>NC_087343.1:130765000-140765000 GCF_030014295.1 Loxodonta africana
TTTGACCATCTTGGTTTTTCAACCTATCACTTGTTTGACTTTGGCTTGTTTTAGGATCATCACTTCAACCGGGGCTTCTGAAATGTACTTGGCTCTGGAACTTGGTGTCTGTCTGGACTCTGGTTTGTCTCTGAACCACCCTTTCTGTTTAAATGACCCGGTATCCCACTCCTTGGGTGTCCTTCACTGGGCTAGGGGTACTCCACTCCAGACTAGTCCTACCAATATAAGGAAGTGAAATAAGAAAATGAACTCAATTACAGAGTTGCTGGAAAACAAATGCTCAGTGGAGCTCTTAGCGTAAATACAGCCTTACCAGGTAACAACTGTAAAGCTCATTTTATATAAAGTCACATCCAAATATATAATACATATAAAATCGTTCGGGGCGAAGTCAACATACCATAACAATAACTACTTGAAAATGAGTTGGTAAGCATAAAATAACTGTAAATGCTTGAAAAGTTAAATTGACCACTTAAACAGTGAATAAAGAATTAGTGTGAACAGAAATCAATGAGGGACAAATACAACATAATCTAAGACTCATTACAGAGGAGTTTTAATTAGTTAGGCATTGGTAAATATTGCTCTTCTACTAATATTTTCTTGGTCAATTTGTGTCATACCTACAATAAATGCTCAGCTGAATGAACTTTCCGATTTGGCCAGTAGCACAACCACAAAAAACCCAGTCCAGCTTTTCTAAATCGCCCACAACGTACCCGAGCAAAGAATCCAATGTGCTCACTCTCAGGATGGGATCTATACACATGCTTGGGTCGAGTTTCCATCTTTTACAAGTGCTGTAATTTTCACTTTTTTCTCAAGTACTTTTGTCCTTGTTCTTTGATTTTCATATACAGATCGAGAAATTAAGAAATTAAAAACTAAGAGGTCTAAATTATAGATGATCTTTTAATTGGCAGAAAAAGTACAGATGCAGAAAAAGGTATATAAAGTTAGTTCTTAGTTATTAAATGTCACTATTTCCAAGAAATTTACCGAAGATTTTTATTATACTGCGCAAGGGTGGACAAGGGCAAGAATTAGTGTTCAATAAATGCTTGCTAAGCAAATAAAACCTGTTGGAGATGTTGTTCTCATGGAAAAACTTATCCAACATCTATTGATATACCTAAGAACAGAAACTTTTAAAACCCACATATTTGAAGAAAATATACTGAACAAGAAAAAAAAAATACATTTCTAGAGATAAAAAATACTTTTATCCGAATTTCAAAAAAAAATTACTGCTTTAATATATCAGATTAAAAAATAGCTTCATGAAACAGAAAACAGATCACTCTCAAGTCACTCAGTTTCAAATTCTGTTCATAATATTCATTAGCAAAATACCATCCAACTCTCCAAAGAGCCCTGGTGGTGCAACGGCTAAGCACTCAGCTGCTAACTACAAGGTAGGTGGCTCCAGCCCACCAGGTGCTCCAAGGGAGAAAAGACCTGGTGATCTGCTCCCGTACAGACTGTGGCCTAGCAAACACTACGGGGCAGCTCTACTCTGTCACACGGGGTCGCTAGGAGTCAGAACCAATTTGACGGCACACGGCAACAGCAGCATGCAACTCTCTGGTAGCTTAAATCATTTCCTTGCATTTCTGAGAAGCTATTATAGATTTCCAGGTTCATCTTATATAAAAAGTTAGACACTTAACAGACACACAGATTGAGAATTTTCTCTAATGCACGTAAGTGTAATCTCCTAGACGGAAAAACGACACTGCCGAGAAAGATGAAAGAAAGCAAAGCACTCCAAAGCCAACTCTTTCTCTGCCTGTTTCCAGCTACCTTTCTTAACTCAGCACCCATCACTAACATTTCACTTCAGGACCACTCTTATGTAGAAAAACAAATTACAGGTGATGGAAGGGGAAAGTCTTTTAGATTTCAACTGTAATCAGATTAACATTAACAGAGACTATTCTATATAGAATTGTTATTTCAAATCAAGTGTCATATCGGCAAACCAAAGATTTTTAAATCCCTCAAAACAGAGCGACTCCAGCGTCTGGGGTCTTAAACGCTAGCAAGCAGCCATCTAAGATGCATCAATTGGTTTCAACCCACCTGGATCAAAGGAGAATGAAGAACACCAAGGACACAAGGTGATTACGAGCCCAAGAGACAGAAAGGGCCACGTGAACCAGCGACTACATCATCCTGAGACCAGAAGAGCTAGATGGTGCCCAGCTACAACCGATGACTGCCCTGACAGAGAACACAACAGAGAACTCCTGAGGGAGCAGGAGAGCAGTGGGATGCAGACCCCAAATTCTCATAAGACCAGACTTAATGGTGTGACTGAGACTAGAAGGACCCTGGTGGTCATGGCCCCCCAACCTTCTGTTGGCCCTGGGCAGGAACCGTTCCCGAAGCCAACTCTTCAGGCATGGATTGGACTGGACAATGGGTTGGAGAGGGATGCTGGTGAGGAGTGAGCTTTTTGGATCAGGTGGACACTTGAGACTATGTTGGCATCTCCTGCCTGGAGGGGAGATGAGAGGGTGGAGGGGGGTAGAGGCTGGCAAAATGGACATGAAAAGAGAGAGTGGAGGGAGAGAGCAGGTTGTCTCATTAGGGGGAGAGTAATCGGGAGTGTGTAGCAAGGTGTATATGGGTTTTTGTGCGAGAGACTGACTTGATTTGTAAACTTCTACTTAAAGCACAATCAAAAATATTAAAAAAAAAAAAAAACCTATGGAGCATAGTTCTACTCTGACACACATAGGGTTGCCATGAGTTAGAGTTTATGTTAACTGGTTATTTACATATTAATACCTAATTAGTATATTATATATATCAAATATACTTTAGTATTTTTAATCCAGGGGCCCTGGTGGCACAGTGGTTAAGAGCTTGACTGCTAACCAAAAGGTCAGCAGTTTGAATTCACAGCCACTCCTTGGAAACCCTATAGGGCAGTTCTGCTCTGTCCTATAGGGTCTCTCTATGAGTCGAAATCGACTTGGCAGCAATGGCTTTATATTTACTCTAATTGTTTTTGCTATTAAAAACAGTATAGTGATGAAATTTTTGTAGTCCAATCCTTGCACATATATTTAATATAAATACTCTGAACATGGACCTAGCTGTGGAATTTCTGGTTAAAAATATATAATCATTCAGATTTTTGATACTTATTTCCAAATTGTCCTTCAAAGAGTTCATCCCTATTATATTCAAACCAGCAGGATCTGAGAGTATACATTTCCTCGTATCTTTTTTAATTCTAGTTATAATGATAATTATTAAATATTTGCCAATTTGGTAGGTAAACAATGGTATCTTTAAAAAAAATTCATTGGTTATTATTTGAGCTTGATAATTTCTTAGCATCGCTGTTTATGTTTCTTCTTTTGTGAATTGCATGTTCATGTCCTTTGTTCATTTTTCTGTTGGACCATTTATATTTTTCCTGTTGATTATAAAAGTATTATATATGTATTATGGGTATCAATTCTTTGCTTCCCAGACAAGTTGCAAATATCTCCTCCTATAATTATTTGTTCATTAATTTTATTTCATATATCCTTTGATATACAGATTTTTAAAAATATTGTCAAAATCTAATGTCTTGCTCTTTACTATTTGTTTTTGGTATCATTCTTAGAAAGTATTCCCCCATCCCAAATGTACATAACTATTTATGTAACTTGAGAGATTTTATAATTTAATTTTTAACTTTTGATTCTTTAATCTGTCTGGTGCTGACATTGAAACATTGTGGGAAGCAAGAACTTGTGTTTTTCCAAATGTTAGTCATTTAACCAATTTTTAAAAATCCTTTCCTTTACTTAACTGGTTTGAAGGGCCAACTTTATCATATATTAAATTTTTATGTAGGTTTGGGGAAAAAAAAAAAAAACAGAGCCACTCCACATAGAAAGCCAGGCCAATTAGACCCAGCTGTTTGAGCTCTGGTCATGTTTTAGAACACTCTAAGGTTCTTCTGAACAGCTGTCTGGTGGCAGCTGAACACCACTCAACACTAATGCAGTTATTCGAGTAACTATCAAACAATTAAACCAGTTCCTGGGTCGTTCTTCAAATAAGAGTTCAGAATCAACATGCCCTTTATTATCTAGCCAAGATCCAGGCTTATAGAGGGAAAATAACCTTTATTTTGAATTGAAAGCAGTGATTATTAATACATCCAAACAAAAACTTTCCATCCTTAAACTAAAGAATCATATTTCATATTAACAGACTCAAACTGCGTATTAAATATGTCTTTGCTCCAACATTCATTCATCAGTTGCAATACTGTCTTCAAGTTATCTTCCATTCCAAAGGAAAAAGAGATAAGATTCACAGTATTTCTACTGAGGAAAACTAATGAATGTTCCTGCAAATAAAACAAATGTAATTTAATACACAAGAACTCCATAAAGTTGTGCACATAAGGTTTCCTCTGGCATGTGCAGAAACACTAAGGTACTTTTGCACAGACTTAAAAGCGGCAAAAGATAATTCTGGTAGTAACAAAATTCTCTTAACTTTTTATAAGCAGATAAGTCAACAAACTAGCAAGAACCCAATCAAAACTGGACAAACCCCAACCAAAATCAAATTAAAATTAGGAAAAATACTAAGTAAGACAGATCAGGATCACATAACCACTTCTTTAAACAAGAGAAATTCATTGATATGAATAGGTACAAGAATTGGGAATGCACATTTACAGGTTATTCATTTAAAAAAAAAAAAAACTGCAACTTTGTTGAAAACCTACTAGTGCTAAGCACTGTTCAGGGTGCCTGGAAACCAACAGTGAACAAAATACACAGATCACTGCCTTGGTGGAGTGTACATTCTAGTGAGGAAAAAGCAAAAACAAAACCAAAAACCAAACCCATTGCCATTGAGTCGATTCAGACTCATGGTGACCCTACAGGACAGAGGAGAACTGTCCCATAGGGTTTCCAAGAAGCACTTGATGGAAATGCACACAATAAACAAAATACATGTACGTCAAGCTAATCAGTACTTTGAAGAAAAATAAATCAGAATAAGAAGTACAGAGAGGAAAGAAAGGAGTGATCATTTTATATAGTTTGGTCAGGAAGACAGATTTTGTGCCTGGAGTTAACACCAACGGCGATCTGAGTCACACCAGAAAATCACCTTATAAACTTAGATTTTATTCAGCAACATGTACTAGCAACGTTAGTTATTTCACTGTTCCTCTATGGGTCACGTATAACTCAACCTTATGGAAAACTGTCTCCTACAAAAATAGTACTCATTAAGTCAATAATTATCTTACAGGAGCCTACACAGCGCTAGGAACTCTACGGATACCACAGTAAGCAAAATCAGATACCAGCCCTGTGCACAAAGAGATTCCACTCTAATGAGGGAGTCAATCAATGATACAAACTGTCAAATTGACAATCAAATCAAACCTGTCAGGAAGTTATATGACAAATTCTAGGAACAAGAGGAAAGTGCATAGTGCTGGAAGAGCACATATGACTTCTAGGTAAAAATAGAATGTTAAGCACACAACTCTACTATTGTGCCTTCTAGAAGCTCAACTAAAACAGCAATGGCACAAACTCACAACGAAAAAAAAAAACAAGAGGAAACGACAAAATTTTGGAAGCTGGAAAGCAGATGGATGAGTGAAAGGTGACTTAACCAATCCAAGAGTACCGAATCCTAAGCCTGCCCCAGAGAAATCTTAGGAGTAACCTAATTTATACTGCAGATATTGTTGGCTGCAAGAGATATGCTGGTACACTGGAAAGAGAAGGACCGACTGAAAATCTATTTAAGCAAGGCAAACCCCTAACCCACTCTGTGTTCCTGGGCCAGTGGCCCCTCACCCACTATGGCAGATGACGAAAGGTTTATTCTCAGGAGAGAAAAGCACAATTCTAACCTGGCAGACACCTAGCACAGCCAAAAACAACAATACCATACTATAAGTAGGGAATTCAGCACACTTTTACAGATGGAATGCTGATACCCTTGCCCTGTCCCCTCTCTCAGCTGGCAGTACACTGGCAGCCAGGCTTATTCCCTCTAGGACAAGGAAGAAAGCCCAAGAGAACAGACCTAAAGACAATGACATTGGGTGTTCCAATGAAATGGCTCAGCCAGATCACTTAAAATGAAGCCCAATCAAGAAGCCCTAGTTATGCACAAAGCTTCCCATCAGATTTAATGACTCACTTCTGAATATTAGCAAACAGTCAATACGCATGCAAGGAAAATTCTCAGATGCTGTGAATCAACTCACCAATATCCATTCCACCATCTCAGTTGTGCTTTCCTACACTGGGAAGCTAAAAACTACATTTCCCTGACTCTGGAAGCTATGATTACGGATGCAAAATAGGTTCTCTTCAAAGTTTGATCTTCTTTATCAAGATTGTTTGGGTGATTCTGGGTCCCAGGTATTTCCATATGAGTTTAAGATCACCTTGTCAATGTCTGCAACAAAGACATCGGTGATTTTAACGGAGATAGCATTAAATCTGTAGGTAAACTTGGGGAGTATTGCTGTCTTAGTCATCTAGTGCTGCTATAACAGAAATACCACAAGTGGATGGCTTTAACAGTGAAATTTATTTTCTCACAGTAAAGTAGGCTAAAAGTTCAAACTTAGGGTATCAGCTCCATGGGAAGGCTTCTCTCTCTGTCGGCTCTAGAGGAAGGTCCTTGTCTTCAACCTTCCCATGGTCAAGGAGCTTCTCAGGTGCAGGGACCTCATATCCAAAGGACATGCTCTGCTCCTAGTGCTGCTTTCTTGGTGGTATGAGGTCCCCAACTCTCTGCTTGCTTCTCTTTCCTTTTCTTACGAGATAAAAGGTGGTGCAGACCACAACCCAGGGAAACTCCCTTTACATTGGATCAGAGAGATGACCTGAGTAAGGGCGGTGTTACGATCCTACCCTAATCCTCTTAACATAAAATTACAATCACAAAATGGAGGACAACCGCACAATACTGGGAATCATTGCCTAACCAAGTTGATATACACATTTTTGGGGGGATATAATTCAAGCCCTGACAATTGCCATCTTAACAATATTCAGCCTTCCAGCCCATCAACATGGAATGTCTTTCCATTTACTGGAAACCCTGGTGGCACAGTGGTTAAGAACTGCGGCTGCTAACCAAAATGTCAGCAGTTCAAATTCACCAGGTGCTCCTTGGAAACTATATGGGGCAGTTCTACTCTGTTCTATATGGTCACTATGAGTCGGAATCAATTAGATGTCAATGGGTTTTTTTTTTTTCCATTTACTTGAGCATTTAATTTCTTTCAACAATGTTTTACAGTGTTCACTATACAGGTCTTAAATTTCTTTTGTTAAATTATCCCTAAATATTTAACTCCTTTTGATGCTATTATAAACGGAATTGCTTTATTTCATTTTCAGATTGTTCATCGTTAGTGTATAGAAATAAAATGGGTTTTTGTATATTGATCTTGTATCCTGCAACCTCACAGAACTTGCCCATTAGCTTTAATAGTTTGTTTTTGCTTTTTTTGGTTTGTTTTGTAGACTCCTTAGGATCTTCTATGTACAAGATCATGTCATCTGCAAATAGAGGCAGTTTTACTTCTTCCTTTCCAATCTGGTTGCCTTTTGTTTTTCTTATCTAACTGCCCTGGCTAGAACTTCCAGTAAAATGTTGAAAAGAAGTGGAAAGAGCAAACATCCTTGTGTTGTTACTGATCTTAGAGGGAAAGCTTTCAGTCTTCACCATTACGTATGGTATTAGCTGAGGTTATTACGCTGAAAAAGTCTCCTTCTATCCCAAGTTTGATGTTTTTATCATGAAAGAGTGCTGTATTTTATTAAATGCCTTCTCTGTCTCAATTGACATGATTATGTGGTTTTTGTCTTTCATCCTGTTAAAACATTACTTTGTTTTTGTTTTTTTTTTTTTTTGGTATGTTGAACCAACTTTGCATTCTCAGAATAAATCCCACTTCGTAATGGTGTATAAAATCTTTTTATGTTGCTGGATTTGGTTTGCCAGTATTTTGCTGAGAATTTTTGCATCTATATTCAAAAAGAATATTGGTCTTTGACGCTTTCCTGAAACGGTATACCAGTGTCTATTCTTCAATTTCCTGGGTTTCATGAGGCAGTTGTTTCTGTAACAACAGCAGTGACATCTCCATGGCGCTGGATTGTAACAACAGATTGTTTTCTCAAATTCAGTAGCACAAAAGCTACCACTGAGGGTCAGTTCTACAGTATTTTGGGCATGTTTCCTGCTCCTTCAGCCCTTCTAATAATTTTTTCTAAGCATCTGCATCCCACAATGACTCCCTCTCTGCTTAATATACCTACTGTTTTCTACATAGATTGACATAAAGACTTAAACAAACAGAAGAAGAAATAAACTTGAAGCAAAAAGAAAAAGAAGAATTCTGGAAAGAAATAATTGCATCTATGAAATTTAAATAAGAACAGGATGCTATAAAGAGATATAAAAGGAATAAAAAGAAGTATTAGAAAGTAAAAATGATAGCAGAAGCCGGAAGGTATATTACTTCATGCTTGTAAAATTAATTTCTACCAGGTCTTTCACAATTGAAAAATCCACTGCCGTCGAGTCAATTTCAACTCATGGCGACCCTATAGGACAGAGTAGAACTGCCCCATAAAGAGTTTCCAAGGAGCGCCTGGCAGATTTGAACTGCCAACCTCTTGGTTAGCAGCCATAGCACTTAACCACTATGCCACCAGGGTTTCCTTCACTATTAAGAGTATTATTTTTATAAATTAATCATTGCCATATTAAGTTTTGTCATCTTCAGGTAAGTTTTTACTTTGCTGATCTACTGAAACTGTTTAACCAAAATATCTCGACAAAAAGATGGACTATATTGGACTTTTAAAATAGACTGTAACTAGACTGAATTAAGATTTCCAAGAACTCTTATGCAGAAGCTGATGGGTTCACAGACTACAGCTGATCCAAAATTAGTGGGAACGGAAATTAACTACATGAGACTGAGTAAACTAAAGGATTACTATGGGTTTTATGTGGGAATACTACTGATGTTTCAAGGTCCTACTTTCTGGACATAAGGAACCATTTTCCTCTTTTCTCCTAAATTATCTAACTAATGGGTTTAGATATTTTAACTCTCAAATTAGAAGTTCCTGTTGGTAAACTGGAAACCCTGGTGGTGTAGTGGTTAAGAGCTACAGCTGCTAGCCAAAAGGTGGGCAGTTCAAATCCACCAAGCGCTCCTTGGAAACTCTATGGGGCAGTTCTACACCGTCCCATAGGGTTGCTATGAGTCAGAATCGATTCGAAAGCAATGGGTTTGGTTTTTTTTTTTTTTTGGTTAGTAAACTTAGCAAAGTTGTACCTATCATAACCAGATTAAGCATCTGAAGTTCGAGCTAATGATTTTACAAACTAGAACAGCATTAGAGAGTTCCTATTTGTCCAGTTTGTGCCTTAATAGATAAATGTTGCTGTGTTTATATTAACATGAAATCTGAGGCTTTGCAAATTACGATTGCTGCTGAGGCACATAAAAAGCAGTTACTGATGCTCCTTATGTCCAAACACCTCATGAGATTTGTTTCCCTGGTTCAAAGACCTTAGGGTCATGGTTTCATTATTATTTCAGACAATTGGCCTAATATTATTGTTAGTGTTTCTACTCCATCTCCTAGTTCACTGTATGGTGCCTGAGATCTTAAAAACCAGATGGTGATTAAACCCACTGCCTTCGAGTCGATACCGACTCATAGCAACCTTATATGACAGAGTAGAACTGCCCCGCAGAGTTTCCAAGGAGCACCTGGTGGATTTGAACTGCCGAACTCTTGGTTAGCAGCTGTAGCACTTAATCACTACGCCACTAGGGTTTCCGTTACCTACCATTTATTGAACATTTTTTATCAAAGATTCTATAACAAGATTACGATCCAAAGGAGGGAATGACAGAATTATAATTCTCCTGGAATCCAGATTTCTGGCTTTCATGGAGGTTAGAGTAACCCACACAGACTATTGCCCTTTGAGTGTCCTTTTGAACCTCAAGCTTTGAGAAAAAAACTGGTTCTTGAAGCCACTTTGAGTCATATAGTCCAGAGAAACTAGTGAGACCCTTTTGCTCTGGGCATTGTGGTTTTTTTTTTTCTGAAGAGTTCAGTCCATTTTGTGAAACCTGACCCCAAAGATCAGACTCAGTTATGTTTAAGTTAATCAGTAATTAGTTTAATTAGTCTTCAATTCAGTATCATATGGAATGCCTGTCTAATGTTTATAATCAAACTGTCACCCCCTTACAATGTAGAAAACTAGGTATCTTAAAGAAACCATGTTCTCAGAGGAGACCAACCTCATGGCTCACACTCCATTTTGTCTTAGACTCCGCTTCTGCTTCTGAGAAAGTGACTCATGACTGTTAATAGGTAAACCAAGGAGGGGCAGCTTGCCTTTGGGAAGAACACTTTAGTATGTTTTAAACAGATTAACTGAAGACCTCTAACAGGAGAGGTCCATCCTATGTTATCTTGCTAATCATGAATTCCCTAATGGAAACCTGTTTGTCACATGTAAATTTTTCTATACCTTCTGTTTCCTCTAGACAAACTTTGTGTGCTCCTTATGGATATAGGTCTTTGTGTGGTAGATCTAACTATACTAGTTTAGATGATCCCTTTCCAAATGACAATAAATTTATGTGGGCAATCTCCTGTTTAGATTCCTGATGAATGCATGGGCAATGCACTTTGGAAACTTTAGGATTACCTTTAAATATTCATTGTAATGATACTAGTAAATATTGGAAAGATAATGTTAAAACTGTTACACACTGTAAGGAGAGTCAGAGGAAAACCCATTAGTCCAACATTCACAGTGGGGTTGATAGCTTTAATTCCTACTTACCGTAAAGCTGAATTGGAGAAATCTTTTTTTAAGAAATCTATCAATCACTATGGGACAAATAGCAGACCAGGTTGCTAATGGATGGAAACATAACAGCGATCTCTGACCTCATTAAGCCAAGGTAACATGAGATAAAACAATAGCCTTAGATTTTTTATTAGTCCAAGAATGTCATCTATGCTGTAGAATTAGACAGCAAGCTACTTGGTTACACATTGTAACACCCTTACAAATACCAGATTTATTTGGTTGGTTACCACCAGAATAAATACGCAGGGTAGATCACTCTTGCAAGAAATAGTAATACTCTTAGTCTACATCCTAGTAGTGTTAGGCATGATAAAAATTTATCTTCTACTGTATTACACACCTAAAAGGCTAAAGAAGGCCTCTGGCTAGAATGTTGATGTACATGGAGTATACTCATTTCGACAATGCAATTGATCCTGGTGAAGAACCAGATGGCATCCAGTGGAAAACCAGCACGGTGAGTTTAAAGAGCCTGCAATGGCCACTATCTGGGGGCTCGACTAAGTCCAGGTATTGTCCATCATTGTGTTATCTCCAATCTCCAATCAAAAGAAGGGAATGATTTAGGAGATAATACTGGAGCCATTATTCCCTGTCCTAAAATGGGACCCAGCTGGAGCTGGACTCACAAGGACACATCAACTGGGCCCTGACATATAAACAGGCAGGGCAATCTTGTAAAATATCTTTTAGGTAACCTTTCACATAAACCAATCAGAACACAAAAGACTGCACTCTTATGGTTTTCTATTAGCATTTAGTGAATAGAAAATTAGTTCGACCAATGAAGAACCTCCTGAATGTTGTTACTGAAACCTGTACCAATGACTGTTAAGAAAGACAATTCAAAATGTAGGATCACAGTTTCTAGTCAATCTGTGAAAAGGCAAAGTTTTCAGTGGTTTTTCCCATTTGTAATGCTAATATATATTGATGATTCTGTAACACTCCTTGGACTTGGACAGACATGGCTCTTGAAGCATGCTTATTCATTTTCCCATTCTTGCCTATTCTGTAATATTTTCTGACTTGGGCACACATAGTTGTGGCAGCATGCTTGTCCGTTTTCCCACTTTTGCTTATTCTGTAATATTCCCTTGGACTCGGGCAGACATGGCTCTAGCAGCATGTTTGTCTGTTTCCCACTTCTGCTTTTTTGAATATATGCCAAAGAAAACTTATCTTTTTCTGAAAAAGTAAATCAGAAGGTATAATTAAGAATAAAGAACATCTATTAGAGAGAAAAAAAAAAAAAACCTAAAAGATCAAGTTAAGAGGTCCAACATTTGAATAATAGAAATTTCAGAAAGTAAGGACAGAAAAAAGAGTAGAAAGCCATCAATAAAATAATTCAAGAAAATTTCCAAGAACTGAAGGGCAGGAATTTCCAGACCAAAAAAAAAAAAACCACCAAATGACCATTAATCCAAAACCAAACCCACTGCCACTGAGTTGACTCTGACTCATAATGACCCTATAGGACAGAGTAGAACTGCACGTAGGGTTTTCAAGGCTGTAAATCTTTAAGGAAGTAGACTGTCACATCTTTCTTCTGCAGAGTGGCTGGTGTGTTTGAACCACTGACATTTCAGTTAGCACACTTAACCACTCTGCCACAAACTAAACCTACTACTGTTAATTCCAACTCATAGAGACTCTACAGGACAGAGTAGAACTGTCCCATAGGGCTTCCAAGGCTGTAACCTTTACAGAAACAGACTGCCATATCATTCTCCCACGGAGCAGCTGGAAGGTTCAAACTGTCAGCTTCTGGGTTAGCAGCTGAGTGCTTAACCACTGCACTACCAAAGCTCCTTACTGTGCCACCAGGGCTCCTAAATGACCATTACAATGGATGAAAATAGATCCAGACTAATGAACATCCTTGTGAAATTTCAGAATTGGGCCAAAGAGAAGCCTACAAGCTTTTCTATTTTTCAGTTATAAATATTTCTGCAGCAACAACTAGAAAACAGTAGACCATGCCTTCAAAATCCTGAGGAAATATTATTTACAACCTAGAATTCTATACCTAGAAAAACTATCAATGTTATGCGATGCAACAAGACTGAAGAAGAAGGGGTTACAAAAAGGCATTTCTTTAATAAGATAAAGCTAATAGAGAACCTAACACACTCTTTCCTCACTTATCGACATGGTTAGGTTCCAAAGACCAGGTCATTGTGCGAAAACGGAGGATGACCATATCAGATCACAAAATATTATGTGGGACACTTATGTCTCTCAGGACCCGGGAAGTGGAAAATGTAGGTGGGCACTATATATTCCACCAGTCATGAAAGGGTTACTGCCAGATGCATATTGTTAATGTGCAAAATAGTCGGATAGTAGATTTTTTACTATAGTCGTAAATGCGAAATGTTGGATGACAAGGTAGTTGGTATGTAAGGAATAGGTGTACTTCTAAATGATGTGATGTTTCAACAATGGTGATAGTCTATATAATTACACAAAACTAAGTAAGTGGGAAAAATACCATTTTCATAGACCATCAAAAGGTGGTATAAGGAAGAATAACTAATCATTTCTACCATAACACAATGTATGTGTTCCTGAAAACGTGTGCATTCCACACACATTAAAAGTAACGGAGCAGGTGGGAAAAATAAAGCTAGCGGAGACCACTCAAAATCTACGCAGCTTTGTAACCAGAGCACCAGCACTAACATAAACAATAATTAGTGCTTCAGGAGATGACTTGGACAGCCCTGGCAGGCAGTTTAGTGTGGCTAGAAATTGTCTCAAGAGATGTTAAAAATGCACAAAAACAAGGGTGGAAATGCTGGCTTGCAGGCGTTGAAACAAATAGAGATAAAAATGGAGTTCTGAACACATGAGTAAGACTGGCCACAAGAGTAAAGCTGGGGGTGCACTTCCTTGAGGGAGGGATCTCTGGGTACAGGCACCTACTTTAAATTTTCTTAAAATACAGCTGAAAACAGAGCTGAAGGCTTTTTTTCTTTCCCAGTAAAGGTTAAAACTTTACTCTTGCTATTCTGGCTCACCTTTCCCCAGGAAAAGTCACATACAAATCAATACAACTTCCAGTTATGGTATTTTTTCTCTAATTATCAGTCACATATGACCTAATTGGTGTTATTGATGCATTTGTAGAAAAACAAACTGAATTAACACTTTAAATACCAAAAACTAATCTAAACAAAGTGAAGATGCAAAATATGACTATTAAGAGGATAAGGGGAAAAAAATAAATGTATATGGAGGAAAATAAGCAAAAGAGAGCTCCATTCCTCATCTTCACAGCACAAAGTCAATAGTGCCCCAAATCATGTAGATAGGGAGAAAATACCAAAAACAGCAGTGAGAATAGTTGAAAGTAATCGTCTTCAAGAGAATCCATGGAGAACTCTTTGACTCCTTAAAATACATAATTAAATGTACACATATGACACCGTCAGTAATAGGACAATATCCATATGCCTACAACGAGACCAATTAATGCAACTATTATTCAAATTTAGAAAACCAACCATTAATGCCAAAGATGAAGAAACTGAAGATTTTTACAAACTTCTGCAATCTGAAACTGATCAAACATGCAATCAAGAGGCATTGCTAATTACTGAAATCAGATCGGAATGTGAAAGTTGGAAACAAACAAGGATCACTAGCTGGAAAATATGGCCTTGGTGACAGAAATGACGCCAGAGATAGCATGACTGAATTTTGTAAGGTCAATGACTTATTCACTGGAAATACTTTTTATAACAACATAAATGACAATTACACGTGTGGACCTCGCCGGCTGGGATACAAGAATAAAATCAAATATATTAATGGAAAAAGACAATGGAAAGCTCAATACCATCAGTCAGAACACAGCAAACTGTAGGAAAGACCATCAATTGTTCATATGCAAGTTGAAGCTGAAGCTGAAGAAAATTAAAGCGAGTCCATGAGAACCAAAGTATGACGTTTTTTCCCACCTGAATCAGCCATATCCCACCTGAATTTATAGACCATCTCAAGAATAGGTTTGATGCAATGAACACTAATGACTGATGACCAGACCTGCTGTGGGATGACATCAAGGACATCACACATGAAGAAAGCAAGAGGTCATTAAAAAGACAGGAAAGAAAGAAAAGTCCGAAAGGGATGCCAGAAGAGACTCTGAAACTTGCTCGCGCATAGCTTAAGTGAATGGAAGAAATGATGAAGTAAAAGGGCTGAAGAAAAGATTTCAAAGGGCAACTTGAGAAGACAAAGTATTAGAATGAAACATGCAAAGACTTGGAGTTGGAAAACCAAAAGAGAAGAACATGCTTGGCCATTTATCAAGCTCAAAGAACTGAAGAAGAAATTCAAGCCTGGAGTTGCAATATTGAAGGATTCTATGGGCAAAATACTGAGTGATGCAGGAAGCCTCAAAAGAAGATGGACAGAATACACAGACTCACTGTACCAAAAGGAACTGTTGACGTTCAACCGTTTCAGGAGGTAGCATATGATCGAGAACCAACGATACTGAAGGAAGAAGTCCAAGCAGCACTGAAGGCATTTGCAAAAAACAAGGCTCCAGGAACTGATGGTATACCAATTGAGACGTTTCAATAAATGGATGCATCACTGGAGGTGCTCATTCATCTACACCAAGAAATCTGGAATAGAGCTACCCGGCCAACCGAATCAAAGAGATTCAAATTTGTAGCAATTCCAAAGAAAGGTGAGCCAAAAGAATGCAGAAACTATCAAATAATATCAATATCAAACTCAAGTAAAATTTTGCTGAAGATAATTCAAAAGTAGTTGCAGCAGTACATCAACAGGGAACTGCCAGAAATTCAAGCCAACTCAGAAGAGGATGTGGAATGAGGGATATCACTGCTGACATCAGATGGATCTTGGCCGAAAGCAGTTTTACTGACTATGCAAAGGTATTCCACAGGGTGGATCATAACAAATTACGGATAACATTGCAAAGAATGGGAATTCCACAACACTTAATTCTGCTTATGAGGAAACTGTACATAGACCAAGAGGCAGTCATCTGAACAGAACAAGGGGATACCATGTAGTTTAAATTCAAGAAAGGTGTGTGTCAGTCAGGGTTGTACCTTTTCACCACACTTATTCAATCTATATGCTGAGCAAATAATTTGAGAATCTGGACTATATGAAGAACATGGCATGAGGACTGGAGGAAGACTCATTAACAACCTGCGATATGCAGATGATAGAACCTTGCTTGCTGAAAGCAAAGAGGACTTGAAGCACTTACTGATGACGATCAAAGACTACACCTTTCAGTACGGATTACACCTCAACATAAAGAAAACAAAAATCTTCACAACTGGACCAATAAGCAGCATCAAGATAAAAGAAGTACAGCCAGATTGCTCCTTAGAAGAAAGGGTGGTGAGACTGTCTCACTTCAGACATGTTATCAGGGGGTGCCAGTCCCTGAAGAAGGACATAATGCTTGGAAGAGGGTCAGCAAAAGAGAAGAAGACCCTCAACACAATGGACTGACACAGTTGCTGCAACAATGCGCTCAGCATAGCAATGATTGTGAGGATGGCTCAGGACCAGCCAATGTTTAGTTCTCTTGTACAAACGGTTGCTGTGAGTCAAGACCTACTCAAAAGCACCTAACAAGAACAACATATACTGCTAGACATTCACAGGGATTTTTGTTTGTTAGTTTGTTTGCTTTAAGGCACTTATTAGGAAAATCTGGTAGTCATGGAAGTCAAGAAAGACTTCCCTAAGGAAATGAATATTGAGCAGAGATCTGAAGGGTGAGTAGAAATTACTCAATGAAGAAACAAGAGAAGTCCGGACAAAAGAAACCCCATTTGCAAAGGCCGTATGTTAAGGGGGAGCCTGGTAAAAGGGATTTTGTGGTTACAGGGAAGAAAGTCCAAACATTGTATGAGATGAAACTAGAGAGTAAGATAGGGGCCAAACCATGTAAAGATGGCCTCTTAGGTAGAATGACCATATGTCCCAGTTTGCCAAGGACGGTTCCCACCTATGCCAGATGTTCCCATCTAATTATTAACAGGTCCCCCTTTCACTCACAAAAGTATCTCAGGCTGAATGAGAAGTTATATGGTCACTGTACTATCAAATATTGAAAGTTTTAGTCTTTATCCTAAAAGCTACTGAAAGGGATGAAATGATCAGATTTGCAGTTCAGAATCTTAGAGGGTTAAGTATTCTTGTCCCCTACCAAACTTTCATGTAAATACTGAGTAAGAATTTGCTTTCAACTGATTTTTTAGAGTGCCTCCTTGCCTTCACTGCCAACATTCTTAAATAAGTGGTCTAAATTCATGGTCTCCTTCCTCCCATTCACCCTTCAATTATGGCCAGTGGCTTCACTCTACTGCTGTTCACTGACTCCTCACAGTGGACAATGATCTCCCAGGCACCAAAGTCAATGGAAACTTTCAGGCCTCATCAAACCAACTCTACTAGCACTGCTTTGTAAATTCTTCCCTTGTTCCCCATGACTCAACTCTCTTTTCCTAACTCTCTGGCTATTACTTATGATTGCTGTTTTTCCTTCTTCTGCCTATTCTTCATATGTAGGTGTTTTCCATGTCTCTAACTTTACCCCTTCTCTTTTTCCTCTCTACCCTCAGTACCACCACACCTATGCTCCTAAAACTGTATCACCAGTCCAAGTTTCTCTTTAGAGTTCCAGAGAAGGACTCCAAATTGCAAGCTGACATTTCCACCTGCAATTTCAACAAACACCACTAACACTGTATGCTCTACACTGAGCTCACCATGTCCTCCAAACCTGTCCCTTCCCCTCAATCTGTTAAAAGCAACACTATCTACCCAAGCACCCATATCTGAAAAGAGAATTACCCTAGACTCTTTATTCTCCCTAATCTCCCATGCCCAATAAGGTCAAAAATGCTGATGATTGTACTTAACCATTAAACCACCTTTTCTCCTTTCCCACTGCCTACCCCGGTTCAGGGGCCACTTCATTACTTCCTAAGAACGCTTACTAGTGTTTCTGCCTTTACTCTTATTTTCCTCCACACCTCAGCCTGATTGGTCATGTTCACTCTTCTGCCTGAAATCCTTCTGAAGTTCCTCATTACCTAAAATCCAACCCCACCCCCATCCCACAAACACATGGCCCTGGTTGTGAACTATTTGCCATTCACAATAAAAACCTTTAACATTTTCCATTTAGAAGCCAACTTTTCCCTTCCAACACTCAGCTCATACATTACCACCTCCCTAATTCCCCAGGAATGTCTTTCAACTGGATCACCACGTACAAAAGAGTGAAGTTGGATCCACACCTCACACCATATCTAGAAATTAAAACAAAATGGATCAATGATCTAAATACAAGAACTAAAACCATAAAACTCTTAGACAAAAACAGCAGTAAAGCTTCAGGACCTTGTTTTTGGCTATGGATTCTTAGATACAACACCAAAAACATGAACAACAAGATAAAAAAATAGATGAACTGTACTTAGAAAAAATAGGAAAATTAAACAAAAAACTTTTTTGCATCGACGGGCATTATCAAAAAAGTAAAAAGAAAACTTACAAAATGAGAGAAAATTTTTGGAGCTATATATGAAGGTTTTAATATTGAGTGTTTCTGTGTACTGAGTTTCTGATGAAAACCTTTCGGAAATAGTGGTGATGGCTGCACAACATGGTGAATGTAATTAATGTCGAAGAATTGTACATTTAAAAAGGCGAAAAAGGCAAATTCTTTGTTACATATATTTTACTACAATAAAATCAAAGAAAACAAAAAATGCCTTCACAAGACTCCCAATTTGCCTTAGGTGGCAGCCCCTGCCTCCACAGCACCGTGTGGATACTGATATCACAGCACTTATTACATTGTATTAGTGTAACGCATTTACAGTATCACAAAATTGTTTGTCTTCCCCACTAGGCTGTAAGCAACTTGATAACAAGAACTCTGCGTCCTGTCTCTATAATTCCTAATATCTGGTTCAAGGTCTGGCATGTAATACCTGTTCCACAAATGTGTACTGAATAAAAAAAAATGAAAGGACATTTCTGTCATGAATATTAAACATTTACTTAAAAAAACAACAAACAAACCTGTTGCCATCAAGTCAATTTCGAATCATAAACAACCAAAAACCAAACCCAGTGCCATCAAGTCAAATTCTGACTCACAGAGACCCCACAGGACACAGTAGAACTGCTCCATAGTTTCCAAGGAGCACCTGGTGGATTCGAACTGCCAACCCTTTGGTTAGCAGCAGTAGCACTTAACCACTACGCCACCAGGGTTTCCTTCAAATCATAGGGGTTTTAATTTCTTTCAAAATTATTATTAAGCATGGAATGAAGTAGGCAAGTAATTTTTTTAAAGAAGGATGGAAAGATTTAAAAAAAAAAAAAAAGGTCTTTTTCGGTAACTCGTCTTTACCCTCTTTACCAGCAAATGAAGCCCTCCGTTAGTATTTCAAACAGATAATTCAGTCACTGTACCAGCCAGACAAATCCAAAATTACCTCCCTGGGGGTTATGAGGCGCTCTAGTGCAACAGTGGTTAAGAGCTATGGCTGCTAACCAAAAGGTTAGCAGTTCAAATCCACCAGCTGCTTCTTGGAAATCCTATTAGGGCAGTTCTACTTTGTCCTATAGTGTCGCTATGAGTCAGAATTGACTCAACAGCAACAGGTTTTGGTATCAGAATTCTAGGAGACAGCTAAGATCTATTCTAGCTCCACCATGTATCTGTTAAGTAATGCCAGGTAAAATAAAATACTTAACATCACTGAGTATCAAGTTTCCTTGAGGAAACTGTATCAATAGGATTATCATAAGGCTGAAAAGGCAATGTTTGGGAAACATTTAGCATAGTGCCTGGCAAAAAGAATAGGCACTAAATAAATGTGAGCTGTTTTTGTCCCAAATCTTGTATAATTCTTTGAATTTCTCTAGGTCTCAATTTCTTTATCTACAAAATATGTCAGTTACATCTGATGAGCCAAGATCCTTTCCAGCAGTAAAAGCGCTATAATTCCATCCATGATCAATAAATGAATGTATATAGGTAAAGAAAAAAAAATTTTTTTAAAGAAGAATCAAGTAGATTAGCTAAAGAAAGCCTCTCGTATCACCTACTACATGAAAAATATCAGCAGAAACCCAAGATTATGACCCAAGTTTAGGGTCTTTTCACTCTTTTATGCTAGCACCAAGAGCACGATAAAAAATGTCAAGAACTAGAAAGAACACTCAAAAATTAATTAAAAAAATCCCCCAAACAGGACAAGAGCACTCCTCCCCTGTTGGTGGCATGAAAAATTGGTAAAAGTGTAATTTCCTCATCCAGTGGTTAACTATTAACCAGTAAATTACCGGTTAAATTAATTGTAGTCCACCGATTTTATGAATTAGTATACCAAGCCCATTCCTGGGTGGTAAAAATGATTAATGCACTCAGCTGCTAACTGAAAGGCTGGAGGTTCAAGTCGACCCAGGCGAACCTCAGAAAAAAGGCCTGGTGATCTACTTCCATAAAATCAGCCACTGAAAACCTATGGAGCACAGTTCTACCCCGACATATATGTGGTCACCACGAGTTGTATCTGACATGAGGGCAACTATCTTTCATACCAATCCTACCCTACCACTAAATGTTGAGATGGCTGAATAGGTACTAAAGGAATATGCTCTGGCATATGCATTATGGTCTCATTGTAGGGGCCGGGGGAAAAGCCTGATCTTGTCTGTAAGAGACAAGGCTCCTAGGTAATCATGGCCCTCTTACTGACATGTGAAGATGTTCACAAGGTCTCTGGGTGGTATAAATGGTTTGTGCTCAGCTACCAGCTGAAAGGTTGGCAATTCAAACCCACCCAGTGGTACCATGAAAAAAAGTCCTGATAATCTGCTTCTATAAAGATGACTGTCAAGGAAATGCTACAGAGCTCAGTTCTATTCTGTAACATACGGGATTGCCATGAGTCGGAACCAACTAGAGAGCAATGAATTTCAGTTAGACAGGGTTCCGTTACACAACTGACACCTGAAGGTCATTCTCACTATGTGTGCTTGAAGCAGATCTATGCTAGTGGTACAGAAGTCTACAGGACTCTAACTCAGGCACAACAGGGATGATGTCACCCGGAAAAATGAAAGAACATAACGAGGGACTGTGTAGATATACAAAACCAACAGCCAACAATATTCTCAAGAGAGATTGAAAGCACTCCCCTTGAGAACAGGAACCAGACAAGGATGCCCCATATCACCATTCTCATTCAACATCATGTTGGGAGTCCTAGCTAGAGCAGTAACGCAAGAAAAAGAAATAAAAGACACATAAATTGGTAAGGAAGAGGTAAAACTATCCCTATTCACAGATACAATCTTATAAAAACCCCACAACAAAGCTACTGAAATGAATAGATTTCAGCGAAGTGGCAGGATACAAGATAAACACACAAAAATCCATTGGATTCCCCTGTACCAACAAAGAGAACTTCAAAAAGGGAATTAGCAAATCAATACCACTTACAATAGCCCCCTAGAAGATAAAATACTTAGGAATAAATCTAACCAGGGATGTAAAAGACTCATATAAAGACAACTACAAAACACTACTGCAAGGAACAAACAAGACCTGCATAAATGGAAAAACACACCATGCTCATGGACAGAAGACTCAACACTGTGAAAATGTCAATACTATCCAAAGCAATCTACAGATACAATGCAATCCCGATCAAAATTCCAGCAACATTCTTTAACGAGAAGGAAATGCAAATCACCAATTTTATATGGTCAGGAGGTCCCAGATAAGTAAGCAGTATTGAACAAAGTGGGAAAATTCATACTACCTCATCTGAGAACCCATTATATAGCCACAGTAGTCAAAACAGTTTAGTACTGGTACAACAGGCACACAAACCAATGCAACAGAATTGAGAACCCAGATATTTTACAAACGGCCAAAGTTCACTAAACAGGGAAAAGACAGTGTCTTTGGCAAATGGTGCTAGTATAACTAGATGTCCATGTGCAAAAAAATGAAACAAGATCCATACCTCACACCATATACAAAAACTAACTCAAAATGGATAAAAGACCTAAATATAAAACCTAAAACAATAAAATTCATGGAAGAAAAACTAGAGACAATGCTAGGGGCTCTAATACATGGTATAAATACGACACAAACCATAACCAACAACGCACAAACACCAGAAGAAAAACTAGATCAACTGGGAGTACTTAAAAGTTAAACACTTATTCTCATCAAAAGACTTCAACAGAAGAGTAAAAAGAGAACCTACAGAAGGAAATTTTGGCTAAGACATATGCAAGAAGGATCTAATCTCTAAAATCTGTGGAATACTTCAACAACTCAACAACAAAAAGACAATCCAATTAACAAAATGGGCAAAGGTTATGAACAGAGGCTTCACCAAAGAAGACATTCAGGTAGCTGACACATGAGGAAATATTTATGACCATTAGCCATTAGAGGAATGCAAATCAAAACTTCAGTAAGATACCTGCCCTCGACAACACTGACACTAATCAAAAAAAAAAAAAAAGTTGAAGAGATTGTAAGGAGATTAGAACTCTTATGCAATGCTGGTGAGAAATGTAAAATGGTACAACCACTACGGAAAAAGATCTGGCACCTCCATAAAAAGCTAGCATACAATCTAGCAACCCCACCCCTAGGAATATATCCTAAAGAAATTACAGCCGTCACGTGAATAGGCATATGCACACCCATGTTCACTGCAGCACTATTCACGACAGCAAAAAGATGGAAACAATGTAAGTGCCCATCAACAGATGAATGAATAAACAAACTATGGTACATACACACAACGGAATACTATGCATCGATAAAGAACAATGATGAATCTGTGAAACATCTCACAACATGGACGAATCTGGAGGGCATTATACTGAGTGAAGTCAGTCAGTCACGAAAGGACAGATATAGTATGAGACCACCATTATAAAAATGCAAGACAAGGTTTAGACACAGAAAAAAACATCCTTTGATGGTTACGAGGGTGGGGAGGGGAAATTAGTAATCAGATAGTAAAAAAGTGTCAACTTTGGTAAAGCGAAAGACAGCACACATATAAGGCAAGTCAGCACAACCTGACCAAGGCAAAATCATAGAAGTTTCCTTGACACATCCAAACACCTTGAGGGACCAGGTTGCTAGGGCTGAAGACCATAGTCTCAAGGGACACCTACATCAATTGGCGTAACACAGTTCATAAAGAAAATATTCTACATCCTACTTTGGTGAGTAGCACCTGGGATCTTAAAAGCTTGCAAACAGCCATCTGAGATACCTCTACTGGTCTCATCCCATCCAGAGCAAAGGAGAATGAAAAAAAACAAAGACACAAGGAAAATATTAGCCCAAAGGACTAAAGGACCACATGAAGCTGATCCTCCACCAGCCTGAGCCCAGAAGAATTAGATGGAACTTGGGTACCACCACCCACTGCTCTAACAGAAATTATAATACAGTCCCAGAGAGAGTAGGAGAAAAATATAGAACAAAATTCAAATTCACAAAAAAAAGACCAGGCTTATTGGTCTGATACAGACCGGAGGAACTCCTGGACTATGGCCCCGGAACACTCACTCCCAGAGCCCACTTTTCAGATAAAGATTAGACAGACCTATAAAACAAACAATAACACACATGAGGAACAACCCTTCTTAGTTCAATCAAATATATGAGACCAAATGGGCAACTCCTGCCCAAAAGCAAGACGAGAGGGGAAGAAGGGCCAGGAACTGAATGAATGGACACAGGGAATTCAGGGTGGAAAGACAGAGAGTACTGTCACATCATGGGGATTGCGACCAATGTCACAAAACAATGAGTACAAATTTTTGAATGAGAAACTAACTTGAGCTGTAAACTTTCACCAAAAGCACAATAAAAAAAAAGAGAGAGACAGACTGAGTAGAGGAAAAAGACTTAGCAGCATATTTTTACAGCATTTTCTCTTTGATTTTGTGTTTACTTCCGTGAATCTGAGTACACCAGAAGATTACCTAGTCTAATTCCCTAGGTTAAATAAACAATCCAAAAGATATCTTGTTCTATCAAACATCCTTCGGAAGCATAGGAAGGAAATGTCATGACAATTTAAATTGCTTAGGGCCTGCTTCCTAGATTTGCATGCCAATTCTAGGAATTTTGTCCTTCCAATTCTTGCCTTAAGTATTAAAGTAACACTTAATGTGAAGTTTTATAATTTTTATATTAAGGCAGGAGTATGTATTGTCTACTTGCTTTCACCGGGACAAAATCAGGACATAAAAGATGAAAGACAAAGTGATACATGGGACAGAGGTTTTTGTGTTTCAGTTAATCATCCTATGTACAAAAAAAACACCCTAAAGCAGACTAACTTTTTTTTAAAATGGTTTTAGGGTGGTGCAAATAGTTAATACACTTGGCTGCTAACTGAAACGTTGGATGTTCAAGTCCACCCAGTGGCACCTAAGAAGAAAGGCCTGGCATTTCCCAAAACAAAGGAAACCAGCCATTGAAAACCACTGGAGCACACTTGACTGTGATACACATATGGTCACCAAGAGTGAGAATCAACCTCATAGCAGCTGATTACTTTCTTAAATTTGGAATTGCTTTTACTTTCTGTCATGAATTGTTCTTGTTAGGCGCCATCGAGTCAGCTTCAACTCACAGCAATGCTTTGTACCACAGAACGAAATACTGCCCGGTCCTGGGCCTTGCTCAGAATCATCGTTATGCCTGAGCCCATTGTTGCAGCCACTGTATCAACCCATCTCATTGCAGGCCTTCTTTTTTTCCACTGTCATGAATTATGTTCCCAAAAAGATATGCTGAAGTCCTAATTCCTGTGCCTGTGAATGTGACCTTTAGAAATGAGGTCTTTAAAGATGTTATTGAAACCCTGCTTCACCATGGCTCCCCCCACCTTTGTCCGCCATCCTTGCAAACCTTGGTTTGCTCCAAGCCTACCACCCTTGCAAACCATGGCTTCTAACCATGGTTTGTTCCACGCCAAATCTTTGCACATGCGCATGACAAGGCCTTGGCACATGCACAGATCAAGAGAATCGTGTCCTTACCTGACCCTGGACCTGAGCATCACTGGAAAGGAAGACATTCTCCAGCACACAGTTGCACTTGAGCCCCTTGGTAAGGCAAGAAGACCACAAAGCAAACTTCTGTGAAGAGTGACTAAGCGTGACTTGGCTTCTGGATCTCCAAATTTGGGCATGGTGGGGTTCGGCGATATAGGATTTCAGGCACCAATCCTGCCCCCCGGGGACTCGAGGACATAAAAGGTCTCTGATCCCCAGGTTGCTCCTTGTCTGCACAGACAATAAATTTGCCACTTTCTGTTTCCTTTGCAATTGGCATCCGTCTTATTTCTATTGGTTTAATAGGACAGGACAAGAACCCAAGAGGAGTTAGGTTACATTACCAGTTAAGATAAAGTCATAGTGGAGTAGAGTGGGTCTAATCTATTCTGAATGACTCAAAGAGAAGTGACACAGAGAGGAAGGATGGCCATGTGAAGAAGCATCTGCAAACTAAGGAACACCTGGGGCTACCAGAAGCTAAAAGAGACAAGAATCTTCCCCTAGAGACTTCAGAGAGAACAAGAACCTGCCAACACGCTGAATTCAGGCTACTAGCCTCCATAACTGAGACAATAAATTTCTATTGTTATAAGCCACCCAATTTGTGGCAGTACTTTGTTCTGGCTGCCCTAGGAAACTAATATACTTCCAAAACACATCTGGCCACACAGGGTATTACACGAAAGATTGCAGACCTATATCGCAGAAAAAAAAAAAAAATGAATGGATCATAAAATCAGTTCTTCAAAGGTAGGTGAACATAATCTTCTCTTTTGTTTTTAGTTTTCTGCATAATTAGTTTTCTTTATCACCTCAACTTTACAATGCTTTAAGTGTTTACTGATAACATTCATCGTCATTCCTGGAAATTGTCTCCCCCCCCCGCCCCAGAAAAAAAGCTTAGAATGAAATATAATTAGTCTTAAGCTGAATCAGAGTAACTGTATCTAAGACATGAGTTTTTCTGTTTGTTTTTGTGATCCAGGGACCACCTGCATGAAAGCTACTGCCAAATTCTCTCCAGCAGGGCCAAATGTCTCCATGGATTTTTCTATCTTTGAGGAATAAAAGTGACCAAGTAATTATAGCACCTATAATTCTCTCAACACTGTTTTCCAAACCCAAATACACCTAGATGATATACTAATTATAAACACTCCAGCTCCAAATTAGAAATTAGAGAAAATTAGTTCTAAACAACCAACCAAAAACCCATTGCTGTTGAGTCAATTCCAACTCCTAGCAATGGGCTTTTGTTTGTTTAAAACTAATTTTCCCTATTTAATTCCTAATCAAAATAAGAGCTAAATGGGCCCAGACAATAAAGCATGTATTCCTTTTTATTTTCCAAATTATACTTCAATTATTGCTCAAAAATAATTAATTTCCAGAATAATGGCTTACCGCTCATAGGCAATAGCCTCCCCACCAGACCTTTATTAAAAGACAGTAAAGTATGCAACTGGGGGGGGGGGGTGGAAAAAAAACAGAACCAAAGTGAACAAGGAATTATTAGCAGACAACTGAACAAACTTCTAGAAGATGAAATACAGATAAAAGTTCATCTCACAGAACACGTACACAGGAGGGCGGTGTGCTGGGGGAAAGTGGACAGACTTAAAAGTGGAAGGATTAACTGATAAAACAACTTTGCACCTGGCCCTCCTCAGCATCACTTAGCCTAACTGCAGACTCCAACAAATTGGCTGATAGCACACCTCACTCACGCAAAGAGCTCCCAATTTGTTCTCCCATTCAGAAGAGAAGTGAGAGGGGCTACCTAAACAGTAACAGCAATACTTAACCATCATCTAGTCCTCCATTCATAAATGCAGACAATCAAGGGTCACTATACGTGACAAAAATTAGCAGCAATAAAAAAGTCAAACAAAAAAGAACAAGTGACCAGAGCAGAAAAAGAGACAATCCAAGTAAAAGTAATGGAAGAAAATTTTGCAAAGAAAACTCTAAATATCTAAATCTAACTCTGAAGATATTCAGACAGATTAAAGAAGATATTGCATCCTTAAAATAAAAACAACTTAATAAAAAAGAAATATCTGTGAAAAAAGATTTCTTGAGAGTTGAAAGTGTGATTTCTGCTTTAAAAATGAAACTGTAACACTTGAAAAGAGTCAAGGTAATTTCCCAGAACAACAACAACCAAAAAAAATGAGAGAAAACAAGAGGAAAAAAAGGTAAAGATCCAACTAACAAGAGAGAACAGAGAAAATAGAGTATAGAAAACTATTTTTTTTTTTGAAATGAAATAAAGTTTCCCATAGCTAAATAAAGATCATGCCTTCAACTGAAAGGGTTCTCTTTTAACAGCCAGGATGCATAACAGAATAGCCACACCTAGACCTATCATCATGCAATTTCAAATACCAGGAAAAAGAAAACTCCCAAAAGCTTCCAGGGAGGAAAAACAGAAACAATTACCAACAAAAGAAAATATCTCTAACTGGCATCAGACAACACTGGATGCTAGACGACAATGGAGCAATACAGAACTTTCCAAATTCTGAAGAAAAATGTTTGTTAAACTGGCATTCTGTACCTAAGCCAACTACTAAGCAAGTATGAGACAAAACAAAGTTATTTTCAGACAAACTAGGATTCACAAAGATTACTTCCTGCTATCCTTTCTGAATAAGTTACTTAAGAATGTTCTCCAACAAAATGAGGGAAGAAACCAAGTAAAAGGAAAACACGTGATCCAGAAGAAACTATGGGTCTAACTCGGCAGGCCTGAAGAGCAGAAAGCTCCAGAGAAGAAAGAAGGTGGACCTGTATAATGGACATTATGATAACGAGGCTGGAAAAATACGCTAAAGGCAAATTATTCCTTAGACAAGAAAAATGAAAGGCTATTTAGAAACAAAATTAAAATTGTATAAGAAAAGTCAAGGCCCAAATATGAAGCAAACTAAAAAGGGGCATGTTTTGACCAATTGATGTCATGTTACAAAAGGGAATACATCTAACACTGACAACAGGAATGTACATACTCCAACAAATTGGCCAGAAGCACACCCCACTCATAAGACCTAAGAAAAAAATAATCCCAGCATATCACTTGACAGCTCAGGGAATAGTATTCTCAATTGTCAGCCCTTCAGAAAAGCCACGCTATCCCTCACCCTGCTTTATTTTTATTCCTCTAGCACGTTATTACCAAACATTGTATCACATATATCATTTCATTGATTCTAGTATACATTCTTCTCACTTTTTAACCCCGTTGAAACCAGCTCGCACCTTAGAATCCACGGCATTTTACAACTGCTGAAAAACCTTTGGTGGATACTTTCTTAAAAGACTGTAAAAGCACCAGCATCAAAATGCTTCAGATTAGATGAAATATATTTATTTGCTTGCTGGATATCTCCTTCACTGTACTATCAGCTTCATGAGATGGGTAATTTAATTTCTGTATCTTCCACACCCACAGCAGTGACTGACACATACTAGATACATAGTCTGATCACATTTTAACGTCTCTGATATCAGGATAGGTCCAACAGAAGGGGTCCTATACATAGTCGGCCCCAGGATTGTTTTTTTTTCTCCTTCTTAGTGGTACACACAATAATGGTGAGTCATACAAATAGTAGCATCTAAGATTTGAGGAAATTCAGAAACAAAAAATTTGGAACAGGCTGAAGACAGCAGTGTGAACAAACTAACCCTTCATTTCAAAAAAAATGACGCCATAAATTCTTAAATCAAAGAAACAGAAAGCACACCTTATTATTTTGAGTTATGGAACTAAATATCCAAATAAATTAAATTAAAAAAAATAAAGGCTAAAAGTGAGTGTCTCCTGAAAAGGTGCAGGAGGCTGCTCTCAGTTTTCATTGTAAGTCAGTGTCTACCACTTCATTTTTACCACGTGTGCATACTTTTAGGAACCCTAGGGGTACACTGGTTACTTAACAGAAAGGTCAGCGATTCGAACCCACCAGCTGCTGTGTGTAAGAATGATGTGGCAGTCTGCTTCTGTAAAGATTTACGCCCTTGAAAACCCTATAGGGCAGTTCTACTCTGTCCGGTAAAGTCGCTATGAGTCGGAATCAACTTGACAGCAGTGGGCTGGTTTTTCTGGCACATGCTTTTTATGAACTTCAAGAAATATTTAATAAGAAGAGAGAAACAGAAATACACACACACCCCAAATCACACAGAAACTGAGACTGGTATATTCACACAGACACAGTGAGGTATTCACACAGATACAGACAGAAAGGTATAAGGGGAAAACACAGAACCGAAGTCAGAGTTAGGTGCCTCCTGAAATTTCAACTAGGAGTGGAGATGCTGTCGGCTGCCCTCAAGCAGATTCCAACTCATAGCCCAAGTGTGCAGAGTGGAACTGCACTCCACAGGGTTTTCAAGGCTTTAACCTTTTAGATGCAGACTACCAGGCCTTACTTCCGAGGCATCTCTGGATGGGTTTCAATCGCCAACCTTTCAGTTAGTTGCCAGTGCTCAATCATTTGTACCAACCACCGGGTCACCAGCCGCCGTGGGAATAGAAACCCTAAATTCTGAAACCAAATTCAGCAAACCCCTAAAGCATGACATCAACACTCATGCTTGTTGATGACAAGTATGCCATTTTGCTGACGGGAGGGCCAAAGCAGGATCTGAAAAGGATTACAAGTTTACCTTTGTGCCATGGTCTGAAAGCTCAGACCCCTCAGGCTCTCTCATGGCCGCAGCACTCAACATTTGCGAAGCACCCTTTCACCTGCCCTGGCAGCATGACAACAGACGCGGTGATTGAGCATGGTCTTTCATTTACCCGAAAGACTGATTATATTACTGGGGGTAGGGGAGAGTGGGTGGCAAAAGGTGGGGAAAGAGAGGAGGCTGCTGGCGAGGTGAAGAGCAGTCCGCGGCTCCGGTGACGGTGGCCATGACACACACAAATCCAGTTCGGGGAGGCCAGTGCAGAGAGGAACACCAGGGCCCGCGCCCGTCCCCGCAGAAGGAAAGACCATCGTTCCCCTGAGAAAAGCCAACGAGTCTGAAACCCAACTTAGCTGAGGCACGGAAGAGGCAGTCTGTTCAGACTCCGCCCCTCCGTCTACGCCCAAGCAGGCGTAGAACGATCACAAAATGTCACAGGGCCGAGACTGAGCGCGCCAAAGCAAGACCCACCCCCGGGAGACAAGGACGCTCCAGGCGGGTCCCTCCCCTTCCTCCCTCCGCCCGCACAAAGCTCATTCATTCTTCAGGCGGGCCGCCAGACCTCCCAGTCGTCCGGCAGTCCCCGCACCGCAAACCCACCAGCCGCTTTGTCTGGCGCTGGCCGGAAATAGGGGCGCGCACTCGTGCCCGCGCCCGGCCACCACCTCCCCGCACCTGGGGCCCGCGGCCGGGTGCTGTTTCTCCGCCGCAGTTGGCACGCACTGTCAGGTATCCAGGACTGAGAAATGCACATCCTAGCCTGAGCATCGCTACAACCCGAGCCTCCTCCGCGTCCTGGCCCCCCACCCCCGACCCCGGCATGAAACACTACATTCTTTCTCCCTCCCGGCGGCGGAGACCCTGCCCCATCCGAAGCCGGGGAGCACTTGCCCCTCGCCCGCCCTCCCTCCCTACTCATAAGCCGCTGGCGGCGCTGCCGGATCCTCCTCCCGCGCGCAAACGCAGCCTCCCGGCGAGCACTCACTTCAGGAGCAGCTGGTCGTGTTCGGCCTTGAACTTGCCCAGTTCGATTTGCAGCTTGGCGCGCTCGCGGGCCGTGTCGTCGAGCGCGCGTCGGGCGTCAGCCAGCTCCGTCTCGTAGAGCGCCTTGAGGCCGGTGAGCTCGCGGCCGCGCACCTCCTCACGCTCGGTCACCTGCAGCTGCAGCGCGCTGTTCTCCGTCTCCAGGCTGCGCACCTTGTCAATGTACACGGCCAGCCGATCATTGAGCTCGCGCAGCTCCTCCTTCTCCTGCAGCCGCGACAGCCGCGTGGGGCTCAGTGGCGTAGCGGGGGCGCTGGCGCGGCCGCCGGTCCGCGGCGGCATGGGGGTCGCTGTCGCCATGGCGGGCGGCGGGGCGATCGGCGGAGGGGGCTGGCGGGGAGAGCGGAGCTGGGAGCCGCGGGCAGCACAGGAACGATGTGGGGGTACGGAGGGCGTTTGCAGGGAGCGAAGCCGGGAAGGCGCGAACCGGCGGCCCGCACTCGCGCACTGAGTCCGGCGTGGGGAAGAAAGGGAGAAGCACCTGGGGTGGCAAGGGCCGGGATGCAGAGCAAAGGGGGAGGACTATCAATCAATCAATCATAAAATACCCTTTGGAGGAAGACACACACACATACACATACGAACACACACGCACGGGAAGACGCGAAGCGAGGGTGACCGAGAGGGCCGAGCAGGGTCCTCGCGCCGCCGCCGCCGCCGCCGATTCTCCCGCCCGCAGCACTTTGTTTCCTCTCCGGCTGCGCCGAGCGGCAGGCGGGGGAGGAGGGCCGCGAGGGGCGGGCTGGAGGCGCGCCGCGGGGGGCGGAGGTGGCGTGGGCAGTGGCGCCGCACTCCCCAACATGGCCGGCGCGCGCTGGCACTCCCACGTGACCGCCACTGGCCAATGGGGGCCCCGCAGCGGGCTCTTGAGGCTTGAGGGCCGGGCTTCTAAATTCAAAATCGGGCCCTACCGCAACCGTCGGCTTGGCGCGCTGGGCTGGGCGTGGCCCGGGCGAGACTGAGGGCAGTGGGGAGGGGCGCCGGGGACCGCCCCCCGCGGCTCTCCGCCCAGCGCCCGTCCGGCCTTCCCGCCGCCCGGTGGGGTTTCGTAGAGGGGCCGAGTCGGCGAGTGGCGGGAAGGGCCCGGAGGTTTCCGGGGCGGGTCCGCACCGCCGCCTACACTCGGCTGTTCAGGGAAATTCAAATGTAAACGTCCCTAGCAACCACACAGGCCGCGACTGCCTCGGGTGCTGTAACCTTACCTCCTGCCCGGAGGAGAAGGCTCGGAAAAAGCCCCGAGGCCGGGCGCCTGCCGAGTTACGTAATGGCGCTTGCGTCGGAGGTTCGAAGGGTTCCAAGTGCAAATCTTTATTTTTCTCTTGTATGGAAAAACGTGTACTAAACATCCCTGCCCTTGAAATTGAAATACGTGTGTCTTGAAACCGACAGGTAAATACAAAAGAGAATCTAGAAACGCTGATTTTAAATTATCGGTTACCAGTGCTGATTGGTGTTCCCTGATCTGTCAGTTTCTTACAATTTAGGGGGTTTGTAAAATCGACAGCTCACAGATGATAGCATTAACATACGACAGTAAATAGAAGCGCAAGCTGCTAATTGTCATACTTCATGAAAATTAGATGCATAAAAACATGAACTTGTGAAAACTTGAAATGACTTTTTGTTTCAAAAAAAGTCTTGTCCAAGTTGTAACTGACAACTCGTTCTGTTCAGTGAATCCCTTTGAAAAGTTTAACTTTTTAGGCTAACGTTTACTGGGTACTTTGTGTCTTGTTCTGTGCTCGGTGCTTTTCGTGGACTGTTCGTCCTTACAGCGCTGTGGTGACGGAACTTGATTTCCACTTTACAGATGAAGAAAGGTTACAAATTATTTAAAGCTGCCCAGCGGGCGACAGGACACATTTGAACCCAGGCGATTTGGCCCTTAACTATAACCCAGATCGCCACCTCACAACCTGTTAGGAAGACGTTTGTAATTACATGTCAGTTACATTAATAATGGCAGAAATAGAGGCCAGGATGTTCTTTATTAATCATGACGTGCACATAAGAAGCAGTGAAGGCCACTGGGCTGGATATTCAGCCTCGGGGAATTTCTGGCACTTTGTGAATAATTGTACTTATTGTTCTATTTCCTATCCTGTTATCTAAAGGTACCTCCTTGCTTGCGCTCCTCTAGAATGAGTTGACAAAGCTTCCATTTTAAGTTGTCATCGAGGAATTTGTAAGTACTTAAATATTCAGATGGTTTTAATAATGTAAAGGGATCTTAAAAATCCAAATGATAAAGAAATGAGGTCTAGAAGGTGCGTGTTGGGTGAGGCTGGTGGAATCAACATCTGATGTAAATCTGCTCTCATCCCACAGAAGCCCTTCTATTAAATTGAAGGTATGGTTTTTATTCCTTACTCCCTTTTACCTCAGACTTTTAAAAAACACTTGGATATTGTCCTTTAAAATTATTTTCTGTTTATTTTTGAAGTTTTAAGACTATGTGTGAAGTGAGTTAAGCCATGATCTCTACTGCTCTCAATCCCATGAAGTTTCTTTTGATAGAGTCCCTAAATCTCAATTTGTTTTAGGATAACCCGTTAAAAACCAAACGCATTGCCATCCTGTCGATTCCAACTCACAGTGATCCTCTAGGACAGAGCAGAACTGTCCCATAGGGTTTCCAAGGAGCTGCTGGTGGATTTGAACGGCCCAACTCTTAACCACTGCACCACCACTCACATCATATTCTGTTATACCTGATATCTGAAACAACAAATACATTGGAGTCAGACACTTAAGGATTTGCTGTTGACAGCTGTATAACTTTGGGGAGATTCCTTGGTTTCCTCATACAAAAATGGGAATGATTCTTACCTTGCAAAGGTTTTTTGTAAGGATTAAATAAAATAATAAGTGTAATGTGTTAATATGTGGAGACTCCCCCACGTGTCTGTCAGTTTGTCATACTGTGGGGGCGTGCACGTTGCTGTGATGCTGGAAGCTATGCCACCCATATTCAAATACCAGCAATATTTGAGTAGTAACTCTTACTAAGAGTAATCCCATGTCTATAATCGTAATCCAAAAAAAAAAAAAACCCCTACCGTCAAGTCGATTCCGACTCATAGCGACCCCATCGGACAGGGTAGAACTACCCCATAGGGTTTCCAAGGAATGCCTGGCGGATTTGAACTGCCCACCTCTTGGTTAGCAGCCATAGCACTTAACCACTATGCCACCAGGGTTTCCGTCTACAATCATAAAAAATAAAAATTAAAAAAACCCAAAAAGAATGGAAAATCCCTTAGCCTTAGAATTAGACATTGTACAAAATTTTGGTCAGATACTTTACTAAATGTACTTCTTTTATTCTCTGGACTTTTCCCATGCCTAACTCTTTACTTGGAGCCCTGGTGGTACAGTGGTTAAGAGCTACAGCTGCTAACCAAAAAGTAGGCACTTTAAGTCCACTCCTTGGAATCCCTATGGGGCAGATCTACTCTGTCCTACAGGGTTACTCTATGGCAATGGGTTTGGTTTTTGATTAACTCTTTACCTGGTGGCCCTGTGTCTTTGTTGCTTTTTCGTACTAAGTTTGTCCAGCACTTTTCATTCAAATAATTCCTGAAATCCCATCACCTCTGAAGTTTTCCGCCATGAATTAGAAGAGAAGTAACTATATAAGTTTGGTGGCAAAACTTCCTGAATTTACTAGGCCAATTATAATTTTAACCATTCAGCCTTGTTTTTCCTACAAATCCTCTTACTAGTAAGGGCACATGTTCTGGTTATTGGTTAGGCCATATATATCCCCCACCAAGCCTCAACGTACCCTGCCATCATTTCTGTCTTTCATACTCCTGTGATACACAGCTACCTCACTACTTATTGAGTGCTTATTTGATATTTGCCCTACTTTCTGTGTGTCATTTGGTCAATACAAATTAAGGTCAATTTTCATTTGAGCACATATTCGAGTAAGCTGTCAAGAAAGGAGTGGTTCAGGAAACTGAACCAGAGAAAGGGGAGAAAGCTACTGGGGTTGGGGCAGGGAGTAGAACACAAAGAGATGATGCTCTCCCAAAAGCCGACAAATCCCCAAGGGATATGGTGGGTGTAGTCTAATCTGTTGTTATTGTTGTCGTTAGGTGATGTCTAGTCGGTTCCAACTCATAGCAACCCTATATGTAATAGAACAAAATGTCCCGTCCTGTACCATCCTCACAAGTGTTGCTATGTTTGAGCCCATTGTAGCAGCCACTGTGCCAGTCCATCTCATTGAGGGTCTAATTTAGGCATGTAAAAATCCAAGAGTGATCCTGTCTGGGAATGGAATAACTTTGGAAGTTCATATATAGAACACCATAGCGGGGGCGGGGGGGAACTTATTAAAGACAGTAATAAAAAAAAGGGGTGGCAATAGGAGTTAGCCTCAGGGACCAGGATTGACAGGAAAGAAGCCAAAAAAACAACAGACTTCAGCTTCTCAGGTCAGGTCCAAGGAAGTTCACCAGGGATCCTTTGGGGGAGTGCAGGGAAGAAACTGGGAAAGACTCTAGGGCAGAAAAATACAGGATATCCAAGAACTCTGTGCAGAAGGGGCCCAGCCTAGGATGGAGGTGGGGAGGCAGGAAAAGGAGGAGAAGAGACTGAGAGCTAGCAGTAACCCGGCTTTGTGCCAGGGGAAAGGAGTGACAGCTGGCAGATAGCTGAGCATTCAGTGCAAACAAATGGACTAGCTAAGGCTGCCATACAAAATGAAAAAAAAAAAAAATTGCTAAGTGGTACCTGTTCAATATATGTTTGCTGAGTGGATGAATGAGGAAATAAATTAATTACATGGTCCTCTACTGGGCCACATTGTTTCTATTTGACATACTCTGATTTTGATTTTTGTGTTTTAAAAAGAGCTAAGGCAATTTAAAGACTTAGGGCAATTTAAAGATATATCTATCATCTTTAATAGGATTGTTCTTATAGCACAGCAACCTAAAAGTTTATATACTGCTCAAATTTTCAAATATGTTTGCTTGTTAAGATCTGAACATTTGACAATAGTGGAATTGGTGGAGTTCTTTCTTTTTAACTCAGTGATTCCACCTCACTGATAGCCTATGGCTCAGTCAAAAAGAGAAAGCAAATTTGAACTCTTCCATTTTAGTCTTATTTTATGCCAAAATATATTAACACTGCAATACTTTTTTTTTAATTATTTTTAAAAGCATTTCTTAAGATAGTTTTGTGTATCTGGTTTTTAATAGTTTTTTGTCTTACACTGGTATGCCTCCTCACCCTATATGTGGCATTTTTGCCTTTTGAGTGGTTAAAAATAATAAAGACTGGTGTCAAGGCTGATAGATAATTCAGCTATTCTAGTCTGATTGGCACTGATCTAGCTCAAAGTTCTTCCTACCCAATAACTCTAATTTATTATTAATTTAATTCTTTGATTACATAAGCAAGAATTTTCTCACCTAAAATATCTTCACCACCACCACTCCTCTTTCATTTTGGTTGAAATTCCCCCGTAAGACTTGGTCTTTTGAGTTGACCTAAAAAGGTAAGGGCAGCTGAGTACAGGACAGTGGAGGAAAAGGAAAATACAATATTTGGATATCTGATGTGGTGGAATAAAAGAATTTTCAACCAGGGTATCAGTGAATTCTTTCTTCTTCCTCATTACCACAACTTTGGGGTGCCATTCTTACCGGGCACATTCTTAGCTTCTGCATTCAATAGTGTTATGGGTTGGATTGTGTCCCCCCAAAATGTATATTAATTTGTCTAGGCCATCATTCCCAGCAAGAAGCATCAGGGACAGAGCACGGCCTTTGAACCGAGGGTCCCTGAACTGAGAAGCTCCTAGACCAGGGGAAGATTGATGGCAAGGACCTTTCCCCACAACTGACAGAGAGAGAAAGCCTTCCCCAGGAGCTGGCAACCTGAATTCAGACTTCTAGCCTCCTAAACTGTGAGAGAATAAACTTCTGTTTTTAAAGGCATCCATTCATGGTATTTCTTTTACAGCAGCGCTAGATAACAAAGACAAATAGCTGTGGGGCAGATACATGAAAAGAAAGCCTGTCTGGCTGAAACAGTTCCTTCCACCCCATCTTCCCAACGCTACCACTCCTAAGCTCAATCAAACCCTCCTAGCTGGGGAAGGAAGGAGAGTTTGAAGCCAGATGCACTGAAGGGCCATGGTTCCGTGTCCCACCCCTGGCTAAGTTGGGGGTAGAGGTTAGATCCGAGAGTAGAGATGGTTTGTGCCACACAGAATTGCCCCGTGTTCTCTCCACCTTGGTGCAGCAGAGCGGAATCCAAGAGCAGCCTTCTCTAGAACCATGGCAGTTGCAGCCTCAAAAAGATGGCAGCGTTTTTTTTTTTTAGCGGATTTACTGGAAAAACAAGTTTCCCAGGTCTGATATCTCTGCTTATTCAACAGAGCCCTAACTGACCCACAACAGGGAACTGAGGGCTGAAGCTCCCCCCAGACCACCTAGTCTCTTGCCTTAGGGGTCTAAGGAGGGTGACACCTACCAATCAGTAGAGGTACTTGCACTGGGGGCCTAAGGTACAGCTGCAGAGCCCTCCCACCAAGGTGCTATAGGAATAGAGACACACCTACCTCACTGACACTTGGGGGAAGCCTCTCAGCATCCTACCCCCCCGGAGTGTGAACCGCAGCTGCTAATAGAATCTGGTGCACACAACTATCACCACTACTTCTTGAGGTGGATAGGTGATAGGGTGCAGCACACACTTGATGACCCAAAATCAGATTCTACCCAAGAATAGTGAATAGACTCAGGCATATATATCTGGCCACAGCCCAAACCAGCTGGTAATAGGTCATAAGTAAGTCAAAGGCTACAACAAACAAGACAGCACAATCTAGTGGCCCATCCACGTATATTGAAAGAAAACAAAACAAGATAAGACTCAGTGAGCAAATATAGAACAAATCACTACTATATCTTAGTAATGGCTCGGAGACAGCAGTCGATATCAAACCGCATAAAGAAGCAGACCATGACAGCTTCTACAACCCCCCAAACAAAAGAATCAAAATCTTTCCCAAATGAAGATACAATCCTGGAATCATCAGATACAGAATATAAAAAACTAATTTACAGAATGCTTCAAGACATCAGGGATGACCTCAGAAATGAAATAAGGCAAACTTCAGAAAAAGCCAAGGAACACACTGATAAAACAGTTGAAGAACTCAAAAAGATTATTCAAGAACATAGTGGAAAAATTAATAAGTTGCAAGAATCCATAGAGAGCATGCAGAAATCCCAAAGATTAACAATAAAATTACAGAATTAGACAACGCAATAGAAAGTCAGAGGAGCAGACTCGAGCAATTAGAATGCAGACTGGGACACCTGGAGGACCAGGGAATTAACACCAACATAGCTGAAAAAAAATCAGATGAAAGAATTTAAAAAAATGAAGAAACCCTAAGAATCATGTGGGACTCTATGAAGAAGGATAACTTGCGTGTGATTGGAGTCCCAGAACAGGAAGGGAGGACAGAAAACACAAAGAAAATAGTTGAAGATCTCCTGACAGAAAACTTCCCTGACATCATGAAAGACGAAAGGATATCTATCCAAGACGCTCATCGAACCCCATTTAAGATTGATCCAAAAAGAAAAACGCCAAGACATATTATCATCAAACTTGCCACAACCAAAGATAAAGAGAAAATTTTAAAAGAAGCCAGGGAGAAAAGAAAGGTCTCCTTCAAGGGCAAATCAATAAGAATAAGTTCAGACTACTCAGCAGAAACCATGTAGGCAAGAAGGGAATGCGATGACATATACAGAACACTGAAGGAGAAAAACTGCCAGCCAAGGATCATATATCCAGCAAAATTCTCTCTGAAATATGAAGGCGAAATTAAGATATTTACAGATAAACACAAGCTTAGAGAATTTGCAAAACCCAAACCAAAGCTACAAGAAATTCTAAAGGAAATTATTTGGTCAGAAAACCAATAATATCAGATACCAGCACAACACAAGGTCACAGAACAGAACATCCTGATAACAACTCAAATAGGGGAATCACAAAAACAAATTAAGATTAATGAAAAAATGCTCAAAACAGGGAATCATTGAAGTCAATATGTAAAAGATCACAATAATCAAAAAGAGGGACTAAATACAGGTGGCATAGAACTGCCATATGGAGAGGGATACAAGGCGATATAGGACAATAGAACTGCCATATGGAGAGGGATACAAGGCGATATAGGACAATACAAGTTAGGTTTTTACTTAGAAAAATAGGGGTAAATATTAAGGTAACCACAAAGAGGTATAACAACTCCATAACTCAAAATAAAAACCAAAAAAAATGTAACAACTCAGCAAACATAAAGTCAAATACTACGAAAATGAGGAACACACAATTTACAAAGAAAAACGTCTCAGCACAAAAAAGTATGTGGAAAAATGAAATTGCCAACAACACACATAAAAAGGCATCAAAATGACAACACTAAACACTTATTTATCTATAATTACCCTGAATGTAAATGGACTAAATGCACCAATAAAGAGACAGAGAGTCTCAGACTGCATAAAGAAACACGATCCGTCTATATGCTGCCTACAAGAGACACACCTTAGACTTAGAGACCCAAACAAACTAAAACTCAAAGGATGGAAACAAATATATCAAGCAAACAATAAGCAAAAAAGAAGAGAAGTAGCAATATTAATTTCTGAAAAAATAGACTTTAAACTTAAATCCACCACAAAGGATAAAGAAGGACACTACATAATAATAAAAGGAACAATTGACCAGGAAGATATAACCATGTTAAATATTTATGCACCCAATGACAGGGCTGCAAGATACATAAATCAAATTTTAACAGAACTGAAAAGTGAGATAGACACCTCCACAATTATAGTAGGAGACTTCAACACACCACTTTCGGAGAAGGACAGGACATCCAGTAAGAAGCTCAATAGAGACACGGAAGACCTAATTACAACAATCAACCAACTTGACCTCATTGACTTATACAGAACTCTCCACCCAACTGCTGCAAAGTATACTTTTTTTTCTAGCGCACATGGAACATTCTCTAGAATAGACGACATATTAGGTCATAAAACAAACCTTTGCAGAATCCAAAACAACAAAATATTACAAAGCATCTTCTCAGACCACAAGGCCATAAAAGTGGAAATCAATAACAGAAAAATTAGGGAAAAAAAATCAAATACTTGGAAACTGAACAATACCCTCCTGAAAAAAGACTGGGTTATAGAAGACATCAAGGAGGGAATAAGGACATTCATAGAATGCAACGAGAATGAAAATACTTCCTATCAAAACCTCTGGGACACAGCAAAAGCAGTGCTCAGAGGCCAATTTATATTGATAAATGCACACATACAAAAAGAAGAAAGAGCCAAAATCAGAGAACTGTCCCTACAACTTGAACAAATAGAAAGTGAGCAACAAAAGAATCCATCAGGCACCAGAAGAAAACAAATAATAAAAATTAGAGCTGAACGAAATGAATTAGAGAACAGAAAAACAATTGAAAGAATTAACAAAGCCAAAAGCTGGTTCTTTGAAAAAATTAACAAAATTGATAAACCATTGGCTAGACTGACTAAAGAAATACAGAAAAGGAAACAAATAACCCAAATAAGAAACGAGATGGGCCACATCACAACAGACCCAACTGAAATCAAAAGAATCATATCAGATTATTACGAAAAATTGTACTCTAACAAATTTGCAAACCTAGAAGAAATGGATGAATTCCTGGAAAAACACTACCTACTTAAACTAACACAATCAGAAGTAGAACAACTAAATAGACCCATAACAAAAAAAGAGATTGAAACGGTAATCAAAAAACTCCCAACGAAAAAAAGCCCTGGCCTGGATGGCTATACTGCAGAGTTCTACCAAACTTTCAGAGAAGAGTTAACACCACTACTACTAAAGGTATTTCAAAGCATAGAAAACTACGGAATACTACCTAACTCATTCTATGAAGCCACCATCTCACTGATACCAAAACCAGGTAAAGACATCACAAAAAAAGAAAATTACACACCTATATCCCTCATGAACATAGATGCAAAAATCCTCAGCAAAATTCTAGCCAATAGAATTCAACAAGATATCAAAAAAATAATTCACCACGACCAAGTGGGATTTATACCAGGTATGCAAGGCTGGTTTAATATTAGAAAAACCATTAATGTAATCCACCATATAAATAAAACAAAAGACAAAAACCACATGATCTTATCAATTGATGCAGAAAAGGCATTTGACAAAGTCCAACACCCATTCATGATAAAAACTCTCACCAAAATAGGAATTGAAGGAAAATTCCTCAACATAATAAAGGGCATCTATACATTTTTTTTTTTTTTTATACAAAGCCAACAGCCAACATCACTCTAAATGGAGAGAGCCTGAAAGCATTTCCCTTGAGAACGGGACCCAGACAAGGATGCCCTTTATCACCGCTCTTATTCAACATCGTGCTAGAAGTCCTAGCCAGGGCAATTAGGCTAGACAAAGAAATAAAGGGCATCCGGATTGGCAAGGAGGAAGTAAAATTATCTCTATTTGCAGATGGCATGATCTTATACACAGAAAACCCTAAGGAATCCTCCAGAAAACTACTGAAACTAATAGAAGAGTTTGGCAGAGGCTCAGGTTATAAGATAAACATACAAAAATCACTTGGATTCCTCTACATCAACAAAAAGAACATCGAAGAGGAAATAACCAAATCAATACCATTCACAGTAGCCCCAAAGAAGATAAAATACTTAGTAATAAATCTTACCAAACATGTAAAAGACCTATACAAAGAAAACTACAAAGCACTACTTCAAGAAATTAAAAAAGATGTACTTAAGTGGTAAAATATACCTTGCTCATGGATAGGAAGACTTAACATAGTAAAAATGTCTATTCTACCAAAGCCATCTATACATACAATGCACTTCCGATCCAAATTCCAATGTCATTTTTTAAGGTGATAGAGAAACAAATCACCAACTTCATATGGAAGGGAAAGAAGCCTCGGATAAGCAAAGCATTACTGAAAAAGAAGAAGAAAGTGGGAGGCCTCAGTCTACCTGATTTCAGAACCTATTATACAGCCACAGTAGTCAAAACAGCCTGGTACTGGTACAAGAACAGACACATAGACCAGTGGAACAGAATTGAGAACCCAGATATAAATCCACCCACATATGAGCAGCTGATATTTGACAAAGGCCCAGTGTCAGTTAATAGGAGAAAAGATAGTCTTTTTAACAAATGGTGCTGTCATAACTGGATATCCATTTGCAAAAAAATGAAACAGGACCCATACCTCACACCATGCACAAAAACTAACTCCAAGTGGATCAAAGACCTAAACATAAAGACTAAAACGATAAAGATCATGGAAGAAAAAATAGGGACAACCTTAGGAGCCCTAATACAAGGCATAAACAGAATACAAAACATTACCGAAAATGATGAAGAGAAAGCAGATAACTGGGAGCTCCTAAAAATCAAACACCTATGCTCATCTAAAAACTTCACCAAAAGAGTAAAAAGACCACCTACAGACTGGGAAAGAATTTTCAGCTATGACATCTCCGACCAGCGCCTGTTCTCTAAAATCTATATGATTCTGTCAAAACTCAACCACAAAAAGACGAACAACCCAATCAAGAAGTGGGCAAAGTTCACACAACCACATATATATGCACACCCATGTGTATTGCAGCTCTGTTTCCAATAGCAAAAAGCTGGAAGCAACCAAGGTGTCCTTCAGCGGATGAATACTTAAATAAATTGTGGTATAGTCACACAATGGAATACTACGCATCGATAAAAAACAGTGACGAATCTGTGAAACATTTCATAACATGGAGGAACCTGGAAGGCATTATGCTGAGCGAAATTAGAGGCAAAAGGACAAATATTGTATAAGACCACTATTATAAGATCTTGAGAAATAGTATGAACTGAGAAGAACACATACTTTTGTGGTTACGAGGTGGGGAGGGACGGAGGGTGGGAGAGGGTTTTTTACTGATTAATTAGTAGCTAAGAACTGCTTTAGGTGAAGGGAAGGACAATACTCAATACATGGAAGGTCAGCTCAACTGGACTGCACCAAAAGCAAAGAAGTTTCCGGGATAAACTGAATGCTTCAAAGGTCAGCGGAGCAAGGGCGGGGGTGTGGGGACCATGGTTTAAGGGGACTTCTAAGTCAATTGGCAAAATAATTCTATTATTATGAAAACATTCTGCATCCCACTTTGAAATGTGGCGTCTGGGATCTTAAATGCTAACAAGCGGCCAACTAAGATGCATCAGTTGGTCTCAACCCACCTGGAGCAAAGGAGAGTGAACAACACCAAGGTCACACGATAACTAAGAGCCCAAGAGACAGAAAGGGCCACATGAACCAGAGACCTACATCATCCTGAGACCAGAAGAACTAGTTGGTGCCTGGCCACAATCGATGACTGCCCTGACAGGGAGCACAACAGAGAACCCCTGAGGGAGCAGGAGATCAGTGGGATGCAGACCCCAAATTCTCACAAAAAGACCATACTTAATGGTCTGACTGAGACAAGAGGAATCCCGGCGGTCATGGTCCCCAAACCTTCTGTTGGCACAGGACAGGAACCATTCCTGAAGACAACTCATCAGACATGAAAAGGACTGGACAGTGGGTAGGAGAGAGATGCTGATGAAGAGTGAGCTAATTATATCAGGTGGACACTTGAGACTGTGTTGGCATCTCCTGTCTGGAGAGGGGATGGGAGGATAGAGAGAGTTGGAAGCTGGCAAAATTGTCACGAAAGGAGAGACTGGAAGGGCTGACTCATTAGGGGGAGAGCAAGTGGGAGTAAGGCGTAAGGTGTATATAAACTTATATGTGACAGTCTGACTTGATTTGTAAACGTTCACTTGAAGCTCAATAAAAGTTAATAAAAAAAAAGAAGTAGGCAAAGGATATGAACACACACTTCACTAAAGAAGATATTCAGGCAGCTAACAGATACATGAGAAAATGCTCTCGATCATTAGCCATTAGAGAAATGCAAATTAAAACTACGGTGAGATTCCATCTCACTCCAACAAGGCTGGCATTAATCCAAAAAACACAAAATAATAAATGTTGGAGAGGCTGCGGAGAGATTGGATCTCTTATACACTGCTGGTGGGAATGTAAAATGATACAACCACCTTGGAAATCTATCTGGCATTATCTTAAACAGTTAGAAATAGAACTACCATACAACCCATAAATCCCACTCCTCGGAATATACCCTAGAGAAACAAGAGCCTTCACACAAACAGATATATGCACACCCAAGTTTATTGCAGCTCTGTTTACAATAGCAAAAAGCTGGAAGCAACCAAGGAGTCCATCAACGGATGAATGGTTAAATAAACTGTGGTATATTCACACAAGGGAATACTACACATCGATAAAGAACAGTGACGAATCTGTGAAACATTTCATAACATGGAGGAACCTGGAAGGCATTATGCTGAGCGAAATCAGTCAGAGGCAAAAGGACAAATATTGTATAAGACGACTATTATAAGATCTTGAGAAATAGTATAAACTGAGAAGAACACATACTTTTGTGGTTATGAAGGGGGGAGGGAGGGTGGGAGAGGGTTCTTTACTGATTAATTAGTAGCTAAGAACTGCTTTAGGTGAAGGAAAGGACAATACTCACTACATGGAAGGTCAGCTCAATTGGACTGGACCAAAAGCAAAGAAGTTTCCGGGATAAACTGAATGCTTCAAAGGTCAGCGGAGCAAGGGCGGGGGTGTGGGGACCATGGTTTAAGGGGACTTCTAAGTCAATTGGCAAAATAATTCTATTATGAAAACATTCTGCATCCCACTTTGAAATGTGGCGTCTGGGATCTTAAATGCTAACAAGTGGCCATCTAAGATGCATCAATTGGTCTCAACCCACCTGGAGCAAAGGAGAGTGAACAACACCAAGGTCACACGATAACTAAGAGCCCAAGAGACAGAAAGGGCCACATGAACCAGAGACCTACATCATCCTGAGACCAGAAGAACTAGTTGGTGCCTGGCCACAATCGATGACTGCCCTGACAGGGAGCACAACAGAGAACCCCTGAGGGAGCAGGAGATCAGTGGGATGCAGACCTCAAATTTGCATAAAAAGACCAAACTTAATGGTCTGACTGAGACTAGAGGAATCCCGGCGGTCATGGTCCCCAAACCTTCTGTTGGCAGAGGACAGGAACCATCCCTGAAGACAACTCATCAGACATGGAAGGGACTGGACAGTGGGTAGGAGAGAGATGCTGATGAAGAGTGAGCTAATTATATCAGGTGGACACTTGAGACTGTGTTGGCATCTCCTGTCTGGAGAGGGGATGGGAGGATAGAGAGAGTTGGAAGCTGGCAAAATTGTCATGAAAGGAGAGACTGGAAGGGCTGACTCATTAGGGGGAGAGCAAGTGGGAGTAAGGCGTAAGGTGTATATAAACTTATATGTGACAGTCTGACTTGATTTGTAAACGTTCACTTGAAGCTCAATAAAAGTTAATAAAAAAAAAAAAAAGGCAGCAAAGGTTGTGAGGTGCAGAGTGCAGAGCATTCTGACCTATGCCCAGAAGAAGTGTGTGGAGGGAACAAGGAGACCAGCAGATTGTAATGAGTGATTGGGGCATGGAAGGTACAGACTGACCTGTGTGTACCAGCTACCAGAGGCACAGTAGAACTGTAGACAACACAGCTGAAGTATTGGAGACAGAGGTGTCAGAGGCCAACATACCTGAGAACTGTGGTAAATCACATCTGGAGGAGGTCAGCACAGAATGGAGACAGAGCAAGACCCGGAGGCAGATGGCTGTCCCTACAGTTAGTAATATTCTTGAATTTAGAATCAACCTCAAATAGGACAGGAAGGAAGAAAAGCCTGAGGGGTATTAAATTTGAATGTGCTTGAAATATAAGCCTGAATTGATCAATCCATACCACTTCAAGATTCCAAGGTTGTTTGTCCTGCCTTCAGGTACAATGGCATGTAGAGTAAAAGCTCAGTCCTATTGTCAGAATTTTACCTATCCACATCTCATCGCACTGCTTTTCTCTACTCGTAGCCTTTATTGCAACAAATGTTCTCTCTACAAGGTGGAAATGATGGCTTCTAGACACCCCAAGCCTGAATTCTCCTAATAGCTCACAGCATAACATCTCTCAGGTAAACTAATGGGCTTGGTTTGGGTTACAGACCCAACTTTGAATCAATTACTATGTCCAGTGCTCTGATTGGCCAAGTCAAGGCCAAATACCACCTGTTTGCCTCACCAAATCACATGGGATGGGATTCCCACAAGAATGAGGGGTTCATTCCCAAAAACGGATGGAAGGACAACAATATCCACCTCATGGAAGGAAAGTATTAAGAGAATTAAGCTAACTATTTCCTTTCTGGCCTAAAATTCCCCAGAGATTTGCAAGTAAAAAAAAAAAAAAAAAAAGTCACAATAGAACCCCTTAAAGGATTGAGATGCCAGATATGTAAAAACTTATATTCATTTGCTCAGTCATTAATCCAGGCATTCGTTTAGCAGACGGCTTTTTGAGCACTTACTACATGTAAAGCAAGGGTAAGCAAGGATGTCTAAAGTACCCGATCCCTGCTTGAGGAGTTCAACAGTCCCATTGCGGACAGGCACACATGTATATGACTAAATTATACCTCGAAGTGCTAAATACTAAAAAGGAGGTATGAACAAAGTATTACAGTACCAGACACAGACATTTGAGACAATATGGTCTCTGAGTTGGGCTTCTAAGAATGTCAGCCTCCAGGGACTGGCAAATAGATTCAATACTTTGTGGAGACCTGTAAATGGCACTCTACAGCCCTCAGGGAGAATTAGAGGGAAATCCCAGATGGAATCCCTTATCTCCTTGTGGTGTGGTTTTCTTTTCAAATCACACCTCATGGAAGATGCTTTTGGCGTTACTAAAGTGGTAAGGAGAATGGGTTGTTAGTCAACAATCTTATTTTAATGTTAGACCTAATTTACATTAGTCAAGAAACATGGAAAATTGAGGAAATTGACCTGTAATTAAAAGAAGTAAATTACTTAAGCTACATTGTAAAATAACAGTCATGTCTTGCTTAAAGCAAAACAAAATCAATAAAGCAGAAAATTTTATTGAGGACCTCTTGTTTGCAAGGTATGTCATGGCATACTATGAAAGAGATTTTTTTTAATCTTAGATATTGTTCCTTCCCTCAATGAAGGTAGAATGTTTTTTGTAGAAATGAAATGTATACACGTAAATAAATAGGTTAACAAATCAAGGCATGAATGGTAAAGGCCCAAAATAGTGACATTGATGACAAATGTCAAATCATTAGGGCTGCTAACATTTAGAGAATGAAGAAATCACTTCAGGCCAGGACAACATGGGAGGATGCTCTAGAAGGGGAGGATTTGAACTGGGTATCAAAGGAGGGGAAGATTTATTTCAGTAGGTGATTTGGATTACAAAAATTATCTTTATGCTCAAGTTTTTCAGCAATAGAACTATTATATGAGTGGTTAAGAGCTTGACTGCTAACCAAAATGTCAGCAGTTTGAATCCACCAGCCTCTCCTTGGAAACCCTATGGAATTGTTCTATTCTGCCCTTCAGGGTCCTTTGAGTTAGAATCAACTTGACATCAACTGGGTTTTTTTTTTTTTTTTTTTTTTTTGCTTCTTCTTCTTGTTCTTGTCGTGTGCTGCAGAGCCAATTCTGACTTACAGGAGCCTGAAGATATATGTCACTTTTAAGAGCAGAACTGCCCCATAGGGTTTTGTAGGCTGAAATCTTTATGAAAGCAGATCTCCAGGTCTTTTCTCCTACAGAGAAGCAGGTGGATTCTAAACGCCTACCTTTCAGTTAGCTTAACCACTGTGCCACCAGGCCTCCTTTTAAATGAAGTGAGATGACTATATTTTGGATGAATATTTGTATTTGTGTACGTTGAGTACACGTATAGGAAACTGGGAAAGAATTATCCAGAATTCAGACACCCACGTATCTGTGATTTAATGCTACCAAAAACATTCTGTTAAAGTTTCTGAAAAGAAATGACACTAAAAAATAAATAGCACCCTCTCTAATTTACATATACATTGAGTGGAGGAACAATGGAAACTCATAAGTTGCTGTTGGAATGAAAATTGTACAATCACTTCAAAAAGTTGTTTGGCAGTTCCTTATAAAGTTAAAAACATGCTTACCCTATGTCCCAGCAATTCCATTCCCAAGAAAGATGAAAACGTGTCCACTAAAAGACTTGTACAAGGATATTTATAGTAGCTTTATTCAGGATAGCCCATAACTGAAAAAAATCCGTATGTCCAAGAGGAGAATAGATAAATAAATTGTGGTATAAGTACTAATCCGCAACAAAGAAAAATACAAACTACTTACACACACAACAATACATTATGTTGAGCAATAGAAGCGAGGCAAAAATGAGCATGCCAATATGGGTATGCCAATATGGGCAGCGTATAAATGAGCAGATCCATTGGTGCAAGAAAGCAGAATAGTGGTTGCCAAAAAAAAAAAAAAATTTTTTTTTTTTTTTTTATGGAAGTGGGGATTGATTGGTAGGTATCTTAGGCTGGGTTCTCTAGAGAAGCAACACCAGTACAATGTATAAATACATACAGAGAGAGATTTGCATCAAGGAAATGGTTCACATGGTTATAGAGGCTGGAATACCCCAAGTCCGTGGGTCAAGATAGAGGCTTCTACCAATTAATTCACACAGCCACAAGGGCTGGTGAACCCAAGACCGGTAGGTCAGAGAAAAGGGCCCTTGCTCACAGTCTGTGAAGATCAACAAATTCCAAGATCAGCAGGTAAGACCGCAGGACTTGCTAGCTCAAGTCTCAAGAACCAGAGGTCAGATGAACAGGAGCTAGCTGCAGAATCCAGAGTGAGAGAAAGTCCAAGAGCCTTGCTAGAATGTCCACTTATATTCAATGCAGGCCACATACCCAAGGAAACTCCCTTTCAACTGATTGGCTACTTACAGCAAATCCCATCATGGAGGTGACTGCAGGATATCGAATCTCATTCTGGAAGTGAACACAAGGTCATACAACTGCCAAACCACTGAGAATCATGGCCCAGCCAAGCTGACACACAATCCCAACCATCACAGTAGGGGATATGAAGGAACTTTCTAGAATAATGGGAATGTTCTATACCTCGATTGGGGGTAGTGGTTACATGAATGTATATGGTTATCAAAACTCATTAAAACGTACATTTATGATGTGTGCACTTCACTATATGTAAATTTTACCTAAATTAAAAAATGAAAAAAATACTAGTCTCATATATTAGATTTAAAAACCTACAAGATACACTTTGAAGCTTTCTTTTTGTAACTAGATAAAGTTTCCACCTTTTATGTTGCTTGAATTATAAATTTTCTGTGGACTCTTCATTTTTATATGCATGCTATAAAACACCTGTGATTTCTTATAGGAGTCAGAAATTGTATACAAACAGATTTTTTTTTTAAAGAGTGTGACTTGATCATATTTCAAAGATCTATTTGAATAATGAAGACAGGTGATAAGTGTGGGACGATTGACTAGAAGGGAGCTGCTGTCTTTTTGCTTTGGAAAGATTAGAATATGAATATGAGTGCTATAAAACAGAGAACCTAAAGAAAAAAGAAGAAAATCTGAAACAATAGTTTCTATCTATGAAATTGTATTTTTTCATACTCTGTTGATTTGATTTCATAAGATTACAAATCTAGGCACTGGTCATACTATTAATGAGCTACAAATATTGACCTCTATCCATTAAAACAAACAAACTCATTGCCTTCAAACTCATAGGACAGAGTAGAGCTGCCCCATGGAGTTTCTAAGGAACACCTGGTAGATTTGAACTGCTGACTTGTATGGTTAGCAGTTATACCACTTAACCACTAGGCCACCAGGTTTTCCTATCTATCTAGAGACCGAAATTCCCTTAATAATATAATGACTTTCTAACTTCAAAGGTGCACCACAGGTTTAATTCCACAAGCGTGGAGCAGTGATCTTCAAGGGAGATAGAAGTGAGGAAGAAGGGAAGGAAGGGGGAGTTATCAGAATCTAGGGTAGCATTGTAACTTATAAAAGATATTTAATATTATAATTTAATTCTTTGGTTAGAAAGCCCTCCCCGGCCCCCCCCCCCCAAAAAAAGTACCTGTTGTTTTAATAATGCATACTTCAAAAGGTAAAGTTTGGCTAAATCTTCTTGACCAGATTGCTTCTATAAAAGCTATGATGTCCTAGAATCAAATGAAAATGAAAGCACAACACACCACAACTTATGAAATGCAGTGAAGAGAGTACTCAGAAGGAAAGTTATGGCAATAAATACCTATATAAAGAAAGATCTCAATCAATAGCCTAACTCAACCACTTCAGGAACTGGAAAAAGAAGAGCAAACTAAGCATAAACCTACCAGAAGAAAGGAAATAACAAAGATCTGAGAATAAATAAATAAAATTGAAAACAGAAAAACAACAGAATCAATAAAATCAGAATTTTAGTTCTTTGAAAAGATGAGTAAAATTGACAAATTTTTAGCTAGACTGACAAAAGATGCAAATAACCAAAAAAAAAAAAAAAAGGAGAGAGAGCAGATACTACAAACGATCTGATAGAAATAAAGAGAATTAAAAACCCATTGCCATCAAAATGATTCCGACTCACATTGACCCCATAGGTCAGAATCAACACCCATGGAAGCAGCAGTGGAGAAATCAAAAGATGTGTTGCATTAGGCAAATCGGCTGCAAAAGACCTCTTTAAAGTGTTAAAAAGCAAAGATGTCACCTTGAGGACTAAGGTGTGCCTGATCCAAGCCAAGGTGTTTTCAGTCGCCTCATATGCATGTGAAAGCTGGACAATGAATAAAGAAGACTGAAGGTTTGACGCCTTTAAATTGTGGTGTTGGCGAAGAATATTGAATATACCATGGACTGCCAAAAGAATGAACAAATCTGGTGGCGTAGTGGTTACGTGCTACGGCTGCTAACCAAAGGGTTGGCAGTTCAAATCCTCCAGGTGCTCCTTGGAAACTCTATGGGGCAGTTCCACTCTGTCCTATAGGGTCGCTATGAGTCAGAATCAACTCGGCAGCACTGGGTTTGGTTTTTTTTTGGTTTTGGTCTTGAAAGAAGTACAACCAGAATGCTCCTTAGAAGCGAGGATGGCCAGACTTTGTTTCACATACTTTAGACATGTTATCAGGAGGGACCAGTCCTGGGAAAAAGACATCATGCTTGATAAAGTAGAGGGTCAGTGAAAGAGAGGTAGACCCTCAACCAGATGGATTGACACAGTGGCTGCAACAATGGGCACAAGCATAGCAACAGTTGTGAGGCAGTGTTTCGTTCTGTTGTGCATAGGGTCGCTATGAATTAGAGCCAACTGAACGGCACCTAACGACAACAACGTACAGCTACAGTAATCAAAACAGCTTGGTTCTGGTATAACAATAGATACATAGACTAATGGAATAGATTTGAGAGTCTAGAAATAAACCCACACATCTTTGGTCAACTGTTTCTTGACAAAAGTGCTAAGTCCATTCAGTGGGAAAAGAATTTCTTCAATAATTGGTGCTGAAAAAAACTGTATGTCCACATGCAGAAAAGTGAAATAGGATCCATGCCTCGCACAATACACAAAAACAAATTTAGAATGGATTAAGGACCTAAATGGCAAACTAAAACCATAAAATTCTTAGAAGAAAAAGCAGGGACAACGCTGTCAGGCCTAGCTTTTAACAGTGGATGATCTAATATAATAATTAAAGCACAAACAGTGAAAGACAAAATAAATAAATGGAACCTCATAAAAATAAAAAAACTTTTATTCTCCAAAAGACTTTACCAAAAAAGTGAAAAGACAAGCTACCAACTGGGAGAATATCTTTGGAAAACATGTGTCCAACAAGAACCTAAAATATGGGTAAAACTTTGACAACTTAACAGAAAAAAAAAGACAAATAACCCAATCATTGGCAAAAGGCAAAGGACTTGAATAGACATTTCACCAAAGAGGACATTCAAATGGCCACCAAACGCATGAAAAGATGCTCAGTCTTTAGCCATCAGAAAGATGCAAATCAAAGCCACAATGAGATACCATTTCACTCCCACTATGATGGCTAAGATAAAAGAAGAAAAAACAGAAAACAACGAATGTTGGTGAGGAGGTGGGGAAAGTGGAACTCCTACTTATGGGAATGCCAAATGGTATGGCCATTGTGGAAAACAGTGTGGTGGTTCCTCAAAAAAACTAAAAATAGAACTACCATATTACCCAGCAATTCACTGGTAGGTATATACTCAAAAGACTTGAAAGCAGAGACTAAAACAGAGGCTGGTACATCAATGTTCACTGCAGTACTATTCACCAGAGCCAAAAGGTGAAAACAACCTAAATGCCCATCAACAGATGAATGGATTAACAAAATGTAGTACATACATACAATGGAATACTACTCAACCAGTAGGAGAAATGAAGTCTTGATATATATTACAAGATGAATAGAACTGAAAGACATATGCTAAGTAAATTATTCACAAAAGGACCTTACTTATATAAAAAGACAAGGAAAGACAAATGTATAGAGAACAAAGTTTATTAGTGGTTACTGGGACTGGAGAGGGGAAAAGGAGGGGTTTAACAGTGATGGGAATATTACATTGATTAAGGGTAGGGTTTCACATTCGATCATTGCAGTTGCTGTCAATAATTTGTACACCTGTAAAAAGTTGAATTGACAAAAGTTGTGTGATAGGTATATTTACAACAATCACACACACACAAAAGAGTAGCTGGTGAGGCTGATTACGTATAACCACAAACCTCATGGGATTTGGTTTCTTCGTTGGAGGTGTAGGGTCGTGGTTTCATAGGACATCCCAGCCACTCTCCTACCTCCTGGTGCTTGGGGTCTTAAAAGCTTACATGTAGCCATCTAAGGCAAAACGATTTGTCTCTATTTACCTGGAACCAAGGAAGGAGACTCAGGAATAGAAAGAGGATATGGAATGTGTGACTAATTGCCTCCATGAACAACTGCCTCCTTTGCCATGAGACCAGAAAAACTAAATGGTGCCCAACTACCGTTACTGAATATTTTGATCAAAGATTTCATAGAAGAATCCTGATCACAAGGGGAAAATAGAAAATTTCAAATTCTCATGGGCTGGACTATATGAAGAAGAACGGGGCATCAGGATTGGAGGAAGACTCATTAACAACCTGCATTATGCAGATGACACAACCTTGCTTGCTGAAAGTGAAGAGGACTTGAAGCACTTACTGATGAAGATCAAGGACCATAGCTTTCAGTATGGATTACATCTCAACATAAAGAAAACAAAAATGCTCACAACTGGACCAATGAGCAACATCATGATAAATGGAGAAAAGACTGAAGTTGTCAAGGATTTCATTTTATTTGGATCCACAATCAATAGCCATGGAAGCAGCAGTAAAGAAATCAAAAGATGCATTGCATTGGGTAAATGTGCTGCAAAGGACCTCTTTAATGTGTTGAAGAGCAAAGATGTCACCTTGAAGACTAAGGTGCACCTGACCCAAGCCATGGTATTTTCAATCGCATCACGTGCATGTGAAAGCTGGGCAACGAATAAGGAAGACCGAAGAAGAATTGATGCCTTTGAATTGTAGTGCTGGCGAAGAGTATTGACTGCCAAAAGAACGAACAAATCTGTCTTAGAAGAAGTACAACCAGAATGCTCCTTCGAAGCATTCTGGTTGTAAAGCAAAGGGTGAGCAAAAAAGAGGAAGATCCTCAACGAGGTGGATTGACACAGTAGCTGCAACAATGAGCTCAAGCATAACGATTGTAAGGATGGCGCAGGACCGGGCAGTGTTTCGTTCTGTTGTGCATAGGGTCGCTATGAGTTGGAACCGACTCGATGGCACCTAATAACAACAACGACATGGGCTCCAGACTTCCTGGAACCATGAAGATTGGATGAACCCCTGAAACTATTACCCAGAGATAATCTTTAAACCTTAAGCCAAAAATGTTCCCTGAAGTCTTCTTAAAACCAAATCATCGTTTCCCTTAACTAACAAAAAATGCCTGCCTTGAGCATTATGCTCTTTTAAAAACTATCTCTAGGGGATCAAATTGACAACAGCAACTTGAAAGATTAGATAGGAACCTTAGAGGACAGTGAATTTATGTCAATGGGGGAGGAACAACTCAGAAAAGGAGGGTGAGAATGGTTGTACAACTCAAAGAATGCAATCAATGTCACTAAATGCTAGATGCAGAAACTGTTGAATTGGTGTATATTTTGCTGTGTATATTCTCAATGATGACAAGAAAAAATAAAATTATAAAAAAAAGAAAAGCATGATGGTCAATTGGGGGTGGTAGGGAAAGGCAGAAAGTTCCCCCTTTCTGATGGGCTTTTCTAAATTTTGACGGAGGTGATGAGATTTATGTTTATCGAAAGAAATCATGGGATGATAAATTATGAAATATTGCTGTGGAGAAATAGAGAAAGTTCAGAACATAGCTCCTACCCTCAGTATCCCTGGGAATCTTGAGTTACATTCAGAGCCATATAAGCCTGTGTACAATTACATACCGAAAGTAACTAGGTCAGACAGCCCATGATTAGAGCCACTGATACAGAAAAGTTTTGCTACTGCAGTGTTCACTTGGAAGAATCACCCTGTGGTAACTTGAATCAATTCCTTCACAACGGTTTCAGAAACCTGTTGTCATTTATAAGAAATTGGGTTTCATTTCTCTAAACTTTACTTCTGAGTTTCTTTCATTTACTATATACTTCCTTTAAGGGATTTAATTTGGGTGGATCTCAAAGTGAGGGATGGAGAAACCAGTTCTCGATTGTCATAAAAAAAAGGGAAGTTGCAGGGGTGAGTCCAGCATTTTTATTTTTAAGAGTTAAGTGAATCAGAAAATGTCTGCTTTACCCCCAGAATAATTAAAATGTCATTTTTCCTTTGAAGCCCTGTAGCACTCATTTGGAATCCAGCATATTAATTTTTGGCTTTTTAGGCGTTTGTGCTATTTTTTCAGCCAAATCATAAGACTCTTTAAGGCAGCAGAAGGTCCCCACCAGACACTGCAGATGATGAAATGTCCTCCCTCGCTCTCCGCATTCTTTCCACAGGCACCCATATGCGAGTAGACCAATATACAATGACAGAGCTAAGTACCCTGGCGTTTCACCCGTCTCTCACTTCTCATGAGTATATCTTATTGGAGATATTTGATAATACGTCCTTTGAGCAGAGTACTCTAGTAGGCATGAATCAAGAGATACCTATTTTTTAATATTCTCAAAGCAATTGTTTAAGAACTATGCATTACGTTGAGGATATTTATTTCCCTTACTCTTGTCTGAAAATAAGAGTCTGATCTTTAATGTTTGTTTTTGTGACTGTGTATCCATTATTGACAAAATAGTACTGATTATAGGAAATAAGGAGCCTTGGTGGCCAGTAGTTAAGACTTCAGGCTGCTAACTAAAAGGTCGGAAGTTCGAATCCACCAGCCATTTCTGGGAAACTGTGTGGGGAATTCTACGCTGTCCTATGAGTCAGAATCAACTTGCCAGCAACGGGTTTGGTTTGTTTTTTTTTTAATAGGAAATAAAAACACGTAATGTAAGACTTTTCTATCTACCACTGGCCTACTTCAGTTTCAGATTTACTGTGTCATCTCAAGGGCTTTCTGCAAAATTGGTCATGATGGTTAATGAAGAAATTGGAGGAAATCAACCACTTAATTAAGATGCATATTTTGAATATTGTGTGTGCTATGCCACGTGATGAGAAGAGATCCGTAGATACATTACCTGCTCCAAATGGTTTAGAATCTGGTTAATATCCAGCATCTTGCTAGATCTAAAAGATGTTAGAAGTCCCTGCTTGGCGCAAATGGTTAAGCACTCAGCTCTTAACCAAAAGATTGGCAGCTCAAACCCACCCAGATTCTCCCTGAAAGAAAGACCTGGCAATCTGCTTTTGAAAAGTCACAGCCATGAACCCCTGTGGAGCGCAGTTCTATTCTAATGCACATGGGGTTGCCCTGATTTGGAAATGACGGCAACTGGTTTGGTTTTGGTGTTTTTAAAAAGATGTCCAGCCAATAGGAAAATATAAAATACAAGAATAAGATACAGGCCCAAAGGAAATGGGAAGGCTTGGAAATTTGGTAGAAGGAGGTTGTAGGACTGAACATAAAGGACATAACTAAAGTTCTTTTTTAGGCTGCAGACAATATACTATTTCACTTTCCATTTCTCTTTTAAAGGTCCAAAAATGATTTGAATGTAGGCAAGGTAAGTTTGAAGATCTGGGTGCAAGATCTCTTTCTGACATGGGATTGGGGCAAAGGAAGAGTGTGGAAAATGCTTTGGGCTGACTTGACCAATCAGTAAGCAATAACATTGAGCATGTTTGGGAGGACAAAGGAGGCATCTGGGATAGGGAAAATAAAGCAGGACTGTACAGGCTGCTCAGCTGGGCAGACCCAAGTGTGATTCTGCTCAGCCACTTACTGTGTGACATCTAGCAAGCTAACATCCGTGAACCTCTGTTTCCTCATCTGTAAAAGGCACAGAAAGAACTACCTCATAGGGACATTGAAAGGATTGAATAAGTTAGTGTATGTAACCTATGGGGTCGCTATGAGTCGAAATCGACTCGTCGGCAACGGGTTTGGTTTTTTTTTTTTGGTTTATGTAACATGCATCTGGCACATAGTAGGTGCTCAGTAATTACTTTCCCTTCCTCTACAAAAACAGGTATTAGGAACTTTACTTTCCAATTTTGAAAGTAACTATTTCCAAGTTAGCATATAAAGCTGTATAACAATACCGAAAAAAATCAGTGCCTGTTGTAATACATTTTCAAAATGTCAACTGTTTTACTTTGTCATGCTCACTCATGCTTATCTTAGTATTGTTGTTGTTGCACAAGTGAACCCATGCACAATGGAATTGGAGAGTTGTGATCCATAGGGTTTTCACTGGCTGATTTTTGGAAGTAGGCCACCAGGCCTTTCTTTCTATTCTGGAAGCTCTGCTAAAATCTGTCCAGCATCATAGAAACATGCAAGCCTCCACTCACAGATGACTGGTGGCTGCACTTGAGGTGCATTGGCCAGGATTTGAACCCAGGTCTCCCACATGGAAGGCAAGAATTCTACCACTGAGCCATCAGTGTCCCCTATGTTAACATGTCAGCATTTATACAAATATTGAATAGTATATATATGTATTAACTGACTTACCATAACTTAATTCAATTTAACAAACTTTCAGTGAATACCACTGTGCCCAACTCAATGGAAAATATGAAATGATCCAGACACAGTCCCCACCCACAGGAACTGACAGGTGTGCAAGGAAACACCAGTGCCAGTACCTCTGACATGTACTGTGCTGAAGATTCTCATCATTGCCTGTAAGCCATCCTTCCTCCAAACACGAGATGTTATGACTGAGTTTGGGCTTCTTACCCAGCTTTATCATTTTATTATTTTTTATATATCCAGGTGCAGTTTGATTAGGTTGGCTTGTTTTTTGTAATAGAATACATCACTTTCAGTTGATGATGTCAAAATATGAACAGGCACCTAGTTATAGGGCACTTAGATGATTGTAAAAGATGGAAGGAGATATGATCTATTTTTCTTAGATACACATAATATTTAAATATACATTTTCCCTTTTTATGTACCTCCACCACTTCCACATTTTGAAGAGAGAGAGAAAAAAAAAAAGTGCATGCTTTCTGCATGACCACAGGATCAACCGCTACCGCCTCTGGACACAAAAAAGGCGGCATAAAGGGTGTAGCCATTTGCTTGCTGCTGGGTCCTGGTGAGACTAGAAAAGCTAATTAGCACCCCTTTCCGCCGCCCTTGTCTCCATGCCTGCACCATCTGATTGGCTTCCCGTTCCCCCCCACACCAGCTCCTGTCAGCATCCTGGGGATTGGGAAGGTCAGAGAAGTTAGCCAGTCAACAACAGGCTTCAGCAGCACCCTGGGCCACGAATTTATAGAATTCGAAAGGAAAGCACACAAATTACCTCTTCCCTCCCACCAGCAATGCTCTCTCTTTCTATGATCTTACTTTAAACATCTTCTTCTCTCTATGGGGGAAAATTGTTAATTCTAGAATCCGGTCTATTTTGTAATCGATAGTTGCCTCATGATAGGCAATTACATAATTCCTACATTGATTCTGTTTCATCAATTTCATTTAGGGCTTGGGGTACAGAAATGGGATACAAAATTATTAAGTAAATATAGCATATTTTACCATAAAGCCACAGGAAATGGTGAGAACTGAGAACTGAAATGCTATTACTCATTAAAAAGATGTAAGATAAGTAGGACAGACGAAAAGTTTGAGACTTCACAGAATAAATGGAGTGAAGCTAAGAGTAAACAAATATACATTAGCTATTAACAGTCAAGAAATAGGATTCTTCTATTTACCTGATATTTATTTCACTAATAAAAATCCTCATTAACATTTTTTTCCTATGTCGCATTTTTTTCTGTACTTCTTTCTTGTTTTGACTTCTCTTTCTTTCCATTTCTATCTTGTAGTAATACAAGCTGTATACCTCTTTGAAAGGAATTAACAGCAGCAGTTTATAGCAAGAAAGGCAATAGGGAAATAAAATTAGTTATGAAACTGTAAATATTGACTCAGCATTAAGAATATGGTTAGAATCTTGGAGATAAGCTGTAGTTAAACTTACTATGAAAAGCCTCTTACTCCATCGTTGTATTTCAAACACAACATTGCAAACTTGGAAAAGAAAAAAAAGTGGGGCTTTGATGTCCTAATTTTCACCTTATTAAAAGAACTTATTAAAGGGAATTGCCCAAGTGCATCTTTTTATTTTAATAACAGAAGGAAAGGGAGGTCAACAAATTTTAGTTTAGGATATTTTTCTAAGTTGTATGAAATTAAGCTGTGACCCAGATCTGTACAGAACACCAGATGCTCCCTACCTGAGGGGACATTTCTAACTTTTTTGGCTGCTCACCTTCTGAACTCTTTTCCTATCTTTGGGGGATTCTTTACCATTTGTGTCATAGTGGGAGGCTGAGTCGCCCTCCTACTCTAAAACCAAAAAACCAAACCCATTGCCTTCTAGTTGATTCCGACTCACAGCAAAAAAGCCCGCTACTTTTCAGGCTTTCTGTCACCGCTAGGGCTGGCCACGTGACCGGGGTTGGCCAGTCAGGTGCACCAGCCCCAGATTTGACTAGGAAGCTAGGTCACAGCAACGGAACAGTGGGGAATCCCTTCTGGTAGTGACAGCCAGTTGCAAAGGGCAGTTCGGCCAGCAGAATATTCTACAGTGCAGTTGGTGTCATGGATTGAATTATATCCCCCCGAAGATGTGTGTATTAACTTGGTTAGGGCATGGTTCCCAGTATTCTGTGGTTGTCCTCCATTTTGTGATTGTAATTTTATGTTAAAGAAGAATTAGGGTGGGATTGTAACACCCTTACCAGGTCACATCCCTGATCCAGTGTAAAGGGCGTTTCCCTGGGGTGTGGCCTCCACCACCTTTTTTTTTTTTTATATAACTTTTATTAAGCTTCAAGTGAACGTTTACAAATCCAATCAGTCTGTCACATATAAGTTTACATACATCTCACTCCCTACTCCCACTTGCTCTCCCCCTCTTGAGTCAGCCCTTTCAGTCTCTCCTTTCTTGACAATTTTGCTGGCTTCCCTCTCTCTCTATCCTCCCATCCCCTCTCCAGACAAGAGTTGCCAACACAATCTCAAGTGTCCACCTGATATAATTAGCTCACTCTTCATCAGCGTCTCTCTCCCAACCGCTGACCAGTCCCTTTCATGTCTGATGAGTTGTCTTCGGGGATGGTTCCTGTCCTGTGCCAACAGAAGGTCTGGGGAGCATGGCCGCCGGGATTCCTCTAGTCTCAGTCAGACCATTAAGTTTGGTCTTTTTATGAGAATTTGGGGTCTGTATCCCACTGATCTCCTGCTCCCTCAGGGGTCCTCTGCTGTGCTCCCTGTCAGGGCAGTCATCGATTGTGGCCGGGCACCAACTAGTTCTTCTAGTCTCAGGATGATGTAGGTCTCTGGTTCATGTGGCCCTTTCTGTCTCTTGGGCTCTTAGTTGTCGTGTGGCCTTGGTGTTCTTCATTTTCCTTTGCTCCAGGTGGGTTGAGACCAATTGATGCATCTTAGATGGCCGCTTGTTAGCATTTAAGACCACAGACGCCACATTTCAAAGTGGGATGCAAAATGATTTCATAATAGAATTATTTTGCCAATTGACTTAGAAGTCCCCGCAAACCATGTTCCCCAGACCCCCGCGCTTGCTCCGTTGACCTTTGAAGCATTCATTTTATCCCGGAAACTTCTTTGCTTTTGGTCCAGTCCAATTGAGCTGACCTTCCATGTATTGAGTGTTGTCTTTCCCTTCACCTGAAGCAGTTCTTAGCTACTAATTAATCAATAAAAAACCCTCTCCCACCCTCCCTCCCTCCCCCCCTCGTAACCACAAAAGTATGTGTTCTTCTCAGGTTTACTATTTCTCAAGATCTTATAATAGTGGTCTTATACAATATTTGTCCTTTTGCCTCTGATTTCGCTCAGCATAATGCCTTCCAGGTTCCTCCATGTTATGAAATGTTTCAGAGATTCGTCACTGTTCTTTATTGATGCGTAGTATTCCATTGTGTGAATATACCACAATTTATTTACCCATTCATCCGTTGATGGGCACCTTGGTTGCTTCCAACTTTTTGCTATTGTAAACAGAGCTGCAATACACATGGGTGTGCATATATCTGTTTGTATGAAGGCTCCTGTATCTCTAGTGTATATTCCCAGGAGTGGGATTTCTGGGTTGTATGGTAGTTCTATTTCTAACTGTTTAAGATAACGCCAGATAGATTTCCAAAGTGGTTGTATCATTTTACATTCCCACCAGCAGTGTATAAGAGATCCAATCTCTCCGCAGCCTCTCCAACATTTATTATTTTGTGTTTTTTGGATTAATGCCAGCCTTGCTAGTGTGAGATGAAATCTCATCGTAGTTTTAATTTGCATTTCTCTAATGGCTAATGATCGAGAGCATTTTCTCATGTATCTGTTGGCTGCCTGAATATCTTCTTTAGTGAAATGTGTGTTCATATCCTTTGCCCACTTCTTGATTGGGTTGTTTGTCTTTTTGTGGTTGAGTTTTGACAGAATCATGTAGATTTTAGAGATCAGGCGCTGGTCTGAGATGTCATAGCTGAAAATTCTTTCCCAGTCTGTAGGTGGTCTTTTTACTCTTTTGGAGAAGTCTTTAGATGAGCATAGGTGTTTGATTTTTAGGAGCTCCCAGTTATCGGGTTTCTCTTCATCATTTTTGGTAATGTTTTGTGTTCTGTTTATGCCTTGTATTAGGGCTCCTAGGGTTGTCCCTATTTTTTCTTCCATGATCTTTATTGTTTTAGTCTTTATGTTTAGGTCTTTGATCCACTTGGAGTTAGTTTTTGTGCATGGTGTGAGGTATGGGTCCTGTTTCATTTTTTTGCAAATGGATATCCAGTTATGCCAGCACCATTTGTTAAAAAGGCTATCTTTTCCCCAATTAATTGACATTGGTCCTTTGTCAAATATCAGCTGCTCATCCGTGGATGGATCTATGTCTGGGTTCTCAATTATGTTCCATTGGTCTATGTGCCTGTTGTTGTACCAGTACCAGGCTGTTTTGACTACTGTGGCTATATAATAGGTTCTGAAGTCAGGTAAAGTGAGGCCTCCCACTTCCTTCTTCTTTTTCAGTAGTGCTTTGCTTATCCGGGGCTTCTTTCCCTTCCATATGAAATTGGTGATTTGTTTCTCTATCCCCTTAAAATATGACATTGGAATTTGGATCGGAAGTGCGTTAAATGTATAGATGGCTTTTGGTAGAATAGACATTTTTACTATGTTAAGTCTTCCTGTCCATGAGCAAGGTATGTTTTACCACTTAAGTATGTCCTTTTGAATTTCTTGTAGTAGAGCTTTGTAGTTTTCTTTGTATAGGTCTTTTACATCCTTGGTAAGATTTATTCCTTATCTTCTTGGGGGCTACTGTGAATGGTATTGATTTGGTTATTTCCTCTTCGGTGTTCTTTTTGTTGATGTAGAGGAATCCAAGTGATTTTTGTATGTTTATTTTATAACCTGAGACTCTGCCAAACTCTTCTATTAGTTTCAGTAGTTTTCTGGAGGATTCCTTAGGGTTTTCTGTGTACATAATCATGTCATCTGCAAATAGTGATAACTTTACTTCTTCCTTGCCAATCCGGATACCTTTTATTTCTTTCTCTAGCCTAATTGCCCTGGCTAGGACTTCCAGCACGATGTTGAATAAGAGCGGTGATAAAGGGCATCCTTGTCTGGGTCCCGTTCTCAAGGGAAATGCTTTCAGGTTCTCTCCATTTAGAGTGATATTGGCTGTTGGCTTTGCATAGATGCCCTTTATTATGTTGAGGAATTTTCCTTCAATTCCTATTTTGGTAAGAGTTTTTATCATAAATAGGTGTTGGACTTTGTCAAATGCCTTTTCTGCATCAATTGATAAGATCATGTGGTTTTTGTCTTTTGTTTTACTTATGTGGTGGATTACATTAATGGTTTTTCTAATATTAAACCAGCCTTGCATACCTGGTATAAATCCCACTTGATCAGGGTGAATTATTTTTTTGATGTGTTGTTGGATTCTATTGGCTAGAATTTTGTTGAGGATTTTTGCATCAATGTTCATGAGGGATATAGGTCTATAATTTTCTTTTTTTGTATTGTCTTTACCTGGTTTTGGTATCAGGGAGATGGTGGCTTCATAGAATGAGTTGGGTAGTATTCCGTCATTTTCTATGCTTTGGAATACCTTCAGTAGTAGTGGTGTTAACTCTTCTCTGAAAGTTTCGTAGAACTCTGCAGTGAAGCCGTCCGGGCCAGGGCTTTTTTTTGTTGGGAGTTTTTTGATTACCGTTTCAATCTCTTTTTTTGTTATGGGTCTATTTAGTTGTTCTACTTCTGAATGTGTTAGTTTAGGTAGGTAGTGTTTTTCCAGGAATTCATCCATATCTTCTAGGTTTTCAAATTTGTTAGAGTACAATTTTTCATAATAATCTGAAATGATTCTTTTAATTTCATTTGGTTCTGTTGTGATGTGGTCCTTCTCGTTTCTTATTTGGGTTATTTGTTTCCTTTCCTGTATTTCTTTAGTCAGTCTAGCCAATGGTTTATCAATTTTGTTAATTTTTTCAAAGAACCAGCTTTTGGCTTTGTTAATTCTTTCAATTGTTTTTCTGTTCTCTAATTCATTTCGTTCAGCTCTAATTTTTATTATTTGTTTTCTTCTGGTGCCTGATGGATTCTTTTGTTGCTCACTTTCTATTTGTTCAAGTTGTAGGGACAGTTCTCTGATTTTGGCTCTTTCTTCTTTTTGTATGTGTGCATTTATCGATATAAATTGGCCTCTGAGCACTGCTTTTGCTGTGTCCCAGAGGTTTTGATAGGAAGTATCTTCATTCTCGTTGCTTTCTATGAATTTCCTTATTCCCTCCTTGATGTCTTCTATAACCCAGTGTTTTTTCAGGAGGGTATTGTTCATTTTCCAAGTATTTGATTTCTTTTCCCTAGTTTTTCTGTTATTGATCTCTAGTTTTATTGCCTTGTGGTCTGAGAAGATGCTTTGTAATATTTCGATGTGTTGGACTCTGCAAAGGTTTCTTTTATGACCTAATATGTGGTCTATTCTAGAGAATGTTCCATGTGTGCTAGAAAAAAAAGTATATTTTGCAGCAGTTGGGTGGAGAGTTCTGTATAAGTCAATGAGGTCAAGTTGGTTGATTGTTGTAATTAGGTCTTCCGTGTCTCTATTGAGCTTCTTACTGGATGTCCTGTCCTTCTCCGAAAGTGGTGTGTTGAAGTCTCCTACTATAATTGTGGAGATATCTATCTCACTTTTCAATTCTGTTAAAATTTGATTTATGTATCTTGCAGCCCTGTCATTGGGTGCATATATATTTAATATGGTTATGTCTTCCTGATCAATTGTCCCTTTTATCATTATATAGTGTCCTTCTTTATCCTTTGTGGTGGATTTAAGTCTAAAGTCTATTTTGTCAGAAATTAATATTGCTACTCCACTTCTTTTTTGCTTATTGTTTGCTTGATATACTTTTTTCCATCCTTTGAGTTTTAGTTTGTTTGTGTCTCTAAGTCTAAGGTGTGTCTCTTGTAGGCAGCATATAGACGGATCATGTTTCTTTATCCAGTCTGTGACTCTCTGTCTCTTTATTGGTGCATTTAGTCCATTTACATTCAGGGTAATTATAGATAAATAAGTTTTTAGTGCTGTCATTTTGATGCCTTTTTATGTGTGTTGTTGACAATTTCATTTTTCCACATACTTTTTTGTGCTGAGGCATTTTTCTTAGTAAATTGTGAGATCCTCATTTTCATAGTGTTTGACTTTATGTTAGTTGAGTCGTTACGTTTTTCTTGGCTTTTATCTTGAGTTATAGAGTTGTTATACCTTCTTGTGGTTACCTTATTATTTACCCCTATTTTTCTAAGTAAAAACCTAACTTGTATTGTTCTATATCGCCTTGTATCACTCTCCTTATGGCAGTTCAATGCCTCCTGTATTTAGTCCCTCTTTTTGATTATTGTGATCTTTTACCTATTGACTTCCATGATTCCCTGTTATGTGTATTTTTTTTTTAATTAATCTTAATTTGTTTGTTTTTGTGATTTCCCTATTTGAGTTGATATCAGGATGTTCTGTTTTGTGACCTTGTGTTGTGCTGATATCTGATACTATTGGTTCTCTGACCAAACAATATCCTTTAGTATTTCTTGTAGCTTTGGTTTGGTTTTGCAAATTCTCTAAACTTGTGTTTGTCTGTAAATATCTTAATTTCTCCTTCATATTTCAGAGAGAGTTTTGCTGGATATATGATCCTTGGCTGGCAGTTTTTCTCCTTCAGTGTTCTGTATATGTCGTCCCATTCCCTTCTTGCCTGCATGGTTTCTGCTGAGTAGTCTGAACTTATTCTTATTGATTCTCCCTTGAAGGAAACCTTTCTTTTCTCCCTGGCTGCTTTTAAAATTCTCTGTTTATCTTTGGTTTTGGTGAGTTTGATGACAATATGTCTTGGCGTTTTTCTTTTTGGATCAATCTTAAATGGGGTTCGATGAGCGTCTTGGATAGATATCCTTTTGTCTTTCATGATGTCAGGGAAGTTTTCTGTCAGGAGTTCTTCAACTATTTTCTCTGTGTTTTCTGTCCCTTCTCCCTGTTCTGGGACTCCAATCACCCGCAGGTTATCCTTCTTGATTGAGTCCCACATAATTCTTAGGGTTTCTTCATTTTTTTAAATTCTTTTATCTGATTTTTTTTCAGCTATGTTGGTGTTGATTCCCTGGTCCTCCAGATGTTCCAGTCTGCATTCTAATTGCTCGAGTCTGCTCCTCTGACTGACTTCCTATTGCATTGTCTAATTCTGTAATTTTATTGTTAATCTTTTGGATTTCTACATGTTGTCTCTCTATGGATTCTTGCAACTTATTAATTTTTCCAGTATGTTCTTGAATAATCTTTTTGAGTTCTTCAATAGTTTTATCAGTGTGTTCCTTGGCTTTTTCTGCAGTTATCCTAATTTCATTTGTGATATCTTTAAGCATTCTGTAAATTAGTTTTTTATATTCTGTATCCGATAATTCCAGGATAGTATCTTCATTTGGGAAAGATTTTGATTCTTTTGTTTGGGGGGTTGGAGAAGCTGTCATGGTCTGCTTCTTTAAGTGGTTTGATATGGATTGTTGTCTCCGAGCCATCACTGGGAAACTAGTTTTTCCAGAAAATCCGCTAAAAAAAAAATGCAGTCAGATCCCTATCAGAGTTCTCCCTCTGGCTCAGGCTATTCGGATGTTAATGAAGCTGCCTGGGGAGGGTGGGGGAGGGAACAGAAAGATAGGAGAGTAGCACCTCAGAATATAGCCAGAGTTGCTTGTCTTGCTTGTAATGACTATTATATCTGAGATTCCCGCAGGCGTGTCGCCTATGTGTGCTGGCTGTGTGGAGATTGCCCCCGGGGGGTCTGGCCCGCTGGAGTCACGGTCAGATCCTCTGCTTCCAGCCCCACGCCCAGCGTCAGGGCTCCCCTACTGGGACGGTGCACTCTTGACTCCAAAATCAGTCGCTGCCTCCCGGGGACTTCTCGTCCCTCCAGCCACATGGCCGTGCCGCCCCCGAGAACCAGTTGGGCCTCCTCCCGGGGTTAGTTCAGATGGGTGGAGCAGCTCCCCGTGCTTGTGCCGTGACCGAGTGTCCCGGCTGGGTCGCTGTTCTCCCCGCTCCAATACCAGTCGCTGCCTTCCGGGGACTCCTCCTATCAGCTGCGTCCCACGCCGCCCGCGGGACCCGGCTAGGCCCCTTCCTGGGGTTAGTTCAGGGGCGTGGAGCAGCTCTCCGTGTTTATGCCGTACCTGCGTCCAGTCCAAATCCCTGCAGGACGGTTCCCCGGCTGGGACGCTGCTCTTCCTGCTCCAAGACCAGTTACTGCCTCCCGGGGACTTCTCCTACCGGCTGCGTCCCACGCCACCCGTGGAACCGGCTGGTCCCCCTCCCGGGGTTAGTTCAGGGGGGTGGAGCAGCTCTCTGTGGTTGTGCCGTACCTGACTGGTACGCTGGCTCCAGGCTCTGGAAACAATCGCTGCTTCCCCGTATTAGTTCATTCTCTGTCTTTAAATCTGTGTTTGTTGTTCAGGGTTCGTAGATTGTTATGTATGTGATCGATTCACTTGTTTTTCTGTGTCTTTGTTGTAAGAGGGATCCGAGGTAGCGTCTGCCTAGTCCGCCATCTTGGCTCCGCCTATCCCTGCACCACCTTTTATCTCTCATGAGATGAAAGGGAAGTAAGCAGAGAGTTTGGGACCTCATACCACCAAGAAAGAAGTACCAGGAGCAAAGCATGTCCTTTGGACCTGAGATTCCTGCACCGAGATGCTCCCAGACCAAGGAAAGGCTAATGACAAGGACCTTCCTCTAGAGGCGACAGAGAGAGAATGCCTTCCCCTGGAGTCAGCGCCCTGAATTTGGACTTCTAGCCTACTGGACAGTGAGAATAAACTTCTCTTTGTTAAAGCCATCCACTTGTGGTATTTCTATTACAGCAGCGCTAGACGACTAAGACAGTTCGGGTGACAGCTACAGAGTCTACTCTTCATTGGCAGCAACAGTGACTTTCCCAGACAAGTTCTGTGACCTCAGTTATGTAGCCATCTTTAACCTTGGACCTCTAGACTTCCCATGATTCTGTGAGCTACCCAATACATTTTCAAAACTTTCCTTTTCTGCTTAAATTAGAGCCAGAATTGTCTTCTGTGGCTCATAACCAAGAACCCTAGAGACACGGAGCCTTTGGAGTAGTGACATAGAATTAAAAAGAGAGGAATCAGGGAATGGAGTGTAGCTTCTCTTATAAACTCTGTACTGTGTATAAAGGAAATCTAGTTGAAGATAAGATCTGCATAAGAAGAGATATGTATGCATTTTCCCTCAATGTAAGTCACAAAAGTGTGTCCACGAGGAATATGGCAGGAAACATGGCTTTCAGTGTTAGTTGGGAGACAGCGAGTAGAAACCTTATCGCTTTACTTAGGTCCAGGCCCAAAAACTCTAATGCAAAATGCAGGCTTCTTTCTGGAGGCCTCTGGCCTATGTGTCTGGTATCATTTCCTCTGCCCCTGAGATCTCAGAAACAAAAAGGAACTCCAGCTGCCCAACCTTTGGGCTTGGAGAGAACAGAACTGAAGAGAGTCTGCAGGTAATGGCTTGATTCACCACAAAGCTAGAGCTCCCAGCTCGGTTACAAATGGCAACAGGAGATTGTAAGAAGACCTGGAGGGAAGAGATGTGGGCAGGGGGTGATGATATCATGGTACAAAACTCTTTCAGCTTAAGCCTAATTATAGTATATATAGTGATATTCTAAGCATGTAGGATATTCACTTTTAAACATTGTGACTTCAGGGACAGTTCCCCCAAAATTGTTTCTCTTGTCTAATGGACAACTAGTCACTTCCCTTTCATAGCACATTAGATGTGAATATCAGGGATAACTGAAACACAGATGTCCCAATGTTTAGAATACATCAGAGATTTATCATTAAAAAAGAAATAGGAGGGAACAAATAAGAACACAGCAGAGATAGACACCCTTACCTAAAAAGTGGCAGCAATACCAGAGTGAGGTTAATAATTATCCACATTTGGCTGTAATTGACTTTTTTTCCCCTAATCAGTGAGGTATAAGTGAGAAGCTACTGGCTCCAAGCCTACTCAGTGTAAGATAGCATGCTTGAAAGCTCCCAGCACTGGCTTGACTTCAGCTGGAGGAGCCTGAGCTGCTGTGGGAACCCAGGCTTGCCTAACACCATAGCTGCACAGTGAACAGTTTCTTCATTTCTAGGCAAGTTCCTGTATTTGCCCAGTACATTCCTCTCTCCATGTCATTACTCATGCTGTTCCCTACACCTGGAATGTCCTTTCTACTTATCAGCATATGTCCAAATCCTAGCTATCCCTCAAAGTTCAGCCAAAATAGCATCCTTTCCCTGACAACTAACTTGACCCTCCCTTTTCTTAACCTGCTGCTAAAGAGTTATCTGCAAGACAAATCAAGATGATTTTGAAATGATGATTGCAGACAGAGTTCTACAGACACCTTTCAGATATTTTGGACCAGGCAAGAGATGGAAAAGATCAGAAGTGGTTAACATGGCCCTTATTGCTGGTAGGGGTGGGTCATACAAAATAGCATTAATTAAGGGAAGAGGTCCAAGCTGCACCGAAAGCATTGGTGAAGAGCAAGGCTTCAGGAATTGATGGAATACCAATTGAGATATTTCAACAAATGTATACAGCGTTGGAGGTTTTTACTTGTCTATGCCAGGAAATTTGGAAGACAGCTACCTGGTCAACTGACTAGAAGAGATCCATATTTGCACCCATTCCAAAGAAAGGTGATCCAACAAAAGGCAGAAATTATTGGACAATATCATTAATATCACATCACATACAAGTAAAATTTTGCTGAATATCATTCCAGAGGGGTTGCAGCAGTAAATCGACAGGGAACTGCCAGACGTTCAGGCTGAATTCAAAAGAGGATGTGGAATGAGGGATGTCATTGCTGATGTCGCATGGTTGCTGGCTGAAAGCAGAGAATACCAGAAGGATGTTTACCTGTGTTTTATTGACTATGCTAAGGCATTCGACTGTGTGGATCATAATAAATTATGGATAACATTGCAAAGGGTGGGAATTCCAGGACACTTAATTGTGCTCATGAGGAACCTGTACTTAGATCAAGAAGCAGATGTTCGAACAGAACAAGTGGATACTGTGTGGTTTAAAGTCAGGAAAGGCATGTGTCAGGGTTGTATCCTTTCACCGTATTTATTCAATCTATATGCTGAGCAAATAATTCAAAGAGTTGGACTACATGAAGAAGAACAGTGCAGCAGGATTGCAGGAAGATTCGTTAACTATCTGTGATATATAGATGACACAACATTTCTTGCTGAAAGTGAAGAAGACTTGAAGCACTTACTGTTGAAGATCAAAGACCACAGCCTTCAGTATGGATTCCCCCTCAACATAAAGAAAAAAAATCCTCACAACTGGACCAATAAACAAAGTCATGATAAACAGAGAAAATATTGGAGTTGTCAAGGGTTTCATTTTACTTGAATCCACAATCAACGCTCATGGAAGCAGCAGTCAAGAAATCAAAAGACACATTGTATTGACCAAATCTGCTGCAAAAGACCTCTTTAAAGTGTTAAAAAGCAAAGATGTCACTTTGAGGACTAAAATGTGTCTGACCCAAGCCCTGGTGTTTTCAATCTCCTCGTGTACATGCGAAAGCTGGACAATGAATACGGAATATCGAAGAAAAATCCTTGCCTTTGAGTAGTGGTGTTGTGAAGAATATTGAATATACCATGAGCTGCCAGGGAATGAACCAATCTGTCTTAGAAGACATACAGCCAGAATGCTGATTACAAGTGAGGATGGTGAGACTTCATCTCACATACTTTGGTTGTGTTATCAGGAGGGATCAGCCCTTGGAGAAGGACATCATGCTTGGTAAAGTAGAGGGTCAGGGAAAAAGCAGAAAGCCCTCAACGAAGTGGATTGACACAGTGGCTTCAACAAGGAGCTCAAGCATAACAGCAGTCGTGAGGATGGTGCAGGACCAGGCTGTGTTTTGTTCTATCATACGTAGGGTCACTATGAATCGAAACTGACTTGATGGTACCTGACAACAACAACAAGGGAAAATACCCTCTCTGCTACTCCTTGCCATTCTCATACTGTGTGTGTCTTTCTGCTCCAAGTTTAGACTTCCTAGATCACCTAAAGGATTCTTCTCTTAGTATTACAGAAGGCAGTTCTTTATTTACTCTTATTAATGTAACATACCGAGTGGTTTTAGCATCTTATTTCAAAGTAATGACATCTCTTTACAAATCATTCTTCTATAATTATTATGGGAAAAAACATCTTGCATACACATTTTTTCTCCTCGTTTAATGTTTATTAACTTTTGTTGAGTTGCTATTTTTTTGATAGCTCCAAGGAACTATTAGCATTGCCTAGAGCAGTGCTTCCTGATTTTGTTAAAGTCACACAAATAGGAAATGAGAACTATTTTTTATTTAAGAATGCAGAAGCAAAGGGCTCAGTTATTCATACCCACAATTCCTCCACACAGGGCCCCAGTTCCTGTTATTCATTCATTCACTCATTCATTTATTTATCCATTCCCTTTTATGTCCACTCCCCACTTCCATTTCTACCTACCACAGGCAACCATTTTGACATGTTTAAATGTATGTTACTTTGTTTTATATGTTATTGTAAAACGTATACAATTATTTTGTACTCACGTATTTCAATTTGTGTAAGTGGTACTGTATTATAGATCTCATTGTGTTTCTTTCTTTTTTCCCTCAGCACATTTTTTGAGACGCCAAGTTGCTGTATGGACATCTAGTCTGTTACACAGGACTTCCTAGTATACATTGCCCAGACTTCACTTACCCATCCCCAGTGATGGGCACCAGGATGGTGCCGGCTCTCTGCCTCCACGTACCCTACCGTGATGAGCACCATTGTGCATGTCTCCTAACAGACCTGAGGAAAAATTGCTGGGACACAGGGTGTGTAGGAAACTCTGGTGGCATAATGGTTAAGAGCTATGGCTGCTGATCAAAGGCTCAGCAGTTCAAATCCTACAGGTACTCTTTGGAAACTCTATGGGGCAGTTCCACTCTGTCCTATAGGGTTGGTATGAGTTGGAATCTACTCAACGAATGGGTTTGCTTTTTGTTTGTAGGGTGTGTAGACATTTATTGTGACTAGGTGGTATCTGATTGCTCTCTAGACTGCCTGTACCAGTCTACAAAACTGTTCCTAAGGGTTCCTAGAAACTTTGTGGCCCCATTTCAAGGCATTCACTGTGCCAGGATATAGATGGGAACGTTTCAGCATAGGATGTCCATCCTGCTCCCTACTCACTGCCTTCTTAAAAATAAGTCAAGTCTTGGGATTGTGTGGAACGAAGGAGAACTGTTCTTTAAGTTTACCTCAGGGTGACACTTATTATCATCTCTTGTTCCACTGGGACCTCCAGAGGTTTGAGGTTATATTAGGGGCAGAACACAGAATCAGCACTAGCAACCACTGCCACTTACACAGGGTGCTACAGGCTGCAGCTACTTCTTACTCTCCAGCCACTATTCTGGAACCAAATATTGCTATTTGCATTTTAAAGAAGAAGCAAATGAGGACACAGCCACTGTCTTACAGCAGGAGGGTCCAAAGTACAAATGGAACCAAGTCTGTGTGACTCCAAACCATGAGTTATTCCTGTGGTATCCTGGGAAATATTGCAAGAACAAAGGGCAGAAGTAAAACCTGCATGAGAAATTAATCTTGGTATCCTAGGGAAGCTGGGAATGTCATTGTGCTGTCATTTGGTTTGTGGCAGGGCTAAGGGTTCCACAACCGGTGCTGCAGATTTCAATGAAAGCACAGATTCCTTTCCTTTGACTTTGTTACTCCAGGTCTTCATGATTTCAGCCTGGCAGTTGAGATACAATTTCATTAGAATCAGAGTTTGCTTTGCTAGATTTTTTTTTTTCCTGTTTGATGTTTTGTTTTCCTTCAGAGGTGTAAATTGAGTGACTAATGTGTTTTCACAGTCTGTGGGCTGAGGCTGACAGGATAAAATAGGCACAGTTCCATTCCTAAATGATGGAAAGAAGGAAAAATATCCCCCCAAGTGTGTATTTTTTAGGGAGCCATAAAAAAATCTCAGCTGATGGGATGATAAGGAGATAAATAGCTCAAGTGTTGACATTTTCATTTGCTCATGTGAAACGTTAAATGTTTGTTGCAATCTGGATGGAGAATTTCCAGGATTCTTATTATGTGTCTAGTTCTGTAAGAAGCAGAATCATTTGCTTCTTTGCTTCCCTAGAAATGAAGATACTGTATTAACCCTGCGGGAAGGTAGTCTGTGGTGGCTTTACCTACATTTCATAGTTTTTGACCACACCAGAAAATGAACACTGAAACTGAAAGAAACCACTCCTTGGTAATGAAGTGTGAGCTCTGGGGTCACTACAACCATGCTGTATTGTTTTCTGGACTTCCGGAAAAGCTTTTCAGCAATCTTTCCAACTTAGGTCTCACATTGGATGTATTGTGGCCAAGATGTCATGTACCTATTAGAAATAGAGAGGCTTGTTTAAGATATTGTGTTGGACTTCAAGCAAGCACACACTACTGAAAGAGTGTTTCCAAAACCTATATTTACGTGTACATGACGTCCATCCCCACTACTTGTCTGTCAGTTTGTTGTACTGTGGGAGCTTCTGTGTTGCTGTGATGCTGGAAGATATGCCACCAGTATTTCAAGTACCAGCAGGGTCACCCATGGTAGACAGGTTTCAGTGGAGCTTCCAGACTAGGACAGACTGGGAAGAAGAACCTCGCAATCTAATTCTGAAAATTAGCCAGTGAAACCCTTATGTGTAGCGGCAGAACACTGTCTGATATACTACCGGAAGATAAGCCCCTCAGGTTGAAAGGCACTCAAAATACGAATGGGAAAGAGTCGCTGCTCCTGCAAAATTCTACCAGGCGATCTCCTGCAATGTTTCTATCACCAAGGCCATATTTTCTAACTACCGGACCTTTTTTGCTTCCAGTATTCGAATTCCAATCACCAGTAATTCTCAATGCATCTTGATTGTATATTTCATCAATTTCAGACCACACAAGTTCGTAAAAATCTTCAATTTCTACAGCTTTAGCCTTAGTGGTTGGTGCGTAAATACGAATATTGATTGTATTAACTAGTTTTCCTTAATGCATGTGGATGTTATCCTATCACTGACGGAGTTGTAGTTCAGAATAGATCTTGAAAAGTTCTTTTTAATGATGAATGCACCACCATTCCTCTTCGATTTGTGATTCCTGGTATAGTAGACCATATGATTGATTCAGAATGACTAATACCATTCCATTTCATCTCACAGATGCCTAGGATATTGATTTTTCTGTGTACCATTTCATTCCTTTTTTAAAATTTTTATTGTGCTTTAAGTGAAAGTTTTCAAATCAAGTCAGTCTTTCATACAAAAAATTATATACACCTTGCTATATACTCCTAGTTACTCTTCCCCAATGAGACACCACACTCCCTCTCTCCACTCTATTTTCGTGTCCATTCTACTAGCTTCTGACTCCCTCTGTCCTCTCATCTTCCCTCTAGAAAGGAGCTTTCGACATAGTCTCATGTGTCTACTTGATCCAAGAAGCTCACTCCTCACCAGTATCATTTTCTATGCCATAGACCAGCCCAATCCCTGTCTGAAGAGTTCACTTTGAGAATGGTTCCTGTCTTGGGCTAACAGAAGAACTGGGGACTATGACCTCCAGGATCCTTCTAGTCTCAGTCAGACCATTAAGTCTGGTCTTTTTACCAGAATTTGAGGTCTGCATTCCCCTGCTGTCCTGCTCCCTCAGGGGTTCTCTGTTGTGTTCCCTGTCAGAGCAGTCATTGGTTGTAGCTGGGCGCCATCTAGTTCTTCTGGTCTCAGGCTGATGTAGTCTCTGGTTCATGTGGCCCTTTCTGTCTTCTGAGCTCATAATTACCTTGTATCTTTGGTCTTCTTCATTCTCGTTTGCTCCAGGTGGGTTGAGGCCAACTGATTCATCTTAAACGGCTGCTTGCTAGCATTTAAGACCCCAGACGCCACTCTCCAAAGTCGGATGCAGAATGTTTTCTTAATAGATTTTATTACGCCAGTTGACCTAGATGTCCCCTGAAACCATGGTTCCCAAACCCCTGCCCCTGCCACGCTGTCCACTGAAGTGTTCAGTTTATTCAGGAAACTTCTTTGCTTTTGGTTTAGTCCAGTTGTGTGGACCCCTCCTGTATTGTGTGTTGTCTTTGCCTTCTCCTAAAATGGTTCTTGTCTGCAATCTAATTAGTGAATACCCCTCTCTCCCTCCCTCCCCACACTCATAACCATCAAAGAGTATTTTCTTCTCCTCCTAAACTATTTCTCGAGCTCTTATAATAGCGGTCTCATACAATACTTTTCTGTTTGCAACTGACTAATTTCACTCAGCATAATGCCTTCCAGATTCCTCCAGGTTATGAAATGTTTCACTGATTCGTCATTGTTCTTTATTGATGCGTAGTATTCCATTGTGTGAATATACCATAATTTATTTATCCATTCATCCATTGATGGGCAAACCTTGGTTGCTTCCATCTTTTTGCTATTGTAAACAGTGATGCAATGAACATGGGTGTGCATACATCTGTTCGTGTAAAGGCTCTTATTTCTCTAGGATATATTCCAAGGAGTGGGATTGCTGGATCATATGGTAGTTGTATTTCTACCTTTTTAAGTAAGCACCAAATCCATTTCCAAAGTGCTTGTACTATTTTACATTCCCACCAGTGTAGACGTGTTCCAGCCTCTCCACAACTTCTCCAACATTTATTATTTTGTGTTTTTTTGATTAAGGCCAGCCTTGTTGGACTGAGATGGAATCTCATTGTAGTTTTGATTTGCATTTCTCTAATGGCTAATACCCCCACATGTCTGTCAGTTTGTCATACTATGGGGGCTTGCATGTTGCTGTGATGCTGGAACCTATGCCGCTGGTATTCAGATACCAGCAGGGTCACCCATGGAGGACAGGTTTCAGCTGAGCTTCCAGACTAAGAGACTAGGAAGAAGGACCTGGCAGTCTACTTCTGAAAAGTATTAGCCAGTGAAAACCTTATGAATAGTAGTGGAACATTGTCTGACATAGTGCTGGAAGATGAGCCCCCCAGGTTGGAAGGCACTCAAAAGATGACTGGAGAACAGCTGCCTCCTCAAAGTGGAGTCGACCTTAATGACATGGATGGAGTCAAGCTTTTGGGACCTTCATTTGCTGGTGTGGCACAGCTCAAAATGAGAAGAAACAGCTGGAAACATCTATTAATAATCGGAACCTAGAATGTACAAAGTATGAATCTAGGAAAATTATAAATCGTCAAAAAGGAAATGGAACGCATAAACATCAATATCTTAGGCATTAGTGAACTGAAATGTGCTAGTATTGGCCATTTTGAATCGAACAATCATATAGCCTACTATGCTGGGAATGACAACTTGAAGAGGAATGGTGTTGCATTCATCGTCAAAAAGAACATTTCAAGATCTATCCTGAAGTACAATGCTGTCAGTGATAGAATAATATCCATACACCTACAAGGAAGACCAGCTAATATGACTATTATTCGAATACACGCATCAACCACTAGGGCCAAAGATGAAGAAATAGAAGATTTTTATCAGCTGCTGCAGTCTGAAATTGATCCAACATGCACTCAAGATGCATTGATAATTACTGGTGATTTTAATGCATAAGTTGGAAACAAAGAAGAAGGATCAATAGTTGGAAAATATGGCCTTGGTAACAGAAACAATGCTGGAGATCAAATGATAGAATTTTGCAAGACGAATGACTTCTTCATTGCAAATGCCTTCTTTCACCAACATAAATGGCAACTATACACATGGACCTCACCAGATGGAGCACACAGAAATCAAATTGACTACATCTGTGGAAAGAGACAATGGAAAAACTCAATATCATCAGTCAGAACAAGGCCAGGGGCCAACTGTGGAACAGACCATCAATTGCTCATATGCAAGTTCAAGCTGAAACTGAAGAAAATCTGAGCAAGTCCACCAGAGCCAAAATATGACCTTGAGTATATCCCACCTGAATTTAGAGACCATCTAAAGAATAGATTTGATGCATTGAACACTGGTGACCGAAGACCTGACAAGTTGTGGAATGACATCAAGGACATCATACATGAACAAAGCAAGAAGTCATTGAAAGGACAGGAAAGAAAGAAAAGACCAAGATGGATGTCAGAGGAGACTCTGAAACTTGCTCTCGAACGTCAAGCAGCTAAAGCAAAAGGAAGAATTGATGAAGTAAAAGAACTGAATAGAAGATTTCAAAGGGCGGCTCAAGAAGACAAAGTAAAGTATTATAATGACATATGCAAAGAGCTGGAAATGGAAAACCAAAAGGGAAGAACATGCTCGGCATTTCTCAAGCTGAAAGAACTGAAGGAAAAATTCAAGCCTCGAGTTGCAATAGTGAAGAATTCCATGGGGGAAAATATTAAATGACCCAGAAAGAATCAAAAGAAGATGGAAGTAATACACAGAGTCATTATACCAGAAAGAATTAGTCGATATTCAACCATTTCAAGAGGTAGCATATGATCAGGAACCGATGTTGCTGAAGGAAGAAGTCCAACCTGCTCTGAAGGCATTGGTGAAAACCAAGGCTCCAGGAATTAATGGAATATCAATTGAGATGTTTCAACAAACAGATGCCGCATTGGAGGTGCTCACTCATCTATGCCAAGAAATATGGAAGACAGCTTCCTGGCCAACTGACTGAAAGAGATCCATATTTATGTCTATTCCAAAGAAAGGTGATCCAACCGAATGTGGAAGTTATAAAACAATATCATTAATATCACCCGCAAGCAAAATGTTGCTGAAGATCATTCAAAAATGACTGCAGCAGCATATCTACAGAGAACTGTCAGAAATTCAGGCTGGTTTCAGAAGAGGATGTGGAACTAGGGATATCATTGCTGATGTCGGATGGATCCTGGCTGAAAGCAGAGAATACCAGAAGGATGTTTACCTGTGTTTTATTGACTATGCAAAGACGTTTGACTGTGTGGATCACTATGGATAACACTGCAAAGAATGGGAATTCCAGAACACTTAATTGTGCTCATCAGGAACCTTTACATTGATCAAGAGGCAGTTGTTCGGACAGAACAAGGGGATACTGATTGGTTTAAAGTCAGGAAAGGTGTGCATCAGGGTTGTGTTCTTTCACCATACCTATTCAATCTGTATGCTGAGCAAATAATCTGAGAAGCTAGACTATATGAAGAAAAATGCGGCATCAGGGTTGGAGGAAGACTCATTAACAACCTGCGTTATGCAGATGACACAACCTTGCTTGGTGAAAGTGAAGAGGACTTGAAGCACTTACCAATGAAGATCAAAGACCACAGCCTTCAGTATGGATTCCCCCTCAACATAAAGAAAACAAAACATCCTCACAACTGGACCAATGAGCAACATCATGATAAACGGAGAAAAGATTGAAGTTGTCAAGGATTTCATTTTATTTGGATCCACAATCAACGCTCATGAATGCAGCAGTCAAGAAATCGAAAGATGCATTGCATTGGGCAGATCTTCTGCAAAGGACTTGTTTAAAGTGTTGAAGAGCAAAGATGTCACCTTGAAGACTAAGGTGCGCCTGACCCAAGCCATGGTATTTTCAATCACATCATATGCATGTGAAAGCTGGACAATGAATAAGGAAGATCAAAGAAGAATTGAGGCATTTGAATTGTGGCGTTGGCGAAGAATATTGAAAATACCATGGACTGCCAGAAGAACGAATAAATCTGTCTTGGAAGAAGTACAACCAGCATGCTCCTTAGAAACAAGGATGGCGAGACTGTGTCTCACATACTTTGGACATGTTGTCAGGAGGGATCAGCCCATGGAGAAGGACATCATGCTTGGCAAAGTACAGGGTCAGCTGAAAAGAGGAAGACCCTCAATGAGGTGGATTGACACAGTGGCTGCAACAATAGGCTCAAGCATAACAACGATTGTAAGGATGGCACAGGACCGGGCAGTGTTTTGTTCTGTTGTGCATAGGGTCACTATGAGTCGGAGTCAACTCGGCAGCACCTAACAACAACAACAACAACAATGGCTAATGATTGTGAGCATTTCGTCATGTATCTGTTAGCTACCTGAATGTCTTCTTTAGTGAAGTGCCTGTTCGTATCCTTTGTCCATTTTTTAATTGGGTTGTCTTTTTGTAGTTGAGTTTTGCAGTATCATGTAGATTTTAGAGATCAGGTGCTGATCGGAAATGTCATACCTCAAAACTTTTTCCCAGCCTGTAGGTAATCTTTTTACTCTTTTGGTGAAGCCTTTGGATGAGCATAGGTGTTTGATTTTTACAAGCTCCCATTTATCTAGTTTCTCTTCTGGTATTTGTGCATTGTTAGTGATGTTTAGTATACTGTTTATGCCATGAATTAGGGCTCCTTATGTTGTCCTGATTTTCTATTCCATGATCTTTATCGTTTTAATTTTATATTTAGGTCTTTGATCCATTTTGAGTTTGTTTTTGTGCATGATGTGAGGTATGGGTCTTCTTTCATTTTTTTGCAGATGGATATCCGGTTATGCCAGCACCATTTGTTAAACAGACTCTCTTTTCCCCATTTAACTGACTTTGGGGCTTTGTCACAGCTCCTCATATGTGGATGGATTAATGTCTGGATTCTCATTTCTGTTCCACTGGTCTATGTATCTGTTGTTGTACCAGTACCAGGCTGTTTTGACTACTGTGGCGGTATAATCGGTCCTAAAATCAGGTAAAGTAAGGCCTCCCACTTTGTTCTTCTTTTTCAGTAATGCTTTACTTATCCGGGGCCTCTTTCCCTTCCATATGAAGTTGGTGATTTGTTTCTCCATCTCATTAAAAAATGTCATTGGAACTTGGATCGGAAATTGCATTCAATCTATAGATTGCTTTTGGTAGAATAGACATTTTTAAAATGTTAATTCTTTGTATCCATGAGAAAGGTATGTTTTTCCACCGAGGTAGGTCTCTTTTGATTTCCTGGTCTCTTTTGATTTCCTGCGGTAGTGTCTTCTAGTTTTCTTTGTATAGGTCTTTTATGTCTCTAGTAAGATTTATTCCTTAGTATTTTATCTTCTTGGGTGCTGTTTTAAATTATATTGATTTGGTGATTTCCTCTTCAATATTCTTTTTGTTGGTGTAAAGGAATCCAACCGATTTTTGTATGTTATCTTGTATCGTGATCTCTGCTGAACTCTTCTATTAGTTTCAGTAGTTTTCTTAAGGATTCTTTAGGGTTTTCTCTGTATAAGATCATGTCATTTGCAAATAGAAATACTTTTACTTCTTCTGTACCAATCTGAATTCCCTTTATTTCTTTATCTAGCCTAATAGATCTGGCTAGGACCTCTGGCACAATGTCGAATAAGAGTGGTGATAAATGACATCCTTGTCTGGTTCCTGTTCTCAAGGGGAGTGCTTTCAGGGTCTCTCCATTTAGGATGATGTTGGCTGTTGACTTTGTATAAATGCCCTTTATTATGTTAAGGAATTTTCCTTCAATTCCTGTTTTGCTGAGAGTTTTTATTGTGAATGAGTGTCAAACTTTGTCAAATGCCTTTTCTGAATCAATTGATAAAATCATGTGATTCTTGTCTTTTGTTTTATTTATGTGGTGGATTACATTAATTGTTTTTCTAATGTTGAACCATCCCTGTATCCCTGGTATGAATCCCACTGGGTCATTGTGAATTATTTTTTTGATACGTGGTTGAATTCTATTGGCTAGAATTTTGTTGAGGATTTTTGCATCTATGTTCATGAGGGATTTAGGTCTGTAATTTTCTTTTTTTTTTTTTTTTTTTTGTGGTGTCTTTACCTGGTTTTGGTGTCAGGGATATGCTGGCTTCATAGAATGAGTTTCGGAGTATTCTGTCCTTTTCTATTCTCTGAAATACCTTTAGTAGTAGTGGTGTTAACTCTTTTCTGAATGTTTGGTAGAACTCTCCAGTGAAACTGTCTGGACCTGGGCTTTTTTTTTATTGAGAATTTTTTACTTACCTTTTTAATCTCTTCTTTTTTTATGGGTTTATTTAGCTGTTCTACCTTTGTTTGTGTTAGTTTAGGTAGGTAGTGTGTTTCTAGGAATTCATCCATTCCTTCTAGGTTTTCAAATTTGTTAGAGCACAATTTTTCATAGTAATCTGATATGATTCTTTTAACTTCAGTTGGGTCTGTTGTAATATTGTCCATCTCATTTCTTATTTGGGTTATTTGCTTCCACTCATGTTTTTCTTTTATCAGTTTGGGCAGTGGTTTATCAATTTTGTTGATTTTTTCAGAGAACTAGCTTTTGGTGTTGTTAGCTCTTTCAATTGTCCTTCTCTATCTCATTTGATTCTGCTCTAATTTTTATTATTTGCTTTCTTCTGGTGCCTGAGGTTTTCTTTTGTTGCTCTCTTTCTATTTGTTCAAGTTGTAGGGATAATTCTTTGATTTTGGCCCTTTCTTCTTTTTGGATGTGTGCATTTATTGATATAATTGACCTCTGAGCAATGCTTTAGCTGTGTCCCAAAGGTTCTAGTAGGATGTGTTTTCATTCTTATTTGATTCTGTGAATTTCTTTATTCCATCCCTAATTTCTTCTATAAGCCGGTAGTTTTTGAGCAAGGTGTTGCTCAGTTTCCATGTGATTGATTTTTTTTTTTTTCCCTGCTTTTTCTGTTATTGATTTCCATTTTTATGGCCTTACTGTCAGAGAAGATGCTTTCTAATATTTCAGTGTTTTGGATTCTGCGAAGGCTTGCTTTATGACCTAATATGTGGTCTATTCTAGAGAATGTTCCATGTGCGCTAGAAAAAAAATTATACTTGGCTGCTGTTGGGTGGAGTGTTCTGTATATGTCTATGAGGTCAGGCTGGTTGACTGTGGCATTTAGATCTTCTGTGTCTTTATTGAGCTTGTTTCTGGATGTTTTGTCCTTCATCGAAAGTGGTGTGTTGAAGTCTTACTATAATTGTGGAGCTGTGTATCTCGCTTTTCAAAGCTGTTAGAGTTTGTTTTATGTATCTTGCAGCCCTGTCATTGAGTGCATAAATATTTAATATTGTTATATCCTCCTGGTATATTGTCTCTTCAATCATTATATAGTGTCTGTCCTTATCCTTTGTGGTGAATTTTACTTTAAAGTTCATTTTGTTAGAAATTAATATTGCCACTCCTGCTCTTTTTTGATTGTTGTTTGCTTGGTATATTTTTTTCTATCCTTTACGTTTTAGTTTATTTGTGTCTCTGAGTCTAAGATGTGTCTCTTGTAGGCAGCACATGGATGGATCGTGTTTTTTTTACCCATTCTGCCAGTCTCTGTCTCTTTACTGGTGCATTTAGTCTATTTACATTCAAAGTAATTATAGATAGGTATGAGTTTAGTGCTGTCATTTTGATGTCTTTTTTTGTGTGTTGACAGTTTCTTTTTCCCACTAAATTTTTGACTGAGTAGTTTATATATTATCTTTTCCTCATATTCATTGTTGTTGGTTTTGTTTCTGCCAAGTCTCTATTTTTTTCTGGTATTTTACTTTGATGAGTAGGATTGTTAGTCTCCTTTGTGGTTACCTTAATATTTACCCCTGTTTTTCTAAGTTTAAACCTAACTTTTATTTCTTTATATCACATTGTCTTCCTCTCCATATGAAAGATCTATGACTATATTTCTTAGTCCCTCTTTATTGTTTTAATGTTGTCTTCTTTTATGTAATGACATCACTGTTTCCCTGTTTTTAGGGTTTTTTTTTTAATTTGATTTATTTTGTGATTTCCCTATCAGGGTTGACATCTGGTTGCTCTGACCTGTGTTCTAGTCTTGGGTCGATATCTGATATTATTGATTTTCTAACCAGAGAACTCCCTTTAGTATTTCTTGTAGTGTTGGTTTGGTTTTTACGAATTCCCTAAACTGCTGTTTATCAGGAAACATCCTTATTTCGCCTTCATATTTGAGAGACAGTTTTGCTGGATACATGATTCTTGGCTGGCAATTTTTCTCCTTCAATGCTTTATGTATGCCATCCCATTGCCTTCTTGCCTGCATGGTTACTGCTGAGTAGTCTGAGCTTATTCTTGTTGACTCTCCTTTGTAGGTGACTTTTTGTTTATCCCTAGCCGCTCTTAAAATTCTCATTTTATCTTTGGTTTTGGAAAGTTTGATTATAATATGTCTTGGTGACTTTCTTTTGAGATCTACCTTATGTGGAGTTCGATGAGCAGCTTGCATAGATATCTTCTCGTCTTTCAGGGAAGTTTTCTGCCAATAAATCTTCAATGATTCTCTCTGTATTTTCTGTTTTCTCTCCCTTTTCCGGTATTCCAATCACTCGTAGGTTATTTCTATTGATAAAGTCTCACATAATTCTTAGGGTTTCTTCATTTTTAAACATTCTTTTATCTGATTTTTCTTCACATAGATTGGTTCTAAGTGTTTTATCTTTAGTGTCACTAATTTTGCCTTCCACGTCCACAATTCTACCCCTCTGACTTTCTATTGAGTTATCTAATTCTGTAATTTTGTTGTTAATCTCTGAAGTTTTTAGTCCTGTCTCTCTACGGATTTCTGCAGCTTATTAAATTTTTCATTATGTTCTTAAATAACCTTGTTAATTTATTCAGTTGCTTTATCTGTGTGTTCCTTGGCTTGTTCTGCATATTGCCTGATCTCCTCCCTGATGTCTTGAAGAGTTCTGTATAATAATCTTTTGTATTCTGCATCTGGTAATTCCAGGAATGCACCTTCATCCAGAAGATCCCTTGATTCTTTGTTTTGAGAGCTTGTTAAAGCTATCATGGTCTGTTTCTTTATGTGATTTCATATTGATAGTTGTCTCCAAGCCATCTATAAGTTATTGTATTAGTTTGTTTTATGTTTGCTTTCTTTATCCTAGCTTCTTGCCTTGTTTTGATATGCCCAAATAGGTTGCTCGAGTTAGCTAGCTTGATTATTTTTGCCTTTGAAACTTTAATGTCCTGTCACCAGATGGCTAGAGCTGTTATAAGGTATATGAGCGTAGGAGTCCATATACTTTTCTTGTATGGATTCAGCTCAGGTGTCCAGGTAGTTGGTCATCAAGTGTGTGGTACACGCTCTGTCCTACAGTCTTAGAGGAGCAGGGGTGATTAGTGTAGGTACAGGTATCTAGTTGCAGCAGGGGGTCACACTCTGAACAAGGCAGGAGGCTGATAACTATCCCCCAAGTGTCTATGAAGAAAGTGCTTCCCTGCTTCCCAGAGCGCAGAGGTGATTGGGTTCTGCAGACGGACCATGGGCACCCAATGCTTTTGGTTGCAAGGACTGGGTGGTACCAGTTATCCTTGGACCCTTTTTGCAGGTGGTTAGGTAATGTGGGTGGAGCCACCAGTTCTTAGGCCCCTGATCTGGGTAGGTGAGGACCCTGTTTAATAGGCAAAGCAGGGTCAAACATCAAACACCCACCTCTCCACCTCACAGCTGAAACATTTATAGCCAACCAACAAGGGCCTATTCTCCTGAAATAGGCCCACACAGGTCCGTGCAGGGGGGAAAGGTATTCAAAGTCCACAGACCATTTATGCCTGGACAGGAGCCTCTTCTGTCCTGAGCTCCCCAAGTTAGTGGAGCTGGCAGATTATCTTTTCCCCCATTTATGAATTTATTCCTTCTCCAAGGCCTGGAGAATGGCTCAGAACGCTCAGCAGCACCTATCTCAGGCCCAGGGAAATTGACAGCCACTGAAGCCGGCTTGGGGGCTGGGGTCACAGTAAAATATACACAAGTTCTTAGCTTTTGCCACGAGTGCCGTTATTCTCTGGTTCTGGAGGTGTCAGTAGGCTGTGCAGCTGGCTGTCTCTCCCTGAGGAAACTGCAGCCAGAATGCTACCACCAGCCCACAGCAGTCACTCCCAGGAATGGTGCCTAAGGGTTCCCGGAAATTCAGGTCCGGCAACTCCTCTCCGCTTCAGAACCGTCTATCCCTCCCTGTGCCACTCAGTCTGTTTTCTAACTTTGCCTTTGATGTTCAGGGCTTCTAACTTGTCATAAATATAATCATTTCTCTTCTTTTTAGGGTCTTTGTTGTAAGAGGGACCACTGGAAGCATCTGACTACTCCACCATCTTGGCCCAGCCTCTACCATTTCATTTTTGATGACTTCCAGTTTTCCTAGATTCATACTTTGTACATTCCACATTTCAATCATTAATGGATGTTTGCAACTCTTTCTTCTCATTTTGAGTCATGCCACATCAGCAAATGAAGGTTCTGAAAGATTTACTCCCTCCATGTCATAATGTCATAACAACCCTATAGGACACAGTAGAACTGTCTGTTCCATAAGGTTTCCAAGGAGCAGCTGGTGGATTTGAACTGCTAGCCTTTTGGTTAGCAGCCAGATGCTTAACCATGGTGCCACAAAGGCTCTGATGTCATAATGTAGACATTGCTAATTATAGTTTTCCGTCTACAAATTTCATCATCATCAGTTGCCTTGGGTCGATTCCTATTCATGCTACTCCATATGTATCAGAGTAGTAATAAGCTCCACGGCATTTTTGTGTGTGTGCTTTAAGTGAAACGTTACAATTCAAGTTAGTTTCTCATACAAAATTCATACACCCTTTTTTTTCTGTCATTTTGGTGTCTTTTTTTTTTTTTAACTTTTATTGAGCTTCAAGTGAACGTTCACAAATCAAGTCAGACTGTCACATATAAGTTTATATACATCTTGCTCCTTACTCCCACTTGCTCTCCCCCTAATGAGTCAGCCCTTCCAGTCTCTCCTTTCGTGACAATTTTGCCAGCTTCCAACTCTCTCTATCCTCCCATCCCCCCTCCAGACAGGAGATGCCAACATAGTCTCAAGTGTCCACCTGATATAATTAGCTCACTCTTCATCAGCATCTCTCTCCTACCCACTGTCCAGTCCCTTTCATGTCTGATGAGTTGTCTTCGGGGATGGTTCCTGTCCTCTGCCAACAGAAGGTTTGGGGACCATGACCGCCGGGATTCCTCTAGTCTCAGTCAGACCATTAAGTATGGTCTTTTTATGAGAACTTGGGGTCTGCATCCCACTGATCTTCTGCTCCCTCAGGGGTTCTCTATTGTGCTCCCTGTCAGGGCAGTCATCGATTGTGGCCAGGCACCAACTAGTTCTTCTGGTCTCAGGATAATGTAGGTCTCTGGTTCATGTGGCCCTTTTTGTCTCTTGGGCTCTTAGTTGTCATGTGACTTTGGTGTTCTTCATTCTCCTTTGCTCCAGGTGGGTTGAGACCAATTGACGCATCTTAGATAGCCGCTTGTTAGCATTTAAGACCCCAGACGCCACATTTCAAAGTGGGGTGCAGAATGTTTTCATAATAGAATTATTTTGCCAATTGACTTAGAAGTCCCCTTAAACCATGGTTCCCAAACCCCCGCCCTTGCTCCGCTGACCTTTGAAGCATTCAGTTTGTCCTGGAAACTTCTTTGCTTTTGGTCCAGTCCAATTGAGCTGACCTTCCATGTACTGAGTGTTGTCCTTCCCTTCACCTAAAGCAGTTCTTATCTACTAATTAATCAGTAAAAAACCCTCTCCCTCCCTCCCTTCCTCCCCCCCTCGTAACCACAAAAGTATGTGTTCTTCTCAGTTTATACTATTTCTCAAGATCTTATAATAGTGGTCTTATACAATATTTGTCCTTTTGCCTCTGACTAATTTCGTTCAGCATAATGCCTTCCAGGTTCCTCCATGTTATGAAATGTTTCACAGATTCGTCACTGTTCTTTATCGATGGATAGTATTCCATTGTGTGAATATACCACAATTTATTTACCCATTCATCCGTTGATGGACACCTTGGTTGCTTCCAGCTTTTTGCTATTGTAAACAGAGCTGCAATACACATGGGTGTGCATATATCTGTTTGTGTGAAGGCTCTTGTATCTCTAGGGTATATTCCGAGGAGTGGGATTTCTGGGTTGTATGGTAGTTCTATTTCTAACTGTTGAAGATAATGCCAGATAGATTTCCAAAGTGGTTGTACCATTTTACATTCCCACCAGCAGTGTATAAGAGTTCCAATCTCTCCGCAGCCTCTCCAACATTTATTATTTTGTGTTTTTTGGATTAATGCCAGCCTTGTTGGAGTGAGATGGAATCTCATCGTAGTTTTAATTTGCATTTCTCTAATGGCTAATGATCGAGAGCATTTTCTCAAGTATCTGTTAGCTGCCTGAATATCTTCTTTAGTGAAATGTGTGTTCATATCCTTTGCCCACTTCTTGATTGGGTTGTTTGTCTTTTTGTGGTTGAGTTTTGACAGAATCATGTAGATTTTAGAGATCAGGCGCTGGTCGGAGATGTCATAGCTGAAAATTCTTTCCCAGTCTGTAGGTGGTCTTTTTACTCTTTTGGTGAAGTCTTTAGATGAGCATAGGTGTTTGATTTTTAGGAGCTCCCAGTTATCTGGTTTCTCTTCGTCATTTTTGGTAATGTTTTGTGTTCTGTTTATGCCTCGTATTAGGGCTCCTAGGGTTGTCCCTATTTTTTCTTCCATGATCTTTATCGTTTTAGTCTTTATGTTTAGGTCTTTGATCCACTTGGAGTTAGTTTTTGTGCATGGTGTGAGGTATGGGTCCTGTTTCATTTTTTTGCAAATGGATATCCAATTATGCCAGCACCATTTGTTAAAAAGACTATCTTTTCCCCAATTAACTGACACTGGGCCTTTGTCAAATATCAGCTGCTCATATATGGTTGGATTTGTATCTGGGTTCTCAATTCTGTTCCATTGGTCTATGTGCCTGTTGTTGTACCAGTACCAGGCTGTTTTGACTACTGTGGCTGTATAATAGGTTCTGAAATCAGGTAGACTGAGGCCTCCCACTTTCTTCTTCTTTTTCAATAATGCTTTGCTTATCCGAGGCTTCTTTCCCTTCCATATGAAGTTGGTGACTTGTTTCTCTATCACCTTAAAAAATGACATTGGAATTTGGATCGGAAGTGCATTGTATGTATAGATGGCTTTTGGTAGAATAGACATTTTTACTATGTTAAGTCTTCCTATCCATGAGCAAGGTATGTTTTACCACTTAAGTATGTCCTTTTGAATTTCTTGTAGTAGAGCTTTGTAGTTTTCTTTGTATAGGTCTTTTACATTTTTGATAAGATTTATTCCTAAGTATTTTATCTTCTTGGGGGCTACCGTGAATGGTATTGATTTGGTTATTTCCTCTTCGATGTTCTTTTTGTTGATGTAGAGGAATCCAAGTGATTTTTGTATGTTTATCTTATAACCTGAGACTCTGCCAAACTCTTCTATTAGTTTCAGTAGTTTTCTGGAGGATTCCTTAGGGTTTTCTGTGTATAAGATCATGCCATCTGCAAATAGAGATAATTTTACTTCCTCCTTGCCAATCCGGATGCCCTTTATTTCTTTGTCTAGCCTAATTGCCCTGGCTAGGACTTCTAGCACGATGTTGAATAAGAGCGGTGATAAAGGGCATCCTTGTCTGGGTCCCGTTCTCAAGGGAAATGCTTTCAGGCTCTCTCCATTTAGAGTGATGTTGGCTGTTGGCTTTGTATAGATGCCCTTTATTATGTTGAGGAATTTTCCTTCAATTCCTATTTTGGTGAGAGTTTTTATCATAAAAGGGTGTTGGACTTTTTCAAATGCCTTTTCTGCATCAATTGATAAGATCATGTGGTTTTTGTCTTTTGTTTTATTTATACGGTGGACTACATTAATGGTTTTTCTAATATTAAACCAGCCTTGCATACCTGGTATAAATCCCACTTGGTTGTGGTGAATTATTTTTTTGATATGTTGTTGAATTCTATTGGCTAGAATTTTGCTGAGGATTTTTGTATCTATGTTCATGAGGAATATAGGTCTGTAATTTTCTTTTTTTGTAATGTGTTTACCTGGTTTTGGTATCAGGGAGATGGTGGTTTCACAGAATGATTTGGGTAGTATTCCGTCATTTTCTATGCTTTGAAATACCTTTAATAGTAATGGTGTTAACTCTTCTCTGAAAGTTTGGTAGAACTCTGGAGTGAAGCCGTCCGGGCCAGGGCTTTTTTTTTGTTGGGAGGTTTTTGATTACCGTTTCAATCTCTTTTTTTGTTATGGGTCTCTTTAGTTGTTCTACTTCTGAATGTGTTAGTTTAGGTAGGCAGTGTTTTTCCAGGAATTCATCCATTTCTTCTAGGTTTGCAAATTTGTTAGAGTACAATTTTTCGTAATAATCTGATATGATTCTTTTAATTTCAGTTGGGTCTGTTGTGATGTGGCCCTTCTCGTTTCTTATTTGGGTTATTTGTTTCCTTTCCTGTATTTCTTTAGTCAGTCTAGCCAATGGTCTATCAATTTTGTTAATTTTTTCAAAGAACCAGCTTTTGGCTTTGTTAATTCTTTCAATTGTTTTTCTGTTCTCTAATTGATTTCGTTCAGCTCTAATTTTTATAATTTGTTTTCTTCTGGTGCCTGATGGATTCTTTTGTTGCTCACTTTCTATTTGTTCAAGTTGTAGGGACAGTTCTCTGATTTTGGCTCTTTCTTCTTTTTGTATGTCATACACACATTTTTATGTGACCCTCGTTGCTCTCCCTATAATGTGAGAGCACACTCCTCTGTTCCACCCCGATTTCCCATGTCCATTCAACAAGCTCCTGTCCTTTTTTGCCTTCCTATCTTGCCTCTGGACAGGAGCTGCCCATTTAGTCTCATAAAAAAAAATATATATTTGAGCTAAGCAGCACTCTCTTCATGAATATCATTTTATGTCTTTTAGTCCAGTCTAACCTTTGTCTGAAGACTTGGTTTCGGAAATGGCTTCAGTTTTGGGCTGAATCCAGGGGCCACGTCTTCCAGGATCCCTCCAGTCTCAGTCATACCATTATGTCTGGTCTTTTTTTTACTAGAATTTGCATTCTGTATACATTTCTCCTACTCTGTCAGGGACTCTCTCTTATGTTTCCTGTTAAGGCAGTCATTGGTGGTAGCAAGGCACCATCTAGTTCTTCTGGTCTCAGGCTGATGGAGTCTCTGGTTTATGTGGCCTTTTCCATCTCTTGGGCTCATATTTTCCTTGTGTCTTTAGCGTTCTCCGTTCTCCTTTGCTCCAGGTGGGTTGGGACCAAATGATACATCTTAGATGGCTACTCACTATCTTTAAGACCCCAGAAGCCACTCACCAAAGTGGGATGCACAACAGTTTCTTAATAAACTTTGTTATGCCAGTTGACCTAGATGTCCCCTGAAATCATGGTCCCCAGACACCTGGTCCTACTACTCAGTCCCTCGAAATGTTTGCTTGTATTCAGGAAACTTCTTAGGTTTTGGCTTAGTCCAGTTGTGCTGGCTTCCCCTATACTGTGTGTTGTCCTTCCCTTCACCTATGGTAATTCTTATCTATTATAGTTAGTGAATTCTCCTCTCCCTCCCTCTCCATCCTTTTAACCATTAAAGAATGTTTTCTTCTGTGTTTAAACCATTTCTTGAGTTCTTATAATTATGAGATGTTTCATGGATTCATCGTTGTTCTTTATTGTTTTATAGTGTTCCGTTACACGAATATACCGTCCATTCATCTGTTGATGGGCACCTAGGTTGTTTCTATCTTTTTGCTATTGTGAACAGTGCTGCAATTAACACAGGCGTGCATATAATGGCTCTTATTTCTCTAGGATATATTCCAAGGAGTGGAATTGCTGGATTGTATGGTACTTCTATTTCTAGCTTTTTAAGGAAGTGCCAAATTGATTTTCAAAATGGTTGTACCATTTGACATTCCCACCAGCACTGTATAAGTGTTCCAGTCTCTTTACAAACTGTCCAACATTTATTATTTTGTGTTTTTTGGATTAATGCTAGCCTTGTTAGGGTGAGATATTATCTCACTGTGGTTTTAATTTGTGTTTCTCTAATGTATAATGATCATGAGCATTTCCTCAGGTATCTGTTAGCCACCTGAATGTCTTCTTTGGTGAAGTGCTTGTTCATATCCTTTGCCCATTTTTTAATGGGATTATTTTTCTTTTTGTTGTTGAGATTTTGCAGTATCTTGTAGATTTTAGAGATTAGATGCTGATCGGATTTGGCATAGCCAAAAATTTTTTCCTTGTCTGTAGGCTGTCTTTTTACTCTTTTGATCATGTCTTTTGATGAGCATGAGTGTTTGATTTTTAGGAACTCCCAGGTGTCTAGTTTCTATTTTGGTGTTTGTGCATTGTTAGTATTGTTTTGTACTGTACTTAGGCCATGTATTAGGGCTCCTAGAATTGTCCCTATTTTTTCTTCCATGCTCTTTATCATTTCAGATTTTATATTTAGGTCTTTGATCCATTTTGATTTAGTTTTTGTGCATGATGTGAGGTATGGGTCTTGTTTCATTTTTTTGAGAATGAGTATCCAGTTATGCCAGCACCATTTGTTAAAGAGACTGTCTTTTCCCCATTTAATGGACTTTGGGCCTTTGCCAACTATCAGCTGCTCATAGGTGGTTGAATTTTTGTCTAAATTCTCAATTCTGTTCCATTGGTCTATGCATCTGTTGTTGTACCAGTACCAGGGTGTTTTGACTACCATGGGGGTATAATAGATTCTAACATCAGGTAATGTGAGGCCTCCCACTTTGTTCTTTTTCTTTACTAATGCTTTACTTATTCAGGGACTCTTCCCTTTCCATATGTAGTTCATGATTTGTTTCTCCATGTAATTAAAAAAATGCCATTGGAATTTGCATCAGGATTGCATTGTATCTGTAGATCGCTTTGGGTAGAATATTCATTTTCACAGTGTTGAGTCTTCCTATCCATGAGCAAGTTATGTTTTTCCACTTATTTGGTGTCTTTTGGTTTCTAGCAGTAATATCTTGTACTTTGCTTTGTATAGGTCTTTTATGTCTCTGGTTAGATTTCTTCCTAAGTGTTTTATCTTCTTGGGGACTACTTTAAATGGTATTGATTTGTTGATTTCCCCTTCAAAGATCTCTTTGTTGGTGTAGAGGAATCCAACTGATTTTTGTATGTTTATCTTCTATCCTGATACTTTGCTGAACTCTTCTATTAGTTTCAGTAGTTTTCTTGAGGATTCTTTAGGGTTTCCTGTGTATAAATCACATCATCTGCAAATAGAAATACTTTTACTTTTTCCTTCCCGGTATGGATGCCCTTTATCTCTTTTTCTAGCCTAATTGCTCTGGCTGGGACCTTCAGTGCAATGTTGAATAAGACTGGTGATAAAGGGCATCCCTGCCTGGTTCCTGTTTTCAAGGCGAATGCTTTCAGACTCTCTCCATTTAGGATGATGTTGGCTGTTAGCTTTGTAAAAATATCCTTTATTATGTTGAGGAATGTACCTTCTATGCCTATTTTGCTGAGGATTTTTATTATGAATGGGTGTTGAACTTTGTCAAATGCCTTTTCTGCATCAATTGATAAGATCATATGGTTCTTGTCTTTTGTTCTATGTATGTGATGGATTACATTGATTGTTTTTCTAATGTTGAACCATCTCTGCATACCTGATATGAATCCCACTTGGTCATGGTGAATTATTTTTTTGATATGTTTTTGGATTCTATTGGCTAGAATTTTGTTGAGGATTTTTGTGTCTATGTTCATGAGGGGTATTTGTAATTTTCTTTTTAGTGGCGTCTTTACCTGGTTTTGGTATCAGTGTTATACTGGCTTCATAGAATGAGTTTGGGAGAATTCTATCCTTTTCTATGCTCTGAAATACCTTTAGTAGTGTGGTGTTAACTCTTCTCTGAATGTATGGTAGAATTCTCCAATGAAACCATCAGGGCACTGACTTGTTTTTGTTGGGATTTTTTAATTTCTTTTTAAATCTCTTCTTTTGCTATAGGTTTATCTAGTTGTTCTACCTCTGTGTTAGTTTAGGTAGGTAGTGTGTTTCTAGAAATTTGTCAATTTTGTCTAGGTTTTTAAATTTGTTACAGTACAATTTTTCATACTATTCTGTTATGATTCTTTTAATTTCAGTTGGGTCTGTTGTGATATCGCCCATCTCCTTTCCTGTTCTGGTTATTTGCTTCCTCTCCTGTTTTTCTTTTGTTAGTTTGGCCCATGGTTTATCAATTTTATTGATGTTTTCAAAGAACCAGCTTTTGGTCTTGTTAATTCTTTCAATTGTTTTTCTATTTTCTATTTCATTCAGTTCTGCTCTAATTTTTATTTTATGCTTTCTTTGGTGCCCGAGGGCTTCTTTTGCTGCTCGCTATTTCTTGCACTCTCGAGTTGTAGGGTTAATGTTTTATTTTGGCCCTTTCTTCTTTTTGTATGTGTGCATTTATTGATATAAATTGACCTCTGAGCACTGCTTTTGCTGTGTCCCAAAGGTTCTAGTAGGATGTGTTTTCATTCTTATTTGATTCTGTGAATTTCTTTATTCCATCCCTAATTTCTTCTATAAGCTGGTAGTTTTTGAGCAAGGTGTTGCTCAGTTTCCATGTGATTGATTTTTTTTTTTTTTTTGCTTGCTTTTTCTGTTATTGATTTCTGTTTTTATGGCTTTATGGTCAGAAAAGATGCTTTGTGATAATTTCGATGCTTTGGATTCTGTTAAGGCTTTCTTTATGGCCTGTTATGGATTGATTTATGCCCCCTCAAAAATGTGTGTATTAACTTGGTTAGGCCATGATTCCCAGTATTCTGTGGTTGTCCCCCATTTTGTGATTTTAACTTTATGTTAAAGAGGATTAGGGTGGATTGTAACACCCTTACCACATCACATCCCTGATCCAATGTAAAGGGAGTTTCCTGGGGTGTGGCCTGCACCACCTTTTATCTGTCAAGAAATAAAAGGAAAGGGAAGGTAGAAGAGAATCGGGGGCCTCATACCACCAAGAAAGCAGCACCGGGAGAAGACTGCATCCATTGGATCTGAGGTTCTTGCACTAAGTTGCTCTCAGACCAGGGGAAGACTGATGACAAAGACCTTCCTCCAAAGCCGACAGAGAAATGCTCCCCGTGAATTTGGACTTGTAGCCTACTCGATCATGAGAGAATAAACTTCTCTTTGTTAAAGCCATCCACTTGTGGTATTTCTGTTATAGAAGCTCTAGATGACTAAGACATGGCCTAATATGTGGTCTATTCTGGAGACTGTTCCATGTGCACTGGAAAAGAAAGTACACTTGGCTGCTGTTGGGTGGAGTGTTCTGTATATGTCTATGAGGTCAAGTTGGTTGATTGTGGCATTTAGATCTTCTGTGTGTTTATTGAGCTTGTTTCTGGATGTTTTGTCCTTCACTGAAAGTGGTGTGTTGAAGTCTCCTACTGTTATTGTGGAGCTGTCTATCTCTCTTTTCAATGCTGTTAGAGTTTGCTTTATATATTTTGGAGCCCTGTCATTGGGTGCATAAATATTTATTATGGTTATGTGCTCCAGGTGTATTAATCTTTTAATCATTATATAGTGTTCTTCCTTATCCTTTGTGGTGGATTTTACTTTAAAGCCTATTTTGTCAGAGATTAATATTGCCACTTCTGCTCTTTTTTGATTGTTGTTTACTTGATATATTTTTTCACATTCTTTGAGTTTTACTTTGTTTGTGTCTTTAAGTCTAAGGTGTGTCTCTTGAAGGCAGCATATAGTTGGATGGTGTTTTTTTTAATCCATTCTGCCACTCTGTGTCTCTTTATCGGTGCATTTATTCCATTTACACTGAGTGTAATTATTGATAGATATGAATTTAGTGATGTCATTTTGATATCTTTTTTTGTGTTGTTGACAGTTTTTCTTTTCCACTTAATTTTGTGTGCTGAGTCGTTTTTCTTTCATTTTTTTCTTTTCATCTTTCTCGTTGTTGATTTTGTATTTGCTGAGTCTTAATTTTTGTTTTTTATTTTGATGTGTAGGATTCTTAGTTTCTTTTGTGGCTACCTTAATATTTACCCCTATTTTTCAAAGTTTAAACCAATCTTTTATTTCTTGATATTGCCTTGTCTTCCTCTCCATATGAAAGATCTATGACTACATTTTTTAGTGCCTATTCTTTGTTTTAATGTTGTCATCTTTTATATATTGATATCTCTGTTTCCCTATTTTCAATGCTTTAGCTTTGAATTATTTTTGTGACTTCCCTATCTGGGTTGATATCTGGTTGCTCTGTCCTGTGTTCTAGTCTTGGGTGTTATCTGATGTAAATGATTTTCTAACCGGAGGACTCCCTTTAGTATTTCTTGTAATTTTGGTTTGGTTTTTGCAAATTCCCTAAACTTCTGTTTATCTGAAATGCCCTAATTTCACCATCATATTTGAGAGACAGCTTTATTGGCTATATAGTTGTTGGCTGGCAATTTTTTCATTCAAGGTTTTATATTTGTCATCCCATTTCCTTCTTGCCTGCATGGTTTCTGCTGGGTAGTCCAAGGTTAGTCTTACTGACTGTCCTTTGTAGGTGTCTTTTTGTTTATCCCTAGCCATTCTAAAAATTCTCTCTTTATCTTTGGTTTTGGCAAGTTTGATTATAATATGTCTTGTTGTCTTTTTTTGAGATCTACCTTGTATCGGGTTTGATGAGTATCTTGGATAGATATCTTCTCATCTTTCACTATATCAGGGAAGTTTTCTGCCAACATATCTTCAGCAAATCTCTCTGTATTTTCTGTTATCTCCCTCTGTTCTGGTATTCCCATCACTTGTAGGTTATTCCTCCTGATAGAGGCCCACATAATTCTTAGGATTCCTTCATTTTTAAGTTTTTTAAATCTGATTTTTCCTCAAATAAGTTGTTTTCAAGTGCTTTATCTTCAATCTTGCTAAATCTGACTTCCATTGCCTCAATTCTGCTCCTCTGACTTTCTGTTGAGTTGTCTAATTCTGAAATTTTATTGTTAATCTCCTGGATTTCTGTTTGCTGTATCTCTATGGATTCTTGCAGCCTGTTAAATTTGTCATTGTAGTCTTCTGTAATCTTAAGTTCCTCTATCGCATTGTCTGTGTGTTCCTTGGTTTGTTCTGAGTTTTGCCTGATGTCCTTCCTGATCGCCTAAAGAGTTCTGTATATTAATTTTTTGTATGCTACCTCTGTAACTCCAAGAATTTATCTTCCTCTGGAAGATTTCTTGAGTCTCTGTTTTGGGAGTTTGCTGAAGCCATCATTGTCTGCATCTTCATGTGATTTGATATTGACTGTTGTCTCTGAGACATCAATAAGTTATTATATTTATTTTACGTTTGCTTACTGTGTCCTAGCTTCTTGTTTAGTTTTGTTTTTGATATGCCCAAAGAGGCTGCTCACGTGAAGTTAGTTTTATTATTCATGCCTTTGAAGCTCTAATGTCCTATTGCCAGGTGGTTAGATTTGTTACTAGGTATGTGAAGCCAGGAGTCTGTTTACTTTTCTCGTATGGATTCAGCTTAAGTGTCCAGATAGTCTGTCACCAAGTCTGTGGTGTCAGCTGTTACCTAGAGACCTAGATGAGCAGGCGTAATTGGAGTAGGCACAGGTATCTGGCTGCAGTAGGGGGTCACACACTGAAAAAGGCAGGGGGCTGACATTTGCTCCTGAGTGTGAGGAAAGTGTTTCCCCATTCCATAATGTGTGTAGGTGTGTGGGTTTTGCAGCTGGACTATGGGCACCCAGCACTGTTGGCTGTAAGGACTGGGGGGTACCACTTATTCTTGGACCCTCATTGCAGGTGGCTGGGTAGCATGGGTGGAGCCACCAGTCCTCAGGCCCCTGATGTGGGTAGTTGAGAACCCTGCTTAATGGGTAGAACAGTGTCAAATGTCAAGAACCTGGCACTCTACCATGTAGGTGGTACAGTGACATTAGGCTTCAGGTATATACCCTGTTGTACTATGCTAATAAGGGCCTATGCTATTGAAATGGGCCCACACATGTCTATGCAGTCCTGAAAGGTATTCACAGTATGTGGACCCCCTTATGCCTGTGCCTAGGCAAAGGAGTTCTACCTGCCCTGGGTTCCAGCTTAGGGGAGCTGGAAGATTATTTTTTCCTGTTTAATTTGTTCCCTCTTCCAGGCCAGGAGAATTGCTCAGGGCCTGTGACAGTCCCTACTTCTGGCCCAGGGGAAGTGGCAATTGGTAATCACTGAAGCCGGACCAGGAGCTGGTGCAGAGCTGGGAGGGAACAGGGAGAGAGGTTCTTCCCAAACAGGGCATTTTTTGATCCTCTAGGTAGGTTAGATGCATGTACTTATATTTTGCCAATTGAGGGCCACTTCCCACTGGTTCTAGGGAGTTGAGCATGGTCTCCACTGCTAGGTCTCTCCCGATATGGAAAAAGTGTCCAGAAAGCTACTGCTTGCTCACTGCGCTCGTCAGCTGTTTCAGCTTGCAGGATGCTGGTTCCTGCTGGGTTGGGTCTGGCAACTCCTCACTGCTTCTGAACCGTCTCTCCCTCCCCCGCCACTCAGTCCAATTTCTCACCTTTGCCTTTGATGTTCAGGGCTCCTAGATTGTCATATATAATCAATTCACTTGTTTTTTTTTTGGGTCTTTGTTGTAAGAGGGACCACTGGAAGTGTCTGACTACTCCACCTTCTTGGCCCTGCCTCCTTCATAGCATTTTTAATAGCTGATTTTTCAGAAATAGCCTGGCAGGACTTTCTTTTAAGGTGCCTCTGGGTGGACTCCAATGTCCAACCTTTTGATTAGCAGCCGAGCACGTTAATTATTTGTACCACCCATCTACATATTTAGAAAGACTATAAATAAAATAATTTTTGGACACGAAGGACAATGATACTAAAATAAGTGTATGTGTCTACACACATACACACACTTGAGACTAGAAGCCAATTAATATCCATAGCACAGAATAACAATGACATGTTTTCGACTCATTTTTAAAAAATTTCTAAGTGCTAATTAACTAAGAGATTTGCCCTTGATTTGTGTTTATAGTAATTGCAAGTTGTTTGCCTCTCACATATCTGATATTGCATATCAAGATGGCAGGCTCATCCTATATTTTCTATTGGTCACAGCTCTGACTCATCACTGCACTAGGCCTCAGTTAATAAAAAAAAAAAAATTCTGAAAATAGAATGTTAGGACAGAACACATCATTTAAAGTGTTGCTCATTTTACTATGGAAATAAGCAAAGTCTCTGAACAGCTGCTCACTGAGGCCCTCAGAGGTGCCTGGGCTCCGTTTTCAAGGCCTGGTGCTCCCCTGTCTGGCTTCTACAAAAAACTCTAGTGTTCTTTCATAAATCCCTCCACCTCTTGGTTTTTTGCTTCAGTGCTGTTTGTTTTACATTGCTTATGACCAGAGCATAAATAATTTAACAAGCATCTTATACATGTTCGACATAATATTATTTCATGGCTAGGATAGAATTTATGGAAACCCTGGTGGTATAGTTGTTAAGAGCTGCTAACCAAAAGGTTGGCAGTTCGAGTCCGCCAGGCACTCCTTGGAAACTCTTTGGGGAAATTCTTCTCTCTCCTATAGGGTCAATATGAATCAGAATCGACTTGATGGCGACTGGTTTTTTATAGTAAAATGAAGACCATATAGTCATCTACTAACCCTAACCTTCCCAGAATACAAAACTCCAAACAGCCACAGCTGAAGTGTTTATTTAGAATTATTTGAATATAAGGCAAAGCAGTGTGTTAGAAAATGATGTAAGGACTATGTGGGAAAATGTGAGGTCTGTTTAACTCAAAGACTGACTTTTTTTTTTAGTAAAAAAAAATGTCTGTTAGACTTCCTTTCAGAATTTCAGCATTACACTGGGGACTCTTTGTGAGTCATCACTAAAAGTCATTCAATTTCTTGAACTCAAATGAGAGTCTTCCTTTTGGGTTAAACACCAGATATGAATTTTCTTGCTGACCTACTCAGGATGTAAAAGTATGAAGTCATTATATGTCAGTGAAGATTTCAAAAACTAAGTTTAAACAGCCGGAAATTGAGCAGAACCGTTCCAACATACACTGACTACAGTAACAAAAAAAAAAAAAAAAACCATCGTTGTCAATTCCAACTCATAGTGACCCTATAAGACACAGTAGAACTGCCCCATACGGCTTCCAAGGAGCACCTGGTGGATTCGAACTGCTGACCTTTTGGTAAACAACCAAAGCACTGACTACAGTAGCAGTCACTAAATATGTAATATCGTGTTCTGCCACACTGACTAAAAAATATAGACCAGATAACTACGGAAAAAGTTAATAAGTGCTTATTGCTTAGTGTGGGGGCAGGCAGCGTAATTAAGCCCATAGTCTTTAATTCTTCTCAAGTTCGAACGAGAGCAACAATTTTCTTTTGCCTGACATTCAGGGTGTGTTTCCAATTAAACTAAAATCAGAGTAAGCGCCTCTGGTTTCTTCTTCACGATCTCTATCATGAAAACTAATTGTATGATTCTTCCTCTCCTTTCTTCTGGATGCAGCAATGTTTGCTGAACCAGAAACTCTCCATCCAGGGTGAGGCATCATGGAATTTGTCTGGTCTCCGGTGTGTCCAAAAAGAAATGACTTAAAATGGGGGCAGTGTTAGGTGTGATTATTGTTGTTAGGTGCTTTTGAGCTGATTCCAACCTATGGTGACCCCATGCGTGCAGAGTACAACTGTCCCATAGGGTTTTATCTTTACAGAGCAAATTGCCAGGGTCTTTCTCCCACAGAGCCACTGACTGGGTTGGAACCATCAACCTTTCATTTAGCAGCTTAGCACGTAACCATTGCGCCACCAGGGATCCTCTAAGTAGGATTAGAAATGGTGATTTGGATTAGGGTTCTAAACTGTCACTAACTAGAACATCCTTTCATTGACTTCTGTCTCCTCTCTGCCCACATTGAAGTAGTGGTTTTCGTTGCTCAATTATTTATAAGTGAAGATTTTAAGGGAACTCTTAGGCCTACCTTTTTGGGGGGATGTCTTGTAAACCCACACTTTCCCAGTCTAAATGGGAATCTCAAACATCTCCTAGAAGCCTCCTGGTTAAGTTCAGTGAATCAGTCTTAATGTCAGCTGGAACTATATTCAAATCCCACCGCACTGTTAGAGAGTTCTTGAGTGCCAGAACTTTTCTCCAATTCATCTTCCAATTTCTAGCACCTCACACTGTGCTTGGTATTAAGAAGTTTAGTAAGTATTATTCAATAAACATATTTTGTTTATCTTTTGTATTAGGTTTTTGTTCTCAAAAAAATTAAGAACCATGTGGATTTAACCTTTAGATTTCACACAGGTCTGGCAAATTTCCTGCACGTGGAAGGAACATAATTCATACCTTACTACATATTTATCAAATTAAACAAAAAGTAATAAGTTCTATAAATGCAATGAGATTTAAAACATAAAGCATCCTCAGTCAAATTGTGGAGACTGAACAAGGTGCATAAAAAGAACGCTCAACCGCACCCCCCCCCCCCCCCCAGGCTCTGTGCTTGAAACCAAATGAGCAGCTGGAAAAAGCAAGAGCCAGAGGAGGGGAAACAATGGTGGGCTGGGGATTTGGGGGAAGGCCTCACTGGGGAGGTGGAACCCCACTTGAGACTGCGAAGACTGGGTGAGAGACACCTGTGAAGCCAGCCACTCCCACCTACACAGGTTTTTAAATAGTCACCACTCCCTACTCTTTTCAGTTGGATGATGAGTCAGACCACAACTGTCATCAAAGCTGCTAGGCTCCTCCACCTCCACCCCCACCCCCACATTTTGCACCCATGGCATAAAAGGGAAAATGAAAAACAACAAAACTTCTAAATAAAAATAGTGTGCTTGAAGAAGAAGTGACTTATTTATTGTCTTTGGCAAGTGTCCACTAAAGGGTTAACTCAGCGTATATGTGTGCGTGTGTGTGTGTGTGTGTGTGTGTGTGTGTGTCTTTCCCTCCCTCCGAGGAGTGTGTGAGAGTAGGGGGAGGAAGTCAGATTTCATTCCTTCTCTAAGCACGCTTTTCCTCATCCTCTCTCTGAAAATAGCTCTTTATCTGGAGTTGGAAAGGGACAGGGTCCAATGTGAAATTTTCTTTTCTTCTTTTTTTTTTTTTTTAACATGGGAACAAGAAACAAAAAATGAGCGGAGCAACTTTAATTTGCTATCTCTGAAAATCTTTCCAATGTCATTAAATTTGTCCACCCTGCTTTGTATTTATAAAGGGCTGGGCCAAGAGTAAAAGGAATTTAGCACCGTTTGAAGAAGACTTGGACACGGAGTCTTGAGTTTTAGGCCCAGCTCTGCCACTAATGAATTGGTTTACCTTGAGGGATTCTTTCATCTCTCTGTCTGAATTTATTTTACATAATATAAGGACTGGGATACCTCCTCACCATCTCTTCCAGATATAAACTGTTTGACTTAGAAGCAAGAACATTTGCACCTACGTTTCAAAAGGGCTTCTTTCACAGCTCATTATTCAGTAAGTCAAAAGGCAAAGGTGAGGTGACTTAAGCATTGAAATCAAAGCAAACCTGCTTCACTGAGTCTCTCCTTACTTAAAGAGTCCCCGGGTGATACAAATGGATAATGCACTCACTGCTAACCAAAAGGATGGAAGTTCAAGTCTACCTCAGAGCTTCCTTAGAAGAAAGCCCAGGTGATCTACTTCTAAAAACTCAGCCATTGAAAAATCTCATTCAAGCACAGTTCTGCTGTGACACACATGGGGTCGCCATGAGTTGAAATCCACTCTACAGTAACTGGTTTGGTTTGGTTCCTTGAAAAACAGCAACAGTTTAACACCTTCCAAGGCACAAAAATAAGTAAAACCTACCCATACCCTCAAGAGGTTTGCAGGCTACTGATCATTACATAAATGGAAAAGGACATATTAAAACACGACCCAGATCAGGGCAAAGCGCTGTTGACCTCCAGTAGTAGCATGAACTCAACCCGGGGAGCTGGGAAAGAAAGAGATTCCTAGGATGGAGAGGTTGGAAGGATCAACCAGGTAAAAAAACATAGGCAAAGGCTGGGAAGAGGCTAGCTGGTCAGAGCAGGAAGGACCTCATATGTACTACCATTATTCTCACCTTGCAGGTGAGGAATTGAGCTTTGGGTGTTGGGACATGTTATTTCTCCCCACAAGACTTTTTAATTACAAAGAAAAAAAAAAAGTTACAGTGGAGAAAGCTGCGAGGCACCTCCTTATGCAGGGTTCAAAGTTCACCAGTTATAGCACAAATTGACATCATGTGTTTCTCATATAATGCACTCAGGATTTTGTGGAATTTTGCCAAAAGTACATAATCTGAATGCAATCATAAGGAAACATCAGGCAAATCCAAACTGAGAGATACACTACAAAATAACCAACCAGTACTCTTCAAAAATATTGGTATCATGAAAGATAAAAAAAAAAAAAAACTGAGTAACTGTTTCCAGTTAAAGGAAACTAAATAGACATAACAACTAAATGCAATGCATGATTTGCAATTTTATTTTGCTATATTGTTGTGTGCCAGGGAGTCAATTCCGACTCATAGTGGCTCTATATGACAGAGTAGAATTGCCTCATAAAAGTGTCCTAGACTATGATCTTTACGGGAGCTGATCACCAGGCCGGAACAGATTACGCAATAAGCAAGGTATGCATGGGCTTACTTGTGTTTACTTACCAATCCATAGTGCACAATTTTATCTGTTTTTCACTGTGCTTAATGTAAGCCCATACGTACCTTGGTTTCTGGTTTTTTCACCCCTGTCACCAGATCTTTTCTCCTACTAGTATGTTCAAACCACCGACATTTCAGTGAGCAGCCGAGTGCTTAACTGTTACACCACTAGGGTTTCTTTTCTTTTGCTATAAAGGACGTTACTGGGACAACTGGAAAAATCTGAGTATGATCTATAGCTTACATAATAATAAGTATCATTGATGATTTCCTGCTTTTGTGGTCATGTAAGAGAATGCCCTCATTTTTAGGAAATACACACTGACATAGTTAGGGCTAAGGGGTACCATGTGTGCCGCTTATTCTCAAATAGTTCAGAAAAAAGTATGTATAACCCAACAAGTAGCCATCGAGTCAATTCTGACTCATGGTGACACCATGTGTTGCAGAGTAAAAGTGTTCCATAGAGTCTTTAAGGCTATGAACAGATTGCCAGGCATTTCTTCTGAGGCACCTCTAGGTTGGTTGGAACTGCCAGCTTTCTGGTTAGTAGTCAAGTGCTTAACTGTTTCTGCTACCCGGGGACTCCAAAAGTGTATATATGTGTGTATATATATAATATATACATGTATGTTATATATATAGAGAGAGATGAAAACAATAAAGTGAATATGATCAAATGTTAACATTTGGGGAATCTGAGTGAAGGATATTCTGGAATTCTTTGTATTAGTCCTGCAATTTATCTGTAAGTTTGAAAAAATGCCAAAATAATAATTAAAAAAAGATAAAAGAACTTGAGCTACTTGATGCTAGGATACAATCACAGATTTGTCCATGTTTTGACCATTAGCTATTCACTGCCTCTCTACTCTAGATCAACAATATGGGACATACTGGATTATTTTTTAAAATTGAAATATAATTTACATCCATAAAATTCACGCTATTAAAGTATAAATTCAGTGGTTTTTAGTGTATCCACAAAGTTCTGAAACCATCACTAGTATCTAATTCCAGGACATTTTTTTATTCTACTTTAAATGAAAGTTTACAAATCAAGTCAATCTCTCATACAAAAATTTATATGCATCTTGCTATGTTCTCGTAGTTGCTCTCCCCCAGTGAGACAACACACTCCTTCTCTCCACCCTGTATTCCCTGTGTCCATTCAGCCAGCTTCTGTCCCCCTCTGCCTTCTCATCTCTCCTCCAGACGGTCGCTGCCCACATAATCTCATTTGTCTACTTGAGCTAAGAAGCTCATTCGTCACTCCTCCATGGTCTTTCTAGTCTCAGTCAGACCATTAAGTCTGGTCTTTTTACCAGAATTTGAGGTCTGCATCCCACTGCTCTCTTGCTCCATCAGGGATTCTCTGTTACATTCCTTATCAGGGCAGTCATTGGTGGTAGCCAGGCACCATCCAGTTCTTCGGGTCTGAGGCTGATGTAGTCTCTGGTTTATGTGGCCCTTTCTGTCTCTATGAGTCGGAATCAACTTGATGGCAGTGGGTTTTAGTGGGTTTTTCTGTCTCTTGGGCTCATAATTACCTTGTGTTTTTGGTGTTCTTCATTCTCCTTTGCTCCAGGTGTGTTGAGACCGATTGATGCATCTTAAATGGCTGCTTGCTAGCGTTTAAGACCCCAAAGTGGGATACAGAATGTTTTCTTAATAGATTTTATTACGCCAATTGACCTAGATGTCCCCTGAAACCATGGTTCCCAAACCCCTGCCCCTGCTACGCTGTCCATTGAAGTGTTCAATTTATTCAGGAAACTTCTTTACTTTTGGTTTAGTCCAGTTGTGCTGACCTCTCCTGTATTGTGTGTTGTCTTTTCCTTCACCTAAAATAGTTCTTGTCTACAATCTAATTAATGAATATCCCTCTCCCTCCCTCCCTCCCCACCCTCATAACCATCAAAGAATATTTTCTTCTCTGTTTAAACTATTTGAGTTCTTACAATAGTGGTCTCATACAATATTTGTCCTTTTGTAACTGACTAATTTCACTCAGCATAATGCCTTCCAGATTCCTCCATGTTATGAAATGTTTCACAAATTCATCGTTGTTCTTTATCATAATTCCAGAACATTTTTATCACCTCAAAAAGAAACCCCATCAGCAGTCATTCTCCTTCCCCTCTTCCCCCAGTTCCTGGCAACCACCAATCTACTCTCTGTCTTTATAGGTTTATCTACTCTGAACATTTTATATAAATGAAATCACAAAATAGTGACCTTTTCTGTCTGGCTTTTTTCACTTAGCATAATATTTACAAGGTTCACCCCTGTGGTGGTGTGAAACCAAAAAAAAAAAAAAAAACCCATTGCCGTCCAGTAGAGTCAACTCATACAGAACCTATAGGACAGAGTAGAACTGCCCCACAGGGTCTACAAGGAGCAGCTGGTGGACTGGAACTGCCGAGCTTTTGGTTAGCAGCAGAGCTCATAACCACTGCATAACGTGAATCAGTACTAATCCCTTTTTATGGATGAATAATGTTGCATTGCATGGATATACCACATTTTCTTTATCCATTTATCAATTGATAGACATTTGAGTTGTTTCCACTTTTTGGCTGTTGTGGATAATGTTGCTATAAACATGAGTATACAAGTGTTTATGTTAACACATGTTTTCAGTTCTCTTGAGTATATACTTAGAAGTTGAATTGTTGGGTCATATGGTAATTCTGTGTTTAACTTTTCAAGGAATGGCTAAAATTTCTCAAAGCAGCTGCACCATTTTATATTCCTCCTGAAGTAAATGAGAATTCCAGTATGTCTACACTGATTATTGTCTGTCTTTTGTTTATAACCATTCTAGTGGTTGTGAACTGGTATCTTATTGTGGTTTCAATTTGCATTTCCCTCATCACTAATGATGTTGACCATTTTTCATGTATCTATCGGCCATTTGTATAAGTTCTTTAGAGAAATATCTATTGAAATACTCTGCTCTTTTTTAGTTGGATTGTCTTTTTATTGTTACATTGTAAAAGTTCTATATATATTGTACATACTAGACTCCTATTAGATATGTGATTTACGAACATTTTCTCCCAGTCTGTGGGTTTCTCCTGTTTTTTTTTTTTTTTTTCGCTTTCTTGATAGTGCCCTCTGAAGCATATAGGTTATTTTTTATTTTGATGAGGTCCAATTTATCTCTTTTTCCTTTTCTTTCTTATGCTTTTGGTGTCATATCTAAGAATGCAGTACCTAATCCAAGGTCACGAAAATTTACACCCATGTTTTCTTCTAAGAGTTTCATAGTTACAGCTCTTATATTTAGGCTTTTGATCCATTTTTAGTAAATTTTTATATATGATGTGAGGTAGGGCTCCAAATCACTCTTTTGCATTTGGGTATCTAGTTGTCCTATTTGTTGAAAAGATTATTCTTTCCCCATTGAGTTGTCTTGACACCCTTGTTAAAAATCAATTGATTATAGTTCTGAGGGTTTACTTTTGGACTTTCAGTTCTATTCCATTGATCTACATGTCCGTCCTTATGCCAGTGGCATACTGGATTTGGAGAAAAGGGTAGTGAATATAGTTTTGAACATGTATAGTTTGCCTGAGGTACATTCACTGTATATGTCTAATAGGTGCTAGAAATATGGTGTATTACATTTATTGATTTTCATATGTTGAACCACCCTTGCATTCCTAGCATAAATTCCACTTAGTTGTGGTTGTCTTAGTCATCTAGTGCTGCTATAAGAGAAATATCGCAAGTGGATGGCTTTAACAAAGAGAAATTTATTCTCTCACAGTCTAGGAGGCTAGAAGTCTGAATTCAGGGTACCAACTCCAGGGGAAGGTTTCTCTCTCTGTTGGCTCTGGGGGAAGGTCCTTGTCATCAATCTTCCCCTGTCAAGGAGCTTCTCAGTGCAAGGACACTGGGTCCAAAGGACATGCTATTCTCCTGACTCTTGTTTCTTGGTGGTATGAGTAGGTCCCCATGTCTCTCTGCTTGATTCTCTGTTTTTTATCTCAAAAGAGATTGGCTTAAGATACAACCTAATCTTGCATATTGAGTCCTGCCTCATCAACATCATAGAGGTAGGATTTACAACACATTGGATAATCACATCCGATGACAAAATGGTGGACAATCACACAATACTGGGAATCATGGCCTAGCCAAATTGACAGATATTTTTGGAGGACACAATTCAATCCATAACAATGGCGTGTAATTTTTTATTTACTTTTTTTTTTCATGCATTTCTCAATAGGAAATGAGGTAGACTCGGGTGCTACAAATACATGATTGCTGTACTGGATGCATTTTGGGGGCCTATATCTGAACTCCCTTATTCTGGAAAATATTCTCCAGACCTTGGATAAAATCTCTAAAGCAATGTTTATACAACATAACCCCATTCCCTGAGTTGAACAGACCAAGGTAGGCACTTGACTCAGGTTGGTTTTGTAATACGATGTGAAAATTCAAAAGCTATGGGCAGATCATATGCTATGCAGTGGATTAAGTAGCTTGGGGGAAGCAAACCTCCAGAGAGAAAAAGATACGAAGAACATCCTATGTTTTCTGAATGGAGAAGAAGCCCTCGCATGAAACCTGTATGGGCAGTTGACATGGTCTTTTATAAAGTTAACATTATATACGATTAAAGAAAGACTTTTTAGTTAAAGGAACTACCTAAAGTTTATCCAGATTTTCAGGTATTATTTACTCAGCAACTACCTAGGAATGAGTTTATTGGTGATGAATGTGAGCTTAGATGTTTTCTTTTCAGAACTGTACTTCTAGTTCCCCTGGACTCCGATTCCAGTCACCGTTATCTATTTCACTTCTTGTTCCTGACATCCAGGCTGCCCCCAATTCTGTCTGCTCAGGGTTATCCACATCTGCCCCTTCAACCATTCCACTGATCCTGACTGAGATGAGGCCGCTATTTCCTAGACTATCATAATGGCTTTTTCAGCATCTTCCTTCTTCGGATCTTCCTGCCTCTAACCCATTTTTGCCCTGTCCCCCTTCTATCTGCCACTAGAGTTTTCTTTCTAAAGTACAGATATGACTACATCTTCCTTCTCCTCGAAAACTTCTGGTTGCTCCCCATTGCTTATTGAATAACATCCAATCTCCTTCTAACGCCAGAGATGAAGGCCTCAGTAAGCCTGCAATAGCTCAATTTGCATGTCTTAGCTCTTGCTACAGCTCTCCACAAGCTCTTAGCCAAACCCCTTGCCTTTTCCTGGACAGATGCTGCCTTGTCTACCCACCCTGTCTTTATGTTAGTGTTTCTTCCTGTCATTTCCTTTCTTCATCCAGCTTAAATCCCACCTCCTCTCCAAGCGCATTCCAAATAACCATAGTTGGAAATGTTTGCTCCCCTGTTCTGCCATCACATTCCGTTCATACCTCGATTAGCACATTTATCACAATTATATTGTATCTTGCCTCTGCATATCTGCTAGCCTAGATCGTGAGCTCTTGGAGGGAGGGTAGGGACCAACTTTTACTCATATTCACAACATCTCACAATGTATCTTGCTATAAAACAAAAAAAAAATAGGAAGCATTAAATTGACATTAATTGAATTAGGAAATAGAACTTCTTTCAGCCATTACACCCCAACAAAATACTATTTGTAGATGAGGGCAATAGGGACCCTGGGCCCAGCCATTAAGAGGGTTCCATGCTAGTCCTTCTGCCATCATGCCTCTCCCCACGGGGAGATGAGTCTGCCAGCTCAGGGAGACATGGCCCCTCAGAGCCTGTGCTCCACCTTCTACTGTGCTGTCCAATATGGGAGCCACTAGCCATTTTTTTTTTTTTTTTGGCTATTTACATTTAACTTTAAATTAATTAAAATAAAATAATAGCCACATTTCAAGTTCTCAATAGCCTCATGTGGCTAGTAGCTACCACATTGGATATCATAGACATAGGATATTTCTCTCATCTCAGAATGTTCTATTTTCAGAAAATGCTGATCCCATTTCCATGGGCATTGTGCCTTCTCTTTTGAGTCCTTCCTCCCAAAGGCAGGCCGCCCAACATGTAGCCACATGACAGCTGAGGTTTTTTATTTTTGGGGCAGAGGGGAAGGTTTACACATGTAGGCTTGAGTGTACCTGTGTGCATTCAAGGTCTTTCACTCTCCCTGACAAATCCAGGTGTGGGAGGAAAAAGGGCCCAGCAATGGGTTGGGGGAGCCCTGGTGAAGCAGTGGTTAAGAGCTCAGGCTGCTAACCAAAAGGTTGGCAGTTCAAATCCACCAGCCACTTCTTGTAAACGCTATGGGGCAATTCTACTCTGTTCTATAGGGTCACTATGAGTCAGAAACAACTCGACAGCAACAGGTTTGGTTAGGTTTTGGAATGGGCTGGGAAATGGGGGCCATGGCCAGCTCTCCAGTATGGCCACTTTTAAATACAAAGCTCTGACCTTCCAGGTACTTATGAGGTATATATGTCAAAGTAGGAGGATAGAACATATTTTATTTAACAGTTTTTTGGCTTAATTTATTGCTTTTAAGATTTTTGGCATATGGTGCGTGAGGTCTCCATTTATCCTTCTGCCCTGGGCCCACTACTTTTAGGGGTGAGTGCTATATCTACAGCAAACCAAAGGGTTGGCAGTTTGAATCCGCCAGGCGCTCCTTGGAAACTCTATGGGGCAGTTCTACTCTGTCCTATAGGGTCGCCATGAGTCGGAATCGACTGGACGGCACTGAGTGGGCTATATAATCTCTGGAAGGGAGTGCAAGAACAATTTCCTACTGAAAAGAAACCAGTCTTCTTGTGGGCCAATCTGAACACATCTGTTTAACAAGCCATTTTTTTTCTTTTCCCATTGGGTTGCCTTGAGTGGTCCTCTGGGAGAATACTCTCTCCCTGGTCGTCTTTTTTTCACAATCTCTGCCTCTTGGTCTCCCTTCCAAACTCCAGGCTCTATTGTGGTAACGCAGCACATGGTGAAGACCCTGGAGACTGTGGTGCTGGCTCCAACTAAGACAGGGAGCAAAGGCCCTGAGATCGGAGGGTACCTGTTTGAGGAATAGTGAAGAGACTGGTGTGGTTAAAAGAGAAACAAGTAAAAGAGAAATAGACTATATTCTAAGGGAGGTAATAGGGGGTTGAGTGTGGAACCTAGAGACTTAGTAAGACAAGGAACAGAAGGGCCCCCAAAATCTGCAAACAAAGTAACAAGAAATGGGCCAGGGCGCAGAAACAAAGCCATTCCCCAGAACAGTGGGGCAGGGTATCCAAAAATAGCCAACAAACCTCTTTAAAGTTGCCTTTCAGAAGCAGCTGGAGCAAACCAGGCCCAGGGACATGTGCAGAACATCCACCTGTGATGGCTGTGTGACCTTTCACCAGGGGCAGGGGGGGCCACAGCCCCAGCCGGGGAATCAAACCGGGAGAGCCAGAGACTGTGCAGGCATGACACCCCATAATAAGTCCTGGTACGAATCTCAGAGGCCTCCAGGACAGGAGCCATCTTGGAGAGCTGCTGCATGCACCTTAGTCAACATATCCCTGCCTGTGGCTGTGAATAAACATGAATCTTTTCCCGCCCAAGAACTTGTAAAAACTCGGACCTGTCTTTTGTTCTGTGAGATGAGAGTAAGCGTTGCTCTAGGCTCTCCTCATTGCCTCGTCAATTAAGCTTTGCTTGTTTGTGTCTTACCTGCTCATTCTTGACCAGTGAGAGGGAAGAACCTTATTCCAGTAACACAACCTGGGAGGGACAACAGATTCTTCAGTCAGCAGGCCTGAGCATTCAGATCCACCTGGAAAATCCACAAGTAAAAAAGAGCCTTTTCTTTCCTAAAATCATTTAAGTTTGATAATATAACTTCTTGGGCCTTAGCATGTGAAAAGATCCAGATGGAGGGATGATGGAAAAATGAGGAGGGAGTGAAACCCCTTTCTTCCACGTTTGGTTAACAAAACTTGAAAACATCTTTTCTGAATCTTCATGCCGTTGGTGCTCTATAAGCATGGTGAATTAAAAACGAAAGAAAAAAAGAAATTCAGAGACTGAAAACTTAGTTACTTTCACCTACGCATATAAAAAGCGTTTCAAATAGCACTTCTTGACATAATAAAAGATATTTTAAAGAAATATATGTTTAATTTGTTATTGTTGTGGTGTTACTGTTGTTAGCTGCTGTTGAACTGATTCCGTCTCCTGGCGACCCCATGTGGTACAGAGTAGAACTGCTCCACAGAGTCTTCTTGGCTGTAATCTTGATGGGGTTGTATCAGATGGTGTGACTTTTTTTTTTTTACCTTATGTTTAAAAGGTAAAGCTCGAGTCATTCACTAAGAGAGTGATTGAAAAGGTCAATTAGAAACAGTTGAGGGAGGTAATGGCCACTCATCCTAAACAGTCCTTTGAGCAGAGAGTAAAGAGGGGACTGGGCAGAGCTGGCCTGTTTGTGAGCTCTCCTGGGGTCAGGATGGGGGCTGGAATATCTTTTACTCTCAGCTACAGTGTGTGGATGCAATCCATCCAAGAGAACACTACCCAGAGAGAACCAAAACCAACCAGTTGTTGTCAAGTCAGTTCCAACTCATAGTGACCTCATGTGTACAGAGTAGAACTGCTCCGTAGGATTTTCAAGGCTGTGACCTTTGGAAATAGATCACCGCACCTATTTTCTGAAATGCCTTTGGGTGAGTTTAAACCACCAAACTTTTGGTTAGTAGCCAAGGGCTTAACCAAATGCACCACCCAGGGATTTCTCATCCAGAGGTGTATGCATGTTCAAAAATGAATTGCAAGAGCGAGTAAGTGGCCTGAGGCAGGTATCAGGAGAAGGTGTGGAGCCAAGAGAGTCAGACCTCCAGGAAAGACAAAATCCAAAAAACCAAACCCATTGCCATCGAGTAGATTCTGACTCATAGTGACCTTACAGGACAAAGCAGAACTGCCCCATATGGTTTCCAAGGTGGATTTAAACTGCTGACCTTTTGGTTAGCAGCCATAGCTCTTAACCTCTACGCCACCAGGGTTCCCCAGGAAAGATATGTGCAAGGAATTTCCATGTAGGAAACGAGTTTTTCTAATTTCCAATTAGAAATGGATGAATTTCAGAAGCTGTGACGATTGCCTAAAGCTGAGCTTTACATTCTACTAATAAAATGTTGCTTGATCAGGCTGGATGTTTTGGAATGTTTCAGAATGGAGCACCCACTGGGGAGAATAGGAAAATGAAGAAGAGAGTTGAGGTCAATGTCACCAGACAGAGGATAAAACTGAGCAAAGGCAGCTCGTTCTGACAAACCAAAACAAACAAAAAAAAAACCCTGTTATTTTGGAAGAACAGATTGAGTCAGTAACTTTTAATAAGTTCTTAAAAAAAGCGTTTATGTTGTTTTAAAATCTGGAACTTGGTTTGACAGTTGATGTACAGGATCAAAGCAGTGACAATATCTGCATAACTAGTATAATATTTAATAACTATAGTATACCAAAAGAACAAACAAGTTGCCTTGAATTAGTTCTGACTTGTGGCAACCCCATGTGCTTCCGAGTAAAACTTTCATGGTTGTGACTTTTTGTAAGCAGGCTGCCAGGCCTTACTTTTAAGGAGCCTCAGGATGGATTCAAACCACCTACTTTTTGGTTAAGGATTCCTGGTGGTGCAATGGTTAAGCTGCTGACAGAAATGTTGATGGTCCGAACTCACCAGCGGCTCTGCAGGAGAAAAGACCTGGAGATCTGTTCCTGTAAAGATTATAGCCTAGGAAGCCCTATGGGGCAGTTCTACTCTGTCCTATAGGATTACTATGCATTGGAATTGGTTTGGTGGCACACAACAACAGCCTTTTGGCTAATAGTTAAACACTCAATCGTTTGTACCACTCAGGGAGTCCTGTAATATACTAGTAGATGATTTAGTTACTTCGTTGTTCTTTAATAATAATAAAAAAAAATCACCATCAAACAATCACGACTCATAGTGACTCTACAGGACAGAGCAGAACTGCTCCATAGGGTTTCCGAGGAGTGGCTGGTGGATTCAAACTGATGACCTTTTGGTTAGCAGCCAAGCTCTTTAACCACTGTGCCACCAGGGCTCCTTGTTGTTGTTAGGTATTGTCAAGTTAATTTCCACTCACAGTGGCCCAATGTGACAGAATAGAACTGCCCCATAGAGTTTTCTAGGGAAACTCTGGTGGTGTTGCAGTTAAGAGTTTGGCTGCTTACCAAAAGGTAGGCAGTTCAAATCCAGCAGATGCTCCTTGGAAACTCTGTGGGGCAGTTCTACTCTGTCCACAGGGTCACTACGAGTCGGAATCAATTTGACAGCAGTGGGTTGGGTCGGTTTTTTCATCTTCACAGGAGCAGATGGCCAGGTTTTTCTCTCAGAGAGCCATTGAATGTGTTTGAACCACTAGCCTTTCTGTTAGTAGCCAAGCACTCAACCATTGCACCACGAGGGCTCCTTATTTAACAACTAGTATAGTGTTTTTGTCCTTAAAAAAGTCTTTTCAGTTTTCTTCATTGTTGTCCTTGGTATTTGACTTTAAGGTTTTTAAAATGAACCAGTTTCTATTTTGTTATACACATACATAAAATATTTAGTAAGAAAGGGTATTGTTTTGTGTGTGTGTTTGTTTTTTTTTTTTAGTTTACATTCCCAAAGCTTTCCATACCCAAATGGGAGTGCCTGCTACACTGTTCAAAACAAAGGCACCCACAAACATCTGGTGAAGGCATAATGACAGGACAAGGCAACAAGTATCTGCGGGGCATGCCAAAACCTCTGAAGTACGCATCAGGTAGTCACTGATTCTTTTGACACTTTATTTTGGTAAACTGAAACTTGTGTATTTCTGTAATAAACAATGTAGTTCTATTCCCAACAACTTAAAGTGAGCTGAAATGGTCTCCTCCCAAAACTCAAACAAAAGTCCAACCTGCAGAAACAGATCTACAGGACGATCTTTTGTTCTCAAACCAAAGATACTTGTCATCAGAGTGCTTTATCAGCTGAGCTGTGCTGGGGTAGCATTTATACAAAACCCCTCAAACACAGTCATTTGTAAAATCTGCCGCTGTCAAGGAATAGGAACTGAGTCTGCAAATATTGAGGGTTTACTATATGGACAAGGAGTCCTGGTGGTGCAGTGGTTAAGCTAATTCACCAGCTACTCAGCAGGAGAAAGATGTGGCAGTCTGCTTCTGTAAAGACTACAGCCTTGGAAACCCTTGTGGGGCACTTCTTCCCTGTCCTATAGGGTCAATATGAGTCAGAATCAACTCCACAAAAACTATATGGACAGGAGCCCTGGTGCCACAGTGGTTAAAGCATTGGCTGCTAACCACAAGGTTGGCAGTTTGAACCCACCAGCCTCTCCGACGGAGAATGAAGTGGCAGTCTGTTTTCGTAAAGACCTGCAGCCTCGGAAGCCTTATGAGGCAGTTCTACTCTGTCTCATAGAGTCACTATGAATCATAATCGACTCAAAGGCAACGGGTTTGGTTTTACTACATGGACGATTTTAGTTGTGATATCAAATGATAACATTAGATGGATGGGTTTCACATTTCTAAACATTTGGAATCCTTTTAGTTGATCCAATCCACTTAACATTGAAGCCTTAGGATCTTTGAAGATAAAGTTAGGTTACCAGAAACGAACAGAGCAACAAACAACAAAATCCAGATTATTTAATTAAGGAGTACCAATTCATGTGTTGGTAAAGAATATTGAATATACCATGGACTGCCAGAAGAGTGAACAAATCTGTCTTGGAAGAAGCACAGCCAGAATGCTCATTAGAAGCAAGGATGGCAAAACTTCACCTCACATATTTTGGACATGTTATCAGGAAAGACCAGTACCTGGAGAAGGACATCATGCTTGGTAAAGTGGAGAATTCAGCGAAAAAGAGAAAGACCCTCAATGAGATGGATTGACACAGTGGCTGCAACAATGGGTTCAGACATAGCAACAATTGTGAGGATGGCGCAGGACCGAGCAGTGTTCTGTTCTGTTGTGCGTGGGGTTGCTATGAGTAGGAACCGACTTGACGTCACCGAACAACATCAATTCATCGAAATTCTTCAAAAAATAGATTATTGATTCAAATCATCAAAGACATATTCTTTTCTGTCTGTGAATGGCTGGAACATCCAGAAAGGTTCATCACAATACAGCTGAACTATTTAAAAATCGCACCTTTATGAATTTTTTCAAAGGGTTCAATCTTTAAAGTATGTATTTCTAGATTCAAATTCATATATTTGGAGGTTAAATGAAAAAAAATAAATGAATGAATCTGCCAGGAGACATAATCATTTTCTCCTTAACAAGGTCAATTTTTAGAAATGCCAGAAACACAGAGAAAACCACAACCTGCCAAGGGAATCTTTTCTGTACTCCAGCAGGAAAAAATAGGTCTCCCTGAGTGTAGTTTTCATTTGAATTTATATCCCATTAGGGATGATACCTCAGCAGAGTAATGTGCTTAGCACCACTCAGGAGGGAATCTCACTGGCCACAAACATTTCAGAAATACACTTCTAAGCCAGCTTTGGCCAGGAGCCAAGACAATACAGTAATCCATTTGGACAGCTGAGAGGGTAAAGTTGGGTCAGAGATAAGCAGCACGGCTGGACGCTCACAGCTCACCTACCACCTGACAAGCCCAGGCTGGGGCTGTGCAGCACGTCTTCTGGCTGTGCCTGCCTGAGGCTCAATGAATCCAACATCATTAGTATAACTACACTCACTCCAGTACTTAATATTTGCCAAACTGAATAAATTTCCTAAATGCATGCATGGATGCTGAAATTACCTGTTGAACAAAAATCCTCAGTGCCTTCTAAAAATTGTAATTTCAGGTTTCTCATGGGTTTTCATTTGTTCAGTAAATATGTATTAAGTGCCCATTATGTGTCAGGGTTTTCCTTATGGTTAAGGCAAACAGAGGAAAGAGAGTGAGCAAGGTTCACCCTGTTCAGTTTCCTTCCAAGTGAACAAATTCCCAGAGGAGCCGGCAGTGCAGAGTTGATGGTTTCTGTGGTAGCTGCAAGCTGCTGGGGAACGAGAGTCATCGCTTACCGGTGAGAGATGGAAGTAAAGGCTTGGGTTAAAAAAAATGCAAGTTTATGTACCAACATTAAAAAAAAGCCAAATTTCTTTAACTATTTACATAATGTTTAAGGTATGAAGTAGTGTAAAAGTATAATTTAGGTGAAGCACTTTGGTGCTACTGAAATATTAATAGACTCGAAAATTAAAAGTGTGGTTATAAAATAAGTTAACACCCTCTGCCTCTAGTATAGTTGTCAGCATGCTTTCTGTTACAAGAGATAGAAACCCAGCTCAAAATAGTTGAAGCATAAAAAAGACTTTATGGGCTTGTGTAACTGGTAAACTCAGGGCTGGGCGGGTTTCAGGATGATGGCTCCAAGGTCTCAGATGAAGTTGTCAGATCTCTCAACTTGTTTTTTCAGTGTTCTTTTCTACTCAGACTTTCTCCATGTGGCAGGGAAATTATCAGATAGTGTTCTCTAGTTAACATCTGTCCGTGTACATAATGCAAAAAGCGAAGTGCCTTCTCCTCCACCTACAAAGTTAAAATTCCTGCGAGAACTCCAATTGGCCTGACTTGGGTTGCATGCACTTACCTGATCATTAAACCAGGAAAATGGAATATCGGGAATGTCTGAACTCAGGTAATGTGCCACCTGGGGAGCAGGGTCCCAGTTTAGCAGCCCCACCAAAACCACAAGATTGCATTAGTGTGTGAGCGAAACAATTCCCCAAGGGAAGAACTACACAAGCAAAGCCAACAGATATTCCTTATGATTCCAACCCCAAACTTTAAATCTTCCCTTTACAGCTTGGTTCAGCCGTTTTCCATTGGATGTTTGAGTAATATGGTTACATTTCTGGCTCAGTGGTTCTTAAACATGCATCAGAAACACCAGGAGGACTTGTTAAAGCAAAGATTGCAGGGATCCACCCACAGTTTCTGATTCAGTTGGCCCGTTTCCAGGCGATGCTGATGGTCTGAGGGCTGCACGTGGAGAACCACTGTTCTAGGATTTTGCTTTTTAAATTGTCAAAGAACTTCTTACCCATATGAATACCAGTCCCAGACACATTTCACAGGTAAGTATTTTCAGTCTTTAAGGAACATATAATTCCAGTGCTGGTTAATTTTGTGGCCCTGGGCAAGTTATTTAACCACCCTGTTCTTGTTTTTTCATGGGAAAAAATGGCATTCACCCCCCGCCCCCCAGTTATTGCAGAGATTAAATGAATTAATATATGTAACACACTTAGAAGAATTCCTGGTGTATGTTATTGTTAAAAAAAAAAAAAAAAAACCATTGCCGTCGAGTCGATTCCAACTCATAGCGACCCTATAGCCCTATAGGACAGAGTAGAACTCCCCCATAGGGTTTCCAAGGAGTGCCTGGTAGATTCAAACTGTGGCAGTTAACAGCCGTAGCTCTTAGCTACTACGCCACCAGGGTTTCTAGGTGCCGTCAATTTTGTTCTGACTCGTAGTGACCCTTGTACAACAGAACAAAATGCTGGCTGGTCCTGCGCCATCCTCACGATCATGGTTATGCTTGAGCCCGTTGTTGCAGCCACTGTGTCAATCCATCTCCCTGAGGGTCTTCCTCTTTTTCTCTGACCCTCTACTTTACCAAGCATGATGCCCTTCTCCAGGGACTGGTCCTTCTTAATAACATGTCCAAAGTGTGTGAGATGAAGTCTCACCATGCTTGCTTCTAATGAGCATTCTGACTGTACGTCTTCCAAGACAGAGCTGTTCCTTCTTTGGCAGTCCATGGTATATTCAGTATTCTTTGCCAACACCAAAATTCAAAGGCATCAATTCTTCTTCGGTCTTCCTTATTCATTGCCCAGCTTTCACATGATGAGATTGAAAACATTATGGCTTGGGTCAGGCACACCCTAGTCCTTAAAGTGACATCCTTGCTTTTTAACATTTTAAGGAGATCTTTTGCAGAAGATATGCCCAATGCAATGCATCCTTTGATTTCTTGACTACTGCTTCCATGGGCATTGATTGTGGATCCAAGTAGAATGAAATACTTGACAGCTTCGATATTTTCTCCATTTATCATTCTGTTACTTATTGGCTCACTTGTGGGGATTTTTGTTTTCTTTATGTTGAGGTGTAATCCATACTGAAGGCTGTACTCTTTGATCTTCATCAGTAAGTGCTTCAAGTTCTCTTCACTTTCAGCAAGTAAGGTTGCTGCATTTGCATTATCAGAGATATTTCCAATCTTTGGGAGAAAGATGGGTTACTAAATGAAAGGTGTTAGATTAACAAAGAATGCATTTAGGGGAAAAAATGAAACTGTATTTCTGTTTACTCCTTAATCAAGTTCTTTGCATATTTGTTTGTCTTAAAATGACCTATTTTATAAGTCTTCTGATTCAGGAAGCTTTCTTGACCCTAAAAATAGAAGTGAATACAAGTGTGTCCACAAGACAACACATGAAAACAGGACATAAAGTGAACATTTTAGTGAAAGGATTTTTGCCATCTACCGTAAAAGTCTCTAGATTGTTCTAGGGGGAGGGTGGCAAGGAATAACTTTTTCTCTCAACAAACCTTGTGAACGTGAGTGTGGGACAGCAAGGTGAGTCGAGCCACCAGTAAAGTGCCTGAATCAGGTCAAGGGGAGATTACCATGAATAGGCCAAGGGGGCTGCAGCAAGAGAACTTGATCGTATGTCTCAGACAACAAATGTTCATACCCTTTGCCACAGCAGTTTGTTTCTGCGGATTCAGCCTAAGAAAATAATCAGGGATATGAACAAAGAGATGTGTGTAAAGGAAACAAAGTTTGCACCTGGCCGAGCTGGGAACAGGCAGTCTGTCTTTCAAGTAGGAAATTCCTTTTTTTTTTTCTTCTCCCTCCTCCTCCCCTTCCCTCACTCCTTCCTTCTTCTACTTCCTCCTCCTCCTCTTCGTCTTTTTCTTCTCCATCTTCTCTCTCTCATACACACTAATTTTTTTTTCATACCTTAATGTACTTTTTTTGTTATAAGACAGAAGGTCCTGCTCTAGTTTGAATGGGATTGCCTGAAAAAACAAATGAAAATTTTCAGATTCAGCTTTGTAGCACCAAGTGCTGGAGACCCTTGAACTCAGAAACTAAAGAAGATGTGAGGGCAGAGGGGGCTGTAGCAGCGTGGAAGCAACTGGTAGCCTTGGGCAAGAAATGAAAAGGAAGCCGGTCCTTGTGGTCAAGACAGTGAACTGGAAGACCAGCAATGTCTGGTCAGTTCTAATTTGTTTCTTTTTCTGCAAGGGATTAAACTCTAGTTTCCCAGAATTTCAGTTAAAATCTACACCACACAAAAAATGTTAAGGGTAGTAGTGCCTTGGTTTCATACTGAAGGAAAGGGATGAGGGAAACGCACAGGAGAATGATATGGAAATGGCCATTTGGAACCGACGTGGCAGGAATCTCTAGGCGAATTTGACTACCACTTCCCATCCACCAACGTCCCAGTGGTTCTCACAAAAACGAGAAGGTGCCGGACATCCTACAGTTATATGGGATGAGACACAATTGTTTTCTATGTACGGTTTTTTAAAAGTAATCCAGAGCAAAGGAGAATGAAGAACACCAAAGACACAAGGTAAGTATGAGCCCAAGAGTCAGAATGGGCCACATAAATCAAAGACTACATCAGCCTGAGACCAGAAGAACAAGACAGTGCCCAGCTACAACCAATGACTGCCATGACAGGGAGCACAATGAAGAATCCCAGAAGGAGAAGGAGAGCCGTGGGATGCAGACCCCAAATTCTAGTAAAAAAAAACCAGACTTAATGGTCTGACTGAGACCAGAGGGACCCCGGAGGTCATGGTCCCCAGGCCCCTGTTAGCCCAAGATAAGAACCATTCTTGAAGCCAACTCTTCTGACAGGGATTGGACTGGACAGAAAGTAATACTGGTGAGGAGTGGGCTTCTTGGATCAAGTAGACACATGAGATTATCTGGGAAGCTTCTGTCTGCAGGGGAGATGTGAAGGCAGAGGGGGACATAAACTGGCTGAATGGACACGGAAACACAGGGTGGAGAGAAAGAATTACTGTCTCATTGGGGGAGAGCAACTAGGAGTATATAGTAAGGTGTATGTAAGGTTTTGTATGAGAAACTGACTTGATTTTTAAACTTTCACTTAAAGCACAATAAAAATTAAAAAAAAAATTCTGCATCCCACTTTGGAGAGTCGCGTCTGAAACGCTAGCAAGCACCCGTCTAAGATGCATCAATTGGCCTCAACCCACCTTGAGCAATGGAGAATGAAGAACACCAAAGACACAAGGTAATTATGAGCCCAAGAGACAGAAAAAAAAACAAAACCAAACCCGTTGCCGTCGAGTCGATTCCAACTCATAGCGACCCTATAGGACAGAGTAGAACCACCCCATAGAGTTTCCAAGGAGCGCCTGGCAGATTTGAACTGACGACCTTTAGGTTAGCAGCTGTAGCACTTAACCCCTACGCCACCAGGGTTTCCAAAAGGGCCACATAAACCAGAGACTACATCAGCCTGAGACCAGAAAAACTAGATGGTGCCCAGCTACAACCGATGACTGCTCTGATAGGGAACACAACAGAGAGCTCCTGAGGGAGCAGGAGAGCAGTAGGATGCAGACCTCAAATTCTCATAAAAGACCAGACTTAATGGTCTGACTTAGACTAGAAGGACCCTGGGAGTCATGGTCCCCAGACCATCTGTTAACTGAAGACAGGAACCATTCCCAAAGCCAACTCTTCAGACAGGGATTGGACTGGACTATGGGATAGAGAGTGACACTGGTGAAGAGTGGGCTTCTTGGATCAAGTAGACATATGAGGCTACGTGGGCAGCTCCTGTCTGGAGAGGAGATGGGAAGGCAGAGGGGGTAAAAAGCTGGCTGAATGGACACGAAAATGGAGAGTTAAGGGAGGGAGTGTGCTGTCTCTTTAGGAGGAGAGCAACTAGGAGCAACGTATATATAAATTTTTGTATGAGAGACTGACTTGATTTGTAAACTTTCACTTAAAGCACAATAAAAATTTTTAAAAAAGTAATCCAGAAAGTAATGAAATTTAGATGGTCCCTGGGTGGCACAAACGGTTTGTGCTTCACTAGTAACTTGGAGGAAACCCTGGTGGGATAGTGGTTAAGTACTATGGTTGCTAACCAAAGGTTGGCAATTTGAATCCACCAGGAGCTCCTTGGAAACTCTATGGGGCAGTGCTACTCTGTCCTAACGGGTCACTATGAGTCAGAATCAACTTGAAGGCAATGAGGTTTTTTTTTTTTTTTTTTTTGGTAACTGTTGGTGGTTCAAATCCACCCCGCAGCATTGAGGAAGAAAAGTCCTGGCTACCTGCTTCCATGAAGATTACAGACAAGAAAACTCTGTGGGGTAGTTCTATTCTGTAACACAAAAGGTCACCATGAGTCAGAATCAACTTGACAGCACACACAGCAACAAAAAGAATTTGGGAACATTTCAATTACACATGTGCAAGAGCATTTAAGGGAACATTATATATACTCAGACAAATCTACCTTCAAAATGACCTAAAACACCAATTTAGAATTCTTGAACTTGTTGTGAGCCCCAGCAAGGGAGGAAGAGTAGGTCCCATTCCCAGTCCCTCCCAGCAATTCCCCCTTCTCCATACAATTCCATAGCTGTCCTGGCCAAAAGGGAGCTCGTGTGTACCCGTGGAGGTGCTAGGTCCTCCTGCCCAAGCTCTATCCACTTTCTGGCCCATTCCTCGGGCCTGGGAAACTGCACATCCGTGGAGCAGTCCACTTTCAAAGGGTGGAAGGGGAAGGGGCACACATAAGTAGGTCTGGAAAATGGGCTCCTCAAGGGAATTCCAGAATACAAGGAGTACAGACAAAGGGGGGATTACCCTCCAAGGCCTTTGGGGCAGGGCATGCCCTATGGAAAAGGCCTGGTTCAAGTACTAGATTAAATCCAGGTGAGCTTTTTGAAAACGACCAACCTTGTTTTCCCTATGATTTTAAAAGTCTTGTTATAGGTACAAGAAGATTTGAGGACAGCTGTACTGAAGATGAAGGCGCCCTGATGATGCAATTGTTAAGTGCTTGGGTGCTAACCGAAAGGTCAGCAATTCTAACCCACCAGTGGCTCCACAAGAGAGAAGACCTGGCAACCTGCTCCCATAAAGACATCAGCCAAGAAAACCCTATGGGGGTAGTTCTACTTTGTCACATGGAGTCACTTATGAGTTGAAATCAACTCAACAACACCTAACAACAACAACATACTGAAGATAGGAGTCCCTGGGTAGAGTAAATCTTTAGTGCATTCAGCTGTTAGCTGAAAGGTTGGCAGTTCAAGTCCACCCAGAGGTGCCTTGGAAGAGAGGCCTGGAGATCTACTTTGGAGAAATTCTCTATAGAAAACCATATAGAGTGCAGTTCTCCTCTGACACACATGGGGCCCCCATAAGTCAGATTCACTTGACAGACAACTTTTTTTTTTTTGTACTGAAGTAAGCATAAGGAGAAAATACAATCCTGTGAGTGATAATAAAGAAAAAGGACATTATGCTAAGTGAATTAAGTCAATCACAAAAAGGCAAATATTATATGTGAGGATTATTATAAAAACTCAAGAAAAGGTTTATGTACAGAAAAACAACTTTTGGTGGCTACAAGGAAGGAGAAGGATGAGGAGGGGAAATCACTAACTAGACAGTAAGCAAGTGTTAACTTTGGTGAAGGGAAAGAAAACACACAATATAGGGGAAATCAGCACAACTTGACCAAGGCAAAGTCATAGAAGTTTCCTAGACTCATCCAAACACCTTGAGGGACCGAGTTGCTGGGGCTGAGGGCTGGGACCATGGTCTTGGGGGACATCTAGGTCAATTGGCATAACATGGTTTATTAAGAAAACGTTATACATCCTACTTTGGTGAGTAGCATCTGGGGTCTTAAAAACTTGCGAGCAGCCTTCTAAAATACATCTATTGGTCCCATCCCATCTGAAGCAAATGAAAAAAAGACACAGGGAAAATACCAGTCCAAAAGACTAATGGACCACATGAACCATAGCCTCCACCAGCCTGAGCCCAGAAGAACTAGATGGTGCCTTGCTACCTCCACCGACCGCTCTGCTAAGGATCACAATAGAGGGTTCCAGACAGAGCGGGAGAAAAATGTAGAACAAAATGCAAATTCACAAAAAAAGACCAGACTTACTGGTTTGACAGAGAATGGAGGAATCCCTGAGACTGTGGCCCCCGGACATCCTGTTATCAGAACTTAAGCCACTCCTGAAGTCCACCTTTCAGCTAAAGATTAGACAGGTCTACAAAGCAAACAATAACACACGTGATGAATGTGCTTCTTAGTTCAATCAAGTATATGAGATCAAATGGGCAACACCTGCCCAAAACCAAAGACGAGAAGCAGGAAAGGAGAGGAAAACTGGCCAAATGGACGCACAGAAGCCAGGGTGGAAAGCAGAAGAGTGCTGACACACTGCGGGGATTGCAACCAATGTCACAAAACAATTTGTGAACAAATTTTTGAATGAGAAACTAATTTGCACTGTAAACTTCCACCTACAACACAATAAAATTCAAAAAAAGAAGAAAAGATAAAGGAGATAACTAGATAGTGTGTAAGACTGATCCCTAAATTACTAAAGTAGGTTTTAGCATAAAGCCCTTTGTTCAGGTATCCCTAGTTGCTCCTAAGCACCAGGTATCTTCTTGAGAAGCATCTGGTTAATAGCCAGAATTTATTGAATGCTCACAATTTGTTAAACCCTGCTTTTGTACACATCATCTTATTTAATCTTCACAGGCATCCAAAGAGGTAGACGCTATTTTAATCCCTAAACAAGGACGAGGAAGCAGAGGCTTTGAGAAGATGAGTAACGTGTCTGGGACTTGAATCCAAGCAGACTGGCACCAGAACCCTCACTCCTAACCATTATATTCTAAGAAACAATTTCCCAGTTGGTTAGTACATGCAGGATAATTTTTAAAACTAACCATTTGGGTAAAAGTGGTCCTTGTTCTCTTAATTTAGTTGAGTTAAAAAAAAAAATTTTTTTTTTTTTTAATGTGATATGGATCCTTGTCAGTTTTATTTGCAGCCTTCATGGGGATGCAGCAAGTCTTTCATATTTCTTGATTATGTCTGAAACTCTGGGCAGCCTAGAGTAGCGTAAAGGGAATAAGCCTTAGGGACATACAGACCAGAATCTAGCTTGCACCCTGGGGAATGACTGTGTAAATAAGTCTTAAAAAAAAAAAACAATCTAAAGGGCAGACTAATTGGGAGTCCAGGCCCTGAGACTGATCATGGCCGGTATTGCTCTTGCTTGCTCTATGAAATACCTCTCAGAACTGCCAAGAGTATAAGGGTCTGTATTAGTGAGACACACAGTTTCAGCCATGTTGCTTTGGGCATGACAAGCAATGGCATGTGATGGCAGCAGATACGAGCAGAGAAATCTCCTTGACTTCCCAGGTTTCAGCTGGAATACCAGTCCTCCTCCCTCTGACTGCAACAGCAGGAGTGGGGAGGCTCCTTCTACTCCCGAGCAACCATCTCTAGATGCAGATGTCCCCAAGGTGAGGGTGAGGGATGTGGGGTGGGGGCTGGGCACCTGAGATTTGGCTCCAGCAGTGAGACGTGAGCAAGGATTGCAGCTTGAAATGAAGACGCCCCCTGGGGGATTCCTCAACATATTAGGGAAGGATGTGCAAGTGGGGGTTATTACTTACACCCCAAATTACAGTATGGAATACCTCGGTTATTTTGAAGAGAAAAGAAGAACATTTATGCTATTGCTCTGAAATCTCAGAAGCTTCACATTGGATGTTGGAAATGACTTTAAAGATCATCTTGCTAAGAACACACCTCATGCTTGTATCTCTCCGCCAGGAGCCATCCAGCCTGTCCCACCAGATCTGGAGACCAGGTGTTTACCATTCTCTGAAGTACTTCTCATTATTTTTGGAAAGCACTAATAAAATGTTATTTTGGAAGTTACCTAAATTTGTCTCCCTGTAAAGTCTGCCCTTTGGGCTAGGCTCTATACCTAAGGCAGTATAGGCTAATCCTAGAGTATCTTCCACAAAATACCTTCCAAAAATGTAAAGACAGTCAGCATAACTGAGACTTCTCTTTTCAAAGCTAACTGTGTCTGGGTTAATTTACTCAACTGTTCCTTGCTCGACACGTGTGTCCAGGCTCTTCACTCTCCTGGTTTCTCTCTGTGAACACTTTGCAGTTGTCTCTTTCTCTTATGAAAAGTTGACACTCAGAATTCAAAGCATACTTCGGGAGTAGAGAAAGATTTGACTGTCATCTCTGCTTTTCTGTTAATGCAGACCAAGATCATAGTGATCTTTTTCTTGGTGGACACATCGGTATGGGTGTACGCTGATATAACTGCTGGCTACCTTCCCCCAAATCTTTTTCACATGAGGTATTGCTAAGCCCTGCTTTTGCTTTGCTCAAGGCAGCTGCTGTGCTCTTGTGAGACTCACATGCCCTCAGGGACATGTTCTAACAAGAGGAAGAATTTTAAAAAAACAAAAAACATTACTCTCAGTGGATTCCGACTCACAGCAACCCTATAGGACAGAGTAGAACAGCCCCATAGAGTTTCCGAGGCTGTTATCTTTACAGAAGCTACTGCCACTTCTTTCTCCTGAAGAGCTGCGGGTGAGTTTGAACCACCACCTTTCAATTAGCAGCTGAGCACTGTAACCACTGCGCCACCAGAGTGCCTTCGTCCAACCAGTATTATTAAAGGTGTGTTTCCAGATTCCAACAAATCTAATGCTTCAGCCACACCTTGTATCTTTTCAGAAAAGAATGGTTAAGTATCTTCTAAAATGTTGGAGAAGTGCCAGATTCTCTAAAGTTTTTGCAAATATGCTTTGCTATACAAATATGGAAACAGCAGTAAGGATTAGAAGCATTTTTTTAAAAAAAATTTTCACGTAAAATTTAGATCCAATATGGGGATACCTTTACTATTTCAGCTTTGAAGATATAACGGGTTCTTAAGAAAATTAAATTTAAAAGACTAAATTTTGAAAGCACATAAGGGAAATCTCTACTATTTTCCTCACAAAGCCTAGCTCTTAAAACATAAATTATAGTTTGCTTTTTAGTCTTTAAGGGTATGGACAGAGATTAGAGTTAAAATAAGTGTTAGCAATGTTTAGGAAATTTTATGAAATTTTTTTCAAGGCACGAAATTGTTGCTCTTTTGTCTGAGTTTAGCTTAGATAAGTACTTAAAACCTCAGAAATCAATGTTACACAAGCAAAGTGTCAGTGCTATGATTACAGTGCTTGGAACAGTCAGTGTTTTGATATCTTTCTAGCATAGAAAAAGGAATTTGGCAAATTCTTACAAACGTGAGTTTCTAGATTTTTTGTTGTTGCTGTTAAATACATTTGATTCATTTAAAAATCTTATGAATAATTCAGACAAAGCTAGTTTATTAGTCCAAAACAAATTACTTCATACTTCATCATTCTTTGGAATTGTATGTATTTTAAGTAAAATTTGGCCTCAAGTTAGTCGGACGTAACTTTACCCAACATGTAATTCTAAGAAGGGAAGAGTAGGAAAAATTTTTGGCCTACTTTGGTGTTTATATACTTGAAATATTTCTTTTTTTTTAAGACTAAAGAAATGCAATGAGTTTTGAAAAAATAATAATAGCACAAAACCATTGACATTAATGTAGTCACCCTTCAAACAACACAGTACAACTGTTTCACTCACCAGAATACAGATGGGTATGGCCTAGTCCCGGGTTGGCCCTTCCTCTTGTCTAAGAGTAAGAATGCTCACTCTGTTAAAGAAAAAGCAGAGAGATTTACTGAGGGTTAATACAATTCATGAATTGGGGAAACACAGGGCAGAGAGGAATCTACCAAGTGCCCCCAAGCATGGAGGGAGAGATGTGCTTCTACAGTAAAGACGGAGGAGGGAAATGTGTGATGATCACATGGTCACAACTTGGGTAGGTCATCAACAACTATCTTCTTCCTGGAACACATTGAGTAATCTCATTTTCCTACAATTACATTTCTGACTCCCACCCTTTTTTAATAAGGGCTGCTAAACCAAATTCCTGACCCCCACCTTTACTTACTTACGAGTGGCTTGGGGCAAGAAGCAGGCTGGTTTAACAAGATGGTTGATATGGGGCCAGGGTCTTGTAGTCCCACCCAGCCAGAGGCTCAAGAAGGCCATATACATACGGATAGGAAGAAATCAGGGTTACATTCTTAGGAATACAGGAGAAGGAGCTTACAACAAAACAGAGTTTTGATTCACACCTCAAGTTAGCCATTTCATTATGCCAAGTGCCTTAGTTTTAGAGGTTTGCTTTCACACTCTGTACTTTACCCAGGCCAGGAACCCTGGTGGAATTTCTGGAGGTGGATTGTCCAGGTATAAAAGGTACAGTGCGATTGGCCTTTCTAGCCCTGGTCTTGTAAAAATCCCACCCAAGTGACTGGGCAAGACTGTGTGATAGGGTAATCGCGGCTCACAAAAGAGATTGGTCAGTGTTTTCCATCTGGGCTTGGAGTGAGCAACCCCAGAGGCCGGAAAGAGAAAAGAGCTCATCACCACCAAGGAAGGAGAGACCAGCAGCAGAGACCAGCAGCAAAGACCCAGCAGCAGGAGAAGGTGTGATGGGCTTCCCGGCCCACAGAGAGAGAAAGCTGAGTGCCTCTGGGCAGGGGCCTATGGCCAGGGAGAGGTGTGACTGTGAGCACAATTGGGAAGAGCTGTCCTGATGGAAGAACTGTATCCTTGAGTGTCCCTGAGCCTGAATTGTAACTTGTTACTTCCCTAGTAAACCCCATAATCATGAGTATGATCTGTGAGTTCTATGTGGCCATTGCAATGAATTATCGAACCCAACAGAGAAGTAGAGAGTGTCGTGGAAGGGACAGTGTCAGAATCAATAAAAATGGTGGATAGAGGCAGCATGTCTGACTCCCACCTCATAGGAATCAGCGTTAGGCTATTGATCTTGCTTCTCCTTCCTTCCAGTGAAGTTAGAGGAGGTCAGACACCCCCTCTATGCCATTCTTACAGGAGGTGTCCTGCAAATGTAGGCTGAGAAGTAAGTGAGGTCCCCTTCCATCTTTTTCTGCCCTTTTAGTTTTTCTCTTTTATTCCAGCCTTGAGTTACAATAGTGAAGGACTCCATGGGGGAAAATATTAAATGACGCAGGTAGCATCAAAAGAAGATGGAATAAACACACAAAGTCATTATACCAAAAAGAATTAGTCGATGTTCAACCATTTCAAGAGGTGGCATATGATCAGGAACCGATGGCGCTAAAGGAAGAAGTCCAACCTTCTCTGAAGGCATTGGCGAAAAACAAGGCTCCAGGTATTGATGGAATATCAATTGAGATGTTTCAACAAACAGATGCAGCACTGGAGGTGCTCACTCATCTATGCCAAGAAATATGGAAGACAGCTTCCTGGCCAACTGACTGGAAGAGATCTATATTTATGCCTATTCCCAAGAAAGATAATCCAACTGAATGTGGAAATTATAGAACAATATCATTAATATCACACACAAGCAAAATGTTGCTGAAGATCATTCAAAAACAGCTGTAGCAGTATATAGACAGGGAACTGCCAGAAATTCAGGCTGGTTTCAGAAGAGGATGTGGAACCAGGGATATCATTGCTGATGTCAGATGGCTCCTGGCTGAAAGCAGAGAATACCAGAAGGATGCTTACCTGTGTTTTATTGATTATGCAAAGGCATTTGAGTGTGTGGATCATAACAAATTATGGATAACATGGCAAAGAATGGGAATTCCAGAACACTTAATTGTGGTCATGAGGAACCTGTACACAGATCAACAAGCAGTTGTTTGGACAGAACAAGGGGATACTGATTGGTTTAAAGTAAAGAAAGGTGTGCATCAGGGTTGTATTCTTTCACTATACCTATTCAATCTGTATGCTGAGCAAATAATCCGAAAAGCTGGACTATATGAAGAAGAATGGGACATCAGGATTGGAGGAAGACTCATTAACAACCTGCATTATGCAGATGACACAACCTTGCTTGGTGAAAGTGAGGAGGACTTGAAGCACTTACTTATTAAGATCAAAGACCAAGCCTTCAGTATGGATTACACCTCAACATAAAGAAAAAAAAAATCCTCAAAACTGGACCAATGAGCAACATTATGATAAAGAGAGAAAAGATTGAAGTTGTCAAGGATTTCATTTTACTTGGATCCACAATCAAGAGCCATGGAAGCCGTAGTCAAGAAATCAAAAGACGCATTGCATTGGGTAAACCTGCTGCAAAGGACCTCTTCAAAGTGTTGAGGAGCAAAGATGTCACCTTGAAGACTAAGGTGAGCCTGACCCAAGCCATAGTATTTTCATTCACATCATATGCATGTGAAAGCTGGACAATGAATAAGGAAGACCGAAGAAGAATTGACACCTTTGAATTGTGTTGGCAAAGAATGTTGAATATACCATGGACTGCCAAAAGAACAAACAAATCTCTCTTGGAAGAAGTACAACCAGAATGCTCCTTAGAAGCAAGGATGGCGAGACTGCGTCTTACATACTTTGGACATGTTGTCAGGAGGGATCAGTCCCTGGAGAAGGACATCATGCTTGGCAGAGTACAGTTGGGAAAAGACGAAGGCCCTTAATGAGGTGGATTGACACAGTGGCTGCAACAATGAGCTGAAGCGTAACAACAATTGTAAGGATGGCTCAGTGTGGGGCAGTGTTTCGTTCTGTTGTGCGTACGGTTGCTATGAGTCGGAACCTACTCGACGGCACCTAACAGCAACAACAATTGATGCCCTAACCCCAGTTGTGAGTGTAATGGAAGGGATGTTCCCCTACTGCCTGACTCAGTGGGAGATCACACCCCATTCTGCACGGCCCAGTCGTGCTCAGGATGAGGGCTATCAAGCCCTGAGCACTTGTAGCTAATAGGTTGGGAGGAGGAAAAACCTCCATTGGGAAAGATGGTTGTCATTGCTGGTAGGCAATGTGTGGTATGCCGACTGCTTTGGGAGGTGAGGAAGAGTCACCGGACAAGGGTAATTAACTAGACAATTCAGTGGAGCAGTGAACAGGCCTCACTTGAATAGAGACTGGATGCCTTTTGGGAGCTAACCTGTCGTTGACACTGGGCTGTCCTTGTTCAGGCTGAACACTGACTTTTTCTCTGCTCACTTCTTCCTGTATGATCTCTCCCCTCTTTCTCTTCTTTATTCTGGTGGAATCTTAATTTGGTCTGGGGGTGGGAAAACTCTGTAATCATGCATCTGACTGTTGCTATCCTCACCTCGACCGGTGGCTTTGTAACATCAACTCCCCAATAATTTAACCCTTGCCCTGAAGCAAAGAATGACTCATATCCAATTGTCTGGGAGAGGCCCGCAAGGTACAAGAGAAGACTTGCAGAGAGCAGAGGGTGAGTAGGAAGGGATAGAGGTTACATATCATCTATTCTTTGGAATTTTCTACAACCAAATGACTTCAGAAAGAAAGCCAATGGATAACCTGTAATTACTAAAAATATGTGTATGAGTAGTAGCTTTAGATTGTATACACAAGTATGGTGAAAGAAAACCCATAATATGAAGATAATATACTTCATTTACATACATGAAATTCTTGGAGAAAATATTCTGGCTAAGTATTGTTAATATTTATCACGATTTTAAGTAGTTAATGGAATGAAACTGCTCTTTTCAATGGTATGGAAGTCCATTGTGTGGATATATCACAATTCATTTATTCATTTTATGATGGGCTTTTGAATTATTCCCAGTTTGAGATGATTACAAATAGTGCTGTCATAAAAATCCTAGTACATGTCTTTTGGTGACTTACATAAGAATTTTTGGTGGATATTGTATTAGTTTTCTAGGGCTGCGATAACAAATTACCACAGGCTGGGTGGCTTAAAACAACAGTTTATTCTCTCACAGTTCAGGAGATCAAACACCAAAATCAAGGTGTCAAGAGAATTGGTTCCTTCTAGAGAATGTGAGGGAGAATGTGTTTCATGCCTTTCTCAGCTTCTGGTTGTTGTTAGGTGCCATCAAATCACTTCCAACTCATAGTGACCCTATGCACAACAGAACGAAACCCTCTCCGGTCCTGCGCCATCCTTACAATGCTTAAGCTCATTATTGCAGCCACTGTGTCAATCCACCTCATTGAGGGTCTTTGTCTTTTCCCAACTGTACTCTGCCAAGCATGATGTCCTTCTCCAGGGACTGATTCCTCCTGACAAAGTGTCCAAAATATGTAAGACGCAGTCTCGCCATCCTTGCTCCTAAGGAGCATTCTGGTTGTACTTCTTCCAAGAGAGATTTGTTTGTTCTTTTGGCAGTCCATGGTATATTCAATATTCTTCACCAACACCACAATTCAATTCTTCTTCAGTCTTCCTTATTCATTATGCAGTTTTCACATGCATATGATGCCGTTGAAAATACCATGGCTTGGGTTAGGTGCACCTTAGCCTTCAAGGTGACATCTTTGCTCCTCAACACTTTAAAGAGGTCCTTTCAGCAGATTTGCCCAATGTGATGCATCCTTTGATTTCTTGACCGCGGCTTCCATGGCTGTTGATTGAGGATCCAAGTAAAACGAAGTCCTTGACAACTGCAATCTTTTCTCCATTTATCTTGATGTTGCTCATTGGTCCAGTTGTGAGGATTTTTGTTTTCTTCATGTTGAGGGGGAATCCATACTGAAGGCTGTGGTCTTTGATCTTCCTTAGTAAGTGCTTCAAGTCCTCTTTACTTACTGTGAGCAAGGTTGTGTCATCTGCATAACGCAGGTTGTTAATGAGTCTTCCTCCAATTCTGATGCCCTGTTCTTCATATAGTCCAGCTTCTTGGATTGTTTGCTCAGCATACAGATTAAATAGGTATGGTGAAAGGATCCAACACTGATGCATACCTTTCCTGACTTTAAACCAATCAGTATCCTCTTGTTCTATCTGAACAAGTGCCTCTTGATCTATGTACAGGTTCCTCATGAGCACAATTAAGTGTTCTGGAATTCCCATTCTTCTCAGTGTTATCCATAATTTGTTATGATCCACACAGTCGAATGCCTTTGCATAGTCAATAAAACACAGGTAAACATCCTTCCGGTATTCTCTGCTTTTAGTCAGGATCCACCTGACATCAGCAGTGATATCCCTGGTTCCAGGTCCTCTTCTGAAACCGGCCTGAATTTCTGGCAGTTCCCTGTCTATATACTGCTGCAGCTGATTTTGAATGATCTTCAGCAAAATTTTGCTTGCATGTGATGATAATGATATTGTTCGATAATTTCCAGTTTCAGTTGGATCACCTTTCTTGGGAACAGGCATAAATATGGACCTTTTCCAGTCAGTTGGCCAGGAAGCTGTCTTCCATATTTCTTGGCATAGACGAGTGAGCACTTCCAGTGCTTCATCCATTTGTTGAAACATCTCAATTGATATTCCATCAATTCCTGGAGAATTCTTTTTCGTCAATGCCTTCAGAGCAGGTTGGACTTCTTCCTTCAGTACCATTGGTTCCTGATCATGTGCTACCTCTTGAAATGGTTGAAAGTTTACTAATTCTTTTTGGTATAATGACTCTGTGTATTCATTCCAACTTCTTTTGATGCTTCCTGTGTCGTTTAATATTTTCCCCATGGAATCCTTCACTATTATGACTCGAGGCTTGAAATTTTTCTTCAGTTCTTTCAGCTTGAGAGACATCGAATGTGTTCTTCCCTTTTGCTTTTCTATCTCCAGCTCTTTGCACATGTCATTAGAATACTTTACTGTCTTCTCAAGAAGCCCTTTGGAATCTCCTGTTCAGCTCTTTTACTTTGTCATTTCTTCCTTTTGCTTTAGCTGTTCAATGTTCGAGAGCAAGTTTGAGTCTCCTCTGACATCCATCTTGGCCTTTTCTTTCTTTCCTGTCTTTTGAGTGACCTCTTGCTTTCTTCATGTATGATGTCCTCGATGTCATTCCACAACTTGCCTGGTCTTCCGTCATTAGTGTTCAGCACATCAAATCTATTCTTGAGGTGGTCTCTAAATTGAGGTGGGATATGCTCAGCGTCATCTTTTGGCTCTGGTGGACTTGCTCTGATTTTCTCCAGTTTCAGCTTGAACTTGCATATGAGCAATTGATGGTCTGTTGCACAGTCAGCCGCTGGCCTTGTTCTGACTGATGATATTGAGCTTTTCCATCATCTGTTTCCACAGATGTAGTCGATTTGATTCCTGTGTATTCAGTCTGGCAAGGTCCATGTGTATAGTTACCATTTATGTTGGTGAAAGAAGGTAATTGCAATGAAGAAGTCATTGGTCTTGCAAAATTCAATCATGTGATCTCTGGCATTGTTTGTCACCAAGGCCATATGTTGCAACTACCGATCCTTCTTCTTTGTTTCCAACTTTCGCATTCCAATCACCAGTAATTATCAATGTATCCTGATTGCATGTTCTATCGATTTAGACTGTAGAAGCTGATAAAAATCTTCAATTTCTTCATCTTCGTCCTTAGTGGTTGGTGCATAAATTTGAATAATAGTTGCATTAACTGGTCTTCTTTGTAGGCATATGGATATTGTCTATCACGGACAGCATTGTACTTCAGGATAGATCTTGAAATGTTCTTTTTGACGATGAATGCAACACCATTCCTCTTCAAGTTGCATTCCCTGCATAGTACACTATATGGTTGTCCAAATCAAAATGGCCATACCAGTCCATTTCAGCTCACTAATGCCTAGGATATCAATGTTTATGCTTTCCATTTCATTTTTGAAGATTTTCAATTTTCCTAGATTCATACTTCATACATTCTAGGTTCTGATTATTAATAGATGTTTGCAGCTGTTTCTTCTCATTTTGAGTTGTGCCACATCAGCAAATGAAGGTCACGAAAGCTTTGCTCCATCCACATCATTAAGGTCAACTCTACTTTGAGGAGGCAGCTCTCTCCCAGTTGTCTTTTGAGTGTCTTCTAACCTGGGGGGCTCATCTTCCGGTATTATATCAGACAGTGTTCCGCAGCTATTCATAAGGTTTTCACCGGCTAATTCTTTTCAGAAGTAGACTGCCAGGTCCTTCTCCCTAGTCTATCTTAGTCTGGTAGCTTAGCTGAAACCTGTCTTCCATGAGTGACCCTCCTGGTATCTGAATACTGTTGGCATAACTTCCAGCATCATGGGAACACACAACTCCCCACAGTACAACAAACTGACAGACACATGGGTGAAGCTTCTGGTGGTTGCCAACAATCCTTGATGTTTCTTGACTTGGAGATACATCACTCCAATCTCTACCTCCATCTTCACATGAAGTTCTCCTTTATGGGGTTTCACATGGCCTTTTTTTTTTTTTTTTTTTTTCTTATGAGGACAGTAGTTATTAGAGTTAGGGCCAACCATGATCCAGCACGACCTCATCGTCACTAAACTAATATATCTGCAAAAGTCCTATTTCCAAATAAGATCACATTCCAAGGTTCCAAGAGGGCATGAATTTTGTGAAAACACTATTCAAGCCAGTACCAGTATATCCTTAGAAGTGAAATTGCTGGCACGGAATGTGCATATATTCAGATTTAGTAGAAGAATTGATGTGTTTGAATTATGGTATTGGCAAAGAATATCAACTATATTGTGGACTGCCAGAAGAACAAATCTGTCTTGCAGGAAATACAACCAGAATGTTTCTTAGAAGCAAAGATGGAAAGACTTCGTTTCACATACTTTGGACACGTTATCAGGAGGGACCAGTCGCTAGAGAAGGACACCATGCTTGGTGAAGTAGAGTTGTTGTTGTTAGGTGCCATTGAGTTGATTCCAACTCATAGCGACCCTACGCACAATAGAACGAAACACTGCCCTGTCCTGCTCCGTCTTGCCCCATCATCATAATGGTTGCTATGCTTGAGTCCATTGTTGCAGCCACTGTGTCAATCCATCTTTTTTTGAGGGTCTTCCTCTTTTTTGTTGACCCTCTACTTTACCAAGCATGATGTCCTTCTCCAGGGACTAATCCCTCCAGATAGCATGTCCAAAATATGCGAGATGTAGTCTCGCCATCCTTGCTTCTAAGGAGCACTTTGGTTGTACTTCTCCCAAGGCAAAAAAAGTAGAGGGTCAGCAAAAATGAGGGAGACCCTTTATGAGATGGATTGACACAGTGGCTGCAACAATAGGCTCCAACATAGCAAAAACTGTGAGCATGGCACAGGACCAGGCAGTGTTTTGTTCTGTTGTGCATGGGGTTGCTATGAGTCGGAGCAGACTCTAAGGCACCTAACAACAACAACAACAACTGTATTTTACCAAGCTTTACCATAGTAGATATTGCCAAACACTTTTCCAAAATAGTTGGCCTAAATTAAAGTCCCACCAGTAATAAGAATTCCAGTTGCTCTACATCCTTGTCAACAGTTGATATTTACTGTCTTTTTAATTTTAGCCGTTCTTGTGGATATCTTATTATAGTTTTAGTTTGAATTTTCCTGATGGCTAATAAAGTTGATCACCTTTTCATATGTTTATTGGTTGTTTGGATATCCTCTTTCATGGAGTTATTGTTTAAATGATTTCCATGTTTTTTCTGTTGGGATTGTCTGTCCTTTTCTTATTGATTTGTAGGAGTTATATATTGAATATATAATGAATATCTTCCTTCACTCTGTCTCACCCTCCTCTATTAATGGTATCTGGTGATAAACATAAGTTTTAAATGTTAATATAAACCATCTAATCTCCTTTTTTTTCTTCGATGGTTAATGCGTTTTGTATTCTGTTTAAGAAATGTTTGCCTCCTCCAAGATTAAGAAGATATTCTGTTTTCCTTTAAAAGCTGTTTTACCTTTCATCTTAACTTTTTTATATGGTGTAAGGTAGGGATTCAGAATATTAATTTTCCTTAAGGAAAAGATTTAATTTACCCATCATTGATTAATTAAAAAGGCCTAGATATATATTTTTAATTTATTCTAAGGTATGTTATATGCCTTATTCTTTTGTTGCTATTTTACATGAAGTGTCTTTCATAAAATTATGCATTATCACAGTTACTGGTATATAGAAATGTAACCAATCTTTAGATTTTGATCTTAGGTAGAGTAATCCTGTTAAACTCTTACTAAGCCTAATAGCTTGTCCCTGGGTTCCGTTGGGCTTTCTATACAGCTGATTACATAATCTGCAAACGCATTGCAATTTTTTTTTCCTTTACTACACTTGTATTTCTTTATTTTTATTAACTTAATTTTCAGATTGGAAGAACTAGTAAAGTGGTAAGTAAAAATGGCAATGGTGAGAATTCTTATAACTGACTTAAAAATAATTCTTTAACAGTGGATATTTTTGTAGATTTTAACAGATAAATTTTACTAAGTAAAAGATTTCCCTCATATACCTCATATACTTAGGGGTTTTTTTTTGTTTTTTAAAATGAGTTATGAATAGATATTAAATCTTATGAAAATTTTCTTTCTCCGCATGTATCTAAATGTCACAGTACGGCAAACTATTCTAATACATTTTCTCATGTTGACTCAACTTTGTATTTCTGGAGTAAACCCAAGTTGATTATGAGGTGTTATCTTAATCACACATCACTGAATTCAGATTGCTAGTACCTTCCTTGGAATTTTTATTATCTTTACATTAACAAATAAGCTCAAATTACATTTTTTTCTTATAATTCCTTTGGTATTGAGGTTATACTAGTTTATTAAAATGACTTGGGAAAATTTTATTCTTTTTCTGTAATAACTGGTACTTGATTTTTGATAAAATTTGCTTATAAATTTTTTGAGTCTTTGTGATTTATTATGTGACCTAGCACATATACCAAATTTTTAAAATTTTCGTTGCGTACTTGAGGAGAATGTGTCTTATCCAATTATTGGGTGCAGTGCTTTATGTATGGCCATTAGATTTGCCTTGTTAATTGTGCTGTTCTAATCTTTTTATACCTGCTGGTTTTTGTCTGCTTGAAGGATCATTTACTGTGAGAGATGTGTTAAAAATCTCCTATTCTTGATGGTAGATTAGTTCTTTTCCCCTTATAGTGCTCATTAATTTGTTTATATATTTAGTGCAATGCTAATAAATGCACAAAAGTTTAGAATTTGAATATCTTCTACTTATATTGTGCCTTACTAATATATAGTGAATGCCTTTATCATTAGTAATGATTCTTGCCTTATACTCTGTTATAACTGATATTATTATAGCTGCACCAGTTTTGTGTATTGTTTGTATACTTTTTCCAAGTTTGAAAGCTATTTGTTGTTGTTGTGGGCTGTAGAGTCGATTTTGACTCATAATGTAGGACACAGTAGAACTGCAACATAGAATTTCCTAGGCTGAAATCTTTATGGGAGCAGATCACCAGGTCTTTTCCTCGAAGGAGCGGCTAGGTGGGTTCTAACCACTGACCTTTCGGCTAGCAGCCCAGTGCTTAACCATTGCGCCATCAGGGCACTTGAAAGTTACCGAACTTTAAGTTGTTTCTTATTAGGAAAAAAAATCATTTGTGTTTTGTTTTTTACAACTTTGCCGATGTATAATTGACATAACAGATCACTCATTTAAAGTGTATAATTCAATGATTTTTAGTATATTTACCGCATTGTGCAACCATCACCATCATCTAATTTTAGAATGTTTTTGTTGTCCCAAAAAGAAACATAAACCCCCTCCAAAAACCCATTGCTGTCCAGTCGATTCTGACTGTAGTGACCCTATAGGACAGAGTAGAACTGCCGAATAGGGTTTCCAGTGAGCAGCTGACCTTTTGGTTAGCAGCCTGAGCTCTTAACCACTGTGCCACCAAAAAACCTAGCACCCATTAATTAGATGTTACTCTCTTGTCCTTTTTTCCCCACCACCTCCCCCTCACCCCCCAACTTTAGGTAACCACTAATCTACTTTCTCTATATGTAGATTTACCTATTCTGGACATTTCACATAAAAGGAATTATATACAATATTTGGTCTTTTGTGTCTGGCTTCTTTCACTTACAATAATGTTTTTTTTGAGGTTAATTCATATTGCAGCATGTATCAATACTTTATTCTTTTTTTTTAGTTTTATTGAAATACAATTGACATACCATACAATTCACCCATTTAAAGTATACAATTCACTCAACAACAACAAAAATAAAATAAATTATATATTAAAAAGTGTTCAATTCAATGGTTTTTAGTATATTCACAGACTTGTGCAAACATCACCATAATCTAATTTTAGAAAATTTCCTTTAACACAAAAAGACCACGCCCATTAACAGCCACCCTCCATTCCTCCTGACCCCAGCCCTAGACGACCACTTTCTTTTTCTATAGTTTTGCCTATCCTGGACATTTCATATAAATGGAATCATATAATCTGTCGTCTTTTGTACTTTGCTTCTTTCACTTAGCATAATGTTTTCGAGATTCATCTATATATAGCACTACACGAATATATCTCATTTTATTTTTCCGTTCATCAGTTGATGGATATTTAGGTTCTTTACCGTCTTTGGCTATTAAGAATAATGCTGCTATGAACCTTTGTGTACAAGTTTTTGTGTGGCCATATGTTTTTATTACTCTTGGGTCTATACCAAGAGGTGGACTTGCTGCTTCATCTAGCAACACTGTTTAACTGTTTGAGGAACTTCCAGAATGTTTTTCATAGTAACTACACCATTTTACATTCCCACCTGCAGTATATGAGGGATTCAATTTTTCCACATCCTCAACAACACTCACTATTATCTGTCCTTTTGACTATAGCTTTATTATACATGCTAGCAGGTATGAAGTGGTATCGCCTGTGGTTTTGATTTGCATTTCCCTGATGGCTAATCTTGTTGAGCACCTTTTCATTTATTAGCCATGTGTATGTCTTCTTTGAAGAAATATCTATTTAAGACCTTTGCCCATTTTTAATTGGGTTACTTGTCTTTTTATTACTGAGTTGTAAGAGTTCTTTATATATTCTAGATATGAACCCCTTATCAGACAAGTGATTTGCAAAAGCATGTATTTTCTAAAGTAGTAATTTTTGATTATGAAGATCTCAAAAATAGGAACCTCTCCAAATGTCACAATTATCAAAAAGACAACAGTCACCTAGTGACAGAATTAAGCTATAAAAACAGAAAATATAAAATAATATGGCAGGCAAAGACAAACTATTTCTGTCATACTAAAAAATGAAAAAGCACTTAATTCACTTCTTAGAAATAAAAAAAATCTTCAGGTTAGATCACAAAGCAAAAACTCAAATTCTAAAATGTATACAGGAAGACTACTAAAATGTTTTCAAGCACACTACTGAAACAAAGTTTGAAAATGAAAGGACAGGCAAAAGTAAACTAGGCAATTGCAAATGAAAAGAAAGCAGGAGTTGCAATCTTAATATCAGTCAAGAGGGATTCATAACAAAAAAAGGATGAAATGTGACCAAGTAGTGCTGTTCATAATATTAAATGATATAATTGACAGCAATGATACAATAGCTGTGGATATATATACACTAGAAATATAATAGCGATATTCAAAGAATAGAAAGTACAGAAGATAAAAGTAGTAGAAATGCTTATATTAGGAGACTTTAATTTACATCTCTCAGTCCAAGTTGGATCAAGTAGACAAAAAGTAAGTTAAGATATACTAAAAAAACAAAAACAAAAACAAAAAATCGGTTGCCTTCAAGTCAGCTACAACTCTTGACCTCATGTGCATCAGAGAACTGTGCTCCATAGGATTTTCAATGGCTCAGCTCTGCTCCGTAGGGTTTATACTTTTCAGAAGTAAATTGCCAGGCCTTTTCTCCAAGGCACCTCTGGGTGGACTTGAATAGCAGCTCAACACATTAACTGTACCATCTGGGGAGTCAAATGAAGATATATATGACATAAATAACATAATAAGGTAGAGCTGGCCGATAGATCACATTTCATTTAATGTAAGATACTATCAATTATTAAACATAGTATTATTTTATGTAGCACTAAGGAAAAATAAGACACTATAGCACAATGCCTTAACTAAGCCCTGCAAAATACATGAAGAGGTCACACCATCCTCTTCTCGGCGTGAAATTTATTAATCTATTCTGAGGATTTGACAATTTCTCCTAAATTTAATTGCTTTTCTTGGTACACAATAGGCATCCTTTTGCTTACATCTTAGGAACAATATGTCAGAGTTTCATCTACCTGTGGTTAGCTTCCTTTATTTTTTTAAGGTTCTGTGAAGATCTTGGTTGTTCTATACAAGTAAATGTAGAATTTTGGTCATTCTTCCGTCAACAATATTTGCTTTACTACTATTAAATTTATACCTTTCTGCCTTGTTTCCATGCCTTCCTGTGTACTTTTAGTTTCAGTGCCAAAACATCTGTAATCTTTTTAACTACATTTAAAATGGTAATTAAACTCAACATATATAGAGCCAACAATGCAAACATAGCTTAATTAAAGTGTCAGTGATATAAATAGCTATGACCAAATTTGTACGTGTGCCAGCAATAGCAATTATATTACTGTTACCGTCTGGCCAAAGGTGATGTAAGATTCCAAACTGAAAGAGAAATTCCAACTTCAGGGATATTAAAATGTAAAAGAAAAAATTGTTACTTAGATCCAATGAAACATGGTGTATTAAATGTTGTTTCATTAAAATAGAGAATTCCAAGTGCCTGTTGAAAACAGACCACATACTGGGCCACAAGAAATCCTGAACGAATTTCAGACAGTAGAAATAATAAAGGTGACATAATGTAATTGCACTACAATAAAGCTAGAGCTTACTAACAATGTCGCAAAATAAATAGGTCTTTCTACCCCAAAATGTAAGAATCCAAATGTTATATCTTAACTCTCGGATCGAGAGGAAATTCCAAAATGCTTGACCAAAATAACATGTAAAGATGTGAGTGATTTTTCAAAGTTGAAACACAATGAAATCCTGAGTTGTTCAGGTGGCGAATAGAATCACTGATTTTTGACTTTATCAAATTAGATATGAATATTTAAATCTTAAGGATTACTAGTGAGAAAAGCAAAGAACAAGTATAATTTCTAAGCCAGTAGGAAGGAAAGAAGGAATAAAGAAAAATTTATCTGTATAATAGAAGAAAGGGGGAACAAAGAAACAAAAACAGGTAAATAGAAAGTATAAAATGATAGAAATAAGTTTAATAGATCAATTATCACAATAAATTTGAGTATTTTAAACATACCAGTTAAGAGAGGCTTTCACATTGATTTTTTTAAATCTCCTATAAATGCTCTTTACAAGAGACACCTCCAAAACTTGACATAGAATTTGTAAGTAAAAACTTAGAAAAGCCTATACTAAATTCTAAATACAAAAGGAATTTCATCCTGCTATTGTTTTTATGTTAATAGCAGGCAAAATAGACTGTAAGGGAAAATCATTAATGGGGATGGAGAGAATCATTAGTAATAAAAGGATTAATTCATCAGAAAAATATAAAAATCCTTAGATTACTGCTTCTAACAATGTGGTCTCAAAATACATGAAGAAAATACTGACAGAATGAAAAGGAGAAATTAATAAATTTGTGATCATTGTGGGGGATTTTTACATACCTCACTCAATAGTTTACAGAATAAAGCAGACAAAAATTACTAAATTTGAATCACATCATTAAAACACTTCATCAAACAGACATATGTAGAACTTTGTCCCTACAGCTAGAGAACTCACATTCTTTTCAATCACACAGGATATTTACAAAATTGATGCACTAGACCATTGACATACTAGACCATACTAGACAAGGCATCCATTTCAAGGTACCAAATAGTTTTATCACAATATAATTAAATTGTTGTTAGGTGCCATCTAGCTGAGTCCGACTCTTAGCGACCAACATGACAGAGTAGAACTGCTCCATGGGGTTTCCTAGGCTGTAATCCTTATGGGAGCAGATTGCCAGGTCTTTTCTCCTGTGGGTTCGAGCTGCCAACCTTTCGGTTAGCACCTGGGTGCTTAGTCATTACACCACCAGGACTCCTTATAATTAAATTAGAAAACAATAATAAAGTACTTGCCAATTCCCCTATACACTTAGAAATTTTAGAACACCTTTTAAAATAATCAATAAAAGAAAGAATAAATAAAAATGTAAATTGTTGTAGCTAGGTGCCCTTGAGTCAGCTCTGACTCATAGAGACCTTCTGTACAACAGAATGAAACTTTGCCCAGTCCTGTGCCATCCTCACAATTGTTGTTATGCTTGAGCCCATTGTTGCAGCCACTGTGTCAATCCATCTTGTTGAAGGTCTTCCTTTTTTTTTGTTCACCCTCTACTTTACCAAGCATTATGTTGTTCTCCAGGGACTGATCTCTCCAGACAACACGTCCAAAGTATGTGAGATGAAGCCTTGCCATCCTTGCTTCCAATGCGCATTCTGGCTGTACTTCTTCCAAGACAGATTTGTTTGTTCTTCTGGCAGTCCATGGTGTATTCAATATTCTTCACCAACACCATAATTCAAAGGCGTCATTTCTTCTTCGGCCTTTCTTATTCATTGTCCAGCTTTCACATGCATATGAGGAGATTGAAAACATCATGCTTGGGTCAGGTGCACCTTAGTCTTCAAGGTGACATCTTTGCTCTTCAACACTTTAAAGAGGTCTTTTGCAGCAGATTTGCCCAATGCAATGCATCTTTTGATTTCTTGACTGCTGTTTCCACGGGTATTGATTGTGGATCTATGTAAAATGAAGTCCTTGACAACTTCAATCTTTTCTCTCTTTATCATGATGTTGCTTACTGGTCCAGTTGTGAGGCTTTTTGTTTCCTTTATGTTGAGGTGTAATCCATACTGCAGGCTATAGTCTTTGATCCTCATCAGTAAGTGCTTCAAGTCCTCCTCACTTTCAGCAAGCAAGGTTGTGTCATCTGCATAACGCAGGTTGTTAATGAGTCTTCCTCCAATCCTGATGCCCCATTCTTCTTCATACAGTCCAGCTTCTTGGATTAGTTGCTCAGCATACAGATTGAATAAATATGGTGAAAAGATATAACTCTGATGCACAACTTTCCTGACTTTAAACCACACAGTATCCCCTTGTTCTGTTCAAACAACTGCCTCTTGATCCATGTACAGTTTCCTCTTGAGCACAATTAAGTATTCTGGAATTCTCATTCTTCATAATGTTGCCCATAATTTGTTATGATCCACACAGTCGAATGCCTTTGCATAGTCAATAAAACACAGGTAAACATCTTTCTGGTATTCTGTGCTTTCAGCCATGATCATCTGACATCAGCAATGATATTCTTTGTTCCACGTTCTGCATGGAAAAAAAATATAAATTAGGCCCTATTTAAAACTAATGTGAACTAAACATCTGCAGTTGAGTCAATTCTGACCTATGTGTGTCAAAGTAGAACTGTGCTCCATAGAGTTTTCAATAGCTGATTTTTCAGAAATAGGTCATTGTACCTTTCTTCTATTTAAAACTAAACAGCAATGAAGGCACTACATACCAAAACTTGTCAGATGCAGTTGAGACAGGATTTAGAAAGAAACTCATAGTCCTAAGATATATATATTAGAAGGCAGGAAATATTAACAATAAATGAACTAAATGTTCAACACAAGAAGTTAGAAAAAGAGCAACAAAAACACAACTGAAAGGAAGTCAAAGGCAGGAAAAAAGATAACAGTACAAATTAACAGTTAACAAAGAAATAATGGGGAATATAAACAAAACCAAAGCTGAATCTGTAAAGAGAGAAATAACACAATCATCTTATGAAAATTTTCAAGGAAAATAAGAAGTTAAGCACAAATAAACAATATTAAGCAGGAAAGACAGGACTCATAGCAACCCTATAGGACAGAGTAGAACTGCCCCATAGGGTTTCCAAGAAAGCAGCTGGTGGATTCAAACTGCAGGCCTTTTGCTTAGCAGCCATAGCTCTTGACCACTATGCCACCAGGTTTTCCTCCTACCTAGTACTAACTATGAAAGATCCAATGCACTGAGTGGGGGGAAATGTATGCTGTTCCTCGTCTCTACTCCACACACATATTTCCAACTACTAAAGTCAAAGCAATAGGCACCAGAGAATGAGGAAAAGGAAATTGCATGGAGTTTGAGTCTGAAATTAAAAAAAAAAAAGGGACTGAGTGTTGAATATGACAATGAAACTATTGTATTAATTGAAAGCAACTGAAAAGCTATGGAATCTAGGAAAGATGTTGTGAAGGGACCTGCTATCTAGAAGAAAAGGAGGATTTTATATACTACAACTGGAGAGGAATTTACTAAGGGGCAGGTAGCCCTGGTGGTGCAGGCGTTAAGCACTCAGCTGCTAACCCAAAGGTTGGTGGTTCAAACCCACCAGTCACTTCTTGGTAGAAAGGTGTGGTAGTCTGCTTCTGTAAATTATGGGACAGTTCTACTCAGTCCTATACAGTCACTGAGTCGGAATCGACTTAATGGCAACGGGTATAGTTTCGGGTTACTGAGGAACAGGAAACTTTCATATTTAAAACCCAATGAATTCCTAACCTGGTAATTTAAAAAATATTTTTAAAACTGGTACAATAATCTAAAAATCATATAATTTACAATTATGGTAAAATCCGTAAGGACAAAATCTGTATTAGGATGAAAAAATTTTAAAAGAAGGATCTTTGTATAGGAGATTATAAAAATTTATTGAAAGACATTAAAAAAGACTTAAATGGAGAAATAGACCATTTTCAAGGATTAGAAGTCTAAATATGACAAATATAGAAATAATCCCCAAATTAATCAATCGAGCTAAGGCAATTGTTATCATAATCCCTGAAGTATCTTTCCTCTAACTTGGAATGTTAACCTTAAAATTCATATGGAACATCCAAAGGAAAACCAAGATAAATTCGAAGAAGAAATATAATAAAAAGGAACTCGCCCTAAGAGGTATGAAGCCCTTTACTACAAGGTTGAATAATTAAAATTGTATGGAACTAAAGCAGAGATAGAAAAATAGATCACTGGAATATAAAAGAAAGCCCAGATACAGGCCCTTACATATGTGGGAACTTGATACATGATAGAAATGGCGTTACAAACCACTGGTCTATTTAGTGTACGCGGTGGACAAACGCGAGAATAAAAATAATACAATGGTTGAGATTATGAGCTTTGGAGAAAACATGCCAGACACTGACAGCTGGCTCTGCTGCTTAATAGCTATGTAACTTTGGTCAAGTTACTTAACATCTTTGTGCCTCTGTTTTCTCATCTGTAAAGTGAGGATAATGTTGGTGTTACCTTATAAAGTCGTGCAAATGTAATAGGTTAATAAACGTAAATCATTCAGAACGGTGACCGGCACGTAGTGTACACAATAAACGTTTGCTGCCTTTAGGAGCTCTCTGTATCTCTATCTCATATCCTATGTAAAATACACTTCAGGTAGTTTATAAAGCTAAATGGGAAACACAGTTTATGCCTCACAACTTTCAGAGGAAAATATAGGAACATATTTTAATGACATTTATATTGGGAAAATTTTTAAACTTCAAAGAAAGCACAAACTGTGAAGAAAAACAATGACAAATCTGACCTCTAAAAAATTTTACTCAACAAAAGCAATCAAATATAAAATTAAAAAACAAGCTATAAACTTGAAGAAGGTATTAGATTACATCTTGCCAATAAAGGACAAAAATCCAAAATATTTATACAAGTCAATTTGAAAAAGGCAAATAACAGAAGATGAGAATGAGAAAGGAGAAAAAAAGAAGATGCTAAGGAGAAGAGGGTGAGAAAAGGATGAAAGGAGGCATGCGTCAGAGGAGGAAACCTGAGTAGCCAATAAAGACATGAAAAATGCTCAGCCTTGTTGGATTCAGGGATGTGTACATTAAAACCACAAGGAGATACCATTCCACATCCATCAGATGGACAAGTGTTGGTGAGGATGTGGAGAACATAATGCCAAGAATTGGTAAGAACGCGGAGAATGGAAATCCTGGGTAACACTTCCTAGCAGGGATCTGTAGTTCTCCACTTAAATAATTTCCATGGCTTTCTTAAATGTTGAAGATTCCACATGCGCAAAATCTTTTCGATTTTTCAAATAGTGTCCTAAAGCTATTGAACATTTGCATAATTTTCAACAAAGCTCAACAATCTATCTCATAAACATCTGATCTTTTTGGAAGAAGCACAGTATTGTGCTCTCTAGTACAAAAGGACTTTTTTCATTTTTCAGAGAAAATATAAAAACTTGAGAGGCATTGTGATTTCCTTGTAGCAAACAAACAAACCAAACAGGGACAATCTCAGTATTGCAGAAGAACTTGTAATAATAATTAACATATATAGATTGCTACATGGAATGAAAAAAAGAGATAGCTCCTGAATACCAGTCAACACTCTGCTTTATTATAGAGCCCAGGCGATGGTCAACAGCATGCTTCCAGTTCTTGATGCAGAAATAAGTGTGGAAATAATGAAGCTGAAAACACTAAATATATCTACAAACATACTTCAACACTTTTTCCTGATAAAAACACTCAACAAGGTAGGAGTAGAAAGGAAATTCATCAATATAATAAAGATTATCTATGAAGAATCCACAGCTAACATCTTACTCTATGAAGAAAGACTGAGAACTTTCCCACTAAGATCAGAAACAAGACAGGGATGCCCACTCTCACCACCATTATTCAACATTTGTTCTGGAAGTTCTAGTTAGAGCAATTAGGCTAGGGGGAAAAAAAAGGTATCCAAATTAGGAAAGAGGAGGTAAAAGTATCCCTTTTCACAGATGACATGATTCTTTACATAGAAAACCCCAAAGAATCCACAAGAAAGCTATTAGAAGTAATAAATAAATTCAACACAATTCAGTAGGGTTTCTGTATATCAGCAATGAGCAAAAAGAAAAGGAAATTAAGGAAACATCACCATTTACAATAGCATCTAAAGGAATAAAAATACCTAGGAGTAAATTTAAAAAAGAAGGTGAAAAACATGTATACAAAAAACTATAAAACATTGCTAAAAGAAATGAAAGACCTAAATAAATGGAAGGATATTCCATGTTCCTGGATTAGAAGGCTTAATATAGTTAAGATGTCAATACTACTCAAAGCAATCTATAAATTCAATGCAATCACCATAAAATTTCCAACAGTCTTATTTACAAAAATGGAAAAGCCAATCCTCAAATTTATATGGAAGATGCCTTAGTCATCTAGTCCTGCTATAACATAAATACCACAAGTGGATGGTTTTAACAAACAGAAACGTGTTTAGGAAGCTAGTAGTTGGAATTCAGGGCACTGGCTCTAGGGGAAGGCTTTTTCTCTCTGTTAGCTTTTGAGGAAGTTCCTTGCCTCTTTTGAGCCTTGGTGTTCTTCATGTCGCTTGGCACATGTCTTCCCCATCTCTGCTGCTCACTTGCTTGTTTAATTCCTTTTAAATTTCAAGAAAGATTTACTTAAGACACACACTATACTAATACTGACTCATCGACGTAACAAAGAAAACCCATTCCTAAATGGGCTTATAACCATAGGAATAGGGGTTAAGATTTACAACACTTATTTGGGGGAGGGGTGGTGGGAGGAGGCACGATTCAATCTGTAAGAGAAGAGCAAAAAAAAAAAAAACCACGTTGCTGTCAAGTCCATTCCAACTCACAGTGACTCTGTAGGATACAGTAGAACTGCCCCATAGACTTTCCAAGGCTGCAATCTTTACAGAAGCAGACTGCCACATCTTTCTCCTGCAGAGCTGCTGGGTGGGTTCGAACCACCAATCTTTTGGCTAGCACCCTAACAACTGCATCACCAGGACTTCTTCATAAAAGGGCAGGGAATCCCAAATAGCTAAAGCAATCCTGAAGAAGAAAAAAGTAGGAGGATTCACAATGCCTGATTTCAAAAACATACTATAAAACCACAGTAGTTGAAACAGCCTGGAACTGGTGTAACAATAGAAATACAGACCAATGGAATAGAATTGAGTGTCCAGAAATAAAACCATATATCTATGTTCAACTGATTTTCAACATGGGTGCTAAATCCACCCAATAGGGATGGCATAATCTCTTCAACAAGTGGTGCTGGAAAAACTGGATTTCCAGATGTGGAAGAATGAAGCAGGATCCAACCCTCACACCATTCACAGAACAGCCACCAACCACACGCTTCTTTTAGCAATGACATATAAATTGCACGTTAGAAGTTTTTTTAGTAGAAACAAAAAGTAAGAGGAAAAAGTCCTTCTGGATGTAGTTTAAGATATCTAGCATCTGAATTGTGTAAGCATCCCGTTTAAGGTCTGTGCAGTGCAATAGATCACTTTTACACAGTCTTTCATGGTCTTGCAACTCTCACCAAATGACTGGATGAGACTATGCAAATGAGGTGCTTGTGGCCCACCAAAGGGACTGGATAGCTTGCTAATAATGCAAATAATTTACAGGACACACTTGGGGTGGGGCCATACAAATAAGGTATATGAAACCCTAATGAGAGAATTGGTCAGTATGGTCGTCTGCTAGGCTTATTTAAAAGAGCCATCCCAGAGAATTATCAAAGCCAGCAGAGAAGCAGAGACTGCCGTGAGTGGGACGGTTGGTGTCAGAATTGGTAAAAAGGCTGGAGAGAGGAGGCATGTCTGGCCTCTGCCTCATAGGAATCAGCCTGGGGCTGCTGAAGCTGATCATGATTCTTTCTCCCTCGGGAAGTTAGACAAGGAGGTCCGACGTCTCTGCTACGCCATTTTTATAGTTTGTTATGAAACTTTTTCAAATAGTTATTTGAAAGGTATTATTTTATGAATCATGTTTTATTCTTTTTAAAATATGATAAAATTTTTTTTAATTATTTAAACTTAATGGTCTGTATATGTGCCAAATAGCCATTAAGCAGTAATTATGTGGTCAAGGTTTGAGCAGCTCCTTGCTGGAGGGATGCGGATGTAAACTCTAGTGTCTGGACTAGCTTCACCAAAGACACAGAAGCAATCAAGAACAGTCTGTTCTGGGGGGTGCCCCTATCTGCTGACATCACACTTCATTTTCAGGATGTAGTCCTGAGCTGTATAAGACATAAATAAACAGAAAAAGTTAAAATGAGATGGAACTATGTCCATCAATTGATGAATGGATAAACAAAATGTGACTTAGCCTTACAATAGAATATTATTGAGTCATAAAAAGGAATGATGTACTGGTACATGCCACAACATGAATGAACCTTGAAAACATTAGGCTTAGTGAAAGAAGCCAGACACAAACGACAACACATCATACGATTCCGTTTATATGAAATGTCTAGAATAGGCGAATCTATAGAGACAGACCAACACCTGTCTCTCAGTGTGTCCTACTGTGGTGGCTTGTGTGTCACTATGATGCTGGAAGCTATGCCACTGGTGTTTCAAATATCAGCAGGGTCACTGTCTTGGTTATCTAGTGCTGCTATAACAGAAATATCACAAGAGGGTGGCTTTAACAAACAGAAATTTATTTTCTCACAATTAGGAGGCTGGAAGTCCAAATTCAGGGCACTGGCTCTAGGGGAAGGCTTTCTCTCTTTGTGGGCTCTGAGGGAAGGTCCTTGTCTCTTCAGTTTCTATCCCTTGGCTTCTTGGTGATCTTCATGTGGCACAGCATCTATCTTCCCATCTGTACTTGCTCCCTTGCTTGTTTAATCTCTTTTATAGTTCAAAAGAGATTGATTTAACATACACCCTACACTAATCCTGCCTCATCAACATGACAAAGACAACTCATTCCCAAATGGGATTACAACCACAGGCACAGAGGTTAGGATTTCCAACACACATTTCTGGGGGACACAATTCAATCCATAACAGTTACCTATGGGGGTGACCATACCGCTTAGTCTGGAAACTCCACTGAACCCTGTTCAGCATCATAGCAATATGCAAGGCTCCGCCAACAGATGGCTGGTGGCTGTGCTGGAGGTGCATTGGCCAGGAATGGAACCTAGGTTTTGTGCATGGAGGACAAGAATTCTACCACTGAACCACCACTGCAAATCCATAGGTAATATAACCTACTTGTACATATAATTTCAGAAAAAACAACATAATGTCCTAGGTGCAATATAAAGGATAAATTAAATAACCTATAACATAATATTATGTATTTCAAAATTATGTGTATATTATGTGTATATAAATCACAGGGCATGGCTACATTATAAAAGTGCTTCTCAAATTTTAATTGGGCATATGAATGCTCTGAGGATTTTGTCAAAGTACGGATTCTGATTCAGTTGTTCTGGAGAGCTTAAAGATTCTGCAGTTCTAACAAGCTCACAGGTGAGGCTGATACTACAGTCCTTGGAACAAACTTGGAGTAGTAGTGAGGCACTAGAAGATATAATGAAGTAGTCAGGTTCTTGGAACCACTTACAGCCAATAGAATTGGGTATAAGAGAAGTAAGATCAGAAGGTATTCCATACAAGAAACACATAAAAATGAAACAGCAGTGGAAAAAATGTGATTCATATTTGTAGATGATAAGAGAAAGAAATTTAAATGAGCAAGGATAATGTGCCAAGACAGATAACATGCTTTCGAAGTGAAGAAAATAAAGAAGTATGATATTATGACAAATGAGCAAAATAGTGTTAGTATACTTCACCAGGATTGTCAGATTTCCAAAAGTACTTTGCAGAACATGTTTCATGCCATTAAATACTTTCAATACTACTACATGTGACACAATAAATACATACAATGTGTCATCAGTAATAACAAAATGGTTTTAAAAGGGAAATTATTGAATCAGAACCAATAACCCACTTTCCAGTTTTTTTTTATTGTGCTTTAAGTGAAAGCTTGCAGAGCAAATTAGTTTCTCATTAAATAATTTATACATAAATTGTTTTGTGACATTGGTTGCCAACCCCTCAATGTGTTAGCACTCTCCCCTTCTCCATTTCTATTCGTCTAGTTTTTTCCTGTCCCTTTCTGCCTTCTCCTCTTTGCTTTTGGGCTGGTGTGGCCATTTAGTCTCGTGTACATGGTTGAACTACGTGTGTTATTGTTTATTTTATAGGCACGTCTCATCTTTGGCTGAAGGGTGAACTTCAGGAGTGATTTCAGTACTAAGTTAAAAGGGTGTTGGGGGCTGTCATGGATTGAATTATGTCCCCCCCACAAAATGTATCAATTGGGCTGAGCCATGATTCCCAGTATTATGTGATTTTCCTATATGTTGTAAATCCTGTCTCTATGATGTTAATGAGGGAGGATAGGCAGCAGTTGTGTTAGTGAGGCAGGACTCACAGGATTGGACTGAGTCTTGAGGCAATCTATTGAGATAGAAAAAAGAGAAGTGAGCAGAGGGACAGGGGAACCTCACACCACCAAGAAAGCAGTGTCAGGAGTAAAGCGGGTCCTTTGGGCCTGGGGTTCCTGCGCAGAGAAGCTCCTAGTCTGGAGGAAGATTGATGAGAAGGCCGACAGAGAAAGCCTTCTCCTGGAGCTGACACCTTGAATTTGGACTTTTAGCCAGCTTTACTGTGAAGAAATAAATTTCTCTTTGTTAAAACCATCCACTTGCGGTATTTCTGTTATAGCAGCACTAGATAACTAAGACAGGGGCCATATTCTTGGGGTTTCTCAGTCTGTCAGACCAGTAAATCTGGTCTTTTGTGTGAGTTTGGATCTTGTTCTAATTTTTCTCCAGCTCTGTCTGGGACTCTCTATTGTGATCCCTTTCAGAGCAGTCAGTGGTGGTAGCCAGGCACCATCTAGTTGTGCTGGACTCAGTCTGGTGGAGGCCATGGTAGTTGTGGTCCATTAGTCCTTTAGATTAATATTTCCCTTGTGTCTTTGGTTTTCTTCATTCTCCCTTACTCCAGATGGGTTGAGACCAGTGGAGTATCTTATGTGGCCATGAGTCAGAATCGACTCGACTGCAATGGGTTTGGTTTTCTTGGTTCTAATCTTTGGCTGAAGGGTGAACCTTGGGAGCGACTTCATTACAGAGCTAAAAGGGTGTCCGGGGGCCATACTCTTGGGGTTTCTTCAGTCTCTGTCAGTCAGGTCTTCTTTTATGAGTTAGAATTTTGTTCTACATTTTTCTCCAGCTCTATCCAGAACCCTCTATTGTGATCCCTGTCAGAGTTGGCGGTGGTAGCCTGGCACCATATAGTTGTTCTGGACTCAGTCTGATGGAGGCTGTGGTAGTTGTAGCCCGTTAGTCCTTTGAACAAATCTTTCCCTTTTGTCTTTGGTTTTCTTTATTCTCCTTTGTTTCAGACAGGGTGGGACAAGTAGATGTATCTTAGGTGGCCACTCACAAACTTTAAAGACTCCAGACGCTACTCACCAAAGTAGGATGTAGAACATTTTCTTTATGAACTACGTTATGCCAATTGAATTAGGTATCCCCCGAGACCGTGGTCTCTAGAACTAATTTCCTCAGGGAGTTTAGGTGTGTCTGTGAATCTTCTATGACTTTGCCTTGGTCAAGTTGTACTGACTTGCCCAATATCGTGTACTATCTTACCCTTCACCAATGTTACCACTTATCTATTGTCTATGTAGAGTTTTTTCCTTGCCATCCCTCCCATCTGGATCCTCAATTCTGTTCCATTGGTTAATATCTCTCATTGTACCAGTAACAGGCTGTTTTGACTGCCATAGCTCTATAGTAGTAGATTCTGAGAGCAGGTACTGCAAGTTCTCCTACTTTATTCTTCTTCAGTGATGCTTTACTTATCCAGGGCTTCTTCCCTTTCCATATAAAGTTAATGTTTAGTTTTTCCATCTCTTTAAAGAATGTTGTTAGTACTTGCGTTGGGATTGCATCATATTTGTATATTGCAATTGTCATTTTCACAATGTTAAGACTACCTATCCATAAGTGTGGTACGTTTGTCCATTTATGTAGGTCTCTTTTGGTTTCTTGCAGTAGTGTTTTGTAGTTTTCTTTGTATAGGTCATTTACAGCCCTGGTTAGATTTATTCTTAAGTATTTTATTTCTTTAGGGGCTGTTATAAATGGTATTGTTTTCCTGATTTCCTTTCCATCATTTTCTTTATTGGCATATAGGAATCCAACTGATTTTTGTATGTTTATCTTATATCCTACTCCTCTGCTGAATCATTCTATTGGTTCTAGTAGTTTTCTCATACAGTCTTTTGGGTTTTCTATGTATAGTATCATATCATCTGCAAATAGGGACAGTTTAACTTCTTCATTAGCAATTTGGATGCTCTTTATTTCTTTTTCTTGCCTTATTGCTCTAACTAGGACTTTCAGCACAATATTAAAGAGGAGTGGTGATAAAGGACATCCTTGTCTTATTCCTGTTCTCCATTCTTCAGCCTGTCTTACTAAGAATGATGTTGGCTGTTGATTTTGCAGAATTCAACTGGTTTTTGTATGTTGATCTTCTGTCCTGCTACTCTGCTGATTCTATTAGTTCCAGTAGGTTTCTTGTGGCATCTTTAGGGTTCTCTATGTGTAGTATCAAATCCTCCTCAAATACGGATAGTTTTACTTCTTCCTTACCAGTTTGGGTGCCCTTTCTTTTTCTTGCCTTATTGCTCCAGCTAGGACTTCTAGCACAATATTAAATAGGAGTGGTGATAAAGGGCATCCTTTTCTTATTCTCATTCTCAGGAGGAGTATTTTCAGCCTCCCTCTGTTGAGAATGATGTAGGCTGTTGGTTTTGTATAAAACCAAAAAACCCATTGCTGTCAAGTTGATTCCAACTCATAGTGACCCTATAGGACAGAGTAGAGCTGCCCCACAGTGTTATCAAGGAGAGGCTGGTGGATTTGAACAGCAACCTTTTGGTTAGCAGCCGAATGCTTAACAACTGCCCTTTAATATGTTGAGGAATTTCTCTTTTAATCCTGTTTTGAATACCTTTTCTGAGTTGATTGAGATGATTATGTGATTCCTTTGTTTTATTTATGTGGTGAGTTACACTGATTGATTTTCTAACGTTGAACCAACCGTTCTTGCATACCTGGTGTGAATCCCACTTGTTCGTGGTGTATTTTTTTAATGCGATGCTGAATTCTATCGGCTAGAATTTTGTTCAGAATTTTTCATCTATATTCCTGAAAGACCTTGGTCTGAGATTTTCTTTTTTTGTAGTGTCTTTGCCTGGTTTTGGTATCAGGGTTATGCTGGCTTCATAGAATGGATTTTGAAGTATCCCTTCCTTTTCCATGTTCTGAAATAATTTGAGTAGTACTATGTGAGCTCTTTGAATGTTTGGTAGAATTTTCTATTGAACTCATCTGGGCCAGGACTTTTTTCATTGCTGTTGGGAGTCTCTCTCCTTTTTTTTTTTTTACCTTTTCAATCTCTTGTTATGAGTCTGTTCAGGTTTTTGACCTCAGTTTGTGTTAGTTTAGGTAGGTATTGTGTTTCTAGAAATTTGTCCATTTCCTCTAGGTTTTCAAATTTGTTGGAGTATGGTTTTTCATAATACTGTTATGATCCTTTTTATTTCAGTTGAGTCTGTTCTAATGTCCCCTATTTTGTTTCTTATTTGGGTTATTTCTTCCTCTCCTGTTTTTTCTTTTGTCAGTTTGGCCAATGGTTTGTTGATTTTGTTGACCCTTTCAAAGAACAAACTTTTGCTTTTCTTGACTCTTCGTATTGTTTTTCCATTCCCTATTTTTTTTTATTATTGCATTTATTTCCATCCTGATCTTTATTGTTTTCTTTCTTCTGGTGGCTGCGGGCTTCTTTTGCTGCTCTCTATTTGTTTGAATCATAAAGCTAACGTTTTGATTTACCCCTTTCTTCTTTTATGATGTGTGTGTTTATTGCTGTAAATTGATCTCTGAGCATTACCTTTGCTGTGTCCCAAAAGTTTTGGTATGATGTGTTTTCAGTCTTATTTGATTCTAGGATTTTTTTTATTCCAACTTTGATTTTTCTATTACCCAGTGGTCTTTAACCGAGGTGTTATTCAGATTCCATGTATTTGATTTGTTTCCTTGGTCTTCCTGTTATTAATTTCTACTTTTATGGCCTTGTGACTAGAGAATATGCTTTGTATTATCTCAATGTCTTGGATTTTGTTAAGGGTTGCTTTGTGGCCTAAGATATGTTTTTTTCTGGAGAATATTCCATGTGTGTTGGAAAAGAACGTATACTTTGCTGCTGTTGGGTGGAGTGTTTTAGGTATGTCTATGAGGTCCAGTTGGTTGATTGTGGCCTTTAGATCTTCTGTATCTTTGTGGAGTTCCTTTCTAGGCATTCTGTCATTTATTGAGAGTGGTGTGTTGAAGTCTCCTACTATTATTGAGGAACTATCAGTTTCTCTTTTTAGTGCTGTTAGAATTTATTTTATGTATTTTGGAGTCCGGTCATTGGATGTGTAGATATTTATTGTGGTTATGTCATCATTGTGGATTGTCCCTTTAAACATTATATAATGTCTTTCCTTGTCTTTTATGGTGGATTTTGCCTTACTGTCTATTTTATATGAGATTAGTATTGCCATCCCTTCTCTTTTTTTGGTTGCTGTTTGCCTGATATATTCTTTTCATCCTTTGATTTTTAATACCTTTATGTATTTATTTCTAAGGTGTATCTCTTGTAGATGGAATATTAATTGGTCTTTTTTTAATCTATTCTATCACTCTATCTCTTTATGGGTGCACTTATGCCATTTACATTCAGTGTGATCATTGATAGCTTGAGTTTATTGTTGTTTTGTAGTGCTTTTATTTTTTTATTCACTTTTTTATTGTTCTGACATTGTTGTCATTGCGGATTGAAGTCTCTGGTTACCTGTCGTATGTGTTTTAGTTTTGTTTTATCCTTGAGAGTTCATTACCTAGGATGGTGTCTGGCTGATGCTGTCCTGTGTTGTAGAATCAGGTTGTTGTCTAATGTTATTTGTTCTCTAACTGAAGGACTCCTTTTAATAACTCTTGTAAATTTGGTTTGGTTTTTATATATTCCTTTAATTTCTGTTCATCTGGAAATCTTCTAATTTAGCCATCATATTTGAGCAAGAGGTTTCCTGGATGTATTATTCTTGGTTGGCAATTTTTTCTTTCAAGATTTCTGCTGAGTAATCAGATCTTAGTCTTACTGTTTTCCCTTTTATGTGATTTTTCACTTTTCTTGAGCTGCTGTCAGGATTCTTTCTTTGTCTTTGGTTTTGCAATTATGAAAGTATGATTATATATGTCTTGGTGACTTTCTTTTGGGGTCTATCCAATATGGAGTTCATTGAGCTTCTTGGATGGTCAGCTTTTCGTCTTTCATGGTATTAGAGAAGTATCCTGTTAGCAAACCTTCAATGATCCTCTCTGTGTTTTCCATTTTCTCTCCCAGTTCTAGAACTCTGATCACATGCCAATTTTTGCTCTTGATTGTGTCCCACATAGTTCTTAGATATTCTTCATTTTTATTCATTATTTTCTCTTATTTTTCCTCAAAGTGGTGCCTGTGGATTTGTCTTCAATTTCACTGATTCTGCTTCCCATTGTTTCAGATTTGCTCCAAAAACCTCCTATTGTGTTGTCCATTTCTGAAGTTCTGTTGTTTATCTTTTGGATTTCTAATTGCTGTTTTTGTGTGATTTTTAATTGTTTATTTATTTTTACATTTTGTTCTTGTATTATTTTCCTGAATTCTTCCATTGCTTTGTCTATATTTTCCCTGATTTGATCTGTATTTTCCATAATTTTTTTCTATTTTGTCCTTAGTTTTCTCATGTTTTCCTTGATCTCGTTCCTAGTTTATTGGAGAGCCCTGAATATAGGAGTTTTAAAGTCCCTACTAGGTAGTTCCAATGCCTTTTCTTCTACCGGAAGGTCATCTGGTATTTTATTTTGCTCACTTACTGGAGCCATCCTGTCCTATTTTTTCGCGTGTTTTGATATCGTCTGCTGTCTCTGAGACGTTCAGGAATTATTTTCTTTGTTGATTGTAGGTTTGTTTGTTTCATCCTGCTTTTTTTGTTTTATTTGGTTATGCCTGGGTACGCAGGCTGGGCATATTTTGTTGCTTGCTCATCTGTGGGCCTGAGAGTTCTCACCACCTTGTCCAGGTGGGCAAGGCTAGATTCTCAGCTGTGGTGTATCGGCAGGTCCAGCACAGGGGAAACAGAAAGATGGGTCACTGGTCTGTGGCACAAACCGGAGTTGGTGTGGCAGGTCTGGGGGCTGCACAGCAGGATGGGGCCAGGCAGCCAGAGGTGCATGCCAGTCCCACACAAGGGTATAGCGCTCAGTGGGGCAGTACCAGGCGACAGCACAGGGTGAGGTCTGGAGGTTTGCACCTACTCCACTAGGGGTGCGTTGCAGTGCTCAGTGGGGCAGAGCTGGGGCTGTGCTAGGCGAGGTTCAGCAGTCTGTGCCAGTCCCACTTGGGGGCACAGTGCTTGGCAGGGTGTGGCCGGGGGGCAGCTTGGTAGGGGAGGTCCAGGCATTCAGGGCTCCATGTCAGTACTGCTTAAGGGGCACAGCACTTGGCAAGGTAGGGCCAGGGGGGCAGCATGGAGCAAGGTCTAGGGGCCCAGAGGTCCACATAGGTGCCATTGAGGGATGTGGTGCTTGGTGGGCGGTGCCGAGAGGCAGGAGGGAAGGGAAGGATATGATGTCTGGAGCTAGGTGGGAGGGAGAAAGAAAACAAAGGAAAGAAAAACATAAGCAAAAAAAAAAAAATGGTAGCAGGGTTGGTGCCAGTGAGTGGTGGGGGGGGGGCAGACCCAGTGAGGCTGTGTGTCAGTGTCTCTCTAGTCAAGCAATGTGATACAGACCATTGAGAAGGGGAGGAGGTGGCACATGGGGCTAGGTAGGCAGAGGAAAGGAAAGGAAGGAAGGGAAAAAGAGAGAAGAAACAAACAAACAAAAATATATGGTGCTGAGGGAACCAGCTGTTAGGGGCAAGACAGAAGCAGGGTGGTGGTGAGCTGTTGTCTCTTTTACCAGGTGGCACAACAAGGGCTGTCAGGAAGGCATGAAGGCAGCTCAGGAGGCTAGGTGGCAAGAAGAAGGAAAATGGAGAAAGGGAAAGAGAAAAAAAATTATGGGGCTGAGGGAGTCAGTTGGTGTGGGCAGGGTAGACCCAGTGTGACAGTGAGCCAGTATCTCTCCAGCTGAGCAACCGTGGCTCATTGGGAAAATGGTGGAGGCAGCATACAGGGCAGAAGGGTGAGGAGTGGAAAAGGATGTATTTCTGGTTACCAGGTGCTCTGTCTCCTGTAGGAAACTCCATGAAGTTGCCTTCCCATACTCCTTGTCTGGGGTTGTTGCTGGCTGTGCTCCAAGATGGCAAAGCTGTGCCAGGTTAGTTGGCAGGGGACTTCTACTCTGTAGCTCTCCTCATTCTCTTTTCTTGGTCAGTTTCTTCTTCCATTCAGTGCTTGATCTAGTTCTTGATCCTTTTGTTTGATGCTTACTGTTCCAGGGTTGACTTTTGTATCTGTTTTGCTTCGTTTTTTGGGTCTTTGCTGCAGAGGTACAGCATGGTGCTTCTGTCTATAGCACCATGTTGGCTCTGCCACCTTCACTTTCCAGCTTATTTACTACCAATTTTTAGATTACAATCATATATCACATAAAGACGAAGCTCAGAGTTAGTAAATCATTCAATTAATGAGTGACAATGTCTTTAATCCATTTGTGTTTCCTTCTCCATAGCCAACTTCTCCAAAATTGCAGGGGATTTTTGTAGCTTATTGTACAAATGTTTTCATTGTTAAAATGTACCAAATTACCATTGATTTATATTTGTGGTGGGTTTAGTTTGTTGGAACACTGGAAAATTGTGCAAAAGAAAAAAATTTTTTTTGTGTGAGATGTTTCCACATACTGCAGGTGGTCTAACACCTCTAACCCCTATCTATTAAATGCTAGGGGCACATCACCAAATCACTATGAAAGATTAAAACACCACTACAAATTTCCAAAACACACCTTAGGTCAGAGTACATTTCTATTGACCATCACTGGATAAATTATCAACTAGACTAGATTAAACTCTAAATCTTAAATGCAATTTCCAAATGCCAGACTTGAAATCAGATGTTTAGTATACAAGAGCGTAAATGCTGTATAACTCTCCAGTAATCTAAAAATTTTATGCTGGAAGCTCAGGCCCTGGAAAAATCTGATGTATTCACTTGGGATTCATCATTAAAAACTTCAATTAGCTGGAGAATCAATGAGCTCCAAAAATTATTCTTTCACTAACGAGAAAGCAGGGCTTCGAGCCAGTATGGAATGGTTAAGAAATGGTTCAGTAATTACCAATGCACGCAAGGGCAGCTTACATATTGCATAGCAATCAGATCTGTTGCCTGTGGATTTTGACCGGAGTAGGAAACAAACAGCAGTGCCCCGCTCAAAAATGACACTGACCAAACTGCTCTGAACGTGTGTCACTCTCCACAGTCCTGCCGATAATCCAGTGTTGCACTTTCAGAATCCAGTGCAGGAGATCAGATTATTGGCAGGACTGTGGAGAGCCGCACACATTCAAAACAGTGCTGTTGGCCATCATCTTTGTACCAGGAATTGCCATTTGTTTCCTGCTGGGTCAAGTCTACAGGCAACAGATTTGGATGCCATGCAACATGTCAACTGCCCTCCTTTACGTTGGCAATTACTGAACCATTCCTAAACCAAACCGTTCTTAAACCATTCTGTATGAGTTTGAAGCCCTGCTGGAAATACAGAATTGGCAGCTCCTATTTATCTTTTTTTTTTTTTTTTTTTGATTGGGGATTTATCTTTTACCTAAGCTTGGGCCTCTTTTGGAAACCCTGTGGCATAGTGGTTTGGCTGCTAACCAAAAGGTCCGCAGTTCTCATTCATCAGGCACTCCCTGAAAACTCTATGGTGCAGTTCTAATCTTTCCAATAGGGTCATTATGAGTCAGAATCAACTCAACAGCAGTGGGTTTTGAGGCCTCTTTTACTCTCTTGTCTAAGTACAACATACCTGAAGACACTGTTTAAACTCACCCGGGCACAGGATTTTGCAGAATTTCACAAAGCAGATGGGAACATATTTTGTGTCATAATTTTTTATGCTTAATTACCCTATTCTGAATGAGGTAACTTCAGAAGACCATCTGTTCAGAGAATAGCTAGATGAACCCTTCAGGGAAAATATATGAGAAGAGTAATTAATATGGTAAGCAAGACAACGAGACATACAAGGACATATTTGGTTAATTTGGAAGGTCTCATCAGACACTTTTTTATCATAGCATCTGTGTAAAATTACGTGATGTATGTGTATCAAGGAGCCCTGGTGGCACAGTGGTGAAGAGCTTAGCTGCTAACCAAAAGATCGGCGGTTCGCATCCACTAGTTACTCCTTGGAAACCCTATGGGGCAGTTCTACTCTGTCACAATGAGTCGGAATCAACTTAACCACAACAGTTTTTTCTTTTTTTTTCTTAATGTAAATCAAACACACATACACAAACCGTTGCTGTTGAGTCGATTCCAACTCTTAACGACAGGCCCTATAATTTGCAAAGCTACAGTCTTGCCAAGAAAATTGGTAAATTCTAGCTTATTTGTCTGTAACAATGAACTTGACCATGAGGTCAAAATCTAGGCTGAATAGTAGCATTTATAAATTAACTCTTCATAGCCTTCGTAAATTATAAAAATATATATGTACATTCTGACAGTTCTTAGGTTCACGAGATGCTCTTTAAAGACAAACTAAAATCGTGTATTTTTGTAATGTCTGCCGTGATCATGCTTCAGTTTACTCCAAAATTAAAGCAAATGAGTTATAAATTGTTTGTTACATCTGCTTTTAAGACGTCCACCCCATGCACTATTATGTGTAGAATAAAGTCAGAAAGACAAGACAACAAAATATTGACAGTGGTTGTCTCTGGAAGCTCGGATAATATGTAATCTTTATTTCGTTCTATATACTTTTTTGTTTTTCTAAATTTTTTTTTCAATGAGTATGTTTTACTTTTATAATCTGAAAAGAAAAAGTAAAGGTTATTTTAAAAATCTAATGCAGTTCTAGCAGAATGTTGACCAAAGCTTGTTGAATAAATGTTTTACTGAATGGAAATATACCACCACATAACAAGAAGTGCAGAGAAAACAATGCATCAGAACGATTAAAACCACAAAGTCTGCCAAGCATTACCTGAGAAAAAAGCTTCAGATGTTGAGCAAATAAAGTACCTGGCAATAAAAATCCTAACGGACCTTTAAAGAGAAACATAGGTATAAGAATGAGGTTTAAAGCTGATTTCTTTCAAGGGACTTTGTGTCATGGGGAATACACTAAATATCTGTTTAATAACCTTGCTTAACTTCACTTAGGATAACTTCCAAGTTAAGGGTAAATGTTTTCTCTTGAGAGGTGTTTCTGAGGAATTATTTTTGAGGTAGTTGTAAAAGTTGGGGTTGACGGCCAATGTCTGAGATCCCTGCAGCTCAAGGGGTCTCAGAGTCAGTTGAGTTCACTCTCTTGCTAACTTTCACAGGTGGGCGAACTTTTCTAAATACACACAATATATAGCAGCAGTGCTTAAACTGTGATCCTGGGTCATTGGAGGTTCACTGAGACTTGGGGGATGGGTTCTATGAGGTGAAAACTATTTGCATAGTAATGTTATTAGTTGCCGCCAGTGGATTTTGACTCACAGTCGACCCCATATGACAGGGTACAACTGCCCCCATAGGGTTTTTTAGGCTAAAAAAAAAATTTATGGAAGCAGGTTGCCAGGTCTTTTTCCCTCGGAGTGGCTGGGTGGATTCCAACTTCCAACCTTTCAGTTAGCTTAACACTTAACCCGATTAACCATTTCGTCATCAGGGCTCCCTTGCATAATAATACCCACTGCTATGGAATCTGTGGAAACCCTGGTGGTGTAGTGGCTAAAAGGTCGGCAGTTCAAATCCACCAAGCGCTCCTTGGAAACCCTACAGGGCAGTTCTACTCTGTCCTATAGGGTCGCTATGAGTCAGAATTGACTCAGTGGCAATCGTTTTTTGTTTTGTTTTGTTTTTTGTTTGTTTTATGGATTCTATTCCAACTCATAGTGACCCTACAGGGTTTCCAAGGCTGTAAATCTCTACAGAACCAGGCTGCCACATCTTTCTTTCTTCCACGGAGCTGCTGATGGTTTGGAACCACCAACCTTTCCGTTAGCAGTAGAGTGCCTTAACCATTAGTCCACCAGGGACCCTTCGCATAATAATAAGACTTATTTGCCTTTTTCAGTCCATTGTTTCACGAGTACATAGTAGTTTTCTGAAGGCTACAGGTGGGCACTAACAAAACAGTGAACACAGAAACACGTGAGAATCCAGCCGCCTTCAGTTAAAAACAAACATTAAAGAGATTGCAAAATTGTAAAATACTACTAGTCTTCTCATTAAATTTTTTGTTGTTGTTTGGGAAAATATAGTAATTTTTCTTAAAAATACATTATTTATGTTAACATATCATTTTTTTGGTTATTCTTTCGTTTCAGTTTTAACTTCTAATATAGTAGAAATCAACAGATATAACCCACACAGACAAAAACTTTTTTAAGGTCTTCAATAATTTTTAAGAATGTAAAGGGCTCCAAAGATCAACAAGTTTGAGAACCATGATTTTATAGTATAACCTATCTCAATTCAGAAAGTATAGACTGTTTAATATGTGAACATAATTTTTGTCAGACATGATTTAGAAATGAGTTTCAAATGAGTTTGGTTGTATTCATGGAAGAAACAGTCCAGTATAGAATGGGCATACATTCTTGCACCCCACATCACCCTGCCCTGGGGCTCACATTAATGAACAGGTGCATTTAGTGGGGCCCATTTCTATGCTCATACGTGGGACTCTGCCACCAAAAATAAAAAATGTATGATGTCTCTTCATGCTGACAAGTGCTGAGAAACACTAAGCTTCCTTCTGTCTTGTTTTTCATAACTGCAATTATTAGCATAGACCGGTACCTGTGCAGTGCTCGTGTGCAGGAAGTACAAAGGTAGAAATGTCAGGTGCTGGACAATGCAGCTGCTGAGATGTGAAATAACTGCAGTCTGTGGTTCCCACCAATTTTATTAACCCAGAAGGAGAACTGTAGTTTGAACAGATACTGGTTTTCTTTTTTTTGTGATACAATTTAGGGAGAGGACACAGTTAGTATAAGACGTGTATTTAAATACAAGGAGCCCTGCTGGCGCAGTGGTTAAGCATTAGGCTACTAACCAAAATGTCAACTGTTTGAACCCACCAGCTGCTCCATGGGAAACTCTTTGGGGAAGTTCTACTCTGTCCTACAGGGCCGCTATGAGTCAGAATTGACTGTGACAGCAGTGGGTTATTTAGATACATAAAATTTTAAAACTTTTTATTATGGAGATGTTAAAATATACACAAAAGTAGAGAGTGCAGCATGTTAAATACCTATTGTCCATCACCAGTTTCAACGAAAATATTTTACTAAAATTGTATCATCTAGCCTCCCAACCTCTTTTTTAGCTGGATAACTTAAAAACATCAATTGAGATGTTTCAACAAATGAAAGCAGTCCTGGAAACTCTCACTTTGTCTATGCCAAGAAATATGGAAGACAGCTTCCCAGCCAACCGACTAGAAAAGATCCATATTTTTGCCTATTCCCAAGAAAGATGATCCAACTGAATGTGGAAATTTTCGAACAATATCATTAATATTACATACAAGTAAAATTTTGCTGAAGATTATTCGAAAGTGGCTGCAGGACTATATTGACAAGGAACTGCCAGAATTCCAGGCCAGATTCAGAAGAGGACGTGGAATCAGGGATACCATTGCTGATGCCAGATGGATCCGGGCTGGAAGCAGAGAATACCAGAAAAATGTTTACCTGTGTTTTATTGACTATGCAAAAGCATTTGCCTGTATGGATCACAATAAACTATGGATAACATTGCAAAGAATGGGAATTCCAGAACACTTAATTGTGCTCATGAGGAACCCTTACATAGATCAAGAGGCAGTTGTTGGACCGGACACGAGGATACTGACTGGTTTAAAGTCAGGAAAGGTGTGTGCCAGGGTTGTATTCTTTCACCATACCTATTCAATCTGTATGCTGAGCAAATAATCTGAGAAGCTGGACTACATGAAGAACGGGGCATCAGGATTGGCGGTAGACTCATTAAAAACCTTCATTATGCAGATGACACAACCTTTCTTGCTGAAAGTGAAGAGGACTTGAAGCACTTACTAATGAAGATCAAAGACCACAGCCTTCAGTTTGAATTGTACCTCAACACAAAGAAAACAAAAATCCTCACAACTGGACCAATGAGCAACATCATGATAAACAGAGAAAAGATTGAAGTTGTCAAGGATTTCAATTTACTTGGATCCACAATCAACGCTCATGAATGCAGCAGTCAAGAAATCAAAAGACACATTGCACTGGGCAAATCTGCTGCAAAGGACCTCTTTAAAGTGTTGAAGAGCAAAGATGTCACCTTGAAGACTAAGGTGCGCCTGACCTAAGCCATGGTATTTTCAATCACATCATACGCGTGTGAAAGCTGGACAATGAATAAGGAAGACCAAAGAAGAACTGACGCCTTTGAATTGTGGTGTTGGTGAAAAATATTGAATATACCATGGACTGCCAAAAGAACGAACAAATCTGTCTTGGAAGAAGTGCGGCCAGAATGCTCCTTAGAGGCAAGGATGGCGAGACTGCATCTTACATACTTTGGACATGTTGTCAGGAGGGATCAGTCCCTGGAGAAGGACATCATGCTTGGCAGAGTACAGGGTCAGTGGAAAAGAGGAAGACCCTCAATGAGGTGGATTGATACAGTGGCTGCAACAATGAGCTCAAGCATGACAATGATTGTAAGGATGGCTCAGGGCTGGGCAGCATTTCGTTCTGTTGTGCATAGGGTCACTATAAGTTGGAACTGACTCGAGGGCACCTAACAACAACAACAACAACATGATGTTAATAAGGTGGGATTAGAGGCAGTTATGTTAATGAGGCAAGACTGAATCTACAAGATTAGGTTTGGTTTTAAGTAATCTGTTTTGAACTATAAAAGAGGGAAGCGAGCAGAGACAGGGAGGCCTCATACCACCAAGAAACAAGAGCCAGGAGAATAGTGTGTCCTTTGGACCAGGGATTCCTGTACTGAGAAGCTCCTAGACCAGGGAAAATGGATGACAAAGACCTTCCTCCAGAGCCTGCAGAGAGAGAAAGCTTTCCCATGGAGTTGGCACCTGAATTTGGACTTCTAACCTCCTAGACTATGAGAGAATAAATTTATCTTTGTTAAAGCCATCCACTTGTAGTATTTCTGTTATAACAGCACTAGATAACTAACACAGTTTGCCTGAGGATTCAAATATAACATCCATTTTATTTGTTTCTTAAAAGTCTTTTTAATCTCATTTGTAGAAGAATCTGGGTAATATATAAATTTTTAATTTCATAACAAAGACAGTAAAGTTAAGGGTCAGCAAAAAAGAGGAAGGCCCTCGAGGAGACGGACTGACACAGCGGCTATAACAATGGACTTGAACATAACAACAATTATGAGGATGGTGCAGGATCGGGTGGTGTTTCGTTCTATTGTACGCAGGGCTGCTATGAATCAGAACTGACTTGATGGCACCTAACAACAACAAAGAAGCACAAGGAAAAGGTGAGAGCATCAACCTTATTTTTTATATGTAATGGATTCAAATTAGATGTAGCTAAGAATCTTTAGCTATAAATAGACTGGGAGATAAAATATGGCATTTTTTATTTAAAATAGAGGGTAAATTACTTTCTGTAAGCACAGTTACTTTGCCTACTTCTCTTCTCTGTCACCTGAGGTAGAAAGGGAGCGTTAAAGGAATGTAAGATCCCTCCTGGACTAGACGAGCAGGCCAGGAGGTCAAACCAATGTCAGAGTACCAGTTGCTGTGGACTCAGTTCCAGCGTGTGGGGACTCCATAGGTGTCAGAGTACAGCTGTGTACCACAGGGTTTTCAATGGCTGATTTTTTGGAAGTAGATTGCCAGGCCTTTTTTCCAAGGCATCTCTGGGTGGACTCAAACCTCCAACCTTTCAGTTAGCAGCTGAGCATGTTCATCTTTTCCACTACCCAGGAACTCCAATGTCAGAGTAGTTTATACAAAAAGAGCACTACTAACCCCAGAGACATTTTCAAGGCGGCTTCAGTGCCAGTCTCCCACAGAGTTCTGACTCCTTGTCCACCCCTCCCAAGGTATTCTATTTGGTTATTTTTTAACAACTCTTAATGCACTCTGCCTAGAATCCTTCTCCAGGAGCGAATACCCCTGGTGCTAGGAAGATTGCTGGAAATTGCTCTTGGCTGCAGGGAGCTGCCTTTTTCAAGGCCCTTCCAGAGGGCAGCCCTGGGTGTCGTGAGAAGGGGGTCGCAACGACTACTCCAAACAATTTGTGTCTTTCAACAATGTCTTTATTAGTTATTAGGCACACAGGTTCTTGGCTGCCCCAGATGCCAGAGATCTCGATTCACCAGGGGAAAGGAGAGCAGTAGCAAGCAAGCTTACAGCAAATGAGGGTGGTGTTTGGGCGTTGTTGTTTTCTGGTCCAGGCCAACTCTTGACCACGCTGTTGTCGATGGCTCGGATGTCAAATCAGCCTCGGTCCCCAAGAATCTCTCGTGGATCTCTGTCACGTCTCTTGAGCACAAGGGCTTATTATCCCTTAGGTGTCAACGTATGGCCAAAGCAACGTGTGTTGGGCCGGGAGTGAAAAGTAAGCCCAGCAAGCTGCCGCAGCCCGCTGCTTCCTAGTTCACTGAGTCTCCACCCTCAAAGTATGACTGAGATAGCAGAGTAACAAGAAATGTGTGTTAGACTAGAAGGAAGATCAAGAGTAAACCTGGGCAAGCTGCCGCAGCCCACTGCTTCCCAACCTCCTGGGCCCTAGTCCTCAACGTATGACTGAGATAGACAACGTCTCTAGGACCTGGGAGTAAGCCCTGGAGAGCTGCTGCAGCCCACTGCTTCCAGTCCGCAACGTATGACCGAGTCGGCTCTAGTTATGACTCTGAGCAAAGCTGAGTCTTAGCGTCCCTTCTTTTATACACACTGGAGCTCTTTGAGCCCGTTTGGTTGGTGTTGACAAGTCCTTGTTTGTGACTTAGTTTGTCCCGGTGTCTTCTGTTAATGAGACTTTTTTTCTCCTCTAGGTTGTATCATCTTCCCTATCTCCTTTCTTCACATGTTGTTTGCCTCTACATTTGCTTTCAGCTAGCCTGCTCTCCATACTGGGCCATGACTGGGTCAAGTGGAGGATACAAAGGATGGTTTCCTTGCTTCAATTTGGGACAATTCTGAAGGACCATACCATCTCCAGAGCTCACCTCAAAAACTGCAGGCAGGCCGAGGACTCCGCCACAACTGGCTGGTGGATCAATTGCTCCCTCCACCCAACACTGCCTTCCTTGCTTCCTTAAAGGGATATCTTCTGAGAGCACTCCACAATAAACCTTCTCTCACGGTTGTCTTCAGAGTTTGTTTCCAGCGAACTCAATCTAAAATAGTTGGCAAAAAATAAAAAAATAAGTCTCCTCCCACTGGTATTTTCCAGCCTCCCAATTTCTTCCCAGAGACAATCATATTTATCAGCTTGCCAGGTATATTTGCGGAGATATTCCATGCAGTTATAAACATACATGCAGATATTCTGTCTCTCGCATATTATTATTTTTTTATACAAATGATAGCTTACTACAACAAACGATTCTGCACTTTGCTTTTTTCTCTTAATGATAGATCTCTTAATAGTGTATCTTGGAAAGCTGCCTTATTATTTTTTTAATAAATGTTTACAATGGATGTGTTACCATTTAAGTATTACTCTATTATGGTATATATAAGTTGTTTTCAGTCTTTTGTTATCACAAACAATGATGCAATATATAACCATGTATATATATCTTTTCAGAAACATGTGAGTACATCCCTAGCATACATACCTACAAGTAGAATTATTTGGTCAAAGAGTATGGGCATTTAAAATACTGAGAGATGTTGCCAAATTGCCCTCTATGGATACTGAGACAGGAGAATGCTCATTTCCCTACGCCTTTGCCATCGCCCTGAGTTATTAACCTTTTTTTGATCTTTTCAATCTGATAAGGAGGAAATTGTCTAATTATAGCTTTAATTTGCTATTATGTGTGGCACTGAGCATCTACTGTTTAAAAGGCATTCATAGTTTTATTTTTTCTGTTTTTTTAATAATTTTTATTGTGCTTTAAGTGAAAGTTTACAAATCAAGTCAGTCTCACACAAAAACCGATATACACCTTGCTACACACTCCCAAGTACTCACCCCCTAATGAGACAGTCCCCTCTCTACCTCCACTCTCTCTTTACATGTCCATTTCGCCTGCTTCTAACCTCCTCTACCCTCTTATCTCCGCTCCAGGCAGGAGATGCCAACATAGCCTCAAGTGTCCACCTGATCCAAGAAGCTCACTCCTCACCAGCATCTCTCTACAACCCATTGTCCAGTCCAATCCATGTCTGAAGAGTTGGCTTTTGGAATGGTTCCTGTCCTGGGCCAACAGAAGGTCTGGGGGCCATGACCACCAGAGTCCTTCTAGTCTCATTCAGACCATTAAGTCTGGTCTTATGAGAATTTGGGGTCTGCATCCCACTGCTCTCCTGATCCCTCAGCGGTTCTCTGTTGTGTTCCCTGTCAGAGCAGTCATCGGTTGTAGCCAGGTACCATCTAGTTCTTCTGGTCTCAGGATGATGTAGTCTCTTGTTCATTTGGCCCTTTCTATCTCTTGGGCTCATAGTCGCCTTGTGTCCTTGGTGTTCATTCTCCTTTGATCCAGGTGGGTTGAGACCAATTGATGCATCTTAGATGGCTGCTTGCTAGTGTTTAAGGCCCCAGATGCCACTCTTCAAAGTGGGATGCAGAATGCTTTCTTAATTTTATTTTATTTTAAATAAAATTAATTTTTTATTTTAATAAAATTATGTTTTCATAATTTTGTTATGCCAATTGACTTAGATGTCCCCTGAAACCATGGTCCCCAGGCCCCTGCCTCTGCTACGCTGGACTTCAAAACATTCAGTTTATTCAGAAAACTTCCTTGCTTTTGGTTTAGTCCAATTGTGCTGACCTCCCCTGTATTGTGTGCTGTCTTTCCCTTCACCTAAAGTAGTTCTTATCTACTATCTAACTAGTGAATGCCTCTCTCCCATCCTCCCTCCCTCCCCCTCTTGTAACCACAAAAGAATATTTTCTTCTCAGTTTAAACTATTTCACAAGTTCTTATAATAGTGATCTTATACAATATTTGTCCTTTTGCAACTGACTGATTTTACTCAGCATAATGCCTTCCAGTTTCCTCCATGCTATGAAATGTTTCACAGATGCCTCCCTGTTCTTTATCGATGTATAGTATTCCATTGTGTGAATGTACCATAATTTATCCATTCATCCGTGGATGGGCACTTTGGCTGCTTCCATCTTTTTGCTATTGTAAACAGTGCTGCAATAAACATGGGTGTGTATATATCTATTCGTGTAAAGGCTCTTGTTTCTCTAGGATATATTCCAAGGAGTGGGATCGCTGGATCATATGGTCGTTCTATTTCTAGCTTTTCAAGGAAGCACCAAATCAATTCCCAAAGTGGTTGTACCATTTGACATTCCCACCAGCAGTGTAGAAGTATTCCAATCTCTCCACAGCCCCTCCAACATTTATTATTTTGTGTTTTTTGGATTAATGCCAACCTTGTTGGAGTGTGATGAAATCTCATTGTAGTTTTGATCTGCATTTCTCTAATGGCTAATGATTGTGAACATTTCCTCATGTATCTGTTAGGTACCTGAATGTCTTCTTTAGTGAAGTGTCTATTCATATCTTTTGCCCATTTTTTAATAGGGTTATTTGTCTTTCTGCAGTTGAGTTTTTGCAGTATCACGTAGATTTTAGAGATCAGATGCTGATCAGAAATGTCATACCTCAAAACTTTTTCCCAGTCTGTAGGTAGTCTTTTTACTCTTTTGGTGAAGTCTTTGGATGAGCATAGGTGTTTGATTTTTAGGAGCTCCCAGTTATCTAGTTTTTCTTCTACATTCTTTATAATGTTTTGCATACTGTTTATGCCATGTATTAGGGCTCCTAATGTTGTCCCTATTTTTTCTTCCATGATCTTTATCATTTTAGATTTTATGCTTAGGTCTTTGATCCATTTGGAGTTAGTTTTTGTGCATGGCATGAGGGATGGGTCCTGTTTCATTTTTTTGCTGATGGATATCCAGTTATGCCAGCACCATTTGTTAAAAAGACTGTCTTTTCCCTATTTAACTGTTTTGGGGCCTTTGTCAAATATCAACTGCTCATATGCGGATGGATTTATGTCTGGATTCTCAATTCTGTTCCATTGGTCCATGTATCTGTTGTTGTCCCAGTACCAGGCTGTTTTGACTATTGTGCTGCTATAATAGGTTCTAAAATCAGGTAAAGTAAGGCCTCCCACTTTGTTCTTCTTTTTCAGTAATGGTTTACTTATCCAGGGCCTCTTTCCCTTCCATGCGAAGTTGGTGACTTGTTTCTCCATCTCATTAAAGAATGTCGTTGGGATTTGGACCAGAATTGCATTAAATGTATAGATCGCTTTTGGTAGAACAGACATTTTTATAATGTTAAGTCTTCCTATCCACGAGCAAGGTATGTTCTTCGATTTATATAAGTCTCTTTTTGTTTCTTGCAGAAGTGTACTGTAGTTTTCTTTGTATAAGTCTTTTACATCTCTGGTAAGATTTATTCCTAAGTATTTATCTTCTTGGGGGCTACTGTAAATGGCATTGATTTGGTAATTTCCTCTTCGATGTTCTTTTTGTTGATGTAGAGGAATCCAACCGATTTTTGTATGTTTATCTTGTATCCCAATACTCTACTGAACTCTTCTATTAGTTTCAGTAGTTTTCTGGAGGATTCCTTAGGGTTTTCTGTGTATAAAATCATGTCATCTGCAAATAGAGATACATTTACTTCCCTTGCCAATCTGGATGACCTTTATTTCTTTATCTAGCCTCATTGCTCTGGCTAGGACCTCCAACACAATGTTGAATAAGAGCGGTGATAGAGGGCATCCTTGTCTGGTTCCTGATCTCAGTGGGAATGCTTTCAGGCTCTCTCCATTTAGGATGATGTTGGCTGTTCCCTTTGTATAGATGCCCTTTATTATGTTGAGGAATTTTCCTTCTGTTCCTATTTTGCCGAGTTTTTTTTTTATCACGAATGGCTGTTGAACTTTATCAAATGCCTTTTCCGCATCCACTGATAAAATCATGTGATTCTTGTCTTTTGTTTTATTTATGTGGTGGATTACATTAATTGTTTTTCTAATGTTGAACCATCCCTGCATCCCTGGTATGAATCCCACTTGGTCATGGTGAATTATTTTTTTGATATGTTGTTGAATTCTATTGGCTAGAATTTTGTTGAGGATTTTTGCATCTATGTTCATGAGGGATATAGGTCTATAATTTTCTTTTTTTGTGGTATCTTTACCTGGTTTTGGTATCAGGGATATGCTGGTTTCATAGGATGAGTTTGGTAGTATTCCGTCCTTTTCTATGCTTTGAAATACCTTTAGTAGTAGTGGTGTTAACTCTTCTCTGAAAGTTTGGTAGAACTCTAGAGTGAAGCCATCCCGACCAGGGCTTTTTTTGTTGGGAGTTTTTTGATTACCTTTTCAATCTCTTCATTTGTTATGGGTCTATTTAGTTGTTCTACCTCTGTTTGTGTTAGTTTAGGTAGATAGTGTGTTTCTAGCAATTCATCCATTTCTTCCAGGTTTTCAAATTTGTTTGAGTATAGTTTTTCATAGTAATCTGATATGATTCTTTTTATTTCAGTTGGGTCTGTTGTAATATCGCCCATCTCATTTCTTATTCGGGTTATTTGCTTCCCCTCCTGTTTTTCTTTTGCCAGTTTGGCCAGTGTTTTATCAATTTTGTTGATTTTTTCAAAAAACCAGCTTTTGGTCTTGTTAATTCTTTCAATTGTTTTTCTGTTTTCTATTTCATTAATTCAGCTCTAATTTTTAGTATTTGTTTTCTTCTGGTGCCTGAGGGTTTCTTTTGTTGCTCTCTTTCTATTTGTTCAAGTTGTAGGGATAATTCTTTCGCTTTGGCCCTTTCTTCTTTTTGGATGTGTGCATTTATTGATATAAATTGGCCCCTGAGCACCGCTTTTACTTGTCCCAAAGGTTCTGATAGGAAGTGTTTTCATTCTCATTGGATTCTCTGAATTTTTTTATTCCATCCTTAATGTCTTCTAAATCCAGTCTTTTTTGAGTAGGGTATTGTTCAGTTTCCAAGTGTTTGATTTCTTTTCCCTGCTTTTCCTGTTATTCATTTCCACTTTTATGGCCTTATGGTCAGAGAAGATGCTTTGTAATATTTCAGTATTTTGGATTCTGCTAAGGCTTGCTTTATGACCTAATATGTGGTCTATTCTAGAGAATGTTCCATGTGCACTAGAAAAGCAAGTATACTTGGTTGCTGTTGGATGGAGTGTTCTGTATATGTCTACAAGGTCAAGTTGGTTGATTGTGGCATTTAAATCTTCCACGTCTTTATTGAGCTTCTTTCTGGATGTCCTGTCCTTCACCGAAAGTGGTGTGTTGAAGTCTCCTACTATTATTGTGGAGCTGTCTATCTCACTTTTCAATGCCGATAGAGTTTGTTTTATGTATCTTGCAGCCCTGTCATTGGTGCATAAATATTTAATATGGTTATATCTTCTTGGTGTATTGTCCCTTTAATCATTATATAGTGTCCTTCCTTATCCTTTCTGATGGATTTAACTTTAAAGTCTATTTTGTCAGAAATTAATATTGCCACTCCTGCTTCTTTTGATTGTTCTTTGCTTGATATATTTTTTTCATCCCTTGAGTTTTAGTTTGGTTGTGTCTCTAAGTCTAAGGTGTGTCTCTTTTAGGCAGCATATGGACGGACCTTGTTTTTTAGTCCATTCTGCCACTCTCTGTCTCTTTACTGGTGCATTCAGTCCATTTACATTCAGGGTAATTATGGATAGGTATGAATTAAGTGCTATCATTTTGATGTCTTTTTTTGTGTGTTGTTGACAGTTTCTTTTTCCCACTTGATTTTATGTGCTGAGTAGATTTTCTTTATATATTGTCCTTTCCTCATATTTGTTGTTGCTGATTTTGTTTCTGCTGAGTCTGTATTTTTCCCTTGTATTTTATTTTGATGTGTAGGATAGTTTGTCTCCTTTGTGGTTACCTTATTATTTACCCCTATTTTTCTAAATTTAAAACTAACTTTTATTTCTTTGTATCACCGTATATTCCTCTCCATATGGAAGGTGTATATTACATTTCTTAGTCCCTCTTTATTATTTTAATGTTGTCTTCTTTTATATAATAACCTCGCTCTTACCCTGTTTGGGGCTTTTTTTTTTTAATAATCTTGCTTTGTTTTTTTCAGATTTCCCTGTCTGGTTTGACTTCTGGTTGCTCTGCCCAGTGTTGTAGTCTTGGGTTGATACTGATATTATTGATTTTCTAACCAAAGCACTCCCTTTATTATTTCTTGTAGTTTTGGTTTGGATTTTGCGAATTCCCTAAACTTCTGTTTATCTGGAAATGTCTTGATTTCACCTTCATATTTAAGAGACAGTTTTGCTGGATATATGATTCTTGGCAGGCAATTTTTTCCTTCATTTCTTAAAATATGTCATCCCATTGCCTTCTTGCCTGCATGGTTTCTGCCGAGTAGTCCAAGCTTATTCTTATTGGTTCTCCTTTGTAGGTGACTTTTCGTTTATCCCTCGCTGCTCTTATAATTCGCTTTATCTTTGGTTTTGGCAAGTTTGATTATAATATGTCTTGGTGACTTTCTTTTAACATCTACCTTATGTGTTGTTCGATGAGCATCTTGGATAGATATCTTCTCACCTTTCACAATATCAGGGAAGTTTTCTGCCAACAAATCTTCATCAATTTACTCTGTATTTTCTGTTATCCCTCCCTGTTCTGGTACTCCAATCACTCATAGGTTATTTCTGCTGAAAGAGTCCCACATGATTCTTAAGGTTTCTTCATTTTTTTTAAGTCTTTTATCTGATTTTTCTTCAAATATATTACTGCCAGGTGATTTATCTTCAAGTTCAGAAATTCTAGCTTCTACTTGCTTGAGTCTGCTCCTCTGACTTTCTATTGAGTTGTCTAATTTTGTAATTTTGTTGTTAATCTTCTGAATTTCTGATTGCTGCCTATCTATGGATTTTTCCAGCTTTTTAAACTTTTCATTATGTTCCTGAATAATCTTTCTAATTTCTTCAGTTGCTTTATCTGTGTGTTCCTTGGCTTGTTCTGTGTATTGCCTCATTTCCTTTCTGATGTCTTGAAGGGTTCTGTATGTTAAACTTGTGTATTCTACACCTGGTAATTCCAGGAATGCACTTTCATCTAGAAGATCCCTGGATTCTTTGTTTTGAGAGCCTGTTGAGGTGATCATGGTCATTTCTTTATGTGACTTGATATTGACTGTTGTCTCTGAGCATCTATAAGTTATTGTGTTAGTTTATGCTTGCTTACTGTGACATAGCTGCTTGCTTTGTTTTGTTTTGGTATACCTTTATGGGTTCTTTAAGCTAGCTTGATTATTTTCACCTTTGGAGCTCTGGTGTCCTGTCCCCAGCAAGCTAGAGCTGTTATCAGGTATATCAGTCTAGGAGTCCATTCTGTTTTCTTGTATGAATTCAGCTCAGGTGTCCAGGTAGCTGGTCATCAAGTGTGTGGTACAAGCTCTGTCCTACAGCTTTTGAGGGGCAGGGGTAATTGGCGTATATACTGGTATCTGATTGCAGCAGAGGATCATGCTCTGAACAAGGCAGGGGCTGAGAACCAACACCCAAGTGTCTCTGAGGAAAATGCATCTCTGTTCCCTAGAATGTGCTGGTGGGTGTGTTCTGCAGACAGACCATGGGTACCCAATGTTTTTGGTTATAAGGACTGGGGGGTACTAGTTATCTTGGGACCCCTGTCGTGTGTGGCCAGGTGACCTGAGTGGACCTACCAGTTCTTAGGTCCCTGATGTGGGTAGGTGAGGGCCTTGTTTGATAGGCAATGGAATGTCAAATGTCAAACACCCACCTCTCCATCACACAGCCGAAATGGTTGGAGTTTGCCAACAAGGGCCTATTCTCCTGAAATAGGCCCACATAGGTCCATACAGAAGGGAAAGGTGCTCAAGGTCCACAGACAGTTTATGCCTGGACAGGAGCCGCTTCTGTTCTGAGCTCCCCTGGTTAATGGAGCTAGCAAATTATCCTTTACCCCCAATTGCCAATTTTTTCCTTCCCCAAGGCTGGGAGGATGGCTCTAGGTGCTCACCAGGGTCTACCTCAGGCCCCGGGATTCAGCCCCTGAAGCCAGCTTGGGGGTGGGGGGGGCACAGTAAAATATACGCAAGTACTTAGCTTTTGCCGAGAGCACCATTCTCCTTAGGTTCCGGAGGTATGAGTAGGCCGTATGGCTGGCTGCTTCTCCCAGAGGAAACTGCGGCTGAATACTAGCACCAGCCCACCGCTGCTGCTGCCACCACTCCGGGAATAACGCCTGAGGGTTCCCCGCGATTCAGGTTCGGTAACTCCTCTCCACTTCTGAATGGTCTCTTCCTCTCCCTGCCCCTCAGTTTGTTGTCTAAGCTTGCCTTCGATGCTCAGGACTCCCAGCTTGTCACAAATATACTCGTTTCACTTGTTTTTTCTGGTCTTTGTTAAAAGGAGGCCTCGCTGGAAGCATCTGTCTATTCCGCCATTTTGGCTCCACGCAAAGGATTCATAGATTTGTTTTTGTGTATCTGTATTTTTTATTTTCTTTTCGTGAGCTGTCTGTCATATCTATTGTCCATTTTTTCCATTGGGTTGTTGCTGTTGTTTCTTATCTATTTATAGGAACTCTTTATATATTAGGAAACCTAATACTATAATATAAGCTACAAATATTTCTTCACAGATTGTATTTAGACTTTGGTTTTGGTAGTTTTGCCATGCAGATTTTTTTTTTTTAATGTAGTTTAATTTATCAATCTTCTATGGTTTCTGGGATTTGTATTATAAAAGTACTAGCTCTGAGGAGAAAAAAGCTTTGAGATAAAATCAGAGTGAGCTACAAAAGAGCATTCTAATTAAAACCTTGGATAAAACCAGAGCTATCTTAAGTAATTATTGATAACCTAATAAAAATGTCCATCTTGCCTCCACGCCCACCCTGTAAAACTTATTCCTCTCATAGTCTATTGGATCTCAGTAAATGACAGCTTTATCCTTCTACTTGCTCAAGGATGTCCTTGGGATTCTCCTTCGCTCCTCTCTTTTTCTCACATCTCACATTCAACCCATCAGCAGTTCTTGTCTCCTCTACCTTTTTAATACCTCTAGAATCTGACTTCATTTGACAATAGCTATCTGGTCCAAGCCACCATACCAGACTATTGCAGAGGCTCCTAAATGGTTTCCTTACTTCTCCTCTGGCCTCCCCCACAGTTTACTCTCAAGCAGAGAGATCTCTTTAAAATATAATCCAGATAGTTTCACTCCTCTGCTCAAGACTTTGCGAAATCTTCTCATCTAGCTCAGGGTAAAAGCCAAAGACCTCACAATGGCTTAGGGTCCACTGTTACCCTCTAGTCTTACCCCCTTTCACTCACTGCTCACCTGCTCTGCTGGCTATTTATTGCTTGAACATAGCTAGTTCCTGTCTCAGGGCTTTTACACGTCTTGTGCCTCTCCCTGGAATGCTCTTCCCTACACTTTTCAAGATTTTGCCCAAATGGCACCCTCTTTGTGGGGCCCTTTCTAATCACTCTATTTAAAAACTTACCACGCCCACCTCCCCCCCGGCTCCAGCCACTTTTGACACTCCCTATCCTCCTTCCTGCTCTTTTTATCTCCATAGCTCATATCTCCTGTGACATCCTATATATGCTGCTTATTTATTTGTTTAATGTCTTTCTCCCTTAGCCTACACCCCCAATCTAAGCTCCATGAGTGCAGGGAATTATTTCTGTTGTGTTTGATTCTGTATCCCTAGCCCTAGAAGAGGGCTTGTCACATCACTGATTACAAATGAATCTTGAATCAATCGCAAAGGACTACAGTATCTAATTAAATTCCATACAAGTGTACTGAAAGCTAGCTATATGGAAGCCTCTGTGGTTGGGAGTGGAGGTTGCAAAGAAAAAGAAAACTGCACTCTTGTTGTGTTTCATTGAGCTGATTCTGCCTCACAGCAATTTTACCCATATGGAAAAAATTTCAAAGGAAAAGAGACATTGAAGATTCCCCTAAGAGCATGAATAAAATTTTGCAGTGGAGAGGAAAGGCAGGCCTTCACGGTATGAAGAGATACAGAGATGTAAGAAAGCTTAAGCTTTTCCAAGTAATTATGTTAGAATTGGATGCGTAAAATAGGCACTAGGAAATTAACGCTGGAAAATGCAAGTTGGCACCTTATTTTAACAGATGCCAGGGTAAGGTTATACTTAATTATTATATCCAATAGAAAGCTACTTACCAGAAATTAATTGGATGGCAAGTGGGTGGGAAGTGCTTAGTCTACTTGCATGTCTCAGATGCAGTGGGACTGGAAAGGCAGTTTAGAGTCTAATGGCATGATATCAGCAAGAGAGCCTGAAGTAAGTGATAGCAGTATTAGAAAGGAATGATATGAAAATGCCTGTGAACACTGAATAGACACAAATTAAGAAATACTTGGTTATAGAAGGTAAAAGGGGAGCAGCGGATGGCCCTGAGATTTTAATTCTGGTGATCTAACTGTCCTTCCTTAATAGCATATTATCATAGATGCCTTGGTGTAGTAATGGTTAAGAGCTTAGCTGCTAACCAAAAGGTCAGTGATTTCAACCCAGAAGCCACTCCACAGGAGAAAAGACCCACGATCTGCTTCTGTAAAGATTACAGCCTAGGAAACCCTATATGGGGCAGTTCTACTCTGTCCTCTTGTGTCACTATGAGTTGGAATTGACTCTATGGCACACAACAAAAACACATGTATTATGGAGTCCCTGGGTGGTGCAAACGGTTAATGTGTTTGGCTGCTAACCAGAAGGTTGGCTGTTCAGTTCACCTAGAGGTGCCTCAGAAAAAGGGTCTGGTGATCTACTTCCAAAAAATTAGCCATCAAAAACCCTATAGGGGACAGTTCTACTCTAACACACATGGAGTCACCATGAGTTGGAATTGACTCATCAGTAACTGGTGGTAGATGCCTTATGGAACCAGGTCTTGGGTCCGTCAAGATCGCTAATGGCTTGATATATTTGCCTGTCAGGAGATTTTGAGTTTATTCCATAGATCCTCAGCAGAAAAAGCCAGCAATGCCTTGGCTCTCAGTGCTGAAGGAAATAGGGAAATAGCTGTTCTCTTTATGCTGCTGGAGCTGCATCTGACCCCTAGAATTGGGTAGAAATTTGCATGGCTGTTCAGCAAGTTTTAACCCAACAGTTTAAATTGAATCCAGCAGCTCCACCCTCATCTCTGGGAAAATCAGCCCAATGACAATATGCATATTATACAATGGTAAGGCAGACCTGGTGGCGTAGTGGTTAAGTGCTGCGGCTGCTAACCAAGAGGTCGCCAGTTCAAATCTGCCAGGTCCTCCTTGTAAACTCTATGGGGCAGTTCTACTCTGTCCTAAAGGGTCGCTATGAGTCAGAATCAACTCGACGGCAATGGGTTTTAAGGCAGCCAGAAAAAGTTCAGCGAGAATGCTAGCTACTTTCCAATCCTTTTCTTATCTATGGTTGACCTAGGTTTCTTATACAAACATCAAGAGATTAGTTAAATGTCTTGCCCCGTACAAAAAAGAAAATCTGTGTGATTCAGAAACCACAGAATTTCAGAAGAATTATATTTGCCAGAAAACAGATTTTTTGTGGTAGTTTTATTAAAGTTTTTCATTAATAATTTTGTGCCTTTTAAATGACTTTCTTTAGTTTTGTTAATTTTTTAAATATAATTACTGAAACAAAGTTCTTTTGGAACCCAGCCACGCCTATTCACTTATAAAGGAAACAGAATTTCAATGAGCTTGTAGCTTTTTTTTTTTGTAGCTTAGTGTTGAATTCATTCTCAGCTTGGACTATGTGTGACTGACATGGTCATGGACAGCTGCCCTGAAATGTTTCTTGGAATTGCTGAAAACAGTCTATTCCTACTGGACTTCCTTGGCCCCTTTTCCCACTGCACCAAAACATAAATCATCCTTAATTGCCACCTTAATTGAAAGGAGTATTTGGGCTGTTTGAGGCAACTTGATTATATCTACAGCCAAAAGTAAAGAACCTACTGTCTTTGACTCATCTCCAAATTTTAAAGAACAATAATGAAAGTTACTCTGTGATTCGAGGATTTATTATAGGTTAAGTTTAGTGCAAGGTTTAATGCACTGAAGTTCTGTGCTTCCATCCCTCCCAACCCATAAAGAACTATTGCTATACATTTCTTGAGGAGATTCAATTTTAATGTAATACAGAGGATGGTTAAATATGTCATTATAATGACACGTGCAAAGAGCTGGAAATGGAAAACCAAAAGGGAAAAACACGCTCAGCGTTTCTCAATCTGAAAGAACTGAAGAAAAAAATTCAAGCCTCATGTTGCAATAGTGAAGGATTCCATGGGGAAAATATTAAATGATGCAGGAAGCATCAAAAAAAGATGGAAGGAATATACAGAGTCATTATACCAAAAAGAATTAGTTGATATTCAACCATTTCAAGAGGTGGCATATGATCAGGATCCAATGGTACTGAAGGAAGAAGTCCAAGCTGCTCTGAAGGCACTGGCAAAAAACAAGGCTCCAGGAATTGATGGAATATCAATTGAGATGTTTCAACAAACAGATACAGCACTGGAGGTGCTCACTCAACTATGCCAAGAAATATGGAAGACAACTTCCTGGCCAACTGACTGGAAGAGATCCATATTTATGCCTATTCCCAAGAAAGGTGATCCAACTGAATGTGGAAATTATAGAACAGTATCATTAATATCACACACAAGCAAAATTTTGCTGAAGATCATTCAAAAACAGCTGCAGCAGTATATAGACAGGGAACTGCCAGAAATTCGGCTGGTTTCAGAAGAGGACGTGGAACCAGGGATATGGTTGCTGATGTCAGATGGATCTGGGCTGAAAGCAGAGGATGCCAGAAGGATGTTTACCTGCGTTTTATTGTATGCAAAGGCATTCGACTGTGTGGATCATAACAAACTATGGATAACACTGAGAAGAATGGGAATTCCAGAACACTTAATTGTGCTCATGAGGAATCTTTATATAGATCAAGAGGCAGTTGTTTGGACGGAACAAGGGGATACTGATTGGTTTGAAGTCAAGAAAGGTGTGTGTGTGAGAAGCTGGTCTATATGAAGAGGAATGGGGCATCAGGATTAGAGGAAGACTCATTAACAACCTTCGTTATGCAGATGACACAACCTTGCTTGCTGAAAGTGAAGAGGACTTGAAGCACTTACCAATGAAGATCAAAGACCACAGCCTTCAGTATGGATTGCACCTCAGCATAAAGAAAACAAAAATCCTCACAACTGGACCAATGAGCAACATCATGATAAACGGAGAAAAGATTGAAGTTGTCAAGGATTTCATTTCACTTGGATCCACAATCAACAGCAGTGGAAGCAGCAGTCAAGAAATCAAAAGATGCATTGCATTGGGCAAATCTGCTGCAAAGGACCTCTTTAAAGTGTTGAAGAGCAAAGATGTCACCTTGAAAACTAAGGTGCGCCTGACCCAAGCCATGATATTTTCAATCACATACGTGTGTGGACAATGAATAAGGAAGACCGAAGAAGAACTGACGCCTTTGAATTGTGGTGTTGGTGAAAAATATTGAATATACCATGGACTGCCAAAAGAACGAACAAATCTGTCTTGGAAGAAGTGAGGCCAGAATGCTCCTTAGAGGCAAGGATGGCGAGACTGCGTCTTGCATACTTTGGACATGTTGTCAGGAGGGATCAGTCCCTGGAGAAGGACATCATGCTTGGCAGAGTACAGGGTCAGCGGAAAAGAGGAAGACCCTCAACGAGGTGGATTGATACAGTGGCTACAACGATGAGCTCAAGCATAACAACGATTGTAAGGCTGGCTCAGGACCGGGCAGTGTTTCATTCTGTTGTGCATAGGGTCACTCTGAGTCGGAACCGACTCGAGGGCACCTAACAACAACAACAACAACAACATGGTTAAATATAAGGGTTGGAAAAGTCATGTCGAACCCTTTCACCTTTCATTTTACAACAGATGAAACTGAGGCTCAGAGAGATAAAGTTATTTATTTTTACCAGATCTTAGAACAGACTGGTACAGGAATTGGAACTAGAATCTAATTTTTCTGATTTAGTGGTCTTTGAACTGTACCATGTTTATATACGATAACTAATTGATAATACTTAAAAATAGGAGGCTTCAGCAATGACTGACTAAACAATTTGGTCATTTTTCAGAGGAAATTGTACCAGAGCATCTGTATGAGAAGGGAGCTTCAGAGGCCTTCAGCTCAACATCCCGTCACATCAGGAATTCATTAGCATCCACAGGAATATAGTATATTAGTTAAAGTAAAGGAGACCTGCTGGCACAAACAGTTAAGTGCTCAACTGCTAACCGAAAGGTTGGTGATTGAAATCCACCCAGTGACTCCGCAGGAGAAAGACCTGGCAATCTGCTTCTGTGAAGACTACAGCCAAGAAACCCCCTATGGGGCAGTTCTTCTCTGTCGAAATTGACTCAGTGGCACCTAACAACAACAGTAATGCTAACTTCTGTAACAAACCAACTCTCAAACTTTAGAACCCCTGGTAGCCACTAGTAAACTTTGGTGTCTATGCATTTGCCTATTCTAGATATTTCTAGAAATATCTACTTCCAGGTATTTCTCATAAGCGAGATCTGAAAATATTTGTCTTTTTGTGTTTGATATTTCACTCAGCATGATACTTTCAGGGTTCATCCATATTGTAGCATGTATCAGGATTTCATTTCTCGATATATAAAACCAAAAGCCCTCTGCCATTGAGTCGATTCCAATTCATAGTGACCCTATATAAGACAGAGTAGAACTGCCCCGTAGGGTTTCCAAGGAGCAGCTGGTGTGTTCAAACTGCTGACCTTTTGGTTAGCAGCCAAAAGCTTAATCACTGTGTCACCAGTAATATTCCATTTCATGTGTATACCACATTTTGTTTATTCATCCATCTGTTGATGGAAATTTAGGTTGTCTCTACCTTTTGACTATTAAGAATAATGCTTCAATGAACATTGGTGTCCAAGTTTCTGTGTGTGTTCCTGCTTTCAATTCTTTGGGGGTACATACCTAGTAGTGGAATTGCTGGGCCATATGGTAATTCTATATTTAACTTTTTGAGGAACCAGTGTATATACCTTTTTGTTAAGGAATTTTTCTCTCCACACAAAGTAGATAACTGGTAGTACTACCTGAAGTTCTGCTTACTGGTAGAATTGGCCTTCACCATTGTTTTTCAGCCTAAGTGGGGCTATAGTGCAGTAGCAGTTTATTTTCAGCCTGCATCAGCAGGGTTTTTTTTTTCCTTCTCCATTTGTTGGTCGTAGAGAAACGTCATGAAGTTATAGGTGTGAGCTGAAAGTAAAGTGTTTGTGGAAAATTGTGGGTGACATGTCAATATAGACTACTTGTTTGTACAGTTTACTTGTGCTTTATGGACCTGCTTGAGCCCGGATGCAGATGTACTTCTATCTTACATTAGAATACTGCTGGTGTACCCAATCTTATAACTTAGTGGCTGCTGGGTGCACAGGTGTGCTATTAATCTCTTTCACCATCACTGTAGCTACTAATGCATATAATAGCTACTAATTTACAGTATATACCTCAGGTGGAGACAATTGCCCTCTCAGAGACCCAGCGCATTTATTGTTTTACCTTAGTGGGGTAAAAGGAAGAAGGACTGTTTCCTGACACCAGTAAGCTGAGAAGAGACAGAGATGGTCACCCACCCTGAACAGGAGTAATAAGTAATGTGGAGGCCTTCCCTTTTTATTACCCTTTTCCCTAACTCTCTTTCTTTACATGCTATTTGGTACATATTCACTGTCGCTTACTAGTATATTAACCTTGGGAGAGAATGACTCTGGCATTCTTATCCAATGGTGCAAAGTGGGGTATGCATGGATGCGATGTAACATTACTCCGAGAGACAGGAGCCTAGCCTTGGGGAACCTTGGTTGATGAGGATATTTTTTACTGTTCTACTCATCCCTGTTCTGTTTGTTCTGTGAATCATAAATACCTGTTGGTTGTGCCAATAGAACAGTGTCTGGTCTGTGCTCTGCTCCAAATCGTCTTCACTTTAGAACCTGTGAATATGGCACACTCCACTGGGTCTGATAGAACCCAGCTCATGTTGGGCAGCTCTAGTTTCATGAACACTTGATGTCTCATGATCGGATAGTTTCTTCCAGGTCCCAATAATATGTCAGGAGCTGCTTTGTGAATTATGTATAGTTCTCTGCTGCAGATGGCATGGCCTTGCCCTGGAACCCTATGAGTCTGCCCTGTAATTCTTATATCTGGGCTTCCTAGAGATTTCACACAGTATCTTTATCTATCACAGATATATCTAGTGCCCTAGAATCTTCTGGGTCATATGGCTTATCATGGTCTGAATTGTGTCCCCCCAAAATATCTGTCAACTTGGCTAGGTCATGATTCCCAGTATTGTATGATTATCTACAATTTTGTCATCTTACGTGATTTCCCCATGTGTCATAAATCCTATCACTATGATGTAATGAGGTCGATCAGTGGCAGTTATATTGATGAGATCTACAATATTGATAGTGTCTTAACCCAACTCTTTTGAGATACAAAAGAGAGAAGTGAGCGGAGAGACATGGGGACCTCATATCACCAAGAAAGCAAAGCCAGGAGCAGAGCTCGTCCTTTGGATCCGGGGTTCCTGCATGGACAAATTCCTAGTCCAGGGGAAGATTGATAAGAAGGACTTTCCTTCAGAGCCGACAGAGTGGGAGAGCCTTCCCCTGGAGCTGACACCCTGAATTTGGACTTCTAGCCTACTAGACTGAGAGAAACTAAATTTCTCTTTGTTAAAGCTATCCACCTATGGTATTTCTGTTATAGCAAGGCTGGATGACTAAGACATGGCCCAAGTGGCAGTACTTCTTGTACTGCCACTTAAACTAGTAACCTTCCTCATCACCAATAAATGCATGTTATGGATTGAATTGTGTCTACCCAAAATGTGTGTCAACTTGGCTAGGCCATGATTCCCAGTATTGTGTGATTGTCCACCATTTTGTCATCTGATCTGATTTTCCTATGTGGTTTTTTTTTTTTTTTTTTTTTTGTAAATTCTACCTCTGTGATGTTAATGAGGCAGGATTAGGGGCAGTTTTGTTAATGAGGCAGAACCCAATCTATAAGATTAGGTTGTCTCTTTAGTTAATCTCTTTTGAGCTATAAAAGAAAGAAGCTATTAGAGAGACGGGGGGCCTCATACCATCAAGAAAGTAGTGCCAGGAGAAGAGCACATTCTTTGGACTTGGAGTCCCTGCACCAAAAAACTCCTAGTCCAGGGGAAGATTAATGACAGGGACCTTCCTCCAGAGCCAACAGAGAGGAAAAACCTCCCTCTGGAGATGACGCCCTGAATTCGGACTTCTAGCCTCCTAAGCTGTGAGCGACTAAATTTCTCTTTGTTAAAGCCATCTGCTTGTGGTGTTTCTGTTATAACAGCCCTAGATAACCAAGACAATGGGGTCAGAGTGTATTCCTAAAATGTGATATATATACTGCCTTCAAAATGCAAAGTGGCTTACCACATGCACTCTGCTTTTTTCTTAGTGTGGGAAGCAGAAGGTGCAGTAATTTGTCCTTTACCTGGGGGGAGATGTTCTGGCATGCCCCAGAACACTGGACTCCTAACAGCCCCACCAATGCGGCAGGCTCCTTAATCTTTTTAATGTTTAACGTCTACTTTCTAGAGTGCATGTGTCTTACCAGTACCCCAGAGTACTTATCATTTCCCGCTTATCAGCTTCATTTGACATGATGACGTAAATATATTTGACCAAAGTGAAATTCTGTGGAATGTCCATATGACTCAGGTCCCTTTGGACTACATTGTGACTGAAAGTAGGGTTTAACACAGCCCTAGGGCAAAGTCATAAATGAATACTATTTCCATCACTTGTGAATGTAAACTGTTTCTGATTCACCTCTCTCATAGTTATGGAAAAAGTATATACTTGCCAGTTTAACAGCTACATATCAAAGGCTGTGTTAATCTGTTCTAATAAAGAAACCACCTCCAGTCCAGCAACTTCCACCAGGGTTACTATTTGCTTGAGTTTCTGGCAGTCTATGTTATCTTCCATGATTCATTTGGTTTTTCACAGAAGTTAAACTATTTAATTAAATGCAGACATGTAGAAACTATTGCCTCTGCATCCCTTAAGTCTCTGAGTGTGGTACTAATGTCTACCATTCCACCTAGGATACAATACTGTTTTTGTGTTGTTGTTTATTTGTTTTCATTTCTTCAAATGTTTTTATTTTGACCTGGGTGGGCAGGAGGAGGAGAAAGTTGAGATTCATTGCTTAGGGGACAATGAACTATTAAGGGTGATGGAAATTTTTCGGAACAGTTATGATAGTTGAATAAGATGAACATGATTAATGTCATTGAATTGTGTATGTAAAAAATGGTGAAATGGCAAATGTTTTGTTACATATATGTTTACCGCAATAAAAAGTTGCTAATTTTTTTTTGAAAAAAATATTTGGACTCACAAAAAGTTGCAAAAATATTACAGAAAAGTACCCAGCTTCCCCTGTTTTCCCCTTACATCTCAAATGCCAGAGCCATTTAGTACATCTTCCTCCTGTCCCGGTTCACTACAGGTGAAAATATTTGCAATCGCACCACTACAGCACGCGAGGGACTAACAATATTTCACCTACCTCCACTGACGGGTTCTCATTACTGTCTTGCAGGTGAGTGATCCAACTCCAAGATACCATCCTTAGATCTAATCTGCTTTTATTACCACTTCGGTCACCAACTGTCTTAGACTATAATCCCTATGAGTAGAATTTGAGGTGGGAGTTCTTTGTTTAAGTGATCTTAAAGAGAAACCTATTAGGGAGTGAAGGAAGCAGGAGATAGCAGGAGGAGAAGTTAGACAAAGATATGTCTTCAGGAGAAGTCAAGCCTCAGCCTGATCCCACCAGCAGCCCTGGACTGTGAATTGTACCACAGGGGTCTTCCCACCCAGATGCAAGGAGGCTGGGCAGTTACACCCCTTCATCAGTTAGTCTTTGGCTATGGCCGTTCCCTGGGGTAGGGAAGTGGGATATAATGTTTCAGCCATTGTCTCCAGGACCAATTCCAGGTGAGTAGGCTCCTGCCCACCAAGTGCAAGTGTCCATAAAAGGACACAGACATGAACCATTAGCATCTAACACCCACAGCAGCAGGGGGATGAATACACAGCGTGACAAAGGGGATCTACCTGGGTGATGTGAAGGATTAATGCGCTCAGCTGGTAACCGAAAGGCTGGAGGTTTGAGCCCACCCAGAGATGCCTCAGAAGAAAGGCCTGGAATCAGCAGCTGCAAACCCTATGGAGAACAGTTCTACCCTGACACACATGGAGTGGCCATGAGTCAGAATTGACAGCAACTGGTGAAGGAGGTATGGGCAGGGCACCCAACAGCAACTGCTATACCACCCTGAGATGATATGCAATTAAAAACCTGAATGATAGGAAGGAGGCAGGCACGTGAAAATTTTGTGGAAGAGCATTCCAGGTAGTTCTGAGATGGAGATAAACTTAGCATGGTTGAAGGACAGAAAGAAGGGCAATGTGAGTGGGATGTGGTGAAGGCGGGGAAGAACGGGGAGGCGGTGCTTACCAGTCTGATGGAGCAGTGCGAGGTGACGCAGTAGCTGGTTTTACTCTGACTACGGCTCCCACATGGCACTTTGTAACCTCCACGCATGTTGATAAATTTATTTATTTTCTTATATACTTTATAAGGATAGAAGTTACTTCTTTTTTCATTGTTGTAAAAATACGTATAACGCATTTGCCAATTCAGCATTTTTCAGGTGTACGATTTAGTGATATCAATTATATGAATCACGTTGTGCAACCATCACCCATAATTGCCAAATTTCCCATCAGCATAAACAAAAACTCACTGCTTCCTAAAAGTAATTACTTCTTTTTAATAATTCGAGAAATGAGAGCTCTAGCATTCATATGGTGTGTACTAAGACAAAAGAGAAATTGAGTTAATGACGTGATTAGAAACGTCATTCATTAAGAATATGCACCCACAATCAGTTCATAGCTTATTTCTTGCTTTCGTGAATTTTTATAAGACAAAAAAAAAAGTCCAATCTTGACCTTGGGTGCCTTATCTATTCCCTCCTAATTAGGCTATACTTAAATGAACCATCTCTGAAAGGGAAAACAGATTTGTCACACTAAATGGTTTTCTTAAAATACTTCACTATGAAAGAAAGCATTGCTCCTCTTGCTATTTCCTGCACCATACATTGATTTTTTTTACTCTGTATCATCTTTCTAGTAGAAAGTGTTTTATTACTTCTCTTGGAGGTTAAAATGGATCTCTTTAATAGTGCCTTACTGACTTTGTTTATAAAGGAAACAAGCAAGTGCAACTACACACGTGTCTTGTGTAGGTCAATCTCCTCTCCATGTCCTCAAGCTTCTATTGTGCACTTCATTCACACGGGTATAAAATGGCATGAGAGAGCCCCTTATTCTCCATTCATATGGCTTTGATCCTAATCTGGGACTTCTTACCTAGATTTGTTTCTGAACAAGTGTCCATGTCTCTAATCTCTAATCCACCTTTTGAACTGCTGCCAGGTTAGTTTTTCTCAAATCCTGTTCCGATCATTGACGTACTCGCCACAATGATCTGTTTCAATCACTCATCTGGGGATTTAAAGTCCCCTACCACCAAGATAGGGTCGCTATGAGTTGGAATTGACTTGATGGCAGTGGGTTTGGTTTTTTTTACAAGCAAGATCTCATTTCCCACTGAGAGGATCTTTTTTTACTCCCCAATAGAAAGCTTGTGCTCTGACCAGGTTGTTCTTCTCACCATCCCATAAACAGAGCAGGTTTGTTCCTTTGTCTTTGCCTCTATTTATGCTTTCCCTGCATGTGCAGAGTCCTCTCCAGTTCTTATCTCCCCAAATCTTACCTAGCTTTCAAACTCCATCCCCCAGGAATCCTATGACTCCTTTGGCTCACTAAGGCATACCTTTCCTCTGCAATGTAGCACCAGTCAAGGGCTGACCACCTAATCATCACTTAGGGAAAAATACATATGCACTGGGCTTGAGAAAGCTATGAAGCAGCTACAATCTTTGCCTTCCGAAACCAGAATGACAATGAACCTTCTGGGACTTGTAGAGAATTCCTCCAACTCCCCCAGAAAAACCAAACAATGAACAAGTTTACCATCTTGTCCAAAGAAATAGCAAAGTTAAATATTTTGAAAGTATGGGGCACCATCTTTTAGGAAAATGGTTCGTGAATGAATACAGAAAAGAGGGGGTATGTTCAATGAAGACAAAACTCACCGAAGTTTCACCAAGCAATAGTTTAGCTTAACTGGTAAAGAATGTTTGCCTTGAGCATTGTACTCTTTTAAGAACTATCTCTATGGGATCAAACTGACAACAGCAACTTATAAGATTAGATAGGAACCTTAGGAGGCAGTGAGTTTATGTTAATGGAGGAGGAACAGTTCAGAAATAGAGGGTAAGAATGGTTGCACAACTTGAAGAGTGTAATCAATGTCACTGAATTGTATGTGTAGAAACTGTCGAATTGGTGTATTAAAAATAAATCAAGTCTAAAAAGAATCCTTTCCTCAGGGGTTATTGCATCAAAGGAGTTAATGATTACAATGTACTTAACACAGCTCCTGACACTTGTATATTACTGTCTTTTAGAAAGGGAGTAGATAGAGCCTAGTGTCTAAATGCATAGGATCTGGAATCATACTGCATGGGATCAAATACTGGGCCACTTACTGTTTGAATATGGGCAGGTTCTTTAATCTCAATATGCCTCATCTTTCTCATTTGAAACCTGGTGTTATAATAGCATTGTGGTGAGGATTCTATTGTATGTTGTATATGCAAGGTACTTAACATCTTGGCATATAGCTCTCAATAAAGGTTAGCAAGTTGCAGAAGAATCTATGATATCACAAGTACAAAAAAAAAAAAGGTACACAAACGTTCATTGAAGTTTTATCTATAATTGCCAAAAACTGGGAACAAGCCAAGTGTCCTTCAGTAGGTGAATGGATAAACAAAGTGTGGGGCATCCATACAATAGAAAACTACTCAACAATAAAGAAGAATGAAAACTGCTGATACATGCAGCAACTTGGATGGCTCTCAGGGGCATTGTCCTGAGTGGAAAAAAAAAAAAAGCCAGTCTCAAAAGGTTACAACTATATGGTTCCATTTATGTGACATTTGTGAAGTGCCAAAGTTATAATGATGAAAAAACAGATCAGTAGTGGCAAGGGGAAAGATGTGACTATTAAGGGGTCACACAAGAGAGTTCCTTTGTGGTAACTGAACAATTCTATACCTTGACTGAGGTAATGCTTATTTGAATTTACGCACGTGGTAAAATTTCATAGAACTACACACACACACACACACACACACAAGAGTGCATGTAAAAATGGATGAAATCCAAATAAGTTCTATACCTCTTTACCTGAGTTAATAGTCTTTTATCAAAACCAATCTCCTGGTTTTGACAATTTATGGTTATATAAGGTACTATCTTGGGGGGAAGCTGGCTAAAGGGTACATGGGAGCTTCCTGTACTATTTTCACAACTTTTAAAAAAAATTTGTTTTATTGTACTTTAGATGAAGTTTTACTAGAACAAACTAGTTTCTTATTAAACAGTCAGTAAACACATTGTTTTATGACACCCGTTAGCAACCCCATGACATGTCAGTACTCTCCTTTCTCAACCTTGGGTTCCCTATTACCAGCTTTCCTGTTCCCTCCTGCTCCTAGTCCTTGCCCTTGGGCTGGTGTGCCCTTTTAGTCTCATTTTGTTGTATGGGCCTGTCCAATATTTGGCTGAAGTGTGAACCTCAGGAGTGACTTCATTACTGAGCTGAAAAGATGTCCAGAGGCCATTCTCTCGGGGTTTCTCCAGTCTCTGTCAGGCCAGCAAGTCTGGTCTTCTTTCTTTTTGAGTTAGAATTTTGTTCTACATTTTTCTCCAGCTCTGTGCAGGACTGTCTATTGTGATCCTTGTTAGAGCAGTCAATGGTGGTAGCTGGACACCATCTAGTTGTACTGGAGTCAGTCTGATCCAGGCTGTGGTAGTTGTGGTCCATTAGTCCTTTGGACTAATCTTTCCCTTGTAGCTTTAGTTTTCTTCATTCTTCCTTGCTCCTGAAGGGGTGAGACCAGTGGAGTATCTTAGATGGCCGCTCACAGGCTTTTAATACCCCAGACACTACTCACCAGAGTAGAATGTAGAACATTTTCTTTATAAAGTGTTTTATGCCATTTGAGCTAGATGTTCCCCAAGACCATGGCCCCCACAGCCCTCACCCCAGCAATTCAGTCCCTCAGGGACTGTGGATATGTCTATGGAGCTTCCATGACCTTGCCTTGTACAAGCTGTGCTGGCCTTCCCAGAATTGTGTACTGTTTTATCCTTCACCAAGTTACCACTTATCTATTGTATATTTAATTTCACAATTTCTTGTGAGTCTTAAATTACTTCAAAATATAAAATTATGTTTTAAAAGAGAAAGTTTGTGTGTGTGTGTGTGTGTGTGTGTGTGTGTGTGTGTGTGATGAGAGAGAGAGAAGAGAGAGTAAGAGAGAATTAAAAACCCAATGACTCCTGGTGGAGTTATACTGGACAGAAGACTATATATTTTTTCTCTGGTGATCATTCGGAATTGGGAAAAAACTGCCTTTTCAAAGCCTCTGCTAATTCTTCATGCTGTCAATTGAAAAGACTAGGTTTAAATGGCCTTTTTGTTTTATTAAGAAAAGTATCTCAGAGAATTTTCTTGGTAGTACAAAGGTCTGGAGAGCCTAAATTGCTTTCTTTATTTTGGGCAAGAGTCATCTTTGAAGATTATTTTTGCCTTTAGGAAAATGCTTTTCTTCCTTAATTTGGGTTTAAACTGCATCATCTCCAAGAATTATTACTTGTCTGTCCCTGGGTGTGTGTGTGTGTGTGTGTGTGTGTGTGTGTGATTTGCCCAAGACTTACCCACAGGAGATAAGAAATCCATAGAAAGAGTAAAGAGACATGCCTTCTCCTCACACTGCCAGAGCATGGGAGACTCTGAGGGGATGTGGAGTGCCCCAAGACTCCTCTGGACTGTTTAGACAAGCCCTTCTGAGGTATTTCTGGACTGAGTACTTCGGGAAATGCCCTGTAGTGAATTATTATGTCCTATGGATTGTCCTAGTGAGGGGAGGGGAGATATACCAGATAGAGACTAGACCTTGGGATTAAGGGTGGGGTTTCCCTAAAGTAAAGGGTAAAGATGTAGTATGTACATATGTACACAGCAATCTGTACTACGAAAGAGTGAAGAGGAGATACCCTCTAAGGAAGGTGAAAAGGGCAGAATCCAAGCCAGGGAAACAAAGCTGAAGCCTAGAGTGTGCTATAATACTCTTGAAGGACTTATTTTCCCATGGACTCAGAGATCAGTCATATTAAGTGTCTAGTTAATTTTTTATGTGTCCTAATTTCTTTTGGTTTTTCTCAGACCTTCAGGGGAGCTGTGAGAGAATTCGGGGATGGGGCGGCTTTGGAACAGGCTGCTGTCCCTGAGTCACCTTGGAGGTTGTAGCAGACAAATATTGAGGGTAGTAGCAGGGTTTCCAAGGTGATCAGTAGCAGAGTGAGCAGAGGCCTTAGGCAATGCTGAGAGCAGAGGGAGAGGCCAGGTGAGAGCAGAGAATCACACTGCAGTGTGGACTACACAAAGGTGGACATGAGATCTACCTCTTCCCCCTCAAATATATCAGAGGGAGGTAACCTTCGAAAAGGAGGATGCAGATACCAGGTGTAACAAATTGAATTGTGTCCCCCCAGAATGTGTCAACTTGGTTAGGCCATGTGTGATTGTCCTCCATTTTGTGATTTTCCTGGGTATTATAAATCATAATCTCTGCCTGTGGTTAAAGAGGATTAGAGTAGGATGTAACACCCTTACCAGGTCACATCCTTGACCCAGTGTAAAGAGAGTTTCCCTGAGGTGTGGCCTGCACCACCTTTTATCTCTTCAGAGATAAAAAGGAAAGGGAAGCAAGCAGAGAGTTGAGGACCTCATATACCACCAAGAAAGCAGTGCCGGGAGCAGAGCACATCCTTTGGACATGGGGTCCTGCACCTGAGAAGGTCCCCAACCATGTGAAAATTGAGGACAAGAACATTCCTCCAGAGCCAACAGAGAGAGAAAGGCTTCCCCTGGAGCTGACACCCTGAATTTGGACTTTTTAGCCTACTTTACTATGAGAGAATAAATTTCTCTTTGCTAAAGCCATCCACTTGTGGTATTTCTCTTATAGCAGCACTAGACGACTAAGACACCAGGACATGAACACACACAGAGGAATAATATATAATGACCATTTGAACTGTTAACTGTGTTAGTAGTGTGACTGGTGGGGAAGGACAAACTGGTGGAGGAAATGTTCTTTATATATTTATGAAGTTTCAATTGTTTTACAATAAGAGTATTTTTATTAACTTAAATTTTTAGATAGTGAGTACATGGTTCATAAACCACCCCCGCCAAAAAAAAAAAAAAAACATTGCTGTTGAGTTGATTCCGAATCATAGCGACCCTATAGGACAGAGTGGAACTGCCCCATAGGGCTTCCAAGGAGCAGCTGGTGGATTCGAACTGCCAACCTTTTGGTTAGCTGCCAAACACTTAACCACTGAGCCACAAGGACCCCGTTACATGGCTCATAATCAAACAATAAAAAATATACATATAGTTTTTAAAAAGCCTTATTCAAATATCTGTTTCCCATTCAAGCTTTTTCCACTGCCCTTACCCTTAGATAATCACTTTTTTATTGTTATTGTTTCTAAAGTATCCTTACAGACATTCTTTAAACAAAGAATTCATTTATAACAGTATCTTGAATGTACTTTCATATAGATACATACTTTCTCTCTTTTTTTGTTTTCCTTTCTTTTGTAGCTACATACTCTTCCATCATACAGATGTGCCATTCATTATCTTACCAGTTTTCTATTAATGGATATTTGGTTTGTTTCAAAACTTTTTCTATTCAAAACAATGCTGCAAAAGAATAACCTCGTACTTTTCTTTTGTCATAAGTATGCAAGTATATCTGTATGATTAATCGCCAGAAGTGGGATTGCTAGGTTAGGGCATACCCATTTGTAATTCTGAGAGATACTGCCAAATTGACCTGCCAAGGGATTGTATCAACTTGTGTTGGCACCACCAATGTTGGAAAGTGCTCTTTTTCTAAGCGTATGTCCAAGAGAAAATATTTTTGAACTTTGGATTTCTTTTTTTTTTTTTTTTTCCAATCTGATGAGTAAAAAATGGTATCTCAGTGTACTTTTAACTCCATTTATTTTACTATAATTGTGGTTGAGCATTTTTTCATATGGTTAAGAGCCATTTTTATTTCATTTTCTGAGAACTGTTCACGTGCATTTAGTTTTTCTATTCCCTAGTTCTTTACTATTCTTCACTGAGAAGGCCTGGGAGCACTAATGCCCTAAAAGTCACGATCACATGCAGCTTCCGGATCTTGGGTCTTAATACGGTTCTCCACTTTAAGGGACCAGGGGTCCTTGGAGAAACAGCTAGTCCAGAGCTGGGACAGGGAAAGTAGAAGATGAGCCTGGAACATCTTGTGCCAATAAGTAAAGAAGTGCTCAAAGAAGAACAAGACATGCTAAAAGAACAGAAAAATCAGATAGAAGAGGCCCCCACTGGCCAAATCTGAGGCAATTTGAACATCAAAGTAAATAGTGGTAATAATAGAGTATAACTCATTGAGCAAAATAGGAAAACTCGAGTCCATATGTCTTAGTTATCTAGTGCTGCCATAACAGAAATACCACAAGTGGATGGCTTTAACAAACAGAGATTTATTTTCTCACAGTTTAAAAAAAAAAACCGAGTGCCGTAGAGTCAATTCCGACCCATAGTGACCTATAGGACTGTGAGAGTTTCTGAGAGTTTGAGAGTTTGGAAACTCTCACAGTTTAGGAGGCTATAAATGTGAATTCTATGAGACCGCTCTGGCAGAACATCCTGGTCTCTTCAGCTTCTGCTTTCTGGTTCCTTGGAGATCTCCATGTGGCTTGGCATCTATTTTCCCCTGGGTCTAGGAGGTTCTCAGTGCAGGAGTCCCAGGTCCAACGGATCCACTCCACTCCCAGCCCCTTCTTGGTGGTAGTGAGGTCCCTGCAATCTCTGCTCGCTTCTCTCTCCTTTTCTCTTTTGTAAGAAAAAGGGTGTGATTCAAGAAAGGTTGTGACTTGAGTAGGGGTGTAACTTGAGTTACGCCCTTTAGTAAAGACGTGACTCAAGATACAACCCACTAATCCTGTCTCATTAACATATAGAGGTTTAGGATTTACAACACACGAAATGGGGGCTAATTTCTCCAATATCACAAAATAGAGGACTATTACATCAGATCACAAAATGGAGGAAAACCACACAGTACTGGAAATTGTGGCCTAGTCAAGTTGACACATGTTTTAGGGGGACAAAATTTCAATCCATGACAACATACCTTTATAAACAAATGAGTGAGTGAATTAAAATTTGGCAAAAAAAGGATATTTACAAAGCTTGTTCTTGAAAAGATTTATTAATTACAAAGAGAAATTGGTAATTTCATATTCAGAAGTCTAGCAAACTCTACATCAATCAAGTAATTAATGTTAATGTCATCAGTAATTGTCTTAGATATCCATTGCTACCATAACAGAAATGCCACAAGTGGATGGCTTTAACAAACAGAAATTTATTTCCTCAGTTTAGGAGGCTAGAAGTCCAAATTTAGGGTGCCAGCTCTAGGAGATAGCTATCTCTCCCTGTCAGTTCTGGGGGATAGTCTTTGTTCTTTGGCTCTTTGGTGATCTTCATGTGGTATGGCATCTATTTTCCCCCATCTCTGCTTCCTCCCTTGCTTGTTTATTGTCTTTTATATCTCAAAAAGATTGACTTAAGATACGTCCTGCACTAATCCTGTCTCATTAATGTAACAAGGAAAACCCATTCCCAAATGGGATTATAACCACAGATATAGTGGTTAGGATTTACATCACATATTTTCAGCGGACACAATTCAATCCATAACATTCCACCCTCTGGTCCCATACCATTGGCACACCTTAATGGCAGCCTCCCACCCCAGAACTGAGGTGGCAAAGATCCAACTCTTTGCAATCTAGGAGGCTATGGCCCCACCCTTTCAGATTCAGGAGACTGTGTCCCCACCCTTTGAAACTGAGAAGACCCTGTTTCCCATGCTCCTTCTAACAGTCCTGCTGATCTCTGAGCTACTCCAGGGATAACTCTTTTCTTTTCTTGGAAGACAACAGATGTAGTTCCTTTGACCTGTTTCCTGCCTGTAGAATTTCAACAGTGCTTTTTCCTTCTGTTCTTTTCTCTCCCCCCTCAGTCTAAGCTGATGGGTTTTGTCCATAATAGTTGGTTAGATCCATCATTTACAGGCTTAATCTCTTTAACAAAAGATTGTGTAGCCACATTCTTTGTGAACATTCTAGGGCATGTGTCCATAGTTTGTACAAAAAAATTTTCCAAATCTTTAAGTTCTGTTTCATTTTGCAGAGTTCATTTTTAAGGCCATCTCTTTCCTCTCACATATTACTATAAGCAGCAAGGAGAAACCATGCAGCCCCTTTAAGATCTTGCTTAGAAATCTCATCAGATATCCAAGTTTATCACTTACAAGTTCTACTTTCCACGAAACATTGAACATAATTCAGACAAGTTCTTGTGACTGTGTAAGAAACATCATTCTTCCTCCATTGTCCAATCACATAGTCACCATTTTCTTTTAAAGCCTCACCGGAAGCACATCTAATGTTCACATTTCTAGCAACATTCTATTGCTGGTGCCATATATATTCTCTAAGACAATAGAGACTTTCTCTATAGCTCTTCTCACTTCCTTCTAAGCCTCATCAGAATCGCCATTGACATCCATAATTCTACCAAGAGACTCTTCAAGGCAACCGAGGCTTTTACTACTAGGCGCCTTAAAACTCTTCCAGTCTTCACCCATTACCCAATTCCAAAACTGCTTCTATATTTCAGGTACCTGTTAGAGCAGCACCCAACTCTTCCAGTACCAGACTCTGTCATAGTTACCTAATGCTGCTATAACAGAAATACCACAGTTCTGGCTTTAACAAACAGAAATGTATTTTCTCATAGCTTAGGAGGCTAGAAGTCTGAATCCAGGGCACTAGCTCTAGGAGAAGGCTTTCCCTCTCTCTGTCAGTTCTGGGGGAAAGTCTTGTTCCTTGGCGATCTTCCTGTGGCATGGGGCATCTATCTTCCCCCCATTTCTGCTTCTTTGCTTGCTTGTTTAATCTCTTTTATATCTCGAAAGAGATTGACTCAAGATACACCCTACACTAATCCTGTCTTATTAACGTAACAAAGAAAACCCATTCCCCGATGGGATTATAACCATAGATATAGGGGTTAGGATTTACAACACATATTTTTGAGGTACGCAGTTCAATCCATAATGAACTATAATGAACGAAATTAAAATCATATACCACCTGGTAAGATGCAATGAAAAGAACACAGCGTCACTTTTGGGTTTTCTTTTTCTTTTGCCAAAAATGCATGGGCTGAACCTAATTATGAAAAAACATCAGACAAACACAGATTGAGAGATATTCTATCAAATAACTGGCCGCTATTTTTTGAAAGTATAAAGGTTATGAAAGTCAAGCAAAAACTAAGAAACTGTTCTAAATTAAAGAGACATGCAGCTGGCTAAAAAATAAAGAGACATGCAAATTAATGTAGAATGTGATTCTGAACTAAATCCTTTATTATAAATCCCTTGTTATCATTAAGATCTGAGTAATATGTGGTGGTTATATAACCAATTTCTTGTACTGTGTTTTAAAGGAAAGTTTACAGCTCAAGGTAGTTTCTCATACAAAAATTTATACACACATTATTATGTGACCCTAGTTGCTATCCCTATGTCAGCACACTCCTCCTTTCCACCCCAGATTTCCCATGTCCATTCAACCAGCTCCTGTCCCTTTCTGCCTTCTCATCTCACCTCAGAACAGGAGCTGCCCATTTAGTCTCATGTATCTACTTGAACTAAGAAGCACACCCTTCACGAGTATCATTTTATGCCTTATAGTCCAGTCTATATGAGTTGGAATCGACTCGACGGCACTGGGGAGTCCAGTCTAATCTTTGTCTGAAGAGTTGGCTTTGGGAATGGTTTTAGTTCTGCATTAAGAGAGAGTCCAGGAGCAATGTCTTCTGGTCTCAGTCAGACCATTAAGTCTAGTCTTTTTACTAGCATTTGAGGTCTGCACCCCACTTTTCTCCTGCTCTGTCAGGGATTCTCTGTTTTGTTCCCTGTTCATTGGTGGTAGCCAGGCACCATCTAGTTCTTCTGGTCTCGGGCTGATGGAGTCTCTGGTTTATGTGGCCATTTTTATTTCTTGGGCTAATATTTTTCTTGTGTCTTTGGTGTTCTTCATGCTCCTTTGCTCCAGGTGGTTGGGACAAATTGATGCATCTTAAATGGCCACTTACTAGCTTTTAAGACCCCGGGTGCCACTTACCAAAGTATGATGCAGAATATTTTCTTAATAAACTTTGTTATGCCAATTGACCTAAATGTCTGCTGAAACAATTGTCCCCAGAGCTCTTCAAAGAGTTTGGTTGTATTCAGGAAACTTCTTAGTGTTTGGCTTAGTCCAGTTGTGCTGATTTCCTTTGTATTGTGTGTTGCCCTTCTCTTCACCTAAGATGATTCTTGTCTAGTATCTAGTTAGTGAATATCCCTCTCCACCCTTGTAACCATAAAAGAATGTTTTCTTCTGTGTTTAAAACTTTTATTGAGTTCTTATAATAGTGGTCTCATACAATATTTGTGCTTTTGCAATGAACTAATTTTACTCAGCATAATGCTTCATCCATGTTAAGAGATGTTTCTCTGATTCTTCCTTGTTCTTTACTGTTGCATAGTATTCCATCATGTGAATATACCATAATTTGTTTATCCATTTATCCATTGATGGGCACGTAGGTTGCTTCCATCTTTTTTGCTATTGTGAACAGTGCTAAATTGAACATGGGTGTGCATTTATCTATTTGTGTGATGGCTCTTATTTCTCTAGGATACATTCCAAGGAGTAGGATTGCTGGATTGTATGGTACTTCTATTTCTAGCCTTATAAGGAAGCGCCAAATCAATTTCCAAAGTGGTTGTACCATTTTACATTCCCACCAGCAGTATATAAATGTTCCAGTCTCTCCACAGCCTCCCCAACATTTTTTATTTTGTTTTTTGGATTAATGCTAGCCTTACTGGGGTGAGATGGTATTTCATCGTAGTTTTGATTTGCTTTTTTCTAATGGCTAATGATCATGAGCATTTCCTCATGTATCTATTAACCACCTGAATGTCTTCTTTGGTGAAGTACCTGTTCATATCCTTTGCCCATTTTTTAATTGGGTTATTTGTCCTTTTGTTGTTGTTTTTGCAGTCTCTTCTAGATTTTAGAGATTAGACCTTGATTGGATATGGAGTAGCCAAAATTTTTTTCCCAGTCTGTAGGTTATCTTTTTACTCCTTTGGAGAAGTCTTTTGATGAGCATAAGTGTCTGATTTTTAGAGCTCCCAGTTATCTAGTTTCTTTTCTGGTGTTTGTATATTACTAGAAAAGTTTTGTAGTCTTTTCTACCATGTATTAGGGCTCCTAGTGTTGTCCTTATTTTTTCTTCCATGATCTTTATTGTTTTAGATTTTATATTTAGGTCTTTGATCCATTTTCAGTTAGTTTTTGTGTGTAGTGTGAGGTATGGGTCTTGTTTCATTTTTTTTTGCAGATGGATATCCAGTTATGCCAGCACCATTTGTTAAAGAGACAGTCTTTCCCCCAATTAACAGACTGTGGGCCTTTGTCAAATATCAGCTGCTCATAGGTGGATGAATTTATGTTTGGGTTTTCAATTCTGTTTCCTTGGTCCATGTATCTGTTGTTGTACCAGTATTAGGCTGTTTTGACTACCACAGGGGTACAGTAGGTTCTAAAATCAGGTAGTGTGAGGCCTCTCACTTTGTTCTTCTTCTTCAGTAATGCTTTACTTATCCGGAGCCTCTTCCATTTCCATATGAAGTTGGTGATTTGTTTCTCCATCTCTTTTTAAAAAATCGTTGGAATTTGGATCGGGATTGCATTGTATCTGTAGATCACTTTGGGTAGAACTGACATTTTCACAATATTGAGTCTTCCTATCCATAAGCAAGTTATATTTTTCCACTTACATATGTGTCTTTTGGTTTGTTGCGGTAATGTCTTGTAGTTTTCTTTGTATAGGTTTTTTATGTCTCTGGTAAGATTTATTCCCAAGTATTTTGTCTTCCTGGGGGCTCTTGTAAATGGTATTGATTTGGTGATTTCCTCTTCAAAGTTTTCTTTGTTGTTGTAGAGGAATCCAACTGACTTTTGTATGTTTACCTTGTGTCTGGATACTCTGCTGAACTCTTAGTTCCAGTAGTTTTCTTGTGGATTCTTTAGGGTTTTCTGTGTATAAGATCATATTATCTGAAAATAGGGATGCTTTTACTTCTTCTTTCCCAACTTGGAAGCCCTTTATTTCTTTTTCTATCCTAATTGCTCTGTCTAGGACCTCTGGCACAGTGTTGAATAAGAGTGGTGATAAAGGGCATTGTCGTCTGGTTCCCATTCTCAAGGGGAATGCTTTCAGACTCTCCTCATTTAGGATGATGTTAGTTGTTGGCTTTGTATAAATACCCTTTATTATGCTGAGGAATGTCCCTTCTATTCTTATTTTGCTGAGAGTTTTTATCATGAATGTCAGTAGGAGGTCATGCGCTGAGCAATTCAGGGGGCTGAGGGCTGCCCCTGTGTGGGAGGAAAGCACATCCCTGTTCCCTAGAGTGTGTAGGTGTGTGGGTTTTGCAGCTGGACTATATGGGTACCCAGTGCTGTTGGCTGTAAGTATTGGGAGGCACCACTTATTCTTGAACCCCTGTCATGGGTGGCAAGATGGCATGGGTGGAGCCACCAGTCCTCCAATCCCTGATGTGGGCAGGTGAAAAATAGGCAGGGTGGTGTCAAATGTCACGAATCTGCTATTCCCCCTTATAGCTGATATAGTTGAAAATAGGCTTGAGGTGTACACCCTGTTGTACTGTGCTAATGAGGGCCTATGCTGTTGAAATGGGCCTACACAGGCCTATGCAGAGGTGAAAGGCATTCAAAGTCCATGGACTTCTTATGCCTGTGCCTAGGCAAAGGGGCTGTGCCTTCCCTGAGTTCCCAGCTTAGGGGAACTGGCAGATGATATTTTTTCCTGTTTGTTAATTTTTTCCCTCTCCAAAGCTGGGAGAATGGCACGGAGCACACCAAGGCCCAGGGGATGCAACAATCACTGAACCCAGACTAGGACCCAGTGCAGAGCAGGGAGGGGGCAGGTAAATGGAAGAGAGGTTCTTCCCTAAGGGGGTGATTTTTTCTCCGTGCAGTAGGTTAGACATGTGTAGTTATCTGTTGCTGATTGGGCACCGCTTCTCGTGCAATAGGTTAGACATGTATAGTTATCTGTTGCTGATTGAGCACCGCTTCTCGCTGGTTCTGGACTGTTGAGCAGACTCCCTACTGCTCGGTCTCTCCCAGTGTAGAAAACATATCCCGAGTGCCACTGCTTGCCTCACCATGCACACGAGCTGACCCAGCCTGCAGGGTGCCAGTTCCTGCTGGGTTGGTTCTGGCAAATCCTCAATATTTCTGAACCATGCACCTCTCCCCCTGCTGCTCAGTCCAATTCTTCAACTTTGCCTTTGATGTTTGGGGCTCCTAGGTTGTTACATATAATTGATCCTTTTGGGGGGGGTCTTTGTTGTAAGAGGGACCACAGGAAGCATCTGACTACTCCATCATCTTGGCCCCACCCCTCTGCATAACCAATTTTGATGATTGCGTTGTAATTATTTAGACAAATGCCCTCATTTGTTGGAAATGCACACAAAATTATAAGAGAAAGAAATCAGAGATATAAAAATCAGAAAGAAGGGGGTAAGATTATCATTATTTCTCATTATTTCCAGGAATGATTCATCATCATATACTCAACTTACTCTCAAATGATTTAGGAAAAAAGTTCTTTATACTACATTTGCAATTTTTATGTAAGTTTGAGATTGTCTCAAAATAAAAAAGCAGTAAGAACTTATTGGTATTTATTTGGGACTGCCTTACAGTTCTAAATTAACTCAGAGAATTGACATCTCTGTGTTTATCAGTAATGTAAAATTTTGCTTCATACACGTCTTGTTAACTTTATTCCTAGGTATTTTATCATTTTTGTTGCAATGATACATGGGGTCTTTTCTTCCATTTTATCTTGGAATTGATTGTTTGTAAGAATGAAAGCTATTAATGTCTGTTTTGTACCCAGAGTTGCAGGTCGAGTTCTCTGGAAAAGATGCTGAGATAGAGTTTGGAATGCAGATGTTTATTAGAGATCCACACCTGTGGAAGGGAAAAGAAGGAAGCAGGATTGGACAGATAGAGAATTCAAACTGGCCTGACAAATCTTCTGCACCCAGAGGAAAATCTGGAGCAAATACAGACTGCAAGAGTTATTCTTATTGGACCAAAATGGCCAGGCCTTTATATCCTCACCTTAGTCAGTCACCTGATGTGGGCTTCCCTAGAAGGGGCTTGCCTTAGGCTAGGCCAGTCTCTACAGTTCAGGCAAAACTGGAAGTAGCTGATGACTGGGGCCAATAAGTGCTTCCTTGACAGGGGATTCAGACAGACTCTGTGTTCACCATTATCCTGTTCTTACTGAATTCTCTGTTTACAGTAGCTTTTAAATTGACTTTCTTGTTATACAATCATATCTGCAAATAATGATAATCTTACCTCCTTTCCAATTTTTGTATCTCTAATTCCTTTCTCTTAATTGTAGTGACTAGCTGGTGACACAAATGGTTAAGTGCTCACCTACAGCAGAAAGGCTGGTGCTTGGAACCCACCCAGAGGCACCTCGGAAGGCAGACCTGGTGATAAACTTCCAAAAGGTCACAACCTTGAAAACCCTATGGAGCAGTTCTATTGTGCACACTTGGGGTTGCCATGAGTCAGAATGAATTCAATGGTGTGATGATTAAGGGTGTGTGTCACCTTGACTGAGCTATGATTCTCAGTGATTTGGCAGTTATGATGTAGTTTGGCAGCTATGTAATGATGTATTCACCTCCATGATGTGATTTGCTATGAGCAGCCAATCAGTTAAAAGCAAGTTTCCTTGGGGGCGTAGCTGGCATCTGATCCAACTTTATGTTCCTTGCACCATTATCTCACACCTTTAATAGCCATTCCCACATATATTCCCCAGGTTTCTGTTTGTACATATTAGAAAATTCAAGCAGTTCTTTTGGAGTGTAGTGTACCTCCTCCTGGGTCACACTTTGTACTTTACGTTTTGGGGCTCACTGGGACATAAATCTAGTTATAGGTCTAGAAGCAAAAAAGGGTGGTGGGAATGTGTTCTAAGAACATTCAACAATGTCTTGTAAGGCATCAGCCTCAGGCAGTGCCCTAAGCAATGGCTCAGATGCTTCTCCAGGGGATTACTCAGACAAAGCCTCTTCAGACACAGCTACATTAATCTCATCATATGGGGGTGGAGGGGCTTTTGACCTGGCTAAAGCCTTCTTATGCATCGTTGTTTTGAAGGACCACCAAAGCAGTTAGCCTTCAGCTGGCAGGTCCAGCAATACACCTTCATTGTCCTACCACAGAGCTATATCAACTTTCCAGCCCTGTGCCATAACTTAGACCTCAGGGGCCTTGATCACCTTTTCCTTTAAAAGACATCACACTGGTCTGTTACATCAATGATATTACACTGATTGGACCTAGTAAGGAAGAAATGTCAATGACTGAGGACTTATTGGTAAAACATTTGCATGATAGAAGGTTAGAAATTAATCCTACAAAAACTCAGGCATCTTCCACCTCAGTGAAATTTCTAGGGGTCCAGTGATGTGGGGCATGTCGAGATATTCCTTCAAAAGTAAAGGATAAGTTATTGCACCTGGCCCCTCCCACAACTAAAAAGGGGGCACAATGGCTGATGGGCCTGTCTGGATTTTGGAGGCAACATATCCCTCATCTGGGTGTGCTACTCTGGCTTATTTATCAAGTATCTCAAAAAGCTGCTGGTTTTGAGTGGGGCCCAGAACAAAAGAAGACTCTGCAACAGGTTCAGGCTGCCGTGCAAGCTGCTCTGCCATTTGGGCCATATAATCTGGCTAATCCAATGGTGCTTGAAGTGCTAGTGGCAAATAGAGTTGCTGTTTAGCATCTTTGGCAGGCCCCTATAGGTGAATCACAGCTCAGGCCCTTAGGATTTTGGAGCAAAGCTCTGCCACCCTCTGCAGATAACTACTCTTCTTTTGAGAAACACCATTGGGCTTGTTACTGGGCCTTAGTAGAGACTGAATGCTTAACCACAGACCACCAAATCACCATGCATCCTAAACTTCCCATCATGAACTGGGTGTTGTCTAACCCACAGAGTTATAACATTGGATATGTACAGCAGCACTCCATCATTAAATGGAAGTGGTATATATTAAGATCGGGCCTGAGCAGGACCTGAAGGCACAAGTAAATTGCATGAGGAAGTGGCCCAAATGCCCACGGTCTCCACTCCTGTCACATTACCTTCCATCTCCCAGCCTGCACCTATGGCCTCATGAAGAACTCCTTATGGTCAGCTGACTGAGGAAGAGAAAACTTGTGCCTGGTTTAGAGATGGTTATGTGCGATATGCAGGCACCACTTGAAAGTGGAGAGTGGCGGTACTATAGCCACTCTGTGGGACCTCCCTGAAGGACAGTGGTGAAAGGAAATCCTCCCAATGGGCAGAACTTTAAAGCAGTGCACCTGGTGCTCACTTTGCTTGGAAGAAGAAATGGCCAGATGTGCGACTGTTTACTGATTCATGGGTTGTGGCCAGTGGTTTGGTTGGATGGTCAGGGACTTGGAAGGGAAATGATTGGAAAATGTATGGGGAGTTATGGGGAAGAAGTTTGTGGGTAGACCTCTTTCGATGGACCAAAGAAGTGAAGATATTTGTGTCTCACGTGAATGCTCACCGAAGGATGACCTCGGAAAGGGAAGATTTTAACAATCAAGTGGACAGGGTAACACATTCTGTGGAAACCAGTCATTGTCTTTCCCCAGCCACTCCCATAATTGCCCAATGGGCTCATAAACAAAGTGGCCATGGTGGCAAGGATGGAGGTTATGCATGAGCTCAGCAACATGGGCTTTCACTCACCAAGGCCAACGTGGCTAGAGCTACTGCTGAATGCCCAATCTGCCAGCCTCAGAGACCAACACTGAGTCTGCAGTATGGCACCATCCCTCGAGGTAATCAGCCAGCAACCTGTAGCAGGTTGATTGCATTGGACCACTTCCATCATGGAAAGATCAGTTTTTTTCTTCTTACTGGAATAGATACTTACTCTGGATACGGATTTGCAGCCATGTAATGATGTAATCTCCTCCATAATGAGATCTGATATAATGTAATTACCTCCATGAAGAGATCTACAATGACCAGTCAATCAATTAAAAGTGAGTTTCCTTGGGGATGTGGCCTGCATCCAGTGTATGTGGAATTTCTGGCAAAACTCATTGGCTTTCTCCCGATCTGTATCCTGCATCTGGTTTGTCATCTGTCTTCTGGTTCTTGGGACCTAAGCTAGCACCTTATCTGCAACTCTTGGGATTCATCAGCCTCTGTGGCCTGTAAGCCAGAGGCCTGCCATCTGACCTGCCAATCTTGGGTTCATCTTTCTCTCTCTGTATATATCTATATATATGTACACACACACACACTTCACTTGTTTTGCTTCTCTAGGGAACCCAGCCTAAGACATTTGGTACTGAGATCGGTTCTAGAGAAACAAAATTGTAAGAATGAGTGACAGTATGTGTGTCTTGTGCAGTGAGACAGCCATTCATTCAAACTCTCAGTGCCCAGGATGCCAGGCTGTACTAATAAAATTGATCAGGGTTGGCTGGAGATGGACTTTATATAACATGCTGTGGTTGTTTTGGATCATTGATAGTTTTTCAGCAGGATGATGAAGGCATCACAGGATACTATACCAAGATAACTCTAGTTGCAGTGTGCAGGATTGACTGAGCTGTCCCAACCTATTTACAGGAGGCAGAGGACAAACTAGGAGGTTGTTTTAAGAAGCTTGGTGTGAGGAGGAAAATAGTTTCCCAGTGGGAAAGAAAGAAGAGATCACTATTAAGGATACCACCATTCATCTTCAAGGACCATAGATGATTGAATGGCTTTGGGATGTGCTGGTAGGGGCAGTGGAAGTTTAAAGTGGTTTCTGAGAACCAGAGAAGTGAAAGGATAAGGAAGCCATTAGTCATTAGCTGATGGTATTCATCAATCTTGACTAAATTTTAGGAATAGGTAAGAAAAGAGAAGGTCTGAAAAGAAGAAAAGACTTGGGATGAGGAGGAGCTCATCTGAGAGATCTGAGGCATTGATAAGACAACTATGTGACACACTTAGCTGTAGTTAGAAATTCTAGTCCAGCATTTAAAAGAGATTTGAAATTGTGAGTTTTGTGGTTTTCTCTTGGGAATGATATTTGAAGCCAAGAGGATGGATGAAAAATATTCCTCTTCCCATCTGTTGGGACCTTTTATTTCCTGCATTCACTATATTCTTCCTCTAGAAAAAAGCTACTTTCAAGGTAAGTCAGCCATGGTATGACTATAACATATGACCTACAACTCAATCCATATGCCTATGCACAGGCTGAGAACAACAATAATATGCACATTACATTTAGTATTGCTACGTGTCATGCTAAGCACTTCGTATCTGTTATCTAATAGGATATCCACAGCAACCCTATGACTTAGCTATCAGGATCCTCATTTTCCAGATGAGGAAATAGAGGGAGAGAGAGTATGACACATATAACTTTCCAAAAGCCACAGGAAGCAGTGACGCCAGAATGTGGTCAGCCTAACCTCAAAGTCCATGCTCTCTGAAGTACTCAATTGATGGTTTTAAATTTGTCCCAGAAAAAGTTGTATTTTCCTGTTAAAATGTATTCTCCCCTGTTTTCTCTTTCTCTACTATCACAGTTTTTACAAAAAAAAAAAAAAAAACCAGTGCCCACAGATAAAATTCCTCTGTGGTTCAGTAAAGTTTAAGTGCTAACGAGGACAGTCAAAAAAGGGTTTAAATTCACTTTTGTTAAGAAAAATTCTTTTCTTTGAAATCTTGTTATAGAGACACTGATAAACATTTACCTCTAACATCTATAATGTCATAATATCTCTAACAAAATTTTTTTCCCTTATATTAAAAAAAAAGCAAACAAAATCAAATAAAGCAAAACATTCCACCAAAATGCTTTCTTTTTTTTCTTGAGTGACACAACAGAGACCTCTTCTGGTCAAGAAGCAGAAGTATTAGGCAGAGAGCCAACTTGTAGTTGGTGAAGGGAACTCATGAAGGAAAAAATAAAATATGAAATGGGTTTCGTAGAAGAGTTGCATTTGCAGTGCATTGAGAACTCTGGCCAGCGAAACGGAGGGAGGGGTTCGTTCCACACGTGGGAATAGGGGCGTGCAAGAGCAAGTGTTCTCTCTCATCTAGTGATACGATACATGCATACTGCAAATAATGTATAAAGGTACAAAAATATAAATAAGAATCATTCATAATTCCACCACCCAGACATAATACTGTAATTTTGATTCACTGGCTTCCAGCGTTGTTTTCTGATCATATACATTATTTGTATCCAAGAAATTGGATACGTGTTAATATGTAGTGTTCTGTCTTGCAGTGTTCTACCACTTTTCTTTTCCATGTTCTTAAAAAGAAGAAAAACATGTTTTCTGATAGCGGGGTTACTGTGGGTAGATCACGTTCAGGCCAAGGAAGACGTTTCAGTGAATGCTTTTGCATTGATCCCCATATTTCCAGTGCCTCAGTTAATGCATTGAGATGCACACAGCTTGGTGAGTGGTGTGCTGGCTGAATTCCCGCCCTTGCTCACCTACTCACCAGATACCCTTGAGTGGGGCCAAAAAAAAAAGACCTGTTGCCATTGAGTAGATTCTGACTCATAGTGACCCTACAGGACAGAGTAGAACTGCCCCATAGAGTTTCCAAGAAGCACCTGGTGGATTTGAACTGCCAACCTTTTGGTTAGCTGCCGTAGCTCTTAACCACTACGCCATCCCCTCACAATTGTTCTTGGTGGCCCACCAGCCTGTCACACTAAAGAGAATGCTAATTAGTAATAGTCAAATATGACCAGCCATGTTCTCTAAAGGTGAGACAATATATGCACTGGTATTTTTTATCTTGGAATTGTAGGATTTCAAGATTACTGGGTTGCTATCACTTTTTTTTTTTATCACTAGGTCTAACTCATCTGCACTAAGATACATTGTAATGTTCCGCTCTCTTGTGAGGAAAGTGTAGTCTCAAACTAATTCATTGCGAGGGAGAGGGCTTTGAAAGGAGTTAGGCAAAGGTACTGAGTTTATAGCTATTGTTGTTGTGTGCCATCAAGTTGATTCCGACTCATAGCGACTGACCCTACAGGACAGAGTGGAAATGTCCCATAGGGTTTCCTAAGCTATAATTTTTGCAGGAGCAGTTCACCAGATCTTTTCTCCTTCAATGCTGCTGATAGGTTAGCAGCCAAGTGCTTAACCATTGTGCAACCAGGGCTCCTTGAGTTTATAGCTAGAAGAGTGAAATTAGATGAGGAACAATCTGAGAGATACCCACTGAGAAGAAATTTTAGGATCACAGAAACAGGTAAAATTAATTAGAAGGACAGAGCAATTGAAATTACAGGGTGATAAGATTATCACTGAGTCAGACCTAACAGAAGAGCAAATGGATTCGGACCAATGAATGTGAAAAATAAATTCAAAAGAGTTTTCTTGAGCAAGAACAAAGTGTTGCACATTGTTCAGTTCAAATCTTCTGTTCAAGATTGTTTTCCATTTATTCCTAGAGATGTACAAAACCCTACTCAAATCAGTGCTGGAGTGTGAAGTCCCCATCGTAGGGAACACAGGGAACATAGGGAATGTTCTGCAACATTTCCATTCCTCATTGTTGTGAAAGTCTAATTGGTCAACTTAGGCCTTAAATTCTAAATGAGTAGTATAAACACGTAAAGAATTATCTCAAATTTTAACTTGAAGACATTGATAGAAATTAGCCCGTAAGTTACCAATCAAATTTACCTTTGCTATTAATGGGAGAGGAAATAATGAAGAAATACTAGGAAATTAACAGGAACAGAGTCTTATTAATGCTTACTCTTTAGTGAAAATGGGTTAATTGGCTAAGGTTTGTTTTTGAGATAAAATGGTATTAGGGGGTTATATTGTTGTTAGGTGCCATCGAGTCAGTTCTGACTCAGTGACCCTGTGCACATCAGAACAAAACACTGCCCGGTCCTGTGCCATCTTCACAATTCTTGCCACGCTTGAGCCCATTGTTACAGTCACTGTGTCAATCCATCTCATTAAGGGTCTTCCTTTCCTTCACTGACCCTCTACTTTACCAAGCATGATGTCCTTCTGCAGGGACTGATCGCTCCTGATAACAAGTCCAAAGTGTGTGAGACATGGTCTCACCATCCTTGCTTCAAAGGAGCATTCCAGTTGTACTTCTTCCAAGACAGATTTGTTTGTTCTTTTGGCAGTCCACGGTGTAGTTAATATTCTTTGCCAAGACCACAATTCAAAGGCATCAATTATTCAGTCTTACTTATTCCTTGTCCAGCTCTCACATGCATACAAGGCAATTGAAAACACCATGGCTTGAATCAGGCACACCTTAGTCCTCAAGGTGACATCTTTGCTTTTTAACACTTTAAAGATGTCTTTTGCAGCTGATTTGCCCAATGCAATGCGTCTTTTGATTTCTTGACTGATGCTTCCATGGGTGTTGATTGTGGATCCAAGTAAAAGTTCAATCTTTTCTCTATTTGTCTTGATGCTGCTTATTGGCCCAGTTGGGGGGATTTTTGTTTTCTTTATGTTGAGATATAATCCATACTGAAGGCTGTGGTCTTTGATCTTCATTAGTAAGTGCTTCAAGTCCTCTTCATTTTCAGCAAGCAAGGTTGTGTCATCTGCATAACGCAGGTTGTTAATGAGTCTTCCTCCAGTCCTGATGCCCCATTCTTCTTCATATAGTCCAGCTACTCGGAGTATTTGCTCAGCATACAGATTGAATAGGTATGGTAAAAGGATACAACCCTGACGCATACCTTTCCTGACTTTAAACTAAGCAGTATTCCATTATTCTGTTTGAACGACTGCCTTTTGATCCATGTACAGATTTCTCATGAGCACAATTAAGTGTTCCAGAATTCCCGTTCTCCGCAATGTTACCCATAATTCATTATGATCCACAAAGTTGAATGCCTTAACATAGTCAATAAAACACAGGTAAACATCTTTCTGGTATTCTCTGCTTTCAGCCAGGATCCATCTGACATCAGCAATGATATCCCTGGCTCCACATCCTCTTCTAAATCTGGCTTGAAGTTCTGTCAGTTCCCTGTCAATATGCTGCTGCAGCCATTTTTGAATGAACTTCAGCAAAATTTTGCCTGCATGTGATATTAATGATGTTGTTCAAGAATTTCTGGTTCTGGTTGGATCACCTTTCTTGCTGGTTGGCCAAGTAGCTGTCTTCCAAATTTCTTGGCCTAGACGAGTGAACACCTCCAGTTTTGCATCTGTTTATTGAAACATCTCAATTGATATTCCGTCAGTTCCCAAAGCCTTGTTTTTCGCCGATGTCTTCAGCGCAGCTTGGACTTCTTCCTTCAGTACCATCGGTTCCTGAATCACACCTTACCTCCTGAAATGGCTGAATGTCAACCAGTTGTTTTTAGTATAATGACTCTATGTATTCCTTCCGTCTTCTTTTGATGCTTCCTGCATCCTTTAATATTTTCCCCATAGAATCCTTCACTATTGCAACTTGAGGATTGAATTTTTGCTTCAGTTCTTTCAGCTTGAGAAATGCCGAGCGTGCTCTTCCCTTTTGGTTTTCTATTTCCAGGTCTTTGCACATGTCATCATAATACTTTACTTTGTCTTTCGAGCTGCCCTTTGAAATCTTCTGTTTAACTCTTTTGCTTCATTATTTTTTCCTTTTGCTTTTGCTATTCATCGTTCAAGAGCAAGTTTCAGAGTCTCTTCTGACATTCAGCTAGGTCTTTTCTTTCTCTCCTATCTTTTTCATGACATCTTGCTTTCTTCATGCATGATGTCCTTGATGTAATCCCACAATTCATCTGGTCTTCAGTCATTAGTGTTCAAAGCGTCAAATCTATTCTAGAAATGATCTCTAAATTCAGGTGGGATATACTGAAGGTCATACTTTGGCTCTCACTGACTTGTTCCAATTTTCTTCAATTTCAACTTGAACTTGCATAGGAGTAACTGGTGGTCTGATCTGCAGTTGGCCCCAGACCTTGTTCTGACTCATGATATTGAGCTTTTCCATCATCTCTTTCCACAGATGTAGTCGATTTGATTCCTGTGTATTCCATCTGGCAAGGTCCATGTGTATAGATACCATTTATGTTGGTGAAAAAAGGTATTCTCAATGAAGAAGCTGTTGGTCTTGCAAAATTTAATCATGTGATCTCTAGCATTGTTTCTATCACCAAGGCCATATTTACCAACTACTGATACTTCTTCTTTTTTTCCAACTTTCCCATTCCAATCACCAGTAATTTTCAGTGCATCTTGATTGCATGTTTGATCAACTTCAGACTGCAGAACTTGGTAAAAACCTTCAGTGTCTTGATCTTTGGCCTTAGTGGTTGGTTCATAAGTTTGAATAGTAGTCATAATAACTGGTCTTCCTTGTAGGTGAATGGATATTATCCTATCACTGACAATGTTGTACCTCAGGATAGATCTTGAAATGTTCTTTTTGACGATGAATGCAATGCCTTTCCTCTTCAAATCGTCATTCCTGGCATGGTAGACCATATGATTGCCTGATTCAAAATGACCAATACCAGTCCATTTCAGCTTACTAATGCCTAGGATATTGATCTTTATGTGTTCCATTTCATTTTTGACGATATCCAATTTTCCTAGATTCATACTTTTTACATTCCAGGTTCTGATTATTAATGGATGTTTGCAGCTGTTTCTTCTCATTTTCAGTCATGCCACAGCAGTAGATGAAGGTCCCGAAAGCTTGACTCCATCCACATCATTAAGGTCCACTCTACCTTGAGGAGGCAGGTCTTCCCCAGTCGCATTTTGAGTGCCTTCCAACCTGAGAGGCTCATCTTCTGGCACTGTATCAGGCAGTGTTCTGCTGCTATTCATAAGGTTTTCACTGGCTAATTCTTTTCAAAAGTAGACCATTGGGTCCTTCTTCCTAGTCTGTCTTAGTCTGGAAGCTCAGCTGAAACCTGTCTACCATGGGTGACCCCGCTGGTACTTAAATACTGGTGACTTAGTTTCCAGCATCACAGCAACACACAAGCCCCCACAGTATGACAAAGTGACAGACATGTTGGGATAGGGGATTATAACCCCGGTTATAGGAAGTAAAAAAAAAAAAAAAAACTTATCCTAAATAGCTCTTAGAAATTCAGAAATACCTGCTTTTTCCTTCTTAAATTAGATATGTAAAATAATTTCCCCATGGGGCCCTCCCAGTTTTTTCAAAGCCTTGGACTGGATTGGGGGCTAGAATGACATGATTATGTAAATTACACTTCACTCTTTTTCTTTCCTAAAAGCCTTTATTTATCATTATTGGTGACTGGAATAAAAAAGTTGGAAACAAAGAAGGATCGGTGGATGGAAAATATGGCCTTGGTAATAGAAACAATGTCGGAGATTGTATGATAAAATTTTGCAAGACCAATGACTTCTTAATTGCAAATACCTTTTTTCAACAACTTAAACGATGACTACACACGTGGCTTTCGCAGAATGGAAGACACGGGGACCAAATCTAAGAGACAATGGAGAAGCTCAATGTTATCAGCCAGAACAAGGCCAGGGACCAACTGCAGTACAGACCACCGATTGCTCATATGCAAGTTCAAGTAGAAACTGAAGAAAATTAAAATAAGTCCAAGAGAGCCAAAATACAACTTTGAGTATATCCCACCCAAATTTAGAGACCATCTGAAGAATAGATTTGAGGCATTGAATGCTAATGACTGAAGACCAGATGAATTGTGGGGTTACATCAAGGACATCATACATGAAGAAAGCAAAAGGATATTAAAAAGACAGGAGAGAAAGCAAAGACCAAAATGAATGTCAGAAGAGACTTTGAAACTTACTCTTGAATGTTGAGTAGCTAAAGCAAATGCAAGAAATGATGAAGTAAAAGAACTGAACAGAAGATTTCTAAGGGCAGCTCAAGAAGACAAAGTAAAATATTACAATGAAATGTGGAAGAACCTGGAGTTAGAAACCAAAAAGAAAGAACACGTTTGGCATTTCTCAAGTTGAAAGAACTGAAGAAAAACTCAAGCCTCAAGTTGCAATATAGGAGGATTCTATGGGCAAAATATTAAATGATGCAGGAAGCATCAAAAGAAGATGGAAGGAATATATAGAGTTGCTGTACCAAAAAGAATTGGTCAATGTTCAACCATTTCAGCAGGTTGCTTATGATCAAGAACCAATGGTATTGAAGGAAGAAGTTCAAGTTGCACTGAAGACATGGGTGAAAAACAAGGCTTCAGGAATTGATGGAATACCAATTGAGATGTTTCAACAAATGGATGCAGCACTGGAGGTGCTCAATTGTCTATACCAAGAAATTTGGAAGACAGCTACCTGGCCAACAGACTGGAAGAGACCCATATTTGTGCCCATTCCAAAGAAAGGTGACCCAACAGAATGCAGAAATTGTTGAACAATATCATCAATATCACATGCAAGTAAAATTTTGCTGAAGATAATTCAAAAGTGGTTGCAGCACTATATTGACAGGAAACTGCCAGAAATTTAAGTTGGATTCAAAAGAGTACATGGAATGAGGGATATCACTGCTCATATCAGATGGATCTTGGCCAAAAGTAGAGAATACCAGAAAGAAGTTTACCTGTGTTTTATTGACTACGCGAAAGCATTCAACTGTGTGGATAATAACAAATCATGAATAATATCATGAAGAATGGGAATTCCAGAACACTTAAATGTGCTCATGCGGAACCTGTATATAGACCAACAGGCAGTCATTCAAACAGAAAAGGGTATACTGCATGGTTTAAAATCAGGGAAGGTATGTCAGGGTTGTATTCTTTCACCATACTTATTCAGTCTGTATGGTGAGCAAATAATCTGAGAAGCTGGACTATTTGAAGAACAGGGCATCAGGATTGGAGGAAGACTCATTAACAACCTATGTTATGCAGATGACACAACCTTGCTTGTTGAAAGTGAAGAGGACTTGAAGCACTTACTGATTAAGATCAAAGACCACTGCCTTCAGTATGTATTATATCTCAACATAAAGAAAAAAAAATCCTCACAACTGGACCAATAAGCAACATCACAATAAACAGAGAAAAGATTGAAGTCAAGGATTTCATTTTACTTAGATTCACAACCAACACCCATGGAAGCATCAGTCAAGAAATCAAAAGACACATTGCATTGGCCAAATTGGCTGCAAAAGATGTTTTCAAAGTGTTAAAAAGCAAAGATGTCACTTTGAGGACTAAGGTGGTGCCTGGCTCTATGGTATTTTCAATCACGTCATATGCACATGAAAGTTGGACAATGAATAAGGAAGACTAAAGAAGGATTGATGCCTCTGAATTATGGTGTGGATGAAGAATATTGAATATAGCGTGGACTGCCAAAAGAATGAACAAATCTGTCTTGGAAGAAGTACAGCCAGAATGCTCCTTGGAAGCAAGGATGGTGAGACTCCCTCTCTCGTACTTTGGACATGTTATCAGGAGGAACCAGTCCCTGGAGAAGGACATCATGTGTGATAGACGGTCAGTGAAAGAGAGGAAGATCTTTAGCGAGATGCATTGACACAGCGGCTGTAATATCGGCTCAAGCATAAGCAACTATGAATGAGGAACGTACAGGATCAGGCAATGTTTCATTCTGCTGTATGAGTTGGAATGGACTCGATGGCATCTAACAACAACACGACAGCTATTGGATAAGGAAGCAGAATTATTCTGGTACCTCTTCTAACTAATCCTTCCGATTGAACTTTGTGTGCTCTAGAGAACTTGAATCTAAAGGACCTCAGAACTCCTTAGAGCTACTTTTAAAAGCATAAGGCTACAGTTCCACTTTGGACATGGCAGCGTGGCGAACTCTGCAGACCCACACGAAGCAAATCTGGTGGAAATTATAAAAGCACAGCCACTTAAAGTCTCTGAAAATGGCCTTTGGGCATACAGCAAATGAAGAAACATTTATTTGAGAAAATCTACTAAAGGTCAACGAAAACTGATGTTTGAATGAGGACATTCTCTCTCCCTTCTCCTTTCCAGCTCAGATGGAACCTCCACTCTGCACTAATGCAGCCAAGAACACAGAACTCTTGTCTCCCTCCAGTTCTCAGCTGGAGGGCTATCTTCCTGGGAGAGGCAGTATGTTAACATTTCTATCCTTCCCTCAGCTACCTATTGCTGAAGGTAATTTTCAGGCAATTACGACCAAGAGGTGGGAGCTCCCTTTTTCTGCCCCGTTCTCACCCATGGGATGGAAGTTCTACCTTGGTTACAGCACTGCTGAGAATACTGGGGCTCCTAAGGCACTTGCTTCAACTCACAAGACAGTGGTTTCATACTGGAAGAGACAAGCCAAGAAGACCTGAAGCTACTACTGTCCTCCCCCTTCCACCGAGCACTCAGCTCCCACAGTAGGGGTGTCATTTGGAGAGAAGCCCTTCAAAGCCATGGTTCAGAGATTTTGCCAGGGAGGAGAAGCAGACTGTAAAGCATATAGCTCCTAATCTATTCCCAAAGGAGCTGACTTCATTCCCAAAGGAGTGTGGAGAAGCTCAAGTTTAAAGACACTAAAAAATAATGGAGGTTGTGGTGAAATGCAAGCAGGAGGAGACTGATAGATTCATTGGAGATAGAGGCTAAAGTATATAGGTCAGTTAGTTTGTCATAGAGCAATGAAGAAAGAGACAGCTGGTAGGAGTCCTCCTGAGGTCAGAATCTCAAACACTGGCCTTAGGGAGTATCCCTTGAAAGAAGCCAAAATTTGATGAGATTAGTCTTTGGAGGAATTCATGCCCCCAGAGCATTGCTGAAAACAATGGGGCCTGCAATTAGTGGAATTTAAAAGCTGGGTGTGGACAGGAAGAGGCAGTCAAAGACAGCCCTACCAAAACCACTGTTACCCAGGATGACTGTAGGCATACCCCAGGCTGCACGCTTAGCAACATAAGAGGCTTAACACTGGGGGCAGGGAGGGGGGATTAGACTTTATTATAATAATCCAGCCAGTCACTATACAACACACAAGCAAATAACAATAACAAGTCCTGAAAAGTGGGGAGAGATCAGTACTAAGAGTTGCTACAATACGTATTTAAAATATCCAATGTCTGACAAAAATTATGAGCCATACAAAGAAAAACAGGGAATTACTATCCCCGCACAGGGAAAAAACAGGCAATAGAAAACTACCAGATGAACGGATGTCATATTTAACAAAGTCTTCAAAGCAATCATCATAAGTATGTTCAGAGAACTAAACGAAATCATAATCAAAGTAAGAGAAGGTATGATGACAATGTTGCATCAAATAGAAATTTTAATCAATAAAGAGAAATTGTAAGAAAGAACCAAATGGAAACTCTGAAATTGAAAAGTACAATACTGAAGTAAAAAAAATTCCCTTGGGAAGGGAGGCCTCAGAAGTATGTTTAAACTGACAGGAGAAATTATGAATTTCAAGAGAGACTGTTAGACATTTTCATGTAATCTGAAGAACATAGAAAAAAATTATGAAGAAAAATGAACAGAACCTTATAAAAATGTGGGATGCCATTAAGCACACTAATATACATGTATTGAGAGAACAGAGAGAGAAAGGAGCAGAAAAAACATCAAAGAAATCATGTCTGAAAACCTCCCAAATTTACAAACTCCTAGTAGGATAAACTCAAAGGGATCTACCAACACATCAGAGTCAAAATGCTGAAAGTCAAAGACAAATCAATAACCTAAGTTTCCATCATAAGACCCTGGGGGAAAAAGAGCAAACCAAACCGAGAGGAAGCAGGGATGGAAACAATAAAGGAAAACAAACAAAAACACCACCAAATCCATTGCCATCAAGTCAATTTTGACTATGAAATAATAAAGATAAGATTGGAAATTATTGAAATAGGGAATAAAAATAAAAGGGAGGAAAATCAATGAACCTTAAAGCTGATTCTTTGGAAAGATCAGTAAGATTGACAAATGCTTATGTATTAGGTTCCCAGGCTTACTGTAACAAAGTACCACAAACTGGGTGGCTTAAAAAATAGAAATGGATTTTCTCACAGTTCTGGAGACTAGAAGTCTGAAATTACCGAGTTGACAGGGCTAGTCTCTCTGAAAGCTTTGCAGGAACATCCTTCCTTTGCACTAGCTTCTGGTGGTCTGAGGGGTTCCTTGGTTTGTGGTTTCTGCCTCCATGTTCTCATGGACATCTTCCCCCTGCATCTCTACTTTCTTATAAGGACACCTTTCATAAAGGGATTAGGACCCACCCTACTCCAGTATGACTTCATATTAATTTAACTAGTTCTATCTGCAAAGATCCTAGTTTCAAATAAGGTCACATTCACAACACCAGGGGCAGTTAGGACTTCAGCATATCTTTCTGGGGAACACATACAAACCTATAACGCCTGTCTTAGCTATCTAGTGCAAATGGATGGCTTTAACAAAGATAAATTTAGTCTCTGACAGCTGAGGAAGCTAGAAATCCGAATTCAGGGTGCCGGCTCCCAGAGATGGCTTTCTCTGTTGGTTCTGGGGGAAGGTCCTTGTCATCAATCTTCCCCTGGCCTAGGAGCTTCTCAGGACAGGCATCCAGGGTCCAAAGAATACACTCCATTCCCAGCACTTCTTTCTTGGTGGTTTGAGGTCCGGATCTCTCTGCTCATTTCTCTTTCCCTTTATCTCTTGTGAAATAAAATGTGATGCAGGTCATACCCCAGAGAAACTTCCCTTGCCTTGGATCAGGGCTGGGACCAGAGTAAGGGTGTTGTACCCCACCCTAATCCGCTTTAACATAACCTAATCTTGCCTCATTATCCACAGGTAGAGATTGGGATTTACAGCACATAGGAAGATTACATCAGATCACAAAATGGAGGACAACCACACAGCCTGGGAATCGTGGCCTAGCCATGTTGACACATCTATTCAATCCATGATGACACCTTAGACTGGATTGATGAAGAAAAAACGAGAGAAGACTCACATAACTAGAATCGGGAATGAAAGTGAGACATTACTACAACCTTAAAGAAATAAAAAGGATTATAAAGAACTACTACAGTATAAACACTTGCATGCTTAGATGAAATGCACATACTCCGAGAAAGATGTAAATTACTAAAACTGACTCGAGAAGAAATGTTGTTGTTAGGTGTTGTGGAGTCGGTTCCAACTCATAGTGACCCTATATACAACAGAACAAAACATTGCCTGGTCCTGCACCATTCTCACAATTGGTGCTATGTTTGAGCCCATTGTTGCAGCCGCTGGAACAAGAAGAAATAGACAATCTGACAATCTGAACAGGCCTATAATAAGTAAAGAGATTCAATTAGTAATCAAAAAACTACTAATAAAGAAAAGAGCAGGCCCAGATGGCTTCACTAGTTAGTTGCATCAAACATGTATAGAAGAATTAATACTAATTTTTCTCAAGCTCTTAAAAAAAGCAGAAGAGGAGAAAACATTTTCTAACTCATTTAATGATGTTAGTATTACCCTGGTACCAAAGCCAGATAAAGACATCACAAAAAAGCTACAGACAAATAACTTATGACTATGGATACAAAATCCTCAAAAAAACACTAGCAAACTAAATCCAGCAGTGTGTAAAAAGAACTATACATCAACCAAGTGGGATTTATCTCAGGTATGCAAAGTTGGTTTAATATCAAAAAATCGATTAGTGTAACACACTATACTAAAATAATAAAAAAGAAAAATCACATGATGATCTCAATAGATACAGAAAAATCCTGTGACAAAATTCAATACCCCTCATCATACAAACATTTAACACACTAGGACTAGAAGGGAACATCCTCAGCCTGATAAAGGTCTCTGAAAAACCCATAGCTCTCACCACCCCTATTCAGTATTGTGCTGGAAGGTCTAATCCAGACAATTAGGCAAAAAAGAAAAGAAATAAAAAGCATCCGGATTGGAAAGGAAGAAGTAAAACAATTCCATTCCTAGGTATATATCCAAGAGCAATGAAAATATATATCCACACAAACACTTGCACACAAATGTTTATAAACCAAGAAACCAAACCTGTTGCCATCAAGTCGATTCCAACTCGTAGAAGCCCTACAGGACAGAGAACTGCCACATAGGGTTTCCAAGGAGCACCTGGTGGATTCAAACTGCCAACCTTTTAGTTAGCAGCTGTAGCTCTTAACCACTATGCGGCCAGGGTTCCCTGAATGTTTATAGCAGTATTATAATATCTGAAAGGTAGAAACAACCCAAATGTTAACTGATGAATGAATGAACAATGTGATATATCTATACAGTGGAATATTATTTGACCATAAAAAAGAATAAAGTATTGATACATGGTACAACATGGATGAACCTTGAAAACATGCTAAGTGAAAGAATCCAGACACAAAAGACAACATATTATATGATTCCATTTACATGAAATGTGCAAAATAGGCAAATCTATAGACTTAGAAAGTAGATTAGTGGTTACTTAAAGTTAGAGGTGGTAGAGGGTTGGGGGTGATAGCTAAAGGGTATAGGTTTCTTTTTGAGGTATAAAAATGTTCTAAAATTTGTGATGGCTGCACATAGCTGTGAATATACTAAAAACCACTGAATCGTACACTTTAAATAGGTGAATTGTTCGGTGAATTATATCTCAATAAGGCTGTTTTTATTTTTTTTTAAAGGTATAAGGCTATTAATCCTCCCCAAAGGACAGACTTTTAATAAATAAAAATATTTATGTCTAATAAAGGAAGCCTATTTCAGAGGTCTGGAAACTCTGGTGGCGTGGTGGCTAAGTGCTACAGCTGCTAACCAAAGGGTCAGCAGTTCGAAACCACCAGGCGCTCCTCGGAAACTCTATGGGGCAGTTCTACTCTGTATAGGGTGACTATGAGTCGGAATCGACTTGATGGCACTGGGTCTGGTTTTTGGTTGGTTTGTTTCAGAGGTCTAAGAAGCCTTTCAGAAAGTCCATCAGCAAAAGTATTATGGCATCCCTTGTCCACCAGGCAACTCTCCCTTGTACTGGTGCTTCCTATTCTTCACAACATACATACATATATACAGGATAATTTAAAATGGCCTAACGCTTTCAAAAATGTATTTAATAATCTATTTTTCAGTGAGGATATGCCAAGAATCTCAAATTTGCACTACATCTCCTCTAAGGCTGCAATTTCAAGTATTTTTGATGTTATGTGTAAAAATGGTGTGGTGGTGGCATCTGACCTCTAACTTCACAAAAAAAAAAAAACTTCACAAGGGGGAAGGAAAATCAACAGCCAAAGCTAATTCCAATGAGGCAGAAGTCAGACGTTCCTCCTCCCTCCACCTCTTTACTAATTCTGACACCAACCGCCCCTCCCGTGGCACTCTCCACTTCTCTCCTGGGTTCAATAATTCACTGCAATGGCTGCACAGAACTCCCAGACAATACTCATGATTATGGAGTTTATTAGGGAAGTAACTTGCAGCCTTGGTGGCACAGTGGTTAAGAGCTTAGCTGCTAACCAAAATGTCGGCTGTTCCAATCCAAGAGCAGCTCCTGGATACTCTATGGGGCACTTCTACCCAGTCCTATAGGGTCACTGGAAGTCGGAATCGGCTCAAGGGCAAGGGGTTTGGTTTTTTTCGTTAATAGGTTACTGTCCAGGTTCAGGAATGCTCAGGATACAGTTCTTCCATCAGGACAGCCTTTTCTCAACTGTGTCTGCAGGTGTGCCTCTCTTTGGCCCCTCAGCCTCTGGCCCTGCTTGGGCAAGTGTTACAAAGCTCTTTTAGGTGCTTTGTAACACTTTGGGGTGCCCAAAGACACAACACTCCACCAGTAAGACTTGGCCCAAAGGCACTCAGCTCTAGCTCGGTGGGTCAGCAAACCTAGCTCCACCAAGTGCCCAAAGGCACTCGACTCTTCCAGCAAGCCTCCTGCCTGCCCAAAGGCACTCAGCTTTCTCTCTGTGGGCTGAGAAGCCCACTGTGCGGTCTCTTGCTGGTCTCTCCTGCCGCTGTTTCTCTGCCACTGCTTCTCGCTGTCTTCAGTTTTACAGTGTGCTGTCTCCTGATTCTGGGAGTTTCTCAGCTCAGGGATCCTGGGCTCCACTCTTGGTCCTTCTTCCTTGGTAGTGGTGAGATCCTCTCCTTTCGCCTCTGGGAATGGCTCATTTTAAGCCTAGTGAGATGGCAAAACTGACCCGTCCTTTCATTAGGGCTCCATAGATCTTTTTTGCATGGCCTTACCCAATCACTTGGGTGGGAGTTACAAGACACAAAAAGGTCACACAAAAGCAATCCATCACACTACGATACGCTACAAAGGGCCTGGTGTGTATTAGACAAGAGAATTGCTATGTACTGTGCAATATGAAGGAAGCCCTGGTGGCGTAGTGGTTAAGTGCTACAGCTGCTAACCAAAGGGTTGGCAGTTCGAATCCACCAGGTGCTCCTTGGAAACTCTATGGAGCAGTTCTACCCTGTCATATAAGGTCACTATGAGTCGGAATCGACTCGATGGCACTGGGTTTGGTTTTTGTGCAATATGAAGGGGGCATACTGAACATTCGTAACATTGAATAAATAACTGTACTGTTTCTTTAAACATTTATAAATTTTGATTACATATTCATATGTAAACTATTTACTGAGAAAAAAATTTTGTGTTCTTTTAATTACCCTGTATATATGTATTTGACTTGATAGAGACCAACACCACATGTATTTATTTAGTTTTTTCTGTTTTAATTTGATGTTAGAGGGACATCTGTATCTTTGTATAATAGTTTCTTTGGTGCTATTGCCAGATATAAGCAGTTGGCTGGATGAAGCATGGCTTGGATCTGCTATGGTAATTCTTTAGCTGTTAAATTATGTGAAAAAATTCCTCTAGCAAATTGATTATTTGGATACATGGAACCAACACAAAAGTACATCTCCCTTAGCTAAACTATGTCATGGAATTGTCTGCCGAACACTTCTAATTACCATGTTGAATAGTTACCAGTGTCCAGAGTACACTGGTGGGTGTGTGAGTTGGTGGGGTAAGGCCAGAAAAGTGTTGGGGGCAGTCAGAAAAGTAACAAAAATAATTTCTATACCCTGAAACTCTGACATTCCAGTGTGTCTCATCTGAAACTATTTTGGAGGGAATAACCATCATAAATGGGATGAGGAGGAAAGAAAGGTAGTAGTGAGGGAAGAGGGTGGGATTGGGCCAGTCTGCTTTTAATTATGTGATGTGAAATCAATGTCAGCAAAAGGTGAGGCAGTTTTTCTCACTCCCCCACTTCATCTCAGCTGTTTTCAGAGCCTATTTCCTTTCTAAAGCTTTTATCTACAAACTATGCAATTGGTTTATAGCCTTTTGTGATGGTTAATGTTATGTCAATTTGACTAGGCTGTGACTCTCCATGATTTGGCAGACACAATGTAATCATCTTCCATTTTGTGACTTGATGTGAGCAGCCAGTCAGTTGAAAGGGTAAGTTTCATGGTTAAGGTTGTGTGTGTCAACTTGGCTGGGCCATAATTCTCAGTGGTTTGGCAGTAATGATGTAGTTTGGCAGCTATGTAATGATGTAATCACCTCCATAATGAGATCTGATATAACGTAATTACCTCTATGATAAGATCTATGAGGAGTCAATCAGTTAAAAGGGAGTTCCCTTGGGGTGTGGCCTGCATCCAGTATATGTGGACTCTCTGGCAAAGCTCACCAGCTTTTGCTTGCTCTGGATCCTCATCTGACAGCTGGTTCTTGGGACTTGAGCTAGCAGCTTACCTGTCAATCTTGAGATTAGTCAGCTTCCATAGCCTGTGAGCCAGAGCCCTGCTGTCTGACCTGCCTATCTTGGATTCGACAGCCCCCGCAGTTACACAGGTCAGGAGAAGCCTTCAGCCTGACCCATGGACTTTCTAGCCTCTACAGCCACGTGAGCCATTTCCTTGGTATCTCTCTCTCTCTCTATATATATATATACATTTAACTGGTTTTTTTTCTTTGGAGTACCGAGCCTAAGACTGGGGTGTGGCCTGCTCCAGTATATAAATGGAAGTTCTGGCAAGAGCTCAACCCTGCACTCTGCTTGTTGCCTGACTTTCGGTTCTTGGGACATAAGCCTGCAGAAGTCTCAGGCCTGTAGCCTGGCCTGCAGATTTTGGATTTGCCAACCCCCGTAACCCCGTGAGCCAGCAGAGGCCACCAGCCTGCCTCCTGACCTGCAGATTTTGGACTTTCCAGATCCCACAATTGTGTCAGCCATTCCCTTGAAGTAAATTTCTCTCTACACGTATTTTTATATACTTCACTGGTTTTGCTCCTCTAGTGAACCCAGGCTAAGACACTGTTAACAAACTCAACCTGTAGATGAAATGCAAATGTATAATGGACTTAAATATCTACCGGAAAGAGAGGAGGTAGATGGGAGAGGAGAAGAGAGAGGGAGAGAGAGACACACACACATTGAAACACTTTATTACTTTATTTTTGTTTCATCAGACCAGTCGTCTTCTGAAGCCATGGGAAATCACAGTGCTTTGGTATCTGGAGAGGGGAGAATGCAAAGGCATATCTGCAACTTTTATTTCTGGTGGGCCTTTCCTCAAGACCACCTTACGATCTTCCCCATGGCAAAGCCTTTCACTGTGATTCAGAAACAGAGAGTCTTCTAAAGGGCCAGTGTATATCCCACACGCTTCTGCATGCTAAGAGAGAAAAACTGGGTATATCACATCAAATGTTGCTTTCTTGACAGGTTAAAATATAAGGTTCCCAAGAGTTTTTCTAACTGTTCCTGTTCAAAAGGAAGGTCTAGCGGACAGAACATCTTTTTCAAAGGTGATACTCTGTTGTTGAGTGTTACCTGGCTCCCAGGAAGATACACTTGGAGACTGATTGTTGAACTCTAGCTTTACTACTTATAACAGGGCCTTGTACAAGTCATTTACCCTCATGAAACTCAGTTTGCTCCAATATAAAATGGGAATAATAAAGGACTCCTTGAAGACTGATTAAAACACGTGATTAAAAAAGGTTTTGTTAACTATTAAGTATCAAAACTATTAAACATTAAATATGACGTTGCTATTGCAACTGCTGCTGGATAAATAACAGCCATTTGAGGTTACTGACTTATTGGGTACAGCCTTATGCTGCGTTTTCACATCTCCCACAGGAAAAATAGTGAGGGTAAAGGGAAAGAAGGAAAGCATAAGCTAGCATTTATTCAATGTGTTCACTTCGTTTGATTTCCTTATTTAATTCTATGGTAATTCCATAAGGTAGAATGTTCTACCCACCAGCCAGTAATTATATTTTAAAAGCTGTGAGAAACGCTGTCATGTAATTTGTGAAAGTAAAACAGCTATGAAAGCATTATACTGAATTAAAGCTCTAAAGCATAAGGTCAAGAAGAAATGTGCTAATGCCTTCAAAACAGTTTTTCTTTTCTGATTTTATACCCTGCAGTTCTAAGGAATGAAAAAGATAAATACTAGTATCATCATTATGCCAAGTTATATATGACACTGAACAATGACTTGATAAAAAGCCACTAAAGTACATAAAGTATAGCCCAATATTAAGACTGTAGGAACTCAACATGAACATACATAAATTTAGTGTTTAAGTCTGATACTTGAGTCTTGATTTCTTCAGTTTAATTTTTGTTTTCAAAATACCAGATAAAAATACATATGAGGTAATCATCTCAGGGCAAATGCAGCTTCATTTATTACATTGCATGTATGCATTTTCTAAGAAAATAATGGAACCATATTTTTGTACTATATTTTACATACCGTAAAATGAATTTTGTAGTATCAGCCTTGTCTTGGCAAAGTATATTCTTATTCAACATTAATTGCTTAACCATTTGAAATTTGCAAATCAGTTATACAAACACATTTCTTACTAAGCATCATAATTGAAATCTCAGTCTGAATTTCTATATATTCTATTTTCCTTTAAATAAACACCTTTTCACAAAAATGGTAAATCTGAATTTGGAAAATGTTTTGAAACTACCGACTAAACAAAGGCACTGAGTAGGCAACGAGTCCTATCTGTAAATCTAGCCACAGCAGTCCCATGGCTCTCTAACACTACAGTCAGTACAACTTTAAAAATGCATGCTCTGTACTGTAGCATTAATATTAATGGCACCTGCTTCTGTTCAGCTGTTTACCAACATTCAGTGCAAGTTGGCATGATGTGGAGGAAAAGGTGAACCTATAATTGTGAAAACCTTCAGTAAATCTATTTTAAGGTTGTAATTGGGTTATCTGGATATGATATTGCTATTTAACTTTTGCTTGAAAGTTTATGGAAGTACATCAAAATAGTTTTTGCGTATTTATAGCAACATTGTGATAAATGGAGAAAAGATTGAAATTGTTAAAGATTTCATTTTACTTGGATCCACAACCCCCACGGAAGCAGTAGCCAAGAAATCAAATGACACATTGCATTGGGCAAATCTGCTGCAAAAGACCTCTTGAAAGTGTTAAAAAGCAAAGATGTCACTTTAAGGACTAATGTGCGCCTGACCCAAGCCACGGTGTTTTCAATCTCCTCATGTGCATGTGAAAGTTGGACAATGAACAAGGAAGGCCGAAGAACTGAAGAATTCATGTCTTTCAATTATGGTGTTGGTGAAGAATACTGAAAGAACGAACAAATCTGTCTTGGAAGTACAGCCAGAACGCTCCTTAGAAGTGAGGATGGTGAGACTTCTTTGGGCATGTTATTAAGAGGGACCAGTCCCTGGAGAAGGACATCATGCTTGGTAAGGTAGAGGGTCAGCAAAAAAGAGGAATATCGTCAACGAGATGCACGGACACAATGGCTGCAACAATGGGGTCAAGCATAGCAATGACTGTAGGGATGGTGGTGGTCCAGGCAGTGTATCATACGATCACTGTTGTACATACGATCACTGTTGAGTTGGAACTGACTTGACAACACCTAATGACATACCAAGAAAAAACCCAAACCTGTTGCTGTAGCGTCAATTCTGACTCATAGTGACCCTTTAGGACATAGTAAAACCGCCCCATAGGGTTTCAAAGAGCAGCTGCTGGACTTGAACTGCCAACTTTTTGGTTAGCAGTCAAGCTCTTAAACACTGCACCACCAGGGCTCCATGTGTATTTATAGACATATTAAATGGTACAGGCTTTCTACTATGAATATTTATGGGAACATACCTTCATATTCACATTCCTGAATTTCATGCTTTCCTTCCAAGGCATAACATAGTATCTTGGAATCATCCCTTGCTTTAATGAAAACCGTGGCAAATGAACATCAGTATACCTGAAGATGAGGAAAGTAAGAAGAAAGGGTATCTTGTGAGTTGAACAAAATTGTTTCAGCATCATTCTAGGGAATGGAGGCAATTGTGTTGTGATCTTTGGGTCCCACTGCAGCTGGGTCCCACGGAGAGCTGTGCCAGCGTTTGAAGTTCACCGGATAATCAATCCATTAAATCCCAAGTATTACCAAGATCAAGACCAACAGCTGGATACCTATACCTTCAATTACATGCTGTCCTTTACAATTTGCCCACGATGTTCATTTCAACCTGTTTTTAAAGGAGGAGGCAGCGTACCATGCTTTGCTTCAGGCCTACCTGTTGCCTAAACGAATGTCTGGCCACAGTCACAAAAATTTGGTAAGTAACTTGCTTCCTGAATTGAACATATGCTATACACTCACGTCAGACTTGCGTTCCCTGCTTTTTTCCTCTGGAACATAAAGTTTTCTACATAGATGCCAAACGGAGGCACAAATTTATTATCCTCATCTATGTAGCTCCCAGACCGAAAAACCCAGAACCCTTAAATCCTTACTTATAAGGAGCCTTGTATGAACTCTCATCAGAGCAGCTATTGGTGAGTTTAGGTAAAGATGGACAAGTGTCTTTTCCTGAAGCCATAATTGCAGCAATGACAGAATTCTCATCTAGAACTTCACTAACTCACTAATTATGACACTACTGTCTCTAATGTAATGTTTTCTAACTTCATAGCAACCTTGAGCAGTTACATTAGTAGTTAAAGAGTACCAAGCTCAGTTATTTTTAGTGTTTCTACTTTCCTTTTTGAGTAGATCATCTTATGAACAATTAAAAAACGAGGATGCTTGTAGATGTTATTACAAATTTGATGCAAATGTACTATAAATTATGTTGAGCTAAATAATTTTTACAAATCATCACTTCATATTAACATTCCCTATTTGCCATTGACTATAATTTTCCTTTTTTTACACTGCACATTGCTATTATGGGCCCTTTGTGTTTAACCACCTTTCTATTAATACACGCTTGAGGAACATAAATCAGATTCCCTTAAACCCAAACTAATCTAACCTCTACGATGTGTTACACTGCAGAATATTTTAGATAATGAAAACTTATTTTAACAAGGAAAGACTGGAAATGAGCACTTAAGTTACTATGACAGAGAGGTGGAAGACTCATTAAGGTAAATCCTGCTAGCTAGCTAGTAGGAAAAAATGTTAGACTGAGGAGGAAGAATTACCGTTAAGATTCGCTGGTTTGGTAAGAGTATCAACTGAATACCTGAGAACACTTTGGATAGATACTTCCTAGATTGACAGAAAGGCTGAGGGAAGAGTAATTTTAATAAAGATAAATCCTGCAAGATACTTAAAAATGGAAGCCTGCAATACAAGTCAGGATTCTGCGTGGTTTCCAAATGTTAAGGAACCAACTAATGATGAAAAAGAACCGGGGGGGGGGTGTGTGTGTGGGGGGGGGGGGCGGAGAGGGAAGATTCCTTCAATGCAGATAAAGTAGCTTCAGGCATTAATGCTGTTTAAAAACCTTAACTTTTACTATAACAATTAGCAATATTTACAACCACATGTAGCATTTACATTTTCAAATATTCCCTGATGTACTTTCATAATCACGTCTTATAATTTCAGTTAAATGCAAAATCCATTTAACTATTTAAAATATTTTCTTCCCTTGGTTGTAGCAATTTCATGAAAGGATACTCAAGATTAAAAAATAAAGTCACTTGAAGCTCATTAAGGACTGCCAAATATCCAATTTTATTTTTGCCTTATTTATAAATAAAAAAGTAATCAAAAATCATTTTCCCTTTCTTTTCCCAATTAAATCCAACTTCAATGACTGTGTGTGTATCTCAGGACTACTGACAGACTTCAAGTACATTATCTGTAAAGCATAGTTTATAATTGCTTCCTGCACATTTTGCTTAATATATTGTGTAAACTATAGTCAGCTCTTGGAACATCTTAACTGCCTTTATGTTCATCATTAATAAAAATGAAAAATTTCAAACTTCATGCAGCTATGACAATTGTTAACATCTAACTTCCTTAACATAAGGTGAAACAGTCCTAAGCAGACTGCCAAACGGAAAACTTTTAAATGTCCATGGTAATACACAGGTTTGGATCATATTCAGTATTTAGTATATGACCAAGTTAATAAGAAGTCAAAAACAAAGTTAAAGAAGCAATACCTCTTTGAAAAGCTTCTAACATTTATTTTACTCTTGACCAAACAAATGAGAAAAGCCATCGACATAAACCTATTTTTAGTCTCTAACCTTAAAATGGCCTAAAAGTGTTTAGAATACAGAAAAACCAAATTTGAATGCATTTGTATAGCTTAACAATTTATTTGTTTATTGTTGTTGTTAGACGAGTCAATTTTTAACACATGGTGACCTCATGTGACAGAGCAGAACTGCCCCACAGGGTTTTCTAAGCTGTAACACAGGAGCAGACTGCCACTTCTTTCTCCTTTGGAGCCACTGGGTGGGTCTGAACTGCCAACCTACCTGTTGGCAGCCGAGCGCTTACCCGTTCCACCACCAGGGCTCCTTACGTGTCCCATTAGGATGTTTTAATGGAATGTTTTGAAACCAAAGCATTATTCACTGCAAAGAAACAAACTTGAATAGCATGTCATGACTTGAAAAAAAACTGATGATCAACTAGCGATACACATAATTAACACATGCAAGAGGCTGAGAAACTAAATCCTCTGGTATATACTTTCAAGTGTCTTGTCAGACATGAGAGAAATTTTTAAGTGTTTCTATCAGTCAGTCACACTCATCCCCCCACATACTCATTTTTATTTAAAACAAGAGAACAATTTTCTCATCTCTACATTTTCATGTTTATCAGTGCAAAGTACAACAAAGCATTCTCCGTAGGAAGGGCTTATTACAATGTTATTTTAGAAAGGCTTATTCTTCCAAAAGTCCAAAATGTCTAAATCATTAAAAGATATCTAAATCGTGAGAATGATCAACCTCAATGGCTTCCTCTGCATCCAACTTTGTTTCTCCATGTCCTTCCTGGGATTCATCAAGAGAGGCCAGGGCCTCATTTGTGTCACTTGCAAAAGTTTCTCGTGATGTATCATCATCTTCTTGAAAATTTAGACTTTTAATAGCTTGCTTCATCTTTTTCCCCAACAGCTGCGTTCTCCTCTTCCTAGCAGCTTTTTTATTTTCATATTCCTTTTGATTTTCAATGTAGAAAATGTCCTATAATAAAGGAACAACTTCAGTAAGAAAGAATTGCCATTTATTGAGAATGTATTACATGGCAGGCCCTTTGCATTCATTATCTCATTTCTCAAAACAAATAAAGCAATATTATTAGGCTCACTTTACAAATGAACACATAGAGTCCAAGAGATTAAATAAGTCCCCACTGCAAGTAAAGGAAGGAGGCACAAGGTTTACTTGAAATGAGACAATGACAAAATCAGTCCATATACGGCAGAGCAGGTGATGGGGATTAGTAGAAAGTGGGGCCAGAGAGGAAGAGTAGAAGTCAAACTATAATAGATCTCAAAAGTCACCTTTACCTTAATTTGTTCCTCGCTGATACTAGGAGTGTTTTTCAGGAGATTCAGAAAAACTCCACCTGGTGTTCTTCTTCGACTACCATTCTACAAAAAGCAACCAAAAAATTATACTATATACTCTTTCCATGTATGGTCAAGGCCTCTTTTAAACAGAGAAATGGCCTAAGACATTACAAAAATCCCATGGAGACAGGCAAGTACCAGATTCCAAGCCCAGTACTGACTTTAACCCTTATAAAATGGGTAACACGAGGAAATTGTTAAAATTACTAGTTTTGGTTTCTTCATCTATTAAAATGAAGGTTCCTGAAAAAAGTGATCTTTTGTCTTTTTCAACCCGCAAATTCTGTGATTTACAAAATCTACGTGATAATAAAAAGAAACAAGCTATACCCAGCTCAAGTGACTAATAAATGATCTAATTTTCTGCTTTTATCTGCCATCTGGTCCAATCAGTAAATATTTTACCAGATATTAAAACATATAATAAAGCCTCAATAATGAAAACAGCATACTACTCAGATAAAACTAGAATGAACAATGGAACAGAGCATAAAATCCAGAAATAAGCCAAACTCACGTGCAAATTTTGTCTAATACAAAGATAGTATCTCAAATAAGAACTACAATTAATTATTCAATAGCTGGTGTTGGAGCAACTGGGAAGCCACCCAGAAAAATATTAAGTTAGATTCATATCTCATGCCTTATACTATGATATCTTCCAAATGGATCGAAGACTTAAATATACATACATGTCATATAATATATATACACATACATCAATCTATAAACACACGTATAAATCAGAAATTATGATACATCTATTCAAAAGAATGAGGAAGTTCTCTTTATATAATGCGAAGATCTCCAAGCTACATTAAGTGAAAAAATAACAAGATATAGAATAGTGTATACAGAATATAACCATTTGTGTGAAAAAAAGGGCGGGGGGGGGAGGTTCTGGGTGACTGGAGGAGGGGGTAACTTTTTACTGATTCTTTCTGATTTTTGAATTATGTAACTGTGTTAACTATTCAAACAATTTTAAAAACCAGAAAAGGAAATCAGTGAATACATACATTTTTGCAAGAAAACTTTAGCTTAATTGAGATCACTTTTTAAACTTTTTTCTTTATATATAAGTATATGCCCATTGCAGAAAAAGTACCAAAAGTAGATGTGTAAAGAGAAAAAAATCTCCCACTATTCCACTACACATAGGTAACCACTGTAACATTCTGGTGTTTCTTTTCCTAATTTTATATATGACACATATATTTTAAACACCCCCTCCCCTCCATGGAAAACGGGATTCTGATGTACAAACTAGTTTATAATCTGTGTTTTCATTTAAAAATCCATTATACCTAACCAAGGACATAAAAGATCTATACAAAGAAAACTACAAAAACACTTACTGCAAGAAACCAAGAGAGACCTACATAAATGAAAAACATACCATGCTCATGGATAGGAAGACTCAACACTGTGAAAATGTCAATTCTACCCAAAGTGATCTACAGATATGATGTAATCCCAATCCAAATACCAACTGTATTCTTTAACAAGATAGAAAAACTAATCACCAACTTTATATGGAAAGGAAAGAAGTCCCAGATGAGCAAAGCATTAGTGAAGAAAAAGAACAAAATAAGAGGCCTCACATTACCTCTCAGAACCTACTACACAGCCACAGATGTTAAAACAGCCTGGTACTGGTACAAGAGACAGAGAACAATGGGACAGCATCAAGAACCCAGATGTAAATCAATCCACCTATGGTCAGTTGACCTTTGACAAAGGACCAAAGTCCATTAAATGGAGAAAAGACAGTCTTTTTAACAAATGGTGCCAATAAAACCAGATGTCCATCTGTAAAAAAATGAAACAGGGCCCATATATACCTCACATCATACTCAAAAAACTCAAAATGAATCAAAGACCTAAATACAAAACCTAAAATGATAAATATCATGGAAGAAAAAATAGGGACAAAGTTAGGGGTGCTAACACACGGCATAAATACAATACAAACCATAACTAACAATGCACAAACACCAGAAGAGAAACTAGTTAACTGGGAGCTCCTAAAAATTAAAACACTTACGCTCATCAAAAGACTTCACCAAAAGAGTAAAAAGACAACCTACAGATTGGGAAAAAAATTTTAGCTGTGACATATCTGACAAGGGTCTGATCTCTAATATCTACAAAATACTTCAACAATAAAAAGACAAATAATCCAATTAAAAAATTGGCAACAGAAATGAAAAGATACTTCACCGAAGAAGACATTCAGGTGGCTAACAGACACACGAGGAAATGATCATTAGTTATTAGAGAAATGCAAGTCTAAACTACAATGAGATACTGTATATCCACCCGACATTACTGGCACTAATCAAAACAAGAAAACAACAAATGCTGGTGAGATCACAGGGACACTGGAACTCTTATGCATTGCTAGCGGGAATGTAAAATGTTACAACCACTTTGGAATACGATATGACGCCTCCTTAATAAGCGAGAAATATAAACAACCACAGGATTCAGCATTCCCATTCCTATGAATACATCCTAAAGAAATAAGAGCAGTCGAATGAACAGACATATGTACACTCGTGTTCACTGCAGCATTCTTTCCAATAGCAAAAAGATGGGAGCAACCTAAATGCCCATCAACACATGAATGGATAAATAAGTTATGGTACATAAACAAAACAGACTACTACGCAGCGATAAAGAATGATCAATCTGTGAAACATCTCACAACACGGATGAACCTGGAGGGCATTGTGCTGAGTAAAGTAAGTCAATCATAAAAGGGCAAATAGTGTATGCGCCCACTATTACAAAAACCCAAGAAAAAGTCTGTTCTTGTTAGGCGCCGTCAATTCGATTCCAACTCATAGTGATCCTAGAGGACCGAGTAAAACTGCCCCAAAGGGTTTCCAAGGAGCAGCTGGTGGATCTGAACTGCTGACCTTTTGACTAGCATTCAAGTTCTTTACAACTATGCCACCAGGGCTCTAAGAAAAGGTTTACATATAGAAAAAAACCAGATAGTAGACAAGTGTAACTTTGGTGAAAGGAAGACAACACAATATAAGCAAGTCTGCACAGCCTGACCAAGGCAGTCACACAAGCTTCTGAGATACAACCAAGAACCCTGAGGGACCGAGTTACTGGGGCTGAGGACCATGGTCTCAGGGGACATATAGGTCAACTGACATAACATAGTTCATAAAGAAAATATTCTACATCGTACTGTGGGGAGTAGTGTCTGGGGTCTTAAAAGCTTCCAAGTGGCCATCTAGGACACATCCATTGATCCCACTCTGTCTGGAGCAAAGGAGAATAAAGAAAACCAAAGACACAAGAAAAATATTAGTTCAAAGGACTAATGGATCACATGAACCACAGTCTCTACCAGCCTGAGCCCAGAAGAACTAAATGGCACCTGGCTGCTACCATCACCGACTACTCTGACAAGGATCACAAAAGAGGGTCCTGGACAGAGTGGGAGAAAAATGTAGAACAAAATTTAAATTTACAAAAAAAGACCAGGCTTACTGGTCTGAAAGAGGCTGGAGGGACTCTTGAGGCTAACTCGGAACTGAAGCCACTCCCAAAGTCCACCTGTCAGCCAAAGATTAGACAGACCTATAAAACAAACAATTACACACATCAGGAACACATTTCTTAGTTCAATCAAGTGTATGAGACCAAGTGGGCAATGCCTGCCCAAAAGCAAAGATGAAATGGCAGGACAGGACAGGAAAACTGGATGAATGGATACTGGGAACCCAGGGTGTAAAGGGAAAGGGGAGAGCGCTGACACATTGCGGGGACTACAACCAATGTCCCAAAACAATATGTATACAAATTTTTGAATGAGAAACTAACTGGTCCTGTAAACTTTCATCTAAAGTGGAAACACACACAAATTCATTATACACCCTTTCATGTCAAATAAATATTTCAGCCTTTTCAAGCTAGTATGTGTTTTCTGGATATCGATCTTTAAACTGGCCAAAAACCTTGGAGAGAAACCTTGATGCCATCCTTAACAATTCTTTTTCTTACATCCTCCATCTAATCCATCAGGAAGTCCTGTTTTTTCTATGGTCCACACACATTCAGAAATCTGACCACTTTTCACTACCCCAGTGCTACCACCCTTGGTCAAAGCCACCATCTTCTCTCACCTGGATTACTGCATTAGCTTCCTAAAGTGGTATTCCTGCTCCTACCATCGCCCCACACAGTCTATTCTCATCACAGCAGTCAAAATGAAATGTACATCTTATCCCTTCAAAATCATCCAAGAACTATTTCATTCAAAGCAAAAGCCAAATTCCATAAAACGGCAAACAACAACAACGAAAAATGAGCTGTGCTGCATAATCGAAAGATTTTCAACTACTGGCCCCTTGGACTTTAATACGACATTTCATCATGATTTTTTTCTTTTCATTTCAGGTACCCTTTTTAAAAAATGCCTGACACTGAAACAACTGACCTTTGCCAACCCCCAACCCCCCCATGCCAAACAAGTCCCCATTAGACCTGGGCCCACATTACCTCCCTGACCTCACGTTCTATTCTCTCCCTCAAGCACTGCTCCAGCCACACTGGCCCCTTGTTCATACCAGGCACCAGGCCAGGATTTAGGTGAACAGAGGGAGCCGACCAAGTCATGCCAGGGCAGGGTCGGAGCTTGTTTTTATCTCATATTTTGTTCATCGTGGATTTTCTTGCATTCGTTTTGATTTCTGAAAATATTACATTAAAATTGTATCTTAAGTATTGAGTTTTGGGCACCTTCTTAAATTTTGCGCTGAGGCGAGTGCCTCGATCACTTCACTCTAGTCCCAGCCCTGCCAGGCACGCTTCACTTCTACAACTGCTGTTACTTCTCACTGGCCTGCTCTTTCTGCAGTGCTCTCTACTTCACCTTCTTAGAGGCTTTGTTCAAATGACATTTCAATCATCTCTACCCTGATCAGTACAGTTTAATTGTGATGATCCCCTCTCCTCTCTATACCTCCAGACCTGGATCAACTTCTCTTCCCATAGAATTGAATACTTTCCAACATACTATAGGTTACCTGTTATATTTACTGTTTTATAGACTGTCTCCCTTACGTCCTCACCTGTATCATGAGCTCCCTTGTGTTTAGAACAGTACCAGGCACATAGCAGGTACTCAATAAAGAACTGTTCAAGGAAAAAAATTATCAAAAAAAGACAAGCTGGACTCAAATCTTCCTAACATTCAGTAGATATGAATTAGTTCATTGCAATATAAAGTTTTATTACTACAGATTATAATACTGCTGGAGTCCTTGGGTGGTACAAACAGTTAACATGCTCAGCTAACTAAAGGGCTGGAGGTTTGAATGCACCCAAAGGCACCTTGGAAGGAAGGTCTGATGATTTAGTTCCACACTGAAAACTCTATGGAGCACAGTTCTACCCTGACACACACAGGATTACCATAGGTTGGAAGTGACTTGACGGCAAATGGTTACTGGTTAAAATATTGATGAATCTATAATTTTGTGCTCAACGATAAGAAAACCAAAATACCTTAACAGTGACACAAACTGGGACGCCAGTGCATTCACGACTATCGTAATCTGTTTTATTGCTAACCTCTATCTGTTTTGACTTCTGTAATTTCTATATTCACTGGAAACTTCTTCAGCCAATGCTATCAATTCTAACTGGTTTTGTTTCTCTCCATTTCCATGGCATAATATTGATCTACTCTCTTATGATACTACTATTCAGATTAATGAGCAGCAAGTAAGAAGGAAGCAATTCCAACTTCACCCTCACGCTCTGGAAAAAGCTGCATTAAATGAGATCTGTAAGACCATCCTATAGGATAAACTGCCACCACCTGTGGTTTGGCCCAAGCCAAAGGAGTGCGCCTTCTGCCATTCTCAGAATAGTAAAACAGTTTCTCAACCTTTTTCCCTCCCACTTCACTCCTGCACCCCAGAAAACTTTATAGACATTTTTTCCCTATTCGTCCCCATCATCTATAAAATTTTAATACCAACTATGCTGTACATTTTCCCTGTGTTTTATATAATAAGAGTAAGGTTTTCTTTTGTCTTCCAAGAATCAATTTTCCAGTGAATCACAGTAACACTTACAGTCACCACTGCCAAGTGCTTGGCACTGTGGTAAGTGCTTTACATACATTATCTCGTCCAATCCTTGTAACAACATAGGATTAATCCACATTTTACAGCTGAGGAGAAAGAGGCTCCAAGAAGTCAAATAATTTAGACAAATCTCACAGCTAATAAAACCAGAACTCAAGGCATCCAACCTTCAAAACTCAAAACTCTCAAAACCTGAATTTCCAGGCTCCTCCAGGCTCTCCTGTCATAAAGTTTCTGATTCTACTGTAAAGAAGTCCTGTAAGAGATGTGTTGCTGACTGCACACTAACAGGCTACAACTTATCTATGTACGCAAAGTATTAATTTCAAAAACCTAGTATACTAAATTTTTAAATTCGGTCTTCATTGTTGATGAAATTTTATTTGACTCCGAAATACTGTAATAATTTATGATAAATAAGAGATCCAACAATCTGAGGCTAGTTTATATTGTAAAAAATCCCATGATAAACAATATAAAAACAGAAGCAATGAAATAGGCTTACCATTATAAAAAGGCCACCATTCTGTTCAACTTCAGCAGTTTCCATTAGAAGCTCGATTGCCTTTTTGTTCCCAATTATCCTCACTACTCGGGCTATCAGATCTTTCTTTGGTTCTTGTAACCTGATATGGAACAAATAAAGTAATATTAACCTCTTCGTGGTGTAAAGTTAAAGAAATCTATCTTAGTCTCTAGCCTAGTCTGTGATTAAAATCCTATTCTAATAACACTTACTTTTCCAAATCTTTAATATTTAACCTTGGAATCGCTGGCATGGAAACATTCCTTGCCTTGGCCACTGAGATGGTAACCTTAAGGTTCCATCTCAAGTCTCACAGCTGGCCTCCTCGTTTGCCTTACTGGATCATAAACCCGTTGTTGCTGAAGTCGATTCCGACTCATAGCCACCCTGTAGGACAGAGCAGAACTGCCCCACAGAGTTTCCAAGGAGTGCCTGGTGGATTCAAATGACCTTTTGTTTAGCAGCCTTAGCACTTAAACACTACACCACCAGGGTTTCCCTACTGGTCATGGCAGGTGTCAAAATCAAAGTGCACATACAGCAAAATGAATGCAAGCCTAAATACAAAAGAATGTGTCGAAACAACTGCAAACATATGCTATGCTTTTTAATTATTATTCCTAAACGTTAGCACTCTCCGGGCGCTTGAAAATGGATAGGACATTTCTCTCATAAGCTTCCTGCCTCAGAATAAAGAATAAAAATTGCTATTATACATACTGATGGCTCATTTATAAACACAATTCTAAGAGACTGTGCATTCTCTCTTTTTTTCAACAATTTTATGAGATAGTATTATTTTTATTATTTTCATTTGACTATTCAGACATAAAAACACAGAAAGCCTAAATTATACCTCTTCTAATACCAGAGTCCACACTCTATAAGGATGAAAGAGCATTAATAATGAAAAAGTCTTACCAGTCCCCAGTCCCCTAACCAGACTGCCCTACTCGGTTTCTTCCCAACAGGAGCCAGTGTATTATTGTGCAAAGAGCACTAGACTAGGAACAAAGGGACCAGGACTCAGCCCCAGGTCTGACATGAATTAAATCTGTGACCTTGCGCAAGCCACATAACTACCGGGCCTTGGTTTCCTTATCTGTAAAGTGAAAGTTTTGGTTTACAAAATCTCCAAGCTCCTTTCCAACACTCAAAGTCCAAACTCCCTCAGTATTTTAAAAATCCAGTACTGGTGTTGAGATAGATTTGCCTGGAAAGTAGATACTTGTTTTTCTACCAGCCACATTATTCTTGATCCACTATCTACTTTCAAATTTGTGGCAGTATTCACTAGTAAGTTAAACCTAAACACAACTTTCGTATCTAAATCTGAACTTGTTAAAATACATGATTCATAAACTTTCCATATGTTGAGCAAATCTACCACCAAGTATTTACCTAGGAAAAATATAAATACATGTCCAAAGATCTGCATATGAAAGTTCAGAGCAGCATTATTCGTAATAGCCAAAAAGTGTAACGGTCTGCCAGTTGATAAACAGATATACAAAATATGGTATACCCAAACAATGGAACACTTCAGCAATCAAAAGAACTACTAATTCCTGCTATAACATGGATGTACCTCAAAAATATTACGGTAAGTTACAAAAGCCAGATTCAAGAGACTACACCTATGGTATGACCTCATGAAATGTCCAGAAAAGGCAAATCTAGAGAGACACAATGTTGATTAGTGGTTACCCAGGGCTGAAGACAGGAATGGGGATTAATTAAAAACGTACATGAGGTATTTTACTGGGCTGATAGAAATGTCCTAAAACTGTTTACGGTTATATAATTCAGGAAATTTACTAAAAATCATTGAATGATATATAGGCAATCCCCAACTTACAGTGTATTTGTGTTGCAATGAACTGCACTTACAACCATTTTTGCGGGGTACATGTTATCAGTAATACGTACTACATACAGTGCTGCAACGCATAATTTGCTGATGTTATCGTTCTCAGATGTTTACCTGCAGATGTTCAATCTTCTGGTTTACTGTTCAAAACACTGCTGTATAGGTTTAGCTTTCTAAACTAAATCAGGGGTTTCAGTTGCTTGAAAATACAGACCCAAAAGCTGATCACTTTGCTACAGTCAACAGGCAGATTCGAAAAACAGTGAGATGTTACCACAAAACACATGAAGAAAAAAAGAAAAGGAAAATACATATGACTCTCACTAATTTCCTGACTAGACATGCCATCCCCATTCCCGGGGATAATTCAAACGATCCAGAACCTTTCACAGGTGGAGTTATTACAACTGACAAAATGCCAATATCATCCAACTCTTCTTCATCATTAGAAAAAATTTTTGATTTGTGTATTTTTTAAGTATTATTAAAACATATCTGTACGTTTATATGTAATGTTTCCAACCCCCAAAGACAAAGATCAGATTTATAAAGATATAATAAAAAGCGGGGAAAACTAAAAAAAAAAAACACGATTTAAAAAGGTATGATTATCCAATGAATTCTATAGCACTACAGAGTTTCTAAAAAGCTCATCTGTTCATTCTACCATGTCTGTTTACATTTTTAAAAAGTACAAATGTATTTGTATAACCAAGGAAGCCCAGAGTTTATCCCTTAAATAGACTTAAAATCATTATTAACGTATTTGGGTCTATTCTATTTTCTATACGTGGACATTTGGTCAAATGCTCCTTTGTAGGACAAATTTAAATGCTCACCTGAAAGAAATTTCATCAGCCACTTTCTCTTGAGAATCCTCCTCTGAGATCTCATACCGGCCTTTATAATTCATTTCTAGTCTGTACCCTAGTCTGTCTTTGACAGGTCGTTTCCGTTTGAGATGACCTTGACCATTTTCCTCATCCTTTGATTCCTTTTTTTTGCCACCATGCATATATTCATCTAGCTCTTTGTCTAATTCCTTTGTATGCTCTTGAGATTCCCTCTTAAGCTTCTTAGCAAGCAAATAATTGTAGGTCTCGGACTGTCTGCTTCTGTCAATAGTGCCCTCCATTCCCAAGATACCAAGTTCTGTGGCCACTGCATCTTGATTCTGCTCCTGCAGGACAGCACCCCATATGTTGTTAACCTTCTTTCCTCCGGCAACAGACGGTTTCTGGCTGTTCTGGCCAAACTGAAATGGCTCTGGTTTGAGAACAGGATTAAAACATTTCTGTCTCTTGCGTTTCCAAACAGAGTTGTCATCATCTGAATCAGAAAAACTCTCTTCGCTTGAATCCACATTTGTAACAGTCCGATAATGTGATACTGGTGCACAAGCTGCAGTATTCCGCAAGGGCCTCATTGCAATGTCTCCACCTAGTACTTTCTGCAAGTGAAAGAAAATACAGTCAATTCCATAAAAGACATTAACCCAGCCCACTACGGTCTACCCCCACTTCCCCCGAGCATCTGTCAGTTTGTTGCGCTACGGGGGCTCGTGTGTTGTTGTGATCCTGGGAGCTATGCAACTGGTATTCAAATACCAGCAGGGTCACCCATGGTGGACAGGTTTCAGCTGAGCTTCCAGACTAAGACAGACTAGGGAGAAGGACCTGGCAGTCTACTTCTGAAAAGTATTAGCCAGTGAAAGCCTTAGGAATTGCAGTGAAACACTGTCTGATACAGTGCCAGAAGATGAGCCTCTCTGGATGGAAGGCACTCAAAACACAACTGGGAAAGCGCTGCCTTCTCAAAGTAGAGTCGACCTTAACAACGTGGACGGAGTTCAGCTTTTGGGACCTTCGTTTGCTGATGTGACACGACTCTCAATGAGAAGAAACAGCTGCAAACATCCATTAATGATCAGAAACTGGAATGCAAGAAGTATGAACCTACGAAAACTGGAAATCGTCAAAAATGAAATGGAATGCCTAACCATCGATATCCTAGGCATTAGCGAGCTGGAATGGACTGGTATTGGCCATTTTGAATCAGGCAATCATATGGCCTACTATGCCAGGAATGACAATTGAAAAGGAATAGCAGTGCATTCACGATCAAAAAGAACATTTCAAGATCTATCCTGAAGTACAATGCTGTCAATGGTAGGATAATATTCATACACCTGCAAAAAAGCTAGTTAATACAACTATTATTCAAATTTACACACCAACCACTAAGGCCAAAGATGAAGAAACTGAAGATTTTTACCAACTTCTGCAGTCTGAAATTGACTGAACATGCCATCAGGATGCACTGATAATTAATGGTGGTTGGAATACGAAAGTCGGAAACAAAGCAGAATTGGTAGTTGGAAAATATGGCCTTGGTGACGGACACAAAGCCAGAGATCATATGATTAAATTTTGCAAGACCAACAACTTCTTCATTGCGCAAACCTTTTTTCACCAACATAAACAGTGACTATACACATGGACCTCGCCAGGTGGAATACATACGAATCAAACTGACTACATCTGTGGAAAGAGACGATAGAAAAGCTCAATATCATCAGTTATAACAAGGCCAGGGGCTGACTTCGGAACAGACCATCAATTGCTCATATGCAAGTTTAAGTGGAAGGTGAAGAAAATTAGAACAATTCCACAAGAGCCAAAGTACAACCTTAACCATAAGTATATCCCACCTGAATTTAGAGACCATCTCAAGAATAGAACCGCTGCATTGAACACTAATGACCGAAGACCAGAGGAATTGCAGAATGACATCAAGGACATCATACAGGAAGGTCATTAAAAAGACACCAAAGACTCCTTGGAATATATCCTAGAGAAATAAGAGCCTTTACACAAACAGATTTATGCATACCCATGTTTATTGCAGCACTGTTTACAACAGCAAAAAGATGGAAGCAACCAAGGTGCCCATCGACGGATGAATGGATAAGTTATGGTATATTCACACAATGGAATACTACGCATTGATAAAGAACAGTGAGGAATCTATGAAACATTTCATAACATGGAAGAACCTGGAAGGCATTATGCTGAGCGAAATTAGTCAGTGGCAAAAGGACAAATATTGTGTAAGACCACTATTATAAGAACTTGAGAAACAGTTTAAACTGAGAAAAAAACATTCTTTTGTGGTTACGAGATGGGGGAGGGAGAGAGGGTGGGAAGGGGCACTCACTAATTAGACAGTAGATAAGAACTACTTTAGGTGAAGGGAAAGACAGCACGCAACACAGGGGAGGTCAGCACAACTGGACTAAACCAAAAGCAAAGAAGTTTCCTGAATAAGCTGAATGCTTCGAAGGCCAGTGTAGCAGGGGCAGGGGTCTGGGGACCATGGATTCAGGGGACATCTAAGTCAACTGGCATAATAAAATCTATTAAGAAAACATTCTGCAGCCCACTTTGAAGAGTGGCGTCTGGGGTCTTAAACGCCAGCAAGCACCCATCTAAGATGCATCAATGGGTCTCAACCCACCTGGATCAAAGGAGAATGAAGAACACCAAGGACACAAGGGAATTACGAGCCCAAGAAACAGAAAGGGCCACATGAACCAGAGACTACATCATCCTGAGACCAGAAGAACTAGATGGTGCCCGGCTACAACCGATGACTGCCCTGACAGGGAACACAACAGAGAACCCCTGAGGGAGCAGGAGAGCAGTGGGGTGCAGACCTCAAATTCTCGTAAGACCAGACTTAATGGTCTGACCGAGACTAGAAGGATCCCCGTGGTCATGACCCCCCAGACCTTCTGTTGGCCCAGGACAGGAACCATTCCCAAAGCCAACTCTTTTGGCATGGATTGGACTGGACAATGGGTTGGAGAGGGATGCTGGTGAGAAGTGAGCTTTTTGGATCAGGTGGACACTTGAGACTATGTCGGCATCTCCTGCCTGGAGGGGAGATAAGAGGGTAGAGGTTAGAAGCTGGCGAAATGGACATGAAAAGAGAGAGTGGAGGGAGGGAGCAGGCTGCCTCATTAGGGGGAGAGTAATTGGGAGTGTGTAAAAAAAAAAAAAAAAAATTTTTTTTTTTTTTGGTGTATATGGGTTTTTGTATGAGAGACTGACTTGTAAACTTTCACTTAAAGCACAATAAAAATTACATATATATTAAAAAAAAAGACACGAAAGAAAGGACCAAAACAGATGTGAGAAGAGACTCTGAAACTTGCTCTTGAGCATAGACTAGCTAAAATGAATGGAAGAAATGAAGAGCTGAACAGAATATTTCAAAGTGCGGCTCCAGAAAACAACATAGAGTACTATAATGACATGTGCAAAGACCTGAAGTTAGAAAACCAAAGGGAAGAACACACTTGGCATTTCTCAAGCTGAAACAACTGAAGAAAAAATTCAAACCTCGAGTTGTTACACTGAAGGATTCTATGCAGAAAATATTAAACGACACAGAAAGCAACAAAAGATAGAAGGAATATAGAGTCACTATACCAAAAAGAATCGGTCAGCGTTCAATCATTTCAGGAGGTAACGTATGATCAGGAAACAACAGTACTGACGGAAGAAGTCCAAGCTGCACTGAAGGCACTGGATGATGAATAAGGCTCCAGGAACTGACGGAATACCAATTGAGATGTTTCAACAAACGGGTGCAGCACTGGAAATGCTCACTCGTCTAGGCCAAGGAATTTGGAAGACAGCTACCTGGCTAACCAACTGGAAGAGATCCATATTTATGCCTATTCCCAAGAAAGGTGATCCAACTGAATGTGAAAATTATCGAATATCATATGCATTCAAAAATTTTGCTTAAGATCACTCAAAAGTGGCTGCATCAATGTATCAACAGAGAACTGCCAGAAATTCAAGCCGGATTTAGAAGAGGACGTGGAACCAGGGATATCACTGCTAATGTTAGATGGATCCTGCCTGAAAGCAGAGAATGCCAGAAAGATTTTACATGTGTTTTACTGACCATGCAAAAGCATTAAACTGTGTGGATCATAACAATTATGGATAACATTCCAGACAACGGCAATTCCAGAACACTTAATTGTGCTCCTGAGAAATCTGTACATGGATCAAGAGGCAGTTGTTCGAACACAACCTGGGGATACTGCATAGTTTAAAGTCAGTAAAGGTGTATGTCAGAGTTGTATCCTTTCACCATACCTATTCAATCTGTATGCTGAGCATATAATCCAAGCAGCTGGACTATATGAAGAATGGGGCATCGGGACTGGAGGAAGAATCGTTAAAAACCTGCCTTATAAAATGCTCTCGATCATTAGCCATTAGAGAAATGCAAATTAAAACTACGATGAGATTCCATCTCACTCCAACAAGGCTGGCATTAATCCAAAAAACACAAAATAATAAATGTTGGAGAGGCTGCGGAGAGATTGGAACTCTCATACACTGCTGGTGGGAATGTAAAATGGTACAACCACTTTGGAAATCTATCTGGCGTTATCTTAAACAGTTAGAAATAGAACTACCATACAACCCAGAAATCCCACTCCTCGGAATATACCCTAGAGATACAAGAGCCTTCACACAAACAGATATATGCACACCCACGTTTACTGCAGCTCTGTTTACAATAGCAAAAAGCTGGAAGCAACCAAGGTGTCCATCAACGGATGAATGGGTAAATAAATTGTGGTATATTCACACAATGGAATACTATGCATCGATAAAGAACAGTGACGAATCTGTGAAACAGTTCACAACATGGAGGAACCTGGAAGGCATTATGCTGAGCGAAATTAGTCAGAGGCAAAAGGACAAATATTGTATAAGACCACTATTATAAGATCTTGAGAAATAGTAAAAACTGAGAAGAACACATACTTTTGTGGTTACGAAGGGGGGAGGGAGGGAGGGAGACGGTTTTTTATTGATTAATCAGTAGATAAGAACTGCTTTGGGTGAAGGGAAAGACAACACTCAATACATGGAAGGTCAGCTCAACTGGACTGGACCAAAAGCAAAGAAGTTTCTGGGATAAAATGAATGCTTCAAAGGTCAGCGGAGCAGGGGCGGGGGTCTGGGGAACATGGTTTGAGGGGACTTCTAAGTCAATTGGCAAAATAATTCTATTATGAAAACATTCTGCATCCCACTTTGAAATGTGGCATTTGGGGTCTTAAATGCTAACAAGTGGCCATCTCAGATGCATCAATTGGTCTCAACCCACCTGGAGCAAAGGAAAATGAAGAACACCAAGGTCACACGACAACTAAGAGCCCAAGAGACAGAAAGGGCCACATGAACCAGAGACCTACATCATCCTGAGACCAGAAGAACTAGTTGGTGCCTGGCCACAATCGATGACTGCCCTGACAGGGAGCACAACAGAGAACTCCTGAAGGAACAGGAGATCAGTGGGATGCAGACCCCAAATTCTCATAAAAAGACCAGACTTAATGGTCTGACTGAGACTAGAGGAATCCCGGCGGCCATGCTCCCCAGACCTTCAGTTGACACAGGACAGGAACCATCCCCGAAGACAACTCATCAGACATGAAAGGGACTGGTCAGTGGGTGGGAGAGAGATGCTGATGAAGAGTGAGCTAATTATATCAGGTGGACACTTGAGAGTATGTTGGCAACTCTTGTCTGGAGGGGGGATGGGAGGATAGAGAGAGAGGGAAGCTGGCAAAATTGTCACGAAAGAAGAGACTGAAAGGGCTGACTCAATAGGGGGAGAGCAAGTGGGAGTACGGAGTAAGACGTATGTAAACTTATATGTGACAGACTGATTGGATTTTGTAAACATTCACTCGAAGCTTAATAAAAGTTAATAATAAAAAAAAAAAAAACCTGCCTTATGCAGATGGGAAACCCTGGTGGCGTAGTGGTTAAGTGCTACAGCTGATAACCAAAAGGTCGGCAGTTCAAATCCGCCAGGCGCTCCTTGGAAACTCTATGGGGCAGTTCTACTCTCCCCTATAGGGTCGCTGAGTCAGAATCAACTCAACGGCAGTGGGTTTGGTTTGGCTTTGGTTTTATGCAGATGACACAACTTGCTTGCTGAAGTAAGCAACATCATGAAAAACAGAAAAGACTGAAGTTGCCAAGGATTTCATTTTACTTGGATCCACAATCAACACTCATGGTAGCCCCAGTCAAGAAATCAAAAGACACACTGCATTGGGCAAATCTGCTGCACAAGATTTCTTTGAAGTGTTGAGAAGCAAGGATATCCTATTGCGGACTAAGGTGTGCCTGACCCAAGCCATGGTGTTTTCGATCACCTCATATGCACAGTAAAGCTGGACAATGAAAACCGAAGAACTGATACCTTTGAATTGCGGTGTTGGTGAAAAATACTGAATATACCACGGACTGCCAAAAGAATGAATAAAACTGTCTTCGAAGAAGTACAACCAGAGCGCTCCTTAGAAGCAAAAATGGTGAGACTATGTCTCACATAGTTTGGACATGTTAACCAGAGGAATCAGTCCCTGGAGGACGACATCACGCTTGGTAAAGTAGAGGGTCAGCGAAAATGAGGAAGACCCTCAACGAGATGGACTGACACAGTGGCTGCAACAATGGGTTCAAACAGCAACAATTTTGAAGACAGCACAGGACCGGGCAGTGCTTCATTCTGTTGTGCACAGGGTGGCTATCAGTCAGAACCGGATCAAAAGCACCTAACAACAGCAACAACAATTGTTGTGCTATACGTAAGTACAGATGCAAATAAATTAAATTATACAGTGATTCAACTGGACCTTTTCCAAGCAGAAGTAAGACATCTGAAGACATCTCTGGGACCAATTCAGTTCCTACTTTCTAAAGTTCCACATGGAATTTGCCAATTTTAAAGCCACAAATTCTTACTTCCACAGCAAATACAGCACTTAGTTCTCCTCGCCTGGCCACCTGAGTCGAGGCTGATGGAAAATGTCTATCTTCACATAATAAAGGCAGCTAAAGTTTATCAGACTGCTGTGTGCTGTATGCACCAATGAAACCTTACAGTGGTGTACTAGAGATGAGAACACTACGGCATCAAGGCTAAATAACTTCTTTCAGGTCACTCAGCGGCGCCGCCAGGATCCTAACGTGGGTAGCCTGAACTCAAAAGCCCTCAGAAAAAGCTTACTACCTAGTACAGCCACCAAGACAAACTCTCATCTAAAAAATGGGAAAGCTAACACAAAACCTAGTGTAGCAATACCACATGACGAAGTAGGTTGAGTGAGAATACAGACGACCAGGTTTCTGAAAGAGTGACGAACTTCATCTCTAGGCCTCAGTTTCATTTATTCAGAGCAGAGTTGGGGGAAAAGAGCGCCAAGAGTTACTTCTGGCCAACGTCCCCAAACCAAACTCGCTGCAGTCAATTCCGATTCATAGCGACCCTACAGAACCGAGCAGAATTGCCCCACAGGGTTTCCAAAGCTGTAATCTTTACGGACGCCGACTGCCACAGTTTTCTCCCAGAGCAGCTGGTGGGTTCGAGCCTCGGACCTTTCCGTTAGCCGGCGAGCGCTTACCCAATGCGCCACCAACGCTCCTTCCAATGTACCCAGGTTCTACATTTTCAGCAAAGTCTACCCTTCCGGGACAATCCTGCGGCGCTGGAATTGTGAAGCCCTTAAGTTTAGAAAACGAAAAGCAGCGCAAAGTCTCGGCGGAGGAAACCACGGCTTGCCCTCTCTTCCAGGAAGCCGCGAGGCCCGCGGGCCCCGCCTCGCAACAAAAGACCGGGCCACAGTCCGCCCAAAGCACCGCCGAGCACCGCCCCCAGCAGCCCGAGTTCCACGCGTCAGCCGGGTCCTCACCTGACCACCGCCGCCCCGCGCGCCCCCGCCAGCCACTGACCCTCACTACCGCCGCCATCTTCGCCCAGCACTGCTCTTCGTAGCAAGGAGCTCCGCGCTCCTGGACTAGGGACGCCAGCCCGCCCCTCACCCACGCTGCAGCCGGGGCTCCACGCTCCTGGCCCAGAATCACGCGCCCGCCCTTCACACTCACCGGCACCTGTAGCGGCTTGTCGTTCGGCGCGACCGTCATGTCGGAATCCGAGTCGGAAAGCTGCCCATCTTCCATGGCACCACCATCCTGCGCCATCTTCCCGCGGCGCCGCGCGACGGGTCAGGAGAGCACTTCCGGCGGAGCGGCGGGAACACTAGGCCAGCGGCTGCCCCTGGGCGCCCCCGCGCGGGGGCCTGTGCCCGCCCGGTAGACTTATCAGCGCTTCACCGGTCTCTTGGGTCGATAGTGACGGATAAATCATAATGCAAAAAATCAGATTACGCCAGTCAAATGAGTCCCGTGTGCCCCCAAGAGTCTGAAGGGTTGTCTTCCAAACTTTATTTTCATGCAAACATAAACATGTATGTGCACGGATAGCGGCCTTCTGGAGTTCTGGACTGACCTTCCTGCTTCCGTTTACCTCCCCCCCCCCCCCCCCCGCAATCCGCTCACTCCATACGTAGTTTACAAAAGAACCTTTCAGAAAGTACCTGAGGTCACTGCTCTGCTCAGACCCTCCACGGGCTTCCCTCCACACAATAACGGCTTAGTTCAGAACACTGGAAACACGGCCCCTAGTCTGGGCATCTGGGTGTTGGCTCCTGTCGGCTTCTTCAGCTGCACGCTGCTTGTGTATTTGCTCAGGCGCGCTTTGTTCTTTCCGGGCTGAAGGCGTTTACAGTTGCTATTCCCTTCTCCTTGGAAGCCCCACCTTACACCAGAACCCTCATCCTTTGCATAGGTTGCTTTCTCACTTGATTCAGGTGTATATGATTTAGTACCACCTTATCTGAGAGGCCTTCTTCGACCTTCCTAACTAAAACAGGATACCCTACTGTCTCTGGAAATCCTGGTGGTTAAGAGCTACAGCTGCTAACCAAAAGGTCAGCAGCTAAAATCCACCAGGTGCTCTTCTGAAACCCTATGGGGCAGTTCTACTATGTCCTATAGGGCTGTACAGGGTTTCTATGAGTTGGAATTGACTCAACGACAATGGGTTTACTGTCTCTCTGGAACCTTTTGTTTTCTTATTCATAGTATCAGTAGTTATATATGTATTTTATTTTTTGTCATTTTTTAATATTTATTGTACTTTAAGTGAAAGTTTACGAATCAAGTCATTCTCTCACATAAAAACTTATGTACACCTTGCTATGTACTCCCAATTACTCTCCCCTTAATGAGACAGCCCGCTCTCTCTCCACTCTCTCTTTTCCTGTCCATTTTGCCAGCTTCTAACCCCCTCTACGCTCTCATCTCCCCTACAGTCAGGAGATGCCAACTTAGTCTCAAGGGTCAACCTGATCCAAGAAGCTCACTCCTCACCAGCATCCCTCTCCAACCCATTCTCCAGTCCAATCCATGCCCTAAGAGTTGGCTTTGGGAATGGTTCCTGTCCTGGGCCAACGGAAGGTCTGGGGGCCATGACCACCAGAGTCCTTCCAGTCTCAGTCGGACCATTAAGTCTGAACTTTTTATGAGAATTTGAGGTCTGCATACCACTGCTCTCCTGCTCCCTCAGGGGTTCTCTGTTGTGTTCCCTGTCACGGCAGTCATTGGTTGTAGCCAGGCACCATCTAGTTCTTTTGGTCTCTGGATGATATAGTTTCTGGTTCACGTGACCCTTTCTGTCTCTTGGGCTCGTAATTCCCTTGTGTTCTTGGTGTTCTTCATTCTCCTTTGATCCAGGTGGGTTTGAGACCAATTGATGCATCTTAGATGGCTGCTTGCTGGTGTTTAGGACCCCGGACTCCACGGGCTGCAGAATGTTTTCTTAGTAGATTTTATTATGCCAATTGACTTAGATGTCCCCTGAAATCATGGTCCCCAAACCCCTGCCCTTGCTACACTGGCCTTCAAAGCATTCAGTTTATTCAGGAAACTTCTTTGCTTTTGGTTTAGTCCAGTTGTGCTGACCTCCCCTGTATTGTGTGCTGTCTTTCCCTTCACCTAAAGTAGTTCTTATCTACCAATTGATTAGCGAATACCCTTCTACCACCCTCCCTCCTCTCGTAACCACAAAAGAATGTTTTCATCTCAGTTTAAACTATTTCTCAAGTTCTTATAATAGTGGTCTTATGCAATATTTGTCCTTTTGCAACTGACTAATTTCACTCAGCATAATGCCTTCCAGGTTCCTCCACGTTATGAAATGTTTCACAGATTCCTCACTGTTCTTTATTGATGCGTAGTATTCCATTGTGTGAATATACCATAATTTATCCATTCATCCGTCGATGGGCACCTTGGTTGCTTCCATCTTTTTGCTGTTGTAAACAATGCTGCAATAAACATGGGTGTGCATGTATTTGTTCTTGTAAAGGCTCTTATTTCTCTAGGATGTATTCCAAGGAGTGGGATTGCTGGATGGTGTGTTAGTTCTATTTCAGCTATTTAAGAAAGCACCAAATAGATTTCCAAAGTGGTTGTACCATTTTACATTCCCACCAGCAGTGTAGAAGTGTTCCAATCTTTCCACAGCCTCTCCAAAATTTATTATTTTGTGTTTTTTTGATTAATGCTAGCCTTGTTGGAGTGAGATGGAATCTCATTGTAGTTTTGATTTGCATTTCTGTAATGCCTAATGATTGTGAACATTTCCTCATGTATCTGTTAGCTACCTGAATGGCTTCTTTAGTGAAGTACCTATTCATATCTTTGCCCATTTTTTAATAGGGTTATTTGTCTTTTTGTAGTTGAGTTTTTTCAGTATCATGTAGATTTTAGAGATCAGATGTTGATTAGAAATGTCATAGCTAAAAACTTTTTCCCAGCCTGTAGGTAGTCTTTTTACTCATTTGGAGAAGTCTGTTTTTTTTTGGATGAGCATAAGTGTTTGATTTTTAGGAGCTCCCAGTTATCTAGTTTTTCTTCTGCATTCTTTATAATGTTTTCTATACTGTTTATGCCATGTATTAGTGCTCCTAACGTTGTTCCTATTTTTTCTTCCATGATCTTTATTGTTTTAGATTTTATATTTAGGTCTTTGATCCATTTTCAGTTAGTTTTTGTGCATGGAGTGAGGTATGGGTGTTGTTTCATTTTTTTACAAATGGATATCCAGTTATGCCAGCACCATTTGTTAAAAAGACTGTCTTTTCCGCATTTAACTGTTTTGGGGCCTTTGTCAAATATCAACTGCTCATATGTGGATGGATTTATGTCTGGATTCTCAATTCTGTTCCATTGGCCCATGTATCTGTTGTTGTACCAGTACCAGGCTGTTTTGACTAATGTAGTGATATAATAGGTTCTAAAATCAGGTAAAGTAAGGCCTCCCATTTTGTTCTTCTTTTTCAGTACTGCCTTATTTAATGGGGCCTCTTTCCATATGAGGTTGAGTGATTTGTTTCCCCATCTCATTAAAGAATGTCGTTGGGATTTGGATCGGAATTGCATTAAATGTATAGATGGCTTTTGGTAGAATAGATGTTTTTATAATGTTAAGTCTTCTTTCTATCCATGAGCAAGGTATGTTCTTTCACTTATGTAAGTCTCTTTTGGTTTCTTGCAGAAATGTACTGTAGTTTTCTTTATATAAGTCTTTTACATCTCTGGTAAGATTTATTCCCAAGTATTTTATATTCTTGGGGGCTACTGTAAATGGCATTGATTTGGTGATTTCCTCTTCGATGTTCTTTTTGTTGGTGTAGAGGAATCCAACTGATTTTTGTATGTTTATCTTGTGTCCTGATACTCTGCTGAACTCTTCTATTAGTTTCAGTAGTTTTCTGGAGGATTCCTTAGGGTTTTCTGTGTATAAGATCATGTCATCTGCAAATAGAGATAATTTTACTTCTTTCTTGCCAATCTGGTTGTCCTTTATTTCTTTATCTAGCCTAATTGCTCTGGCTAGGGCTTCCAGCACAATGTTGAATAAGAGAGGTGATAAAGGGCATTCTTGTCTGGTCCTGATCTCAATGGGAATATTTTCAGGCTTGCTCCATTTAGGGTGATGTTGGCTGTTGGCTTTGTATAAATGCCCTTTATTATGCTGAGGAATTTTCCTCCTATTCCTATTTTGCTGAGAGTTTTTATCATGAATGAGTGTTGAACTTCGTCAAATGCCTTTTCTTCATCAATTAATAAAATCATGTGATTCTTGTCTTTTGTTTTATTTATGTGGTGGATTACATGAATTGTTTTTCTAATGATGAACCATCCCTGCATACCTGGTATGAATCCCACTTGGTCATGGTGAATTATTTTTTTGATATGTTGTTGAATTCTATTGGCTAGAATTTTGTTGAGGATTTTTGCATCTACATTCATGAGAGATATAGGTCTATAATTTTCTTTTCTTGTGGTGTCTTTACCTGGTTTTGGTATCAGGGATATGCTTGCTTCATAGAATGAGTTTGAGAGTATTCTGTCCTTTTCTATGCTCTGAAATACCTTTAGTAGTAGTGGTGTTAACTCTTCTCTGAAAGTTTGGTAGAACTCTGCACTGAAGCCATCTGGACCAGGGCTTATTTTTTGGTGGGGGGGGGAGTTTTTTGATTACTTTTTCAATCTCTTCTTTTGTTATGGGTCTATTTAGTTGTTCTACCTCTGTTTGTGTTAGTTTAGGTAGATAGTGTGTTTCTGGCAATTCATCCATTTCTTCTAGGTTTTCAAATTTCAGTATAGTTTTTCATAGTAATCTGATATGATTCTTTTAATTTCAGTTGGGTCTGTTGTAATATCGCCCCTCTCATTTCTTATTTGGGTTATTTGCTTCCTTTCCTTTTTTCTTTTGTCAGTGTGGCCAGTGGTTTATCAATTTTGTTGATTTTTTTGAAAGGCCAGCTTTTGGTCTTATTAATTCCTTCAATTGTTTTTCTGTTTTCTATTTCATTTAGTTCAGCTCTAATTTTTAGTATTTGTTTTCTTCCAGTGCTTATGGGTTTCTTTTGTTGCTCTCTTTCTATTTGTTCAAGTTGTAGGGATAATTCTTTGATTTTGGTCCTTTCTTTTTGGATGTGTGCATTTATTGATATAAATTGGCCTCTGAGCACCGCTTTTGCTGTGTCCCAAAGGTTCTGATAGGAAGTGTTTTCATTCTCATTGGATGCTCTGAATTTCTCTATTCCATCCTTAATGTCTTCTATAATCCAGTCTTTTTTGAGCAGGGTTTTATTCAGTTTCCAAGTGTTTGATTTCTTCTCCCTGCTTCTCCTGTTATTGATTTCCACTTTTATGGCCTTATGGTCAGAGAAGAAGCTTTGTAATATTTCAGTGTTTTGGATTCTGCTAAGGCTTGCTTTATGACCTAATATGTGGTCTATTCTAGAGAATGTTCCATGTGCACTAGAAAAGAAGGTATACTTGGTTGCTGTTGGGTGGAGTGTTCTGTATATGTCTATGAGGTCAAGTTGGTTGATTGTGGCATTTAATTCTTCGTGTCTTTATTGAACTCCTGTCTGTATGTTCTGTCCTTCACCAAAAGCAGTGTGTTGAAGTCTCCTACTATTATTGTGGAGCTGTCTATCTCACTTTTCAATGCTGACAAAGTTTGTTTTATGTATCTTTCAGCCCTGTCATTGGGTGCATATATATTTAATATGGTTATATCTTCTTGGTGTATCGTCCCTTTAATCATTATATAGTGTCCTTCCTTATGCTTTCTGATGGATTTAACTTTTAAGTCTGTTTTGTCAGAAATTAATAACGTCACTCCTGCTCTTTTCGATTGTTGTTTGCTTAATATATTTTTTCCATCCTTTGAGTTTTAGTTTGTTTGTGTCTCTAAGTCTAAGGTGTGTCTCTTTTAGGCAGCATATAGACGGACCTTGTTTTTTAGTCCATTCTGCCACTCTCTGTCTCTTTACTGGTGCATTTAGTCCATTTACATTCAGGGTAATTATGGATAGGTATGAATTAAGTGCTATCATTTTGATGTCTTTCTTTGTGTGTTGCTGACAGTTTCTTTTTCCCACTTGATTTTATGTGCTGAGTAGGTTTTCTTTATATATTGTCCTTTCCTCATATTTGTTGTTGTTGATTTTGTTTCTGCTGAGTCTCTATTTCTTTCTTGTATTTTATTATGATGAGTAGGATAGTTTGTCTCCTTTGTGGTTACCTTATTATTTACCCCTATTTTTCTAAATTTAAAACTAAGTTTTATTTCTTTGTATCGCTGTATATTCCTCTCCATATGGAAGGTGTATATTACATTTCTTAGTCCCTCTTTATTATTTTAATGTTGTCTTCTTTTATACAATAACCTCGCTCTTACCCTGTTTTGGGCTTTTTTTTTTTTTTTTTTTAATAATCTTGCTTTGTTTTTTGGATTTCCCTATCTGGGTTGACTTCTGGTTGTTCTGCCTAGTGTTGTAGTCTTGGGTTGATACCTGATATTATTGATTTTCTAACCAAAGCACTCCCTTTAGTATTCCTTGTAGTTTTGGTTTGGTTTTTATGAATGCCCTCAACTTCTGTTTATCTGGAAATGTCTTAATTTCACCTTTGTATTTAAGAGACAGTTTTGCAGGATATATGATTCTTGGCAGGCAATTTTTTTCCTTCAATTTTTAAAATATGTCATCCCATTGCCTTCTTGCCTGCATGGTTTCTGCCGAGTAGTCCAAGCTTATTCTTATTTGCTGTCCTTTGTAAGTGACTTTTCGTTTATCCCTCGCTGCTCTTATAATTCTCTCTTTATTTTTGGTTTTGGCAAGTTTGATTATAATATGTCTTGATGACTTTCTTTCAACATCTATCTTATGTGGAGTTCAATGAGCATCTTGGATAGATATCTTCTCACATTTCACGATATCAGGGAAGTTTTCTGCCAACAAATCTTCATCAATTCTGTCTGTATTTTCTGTTATCCCTCCCTGTTCTTGTACTCCAATCGCTTGTAGGTTATTTCTCTTGATAGAGTCCCACATGATTCTTAAGGTTTCTTCCTTTTTTAAAATTGTTTTATCTGATTTTTCTTCAAATATATTAGTGCCAAGTGATTTATCTTCAAGTTCAGAAATTCTAGCTTCTACTTGCTCAATTCTGCTCCTCTGACTTTCTATTGAGTTATCTAATTCTGTAATTTTATTGTTAATCTTCTGAATTTCTGATTGCTGCCTGTCTGTGGATTTTTCCAGCTTATTAAACTTTTCATTATGTTCCTGAATAATCTTTCTGAGTTCTTCAGTTGCTTTATCTGAGTTGTCTACTTCTGTAATTTTGTTGTTAATCTTCTGAATTTCTGATTGCTGCCTGTCTGTGGATTTTTCCAGCTTATTAAACTTTTCCTTATGCTCCTAAATAATCTTTCTAATTTCTTCAGTTGCTTCATCTGTGTGTTCCTTGACTTGTTCTGCATATTGTCTCATTTCCTTCCTGATGTCTTAAAGGGTTCTGTATATTAAACTTTTGTATTCTGCATCTGGTAATTCCAGGAATGCACTTTCATCTAGAAGATCCCTGGATTCTTTGTTTTGAGAGCCTGTTGAGGTGATCATGGCCTGTTTCTTTATGTGACTTGATATCGACTGTTGTCTTCGAGCCATCTATAAGTTATTGTATTAGTTTATGCTTGCTTACTGTGTTGTCATAGCTTCTTGCTTTGTTTTGTTTTGGTATACCCCCATGGGTTGCTTGAGTGAGCTAGCTTGATTATTTTCACCTTTGGAGCTCTGACTTCTGGTCCCCAGATAAGTAGAGCTGTTATCAGGTATATAAGTCTAGGAGTCCATTCAGTTTTCTTGTATGAATTCAGCTCAGGTTTCCAGGTAGCTGATCATCAAGTGTTGCACAGGCTCTGACCTACAGTCTTAGAGGGGCAGGAGTGATTGATGTATGTACCGGTATCTGATAGCAGCAGGGGGTCACACTCTGAACAAGGCAGGAGGCTGAGAACCAACCCCCAAGTGTCTCTGAGGAAAGCGCATCCCTGTTTCTGAGAGCGTGCAGGTGGGTGGGTTCTGCAGAGGGACCATGGGCACCCAAAGTTTTTGGCTGTAAGGACTGGGAGGTACCAGTTGTCTTTGGATCCCTGTTGCGGGTGGCTGGGTGACCTGAGTGGAGCTACCAGTCCTTAGGTCCCTGATGTGGGTAGGTGGGGAACTTGTTTAATAGGCAAAGCAATGTCTAACATCAAACACCCACCTCTCCACTGCACAGGTGAAATGGTTGGAGTTTGCCAACAAGGGCCTATTCTACCGAAATAGGCCCACACAGGTCTATGCAGAAGGGAAAGTTGCTCAAAGTCCATGGACCGTTTATGCCTGGACAGGAGCTGCACTTGTCCTGAGGTCCCCCAGTTATTGGAGCTAGGAAATTATCTTTTCCCCCAAGTGCAAATTTTTTCCTTCCCCAAGGCTGGGAAGATGGCTCTAGGTGCTCAACAGTGCCTATTTCTGGCCCAGGGAATTCAGCCACTGAAGCCGACTTGCAGATGGGGAGACGTGTTAAAATATATGGAAGTACTTAGCTTTTGCCGAGAGCGCTGTTCTCCTCAGGTTCCGGAGGTATGAGTGGGCTGTGTGGCTGGCTGCTTCTACCTGAGGAAACTGCGGCTGAATGCTAGTACCAGCCCGCTGCTGCCGCCACTCTGGGAATTGCGCCTGAGGGCTCCCCGCGATTCAGGTCCAGTAACTCCTCTCCGCTTCCAAACGGTTTCTTCCTCCCCCTGCCCCTCAGTTCCTTTTCTAAGCTTGCGTTTGAAGCTCAGGGCTCCCAGCTTGTCACAAATATACTCGTTTCACTTGTTTTTTCGGTTCTTTGTTGCAAAGAGGGTTCGCTGGAAGCATCTGTCTATTCTGCAATCTTGGCTCCGCCTCTATTTTTTTCCTTTTTTATTCACTGTTGTTTCCTCCAGTCTCTAGCACTTTTTTTTTCTAGCACAGTGACTTCTTGCACACAGTAGGTGATCAAGAAATATTTATTGAACTTCTTTCTATGTTCTTTCTATAAATGGGATCTTGTTATTTGTACCTTTTACTGTTCTGCAATCTGCATTTAAAAAATATATAGCAATGTATCCCGAACGCCTTTCTATGTCAAAATATAAAGATCTAGCTCCTTTTTAATGATTTCTTAGTTTGGTTAGCAGCCAAACATTGTAACCACTGAGCCACCAAGGCTCCTATTAAGGAGATAACCATCATTTATTTAACTGGTTTCTGATGGTGGTCATTTAGGCTGTAACCAGTTTTCACCAATTACCAAAATGTTCCGTTTATAACATGTATTTTTACAAATATGTCTTGTTATTTTCTTGGGATAAATTTCTAGATTATATTCAGAAATCCTGGTGTCATAGTGGTTAAGAGCTAAGGCTGCAAACCAAAAGAAGGGCAGTTCAAATCCACAAGGTGCTTCTTGGAAACCCCATGGGGCAGTTCTACTCTGTCCTATAGGGTCACTATAAGTAGGAATCAACTTGACAGCAATGGGTTTTGTTTTGTTTTTTTATGGAAAAAATGCATACAGGTTTTTGAAATATGAATTAAATGCTGGAAAGGAATTTAGAAATTACCTGGTCTAGTTTCTTATTTTGAGAAATGAATGGGGAGAGGTCACACAGCCAAACTACTGCACAGCTGAATCTGGACTCTAGGTCTCCTCTTAGACAAGTTTATTGTTTTGTTTTTCATACTTGGAATTAGAATCCACCTGGAATTGATTTTTGTGTATAGTGTGATGTAGGAGTCAAGTTTCATGCTATAATTAACATTTTGCTATTTTTGGTTTATCAAATATCTGTTTATACATCTCAATCTGTCCTTCAAGAATGTCTGGTGATGCAATGGTTAGGTGCTTAGCTACTAAGCGAAAGGTAGGTGGTTCAAACCCACCAGCTGCTAAGTGGGAGAAAGATGTGGCAGACTGCTTCCATAAAGATTTACAGTCTTAGAAACCATATGGGGCAGTTCTACTCTGTCCTATAGGGTCGCCTGTGAGTCAGAACGGACCCGACAGCGATGGTTTTTTTTTTTTTTTTTTTACTAATCTAAAATCCTGGTGGTGTAGTGGTTAAGTGATATGGCTGCTAACCAAGAGGTCAGCAGTTCAAATCCTCCAGGTGCTTCTTGGAAACTGTATGGTGCAGTTCTACTCTGTCCTATAGGGTCGCTATGAGTCAGAACTGACTCGATGGCAGTGGGTTTGGTTTTTTTTGTTGTTGTTGTTATCCTTCAGTGCATTTAATTTTTAGGTGCAAAGGCATGATATAGATAACCAGTATGTTTCACCCCTAAATAATTCAGCAAGCTTATCCTTACCTAGATTTCATTATTTATTTATGGTTCATTTCTTTTCAATGAAATCAAATTTATATACAGTAAAATGCACAAATTTTAAGTGGACATTTGATGAGTTCTGACAAATACAGACATTTATGTAATGCAAACTTCTATCAAGATACAGAACATTACCATCAGATTATAGAAAGTTCCTTCAGGATCCTGCACAGTAAATTCCCATCCCATCCCCTGCCATAGCTTAGTTTAGATTGTTCTAGAACTTCATATAAGTGGAATTATACACTGTGCATGCTCTTGGATAAAGCTTTTTTCACTCAGCTCAATGTTTTTAAGATTCATACTCAAAATGTGTAGTGTATTGCTGAATAATATTCCAATATGTGAATATACCATAGTTCATCCATTCAACAACACGGATAAAGCTGCTGTTTTTATGTGTATTTTATGGACTTTCTTGTTAGTGTCTTTTTGTGGACATTTACTTTCATATCTCTTGGTAAACACTTAAATGCCAGTTATTGCTTTATTGACTCAGCTCCAAATTTGTCCTTTTGGCCTGCCTTGTAAAAATGGATCTGAGCTTTCAATAGTTTCTCTTTGCCAGTTCTCACTGAAGATTTGTCAATAGAGGGTGCTGGAGAGACACTGAAGGAGAAAAGACCTTTCCTTCCTAGTTTTCAGGTGCTTGTTTACTAGGCTCCTGCAGCACATCTTTCCTAGTGTCTGGCTTCTGCGGTACACAATGGCCGGCAGCACCCAATGGCCAGCACTTTCCCCCAGTACTCCTTTCCACCTGCCTTTGGGTGGTTTTGTAGCAGAGTGCCCCACCAATAGCTTTCCCTAGCAGCCAAAGCGTGAATTTTCGACAAGTTCCCCTGGGATGGTATTACAGCAGTTTCTCTGCCACTCAATGAGCCACAGCCATGCTTATTTGCCATTTGTATAACTTCTTTGATAAAGGATCTGTCCAATTTTTTTTCCCATTTTTTTTAAATAACTTTTATTAAGCTTCAAGTGAACGTTTACAAATCCAATCAGTCTGTCACATATAAGTTTACATACATCTCACTCCCTACTCCCACTTGCTCTCCCCCTCTTGAGTCAGCCCTTTCAGTCTCTCCTTTCTTGACAATTTTGCCGGCTTCCCTCTCTCTCTATCCTCCCATCCCCCCTCCAGACAAGAGTTGCCAACACAATCTCAAGTGTCCACCTGATATAATTAGCTCACTCTTCATCAGCATCTCTCTCCCACCCGCTGACCAGTCCCTTTCATGTCTGATGAGTTGTCTTCGGGGATGGTTCCTGTCCTGTGTCAACTGAAGGTCTGGGGAGCATGGCCGCCGGGATTCCTCTAGTCTCAGTCAGACCATTAAGTCTGGTCTTTTTATGAGAATTTGGGGTCCGCATCCCACTGATCTCCTGCTCCCTCAGGGGTTCTCTGTTGTGCTCCCTGTCAGGGCAGTCATCGATTGTGGCCAGGCACCAACTAGTTCTTCTGGTTTCTGGATGATGTAGGTCTCTGGTTCATGTGGCCCTTTCTGTCTCTTGGGCTCTTAGTTGTCGTGTGACCTTGGTGTTCTTCATTTTCCTTTGCTCCAGGTGGGTCGAGACCAATTGATGCATCTTAGATGGCCACTTGTTAGCATTTAAGACCCCAGACGCCACATTTCAAAGTGGGATGCAGAATGATTTCATAATAGAATTATTTTGCCAATTGACTTAGAAGTCCCCTCAAACCATGTTCCCCAGACCCCCGCACTTGCTCCGTTTTCCCATTTTTTTAAAAAACTCTTTTTTAAAAAACCATTCTAAGTACTCCTTATATATTTTGGCCCTTTATCACTTATCTATCCATCTATCTCTTTTACAAACATTTTCTCCCCGTATGTGGATTGTGTTTTCATATGAACAGTATTCTTCGAAGAGAAAAAGGTTTTAATGTTAATGAAGTTCAATTTATCAATTTTTTCCTTTTATACTTCATGCTTTTTATGCTCTATCTAAGAAATCTTTGATTAACCCAGTGGTTCTCAACTGGGGACCTTAGGTAATGCCTGGAGATTTTTTTTATTGTTACAACTTAGGTTTGCTACTGGTATCTAGTGGGTAGAGGCCAGGGGTACAGCTAAACATCCTCTAACACACAGAATAGCACAGCACCCCCCACCTGGATACCTTCATTGAAAATTGACCATGTATGTGAGGATCTATTTCTGTGTCCTCTATTCTGTTCCATTGATCTTTATTTGTACCTTTATGCCAATATGACACTTTCTTAATAACTGTACCTTTATAATAATTGTTAAAATTGGGTAATGTAAGCTCTCCAACTTGGTTCCCTTTTTTTCAAAATTGCATTGGCTATTCTAGACCCTTTCCATTTCCATATAAACTTTAGAATCTGCTTACTTATTCTGGTATTTCCATTGGGATTGCATTGAATCTGTAGATGAATGTGGACATTAGAGAGTCCATATTAGCCTGATGCCATTGAACACTGGAATAATATAGTGTTAAGCAATAACTCTCATCTGATTCTGGGCTCATTATACAGCCAGATAGGTCGGAGAGGATACAGTGACTACAGCATGTGAGTGGTTGATCCTCTTTGAAGACAGTTTTCTCTGTAAAATTATAAGCCAGTATTCTGTTCGTAGCATCATTTTTTGTGAGCTTGATTAATAATGAGTCTACCCAGAGCAATAGTGTCTTACCGAGGTACTGACAAATCAGGTTCTGAGTTTGGAAGAATGAAAATAAATCCTGAGTGGTAGTCATTTCACCAATTTAATGCTGCCTTGGGGCAAGCAGGCCAGTTCAGGTATATCACTCTGCCTCCTGGCGAGCTACCTTTGAAGAACGTGGACAGCGAGCATTCATCGAAGACGTCCTGAGTACAATTCATTGGTGCCTATGCAGTGACTCCAGAGTCCCTGCTTAATCATCATCCTATGATGCCTTCCAGGGGTCATTAGAAAAGTAGAATTGACTGTTTGCAAACCCTGCCACTTTTAATACAGGGAGAGGCTCGAGGTGTTCTGAATTCAGTCAATACATTTACATTTTTATAGGGCTTTGCAGACTTCAAATATGATTCATTTAATTCTATCTCTTCTTGCCCTGCCCTACCAAAATTCATCATTTATGGTAATGTATGGAAAAATGTTCCTCCTTTTTCCTGAACTGTTGGGTAGGGCTAAGTGAGTTTTGAAAAAAGGAGGTGGAAGAGCGATTCCCTGTTTTCAATGTGGGCAGATGCTAGTGCCCACTATCCCAGAGCTGGCTTAGAGACAGGCTGTGCACCCTCCCTTGACTTAGTGAAGAGAAGGAAGCTACTATTTCTTGAGGGCATTATGTGTTGTTCCTAAAATTTAGTGCCTCTGTAAATGTCTTTTCATTTTGTTGATTCAAATGGAGGACAGGCAAAGGAAAGGTGTGGTGTTGGCACCTGTGTACAGAGAATCTTGCTGGCTGATAGAAAATGAAGACAAACCAATTAGAGTGTCTAAGAATTACGGTTAGGAGAATTAGTGCCTCAGTCTGTGGGGTAGATGGAAGACAGTAGCTGAGCTGTTGATAGAGACTGACAATGCTGGGCAGGAATCTGTGCTTGGTACTGTGTGTTCATTGGTCCATTTGTTCATTCATTCATGTAAATGAAAGTAAGCCTGGCATCATGCTGGGAACTGCAGACCAATGCAAAGATGAGTCAGAGATGGTCCTCGCCCTACAATGCTTGTTGTCTAAGAGGGAAAAATATAACATTTATGTCAAAACCGATAGGACTGTACAACACAAAGCATGAACCTTAATACAAACTATAAACTTTAGTTAATAATACAGTAATGTGTCAATATTGGTTTATCAATTTTATCAAATGTATCACAGGAATACAAAACAGAAATAGGAGAAAAAAAGTGCAGGGGGGGTTTCTATGGAAACTGTACTTTCTGCACAATTTTTCTATAAAACTAAAACTGCTCTAAAGTCTGTTAAAAAAAAATAGGTCCCCATTTAGGAGCTGGTTTCAGGGGACATCTAGGTCAATTGGGATAACAAACATTATTAAGAAAATGTCCTGAATCCCGCTTTGGTGAGTGGCATCTGGGGTCTTAAAAGCTAGCAAGCAGTCATCTAAGATGCATCAATTGTTCCCAACCCACCTGGAGCAAAGGAGAATGAAGAATACCAAAGACACAAGGAAAATATTAGCCCAAGAGACAGAAAGGGCCCCATAAACCAGAGACTCTATCAGCCCGAGATCAGAAGAACTAGAGGGTGTCCAGCTACTGCCAATGACTGCCCTGACATGGAACACAACAGAGAGTCCCTGACAGAGCAGGAAAAAAGTGGGATGCAGAACTCTAGTAAAGAGACCAGACTCAGTGGTCTGATTGAGACTGGAGGCACCCTGGAAGACATGGTCCCTGAACTCTTTTAACCCAGAACTAAAACCATTCCTGAAGCCAAGTCTTCAGACAAAGATTAGACTGGACTATAAGACATAAAATGATACTCATGAAGAATGTGCTTCTTAGTTCAAGTCAATGCATGAGACTAAATGGGCAGCTTCTGTACCAAGGTGAGACGAGAAGGCAGAAAGGGTCAGAACTGGTTGAATGGACATGGGAAATCCGGAGCAGAAAGGAGGCGTGTGCTGTCACATTATAGGGAGAGCAACTAGGGTCACATAACAATGTGTGTTTAAATTTTTGTATGAGAAACTAACTTGAGCTGTAAACTTTCACTTAAAGCACAATTAAAAAAAAAAAAAAAAGTCCCTGGGTGGTGCAAATAGATTGCACTTAAGTTCTGACCTGAAGGTTGGTGGCTCGAAGCAATCCAGTGGTGCCGTGGAAGAAAGGCCTGGTGATCTGCTTTCATAAAGATTACAGCCAGAAAACCTATGGAGCAGTTTTACTCTGTAACACATGGGGTTGCTGTGAGTCAGAATGGACTTGATGGAAACAGGCATTTAAAAAATTTAACACTTAGAAAAGGTCATTCATGTATCCAGCACTTGTACAGTTTCTGGCAATGCTTTATACAAGCCCAGTGTTTGCTGAAACCATTTGTACTAATAAAAAAAAAAGTGGAATAAATAAATCTTAAGTGTGAATGCAGAGATGGAAGGAATGGTTTTATAGACGAAGAGAAGAGCAAGGGCAAAGATACAGTGGGAGGAAAACAGGCATTGTATGTTGTTGTTAGATGCCATTAAGTCAGTTCCGACTCATAGTGACCCTACGCACAACAGAACAAAATACTGCCTGGTCCTGCGCCAGCCTCACAATTGTTGCTATGCTTGAGCCCATTATTGCAGCCACTGTGTCAATCCATCTCGTTGAGGGTCTTCTTTTTCCTTGACCCTCTACTAAGCATGATGTCTTTCTTCAGGGACTGGTCCCTCCTAGCCTCGCTTCGCCTCTAAGTAGCATTCTGGCTGTATTTCTTTCACGAAAGATTTGTTGTTCTTTTGGCAGTCCGTGGTATATTCCATATTCTTTGCCAACACCACAATTCAAAGGTGTCAATTCTTCTTCGGTCTTCCTTATCGATTGTCCAACTTTCACATGCATTTGAAGTGGTTGAAAACACCATGGCTTGGGTCAGGCACATCTTAATCCTTAAGGTGACATCTTTGCTTTTCAACACTTTAAAGAGGTCTTTTGCAGCAGATTTGCCCAATGCAATATGTCTTTTGATTTCTTGACTACTGCTTCCATGGGTGTTGATTGTGGATCCAAGTCAAATGAAATCCTTGACAATTTCAATCTCTTCATTTATCATTATGTTGCTTATTGGTCCAGTTGTGAGAATTTTTGTTTTCTTTATGTTGAAGTAATCAACTTGACAGCAATGGTTTTTTTTTTTTTTGGTTTACGTTGAGGTGTAATTCATACTGAAGGCTGTGGTCTTTGATCTTCATCAGTAAGCGCTTCAAGTCCATTTCACTTGCAGCAAGCACGGTTGTGTCATCTGCATAACACAGGTTGTTAATGTGTCTTCCAATTCTGATGTCCCGTTCTTCATATAGTCCAACTTCTAGAATTATTTGCTCAGCATACAGATTGATTAGGTATGGTGAAATGATACAACCCTGATGCACGCCTTTTCTGACTTTAAACCGTGCAGTATCCCCTTGTTCTGTTTGAACGACTGCCTCTTGATCCATGTACAGATTCCCCAGGAGCTCAATTAAATGTTCTGGAATTCCCATTCTCCACAATGTTCTCCATAATTTGTTATGATCCACACAGTCGAATGCCTTAGCATAGTCAATAAAACACAGGTTAACATCTTTCTGGTATTCTCCGCTTTCAGCCAGGATCCATCTGACATTAGCAATGATATCCCTCATTCCATGTCCACTTCTGAATACGGCTTGAATTTCTGTGGGTTCTCTGTTGATAAACTGCTGCTGCTGCAGAAACATGAAATGACTGGCTGTAGTATAGGAGGCCACGAGGCAAGCAGTGAGAAATAATATTGTGGAAAAGTAGGTTGGGATTCACTGAAACACCTATTAATCAATTTAGTTTATTTGAGATTGTATACTTTTAAGTCACACCCAAATAATGCAGATTTTATTTGAGTTTCCCTTAGGGCAGATTCAGTTACTGTGGTAATGAGGTGGGGGATGGTAAGGGTGGGTGGAAAGGATACTGAGGGTAGAAGAAATGAAGGAAGAAAATTAGTTGATCAAAACTGTCTTCGCTCTTCAAAAGTAAGAATATACACAGGCAAGATATTTGGTGGTGCAATGGTTAAGTGCTCGTCTGCTAACTGAAAGGTCAGCGGTTGGAAACTGCCCAGCAGCTCTGAGGGCGAGAGCCCTGGCTGCCTCCTAATGATTACAGCCTTGGAAACCCTATGGGGCAGTTTTACTCTGTCACATGGGGTTGCGATGATGGCCCGCAACAGCACAATTTAATATTTTCCATTAATTAGAAAGCTCTAATTTATAATTTACCAAAGCCGTAAAAACCAAGTCTCCCCCTCCGCCAGAAAAAAATCACACACAACCTAACTCAAATTCCATTCTAAAACATTGGTTACTCCACAGACCAGCATCGTCACCATGATGTGGGAGCTGATTACAAACGCAACTTCTCAGGTTCCAGTCCAGACCCCCTGACAGAATGAATCAGAATCTGCATTGTAGCAAGATCACCAGGTGATTGCATGCACGTTACAGTTTGAGAAACCCTGCTCTAACATACAGTACTTTAAAGCTAGTATTTTGCTGAAAAGAAATTCCTGGCAGTCGCCGCGGTTCCGTGCCCCTTCCACCAGATTGCAGGGTCCCCGTCGCTTTTTCTCCCAGTGGGTCCTTTGTTCTAGACCAGTAAGAAGCTCCGGGCTTCTCCGGAAGACCCCGACTCAGCGCCAGCCGGGGCGGGGCGGCCCTGGGGCCAATGGACTCGGCCTGGCGTGGGGCGGGGCTCTATTTCAGCAGCTCCCCGGGCCGCAGGCGCACCACCAGTCCCGGGCTCAGTATGTGGCGCTTCTCCTGCGCCCTCTGTCTGCACACTGCAAAGAGGAGCAAGTCCTTAGGCCTTTGGAGCAGGCCTGCCGCCTTCATGTCCACTCTGCTGATCAATGAGCCCCAGTATGTTTGGCTGAAAGAGCTGGGGCTCCGCGAGGAAAACGAGGGCGTGTATAATGGAAGCTGGGGAGGCCGGGGAGAGGTAGGCTGACGTCCCGGGAAATCTCTGCGGCCCGGGGGTTTACTCCCGGGGGCCTGGCGGGGACTGCCCAACGCGAGTTACGCTGCAGGTGGTTCTACTGGGTGTTTTCTAAGCTCCGCATTAAAGGTCTTCTTTTGCAGAGTGCTTTCAAAAAAGAAACTGAGATTTTAGATGCTGTGTACAGTGGAGAATCGATGTCTTTTTGGAGCTGAGAGGGACTAAATTTCCATGCACAGTTTAAACTTTAGAAGCAGAGTTCTGGGATCATCAGTGAGGAACTTTACACACTTAGCGGTGGAAATGATCTTAATTTTGAGCTTTACTCTGGCTCTTCAGATGAGACGTGTGCTACAGATAACGTTCCAAAGTGTCGTTTTATGTTGTCTCCGTTCCTGAAATCCTTTGGGGTTTGCAAGCTTGGACTTGTTGCAGTCTTTTCTGAGCTTCCTTGCAGACAGTTTTCAGCATTTTTTTTTTTTTTTTTAAATGTCCAGAGCCTAACCCCATGCCTTGCATGCTGGAACTAGTCAATAAAATATTTTATAGAATAACATGGACAGGTTGGGCTATTGTAACCCAGATTTGGTTAAGAGAACCACATGCAAAAGAAAACTTTTACGAGAAAATGTTATGTAACATTCATCAAAGCTTGCTGAATGTTACATAATGAACCCCCTTTGTTAGGGGAAACACATTTTCTATTAGGTTAGCTGATAGTAGGAGGCAAGTGATTTTAATTATTTCCCAATCCCCAGTGCAATCAGCAGTTCATCTTGTTTATCCTGTCGTATCTAATCATTAGGTTCTTAAAACTCTCTCCTGAAGGCCTTTTTAGCTACACCTTGATTTTCCTTTTTAGTTGTCAGTTTGTGGGTACACCAGCCTTATCACAGTTGCCAGGCCCCGGCTATTTTACCTTCTGATCAGAGGGTGGGCAGAGAAAAGGAAAGAAGGAAGGCTTGTTGTTAATGGAAAAGAGGAAGAGAGAACTGGTTACATGAAGGTTTTTGTTTATATGCTTAATACTTAGATGAAAGCAGGAGCCCTGGTGGCGCAGTGGTTAAGAGATTGGCTGCTAACCAAAAGGTCAGCAGTTTAAATGCACCAGCCACTCTTTGGAAATCTTATGGTGTGATTCTACTCTGTCCAATAGGGTCACTGTGAGTAGGAATGGACTCTACAGAAGCAAGTTTTATACGAAAGTGGTTCAGAATGTTTAGGTCAAAAAGAAAAGATACAACCTCTGTAGAGTGGTTTATTTGTAACAAAAGTAAACCTAAAAGTTCCCAGTTGGATTTGTATCTCAGTCTTTTTTTCCCTTGCTTTTCTTCTCACTATTTGGTTGTTCCCTCCAGTTTGGAGGGGATTATGGCTTCTATATATAATAGTCATCTTCTTGTTTTAAGGTGGTTACAACCTATTGTCCTGCTAACAATGAGCCAATAGCAAGAGTCCGACAGGTAAGTGGTTTTTTTGTTTTGTTTTGAGTTCATTCAAATTGCCCACAGAGTTTGTGGGAGCTTTCTTGGGAGGCAGAGGCCAATATTATTTAGATGGATCAAAAGCAATACAAAATTACAAAGGCAAAGACATTTTTAGGATGTCTGGGAGAGACTTCTTTGGGTGGGTGGGTGTGTGCCTTAGAAAAGGTGGACAATAGAGAGGATAAGACCTTTTAAGGCAGGGCCTCACAAGCTTTAATGTGCAAATGAGTCACCTGAGGTTTTGGTGAGCCTGATGATTCTGATCCCTTAGATCTGGGTTGGGGCCGGAAATTCTGCATTTCCAGTACACCATCTGGTGTTGCTCCCAGATAACGCTAATGGACCATGCTTTGAGAAGCAGACTTTAAAGCACAGCTGGATTCCAACCTGTCTTGCTGGTTCTAGCGAGTTTTTGGAAGCATGGGCTGTGGAATTCATTCTAAACTGGAAATCTTAGGAACGCCCAGAGGCCATCTGTTTCTTTTCAAAAAAATATGTGTCCTAAGAGATCATCACTTACCTTTCCTCTTTATCTTCGTCTAATTCTTAGGCCAGCATAGCAGACTATGAAGAAACTGTAAAGAAAGCAAGAGAAGCATGGAAAATATGGGCGGATGTAAGTATGTCTTTGTTGTCTATCAGGGAAGGAGAAGTCAGGGCAGGATTACCAGTTGTCATTGTAATGACATCAGTAAACATCCCATAGGCAGTTCAATGTCTGTTTCCTTGCTGAAATGTGCATGTGAGCTCCTTGGGAGCTGTGATGCTTAGCTCTCCTTTGCTGTATTTTTAGGATAGTGCCTTTTTTATATTTGATACTCGGTAATTGGGTAACTTAAGAATTAAAATTCTGTACTGATGTAGCATAAACTGAAGCTACGAACACATTATTTTCCACTGAAGTTACTTCAATTTACCTTTGAGCACATAGAGAAAGAAACATCTATGCCAAAAATACTGTTTTCTCCTTCTCCCTCCCCCTGGGGAGGGGGTATTGCGGCACTAGGTCAGCATTTCTGGGCCAGAGGGCGCTGCAGCATCTGTTTCACAGGGCAAGGAGCTCACCTTCCTTAACTGTTTGATCAGGCTGTGAGACACTTTCTGTCTCCTTGGGCACCAGGGGTTAAACGGGCAAATGTAAGAACTGTGACCGGAGCCAGCCTGGGCCATACTGACCTGTTATGTGGTGGAGGCAGAAGTACCCTTTGGGACTGCCCAGGGCTGGGGGGTGGGGATGGGTGGGGGTGGGGGGGGTGGGTGGGAGGGCAGGTGGGAGACTTTTAAGGAGGAAAGAAAAAAGGACCTAAGGGATCACCAGATTTCTCCTTATTCCCCCATAATCCTTTTGGTCTACTGTCAGAGGCTTTAGGCCTGGAGCTGTAGGAATAATGTCCATGCTTAACGGGGAATTCAGAAGGCTGAATAATGGCCCCCAAATAACCCAGGTACTAACTAATCCCTAGAACCAGTGAATGTTACTTTATATGACAAAAAATGCTTTGCAGATAGTGATTACGTTAAAGAACTTGAGATGTGGAGATTGCCCTGTATTATCCTTGTGGGCCCTAATTACAATCACAGGTGTCCTCATCAGACGGAGGCAGAGGGAGATTTGACACAGAAGAAGATAGTGTGACCAGTGAAGCAAGATGCTACACTGCTGGCTTTGAAAGGAGGCAGGGGCCAAGAGTCAAGGAAGGCGGCTCTAGAATCTAGAAAATGCAAGGAAATGATTCTCCCCTAGAAAGGAAGGAGGGAAGGATGACTTGCTGCCATCTTTACTTTAACCCAGCGAAACTGATCTTTGACTTCTGACCCCCAGAGCTGTAAGAGAACAGATGTATGTTGTTTTAAGTGACCAAGCTTGTGACAGTTTGCTTCAGCAGCAATAGGAAACTAGTACAAAGACATCACCTCCGTGCGCTTTGGTTTTCTTACTTGTACAGGAGAGACCAGGAGTACCTATGCCAGGGGTTATCGGGAGGGTTAACTGAGTTAGTCATTTAAAGTGCTTTCAGGAGAAAGCACGTGGCAAATCTCAAATACATGTGAGTTATAAAACCATGTGCCGCTGCTGGTTTTGGAGCTGCTGAGCTGCGTTGTCTTCTGAGTGAATAATTTTTTTTTTCCTTTTAATTGTGCTTTAGGTAAAGGTTTATAGAGCAAATTAGTTTCTTATTAAATAATAGACATATTGCTTTATGACATTCGTTGCCAACTCCACAACATGTCAACACTCTCCCCTTCTGGACCTTGGGTTCCCCATTTCCATTTGTCCAGCTTTCCGACTTTCTCGTCCTTGCCCCTGGGCTGATGTGCCCATTTAGTCTCGTGTACATGGTTGAGCGACACGTGTTATTGTTTGCTTTATGGGCCTGTCCAATCTTTGGCTGAAGGGTCAGAGTCGATGATTTTGATGACGGGTTGGGGACAGGAGCAGCAGTGGTGGACAGACTCTCGAGCAGAACCCTGGGTTGAATGCAGCTTTGTTGTCAGCCAAGAGACCACCTCTGTGTGAAGCACAGAGGATTCCTTTCCTCTACATTGTTTAACTAATTCTGGGTATAAGTTAAGTTTAGGGTTCCATTATATGTAATCAGAAATATCTTTGGCCAGAAAAATACCACTTCCAGAGTAAACAATCCTAAGTGAAGTTTACCCTACCTGAGTGGAGAATACTGTCTAAAGCAGTGTCATTTATTTTAATGTTTTATAAATAATAACTTATCATTTTCTTTCAGATCATAAAAGTAATACATGTTCCTTATAAAATTGGAAAGGGCCTTAAATAAGATAATCAGATTTAATCCTTCTAATCTTTTATGTGTTTATTTTATGTTGTTGTTGTTAGGTGCCGTTGAGTTGGTCCTGAATCATAGTGATCCTTAGTACAACAGAATGAAACACTGCCCAGTCCTGCACCATCCTCATAACTGTTATTATACTTGAGCCCGTTGCTACAGCCACTGTGTCAGTCCATCTCATTGAGGGTCTTCCTTTTTTTTGCAGACCCACTACTTTACCTAGCATGGTATCCTTCTTCAGGGACTGGTCCCTCCTGATAACGTGTCCAAAGTGTGTGAGATGTAGTCTCTCCATCCTTGTTTCTAAAGAGCATTCTGGCTGTACTTCCAAGACAGACTTGTTCATTCTTCTGGCAGTCCATGGTATATTCAATAGTACTCGCAAACACCACAATTCAAAGGCGTCAATTTTTCTTTAGTTTTCCTTATTCATTGTCCAGCTTTTGCATGCATATGAGGCGATTGAAAATACCATGGTTTAGGTCAGGCTCTCCTTAGTCCTTGAAGTGATATCTTTGCTTTTTAAAACTTTAAAGAGGCCCTTTGCAGCAGATTTGCCCATTGCAGTGTGTCATTTGATTTCTCTGCTACTGCTTCCACGGGCATTGATTGTGGATCCAAGTATCTTGACAACTTCAGTCTTTCTCTGTTTATCATGATGATGTTTATTGGTCCAGTTGTGAGGATTTTTGTTTTCTTTTTGTTGAGGTGTAATCCATAATGAAAGCTGTGGTCTTTGATCATCAATGAGTGCTTCAAGTTCTCTTTACTTGCAGCAAGCAAGGTGTGTCATCTGCATAACACAGGTTGTTAATGAGTCTTCCTCCAATCCTAGTGCCCCATTCTTCTTCCTATAGTCCACCTTCTCAACTTACTTGCTCAGCATACAGATTGAATAAGTATGGTGAAAGGATACAACCCTGATGCACACCTTTCCTGGTTTGAAACCACACAGTATCCCCTTGTTCTGTTCAAATGACTGCCTTGTGGTCTAAGTATAGGTTCCTCATGAGCACAATTAAATGTTCTGGACTTCCTATTCTTTGCAGTGTTATCCATAATTTGTTACGGTTTACACAGTTGGATGCCTTTGCACAGGCAATAAAACACAGGTAAACATCTTTTTGGTATTCTCTGCTTTTAGCCAAGATCCATCTGACATTAGCAGTGATATCTCTATTTCCACATCTTCTGAATTTGATTTAAATTTCTAGCAGTTCCTTGTCAATGTACTGCTGCAACCACTTTTTAATTATCTTCAGCCAAATTGTACTGTGTGTGTGATATTAGTGATATTGTTCGATAATTTCTGCCTTCTGTTGGATCACCTGTCTTTGGAATAGACAATAATATATAATAATATTCCAAATTTCTTGGTGTAGACAAATGAGCACTTCTGGTGCTGCATCTGTTTGTTGAAACATCTCAATTAGTATTCCTTCAATTCCTGGGCCTTTTTTTTTTCCCCACTGATGTCTTCAGTGCAGCGGTTCTTGATCATATGCTACCTCCTGAAATGGTTGAATGTTGACCAATTCTTTTTGGTATAGTGACTCTGTATATTCCTTCCATCTTCTTTTGATGTTTCCTGCGTCATTTAATACTTTGCCCATAGACTCCTTCAGTACTGCAACCTGAGGCTTGAATTTTTACTTGACTTCTTTCAGCTTGAGAAATGCCAAGTGTGTTATGCCTTTTTGGTTTTCTAACTTCAGGTCTTTCTCCTGTCATTATAATACTCTTATTTTGTCTTCTCGAGCCACCCTTTGAAATATTCTGTTCCGCTCTTCTTTTTCATCATTTCTTCCATTCATTTTAGCTAGTCTACGTTCAAGAGCAAGTTTCAGAGTCTCTTCTGACATCCATTTTGGTCTTTTCTTCGTGTCTTTTTAATAACCTTTAGCTTTCTTCATGTATGATGTCCTTGATGTCATTCCACAACTCATCTGGTCTTCAGTCATTAGTGTTCAGTGCAGCAAATCTATTCTTGAGATAGTCTGTAAATTTCAAGCGGGATACACTGAAGGTTAAGGTGTACTTTGGCTCTCCTGGGCTTGTTCTAATTTTCTTCAGGTTCCACTTGAACTTGTATATGAGCAATTGATGGTCTGTTCCTGGCCTTGTTCTAACTGATGATTTTGAGCTTTTCCATCATTTCTTTCCACAGAATTAGTCAATTTGAGTCCTACGTATGCTGTCTGGTGAGTTGCTGTTTGTGTTGTTGAAAGAAGGTATTCGCAATGAAGAAGTCATTGGTGTTGCAAAATTCTATCATGCGATCTCTGGCATCGTTTCTGTCATCGAGGCCACATTTTCCAACTTCTGATCCTTTTTCTTTGTTTCCAATTTTCACGTTCCAATCACCAGTAATTATCGATGCATCTTGATTGCATGTATGATCAATTTCAGACTGCAGAAGTTTGTAAAAATCTTCAATATCTTTGGCCTTAGTGATTGGTGCATCAATTTGATTAATAGTCTTATTAATTGGTCTTCCTTGTAGGGGTATTGATATTATTCTATCACTGGCAACGTAGTACTTCAGGACAAATCTTGAAATGTCCTTTTGGGTGATGAATGCAGTGCCATTCCTCTTCAGTTTGTCATTCCCAGCATAGTAGACCATATGAGTGTCTAATTCAGCATGGCCAATACCAGTCCATTTCAGTTCACTAATGCCTAAGATATCGGTGTTTATGTGTTCCATTTCATTTTTGACAACTTCCAATTTTCCTAGATTTGTACTTTGAAAATTCCACATTCCAATTATTATGGATGCTTTCGGCTGTTCCATCTCATTTTGAGTGGTGCCACATTAGCAGACGAAGGCCCCAAAAGCTTAACTCCTTCCATGTCTTTAAGGCCTACTCTACTTTGAAGAGACAACTCTTCCCCAGCCATCTTTTGAGTGCCTTCCAACCCGAGGGGCTTATCTTCTGGCATTATATCAGACAGTGTTCCACTGCTAATTGTAAGGTTTTCACTGGCTAATTTTTTTCAGAAGTAGACAGCCAGGTCCTTCTTCGTAGACTTAGTCTGGGAGCTCTGCTGAAAACTGTCCACCATAGGTGACCCTACTGGTATTCGAATACCAGTGGCATAGCTTCCAGCATCACAGCAATGTGCAAGCCATTAACAGTACAGCAAACTGACAGACACATGGAGGTTTATTTTATAGTTGTGATTATCATTCATAGATACATATCTACACAGTATGTGTAAAGTTTTGGCACACCTGTGACTGCATTGTATATTGGCCTAAAGATACTCCATAATTTTTGCACTCATTCTTTTCCTAGACTAGGTTTAGTGAATGCTAGTGAAACTTTAATATTGTCTTTTGACCAAGTTATCCACTGTACATGTGTATTTACCCAGGGTTAATATAATCATTGTTGATAAAACAGTTTGTATGCATCAGGGTCTTTTCCTGAACTGGCTTTTGAGTCTTTTCTCTGCTTTTGCCCTAGGGCATGACAGCTGACATTGTAATGTCTGTTCTTAATATTGTATTGTACTTTTTTTGTCATTGTTGCTGTTTTTGCATTCAGGATCTCAGTTGGGAGCCCACTCTTACCCAGTAATACCAGCCTCTGCATTTGCCAGGCTTTCTCATACTTCTTAGTTCTCCCAGCATTAACTGAAATGAATTAAATAAAACAGTGGTTTGCCTTCACACAAGCAAGGCTATCCAGAATGCTCAGGGCTAGGCAGAGGTAGTCCGAGATGAGTGAGGTTTCAAGAGGGAAAGTGTAGAGATCAGGAAAGGCTGCCTTTTGCGGTACCGGCTGACTCTCTAAGTCACCACCCTCTTGGCAGGAGTCCTAGAAGCACAGTTAGGAAAGGCTCTGACTGGTCCCTAAATTTTGAACTCAATTGCTGAACTAAAATTGTAACAAGGGGGATCCCCAACTGACTTTACCACCACCCAGGAAAGCAGCCAGTTCCTGCTGATGGACGTTTAGATTGTTTCTATTTTCGTCTATTAGAAACAGTACCGTAGTGAATATTCTTATGCCTACACTCTTGTGCATGTAACTATAGGCTCAGATTCCAGAAGTGGAACTGCCTAGTCCAAGGATAGGAGCTTTTTAAATGTTAATAGATTGCCAAGTTGCCCTCTGGAAAAGCTGTAGTAAGACATGGTGCGACACTTACCTTTGGGAGGAAGAGAGAGAGCAAAGACGAGTCGTGACCTCACAGCCGAAGTCTGTGAGGTAGCGCATGAGCAGTGCAGTCCTAGTGGTGCTTTTTGTGAGGGGAGGCAGGGAGGCAGGGAGGTGGGCTTCTGGCTGAAGCCTGGGGGTTGCGGGAGGGTACTTCTGCTGCCTTTTGAAGGAAAGGCAGGATTAATGTGGAAGAGCTGGAGAGGAGAGGAGGCAGGGAGGGTCACAGCTGGGAAAGTGGAATTTGGATGCCCAGGGTAGGAGATGAAGGTGGAAAACGAGGATTGGATGAATGTTACACTTAGAGGCTTAGAGTTCATTAAGTAGATAATGAGGAGCCATTGAAGACCTCCTCAAAAGGAGGAATCTCCAGATTCTTCAAACCAATGGCCATTTTCTTTTCATATCCTACTTAACATAAAAATCAGCTCCTGGCTGCTGTAGTACTTTTTTTTCCCAGGTTTCTTCCTGCTCCCTGACTTTTCCTTGGCCTCCCCTGCTCCCTTCTCTACATGACTGCTAAATATTGGTGCTTCTCTGGGGTGTGTTTTGGCCTTTTTCTTTTCTCTCTGCACTCCTGAGGCGATCCCACTGTTTCTGTGGCTTACATGTCACCAGGATGTGAATGACTTCCAGTTTTGTATCTAACTCAAGCTTACTGCTGAGTTCCAGTCTCTCACTCAGCCAGCTGTATATTTCACATCTCCATTCACACATGTCTCAAACTTAATATGGCCCAATCTGTACTTTTTACACCCCCCCAAACCCTGACACTTCTCCATAAGGCTTTATCTTAGTGATTGTACTCCCATCAATCTAGCTATCCAAGCCAGAGATCTGGGAGTCATTTTTAACTCTTCCATTTCCCTCATCTCCCACATCTATTCCATTAGTGTGCCCTGTCAGTTCTAATTTCCAAAGTAAATTTTGAATCCACTTTTGTCTCCCTTGCATTCATTGCAATCTTAATCAAAGTCACCATAATCTTTTACCCAGACTAACATAATACGTCCTTAATTGGTCTCCCTGCTTCTACTCTTTTCCCCTCCAGTTTATTCTCCACCCATCAGACACTGATCTTAAAAAATTAAGCAGAAGGCTAACGTAGCGGGGGTGGGGGGGGTGCCTGGGGACCATGGTTTCAGGGGACATCTAAGTCAATTGGCATAATAAAATCTACTAAGAAAACATTCTGCATCCCACTTTGGAGAGTGGCATCTGGGGTCTTATATGCTAGCAAGTGGCCATCTAAGATGCATCAGTTGGTCCCAACCCACCTGGATCAAAGGAGAATGAAGAACACCAAAGACACAAGGTAATTATGAGCCCAAGAGACAGAAAGGGCCGCATAAACCAGAGTCTACATCAGCCTGAGAGCGGAAGAACTAGATGGTGCCCGGCTACAACCAATGACTGACCTGACAGGGAACACAACAGAGAACCCCAGAGGTAGCAGGAAAGCAGTGGGATGCAGACCCCAAATTCTTGTAAAAAGACCAGACTTAATGGTCTGACTGAGACTAGAAGGACCGTGGAGGTCATGGTCCCCAAACCTTCTGTTAGCCCGAGACAGGAACTATTCCCAAAGCCAACTCTTCAGACAGGGATTGGACTGGTGAAGATTGAGCTTCTTGGATGAAGTAAACACTCGATACTATGTTGGCATCTCCTGTCTGGAGGGGAGATGAGAGGGTCGAGGGGTTTGGAAGCTGGCTGAATGGACACGAAAATAGAGAGTGGAAGGAAGGAGTGTGCGTGTGCTGTCTCATTAGGGGGAGAGCAGCTATGAGTAAAGGCGTATATAAATTTTTGTATGAGAGACTGACTTCATTTGTAAACTTTATTTAAAGCAAAAAAAAAAAAAAAAACAGTAAAGCAAATCATCTCATTCTGTTGCTTAAAACCCATTAAATGATGGGAAAATTTGGAAACAGGTAATGGTAATGGTTGAGCAACACGATAAATGTAACTAATGTCACTGAATTGTACACATGAAGAACGTTGAAGTGGCAGATGATTTGTTACATATATATTTACAACAATTAAAAAAGAAGAGAAAAAAATGTTAAAGAGTTGCGTTTGAAGCTGAGTAAGATTCTGACTTCTCACCATAGATGACAGGCTCGCCCCTCCAGACTTACCTCAACCTTTTAACTTTAGGTGTGCTGGCCTTCCTAATCAGGCCCTCAAATACCACAAGCTTTTACTTTCTGTGGATCCCTTTTACATGCTTTTTCTTTTGCCTGGGAAGAACGTTGCTATGGCTGACTTCACATTTGTCAAGTGTGAGCTTAAATTTTGCCATCTGAGAGATTTTCCCTGACAACCCTTTAGGTAAAGTAACTTACTCGCTTACTCTCCAAGACTGTTGTCTTTTGGTCTGAGCACCCAGTTTATTTCTTTCACTTTTGTAGCCTTTATAACAATCTGTAATTATTTGTTTGCATCCATTTTTTTCTCTTTGTGGGTGCTTCTCACTATTAGCTCCATGAAGGCCAGGACTATGCCTAGCTTCTTACTCTAGCATTAGGAGTCCCTGGGTGGCGCAATTAGCGCATTTGGCCGTTAACCTCCAAGTTCACCCAGAGGCTCCTCAAAAGAAAGACCTGGTGATCTACTTCCGAAAAATCATCCATTAAAAACCCTATGGGGGAAAAACAAAACCCTACGGAGCACAGCTCTACTCTGACACGTGTGGGATTGCCATGAGTCAGAATCAACCAGATGGCAACTGGTTGGTTGGTTGCCGAGCATTATTCCTATCACATAGTAGGTCCTCATATATTTGGTGAGTAAATGGTATGATTTTAATGGGTTATTAAATACTAGTTTATAAGTAAGCTGCATCAAGGGTTTGGTCTTGCAAACATTTTGGTTCATAAGATTACTTCACTGGGAACCACAGAGACCTAGAAGTATTTTAAGGTAGTGAGCTTTCTGGAGTCATCTCCAAAGTTACGTTTAATCTCTGAATTTCTCTCTGTACTTGGCACAATTTCTTGCTCATTGTGAACCTGTCATCTGGGTACTTTCTGGGTTTCTGGTATCCATTTTGAGACCTGCCCCATGACAGAGTCTTGAAGTGATCAAAAAATCTTTTCATGTGATGGTACTTTGTTTTCTTAAAGTACGCTTATCTAACACTGTGTCGTAGACACCAACTTACAGTTTGAATCTGACAATAAAATTCCATTCTTTTCTTAGATTCCTGCTCCAAAGCGAGGTGAAGTAGTAAGACAGATTGGTGATGCCTTACGGGAGAAGATCCAAGTGCTAGGAAGCTTGGTAAAGTGTTTTCATAGTAAATGCATGATCCTGTGAGTGGACAGTAAGGGTGTCGTGCGTTTCTGTGTATAAGATGGTGAATTTTTAAGAAAAGCAATTTATAAATTTCAAAAATTCTTTCTCTAAAGGAAAAATTAGGTAGACAGGAAAAAGTGCGGGCAACTTTTGGGTTTTTAAATTCTTCCGAAAATAGAGCAGATTTTCTGCAAATGCATAATGTTTTGCTTTTTTTTAATGTAATGTTTAAAACTTGAATTCTGTTGTAAAAATGCTGTTTGGCTTTATATTTTTAGGTGTCTCTGGAGATGGGAAAAATCTTAGTAGAAGGTGTGGGAGAAGTTCAAGAGTATGTGGATATTTGTGATTATGCTGTTGGCTTATCGCGGATGATTGGGGGACCCATCTTGCCTTCTGAAAGTAAGCAATAAAGTCACTTAAGCTAAGACGTTTGTACTGTAATATAAAAAGCTACAAGAAATTTTTATCTATGAATAGTTCGCTACAAAGAAATAGCAAATGGTTTATAAATATATGAAAATACATTTAATCTACTACTAATCAAGGCAAATTAAAACGTAAAAACATCATATTGAGAAACTTTTTTTTTTTTTTTAAAGATAAAACTCAGTACTGGCAAGTAAATAGTGGGAAGATATTCTTTTTACAGATACTGTTGGCAATGTGGAAACCCTGGTGGTGTAGTGGTTAAATGCTACAGCTGCTAACCAAGAGGTTGGCAATTCAAATCTACCAGGCACACCTTGGAAACTCCACGGGGCAGTTCTCTGTCCTGTAGGGTCACTATGAGTTGGAATCAACTCGGTGGCAGTGGGTTTGAGCTTTTAGGTTTGTTGGCAATGGCATATGGAAAACAATTTAGAAATATACCCAAATAACCTTAAATTTAATTAATACCCTTTGACTCAGTAGTCCCACTTCTAGAATCTAAGTAAACACCTGAAATGTGACAAAGTTTTAGGTGTAAAGATGTTCATTGTGGTATCAATAAGAAATATTAGAAATGATCTAAATGTCACATGGTAAGGGAAAGGCTAAGCTAATTTTGGTAGACTATTAGCATGTCTTAAAAGTCAAGTTTATAAAGATTCTCTCCTTCCCAACGCCACACTTTAATGGCAAGTTTCTATTTACTTATTTTTATATTATTTTTTTGAAGAGATGATACATCATAAAGGTCCCTATGGATAGGAATCGACTTGACGGCAGCGGGTTTATAGGGCATCTGGAGTCCCCACTGGTCTGGTGCACTTTTGTCCTGAAAGTGAAAGATTTCAGAGTTTGTTCTTATTAGCTTGACTCTAAGTTTGTTCTACATCTTCCCTCATCCACAGGACCTGGCCATGCCCTCATTGAGCAGTGGAATCCTGTAGGCCTGGTTGGGATCATCACTGCTTTCAACTTCCCCGTGGCAGTGTATGGCTGGAACAATGCCATCGCGATGATCTGTGGGAATGTCTGCCTTTGGTAAGACTTGCTCATGTACTTGTCTAGTAGTAAGAAAATGACAAAAGTGACCATTTCTAGGTACTACTAAAAGTATTTTAAATATGTTGAAATGTTCTCTACTTACTAACCAGTGACCAGTTGCCATCGAGTCAATTCCAACTCATGGCGACTGAACGTGTATCAGAGTAGAACTGTGCCCCGTAGGGTTTTTGAGGGTTGATTTTTCAGAAGTAGATCACCAGTCCTTTCTTTCGAGGTGCCTCTGGGTGGACTAGAACCTTTAGCTTTTTGGTTAGCAGCCAAGTTCAGTAACCATTTTTACCACATATGGGCTTCTATCTACTATTTAAATTAATATATTAATTCAAACCTGCTAGTTCTGAAATGCTGATTTTTTAAAAAAATTTATTTTGGTGAAATATATATAGCAACACACCTACCATTTCAATCACATTTACATATATAATTAATGATATTAATTACATTTATCATGTTGTGCAGACATCACCTTAAATAGAAATTCAGTTTCCAAACTTTTTTTTATCACCCTACGTAGAAATTCAGTACCCCCTAAACAATACTGCTTTATTTTCCCCCCATTGCCCATGGTAAACCATTAATAATGTGATCCACTTGTATAACTTTGGTCTCTATGCATTGGCCTATTCTGGATATTTCATATAAGTGGGGTCATGTAATATTTGTCCTTTTGTATCTGACTTATTTCACTCAGCATAATATTTCCAAGGTTCATCCATATTGTAGCATGTATCAGAACTTCATTGTTTTTATGGCTGAATAATTGTCCATTGTATATACGTTGCGTTTATATATGTATATCACTTTTTATTTATTCATTCATCTGTTGATAAATATGTTTTTTAATTTATTTAATAGCATTTTATTGTGTTTAAGGTGAAAGCTTACACTGCAAATTAGGTTCCTATTTAACAGTTTCTACACAAGTTATGCAGTGATATTGGTTACATTTTTCACAGTGTATCATTCTCATTCATTCCGTTCTGGTTATTTCCAGTACTCTAGTTTTCCTGCCTCCTTACCCTCTCATCTTTGCTTTAGAGCGATTTTTGACCATATGATCTCCTATAGATGATTTTTTTAAGAAGCTTATTTCTCACTGGTGATATTTTTAATTTTATGAGCCAATCTATTATTTAGCTAAAAGGTGACCACAAGGGATAATTTTGGTTTAAGGATTGAAGACAATCTCTGGGCTATAGTCTTGAGGAGTCTCCTAGTCCCAACAGGTCCAATAAGTCTGAACTTTTTAAGAATTTGAGTTCTGATCCAGATTTTTCTCCCATTCTGTCAGGATCATCCATTGTGGCCCTGAACAGACCAGTCAGTAGTTGTAGCTGGGCACCATCTAGTGATTCTGGTCTCAAGGTAGATGAGGCTGTGGTGTGTGTAGACTATTAGTCCTATAGACTACTTTCTTTTCTGAGTTTTTGCTTTTGTTCCGGATGAGTAGAGACCAGTAATTGACTTTAGATGGCTACTCCCAAGCTTTTAAGACCCCAGGCACTACTCACCACATTGGGATGTAGAACATATACTTTATGAAGTATATTATGCCAATTAACTGAATTGTCCCATGGAACTATGATCATAAGCCCTCAAACTCAGAAAACCAATGTCATGAGGTCTTTTATTATGTCTGAGAAGTATCCATAACTGTCCCATATGTGGTTTATTATATTTTCAGGTATACATGCCTATACACATCCATATATGTATGAATATACATGCACGTACATATGCCTATAGATACTTCTGTCTGTGCACACATATGTACCTATGTTTTCATACTTGTGCAAACCCTGGTGGTGTAGTAGTTAAGTGCTACAGCTGCTAACCAAGAGGTCGGCAGTTCAAATCCACCAGGGGCTCCTTGGAAACTCAATGGGGCAGTTCCCTTCTGTCCTATAGGGTTGGTATGGGTTGGAATTGACTCGATGGCAACGGATTTATTCATACTTATATACATATGTGCCTATATACATAATTGTGTAACCACACACATTTTTTTGATGGTGGTTAGTGTTGTTCCAAAATTATATTTGTCATATCCTTTACCAAAAATATCCTTTTTCTTATGCATTTCTTAGTGACAAGAATTACGTTGGTCAGGCTGTGTGCGCTTCATCCACATTTGGTGCTTCCTTTCCCATCACCAAAAATAATAAGTGTCTACTGTCTCGAGAGTGCATCCCCCTCTCCCCTCCCACACATCCCTGGTAACCATCAATAAGCATTGGTCTTTGTATGTATATCTATTCTTGTCTTCTTATAAAAGTACAATCATATAAAATTTATCCTTTTGTGATTGACTTATTTCATTCAGCATAACGTCCTACAGATTCATCCATGTTATAAGAGGTTTAGAGGATGATGGATAATTTTTAATTTTTACGTATTTTGCCATTGGTAGTATGACTTATTTCTTTTTTGACACTGTGTAGTCTCCACTGCTCCTCCCCAAGCAGAAAACTAAGAGAAAAAAGGACTTCTAATTAGCTACAACCTTCTTTTTAAAGTTTAACCTTTCTTTTTCTTCTTCAATGAAAATTTGTTGTTGATTTTATTTTTGCTAAGTCTATGTACTTCTTGTATTTTATTTTGATATGTAGGATTGTTAGTCTCTTTTGTGGTTACCTTAATATTTACCCCTATTTTTCTAAGTTTAAACCATTCAGTGAAAATTTGATAGCAGTGAATCTCCAAGTGATTCTGAGGCAGCTGGCCAATGCTTCCTGAGAGCTTTTAAGTTTTGCATTACTATGAACTATTTGTTAGTAAAAGTTAGCTGGGAACATGTCTGTATTTTATAGATGAAACAGTAATTACTTGTCTTTAATTTTCAAGTTCAATGGAAGAACGTAGAAAAGGAAAAACAGGGTAGTTGTCTTTGGCCCCTTTTATATCCGTTCCACTAATGTGTTTTGATCTTAAGTGCTGTAATCAACTGAACGTACTCTGAGCCTGTCTACATAATGAGGCATTGTTGGGAGGATTGAGGATTTGGCACCATGTTGCCAAAGCGTGCAACGCTCTCCAGCCTTCTAATTAAAAAGGCTACTTGTATTGGAGTCGCTGGGTGGTTCAAATGGTTAACGTATTTGGCTGCTAATTGAAAGGTTGGAGGTTCCAGTCCACCCAAAGGCATCTTGGAAAAAAACCTTGTTGATCTATTTCGAAAAAGCAGCCATTGAAAGCCCTACAGAGCATAGTCATACTCTGATACACATGGGGCTGCTGAGCGTTGGAGTCAGCCCAATGGCAACTGTTTTTGTTTTTTTTGTTTGTGATTTTCCTCAGCTGTTTTTCTGAGCCTTCCAAGGAAAATTTGATGAATGCAACATGTTGACAGATTCTATTTCAATCACGCATTATACTTAGCGGTTAGTGTAACAGTTCCTATGATCAGTGCAGCAAGAAGGTTCAGAATTGCTTGGTGCTATTTTGGTGATCATCATAAAAGCTTTGTAGTCTCTTAGGTCCCAGAGACACTAAACTGCAGGAGAGATTTCCATTTCAGGTCCTAGGCTCATTTTTGATTAGTTTAATTGTACAGAGTTTTTTCCTCACACTTTTACTTACTGAAAGGTATTTATGCTTCTTAATAAAAGGTATTTATGGTTTCTACCAAATTAAGTTGCTTTCTCTCTTTTTTTTTTCTTTCAACCCTCTCAAGGAAAGGCGCTCCAACAACTTCCCTCATTAGTGTAGCTGTCACAAAGTAAGTATGTGTGACTTTCTTGTTCCTGGGAACGGTGTAATCTTGAAAGGGTGATTGATAGGCACTGGATTTTTAATCCAATGTGAAAGCGTCATATTAATCTAAACATGTAATTTGGATAACCTCTTTATCTTTTGGTTTTAATGGTCACATTTTTATATCGCTTTGCAGTTCACAAAGCTTTTCTAGAGCCATCTCATTTAATTTAACTCTTTAGAAACATGCCAGATATTGACATAACTGTTGAACTTGAACTCTTACAGACATTTTTTTGCAGAAGATCCTTCTTACTCTGTCACTTGCAAAATAAAGACATCCCCAGTAGAGAAGAAATATCCTTGAAATTTTCGGGGCTATGTTTTATAACGGTTCAACACATTAATGGTGTCAAGGGTAGATTTCTACCCAGCTAACATATTCACTGCTTTTGTTTAATATATAGACCATTAGCAAAACAGAAAGGCCTGGTTATTATCATACTAATCCACTGATTCTTCTAACATTATTTAAAATAGATTGCATCTTGTGGTTAGAAAAATTGTTATTTATTCATTTTCAAGGACTCTGTAGCTCTGGTTAGGTCATAAAATCAGTGTTACTAATTTATCGTTCCGGAACTTAGCCAATGAATAGAAGAGGGTACCCTCCTATGTAGGGTTATGATGCACCCTTGATGTTTCCACAGGCTGTATGGTCTGCATTCTCTGGTTTGAGACTTGTTGGTGAAGAACTTACGGTGGACTTTTATATAAGAGAGCCCTCAATCTTAGAAGATCATCTTGGAACAAAGGCTTAAGAATTGAGAAATTGGCTAAGAGAGGGTACCGTATGGTAGAGTTTACTTGGAAAGACTATGTGATATTGAGAAACCTCCAAGGCAGTAGTTTTCAAATTAAATATTAAGTAGAACTATGATATACAAAACACATAGAAATGATGAATGATTCCTCAGGCAATTAAAAAGAATAAACCATTAAAAAAAATGAACAGAACAGTTCACATGGGCATAGTGACCTGATTTGTAACTTAACATTAAGCAGCTGGTTAAAATATTGTTAATTTGGGGTATACGTCTTAAATGTTCTAAGTTATTGCTTTAAGTTTTTTTCTCTTTAAATATTTTAAAGAATTTGAAATATTAATATAGGAGTTGAATATTTGCTGGCTGATATTTTTCAGATAATTGAAAACATCTGGTTTTATAATAGAAGACTTTAAAAAGTAAAATAGTTCATGTGATGCCCAATTTTGCTAGAATGAACCAAGGGCCCTGCAGTGCCCTTGGCAGGGTGATGGGGAGATGGAGGAGGAATCTTGAATTCAATTACATGTGATGACTACAGGCCACACATGGTACCCATCTATTCAGAAGGCTTTAGGGCAGGAACATGGCTTGCCAGTAGGCTAGCATCAGGTATTCCTCTTGAATGGATGTCCTTGTAGTAGTTCAAGAAGGTGTAAGAGGTGTCAGGTACAAGGAGATGAGGTCTATGTTGGTCAGTTTGGGGACTGGCCTGGCTTGAAAGCCCTACTGCTCAACAGGAATGAAAATCGTAACAGTTGAATAGGCTTAGCTTTCAGGTGCCTACAAGGGAGATGTAGTAATAAGAGTCACCACACTCAGGGAAACCCAAAGTGTGGCATCCCCACTGGGTATTTGTAGTTCATGGTAGACCAATTAGGCATCCTTTTTACAATAAGCTATGTCGTCTAACATTGTTGACACTCAGACATGTATCAGATTACCTGGGGGACAGAGCTAGAGGGTTTAACCCAAGGTCAGATTCTCATGCATTGGGGGAAAAGGTTTTTCTAACCCTTGTACCCCCTATGTGCAAAGCAAAGTCCCTGCTCCTAAAGAGTGTACAGTATACTTGTATAGCAATGTGCATATAAATTTTTGTATGAGAAACTAACTTCAGCTATAAATTTTCACTTAAAACACAATTTAAAAAAACACACAGTGGCTACAACAATGGACTCAAATATACCAATGATCACGAACATTGCACAGGACCAAGCAACGTTTTGTTCTACTTTACATAGGGTCACCATGAGTTTGCAGCCCACTTGATGGCAACTAACAGCAACAGACTTTATCATAATTGATCGTATCAGGGCCTTTCGGTAAAATAAAAATAGATGGTGTTGAAAAATGGTCCCTCAAATGGCAAGCATCAGAAAAGACAGGAACACCTGATAAAGTTGCTGGTGTTTTAAACACATAAAGTTTGATTTTCTTGGCAAAAGATGTTTCTTACATTTGAGGAATGCTTAAATCTAAAAAAAAACTCTGAAATACAGTGTCCTTATTGCCAAAATGACTGTCTCCTGTTAAATGCACCAGGCACTCACTTCCATATGCCTGCTTTGCCTGGATGTGCTGGAGAAATCAGAAAACAGACACAGGGCTAATTGCTGTGAAAAATCAACGCCTGTCCTTTTCTATTTTTATCATGACAATGAATGCTAGATTGTTGCATCTGAACATAAGAATGAGAATTATTCATGTAGAAGAAATCAGACATGGAACAAAGACCAGCTCTGTAAGAAGAGTGGGGTTGAACATTTCTAAACTGGTTCAGAACCAATGCCTGAGACACCTCCTTAATTTCCCATTCCTACCCCTTTTTTTTTTTCTTCTGCAAAACTGAACTGCTTCCTTTGAGTTATATTTAGTATATATACCTGGAGTCCCTGGAAATAATTGTACAACCTGATGAAACCTGGTTTCGGACACGACAAATGCAGTCTGTAATGCTTAATTGGATTGGAGGGGAAAAGAAAGCCACTATAATGGATATTTTTGGGGGGATAATTAGGGTGCTTTAAATATAGGCTGTAATGAGATTATATGTGTTGTCATACCTTACTTAGGCTTGACAGTGGTATCATTTCTATAGAAAAATGCATTTGAGAATTGGATCTTTTAAAATGAAAATTAAACATATTAGAAAGTAGCCAGCAAGTTGGGATGATTAATGAAAAGGAATTTTGCGCTGTTTAGGTAAATGCTTCTTTGGAAGCTCAAAGTGAACAGAAGAACCTTGCTTCAGAGAAATCAGAATTACCTGAGCCATTTTTTTTTTTTTTTACAACTCCAAGTTTGATTTAAGGAGCTGGCATTCATTTTGACAGTACCAACATAAGTTCTAGGAGGAGACTGGTTAAGAAAAGCTTTGCTTGTCCTTAGTGCCTTAGCCTGTAACCCCAACCAAAAACCAAAACCCACTGCTGTCGAGTCGATTCCGACTCATAGCGACCCTATAGGACAGAGTAGAACTGCCTGATAGAGTTTGCAAGGAGCGCCTGGCAGATTCGAACAGCCGACCTCTTGGTTAGCAGCCGTAGCACTTAACCATTATGCCACCAGGTGTTCCCTTAGCCCATAGAGTGCTGGTATTTCTTGACTAAGATGGTTTGGTGCGAAGCCAATGGACATGTGTTCTGAGCATCTCAGAGCTCTGCATGACAGGCCCAGCTTTCTGTCCTGTATCTCCTTAGCATCTACTCTAAGTTGTGGGGACCTGCTCCCTGCTTCATCCTTAACCACTCTTTTGGCTAAGCTGTGCCTTGCAGAGAGGTGTTAAAACCTCATGTTCGTGGATGGGGAAGACCTTTTATTTTCTTCATTTTTCTAGGTTTTATTCCTTTATCATCATTTTAATAGATCTCTGATGGGTGAGAAGAAAAGCCTTGTGATCAATCTTCATGTTTTTAGTTTGGCAGAAAATATTTGAAAACAATGATTATTTGAACTGCCTGAGAAATGCTGTGTGTCCTTTATCTATTTTATATGTTTTTTTTTTTTTTTTGCCTTCTTAAGCTACTTTTAGGAAAACAGATTTCTGTGGGTGAGGAGAAACCCAGGTTGGAATGTTTGAGGGATGGGGAAGAGAGTTGAAAAGAAAAGTCAGACTATTGAAATTTATTCCTAATTTTTCAAAAACTTCTTAAGAGATGCCGTAGTTACCTTATTTAGTAATTGCTTTTTTTCTTTCTAGGATAATAGCCAAAGTTCTGGAGGACAACAAACTGCCTGGTGCAATTTGTTCCCTGACTTGTGGTGGAGCAGACATTGGGTAGGTTAATAGGTCTAAAGTATCTTTCGGTTGAAGGACCTCAGGTTGATTAACTAGAATCATCTTTACTAGAATAATGAAACCCAATACAGCTAAGGAGATGAGAATATTTCTTTAGAAGGATTATTATTATGGACCTAATTGGGTTCTTGCTGTATTAATGCATATAACCTCTACTGGAGGATGAGCAGGCATTGTCTTTTTAATTGCCTAGAGATACTATGTGTAAGGTGTTTATATCCTGAAATTATACACTGCTGTAATGACGGGAGGTCCATAACTTCCTGATACTTGATTTATAAAAGTATTTCCTTTCAAACCAAAGCTGTGAAGTTATAGTCTGGTTTCTCACTCCCTCCTGAGAACCTTGCCTATCGACTGAGTTCTTCAGCTGACTAGAAATTGGAACCCTGGGAACACAGCCTCTCTTTAAACTGGAGCTGACTGTAATTCGCTGAACCATGATGAAAACTGAGGCTGCTTTTACCAGCTTATCATAGGAGTTGAATCTTTTAACTCATATGGGGGTGGTTAAAATCTTAGTCTTCCTTCAACAGTTTCACCATTTTTCTGCACTTACTGGGCCAGCTCAGAAAGGTGCAATGATAAGTAACTCCTTTTTTTCATATAAATGAGAAAATATTGGAAAATACAACTCCTATTTAAACAGTGTACAGTGAAGTATTATCTAAATGTCCTTTGAAACATTAAGTGTTCTTTACTTTGAACCTGCTCTCTTCTTACACTCTGGACATCCAGTCCTTTGTGTTAGACTTGGAATAGCTCAAATCTCTATAGTAGTGGTACACAGGAGTGCAGTAGGTAACAGTATCCATGCTCATCTTTGCTGGGCGTAGCCTGGGGAAGTCTACCTGGGTCATTTCGTCAAGCTGTTCTAGCCCTGCACTAGATCAGTGCTGTGACTGCACTGCTGGGTTCACACTGAGCCCTTTGAAGTATTGAACTCTAAGCAAAGAGGTTCAACCCAGTAGTGGCTGTCGAACATTCCTTAGAAAAAAAAGCAACTAGAAATCCTAGCACAGCCTTTATAAGCCTACTACTATGAGGGATACCATAGGATGTTCCCTACAGCCATTCTTAAAGGAATTATTCATTAGATTAAGAGTCTGCAAAATAACTGAAACACTCATGCTACATAGAAATACAGGAAATGCTAAGTTCATACTGTCAGTCACCCACTCAGTACAGGAACAACGTTCTTCCTTAACTTCCTTCTGGCTAATACTGAGGTTACCCTATTATGTAGTATGGCTGTGCTTTTGAGCAGTATGGTTTTTATGAAGAGTTTCCTTTGCTCCCCTTGTAGCTTTGACTGACTGACTGTTTAAGGGGCATGTCAGTGTTTTCCTGCTGGGTACCACTAGGTGCTGCCCTTGCTGGGTTTACCTGCTTGGTGACTCTGCCTTTTCCCCTGCAGCACAGCAATGGCCAAAGATGAGCGGGTGAACCTGCTGTCCTTCACTGGGAGCACTCAGGTGGGAAAACAAGTGGCCCTTATGGTACAGGAGAGGTTTGGTAAGTGTTGGCTTTCTAATGAACCTTTTAATTCCCTCATAAGTATGAATGTAGAATCTAAAAGTTGGGTTTTTTTCTAGACCCTTTCCATGGAGACACCAACCATGTTCTGAATGTCCAGTTAAAAGAAATGGGGACAGTTATTAGTGGGTTAATATCAGGGAACTTCCAAATTTTAACAGCATAATTTGGAAAAGGATATCATTTTCCCTCCAAATGACCATAGTAGAATCTTATCCAATATATTTATCGAATTTAACCAGACCTGTTGGCAAATTAAAAAAGGAAAAAGCACAGCTTAAACAGGAGCAGTGAGTATAGGACCTAGAGTAAGTGTGAAATAGAAGACTTAAATCTGTTCTTATCTCATTTATATTTCAGTTTATATGACAGAAGGGTTGTATGGACATAGCTTTGTATGCCCTGCTTTACAGCTTGTTTAAGAATCTTCAAGGATAATATTGACTGGCTGCTGACAGAAAGGTTGGCGGGTCGAACCCACCAGCAGCTCTGTAGGAGGAAGATGTGACAGTCTACCTCCTTAGAGATGACAGTCCTGGAAATCCTATGGGGCAGCTCTACTCTCTCCTACAGGTTGCTATGAGTTGGAATTGACTCTACGGCAATAGGTTTTTTCTTTTTTTTAAATGCTGAATTTAGACTCTGTCCATAGGATAAGATGCGACTTGACTAGTTCATCTTTAAGTTGTTTTGCTATGTAGTCTTTGCTTTTAAAAGGCAAGCTTACAAGAAGCGGTTAGAGCTAATAAACGAGGACAGAAAGATTGTAGGATACAAGATCAAGATATAAAAGTTAGTTGTATTTCTCTATGCTAACAATGAACAACCTGAAAATGAAATTCAGAAAACAATCCCATTTACAATAGCATCAACAATAATAAAATACTTAGGAGTAAATTTGACAAAAGAAGTACAAGTCTTACACATAGAGACTATAGAAAACACCACTGAAATAAATTAGAGGAAGGCTTAATTGAAAGATATCCTATTTTCATTTTTTTTTTGAAGATTTAGATATCAGTACTCCCACAAATAATCTATAGATTCAGTGCAAACCCTGCCAAAATCCCGGCTGCCTTTTTGCAGAAATTAACAAGCAGATTCTAAAATTCATATGAAATTGCAAGGAACTCAGAATAGTGAGACTTTGGCTCAGGTATTTTGAGGGTGTTATCGGGGGGGGACCAGTCCCTAGAGAAGGACATCATGCTTGGTAAAGCAGAGGTTCAACAAAAGAGAGGAAGACCCTCAACGAGATGTATTGACACAGTGGCAGCAATGATGGGCTCAAGCATAGCAGCAATTATGAGGATGGGGCAGGACCAGGCAGTGTTTCATTTTGTTGTACATAGGGTTGCCATGCATTGGAACTGACTTGATGGCACCTAACAACAGAATAGTCAAAATAATCTTGAGAAGGAACAAAGTTGGAGAACTTAGACTTCCTGAATTTTAAAACTTGGTATAAAACTACAGTTATCAAGACTGTACTGGCATAAGAATAGGCATATAAACCAGTGGGATAGAATTTTGAGTCCAGAAAGAAACGCTTACATCTATGGCCAGTTGATTTTTGACAAGGATGCCAAGACCTTTCAATAGGGAAAGAAATGTCTTTTCCACAAGTGGTGCTGGGAAAACTAGATAGCTGCATACATAAGCATGAAGTTGGACCTCTACCTCACACCATACATAAAAATTAAGTCCAAATGGATCAAGACCTAAATGGAAGTGTTAAAACTATAATTAATATAAAACTCTTAGAAGAATACGTAGGAGTAAATCTTTGTGACCACAGGTTAGGTAATGGTTTCTAAGAAACAAAAAGCATTAAAAATATGATAAATTGGACTTCATCAAAATTAAAAACATTTGTGTTTCAAATGACACCATAAAAAAAGTAAAAAAGAAACCTACAGAACGGGAGAAAATATTTGCAAAGCTCTCATATCGAGAATATATAAAGAACTTTTAAATGTAACAATAAAAAGACAACTCAACTAAAACATAGGTAAAGGACTTGAATAGAACACTTTTCCAAAGAAGATATACAAACAGCCAGTAATCACATGAAGAGATGGTCAACATGGTGTTCTATTTCTTACATTAGCACGTTCCATCTCTCGTCCTTTTCCCGTCCCTTCTTAGTCAAGCAATAGATTGTAAATATAGTTTGTACCATAGGTAGGATTATAGATTTTAAAAATATACCTGCCTATCTTGAGTTATAGGTGCTTTTTTTGTAGGGGATTGGTGGTTAGGAGTCAAGTTAGAAAGCCACTGATGGGTAATCGGAAGGATGTGAAAAATAAAGGTCCCTTCTCTTTTGCCAAATCTCACTTGCAACCAGGCAGGAGGAACTGATGTTAAGCATAGAATCTTGTTTCTTTTTCATCTTCACATAATGCTGTATATACTGAGAAAGCTTTCATTAAATCAGCTATTGCAGCAGTGACGAGAGCTGATGTAGCACTTGATGGCTTTCTGTCGTAACACAACCACCTTCCCTTTGTTAATATTCCAGTAGGATATTTACTGTTTCAGAGTGGTGGAAATGAGAACATACTCTCCTGTCATCATGTGCTCTCCTGATAGCACAAATATGTAAAAGTTATTATATTGAAGATGATTTTAAAGTACATTTAAGGGGGAATCTCAAATCTTCTATGCTGGGGAGAGAAGGTAAGAATGACACGACAGCCTGCTGTATGACTTTTGTGGAATGAAGGCTGGCAATACATATCAAGAGCCCTAATCATACCCTTTGACCCTGACCTGGTAGCTAATCAGCAGTCAGTGTATTTAGCAGTAGAGGAATAGCTAAACAGAATTTGCTACATCATCAGCACCAAATAATAGCAGTGCATTTTTTTTAACAGCTTTGAATATCTTAGGAAAATGGTGTGAGATATTAATCAGGAAAAAAAAAAGCAAAATTAATTGGATGGTACGATCTCAACTAAACATAAATGTACAGGGAAAACACTGGAAGGTACTAGACCAAATGTGAACAGGGACTTTATGGTGGCATTATGGGCCATAATATGGGCCATACATTTTTTTCCTGCTTGATTCTTTTGTGAGCCAGAATCGACTCGATGGCACACTGGGTTGATGCTTTTGGCTTTAATTATTATTTTTTAATTTTCTACAATGAGCACAATAATTCTTTGCAACTGTTTATTTGGATATAAATTCAAACTTAAAGTTAGAAGAATGACATTAGGAATTCCTGTATACTCTTTACCAAGATTCACCAATTGTTTGCGTTTTGCTCCATTTGCTTTATCGTTTTTTTCTCTCGTTTCAGTAATACACACATACACACACACCCTACGAGTGCATATTAGTTTTGAACCATTCAGAATAAATTGGAGACATGGTGCCATTTACCACCAAACATTTTGGAGTTTATTACCTAAGAATAAGGCCATTCTTTAAAACTAGGAAATTTAATGTTGATGGACTACTCATGCTACTTTTTTTTTTTTATTAACTTTTATTGAGCTTCAAGTGAATGTTTACAAATCAAGTCAGACTGTCACATATAAGTTTATATACACCTTACTCCATACTCCCGCTTGCTCTCCCCCTAATGAGTCAGCCCTTCCAGTCTCTCCTTTCGTGACAATTTTGCCAGCTTCCAACTCTCTCTATCCTCCCATCCCCCTTCCAGACAGGAGATGCCAACACAGTCTCAAGTGTCCACCTGATATAATTAGCTTACTCTTCATCAGCATCTCTCTCCTACCCACTGTCCAGTCCCTTTCATGTCTGATGACTTGTCTTCGGGAATGGTTCCTGTCCTGTGCCAACAGAAGGTTTGGGGACCATGACCGCCGGGATTCCTCTTGTCTCAGTCAGACCATTAAGTATGGTCTTTTTGTGAGAATTTGGGGTCTGCATCCCACTGGTCTCCTGCTCCCTAAGGGGTTCTCTGTTGTGCTCCCTGTCAGGGCAGTCATCGATTGTGGCCGGGCACCAACTAGTTCTTCTGGTCTCAGGATGATGTAGGTCTTTGGTTCATGTGGCCCTTTCTGTCTCTTGGGCTCTTAGTTATTGTGTGACCTTGGTGTTCTTCATTTTCCTTTGCTCCAGGTGGGTTGAGACCAATTGATGCATCTTAGTTGGCCACTTGTTAGCATTTAAGACCCCAGACGCCACATTTCAAAGTGGGATGCAGAATGTTTTCATAATAGAATTATTTTGCCAATTGACTTAGAAGTCCCCTTAAACCATGGTCCCCAAACCCCCGCCCTTGCTCTGCTGACCTTTGAAGCATTCATTTTATCCCGGAAACTTCTTTGCTTTTGGTGCAGTCCAGTTGATCATGCTACTTTTTAAATTGTAAAGTAAAATGAAAAAAATATTTGGGATAGGCTGTATTCTGAGGAGGAGCCTGATGACGCTGTGGTTCAAGCATTCGGCTGCAAACCAAAATGCGGGTGGTTTGAACCCACCAGCCACTCCATGGGTTGTCTGCTTCCATAAAGATGAAGCCTTGGAAACCCCATGGGGCAGCTTTGCCCTGTCCTGTAGGGTTGCTATGCGTGGGAATTGACTTGACGGCAGTGGGTTTGTTTTTTATTTGGTTATATTCTCAGGCCATCTAGCAATGAACGTAAAATACTGCAAAAAAAACCCCAAACCCATTGCCAGTGAGTCGATTCTGACTCATGGTGACCCTACAAGACAGTAGAACTGCCGCATAGGATTTCTAAAGAGTGGCTGGTGGGTTCGAACTGCTGACCTTTTGGTTAGCAGGTGAGCTCTTAACCACTGTGCCACCAGAGCTTCATAAAATACTGTGGTAGGCATTAATTTATGTTTGTATTTTTTAAAGGGAGAAGTTTGTTAGAACTTGGAGGAAACAATGCCATAATTGGTAAGGCTGCCCTTTATTTGCTTTGTTTTCTGTTCAAAATGCCCTAATAGCCATCACGAACATATAGAACTTGTTAAGGAACTCACCCCTTTAGTCAGTAAGACTTTCTATGTTGTGTGTGCCTGTGACTTAATTCCTGTCTCGGAGTTTTACCTGGGAGAGAGGACACAGCTTGGTTGGAAGGCACAGTTAACTGGGAAAGGAACACGTTTGGCACATATCATCTTGGGTCTTAACCCGTTGCTGTTGAGTCAATTCTGACTCATAGCGACTCTGTAGGACAGAGTAGGACTGCCCCATAGAGTTTCCAAGGAGTGGCTGGTGGATTTGAACTGCCGACCTTTTTTGGTTAGCAGCCAAGCTCTAAACCACTACACCACCAGGGTTCCACCTTGGGTCTAGAGCCTTGCAAATGGGGCCTCCATTGTGGTGTGGCATTGTTTCTTTGTTGGTTTCCTTCTTTGTTTCTAAAAACTGGCCACATGCTTCTCTAGAATAAGCAACTGTTATGTGACTTGCTAAATCCTTGAGATTCAAAAACATTAATTTATGTCTATTGGAATCTTGATTGCTTTTATATTGGGAAGGAAAACTTCCTTAAGGCATTAAAAAAATCACTTATCTATAGGTTTCAAGATTACTTAATTCTATTTTTTAATTATTTGAGTTTGACACAAAAGAAAATAGTCTATCAGCTTAACTTCTGGATAATGGAATGAAGATCAGATTGTTGAGACTTAATAGAAGCATATCTTTAAATGCCCATATGTATTGTGGGCACTAAGGGGTTTAAAAATATATGGTGAAAGGTTTGTTCTAGATGAGCTTCTCATCTAGTTAGAGTTCATTTAAAAATACAGGTAATGTTTTGTGAGCACTAGGAATTTGCCAGGGACTGTGCTAAGCTGGAGGAGTCCTGATGGCACAGCAGTTAAGCACTCAGCTGCTAACCTAAAGGTCAGCAGTTTGAACCTACCAGCCGTTCCATGAGAGGAAGATGTGGCAGTCTGCTTCTGTAAAGATTACAGCCTTGGAAACCTATGGGGTTGCTAGGAGTTGCAATAGACTTGGCAAAACTTTGGTTTTGGTACTAAGCTATTTATTTTTTTGTTTTACTTAATCCTCACAGTAGTCTCATGAGGTGGATATCATTATGAACCTCATTTGATTGTAAGACTCTGAGGCTTAAAGAGAGGATGTACCTGAGATGACAGCCTAGCAAGTGGCAGAGCAGGCATTTGTGTCCACCAGTCAGACTCCAGACCACAGCCCTTTCCTTAACTCCTTACTACCAGGCGTTAGTACCTAGGCATTATCACCCCATTTTACGAATAAGGAAACTGAGGCATACAAAGTTAAAATAACACAATTAAAAAGGGGTGGAGCTGGATAAGAACTCTGGTCTTTTTGATCCCCCAGACCACCTTCTTCACTATCATGCTAGTCTGAGAACACTGTTAGAGTCGGAGACGGGAAGAATTGAAAACATAAGAGGGAATTATGGATGTAAACTTCCAGAAGGCATAAAAGAGGGAAAGAATTACAAGTAGTATAAATGGAAGGACTGACATTGTAAATACTACACTGAATTTTTCTTCTGAGGGCAGAAGAGGAGGAAGGAATAGACACAAATAAAGAGGAATTAGGAAGTGGTGTTACACTGATCTCTTCAGAGAAGTAGAGGAAGCACAAAGGGGTCCTTGTGTGTGATCACGTAGAGATTTTCCATGAAGTGAGGTCATCTGGAGCAGGAGTAGAGAGCTTGAGGTGTTTCAGAGATCTGGAAGGCTGTAGGGTGGTAAGGGCATTTAGGGCAATCTACTGATGACAGTGAGGTTGTAGATATTGCTAGAGAATGTGTTCTGACAGTGGTGTTAATCAGAAGGGTTACATTGCTCTCCCTAATTGGCTGTGGGCCTAGTGAAACTGGCATCCTTGGAAACCCTATGGGCAGTTCTACTCTGTCCTGTAGGGTTACTATGAGTGGGAATTGGCTCGACGGCATCAAAACAGACCATGGGGTTAAGAGGCAGATAAAGCTGACGAAGAAGATGATGGTCTTAGAGAAGATTCCCTGATATGGATACAGAGGCGGCTTAATCAGCGTCAGAAACTGGGAGAGATAAAAATGAAGAAGTCCTAGGAGCGAGAGCCCCAGTGTACATCTGTACTTGAGTAAAGACCATAGAGCTCATTGTTGTATTCTCTATTCTCATAAAATACTCCCTGGAAGGAAAGTTGACCTTTTCCCCTAATGAATATATGTGTCTCTGTAATGTGAACATGCTTATTTTTTCAAGGAATAGTTTGGGTATTCATTTACTACACTTTCTAAAGGTATCGTTTTATACTAGCTAGCAAATACTTTGCCTGCTTTGCCACATTGATGGTGTGTGTTTGTGCTTCTCTAAGCTTTTGAGGATGCAGACCTCAGCTTAGTCGTTCCATCAGCTCTCTTTGCAGCCGTGGGGACAGCTGGCCAGAGGTGTACAACTGCGAGGCGACTGGTGAGTGTGTCTGCATAGGCAAATGAGCTTGTCGTGCTCTTTAAATGCCAATTTTTTTTTTTAATTTTTATTGTGCTTTAAGTGAAAGTTTACAAATCAAGTCTCTCATACAAAAATTTATATACACCTTGCTATATACTCTAGTTGCTCTCCCCCTAATGAGACAGCACACTCCTTCTCTCCACTCTCTCTTTTCGTGTCCACTCCACCAGCTTCTGACCCCCTCTGCCCTCTCATCTCCCCTCCTGACAGGAGATGCCAACGTAGTCTTAAGTGTCTACTTGATCCAAGAAGCTCATTCTTTACCAGTATCATTTTCTATCCCATAGTCCAGTCCAATCCTTGTCTGAAGAGTTGGCTTTGGGAATGGTTCCTCTCCTGGGCTAACAGAGGCCTGGGGACCATAACCTCTGAGGTCCTTCTAGTCTTAGTCAGACCATTAAGTCTAGTCTTTTTATGAGAATTTGAGGTCTGCATCCCATTGCGGTCCTGCTCCCTCAGGGTTCTCTGTTGTATTCCCTGTCAGGGTAGTCATTGGTTGTAGCTGGGCACCATCTAGTTCTTCTCATCTCAGGCTGATGTAGTGTCTGGTTTATGTGGCCCTTTCTGTCTCTTGGGCTCATAATTACCTTGTATCTTTGGTGTTCTTCATTCTCCTTTGGTCCAGGTGGGTTGAGACCAATTGATACATCTTAGATGGCCACTTGCTAGCATTTAAGACCTCAGACATGACTCACCAAAGTGGGATGCAGAATGTTTTCTTAATAGATTTCATTATGCCAATTGACCTAGATGCCCCCTGAAACCATGGTCTTCAAACCCCCTCACCTGCTATGCTGGCCTTCGAAGCATTGTTTATTCAGGAAACTTCTTTGCTTTTGGTTTAGTCCAGTTGTGCTGACCTCTCCTATATTGTGTGTTGTCTTTCCCTTCACCTAAAATAGTTCTTATCTACTATCTAATTAGTGAGAACCCCTCTCTCTCCCTCCCTACTCTTGTAACCATCAAAGAATATTTTCTTCTCTGTTTAAACTGTTTCTGGAGTTCTTATAATAGTGGCTTCATACAATATTTGTCCTTTTGCAACTGACTAATTTCACTCAGCATAATGCCTTCCAGATTCCTCCATATTACGATATGTTTCACAGATTCATCGTTGTTGTTTATCGATGCGTAGTATTCCATTGTGTGAATATACCATCATTTATTTATGCATTCATCCATTGATGGGCACCTTGGTGGCTTCCATCTTTTTGCTATTGTAAACAGTGCTGCAGTGAACATGAGTGTGCATATATCTGTTCGTGTGAGAGCTCTTATTTCTCTAGGATATATTCCAAGGAGTGGGATTGCTGGATTGTATGGTAGTAGTATTTCCAGCTTTTTAAGAAAGCACCAAATCGATTTCCAAAGTGGTTTAAACACCACTTTTTAATGAATTCTGCTAGTAGGGAGGTGTTATAGAAGCACTGCTAGAAAATGTGTTCCCTAGATGTGGTTGGCAAATGTGGCCCTGGTATTCTGTGCTCATCAGCCAGGGACTCTGCCTACTCGCCTTTCTCACCCATGCTGAAAGTGCTCTTACTGCTAAGTGATTGGAGTTGGACTGGAAGATGAGACCTGTTTTCATTCCTATTCCTGGAACGATATGGACAAAGTCCAAAGTCATGTAGAGAATAAAACACACTAAAGATTTAAAAAATTAAAAAAATGATTAGCTAAAAGGTAGACAGCCTAGGCCTTCTTATAAAAATATTTTAAAGATTTTAATTTTTGACCTGTTAAGTCTTAAGATTTAACTTGATGTAACATGGTTTATTGAAAAGCAAATTGACTCTGTTGGTGTGTGTGCTCTTTATAAATATATAATCTGTATAGTATACCTGTCTATCTACTCATAACCCATTGCCGTCGAGTAGATTCTGACTCAAAGCATCCCTACCAGACAGAGTAAAACTGCCCCCATGAGGTTTTTAAGGCTGTAAATCATTACTTTCTCCAGCGCAGCAGCTGGAAGGTTCGAACTGCCAACATTTTGGTTAGCAACCAAGTGCTTAACCACTGTGCCGCTAGGACTCCTTATCTGTCTACAGGACAAATTAACTTTAAGGGTATATAAGGGGATTTTGTGTGCAGGGTTTTGGGAAGTTTAATCTCCACCCTTAGGTTTGAGCTCGATTTCAGTTTTGTATAGAGTACATTCTTGATTTTCACGACTCTTTTATAGTATGGAAAAATTGTGTATACTACAACCAAGATAGTTTTGACTAGGTACAGAATTTGCCTGTATTTGTTGTTTTTTATTACTGAAGTTGGTGCAGTGGTTAAATGCTTGGCTGCTAACTGAAAGATCAGTGGTGTGAACCCACCAGCTGCTCCATGAGAGAAAGATGTGGCAGTCTGCCTCCGTAAAGATTTACAGCCTTGGAAAGCCTATGGGGAAGTTCTACTCTGACCTGTAGGGTCACTATGAATCAGAATCTGCTTGATAGCAGTGGGTTTGGTTTTTGGCTTTAATAAAAAATAAACAGTTCACAGTTAATTTACAGAGGACTTGGCTTTAGGTTTAGACTCTTGCCAATAGTGAGTATGAACAAATTCCTTTTGAATTAGGTCGACATAATCTAAATTAATTGGAATGAGATAAAAGACACACGAATAATGCAGTCTTTACCTTTCCCATTTCATTTTTATTTTTTCTGTTTTACAGCAAATGAAAATCTTTTGATATTACCCAGTTCACAAAAAATCTAAGATGACATTCATAAAGAACTTAAAATTTATTAAATTTGTTCACCTTAAACATTTATTCCATTAAAGCTAAGAAGAAAACAGAAAAATCCATTCCTGTTCAGCTGGTTCTGACTCATAATGACCCTGTAGGACAGAGTATAACCGCCCAATGGGGTTTCCAAGTCTTTAATCTTCATGGAAGCAGACTGCCACATCTTTCTCTGGTGGAGTGGCTGGTGGCTTTCAACTGCTGACCTTTTGGTTAGCAGCCGAGCACTTTAATCACTGCGCCTCCAGGGCTCCCTGAAGAAAATAGGGGTACTCCAAAGGATTATAGCCTTAAGTACATGGTAAAACATGAAATAACGTGAAAGCCTGGCATTTTCCTATTCAGCCAACATTTATTTTTCCTTTGTGTCTTGGAGCAAATATACAGTCGTGCTTTATATATATATATATATTTTTTTTTATTAACTTTTATTGAGCTTCAAGTGAACGTTCACAAATCAAGTCAGACTGTCACATATAAGTTTACATACATCTTACTCCGTACTCCCGCTTGCTCTCCCCCTAATGAGTCAGCCCTTCCAGTCTCTCCTTTCGTGACAATTTTGCCAGCTTCCAACTCTCTCTATCCTCCCATCCCCCTTCCAGACAGGAGATGCCAACACAGTCTCAAGTGTCCACCTGATATAATTAGCTCACTCTTCATCAGCATCTCTCTCCTACCCACTGTCCAGTCCCTTTCATGTCTGATGAGTTGTCTTCGGGAATGGTTCCTGTCCTGTGCCAACAGAAGGTTTGGGGACCATGACCGCCGGGATTCCTCTTGTCTCAGTCAGACCATTAAGTATGGTCTTTTTGTGAGAATTTGGGGTCTGCATCCCACTGGTCTCCTGCTCCCTAAGGGGTTCTCTGTTGTGCTCCCTGTCAGGGCAGTCATCGATTGTGGCTGGGCACCAACTAGTTCTTCTGGTCTCAGGATGATGTAGGTCTCTGGTTCATGTGGCCCTTTCTGTCTCTTGGGCTCTTAGTTATTGTGTGACCTTGGTGTTCTTCATTTTCCTTTGCTCCAGGTGGGTTGAGACCAATTGATGCATCTTAGTTGGCCACTTGTTAGCGTTTAAGACCCCAGACGCCACATTTCAAAGTGGGATGCAGAATGTTTTCATAATAGAATTATTTTGCCAATTGACTTAGAAGTCCCCTTAAACCATGGTCCCCAAACCCCCGCCCTTGTTCCGCTGACCTTTGAAGCATTCATTTTATCCCGGAAACTTCTTTGCTTTTGGTCCAGTCCAGTTGAGCTGACCTTCCATGTATTGAGTGTTGTCCTTCCCTTCACCTAAAGCAGTTCTTATCTACTAATTAATCAATAAAAAACCCTCTTCCACCCTCCCTCCCTCCCCGCCTCGTAACCAGAAAAGTATGTGTTCTTCTCAGTTTTTACTATTTCTTAAGATCTTATAATAGTGGTCTCATACAATATTTGTCCTTTTGCCTCTGACTAATTTCGCTCAGCATAATGCCTTCCAGGTTCCTCCATGTTATGAAATGTTTCACAGATTCATCACTGTTCTTTATCGATGCGTAGTATTCCATTGTGTGAATATACCACAATTTATTTACCCATTCATCCGTTGATAGACACCTTGGTTGCTTCCAGCTTTTTGCTATTGTAAACAGAGCTGCAATAAACATGGGTGTGCATATATCTGTTTGTGTGAAGGCTCTTGTATCTCTAGGGTATATTCCGAGGAGTGGGATTTCTGGGTTGTATGGTAGTTCTATTTCTAACTGTTTAAGATAATGCCAGATAGATTTCCAAAGTGGATGTACCATTTTACATTCCCACCAGCAGTGTATGAGAGTTCCAATCTCTCCGCAGCCTCTCCAACATTTATTATTTTGTGTTTTTTGGATTAATGCCAGCCTTGTTGGAGTGAGATGGAATCTCATCGTAGTTTTAATTTGCATTTCTCTAATGGCTAATGATCGAGAGCATTTTCTCATGTATCTGTTAGCTGCCTGAATATCTTCTTTAGTGAAGTGTGTGTTCATATCCTTTGCCCACTTCTTGATTGGGTTGTTTGTCTTTTTGTGGTTGAGTTTTGACAGAATCATGTAGATTTTAGAGATCAGGCGCTGGTCTGAGATGTCATAGCTGAAAATTCTTTCCCAGTCTGTAGGTGGTCTTTTTACTCTTTTGGTGAAGTCTTTAGATGAGCATAGGTGTTTGCTTTTTAGGAGCTCCCAGTTATCGGGTTTCTCTTCGACATTTTTGGTAATGTTTTGTGTTCTGTTTATGCCTTGTATTAGGGCTCCTAGGGTTGTCCCTATTTTTTCTTCCATGATCTTTATCGTTTTAGTCTTTATGTTTAGGTCTTTGATCCACTTGGAGTTAGTTTTTGTGCATGGTGTGAGGTATGGGTCCTGTTTCATTTTTTTGCAAATGGATATCCAGTTATGCCAGCACCATTTGTTAAAAAGACTATCTTTTCCCCAATTAACTGACACTGGTCCTTTGTCAAACATCAGCTGCTCATACATGGATGGATTTATATCTGGGTTCTCAATTCTGTTCCATTGGTCTATGTGCCTGTTGTTGTACCAGTACCAGGCTGTTTTGACTACTGTGGCTGTATAATAGCTTCTGAAATCAGGTAGAGTGAGGCCTCCCACTTTCTTCTTCTTTTTCAGTAATGCTTTGCTTATCCGAGGCTTCTTTCCCTTCCATATGAAATTGGTGATTTGTTTGTCTATCACCTTAAAAAATGACATTGGAATTTGGATCAGAAGTGCGTTATATGTATAGATGGCTTTTGGTAGAATAGACATTTTTACTATGTTAAGTCTTCCTATCTATGAGCAAGGTATGTTTTTCCACTTAAGTATGTCCTTTTTGATTTCTTGTAGTAGAGCTTTGTAGTTTTCTTTGTATAGGTCTTTTACATCCTTGGTAAGATTTATTCCTAAGTATTTTATCTTCCTGGGGGCTACTGTGAATGGTATTGATTTGGTTATTTCCTCTTCGGTGTTCTTTCTGTTGATGTAGAGGAATCCAAGTGATTTTTGTATGTTTATTTTATAACCTGAGACTCTGCCAAACTCTTCTATTAGTTTCAGTAGTTTTCTGGAGGATTCCTTAGGGTTTTCTGTGTATAAGATCATGTCATCTGCAAATAGAGATAATTTTACTTCCTCCTTGCCAATCCAGATGCCTTTTATTTCTTTGTCTAGCCTAATTGCCCTGGCTAGGACTTCTAGCAAGATGTTGAATAAGAGCGGTGATGAAGGGCATCCTTGTCTGGTTCCCGTTCTCAAGGGAAATGCTTTCAGGTTCTCTCCATTTAGAGTGATATTGGCTGTTGGCTTTGCATAGATGCCCTTTATTATGTTGAGGAATTTTCCTTCAATTCCTATTTTGGTGAGAGTTTTTATCATAAATGGCTGTTGGACTTTGTCAAATGCTTTTTCTGCATCAGTTGATAAAATCATGTGGTTTTTGTCTTTTGTTTTATTTATGTGATGGATTACATTAATGGTTTTTCTGATATTAAACCAGCCTTGCAGACCTGGTATAAATCCCACTTGATTGTGGTGAATTATTTTTTTGATATGTTGTTGGATTCTATTGGCTAGAATTTTGTTGAGGATTTTTGCATCTATGTTCATGAGGGATATAGGTCTGTAATTTTCTTTTTTTGTAATGTCTTTACCTGGTTTTGGTATCAGGGAGATGGTGGCTTCATAGAATGAGTTGGGTAGTATTCCGTCATTTTCTATGCTTTGAAATACCTTCAGTAGTAGTGGTGTTAACTCTTCTCTGAATGTTTGGTAGGACTCTGCAGTGAAGCCGTCCGGGCCAGGGCTTTTTTTTGTTGGGAGTTTTTGATTACTGTTTCAATCTCTTTTTTTGTTATGGGTCTATTTAGTTGTTCTACTTCTGAATGTGTTAGTTTAGGTAGGTAGTGTTTTTCCAGGAATTCATCCATTTCTTCCAGGTTTGCAAATTTGTCAGAGTACAATTTTTCGTAATAATCTGATATGATTCTTTTAGTTTCAGTTGGTTCTGTTGTGATGTGGTCCTTCTCGTTTCTTATTCGGGTTATTTGTTTCCTTTCCTGTATTTCTTTAGTCAGTCTAGCCAATGGTTTATCAATTTTGTTAATTTTTTCAAAGAACCAGCTTTTGGCTTTGTTAATTCTTTCTATTGTTTTTCTGTTCTCTAATTCATTTAGTTCAGCTCTAATTTTTATTATTTGTTTTCTTCTGGTGCCTGATGGATTCTTTTGTTGCTCACTTTGTATTTGTTCAAGTTGTAGGGACAGTTCTCTGATTTTGGCTCTGTCTTCTTTTTGTATGTGTGCATTTATCGATATAAATTGGCCTCTGAGCACTGCTTTTGCTGTGTCGCAGAGGTTTTGATAGGAAGTATTTTCATTCTCGTTGCATTCTATGAATTTCCTTATTCCCTCCTTGATGTCTTCTATAACCCAGTCTTTTTTCAGGAGGGTATTGTTCAGTTTCCAAGTATTTGATTTCTTTTCCCTAGTTTTTCTGTGATTGATTTCTAGTTTTATTGCCTTGTGGTCTGAGAAGATGCTTTGTAATATTTCGATATTTTGGACTCTGCAAAGGTTTGTTTTATGACCGAATATGTGGTCTATTCTAGAGAATGTTCCATGTGCGCTAGAAAAAAAAGTATGCTTTGCAGCAGTTGGGTGGAGAGTTCTGTATAAGTCAATGAGGTCAAGTTGGTTGATTGTCGTAATTAGGTCTTGCGTGTCTCTATTGAGCTTCTTACTGGATGTCCTGTCCTTCTCTGAAAGTGGTGTGTTGAAGTCTCCTACTATAATTGTGGAGGTGTCTATCTCACTTTTCAGTTCTGTTAAAATTTGATTTATGTATCTTGCAGCCCTGTCATTGGGTGCATAAATATTTAATATGGTTATGTCTTCCTGATCAATTGTCCCTTTTATCATTATGTAGTGTCCTTCTTTATCCTTTGTGGTGGATTTAAGTGTAAAGTCTAGTTTGTCAGACATTAATATTGCTACTCCTCTTCTTTTTTGCTTATTGTTTGCTTGATATATTTTTTTTCCATCCTTCGAGTTTTAGTTTGTTTGTGTCTCTAAGTCTAAGGTGTGTCTCTTGTAGGCAGCGTATAGATGGATCGTGTTTCTTTATCCAGTCCGAGACTCTCTGTCTCTTTATTGGTGCATTTAGTCCATTTACATTCAGCGTAATTATAGATAAATAAGTGTTTAGTGTTGTCATTTTGATGCCTTTTTATGTGTGTTGTTGACAATTTCATTTTTCCACATACTTTTTTGTGCTGAGACGTTTTTCTTAGTAAATCGTGAGATCATCATTTTCATAGTGTTTGACTTTATGTTTGTTGAGTCGTTAAGTTTTTCTTGGCTTTTATCTTGAGTTATGGAGTTGTTATACCTCTTTGTGGTTACCTTATTATTTACCCCTATTTTTCTAAGTAAAAACCTAACTTGTATTGTTCTGTATCGCCTTGTATCCCTCTCCATATGGCAGTTCTATGCCTCCTGTATTTAGTCCCTCTTTTTGATATTGACTTCCCTGATTCCCTGTTATGAGTTTTTTTTTTTAATTAATCTTAATTTGTTTTTGTGATTTCCCTATTTGAGTTGATATCAGGATGTTCTGTTTTGTGACCTTGTGTTTTGCTGGTATCTGATATTATTGGTTTTCTGACCAATCAATATCCTTTAGTATTTCTTGTAGCTTTGGTTTGGTTTTTGTAAATTCTCTAAACTGGTGTTTATCTGTAAATATCTTAATTTCGCCTTCATATTTCAGAGAGAGTTTTGCTGGATATATTATCCTTGGCTGGCAGTTTTTCTCCTTCAGTGCTCTGTATATGTCGTCCCGTTCCCTTCTTGCCTGCATGGTTTCTGCTGAGTAGTCTGAACTGATTCTTATTGATTCTCCCTTGAAGGAAATCTTTCTTTTCTCCCTGGCTGCTTTTAAAATTTTCTGTTTATTTTTGGTTTTGGCAAGTTTGATGATAATATGTCTTGGTGTTTTTCTTTTTGGATCAATCTTAAATGGGGTTCGATGAGCATCTTGGATAGATATCCTTTCGTCTTTCATGATGTCAGGGAAGTTTTCTGTCAGGAGTTCTTCAACTATTTTCTCTGTGTTTTCTGTCCTCCCTCCGTGTTCTGGGACTCCAATCACACACAAGTTATCCTTCTTGATAGAGTCCCACATGATTCTTAGAGTTTCTTCATTTTTTTTTTAATTCTTTTATCTGATTTTTTTTCAGCTATGTTGGTATTGATTCCCTGGTCCTCCAGATGTCCCAGTCTGCATTCTAATTGCTCAAGTCTGCTCCTCTGACTTCCTATTGTGTTGTCTAATTCTGTGATTTTATTGTTAATCTTTTGGATTTCTACATGCTGTCTTTCTATGGCTTCTTGCAACTTATTAATTTTTCCACTATGTTCTTGAATAATCTTTTTGAGTTCTTCAACAGTTTTATCAGTGTGTTCCTTGGCTTTTTCTGCAGTTTGCCTTATTTCGTTTGTGATGTCTTGAAGCATTCTGTAAATTAGTTTTTTATATTCTGTATCTGATAATTCCAGGATTGTATCTTCATTTGGGAAAGATTTTGATTCTTTTGTTTGGGGGGTTGGAGAAGCTGTCATGGTCTGCTTCTTTATGTGGTTTGATATGGACTGCTGTCTCCGAGCCATCACTGGGAAACTAGTTTTTCCAGAAAATCTGCTAAAGAAAAATGCAGTCAGATCCCTATCAGAATTGCCTTTGGATTATAACCGCCACCTTGTTCCCTGTAAGGATGAAAGTCTGAGATTTGGATCATATATGCTTGGCTGTAGCTGGTTCTGTGTTTTTAGTCCAATTAGGGGTGGATTTTTGGTCTCTGCGTTTTTTTTTTTTTTTTTTTGGTTCCTTCTCTCAGGCCGAAAGAGTGGGTTAGGAAAAGACCAGAAGAAAAAAAGAGGGGGAGGGGAAGCAAAGCCGACGCGGAGCCGGAGCCGTTCTCCCTCTGGCTCAGGCAATTCAGATGTTAATGAAGGCGCCTGGGGAGGGTGGGGGAGGGATCAGATAGATAGGAGAGTAGCACCTCAGAATATAGCCAGAGGTGCTTGTCTTGCTTGGAATGACTATTATATCTGAGATTCCCGCGGGGCGTGTCGCCTATGTGTGCTGGCTGTGTGGAGATTGTCCCCGGGGGTCTGGCCCTCTGAAGCCACCCGTTGCCAGTCCAAATCCTAGCGTCAAGGTTCCCCTGCTGGGACGCTTTACTCCCGGCTCCAAAATCAGTCGCTGCCTCCCGGGGACTTCTCGTCCCGCCAGCCGCGTCGCTGCGCTGCGTCCGCGAACCGGCTGGGCCCCCTCCCGGGGTTAGTTCAGGGGAGTGGAGCAGCTCCCCGTGCTTGAGCCGTGACAGCACCCAGTCAAAATCCCGGCTGAGACGCTGCTCTCCCCCCTCCAAGACCAGTCACTGCCTCCCGGGGACTTCTCCCTCCGGCTGCGTTGCCGCGCCGCCCGCGCGAACCAGCTGGGCCCCCTCCCGAGGTGAGCTCAAGGGGGTAGGGCTGGGCCCCTTGTTTGCACCGTCAGCTCCCCTGGGCTCTGCCCTAAATCGGGTGCCAAGGGTTACCTGACTGGGACGCTGGCTCCAGGCTCTGAAAACAATCGTTGCTTCCCCGTATTTGTTCATTTTCCGTCTCTAAATCTGTGTTTGTTGTTCAGGGTTCCTAGATGGTTATGTATATGATCGATTCACTTGTTTTTCCGAGTCTTTGTTGCAAGAGGGATCCGAGGTAGCGTCTACCTAGTCAGCCATCTTGGCCCCGCCTCCCGTGCTTTATATTTAATGTGAAATATAAGCAGATACTATTAGTTACTGCCCAATCTAATTTCCATAGGGACAATTAGCAGTGTGTAGGAAAATAAAAATTCTGGTAGTATGAACTTCCCCATGATTAGTTCTTATGATGTCAATATATTTGTCACTTGGAGACCAACCCAGAGATTGGATGGTTTGGTACATATTCATGTCCACTTCTGGGAACATAACATGGAGCTTCCATCCTACCCAGCGTGAGCCCAAGGGTCATCCTCACATGTGTAAGGCTGTATTTCGGAGACCTACTTGTCCAGAGTCTAAGTGCATGTGGTTACCTAACAGAGGTAGCTAGGCCTAACATTGTGGTATTTGTTTATTGTGACTCATACAGTTACCTTATGGAAGGGTCCCTGATAATTACTAAGTCAAATGCTCTAGAACAGAGCCAGGAATAGTTGATTGTGAAGCTTGGCCAAATACGTCCTTAGAAACATGATAAAAATATGGCTTATAATTTTATTCTAACACCTACTTAAAGGAAATTATCATCATGACGGTTAATACTAAAATTGTATAATTAAAAAAAATGCTTCTATTTGTTTTCAGAGATTTCAAGAACTATTAAGAACTGTTAATCAGAACTGTTGAGAAAAATTGTACGTTGCTAAAAAATGTGTATATTTATTTTACTATTCCCCTGAATATTTCTTTTCTTAGTTTTTACATGAAAGCATCCATGATGAAGTTGTAAATAAACTTAAAAAGGCCTACGCACAGATCTGTGTCGGGAACCCATGGGACTGTGAGTATCTGGTCCAGTTTTCAAAGATTTTCCCTTTTGACAGATGGTGTTATCAGTGTTTCTCATTTTAATTGGGTGTTGCGGGTAACACTTCATATGCTTTTAGGATAGGAGCTTGAGCACTTAATGTGAGCTGGTGGGTGGAACTAGGCCATCTTATCTACAACCTGTTGTTTAGACGGGATGAATTTTGATTGGTTTTTTTATCTTCCCCACTATTACGATCACCTAAACCACCACTATGAGAGGCTGCAAGAGTCCTCTAACTGACTCTTTTTGCTTCCACTTTTACCTTCCATGGTAACCAGGGTGCTGTTTAAAGATGGAATTAGATAGTTCAGTCTTTTGCTTAAAACACACCTATGACCTCTTGTTGGTCTGAGACTAAAACCCATATTTCTTTCAATTCCCATCTCAGCACGCTCAGAATCTTTCATGATCTGACCTCCGCCTCCTCCTGTGCCTGCCTTCTGCCCACCTTGTGTACCATTTGCCTCTTGCTCCCTAAGTGCTGGCTTTGACCTTCTGTCAGTGCTCTATGCCTTCTAGGCCCTGTCCTGCTGCTCCCTCTTGTGGGGGAACGCTTCTTAGCCAGCTCTTCCCACCACTGACTCTGCAAAAATGCTACCTCTTCACAGACACCTACCTAAATCTTTCTTCTCCCTCTGTCCTTGTGGTCACCTTTAAGGCTCTAGTTCCTGGCAGCCATAACACTGGGCAAATCACTCTCTCCACTTTTAGTTGTACACCAAGTGCTGAGACTGTCAAGCTCCTTGAGAATGAACACACTGGTCATGAATAAACTGATCCTATATTTTTAATATAATGCTCTGATTAATTGATAGCCATTCCTCTAAACAGGGTGGCAAACAGATTTGGCCCACCACCTGTAAGTAAAGTTTAGTGGAACACAGTCATGCTCATTCATTACTACATGCTGTCTATGACTGCTTTGGAGCTACCATGGCAGATTTGAGTAGTTGTGGCAGAGACCATGGATGTCGCACAAAGCCTAAGATACTCTCTGGTCTGTTAGAGAAGAAGGGCACTGACTCTGATCTAAACTGAGAGGTTATCTGAAGGGACTGGTCTGTTCAGTGGAAAAGCTGCTATGATAATGAAATGATACTATGTAGGGCAAAATGAGAAACATTCCTTTTCTCTCTCCAGCTAATGTTCTCTATGGGCCACTCCACACAAAGCAGGCAGTGAACATGTTCCTTGGTGCGGTGGAAGAAGCAAAGAAAGAAGGTGGCACAGTGGTCTATGGTGGCAAGGTACTGAAAACTACCTGAGATCAGTAGTCACAACTTTTTTACTTCTCTCCCCTTTAGGCACAAGCAAGGATTTGCCATCCTTCTTCTCCCCGCCCCTATTCTAAGGGTAAAATATGTGTTTTAAAGAATGACACCATGAAATGCATAGAACATTTCCGGAAGGACACACAAGAAACTCATAGCCATGGTTGCCTTTGAATTAAGCCCTTAGAAATTTGGATGAATGGGAGACCTTTTCATAGTACAATAGAAGACTTTGTATTCAGAGCGGTTATAATCCGTATTTATCAGTTATCTGAAAAAGTTAATTAAGGTAGGAAATACTAAGGAAAAAAAAAGAAACCATAAAATTTTATTTGAATTTAACACATATAGTTACATTGACATGGGGCCAAAGTATTTTCTTCAAGTATGATTGGAATTTTTTTTTAATCCTTGCATAAGCTATGCATATAATTTATTATCTTCAATTTACAATTGCCTTTCATTTTCTTTAAAATTCATTAAGAACTGAGCCTCTTGCAAAGCAATCTGAGAGCAAAATCCTTCTGGGCTTTTACTGTTTCCTACCTCTCCCCAGTCTTTGACAGTTGATACAAAAAAAAAAGATACAGCCACATCTAATTGAACAACTTAGACAGCTGTGTGTGTGTGTATTTGTGTTTTTTTGTTTTTGGTTACTTACACTGAGTTTTTCCAAAGCAATCAACTTAATCTTTATAGAATTGCTTTCTTTTTTTTTTGTTTGTATAATGTTTATTTAAGTGACATAATGCAATATGGCATCACAATAACATACAGCTGGCAGGCAGAGGATCGGCAGTAAATACAGTTGACTCTTGGTAAACATACAGCTGAAAGGGTAAGAACAGAATTATAGAGACACTCTAGGGAGTCGACCCCCTGCCAAAGCAGCTTCCTGTGGGCATGAGACTATTTTATAGAAGGAGAGGTGAGCATTAGTTAAGTGGAAAGGAACTAGGAATTGGTTACATGGAGGTTGGTTAAGAGATTTTCTGCAGTATGCCCTTGCGGATCTTTTGATTTTTGTACAATTGGTGTAGATTACCTATTTTTAAATTACGTAAATTAAAAAAATAACAACTTCTTGTCATGGCATTTTTTCAGCCTAACTTGGTTGTGACACATGGCAGGGCCCTCCATTGCTGAGTTCTTCTTTTTTTTTTTTTTTTCTCTGACCAACTAAGTTGGAACCAGTAGTAGGAAGAGGTAATTTTCATTCATGATGGGAAATTATTTTGGGGAAATAATTTACCAAGCAAAGAGTGTTGATGTTTTTTGCATAAGTATATGCAAAGATTGTGTCCTCTAGACCATAATATTAGAAAACAGAATGTTTTAATTCTTTTTATTTCTCTACTCAAGGTCATGGATCGTCCTGGGAACTATGTAGAACCGACGATTGTGACAGGCCTTGCCCATGATGCATCCATTGTGCACACAGAGACTTTTGCTCCAATTCTTTATGTCTTTAAATTTAAGGTAACCGTGGATTGTCTCTTTTCTCTAGTCTGATGTTGAAACAAATGAAAAGACTAGGGGAAAATGAAGGTGTATTATGTTCACTCAATTAGCCTTTAGGGAAGCTTTAGAAAGTCACTCTGATTAGTCAGAATTTGAAGGTATGATGAGTGTGATGAGTACGATGAGATGAACACTTCAAAACTGTAAAGCGTGTCAACCTAGTTGCCCAGGAAACCAAGATGGGCAGAGGAGCGGTGCTGGAATAATGGTGAGTCTGACCCTCACCCCTGAGCTGCGTGGGCCATAAAGGCAGCTTCTCCTGCACACGAGAGATGTGGACATTTGGATAGTCTGCTGCTAAGTATCAGCAGACAGAATGAGAAGATGTGGGCAATCTAAAGGCCTACGGTTATAACCTGCCTCAGAGGGCATGCTGTGCAGGTTTTAACAGGTAAAGATAACCAGAGGGTCTAAGATGCTAGCCTTGCCCTCAAATACGTAGGATTACTTTTGAGACTGCAGAAATTAAGGCTTGAATATGCCATGATTAACAGTTAAAGGATAATGAGATTGTACCATGTTACAACTATATGGTTGCATTTCTTTGTATCTTGCTTTAAATTATCTATCATCTTTTCACACATAATAACCATAAACCCGTTGCCATCGAGTTGATTCTGACTCATAGCAACCCTATAGGACAGAGTAGAACTGCCCCATAGGGTTTCCAAGGAACACCTGGTGGATTTGAACTCCCAATCTTTTGGTTAGCAGCCAAACATGACTATAGAGAATAGTAAGTTGTGTGTGTGTGTGTGTGTGTGTACATTAATCTGTATTTGTGTGTGTGTGTGACTATGAGACCTTCAGGAAAATATTTTACCTCTTTGGGAGAGGTAAAATATTTTCATCAAGGATCTTATTTCTTCTTTCTTGGTTTACTCCTTCACTTTGAGAGTGTACATCCCCAGTTGCCTTATCTGTAAAATCGAGATGTTATAGACTTGTTCCATAGGGTAAGGATTAAACAAGCACAGCTGCTAATCAAAGGGTTGGCAGTTTGAATCCACCAGCTGCTCCTTGGAAACCCTATGGGGCAGTTCTACCTTGTCTTATAGGGTTGCTATAAGTCGGAATTGACTTGATGGAAATGGGTTTTGTGTTTTCCGTTTATGCATGAAAAATTCTTAAATCAGTGCACTCCATTAATGTAAGCAGTTACACAGTTAGCTGAATGGAAGAATGTTCTAGTATTTGTTTCTTAATAAAGTGCAATTAGGGGAAAAAGGTCACAAAAAACAAGAGAAACAGAATTAATAAAATGTGAACTTTTTGCGCTCGAAAAGTATGCTGGTGCATCTCATGAAATGAGCTTAATATCAGTGAACTTTGACGTGAACAGTGTATCATCTAACAACTTCTAGTCTCTCTTCTTTTAGAATGAAGACGAGGTCTTTGCATGGAATAATGAAGTAAAACAGGGACTTTCAAGTAGTATATTTACCAGGGATTTGGGAAGAATCTTCCGCTGGCTTGGGTATCTCTTTACCTATTTTGAAAATTCATGTAAATCAGATTTATGTAATGAATTGACTTTAAAAAAAGAAAAGGAAACTGTCAGAATTGAAAATGCATTTTTAGTATGGGGAGTCTTCAGAGTTTTTCCTTGTTTGGGCTATTTATCTGACTATTTTGTGTTTAGTTTCCTGTCTGTTGCTCTCACCACACCTCCCTTTTTACACACAGACCTAAAGGATCAGACTGTGGCATCGTCAACGTCAATATTCCAACGAGTGGGGCTGAGATCGGAGGTGCATTTGGTAGGTAGAGAATTGTTTCTCATTTCCCACGTAGGGCAGCAAGGAAAAAGCCGTAGTGGCTTTTAGAGAAGTTTGACCACAAAACTGAAACACAGCTTGTATTCTGAAATAATAATTTTATCTAAATGCCTGAGAGCTTTTATTCCATATTCAGAGTTACCGCCTGGGGCCCTGTGTTCTATCCTGATACAGCATTCCCTTAGAAGCGGGGTCTCTTTACATAGGGTGTGTGAACCCCTGAAATTATGACATCTGCTTTCTGGGAAGACCGTCCAAGACCCCCCCAAAACAAGATTAAGAACCCCTGCTTTAAAGCCAGAAAATTTCCCAAAAAATATTCTGGATTTTATTTGCAAAGTAGTAAATGATAAACTTTAATTTCACTATAGAAAATGTTTCTTTTCACTGAGCCCTGCTCCTGTTTTTTCCTAATAAGCCTTGAGGTTTTTTTTTTTTTTTTTAAATAATATATTACTGTGTTTTAGGTGATAGTTTACACAGCAAATTAGGCTCTCATTTAACAAGTTTTGTACAAATTGCTCCCTGTCATTGGTTAAAATTTTTACAATATGTCAGCATTCTCATTATCTCCATTCTGTTGTGTTTCCATTGATTTAGCTTCCCTTCCCCTCCTTGACTTCTCATTCTTGCTTTTGGGTAAATGTTGACTGTTTGATCTCGTGTCATTAATTGTTTAAGGGAGCATATTACTCACAGGTGGTATTGTTTATTTTATAAGCCAATCTATTATTTGGCTGAAAGATGACCTACGGAAATAGCTTCAATTCCAAGTTCAAAGGGTATCTTAGGGCAGTAGTCTTGGGGATTCCTCTAGCCTCTATTGGTCCAGTAGGTCTGGATTTTTTTTTTTTGGAATTTGAGTTTTGTTCTACATTTTTCTCCCATTCTGTCTGGGACCTCCTATTGTGTCCCTGGTCAGAATGGTCGGTAGTGGTTTAGCTGGACACTGTCTAGTTCTGGTCTCAGGTAGAAGAGGCTGTGGTTTGTGTGGACTCTTAGTCCCATGGGCTAGTTTTTTCTTTGAGCCTTTGATTTCCTTCATTCTCTTTTGTTCCATATGAGTAAAAACCAACAGTTGTATCTTAGATGGTTGTTCGTAAGCTTTTAAGACCCCAGACCCTACTCACCAAACTAGAATGTAGGACATTATTTTTGTGAACTATGTTATGCCAACTGACTATGGTCCCAAGCTTTTTAACCCAGTAAACCAATGCTTAAAGTTGTTTGGATATGTCTAGGAAGCCTCCATAACTGTGCCCCCTTATGTTGTTTCTTGAAAATGTGGATATATATGCAGCGCACAGAAGCGTATATATACATATGCCTACAGATACACCTGTACCTGCATGTGCATGTACTCACCTATGCCTTCCTATACACATATATGCATCCATTTCTACTTATGTACCACACACATATTTTTTGGTTATTTTTACTGTTGCAAAATTGTATGTGTTATAGCATTTACCAAAATTGTTCCTTTTTCTCATGTACTTTTTTTTTATATATAAATTTATTGTGCTTTAGGTGAAAGTTTACAGTTCAAGTTAATTTCTCATTCAAAAATTTATACACATATTGTTTTGTGACATTGGTTACAATCCCCACAATGTGAAAGCACGCTCCCCTTTGTCACCCCAGGTTCCCTATGTCACTTCATCTGGTTCCTGTCACTTCTGTCTTTTCATCTTGCTTTTGGGCAGGAGTTGCCATTTGGTCTTGTATGTTTGATTGAACTGAGTCCCATGTACTTCTCAGTGTCTGTTTACCTTGGTCAGGTTGTACCAACTTCACCCCTACTTGGTCTTGCCTTTTCCATCACCAAAAGTAACAAGTGCCTACCATCTAGAGTGTGATTCCCCTTTCTTCTCCCTCCTATCTCTGGTAACCATCAAAGAACTTTGCTTTCTGTGTGTATATGTATTCTTGACTTTTTATAATAGTGGGACCATACAACATTTGTCTTTTTATGATTGACTTATTTCACTCAGCAAAATGTCCTCCAGATTCACCTATGTTATGTTTCGAAGACTCATTATTCTTTATAGTTGCGTAGTGTTCCGTTGTATGTGTGTACCAAAGTTTGTTTATCTATTCATCCGTTGATGGGCACTTAGGATATTTCCACCTATTGCTATTGTGAATAATGCTGCAATGAACATAGGTGTGCATATGTTTGTTCGTGTCACTGCTCTTATAGCTCTAGGATATATACCTAGGAATGGGATTGCTGGATCTTAAGGTATTTCTATTTCCAGCTTTTTGAGGAAGCACCGTGCTGTTTTCCATAGCGGCTGTGCCATTTTAGAATCTCCGCCAGCAATGTATAAGAGTTCATATCCCCCCACAGCCTCAGCAGCATTTGTTGTTTTTGGTTTTTTGTGATCATTGCCATTTTGGCAGGGGTGAGATGGTATCTCATTGTAGTTTTGATTTCTGTCTCTCTAATGACCAATGCTATGGAGCCCCAGTGGAGCAATGGTTAAGAGCTCAGGCTACTAACCAAAAGGTGGGCAGTTTGACTCCACCTAATGCTCCTTGGAAACCTATGGGGCAGTTCTACTGTATCCTATAGGGTTGCTGCGAGTTGGAATTGACTCAATAGCAATGGGTTTTTTTTTTTTTTTAAATGACTCATGATCACGTATATCTTTTCATGTAGTTGCTAGCCATCTGCATGTCCTTTTTGGTGAAATGTCTGTTCATGCCCTTTGTCAATTTTTTGGTTGCATTGTCTTTTTGTTGAGTCATTGAAGTTTTCTATATATTTTAGAGATTAGACCCTTATCAGATGTCATTGTCAAAATTTTTTTCCCAGTCTGTAGGTTCTCTTTTTACTCTATTGGTGAAGTCCTTTGCTGGGCATACGTATTTAATTTTTAGGAGGTCCCGGTTATCTAATGTATCTTCTGATGTTCATGAACTTTTTGCTGAGTTTGATAGGCTATTTATGCCAAAAAATTAGGTCCCCTAGTTTTGTCCCTGTGTTATCTTCCAGAAAATTTCCAGTTTTAGCTCTAACATTTAGGTCTTTGAATCATTTATAGTTAGTTTTTGTGCATGGTGTGAGGTATGGATCCTGATTCATTTTTCTGCAAATGGATATCCAGTTTTGCCGGCACCATTTGTTAAAGAGGCTGTTTCTTCCTGATTGAATATACTTTGACCCTTTGTCAAAGATCAGCTACCCATAGATCGATAGATTTACTTCTGGGTATCAATTGTGTTACGTTGGTCTATGTGTCTGTCATTGAACCAGTACCAGGCTGTTTTGATTGCCACGGCTATATTGTAGGTTTTGAGATTGAGAAGTGTGATGCCTCCTACTTTGTTCTTCTTCTTTAATATTCCTTTAGCCTTTTGGGGCCTCCTTACTGTCCATATAAAGTTGGACATTTGTTTTTCCATTTCATTAAAGAATGTTGTTGGGATTTAGATCGGTATTACATTATCTCTATAGATCGCTTTTCTAGTGTTGACATTTTCAGAACATGATGTCTTCTAATCCATGAGCATGGAATGTTTTTTCATTTATGTAGATCTCTTTTAGTTTCTTCCAGTAGTGTTTTAATAGTTTTTCTTGTAGACAGTAAGTCTTTTATGTCCCTGGTTAGGCTTATTCCTAAGTATTTTATCCTTTTGGGAGCTACTGTAAATGATATTGTTTTCTTGATTTCCTTTTCAGAGTCCTACTTGTTAATGTAGAGGAACCCAGCTCATTTTGGTGTGTTGGTCTTGTACCTTGCCCCTTTGCTGAATCCTTGTATTAGTTCCAGTAACTTTCTTGTGGAATCTCTGGAATTTTCTGTGTAGAGGATCATATCATCTGTGAATAAGGATAGTTTTACTTCTTCTTTTCTGATCTGGATACAGTTTATTTTCCTTTTGTGCCTTATTGCTCTATCTGGGAATTCCAGAACAATGTTGAATAAGAGTAATGATAAAGGACGTCCTTGTCTCATTCCCATTCTCAAGGGGAATGCTCTCAGTCTTTCTCTGTTGAGAATAACGTTGGTTGTTGGTTTTGCATATATCCCCTTAATTATGTTGAGGAATTTCCCTTCTGTTCCTGTTTTGCTGAGAGTTTTTATCAGGAAAAGGATTTTGGATTTTATCAAATGCTTTCTCTGCACAGATTGAGATTATCATGTGTTTCTTTTCCTTTGTTTTATTTATGTAGTGAATTGTGTTAATTGATTTTCTAATGTTGAAACATCCTTGCATCCCTGGTATGAATCCCACTTGATCATGATGTGTGATTTTTTTGATGTGCTGTTGAATTCTTTTGGCTAGAATTTTGTTGAGAATGTTTGCATTTATATTCATGAGGGATATTGGTCTACAATTTTCTTTGTTAGTGGTTTTTTTTTTTAGTTTTTATTGTGCATTAAGTGAAAGTTTACAAATCAAGTCAGTCTCTCACACACAAAATTTTTTTAGTGGTATTTTTGCCTGACTTTGGTATCAGGGTTATGCTGGCTTTATACAATGAATTAAAAAGTATTCCTTCTTTTTGTGTGTTCTGGAATAGATTGAGTAGAATTGGTGTCAATTCTACTGAATGTTTGGTAGAATTTTCTAGTGAAGCCGTCTAGGCTGGGGTTTTTCTTTGTTGGGAGTTTTTTTTTTTTTTTTTTTTTTTAATGACTTCTTGTTTCTTTTGTTATGGGTCGGTTCAAATTTTCTACCTCTATTTGTGTTAGTTTAAGTAGGTAATGTGTTTCTAGAAATTGGTCCATTTCTTCTAGGTTTCAAATTTGTTGGAATACAGTTTTTCATAATGTTCTGTTACGATCCTTTCTATCTCAGTTGGTTCTGTCACCCATCTCATTTCTTATTTGCTCTTCTCATTTTTTTCGTTTGTACATTTGGCTAGTGGTTTGTTAATTTTATTGATCCTCTCTAAGAACCAACTTCTAGTCTTGTCAATTCTTTCTATTGTTTTTGTTTTCTATTTTATTTCTGCTCAGATCTCTATTATTTTCTTTCTTCTAGTGACTGTGGACTTCTTTTCGTGCTCCTTTTCTATTTGTTCAAGTTGTAGAGTTAAGATATTGAGTTTGGCCTTTTCTTCTTTTTTGATGTATGCATTTATTGCTGTAAATTCTCCTCTGAGTACTGCTTTTGCTGTGTTCCAAAGGTTTTGGTACATTGTGTTTTCGTTCTCATTTGATTCTAGGAATTTTTAAATTTCATTTTTAATTTCTTCTGTTACCCAGTAGTTTTTAAGTAAGGTGTTATTCAGTTTCCATCTGTCTTAGTGATCTAGTGCTGCTATAGCAGAAATACCACAAGTGGATGGCTTTAACAAAGAGAAATATATTTCTTCACAGTGAAGTAGGCTAAAAGTCCAAATTCAGGGTATCAGCTCCAGGGAAAGGCTTTTTGTCTCTGTTGGCCTTCTTATCAATCTTCCCCTGGACTAGGAGCTTCTCTGCACAAGGAACCCAGGTCCAAAGGACAGGCTCTGCCCTGGCACTGCTTTCTTGGTGGTATGAGACCCTCCCTCTCTCTCACTTCCCATTACTTTTTTCTCTTGAGAGATAAAAGGTGGTGCAGGCCACACCCCAGGAAACTCCCTTTACATTGGATCAGGGATGTGACCTTAGTAAGGGTGTTACAGTCCCACCCTAATCCTCTCTAACATAAAATTACAATCACAAAATAGAGGACAACCACACAATACTGGAAATCATGGCTCAGTCAAATTGATACACACATTTTGGGGGGAACATGACCATGACAGCATCTATTTTTTTTTTTTCCTTGTTCTTTCTGTTACTGATTTTTCATTTTATAGCATTATTATCAGAAAAGATGTTTTGTATTATTTCAGTGTTTTTGAATTTATTGGTGCTTGCTTTGTGGCCTAAAATATGGTCTATTCTGAAGAATGATCCATGTGCATTGGAGAAGAATACGTACTGTGCTGCTGTTGGGTGGAGTGTTCTGCATATGTCTCTGAGGTCAAGCTGGTTGATTGTGTTTAGATCTTCTGTATCTTTGATGAGTTTCTTTCTAGTTGTTCTGTCCATGATCGAAAGTGGTGTGTTAAAGTCTCCTACTATTATTGTGGAACTGCCTATTTCTCTTTTTAATTCTGTTAGAATTTATTAATACATTTTGGAGGTCTGTCATTTGGTGTGTAAATATTTATTATGGTTATGTCCTCTTGGTGGATTGATCCTTTAATCATTATATAATGCCCTTTCTTGTCTCTTATAATGGATTTTTAACTTAAAGTATTTTATCAGAGATTATATTGCCACTCCTCTCTTTTGGTTACTGTTTCCTTAATATATATTTTTTGATCCTTTGATTTTTAACCTATTTATGTCTTTGTGTCTAAGGCATGTGTCTTGTAGGCAATATATTGATGGGTCATTTTTTTAATCCATTCTACTACTGTCTGTCTCTTGACCATCTACATTCTTGCTGTTTCTTGATTTGACAACTTTAGAAATTATTTTTTGATCCTCTATTATTAACCTTCTTAATCTTCTCCTTTTCTATGTCTTCTAATATATTACAATTTTTGATTCATCAGTTAGTACTTGATTTATGGTAACTATGTAAATATTAAAAAAATATTAATCTTATGGAATTCATATAGTTGTCTATAATTTGTTTTCTTATAGAACTGTTTTTTCCTGTCATTAAATTTTTCATTTGCTTAATTTTCTGTGTATTTCTTATTAAGTTGGCTCATACCCTCTAGTGTCTACTTAGTATAATTTCCCATAGTGTCCAACCCATCAGTTTCCTTTTCCTCCCCTTGTGGAGTGCCCTGTTCTACCCTGATCTGGACTTCTTGTTCTACAGGCTTGCCGCGCAGGCTTAACCCTGGAATCTCCCTTTGCCATCATTCTAGGAATTTCTTTGTTTTTTTTTTTTTCTATGTTGGCTCTCCTATTTTCTGGATCTCATGTCTTCATTCTTGGTTTACTCTTTCATTTTGGTGGGGCACATCCTCAAGAGACATATGAAAGAGAGTGCATAGAAGATAAATTTACATTTCTGAAAATGCAATTCAGAATTTGCATTTCTGAAAATGTCTTTATACTACCCTCCTATTTGATTAATAGAATGGATGGTATAAAATTCTAGGTTAGTGTGCCAGAGTTCCCTGAGACCTTGTCCAGGGTTCAGTGATTTGCTGGAAGGATTCACAGATCTCAGCATATAGTTGTACTCGTGGCTATGATTTATTACAACAAAAGGCTACAAAGCAAAATCTGAAAAAGGAAGTCTGGGGTGAAGTCTGGAGGAAACCAGGTGTCTAGCTTGAGAGTCCTCCCAGTGGAGTCACACAGGATGTGTTTAATTCCTTCAGCAATGTTGTGACAAGTATAAAATACTGTTTACCAGAGAAGCTCCTTAGAGAGTCAGTGCCTGAAGGGTTTACTGGAGCTGGTCAGTGTAGGCACCCTCTGCCTAGCACTTATCAAGATTCCAGACTCGTAGAAGGAAAGCAGGTGTTTAGCTTTCCTACATTGTTTGTATAAAAACAGCTGAGGCACAGTGAGCCACCATTATCATTTAGGGAGTTTTATTATTAGTATGAGGAGCCATTTACCAATCTTGTGCCTGAATGCTGCTCTTTTGTTTCCCTGTGATTTTTATGTCTCCATCCCACATATACTCTGAGCACCACACATCCGCTGGCCAGGAGCTTCCAGTTTGACTAATTCGTACCTCTCTCTTAATTTATATTCACTCACTTGTTTATAAAACTTACAAAATGCTTTCTTAGTAAACCAAAATGAAGGGAAAAATCTTTGTATTTCACTGTTTGTGATATCTGGAGCTCTCTAAAGTGCAGCCCCAAGGGTTGGAGGTTCGAACCCACCCAGCAGTACCACAGAAGAAAGGCTTGGCAATCTGGTTCCATAAAGATTACAACTAAGAAAACCCTATGGAGCAGTGCTCCACTGTAACACGTGGGATCGCCATGAGTTGAAATTAACTTGATGGAGAGTTTTTTGTTTAAGAGGAGTATAAAAAACCAAACATGTCGTCGTCAATTCCAACTTATAGTGACCCTAACCCAGTACCGTCGAGTCGATTCCGACTCATAGCGACCCTATAGGACAGAGTAGAACTGCCCCATAGAGTTTCCAAGGAGCGCCTGGTAGATTCTAACTGCCGACCCTTTGGTTAGCAGCCATAGTACTTAACCACTACACCACCAGGGTTTCCATAGTGACCCTATAGGACTGAATAGAACTGTTTCATAGGGTTTCCAAGGCTGTAATCTTTATGGAAGCAGATTGCTGCATCTTTGTCCTGTGAAACAGCTGGTGGGTTCACACCACTGACGCTTTGGTTAGCAGACAAGTGCCTAACCACTGTCACCAGGGCTCCTTTTAAGAGAAGTACTGGAAATAATTTATGTAAACTAGCACAGTGCCTGGCATATTAGTTACTACTGACATGTGTGTGTATGTGTATGTATTAGTATGTGTGTGTTGTGCACTAAACCAGGAGTAATTTCTTTCCGCCTGTGAACCTATATAGCATTTATCCATACCTTTTAAGATTTTTCACACATCCAACCCTGAGTCAGTGCTGACTGTGTATCTCTCATTTCCTTGCCTGGATTATCACTTCTCAAGTCTTCACAAGGCATAGCACAGCACCCTTCACAGAGGAGGTGCTCAGGAATCAGCAGGGGTTTGCAGAGGAGATAGTCTCAGCTAATATTGGGGAAAATGGATATAGTAACTGGTTAAGTCAGCTCTGGTCTCCTTTTAATAGTGTCATTTTAGTGATACAGAGAAGGAGCCCACAGGGAAAGAAGCTGCTCAAAAGATGTGAAATTATTTTGTATTTCTTTAGGAGGTGAAAAACATACTGGTGGTGGCAGGGAGTCTGGCAGTGATGCCTGGAAACAGTACATGAGAAGATCTACTTGGTAAGCAAAAGACTTTGGGAATGGATTCTTACACTCTTCTACTTTTTGCTCTGTCTTCATGCGGTTTCACTTCCTTTTATTTTTCAAGTGTTCCACAGCTGTCTCCTCCCAGGGCACCTATTTTGCACTATTATGTTTTTACCCGTCTTGTCTGACTTTAGCTAGTGTCCAGTGTTTGTAACCATCCAGGTGGTGGTTGACACCCAGGAGATGGTGTAGGAGCAGGACACCTGGGATCAACCATCAGGAGAAGGTGGAAGAGCTGCCCCTTTGATTTTCTTCTTGGATATGGTTACCACCTTGTAGACTTTAGAAACTGGGGAATGGATGGAGGTGGGCATGTGGGCCTGGGGGACCCCACTCTTGGAATAGTAAGTGCGACCCTTGAAAGTGGATTAGCTCATTCACCCGGCATGCACATAGCTGGCTAGGGAGTCTGCTTGCTGAGGGTCTTCCAGGGAGGCTTTGACTGGGAGTTGTTTCTTTTAGGCTGTTTCCCTCCCGCTTGGGTAGAAATAGCTGTTATCCAGTTCCAATAAAACAGATTGTGGGGTCAAGCCCATGCAGTGCCATGTTGTAGAAAGAACACTGGGTGAGAAACAAGGACACATTCATGCTTGTTCTTCTACTGCTTCTTGTTAGCTCTGTGACCTCGGGTGCATTTCTTAGCCTCGGGTCCTGATAGCCTTAGCTCCTTTATTTCTGTCAGGAACTTCTGAGGTGCCTTTGGCTGTGGCTTGTCATGTTTCAGACACATGCACATTCATTGTCCACTTCCTGCACTTTGAAGTCAGATGCGTCTGTTTTATTTTTCTTCTGCACTTGAGATCTAGAATGGCAAACATATTTAGCTGTGGTCTTTCTGGAACCTGTTTAATGGAGACATTTTTCCTCTCAGGAGAAAAACCAGGTGACTAGTTAATAGGGAAGCTTTTATTTTCTAAAGTTTAGTTTCTTACTTTATTTCTATCAAAATGGAAATACCTCTGTTTTTCCTGATAATTCAATACAAGCTATTGAGAGATATAAAGAGAAAAGTTACGGCCTGCATAATTTTATGCCCTGCTCGAAGAAAACTATGAATAATCTGTGTTTCTCTCCCTCTCTTTTTTGAATAAAATGATACATACTAATATTGTTTTGTATTCTGATTTTTTTTTTTCTTCACTAATTTGCAACTTGAACATCTTACCTTGTTAATATATACAGATCTATTATCTTTTTTAATGGAATGGAAATATTCTGGATGTACTATCATTTATTTAATTTTGTTCATTTTTTTCCTCTAGTACCATCAACTACAGCAAGGACCTTCCTCTGGCCCAAGGAATCAAGTTTCAGTAAAGCTGTTTTGAATTCACATTACTTCAAGACGTTCAGGCATTCCTGCAGTTCTTCTGAAGAAGACAAGAAAAATTAATATGTACCCTGAGTAAATGCATCATTTTGAATATGTCAGTGGTAATCCTTTATGCCACTGAGGCCCTGACTAAATCAAGAGACTCATTTTGGAAAAAGAAATAAAGTTGGCGTAACAGTGTATTTAGTAAAAAAAAAAAAAAGGATAGTATGGATTTTTATATCATTAGTTATTGTTGTTCATGCTTGGTAGAGGGTCAGTGAAAAAGGAAGACCCTCAACAAGAAGGATTCACGTAGTGGCTGCAACAATGGGCTCAAAAGTAACAACTATTATGAAGGTGGTGCAGGACCAGGCAGTGTTTTGTTCTGTTGTACTTACGGTTGCTGTGAGTTGGAACTGACTCAATGGCACCCAACAACAACAACATTGTTGTTCATGGGTTTTAAAAAGTTTATGACTATTTTATAATTAGAAGAAATTATACATGCCACGATAGGAGTTTGGAAAAATATAGAACAAAGAATAGAGAAGAAAATAGAAGTCTCAGTAGAAGCAGGAACATCTCCTGAGCAAGTAAAGGATTCTTGTGGTGATTATTGATTCACGTTACCCTTCTCTGGCTTATATTAGAAAGGGTGTAATGAAAAGGAGCTAGCTGTAGCCCTTATATGCAGAGGACCATAGTGCAAGGTCCATGGGGAATGGTTTGTTATATCTAAAGTGACTAAGCATATTTATCCTCAGCAATGGGTTCTCTTACCCATGATGACTCGTGTCACCATGGCAGAGACTTGCAGGGTAGATGCAGATTTCGCCCCTGCCCTAGAACTTGCCACCTGCCTGGGACTGAGCCAGAAACTGTCTATACAAAATTCTAATGGGCACCTGGATTTCTTTTTTTTTTATATATTTAGATCATTTTCTTTACTCTTAGGTTTCTGCAGTTGCCCTTGGATTTGTTCTCAGAGAATAACTACAGTGTGCGGCAGCATGTGCTTGCAGTGACTTGGGGAAAGTTCACTCACTGTTTGTTCAGAGTCTCACTCCTTATTGAGAAGCTGCACAGGAGCCTTTGGGCTGGCCAGGGCCCCTTGTCAAGCCCACACTGGCTCATGGCATGCTCCTTTCTTCCCGGCACTCTGCTTCCCCTTGCTGGGTGGCAGCCTTCACCCCTTCTCCTCCAGGCTGGACCAGGGCAGAGGCCTTTGAGGAAGGTGATGTTTGTAGACTACTTCATGTATCAGGATGTACAAAGAGGTTTGGATAACTGGCAAAGAGTTTGGGGTTGAATTACAACACAGAAAAGCAAGCAAATGAAAAACAAGATGATCCTAACACAGGTTAAGGATAGGTGAAAGGCAGACTCCTTTTCTGTAACGGAAAATCAATAATACCTAAAATTGTAATAGCAAGAAATAACAACATAGGCTTATCAGTAAGATAGGGCGATAAATCCCAAAATAGTCATTGCCTCTGGAGGAGGGCAAGCTGGGGGGACTCAGAGATGAGAGATTGTTTTCTATAATAAGCCTTATAGAACTGATTGAGAACGTATAAAACCAAGAGAATGTATAAAAATGACAACAAAAGAAAATGATGTTGGAGAATCACATACTTGAAGTCCTACATTTCCAGCCACCTTCCCTTATCCCAAGGAGCCCTCGTGATGAAGTAGTTAAAGTGATTGACTACTAATACAAAGGTAGGTGATTTAGAACCACCGGCAGCTCCGCGGAAGAAAGATGTGGCAGCCTGCTTCTGTAATTTACAACCTTGGAAACCCTGTGGGGTTGCTATGAGTTGGAATCGACTCAATGGCAGTGGGTTTTTGGTGGCCCCTGATTCCCCCTCCCCAGCCCATATGCACATACTTGCTTTCTCCCCCATTGCTGATCTAGGGACTACTTATAAAATAATCCTATTGAAAGCCAAATTTTCCTCCACATTTTAAAGTTCAAAATAGACGATTCTGTATTAAGCTATAGATGTTGTTGTTAGGTGCCATCGATTTGGTTCCGACACATAGCGAGCCTAGGCACAACAGAACGAAACACTGCCCGGTCCTGCACCATCCCTGCTTCTTTAAATAACCAGTTTAAGAAAATCCTGCAAGTTGAGCATTAACTTTTTTAGATCACAATGTAAAGCAGTCTAGCCTTGTTTTATTTAGTGACTATAATATATCTGCAAAAAGTAAGGCCCCAATTAAAACCTTTTTAGGATTCATGGAAATAATTGGCCAGTTTTAATTTTTTTGTGCAATTCTACAAATTGTTATGGATTGAATTGTGTTCCCCCAGAATGCGTGTCAACTTGGCTAGGCCAGGATTCCCAGTATTGTGTGGCTGTCCTCCATTTTGTGATCTGATGTAATTTTCCTGTGTGTTGTAAATCCTACCTCAATCATGTTAATGAGGCAGGATTAGAGGCAGTTATATTAATGAAGCAGGACACAATCTACAGGATTAGGTTGTATCTTGAGTCAATCTCTTTTGAGATATAAAAGACAAGCAAGCAGGGAGGGGGGGACCTCATTTCCACCAAGCAAGAAGAGTCAGGAATGGAGTGCCTGCTGAGGACCTGGGGCCCCTGCTCTGAGAAGCTCCTAGACCAGTGAAGATTGATGACAAGGACTTTCCCCCAGAACTGAAAGAGAAAACCTTTGCCTGGAACTGACACCCTGAATTTGGACTTCTAGCCTCCTAAACTTTTTGTTGTGTGTAAACTGAGATAATTTTTATTTGTTAAAGCCACCCACTTGTATTTCTGTTATAGCAGCATTAGATAACTAAGTATTTTTGATTGAAATGTTCTCTTATGTCCTGTTTTTCACATACTGTTTTTAAACAGATGTTCCAAAACACAACTGGCAGTATTTAATTTTTAAATTTATAATTTCTCCCCAGTTAGGTATTTAAGGAGGCTCTACATCTTCCGTTATATCTGCTAAACCCATGGCATTATGGCCACTTTGGGTTAATATCTCTCATATGCTGGTTAAAGGGGGTAACCGAAAGCTCTAGTCTTAGATATAGAAGTCAGGTAAATCTGATTCTAAAAGCTTTCTTCAAAACTAATTCATAATTTTTATATACATGTGTTTCTAACAAAAATAAGGACCGTTTTTTGGGTCATAATGTTTATAAAAAATTCTGCCTTTAGATTGTTCCTGTTTGTTCTTTTTTACTGACTTAACACGTAAAAGTTGTTTATTTTTAACCCCAAAAGCTAGAATGTGCATCTTATTTTTAACCCCAAAAATGAACATGTGTATTTGTGTGTTATTTCTTGGCTGTATTTTAAGGTGTTAGGAGTCTTGCATTGCTGATTACTAGTTATTATTGAGCATGTGGGGACTGTTCCTGCCTGCCTTCTAAATTCGATATTCTAGCCACTACTGCTAACAACTGCGCACAAGGAACTTCTTAACATGCTAGCTACCATCAATGCTGTGAATACTGACTCTCCCTGTACTCCTTCCCCCTAAATAAAGTTTTCTGGAGAGGGCTCAGGAGCCAGGGAGTTTTCTGGTTCTGGTAGCACCTCTGGCTTCCTCTGTGGAAGGCAGACTCTTCTAATGAAGACTTCACGCAATGGAGACGGGCAGTTTTCTCAAAGGGAATTGGAATACTCTCATGAAGATGGATTGGATCCTCAACAGTCAGATAATGACAGATTCCAACAACATGTGTGTGCCTCTTGAGGCTTAGCACAAATGTCACCTGTCTCCTAAGCTCTTTATTTTTCTTTTCTTGAAGCGTATTTTTAAAAATAAAATTTTATATACTTGTACACTTTTAAAAATTCAAATAGGGCTAGAATGCTTACAATAAAATTCATAACTCATGCTCCTTTCTACTCCGTTGTTGTTGTTGTTGGGTGATGTTGAGTCAGTTCCAACTCATAGCGACCCTGTGCACGACAAAACACTTCCTGGTCCTGCACCGTCCTTACAATAGTTATGTTTGGGCCCATTGTTGCAGCACTGTGTCAATCTATCTCCTTCAGGGTCTTCCTCTTTTTTGTTCACCCTCTTCTTTACCAAGGGTGATATCCTTCTCAGGTACTGATCCCACCTGATAACATGTCCAAATTATGTGAGATGAAGTCTCGCCATCCTCGCTTCTAAGGAGCATTCTGGCTGTACTTCCGAGACAGTTGTTCCTTCTTCTGGCAGTCCATGGTATATTCAATATTCTTCTTAAACACCGTAAAGAAGGCACAAATTGTTCTTCAGTCTTCTTTATTCATTGTCCAGCTTTCGCACCCATATGGGGGAATTGAAAATAGCATGGCTTGGGTCAGGAACACTTGAATCCTTAAAATGACGTCTTTGCTTTGCAACACCTGAAAGAGGTCTTTTCCAGTGGATTTGCCCAATGCAACGTGTTGTTTGATTTCTTGACTGCTGCTTTCATGGGCGTTGACTGTGAATCCAAGTAAAATGAAATCCTTGACAACTTCAATTTTTTCTCTTTTTATCATGATATTGCTTATTGGTCCAGTTGTGAGGATTTTTCTTTATGTGAGGTGTAATTCATACTGAAGGCTGTGGTCTTTGATCTTCATCAGTAAGTGCTTCAAGTCCTCTTTGCTTTCTGCAAGCAGGGTTGTGTCATGCATATCACAGACTGTTAATGAATCTTCCTCCAGTCCTGATGCTGCATTCTTCATATAGTCCAGTTTCTCGGATTATTTGCTCAGCATACAGATTGAATAGGTATGGTGAAAGGATACAACCCTGATGCACACCTTTCCTGATTTTAAACCACAGAGTATACCCTTGTTCTGTTCCATACGAGCACAATTAAGTGTTCTGGAATTCTCATTCTTCAAAATATTATCCATAATTTATTATGATCCACACAGTCGAATGCCTTTGCATAGTCAATAAAACACAGGTAAACATCCTTCTGGTGTTCTCTGCTTTTAGCCAAGTGCATCTTGGACTTCTTTCTTTCTTGAGCATATGCTACTTGCTGAAATGGTTGAACATGGACCAATTATTTTTGGTACAGTGACTCTGTGTATTTCTTTCGTCTTCTTTGGTGCTTCTTTGCCATTCAGTATTTTGCCCATAGAATCCTTCAACATTGCAACTCGAAGCTTGAATTTTTTCTTCAGTTCTTTCAGCTTGAGAAATGCTGAGCATGTTCTTCCCTTCTGGTTTTCTAACTCCAGGTCTTTGCACATTTTATTATAATACTTTACTTTGTCTTCTTTAGCCACCCTTTGAAATATTCTGTTTAGCTATTTTACTTCATTGTTTCTCCCATTTGGTTTAGTTACTCTATGTTCAAGAGCAAGTTTTAGAGTCTCTTCTGACATCCTTTTTGGTCCTTTTTTTCATTACTGTTTTTTCAGTGACCTTTTGCTTTCTTCATGTATGATGTTCTTGATGTCATCTCACAACTCGTCTAGTCTTTGGTCCGTAGTATGCAAGGCATCAAATTTGCTCTAGAGAGATGGACTCTAAATTCAGGTGGGATATACTAAAGGTCATACTTCGGCTCTCAGGGTCTTGTTTTAAGTTTCTTCAGCTTCCAGTTGAACTTGCAAATGAGCAATTCATGGTCTGTTTTGCAGTCAGCCCCTGGTCTTGATCTGACTGATGATATTGAGCTTTTCCATTATCTTTTTGCCCAGATATAGTCGATTTGATTCCTGTGTGTTCTATCTGGTGAGGCCCATGTGTATAGTCACTATTTATGTTGTTGAAAAAATGTATTTGTAATGAAGAAATCTTTGGTGTTGCAAAATCCTAAGATGTGATCTCCAGCATCATTTCTATCACCAAGGCCACATTTTCCAACTACCAGTCCTTCTTCTTTGTTTCCAACTTTCCTATTACAATCACCAGTAGTTATCAATGCATCTTTGTTGCACGTTTGATCAATTTCAGACTGAAGAAGTTGGTAGAAATCATCAATTTCTTCACTTTGGCATTAGTGGTTGGTGAGAAAATTTGAATAATAGTTGTGTTAACTGGTCTTCCTTGCTGGTGTATGGATATTATCCCATCCCTGACAGCATTGTACTTCGGGATAGATCTTGAGATGTCTGTCAGTTTGTCATACTGTGGTGGGTTGTGTATTGCTGTGATGCTGGAAGCTATGACAGAAGTATTTCACATACCAGCAGAGCCACTCATGGTAGACAAGTTTCTGTGGAGCTTCTAGACTAAGACAGACTTTGGAAGAAGGACCTGGCAATCTACTTCTAAAAAAATTGTCTAGTGAATACCTTATGAATAGCAGAAGAACACTGTCTGGTATAGTGCCCGAAGATGAGCCCTTCAGGTTGGAACCCAGTGCCATCAAAATATGACTGGGGAAGAGCTGCTTTCTCAAAGTAGGGTTGACCTTAATGAGGTGGATAGATTAAAGCTCTTGGGGCCTTTATTTGCTGATGTAGCACAACTCAAAATGAGAAGAAACAGCTGCAAAATACATTAATAATCAGAACATGGAATGTATGAAGTATGAATCTAGAAAAACTGTAAGTCACCAAAAATGAAATGGAACACATAAAGATCGATATCCTAGACATTAGTGAGCTGAAATGGACTGGTATTGGCCATTTTTGAATCAATCATATAGTCTACTATGCTGGGAATGACAAATTGAGGAGGATTGGTATTGCATTCATGGTTGAAAAGAACATTTCAAGAACTATCCAGATGTATAATGCTGTCAGTGATAGGATAATGTTCATTTCTACTCTACCCTAACCCTAATTCTCACTTACCAGAGCAAACACTCTCATCTTTCCTACTGTTTATCTTGGTTTTTACCTTAATTATATCTAAATGATAAAGCTTATACTTTTATTTCTCAGTTCATCAATTAAGGTATTGTCTGTTGAATTCTTGATGTGGTAGTGAGGATTAACTTTCTCATTACCACTTTTCCAACATAAATCTCTTCCCTCCATTTCTGCAGTCTGTTACTATCACAGCTTTTGGTTAAACCTATATTCAGTGTTTAATTATTGTGACTATGAAAAAAAAAACCTAAGCCAAATACTGTTAAAAATTATGCTTATTTTCTTGTCCAATTCTTTAGTTTTCCTGGAGTTAATAGTTGCCTTTTTATTACCTAATTTTCTTTCTATCTATCACTAATTATTTCCAAATGTATGAATTGTCTTTATCACATGCCTATCAATAATATTTTCCTGTAACTCAGGTATCATTTCCAGTTTATTGGTATGTTTGTTTGCTTTCCCTGTAACCCTCTCTCCAAGTGCCTTTTGTCTATGCTTCAGTTGACTGGCTGCTCTCTAGGGCTATTGTACAAGTGTCACCCTTGGGACTTCCCTTTGCTGTTCTTCTATGTTAGAGCCTCTTGTTTTCTAGATGCACATTTTCTTCTTTCTTGCTTTATAGTCTTATTTGCTGATGCACATCCTCCACAAGTGTCTGAGAATGGTTGTTTTGGAGGTAAGTAAAAAAAAAAAAAAAAATCTTTCCTATCTAAGGGAAAGGTCTTTATTCCTACATTGATTGCAATACTGGATATAGAATTCTCAATTTAAAATGTTGAGACAGTTTTCCCTCCCTCTTTGGAAGGGCCTACAAACGTTTTGTGGTGTTGACATTTTAGTCTTTAATTCAATTGGAATTTCCTTGAAGTCCCTGGTCCCTGAGTGGCACAATGGCTAAGCAGCCGAAGATTTGAACCCATCCAGAGGTGCCTAGGAAAACAGGCCTGGCAATCTGCTTCCAAAATATCAGAGCCTTGTAAACCTTATGCAGGTCAATTGTACTCTGAAACACATGGGGTCGCCAAGAGTCAGAATCAACGGCAATGGATTATGGCTACATCTGGCTGAGTTTTGGATATTATCAAACCGTCTTTATGGTGTTGTCCTTTAGGTGTCACTGTTGGTCTGAGCAAACACCTCAGTTTGTCAAGGAAGTGAGTTGTGTAGACTTTTTGGTATCTAGGAGGTTACCATGGAAAAGTTTTTGCTTTCAACAGATGTGCTAAGCTCATTGCCCCACTTCCTGGAGCAGCTTTACATTCCAGCACTGTTGGTCTACACAGACCACCTGAGCTTTTCTTGATTACTCTTTTTGAGTAAAACTTAAGCCCCAAATGTCAAAGAGAAAAAAGCAGTGTTTGGCTACAATTGCAGATTAATATTTACTTTTCTTTTAAATTAAGAAGGGTAATTAACTTGTTTTAATTTCCATTCTTTTCCCATCCCCCTCAGTGAGCATATGTGTGTGGTTACTCCACTGTGAACAATTCCAGGGGACAAATTATTTGTTGTACTTAACACACGATGCTCACTATGTTTCAGGCACTTTTCAAAGCACTTAAACACAGACCAGTTGCAATCAACTCCAACTCCTGAAGACCCCATGTGTGTCAGAGTAGAACTGTGCTCTTTAGGGTTTTCAATGGCTGATTTTTTAGAAGTAGATCTCCAGGCCTTTCTTCTGAGGTGCCTCTGGATAGGAATATAAACCCATTTAATTCTCATAACAACCCTAAGAGGTAGGTACTGTTATTAATCCTCATTTTATTAATGAGGAAGCTTACGTACAGAGGTTAACTACCTTGCTGAAGACACACAGTTGATAAGCGATGGGCTATTTGAACCCAGCCATCTGGTTTCAGAATTAGTGTTCTGTGAATGTAGATTGTGCCCCCTGAAAATGTGAAGCTCTTACTCGCCCTCCTTCCCTGCCTGCCTCCCTCTTTTAATTGCACATCCTTCCTTCCTCCTTTTCTATTTTTTTGAAATTTGAAATAATCAAACTTCAAAGTTGCAAGTACTGTACAAATAATCCCCAACCCCTGCACCATTTGAGAAATGTTACCGACCTGATGGTTCATTACCCCAAAATACTTTCATGTGTATTTCCCATAAATAAGAATGTTTTCCTACATAATCACAATTCAACCAATGAAATCAGGAAATTCACATTGACATATTGTTGCTGTTAGGTGCTGAAAGTAGGTTCCGAATCATAGAGACCCTATGTACAACAGAATGAAACACTGCCCCGTCCTGTGCCATCCTTACAATTGTTGCTATGTTTGAGCCCATTGCTGCAGCCACTGTGTGAATCTATCTCATTGAGGGTCTTCCTCTTTTTCCCTGACCCTCTACCATGATGTCCTTCTCCAGGGACTGGTTCTTCCTGATAACACGTCCAAGGTATGTGACATAAAGTCTCACCATCCTTGCTTCTAAGGAGCATTCTGGCTGTACTTCTTCCAAGGCAGATTTGTTCATTCTTTTGGCAGTTCGTAGTATATTCAATATTCTTAGCCAACACCATAATTCAAAGGCATCAATTCTTCAGTCTTTCTTATTCGTTGTTCAGCTTTCGAGTGCATATGGGGCGATTGAAAATACCATAGCTTGGGTCAGGCGCACTTTAGTCCCTAAAGTGATGTCTTTGCTTTTTAACACTTTAAAGAGGTCTCTTGTAGCAGATTTGCCCAATGCAATGCATTGTTTGATTTCTTGACTGCTGCTTCCCTGGGCGTGATTATGGAGCCAGGTAAAATGAAATCCTTGACAACTTCAATCTTATCTCCGTGTATCCTGATGCTGCTAATTGGTTCAGTTGTGAGGATTTTTGTTTTATGTTGAGGTGTAAATCATACTGAAGTCTGTAGTCTTTGATCTTCATCAGCAAGTGCTTCAAGTCCTCTTCACTTTCAGCAAGCAATGTTGTGTCATCTGCATAAGGCAGTTGTTAATGAACCTTCCTCCAATCCTGATATCTCATTATTCTTTATATAGTTCATCTTCTCGTATTATATGCTGAACATACAGATTGAATAGGTACAGTAAAAGGTTACAACTCTGACACACACCTTTTCTGACTTTAAACCACGTAGTATCCCCTTTTTCTGTCTGAACTACTGCCTCTTGGTCTACGTACAGATTGCTCATGAGCACAATTAAGTGTTCTAAAATTCTCATTCTTCACAATGTTATCCATAATTTGTTATGATACACACAGTTGAGTACCTTTGCATAGTTGATAAAACACAGATAAACATCTTTCTGGTATTCTTTACTTTCAGCCAAGATCCATCTGACATCAGCAATGATATCCCTCGTTCCATGTACTCTTCTGAATCCAGCTTGAATTTCTTGATCATATGCTACTTGCTGAAGTGATTGGACGTCAACCAATTCTTTTTGGTACAGTGACTCTGTGTATTCCTTCAATTTTATTTTGATGCTTCCTGCACTGTTCAATACTTTGCCCATAGAATCCTTCAACATTGCAACTCAAGGCTTGAATTTTTTCTTCAGTTCTTTCAGCTTGAGAAAGGCTGAGTGTGTTCTTTCCTTTTGGTTTCTAACTCCAGGTCTTTGTACAATTCATTGTAATACTTTACTTTGTCTTCTTGACCTGTGCTTTCAAATCTTCTGTTCAGCTCTTTTATTTTATCATTTTTTTCCATTAGCTTTAGCTGCTCTACTTTCAAGAGCAAGCTTCAGAGTCTTTTCTGATGTCCATTTTGGTCTTTCCTTTCTTTACTATCTTTTTTTGATCTTTTACTTTCTTCATGTATAATGTTCTTTTTTTAAATTTTTTCTTCTTTTAATGTGAAAACAGTGGCTTAAGGATGTTTACATGCCAAAGTATTAGGGATTATGTAGTACCAATTCTGATGTAGCCATGAGAATTATATATATATATCAGAATATATATATTAAAAAAAAATATTACAGCATATATAAATGACAATTGGTGGTGCAGGACATGCTTTTTCAAAACTGCTGTAAAATAACTATTGTGAAACATGTATGATGTTCTTCACATCATCTCACTACTTGTCTGGTCTTTGGTTATTAGTACTCAATGTGTCAAATCCATTCTTGAGATGGTCTCCAAATTCAGGTAGGATATACTCATGGTCATACTTTGGCTTTCATGGACTTGTTTTAATTTTCTTCAGGTTTAACTTGAGCTGGTTGTTGTTAGGTGCCATTAAGTCAATTTTCAACTCATAGTAAACCATATGTGACAGAGTAGCGCTGCCCCATAGAGTTTTCTATGGTGTCCTCTATAGCAAAAGGATCTACATTGTCATGTCTCTTTAGTCTCCCTTAGTCTGGAACATTTCCTCCCTCTTTCCTTGACTTTTGAAATTCCAGGCCACTTATTTTGTAGAATGTCCCTCAGCTTGATGTTTCCTCATGATGAGATTTATGTTAAACATATCTGACAGTCCTATCTCATGTTGTAGAGGAAAAAGACCCCAGACTCAAATTTAATCAGAAGAGATTTTTATTAAGCCGAGACAAAGACAGTCATTGCAATGAAGGATCTGGCAGCATGCACTGGGCACAACAGACTAGCAGAATCCGCTGAATCACACTGCGGGAGTCTCTAACATACTATTACAGAAGGAAGTAAATTAAGAAAAATGAAACCTAACATATGAAAATACATGATTGGTTTAAAGGGTCTTTGCTGGCTAAATACCATTTAGTTATTATGGAGAGGTTTCTTTGGATACAACCTGGCAACATCTGTTCTTGGGTTAGTGACTTGCAGTCGGTTTCCAGGTCAGTTACAAGGGAATTGCAATACACTCCTTTGTGAGAGCATAACTTCCCCGTAGCATAGCCTTCTTTGTCGGTTAAGATAAAGCACTCTTCATGGAACATTCCTCCCCTAGCTAGTGGAAACATCGAGTTTCAGCTTGTACTCTTATTTCTTTCTGGAACTTTTTATAATGATTAACTACAACTTTTAACAAACAAACGAACAAAATGGATTCTAGCATTAGCTATGATCCCTTAACAAACTTTTATATACAAAGAGATTTTAGCCCCTGGATGCTGCTTCAGCCTCACTACTTCCAGCCAAGCACCTGTGTGATTTTTTTATGGTCCCCTATGTCACACAGACAAGTATTGATATCCTAGGCATTAGTGAAAAAAAGAAAAAATTTTCTTTCTTTCTTTTTTTTTTTGCATTAGTGAGCTGGGAATAATAACTTTGAGAGGAATGGCATTGCATTCATCATCAAAAAGAACATTTCAAGATCTATCCTGAAGTACAGTGCTGTCAGTGATAGGATAATATCCACACGCCTACAAGGAGGACCAGTTAATATGACTGTTATTCAAATTTATAGACCAACCACTGAAGGCAAAGATGAAGAAATTGAAGATTTTTACCATCTTCTGCAGTCTAAAATTGATCAAACATGCAATCGGGATGCATTGACAATTACTGGTGATTGGAATGTGAAAGCTGGAAATGAAGAAGGATTCATAGTTGGGAAATGTGGCCTTGGTATAGAAGTGACGCCAGAGATCGCATGATAGAATTTCGCAAGACCAACAATTTCTTCATTGTAAATAGCTTTTTTCAACAACATGAATGGTGACTATACACATGGGCTCACCAGATAGAATACACAGGAACAAATCGACTATATCTGTAGAAAGAGACAATGAAAAAGTTCAGTATCATCAGTCAGAACAAGGCCAAGGGCTGACTGCAAAACAGACCATCAATTGCCCATATGCTGAAGGAATTTAGAACAAGTCCACAAGAGCCAAAGTATGACCTCTAGTGTATCCCACCTGAATTTAGAGGCCATCTCAAGAACAGATGTGGTGAGTTGAGCACTATAGACCGAAGGCCAGACAAATTGTGGGATGACATCAAGAATATCATACCTGAAGAAAGCAAGAGGGCATTAAAAAGACAGGAAAGGAAGAAGAAACCAAAATGGATGTCAGAAGAGACTCTGAAACTTGCTCTTGACCGTCGAGTAGCGAAAGCAAATGGAAGAAATGATGAAGTAAAAGAGCTGAACAGAAGATTTCAAAGTGCAGTTCGGCAAGACAAAGTAAAGTATTATATAATGACATGTGCAAAGACCTGGAGTTAGAAAACCAAAGAGGAAGAACATGCTCGGTATTTCACTGAAAAAACTGAAGAAAAAATTCAAGCCTCAAGTTGCAATATCGAAAGATTCTGTGGGGAAAATATGAAGCAACGCAAGAAGCATCAAAAGAAAATGGAAGGAATACACAGAGGCACCGTACCACGAAGACTTTGTCAACCTTCAACCATTTCAAAAAATATATAGATATATGATCAGGAACCAAATATACTGAAGGAAGAAGTCCAAGCTGTACTGAAGGCATTGGCAAAAAACAAGATTCCAGGAATTGATGGAGTACCAACTGAGATGTTTCAACAGTGCTGGAAGTGCTTATTCGACTATGCCAAGAAATTTGAAAGACAGCTACCTGGACAACTGACTAGAAGAGATCCATATTTATGCCTATTTCAAAGAAAGGTGATCCAACTGAATGCGGAAATTATTGAACAATATCATTACTATCACACGCAAGTAAAATTTTCTTAAGATCATTCAAAAGTGGCCACAGCAGTACATCAACAGGGAACTGCCAGCAATTCAAGCCTGATTCCAAAGAGGACATGGAGCCAGGGACATTATTGCCGCTATCAGATGGATCCTGGCTGAAAGCAGAGAATACCAGAAAGATGTTTACCTGTGTTTTATTGACTATACAAAGGCATTGGACTGTGTGGATCATTATGAGTTACGGATAACATTGCAAAGAATGGAAATTCCAAGAACGCTTAACTGTGCTCATGAGGAACCTGTACATAGACCAAGAGGCAGTCAAATAGAGCAAGAGGAGACTGCGTGGTTTAAAGTCAGGAAAGGTGTGCACCAGGGTTGTATCCTTTCACCATACTTATTCAATCTGTTTGCTGAGCAAATAACTCAAGAATCTGGACTATATGAAGAAGAACAGAGCATCGGGATTGGAGGAAGGCTCATTAACAACCTACTATTTTTATATGCAGACGTTACAACCTTGCTTGCTGAAAGTGAAGAGGACTTGAAGCACTTACTGATGAAGATCAAAGACTACAGCCTTCAGTATGGATTACACCTCAACATAAAACAAGAATCCTCATAACTGAATCAATAAGCAACATCATGATAAATGGAGAAAAGATTGCAGTTGTCAAGGATTTCATTTTACTTGGATCCATAATCAACACCCATGGAAGCAGCAGTCAAGAAATCAAAAGATGCACTGCATCAGGCAAATCTGCTGAAAAGATCTCTTTAAAGTGTTCGAGAGCAAAGATATCACTTTAAGGACTAAGGTATGCCTGACCCAAGCCTGGATGTTTTCAATCAGGCAATATGCATGTGAAAGCTGGGCAATGAATAAGGAAGACTGAAGAAGAATTGATGCCTTTGAATTATGGTGTTGGTGAAGAATATTGAATATAACCACGGACGGCTAAAAGAATGAACAAGTCTGTTTTGGAAGAAGTACAACCAGAATGTTCCTTAGAAGCAAAGATAGTGAGACTATGTGTCACATACTTTGCACATGTTATCAGGAGGGATCAGTCCCTGGAGAAGGATATCATGGTTGGTAAAGTAGAGGGTCAGTGAAAAAAAGGAAGACCCTCAATGAGATGCATTGATACAGTGGCTGCAACAAGGGACTCAAGATAACAATTGTAAGGTTGGTGTAGGACTGGGCAGTGTTTTGTTCTCTTGTACATGGGGTCTCTATGAGTCAGAACTGACTTGAGGGCACCTAGCAACAACATGTCACACAGGGAGCCCTGGTGGCGCAGTGGGTAAGAGATGGAGTGGTAACCAAAAGATCAGCAGTTTGAATCCACCAGCCGCTCCTTGGAAACCCTATGGGGCAGTTCTACCCTGTCCTATAGGGTTGCTGTGAGTCAGAATCAACTCGACGGCAATGCATTTGTTTGGTTTGGTTTGGTTTATGTCACACAGAAGGGATACTTTGCTCTTCTTATGGCATACTATCAGACTATGCACGATTCAATTTGTCACATTAGCAACAATGTTGACTTTGATATAAGGTAGTGTGTGACAGCCTTTACTGTGAAGTTTTTCTTTTCCCTCTTGTAAATTAAGATGTCTTTTGTGGAGAGATACTCGAAACTATGTGCACATTCTGCTTCCTATCATTCACTTACTTATATTTGCAAGTACTCATTTTTTCCTATTTTATTCAATGGGTTATAATCAATTTATTACATTATTTATTTTTATGCCTATATTAGTTTCCTAGGGCTGCCTTAACAAAGTACCATAAAGTAGACAGCTTTAACAACAGAAATGTCTTGGCTTACGATTCAAGTCAACTTGTTGGCTGGAACATATTCCTTCTGAAGTCTGTAGGGGAAGATCCTTTTTTATCGCCACTAGCTTTTTGTAGCCCCAGGCATTCCTTGGCTTTCACTGAAGGGTGTGACCAAGAAGCTGCACATGTCACTTCCACTCACATCACATTGGCAAAATTTAGTCATGTAGCATATATAGCCTAATGAGGGCTGGGAAATAAGCCTTTATTCTTGAGAGCCATGTAAGCAATCAAAAATTGGGGGTTCAATAATGCGAGAATGGACACAGAATGGATATTAGGGGAAAGCAGCCATTTCTCCAAGGAGCTCTGTTCCTTTCAGTAGAAAATCATATTTAGAAGCCAAGGTCTGGTCTAGGTATGCCCATTGAGGTGGAGATGTCACTGCTCCCAGATTCTTGCAGAAAGAAAGAGTGGAGGGGGTAGGAGATACATGTACACACATGCACATCTATATGTATTTCTAAATCTATTTACATGGACCACCATGAGTTCACATCAAAACTTCTTCATTCAATCCTATCCCACAGGGTTCATTAATTTAGTTTTCTTCCTTTCAGTATTTGCAACTCTTTTCTCTGATGGTAAGAAAACTACCTTCCATTATCTTTAATACATTTCCCTTTGTATGTAACCAATCCCCATCTCTGTCCCCCTCCCCCTAAGGATACCCTACTTGTCTCATTCTGGTTCTGACGGTTCTTTAGGCACTGCTGAATTAGGCATGTCTCAAAGTACCCCTTTTGGATAAGCTTAGAATTTCTACCTAGAAGAGTGAAACAGTTTATAGACTTCTAGGAAGGGCCCTAGTCTTATTTAAGATATTATTTTAGCTGCTCTAACAGAGACTCAACAGCAATGGGTTTGGTTTTGTTTTTAAAAGAGACTCTACAGAGAATAACGCATAAACAAGAGACTTATCCCCATACTTAATAGCCCAAGTATAAGCAGTCCAGGGTTGATGTGGTGACTTCATGGTGTCCAGAATCTAGGCGTCTTCTGTTGTTGTTCCACATAGTCAAAGATGGCTCACCATGGGAACAACTTAGTCAATTGACATAACATAGTTCATAAAGATAGTGTTGAAAGATCTAGTTTAGTGAGTAGTGTCTGGGGTCTTAAAAGCTTGCAAGCAGCCACCTAAGATACAATTATTGTTCTGTCCTCATCTGGAACAAAAGAGAATGAAGGAAACCAAAGGCTTAAAAAAGGAACTAGTCCACAAGACTAATAGCCCGTGTGAACCTCCTCTAACCTGGGACCAGAACAACTAGATGGTGCCCGGCTACCACTACCAACTGTTCCGACCAGGGCCACAAAAGAAGGTCCAGGATAGAATGGGAGAAAAATGTAGAACAAAATTCAAATTCCTAAAAAAGGCCAGACTTACTAGACTGATAGAGACTAGAGGAACCCCTGAGACTACTGACCTAAGATACTCTTTGGACTTGAAACTGAAGCTATTTCTGTAGGTCATCTTTCAGGCATATAATAGACTGGCTTATAAAATAAACCATATCACCTGAGAGTGAAGTGTTTCCTTAAACAACTATATGAGACCAAACAGTCAACATTTACCCAAAAGCAAAGATGAGGAGGCAAAGAGGGGGAGGGAAGCCGGATCAACAGAAACAGAACAAACAGAATGGAAATAATGAGAATGCTGGCTGACACATTGTGAAAATTGTAACCAATGGCATAGAAAAATTTGTATAAAAATTGTTAAACGGGAACCTAATTTACTGTGTAAACTTTCACCTAAAACAATAAAATATTAAAAAAAAAAAATGATGACTCAATGCCACCTCCATGTTTCAGCTGATAGTTAGAGGAGGGCACATTCTTTCACATAAGAGTGTGACCCAGAAGATGCACATGTTACTTCCGCTCCTATCACACTGGCAGAACTTAGTCATGTAGCATATATAGCCTAATGAGGACTGGGAAATTAGCCTTTATTCTGGGGAGCCATGTAAGGAGTCAAAAACTGGGGGTTCAATAATGTTGAGAGGGGACAGAATGGATATCGGGAGACAACTAGCAGTCTCCACTACAGTATTTGCTAAAAATACCCTCACTCTGTCTGGAATATTATCTGTCACAGGTCATTGTACTTCTTTATGTTAGCTGACAGTCTGTTAATTAAAAATTTATTTAGATTCTGCCATTACTTCCTAGAGCTATCGCAAGTCATTCATCCCTTAGTAAAAAATAGAAACAATAAGTCTCTAAAATCAGTCAATCAGAGTGACGTTCAAAGTTGATTTGGGAAAGAGTGAGAGGCAGAAGAGGTAATTTGGAGAAACGAATAGTTGTGGTAGAATAAGTATTGGTGGATTGGAGCCAGCAGGCAAGCTGGGAAGAGTGGGTACCTGGAAAAGGTAGTGTTGATAAAAGAGAAGTGGGAAGCAGAAGAGAGTGACCAGAAGTTGTGTCCTCCGGCATCACCTCTTTGCCTCATTCCCTATTCTCTGGCTCAGTAGATTCCCAATCTATCACATCAGGGCTATTGGAAAGCCTGGTTTTGATTCCCAACTCTGGGCCATGTAACATTGGGAAAGCCACATCTCTTCTAAGTCTCAATATCCTCCTCAGTAAAATGGGGATGATCTTACCTATCAAACCGCTCTTTCCAAGATTATTGCAAAGTGCAAATGCAAGTCTGAATGTAAAATTTTTCTGTGTAAAATATTATATTAGACGTGGCATTTTTGATAAATGTGAGAGAGCTGCCTGCATTGTGCGGGGCTGATCCAGGCCTGGACCATCTTGGAGGCACTAATTTAAGAGAGCTCAGAGGCAAGGGAGGATTGCCAAATAAGCAAATGAGAATTTGTGAAACTTTTCACCAGCAAAAGCCATGATGTTCACTACAGATTAGTAAGTAAGCACAATTATGGCCGTGTTTACTTTCTTACTGGGTCATCTGTCCGTGTGAGGGATTGTAAATTTGAAAAGATGCTTTGCTTCTGTAGGAAAGTGCCGTGGAGTTGGGAAAGTGACAGATGCCTGCCATACCTAGAAGTAGAATCTTTGATGAGGTGAAAAAATGTGAAATTGTTCATTACAGATTAGTAAATAAGCACATATGAATTTGTACTTATCTTTTTTTTTTTTTTTTTGCTTATTTTGTAATCCGCCTCTGCTCAGAGGCCTAGACTGATGTGGGCCACCCCTGATTCTAAGGGCGTTCCTTTGACTAACATGGTCTAGGGAAGACCACATCGTGTTGGGGGTTAGGCTCCTATTTGGCAGGTCCAGAGGCCTGGGTTTTCAGAGTAGACACTTGTCTGGAGAGGCAGAGAGGAAGGAGATGGGGCTGTTTCTCAGGTGTTTAGTTGGAGAGAAACACCTGAGGCTGGGCCAGTGGTGGTATGGGAGGATATTCAGAGCTGCCTAAGATGAGGGCAGTGTCTCTTTAAGGAAGTCCTAGCCCAGATTACTTTTGAGATGGGCCCAAGAAATGTGGCTAGAACTGGTTTCATTTTGGGGTTGCAGTGAACCAAAGAGCTGTACAACTGAACCTCTCTCTGCTTTTGACCTGGTGAACTCGTATTCAAATTGTTTGGCTCTCAGCTGTGAAGACTTCCTGCATGGAACAAGGATGTATTTTCCCCTATCTAGGGAGTCATGTGAGCATATTACCCAACATGAGGACATTCAGCTGTGATCTAGGAAGGTGAGGTTTGCTCACAATCTGTGCCTGAGAGAAGGAGCCTTGCATGTTCAGTGCCCGCACTGGGAGTCGTCTTCTGGGGCCCAGCTGACACATTGCCTTATCTCTTCCGGATATAGTAGGAGCGGATGGTGTCTTGGGCATGCGTCTTTCTCCACTTTGTATGCAAACCTGAAGAATTAGAGTTTAGTTTCATGTGACTTCCCTCACTATTACAGCTTTAATTAAAAAAATAGACTGTTAAAAGAATAATTGAGATGATTCCTTGAAGATTTTTTCTTTCCTGCCTTGAAGTAATAATCTGTTCCAATTTAAAGTACTCATAATCATTGCAATATTTTCCTAGTGTTTAAGTCCAGAATCCAGATGCCCAGAGCAGTGATCAAGTGATTTTAACCTCCTGAAATGAAAAAGAACTTCTGAAGAAGTGTTAAGGAATTTTCCCCTAGGGTTTGGACCTTAGAACCTGTAGCAATAGCTCTTAATGAATTTTTGTTTGCATAGTTTGCCCTATGCAAGGAGACAAACAAGGACAAAGTGTTTACTCACTTCTGCTTTCCTCTGCCGGCTGCCTCAACTACCATGTAAATCGTAAATCATTCTAGTGTTTCCTGTGAAGCTGCCTCAACTACCATGTAAATCGTAAATCATTCTAGTGTTTCCTGTGAACGCTGTGAAGCACAGTGCCTCCTGGCCTTTTTCCCTTTGTATTTTTTGACCTCTACAGCAGTTAACTATGACTTATGCTTGAGATCATACTGGCTCGTTTCCTCCTTGAGGGATTTTGTTTTATTTTTGCTCGCAGAAAGCACAGAACCACGCCAACTGTAGCTGATTTAACCTTCCCAGGAACTCCTTCTGCTGTGGCTCCCAGAACTTCCAACCACAGAGAAAGCAAGCACTACCAGTTAGATTTGACACTCCATGGGCCTCTCAGGCTAAATGGCTGGAGTTATCACATCCATGCAGTCCTGGATCTTTATGAATAACCTCATCAACTAGCTAACCTTCTGAAGCCAGTGAAAGCATAATGGTTCCCTCAGAGTTGCCTAAATAACTTTTTAGCAACTTTCAGAAACAAAAGGAGCTTTTAAACTGGACAAGCTATTTCCTCCAGCAAAGTCCTCCTGGCTGGCTATTGTTTACCATCCAATTATTACGAAGCATAGTGCTAGCAGCACTGTGGCTGACAGTTAATCACCAGGAAATGCGCTTCAGGTTATTACTGGAGTTGTAAGTTCTCCTGGTTTCTCATTATCTCTCTTTTCTTGTGTGTGCCCGTTCTTAACAACAGTAAGGAAGGTTACAGCGCTTTTCATGACCACCTCTACCTTAAAGTAAAATTTAGTCTCCCTCTTTCTGCCCCTCAAAGCGCTTTTTAATGCCGGTTTCCATCGCTAAGTGAAAGATTTGTGAGGGCAGGGGCCTTGTTGTAGCTTGTTCAGGCCATCTGTCTCTCCAGTGTCCAAGCAGAATGGAATGGAATCAGTAAACATTTGATGAAGATACAAATGGATGCTTTGTGGAGCTGTTCAAGTCTTCTTTTTTTTTTTTAATTGTGCTTTATGTGAAACTTTACAGCTTGTCTTAGTCATCTAGTGCTGCTATAACAGAACTACCACAAGTGGATGGCTTCAACAAAGAGAAGTTCATTCTCTCTCAGTCCAGTAGGCTAGAAGTCTGAATTCAGGGCACCGGCTCCACGGGAAGGCTTTCTCTCCCTGTTGGGTCTGGAAGAAGGCCCTTGTCATCATCTTCCCTTGGTGTGGGGACAATTCAGCACAGGAACCTCAGGTCCAGAGGACACGCTTTGCTCCCGGTACTGCTTTCTTGGTGGTATGAGGTTCCCAACCCTCTGCTTGCTTCCCTTTCCTTTTATCTCTTGATAAAAGGTGGTGGCAGGCCACACTCCAGGGAAACTCCCTTTATATTGGATCAGGGATGTGATTTGGGAAGGGTGTTACAATCCCACCCTAGTCCTCTTTAACATAAAATTCCAATCACAAAATGGAGGACAACCACAGGATACTGGGAATCATGGCCTAACCAAGTTAATACACACATTTTCCTGGTGACAAAATTCAGTCTAAGACACAGCTCAAATTAATTTCTCATACAAAACTTTATACATATGTTGTTTTGTGACATTAGTTGGAATCCCCACAATGTGACAGCTTGCTCCCTCTTTCCCCCTCTGGTTCCTTGTGTCCTTTCGACCAGTTCCTGTCCGTTCCTGCCTTCTCATCCTGCTTTTGGACAGGAGCTGCCCATTTGGTCTCGAACATCTGATTGAACTAAGAAGCATATTCCTCATGTGTATTATTTTTGTTTTTGTTTTATAGTCCTGTCTAATCTTTGTCTGAAGAGTGGGCTTCAGAAATGGTTTCAGTCACCTCTATTTGTATGTTTGGTAGAACTTGGTTGTGATCCAGGCTGCTCATTTTCCACCTGACATCCATCCTCCCCCTCTCTTAGTGACTCTTATTCTTGTGCGCATATTATCTTAGTGTCAATGTTGTTGTTGTTGGATGCCACGGAGTTGATTCCGACTCACAGTGACAGGTTAGAACTGCCCTGTAGGGTTTTCTAGGCTGTAATCTTTATAAGAGCAGGTCACCAAGTTTTTCTCCCGTGGAGCTGCTGAGTGGGTTCAAATCTCCAACTTTTCAGTTAGCAGCTGAGTGCTTAACCATTGTACCACCAGGTCTCCTTCATCCTCCCTTTCTTAGGATTGGCACCTGGCTGCCTGCAATAAAGATAGCATCTTCCAGGATCCTCCTTGCAGCGAGATGTGGCCATGTGAGAAATTCTAGCCAATGGGATGAAAAGGAAGTTTTGTAGCTGCTTCTGGGAGTATTCCTTAAAGTATAGCTGGTTTGTTTGACTTACATTGTTGCATTCCCTTTGGGCATCATCACTATTTTTAACTGGTAATCCCCGAATGACCACAATGTGCCCATTGTCTTTCTTCTCCTGTCCCATTTTGCTGCATGGAACTTGCGTGCAGTGACTGGGCTCTCCATGGATAAGGATGACGTTTCATCCCTAGCAATGGCGAAGCAGGAAGCTAGTTGCAGGCTGGGTTCCTGAGGATTTTCTGGTGCTGACCGTACACCAGCTCTGGAGTGCCTACCCCTAAGCTCTGCCGAGATGGAGAGATAAATTTCTGTTTTGTTTATGCTGTTCTAATTTGGTTTTCTTTTATTACTTGCAGCCAAACCCAATCACAGCAGGTACGTTGGTTTAAGTAACACTTGTGTTTATGAGGATAAGGAAAAAAAAAAAAAAATCAGGAAGAGATTGAGATTAAAAATCTGAGTCTACTAGGGATGGCAATAGAAAATCATGATCCCACCAGCCAGAGCCTTAACTGATATTATTGTCTCTGCTAATTTGTTTTATCTATTCACTCACAAATGTGGGGTATTTCCCTTCTTTTCCTTGTACCTCTTGAGTTAGAAGTATTAATAACAAATTAGTACATTAAAATCTTGATATATTTCATGCGTCCTGCTAGGCTCAAAATGGAGCACTGGTGGCATAGTGGTTAAGAGCTCAGCTGCTAACCAAAAAGTCTGCAGTTCAAATCTAACCGTTGCTCCTTGGAAACCCTATAGGGCAGTTCTACTCTGTCCTACAGGGTCGCTATGAGTCGGAACCAACTCAAGGGCACCTAACAACAGTGGGCTCCAAATAACCATCAACTGTAACTGGCAAAAAAGCAGAAGTTTGAAAAGCTCAGGTGCTTTTTTCACTTCCAGACATAAAGAGAAGGCAGCCAATTGCTTTTTTTTTCCCCCCAAGATTTTCCCATTGTTTTTATGTTACGTGGGCCAATTTCTTTTTCATGGTTTCCTTTAAAGGAATTAAATTTCTTTATTGCCAGGTTTAACTTATATAAATAAGTTCCTTGACAGTGAAATGTCCCTTATTTCTTAAACTGGTACTTTCCCGTATACACTTATTCTGTCAGCTATGCTTCACTTACCTTCTTAGCCATAAAGGAACAAGGAAGTTCTATCTTTTTAAAAGGGGTGGTGGCTATGGATGACACACAGACAGCAGGGGAGGAACTGTCCACTAGCTACACTCTGAGATTAACAGATTTGTGAGCCATGGCTTTGTAGGACCTGCAGCACGTAGCTTCGTAGGACTTGGAAGACAGTTGGCATTCTGCCGCATGTGGAAATTATATATGTGATTTTTTAAAAAAGGAAAACAAAACAACCAATGCCCGTTTGTAACTTGTTTTTCTCAGTTACCAGTACATGTGTGCTGGGTGCATAGGCTTTTTGATGACATGTGGGTCCTTTCCCAGGTGTCTCACCTCTTTCTTGTTAACTGGTTTCTCATTGCCTTTGTATAAGGGAAGACTAGATGCTCTGTTCCTACCAACTTAACATAAATTAGGGAAAAAAGCCACCATTTCCGTGTATATGCACCTTTGAAGGCTGCTCTCCTGGGATTGTGAAGAAGTCCATCAATGGGAATTTTCCTAACAGGAAAAGATTTTTTTCTGTTAGCAGTGTATCTCTTGCCCTCTCTGAAGCCCAGATAGAGGATAACATCCAATTTGTACGCAGTGTTAAACATTATTAATGAAATTGTAACACCTTAAAATTACATTATCTTCCTCCTCTTACATTCTTTAGAATCTCTCATAACATAATTCAGTATTTTTTTTTTTTTTTTTTAATACCCTGGCTTCTCTAAGTTCTGGCATTAACGTGAATCTCTGCATTTAAGCAAATGAATCAGGGGACATTTGGAGAGGGGCTTTGTTCGATTTGCACCATTGCGCTTTCTTTTGGCGTCATCACTGTTTTCATTTGGTGATCACTGAGTGACAAGGAGTATGGAGTGTGCCAGTGCTGGGAGAGGAGTTGCTTTCAGAATTTCCACTTTGAGAATCACAATATCCTACACTGACAAGTTAAACTTTATACACGCAGGGGAAAAAGTGTTTTGAGAAGCAAGTAGACCAAAATGATCTGGCATATTTTGGGTGAACTTGATGATGAGCTTACCCAAGGCAAAGCAAACCAACAAAGTAACTGTTTTATACATGGTGGGTAATTTCTCAGAGTTTACAGAGGTCTCAGAAAAGAGGATATTCTTTGTACTGGCGAGTTTTGCTTGGTTAAATGCAAGAAAAGACACTTCCACTTTCTCACATGCCCAATTTGTAGGAAAACCACCGTTGCTTCTCACTCACTTGGAATTTTGTGCTCAATTCACTCTACAGTAAAACTCAAGATCTGAGATGTAACAGCTGGTTCCAGCTGCAGCCTGATGAGCTCAGAATATTCCATGATGAAATGTGTGTTTATGAGTGTGTATGTGTGTGTGTGTGTGTATGGTAGCCATTCTATTCTCTGCAAACTCAGACCAGTCTGAGATTTAGACTATTTGGAACTATTATTCTTGGCAGTTGTTTTTCTAATTATTATAAGAAAACAAATGAATACACATAGGTTATTGCTTTTAATATATTTTCTTTAAATAAAATCTAAGTTTTCTGGTCCTCTGCCACACGTGGAGGGAGTAAGATACGTGGAATATATCTTACTTAAGCAAAGTCTGACTCCCAGAAAGAGGATAAGAAACCTCCATCTATGATTCAGAATCTAGAAAAGCCTTAAGAGAAATCTAAAGTGGGTGATCTCAGTGCAGCATTTGAATAGACGGATGGAGATCAGCGCTTAGATTTTCTCCACTGAATGGCTTCCAGAAGAATGGGATACTCTGTTTCTTTGGGATTAATTAGAAGCAGTGCCCAAAAGCACCCGAGTAAAGTCGTTATTAGAAAAGCCCAGGAAATTTTTACTGGCCTGAGGAATCTTGAACAATTTAATTGGCTTATTTCCAGGTGAATATAAGGAAGTAGATAAGGAAGTAGATGTTTGGGCCCCTGAAACTCTTGAGTACAGTGTTTAAGCAAGAAGTTGATCTTGGTTCCTGATATCTCTGGCGCCAAGGCAATGGATGCTGGCTGTTCAGCCTTTTACAGAATTGGACTAGGGACTGTGTGTGCCTGGAGGGGCTAGGAGTCCCACACTGACCTCAAGACTCAGGGCCGGAAAGCAAATGGTAGAGGGACTTGGTTCAGCCTCTGTGGCCCATTGGAAGGCTTTGGGCAGCCTTGTGAGCACCTTTTTTTCCAGCAGGGGTTTCAGTTCTCTAGACTCTTCTCTGAAAAAGAGACTTTTTCCGGGAGTGTTTATTTTTAGGAAATAAATTTATGGTACTGTGTCATGTTTCCCAGCCCAATAAGAAATGCCTTCTCTTGTACTACAGAGTGAATTATTTGTTTTCTCATTTAGATTTTGGCCCTACCTGTCCCAGATAATGGAAACACATTTCAGGTATTCTAAGATCTGAGCCACCTAATGAAATAGTAGAGCTTACTGATATTGTTGCCCTATTAAAAAGGAATAGAAATTGTTTTATTTCTCTAGTGCTGCTGTAACAGGAATACCACAAACAGATGGCCTTAACGAAGACAAATTTGTTCACTCACAGTCTAGGAGGCTAGAAGCCTCAATTCAGGGTGCCAGCTCCAGGGGAATGCTTTCTGTCTCTGTTGGCTCTGGGCTAAGGTCTTTGTCATCAACCTTACCCCACCCAGTCTAGGAGCTTCTCAGTGCAGGGGCCCCAGGGTCCAAAGGATGTGCTTTAGTCCTGGCTTTGCTTTCTTGGTGATAGGAAGTCCCCATGTCTCCCTGCTTGCTTCTCTCTTTTGTATCTCAAAACAGATTGACTCAAGATACAACCTAATCTTGTAGATTGAGTCCTGCCTCATTAACACGACTGCCTTGAATCCTGCCTCATTAACATCATAGAGGTAGGATTTACAACACATAGGAAAATCACATCAGATGACAAAATGGTGGACAATCATACAATACTGGGAATCATGGCCTAGCCAAGTTGACACACATTTTTGGGGGACACAATTCAATTCACGACAGAAATTATCTCAATTATCCCACATTATGGGTTCACAGGTCATTCTGGATATGCAATTTTTCTAAATTACTCTCTAGTTACCTAAGCTTGGGAAATGATCTTGTAATTTTGGTGATATGTAAATATTTTAATTGTGTTTTGAAGGAACTTTGTCTAAACTATGATAGACTTCTTTTTTTGTGAACACTGCATATCAAGTGTAGCCCACATCATCATTTTGCTAAGGACACTGTTATGAATTTCAGACAGCTCCTTCTGGAGAAGGCTTGGGTTTAGAAAGGAGACAGCCTAGCATAGTGGTCACAAGCAAGGGTTCTAGAACCAGGGTACAGAATCCTGACTCCTCCATTAACTAGCTCCTACCTCTGATGTTGTTTAACTTCTCAGTGACTCAGTTTTATTACCTACAAAATAGGGGTATGTAGCAGCTGTGAAAATGTGTGTGCATGGTGTCACCATGAGTTGGGGGACTTGACAACAGCTAACAACAACAATAAACCTCCAACTAAAACCAGTTGCCATCTGGTGGATTCTGACTTATGGCAATGCCTTGTGTGTCAGAGTAGAACTGTGCTCCCTAGGGTTTTCAATGGCTGAATTTTCTGAAGTAGATCACTAGGCCTTTCTCCCGAGGTATCTCAGCGTGGACTCAAACCTCCATCCTTTTCGTTAGCAGCTGAGTTCACTAACTATTTGCACCACCCATGGACTCCAGCCTCCACCCACAGGGAGCATAATTAAGGGCCCCAGCTGCAGAGCTCTGGAATCCATCCTGGGGTTTCATCGAGGCCATACCTCCATGGCTGATCCCAACCAAAGACAGGGCGCAGCAGGGATGCTAAGGCAGACCCATCCTGGGCCACTCGGAGCTCCTTTGCTTGCCACTCTGGCTCGGGAACTCCTTGACAGCTTTACTGATACTTCCTGATATTTTAGCCTTCTCTCTTCTCCTACTGGGGTCAGACTTACATTGTGGGCGGAGGGTTCCCACAGCCTACTCTGGCTCCTTCCCTCTTTCCTCTCACACAGGCATTTCCTAATATAGAGCTGCCTAATTTAGCAACAAGCAAACAACAGGATGCCCAGTTAAATTTGAATTTTAAATAAATGCTGAGTAATTTTGTTAGTATATTTTTATTATACTTGTACTGAATTTACCTCTTAAAAGAACCTGGGTACATTGAATCCCAATTTGGCATCTGATTCTTGGACGACCTCATCTGACAGAGGGTGCTACTACTGATACCCACCTCATAGTGCTGTTGTTAGTTTCTGTGGAGCTGGTGCCGCTTCATACAGACCCCATGTGCAAGAACGAAATGTTGCCTGGCCCTGTGCCATCTTCATGATCATTGGTGTGCTCAAGTTCATTGTTGCTGCCACTCTGTATCTTGAGTGCCTTCTAACCTAGAGGGCTCATCTTTCAGCACCGTATCGAAAAATATTCTGTTGTGACCCATAGGATTTTCACTGGAAAATTTTTGGAAGTAGATCACCAGGCCTTTCTTCCTAGTTTGTCTTATTCTGGAAGCTCTGTTGAAACCTGTCCACCCTGGGTGGTCCTGCTGGTATTGAAATACCAGTAGGATTAAATGAGTACCAGATATAATCAGAACTGTATTTGGCACATAATAAATGCTCAGTAAATGTTAATTATTGTCCAAGGCAGATGTGGTAGTAGTAAGACAGAGGTTGTGATCAGTACTGAAGGGGCTCTCCCTGGGTCTCTGAGCCTTTCTACCAAAGTTGACAATGTGAACTGGTTGGCCTTCAGGCCATGTGCCAGGCAACAAGGCACCTCACACACAGAGTGCTGGTCTTGTGCAGGTGCAAGGAAGAATAGCAGAAGCAAGAGTAAGCACTCAGTGAGGTGACCCTCTCAGGAGAGCTGCTCTGTGCTCTTTCCTGCTGTGTGAGAGGACACACGTGGGCTTCCTGGCCGGCACCTAGTTCCATCTCCACCAGCAGCCGTTTCTAATCTTTTTCTCTGATGATTTTCTGTTTCCCATTAGCTTTCTGTCCATTCAATGAGCCAGGCCTGGTCATCAGAAAACACGAATGCTCTTTCTCTCTGCCAAACCTCCCAAAGTTGTGTTTCTTGTTATTCTTTGGCTGTACCCCTTTTGAGTTGTTTGTGTTACTTTCACCTTGCAAACTCCATTGCTTTTTCTCTTTTCCTTCAAACTATCAGGTCCTGAAGTAATCTGGGTACTTGAGAACTCTGGAGAGCTGAAATGTGGATACCCGAGATGATGAAATGAATTATATAGGAATGGAAACTGATGCAACAGATTAGGAATTTCATTGCTAGGAGAATTAATTTGTAAGCTCAAAATGAAATAAATGCATTGGATGCTTGGAATAGAATCTGGAAGTTTAAATTCTTATGTGTTAGGATCAGAGTCATGTGAGAAGTTAAATATCACTAATACATTAATCAGAGCCCTGGTGGTGCAGTGGTTAAGAACTCAGCTGCTAACCAAAAGGTTGGCAGCTCAAATTCACCAGCTGCTCTTTGGAAACCCTATGGGGCAGTCTATCCTATATGGTTGCTATGAGTTAGAATCAACTCGATGGCAAAGGGTGGTACATCAATTGATTTATATTTTCTCAAAATCTAGAAAGTAGTAATTTCAAAATACTGTATAGACATTAATTAATTCTTACCAAAGGTAACTTTGTAATGAATCTGTTCTCCCTTAACAGCAGCCTTACGTGTGCATTAAACTTCCTCAGACTGATACAAATTACTGGTGGAAAAACTGTAATCACAAATACTGAACTTATGATTGAACTTAAACTTGAGGTTTCATTAAAGTCATAGGATCACAGAGCTAAAATAGATTTCAGAAGACTATTGAACCCTGGTGGTGCAGAGGTCAAGAGCTATGGCTGCTAACCAAAAGGGTGGCAGTTCGAATCCACTAGCCACTCCTTGGAAACTCTATGGGGCTGTTCTACTCTGTTGTATAGGACTGCTATGAGTTGGAATCGACTCAATGGCAATGGTTTTTTTTTTGTTTGTTTGTTTTTTATTGAGCCCAATATTCTTCCTTTGTCATGGATCAAGTTGTGTCCCCCCAAAATATGTGTATCTCAGTGGATGAATGGATAAACTATGGTATATTCACACAATGGAATACTACGCAATGATAAAGAACAATGATGAATCTGGAAAACATCTCATAACATTGATGAATCTGGAAGGCATTACGCTGAGTGAAATTAATCAGTTGCAAAAGGACAAATATTGTATGAGACCACTATTATAAGAACTCAAAAAATAGTTTAAACCGAGAAAAAAATATTCTTTGATGGTTACGAGAGTAGGGAGGGAGGGGGTTTTCACTAATTAGATAGTAGATAAGAACTACTTTAGGTGAAGGGAAAGACAACACACAACACAGGAGAGGTCAGCACAACTGGACTAAACCAAAAGCAAAGAAGTTTCCTGAATACACTGAATGCTTCAAAGTCCAACATAGCAAGGGCAGGGGTTTGGGGACCATGGTTTCAGGGATCATCTAAGTCAACTGGCATAAAAATATCTGTTAAAAAAACATTCTGCATCCCACTTTGGAGAGTGGAGTCTGGGGTCTTAGACACTAGCAAGTGGCCATCTAAGATGCATCAATTGGTCTCAACCCACCTTGAGCAAAGGAGAATGAAGAACACCAAAGACACAAGGTAATTATGAGCCCAAGAGTCAGAAAGGGCCACATAAACCGGAGACTACATCAGCCTGAGACCGGAAGAACTAGCTGGTGCCCAGCTACAACCAATGACTGCCCTGACAGGGAAGACAACAGAGAATCCCTGAGGGAGCAGGAGAGCAGTGGGATGCAGACCTCAAATTCTCATAAAAAGTCCAGACTTAATGGTGTGACTGAGACTAGAAGGACCCTGGTGGTCATGGCCCCCAGACCTTCTGTTAGCCCAAGACAGGAACCATTCCCAAAGCCAACTCTTCAGACAGAGACTGGACTGGACAAAGGGATAGAAAAAGATGCTGGTGAAGAATGAGCTTTTTGAATGAAGTAAACACTTGAGACTATGTTGGCAACTCCTGTCTGGAGGGGAGATGAGAGGGTAGAGGGGGTCAGAAGCTGGCTGAATGGACACGAAAAGAGAAAGTGGAGGGAAGGAGTGGGCTGTCTCATTGGGGGAGAGCAATTAGGAGTATATAGCAAGGTGTATATAAATTTTTGTATGAGAGACTGACTTGCAAACTTTCACTTAAAGCACAATAAAAATTTAAAAAAACGTGTATCAACTTGGCTGTGTCGTGATTCCCAGTATTGTATGATGGTCCACCATTTTGTCATATGATGTGATTTTCTTATGTGTTGTAATCCTATGACTATGATGTTAACAAGATGGATTAGCGGCAATTACATTGATGACATCTACAAGATTAGATTGAGTCTTAAGCCAACCTCTTTTGAGACATAGAAGAGAGAAGCGAGCAGAGAGACATGGAGACCTCATACCACCAAGAAAGTAGCACCAGCAGCAGAGCGCATCCTTTGGACCCAGGGTCCCTCTACCTGAGAAGCTCCTCGAATAGGCAAAGATTGATAACAAGGCCCTTTCTCCAGACCTGACAGAGAAAGAAAGCCCTCCCCTGGAGGTGAAGCCCTGAGAATAAATTTTTCTTTTTTAAAGCCATCCACTTGTGGTATTTCTGTTATAGCAACACTAGCTATCTGATACCCCTTAAGCAAAAGGAAGTCACCCCAAACAAGATAAAAAAAAATCAATCCTATTTCAAAGCTTCTAGAGAAAAGTTTACATAACTGGAGGCAAATATAAATTATTGAGCTACTGCTATATTTAACAAAAAATGCAAATTGAGTTATTTGAGGAATTGCTTTTTTAATTTTGTCCATATAATAATCTGTGATATTTTTGATGGTTAATGAGACGTGATGGAACATACAAGCTACAATAATTTTAAGTTTAGGGGTCTTTTGAAATGAGTTTCTTTTCCTACTAGTTATGAGTTTTTCAAAGCATTACAGTCTTTTTAGGACAGACTTATGAGGCAAATAGTGTAGTAGAAAGAGGCTGGGATTTTTGACTCAGATCACCTGGATTCGACTTCTTTTCCCTGTAATTTAGTTCCTTAGATAAGTCATTTAGCTTCTCAGAATTTAGATTCCTCATCTATAAGATGGCAATACTAATATGTGTCTGAACTTATTTTTTTATACCAGATTTTTCTGTGGCTTAAAGGTGAAATTGTCTAAAAGGGGTTGTTATAACAACTTCCTATTTCTATTTGTATGGGGAAGACAATTTTCATGTAATTTGTCACTTACAAGGAGAAATTGTAGGTTTGTTGCTAATTCCATTCAATTATGAGGCGTTCATCTCCAACATGAGGAACCCTGGTGGTGCAGCTGTTAAAACCCTTGGCTGCTAACTGAAAGTTCAGGGAGAACTGATCTCCCCTGATAATGTCTGAAGTATACGAGATGAAGCCTCACCATCCTTGCTTCTAAGGAGCATTCTGGCTGTATTTCTTCCAAGACAGATTTATTCATTTGCTTGGCAGTCCGTGTTATATTCAATATTCTTCGCTAGCACCCTAGTTCAAAGGTGTCAATTCTTCTTCAGTCTTCTTTATTCATTGTCCAGCTTTCACATGCATATGAGGCGACTGAAAACATCATGACTTGGATCAGGCGCACCTTAGTCTTCAAGGTGACATCTTTGCTTTTTAACATTTTAAAGAGGTTTCTTGCAGCAGATTTGGCCAATGCAATGTCTCTTTTGATTTCTTGACTGCTGCATCCATGGGTGTTGATTGTGGATCCAAGTAAAATGAAATCCTTAACAAATTCAATCTTTTCTCTGTTTACCATGGTGTTGCTTTTTGGTTCAGTTCTGAGGATTTTTGTTATGTTGAGATATAATCCATATGAAGGTTGTAGTCTTTGATTTTCATCAGTAAATGCTTCAAGTCTTCTTCACTTTCAGCAAGCAAGGTTGTGTCATCTGTGTATTGCAGGTTGTTAATCCTGAAGCCACATCCTTCTTCATACAGTCCAGCTTCTCGGATTTTTTGCTCAGTATACAGATTGAATAAGTATGGTGAAAGGATAAAACCCTGATGCACACCTTTCACCACATGTCTGTCAGTTTGTCGTACTATGGGGGCTTGTGTGTTGCTGTGATGCTGGAAGCTATGCCAATGGTATACAAATACCAGCAGGGATACCCATGGGGGACAGGTTTCAGCTGAGCTTCCAGACTAAGACAAACTAGGAAGAAGAAGCTGTGGTCTACTTCTGAGAAAAATTAGCCAGTGAAAACTTTATGAATAACACCAGAACATTAACATCATAGAGGTTAGGATTTACAACACATAAGATAATCATATCGGATCACAAAATGGTGGACGACCATACAATACTGGGAATCATGGCCTAGCCAAGTTGACACTCATTTTTTGGAGACACAATTCAATCCATAACAAATACTGAGGTCCTGTTTTCAGTATTTTATCACCAATGATGTTGAAAAGTCTTTACCGAGCAAGTGCATACCCAGATGCTTAGAATTTCCACGTTCTTTTTGAAGGATACAATGAAATTCATAAATTATCATTTGGGTGACCATATATCCTAGTTTGCCTGGGAGAGCTCTGGTTTATGCCTGCCATCCTGGAGAAACTACTTAGTTCCTGATCTGAGGACATGAACAAGAATGGGCCTTAATTTTTCCCACATGTTATGGTTTGGATGATAAATTGTATCCTAATTAGCCCTAATTAGCAGGTATTTCTTAAGTTGGCCATGATCTTGAAGTGTTGATATTTTTGCATTAAAAATGTATTCATAAATTTATTATTATGGTTTTTGTTTGGTAATTGTTTTGTCTTGTGTAATTGTCACATTGTTATCTTTTGACGATTTTGTTTCTCTCCTTCAATTCTTTGTTATCAAGTTTTTTTTCCTATTGCAAAGCTGGAATGGATGAAGTAGACAAGTTGTGGGGAGACTTAGTCCCCCAGATGAGCACATTCAAAAAAGTCTGCAAAACCCATTTCTTTGTGGCCCCCTGCCTGCTGGAAAGCTGACTTGCTATTTCAGTGCATTCTTATTTCTGATCCAGAAGAGAACACACCCAGGGTGCTTAACATTTGAATTCTACGAAGAAATGTATCTTCATATGTGGTTGCAGTTTCAATTTCATCACAGGTGCAGAACCTGAGGAATACAAAGTAGCACAGATAGGCCTAGTTCATTATCTAGTGTCTGAGAGCTGATTCAGGTCACCTGATGCTTCTCAGTTCTGAGTGCCATGCTGCCTTCAGCTTGGAAATACAAACATTTCCTTATCACAGGAGATGCTCTCAGTTCATGATTGACTTTAGACATGCGCTACTGAGTTTATACCAATGGAAATTTCTAATTTGAAAATGTCCTCTGGCATTCCTCAAGGGACAATTTTATTCATGCTGTGTGGCAGTGATGGTTTAGACCTGCTCTTGCCATGAATAAATCTGGAATAGGCATGACCAGTGAATTGTGAAACCATAAAGACAAGTCCTAGGTCACATCCCAAGGCTAAAGAGAAATCTAGGATGGCCTAAAGGAAATCAGGATGTGAGCTGAGTATAATGTTGGGTGCTTCTTCCGATTTCCTTTCCTGCTTGGTTTCATGGAATTTGCTGCATGTTTGATGTGTGGCTCTTTGCTTTTCAAAGTTCCTGGGAAAAAAAGACTATGGTCAAGGTGTATAGAATATGTATAATGTTTTAAGGTGAGTTTCTAGAGATACCCTACTTTTTCAGAGGGCAGACTTAACAGCAGCTAGGAATATTTAGAAACATGAATAGAAGCTAGAAGTTACTGGAAAAGATCTTTGAACTCTGGAAACTGGTGAAATGAAGATAAAGTGCTAAAAACCCACAAACTCTCCTTTTTGGAGAGACCCTTGGATTATTTTCTCATAGTTTATGAACTCTGACTTAGCTCACAGTTTACAATTAGGAACCAACGAACCATCATAAATATAACCATTTTATTTTCTTCTGTTGTTCACTCTTATGGGTGAAGGGCACTAGATTCTTAAACCCACTACCAGAGATTTTAATTCAGGACATCTGAGGTCAGCTTAAGGATCCTTCAGCAAACATCTAGCGCCCTATGGTTTTGTGGCAGGCATTACTTGGACTACACTTTTTTAGTGGGAAGGCCAACACCTTTAAGACAGTGTGGTACATGCAGAGGAACTGAGAAGAAGAACCAAATCAAAGAATTCCTCCTGAGGTCTTGGAATAATCAGATTCAAAATGAGTTGCAGATGGTAGCAGTTTTATCATGCAGGTCTGTACTTTCCCCAGGGCCAGAGTAAGTTAGAAGAGCAATGTGTTTGTGACAGCTTGAAAGGAAAGTAAATTTCTTAAACACTTAGAAAAACAAGCAGTTATACCTTCAGGTGCTTTAAACAGAGTTTAGAACTGGTTCGAACCAGTTCAGTCATAGCTGATGAAGTGAAACTGAAACAGACTCAATTTTTAAAAAAATTTTTATTGTGCTTTAAGTGGAAGTTTACAAATCAAGTCAGTCTCTCATACAAAAATTTGTATACACCTTGCTACATACTCCTAGTTGCTGTCCCCCTAATGAGACAGCACATTCCTCTCCACCCTCTGTTTTCGTGTCCATTCAGTCAGCTTCTGACCCCCTCTGCTATCTCATCTCCCCTCCAGACAGGATGAAACAGACTCAAATTTTAAAAATTTGGATGAACTGGGGTGATAACCGAAACGAGAAAAATTACAGATCAAAGCCCTGGAATGGGAGACTTGGAAAAGGCATTGTGAGCCCATTCTGGAGCTTGATGTGGGAAATTGGATTGTTGGCAGGACTGTGGAGAGTGACACACGTTCAAAGCGGCACAGTCAGCAGCCATCTTTGAGCGGGGCAGTGCTGTTTCTGACTGTGCTCAGAAATGTGGTTGCTGTGCAACGCGTATGCTGCCCTTATTTTCTAAGAGGGAGATTAAGTTTCTAGCAGGGCTTCAATCTATAATTTTTCCTGTTCCAATTCTCACTCAGGTTCACCCAAATTTTAAAAATTCAAGTCTGTTCCTACTTTAGCCGTGACTGAATCGGGCAGAACCAGTTAGAAGCTCTGGCTTCAAACTTGAGCAGTACTTGTGCCTTGCTGATTCAGTTAGGATCTCATTAGGGAATTGCTGTGTCTAGTTAAATATTCTTTTTAGTGCTGAATTCATTACAGTGCTGAGTACCACAAAATAAATAACATCAAAGATGAGATAAAAGGGTATTTATGGGACTCTAAAGAAGCCCTGATGGTGCAGTGGTTAAGCACTCAGCTACTAACCAAAAGGTCAGTAGTTCAAACTCACCAGTTGCTCCAAGAGAAAGATGTGGCAGTCTGCTTCCATAAAGACTGCAGCCTTGGAAACCCTACGGGGCAGTTCTACTCTGTCCTACAAGGTCACCATCAGTCAGAATGGACTCGATGGCAATCAGTTTATTTTATTTTATTTTTATGGAATTCTAAATATTTGATGAAAACCAAGTTTTCATAAAGGAAAAACTAAGCCCATGGCTGTTCATGTCCTCAGACATGATTTAGATAGTGTAAGTGTGTGTGAGTATAAACACCCATATGATAAGCTTCTAGGTTTAAAAGGAGGCAGAATGGTCTAAAGTAAGTCCTCTCGGGTAGATCCTGGCTGCTCGGCCTCCAGAAAGTTTATTTAACCTGGCTGTCTCAGGTACTGTTTGTGAAGTTGGAACCAGGACATGGCAGTGACGTATTTTGACCTTTACAAATGTCATGGGCTACTTTGTAAAAATTTACCCAAGTGTCAGGAAGTCTTTCATATATAAAAGCCTGAAGCTACCTGGCTGAAAGACTATAAAACATATTGATTCAGAAACAGGTAAACCTCCTCTTTTCCTGGAAGGCCATGTGGTTGGTTCTAAGCATCCACCTCAGCAGTAGGTGTGTGGTCATGGGGGAATACTTATTTGGAGAGCCAAATAGAAAGCTGGTGGCCTTTCACATATTTCTATTCAAATCATTGTGGTTACTCATCTCAGGGAAAACGTAGTTCCAACTCTTTCAGTGCCGTCTCAGATTATATTTTTATGCCATTTTATAGCTTTAAGCACTTTACAGTCTTCCTTATTTCATATTCATTACCACTTCCCTAAACAATAGTTAGCTTAACTTTTACTACTGATTTAGGCTTCATGTAAAAGTGGAAGAATTTAGATTAATTCACTAATTGGTGTTGAGAGAAGAGGATAGTTATTGGTAAATGAAAAAAGAGTTGGCTCAACATCTCCCATTTTGTACTAGGATAAAAATTCCAAAATATTTAATATTGAAATGTATAATAAAAGGAAACCACAAAAAGACTACAATAAATGTTGGAATTAAAAAAATTGATAATCTCAGGGTAGACAGAGTCATTATAAGTATGACATAAACCCTCAAACCCAAAAAACCAAACCTGTTGCCGTCGAGGTGATTCCGACTCACAGGGATGATATAGGACAAAGTAGAACTGCCTGATAGAGTTTCCAAGGAGCACCTGGTGGATTCGAACTACTGACCTTTTGGTTAGCAGCTGTAGCACTTAATCACTATGCCACCAGGGCTTCTGATATAAACCCCAGACTCTATAAAAGAAAAGCTTGATAAATTTGAGTATGTTAAAATTTTTTTTAAAAACCTGCTTTGCAAAAGACAACCAACCAAAACAAACACAAAACAAACAAAAAACCCCATAAACTCAGATTTAAAAAGACTAAAAAGGCTAAATCTACTCATATATACAGCTTCCACAAATAATTCAATTGAAAAATGGCCAATGTATTTGAATACATAGCTTAATGAAAAGTAAATGGAAGAAGCTCTTAAACACATTAAACTCTACCTTACAATAAGAGAGTGGCTAATTAAAACTACAATAGTTTTTGCCTTTTAGATTATCCAAGATCTAAAAGGCGATTAAACGCTTTATTAATGAGGCTCGGAGGAAATAGACAATCTTGCATATTGCTGATAGGATTCTAATGTGGTAAGAGCTCTGTGGAGGACAATTTGAAAGTACATATTTAAATTATAAATGCGTCTACTCATTAACAACAACTCTACCTCTGAAAGTGTATCACAGAGGTTCTCGAATGCATGCAAAATAATTAAACAATTCATTGTAGCCCTGTTTATGAAAGCAAAGAATTGCTACAGATGACCTTTGAATTCATCTCACTTTTGGAGATCTGTTTTTATAGCATTCTTTCTTCTAAATTAATGATTATTCCTAACATTAAAAGTACAAAGAAAAAGATCAGTAGGGTTTGAGAGGGCTCAGACCTTCAAAGAGTCCAAATACAGTGTCATTTTCTTATAAAACTTCATTCTGGCAGTATGATCAATACCACCACAAGGCTGCAAGACAGCCCTGCCTTAAGTGAACTCTGCGTTGCAGTGTTAGAAAAACCACATTGGAGGAAAACATCAATATCCTATACTGCTCACTGATCAGACAAAAGAGTGTAAAATACAATTGAAAATATCCCTAAATGCTTCCCAAGAGTTAAAATACAATGACGGTGAAACTGATGTGCACGCTGGCCCACAGCTCCTTCAATTCTTTTACCAAGATTGCCTATAGACTCTGCAAATGGGGAGTAGGCTGAGCCTGGTTATTGGGCTGAGCACACTAGGTCACTGTTGGACTGCGAGGTGCACTACTTTGTGTTTCGCTATCAAATTAACCATCTTCCTCCTTATTATCTAATTTTCTTTACTCCAGGGTGACTCTTGGATTTATATAGTTCGGCAGCCATTCTGCTTTGACCGCGCAATCAGTACCCTGCCTTCAATTTTCTTCTGTCTGTAAACTACCTCTCTGGAACAACTGCCTGGCAGATAAATTGGGTCACAATATGTGTGTCTGTAAAGCTGACAGCACATCACATCCTCCACACAAGCTTACACAGATAAACCGGGCCAGAGAGCTGGCATTATCATGTGACCATTTCTCTTATTTCTTAGTTTAGCAAGAGATGGCTTAATTTCCCATGGGAGAGGTTAACCCTTGAATGGAAAGCTGCCACAGCCTTGGGACTGAGGGAATGTGCAGTGGAGGAAATGCAGATTGCTCATTCACCGCGCTTGTCTCTGAAAGTACTGTAGTCGGTGTAGAGATGTAACACCCAAGCAATCTGGGGAAGACTTTCACGCTCCCTGACTGCTGGCTGCCTCCGACTGGTTTCCTAACGGAGCAGTCACCAGATAAGTAACTGTTTAACAAGCCCAGTGCTGATGGGGAGACAGACTGGAAATTGTGGATAGTTCATATTTTTTTGAAATGGAACGGTAAGGGTCAGAGTCCTTGCTCTGTTTTCAATCTAAAATAGCTAATACAAATTTTAATCTTTAAATAGGGAATAAATGCAGATTTTTATGGAGTTTTCTTCTAAGTTCAACTACATGGACTTCATCATTACTGAGGAGTGCCTAAATTGGCAACAGCAGAGACCATCACTGAGCCCCACTTAGTACCATTTCCCTGTGGACCAGTCGACAACTTGGTGGTATATTGATTACACTGAACCTCTTCCATCATGGAGGGGAAAGAGATCTGTCTTCTTCGGAGTAGACACATATTCTAGATACTGATCTGCCTTCTCTGCCCATATGCTTCTGCACTCCATACCTCATACCCCATTGTTTCTGATCAAGGAACTCACTTCGCAGCCAAAGAAGTGCAGCAATGGGCTCATGTCCATGGAATTCACTGGTTTTACCACATACTCCATCACCCAGAAGATGCTGGCTTAATTAACAGTAGAACGACCTACTGAAGACTGTTAGGCTGCCAGGTAGGAGAAACACCCTCAAAACATGGGGTTCTATCTTATAGGATGCAGTAGATGCTATGAATCAGAGACCAACAATGCGCACCTCTCCGATCAGCGTAGGAAGCAGGAGTGGTTCCTCTCACTATTATAACTAGTAGCCCACTTGCAGGGTTGTTGCTTTCTATCCCTGCAATTCTACTATTTGGGAGGTTTTAGCTCCCAAAGTAGGAGTGCTTCCACCAGGAAAAACAAAAAATGTTTCCACTGAACTAGAAGTTAAGTCTGCCACACATTCACTTTGGTTTTCTAATGCCGTTAAACCAGCAGGCAATCAAACACTACAGTAACAACAAACAAGAAATACAAAGAAAGAAAAAGGAACACAAGACCAGTAGATTTTAGACTTTTCAGGAATAAAGATTTGGGTCACCCTACGTAGTACAAAGAATTGTAACCAGCTGAGGTTCTGTCTGAGGACAAAGGCAATATGAAATGGATGAGGAAGAAGGAATATAGAAGAAGGTTATAAGTACACTCTTGTGTCCAATTACAGAAATGAGGACTATAGCAGTCATGCATATTTTCTTCCTTTTTGTGTGTGTGTGTGCACACATGCACGCATGTATGGTATGTATACTATAAATGTGTGTATATTAACTATTTTCTTCTCTTTAAAATTTTATACAAATTTTGTTGGAGTTTAATTTTATCAGTTAATCATTATGGAGAAGAATATACATATAATAAAAAAAAAAAAACTGTGACCAAATTTGAGAAGTAATTAATATAGCCTAAAGATTGATGGTGTGACTCTCTCCCAGAAATAGTTATGATGAATGTTGGAACTTCGCGTCTTGGTATTTTCAGGAACGGGCCCTGGTGGCGCAGTGATTAAGCATTTGATTGCTAACCAAAAGGTTGGCAATTCAAATCCACCAGCTGCTCCTTGGGAACGCTATGGGACAGTTCTACTCTGTCCTACAGAGCTATTAAAAGGTGAGAATGTCTTCCATGGAATGAAGGCTAGTTAGAAACACAGAATTGTCTTTCTTTTTAATTTTCTTTTGCTGTAGGTGAAGCTTTACAGAGTAAATTAGCTTTTCTCATTTGTAACATTGGCTGCAATTCCTGTGATGTGTCAACACTCTCCCCTTCCACACCCTAATTCCCCGTTTCCGTCTGTAAGCTTTTCCTGTCCCTTCCTGCCTTCATTGCTTTTGGGCAGGTGTTGCCCTTTTGGTCTCACATAAGTGATTAAACTAAGAAGAACTCTCCTGTCCCTTCCTGCCCTCATTGCTTTTGGGCAGGTGTTGCCCTTGTGGTCTCACACACATGATTAAACTAAGAAGAACGCTCCTTATGTGCATTACTATTTGTTTTATAGACCTGTCTAATCTTTCCCGGCAGGGCGAACTTTGGGAGTGGCTTCAGTTCTGAGTTAAAGGGTATCTGGGGGCCATAGTCTCTGGGGTTCTTCCAGTCTCTGTCAGACCAGTAAGTCTGTTTTTTTTTTTGGTAAATTTGAATTTTGTTTTACATTTTTCTCCTGCTCTGTTGGAAACCCTCTATTGTGATTCCTATCAGAGTGATTGGTGGTGGTAGCCGGGCATCATCTAGTTCTTCTGGGCTCAAGCTAGTGGAGGCTGTGGTACTTGTGGTCCATTAGTCCTTTGGACTAATATTTCCCTTATGTCTTTGCTTTTCTTAATTCTGCTTTGCTCTGGACAGGATGGGGCTAGTAGATGTATCTTAGATGGCCACTTGCAAGCTTTTAAGACCCCAGATGCTACTCACCACAGTTGGATGCAGAATATTTTCTTTATGAATTTTGCTATGCCAATTGACCTAGATGACCCCTACAACCATGATCCCTAGTTCTCAGCCCCAGTAACTTAGTCCCTCAGGGTGTTTGGATGTGTCCATGAAGCTTCTATGGCTTTGCCTTCTTCTATTTGTGCTGACTTCCCCTATATTGTGTACTGTCTTTCCCTTCACCAAAGTTTACACTTATCTATTCTCTAGTTAATGATTTCCCCTCCCCAACCTTCCCCCTTCCCCTAGTAACCATCAAATATTGTTTCTTTCTGTGTGTAAACCTTTTCTTGTGTTTTTATAATAGTGGTCTCATACAGTTTGTCCTTTTGTGATTGACTTATTTCACTCAGTATAATGCCCTCCAGGTTCAACCATGTTGAGCTATTTTGCAGATTCATCATTGTTCTTTACTGTTGTATAGTATTCCACTGTGTGTATGTACCACAATTTGTTTATCCATTCTTCTGTTGGTGGGCACTTAGTTTGTTTCCACATTTTTGCTATTGTAAATAACGCTGCAATGAACATGGTTGTGCATATGTCTATTCATGTGATGGCTCTTATTTCTCTAGGATATGTTCCTTAGAGTGGGATTGCTGGACCCTAAGTATTTCTATTTCTAGCTTTTTAAGGAAGCACCGTATTGAACAAGGGATATCATTGCTGATGCCGGATGGATCCTGGCTGAAAGCAGAGAATACCAGAAAGATGTTTAGCTGTGTTTTACTGACTATGCAAAGGTATTCGACTGTGTGGATCATAACAGATTATGGATAACATTGCAAAAAATGGGAATTCCAGAACACTTAATTGTGCTCATGAGAAACCTGTACATAGATCAAGAGGTAGTCATTTGAACAGAACAAGAGGGTACTTCATGGTTTAAAGTCAGGAAAGGTGTGTGACAGGGTTGTATCCTTTCACTATACTTATTCAGTCTGTATGCTGAACAAATAATTTGAGAAACTGTACTATATGAAGAAGAACGAGGCATCAGGATTGGAGGAAAACTCCTTAACAACCTGCAATATGCAGATGACACAATCTTGCTTGTTGAAAGTGAAGAGGACTTGAAGTACTTACTGATGAAGATCAGAGACCACAGCCTTCAGTATGGATTACATCTCAACATAAAGAAAAAAAAATTCTCACAATTGGACCAATAAGAAACATCATGATAAAGGAAGAAGAGACTGAAGTTGTCAAGGATTTCATTTCACTTGGCTCCACAATCATCATCCATGGAAGCAACGGTCAAGAAATCAAAAAATGCATTGCACTGGCCAAACCTGATGCAAGAAACCTCTTTAAAGTTTTAAAAAGCAAAGATGTTATCTTGAAGTCTAAGGTTTGCACTTGGTCCAAGCCATGGTACTTTCAACAGCCTCATATGCATGCAAAAGCTGGGCAATGAATAAGGAAGACTAAAGTAGAATTGACTCCTTTGAATTATGGTATTGGTGAAGAATATTGAATAACACCACAGACTGCCAAAAGAATGAACAAGTCTGTCTTGGAAGAAGTACAGCCAGAATGCTCCTTAGAAGCAAGGATGGCGAGACTCCATCTCACATACTTTGGACATGTTATCAGAAGAGATCAGTCCCTGGAGAAGAACATCATGCTTGGTAAAGCAGAGGGTCAGCAAAGAGGAGGAAGACCCTGAAAAGATGGACTGACACAGTAGCTGCAACAATGAACTCAAGCATAACAATGATCATGATGATGGCACAGGACTGGGCAGTGTTTTGTTTCTGTTGTACGTAGGGTTACTATGGGTCGGAACCGACTCAAGGGCACCTAATGATAACGACATATTGTTTTCCATAGTGGCTATACCATTGTACATACCCACTGGCAGTGCATAAGAGTTCCAATCTCCCCACAACCTCTCCAACACTTGTTTTTTTTTTTTTTTTTGATTAGTGCCAGTAATGTCGGGGTAAGATAGTATCTCAACGTAGTTTTGATTTACATTTATCTAACAACTAATGATTATGAGCATTTCCTCATGGGTCTTTTAGCCACCTGAATGTCTTCTTTGGTGAAGTGTCTGTTCATATCCTTTGCACATTTTTTAACTGGATTATTTATCTTTTTGTTGTTGAGGTGTTGCAGTATCTTATAGATTTTAGAGATTATATGCTTGATGGATATGTTGTAACCAGAAGCTTTGTCCCAGTCTGTAGGTTGTCTTTTTACTCTTTTGGTGAAGTCTTCTGATGAGCATAATTGTTTAATTTTTAGGAGCTCCCAGTTATCTAGTTCATCTTCTGGTATTTGTGCATTGTTAGTTATAGTTTGTATTCTATTTATGCTGTATATTAGGGCTCCTAGCATTGTGCCTATTTTGTCTTCCGTCATCTTTATCTCTTTAGGTTTCATATTTAGGTCTTTGATCCATTTTGCATTAGTTTTTGTATATGGTGTGAGGTATGGATCTTCATTTTTTTATAGATGGCCATTCAGTTTTGCCAGCCCCATTTGTTAAAGAGGCTGTCTTTTCCCCACTTAATAGACTTTGGGCCTTGGTAAAAGATCAGCTGACCAAGAATGAATATATCCCTGGTTCTCAATTCTGTTCCATCGGTCTGTGTGTCTGTGGTTGTACCGGTAGCATACTGTTTTGACTACCGTGGCTGTATAGTAGGTTCTGAGATCAGGTAGTGTGAGGTCTCCTATTTTGTTCTTCTTTTTCAGTAATGCTTGACTTACCTTTGCCTCTTTCCTTTCCATATAAAGTTAGTGATTAGTTTTCCCATCTCATTAAAGAATGCCATTGGCATTTGGATCAGGATTGCATTATATCTGTAGATCGCTTTGGGTAGAATTGCATTTTCACAGTGTTAAGTCTTTCTATCCATGAGCATGGTAGGTTTTCAGAATTCTGTTTTAAGGGAGCTCAAATATGTATGGAAGGGTGTATATGAATCCTGAGTAGCCAAAGGGGTGAATAATAGGCAGTTATTAAGCTATTATCTCTCAACGCTAAGCCTACCATTCTATACATTGCTCTGTGATGCTAATGCTAAGACTACAAGCCACATTTCTGTTTTGCTAGGTTCTCCCTGTTAGATTCTGCCAAGAGGGGGCACTACAGGGAGCTTACGAGGCCGGAGGGGGAAGAAGTGATTGCTCTTTCCTGTTTGTTCCTGCGGACTTCTTAACTTCTTCCTGCTTCTGTGAGCCTTGCCCTATTTAAACTTCTTTACCCTGACAATGGCAATTTATTTCTGTAGCAGCAGTTGAATCCAGTTTTCAGGTTTTACATTTGCAGAACCAGCCACATCGTGCCCCCTCACAGACACTAGCACCAGCTGGCTGTGCCCTTTCACCAGAGGTCTGAGTGTCAGCTCCACAGAGCCCCTCCTTTGAGCTTCTAAGCTTTAATAATTCCACACTCTTCCTTCTTGTTCCCTCACATCTGGTGGTGGTAACTACTTCTTGTAATTGTTACCTTCATGCTATCTGAGTGATCTATTTCACTTTTTTGCTACCAAGTTAATGAATCTTTCTACCTGGTTCTCAGTTCTTGATGTTAAGTTTTCAATGATACGAGACTTCCATTTCTGTCCAAGACGGAGTAACAGGCTCTGAATTTATCCTCTAACTTGAAACAACCAAAAAGTCCAGACAAAATATATAACACAATGATTTTCAAGACACTGGAAATCAGGTAATGAAGGACGGTAATCCCCGAGAGAAGGGGAACAAAGGAGGTGAGCCCTACCACTGCCCCAGCTTCTTGCCTTGAGAGAGTTTTCAGGCTACAGTGCAGGGAGAATCCAGGCAGAGCCTAGGGGTCTCCTTGAGCCGCCAAAATGGAGCTGGAAGTAAGCCTGGGTGGCTAGAATTGCAGGGTACTGGAGTTTGCAGGGTAATGGAGAGGAGAGAACCTCTCTCTGAAAGACATGAGGACAACAAAAACGCAAGCCAAACACTCCAAGAAAATATTTTCAAATCATGTATCTGAATAAGGACTTTTATCTAGAATATATATATATATATATATATATATATATATATATATAAACTCTTAAAGCTCAATAATAAGAAAATAATCCAAAGAGACTGGACAAAAAGTATGAACAGAGGCTTCACCAAAGAAAATATACACATGATAAATAAGTGCATGAAAAGATATAAAATATATATAGTCATTAATCAAAACCAAAACAAGCCCATTGCCACTGAGTCAATTCTGACTTATAACAACCCTATATGACACAGTAGAATTGCCCCATAGGGTTTCCAAGGAGTGGCTGGTGGATTCCAACTGCCCACCTTTTGGTTAGCAGCCTGAGCTCTTAACCACTGCGCTGCCAGGGCTCCATACAGTCATTAGGGAAATGCAAATTAAAGAGATACTACAACACACCTATTTGAATGTCTAAAATTTTAAAAGACTGATCATATCAAATGTTGGTAAGGATGTGTATAAACTGGCACTCTCACGTACTAGTGGTAGGAATGTAAAATGATACAACCACTTTGGAAAAAGTTTGGCAGTTTCTTAAAAAATTAAACATGCACCTAACATACAACCCAGCCATTCCACTCCTAGGTATTTACACCAAGAGAAATGAAAGCGTGCATCTGTACAAAGACTTGCATGGCAAGGTTCATAGTAGCTTTATTTGTAATAGGCAAAAACTAGAAACAACCCAAACATCCATCTACAAGTAAATGGATAAACAAATTGTGGCATATATGCATATTAAGGAATACTGTTTCGAAAAAAAGTAGAATGAACTATTAAAACATGTGACAACATAAATGAATCTCAGAATAATTATACTGAGTGAAAGAATCCAGATGGAAAAAAGATTATATACTGTATGGTTTCATTTATATGAAATTTTAGAAAATGAAAACTAGTCTATAGTGATAGAAAACAGATCAGTGACTGCTTGCGGATGTGGGGGTGTCAGGAGGGGTTGTAAGGGGATTACTTAGTAAATATAAAGGTGTTAAAAGTTAAGTAAAGGTGTTAAAAGTTGTTAAGTAAAGGTGTTAAAAGTTAAAACAAATCAGGATGCTGTTAGGATGATGCTGGTAGACGAAAACTTCACAAATATTCCCTTTAGCAGCAAACAAAGCTACTTCCCTCCTACTTCTACTGCCTCGGATTGCACTCTCAGGAAAGTAGCTTTCATCTTGGGACAAGCAATTCCAACTAGGTCACAGGCAAGATTATATACTATATAATACTATATATAGCCCATATATGTGCAGACAGGAAGGAATAGAGTTTAACATAACCCTGGAATGGAAAAGGAGAGAAGGGGTGATGGGATTTCTGTCTGGTCAGGGCCAAGAATGAGGGGCAGGGGGTTGAAGAGCCTACACTGCTTGAGTCCAGAGATTATTGGCCAGTTTACCATCCTATTATCATATGAGGCAGAGCCCTGATGACACAGTGGTTAAGGGCTTGGCTGCTAACCAAAAGGTGGGAAGTTCGAATCCACAGCTGCTCCTTGGAAACCACATAGGGCAGTTCTACTCTGTCCTACAGGGTCACTGAGTTGGAATCCATGGCAACAGGACATCATATGACAGAAGGAATGAAAACAAAACAAAATGCACTTTTACATACAGTTGAAAAAACTATATGCACATTTAGTCTAGAGTCAATCAGCAACAGAACAAGCAACATTCTCAACACATAACTGTAGATTTCTGGATACTGGGGAAGGCATGCTACCATGGCTAAAAATAGGTGCTGTAGTGGCAGGACAGGAGGATGTGAGTTGCCTTGTATGACAGGCTCTCTCATTTCCGTGTTATCAGAAGGCTTTGTATAATCAAGGTCATTTCCAGCAAGAACACTGAAAGTGAGAATTTCTGGTGGAATTTTTAAAGATTTAAGGAGAATGGGTTGTGTAGTTCACCAAAACCCACTGAGCCAGTGACTTTGCGGGAAGCAAGGCTTACATTCTCCTCCCATTTTTCATTACTGTATATACTGGGATTATTCGTAGGGTGGACACTGGGTATGTAAGTTAGTTTAAACATAAAGTTGTTAGTTGCCGTTGAGTCAGTCAGGTCTCTACTTTTTCAAAGGAGAAAAGGCATCTGGACACAACAGAGAAGTACTGGAGACACAGCAGTCAAAGATGCTTCACCTAATGACTCAGATTTTTTTTTTGGCAAGAATTTAGTAAATCATCATCATTAGCAGGGGCAGGCTTAAACGAAGAGTGAGAGGAATATTATTTTACCAGACTGTTTTTTTAGAGGACCAGGTTATGACCCAAAATGATGGCATAACTATTATAGATCTGTAGAACTTTGACTTAGAAAAATGCTTTTGACAGGAAAATTGCCTGGGCTAATAATATGTGTCTACATTCTTGAGATTACCCGGCACAAACAGATAAACCTGAACAGCATCACCTGAGTTCTGCCATTATTATACATAAATCAAAATAACAACGTACAGGATGACCCACAATTTAAGTCAAATTTTTTTACCCTGAATCCATGAATTTATGAATAGAAATGAGTTATGTAACATAAGGAAAAGGCACTTTAAAAATGTGTCTGGAACGGTTTCAAAGAATTGAAAAATGAATACCTGGAAAACACCTTGGAGCGCTGTGAAGTAAAGGAAGGAACCAAACTAAAAAACCAAACCGATTGCCTTCAAGCAGATCGCAACTCATAGTGATCCTACAGGACAGAGTAGAACTGCCCCCTAGGGTTTGAAGATGCTGCTAGTAGATTTGAGCTGCTGACCTTTTGATTAACATGACCTCTTAACCACTGTGCCACCAGGGCTCCATAGGAAGGAAAGTAGCTTAAATATTTACAAAGCTTGGAAAGTTAATATCAATAATAGCATTTCCAGTTTACTTAAGATGGGTAATTTCTATTCACCAAAATAAATAAAAAGCCGTTGCCATCGAGTCAATTCTGACTCCTAGTGACCCTACAGGACAGAGTAGAACTGTGTCATAGGGTTTCCAAGGAGCAGCTGGTGGATTCGAACTGCTGACCTTCTCATTAGCAGCTGCTGTCTTAACTACTGTGCCACCAGGGTTCCAGAAAGGTAATACCCAAGTTTCTAAAGGCAAGGTGCATAGTGAACATTTGCCATTATTTTGGCCATGCAGCATCTGAAACCTCTTCTTATGTTAGAATTCCCTACTTTTCTGTCTAGGAGGCAGAGTCTGAAAAATCCGATACTTGCTTTCAGACATATGACCTGAACTTTACCATTCAGATCCACCTGTGTCAGATTTTGACCCAGGAGCTACTAATAAAAAACAAACAAACAAAAAACCCCAAACCAATAATAACAGCTAACCCTAGAAATGATGGAGCTTCGTCTCTCTGAAGAGTCAGCTTGGAGTGGTTGCTATGAAGTTCGTGGTGCACAACGAGGGCAGTGCTGTGAGGGGTGGCTGCTGTAAGATCTGAGTCTCTGCTGAGAGTCACCAAGAGTCTTTTTAATTAACTCCTTATCTGATTTAAAAAAGGTAATAAGTATTACAGAAAATACAGAAAGATTAATGCTTCCATCAGCATGTCTGTATGTGTATTTACATACATGTACACACATACATATATGTATTGTTCTCTTCATAAAAATGGATCATTCTATATATCCTACCCCTTTAAGGCTATTTTCTATGACAGTCTTCAAAAATACATTTTTAAGATAGCTGCATCATTTAACCATTCTGCTACTATCCAATATTTAGATTCTCTAATATTTTGTTTTCATACAAGTCTCAAAGACAACTGGTTTTGGTGTTTGGTATACATATGTCAAATATATTTAATACCAAAGAAAATGGTATATAAATCTTTGGCCATATGTCTGATTATTGCTTTAGGATAAATTCCCAGTGGCAGATTACTAATTCAGTGAAATTTGAACCTTTTTAAGGCTCTTCATACAGTTCTAAAATTTGCCCTCCACATGTGGCTGACCCACTCTTGAATCTCTAATGGGCTTTGAATATTGACATAAAACTTTTGTAAAATTTTAATGCCAGACACGACATTTTCAAAAATGAAAATGGCACCCGGTATGAGACTATACTACTTGCCTGACGTGGCTACGTGCTTTAGAGACATTATCACATTTAACCCTCACGTTGACACTTCTGTAGATACTTTCAGCCTCATCAATAACATGGGGGAAAATGGCCAAATATCTTGTCTAAGGTCATACAGCTCATAAAACATGGAGCCAGGAATAAAAGTTGGCTTCTGATTTCAAAGTTCATTTTCTTTTCATTATACCATTCTAACCCAAGAGCCTAAATTATTTTTAAGCCTTGAAATGAGTACACAGGAGGAAAGAAGTAGGAAGTAAGTTAGAAGTAACAGAGAGCAGGTGGACAGTTACAAAGCATATTAAGTCTTAGTTAAAGGAATTACAAACAGACAAAATGCAGTGTTAGCAGGGCATTTTAACCAATGAGCATTTATTAAAAGCTTAGTAGTGCACCAGGCACAGTTCTTGCCCAGTAGGCTAACAAATAAAAATGATGTAACCAATTCACTTATTAGCTTATCTGATTAAATAAAATACATTTCATAGAAATGATTATAAAATACATTGCAGATAGAAAACCGAATATCTTTTTATACATACAGATTTTTTTATGGTACCCTATATAATTAATAAAAACCAGTCAACCATTATGGTAAATAGAAGTTAGCAAACCACCAGTTATTTCTTTATTTTAGGCAGCAAAGGAGAAAAACATGCTTTCATTCTGCTGAAATGGATTTCGGCATTTAATACAGACATCCTAACATTGCTAACATAGTCCACTCACAATCATAAAAAATTCAGTGTTTTTCATCCTTTAGTAAGTCACTACTGTACTTTTTGGTTTAAAGATTAGTTTTGGTTTCAACGTTAAGTTTAATTTAGTACTTCAGTTCCATGCCTCAGGGATTGCTGACCTGGGGTGAGTGAGAATCACTCCAATCAGGTATTAGTCACAGGTACAAGACAAAACAAAACATAAACGGGATAGTTTAATTCACTGAATTTCTTGCCAATACTTAATTGAGAAGGTTTAAACCAGAAAATAACAGCAGAAGGGGGAAGCATGTGGATGTTATTTGTTTGACTCAAGCCTGCCCATTAGAGACACTTCCCGTTTTTTCTGGAGAGTCAGGGCTACTTCTTTAAAGGACCTTAACAGCTACATAGGTATGTGATATATCCCTTAGTTTCAAAGTTAGTTATGAGGGATGAAAAGGAGGGAAAAAGAGGGTGGCAAAGACTAAAAAGGAAGGGAGTGGAGTGTGTTTGCTGACACCTTCTTCCAAAACTGCAGAACCATTATCACCCAAGAATGTCCAGTGGGCCCTTCCTGGAGACTTCCAGAAAACTGCTTTCTTCAGGCAGCTGCAATGAAAATGTCCTCGAAGAGTCAAGGTCAACCTTTATTGCACAGGAACCAAGATTAACCTCTTCCTCCCCCCCTTTTCCTGAGCTGGAGACCTCCAAGCGCAAATGTGGCTTCGGATTCCCATCCATGAGCTCTTCCGACCAGCAGGGGGCTCTCCACCAGAACGCCTCAGGGAGCACCTTTTTCAAAGGGAAGTGTGAGGTATTACGTTGGCCCAAGCAACCAGGTCGGTCAGTCCCCATTCTCAAGCAGCTTTTGTAAGTTGTTTTGTATCTTGAAATAATAAAAGAGAAGCTCCTATTATTAATAAAATGGGGAAGATTAAGGACATATATACAATGCTTGTGATTCCAAACCTAAACCCACTGCTGTCAAGTCGATTCCGACTCATAGCAACCCCACAGGACAGAGTAGAACTGCACCATAGAGTTTCCAAGGAGCGCCTGCCGGATTCGAACTGCCGACCTCTTGGTTAGCAGCCTTAGCACTTAACCACTAAGCCACCAGGGTTTCCTGCTTGTCATTAAGTCGGCCTTAAATAAAAACTACATAAGGGTTAAATTTAGATTAGGCAAACAAGTGTTTTCAAAATGCAATAGAGCTGTTTGATAATCCACTTTAAACTGAAAAAAGATAGGATTGTGAAAAAAAAAAGGGATTGCACTGAGACAAAAACATCAGTAGAGACAAAAAAATGAGACAAGAAAAAGAACAAAGCATTAACACCAGGTGTGACGCAAACCCAGTCAGCACCAAAAACCAAAAACAAAACAGACAAAAAACAACGTTGCCATTTGTTCAATTCTGACTTATAGCCACCCAGGGTAGAATTGCCCCATAGGGTTTCCAAGGAGCGCCTGCTGGATTTGAACTGCTGACCTGTTGGTTAGCAGCTTAACTCGCTGTAGCTCTTAACCACTTGTGAAAATGGTCTTTACAGAGCCCATTCAACGGTTTTAATCAGACAAACACCACATAATAATGTCTACCATCTTATTAGACATTATACATTTCTCTGTAACACTGAATTTCATACGGATAGGGATTTCGTCATTATCTTTAGATTTCAAAAATACAACCCACTGTTGGGCATTTAAAATGTGTTCAGTAAATGATTGTTGAATAAATGAACTTTAAAGAATTCAGAGCAAGAAATTCTCAGCAACTAGTATTGTGATCCATCACCCGTCTGTCAGTGTGTTGTATTGTGATGGCTTGCACGCTGCTGTTATGCCGGAAGCTATGCCGCTGGTATTTCTAATACCAGCAGGGTCACCTATGGTGGTCAGGTTTCAGAGGAGCTTCCAGATAAAGACAAATTGGGAATAAAGGCCTGGCGATCTACTTCTGAAAATTAGCCAATGAGAGCCTTATGGATCACAACAGAACACTGCCTGACTAGTTTGCTTTGGACACGTCATCAGGAAGGAGCAATCGCTGGAGGAGGACATCATATTTGGTGAAGTGGAGGGCCAGTGAGGGTAAGGGAGATCCTCAGTGAGATGGATTGGCACAACTGCCACAATGATGGATTTGAACTTGCCAGAGATTGTGAGAATGACGCAGGACCAGGCAACGTTTCATTCTGTTGTACATAAGGTTGCCCTGAGTTGGAATTGACTATTTGTCCGTCTGCCAGTCTCTGTCCACCCATCTATCCGTCTATCTAATATTGTGATCGAACTAGGGAATCCCTTGAATGCTAAAGGATGGGAATATAGTCTTCCTCTGGAGGAACAGTCCGGAATGCCCTACAGGCATAAAACCAAAAAAAAAAAAAAAACAAAAAACCCATTGTCGTCGAGTCGATTCCAACTCACAGCGACCGTACAGGACAGAGTAGAACTGCCCCACAGAGTTTCCAAGGAGCACCTGGTAGATTTGAACTGCTGACCTTTTAGTTAGCAGTCGTAGCTCTTAACCACTATGCCACCAGGGTTTCCCCTACAGGCATACACAGGATACATGACAAGGAAGGGGACTTACTACACCTGCGCCAGGCCCTTCATGCATGTTCACCCTAACCACATGATGCCACTGAGGTTTTACACATGAAACTGAGGGCCAGAGAGGCTAAGTAACATGACCAATTACCCAGGTAGTAAGTGGCAGAGTGGGGATGTGAACAAGTGTCTGACTCCAAAGTGTGTGCTCTTTCTACTAAACTGCTCCATCACTAATGTCATGTGAAATACTAAGAAAGCAATTCTCTACTTCTTCATCCAGAAGGGGCACTGCCTTCTTCCCCCACATTCCCACTTCATGTCTTCCCCGCTCATTCCTCAGGATCAATGATAACTAGAAAAACAGGAGTGGGAAGTAGAAAAGAAATGAAACACAGGACTGCTACCCAAAATATGTAAAGCCCACCTACAAAGACAAAAATCCAAAAGTAAAACAAAGGTTGTAAATGCCACTTTATAGGAGAAAACTCAAATGATCAATAAATACATGAAAAGATACTCAACCTCAGTAATAATTAAGAAAATGCAAATAAAAAATATAATGAGATCTTTTCACACTATCAGATTGGTAGTGGGCGGCCTGAATGAAGTAGGATGGTGCCAGTCGAAGTAGAATACTGAGGAGACATTTAAAGACAGACTTCACAGTATTTACCTACTAATTAGTGAATCGGCGCCAAGTGAGAAAGGAGGGGGAGTTCAAAAGTATTCTTACACTCCCAGTGAGGATGACTGAAGGGGCAATGATGCCACGAATAGAAATAGGGAAGTTACACGCAGGGAAAGATCATGAGGTTTAGACATGACCACTCCCTGAAGGAGAGCAGAAAGGAGTTGTTGGTATTGAGTAGAAAAGGAGCTGAGGCGTGTCTCAAACTTTTCTGCAGCATGCAGCTACTATTTCACTACCAGGCTCTGCTGCATTATTGCCAGAGTGCCTCTGAGGAAGGGGCAGACCAATCAAAAGGAACATGGGTATGGCCTGGTGATGGTATTTATACTTAGATTCCTTTGAGCAATGTGTACAACTTACAACTTTTTAGAACTTTAGCATATGCATTTGGACCCCAAGTCTACTCTTCCACTGACTCCGCTCTGGGACAAAGGCGGTCTCCACTGGTACCATAGGCCTCTCTTGCCGAGAAACCATGCTATCTGAAACTATGCACCAGACTTGGCCAGCTATCCGCCTGCTGTGAACAAGCTCTTCTGTTTTCTGTTGCCTAGTTACCATATGTGATGATCTGGCTAGGCCTGGTGGGAGAGTGGGAAGAAACACAGAAGCAGGTGCCAGGATTTCACACACTTCCAACCCAGAGGGTACCATTTGTGTGTCAGACTGAACAGGTTTGAAAATTAATACCACTATTCCCTAGGCTAGCATGAAAGCCAAACATCTGTAAGCATTTCATTAAAAACAAAACAAAACAAAACAAAAAAACTTCAGATTTAACATTTTAGAAAAGAAAAAAAATTCTAGGTTGATTTTAGATTTAAAATAGAAAAAATTTCTAAGGTTGCCCATAAATGCAATGCTTCAATATGAATTCCTTCATGACTTGGTTTAGAACAGAAATTTGGAAACTCCTTGGCTCTCAGTATTTCAGTTGTTAAATGCCAGATAACATTTACTGTAGCAAAACACAAATAATTGCACTCATTTGTATGTCATCTCTCTTCCCAAGTAAGCATAAAACCAAAAAACCAAACCCAGTGCCGTCGAGTCGATTCTGATGCATAACGACCCTATAGGATAGAGTAGAACTGCCCCACCGAGTTTCCAAGGAGCGCCTGGTGGATTTGAACTGCAGACCCTTTGGTTAGCAGCCATAGCACTTAACCACTACACCAGCAGGGTTTCCCAAGTGAGCACAGCTGCATTGTAACGTTCCACTTCCAGCTCTTGTTGATTCTGACTCATGGCAGCCCCATGTGTATTAGGGTAAAACTGTGCTCCATAGGGTTTTCAATAGCTGATTTCTTGGAAGCAGGTCACCAGGTCTTTCTTCTGAGCGCCTCTGGGTGGACTTGGACCTCTAACTTTTTGATGAGCAGCTGAGTGCATTAACCACTTACCACTTGCAACACCCAGGGACTGCACTATACTGCAAAGCTGCCAAACACCAGGCATTTGTGATAGCAGTTTCAACTGAACACATGATTCACTACACCTTGCCTTAAGGATGAGGGTAAAAACAAAGTAGTTGTCAGATGGGAAAGGGCAGAAATGTTGAAAAGGAGAAGAAAAAAAAGAAATGGTAACAAGGTTTAACTTTCGGGACATTCCTAATCTGCCTATCTTCTTCTCCTTGTTCACTCTCCAGTTGACTTCTAAGAATGCCACAAGTCTACGGACAGGTTTCTTAAGTTGCCCTATGGGAAGATACTTTTAGAGGTAAAGGTGGGTCAGCAACCTTATCAACAAGGCCTACGCCTGGATTCTGAGAAGCAGTAAATCAGAGGGTTTCCAAGTATAATTTTGGAGTGAGACCTGGTTCAAATTCTATATCCAAGGTTCTAGGTGTGTTATCTGGAACAAGTAAACATTGATTCTTCCTCTACCAGACACGGACAATTACACCCACCTCCCAGGGTTACAATCAGGATTGAATGCAATATTTTATGTATGGTAAAAATCAGCTTGAATTGAGGCTGCCCTTTCTGGTCAGGGCCAGTGGTCTCCAGTCCACTCCCTTCTGTCTCCCAACACTGAGCCACAGTGTCCACAGCTATCTGCCATTGGGCACTATGGTACAGAGTAACACTTCTAATCAAGAAGGAAAACCAAGAGACCAACAGGACCGTGCATTTCAAGGCAAGTGAGATTAAAACCTATTTCTTTGTGGAAATAAAAAATATTCTTCTACATTACTATAAGGGGTAGAATTCTTGCCTTCCTTGTGGGAGATCTGGGTTTGATTCCCAGCCAATGCACCTCAAGCGTGCCACCACCCATCTGCCAGTGGAGGTTTATATGTTGCTATGATGCGGAACAGGTTTCAGCAGAGCTTCCATTCTAAAATAGACAGGGAAGAAAGGCCTGGCAATCTAGTTCCAAAAATTAGCCAACGAAAACCGTGTGCATCACAAGGGTCTGATCCCGTTGTGCGTGGGGTTGCCATGAGTCAGGCGCCAACCTGATGGCAGCTAATAACAACCACAGCGTATTTACTATGCAACCCCCCAGCCTGGGTATTTAGGTTGCTACCTGCATACCAAAGGAATTTGAGTGTGCAGCCCTTGACCTAGAATGACTGTCAGGCATTACTGCTATTGTCTCCATACACAGGAAAGACATCAGTCACCTTTTCCAATTTCATTATGTTAGTTGTAAGCTCTTGGCAGAGGACCTCCACATTTAATTGTACTTGTGACCCCAGGCCAGACGGTGCTGTCTGTCTATAAGAACAAAGAGAGAAATAATTATGGGCAGGAATGGCAAAGGAAGAGGTAGAATGAACACATTTTAAATTTATTTGAACAGAAAATAGGCTGTCACAGAAGGCAGTAAGCAGTTCACTTGTTAACACCTGCAAGGCACACTGCGGTGATCCCGCGCTCCAGATTAGATGTTTAGGGGCCTAGTTCTTAATAGCGCAGCTGGAAGCCCCTCAGGCTATTTTTATTTAAGCGGGCATGTTGGTGGCTGGTTTTCCAAACAAAAATCATGCGAGTATTTTCAAGCACACAGTTTCTTAGACTCCCTCTGACTAACCCCTAACGTTCTCTGTATTCCCACCACAGCATAAATTTGCAGGAATTATTGCTCCTCTCTGTCATACACAGACTTTTTTTTTATGGGAGAAGCAGCCATTTACACTAAAACCTTCAGAAGGCTTAGGAATGTCTTTATTTAATTAATCAATATTCTACTGAGTGTGCGATTTTTGTAGTTCCTTCTTGGAGACATGCCTCCAAATGTAATTGCCTTTGTCTTGTAACCTAACAGACATATTCACTATTCACCATTTGACTATGGCATGGGCTCTTCCTCTGGTGTCCCCTGGGACCCTGTGCCAGCTAAAACTTGTCAGAAAGGTGGAGGTGTGTGTATATTTCCCTGGAGACATAGTCTCAAGTTGTTTGTGAGGGTTTCATGGGAAGGTTAAGAACCATGGGTCTGTATCCTCTCTGTATTTCTTGGCTGTAACCTAATTTTAGCTGTTAAGTTTTGGGATGGCACTCACTGATCTAATTTATTTTACATAGGTCCATATTTGAGTTACAGGCACTTGGTAAATTATTGACGATTATCTAAATTTTAAGAAAGCAATCAGAATGTTTTTCTATTGACTAGCACTGAAAGAAATGGTGCTTTCTTTATCCTAACCCATAATATCAAAATTGTAGACCCCAAGAAGGAAACTGAATCTAAATCTTTTGTTTTCTAGGTGAGGGATTTGAGGCCCAGAGAACTGATTTGTCAACAGGAGATCCTGGGTGGCATTAGGTTCTCACCCTGGGCTAGGAATCTGCCAGAGTACAGCCCCACTGAGAATTCTGTAATCTGTGGGCTGCTAAAGTGTTATCAAGGTGGGTACAGTGTATGGGCTCAAAACGACAGCTCATCAGTAATGGAAGAATTAGATTACACATGTGGATTTGGCTACCTGGACAGCACAGATCAATTACCCTTGGAGAAATAAGATATCGGGGAAGCTCAGGTCCAGTAAAAGTGGTTTATTAGCAGACCTGCTCATCCTGGGTGTTCCCCGGCCTTATGCCATATGTGGTCTTTGCGATTTTTCCTTTATATGACTATTTCTCAGACTGTACTTCTTCCTGGGTTGATTGATTGACTGTTGTTTGATTGTAGAATAAATAGTCCATTAGCTTCTGTTAGTGGGATTTCCCTCTCATTGTCACCAAATTAATTAAATGTTAACAGGACACAGGTGTATTTTCCTTAATAAAATCAACTCCTTATCTGCAAGTGGGACTAATAGTTTGCTGTAATCTAGGGTCAACTCCTATCTCTAACTGTATTAGCATTTGGAAAAAGATGGGAAAGAATAAGGGTAAGGTATGAATCCATTCCAAACCATTCATTAGGCTCCTGTATTTTACTGGCTCAAATGTATATTTATGGTTCAAAAATAACCTGTACACTAGCATATAGGTAAGCCACAGAACAAGAAATTTAGGTAAATCTTACAGAACAAAGAATGGCCCTAGAATGGTAATAACACAGTGGTTCTCAAAGTGTGGTCCTCAGTCCAGCATCATTAATGTCACCTAGGAACTTGCCAGAAATGCACCCTAGACCTATTGAATCAGAAACTGAAACTCAGGGGCCCAGAAATCTGTGTTTTAACAAGCCCTTCAGGTGACTGTGATACACACTAAAGTTTGAGAAACACTGGTAGACTGGCAAGCCCAGGGTCTTTGTAGTCATATAGACCTGCCTTTGAATCTTGATTCTATTACTAACTCTAAGACATTAAGGTAATTACTTCTCTGATTTTCAGTTTCCTTATCTGTAAAATGGGAATAGCTATTATCTTAAAAGGTTATGGGAAAGATATAATGAGGGAAGATTTTATATATTCATGTATATATGTATCCATTCTAATACAGTGTCTAGCACATGTTAGATACTCTTAAAGAAATATCTTTACCACTAAAACTTGGGATGAAAGTATGCTTTCTATTACGGAATTTTATTTTACTTTTTAGGCAATGTGTCAAAATCCTCATGTAAATGGATTTAGAGGAAAGAGTTCATGTCCGGATAGATTCGATTACATCAGCCATGTTAAACAATGTTGGCATGTTGGGCTTTACTTATTACAATAGTAACACAACTGTTTTAAAAAAAGTACACACTCTAAAAAAAAAAAAGACTACGGTACATTTGTTACAACAGATGAATCAATATCCATATATGATTAATTAAAGTCCATAGTCTACATTAGGGGACATCATTTATAACAAATGTGCCACACTAACGCAAGATGTTAGCAGAAAGCGTGCCGGGGAAGGGGGTTTATGGAAACTCTGTAGTTTCTGTACAATTTTTCTATAAACCTAGAACTGCTCTAAAAAATAAAGGGTATCAAAAGCTTAAGAAAAACAACCGTGATGGAATATTTTCACAGGCACATTCAACTGATTACTAGTCACATGCATTTTTAAGTGGTCAAGTGCTATGCAAATAAATGAGTTAGTACGAAGAATTATACACGATGAGATGTGCTGAGTTACTTGAATTTCTTCTTTTCCATGAATGTCTTTACTCAGTGCCATTTTCGTAAGATAAATGTGTATATTTTATTTTAATAAATGGGCCAAGGTCATAACTGAGTCTTAGGATAACAAAGCAAGATAATATAAAATCAGGCTTGCTTCTTGGCGTATCACTGATACTATAGCTGCTCAAGAATAGTGCAGGGTCAGGACATTCATCTCTAGGAGCCTCCCACCTCTTTACTTCCTGCATATACACTTAACAAGGTGTCTCATGCAGAATCTATCCTCAATGTTTGCTAAGAATCATGCTAAATTCTGGTCAAATATTATACTAATCTGACTAGGAAAGAAAAGAGAGCCCTGGAGGGGACTGTCTTACTCAGTACGATGGGTGTCCACAATGGAGGTTAGCAATCCCAGCCGCTCCTCCAGTGTATTAATTCTGTATCTCATGTAGAAGGTCGAGATGATTAGCGCACAGACACTGCGAGGGTGTAAAAAAAATTCTCAGTAGGTTAATGACCAGGACCTGATGTTAATAAAACGATAAACTCAGAGCCATTAGAGGCAAGGCATTTTCCAAAATAACTTGGTTAATTGAGACTTTTAAAAGGTCTTATTTCATAAAACCTTAAAGCTAGAAGGGGACTTAAAATTCTCTAGCCCAAATCCCTCATTTTACAAATAATGGCCAATCTAATATGACGGTTCAAGGTCAGACCCAAATGGAGAACCAAGTCGGTGTTCCTCTTCCCATGCAGGATTTTGTACCCAGCCTTGTTCTCTGGTGACTCATAAATGCCCTTCTTTATCTGGAAACTGGGCATTATGTTGCTTGGTTGTGAGGGGCGGCTCAGAACTGGATGAGGCGATTTTCGGAAGAATAATTGGTTTCAGCCTGGAAGCTGATGGGGAAGTTTAACAAGTCAATGCCTAAGTTCTCAGGAAAGGGGACGACATTTTAAAGCTGTTTTGGCCTCTATCGAAGGGACATGTGATAGGTAAAGCAAGAAATAACAAGGGAAAAAATGCTCCAAAATTCACAGAACAATTTCCTAATTAATAGTATTGACTCAGAACTTATTCCTCTGCTGGATTTGGCACAATCATTTTCCTTTTCCATCCTCCCTTCTCACTATTTCCTTAAACAAGAGGAAAACAAATATGAAAATGTAACCTAAGCTTACCAGTCAAGTGTTGAAGTAGGAGGCAAAAATTGTCAAAGAAAATATTTGGATCACATTAGAGCCAAGTGAGATTTGCAGTATCTCTTGGCAACATGAAGAGAATAGATTATCCCTTTAGAGAGCTCAATCACTTTAAGTCACTAATAGTAAATTCATTTACTTACACAATTGCATAAACTACAAGAATGTGGTGGAGAGTCAGACATTTCTGAGACTTTACTTTGTGTAATACTCCAATGGTTTCTGACTGACCTGTTGGGTGTACAAAAAGAGATAGTTTTAAAACTGTAACACACTTACTTCACGCAGCAATACCCCTATGGGGAAGAGGCACTTGAGAGAGCGACTTATCCTCAGGTAAGGAGAATCAGAAAAAAAATTAACTAAAGGCTTCCAGTTAGCCAATAACTATAACTCCTTAGCCAATAATAATAAATTCCTTTACCATTCAATAAATATTTATTGAGTGCCTTCTTTGTGTCAAGCATCGTGCTGGAGTCAATAGTGAACAATATAGACACTATTCTTGCTCTCATACCAGTATGACTGGTAACCAGTTATCAGAATAATTAGTAAACAGGAAATAATTCAATACTTTGAGTTTTAAAGCAATTTTGAATTATAATCTCAAAGTATTCAGACTAGTGAAGTGACTCCCATGAAGGCTATTCACCTTTGTATTCCTAATAGTAAAGCACTGGGGCACTGTTTGTTGAATGAATAAATGAACGAATATGCAAAGACCTACAATGGGAAGTGGGGGGAAGGTATGTGACAGGCAGTCATAAACTGAAAACACTAAAAACAAAACAAAAAAAAACTGAAATACTAGGACCCATTAAAAGTTACATACTGATATTAAAAAAAAAAAAGAAAAAATCAGTTCCTTACCATGTATAGGAAGGCTCTTGGCTTTTCCTTCAGGCACTCTGTTCACATGGGCATCCGCCCAAGCTGGTTTTGTTTCTCCTTTGGAGACATTCAGAACTGTCTGAGACTCTGTCACATGGAAATCTATCAAGCCAAAATGGGGCTAGGTAAGTTTTCTCTCCAATGCATTTAAAACACATAGGATGAACCTTAACGCAAATCAATCCGTTAATATGCACAATGCCCACAAATATAAATGGATCTTCTTAAAAGTTAATTAAGGTGGTTGGGGGTTGAAAACCAACGCCCAGGCAAGTAAGTAATAAATGATACAAGGCCAGTCTGCGCCCCACTGATTCACAAGAACAATTTAGCTATAACAATTAATCATACAGCTTAAATAAAAGGTAAGAAAATGTATATTTATCTCTCTCAACCACCCCAATATTATGTCTATTTAAGAGACAGTTGTTAAATGCATACAAAGGGAAACAGATTTTCACCACATACATAATTCCTTTCCCTTGAACCTTCAAACTACCCTTTCTCCAGACTTCTTTGCCAAATGCTAATTATGAAGACAAGGTTTTGTTTTTTTTTTAAGGCGGTGGGGTGGGGATGTTTTGTGGAAGATTAAGTTTTAGTCAAAATACAATGACTTCCAGACCTCGAGAGTTCTCAGATTCAGGAGTCTGAGAGCCAGAACTGCTGTATCCTTCCATATCTTGCCTTCTTTGTCGAACCACTCCATCCAGATCTGAGAATTCATCATTGAAATCCTGAAGGGAAACAGTGAAATGAAGAGAGGCCAATTTTCCCTTATTAAACAAGCAGACTTCTGTAAGCCCTGGCCTTTTCACTTAGACCTGCCCCATAAAATGCAGAAAAGAAGGAAGGACTACCCCCTACTACCAGGTTCTTCCCAATAGGTCAATTAGTACAGGAAAACCTGTGAAAGCTGGAACCTGTGTAAGGCAGAAAACTGTCAGAAAAGGAAAATTAAAATATTTTCCACTAAAACAAGTGATAAAAAGTGGTAAGACTGTACCCTGTCAAAGGTGGAAAACTTGTGAGACCTGGAAAAACAGGGCAGTCCTGTTGTGTTCAGGCCCTCCCAGGTTTCGTGATACGTGGTTACTGAAAGTGAGATTTTTCTGGGCAGTTAGAATTCTGTCAACAAACAGTGGCCAACTTGTTTGAAACAACAAGTGTCTAGAAAAAAACTAGAATGCCAGTGATTGAAAAGCTTCGAGCGAAAAGCTAGAGATATCTCGTTAGCACTTCACAATGAGAAAAACTGGCATCTACAGACAGTACTAGCACAAACAGTGGACAGAAAGCTCTAAATGCATGTTTGGATATGTAGACTGAGAGAATGATAGTTTAAAGAAAGTTCTGGAAACAGAAGAGGGAAGATGGCTTTAGTAAATTAGACTTTGAAAGTTCTAGCCTTTTTCTTCCCTCAACAAAATCTATAGGGTCAGTGCTATCACATCTAAATAATGGAAGGATGACAGAGGAGTAAGGAAAAAGTGGAGATGCATCACTTTGTTTGCCGTTGGTTCCCCCGAAGTGCTTAAGAGCTAAAGTGACAAAGGAATGTCATTAAAACGTCCTGGTGAAGGTACAAATAGACAGAACTTTTAACAATTTAGTTAGCTGCCAAATGAAGAGGCTCATCTTGTAAGCAAACTACTCACCTTTTCCCTTGAACTAGATGACTTTTGGTCATCTCAACACTCATTTCAATTTCATTCGAGAATTTATAGGGGAAGGAAAATTGAAAAATTAAAGTTTTCAATATAATGATTTATTGGAGACTTATCACATATCAGGTAGTATATAAAGCTATTTACATACATTGCTGTTGTTGTTAGATGCTGTCAAGGCAGTACCGATTCAGAGCAACCCCACGTACAACAGAACGAAACACTGCCTGGTCCTGCACAATTGTTGCCGTTGCTGCAGCTATTGTGTCAACCCATCATCTTGTTGAGGGTCTTCCTCTTTTTTGCTGACCCTCTACTTTGCCAAGGGACTGGTCCCTTCTAAGGACATGTCCAAAGTATGTGAGATGAAGTCTCGCTATCCTCACTTTTAAGGAGCGTTACTGGCTGTACTTCTTCTGAGACAGATTTGTTTTTCTGGCAGTCCATGGTATATTCAATACTCTTTGCCAACACCACAACTCAAAGGCGTCAATTCTTCTTCGGTCTTCCTTATTCACTGTTCAACTTTCGCATGCATACAAGGCGACTGAAAATACCATGGCTTGGGTCAAGGCACACCTTAATCCTCAAAGTGACGTATCTGCTTTTTAATATTTACATATATTATTGCACATAATCTTTACAGCCACACCATGAGGTTGGCATTTTATTGAAGAAACTGAGTCAGAGCAGTAAAGAGCTTACACGATGACATAGCTCAGCTGGGTGGAGCCCAGATTTGAAACCAGGCTTGTGGGATTTCAAATCATCTGTGTTTTTTAGCTATTCTATATTGATTGATTAGATAGCTTCTCCACTTTTTTTTTTAAATGGTAGATTTTTTTTAATAGAAATAAAAATTCATCATTTTAAAGTATATATAATTCAGCCATTTTAGTATATTCACAGTGTTGTTCAGTCATCACTACTATCTAATTCCAGAACATTTCCATAAACTCCAAAAGCAACTCCGTACCCGTTAGCAGTTACTCTCCATCCCTCCCTTTCCCAAGCCCTGACAACCACTAATCTACTTTTGTCTTTACGAATTTACCTATTTGGGATACTCCATATAAATGGAACCAGACAATATATGAATGTGGCCTTTTGTGTCTGGCTTCTTTCACTTGTCAAAATGTTTTCAAGGTTCATCCATGTATCATTATTTCATTCCTTTTTATGGACAAAGAATATTCCACTGAATAGACATACCACATTTTATTTGTCCATCTGTCAGTTGACAGACATTAGGGTTGTTTCCACTTTGGGGCTATTATGCATAATGCTGCTATACACATTCTCATACAAGTTTTTTTGTAAACATATGTTTTCAATCCCATTACTTTTTTTTATAATTTATTTTTGTTGCTGTTGAATCCCACTACTTTTTAACAACTCAGAAAAAAGATTTGTAGATGTTGAAATTAAGGGCTTGTACTCCTTCACCAAAGATACTTCAATATTTGGTAATAATCATTTTGATTATGTAACCAGGGTTCTCTTGGGCAAACATTATAAGTATAAATCTTGTACCAACAGGCGGAGGTACTTCCCACTAGAGATTTACTCTACAGTTAACAAAGTGTAAGGGAGTCAAAGAATCTCTCTCCCTTTCACTTAGACATTACAGCTTTCTTCTTTTATAGCTATTTTTGGGTATTCTCATCTTCTCTAGTGAGCTCTAAGTCTTTGACGGCAAGAACTAGTTTTGATTTTTGCTGGTATTGTTACAGTGTGCGTTAGCACAGTGCCCTGAGCATGCCAGACATTCAGTAATTTGTGAGATGAATCGTGCCCTACGCTAAATGGCTTTATGAATCCGTCTAACACAACACTGACAAGCAAACAGAACAGGATGTTATGACCACCTTCAATGACCAGGCAAGTTTCTTCCATAGGACAAGCCTTTCATTTCTAGAAAAACACTTATGGCATCCTATCACACCCTCTTCTTCAGGACAGAAATGCTCTGTTCCTTCAACTATGTCTCAAGTATCACAGTCCTATTTTCTCCTCTGAAAAATAATTCCTAAGGGTCACTCTAAGTTGGAATTTGACTTGACAGCAATAGTTTGACTTGGTTTTTTGGTTATGTTCCTCTGCATCTTGGTCAAGGTAGAAGGAGAAGTGAAATCGTGGGACATATTCCCTTTCTTTCGCACTTAGATAGTTATGTAGGTGACTCACCAGAGGCAGAGATGACGGACGGTCTGGTCGGAAACTGTTCTCGGCAGGAGATGGATTAGGGCTGTTACCAATGCTTGTATTCTGAAATTATTGGGATAAAATGAAAAAAAAAAAAAATCAGATCGACTACTAAACCACAAAAAATACAAAAGAGATATAGTAATTGATATATGTCAATTGATATATGTCAGAGATGTCATACTCACATCTAAGTGTCCACACACAGATTTTAGTAGTTTGTAAGTTGAATCTCTGGAGAGTAAGGAGACAAATATGTACTGAAAAACAAAACAGAAGACTTATGTACAGATAATACCTGCTGAGAGGCTGATGAGAAGAGATAGTTCAGAGTTCAGAAAGGTATATGTCTGTATATTTTTTTATTTTCAAATGACATAGACCATTCTTTGATTTGTTATTTTCATTCCTTTAACTCCAACATCCAATTTTTATTCCATTCTCGGAATAAGGCACATATAATAGCAACAAAACCCCTGAACCCAATTTAAGTAATAAAGTAGTATGGGGCAAAATCATGGCTGGTTATACTTCTTATATTCTCTTTAAAGTCTCTCCTCCTTCTTTTTATTTTTTAAGGTATCTAACAATTCATAGGAGTCCCTGGGTGTTGCAAATGGTTAACATGACTGGCTGCTACCCAAAAGGCTGCAGGTTCTAGTCCATCCACAGGTACCTCAAAAGAAAGGCCCGGTGATCTGAAAAACCAGCCATTTGAAAACCCTATGGAGCACAGTTCTACTGACATACACGGGGTCCCTATGAGTTGGACGTGACTCAAGTGCACCTGGAAAACAAGCAAGCAAGCAAGCAAACAAAAAAACAATTCTTAAGAGTCTGCTTGGTCTGCTCTGACTGAAGATTTTCATTGAAAATTTCTCAGCAGGTCTAAGATGCAACATTTTCAAGCACTTGCAGATTTTTTTCTTGCACAAATATGGAGATTTGTCCAGTGGAGGTTTATGGGAAATCGTAAAATCAGAGCTAGACAAGGAACTTGGAGATAAATGACATAAGGAAAAACAATTTTACCATAAATAAGATTCGCCTGTCTTAGGGAAGTCTGAAAAATATACGTTCAGTATACATAGAAACTCACTCTTTCTTGATCTAATTGAGGTAGAGAAACTTTTCAGACACGCTTTCCACTACTTTGTCATTATCACTCTCATTCACCAAGAGAAAACCTGATGTAATTTCTAAGTAAGTATCATATTCGAAAGTTGTTAACACATTACGGGGTCTGGTGCTGGACAGAACTGGTTGCAAATTTTGGCTCTGACGCTGACTAACTTGGTGATATTGAGTGAACTGCTTAACCACTCTTAGCTTCAGTAGAATAAATATGCGGAATAAATGTGAAAATAAAAGTATTTAGCGTAGTGCCTGGCACGGACTAAGTACTCAGTGCTTGTCAGCAAGTATTATTTTGAAGAAATCAACCACAAAACATATGTTAATGGACTAAAAGCAAAGAGGTTTCCGGGATAAAATGAAAGCTTCAAAGGTCAGCAGAGCAGGGGCTGGGTTCTGGGGAACTTGGTTTGAGGGGACTTCTAAGTCAACGGGCAAAATAATTCTATTATGAAAACATTCTGCATCCCACTTTGAATTGTGGCACTTGGGGTCCTAAATGCCAACAAGCGGCCATCTAAGATACATCAATTGGTCTCAACCCACCTGGAGCAAAGGCAAAGGAAGAACACCAAGGGCACACGACAACTAAGAACCCAAGAGACAGAAAGGGCCACATGAACCAGAGACCTACATTATCCTGAGACCAGAAGAACTAGTTGGTGCCCGGCCACAATCGATGTCTGCCCTGTCAGGGAACACAAAAGACAACTCCTGAGGGAGCAGGAGACCAATGGGATACAGACCCCAAATTCTCATGAAAAGAACATACCTAATTTTTTTTTTTTTTTAATGGTATGATTGAGACTAGAGGAATCCCAGAGACAATGCTCCCCAGAACGTCTGATGACACAGGACAGGAACCATCCCCGAAGACAAATCATCAGGCATGAAAAGGACTGGTCAGCGGGTGGGAGAGAGATGCCGATGAAGAGAGAGCTAATTAAATCAGGTGGACACTGGAGAGTGTGTTGGCAACTCTTGACTGGAGGGGGGATGGGAAGATAGAGAGAGAGGGAAGATGGCAAAATTGGCACGAAACGAGAGACTGTAAGGGTTGACTCAATAGGGGGAGAGCAAGTGGGAGAAGGGAGTAAGATGTATGTAAACCTACATGTGACAGACTGATTGGAATGGTAAATGTTCACTTGAAGCTTAATAAAAATTAATTAAAAAAACAAAAAAAAACATATATTAATATACTTCCTAGTTGATCAGAATAGCTTTTTTTCTTTCCTTCTCCTTTTTCACAAGTTATCCATATCTAAGAAATATGCTTAGAAATGGAACATAGCTGTTTTCGTGGATATAGCAGATAAAACATTTTTAAGAAATTCAAGTGAAAAATGAGCAACCAAACTCCTCCGCTCTCTCCCTCTCTTCTGCCAAGCTGAAATAGATACCACTCTCAATGCAAATGTCTCTGGTTGGACATGTCTGGGGAAACCCAATAATCAATGACAGCTCTAAAATTTCTGTATAGAAGAGTACTTAAGGCAACCTGGCAGGAAAGAGGAAACCCTGGTGGCATAGTGATTAAGTGCTACAGCTGCTAACCAAAAGGTTGGCAGTTCAAATCTACCAGGTGCTCCTTGGAAACTCTATGGGGCAGTTCTACTCTGTCCTATAGGGTCACTATGAGTCGAATCGACTTGGTGGCAATGGGTTTGTTTTTTTTTTCGTAGGAAAGAGGGGCTAGGAACTAGTGCTGAAGCTGCCACTGCCTGGGAAGCACAAGTTATACATCCTTGGGGTGGCTTTGGGGAGCCACTGGATGAAGTCATGAGGAGGCTGACCATCCCATCCTCACTCCAAGGACTCCTCAGTGTCACCCTGCCTCACCCTGTCCACAAGGTTGTCACTTTTGTTTTTAATATTAAAGAACTGAATATGTCAGTTTAGCCTGACCTAACATGTTAGGAGAAGGGAAGTTAGAAAAGAATAATTGTTTTTGACCTTGGTGAAGCAATATGACTAAGTAAATTGGTATCATTAAGTCAGCAGGGACTTCAAAATTGGCAGCCATTATATTCAAATAAATCGCCTTGTGAGGGGAACAACACTTTACAAATGTCTAAAGGTATGATTTTTTTTTTTTTATAAATTTCATTATTTTGTTGTTGTGGTTGAGAATATACATGGCAAAACATAGAGCAATTCAACAGTGTCTACATATACAGTTTAGTGACAATGATTACATTCTTTGAGGTGTGCAACCATTCTCACCCTCATTTTCTGAGTTGTTCCTCTCTCATTAACGTAGACTCACTGTCCCCTAAGGTTCCCATCTTTCAATCTCATATAGATAGTTCTAAATGAGCATAATGCTCAAGGCAGACCTTTTATATTAGTTAAGCTAGACTATTGCTCAGTTTTTAAGATGACCTTTGGGGACATATTATATACATTTTAATTTTTACTGGGCTTTAAGTGAAAGTTTACAAATCAAGTCAGTCTCTCATACAAAACCTTATATACACCTTGCTGTATACTCCTAGTTGCTCTCCCCCTAATGAGACAGCACATTCCTTTTCTCCACTCTGTGTTTCCGTGTCCGTTCAGCCAGCTTCTGTCCCCCTCGGCCTTCACATCTCCTCTCCAGACAGGAGCTCCCCACATAGTCTCATGTGTCTACTTGATCCAAGAAGCCCACTCCTCACCAGTATCATTTTCTGTCTTGTAGTCCAGTCCAATCCCTGTCTGAAGAGTTGGCTTCAAGAATGGTTCCTGTCTTGGGCTAACAGAAGATCTGGAGATCATGACCTCCGGGGTCCCTCTGGTCTCAGTCAGACCATTAAGTTTGGTCTTTTTACTAGAATTTGGGGTCTGCATCCTACTGCTCTCCTGCTCCTTCAAAGATTCTCTCTTGTGTCCCTGTCGTGGAAGTCATCGGTTATAGCTGGGCACCATCTAGTTCTTCTGGTCTCAGGCTGATGTAGTCTTTGATTTACGTGGCCCATTCTGACTCTTGGGCTCATACTTACCTTGTGTTTTTGGTGTTCTTCATTCTCCTTTGCTCTAGCTGGGTTGAGACCAATCGTTGCATCTTAGGTGGCCACTCGCTAGTGTTTAAGACCCCAGATGCCACTCTCCAAAATGCGACGCAGAATGTTTTCTTAATGGTTTTATTATGCCAATTGACCTAAATGTCCTCAGGGGATATTTTTGGTTTAAGGTTTAAAGATTATTTCAGGGCCATAGTTTCAGGGGTTCGTCCCCCCTCCGTGGCTCCATAAAGTCTGGAGTCCGTGAAAATTTAAAACTCCGTTCTGCATTTTATCCCTTTTGATCAGAATTCTTCTATGGAATCTTTGATCAAAATGTTCAGTAATGGTAGCCAGGCACCACTCGTTTCTTCTGGTCTCATGGCAAAGGAAGCAGTTGTTCATGGAGGCAATTGGCCACATGTTCCATATCCTCCTCCTATTCCTGACTCTCCTTCCTTTGTTGCTCCAGGTGAATGAGACCAATTGTTGTGTCTCAGATGACTGCTTCCAAGCTTTTAAGATCCCAGGCACTACACAACAAACTATGACGTAGAACAGAACCCCTAAACACGTTACTAGGCCAATTAACTGGGATGTCCTATGAATAGACTATCTCCTGACTCAGTATTGGGGATGATGGTGGTATTTATGGGTTAGAGTCCTGCTCCTTGGCAAGAGGTCCCCGAAGCAATGGAGCACAGAGCAAGAGGACAAAGCCAAGGCACTCTCGCTCTGCATATACTCACCCTGTCTGTGACAGTCGTTATAATCAGGGCATTTGGCACCAGAAGGGCAGTTTTGGTTTTCTTTATTAGGGTTACCGAGAAAGCTGGAATGGAGATCTGAAAGAGAATCACTGAGTTAACCGTGGTTCAGGGTTCACAGAACAGCACTTTAAATCTTCATGTCACACTTTCAGTTAAAGAAAGATAAACCAGTCGATCAAAGCCAGCAGCAAGCTCTAAGACTCAGAAAACTAAGTCTTAGACAGTGACATGGAGAGTGTCAATGAGCTCCTCAAATTGGTGTTTGCAAAGTCAGAGGATAAATCTGGATCATCGATTCTACTGAAAGGTCTTGGTGGAAAACTTTTATCTCTAAATAGAATGCAAAATTTACATTTCTTTTTAAAGCTAAGCCCAAGGCTCTAAAGAAATTTCCCTCTTGTGGTCACTCACTCTGTGCTAACAACCCCCTCCTGTCCCCAGTCTCCTCTGTCCTTAGGCACATGTGGGCGAGGAAAACTTTGAAAAGACTGGTGTAGTGGAAAGATCACTGGACAGAAAGTCTGGGACCTGAATTCTCAGCTCAGTTCTGTTACTATCCCCATGACCCCATTACCCACTCAACCTTATAAAGTATCTTTCCTATGCCTCAGTTTCCTGATTTGTAAAATGGAGTTAATCTTACCTACTTCCCGTGATTTTGTGTGGATTAAATGAGATATTGTATGGAAAATGCCCAGCACGCAATAAAATTTTCATTCATTTCTTCATTTGTCTCATAAAGAGGATGGGTGAAATAAAAGAACTCTTGATTTTTTTTAGATTCAAACAATAAAGAATAACAATGACAATTGTAGCAACTACAATTATTAATATCTATTTACCAGATGAGAATATCGTTTAATTATGACAATTCTGTAAAGTAGGTATATAAGGAAATTTGTTTAGAGAGGTACATGATATGTTTAAGGTCACACATATAAGAAGTTACAGACAGAATTTGAACCAATTTGATCCAAATGTGGGTTGTTTTCAATATAATATGCTAAAAGAATATATCGGATGCCACAAAGAGTAATAGATGTTCTTGACACTTTTATATCACACCAAAAAGATTTAGTCACAAAGAAAAATGGGTCATATCACTTCCATCCCTGGGAAGAGTCCACAGACACATGGTAAAAGAAAATGATCTAGCTCCCTCCGTGTCTGTAAGTACACATAGTCACTTCAACATATTTTGTAAAAACGTTTCACACGTTCTGAAAGAGATCAATAACGTCATTGAGGAGAGAAGGGCTTTATATGTTAGTACTGCCAGTTCCATAGAGGAAAAATGAGCCTATAATGATGAATATTTACATTCATATTTGGGCTTATGAGATGGGGTTATTCTAGCGACTCAAAGTTCTGGACAAGAATACTGTGGAAGAAAAAGGCACTAATCCAACTTAGACATTTTTAAAAATTTACTTTGTTAAAGAACTATACCCGCAAAAATTTTAGAAGGTGAGAGACAATTCAGAAGGTATAAACTGGGATAACTTTGTTTAGTTTTGTTTTTATTGTGCTTCAGATGAAAGTTTACAGAGAAAACAAATTTCTCATTAAACAATTAAAACACATATTGCTTTGTGACATTGGGTTGCCAACCCCACAATACATCAACACTCTCCCGTGGGTTCCGTATTAGCAGCTTTCCTGCCTTGTCCTTCTTGCCTTCTTGTCCTAGCCCCTGGGCTGGTGTACCCACTTCAGTCTCGTTTTGTTTTATGGGCCTGTCTAATCTTTGGCTGAAGGCCGAACCTCAGAAGTGACTTCATTACTGAGCTATACGGGTGTCCGGGGGCCATACTCTCGGAGTTTCTCCAGTGTATGTCAGCCCAGTATGTCTGGTTTCTTTTTTTTGTGTGTGTGAGTTAGAATTTTGTTCTACATTTTTCTCCACCTCTGTCTGGGACTATTATGATCCCTGTCAGAGCAGTTGGTGGTGGTAGCCAGGTACCATCTAGTTGTGCTGGACTCAGACTGGTAGAGGCTGTGGTAGTTGTGGTCCATTAGTCCTTTGGACTAATCTTTCCATTGTGTCTTTGGTTTTCTTCATTCTCCCTTGCTCCAGATGAGGTGAAACCATGGAGTATCTTAAATGGCCATTCACAAGTTCTCAAGACCCCAATACTACTGACCAAGTAGAGTGTAGAATATTTTCTTTATATACTATGTTATGCCAATTGAGCTAGGTGTTCCCCATGACCATGGTTCCCAAAGCCCTCAGCCCAGCCATTTGGTCCCTCAGAAAGTTTGGATGTGTCTGTGGAGCTAAGTTGGGAAAAAAGAATTTCAGACACACGAAGATAGAAGATGATATAAAAATGAGTCTAATTTTGTTTCTGAGCAGAACACAAACATGCAGTGACAAGCAGCTACGAATCAGGGTTTTTCATAATCTAAAGCATGGGACACTCTTAAGGAGTTTTCAATTATTTCATGAACGTTAAGACTGTAAGTAGACAACATTTGTGAAATAAAGCATAAATCACTTTTCAGTCTGAGCCTAGATGGAATATGATACATGCATGTTAATTTTGCTAACATTTGAAAATACCCACAGGCTGACTAAAAGATCTTGATTAAATTAAAGCTATACTCATTAATATTTTTCCAGGGTGGGCTGCTTAGAACATTTCTTTTCCTAGAGCAAATTCTTTCTCTGCCTTCAGTTTTTACTGGATCATGTTGGATCCAGGTCAGCTGGTAGTGAGGAAATACTACAATAGATCTGAATTATAAATCTCCTTAACTCCATCCTTAGATTTTCAATCTCCTACTTCTGCAGATTACATATGAAAAACCAAACCTGTTGCCGTTGAGCTGATTCTGACTCACAGTGACCCTATAGGTCAGAGTAGAACTGCCCCAAAGGGTCTCCAAGGAGCAGCTGGTGGATTCCAACTGCTGACCTTTTGGTTAGCAGCCAAGCTCTTAACCACTGTGCCACAAAGAGCATTTGTAAAAGCGATTCCAGTGCATCCATGAGGTGTAGGCTCTCTTTGAATCCCTGAAAATTATCTTTATCACACTGAACTGGAAATCAATACTATCCAACCCTCCTCCCCACTCTTTGAACCAGTTCTTATAATTTAGAAATCTAGAAATGTGGTAGCATACTGTTCAATACTGCCTTGCATTACACTGATTCAGATAATACTGTGAATCAAAATAAGTTTATCTAAACATAACTCTATATGGAAAGAGATATAAAAATAGCATGCTTGACTTAAAGAATAGTGCATTAGTCTGATTACCCAACACCAACAAAATAAAGAATTTCCATTATATCTGTTAAGTGGTCTACTATAAGATTGCCAATAGCTTTAGGGAGAATATGGTGGCTCCAGGGTTAATGCGCTCGGCTGCTAACCGAAAGGTCAGTGGTTTGAACCCGCTAGCTGCTCCATGGGTGAAAAATACAGCAATCTGCTTCTACAAAGACTTACAGCCTTGGAAACCCTAGAGGGCTCTTCTACTCTGTCCTATATGGTAGCTATAAGTCAGAATCAACTCAACGGCAGTGGGTCTGGACCACTCAAAACAAAAAGTTGTTAGCTACTTCATAAGTATAAAAGTCATTGCTTCATAATCAATAATCAGAATGACTGGAAATTCACTGAAGTCATGGGAACCCCAAAAGGCATTTCACTGACTCCTTATTCTGTGACCTGAATGAACTGCGATGTGGCATCATAGTTCAAAGGAAAAGAATGTCAGTGAGATGGAATCATCTTTTCCCTTCTTATGCCACTATCCCAAGGTCCTCATTTTAGGAGGTGGTGCCTACGGAAGATGTCAATTCCTTCAGGCTCTTCTTCTCAATGGCTCAGCATTTCGTGGGCTTACCCCTCCCCCAAAGCTGCATTTAATGAAAAGCTGTCATATCAGAGTCTACTCAGGATTGTGGGTATGTGATTCCCTGAGACTAAGCCTTCAGTGCTCCCGTGCCTGCTTGCTTTGTTCTGGTGATGGTACAAAGCGAGCACGAATAAGTAGCTTATTTATACGCTTGTTTTCCTAGATGCCTCTGGTGGTAACTGGTATGGATAAGGTAAAAAAATTAATATTTCTTTAAAAATGGTTTTGGTTTTAATGTATGCCTTTTGAAACAAATTACAGTGTATTCTCCAGATGAACTGTACTGAATGTTCTTTGGTGATATTTGGTAAAAAAAAGTATAGAGTAGAGCTGTGAAGACCTATGTGGTCTATAAGGAAATGTGTAAGAAACTGAAATTCAGGGAAAAAGGGAAGTTAGTGTCGTCTGGAGGCATTTAGAATCTATAATATTTGGGACTGTAACTCAGGAAGCCTGACATAAAAGTATAACAATGATGAAAATATTTTTAAGTATCACTAAATTTCATTTATCAATAATGTATTTTTAAAACAATATTCACAATATACAGTAAGTTGCTTTGTTTTTTAAAATTATACCGACCTTAGTGTCTTTTCCAAAGACCTTCGAGTGAAAACAAATCCAGTTTTCTGATACAAAGAGCTTTCCTTGGTATAGTATTTCTTTCTGTAGAGCACAGGTAAAGCCTGGGAAAATACAGATCAACATCACTTAGAATTTCCATTAAAATAAAAATTTCACATACATATATTTCTCACCAGAAATGGGAAGAGATAATATACTATTGCCTCTTTTTCAGTCATCTTTAGTGAAATAAAGCAGTCCAGATTAGTTTGTTTTTTAATTCAGAATCTGACAAACTTTACTATGAAAATCAAAATGGAAAGGGATTTATCATTTCACAGGGGAGATCTAGAACTGTGTTTTTAAAAATCTCTCTTTAGGGAGCTGTGTCACCTGGGGGCTAACATTAGCACCCCTGTCCCTCTCTTCCTGGGATTCTCCCTAATGGTCTTTTTGAAATAAGTGGTCTCAGTGGGGGAGGAGCACACCTTCCTGTTTGGAGCTCATGGCAGGAATTCAGCATCTGTCTCCTCCTTGTAAACACTACGGGGGCAGCTCTACTCTGCCCTCTAGGGTCGCTATGAGTGGGAATCCACTTGACAGCAGTGGGTTTTTTATACCAAGAGAGGGACCCTGGTGGTGCAGTGGTTAAAAGCTGGGCTGCTGACCAAAAGGTCTGCAGTTTGAATCCATCAGCTGCTCCTTGGAAACCCTATGGGGTAGTTCTACTCTGTCCTATAGGGTTGCTATGAGTCAGAATCGACTCGATGGCAACGGGTTTTTGGTTTGTTTTATACCACAAGAGGCTAGAATGGAAACTTAGCCCCTTGAAGAACCTCTGCAGAGCAGGGTAGGTGCTTAGCTGGTGTGCTGGTGAGGACGTTAGGTGTGAGTGTCACAGCCTGCATATTGCGGGAACCCAACACATGTCTGTCCACTTAGATTTTTGTTCTCTTTTAGCCTTCTTCTAGGTGGTGCAGTGGTTATGTGCTTGGCTGCTATCCAAAAGGTTGGCAGTTCAAACCCACCAGCTGCTCCATGGGAGAAAGATGTGGCAGTGTGCTTCCATAAGGATTTACAGCATTGGAAACCCTGTGGGGCAGTTCTACTCTGTCCTATAGGGGTCATTTATAAGTTGGAATTGACTTGGCCAGAGTGGTCTCTCGTGCCCCAGGATTGTTATCTTAAATTTAAGGACAATTCAATCACATGGAATTTAGCAGTGAATACAGAAGGCAAGGATACCATTCTGGAACCACCTTAAATTATTCCATATCACGTGGAGCTTCTCATTCATAGTAGTTTCTCATTCTACTCTCTTAGCTGGGTGAGAGCTGAATGAAACAGGCAGTATTTTTATATCATGACTTTCAGGAACCTATTTCCCTTGATGACTCAATCCCCAGACCATGCCCTCTCTCTTCCCCAAAATTAATTAGCATCTTTTCAAATATTTAGCTTAAAATGTCAAACAGGTCAGAACTTACTTTGCCTCAGTGGTTCCTCCGTTGGGACATCAAGAAACAACTTGTGAAAGTGCATATTTGCCTTGTACTACAACGAGAACAAAATATAGGCATCATTGGTCTCACTTTTTTATGAAACATCACAAATTTTCATTTCAATTTAAATTAAATAACAAATTTTCCCTCCCTTAAATTTTTTTTTTTTTTTTAAGAGTATCTTCAGGAATTCCTTCTCTCTGATCTTAGAGTCTCTCACACAATCCTTCAGTTAGAAACAATAGGAGGCAGGGCACAAATTATCTCATACTCCAGTAAGGTTAGTGACTTGTTGGTTGGACTTAGATTTATAATAACAATATAGCTGGTGGTCAGCTTTCTGCAGGGAAACAGGGTTGAACAAGTATGTCCCTAATAAGAAACCAGATGAAATTCTAGGGAGTCTCACAAGGGAAGGTGGTAGATCCCAGGGCAATAAAGACACAAGGCAAGCAGAAGAGTACAGTGGTTAAAGCTGTGTAGTCAGACAAACCTGAGACTCCGTGTTGACTCTGCCTCTGACTCAGTGTGTTATCATGGCCTAGCCACTTCATCTCAGTCGCCCTTTTTTGTGACAGTGCCTGCCTCACAGGGATGCCATAAGGCTTACAGGAGAGAATACACCTAAAGGATCTACGGCGTGGAACGACATATGGTAACTATTACTACGATTATTGTGAAGGCATTTCCTTAACTAGCCGCAAGGGGGCAGGGGGAGATGACCGTTAAGACAAGTAGGATTTCTTAACAAAGACTTAATTCTCCAGGGCAGTAAAAGGCCCAAGAGTCTGAAATGCTACAAATCACTTCATTTTCACGGCATTTGCTTCCACACTGACAGCAATGTACAGACGGCAATTTACAGTTTGTAAAAATGCTTTCACAAACGTCATCCTCAAAATAACCTTGTGAACCTCATGTCCCCATTCCATGAATTAGGACACTGTGCCTCAGGGATACTGACTGACTTAATTAGCACCACACAGCTATTAATTGGTAGAGCTGGGTCCTCCTTCTAAAGGACTTCTCTTTCTCATAAGATGCTTTTGATGGAAAAGTCTTATAAGAAAAAGGCTTAAGATAAATAATCACAGAGAGATAAGCACAAAAAAAAAAAAAGGTAAAAACATGCCCTTAATATGTTATTATCCAAAGTACAAATAGTCTTAACAGAAAAACTGGGCTATTATTGCCATAAAAAAGAGCTACAGAGCAGATCATCAAGATGATAGATGGTCCTGCGAGTCAGCTATTTCACAGGTAAATACCTTATATAAAGAGAATTACCGCATGCTGTTTCCTCATGCACATTTTCATCCAGAAAGTTGCCTTCATTAAAGCTAAGTGTTCTCGGGGAGCTTTATTAAGATTTTGTTTTTAATGGCACAGTGAGCACTGATTGTACACTTGATTTAAAAGCCATAGACTCTTCAAAAATATCAATGTAATAAAAGGTTTAAAAAAAAATGTGGGAGGACTGATCTAAACTAAAACAGACCAAATAAAGGCAGTATGACTCTAAATTGGATCCTGGCAAGGAAGAGAAACTTTGATAAAGGACACTCATTACTGGGACAACTGTGGCTATTTGATATACATTTTGTGTTTATAATATTTTTATGTATTTAATATTTAGCTATATTTACCATGTGTGCCAATAGTTCCCCTGCCCCAGGAGATACATGTTCAAGTATTTAGGCGTAAAACGTCAAAAAAAAAAGAAAAAAATTTTCCAGCGCAGTAAATGTGTCAGACTCTGACACAGAACTGGGTTTTGTACCTCTTGGGGTATATGTTATAGCAGAATCAAAATGACATCTGGAGGAGAATGATGGCCTGTTCACAGGTTTTCTTCCTCTGTATGCAGATGGGAAGCCCCCTTCTCAGGAAGGAGCCTTGTCAGACTATTTCATTTTAATGCAAGGATGTCACCCCTTTCCTCATCCTAGCTACTTATTAGACAAGCACATTACTCTGGGTTGGTCCCTGCTTTCTGAGTTCTTGTCAGAGTTAGGGATCTGAGCCTGGAACTCATTGCCCCTCAGTATGTGTTGAAAGGTCAGTTGTAAAATATAATATTGATGAAAGACTGACTGAAGGAACCTCAGCCTGTCCATTCTTCTAGACTCTTTCAAGCCTACACCTAGATTCATTCCGACCAGCAGAAAACTGCACACTTGAGTTCTTTCCAGTGGCCTCAATACTTCTGTCTTACTCTGAGATGGTGCACATTCCATTCCCTTCCCAGATTACCTGGCTGGAAGACGAAGACTTTTTCCTTTCAGCCTTGGAGTCAGTTTTGCTTTCTGTCTTACAGTCGTTCTTATCACCTGCTAAGGAGGAGGTACCATCGGAACCGGATTTTGACCTGGGGAAAGAAAACCCAGGGACTCTATAAGATGGATATTTTATGCTACTTCATTAATATTTCTGTAATAAATCTTGATTATATCATACCACAAGAAAACTGGACATTCATTTTTCTCTTTCAGACATCAATGATTATTCATAATATTCTAAGGGTATTTCCATAGCATGTGTCCTAGGAAGCTGGAATGATTTCAGCAGGCTGTCTCCAACTGCACAAATGGTAAATTATTGAAGGGAGAAGTAATAATCGAGTTGTGAAAGTAATGATATCATTTCGAAAGTACTTTCATCAGTTTAAAGAGGAGCACTAGAGGCAAATTATTAAACAGAATTGCAGCTATAGCTCAATCAAAGAATATTTTTGTTTCAGAATTCTATTAATATTTAACAAGTATTAATTGAGTAGGGCATTGTGTTAAATGCCCTGGGGCACACAGGACAGTGTCTATCCTTAAAAAGCCTGGGTACAAATGAAACTTTTTTTTCCAAAGGGCAGTGGATGCTGTAGCAACAAAACAATGCATATCATAGAACTTAGGAGAAGATATATAGACAGTAAGTCTAGCAGGAGGTAAGAGAAGAAAAGGCCAATAGAACAATGTGGATTAATACGTCTGGCCTTACAGGATGAGCAGAAACTGGGTATGAGGAAAAGAGAGACAAAAACACCACAGATTGGGAAAATAGAAGTGAAATGGAAGTCAAGACTTCCTTTGTTTATTAAGGGTAGATGCCAGATCTCCAGCATTTCCTACTAAGGCAATTCTAGCCCTAGTTCCTTATTTTAGTAGCTGCATGATTTTACACATATCTTCAAGTCTACAACTAAAAACAGTAATTTTAAAGTAGAATTCATGTATGATTTTTAGAGGTATATAGATCCTCAGTAAGTCTTATTATATACTTATAGTGCTATCGAGTTATACGGCTATTTTATTGTTTATTGGGGGGGGAGAATGGCAATGAAATCCATGATTAGAACGAGGATCACTTAAAGAAATATTTGGTTCAAAGCAGATTTAAGAATCCTGAGTAATTCAGGTGGTGTGACAGATGAACAGGAATGACTGAAGCTTGGATGACAACAGGCTCTAGTTTTCTCAGCTGTGAAATGATGGCCCATGTGTCTCCTAGGCCCCTTCCAGCCCCCAACAGCGCCTGGCTCCATGATGCTAAAGCCACAGATAAAACTCTTCATCAATTCAAGGTAAATGGATTTGGATTCAGCTACAGCCCACTGCATCTACTCACAGGTATAAGTTTCCTTAGAACTAACTCCAAGGATTAATTTTTTTGGAAAATGTGAGTAAATATTTGTATTCTGCTTAAAAATAAGATTATTTTTACATATGTCAAATTACATATGATTTATATCATTTGCTGATTTGAATTTATCCCCTGTACTGATTCAGGTTAACGAATACAAATGGCATTGCTGAAGAAATGATCGCACCTTTTGAAAAACCATGGGCTGTCTGCAAATGTGACAAACAGGGTAGAACTACTCTTGGTAAGTTCAAAAGGCACAAGCAGTAAAGGGGCTTGTTTGCACAGCACTGTCCTCCGAGGGTGGGGCACTTATTTACATAGGATTGATTTCTGTGGGTCTTCTCAACATGCTCCTCTCATTTCCTACAGGTGACTACGCACAGGATCAAGAGCCCAGTGCAAAATGAAAAATTGGGGCCCCATGTTAAAAAATTACTAAGAATTTCAAGACAGGGACAACAGAGCATTATGTCAAGCGCAGGGCCCTCCCCAACTGCACAGATCACACCCCCAAGAAGTTTACCACGCACGCCCTGATGAGGACTGTATTATTCTCATCAGAAGCCTGGGTTTGGAGTAAAACCAACAGTGTTTTTGAAGTGCCTGCTGCAGCCAGTCAACAGTGCTGGAAGATACAAGAAACAACACGCTTGGTGCCTTTGTAGAGAGTCACCTAGTGAGTGAGGTAAATGCCCTGAGAGGAAACAACTGCAGGAAAAATGGTTAAAAGTGAGATGCCACAAAACAGGCATGCAGAAAAAATGGAGAGAGAACTGGGTGTCACAGTCAGTAAAGAAAAGTTTGGGGGAAGAAGTAAAACTTATGCTTGGTCTTGAAGGAAGTATAGATTTGGAGAGAAGATATGGGCTGGGTAGCTGGAACCCACCCCCCCCCCCCCCCCGCCAAAACAAAAACAGTGCTGTCGAGTTGATTCCGACTCATAGTGACCCTACAGGGCAGAGCAGAACTGCCCCACAGGGTTTCCAAGGAGTGCCTGGTGGATTAGAACCGCTGACCTTTAGGTTATCAGCCATAGCTCTTAACCACTATGGCACCAAGGTTTCCTGGGTAGCCAGAGAGGAAGTGAAGAGCAGGAACTATTTAATCATCCCTTTTTTCAGCAGAGGCCACAGGAAATAGAAGGCAGCAGTTCTAACAGTTTTAATAGTGGCGGGGGGGGGGGCGGTGGAGAGCAATCACTCCTCCACTTGGTATAGATAAACCAAAGAAACCAAACCCATTGCCCCTGAGCCAGTTCTGGCTCATAGCAACCCTATAGGGCACAGGAGAACTGCCCCATAGAGTTTCTAAGGAGACGCTGGTGGATCTGAACTGTCGACCTTTGGGTTAGCAGCCGAGATCTTAACCACTGTGCCACTTTAAGCTCTCTTTTAAGGTTTGAAAAACAACTTTAAGTCCCTACTTCTCTCTTCCATATGAAAGAGGACATGTAATTAGTGCTTCTGAGAGTAAGGGGACTACAGTTAGACCCCCTCCCAAAGCCCCACACCCTCTTACAACCACATCAACCATCCCTCACACCACCAGTCACAGGAAATAGGCAGGCAGCTACCAGAAGCTTACACGCCCTGCCCTGTGGATCCCCGGTAAGACTAGGGCCTGGCTTCTCCTGCACTCTTTCCAGAGGCTGCCAGGAAAGTGAGACAGCAGATGTGCACACCCAGGGGCTGTCCACACACTCCAACCTGGGCAGGCCTCATTAGCAACCTGGCCAGCCTTCTCAAGTTTTTTCTAAATCTTTTCCGAGAGTGAGTCACCTGGTTTTATCAAGTAGCAAAATCAGTGCTTCACAAAAGAAAGGGGCAGACGTTCCTGCTGCAGAAGGCTGGGACAGGAAGGAGAAAAAGATGCTGCTAAGAAAAGATGCCAGAGACTCTTTAAAACTTAAACCAAAATTATCCCTGAATTCCTATTAGAACTAAATAACAGTTTAGCTTAACTAGTAAAAAAAAAAAAAAAAGTCTGCCTTCAGCATTATGTTCATTTAAGAACTGTCTATATGGGACCAAAGTGACAACGGCAAACGGAAAGATTAGATAGGAACCTTAGGGAGCACTGAGTTTATGATAATGATGGAGGAACAACTCAGAAAAGGAGGGTGAGAATGGTTCCACAACTCAAAGAATGTAATCAATGTTACCGAATTGTACATGTAGAACTGGTCAAATTGGTGTGTTTTGCTGTGTATATTCTCAACAACAACAAAAAAGATGCCAGAGGAAGTTAAACTCCAACCCACGTATGAATCAATGAATAACTCTCCACTTCTTTCTCAAGGGAGTTGTTTACCTATAGTAGCTCCTCAATCTTTTAACAACCACAAAACTAGAAACAACTGCTCCCAGCAATTCCTCCTCCCCAAAAGGCAAAAAAGAACAAAGAGACAACATGAGCACTTACCACAGGCAAATGACTCTCTTCTGGTCCGGGGACTCAGCCTCGCTGGATGGGGTGGGGGACTGGGCTGTCGGCAACCTGTAGATCTTCTTCTTCTCCTCCACGCCATTCTCAGCCTCTGAGCTGGAGAAGAGCAAAAAACGCTTCACCATAGCCATCCAGAAGGGGGTGGAAGGAAAAATGACCTAACCTCGCTCTGAGGTGAGTGGAATGATCTTCACTTCCCAGTGATGGGCTACAGTCAACTTTGCCAGCTGAGCCCTTTCCAGGTCCCCATTCTAACCCTGCTCAGTGCTAGCCCTAAGGGCAATAGCTGCAGGGCAGGCTGCTTCACTCATAAATGTCCGACTGTGCCAGGACTTGCTCGGCTCCTCTGTGCTCCCGGTCACTGTTCTGCGCCAGTGGGCCCCACGCTGCCCAGCTCTGCCCAGCTCTGCCCTGCCTAGCCGTGTGCTGAGCGGCAGATCACTTGGAGGCTGGGAGGGCCCCTGCTCGCTCACGTGCAGCCTCCTGCCAGGTGTGAACCTTCCGGCTGGGAACCCCCTCAGCCCTTTGTTTGCACTACTCTTATGTCACCACCTTTTATTATAGTTACCTGGGTCCACTTTTGGTTGCTGTTATTTAACAAAGCACTACACTAATTTAGATACACAGTTTCTAATCTTCACAACCACTCAGGCTAGGTAGGAATCATTACCCCCATTTTACAGATCAGGAATCTGGAGCTCTCAGAGGTCGAATATCTTGCCCAAGTCCACAGAGCTAGGGTTCAGGACTTCAAACCGGTTCATTCTGTTTTGAACCCCTGCTGAGAATTTGCATTTCCAACAAGTTCTCAGGAAGTTATACACACACACAAGTTATAACTTAACCTATGTAATAACTTGCTGGGAACCTGTTAGAAGTGCAAATCCTCAGCAAGGTTCGAAGAAGAATGAAACAGCTTGAAGCCTTGCTAGTGTCTACCTGAGCTGGGATTCAAACTCAGGTCTGCCCATTTCTAAGGCCTTTGTGTGCTATGAACCACTTTCTCTCCCTCTCCCTCTCTCTCTCACACACACACTATCCAGCTATTCACCCCTCTTTTCCTTGCTCTTGCTAGCTCTTCAGTGTGACAACCCCAGAGTAGGGTGAGAGTTTTAATCATTTTTATACTGACCACAGGGTCTAAGAGAGTGCTCGAATAAAGTTGTGGTTAATAACTACAAATGTGACAGTTTATATTAATGGTTTGATGTTCACATCCTTCCAGATCATTTTCTAAGTACATACTAATACACAAATATGTTTAAATAGGACCACACTATATATTTGTATGCACCTTGTTTTTCTTCTATATGTGGTCACCATGAACTTGGGGGCTGTCTTGACAGGTCCTTAGAACAACAGTATGTGGTAGATAAAGTTTTGACAGCCTCATAGTATAGTATTTAATTTCATTATATGTGTTTCAATGTTTTATAGTTTAATTAACCTTTCCCTATCATTGGACATATAGTATGTTCCTATTTTTTCACTGCTATAAAATATGGTATAATAAATACCTATTTAAAGGTAATCTGCACACCTGTATATTTCTGTTTAATAGGAGTAGAACTTCTGGATTCAAAGAGTACAGTATATGCTTCTTTAACTTAGAAAGCTACCACCACACGGTCCTCCAGAAATGTTCTACCAATTTACACTTCCAACAACCTTGTATACATACCTCTCAACACTGAATACAACTATTATTATTTTTATCAGTCTGAGAAGACAAAACCAGTATTTTGATTGATGTCTTTGACTATTACTGAATTTGAAGATTTTTTCATGCACATCAGTATTGGAATTACCGGTATTTTGGGATAGTACTGGGTGATGATGGCCCTTTGCCGGAGGTGGAGAGGCTTTGGAAAAACTAGGCATACCATTGATAAGGAGCCCTGCTGACACAGTGGTTAAGAGCTCAGCTGCTAACCAAGAAGGTTGGCAGTTTGAATATACCAGTTGCTCCTTGGAAACCCTTTGGGGCAGTTCTACTCTGACCTTATAGGGTCACTGAGTTAGAATCGACTTGTCAGCATTGTTTTTGGTGACACTGACAAAAGAGGGAGTGAAGGGGAAGAAAGTCAAGATGGTGACTGTTTTGAACCACTATGGAAAGGAGGCAGACCAGTGTGGACATGGAAGTGGGCTCCCTCTATCAGTTTCAGGCCTCTCAGGAAAGGGACCTTTAGCCATTGCCAAAGAAGGAAAAGAGAGGAAGAAAGGAATGTGGAGAGGGAGGAAAAAAGCTGTTACGCAGGGCTCACACTTTCTCTGGTGTCAGCCTGCACAGGCAAGTACACACAAAACATACTTCTGAGGACACTAAGAACTCTATGGTGGTGAGGAACAAAGTAAGACATATTAAGATGGCATTGCTGTGACCGATTGGCTAATTTTAATCCTAATTTACTACCTGTTTCGTATCTTTACCTCATAATGATCACGGGCAGGAAATGTTACTGGTCAGTTAGAGCTTTCTGGTTGGTTTCTTACCACTTTTCACAGCACATGAAAATTCCAGCTCACACCTGGAGTCCTACTGTAGTGTAAAAATCAAGACCTAGTATATCTGGCAAGGGTATTCAATTAACACCCCAATAAATGGTTGGGAGTCCCTGGGTGGTGCAAACGGTTAACACACTCTGCTGCTACCATAACGCTGGAGGTTCAAGCCCACCCGAGGGGGCCTTGGAAGAAAGCCCTGGCAGTATAATTCCGGAAAATCAGCTGGTGAAAACCTTACAGAGCACAGTTCTACTCTGACACACGTGGGGTTGCTATGAGTCAGAACTGACTCGACAAGTGGTTTTTATGAATGATTGATTCTCTAATTTTGTGGTAGTATTTCTCTTTTCCTAAGTAGCTAATATTCGAAGACAGAAGCCTAACCTTCTTCTGCTTTAGTTCTTCTCAGAAGTACTTAAAGTATGTGAGTGCAATTAAAGGGCCCAGTCAATAACTGAATTGTATTGTGACAAAAGGAACATGGAAGGCCTTCAGATATTATTAGGAAAACATTGCTTTGGTTTAAATTAAAAATGACTTTATTTAAATTTAGCATCAAGTTCAATTTACGGATTCAAAGAATTTTAGCACTATTAAGGGGCCTTAGAGCATATCTCTGCCTTTTCCCTCCACCCCTCCAAGACACACGCATCACTCCTATGCTTAAAATGTATCAGGCAGATATCTACTTGAGAGTTCCTCTTTAAGTACGGAGACTAATTGTACATGGAACTTCGATAATCCATCTCAGTGTTCTCTCATATAGAGCCCTGGTGGCGAAGTGGTTAAGAGCTATGGCTGCTAATCAAAAGGCTGGCAGTTCAATCTACCAGCTGCTCCTTGGAAACCCTTGGGGTAGTTCTACTCTGTCCTATAGTGTCACTATGAGTTGGAATTGACTCGACAGTGACAGGTTTGTTCTCTTTAATTCAGTGTCAGATTAAGATTTAGAGGCAAAGCCGTAGCTGTCCTACACATACACATAAACAGTCATCCTTTGTGTACATAAAAACAGCCACCCCTACTGGGAACCAATCAGAAAAAGGTGTCCCTCTGCTTGGCTGTAGCCATACAGATATGCAGCCTGGCAGAGAAAAGGTGCTCCCTGCTTGGGCAGAAACAGTCCATTACCAACACGCAAAGGAAGCAAAACTCACCTGGATTTCAGCCTCTCCTCATTGGGTACCTGTGTGTGGAGTACTAAGTGCTTAACCACATGTGGTAGTCCCGTTCAGGGGCCCTAGCTTAGCAATGAAAAGGTTAGAGTGCACGCCTCTCATCAGCCCATGAAAAGGTATCTTTAATGACAGAACATACAGGTATGCTCTAGTTAAAATAACTTCCGTGTAGAGATTTGTTGTTATTGTTGGGTGCTGTTGAGTTGCTTCCGATTCATAGCGACCTCATGTGTTACAGAATAGAAATGCTCCATAGGATTTTCTTAACTGTACTCTTTAAGGGAGCAGATTGCCAGATCTTTCTCCCGCAGAGCTGCAGGTGCGTTTGAACTGTCAGTCTTTCAGTTAGCAACCAAGTGCCTAACTACTGTACCACCAGGGCTCCTTTTCTACACATTTACCACCCTACTTTTCTTAACCTTGTGCCTGGCCTTCAGCACTGGTTCTCTTCTGGAAGGCCCAACTCAGGGTTACATCCTCCACAAAGCGTTGCACCCCACGTGGTCTGTCTATGCTTGCTGAGGGCTTTACAAGCCACTAGGCACCTAACCAGTTACTGCCTTGTTCTGTAAACTCCGCCCCTTCCCCAAGTCTACTTATTCAACCACGGGACCACGTTCCCTAAACGCAGACAACTTCTGTTTTTTTCCCACAGCACTCAGCTCAGCGTTTTGCTCACAGTCGTCATTTATATGTGTTGATCAATTATTGGATTAATTATGTAGTGTCTCAAAAAGGAAATGAAATTCATGTATGGGCCAATTCAATTCTAGGCTTTGGTTTTCTTATCGATATTACGTAAACTCAAGCAGGCTAATTTCTAACACAGGCAGGATTATTCTTGCAAGCACCATTCACTTCTGCAGTCTGGTCGGCCAGAGACTGAAACTGTAAATTCAAACAGCAGAGACGTGTCTGCATTTTAGCAAGCAGGGCGTGGGAGGTGAACTGGAATGCTTCCTCAAGGCCTCTCAGTAACTTTAAAGTTACTGTCGATAAAAATAAACTCTCCCTGGTAAGGTAGATTAAATAATACAGGTTCCATTTAAATCACGAAAATAAAGAAACCAGATTTTTTTTTTTAAATAAGAAGACAGAGCCTTATCCTCCTATTTCAAGAAATGTTTCCTGTAACAGTGCTTCCCCACGGAATGCTCAGAGGTGAGTGAGACAGGTTAGGGAACTGCCGACAGTTATAAAATGCCAAAGAAGCAGCAGAAGAAGCTATGGGATCACGGAGGATCAACCTTCACTTGGCCTGGGCAGGTTCCTTTCCTACCTCCAGTCCAGCCTAGGCATCAATTAATGGGCTCTGCATGTTTCTCATTAGGAGTTTCAGAGCAGTGAGAAAGTCAGTCAGGCTTGTACCAACCAAGCCTGACTTCACCTGTTAGGGGACTGCATTTTTATTACCAGCTAGTGAGTGCTGGTTTTAATAAAACACTGCCACCTGCCACACACTGTTACACAATCGATTAAAACAAACAGGTTGGACAATCTAATATTTGGACAGTCTAATATTTGTCACTTCCCAGACCTCATTAGTCTGAGGGAGACTGGGTTTGCATTTCATAATTTTTCAGAACTAGTTCTTGGAGTTAACTATCTTCTCTCTCATGATGGCCTCTGGGAAGGCAGAATTGAAGGTAAACTGAACACTCCTTTCTCATCTCATCTATCTCCCAGGCCCTCTGCCCTTCCTGTGTATTGTACTCGGGCAGGGCCACATCTAAGTCAAGGTCAATAAGCAGCTACCTGGGCAGAAGCTATGATTAAGCTGCATCTCAGGTGAATAAAAACACATGTCTCATTTGTGGTTCAGCCCAGGAAGCTCTGTTTTTATCTAATTACAGTCCCTTGTGTTTAAGACTACCTTCAAGTTACACTAGTCTAAACTAAGGCATAATTAATGTCACTAATCCCCCTTACAGTAGTACTGTGGGGGCAGTTTTATCTATCATTTTAAAGGAGTCCCTGGGTGATACAAATGGTTGATGCAATCAGCTGCTAACCAAAAGGTTGGAAGTTCAAGTCCACACAGCAGTGACTCAGAAGAAAGGCCTGGCAACCTACTGTTGAAAAATTAACCACAGAAAACCTTTGGAGCACAGTTCTACTCTGACGCGCATGGGGTAGAGCTGACTTGATGGCAACAACTGAAAACTGTTATCATATATGAAAAAAAAAAAAAAAAAAAAAAAAAAAAACCTGATCATCATTTTCTAAACCCACATTTCATCAAAGGATCTCCATAGAATAAATGCTTGGAAATCAGACTGCTGTGGTCAAAGGCCAGTTCTATGAGAGTCAAGTGTTGCCTAAAGCTTTGTCCTGAAACCTGGGCTGTACCCGAACTAGCCAAGACTTTTTTCTGGTGTGGGGGGGGGGGGTGTCCCACCTGTTTAGTGGTTCCATGGCTGGCAGGCAAGAGCCACCATACTTGGGAAGCAAAGAGTTGGGCTATGGGGTCAGAAGATGATGTTGGGGACTCCTGGCAGCAGCCATAGTACAAAGACAGAGAGATGTCATAGTAACTGAAAGAAGGAAGTAGAAGGGGGGTGCAGAAGGTACAGGAGCTAGTAATAGGGACAAGGACTGCTGGGAGACCCCTTAGCTTCTCTGATTTCATAAACTCTGATTTTTCCAAACTAGACTTTTATGTCAAGAAGAAGTACCTTCCAGCTACAATTTTTTTTTAATTGTACTTTAGATGAAGGTTTACAGAACTAGCTTCTCATTAAACAGTTAGTACACACATTGTTTTATGACATTAGTTACCAGCCCCACGACATGACAACATTCTCCCTTCTCAACCTTGGGCTTCCATTACCAGCTTTCCTGTCCCTTCCTGCCTTCTAGTCCTTGCCCCTGGCCTGGTGTGCCCTTTTAGTCTTGTTTTGTTTTATGGGCCTGTCTAATCTTTGGCTGAAAGGGGAACCTTGGTAGTGACTTTGTTACTGAGCTAAAAGGGTGTCCGGGGCCATACTCTTAGGGTTTCTCCAGTCTCTGTCAGGCCAGTAAGTCTGGTCTCTTTTTATGAGTTAGAATTTTGTTCTACATTTTTCTCCAGCTCTGTTTGGGACCCTCTATTGTGATCTCTGTCAGGGAAGTCAGTGGTGGTAGCTGGGCACCATCTAGCTGTACTGTACTCAGTCTGGTGGAGGCCTTGGTAGTTGTGGTCCATTAGCCCTTTGACTAATTTTTCCCTTGTGTCTTTAGTTTTCTTCTTTTTCCCTTGCTCCCAAAGGGGTGAGACCAGTATCTCAGATGGCTGCTTACAGGCTTTTAAGACCCCAGATGCTACTCACCAAAGTAGAATGTAGAAAATTTTCTTTATTAACTATTGTTAATGCCAATTGAGCTATACGTTCCCCAAGACCATGGTCCCCAAAGCCCTCAGCCCAGTAATTTGGTTCCTCAGGGAGTTTGAATGTGTCTATGGAGCTTCCATAACTGTGCCTTGTACAAGTTGTGCTGGCTTCCTCAGTATTGTGTACCGTCTTACCCTTCATCAAAGTTACCACTTATCTACTGTCTATTTAGTGTTTTTCCATCCCCACATCTCCCTTCTCTCATAGCCATCAAAGATTGTTTCTTTTTGTGTGTACACCTTTTCATGAGTTTTTATAGTCATCTCATAAAATATTTGTCCTTTTGTGATTGACTTATTTCACTCAGTACAATGCCCTTCAGATTCACCCATGTTGTGAAATGCTTTGCAGATTCTTCATTGTTCTTTATCATTGCATAATACTCCATTGTGTGTATGTACCATAGTTTGTTTATCTAATCATCTGTTGATGGGCATCTAGATTGTTTCCATCTTTTTGCTACTGTGAACAATGCTGCAACGAATATGGGTGTGTATATGTCTATTCATGTGACAGCTCTTATTTCCATATGGTATATCCCCAGGAGTGGGATTGCTGGATCATATGGTATTTCTATTTTTAGCTTTCTAAGGAGGCACCATATCGTTTTCCAAAATGGTTGTACTATTTTGCATTCCCACCAGCAGTGCATAAGAGTTCTAATCTCCCCGCAGCCTCTCCAACATTTTTTTCCTTTTTTTTCATTCGTGCCAGTAATGCCGGGGTGAGATGGTATCTCATTGTGATTTTGATTTGCATTTCTGTAATGGCTAGTGATCACAAGCATTTCCTCATGTGTCTGTTAGCTGCCTGAATGTCTTCTTTGGTGAAGTGTCAGTTCATTTCCCTTGCCCATTTTTTAATCGAATTTTTTGTCTTTTTGTTGTAGAGGTGATGGATTTTCCTGTAGATTTTAGAGATTAGACCTTGATCGGATATGGAATAGCCAAAAATTTTCTCCCAGTCTGTAGGTTCTCTTTTTATTCGTTTGATAGTCTTTTGATGAGCACAGTGTTCAATGCTTAGAAGATTCCAGCTATCAAGCTTATCTTTTGGAGTTAGTGTGTTGTTAGTTACGGTTTATATTCTGTTAATGTCGTGTATTAGGGCCTCTAGTGTTGATCCTACTTTTTCTTGTATGATCTTTAGAGTTTTTGGCTTTGTATTTAGGTCTTTGATACATGTGGAATTAGTTTTTGTGTATGGTGTGATGTATGGGTCCTGTTTCATTTTTTTGCAGATGGACATACAGTTTTGCCAGTACCATTTGTTAAAAAGATTGTCTTTTCTCCATTTAATGGACTTTGGGCCCTTGTCAAAGACCAGGTGACCATGGGTAGATGGATTTACATCTGGGTTCTCAATTCTGTTCCATTGGTCAATGTATCTGTTATTGTACCAGTACCAGGCTGTTTTGACTACCATGGCTGTATAGTAGGTTCTCAGGTCAGGCAGTACAAGACCTCCTACTTCATGCTTCTTCAGTAGTGCTTTATTTATTTTTTTTTTAGGGCCTCTTCCCTTTCCATATAAAGCTAATGATTAGTTTTTCCATCTCTTTAAAGAATGTTAGTATTTGGATTGGGATTGCATTATATTTGTAGACTGTTTTGGGTAAAACTGTAATTTTCACAATGTTGACTCTACCTATCCATGAACATGATACGTTTTTCCATTTATGTGGATCTCTTTTCATTTCTTGCAGTAGTGTTTTGTAGTTCTCTTTGTAGAGGTCTTTTACATCCCTGGTTAGATTTATTCCTAAGTATTTAATTTTGGGAGGGGGGCTATTACAAATGGTATTGTCCTCCTGATTTTATTTTTATTGTTCTCTTTTTTGGTGTGTAGAAATCCAACTGATTTTTGAATGTTTTTCTTGTATCCTGCTACTCTACTGAATCTTTCTATTAGTTCCAGTAGTTTTCTTGTGGAGTCTTTTGGGTTTTCTACGTATAATAACATATCATCCACAAATAGGGACAATTTTACTTCTTCTTTACCAATTTGGATGCCCTTTATCTTTTTCTTGCCTTACTGCTCTAGCTAGGACTTGACTTCCAATACAATGTTAAACAGGACTGGTGATAAATGGCATCCTTGTCTTCTTCCTGTCCTCAAGAGGAATGTCTTCAGCCTCTCTCAATTAAGAATGATGTCGGTTGTTGGTTTTGTAGAGATGCCCTTTATTACGCTGAGAAATTTCCCTCCTATACCTATTTTATTGAGAGTTTTTTTTATCAGGAATGGGTGCTGGACTTTGTCAAATGCCTTTTCTGCGTCAACTGAGATGATCATGTGATTCTTTTCTTTCCTTTTATGTGGTGGATTACCTTGATTGATTTTCTAACGCTGAACCATCCTTGCATATCTGGTATGAATCCTACTTGGTTGTGGTGTATTATTTTTTTCGGTATGATGCTGAATTCTATTTGCAAGAATTCTGTTGAGAATTTTTGCATCATATTCATGAGAGTTATTGGTCTGTAATTTTCTTTTTTTGTGGTGTCTTTGCCTGGTTTTGGTATTAAGGTTATGCTGGCCTTATAGAATGGATTTGGAAGTATTGCTTCCATTTCTGTGTTCTGAAATACATTGAGTAGTACTGGTGTAAGCTCTTCTCTGAGTGTTTGGTAGAATTCTCCAGTGAAGCCATCTGAGCCAGGGCTTTTTTGGGGAGTTTTTTTTTTTTTTTTTTCCCCCACCTTTTCAATCTTTTCTCTCGTTATGGGTCTGTTCAGATTTTCAGTATCATTTTCTGTTAGTCTGGGCAGGTTGTGTGTTTCTAAAAATTTGTCCATTTCCTCTAGGTTTTCAAATTTGTTGGAGTATAGTTTTTCATAATACTGTTATGATGCTTTTTATTGCAGTTGGGTCTGTTGTAATGTTTTCCATTTCATCTCTTATTTGGGTTATTTACATCCTCTCCTGTTTTTCTTTTGTCAATTTGCCCAGTGGTTTGTTGATTTTGTTGATCCTTTCAAAGAACCAACTTTTGGTTTTGCTGATACTTTCTATTGTTTTTCTATTCTCCAATTCATTTATTTCTGCTCTGATCTTTATTACATCCTTTCTTCTGGTGGCTGTGGCTTCTATTGCTGTTCTTTTTCTATTTGTTCGAGTTGTGTAGCTAATGTTTTGATATTATCCCTTTCTTTTTTGATGTGTCCGTCTATTGCTATAAATTGATCTCTGAAGACTGCCTTTGCTGTGTTCCAAAGGTTTTGGTACGATGTGTTTTTATTCTCATTTGATTCTAGGAATTATTTTATTCCATCTTTGATTTATTCTATTACTTAGTTGTTTTTAAGCAGAGTGTTATTCAGTTTCCATGTAACTGATTTTTTTCCTTGCTCTTCCTGTTGTTAATATCTACTTTGATGGTGTTGTGATCAGAGAAGATACACTGAATTTTGTTGAGAGTTGCTTTGTGGCCTAAGTGTGATCTATTCTGGAGAATGTTCTATGTACACTCGGAAAGAACATGTACTTTGCAGCTGTTGGGTGGAATGTTCTACATACGCCTATGCGTTCAAGTTGGCTGACTGTGACCTTCAGATCTTCTGTATCTTTGCTGAGTTTCTTCCTAGGTGTTCTGTCCTTTACCGAGAGTGGTCTGTTGAGGTCTCCTACTATTATCGTGGAACTGTCAATTTCTCTTTTCAGTGCTGTTAGAATTTGTTTTATGGATTTTGGAGCCCTGTCATTGGGTGCATAGATATTTATTGTGGTTATGTCTTCATGATGGATAATCCCTTTAATCATTATATAATGTCCTTCTTTGTCTTTTATGGTGGATTTTGTTTTAAAGCCTATTTTATCTGAGATCAGCATTGCCACTCCTCTTTTTTGATAGCTGTTTGCTTATTTTTTCATCCTTCGATTTTTAACAAATTTAAGTCTTTGTTTCTGAAGTGTGTCTTTTGCAGACAGCATACTGATGGATTCTGTTTTTTTTTTAATCCGTTTTGTCACTCTCTTGTGTCTTCATGGGTGCATTTAGGCCATTTACATTCAGTGTAATTATTGATAAGTATTGAGTCTATTGCTGTCATTTTGTAGTGCTTTTTTTTTGTGGTGCTAACATTTTCTTTATTCCTCTTACTCTCCTGTTCAGCTACAATTCTAATATAGCATATATTTATCTGGAAAGTTTAAGTTTTGTTTACTATAATTTTGTACTATAAGCACAAGTCCAATACGAAAGTTACAAACAGAAGAATAAATGTCCCTTCCACCCGTTTCATGGTGGCCAAGTTTCTCTCCACAGAGGCAACTACAGTTCCTGGTGGCTTGTGTTTCCTTCCACGGACAGCCTGTACATATTTGTGAGTGTGTATTTTTTAAAGTACAAGCAACAGTATGCTATTCTACACCTTGCCCCCCCTTTTTTTTTTTTGGTGCTCTTGCCTATCAGTATACACAGAGCTTCCTCATTCTTTTTAATGACTGCATAGAGTTCCATTGCAATGGATGAACCACAGTTCAACCAGCTCCTTATTGATGGGCATTGAAGCGGACTTCAGTCTTTTGCAAATACAAACAACACTGCAATAAATGTCCTTGTGTATTTATTATGTGTATGATTATATTCATAGGAAAATTTCCTGGAGGTCTAACTGCTGTATCAAAAGGTACACAATTTAAAATTTTTCAGTTATTGTCAAATTGCTCTCAGTAGAGGTTTTGTGACTCATATCTACAACATGTAAGAGTTGTTTCGTATTCTCACTAATAAAGTGTTTTGCTTTTTAAAAAATATTTAAAAGGGCTTAACACAGTATCTGGCACATAAAATAATTTTAGTAATGATTAGTGTTAAATTTTCTGATCGTTGCAAATGTGCAAATCCCAGTATAGTTTTAATTTGCACTTCTCTGCTTATGAGTAAGGTTGAGTAGATTTTCATATATTGAAGAACTTTTTACATTTCCTGTTCTGTGAACTGGCTGTTCATATATTTTGTCAATTTTTCTAATGGGCTGTTGATTGAAACATTTAAGGAAAACAATTCTTATCATAGTTGTATCACAGATTCTTGGTAGTATTCTGAAATTGACTTTTTAAATAATCTTAAACATGTAGAAAAGTTAAGTGGATATCAGTGGTCAGCATGACATTAAAGCAAAACATGAATGATAAACATTTTTTTTCTTTGATAGGCTTAGTGGCAGATAGATAAAAGGAGTAACAAAAGCACAGTGTTCTTTGATTTCAGCAGTGTTTTAATGAAATCTGACAGGCTTCCAGTTCAAGAAGGAGAACTGAGCACAATGTTTGCCTCTCCTTTCTTTCTGAAGCCTATTAAAATGAGTATAAAAGAAGTAATAATCTTACTACAACAGTGAAGCTAAACCAACAAAAGAGTGATTTCCCAAAATTTCTGGAAAATGGAAAGCAGAAAGTACAGTGTTAACTCATAAAGCAAGAGTAGAGGAGGCTATAGTCCAGAATATGGGCAAAAATGGAAGACAGAAACTCGAGTTCTGTTTGTCAGAAGCCTATTCAGGTGCAGGACCCAGAATGGAAAGCCTATAGGGGGAAGTGAGAAGTTGGCTGAGAACAATAGGTCTAATTAAATATGTTGGTGTGAGTAATATTTGACGCCTTCTGCCTCTCTCCCCACTTCCTACCCCAATTCTCAGATCCAAATGGAAGGCAGTCAGGCACATAGCCCATGAGGGAAAAAACATCAGAAGGGTCATTACCAAAAATTTGAACAATTTAGGTGCAGAAAACCAGGGCACCTAATGCGGGGGATGAAGACCCAGGATAAGTCCCTTTTCAGGCTTCCATTTTGAGAAGCCAGTCCCCAGACTAAGTGGCAACTTGCTATGCATGTATGTCCAGTACAGTTACTCTAGTCCCTCATTCTTTTTTTTTTTATTATTAACTTTTATTGAGCTTCAAGTGAACGTTTACAAATCAAGTCAGTCTGTCACATATAAGTTAATATACATCTTACTCCCTACTCCCACTTGCTCTCCCCCTAATGAGTCAGCCCTTCCAGTCTCTAGTCCCTCATTCTTATATATGAATTGACAATCAAGGATTGTCAGGCCTTTGAAGAAAACCTGAAATCTGAAAGGAAAAGACCAAGACAAACCAACAAGGAAGTAAAATCCAGAGGAAACTGATTTCAGAGAGCTGAAGGAAACTTAAACACAGAAACAAAATCCCAAATCTTCTAATTAATATCTTCAGGGAGAAAAGATGGCATCCGTAAAACAGAATCCGAATATTATGGAAAAGGAAACCTTCCCCGTTGCCCCGGTTCTCTCAGAGTCCAAATCTTTGTAATCACCTACTTTTTGGTTTTTACAAGGCACTTCATGTCCTACCCCATCCACTTCTTATTCTCTGATCTCATCTCCTTCTCTCCTTCACTCGCTCCACTCTAGCCATACTCCAAGCATGCTCCCCTGAGAAAACCTTTGCACTGGCCATTCCTTCTGCCTAGAATGATCTTGCCCCAAATAGCCAAGTGGCCCTCTCCCCTACCTTCGTCAAGTCTTCCCTCAAATGTCACCTTCTCAATGAGACCTATATATTTAACTACAGGGTATTAAGTAGCTTCAAGATATAGAAATTCAAAAAGAGAAAAAGTGAGATGGAAAAACAAGGCACGTTTAAGCCAGAAATTCTATATAAAATGAATAGGAGTTTTAAACAGAAAAAAAAAAGAGAGAGAGAATAAATTATTAAAGGCAAAGCCCTGGTGGCACAGTGGTTAAGTGCTACACTGCCACTGGTCGCTTAACAGGAGAAAGATGTGGTAGTCTACTTCCATAAAGATTATAGTCTTGGAAATTCTATGGAGCAGTTCTACCCTGTCCTATAGGGTCGCTGTGAGTCGGCATTGACTGGACGGTAAAGGGTTTATATTATTAAAGAAGAAAAAATGGGGAGGTAAAAGGGCGAAAAAAGGACAGGGTGAAGGGCAGAGGTACCAATATTTTTATCCTAAAAAGTAGAGAGTCAAATTGATTTAACAGGAGATTAAGGTTGATGCGTTATTTAAAGATACTAAACTCGCTACTGTCGAGGCAATTCCAACTCACAGCAACCCTATAGGATAGAGTAGAACTGCCCCATAGGGTTTCCAAGGAGTGGGTGGTGGATTTGAACTGCCAACTTTTTGGTTAGCAGTCAAGTTCTTAACCGCTGTTTCATCAGGTATCCTTTAAAGATACAAATGCATGAAAATAAGAACTAGAAAGACTGATTTGCCTATTTAAAATCGGGAGTATGAAGAGAGAAGAGGCAAGGAGTTAGTGTAATGAGTTGATTCTTTTCCATAAAAAGAAGTTGAAAGATAAAGTTTCATTGATAAAGTAAGAAAAGATCAAAATAAATACACTTTTGCAGATTATGAAGTAAAGACTACAACTAAAACCAGGAGCCATTTTAAGTGGGGAGGCAGCTGAGGAATGGGGAGATGTAGGATTGAGTTCCTTGTTAAAGTTTAATGTGTTATATTATTTTGGTAAACACATAAAAATTAAAAAAAAAAAAACCTTTATCGATATCCTTGTAAAGAAGATATAAAATACAGAGTGGGTAATAAATATGGTGGATTTTTATATCTTCAAATGCTTGTGTTCATATTATGTGCAAACTAATACGTGCCCTCAAGGGACTTAGCATTTATTGAGAATTTTAGTTTAACACATAAATAAATCATAGTATAGGTCATTAGGGTTAAAAAAAAAAACATAAAAAAAATAAGTACCTTGGGAATTCAGGAATCTCTTCTAGTTGAAAAGAAGAGAATCAGGGAAGTTTTGTGGACGATACAAGCATGACATTGTGGGGTGGGGTGGGGTAATATGTGCTTTCTAATTTAGCAAAAAAAAATTGTGTCTGTCAGAAATATATTTCCACATAAGACACCAGAAATATAAATTTTATTTCTAGTTGTTCTATAAAACAATAAAAATAAAACAACTCCTTCTGAAGGATAAATCGAAACATTATTATCACATTGCAGTCATCTGTGTCACCTCTCTGCCCAAAGAAACATTGTAATTGTGCAATGCTTACTGTGGAAGGATTGACATGTGAGCTGGGTGAATATAATTTGGGCTGTGGAAAACACAAAAGGGCATGAGAAATACAAGGAAAGTCATAAGCAAAAACATGCACATAAGGAAGAGTCATACACGCACAAGGAACATGCACCAGTTTGTTTTTTCTGCAGTACAGGCAGCAGGGAGAGGAAGAACTTAGAATGTTGTGAAGTGTGCTTCCTAAGCAGAGAGGGCTGCTTTTAGACTTCATTTAGTTGGCAATAGGAATTAGTTGAAGATTTTCAAATAGAAGGGATGAAACAAAGACATATTAAATGTCCACTAAGTGCCCATCTGTCTTCATACATACATCAAGAGCAACCTGACAAGATACATGTTTCTGAAGGATTATCTGCATTGGTGACAAGAACTGGGGAGGGCAAGGCTGGAGACGAGAGAGAATGGAGAGGCAGAAAGGAAGCTGAGTTTGGAGGCCAGAGGAAGAAATTGCCTTGAAGAGAAGATCTAGAGATAACACTGGTCGGGCTAGCAAGTAATGGAGAGAAAGGAGTATGAGATAAACTCCAAGATTTCACGCCCGGGGGATGGAGAGGATGGCAGTGCCACTATCTGTTACAGGGAACACAAAAGAACACGAGAGGAAACAGTTTGGTGGAAACAATTTTGCGAATTTAGATAAAATACACATATATTGCTAGTAGGTAGACAGCTGTATTTAAAAAACAGAAGCATTCCAAAGACCAATAAGAACGACGATGAGAAATATCTCATTTTCAAGAGGAAGGGTTCTGCCAGTGTGAAAATAAACTCTGTTGAGTTCCAAGCACAGTGCCATAGCAAGGAGGAACATCGAAATCTCAGCTGCGACACTAGGGCTGGAAGAACGGCTTAGCAGAGGCCAACGTCTGTTCCCAGCACACCTCTTTACCCTGGTCTCACAGAGCTCTCTTCTCTCTCTTCTCGTGAAAATGGACAAGTCATTGTGCGATGAACAATCATGTGATTCTTTTTCACCTTGAGATTTACTCCTAATTCTGTTTTTGTAAATTATTACTTTTCTTTCAAAGCCTAAGAAAATTCACACAACTCCAAAAAACATTTGTCACGATTCTGATTCTGAAGGGACAGAAACCTAGCTCAAACTAGTTTATGTTAAAGAAAAAAAAAAAAAAATCCCCCCACAAGGGCTTCTGTCACTGCTTTAAGATGGAGTCAACAGCAGAGAATAGCTGCACCTGCAGAAGCTTCCCAGCAGCCATGGGAACACACAGCAGTGATCTCCAGGATCTCCCTCTCCAAGTCTTCTGGGACATCAATGCCTGATTCATCTTCTGGAGACACCGCCTCCATTATGTCATGCCGCTGCTCCAGAACCAACAATGATTCTCTATTGAGCATCACACTGAGGCATCTGAACACGAGCCAAGACCTCCACACTTTTGTGGCCTCCCTCTACTTGTCAAAAGGAATTCTCTCCATTGCAACCATGTTGGTCTTCTCACCATGGCCTCACTTACATCATGTTCCATCCTCTGTCATCAGCTCTCGGTTCTTACCTGGAATATCTCTCTGTTCCTTCCTAACTACCCACAACTATCCACCGTTCCAGGTCCAGGACAAACCCAATTATATCCTCTTTGCTACTGGCTCCCATCTTTTTATTGCCAATGTCTGGATATAAGAAACTATGAAATTAGTTCCTGTTGACTGGACAACATTGTATATATTTGCAGTACAGGACAACAAACAGCATTTTATTGACTTGTACACGTGAAAAATATCTAATTGACAAATACTTTTTACAACAATAAAAAAGAAACAAACTTCCCATTGCCATCGAGTTAATTCTGATTCATAGCAACCCTACAGGACAGAGTAGAACGGCCCCATAGGGTTTCTAAGGCCGTAATCCCTATGGAAGCTGACTGCCACATTTTTCTCCCATGGTGCAGCTGGTGGGTTCGAACCACCAACCTTTCGGTTAGCGGCCAAGTATTTAAACACTGCGCCACCCAGGCTCCTTAGTAAATACTTAAAGCACAAAATGAATAAGGAAAAAGAAAAGGGCCTGTGCTTAAATTTTTTTTATCTCAAAACCTACCTAGCAAATTCCTTCCCAAGTGTGGCTGACAAGTCCTATTGGAAGAGAGTGGGACAGTGGAGGAAAAAGACCAGTCTTTTCATTTCCTCATCACTGAGTCAGCATTCTGTACAAACTTATTTTTCAGACTAATCATTAGTTAGGTGAACAATAATTTGAAACCATAAGGAAACGTGAAAGGACTGTCTTCATTGATGGAAGAAGCAACAACAACAAACAAAACCATAATCAAACTAAATAATTTTTCAGTAGTGGCTTCTGAGGCCAAGCACAGTTGGAAAACAACAAAGTAAAATTCAAGGAAATGCATCAAGGAGACAATTGATTTTTCCAATTCCCAGGAAAGGCAGATTGATACTGTTGATAGCTCCTTTTTAACCGTACCCTCAGTAGGTAAACAGCATTCTGCCTGTGGCACTACTCAGTACTAATGAAATTTCTAAAAAATATATTGCATGTATCTCCTTCAAACTAGAATATAAACTCTTCAGGCACAGGGAACTTAAATATTTTTGCATTTACAGCTCCTCTCTCTTTTCGAAATTATTCTTCCACCAGAATTGTCAGAATAAATAAATAATAAAGTCACTTTTCATATAATGCCTATAAGGTACTGGAGATCATCTATTTGATTACAGCTTTGGCCTGAGGATGTATTTGGAGAAGAAGAAATGGATTTTAAAAGTAGAATGAAAAACTTGCCAAATCAAACAGGAAGATAGGAATGCAAAAGAATAGGGTACAGAGTCCAGGAAAAAATATTTAGAAAAAGTAAAATATTGACAAATCGTCAGCTATTAGGGCAAATACTCAAAGTATCATAAATATCAATAAAAGTGAAAAGTGCCTCAGGTACTTTAGAAATAACTAGCAGTTAAAACCTGGATTATGGAGATCAATCAGGCATTGGGACTAATTTTTTTGGGGGGGGCGGGGGAGTTAATATAGAAAAACAATACACTATGTGATAAATCAAAGTAGCCATCTGGGATTAAAGACTATTCTGAAGAATAAAATGAAGCCAAGCAGCTTCCATAAACCAGACCTGCAAGTGGTCAAATTCACAAGTATACCTATTGCCCAGAGCAGGAATTCTAGAATTTAAGAGTAATTAAGAAGTTCATCCTTCTAGCTTTGGGTAGAGCCACAATTAATAATTTCAAATAAAAATCTGGTCTATTTTTTCTTCCAACAAAAGAGACCCTATACCGTAATAAACAGTTACAGACACAGATTTTGAACCTGCCACATCCTGAACATGGCAGAGAAGAAGGGAAGAACAAACACAGGGTACTGTCCCTGTTCTCAACATATTTACAGTTGAAATAAAGAGATGAAACACCTACATAAAAAACAAAACCCACTCTCATAGCAACTTCATTAAAACCCAAAATAAAGAATGTTAACACCTCTAATTTGGACTTCTCAGAATTAAGTAGGGTCTATCATGGAAACCCTGGTGGTATGGTGGTTAAGTGCTATGGCTACTAACCAAAAGGTCAGCAGTTGGAATCCAGCAGGTGCTCCTTGGAAACTCTATGGGGGAGTTCTACTCTGTCCTATAGTGCCGCTAAGAGTCGGAACCAATTCGATGGTAATGGATTTGGTTTTTTATCATGTACTTTAAGAACCCTACTGACACAGTGGTTAAAGTGCTCATGGTTAAAGTGCTCAGCTGCTAACCGAAGGGTCTGTGGTTCAAACCTACCAGCTGCTCCATGGTAGAAAGATGTGGCAGTCTGCTTCCATAAAGATTTACAGCCTTGGAAACCCTATGGGGGGAATTCTACTCTGTTCTATAGGGTCACCGTGAGTTAGAATCCACCACGGCAATGACTTTGGTTTTTTTTTTATCATGTACTTTAAGCAGCCCTAGTGGTGCAGTGGTTAAGCACTTGGCTGCTAACTGGAAGGTCAGAGGTTCAAACCTACGAGTTGCTTTGCACAAGAAAGATGTAGCAGTCTGCTTCTGTAGAGACTATAGCTTTGGAAACCCTATGGGGCAGTTCTACCCTGTCCTATAGGGTCACTGTGAGTCGGAATCAATTCGACACCAATGGGTTTGTAATGGGATCATGCACTTTGGACATGTCATCAGGGTCAACGAACCCCTGGAAAAAGACATCATGGTTGGTAAAGTTAAGGGTCAGTGAAAAAGAGGTAGGCCCCCAATGAGATGGACTGGCACAGTGACTACAACAAGGGCTAAAAAAAATCAAAACATCACAGTGATTGTGAGGATGGCACAGAATAGGGCAATATTTTGGTACTCTTATACATAAGGAGTTCCAGAGTACTTAATTGTGCTCATGAGGAACCTGTACATAGATCAAGAGGCAGTCGTTTGAGCAGAACAAGGGGATTCTGAGTGGTTTCAAATCAGGAAAGGTGTGTATCAGGTTTGTATCCTTTCACCATACCTATTCAATCTGTATGCTGAGCAAATAATCCAAGAAGCTGGACTATATGAAGAAGAATGGGGCATCAGGATTGGAAGAAAACTCATTAACAACCTGTGTTATGCAGATGACACAACCTTGCTTGCTGAAAGTGAAGAGGACTTGAAGCACTTACTGATGAATATTAAAGACCACAGCTTTCAGTATGAATTACACCTCAATGTAAAGAAAACAAAAATCCTTACAACTGGACCAATAAGCAACATCATGATAAATGGAGAAAAGACTGAAGTTGTCAAGGATTTCATTTTACTTGGATCCACAATCAACACCCATGGAAGCCGCAGTCAAGAAACCAAGAGAGGCATTACGTTGGGCAAATCTGCTGCGAAAGCCCTCTTTAAATTTTGAAAAACAAGGATGTCACCTTGAAGACTAAGGTGTGCCTGACCCAACCCATGGTATTTTCAATCAAATCATGTACATGCAAAAGCTGGACAATGAATAAGGAAGACCTAAGAACAACTGACACCTTTGAATTGTGGTGTTGGCAAAGAATATCGGACTGCCAAAAGAACAAACAAATCTGTCTTGGAAGAAGTACAACCTGAATGACCTTAGAAGCAAGGATGGCGAGACTACGTATTACATACTTTGGACACGTTATCAGGAGGGATCAGTCCCTGGAGGACATTATGCTTGGTAAAGTACAGGGTAAGAGGAAAAGAGGAAGACCCTCAATGATGTGGATTGATTGACACTGTGGCTACAATAATGGGTTTAAGCATAACAACTGTGAGCAAGGCACAGGACCCAGCAGCGTTTCGTTCTGTAGTACACAGGGTCGCTATGAGTCGGAACTGACTCTAGGGCACTGAACAACAACATACATAAGGTTGCTAACAACAACAATCACAAAGACGACCAATTTGGAGCTCCATTTTAAAGGAACGGAAGAGCAAGGATAGTACAAAATTGGAAGGATAAACACTTCATGCAAAAGTCATAAAAAGTTATACTATGCAAAGAAGGGTCAAGGAAAGAACGAGTAACTTGTGTATTAGGAATGGCAAAGAGAAGAGCATGTTTGCAGCATCCGAACCTGATAGAAGAATTATAAGGAATCACGTGGCTGAGGTGCTGGGCTTACAGTCAGAGGGATGAGGGTGCAGCTGAGCAGAGGAGTTCTGAATTTATGGGAGAACAAAGGGACTTGCTATGGTTTCCTGAAATGAGACTCAGTTTTATGAAAATGATACTGTTGAGAAAATTATTGTGTATCTTGCAAGAAAAGGAATGAGGACCACGCTAAGGTAGTCAGTAAGATGGGGAAAAGGGAGGAGATGAGACCCCGCAGAGACAGGCGAATTTCATTTCTCTTGTCATGCTCTTGGTGAAATTATACTTATGATAACACACTTTATTTAGAGAGAATGAGGGAATGGATCATGCCAGAAATATACGTATTTGACCAGAAGAGGATTATTTTACAGATTAATAGCAAACAGCACAGTAACATTTAAGGTTAAAAAACCCAAAAGCAGACTTTGAAGAACAAAACGTATGCTGTTCTTTCGTGGAAACCCCCTGTCCCTGGGGAGAGAACTGTGCTACTTTGATCCTCAGCTGTTGCCAGTGGGCATCTGGGCTTGACACATCCCAGAAAGGAGCTGCTTCCTGCCACCCTGGCTGTCATCTGTGATGACTAAAATACTTTCTTTCCTCTTACTCTTTTCATTTCCTGTAACTCTGTTTTTCTGTTCCACATAGAACAGAAGAAAAAAATAGATCAAAAGTCAAAGAGCTAAAAGATCAAGGTACGTGGGCACGCAGCCGAGTTAAAAGTTGTCACGCCAAGTCCAAAATAGAACCAGAGGGTGCCCCGGAGACCAGGATCTCCTTTGTTTCTCTCCCAAACACAGCATTACTACCTCCACAATCTTCTGTATTCTGATCTCAATGTATAGAATTCCACGTGCATGAGGGCAGCTTTGGATGTCAAAGGACTGCGCCATATATGAATTTCCCAGAAGGCAGGTTCAGATCTCAGGCCACGTCACCGTAACCACCCTCACCCCAGTCAAACATGTATGTGACATTACGGATGTCATTAGCACACATGAAAACTCTCTTTGCTTAAAATGCCATCTATTATTAAAACTCAGGATTCCTTTTCTAATAAAAAATTAATGCCACATCAACTTCTAGAAAAGAAAGATATTGTCAATTAAAAAAAATGGCATATCTACAGTTCAGAGAAAATAATTTTCTACAAAAGGCTTTGGTTTAACCAAAGCACTCCTGAACTTAAGTAAAGAGCAGTTTATGCTATCCTGTACCCCATAAAAAAAACCAAAGAGTACATTTTTAGTTATTTCAAATAAGTTTTAAGTGATGGTTCAAAAGCATTAATGCAATTACTTATGAAAGTAAATGCGTTAATTGTCTTATCTGTTGCCAAGAATTGGAGTTGGCTTGATGGCAACTGTTTTTATTTGCTTGTTTGTTTTGTTTTTAAGTCTGTATTTGATTTTCCTCAGAATTTATCCCTATGTTTTTGGTTATTACATATAAGTACATATTAGTCTAAAGATGTAGAATTATTCCACATAATGGTTATTTATATCATGTTGTTGTTGTTGTTATGCACCACTGAGTTGGTTCCAACTTATAGCTACCCTAAAGAACAGAGTAGAACTGTCCCATAGGTTTTCTAAGGAGCAGCTGGTGTATTTGAACTGCCGGCCATTTGGTTAGCAGCCAAGTTCTTCACTATTGCGCCACCAGGGATCCATTTATATCATATATTGTTATTGTACTGTATAATATTATAATTTTTTGGATATATATACACACACACACACATATATACATATACACACACACACAATTTTCTGGAGATGGAAAACCAAAAGGGAAGAACACGCTCGGCATTTCTCAAGCTGAAAGAACTGAAGAAAAAATTAAAGCCTCGAGTTGCAACAGTGAAGGATTCCATGGGGAAAATATTAAACGACACAGGAAGCATCAAAAGAAGATGGAAGGAATACACAGAGTCACTATATCAAAAAGAATTAGTCGATATTCAACCATTTCAAGAGATGGCATATGATCAGGAACCGATGGTACTGAAGGAAGAAGTCCAAGCTGCTCTGAAGGCATTGGCGAAAAACAAGGCTCCAGGAATTGATGGCATATCAATTGAGATGTTTCAACAAACAGATGCAGCGCTGGAGGTGCTCACTCGTCTATGCCAAGAAATATGGAAGACAGCTCCCTGGCCAACAGACTGGACGAGATCCATATTTATGCCTATTCCCAAGAATGGTGATCCAATCAAATGTGGAAATTATAGAACAATATCATTAATATCACACACAAGCAAAATTTTGCTGGAGATCATTCAAAAACGGCTGCAGCAGTATATTGACAGGGAACTGTCAGAAATTCAGGCCGGTTTCAGAAGAGGACATGGAACCAGGGATATCATTGCTGATGTCAGATGGCTCCTGGCTGAAAGCAGAGAATACCAGGAGGATGTTCACCGGTATTTTATTGACTATGCAAAGGCATTCGACTGTGTGAATCGTAACAAACTATGGATAACACTGCGAAGAATGGGAATTCCAGAATTAATTGTGCTCATGAGGAACCTTTACATAGATCAAGAGGTAGTGGTTCAGACAGAGCAAGGGGATACTGATTGGTTTAAAGTCAGGAAAGGTGTGCATCAGGGTTGTATTCTTTCACCGTACCTATTTAATCTGTATGCTGAAGAGATAATATAAGAAGCTGGACTATATGAAGAAGAACGGGGCATCAGGATTGGAGGAAGACTCATTAACAACCTGCGTTATGCAGATGACACAACCTTGCTTGCTGAAAGTGAAGAGGACTTGAAGCACTTACCAATGAAGGTCGAAGACCACAGCCTTCAGTATGGATTACACCTCAACATAAAGAAAACAAAAATCCTCACAACTGGACCAATGAGCAACATCATGATAAATGGAGAAAAGATTGAAGTTGTCAAGGATTTCTTTTTACTTGGATCCACAATTAACAGCCATGGAAGTAGCAGTCAAGAAATCAAAGATGCATTGCATTGGGCAAATCTGCTGCAAAGGACCTCTTCAAAGTGTTGAAGAGCAAAGATGTCACCCTGAAGACTAAGGTGCCCCTGACCCAAGCCATGGTATTTTCAATCACATCCTATGCATGTGAAGGCTGGACAATGAATAAGGAAGACCGAAGAAGAGTTGACGCCTTTGAATTGTGGCGTTGGCGAAGAATATACCATGGACTGCCAAAAGAACGAACAAATCTGTCTTGGAAGAAGTACAACCAGAATGCTCCTTAGAAGCAAGGTTGGCGAGACTGCGTCTTACATACTTTGGACATGTTGTCAGGAGGGATGAGTCCCTGGAGAAGGACATCATGCTTGGGAGAGTACAGTTGGGAAAAGAGGAAGACCCTCAACGAGGTGGATTGACACAGTGGCTGCAACAATGAGCTCAAGCATAACAACGATTGTAAGGATGGTGCAGGATCGGGCAGTGTTTCGTTCTGTTGTGCATAGGGTCGCTATGAGTCGGAACCAACTCGACGGCACCGAACAACGACGACATATATACAATATCTCAATAATATAGAATAACTGTGGAATTAATAACTCCTCAGGGCTGTTGAAATGAGATGTCTATTCCAGTTAAGAGACAACTAACTTGTACAAGACAGAAGAACTAAAATTAATGCAATTTATACATGACTTGAATGGTGCAGATGGTTAATGCATTCCGCTGCTAACCAAAAGGTTGGCAGTTCAAGTCTACCCAGAGATACCTTGGAAGAAAGACCTAGTTGTCTACTTCTGAAAAATCAGCCATTGAAAGCCCTATGGAGAACACTTCCCTGGCAAACACGGGACCACCATGAGTCAAAACTTACTTGACAACAAATGGTTTATATATGATAACTGGTATCTCTTTCAAGGAAATAACCAGTAAGTTTAAACAGATTTTAATAAAATTTACATCTGACATCCTTATTTCCTGTCCTTAATTTCTCCCACCTCAAATATGTATTTTCCCTATCTGCACTGAAAATATGTTACTTTGGAAAACATCTCTGCCTTTTCCCTCTTCCTTGCCAATCCGTCCTACTGGATTTTCCAGATGGTTTTTATACTTGCCTTGTGCTTTGCTATTCTCAAAAAGCATTCAGACTCATAATACCATTTAGGCCTCATGTCAACCTTATGAGGCAGGTATTTAAGACAAACTCAAAAAACCCATTGCCGTAGAGTCAATTCCGACTCCTAGCGACCCTATAGGACAGAGCAGAATTACCCCATAGAGTTTCCAAGGAGCACCTGGTGGATTTGAACTGATGACCTTTTGGTTAGCAGTCATGGTACTTAACCACTACGCCACCAGGGTTTCCATCTATATTTCATAAATAAGGAGCTCTGTGGTTACTGGAACCTCCATTACTCTCATACTTAGATTATCTTTCTCCCACCAAACCCAATTAGACAAGACTTGCTAACTTTACCTTCTGAGTAAATGTCCTTTTCTTTCCCCAGTTCTATTCGTTTAGCGAAGGTCCTCAATGTCTCCTGCCTAGATCGCTGCGCCTCCCATTTCATGCCTCACTTCTCCTTCCATGTACATCCTGTACTCTTTGCTGAAGTGACTTTGAAAAACCCAAAACTGATCACACATCTCCAACCTCCTATTCCCCCTACCTTTGGCCATTTAAGAAGACCCTTTGGTTCTCCATTACCCACAGGATAAAGACGAACATGAGCACAGTAAAGGAGACCCTTTGCAATCTGGAGCCTCCTCCCTCCCTGACTTTTAACCTCTTACCATGCTTCTCCCAAGCAGCCTGTGCTTGGGCTGCCTATGCCCTCTCTCATGACCCCCAGCAAACACAGCTCATCTTTCAAGATTTAGCTCTGGCTGGACTCACCTCCTACATGAAACCTTCTCCAACGCCCTTGTAAGGACTGACCCCTCCCTTTTTTGTGCTCCTCCCTAGTACTTTACAGAGCTTGCTTTAGAATTATCAAAACATTGTTGCTTGTCTTTCCCCTACTTAGGCCATAAGCCACTGGGGTCTGCATCTATCGTATCTCTGTATCTTTAGGAGGGTACTTACCTACTCTAAGCACCTCATGTTCACTGAATCAGCATTAGAGGCCAGGGTTTCTGATTTCTAGCCCAGTGCCCTTTTGCCTACACCAGACAGAACAAATAACAACAGGAAAAGATATATTTCACTTGGAATTCCTGGATGTGGGAAGGCTGTCAGGGGAAAGGCCAGAGAAGTTTTCTGCTGGATGTTGGATCCCATCCGGTAATCTTAACTAAACTATTAAGAGATGGCTTTTGTGAAGAAATGGCCTGCTCTTCCAATTCTTCCAGACAAAGATCAGATGAGTCAATCCCATAAAGGTTGTGGGTAAAGAAGAAACATTCCCATTAAGGAAGCATTACCATTTCTTCCCACGAAACTGGGTGAAAGGTAGTGGAGTCTACCTTAGTTACTAAGGCCAAATGATCTCATCATACTGCTGGGAGGGGCCATAATGCCTAAGTTTGCTTTACTTTGTTAGAGTTTAAAGGCCAATACTTAGATATTAAAAGTTCAAAGAAAAGGAAGAAAACTAGATTGCTTTTCTTCATTTTACATTTTTTCTGAAATGGATAAGACTCAAGGAGAAGAATCTCTATTCCACGATCTTTGGCTTCTTAAGTACAGTTCAATGACAGTTTCTGGGAGGGGCATTGTCAAAAAGATGCTTATCATATTTCAGTTCTTAATAAGAGCTTGGCTTCCCCACCTCCACACCAGGTCCTCCCTCTTATGGTATGTGTTACAGAGTTGCATTGCTTTCTGTCATAGGCAACTCAAATTTAGAAAGCATGAGCTTTTTTCCCCCTCTTTCTATTTATTATTGTACTTTAGATGAAGGTTTACAGAACAAACTAGTTTCTTATCAAACAGTTAGTACACACGTTGTTTTATGGCATTGGTTAACAATCCCACGACATGTCAACACACTTCCTTCACAACCCAGGGTTCCCTATTACCTACCAGCTTTCCTGTTCCCTCCTGCCTTCCAGTTCCTGCCCCAGGGCTGGTATGCTCCTTTAGTCTTGTTTTGTTCCATGGGCCTGTTCAATCTTCGGCTGAAGGGTGAACCCCAGGAGTGGCCTCATTACTGAGCTGAAAAGGTGTCGGGGGCCATACTCTCAGGGCTTCTCCAGTATCTGTCAGGCCAGCAAGTCTGGTCTTTCTTTTTGAGTTAGAATTTTGTTCTATATTTTTCTCCAGCTCTGCCCCGGACCCTCTATTGTGATCCCTTTCAGAGCACTCAGTGGTGGTAGCTGGGCACCATTTCATTGTACTGGACTCAGTCTGGTGGAGGCCATGGTTGATGTGGTCCATTTCCCTCTTCATTTTTAAAAGTTTTGGGTAAAGGAGCATGGGGGAATATATTTTCTACTTACCCAGTGAAGCTAGGCATTGTTGATGACAGCAATAGTAACAATGTTTGAAAATCAGTCACGGTTACTGCTGGATTTTATTAGAAAAACTCACATTGGTCTATTTTTTTGGATTAATGTTGAATATATAGCACAGCTGAATGCGTAATTAAGGGTACCCACTTACTTTCACAAGTGATTAAAAAAATTTAAACTATTTACTATGAAAATTTTGTAAGTTATGCAAAAGTAGACAGATATTATAAAGCCCCATCTACGCATCACACATCTTGAATGATTTATCTACTCCTGGCTAATCTTGTTTTCTCTATACCCCAGCCTACTCCTCCCATCTTCTATTTATTTTGAAGCAAATCCAAAACAATATTATCTTTTCATCTATACCTACTGTAGTATGTCACTCTAAAAGAATTCTGTTTTTGTTTGTTTTTAATGAGCATAATACCAACATCAAGCCTAAAAAAATGAATAACTGTAATTGGTTTGTTTAAAAAAATCAGTGGAATCTGGCTGTTCTTTAGGGAAGGTATTAGTATTATATATTAGTATTTAGGAGTGGAATGGACTAAAACATCCCTATGCACATTGCTGGATATTTGAATACCCAGTAAAGTACTTAGGCAACTTCACAGTCCCTGCATAAGTCCACATGGCTGTTGCCAGTGGGTAATAGGAGTCATTTCAGGTGAGCTTGAGCCATACAGTTTCTGAAAGATCAGTATTTGAGCTCCGTATATGAGTGATTCTCTGAGTGTGGCCTAAGGAAGGATCTTCTATGTCAGAACCACTTGGGGGTGGCAAATGGGGGGTAGGAGAAAGAAGGGCTTATAAAAATGCACATTTTAGCCCTACATCAACAGACTGTTTGAAGTTTTAAATTTTATAGTCACTAAAATCTTGGAACTAGTAAACTAGCCAAGTGTCAACCAAGCCAAGATTATTGGGCCAAAGGAGAAACGAATTAATTACTTTTGTTTCTTCCAATCTTAAAAGAGAGGCTGGATGAGGGTGGTAAATTTATTAGCACAAACCAGTACTGCTAGACAAATAATTCAAAGGACAATCCCTATTAATGATGAATCTGTAGTGCTACCTTCAGAAATGAAGTTCTCTAGGTTAAATGTACTATCGCAAATCAAAACGCAGACCATGTTTGGGTTTCCTCTAGGATTATGATGTTACTGGTGATTTCTATTATTTTATCTTTTTGCTATGACTTGTGATTGTCAAGGTTTTTAGAAGGAGCCTCTCTTTCTCTTATAATCATAGATGTTAATTTGTTCAAAAGCTCTTTACAAAGAAAAAAAGGAATAGTGACCGCATTTAATTTTGGGCCACCAATTGCAAACAATATCTTAAACTAGAGCTTTTTAGAGCAGATTCCCAGATGTTGGGAATTTTGGGCAGAGGCATATCTTATTAAAAGCCTGTAACAAGTAGGTTCATATTCCTGTGAAAATCTTCAGGGAAGAGCTCTTCTCCTTGGAACTTGTAAAGTACAGTCCTTATAGAAAGGCTTTTTAGTAAAATAGGTATTTGGTTTTTCTAACTAAGAGCAAGGCCTTTAGGTTGCATTTGGAAGGAAGTTTCTCTTTCTTGTCTAAACAAGTTTTAAGGAATGCTAGGCTGCTAACTGAGACGTCAGCAGTTTAAGCCCATCAGCTGCTCCAAGGAGGGAAAGATGCAGCAGTCTGCTTCCATAAAGATCACAGTCTTGGAAACTCTACGGGGCAGTTTTACTCTGTCCTATAGGGTCACTATGAGTCGGAATCAATTTGATGGCAATTAAAAAAAATTTTTTTTTTATCTCTTTACAATGGTATTTCAGAAATGTTACTATACGTCGCCATTATTATTTATGATTCTGTGGGCCAGGTAAAGAGGAAGGGTACAGGAAGAAGGGAAAGGTTGGGAGATGCCCACAGATTGCTGTCTGGGCCCCTGCATACAATTGTAAGCAATACAAAAGACTAGGAAGATCATTAATGAAGCAGTGTGAGAACAACACAGTAAAGGGGAGTGGCCCTGAGCCATTCCTGAACATAGTCCCAAACCGCCTCCTTTCCTCCTTAGCACCCAGAGGCTGATTCTGCAGCTGTGAGCAATCCACAGCCCACAGCCCACACGCCATCTGTTGTGTTGTTGAGTGCCCTTGAGTCAATTCCTACGCATAGCGACCCTATGCAACAGAGGAAAACTGCCTCATAAGGTTTCCTAGGCTGTAATCCTTACAGAAGCAGATCGCCAGGTCTTTTCTCCTGCGGAGCCACTGGTGGGTTTGAACTGCCAACCTTTTGGTTAGCAGCCAAGTGCTTTAAACACTGAATCACTGGGGCTCCTTACACATGCCACCTAGGCACCTAATTTTATCAGATGACCTGAGACCTCATTTCAGGATGAATGACTAGAAAATTAGAGAGTTGCCTTCATGTTGTTAAAAAAAAAAAATTTTTTTTTTTCATGTTGTTACATTTCAAATAAGCCCAGCTCACGATATTCTAGAGTGTTAAAGGCATTCTTCTCCTCCATGAAGCAGGGGATCTAAGGTTATGATTTTATACACATTTCCCCATGGAGTTAAATAAAGCTATTTTTATTTTAACTGATAAGAAAATGCTGATATTTTTACTTTTCTTGAGTTGGCCCTCCTGGGGGAGGGGGGTAGAGTATTTTTTACTACTTGGATAAAGGATACCTGATGAGGAGAAGTCATTGTTGGTGCCTGATCTAGAAACAAAATATATGTTTAATATGGGAAACTAATATCTCTTTTAAAGGTTCAAATAAAAAATGTTGGATTATGACATTTACCTCATAAATCCTTTATTACTCCCTCTTTTTATCACCGGGAAAACTGAATATCAAAGTGTTTAAGAAATTGAATGAAGCACATATAGAATACAGGTAGTCCCTAGGTTACAAACATCTGACTTACAACCCGTAGTTACATACAACCCGTAGTTATGAACCAACCCCTGTAGGGCCTATTATATTAAAAATTCAAGGTACATACACTGGTTCATAATAACAAACAGGTGCTACTTTTTGACACACATAAAAACATTACTATTATTATTACTGTATTATTAAGTTAAAGATGTCTTAGTGTATCTGGAAGTGTTTCTTTAATGTCTTTTATACATAGAAAGGAATACTATATACTAAGACAAATATTTGACTAACTGATGTTAGATAGCAACTACACCTAATTGTTCTGACTTAGGTACAAATTCGGCTTCAAGACAGACTTAGGAATGGAACTCCTTTGTAATTCGGGGACTGCTTGTACTTGTGTCAAATGAAATTCGGGTCTACAGTGACTTTACATTGTTTTCATTGGGAATGTTTACAAGGTCTTTTATCACCTTCTAAAGCAATAGTCCTTTATGCTTATAATGCAAGATACAAATCAAATCCACCATGGATATCATTAAACTACATTTTTTAAAACTGTTTTTCCCTTTCTGCCATAATTTTTTTTTTCCATAATACACACTCATTTTAGAAAATCCAAACAATACCAACAGTTATAAAGACAGGGGAAAAAAATCAACAAAAATCAAAACACAATTTAGAGAAAATCACTGTTTTTAACGTTTTGGTGGACATCCTTCCAGGCCCATCTCAAAGAACAGAAATATAGATACACAATTTTATATAATAGAATCATGTTACACATCTTTTTATTTTTGTAAATTATTAAAATTTTTTTTTTTATATCAAAGATAGTCCAGAGCCTTTATGGTGCCTTTTTAAAAATCACAGATGTTATGGGTTGAATTGTGTTCCCCCAAATGCATGTCTACTTGGCTGGGCCATGAGTACCCATACTGTGTGACTGTCTACTATTCTGTCATCTGATATGATTTTCCTATGTGTTGTAAATCCTACCTTTCTGATGTTAATGAGGCAGGATTAGAGGCAGTTGTGTTAATGAGGCAGGACTCAATCCACACGATTAGGCTGTATCTTGAGTCAATCTCTTTTGAAATATCAAAGAGAGAACCAAATAGACATAGGGACCTCCTACCACCAAGAATGCAGAACCAGGGGGGGAGCACAACCTTTGGACCAGAGGTCCCTGCTCTAAGAAGCTCTTCTTAGGACAGGGAAATACTTGATGACAAGGACCTTTTCCCAGAGGGAGAAAGCCTTCCCCTGGAGCTGGCATGGTGAATTTAGACTTCCAGCCTCCTAAAGTGTGAGAGAACAAACTTCTGTTTGTTAAAGCCATCCACTTGTGCTATATTTCTGTTACAGCAGCACTAGATGAGTAAGAAAACAGACAATTTTTTGTTTTGGTTAAACTTATTAATCTTTCCCTTTATAATGTCTAAATTTAACTTTATGTACAGTAAGACCTTTCCTACTTCAAGATTATATAGTGGTTCTTGTTTTCTTCTAGTACTTTCAAGGCTTCTTTTTTTATATTTAAGTCCTTGATCAATCACGAACTCATTTTAATTATGGAGTGAAGTAGGTTTCCAAATTAATTTTTTTCCCAAATGGCTAATCAATTGTCCCCACGGATTTGAAAATGCCTCCAGATATATCTGGCTTCTTTCTCAACATTTATTAAGGTAGGTTAACAATACATGGAAACCCTGGTGGCGTAGTGGTTAAGTGCTACCGCTGCTAACCAAGAGGTCAGCAGTTCAAATCCACCAGGTGCTCCTCGGCAACTCTATCGGACAGTTCTACTCTGTCCTGTAGGGTTGCTATGAGTTGGAATCGACTCGACAGCAGTGGGTTTGGTTTTTTTGGTTTTTTCTGTCTTTCCATCATTCAGATTTAGCCTGCATACTCATTTTTTAAAAATTGGGGTGAAATTCACATAACATAAAATTAACCATTTTAAATGGCATTTAGGACATTCACAATGTTGTACAATCATCACCTCCATCTAGTTCTAAAACATTCATCTCCCCCAAAGGACACCCTCTACCCAGAAGTCACTCCCCACTCCCTTCTCCCCCCAGCCCCTGGCAATAATTACCTGCTTTCCACCTACCTATTCTGGATATTTCATATAAATGGAATCATACAATATGTGATCTTTTGTGTCTGGCTTCTTTCACTTACCGTAATGTTTTCAAGGTTCATCCACATTGTGATATTTCAGTACTTCATTCCTTTTTATAAATGAATAATATTTAACCATACGGGTATACCACACTCTGTTTATCCATTTGTCCATTGATAGGCATTTGGGCTGTTTCTCCCTTTTGGCTACTGAATAGTGCTGCTAAGAACATTCATGTATAAGCATCTGTTTGAATACACCTGTTTCAGTTCTTTGGGTATACACCCAGGAGTAGAATTGCTGGGTCATATGGTAATTCTATGTTTAACTTTTCAAGGTAACTCCAAATTTTCCACAGTGGCTGTGCCCTCTTACATTCCCACTAGCAATTTACAGAAGGGTTCCAATTTCTCCACAAGCTCACCAACATTTGTTATTTTTCGTGTTATACCCATCTTAGTGGGTATCAAGTGGTAGCTCACTGTAGGTTTTTTTTTTTAAATTTTTATTGTGCTTTAAGTGAAAGTTTACAAATCAAGTCAGTCTCTCACACAAAAACTTATATACACCTTGCTACATACTCCCAATTACTCTTCCCCTAATGAGACAGCCCGCTTCTTCCTTCCATTCTCTTTTCATGTCCATTCTGCCATCTTCTGACCCCCTCTGCCCTCTCATCTTCCCTCCAGATAGGAGATGCCAACATAGTCTCAAGTGTTTACTTGATTCAAGAAGCTCATTCTTCACCAGCATCTTTTTCTATCCCATTGTCCAGTCCAATCCCTGTCTGAAGAGTTGGCTTTGGGAACAGTTCCTGTCTTGGGCTAACAGAAGGTCTGGGAGCCATGACCACCGGGGTCCTTCTAGTCTCGGTCAGACCATTAAGTCTGGTCTTCTTACGAGAATTTGGGGTCTGCATCCCACTGCTCTCCTGCTCCCTCAGAGGTTCTCTGTTTTGTTCCCTGACAGGGCAGTCATTGGCTGTAGCTGGGCACCATCTAGTTCTTCTGGTCTCAGGCTGATGTAGTCTCTGGTTTATGTGGCCCTTTCTGTCTCCTGGGCTCATAATTACCTTGTGTCTTTGGTGTTCTTCATTCTCCTTTGATCCAGGTGGGTTGAGACCAATTGATGCATCTTAGATGGCCGCTTGATAGCATTTAAGACCCCAGACGCCACTTTCCAAAGTGGGATGCAGAATGTTTTCTTAATAGATTTTATTATGCCAATTGACCTAGATGTCCCCTGAAACCATGGTCCCCAAACCCCTACCCCTGCTACATTGGCCTTTGAAGAAGTCAGTTTATTCAGGAAACTGCTTTGCTTTTGGTTTAATCCAGTTGTGCTGACCTCCCCTGTATTGTGTTGTCTTTCCCTTCACCTAAAATAGTTCTTATCTACTATCTAATTGTCACTGTGGCTTTGATTTGCATTTTCCTAATGACTGATGATGTTGAACATCATTTCACGTGCTTGTTGCATGCATATCCTTAAGAAGAATTTTAGAATCATTCAGTTATGTTTCCTTGAGAGAGTCACTGAGATTTTGTTTCGTGGTATATTGAACACTGCTATCTTTGTAATGCTTAGCTTTCCTTTTGAAGAAGGTAAACTTCTCCATTTTTCAAGCTGTCTCCTTAGTAGGTGTGTTTTACTTTATTTAATTTCTATTAAATTTCTTTCTGGCTATTTTATGTATTTTTTGTTGCTGGTCTGTACTTTTGACTCTTATTTTTTAACTTCTTATTGTTAGCAAGAAAGGTGTTGATTTTTATGATTTTTTTCTGGTAATCAGGTAATTTACTGAGTGTTCTTATTTCTAATTGTTTTTTGTCAGTTCACTTCAGTTTAAAAAATAAAATTATTTTCCACCTATACTCAGCATACAGAAAGTCTAGCCTCCTGCAGGTTACTTTTGGCCCAAAGGCTTTTAATTTTCCTTATTGCTTTCACCCTCTGGCATACTGACCACTTCTCCTTTCTTGAGGACTCTGACACCTGGATCCTTCAAAGTCCACATGGATGGCATGCAACAACTTGGCTTTAACTACAGTGACTTTTACCTCCACTTCCCATAAATCACTCGAGGTTAATGCCTGGCTTTATCATTGCTCAAATTATTCCACACAGAAATCCTCATTGCAATATGACATCTCTAAACTCCCACTTTGCCTACTCTGCTAATCCCTTGCTCACTCTACTTATTTCCTGAGGCAGCCCAAACCGTAGGATTCATCTCCCTCAGTTTCCAATCACTCAGGTCCTTATACCACACCCACTCAGCATAAACACCCCAGGATCAATTCAAAATCATTTTTTTAAACTGCTAATCCCTGAAAGATGAGCACTGTTGAAGAGAGAAAAATCAGCCATTACTGTGGACTGGTTTCTCCACTGTCTGCTGGGACCTCAACGGTCCTCAGTCATCCTCCTCCTCTGGTACCCTCAACTAGTGTTCTAAACACTCACCACTCTCAAGCCCCTAATCAAACACAATCCATCCCTCTAGATGAAAAGACCCATGCCACCATGTCATCAAGAAAATGGAAAACTGAAGCCCTCAAATGAGAGCAGTCACATGTCTTTCCCTGACCTATAATCATCCATATCTGGATTCACCAAGACAAGGTCTGTCTCCTATCCATGTTCAAGCTCATTTTCTGTCACCTCTGGGCTTATGGCAGTCATTCCATCTTTGTGCTACATCTTCATCTTCTCCCACTCTGCTACTTCTTTCTCTTAGTTTATGAGCTGGCTCAAATACCTTCTTTCCATTTCGCTTTCTTATAGTTCTTTTCCTTTCTTTCCTTCTCAACCAAGCCTCTTAAATCATAGTCTACACATGCCGTGTCTGCTTCCTCATTTCCCTTTAACCCAGCCCACTATTGTCTAGCCTCCATTCCCATCACTCCACTAAAATTTCTTTCTCAAAAGTTCACTGAAATCTCTATACTGCTAAATGCCAAGGGCATTTTAACAGTTCTCTTCAGGCTGCTCTTGGTAGCAATGTTGTCTACTCTCTGAGATTCTCCTTCCCTTGCTCCCCTTCCCCCACCCCATGATATTACTCCCCTGTTGTTTATTTTGTGTGCTTCTTGTTGTATTTTGTTTCTTTTGTTTTTTGCTATCTACTGTTTCCCATTACCTTTGTGGCCTCTTCTTTTGACTTTTGGCCCAACATAGGATCATTCCCAGTTCTCTTTGGTCCCCTACTCTTCTCGCCATTGGAAAATTTTATCCACGCTCATGATTTTAACTGTTCCCTCTAGGCTGACAATTCCCAAATTTATCCCCCAGCGCTGGCAGCCCTCCCAATGTCAACTTCTATAAAAGTGAACTCATCATCTTAATACCCTAAATCTCCTGTTTCTTCTATGTTTTATGAATTAATGTCATCACAATCCATGTAGCCTTCCTAGAGAAAGAAATTAGCAGCCATTCTAGCTTCCTCCCTCTATCAATCTGATCCATCACCTTGTACTTTCAATTTTGTCTCCTCAACAATTCTCAAACCTGTTCTCCCATTTCTCTCCCACCCTTCCTGTCCCATTTTCCCTACCAAAACAATCTCACATGGATTGTTTTATAGCCAGGTAATCCCACTTCCTGTTTGTTCCCGAATAAATCTAGTTTAAACTCTGCCACTACAGTCGCCTCTGAAAAAACTCTAACCTAGCGTATCACATCTCTGAGTAAAACCCCTTCAATGGCTCCCTATGCCTTATGGGGAAATCCAAGCTCCGTCTCATGGCATAAGAGGTCTTCTGAGATCTTCCTTCAAGTTACTGCTTTTGCCCCATGTATTGTTACTCAATATTACACATTTTATGTTCCAGTAATATTAGTTCTCCACATTCGCCAGGCTGTTTCACTTCACTGTCATCATTTAGGCTATTTGTTCTGGTTTGAATGATCTTACCACCTCTTTTCTTTTCTTTTTTTTAGGCTAACATCTATGCTTCCTTCAAAACTTATCTCAAGAACAAATCTGTCTTGGAAGAAGTACAGCTGGAATGCTCCTTAGAAGCAAGGATGGTGAGACTACATCTCACATACTTTTGGACATGTTATCAGGAGGGATCAGTCCCTGGAGAAGGGTATCATGCTTGGTAAAGTAGAAAAACCAAAAAACCCAAACCCGTTGCCATCTAGTCAATTCCGACTCATAGCAACCCTACAGGACAGAGTAGAACTGCCCCATACAGTTTCCAAGGAGTGCCTGGTGGATTCAAGCTGCTGACCTTTTGGTTATCAGCCATAGCTCTTAACCACTATGCCACCAGGGTAAAATACAGGGTCAGTGAAAAGAGGAAGACCCTCAACGAGATGGACTGACACAATGGCTGTAACAATGGGCTCAAGCATAACATCAATTGTTAGGATGGTGCAGGACTGGGCAGTGTTTTGCTCCGTCATACACAGGGTCGCTTAAGAGTCAGAACTGACTCGACAGCATCTAACAACAACAACAAACCAATTACCCTCCATTAGACACTGTCTCGTTTTGTATTGTCCATCGAAAAACATAGCACCCTGATATATCCACAGCAATCTAGCTAATATAGAATAAAATATTTCTGACTGATATAGAATAAAATGACACTAGAAGAAAAAAAAATAATAAAACTTACCTCAGATATCATTTCCTCTAAGAAGCCTTCGCTTAATCCCTACACTGGGCTACTTTCTTCTATGTTGTTTTCTTGAAAATGCCTGTACACATTTTACTGATCACAGTAAGCTGAAATTCTTATTTAAATGTCATATTAAGATCTTGTTGAAATTACAGTGAAATCCGTTCTTGAGGGCAGAGTCCACATTTAATACACTGTAATATCCTTATAACATACTATAAAAAGCCCATTGCCATCAAGTAGATTCTGACCCCATATGTGTCAGAGTAGAACTGCTCAATAGGGTTTTCAACAGCTGTAGTTTTGTGGCACAAACACTTCAGTGTTCAACTACTAGCCAAAAGGTTGGTGGTTCAAATCTACCCAGAGGCACTTTGGAAGACAGGCTTGGTGGTCTAGTTTTCAGAGGTCACAGCTTTGAAAACTCTATGGAACAGCTCTACTCCACACACATGGGGTCACTATGAGTTGGAATTGACTCCATGGCAACCAACAACAACAACAATAATATGGAAGTAGATCACCAGGTCATTCTTCCTTGGTGCCACTGGGTGGTGGAGTCGAACTGCCTTTTGCACCATGCAGGGACACATAACATAGTATTTAAAAAAAAAAAAAAAACCGCTGTCAAGTTGATTGTGACTCATAGCCACCCATAGAGTTTCCAAGGCTGTAAACCTCTCTGGAAGCAGACTGCCATATCTTTCTCCTGCAGAGCTGCTGGTGGTTTTGAACTGCTGACCTTTCAGTTAACAGTTGATTGCTTTAACCACTGTTAGTATACCAAAAACTAAACCCATTGCCGTCAAGTCAATTCTGACTCATAGTGACCCTACAGAACAGAGTAGAAATGCCCCACAGGGTTTCTAAGGAATACCTGGGGGATTCAAACTGCTGACCTTTTAGTTAGCAGCCAAACTCTTAACGACTACACCACTGGGTTATAATAGTAGATCCTCAAAAATGTTTGTTAAATTCAACTACTGATGTAAATAAAAGTGCTTTAAAGAATATAAAGCACATTTAAAATGCTAGTATAATTTTTAAGTCAAGGTGGGAAACCAGGTATCTCGTAGGCATTCCCTGATTACATCTGAGGAAAAAGTCTTTTCAACCTTAAATTATACAGGCAGTCCCTGGGTTATGAACAGGATCCGTTCCTGTGTCTTTAAGTTGAATTTGTACGTTAAGTTGGAACAGGTGCATACACTTCTTATTTAGCCTCATTTTAGTGCAAGAAAAGGCTCAAAGCCTTTTCAAGGGCTTAAAAGCTGCATGTGCAGCAAGTGAAGGTGAGGAAGAATTTGTTTCAAGTAGGGGCTACTTCAGTCCTTTCAAAGTGACAGCAAATATATATAACGTTAAAGGGCAAGTATGAGTTGTTCTTACGTTTGATGTTTGTAACCCAGGGACCTACTGTATTCTGTATTCAGGTGCAAAATATAATTATTTGCAGACCTTAGGTATACCCAGGGGCAGATTATCCAATGGGCAAGGTAAGCATAGTGGTTACCTTACTTACCAGATCATCTGTAGTGAACAATCTCACATTTTTTCACCATCAAAGTTTCTACTTCTAGGTATGGCTGGCATCTGTCTCTCTCCTAAGCCCACAGCACCTTCTTACAGAATCAAAGCCTCTTTTCAAATTTACAATCCCTGACAGGACAGATGACCCAGTAAGAAGTTAAGCACAGGGTTACTTGTGTTTACTTCCTAATTTGTAGTGAACAATTCCCCTACAGATGAAAACGTGTGAAATTGTTCACTACAGATTAGGAAGTAAGCACATGTACGCCCATGCTTACCTTGTTTACTGGGTCATCTACCCCTGAGTATACCAGAGAAGCTTGCAACTCTGATAATGAATTTGGTATCATCTGTGTAATACATTTAAACGAAGTTACTGATTTGCACAATTCTACAATGGCCAAGCTAGAAGGCACTGTGGCCCTTTCCACCGCAGCCAAATGGCAAAGCAGGGTTGTTTGAATACAATGAGAATGCTGATATCTATCTATAAATGACTATGAGGATAGTTTAGGTATGCTCCCAGTGGCAGTCCTACCTTAACCAAGTATAAGTTTACCTAGGGGGGAAAAAAAGGCCAAACCAAGTAAGAAAGCAAAGATGCAATTCATATTCAAAAAGCTTTCCTCAGTTTGTTCAGTTCAATGTCTGACAGAATTCTTTATAAAAAGGCTGTAGAAAAGCACAGAGAAGTAGGCCAGTTTCTTCAAAGACTTGTACTCTTCAGGTTGGAAGGGATCTAATAAATCAGGTCATTCAATCCTCTCTCTTTACAGAGGAGGAAACTGAAGACCAGAAAGGAGAATGCTTTCCCTAATATTTCAAAGATTCAGTAAGTAGATCCAAAATCGAAAGTGAAGCCAAGTGAGCAAATCAAGGAGCGGAATTCTAAAAGTAAAAACAAACAAACAAAAAAACTTAAAGCCCTCCCCACTTCTGCTCTCCCTGTTATTCCTCCCAGCCCCAAACAATCCAGCCACATGAGACCCTTAAGTGCTCATCAAAAACAATTAGAACTTTCCAAATTTTTACTGTTTTTCTTCTTTCTGCATGGAATAATTTTCTCCCTCCTATTGAGACCAAATTCTTTCTAATCCATCAACCTCACATCAGATATCACATCTCATTTACGCTCACCTCAAGAAAAACAAATTGCCTACATCTCTGTTCCCATTCTACTGGTCTAATCATGGAATTCTTATTGCGTAGTATTAGTTATGAGTGTTTGCATTCTCCTGCTTTCCCCCCAGACTGGGAGATCCTAAAGGACACAAGGAAACTCTTTTAGCTTTGTATTTCCAGCACGGAGTAAACTCTAGGTAAATACTTGTTGAATTAAACTGAATTACATAAGAGTGAGGCATATCACATAAAATTTACTGAACAAGAAAGTATTAAAATCAGATTTCAGATAAGCTGGCTGTGTAATACTCCTATGCTAAAGGACCCTTCCTGTCCAAAAGATGAGGGAACAGGAAAATATCTTAGTCCTCAATAGGCTCAGGGACTTACCAGGTAGTAGCTCACAAAAGTTAAATATTAGGTGATACTTAAACATAAAAATGGAAAGCTTACTGCTAATAATTACTGCATAGGAAAGTCAGCAGTCATACTTTCATACAGTAAAAAAAAAGGGGGGAAACTGGAAAACCAAACCTATCGCCACTAAGTCAATTCCAACTTATAGCAACAAGTGGGTTGGGAAGCAACACTACAGGACACACAGAGCAGAACTGCCCCATAGGTTTCTTTTTTTTTTTTAATCCAACGCTGTAATCTTTACAAAAGCAGACTGCCACATCTTTCTCCTGTGGACTGGCTGGTAGATTCGAACTGCCGACATTTTGGTTAGCAGCTGAGGACTTAACCACTATGCTACCAGGTGACAGGAACTGGAAAAATTAATTCATATATAAATTTCCATAACGTGTAATGAAGTAGATGATAGTACATAAAGATTGTGATTGCTGCACCTTCATTTTCTTTACTACCTAAATTCATAGAAATTATTTAAAAAATTATGTTTTTCATAATACATAGGATATACTCTTTAAGAACAAGGCTTACCATATATTACATATGCATCCTCAAAGTATTTTTAATGCTTTATGATACACCCAACACCTAGCTACGTATGTTCCAGACAGTGAAAAATAATTTTAGGATAACATGATAACTAGTAAAATTTTACTTTTTTCATAATGAGGTAAGAAGCCTAAATTGAAAAGTACAGAAACTGGTTTGTAAGTATGACCAAAATCTCAATCTTATTAGAGTTACATCTTGTTTTTGACCAAAAACAGTCTTATTCATAGAATAGTTTAAATTATTCTTATGCACCTCATTCACAAAATTCAGCTTCAAGTAACTTCAGGCTACTTAAAAAATTGAATTCACTCTTGAAGGAAGCGGATTTGCCAACCTTATGACTATTCAAAGAATGGAGTCCTGGCTTTGAAAGTAAATCCCTGAGAGGAATTTCAAAAAGATTTTGTGCAATTGCAGCATTGTTGGAAAATTTCTTGGGTTCCTTCGGTGACTACTTTGAAAAAGACACCATTTACATATTTTTAAAAACATATCAGTCACATTACTTTACCGTAATACCCTGTGATTGAGCAAAGAACCCAACTGTGGTTTTTAAAAATTGGAATCTATGAATGACTGCTGAACAAATCACAGTGTAAAGTGACAACTGAAAAAATTAATTTCTCTACTGTCAGGTTTCTGCCAGAGTAAACAGAGAAGTACCTAGCAGATGGGTACCTGTACTTAATACAGGAGAATGTAACAATGCCCAATTGACAGCTAATGGTTCTCTCTCTACCCCTTCCTCTACAGAACATCATAAATCCTTTCAGTGTTAGAATTATAGAATGGAAATGGTTACACAATCGAGAAAACATACCATAAAGGTGAAGAGATCTACTCAGGTATGCACAGACACTTAATGGGAGACACTTTGCCTTCTGTTCTGTGATCCTTCTTCCTAACACTGAGGGAGGTTGCATAATTTAGTGATTTCAGGAGACAGGTTTGGGTTAGGCTGCCTGCATTTGAATTTTGGCTCTAATATTCCATCAGCTGTTACGACCTTAGGCAACTCACTGTGTCTCTGTTTCCTTATGCATAAAATGTGATCATAATAGTATCTACCTCATTATATATGTATAGATGCAAAAGCACTTTGAACAGTGCATAGTTTATAGCAATTATATCACCTAATTCCATTTAGGAGCCCTGGTGGCACAGTGAGAGCTCTGCTGCTAACCAAAAGGTCAGCAGTTCAAATCCACCAGCCACTCCTTGGAAACCCTGTGGGTTAGTTCTACTATAGGGTCTGTTGTATAGGGTCTGTCCTACAGTGTCACTATGAGTCGGAACAGGCTCAATGGCAATGGGTGAGTTTTAATCTCATTAAAGCTTTGATACATTTTCTGGAGACACCTAGTCTCTTCTTTGAAGGGAAACCAAATCTCAGAACAAAATAAAATTTTATCAACTTCATTTTCCTTATGGGCAAAGGCTTATCTTCTTTATCCTAGCGATATCCATAGCATTCAGCATGGTACCCAACACACAGAACTACTTAGTAACTGTGGGTTGGGTATATGAGCAAATTTCTCTGGTCACTGTGAATTATCAAATACTGCCTTTCTCCCAGCTCACAGGCCATTGGTATTCTTATTTCCTATGTTCTGATGAAAGGTCTGATATTTTGTGATTTCAGAAAAGGTGCTATGATTCTTTGTAAAATTTTTAGAAAATATTCTGATCAAATTATGCACAAGCTTAAGGAAACTTCACATCAAAACTGGTTCAACTTTATATACTACAGAAATTTATTATTGAAGAAGTAAGAGAGGGACCACCAGACTAAGTCCAGCACAACTAGATGGTGCCCGGCTACCATCACCGACTGCTCTGACAGGGATCACAATAGAGGGTCCTGGACAGAGCTAGAGAAAAATGTAGAACAAAACTCTAACACACACACACACACACACACACACAGACCAGACTTACTGCTCTGACAGAGACTGGCAAATCCTCAAGAGTATGGCCCCTGGACACTCTTTTAGCTCAGTAATGAAGTCACTCCTGAGGTTCGCCCTTCAGCCAAAGATTAGGCAGGCCCATAAAACATAACGAGACTAAATGGGCACACCAGCCCAGGTACAAGGACTAGAAAGCAGGAGGGGACAATAAAGCTGGTAATGGGGAACCCAAAGTCAAGAAGGAGAGAATATTGACATGCTGTGGGGTTGGTAACCAATGTCACAAAACAATATGTATACTAATTGTTTAATAAGAAACTAGTTTGCTCTGTAAACCTTCATTTAAAGTAGGAAAAAAAAAAAAGGAAGGAAGAGAGGGAGGGAAAGAAATACATTGTTGACAGTTCAAACTATACTCTTGGAGGGACACATATGTTGAATAAAGCATCCAGCACACTTTTTAAGTTGTTAAAATAAGGGGATGTTTTCCAATGAATTATAAAAAAACAGTACAGTCATAATAAAAGTTGTTAGGATGAATTGGTAGTTTGTCAATACTATCAACGTAGAGGAACTCAAACAATACACCCTTTACAGTGGGATCTCTCAGAACTGTAAGCCAAATAAGATGTCGATATTAATAATAACTTTTCACTTGTTCTCAGATTAGTAAGGCATGGCCTAAAAAAATTAAATGAACAAATATCTTTTTGATTAAAGCAATATAAGATAGCAAACTGTTTTTCAAGCAATGGAGAAATTAAACCAGCTGCCGTTGAGTCAATTTTGACTCATGGCGACCCCCTGTGTGTTAGAGTAGAATTGTGCTCCACAGGGTTTTGGATGACCACATTTTTGGAAGCAGATCATCAGGACTTTCTTCTGAGGATCCTCTGCACAGACATGAACCTTCAGTCTTTTGTTTGGCATTGGAGTGTGTTAAGTGTTTGTACCACCCAGGGACTTTATGGAGAAATTATATTCCTATAAAACACAATGCTACTAGTAAATTCGGGTAAAATATTGACTCACATCAGAAACACTAGAGGTTTCAAAATGATTTGTAGGTTCACAAGATAATGGTTTTCAGAATAGTCGTTAATGGTAATGGACACAGAAATTAGCATACTTCTGAAATTCTTCCCAGTTATTTAAACATGATTTGAAAAATCTAGAAGATTACATATGGCTATAAGCATATACCTGGTACCTCGCGACTATAAGGAAACATGAACATTTATACACTGAGCAGTATCTCCATTAGGGAAGAAGAGGCACGTCAACTACCATCTCACTGCCTGAGACTTCACTGGCAGGACTGGGAGAGATGAAAAGGAGCATCTTTCAGGACAGAGGAGGAAGATCATCTAGGTTAATAGTAAATTAGTATTTCTTTCTCTTTTCAACATAACTCACTATTATTTCCATCCCCCAACCCCTCTCTTAGTCCAACTCTCTTCCATCCTCTCCCTAGATCCTTATATCTTCTCCAACTTCACATTTCCCTTTCCCCACCTTGGTATCTCCTCTTTTTAAACAGGTCTCATCACCATCTATCCAGCTACTCAGAGGGTGACCCAGATATCGCTCCCTCATCTGATTAGGGGGTCTGTCTACGATCATTCAGACTAGAAGAGGGGGACTGAAGAGATAAGTAGAAAGTTAAAAATAATTTGAAAACAGTTCAGTCAGAAATCAATCCCTCTCTTTTACACTACAGTCCACTTAATCATTATAAAGTATAAGGCACTGACCTCATATTTTAGATGCTTATAATCTTGTTTCTCTTTCTATATGAAAGCCCTTTCATTTCAATCTACATGATGGGCCCTTATACATTGCTGATGGGAATATAAAATGGTACAACCACTTTGGAAGACACTTTGGTAGTCTTGTAAAAAGCTAAACCTAAAACTACCACATGATTCAGCATTTCCACTCCTAGGTAATCTACTTAAGGTGGGAAAAAAAGCAAATATCCACCCAAAGATTTGCATGTGAATATTCATGGCAGCATTATTTTTAATAGGCAAAAAGTGGAAACAACCTAAATGTTCATCAACTGGTGAACAGATAGACAAAATGTAGTAAATCCATACAATGGAATAATACTCAGTGGTAAGAAGGAATGAAATACTAACATATGCTACTTCTAGGAAGAACCTCAAAAATATTGTGTTAAAGGAAAGAAACCAGACATGAGACCACATAGTGTATAACCCAAACCAAACCCATTGCTATCGAGTCAATTCTGACTCATAGCTGGCCCTATAGGACAGAGCAGAACTGTCCCATATGGTTTCCAAGGAATGCCTGGTAGATTCAAACTGCCGACCTTTTGGTGAGCAGCCGAACTCTTAACCACTACGTCACGAAGGTTTCCACATGGTGTATACTTTCATTTAAATGAAATGTCCAGAAAAGCCAAATTTAGAGATAGAAAGTTGATTAGTAGTTGGGGGGGGGGGGCAGACGGTGGGAATGGAGATTAAGTGTAAATATACAGGAAGGATCTTACTGGGGGATGAAAATGTTCTAAAACTGATTTATGGCGATGGTGAACCACTTGGTAAAATACTAAAAATCACTGAATTGTTATACTTGAAATGGGTAAATTCTATGCTATGTAAAATATACCTCAATAAAGCTGTTCAAAAAAAAGTGCATCATGGGGCATAACGCTGCGTTATGAAATGTGGGAATGTAACACACCTGAGTGACCAATGAGAGTATATCAATTAGTCCACCTGAGAGAATGCAATTTAAGTTGGTTCTGCTTCCCTTCTAAGGGTAAATAACCAAAATTTATGTTTGGATAAAAATACTCATTCTCTTTAAAGAGAAAGAAGGGATCATTATAAGGTGGCTGAGCAGGAGTCTCCAAGAACTTTGCTTTCTTCTGTTTGAAAATGTCTGAAGTGCCTGAAACAGGGCATTTAAAGAATTAGAAAGATGTCAATGGACATTTGCTATTGGAATTTAGCAAATGGAAAAATCTCTTGGGTTTAAAGATAAGGACAGAAAAGCTTAGTGCCTGGAGGCGAAATATGGATCAAAAACAAAAGTACTGGACAACAGATGTGATAACACCAAATCGGTAAATAATATTTAAATAAGCTGCTAGTTACAAAATACTAGTGATGGCAGGAGCTACTTTTAGCATAAAGTAAAACCAAAGATGACATATTGGAATGAAAGAAATGCTTTAGGGGCTGTTACAAGTGTCCTCAAGGTCTAGCTGATGGAACGAAGGCTCACTGAATAGAACTCTGGTGCATGCTACTGTAGAAGTATATACAGGTTTATTTTAACTACATTTTCTGTCATCCCCACCCACCAGCACCCCATAGCACGTCCCAGGCCTTCAACAGTGAGGACAAGCATAACTACAGCTTATGAAGAGCTGACAGTATGTCAGGCATTAGGCTAAGCGCAAAGGCAGGGGTAGTTCAGTGGAAGAATTCCTACCTTCCATGTGGGAGACTCAGGTTTGATTCCTGGCCAGTGTACCTCAAGTGGCAGCCACCACCCGGAGTGTTGCTATGATACTGAATAGGTTTTGGCAGAGTTTCCAAACTAAGATCCCTAGGAAAAAATGCATGGTGATCTCCTTCTGAAAAATCAGCCAACAAAAACCCTATGGATCACACTGGTCCCCATGAGTTGGCCCTCTGACTCAATGGCAGCTAACAATAACAGTTGGCTAAGTGTATTTTTTTACATTTCTCGTTTAAATTCCAAAACAAGTCTATATGAAACAGCTGACTTAATTATTCTCCTTTACAGATCATGAAACCAAGGCTTAGAGGTGCTAAGTACCTTGTCAGGGTCACACCTCTAAGACAGGGCAAAGTCAGAATTCAGCTCCTAGTTTACTAGGGCCTGTGTTCTTAACAACTCATGAACTGCCTTGACAAATCAGCAATTTTCTGCGATATTGGCCTCCAGCCATAGAGTTGTTTTCAAAACATTTCAAACCAGAACACACTGTTTATTTTTCTCCTTCTCTTCAAACCCCTCCACTGATTGTTTTATTTTAATATAATTTTTATATTTTTCATGTTTTCTAATATGTTACCCATAAGTTTTTTCCTACCCAAAGTTTATATTAAAAAGTGAGCTAGGTAGGTTTGTCAGATTTGATGACCTGGAAATTAAAAAAAATGTACACTTACATACACACATGCACATATATACACATGTATGGACAGACATGTATATGTGATATAGCAATTCTCTTCCTTAATGGGAATTTTCAAAGTTTGAAGTAAGCATTAAGAAACTGAACTTCGTTCAGTAATTTAATTTGCCTTTGCTCTTCTTCCAATTCAAAATCAGTTCCCAAACCCAGTCTTACTCTGCTTGTAGCCCCAATGTGACATGTACAAGGAGAGTAAAGCTTGGGTGATAAGTACTTTCACTATAGGTAATTTATTTCTACTTGAATTCACAAGTTAAAGCAAAAATCCCCCCACCCCCAGTGCCAACGAGTCAATTCTGACTCATAGCGACCCTATGTCCCTAAAATCAAAATCATGTTTTAATAATATCGAGTAGCTTCATTTAAAGGTAAATGTTTATGTTGCTGACATTCACCCTCTCTTCATTACATGGAGTTGAACCATTTTCTATAATTCTTATGCTCTAAGTTATTAAATTTTAATTGTTAAAAATTCAAGAAACCACTTCACACTCACTAGGATGAGTAGAATCAAAAACATAACACAAGTGTTAGTGAGGATGTGGAAACTGGAGCCCTCATACACTGACGGTGGGAATGTAAAATGGTGCAGCCATTTTGAAAAACAGTCTGGTAGTTTCTTAAATGATTAAACATAGAGTTACTACGTTGTTTTTGTTGTTGTTACTGTTGTTAGTTGCCAGCAAGTCAATTCTGACTCATGGCGACCCCATGTATGCAGAGTAGAGCCTTTCCATAGGGCTTTCAATACTGTGACCTTTCAAAAAAAGATCACCAGGCTTGTCTTCCAAGGTGCCTCTCAGTAGGTTCAAACCATCAACCTTCTGGCTAGGAGTCAAGTGCTTAACTGTTTGTGCCACCCAGGGACTCCTAGAGTTACCACATGACTCAGCAATTCCACTTCTAGGTATATACCCAAAAGAAATGAAAACTTGTTCATGGATGTTTGTAGTGGCATTATTCACGGTAGCCAAAAAATAGAAACAACCCAAGTGGTCATCGATGAACAAATGGATAACCAAAATGTGGTATACCCATACAATGGAATGTTATCCAGCCATAAAAAGGAATAAAATCCTGATACATGCTACAAATATGAAAGAACCTTGAAAACATTATGCTAAGTGAAAGAAGCTAGTACAAAAGACCACATACTATATGATTCCATTCATATGAAAGTCAGTAATAGGGAAGCCTATAGAGGCATAAAGTAAATTAATGGTTGCTCTGGGCTTTTTTTTTTCTGGACTAGAGGTAGGTGGGGTGGGGAGAATGGAGAATGGGGGAAAAGGAAGGGGCATGACAGCTAAAGTGTACTGGGTTTCTTCCTGAGGTGATAAAAACATTCTAAAATTGACCATGGTCACGGCTGCGCATATCTGTGAATATACTAAAATCCATTGAATTGTACACTTTAAGTGGGTGAATTGTATGGTATATGAACTGTGTCATTAAAAAAGCTATTAAAAATCAAAGGATTGCACAAAACTTTTTGCTATAATGTAATTCATAAGAACAGGGCACCAGGATTGGAGAAAACTCATTAACAACCTGTGTTATGCAGATGACAAAAGCTTGCTTGCTGAAAGTGAAGAGGACTTGAAACACTGATGAAGATCAAAGAGCACAGCCTTCAGTATGGATTACACCTCAACATAAAGGAAACAAAAATCCTCACAACTGGACCAATAAGCAACATCATGATAAACAGAGAAAAAACTTAAGTTATCTAAGATTTCATTTTACTTGGATCCACAATCAACACTCACGGAAGCAGCAGTCAAGAAATCAAATGATGCATTGCTTTGAGCAAATCTGCTGTAAAAGACCTCTTTAAAGTGTTAAAAAAGAAAGATATCACCTTGAAGACTAAAGTGCACCTGACCCAAGCCATGGTGTTTTCAGTTGTCTCATATGCACGCAAAAGGAAGACGGAAGAGGAATTGACGCCTTTGAGCTATGGTGTTGGCGAAGAATATTCAATACACCGTGGTCTGCCAAAACAATGAACAAATATGTCTTGGAAGAAGTACAACCAGAACGCTCCTTGGAAGCAAGGATGGCAAGAATATGCACATACTTTGGACATGCTATCAGGAGGGATCAGTCCCTGGAGGGTCAGCAAAAAAGAGGAAGATCCTCAATGAGATGAGCTGACACAGTGGCTTCAACAATGGGCTGAAGCATAACAACAATTGTGAGGATGGTGCAGGACTGGGCAGTGCTTCATTCTGTTGTACATAGGGTCACTATGAGCTGGAACCGACTCAACGGCACCTAACAACAACAATTTAAAATATGAAGCAAGAGAGCATTGGCCAGAAATATAGCAGCATTAGTTTTAAATATTTGTTGAAATTCATCAAAAGTAATCCTGGTCGTTACCAAATCAGATTCATGAGAGCCTTCTGGAAATAAAAGTACATCTCATAAAATGTGTGTCAAAAAAGTTAGGCTATGTTAGCACTGTCTTTGTACTGGGAACATAAAATTCAGAGTGAGAATGGTAATGAAAGCAGGGGGAAACTAGAAACTCAAGGAGGAAATACAAAGAGAAGTTATCATTTTTTTGGTCAGAAAAGGGGTACGATGTATTTTTTTTTTAAATCAAATGTGCATGTTGGTGATGAGTAAATCCACAGCCTCACCGTCTAGCATGAAGGTGAGTAAATAAACCACGGCTCTCGGGCAAGCAAATGGACCTAAAAATTCTAACTGCTAATGACGGAATATTTAAGAAATTTAAAAAGTAGAATTTCCCTTGAGACAGTCAAGCTGAACGTTAACTACGAGCATATCATCCACCTTAATTAGAGGGACCTATGATCTCACCCTCCCCAGCCCACTAACAGATGGTTTTTGAAAATGATTACTTGCTAGGCCTTCTGGGAAATTCAATACAGTTAAAATGTGATTGAAGTTTAGAATCTATTTGGGGAAAGATAACTAATAACCACTCGACTAGCATTTGAGTTAAGATATTTTAACAACTTACAACAGTACTTTGTACATGCCAAACATTCAATAAATGCTAATTGTTACTTAACAGTGATAATAGTAGCAGTTAAGTTCTATGGGTGTGACCACATCTGTACAAGGTGAATGATGATAAAGAAGAGATGAGTATGGCCTGGAATGAAAATTGAAGGCTTGAAGTGAAGAAAAAATGGAGTTGATTTTAGAAGTATATTAAGAGAAAAGAGAGGGGGCTAAAGGAACAGAGGTAAAGAGAACGGAAAAGGGAAGGGAAAGAAGAGGGAAGAGGTAGGGAAAGGAATAAGGGAAGGGAACCGCCATTCATTACTACCTCTGGCATGTTGTTGTTGTATGCCTTCAAGTTGACGCCAACTCACTGTGACCCTATAGGACACCTTGCGTAACTAGAACAGAACTGCCCCACTCGGTTTCCTAGGCTGTAATCTTTAGCAGAGCAGATCGCCATTGTACCACCAGGGCTCCTCACCTTTGGCATACCTGTTCTTTAGGTATACTACCTTTTAAGTACAGGGCTGCTAGTATGATCATGTGGCTATAAAAGATATGCATGTTGACTAGTATTGGGAAATGAGGTTGGAATGGTTTATGTATGGCCAGATCACTAGGATCTTGAAAACCTGACATAAGACCCTGTTTTTTAGAGCAGGCCATGGAGTGCCGTCGTAGATTCTCAAGCAGGGGAGCAGGGCTAAAATGTAGTACAGTGGTTACAAGTTCAGGCTCTGGAGTTAGGAGACCTGGGCTTGATTTGAACTGTTCTCTTATTAACTGTGTGACCCTGCCTAGTTGTATAACTTCTCAGGACTTCCATGTTCTTATCTGTAAAAATGAAGCCCACAATGGTAACTGCCTAACTGAGAAAATGCATGTTAAGTGTTGAGAACATTGCCTGTCACAGAGCAAGTTTTCTCAATAAATGCCAGCTACTATTACCTAGGGAGAGCCCTGGTGATGCAGTGGTTAAGAGCTATGGCTGCTAACCAAAAGGGTGGCAGTTTGAATTCATCAGCCATTCCTTGGAAACCCTATGGGGCAGTTCTACTCTGTCCTATAGGGCTGCTATGGGTCGGAATCGACTAGATCACAACAGATTTGGGTTTTTTGGTTTAGGATTACGTGGGAGGATGGGTCCTAGGTGATGAGGCCTATGTGAATGTGGCTACAGATCCAAGGGAAATGGAGTAGAGAACCATTCTAATACTCTTAGATGAAACTGTCCAACGGGAAACCTGGACTTCAACAAGACTTTGTGCTTAGTGATAATTAATCTTAGATACAAAGTTCAAAACAGAGAGGTTAGGCTGGATTTCTAATCATAAAAATTTGTCAACCTAAAATTGATTTCAAATACAGAATTGTCACACTAGTATTATCACTGTGATAATCTACCTCCCTTCCTCCTAAAATTACTCTTATTTTGATACCAAGAAAGACATTAAGAGCTCAGAAGTAGAGAATGTTTAAAATCTTAGACTGAATCAAAAGTGATCTGAGTTGGCTTGGAAGACACTTTGTAGCGAAAAACATACAAACAAAATCCAAAAAAAAAAAACAAGAGAAGTTTACCAAATACCACCAAACAGATAAACGTCCTAACTGTAGAGAAGATTCAGATAAAATTTTTATGGTACCTTGTCTGTGTATTTAATGTGGTAGTGGTCACACTGTCCCTCAAGGTATAAGAATATACATATATGCCTCCCACCTTCCACGTCCACCCCCAAAACTGCTCTGGGAGTTCCAATAGTACAGATTCCAAGTCGCATTGTTCCTTGTATTCCCCCACCATTATTTAACAAAAAGTAGGGTTGCTATGAGTCGGAATTGACTCTATGGCGATGAGTTTGGTTTTTTTTTTTTTTGGTTTTGAGGCATTCCAATGTTTGCTGAACTGAAATGAATTTGTGAAACTGGTCAGTCCAGAAGAAGGGCTGTGTTGGGGCCTTTAGTTTCAACGTGGTTAGGCTTACTTTGCCAATAGCTTAAGAGTTTGGGGTTAAGAAACTTAATTTAAATGCTATAGTAGGCTTTTTCAATCAAAAGGATCTTAATCGAGTATCTAAACGACTGGGAATGGGGAGATTTCAAAATCTGATAGCTGTTGGGTAGGCTTGAAACACTTTGTGTAACTAGAACTAAACACTGCCTTTGGATGTGTCCTGGATTAGGAATTTAAAGTCCTAGGTTCTAGCCTTACCCCGCCACTCAACACTCCTGTCACCTCCAATATCTACAGAATAGTGATAAGACCATCTACCTTGCCTACTCATGATTCTCCACAGAAATAAAGTATATGAAAAAATTACTAAGTGAAAAGGAAATACCAGATGTTTTCGGATAGTTCGTCATTCTGTGGAGTTGAATTATTACTATAGGGTCAGGATTTTATCCTTTGGTGAGAAAACAAAAACATTTTGTGGGGGTTATACCTAGAGCAATTTTGTCTCAATTATGTCATATCTATCACAAAGAATAAAAAGTGTCAGCAAAAGTGGACAATGCCGGCAGGGCAAGGGAAAGAGTAGCCAAGCAAAGAGATACTGGGAGAGAATATCACTGAAGCATAGGAAACAAATCAATGTAGCTACGAAAATTCTCTTCGTTCTAAAACTTCAGCCCAAACTTCAACAGATTCGTAAATGGAACATACTTTTGTACTCACAACCCTTTGTGTGGAGCCAGGCTGAGATTTTTTTTTTTTTTTTTAATGAGCAAATAGTTAAATAATGAATATGGGAGATTAATTCTTTACTATTAAAATAATTTGTCATCTTTTCACACTACTATCAATAGTATATTTTAATACAACCCCAACAACTTGGGGTTGTTTAAAAAGATAAAATTGGGCTTGTTCAGATATTTATCCGGAACTTAATAATGATGTGATATTATAACGATACAGCAAATACTGATTCTTTACATTTTTAAAACGGGAATGTTTGGGAATAACACTAGTGTAAATTTTTTTTTTTTTTTAAATAATCACATTACTGGGTTTTTCAGAAGCCCTCGGTGTAGTATGTTGTTGTGTGCTGTTGAGTCAATTCCGACTCATAATGACCACGTAGGACAGAGTAGAACTGCCCCATAAGGTTTCCAAGGAGTGGCTGATGGATTCAAACTGCAGACTTTTTGATTAGCACACTGAGCGCTTAACCACTTCTCCACCTGGGCTCCTTCAGTGAAGTGTGGGGAAGATAAATAAGGGTCATTACAGGAAGCTAGATAATCCTTGTGATCAAAATATTTGATTTTTTCACTTTCTTTGACCAGAAGGGTTTCCAGGTTAAATAATGTGCTAATCTTCCAATTATGCATATGAATCGTTTAAGAGAACAGCAGCAGCTCAGTATTTGAAGCTTTTTATTTTATCTGTATATTAGTGGTGCTCCCCTCACCCTCACCCTACTCCGACCCAACACCAACCCCTCTCAAAAAAATTGGGGCAACGAGTTTGTGTTAACTACCCAACCAAAGGCAGGCAGTCTTTGAGGGGAAAGACGAAGCACATTTCATGTTTTCTACTACTTTTCCTCTCTCTTGAGAGGAAGAGTGAAGGAGATGGGGGGAAAGACACCCCCAAGCTCTGAATCAAATGACAAAATAAACATCACTGTGAAGCTAATAACCAGATGGCATCAACGGGACAACTGAATCGCCACACACGTCATTAAGAAGGACAACTGACATAGATGGTAGCGCTCTGTTTCTGGACATGGCCCAGGGATTTGAATAGTTTTCCCAGATCCCCCTTGGGAATTATAAAATACCAGTTACACTTTGGGCTCAAATAATTTACATCCCCGCCGGTCTGCAAGCTACAATGCATTCCCGCTGCTGTGCCTTTACTGATGGATTTGAGCAAAAGAAAGATCCGGCGCCACAGAGTTAAAGTCACAAGGTTGTCGATGTAAAACTTTCAGAAACCATTTCGACACAAAAACTCTTCCCCTGGCAGAGGAACTTTGGGAAGCGCGCTTTCTACCGCCCTGGACGGTTTCCAGCAGAGAATACTTACTGGGTTGAGCCAACTTTGCTCTCTCTTTTCCCGAGAACTTTTGCAGGCTTTGTGTCTTCCACATCTTGCTGTATTTCAGTCATCAGGGTCGTGTCTGGAGGGCACCTTCAGACCTTCTCGCTCTTCCAGTCTCCTCCTCCGGGCTCCCTGCTCCCGGGCGCAAGCCAAGCGAGCCGCGCCGTGCCCTCCCCACGCCCTCCGCCCCTCGGCGCATCCAGGCCCCGCCGGCTCTTTGGGCCGCCAACCTGGACACGTTCGAACCGGCGCTATTGGTCGGACCGAGTGTGGAAGAACCCAGAGGGAGGGAAGGGGAGGGTCGAAGTGAAGTGACAGCCTTTTTCCCCAACCCAGGAGGCTGAGAACGAGAAAAAGGAAACCTGTTTAACTAGTCTTTCTGGGAGAGGAAGCTAATTGGTCAAGCAGGTGAAAACATTTGCCTAACAAGTTACAATGTATTTAGCCTCCTGCTAAATTGGGAGGTTTTTCCCCCCCTACCCTGATTTTAAGAAGGGGATTTTAAAAATGGGCAGCCGGCCCTTGATACAGGAAATGGATACGACCGAGTGGGGCTGATCTCCCAGTCAAATGCACCGTGTGGGCCGGCCTATGCCCCAGCCTAAATTATTCAAACAGGATATTGCCTCATTGGGGACTGCCCCTGGTTGCTTAAATAGGTTTATTCAATTTTTTCTGTGGGAATAACAAGGTAATAAGAGGTAGTTGTCTTTAGTGGTTGCCTGGTTAACCCTTACTAGTTCTGTGGGGGAGAGGCAATCATCAAAACCTCGTTAACAGCTTACTCACTAGGCAGCGAGGCAATAACATGAATGCCTCATCTTCCTGCCTTTGGTTGATTTGCCATGCTGGTTCCATCTGAGGGTAGAGATGGAGGTTCTGTTGGATTTTGATTTAAACTTTGCATTTGAAGCATTCATTCATTCATTAACAAATTTTTGAGAGTTACCATCTTCCAGGCATTGCTCTATACATTCACTTGTTATGTCCAATAACAAATATGTTGGTGGTTTTCTGATTTGCTATACAATCGTTGAAAACAGTAACTAATATAAAACCGTATTGCTGAAAGCCTAATTTTAAAACATTTCAAAGTGGGAATAATAGACTATGCTTGGGAAAAGTTTAGGAGCCCTGTTGATGCAGTGTTTTACCGCTAGGCTGCTAAATGAAAGGTGGGATGTTTGAACCAGTGGATGCTTCTGGAGAATTGATGATGTGGCTGTTTGCTTCCCTAAAGATTTACAGCCTTGGAAACCCTGTAGGGCAGTTCTACTGTGTCCTATAGGGCTGCCATGAGTTGGAATCGACTCGATGGCAGAGGGTTTATATAAAAAACAGAATGCAATATTTAAAAGGCAGCCACAGCAGAATGATAGAAGGAATTTTGTTACAGTGTGACAAAATAGAGACAGAAGAATATGTCTAAAATATATTTTAGGGAGCTCTTTGATTATGCGGGGCTAAGAGACATATTTTTTTTTTTTCCTCCAAGCCTCTGGGAACATAGTTTATTTCTAGTGTCAAAGAAAAATAGCTGATGCGTCTTCCACGTATTGAAATGGCTCTGATAGAACATATCTAAACCATCCCCAAGACATTATCATTACTGTACTAGATGGTAAACAATCCCTGCCTGATAGCTTCTATTCAAACTGTTTAGAGTATTGGTCAAATGTGGGTCTCTTTTTAACATTGGTCAGATACACTGTACATCTGTTCCTAGGTTCAGGCGCAGAGTTAAAATAATGAGTATGCATATTTGGATGGAAGTTTGGTTGCAATGTATGGCCAAGTAGTTACCCAGTTTATAACATGTGGCAGGGTATGTATTTATCAGGCGACATAAGTTTATGTACAGTGCCTTCCTGTGCCTGTAATTTTACACACATTGTCTGATGGCATATGTATTAGATGATGTTGATACCCTTATCAAGATGAAACCTGGCAGCTCTGTAATAATTTAGCTACACATGATATTTAATATATAAATGCCATAAGTCAAAGAATTTCAGGACCCTTCCTGTTGTCTATTTAAGGTCAATATCAAAAGGACAAAATGGGGAAAAAAAATTGAAAGAGTTCAGAAAAGAGCCATATACTGAGGAACTTAATTATAAGACTGTGAAATAAAGTTGTGAGAATGAAAGTTGAGTAGCAGTATGTGAAGAGGATCTTTATTAAATGATTTATATCAAATGCGAAGGAAAGTTTCCTAGTGAATATAGCTAGTAAACATTAAAATAGAAATCTATAGTAGGCTATGGAATCTCCTACTCTGGAATTCTTTGAAAACAAGGTTTAAGAAAAAAAAATTAAATAGATTGGTTTTAAACCAATGCTTCCCAATGTTTTAAACCAATGCTTCCCAATGTTTTGAACCAGTGTTTCCCAGTTTCAAGATTGGGAAACTGGAAATACTCTATTGTTCTCCTTAGGGATTAGGCAAGAACTAAGCTTACCACCTGTGTTGATAGGAGTAGGTAAAATGGTCCAGGGGCCAGATGATTGTTCAGAAACTCTAGTATAAATCAGGTTCTGTGAGAAAGCAGAAGCAATAAAGAACTCTTCCAATGCAATATTCTTTTTTTTTTAATTAAATGATGCTACATAAACCATAAATTAAAATCTACCCCAAAGTTTTAAAATATGTTTATTTTCTATACTGCAAATGTTACATGGTGACCCTTGGCAACTAACAACAACAATAACAGATGTTACATAATGGGGCCATAGGTAGTTCAGTGGTAGAACTCTCGTCTTTCATGCAGGAGGCATGGGTTTGATTCCCGGCCGATGCATCACATTCACAGCTACAACCCACCTATCAGTGGAGGTTTGCGTGTTGCTATGATGCTGAACAGGTTTCAGCAGAACTTCCAGACTAAGATGAACTAGGAAGAAAGGTCTGGTAATCTGTTTCCAAAAATCAGACAATGAAACCCTATGGATCACAAAAGTAGGACTGGGCAGCATTTGTGCATGGTGTCACTATGAGGGGGGCCAACTCGATAGGAGCTAACAACAACAACAACAAATGTTATCTATCACAACATGTCAAGTGGGAAGGCCTAAGAGATCATCCAGTGCAATGGTTTTCATACTTGGTGTTGAGGGAGTACAGAATTTTTTGGGCTATCACGGACAGGAACTGGCATTTGAACTCAGGGCTTCTGACCCTAGTACCTACCTCCTAACACTCCTTCAATATACAACCTCTCCTGCTTCAGTTAGAGCTTTTCCATTTGCATCTGTTTCATATATTTGTGTTCTGTTTAAATTTCTATTTGGGGGAAGAAGGCATTGCCTGCCACACACAAGTGAAATTTAAAAATCAGATACCCTTCACCATTTTTCAAAGAAGAGCTTCAGCTTCAGAAAATTTAGCGACTTGGCCAAAATTATAGCAGTCTCATGAGGGTGAAGACCCAGCTTTCCTGACTTCCAGTAGGGTGCTCATAGGATTGTAGGAGAGTAAAAAAACTGAAGTATGTTAATGACAGAGACACTCACCTTGTGGGGGGGGGGGTATGTGGGGGGAGGCCCAAGACTCTCAGGCATATATAATGTTTATGAGAAAAGAAATGCTTGAATTTAGAGGAGTTCTTTAGTGGCTGCATTTTGCATTGTTACCTGTTACTGTGTAGTAACTGCATAGTAAATTGCCTCAAAATTTAGTGGCTTAAAACAATAATTTGTTATTATCTCTCATGATTCTGTGTGTTGACTGGGCTAAACTGGATGGTTCTCACTTGGAGGCTTTCATGCAGTTGCAGTTAGATGGTGGCTTGGACTAGAATCTTCTGAAGGCTCAGTTGAGCTGGATTTTTAAGATGGCTTTTTCACGCCCATGTCTGGTACATCATTTGGGATGGCTGGAACAGATGGGGACTATCTGAGCATTTCAGTCTCTCTGCATGGCCCTCCAAATGGTTAGATTGGGCTTCCTTACAACATGGCAGTCTCGGGATAGTTGGACTTTTTACTTCGTTGTTGGCTTCCTCCCAAGCATATGTTCCATGATGCCAAGGCAGAATCTGCAAGGCTTTCTCTGACGTAGTTTTGGAAGTCATGTACCTTCACCACTGCTGCATTCTATTGGTCAAAGGCTTACCTATGGAGTCTACTGGCCTTCTAGTCTGGTATCATCCAGTTCAATCAATTCTAGCACCAAGGGCCAGTCAAGATTCAGGGTGAGAGAATTATGCAAAGTGTGAATACCAGGAGGTGTAGTTCACAGGGACATCTTTGAAGACCACCTGCCAAACTGCAGGTAATAGATACTTTGCCTTTGGACGTGTGAGTAAATGAGCATTTCTAATAGCACTGTTCTAAATGCATGAGATAAAGAAGTGAACAAATCAGGGAAAACTCATGTTGTTGTGGATTTTATATTCTAATGAGGGAGACCAAAAATTTAAGAAGTACATAAATAGTGCAATCTCAACAGATTAGAGATATAAATGAAATAACATAGAAAAGGATAGAAGTTAAGGAGGCCTATTTTACACCGGATGATTGTGGAAGCCTTTTTGTGGAATCTCAGCTGAGACTTGAATGAGAAGGAGGAAGCTATGTGAAGGTCTGGTTGCAAAGCTTGCCAGCATTTTGCAGGGAAAAAAAAAAGAATAAAAAAGAAATGTTACTTATTCCCCCTGCCCCCCCCCGCCCCCCTCCCCCCAAATTACTAAAAAGAAAAAAACAAATCTTTGGCTCATGCTACTTATCACTTATCTGCTAGTTGAATGCAAGGGTCCAAAGCAAATCAAAGAGATGGCATGAATTCCAGATGGTCCAGCTCCTGAGCAAGTCTGAGAACCACTGTTTATAATCCAGAGGCAACAATTTAGAGTTATGGACTCTCTTGTCTTTTCTTAGAGAAACATTCACATAGCCACTTCCTTTCCCTGTTTTGGGAACTGCTGATCACACATTCAGTATGAGGACTTCCCTCCCTTTCTCTTTCCTCCCACCCTGCTTTGGCATGCTCTATTTTCCTTCCTGTGAACAGTGTTGACAGCGCAGCCCATTGCAACTGACATACTGTTTTGAAGCAGTTAATATTTAATTATTGCTAAGGCATTTTCTGCCTATTACATATTTTCTTTATATCACCTATCCCACCAACCCAGTGCCATCAAGTTGATTCCGACTCATAGCACCTATGCTGCCCACTTTATTGCTTTCTCTGACTTTTCATTCTTTTTTTACAAACTTTCTTTATAATTTTCCTTTTTGACAATTCCTATTGAACATTTTGTTATCTTTTCTTTGAATCTTTTCTCTATGCACACTATTCATTTTTTAACATGTTATCTAACAAATAAGTTAACAAAGAAGGAACAAGGGAGAAGAGAAAGAAGAAGACTCCTCAGGCAAATACAAAAATTTTTCTATTTCTTTCAAGTAGATACAGATTAACTTTATGTTTATTTTTGGTTGAATCTTATAAACAGAGACTTCATTTGAAGCAAATTGTACAGTCTGTCCTTTCCTTCCATTCTCCCTTCCTTCCTTTCTTCTAACAAATGTTTCTTTCTTTCTTTCTTTCTTTTTTGATGACTTTCATGTGCCAGGAAATCCTGGTGGCGTAGTGGTTAAGAGCTACGGCTGCTAACCAAAAGAGGTCGGCAGTTCGAATCCACTAGGTGCTCCTTGGAAACTCTGTGGGGCAATTCTACTGTGTCCTATAGGTTCGCTATGAGTCAGAATAGACTCCATGGCAACGGGGTTTTATGTGCCAGATCATATTCTGGGTGATAGAGATATAAAAATAAAAAAGCATCATGCTTGCTATAAGAGAGTATATGGTCCAGTGGGAGAGACAGGTCAGCGAATAGATGGTTACATCTATATATAGAACATCAGCCAAGAAAAAATCATGTTCATATATATCACAACAATACACTTGGTACCAAGTGACATCCTGTGTCAAATGATGGAAGGGGGAAGGGAACGGCCATGTGATGTTTTGTGTTCTTCTGTTTTGGGTCACACACAGGTCACTCCCCAACTCCCCAACATTCACACGTATCCATACACCTTGTGGAAGGGGCCCTAGGCTGGAAGTCAGGAGAACTGGGCAGTAGTCCAAGTTCTGTGCTTTGTGCTGGAATGTGGATCTATTAATGGAATACAGCATTGCAAGTCACAGAAGTGCTGGTCCCAAGGAAAGGATTCAAGACCTCATGGTTATAGCAACCTCACTTCTTTCTGCCCTTAAATAGGCTAATTATAGAAATGAGGGAGGGAAAAAAAAAAAAAACGAAACTCTTTACACAAAATATTGCTTATACCAATTGCAAAATGGCAATTTTAAATAACTTTCATGAGGAGAGAGTAAATATTGAAATCTATTCACCTGGGAAGAAAAGTACATTTACTTCCTTCCTTTAGGGCTTTGAAATTTGTTGCACTACTTTCTACCTTAAAAATCATACCAGATAAAAACAAAATGTTTCCCCATGTGTTAAGGTGACAGATGAATTAAAATCAGAGTTTAATTTTTATTTTAGTAGTAGTCAAAGAAATCAAATTAAAAATTCACCTTTCCTTCATATCAAAAATATATAAATTCTCTAATTTTCTTTTTTGACAATGCCTATGAGGATATGGAAACCCTGTGGCATAGTGGTTAAGTGTTACGTCTGCTAACCCAAGGGTTTGCAGTTTGAATCTCCCAGATGCTCCTTGGAAACTCTATGGGACAGTTCTACCCTGTCCTATAGGGTCGCTATGAGGTGGAATCGACTCAGACAGCAACAGGTTTGGGTTTTTTTTGGTATGAGGATTTTGATGTCTTTTTTTCCAATCTTTTCTTTATGCAACATTATTTGTTTTTTAAAATGTTGTCAGAGGAAGATTCAGACAATGGAAATGTTCAGTCTTGTAGAATCCCAAGCCCTTAAATTGTGAGAAAACATGGTATAAATTTGTAGTAGACACTACAAAGAAGCAGGAGATGACAACTTGGTTACTGGCTTCTTAGTTGTACTCCCCAGTTGGCAGTGCCGTATTTATTTTTCTACTCTTGAGTGTCCAAGTGATTGCAGGTGGTATCCTTCCAGTAAACAGCTCTCCTTGTTTGAGCTAATTGGGTGAGTTGTCCTGGCAATAAAAGAGCCCTGACTGGAAGGCAGAATAAGGGAATAGTTAAGAGACTGATCTGAGAATCCCAATATGCATTTTACTACCAAGCCCTGCTGGTGCAGTGGTTAAGCATTTGGCTGCTAACCAAAAGGCCGGCAGTTTGAATCCACCATCCACTCCTTGAAAACCCTGTGGGGCAGTTCTACTCTGTCCTATAGGGTCGCTATGAGTTGGAATTGACTCCATGGTAACAGGTGATTACCTTGGGTAAGTGACTTACCTTCTCTAAGCCTTAATTTCATCACCTATGGAAAAAAATGGGATAAGAGTAGTATCTATTTTATAAAATCATTGGGGGAATTTAAGGAGATAATGTTTATAAAGGACTTAACACAGTATGCTAGACACTTAATTCATATAAACTATTTATAGTCATTGTCATGTTATCTCAGCACAGAAGTATTTTAACAAATTGAGGATATTGCCCCCCCCCCAGTCTATCAACCCTCAGTATCACACACTCAGCTACAGTATGTGTAGTGTATGTCACATGCTAGGGGGAGTTACTGAAGATACAGGATGTGACCTCTGTCTTCTCTCTGAGTCCTCAATCCTATTCAGGCTGATTTCCTTATTGTCAGAGGTTACGGCTGCATGCTAGATTTTAACCTTAATCTCTCTTGTCTCCTTGGCTTTTTCCCTTTTTTTGTCTTTGTCATCACAAAAGCTTAGTTTACCTAGTAAAGGAGCAATTGGAATCCAGAATTAATTAATACGAACTCTTATGGGGTGGAAGCTCATGATAGCCAGAGTGACTGTATGTTTCCTTGGGACAGTTCTGATTTAGTCTTGCTGTTTTGATATAATCGTTTGGACAATTTATTAATAGCCAGTCTATATAGTCTTGACCAAAATAAACTATCATATTGGTTCAGTTATTTAGACTAGGCATCTAATGAACCAAAATCATGAATTTAATTGCTTGCTCATCAACAGGCTTTTCTCTGTCATTCACTATATCCCTAACTTCTATTAAATGATCTGACAGTTATTAGAAGGGTGGGATAAAAACAAACGTATTTAAGAAAGTCAGATTTTCACAATTACCTGAAAAACCACTCAAAACTCATGTTTCATTGGTGTCAAATCAGAGACATCTCTTTATGTACAAAGCTAATAGCTTCATGATCAAATCAAGATTTTAAGCCAAAACCCACTGCCGTGGAGTCTATTGCAACTCATAAGAACCCTACTGGACAGAATAGAACTGCCTCTAGGGTTTTCAAGGCTGTAAATCTTTATGAAAGCAGACTGCCACATCTTTCTGCCTAGGAATGGCTGGTGGGTTTGAACCACTCACCTTTTGGTTAACAGCTGAGCGCTTTAACCACTGTGCCATCAGGGGCCGTCAATCAAGAGTTTGGGCCTGACCAATTCTTTGTTATCAAAGGGCAAAGATTTTGTTCCAACCTCATTGAATCACACTTACGTAGATACTGAGGTTGTAAACAATCTAGCTTACTTCTTGAGATGCTTTCTTTAATCCCCCCTTTTTTTTCTAGAAGGAACAGGTCCTCTGACTCCTCTGCAGAAAGAACTTGAAGACCACTTCTCTTAAGCCCCAGGCTATGGTTTTAAGTTCATTACCCAGCAAGCGAATTCCTCAGAGCCTTGGATATCTAAGTTACTAAACTTCCAATGAGTAAGCTCTGTAATGAAAAACTCTAGCTCACGCCCATAAAACTCTAAAAAATCAGGCTTAGGATTCCCTTACTTTTTCATTTTCCATTTTTGACACCTACTTTATTTAAAAGTGTAGCAAGTTGTTACCTCGGGTGTATTGACTGAGAAGGGGGGCAGGAACTTTTCAGCGATGCTGGAAATGTTCTTTATTGATTTGAGCAGTGGTTACATGGGTTTATGCATATGTAAAAATTCATTGAACGTACCCTTAAGATTTGTGCATTTTAATATTTGCAAGTTAAACCTCAATAATAACAAATAAATGAAGCCAAATGAAGAGAAAACCTGAAATCTCTTGGTCCAGAGCTGACAAAAAACAGATTTGGAGTTAGTAAAGTAATAGAAAGAAGAAACAAATTGTTAACATACATAAAAGTTTTTATTTGTTTTTTTTCTGTCTTGGATACCCCTATCTTTGTCCCTTTATTTACTCTTTCGTATGGATAAGTGCTTTATTTTCTCTACCTTTACTTAATCTTTGATAGTAAAACTTCAGATTATAGCAAAAGCGATTTTGGATAGGACTCTTTTAGCCCGTTTTTATTTACATATTTATTTCAGTGTAGCATTACATTGCTTTTAACTCTTTTAACTATGTGTTTGGTACGACCTACAAAATACCTATCAAAAGCTTTCTAGACATGCTAGTTACAGTTTATGAATAGCATGTATCTTCACCTCTTGGTCCCTAGTTTATTATGTGGCTGTTTAACAAGTTAATCAAGTTACATGATCAAAAGGATCAAGAGAAGCAAACTGCATGGCAAATTAGAACCTTCTAGATTTCAAACAAACAAACAAAGCAAACAACTTTTTTTTGTTACCGTTTTACTTTCTATCTAGCCCTAAAGGGTACTCTAATAATATGTAATCAGCCATACAATGATCTGGTTCACAAGACTTAGGTGAATTCAAGAATTGCGGTCATCTGCAATTAAAGAGAAAGGGAGGGGTAAGATGAGGGGACTAAAATTAATTGTGTGCCAAGCACTGTGCCTAGCACAGATCATTTAATCTTCACAGCAACCCTGTCATAGCTGGTCTATCACACCAACAAGGAAACTAAGGTTCAGAAAGGGTAAACAACTCGCTCAATACCATGTAGCTAATAATATCATTTGTGTTGTTTCCACAGCAACCTCTTTCTCCACAGTGTGCTATCTCTGGTCTTGTCATAAGAAGTGCATTCTGAAACAACTGAAGATTCAAAGGGATTTTAGAGATAAGGAAACTGAAGTCCAGGGAGGTTATATTGTATCCATCTGGACAATGCATAGCTCAACTAGCAGTTCCTCCTAAGAGCTGCCTCTAATCCTCTTCTGATTCCATCCTGGCCCCCTAGACAGATTTAATATCCATTGTATTCTATGCTGTGTGGTGGTCAAGGGTCTCTGGAGACTGGGTTCAAATCCCTGATCTACCATATATGAGCTGTGTGACCTTGGGTAAGTTACTAACCATTCTGAGCTTCAGCTTCCTCCAGGGCTTTGAACCTATTCTATGAAGCCAGCATATCCCTAATACCAAAACCAGTTAAATACACCACAAAAAAAGAAAATTACAGACCTATATCCATCATGAACTTAGATGCAAAAATCCTCAACAAAATTCTAGCCAATAGAATTCAACAAAAAATAACTCGAGTGGGAGCCAAGATGGCAGAATAGACAGATGCTTCCGGGGAGCCCTCTTTACAACAAAGACCCGAAAAAACAAGTGAAACGAGTATATTTGTGACAAGCTGGAAGCCCTGAGCATCAAAGGCAAGCTTAGACAATGAACTGAGGGGTAGGGGGAGGAAGAGACCGTTCAGAAGTGGAGAGGAGTTACCAGACCTGAATCTCAGGAAGCCTCAGGCACCATTCCCAGAGCAGCTGGTGGTGGCGGCGGGCTGGTCCTAGCGTTCGGCTGCGGTTTCCTCAGGGAGAAGCAGCCAGCCACACAGCCTACTCACACCTCCGGAACCTGAGGAGAACGGCGCTCTTGGCAAAAGCTAAGTACTTGTGTATATTTTACTGTGTCCCCCCACCTGCAAACTGGCTTCAGTGGCTGAATCCCTGAGCCCGAGATAAGACCTGTTGAACACTTAGAGCCATCCTCCTGGCCTTGGGGAAGGAAAAAATTTGCAACTGGGGGGAAAAGATAATTTGCTAGCTCCATTAACTGGGGAGCTCAGGATAGAAGTAGCTCCTGTCCAGGCCTAAACCATCTGTGGACCTTGAGCACCTTTCCCTTCTGCATGGATCTGTGTGGGCCTATTTCAGGAGACTAGGTCCTTGTTGGCAAACTCCAACCTTTTCAGCTGTGCGGTGGATAGGTGGGTGTTTGATGTCTGACACTGCTTTGCCTACTAAACAAGGTCCTCACCTACCCACATCAGGGACCTAAGGACTGGTAGCTCCACGCAGGTCACCCAGCCACCCGCGACAGGGGTCAAAGATAACTGGTACCTCCCAGTCTTTACAACCAAAAACTTTGGGTGCCCATGGTCCATCTGCAGAACTCCCCCCCCCCCCCGCCACCTGCATGTTCTAGGGAATGGGGATGCGTTTTTCTCAGAGACACTCAGGGGTCGGTTCTCAGCCCCTGCCTTGTTCAGAGCATGACCCCCTGCTGCAATCAGATACTGGTATATATGCCAATCACCCCTGCCCCTCTAAGACCGTAGGACAGAGCCTGTACCACATACTTGATGATCAGCTACCTGGACACCTGAGCTGAATTCATACAAGAGAACTGAATGGACTCCTAGACTTATATACCTGATAACAGCTCTAGCCAACTGGGGACAGGACACCAGAGCTCCAAAGGTGAAAGTAATCAAGCTAGCTCACTCAAGCAACCCATAGGAGTATACCAAAACAAAACAGAGCAAGCAGCAATGGCACAGTAAGAAAGCGTAAAATAATACGATAACTTATAGATGGCTCGAAGACAACAGTCAATGTGAAGTCACAGAAAGAAACAGGTCATGATCACCTCAACAGGCTCTCAAAACAAAGAATCCAGGGATCTTCTAGATGAAAGTGCATTTCTGGAATTACCAGATACAGAATACAAAAGTTTAATATACAGAACCCATCAAGACATCAGGGAGGAAATGAGACAATACACAGAACAAGCCAAGGAACACACAGATAAAGCAATTGAAGAAATTAGAAAGATTATTCAGGAACACAATGAAAGGCATAATAAGCTAGAAAAATCCATAGACAGAAAGCAATCAGAAATTCAGAAGATTAACAATAAAATTACAGAATTAGACAACTCAATAGAAAGTCAGAGGAGCTGAATTGAGCAAGTAGAAGCCAAAATGTCTGAACTCGAAGATAAATCACTTGGCACTAATATATTTGAAGAAAAATCAGATAAAAGAATTAAAAAAAGATGAAGAAACCTTAAGAATCATGTGGGACTCATTCAAGAGAAATAACCTACGAGTGATTGGAGTGCCAGAACAGGGAGGGACAACAGAAAATACAGAGAGAATGGCTGAAGATTTGTTGGCAGAAAACTTCCCTGATACTGTGAAAGATGAGAAGATATCTATCCAAGATGCTCATCGAACTCCACATAAGGTAAAAGTTAAAAGAAAGTCACCAAGACATAATCAAACTTGCCAAAGCCAAAGATAAAGAGAGAATTATAAGAGCCAGTGAGGGATAAAAGAAAAGTCACCTACAAAGGAGAGCCAGTAAGAATAAGCTCAGACTACTCAGGAGAAACCATGCAGGCAAGAAGACAATGGGATGACATATTAAAAAAATTGAAGGAAAAAAATTGCCAGCCAAGAGTCATATATATCCATCAAAACAGTCTCTAAATATGAAGGTGAAATTAAGACATTTCCAGATAAACACAAGTTTAGGGAATTCGTAAAAACCAAACCACAACTACAAGAAATACTAAAGGGAGTTCTTTGGTTAGAAAATCAATAATATCAGGTATCAACTCAAGACCAGAACATTTCCGATCAGTGCTTGATCTCTAAAATCTACGTGATACTGCAAAAACTCAACTGCAAAAAGACAAATAACCCAATTAAAAAATGGGCAAAAGATATGAACAGACACTTCACTAAAGAAGACATTCAGGTAGGTAACAGATACATGAGGAGATGGTCACGATCATTAGCCATTAGAGAAATGCAAATCAAAACTACAATGAGATTCCATCTCACTCCAACAAGGCTGGCATTAATCAAAAAAACACAAAATAATAAATGTTGGAGAGACTGTGGAGAGATTGGAACACTTATATACTGCTGGTGGGAATGTAAAATGGTACACCCACTTTGGAAATTGATTTTGCGCTTCCTTAAAAAGCTAGAAATAGAACTACCATAGGATCCAGCAACCCCACTCCTCGGAATATATCCTAGAGAAATAAGAGCCTTTACATGAACAGATACATGCACACCCAGGTTTATTGCAGCACTGTTTACAATAGCAAAAAGATGGAAGCAACCAAGGTGCCCATCAATGGATGAATGGATAAATAAATTATGGTATATTCACACAGTGGAATACTAAGCATCGATAAAGAACAGTGAGGAATCTGTGAAACATTTTGTAACATAGAGGAACCTGGAAGGCATTATGCTGAGTGAAATTAGTCAGTAGCAAAAGGACAAATATTGTATAAGACCACTACTATATGTGAAATAGTTTAAATGGAGAAGAAAACATTCTTTTGTGGTTTCAAGAGGGGGGACGGGGGAGTGGGAGAGGGGCATTCACTAATTAGATAGTAGATGAGAACTACTTTAGGTCAAGGGAAAGACAACACACAATACAGGGGAGGTCAGCACAACTGGACTAAAGCAAAAGGAAAGAAGTTTCCTTGATAAACTGAATGCTTCGAAGGCCAGCGTAGCAGGGGCAGGGGTTTGGGGACCATGGTTTCAGGCGACACCTAAGTCAATTGGCATAATAAAATCTATTAAGAAAACATTCTGCGTCCCACTTTGAAGAGTGGCGTCTGGGGTCTTAAATGCTAGCAAGCAGCCATCTAAGAGGCATCAATTGGTCTCAACCCACCTGGATCAAAGCAGAATGAAGAAAACCAAGGACACAAGGTAATTACGAGACCAAGAGACAGCAAGGGCCATGTGAACCAGAGACTACATCATCCTGAGACCAGAAGAACTAAATGGTGCCCAGCTAGAACTGATGACTGCCCTGACAGTGAACACAACAGAGATCCCCTGAGGGAGCAGAGCAGTAGTGGGGTGCAGAGCTGCAATTCTCATAAAAAGACCAGACTTAATGGTCTGACTGAGACTAGAAGGACCCCAGTGGTCATGGCCCCAAGACCTTCTGTTGTCCCAGGACAGGAACCATTCCCGAAGCCAACTCTTCAGACATGGATTGGACTGGACAATGGGTTGGAGAGGGATGCTGGTGAGGAGTGAGCTTCTTGGATCAGGTGGACACTGCCTGGAGGGGAGATGTGAGGGTGGAGGGGGTTCGGAGCTGGTGAAATGGACATGAGAAGAGAGAGTGGAGGGAGGGAGCCGGCTGTCTCATTAGCGGGAGAGTAATTGGGAGTATGTAGCAAGGTATGTATAAGTTTTTTTGTGAGAGACTGACTTGATTTGTAAACTTTCACTTAAAGCACAATAAAAATATGAAAAAAAAAAAAAAACCCAAATCTATCCTCCCACGGTCCAGGAGGTTAAAAGTCCGTACCACAGCGCCAGTGCCAGGGGGAAGGCTCTCTCTCTCTGTTGGCTCTGGGGGAAGGTCCTTGTCTAGTAGCTTCTCCGGGTAGGGATCCTGGGTACAAAGGATACACTCTGCTCCTAGTACTACTTTCTTGGTGGTATAAGCAGTGGCCACTAAGGGGTGCATATTTTCTTCTCCAGGGCTTTGGGGAGAATCTACCTTAAGTCCTGGCTCTATAAAAGTATTCTTCTCTTATTTAATTTCCCACTCAAACAAGAGGACTTCTAATTTCTGTGTGTAACCTTCTCCTTTTAGTACATATCCTGCATAATTACCTCAGTCCCCTGAGGAAAACAGGGAAGGGAAACTCTGGAATTAACTTTGAAGCTACTACAGATCTATAGGACTTTATCCAAAAGCCCTGGGGCCAGATGTGTTTTGGAATTCAGAGATTTTTTTCTTTTTTTAGAAAGGTAATATGATACATATGCTGCCTATTACATAATACCTCTGGCCTGTAATTCAACACAATATTTCTTTGGCTAAATGTACAAACATTCCCACTAAATGAGATATAAAAAAAAAATACATAAAAGCAAAAAGCAAACCCAGTGCCGTCGAGTTGATTCCGACTCATAGCGACCCTATAGGGCAGGGTGGAACTGCCCCATAGAGTTTCCAATGAGCGCCTGGTAGATTTGAACTGCCAACCCTTTGGTTAGCAGCCATAGTACTCAACCACTACGCCAGCAGGGTTTCTAGTCAGATACATAGATACTGCTTATAGCCTCACGTCACTTCAGATTTTGCTGTCAAAGTTATGAAATTTTTTTTTTTTTAATAGCTTTTGCTATTACAGAGCTGCAGATAAGGAACTGGTGCCTTTAACACCAAAGAGATATATCTCAGAGAAGAAAATGGTGAAGATTGTCCCAGTCCCTGGACAGGTTCTCTAGCAGCAGAGATCCTTCCCGGAGACAGAGGAGAATTACTGCTTTTGAGGGCACCTGTGCTGCATCAGGGAAACCCTGGTGGTGCAGCAGTTAAGTGCTGTGGCTCCTAACCAAAAGGTTGGCAGTTCAAATCCACCAGGTGCTGCTCGGAAGCTCTATGGGGCAGTTCTACTCTGTCCTATAGGGTCGCTATAAGTCAGAGTCAACTCGACGGTAACAAGTTTGGTTTTCTGGTTTTGGTTCTGCATCAGAGATGAAGGCTGAGAGTATGGTTCAAGGTGGTAATTTACCAATGTTTCCTAGCTTAGTCAACCCTTAGGTGCACCAGTTTTAAGTTTGTTATTATTGAGTCTGTTGCTTATGAAGGTGTCCCTGGGTGGTGCAAATTCATAATTAATTAACGCACTCAACTTCTAACTGAAAGTTCAAGTCTCCCAGAGGTGCCCCAGAAGAAAGACCTGGCAATCTACTTCTGGAAAATCAGGCATTGAAAATCCTATGGAGCACAGTTCTACTCTGACACACCTGGGGTTGCCAGGAGCAACTGGTTAAGTATTGCTTATGAGGCCAGGCTTTCTGGGTTGGCAGAAAGAACTGTCACATTTGGAGAGAAAACCTCTTTCCATCTTGGAGTGGGGTAGGAGGAAGGCACAGCAATGATCCCCTACTCTGGGCCCCCAGTGGGGTTGTCAGCAGGAGCACCAGGGATGCGTGGGAAAGGGGGAGTGCTGTTGAAGACACTGGTGGGAAGGGCTGATACCAAAACAGGGTGGGGCCTGGAATCGAATTCAGCTTGGACTACCACTTAGGCTTTTGATTTTCCCTGCATCTGATTCAGAAGTCACCAAATAGTGACCCACAGCTGTGATCAACAACGGTGTTTTGTTAAAACTTGAAAGCCTAAAGGGGAATAAGCACTTTCCAATATGCTGCAGGCCCCTGGTCCCTATTATCCTACTTCTTTTATTTACACATTTATGTCACCTGCTGTGTGTAGAGCCTGCATGTGACCTGAGGTCTGTGTTTAAATTGTCTGAGCATAACCAGCAGTAGTGACATCTAGCCTATGCTAATTAGATATTGTGATGGTTAATGTTATGCGCCAACTTGGCTGGGCTATGATTCTCAGTGGTTTGGCAGTTATGTAATGATGTAATTTGGCAGTTACATCATGATGTAATTAAGCTCCATTTTGTGATATAATGTAATAATCTCCATGATGTGATCAGTTGGTCAGTTGTAAGTGGCATTTCCTCAGGGGTGTGGCCTGCATCCAATATATATGTACATTCTGGCAAACCGCACAGGCTTTTACTTGCTCTGAATCCTACTTCCAGCTCATTGTCATCTGACCTCTGGTTCTCGGGACTTGAGCCAGCAGCCTGCCGTCTGACCTGCCAATCTTTGGGTTCTCCAGTCCCTGAAGCTATGTGAGTCAGAAGAAGCCCCCAGCTTGATGCCTGATCCATGGACTTGGGACTTGTCAGCTTCCACAACCATGTGAGCCATTTCATTGAGATAAATCTCTCTTTGTCTCTGTATATATATGCTCCACTGGTTTTGCTTCTCTAGAGAGCCCAGCCTAAGACAGATATGATCTACTGAAGACACCTACCACTCATCTGTCGTTTGTCATGTTGTGGCAGCTTGCATGTTGCTATGATGCTGGAAGCCATGCCAATGGTATTCCAAATGCCAGCAGGGGCACCCATGGTGGACAAATTTCAGCTGAACTTCTAGGCTAAGACAGACTAGGAAGAATGACCTAGTGATCTACTTCTGAAAATCAGCTAATAAAAACCCTATAGATAACAAAAGAGTATTGTCTGATATAGTGCTGGCAGATGAGACCCTTAGGTTGGAAGGCACTCAAAATACACAGTGGTTGCAACAATAGACTCGAGTGTACCAAGGATCATGAATATTGTGCAGGACCAGGCAACGTTTTGTTGTTGTACATGGGGTCACCATGAGTTGGAGCTAGCTTGATGTCTTAACAAACAACTCAAGACACAGTGGTTAGGAAACTGCATAAAAAGGTAAAGTATCATTGTTTTAGTTGATATTAAACTGTTGTGTTTAATTACTGAATAAAGCAGATATGTATCCAGAAGTTTCCATAAAGTACTTCCTCTTGTCCTGGAAACTGAGTTCCAGGCTGTCTCTTACTGCTTTTGACTTTTCAGTCACGACATAATTTTTCTTGTTTCTTTTTCAAACTTCTAGCATTCTAGCATGGATTAATACCTAGTTCGTCAATAGATTTTTGTGCTTAGCGATTAAAAAAAAGCTTAAAAAAAAAAATGAAATGAGCTTTTGTGAGTGCCAGTTTATTTTCCATGAAGACATGTTTGTGAATTCTCCGTTGCCTAGAGCTCTGCTGGAAGGTTCAGTGAGGCTAACCTACTGGAATTTCCCCAGAGCTTCTTTCTTCTGCCTTGTGTCAAGCCAGGCAATCACTGAGGGGCCTTTCAGCTACAACAGTCTGTGACTCTAAACCTTCCTGCGATCTCAGCCTGAGATCACAGTTGTTACATTTAGATTAAGACAAAGTGGTCATTTCTTTAAATGCTGATTAGGAAGGTGATTAGAAAATGAACTTCACTGACTACAATTAATGAGCAAGAATAAATTGTACCTAACTAGCTTCGCACATTAAAAAAATCAATTCTGAGACTGAGTGTTAATCGTTTTTGAACATTCTTTTTAGTATTTTTCTTAAATATATACTAGCCTTATTTTTCTTTCCTAGTATAAAACACTGTTATTTCAGTTTTCTGAAGGAAAAGTATCTTCTTACCATAAAACATACATAACTCTAAGTTATAGGAATTGCCACCAAAAGCAAAGGAATGATTCTAACCAACTCACTTTAAGAAAAATGGGTTTGGGGCTTTTTCATTAACATATTTTGAAGACCCACAGTTATAAACTTAAGTGTCTTTATCCTAACAGTATCCCAAATATTATCTAAGATAGCTTTAGACTGTTTCATAGTTAAAGGTCATTAATTTGGCTGGTTCATTCTTGGTAAGAAAAATCACATACAAGGCTCTCCGAATATAGAAAAACCTTTGACTTTTATTTCAATGAATCATAGTCTCTTGGAATTAGGAAAAACTTCACAGTTCCTATCTGATAATTGAGTCCCATCTGACCAAATCACCCCAACAGGCTTAGCAAGAACCATGACGATTTCATTCCAATGTTGAGCCTTCAGAATAAGCATTCAGTAAATGAATACAGGATGTCGAATGAATCTATCAAAGACTTGAACACCTTTGGTTACAGGGAACTCATTACTACTCAGAGAAGCCCAATCCTTCTTAGGTAATTCTAGTTGTTCAACGTTTCCTTTTTAATGATTAGATTGTCATCTCTTTCTACTTGTTCGTTCCAGTTTTAGTCCTTCAGGCTGTATAGACTTGCTCTATCACATGACAAACCTTTAAATATTTGAGTTGACCTTTATGGACTACATTCTCCACCTGGCTTCTAAATTTTACTTCTGCAGATTAATATCCCTAGTTCTTTAACAGCTAACATTGGTCCGAGTATGCTCTGATCTGTATGTGCCCCAGTTTGTTACTTTACGCGATACTTACGATGGTTCAGAGAAGGCTTGACGTGCATAGGGTTATTACCTTCCTTATTCTATAGTCTTCTTATACATTTTGATACCAAATTAACTTTTTCATTTTTTAGAAGACATAATTTTTTTCAGCTTTTCAGGGAGAACTTTTATCATGGTCTTAACAAAACCCTGTCTCAATGAAGGGTCAGTTAAGCAGGAGATAATCATTATCTTAGACACAGGCTTAGCCTACCTATTGTGTCTTGTTTCCAAGCTGACTTAGTTGGAGATTCAAGAAAATTTGAATCTTTGTGAAGATTAAACCTGGAGTGTTAGATGGACTGTCCCTCCCTGGATGATTTCTTCCAGGAATGTTTCCTACATGGTAGCTGGCAGCCATACTGATCATCGGACCACCAACTGTGATTCCAGGGAACTAGGGTTTCCCCGTGGGGCTACCTAACAGTTAAGTCAAACTTTTTAAGATTTTGAAAGGCTTGATATCTCCATAGTGCTGCTAAATAAGAATTTATTATATACTTTTTCATAGGGCTGAACATACAATCTAGCAAAAAAAAAAAAAAAAAAATGTTGATTTTCATGAACTTTGATTTTTACTAGAGGTAATTTAAAAATAACACTATTAGCTTCGGAGCTGTATAGACATGTATATATAAACATGCAAAGGTTTTTATTAGCAATCTTCTATTAATGAATAATAACCTTCATTTGGGAAGCCAGATAAAGTTTTTTTTTTTTTAATTGAAATTGCTTTGAATCTATTGTTCAGTTTGAGGAAGTCTGACATCTTTACAGTGTTGAGTCTTCCTATTTATTAAAAAAAACCACTATATTCCTCCATTTATTTAGGTCTTCTTTAATGCCCTTCAATGAAGTTTTAGAATTTTCTATATAAAGATCCTACATATCACTTGTTAGATTTATCCCTAGGTTTTAATATAATAATAATATTATAAATATTTTTAATTGTAATTTCTCTTGTTGATTTGTACAGAAATATAATTTTCTAAATTAATCTTCTATTCAACATTCTTGTTTTAATATAGATTCTAAGTTTTTTTTTTAAGACAACGTCATTTGAAATAATAAAAGCAAGTATAGCCAAATGCTCTGAACTAGGTAAGCAGTCTTGTCCTATCAGATGACAAATTTTCTATTATACAGTGACAGTAATTAAGATAAAAAAAAAGTAATTAAGATAGTGTGATATTAAACCAGTTGCCATCAAGTTGATTCTGACTCAAGGCCATTCCATGTGTGCAGAATGGAATTGTTCCATAGGGTTTTAATGGCTGCGACCTCTTGAAAGTAGATTGCCAGGCCTTTCTTCTGAGGTGCCTCAAGGTAGATTTAAACCATCAACCATTCAGCTGGTAGCCCAGTGCTTAACCATTTGCACCACCCAGGAACTAGTGTGATATTACAGCCCCAAACCAAACCAAACAAGATGCTGTGGAATCAATTCCAACTCATAGTGACCCCAATATATTAGAGCAGCGTATATAAAATCCTGATGTATGATTGAGCTGGCATTGAAGATCAGTGAGAAAAGAAAGGAATATGCAATAAAAAGTGTGGGATGATTCATTACGTCTATGAAAAACATTAAAGAATGCCCTAATCCAAACCAGAAGCAAAAATAAATGCCACCTATATAAAGGACCTTAGTTTGAAAGAAAAAAAATATATTTTCAGAAGAGAATGCATAAGAACATTCTTATGACCCCAAGGTAGGGAAGAAATTCTTAAATAAGTCACAGAAAGTGCAAATCATAAAAAATATAATTAATCAAAGGATAAATTGAAAGTAAGAACTCTTCCCCAAATGATATAATATCACAAACAGACAAGTCATATGCTGGAATAAAATATTTGCAACTTGTATAACTGACAAAAAATTAGTCTCTGGAATATTTTAATAACCATAGGAAAATAATAAAAAATAATCATGCCCATAATTTATGACCTAGCAATTCCTCTCCCAGGTATGTACCTTCGAGACACTCTTGCACAAGTGTAGGAGGAGACATAGGCAACATTCTACCTGCAGCATTGCTAATTAACAACGTGCAATATGCAGATGATACAACCTTGCTTGCTGAAAGTGAGGAAGACTTGAAGCACTTACTAATGAGGATCAAAGACTACAGCCTTCAGTATGGATATGGATAAACATAAAGAAAACAAAAATCCTAATAACTGGACCAATAAGTAACGTCATGATAAATGGAGAAAATACTGACATTGTCAAGGATTGAATCTACAATCAACACCCATGGAAGCAGTAGCCACGAAATCAAACAACATATTGCACTGGACAAATCTGTTGCAGAAGTGTTAAAAAGCAAAGATGTTATTTTGAGGACTGAGGTACAAACCATGGTATTTTCAATCACCTCATATGCATAAGAAGGCTAAACAACCAATAAGGAATACCAAAGAATTGATGCCTTTGAATTATGGTGTTGGTGAAGAATACTGAATATACCATGGTCTGCCAGAGGAACGAACAAATCTGTTTTGGAGGACGTGAGGATGGCAAGACTTTGTTTCATGTACTTTGGACATGTTATCAGGTGGGACCAGTCCCTGGAAAAGGACATCATGCTTGGTAAAGCAGAGGGTCAGCAAAAAAGAAGAACCTAAATGAGATGGATTGACACAGTGGCTGCAGCAATGAGCTCAAACAGAGCAAGGATTGTGAGGATGGCATAGGACTGGGCCATGTTTTATTCTGTTGTACATAGGGTCGCTATGTATAGGGACCAGCTTGATGGCACCTAACAACAACAACAGCATGTATTCATTCATTTATTCAAATTGTGTTGCCTGTCTTTGACATTAAACTAATAATCTCTATGAGTGCAGCGACTTGGTTTATTTCTTTAGTGGTTGTATCCTTTATGCCTTTAACAAACCCAAACTATTTGAAGATATTCACAGCTGTTCCTTATGTCTTTAGGCAGGCTCCAATACACGGTTTTTAAAACACTTATAGATGCTAATATACAGGTATAATATGCTGAATATTCAAATATGTGGGAGAAATAGGCCTGGGCTCTTTGCTTGAAAAGAAGTTGACTTTAGGGTGGTGCAAATCTTAATTTTATTCTATCTATGCACCCGTAGTTACTTAAATCATGTTTATTTAAATTATACTTATTTATTTTCGTGTTTTATATTTATTTACGTGCTTATGCATGCTCATTTAATTTTATCTTTATTGGTTAGAACAATAGCTCCAAAGAAGACACTGATGGCAGATGGATTAAGCCCACAATGCAATTCAAGAGACACTTGAAGTTCAGCAAAATGTGCAAACAATGCAAGAGTTTTGCATTTTCAATACAGGAATCTTGCTCTTAGGCACGTAAGCTCTAATGTACGGAAGATAGATTCGTATTAATGAGGGACAGAAGAATTAAGCTAACTATAAACTAGATGTATTAAGGAACCTTTTGCATAAATTCAGACTCCTGTTCTTTAAAGTTTCTTTTTAAAATTACATAATTTGTTTTCATAACCTGATATTCTGATATGTGAACACCTTATAATAAAATGGGATTTCTTTGTTTTCTATTTAATTTTTAAAAGCTATAATTTTAAGCACTTTTTTGTGTAAATGCTTTAAAATAGTTAAAAATAAAATAAAATGATCATGTTTAACCCTTAACTTTCTGGATAGGGTACCATGTAAAAGTCAAGTTCAGGTGTGGAGCTCATTCCTTTACCTTTACTTGAGAAGTTTACATGAAACTTGGATGAGAAGCTATTTCTTGTATTTCATTTTCACTTGTACTTGATTTCCACATTTTATAAGTTGCCAGAAAATCCTTATAAGTCAAAATGAATAAAAAGTTGATAAATGTATTTCCATTAAAATATGTAATTAAGAGTGGTGGTGGTGTGGATATTAATATTTATAGCTAAAAAGGATATGTTCTGAATCAGGTCAAAGCTGCTGTAAATCACCGGATGGTACACAGTAGAGCCAAAAAACACCTAATATATATATTTTTAATATCTAACATAGAAAGGCAGAAAAAATACAATTTAAAAAGCCATTTTAATAACTATCATTTTAACAATGATCCCAGTAATTTTTACACCAATGTGGGTTTTTGGTTCAAGTATTTGGCTTTTTTTCCTATGGACTTGAGAGTCAAAAATTGAGGAGCTATGTAGCTGGCAAGTTATCCAATACTAAAAAAGTATTCAAGAGGGCACTGACAATTATTTTCCTTCAACAATGGTAACAGTTCTATTTTCTCAGATCATATCTCACTTATGTATCCACTTCAAATTCACTAGCTTAGATATCTGGGCTGTGCTTTCTTTCCCTGGGCAGACTGTTATTGCAGGGGGTGAGGAAGGAGCTCCCCAGAGGCCACCTGCTGGGCTGCCGAGGCCACCAGGGGGGCAGAGGGGATGAGCAGAGCCCGAGGGCACCCACCTGAGAAACACGGAGCTGGGGCTGTCCGTGGAGCTGCGCGGGGCCTCGGAGCGGACCTTCCTCCGGATATCCAGACTCTCAAACTGGAACACCGTGTCCCTGGATGACAGCCTTTTCTTCACCATCCTGAGCTCCTCCACCGCAAAGTCAAGAAATAAGCTCAATGTTCATTTCTGAATCTCCCAAATGATGTGAAAATCTCCGTGTGTTAGCATTGCAGTTTCCGCACTGCAGGGAGCTCTTCACGTGACTCCTAATCTAGCTGAGGCTTTTTTTTTTTTTTTTTCCTGACATCAGTTAATGAGTAACATGTAAGTATGACACAGGGTGATGTTCGTCCTGCCCTCATTTGCTCTAAAGGAAGAAAAAACCTGTTTGGCAAATTCAGCTTTCAGTCTACTAATGTTAGAACGACTTAGGTCTGTGGATTTAGGCAGAACAGTCTGTGGAAAAGCAGACACTTAAAACCATGCGGTGCAGAGACTAAACCTTAAGAGTGGGGATGCTTTCCCTAACTACCTGAGCCTGATCAACAAGACCAGTAATGTGAATGTGCTTTATGCCTTTACACGCACAGGAAATAGCCAGGCCACTTTGCTTCACAGCTACAGTTTGCACACAGGAGGTACAAGGCTGCATGCCTTGCCCCCCACCAAAGAATGTGGTGGTGTCATTAGTTGCCCCAGAGTCCACCCCATGTGTGCAGCCTTTCAGAAGCAGATTGCCAAGACAGTCTTCCAAAGTGCCTGCTCCTGGGTAGTTGGAACCATGAACCTCTCTGCTAGTAGTTGAGCTCTTAACTGTTTGCGGTACTCAGGGATTCTACTAGGAGGCAAAGGTTTGAGCTCCATTTCTTTTGCTTGCTGGCTGGTTAACAGGTGATCCCTGCCTTGCTGAACTTTTTACCTGCCATGCCTAACTCACAGGATTAGGATGAGATAATATAGGAGAATATGCCATAAAAACCTGAAATTATGCTATGCATTATTATTATTACATAGATATTCATATTATTCAAAAACAGGAAGGTCAGGAGATGAATTCCTTTATGTGGCAGTCTTCAATTGCTTAATATTTATGCACACAGAAAACACTAGTGGTCCTTCACCAATGTTTCAGCAGCAGTGAAAGATTTGTTTCAAAGTAGCTATGCCTGGTCTCCTAATTTCCCTGGGGGCTAGTTAGTAACAATGTAGAATGGCGGGCTTTAGGAGAAGTTCATAGGTTCTGATTATGGAAGAGAGAAGTGTCCCAGGAAATCAAACCTTTAGCCTTGGCCTCATTAGCACTTTGCTGAAACCTACTGATAACCACCCACAGACAAGTTTGTGATGTTCAGTTCTGACTCTAGGCACACTTTTGAAGTAAGACAAAGTGTGTCTTTCAGGTAGGTTTTTCTGATGCCTGATAGAGTTCGCTCCTGTTGTACCTGGGATGACCGTGAGTCGGGGCTGACTTGATGGCAGCTAACAACAACAACAATAGGGTGACCAACTTATCCTGATTTCCTAGGGTTTTCCTGGTTTTAGCACTGACTGCTCTGCTTCCCAGGAACCCTCAGTCCTGGACAAAACAGAACAGGTGGTCAGTGTAGTGCCCAGTGCCCTCATGCTGCAATGCTGATGGGGCACCGCACCCAGCTTCCCTCCTTGTCCTTCCTTGACTGTGCATGATCCGTATTCCTCTTTTTCCCCATCTCTCATGTTGCAATTATGTTAGAAATCATGTTGGAAAGACATTAAATATATATAATATTTAATAATTTCAGTATGTAATATTTAATAAAAACATTGGAGTTCCTGGGTGGTGCAAATGTTTAATGCACTCAGCTGCTTACTGAAAAGTTGGAGTCCACCCACAGGTACCTCAGAAGAAAGGCCTGGTGATCTATCTACTGCTGGAAAACCAGCCACTGAAAACCCTATGAAGCACAGTTCTATGCTCATGGGTTGCCATGAGTCGGAGCCGACTCATGGCACGTATGTATTTATTATAAAAACATTAAATAAAAAGACATTAAATAGGCTAAGGGTTGAAGTAAACAAACCAATCACCATACCTCACATAATAGCAAAAACCTGCACGATAGTTTCTGCTCCTCATAAACAAGAGTTGATCAGCACAGATGTTAATAACCAATGAAACATAATATGGTACTCTCTCCCTGGTAGGTTTGGATTTTGACTGGAGGCAAAACTTAACTCAGAACAAAATGTTTTTAAGGAGGAAATTCCAGTGTCAGCAGCTAGCCTTTGGGCATATTTTTCAATAAGGCAGCTTTCCTAGTATTCACTCAAGAACAGATAATTATTTATTAGCAAGGTTTCCTGGTAGCTGCAGCAAGTGATACAAAAATTTTTAAGAAAAGGCTCTTTGCTCTGACAGTGTAGCTAGCTAGAGACAATGTACATAACTGAGAAGTTAACAATGAAAGAGGGAGGCAGTCATTAAGTCAGGCTAATATTTCTCAAGTCTATGCACTACCTTTATGAGCTACCTAATATTTTGAGTCTACTTAGCTTCTGTTGAGATAATTTCATATGTAATGTCTCATTTAATCCTTGCCCAAACCATATTTTTACAGATGAAGAAGTTGTATGTTAAAAAAGTTAAGCAACTCAGTCATAGTTAAATAGCAAGAATGTGGTAGTGCTGGAAATCACTTGTTCATTGAAAAATATTTATTGAGTATTTTTACGTTTATAAGGAGGCAAGAATCATTTGAGGCTGAGATGACTTAGGAAAGCCTAATGGAAAAGGTGGAATTTGAGTTGAGCTCTGAAGAATAAGGGAGGAACCATTGAAAAGGCAGAAAAGGGAAGGGAGTACAGCTCATGAGCAAATCAGTGGGCATAAGCCAGGTATAGGTACAAGAGTGGAAAGTGTGTGTTGGCCAAGTAAGGGGAATAGGTTTGAACATTTAGATGGAGCCTGAATTATGAAGGATGACAGTATGGATAGTTCAAGCTTTATGCTGTAGGTAATGGGAATAAGCAGATGAAAGATTAGTTTGATGGCCACAGGCACAATGCTTGGGAAGCAGAAGGAGATGCTGGGGCAGGAAGGAGACAAGTCTGGGCCGTTACTGCAATCACCTGGTGGTAGTGGTTATTTCATTTATACAACTACCAGGCTACGAAACAGCTAAACAATATTGACTGAACTCTTATGTAAGATGATGTTGTTATTTCTTATGATAAGAAATTGTGTCAAAGATGAGATTTGCTGAAAGCCTAGAGCACAGGTCACAAATTCAAATGCCTTCAGGAGCCAGAATGGTAAGTAAAACCATGACGTGGGATAGAAGACAGTACAGCATGGTAGAAAACTGGAGCCTTCACGTCCTTCCAATGGGCATTCCAGTAACAGCAACAGTTGGTGGTCGGAGGGGCCAACCTAACACGTCTCAGGTCCAGAGTCAGCTGTGGCTTGCCTGTTTGTGAACCTGGCCTGAAATTCATTTCTTGGTATGAGCTGCCTATGATAAAAATGACAAAAATTACAAGTAGTATGTGTGGACTTTATGTTCAAATGAGAATAAGGCTCTGGCAGCACATAACCAATAAAAGAAAGTGTGATTTCTGATTGCTTTATTCTTAAGTGGCAACCCACATCTGCAGGCACAGAGCTGCCACTGTTGGACCCTTTTGACCACTTAATGGCAACCCATGCCAAGGCATTCCTAACCAGGGACACAATTTTCACTTTTTTGTTTGAAAATTAAAGCAAAAACCAGGTGGTCAAAGATAAAATAACTGAAGTAGAAGGTTTATGTAAATATAGCTATAAAATGAGAAACTGATGGGTTTTTCAAGTTGCTGCTGATTCAGAAGAGCATGGAACCAAAATTGGCTACATGAGACTGAATGAACTAAAAGAAGTATTGTAAGATTTATATGAGAATATTACTAATACACAATGTTCTATTTTCTAAATACAAGAAACTATTAGTTTTTTAAACCAGTGGTTAAAGCACTCGGCTGCTAACCAAGAAGTTGGCAGTTTGAACCCACCAGCCACTCATGGGAAGAAGATGTGGCAGTCTGCTTCCATAAAGATTACAGCCTTGGAAACCTTTTGGGGCAATTCTACTCTGTCTGATAGGGTTCTTATGAGTTGGAATCGACTTGAGAGCAGTGGGTTTGGTTTTTTTGTTTGTTTGTTTACTTTCTGATTTATATCCACTCCTTTCTTTCTCATGCATATTCAGCCTGTCAACATCCTTGGACTTCTGTTCTTAGTGGCATGGATGATCCTTATTGGATTGCATTTAGGAAATTTCCCTCCATGTTGTCAATTCTTTATGTCCCCGCTGGATGTCATTTCCCTTTGCCTAATACTTGTAGCCTTTGAAGTTGCCTTATTCTCTAAGTTAGGATTTATAGATTGGTAATTTTTAACCAATTGTTTTCATACTAGAATTGTTAGATAATATTGTATTAATCATCATTATTTTATTAATCATAGCAGTACTATTTTCCTATTAAAAACAAAAAAACCCATTGCTGTCGAGTGGATTCCGAAAATAGTATATATGCCTTTGAATGAGGGAGGAATTTATTTTAGAGTTGTTAGGATTTTTATGACCCTTACCTTACTATATTATTTTTGGTTAATATTTTTAAAGTATGGAGCTTTTTTAAGTATTCTCTTACTCTTCCCCATAACTACCATTAATGCATGGCATGGAAATGCCTTTGTTATAATAGCCCAGTCAGTAGCTAGTACTAGTAACCTGTCTGTTGGATTTGCCATCAAATTCTAAAATCTGACCTTATAAATTCATATCCATTAGCTTCTCCCATACTAAATTATAGTTTTGTCCCAACTCCTGCTACTGTCAACTTAAAACCAACTTCAGGTAAGCCATATGTGTGAAACTATGGTATCCCCCTGGGTTACCAGCTCAAACCCAGGCCCCATGTTTCCATCTAAGATTAGAGTTAAGGATCATTCCGAAGCAGCCTGGGAATCTTCAGACTGTAAAAATGAGTGCCTAGTTTCGTATAATGCCCCTCCCAGATGTTAGAAAATGGCTTTTACAGAAAATTTGACGGCGTGTCTAAGGGGGAAAGAAACCTTTTTATATTCAAATGTGGAATTGGCTAAGATTAGGACAATTGCCTATTTGTAATAACTTCTTGACAGAAAATTGGCTTGAACAAATAAATCAAACCATCCCTATCACAAATAAACACACTGGAACTGGCATAGTATATAGCTCACATAAAACCCAATGCTTTTGAGTCAATCCCAACTCATAGCAAACCTATAGGACAGCGTAGAATTGCCCCATATTGTTTCCAAGGAGCACCTGGTGGATTTGAACTTCTGACCTTTTGTTAGCATCTGTAGCACTTAACAGCTATGCCACCAGGGTTTCCATGACTCATATAGATAGGTATTTTTATGTGGAGGATTAAGATTCCCAACCATTGTCAATCCTAATCCACATTACCAGTCCCACACCTAGGCTTTATGCTGTTTAGATGGGATATGTTAAGTCATTATGCTTAATGAAAGCATACATTGTACCAGTGATGTGAACATCCTCACTCATCACAAAAGAGAAGGACCAAACATGACCAAGACACACAGGGTTGATTGAATAATAATGCTCTGGTTGAAAACCCGGGTTTGGGGTACTTCTTATGGGTCTTCTTACCTTGATGGATGTCTTAGGCTGGGTTCTCTAGGGAAACAAAACCAGTGCAGTGAATAAACATATATATAGATTGATATCAAGGAAATGGCTCATTTTCTTGTAGAGGCTGGGAAGTTCCAAGTCCGTGGGTCATGCTGGAGGTTTCACCTGACTCATGTAGATGCAGGGGCTGGCAAACACAAGTACTGAAGGTCAGACAGCAGGCCTCTGGCTCACAGGCTGTGGAGACTGATGAATCCCAAGATCAGCAGGTAAGATGGCAGGTAAGATACTAGATCAAGTACAAGGAACCAGAGGCCAGATGAACAGGAGCCAGCTTCAGGGTTCAGAGCAAGCAAAAGCCAGGGAGCCACACCAGAAAGTACACCTATATTGGATGCAGGCCACATCCCAAGGAAACTCCCTCTCAACTGATTGTCTGCTCACAACAGATCTCATCATGGAGGTGATCACACTGTACCCAATCTCATCATGAAGGCGATCACATCACTACATAGCTGCCAAACTACATCATAACTGCCAAACCACTGAGAATCATGTCTCAGCCAAGCTGACAATCAACCTTAACCATCACAGTCCAATGCTGGTCAGCTTGGGACCTGTACACATCTCTAAATAAAGACAATTATAATGTCATACTTGTGCCTAACACAATACAACCAACATGTGTACAATCAAAAATGCACTAGCCCTATTTACATCTTACATTTTATAAGTAAAGAAAAAGATATTTGATGCACACATGCAAGGAAGAAATATAACAATTACAGTCCTCGTTTCTGCAACTGGTCATGTGGTCACAGCTGGTATTTAGAGTTACCTTCTTCAACCACCCTTTCTGTATTCCCTTTACCATAGCAAGCACCCTAACTAGTAATGGTTCTTTGCCTGGTGGGGTGATCCTGAGGGGTCCGGGCCATTAGTAATCATGTCGTTGGGTTGCTATACTTCTCCACTGACTTTAATGGCAGGGCACGGTACTACTAAGAGACGTCCTAAGGGATCTCCTATACTCCAGACATTCTCTATTTTACCTCTATTATGTAATATCAATCTGCTCTCCTCTTGGTAATCAGGATCAATCACACCAGTCAATACAGTAACTCCCTTCTTTGTCTGTTGATCCAGAGGTATAAGGAACCCAAATGGCTGGGTGGCATTCTTAACTTCCAGTTCAATGGAGTCTGTATTGTGTCTCCTGGTGGGAACATTCCTTCCTTTGGGGAAATTAAGATTTCTAGATCTGCAGAGCAGAGGGTCATGGGGACCCATAAAACCCATTGCCTTCTAGTTGATTCCAACTTGTAGCTACCTTATTAAAAAAAAAAAAAATTTTTTTTTTTTACCTTATAGGACAGAGTAAAACTGCCCCATAGCATTTCCAAGGAGCTCCTGGTCGATTTGAACTGCCATCCTTTTGGTTAGCAGCCATAACTCTTAACCACTACACCAGTCATGGGGACAGGAACCAAAAACTTTGCAAGTGGGTTGCTAGGGGTAATGATGAGTGGTGCCATTCCCATTTTCACCTCTCGATTCCTGGACCTGTGAATTCTGGCTATTGGAGAAACAGCGTCATATATCGGACACTGGTTTAGAACATACACAGCCTGTAGAGAACATCGCCCCAACCCTGCGAGGTATTGCCAATTAGCTGGATCCAAAATTGTGTCTTTAGAAGGCCATTCCATTGTTCTATCAAGCCAGCTGCTTCAGGATGATGGGGAACATGGTAAGACCAGTGAATTCCATAAACATCGGCCCATTGTCACACTTCATTTTCTGTGAAGTGTCTCCTTTAATTTGAAGTGATGCTGTGTACGATACCATGATGGTGGATAAAGTATTTGGTAAGTCTATGGATGGTAGTTTTTGAAGAAGCATTGCATGCATGGAAGGCAAATCTGTAGCCAAAGCAAGGGTCTATTCCAGTAAGAACAAAATGTTGCCCTTTCCATAATGGAAGAGGTCCAGTGTAATCAGCCTACCACCAGTTTGTGGCTGATCACCTTGAGGAATGGTGGCATATTGGGGACTCAGTGTTGGTCTCTGGTGCTGGCAGATTGGGCACTCAGCAGTGGCTGTAGCCAAGCCAGTGAGTGGAAATCCATGTTGCTGAGCCCATGTATAACCCCCATCCCTGCCACCATGTCCACTTTTTTCATAAGCCCATAGGGCATTGATGGGAGTGGCTAGGAAAGAGGATGACAGAACACGTCACCTTATCCACTTGATTGCTAACATCCTCCTCTGCTGTGGTCACTCTTCAGTAAGTATTCACTTGAGATGGAAATATCTTTACTTCTTTGGCTTGTTCAGAGAGTTCTATCCACATACCTGTTTCATATACCTCCTTGTCACCAATTTTCCACCCAAACCATTGGCCCCAGCCCCAGCCCATGAAGCAGTATACAATTGCACAATTGGCCATTTCTGCTTCCAAGCAAAGTGAACAACCAGGTGCACTGCTTGAAGCTGTGCCCATTGGGATGCTTTTCCTTTACCATCGTTCTTCAGGGAGGTCCCAGAAAGGGGTTGTAGTGCTGCTGGTCTCCATTTTTCAGTGGTGCTTGCACATCACGCAGAAAACCAGACACATGTTTTCTCTTCCTCAGTCAACTGATTGTAAGGAACTCCCCATGAGGCCATAAGTGTTGACTGGGAGACGGCAGATAATGTGACAGCAGTGGAGATCATGGGCATTTGGGCCACTTCCTCATGCAGCTTACTTGTGGCTTCTGGACATGCTCAGGCCCGATCTCACATATACCACTTCCATTTAATGATGGAGTGCTTACGTGCACATCCAACTTTATGACTGTGGGTTAGACAATACCCAGTTCATGGGCGGCTCAGGCCGCATGGTGACTTGGTGGCCCATGGTTAAGCATTCAATTTCTACTAAGTCCCAGTAACAAGCCAAAAGCTGTTTCTCAAAAGGAGAGTAGTTAATCTGCAGAGGATGGCAGGGGTTTGCTTCAAAATCGTAAGGATCTGTATTGTGATTCACAAACAGAGGCCTTCCAAAGACTCCAAACAACATCTCTCTCTGCCATTGACACTTCAAAAACCATTGGATCAGCCAAATCATATGATCCAAATGGCAGAACGACTTGCATGGCAGCCTGAACCTGTTTCAGAGCCTTTTCTTGTTCTGGGCCCCAGCTGAACTAGCAGCTTTTTGAGTCACTTGGTAAATAGGCTAGAGCAGCACACTGAAATAAGCGATATGTTGACTCTAAAATCCAAAGAAACCCACTAGGTGTTGTGCCTCCTTTTTAGTCCTTGGAGGGGCCAGATGTGATAACTTATCCTTCATTTTAGAGGGAATATTTTGACATGTCCCCATACAACTGGACCCCTAGAAATTTCACTGAGGTGGAAGATGCCTGAATTTTTGTTGGATTAATTTCTCACTCTATCACAGAAATATTTTACCAGTAAGTCTTGAGTCATTGATACTTCTTCCTTACTATATCCAATCAGCATAATGTCATCAATGTAACTGACCAGTGTAACATCTTGTAGAAGGTAAAGTCAATCAAGGTCCCTGTGGACTAAATTATGACATAGGGCTGGAGAGCTGATGTAGTCCTGAGGTAGGACAGTGAAGGTGTATTGGTGCCCATGTCAACTGAAGGAAAACTCCTTTGAAACAAGTATAGAGAAACAGGCATTAGCCAGATCAATAGCTGCATTTTAGGTACCGGGAGATGTATTAATTTGCTCAAGCAATGAAACCACATCTAGAACAGCAGCTGCAATTGGGGTCACCACCTGGTTAACTTTTCTATAATCCACTGTCAGTCTCCAAGATCCATCTGTTTTATGCATAGGCCAAATAGGCAAGCTGAATGGGAATGTGGTGGGAATCACCACCCCTGCATCCTTCAAGTCTTGATGGTGGCAATAACCTCTGAAATTCCTGCAGGAATGCAGGTTGCTTTTGGTTTACTATTTTCCTAGGTAGGGCAGCTCTTATGGCTTCTGTTTGGCTTTTCCTACCATAATAGCCCTTACTCCACTTGTAAGGAATCCACTGTGGGGGTTCTGCCAGTGGCTGAGTATATTTATTCCAATTATGCATTCTTGAACTGGGGAAATCACTACAGGATGAGATTGGGAACCCACAGGATTCACTGTGAGCTGAACCTGAGCTAAGGCTCCATTAATAACCCAGCCTACATATGTTCTCACTCTGAGTGGTGGGCTGCAGTGACATTTTGGGTCTTCTGGAATTGGTGTTAGTTCAGAACCAGTATCCAGTAATCCCCGAAAAGTCTGATTATTTCCTTTTCCACAAAGAACAGTCACTCTAGTAAAAGGCTGTAGATCCCTATGAGGAAGGCAGGGAGAAAGATTAACAATATAATTTTTGGCAGGGTAGTGGGTTCCTTCCTCAAGTGTACCGGTCTGTCCTTTCATTCACGGGGTTATAGGTCTGTAAACTGGAATTTGATTGAGTTACCGTGACACTCTATTCTGGCTATTTGAGTTAGATTGCCATTCACTTGACCTAGAATTCTTCCACTTGTACAGATCAAGTAAATATTTAGTATATTTCAGATCTATTTCACTCCTAGGGACACCATGACTAAGTAGCCAATGCCGTAAGTCCATACGACACAGACTATTCTGATTACTGCTTTGACTTCACTGCCCATTAGTGTAACCACACCCACCTTGTATTTTGTCAATTGAGTGCTGCCACTTGGCCCCTACCACCATGGGGTCTAATCAGCTCCATGTAGTTTGGTGTTTTAAGTCAGGGAAGTTCCCACTGTCAAATCTGACTTACATAAAATAGCAATCACAGCAGTCTTCAAGGATACTGGGGCTCCCTTCACAAATTTGCTCCTCACCGTTGTGGTAAAAGGTGCCTCTGCTAGGCCCTCCACGTGTGGGTCTGTGGGTCTAACCTGATAAATTCACTAAACATGCCAATTTCCGTAAGCCTTTGGATACCTTCTTCCACAGTATACCAAGTCAGGTCTGGTACTTCAACTTGATTTAGTGTAGGCCACTGCATTACCCATGCTTCAGTGGACCAACCAAATAAACTATTAGATCCTTTCCTAACCTCTCAGGCTGAAATATTGAATGAAGAATATGTGCTTAGTGGGTGCCTATCAATAAACTCAGACTGATCCAACTTTATGTTCCTTGCACCATTTTCCTATACCCTTTAGTAGTTGTTCCCACACATATTCCCCAGATTTCTGTTTGTACATGTTAGAAAAGTCAAGCAGTTCTTTTCGTGTGTAGCTTAACTCCTCCTGGGTTACACTTTGTACCTCATCTTTTGGGGGTTTCTAAGATTTAAGTCCAGTTGTAGGTCTAGAAGCAAAAATTTGTGGTGGGCATATGTTCTCAGAACATTAAGTAATGTTTGGTAAGGCATCTGCTTCACATGATATCCCAGGAATGACTTGAACATTTTTCCAGAGGATGACGCAGACAAAGCCTCTTCAGACACAGCTGGGTTAATCTCATCAGATGGAGGTGGAGGGGCTAATGGTTTTACTGGGGAGGGTGGCTTAGCAGACAGAGATGGAGTAATCTCTTCAGATGGAAGTGAGACAGCTGGTTCTGTTGACAAGAGTAGTTCAATGTAATTTAGGGGCTCAATGTCCGCAGCTTCCCACTTATCTGTCCATATGCCATCATCCCAAGTTTCAGGATTCCATTTCTGCCCAATCAATGCCCTCACTTTAACTTTAGACACCATTTGAGGTTGGCAATTGAGCTGGTGTCGTAAATTCAGCCACTCTTAAGGTAAGACTCTGGGTTTGGTTTTTGGGAATATCAGCTCTGTTCCTGCAAGAAATAAGGCTTTTTTTCAAGGCACAAGTAGAAAATTTTAGGTCATTTATGTGATGCTTGAGCCTTGACTCTGAAGCCCTTTCACTTTTCTAGTGAAAGTAGGACCAACCAACAAGCTTCCTTATACTTCTCATTCTGATAAAATCATAGAAAGGTATTGTCTTCGTCATCTAGTGCTGCTGTAACAGAAATACCACAAGTGGATACCTTTAACAAACACGAGTTTGTTCTCTCACAGTTTAATAGGACAGAAGTCCAAATTCAGGGCATCAGCTCCACGGGAAGGTTTTCTTTTTCGGCTCTGGAGGAAGATTCTTGTCATCAATCTACTGCTGGAGAAGGAGCTGCTTAGCACAGAAACCTCTGGTCCAAAGGATGCACTCCGCTCCCAGCACTGCTTTCCTGGTGGTATGAGGTCCTCTTGTCTCTCTTTTATATCTCAAAAGAGATTGGCTGAAGACACAATCCAATCTTGTAGATTGCGTCCTGCCTCATTAACATAACTGCCACTTATTCCACCTCATTAACATCATAGAGGTCGGATTTATGACCCACAGGAAAATCATGTCAGATGACAAAATAGTGGACAATCACACAATACTGGGAATCATGGCCTAGCCAAATTGATACACATATTTTTGGGAGGACACAATTCAATCCATGACAGGTATTGAACATGGGATTACCCGGAGCCTAACCTTTCACCAGTACCTAATCTATTGGTGGTAATATTTTGCGTATTTCTAATGCTACCTTGAGCCGTGGATTAGCAGTACACTTACTACCACTGGAAGCAGAGTCATCAACACCTTTAAGACTAACCAGACTTGACTTGAGAACCAATTCTGAAAACACATTCTTACAGTTTTGTTACTCTAGAACCACTCTTGGCACTAAGTGTCTTAGGCTGGGTTTTCTAGAGAAAAAAAACCAGTGCAGTGTGTATCTCTCTCTCTCTCTACCTACCTACCTACCTACCTACCTATCTATCTATCTATCTATCTATCTATCTATCTATCTATCTATCTATCTATCTATCATCTATCTATCTACCTACCTACCTACCTATCTATCTACCTACCTATCTATCTACCTGTCTGTCTGTCTGTCTGTATCTGTCTATCTATCTACCTGTCTACCTACCTACCTGTCTACCTACCTACCTGTCTACCTACCTACCTGTCTATCTACCTGTCTATCTGTCTATCTGTCTGTCTATCTGTCTGTTTGTCTGTCTATCTGTCTACCTGTCTATCTACCTACCTGTCTACCTACCTACCTGTCTACCTACCTGTCTACTTACTTACCTACCTACCTACCTACCTACCTACCTACCTACCTATCTATCTATCTATCTATCTGTCTGTCTATCTATCTATCTATCTATCTATCTACCTACCTATCTATCTACCTGTCTGTCATCTATCTACCTATCTACCTATCAATCTATCTATCTACCTACCTACCTACCTACCTATCTATCTATCTGTCTGTCTGTCCGTCTATCTGTCTATCATGTATCTACCTATCTACCTATCAATCTATCTATCATCTATCTACCTACCTATCTATCTAATCTATCTATCTACCTACCTATCTATCTATCATCTATCACCTATCACCTATCTATCTATCTGTCTGTCTATCTGTCTGTCTATCTATCTATCTATCTATCTATCTATCTATCTATCTATCTATCTATCTATCTATCTATCTATCTATCTATCTATCTATCTATCTATCTATCTACCTACCTACCTACCTATCTATCTATCTAATCCCTGTCAGGGCAGTCAGTGGTGGTAGCCAGGCACCATCTAGTTGTGCTGAGCTCAGTCAGATGAAGGCTGTGGTAGTTGTGGTCCAGTTAGTCCTTTGGACTAATCTTTCCCTTGTGTTTTTGGCTTTCTTCATTCTCTGTTGCTCCAGATGGGGTGATACCAGCACAGTATCTTAGATAGCCACCTATAAGCTTTTAGGACCCCAGACACTAGTCCACAAAGTAGAATGCAGAACATTTTCTTTATAAACTATGTTATGCCAAATAGGCACTTGACTAAAGTAAAATGGCTGATTTAAAGTCAGGGCCCAAACCCCATCTTTGACTCTAGCTTTAACGACGGAAACAGTTGACCACTATAACAGAAGCTAGACCTGCTTACAAAGTTGTTTTTCTCTGTTGTCATTCCACTGGGATGGCACACATTGTCGTCAGAGACATTGAAGCAAATGGTTATCAAACCCTTACACAAGACATCTTCAGGAAATGTTCTGCCTTAATAAGCAAGTTATTCTAACAATCAGTTATCAGGATACCTGCCTTGTAGTTATCATGTGACTACACACAGGCCACCCTCAGGAAGATATGTTCATATATGCAATATATTCCTGTGAGTAATCATATGTGAGAGTCTTACAACCAGGGCTCATCATCATTAGAACATTAATCTTATCTTGCAATTGTTCTTGTAATGTCAACCAATCCCATCTTGGCAAATGTGACTTTACAACCAGTGATATCCAAAGCACCACTTCTCAATGTCCCACCTTTAATTTTCTTACTTCCTTGTCCATCGATTAGATTGTTGTGGGTTGTACCTCCTGATTTTGCTCTATAACTGGGCTTCTGTAACAGCCCCACTTCGGATTCATTGGTTTCACTTCAGTGGAGCCTATGCTTCCCTACTGGAATGATTCTTATAATTTTAATACACCTCCTTATTTTACTTTAAGTAAACTTGGAGCTTTCCTCCATGGCATTGTACATGTCTATTCCAAAGAAAAGTGGTTCAATGGAATTCAGAAATTATTCAACAATATCACTAATGTCACATGCAAGTAAAATTATGCTGAAGGTAATTCAAAAATGGCTGTAGCTGTATATCTACAGGGAACTGCCAGAAATTCAAGCTGGATTCAGAAGAGGATATGGAATTAGGGATGTCATTGCTGATGTCAGATGGATCTTGGCTGAAAGCAGAGAACACCAGAAAGATGTTTACCTGTGTTTTATTGACTATGCAAAGGCATTCTATCATGTGGATCATAACAAATTATGGATAACATTTTGAAGAATGAGAATTTTAGAACACTTAATTGTGCTCATAAGGAACCTGTACACGGACCAAAGGACAACTGTTCAAACAGAACAAGTGGATATTGCTTGGTTTAAAACCAGGGAAGGTGTGCATAAGGGTTTTATCCTTTCACCATACTTATTCAACTGGTATGCTGAGCAAATAATCTGAGAAGCTGGACTCTATGAAGAAGAACATGGAATCAAGGTTGGAGGAAGACTCATTAATAGCCTGCGATATGCAGATGATACAACCTTACTTGCTGAAAGTGAAGAGGACTTGAAGCACTTACTGATGAAGATCAAAGACTACAGCCTTCGATATGGATTACTCTTGCATAAAGAAAACAAAAAATCCTTATAACTTGACCAATAAGAACATCATGAAAAATGGAGAAAATATTGAATTTGTAGAGGATGTTATTTTACTTGGATCCACAATTAATGCCCATGGAAGCAGCAGTCAAGAAGTCAAGTGACATATTGCATTGGGAAAATTTGCTACAAGAGACCTTTTTAAAGTGTTCAAAACCAAAGATGTCACCTTGAGGACTAAGGTACACTTGACCTAAGCCATGGTATTTTCAATTTCCTCATATGCATGCAAAAGTTGGACAGTGTATAAGGAAGACCAAAGAAGAATTGATGCATTTGAATTATAGTATTGATGAAGAATATTGAATATACCATGGCTTGCCAGATGAATGAAAAACCTCTCTTGGAAGAAGTACAGCCAGAATGCTACTTAAAAGCAAGGATAGCGAGATTTTGTCTTACATAATTTGGACGTATTATCAGGAGGGGCCTGTCCCTGCAGAAGGATAATATCATACTTGGTAAAGAAGATGGTTTCACACAGTGGCAGCAACAATGGGTTCTAACATAGCAATGATTGTGTGGATGTTGAGGGCCTGGGGAGTGTTTCCTGCTGTTGTATATAAGGTCACTATGAGTTGGAACTGACTTGAGGGCCCCTAACAAAACTACAACAATGATTTGGCTTTCTGAATGCAACATCAGCTGTGTGTGTGCTTCAGAGATATTGAAGCAAATGCTTGTAGAAGACCTAATCCCAGAGGGTGAGTGGTGGAGCACTGACATTGGTGATAACAGCCTGTCAAGCTGCCAGGCAGTTTGGAACATTTCACTCTAACTCTTGGACTAGATCATACACGAACTCCCTTCTTCACTCCTCAGATACTTTATTTTGTGGTTTCTATGATTTTTTTTTTTTAATGACAAACCTTTTATGACAAACACTGGAGAAGAGGCTACTTCCTCCCTCAAAGTCGTGAGCACTTCTTTGAGCAGGTGCTGAGAGAAGGTACATGTGCCCTTGAGAGAAAATGATTGCTATCTGCAGCAGGTCTTGGATTCAGAGGTTTTGCCCCCAGAAAGATTAGAAAATCGATCTTGCAGTTCCAGTAAACATGGCAGTACTAAAGGCAGTTTTTCTTTTTGTGTGTTTGGTCTTCAGGATATAAAGAAATTTGAAAAATCCGAGTTACTATTCCAGCCCTGTACCTGTGTGACTTTTTTCACTGCTTTTAATAGCATTTCTTAAATTTATAGAGTTGAGAAAGTTGATTTTAAATACTCTGTCACGTAAATTTCTGTTGGTTCATATATTTATTGTTTAAACAGTGGTGTGCTGGTGAATTGGTTCTCCTGGGTTAGGAGCTGGGCTGCTAACCAAAAGGTCAGCAGTTTGAATCCACCAGGTGCTCCTTGGGAACCCTATGGGGAAGTTCTACTCCATTCTACAGGGTTGCTATGAGTTGGCATTGACTCGATGGTAAAAGGTTTGGTTTTTGATTTGGGGAGGGAAAAAGGCTCTGATTGTAGCATTTGTGGATTTACATGATATAAATATTCCCACCAGAGCTGATTTCAAGCCACCAATGTGATAACATTGAACATAGCTTTGGGAAGAGATGCTAGCAGTGCTCCTGAGCCAGTACAATCTGGCTCCATCACACCAGTATAAAAATTTGAACATCCAAATTTTGGTTGCTTGGTAAAACATACAGTTTGGCTCCAGAGCTGCTTAATTTCAAAAACTGTGTTCTTTGATTTAAATAGCATTACCGCCTGAAAAACTGCATGGTAGTTATTGTAGATTTTGGCGTCCACCGATTTTTACATAAATTAGTAATTGTTTCCAGAGGAACATTTCTGAGGTTGGTGTGATTAGCATCCTTATAAAGGTTTTAAAAATAGCTTTTTTTTTCTGTTTATAAAACAAATATATATTCATTGTAAAATGTATGAAAATATACAAAGTAAAAAAAGAAAAAAAAAATCCATAATACCTCATCCCCAGAGATAATCACAGTTAATATCTTGGTATCATCAAAATTATATTTTACTCTAAAGAATTATAAAAATAATTTGATAATCCCCAAAGTATATGTATCATTTACTAAACATATTCGTATTATTTTCAAGAGGCCCTTTTTTTTTTTACCATACAAAGTGAGGAAGAAACAAACCCATCTGCTGAGTTGCTGAAGAACTAGAGGCCAGTGTAGTTGAAAGAGAACCAGAAAAAACATACTTGAAGAATTCTATGAAACAGATTCAAGGAAGATTTTTTTTTTAAATAATTTTATTGTGCTTTAAGTGAAAGTTTACAAATCAAGTCAGTCTCTCACACAAAAACCCATATACACCTTGCTACACACTCCCAATTACTCTCCCCCTAATGAGACAGCCCACTTTCTCCCTCCACTCTCTCTTTTTGTGTCCATTTCAGCAGCTTCTAACCCCCTCCACCCTCTCATCTCCCCTCCAGGCAGGAGATGCCAACATAGTCTTAAGTGTCCACCTGATCCAAAAAGCTCACTCCTCACCAGCATCCCTCTCCAACCCATTGTCCAGTCCAACCCATGTCTGAAGAGTTGGCTTCAGGAATGGTTCCTGTCCTGGGACAACAGAAGGTCTTGGGGCCATGACCACTGGGGTCCTTCCAGCCTCAGTCAGACCATTAAGTCTGGTCTTTTTGTGAGAATTTAGGGTCTGCATCCCACTGCTCTCCAGCTCCCTCAGGGGATCTCTGTTGTGTTCCCTGTCAGAGCAGTCATCGGTTATAGCCAAGCACCATTTAGTTCTTCTGGTCTCAGGATGATGTAGTCTCTGGTTCACGTGGCCCTTTCTGTCTCTTGGGCTTGTAATTGCCTTGTGTCCTCGGTGTTCTTCATTCTCCTTTGATCCGTGTGGGTCGAGACCAATTGATGCATCTTAGATGGCTGCTTGCTTGCGTTTAATACCCTAGACACCACTCTTTAAAGTGGGACGCAGAATGTTTTCTTAGTAGATTTTATTATGCCAATTGACTTAGATGTCCCCTGAAACCATGGTTCCCAGACCCCTGCCCCTGCTGTGCTGGCCTTCGAAGCATTCAGTTTATTCAGGAAATTTCTTTGCTTTTGGTTCAGTTGTGCTGAACTCCCCTGTACTGTGTTCTGTCTTTCCCTTCACCTAAAGTAGTTCTTAAAAAAAAAATCTCATCTACTATCTAATTAGTGAATGCCCCTCTCCCACCCTCTCTCCCTCCTCGCCTTGTAACCACAAAAGAATGCTTTCTTCTCAGTTTAAACTATTTCTCGAGTTCTTATAATAGTGGTCTTATACAATATTTGTCCTTTTGCAACTGACTAATTTCACTCAGCATAATGCCTTCCAGGTTCCTCCATGTTATGAAATGTTTCACAGATTCCTCACTGTTCTTTACCTATGCTTAGTATTCCATTGTGTGAATCTACCATAATTTATTTATCCATTCATCCATTGATGGGCACCTTGGTTGCCTCCATCTTTTTGCTATTGTAAACAGTGCTGCAATAAACATGAATGTGCATATATCTGTTGGTGTAAAGGCTCTTATTTCTCTAGGATATACTCCAAGGAGTGGTATTGCTGCATAGTATGGTAGTTCTATTTCTAGCTTTTTAAGGAAGTGCCAAATTGATTTCCAAAGTGGGTGTACCATTTTACATTCCCACCAGCACTGTAGAAGTGTTCCAATCTCTTCACAGCCTCTCCAACATTTATTATTTTGTGTTTTTTGGGATTAATGCCAGCCTTGTTGGCAGTTCTACTCTGTCCTATAGGGTCGCTATGAGTCAGAATCGACTCGATGGCACTGGGTTGGGTTTTGTTGGAGTAGATGAAATCTCATTGTAGTTTTGATCTGCATTTCTCTAATGGCTATTGATCGTGAACATTTCCTCATATATCTGTTAGCTACCTGAATATCTTCTTTAGTGAAGTGTCTATTCATATCTTTTGCCCATTTTTTAATTGGGTTATTTGTCTTTTTGCAGTGAGTTTTTGCAGTATCATGTAGATTTTAGACATCTGGCGCTGATCAGAAATGTCATAGCTAAAAACTTTTTCCCAGTGTCTAGGTAGTCTTTTCACTCTTTTGGTGAAGTCTTTAGATAAGCATAGGTGTTTGATTTTTAGGAGCTCCCAGTTATCTAGTTTTTCTTCTGCATTCTTTATAATGTTTTGTATACTGTTTATGCCATATATTAGGGCTCCCAACATTGTCCCTATTTTTTCTTCCATGATCTTTATCGTTTTAGAAGATTTTTTCTGGGGAAACAACACTGGCCAAGTTGCTTTTGAGACTAGTTTAGAAACTAAGTGGTAGGTGATGGGGTTTTAAAACAAATAGGTACCTTAGAAAGCATCTACTTAAGATATTTCATGTAATAGACATATCATCTTAAGATGACGAAAGTGAGTTCAGAGGGGTTAGATGACCTAGTCTAGGTCACATGAATGATTCATGGCAAAGCTAGGACTTCCCTCTCAACTCTCCATTAACTCCTGACCTTGTTATCTGGATTCTGTCTACACCATGCCACTATGGAGAATTCCTCTGTTTTATACCTCATAAAAAAACCTTTGCCACCAAGTCAATTCTGACTCGTGGCTACTGAATGGGTTTCAAAGCAGAACTGTGTTCTATAGGGTTTTCAATGGCTGATTTTTTTTTTTTTTGGAAAGAGATGCCCAAGCCTTTCTTCCAAGGTGCTTCTGGGTTGACTTGAACCCCTGACCTTTTGGTTTACTGCTGAACATGTTAACCATTTGCACTACCCAGGAATTCCTTGTACCTCATAGGAGAATGAGAACATACCAGGAGCTCTCTCCCAACAACAACCCGTCTGTATTTAATATTGTCTTTATATAAGAAAAGAGAGGGATGCTACGACACAATCCATAGCCTTTCATTTTCCATGGCTATTGTGTGACGTAACAACAATTTCGTGTTTTACCCTTAGGCGTTAACTTAGTTTTGTCATTAACTATACTATTTTAAATTGTCCATAATTCTGTGAATTTCAGGGATTCCACATCCCCTCTCATATTTTGGAATTGGATCTCATGGTCAGTACATATTTTGCTTAAAAATGCAGACTTGCCATGTGTGAATTATTCTTACTGTACCACTTACTAGCTGAGTGATTTGGACATTACTATGGTTGTCTTAGTCATCTAGTGCTGCTATAACAGAAATACCATAAGTGGATGGCTTTAACAAACAGAAATTTATTCTCCATAATCTTCCCCTGGACTAGGACCCTCTCTGCACCCTCTTTTATATCTCAAAAGAAACTGGCTCAAGACACAATACAATCCTGCAGATTGAGTGCTGCCTCCTCACACAACTACCATCCATCCCTCGTCATTAACATCGCAGAGGCAGGATTTACAACACACAGAAAAATCGCATCAGATGACAAAGCGGTAGACAGTCACACAATACGGGGAATCAACCCCTAACCAAATTGATATACACATTTTTGGCGGATATAATTCAATCCATGACAATGGTTTAGTTTCCTAGTCTGCAAAATGAGAGTAATAATAATAGTATCTGCCTAACTGGTTTGTTGTGAGACTAGTTAATATATGGAAAGACTTTGAATATTGTTTGGCAGAAAATAAGACCTCAGTAAGTTGTTGTAACTATTATTAACATTTATATTTATTATTATCAACATATATAATTATATCATAGAGCCTTATTTAAACTTCTTTTGCAGTTGTTATTTATTTTAAGATAATATTTTACTGTGTTTTAGATGAAAGTTTACATAGCAAATTAAGTTCCCATTTAAAACATTTTATATGAATTGTTCCGTGATATTGGTTACAATTTTCACAATGTGCCAGCATTCTCATTATTTCCATTCTGTTCCTTCTGTTTCCATTGATCTAGCTTCGTTTCTCCTCCTTACCTTCTCATTTTTGGTTTTGGGTAAACATTGACCGTTTGGTCTCACACAGCTGATTATTTAAGGGAGCATATTACTCACGGGTGATATTGTTTATTTTATAAGCCAATCTATTATTTGGCTGAAAGATGACCTGTAGATACAGCTTCAGTTCCAAGTTTAAAGGGTATCTTAGGGCGATAGTCTCAGGGGTTCCTCTAATCTCTAACAGTCCAATAGGTCTGACTTTTTTTAGGAATTTGAATTTTGTTGTACATTTTTTTCACATTTTATCTAGGACCTTCTGTTGTATCCCTGGTCAGAACAGTGGGTAGTGGTAGTTGGCACCATCTAGTTCTTCTGGTCTCAGGTTAGATGAGGCTGTGGTTCATGTGAGCTGTTAGTCCTGTGGACTTTTTCTTCTTTGAGCCTTTGGTTTCCTTCATTCTCTTTTATTCCAGATGAGTAGAGATCGTTCTCTTTTGTTTCAGATGAGTAGGGATCAATGCTTGTATCTTAGATGGTTGCTCACAAGCTTTTAAGACCCCAGATGCTACTCACCAAACTAGGATGTAGAACGTTATCTTTACGAACTATGGTACGCCAATTGACTAAGTTGTCCCCCTAGACTATGGTTCTAAGCCTTTCAACCCAATAAATCAATCCCATGAGTTGTTTGGATATGCCTAGGAAGCCTCTGTAACAGTGCCCTTTATATATTTTGCTATATATATATATGAAAAAAAAAAGAAACATATGGATATATATGCAGCATATGCAAACATATGCCTACAGATACATCAATGCGTGCATGTACGTTTACTCACATATGCCTTCCTATACACATGTATGCATACATATCTACCTCTGTAACCACAAACATATCTTTTGGTTGTTATTACAAAACTGTATATGTTATAGCATTTAATGAAATTGTTCCTTACTCTTGGATACTCTTAGTGTCTTCATTTACCTTGGTCCAGTTGTGCAGGCTTCACCCATATTTGATATTGCCTTTCCATCACCAAAAATAACAAGTGTTTACTATCTGGAAAGTGATTCCTCCTCCTTCCCACCCCTGGTAACCATCAAAGAATGTTGCTTTCTCTGTATATACCTATTCTTGACTTTTTATAATAGTGAGACCATACAATATTTGTCCTTTTGTGATTGACTTGTTTAACTCAGCATAATGTCTTCCAGATTCATCCATGTTTTAAGATGATTCACAAAGTCCTCATTATTCTTCACAGATGCATAGTATTCCATTGTGTATATGCACCACAATTTGTTTATCCATTCATCCATTGATGAGCACTTATGTTGTTTCCGTCTTTTTGTTATTGTGAATAATGTTGCATTGAACGTATATGTGCACAAGTCTATTTGTGTCACTGCTGTCACATAGAGATATATACCTAGGAGTGAGATTGCTGGATCATAAAATATTTCTATTTCTAGCTTTTTGAGGAAGTGCCATACCACTTTCAATAGTGGCTGTACCCTTTGACAGTCTCACCAGCAATGTATAAGAGTTCCAATCCCCCCACCACCTGATCAGCATTTGTTGCTTTCTCTTTTGCTTTGTTTTTTATCATTGCCAATTTTTCAGGGGTGAGATTGTGTCTCATTGTAGTTTTGGTTTGTATCTCTCTAAAGGCTAATGATTGCTAGGGTCTTTTCATTGCTGGCCACTTGAATGTCCTCCTTGGTGAAATGTCTGTTCATATCTTTTGTCCATCCTTTGATTAGATTATCTTTTTGTTGTTGAGTTGTTGAAGTTTTCTACATATTTTAGAGATTAGACACTTATCAGATATGTTGCGAAATACTTTTTCCCAATCTGTAGGTTCTCTTTTTTACTCTGCAAAGTCCTTCGATGAGAATAAGTTTTTAATTTTTAATTGTGTTTGGTAGGCTATTTATACCAAAAATTAGATCCCCTAGGTTTGTCCCTGTGGTATCTTCCAGGAACTTTATAGTTTTAGTTTTAACATTTAGGTCTTTGATTCATTTTGAGTTAGATTTTGTGCATGGTGTGAGGTATGGATCCTGTTTCATTTTTCTGCAAATGGATATTCAGTTTTGCCAGCACCATTTTGTTAAAGAAAATGTTTCTTCCCCATTGAATGGAATTCAATCCTTTGTCAAAGATCAGCTGTGCATAGGTGGATGAATTTATTTCTGGGTTCTCTTTTCTACTGCTTTGATCTATGTGTCTGTCTTTGAACCAGTACCAGGCTGTTTTAATTATCAAGGTGGTATTGTAAGTTTTGAGATAGGGCAGTGTGTTCTTCTTCAATATTGCTTTAGATATTCAGGGACTCCTTCCTTTCCACATAAAGCTGGGCATTAGTTTTTCCATTTCATTAAGGAATGTTTTTGGGATTTGGAATGAGATTGCGTTATATCTATAGATCATTTTTGGTACCTTTATTGAAATATAATTTACATAAAATAAAGTCTACCTATGTGGAGTGTTCAATTCAATGATTTTTACTATGTTTACAGAGTTGTGAAACCATTATTGTCAGCTAATTTTAGAACATTCTCACCACTCTGAAATGAAACTTTGTACCCAGTAGTCACTCCCCATTCCCTCCTATCCTGCCTCTCCTTCTCCCTCAGCAAATGCAACCTCTAATCTACTTTCTGCCTGTATAGATACAATTATTTTGGAATTTACTATAAAGGGAATTATAAGATATGTGTTCTTTTGTGACTGGCTTCTTTCATTTCACGTATTTTCAAGGCTCATTCATATTGTAGCATGTATCAGTACTTCATTCATTTTCACTGTTGAATAATATTCCACGTGGTATGAATATACCACATTTTATCTGTTGATGGATATTTGGATTATTTCCATTTTTTGGCTGTTAAAAACATATACTTTTTTTTGTGGGGACATATGTTTTCAGTTCTCTTGGGTATATACCTCAGAGTGGGATTGCCAGGTCAAATGGTAACTAGCATTTTGAGGAACCATCAAACTGTTTTCAAAGCAGCTGTCCTATTTTAAAATCCCACCGGCAAAGTATGAGGGTTCCAATTTCTCCTTATCATAACCAAAACGGATTGTTTTGTCTTTTTGATTATAGGCATTCTAGTTGGTGTGAAGTGGTATCTCATTGCGATTCAGATTCACATTTTCCTAGTGACTAATGTCACCACCCATCTGTCAGTTTGTTGTAATGTGTTGGTTTCCATGTTGCTATGATGCCGGAAGCTATGCCCGTGGTGTTTCAGTGGTGGGCAGGTTTTGGGAGAGCTTCGATACTATGACAGACTAGGGAGAAAGTCCTGGCTATTGATTCACTTATGAAAATTAGCCAATGAAAACCTTATGGATCACAATAGAACATTGTCCAGAACGTTTTTCTGAATACATCATCAGGAGGAATTAATTGCTAGAGGAAGACATCGTCTTTGGTGAAGTAGAGGGCCACTGAGGGTGTGGGAGACCCTTGGTGAGATGGATTGGCATAACAGCCTGCATGATGGACTACAGCATGCTGGTGTTTGTGAGGATGATGTAAGACTGGGCAATATTTCCTTCTTTTGTACATAAAGTTGCCATGAGTCGGAGTCAAACTGATGGCAGCTAATAAAAACAATGACTAATGATGTGGAGTACCTTTTCATGTGCTTATTATTGTATCTTTTTTGGACAAATATCTATTCACATTCTTTGCCTTTTTTTCTCTTAAATTTTTATTGTGTTTCAAGTGAAAGTTTACAAATTAAATCAGTCCCTCATACAAAAATTTATATACACCTTGCTGTATACTTCTAGTTGTTCTCCCCCAAATGAGACAGCACACCGCTTCTCTCCAGCCTGTATTCCTGTGTCCATTCAGCCAACTTCTGTCCCCCTCTGCCTTCTCATCTCCCCTCCAGATAGGAGCTGCCCAGATAGTCTCTTGTGTCTATTTGATCCAAGAAGCTCACTCCTCACCAGTATCATTTTCTATCTTATAGTCCAGTCTAATCCCTGTTGGAAGACTTTGCCTATTTTTAGATTGGCCTATTTTTAAAGCATGTCTTTTTGTTAATGATTCTAAGTGCTCTTTATATATTGTGAATACAAGTCCCTTATCAGATATGTGAAGTCCTTGAGTGGTACAGACGGTTAACAAACTTGGTTGCTAGCCAAAAGTTTAGAGGTTGTAGTCCCCCAGAGGCACCTTGAAAGAAAGGCCTGGCAATCTACTAAAAAACCAGCCATTGAAAATTCTATATAGCGCAGTTCTACTCTGACATACATGGTGTTGCCATGAGTAAGAATAGACTTATCAGCACTGTTTTTTAAATCAGATATATGATTTAAAAATAATCTTTCACTTTTTTGATAGTGTCCTGTGAAGCATAAAAGCATTTAATTTTGATAAAGTCCAACTTACCAACTTTCTGTTTTATTACTTGTGTTTTTAGAGTTGTACCTAAGAAACCCCAGTACTTACTCCAAGGTTATGAGATTTACTCCTATGCTTCTTCTAAGAGTTTGACAGTTTTAGCTCTTATGTAAGTGTGATGCCTATATTCCGTCCCCTTCTTCTGCATGTGAATATCCAGTTGTCTTGGCACTATTTTGTTGCATAGACTACTCTTTCTCTATTAAATTATCTTGACCTTTGGTTATGTGCTCGGTTGCTAACCCAAAGGTTGGCTGCTCAAACCCACCAGCCACTCTGTGGGAGAAAGATGTGGCAGTCTGCTTCTGTAAAAATTACAGCCTTGGAAACCCTATGGGGCAGCTCTACTCTGTCCTTTAGCGTCTCTATGAGTTGGACTCGACTAGACAGCAATGGGTTTGGGTTTTGAGGTTTTGTAAAAAATCAATTAACCATAACTATTAGGGTTTATTTCTGGAATAATTTACTATACTTAGCAATAAAAATAAAAACTTATTAGAATTTGTGAATTTGATCAGCTGTGTTCCTTTTGAGGACATTGTGTTTTTATCGCTTTTTATGCATGTCTAGATAAGACCCTAGGTGGTGCAAATGGCTAATGCACTCAGCTGTTAGTGAAATGATTGGAGGTTTGAATCCACCTAGAGGTGCCTCAGAGGAAAGGCCTGGTGATCTCTTCTGACAAATCAGCCACTGAAAATCCTATGGAGCATGGTTCTTCTCTGACATACATGGGCTTACCATGAATCAAAATCAACCTGATGGCAACTGCTTTTCTGGTTTGAGACAAGTCTAGGGTTAGGACTTTTGGTATTTTTCCTTGTTAATCTTGAAATCACATTTCCTAGGTGGTTGTTTATTTCACCTATTTGTAACAATGGTAATAACGAAGAATAGTAAGAATAGTAATAATGGTTCTCTACAAAATCTTCAGGCATCTATATGAGCAGGAATTATTATCACTTAAATAAAGACAGGCAAAGTGAAAGAGTTTCATACACTAATATATATCCGTTACTGTTGATTTACATACATCTCTTCAATTTAGCATTCATTCTGTGATTTTTTTTTTTAAACGATGAAGAGCAGTGAGGCTTGGAGTTGGGCCAAGTTCAGAATAAGCTACTGAGATGGTACTGTCTGTGATAGTTCAGTATTGAGAACTGAGCTCATAGGTTCTCTTAAAATGTGAGTCAGGTCATGATCAGATTCTTTTACAGGAGAAGGAACACACACACACACAGCTAATAAATATATGGAGTCCCTGGGTCATGGAAGTGGTTAACAAACTTGGCTGCTAACTGGAAGGTTGGAGGTTCTAGTCCCTTAGAGGTGCCTTGGAAGAAAGCCTTGGGGATATACTTCAGAAAAATCAGTCATTGAAAAGCCATTTCCAGACAGCAGCTGGAAATAAATGCATGAAAAATATTCTCCACCAATAATAAAAAAATTCAGAAGAAGACACAATGGGTAACAAATTGGCAAACCCAGTGCCGTCGAGTCGATTCCAACAAACTGGCAAAGGGTTCTTTAAAGGTGACCACATCTGTAGTGATGGAGGCAGGCTTCTTCACCTGCTGTGTGCAATGCGGAAAACAATTCCATCAGGGAGTCATCACCCTCATTTTGCAGAGGAGAAGGCTGATGCTCAGAGAGTCTAATTTACTGATTTGTATCTCATAGTTTGTGAATGACAAAGCCGAGACTCAAATACAGATGTTTACCACTCCTTCAAAGCCATGTTCAACATTTCACCTAGACAGGTCAGATGTCATTTTGAGATTTCTGGGAAACCAGAGTTTGACTTCTCCATCTGCCCCATGTACCTGTGAAAACTCCATGGTGTGAGGTGGGGTTTGGAGATTGGGCTGTGGCCAGCATGGGGACTACTGAGCCATCTGCAGTTTTTCCAAAATATTATTTTTCAGTGTTTCTTGTTAGGTTTCCAGGGAGAGAGGGAAAGGTAACTTATTTATTGTGTGATTTCTATATACTTGTCACTTTAATAGAATTTTTTTTAATCTTCCTGATATTGCTATGAAATGGGAATAGTTCTTACTGTTTTGAAAATAAAAAACTGAAACTCAAGTGAAGTTGTCTCTTTCCCTATTCCACACATTCAGTTGAAGAGCAGCAGAGCTTGGATTCAAATGCAGGCCCGTAGAATCTAAAGCCATGCCTTTTTCTGCTGTAATAAGTGAAAGGAGAAGAAAGCACAAGGCTTCTAGTCTCTCCAGTCCATTTACACTTTTTATTATGTTTTCTGTTCCCATCATACCTCGCGGACAGTGCTTGCCTTCACAGGGTCTGTGTATACCCATGGTGATGCCTTCAAATGCCTTTCTGGAGGCCTTTTGTTTATTGCCCCAAGTCTAGGCTGGCCTAATAACCCTCCCATAAAATTCTTTTCCTTTGAAGATAGAATTCTTTGAGGGATTTTTAAGCAGTTGTATTGAAAATGCTACAGGAACTAAAAAAAAAATTAAATACTTCTAAATAAACGACAACTGGTTTGGTTCTTAAAATATACTCAGTACTCTGTTAGTAGTTTTACAAAATTTAAACTTAAAAAAAAAAAAAAAAGCCAAGAAACCAAAAGCCAAACCCACAGTGCCTGTTTACAAGGAATTAAAAGAAACCTAACCTAAAACCAAATCCATTTTTCTAGATTAAAAGGAACTTAAAACCAAAATTTACAGAGTGCACATGGCAAGTGTGATTAAGAGCAAGTGTGTTACAATCCCACCTTCCCTTAATTTACTGAAATGGGAAATACTGAGCTTTCCTGCACAAATTGAGTTCCAGATTGCAACCACACCTTCCAAGACTCCTAGCACTGCTCATTGCCCTCTCAGCTTCAATTTCTTCTGCTTCAGTTTGAACAACATGAAAAACCTCGAGCTCTGTTGGTTGTCTAGGCAATAAAGCTATAAGCACAATGCTATTGTGTCAGATGTCCCTGAGTACATTAAAGCATGTGGAACCACTCTTGCTTTCGCTCAAGCTCCTGCTGTATCAAGAAAAATGCCCCAGTGGGGATCCAAAGATCTCTATGTGGAGACACTACATTCTTGAGCTACCAAAAAGATCTATTATATAGCAAAGAGGCAGCACTCTGCTCTCAGTTGTTTTTTCCAGGTCTGAGACCAGTCACTTACAATTCCAGGTCTGGCTCCGCTGGCTTTACCTCCTTCCTCCGAGCCATACTCTTCCAGGGCATGAACTGTGCTTGGAATGCCTGCTGGATGCTCCTCTTTGCTGGTAGGGCCTGTTGTCTTCTCCACATCTCCCAGAGGCCAGCTATCTTCAAAAAACTCTGAGGAGTGCCAGGAAGGAACTTTGAGCTTACTCCTGAGCTGGCCAATGACAGCCCTTTCAGCCTAGTGGCCTGCTCTTCCCTCACACGTGTAATATCAGAGAAAGTGTTTCTCTTCCAGAGTCTGCTCAGAGTGAAGAGAGCAGCCACACCTGAAACCTGCCTCTGTGGGTCAGACAATGACCACAGAAACATTCTGTGTGGCTGTTCATATTACCTCCTTGCCTCGATAACTTTATTTTATCTTGATGTTGACTTGGGGTCATTCATTGACCCCTTACTCATGATGAGCTATGTCTAACTCCAATCCTGATGTCTTTCCACTTTAGAACAGAGTACATGCCCCCTCAAGGGTTTCATCCTAATTCTACCTAACTGATCCTTAGTTTACTCCTATAATGTCATGACTATATATTCTATAAGTTAACCACATCCAACACAGCAATAGCGACCCTACTGGAACAATATTGATACTCACTGTTAAATGATATTATCAATGTCATATCCCCTATGTCTCTTCTGTGCTTTCTGTAACTTCTAAGAACATGTTTTGTACTATATTTATCCTTGTTATTTCCTCATTGTGAGGACTCATAAATATTTATGGATGATAGACCCCTCTGACTAGAAAGAGAATTCACAGGGAAGTTGATTTTTTCCATTCTTCCCTCATTTTAGCTGTTCTACCATATTATTAATGAAAACAATAAAGTTGCTCATTACTTAGAAGAAAAGAGGATAACATTAACTTTTCTAAACTCTATACCAAACTTAAATATAATTGGCTGAACTCAAATGATTAAATATTATTTAGTATTTAATTCATTTTAATCTAACACCAGTGCAGAATAAAATATATACAGGTAGATGATTTACTTGCACAGGAAATACCAGGATAAGGTTTTACAAATGAGAAGGAAAAGTGGAATTCGCTTGAGTTCAATACTAGATAATCTAAAGAAAAAATTTATATGCATGAGATTATTAAGAATATCAGTATCTTTTGTTCTCTATCCTCCCTTCCCTACTCTTTTATCAAAACTTACCCTCAAATGTTGTGGTAGGCTGAAGGCATTGGTGACTTCATTAACCTCGCTGTAGCCTTGCCCTTTGCCTGATAACTTTGTAGTCCTTGCCCAGTCTAACTCAGGCTGGCCTTGTGACTTGAACTTGCTACTAGAATGTGGCAGAAGTAATATGACAGCTCCAAGTCTAGACCTCAAGAAGCCTTGTGTGTTTCTGCTTCCTCTCTGACTCATCTGTGGTCACCATGATAACCTTTCTGAATTAGGTAGTTTGAGAACAAGCTAGGGGTCAGCTCCGTATGAGAAACAGAGCAGAGCTGAGTCATTCTAGCTCCTGTAGACCACCCACCTCTCTGTGGTGGACCTGCTGTCTGACCACAGACACATGATTATGCCCACCAAAATCTAATTGGTCCAGATCAGTAGAATCACCTGTAGACTGGTGAGAAATAATAATTGTTGTTTTAAAAGCTCAAGTTTTAGATGGTTTGTTACAATGCAGGAGCTAACTGATTGAGACCCTATAAAAACCCAGAAAAAAAATTATATTTACTTTATTAATAGGGTAAGATGATGATAGCTTAAAGTATCACTCTTCCCAGGGAAATAACATTTTAACTGTTGGCAACTGCTTGAGGTAAATGATTATAATTTTAGGAGGGCCTTAAGTTTTCATTGGAAACCCTGGTGGTGTAGTGGTTAAGTGCTATGGCTGCTAACCCAAAGACTGGCAGTTCGGATCCACCATGTGCTCTTTGGAAACTCTATGGGGCAGTTCTACTCTGTCCTGTAGGGTCACTATGAGTCAGAATAGACTCAACGGCAATGGGTTTGGTTTTTTTGGTTTAAGTTTCAGTAAGTGAGTAGTGGGAATTTAGGGAGTGCAATAGGATTTTCTTGAGATAATAGCCTAATACTCTCTAGAGGCCTGAAATCATAGTAATAAAGAACGATAACTTTAGGGTAAGGTCTGTGACAAGTTGATGACATATATTAAAGATCTCAACAATATGTCTGGTAGACTACAAACTATTGACCCCACATCCTTGCATTCCCCTCCAACTGCCCTTTCAGTTCTCCCACTGCCCTTTCTCATTCAAAGCTTTCAGCAGGGCCCATCACCCACTCTTCTCAGCTCTTTTACTGGCTGTCCTTTTTCTTCTCACCCCTACTCTACTGGCTACACTCCATGTTTTGGCACTGAACAAGTAAAAGCACCTTCAGTGTGAGACAAAGCTGGCTTCCAATCCTTCCTCATTTCTGGCATGTTCAGAGCCCCTGGACAGGCTAAGGGTTTAGTGGCTGTGCACTCTGGTTTTCCTCTCTGCAAAATGATAAGAAAATACACACAGCAAGGGTCTGTTCTCTTTCTCTCTACTGCTTAAGTTTAACACTAAAGGAAAGAAAGCAGGAAAAAAATATTGCTTTTAAGAAAGTTAGCCCAAGGTTCTTTTGATCACTGGTAAAAATACTTTCTACTGATTTAGAAACTTTGAATTATGAGTCAAGGCTTTAGCAAATATTAACTTTATTTTACTGCCTGATATTAATAGCCAGAGAAAATGAAAGTTTAGAGAGTTTACATGATATGGATGAATCTAAATTCACACATAGAATTGGAGGTGAAGCTATAAATACAGTACCAGTTTGATTACCCAAATTAGTACTTTTTTTTTTAAAGAATAAGGAAATTAAAAAAAAAAAAAACTACCTCCTGCTCCATATTATGGGTATAGAACACTGTCACTCTTAGGTGGCTTCTCATAAACCATATTGGTGCTCTTTCAGACAAATGAAGACACTTGAAGGCCTTTTACTGGCATCTCATCAACCTGAAAATTCACTATAGACACCTTGTCATGGATTGAATTGTGTCCCCCCAAAAATATGTGTATCAATTTGGCTAGGCCATGATTCCTAGTGTTCCATAATTGTCCACCATTTTGTCATCTGATGTGATTTTCCTATGTGTTGTAAATCCTACCTCTATGATGTTAATGAGGGGGGGTAGGCAGCAGTTATGTTAATGAGGCAGGACTCAATTTACATGATTGGATTGTGTCTGGAGCCAACCTTTTTTGAGATATAAAAGAGAGAAACGATCAGAGAGACAAGGGGACCTCATATTACCGAGAAAGCAGAGCTGGGAGCAGAGTGTGTCCTTTGGACCTGAGGTTCCTGCACTGAGAAGCTCACATACCAAGGGAAGATTGATGGCAAGAGCCTTCTTCCAGAGCTGACAGAGACAGAAAGCCTTCGCCTGGAGCTGCTGCCCTAAATTTGGACCTGTAACCTACTAGACTGTAAGAAAATAAATTTCTCTTTGTTAAAGCCATCCACTTGTGGTATTTCTGTTACATCAGCACTAGATGACTAAGACAAAAAAAATTTTTTTTTTTTTTGTTATAAACTCAGCTTTTAGGGAAAGAGCAGGAACAGACTATTCAGAAAAGAAGGAAAGCAGAAAAATTGGGGTAATGATAGTTACCACTAAGTGGTATCGTCGTTGTTGGGTATAATTGAGTCCCTCTGACTCATAGCCACTTTATGTTCGACAGAACCAAACACTCCCATTTCTGTGCCATCCTCATGATCATTGCTATGTTTGAGACCATTGCTGCAGCCATTGTGTCAACCCATCTCGTCGAGGGTCTTTCTCTTTTTTGCTGACCTTCTACCTTACCAAGCATGATGTCCATCTCCAGGGACCGGTTCCTCACTTCCAAAGAGCATTCTGGCTGTACTTCTTCCAAGACAGATTTGATTGTTCTTCTGGCTGGTATTCTTTGCCAACACAGTTCAAAGGCATCAATTCTTCTTCAGTCTTCCTTTTTCGTTGTCCAGCTTTCTCATGCATATTAGGTGAATGAAAATATCATAGCTTGGTCAGGCTCTGTCCTCAAAGTGACACCTTTGCTTTTGAGCACTTTGAAGAGGTCTTTTGCAGCAGATTTTCCTGATGCAATGTGTCATTTGATTTCCTGACTGCTGCTTCCACACATGTTGATTGTGGATCCAGGTAAGATGAAATCCTTGACAACTTCAATATTTTCTCCATTTATCATGATGTTGATACTGGTTCATTCGTGAGGATTTTTGGTTTACTTTGTTCAGTAGTATCATAACGATGGTATATTCTAAATTAAAGAGCTCCAGGCTTGGTGTCAGAACACTTTCATTTTCAGTTGTGGGACTTTGCCTAATTTCCCTAATCCTCAGCTTTCTCATCTGTAAAATGTAGAAATGGAGTAAATCAGTGTTTTCGCAAACCGTTGTTTGTGAAACAATTTCTCTAACCTGTATGAAAATTGAGAAATACTGCATATAATTTCTGTCCTTTAGGGAACTTTGAGAAGGTCTATTCAACTTTGTTAACTCAGCCTTACCAAATAGAGGTCATGGAAACTTACTAACACACTATACCCAGAATCTCATTTTGGAAATGTAGAGACAGATGATACCTAAGACTTCCTCTGACTGTAAAGACATCTGAGCTAATACAGAGATTTTAGGTCTATTGCAATTTACTGTAGAATCCAATTTTACCAAGGAGAGAACAGGAAAAAACAAAACAAAACTTTATTGATTGCTCATTCTGTGCCAGGCTTAAGCTTAGGTATTTTATGTATTCCTCATTTACTGCTTGCAATAACCATGTGGAGTATTATTATTCTCATCTTACGGATATTGATTTTAACTATGACTTTTTTTTTTTTTTTTTAATGCTAACCATGGCAGCCTTATTGACAAAGTAGCAATATAGCATTGATGTAGAGTCAGCGGGATCATTCCTGGACACCCTTTTCTAGTGGTATTACCTATCTCTCTGGCTTTAATGAGCGGAGCCCTGATGGTGCAGTGGTTAAGTGCTCAACTGCTAACCGAAAGGTGAGCAGTTTGAACCCACCAGACACACCACAGGAAAAAGATATGGCAGTCTGTTTCTGTCTACAGCCTTGGAAACTCTATGGGGCAGTTCTACCCTGTCCTATAGGGTTGCTATGAGTTGAAATTGACTCAGTAGCAATGGGTTTGGTTTCTTTGGTTTGGGTATCACTTTAAAAAGAAGTCTTGGTGGCACAATGGTTAAGCACTTGCCTAATAACTGAAAAGTTCGAACCTATCTGGCGATCTGCTCCTGTGAAGGCGCTTAACAACAACATGGCTTTAAATACTATTTATTGCTAATGACTCCCAAATCTTATAATTCCCTCCTGACCTCTCCCATATTAAATAAACGTCTCATACTTGATATGCGTAAACTAGAATTTTTTATTCACAGCTATCCTCCAACTTTTCTCGTCCTCAGTTTTACCCTCTCAGTAAATGGTTTACGCATTAGCCTTGTTGGTCAAAAAGGAATTTAGGTATGCTTGATTAGAGAAATCCTTTCATTCCCTGCATGCAGTCCATCAGCAAGTTTTACCAGCTGTATCTTCAGAACACATCCCAAATTTGACCACTTCTCTCCAAGTGCCATCATCTCTTATCTGGACTATTGCTGTAGCCTCCCCATTGGTCTCTGCTTACAGTAGTGTCCTTTCTACAATCAAGAACCAGAATGATATTTTTAAAAATTTAGACCATATTACTCTCCTCCTTAAAACTTTCTGATGGTTTCCCATTTCACTGAAAATAAAATCTAAATTGCAATCTATGGTCATGTTCAGGCCTTCATTCACACCTGCAACCTCATCTGAACCAGGCTTCACTATGTTGGCTTTCTTTTGATCTCTAACATACCGTGTTCCTACCTTCAGATCTCTGTACTCGATCTATCTAGATAGCTCAACCTCCAGCTCTTCTTGGCGTCATTGAGTCTCAGCTCAAACTACACATCCTCAGAGATACCTTCCCTGACCACCCGGCTAAAAATAACTCCAGCTTGAGTAGTCAATACTGCCTCATTCTGCTTTCTTTTAAATGACTTAACACTCTATGCCATTATCTTGTTAATTTATTTGTTTTCTCACGTCCCTACATTTCCCCCAATTAGAATTAATCAAAAAACTTGTTGTCTTGCTCAGCTTTATAGTCATTTGTATTAAATGCACATTTTAAAATAATTAAACACACAGGTAAGGCTAAATACCTTGTCTTATAAGCAGACTGAAAGCACATATAATCTTCAGAAATATTTTGAAATGAGATTATCATCCCTTCAGGATTCTTTAATATGTAAAACTCTAGCTGAGAAAGAAAAAAGAGAAAGAAGAACACTGTAAAAGAAATTCTCACTTTTTTTTAATTGCTATAAAAATATACACACGAGAACATTCTCCAGCACAACATTGACATTGACATTGACAATTCACACTGACAATTCAGTGCCATGGATTACATTTCCCTGCTGTGCCACTGTTATCCCTACCAAATACTTTCACGCTGAGGCAGTGGGAGTTAGGAAAGAATAAACAGACGATTCTGGTACGTTCTTTAAGTCATATTTTTTTGGGAAAGAGCAGGGATCAAAACTAAAAATTTTTCCATATGGCTTTTTGGAACTTGTTACTTGATTCTTTCTTATGCAGTCACTCATTGGTCATGAGGCAACTATTCTCAGAGGATTTTCTTTTTCTGAACATTTGCATTGGCAAAGTAAGAAGCCAAGGAAGAGGAGGGTGCTGAAGCAGCATAGAGTCTGTCATAACCAAAATAAATTAGAGGGGAAACTGCTAAACTGCTACTAAAAGAAATATCTATTCTGGTGTGATATTAACCCTTTCTAAAAAACTGGGAGATGTGGAGGTGAGGGAAAAAAGGGAAATAGGTCACTCTACCATAAACTTCCATCTTTGAAATTCTGGCACCACCTAGTGGTTAGTGAATCCCGTTTTAGAGGCCAGTCATTTTCTTAAATGGTGGTTTTCAAACTTTTCTTCACAAACCCAAAACCAAACCCAGTGGATTCTGACTTTACAACTTTTCTGTAGGACAGAATATAACTGCCGCATAGGGTTTCCAAGGCTTTAATCTTGCCAAAGCAGACTGCCACATCTTTCTCGTGAGGAATGGCTAGTGGGTTTGAAGCACTGACCTTTCGGTTAGTAGCCAAGCACTTAACTACTCTACTCCTGCAGCTTCTGATTCTGTAGATTTGGGGTGGGACTTGGACCCTGGAACATGTAAAAACAAGTTTTCCAGGTGATTCTGCCTTACTGATGCATTTAAAACTCTATGCACCTCTTTAGAAGTTAGCTTTTTGTCATTTGTACGATTTTTTCCCTCCCTCCTTCCTTTTCTTTCTTCACTGTGAAAGTGCACAGGATATTTTACATGGTCAAATCAAGTGAATTGTGAGCAATACTATTTTGAAATTTTCTAAGGGTTTTGTGACATGTTCAAATCAAAACAGAGAAGATAAAGTGTATGTGGAGCGGGTGGTCCCAAACCAGCTGCAAATCACGATTTTAATCAGCCAATAACCAAGTAAATAAGATAGAGTTCACTTGTCATCTAAGTTCAAGGGCTCTCTTCCATTTGGCCATCATGTGCTAACCTATTGACTTTAACAGTTTTAAAAAACGTTTTAAGTTTTCATTTCGAAGACTTACACAAGTCATTTCAGACTTACAAAACAGTTACAAAAAGAGTACAAAGAGCTCTCATATATCTTTTACCCAGATTCTCCAAATGATAACACCTTACATAACCAAGTATAATTATTGAGATCAGAAGATGAACATTGATACAATACTATGATCTAATATAGACCTTATTAAAATTTCAAGAGCATTTCCACTAATGTTCTTTTACTGGCCTGCCATCCAATTCAGGATGTCATGTTGTGCTTAATTAACACGTCTCCTTAGCCTTTTCCAATCTGGGACAGTTCCTCAGTCTGTCCTTGTCTTGCAATGACCTTGGCTCTTTTGAAGTCTACTGGACAGTTATTTTTTAGCGTGTCCTTCAATTTGGGTCTTCTCATGTTTCCTCTTGATTAAATTCGGGTTATAATTTTTGGTAAGGGTGCCACGATGTTTATGTTCAGTGTCTCAGATCCAGAGGCACAGGATGTTAATTTGACCCATTACAGATGATGTTAATTTTGATCACTTGGTGGCTAGGAGACCCGTTTGGTTTGTTCTTTGTTTAAAATAATAATTATTAGTTTAACATGTATTTAGTGAAGGTTTATAATGTACCAACCGCATGCTCGGTTGAGCCTGGCTAGAGTGATGAACAAGGCAGACATAATCCTAGCTCTAAGGGAAAATAGTTTTAGAGGAGTCATTGAAAATTAGGTGGCATTAGAGGACCTGTTTCTGTTCTTTTGCTTTTGAGATGGATTCTTACCACCCTGGCCACAGATAAATTTAACTGAGATAAAATTGTCTGAAAAGAGAGTGTCTAGTAATTCACGGAGATTGGGTTTGCACAACCACCTCGGGAGCTCTAGGGTACCTGCTACCAGGAGACCTTTTACGAAAGGCTTCCCAAGGCTTTCTAGGTAAATGGATCTTCAGATATGACCTCAGACATGGCACACATCAACTCACATATGCTTTGCTTGCGCTCTGGTTTTAGCTGTGGCTGTTTTGGACAATTCCATGCAGGCTCTCACTCATTCAACTTGATTCTGTGTTGCTTCAAGTGCTTCACTTTATGCCCGGCGGTTCCTTCAGTCCTGCAGATGCTGTAAGAAACTTTCTAGGCCCAAGGCATATACCCAGCCTGAAAGCTTGGGAGCGGGGAGAAGATTAACACCTCTGGATCAAAGATTTTCTTGGTGAGTTTTATCGAAAACTTTTAAAGAGTTAATTTGATTAGCATTTTCACTGGATGATTGCTGAGATCCATATTATTCCCAAGAATTTATAATGTCCCCTCTTGAAGGAAATTGCTCTCAAATCTCAGGTGAACCTCCTAAGGATGCAACGTTGTACTTACAGAATTTTACTCACTGAACAGGCAATTAAATATTTCTAACTTCTGTTTTCTCCCTTCTCTCTCTTGAAAATGATCCAGTAATGATGGCAAGTTAATTAGACAGTCTATATAAGGTGCATATTTCAAAAGGTAATCAAATCTTCAAATTTTACCACCATCAGACAAAAACATTTTTTGGGGGGGGGGGGGCAGAAATTTTAAACCCTATGCCATATTCTTATGAAAATCCTTAATTGGGGACAATTTTTCCTCTGTGAGAGTAGACTTGATTTTTGGAAGCAGGCAATAAGTATTTCAGGCAAAGTTTTATACAGCAAGTGACTAAGGTAATAATATTTATGCTATATAGTAATCAGACTGGCTTTCTTCTGAGATTTGTAAGTTAGTTCTGAAGGCATTTTGCAAATATAAAAAGATTTTAAGTATTTTTAAAATATGAAAGAAGAGTGTCATATAACTGTGGAGCTAGAATAACACTTATGGCACAGAAATAGTTCTCAAATGTTGGTGAGGATGTAGAGGAACTGGAACTCTCCTACAGTGCTGTGGGAGTACAAATGGGCACAACCATACTGGACAATGACTTGGGAGTATCTTCTAGAGGTAGACATGTGCCTACCCAGGACCCAGCAATTTCACCCCTAGATACAAACTGAACAGAAATGTGTATGCCTATTTACCAATATAATAGAATGTTCTTAGAAATTTTATTTCTATTTATAATAGCTCCAAACTAGAAACCACCTAATGCTTGCCAACTGTAAAGTGGATAAATTAATTTTGTTGTATCTTAAAAGGAAATCCTGTTCAGCAAATAGAAAAAACTAACTGTTGCCATATGCAAAAACAAAGATCAATCTCACAAGTATAATGTGGAGCAAAAGAAACCAAACCCAAAACACCCTATGATTCCACTTACATAAAGTTCAGAACAGACAAAGCTGTGGTTAGAACAGGATAGGAGCTACTTGGTTGGGGGAAGTAGGGGTGGTCTCAAGAGTAGACACTAGTGGCACTTTTGGAGTGCTGATTATGATCTATTCTTGACCTTGCAGTGACCTTGGCTCTTTTGAAGTGTACTGGACAATTATTTTTTAGAATGTCCCTCAATTTGGGTTTTCTGATGTTTCTTCTTGATTAAATTCAGGTTACAATTTTTGGCAAGAATGCTACACTCTTTGTGTCACTGGTTATGCGGGTGGGTTCACTTTGTAAAGATTTACTGAACTGCGTACACATATGATTTGTGTGGTTTTCGATTTGTTTGTTACAGTTCAATAAACAGTGGGACAATAACGGAAAGATGGCTCTTCTCATTGACTCTCAAGGGACATCTGAGACTGGGTATCTGCCTTCTAAGGAGCTATGGTCTTGCAATGGTTAAGTACTTGGCTGCTAAGCAAAAGGTCTACAGTTCAAACCCGACAACCGCTCCCTAGGATAAAAGTTCCGCTCTGTCATATAGGCTCACTATGAGTCAGGATTGACTTGATGGCATACCACAACAACAAGTGTTTTTTTTTTTTAAAGAAAAGTATTTAATTGGGATCATTTATTTTTCAGACTTGCATTACTGTGTTTTGATTTTATTGGATTTCATTCTCCATATAAACCACATTTAGGAGGTCAAACATCCAAAAAATCAGTGGGAATCGGCGGTGGAAGTAAAACAAGACAACACCAAGCAAAGCAAAACATCTTTAGTATTGAGGTAAGAACTGCATTTTATGGAAAAAGAACTGTCACGCTCCACTAATCCAGAAAGAGTTACCAATATTATACACTGTTCCCAAGCATGGTGGAAACTATTGAGAGGAAACTGAACATTGACATCACTAAAGCTAATTTTATCTAGACAACTTCTCCCTTTTTGTTTTTTTCCTGCAAATGCTACCTAGGACTATGCCTTTTGGTACCGGTTGATTCCATTCAGCAGAAAAGTTAATGTATTCTTTCCTGGAAACGGAAGAAAAAAGGAAGTTAGATAGCTTGGTAAAATTAATGAAGTATCTCACATTGGCCAAAAATTCACATTTAAAAGTTGTTTATATGTTGGAGGCTTTGAAACAATATTTGGATTTATCCTTGCCTAATAGGCTGACTTTGACAGGCTTTTATTGTTTTCTATAATAGCATTTACTATACTCACAGTTAGTACCTCTGCCGGGAGTTTTGTAGAACTGTAATAGAATGTTGAACATAATGCTTGAATTCATCTCCTACTGATAGAATGGAATGAAATACTGTACTTTTATTCAAATAACATGCACATTATAAGTTTTTTGCCAACTGTGCAACCCTCCTTTGATATTTTCGTAAGTGAGCTATGCCAGGCATTGTATGTGTAGGCATGTTATTTATAATATTTATATGGGCACATTATTTGCAAAAAAATATGGTACACACCATCTTTAAGACTCTAATCCCTGACTATCTGGGATTTTACCTTCAAGCCTGATGCGAGAGGAAGAAAGATCGATGATTAATTTCTGCTGATTTAGTGGTGATACAATTACAATAGGTTGAAATGGAGCGCATCCTTGGGATGCAGAATTTAAGCTGAACTAAACGTTGTAGCCCATCTTGTTGTAAGGCCGGTCCATAGGCTGAGTAGTAGTTACCATGCAACATGCTAGGGATAAAAAGATGAATAAGCAGGACCTCCTAGAATTGTGGAAGAGATAAACACGTACATAAAAAATTATAACACAAGTGCCATTGCATAGAAATATAGAAATTGCTTTACAAACCTAGAAAAGAGGGCAACTAACTCTATTGGTGACAGGAAAACCTGTGGAGAAGAGATGGGTCTTGAAAGATGAGTGGGCACTTGTTAGGTGGACAAGAAGGGGAAAGGTATTCCAGGTACTGAGAAAATGAGGAGCAGAGGCACAGAGACTTGAATTCCCACATAGTGAACGGGGAATGGTCTGGTATGTTACAGGCTGGGGAAAATGGGGAGGCTGGGAAGAAAGCAGTATGTCTAGGCTAAACAGCCAGGTTTTAGAGGGTCTTCAATGTCCTGGAAAAGATTTCAGATTTTCACCTGAAGAGCAACAGAAGAATTGTAAAAAAGAGAGTAGCATAAGCCTTTCTATGTTATCAGAAGGTAAGACCAGCAGCTGTACAGATGAGAGGCTGATGAGGGGCAGGAGACAAGCAGGCCAGTTAAGAAACTATTGGCATAATCAATACTGTGAATTAGATTAAGGATGAGGAACTTCTTAGAAGGTTGCTTGCTTTGTATCTTGATTTCCACAGTCATTCTTTCCCCAGTGTTTTTCTCCAGTTACTAAACTTCTCTTTGCTTTTTCATTTTTAAACAAATAGGGCTAGACTATATTGTAAAAAATATATATTTTAATTAAAAAAGTTACTGTATGCATATGATGAAATATTATAAATGCACGAAAACAATAAAACAGATACAAGAAGATATCCAAAACATATTGCCTACAAAAGCATTTAACAGTAAGATTCTGTACCTCATTACCTATCTGTCTATCTGTCCACATACAAAAATGACAGGTGATTTTACCAATTCAGATTGATTTTACCAATTCAGAATAAAATATAGTGTATATATAGTATACCAAAATATTAATACTAATATTTACTTGCTAGTAGGATTTTGGGTAACTTGAGAAAAAAGTAACTCAGATGCTCAATTAAGAATATAGTGCGTGAGATCTTTAAAAAATGTTCTTTTTAATATTAATTCCCTAATTTAAATCTAGTGGATAGTCTGGTGTTTCAAGGTAAGAGAGGGATATACAGAACCAAGAGGAGAGTAGAGAAGGATCAAAAGATGGCAAATAGAAATAGAAAATAAAAACATGAGAACAGGAAAGTAGAAATGTGATTATTGAACTGAGAAAAGAAGGCTGGGGAACAGTTTTATTTAGCGTGTGAAAGGTTATCTCAGGATGATTTTCAGTTGTTCCTTTTGTTGGAGTCTAAGGATGCTGCTCCATGAATGTGGTAGTGGTATGAATGGCCTCTTAAGGGCCCTTCCAGCTAATGATTCCTTGCATCACCTGGTTCCACTGAACAACTATATGAAGGGAGTTAATACAGCCTGTATATTATCTCTTTTGTATTAAGTATTCTTTTCTGAGTTTTTCACAAAATAAAATGGGCACTAGGTGCAAAATTGGACTGATGCTTTTGGATAATACAGTTTACATGCAGTTGTGTCTGATCAAATTGATTTTACCAGTTCAGAATAAAACCTTTTGATAGAAGGATTGGGGTTTGAAGAGGTAGCCATTGAAAAGAAGAAGAGGTTAGAACCGAAATAGAAGGAAAGGGAAAGAATTAGTTGGGTTAATTTGCAGGAGGATAAATGTATTTATGATGAAAAAAACAAATAGTCATGCTGCCAGTTGTTATTTCACTGTTACCGTAAAATTATGTTCCAGGAAGACGGGGCTAATATGAAGTCAATCAACAAAATCTATTGTGAGCTTTTATTACATTCTTAGGAGAAATCACCTTTTGTAAGCACCCATCCTTCTGAGTTCTAGAATACTACAAGTTCAGCTTTTTTTCCTCTTTAGACCCCGGGCAGTGGTTGCTTGCTTTATATCTTTATTTCCACCACTCATTCTTCACCAGTGCTTCTTTCCAGTTACTTAACTTCTATTTGTTTCTGCTTCTTCATATTTAAAGGAATAGGTTTAGCCTAGATTGTAATATATATAACCCTGGACCCCTTTATATATATATATGTACATATGTTATATATAATATATATATACACATATATATGTACATATGTTTTATATATATATATATATATATATACACACCCTGGACTCCTTTATATATATGTATATATATTACATATATATGTATATATGTAATATATATAGATGTATATATGTAATATATATATATATAAAACCCTGGGCCCCTTTATATATATATGTATATAATATCCCTGGACCCCTTTCTTCAGAGGAATTTAACATCAAAGTGCTTAGAGCTTTCCTAATTGGAGTCAGGTGGCAAGGCAGTGTTCCCTCTGGCTCTTCTCACTTTTACCAAAAAACCAAGTATCATCAAGTAGATTCTGACTCATGGTGACCCCATGTGTGTCAACTAGAACTATGTTCCGTAGGCTTTTCGATGGCTGATTTTTTTGGAAGTAGATTGCCAGGACTTTCTTCCAAGGCATAATGTTTTGGTTAGTAGATGAGTGCTTAACTGTTTGTGCTACCCAGTGACTTCTCTCACTCCTCCAGTGCTGCCTAAGTGGGCTCATGGAGCCAGGTTGAAAATCACTGCAACTGACTTTGTGCTTCCCAGAGTCTGGAAAGAGTAATATGGCCTGGAGTATCATGAGGACAATGAAAATTTTGCAAAGATTGTATTTTGCTTTTGAATATTACATTTCCTGTTGGTTTTCTTAAAAAAAGAAAATTTTGTATTACAATGATCATTGTTATGGGTTAAATTGTGTCCCCCCAAAACATGTGTTGTAAATCCTAACCTCTACGCCTGTGGTTATAATCCCATTTGGGAATGGATTGTCTGCATTATGTTAATGAGGCAGGATTAGAGTAAGTTGTTTTTTGAGTCAATCTATTTGAGATATAAAAGAAATTAAACAAGCAAGCTAAGAAGCAGAGATGGGGTAAGATGGATACCAAAACACATTAGATTTCCAGGGAACCAGGAAGCAGAAGCTGAAGAGACAAGGACCATCCTCCAGGGCCAACAGAGAAAGCCTTCCCCTAGAGTAAAAAAAAAAAAAAGATTTTTTTTTTTTTAGGCTCTCTGAATTCAGACTTCTAGCCTCCTAAATTGTGAGAAAAACAAATTTCTGTTTGCTAAAGTCATCTACTTGTGGTATTTCTGTTACAGCAGCTCTAGATAACTAAGACAGTCATCTAGTAGTTGAGCACCCAGGATTGATTCTTGTGCTGCAGAAAATCAAATGTAGTCATCACAGTCAGAAAAACTTCCGATTGCCCACTGTCTTACTGAGTAGTATTGCAAATTGCTCAGGATCTCCATGCCTTATTTCATCCACACCTTTTCATAAGATGCTATGAAGATCTCCAGCTGGGATGTCTACCACTTTGAGGTTCTGGAAGAAAAGAGGGAGCTAGAGTCTGTCCTTCAAAGCGGTACCTTTGCTTGTACTTGATTGAGTGGAGGTTTGAGCTTTTCTGGGCCATAATGTCTAAGTATCTCCTTGTCTGGTAGAGTTCTCTTAGCCACTCGTCTTTCAGGGCTTGAATAAAGGAGAATTGTTATTATGGCTTTGGTAGGAAGCGTTCCCTGCTGCCATTTTGGTCTTCCAGTCTGGATGCATTTTCTGAAAGGGATGTAGAAATAGCCTCCATTAAGGAACAAAAATCATCTCATTGTTCTCTTGCTGTTTCAGAGATGCAAGTCATTTCCAGTGGATGACCCTTCGTGGACCCTCCAAGGCTGCTGGTTAGCACAGATTGCAGAGAGCTTTGAGGAACACTTTAAGGGATTGATTCAATGCAGCAGTAAGCTTGAAACTTTACTGACCTTTCTTGGGATTCACTCAAAGCTGTATCTGGTACCTTTATTCTGCGGCTTTTGAAGGAATATATCTTCATTAGAACTTAAAAGTAAATAATTTTTTTTAAAGCTCTAAGAAGGAAGCAATTGGTCTTGAACAGAGTGGATTTGATCTTTAGAGAGAGGTAAGGCTAACTTCTTTCTTTTTCCTTCAGCAAAAGCTAAGGATGACGAATGAAATACCCAGAGCTAAGAAGGCCTCTTCACAATAGGGAAGGTTACCTTTGGAAGGATTTTTAAAAATCAGCACACACATAGTTACCTGGTTAAGGAGTGCTTGCTTGACTATGATTGGTAAATTTTTCATAGGGGGTCTCAGAAGAAAAAACAAAGCAAAACAAAACCCAATGTTGCATCTCAAAAACTTGAAAGAATTAGTATCTAGTATATCAAAGGGATAGATCTTGTAAATTATAATCCCATAGGGTCTTTGTCAAAAGAGTAAGCCCTATTCATATGCCTGGTAAAATCTCTATGAAATATCTGAGAATTGCCCTCTAGAAAAAAAAAAAGTGTGTGTTAAATGAGGGCATGCACAATTATTTGACCTTTCATTTATATAAAAAAAAAAAATTATGGGACTTTTTATATTTGACACCCTTGGGGAAAAGTGTATAAGGGCATTGCCCTCTAGTGAGGGTGGATATTGGCGGTATGACTTCTGAAGATGTAGACTTCCTGAAAGAAGTCTTACTTACCTATGGAAATAGAAGTTTGGTTGGTGTAGTAATGTGGGATTTGGGGAATGTTGCTATTTCAATTAATTATAAAGATTTACATTTGCCCTATGTCTTAGTTATCTAGTGCTGTTATTACAGAAATACCACAAAAGGATGGCTTTAACAAAGAGAAATTCATTTTCTCACAGTTTAGGAAGGTTAGAAATCTGAATTAAGGGTGCCAGCTTTGGGGGAGATGGTTTCTTTCTCTGTCAGCTCTGGGGGAAAGTCCTTGTCTCTTCAGCTTCTGGTTCCTAGTTCCTTGGAGATCTCCATGTGTCTTTGCATCTATCTTACTCCATCTCTGCTTCTTAGCTTGCTTGTTTTGATCTCTTTTATATCTCAAAAAAGATTGACTCAAAATATACCCTACACTAATCCTGCCTCATTAACATAACAAAAACAATCCATTCCCAAATGAGATTACAACTGCAGTCAAAGAGCTAGGATTTATAACACAAATTTTTAGGGGACACAATTCAATCCATAATACCTTGTTTTGTGTTCTAGGAAATTTTGCTGATCTAGCCACTAGTTATTTGATTAAAATGGTAAAAAATACAATCTTTAAAGTGTAGTTCTCTTGTAGAGTAGTGTGAGAAAACATTATTCACTTTAGAATGGCCATTTTATGTCCCACACTCTTATGTGTTTGTTATACATTATGTCATTTATTTAATCCTTTAAAAAATCCTATGTGCCAGGCCCTATTCTTATCCTCATTCTACAGGTGAGGAAACTAAGGTGTGGAAAACACAATAATTTGCTCAAGGTCACACTGTTAGTAAGTGGAAGAATTATTAAATCCAGTGCTCAGGGTCCAGAGCCCACTCCCTTGACAGTATGCTCAACTGATACCATCATCACAAGGAAAATCCAGGATGGCGTGCATTTATTGAACACCTACTACAGTGTGGATTTACAGAAGAGAAGATGTACAAAAAAGTTCTACAGGGAGCTTAGAGTTAACCTTGGGCTAATACACCAATTTGCAAAGATAGCATACATACTGCAAGACTTAAAGCTAGACAAGTACAAAAAAAAAAAAAACAAGCTAAGTCTAAATTAATTACATACCAAAGTGTGTAATTTAGAAAACTTAAAAAAAAAAAAAAGATTTAAGAAAGTTGAGTGAAGATGAGTTATAAATAGCTTCTTTTGGTACAAAAAGGCCTAGGAAAAATGCTTGGGTAAGGAAAATCATAGAAACTACATGAAGAATTTATGGGAATAATTTTTTTTTTTTTTGTCTAAGGCAGAGACTGTCTTACTCACTGCATTTAGCACAGTAGGATTGACCGTTTAATTTTTGGTTCAAGAAAAATCCATTGATATGAGGTTGGTGAACTTTCAGCTTCCACAGATTTTGGCTCACTTTCTTAGGGTTCCCAGGTGTTGAGTCTCAACACACAGAGGCATTGCTCCTCTCAGTCCTGGGGCAGCAGGATGCAGCCTGAGGACAGCTGCATGGATGATGACACAAGGACTGGGGGGCCCACCTCTTAGTTCTTTGAATTTATATGAACTCCCCAAAACTTAGATGCAACCCATGAAAAGGGAAAAATTCCAAATGAACTAAAATTGATTTTCTACTATTTTAGCAAAATGGGAGTTCAAAATATAAATGAAGTCATATTACAGAAAAATAAAGTTGTGTATCTCTCATGTTGAGTTTTTGGCCACAGCTAATATTGTCACATGGGATAGAGTAAGTCATGCAAATGAGGAATTTTTTATTTTTTAAGAGTGTTTCATTGATGGAGTTTGTGGATAGCCCCTGAAGTGTTCTCTGTTTTAGAGACAGAGTCTTGGGGGTATTCAGTACATTGAGGAAAGGCAGACAACACTGGAAATGTAGATTATGGAAGAAAAATTAACCCTCCCTATCTAGGAAAACCCCACATGTCTGTCAGTTTGTCATACCGTGGAGGCTTGTGTGTTGCTGTGATGCTGGAAGCTATGCCACTGGTACTGAAACGCCAGCAGGGTCACGCATAGTAGACAGGTTTTAGCTGAGCTTCCAGACTAAGACAAACTCAGAGGAAGGACCCGACAGTCTACTTCTGAAAAGAATTAGTCAGTGAAAAGCTTATTAATAGCAGCGGAACATTGTCTGATATAGTGCAGGAAGATGAGCCCCTCAGGTTGGAAGGCACTCAAAAGATGACTGGGGAGAAGCTGCCTCCTCAAAGTAGAGTCTACCTTAATGATGTGGATGGAAGCAAGATTTCAGGGCTTTCATATGCTGATGTGGCAGGACTCAAAATGAGATGAAATAGCTGCAAACATCTGATAATAATTGGAATGTGGAATGTATGAAATATGAGTCTAGGAAAATTGGAAATCTTCAAAAATGAAATGGAACCCATAAATAATCTTAAGCATTAATGAGCTGAAATGGACTGGTATTGGTCATTTTGAATAAGACAATCATATGGTCTACTATTTCAGGAATGGCAACTTGAAGAAGAATGGCGTTGCCTTCATCAACAAAAAGAACATTTCAAGATCTGTCCTGAAGCACAATATTGTCATGATAGGATAGTATCCTTACTCCTACAAGGAAGACCAGTTAATTATTCAAACAACCCCTAAGGCCAAAGATGAAGAAACTGAAGATTTTTGCCAACTTCTGGAGTCTGAAATTGATTGAACATGCAATCAGGATGCATTGATAATTACTGGTGATTGGAATGCAGAAGTTGGGAACAAAGAAGTTGGAAAATACCACCTTGGTGATAGAAACAATGCTGGGGATTGCATGATTGAATTTTGCGAGAGCAATGACTTCTTCATTGCAAATACCTTTTTTCACCAACATAAACAGTGACTACTATACACGTGAACCTCACCAGATGGAATACACAAGAATCCAGTTGACTATGTATGTGGAACGAAATAATGGGAAACCTCAATATCATCAGTCAGAACAAGGCCAGGGGCCAACTGCGGAACAGACCATCAATTGCTCATATACAAGTTCAAGTTGAAACTGAGGAAAATTAGAACGAGTCCATGAGAGCCAAGTATGACTTTGAGTATATTCCACCTGAGTTTAGAGATCAACTCAAGAATAGATTTTATGCATTGAAAACTAATGACCATAGACCAGACAAGTTGTGGAATGACATAAGTATATCACACATGAAGAAAGCAAAAGATCATTAAAAAGACAGGAAAGAAACAAAAGACCAGAATGAATGTCAGAAGAGACTCTGAAACTTACTCTTGAGTGTTGAGTAGCTAAAGTAAAAGGAAGAAATGATGAAGTAAAGAGCTGAACAGAAGATTTCAAAGGGCAGCTTGAGAAGACAAAGTAAAGTATTATGATGACATGTGCAAAGAAACAGAGATAGAAAACCAAAAGAGAAAAATATGCTCGGCACTTCTCAAGCTTAAAGAACTGAAGAAGAAATTCAAGCCTTGAGTTGCAATATTGAAGGATTCTACAGGGAAAATACTAAATGACGCAGAAAGCATCAAAAGTAGATGGAAGGGATACACACAGTCACATACCCAAAAGAATTGGTCAATGTTCAAACATTTCAGGAGGTAGCATATGATCAGGAACCAATGATACTGAAGGAAGAAGTCCAAGCTACACTGAAAGCATTGGTGAAAAACAAGGCTCCAGGAATTGATGGAATACCAACTGAGATGTTTCAAGAAACAGACGCAGCACTGGAAGTGTCCACTCATTTTTGCCAAGAAATTTGGAAGTCAGCTACCTGGCCAATCCCCTGGAACTGGTCCATATTTATGCCTATTAACAAGAAAGGTGACCCAACTGAATGCAGACATTATCAAACGATATCATTAATATCACACTCAAGTAACAGTTTGCTGAAGATCATTCTAAGTGGCTGCAGCAGTATTTCGACAAGGAACTTCCAGAAATTCAAGCTGAATTCAGAAGAGGACATGGAACCAGGGATTTGGTTACTGATGTCAGATGGATTCTGACTGAAAGCAGAGAATACCAGAAAGATGTTTACTTGTGTTTTATTGACTATGCAAAGGCATTCGACTGTGTGAACCATAATAAATTATGGATAACATTGCAAAGAATGGGAATTCCAGAACTCTTAATTGTGTTCACGAGGAATCTGAACATAGATCAAGAGGCAGTCGTTCCAACAGAACAAGGGAATACTGCGTGGTTTAAAGTCAGGAAAGGTGTGCATCAGGGATGTATTCTTTCACTATACCTATTCAATCTGTATGCTGGGCGAATAATTCAGGAAGCTGGACTATACGAAGAACACAGCATCAGGACTGGAGGAAGACTAACGAACAACCTGTGTTACGCAAATGACTCAACCTTCCTTGCTGAAAGTGAAGAAGGCTTGAAGCACTTACTGATGAAGATCAAGGACCACAGCCTTTAGTATGGATTACACCTCAACATAAAGAAAACAAAAATCCTCACAACTGGACCAATAAGCAACATCATGATAAAGGAAGAAAAGATTGACGATGTCAAGGATTGCATTTTACTTGGATCCACAATCAACACCCTTGGAAGTAGCAGTGAAGAAATTAAAAGACGCATTGCATTGGGCAAACATGCTGCAAAAGACCTCTTTGACATCTTGAAAATTAAAGATGTCACTTTGAGAACTAAGGTGTGCCTGACCCAAGCCATTGTGCTTTCGATTGCCTGATATGCCTGTGAAAGCTGAATGATGAATAAGGAAGATCGAGTAAGAATTGATGCCTTTAAATTATGATGTTGGTGAAGAATATTGAATATACCATGGCCTGCTAAAAAAATGAACGAATCTGTCTGGAATGAGTACAACCAGAATGCTTCTTAGAAGCACAGGTGGCAAGACTACATCTCATACTGTGGATGTGTTATCAGGAGGGACTCCACAGCCCCTAACAAGAACAACATCTAGGAAAGTGTTGAATTTTGTCCTCAACACATGGGGACAGAGTCTTGGGGGTATTCAGCTCCCAACTTTCTCTGGACTAGGGAATATGTGTGCAAAAAAAAAAAAAAGTTCTTTTCCTTGGGCTACAGACTTTGGGAGCCACTTTTTATGCAGCTGTAGAAACTTTGATTTATTCCATTATTAGCTTCATACAAAGAAAGTTTTATACATCAAGAATTGCTTGAGTAGAAGGAGAAAATGAGGGGGGAGTTTGAGTGGTGTCAACTTCACCTCACTTGCTTACCTTTGACATCTCTGGTCCCTGACATGCCCTAGTCACCCCTCCCTGGGCTATGGCATTTCTTCTTCCTGGAATTGGCCTCTACCTTGAAATCTTGATATGCTGGGGAAGATGTTGCCTTGGTTTCCATCTCCTTGTGATGCTCATGTTGGACAGATGGCTACTCTCTGGCTTTCCCAATTCCCTGCCTTATGGCCATTGACCTTAATGAGCAGGACTCTTCAGACTGTACTCATGTCTCAAAAGGACTTGTTAATTCTTCTATATTATGAAAGCAATATATATTCATCGTAGAAAAATAGATACGAGAAAACAGTATGAATTAAAGAAAAAAAGGGAGAAAATACAAAATCAACTATAATTCTATAACCTATCACTCTTAGCCATTTGATGACGGTGGTGTTAGCTACTGGTCAAGTTTCCTCCTCTCATGGCGACCTTATGTATAACAGAACAAAACATTGCCTGGTATTGAGCCATCCTCACCATCATCGGTATGTTTGAGCCCATTGTTGCAGCCACCCTGTCCATCCATCACATGGAGGGTTTCCCTCATTTTTGATGACACATCACTTTACCAAATATGGTGTCCTTTTCTAGTGATTGGTCTTACCTGGTGATGTGTCCAAAGCAAGCAAGATGGAATATCGACATTCTCACTTCTAAGGAGCATTTTGTCTGTACTTCCTTGAAGACTGATTTGTTTGTTCTTCTGGCAGTCCACGGTGTATTCAATATTCTTAATCAACACAAAAATTCAAATGCATCATTAGTGTACATCATTTCAGGATATATTTTTAAAACAGATGCTATCCAAGTAGAATTATATGGCACAGACTATTTTGGAATCTGCTCTCTCCACTTAGTATAAAACCCAGTGCCGTTGAGTTGATTCTGACTCACAGCGACCCTATGGGACAGAGTAGAACTGCCCCATAGAGTTTCTAAGGAGCGCCTGGTGGATTCAAACTGCTGACTCTTGGTTAGCAACCGTAACACTTCGCCGCTATGCCACCAGGGTTTCCTCCCCTTAGTATAGCAAACATATTTCAATATTATCAATAAACTTCACCAAAGCAATATCAAAGGCTGAATATTATTTTGTTTACTGGATGTACCATAGCTGACAACATTTCCATTACTATCAGAAACTTAGTTTACTTCTTATTTATTCGCCATTATAAACAACACTGCAATGTATATCTTTTTGGTTACATTGTTGGCACATTCATGGTTATTTCCTTGAGATACATTTATAGAAGTAGGTTCGCCAAGCCAGGGCATGTGCAGAATTTGAAACCTCTTAGTAGGTTGCCAAGTTGCCTTTCAGAACATTTGCTCCTACTTGTTTACCCACCAATAACTTGTGGAGGCTGTCATCTGGCCTTGGCATTCTTGCTTCCTTCCCTGGATCTGGTTTCCTGCTATGTCTCTTAGACTTGCTATTGATTCCTCAACAGGCTTTAAGCAGAGGAAAAAAGCCCATACAAAATAAAACAACGCACACAAAGAAACCTGCTAGAAAGTGGGTATTTGGGATGATGGAGATTGTAGGTCACACTCTGCTTGGAGTAATGTATTCTTGTACTGTTCTGGTCCTATGTGCACTGCACAGCTCTCAGAGGTAGCAACGATCAAAAGTGCCAAAGGTTCTGAACCTTGAGGACCAAGAATGGTACCTCAATCCCCAGCTCCTCTGAAAATGTAGATCCTTTATTTCAGTGGATATATACTTTTTTTTTTTTTTTTGGTGGGGACAGTGTACATAGATTCCTTCAGATTTTAAAGGGCTTTTCCAGTCTCCCTAAGGAACTAAATGACATAATGTTTTAGTTTCTTTTTCATTATTAAAAAAAAAGAGCAAAAGAAAGAGAGAGATGTTTTTTATTTACAATTTAAATATTGCTCAGCTTATGTCAGGATGCTCTGAGAACTGGCTTTATTATTTCTGAACTCACAACTGCTGAAATCAGGTATAAAAATGGTTATTCTAAAACTGCCAGGAATTTGCTTTTATGCCTCTAAGAATGGAGATGGGGCAGGAATGATTTTGGGAGTGAGCACTCAGGTCAAACAGCCCAAGTCAAAACCTTCTCCTTGGCCTTGGTATAGCTCCTTCCAAATAATGCCTTCCCAAGTCCAAATGCAAGGACTTCCAGCAGAGGCAATGATGTAAGCAGAGAAGAGGACAGGAAGAATAAAAGGCACAGGAAGTTTGGTTTTGAATTGCGAAGAGACTGCAGTTTCCCATGGCAGATCAGAGACAAAGTTGAGATAGGAGGGGGCAGGACGGGAGAAGGGAGAAGGGAGAAGGGAGAAGGGAGAAGGGAGAAGGGAGAAGGGAGAAGGGAGAAGGGAGAAGGGAGAAGGAACCCTGATGCCCAGTTCGCTGGGGACCAGTTTTTCAAGCATTTCAGTTGAGATCCAAATTTTGGGTTTTATTTCTAGAGTAAACTGAGGTGCCATTCCTAGACTTTCAAAGAATTTCTCTGCCTATTATCATTGCCTGGCCCTTTGCCATCCCCATGATCGACTGGGGATAGGACTGTTGTGATCCATAGGGTTTTCACCGGCTGATTTTCAGAAGTAGATCACCCGGTCTTTCTTCTTACTTCGTCTTAGTCTGGAAGGTTGGCTGAAACCTGTTCAGCATCATGGCAACATGCAAGCCTCCACTGACCAAGGAGTGGTGGTTCAGAGTGAGGTACATTGGCTGGGAATAGAACCCAGGTTTTCTGCACTGAAGACAAGAATTCTACCACTGAACCACCACTGCCACCTCTGTTTATCATCTAGATTTTGTCTTGAGTTTCTACTATATAGCACTTCTGGAATTCCATACGCTATCTTATCCATCCAGGATTTCTCTCTTAAAAAAAAAAAAAAAAAAAAGCAGTACTCATCAACCTCAGGATTCTACGACTCAAGCAGGATCATAATCAGTGAGGATGGTACTTTTTTTAAAAGAAAAATTCATTAAAAAAATTCTCCGTATGCAGTTTTACACTATTTACACCCAAAACTATTCATAGCTATTTTAGAATAAACGACTTAAGCCACGAGTCCACAGTGATTTCAAATGATAAAAATGGATTGAAAACAAAGTCTGAAAAATCAATTAGGTAAGAAAAATCTAGCAGATGTGTAGATTGATTTGACACTGTGCTGAGACAACGTTTTATAAACATTTCTCAATTTCAGAGTCTGAGCATCATTAATGATGTCATGCTGCCACCTGGTGTTTATGCTCTTTTACTGCAGGAAGATTTGTGGTGTTGACAAGTAATGCTTCACAAAGGTTAGATTTTCCAGGCAGTAAATATCTGCAATTTTACCTGAGAATAAGCTGAATGTATTTCTCATAAAACACTAATTTTAATGAATCACTGAAGTTTTGAATTCCCTTTATACTTGAATTCTTCTAATAGTCTTATGAATGATAAATCTCAATTACCTTCGGTACATTGTGACACTTTTTCTCTCTGTTCTCATTATTAGAGAGAGAGAGAAAAAAAAACTACCTTCACAATCATGGCTTGATCAAACAATCAACACTTTAATGTAACTCATATTTGGGGTCAGAAGGGGAACTTGTAAAAGTAAATTTAAAACAAGAGCAGTATGGGAACGTGGAGGAGGACTGAGAAAATTCTGGGAGTGGAGGGGTCCCTTGAAAGGACAGAGTTTGAGTGATCTGTGTTTTTAGGTAAAATCTCCCTAAAGCAATCTATGTCACACCCTACCCATGGAAGAGTTTTGTTTGGCTCACGGAAATAAAAAAGAAAAGAAAAACAAAAAAACAAAAACTGCTTTATTCTCCAAAAATTAAAAAAAAGGATTTCTGAGGTCTCTTTGAAAATCAGAATTCCAGATAATGGGATCACATTCCCAGTTACGCAGCCAGCTGGGACATGGGTTTTCCAGTGTTCCAGCCCCACCCCCCCGGCAAGTTTCACTCATTTATTTACCAACCTGGACCTTATAGCTGTTTAGGTTTGCAACCCTTGTCCCAGCAGATTGCCACATCCTGAGAAGCGGCTGGTAGATTCAAATGACCTTTTGGTTAGCAGCCAAGCGCTTAACCACTGCGCTACCAAGGCTTCTTCTCTAAGCTCACCTATATACATTGCCCACTTAACTATCTCCCCGTGCTTGCTTATAATTTTAAACCATGCCCTCTCCCATGCACTTTGGGAAACTCAGTATTTGTAAGGCTATTTTGGAGAGTCAGGCGAACCAGATAGTATAAAATTGGATTACTACCCTTAGGGTAGACGTAGTTAGGTGAAAAAGGTAGAGTCTGGGCCTGCAGTTGAATACAGACCCTGAATATAGAAGATGGGAAACTCTCAAGGAAGACTGGGTCCATTAATGGCCAATCCCACTACTTGGCTGAGGGTGGTTTATTTATTCTCTCAAAACCCTCTTCCTTAAACTCTCTAAGTTTTATTGTGTTTCTGTTGCCTGCCAGCATATTTTCTAATGAGAGCAGAGGACGTCTGTAGTGGGCTTGGCTGAACATTTCCAATAAGCTGTTATTGGCTGCAGCAGGTGTGTCTGCATTTACACCAAGTGCAGTAGAGATTCCCATTAGGGGCCAACATACAGGGAGGAGAGACCTTCAAATTCATAGCAAGCACCAGGGCCAGGGAAGATCATTTAATAAAGCTTACTTGAAATGCTACTCGATCAAACAGTAGTGAGTTTGAGAGGGATTTGACAAGTATGAACGCATTCAGAAAGGCTTTTTGAAGTTAAAAAATATTGGATTTGTATGCTAGAATCTCAAGTTTTGTTGTTGTTAGATGCCATTAAGTCTCATGTTTAATGATCCTCCAAAGTTATAGTTAGTAGCCCTTCCTTCTCCATTATTATTCCCATTGGTCATTAAGTAAAAAAAGAAAATCAAACAATAAAAACCAAACAAAAACCCCACAGGTAAAGAATGAGCCCCACCAATTTAGTGTTAATTTTTAAACCCAAGCCACACGATTAGTGCTTTGCTGCTATATTCCTATTGAATCATTACTTTCATTTGCTTTAGTAATTTTGAGGAACCACCAGGCAAATGTGTTTTAACTTGTACTATGTCAATTTACAGTCAAACTCAATGTCATGAACATCAGTAAATATATAACTCAGTAAAGATCAGAGGATTACTTGTTAATTGGCCACTTTATGATGAGGAGGAGTTAGTCATCATTATCTGAGATTTCCGAAATAAGAGCCTACCCCCAAACAATATGTATAGTAATATATTATCTTGAAGGCCCAATATGTGTGATTCAGCTTTCACTGCTACTTGATATAATAGAGAAAATAAAATTGATATTGATTCCACTTTAGAGAACTGCCCTTGAGGACAGAGCTGGTAATATCATCAGATGAAGGCTATGGGATTCTGAAGCCCAAATCTTTACCTCTAGCAGGCTGTGTTTCTTAGATGTCAAATCTGAGACTAGAAGACGGCTGATCACAGACTGTAGTTGTATTAATTCTTAGTGCTGAGAACATCTAATGGCATTGGACAAGGACAGCTGCAATATAATGTAATGTTCCTGTCCTCCATTTCATGCTATACCTGTTTTTTTTCTCTCCCTGAAACTGATTGATTCGGTAACGTAGAATGTTTGCTTTCCAGCTGACAGATCTAATTGTAAATAAACAGCTGCTAGCTGCATTTAGACGGTGGATGATGTTGGCAGGTACAAGAGCAGGGAGGGTAGGGATGATTTAAGACCTGTGCGGTGCAGTATGTGGTAGGCTGGGGAATGAGACACAGGCAGGAAAATATTCAAGCACAAAGGCCCTTCCTGGGTCAATATAATCTCAAGGCTACGTATTTTTAATTTTAATGTAAAATAAAGGCTGGTACTTGGGCTGTGAAGGCCTATGATTGCCACAGTTAGGGTTTCAATATAAAAAATATGCCAAAAACCGAACAAAATCCATTGCCATCCAGTCAATTCCGATTCATAGTGACCCTATAGGATAGAGTAGAACTGCCCCATAGGGTTTCCAAGGCTGTAATCTTTATGGAAGCACTGTCACATCTTTTTCCCAAAGAGTGGGTGGTGGGTTCTGAACTCATTGACCTTTTGGTTAGCAACTGAGCGCTTAACCACTGCTCTGCGAGGGCTCCTTAAGAAAGCATAGGCTGTCTTTTATTCAGGAAACTTTTATCATGAAGAGTGGAATCAGATATTGGACAAATTCTTGAGGGCTGCTTCCTTGGACAAGGTAGATTTGAGAATTTGGAATGAAAGCAGCAAGAAGATGAATGTGCAGTGAGAATTCCTTCTGGCCTATGCGATGACGAAGGATGATAACCACAATAGTAACAAAAACGGCAGGATCCGAGTGCATGTCATTTCCCTAGTTACATAAGATTTGGGTAATTCAACCCAGACATCCTCAGATATGGAAAATTTAGCATGGGAGAACAGAACGTTTTCATAGTCACTCAGCGTTTTAGTGTTAGAATCTGGATAAGAAGCATTGTAAGCCTAGGGAGGACCATTGCACGTGTAAGCCATTATCAGTGCTGTCAGCCAGAATGGTGGTGTCACATGTCATCTGTGCTACAGATCTACAGTGATCATCTTTTCTTTGCTCTGGAATGAGGACCTCACCTGGACAGTGGCCAGCCATCAGTACCGACATCAATCGGTGCCCCCTACTGATCTTCCTTGAGCAGAGACGCCCCTTCCCTTGACTCAGAGAAATCTTAATCACTCCTCATTCCAACTCACCTTATTCTCAGATGGAGAGTAGGGACCTGAATAGTTAAAAGATGGATGTTGATGTGGAAGGGAAAACCCCTATGGCCAGACAAGGAGGGTCAAGGGGGGTCTAAATGGAGAAAGGACAAGGTCTCCCTCTGACCCAGGACAGTGGTGAGAAACACACCCCTGTCCCCATTTCAGAACTGAGGATGGGAAATGTGACTTAAAAACAAGGAAAAAATCCCAGCTACAAGATGCAACTGGAGCAGTAAGAATGAGACGTTAGGCATAAAGTATCTGGTGGCATTCAAATGTTCATTGGTTTGGGAGGAAATTGCTTCAAATGGCAGACAATGCTAGCCTGGGAGAGGCTGCCTGTCTGTCTACAGGATAAAGAGCCAACCCCTAGCTGGGAATTCAAGGCTTCCAAAATCTGACATTGACCTATATTTTCAAATCATATTTCTTAAACATTCTTAAATTTAACCTAAAACTATAGTCAGACTTGTGCTTTTGTTGTTGTTATTATCTACCCTACCCCCCAGCATTTCCCGATACCAACTTTCAGTGGCTCCTAGTCCCATGGTGTGAAGACAGGCTCTGGGCAGAGTAGCACCAAAATCTTGAATAACTATGAGAGCATGACCTGGAGGCTAGAAAGAGACCTGGAGCTCTCCTTAGTTGCTTTCTGAGTTCTCCTGGCTCTTTGTCATAGGCTATCTTGGACGTAGTGGCCTTCTTTCTCTGACTTCACATCTGAATATCCTGGATGCCTTATATTCTATTCCTCTTCCTTCCTCCTTCTACCCCCTTTTCAGTTTATTCATTTATTTTCTGTTACAAACAGTATTTAGGTCTTCAAAGCCTTTCTTGTAGACTTTTTCTTCTTGTCTGGTTCAGCAGAAGCCCCCTTCCTCTTTCAAGTCTGTTTTCCTGCTCGTATTTCCTCTCAGCCATTTACAAAATATTTTGGCATGTTAAAAGTCAGTCTACGACTTTCCCTGGAAGAAACTGTAAGACTTTTTTTTAAATGGTATTGATTTAAAAAAAAAATTATTTTATAAGATTAAATAAGAACTAGATAAATGAAGCATTTCATTCAGGGAGATAGACATAAAAATCAGAAATTATCATTTAAAAATTTTATTGTGGTGAAATATATGTAAGCAAACATTTGCCATTTAAATCATCTTACATGTACAATTCAGTGACGTTAGTTACATTTACCGTATTGTGCAAATATCGCCACTATTTTCAAATGTTTTCCATCATCCTAAACAGAAACTCCAAAAGAAACCAAAACCAAACCAGTTTCCATTGAGTCAATTCCAACTCATGGTGACCCCATGTGTTGCAGAGTTAACTGTGCTCTGTAGGGTTTTCATGGCTGTGACCTTTTAGAAGCAGATCACCAGGCCTTTCTACCAAGGCACCTCTCGGTGGGTTTGAACTGCCAACTCTTCAGTTAGTAGCTGTGTACTTAACTGTTTGTACCACCCAGGGACTTCTAAACAGAAACTCAGTATTCCTTAAACAGTAACTCCCCATTTCCTACTCCCCCCCGTAACTATTAATAAACTTGAGTCTATGCATTTGCCTGTTCTAGATATTTTATATAAGTGGGGTCATACAATATTTGTTCTTCTGTGACTGACATATTTTACTCAGCACAGTATTTTCAAGGTGCATCCATGTAGTAGCATGTATCAGAATTGAAAACATTTTATACGGACAAAAAAAAAAAAGGTGGGGGATCTCATTAGTTATATCATTTAATCATCAAAACTTCACAATGGGCCATTTACCTTCACCTGCACTCAGCAAGGGTTGCTTGGCCCTGTCTCTGTCAGCTCCTTAGTTCAGATAATTTCTGGAGGCAGCATATCCTGCCACATCACGTCTTCTCAGAGCTCACAGTAGCTATGTACATAAGTATGGAGAAGAAGGCTACTGAGTTCACAGTAGCTGTGGACGTCAGTTGGAGAAGAAGGCCACTTTGGACTATTGACTATTTGCTCTATTGTAGCTTATGTGCCTGTAGATATGTGCTTGATTCATACTCGTCGGAAACAGCCCAATGATCTGTAATGACGGAGATTTGAATCCATAAGCTGAATTTACTTAACAAGATAATTAAATATTTAAAGTCTGTTCATTTAGAGTCTGGAAGGAATTATAGATAGTACGCTCATAGATTTCCATTCCTAGATTAGTATGCACAGTGGCACACGCTTAATTTTTGTTTTAGCTGTTTTCAGTTCTCGTATCTCTGCATTTGCCATGGCAATTAGGACTAGAGGGAGCTTGTGGTGTCCTTGGAACTAAGGGAGAAGAGAAATTATGATACTAAATAATATAAAATAAGCCTAGTCCTCACTGCAGTGGAAACCACTCAGAAAAGTTAATTAAACTCAGGAAATAGGCTGCAAGATAATTAAGTTTAGGCCTAGTTTTACACTGCAGGCATTCTACATTGTTTTTGCAAGGGTCCAAGGGAACAGGAGATAGAAGATCTCTAGGTTGTGGGCTTGATTCATAACGGATCATTATCTATAGTTAAATGGCTAGATAAAAAGGTAATGTGTGGGTGGCAATTTTATAAGGTAAAAGTGGTAATTATGCTATAAATAAAAGACATTTAAAATTTCTCTTCATTATCAGTAGAGCTGAGAGCTGTCAGTATATCTGGGGTAGGAAATAACAAATGCTTAAACCCCAAATCTCTGACATAAGACATTGATTTTCTAATATAATGGTTGATAATCAATTTTTACTATATTGCTTAAGCTTGGACATATTTTAAACCCTGAGACTGGAGGTAGCCTGGATCACTACCTTATTACCTTGCGCGCAACGTAATAAAAAAACCTGTCCAAAGTCAAAAGCAAATCCATCATCTCTCCTTGGTCTGTCACGGTTAGAGAAGGGGATGTTTGCATTCTGACTGGTCTGGCTTTTACTGAGTACCTTGTAGCCTTCAAGGACATTGACAATTGATTATATTTTCAGCTGTCTGTGTTTATTCCAAGGAGCCCTGGTGGTGCAGTGGTTAAAAAGATAGACTGCTAACCGAAAGGTTGTCGTTCCACAGGAGGAATATGTGGCAGTCTGCTTCCGTAGAGATTTACAGCCTTGGAAACACTGTGGGTTCACTATGAGTTAGAATCTACTTGATGGCAGTGGGTTTGGTTTTTGGTATGTTTATTCTAGTTTTCTTTTTTTGTCTGACGTGAACATGGCACTGCTTTTGGACAAAGCGGTCTTTACTTAATAACTGTCCTGATATTTGCCCTGTTCCTTTCATCTTTTTTTGAACATTATTCTGTAGGACAAGAAAGAAAATAAAACTAAACCTGTCTACCTGCTACCAAAATGAATTGAGTCAATTTTAGTTCTGGAAAGTTCTGAGTCAAGACAACTTGCCCTTGGTTAAATTTTGTTGGTGGTCTTTCTTAACACTCAGTGCCATGCTATTTTCCTTGCTGTCTGACCCTAAAAGGGACTCTGTAGGGTTTTTTTTTTTCCCATTGTGCATAGCTACACTGACATTTTTCAGGTAACCTAGAGCTTCCTCACGCATTCTGAGATAAAGAAGTCACCAGGGCAAAACAGGTATAGACATATGCTGTCAAGTTGATTCGCTGACTCACAGTGACCCTATAAGACAGAGTAGAACTGATCCATAGGGTTTCCTAGGCTGTAATCTTTATGGGAGCAGATTGCCAGGTCTTTTCTCCCATGGAGTGGCTCATGGGTTTGAACTGCAGACCATTTGGTTAGCAGCCAAGCAAAACTGTGCCACCAGGGCTTCTGGTATAGACGTACAGGATGTTAAATGGGGGTGTTTCTGTTTTCTCATACTTTCAGTCTGAAAGCCCAAAGCTGAGGAAAACTGGCACTGAGTGTCTCCACGTTTTACAGAGAGTGGCAAGAACAGCCACAGCCTCAACCCCTCCAGTTATTAAGTCATTAATTAAGAAGTGACTTTGACTTCACTGCCCATCCAGGCTTTGTAAGCGAAGATCAAAGTTCATTAAAGAAGGGAATCTATTTATATCATGAGCTGACGTAATAGGGATGCTGTGACATTTCCTTCTCACCCCATCCTTCCAAAGTAAGTAAGGGTTGGGTTCCCAGAGCATCACTCACAGGAATTGGGCATGTCTGAAGAAGGTGAGATTGGCATACCACTCCCCGCTGGATACTTGCTGAACTGGAGAAATTGGTGGCCCTGTGAGAGAGACTCTAGGGTACACAGCGGTGAGAGAGTTCCCTCGTGAACTTCACTTAGGCTTCCTGGAGCCAGAAGCTGCTATCTGCCTCTTGCCTGGAGAATTCTAATCGAGATACAGCTGGCTGGCACATCCCTCTGCTGAAGGGTGGGTAAAGAAGGCAGGAAGGGAGCCACTTGCAGTTTACCTTTTGATGCACCAAGAATGTATGAGTTCTCTGTGGGCCAAATAGATGCTGGAGAAGTTAGCTGAGACTGAGCTATCTCAAGGTTCCCCTGCTCAAAAGGATTGACTCCTGGAGTAAGGGAATGTCAGCAGCAAGAGACCATGGGTTGTTGGGCTCAGAAAGGGTCTCAAGCAGTCCAACAGTGCAACGTCCACACCAAAGAGCTCTGCAGTGTGGAAGTCCTGTGGGGCCTCAAAGAACAGAGCTTTGGATGCCAGCTGAATAGAATATAAACCTGTACCAGCAAATCACTTATGATGATGGCAAGGAGACTGATAGGAAATGATGAATGGTGCTGCTACAATGAAGACTGAGTCATGATTTTCCACTTGCAACAAACTGAGGAAGTTGCTAACATTATATGTGAGTGCCAGTCAAAAGGATGCTCGCTTAAATCTAGAGTGCCTGGAATCAACTGGGCCAATCACATCAACTAAATAATTAGGAACTAGACATGTCTAGCACCTCAACAATGTGAATGTGGAATCAGCTCATAGGTACTTGTTCCCTTTTTTGCTTGGATAATGGAAACAAAGAGAGAGTGGCAGCCACTGTTAGAGGATCAGGTGAATTTCCCCTTTCTTAGAACACCATCTAGGATGGAATTAGGGAAATTAATAAGGAGGAAATCCACAGGCTGTTGTATCATACCTGGCCATCTTGGGTGGATAATTGTACTCCCAGTACCCATACAGCAATCTTTGAGTGGTGCAAATGGCTAACACTCTGGGCTGCTGGATTGGATGTTTGAGTCTTCCGAGGGGCACCTCAGAAGAAAAGGCCCAGTGGTCTGCTTCTGAAAAATCAGCCACTGACACATGTGGGATTGCCATGAGTTGGAATCAACTGGATGGCAACTGGTAATACCCATATACTCTCTGCCCAATTTAGATGAGATCCAGATGATGGGGAACGTACCACCTAACCCAAAAGACCTCCCAGCACTGGCCCTAATGGAACGTCAGTGTGAGTCAGAAAGCTTGTCCCATGGCAGGGCCACCAGACTTTTAAGAACTACAAAGTAATATATGATAGTTAATCATACTTAAGGGAGCCCTGGTGGTACAACGGTTAAGCACTCATCCGTTAACCAAAAGGTTGGTGGTTCAAATCTACCAGCCGCTCTTCAGGAGAAAGATGAGGCATTCTGGCAAAGTAGAGGGTCAGTGAAAAAGAGGTAGACCCTCAAGGAGATGGATTGACTCAGTGGCTGCAACAATGGGCTCAAATATAGTAACAATTGTGAGGATGGCAGAGGATCAGGCAAAATTTTGTTCTGTTCTATATAAGGTCCCTAGGAGTCGAGCTGACTCAAAGTCATCTAGGCACCTAACAACTAAAAACAATTGTACTTAATACATTTCTTGAATAGTTACTTTGTGCCAGGTACTGCTCCAAGCACTTTAAATGTGTGAAGTCATTTAGTGCTCAGAAGGAGCCCACGAGGTACGTATTCTTCTCACTTTAATTAAGAAACAGCGTCTCTATCAAGATTACACAGCTGACAGGCAGCTGAGCCCAGCAGCCTGGCACCAGAGCTCCTAAACCCAACCCCATGCTACCTTTTATTGTTTTAAAATTATTCTGATTGTCTCAGCCACACATCTGCTAGGAGAGAGGCCAGCGCCGGCTGTTCGATCACAGCATCTTGGACTCCGAATGACAAAAAGCTTACTAAGTGTCTTCTATCTCTGAAGAAGCAATGGCTTCCAGGAAACAGCTATTTTGCCAGGGCCCTGAGGTGCTGAAAGGGTGTGCCTTAATACTCAGACTTCCTCCAAGTGACTTTTGTCCTTGCTCGTCTTTGCTAGGACATTGAACTTCATACCTGTATTTGAATCCAGTGAGCATGGGACACACTCTCCTTTGGAAAATTACTAGACTCAGGATTAGAAACTACCTGAAAATCACCAGGAAAGCCTGACAAATTCAGAGAGAAAGAAATACCATAGGATGTTTTTATTTGAGGGATGCAGTGGTGTGAGGTGATGAGCTCAGGGCAATAAGGCACTTTTAATTCCTGAAGTAGGAAAAACGAGCCATTTGTTTTACTGACATAATTGTCTTTCCATCTGTTAAAGTCGTTAAGAATAGCAGCCTCCGTGCAAGAATAGATTCAAGTCACTTAAAACAGCTGAGGGTAGAAATGTTAAAAGGACAAGACGTGCTAGAACTTATGGAGGTTACCATTGTTTAGAACAGTTATCTGGAGTGTTAATGTGAAATAAGGTCACCTGAGAGATCTCTAATATTGTTAAAGATCTGGGGGAGGCACCTAAGCAATTATTTCTGCCCTTCAACTTCTTTATATGGTCATTTTAAATGATTTTGTGTGGCTAACTGTAGATTGCCATGGATATAATAAAATTGTTCCTATCATTGTTAACACAGGACTTGCCATAGTTTCAGCGGTGGAAAAGATATCCATATGCCCTGTGAGAAGTGTCTAGTAACCGATTTGGCCAATGCATTTGTTTCTAAATCTGGACATAAAAAAATCACCAGCAACAGTCTGCATCTTCCTGCACAGGTCTGTGATATATTTTCGGTGTCTTGTTCCAGGGGTGTGTAAATTTTCTTGCTCTTGACCACACTGTTGATAGAAGAGATTTTAAATCATGCGGAAACTTGAAGACTTTGCCTTCACCTATTACAAGAGATGATGTTTTAATTAGGGGGAGCGGAGAAGCTGTTTTCTCCTTTATTCAGTTTACAACCTTCAAGGAGTGGGTGATTAAATAAAAGAAAGTTCATGAACCTTCCCGGATAGTCACCTCCTTGGATGCTCAACTATTTGGAGAGAGAAATACCCATTCAGACTGAAACCAAATTCCTCTGACTTAAGTCTTCCTCTTGTAACTACCAGTTGTGTAACCTTTCATAAAGGAGCCCTGGTGTGCTTGGAAAGAGGGGAATAGGGAGAGCTTCTCCTCTGCCATCCCCGAATGCAACCCAGAAAGATTCAAATACTGCGTAGACAGTCAGGCATTTTCTCATTATTAATTTGTAGTTGTTTCTGCATTGTTGTATAATCTCTGCATAACTCTTGAAACTGTTACTTTGTTAATGGTGATTTAGTGGGTGGAAAGGAGAGGATGTCAGCTCCCCAGCTCCAGGCAGAGACCAGCAGTAAGGGGCCGAAGTGTGAGCATGCTTAGGTGTATGGCAACAGCAGAAAAGTGGGCTTTGGTGTGGCCTGACTTGGCGCAGAGGTGAAATAACCACTTTTGCCTTGAAAGCATTAAGAAAATAGCCGGGGCGGGGGGGGGGGGGCGGGAGGGGAGGGAAGGGTGAGGAGGCTAGACCCTGTTATGGCTTGGGGTAGCCACACAAACAATTTTACTTGGTTTTAAAGCAAAGAGTCACCCCCAAAATGCTGATGGACTTGTGCTCATCAGACAACTTGGGTTATTTCTTGAATTTGGATCTAAAAAGGAAATTTGAATATTTCCTTAATGCATTTTACATATGTGGAAATGAAGCTTAAGAGAAATTAAAGTTTGTGGCAGAGCTGAACTAGAATCCACATCTCCTGATTGCTGGTGCATTGGTGATGACTCCATTTGAACACCATCTATAAGGACTTCTTAGATAATGTCACTGACAAAATCACTTGGATTACTGGTAACTATTGATTGTGGTGAAGAGTGAATAATCCCAACAGTGTCTCCTAACAAGAATGTTGCTATGCTTACTGTCTAGTTATGAGGCAGCGAGGGAACTGGCCCAGACTGCGTGGAATGATGCCTCCCTCCACCCTGGGTGATGTCAGATCTTCCATGTGTTCTTAACCTCCTGGGCCTCCATGTCCTCATCTGTACTTTGTGGATTAAATAAATTAATATGTAAAACATTATAGTGTCTACACAAGGTTAAGTACTATTACCCAAATCCAAAACCAAACCTGATGCCATCGTCGAGTCAATTCCGACTCATAGCAACCCTATAGGACAGAGTAGACCTGCCCCACAGGACTTCCAAAGCTCTAAACCTGTACAGAAGCAGACTGCCCCATCATTCTCCTATGGAGCAGATGGTGGGTTTGAACCACTGACCTTCTGGTTAGCATCCAAGCACTTAACCACTGTGCCACCAGAGCTCCTTAAGTACTATTAAGCATTAGTTATTATCTTTATTGGTGGTTCAGTGGTAGAATTCTCTCCTTCCATGTGGGAGGCTCGGATTCAGTTTCTGGCCAATGGACCTCATGCACAGCCACCATCTGTCTGTCAGTGGGAGCTTGTCCCTTGCTATGACACTAAACAGGTTTCAGCAGAGCTTCCACACTAAGACGGACTAGGAGGAGAGGCCTGGTGATCCATTCCTCAAAATCAATCAGTCCTGATCATGGAGGTGAAGGAAGAATGGGAAATACTGTGTTTTGTTGTGCATGGGGTCTCCATAAGTTGGGGACTGACTCATTGGAAGCTAGTAACAATGACATTATTATTATTAATCTATACTATTTTATTTATCTAAATAAATAAAACAACATGGGCAAAATGAAAAAGTATAGAAGTATAGAGTGAAAAGTCCATCTCTCACCCCTACCCGCCAGCCACTCAGTTTTGTTCCTTGCTGGCATTATTTCCTTATATCTTTTTCCAATTATTTTATATATGCATAAACAAATTGAATATATATCTCCCCTTTTTTGTCCAAATGGCACATACTATACATAGTGTTCTGTCCTTGCTTTTAAAGTTAATAATATATCTTGAGCTTTATACATATACATACAGAGCTTCACATTCGCTTTAATAGCTACATCATATTGCATAGAATGGATTTACTGTCATTTATTTTACTTGACCTCTGCTAATGGGCATTTAGATTGATACCAATCTTTTGCTATTATTAACTATACTGTAATGAATAACCTTGGACACATGTTATTTGTACGTGTCTGTAGGATAAATTTCTAGAAGTATAATTGCTGGGTGAAAGGCTATGTGCATTTTAAATTTTGGTAGATATTGCCAAACAGCGCCCCACGTGGGTTATATCCATTTACAGTGTTAATAGTAATGAATGCAAATGACATCTCCCCTGGCCACGACGGTGTGTTATCAAACTTGAGGGTAGGTATCATTCTGACAAGTGAAAAGTGGTATTTCTACATAGCTTTGATTTACATTTCTCTAATTATAAGTGAGATTGGACATTTTTTATATGTTTAAGTCATTTTTATTCCTTTTTTCTGAGAACAATTTTTTCATATCCTTTGTTCATTTTCTACTGAGTTGTTTTTATCTTTCATATAAGTTTGCATTTATTTTTTTGAAATACTTTAAATATGTGATCATAAAGACAAAAACATGTACACATAAAAATTAAAAGTTACAGAGCAAATGAAGATAAATAAAACCTTGCTTTTTCATCACCAGCCTGACTAATCCTCCTTCTTAGAGATAACTATTTCTAAGTTTCTTGTAAAGTTTTACAAAAAATTTTAACGTGTTTTTATAAGCATATATGTATGTGTCTATGTGTATTCTTGTCCTTTAAAAAATAGGATCGACTTATACATACTGTTCTGCATTTTGCTTATTTGGATACCTTTTCCCAATATACATAGCATATCCAGAACTTTCAGCACACATAGAACCACCTTATTATTTTTAATAACTACATATATTTCAATGGTCTCCTAAGTGAACTCCTTTATCTCAAGGGGTCTAGGATGTTTCATTAGAGTGTGGGAAGAAAATATTAGATATTTTATTTATGTTTATTTTTTATCTCATAAATTTTTAAAAAGTATGTTTTATAAAGTACGCAATATATTGTTGTTGCTGTTAGGTTTTGTTGAGTTGGTTCCAACTCATAGCGACCCTACGTACCATAGAACGAAACACTGCCCGATCCTGATCCATGCTTACAATGGTTGTTATGCTTGAGCCCATTGTTGCAGCCAATGTGTCAATCCATCTCATTGAGGGTCTTCCTCTTTTCTGCTGACCCTGTACTTTATCAAGCACAACGTGCTTCTCCAGGGACCGATCCCTCCTGACAACATGTCCAAATTAGGTAAGACGCAGTCTTGCCGTTCTTGCTTCTAAGGAGCATTTCCGGTTGTATTTCTTCCAAGACAGATTTGTTCGTTCTTTTGGCAGTCCATGGTATATTCAATATTCTTTGCCAACACCACAATTCAAAGGTGTCAATTCTTCTTTGGTCTTTTTTATTCATTGTCCAGCTTTCACATGTGTATGATGTGATTGAAAATACCATGGCTTGTGTCAGGTGCACCTTAGTCTTCAAGGTGACATCTTTGCTCTTCAACACTTGAAACAGGTCCTTTGCAGCAGATTTGCCCGATGCAATGTGTCTTTGGATTTCCTGACTGCTGCTTCCATGGGTGTTGATTGTGGATTCAAGTAAAATGAAATTCTTGACAACTTCAATCTTTTCTCCATTTATCATGATGTGGCTTACTGGTCCAGTTGTGAGGATTTTTTTTTTCTTTATGTTTAGGTGCAATCCATACTGAAGGCTGTGGTCTTTGATCTTCATTAGTAAGTGCTTCAAGTCCTCTTCACTTTCAGCAAGTAAGGTTGTGTCATCTGCATATTGCAGGTTGTTAATGAGTCTTCCACCAATCCTGATGTTCTGTTCTTCATACAGTTCAGCTTCTCAGATTATTTGCTCAGCGTACAGACTGAATAGGTATAGTGTAACGATACAACTTGATGCACATCTTTCCTGACTTTAAATCACTCATTATCCCCTTGTTCTATCCAAACAACTACCTCTTGATCTATGTTCAGGTTCCTCATGAGCACAATTAAGTGTTCTGGAATTCCCATTCTTCACAATGTTATCCATAATTTTTCATGATCCACACAGTTGAAGGCCTTGGCATAGTCAATAAAACACAGGTAAACATCTTTCTGGTATTCTCTGCTGTCAGCTGGATGCATCTGACATCAGCAATGATATCCTTGGTTCCACGTCCTCTTCTGAATCTGGCCTGAATTTCTGGCAGTTCCCTGTCGATATACTGCTGCAGCCACTTTTGAATGACCTTCAGCAAAATTTTCCTTGTGTGTGATATTAATGATATTGTTTGATCATTTCTGGATTCAATTGGATCACCTTTTTTTGGGAATAGGCATAAATATGGATCTCTTCCAGCTGGTTGGCCAGGTAGCTGTCTTCCAAATTTCTTGGCATAGACAAGTGAGCACTTCCAGCACTGCATCCGTTTGTTGAAACATCTCGATTGATATTCTGTCAATTCCTGGCACCTTGTTTTTCACCAATGCCTTCAGTGTAACTTGAACTTCTTCGGTCCCTGATCTTATGCTACCTCTTCAAATGGTTGAACGTCGACCAATTCTTTTTGGTATAGTGACTCTGTGTATTCATTCCATCTTCTTTTGATTCTTTCTGCATCATTTAATGTTTTCCTCATAGAATTCTTCAGTATTGGAACTTGAGGCTTGAATTTTTTCTTCAGTTCTTTTAGCTTGAGAAATGCCGAGAGGGTTCTTCCCTTTTGGTTTTCTGTCTCCAGCTCTTTGCACATGTCATTATAATATTTTACTTTGTCTTTTTGGGCTGCCCTTTGAAATCTTCTGTTCAGTTCTTTTACTTCATCATTTCTTCCTATTGCCGTAGCTGCTCTACTTTCAATAGCAAGTTTCAGAGTCTCTTCTCACATTCATTTTGGTCTTTTCTTTCTTTTTTAATGACCTCTTGCTTTCTTCCTGTATGATGTCCTTGATGTCATTCCACAGCTTATCTGGTCTTCAGTCATTAGTGTTCCACATGTCAAAGCTATTCTTGAGATGGTCTCTAAATTCAGGTGGGATATACTCAAGTTCGTACTTTGGGTCTCCTGAACTTGTTCTAATTTTCTTTAGTTTCAACTTGAACTTGCCTATGAGCAATGAAGGTCTGTTCCATAGACAGCCCCTGGCCTTGCTCTGACTGCTGCTATTGAGCTTTTCCATCATCTCTTTCCACAGGTGTAATCGATTTGATTACTGTGCATTCCATCTGGCGAGGTCCACATGTATAGTTGCCATTTATCTTGGGGAAGAAAGGCATTTGCAATGAAGAAGTTTATCTTGCAAAATTCTATCATGTGATCTCTGGCATCGTTTCTATCACCAACGTCATATTTTCCAACTACCAATCCTTCTTCTTTGTTTCCAACTTTTGCATTCCCATCACCAGTAATTATCAATGCAGCCTGATTGCATGTTCAATCAATTTTAGACTGCAGAAGCTGGTAAAAATCTTCGATTTCTTCATCTTTGGCCTTAGTGTTTGGTGTGTAAATTTTAACAATAGTTGTATTAACTGGTCTTCCTTGTAGGTGTATGGATATTTTCCTATCACTGACAGCATTGTACTTCAGGATAGATCTTGAAATGTTCTTTCTGATGATGTATGCAATGCCATTCCTCTTCAAGTTGTCATTCCTGGCATAGTAGACCATATGATCGTCAGATTAAAAATGGCCAATACCAGTCCCTTTCAGCTCACCAATGCTTAGGATATCGGTGTTTATGCATTTCATTTTTTACTATTTCCAATTTTCCTAGATTCATACTTCATACATTCCACGTTCCAATTATTAATGGATGTTTGCAGCTGTTTCTTCTCATTTTGAGCCGTGCCACAGCAAATAAAGGTCCTGAAAGCTTAACTCCATCCACATTATTAAGGACGACTCTACCTTGAGGATGGAGCTCTTCCCCAGTCATCTTTTGAGTGCCTTCCGACCTGAGGGGCTCATCTTCCAGAACTATATCAGACAATGTTCTGCTGCTATTCACAGGTTTTCAATGACTAATTCTTTTTAGAAGTAGACTGCTGGGTCCTTCATTCTAGTTTATCTTAGTCTGGAAGCTCGGTTGAAACCTGTCTGCCACGGGTGGCCCTGCTGGTGTCTGAACACAGGTGGCATAGCTTCCAGCATCACAGCAACAGGCAAGCCCCCACAGGAAGAAAAACTGACAGACACATGGGGGACACAATATATTAGCCAAGTATATATGCAAATGATTGAAAAATATAATTCATATTGGTAGTGTGTTTAATTTTTTTTTATTTATTGATAGGCTATGGTATGGGAAAATATTTGGAAACAATTGCCAAAATTCTTTTAACCAGCCATTTGGTAATAGATGGAACCATGGTGGTGTAGCGGTTAAAAGCTTGGCTGCTAACCAAAAGGTTTGCAGTTTAAACCCACCAGCCACTCCTTGGAAATTTTATGAGGCAGTTCTACTTTGTCCTATAGGGTCACTATGAGTTGGAATCCACTCGATGGCAACGGGTTTGGTTTTGGTTTTTTTAGTAATAGATATTTAAGTTGTCTGTAATGATTTTAAAGTATTCCCATAAATTCTTTGGCACTCATCTTTTCAAAAGGCAGAGTCTAATTTTGCTCTTTTTGAGTGTGGGCCAAAGTTAGAGATTTGCTTCTAAGAAGTGTGCATGAGACTAAGTCATAAAAGACATTACGGCTTCTACCTTGCTGTCCTGGATCACTCTCTGTGGAGGAATCCAGTTGTCATATTGCAAGGATAGTCAACAGCCCTCTGAGGAGGAACAGCGAGTGCCAGTTTTCCTACCATGTGAGGGAGTTACCTTGAATGTGTGTTCTTCAATCACAGTGACGCCTTCAGATGACTATGGCCCAGTTGATACCTCGATGGCAACCTCACAAAGGACTCTTAGTGCGAACTATCCTGTTAATATTTCCCCAAATTCCTGACCCACAGAAGCCATGTGAGATAATAAATGTTTACTATTGTTTTAAGCAGCTAAGTTTGGGGGAATTTTGTTATGCAGGGATAGATAATACAATGCTTGATTTTATTGTCACGAATGTTGATGCAAAGAAATTTGTGTGTATGTATGCATTAATTTTTTATATACAGTTGCATTCTTGTATATTTGTGGGATAAATTATTTGATGTAGAATTATTGGGTTAGGGATATGTATTGTAAGCACTTTGATATATATTGATACATTACCTCCCAAAAAGTAAATAAATTTATATGTCCTTTTGCCCACAATCCTGCCAACACTGTGTTAACTATTTTTAATTATTGCCAAATTGGTAGATAGTTGCTTTAATTTGCATCTCTTTAATTGACAAGTTGAAAATTTATATGATTATTTAGTAATTTATAATTCATTCGTTTTGCTTATTTTCATTCTGGTTCCTGATCTTTTCCTTATTAAGTGTTCTTTGTATAGTCAGGAAATTTGTTTTTTGTTGTATGTGCTGTAAATAATTTTCCCACATTTTCTTTGTTTTGACTTTAAACCAAGTATGGACTGAACTTTTTTTTTTTGCTGTGTAAATTTATTTTTACCAAATTGTTAAAACCAAAAAAAGAAAAGCCATTGCCGTTGAGTCCATTCCTACTCATAGTGACCCTACAGGACAGAGTTGAACTGCCCTATAGGGGTTTCCAAGGAGCGGCTGGTGAATTGAAACTGCCGACCTTTTGGTTAGCAGCCTGAACTCTTAACCACTGTGCCACCGGGGGTTAGGTGACTAAATTTATTTATTGTTTTATTTATGGCTTCTGGAGTGGTAACATGTTTGGAAAGGCATTCTCTATTCCAAGGTTATATTAAAAAATTCACCCATGAATTTGTCTGGTACTTTTTTTTTTTTTTTTTTTAAACATTTCAAATGTGTGATCCATTTGGAATTATCTTGGGGGTAGAGGGGCAGGTGTCCAACTTACCATTTCCCCCTCTTCCAGATGACATGTTGTCCCAACACTATGTCTGATTTAATCCGTTTCCTAATGGATATATCTCTTTCATCAAATAATAAATTAACAATCATGCTTGGGTTTTGGTACTGGATTACTTGGATTTAAAAAAATACAGTTTACTTTTTGGAGTAGTTTTACAAAAAATTGCTCAAAAAAGCACAGAGAGACCTCACATACCCCTCTTTTCCCTCCACACAGTTTCCTGCTGTTAATACATTTTGTATTTGTGTGGTGCATTTGTTATAACTGATGAATTTTGATACATTATCTTTAACTAAAGTCCATAGTTCCCATTAGGGTTTACTTTTTGAGTCCTGCAGTTCTGTGAGTTTTGACAAATGAATAATGTCATGTATCCACGATTATAGTGTCATACAGGATAGTCCTAAATATGCCCTGTCCTCCACCTATTCATCCCTTTCCCCCTTCCCCTGAGCCCCTGGCAACCACTGATCAATTTTTCAGTCCCTGTAGTTTTTGCCTTTTCCAGAATGTCAGATAGTTGAAATCATACAGTATGTAGCTCTTCTAGTCTGGCTTCTTTCACTTAGTAATATACATTTCTTGTTTTTTTTTTTCCTGGATTTTTAAATTTAGTTTCTCTCTTCTTTGCGTAGTGCCATGTTGTTTTAATTACTGTAGTTTTATAATATATATTCCTATCTAGCAGAGCTATTCCCCTGTCATTAGACTTATTTTCTAGATTTTTTTTTCCAAGTCAGTTGTAAATATTTAGTCTTTCAAATATACTTTGGAATAATTTTTTGTCAAGTTGCAACAAAAGAAAAAGAGTAAAGGAGACAGAAGAAACAGAAAGAAAAAAATACATAAGAATTTTTGTTATATTACAGTGAATCGTTTTTAATTGTTGGAGACTTTTATCCTCCCTAAAAAATAAGCCTTTCCATGTAATTAAGACTTCTTTTAGAAAAAGTTAACCTTAAAAAAAAATATTGTTCTTACAATCTCCAGCCTGGAGGGGAGATGAGAGTGTGGAGGGCGTTAAAAGCTGGCGAAACGGACACGAAAAGAGAGAGTGGAGGGAGAGAGCGGGCTGTCTCATTAGGGGGAGAGTGATTGGGAGTGTGTAGCAAGGTGTATATGGGTTTTTGTGTGAGGGACTGACTTGATTTGTAAACTTTCACTTAAAGCACAATAAAAAGTATTAAAAAACAATAAAAAATACTGTTCTTACACATTTTTTGGTTTAGTTTATACCTTTTTTTTTCTTTCTGAAAGTTTTCATTTTTCCATTTCTTTTTTTTTCTATAAAGGAAATCTGATTTTTATAAAATTGGTTTTGTAATCAACCAGTTACATATTCTCACATTATTTTTAATAGGTTTTTCAAGAAAAGATATATTCTCACATTATTTTTAATAGGTTTTTCAAGAAAATATCTTTGAGTTTTCACATATACAATCGTATCTCCTGCATATAATTAGATACTGCCTCTGATAGTCTTCTAATACTGAACTATCCTTTTATTCTTGATAATAATCCTATTTGGTCTTGTTACAATATTCTGCTGATAAATCTCCTTGAATCTACATGTTAATATTTTATTTAGGATTTGTCTATATATAATTGCAGAAAGATTGGTCAGTAGCTTATCTTTTATGCTGTATTAAGTTTTAATATCAGTCTTACGATGATTTCATAAAAATTTTCTTTATACCCTGGAAAAGTTTCAGTAGGATAAAAATATCCATCTACTAAAAGTTTGAAAAAATGTGTCCATAAAACCATCTACCCTTGAATACTTAGTGATTATTTTCAGTTGTTTTGCAATGTTTGTGTTTCTATTTTTGTAAAGTATATGCTTTAATAAGGTTTATGTCATTGCAAGCTTATATCATAAAGAAACATCATATTTTTAACGTTTGTTATCTAATAGAAGTAAATTGCTAGTAATTGATGTTTATCAAATCTTGAAGTTCATTGAGGTCACCAGAGAAAATAAAGAATTTAGAGGTGGTGGCATTGAGGGAAAGCTTTCTGGAAGGTGTTCTTCCCATTGACTGAAAACTAGAGACCATTAATAAAGTGAAACACTTCCTGGATTTCTGAAAAGATAGAACAATGTTTGAGCTGAGTAAACAGAAGAAGAATATTTATTTATTGATTTTTAACAGGTGAAATAGGATTTGGAATCAGATAGATCATGGAGAAATTATACTATTTTGAAACAGGAAGAATTGCAGAATTTCATTTAAATAATAAATGTATTATTTTTCCCTAAATGTGTTATTAAAACATGTTATCATTTTATTATAGTGTTATAGGTTATAATGCAAACTCTGAAAACTCTCTTTGAAGTTCCTACTTGAACATTGAAGTTATGTCCAATATATATATTTTTTCTAATATGGATAAAATGATCAAATGAGCAAGATGGTGCATTTGCTATTTTCCTTGGGAGAAACTTTCTTTATTTCTATGCTCAATGAGTGTAACAGTCTAACTGGGTCAGTGCTTTGACATATGGCCAGATATCAATGAAAGAATATGACTTGATCTTTGTAAGTGGTTTCATAATAACCCAGAGAGCCCAAGAAATGATCTATATGCGTATAGACTCACAAACCAAGACTTTTCCTTCCCTTTCTCCCTTTTTCTTTATATTCTTAAAAATGTATCATTTCTGTGGAAAACAGGCTAGTTTATAGGCCATTTTTATGGACTTCATAATATCTATTCATAAAACTAAAATTCTATACATTTATTATGAAAGACACAAAAATGTAAAAAAAAATAAACATCTTTGGTTATTTGTTCTGGTATTTTGTACTTTGCTTTTAGATAGTTATATTAACCTTAGGAGGTTTTCTCTTCAATCCATTTGCAATCTGTGATATAAAATAAACCATTTATATCTTCCCCTGTTTCAGAGCCCTAAAGCCTGTACTCAAATTTTGAGTAGGCAATTTCTGCAACAGTAATGTATATATTTTTTTCTAGACTAGTTATATTGAAAGCTGACTTTTCTCTGTCCTCAGAAGTATTGCTGCTAAACTTTATGAATTAAATTTAATACTACAAAGCAAAATATCTGTGTTTTTCCACTTTCCGCGACCATAAAAATATTATTGGTGGAATTACTTTGTGACTCAAGCCTTAGGCTCTGAATGTCACTGTGTTCCTCCAAGTTGGAAATTTTTCATTTTCAATTAGACTGAAGCACAGACAATACAGGTAGTCTTATTCAAAAGTAAAAGAGTACCTACTACACAGGTAGTTCCCAATTTACGACCCATTTGAGTTAGGACAGGCTGCACTTAAAACCGTCTGTTTTTTATTTTTATTTTTGTACATCTTATCATAAGCTATACGTACTACGTACCATGTTGCAGGACGTAATTTGCTGATGTTATCCTTCTCAGATGTTCACTCCCAGTGTTTATATGTAATATTTCCAGCCTCTAAAGACAAAGGTAATAAAAGGCAATAATAATGAAAACGGAAAAAAAAAAAATATTCGACAGAACTTAAAGGTGGGAACTGTCTTTGCTGAGCTTTTCTGTTAATGTTGCTTTATACAAGAAATCAGAAAAGCTCTTCATTTTTCCTGAAATTTTTAAAGTTTAAATGAAAATATGTCCTATATATTCTATATAAAAAAAAAATCTATAGGGCAGTTCTATTCTGTCCTACAGGGTTGCTGTGAGTCGGAATTGACTGGAGGGCAATGGGTTTGGTTTTTTTTTTTTTATGTATATATATTCTCTGCGGCTGTTGTTATCGGCAGTGCAGCTGGTCCCAGACTCATAGCGACCCCATGCACAGCACAACAAAACGCTTCCCGGTCCTGCAGCATTATTGGTTGCAGATCTGACCTTCGTTATCCATAGGGTTTTCACTGGCTGATTTTCAGAAGTAGATTGCCAGCCTTTTGCTTTGGCCTTTTGGTTCTGGTTCTGCGAGTTGGACCACACCTGAGGCCAATGAGTAGGGGCCAACCTAAGAGGAATCACCTGGGGCCGGGTGCCGACTAGCCTCAAGAGGCCCGTGGTAAGGCTACTAAGAGCCCGGAAAGGCTCAGGGAGCTTCCTGGACTGTAGAGTTCGACAGCAGAAACCTTCTCCTGGGCAGGAAGGCAGAGCCTGGAGAAACAGAACAAAGCAAAAGCCAGTGTCTGCTGAACAGAGAAATGGCAGCGGAGCGGCCTGAGAGGAGCTAGCCGAGAACTCTAACATGCTTAGGGCTGTGGCAGCACCGGAAGCAGTGGAGAACCCCGGCTGAGGGCTGGAGGCCCGGAGTCACATAGCAGGGGAGCAGAGCGGGGCATGAGGTCAGCAGGCTTTGGAGGCCCTGTGAAGGGTTATCTGTCCCAGGCGGAAGGGCCCCCCGTCTGGAGCTCAGGGGGGACTGCCCACTGAGCCTGGGTGCATCCGGAGTAGGAGTTGGCCTCAGAGCAGTTCTGCTTCGAGAGCTGCCATGACGGTGACCCAGGGCTGTCCAGCCAACGGGAGCCGCAGTGAACGAGCTCGGCAAGGTAAGAGTGAACATCAATTTTTCACCATGAAACCGTTAGAGTGAATATTAATTTCTATTTATTGCCTACTATCTACTTTCCAAGGAGCCCTGGTGGTGCAGTGGTTAAGAGCTCAGCTGCTAACTGAAAGGTAGGCAATTTGAACCCACCGGCTGCTCTGTGGAAGAAATAGGTGGCAGTCTGCTTTCGTAAAGATTAAAAAAACAAAAACAAAAAAGAACATCAAAAAACCAAACCCAGTTTGTTGGGTCGATTCTGACTCATAGCGACCCAATAGGACAGAGTAGAACTGGGCGGTAGGGTTTCCAAGGAATGGGTGGTGGATTTGTACTGCTTACCTGTTGGTTAACAGCCACGTCCTTAACCACTGTTACCCGGGCTGGGCCTTGGAAATCCTATGGGGCAGTTCTGTCCACGACGGCAATGGATTTTTACCTATTTTCCATGTGCTAACACTCTGGAGGTGCCTTGTATTTTCTGGCTCAGATTGGACTGATGTAGTATTTATGGAGGGCTCACTATTAGTGAACAACTTGTGTGTGCACCACAATAATACATTTCTAATGTTTAAATAATCCGTAAGTGTAAGGCAGGATACCACTCCTCTCAGACTGCCCTGCAGCATTTCTCTGTTCAGCTGACACCAGGGTTTGCCTTCTCCTGACTGATTTTCCCTGCTCTGCCTTCTTACTGGGTCCAAGGTTTCTGCTGTTAGCACTTTCCAATCAAGAAGCTCCTGTGAGCCTCCCTCTTTCCAGGTTTTTATTGGCCTCACCACAGGCCTCCTGAGGTTTAGTCACCATTGGGTCCTCAGGTGATCTTTTCAGGTAGGCCCCTACTCATTGGCCTCATGTGTGTTCCTCCTATCAGAAACAGGAAGAAAAGGCTAAATAGGCCACTGGAAAGGGTGGTTCTGTACTGCACATCCACCTTAGTCTGGAAACTCTGCTGAAACAAGCTGCTACTGACAGGCAGACGGGGTGGCTGCACACAAAGTGCGCCGGCTGTAGTCAACCAGGTCTTGCACATGGAAGAAAGCATTCTACCATTGAAACACCACTGCTCTCTATTTTCTGTATATTCTCTCTCTCTATATGGAGCCCTGGTGGCGCAGTGGTTAAGAGCTCGGCTCCTAACCAAGGGATGGGCGGTTCAAATCCACCAGCTGTCCTTGGAAACTTTAAGGGGCAGTTCTCCTCTGTCCTCTAGGGTTGCTATGAGTTGGAATCGACTATATTGAGATGGGTTTGGTCTTGGTTTTGGGTGTGTACTGTATATGTATTCCCCTTCACTATTCTCTATGTGTATATGCTTTCTCTCTTATGTATATATGCCCTCTTATGTATATCTGTTCTCTCATGTATATATGTTATCTTTTAAGTATATATGCTATCTCTTTTATGTATATATGCTCTCTCCTCTGTATATGCTCCCTCCCCTATGTGTATATGCCCTCTCCCCTATGTGTATATGCCCTCTCCCCTATGTGTATATGCCCTCTCCTCTATGTATATATGCCCTCTCCTCTGTATGTATGCTCTCTTCTCTGTATATATATGCTCTCTCCATGTGTATGTGCTCTCCTCTATGTATGTATTCTCACATTCTCTCTATTCTCAGTGGGGTTGTCCTCTTCCCTCCTCCGCCCCGGCGTGGTTGTCCCCCCCGCCACCCCGGGCACGGTTGTCCTCCCCCCATCAGATATTCCCCCTCCCTTTGTGCCCCCCCCCCCACCCAGTGATTTCTTTTCTATCCTCTCTATCCATGTACTTTGCAGGACATTGAAATCCCCGTGTTCTCTCTTGGTGTCTAATATCAAGACACTTAACGTGAAAAGCCTTGAACTTTCTTTGGTTATGTTTTTTACTGTTGATAAAAGAAACTAATTTTATTTCTCCCTATAGTCAAATATGTTTTATTGAATAGAAAAATTCCTTCCAGGGAAGAATTCTTCACAAAAATGGTAGCATTCATGGCTTGGAAGACCCTTGAATTCTTATGTGTGCAAGTGCATATGTGGGAATAGAATAGTTATGTATTTTTGCAATTTATCTTTAGGCACGCTGGTCTTGAAATTGAGAACTTTGATAATTAGAAAGAAGGTTACCTGTAAACCTGTTGCTATGGAGTCCATTCCGACTCACAGCGGCTCTATAGGACAGAGTAGAACTGCCCCATAGGGCTTCCAAGGAGTGCCTGGTGGATTTCAACTGTAGACCTTCTGGTTAGCAGCCATAGCTCTTAGCCACTACATCACCAGGTTCCAAAAGAAGGTTAGAATTGGTAATTAAAAGTTAGGATGAGAGGATAATGGTGAAGGTAGATTAAATAGGTTTTGCATTTTAAGCAGTAGGACAGTAATTGTGCTTGACAGAAACTTGGTGTTGCTAACTGAGAAAATTTCAACCTTATTAGGTAAGATATGTTTTTTCTTTTCTGGGGCTGCAATCTAATATACACATTTATTATACATACTTTTAAAGGCAGGCTTTATCAGAAATAAGTCTTGAATCACGATACTGCACACACACAAAAAATTCAATTAACAATTGAAATAGGGTAAATTTATTCATCTTAGCAGAGGTATTTAGTAGATCAAAGCAATAAAAGTAAATAAAGAAAAACATGCTGAAAGCCAGGAATCGACCAAGTCGTGTTGGAGTCTAGAGTACTCCAATATTGTTTAATGTAAGTATTGACAAATTACATTTCATTAATAAAATTGTATAACGTTTTCTATATATTCAAGATTAGAGATTTGATATGTGGTCTGAATAGAAGAGACTATTTTACTCATTCATAATTGCGTTTCAGTTGCGGTTGTGAAATTACTCCTAACTCTATAACCCATTAAACTCATTGCCATCCAGTTGATTCTGACTCATAACAACCCTACAGGACAGAGTGGAATTACCCCATAGCGTTTCCAAGGCAGTAACCTTTTTTTTTTAACTTTTAATTTATTTTTAATTAATTTTTATTGTGCTTTAAGTGAAAGTTTACAATTCAGGTCAGTCTCTCATACAAAAATTTACATATACCTTGCTATACACTCCAAGTTGCTCTCCCCCTAATGAGATAGCATAGTCCTTCCTTCCACTCTCTCTCCTTGTGTCCATTTGGGCAGCTTCCGGCCCCACCTGCCCTCTCATCTCCCCTCCAGACAGGAGATGCCAACATAGTCTTATGTGTCTACTTGATCCAAAAAGCTCATCCTTCACCAGTATCATTTTCCATCCCACATTCCAGTCCAATCCCTGTCTGAAGAATTGGCTATGGGAATGGTTCCTGTCTTGGGCTAACAGAAGGTCTGGGGGCGATGACCTTCAGGGTCCTTCTAGTCCCAGTCTGACCATTAAGTCTGGTCTTTTTACGAGAATTTGGAGTCTGCATCCCACTGCTCTCCTGCTTCATCAGGGGTTCTCTGTTGTGTTCCCTGTCAGGGCAGTCATCAGTTGTGGCCAGGCGCCATCTAGTTCTTTGGTCTCAGGCTGATGTAGTCTCTGGTTTATGTGGTCCTTTCTGTCTCTTAGGCTCATAATTACCTTGTGTCTTTGGTGTTCTTCATTCTTCCTTGCTCCAGGTGGGTTGAGACCAATTAATCCAAGGCAGTAATCTTTAGGGAAGCAGACTGCTGTCTTTCTCTTATGGAATAACTGGTGGATTCAAACCACTGACCTTTGCTGTCTTTCTCTTACGGAATAACTGGTGGATTCAAACCACTGACCTTTGCTGTCTTTCTCTTACGGAATAACTGGTGGATTCAAACCACTGACCTTTCCGTTAGCAGCTGAGTGTTTAGCACTGTGCCATGATTAGATATACTTCATATGCATAGAAGACACTCAAAGGAACTGTTCAAAATATGTTTGAAAATGATTTTTTCCTACATTTTACATTGGATTAATAGTCTAGTAGTAATATTATATTGGATTAATAGTCTAATAGTAATATTTTTCTCTTAACAAAGTCTAAAATTGATAACTATCTCCAGTCCATCCTAAACAAAATGAAAAGCTTACGCTTTAACTGCTTAAGGCCGTTGGATACTGAAGATGTATGATTAAAAAAAAATTGATTATTATATAAAATTTAAGTCCTAACAGTTAAAAAATTATATAATACTGTTATTGTTGTTATTTTGAAACTTAAAGTTTCCATTGTTTTACCAATTTCTTTGTTTGCTCTACTTTTGGTTTCCCATCTCTACTTCTATATATGTGTACATTTTTTTTTTGGGTGGGGGGACTGATAGCAGCACTTTTCAGTGAAGGTCTGTAGGTAATTAATTTTCTGTGTCTTTCTAGATCTGGACTGTGTTATTTTTGCCCTCACTTTAAAATGATAATTTTTTCATAGCCATTTCCCTGTGCAACTTTGAAAATATTACTCCATTGACTTCTATTACTGATATATTTTCTCATGTTGATGTTATGAGATGTCCACTATTAATCTGATTGTCATTCTTTGGTAGATAATGCCTTTTCTCTTCAGGAGCTTTTAGGGTTTTCATTTTATTCTTTTTTTCTTAATTTTTATTGTGCTTTAAGTGCAAGTTTACAAATCAAGTCAGTCTCTCTCGTAAAAACTTATATACACCTTGCTACTTACTCCCAATTGCTCTGCCCCGGATGAGACAGCCCGCTCTCTGCCTCCGCTCTGTCTTTTGGTGTCCATTTCGCCAGCTTCTAACCCCCTCTACCCTCTCATCTCTTCTCCAGGCAGGAGATGCCAACATAGTCTCAAGTGTCCACCTGATCCAAGAAGCTCACTCCTCACCAGCATCCCTGTCCAACCCATTGTTCAGTCTAATCTCTGTCTGAAGAGTTGGCTTCGGGAATGGTTCCTGTCCTGTGCCAACAGAAGGTCTGGGGGCCATGACCACCAGGGTCCTTCTAGTCTCAGACCATTAAGTCTGGTCCTTTTATGAGAATTTGGGGTCTGCTTCCCACTGCCTCCTGCTACCTTGGGGGTCTCCGTTGTGTTCCCTGTCAGGGCAGTCATCGGTTGTAGCTGGGTACCATCTAGCTCTTCTGGTCTCAGGCTCATGTAGTCTCTGGTTTATGTGTCCCTTTCTGTCTCTTGGGATCGTTATTACCTTGTGTCCTTGGTGTTCTTCATTCTCCTTTGATCCAGGTGGGTTGAGACCAATTGATGCATCTTAGATGGCTGCTTGCTAGCGTTTAAGACCCCAGATGCCACTGTTCAAAGTGGGATACAGAATGTTTTCTTAATAGATTTTATTATGCCAACTGACTTAGATGTCCCCTGAAACCGTGGTCCCCAGACCCCTGCCCCTGCTGTGTTGGCCTTCGAAGCATTCAGTTGATTCCGGAAACTTCTGTATTTTGGTTTAGTCCAGTTGTGCTAACCTCCTGTATTGTGTATTGTCTTTCCCGTCACCTAAAGTAGTTCTTATCTACTATCTAATTAGTGAATACCCCTCTCCCACCCTCCCTCCCTCACCCCTCTCATAAACATCAAAGAATGTTTTCTTCTTTCCTTAACTATTTCTTGAGTTCTTATAATAGTGGCCTTATTCAATAGTTGTCCTTTTGCAGCTGAGTAATTTCACTCAGCATAATGCCTTCCAGATTCCTCCATGTTATGAAATGTTTCACAGATTTATCATGGATCTTTATCGATGCGTAGTATTCTATCATGTGAATATACTGTAATTTATTTATCCATTCATCTGTTGATGGGCACCTTGGTTGCTTCCATCTTTTTGCTCTTGTGATCAATGCTGCAATGAACATGGGTGTGCATATATCTGTTCGTGTAAAGACTCTTATTTCTCTAGGATATATTCCAAGGAGTGGGATTGCTGGATCATATGGTAGTTCTATTTCTAGCTTTTTAAGGAAGCACCAAATTGATTTCTAAAGTGGTTGTACCATTTGACATTCCCACTAGCAGTGTATAAGTGTTCCAGTCTCTCCACAGCCTCTCCAACATTTATTGTTTTGCACTTTTTGGATTAATGCCAGCCTTGTTGGAGTGAGGTGAAATCTCATTGTAGTTTTGATTTCCATTTCTCTAATGCCTAATGATCGTGAACATTTCCTCATGTATCTGTTAGCTACCTGACTGTCTTCTTTAGTGAAGTGTCTATTCATATCTTTTGCCTATTTTTAAATTGGGTTATTTGTCTTTTTGTAGCTGAGTTTTTGCAGTACCATGTAGATTTTAGAGCTCAGGTGCTGATTGGAAATGTCATAGCTAAAAACTTTTTCCCAGTCTGTAGGTCATCTTTTTACTCTTTTGGTTACATCTTTGGATGAGCATAGGTGTTTGGTTTTTAGGAGCTCCCAGTTAGTAGTTTTTCTTCTGCATTGTTAGTAATGTTTTGTATACTGTTTATGTCACATATCAGGACTCCTAACGTTGTCCCCATTTTTTCTTCCGTGATCATTATTGTTTTAGATTTTATATTTAGGTCTTTGATCCATTTTGAGCTCATTTTTGTGCATGGAGTGAGGTATGGATCTTGTTTCATTTTTTTGCAGATGGATATCCAGTTATGCCAGCGCCATTTGTTAAAAAGACCACCTTTTCCCCATTTAACAGTTTTGAGGCCTTTGTCAAATATCAGCTGCGCCTGTGTGGATGGATTTATGTCTGGATTCTCAATTCTGTTCCATTGGTCTGTGTATCTGTTGTTGTACCAGTACCAGGCTGTTTTGACTACTGTGGCGGTATAATAGGTTCTAAAATCAGGTAGAGTAAGGCCTCCCACTTTGTTCTTCTTTTTCAGTAATTCTTTACTTGTCTGGGGCCTCTTTCCCTTCCATATGAAGTTGGTGATTTGTTTCTCCATCTCATTAAAGAATATCGTTGGAATTTGGATTGGAATTGCATTAAATGTATAGATCGCTTTTGGTAGAATAGACATTTTTATAACGTTAAGTCTTCCTATCCATGAGCAAGGTATGTTTTTCCACTTATGTAAGTCTCTTTTTGTTTCTTGCGAAGTGTATTGTAGTTTTCTTTGTATAAGTCTTTTACATCTCTGGTAAGATTTATTCTAAGTATTTTATCTTGTTGGGGGCTACTGTAAATGGTATTGATTTGGTGATTTCCTCTTCGATGTTCTTTTTGTTGGTGGAGAGGAATCCAACTGATTTTTGTGTGTTTATCTTGTATCCCGATACTCTGCTGAATTCTTCTATCAGTTTCAGTAGTTTTCTGGAGGATTCCTTAGGGTTTTCTGTGTGTAAGATCATGTCGTCTAAAAATAGAGATAATTTTACTTCTTCCTTGCCAATCTGGATGCCCTTTATTTCTTCATGTAGCCTAATTGCTCTGGCTAGGACCTCCAGCACAATGTTGAATAAGAGTGGTGATAAAGGGCATCCTTGTCAAGTTCCTGATCTCAAGGGAAATGCTTTCAGGCTCTCTCCGCTTTGGATGATGTTGGGTATTGGCTTTGTATAAATGCCCTTTACTATGCTGAGGAATTTTCCTTCTATTCCTATTTTGCTGATAGTTTTTTTTTTTTTTTTAATCATGAATGGGTGTTGAACTTTGTCAAATGCCTTTTCTGCATCAATCGATAAAATCATGTGATTCTTGTCTTTTGTTTTATTTATGTGATCATTTTATTCTTGATATATATTTAAAATTTTACTAACAATGTGCCTAAGTGTGGATTTTTAAAATGAATTTATCCTGCTCGGCACTCATTTGGCTTTTCAACCTGAGGTTTCATATCTTTCTTCAGTTTTATATAATCTTCTAATGGCTTCTTGAATATTGCTTTTCTACCATTTTCCTCTTGGGGTATTTCTAGTTGTATGTTGGGGTTTCTTGATCTTTCATACGGCTGTCTCTTTGTCTCCTTATGCTAGGCTTTGGGAAATTTTCTCAACTCCATATTCCTCATTAGCAATTTTCTCTTTGGCTTTGCCCAGTGTCTTAGGCTAAGTTCTCTAGAGGAGCAAACCAGTGACACGTATATATATTTAGTTCAAGGAAATGGCTCATGCAGTTGTGGGAGCTGGCAAGTCCCAAATCCATGGGTCGGGCATCAAGCTGCAGGCTTCTCCTGACTCACATGGTTGCAGGGTCTAATGAACCCAAAACTGCCATGTAAGAGAGGCTGTTGGATCATGTTGTATAGACAGAGGTCAGAGAATGATGAGTTGGATGCAGGATCAAGAGAGGGTGAGCTTTGCCAGAACATTCGTATATATATGATGAAGGCTATACCCCCAAGGCAACTTCCTTTTCAATTGATTGGCTGCTCACATCAGATCACAAAATGATGATTACATAGTATGGGCTAAACCACTAAGAATCATGGCCTAGCCAAATTGACACATAACCTTAACCATCACACCCAATCTACTATATAGTCCATTTACTGAATTTTATTGACTACAATTTTCATTTCTACGACTTTTTCTCTTGAGTCATGACTCTTGTTTTTATTTTATGAAACATTGTCCTACTTTTGCATCTTTGAGAATCTTTAACACACTTATTTCAAAGTTCATTTTAGCTCGTCACCACCTATTTTATTACCTTAGTAGGTGTTTAGGGTTGAATCATTTTCCCAAAAAAGATATGTTCAAGTCCTAACCCCTGGTACCTGTGAAAGTGAGCTTATTTGGAAATAGTTGCTATGGGTGTAATTAATTAAGATGAGGTCATTAGGGTGGTCCCTAATCTCTTGATGACTAGTGTCCTCATAAGAAGAGTAGACTCATTCTTCTGACAGCCCATGGTAAATTCAATATTCTTCGCCAACACCTTAATTCCAGGGTGTCAGTTCTTCTTTGATTTTCCTTATTCATTGCCGAGTTTTCCAATGCATATGAGGTGATTGAAAATATCATGTCTTGGGTCAGGGGCATTTCAGTCCTCAAAGTGACACCTTTGCTTTTTAATGCTTGAAAGAGGTCTTTTGCAGCAAATTTAGCCAATGCAGTATATCATTTGATTTCTTGACTGCTGCTTCCATGGGTGTTGATTGTGGATCCAAGTAAAATAAAATCCTTGACAACTTCAATGTTTTCTCTATTTATCATAATGTTTATCTGGTCCAGGCGTGAGGATTTTTGTTTTCTTTTTGTTGAGGTGTAATCCATGCTGAAGGTTGTAGTCTTTGGTCTTCCTCAGTAAGTGCTTCCAGTCCTCTTCACTTTCAGTAAGCGAGTGTGTCATCTGTACATGGCAGGTTAATGAGTCTTCCTCCAATCTCAATGCCACATTCTTCATGTAGTCCAGCTGCTCAGTTGATTTGCTCAGCATATAGATTGAATAAGTATGGTGAAAGGATACAACCCTGACACACACGATTTCTGATTTTAAACCACACAGTATCCCCTTGTTCTGTTCGAAGACTGCCTCTTCGTCTCTGTACAGGTTCCGCATGAGTACCATTAAGCGTTCTGGAGTTCCGATTCTTTGCAACGTTATCCGTAATTTGTTATTCACACAGTCAAATGCCTTTTTAGAGTCAATTAAGCACAAGTAAACATCTTTCTGATATTCTCTGCTTTCCACCAAGATCCATCCGACATCAGCAATGATATCTCTCGTTCCATGTCCTTTTCTGAATCTGGGCTTGACTTTCTGGAACTTCCCTGTCAATGTACTGTCACAACCATTTTGGAATTTTTTTCCACAAAATATTACTTGCATGTAATACTAATGATATTGTTTGATAATTTCCACCTTCTGTTGGATTGCCTTTCTTTGGAGTGGTCACAAATATGGATCTCTTCTATTTGGTTGGCCAGGTAGCTGTCTTCCAAATTTCTTGGCATAGATGGGTGAGCGCTTCCAGTGTTGCATCCATTTGTTGAGACATCTCGGTTGGTGTTCTGTCAACTCCTGGAGTCTTGTTTTCCACCAATGCCTTCAATGTAGCTTGGACTTTTTTTTTAAGACTATTGATTCTTGATCACATGCTACCTGCTGAAATAATTGAACATTGACCAATTCTTTTTGGTACAGTGACTCTGTGTATTCCTTCCATCTTCTTTTGATGTTTCCTGCTCAGTTCAATATTTTGCCCATAGAATCCTTCAACATTGCAATTCAAGGCTTGAATTTTTTCTTTGGTTCTTTCAACCTGACAAATGCTGAGCGTGTTCTTCCTTTTTGATTTTCTAACTCCAGGCCTTTCCAATTTGATTATAATATATTGTCTCCTTGAGGCACCCTTCGATATCTTCTGTTCACCTTTTTTACTTCATCATTTCTTCCATTTGCTTTAGCTATTGTATGTTCAAGAGCAAGTTTCAGAGTCTCTCCTGATAATCCATTTTGGTCTTTTCTTTCTTTTGTGTCATTTTAATGACCTCTTGTTTTCTTCATGTATAATGTCCTTGATGTCATCCCACAGCTCTCTGGTCTTTGGTCATTAGTGTTCAATCTATTTTTGAGATGCCCTCTAAATTCAGGTGGGATATACTTAAGGTCATACTTTGGCTTTTGTGAAATTGTTTTAATTTTTTTCAGCTCTAACTTGTACTTACATATGAGCAATCGATGGTCTGTTCCGCAGTCGGCCCTGGCCTTGTTCTGACTGATACTGAGCTTCTCCAACATCTCTTTCCACAGATGTAGTCAGTTTGATTCTTGTGTATTCCCTCTGGTGATGTTCTTGTGTATAAAAGTCACCATTTATGTTGTTGAAAAAGTTATTTCCAATGAGTAGGTCATCGATCTTGCAAAATTATATCTTGTAAAAACCCTACAGAGTAGTACTGCTCTGCTTACATGGGGTTGCCGTGTGTCAAAATCAACTTTACAACAACTAATAACATCAACAACATTGAAGATAAAGGTGTAACTGAAATGCATTTGGATTAATCTTTAGGTTTCTTTATGTTCTAAAACTTCTGCTCACTATTCATTTTTAAAATAATCAAAATTAGGTCAGCTCAAAGAACAGGACCACCTTGGATTTTAGCAAGTGCCTAAGACATTTCCATCCCAGCCGTGTGGAATGGATCTTTTGATGGTTACTTGGTGCGGGTACTGTACATTGGATAGGTCTGGGTAGGAGATTCTACATCCTTATTCACAACTGTGGACAGGTGGGGAGAGGTATTTGTGGACAAGCAGCTCATATCTGGCCCCTAGCTTCAAACACAGAGCCTGGTCTGAGCTACCTGTGTTGTATGGGGTACATTTAGTACCCAATCCCTTGAGAACATTAAGGCTCTAGTTTCAAAATATTATACCCAGACCTGAATTCCTTTCGGCCGTGATGTTTAAGTATCTGTTAGTGAGTTCCTGTTTATAGCCCATGGAGATTTTATTTTCTTTAAGTACAAGTGTATATGTTTACATACCTATATGTATGTATGTGGAGTCCCTGGGTGGGGTGAACAGTATCCTCATTTGGGTACTCGTTTTTAATGTTGACAAAATGAGTTCTTTTTTTTGTAGTTCATTCTACTTGTTAGAATTAAAAAAAAAAAAGTCCTTTTCATATATAATCAACCTCTTAGGAGGCATAGAATTGAAAATTTAGATCATAAAATCCATTTTCTTTTTCTGTAGACAGTACTGTATCACATGTTCTTTTAGTTTCAAAATTTTTATTGGCCATAACTGCTGACTTCAAATGACTATCAGCAGGCCCTTTTTCAGATTTGGAGCAGGAATTGTAGTGGCACCCAAGCCTCCTGACTGTGCATGTGTATATCACACAGTGTTCAATGGGAAGAGGTGAGCACTAGGGCAGAGTATTTATATTTTTCATTAGTGTGAACTGTTCATTAGTGTGGGGGACTGATTGACATTACGTAAAAAGTTTCATACGGAATTATTAGCATTGCTGTTGAGTCAACTCTGACTCATAGAGATCATATAGGACAGACTAGAACTGCCCCATAGAGTTTCTAAGGAACAGCTGGTAGATTCGAACTGCTGACCCTTTGGTTAAGAGCCAAATGCTTAACCACCACGCCACCAGGGCTCCTTCATATGGAAAGGTGAGGTAATTTGCCCTGTATTTTTGATGTTTGCCAGCCATGTTTCAGGTCCTTTATCCACTGGATCCAGCAGCTGCCCTATGACCTATCTTTTAAATCTGGCCCTACTTTCTTCTTCTGGCTTTAAGTCATTTCACTATGACACCTACAATTTAATAAAAGGAAAATATCAGTAACTTTAGGCAAAAAGGATGTGAGGAGTCTTTGAATGACTGGACTGTCCTTGTAGCTTTTTTTCTGGATAGGAGTTGGTGTAATGCAATCTTTTCATTCTATTAATATGCTATGCTTGGCCACATCTCTGGTTAATTAGACTTGCAATTTTCAATTAACAGTGTTTTTTGATGATACATTAGTATCCTTATTAGTAAGGTCATAGACTATATTATAACAAAGACAGAGGACTCTATTGTCAGCATTATCTTGAAAGACCCGTTTAACTTTATGAAATGTATCTGGTAAAGGAACTTCATGCTTTGTTTGATGTATAATTTGATCCCCATAAGAACCAAATGATTCTCTTCTCCATCCTCTTCTTAGAATAAAATGTCCAGCACTATAGACGGTGTGAATATTTCTCTGAGTTAAAATGTATAACATTGTCAGAAAACGAAATCTGAATTTTTAAACATTGAGTAGATGTACAGCCAGATATTCTTATTCTGCAATTTATCATGTCTTTGGATGAAATTTATAGTTCTATGTGAAACTGATTAACTCTGTTGGATTTTATTTATTGTTCCAAAATCAATACTCTCATATGCTTCAGGCAATCCCATTCACTCATCTGAATAAGGAGGTGGCTTTGGGGTGGACACATTCTTTTAGTTGATATTTAAAGTACTTCATTGGTTTGGATTGTTGTAGTTTATTATTCTCTGTTCAAATACAAAGAAGTTAAAACTCATAGGGATTACAGGAGATTTGTGGTAGATTTTTATCTAAACTGCCCAGCAGCTATTGAACAATTGATTTTGGCTCCTTTTGTCTCAACTTGAGGAGCCCTGGTGGTGTAGTGGTTAAGCGCTTGGCTGCTAACCCAAAGGTTGGTGGTTTGAACCCAGCAGCTGCTCCGTGGGAGGAAGATGTGGCAGTCTGCTTCCATAAAGATTTACAGCTTGAGAAACCCTATGGGGCAGTTCTACTCTGTCAGATTCGACTTGACGGCAGTGGATTTTGGTTTGTCTTAACTTGGGGAGCTGTAGAGTGACCTGATGCTCTGAGGGATTTGCCAGTGGTCTGGGGAGTGTGGACTTAGGTGTAGGTAGTTCTCTGTAGTTCTGCTTGCTTCACCACTATTTTTAAAATGACGTGGTTAAGCTAACAGTAAGTTATCAGCTGCACTATAATATTTCAGTACACGATTTCTCCAGCATAGATTTCTATGTGCTAATGAGTACATAAGGAGCCCTGCTGGTACAGTGGTTAAGTGCTTGCCTGCTAAGCAAAAGGTGAGAGCTTCGAACTTACCATCCACTCACAGGAAAAAGATGTAGCAGCCTGATTCCGTAAAGATTACAGCCTTGGAAACCCTATGGGATAGTTCTGCTCTGTCATATAAAGTCACTATGAGTTGGAAATAGACTCCATGGCAATGGAAATGAGTTCATAGTCATACATTTTTTTTCTGTGAACTTTTAAATGGAAGTATCATAATACAATATGAATAAGTCATGAGTGTATAGCTCAATTTTTTTTACAAAGGGAGTACTTTGTGGAAGCACCACCTACCTCAAGATATAGAATAATACGAGCACCCCAGAAACCTCCCTTATACCTCTTCCCAGTTATTACATTTCCCCAAGTGTAACCAGCATTCTGACTTCTATTACCACAGATTAATTTTGCCTATTTTTGAATGTTACATAATTTGAATTATATGAATTTTTTTTTTTTTGAGTCTGGCTTCATTTACCCATCATTACGTGTGTGGGGTTCATCTTGTTGTACATAGCAATAATGGTAGCTCATTGTTTTTTTTTCTTGCTGTACAGCACGCGTTGACAAGTTTTTCCTGTAAAGGTTTAGATAGTAAATATTTTCAGCTTTGTAGGCTAGATGGTCTCTGTTGCAGTGACTGAATTCTATTGCAGAAGCACAAAATCAGCCAGACAATATGTAAATGGGTGGATGTGGCTGGATTTGGCCCACAAGTTGTAGTTTGCTGACCCCTGCCGAACAATATTCTATTGAAAAACTACACCGCAATTTAATTTTTTAGGCTACCATTGTTTTTGGTCTTGGGAATTATGTGTAAAGCCACCATGAACAGTCTTATATCTGTCCTTTGTGCACATCTGTATGCTTTTGTGTTGTGTATATATAAGAGTAGAACTGCTGCGTTACAGGGATGCATATGTTCAGCTTTGGCAGTGACTGAAACGAAGTGATTGCAATGGCTTACCATGTTTTTACACAAATAATGCATGTCTTTAATGTTTGTTTGGCAAACCTGCCGTCCACCTGTAAGGTATTTTCGTAAGCACCGCTATGCCAATTTTTTTTTTAACATGTTGCTGTAAAAAAATTAGCATAGAATGCTTATGAAAATGCCTGGGGTTGGGGGGGGGCACAGCTGATAAACAAACCTAGAAGGCATGCATTATTTGCACTAAAATATGATATACTTCTACCAGTAGTGCTACAGTTGATTTAAACGCTAACATGCAGTATTGTCATTAAAAAAAAACCCCGAAAACCCTACCTTTGGCTATTCTAGTGATTATGTAGTCGTGTCTCATTTTCCTTATCAGTGATGCTGGGCATTTTTTCATATACTTATTAGGCAATTTGGATATCTTTTTTTTTGTGTGTGAAATAGCTGTTCAAGATTTTCTTGACTAATGTTTAAAAATTGGGTGTCTATTTTTCTTATTGCATTATAAAAGTTCTTTTAGATATTTGAGAAGTGAATTCTTTTTTGGAAATATATATTGCAAATATCTTTTCCTGATTGATAACTTACCTTTTACACTCTTATAATGGCATCTTTTGATGTACAAACCTTTATAATTTTTATGAAGTCCAGTTTATCAATGTTTTTCTTTAAGGCGAGTTCTTTTTGTGCCCTATGTAAGAGATCTTTCCCTACATCAAGATCATAAATTGTTCTCCTGTGTTAACTTCTAGAAGTTTTATTAGATTCCTTCTTATATTCAGATTAAGGAGCCCTGGTGGCACAATGGTTAAGTGCTTGGCTGCTAATTGAAAATTTGGCTGTTTGAACTCACTCAGTGGCTTTGTGGAAGAAAGACCTGGTGATTTCCTGTAAAGATTACAGCCTAGAAAACTCTATGGGGCAGTTCTACTCTGTCACATGGGGTGGCTATGAGTTGGAATCTACCGGATGGCACCTAACAACAATATATTCATATCTATGATCCAACTGGAACTGGTGTTTGTGTGTGTGTCTGGGTATGCTACAAGGTAGGGATCAATAGTGACTTTTTTCCATATGGATATGCAGTAATCCAGTGTCATTTATTGAAAAGGCCATTCAAAGTGCTTTGCAATACAATGGCCCTTTTGTGACCATATATGTGCACATCTGTTTCTAGATTCTCTACTTGGTTTCATCGATTTACTGTCTATCTTTGTGCCAATGACTCACTGTTTTAATTATTGTAAATTTTTAGTAAGCCTTTATATCTCCTAGTCATCCAACATTGTTTTTCTTTTCTAAAATTTGTCTCTGCTATTCTTGGCCCTTTGATTTTCCACAGACACTTTGTTTGTTGTTGTTAGGCCCTGTCAAGTTGGTTCCAACTTGTAGTGACCCTATGTACAACAGAATGAAACATACACTTTAGAATACCTTATTACATTTCCATGAATATCTTTCTAGGATTTTGATTGTGATTGTGTTGACTTTTTGGATAAATTTTGGGTAAATGGAATCTTTACAACATTAAATCTTTATATGCATAGCGTATCTTTCCATTTATTTATTTGCTTTCAGTTGACTCCAAATATCTGCTATATGTATTTCATCCATCTTTTATAGTTGTTCTCAGTTGGAGCATTGCCAAAAACCTGTTGCCGTTGAATCGACTTATAGTGACCCTATAGAGAACTGCCCCCATAGAGTTTTTGAGGAGTGCCTCGTGGATTCAAACTGCCGACCTTTTGGTTAGCAGCTGTAGCTCTTAACCACTACGCAACCAGGGTTTCCGTTGGAGGGTTAGTCTGATACAAATTACTCTGGCATGTAAACACACGTAGTTTTAAGATGGATTTTTTTTTGTTTGTTCCAATTAGTTATTGAATTTGGAAAATTTAATAGTGGAATATGAACCAAATCCAACTTACTATATTTTTCTCCTGCTGTGGAGATATACTACAGGAAGGGTTTCAGATAGATAAGATGCTTTTCAGATGTTGGCATTGTCATTTGTGATTGAGAAGATGTTTGTTTTGCAGTTGTTTAGCTTTTCTTATTTTATACCTGTTCTATGATTTTAAGCCCATAGTTGGGAATAATAACTAATATAGTGCCTTATTGTTTACAAGCTGTATTTATACATTATTTAATCAGTCCTCAGAATGCTATCCTGTGAAGTAGGTGGTTCTATTACCTCTTTGGCAGTTCAGAAAACTCAGACTTTGATTTGGAACAGACCCCGTAACCTATCATGCAGTCAGTAGGTGACAGATTAAGGGCTAAAATCCCTGCCTTCTACAGCATGCTTTCCTTATACCTGTTGTTACCGTGGCATGTGCCTGGAGATTGGCTAGAAAACAAAGCTACAAACATAATTAAAACAGCCCCTATTCTCAAGGAGTTCTGAGTTTAGCACATTATATCACACTGCCTCCCAGAAAGTAATGTTGTTATTTTTCAAAAATACCAAAGCTAGAATATCCTCAAGCTTTAGCAAAATTTGGAAAATTAAGATATGAGGAAAATAGAAAAGAATGTTAATTGGAAAGTTTGAGGAAGGCAGAGCCAGGGTTTGTTCTACTTACATTTTTATAGGATAATGATTCCCAGCTTGGCTCCAGGGGAAGTGAGACTAGTAACGTGTATTTTACATTAGAATCCTCTGCTGCACAACTCTTAGCAATTTGGGGAAACCTGTGTCATCTTGATATTTTTCACATTCTTTAACCCTTTATCTGTTAATTCATGTGCTTTGAAAAAAAATCTATTTAACTGAGAGTTAGAGTCTTATTGTTTTCATTAGGTGAGATGCATTCCAGAAAGTATAGATGAGGGTTGAAAATGACCCAGACTTTGACCATAGGGACCTGCTCAAGTGCATCACGCAAGACTGAGTGAAGCAGGGCTTGTCTATGTCTCCTGGGAGATGCTGTCTCCCTGGGCATTTTTGGAAATGTGTGGGCATGGTTGTAGTTGTCACAATGACAAGGTGGGGCCAAAGGTGTGCCACTGATGTTTAGTTCACCAGGAGCCTTGAAGTGGAGGGAAGGGGTCTTGAATGCCGTATTAAAGATTTTGTATTTCAGTCTGTCAGCAATGGCAAGTTAAAAAAACTGGAGGCTAATTTGGTGGTGGTGTAGGATGGCTTTCAGAGGCAAAGGCAGGAGGCAAGGACACAAGTTGAAACGTTTGTAAATGACACAAGGAGGAATGAAGAGTTGTATTAGAATATGGGAATGGAGAGGGAGGGATGCCTATGTTTTCTTCAAATCCATCTCACAGCATTTGTGAAGGAAGAAGGGATGTGTTCCATATTCTGGGACATGAATGAGGGGAGGAGCGAGGTGCTGAGACAAAGGAGAAACTTACACTGGGTGTAGTGCAGAGGTTAGAAGTCTTTGCCCCACCTTCTCAGTCTGCCTAGTGCTTATTGGGCTCCCGTTTTGACTGTTCATGGAAACATTCTGTCCTTTAATTATGCCTAAGACAGATGCATATATTACTCAAATGCCTCCTTTCACCAGGTCAAAGTAAGTCAAACACTGGTCCTCAATGCGAGAATGAAGTATACTAGTGAATTCTCTGAAGGCAGAAGTGTAAGAGAGCTACTCAGAAAAGACAAAAGGATAATTCAAAATGTCTTGGAAACTAATTTGGAGTTCAGATATTTCAGACTGAAATATAAAAAATGCTTTATATTTTTTATATTTCACATATAACTTCTTTATTAAGTCTGGCAATTCGGTGACCAGCAAATGAAATGGAATAATTTGTAAGTCTTATTTCTTTTCTCAAGGATTAAGATCTATTAATGAATAACGCAGCTTAGTTTTAAGAGCATGTCCAGTGATATTTTCTAGATGCCATATCCTCTAGATGATAATTTCCTTCAGAATACAAGACATGTCTTACTCATTTTTATATCCCTAGTGTTTATCCTTAAGGAGCCTTGGTGGCACAATGGTTAAGCACCCAACTGCTAACCAAAAGGTTAGCAGTTTGAATCCATCAGTGGCTCCATGGGAGGAAGATGTGGCAGCCTGCTTCCATAAAGATTACAGCCTTTTCTATAGGGTTGCTTACAAAATGGCACACAACAACTACAACGAAAACAACAGTGTCTATCCTTGCTCATTGTAAGTTCTCAGTAAATATTTATTGATTGAATTGGTGGGACTTGGCAAAAATACCCAGGAGCAATAGCCTTCATTCTGGAATACATTAGATATTATTTATGAACTGATGTGTTTCCAGTTTAGCCACACAAATATTTCTTAATTACAAAAATTACCTCTTATTTTAATCTGGGATTTTTGTTGTTTTAACAGGTGTGTTTCAGCAGGGCACAGCTCTCAACAATTTAAATTACTACCATATTCAGTATTTGTGGCAAAGGAAGCCTCAACATTCTGACAAAAGCTAGGGCCGACAGTGTTTGAGTTTTAAAATTCTTTTTGGAAAAGAAGAAAAAATGCAAATAGCTTGCTTGTATCCCAAAAGAGTGTGGGTGAAACTGGGACCATAGCCATATGCAACAGAAGCCCTCCATTGGCATGTTGGTCGATTTCTAATTGTGAAGCTCTCCATTAGCTTAGTGTTAATGTACATAGGTGCATCTTTGTGTATGATAAAATACGTTTGTGTTTAGTACTATTCGTATGATTGCATAGGTGGTCAATATGGCTTAATAATAATTTTGTGAATTCTTTAGCTCCATCATTTTTACTGGCTTACAATATTACCACCAATTCCTAACTATGTTTTCACTGTCCATGGTAGAAATTCTGAATACAAACTGAGCTTGTGGTGCCTTATAAAGAACACCACTGAGGCTTTCTGTCAACTTTCCTTCTCCAGACATTTTTTTTTCTTAGGCCTTCTGCCAAGTGCTTATCTATATGGACTTGTGGTTGGAGATCAAGGCTTTGAGCAGGTAGTGCCTGGCATGTAAACAACTAGGTTGCAGTGGAGAGAAGGTTGTTGGGTCCTGTCGGGGCTTAGTGTCACTGAGAGGTCAGTGCACTTCGATGACTCCTCTGAGTGATTTTTCTCCCCATTGAAGTAGACTTGAGGTCCCTGACTGGTGCAAATGGCTTGCATTCGACAACTAACATAAAGGTTGGTGGTTTAAACCTACCCAGTTGGGTCACCAAAGAAAGCCTGGTGATCTGCTTCCGTAAGATTGTAGCCAAGAAAACCCTATGGAGCAGTTAGTTCTGCTTTGAAACAGATGTAACGTGATTCAGAATTGACTCAATGGCAACAGGTTTGGATTTTTGGTTTGGAGGTGCCTCTAGGAGTGGAGCTCTGATACCACTTTGGTTAGGTCTGCATAATTTTAGAAGAGGGATTGTTCAGGTCCTGGGAAATGCACATCCAAGAGCATGGACTTTGAAGTTCAAGTCTTGATTCCCCCAAGTTAAATGACCTCTGTAAGCCTTGGTTTCTCACCTGTAAACATGAGGTTAATAAGAGTAGCTGCTTCATCAGGCTCCCTGAAAGTTAAATGAAAGATTAAATGCTTGGGCAGCACTTGGCTTAAGGTCTAGCAATTAGTAATAGTTCAATAAATGCTAGCTATTGTTATTATTTCTAGTAGGTTTGCTGGCTCTTAAGTCACTTATCTCCAATGGCAGATACATCAGATATCTTTCATAGATAATATTTTCAAGAGATAAATTACATAGGGTTTGCTCAACCGTAGAAATACTGTATAAGACTTGATGGATAGCCCTTTTCAGCCAAGAACTAAACCAAAAAGCATGTGACAGAGGGACACATGGGGTGTGCAATGCTGTGTTCTCAACTAGAAGTTAAGCCCATTTTAATGTGAGCAGGAGAGATAACCTGCGTGTTGATGAAGTGACATTGATTCAGCCCAGATACATGAACAGCTACTAAATGTAATCAGATCATATGCAAATCAAACCTCTGGCGCTGCATCTTAATGGCAACTGTTCTACAAGTAACACTTATTTCTGGATCCAACTTACTTTCATCAAATGAGCCCAAGGTTTTTTTTGCATTTCCCAAAAAGGGAAACTGTCAATAGAACTCTCGAATCATGCTTTGTATAACATCTACACCTGTTTCTGTGATTTGATTGAATGTATATGTATTTTTTATCCTAATCCAGAGAGCTTTTTGAGTTTCAAATAAGTGAAATAAATACACCTTAAAAATTGCATTGGAACCACAATTCAAACTCAATTGTAAAGACAAGTTTAGAAGAGGTCAAGATATTAGTCCTAATTTCTATGTGTAACCTGGTTTTCTGTTTGGCAATTTTTTTTTGTTATCTGAAGGAAAAAATAGGTGATTGGGTTGAAATCAAAAGAATTTTGAACATTGCTTTGGACATGTGGTAATGTAATTTTTTTTTTTTTTAATAATTCTTAGGAAACTTTAAAAAATTTAGCTTCTCATCTCCTAGTTTTATTTGGTTACCAGAAATTAGAGTATAGACATAAACGTCTACATTTGAAACAGGAAGTTTGAGCGTTCACACCATGTCTCATTCACTCTCAACTCAAGCAAATTACCATCTGGTAAAAATGGAAAACTGTTTGAATTGAACTTTACATCAAAGAGATAACAGATACTGACTGCTGTGGTTTGAATTATGTCCCCCAAAAATCTGTGTTGTAAATCCTAACCTGTATTAAAAAAAAATGGTCATAATCCCTTTTGGGAATGGGCTGTCTTTGTTATGATAATGAGGCAGGATTAGTGTAGGGTGTATCTTGAGCCAATCTCTTTTGAGATATAAAAGAGATTAAACAAACCAGCAGAGGAGAGATGGGGGAAGATTGATGCCAAGCCACATGAAAATCATCTGGGAGCAGAAGCTTAAAGAGATAAGGACCCTCCTCCAGAGCCAGCAGAGAGAGAAAGCCTTCCCCTAGTGCCAGGCACCCAGTATTTAGACTTCTAGTCTCCTTAACTGTGAGAAAATAAATTTCTGTTTGTTAAGCCACCCATGTTTGTGGTATTTCTGTTGTAACAGCATTAGATAACTAAGACACTGACTGTCCAGAGAGCCTTTTTATGCAAATATACACTTCTCTAGTTTTGAAATCTGTATTAGCCATGACTATTTTAAAAAAAAAAAAAAAAGGAAGAAACTTATTTTGATCTAGAATTTTGAAATTGAAAGACTTATGCTTTGATTACAAACTGCCTTTGGAAAATGTGAATGTTTAAGTGGGAAGTGGATGAGTATTCTGATTTAGAACCATTATTCCCACTGCAGAAATAATGCATTTTAACAGGAGAAAAATGAGTGACATTTTCCATTTCTTGTGTGAGATTAACCAAGGGTTAGTGTAAAAACTGTTTCTGAAGAGTATTTTTATGGGAAGCAGAAAAATGTAGCGGTGGTGTGCTGCAAAGGGAAAAAAAAAACTCTACCTATTCAGAGTGAATGTGTATGATGAGGTCACTCTCTTAACCTTGGTGAACCTCAGCGTATCAGGGGCAATGTAATAATTAAAAACTCATTTCACAGCAGCTGATTAAGCTTTGATTCACAATTATACTGTCTTTCAAAAGTCTCCTCTATCTGAGCATTTTGAAAGTATGATGGCTTCGTTATTTGTTATATTTCCAAAGTTAGAGCTTCAAAGGAGCTGCAAAAACTTTCTCAATCATCTGGAAAGTCATGAATAAAACATGCATACCCAGAATTTTAAATTAAAGTAATTAGACCACATTAGAATCTTGAAAAAAAAAAAGATTTAACATCCATGTCAATGTGGAGAAAGATGCCCTTCATTAAATTACATCTTTCTATCCAACATTTTAAACTGCCACATTTAATGCAACATGAGAAAAGTAATTACTGTGATCAAGATAATTAAAAAAAATAAATGTTAGAAAATTCAGAGCACAACATTTTCAGAGTATCTCATTCCAACAATATTTTTTTCTGTAAATTATTTGAAGTTAGGAAGGCAGTATCCTAACATACACCAACTTCTGGATTCAAATTAGTGAATGTAAGCTGAAGGCTGATACTTAACTGAAGACCCAGGTATCTCCGGCGTGGGCAGCAGACATGTATAATCTGCAAACTCACGCTTTGTGAGGTAAAAACCATCTAAAGGTGTTGAACTATGGTACAGTTACATGAAAGGCAACTCTCCAGATAAAAGCTGGAAGTTAAATTTGAGATATGGAAGTGCATATTCAAGAGATTTCCAAATTTAGAGAAAATACTGGTAAACCAAGAAAGACCAAAATATGTCCACTGAAGAAAACTGTATGTAGATAGATAGAAGATCCTGTGTTTTAAGTATCCCAGAGCTATATTTCTATTTTAATTAAACATATCTTGCATATATACACAGTCATTATCTTAACTGTTGTCAAAGCTGTGCCTGCTGTGTCATTTTCCCATGGGCAGAGACCTTATCTTTGTAATGGAAGTCAAGGGAAACAAAATTAGTTTTATCACATCAGCATAAAAACAAACTGCTGGAGATGCTGGTCTAGGGACAGCACTTTGATAACCACTGGACTACAGCAGTGGTCTTTAACCCAGATTGTACATTAGATTCATCTAGGCCCCACTCCAGAAATTCTTATTTAATTGGGATAGGGTCAGAATCTCCACAGGTGATTGTAATGTGCAGATAGGGTTGAGAATCACTGAGCCTGGTAATCAAATCATAATCACTTCCAGCTGAACAATGGGGTGCCTACTCACAAGACTGGAGGCTTCTCTCCCATTTCTGCACAGGTTGGCCATCTGGGATGCTTGTGAGGGATACAGTCTATTCGCTGGAATTGTCTTGGATGGTCAGTTTCTCTCAAATCATTGATGTCTGGACTTGTTTGGGTGTGCAAAATTGTTGGCATTGGGTTTATTAGGGAGCCTGGAGCAATCAGGGTTTCCTGAGAGGTCCTGTCTTCCCTCAGAGTCTCTGAAGGGGTTGGGTGACTTGGCCAATAAGGAACTTTGCTAAAATGTGTTTCTCTTGAATATTCTTGCAATTCTACAAAGACCTGGAGTAAGTTCTTCTTCTTCTGTTGGGGGGCATCCTTGGGTGGTGCAGTGGTTAACCTACTTGGCTACTAACTGAAAGGTTGAAGGTTCGGGTCCACCAAAGTTTCCTCAGAAGAAAGGCCTGCAGTGTATTAAAAAAAAAACCCAGCCATTGAAAGCTTTATGGAGTGGTTCCATTCTGATGCACATGGGTTGCCATGAATCAGAGTTGACTGCACGGCAAATGTTTTTTTGGTTCTTCTGCTGAGAGAGTGAAGGGATCTAGCTGGTACCCTGTTTCCATAAAAGTCCTCGAAATTTAGCTGTTAAACCTCTGAGAGAGATCCAACTCAGGTAGTTTGAACCCACCAGCCTAGCCATGGGAGAAAAGACCTGGCAATCTCTTGTAAAGATTAAAAACTATAAAACCCTATGGGGTGGTTCTACTGTGTCACATGGAGTCGTTGTGAGTCAGAATTGAAGGCACACAACAATGGCAACATTTTTATTTAATAGGCAGCTGAAACTATTTAGAGCATACTCAGCATTTTATATTAAAAAAAGTTAAATAAGAGTCCTTGGAAAGCCTTCAAAACTTTAGGGAGGTTTATGGGTTCATATGCCTTTGGGAAGATCAGAAAGAGCATAGGTGATGTAACATTTGGGATGTGTCTTTCAAAGATGAATAAAATCATGACAAGCAAGGAAGTAGGAATGTGTTCCAGCTATGGAGAACAAGACAAGATAGAGGCAGGGAAACATGCATTGTGTTCAGGGACTGTAGAACTCACAGTATTGGGCTGGAGCAAATAACTGGAAGAGCAGGTACAGTTAGAAGGGTAGACTGAGAGACTTTAAAGTCAAGTGAAGAGTTGGTTAATTTAGTACACCATTGAGAATTGTTGAAGCTGTTTTTCCTTTAGCGCAAGCCAACACAGTATTAAAAAAAAGGAAAAAAGAGCACAGAAGGAAGATATCTGAAAGAATTTATGAGCACTTTCCTTCAAGTCAAATACTAATTCCAAGAATAGGTGCCAAGTATTTTCCAAGTGATTTTCCAAGTGCAAAGAAATGCCTTTGAGAGGTTGCCTTATTAAACATGTGCTTACAAATACTGGGAGTCAAGGACACTCTGTCCTCTCTTTAATAATCACTGGAAGGGCTTACTCTCCTAAAATAGCTATCAGTTTATGAGGTGTCAGTCAATCATTTGAATGGTGTTCATTCCATTCCAGCTACGTGCCTAGGAGCACATCGTGCATAGAAGATAGAAAAATGATATAGAAAAGGCACATTTCCTGCCCTCAAGCAAGCCAGTCTAGCTGGGGAAGAAAGACTGGCATACACATAGAAATTGTGAAGTGGATCCCAACAGCACAGTATGTGACCAACCAAATGATTCACTTTTTTGATTTTATAAAAAAAAAAAAAAAATTTTTTTTTATAGCCAGGTAAATTTCAGTACGAAGGCTTACTATTACTGTTTTTCTTTATTGCTCTACCTCAGTTGTATACCTAACATTTGACTAAGCACATAAAATGGAATGCAAATTGCTCCCACAGCAAATGCATCAGGCTGTCTTTATTTTGATCACAAATACATAAATCACAAGACGCCTCTTAAAGCTCCTCTTGGGAAACAATATAATACAGTCGATGAACAATCCAGAGTGATTTACAATCATCTTCTTATTTAAAAGCAAATCTACTCTAAGGGAAGTAAAAAAATATCTTTTTACGGACTTGAAATGAGTTATTTGCTTTTTTTTTTTTTAACCACTAACTCAGGTGGTTGATTTGTGCAATTTTGAAAGCTGGCTTCTTGTCAATCAACTTTTTTTTTTTTTTAAATTTAAATGGGGTATCAAATTCAGTTTATTTAAAACTAATGTGAGAAATGAGAGGACTCTATTTTCATCCTAATTTTTCGAATAACTTAGAATCAGAGTGTTTAGAGCTTTTTAAAACATAGAGCTTTTAGAAAACATTTTTAATAGTTTTTGATATTGGGGAAGTAAAATCATGTGCAAAGTGCTTCTAATAAAGTATGAGTAAATTTCATAAGGTCAACCAAAGTATGTGATTGTGTCTCTGCCCTCAAAAAGTTTTCAATAAAATTGTGATGACTTAGGTGCATAAAAATTAAATAATAGTACCAGGCAGCCTGTAGAAACTGCTCAATAAATGGAAAAGAAAGTAAATATTAAGAATGCTTGTTAGTGTGTTTAAGTTATTCACATGGCTGTTGTAGAAAATATATATAGCAGTCATAAATTATCAGAAGCTCCATTTGAAGCAGAGTCAGGTTAACAATGACTAGCAGAAAGAGCAGCCCCTCTTTATTTTTACTCGAAGGGCTTGGATACATATCCGTTAGGAAAGTGTTTCATTGCAGACAGAAGAGTTTGTATTTTGTACATAATCAGAGGTCTGGAGAGAAGTAGACCAAGGTTAATGCAGTTGCTCCATGATGTCAGCAATGTCATCAAGGACTTGGGTATCTTTATTGTCATGTTTTCTCCTTCATTGTTGGAAGATGGCTACTGCACCCACAGCTATCATATTTGAATCCAAGAAAGAACAAAGGGAGAGGCTGAGAGGCCATGAGCTAAAGGGCCAGGTCAGCCAAGTCTGCCTCTCTGAAAAAGCTTTCCCCAAAGCCCTACCAGTAGCTTCTTCTTACAGATTATTGGCAAAAACTGGGTTGTTTGCCCACCTGTAGGTGAAAGAAAGTGTGAGCAGGTATTTTAACTTTCCGACTGTAAAGTTGAGGAAGTGAAGGGAGAAGGAAGATGTGAGTGGTTTTTGTGTAGTTAGTACTCACTGTCTGCCCTAGTCACCTTTCCCTCTCAGTTACATGTGGGAGACTGTGTACTAGTTTGCCTGAGACCTGCTTTATGCTTACTATGCCAGTGTCCCGTCTGATTTAGGATTTATACTGTTTTTACTTTTAATTTTAAAGTGAAGAATTTATAGCTGCATTAAAATAAGCTAAGAATTCTTAGGTTGACTTCTATTTTGTGCTTTCAGGCTCTTCTATGGTCTTGTCTAATGGTGTATGAGACCCATGTGTGGGGTGTTGGCAATGTAACCAGTATCCCCTTTTCAAGCCAACATGCAGGGCACTCATTGATAAAGATGAAGTGCTGTTGGTCACTAAGGGACTGCTAACTCCTTCTAGCTCTGGGCCATGCTGGAAGAAATATTTGGTGCTTTTGCCCTTTCAGTTCACTTGGTATACTAGCCAGTTGTGCTATGACTCATGAAGCACATGAAGCTTCTAGTCTGCCAATCAGTGGGCTCATTGGGAAATTATGGGTTAGAGATACATGAAATAGGCTGAGATAGAGGAAGAACATGCAGATAATAGTTGGTATGCTCTTGCTACAGTGATTTGTCATTCATTTGATGGTATAAATCTATAGCTTTCCAAGTTTGGTTCCCTCAGAGAGAGCCCAACAAGGACTAGAGTGAAAATATTTTATTTGTGAAGTGCAGGTAACACCTGTAGGGTAGTGGGGAAGAGAGAGAAGGGAAGTAAGGCAATAAAAGATGTGCCATTTATATTGTTTTGACTTTTAATTTTAAAGTGAAGTACTGACAGCTGCATTAAAATAAGCTGGGGATTGTTAGGTTGAGTTCTTTTCCATTAAGGCATTTATTACAGCACAGAACTGGGGTCTAATCCTGTGGGGAGATTCTAGGAAATGGTGCAAAACACATGCTTTGGAATTTTCCTGAAGATGGGCACAGTGCAGAGGTGTTCATCCACCAACTCTGGGGAGGCTTCAGTTGAAGGTTGCTCCTGGAAATGGTGGTATTAATTGCTCAGCGCTTTTAGCTTTCTGCACAAGCAGGCAGCATGTACACCTGGTGTCAGTACTAGGGGAAAGGGTGCGTTCATCACAGACACAGGTACTGGTAGGAAGTCAGCCAGAGGATACTGATGGGTCTGAGGGACATGTGTAGGGCACTGACCATGTTGGGTTCAACAATCATTTATTATTTTGATAATGATTTTAAAAATTGCAGCAAATTCTTTTAGGCAGCAATGAGCTCAAAGGAACAGAAGTGCATGCATAATGAAAAATTAAATATTGAAAACTTTCTTAAGAGATTTGATGCTGAATGAGTAACTTGCATAAAAGTTTACTGGCATTTACCATCCACTACGGGGGCCATAGCGGGCCCACTGACCACATCAAAACCAGAATACACTAATTTGCTGAAGGATTATCAGCTCTACTTCAAAGGTGCTTTGAAAAGACTGTGTTCAAAGGCGATGGTTTAACATGTGCAGCTGCAGAAGGTACATGTACTCCTTGAAATATGACTATTTAGATCAAATGATTCTTCTAAATTACTTTTGTTCATTTTCAATTCCAAGTTTTCTTGTGTATATAAAAAATGAAATAGCTATACGAATGTTGGCTTCGTTAGCAGAAGAATTCCACAGACAATTATGCCAGTATTTTGTGTCATCAGATGCTGCAAGTAGAAATCGGTTGACTCCAATAGTGGTTTAATTTTTGCTTTCAATCCATGGATTCAAAGTGAAGCTCCAGGGATTTCATTTCATTGAAGGTGAAACAGTTGACAGTATTGGGAATGATACTGTAAAATTCAGTAACAAAGTTCAACATTGAAGAGAAAATAATTTGTTTTTGCACTGGTAATCTGAATGTACATGTTCGTGGTGCACAGAATTGAAGTAAAATATTCTTACCAAATTAAGAAACTTGCGAAGCAGGAATGTACTTAGAATTAGTTGTGGTAAACATAATTCATAATTGTATCCAAGGAAGTTGTGTACTTCTACGTATACACACAACAGAAATGTGTGTATATATATATATATATATATATATATGTACCAGTAGGCAGGTCCATTCTTGTTTGTAGCAGCCCTATTTGTAATGGCCAATGACTGGAAGCTAAATGCCCATGAAAATAGATTGGATAAGTAAATTTTAGTGTATTTACTGAATAGAATACTGTACAGCAAAGGGAATGAGCAAACTACAACTATATGCAGCAATTTAGGGAATCTCGCAAGCACAACGTTGCCAAAAAAAGTACATAGGCATGATTGCCTTTATAGGAAGTTCAGAAATAGGTAAAGCTAATCTAAGGCATAAAAAATTAGAATAGTAGTTACCCTGGTGGCAGGGATGAAGGAGTGAGCGGATGACTCAAATTATTGGAGGGGTTATGGGGTGGCTTCTGAGGTGCTGGTAATATTTCGTGTCTAGATCCAGGTGCTGTTTACGTATGTGTTTAGCTTGCAAAAATTCATCAAGCCATACACTTATGATATGTACACTTTCATATGTGTGCTTTTGTTTCAACAAAAATTTAAAAACAATAGTGACCACAAAATAAAGCCTGCAAATAAACATTAGGAAAATGTCTTACTATATGAAAGGACCAACCTCCTGTTTTTAAAATATATCCTCCTCAAGGTTAAAGCAATTCTCCTGATATTCGACAACATTATTTCTTAAAGATTGCAGTGAAAACCAATGCTGAATTTCCTGCATAATTTTCTAAATAAAATCATGAACTTAAAAAAAAAAAAAAGTGTAGCTCTCATACACTGAGTAAGAAAACAAAATTTTTGTGACAAAGCTGATGCAAACAGAACACCCGACTGTCAATATACACATTCTCTTTACTACCCTTCGTCAGTCTGACTGTAGAAATGTTTGTGCCTTTGAGGGTTTATTTTTAAATCAACCTGCCTCGTACATGTTGCGCTGGCTTAGTGTTACCTGATGTTATTGGTAACATTAAGCGTTTCTATAAGCAAATACTCTAAATCTTGTTGCATTTTATTCAAAGTCAGTTAAAAAACTTTTAAGCAAAAGACTCAACAAAATTAACAGGAAAACATCAGGTTTTTTTGAAATTGAAATAACTGAAAACAATACTTACAAACAGGAAGAAATTGAAAGTTATCTCTACAAAGCCAAGGAGTAACTAAACAGCTTAATAAAAGTTCAGTGGTTTCAAGTTTTAATTTTGAAATTTTGTAATAGCGATTGGAAATATCTCAATTTCTTGGAAAAGCCTTTTGATGGAACTCTCGTTTCAGGAGCACAAATGTATATACTGGACTGAGGTTGAGAAGGCCTGAAGTTTTACAGCGTTTAAATTTAGTGAAACGTTCAAAAGAATCAAACAGGAAAGAAACTATGTGGCAAGTTTTGCTTGTACTCTCCATGGAGGCAAAAACAAAACAACAAAACTAACAGTACCTGTGAAAATATTTGGGATAAAATATTTATGCAAGCATTTCACTAGAAAAAATTAGAGTTTAGACTATCCTCCAGTTAGTGGAGTTTGCTATGAACTGACCAGATACCTCGGTTGCTTTAGAAAAAAGCATAGTCTGCATTATAAACTCCATTGTAAAAGAGTCATTTGAAGGTATCAATAAGTGCAAATTTATCGACCATAATGGAAATTTAACAAACATTGCAGGCAATTTAATGAAAATTAAAAACAATAAGGTCACTTTAAAGAATACATTCTTCAGAAAAAATGTGACAGTATTATAAACAGATATGGCTAATAAAGTGAATATGTATTAAGGATAATTTTTCTGCTTGTGTTACATTTTAATATTTACACAAGCAATGGAAATATACTTTAAAAGTCTGTTTTATAGTAGTGGTCTCATATATATTTGTCCTTTTGTAATTGACTTATTTCACTCAGCATGAGACCACTACTATAAAAATTCATGAAAAGGTTTACACACAAAAAGAAACGATCTTTGATGGTTACAAGGGAGGGGAGGGGTGGCGATGGGAAAACACTAAATAGAGGATAGGTAAGTGGTAACTTTGGTGAAGGGTAAGACAGTACACAATACTGGGGAAGCCAGCATAACTTGTACAAGGCAAAGTGATGGAAGCTCCAGACACATCCAAACTCCTTGAGGGACTGAACTGCTGGGCTGAGGGCTGTGGGGAGCATGGTCTCAGGGAACATCTGGCTCAATTGGCATAACATAGTTTATAAAGTAAATGTTCTACATTCTACTTTGGTGGGTAGCGTCTGGGGTCTTAAAAGCCTGTGTGCGGCCATCTAGGTTACTCCACTGGTCTCACCCTTTCGGGATCAAGGAAGAATGAAGAAAACTAAAGATATAAGGGAAAGATTAGTCCAAAGGACTGATGGACCACATCTACCACGGCTTCCACCAGACTGAGTCCAATATTACTAGATGGTGACTGGGTACCACCACTGAGTGCTCTGACAGGGATCACAATAGAGGGTCCGAGACAGAGCTGGAGAAAAATGTAGAACAAAATTCTAAGTCACAAAAAAAGACCAGATTGACTGGCCTGACAGAGACTGGAGAAACCCCAAGGGTATGGCCCCTAGACACTTTTTTAGCTGAGTATGAAGTCACTCCTGAGGTTCACCCTTCATCCAAAAATTAGATAGGCCCATAAAACAAGACTCAGGGGGCACATCAGGGGCAAGGACTACAAGGCAGGAAGGGACAGGAAAGCTGGTAATAGGGAAACCAAGGTCGAGAAGGGAAAGTGTTGACATATCCTGGGGTTGTTAACCAATGTCATAAAACAGTGTTTGTACTGTTTAATGAGAAACTAGTTTGTTCTGTAAACCTCCATCTAAAGTACAATAACAAAAAAGTCTGCTTTAATATACATAAAAAAATCCAAATCCATTGCCGTCGAGTTGATTACAGTCATGGCGACCTCGTGTGTTACAGAGCAGGACTGCTTCCTAGGGTTTTCTTAGCTGTAATCTTTACCAAAGCAGATCTCCAGGACTCTCTTCCATGGCGTTCCTGGGTGAGTTTAAATCACTAACCTTTAGGTTAGTAGTTTCTAGTTGAGCTGGGTTTGGGTTTTGTTGTTGCCTTAGTTATAACTGGTGCACCCGGTGGTAAAAAGCTGCTGCTTCTTACTTAGCGTGAGGCCTGGAGTCCCAGAGAGTTTTTTTTTAATTTTCTGCCCGGAGTCTTCAACAAGCCTTGTGTACCATCACTACAGGGAAGTCTCTCTCAGCATTCCTGCCCTATTCCAGTGGTAGACTGCTGCTGTCTGGTACGCAAGGCAAGGCTCCGAGTGAGGGAATGTTTCTCTTGGTTCTTCTGCCTTGCCCTCATACTTCAGCAGGCCCTGTGTACCTGCACCTCAGAGGAGGATCTCAGGATTCTGAGACTGCTGCTGTCTTATACTCAAGCAGACTCCTAAGTGCTGGAGGGTTCCACCTTCAGAGTTAGGCAGGTCCTGTATGTCTGTGCCATAGAGGAGATCTCCCTTCATTCTTCTGCTCTAACTCAGATCTTAACTCATGACCATGGGGCTTGTTACCGTTAGTTGTCATCAGGTCGGCCCCTGATTTATGGCAACCCCATGTGTTACAGCGTAGAACTGGTCCATAGGGTTTTCTTGGCTGTAATCTTTATGGAAGCAGTTCTCCAGGGCTTTCTTCCACAGAGCTGCTGGGTGGGTTCAGACCTCTAAGCTTTGAATTAGCAGCCAATTGCAAACCCCTTGTGCCAGCCAGGTTCCTGACCACTAGGCTTAGGTTTGTGAAAGAGTTGATGAGTGGGTACAGACTCCTTTTGTGACTGGGGCTCCCAGAGGTGCTAAACTATTATACCAGGCTATAGCTGGATTTTGGAAATTTGTTCAAATTACAGCTTTTTCTTCTTACCCACATCTATGGTGGCTCACTCCTCTTTTTCCTGCCCTGACAAAGGTGAAATAGGTAGCAGGTTTTTTCATTCCTTGAAGGGGATTGTCAGCCTTTGGATTTTAGATTACTAGTTTGGGTTAGTTTACCTGGAAACTTTAGCTCTCTGATGAGCTAAAATTATTATTATTTATAGATTATTTAGCTTGTTTCCATTATGGGAAGAGAGTAACTTTCATGCGTGAGTTTCTACATCAGAGGTTGGCAAATCCAATATCAGCCTGTGGGTCAAATCCTACCCATTACCTGTTACTGTAAATTCAGTTTTTTTAGAACATAGCCACACCCATTTGTTTACATATTTGGTTTTGTATTTGCACTACAAAAGCAGAATTGAGTAGTTGCACAGAGACGGTATGATTGGCAAAATGAAAATTATATACTATCTGGCCTTTTACAGAAAAAGTTTGCCAACCTCTGTTCTGTATCTTAAGCAGAAGGGACAGTCCCCTTGATACCACCATTATATTTTGCTGAGTCCTAGAATGAAATTCCAGGCATTGAATGAGACTTGTTGTTTTTTGGTTAGAAGAGTGATTATCTTTTACATTCCATATATATATTTTTTTAGACTTTTTTTTTTAGCAGTGCACATGTTTTGTGTTTGATTAACTGGAGTCTCAGATCTGGGCATTTGTTTAGCAAATGTTAGGGCGTGTTTTTTAGACTGGGCTGTTTGCTCATGAAGATGGTACCATGGACCCAGTGGACTTTGAGTTGTTTTTGTAATGGCAGTGTTTGATTTGCCCTAACCCATTTCTCCTTATCCTCCGATTGACCAAGGCCTCACTTATAAGGCTTTGGGCAGTGTTTATTGGCATAGGTTATAATAAGGGGGAAAAAAGCATAATTTATATGGCTGTGCACTCTGCGATTTCTTTAATTGGCTGTGTTAGCCAGACTTATCAATGAATGTGAATTTGTAACTCTTTGAGGCATCATTGCCAAGGAGACGAGAAATATACTAATATTTTCTTGACTTTTAGTTTTCCTAAATAAAAGCTCATTTGGAAATAAAGAAATCTATAGGTATTTTTTTATAGGTAAAACTACAAAAGTCTATTTTCACCATGTTTTAACATTCAGTTTAATTTTCATCTCATCTTTTTTCTTTTTCATATAATTGTTTACATAATTGATAACATAGTGGGTAATTTTATATCTGATTTTCTTTCAGCAGTGCATCCTAAATATTTCCCCTTCTCATTAAAATTCAATGGCTGCTTTCTGTTCCATCTCATGAGTTACATAATTGGTTTAATCATACTTTTATGTCATACAAAAAATAAATTAGAAACAATTTCTACCCTCTCAGAGCTTATAGAGTTGTACCCTGGTGGCGTAGTGGTTAAGTGCTATGGCTGCTAACCAAAAGGTTGGCAGTTCCAATCCACCAGGTGCTCTTTGAAAACCCTATGGAGCAGTTCTACTCTGTCTTATAGGGTTGCTGTGAGTTGGAATCAACTCTACGGCAATGGGTTTGGTTTCAGTTTTATGAGCCAGAATTGAGTCGATGGCAACGGGTTTGGTGTTTCTTTTTTTTTTTAAGAGCTTATACTGAGATAAGTGTGTAAACAGTAATTTTTTTGTAACAGTAATTTTTATAGTACAGTGATAATTACACAAAGAAGTATATACAACATAGATGAGGAATTAAAGACATACAATTGTATCTGGCATACAGATGCATTTTATTTGGCTTTTGCATGATCAGATGGCTGTGATGCAAAAATGTGGACCAGAGTTACCAAATCTACCTATTTTTCAAGAGAAACCAGCAATCCAGGTATTTACATAAACATTTTTTATTTTAAAAAATGAGAAAAATTCAAAGCATTTAAAAATATGAGAGCCAAATATATGGTAGGGTCTGTGGAAAACTGGAGAGAACATGAGGACTTTTGTCCATATAAGTGCCCTGCCTAGTCCTTGTAGGCATTTGAGTTTGTAATCCCTGGTACATAATGAACACAGGTAACAGAGAAGGTTTTTTTCCTTCAGAGATTTACATTTTAAGTCTAATTGATTCTTTTTTAATCCAAACTAAAATTTAGACTGTTGATTGGGAGTGAATATAAAAGTAAGCCAATGCCAACTCATCTTTAGAATTTTACTCTTAACAACTGTGAAATTATTGATAATCTAGCTTGCTTTCCCCCCACGTGACTGCCAGTTTGTCGTACTGTGGGGGCTTGTGTGTTGCTGTGATGCTGGAAGCTATGCCGCTGGTATTCAGATACCAGCAGGGTCACCCATGGAGGACAGGTTTCAGCTGAGCTTCTAGACTAAGACGGACTAGGAAGGAGGACTCGGCAGTCTACTTCTGAAAAGCATTAGCCAGTAAAAACCTTATGAATAGCAGCGGAACATTGTCTGATATAGTGCTGGAAGATGAGCCCCCAAGGTTGGAAGGCACTCAGAAGATGCCTGGGGAAGAGCTGCCTCCTCAAAGTAGAGCCGACCTTAATGATGTGGATGGAGTAAACCTTTTGGGACCTTCATTTGCTTATGTGGCATGACTCAAAATGAGAAGAAACAGCTGCAAACATCCATTAATAATTGGAACCTAGAATGTACGAAGTATGAATCTAGGAAAATTGGAAATCGTCAAAAATGAAATGGAACGTATAAACATCGATATCCTAGGCATTAGTGAGCTGAAATGGACTGGTATTGGCCATTTTGAATCAGACAATCATATAGTCTACTATGCTGGCAGTGACAACTCAAAGAGGAATGGTGTTGTGTTTATCATCAAAAAGAACATTTCAAGATGTATCCTGAAGTACAACGCTGTCAGTGATAGGTTAATATCCATATGCCTATAAGGAAGATCAGTTAATATGACTATTCAAATATACGCACCAACCACTAGGGCCAAAGATGAAGAAATAGAAGATTTTTACCAGCTGCTGTAGTCTGAAATTGATCGAACATGCAATCAAGATGCATTGATAATTACTGGGGATTGGAATGTGAAAGTTAGAAACAAAGAAGAAGGATCAGTAGTTGGAAAATATGGCCTTGGTGATAGAAACAATGCTGGAGATCAAATGACAGAATTTTGCAAGACCTATGACTTCATTGCAGATACCTTCTTTCACCAACATAAACAGTGACTGTACACATGGACCTCGCCAGATGGAACACACAGAAATCAAATTGACTACATCTGTGGAAAGAGACGATGGAAAAGCTCAATATCATCAGTCAGAGCAAGGCCAGGGGCTGACTGTGGAACAGACCATCAATTGCTCATATGCAAGTTCAAGCTGAAACTGAAGAAAATCAGAGCAAGTCCACGAGAGCCAAAATATGACCTTGAGTACATCCCACCTGAATTTAGAGACCATCTCAAGAATAGATTTGATGCATTGAACACTAGTGACCGCAGACCGGACGAGTTGTGGAATGACATCAAGGATGTCATACATGAAGAAAGCAAGAGGTCATTGAAAAGACAGGAAAGAAAGAAAAGACCAAGATGGATGTCATAGGAGAGTCTGATCCTTGCTCTTGAACGTCGAGCAGCTAAAGCAAAAGGAAGAATTGATGAAGTAAAAGAACTGAACAGATTTCAAAGGGCGTCTCGAGAAGACAGAGTATTATGATGACATGTGCAAAGAGCTGGAGATGGAAAACCAAGAGGGAAGAACAAGCTCGGCATTTCTCAAGCTGAAAGAACTGAAGAAAAAATTGAAGCCTTGAGTTGCAATAGTGAAGGATTCTTTGGGGAAAATATTAAATGACGCAAGAAGCATCAAAAGAAGATGGAAGGGATACACAGAGTCATTATACCAAAAAGAATTAGTCGATGTTCAACCATTTCAAGAGGTGGCATATGATCAGGAGCTGATGGTACTGAAGAAAGAAGTCCAAGCTGCTCTGAAGGCATTGGCAAAAAACAAGGCTCCAGAAATTGATGGAATATCAATTGAGATGTTTCAATAAACAGATGCATTGCTGGAGGTACTCACTTGTCTATGCCAAGAAATATGGAAGACAGCTTCCTGGCCAACTGACTGGAAGAGATCCATATTTATGCCTATTCCCAAGAAAGGTGATCCAATTGAATGTGGAAATTACAGAACAATATCATTAATACCACATGCAGGCAAAATTTTGCTGAAGATCATTCAAAAATGGATGCAGCAGTGTATCGACAGGGAACTGCCAGAAATTCAGGCCAGTTTCAGAAGAGGATGTGGAACCAGGGATATCATTGCTGATGTCAGATGGATCCTGGCTGAAAGCAGAAAATGCCAGGAGGATATTTACCTGTTTTATTGACTATGCAAAGGCATTCAACTGTGTGGATCATAACAAATTATGGATAACATTGTGAAAAATGAGAATTCCGGAACACTTAACTGTGCTCATGAGGAAACTTTACATAGATCAAGAAGCGGTTGTTCGGACAGAACAAGGGGATACTCGTGGTTTAAAGTCAGGAAAGGTGTGTGTCAGGGATGTATTCTTTCACCACACCTATTCAATCTGTATGCTGAAGAAATAATCCGAGAAGCTGGACTACATGAAGAAGAATGGGCCATCAGGATTGGAGGAAGACTCGTTAACAACCTGCATTATGCAGATGACACAACCTTGCTTGTTGGAAGTGAAGAGGACTTGAAGCACTTACTAATGAAGATCAAAGACCACAGCCTTCAGTATGGATTGCACCTCAACATAAAGAAAACAAAAATCCTCACAACGGGACCAATGAGCAACATCATGATAAATGGAGAAAAGATTGAAGTTGTCAAGGATTTCATTTTACTTGGATCCACAATCAACAGCCATGGAAGCAGCAGTCAAGAAATGAAAAGACGCATTGCATTGGGTAAATCTGCTGCAAAGGACCTCTTTAAAGTGTTGAAGAGCAAAGATGTCACCTTGAAGACTAAGGTGCGCCTGACCCAAGCTGTGGTATTTTCAATTGCATCATATGCATGTGAAAGCTGGACAATGAATAAGGAAGACCGAAGAAGAGTTGACGCCTTTGAATTGTGGTGTTGGCGAAGAATATTGAAAAGAACGAACAAATCTGTCTTAGAGGAAGTACAACCAGAATGCTCCTTAGAGGCAAGGATGGTGACACTGCATCTTACATACTTTGGACATGTTTTCAGGAGGGATCAGTCCCTGGAGAAGGACATCATGCTTGGCAGAGTACAGGGTCAGCGGAAAAGAGGAAGACCCTCAACAAGATGGATTGACACAGTGGCTGCAACAATGAGCTCAAGCATAACAATGATTTTAAGGATGGCTCAGGACCGGGCAGTGTTTCGTTCTGTTGTGCATAGGGTCGCTATGAGCAGAACTGACTTGACAGCACCCAACAACAACAGCAACAGCAACAGCAACAACAGCTTGCTTTTAAAGACCATTAAAGAATGGACGTTTTCCTTTTTGAAAACAAAATGTGAAATCAGTGGAGGTTATCTGTTTCTAAGCTATTAAGAGGTAATGAAGTCCTTATAGTTTCTGATGTTTGAGCATATTTAAGGGTTAAAAATAAATTAAAATGCTTTTCCTTATTTAGCCCCCTACTCTTTTTCTACATTTCTAATATTCTCTAAGATGAACTAGTACCACTAGGCTTTTAGGGTTAATTTGATTAATTTCTTATTATTACTTAAGAATAAGCATAATGAATGTATTTTTTTTATAGTAAAAACTTTGCTGAAATGTAATTCGTATACTATAACATTCACCCTCTTAAAATGCAAAATTCATTGCCTTTTGGTATGTTGAGTCTTGTGCAACCATCACCACAATCTAATTTTAGAAGATTTTCAACACCCCCCAAAGAAACCGTATGTGCATTGGTAGTTACTCCCTACTCCTCTCTTCCTCCCAGTGCCTGAAAACCATTAATCTACTTTTTTGTTTTTTTCTCTATGAATTCGCCTTTTGTGGACAGTTCATATGAATGGAATCATACAATATGCACCCTTTTGTACCTGGTTTCTAACAGTTACCATAATGTTTTCAAGGTTCCTCTATATTGTAGCAAATGTAAGTACTTCATTCCTCTTTATGGTTGAATAATGGCCCATTGTATAGATATCCCATTTTATTTTTCCATTTATCAGTTGGTAGACATTTGGGTTGTTGCCACTTTTTGGCTATTATGAATGATACTGCTGTGGACATTTGTGTTCAAGCTTTTATGTGGACATATATTTTTAATTCTCTTGGTTATAAACCTAGGAATGGAATTGCTGGGTCTAATAGTAACTCTATGCTTAACTTTTTAAATTGCCAAATTGTTTTACTACAGTGACTGCAGCGTTTTACAATCCTACCAGCAATTCCCCAGAAATATGTCAGAACTTTCAAAGCCCTGTGTGGACATCTCAATTCCCAGTTTTTCCTTTTAAGTTTTCTGGTCAGCTTCTTGTTAACCTCAAGTGGTATTGCCACCTCAGGCAGCTGTGATGTTAAAAAATTGCTGCTGGTTGTTTTTGGCGAACTCTCTGAGAATAGGACTACCCCACAACGTGAACTCTGAGTCAGGCGAAATGAAGACAAGTTCTGAGAATGTAGCTTTTCAGGGAGCTGTCAGACAGGTCAAATGGTGACAGTTCTCTGGGAATGGGGCTTTTGGGGACCTCCATCCAGTATCCTTTCTTCAGCAGCTGCTAGGTTGCTGTTGATGTTGAAGGCTGCTACCAAAAAGCTGGAGTGAGCAGGATGGAAATATAGGGCGAGTTAAAATGCCACATAGTTTGTTGTTGTTACTGATATGCAGCTGTTTTTATTTAATAAATACTCAGAGAGTTGCAAAGTGTTGGTGACTTTTCATTCTGTTATTTCCACCCCCAATTCACTAAAATTCTGAATATATTCATGTATCAGAACATCTTTCTCATATTGTAGAATGTTGAATCATTTCTGTAAGTGTGCCTTTTGTAGAAATCCTTGAGAGACTCCTACTTATGACAGCTTTTAGCAGTCTGATGTTGAGTTTATTAAAATTAGACTATCAGTCAAATGTATTACAATTGAATTATATGATAATATGACATCAAAGTACCAGAAGTATTTGTTATATGGTCCATTAAAGGGATAAATATGTATCAGTGGGGCTGGAGGTCAAAGGAAATGTACAGTGTTAACTCCCATTGTATTATGCATATTATAATTTGGTCTCCTGATCTTGTTAAGAATGTCGAACAGTTCTATAAAATGAAGAAGTTCAAGTAGCTTGGAATTTGTTTTTGATGGCGATTCCTGTTCTTTATAACTAGCTCCCAAAGAAAATGAATTGATATGATTCATTCTTTAACGCTGAAAATTATTTTACTCTATAAAAATCCACTGGCTTAAAATCTGGGGAAAAAAGTAACAGAGTATATCAAAGAGAGATGCTCCACTTCAGGACAGAAGGTAGGGAGGCAAGGATATATACGACCCTAAGTGTCAATAGTTCCAAGGTTGAGAAACCCTGCCTTACCATAATGCATTTGTGATTCATCCATGTTGTTGTGTGTTCTTCCTTTACATTCCTGAGTAGCATTTTATTGTAGGGATGTACCACAGTGTGTTTATCCATTCGTGTGTTGAAAGCAGGGTTTCAAACTGGTTTTTCCTGCTTCAGTCATGGCTGATAACCTGAAACTGGAGTAAACCCGAATTTGTAAAATGTGGGTATACTGGAATGATAACTGGAATTGAAAAAATTATGGGTTGACACCCTGCTAGAAACTTAATCTCCTTCTAGAACACAAGGGCAGCATGCATGTTGCACAGCTACCAAATCTCTTGACCGGCAAAGTCCCAAGCAGCGGTGCCTGGCTCAAAGATGGCGGCCGACAAAGCCGCTTTGAATGTATGTTGCTCTCCACAGTCCTGGCAACAATCCAGTCTCCGGAGTCAGGCTCCTTAAAGGGCTCACTATGCCTCTTCTGAGTTTCCCATTCCAGGGCTTCTACCTGTAATTTTTCCTGTTCCAGTTATTGTTCGGTATGCCCACATTTAACAAATTCTGATCTCTTCTGATTTCTCTGCATTGGACATGACTGAACCGGTTTAAACTGATTCAGGTTCCTGGTTGAAAAACGTCTACATTGTTTCCAGTATTTGTTATAAACAGTAATGTGTAAGTTTTTGTGTGAACACAGGTTTTTGTTTCCCTGGGTACTATCTAGGATGGGACTGCTGGGTTTTATGGTAAGTGTGTGTTTAACTTTATAAGAAGCTGCCTAACTATTTGCCAGTGTGCCTGTATCATTTTGCATTCGCACTTTATATATATATAATGACACATATATATTCATAATACTTTATACGTATGCCATATAATATATTTATCTTAAAATAATTTTAGAATTTAATAAAAATTTCTTAAGACACAAACAACCAGAACTTAATAGTTTTGTGGAGGTAGTGGGTTTGGATTGACTAAAGGCTGACAGCTCTAGGAGACAAGACCAATATTTTCTATGTCCTTTGCATGTCTCCAGCATGTCTGTAGAATAACTACCTCTTTCTGCTTTCCTGGAAAGCAACACTGTAGGTGAGAATTCATTCTCAGACTTTGGATTTCCATACTCTCTCAGGAATAGTCTCGATTTATTCTTAAATTAAGTGAAGGTTTTGACACAGAGGCTGTGTGAAAAGTTGAGTGTGCCTAGTGGGTCCTGCATGGGGTGCCCCGGGCATAGGGAATTCCCAAGAGCTAAGCTGTTACCTGGCTATCCTCGGGTGGTAAGCAGCTTCTTCTGTTCATGTCTCAGCATTAGCTAGAGGGCCTAATCTGCACTGCCTCTACCCTGCCTGCCCAGAGTGCTCGTGGCTGGCCCTATGGGAGAGCAGATATTTGTTCCAGGTCATTTGTGACAGGGAAACTGTGATCTTCTTCTGTGGAAGGCTCTTCTTCCCTTGCCCTTGCAAGTATACTGTTATACTTTCAAACAATTGCTTTTACATCCAATCTAGAAACTTGCTGCCCAATTCTCAGCAAAGTTCTACTGCCAGTGCCTTGGATGCTGCAGAATGCTGATTTAGCTCTTAGGATGTGCTGAGCTTCATCACCATGGTAACCAGCACACAGACCTGAGAGAGGCAAGGCTGCAGAGAGGAACTGTAGCCATTACCAAACAACAAATCAAAGGGAGGTGTCTCAGGAGAGATTTCTGATTACCACATGTTTGTCCTTCCAGCTAGAGCTGGCACCAGCATCTTCAAGTCACAAAATTATGTAAACTTCCCTGGGCTCCCTTTGGAATTCTCTAGAGCCTCCTGCTGCCTTAAGGTGTATTAAAGTAGATTCTTAGACTCACCTTTTTCTTAGAGTTATCATCAAGTCCTTAGTAGTGATAACTATAATGCTGTGTAGCTTAAGGTAATTTACAGCAGTAAGGCAATTTCAAAAAGCCTCACATCTATGAGCTTAGTAGCTAATAGCACCTGAGAAGGTTCTCTGGCATCTTGAAGAAATTGCTTTTTTTGGTGTTATCTTTAACATAAAACAGAACAAACAACAACAAAAAAATTGCTGTTGTGAGTCCATTCCAACTTATAGCAACCCTATAAGGACAGAGTAGAACTGCCCCGTAGGGTTTCCAAGGAGCGGCTGGTGGATTTGAGCTGCTGACCTTTTGGTTAGTAGCCAAATGTGTAACCACTGCGCCCTGTTAACGTAAGTTAACATAAGTTTACTTGTGTTAAAGATGTTGTTTATAACATAAGCACATTTATTTCAGTAACCTTTAATGCCAGTGGAGTACAAACCAAAGAGTTTGTATGCAAATATATGCAAATTGTTACAGTAAGACAGTCAGGGTTCCTAGGGTAACAACTGGTGACATCTATGTTTGCTCACGAAGAAAGTGCTCAAGGTTACAAAGCTATCACGAAAGATTTAATAATAATTTGCTGGGAAAGTAGTTCCAGAAATCCTTCTACTTCTAAATGTACTGAGATCAAAGCTGTACAATTCTTATTTGAGACAGTGAGAGAGGAGATAAACGAAGATACAACATCACATGAATAAAATCTGAGTTGTATTTGTTAAGAGAGCAGCTGAGACCTTCTCCTTGCAGTCGGACCAGGCTGCAAAGGCAGCTGCATTAGTAGAGGTCTTTAACGTATCTGTTCTGCGTTAAATCATAGTGCTGAATGGCATATGCTGGAGGCTGGCCTGAATCACCTTTGTTTTATTAAAGGTGCATTTAAGGTCAACTACCACTAACTGCATTGTTAAATATTGATTTAGCCATTTGAATTAATGTAATTTTCAGTCCTTTCCCTACTTAATGTACACCAGCACTCCTGTGACCCAGTCAGACATACAATCAATATATGGTTACTTGGCTCATATTGAAGCTGGGGTAGACTGCTTTCTGTGTGCTTGGTTGTTTTCGTGTGGATGCCAAAGTGTCCAGGATAATGAGCCATCAGCTTATCTACTTACCTTCTGGGACAGTTCTGAAATGCTTTAATTTCTTGCAGAATCTTTCTGACCTAGGTGATCAGCGCTTCTCTGAGTTCTGAGTGATAGGTTTCCCTTGTTGATGGAAAAATAGTATCAAGAAAGCAAAAAGCAAAACCTCCAAAATTATATCAGCAAGGTCAGAGGTACAAGGATTCATGACATTTCAGAACTTGAAGGAAGTCCTAGAATTATCTCACTCAGCACTCTCATTGTATCGGTGATGAAACTGAGAGCTTCAATGACTTTTCAAACTGCTAGAGCTAGAACTAGAATCCTGAACTCCCCTGTAGTCTGTTTTCATTGCACTTAGCTGCCTCTTTCTACATGTAATTTGACTTTCTGCAAACTGAGGCAAAGCAAAGCAATTTTGTGACCATATTAAGAATATCATTGCAAAAGCCCAAAGGGTGCTCAGTATTAAAATGAAATAGTTTAGTCTGGCAGAGATCAAATGGAGACACTGCCCTTAAAGAGCTACCACAGTGGTTTTTTGGAAATTTTCAGTTTGACTCTCTAATAACTACCACCATCAGTTGTCATCAAATCAACTTCAACTCATGGTGACCCCATGTGTGTCAAAATAGAATTGTATACCACAGAGTTTTCAATGACTGATTTTTCAGAAATGGTTCTCCAGGTCTTTCTTCTGTGAACTCCAGCCTCCAGTCTTTCAGCTAGCAGCTGGGTTAGCTGCTGAGTGCATAAACAGTTTGCATCACCCAGAAACTCTTCTCTAATCACTAGATTATACCAATTGGCTTCACTTCACTTACTCTAGTTTAACATAAATACAGAAGAAAAAGCTGTGATACTAAGATCAATCATAATCTGTAGTTGATGTGTGTTCTTTTCTGCCTAGCCTTCATTTAAACCTAGAGATGCCAGGGGCTATCTTTGCCACCATATATAAAAAGCCTGCCTAAGAATGCACATATAACATTAGAGGAAACAGAGCCAAAAAATAGAGACCAAGCCCTGGCCACATGAAGTGTTTGGTCCAGCCATGTCTAAAGCTAGTGATACTCCTGAAATGTTAGGTTATAAGAAAATTGGTAAATTTCCTTATTTACTTCAGTTGGATTTTTGAAAACCACAACCAAGAGTCTCAACTTCCTGGCTAATACAGAAGCTGAACTGGGTAGTTGAGAAAAGATCTGGACCTTGATGGGTGTAATGTCAAGCTTCTAGGTCATGAGATAGTTTCACAGAAATTTCTCATAGCATTTTAAATTGTGTTGTAAAAGCCCAGGTGATAGGCCCCAAGTAAACATTTATACCAAAGATCTCTCTCTTCTCAATTTATACTTAGCCAAAAATGGATCTGCAGTAAAAACGTTATAAATTGATTTGGTCGATTCTCGTTATTTGCGGTAGTTTTGGTCTGTGAAGTCCCATGAACACTGAAGTAGTGAATACTAAACTAGCCTTGTGCACTGGTGACTCAAATTATTTTGCCGCTCTGTGCATGCACTTGTTTGTTGAATGCCCGTAAAAGCATGGTGAATATTGATTTTGGGGTTACAAATACATTTTAGCTACTAGGTGAATTCACAAATATGAAATCTTCCAATAATGTAGATTGATGGTATTTTATTATCAAAGCCCTTGAATAACATCAGTGCTTTCCAGTATTTAATAAAATCTTAATGATTGTAAAGCATCTCCTCCATGTGAAAGCACAGAACATAGTTGGGGTTTTTGTCAAAACTCTCACTTTGGAAAAAGCTGTTCTGCTCCCAAACTGAAATTGATTCTCTACTGAGAAAGGAAAGCACAGAGACTGAAATTATAGGCTTACAGTACTGGAAGAGTAATGGTAGAGATGGGTCCAAGACTCTCAATTTACGGGTAATACCGAGACTCAGACTGCTGAGGCACTTGGCCTCCACTGTACACCCAGTTTAGCTGTAGAACTGACGCTAATACTCAGGTCTCCAACCCACTTGCTTTCCCCTGCTCTGACTTTTTCAGCCTCATGAGCTTGCTTGTCTTCTTCCTGTATTTGGCAGCATGCTGGGAGATACTTTCTATTACTGGGCTGCCTGGGGTCAGACACTTCTAAGGTTTAGATGATACAGGACAGTAGCAGAAGTAATTTAGTTTATACCAACGTTCTAAGGTGTAGGGGCATTCCAGACTTTGTAAAGCTTAGGAGTATAATTAGAAAATAGAAGTTTAAACCAGGCAAGTACAATTAAATTAACTGGAACAAACACAATAAACAGAATCAAATCTTTTGTCTCAGCATCTGGTTACACAGTGAAGCGCAGGGATCAATGACAAAAGCCACACAGCTTTTTGCCAGCATCTCTGTCTGCTAAGGGTGGGAGTGGGGGAAGATTTGATCATTTCATTTCTTTGGGTGGTTTTTATTCACGTCACATAGGCCTCTTGAAAATGTTCTGCAGTTATGTGCAATTAAATGAATTCCTTTATTGACATAAAAGAGGCTTGATACATAGAAACAGTAGATATTGATGATTTTTGCCCCTTTTGATATCTTGGATGTAAGGTGCACAGAGGAAAGGTCTGTAAGAACTGTAACATCAAAATTATAAAAGGTCTGGATGTGAAGTTCATAAAGCTAAACTACATTTTTCTTAAACCAAGGCAGATGCTTTGTGTAGATAGGTATCTCTTTTCTGTGTTCTAGGCATTTACTTTCATTTTTGAAACTCTTTTAAGTGCTACGTGTGGCACCTGGCCCTGGAGCGAAGAGAGGAGATTAAAAACACCTTGGGGAATCTTAATTCCCTCTAAATCACTTTTTCCCCCTTTGGGGGGGGGGAGGGGAAAGAGTTGTTCTCAAATGAAATACAGAACTTTATCTACCATATGAGTAATCTGCTCTCTTCTCTCCTTTCCTCCTGCCCCAGAATTCCAGGGCTCACTGATAGATGGACTGTGATTAAAATTTCTCATCATGCCCATGCGCTGAGTGCTCTCTCCTTTGTCATTCTGCAGTTGGGTATCAAAGCTGTAGCATTGCTGTTCTTTGAAGACTAAGCAGGTTGGACATGCAATTTAGATGAAAAACAATTACTCTGTGTTAGCTTGCTTTTGGCAAGAGTGTATTAAGGCTCATCTCACTGATGGGAAACAAAAGCTGTACTTCATCTTCATGAATTTCAAATGAGGGAGAGAGAGAGACATGGAAACAGTGAGTTTTCTGGCAGGAGCTTTTCTGCATAACTTTTCTCTGTCTAGTTGGTTCCTTTCTTGACAGAATGAATACCCTTAGCACTGGCTGGAGTTAACATTGTGTTTCTTTCCTGTGCACACAGATGGTGTAGATGATCATGTGGTTCTACTGGTGGGGAGGCTTTGAAGCCTAAAAAGAGTACGTGCTATGGCATTTTTTGAGCTTATGAAGGGAAGACAAACATGCGTTTGTTTAATGGACACATTGCACTGATACTTTTTGTTACAATTATGTTTGGTTTTGAGAAAACAAGTCAACAAAAAATATACTTGAGAATCAGCTATGCTTTAAGTTAGGTGAGACCTTAAGAAAACTATTTTGTCTTCCAGGGCTATCTTTCAGTTTAAATGAAAAGTAGCTTCCTTCATGTGAGTTTAGAGAGCTACACTGACTATCAACTTCTGAATAATGTGTTGCACATTTCTTGTGCTGTTTGAATGAGTCCTTGGTCTTGATCATTGAAGACATCCCATACTAAGCCAAGTGGGCTGTTATACTGAGTGAGGCCAAGCATACTCTTAGGAGACCCCTACTTGCCAACAATGCTTAGTCATCTAGTGCTGCTATAACAGGAATACTACAGGTGGATGGCTTTAACAAAGAGAAATTTATTCTCTAACAGTCTTGGAAGCTAGAAGTCTGAATTCAGGGTGCCAGCTTCAGAGGAAGGCTTTATCTCTTTGTGGGCTCTGCGGGAAGGTCCTTGTCGTCAATCTTTCCCAGCTGAGGAGCTTCTCAGCACAAGGACTTCTGGGTTCAAAGGATGTGCTATTCTCCTGGCTCTTGTTTCTTGGTGGTATGAGGCCCCCATGTATCTTTGCGCTGATTCTCTCTTTTATATTTCAAAAGAGATTAACTTAAGACAAGCTAATCTTGTAGATTGAGTTCTGCCTCAGAAACACAAGTGCCTCTAATCCTGCCTCGTTAACATCATAGAGATAGGATTTACGATACATAGGAAAATCACATCAGATGACAGGATGGTGGACAATCACACAATTGCTGAGAATTAGGAACTAACCAAATTGACAAACGTTTTTGAAGGGACACAATTCAATCCATAACAAATAATAATAAAAAAAAATACCATCCAGTTAATAAACACAAAAGAAACATCAAAGGCAATATTGAAGGGAATAAAAGTCACCATAGCCCAGCAGACCTCATGTGTGGTTGTATGAATATATGTGTTAAGGAGAAGTAGGGCTGGCTTCCTGGGTGTGTGATATGTGCAGTCACCCACAACCCCCTGCTACAGAGGCCCTACACTTGGTTTAATACTTTGCTGTCATTCTCTGCAGTCTTCAAATCCTTAACTTTTGAACACAGTGCCCTGAATTTTCACTTTGCACTGGCCCCCTCATGTTAGGTAGCTGGTCCTAAGGTAGAGAGAGATTTTATCATGGAAGGTTGGAGGGTGTGTTTCTGGTTGGGTCCTATGGCTGTCTGCTGTCAGAACTTTCCAGGAAAACACTGGGTACAACTTTCCTGTGTAACCAGTAGAGCCAGTTGCTCCTTCTTATGAGCACCTGTGGTACTGCAGGAAGGACACATGCTGTGGATGGACAGCTCTGAATGAAAGGTAGCTTCCTCTGTGTGGGTTAAGCGTCTCTTCCCATCTATGCCTGAACATGTTACTTTCTTGGAGTCAAAACTCGTGGTGTATCTGAAGTTAGTATTACCCGAGTAACTTCAAAATAAGATGTGGTTTTGTGGATTCATGGTTTACATGTGGAAAATTTATATTTTTTTCTAGAGAGCAAGACCTAGATTGTTGTGCGACAGTTTCTCTTTATAGCCTGTGGTCAAAATGTTAGTCCCTAAACTGGCTAATGTTGGAGGCTTGGTATAATTCTACTGAATTCCTCAACTTTAAATGGGTGAATAAATGGCTATAGACTTGATGAGATATACTTTAGGACATTTTTGAGAGGCAATAGAGCATAAAGGCATTGCAGAGAGAGAGACCTGTGTTTGAACTCTGGTTTCGCAATTTAAGAACTGCATGCTTTTAGGAAAGTTGTTTCATTAAGTCTAAAGTTTCCTCAACGGTAAAATGAGGATAATAATTTGAACTTTCAGAGCTTTTATTAGTATTAAATAAAAAAAGTAAAGAGTTTAGAACAATTCCTAAGATGTGGTGAAGGTTATTTATAACTAATTATATTTAGAGTAACTGGATATTATTCTCTTATCCTAATGTTAACCCTCTGATATGGACTAAATTCATATTTAAAGTGTATGTTCAAATTAGATTTCGTTCTAAATTCATTTAGGAAAGAAAGGAAAACAATTAGGAAAGTATAAACTAACTTTATTTAATTTTTAAGGATATTTCTTAATAAAATATTTATTCTTTTCCTACATAAAGTATGTGACTTCCTACCCAATGGGCTGAGAATTAGATCTAAATGGGGGTAGATCTAAATCTTCTGACTCTGAATCTGAATGCTTCTCTTTATATTATGTAGCCTCCCAAATGTCCACTTATATAGTGTTAACCTGTAATGCAAAAATATGTTATTATTTTAAAAGGCTAGAAAAAACTGATCTAAAACACGCAAACACGTAATAGCATTAAAATAGTTTCTATTTGATGAGCATTTTACTCACCATGAAATAGTAAACACATCAGTTATAACTCCACTGCCATGTCTCTTCCTTGGAAGAGGTCCTATTTCATGGTTAACGTCACAGCTAAGGAATTGAAGCCTCTGGTTTGCATTATATGAATAAGATACTCTAGGATGTAGGTGGAATTTTACAAATATGTGATGTTTATAAATTCCTTATGCAATTTTAAAATTTAATAGCTTTCATACATGATAGGAGCAAAATGTAAACATCTCGTGCAAACCTATTTTACAGAGTTAACACTATACAATTCAAATCTCTAGACTTCAGCTTAACCATCATCTTTAGTGATGCATTGTTCATTTTGCTTTCCCAAGCCACTGAAAACATTCTCTGTTTGGTGCCGCATGACGTCATGAATTGCATCTGTGTGCACAATCCTAAATTTATTCCAAGTGTTTGCTTTTGATGAGGAGGCAGGTTTATACTGGTCCTCTAAAAAAAAGTTTGATAGGAACAGATGTGATAGAAGGTAATCAGGTAGTTCGTCCAAGTATACTGATACATTTTCTTAAAAAGACATCATGGGTGAATCATTAACCGTTTGAGATAAAATCATGCAGGAAGAAAGTACAACAAAAAAATAATGAAATTGTCATACTGTAGAGGAAATTTTTTTTTTTAGTTGTATTTAGTTGAAGGCTTACAGGAAAACTTGCTTCTCATTAAACAGCTAATACACACATTGTTTTATGATATTGATTAGCACTCCCACGATGTGTCAACACTCTCTCTTCTCAACCTTGGGTTCCCTATTACCAGCTTTCCTGTCCCCTCCTGCCTTCTAATCCTTGCCCCTGGACTGGTGTGCCCCTTTAGTTGGGTTTTATTTTATGGGCTTGTTTAATCTTTGGCTGAAGGGTGAACCTCAAGAATGACTTCATTACTGAGCTAAAAGGGTGTCCAGGGCCCATACTCTTGGGGTTTCTCCAGTCTCTGTCAGGCCTGTAAGTGTGGTCTTTTTTTAATGAGTTTGAATTTTGATCTACACTTTTCTCCAGCTCTGTCCAGGACCTTCTATTGTGATTCCTGTCAGTAGTCAGTGGTGGTAGTGGGGCACCATCTAGTTGTACTGGACTCAGTCTGGTGGAGGCTGTGGTAATTGTTTCATTAGTCCTTTGGACTAATCTTTCCCTTGTCTTTAGTTTTCTTCATTCTCCCTTGCTCCCAAAGGGGCGAGACCAGTGGAGTATCTTAGATGGCTGCTCACAGGCTTTTAAGCCCCCAGACGCCACTCACCAAAGTAGAATGTAGAATATTTTCTTTATAAACTGTGTTATGCCAATTGAGCTAGATGTTCTGTAGGGGAAAATTTTATAACATCTCAGAATAACACCAGAAACCATGTAGATATTTTACACAAAAGGATAAATAACTCACACTTTCCTCAGAGCATAGAATGAAAGGAGCATTAATACTAACATTTTTGTTATTAAAATTCCAAATTGTGTACTTTATAGAATCTCCAAGTGTATATATCTATATACCCCCATCTCTCTGAACAAATACACACGTTTCACATTGCTTCTTAGATCTACTAAATGTATTTTTTCTGCCTTCCAAGGCACAGGCATTTTTTAAAATGAATGAATCATGTAAATGAGTCAAGTGATTTGTGTGCTGACTCTATTAACAGGAAAACTATCATTTTTAGAAAATATATCACCTCTGTTGCATAGAGTTCTCCTCTTCCTGGGTATTCTTGGCTAAGCTAAGAAAAAGGAATCCAAAGTAAATGAAATTTTCACTAGAATAGTTCTAATTTTAATGTCGTAGTTGGTTGTACTGGTTAGGAGGAACTATTAGGAGAACACTTCACTTTCCCTTCCATAGTGCTTTGAAGTTACTTGTTTGCTTTATTGATTTTGTTATTTTTGCCAGGGATTTTAGATTAGCTATAATTTAATTTCATTTCCCCTTTTTGTGGCTTTTTAGAATGAAGATATTAGCAATACTGCATGATTTGCGTTAAGGTGGTTATTTGGGAGGCACATTATTTAGAAGAAAGAGGTCTGCTTCACAAGTCAGAATATTTGGGTCTTGGTCCTTCTGATATTTTTCGGCACCATGTGACTCTTGGGCAAGTGTAAAACTGTTTGCCTTAGTTTCTTAATCTGAAAAGCAATTTGTATTCTTAACAAGCTTTTCAGATCAAGAAACTAAGGACTCAGTAGATAGTTGCTAACGTTACTAGTTACAGACAGGTTTGTGCTGAACCACACAGGCTTCCTCTTCTGTACACTGCCTAAAGCCAAAATACTAAAGTGCTTATATGAATTACACTTTAACTCCTTTTTACGAAGTGGATTTTGAAAAGCTATAGTAACATAAATCCATACCACACAGAATAAAGTTGTGTTCAACAGTAACCTTTTAACTTTCTTTGCTTTGCTTCTATCCCAAACCAAAAACCCACTGCCGTCCAGTCAATTCTGACTTATAGCGACCCTATAGGACAGAGTAGAATTGCCCCGTAGGGTTTCCAAGACTGTGTAAATCTTTACAGAAGCAGACTGCCACATTTTTCTCTCTCGGAATGGCTGGTGGGTCGAGCCGCCCACTTCTTGGTTAGCAGTTGAGCATTTTAACCACTGCGCCGCTGGGGTTCCTTTTGCTTGTAACAGAAAAAAAAAAAAAAGGACCTTGGACTATAGCATGATACTAAATTTAGTAGTCATATTTGCCAATTAATATGGATAGTTAATTGCCTTTTTTTAAGAAGAGTATTTTCCACTTAGATATCTTAAAGGCTACAAATACGTTAAATATGGTCATGTTTCTTTCTTTTTTTTTTTTACACGTGTAAAATGTTGAATGTGGTAAGTTTTGGCATACACATACATCTGTGAAATCATCACTACAATCAAGATAGCATATTCATCATCCCCAAGGATTTCTCATGCCCTTTTGAATCCATGTCTTCTTCCCATTCCCAGGCAACCACCTCCCACCCCACCACCAGGCGACTCAGTCTGGTGGAGGGTGTGGTAATTGTGTTCCATTAGTCCTTTGGACACATCTTTCCCTTGTGTCTTTGGTTTTCTTCTCCCTTGCTCCAGATGGGGTGGGACCAGTGGAGTATTGTAGATGGCTGCTCACAATCTTCAAAGACCCCAGAAACTTCGCATCAAAGTAGGATGTAGAACATTTTCCTTACAAACTGTGTTATGCCAACTGAGCTAATGTCCTCCAGCCCTCAGCCCAGAAACTTGATCCCTATGGGAGTTTGAACGTGGCTATGAAGCTTCTATGACTTTGCCTTGGTCAAGTTGTGCTGGCTTCCCCAGTACTGTGTACTGTCTAACCTTTCACCATAGTTACCACTTAATCTGTTTTATAGTTAGTGTTTTTTCCTTCCCACCTGCCCCCTCCTTTGTAACCATCAAAGATTGTTTCTTTCTGTGTGAAAGTCTTTTCATGAGTTTTTATAATAATAGTCTCATATAGTATTTGTCCTTTTGTGATTGACTTATTTCACTCAGCATAAAGCCCCCTAGATTCATCCATGTTGTGAGATGTTTCACAGATTCTTCATTGTTCTTTATCTTTGTGTAGTATTCCATTGTGTGTATGTACCATAGTTTATCCATTTGTCTGTTGATAGGCACTTAGGTTGTTTCCATCTTTTTACTATTGTGAACAAAGCTGCAGTGAACATGTATGTGCACATGTCTATTTATGTGACGGCTCTTATTTCTCTAGGATATATTTCTAGGAGTGGGATTGCTGGATTCTATGGTATTTCTATTTCTAGCTTTTTAAGGAAGCATCATATCATTTTCTAAAATTGTTGTGCCATTTTGCATTCCCACCAGCAGTGCATAAGAGTTCCAGTCTCCCCGCAGCCTCTCCAACATTTGTCATTTTATCTTTTATCTTTTTTTTTTTTTTTACTTGAGCCAGTAATGTCGGGGTAAGATGATATCTTATTGTAGTTTTGAGACTGCATTTCTCTAATGACTGGTGATGACATGTGTCTGTTAGCATCTGAATGTCTTCTTTGGTGAAGTGTCTGTTCATATCCTTTGCCCATTTTTTAATTGAATTGTTTGTCTTTTTGTTGTAGAGTTGTTGGATTTTCTTATAGATTTAGATTAGACTTTGTCAGATATATCATAGGCAGTTTTTTTTTCCCCCAGTCTGTAGGTTTCTTTTTACTCTCTTAGTCTTTTGATGAGTGTAAGTGTTTAATCTTTAGAAGATCCCAGTTATTTAGCTTGTCTCCTGGTGTTTGTGTATTGTTAGTTATGGTTTCTATGCTATTTATGCTGGGCCTCTAGAGTAGAACCTACTTTTTCTTCCATGATCTTCACAGATTTTGGTTTTATATCTAAGTCTTAGATCCATTTTGAATTAGTTTTTGTGTATGGTGTAAAGTATGGGCCCTTTTTTTTTTTTTTTGGCCAATGGGCATGTAGTTTTGCCAGCATCATCTGTTAAAAAGACTGTCTTTTCCCTATTTAATGGACTTTGGACCTTTGTCAAAGATCAGGTGACCATAAGTGGATGGATTTACATCTCGGTCCTCAATTCTGCTCCATTGGTCCATGTGTCTGTTCTTATACCATGCCAGCCTGTTTTGACTACCATAGCTATATAGTACGTTGTGAGGTCACGTAGTGCAAGGTCTCCTGCTTTGTTGTTCTCCAATAATGCTTTACTTAATCTAGGGCCTCTTTCCTTCCCATATGATGCTAATGATTAGTTTTACCATCTCGTTAAAGAATGCTGTTGGTATATGGATCGAGATTGCATTGTATTTGTAGGTTGCTTTGGGTAGATTTTTTTTTCGGGGGGTAGAATTGACATTTTCACAATGTTGAGTCTACCTATTGATGAGCTTGGTATGTTTTTTCATTTCTATAGTCCTCTTCTGGTTTCTTTCAGTACTGTTTTGTGGTTTTCTTTGTATAAGTCTTTTACATCTCTGGTTGAATTTATTCCTGAGTATTTAATTTTTTAGGGTCTGTTATAAATGGTATTGTTTTCCTGATTTCCTTTTCCTAGTTCTCTTTATTGGTGTATAGGCATCCAACCGGTTTTTGTATGTTTATCTTATATCCTGCAACTCTGCTGAATCTTTCTATATTAGTTCCAGTAGTTTTCTTGTGTATGCTTTTGAGTTCTCTATGTATAATATATCATCCGCAAACAGGAATAGTTTTACTTCTTTCTTACCAATTTGGATGCCTTTGATTTCTTTTTCTTTCCTTATATCTCTAGCTAGGACTTCAGTGCAGTGTTAAATGGGAGTGGTGATAAAGGTCATTGTTGTCTTGTTCCTATTCTCGTGGAATGTTTTCAGGCTCTCTCAATTGAGAATGATGTTAGCTGTTCGTTTTGTATAGATGCCCTTTATTACGTTGAAGAATTTCCCTTCTATTCCTAATTTATTGGGTTTTTTTTCAGAAATGGGTGTTGGACTTCATTGAATGCCTTTTCTGCATTGATTGAGATGATCATGTGATTCTTTTGTTTTATTTATGTCGTGGATTATGTTGATTGATTTTCTAATATTGAACCATTCTTGCATACCTGGTATGAATCCCACTTGGATGTGATGTGTTTTTTTTTTATTATGATGCTGAATTCCATTGGCTAGAATTTTGTTGAGAATTTTTGTATCTATATTGATAAAAGATATTGGTCTGTAATTTTTGTTTGCTTTTGGTATTGGGGTTATTCTGGCTTCATAGAATGAATTTGGAAGTATCCATTCCTTTTCTATGTTCTGAAATAATTTGAGTAGTAGTGATGTGAGCTCTTCTCTGAATGTTTGGTAGAATTCTCCAGTGACCCCATCTGGGCCAGAACTTTTTTTTTCCTATTACCTTTTCAATCTCTTCTGTTGTTTTGGGTCTGTTTAGTTTTTCTGCCTCAGTTTGTGTTGGTTTAGGTAGGTTGTGTGTTTCTAGAAATTTGTCCATTTGCTCTAGATTTTCAAATTTTTTGGAGTACAGATTTTCAGAATACTCTGTTATCCTTTTTATTTCACTTGGGTCTGTTTTAATCTCCCCCATTTCATTTCTTATTTGGGTTATTTGTTTCCTCTCCTATTTTTCTTTTGTTAATTTCAACAATGGCTCATTGATTTCATTGATCCTTTCAAAGAACCAATTTTTTGTTTTGTTGATTCTTCCTATTGATTTTCTATTCTTTATGTCATTTATTTCTGCTCTGATTTTTATTTTTCCCTTTCTTCTGGTGGGTGTGGCCCCCTCTTGCTATTCTCATTCTGTTTGTTTGAGTTGTGTAGCTAATATTTTAATTCTATTTCTTGTTTTTTATTGTGTACATCTATTGCTATAAGTTGACCTCTGAGCACTGCCTTTGTGCCAAATGTTTCAGTACGATGTGTTTTCATTGTTGTTTGAGTCTAGGAATTTTTGATCGCATCTTTGATTTCTTCTGTCACCTAGTGGTTTTTTGATCAAGGTGTTACTCAGTTTCCATGCATTTGATTTTTTTCCATTGGTCGTCATATTATTAATTTCTACTTTTATGGTGTTGTGATCAGAGAAGATTCTTTCTATTATCTCAGTGTTTTGGATTTTGTTGAGGGTTGCTTTGTAGACTATGATGTGGTCTATTCTGGAGACCGTTCCATGTGTATTAGAAAAGAATGCATACTTTGCTGTTGTTGGGTGGAGTGTTCTATATATGTTATGAGGTTGATTGATTGTAACCTTTAGATCCTCTGTATCTTTGTTGAGTTTCTTTCCAGATGTTCAATCCTTTACCAAGAGTGGTGTGTTGAAGTCTCCTACTACTGTTGTGGAACTGTTAATTTCTCTTTTCAGTGCTGTTAGTTTGTTTTATGTGTTTTGGAGCCCTATCATTGGGTGTGTAGATATTTACCATAGTTATGTCGCCATGGTGGACTGTCCCCTTAATCATTATGTAATATTTTTCCTTGTATCTTATGGTGGATGTTTTCTTAAATTCTATTTTATCTGAGATTAGTATTGCCACTTCTGCTTTTTTTGGTAGCTCTTTGCTTGATATATTTTTTCCATCCTTTGATTTTTGATAAATTTATGTCTTTGTTTCTAAGGTGTGTCTCTCTCTTTTTTTTTTTTTATTAACTTTTATTAAGCTTCAAGTGAAAATTTACAATTCCAATCAGTCTGTCACATGTAAGTTTACATACATCTTACTCCCATCTCCCACTTGCTCTCCCCCTATTGAGTCAGCCCTTTCAGTCTCTCGTTTCGTGCCGTTTTTGCCGTCTTCCCTCTCTCTCTATCTTCCCATCCCCCCTCCAGTCAAGAGTTGCCCACACACTCTCCAGTGTCCACCTGATTTAATTAGCTCATTCTTCATCAGCATCTCTCTCCCCGCTGCTGACCAGTCCCTTTCATGTCTGATGAGTTGTCTTCGGGGATGGTTCCTGTCCTGTGCCAACAGAAGGTCTGGGGAGCATTGCCGCCGGGATTCCTCTAGTCTCAGTCAGACCATTAAGTATGGTCTTTTTATGAGAATTTGGGGTCTGTATCCCACTGATCACCTGCTCCCTCAGGAGTTCTCTGTTGTGCTCTCTGACAGGGCAGTCATCGATTATGGCCGGGCACCAACTAGTTCTTCTGGTGTCAGGATGATGTAGGTCTCTGGTTCATGTGGCCCTTTCTGTCTCTTGGGTTCTTAGTTGTTGTGTGACCTTGGTGTTCTTCATTCTCCTTTGCTCCAGGTAGGTTGAGACCAATTGATGTATCTTAGATGGCTGCTTGTTAGCATTTAGGACCCCAGACGCCACATTTCAAAGTGGGATACAGAATGTTTTCATAATAGAATTGTTTTGCCAGTTGACTTAGAAGTCCCCTCAAATCATGTTCCCTAGACCCCAGCCCCTGGTCTGCTGACCTTTGAAGCATTCATTTTATCCCGGAAACCTCTTTGCTTTTAGTCCAGACCAATTGGGCTGACCTTCCATGTATTGAGTGTTGTCTTTCCCTTCAGCCAAAGCAGTTCTTATCTACTGATTGATCAGTAAAAAACCCTCTCCCTCCCTCCCTCCCTCCCCGCTTCGTAACCACAAAAGTATGTGTTCTTCTCAGTTTTTTCTGTTTCTCAAGATCTTATAATAGTGGTCTTATACAATATTTGTCCTTTTGCCTCTGACTCATTTTGCTCAGCATAATGCCTTCCAGATTCCTCCATGTTATGAAACGTTTCACAGATTCGTCACTGTTCTTTATTGATGCGTGGTATTCCATTGTGTGAATATACCACAATTTATTTACCCATTCATCCGTTGATGGACACCTTGGTTGCTTCCAGCTTTTTGCTATTGTAAACAGAGCTGCAATAAACATGGGTGTGCATATATCTGTTTGTGTGAAGGCTCTTGTATCTCTAGGGTATATTCCGAGGAGTGGGATTTCTGGGTTGTGTGGTAGTTCTATTTCTAACTGTTTAAGATAGCGCCAGGTGGATTTCCAAAGTGGTTGTACCATTTTACATTCCCACCAGCAGTGTATGAGAGTTCCAATCTCTCCGCAGCCTCTCCAACATTTACTATTTTGTGTTTTTTGGATTAATGCCAGCCTTGTTGGTGTGAGATGGAATCTCATCGTAGTTTTAATTTGCATTTCTCTAATGGCTAATGATCGGGATCATTTTCTCATGTATCTGTTGGCTGCCTAAATATCTTCTTTAGTGAAATGTGTGTTCATATCCTTTGCCCACTTCTTGATTGGGTTGTTTGTCTTTTTGTGGTTGAGTTTTGACAGAATCATGTAGATTTTAGAGATCAGGCGCTGGTCGGAGATGTCATAGCTGAATATTCTTTCCCAGTCTGTAGGTGGTCTTTTTATTCTTTTGGTGAAGTCTTTAGATGAGCATAGGTGTTTGATTTTTAGGAGCTCCCAGTTATCTGGTTTCTCTTCATCATTTTTGGTAATGTTTTGTGTTCTCTTTATGCCCTGTATTAGGGCTCCTAAGGTTGTCCCTATTTTTTCTTCCATGATCTTTATCGTTTTAGTCTTTATGTTTAGGTCTTTGATCCACTTGGAGTTAGTTTTTGTGCATGGTGTGAGGTATGGGTCCTGTTTCATTTTTTTGCAAATGGATATCCAGTTATGCCAGCACCATTTGTTAAAAAGACTATCTTTTCCCCAATTAACTGACACTGGTCCTTTGTCAAATATCAGCTGCTGATACATGGATGGATTTATATCTGGGTTCTCAATTCTGTTCCATTGGTCTATGTGCCTGTTGTTGTACCAATACCAGGCTGTTTTGACTACTGTAGCTGTATAATAGGTTCTGAAATCAGGTAGCGTGAGGCCTCCCACTTTCGTCTTCTTTTTCAGTAATGCTTTGCTTATCCGGGGGTTCTTTCCCTTCCATATGAAATTGGTGATTTGTTTCTCTATCCCCTTAAAATATGACATTGGAATTTGGATCGGAAGTGCGTTATATGTATAGATGGCTTTTGGTAGAATAGACATTTTTACTATGTTAAGTCTTCCTATCCATGAGCAGGGTATGTTTTCCCACTTAAGTATGTCCTTTTGAATTTCTTGTAGTAGAGCTTTGTAGTTTTCTTTGTATAGGTCTTTTACATCTTTGGTAAGATTTATTCCTAAGTATTTTATCTTCTTGGGGGCTACTGTGAATGGTATTGATTTGGTGATTTCCTCTTCGGTGTTCTTTTTGTTGATGTAGAGGAATCCAAGTGATTTTTGTATGTTTATTTTATAACCTGAGACTCTGCCAAACTCTTCTATTAGTTTCAGTAGTTTTCTGGAGGATTCCTTAGGGCTTTCCGTGTACACGATCATGTCATCTGCAAATAGTGATAGCTTTACTTCCTCCTTGCCCATCCGGATACCCTTTATTTCTTTGTCTAGCCTAATTGCCCTGGCTAGGACTTCAAGTACGATGTTGAATAAGAGTGATGATAAAGGGCATCCTTGTCTGGGTCCCGTTCTCAAGGGAAATGCTTTCAGATTCTCTCTATTTAGAGTGATATTGGCTGTTGGCTTTGCATAGATGCCCTTTATTATGTTGAGGAATTTTCCTTCAATTCCTATTTTGGTAAGAGTTTTTATGATAAATGTGTGTTGAACTTTGTCAAATGCCTTTTCTGCATCTATTGATAAGATCATGTGGTTTTTATCTTTTGATTTATTTATGTGATGGATTACATTAATGGTTTTTCTAATATTAAACCAGCCTTGCATACCTGGTATAAATCCCACTTGATCAGGGTGAATTATTTTTTTGATGTGTTGTTGGATTCTATTGGCTAGAATTTTGTTGAGGATTTTTGCATCTATGTTCATGAGGGATATAGGTCTGTAATTTTCTTTTTTTGTAATGTCTTTACCTGGTTTTGGTATCAGGGAGATGGTGGCTTCATAGAATGAGTTGGGTAGTATTCCGTCTTTTTCTATGCTTTCAAATACTTTCAGTAGTAGTGGTGTTAAGTCTTCTCTGAAGGTTTGGTAGAACTCTGCAGCGAAGCTGTCCGGGCCAGGACTTTTTTTGTTGGGAGTTTTTTGATTACCGTTTCAATCTCTTTTTTTGTTATGGGTCTATTTAGTTGTTCTACTTCTGAATGTGTTAGTTTAGGTAGGTAGTGTTTTTCCAAGAATTCATCCATTTCTTCTAGGTTTTCAAATTTGTTAGAGTACAATTTTTCGTAGTAATCTGAAATGATTCTTTTAATTTCATTTGGCTCTGTTGTGATGTGGTCCTTCTCGTTTCTTATTCGGGTTATTTGTTTCCTTTCCTGTTTTTCTTTAGTCAGTCTAGCCAATGGTTTATCAATTTTGTAAATTTTTTCAAAGAACCAGCTTTTGGCTTTGTTAATTCTTTCAATTGTTTTTCTGTTCTCTAATTCATTTAGTTCAGCTCTAATTTTTATTATTTGTTTTCTTCTGGTGCCTGATGGATTCTTTTGTTGCTCACTTTCTATTTGTTCAAGTTGTAGGGACAGTTCTCTGATTTTGGCTCTTTTTTCTTTTTGTATGTGTGCATTTATCGATATAAATTGGCCTCTGAGCACTGCTTTTGCTGTGTCCCAGAGGTTTTGATAGGAAGTATTTTCATTCTCGTTGCTTTCTAAGAATTTCCTTATTCCCTCCTTGATGTCTTCTATAACCCAGTCTTTTTTCAGGAGGGTATTGTTCAGTTTCCAAGTATTTGATTTCTTTTCCCTAGTTTTTCTGTTATTGATTTCTAGTTTTATTGCCTTGTGGTCTGAGAAGATGCTTTGTAATATTTCAATGTTTTGGATTCTGCAAAGGTTTGTTTTATGACCTAATATGTGGTCTATTCTAGAGAATGTTCCATGTGTGCTAGAAAAAAAAGTATACTTTGCAGCAGTTGGGTGGAGAGTTCTGTATAAGTCAATGAGGTCAAGTTGGTTGATTGTTGTAATTAGGTCTTCCGTGTCTCTATTGAGCTTCTTACTGGATGTCCTGTCCTTCTCCGAAAGTGGTGTGTTGAAGTCTCCTACTATAAATGTGGAGGTGTCTATCTCACTTTTCAATTCTGTTAAAATTTGATTTATGTATCTTGCCGCCCTGTCATTGGATGCATAAATATTTAATATGTCTTCCTGATCAATTGTCCCTTTTATCATTATATAGTGTCCTTCTTTATCCTTTGTGGTGGATTTAAGTCTAAAGTCTATTTTGTCAGAAATTAATATTGCTACTTCTCTTCTTTTTTGCTTATTGTTTGCTTGATATATTTTTTTCCATCCTTTGAGTTTTAGTTTGTGTCTCTAAGTCTAAGGTGTGTCTCTTGTAGGCAGCATATAGATGGATCGTGTTTCTTTATCCAGTCTGAGACTCTCTGTCTCTTTATTGGTGCATTTAGTCCATTTACATTCAGCGTAATTATAGATAAATAAGTGTTTAGTGTTGTCATTTTGATGCCTTTTCATGTGTGTTGTTGGCCATTTCATTTTTCCACATATTTTTTTGTGCTGAGATGTTTTTCTTAGTAGATTGTGAGATCCTCATTTTCATAATGTTTAACTTTATGTTAGTTGAGTCGTTACGTTTTTCTTGGCTTTTTTCTTGAGTTATGGAGTTGATATTCCTTTTTGTGGTTACCTTATTATTTACCCCTATTTTTCTAAGTAAAAACCTAACTTGTATCGTTCTATATCGCCTTGTATCACTCTCCATCTGGCAGTTCAATGCCTCCTATATTTAGTCCCTCTTTTTGATTATTGTGATCTTATATCTATTGATTTCCATGATTCCCTGTTATGTGTATTATTTTGTTTATTTATTTATTTTTTAGAATTAATCTTAATTTGTTTGTTTTTGTGCTTTCCCTATTTGAGTTGATATCAGGACGTTCTGTTTTGTGACCTTGTATTGTGCTGGTACCTGATATTATTGGTCATCTGACCAAACAATCTCCTTTAGCATTTCTTGTAGCCTTGGTTTGGTTTTTGCAAATTCTCTAAACTTGTGTTTATCTGTAAATATCTTAATTTCTCCTTCATATTTCAGAGAGAGTTTTGCTGGATATGTGATCCTTGGTTGGCAGTTTTTCTCCTTCAGTGCTCTGTATACGTCGTCCCATTCCCTTCTTGCCTGCATGGTTTCTGCTGAGTAGTCTGAACTTATTGATTGTCCCTTGAAGGAAACCTTTCTTTTCTCCCTGGCTGCTTTTAAAATTTTCTGTTTATCTTTGGTTTTGGCAAGTTTGATGATAATATGTCTTGGTGTTTTTCTTTTTGGATCAATCTTAAATGGGGTTTGATGAGCATCTTGGATGGATATCCTTTCGTCTTTCATGATGTCAGGAAAGTTTTGTGTCAGAAGTTCTTCAACTATTTTCTCTGTGTTTTCTGTCCCCCCTCCCTGTTTTGGGACTCCAATCACATGCAAGTTATCCTTCTTGATAGAGTCCCACATGATTCTTAGGGTTTCTTCATTTTTTTAAATTCTTTTATCTGATTTTTTTTCAGCTATGTTGGAGTTGATTCCCTGGTCCTCCAGATGTCCCAGTCTACATTGTAGTTGCTCGAGTCTGCTCCTCTGACTTCCTATTGTGTTGTCTAATTCTGTAATTTTATTGTTAATCTTTTGGATTTCTACATGCTGTCTCTCTATGGATTCTTGCAACTTATTAATTTTTCCACTATGTTCTTGAATAATCTTTTTGAGTTCTTCAACAGTTTTATCAGTGTGTTCCTTGGCTTTTTCTGCAGTTAGCCTAATTTCATTTGTGATGTCTTGAAGCATTCTGTAAATTAGTTTTTTATATTCTGTATCTGATAATTCCAGGATTGTTTCTTCATTTGGGAAAGATTTTGATTCTTTTGTTTGGGGTGTTGGAGAAGCTGTCATGGTCTACTTCTTTATGTGGTTTGATATGGACTGCTGTCTCTGAGCCATCACTGGGAAACTAGTTTTTCCAGAAAATCTGCTAAAAAAAGAATGCTGTCAGATCCCTATCAGTGTTCTCCCTCTGGCTCAGGCTATTCGGATGTTAATGGAGCTGCCTGGGGAGGTGGGGAAGGGATCAGAGAGCTAGGAGTGTAGCACCTCAGATTATAGCCAGAGTTGTTTGTCTTACTTGGAATGACTTTTATATCTGAGATTTCCATGGGGCGCATCGCCTTTATGTACTGGCTGTGTGGAGATTGCCCCCCTGGGGGGTCTGGCCCGCTGACGTCACGGTCATATCCTCCGCTGTCAGCCCCTCCCCCAAGGTTAAGGCTCCCCTCCTGGGACGGTGCACTCCCATCTCAAAAATCAGTCGCTGCCTCCCGGGGTCTCTGCGTCCCGCCAGCCACGTCGTGTGCCACTCCTGCGAACCGGGTGGGCTCCCCCCCCGGGGTCAGCTCAGGAGAGCGGAGCAGGTCCCCATGCCTGAGTCGTGACTGCGCGTCCCGGCTGGGGCGCCGCTCTCCCCGCTCCAAGACCAGCCACTGCCTCCCGGGGACTTCTTCCACCGGCTACTCCGCCACACCGCCCGCGCGAACCGGCTGGGCCAGCGCGAACTGGTTGGGGCCGCCCCGGGGTCAATTCAGGGGAATGTAGCTGATCCCCGTGCTCACACCCGCCCGCGCCCGCCAAAATCCTGGCGGGACGGCTCCCCGGCTGGGACGCTGCTCTCCACGCTCCAAGACCAGTCACTTCCTCCCGGGGACTTCTCCCTCTGGTGCGCCACGCTGCTCGTGCGATCTGGGTGAGCGCTGCCCACACGAACGACTGGGCCCCCCCCCCGGGGTCAATTAGGGAAATGTGGCTGGTCCCCGCGCTCGTGCCACGCTCGATCCCCCCCAATCTCCCGGCGGGACGGCTCCCTGGCTGGGACGCTGCTCTCCCCGCTCGAAGACCTGTCACTGCCTCCCGGGGACTTCTCCCACTGGCTGCGCCACCACGCCTCCCGCGCCAACCGGCTTGGCTCCCTCCTGGGATGAGTTCGGGGGCTAGGGCTGGGCCCCTTGTCTGTGCCGTCTGCCCCCCTGGGCTCTGCCCCAAATCGGGCTCTGAAGGTCACCTGCCTGGTACGCTGGCTCCTGGCTCTGAAGACAGTCGCTGTCTCCCCGTATTTGTTCGTTCTTCGTCTCTAAATCTGTGTTTGTTGTTCAGAGTTCGTAGATTGTTATGTATGTGATCGATTCACTTGTTTTTCTGAGTCTTTGTTGCAAGAGGGATCCGTGGTAGTGTCCACCTAGTCCGCCATCTTGGCCCCACCTCCTCTTTTTTTTTAATTAACTTTTATTGAGCTTCAAGTGAACGTTTACAAATCAAGTCAGACTGTCACATATAAGTTTATATACACCATACTCCATACTCCCACTTGGTCTCCCCCTAATGAGTCAGCCCTTCCAGTCTCTCCTTTCGTGATAATTTTGCCAGCTTCCAACTCACTCTATCCTCCCATCCCCCCTCCAGACAGGATATGCCAACACAGTCTCAAGTGTCCACCTGATATAATTAGCTCACTCTTCATCAGCATCTCTCTCCTACCCACTGTCCAGTCCCTTTCATGTCTGATGAGTTGTCTTCGGGAATGGTTCCTGTCCTGTGCCAACAGAAGGTTCGGGGACCATGACTGCCGGGATTCCTCTAGTCTCAGTCAGACCATTAAGTATGGTCTTTTTATGTGAATTTGGGGTCTGCATCCCACTGATCTCCTGCTCCCTCAGGGGTTCTCTGTTGTGCTCCCTGTCAGGGCAGTCGTCAATTGTGGCTGGGCACCAACTAGTTCTTCTGGTCTCAGGATGATGTAGGTCTCTGGTTCATGTGGCCCTTTCTGTCTCTTGGGCTCTTAGTTATCGTGTGACCTTGGTGTTCTTCATTCTCCTTTGCTCCAGGTAGGTTGAGACCAATTGATGCATCTTAGATGGATGCTTGTTAACATTTAAGACCCCAGATGCTGCATTTCAAAGTGGGATGCAGAATGTTTTCATAATAGAATTATTTTGCCAATTGACTTAGAAGTCCACTTAAACCATGGTCTCCAAACCCCTGCCCTTGCTTCGCTGACCTTTGAAGCATTCAGTTTATCCCAGAAACTTCTTTGCTTTTGGTCCAGTCCAGTTGAGCTGACCTTCCATGTATTGAGTGTTGTCCATCCCTTCACCTAAAGCAGTTCTTATCTACTAATTAATCAGTAAAAAACCCTCTCCCACCCTCCCTCCCTCCTCCCCTCTTAACCACAAAGAATGTGTTCTTCTCAGTTTATACTATTTCTCAAGATCTTATAATAGTGGTCTTATACAATATTTGTCCTTTTGCCTCTGACTCATTTCGCTCAGCATAATGCCTTCCAGGTTCCTCCATGTTATGAAATGTTTCACAGATTCGTCACTGTTCTTTATGGATGCATAGTATTCCATTGTGTGAATATACCACAATTTATTTACCCATTCATCCGCTGACGGACACCTTGGTTGCTTCCAGCTTTTTGCTATTGTAAACAGAGCTGCAATAAACATGGGTGTGCATATATCTGTTTGTGTGAAGGCTCTTGTATCTCTAGGGTATATTCCGAGGAGTGGGATTTCTGGGTTGTATGGTAGTTCTATTTCTAACTGTTTAAGATAGCGCCAGGTGGATTTCCAAAGTGGTTGTACCATTTTACATTCCCACCAGCAGTGTATGAGAGTTCCAATCTCTCCGCAGCCTCTCCAACATTTATTATTTTGTGTTTTTTATATTAATGCCAGCCTTGTTGGAGTGAGATGGAATCTCATCGTAGTTTTAATTTGCATTTCTCTAGTGGCTAATGATCGAGAGCATTTTTTCATGTATCTGTTAGCTGCCTGAATATCTTCTTTAGTGAAGTGTGTGTTCATATCCTTTGCCCACTTCTTGATTGGGTTGTCTTTTTGTGGTTGAGTTTTGACAGAATCATATAGATTTTAGAGAACAGGCGCTGGTCGGAGATGTCATAGCTGAAAATTCTTTCCAAGTCTGTAGGTGGTCTTTTTATTCTTTTGGTGAAGTCTTTAGATGAGCATAGGTGTTTGATTTTTAGGAGCTCCCAGTTATCGGGTTTCTCTTCATCATTTTTGGTAATGTTTTGTATTCTCTTTATGCCTTGTATTAGGGCTCCTAAGGTTGTCCCTATTTTTTCTTTCATGATCTTTATCGTTTTAGTCCTTATGTTTAGGTCTTTGATCCACTTGGAGTTAGTTTTTGTGCATGGTGTGAGGTATGGGTCCTGTTTCATTTTTTTGCAAATGGATATCCAGTTATGCCAGCACCATTTGTTAAAAAGACTATCTTTTCCCCAATTAACTGACACTGGTCCTTTGTCAAATATCAGCTGCTGATACATGGATGGATTTATATCTGGGTTCTCAATTCTGTTCCATTGGTCTATGTGCCTGTTGTTGTACCAGTACCAGGCTGTTTTGACTATTGTGGCTGTATAATAGGTTCTGAAATCAGGTAGAGTGAGGCCTCCCATTTTGTTCTTCTTTTTCAGTAATGCTTTGCCTATGCGAGGCTTCTTTCCCTTCCATATGAAGCTGGTGATTTGTTTCTCTATCACCTTAAAATATGACATTGGAATTTGGATCGGAAGTGCGTTGTATGTATAGTTGGCTTTTGGTAGAATAGACATTTTTACTATGTTAAATCTTCCTATCCATGAGCAAGGTATGTTTTCCCACTTAAGTATGTCCTTTTGAATTTCTTGTAGTAGAGCTTTGTAGTTTTCTTTGTATAGGTCTTTTACATCTTTGGTAAGATTTATTCCTAAGTATTTTATCTTCTTGGGGGCTACTGTGAATGGTATTGATTTGGTGATTTCCTCTTCGGTGTTCTTTTTGTTGATGTAGAGGAATCCAAGTGAGTTTTCTATGTTTATCTTATAACCTGAGACTCTGCCAGACTCTTCTATTAGTTTCAGTAGTTTTCTGGAGGATTCCTTGGGGTTTTCTGTGTATAAGATCATGTCATCTGCAAATAGAGATAATTTTACTTCCTCTTTGCCAATCCGGATGCACTTTATTTGTTTGTCTAGCTTAATTGCTCTGGCTAGGACTTCTAGCACAGTGTTGAATAAGAGCGGTGATAAAGGGCATCCTTGTCTGGGTCCCGTTCTCAAGGGAAATGCTTTCAGGCTCTCTCCATTTAGAGTGATGTTGGCTGTTGGCTGTTGGCTTTGCATAGATGCCCTTTATTATGTTGAGGAATTTTCCTTCAATTCCTATTTTGGTAAGAGTTTTTATGATAAATGTGTGTTGAACTTTGTCAAATGCCTTTTCTGCATCAATTGATAAGATCATGTGGTTTTTGTCTTTTATTTATATGGTGGATTACATTAATGGTTTTTCTGATATTAAACCAGCCTTGCATACCTGGTATAAATCCCACTTGGTCGTGGTGAATTATTTTTTTGATATGTTGTTGAATTCTATTGGCTAGAATTTTGTTGAGGATTTTTGCATCTATGTTCATGAGGGATATAGGTCTATAATTTTCTTTTTTTGTGATGTCTTTACCTGGTTTTGGTATCAGGGAGATGGTGGCTTCATAGAATGAGTTGGGTAGTATTCCGTCTTTTTCTATGCTTTGAAATACCTTTAGTAGTAGTGGTGTTATCTCTTCTCTGAAAGTTTGGTAGAACTCTGCAGTATAGCCATCCGGGCCAGGGCTTTTTTTTGTTGGGAGTTTTTTGATTACCGTTTCAATCTCTTTTTTTGTTATGGGTCTATTTAGTTGTTCTACTTCTGATTGTGTTAGTTTAGGTAGGTAGTGTTTTTCCAGGAATTCATCCATTTCTTCTAGGTTTTCAAATTTGTTAGAGTACAATTTTTCGTAATAATCTGATATGATTCTTTTAATTTCAGTTGGGTCTTTTGTGATGTGGTCCTTCTCGTTTCTTATTCAGGTTATTTGTTTCCTTTCGTGTATTTCTTTAGTCAGTCTAGCCAATGGTTTATCAATTTTGTAAATTTTTTCAAAGAACCAGCTTTCGGCTTTGTTAATTCTTTCAATTGTTTTTCTCTTCTCTAATTCATTTAGTTCAGCTCTAATTTTTATTGTTTTCTTCTGGTGCCTGATGGATTCTTTTGTTGCTCACTTTCTATTTGTTCAAGTTGTAGGGACAGTTCTCTGATTTTGGCTCTTTCTTCTTTTTGTATGTGTGCATTTATCGATATAAATTGGCCTCTGAGCACCGCTTTTGCTGTGTCCCCGAGGTTTTGATAGGAAGTATTTTCATTCTCGTTGCATTCTATGAATTTCCTTATTCCCTCCTTAATGTCTTCTATAACCGAGTCTTTTTTCAGCAGGGTATTGTTCATTTTCCAAGTATTTGATTTCTTTTCCCTAGTTTTTCTGTTATTGATTTCTACTTTTATTGCCTTGAGTTCTGAAAAGATGCTTTGTAATATTTCGATGTTTTGGATTCTGCAAAGGTTTGTTTTATGACCCAATACGTGGTCTATTCTAGAGAATGTTCCATGTGTGCTAGAAAAAAAAGTATGCTTTGCAGCAGTTGGGTGGAGAGTTCTGTATAAGTCAATGAGGTCAAGTTGGTTGATTGTTGTAATTAGGTCTTCCGTGTCTCTATTGAGCTTCTTACTGGATGTCCTGTCCTTCTCCGAAAGTGGTGTGTTGAAGTCTCCTACTATAATTGTGGAAGTGTCTATCTCACTTTTCAGTTCTATTAAAATTTGGTTTATGTATCTTGCAGCCCTTTCATTGGGTGCATAAATATTTAATATGGTTATATCTTCCTGATCAATTGTCCCTTTTATCATTATATAGTGTCCTTCTTTATCCTTTGTGGTGGATTTAAGTGTAAATTCTATTTTGTCAGAAATTAATATTGCTACTTCTCTTCTTTTTTGCTTATTGTTTGCTTGATATATTTTTTTCCATCCTTTGAGTTTTAGTTTGTTTGTGTCTCTAAGTCTAAGGTGTGTCTCTTGTAGGCAGCATATAGATGGATCGTGTTTCTTTATCCAGTCCGAGACTCTCTGTCTCTTTATTGGTGCATTTAGTCCGTTTACATTCAGTGTAATTATAGATAAGTGTTTAGTGTTGTCATTTTGATGCCTTTTTATGTGTGTTGTTGACAATTTCATTTTTCCACTTACTTTTTTGTGCTGAGACGTTTTTCTTTGTAAATTGTGAGATCCTCATTTTAATAGTATTTGACTTTATGTTTGTTGAGTCGTTATGTTTTTCTTTGCTTTTATTTTGAGTTATGGAGTTGGTATACCTCTTTGTGGTTACCTTAATATTTACCCCTATTTTTCTAAGTAAAAACTTAACTTGTATTTTCCTATATCGCCTTGTATCCCTCTCCATATGGCAGTTCTATGCCACCTGTATTTATTCCCTTCTTTTGATTATTGTGATCTTTTACATATTGACTTCCGTGATTCCCTGTTTTGAGAATTTTTTTTTTTAATTAATCTTAATTTGTTTTTGTGATTTCCCTATTTGAGTTGATATCAGGATGTTCTGTTCTGTGACCTTGTGTTGTGCTGGTATCTGATATTATTGGTTTTCTGACCAAACAATTTCCTTTAGTATTCCTTGTAGCTTTGGTTTGGTTTTTGCAAATTGTCTAAGCTTATGTTTATCTGTAAATATCTTAATTTCTCCTTCATATTTGAGAGAGAGTTTTGCTGGATATATGATCCTTGGCTGGCAGTTTTTCTCCTTTAGGGCTCTGTATATGTCATCCTATTGCCTTCTTGCCTGCATGGTTTCTGCTGAGTAGTCTGAACTGATTCTTACTGATTCTCCCTTGAAGGAGACCTTTCTTTTATCCCTGGCTGCTTTTAAAATTTTCTCTTTATCTTTGGTTTTGGCAAGTTTGATGATAATATGTCTTGGTGTTTTTCTTTTTGGATCAGTCTTAAATGGGGTTTGATGAGCATCTTGGATAGATATCCTTTCATCTTTCATGATGTCAGGGAAGTTTTCTATCAGCAGATCTTCAACTATTTTCTCTGTGTTTTCTGTCCTCCCTTCCTGTTCTGGGACTCCAGTCACATGCAAGTTACCCTTCTTGATAGAGTCCCACATGATTCTTAGGGTTTCTTCATTTTTTAAAATTCTTTTATCTGATTTTTTTTCAGCTATGTTGGTGTTAATTCCCTGTTCCTCCCGATTTCCCAGTCTGCATTCTAATTGCTCGAGTCTGCTCCTCTGACTTCCTATTGCGTTGTCTAATTCTGTAATTTTATTGTTAATCTTTTGGATTTCTACATGCTGTCTCTCTATGGATTCTTGCAACTTGTTAATTTTTCCACCAAGTTCTTGAATAATCTTTTTGAGTTGTTCAACTGTTTTATCAGTGTGTTCCTTGGCTTTTTCTGCAGCTTGACTTATTTCATTTCTGAGGTCATCCCTGATGTGTTGAAGCATTCTGTAAATTAGTTTTTTTTTATATTCTGTATCTGATAATTCCAGGATTGTTTCTTCATTTGGGAAAGATTTTGATTCTTTTGTTTGGGGGGTTGGAGAAGCTGTCATGGTCTGCTTCTTTATGTGGTTTGATAGCGAGTGCTGTCTCCGAGCCATCACTAAGATATAGTAGTGATTTATTCTATATTTGCTCACTGAGTCTTATCTTGTTTTTTTTTCTTTCAGTATATGTGGATGGGCTTCTAGATTGTGCTGTCTTGTTAGTTGTAGCCCTTGACTTGCTTGTGACCTTTTGCGAGCTGGTTTGGTCTGGTATGAGATATATATGCCTGAGTCTATTCACTATTCTTGAGTAGAATCTAATTTTGGGTCATTAAGTGTGTGCTGCACCCTAACACCTATCCACCTCGAGAAGTAGTGGTGATAGTTGTGTGCACCAGATTCTATTAGCAGCTGGGGTTCACCCTCCAGGGGGGGCAGGATGCTGACAGGGTTCCCCCAAGTATCAGTGAGGTAGGTGTGTCTCTATTCCTATAGCACCTTGGTGGGAGGGCTCTGCAGCTGTACCTTAGGCCCCCAATGCAAGTACCTCTACTGATTGGTAGGTGTCACTCTCCTTAGAACCCTAAGGCAAGAGGCTAGGTGGTCTGGGGGGAGCCTCAGCCCTCAGTTCCCTGTTGTGGGTCAGTTAGGGCTCTGTTGAATAAGCAGAGATATCAGACTTGGGAAACTTGTCCTTCCAGTAAATCCGCTAAAAGAATGCAGTCAGATCCCTATCAGAACTGCCTTTGCATTATTATAGCCACCTTGTTCCCTGTAAGGATGAAAGCCCGAGATTTGGATCATATACGCTTGGCTGGAGCTGGTTCTGTGTTTTTAGTCCAATTAGGGAAGGATCTTTGGTCCCTGGTTTTTTTGTGGTTGCTTCTCTCAGGCCGGAAGAATGGGTTAGGAAAAGACCAAAAAAAGGGAAAAGCAAAGCTGCGGAGCTGGAGCCGTTCTCCCTCTGGCTCAGGAAATTCCAATGTTAATGAAGCCGCCTGGGAAGGGGAGGGGAGGGTTCAGAAAAACAGCAGAGAGTAGCACCCTGGAATATAGCCAAAGTTGCTTGTCTTGCTTGGGATGACTGTTTTATCTGAGATTCCCCAAGGGGCGTGTTGCCTATGTGTGCTGGCTGTGTGGAGATTGTCCCCGAGGGTCTGGCCCGCTGAAGCCGTGGTCAGATCCTCCGCTGCCAGTCCAAAGCCCAGTGTCAAGGTTCCCCGGCTGGGACACTGCACTCCCGGCTCCAAAACCAGTCACTGCTTCCCGGGGACTTCTCGTCCCGCCAGCTGTGTGGCCGCGCCACCCGCGCAGACCGGCTGGGCCCCCTTCCGGGGTCTGTTCAGGGGGCTAGGGCTGCGCCCCGTGTTTGCGCCATCACAGATGTCGTGTTCAGCTCCCCTCTGCCCAGTCCTAAGCCCTGCGCCAAGGTTACCTGACTGGGACGCTGGCTCCAGGCTCCGAAAACAGTCGCTGCTTCCCCGTAGTTGTTCGTTCTCTGTCTCTGTCACTCAGGTCAACTCTTTAAATCTGTGTTTGTTGTTCAGGGTTCGTAGATTGTCATGTATGTGATCGATTCACTTGTTTTTCCGAGTCTTTGTTGCAAGAGGGATCCGAGGTAGCGTCTACCTAGTCTGCCATCTTGGCCCCGCTCCTCCAGGTGTGTCTCTTATAGACAGCATTTTGATGGGTTCTTTCTTTCCTTTTTTTTTAAATCCATTCTGTCACTCCGTGTCTCTCTCTGGGTGCATTTAAGCTGTTCTTGTTTCATGTGATTATTGATAGGTGTGAGTTTATTGCTGTCATTTTGTGATTTTTTTTTTTGGTGGTGGCAACATTTTCTTTATTCCTCTATTCTCCTGTGCTGAATTCCTTTTGTTTGTGGATTTCCTTTTCATTTGTTTTGTTTCTGTTGATTTGCGTTTACTGAGACTTTGTTTTTCTTCTTTATTTTGATGAGTAGGTTTGTTAACTTTCTTTGTGGTTACCTTGAAATTTATTCCTATCATCCTAAGTTCGAACCAGTTTTTTATTACTTGAGAGTGCCTTGACTTCCTCTCCATTTGAAAGTTCTATACCTACACTGTTCATTCCCTCTTTTATTGTTCTGACATTGTTGTCATTTACAGATTAACATCTCTGGTTCCCTGTTGTAAATCTTTTAGTTTTGTTTTATCCTTGAGAGTTCATTACCTAGGATGGTACCTTGCTGATGGTGTCCTGTGTCCTAGATTTAGGTTGTTGTCTGAAGTTTGGTTTGGTTTTTACATATCACTTTAATTTCTGTTTATTTGGAAATGTCCTAATTTCACCATCATATTTGAGTGAGAGTTTTGCAGGATGTATTATTCTTGATTGGCAGTTTTTTTTCTTTCAAGGTTTTATATAGGTCATCCCATTGCCTTCTTTCCTGCGTGGTTTCTTGCAAGTAATCAAATCTTAGTCTTATTTTTTCCCCTCTGTATGTGAATTTGCCTCTTTCTTGAGCTGCTCTAAGGTTTCTTTCTTTGTCTTTGATTTTGGCAAGTGTGATTATAATATGTCTTTGTGACTTTGTTTTGGGTCTCTTCTATATGGGGTTTGTTAAGCTTCTTGGATGGTCAGCTTTTCATCTTTCATGATATTAGGGAAGTATTCTGTCAGCAAATCTTCAATGATTCTGTGTTTTCTCTTTTCTTCTCCTGTTATGGAACTCTGGTCATGGGCAAAGTTTTGCTCTTGATTGTATCCCACATAGGTTTCAGGTTTTCTTCTTTTTTTTTTTCTCTGATTTATTCTCAAAGTGGTGGCCAAACATTTGTCTTCAATTTCTCTGATCCTGTCTTCCATTGTTTCAAATTTGCTCCTAAAACCTCCTATTGGATTGTCCGTTTCTGAAATCTTGTTGTTTATCTTTTGAATTTCTAACTGCTGCAGTTTTTGTATGATTTTTAATTTTTTATTTATTTTGACATTTTATTCCTGTATTTTCCTTTGCTTTGTCTGTGTTTCCTCTGATTTCGTCTGTATTTTCCATGATTTTGTTATTTTTTGCTTAGTTTTTTCTGTGTTTTCCTTTGTCTTTTTCCTAATCTCTTGAAGAATGCTGAATATTAAATGAATTCCCTATCAGGTAGTTTTGGTGGCTTTTCTTCTACTGGAGGGCCATTTGGTGTTTTATTTTGCTTGCTTACTTTAGCCATCCTCTCTTTTTTGTTGTTGTTGTTGACATTCAGGAATTATTTTGTTTATTGATTGTAGCTTTGTTCATTTTGTCCTCCTTTGTTGTTTTGTTTGGTTATGTCTAGGCTGGTATGCTGGGCGTGTTTGTTGCTTTGTTTTCTGTGGGCACGATACTTCTCACCACTTTGTCTAGGTGGGCAGGGCTGGTTACTCAACTATGGTGCAGGAGGGCAGGTCCAGCAGGGGGAGAGGGATGGGGATGGATCATTTGTGGAACAAACTGTAGCAGGTGGGGTGGGGCCGGATGATAGCACGGTGCAGGATCCAGGGACTTGGGGGTCTGTGCTGGTGCCACCTTGGTATGTGGCACTTGGCACACAGTACAGATAGGCAGGAGGAAGTGAGGAGGATTTGATGTGTGGAGCTAAGTGGGAGAAAAAAAGAAGAGAGAGAAACAGAAACAAACAAAAAAAAAATGAAGAAAAAAGTAAATAAAATGGTGGTGTGGTGAAAGTTGTCAGGTGGGAGTGGGGCAGACCTGGGGAGGCTGTGTGCCAGTGACTCTCTAGATGAGCAGTGTGGCTCAGCCTGTCATGAAGGGGGTGGGTAGTGCAGTGCTTGGGGCTAGTTAGATGGGGGAAAGGACAGAAGGGAAAGAGAAGAAACAACAACAACAACAAAAATAAATGGTGGTGCCGAGTTTGGGGGTGGGGCAGAACTGAGGTGTCATCAAGCTGGTGTCTCTCTTGCTGGGTGATGTGGCGCAACCCCTCAGGAAGGGGCATGGGCAATGCAGGGCCTAGGAGGGAGGGAGAAGAAAAAGGGAGAAAGGGAAAGATAAAAAATATGGTGCTAAGGGAGCCAGTGTGTGGGGGTGGGGCAGACCCAGGAAAGCAGTTTGCTGTGGCTCTCTAATTGAGCAGTGCAGCGTGGCCCATTGAGAAGGGGCAGGAGTGGTGCATAGGGCTAGGTGGGTGGGAGAAAGGAAAGGAAGGAAAACAGAGAGAGAAGAAAACACCATAAAAACAGTAACAAAACACACACACACACACACACACACACACCCACCCACCCCACTGGGGGAACCAGCTGTAGGGGTTGGGGTGAACCTGGAGTGGCAATGTCTTTCCGCCTGAGCGACTGTGGCCTGTCGAAAAGTGGCAGAGGCAGAGTACGGGGCAGAAGGGTGGGTGGTTGGAAAGTGTGTATCCCTGGTTACTGGCTGTGCTGTCTTCTGTTGGGATCTCTGTGAAATTGACTTACCATACTCCCTGTCCTGGGTCCTTGGTGGCTGTGGTCCAAGGTGGCAAATCTGTGCTGTGTTAGCTGGCAGGGGACCTCCACTCTGTAGCTGTCTTTGTTCTTTGTAAAATCAATTTCTTCTGCTGTTGGGTGCTTGATTGAGTTCTTTATCCCTTTATTTAATGCTTAGTGTTCCAGGACTGACATTTGTGTCTGTTTCACTTAGTTCTTCAGGTCTTTGCTGCAGAGGAACAGCATGGTGATTCTGTCTATAGTGCCATGTTTTGTGGTCATGTTTCATTGCTTGAAATCCAGATTTTGTTTAACTTAAGTGATTGAGCACAATTTACAATGGTGCTTTCTATATGCATCAGGCTGTCAGCTGTAAATAAGCAAAATGCCTGGAGTTTTCCAGTAGAACAGATATGACAATGAATGGGTGATCAAAAATTTTTGTCCAATGAAACAATACCAACGAATGACATCTGCATTTACTCAGAATCTCATATGGTTATAGCATGTATCTCCTTCTCCATAAATCTTGAGCTTCAAAGAGGCTGAAAATTCTTTTTGTATTGATTTTTCTTGTTTGATTTCGTTTAATAAAACTAATGTGCAGTTGTTGAGAATGAACATAGAAAGGGGTATTGGAAACATTTGGCATTTGTCTAATTCCCATGACAATAGGCTAATACCTCTGAAAAGAAAATTGATTCAGAAAATGATATGGAACGTATGCTAGGATAAATCAGAGTCTGAACTCATCTTGAGCTTGAAATCTTAGAACGTCTGAGAGTATTCTCTGGAAATCCAGAAGAGCTGTCTGGTTCTGACACATTTCTTCCTCTTTCAATAAAAACCAGATCTGGGCTGGTGCTAGTCCCCGGGGTAGCTAGAATGAAGCTGACATCAGGTGAAATTCCACAATTTATAATGCCAGTGAGTGGGTAACTTAAGGACTCCACCCCCAACATTTTGACACAATGCAATTATTTACTTTTGACAGACAGTATTTGTTTGAAAAGGTTACTGCTAAAAGTACCATCTTCAGATAAATGTGCTCAGATTTGTATTTTAGATATATTTCACAGCTGTGCTTTTATAAATAGGTTGGAAAATAGCTAGATGCTGATTTATGTTTGACAGCTACTTTTAGTGGTATTCAGAATTTCTGCAAAGATATTTTGCTTTGTTCCCTTGAGTCTTCACAGCTCATGAAAACTCCAAACAGCATTAAAGACAAGAGGGGGAAAAATCTTTAATACAAGATGTTTAAACCTCCGTGGGTTATCTTGCTCCAGATTTTCCAAACTAGTTATGAACCATTTCAACTGTTTGAATCTATTCAGTGAATAATAAAAGGGCATCCCAATGCATAATGTAGACATGAAAATGTGCAAATTGATGTGCTATGTTTGTGGGTAAATGTGTAAGTGTATATGCCCATTTTGCCTGTTGGTTAAAAACATGGATTCTGGAACCTGACTTCCAAATGGGCTCTGCAGGGAATGTTGAGCAAATTACTTTGTTTCAGTTTCCTCATCTGTGTAAAACGCACAATAATAGTACATATTTTGCGAGGCATTATGAGGACTAAATAAGTTAATACATGTAAAGCACTTAGAAATGCTTCACTCATAGGAGTTCTATGATAAATATTGTTGGTGTTGGGTACTGCTGAGTCAATTCTGACTCATAGCTGCGTTGTAGGACAGAGTAGAACAGCCCCATAAGGTTTCTAGGCTGTAATCTTTATGAGAGAAGATCGCCAGGTCCTTTCTCCGGTGGAGCTGCTGGTGGTTTCAAACCACAGACCTTTCAGCTGCTGAGCACTTGACCATTGCACCATCAGGGCTCCTTGTGTTAAATATTAGCTGCTATTATATGTATATGTAGATATTTATGTAGAGGTAGCATGACTAGAAATTGATAAACCTAAAATATACTCAGTGTTCCTTCTTATAACTTAATCTCCATCCCCGTCATTGATTATATGGAAGTTGCTGTATTACCAAAGAGGTATTGAACTCTATAACATTTCAAACTAGAACTTACATTCAAACTTACATTCAAAGACGTAAGGTAAATAAATATATGTAGTTGGGTGCTTTAAATTTTTTGATTGCCCCCTTTTCTCTCATTTTATCCTCAAATATTTCCAGTATTATGTCAGTCTAGGGAGTATTTAAGTGGCTGAAATAATCCACCCAGAGTCTCCCAGGTGTGTTTATATATTTGATGGTGTGTAGGCTTTTCCATGTGGTGATTCTGTATGGATATCACTGTGAGCAAAAGATACAATAAATGACATAACGTGACATATTTGTTCTTTCTCCTTATGAGGAAAATGTTTTTATTTTCTACCTGATAATTTTTGTTTCTCCAGTGTTTCTTAGGTACTTCAATAAATCATTCCTTTTCCACCATTTTTTCACATGCCAAGTGTTTTACCACCATTTTCCCAAGTTCTTTTTCTGTGTGTCACCACTTGATTTGGAGCTTGGGACAGGTGTGGCTTCGGTGAGGGGCAGACAGAAGATGAGTACAGGAATGTTTGGGAGCAGTTACCCTTTCCTCATGAAAATGAAGATCATCTTCTGCATTTTTTCCCCCAAAACCTGAAGACTGACTCTTGTTTTAGGGTGTGTGTTTCACTCTCCTTTCCTCTGTGGGTGCTTGGTACTGAGCAGTATCCACTTACCCTGTTTTACATTTTTCGTTTGAAAGATCCAGTTACCTCAAGTCCTTTTCTTTCTTGAACGTTGCAGCAAACCTGCTGACCTAATAATTCTCTCCTTTCTAATTTCCATCATTATCTCTACTCAAAGTTACATCACACACATATCTGTGCCAGAGAACATGCTTGAAGGGCAGAGAGAGTCCCCTTTGTGGGAGGAAATAGCGCATATCATCTAAGAGCTGAGACTCAAGTGCATAACGAATATTATTTCCTCATGTTTGATGGCATTTGTCAGGTGAGTTTATATTTAGTTGTGGTATCACTGGCTGAAGCAGCACAGCTGTTCAGCTCTTCAGAAATGCTGAGACAGACACAGCCTGGAGGGGCCAGTAATGTTCATTACTCAGTGCGTCCACAGATCCAATAGTCCTGAATCTTCTCTCTCCAGATCCATCCCTTTGTCACTTTCTGTGACTGCCAAAGCCAGTCAGAAGTTTGCTATATGTTGTTTTTGATGTAGTACTGTCAAATAGGAGGAGCTCTATTGAAAGCTTGGTGGTTCAAACCTACCAGCAGCTCCATGGGAGAAAGATGCTGCAGCCTGCTTCGGTGAAGATTTATAGCCTTGGAAACCTTTGGGGCAGTTCTCCTCTATTCTTTAGGGCTGCTATGAGTCAAGCTTGACTCAGAGGCAGAGGATTTTTTACTGTCAAATCCCTGATAAACTTTCAATTCCTTGTTCTTGGGGACTCGGCAATTAAGAACAAGTGTCAGTTTTCCTGATGATACTTTAAAGGGTAACTCTTTGAACTCCATTGCTGGTATAATAAAGATAATATTAAATTAATAACAGCTTCACCATTGTAGAGTGTCTGGCCTACAATGAGAAAAGAACTATTGCCTTTATTAGTGTTTTAAGTATTGTGTATCTCTTGATCTGCATAATAACCCTGCAAGGTAGTCGTCTTTCCCAGGGCCATTTCTGCAGCACTCACTAAAACAACCCAGGCTCACTGTGACCCCACTTGCCCCAAGCCTCTGACAGTGACTCTGAGAAAACACCAGACTCTCAGATTTGCTTTCAATTGTGTCCTTTTGTATTAGGAGCAGTATTATGTGGTCTTCCGAAACTAATTGCTCTGATTGCTATGCATGTCCACTGCCATTTTCTTCCCAGGAGTGTGCAGTCATTGAAAATAGGCTGCATCATTGGGGAAGAGACACAAAAGCCACGTCTGCAGGGGCTCAGTGACCTGACAGGATAAGAGCCTTAAGCTTACTGCACAATATACCTGTTCACATAATTGTTTTGTTGTCAAAGTTGCTTTTTTGCTTTCTTCCTTTTGTTCTGGCTTCAAACTTATTCTTGGAGCATTTTCGTGACCTTGAACATGAAATGAAATGGTGATCCCACTTCTCAAGGGAAATGTGTTTAAGATGTGCTGGTTCATGAAAGAGAATCATCAGTCAGAGTTCCCCAAGGGCTTAACCTTCATCCTCTTTTCAAAGAGAAAGCTGCTTCCTTCCACGTACACAGCAGGCTCTCCCTGAGGTTCCTTTCCCTCTCCGTTTCCCAACCCCTTTCTGCACAACAGTAGCTTTTTTATCTTTTGAGCTTTTTGGTGTGGATGCACCATCTGTAGTCCAGTAATGTGGTAACTTTTCTCTCTTTTTTTCCCTACTCCCTCTCTACTTCCCTGCCACATCTCCAGTTTTCATCTGTGTATTGCTATAATGAAGATTAAAAAAAAAAAAAGGTAGCAGTTGTATACACAAAATGCTAATTCGGCTGTTGCTCTCAAGTTTGGTGCATGCTTGGGAAATCTTAATTTTTACAGGAAAATATGAATGTTACATGTAGTTCGAGGGCAATAGTAATAGTTTTTCTTTGTTACGTAAGGAAGAGTTGAAGAGGGGGTTTAGAAGACAAGAATCATGTAATTATGTTTTCTGATGACTGAGCCAAGCAAACTCCAGTCCCCACCCCAACCATCCGTGGACAGGGAACCAGTTTGTTGTTGCTTATGATTTTGAATCTTACTTTGTGAGTACTTAAAACTCTTCCTGAAACTTCATTCAGGCTTTCATAAATGAAAATATAGCAATCTGGTGGGACTGGACAAGGAGAGTAGAGATGGGAAGCTGGTGATTCTGGAGAGGAAGGGGGAAGTAAGCTGAGCACCAATTGCCCAGAGCTGGGTTAACACTGAGTGGGCTGAGGCAGAGACCAAGGTGAGGGATGGGGTTGGTTCAAGTGCCCAGTTGTTGAATCTGGTCTAAGAAGACTGGTTAGCTGGCAGTCAGCCCTCATGTGAGTGAACAAGCTCTGTCTGCTTCTGGTAATCTCATTTGCAGCCCTCCCAAAAGTAGTTCAGGTACCTAAATTTTATTCCTTGGACACCCAGTGAAGAAGCTTCCCAACAGTGCCCCAAGAACAACTGCTAGACCCCAGGTGAGCCCTGGACCCCTTGCGGGGTGGTGGAAATGAACTTCAGTGCCTGCAATTAACCAAAACCAGTTCTCTTCAAGTTGACTCCGATTCATGGCAACCCATGTGTCTATGAGTAGAGCTGTGCTCAATAAGATTTTCAATGGCTGATTTTTCAGAATTAGATTGACAATCCTGTCTTCTGAAGCACCTCCGGGTGGGCTCGAACCTAACAATCTTGAGTGTGTTATTAACTGCTTGTACCACTTGGGGACTCCATGCCTACAATTAGAGTGTTGGTTATCTCAAGCTGTGCCTCTGAGTAATGGATACCAGTGTTATATTAGGTAAATATATGTACAAAGTATGGATCTTTAGCACTCTCTATACCTATTCGATTCGACGGCACTGGGTTTTTTTTTTTGTACCTATTCTTAACAATGTCTTCTTTTGTTCTGGGTGAAATCTTACCCAGTTCAAGGGTCACCTATTCTGGCAGAATATTGCCCCTATCTCTTAGCTTCCACTTACGCTTATTATTGCTGTATTAAAGTATGTAAGAGTCTTCTAGGATTCTTTTAAGGTATTTTCATACTTAGAGTGGACTATCTCTTGCTGGGGATGATTTTAAGTCAATCTTAGACAATTTTCCTTTCTTTCTCTCCTCCACACAGGTTTTCTGAATCTACCAGGTCTCCCCTAATGTCTGAGGCAGGAGTTTGAGAGAGAGCTCTACTGGCAACTGGTATTTATTTTTCTAACAAGTAATTTGGTATCTTCAGCATTCTCTGTTCTCCTGGTTATGCTGAAGGCATGAGATTTGCAAGATTTCGTTTGCTCTTCTGGTTTATCTGTATAATTTCTTGGAGGGTAGGTAGAAAGATTTGGATGTAGGTAGCTGCCATTATTTTGGCTACTCAGAAATTTATAATTTCCTTTTTTATTCTTTGAGGAAATATTAAAATCATATTTTAAAATTCCAAGTAGTATCTGTTATTGATTTCTAAATAGTTGCATTGTAGTCAGAGAATGTGATCTGAATGTTGGCAGTTACTGAAAATTTGTTGAGCCTTTATATGGCCCAGGATGTGGTTAGATTTGTAAAAAAAAAAAAATTCTTGAATTTAAATTTCTTTTATACTAATTTAGTCTTATGAATTTTGAATAATACTTTAAAAAAATTTTCAGCCACTTTTGGCCATCTTCAATTAGAGGGTTTAAAAGGTAAAATTAAAATGAAAATCTTACTAGTTAAGACTCACAAAATTAAAAATGTGTATAAGAAATTTAAATAATGAAAGTTTCAATTTTTTTTTTTTAACATTTGTAGCATTTACATTTCTGAGGTTATTAACGTGTAAAACTGCACTGAGACTTTTGGAAGTGTGTATGTGTGTTTGTGTGTATACATGCACAAATATATGTGTGTATATGCCCATTCATGTATATACATAAGGAGCCCTGATGGTGCAGTGGTTAAAGACTCAGCTGCTAACGAAAGGTGGGTGGTTTGAACTTTACCAGCCGCTCTGCAGGAGAAAGATGTGGTAGTCTGCTTCTGTAAAGGTTATAGCCTTGGAGACTCTATGGGGCAATTCTTCTCTGTCCTATAGGGTTGCTGTGAGTTGGAATTGACTCGACAGTAACAGATTTTTATGTATATACACACGTACATATATACACATATATATGTGTGTAGATGTGTATGCATATATGCGTATGAATGTTTACATATATGAACATTGTTGTTAGCTGCCATCGAGTCAGCCGCTGACTCATGGAGATCCAATGCACAATGGCCATCCACATTACTGGTTACAGATCAGACCATTATAATCCATAGGGTTTTCACTGGGTGATTTTCAGATGTAGATTGCCAGGCCTTTCCTCCTAGTCCATCTTAGTCTGGAAACTCTGCTGAAACCTGTTCAACATCATAGTGACACGCAAGCCTCCACTGACAGACGGGTGGTGGCTGTGCGTGAGGTGCATTGCCTGGGAATCAAACTGGGATCTCCTTCATGGGAGGAGAGAATTCTACCACTGAACCAGTAAGGCCTCATATATGATATCAATAGAATGTGTGTGTGTGTATATATATCCTGTTAGTGTGCAAGTGTAATACCTTTTGAACACATTTGATTCCATGAAATAAATTATTCTTGCTTCCACATACTAAGAAGCAAAAAGATGCTTCATCTTAAAATTGATATAAGCTTGTTCTCTTTCTATGAATATGTATAATCTATGTCTGAGGTCAGTAAGGCTTGGGTGTTTGGAGAATTATGATAAGACAATAAAAGCAGCTCTTTTGAGAAAGGATGTGGAGTTCAATCATTTTGATAGATTCAGAAAACTTTGAAAAATATATAGTTTTTCAGGTTGACTCTAAATAAAACTTGAATTTACCTTTTGATTGGGGATATTAAAAAAAGAGAAGCTTATTTAAACAGAGTTCTTTCTTCAGAAAATTTCTTCTTTCTGTTGAAATTCTAAGAAGAAAATTGTTTTCCAAAGCATTAAGCGCTAAATTCCTTTAGAATAGATTCTTTTTCCAACAGCAAGCTCTAAATGATTCAGGAAGAATAACTTTTTTCAAAAATATAATCATAGGTAGATTTCTCCCTGAAAGATGTTGAGATAGTGTACTCTTTTTCTCTGTCTACAAATACACACACATATTCTCCAAGAATAATCATGACAAAAATAACCCAAACTATCAAAGAACACTCACTATAAGAACACTAGCAAATGCGTTAATTTATTTTATGTAGCCAGCATGAGGGTAATGGAGCAGCTATGATTGACAGTTATTGTGTGTATCGATAAAATTCATTATCTGTGGGATGTTTCCTATACTGCATATAGATTTACAATTAGCTGATCCTGTATAGGTGGGCATGGAAGAAAATATAGAAGCAATTTAGAAAGGGAAATGGCCTGGGATGATAGCCCAGCTGGAAGTAAGGATGTTCCTGTGTTGAAGCTCAGTGCAGTTAAAAGGATTTAGCAGCCAGATTATCAAGGTAATAGCTGGAGGGTTTAATCATTGGCCCTGGAATTTCTTCTGCTGTAGTGATTTAAATGAAAGGGATAATGTAGCAGTCATAATCCCTTGAATAAGATAGGTTGGAATTCTACAACTCCCCATTAATTACACATTCAAGACCCATTGTTCAGGGTTTGAAGTGCTGTGATGTCAGAGGCTTGAGGAGTTGGGCCACTACATAAAGGGCATATAGTAATTATGGGAATGTTTGCATTGTCAGCTGTGAATCTTAAAACTCTAAGACTGTTTCTTTGGAGTGCAGAAGTTTTGTTAAAAGTTCCTAATCAACCTAAAATCTCTGTTTGTTAGGTGCCATTGAGGTGACTTCAATTCATGGTAACCATATATATAACAGAACAAAATGTTGCCTGGTCCTGAGCCATTGTTCCTATGTTTGAGCCCATTGTTGCAGCCACTGTGTCAGTACATCTCATTAAAGGTCTCCCTCTTTTAGGGTCTTAGTATTAAAAGCGTGACATCTGCTAGACAATTCTAAGAGTGCATTGTTAGTCAGACCTACACTACAAGTTATAATTATTTTTTGTAACCTTGAGGTGGCATGGTAGAATGGAATGAGCTTTCGACTTGGAGTCAGATGATGTAATTTTCATACTTGGACCTGCCAGTTTAAGCTCTCTGAACTAGGGCAAATCATTTTACCTTTGTATACCTTAATTATTTTGTCAGTAAAATGGTAATATTCCATTCCAGGGGAGGCTGTGAGAATCAAAGGAGTTTTGTAATTATAAAACAATACACAAAAGGGAGATTTTCTTCCTGCCGTATTCCTTTATTATTGTTTTTGCCCTTTCATCCTGGTTTTAATGCTTTTGATGATTTAACTTGATGGTGTGTGTCATTTGATGACGATACGTTATTGATCTAAGCCCCATCTTCGTTTTTTGGAAGTATAAGTGCCTTGGTTATCTAACCTGTTGCCATTGGGTTGATTCCAACCCATAATAACCTTGGAGGACAAAGTGGAACTGCCCCATAGGTTTTCCAAGAAGCGGCTGGTGGATTTGAGCTGCCGACCTTTTGGTTAGCAGCCATATCACTTAACTACTGTGCCACCAGGGCTCCTGCTGTAACAGAAATGCCACAAGTGGGTGACTTTAACAAAGAGAAATTTATTTTCTCACAGCTTTTCAGGAGGCTAGATGTCTGAACTCAGGGTGTCGGCTCTAGGGGAAGGCCCTTTCTCTGTCGTTTCTGGGAAAAGGTCCTTGTTTCTTTTCAGCTTCTATTCCTAGGTTCCTTGGCGATCATGTAACTTGTATCTTTCCATCCATTTGTGGTTGTTTGCTTGCTTAATATGCTCTTTTTTACACCCTTTCCTCACTTATCTGTGTGGTTAGGTTCCAAAGACTAGGTTGTTATTGCGAAATTGGTGTTGTGTGAAAATGGAGGATGTCTACAGCATTACGTAACTGTCATATTACATCATTACATAATTGCTAAACCACTGTGAATCGTGGCCCAGCCAAGTTGACACATAACCTTAACCATCACAGCCAGCGTTACTCTCGCCTCGCACCTCAACATTTGTTTCTGCCAAATGTACGTTGTTAATGCACAAAATAGTCAGATAGATTTTTACTATTGTCGTAAATGGGAAATGTTGGATAACAAGGTAGGTGATAACTGAGGAGAAGATGTATTTCAAAAGAGATCGACTGAAGACACACCCTGTACTAATACTGCCTCATTAACATAACAGAGAAAACCTATTCCCAAATGGGATTACAACCACAGGTATAGGGGTTAGGATTTATAGCACGTATTTTTTGGGGGGACACAATTCAACCCATAACAATAAGTAATGCATTTTAAAATGAGCTATTATTATCATCTACCTCTTAGAAGTTCTAAAGTCTGTTATTTTAGCTCCTAAAAATACTCAGAAGAAAATGTTTCTCTAATCAGTAATTTAAGGTTATATTTGATTTATATGCTAATAGCTTATATTTTGCCTCTAGACTAAAAGTATTTAGAGCCTAATTTATGTAGGCTATATATGCTAACATGGGAAAATGAAAAAAAAAGTGACACCACTCCTTGGTTTGCTCAAGACCGACAAAAAGATATGTTTTATTATTGCCACCTTTTCTTCCATACTTTTTTGTGGTGGATGGAGCACTAAGAATTTGATCTGGGACTAGTTAAGGAAAATTGTAACATCAAAGCTCTGGCTAGTTCTTCTTCTGGAAATCCACGACAGAAGGCTAAATTATTTAGCAAAATTCTTCAGTGGTTTTTTTAAGGCTAAAAGGGTCAAGTGCCCTGACCACCTCTGCCTTGGACCTGGCTGAAAGGAGACGCTTGACAGTAAAGGGCTAAAGAATTCTGTGAAATTTTGGTGTTCCCCTGTGGGGTGGGGTAAAGGTATGTTGGATCATGGAACTAAAAGGAGAGAGATGGAAAAAAGATCAGCAATGAGGATGGAGGGGGCTAGCAACATGGCAACCAGACGAGATCTGTGGAGAAAAGCTGCCAGGGAGAAATTCACAGAGGTGAGGAATAGCCAAATAATCTTTAACAATATTAAGAATAGAGCTTCTAACTGGTTCATTCTGTTTAGAACTCCTGCTGAGAATTTGCATTTCCACCCCAGATATACTGAATCATAATCTACATTTTAATTAAGGTCACCAGGTGATTCTTGTGTATAATAACTTTTGAAAACAGCTGCTCTACTACTGTTTCTCAGAATTGGTCCCTAACCAGCATTAACAACACCTGGGAACTTGTTAGAAATGCAGACTCTCAGCATGGGTTTGAACCAGAATGAACCACTTCAAAGCCCTGGTTAAGATGTTGTTTTATGCTGTGTGGTACTTATCTTTCTTATTCCCAAGCCCTCAAGAGGAGTCTGTTAAATCTAACAGCCTTCTGTTATTGGTGATTTAAGAAGCAAAGAAAAGAAGAACTGTTATTACATGGAGATGGTGTAAGATTTTCTGTGGTGTAAGAGCTGTCTTAGTCATCTAGTGCTGCTATAACAGAAATACCAGGAGTGGATGGCTTTAACAAAGAGAAATTTATTATCCCACAGTCTAGTAGTCTAGAAGTCCAAATTCAGGGCATCAGCTCCAGGAAGACTTTCTCTCTCTGGCGGCTCTGGAGGAAGATCTTTGTTGTCAATCTTCCCCTGGACTAGGAGCTTCTCTGCACAGGAACCCCGGGTCTGAAGGATGCGCTCTGCTCCCAGTGCTTCTTTCTTGGTGGTATGAGGTCCCCAACTCTGATTGCTTCCCTTTCCTTTTATCTCTGTTAAGATAAGACTTGGTGTAGGCCATACCCCAGGGAAACTCCCTTTACATTAGATCAGGGAAGTGACCTTAGTAAGGGTGTTATGTCCCACCCTAATCCTCTTTAACACAAAATAGAGGACAACCACACAACACTGGGAATCATGGCCCAGCCAAATTGATATACAATTTTTGGGGGGACATAATTCAGTCCATGACAGGGACCAAGGCTTGGATATTAAATAAGAGTATAAACCTAGAAGACTGGATCCAGGAACATGCAGGTTATACTAGTGCTAGGAAAAAACTGTGGAAAGACTTAGAAACGGATACAAAGATGACTGGGTGGTATAGAGGTTTCATATTCACAGCAAAGAGCAAAGGATCCCTATTCAGTGAGATGCAAACAAATTTTGCTAGGTGAGTGGTGATAGAGTTGATGCCTCACTCTTGTCCTCAGATAATTCCAGACATTACATTTTATTTGGATATTGACCAGTTTGGCATTTATTAACAAATTCTTTTTACCATTCTTGATTGCCTATGTAAATATACTTCAAATAGTCCTTTGGCTTGGTTTTAGCATCTTAAACTGATTTTCTTACTAATGAGTTAAATCTTGACAAGTGTTCATTTCATATTTGTTGTGTTATGAGTCATGATTTTACTTTTTTAAGGTAAGCTTTACCTTTTTTTTTTTCACCTTTAGCACAAGTTTCCACAGCGCTGATGTGCTCAAACAGGCCCTTCAAATGACTAAATTCCTGAATCCTTCTTACCTTACTTCTTTAGTACCACATTCCTCTGCCTTGTGGGAGACATAGAATAATTTCTACCTCTAACCCTCACTCATGAGTTAGTGTACACTGAGCACTAATCCCCACTCCATCAGACCTCAGACATAAAGTCCAAAGGAACAGGGATTAGCCACTCATTGCCTGACTTTGAACTGGTGGCCTGCTCAGAGAAAAATTAGTGTGACCAAACCTGGAGCTGTACACAAAAATAAAGTATCCCTAATTTCCACTCCCTTACTCTGTTTTTTTGGTACTCTATTTTAGGAAGTTATTTCATTTGGGGAATAATGTAGATGGAATTATTAGAAATATAAATGAATTATATGACACAATAGCTATTATGAACATAACTAATATAAATTCCAATCAGTAATAAAAAGTGAGGAGCTGAAAAAAGAATTCAGGAAACTAGTGTGAAATTGACAGGTTTGTGAAACATGGAGATTTACCCTTAGATTAACAAATAGTTTCCTGTCAGAGATATTTTGTCTTTTCCTAGTTCCAACCGTTTTGATTTAATATTCTGTTATCCAGAGACAGAGCAATCTGAAACATGTAGCTTCCTTCCAGAGGGAGGTGAGAGGTCAGATCCTGTGATTATTTTTGCTCAAGAATGTTAATATTTTGTTAAGATGAATGGACTCTCATCTTAGCGTGAAAAATATAATCATATTTCTTTCATTTGAAAATTATAAAGGAATGATTCATTTCTCCTGTTAACTAAAATGCTTCTCAGAAAATACTGAATTCCCCAACTGATGTTATTAACTATTTCCAATGTAAGTACAAGACTTTTAGAGAGTATGGCATTTATTTGTCCATACGTATTTCTCATTTTTAAAATTTTCATCCAGGCTTTGAGTTTTTCTCTTTCCTATTAAATTCGTTATTAAAATATATCTGTTCTTTGATTTCCATTTCTGATTGTGTAAACTCTGGTTTGTTATTTTTATAACTGAAGTAACTTTGTTCTTTTTATTATCAAAATGATGTATCAAGAACAATAGAAATCACGGTAGAAAAGCTAGACAATACAGATAAAAGACCATCCCTCCTCCATAACTTCATCCCTCAGAAGTAAACACTGTTGATGCCTCTCGGTATTTCTTTACAGGTCTTTTTCTATGTAAAAATGTGGTCATAATGCATTTTATGCACACACACACGTTTCAAAATATAAGATCCTGCTGCTTTTTAAAGTTTGTTTTTTCACCAGAAGGAATTTACCAAAATTTCCCCATGTTAATAAGGCATATTCTAGAGCATATGTTCTTAACCATGAGATCTGGAGTTGGACGGGTTCGAATCCCAGTTCTAGTTGTATGACCTTGGGAAGCTACATGATCTTACTGAGCTTTGCTAATTTCATTTAAAAAACGGATTTGATATCAAGTACCTACTTGATAGATTTGTTGTAAGTAAAAGAGTACGTGTAAAGTATTCAGCACATATAAGCATTAAATAAATGTTAACTATTATAATTTACATGTGATCAAATATGTCTGTACTTTCACCAGTTTTAGGGGTTGGATTAAAAATGGAATTAGGGTTGAGATGATGGGGCTGGGGGAGATTGTTTTTCTTTTATTGCATTGAGTGGTAATCTTAAAAGTGTGTCTGGTAATCTGATACTGTAACAAAAAATTGTGTGCAGTTTTTTCGATGGTGTTATCCTGTGTTAATGGATTCCGATCCATTTCCCTGCAAGGTTAAGGGTTACACTCTCTGAGTGATTGTTTATAGCTGAGGGTGAGCTACACCGTTTATTACTGGACCAGACTCTAGCTGTAGCATTCAGGAGACAACTGAACGTTTGTGCTTGGCAGCTGTGGAAATTTAATTTTGGCTGAATGGGGCCGTTAATGATTAACAAAAGAACTATATGCTTGAGTTCATCTTAACAGCTAAACTCCTACTGGGTTTCGAGAGATGCAAAAGTCATGGCAAATTAAGTCACATCTAATTCAAAGCAATATTTATTGCAAACTGGTCATACAGTTGATTCCAAATCCTGTGCCATTTTTGTCAGCAAGGAGATGTTTCAAGTATGACAGGTAGCACATTTCTGGAATTTGATCAATTTTTGGTGGTAAAAACCAGTATTATGATGCCAGAGATACTTAACAGACCTTTTAAAGTAAAGACTACTTTGTGTTTATGTTTATATATATATTTCTCTTTAGGCCTACATTTATAATAACCTTACACTGCTTTGAAAGATGGAATTTGTTAAGGAACCAGAGACTTTTTTTTTGCCTTAAGTTCACTGTGTTTTAATTCAACAAATTTAACTGCTTAAAAAAAAAATACATATATATATAGTAATATATATATACCCGGGCATTTCTTTTCCCTCCCCCAATAATTTTAGAAGAGAAAAAAAATTAAGTTTATTTTTGTGAAACTGTCCTCAACAGTGTAGAGCATAAGGGTTAGAAGAAAAACACAAATTGGAAAGACAAAGTTCACAGGACTAAATGACTGTTCAAGTTTACACATCTGATCAGTGGTAGACCTCACCCTGGATCCCAGGGCTGTTCCTACCAAGGCTAATAACTTTTCTGTGGTACTACATAGCTTTCTTTTATAAATGTCCTATGAAATGGATATATACCCATAAAAATATTATATGCACATTAGATATAAAATGGTATTTTAATCCTATTCAAAACAGTTATGCTTGTTATTTGTTGTTATTGTTACGTACCGTTGAGTCAGTTCCGACTCATAGCAGCCCTATGCTCAGCAGAAGGAAACACTGCCCAGTCCTGCATAATCGTTGCTGTGTTTGAGCCTGTTGTTGAATTCACTGTGTCCATCCATCTCACTGAAGGTCTTCCAAGACAGATTTTTTCATTCTTCTGGCAATCTCTGGTATATTCTGTATTCTTTGCCAACACCGTAATTCAAAGGCACCGTTTCTTCTTTGGTCTTTATTCATTGTTCAGCTTTCACATACATATGAGCTGATTGAAAATACCATGGCTTGGGTCAGGTGTGTGTTAGTCCTCAAGGTGACATCTTTGCTTATTAACCCTTTAACAAGGTCTTTTGCAGCAGACTTGCCAATTCAGTATGTCGTTTGATTTATAAAAGACTGCTGCTTCAGTGGGCATTGATTGTGGATCCAAGTAAAGTGAAATCCTTGGCAACTTCAATCATTTCTCCATTTATCATGATGTTGCTTACTGGTCCAGTCGTGAGGATTTTTGTTTTCTTTATGTTGAAGTGTAATCCATACCGAAGGCTGTAGTCTTTGATCTTCACGAGTAAGTGCTTCAAGTCATCTTTGCTTTCAGCAGACTAGGATGTGTCATCTGCATATTGCAGGTTGTTAATGAGTCTTCCTCCAACCTGGATGCCGTGTTCTTCTTCACATAGTCCAGCTTTTCAGATCATTAGCTAAGAATACAGGTTGAATAAGTATAGTAAAAATATACAGCCCTGACGCACACCCTTCTTGACTTTAAACCATGCAGTATCCCCTTGTTCTGTTCAAACGACTGCCTCTTGGTCTATGTACAGGTTCCTTATGAGCACAATTAAGTGTTCCGGAATTCCCATTCTTTGGAGTGTTATCCATAATTTGTTATGATCCACACAGTCAAATTGCTGTTGCATAATCAATAATACACAGGTAAATCTCTTTCTGGTTTTCTCTGCTTTCAGCCAAGACATCTGACATCAGCAATGATATCCCTGGTTCCACGCTCTCTTCTGAATCTGACTTGACTTTTTGGCAGTTTCCTGTTGATGTACTGCTGCACCTGCTTTTGAATTATCATCAGCAAAAGTTTAATTGCATATGACATTAATGATATTTGATAATTTCCACTTTCTATTGGATCATCTTTCTTTGGAATGGGCACAAATACAGATCTCTTCCAGTTGGTTGGCCAGATAACTGTCTTCCAAATTTCTTGGCATAGTCAAATGCTTACAGTGTTGAATATGTTTGTTGAAACATCTCAGCTGATATTCTGTCAATTCTCGCAGCCTTGTTTTTCACCAGTGCCTTCAGTGTAGCTTAGAATTTTTCCTTCAATACCATTGATTCTATTTTTAAAAATTTTTTTTTGGTGCTTCAAGTGAAAGTTTACAAATCAAGTCAGTCTCTCACACAAAAACTTATATACACCTTGCTACATACTCCCAGTTGCTCTCTGTCTGATAAGACAGCCCGGTCCCTCCCTCCACTCTCTCTTTTCATGTCCGTTTTGGCAGCTTCTGACCCCCCCTACCCTCTCATCTCCCCTCCAGGCAGGAGATGCCAACATAGTCTCAAGTGTCCACCTGATCCAGAAGCTCATTCCTCGCCAGCATCCCTCCCCATCCCATTGTCCAGTCCAATCCCTGTCTGAAGTGTTGGCTTTGGGAATGGTTCCTGTCCTGGACCAACAGAAGGTCTGGGGGCCATGACCATGGGGGTCCTTCTAGTCTCAGTCAGACCATTAAGTCTGGTCTTTTTACGAGAATTTGGGGTCTGCATCCCACTGGTCTCCTGCTCCCTCAGGGGTTCTCTGTTGTGTTCCCTGTCAGGGCAGTCATCAGTTGTAGCCGGGCACCATCTAGCTTTTCTGGTCTCAGGCTGATGAATACCATTGATTCTTGATCATATACTACCTCCTGAAATGGTTGAATGTTGACCAATTCTTTTAGGTTCAGTGACTCTGTATATTCCTTCCATCTTCTTTTGATGCTTCCTGCATTGCTCAATGTTTTCCCCATAGAATCCTTCAAAATTGCAACTAGAGGCTTGAACATTTTCTTCACTTCTCTCAGCTAGAAAAATGCTGAGTACGTTCTTCCATTTTGGCTTTCTAACTCCAGGTCTCAGCACATTTCATTATAACATTTTACTTTGTCTTCTTGACCCTCCTTTTGCTGTTCAGCTCTTATACTTCATCATTTCTTCCTTTTGCTCTAGCTGCTCTATGTTCAAGAACAAGTTTCAGTCTCTTCTGACGTCTGTTTTGTTCTTCTTTTTTTTTTCCTTTCCTGTCTTTTTATTGACCTATGCTTCCTTTATGTCACTCCACAACTCATCTGGTCTCCAGTCATTAGTGTTCCATGCATCTAATCTATTAAGATGGTCTGTAAACTCGAGTGGGATATACTGAAGGTTGTACACCACTCATCTGTCATTTTGTCATATTGTGGTGACTTGCATGCTGTTGTGATGCTGGAAGGTATGCTGCCAGTATTTCAAATACCAGCACGGTCACCCATGGTGGACAGGTTTCAGCAGAGCTTCCAGTCTTAGACTGGGTAGAAGGACCTGGCAATCTACTTCTCAAAAAATTGGCCAGTGAAAACCTTATGAATGAATAACAGCAGAACATTGTATCATACGGTGCTGGGAGATCAACCCCTCAGGTTGGAAGGCACTCAGTACCACTGGGGAAGAGCTATCTTCTCAAATAGAACTGACCTTAATGATGTAGATGGAGTAAATATGTTAAGATCTTCATTTGCCAGTGTGGCATGACTCCAAATGAGAAGAAACAGCTGCAAACATCCATTAGTAACTGGAACGTATAAAGTACATATCTAGGAAAGCTGAAAGTTGTCAAAAGTGAAATGGAACCCTTGAAGATCAATTTCCAAGGAATTAATGAGCTGGAATGGACTGGCATTGGTCATTTTGAAACAGACAACCATGTGGTCTGCTATGTCAGGAATGGCACATTGAGTAACGACATCACATTCATTGTCAAAAAGAACATTTCAAGATCTATCATGAAGTACAATGTTGTCAATTACAGGATAACAATCCTATACTTGTAAGAAAGAGCAGTTAATATGACTATTACTAAAGTTTACTTACCAACCACTAATACTGAGGGTGAGGAAACTGAAGATTTTTACCATCTTCTGCAGTCTGAAATTGATCAAGCATGCAATCAAGATGCATTGATAATTACCAGTGATTGGAATGTGAAAGTTGGAAACAATGCATAAGGATCAGTAGTTGGAAAATGTGGCTTGGTGATAGAAATGACACCAGAGATTGCATGATAGAATTTTGCAAGACCAATGACTTTTATTAATGAATACCTTTTTTTTAACAACATAAATGGTGACTCTACAATATGGACCTCACTGGATGGAATACACAGGAATCAAATTGAGTTCATCTGTGGAAAGAAATGATGAAAAAGCTCAACATGAACAGACAGAACAAAGCCAGGGCAACTGCAGAACAGACCATCAATTGCTCATGCAAGTTCAAGTTGAAACTGAAAAATTAAAACAAATCCACAAGAGCCAAAGTACAACATTACGTGTAAGGGACGGTTGTAATCCTTATCCTAAAGACAAGAAAGAGGCTAAATTTGTCTCAAGATAGTACAGCTGGGGAATGGATTTATTTTTCTCCAAAGCACTAGTACCGTCTCTAGCCTTTACTTACCTACTTAGATGTAGTCTGACTCCTTCATTAGAAAGTAAGTTTCATGAAGGCAAGGACCTTATTTATCTTTTTCATCACTGAGTTCCTGGTCGCCAGAATGGTGCCTGTAAAATAGGGGATTAATAAGTGCCCCTAAATACTTGGAAAATAAGGGGTTTTATGGTAGCCCAAAACCTTCTCTGAAAATAAATGAAAACCAAATATACCAGTCGTCTGTAAATTTTATCTGCTCATTTCACCAGATTCAGACCATTCTTGAGCTTTTCTTTTCTCCTTGATATGTATCCCAATTCTACCACCTAAAAGGCTCCCATTTCAAACCAAGGAAACTGGCTTGCTTGGTGTCTGACATACACATCTGTGTCTGCCTTTCCACGATCATGACTCACCTGGAAACTTCTGCCACCGTCTCTTATCCTTACTTACCTGAATATACCCTCATAAAGAAGCACATGTTGATGAATCCTTTAGTATTGCAGTGAGATCTTCATAATGTTAAAAATGTCTCATTTCTGTCTGGGACTCTCAGAGCTGGACCATTGTTTGAAAAGTCAAAGTAAACTTTCTTTATGCTAGTAACAGCAAAACTTTGAAGAATTCCTAGCCAGTATTTGTAGAGTTTCAGTGGGAAACAAACTTGTCAGATATTTAAAGAGCTGAAATAAAGAAGAGGGATTAGAATTTTGAGTTACCTCCAAAGTGCAGAATTAAAATCATGGTATGGAACCTATTGGGAAGTAGATTTAGCTCAATATATAAAATAACCCTCAAATGATTATAATTTCCACACACGGAACAGACTGCTAGGAGGGGGTGGGCTTACTGCTGGATGAAAGACTGAACTAAATTATCACATATTCATAATAGTAGGTGTTTTCTCCCTGTAATGGGCTGTTACTGGACTGGGGACTTTGGAGAGGGCTAAAATGTGTTAGATTATGCATACATGTGATATTGATGTTATTTAATATTAGAAATATGAAGCTAGGGTTGAGAATAAGTACGATAGAGGAAAAAAAATAGTGAGAGATCATAAAAGAACAAGAATGAAAGGAAGGAAGGTACAAGAGAGTAAGAAGGAGGGAGGAAGGAAGAAAGAACAAGTTAGAGGCTGTATGTAGGAAATAGAACAATTCAGATTCTGCTTTTCTTCTTAATTCGTAAAGCCTGTACACTCTTTGTATCCTCTTTGGCACCATTATCACAGCTATTATGGGAAGATGCAATTTCCCCTAAACATGGGAAATAAAACCCGCTTTCTTGGCTTTTTCTTTTACAATCAATAACACCTGGAAAAGTGCCATGATTTGTGACATGGAGCCCGTGTCAGCTGTATAGGCCAGATCCTAGCTTTTGTTGTGTCTTGTAATATTTAATACTTAGCTCTAGAGCACTTTATAATTATTAACTGATCTTCATGGCAGCCCTGACAGGTAAGCGGTGCCGTTCCCAATTTAAAGATGAAACAGTGGATGTGATTTAAGACTTGTGGAGTGAGTTTCAGGGCTACAAACAGAAGCTTAAATGCTTTGGCTGTCAGTTTTATGCTTAAGTTCCTTCATTAACACTTTTCAACCAGCAATTCTTGGGCTGGCGTTGGCCCACAGATGTGCTTCCTGCCTGCTTGGGTGAGTCTGGCCCTGTGTGGGGACTGCTCACAGTGTCCTGGGAGCTGGAGTACCACCAAGGATCTTTGAAGATCATGAGGGTTGACACATCTCAGTTTGTCCAAATGCAGATTGCTCATTCAGAATGTTAACCCTGTGGTCCCTGGTCCATGATTTTTTTTTTTTTTAATTTCTGTAGTCTCTAAGCCTGAATATGCTTGTATGTGTGTGGTATGTGTATTATCCTATCTTTACCTCTGCTTGTGCTTTGTTGCCTACAGCTTTCAAAGAAAGACTCAACTTTTTTCATAGTATCATTCTGCCAGCAACCTTCTGAATACTAATAAGAGAAATTTTTTTTCCTGGGAAAAATATTGCTGTGCATCCTGACATTTTTGGCAAGCTGTTTCCTACTCATAATGGAAAGTTTTGATAAAGTGAATTATCTTTTGTGCAGAGTTGTTTTCCTTTGTGTTTCTCCGTGCCTACCATTCTCCCAGTTTTCTATTAAATTATTATTTTCCCTGTATTACTTTACAATGTGTTATTGCTTTGTTATCAGAAAGAGAAAGGTAGGTACATTTTATCCCTTTATCACCGAGCGTCTTGGTGAATGAATTGCCATACTCCTCATTACCATAGCTTTGTTCTGCTCAGTTTTTAATGATAATTGCTCTTGTCATTTCTTGTAATATAAGCTATAGGAATTTTCTGGTTAAAGCAGAGAGAGATTAACGAGTAAGAATACATTTTCAAAATGAACTGGTAAGGAAATTTCATTTCAAACTGTTAATTAAATGACAGGGAGCTCATGAAATGAAATAAACAAAGGAGGGACAAATGGCGTTGGTGTAGCAAGCCGGGGAAGAAGCACATGAGCCCTGAGGGATTTTTTTCATTGTGCATTAGGTGAAAGTTTACACAGCAGTTGGTTTCCCATTCCATACTTTGTACATAAAGTGTTCCATGATATTGGTTTCATGCCCCGCAATGTGTCAGCAGTTTCCCATATCCACCCTGGGTCTCACATTTCCTTTCATCCTGATTTTCTATCTTTCCTGCCTTCTCATCTTTGTTTTGGGGCAAATGTTTCCCTTTTCATCTCATAAAATTGATGGTTCTAAGGAGCATGTTCCTCCTGGGTGTTACTGTTTATTTTATGGGCCTGTTCATGGTGTGGCTGAAAGCTGGTATCCGGGAAAGGCTTCAGTTCCAGTTCAGAAGGGTGTCTTAGGGTCATAGTTTTGGGGGTTCCTTCAGTCTTCATCAGACCGCTAAGTCTGGTCTTTTTTTGGAATTTGATTTTTTGTTCTACAGTTTTTCTCCTGCTCTGTGCAGGACCCTCTGTTGTGATCCCAGTCAGAGTGGTTGGTAGTGGTAGCTGGGCACCATCCAGTTCTTATGGTCTTGTGATGTAGGCTGTGGTTCATGTGGTCCCTTAGTCCTTTGAACTAATTGCTCCCTTGAGTCTTTGGTTTTCTTCACTCTCCTTTGATCCAGATAGGAAGAGGCCCATAGTTTATATCTTAGATGGCTGCTTACAAGCTTCTAAGACCCCAGGTGCTACTCACCAAAGTAGGATGCAGGACTTTGTCTTCATGAACTGTGTTGTGCCAGTTGATGTAAATGTTCCCCAAGTCAATGTTCCTTTGCCTTCAAACCTATGAGCTTCGTCCCTTGAGGTGTTTGGTTATGTCTCATGTACTTTAGTTGTGTTATCAGAGGGATCAATTACTGGAGAAGGACATGCCTGGTGAAGTAGAGGGTCAGCAAAAAGAGGAAGACCCTCAACAAGATGGATTGACGCAGTGGCTGCAACAATGGGTTCAAACATGGCAACGATTGTGAGGATGGTGCAGGACAGGGCAGTGTTTCGTTTTGTTTTGCATGGGGTTACTATGAGTTGGAACCAACTTGACAGTACCTAACAACAAAGAATTGCCCTAACTGTGGCCCTTATGTGCTCTATTGTCTGTATTAATACGTAAGCAGCACCTACAGTTATGTATGCAGAAATATCTACCACCAAACCTATATTGCAGGTGAGTGTGTTCCCTTTATACACTCCCACACCTCTTGGCATACCTATCTACCTATGTATCCATTTAGTAAACTATTAAAACTGTTGTTGCAGGATTGTCCGTGCTATAGTAATTATCGTTGTTGCCCTTTGTTCTTGCATTCCTCTCAGTGTCCTCCCTTGCCTTGGTCATGTTGTGCTGACTTCCTGCATGTTGTTTATTGCCTTTCCCCTCACCAATATTAACATGTGTCTTTTATCTATTTGGTAATTTTCTCTCACTCCCCCTCCCATCCCTGGTAAGCATCAAATAATTTTTGTGGGTGTGTGTGTAAGCCTTTTCTTTTCTCTTTGTAATAGTAGTCTCATACATTATTTGTTCTTTTGTGATTGGCTTAATTTACTCAGCATCATATTGTTTTCCAAATTCATTCATGTTGTAAGATGTTCTGTGGATTCATCATTATTCTTCTTTATTGTTGTGTAGTATTCCATTGTGTGTATGTACCACAGTTTGCTAATCCATTCATCTGTCGATGGGCACTCAGACTGTTCCGTCTTTTTGCTATCGTGACGAATGCTGCATTGAACAGGGGTATGCGTATGTATACCTAGGAATGGGTTGCTGGTATTTCATATGGTATTTCTATTTCTAGGTTTTTAAGAAAAGTGCCGTATCATTTTCCATAGTGGTTGTACCTTTTTACATTCCCACCAGCAGTGCATAATAGTTCCAATCTCTCTACAACCTCCCCAACATTTGTTATTTTCTGTTTTTTTTTTAATTAGTGCCAGTAGTGTTGGGTAAGATGGTATCACCTTGTAGTTTTGATTTGCATCTCTCTAGTGGCTAATGATTATGAGCATTTCTTCATGTGCTTCTTGGCTGCCTGAATGTCTTCTTGATGAAGTGTCTGTTCATATCCTTTGCCCATTTTTAATTGGGTTGTTTATCTTTTTGTTGTGGAGGTGTTGAAGTTTCTGTAAATTTTAGATATTAGACCCTTGCGGGATATGTTGTAGCCAAAATTTTTTTCCCAATTTGTAGGTTCTCTTTTTACTCTTGGGGAAGTCTTTTGGTAAGCATAAGTGTTTAAATTTTTAGGAGGTCCCATTTATCTAGTTCATCTTTTGCTGTTTGTATATTTTTAGTCATGTTTGGTGTTCTATTTATGCCATGTATTAGGGCCCCTATCATTGTTGCTGTTTTTTCTTCCATAATCTTTATAGTTTTAGGTTTTATCTTTAGGTCTTTGGTTGATTTTTAGTTAGTTTTTGTATATGGTTGAGGTATGGGTCCTGTTTCATTTTTTTTTACAAATGGACATCCAATTTTTCCAGCACCATTTGTTAAAGAGACTGTCTTTTTCCCATTTAATGGACTTGGGTCCTTTGTCAAAGATGGATTTACATCTGGGTTTTCAATTCTGTTACATTGGTCTGTGTGTCTGTTATTGTACCAGTACCAGGCTGTTTTGACTACCGTGGCTGTATAGCAGGTTCTGAGATCAGGCCTCCTACTTTGGGTAACATTATGGATAACATTGCAAAGAATGGGAATTCCAGAACACTTAATTGTGCTCGTGAGGAACTTGAATGTAGATCAAGAGGCAGTCGTTCAAATAGAACAGGGGAATACTGTGTGGTTTAAAGTCAGAAAGGGTGTGCGTCAGGGTTGTATCCTTTCACCATACCTATTCAGTCTGTATGCTGAGCAAATAACCTGAGAAGCTGGCCTCTGTGAAGAAGAATGGGGCATGAAGATTGGAGGAAGACTCATTAACACCCCACATTATGCAGATGACACAGCCTTGCTTGCTAAAAGTGAAGAGGACTTGAAGCACTTACTGATGAAGATCAAAGACCACAGCCTTCAGTGTGAATTACACCTCAACATAAAACAAAAATCCTCACAACTGGGACAATATATAACATCAAGATTGAAGTTGTCAAGGATTTCATTTTGCTTGGATCCACAGTCAACACCCATGGAAGCAACGGTCAAGAAATCATTGTTTTGGGCATATTAACTGCAAAAGATCTCTTTAAAGTGTTGAAAAGCAAAGAAGTCACATTGAAGACTAAGGTGTGCCTGACCCAAGCCATGGTGTTTTCATTCGCCTCATATTCACGTGAAAACTGGACAATGAAAAAGGAAGACCGAAGAATTGATGCCTTTGAGTTGTGCTGGCGAAGAATATCAAACGTACCATGGACTGCCAGAAGAACAAACAAATCTGCCTTGGAAGAAGTACAACCAGAATGCTCCTTAAAAGCAAGGAGGAATCAGTCCCCAGAGAAGGATATGCTTGGTAAAGTAGAGGGTCAGCGAAAAAAAAGGAAGACCCTCAACAAGATGGCTTGACACAGTGACTGCAACAGTGGGCTCAAGCATAACAACAATTGTGAGGATGACACAGGACCGGGCAGTGTTTCGTTCGCTATCAGTCAGAACTGACTGGACAGCACCTAACAACATGCTTTGCCTTCTTCAATAATATTTCACTTATCCAGGGCCTCTTTCCTTTCCATATAAAGTTGGTGGTTACTTTTTCCATCTTGTTAAAAAATGCAGTTGGCATTTGGATTGGCATTGCATTATATCTGTGGGTCACTTTGGATAGTGTTAATATTTTCATAATGTTGAGTCTTCTATCCATGAGCATTGTGCATTTTTTCCATTTATGCAGGTTTCTTTTAGTTTCTTGCAGTAGTGTTTTGTAGTTTTCTTTGCGTAGGTCTTTTTATGTCCCTGGTTAGACTTATTCCTATGTACTTTATCTTTTTTGGGTCTATTGTAAATGATATTGTTCTCTTAATTTCCTTTTTGAAGTTCTCTTTGTTGTAGAGGAATCCAACTGATTTTTGTATGTTGAGCTTATATCCTGTTACTTTGCTGAATCCTTCTGTTAGTTCCAGCAGTTTTCTTGTGGAATCTTTGGGGTTTACTATATATAGGATCATGTCATCTGCAAATAGGGATTGCTTTATAGGGTCGCTATGAGTTGGAATCAACTTGACGGCCCTGGGTTTGGTTTTTTGGTTTTACTTCTTCCTTACTAATTTGAATGCCCTTTATTTCTTTTTCTTACCTTATTCTAGCTCGGACTTCCAGCACGATGTTGAATGAGGGTGGTGATAAAAGGCATCCTTGTTTGGTTCTCATTCTCAAGGGGAATGCTTTCAGCCTCTCTCCATTGAGAATAATGTTGGCTGTAGTTTTGTGTAAATGCCTTTCATTGTGTTGAGGAATTTTCTTTCTATTTGTGTTTTATTGAGGGTTTTTTTTAATTAGGAATGGGTGTTGGACTTTGTCAAGTGCCTTTTCATCATTGATTGAGATGGTCATGTGATTCTTTTGTTTTATTTATGTGGTAGATTATATTGATTGATTTTTTAATGTTGACCCATCCTTGCATACCTGGTATGAATCCTGCTTGGTCATGATGTATTATTTTTTCGATATGCTGGTGAATTCTGTTGGCTAGAATTTTGTTGAGAATTCTTGTATCTGTATTCATGAGAGATATTGGTCTATAATTTCTTTGTTTTTTTTGGTGGTGTGCCTGGCTTTGGTATCAGGGTTATGCTGATGTCATAGCATGAATTTGGGTGTATTCCTTCCTTTTCTGTACTCTGAAATAGTTTGGGTAGTAGTGATGTGAACTCTTGTCTGAATGTTTGTTAGAACTCTCCAGTGGAGCTGTCCAGGCCAGGGCTTTTGTTTGTTGGGAATTTTTTATTCTTCACTCTCTTCTCTTGATATGGGTCTGTTCAGTTTTTCTACCTTAGTTTGTGTTAGTTTAGGTAGGTGGTGTCTTTCTAGAAATTTGTCCATTTCCTCTAAGTTTTTAAATTCCTTTCAATACAGTTTTTTATAATGTTCTGTTATGATCTTTTTATTTCTGTTGATTCTGTTGTAATGTCACCCATCTCATTTCTTATTTAGGTTATTTGCTCCCTCTCCTTTTCTTTTGTCAATTTGACCTATGGTTTGTCAGTTTTCTTGGTATTTTCAAAGATTGTTTCTATTGTTTTTGTGTTTTCTATTCCATTTATTTCTGCTCTAATCTTTATTATTTTCTTCTGGTGACTGTGGGCTCCTTTTTGCTGCTCTCTTTTTATTTGTTCTAGTTGTAGGGTTAATGTTTTGATTCTGGCCTTTTTTCTTTTTTGATGTGTGCATTTAATGCTATAAATTGACCTCTGAGCATTGCTTTTGCTGTGTCAAAGAGGTATTGATAAGATGTATTTTCATTCTCATTTGATTCTAAAAATTTTCTGATTTCTTCTTTGGTTTCTTCTTTTACCCAGTTCTTTTTAAGCAAGGTGTTATTCAGTTTTCATGTATTTGATTTTTTTTCCTTGCTCTTCCTGTTATTAATCTCTAATTTTATGGCATTGTGATTAGAGAAAATGCTTTGTAATATTTTGATGTTTTGGGTTTTGTTAGGCTTCTTTTGAGGCCTGAAATGTAGGCTATTCTAGAGAATGCTCCATGTGAACTGGAATAGAATGTAACTTTGCTGTTGTTGCGTGGAGTGTTCTGTATATATCTGTGACGTCAAGTTGGTTGACTTTGGCATTTAAATTTTCCATATCTTTGTTGAGTTTCTTTCTAGATGTTCTATCCTTCACTGAAGGTGGTGTGTTGAAGTCACCTATTATTATTGTGGAATTGTCTATGTCTCTTTTCAATCCCATTGGAGTTAGTTTTATATATTTTGGAGCCCTATCATTGGGTGCATGTATTTTTATTCTGGTTATGTCCTTTTGGTGGATTGACCCTCTAATCATTATATAATCTCCTTCCTTATATTTTATGGTGGATATTGCCTTAAAGTCTATTTTATATGAGATTAGTATTGCCACTCCTGCCCTTTTTTGGTTATTGTTTTCTTTATATATATATTTTTCGTCATTTGAATTTTAGTTTATGTCTTTGTGTCTAAGGTGTGTTTTCTTGTAGACAGTATATTGATGGGTTGTCTTTTTTTTTTTTTTTAATCTATTTTGCCAATCTCTGTCTCTTTATCGGTGCATTTAAGCCATTTATATTCAGTGCGGTTGTTATCGATAGGTAGGAGTTTATTGAGGTCATTTTGTTGTACTTTTTTGTTTGTGGTGTTAATAATTTCTTTGTTCAGCTTAATTTTCTCTGCTGAGTTCTTTCTGTTTATGGATTTTCTTTTCTTTCATTGTTGATTTTATGTTTACTAAGTCTTTATGCTTTTCTTCTTTATTTTGATCAGTAGGTTTGTTAACTTTTTTTGTGGTTACCTTGAAATTTACCTGCATCTTCGTAAGTTTAAAACAGTCTTTCATGCCTTGATATTATCTTGACTTCCTCTCCATATGAAAGTTCTATAACTATGTCTTTTATTCATCCTTTTTTGTTTTGATGTTGTTGTCATTTACAGATTGATGTCTCTGGTTCCTTGTTTTCAGTTTTTTACCTTTGTTTTATTTTTGAAAATTCCTTAGCTGAATTAGTATCTGGCTGATGCTGTCCTGTGTCCTAATCTCAGGTTGTTGTCTGATGTTTGTTCTGTAGCCAAAGGGCTCCCTTTATTATTTCTTATAAGTCTGGTGTGGTTTTTACAAATTTCCTTAATTTCTATTTATCTGGAAATGTCCTAAATTTGCCATCGTATATGAGAGACAATTTTGTTGGATATATAATTCTTGGTTGACAATTTTTTTTTTTTTTCAAGATTTTATATATGCCATCCCATTGTCTTCTTGCCTGGATGGTTTCTGTCTAGTAATCAGCTCTTTGTCTTACTGGTTTCCCTTTGTAGGTTACTTTTCATTTTTTTGCAAGTTACTCTCAGAATTCTTTCTTTGTCTTTGGTTTTGGCAAGTTTGATTATGATATGCCTTGGTGGCTTTATTTTGGGGACTATCCTGTATGGAGTTTGTTGAGCTTCTTGGATGGATATCTTCTCATTTTTCATGATATTAGGAAAGTTTTCTGCCATCAAATCTTTAACGGTTCTGTTTGTGTTTTCCTTTTCCTCCCCCGTTCTTGAACTCCCATCATGTGCAAATTTTTCCTCTTGTTAGTGTCCCACATAATTTGGGGGCCTTCTTCTGATTTTTTTTTTTTAAACAAATTGCTGTCAAGTGATTTGTCTTCCAGTTTGCATATTTTGTCTTTCATTATTTCAATTCTGCTCCTACATCCTTCTATCGAGTTGTCTTTTTCTGGAATTTTATTGTTGATCTTTTGTATTTCTAGTTGCTGCTTTTGTATGGTTTCTAATTGTTTATTTGTTGTTTTGTTCTTGTATTGTTTTCCTGAAATCTTTTGTTACTTTGTGTTTTTATTGATTTTGTCTATGTTTTCCTTAGTTTTGTCTGTTTTCCTTGATCTCTTGGAGAGCCCAGTATATTAGTTTTTTGAATTCCTTATCAAGTAGTTCCATTTCTGTTTCTTCCCTTGGAAGGCTTTCTTGTTCTTTATTGCAGTCCCTTGCTGGTGCCATCTTGTTCTGGTTTTTTACGTGATTTGATATTGTCTGTTGTCTCCATGACATCAGTAAGTTATATTTATTAATTTAGTGCACGTTTCTTTGCTGCATCCTGAATTTTTGTTTTGTTTTAATATATCCAAGTAGGCTGGGCATGTGTGCTACTGTGGTCACTAAATTGGTCACACTGAAGCTCTCATATTCTGTCTTCAGGTGGTCGGGGCAGCGACCACATGTGTGATCGTGAGTCTTTGGTTGTTGGTCTTGTGGAGCTGCTGAGGATATAGCCAGCATTTCTATTGAGGTGATGTATCTGTCTAGCTGGTTACCTGCCTATAGATGCAAGGGGGTTATCCCTAGTCACTGGGTTGGGGATGTTGTGTGTGCACTCTGCCGATTGCCAGATAGTCAGGGTGAAGGTGCCCAGGTTTTCAGTCACTAGGTGGGTGGGTGGGTGTATCAGAAATTCTCACTGACAGGTCCAGGTGGGCAGGGCTTCTCAGAGGTATTTGGAGTGAGAATAAGCCTTCGTTCGTGGGGTGTCCAATGTGGGGGACAAACAGGGTGGATGTCCCCTGTCCATGCGTGCACGGTTTGAGGATACGTCCCTGTCCACTAAAGCATGTCACAGGGGAGGTTGCACAACCAGTCTTTGGGCCTTCGGCACAGGTAACTGTAGGGAGTAGGAGGCACCACTGAATCTCAGGTCCCTAGCATGGGTGGCTGGAAGGAGTGGGAGGCACCACTGGCCCTCAAGTCCCTGGTGTGGATGGCCAGAGGGAGTGGAAGGCACCGTTGGCCTTCAGGTCCCCAGCGTGTGTGGCTGGAAGAAATGGGAAGTACTGCTGGCCCTCGGGTCCCTGGCACAGGTGGCTGGTCTTTGGGTCCCTGGTGCAAGTGACTGAGCAAAAGAGCAGGCCTCTTCAGTCCGTGGGCACCCAGTTTATGGAGTGTGGTGGTGGTGAGTGCCACAATACTACAATCACGCGGGGAGGGGGAAATGAATGAGGAAGGTAGAAAACCAGGAGGAAGGGATCTGTGAGGGAATGGGGGCCCCACAGGGGACTGGGGTGGGTGCTGTGGGTGAGTTGTATGCACTTAACTTTCACAGGGCAGGGAACATTCCTGCCTGGCTCTGGATGTGAGTGTAGAGTCACTTCTGCTTGGCTGCACCATGTAATGGGGGTTTTGGCTGGGAACACTGCTTGCTTAGTCTCAATATGGCTGTGCTGTGCAGGTTCGGCTAGCAGGGCACTGGCGAGCCGTAATTCTCCATGCCTGCTGTTTTTGTACTATCTCTTCTTCCACTTGGTGCTCAGTCCTATTCTTCAGCCTTCTCTTTGATGCTCAGGGTTCCAAAGTTGTCATCTATACCTGATTCACTTGTGTTCTTGAGTTTTTGTTGTAAGAGGGATGTTATGAAGTGTCTGACTACTTTGACATCTTGGACCATCTCCCCTGTGTTGTTAATTAAAACTGAACACTTTGTGGGAACTGGACACTCATTCTACCATCCTCAAATTTATAATTCTTTCAGTGATTAGTTCTTTCTTTTTTACGTAGGAGCTCCCCATCATTCTCTTCTTTAAATGCCAACCTTTTTGTTTTTATACTTCTTGATGAAAGAACACACATTTCTGTTTTAGTATTCAGAATTGTTACACAATCTCAGGGGGCCAAACATGTGCAAGACAAAAGCTTCACACTGCCCTCTTCTGTCAATTACTGGTACCGCTTATTATACCAATCATGTCAAATTAAGGTAAAGCCTATAGGAATACGTAGCCAGGTATGAAATGATTTATGTGCCTGTTTGATGGAGTTACTCCATGGAATGGATACAAAGATCAAGGAGTAGAGGCAGTGAGTTTTGTGCCCAAGATAATCACAGGTGATTTTCTAAGGAACTGTATACTTCGGAAGCGAATTCCTACTTTAACCCCTCTTTCGTTTAAATTTCCACTCTACCTAAGCTCTGCCACTTTATCCAGATTTTGAGCTAGTGCAATTTCAGAACCTTACTTTGGATAAGAGGGAAAACCCTCATTCTGTGCTGCCTTCACAATTTTGACCAAGAGGAGAATTATGTGTATCTTCCCAGTTCAACCAAAATGGTTAATATATATATATATATATGTATATGTATGTATGTATATGTTTTCCCAAAATGCCAAGAGAAGGCAACACAAAATTTACAAGAGCAAAGAATTGAGTGCATTTGTAATTTTCTGATCTGTACTACACTCTGTCTGGTTTCAGTTGAGATTTGGCTCTCCTACTTCTAGCTTGAAATAATTTTGTGTTTTAACTATTTCCACATTCTAAACTCCATCTCTTTCCAGGACCAATGGAAACCTCATTTTCTACTAGAAACTGCTTCCTGAGTTCCAAAGACTTTCTTCTGAACCTGAGCTGATCTTCCTCACCTGGTTGTAAAGCCCTCTCCCATTCAAAATGTATTTATCTATACTGTTCTGAGTGCTAAGTACTATTATGGGTAATAACATTCACTCTCCCATCCCTAACACCTAGCATGGAGCCTAACACATATTATTAGTGTTTCAATAAGTATTTCTTGAATAAATGAATTTACAATATACTCTGTTTTCAAGATATTTGGAGTTAGATGGATAAGCTTAGTGTTTAAGGCTGTGGGTCCTTGAAATTCCTGTTCCCTCATTTGACCTTTTCCCTCAAATTTGCCTGAAGCTTATTCACTAGATATTTCAGGCTTGTTTGACTTTTTGATGACGCTCAGCAGTCCTAGACAACATCTGGAGATAGTTCTCCACAGGGAACATGTGGACCAAGTCAACGCCAACTTTCCCTGTAGCGTGACTGTAATAAATTACTTCCTTTCAGTAACCAAAGGCAGACGCACACCTCCCTGTGCCTGGTTACATGTTTCTGTTTCTTGTTTGAGAGATCCCTTTACCTCTTTGCTCATATACAAAGCAGAGATGATTGACATGCCCTAAGACCAATGGCTGAACAAGATGTTGCATTCGCTTTCCAATCTCTCCTCTCATTCCTAGATCTTCTTTAGTTTTTTTCAGTACCTTGGGGAAGAATGACCTTAGATCACATACTTTTCCATCTTCAAAACTCACTTTTTCAGCAGGGGAAGAAACTTAGATTTTCTAATTTCCTAACCTAGTGCTATTTCCATGATATAATACTTTTGAAGATTTAATGACTTTCAAGAATATGTCGTTGACTTAGTGATACTTGGTATGGTAGTGAATTATTAAGCATTATGATGACTGTATTCTAAATAAAGGCTCTCTCCTTCCCTTGATGGCCAAAAACCTTGTAAAAGTTGTCTACATATATTGGTGCCACTTCATCCTTAACTGTTTTCTCAGAATTTCGCAGCCTCGTTTTTGTATCCATGTCTGTATTCGAACTATAATTGTCCTTGAAGTGAATAAATTCAATGACTTTGCTTAGTCCTCTCTTCCTGGGTCTTTCTGTAGTTCTGGAAACTGATGTTCAATTTCCCCTTAGCATCAGAAATCTGGTACACTGTAGATACTCTTTTTATTTTTCAGGTAATTTTTTTTCTAAAAAAAACATGAAAAATTTCAAATGTGTTCTGATACAGAAAAAAAAAAATCATGAATCCCAATTTACCCATCAACTAGTTTCAATAATGGTCAGCATTTTGTTATTCCGGTTTTATCTATCTCTCCATACTTTATTCTTTAGGAGATTAAAGCAAATATCAGATTATGTATCATTTAAATTGTCAATAATTCAATATGTCTTCTAACACGTAAGACTTAAAAATAACTGTGGTAGCATTAACACACTGCTGTGGATTAAATTATGTCCTCCAAAAATATGTGTTGTAATTCCTTACCTCTATGGTGCAGTGGTTAAGCACTCAGGCTGCTAACCAAAAGGTTGACAGTTCAAATCCATCAGCCATTCCTTGGGAGCCCTATGGGGCAGTTCTGCGCTGCCCTACTGGGTTGCTATGAGTTGAAATTGACTCTACAGCAACAGGTTTGTTTTTTTCTGGTTTATGCCTGTGGTTATCATCCCATTTGGGAATGGATTATCTTTGTTATGTTAATGATGCGGGATTAGTATAGGGTGTATCTTGAGTCAATCTCTTTTGAGATATAAAAGAGGTTAAACAAACAAGCTAAGAAGCAGAGTTGCAGGAGAGAAATGCCAAGCCACATGAAGATGACCTACTAGCAGAAGCTCAGAAGAGTCAAAGACCTTCCTCTAGAGATGACAGATAAAGAAAACCTTCTCCTAGAGCTGGGACTCTGATTTTGGACATCTGGCATCCTAAACTGTGAGAAAATAAACTTCTGTTTGTTAAAGCCATCTATTTGTGGTATTTCTGTTATAACAGCACGAGATAACTAGGCAGAATTTGGTACTAAGAAGGGAGGATCCTGCTGTAACAGATACCTGAAATGTGGAAGTAGTTTTGGAATTGGGTAATGGGTAGAGGCTGGGAGAGTTTTAAGGTGCTTAGATTGCCTTGAAGAGACCATTGGTAGAATTATGGATGTCAGAGATGATTCTGATGAGGACTGAGAAGGAACTGAGGAGATCTATGAAGTAGCTATCACCTTAGAGCATACATGAGATGTTAACAACAGGATGCTGCTAGAAAGTGCTTCTGGCGAGGCTTTAAAGAAAAATGATGAGCATGTGATTGGACAGTGGAGGAAGGGCTTGTTTCATGCAGTGGCAAAGAGCTTCTCTGAGCTATGCTCAGATGTTTGACGTAAGGCAGAATCTGTAAGTGATGAACTTGGATACCTGGCTGGTGAGATTTCTAAGCAAGACCGTAAAGGGGCTAAGTAGTTGCACCTTTCCATTTGTAGTAAAATGTGAGAGGAAAGACATGGACTTAAAAATGAAATGCAAAATGAAAACAGAACTTAAAGATCTGAAAAATTCTGCTGTAAACATGTCCTAGAATGTTCATCAAGGATGTGACTATACATTCTTTTGTTAATGAGATTTAGCCTGTGACTCACAGATCTAACCAGCTACCACAGCAGAAAACCCATCAGCTTAGACTGAAGGACAGAGAAAGAACTAAAGGAGAGAACGCTGTCTGCCTCTTGAAGTTCTACAGGCACGAAACAGGCCAAAGGAGCTACATCTGTGGTCCTCCAAGAAAAGCATGAGACCATCCCTGGAGCAACTTGGAGATCAGCAGAACTGTTGGAAGGGGCGTGAGAAGCAGGGACTTCTCAGTTTCAAAGTGTAGAGCCACGGTCTTCTGGACCTCAAAGGGTAGGGCCACAGCCTCCTAGGTTTCAAAGAGTCAAATCTTTGCTAACTCATTTCTGGAGTGTAGGGCTGATGTTAAAGTGTGCCAGGGTGATGGGGCTGTCACCCAAAGCTGAGGAGGTGGGGCTTCCATGGCCCAGGGGCAGAAGAATGGGGCCTGCCAGGGCCAAAGGGATGGGGTCACACTCAGATGGACTAGGAGAATGGGGCCACTTAAAGCCAAGGGAGTGGAATTGCCTTCCCACAGGGCCTGGAAGGTAGAGCTGAAGCCCAGGGCCGAGGGGCCACCACCCAGAATCCAGAGGGCATGGGCAACAGCCAGAGTCTAGCTCTGGATCTAGAGTAGCATCTTCAATAGAAACAAAATGCCAGCCATATATGTTATTTAAAGAATTCTAGTCGCTGTTGTTAGGTTCAGTTGAACGGGCTCTGATTCACAGTAACCTTATGTATAACGGAATAAAACATTGCCCAGTCCTGCACCATTCTCACAGTCATTGCTATGCTTGAGTACATTGTTGCAGTCACTGTGTTCATCCATCTCATTGAGGTTTTCTCTCTTTTTCACTGACCCTCTACCAAGCATAATGTCCTTCTCCAGCGACTGGTCCCTCCGTATGATGTGTGCAAAGTAAGTTAGTCAAGTGTCGTCATCCTTGCTTCTAAGGTGCATCATGGTGTGTTTCCTCCAAGACTGATTACTTTTCTGGCCTTCCATGATATATTCAGTATTCTTTGCCAACATCGTAATTCTTTGGTTTTCCTTTCTCATTGTCCAGCTATCGTATGCATATAAGGCAATTGAAAAAACTATGGCTTGAATCAGGCACACCTTAGTCATTGAAGTGACATCTTTGCTTTTGAAGATTTTAAAGAGGTTTTTTGCCTCAGATTTGTGCAGTGTAATTGGTCATTTGATTTCTTGACTGCAGCTTCCAGTTCCACTTGATTGATCCAAGAGGAATGAAATTCTTTTTTTTTTTATAAACTTTTATTGAGCTTCAAGTGAACGTTTACAAATCAAGTCAGACTGTCACATATAAGTTTATATACACCTTACTCCATACTCCCACTTGCTCTCCCCCTAATGAGTCAGCCCTTCCAGTCTCTCCTTTCGTGACAATTTTGCCAGCTTCCAACTCTCTCTATTCTCCCATCCCCCCTCCAGAAAGGAGATACCAACACAGTCTCAAGTGTCCACCTGATATAATTAGCTCACTCTTCATCAGCATCTCTCTCCTACCCACTGTCCAGTCCCTTTCATGTCTGAGGAGTTGTCTTCAGGAATGGTTCCTGTCCTGTGCCAACAGAAGGTTTGGGGACCATGACTGCCGGGATTCCTCTAGTCTCAGTCAGACCATTAAGTATGGTCTTTTTATGCGAATTTGGGGTCTGCATCCCACTGATCTCCTGCTCCCTCAGGGGTTCTCTGTTGTGCTCCCTGTCAGGGCAGTTGTAGATTGTGGCCGGGCACCAACTAGTTCTTCTGGTCTCAGGATGAAGTAGGTCTCTGGTTCATGTGGCCCTTTCTGTCTCTTGGGCTCTTAGTTATCGTGTGACCTTGGTGTTCTTCATTTTCCTTTGCTCCAGGTGGGTTGAGACCAATTGATGCATCTTAGATTGCCGCTTGTTAGCATTTAAGACCCCAGACGCCACATTTCAAAGTGGGATGCAGAATGTTTTCATAATAGAATTATTTTGCCAATTGACTTAGAAGTTCCCTTAAACCATGGTCCCCAAACCCCCGCCCTTGCTTCACTGACCTTTGAAGCATTCATTTTATCCCGGAAACTTCTTTACTTTTGGTCCAGTCCAGTTGAGCTGACCTTCCATGTATTGAGTATTGTCCTTCCCTTCACCTAAAGCAGTTCTTAGCTACTAATTAATCAGTAAAAAACCCTCTCCCACCCTCCCTCCCTCCCCGCCTCGTAACTACAAAAGTATGTGTTCTTCTCAGTTTATACTATTTCTCAAGATCTTATAATAGTGGTCTTATACAATATTTGTCCTTTTGCCTCTGAAGGAATGAAATTCTTGACAGTTTCAATTTCTTTACCATTTATCATGATATTGTTTATGGGCCACATTAAAAAGGTAAAAAGAAACAGGTGACATTAATTTTAATATGTATTTAATCCAAAATATCTAAAATATTATCATTTGGACGTGTAATTAATATAAAAATTATTGAGAGAGTTTTATTTCATTCTCATAGCACACCTTTGAGATCCAGTGTATATTTTACACCTACAACACATTGTAATTCAGACTTGCCACATTTCAAGTACTCAGTAGCCACAGGGGCCTGGTGGCTACTATATTGGACAGTGTATATTTAGAGAGTCTTGATGAAATTCAGATTCAAATTATTGGCCAGAATAGTTACAGATATGCTTCGAACTATTGCATTATATCAGAAGGCACACAAGTCATATTTCTCTACTTCTAGTTACAATCCATCAGTGGGTTTAGGTGTTGTCAGCTTAAACATTCATTTGAAAGCTCCCCAACAACATTTTAACTAATGTTTTTTAGCAATTGTTGATGATTGTTGCCTGAATCCATCATTTCATGAATGGGTTTTAAAATTGAATTTTCTAAGGCTATAATTCTTCAGTTCTTCTTATAAGGAAGAACATTCCCTCATCAGTGATTCGACTACCCTGAAATACAGCTTGCATAGGAAAGACAGGGTGCATTGCTTGATTCTGATGAGTTGATACAATTACAAACTACAAAAATGCACAATTGAGTTTCTTAAAAATTATTTGTGTCATTATGAATGTATTGATATTATAATTGCAATTATTATCATCATGATGATTTTTTGATGCTCCACATGTTTCATATTTGTGCAATGGAGGCCCCACCAAGTTGGTTCTTGTGTCCTTTTAATTGACAACCGCAATAGTCTTTGATAGTTTTCTCATTTTATGGCAGCTTTATGGCCACCTAGACCTGGAATTAGCCATTTCTCCAAGGAGCTCTGGTTTCTTTTAGTGTACTATGGTTTATAAACCACAATTTGGGTGCTAGAAGTATCATTGCTATGGGGATGTAATAGTTCTGAGGATGTTTCAGTAAACCTAAGATAAACATATATTTTTTAGAAAAAGAAAAAACATGAGCTCATACTGACATTCCCAATTGAAATGAAAGGTTAAAAGGTTTTGTTTTTTTTTTTTACTTTATTTTTTTATATCTATGTCGTCTCCTGTACTATTTTGGTTTCTACTCGTAGTAGACAATTAACTTTATTTTACTTTGTACTTAATAGTTCTAAAATAACAATACTAATGATTAGTAAAAAGTGTAAGGTTCTTTGTAGTTCTTTTTTGTGTTGAGCATATAGCTCTCTAGGGATATAATAAAAAATACAGTGTTTTAAGGCTATTTGGATTCATTCTCTGGTGGTTATACCAGGAAAAGTTACATCTAGCTGATTTTGATTTTTTTTAACTGCTTTTTTTTTTTTTTTTTGGCTTTAACAAAGAGAAGTTTATTCCCTCACAGTCTAGTAGGCTACAAGTCCAAGTTCAGGGCACTGTTTCCAGGGGAAGACTTTCTCTCTCTGGTGGCTCTGGAAGAAGGTCCTTGTGATACATTAGTCTTCCCTTGGTCTGGGAGCATCTCAGCGCAGGAACCTCCAGTCCAAAGGATGAGCTCTGCTTCTGGCCCCGCTTTCTTGGTGGTATGAGGTCCCCATGTCTCTCTGCTCACTTCTCTCTTTTTTATCTCTAAAAAGATTGGCTTAAGACACTATCTTACAGATCTCATCAATATAATTGCCAGTTTTTTTTTTTAATCCATCTTATTACATCATAGTGATAGGATTTATAACACGTAAGGAAGTCACATGAGATAATAAAACAGTAGACGATCATACAGTCATTCAAGGGACTCGTGACCTAGCCAAGTTGACAGAGATTTTGGGCGACATGATTCAGTCCCTGACACTGCCTCCAGATCCTTTATTACCATCTGCACATCACCTCTTTCATGACGTAATTAGTTTTTGTTTGTAATTTTTGGTTGATGTTATGTTTTTTCCCAATAATCTAAGCATGCTGAATCATTGAGTGTACCTGAATTTTGATAGGTAGTATGGATTTTTTTAAAATCGCTTTTCTTTTTGTTTTGTGTCAATTCGTGTCTTAGCTTACTTTGATTTTTTAAAATTGCTTTTCTTTTTATTTCAATTTATTTTTACTTAATTTTGCTTTCAATTTTCATTTTTAAAAGCACATGTTTTCTAAAGTCAAAAGTTTCTACCCATATTCCTTTTTCTACTCTATTCGTCCCCATTTTTTCTTTTACCTTAGATAACAATTTTTTGTTAGATTTCGGTTTATCCTTACATTGGTTTTTTTAGCTATAAGAATATTTACTTGACAATATATCCTAGAATTACTCTGTATTAGTTTCCTGTGGCTGCTGGACCAAATTTTCACAAATTGGGTGGCTTAAAACAACAGAAATTTATTTTCTCACAGTCTGGAAACCAGAAGTCCAAGGTGTCGGCAGGGACGTCTACCCGCGGAGGCTCTAGGTGAGGATTCCTTGCCTCTTCCAGCATCTGGCAGCTGTTGGCATTCTTTGGCTTTTGGTGGCATTTATCTCTGTCTGCACATCACCTTCTCCTCTTTGTGTGTTTAATCTCCCTGTGCCTCTCTCTAATAAGAAAACTTGTGATAGCATTTTGGATCAATCCAAAATATCCAGAATAATCTCATTTTAAATTCCTTAATCACATCTGCAAAACCTTTACCACATAAAGTAGCAGTCACAGGTTCCAGGGATTAGGGCATGGACATATCTTTGGGAACCAAAGGGGAGCCTACCACATACTCCAGAATAGTATATAGAGATATTTTTACAGTTACGTTAAAAAAGTGGATAGTGCTACACTGTGTGAATATGTATAGATTGTTTGATTGTTCCCCTCTGGATCCACATTTGGGTTATTCCCAATATTTCACTAGGATAAACAGCGCCAAGATAAATAACCTTCTGCATATGTTATTTTATATACTTCTGTATTTCAGGGCTAAATCCTTAGAATGGGATTGCTGTGTTAAAGGATATATGCAAGTGCAATTTGGCTAGGTATTGCTACATCTCCCTCCGTAAGGTAGGTATTGTTTTGCATTCCTCCAGTAATGTGTGTGAGTTCCTATTTCCTCACAGCCTTTCACACAGTATGCCAAACTGTCAAACATAATGGTTTATATCAATCTGACTTTCGAGAAATGGTATCAGTGTAGTTTTAATTTAGACTTCTCTTATCAAGAGAAAAGGTAAGCATCTTTGCATATGTTTAGGGGTATTCGCATTTCTTCCTCTGTGAACTATCTCTTTTGCCTGCTTTTTATCTCTTTTGCTGATCCTTTTATTAATTTCTACAAGTTCTTTGTATATGAGGGCCATTAACTCTTTGATTGTGGTATAAATATAAATTGCAATTCCCTCCCCGCCCCCCACAGGCCCTTCTTTTTTAACCTTTTCATCTGGCTTTCCCTTCACCTTCTCTGCCCCATCTGTGATGCTGCTCCTGTGGTTCTGCTGTCATCTCTTGTCATTGCTCTTCCCATCCTCTTCCTTATGAGATCATCTGTGTCAGAAACTCAACACACTTATATCCACTCTGTGAGCTATTCAAGGGCAGGACTTATGTTACATTAATTATTGTATTTCCTGCATTTGATGCAGTAGCTAACTCAAGTGAAGCATTAAATACGTTGATTGTTTGAACTTCTAGGCTGTGATACTCAAAATTTACATCTATTTGTAAATCTTTGTTCATGTGGATCTTACCACTGGAGGTTCCCTGTCTCTCAAGGCCCATCTCCAGTGCCATTCCCTCCCTGAAAACTCTCCTGATTTCCCCAACTGGATGTGAGCCTTTTTTCATTGAAATCTTTTACACTTTGTATGTCTCTTTTGGCACTTAACATGTGATCTCTTCTTATTTACATGCTTTAAATAGCCTAGCACACAGGCTGCAATTCTAAGAATATTTGTTCATAAAAACTCAGTCTGAGTGACATAGTTCTTTATCCATTTTATGTATTTAAGTCTTTTTTTCCTATCTACATCATAAGTTTCTTTTTTAAATAATTTATTGTTTGTTGTTGAGAATATACACAGCAGAACATACACCAATTCAACAGTTTCTATCTGTACTATTTGGTGACATTGATCATATTCTTCCAGTTGTGCAGCCATTTTTACTCTCCTTTTCTGAATTTTCTCACCCGTTAACTCACTGCCCCGTAAGTTTCCTATTTAATCTTTCAGGTTGCTGTTGTCAATTCGATCCCATATAGGTAGATCTTAAAAAAGCACAGTGCTCAAAGCAAACATTCTTTACTAGTTAAGCTAAACTATTGTTTGGTTTTAAGAAGACTTCAGGGGATATTTTTGGTTTAAAGTTTAAAGATTATCTTAGGGCAATCATTTTGGGGGTTCATCTAGCCTCCATGGCTCCAGAAAGTCTGGAGTCCATGAGAATTTTCAATTCTGTTCTGCTTTTTCCCCTTTTTGATCAAGATTCTTCTGTAGAAATCTTTGATCAAAACGTTCACTAATAGTTGCCAGGCACCATCCAGTTCTTCTGGTCTCATGGCAAAGGAGGCAGTTGTTCATGGAGGCAATTAGCCACATATTTCATATCCTGCTCCTATTCCCGACTCTCCTTCTTGCTCTGTTGCTTCAGATGAATAGAGATCAGTTGTGCCTTGGATGGCCACTTGCAAGCATTTAAGACCCCAGGCACTATGAGATGAACTAGAAGGCAGAATAGAAGCACTAAGCAAGTTTTTAGGCCAATTAATTGGGGTGTTCCATGAAACCATGACCCTAAACCTCCAAACCAATGAACCAAATCCCTTGAGGTGTTCGGTTGTATATAAAAGCAGCCGCAGCAGCTACTCTTTTTTTTTTTTAGGATTTCCAAAGCTGTAATCTTTTTTCTTTTTTTAAAAAATTGTGCTTTTAATGAAGGTTTACAGAGCAAATTAGTTTCTCACTAAAGAATTAATACACATATTGTTATGTGACATTGGTTGCCAAACCCTTGACATGTCAACCTTTTCCCCTTCTTGACCCTGAGTTCTCCATTACCAGCTTTCCTATCTCCTTCTGCCTTCTTATCCTTGCCCCTGGGCTGGTGTGCCCATTTAGTCTTATTTTAGGTTGTTGTTAGGTGCAGTTAACTCAGTTCCGACTCATAGCAACCCTATGTACAAGAGAACAAAACACTGCCTGGTCCTGAACCATTCTCACCATAGGTTCTATGCTTAAGCCCACTGTTGCAGCCACTGTGTCAATGGGCCTGCCTGATCTTTGGCTGAGGGGTGAACCTCAGTAACTTCAGTACCTTCAGTACTGAGTTAAAAGGGTGTCCAGGGGCCATACTCTTGGGGTTTCTCCAGTCTCAGACCACTAAGTCTGGTCTTTTTTTTTGTGAGTTAGAATATTCTACATTTTCTTCAGCTCTGTCTGGGACCCTTTATTGTGATCAATGGCAGAGTGGTCAGGAGTGGTAGTCAGGCACCATACAGTTGTGCTGGACTCAGTCTGTGGTAGTTATATTCTATTAATCCTTTGGATTAATACTTCCTTTGTGTCTTGGGTTTTTTTCATTCTTCCTTGCTGCAGATGGGTGGGACCAGTGAAGTATCTTAGATGGCCACTCACAAGCTTTTAAGACTCTGGACTCCGGATGGGCATTTGGGTTATTTCTACCTTTTAAACATTCAATTAATGTTTTAGAAAGCAAGAATATATAGCCTGGTGGAGATTTAAAAATAAGCCTTAAACTGACACTTTAGAGGCATGGCTTGTTTGAAGATACCAGTTTACCATTAATCTCAACTACTACCTACCAGTTTACCAATAATCTCAACTACTACCTCCTCAGGTGAGTTTATCTGCTTCAGATTCTACTGTGGCATCGAGAAATCTCTTCTTCTGGGCTCTTAATCATCAACTTTTAAGTCACTAAATAAAGTCCACATTTTCTGATTAGCTCATTCAAATGAACACTGTTGACCAACACGTGGATTAAAAAGATGACTAGAGAATGTAAATCGACAAATGTTTAAGGTCTCTTTGCTCTGCAATATTTGCATCATCTACTGTGTCACAGGACCCAGAATTCTCATTAGCCCATAGCATTGAAGGTCCCTAATAAAATAAATTTGTTATTAGGAAAGGGTAACACATTTTTCTTTGATGGTCGTTGACACCTTCGGTTGAAGTAATTTCTCAATTTTTAGCCGGTCACATAATACAGACAAGTTTCAATAACAGAATATAGGTCAAAAGATACCAGGAGTGCTTCATAAAATAGGCCTCATCGTATGTATATCTGGACAAATTAAACAAACGGAGACTAGATAGTCTTTTGGACATACTTACACTTTACATTATTTTTCTCCCCTAGGAAAAGAAGCCTTCATTTTTTTTTTTTTTTAACTTTTATGGAGCTTCAAGTGAATGTTTACAAATCAAGTCAGACTGTCACATATAAGTTTATATACACCTTACTCCGTACTCCCACTTGCTCTCCCCCTAATGAGCCAGCCCTTCCAGTCTCTCCTTTCATGACAATTTTGCCAGCTTCCAACTCTCTCTATTCTCCCATCCCCCCTCCAGAAAGGAGATGCCAACACAGTCTCAAGTGACCACTTGATATAATTATCTCACTCTTCATCAGCATCTCTCCTACCCACTGTCCAGTCCCTTTCATGTCTGATGAGTTGTCTTTGGGGATGGTTCCTGTCCTGTGCCAACAGAAGGTTTGGGGACCATGACCGCCGGGATTCCTCTAGTCTCAGTCAGACCATTAAGTATGGTCTTTTTATGCGAATTTGGGGTCTGCATCCCACTGATCTCCTGCTCCCTCAGGGGTTCTCTGTTGTGCTCCCTGTCAGGGCAGTTGTAGATTGTGGCCGGGCACCAACTAGTTCTTCTGGTCTCAGGATGAAGTAGGTCTCTGGTTCATGTGGCCCTTTCTGTCTCTTGGGCTCTTAGTTGTCATGTGGCCTTGGTGTTCTTCATTCTCCTTTGCTCCAGGTGGGTTGAGACCAATTGATGCATCTTAGATGGCCGCTTGTTAGCATTTAAGACCCCAGACGCCACATTTCAAAGTGGGTGCAGAATGTTTTCATAATAGAATTATTTTGCCAATTGACTTAGAAGTTCCCTTAAACCATGGTTCCCAAACCCCCGCCATTGCTCCGCTGACCTTTGAAGCATTCATTTTATCCCGGAAACTTCTTTGCTTTTGGTCCAGTCCAGTTGAGCTGACCTTCCATGTATTGAGTATTGTCCTTCCCTTCACCTAAAGCAGTTCTTAGCTACTAATTAATCAGTAAAAAACCCTCTCCCCCCCTCCCTCCCTCCCCCCCTCGTAACCACAGAAGTATGTTTTCTTCTCAGTTTACACTATTTCTCAAGATCTTATAATAGTGGTCTTATACAATATTTGTCCTTTTGCCTCTGACTAATTTTGCTCAACATAATGCCTTCCAGGTTCCTCCATGTTATGAAATGTTTCACAGATTCGTCACTGTTCTTTATCGATGAGTAGTATTCCATCGTGTGAATATACCACAATTTATTTAACCATTCATCGGTCGATGGACACCTTGGTTGCTTCCAGCTTTTTGCTATTGTGAACAGAGCTGCAATAAACATGGGTGTGCATATATCTGTTTGTGTGAAGGCTCTTGTATCTCTAGGGTATATTCCGAGGAGTGGGATTTCTGGGTTGTATGGTAGTTCTATTTCTAACTGTTGAAGATATCGCCAGATAGATTTCCAAAGTGGTTGTACCATTTTACATTCCCACCAGCAGTGTATAAGAGTTCCAATCTCTCCGCAGCCTCTCCAACATTTATTATTTTGTGTTTTTTGGATTAATGCCAGCCTTGTTGGAGTGAGATGGAATCTCATCATGGTTTTAATTTGCATTTCTCTAATGGCTAATGATTGAGAGCATTTTCTCATGTATCTGTTAGCTGCCTGAATATCTTCTTTAGTGAAGTGTGTGTTCATATCCTTTGCCCACTTCTTGATTGGGTTGTTTGTCTTTTTGTGGTTGAGTTTTGACAGAATCATATAGATTTTAGAGATCAGGTGCTGGTCGGAGATGTCATAGCTGAATATTCTTTCCCAGTCTGTAGGTGGTCTTTTTACTCTTTTGGTGAAGTCTTTAGATGAGCATAGGTGTTTGATTTTTAGGAGCTCCCAGTTATCTGGTTTCTCCTCGTCATTTTTGGTAATGTTTTGTATTCTCTTTATGCCTTGTATTAGGGCTCCTAAGGTTGTCCCTATTTTTTCTTCCATGATCTTTATCGTTTTAGTCTTTATGTTTAGGTCTTTGATGCACTTGGAGTTAGTTTTTGTGCTTGGTGTGAGGTATGGGTCCTGTTCCATTTTTTTGCAAATGGATATCCAGTTATGCCAGCACCATTTGTTAAAAAGACTATCTTTTCCCCAATTAACTGACTCTGAGCCTTTGTCAAATATCGGCTGCTCGTATGTGGATGGATTTATATCTGGGTTCTCAATTCTGTTCCACTGGTCTATGTGCCTGTTGTTGTACCAATACCAGGCTGTTTTGACTACTGTGGCTGTATAATAGGTTCTGAAATCAGGTAGAGTGAGGCCTCCCACTTTCTTCTTCTTTTTCAGTAATGCTTTTCTTATCCGAGGCTTCTTTCCCTTCCATATGAAGTTGGTGATTTGTTTCTCTATCCCCTTAAAAAATGACATTGGAATTTGGATCAGAAGTGCATTGTATGTATAGATGGCTTTTGGTAGAATAGACATTTTTACTATGTTAAGTCTTCCTATCCATGAGCAAGGTAGGTTTTTCCACTTAAGTATGTCCTTTTTAATTTCTTGTAGTAGAGATTTGTAGTTTTCTTTGTATAGGTCTTTTACATCCTTGGTAAGATTTATTCCTAAGTATTTTATCTTCTTGGGGGCTACTGTAAATGGTATTGATTTGGTGATTTCCTCTTCGATGTTCTTTTTGTTGATGTAGAGGAATCCAAGTGATTTTTGTATGTTTAACTTATAACCTGAGACTCTGCCAAACTCTTCTATTAGTTTCAGTAGTTTTCTGGAGGATTCCTTAGGGTTTTCTGTGTATAAGATCATGTCATCTGCAAATAGAGATAATTTTACTTCCTCTTTACCAATCCGGATGCCCTTTATTTCTTTGTCTAGCTTAATTGCTCTGGCTAGGACTTCTAGCACAATGTGAATAAGAGCGGTGATAAAGGGCATCCTTGTCTGGTTCCCGTTCTCAAGCGAAATGCTTTCAGGCTCTGTCCATTTAGAGTGATGTTGGCTGTTGGCTTTGTATAGATGCCCTTTATTATGTTGAGGAATTTTCCTTCAATTCCTATTTTGGTGAGAGTTTTTATCATAAAAGGGTGTTGGACTTTGTCAAATGCCTTTTCTGCATCAATTGATAAGATCATGTGGTTTTTGTCTTTTGTTTTATTTATATGGTGGATTACATTAATGGTTTTTCTAATATTAAACCAGCCTTGCATACCTGGTATAAATCCCACTTGGTCGTGGTGGATTTTTTTTTTTAATATGTTGTTGAATTCTATTGGCTAGAGTTTTGTTGAGGATTTTTGCATCAATGTTCATGAGGGATATAGGTCTATAATTTTCTTTTTTTGTAATGTCTTTACCTGGTTTTGGTATCAGGGAGATGGTGGCTTCATAGAATGAGTTGGGTAGTATTCCGTCATTTTCTATGCTTTGGAATACCTTCAGTAGTAGTGGTGTTAACTCTTCTCTGAAAGTTTGGTAGAACTCTGCAGTGAAGCCGTCCGGGCCAGGGCTTTTTTTTGTTGGGAGTTTTTTGATTACCGTTTCAATCTCTTTTTTTGTTATGGGTCTATTTAGTTGTTCTACTTCTGAATGTGTTAGTTTAGGTAGGTAGTGTTTTTCCAGGAATTCATCCATTTCTTCTAGGTTTGCAAATTTGTTAGAGTACAATTTTTTGTAATAATCTGATATGATTCTTTTAATTTCAGTTGGGTCTGTCATGATGTGGCCCATCTCATTTCTTATTCAGGTTATTTGTTTCCTTTCCTGTATTTCTTTAGTCAGTCTGGCCAATGGTTTATCAATTTTGTTCATTTTTTCAAAGAACCAGCTTTTGGCTTTGTTAATTCTTTCAATTGTTTTTCTGTTCTCTAATTCATTTAGTTCAGCTCTAATTTTTATTATTTGTTTTCTTCTGGTGCCTGATGGATACTTTTGTTGCTCACTTTCTATTTGTTCAAGTCGTAGTGACAGTTCTCTGATTTTGGCTCTTTCTTCTTTTTGTATGTGTGCATTTATTGATATAAATTGGCCTCTGAGTACTGCTTTTGCTGTGTCCCAGAGGTTTTGATAGGAAGTATTTTCATTCTTGTTGCATTCTATGAATTTTTTTATTCCCTCCTTAATGTCTTGTATAACCCAGTCTTTTTTCAGGAGGGTATTGTTCAGTTTCCAAGTATTTGATTTCTTTTCCCTAGTTTTTCTGTTATTGATTTCTACTTTTATTGCCTTGTGGTCTGAGAAGATGCTTTGTAATATTTCGATGTTTTGGATTCTGCAAAGGTTTGTTTTACGACCTAATATGTGGTCTATTCTAGAGAATGTTCCATGTGCGCTAGAAAAAAAAGTATACTTTGCAGCAGTTGGGTGGAGAGTTCTGTATAAGTCAATGAGGTCAAGTTGGTTGATTGTTGTAATTAGGTCTTCCGTGTCTCTGTTGAGCTTCTTACTGGATGTCCTGTCCGTCTCCGAAAGTGGTGTGTTGAAGTCTCCTACTATAATTGTGGAGGTGTCTATCTCAGTTTTCAGTTCTGTTAAAGTTTGATTTATGTATCTTGCCGCCCTGTCATTGGGTGCATAAATATTTAATATGGTTATATCTTCCTGATCAATTGTCCCTTTTATCATTATATAGTGTCCTTCTTTATCCTTTGTGGTGGATTTAAGTGTAAAGTCTATTTTGTCAGAAATTAATATTGCTACTTCTCTTCTTTTTTGCTTATTGTTTGCTTGATATATTTGAGTTTTAGTTTTTTTGTGTCTCTAAGTCTAAGGTGTGTCTCTTGTAGGCAGCATATAGACGGATCATGTTTCTTTATCCAGTCCGCGACTCTCTGTCTCTTTATTGGTGCATTTAGTCCATTTACATTCAGCGTAATTATAGATAAATAAGTGTTTAGTGTTGTCATTTTGATGCCTTTTTTATGTGTGTTGTTGACAATTTCATTTTTCCACTTACTTTTTTGTGCTGAGATGTTTTTCTTAGTAAATTGTGAGATCCTCATTTTCATAGTGTTTGGCTTTATGTTTGTTGAGTTGTAACGTTTTTCTTGGCTTTTATCTTGAGTTATGGAGTTGTTATACCTCTTTGTGGTTACCTTAATATTTACCCTTATTTTTCTAAGTAGAAACCTAACTTGTATTGTCCTATATCGCCTTGTATCCCTCTCCATATGGCAGTTCTATGCCTCCTATATTTAGTCCCTCTTTTTGATTATTGTGATCTTTTACGTATTGACTTCAATGATTCCCTGTTGTGAGCTTTTTTTTTTAATTAATCTTAATGTGTTTTTGTGATTTCCCTGTTTGAGTTGATATCAGGATGTTCTGTTCTGTGACCTTGTGTTGTGCTAGTATCTGATATTATTGGTTTTCTGACCAAACAATTTCCTTTAGTATTTCTTGCAGCTTTGATTTGGTTTTTGCAAATTCTGTAAGCTTGTGTTTATCTGTAAATATCTTAATTTCTCCTTCATATTTGAGAGAGAGTTTTGCTGGATATATGATCCTTGGCTGGCGGTTTTTCTCCTTCAGTGTTCTGTATATGTCGTCCCATTGCCTTCTCGCCTGCATGGTTTCTGCTGAGTAGTCTGAACTTATTCTTATTGATTCTCCCTTGAAGGAGACCTTTCTTTTATCCCTGGCTGCTTTTAAAATTTTCTGTTTATCTTTGGTTTTGGCAAGTTTGATGATAATATGTCTTGGTGTTTTTCTTTTTGGATCAATCTTAAATGGGGTTCGATGAGCATGTTGGATAGATATCCTTTTGTCTTTCATGATGTCAGGGAAGTTTTCTGTCACCAGATCTTCCACTATTTTCTCTGTGTTTTCTGTCCTCCCTCCCTGTTCTGGGACTCCAATCACACGCAAGTTATCCTTCTTGATAGAGTCCCACATGATTGTTAGGGTTTCTTCATTTTTTTTAATTCTTTTTTATCTGATTTTTTTTCAGCTATGTTGGTGTTAATTCCCTGTTCCTCCCGATTTCCCAGTCTGCATTCTAATTGCTCGAGTCTGCTCCTCTGACTTCCTATTGCGTTGTCTAATTCTGTAATTTTATTGTTAATCTTTTGGATTTCTGAATGCTGTCTCTCTATGGATTCTTGCAACTTATTAATTTTTCCACTATGTTCTTGAATAATCTTTTTGAGTTCTTCAGTTGTTTTATCAGTGTGTTCCTTGGCTTTTTCTGCAGTTTGCCTTATTTCGTTTCTGAGGTCATCCCTGATGTCTTGAAGCATTCTGTAAATTAGTTTTTTTTTTATATTCTGTATCTGATAATTCCAGGATTGTATCTTCATTTGGGAAAGATTTTGATTCTTTTGTTTGGGGGGTTGTAGAAGCTGTCATGGTCTGCTTCTTCATGTGATTTGATATCGACTGCTGTCTCTGAGCCATCACTAAGATATAATAATAATAATAATAAAAAAGATATAATAGTAGTGGTTTATTCTGTAATTGCTCACTGAGTCTTATCTTGTTTTGTTTTCTTTCAATATACGTGGATGGGCTACTAGATTGCGCTGTCTTGATTGTTGTAGCCCTTAACTCACTTATGACCTATTACCAGCTGGTTTGGGCTTTTACCAGATATATATGCCTGAGTCCATTCACTCTACTTGAGTAGAATCTGATTTTGGGTCATCAGGTGTGTGATGCACCCTGTCAGCTATCCACCTTGAGAAGTAGTGGTGATAGTTGTGTGCACCAGATTCTAGTAGCAGCTGGGGTTGACACTCCGGGGTGGGGGCAGGATGCTCACAGGCTTCCCCCAAGTGTCAGTGAGGTAGGTGTGTCTCTATTCCTATAGCACCTTGGTGGGTGGGCTCTGCAGCTGTACCTTAGGCCCCCAATGCAAGTACCTCTACAGATTGGTAGGTGTCACCCTCCTTAGACCCCTAAGGCAGGAGGCTAGGTGGTCTGGGGGGAGCTTCAGCCCTCAGTTCCCTGTTGTGGGTCAGTGAGGGCTCTGTTGAATAAGCAGAGATATCAGACCTGGGAAACTTGTCTTTCCAGCAAATCTGCTAAAACAAATGCAGTCAGATCCGTATCAGAAATGCCTTTGCATTATAATAGCCACCTTGTTCCGTGTAGGGATGAAAGCCAGAGATTTGGATCGTATATGCTTGGCTCGAGCTGGTTCTGTGTTTTTAGTCCAATTAGGGAAGGATTTTTGGTCCCCGGGTTTTTTGTGGTTGCTTCTCTCAGGCCAGAAGAATGGGTTAGGAAAAGACCAAAAAAAAAAAAAAAAAAAAAGGAAAAGAAAAACCGCAGAGCAGTTCTCCCTCTGACTCAGGAAATTCCAATGTTAATGAAGCCGCATGGGAAGGGGAGGGGAGGGTTCAGAAAAACAGGAGAGAGTAGCACCCCGGAATATAGACAAAGTTATTTATCTTGCTTGGGATGACTGTTTCTTCTGAGATTCCTGAGGGACACGTCGCCTGTGTGCGCTGGCTGGGTAGAGATTGTCCCCGCGTCCTGTTCTTGCGCTGTCTCAGAAGCCGTGGTTAGTTCCTCCGCTCCCAGTCCAAAGCCCAGCGTCAAGGTTCCCTTGCTGGGACGCTGCACTCCTTGCTCCAAAAACAGTCGCTGCCTCCCGGTGACTTCTCCTCCTGTCAGCCCCATCGCTGCACCGCCTGTGTGCACTGGCTGGGCTTCCCCGAGGTCAGTTCAGGGGGCTGGGACTGCGCCCCATGTTTTCACTGTCACAGGATGTCCTGCTCAGCTCCCCTGCGCCCAGTCCAAAGCCCCGCACCAAGGTTCCCCGGCTGGGACGCTGCACTCCCGGCTCCAAAACCAGTCGCTGCCTCCCAGCGACTTCTCCTCCCGCCGGCCGCATCACTGCGCCACCCACGCAGACCGGCTGGGCCCCCTCCCGAGGTCAGTTCAGGGGGTTAAGGCTGTGCCCCGTGTTTGCGCCTTCACAGGATGCTGTGCTCAGCTTCTCTGCACCCAGTCCAAAGTCCGGCGCCAAGGTTTCCTGACTGGGACGCTGGCTTCAGGCTCCGAAAACAGTCTCTGCTTCCCCGTAGTTGTTCGTTCTCGGTCTCTGTCACTCAGGTCAACTCTTTAAATCTGTGTTTGTTGGTCAGGGTTCGTAGATTGTCATGTATGTGATCGATTCACTTGTTTTTCCGAGTCTTTGTTGCAAGAGGGATCCGAGGTAGCGTCTACCTAGTCAGCCATCTTGGCCCCCTCCACAACTTGTTTTTATAAGGTTTTATTGGAACGCAACCTTACCCATTCATTCCTGTATCACCTGTGGCAGCTTTTATGCTACAGTGACAGAGTTGTATGATCCGCAAAGCCTAGACTGTATACTATCTGACCCTTTACAGAAAAAGTTTGTTGGCCCCGGCTTTAGTTGGTTCAAATGACCTAGTGGTATAGCCTTGTTGGGATATTTACCCATGTACATAATTATATTTGGGAAAGCTGATAAAAAAGTAATTTACCATTTGTTCCACTTTTTGTGTTTTTGAACCCAGTCTATTTCTAGGGACAAATTAATTTTTGCCTAAGGATTATTTGAATCAATGAAGAAATATTCATGACTTTGTCTACGTTGGGTGTCAGTATCTGATGGTGCTGAACAACACAGACTGCAGAGAGATAATCGTCTGTGCAGGCTGTGTGTATGTATGAGGGAGATGGAGAATGCAAAATGTTTCTTTTGAGTTTTTATATCTTTCTTTTGCATTAATTTACATTGGCCATTTTACCCTTCAGTCAGTTTCCTGCTAGGTTAAAATCTATTTTCCATGCCTGGCTGTACTCTTGATTTCAGTCGGCATTTGGAAAATGGAGACAAGTGACATTTACATAATACTTAACTTTTGGTGAGTTCGTTTTTATTGTTTTCGTCCAAGTAGTACATGTCCAAGGTAAGAAATCAGAAATACAGAACAGCTTATGATAAGAGGTGACACTTTCCCACTCTAGGCCTCCTACTCCCAGGCTCATTTCCACCAACCCTTCTTTTAACCATTTTTAAAACATTTTCTGGTAGCTAACTAAGTAAAATTTGTAAACCACCATTTCTCGTTTTAATGACCTTAGACAATTACTACTAGCTCTCCCCTGTGAAAGATAAGGATTTGGCTCATTTGTACCCTTTTGCCTTCTCCAAAGCTTTGATAGTTACATCATTATTTTTAGTTTTACTGTTTGTTCTCTTATAACTTTAGATAATGTATCAGTAATTCTGTTTCTTATTCCCTTTACTTTAGTGAATTGTCCTGATTTTGCACTGTGTAAGATTAGTGCCTCTACGGTTTTCTCTGTCTCATCTTTGTTTTCCTCTTCCCACCTTCTTTCAATTTCATTTTTGCTTTTTCATTATCAAGGTTTGAAAACATTTGCATTCAGTTCTGCAATTACATCTAACTTGCTCTGTTTTATCCCTACGTTTGTTGCCTTTGAGGCTAAGAAAAAATCAATCTTTATATTATTATGAGTACATAATTATTTTTTATTGCTGAGACATGTGGTGTGCCATGATTCCTTTTCTTCCAAATTCCATTATGTGTCCTCAGGCCACTCATCATGGTAAAATGGAATCCTGTCTTTTGTACCTCTCTATTTTCATTTTATAGGATTCTGTTAATCAGATGCTGGTCAACCTGGATTGATTTTTATATGCCTCTTATCCTTTTGCTCATATTTTCAATTTGTCTTTTCCGCTGTACGTTGTGAAGATTTGTCAAGTTTATTTTCTGTCATTTTATTGCGTTTCTAAATTTTTGTAATTGATCCTCCTGCGCATTTTACTTGCTCTTTCTGGAGTATTCCGTGCTTAACAATACTTCGAAATTTAGCCTTTTCTTCTGATTATGCTTTGAGTGATGGGTCCCTCTGCTTTTATGTATATGCTATACTGTCCTATTCCCTACTCAGTCATCCAGAAATCTGCAAAAATACTTGGTTCATTGATGTCCTATATGTTCTCAGGACTTACATGAATTTACTTCCTTATATCCTTTCTAAAAAAATTTTTTATTGTGCTTTAAGAGAAAGCTTACAAGTCAAGTCAGTCTGTCATACAAAAATGTATATACACCTTGTTATACACTCCTAATTACTCTCCCCTTAATGAAACAGCATATTCCTTCCCTCCACTCTTTTTTCATGTCCATTCAGCCAGCTTCTGGCTCCCTCTGCCCTCTCATCTCGCCTCCAGACAGGAGATGCCAACATAGTTTCATGTGTCTACTTGATCCAAGAAGCTCATTCTTCACCAGTATCATATTCTATTCGCATTGCCCAGTCCAATCCCTGTTTGGAGAGTTGGCTTTGGGAATGGTTCCTGTCTTGGGTTAATAGAAGGTCTGGGGACCATGACTACCGGGGTTCTTCTAGTCTCAGTCAGACCATTAAGTCTGGTCTTTTTATGAGAATTTGGGGTCTGCATCACACTGCTCTCCTGCTTCTTCAGGGGTTCTCTGTTGTGTTCCCTGTGAGGGCAGTCATCCGTTGTAGCCAGGCACCATCTAGTTCTTCTGGTCTCGGGCTGATGAAGTCTCTGGTTTATGTGGCCCTTCCTGTCTCTTGGGCTCATAATTACCTTGTGTCATTGGTGTTCTTCATTCTCCTTTGCCCCAGGTGGGTTGAGACCAATGGATGCATCTTAGATGGCCCCTTGCTAGCGTTTAAGACCCCAGACGCCACTGTCCAAAGTGGGATGCAGAATGTTTTCTTAATAGATTTTATTATGCCAATTTAAGATGTCCTCTGAAACCATGGTCCTCAAGCCCCCACCCCTGCTACGCTGGCCGTCGAAGTGTTCAGTTTATTGAGGAAACTTCTTTGCTTTTGGTTTAGTCCAGTCGTACTGACCTCTCCTATATTATATGTTGTCTTTCCCTTCACCTAAAATAGTTCTTATCTACTGTCTAATTAGTGAAAGCTGCCCCCCTCCCTCCTCCTTCTCGTAACCATCAAAGAATATTTTCTTCTCTGTTTAAACTATTTCTCGAGTTCTTATAATAGTGGTCTTATACAATATTTGTCCTTTTGCAACTGACTAATTTCACTCACCATAATGCCTTCCAGGTTCCTCCATGTTAAGAAATGTTTCACGGATTCATCATTGTTCTTTATAGATGTGTAGTATTCCATGGTGTAAATATACCGTAATTTATAAATCCATTCATAGTTGTTGGGCACCTTGGTTGCTTCCGTCTTTTTGCTGTTGTAAACAGTGCTGCAGTGAACATGGGTGTGCATATATCTGTTCTTGTAAAGGCTCTTCTCAAGGAGTGGGATTGCTGGATTGTATGGTAGTTCTATTTCTAGCTTTTTAAGGAAGCGCAAAATCGATTTCCAAAGTAATTGTACCATTTGACGTTCCCACCAGCAGTGAATAAGTGTTCCAGTATCTCTACAATCTTTCCAACATTTATTATTTTGTGTTTTTTGGATTAATGCCAGTCTTGTTGGAGTGAGATGGAATCTCACTGTAGTTTTGATGTGCATTTCTCTAATGGCTAATGATCGTGAGAGCATTTCCCCATGTATCTGTTAGATACCTGAATGTCTTCTTTAGTGAAGTGCCTGTTCATATCTTTTGTCCACTTTTTAATTGGGTTGTTTGTCTGTTTTGTAGTTGAGTTTTTGCAGTATCATGTAGATTTTAGAGATCAGGCACTGATTGGAAATGTCATAGCTAAAAACATTTTCCCAGTCTGCAGGTAATCTTTTTACTCTTCTGGTGAAGTCTTTGGATGAGCATAGGTGTTTGATTTTTAGGAACTCCCAGTTATTTAGTTTCTCTTCTGCGTTGTTAGTAATGTTTCGTATACTATTTATGCTATGTATTAGGGCTCCTAGCATTGTCCCTATTTTTTTCTTCCATGATCTTTATCGTTTTAGATTTTATATTTAGGTCTTTGATCCATTTTGAGTTCGTTTTTGTGCATGGTGTGAGGTATGGATCTTTTTTCATTTTTTTGCAGATGGATATCCAGTTATGCCAGTATCACTTGTTAAAAAGACTGTCTTTTCCTCATTTAAGTGACTTTGGGCCTTTGTCAAATATCAGCTGTTCATATGTGGGTGGATTTATGTCTGGATTCTCAATTCTGTTCCATTGGTCTATGTATCTGTTGTTGCACTGGTACCAGGCTGTTTTGACTACTGTGGCAGTACAATAGGTTCTAAAATCAGGTCATGTGAGGCCTCCCATCTTTTTGTTCTTCTTTGTCAGTAATGCTTTCCTTATCTGGGGCCTCTTTCCTTTCCATATGAAGTTCGTGATTTAATTCTCCATTTCATCAAAAAATGACACTAGAATTTGGATCGGAATTGCCTTGTATCTATACATTGCTTTTGGTAGAATAGACATTTTTACAACGTTAAGTCTTCCTATCCATAAGCAAGGTATGTTTTCCACTTATGCAGGTCTCTATTGGTTTCTTGGAATAGTGTCTTGTAGTTTTCTTTGTGTAGATCTTTTACATCTCTGGTAAGATTTATTCCTGAGTATTTTATCTTGTTGGGGGCTACTGTAAATGGTATTGATTTGGTGATTTCTCCTTTGATGTTCTTTTTGTTGGTGTAGAGGAATCCAACTGATTTTTGTATGTTTATCTTGTATCCCGATACTCTGCTGAACTCTTCTATTAGTTTCAGTAGTTTTCTTGAGGGCTTTCTGTATATAAAATCATGTCATCTGCAAATAGAGATACTTTTACTTCTTCCTTACCAATCTGAATACCCTTTATTTCTTTATCTAGCCTAATTGTTCTGGCTAGGACCTCCAGCACAGCAGCGTTGAGTAAGAGTGATGATAAAGGGCATCCTTGTCTGGTTCCCATTCTCAAGGGGAATGCTTTCAGGCTCTCCCCATTTAGGATGATGCTGGCTGTTGGCTTTTTTAAATGCCCTTTATTATGTTGAGGAATTTTCCTTCTAGTACTATTTTCCTGAGAGTTTCTACCATGAATTGGTGTTGAACTTTGTCAAATGCCGTTTCTGCATCAATTGATAAAATCATGTGATTCTTGTCTTTTGTTTTATTTATGTGATGGATTACATTAATTGTTTTTCTAATGTTGAACCATCCCTGCATACCTGATATGAATCCCAGTTGGTCATGGTGAATTATTTTTTGATATGTTGTTGAATTCTATTAGCTAGAATTTTGTTGAGGATTTTTACGTCTAAGTTCACGAGGGATGTAGGTCTGTAATTTTCTTTTTTTGTGATGTCTTCACCTGGTTTTAGTATCAGGGATATGCTGGCTTTGTAGAATGAGTTTGAGAGTATTCCGTCCTTTTCTATGCTGTGAAATACCTTTAGTAGTAGCGGTGTTAACTCTTCTCTGAAAGTTTGGTAGAACTCTGCGGTGAAGCCACCCGGGCCAGGGCTTTTTATTTGTTGGGGGTTTTCTGATTACCTTTTCAATCTTCTTTTTTTTTATGGGTCTATTTAGTTGTTCTACCTCTGTTTGTGTTTAGGTAGGTAGTGTGTTTCTAGGGATTCATCCATTTCTTCTAGGTTTTCAAATTTGTTAGAGTACAATTTTTTGTACTAATCTGATATGATTCTTATAATTTCCATTGGGTTTGTTGTAATATCACCCATCTCATTTCTTATTTGGGTTATTTGGTTCCTCTCCTGTTTTTCCTTTGTCAGTTTGGCCAGTGATTTATCAATTTTGTTAATTTTTCCAAAGAACCAACTTTTGGTCTTGTTAACTCTTTCAGTTGTTTTCTGTTTCACTTAATTCTGCTCTAATTTTTATTATTTTCATCCTTCTGGTGCCTGAGGGTTGCTTTTGTTGCTCTCTTTTTATTGGTTCAAGTTGTAGGGATAATTCTTTGATTTTGGCCCTTTCTTCTTTTTGGAAATGTGCATTTATTGATATTAAATGACCTCTGAGCACTGCTTTTGTTGTGTCCCAAAGGCTCTGATAGGAAGTATTTTCATTCTCATTGGAGTCTATGAATTTCTTTATTCCATCTTTAATGTCTTCTATAATCCAGTCTTTTTTTGAGCAGGGTATTGTTCAGTTTCCAAGTGTTTGGTTTCTTTTCCTTGCTTTTTCTTTTATTGATTTCTACTTTTACGGCCTTATGGCCAGAGAAGATGCTTTGTAATATTTTGATGTTTTGGATTCTGCTAAGGCTTGCTTTATGACCTAATATGTGGTCTATTCTAGAGAATGTTCCATGTGCACTGGAAAAGAAAGTATACTTGGCTGCTGTTGGGTGGAGTGTTCTGTATATGTCTGTGAGGTCAAGTTGGTTGATTGTGGCATTTAGATCTTCTGTGTCTTTACTGAGCTTCTTTTTGGATGTCCTGTCCTTCACCGAAAGTGATGTGTTGAAGTCTCCTACTATTATTGTGGAGCTGTCTATCTCACTTCTCAATGCTGTTAGAGTTTGTTTTCTGTATCTTGCAGCCCTTTCATTGGGTGCGTAAATATTTAATATGGTTCTATCTTCTTGGTATATTGTCCCTTTAATCATTATATAGTGTCCTTCCTTAGTGTTTATGATGCATTTAACTTTAAAGTCTGTTTTGTCAGAAATTAATATTGCCACTCCTGCTCTTTTTGATTGTTGTTTGTTTGATATATTTTTTTCCATCCCTTGAGCTTGAGTTTGTTTGTGTCTCTAAGTCTAAGGTGTGTCTCTTCTAGGCAGCATGTAGACGGATCGTGTTTTTTAATTCATTCCACCACTCTCTGTCTCTTTATTGATGCATTTAGTCCATTTACATTCATTGTAATTATGGATAGGTTTGAGTTTAGTGCTGTCATTTTGATGTCTTCTTTTGTGTGTTGTTGATAGTTTCTTTTTCCCACTTAATTTTTCATTCTGAGTAGTTTATCTTTATGTATTATCTTTTCCTCTTATTCGTTATTGTTGATTTTTTCTGCTGAGTCTCTATTTTTTTCTTGTATTTTATTTTGATGAGTAGGGTTGTTAGTCTCTTTTGTGGTTACCTTAAAATTAACCCTTATTTTTCTAAGTTTAAACCAAACTTTTATTTCTTTTTATTGCCTTGTCTTCCTCTCCATGGGAAATATCTGTGACATTTCTTCGTCACTCTTTATTGTTTTAATGTTGTCATCTTTTACATAATAACAGAGCTGTTTCCCTGTTCTGAGCATTTTTTAATCTTGATTTATTTTTGTGATTTCCCTATCTGGGTTGATATCCGATTGCTCTGTCCAGTGTTTTAGTCTTGGATTATACCTGATATTATTGATTTTCTAACAAAAGAACTCCCTTTAGTATTTCTTGTAGTTTTGGTTTGGTTTTTACAAATTCGCTAAACTTCTGTTTATCTGGAAATGTCTTAATTTCACCTTCATATTTGGGAGACAGTTTTGCTGGATATATGAATCTTGGCTGGCAATTTTTTTCCTTCAGTTTTTTATATAAGTCATCCCACTGCCTTCTTGCCTGCAGGGTTTCTACCAAGGAGTCAGATCTTATTCTTATTGGCTCTCCTTTGTAGGTGACTTTTTGTTTATCCCTGGCTGCTCTTAAAATTCTCTCTATATCTTTGGTTTTGGCAAGTTTGATTATAATATGTCTTGGTGACTTTCTTTTGAAATCTACCTTACATAGAGTTCGGTGAGCATCTTGGATAGATATCTTCTTATTTTTCACAATATTAGGGAAGTTTTCTGCCAAGAAATCTTGAACAATTCTCTCTGTATTTTCTGTTATCCCTCCCTGTTTGGGTACTCCAGTCACTCGCAGGTTATTTCTCTTGCTAGAGTCACACATGATTCTTAAGGTTTCTTCATTTAAAAAAATTATTTTATCTGATTTTTCTTCAAATATATTGGTGCCAAATTCTTTATGTTCAATCTCAGCAATTCTGCCTTGCACTTGCTCAATTCTGCCCCTCTGACTTTCTATTAGGTTGTCTAATTCTGTAATTTTATTGTTAATCTTCTGAATTTCTGATTGCTGTCTCTCTATGGATTCTTGCAGCTTGTTAAATTTTGCATTATATTCTTGAATAACCTTTTTAATTTCTTCAACTGCTTTATCTGTGTGTTCCTTGACTTGTTCTGTGTATTGCCCGTTATCCTTCCTAATGTTGTTCCTGATGTCTTGAACAGTTCTGTATGTTAATCTTTTGTGTTCTGCATCCGGTAATTCCAGGAATGCACCTTCATCCAGAAGACCCCTTGATTCTTTGTTCTGAGAGCTTGTTGAAGTGATCACGGTCTGTTTCTTTGTGTGATTTGATATTGACTGTTGTCTTCGTGCCATCTGTAAGTTATTGTATTAGTTTATGTTTGCTTACTGTATCCTAGCTTCTTTGTTTTGTTTTGATATGCCCAAATGGGTTGCTTGAGTGTGCTAGCTTGATTATTTTCACCTTTGAAAGTACTGGATCAGTGAAAAAGAGAAAGACCATCAATGAGATGGATTGACACAGGGGCTACAACAGTGGGCTCAAGCATAGCAACAATTGTGAGAATGATGCAGGATGGGTTGTGTTTCGTTCTGTTGTGTGTAGGGTTGCTATGAGTTGGAACCAACTCAATGGTAAACAACAACAACAACAACATCCAAGGAAAAGCTTCCACTCATGCACGTGTTACTTAAATCCTTTTATACCAAGTGTTTCAAAGCAATATGTAGGCAAAAACTACCCTCAAGGAAAGCTTTTGAAGCACCAAGAGGAGTTGTGTCTACAACTAAATGGAGTTGTGGAGATGAGGAAAAAACCAAGTGCCTCTCCCACGGCCATTACACTATGTTGTATCCCTGGCTTCCATCCTGTTCTTTATTCCTTTCCTTTGTCAGATCCTCCCAATACGATTGGATTTTCTTATTTGTAGAGAATGGTTACCTAGACTCTGAAAGCATAGTCTGTAAGGGTTTTTGTGTGCGTGTGGTAAAAATGGAAACCCTGGTGTCATAGTGGTTAAGAGCTACTACTGCTAAACAAAAGATCGGCAGTTCAAATCCATGAGGCGCTTCTTGGAAACTCTATGGGCCAGTCCTCTAGGGTCACTATGAGTCAAAATTGACTCACCAGCAATTGGTTTGGTTTTTTTGATTTGGGTAGTAAAAATATATACAGCAAAGAAAAAAGAATTTTTTTTACAGCAAAGCTTCAGCCAATTAGACAATTTCTCCGTGTTTAACTTAGTGACATTGATTACATTCTTCACGTTGTGCAACTATTATCACTATTCTCAAATTGTTCCACCACCATTAACATAAACTCAGTGCTCTCTAAGCAAAAACTCCCTCCTTTCCCCTGCCTCTCACCCCTGGTAACTACTCATAATCATTGGTGTAAGTGAGGTCATATAGCATTTGTCCTTTTGTGACTGACTTTTTCGCTCAGGATAATGTTTTCAAAGTTCATCCATGTTGTGGTACGCATCAGGACCTCATTTCTCTTTATGGTTGAGTAATAATCCATTGCATGTATGTACCACATTTTGTTTATCCATTCATCTGTTACTAGAGATTTAGGTTGTTTCTACTATTCAGCTATTGTGAAAAGTGTTGCAATGAACGTAAGGATCTTAATATGCTCTTTTCTCATTTTGTCCTAGAAAAGTTATTCGAGTAAAATAGGAAGGACTTTTCTTTTCCAGGCAGAGAGAAACAGTTGTAGTTGTTGTTAGGTGCTGTCAAGTTGATTTTGACACGTAGCAACCCTATGTGACAGAGTAGAACTGCTCTGTAAGATTTCCTTGTCTGTAGTCATCTTTGTTTCTCTATTTATTTATTTTATTGTGCTTTAGGCAAAAGTTTACAGCTCAAGTCAATTTCTCATATAAAAATTAATACAGATATTATTATGTGACACTTGTTGCAATTCCTATAATGTGACAACACATTCCCCCTTTCTACCCTGGGTTTCTCATGTCGATTCAACCAGCTTCTGTCCCTTCCTGCCTTCTCATCCTGCCTTCAGACAGGAGCTGCCCATTTGGTCTCCTGTATCTGCTTGAAGTAAGAAGCACACTCTTCATAAATATTATTTTTTGTTTTATAGTCCAGTCCATTCTAATCTTTGTCTGAAGAGTTGGCTTTGGGAATGGTTTTAGTTCTGGGTTAACACAGCATCTGGGGGCCATGGCTTTAGGGGTTCCTCTATCTTGTCTCTAATCTTTATGGAAGCAGATCACCAGGTCTGTCTCCTGTGGAGCTGCCAGGTGGGTGATAACCACCAGCCTTTCGGTTAGCAGCTGAGCACCTAACCGTTTGTGCTAACAGGGCTGCTTAGAGAAACAGTAAACACCATCTATTCTTTTCTTCACTATCTTTTAAAAATTTTGTTTGTGGAAAATCTCACTATTAAAATTATATATATACAGTATATTCTAAACTAATAACCTATTGCTTATATGCTGTGATTGTAGTTAACCCTTCAAGAAAGCATCTGGAGTTAAAAGAAAAATGTGAGTCAGCTCTTGTCCTTCAGATGTTTGTGGTTATTGGGAAAACACTTGAAATTCCTTTTTAGCTTTTCCCTTTTCATATTCAATAGCAAAATGTACTGATTTCTAGGGTTCTCTTATAAGGAGCAAAGCGCTATAGTACAGTGTTCCATCTAGATGCTATTTTTCTTCTGCTGAAGGAGCATTCCAGAATTTATCAGCCTTTACCGGGTTTAATCAGGCAGCCACTCAGCTGCTCAAGGGAAAGTTGTGCTTTTCACCACTGATATGTGGAAAAGCAATCAGACACTGAATTATATAGCTGGCTTTCTTTGTCTTCATCTGTTTAAAGTATTCACAGAGCCCCAGTGAAACAACAGTGCTGTGTAAAAGCCCTTGGAAAACCTCATTCATCATAAAGTTGGTAGGGAAACCTGAACAAATAGCTGAAGGGCTGTCTTCACAAAAGGCAAGAGCAGACAATGTTTTGATGTTTTCAGGGATCATGCTGTGAACATGATTTTGCTTCCCCCCCTTGTCCAAAAAAAAGTTCTTTTTTTTTTTTTTTCCTTGTCCCTACTTCCACCTTCCAGAGTTTAAACATTTGGACCTTTAGACTTCAGTCAAAGAGGACAGAATGTGAACTACTCATACAGGTAAGTGTTGCAGCTGTTAAAATAATAACATTTCAGGACCTTGATTATGTATTTTGAAAGTTTTGAATATATCATTAAAGGCAGTTTATGTTGTACACCAATGTTAATTTCAGCATTATTCACAATAGCTGAAAGGTGGAAACAACCCAAGTGTCCATCACCAGATGAATGGATAGACAAAATGTGGTATATACATATGCAAAAAGCAATGAAGTTCTGATATAGGCTGCAGCATGAATGAAATTGGGAAATATGCTTAATGAAATAAATAAGACACAAAAGGACAAATGATGTTTGATCCCACTTGTATGAAATATTAGAGTAGGCAAATGCATGGAGACAAAAGTAGATCAGTTATTACCAGTGGCGGAAGAGAGAAGAATAGACAGTTATTGCTTACTGAGTACTGAGGTTTATTTGTAGTGATGACAAACTTTACTGGAAATAGAGAGAGGTGATGGATACATGACATGATAAATGTAATTAATGTCACTGAATTATACAGTTAAAAAAAGGTTAAAATGCCAAAGGGCCACGTAACCTAGAGACTCCATCAGCATGAGACCAGAAGAACTAGATGATACTGGGCTACCACCAATGACTGCCCAGACAGGTAACACGACAGAGAGTCCCTGATGGAGTGGGAGAAAAGTGCAGAGCAGAAGTCAAATTTGTAAAAAGACCAGCCTTAATGATCTGAGTGAGACTAGAGGAACCCCTGAGGCCATAGCCCCAGGGTGCATTCTTACCTAGAACTAAAACCATTCCTGAAGCCCACTCTTCAGACAAAGATTAGACTGGACTATAAAACAAAACATAATACTTGTGAAGAGTGTGCTTCTTAGTTCAAGCAGATAACCCAAAAAAACCAGACCCACGGCCATCGAGTCGATTCTGACTCATAGCGACCCTATAGGACAGAGTAGCACTGCCCTGTAAAGTTTCCAAGGAGCGCCTGGCAGATTTGAACTGCCGACCTTTTGATTAGCAGCCGTAGCACTTTAGATAAAATAGATACATGAGGCCAAATGGCAACTCCTGTACAAAGGTAGGATGAGAAGGCAGGAAGGGATAGGAACTGAATGAATGTGAACGAACACAAGAAACTGGGGTGGAAAGCGGGAGTGTGCTGTCACATTATAGGGATCGTAACTAATGTCATACAACAATGTGTGTAAATTTTTGTATGATAAATTAATTTGAGCTGTAAACTTTTACCTAAAGCACAATTAAAAAAGAAAACCAAACCCACTGCCGTCGAGTCGATTCCGACTCATAGCGACCCTATAGGACAGAGTAGAACTGCCCCATAGAGTTTCCAAGGAGCGCCTGGCGGATTTGAACTGCTGACCGCTTGGTTAGCAGTCGTAGGACTTAACCACTACGCCACCAGGGTTTCCAATTAAAAAAGAAAAACGTTAAAATGCCAAATTTTGTTACATTTATTTTACCCTAATAAAATAAGTCTTTGCACCTCCATGCATGAAGGACCATTGCCACCAGCAGTGCCAGCTACTATCATCTAAGATAAGATAAAGGAGACCAGACACGCTCTACCACCTGGAGGATGGAACAAATGCTCTTTAAAACTGACCTCTCCTATGGGGATCAATTGCTCTGTAGGTTATTGTTGGAGACCTTGGCTGGTATAAATGGTTAGTGCTCTTGGCTGTTACCCAAAACGTTAGAGGTTGAGGTCCACCCAGAGGTGCCTTAGAAGAAAGGCCTGGTGATCTACTTCTGAAAAATCAGCCATTGAAACCCTATGGAGCATAGTTCTACTCTGGCACACATGGGGTTGCCATGAGTTGGAGTCGACTTGATGGTAACTGATTAGATTATTTGGCAATGGGTTTTTTTTTTTTTTTGGCTGGTTAGGTTATTGCTAGTTGTTTTAACATGCAAGACAGATTTTTTCATTCTTCCTGGCAGTCCATGGTGTATTCAATATTCTTTGCCAATACCACAATTCAAAGGCATCAGTTCTTCAGTGTTCCTTATTCATTGTCCAGCTTTCACACACATATGAGGTGATTGAAAACACCATGGCTTAGGTCAGGCGCATCTTAGTCCTCAAGGTAACATCTTTGCTTTTCAACAATTTTGCCGTAGATTTGCCCAATGCAATGCAACTTTTGATTTCTTGACTGCTGCTTCCAGGGGTGTTCATTGTGAATACAAGTAAAAATGAAATCCTTAACAATTTCAGTATTTTCTCCATTTATCGTGATGTTGCTTATTGGTCCAGTTGTGAGGATTTTTGTTTTCTTTATGTTGAGGTGTAGTCCATACTGGAGGCTGTAGTCTGTGCTTCAAGTCCTCTTCACTTTCAGCAAGCAAGGTTGTGTCATTTGCACATCGCAGGTTGTTAATGAGTCTTCCTCCAAACCTGATACCCCGTTCATCATGAAGTCCAGCTTCTCGGATTATTTGCTGAGCATACAGATTGAATAAGTATGGTGAAAGGATACAACCCTGCTGCACACCTTCCCTGACTTTAAACCATGCAGTAGCCCCTTGTTCCTGTTTGAACAACTGCCTCTTGCTCTGCGTATAGATTCTGCATGAGCACAATTCAAGTGTTCTGGAATTCCTATTCTTTGCAATGTTATTCATAATTTGTAATGATCCATACAGTGAATGCCTTTGCATAATCAATAAAAGGTAAAATCTGATATTCTCTGCTTTCAGCCATGAGCAATGATATACAGAATTTTACTAGCATATGATATTATTGATATTGTTCCATGATTTCCATATTCTGTTGAATCATCTTTCTTTGGAATGGGCAGAAATATGGATCCCTCCTGTTGGTTGGCCAAGTAGCTGTCTTCCAAATTTCTTCACATAGATGAGTGTTACCAGCATTGCATCCATTTGTTGAAACATTTCTGTTGGTATTCTGTCGATTCCTGGATCCTTGTTTTTCAACAATGATTTCAATGCATCTTGGACTTCTTCCACAGTACCATTGGTTCTTGATCATCTGCTACCTCCTGAAATGATTGAATGTCACCGAATTCTTTTTGGTACAGTGACTGTGTATTCCTTCCGTCTACCCTTGATGCTTCCTGCATTGTTCGGTATTTAACCATAGAATTTTTCAGTATTGCAACTGAAGGCTGGAATTTTTTTCTTCAGTTCATTCAGCTTGAGAAATGCTGAGCACGTTCTTCCGTTTTAGTTTTCTAACTCCAGATCTTTACACATTTTATTATAATATATAACATGACATGACCCAACCTGACTTATGATAACTCTATTATATACATGTGGCTATATGTGATATACATATATATGTATAGGAAGTTGCCACTGAGTTGATTTTGACTCATGGCAACCCCATGTGTATCAGACTAAACTGTTCTCCTACGGTTTTCAATGACTGACTATTAGATTGCCAGGACTCTGTTCCAAGAAGCCTCTGGGTAGATCTGAACTACCAACATTTCAGTTAATTTGTGCTACCTGGGGGGATACACACACACACGGAAACCCTGGTGGCGTAGTGATTGAGTGCTACGGCTGCTAACCAAAGGGTTGGCAGTTCAAATCATCCAAGTGCTCCTTGGAAACTCTATGGGGCAGTTCTGCTCTGTCCTATAAGGTTGCTATGAGTTGGAATCGACTTGATGGCACTGGATTTGGTTTTTTGGTATATACGCATGTAAGTATATATGCGCATAACTGTATATGTATTTGTGTGTATGTGTATACACACGCACACAAGTATATCTGTGCATAAGTGTATATTTGTGTGTGTGTGTGTGTGTGTGTGAAACCAGAAAAAAAATGCCTGACATTATGTGACAGAACCAGCCTTGTGAGGAAACTGCTAATGACAATTGGTGAGCCATCTCTGAGTTAGGCTTGTAGTTTGTCCTACTGCCACTGCTTCTATCTCACCCCCTCCACCAAGGGTATTCCCCACAGCCCTTATATCTTGCACACTCCCTTCCAATTTGAAGACTGGAGCAGCAGCATCTGGTTATTGGAGCCCAGGACAAGTGTCTGTACCCTGCCTGCTGGAGAAGCCTGGGAAGTTGATTTTCTGGCATTTTCAGCAACTGTCTGAGATGTGGCCCTGCCTCCCACTGGGACCTGTAATGTCGGGAATTACCCAAATGTAGCCAAGTCTTCCAAAAAATGAAAAATATGTGCTATCACATCATTATCCAATTTAGTAGACAAATATTCTGTTTTATGATTGAGAATTTCTCTATTGAAGTGCTTGAATTCAGCCCATCCTAGGTTAAAGCTCTCACAGAGATCTGTGTATCTCCTTGTTACGACCGCCTTCCCCCACCAAGTGATTAAAACTATTTCTCTTTGCTCAGTTCCAGTTTCTACCAAAACAATTTATCTCTGTTCCTTCCTCCTTCCCTCGCCCCTTCTCTCTCTCCCTTTCTCCCTCCTTTCTTTTCCTTCTTCTTTCATTTTCACCATTCTTTGGAATAAATAAGTCAGAAAATTATTTCTCTTTTGGTCAATTACCAATTGACTTGTGACATATAAGCTTAATTAAAGTTATAATTATTTGCATGGGAAGGTACTCAGGAATTTTCAGAGATTTCAGGAAAAATTTATTGCCTCTTTTATTACAAGGGCAACTTGAAGAAAATTTGCAGATGGGTATGGAGAACTTAGACAAGAGAATACTGAAAAAAATTGCTCAGATACATGCTGGATAGGGTTGAACACGACATCTGGACCAGGAAATATGCTTGGGTAGCTCCTCAAGGGCAAGCTGTTTGAAAAAGAGCGTGAACATTCTTTCCTGTTTCGTAAAACTGAGAATATTGCTGCATTGTATAGTAACTGGTTGGAAAGATATTTCAGTGTGATGTTGAGACACTTAATGTATAGAAGCCATGAGAAGCTGATTGTCATACTTAGGGTAAAAAATTACAGTGCCTAACACAAAAAATGTGACTCTCTAGCTCAAATTGGAAAATGCTACAAAGACACACTAAAACAAATGAAAAGCCACCCCACTATAAGACTGAAGAACAATAGTAAGTGAGAATGACTGCTAAGAGTGATATAATGTTGCTGCCCTTTGGATATCAGAACTGGACCTTTTCTGAATTTATTATACTCACAGGGAGAAATGCATGCTCATTACTTGTGCTTAGAGCATCTGGTAAGGTAACCTCTAATTCTGCTTAAATGGAAATTGACAAAGCAGGTACATGTTATCATGGTTATCATGAATTAGTCCCTGGGGTTGGCCCTTCTGATTCAGTGTTTCTGAATTACATGCCATCTTCAGAATAATGCTTGAACATCAAATGACACTTAATGGTTCAATCTGTGTAAATAAACCTAAACCGTATGAATCTGACACTAATTGCTGCATTCAGTGAATTGAGTGATTGATTGCAAAGGATTGGTATGATCTGAACACTGCTTCATATATTGACTTAATAGACCTAAGTCCCCTACTGTACAAGGGGGAACAAGTTAGTGCCCATCAGAAGTCCAGGTTGTATGTTGAACAGATAATACTATCTGTTTATATTATAGACCTTAGAGATAGCATGAAGGTTAAACTAAAAAAATTCCTTCGTTCAAGTCAGTAGCCATATAGAGGTGTAAGGTCCTGTGTTTTACTGTCCCCAGCGAAGATGGGTTGTTTTGTAGAGAATATTTCATATTTATAACAGCTAGCCTCTGTCATGGAAATTGTTTTCCTTCTCGATTGCCCAAGACATCAGTGAGGATTTTAAAAATAGACAAGTTATTTTATTTCTTTGTATATTATTTCTTTTATCTACATTACTTTGTTTCATACTGAAGGAATAACCTTGAAGTGGACCTGGTGTTGTTAAAACTTATTCAGATTATTGACAGCAACCCAACTGTGTTCAAGAGCTGAATTTTAAAGTAATTTAGATGAAGGTGAGGCTCAGAACAGGCCTTCTGATCTTCGTTGACCCCCGTGTACTTGTGAAACTCTAAATTTGTCATTGTTTGTGCGCTAGAGGGATGTCCCATTTGCTAGTGAGGAAAGTTGTCAGGTGGGTTGGGAGAAGATGAAATGGGAAGAAGGAAGGAATGAGAATTGCTTTATGCAAATAACATGAGGAAAAGAACAATGACAGAGGCTAAGTGGAGCTATTGAGGACTCAGGCGAAAAGTCACAGGTCAGTCTCACCTACAGCCAGTATAGGGAAGTGCTAACTTTTAGCAGTTTTGTGGAAAAGGAAGTAGAGGTGGGGTGCAGAGAGGTTGGCCAGAACATTCCTGGTGGCTTTTGTCGCAGTGGAGTGTTCAGATACTGGCTTGACCTACTGCTGCCACCATTGCCACCACCAGCACAACTACCACCACCACTTCTTATCTGTGGAGCTTTTAGTGTTGCCAGCTACTATGCTAAAGCATTTGTGTGTGTGTGTGTTTGTGTGTGTGTGTTTGTTATCACATTTACCAGTTGCAAAGATTTTTTCAAAATATAGTACGATATCTAAAGTTATATGGTCTGGACACCAGGTGGCCCACCTCCTACAGTGTTGGTATAAGCCATCGACCAAGGGTAGTTCACATAATTTCCTAGCCGTAACATGTAAATAAGAAGGCTCAGTTCATATAGCTGTTGTTAGGAATAAACGAAGTTACTCCAAAATGTAGCACCATGGTAGGCTGATAGTAGACTTTCATGTCAAGTTCCTTTCTTCTTCTCCTTTCCAATTCTAGTTTCTTTATCTATGAAAATTAAAAAAAAAAAAAAAAATCCTTCCAGCTTTAATATTTTGGTAATCTAATGTTTTAATATAATTTTTGCCCTTTTCCTGCATTATTTAACTTTAGAGTTCTCCAATGTAGATGTGGTGGTTAAGATTGTGTGTCAGCTTGGCTGGGCATGACTCTCCTTGTTTATATGTGATCACCCTCATGATGGGATCTGCTATGAGTAGCCAGTCAGTTGAAAGGGAGCTTCCTTTGGTGTGTGGCCTGTATCCAAGTATAAGCAGATGTTCTGGCTTTTGCCTTCTGTGGGTCCTGCAGCTGGCTCCTGCTCTCCAACCTGCCATTCTTGGGTTCGCCAGTCCCCGCAGCTATGTGAATCATGAGAAGCCTTGTGGTATTGCCTGCTACTCTTGGTATTTGTTGATCTTCACAGCCTGTGAGCAAGATACCTGTTCTCTGACATGCTGATCTTGGTTTGACGGCCCCTGCAGCTATGTGAATCAGTAGATGCCTCTGTCCTGATCCACGGACTTGGGACATTCCAACCTCTACAATCATGTGAGCTGTTTCCTTGATATAAATCTCTGTCTATATGCTTTATTGGCTTTGCTTCTCTAGAGAACCCAGCCTAAGACATTTGATACAGGAGTGGGATGCTGCTCTAACAGATACTTAAAATATGGAAGCAATTTTGAAACTGAATGGATAGAGGACTCAGAAGAAAGTGAGGAGAGCTGTTACACTGGAGACGACACAGACTTCGAGAAGCAGCAGCAGATAACTGGCAGCAGCAGAACCAGGAGACCAGCATGAGACAGCACTGGAGCTAACCCACAGAGTGAGAGAGCTGAGTGCCTTTGCACAGGAGGCTTCCTGGTGGAAGGGGATGCCTCTGGGCACTTATCGGAGGAGCTAGGGTTGCTTCCAGCTGAAGTTTCCTGGTGGAGTGGGATGCCTCCAGGCACTTAGCAGTGGAGCTACAGAGCTTTGGAACACTTGCCCCAGCAGGGCAGATGCAGGAATGAGGCCCAAGGGGTAGAGAGACCAAATTACCAGGAAGCAGAACCTGAAGAGACAAGGAACACAGGAAGCAGAGCTGCCTCAGTCTCAAAAGGTGTGGCCACAACCTCTGGGGCTTCAAAGGGTGGAGCCATGGCCTCTGGTATTTCTAAGGGTGGAGTTGCCACTCAGATGGACTAGGAGAATGGTGTGTCTAAAGCCAAGGGAGCAGAGTTGCTGTACCAGTGGGCCTCAAGGCATTATAGAAGCCCAGGGCTGCGGGGCCTCCCTTCAGAATCTGGAGAATGTGGCTAAAACCTAGGGTCTGGAGGACAGAGCCATTGTGTAAATGGTCTCAGAGAACAGAGGATTATTTTCAAAGCCTTGAGGGTTAATGTAATCTGTTCTACTGACTTGTTCCTTCTAATTTCCCTCCAATTTCTCCAATTCGTAATGGAAATGTCTAGCTTGTGCCTGTTCTATCATTGTACTTTGGAAGGAGATAACTTGTGTTCTGTATTTCACAGGTGAAGAGGAATTTTTGGATTTTGGACTTGGAGTTAAGACTTTTGCTATGATATGGTGGGGTGAATATGTTTTACATGTGGCAGGGACATGAATTTTGGGGGGCCAAAGGGTGAAATGTAATGGATTGAATCATGTTCCCCCAAAATATGTGTCAACTTGGTTAGGCCATGATTCCCAGTATTGTGTGGTTGTTCTCCATTTTGTGATTGTAATTTTCCGATGTGTGGTAAATCCTGATCTCTGCCTGTGGTTTAGATTATGTTAAAGAGGATTAGGGTAGGATTGTAACACCCTAACTGAGGTCACATTCCTGATCCCATGTAAAGGGAGTTTCCCTAGGTTGTGGCCTGCACCACCTTTTATCTTACAAGAGATAAAAGGAGAGGGAAGTGAGCAGAGAGAGGGGTACCTCATACCACCAAGAAAGCAGTGCTGGGAGCAGAGCACATCCTTTGGACCCAAGGTTCCTGCATGGAGAAGCTCCTAGTCCAGGAGAAGATCGATGAGATGTACCTACAACCAGAATTGAAAGAAAAAGGCTGATGCCCTGAATTTGGGCTTCTGGCCTACGAGACTGTGAGAGAATAAACTTCTGTTTGTTAAAGCCATCCACTTATGGTATTTCTGTTACGGCAGCAGTAGATAGCACTAAGAGAGTAGAGAAGTTGTGTTTGATTTATCATTGTATCCTCGTATTTATTCGTAGTGCCTAATGTAATACCTTGTGCATAAATGGGTACTCAAAATATTTATTGAACTAACGGTGTGAATACCAAGACACAGTCAGTCTCATTGGAAATAGTTTTGGGTTGGAAAGCTTTTTAATGAAGTAAAATAACATGATGTTGTTAGGTGCCGTCAAGTCAGTTCCAACTCGTAGCGACCCCATGCACAACAGAACGAAACACTGCCCGGTCCTGAGCCATCCTTACAATTGTCATTATGTTTGAGCTCATTTTTACAGCCACTGTGTCAATCCACCTTGTTGAGGGTCTTCCTCTTTTCCGCTGACCCTGTACTCTGCCAAGCATGTTGTCCTTCTCCAGGGACTGATCCCTCCTCACAACGTGTCCAAAGTATGTAAGACGCAGTCTCGCCATCCTTGCTTCCAAGGAGCATTCTGGTTGTACTTCTTTCAAGACAGATTTGTTCCTTCTTTTGGCATATTCTTCGCCAACACCACAATTCAAAGGCGTCAGTTCTTCTTCAGTCTTCCTTATTCATTGTCCAGCTTTCACATGCATATGATGTGATTGCAAATACCGTGGCTGAAGCCAGATTTTCTCAGGGCAACTCAATGGTGAAGGGAGTGCTCAGAATATAACCAAAGGCAGCATTGCCTGGTGTGATTGCAAGTCTGAAAAGGTTTCTTTTCTGAGCACAAAGAATCAATTTGGATTTTTGCACAGAATGAAAGGAAGATCTCGGTGAGGATCTGTCCATGTGAAATACTTAACACGGAAATAATTCAACTTGTCCAGAGCAAATAAATACTCAAGTTGGGCATCTGCTTTCCAAGGTGGGCTGAAACACAGATGGATTGAAAAGAGCAAGCTTTTTTTTCTCCCTAAAGTAACACTTCCTTAGAAATAATGTTTTCAAATAATTCACAGCAGAGTTTTTCTTTTATCATTTTTTATATCTGCATTTAGGTAGGCATATAAATTTTCCAAAGAATAAGATCAAATCTACTGAATGGGCAATGACTGTAAAGGAGATACATTTATGCATCTTTTGGCCTTTAATACTTTTTACACTTTGGGGGAGGATCTCTGGATAGCACAAATGGCTAAGTGCTCTACTACTAGCTTAAAGGTTGGTGGTTCGAACCCACTCGGAGGTGCTTGAAAGACAGGCCTGGCAATCTGCTTCTGAAAGATCACAGCCTTGAAAATCCCATGGGGCAGTCCTACTCTACATACATGTGGTTGCTGTGAGTGAAAATCAACTTGAAGGCAACTAACACCACCACCACTTTGGAGAGGAGGTATCGTTTTAACTTCATCACAGTAGGTAGTGCTGGTAATTGAAAGCTAAATTTGAGGCAAACAAAATTTGCAATATCATAGACCACTTTATCATACTTGTTAGTTATTATAAAAACTGGCTGCAAGCAATAGATTTAGATTATATTTGCACTATTGAGTAAGAAAAAGAAGAAAATTACGGGAACAACAAAAACCATGGTACTCGGAGCCAAATCCCTTAAACCTGGATCTGGTTTCTGCACTTAGTATACATGGTCTTTGGGAATTTGCTTCACGTCTTCGTGCTTCTGTTTCTTTATCAATAAAGTAGGAAAAATAATGGGGCCGATCTCATAGGATTTTGTGAGAATTAAATAAATCAATGTATATAAAGCACTTAGAAGAGTATCAGTAAAATTATTAATATAATATTAGTGGTATGATTCCTATGCACCAATGCTAAGTTTGGCTTTGAAATTTCCCATTGCCTAACTTTTTTCTTATAATTATATCAAGACATGGGTCCAAAAATTGGAGAATTTATGAGTGTATGTACATGCACATTAATGGATGATTTTTTTTAGGTGAAGGAGTGGATTTTATCTCAGACTGTTAGTCGTTAACTTTGAAATATCCTTGAGATAATCCTATTTGAAGAAGAGCCAAACCATAAAGAACCATATTCGTCATTGAATGGGAAAAATGTGCAGTGGCTACATGTAATAAAGAATATATTATGGAGTGAGGATATAAAATTAAATGTATATAAGTGGATACAAAAGTTCACCCAGAAGGATAATGATTTGGGAGTTCCAGGACCTCACAGAAGAGGTTCTCTGTGTCCTTAAATACGGCGTTGTGGTGTTTTTCCTGCCTAGGTCTTCTTAGATTTACTGCTGTTCGGAATCTGAATGTTCCCAGTGTTGTTTTCACAACCACAACGGAATGCTGAGCAGAATGGTGAGGAATGCAACACACAGTCTCCTCATCAAAAATTTTGATGATGTAGGGAAATAACAATCAGCTTTTAGTTGGTAGAATTTAGGATGCACTTGGGGTGTATAAGAGTATTCCTCAAAGAGGTGTGATTTTTTAAAGTTGGTCCCACTAAGATAAATCAGATTGATTTATTGCCCATATAAAAATTAAGAATGTGTTAAAATGCTTCAATTGAATATTCTGTAATTTAGTTTTTCTCACTTATAAAAGAGCATGTGCTTCTCTGTTGAAGGCCTGGCTTCAGTCACTTGAGAATCTTGCTGAACCTCAATTGCAGCACCTGTTAAATGGTCGCTATGAGTCGGAATTGACGGCACTGGGTTTGGTTTGGATTTTTTTTTTTGGTTAAATGGTAAGAATAGTGCCAACTGACTGTGTTCTGGGGATGGGAGTATTAAATGAGATTACTGCCTGGGAAGTAGTAGGCATTCAACAAATGTCAGTCATCGTTACTGTTGCTATGATCCCTCCATCCCCAGTAGCCTTCATTCCTTCTCTCATTCCTACCTATTTTATATCCCAAAGCCTGCCAAAATAAATTAAGCTGACTGAAAAACAGGAAGTTAAGGGTTTCAGTGAAAACATCTTAGTTTCTGATTATCTGTATCAGTGTAATGGCTCATGAGAGTATAAAAAACAGAAAGAATAAATCTCTTCTTGAGAATTTGTATACCACGTATCCCATTATATATCCTTGAATGTTGTTGACAGTGGCAATTACCTGAAAGGTAAACGTATAGCAAGGGGAGGTCTGGTACTCCTTGGTACTTAGAAGGTGGATGGTTAACAATGGATGTTCATTACCCTTACATATATTCATATTTTATATCAGTTTCTTGATAATTCTGAGTTTTTTTTTAAAGGAACATTTTAATTTGTTAGATGTTTTATGAAATTCATTATTAGTGTAAAGAGCACTGGGTAGTGTAAAGAGAAAATGCTTTTGGAAGCACTTGCGCGAAGGTTTAATTTTTATTTCGAAGGGAAAATGTGCACATGCAGTAAAAGTAATAAAGCTTTCGTTGAATTTCCCTTGAGGTATAGAAGGCTGAATAAATTCTGCTGCATTATGCTTCAATCAGCCACTTAAAAATTTTAATTGTATAGACTCTTAATCACAAGGAAAGTAACCTTTTGGTGAGCTTTCCTTTGCAGGGTGTGTGTGTACGTGGGGAGTGGGGAGGACTCACATGCTTTTTCAGCACCTTCAAAAGAATTCTTTCTGATTTCAGTGCAGCGCTCTTCCAGGCTCCGGGGCAGACTTTCAGGATGGTTATGCTGCGCCGCATAGGAAAAAGCCGAGTGGTAATGAACAGGCCTTAAACAAGCAGGTGCTTTGCTGTGTAAAATGCCTCTAAGCAAACTCCACTCTGAATCTCTGTAGTGTGTAAAGACAGGACTCAGAACGCTTGCTGTTCAATAGCGCCTGACTCAGCACACCTAACGCACCGTGCAATCCCGTCTCTTACGTGTGCCTTCCTCCTGCTCTTTCTTCTGAGTGTTAGAGTAACACTGCATATGCCATTTTGGAAACATGCTGCAAATCGGTGGAAGATGTAGGTCTCGTGGTTTTCTTTCTTATGGTTTCAGTGACAATCAAGGGAACTAGATAATGTTAGAAGATGATTTTCTGACTTGCACTGTGACTTTCCATTATCTTGAGAAAGAACTTACACTTAATTGAGATTCATATGGTATGCTGGGTTTGGGATGAGTTGGGAACTGAAAAGGTGATGAGTACCAATGGAGCCACACACCTACAACACAAAGGAAGCAGGAGCAAAACAAATTAATCAGGTAATTGCAGCAAAGAATCTCTGTGAAGAATTAGGTTTAGCATTAGTATTATTCCATTTCATTAGTTTCTTCCTATAGCTCCACGGGGAAGTGTGATACTGAGGAGCTCTGCCTTAAGGTTTCTCCTAATATCTCTTAGTCACTAGGTGTCAGCCACATTAGGACAGGGTCAAGTATTTTGTCTTTAGTCTCCCCAAATATCACGAATTGAATTGTGTGTGCCAAAAATGTGTGTCAACTTGGCTAGTCCATGATTCCCAGTATTGGGTTATTATCCACTGTTTTGTGATCTGATGTGGTTTTCCTCTGTGTTGTAAATTCTGCCTCTATGATTTTAATGAGATGGAACTCCTGGCAGTTATGTTAATGAGGCAGGACTCAATCTACAAGATTAGATCGTGTCTTGAGCCAATCTCTTTTGAGATAGAAAAGAGAGAAGCAAGCAGAGAGACATGAGGACCTTATACCACCAAGAAAGAAACGCCTAGAGCAGAGCGCATCCTTTGGATCTAAGGTTCCTGTACAGAGAATCTTCTAGACCATGGGAAGATTGATGATGAGGACCTTCTTCCAGAGCCGACAGAGAGAAAAATCTTCCCCTGGAGCTGGTGCCCTGAATTTGGACTTCTAGTCCTAGTCTCCTAGACAGTGAGAGACTAAATTTATGTTTGTTAAAGCCATCTACTTTTGTGGTATTTCTGTTATAGCAGCACTAGATAACTAAGACACAAATCAATGAGAAGTGGAAATAACATAGCCCAGGAAACATTTTGTGACAGTTATTGCTTATTTTTAAAAACAGCTTTATTAAGGTATAATGTTCATACAATAATAAGCTGCATGCATTTAAAGGGTGCTATTTGATGTTTGATGTTTGGAAACCCTGGTGGCGTAGTGGTTAAGGGCTACACTGCTAACCAAAAGGTTAGCAGTTCACATCCACCAGGCGCTCCTTGGAAACCCTATGGGGCAGTTCTACTCTGTCCTATAGGGTCACTATGAGTCAGAATTGACTCGATGGCAATGGGTTTTGTTTTGTTTTTTTATCTGATGTTTTGATATATTCCTGTGAGACCACCACCACAATCAAGACAATGAAAACATTTGTCACTCTCAAAAATTTCTTCGTGGCCCTGTTCAATCCTTCTCTCATTCACAGGCAACCACAGATCTGCTTTTTGTCACTATACACATGTGATAGTTAAGGTTGTGTGTCAACTTGGCTGGGCCATGACTTTCAGTCATCTGGCTGTTATGTAAAGATGTGATTTGGTAGTTATGTAATGATGTAATTTGGAAGTTATCCTCCAATTTGTGATATAATGCAATCATCTCCATGATGGGAGCTGATGTGACCAGCCAATCCACTGTAAGGGGAGTTTCTTTGGGGGTGTGGCCAGCATGCAATATATATGGACGTTCTGGCAAAGTGTTCTAGCTATTGCTCTGGATCCTGTATCGGCTCGTCATCATCTAACCTCTGGTTATCTGTCTTTTTTTTTTTTACTTCAGGTGAAAGTTTACTTACAGCTCAATTTCTCACACAAAAACTTATGTACATATTGTCACATGACTTTGCAATCCCTGTAATGAGACAGCGTACTCTACCTTTCTACCCTGGATTTCTTGTGTCCATTCACCCTGTTCCTGCTCCTTCCTGTTTTCTCATCCTGACTCAAGACAGGAGCCGCCCATTTGGTCTTGTGTATCTGCTTAAACTAAGAAGCACATTCTTCATGGGTATCATCTTATGTTGTATAGTCCAGTCTAATCTTTGTCTGAAAAGTGGGCTTCAGGAACGGTTTTAGTTCTGGGTTAACAGAGCATTCGGGGGCCATGGCTTTGGGGATTCCTCCAGTCTCAGTCGGACCATTAAGCCTGGTCTTTTTACATGGATTTGAGTTCTGTTCCACACTTTTCTCCCACTCTGTTAGGGACTTTCTGTTGTGTTCCCTGTCAGGGCAGCCATTGGTGGTAGTTGGGCACCATCTAGTTCTTCTAGGGCTCAGGCTGATGGAGTCTCTGGTGTATGTGGCCTTTTTGTCTCTTGGGCTAATATTTTCCTTGTATCTTTGGTGTTCCTCATTCTTCTTTGCTCCAAGTGGGTTGGGACCAATTGATGCATCTTACGTGGCTGCTCGCAAGCTTTTAAGATCCTAGTTTTTCATAGTATTCTGTTATGATCCTTTTAATTTCAGTTGGGTTTGTTGTGATATTGCCCATCTCATTTCTTATTCAGGTTATTTTCTTCATCTCCTGTTTTTCTTTTGTCACTTTGGCCAATGGTTTATCAATTTTGTTGATCTTTTCAAAGAACCAGCTTTTGGTCTTGTTGACTCTTTCAATTGTTTTTCTATCCTCTACTACATTTATTTCTGCTCTAATCTTTATCAATTCCTTTCTTCTGGTGTCTGAGGGCTTCTTTTGCTCCTCTCTGCTCAAGTTGCAGGGTTAATGTTTTGATTTTGGCCCTTTCTTCTTTTTGGATGTGTGCATTTATTGCTATAAACTGTTGTCTGAGCACTGCTTTTGCTGTGTCCCAAAGGTTCTGGTAAGATGTGTTTTCATTCTCATTTGATTCTATGAATTTCTTTATTCTGTCCTTGATTTCTTCTATAACTCAGTAGTTTTTGAGCAAGGTGTTCTTCAGTTTCCATGTATTTGATTGTTTTTCCTTGCTTTTTCTGTTTCTGATTTCTGCTTTTGTGACTTTATGGTCAGAAAAGATGCATTGTAATATTTGATGTTTTGGATTCTGTTAAGGCTTGTTTTATGGCCTAATATGTGGTCTATTCTGGAGAATGTTCCATGGGAAAGAAAGTATACTGTGCTGCTGTTGGGTGGAGCGTTCTGTGTATGTCTGTGAGGTCAGGTTGGTTGTGGCATTTAGATCTTCTGTGTTTTAATGAACTTTTTTTCTAAATGTTCTGTCCTTCACCAGAAGTGGTGTGTTGAAGTCTCAAACTACTAATGTGGAGCTGTTTCTCTCTTCAGTGCTATTAGAACTTGTTTTATGTATTTTGGAGCCTGGTTGTTGGTTATGTATATATTTTTTATGGTTATGTCCTCCTGGTATATTAATCATTAATCATTATATAGTGTCCTTCCTTATCCTTTATGGTGGATTTTGATTTAAATCTATTTTGTGAGAGATTGACATTGCCACTCCTGCTCTTTTTTGACTGTTGTTTGCTTGATATATTTTTTTCCATCTTTTGAGTTTTTGTTTGCGCCTTTAAGTCTAAGGTGTGTATCTTGTAGGCAGCATATAGATGGATCATGTTTTTTTAATCTATTCTGCCCTCTCTGTGTCTACACCGGTGCATTTAGTCCATTTGCATTCAGCGTAATTATTGCTAGGTATGAGTTTTTTTTTTTATGAGATTAGTGCCATCCTTTTTTTTTTTTTTGGGTCTGTGGTGTTGGCAGTTTCTTTGTTCCACTTAATTTTTTGTGCTGAGTCATTTTTCTTTATGTATTTTCATTGTTGTTGATTTTGTTTTTGCTGAGCCTTTATGTTTTTTTTCTTATCATCTTGATGTGTAGATTTGTTAGTTTCCTTTATGGTTACCTTATAATTTATGTCTATTTTTCTAAGTTTAACCATTCTTTTATTTCTTGATATTTCCTTAACTTCCTCTCCGTATGAAAGTTCAATGACACTATTTCATCCGTCTTTTTTTTTTGTTTGTTTTAATGTTGTCATCTCTTACACAGTGACATCTCTGTTTCCCTCTTTTCAGTGTTTTAGCTTTGACTTGTTTTTGTGACTTCCTTATCTGGGTTGATATCTGGTAGTTCTGTCCTGTATTCTAGTCTTGGGTTGTTTTCTGATATTGTTGGTTCTCTAGCTGAAGGACTCCCTTTAAATAATTTCTTGTAATTTTGGTTTGGCTTTGACAAATTCCCTTAACTTCTGTTTATTTGGAAATGCCCTAATTTCACCTTCATGTATGAGAGACAATTTTGCTGGACATATAATTCTTGGCTGGCAGTTTTTGTCCTTCAAATCTTTATATATGTCATACCATTGCTTTCTTGCTTGCATGGTTTCTGCTGGGTAGTCAGAGCTTCGTGTTATTGACTCTCGTTTGTAGATGACTTTTCGTTTATCCTTGGCTGTTCTTAAAATTCTCTCTTTATCTTTGGTTTTGGCAAGTTTGACTATAATATATCGTGGTGACTTTCTTTTGGAATCTACCCTGCGTGGGGTTTGACAAGCTTCTTGAATAGATATTTTTCATGATATCAGGAAAGTTTTCTGCCAGCAAATCTTTAACAATTCTTTCTGTATTTTCTGTTATCCCCCTGTTCTGGCACTCCAGTCACTCATAGGTTATCCCTCTTGATAGGTTCCCACATAATTCTTAAGTTTTCTTCATTTAAAAAAAAATTCTTTAATATGATTTTCCTCAAATATGTTGGTGTCAAGTGCTTAATCTTCAGTCTCACCAATGCTGATTTCCATTGCCTCAATTTTGCTTCTTTTACTTTCTGTTGAGCTAATTCTGAAATTTTATTGTTAAACTTCTGGATTTCTACTTTCTGTCTCTCTGTGGATTCTTGGCAGCCTGTTAAATTTGTCATTCTGATCTTGTATAGCTTTCCTGAATTCCTCCATTGCTTTATCTCTGTGTTCCTTGGCTTGGTCTGAGTTTTGCCTGATCTTCATCCTGATTTCCCGTAGAGATGTGTATTAATCTTTTGAATTCTACCTCCCATAATTCCAAAACCTTCTCTTTCTCTGGAAGATTCCCTGATTCTTTCTTTTGTTCACTTGCTGTAGACATCCTGATCTACCTCTTTATGTGGCTTGATATTGACTTTTATCTCTGAGTCATCATTAAGGTATTATATTTATTTATTGTATGTTTACTTACTGTGTCCTAGCTTTTTGTTTGGTTTTGATATGCCCAGATAGGCTGAGCATGTGAGCTACTTTGGTTATTGGCATCTTTGAAGCTCTCATGTCCTGTCACCAGGTGGCTAGAGCTGCTAGTAGGTTTGTGAGCCCAGGAGTCTGTTTACTTTTCTTGTGTGGATTCAACTCAGGTGTCCAGGTTGTCAGTCACTGAGTGCATGGTGCAGGCTCTACCTAAAGAGGCAGGACTACGTAGGGGTGAGTGGCACAGGCACAGGTGTCTGGCTGCAGGAGAGGGCTGAGTTTTGAGCAAAGTAGGAGGCTGTCCGTAAGTGACTATGTAGAGGCATGTCCTTGTCATCTAGAGCATGTAGGTAGGTGGGTTTTGCAGCCAGACTTTGGGCACTCAGTGCTGTTAGCTGTAAGGACTGGGAGGCACCACTTATTTTTCAACCCCTGTTGTGAGTGGCTAGGTGGAATGGGTGAAGCTGCCAGTCCTCAGTGAGTAGGTGAGAACAAAGTAGAACTGCCCCATATTTTCCAGGGAGCACCTGGTGGATTTGAACTGCTGACATTTTGGTTAGCAGCCATAGCACTTAACCACTATAACACCAGGGTTTCCTGCTTAATGGGCAGGGCAGTGTCCAGTGTCACAAATCTGCCATTCCCCGTTGGCTGTTAAAGCTGAAAATAGGCTTCAGGTATATACCATATTATTCTATGCAAATGGAGCCTATCCTGTTGAATCGGCCAACGCAGGTCTAGGCAGGGGTGAAAGACGTTCAAAGTCTCTAGAGCCCTTATACCCGTGCCTAGGCTAAGGGGCAGTGCCTGCCCTGATTTCTTGGCTTAGGGGGCATGGTGATTTATTTTTAAAGCTGTGAGACTGGTTTGTTGTGTGCTTAGTCCTAAGTACCTGGCTTAGGAAAGTTGGTGGTTTTTTGTTTGTTTGCTTGTTCCCTAAAGCTGAAAGACTGGTTTGGGTACAATAGTTCCTGTCTCCAGCTTAGGGACCCCCACTTGTCTGTAAGTTTGTCATACTGTGGGGGCTTGTGTGTTGCTGTGATGCTGGAAGCTATGCCACCAGTATTCAGATACCAGCAGGGTCACCCATGGAGGACAGCTTTCAGCTGAGCTTCCAGACTAAGACAGACTAGGAAGAAGGACCCAGCAGTCTACTTCTGAAAAGCATCAGCCAGTGAAAACCTTATGAATAGCAGCAGAACATTGTCTGATATAGTGCTGGAAGATGAGCCCCCCAGGTTGGAAGGCACTCAAAAGATGACTGGGGAAGAGCTGCCTCCTCAAAGTAGAGTCGACCTTAATGATGTGGATGGAGTAAAGCTTCCGAGACCTTCATTTGCTGATGTGGCATGACTCAAAATGAGAAGAAACAGCTGCAAACATCCATTAATAATCGGAACCTGGACTGTACAAAGTATGAATCTGGGAAAATTGGAAATTGTCAAAAATGAAACGGAATGCATAAACATCGACATCCTAGGCATTAGTGAGCTGAAATGGACTGGTATTGGCCATTTTGAATCAGACAGTCATATACTCTACTATGCTGAGAATGACAAGTCGAAGAGAAATGGTGTTGCATTCATCGTCAAAAAGAACGTTTCAAAATCTATTCTGAAGTACGGTGCTGTCAGTGATAGGATAATATCCACACACCTACAAGGAAGACCAGTTAATACGACTGTTGTTCAAATTTACACACCAACCACTAGGGCCAAAGATGAAGAAATAGATTTTTATCAGCTGCTGTAGTCTGAAATTGATCGAACATGCAATCAAGATGCATTGATAATTACTGGTGATTGGAATGCAAAAAGTTGGAAACGAAGAAGGATCAGTAGTTGGAAAATATGGCCTTGGTGATAGAAACAACGCCAGAGATCGAATGATAGAATTTTGCAAGACCAATGACTTCTTCATTGCAAATACCTTCTTTCACCAACATAAACGGTGACTATACACATGGACCTTGCCAGATGGAACACACAGAAATCAAATTGACTACATCTGTGGAAAGAGACTATGGAAAAGCTCAATATCGTCAGTCAGAACAAGGCCAGGGGCCGACTGTGGAACAGACCATCAACTGCTCATATGCAAGTTCAAGCTGAAACTGAAGAAAATCAGAGCAAGTCCACAAGAGCCAAAATATGACCTTGAGTACATCCCACCTGAATTTAGAGACCATCTGAAGAATAGATTTGACGCATTGAACACTAGTGACCGAAGACCAGAAGAGTTGTGGAATGACATCAAGGACATCATCCATGAAGAAAGCAAGAGGTCACTGAAAAGACAGGAAAGAAAGAAAACACCAAGATGGATATCAGAGGAGACTCTGAAACTTGGTCTTGAGTGTCGAGCAGCTAAAGCAAAAGGAAGAATTGATGAAGTAAAAGAACAGAAGATTTCATAGGGGCTCTCGAGAAGACAAAGTAAAGTATTATAATGACACGTGCAAAGAGCTAGAGATAGAAAATGAAAAGGGAAGAACATGCTTGGCGTTTCTCAAGCTGAAAGAACTGAAGAAAAAATTCAAGCCTCGAGTTGCAATACTGAAGGATTCTTTAGGGAAAACATTAAATGAAGCAGAAAGAATCAAAAGAAGATGGAATGAATACACAGAGTCACTATACCAAAAAGAATTGGTCGACGTTCAACCATTTGAAGAGGTAGCATAAGATCAGGGACCGAAGAAGTTCAAGTTACACTGAAGGCATTGGTGAAAAACAAGGTGCCAGGAATTGACAGAATATCAATCGAGATGTTTCAACAAACGGATGCAGCGCTGGAAGTGCTCACTTGTCTATGCCAAGAAATTTGGAAGACAGCTACCTGGCCAACCAGCTGGAAGAGATCCATATTTATGCCTATTCCCAAAAAAAGGTGATCCAATTGAATCCAGAAATGATCAAACAATATCATTAATATCACACACAAGGAAAATTTTGCTGAAGGTCATTCAAAAGTGGCTGCAGCAGTATATCGACAGGGAACTGCCAGAAATTCAGGCCAGTTTCAGAAGAGGATGTGGAACCAGGGATATCATTGCTGATGTCAGATGGATCCTGGCTGAAAGCAGAGAATACCAGAAGGATGTTTACCTGTGTTTTATTGACTATGCAAAGGCATTTGACTGTGTGGATCATAACAAACTATGGATAACACTGTGAAGAATGGGAATTCCAAAACACTTAACTGTGCTCATGAGGAACCTTTACATGGATCAAGAGGCCATTGTTCGGACAGAACAAGGGGATACTGATTGGTTTAAAGTCAGGAAAGGTGTACATCAGGGTTGTATTCTTTCACCATTTCTATTTAATCTGTATGCTGAACAAATAATACGGGAAGCTGGACTATATGAAGAAGAATGGGGCATCAGGATTGGAGGAAGACTCATTAACAACCTGAGTTATGCTGGTGACACAACCTTCCTTGCTGAAAGTGAGGAGGTCTTGAAGCACTTACTAATGAAGATCAAAGACCTTCAGTATGGATTACACCTCAACATAAAAAAAAAAAAAAATTTTTTTTTTTTTTTCAGCATAAAGAAAATGAAAATCCTCACAACTGGACCAATGAGCAATATCACGATAAACGGAGAAAAGATTGAAGTTGTCAAGGATTTCATTTTACTTGGATCCACAATCAACAGCCATGGAAACAGAAGTCAAGAAATCGAAAGACGCGTTGCATTGGGAAAATCTGCAAAGGACCTCTTCAAAGTGTTGAAGAGCAAAGATTTCACCCTGAAGACTAAGGTGTGCCTGACCCAAGCGATGGTATTTTCAATCACATCATATGCGTGTGAAAGCTGGACAATGAATAAGGAAGACTGAAGCAGAGTTGAAACCTTTGAATTGTGGTGTTGGCAAAGAATATTGAATATACCATGGACTGCCAAAAGAACAAACAAATCTTGTCTTGGGAGAAGTGTGGCCAGAATGCTCCTTAGAGGCAAGGATGGCAAGACTGCGTCTTACATACTTTGGACATGTTTTCAGCAGGGATCAGTCCCTGGAGAAGGACATCATGCTTGGCAGAGTACAGGGTCAGTGGAAAAGAGGAAGACCCTCAACAAGGTGGATTGACACAGTGGCTGCAACAATGGGCTCAAGGATAACAACGATTGTAAGGATGGCGCGGGACCGGGCAGTGTTTCGTTCTGTTGTGCATAGGGTCGCTATGAGTCAGAACCGACTTGACGGCACCTAACGGCAACAACAACAGCTTAGGGAACGTGGCATTTGTTCATTACTGCCAGACTGGTATGGAGCAGAGCAAGGAGGGGGAAGGGTGAGGGGAAAAGAGAAGCTTCTCCATATGGAAGTCTTAGAGGGGAAGGCGTTTTGATTCCGTGTGGTAAGTTAGACACTTGCTCTTAACTTTTGCAGATCCGGTGCTGCTTCCCTGTGGTGCCAGAGGTTTGTGCAGATTCTCCACCGCCCAGCCTTCTCCCTACGTGGTACATTGCATCCTGAGCTCTACTGCTTGTCTCAGCTGTGTGCGCCAGCTGATCTAGCCCGCCAGATGCTGGCTAGCTCAAGTCTGGTGCTTCTTTGCTGCTTCTGAACTGTCTCTCCTTCCCCCTGCTACTCAGTTTGGCTCCTCAACTTTTTCTTTGATGTTAAGGACTCCTAGATTATCACATATAATCAATTCACTGATTTTTTCTAGTCTTTGTTGTAAGAGGGACCACAGGAAGCATATGACTATTCTGCCATCTTGGCCCCACCTCTCCACCCTCTGGTTCTTTAGACTTGAACCAGTGGCTTTCCATATTACCTTTTGACCTTAGTTTCATCAGCCTCCGCAGCCCATGAATCAGAAGCCTGCCATCTGACCTGCTGATCTTGGGTTCGTCAGCTCCTGCAGCTACATGAGTTAGGAGAAAACTCTGACCTGGTGCCTGACCCATGGACTTGGGACTTTCCAACCTTTACAACCTCATAAGCCATTCCTTGAGTTAAATCTTGCTTCCTCTGTATGTATATGTATATGTATACGTACACGTACACGTACACGTACACGTATATGTATATGTGTGTATATATATAAATACATCACTCTAGAGAACCCAGCCTAAGACATTTGGTACCAAGAGTGGTTCTAGAGAAACAAAATTGTAAGGGTGAATTTTCTAAATTGGTTCTCAAGTCTAGTTTGTCTTAAAGTTGTTGATGACTCTGCTTCCAGTAGTAAAGGGCACTGCTAATCTATGGTGTGAGGTGGCAATAGAAATACACAAAATATCATTACCAGTAGATCAAGTATTGGTGACAGATGAGGTTTTGGGCAATTGCATGTTTGATACTTTTCTACAGTTTTGTCAGAATCAGAAGTATAAGGAGGCTGGTTTGCTGTGGTCCTACTTTCACTAGACAGAGTGATGAAAGAAAGAAGAGCTCAGGACTTAAGAGTCACAGCTGAAGTGCTGCATGAATAACTTTAAAGTTTCCACTTATGCCCGAAAGAAAGCCTTATTCCTTGTAGTAACAGACCTGATACTGCCAAAACCAAACCCAGAGTCTTATTGGAAGAGTGGCTGAATTACAATGCTTCATGGGCTTCTTTGGATTTTGGAGGCAACATATCCCTCATTTGGGTGTTCTACCCTGGTGTATTTATCAAGTGACTCAAAAAGCTGCTAGTTTTGAGTGGGGCCCAGAACAAGAGAAGGCTCTGCAACAGGTTCAGGCTACTGAGCAAGCTGCTCTGCCACTTGGGCCATATGATACGGCTGATCCGATGGTACTTGAAACGTCAGTGGCAGATAAAGAAGCTGTTTGGAGTCTTTGGCAGGTCTTTATTGGTGAATCACACTGTGGACCCTTAGGATTTTGGAGTAAATCTTGCCTTCCTGTGCAGATAACTACTCTCCTTTTGACAAACAGTTTTTGGCTTGTTACAGGGCCTTAGTAGAGACTGGTTGCTTAACTATGGGCCACCACATCACCATGTGGCCTGAGCTACCCATCATAAAGTGGGTGTTGTCTCCTAATGAGCAGAACTTTGAGTGGTTCACCTGGTTGTTCACTTTGCCCTGAAGGAGAAATGGTTAGATGTGCAATTGTATACTGATTCATGAGCTGTGACCAATGGTTTGGCTGGATAGTCAGGGACTTGGAAGGAACATGATGAGAAAATTGGAGACAAGGAGGTATGGTGAAGAGGTATGTGGATAGACCTCTCTGAATGGGCTAATGAAGTGAAGATATTTGTGTCTCATGTGAATGCTTACCAAAGGGTGACCTCGGCAGAGGAGAATTTTAACAATCCAGTGCGTAGGATGGTGTGCTGTGTGGAAATCAGTTATCCTCTTTCCTCAGCCACTCCCATTATTGCCCAGTGGGCTCATGAACAAAGTGGCCATGGTGGCAGGGATGGAAGTTGTGTGTGGGCTTAGCAGCATGGACTTCCACTCCCCAAGGCAGACTTGGCTATAGCCACTACCGAATGTTGAATCTGCCAGCAGCAGAGACCAACACTGAATCCCCAATATGGCAGTGTTCCTTTAAGTGATCAGCCAGCTAAGTAGTGGCAGGTTGATTACATTGGACCGCTTTCATCATGGAAAGAGCAGCATTTTGTTCTTACTGGAATAGACACTTACTCTGGATATGGATTTGCCTTCCCTGCTTGTAGTGCTTCTGCGAAAACTATCACCCGTGGACTATCAGAATGCCTTATCCATTGTCATGTTATTCCACACAGCATTATTGCAGATCAGGAAGGGACTCACGTCTCAGCAAATGCAGTGAGGCAATGGGCCCATGCTCATGAAATTCACTGGTCTTACCATGTTACCCATCATCCTGAAGCAGCTGGTTTAATAGAATGATGGAATGGCTTTCTGAAGACACAATTATGGTGCCAGCTAGATGGCAATACCTTGAAGGGTTTGGGCATTGTTCTCCAGAAGGTTGTATATGTTCCAAACCAGCCACCAATGTATGGTGCTGTTTCTCCCATAGCCAGAATTCATGGGTCCAGGAATCAAGGGGTGGAAATGGTAGTGGCACCATCCACTGTTACCCCTAGTGACCCACTTGTAAAATTTTTGCTTCCTGTCCCTGTGCCCTATGCTGTGTGGGTCTAGAGGTCTTAGTTTCAAAGGAAGAAGCACTCCTACCAGGAAACACAATGATTCTATTGAAGAGCTGGAAGTTAAGAATGCTACTCAGCCACTTTGGGCTCCTCATGCCTCTGGATCAACAGTCAAAGAAGGGAGTTACTGTAGTCACTGGTGTGATTGATCCTGATTATCGAAGGGAAATAGGGTTTATATTAAGCAGTGGAGATAAAGAAGAGTATGTCTGGAATAGAGGAGATCCTTTAGGGCATCTCTTAGTACTTCCATGCCCTGTGACTAAAGTCAATGGAAAACCACAGTAACCCAATTCTGACATGACTACTAATGGCCCAGACTCTTCAGGAATGAAGGTTTGGGTCACTCCACCAGGCAAAGAACAATGACTAGCTGAGGTGCTTGCTGAGGGTAAAGGGAATATGGGTAGGTAGTCAGTTACAACCATGTGACTGATTGCAGAAACAAGGACTGTAATTGTTATATTTCTTCCTTGTATGTATGCATCAAATATTTTTGTTTTCATCACCTATAAAAGATGTAAACAGGGCTGGTATGTTTTTGGTTGTACACATGTAAGTTGTATTATGTTAGGTGCAAGTATGACTTTGAAATTGTGTTTACTTAGAGATTCTGTATGGTTTTAGGAGATGTGTAACTACCAACTTGACAAGGGGTGGACTGTGATAGTTAATATTGTGTGTCAACTTGGCTGGGCCATAATGAAGTAATTTGGAAGTTATATAATGATATAGTTATACTCCAATTTGTGATATACTGTAATCATCTCCATGATGTGAGCTGATGTGATTAGCCAATCCATTGTAAGGGGAGTTTCCTTGGGGGTGTGGCCTACATACAATATATATGATCATTCTGGCAGACTCACTGGCTTTTGCTCACTCTGGTTCTGTATCTGGCTTATCATCATCTGACCTCTGGTTCTTGGGACTATAGCCAGTGACTAGCAATATTGCCTGCCAGCCTTGGGATTCAGCAGCCTCTGCAGCCTGTGAGCAAGAGCTGGCCATCTGACCTGCTGATCTTGGATTTTTCAGGCCCTGCCCTGGTGGTGCAGTGGTTAAAGTGATTGACTGCCAATTGAAAGGTTGGCAGTTCGAAACCACCAGCGGCTCTGTGGAAGAAAGATATGGCAGTCTGTTTCCATAGAGATTTACAGCCCTGGAAACCCTATGAGGTCTCTATGAGTTGGAATTGAGTTGACAGCAATGGATTTTTGGAGCTACATGAGTCAGGAGAAGTCTCCAGCCTGACACCTGACCCCCGGACTTGGAATTTGCCAGCTCCTACAACTATGTGAGCCATTTCCGTGAGATACATCTCTCTCTCTCTATATGAGTGTGTGTGTGTGCTTCACTGGTTTTGCTTGTCTAGGTAATCCAGCCTAAGACAGTACATTTCCAAGAATTTTATATAAATAGGATTGATTATACAGTATGTACTATTTTTTATCTGGCATATACATTTCTGAGCATTCTATTCTGTCCAGTTGATCTGTTTGTTTATTTGTGCATCAATATAGCACTTCCTTGATTACTGTAGCTTTGTAATAAGTCTTGAAATCCTGTAGCGAATTGACATCTTAACAATATTGAGCCTTCTTATGCATAAACATAGTATATCTCTCCATTTATTTAAACATTTTTTAATTTTTCTCAGTGGTGTTTCATAGTTGTAAGCATACTGGTCTTTCACATCATTTGTTCTATTTTATTCCTATGTATTACGTATTTTTGATGCTATTGTAAATGGTATTTTTTAATATAAAGTTCTGATTTTTTATTGCTAGTATATCTTGCAACCTTGATAAACACATTTATTATCTCTAGTAACTTTTTTAGGCCAGCACTTATTTGGAAAACTGAACCTGCACTCATATCCACTGCAGAGAAACATGGGGAGCTGATGTAGTCCCAAGTCAGTGCACTCCCCGTGTGCCAGCGGAAGCAGAAGAGAAGCAGAAGCAAATTCTCTCGCAAGAACACTGCATGTTGTCAGGGCTCCTGAGTATTATGATTAAGTAATAATCTCACAATCAAAGATATCAAGCACCCTAAAAGACAAGTCACTTTAAATAAGAGTGATTAGAAAAGGTTATACCCCAAGGTTTGCAGATATTAAAATAGATAAAGATTATAGAAAAGTAAAGTATATTGGGCTGAGAAGCCAACCTGCCTGGTTCTTTTCCTGGCTTCTCCATTAATATATGCTACTTAAAAGAGAAATACTTAAAATAAAAGTACACAGATAGGCTGAAAGCGTAAAGGGGGAAAAATGCAAAACCAATCATAAGAAAGTCACTGTGGATATAACAGGTTTTTTTTTTTTTAATAAGACAAAGGGTCTTACTAGAGAAAAAAAGGACAGTTCAAAATGCTAAAAGTCAATTCATCAAGAAAATAATCTTAACAGTGTGTGTACCTAATAACATAACTTAAAAAAAAAAAAAAGCAGAAGTTGACAGAAGTAAAGGGAGGGATAGATAAATCCACATTTAAAGATTTTAACGTATCACTTTAACAACTGATAAAGCAACTAGAAGGATATAGAAGATACAAATAACATTACTAACGGATTGGACCTAATTGGAATTTATAAATGCCTACCTAATAACTGCAAAATATATACTCTTTTCTAATACAAGTGAATGATTTATCAAAAATATTCTGGCTCATAAAGTCTGATATTTAAAGGGCTGAGATAAGACTGATTTATCTCACCAAATGAAATTATACTAGAAATCAGTAACAGAAGAATATAAAAATCCTCAAATAATAGAAAATTAGGCAATAGACTTCTCAAATAATAGGAAATCAGGTAATCCTCTCTGAATAACTTATAATATTAAAAAAGAAATCCCAAGGAAAATTAGAAAATATTTTTAATGAAATTACAATGAAAACATATCAAACTTTGTGGAATACATTTAAAGTATGATTAATGAAAGTTTTACAGAAAAATGTGTTAGAAAAAGATTAAAATCGTAATCTAAACTTCTTCCCAAGATGCTAGAAAAAGTAGTTCAATTTAAATTAAAATAAGTAGAAGGAAGGAAATAACAAATGTTGTTGTTGTTGTTAGGTGCCGTCGAGTTGGTTCCGACTCATAGCGACCCTATGCACAACAGAACGAAACACTGCCCGGTCCCGCGCCATCCTTACAATCGTTGTTATCCTTGAGCCCATTGTTGCAGCCACTGTGTCAATCCACCTTGTTGAGGGTCTTCCTCTTTTCCACTGACCCTGTACTCTGCCAAGCATGATGTCCTTCTCCAGGGACTGATCCCTGCTGAAAACATGTCCAAAGTATGTAAGACGCAGTCTTGCCATCCTTGCCTCTAAGGAGCATTCTGGCCACACTTCTTCCAAGACAAGATTTGTTTGTTCTTTTGGCAGTCCATGGTATATTCAATATTCTTTGCCAACACCACAATTCAAGGGATCAACTCTGCTTCAGTCTTCCTTATTCATTGTCCAGCTTTCACACGCATATGATGTGATTGAAAATACCACAGCTTGGGTCAGGCACACCTTAGTCTTCAGGGTGAAATCTTTGCTCTTCAACACTTTGAAGAGGTCCTTTGCAACAGATTTGCCCAGTGCAACGCGTCTTTTGATTTCTTGACTTCTGTTTCCATGGCTGTTGATTGTGGATCCAAGTAAAATGAAATCCTTGACAACTTCAGTCTTTTCTCCGTTTATCATGATATTGCTCATTGGTCCAGTTGTGAGGATTTTCGTTATGTTGAGGTGTAATCCATACTAAAGGCTGTGGTCTTTGATCTTCATCAGTAAGTGCTTCAAGTCCTCTTCACTTTCACCAAGCAAGGTTGTGTCATCTGCATAACGCAGGTTGTTAATGGGTCTTCCCCCAATCCTGATGCTCATTCTTCTTCATATAGTTCAGCATACAGATTAAATAGGCATGGTGAAAGAATACAACCCTGTCACACACCTTTCCTGACTTTAAACCAATCAGTATCCCCTTGTTCTGTCCGAACAACTGCCTCTTGATCCATGTAAAGGTTCCTCTTGAGCACAATTAAGTGCTCAAATACAGGTTCATAAATCAATGAAATGGAAAACAATAAAAAAAGTCTACAAAGACAAAATTGGTTCTTTGAAACATTAATAGTTAAAATTTTAGCTAGACTAATCAAGAGAAAGAGAAGGCACAAATTAAATATATCATAAACAAAAGAGGGGTCATTACAGATCTTAAAGACATTAAAATAATAATAAGGGGCTATTATTATAAATAACTATGCCACGAATTTGACCATCTAGAGGAAATGGACAAATGGCTTGAAAAATAAACTTCCTAAAATTGACAAAAGAAGAATAAAAAATAGGAATCTCCCAGTATCTCTTACAGAAATAGAGTTCATAATCAAAACCTCTCAAAGAAAACTCTAGTCCCAAATGGTTTCACTGGTGAATTCTCACAACCATTTAGGAAATAATACCAATTTTACACAAACTCCTTCTGAGTATAGAGAGTAAGAGGCCTCTCATAATGAGGCCAGCATAACCCTGATACCAAAACCTGACCACCTAAAAATTAGAGACCGATATCCCTAATGAATATAGCGGCAACAAACAAATATTAGTAAATTGAATCCAGCAGTATATTAAAAAGACAATACAGGAAGCTTTTGCTTCCTTGTAAGTTGGAGTAACAGGAACAGGATTTATCCTATTACTTTTTTTTTTTTTTTTTTTGCTAAAAAACGAATAAATAAAATATATTAAACAATAGGTTCAGATTGTGGACAACAGGCAGTTCAGGACAGTGATTTCTAAGAGAAGGGAAACAGACAAGAGGCGCCCTACAATTGCAGCAGCTCACGGCTTGGATGGAGTCCCTGGGTGGTACAGACGATTAATGTACTCTGCTGCTAACTGAAAGGTTGGAGGTTTGAGTTCATCCGGAAGTGCCTCAGAAGAAAGCCCTGGCAATCTACTTCTGCAAAAGCAGCCATCGAAAACCCTGTGGAGCACAGTTTTACTCTGACACACATCGGGCTGTCATGAGTTGGAACTGACTCAGCAGCAACTGGTTACTGGTAATGGAATTGTGGACTTGTTTTCTCAACTGATAAAATAATCATTTAGAAATCACTTCCTAGTGTCAGTCTTATGTAAAATATTGGGGACATAAAAATAGATAGGGCACAGTCCCAGCTTTCAAGAGCCCCACAGAGGCCAGGGGGTTATGCATAATTTCTGTGGCATTGGCTTGTCACTATGTTCCTATTTATGCTATGATATGCATTGCAGTGATGATGTACTCTACTCTGTATAAATGTGGACATGGAAAAACAATTATTGTTACCAGACAGCAAACCATTTCCCACGATTTCTTAAAGAAAGTACATGTTCGTTTCCTTTATAGACAGTTAGCATCCCGTACTGGTAAAAGTGTATTGACTAAAACTAAAAATGGTCAACCCACCCTTTGCTATCCTATGATGTTTCCCTTTTTTCCTTCCGCTTTGTTATCCTGCCTCCTCCAGAACAATAATAGGTACACACTTAGGACACCTATGTCTCCTACTTGCCTGTTTTCCTGTTTTTGTTAAATAGGGAACATATTTCACAGGGTGCTGTGAGGGACCTAGTACAGTAATGCATATAAAGTGCTTAGCGGAGTGCCTGACTTAAAAAAAACATTAGTTTTTCAATATTATCATTACAGTTGGTGTTTACTGCTAACATTTGCTTAGATTTTCCTGCAGTTACGTTTGGCACCCACTCACCCTCTGCCAAATAGAACCTCTCCAGGTATGTAACACAGTGAGATTGAAACATGTGACGTGAAGTTGTTAAAGCTTGTTCACGCATGGTCATATCAAAAATGGGTATTATCTTAAATCTGGGCAAGAAAATATTGACAGATCAGCCCCAACATCCGAATTTGGCAATTAATTTCATCAGTTATGAAAAATGTTGCAATTATTTGGTCCTTCGTATCAACAATAAAGAAGCAACTGTTAATAAGTGGAGAGAGAACACGCACCACTCTGCCAAGAGACGCCCAGCTGTGTGCTGACAGCAGCCTTGGCGAGCAGTGTGATGGTTTGGTATGGCACGCCATTCATCCTGGCATTTCCACAGCTGGCAGCCAATCCTGTTCTGAGCTCTGTTGACAGGTAGTAATCTAATCTGGTATCTCATTTATTTTCTGTTGTTCTCTTCTCAATTCCAGCTTCCTTGTGGTTCAGCATTTTGGCATTTGTCATCAGTACATTGCGTTCCGTCTTGTTCACTGTTTTGACCTTGGCAGACTCAAGATTGTGAATCTTCACAGCGAGTTTGATTATTGTATATTTTTCTGTCTGGTTATTATCTCAGTCAATGAGTGTTTAGCCCCACCATGGGTCATGGGCTTATTAGCCTTTTATATATATTTGTCAGGATAACTGACACTTCGGTCCGCTTCCCAGTATACATGACAGCGTTCACAAGCTCTAATGGCTCATTTGCCAAGCTTCCCAGTGTTTTCTTGGCATCCAGTCCTTATCTAAGTCCTGAGAAAGAGAAAACAACTGAAAAGATTATTTCTGAGCAAATGCCCTGTGAGTTATTTTCATTAAAAAAAAAAAAAATCTTTTGACATACTATTTATTTCTTTAGTGTCTGCCTCCCCCACTGAAGTGTAAGCTCCATGAGGGAAGGAACTATGACCCTTCAGGGCTGTGTTCCAGATCGTACAAAATTGCAGAGAACCGAGGGAAGGGCTTGATATGTTAGAGAACAGAATGGAGACTGATGTGACTGAAATGCAGGTAGAGTGGTCATTTGACACAGTTCTTTCCAATAAAATGCATGTGGCAATTGTTAAGTACATCTGAGAAAACTATTTAAAGGGAGAGCAGACTTTACTTCTTGCCCTTTCCTCTTGACTGAAATACTGATATAGCTAACTTCTGATATTAAGGTGACAAACACATGCTGAAAGAAGCTGAACGAAATGATAGATGGCTGGGATATAGTTACTATATCAACTCTGGATTATCTACCTCTGGATGTCATATTTCATGAGAAAAACAAGATCCCTAAATGCATTTTTTGAAATATCGAATGACAAAGGAAGCATCAAAAGAAGATGGAAGGAATACACAGAGTGACTGTACGAAAAAGAACTGGAGGGTAGCATATGATCAGGAACCGATGGTGCTGAAGGAAGAAGTCCAAGCTGCACTGAAGGCATTGGAGAAAAACAAAGCTCCAGGAATGGATGGAACACCAGCTGAGATGTTTCAACAAACAAATGCAGCACTGGAAGTGCTCACTTGTGTATACCAAGAAATTTGAAAGACAGCTACGTGGGCAACCAACTCGAAGAGATCCATATTATTGCCTATTTCAAAGAAACATGACTCAACAGAATATGGAAATTATCAAACAATATCATTAATATCACACACAAGTAAAATTTTGATGCAGATCATTCAAAAGTGGTTGCAGCAATACATCAACAGAGAATTGTCAGAAATTCAAGCCAGGTTCAGAAGAGGATGTGGAATGAGGGACATCATTGCTGATGTCGGTTGGATCCTGGATGAAAGCAAAGAATATCAGAAGAATGTCTACCTGTGTTTTATTGACTGTGCAAAGGTATCTGACCGCGTGGATCATAACAAATTATGAATAACATTGCAAAGAATGTGCTCATGAGGAACCTGTACATAGATCAAGAGGCAGTCAGTCGAACAGAACAAGGGGATACTATGTGTTTTAAAATCAGGAAAGGTGTGCGTTAGGGCTGCATCCTTTTACCATACTTAGTCTGTATGCTGAGTAAATAATCCGAGAAACTGGACTATATGAAGAAGAATTCGGCATCAGGATTGGAGAAAGACTCATTAACAACCTGCAATATGCAGATGACACAACCTTGCTTCCTGAAAGTGAAAAGGACTTGAAGCACTTCCTGATGAAGATCAAAGACCACAGCCTACAGTATGGATTACACCTCAACATAAAGCAAAAATCCTCAGAACTGGACCAATAATGATTATCATGATAAATGGAGAAAAGATTAAAGTTGTCAGGGATTTCATTTTACTTAGGTCCACAATCAACACCCAGGGAAGCAGCAATCCAGAAATAAAAGGACTCATTGTATTGGGCAAATCTGACTCAAAAGATCTCTTTAAAGTGTTTAAAAAAGCAAAGATGTCACTTCAAGGTTTATAACCACAGGTATAACCAAACCAAACCAAACCACACCAAACCACACCAAACCACACCAAACCACACCAAACCACACCAAACCACACCAAACCACACCAAACCACACCAAACCACACCAAACCACACACACCAAACCAAACACACCAAACCGAGCCTGTTGCCGTCAAGCCCATTTCAACTCATAGGGACCCTATAGGACAGATTAGAGCTGCCCTGTAGGATTTCCAAGGAGGGGCTAGTGGATTCAAACTGTCAACCTTTTGGTTAGCAACCAAGCTTTTAATTACTGTGTCACCAGGACTCCTAATATACAATAGTGGAGAAATAATAAGATAACCACAATGAAAATTTCTGTTTCAAAAAGGGCAGAATGGAAAGCAACACACACTGCTCACTGGTACATAACATAAACCATAAAACATAGCATAAATCAGAGCCTGCTGGTTCGAATTGTCGAGGACTTCCTGATCTGATAGTGTAGTGATTTACTGTGTTAGTATAGTGGCATCCAGTTTTACTGTGTGGAATATACTCACTTGTCAATCCTCCTCTTATTCCAGGCCCTGCAAACTGGGAAGATCACACCTCTCTATTGTCTTTTAAATGAGAAGAACCTTGGGCAGGGTACCCTTTCTGGGGCTACACGGCTTTAGTACCCTTCTCCTTGTGTGTTCAAGGGTTTTGCGATTACCCTATAGATTGAATAGTCATAGCTGTTTTCTGTCAGCTTGGAGTTTTTTAAATTTATAATTTTCCTTAAGTTTTAGTAGGCTGTCAGTGCACCAATGTTTTTAATTTTCATTGTGTAGTTACCATACCAGGAAACTTTAGTATGGTCATGGTATTTGAGACTTTTGGTCTTCTAGCAATAAGTCTCTGTTGTAACCTGAGTTTAATGGCTTTTATCTACATTTTGGTTTATCCTTTGAGGAGATTTGAGACAGTAGCCTTGGTTGGTGGACATCAATATGTTGTATATTTTCTCACGTAGAGAATACTTAATGGGAGCTGCCTGAGTCTCTTGTTTTCCTTGTGCCTCAATCTTACATCTTCCAAATCACCTGCCTCCCAGTTTGTACCAGCATTAATATTTAATATTCAATCTATCATTCCCTTTGGCAGTTTTACTCTGTCCTATAGGGTCTCTGTGAGTCGGAATCGACTCAATGGCACTGGGTTTTTTTTTTTCTATCATTCCATCATTTTGGATTATTGAAAGGGCCTCTCTTAGTGAAGCTATTTTCCTGCCCTCTGTACTTAGAGTGGAAGCCGTGGTAGCATAGCGGTTAAGTGCTATGGTTGCTAGCCAAGAGGTCGGCAGTTTGAATCCGCCAGGTGCTCCTTAGAAACTATGGGGCAGCTCTACTCTGTCCTATAGGGCTGCTATGAGTTGGAATTGACTCGACGGCAGTGGGTTTGGTTTTTTGGTACTTATAGTTGCTATAGGATCACTATGAGTTAGAATTGACTCAACGGCAATGAGTTTGGTTTTTTTTGGTACTTAGTGGGGTGACAGTCAACCTGTTTGTCTCTTTCACATAAGACTTTTTTCATGGGCTCAAGAAGTGTTCACAGCCCTCTAAGGCATTTATTACCAACTTCCTAATTGCCACAGCTTTGGTAGGCACACTGACTGAGTTTCAACCTAAAAAAGTCCATAGTGTAACCAACTCTTTCCACATGGTATAAGATTGTCAATTTATCAGAAAGAAAAAGTAGGGTTTTCTCTGTTCTGTATCCTTCATCTTCTGTTAAGTCAATTTCCTATAGTATTTCATTTTCTAGTATCAAAATTTGAATTAGTTAAGATACACTCAACTGAAGATAATAGAAATTTTGCAGTGTGGGTGCTAGACAATCAGGGATAAGTATGTGCCCAGGCCTGGCTAATCTGGGTAGATTCTATCTCTTTGGCCACAGTGATTCAGGGTTATATGTGGCATCCAAAAAAACCCAAACCAAACCTGTTGCCATCGAGTTGATTCCTACTCATAGTGACCCTACAGGACAGAGTAGAACTGCCCCGTAAAGCTTCCAAGGAGGTGCTAGTGGATCTGAACTGCCAATCTTTTGGTTAGTAGCTGAGCTCTTAACCACTGCATCACCAGGGCTCCATGTGGCATCCAGTCAGAAAAATCCTAGGAGATGACCGTCCTGGAGCTATCAAGGTCATGATGTGAAGCCAGGTAACAGAGTCAATTCAGTAGAAGACAGAGCCAAGGGCTGGAGAGAACCCATGACATCATGGGGCCACTGAATCCAATCACGTGTGGAGCCAGCATTATTTCTAGCCCTCTCAGCTGAGTCAAAAAAAAAAAATTTTTTTTTTTTTCCCCCTACTTAAGCTTGTTTGAACTGGAGTTTCTGTCCAATTCAACAGTTCAGGTTCCTGGGTTGATCTTAGTAATTGTACTATGAAAAGTAACTCAAACTCATTTAATTAAATAATTTTAGAGTTGAAAATAACATTTTTTATTAAGTTATAATGTATGCCTTCTAATTAGACATCATAAATCTGAAATTACAAATAAAAGGTAAAATATCTTTAAAATGACACTTAAGATTATTTAATCCAGTGTCTTCTTTTTTAAGATATGAACCCACATAGCTATTTAGCTTTAAAGTCAGGTTAAATCTTCTTTCTCTTAAATAGCTGGCACTATTTAATGCTGTTTAGAAATGCGTAAAAACAGTGCCAGGCAGCTAAATGTTGACCTTCTTAGAAATATTTTAATCTGTCAAAAATTAATCTGTTATCAATAATGGTATCTTTTTCATTAATTTATTATAAGATTTACTTGTGGTAAGCAGCACGCCCCTCTTTGGGCACACCCATTTGTCTGTTTTCACATCAAATGTACATTCAACAGAAAAGTGTATGTTTGATTTAGGTTTTTTTGTAAGTCATTTTATTTTGAAAAGATTAGATTTGCAAAGATTGTACAGAGCGTTCTCACACACCCTTCCCCCAGATTCCCCAAATGTTAACAACTGATATAACCACAGTCCAATCATAGAAACTAAGACATTAACATTGGTACAATGCTATTAATTAAACCAATATTTATTCACATTTTACCAGTTTGTCAGCTAATATCCTTTTTCTGTTCCAGGATTCAATTCAGGATCCCACATTGCACATGACTGTTATGCTAGAGGGGTATTTGATTTGAGCTACTAAAAATGCAAATGGTCCTTTGTAAAATTATTGATTTCTCTGTAAGGCATTTCAAGTCAACACAGCTGATTGTACTTGATTTTTTTTTTTAAACTCTGAATAAACTGTCAGACCATTGTGGAGAACTCACTATGCTACTTGGAGCAGGATATTCAAGCATGAGTACTGGGGGTGCATCTTGTTTTGTTATACAAAAGAGAAGTTGCTGAAAAACTAAAAATCAAGTGCTTACAAATACAAAGACATTTTCCCTTTTAACATTTTATCTTTTATTTACAACTAAAGGATTTGTTCACAACTTTTGATGAAAAAGTATGTTCTGTAACTTAATAATACAGAAAAAAGTCATCCACTTTCCCAAAGTGTCCCCAAGTATATTTCATTGGCAATTCAGTGCTTCCCTTCAAATCTGGTTAAATTATCATTGCTTGATTTGAGAATAATGGAAAGTAATTTTCTATAGTTACGAGATTCGAGATTCGGGGGATGTAACATCTCACCAGGAAAGGTGAATTGTGTGAGTATTCAAATACTAGATTTGGAATTTAAGTTAACCCACACTGTACTTTCCTCACCTCATTTTAGAGCAGAAAGCTGGTGACAAATACCATGAGCTGGAACATGGTATTTTGTGATGGAGTTCACAGTGTATACTTTTTGTACTAAATTGCAGTTTATAAGAAGAAGTAAATCTGTAGTTAAGAAATTGTCTATTTTAAAGGGGGACAGGAGCTAAGGTATTTGAGTAGTATATTTCACTTGGGTATATTTTATATATACACGCTATACGTAATGAAAAATATTTTGTGTAGATTATCTACCAGACGTTACACATCGACTTCCAGAGGGTAATAAAAAAAATTGGAACTCTTATGAAAAGGCCACTTCACAAACATAGGTGAAGTTCTCAGAGACCCAAGACATTACTAGTCATTTTAGAGATGTTTTCCTGATTTGGTTTTTTTCCGTAAGACTGATGCTCTAACTTTTTACTGAAACAGTTATTCATGCCAAGAATTAATTAGAATTTAGCAAATTTGAGATACATTTATTGTGATGATCCTTTTGTAAAAACACGGACCTGGCTCTGCTTCTTGGTATTTTCGTGATTTTGGAAAAGTTGGCGAACCTTTTATAGCCTCAGTTTTATTGTTTCTTAAATGGCAAAAAAAAGTACGAACTTGGAGTGCTGATGTAAACATTACCAATAATGCATGTAAAGTGCCCCTGTTGCATCATATATTCTGCATTCTTTATTCTTCTGTATTTAATGTGATCTTTTACAGATCATTTAAGACAACTTTTTCTCAAGGGCCAATTATCTGGAATATGTTGAATCCTTATATTTGAAGAGCTACCATGGGAACAAAAAGATGAATGTTTTGTTAGCCAATATTTTCTTAAATTTCAGGCTTGATGAATTGAAAAGGGGCATGTCTCATATCTATTTGTCATCCTTGTTTAATTTCATAGCTATGTTACAAATTGAAAATTTATTAAATAAAACTTATTAAAAATACACTCCAACCTGGCACAGTTGCCATTTAGTACTATTTTGTACTATATTGGCAATGCCCAAATTAAGGGCAGTTTATATTAACATGCCAGTTAATACGAGTACTGTGTATATTACTAGTGACTAAGCAAACTTAAGTATCTCACCAGGAACATTATAGTGACCAAAACTGTGATGAGGTATGTGGTCCATTGAATTTAGATAAAGTATTTTATCCAGAAGATGCAGAAGTAATTTTACTGAACATACAGAATGAATTAGGGTGTGTTTAATGTAGGTCATCTTTTTCCTCCCTCCCTTCCTTCTTCCATTCCTTCTTTCTTTCATCACAAATCCCTCCTCAGTAAAGGAATTAAGAACATTATGGGTGACAAAAAAGAAAATCACAGACAAAGTCTTGGTTAGCTATTTTTATTGCTGCAAAAATATAGATAATACAACATTTGCCAATTCAACATTTTTCACTTGAACAAGTCAATGAAACCAATTGCATTAATCATGTGCAACCATCACCAACATCCATTGCCGTATTTTCCATCATTATAAACAGAAACTAGGTGCTAGCTAAACAAAGATTCCCTTCTTACCCCTTCCTGATCTCTGGTCTCTATACATTTGTCTGTTCTAAGTGTTTCATGTTAGTGAAATCATACAGTATTTGTCCTTCCGTGATTGACTTATTTCACTCGGCATAATGTCTTCCAGGTTCATCCATATCATGGCATGTAACGAGATTTCATTTTCTTTGTGGCTGAATAATATGCCATTGTATGTATATACCACATTGTGTTTATCCATTCATCTTTTGATGGACGTTTGGGTTGTTCCTACCTTTGGCTATGGTGAATAGTGCTGCTATAAGCATTAGTGTACATGTGTCTGTTAGTGTAGTTGATTTCAAGTCTTTTGGGTATATATCTGAAAGCGATATTGCTGGGTCAAATGGTAGCTCTATTTTAACTTTTTGAGGAACCACCAAACCTTTTTCCACAGAGGCTGTACCATTTTGCATTCCCACCAGCAATGGATGAGGGTTCTGATACCTCTGCATCCTCACAACATTTGTTATTTTCTGTTATTTTGATCTTGGCCATCCTAGTGGGGGTGAAGTGGTATCTCAATGGGGTTTTGATTTGCATCTCATTAACAGATAATGATGTCAAACATCTTTTCATATGCTTGTTGGCCATTTGTATATCCTCTGGTGAAATATATGTTTAGGTCCTTTGCCCATAGTTTGATTGGGTTGTCTTTTTCTTCTTAAGTTGTGTGAGTACTTTTATATATCCTGGTTACTAGTTGGTCCTGGTTAACACTTATTTTTAAAATAAAGTTTATTTTCTTTGATCTCTTTTCTGTTTTGAATCTCCTGGCTTCCTGAACCACATTCCTCTTCATCCTCATTTTGCTTTCTTACCTTGGGAGATAAAATTTTCCAGTGACTTCCTGAGAATGGTGTACTGGAGATAGATTTTGTAGATGCTTTATATGTTTTTATTGATTACCTGGGTATAGAATTCTAGGTTAAAAATTTTCAATCAGAATTTTAAAGACCTTGGTGCATTGTATTCTAGCTTCCAGTGTTCTATTAAAAAGATCTTCTATATATAGCCTTTCCTTTTCTGGAAGATTTTTAAGATTATACCGTCTTATCTTTATCTGTAGTACTATTAAAATTCATAATGATGTCCTTTGATATGGATTGGCTTTTCCTTCTTCTTGCTGGATATGAGGTGAGCCCTTTCACCTAGAAACTTATATTATGATGATGATGTTGTTATGTACCGTCGAGTCGGTTCCAACTCATAGCAATTCTGTGTACAACAGAACGAAATGCCGCCAGGTCCTGCATCATCCTCACATTTGTTGTTATGGTTGAGCCCATTGTTGCAGCTCAACAGATGTCAGCTATGTCAATTCATCTCATTCAGAGTCTTCCTCTTTTTTGCTGACCCCCTACTTTATTAAGCATGATGTCCTTCTCCAGGGACAAATCCTTCTGATAACATGTCCAAAGTATGTGAGATGTAGTCTCACCATCTTTGCTTCTAAGCAGCTTTCTGGTGTACTTCTTCCAAGACAGATTTCTTTGTTCTTTTGGTAGTCCATGGTATATTCAATATTTTTTGCCAACAGCACAATTCAAAGGTGTCAATTCGTCTCCGATCTTCCTTATTCATTATCCAGCTTTCACATGCATATGAGGTGATTGAAAACACCATGGCTTGAATTAGGCACATCTTAGTCTTCAGGGTAATTGCTTTTCAGCACTTTCGAGAGATCTTTTGCATCAGATTTGCCCAGTGCAATATGTCTTTTGATTTCCTGACTGCTGCTCCCATGTGTGTTAATTGTGGATCCAAGTAAGATGAAATCCTTGACAAATTCAATCTTTACTCTCTTTATCATGATGTTGGTCCAGTTATGAGGATTTTTGTTTTCTTTATGTTGAGGTGTAATACATACTGAAGGCTGTGTGATCTTTGATCTTCATCAGTAAGTGCTTCAAGTCCTCTTCATTTTCAGCAAGCAAGGTTGTGTTGTCTGCATTATTGCAGGTTAATGAGTCTTCCTCCAATCCTCATGCCCTGTTGTTCTTCATATAGTCCAGTTTCTCAGATTATTTGCTCAGCATGCAGATTGAGTAAGTGTAGTGAGAGGATACAACTCTGATGTACACCTTTCCTGATTTTAAACCACACAATATCCCATTGTTTTGTTTGAACGACTGCCTCTTGATCTATGTACAGGTTTCTCATAAGCACAATTAATTGTTCTGGAATTAGCATTCTTCTCAATGTTATGCATAATTTGTTATGATCCACACAGCCAAATGTCTTTGAGTAGCCAATAAAACACAGCGAAACATCTTTCTGGTATTCTCTGCTTTCAGCCAGGATTTGTCTGACAGCTGTGATATCCCTGGTTCCATGTCCTCTTTTTAATCCCGCTTAAATTTCTGGCAGTTTCCTGTTGATGTACTGCTGCAATGGTTTTTGCATGATCTTCAGCAAACTTTTACTTGTGTTATGATATTAATGATAAAACCACTATGTTTGATAATTTCTACATTTGGTTGGATCACCTTTCTTGGGAATAGGCATAAATGTGGATTTCTTCCAGTCCATTGGCCAGATAGCTGTCTTCCAAGTTTCCTGGCAGAGATGAGTGAGCACTTCCAGTGCTGCGTCCATCTGTTGAAACTTCTCAATTGGCATCCCATCAATTCCTGGAGACTTGTTTTTTGCCAGTGCCTTCAGTGCATCTTGGAATTCTTCCTTCGGTACCATCGGTTCCTGATCATATCCTACCTCCTGAAATTGTTGAATGTTGACCAATTCTCTTTGGTATAGTGACTCTGTGTATTCCTCCCATCTTCTTTTGATGCTTCCTGCATGGTTTAATATTTTCCCCGTATAATCCTTCAATATTGCAACTTGAGGGGTGAATTTTTTTCTTCAGTTCTTTTAGCTTCAGAAATGCTGAATGTGTTCTTCTCTTTCAGTTTTCTATCTCCAGGTCTTTGCACATGTCATTATAATACTTTGTTGTCTTGAGCTACCCTTTGAAATCTTTTGTTAGCTCTTTTACTTCATCATTTCTTCCTTTCACTTTAGCTACTCTACATTCAAGAGTAAGTTTCAGAGTCTTTTCTTTTGGGACCTTCATTTGCTGATGTGGCACAGCTCAAAATGAGAAGAAACAGCTGCAAACAACCATTAATAATTGGGATGTGGAAAGTATGAAATATGAATCTAGGAAAATTGGCCATTTAAAGAAACCCTTCACTCTACTCTCAACCCCTAAGAAGTATTGACCTGTTTTCTGTCAGTATAGTTTTGTCTTTTTCAGAACGTCACAGAAATAGAATCATATAGTACTGTGGATCATTTGAGTTGGGCTTCTTTCACATAGTATAATGCATATGAGACCCTTCACGTTGTTGCATGTGTCAATAGTTAGTTCCTTTTTATATGCTGAGTAGTATTCCAGCAATAAAAAAGTATTCAAGCATAGCAAAAAAGAAGAAATGATGAAGTAAAAGATCTGAACAGAATATTCCAAAGGACAGCTTGAGAAGACAAAGTATTATAATGAAATATACAAAGAACTGGAGTTAGAAAACCAAAAGTAAAGAATACGCTTGGCATTTCTCAACCTGAATGCACCAAAGAAAAAATCCAAGCCTTGAGTTGCAATATTGATGGATTTTATGGGCAAAATACTGAACGACACAGGAAGCATCAAAAGAAGATGGAATACACAGAGTCACAGTACCAAAAAGAATTGGTTAATGTTCAGCTATTTTAGGAGGTAGCGTATGAAGATGAACCAATGGTATTGAAGGAAGAAATCCAAGCTGCACTGAAGGCATTGGTGAAAAACAAGGCTCCAGGAATTGACAGATTACCAGTTGAGAAGTTTTAATGAACAGATAAAATGTTGGAAGCGAGTACTTGTCTGTGCCAAGAAAGTTGGAAACAGCTGCCTGGCCAACTGACTGGAAAAGATCCATATTTGTGCCCCTTCCAAAGAAAAGTGATCTAACAGGATGCAGAAATTATTGAACAGTATCAGTAATATCACCCAAAAGTAAAATTCTGCTGAAGATAATTCCAATAGGATTTCAGCAGTATATTAACAGGGAACTGTTGTAAATTCACGCTGGATTCAAAAGAGGATGTGGAACGAGGTATATCATTGCTATGTCAGATGGATCTTGGCTGAAATACCAGAAAATACCAGAAAAAGAATACCAGAAAAATGTTTACCTGTGTTTTATTGACTATGTAAAGGCATTTGATTGTGTGGATCATAACAAAATATGGATAACATTGTGAAGAATAGGAATTACAGAACACTTAATTGTGCTCATGGGGAACCTGATCATAGATCAAGAGACAGTCGTTCCAACAGAACAATGGGATACTACGTGGTTTAAAATCAGGAAAGGTGTGCATCAAGGTTGTATCCTTTCACCATATTTATTCAGTCCATATGTTGAGCTGATAACCTGAGAAGCTGGACTATATAAATAAGAATGAGGCATCAGGATTGGAGAAAGACTCAACAATGTGCAATATGCAGATGACACAACCTTGCTTACTGAAAATGAAGAGGACTTGAAGCGCTAGCTGATGAAAATCAAAGACTATAGCCTTTAGTATGAATTACATCTGAACATAAAGAAAACGAAAATCCTTACGACTGGACCAATAAGCAATACCATGATAAACGGAGAAAAGATTTCAAGTTGTCAAGGATTTCATTTTATCCTGATCCATAATCAATGCCCATGGAAGCAGCAGTCAGGAAATCAAATGACATATTGCATTGGGCAAATATGCTGCAAAAGACCTCTTTAAAGTGTTGAAAAGCAAAAATGTTACTTTGAGGACTAAGGTGAGCCTTACCGAAGCCATACTATTTTCGGTCACCTCATATGCATGCGAAAGCTGGACAATGAGTAAAGAAGATATGAGAAGAATTGATGCCTTTGAATTACAGTGTTGGTGAAGAATACTGAACATATTATGGACTGTCAGAAGAGGGAACAATCTGTATTGGAGAAGTACAGCCAGAATCCTCCTTAGAAACAGGGATGGTGAGACTTTGTCTCAGGTACTTTGGACATGTTGTCAGGAGGGACCACTCCCTGGAGAAGGACATCATACTCGATAAAGTAGAGGGTTGGTGAAAAAGAGGAGAACCTTCAACAGGGTAGATTGACACAGTGGCTGCAACAATGGGCTTAAACATAGCAATGATTATGTGGGTGGAGCAGGACCAGGCAGTGTTTTGTTCTGTTTGTCTTATACAGGGTTGCTATGATTCAGAACCGAGTCAGTGGCACCTGATGAAGAAACGACTTCTCTCTTATTATGATTAATATTACTAACAGATTAAAATAAATGTCAGGGCAGCCTGAAAAACTCTGGGGAAAGGTGGATCTACCTCCTTTACCTTAGGTGGTGCAGCTTAGGAAAAAAAGGAAAATTTATTGCCATATGTACATGAGAGAGGAAGAGTGAGAGAGAGGGTGCGCGTTTGAGGAGGGGCTTATCCTTATTTGTTACCAACTGACAGAGTTATTGCCTTCTGTCCACCAGCTACCTCTTTGTTATCATTGTCTATCTGCCAGAAATTGGGGGAGAAGCAGAAACCATAGCTGAGTTTGTAAGGCAACTATGCCGCATTGCTACCCCAAGAGTTGAATGGCTGTTCTTCCTTTATTGATTTCATGATACTCATTCCTTCAGCGCACACTTATTATATGCCTACAGTTGAACCTAATAACCAAATTTAAAATTTAAATTAATAGTTAAAAAAAAATCATTACTTTCAGACAATTTCAGACTGAGGAAACATATAAAGGTCATTGAGGATCTTTAAGTCAAAGACTTAAAAAAAACAAAGACTTCTGGAGTTGTGCAATTACTTTATAAGTGGGCTTATAGTAATTGAAATCAGTAGCCTATGGATCTCCTTGAGTTCTGTTTTACTTTTTTGCAAGAGCATGGTTCCTAACCAAAAGTTCGGTAGTTGGAATCCACCAGCCACTCACTGGAAACCCTACGGGACAGTTCTACTCTGTTCTGTAGCGTTGCTATGAGTCAGAATTGACTCAGTGGCAACGGGTTTGTTTTGGTTTATCTAGTAACAGTGGATTTAAATCTGGTCTTCGAACCAGTGCCTTCAGGTTCTAACCTCTGCTGAGTATCTGGATATCTAACAAGTTCCTAGGAAGTTATACATAAGAATCACCTAGGGATGTTGTTAAAACGTAGGTTCTGATTCAGTGTATCTGGGGTGGAAGTGTAAATTCTCAGCGGAAGTGAATTCTCAGCGAGAGTTTGAACCAGAATGAATCAGTCTGGAGCCCTGATTTAAATTCACTTGCATATTCGACCCCCAACTTCAGTATAAAGATGTCAGAACAGGTAGTCAAACTCTAATTACTGGAGCAGATGATAATCAGTTTGGTATTTTTTATAATGTGTACAGTTTTTTTTTATACAGTAAATATATTAGGAAGCATAGTTTCTATATCTTTAATTGTTTATTTGCTATTCCATTGAATTTACAAACAGTTGGATTAGAATTCCAAGCTTTTTCCCATACTTGAAATCTAAAGAAATCCAATTCTAAGCCAAAGTGCCACAAATATTTGTATGCTAAAAAAGATAATTGTCTTCCTACACAAGCCTTTATTTTCCCTAATTCAGAATAGGAACTGACAAACAAAAGGCTATCCTAAGGATAAAATAGATTGGGCATTTACTGTCTTCTTATACACCTTTTTTTTTTTACAGTCTTCTTATACACAATACACCAAGGAAACAACAGCTGAGTTCATTACTAAAGGGGCGTTAAACATCCATAAAAATAGAGAAAAGAGCTAATATTTTCTATTTACTAGTCCAGACCTTACTTATTTGAATAATGTAGGTAATGGCGCTAACATTTTTATTTTCCAACCAATAAGAGTGTTATGGGTGTGTCTCCCAAAAATATGTGTTGAAATCCTAACCCTTGTACCTGTGTATATGACAGTGTTTGGAAGCAGGGCTTTTCTTTTGTTATGTTAATGAAGTCATACCAGAATTTGAATTATAAAAAGAGCAGAATACACACAGAGATACACACAAGGGGAACACAGATGTCATGGACCACCAAGGAATGTCACAAAATGCCAAGGACTTGCAAGCAGACACCAAAAACTAGGAGGGAGACTCACAGAAGAAATTCATAGGGCCAAGACTCATGTTGAGACCCTGATTTGGGTCTCAACAATGCTAAGAAAATAAATTTGTGTTCCGCGAAGGCTCACTTGTGGTATTTTTGTTATTGACAACACTGGGTAACTAAGACAGAGAGTTTACAAAAAGAAAGAGGTTTTAAAAAATTAGTTGTACTTAATGCTGTACTGAGCCAGGCCAAGGCAGCTAGACCAAAAAAATAAAATTATATACATATTTTTATATATCATATAAATTATATATACATATATGCATATATGTGTGTATATATATATATACACACATATATATATCTTTGGGATATGTATATATATATCTCCCAAAACCAATCATTTCTGTACAGTCAATTTCAACTCATAGCCATCCTATAGGACAGAGTAGAACTAACTGCCCCATAGGGTTTCCAAGTGCTTCACAGATTTGTCATTGTTCTTTATCGCTGTGTAGTACTCTATTGTATGTATGTACCATAGTTTGTATATCCATTCATCTGTTGATGGGCACCTAGGTTGTTTCCATCTTTTTGTTGTTGTGAACAATGTTGCATTAAACATGGGTGTGCATATGTCTATTTGTGGGATGGCTCTTAGTTTTCTAGGATATAATCCTAGGAGTGGGGTTGCTAGATCATATGTTTTTTCTATTTCTAGCTGTTTAAGGAAGTGCTGTATTGTTTTCCAAAGTGGTTGTACCATTTTGCATTCCCACCACCAGTACATGAGCGTTCCAGTCTTCCCGCAGGCCCTCCAACATTTGTTTTTTTTTTTTTTTTTTAATTCATGCCAGTAATGTTAGGGTGAGGTAGAACCTCATTGTGGTTTTGATTTCCACTTCTCTAAGGGCTAGTGATCGCGAGCATTTTATCATGTGCCTGATAGCTGTTTGAATGTCTTCTTTAGTGAAGTGTCTGTTCAGTTCCTTTGCCCGTTTTTTAATTGGATGAATTGTCTTTTTGTTGTAGAGGTGTTAGATTTTCCTACATATTTTAGAGATTAGGCCTTTGTATTATTTGTTGTAGCCAAAATTTTTTTTCCCCAGTTGGTAGCTTTTCTTTTTATTCTTTTGGTGAAGTTTTTTAATGAGCATAAATGTTTAATTTTTAGAAGATCCCAGTTATCTAGCTTATCATCTGGTGTTTGTGTGTTGTTAGTTATGGTTTGCATCCTGTTAATGCTGTGTATTAGGGTCTCTAGCATTGACTCTATTTTTTTTCTTCAATGATCTGTATATTTTTTGGTTTTATATTTAGGTCTTTGATCCATTGTAAATTAGTTTGTGAGGTGTGGGTCCTGTTTCATTTTTTTGCAGGTGGACATCCAGTTTTTCCAGCACCATATGTCAAAAAGGCAGTCTTTTCCCCATTTGATGGACTGTGGGTCTTTGTTGAAGATCAGGTAATCATAGGTGGATGGATTTCCATCTGGGTTCTCAATTCTGTTCCACTGGTCAATGAGTCTGTCATCATACTGGTAACAGGCTGTTTTGACTACCATAGCTGCATAGTAGGTTGTGAGGCCAGGTAGTGGAAGTCCTCCTACTTTATGCTTCTTCAGTAGTGCTTCACTAATCTGAGGCCTCTTTCCTTTCCATATAATGTTAATGATTAGTTTTTCCATCTCTTTGAAGAATGTTGTTGTTATTTGGATTGGGATTGCATTGTATTTGTAGATTGCTTTGAGCAGAATTGACATTTTCATGATGTTGAATCTACCTAGCTATGAACATGGTATTTTTTTTTTTTTTTTAATTTATGTAGGTCTCTTTTGGTTTCTTGTAGTAGTGTTTTGTGGTTTTCTCTGTACAGGTCTTTTACATCCCTGGTTAGATTTATTCCTATGTATTTTGTTTTTTAGGGGCTATTATGAATGGTATTGTTTTCCTGATTTCCTTTTTGTCATTCTCTTTATTGTACAGTAATCCAACAGATTTTTGTATGTTTATCTTGTATCCTACTATTCTGATGAATATTTCTATTAGTTCCAATAGTTTTCTCATGGAGTCTTTTAAGTTTTCCATGTATAGTATCATATCATCTGCAAATAGGGATAGTTTTACTTCATCCTTATCAATTCGGATGCCATTTATTTCTTTTTCTTGCCTTAATGCTCTAGCTAGGATTTCTAGCACAATGTTAAATAGGAGTGGTAATAAAGGGTGTCCTTGTCTTGTTTCTCTTCTCAGTGGGGGACGTTTTCAGCCTTTCTCCATTAAAAATGATGTTGGCTGTTGGTTTTGTATAGATGCTCTTTATTATGTTGAGAAGTTTCCCTGCTATACCTTTTTTTTTTGAGAGTTTTTATCAGTAATGGGTGTTGGACTTTGTCAAATGCTTTTTCTGCATTGATTGAAATGATCATGTTATTCTTTCATTTATGTGATGGATTATGTTGATTGATACTTCTAATGAACCATCCTTGCCTACCTGGTATGAATTCCACTTGGTAGTGGTGTATTATTTTTTTGATGTGATGCTGAATTCTATTGGCTAGAATCTTGTTGAGAATTTTTGCATCTATATTCATGAGAGATATTTGTAATTTTCTTTTTTTGTGGTGTCTTTGCCTTGTTTTGGCAACAGGGTTATGCTAGATTCATAGAATGAATATGGAAGTATCTCTTTCATTTCTATGATTTGAAAGAGTTTGAGTAGTACTGGTATAAGCCGTTCTCTGAATGTTTGGTAGAATTCTCCAGTGAAGCCATCTGGGCCAGGGCTTTTTTTTTTTTTTTTAATTTTTCAGTCTCTTCTCTTTTTATGGGTCTGTTCAAATTTTCAACTTTAGTTTATATTAGTTTGAGTAGGTAGTGTGTTTCTAGAAATTTGTCCATTTCATCTAGGTTTTCATACTTGTTGGAGTATAATTTTTTCATAGTACTCTGTTACGATCCTTTCTGTTTTAGTTGGGTCTGTTGTAATACCCCCCATTTCATTTCTTATTTGGATTATTTATGTCCTCTTCTGTTTTTCTTTTGTCAACTTATTCAATGGTTTGTCGATTTTGTTGACCCTTTCAAAGAACCAACTTTTGATTTTGTTGATTCTTTCTATTGTTCTATTTCATTTATTTCTGCTTTGATCTTTATTATTTCCTTTCTTCTGGTGGCTGTGGGGTTCTTTTGCTGTTCTCTTACTATGTGTTCAAGTTGTGTAGCTAATATTTCCTTTTTGTCCTTTTTTTGATATGTTCATCTATTGCTATAAATTGACCTCTGAGCACTGCCTTTGCTGTGTCCCAAACGTTTTGGTATGATGTGTTTTCATTCCCAGTTGATTTTAGAAATTTTTTGATTCCATATGTTATCCAGTGGTTTGTAAGCTGGGTGTTATTCAGTTTCCATATATTTGATTTTTTTTTCTTTGCTCTTTCTGTTGTTAATTTCTACTTTTATGACTTTGTGATCAGAGAAGATGCCTTGTATTATCTCACTGTTTTGGATTTTGTTGAGGGTTGCCTTGTGGCCTAAGATGTGGTCTATTCTGAAGAATGCTCTATGTGCATTGGAAAGAATGTGTACTTTGCTGCTGATGGGTGGAGTGTTTTGTATATGTCTATGAGGTCAAGTTGGTTGATTGTGGCCTTTAGATCTGTATCTTTGTTGATTGTGGCCTTTAGATCTTCTGTATCTTTCTTTCTAGATCTTCTGTCCTTTACTGAGAATGGTGTGTTTAAGTCTCCAACTATTATTGTGGCACAATCAATTTCTCTTTGTAGTGCTGTTATGAGTTTGTTTTATGTATTTTAGAGCCCTGCCATTGGGTGTGTGGATGTTTATTTTGGTTATGTCTTCATGGTGGATTGTTCCTTTATTATATAGTGCCCTTCTTTGTCTTTTATGCATTTTGTTTTAAAATCTCTTTTATTTGAGATTAGTATTGCCACTTCTGCTCTTTTTTGGAAGCTGTTTGCTTGATACGTTTTTTCCCCATCTTTTGATTTTTAATAAATTTTTGTTTTTGTTTCTACAGTGTGTCTATTGTAGACAGCATATTGATGGGTCTGCTTTTTTTTTTTTTTTTAATCCATTCTGTCACTCTGTCTCTTTATAGGTGCATTTAAGCCACTTACATTCAGTGTGATAGGTGTGAGTTTATTGCTGTCATTTTGTAGTTTTTTTTTTAATGGTGCTGACATTTTCTCTGTTCCTCTTTGGTTTCTTTCATTTTTGTAGATTTTATGTTTACTGAGACTCTATGTTTTCCTTCCTTATTTTGGCGAGTATGTTTATTAACTTTCTTTGATGTTTACCTTGAAATTTACCTTATCTGACTAAGTTTAAACCAGTCTTTTATTAGTTGATAACACCTTGATTTCTCTCCATTTGAAAGTTCTATACCTGCACCATTTAGTCTCTCTTTTATTATTCTGACATTTTTGTCATTTATAGATTGATGTCTCTGGCTCCGTGTTGTGTAAATCTTTTAGTTTTGTTTTATCATTGAGAATTCATTATCTAGGTTGGTTTCTGGCTGATGCTGTCTTATGTGATAGATTCAGGTTGTTGTCTGGAGTTGTTGGTTCTCTAATCGAAGCACTCCTTTAATAATTCTTGTAACTTTAGTTTGGTTTTTATGTATTCCTTAATTTCTCTTTTTCTAGGAGTGTCCTGATTTGCATGAGACTTTTGAAGAATATATTATGCTTTATTGGCAATTTTTTCAAGATTTTATATATGTCATCCCATTGCCTCCTTGCCTGCATGGTTGCTGCCGAGTAATCAGAGTTTAGTCTTATTGTTTTCCATTTGTATGTGACTTTGTTTTCCTCGAGCTGCTCTCAGGATTCTTTCTTTTTCTTTGGTTTTAGTGAGTATGATTGTATGTCTTGGTGTTTTTCTTTTGAGGTCTTTCTTATATGGGGTTTGTTGAGCTTCTTGAATAGGCAGCTTTTCATCTTTCACGATATTAGGAAAGTTCCTCTTAGCAAATCTTCGCAGATCCTTTCTGCGTTTTCCATTCAGGGATTATTTCTTCATTTATTGATTGTAGATTTGATTTTTTCATCCTGCTTTTTTGTTTTATTTGGTTATGTCTGGGCAGGTGGGCTGGGTGTGTTTTCTTGCATGTTTGCCTGTGGACATGATACTTCTCACCACCTTATCCAAGTGAGTAGGGCCGGTCATTCAGGCATGGCTCAGCAGGGTGGGTCCAGCAGGAGTGGAGAGGCGGGGATGGGTAGTTTGCGGTATGAACTGGGGGCAAATTGGGTTGCGCTGGGAGGCAGTGCAGGATGGAGCCTGGGAGACTGTGTCAGTACCGCTCAGGGGCATGGCCTTTGGTTCAAGGTATAGATAAGTGGGAGGCTGAGGAGAGGATGTGCTGTGCATAGCTAAGTGGGTGGTGAGAGAAGAGAGAGCAACAAAGGCAAAAAAAAGAAAAAAGGCAAAAAATGGTGCGGTAGGATTCAGCGGGTGGGGATGGGGCAGACCCAGTGAAGCCATGTGGTGGTGGCTGTCTGGCCAAGCTGTGTGGCTCAGCCTGTCAAGAAGTAGTGCGGGTGATGCATGGGTCTAGGTGGGTGGGAGAAAGAGAAGAAACCAACAATCAAACAAACAAAAAAATTAAAAACAACAAATGTGGTGGGCGTGCTGGCCGCTGGGGGTTGGGGTGGAATTGGGATGGTGGCGAGCTGATGTCGCTCTCTCTGGGTGTCATGGCATGGCCCGTCAGGAAGGAGTGGAGGCAGTGAAGGGCCTAGGTGAGAGGGAGAAAGAAAAGGAAGGGAAAGAAAAATATGAAATATGGCACTGAGGGGGAGCTGGCCTGTGGGGGTAGTGCAGATCCGGGAAGGCCATGTGCCAGAGGCTCTCCAGCTGAGTGGTACAGTACAGCCTGACAAGAAGTTTGGATGGAACACAGGGCTGGGTGGATGGGAGAGAGGAAAGAAAGGAAGGGAAAGGGAGAGGAGAAACAATAACAACAGAAAAAAAAAAAACAGGAAAAAATTTAAACAAAATGAAGAGAATGGCACTGAGGGAGTTGGTTGGTGATAATGGCACAGACCCTATGAGGTCACGTAGTGACTCTCCAACTGAGCTGTGTGGCACGGTCCCTCCTAAGGGGTGGGGGTGGTGCACAAGGCTGGGTAGGTGGGAGAAAGTGAAGGAATGAAGAGAGAGAGAAGAAAGAGAAAAAAATAAGAAAAACCAACAATGAACCAAACAAGAAAATCATAGCCTGTCAAGAAGGGGAGGGGATAGTGCAGAGAACTAGCCGGGGATGGGGGGGGGGGGGGCGGGCAGAAAAGGAAGGAAGGGAAAGAGAGAAAAGCAACAGTATAAAAAAATAAACAGAAAAACCGCAAGAAAAAAAAAAGAACAAATCAAACAAACCAAAAAATCACAGCCTGTCAAGAAGGGGAGGGGATGGCACACATGGTGCTACCCATAACCAAAAAAAAAAAAAAGAAAGAAAAAAACCAAAAAAAAAAACATGGGACTGGAGGGGCCAGCTGGTGGATGCAGGGCACACCCTGGCCGCAGTGGGCTAATGTCTCTTTGGCTGAGCAACCATGGCCTGCTGGCGAGCAGCAGAGGCCTTCTAGAGGTAAGAAGGGTGGTGGTGGTGGTGGTGGAGGAGGGGGGGTGGTTGGAATGGGAAAGAGTGTATCCCTGGTTATCGGTTGCTCTGGTGTCTGCTAGGAGCTCCTTACTCCCTGTCCAGAGTTCTTTGGCAGTTGTAGCCCACGATGGTGACTCCAAGTGTTGGCAAGTGGCAGAGGTCTTGTACAGGGAAGAAGGACATGGGGTGAGAAAATGTGTATCCCTGGTTAGCGACTGCTCTGTCTCCTGTTGGGATCTCTGTGAAGTTGCCTTTGCATTCTCCCTGTCTGAGTTCTTGGTGGCTGCAGCCCAAGGTAGCAAATCCAGCCATATTAGCTAGTATGGTACCTCCATTCTGTAGCTCTTCTTGTTCTGTCAGTTTCTCATTCCATTTGGTGCTTGATCAAGTTGTTTATTCCTTCATTGGGTACTTACTGTTTCAGAATTGACATTTGTGCCTGTTTTCCTTGGTTTTTCAGGTTTTTGCTGCAGAGAGATGGCATCATGCTCCTGTCTATAGCGCTGTGTTGGTTCCGACTCCGTGTTCTTTGATTTCTTGACTGCTGTTTCCTTGGGAGTTGATTGTGAATCCAAGTAAAATGAAATGCTTGACAACTTCTGTCTTTTCCCTGTTTATCATATTGCTTATTGGTCTATTTGTGAGGATTTTTATTTTCATTGTTGAGGTATAATCTATATTGAAGGCTGCAGTCTTTGGTCTTCATCAATAAGTGCTTCAAGTCCTCTTCACTTTTAGCAAGGAAGGTTGTGTCACTTGCATGTCACACATTGTTAATGAGTCTTCCTCCAATACTGATTCTGTGTTCTTCATATGATCCAGCTTCTGACATTATTTGCTCAGCATACAGATTGAATAAGTATGGTGGAAGGATACTACCCTAACGCACATTTTTCTTGATTTTAAACCATGCAGTATCCCCTTATTCTGTTCAAATGGCTGCCTCTTGGTCTATGTACAGGTTCTTCATGAGCACAATTAAGTGTTCCGGAATCCCCACTCTTTGCAATGTTATCCATAATTTGTTATGATCCACACAGTCGAATGCCTTTTAAAATACAGATAAACATCTTTGTGGTATTCTCTGCTTTTAGCCAAGATCCATCTGGTATCGGCAATGATATCCCTCATTCCATGTCCCCTTCTGAATCTGGCTTGAATTTCTGTCAGTGTCCTGTCACTGTACTGCTGCAGTGTGTGTCAGTTTGTTATACTGTAGTGGCTTGAATGTTGCTGTGATAATGAAAGTTATGCCATCAGTATTTCAAATACCAACAGGATCACCCTTCCATGGGGGACAGGTTTCAGTGGAGCTTCCAGACAAAGACAGACTAGGAAGGAGGACGTGGCAGTCTATGTCAGAGGGGGAAAAAAAAATGGGAGAGAGTGGAAGTAGAGACTATCATTTGTCCTAGACTACCCACATTGTGTAGTTTGTTTTCAATGTATCATTTATAGCCCCTACATCATAACTTTCTGGAGTTTTTTTTTTTTTTTAAAAAGCAGGTCCCTTAGATCACATCTCTGAATTAGATAAAAATTTCTAGGGGTGGTTATTAGATACCTGCATTTTAAAGAAGCTTTCGGCATGATTGTGATATACCCTAGAATCCAAGAATCACTGCTCTGTTGTGACAATGCTTTCACATACTTATTGAAATTTATGATCTAGGTGAGAAAAACTGGTGAAAAAGGGAAAAATGATAACCTATTAAAGATAGGAGGAAGGGTGCAATGTAATGCGGAAAGCTGAGCCTTGCAGTTATTTATTCACTCATTTGTTCATTCACTTATTTATTCCTTCTATAAATTATGTGCCAGCAACTTTTGGGTGAAGTTTATACAATAATGTACCAAAACTGCAAGGTCATGCCTCTTGTGGAGCTTCTGGGCTAATGGAGGAGAAAATATTTGAATGGGCAATGAGTAGGGAGAAGATATCCCAGATAAGGAAAACAACCACAGCAAAGGCACAATATCATGGTCATAAGGAGACTGCTATTTGGAGGGGACTAATGAGATTTTTATCCCATGGGGCAGTTCTACTCTGTTCTATAGGTTGCTATGAGTTGGAAATAACTCGATGGCAATGGGTTGGGTTAATAAGGTTTTTAGAGGACACGCAGATTGGAGGGGATTAGGAAGCAGTATTTGCAGGGTAGAGTGAGGTAATATCATGCAGAGCTTTGAAAGCTACACAGATCAGTTTAGATTTGCTGAAAGAGAAAATATGGACACCCTAAATGTTTCTGAATAGGAGTGTGACATAGTAGCTGTCCTATTCAGGATAGATAACTCTGGAATTACGCAGAGAAATTGGTGGCTCAGGTTTACACAGAAGATATTATAATTTTGAAAAGAAGTCTTCAATTAGAACAGTATCAATGAGCATGCATGGAGAGGAAGTGATAAATTGTGTCCCACCTTGTAACCCCAACTTTTGAATGGCTCTGCTTCTTGTTTGAATGACTTCATGATACTCATTATTTCAGCATGCCCAAAGTTGAATCTAATAGCTTAATTTAAAATTTTAATTAATAGATAATTCTTTTTAGAGGGCTTTTACTGTCTGCATCTGTTTGTGTTTCCAGGTTGTAGGTTGCTCTAATGCCTAGGCCAAGGTATATAGGAGACAAAACCAAGCCAAATCGGAGAACTTACCACCATATTGCTCCTTGAGTCTGGAGCCCTGAGAAATAACCCTTGGAGTTATTGGGGTACCCTGGTCTGGGATTTCCAGGCCACACCTGAGAATTTGTGCTGGCAAGTGGGGACTGACCAGACCAGGCCTCATCTGGGAGACCAGTATCAAACTAACCTTAGGAGGCATGATTTAGCCTATCATGCAAGACTGGCCAATAAAAGCCCAGAACATGAAGGCTCAGAGAGCTTCCTGGTTGGTGAAATGAGGGTGATGCATCCTTTTTGGGATTGGAAGCTCCATGTTGGGAAACTTCCCAGCCCTTACCCATATGCCTCATCCATATAATGATCCTGATATGTATCATTTTGCTCTAATAAATCTATAATTATAAGTCTATTACACTCTGAGTTTTGTGAATAATTTCAGTGAAATATCAAGCCGAAAGGAGAGGGGGGAACCAGCACGTGAAAGTGAGGGTATCGTGGACTCCCAGACTTGTAGCTGTTATCTGCCTATTTGGCAGTCTGAAAAATGGTGCCCTTTTAACTTATGAGATCTGCCCTGGCTCCAGGTAACTAGGATCCAAGAGAGATGTGCCACATGTGCAGCTGATGTGAGAAATGATTGAGAAGTGGGAAAGTGGGGACTAGATCAGTCTCCACATTCTGGGTATTCTCGTCATACTGATTCTTATCCCTGAAGTTATCCACGAACAATGCTACATCAAACTCTGCTCTGTTAAAGGGTGTGTGAGATGTGCAGTTCTAACCTACATCTTCAGATTCATGATGGATTTCTAATTGTTGTAAATAGAAGTGACCCATCTTTTCAAACATGTAGTAAAATAAGTTCAGTGTTAATATGATGTTATAAATTCTGTTAGTTTAGGGTTGTATCTTAAATATATCTTACTCTACTGAGTTGTACTCTTCAGATTTTTAATGAAATATATTGGAGACACAGAAAGATACAGAAAGTAATAATTTTTCTTTTTGGAATTAGAATTTTATTTATTTATTTTTGAGGAATTACCTCCTTCCCCTTTGAGGGCCTATCAAACATAAGTGCTTTACTTGCCCCTACACCAGCAATGGGCATTGCTATCTCCCAGGATTTAAACCATGAGCACAGGAACAAAAATGACTGAATAGATTTGGAATTCATCTACTCTGGTAGCCACAGAGCTTTGTAGATTATCTTAGTTAGCTTAGTTTCCCCAAAAAGTAGAGCTTGGCACAAGGGCTTGTGGGCAGGAAGTGTGTTTTGTGAAATGGTCCTAAGTAATAGGAGTAGAGGACTGGAAAGGGTAAAACAGGGAAAGAAAGAAAGCCCATCCAGAGCTGCACTACCAAGCTGGTCACTGCTGTGGGCAATTGGGGTTTAATCTTGGAGGAACCATATGAGGAGCCGTGTAGAAAGCAACAAAATATATCCAGCCAGGGGGTGGAAGAGGAGCATATTTTTCCAGCAGCCCATGTCCCCATTGTTGGTCACATGAGTTACTACCTCCTTCACATTTGCAGTTTTGCTCATGTACCAAAACAGCTGAGTGGGGCTCTCAGAGATCCTGTGTAGCAGAGAAGCCTCCATACAGAAGGTGCTGCTGTTTTGCGCAGCAGCAACAGGAATGAAAATTGGCCCAGGTGGGACCAAGAGGGCTCCAATACACACTTCCATCAGTTCTTCCTTTCAAGGTCCCATATATGCCTTGGTTTCATTACTTACCTTAATCTAGTAAGCAATCCTCAAATCAACTTCTAATAAATTCTCTTTTTTGTTATGCTAGAGTGAGTTTCTGTAGATTGTAACCAAAGAGCCCTAACTGACACATCCATTACTCTCTTCTCTTTCACTGAGAGGTAGTTTTATCTGTAGTGAAAGTCTGTCTCCTTAGCTGAATCTTGGCATGTCTATCAAAATGCTTAAGCTATACCAAGGACCATATGGATGTTGTTAAAATAGAATCTTCTGGCCCCAGATGCTGAAGTTTCCAGTTAGCTTCTGATTCTTCACATTCAGGCCTAACTTATTTACATAGTATTTAATGACATGCAGTGCTTCAGTTTTGAGTAGATACAAACAGGCAGCAAATTGAAAATACAAGTTAAAGAGATACGGGTGGATGTTATCACATAAATAGCATTTGGTTTTCTGAAATTACAATTATGACACTCCTGAGTGATCTCTGATCCCACTGTATTATGATGTGACAGATGTATATTGCTGTGATTTCTCTAGCGATGCTCGCTGTTGCTTCCTTGTCATCTTTAATAACAAAGCAACTGGACAGATTAAATTGAAATGATTTAGTCTCTGTGAATGCCATAGTCAACACCTGCTGTCATAGTAACAGGTTAACACTTTTCCACAAGGAGGTTATTATGCACGAAAGGGTGGTACGGCTAGCAGTCCCCGTACATCCCATTATGTTGTTGACACAGTAATGTACTTCTATATAGAAATTGATGGGGGAGCCCTTTGTGATCACTTCCACCAATTTTTTAAATGCTAATTACATTAAAGTTCAACATAAAAAAGTGGCCATATCACAGGTGTACTTGAAATTTCACAAACTAAATGCACTAGCTTAACCAGCACTCAGGATTATCAGGATTGCAGAAGCTGCCTCATGTCTTTGTCAAGTCATAGTCCCACACCTTGGGAAACCACTAGCCTGACTGTTGCTGCTATGGATTAGTTTTGCCTGATTAATCAATTAATTTTTGCATATTCCATTTAACTGTTTTTATTCAGGCATAATTTACATTTAGTGAAATAAATCTTAAACGCTGCAATTTAATGAGTTTTGACAAATGCACATAGCCAAAAGTACTATCAAAATATAGAACATTACCATCCCTCTGGAATATTTCCTCATGCCCTTCTTCATTTTCTTCTCCTGAACCCAATCACTTTTCTTGTTTCTTTTGCTATAGATTTAGTTTTGCTTGTTGTTGAAATTCACATAAATAAAATCATACAGTCTGTAGTCTTGTATTTGGCTTTTTGTGCTCGCACAAAGTTTTTGAGATTTGTCCGTATTGTTGCTTGTATAATTAATTTGATTTTTTGCTTATGAGTAGTATTTTATAATATAAATATACTACAATTTCTTTAGCCAATTTTCTGTTGATGGTCATTGGAATGGTTTCCAGTTTTTGCCTATAGTAAAGAATGATTCTATGAATATTCTGATCAAGTCTTTTTGTAGAAATAAGTTTTTATTTCTTATGGGTAGAATTGCTGGATTATAAGCAGGTGTATATTTAACTGAAATTTCCAGTCCATTTGCCAAAGTGGTTGTATCCTTTATGCTCCCACCAGCAGTACATGAGAGTTTTCGCTGCTTTAAAGGCTTGTCAGTATTTGGTGGTAAATAGTCTTTCTCTTTTTCGTTACCCTGCCCCACAAATGCCGCAGCCTCTGCAGACCCAAACTCTAATCTCTTTCTCCTCAACTCAGGGAGTCCACCCTTCTCTGCTTGAACTACACTTTCTGTGCTCCTTTTTTTTTTGGGCAGAAAGTGGGACAAATTTGGAGCCAATTTTGTGTATTTCCTTTCTTTCAGTAGGCTCCCTGTTGTCCAACGCCTGAAAATAGTTGTCTCATATGGTTTGCCCGATTGCATAGTTATTTTCTCAGGAGGGTAAATTGATACCAGTTACTCCATTGTAGGTAGAAGCAAAAATCGCACTTTCATTGAAATTTGATTTTTAAAGTTTATTTACTCTAGAGAAATGTAATATCAATCTTGGTGTTGCTGAGTAGAAAGTGTTTACATGCAACTTATTTTATTGAGCAGGAGAGTAAATAAGCCCTGTCTTTTTTTAGAAACTAAAAAACTGATGACTAGTGCAAGCAGGTAAATTTATTTTACCTCTCATCCTGAAGAATAAAGTTGTAGTATAATGTAAATGCATATGCAGTAATCTCAATTTTTATATCTAAACTTGAAACCAGCAGTGTTAAAAGGAAAGCCAAAAAAAAGCAATAGCTTATATTCTATGTGTGAGAACCAAGGGTAAAAAAGTTTTGTTTTGTTTTTTTTTTTAAAGATACAACAATTACTGTTCAAAATTTCAAAGTGTCATTTAATAGATTTCATATTAGAAAGTCATTTGGAATTCTGATCCTTTCCATTTAGATAAAAGGGATAGAAAAATGTATGCCTTTAAAAAATATAATTGGTGATTTCGGTTGCTTTCGTTCAGTTTCTCCATGTCATCATTGGGTTTAGAATTGCCGTATGACCTAAAGTATAAAAAAAGAAAAAAAAGTTTTTTCTCTTTTTTTTTTTTTATACAGTGATCAGGAAATAACAGCTTTGACTCTCATTTCAGGGCTAAACCCCACCTAAAACAGTCACAGAGAAATAAGGAAGAAATCCTGTTTCTCATTTATAACTCAGAGGTTTAATTCTGTAAAACCACTTGAATTCATTGTAGTTGAGAACCTTGTAAATGAAAACCTCAATATACTTTAACTTTTCTCAATTTTTTTTTTTTAGGTTTCTAAAAACTAAAATTCTAAAACAGTGACTAAGAAAATGAGATTCACAACAATTTTAGTACCTTCCTGTGTGAAGTTTGGTTTACCCATGATACCTTGTTAAGGTACAAATGTGCTTGGCTAAATCGCCAGGTAAATGTATAACTGTTTTCTACAATTGTAGTAAATACTCAAATGCTTTAGATTTGCTAAAATTTCTGAAAACTTGACTCTAAGCATTTCCTTATTGGTGAGGCAAATCAGAGAGAGTTAAGCAGTTGGAAATTTCTATTTGAGTGGTTCTCAATTGGGATACAGCTGATTCTGCACCCCCCTCCCCCAGGGACATTTGGCAATATCCAGAGACAGTTTTGGTTGTCACAACTGGGGTGGGGATGCTATTGGCATGTGGCCAGTAGAGGCCAGGGATGCTGCTAAACATTTTGTGATGCATAGAACAGTCCTTCACAGCAAAGAATGATCCTGTCCAAAATGTCAGTAGTGCTGAGGCTGAGAAAACCTGTTGCATTCTGATGGACTCAGTTCAAATGCCAGCTAGGCACTCTTGTTACCTAAATGATCTTGAGAAAGTTATTTAAAGTGGGGCTTATACTTACTTTCAGTGTTGTGAGGATTAGGTATAAGGAACAAGAAGTTAGTACAATGCTAGGAACATACTAGACCAGTGGCATTACTATGGGGATGTTGAAGGCACCAGGTGACACTGTCAGCGGGGGTGACACAAAATGACTATAAAAATTTTTGTGCAGTGTTTCAGCAGAAACTTATTATTTTTTATAAAAATATCCCTTTAGGTAGTTATAACAACAAAAACATTTTTCACAAGCCCAGCTTATAAGTATCAACATACCTACAAGGCTAAAACTCTATGCTGTTTTACTTTTTGAACCTTCTGATATGCTTGGGTCAGAGCTGTCATTATTACCCAATTACAAGGACCCTTCAAATCACATAGTTTTGTCTACATGCATGGTTTTTGTTGCTGCTAGTGTTTCTGTAGTCGCTGATTCTGTCAAATTTTCTGGTTTTTTAGCTTCAGTATCGTGGTGATTAGTATTTCTGAACCTATGTCAAAAGCTTTTTTGAGAATGAAGTAGTAATTAGAGGAAAAGGAGGCATGGCATAACGAGAATGACGATTTATGACTAACGTTAGTAGTCGTATGGTCTGGTATGGGAGGAGGTCTATGGTGGGGGGCTGAGACCATGAGTTACTGTACTGGGTGACACCAACCCTAGTGATGCCACTGTAATAGACCTTTAATAATTGGTTTCTATTCTCATTGCTTCTACAACCATATTATTGTTGTTAGTTGCCGTCAGGTTGGCTCCGACTCATGGTGACCTTATGCAAAACGGAATGAAACGTTGCCTGGCCCTGCACCATCTTCATGATTGTTCGTTTATTTGAGTCCATTGTTGTGGCTGATGTGCAGTGCCTTCTAACCTATGGGGCTAATTCTCCCATGGGACAATATTCTATATCAGACAATATTCTGTTGTGATGCATAACATTTTCACTGAATAATTTTCAAAAGTAGATTGCCAGAATTTCTTCCTAGTTTGTTTTAGTCTAGAAACTTCGCTGAAACCTGTCCACTACGGGTGACCTTGCTGGTATTTCAAATACCAGTGGCATGGCTTCCAGCATCATAGCAACATACAAACCACCACAGTACAACAAATTGATAGATGGATGGCAGTATATTGTATTAATGTTACATTGATAATAAGTGAATTGCTTAATATTTAGTTTGTAATTAACTCATTTTGGAGAGGGGAGATGAAAATATGAGGAAAAACTACTAGCTTGTGTATGGTGGAAACCCTGGTGGTGTAGTGGTTAAGTGCTATGGCTGCTAACCAAAGGGTTGGCAGTTCGAATCCACCAGGCGCTCCTTGGAAGGTCTGTGGGGCAGTTCTGCCCTGTCCTGTAGGGTTGCTATGAGTTGGAATCGACTCGATGGCACTGGGTTTGGTTTTTTTTTGTGTGTGTGTGTATGGGGAGCTTTCAACAGAGTTTTCCCTTGAAGGAAATAGATCCAAAGGTTATGCTGACAATGTGTAGGGCTATATATTGATTATATTTTAGTTTAATATGGACCACAAATCATAGATAAAACCTTGTGCTGCACAGCAAGACCAGGCTAGATACTTGGTTTGATTTCCTGTATTAGTAGCCCTTGTCTCTAAAACTAAGATAAAACAGTTGAGCCAATAACTAGAGCTGTTACTCTGGTGAGAAATAGTTATTTATTTTTTTTTCCAGACCTACAACTTACAATATGTTGTATATTTTAGAATATGTAATATATGTACAACCAGAATGCTCCTTAGAAGCAAGGATGGCGAGACTGCATCTTACATACTTTGGACATGTTGTCAGGAGGGATCAGTCCCTGGAGAAGGACATCGTGCTTGGCAGAGTACAGGGTCAGCGGAAAAGAGGAAGACCCTCAATGAGGTGGATTGACACAGTGGCTGCAACAATGAGCTCAAGCATAACGACGATTGTAAGGATGGCTGAGGAGCGGGAGGTGTTTCGTTCTGTTGTGCGTAGGGTCGCTAGGAGTCGGAACCAACTCTACAGCACCTAACAACAACAACAACAACAACATATATTACCTATTTAAAGGAGGCCTGGGTTTCATTTGTGGCCAGTGCACCTCAAGTACATCCATCACTCGTCTGTAAGTGAAGGCTTGTGTGTTGGCTGTGACGCTGGGCAGGTTTCAGTGGAGCTTCCAGACTAAGACAGACTAGGAAGAAAGGACTGGCGATTTACTTTTGAAAATCAGCCAATGAAAACACCGTGGATCACAATGGTCCAATCTCATTGTGCATGGGGTCACTGTGAGTTGGGACTCACTCCAGGGCAGCTAACAACAATAACAACACCTATTTAAAGTACCCTGATTGGGAATACAAAAGTTACGCTGAGCATAATGCTTATTCAGATGAAAGAGTGAGATGAAACTTCATCTCTAAAGACTTCCAGTTTATGAAGGACAGCTGAAAATGTCAGGAAGTATGCCAACAGTGTAGTAGACATTCAAAAAATATTATCAAATGGACTTTTTTATTGCAGGTTTCCCTGTCATAAAATCAGGAATGGAGCCTGAGAGTAGAGCTTTGATGTCTACTAATTAACTGAGCTACACCAAAATTTTCGTTATAATACCTTACTTTGTCTTCTAGAGCCACTCTTTGAAATCTTCTCTTCAGCTCTTTTGCTGAGTACCTGCTTTTTGCCAGATTGTGTTCTAGGAGTGGGGAGTATCATTTTTAGCAAAGTAGTCTAGAAGGAAAGGCAGGCGTTAAATAATCACATAAACACACAATTTCAAACTATGATAAATACTATGAAGAACAAATACAAGGGCCCACCAGAAGTAAATAAGCTCTGCTGTGAACAAGTTTAATAATTCCTAAAGGCAGTTTCCACCAGTCGTCTCTCAGTTTGTCATATTATGGTGGCTTTTGTGTTGCTGTGATGCTGGAAGCTATTCCACTGGTATTTCAAATACCAGCAGGGTCATCCATGGTGGACAGACTTCAGTGGAGCTTTCAGACTAAGAGTGGGAAGAAGGACCTGACGATCTACTTCAGAAAAAAGCGACCAATGAAAACCTTATAGATAGTAGAGGAACATTATCTGATACAGTGCCGGAAGAGAGGCACCTTAGTTTTGAAGGCACTCAAAATACGAGTAGGGGAGAGCTGCCTCCTCAAAAGCAGAATTGACCTTCATGACGTGGATGGAGTAAAACTTTCAGGACCTTCATTTGCTGATGTGGCATAACTTAAAATGAGAAGAAACAACTTGAAACATCCATTAGTAATCAGAACATGGAATGTACAAAGTAATGAATCAAGGAAAATTGAAAGTTGTCAAAAATGAAATGTAACACATTAGTGAACTGAAATGGACTGGTTTTGACCATTTAGAAACAGACGATCATAGTCTGGTATGCCGGGAATGACAGATTGAAGAGGAATGGTGTTATGTTCATTGACAAAAAGAACATTTCGAGATCTATGCTGAAGTACAGTTCTGTCAGTGATAGGATAATATCCATACGCCTACAAGGAAGACCAGCTAATGCCAAAGATGAGGAAATTGAAGATTTTTACCAACTTATGCAGTCTGAAATTGATCGAGTATGCAATCAAGATGTGTTGATAATTACTGGTGATTGGAATGCAAAAATTGGAAACAAAGAAGAAGGAAAATATGGCTTTGGTGACAGAAACAATGCCAGAGATCACATGATAGAATTTTTCAAGACCGGCAACTTATTCATTGCAAACACCTTTTGTCAACAGCATAAATGGCGACTATATATGTGGACCTCACCAGATAGAACACACAGGAATTAGACTGACTATATTTGGGGAAGAGATAATGGTGAAGCTCAATATCAGTCAGAACAAGGCCAGGAGTCAACTGCAGAACAGACCATCAATTGCTCATATGCAAGTTCAAGTTGAAGAGGAAGAAAATTAAAACAAGTCCACGAGAGCCAAAGTGTGACCTTTCGTATGTCCTGCTTGAATTTAGAGACCGTCTCAAGAATAGATTTGAGGCATTGAACATTAATGACCAAAGACCAGGTGAGCTGTGGGATGACATCAAGCACATCACACATAAAAATAGCAAAAGGTTATTAAAAAGACTGAACGAAAGATTTCAAAGAAGGCAAAGTATTATAAAGAAATGTGCAAAGATCTGGAGTTAGAAAACCAAAAGGAAATAACATGCTGGACATTTCTGAAGCTGAAGGAGCTGAAGAAAATATTCAAGAATTGAGCTGTAATATTAAAGGATTCTGTGGGCAAAAAATTGAAAGATGCAGGAAGCATCAAAAGAAGATGGAAGAAATACAGAATTACTGTACCAAAAAGAATTTGTCATCATTCCATCATTTCAGGAGGTGTAGCATATGATTAAGAACTGATGGTACTGGTGGAAGAAGTCTAAGCTGGACTGAAGGCATGGGTGAAAAACAAGTCTCCAGGAATTGACAGAATACCAATTGAAATGTTTTAACAAATGGTTGCAGCGCTGCAAGCACTCACTCATCTATGCCAAGAAATTTGGAAGACAGCTACCTGGCCAACTGACTGGAGGATATACACATTCATGCCTATTCCAAAGAAAAGTGATCCAATGGAATGCACGAATTATCGAACAATATCATTAATATCACACATAAGTAAAGTTATGCTGGAGATAATTTAAAAACTGTTGCAGCAGTACATAGACAGGGAACTGCCAGAAATTCAAGCTGGATTCAGACGAGAATGTAGAACAAGGGATATCATCAGTGCTAATGTCAGATGAATGTTGGTTGAGAGGAGAGAATGCCAGAAAGGTGTTTACCTGTGATTTATTGACTATGCAAAGGCATTTGACTATGTGGATCACAACAAATTATGGATAACATTGTGAAGAATAGAAATTTCAGAACCCTTTATTATACTCATGTAGAACCTGTGCATAGACCAAGAGGCAGTCATTCGAACAGAACAAGGAGGTACTGCATGGTTTAAATCAGGAAAGATGTATGTCAGGATTGTGTCCTTTTGGCATGATTATTCAGCCTGTATGCTGAGCAAATAATCTGCGAATATAGACTATACAAAGAAGGGGCATCAGTATTGGAGAAGGACTCATATAACAACCTGTGATATGCAGATGACACAACCTTGCTTGCTCAAAGTGAAGAGGACTTGAAGCACTTACTGATGAAGATCAAACACTACAGCCTTCAGCATGAATTACACCTTAACATAAAGAAAACACTGATCTTCACAACTGGACCGATAAACCACATCATGATAAATGCAGAAAATATTGAAGTTGTCAAGGATTTAATTTTACTTGGATCCACAATCAACACCATGCGAACAGCAGTCTATAAATCAAACAATGTATTGCATTGGGCAAATCTGCTGCAAAGACCTCTTTAAAGTGTTCAAAAGCAAAAATATCACTTTGAGGAAAAAGGTGCACCAGACCCAATCCACGGAATTTTCAGTTGCCACATATGCATATGAGAGCTGGACAATAGCAAGGAAGACTGAAGAAGAATCAATGCCTTGAAATTATGGTGTAGGTGAATAATATCGAATATACCATGGACTACCAGAAGAACAAACAAACCTGTTTTGGAAGAAGTACAGCCAGAATGCTCCTTAGAAGCAAGGATAGTGAGACTTCGTCTCATGTTATCAGGAAGGACCAGTCCCTGGAGGAGGATATCATGCTTGGTAAAGTAGAGGGTCAGCTAAAAAGAGGAAGACCCTCAAGGAGATGGACTGACACAGTGGCAGCAACAATGGGCTCAAACATAGCAAAGATTGTGAGGATGGAGCAGGACTGGGCAGTGTTTCTTTCTCGTGGATGGGGTCACTATGAGTTGGAACTGACTCGATGGCACCTAACAAAAACAATAACAAAGGCAATTTTGTATTATTTTCTTTATTTATTCCTTTATTCATTCCCTTTGGAAACCTTTATTGAATCTACCCCAGTTATGTTCCAGGCACTGTGCTAACTGGTGGGGATAAAGTTATAAACGAGATGCTCATGGTATCTTCATGGGCTTTATAGTTTAGCTATTTGAGTGGCCAGATGTTTTAAAGAAATGGAATTAAGCATTTCCATTTCCCTTGCAAAGTCACATTAAATTTAAGGGGGGAAAAATGAAAACCAGACAAATTGCCTATAGACCAAATTAAATCATCCAGCTTTTATTAACGATGCCAGTTATACACTGACCTTTGTGACAACACATGAACAAACCTGCCATTTACCATCAGTGTTTGCAGGGACAAAGGGGAGACTCAGTTGACATTGTTAAATAATGATCTTGATCATTGAAAAAGAAGGAGAGGACACAGAGAAGAAATGTCATCAGAATTTTCCTGATTGCATTAAAGCTTCCTAGCAGGCAGGAGGTTGTCTCTCACCATCCATTTCTAAAATGAATTATATAAGCTTTAAATGTTCACAAAACATAAAATTCCTTACTTTGTCTCTAGTAAATAGAAATTATAGGTAGATTTTAAAATAACATGCCTCGAATTTAATAATATATTTATATAAGTGGTTATTTAAAATTCCATTTATTAAGACTTAATTACTGTCTCTTCTATGTGAGTCCATTACATACTCTGTAAATGTTTCCAATAATCACATGAAATTTTAATGAATACACAATAATGGTCTTATTAATTTTAAATTAAATGTACTTGTTCACTTTTGAAAATAAAATTAAAGTGCTACTATAAATAACTCAGGAAACTGAATTCATTTTTACGTGAGAAAGACTATTACTTTGGGCATTTGTAATTGTAAATACATTTTTTCTTCTCAAAGGATAAAAAGAGCTGATAGAATTTAATTTTGTGTGTGTGCGTGTCTGCCATGCACCTAGTTATTATTGGATTTACTTTATGTGGATTGCTTACTTTAATCTTTATTGCAATCGTAAGAAGCAGGCAGGCCTGGTATTATGTCCACTTTAAAGATGTGGAAAAAGAAGGCCAGAGGAGACAGGAAGGCTGGACAAATGGAAGCGGGGAACCCAAGGTCAAGAAAGGGAGTGTGTTGACACGTTGCTGGGTTGGCAACCAATGTCACAAAACAATATGTGTATTAATTGCTTAATGAGAAAATAATGTGCTCTATTTTATAAGCCTTCATTTAAAGCACAATAAAAAAAAATAAAGATATGGAAAAAAGGTTTAGAGAGGTTAAATAACAAACTCAAGGTCGTTCATCTTCCGAGAGATAAAACAGGATTTGAATCTGGAGTGTCTGAAAATCCTAGAATCTTTACCTTTAGTTCAGTAGAGCAACATTATTGGCTTCATTTCTATTCATAATTAGTTTACAGTTAATTAGGTGGCTCATCAAAGCTGGAAACTTTCCTGGTGAACATATTGTTGGAAAAAACTTTGACTTTGTCAGTAACAACAGACAAAATGATAGCAAGGAATGATAAACACCTTTCGCTTAAAGGGAGGAAGCTGTGGTGTGCTGGAGCTGGCTGCCACTGGCCCGTGAGAGCTGACTGTTAGGTTTTCAGGAATGATGCAAGCCAGTTGCTAAACCATCAATAGTTTGAGTCCAGCCATGGTCAGAATATTTACACAGCAAAAATCTGGCGAATGCTGCAAACAGCAACCAATTTACCCACACCTTTCTGGACAGGTGGTTGTTAAACATTAACTAGCACACCACGGGGTGTAACTATAATTGACACAGTCAAAACTCCAAGATACATTTTAGAGAAGTAGGTCCCTGATACCTTGTTCCATCTGCTTCAAGTAATCGTAACTCTTTGATTATTCATCTATGATGGAAATTTAACCCTAGAAGATATTTAAAACCTCCTCCCACTTCTGTATTTGATTTAATGGGAAGACATAGGCAAATGTATTAAAAAACCAAAAATCTCAATTTCTACAGAATTGTTTCACTTTTGTATATTCACTTTCATTTACACTTTTTGCCATATGTCTAGAAGATTATTCTCTAAGATAGTTAATACTAGAAAAAAATCAATATATCGTGTAGGTTTTAACAAAGTTACTCAAAAAGCTTCTCTCTCTCTCTCTCTCTCTATATATACACACACACGCAGACATATATAAATTAATTCAACGCTAAAACAAGATTTTGCCAAAGCGCAGCAGAGACAGAGATTACTTGTTTGAAACACTATTTCCTTTCCTTCTCCTTCTCCTTCTTATCTTCTCCTTCTCTTCCTCCTCCCCCTGTTCTTTTGTTTTTGTCTTCCTCTTCTTCCTTTCCTGCTTTTCTTCCTCCTCTTTCTTTTCTTCATACAACAATCTAGCATGGTGAATTCTTTAACTGAAATCAGAGCAAAACCTCTCTTTCTTGTAGTTGACTGTCTCAAGTTTTACCAACTCATAGCGCCTCTGAGTAAAATAACTAATTTTCAGATGAGTAAGTGGCACTATGTATATAAATTTATTTACAAAATGGGGTATTTGAATAGGAAATCATATATGTAGTTTCTGGAGGAAAATGGTGTATTTTTCCTCCCCATGTGTTCATAATCATGCTGCTTTGGTTAAAACGTGCAACTCTAGAAAGTAGGCTGTGTTATATGAAATTATTTTGGCTGAGGCTCGTGCATTGCTATGATGCTGAACAGGTTTCAGCCGAGCTTCCAGACTAAGATGGACTAGGAAGAAAGATTTGGTGATTTACTTCTGCAAATCAGTCAATGAAAGCCCTATGGATCAAAAAGTTGTGATCTACAATGGGGACGAGGATGGTGTAGGACTGGGCAGCATTTTGTTCCATCGTGCATGAAGTTGCCATGAGCTGGGGACCAACTAGACTGCAGCTAACAACAAGAACATTTTTTTTTCAGTGATCTGTTCTTTACTTCATTAAAATGATATATAGGAGCTGTCACTTGAAAAAATTCTTTCTTCATATCTATATGATAAAAAACCCTCAGAAATATCAGATGTATTTATATTAATTTTATGTGAAACATAAGCCAAAATTGACTGACCAAAGTGTGTTGCCAGAAGGAAGACCGTTTTATAAACAGACAGCTTTTCAATTAACAAATGCAACTCTAAGTCTCAGTCTAAAGCCAAAAAACCCGTTTCCGTTGAGTCTATTGTGACTGATACTGATCCTATAGGACAGAGTAGGACTGCCCCGTAGGGTTTCCAAGGAGCAGCTGGTGAATTCAAACTGCCAACCTTTTGGTTAGCAGCCAAGTTCTAACGAGTGTACCACCGGGGCTCCAAGCCTCAGTCTAAGAAAGTTAATATCATGACATCTCATCTCTTAAATGTAAAGTCCTGGAGCTCCTGGAATCATAGAGTCTGTGAGTCCTCGGTACCTAATTTTTTTTAATGAAATTTTATTTTTAGTGAAAATAGACGCAGCAAAACCTGTTCTAATTTGACAGTTTCTGGACATAATGATCAGTGAGTATGGTTACATTCTTCACATTGTCAACATCCTTACTATTTATTTTCTAGTTGTTTCACTCCCATTGACTTAAACTCTCTTCCCCTCAACCTTTTTGTCTATGCTTTAGAATAGCTTTTGTCTATTTGGTCTAATATCAGGTAACTTTTACGGGTGATAATCTTTACTTTTTGAGTTACAAACTATTAGTTTAAAGATGTCTTCAGGGATAGTTTCAATCTAAGGTTTAAAGAGTAACTCAGAGCAATAGTCTTGGCAGCTCCTCCAGCCCTATATTCTTTAAGAATTTGAAGTCTTGTTCCACATTTTACTCCCTTTCTAACAGGCTTCACCTATTGTGTCCTTGATCAGAACATCTGATAGTGGCAGTCAGGCACCTCTAGTTTTTTTTTTTTTTTTAATCTCAAGGTAGAGGCAGTGGTCCATGGAGATAATTAGTCCTGTAGTCCAGTTCCTTCTCTAGTTCTTGGGTTTCCTTCTTTCTCTTTTGTTCCTCATGAGTAAAGACCAATAATTGTATCTATGATGGCCACTCATTGTGCATAATTCTAAACACAATTGCGCTTTCCTTTGTAAACTCATCATTTTGTTTCTCTAGAATCTTAAAACTTCATTTTATTCTTCTGTGGCTTTGGGCCAAAAGAGAACCTTCCAGCATGAAAAGTTCCTTTATTAGCAATGCTGTTACTTAAATTTTTAAGTAATGATTGATGGCCAACTTCATTTACAATAATTTCCATTGAGGTTTGTCTGCCTTCTTGGAAGTCTGTTCCAGTGTTTGGAATCATTCTTGCAGTGAAATATTCCTTATGTCCACCAAAACTCTTTCCTTAAATAACATCCTATTATTTCCTACTATTCTTTATTTTTCCTATGGAGATGGAAAGCAGCTGGTCACTAGCTTAGTCATAATGGGAACTGCCATAGTTATAGACAATAGAGTTGCATATTAACTCCTCTCTTCTAAGACTTACATCAATATAACTTAAAAAAAAAATGTCCTCATTGGTTTGCAGACTGGTATTTTTTTTCTTTCTTTGTGTTGCTGATGTTACCTCACATTTAAATAGAATTTTCAAAATGCTTTGATATATCTTACAATATTTCATCTTACAGAAGGCTTGGAATTCGTTGTGGATACTCTTCACAGATCTGTTTTATTTGCATGGAAATGAAGTCCTCATCCGTGAAGTGACACAGGTGGTGGAACTCAAAATAGAACTGACATCTACTTCTACCTAAATGTTATTTTAATTTATCCCCTAGTTTTCCTTGGATTATATGTATTTTGACATGCCAAATATTTTTTTATATGCAACACGTAGAGTTCAAAACTCAGCCAATTTCAACATACATTTGTTAAACACTGAGCAAGCAGTGAATGTTGATCATGTGCTCTGAGTTACAAACATAAGTATACCTTCAAGAGAGTAGACCCAGAATTACATAAAGTACAAGGTAGACTAATGGGCGCCTGGAGAGAGATTTTGATTGTGAGGGTGTTCTAGCTATGGCATTGACCATCTTGCTGATGAGCAAAGTTAGTTTAGCTGTCTTGGCTAACTAGGAGTTGTTATGTGCCGTCAAATCAATTCTGACTGATAGCAGCCTTATAGGACAGGGTAGAACTGCCCTATGGGGTTTCCTAGGATGTAATCTTTATGGGAACAGATCACCAAGTCTTTTTTCCCATGGAATGGCTGGATGGGTTCAAACTACCCATCTTTCAATTAGCAGCCAAGCTCATAACCAATGCACCACAAGGTCTCCTGGCTAAATAGGTATGTATCTCTTTTCCTGTTCACCTCTCTGCCTGTGTGTCTTTAGAATCTTAATGTAGAGGACAGACTTTCTAGTTCGAGAAGAACTCTTTATTACCTAAAAGGATAATCTAATTATGAATAAACTCTTATGAGAAAGAGCCAAAGAAAGGTTAGGTTATTTGGACAGGTATTTGAAGGATGAGTACCATTTGGATAGTGGAAGATGAAAGCAGTTGTAAGAAGGATGTTCCATGCCCAAGGAACAGCACAGGCTTGATGGTAATAGGTACAAAAGGTGTTGCAGAAGAGAAAATAATCTGGGAATGATAGGAGATTATTATGGCAATGAGATTCAAAAGAGAAGGACTCCCTTCTCTTAAAAAATAAACACAGCATGTGCCAATTATGAATGAATTTCAGAATAATGTGTGGTGGAGCACTGGCTGTCTTTACACCTAGGGAGCCATTCAACTTGAGGATTTTATCAGTTAATCACAGAGACTTGGTAGGGAGCATGAGGAAGTGTGGTAAATTTAAGAATAAAGAGAAAAGAGGATTTGGAATAAGAAGAGATGAAAAAGGTGTTGATGACAAGGAGATGCTCAGAAATATAAGTAGGAAACGTCTCTGAATGAAACTTATAGTTTACATTAACCCAATTTCCTATGTTTCTGCCGTTTGGGGAATTGGATAAATTCCTGACAAGCATTACATTATTCAAGCCTTCAAAGACCTAGTTTATGCTTCAGGTCTTAAGATGTGGTTCCCTAATTTTCAATGAATTTCAGAGCCTGAGAGTATTTCTATTGCACAGAGAATTAGAGGAAGGACATCAGTTTCATAGCTGAACAAACCAAACAGCTGCTATGGAGTTGACTTTGACTCATGATAACCCCATGTCACGGATTGATTGTGTCGCCCCAAAGTATTCGTCAATTTGGCTAGGCCATCATTCCCAGTACTGTGTGATTGTCCATCATTTTGTCATCTGATGTGATTTTCCTATGTGTTGTAAATCCTGCCTCTAATGAGGTGGGATTACAGGTGTTATGTTAATGAGGCAGGACTCTATAAGATTAGGTTGTGTCCTAAGCCAGTCTCTTTTGAAATATAAAAGAGAGAAGCTAACAGAGAGATTTGGGGACGTCATATCACCAAGAAAGTAGTGCCAGGAGAAGAATGCATCCTCTGGACCTAAGGTCACTCTGGTGTGAAGCTCCTAGTCTAGGGGAGGATTGATGACAAGGACCTTCCTCCAGAGCCTTCCCTGGAGCTGATGTCCTGAATTTGGACTTCTATCCTGCTAGACTGTGAGAGGATAAACTTTTGTTTGTTAAAGCCATCCATTTGTAGTATTTCTGTTATAGCAGTACTAGATGACTAAGACACCCCATGTGTATCAGAGTAGAAGTGGGCTCCACAGAGCTTTCAATGGTTGATTGTTTGCAAATAGATTGCCAGGCCTTTATTCCTAGGTGCCTATGGTTGGACTTGAACCTCCATACTTTCAGTTAGCAGCCAAGCTTTTTAACTATTTGCATACCCAGGGACTCCAAAACAAGTCCATGCTTTCTTTTTTTAGCACCCTTAGCTGAGAGTCCATGGAGAGAGATACTCGTTTCTGATAGAGTGTGTCACAGGATGGTTGAAGTTGATTAGAGAATGCTATATGAAAATTAACTCGGAAAATTGTTCCTCTTTTGAAGTATTTAAAGTTCCTCTTTTAAATACTTGTGAACATAAGTGGGCATTAGGCTGTAGTTAGTATCTGTGCAACACATGCTGTTAAAACTGTTCCTCAAGAAACTCTTTCAGTTAGGAGAAGAAAAATCTATTTCAGTCTGGACCTACTAATAACTGCTGTATTAAAAACACAGTTACACAATCTTGCCTTTTATTTCTCTGGGGCTTATGCTTTACTTGTGGTTAGTCATGTGCAAAACAGAAAGAATACCTCCACTGTCAGTTTAGGTTGATTCCCATCTGCCGTGAAGGGTAACCCATGATCCCTTCTCTGTCGGATATTTTTGTTGTGTTCTTGTTACTATTTTATAAGGAATCTGCAATCACTTATTCTGTGTGTCTCACCCAGTTCTTGAAGAGAGACAACTCTTGAAAACATAATGGCCATATGATCTCAGGGTGCAAGAATCCTTCAGATGTTTTCTGAGATCCATTGAAAAATGCTTCAGTTTGACAAAAGCAGGAAATGTTAATCTTCAGCTCTTTTATAAATAGAGGGATGATCTGTAAAGGGAAAACTTGTCACAGCAAATGTACACTTGAATGATTCAAACCTAATTAGTGGTTATATGATTTGCTTTGAATATATTTACTGTAACAACTGGTAAACCGCTGTTCAAATTCAGATGTTGAATAGATAATCCTTTTTTTTTAACAAAACAGCTCTAAAAGTTCATTTTCTTTATTTTACCAAAAAAAAAAACCCCAAAACCCTTCTTTATACCTTCATTCTTGTTATATGTGCTATATGTAACCAGTGATTAGCCCCCTCCATTTTATTTCTGTTCCTCCTCTACTCCTCCTGCAAAATGCCCAGCACGTGTACCTGAAACACGTTAGCATTGTCCTCTTGTGCTCAGCAGCAGCCGGATGTGAATTTTATATGGTACAAGTGTACAGCAACTACAGAGTTAATTTAATTATGAAAAATAAAGTCGCACTCCTCAGAAAACTCTATTTTTTTTTTTCCTCAGAAAACTCTATTAAACAAGATGTTCAAAGCAATTGATGTATGGTATTTCTTTGCTACGCCTGCTCGTTTTGTTAAATACTTAACCAGGTACGACTAAGAAAAGACAAATTCAAGTGGAGCGGTGATTTAGTGATTCTAACTGCAAGCAATTTGCAACGTGGTTAATTAAAACAAATCTTTGTGTAAAGCAGACGTGATTTCTCTCTTTCAAATACCAGAAACTTATTTTTGGAGAATCATTCTGAAAACCAAATATGCTAAAATTTAGATAATCTATGTTTTTTTTTTTTATGCTTAAATCGACAGTAATTGAGAGGAAAATGCTTCCCCTCTATTTCCTATACTTAAAAAAATTTTCGGTTATAAAAATAACAAGTTCCTGGTAGAAATTTTGGAAAATGTAGAGCACATAAGAAAAAACATGTGATTACACTGCTTATAACATTTAAAAAATATTTGGTTTCCCATTGTCCATGTCTGCATGTGAAATTAAAAAAAATATGGAGTAATACCACATATACCCTTTTGCAGGCTGCTTTCGAAAACATTTCTGAGTGCCTGCTTGGATTTCTACATACCTCCCTGGGCTCTTTGAAAGCCTCATTCTTAGTTCCAGGGATAGACATGTACTCACAAAGAATGCAGCTCTCTTACAGATAGGTCAACATGTATTTTCCCAGAGATGTGAGATAGTTCTTGAAATAGTAACTTTTGCCTATGGATTTGTGAAGGTTTAGGTAGAATTGAACAAGCGTTAAAAACAAATTTTAATGCATATCTTAGGAGGGAGAGTTGAGGGAAGGAAGGTCTTATATAGTGAGGACAGAGTCCTTGAGAGGTGGCCCAAACCGGAATTAAAGTATGAAGGAGGAACAAATTTAGCTGGATTAGAAAGATTTCCCCTCTCCATCTATGCAGGAAAGAATGGAATTGTTGCTTAACCTGGTATTCATGCTTAGGAAACACCAGCGTTAGTCGGTTTAAGTACAGCATGAAAAAGCGTAAGTTCTTGATTTTGGCATCCATACAGATCACTTGCTTTGTACAGAGAACCAAACCTAACAAAACACCCTGTTCTTTGGCTGTAAAAAATTCTGATCTGATGAGGTCAGTCATATCACTTTGTATTCTTTTTGAATTGTAGCTAAAGAAATGAAAAAAGGATCAAACTGACAGCAAAGAGAAAATTACATAGTGGGTGGATAATGTTCTGTGAGGTCAGATTCTTAAATAGTGTGGTTGGATTTTTTTTTTTTTTTTTAATTTTTATAGGGCTGAACGGTTTTATTACCACTAATAACCCTTGTGGCTCTGAAACCTAAAATAATCTGGGTAATCAAAATTTATGCTTCAGGACTGAAGACGATTATCTGCAGATGAGAGGAAGGAAATTCTTCTTTTCCCAATCCTCCCTGCTAGCTGCCCTGTGGATGAATAACTGCACAGAACGTTTGGCTAGCAGTACTGTGGTGGAGGTGGAGTTCCTCTTGGAAAGATCACATCTTGCTGGCTGTCGGCAATGAACTAGGAAAGTGACTGGGTATTTTGAAACTCTTTACTTGGAGAAAAAGGACCACATGGATACCCATCAAAGGAAGGCAAGAGTGATGCCAAGACGACTGCCCTCCTCTTTCAGAAGCTCGTTTCTCGGCTGTTGAGTTTTATTTTTTATAAGATTATTTTAAGGAAAATCAGCTGTTTATGATGGAATGGTATTTGCCACATTGTACAAGGGTCCTACCATTTTTCAGAGCTCCATTTTACCTTCCCCCACCACCATGTTCATTAAGATGGCTGGCTTGAGTGTTTTAAATGAGGAATAGGGAGTAACAGGATTAAGAATTTACTGTATTTTGTTCTGGATTCATGGAAGGCAGGACTTTTTATCATCATTCAAATGTGAACACATTCTATTCGTGGATTTCTGTCCAAATAGTTAAAGGAGAATTTCAGAGCAGAGCTAACAGATTAAAATATGTGATTTCCCCCTATAACTTTTGGTAAAAGAAATGTATGTTACATAATTTTTCTAAATCTGATAAAAACTAACATGGTTGCTACGATTTTTTGGTGAACCACATTTGCATACCTGGGATAAAACCCACTTGGTCTTGATGTATCAGTGATTCAAGTGTTGGATCCTAAGTTCAGCTTGACACTTGGCTTTAATGGAACCAAAAGCTGAAAAAAATACTTGAGAATGATATGTAGGTTCAGATGGATGAAATGTAAACTTAACTCCTTTTGGATAATTATAGGATTCACTTTTCATGCCCAGTAAGAGAAAGATTTTCTTGAAATTCAACGGATGCATTTCTGTGGTCCATGATGTCAGTGATTTATTGTGCCCGTGTTCTAATAGAACGTTTTTTTTTAAATAGTTGTGGGCCAGATTTGTCATGAGGTCTACAGTTTGTCAACTACTGCTGTATTGTATTCTAGCTTCTGCTGTGGCTATTGAGATGACCAGTTATTTTTCTTTTATTTGAAAATTGCTCCCCTCACCCGCCTTCCCACCCCAGGAAGCAGGTAGGATATTCTATTTTACCAAGTGTTCTGAAATTTCAAAATTAGATGCCCTGACGCAGGTCTATTTTAAAGCATTGATTTGGGCAAATAATAGAACTTTTCAACCTGGAAATTCATGTGTTGATATCTTAACAATAATAAGTCTTTCAATCCATGAACATGGGATTTTTTTTTTTTCATTTGTTTAGATCACCTTTAAATTTTTCAGCATGTTCTATAGCTTTCAGTGTATAAGCCTTACACCTCTTTGTTAAAGTTATTCCTAGGCATTTTATTCTTTATGTGCTATTTTAAGTGGAATTGCTTCCTTAATTTCATGTTCAACTTGTTCATTGCTGGTGTATAGAAACACAACTGATTTTTGTGTTGATCATGTACTTGACAACTTTGATGAATTCATTTATTAGCTGTAGTAGCATTCTTATGGAATCTCTGAGATTTTCTATATATAGGATCACCTGTGAATAGAGATAGTTTTACTTCTTATTGTCTGATTTGGACACCTTTTATTATTACTATTTTCCTTGCCTAATTGTTCTGGCCAGAACTTCCAGTACAATGTTGTCTGATGTTGTTAGGTGCTGTTGAATTGATTTTCAACTTATAGTGACCATATGTGATAGAGTAGAACTGTCCCGTAGGGTTTTCTTGGCTGTAATCTTTATGGAAACAGGTTACCAGGCCTTTTTCCCACAGAGCTGCTGGGTGGGTTTGAACTGCCAATCTTTTGGTTAGCAGCTCAGTGCTTAACTGTTGTGCCATCAGGACTCCTTACAGTGTAGAATAGCAGTGGTGAAAATGGTCATTCTTTCCTGTTCTGATCTTAAGAAGAAAGCTTTTAGTCTTTACTGTTGAGTATGATCTTTGCTATGAGTTTTTTATAAATGTCCTTTATTATAATGTGGAATTTCACTTCTATTCTCAGTTTTTTTGTGTTTTTACAATGAAAGGGGATAGGATTTTCTCAAATTTTTTTTTTCTGCATCAACTGAGACAATGTGGTCTTTTTTTTTTTAATTAATATGATCTGTTATATTGATTGATTTTTTTGTTGAACCACATTTGCATACCTGGATAAAACCCACTTGGTCTTGATGTATACTCTTTTTAATATACCGTTAGATTTAGTTTGCTAGTATTTTGTTTGAGGATTTTTGTATCTATATTCCTAAGAGATAATGGTTTGTAATTTTCTTGTGATGTCTTTATCTGGCTTTGGTATCAGGGTGATGCTGGCCTCATAGAATGAGTTAGGAAGTGTTCTCTCTTCTACTGTCAGAAGAATTTGAGAAGGATTTGTTTTAATTCACTAGTGAAGCCCTGTGTTTTTTCCTGGACTTTGCTGGGAGGTTTTTGATTACTGATTCAATCTCTTTACTTCTTCTTTTTTTTTAATTGTGCTTTAGGTGAAAGTTTACAGCTCATGTTAGTTTCTCATACAAAAATTTATACGCACATTTTTATGTGACCCTATAATGTGACTGCACATTCCTCCTTTCCACCCCGGATTTCCTGTGTCCATGCAACCAGCCACTATCCTTTTCTGCCTTCTCCTCTTGCCTCCAGACAGGAGCTGCCCATTTAGTCTCATGTAAACTACTTGAACTAAAAGGCACACTCTTCACAAGTTATCATTTTATGACTTACAGTGCAGTTTATTCTTTGTCTGAAGAGTTGGCTTCGGGAATGGTTTGAGTTCTGGGTTAACAGAGAGTCCGGGAGCCGTGTCTTCAGAGTTCCTCCAGTCTCAATCAGACCATTAAGTCTGGTCTTTTTACTAGAATTTGAGTTCTGCACCCCACTTTTCTCCTCTGTCAGGGCCTCTCTGTTGTGTTGTGTTGGTGGTAGCCAGGCACCATCTAGTTCTTCTCATCTCAGGCTGATGGAGTCTCTGGCTTATGTGACCCCTGTTGTCTCTCAAGCTAGTATTTTCCTTGTGTCTTTGGTATTCTCCACTCTCCTTTGCCCTAGGGGGGTTGGGACCAACTGATGCATCTTTGACGTCTGCTTGCTAGCTTTTAAGATCCCAGACGCTACCCACCAAAGTGGGATGCAGAATATATTCTTAATAGATTTTGTTATGCCAGTTGACCTAGATGTCCACTGAAACCATGGTTCCCAGACCCTCACCCCTGCTACACTGTCCCTCTAAGTGTTTGGTTGTTTTCAGGAAACTTCTTTGCTTTCGGTTTAGTCCAGTTGTGCTGACTTCCCCTGTATTGTGTGTTGTCCTTTCTTTCACCTAAGATAATTCTTGTCTACTATCTAGTTAGTGAATTCCTCTCTCCCTCCCCGCATAACCATCAAAGAATGTTTTCTTCTGTGTTTAAACCTTTTCTTGAGTTCTTATAATAGTGGTCTCATAAAATATTTGTCCTTTTGTGACTAATTTCACTCAGCATAATGCCTTCCAGATTCATCCATGTTATGAGAAGTTTTGCGGATTCATCATTGTTCTTTATCATTGTGTAGTATTCCATTGTGTGAATATACCATAATTTGTTTATCTGTCCATTGATGGGCACCTAGGCTGTTTCCATCTTTTTGCTATTGAGAACAGTGCTTCAGTGAACATGGGTGTGCATGTATCTATTCATGTGAGGGCTCTTATTTCTCTGGCATATATTCCAGTGAATGAGATTGCTGAATTATATGGTACTTTTTTTTTTTCTATTTCTAACTTTTTAAGGAAGTGCCAAATCAATTTGCAAAGTGGTTTTACCATTTTACATTCCCACCAGCAGTGTGTAAGTTTTCCAGTCTCTTTACAACCTCTCCAACATTCATTATTTTGTGTTTTTTGGATTAATGCTAGCCTTGTTGGAGTGAGATGGTATCTCATTGTAGTTTTAATTTGCATTTCTCTAATGGCTAATGTCAATCTCTTCACTTCTTAAAGGTCTGTTGAGGTTTTCTGTTTTTAAAAAAATCAATCTAGGTAATTTGTATGTCCCTAGGAATTTTTCCGTTTTATCTAGATGATCTAATTTTCATACAAGAGTTCTTTTTTGCTCTCTGAATGACATTTATAATACTGTCCTATTCTTGTTTCATATATATAAAGTATTTTTATGTCATTAAAGATATTAATGATTTTTTAAAGAACATTCCTGTGGTGAAATGAGTTTCTTTATGTGCCCTTTGCCTTTGTTTTGTGGAAAAACAGCTTGAGATATTTTTTCCTTAAGCCCTGAGGAGTTAGTTACTTTTGTCCTAGTTTTCTACCCCAGAAGATTTGTTACTTTCATCCAGGTTGATTGACATTTCCTAAGGTGACTATAACCTACCATACAAATGAAGTGTCTGGCCTACCAAGAGGGGATTGATCGGTTTGTGGCCCCGCCAGGTAGGGCCATGCTTTGAAATTGACAAGGAGTTTTGTATATTAGCAGCCAAGCCCACATAGGTTTTTAAGGCGGGAAGAAGCTGGTAAGCTTTCCACGAGAAGACCATTCCATTTCCCTTCAGAAGGGTGTTCTGGGAACCAGGTGGAGAATAAATCCCTTAGTGTTTTATGGTCTGAGTGAAGGCATACGATTGAGGGTCCTAACATTCAAAATATGAACATTTTTTCCTCAAAAATAACTGGTCCTTTATCCTTATAATGTTTACCAGATCTTTAGTTATTTATATATTTTGCTTTATGCCTGTCTCCCTGCTAGAATGCAAGCTTTATGAGAATAGATACCATTTACTTTAAATACTAATGTTCAGGACCTGCCATATAGTAAAAAAAGCCATATAGTAGGTACCCAATAAACATTTGTCAAAAATGAGAGTTTAGTATCTAGTATAAAAAAATATTTTGAGTGTATCACTGACCAGTAATATCTTATCCTTTGTTAGCTAAAAGATCATCCTCAGAGAAAAATATCTATTTAAAATATTACTTCATTCATATACTCATTTGCATACAGTTTTGAGAGCCTTTCAATGGATTTGCTCTGTTTAGAGGGTCTTTAATCCATATACTTTCTTTTAGAAACATCTAAACCACGAGGGACTTTGGAACCAACAGGATAAATTCAGATCTTTACCTTGTTGAAGAAGAAACATTGGCAATTCAGATGTGTGGTGTTTTGGCCGCATAGGTCTTTTCAGTGTATTCACACCTGCCTGCCCATGCACACTCATGATCCATGAGCTTGGTAAGTGAGTGAAGAAAGTTATCTCTCTTGTACATTTATGTTGAAGATGCTTGGGGAAATTCCTGGTGTTTTCTTGAAAGAATCAAGTAGCAAGATTAAGCCAACATACCAAGAAATTTGAATTAACAAAAGTTTCCATCTGAATTGGGGTCTGACATATGCTGTGGAATTGAGGCAAGATCTGTTGTATAAAAAATATATTGACTGTTAAATGACAGTAGTGGTGTGAACTCTCATCATAGAGGGAATGGACATTCCAGAACTTATCATTGAAATATTTGAAAAATGTCTCAGAAAGCAACAACCCAGAAGGCATTACACAGTATGGGTGAATGCTAAAAAAGGGTATTTGGGTTTATAGATTTTTTTTCTGAGATAATTTATGTTAAAAAAAAAAAGCAGTAATTGGCCATAAGTCTAGCTGTGTATTGAAGGAAAGAGAGAGGAAAGAGGCTAGACAGAGAAGAAAAAGGAAAATACCAGAATTTCATTATAGACCCCAGGAACCTAGCAGTGTCAGCTCCAATTTCAGATGCATGAAAGAGTTAACAATTAAAAAGTATGCTCCTTTTAGGTTCAGAGGAGCTAAAGATGCCAATCAACTGCAGATGTATAATCTGGAACAGTCCCGTCCTTTTTTTTTTTTTTTTTTTCCTTTTTGACAGAATAAAAAGTCTAGGATCTATTGAGAATAACAGTCAAAAGAGACTCAGTTTTTCTTGCATAGTGTTATAGTATTATACTGGTTTTTTCTCTTTTGGGCATCCTAAATCTGTTTAAAGTAAGTTTTATAACTATATTTTTCTCAGCATTAAAGAGAAGGAATGATTATAGTCATTCCATTGCTGTGAAGTGATTTTGACTCATAGTGACTCCACAGGACAGAGAGAACTGCCCCATAGGGTTTCCAAGGCTATAAATCTTTATGGAAGCAGACCGTGTATCTTTCTCCTGGGAAGTGGCTGGTAGGTTCGAACAGCCAACCTTTTGGTTAGCTGCCGAGTACTTTAACCACTGCGTCACCAGGGCTCCTGGATTAAAGTCACAGTGAAAGAAAATGTTTTTAAAGTTCTGAGAAAATTCCTAAACCAAAATGAATGTATCTGTTGAGAGGATGATGTGATACTATTACCCAAGGGATTTTACATAACATGGGAAAGGCATTGCTCCTGCTCTCAAGGATTTTACGACCTAAAGGAAAGTTTAAAAAAGATATGCCCATCACTGCAATTCTAAACTGAATTTTCCTATAGTATATGTCTTGGCACTTTTCTGGACTGAGGATCTCTAAATGTGAGCAATAATTATTTTAAAAGGTCTCCTTCAAGAGAGCACTGGTATTAAGGAAAACACCAAAATATTGCATCAGAGATAAGTAAAAAAAGGGGGAAAATTAAGATTTCTGAATATACATATTTATTGGTGATAAGGAAGGAGAAGGTTATTAAAACATATGGGAGGATAAGTTTACTGTATGAATCATGGAGAGTTAATATATGTTTCAGTGTTTTAAGTTCATATGCCCACTTCCTCCGAGCCTGAAACATTATCTTCACCCTGAGATTGAATCTTGATTACCCAGTGTCAATATTCCTCCCAAAGCGATCGTTTCCTCCATCCCCTTGGATGTTATTGAATTGCTCGTTAGCTCCTTTCCGGGCTAATAAATTTTGTGTGTTTATTAGTAAGATAGTCTGGATATTGCCTCTTGCAGAGATCAACTGAAATTGCCGCAAATGGGTATGGAGTAAAATAGAATCAATCATATGAATATTTTTCTTACCCTATTTTGAAAGGATACCTGAATTTTGAAAAAAGCTGAATTGAGTAGATGAAAGTAAAATTTTTGCAAGTGTATTTAGAAGAGTTTTAAAAATTTAAATTAGGTAATAGGAAAAAAAAAAAAAGGCAGTGCAAAATTGGGAATAATCGCTGCTCCCTCTTTCAGTCACTATATTCCCACACTTCATGTTTCTATAAAACTTTTATGGAAGTGTTTTAAATTCTCCTTTCCTTTTTGTGACTATATTTTTTTTTATCAGTGTAACTAGAAACAAGACTCCTTAAATTCTTTCTTCCCCGATGTGTGTAACTTCATGTTTCAATTAAGAGCCCATTGTGAAATGAGTTTAAATAAGGCTGGATTGGTATAAAGGCACAACATTTTATAAATCACTTACTGTCCTTCTGTCTTTTATTTAGCATGCTTACTAATCCAGAGAAAAATGGTACAGGAATGTTCTGGTCAGATGAATTCACCTCATTCTTGGATAGACTATGTACCAGGATTTGTCATATATTCTGCCCTTAGCTGGACAGTTACAGTTTCCTTTGCCTCTATGTTATGTGAATTGCAAACCTAGGACATCTCCTAAGCAGCCCGTTCCCACCCTTTGTTCCTTCTGGGAGGTCCCCTGGGAGACACAAATGATCAATAGCACTTGGCTGCTAACTAACAGGTTGGAGGTTTCAGTCTATCTGGAGGCACCTCGGAAGAGAGGCCTGGAGGTCTACTCTTGAAAAATCAGCCACTGAAAACCCTACGGAGTGCAGTTCTGTTCTGATATATATGGAGTCACTATGAGTCAGAATTAACTCTATAGGAACCAGTGTTTTTTACTGGAGGCTTGGCTCCTAGCTCTCCATTGTCAAAGGTACCATTCAGGTGTGTGTGCTTTTAAGTGATGAGTATTGGGGAGACAGTGGCTGGCATGCCAGTGAAGAAATTCAGTAAGAGAATATACAAAATACGTACAGGTTTTCAGAGTCCAAAGGCCAATAGGACTGTGCCCCAGCCACAGCTCCACTGAGGTTTTTCTATGATCCGAAAAACCGTTCAGGTTTTTAGTAGATTGTCTCAATCTAATGTGAAAATGAGTTATGGATGGAAAGTACTTCTTGATTAATTCCTGTTACTGGGCCGTCGTAGTTTTGATGTTACAGTGTGAAGGATTAGTATCTTCTACTTAGCCATATCTTTATTTTCTATTCTATATAATGATGCAAGGATAATAACAATTAGTATGACCCTCACAGGGGATATTTTAATAATTAAAGTGATAATTTTAGCGGCCTAAGAAGTAATACAGATGCAAAGCAAAGTGAGTAAAGTAAGATGCATTTAATGAATAATTTAGTGCAGCAGTTCCATTGTCCTTGCAAAACAAATTAATAAGATTCTGTGAACTTCAATTTATTATTTTTAAGTGTTTTCCCTTGAAAGTCACTAGAGTATTATCATTATGAAAAAATATAAAAATTAGCATTCTCTGTCCCCAGAGCTATGATGATTGCTTAATTTTTTTTCTTTTTTCCCCTATTATGCTACTGGATAGGGAAGTTGTCATTCATTTTGTGAGCAGAATTCTTTTTTCTGGGAGTATTCCCCATTGTGATATAAGTTTCAATCATGAAGCAGGTTTTTTTTTTTTTCTGTTATGACTGGATATCATTTTACTTGTTTATGCATGCGCATACGCTTGTGTATACACATGCACCTGTGTGTGTGGACAGCATACAGGTGTGTGTTGCCTTAGTATTCCCAAACCTGCAGTACACTGAGCTCATCTTGTCCTTGAAACTTAAATAATCTTGATTCAAATACTCATCTAAAAGCTAGTGGAAAACCCAGTGTCTGTAGGCATTTGGAGAGGTTCGTATTTCTCTGCACTCTGTGATTTTTGCCTTCTGTGCAGACAGGTCTTTCTCTGTACCCTACAGTCCTGCTGGACCTTTCTCAGTCCTTATCCTCCATAATGTGCTACCAATTAAGCCTATTGTGCAGACAGACTTTATTGAAGGTTTTCAGGATACATTAATTAGGGTACAGGTTGATGGCATATGTGAGAAACCTACATCAACAGTGACCTAAATATTATAAAATTTTATTTCTCCCACTTTGTAACAATCTGGAGGCTGATAGCCTGAGTCTGGCATGTTGGCTCTGCTTCAGAAGGTAATCCAGGATCCCAGTCTCCTCCTTTGTGTGGCTTCACCGTCCCTAGTGTGGCAGCCTTGGGATGGTTCAAGAGAGCTTGCTATTATACTAGCGTGGAGGGGAAGTGGGGGAGATGAGATACATGTCTTCCTTAAGGTATATCCCCAAAGTTACACATAGTACTTCTCCTCAAATCCCATTGGTTAAGCTTAGGCCCATGCCCACACCTAATTACAAGTAAAACTGGGAAATATTTTTTCCTGGGTGGCCAGGTGCCCAGTTAAAAACTAAGTGTTGTTTTTAATGTCAGATGAGAAAATAAACTGCAGAAATAGTTAGCAGTATCTTCCATAGGGGCCACATATGGCCCAGGGTTACATCACATCACAGAAAGCAATGTGAAAATTAACATTAGTAACGCTTGGTCTTCAGAGTCTTAGCATCTCCTCTCGCATGAAATTTTCACTTGACTTTTTTTCTATTCCAACTTTAGCCTCTTGACTGTGTTTCTGGAACTTGTCATATTCCTCTTCCCCTCTCCTCCTTAGTTCTACATCCTTATCTTCCAGCCTCCAAAATTTTGTTTTTCATGTATTTGGGAGAGAATTTATTTATTTGTCTCATGTTAGAAAAAAGCCTTCAAATCGAGCTTCTACAGAGGCCAAATACATCATCTAAATAAGTAAAATGGACCAGGTGAAAGGTAGTGGGGAGTGGCAGGGACTGTGGCAGATTAGAGGGTGCATACGTCATCTATGGGGAAAAGAGCTGCTCAACTCCAGGAAATAGTGGCCATTCCAGAGCATAGCCCAGGTGGCCACATTTCCTAACTTTTAAAGGGGAGTTGAAAGTTTGGATTCTTAGATAAATTTTGTTGATTTTTAAACTTAAGCGAGTAATTCATATTTTTTTCCCAAAACAATAAGCAAACGTTATGTCATTGCTGGATATTCCTGTACAGGTATTTTGCAAACTCTGCCTTAGAATATCCAAGTGTCGCCCAGGGGAACTACAAAACTGTCCGGTTTAGGCATTCTTCTCATGAAGGCCTTCCTCTCTCTCTCAGTGACTGCTACCACACACTTATCACGGATATAACAATGCCTTGATTTTACGGTGTATTAGAGAGTTTCCCAGAAGCTTTTGCACATATTGACTTATTAACCTTTAATAAGAACTCCTGAGATATGGCAGAGCTAACATTAACTTTACTATATAGATGGGGAAACTGAGGCTCAAAAGGTTTAAATTCCTTGCTAAATTTTACAACAGAAATCAGACACAGAGGTGGATCAAGGATTCACATTTTCTGACTCCTTGCCCAGGGCATTTTCTATTTCATTTCAGCCTTTTGAGAACTGTGAATAGTTTAAATATATAATATATTATGAAACCTCAGCACTCACGCCCTCAAGTAGTACTTGAAAATCATTAAAAACTCATTTCAGTTTCCTGAGAAGTAAACATTATTGTGCTATTTTATGAAAAGAAGAAAGGGATTTAAACTCAATCATTGTGGGAATGTTGTCAGTTACAAATTATATTTCTTGTCTTTGTATATCCCAGTATGGTACTCCACTGACTAGAATTCTATATGTTCACCGTTGTTCTCTGCTGTGATTCTAAATGTAGAATCTTCCTTTACATGGGAGACCATTTTAAACATGTGGTGAGTGCATAGTGCATAGTAACAATTGTCAGTGAACCAGAAAAGAGGAATTGAGGCTTACTTTTGCATGTAATAATTAAGAGAGGAATACCTGGGCTATATAATAATGTGACTATTCATACAAATTTTAAAATAAAATTAATGCATGCATCTGGCAAAAAGCAAACACATAAAAATCAAATAGTGCAGAAGAAAAATGTCTTAGTCTGGGTCCCTTCTGTAAGTAGATTCTGAGACAAGGGTCCGTGGACATGTAATTTATTTGAGTTGATTATAATGGAGGAGAAGGGAGGGGCTGGAGAAAATAAGAAGAGAAGTGACCAACTCAATAACAAACCTTATGGGAGCAATTCTAAATAATATAACTGAATAATAAAAATTATTTCACTATTTCTTATTTTGTTAACTTTATATACTATTTCCACTCTTTCCTCCAAATTATTACTTTCAGTTATTTATTGCTAACTTGATGGTTTAAAATAATATACTCATTATGCTATTATTTTAGCAGTTTTATTGTGACTCCTCACCAAGTAAATTGAGATTATTGCCTCTACCTTCATCTGTCTCGCTGGGCATTTGCCTCCAACAGTTGAGAGCTATACTTTTGTTTTTAATAGTATCAAGATCAATAGCCTTTACATGCCGATTTGTATCCTTAATTAAATTATGAGTCTCTGAAGTTGGAATTGAGTCGATGGCAACGGGTTTGGTTTTGAATGTTTTTGGGTGGTGCAAATGGTTAGCACACTTGGCTACTAACTGAAAGATTGGTGGTTCCAGAGGCACTTCAGAGGACACCGGAGATCTACTTCCCAACAATCAGCCACTGAAAACCCTGTGGGGCACACTTTTATCCTGAACACATGGCGTCGCCATGAGTCAGAGTCTACTTGATGGCACCTGGTTTTAACTGGTGCTTTCTCTGTGGCTTGATTCTAAGAATTGATAACAAACATTTACACTTTTGTATTTATATTAATACTATTCTATGCAAAGCCAAGTGATGTGCTAGGATTATATTTCTTTCACAGTGGACCCAAAGTTGTGACTCTTAGACAACTTGAAAAAGAATGCTTCTAGCCTTTGGATCCAAACCGGTTACCTTTCTTACATGCCATCACAATTTGAAAATCATGCAATGTGTTTGTATGTGTGTGTGTGTGTATATTTCCCTGGCGTTTCTAATTGCCTTTCCTTTCTTCTTGTTGAAAGAAAAATAATGCCTTATTCATCATATCACTTCCACCTTCTCAATCACTCTATCTGTGAAGTTTCATTTATCCCAGTTTATTTTCTGAAGACCTTTTCAGTGCTGATTGGTTTCTTGATCTAATTTTGCGCTGTTGTTTTTTATACTTATTTCACTTTGATTATCCTGAGATGATGCTCACTGCACTTCTATGTTAGCTCTAGCGTTTCTTGGATCTCACATTTTTCCCTTCTTGATTTTGACTGATTTTTTCCCAAGTAACTCAGAAACAGTCTTGGCTAGAACTCTTATGAGTCTTTTGTTTTGGTTTTAGTTGCTGTCGAGTCAGCTTTGACTTACGGCGACCTTATATGTAACAGAACGAAACGTTGCCAGATCCTGCACCATCCTCACAATCTTTGGTATGTTTGAGCCCGTTGTCTTTACATGTCTAAAAATGCTTTTATTTGCTGCCATATTTGACTGATAGTATTGCTGGCATGGAAAAAATAATTTTCCTCAGGTCTTTGAAAGTACTGCTGTCCTATATTTTTGCAGGAAGTTTCTAAATTTCTAAATGAGAAGTCTAAAGCCACACTAATTCTTGTTCTTTTTGTATGCAGACTCTTTCTCCAGTCCTTACCTTGGAAACTTTTAAGGTCCTCTATTTCTTTACCCTTGGATTTCTGACATTTAAAAGGATGAATCTAGCTATAAGTCTGTTTTCAGTGAATCTGCTTGGCATTCAGCCCTTTTAGTCTGAATGTTTATGACTTGCTTTGGTCCTGTAACATTTTCTTCCATTCTTTTTCATAAAAACATGGTGCAGAGTCAACGCTAACAGCAGCAACCTTAGCTCTCCTGTTGGTGTATTCAGCATGTTTAGAGAAGATTCCTCTGAAATCCCTATCTAGACCTGAGGCACATACAGTATCCCGCCCACATTTTATGCTTCTGAAGGTCTTTGGAAAAGGGGTAGCCCAACTTTAACATGTTTAATCTCAAGGTGGGAGCCTTTTGAAATGTGTGAAACAGAAAAATCCTGAGTAGGAGCCTCATTTTTGTGTAGATTGAACATTATCTTAGGTGATGCTGCCTGGATGTATGAATTTTCCAAACCTTTGACAGGTTTGCCTTTCTCTCTGAGAGTTAAGCCTCCTCACTATGTTTCCCAGTTACTGTGTTCTCTTGAGAATGTACTTATGGTGAGAATAAGCTATTGCCAGTCTTTATTCACTCATAGTGGCTGTTTTCTCCTTGATGTCATTCATTGTTTCCAGGTGTTACTGGCTCCCTTCTTTTCTAGCTTCTGAACAGTAGATAATGCCTTTCCAATGAGGAATAATACATTGCAGTGGTATTTTCCAAGAGACTGGAGCTCCTGTAAATTATTCTTACCATGCATTCAATCTTTGGGCCCAGTCATTGCTTCCACGTGTAGCAGATGGAATACATTGCTCTGAGCAGTTCTGCTGTATTACAGGGCAGCTGTTTCTGCTTCTTAGCTGTTAGTACTGCTTTTGTTATAACGAAGAATACGTAGTAGTGGTAATTTTCCGAAGATTCGAATTCCTTTATTTTTATTTATTTGGCCTCTAAGTACTGCGTTTGCAGTAATGAAGAATACATTATAAACATAATGTTCCTGAGAGAAAACATCCCTTGGCTTTATTTATATGGGCTGTAAGTACTGCTTTCACAGTATACATTATATCATGTTTTGAAAAGTTTCATGAAAAATAATAAGTCTCCTAAGAAGAAGGACAGTAGAATAAAATGTGTGTGCAGTCATTGCCAGATGCCTTCATGTTTTACCAATTTTCAAGAAATAAAATAATAATAAAAAAAAATTCCAATTTCATCATTGACTCGTATCGACAGGATTTATACAGTCCAGGGTCCACTGGGACACGTCAGATCTCAGATAATGGGTATCAGAATCCATAACTCATAACAAAAATCCTGAATTGGTCCCTAATCAGCATGCCTTCATTAGTGAAACCACATAATATCAACAAAAAATTCAAAGGAGAAAACAGTTGGGTCTTGAAAGGGATATATTCACTTGGACTGCAATTACCACCGTGGGTTGTTGTTGTTCTGCACATGGGAAGGGAAGGAAAATGGTGTAGGTGTTACTTCATTTAGCCTCCTTGTTTTAATTACTCCTTCACACTCCTGTTTCCAAGCACGGGCTCCCTAGGACCAAGCCAAGAAGATCGACTCCTACCTTTATTATAGCCCCTTCCTAACTTGTAACTTCCTTTACTCTCTTTTCAGTAGTCAATATGCTTTTCCCCAATTTCTATCTTCCAGAGATTTGTAGAACTCTCTAATATGCTTATGATCCTCCCCTCACACCAATTCTCTGCTCTTGTTTGCTTTTATTCCCTCGTATTCCTTTAAGGTCTTTTTTTTTTTTTTTTTAATTGTACTTTAGATGAAGGTTTAAAGAGCAAACTAGTTTCTCATTAAACAAATTAATATACATATTGTTTTGTGGCATTTGTTGACCAACCCCACAGCATGTCAACACTCTCACCTTCTTGACCTTGGGTTCCCCATTACCAGCTTTCCTTCCCCCTCCCCGCCCCGCCTCCTCGTTCTTGCTCCTAGGCTGGTATGCCCACTTAGCCTCCTTTTGTTTTATCGGCCTGTTTAATCTTTGGCTGAAGGGTGAACCTCAGGAGTGAATTCATTACTGAACTATAAAGGTGTCCAGAGGCATACTCTCAGGGTTTTTCCAGTCTGTGTCAGACCAGTAAATCTGGTCTTTTTTTTGTGAGTGAGAATTTTCTACATTTTTCTCCAGCTCTGTCCAGGACCCTCCAGAACAGTCAGTGGTGGTAGCTGGGCACCATCTAGTTGTGCTGGACTCAGTCTGGTGGAGGCTGTAGTAGTTGTGGTCCATTAGTCCTTTGGACTAATCTTTCTAATCTAATGTGTCTTTAGTTTTCTTCATTCTTCCTTGTTCCAGATGGGGCAAGACCAGTGGAGTATTTTAGATGTTTGTTTAATAAGCTTTTAAGACCCCAGACGCTTATTCATTTTAAGGTAATTTTTATGGCATCTCCTGAGGAAGCTTAAGCTACGTCTGTTTATACTTTTATTTAAATTTTAAAATTTGAACATAGTCTCTTCCTTCTCCTATATTTAATGTTATATGTTTAACATTATCTTAGAAAAATATGATTCTATATGTGTTTTACTATGCGCTTGGTAATAGAGATATTAGTATTCACTTTTGAGAAATAGATGTGGCATTTTCAGAAATAGCCAGTACCTTTTTCTAATTGTTTCATTTTACATACAAATAGTAATAAAATACTTTTCATACCCCCTCCAGAGACTTGATATACTTTTGAGTACATGTGAAAATTTTTGACTTATGAACTCATCGTAAAAGAGAAAAACCTAAAATTAGATGGTAATGATTTACAAAAGTTATTGTTATGTGGTAAACCTACTTTTCTGTCAGCTGGGAATCTTGTGTAGATAATAAATCCCCATCAGTGATTTAGCATGTATAAAACACATCAATCCTTTTTATTATATTTTGTGAGCCTTGACATTTATGATAATTTCCCCCATATCTACTTAAAAGTATTTCTGTTATGATTGCATTATTAAAGTGGATTTTTTGCCCTTGTTGGCTTATCTCATTAGCATGTGTTTATCATATATTTTCAGGGTAATTACCATTTTGGAATAATGTATGCAATATTAAATGGATTCCCTGGTTTTAAAAGGTGTCAAGATAAAGGCAGCAGCTTTCACCCCTCCCATCTCTAATCCCCATCCCCTGGAAAGACTACAGAAGACATTTTGATTTCTTGTCACTTGGGTCAATTGGATAATGGCAAGGATAATATGCCCCCCTACTGTGTGTCCACAGCAGGTCCCCCGATAGGAAAAGAAATGATAGGAAGGCATCTCTCCAGCATCCTCATTTTCAGTGCCACTGTTTGTTGTCCATCAATCAGTGTTCTGATTTCTAGACTTAAGAAAGGACCATATCTTAATTGCTCTTTTTCCAGAAGGGAAAAAAACCTGTTATCCTTTGTTAGAGTGACAGCTTGATTTGAAAGTACAATCAGAGAAGGGATGATTTTTTACTTTCTAATTATTAAGTAAAATGGTAAGATTTTTTCCTATTTGTGGTCAATCTTCAGATAATCACAACGGCTTCCCCTTTCTGCACTCATAAGCCTGTATATATGTAGTAGGAGCTAACACTCTCTGCAGTCATTAAGGGCGAATACGAGTTACTGCAAGATGTTGACATACCTTCTCAGCTGTCCAAAAAAAAAAAAAAAGCCCTGATAACTAATGCTTCATATAATTTTACCATTATATGTGTATTACATCACACGAAATTATTTGAAGAAGTTATCAACTAGTAGTATTCTTGCCATTTGTCAGTCTACTAGAAAGTAATGAGTCAGAATTAAATTTTTTAAAAATAATTTTTATTGTGCTTTAAGTGAAAGTTTACAAATCAAGTCAGTCTCTCACACAAAAACCCATATACACCTTGCTACACACTCCCGATTACTCTCCCCCTAATGAGACAGCCCGCTCTCTCCCTCCACTCTCTCTTTTCATGTCCATTTCGCCAGCTTCTAACCCCCTCTACCCTCTCATCTCCCCTCCAGGCAGGAGATGGATGCCAGCATAGTCTCAAGTGTCCACCTGATCCAAGAAGCTCACTCCTCACCAGCATCCCTGTCCAACCCATTGTCCAGTCTAATCCCTGTCTGAAGAGTTGGCTTCGGGAATGGTTCCTGTCCTGTAGCAACAGAAGGTCTGGGGGCCGTGACCACCAGGGTCCTTCTAGTCTCAGACCATTAATTCTGGTCCTTTTATGAGAATTTGGGGTCTGCATCCCACTGCCTCCTGCTACCTTGGGGACTCTCCATTGTGTTCCCTGTCAGGGCAGTCATCGGTTGTAGCTGGGTACCATCTAGCTCTTCTGGTCTCAGGCTCATGTAGTCTCTGGTTTATGTGTCCCTTTCTGTCTCTTGGGCTTGTTATTACCTTGTGTCCTTGGTGTTCTTCATTCTCCTTTGATCCAGGTGGGTTGAGACCAATTGATGCATCTTAGATGGCTGCTTGCTAGTGTTTAAGACCCGAGACGCCACTCTTCAAAGTGGGATGCAGAATGTTTTCCTAATAGATTTTATTACGCCAATTGACTTAGATGTCCCCTGAAACCATGGTCCCCAGACTCCTGTCCCTGCTATGCCGGCCTTCGAAGCATTCAGTTTATTCAGGAAACTTCTTTGCTTTTGGTTTAGTCCATTTGTGCTGACCTCGTGTGTATTGTGTGTTGTCTTTCCCTTGACCTAAAGTAGTTCTTATCTACTATCTAATTAATGAATGCCCCTCTTCCACCCTCCCCCTCCCTCCCCCTCCCTCCCTCCCCCCTCTTTTAACCATGAAAGAATGTTTTCTTCTCATTTTAAACTATTTCTCGAGTTCTTACAATAGTGGTCTTATACAATATTTGTCCTTTTGCAGCTGACTAATTTCACTCAGCATAATGCCTTCCAGAGAACTAAATTTTTAATACGTTTTTTATATTTTTGCAGATTTTTTTCTTCTGTTAAAAATTTGGATTAGTTTATTGAGTAACAAATTATAGAAAATAAATGCAGTGTGTACCATAGATTTGAATTATCCTGTAGAAACACAGTGTTACAAGAGTAGAAATTAAAAATAACAATCTATCAAATACATAAGAATGAGCTTACCTCCAATTTAAAATATTAGCCTTATTGGTTTGATAATACTTGATAATTATAGTCTCCATGATATTTAAAATTTTTTTTTTTTTACTGTGCTTTAAGTGAAAGTTTGCAGAGCAAATTCATTTCCCATCTGAAAGTTTGTAGATGAGGTGTTCCATGACATTGCTTACATTCCCCACAATGTGTCAGCACTCTCCTCAATTTTGCTCTGGGTTCCAGTCCCCGTTTCCTTTCTTCCTGATTTTCTGCCACTTCCTGCCTTCTCATCTTTGCTCTTGGACAAATGTTGCCCTTTTAATCTCATATAATTGATTGTTCTAAGAAACACGTTCCTCTTAGGTTTATTTTGTGGGCCTATCTACTGTTTGGCTGAGGGGTGGTCTCCAGGATTGACTTCAGTTCCAGGTCAGAAGGGTGTCTTAGGGCCATAGTCTCAAAGATTCCTCCAGTCTCTGGTCTTTTTGATGAATTTGACTTTTTGTTTTACATTTTTCTCTCTCTCTCTCCGGGACCCTCTGTTATGATATCAGTCAAGCAGCCATTAGTGGTAGCTGGGCACCATCTAGTTCTTCTTGACTTGGAATCATGTAGGCTGTGGTTCATGTGGTCTTTAAGTCCTTTGGACTAATTAATCCCTTGAGTCTTTGGTTTTCCTTACTCTGCTTTTCTCTGGATTGGAAGAGACCAATAGTTGTATTTTAGACGGCCACTTGCAAGCTTTTAAGATACCAGATGCTGCTCATCAAAGTAGGATGCAAAACACTGACTTTATGAATTATGTTGTGCCAATTAACATAGATGTGTCCTGAGCCTATGATCCCCCACCTTCAAGCCTAGGAACATCATCCCATGAGGCATTTGATTATGTCAGATGGATCCTGGCTGAAAGCACAGAATACCAGAAAGATGTTTACCTGTGTTTTAGTGACTATGCAAAGGCATTCAACTGTGTAGAACATAACAAATTATGGATAATATTGCAAGGAATGGGAATTCCAGAACACTTAATTGTGCTCACGAGGAACCTATACATGGAAAAAAAGGCAGTTGTCCGAACAGAACAAGGGGATACTGCATGGCTTAAAGTCAGGAAAGGTGTGTGTCAGGGTTGTATCCTTTCATCATGCTTATTCAACCTATATGCTGAGCAAATAATATGAGAAGATGGACTGTACAAAGAAGAATGGGACATCAGGACTGGAGGAAGACTCATTAACAACCTGGGTTATGCAGATGACACAACCTTGCTTACCAAAAGTGAGGAGGAATGAAGCGCTTACTAATGAAGATCTAAGACCACAGCTTTCAATATGGATTGCACCTCAACATAAAGAAAACAAAAATCCTCACAACTGGACCAATAAGGAACATAATGATAGACGGAGAAAAGATTGAAGATATCCAGGATTTCTTTTTACTTGGATCCACAATCAGTGCCCACGGAAGCAGCAGTCAAGAAATCAAATGACACATTGCATTGGGTAAATTTGCTGCAAAAGACTTCTTCAAGAGTTAAAAAGCAAAGGTGTGCCTAGCTCAAGCCATGGCGTTTTCAATTGCCTCATATGCATGTGAAAGCTGGACAATGGATAAGGAAGATTGGAGAAGAATTGATTCCTTTGAATTATGGTGTTGGTGAAGAATATTGAATATACCATAGACTGCCAGAAGAACAAACAAATCTGTTTTGGAGGAAGTACAGCCAGAATGCTCATTAGAAGCAAGGATGGTTAAACTTCATCTCGCATACTTTGGACATGTTATCAGAAGGGGTCAACGAAAAAGAGGAAGACCCTCAATGAGGTGGATTGACACAGTGGCTTCAACAAGGGGCTCAAGCATAACATTGATCATGAGGATGGCGGAGGACCTGGCAGTGTTTCGTTCAGTTGTGCATAGGGTCACTATGAGTCAGAACCAACTGGATGGCACCTAACAGCAAGAAGTTTCCATGGCTATGCCCCTTGTGTGCTCTATTGTCCATATTTATGTACATGCAGCACTTATAATAAAGTATGTAAAAATATCCAGAACCAAACCTATATCTGCAGGTGGGTGTGCTCCCTTATACCTCCCCACACTTCTTTAGTACACCTATCTACATATGTATCCATTCATAAATTACAGTTTGTTAATACTATTGTTGCAGGATTGTCTATGTTATAGTAATTACCATAGTTGCACTTTACTCTTGTATTTTTCTCAATGTCTTCCTTTGCCTTGGTCGTGTTGTGCTGACTTTCCCCCATAGTGTATATTGCCTTTTCCTTCACTGATATTAACATATATCTTTGTATAGGTCTTTTAAGTCCCCAGTTAGATTTGTTCCTAAATATTTCATCTTTTCGGGGGGCTATTGTAAATGGTATTGTTTTTCATATTTCCTTTTTGAAGTTCTCTTTGTTGATGTAAAGAAATTCAACTGATTTTTTATGTTGATCTTGTGTCCTGCTACTTTGCTGAATCCTATTAGTTGCAGTAACTTTATTGTTGAATCTTTGGGATTTTCTATGCATTAGAGCATATCATCTGCAAATAGGGATCTTTTTACTTCTTCCTTATCAGTTTGAATGCTCTTTATTTCCTTTTCTTGCCTTAATTGCTTCTGGTCAGGACTTCCAGTGCAATGTTGATTAAGAGTGGGGATAAAGGGCACCCTTGTCTTGTTCCTGTTCTCGGGGGAATGCTTTCAGCTTCTCTCCAGTGAGAATAATGTTGCCTGTTGGCTTTGTATTAATGTCCTTCATTATGTTGAGGAATTTCCCTTCTAATCCTATTTTGCTGAAAGTTTTTTTTTATCAGAAGTTGGTATTGGGCTTTATCAGATGCCTTTTCTGTGTCAGTTAAGATGGTCATGTGATTCTTTTATTTATATGGTGGATTACGTTTATTGATTTTCTAATGTTAACCCATCCTTGCATGTTGTTGTTGTTAGGTGCCGTCGAGTCAGTTCCGACTCGTAGCGACCCTATGCAGAACAGAACGAGACATTGCCCCGTACTGTGCCATCCTTACAATCGTTGTTATGCTTGAGCTCATTGTTGCAGCCACTGTGTTAATCCATCTTGTTGAGGGTCTTCCTCTTTTCTGCTGACCCTGTACTCTGCCAAGCATGATGTCCTTCTCCAGGGACCGATCTCTCCTGACAACATGTCCAAAGTATGTAAGATGCAGTCTTGCCAGCCTTGCTTCTAAGGAGCATTCTGGTTGTATTTCTTCTAAGACAGATTTGTTCGTTCTTTTGGCAGTCCATGGTATATTCAATATTCTTCGCCAACACCACAATTCAAAGGCGTCAACTCTTCTTCGGTCTTCCTTATTCATTGTCCAGCTTTCACATGCATATGATGTGATTGAAAATACCATCACTTGGGTCAGGTGCACCTTAGTCTTCAGGGTGACATCTTTGCTCTTCAACACTTTGAAGAGGTCTTTTGCAGCAGATTTGCCCAATGCAATGAGTCTTTTGATTTCTTGACTTCTGCTTCCATGGCTGTTGATTGTGGATCCAAGTAAAATGAAATCCTTGACAACTTCAATCTTTTCTCCATTTATCATGATGTTGCTCATTGATCCAGTTGTGAGGATTTCTATTTTCTTTCTGTTGAGGTGTAATCCGTACTGAAAGCTGTGGTCTTTGATCTTCAGTAGTAAGTGCTTCAAGTCCTCTTCACTTTCAGCAAGCAAGGTTGTGTCATCTGCATAACGCAGGTTGTTAACGAGTCTTCCTCCAATCTTGATGCCCCGTTCTTCTTCATATAGTCCAGCTTCTTGGATTATTTGCTCAGCATACAGATTAAATAGGTATGGTGAAAGAGTACAACCCTGTCGCACACCTTTCCTGACTTTAAACCAATCAGTATCCCCTTGTTCTGTCCGAACAACTGCCTCTTGATCTATATAAAGGTTCCTCATGAGCTTAATTAAGTGTCCTGGAATTCCCATTCTTCACAATGTTATCCATAGTTTGTTATGATCCACACAGTCAGATGCCTTTGCATAATCAATAAAACACAGGTAAACATCCTTCTAGTATTCTCTGCTTTCAGCCAGGATCCATCTGACATCAGCAATGATATCCCTGGTTCCATGTCCTCTTCTGAAACCTGCCTGAATTTCTGGCAGTTCCCTGTCGATATAGTGCTGCAATCATTTTTGAATGATCTTCAGCAGAATTTTGCTTGTGTGTGATATTGATGATGTTGTTCTATAATTTCCACATTTGGTTGGATCACCTTCCTTGGGAATAGGTATAAATATGGATCTCTTCCAGTCAGTTGGCCAGGAAGCTGTCTTCCATATTTCTTGGCATAGATGAGTGAGCACCTCCAGCGCTGCATCTGTTTGTTGAAACATCTCAATTGATATTCCATCAATTCCTGGAGCCTTGTTTTTTGCCAATGCCTTCAGAGCAGCTTGGACTTATTCCTTCAGTACCGTCGGCTCCTGATCATGTGCCACCTCTTGAAATGGTTGAATATTGACTAATTCTTTTTGGTATAATGACTCTGTGTATTTTTCCCATCTTCTTTTGATGCTTCCTGCATCATTTAATATTTTCCCCATGGAATCCTTCACTGTTGCAACTCGAGGCTTCAATTTTTTCTTCAGTTCTTTCAGCTTGAGAAACGCTGAGCGTGTTCTTCCCCTTTGGTTTTCCATCTCCAGCTCTTTGCACATGTCATTATAATATTTTATTTTGTCTTCTCGAGAAGCCCTTTGAAATCTTCAGTTCTTTTACTCCATGAATTCTTCCTTTTGCTTTAGCTGCTTGACGTTCAAGAGCAAGTTTCAGAGTCTCCTCTGACATCCATCTTGGTCTTTTCTTTCCTTCCTGTCTTTTCAGTGATCTCTTGCTTTCTTCGTGGATGATGTCCTTGATGTCATTCCACAGCTCGTCTGGTCTTCGGTCACTAGTGTTCAGTGCGTCAAATCTATTCTTGAGATGATCTCTAAATTCAGGTGGGATATATTCAATGTCATGTTTTGGCTCTCGTGGACTTGCTTTGATTTTCTTCAGTTTCAGCTTGAACTTGCATATGAGCAATTGATGGTCTGTTCCACAGTCAGCCCCTGGCCTTGTTCTGACTGATGATATTGAGCTTTTCCATCATCTCTTTCCACAGATGTAGTCAATTTGATTTCTGTGTGTTCCATCTGGCGAGGTCCATGTGTATAGTTGCTGTTTATGTTGGTGAAAGAAGGTATTTGCAATGAAGAAGTCATTGGTCTTGCAAAATTCTATCATTGGACCTCTGGCATTGTTTCTATGACCAAGGCCATATTTTCCAACTACTGGTCCTTCTTCTTTGTTTCCAACTTTTGCATTCCAATTGCCAGTAATTGTCAATGCATCTTGATTGCATGTTCTATCAATTTCAGACTGCAGCAGCTGATAAAAATCTTCTTTTTCTTCATCTTTGGCCCTAGTGGTTGGTGTGTATATTTGAATAATAGTCGTATTAACTGGTCTTCCTTGTTGGCATGTGGATATTATCCAATCACTGACGGCGTTGTACTTCAGCATAGATCTTGAAACATTCTTTTTGACGATGAATGCAACACCATTTCTCTTCGAGTTGTCATTCCCAGCATAGTAGACTATATGATTATCTGATTCAAAATGGCCAATACCAGTCCATTTCAGCTCACTAATACCTAGGATATCGATGTTTATGCATTCTATTTCATTTTTGACGATTTCCAATTTTCCTAGATTCATACTTCGTACATTCCAGGTTCCAATTATTAATGGATGTTTGCAGCTGTTTCTTCTCATTTTGAGTCATGCCACATCAGCAAATGAAGGTCCCAAAAGCTTTACTCCATCCACGTCATTAAGGTCAGCTCTACTTTGAGGAGGCAGCTCTTCCCCCGTCATCTTTTGATTGCCTTGCATACCTATTATGAATCGCCCTTGGTCATGATGTATTATTTTTTGATATACTGTTGAATTCTATTGGCTAAAATTTTATTGAGAGTTTTGCGTCAGTGTTCATGAAGGGTACTGGTTTGTAATTTTCTTCTTTTTTTGGTGGTGTCTTTGCCTGGCTTTGGTATAAAGGTTATGCTGGCTTCGTAGAATGAGTTCAGGAATATTCCTTCCTTTTCTGTGCACTGAAATAGTTTGAGTAGTACTGGCATAAACTCTTCTCTGAATGTTTGGTAGAATTCTCCAGTGAAGCCATCTGGGCCAGAGATTTTTTTTTTTTTGGTTGGAAGTTTTCTTTATTTCTTCAATCTCCTGTTTTGTGTGAGTCTGTTCAGTTTTTTGTAATTCAGTTTGTGTTAGTTTAAGTCGGTAGTGTGTTTCTAGAAATTTGTACGTCTCTTCTAGGCTTTCAAATTTGTTGGAGTACAGTTTTTCATAGTATTCTGTTATGTCCTTTTTATTTCAGTTGGTTGTGTTTTGTCACTCATCTCATTTCTTGTTTGGGTTATTTGCTTCTTCTGCTAATTTGGCCAGTGGTCATTTTTACTGATCCTTTCAAATAACCAATTTCTGGTCGTATTGTTTCTTTCTATTGTTTTACTGTTGTGTTTCATTTATTTCTGCTGTAATCTTTAGTATTTTCTTCTGGTGACTGTAGGCTTCTTTTGTTGCTCTCTTTCTCTTTGTTCAAGTTGTAGGGTTAAGGTTTTGATTTTGGCCCTTTTTTCTTTTCTGATGTGTGTGTTTATTGCAATAAATTGGCCTCGAAGCACTGCTTTTGCTGTTTCCCAAAGGTTTTGGAATGTTGTGGAATGTTCATTCTTGTTTGATTATAGGATTTTTTAAAATTTCATCTTTGATTTCTTCTGTTACGCATTAGTTTTTAAGCAAGGTGTTATTCAGTTTTCATGTATTTGATTTTTTTCCTTGTTCTTCCTGTGGTTGGTTCCTGCTTCCATAGCACTGTGATCAGAGAAAATGCTTTGTATTATTTAGATGTTTTGGATTTTATCAAAGCTTTCTTTGTGGACTAAAATCTGGTTTATTCTGGAGGATGATTCATTGGTGTTGGGAAAGAATATATACTTTGCTGCTGTTGGGTGTATGTCTTTGAGGTCAGTTGGTTGATTGCATCATTTAGATGTTCTGTACCTTCGTTCAGTTTCTTTCTAGTTCTGTCCTCCACTGAAAGTGGTGTGTTAAAGTCTATTATTATTATTGTGGAACTATCTATTTCTCTTTTCAATACTGTTAGAGTTTGTTTGAAGTCGGAATCGACTCGATGGTGCTGGGTGGGGTTGGATTAGAGTTTGTTTTATGTGTTTTGGAGCCCTGTCATTGGGTGCATATATTTTTATTATGGTTATATCCTCTTGGTAGATTGACCTTTTAATCATTATATAATGTCCTTCCTTTTGTGGTCAATTTTGCATTAAAGTCTATTTTGTTAGAGATTAATGTTGCCACTCCTGCTCTTTTCGTTGTTGTTTGCTTGATGTATTTTTTTCCATCCTTTGAGTTTTAGTTTGTCTTTGTGTCTAAGGTGTGTCTCTTGTAGACAGCATATTTATAGTCATGATATATATCCATTCTGTTACTTTCTCTTTACCGATGCATGTAAACAATTTAAATTCAGTGTGATTATCGATAGATAGGTATGAGTTTACTACTGTCATTTTGTTGTGGTGTCGATAGTTTCTTTGTTCTGCTTAATTTCTGAGCTGAGTTATTTTTGTTCGTGGGTGTTCTTTTCATTTCTTTTGCCGTTGATTTTGTGTTTACCGAGACTTTGTTTTTCTTCTTTTTTATTTTGATGACTAAGTTTGTTAACTTTGTGGTTACCTTGAAATTTACCTTTATCTTCCTAAGTTCAAAGCAGTCTTTTATTTCATGATAATCACCTTGACTTCCTGTCTATATGAGTATCCTATAAATTCACCATTTATTCTCATTTTTGTATTGATGTCTTCATTTACAGATTGGCATCTCCAGCTTCCTGTTTTCAGTCTTTTAGCTTTGTTTCACTTTTGAGAACTCTTTATCTGGGTTGGAATCTGGCTGATCTGTTCTGTGTCCTAATCTCAGGTTATTGTCTTATGTTGTTGATTTTCTGTCAGAAGGGCTCCCTTTAATATTTCCTGTAATGTTAGTCTGATCTTTACAAATATCCTTAATTTATGTTTATCTGGAGATGTCCTAATTTCACTGTCGTTTTTTGAGAGACTCTTTTGTTGGACATATAATATTTGTTTGGCAGTTTTTTTTTCTTTCAATATTTTAGGTATGTTATCCCATTGCCTTCTTGCCAGCATGGTCTGCTGAGTAATCAGAGTTTAGTCTTATTGTTTCCCCTTTGTAGGTTACTTTTTGTTTTCCATGAGCTCTTCTAAGGATTCTTTCTTTGTGTTTGGTTTTGGTAAGCTTGATTACGCTATGTATTAGTCACTTTCTTTTAGGGCCTATCCTGTATTGTGTTTGTTGAGTTTCTTAGGTGGATAGCTTCTTATCTTTCATGATATTAGAGAAGTTTTCTGCCAGTAAATCTTTGACAATTCTGTTGCTTTCTTTCTTTGTCTCTTCCTGTTCTAGAATTCCAATAATTCTCGGGCTTTCTTCATTTTATTCTTTTTTCTTATTTTTCCTTGAACAAATTATTGTCAAGGAATTTGTCCACTACTTCAGTGATTTTGAATTCTGTTGATTCAGTTCTGCTCCTATGTCCCTCTATTGAGTTGTCTCTTAAATTTTACTGGTAACCTTTTGGATTTCTAGTTGCTAATTTTGTGTGGTTTCTAACTGTCTATTGATTTTGTTGTTTTGTTCTTGTGTTGTTTTCATGAGTTCTTCTATTGCTTTGTGTTTTCTTTGGTTTTGTCTGTGTTTTCCTTGATCCATTTTTTAAAAAATTTTTATTGTGCTTTAAGGGAAAATTTACAAATCAAGCCCGTCTCTCATTCAAAAATTTATATACCTTCCTATAAACTCCTAGTTGCTCTTCCCCCTAATGAGGCAGCACATTCCTTCTCTCTACCCTCTGTTTCTGTGTCCATTCAGCCAGCTTCTGTCCCCCTCTGTCTTCTCATCTCCCCTCCAGACGGGACCTGCCCACATAGACTCATGTGTCTACTTGATCAAAGAAGCTCACTCCACACCAGTATCATTTTCTATCTTATAGCCCAGTCCAATCCCTGTCTGAAGAGTTGACTTTGGAAATGGCTTCTGTCTTGGGCTAACAAAAGGTCTGGGGACCATGATGACCTCTGGGGTCCTTCTAGTCTCAGTCAGACCATCAAATCTGATCTTTTTATGAGAATTTGAGGTCTGCATCCCACTGCTCTCCTGCTCGTTCAGGGGTTCTCTGTTGTGTTCCCTGTCAGGCCAGTCATTGGTTGTAGCCGGGCACCGTCTAGTTCTTCTTGTCTCAGGCTGACGGAGCCTCTGATTTATGTGACCCTTTCTGTCTCTTGGACTCATAATTACCTTGTGTCATTGGTTTTCTTCATTCTCCTTTCCTCCATGTGGGTTGAGACCAATTGATGCCTCTTAGATGGCTGCTTGGTAGTGTTTAAGACCCCAGACGCTGCTCTCCAAAGTGGGATACAGAATGTTTTCTTAATAGATTTTATTATGCTGGTTGACCTAGATGTCCCCTGATGAAACCATGGTCTCTAAACCCCCGTCCCTGCTATAATGGCCTTCAAATTGTTTGATTTATTCAGGAAACTTCTTTGCTTTTGGTTTAGTCCAGTCGTGCTGACCTCTCCTGTATTGTGTGTTGTCTTTCCCTTCACCTAAAATAATTCCAGACTATCTAATTGGAAACCCTAGTGGTGTAGTGGGTAAGTGCTACGGCTGTTAACCAAAGGGTTGGCAGTTGAAATCCACCAGGTGCTCCTTGGAAACTCTTTGGGCAGTTCTACTCTGTCCTATAGGGTTGTTATGAGTCAGAATCAACTCGACAGCACTGGATTTGTTTTTTTTTTTTTTTTTCTGGTACTGTCTAATTATTGAATACTCCTCTCCCTCCCTTCCCACTCTCATAATCATCAAAGAATAGTTTCTTCTATGTTTAAAGTATTTCTTGATTTGGTCTCATGCAGTATTTGTCCTTTTGCAAATGATTAATTTCACTCAGCATAATGCCTTCCAGATTCTTCCATGTTATGTTTCACGGATTCATCATTGTTCTTTATCAATGCGTAGTAGTCCATTGTGTGAATATACCATAATTTATTTATCCATTCATCTGTTGATGGGCACCTTGGTTGCTTCCATCTTTTTGCTCTTGTGATCAATGCTGCAATGAACATGGGTGTGCATATATCTGTTTGTGTAAAGGCTGTTATTTCTCTAGGATATATCCCAAGGAGTTGGATTGGTGGATTGCCTGGTAGTTCTATTTCTAGCTTTTTAAGGAAGTGCCAAATCGATTTCCAAAGTGGTTGTACCATCTTACATTCCCAGCAGCAGTGTATAAGTGTTCCAGTCTCTCCACAACCTCTCCAACATTTATTGTTTTGTGTTTTTTGGATTAATGCCAGCCTTGGTGGAGTGAGATGGAATCTCATTGTAGTTTTGATTTGCATTTCTCTAATGGCTAATGATCGTAAGCATTTCCTTATGTATCTGTTAGCTGCCTGGATATCTTCTTTGCTGAAGTGTCTTTTCATATCCTGTGCTCATTTTTAATTGGGTTATTTGTCTTTTTGTAGTTGCATTTTTGTAGTATAATGTAGATTTTAGAGATCAGATGCTGATCAGAAATATCTTAGCTAAAAGCTTTTTCCCAGCCTGTACGTAATCTTTTTACTCCTTTGGTTAAGTCTTTGGATGAGCATAGGTGTTTGATTTTTAGGAGCTCCCAGTTATCTAGTTTCTCTTCTGGTGTTTGTGTATTGTTAGTAATGTTTTGATTACTGTTTAGGCCATGTATTAGGGCTCCTAGCATTGTCCCTATTTTTTCTTCCATGATCTCAATTGTTTTAGATTTTGTATTTAGGTCTTTGATCTATTTTGAGTTAGTTTTTGTGCATGGTGTGAGGTATGGGTCTTGTTTCATTTTTTTTGCAGTTGGATATCCAGTTATGCCAGTACCATTTATTAAAGAGACTGTCTTTTCCCCATTTAGCAGACTGTGGGCCTTTGTCAACTATCAGCTGCTCATATGTGGATGGATTTATGTCTGGATTCTCAATTCTGTTCCATTGGTCTATGTACCTATTGTTATGCCAGTACCAGGCTGTTTGGACTACTGTGATGGTATAATAGGTTCTAAAATCAGGTAGAGTGAGGCCTCCCACTTTGTTCTTCTTTTTCAGTAATACTTGACTTATCTGGGACCTCTTTTCCTTCCATATGAAGTTGGTGATTTGTTTCTCCATCTCATTTAAAAATGTCGTTGAAATTTGGTTCGGAATTGCATCGTATCTATACATCGCTTTTGGTAGAATAGACATTTTTGTAATGTTAAGTCTTCCTATCCATGAGCAAGGTATGTTTTTCCACTTATGTATGTCTCTTTTGGTTTCTTGTAGTAGTGTCTTGTAGTTTTCTTCTTGGAGGCTACTGTAAATGGTTTTGATTTGGTGATTTCTTCTTTGACATTCTCTTTGTTGGTGTAGAGGAATCCAACTGATTTTTGTATGTTTATCTTGTATCCCCATGCTCTGCTGAACTCTTCTATTAGTTTCAGTAGTTTTCTTGAGGATTCTTTAGGGTTTTCTTTGTATAAGATCATATCATCTAACTCTTTTACTTCTTCCTTACCAATCTGGATGCCCTTTATTTCTTTAGCTAGCCTAATTGCTCTGGCTGGGACCTCTAGCACAATGTTGAATAAGAGTGATGATAAAGGGCATCCTTATCTGGTTCTCATTCTCAAGGGGAATGCTTTCAGACTCTTTCCATTTAGGATGATGTTGGCTGTTGGCTTTGTATAAATGCCCTTTATTATGTTGAGGAATTTTCCTTCTGTTCCTATTTTCCTGAGAGTTTTTATCATGAATAGATGTTGAACTTTGTCAAATGCCTTTTCTACATCAATTGGTAAAATCATATGATTCTTGCCTTTTGTTTTATTCATGTGATAGATTACATTAGTTGTTTGTCTAATATTGAACCATCCCTGCATAACTGGTATGAATCCCACTTGGTCATGGTGAATTATTTTTTTGATATGTTGTTGAATTCTATTGGCTAGAATTTTGTTGAGGATTTTCATATCTAAGTTCATGAGGGGTATAGGTCTGTAATTTTCTTTTTTTGTGGTGTCTTTACCTGGTTTTGGTATCAGGGATATGCTGGCTTCGTAGAATGAGTTTGGGAGTATTCCCTCCTTTTCTGTGCCCTGAAATACCTTTAGTGGTAGTGGTGTTAACTCTTCTCTGAAAGTTTGGTAGAACTGTCCAGTGAAGCCATCAGGTCCAGGGTTTTTTTTTTGTTGAGAGTTTTTAAATTACCTCTTCAATCTCTTCTTTTGTTATGGGTTCATTTAGTTGTTCCACCTCTGTTTGTTTAGTTTAGGTAGGTAGTGTGTTTCTAGAAATTCACCCATTTCTTCTAGGTTTTCAAATTTGTTAGAGTGCAATTTCTCATAGTAATCTGATATGATTCTTTTAATTTCAGTTGGGTCTGTTGTGATATTATCGATCTCATTCCTTATTTGAGTTATTTTTGTCCTCTCCTGTTTTTATTTTGTCAGTTTGGCCAATGGTTTATCAATTTTGTTAATTTTATCAAAGAACCAGCTTTTGCTACCTCCTTTAATTGCTTTTCTGTTCTCTATTTCATTTAATTCTGCTCTAATTTTTATTATTTGCTTTCTTCTGGTGCCTGAAGATTTCTTTTGTTGCTGTCTTTCTATTTATTCAAGTTGTGTGGATAATTCTTTGATTTTGGCCCTTTCTTTTTTTTGGATGTGAGCATTTACTGCTTTTGCTGTGTCCCAAAGGTTCTGATAGAAAGTGTTTTCATTCTCATTGGAGTCTCTGAATTTCATTATTCCATCCTTAATGTCTTCTATAACCCAGTTGTTTTCAATCAGGTTGCTGTTCAGTTTCCAAGATTTGATTTCTTTTCCCTGACTTTTCTGTTATTGATTTCTACATTTATGGCTTTATGGTCAGAGAAGATCCTTTGCAATATTTCAGTGTTTTGATTTCTGTTAAGGCTTGCTTTATGACCTAACATGTAGCCTATTCTAGAGAATGTTCCATGTGCTTTGGAAAAGAAAGTATACTTGGATGCTGTTGGGTGGTGTGTTGTGTATATGTCTGTGAGGTCAGGTTGGTTGATTGTGGCACTTAGATCTTCTGTGTCTTTACTGAGCTTCTTTTGAATGCTCTGTCCTTCCGCTAAAGCAGTATGTTGAAATCTCCTATTATTATTGTGGAGCTGTCTATCTCACTTTTCAATGCTATTAGAGTTTGTTTTATGTGTCTTGAAGCCCTGTCATTGGGTGCATAAATATTTAATATGCTTATATCCTCCTGGTATATTGTCCCTTTAATCATTATGTAGTGTCCTTCCTTATCCTTTGTGGTGGATTTAGCTTTCAAGTGTATTTTGCGAGAAATTAATATTGCCACTCCTGCTCTGTTTTGATTGTTGTTTGCTTGGTACATTTTTTTCCATCCTTTGAGTTTTAGTTTGTGTCTTTAAGATGTGTTTCTTGTAGGAACCATATAGACAGATCATGCTTTTTAATCCATCCTGCCACTCTCTGTGTCTTTTTTGGTACATTTGGTCCATTACATTCACCTTAATTGTGGATAGGTATGAGATTAGTGCTGTTATTTTGATGTCTTTTTTTGTGTGTTGTTGACAGTTTCTTTTTTTCCACTTAAGTTTTTGTGTTGAGTAGTTTTTTGATATATATTGTGTTTTGCTCTTATTTGTTGTTGATTTTGTTTTTACTGAGTATTTTTTTCTTGTATTTTATTTTGATTTGTAGGATTGTTCGTTTCCTTTGTGGTTACCTTAATATTTACCCTTAGTTTTCTGAGTTTAAACCAAACTTTTATTTCTTTATTTACTTTGACTTCCTCTCCATATGAAAGATCTATGAGTACATTTTTTAGTCTCTCTTTATTTTTTTAATGTTGTCATCTTTTACATAATGACATTGCTCTTTCCCTGTTTTGAGAGTTTTTTTATCTTGATTTATTTTTGTGATTTTCCTATCTGGGTTGAAATCTGTTTGCTCTGTCCTGTGTTCTAGTCTTGGGTTGATGTCTGATATTATTGATTTTCTAACCAGAGAACTCCCTTTAGTATTTCTTGTGGTTTTGGTTTGGTTCTTACAAATCCCCTAAACTTCTGTTTATCTGGAAATGGCCTAATTTCACCGTTATATCTGAGAGACAGTTTTGCCTGATGTATGATTCTTGGTGGCAACTTTTTTTCCTTCAGTGCTTTATATAAGTGATCCCATTACCTTCTTGCCTGCATGGTTTCTGCGTAGTAGTCAGAGCTTATTCCTGTTGACTCTCGTTTGTAGGTGACTTTTTGTTTATCCCTAGCCACTCTGAAAATTCTCTCTTTATCTTTGGTTTTGGCTACTTTGATTATAATATATCTTGGTGACTTTCTTTTGAGATCTACTTTATGTAGAGTTCGATGAGCATCTTGAATAGATATCTTTTCATCTTTCACAATATCAGGGAAGTTTTCTGCCAACAAATCTTCAACAATTCTCTGTATTTTCTGTTATCCCTCCCTGTTCTAGTCACTTGTAGGTTATTTTTCTTGATAGAGTCCCACACGATTCTTAGGGTTTCTTTATTTTTTTTAAATTCTTTTATCTGGTTTTTCTTTAAATATATTGTTGCCAAGTGTTTTATCTTTAGTCTCACTAATTCTGCCTTCCATTTCCTTAGTTCTGCTCCTCTGACTTTGTACTGAGTTGTCTAATTCTGAAATTTTATTGTTAATTTTCTGAATTTCTGATTGCTGTCTCTTTACAGATTCTTGCTGCCTAATAAATTTTTCATTACGTTCTTGAATAACGTTTTTAATTTCTTCAACTACTTTATCTGTATGTTCCTTGATGTGTTCTGCTTTTTGCCTGATCTCCTTCCTGATCTCTTGAAGAGTTCTATATGTTAATCTTTTGCATTGTACATCTGGTGATTCCAGGAAAACATCTTCATCCAGAAGGTTCCTTGTTTTGAGAGCTTGTTGAAGCGATCATGGTCTGTTTCTTTATGTGATTTGATATTGACTCTTGCCATCTATAAGGTATTGTAATAATTTGTTTGTTTTCTGTATGCTAGCTTTTTTTTGTTTTGGTATGTGCAAATATGTTGCTTCAGTGAGCTAGCTTGATTATTCGCACCTTTGAAGCACTAATGTCCTGTCATCAGATGGCTGGAACTGTTACCAGGTACATGAGCCTAGGAATCCATTCACTTTTCTTGTATAGATTCTACAGTCTTAGAGGGGCAGGGGTGTTTGGTGTAGGCACAGGCATCTGGTTACAGCAGGGGGTCACGCTCTCAGCAAGGCTGGGGGCTGACAACCGTCCCGAGTGTCTGTGAGGAAAGTGCGTCCCTGTTCCCTAGAGTGCGCAGGTGGGTGGGTTCTGTAGCTTGACCATGGGCACCCAGTGCTTTTGGTTGTAAGGACTGGGAGGCACCACTTATCCTTGAATCCCTGTGGCAGGTGGCTAGATGACGTGACTGGAGCCACCAGTCCTCAGGCCCCTGATGTGGGTAGGTGAGGACCCTGTTTAATAAGCAAAGTGGTGTCAAACATCAAAAACCCTCCTCTCCACTGCACAGCTGAAATAGTTGAAGTCAGATCTCAAGCACATACACTGTTGTAGTCTGCCAACAAGGGCATAATCTCGTGAAGTGGGCCCACACAGGTCCATGCAGGGGTGAAAGGTATTCAAAGTCTGCATACCATTTGTGTCTGTACAGGAGCCGCTTCTGTCCTGAGCTCCCCAGCTTAGTGGAGCTGGCAGATTATCTTTTCCCCTAATTGTTAATTTATTCCTTCTCCAAGGCCAAGAGAATGGCTCAGAGCCCGCAGCAGGACCTATCTCAGGCCCAGGGAAATTAACAGCCCCTAAAGCCAGCTTGGAGCTGGGTGTGTGATAAAATAAACTTAAATACTTAGCTTTTGCCAAAAGTGCTGTTCTTCTCGGGGTCTGGAGGTGTGAGTAGACTGTGCTGCTCACTGTCTCTCCCTGAGGAAACTGCTTCTGGAACGCTACTGCCAGCCCTGCCATGGTCACTTCAGGGGATCATGCCTGAGGGGTGCTGGTTCCCGCTGAGTCAGGTCTGGAAACTCCTTGCCGCTTCTAAACTGTCTCTCCCTCCCACTGCTGCTCAGTCCAATTTCCTAACTTTGCCTTTGATATTCAGGGTTCCTAGCTTGTCATATATATATAATCATTTCACTTGTTTTTTGAGTCTTTGTTGTAAGAGCGATCACCAGAAGTGTCTGACTACTCTGCTGTCTTGGCCTTGCCTCCCACATCAAATCTGTTCTTGAGATGGCCTTTCTCTAAATTCAGGTGGGATATACTCAAAGTTGTAATTTGACTCTTTCTCACTTGTTTTAATTTTCTTTAGCTTCAACTTGAACTTGTATATGAACAATTGATGGTCTGTTCCACAGTTGGCTTCTGGCCTTGTTCTAACTGATGATATTGAGCTTCTCCACAGATGCCGTCGATTTGATTTCTGTGTATTCCATCAGGCGAGGTCCATGTGTACTGTTTATATTGTTGATAAAAGGTATTTGGAATGAGTAAGTCATTGGTCTTGCAAAATTCTATCAGTCTCTGGCATTTCTTCTGTCACCAAGGCCATGTTTTCGAAAAACTGATACTACTTGTTTGTTTCCAACTTTCGTGCTCCAATTAGCAGTAATTATCAACTCATTTTGATTGCATCTTTGATAAATTTCAAACTTTAGAAGTTGGTAAAATATATAAATTATTTTTGGCATTAGTGGTTAGTGCATAAATTTGAATAATTATATCAGTTGGTCATCCTTGCAGGCGTCTGGATATTATCCTATCAGTGACAGTATTGACTTTAGGATAGATCTTGAAATGTTCTTTTTGACAATGAATATATGTTGGAGGAAAGATCATCTGTTTCTGGGTATAGAAAGATAAATAACATGATGAGTCACCTCTCTAGAGGTTTTATCGTAGAGTGCTTATTTGAAGCTGATTAGATTAGAAAGTTCAGCATTTCTGAATCTGGAATAATCAAACATCAACAAATGAATGGAATTTTAGTGACTTCAGATTTCCAGGTCTTAACAGGTTTTTACTTCCTGTTTTTGTGCATTGTTCTGGTTCTAAGCTTGACTCCACCTGTGTTTCTGACCTTGTCTCCAATAGTCTTGTGCTCTTAAACTAGTCCAGATACTCTAGAGATCATCATGAAGGGTTCTTCATGTATTACTTCTCCTGAGAAGTGTATCTGCTCTTCTCTTTCTGCAGAATCAGTGATGTAAGCCTATATTTTAAAGTACCTTGATAAATACCAATAGAAAGCACTCATAAAAAGACAAGCTTTCAATCCTATTTTCTTTGTCAATACTTTAAAAATATCTACCTTGAAATGTGAAAGCCAGAAAGACTCTCTTCTGAATTTCTGCTCTATCTTTCATCCATGAAGATCTAAATACAAAAAGTTTATTTGCTCAAATTGATGTGAGAAGGCAGTTTTAGGGTTAGGATTAAATATGAAAAAGAGGATCAGAAAATGCCAGTGGAAATATCAGATAATATTTTATTGGTAAACATTCATTCAACAAATATTGAGTTAATACTATGTGTCATTCACTTATGTTGGCATTGGGAACGTAGTGAATAAGACAGGTTAAGTTCCTAATCCCATGCCATTTACATATTAATAAATATACAAGTAAACATAACTACATGTAAGTAAATAGACATAAAGGTAACTTAAAATAGACATAAAGGTAACTTAAAATAATACATAGTTACTGCTTTGGAAGAAGGTATTGGGGAGGCATTAAGTAAGGTGGGCAGAAAAGACCTAGCCAAGAAGGTGAATATAGTGTATCCACATCATAGGATAAACTCAGATGTTGAAAATAGTGTTTAAAGAACATGAAAAGATGTTCAGCATCATTACTCACTCGTCAGTGAAATTAAAACTATAACAAGATTCCATTTCACATTCAAAAGAATGGATAAAATTAAAAAATATTGAGAGTACTCAAGGTTGATGAGGACCAGCAGCAATTGGAACTCTCACACTTTGTTGGTGGAGATGTAAAATGATGTAAGCACTTTGAAAAGCTGTTCGGTAGGGTCTTTTAAAGCTATACATCTGCACCATGACCCCCAAGTGAAAACATATCCGCAAAATGACTTATACAAGAATAGTCATACAGCCTTATTCATAATAGCCAAAAAACTAGAAACAAGTAAAATGTTAATGAACAGGAGAAAGTGTAAATTAACTGCAGTATATTCATACAATGAAATACTACTTATCACTGAAAAAAGAACAGACTGTTGGCAGGCAACAATATGTATGAACCCTTAAAAACATTATGCTGAATTAAAGAAGCCAGACACAAAAGAATACATGGTGTATGATTCCATTTATTTGAAATCAAGTACAGGCAACAGTATCCTATGGTAATAAAAATCAAAAGATTGATGACTCTTGGGGTGGTGGTGGTAATTGACTGGAAAGGGGCATCAGGGAACTTCTGGGGTGATGATGGTTATGTTTTGTATTTTGATTTGCGTTTTCAGTCCTTTAATGTATAAAAATGGCAAAAGTCATTGAGCATTATATATGAACTATTCTATTAAAATAATATGACACTATAAAACTAAAAGTAGATTTGGAAAAAATGATTTGTATGTGGGAAAATGTTATGTACACTGTCAATAAATGAGAGAGTTGCAAAGTTATGTGTACTGTATAATCTACACACCACGTAAAATGGATGGAAAGAAAAGGACTAGTGAAAATATGCTGCAACGTTAACAATCATGATTAACATTGCTGGGTGAGAGAACTGGTACGATTGTGGGTGATTGTTATTCAACATGGTTATGACAGATAGTTGATCAGTTAATTTAAACTATTTCAAAGCAGAGAACCAAAAGAAAAAGACATGCATATCCTAAACATTTTAACTTTAAGCATATAAGTAAGTGTTCATTTAATTGCTGGATTTTTCTTGTAGGATACAGGCCTTTTTTGCATAAAGTTCTGTTAACTGGAGTTCCACATTTTTTTTTTCTAAAATAAACTACCCCCATTTTTGTTTCTTTAGCAAGGATTTAAAGAGTATGGGAATGATCTGAGTGCAGATTATTATGACTTTCAAAAAAAGTATCAAACGCCTACCTTATTCAACAGAAAATTTTAATTACTTCCCTTTACGAAGACTTTCCAAAGAATTCAAATTATTTTTATAGACTCAATAGCTCGCCTTCTTTTCATGCTTATTTTATGTGACATTTAATTACACCTCATAAACACATTAGTAGGTACAACTGGAATAAACAAGTTTGTGAATAAATAACCTCACTCTTGGTAAGCATGCAAATCAACCTATGAGAGGAGACATTGCAAATACACCAAAGAGAGGCTCACCAGCTACAGGCAAATTCATCATCCCGTGGGTATTAATCAGTATGTTTTACAGAGAAAATGGAGAGTGTTGATTAATCCAGCAAATCTGTTAAGTGGGCCTCAGTTAAGAGAACTTCTATTAACTTTTCCAAAATTCCCACACTGATCATATATTTTTGCCAATCAGAAAAAGTAATCATTTACATTATCTAAAAGTAATATTACAAGGAATAAGAAAATAATACAAGTAGAAACATCATAAAAACACTTGTTTGAATAAGCTTTGCAAATTTTTGAACTGTGAGACAGCTGCATGTCCTTAGGATACATTTTACATATTTTTACATCTGAATTTTGGGAAAGAGAAATAATGGCAAATTCTTTAGATCCTAAATTCAGACTTTTTATGGAAAGAATGTTGGATTTTACCTTGAAGACAGCTTGGGATGACCTTTGGAAAATATGAAGACTTATCCTTACTCCAGGACTACTGGACTTTCATTGGTATGTGAAATGGATGTTCATTGGTAAATTAAAAATGGTGTGTTCTCATTTTCCAGCTCCACCCACCCACTTTATGAAAATAACACCTGGTCCTCTATTCCCTATTTTGGTGAATTGACACTACCACTCATCCATTTGTTAAGACAAAAATCAAGGAATTCTTAATCTATAATTCAACAAGCAATTAATCAAGAGACAATTGATTTACTTCTTATATATTTACTAACACTACCTACCTTACCTCACTATTTCACGTTCACTCAACTCCATTATGACTCCAAAATATACTGTGATTAACCTAAATCAATCATTTTCTTTATCCTAATCCTATACCTTTGAGTAAAAGCATTCAAGGACTCTAGGCTTTACTTTTCATTACGTTTTTCAGGTTAAGCAGATTGATATTTTTTCTGCAGTAGAATTAGCAGGACTCAATTTTTTTTTTTTTTAAGAACTTAGTACTGGAGTTAGAAAACCAAAAGGAAAGAACACACTGGGCATTTCTCAAGCTGAAAGAACTGAAGAAAAAATTCAAGCCTCAAGGTGGCATTTTGACAGTTTCTGTGGGCAAAATATCGAAGGATGCAGGAAGCATCAAAAGAAGGTAGAAGGAATACACAGAGTCACAGTACCAGAAAGAATTGGTCGATGTTCAGCCATTTCAGTAAGTAGTATATGATCAAGAACCAATGGTTTTGAAGGAAGAAGTCCAAGCTGCACTGAAGACACTGGTGAAAAACAAGACCCCAGGAAATAAATGAATACCAATTGAGATATTTCAGCAAATCAGTGCAGCACTGTAGGTGCTCACTCATGTATGCCAAGAACTTTGGAACACAGCTACCTGGCCAACTGACTGGAAGAGATCGATCGATATTTGTGCCCATTCCAAAGAAAGGTGATCCAACAGAATGCTGAAATTATCAAACAATATCATTAATATCAAATGCAAGTAAAAGTTTGCTGAAGATAATTTAAAAATGGTGGCAACAGTACATAGACAAGGAATCGCCAGAAATTCAAGCCAGATGCAGAAGAGGACATGGAATGAGGATATTACTGCTGATGTCAGATGGATCTTGGCTGAAAGCAGAGAATACCAGAAAGATGTTTACCTGTGTTTTATTGACTGTGCAAAGGTATTTGTGTGGATCAGAACAAATTATGGGTAACATTGCAAAGAATGAAAATTCTAGAACACTTAATCGTGCTCCTGCGGAACCTGTATATAAAACTGAGATGCAGTCTCAAACAGAACAAGGGAATATTGCATGGTTTAAAATCAGGAAAGATGTGTTTCAGAGTTGTATCCTCTAACCATACTTATTCAATCTGTATGCTGAGCAAACAACCTGAGAAGCTGGACTACGTGAAGAATGGGGCATCAGGATTGGAGGAAGAGTCATTGGCAATGCGCGATATGCAGATGACACAACCTGGCTTACTGGAAATGAAGAGGACTTGAAGTACTTAACTGGTGAAAATCAGACTACAGCCTTCAGTATGGATTACATTCACCTCAACATAAAGGAAACGAAAATCCTTACAGTTGGACCAATAAGCAACATCATGATAAATGGAAAAAAGGTTGAAACTATCAAGGATTTCATTTTACTTGGATCCACAATCAATGCCCATGGAAGCAGCAGTAAAGAAATCAAATGATGTATTGCACTGGACAAATCCGTTACAAAAGGCCTCTTTAAAGTGTTGGAAAAGCAAAGACATCACTTTGAGGACTAAGGTGAGCCTGACCTTAGTCATGATATTTTCAGTCATTTCATATGCATGTGAAAACTGGACAATGAATAAGGAAGAGTGAAGAAGAGTTGATGTCTTTGAATTATGGTATTGGCAGAGAATATTGAATATACCATGGACTCCAGAAGAACTAGCAAGTCTGTCTTAGAAGAAATACTGCACTGTGCTCATTGGAAGTGAGGATGGCAAGGCTTCATCTCATGTACTTTGGACATGTTATCAGGAAGGACCATTCCTTAGGGAAAGACATCATGCTTATAAAGTAGAGGGTCAGCAAAAAAGAGGAAGACCCTTGGTGAGATGGATTGACAGTGGCTGCAAAGATGGCCTCAAACATAGCAATGATTGTGAGAATGGTGCTGGGCGTTGGAACCAACTTGATAGCACCTGGCAACAACTAACAGTATTGCTATTTGTTCTGTTTCCACTGTGGTTTTCTCTGTGATAATGCACTGAGATTTTTAATATGAAAGTTGATCTCTTCACTCCATCCCATTGTCTTTGTCATATAGTGCTGCTGTAACAGAAATACCACAAGCGGTTGGCTTCAACAAGCAGAGGTTTATTCTTTCACAGTCTTGTAAGCTAGAAGTCCAAATTCAGGGCATCAGCTTCAGGGGAAGCCTTTCGCTGTCTGTCAGCTCTGAAGCTCTTTGTCATCCATCTTCCCCTGGTTGAGGAGTTTCCCAGTGCAGGGACACCGGGTCCAAAGGATGTATTCTGCTCCTGGTGCTGCTTTCTTGATGGTATGAGGTCCCCCCATCTCTACTCACTTCCCTTTCCCTTAATCTCTTGTAAGATAAAAGGTGGTGCAGGCCACACTCCAGGGAAGCTCCCTTTACATTGGGTCAGTGTTGTGACCTTAGTAAGAATGTTACCATCGATCGTACTCTAATCCTTTTTAACATAATCTAATCTTGCATACTGTAATCCTTTTTAACATAATCTAATCTTGCATCTTTAACCATAGACAGAGATTAGGATTTACAACACATAGGAAAATTAGTCACAAAATGGAGCATAACCACATAATATTTGGCCTAGCCAAGTTATTTGGGGTACACAATTCAATCCCTGACACCTATCTACATTTCAAATTGATAGTTGTTAATTGTAGAACTAAACCTAGTAATTGTTTGTTTACTTAAACCTAGCAATGTTCTTATTGATCCTCTGTCAATAAAGAGAATTTCACTGTGTCCCTTTGCTTAGAAGTCTAGCTATGGTAGATACTTTGTGAATCCCTGTAGAATTAAAGAATGGTGAGCTTGGCAGGAGAATGGGAATTAATATACATGTGTCACTTGGTAGCCTAGAGCCTACTTCAACAAGTAATTGTTGGTTAAGACAAAACTGGTTTGTGAAATTAACACAGCTGTGTATATATATATATATATATATATATATTTATATAAAAGGCTGTAACTGTATGTTGGGGTTTTGTTTTAGAATAAAGAGCATGGCAACCAGCTCTGTGATATCCAAGTACAATACAAGGTAATTAAAAATTCTAGAGGCTTGAATGATGTGACCAGGGGCTGAGTCAGACTGCCAGGAAAATATTTAAATTATTGAAATGACTGCTTATATTACAGACAAAAATGAAAATGAGTATTTGTCTTCCATTTCAATTGTTTTTGACATGGGATTCAAATTTACTTCTATCTGTATCCCAGATTGTTAACCATTGAGGATTTAAAGAAAACCTTTGTAAAATAAAAATCATTTTTCTTTCACTTTTTCCTGAAAAGTGAAAAAATTTTTTCTCAAGTTGCCCATTCATTTTTCCTATGGGGGCATGGAGAAGGTATTGTTTCATAGACCATGGTTAACCTCTGTTAAAAAATGGAAAGATAGCCCAACAAAGAATACTACATCTGATTTTACACGTTAAGAACAATTCCAGGCTTAGCTATTAGAATACTTAATGATCTTGACAAGATCTTCAATACATATTTTTGGGGTCGTCATGTGGATCACCTCTCCTGAATCTATACATATTAGCACCCTAATTATATGGCAAATCTTGCCCACAATAACATACTCAATTATTTAAAGGAATAATATCCCTTATTATTATGCATTTCTATGGTGACCTTGTTATTGAAACTAGGCCTAGGCCAGTAAATGAAAATCAAGTGCTTTATATCACCAAAAAAATGGAAATGGTCAATTTGCACATGCAAAATATTTAACATCTTTAATAACTAAAGAAATGTAAAATGAGATACCAGTATACCTTTCCTCACATCAAATTGTAAAAATTGAAAGTAATATAAAATGTAACATTGGTGAGGGTGTGGGTAAATGGGCACTATTACATATTCCAGATATGTTGAAGACAGGCTCAAAGTGCCAAAAGCCCTAAGAATATTCAAATTTCTTAACTTGGAAACCTCGCTTAGAGAATTTAGCCTAGGAAACAATCAGAAATATGAAAAATAATCATTTGCTAGAACATTAACATAATTTTAAGAATTGGAAATGATCTAAAGTTTGGATAATAGAAAATAGATTACAGTAGTTATGAAACATCCATAAAATTATCTAATATTATGGTACAATATGGTGTAGTAGATGTTATGGATTGAACCGTGTCTCCCCAAAATCTGTGTTGTAAATGCTAACCCCTATACCTGTGTTATAATCCAATTTGGGAACAGGTTTTCTTTATGTTAATGAGGCAGTGTTCGTATAGGGTGTGTCTTGAGCCAATCTCTTTTGAGATTGACCCACCCACTGCTATCAAGTTGATTCTGACTCACAGGGACCTTATAGGACAGAGTAGAACTGCCCCATACAGTTTCCAAGGAGCAGCTGGTGGATTCAAACTATCAACCTTTTGGTTAGCAGCTGAGCTCTTAACCACTGAGCCACCAGGGCTCCTTTGAGATTGACATCAGCCATAATATCCCTTGTTCCAAGACCTCTTCTGAATCTGGCTTGAATTTCTGGCAGTTCCCTGTGAATGTACTGCTGCCACCATTTTTTAATTGTCTTCAGCAAAGCTTTACTTGTATGTAATATTAATGATATTGTTTGATAATTTTCGAATTCTCTCAGATTTCCTTTCTTTGAAATGGGCACAAATATAGATCTCTTCCAGTTGGTTGTCTCTTCCAGGTAGCTGTCTTCCAAATTTTTTGGCGTAGACGAGTGAGCACTTCCAGCGTTGTATCCATTTGTTGAAACATTTCAATTGGTATTCCGCCAGTTCCCAGAGCCTTGTTTTTTGCCAATGCCTTCAGTGTAGCTTGGACTTCTTCCTTCCATACTATCAGTTCTTGATCATATACTACTTTCTGAAATGGTTGAACATGGACTAATTCTTTTTTGTGCCATGACTCTGCGTATTCCTTCTATCTTCTTTTGATGCTTCATGCATCGTTCAGTACTTTGCACATAGAATCCTTCAGTATTGCAACTCAAGGTTTGAATTTTTTTCTTTGGTTCTTTCAGCTTGAGAAATGCTGAGCATGTTCCTCCCTTTTGGTATTCTAACTTCCCGTCTTTGTACTTTACTTTGTCTTCTTGAGCCACCCTTTGAAATCTGTTCAGCTCTTTTACTTCATCATTCCTTCTTTTGCTTTAGCTACTTGACATTCAAGAGCAAGTTTCAGGGTTTCTTCTGACATCCATTTTTGTATTTTCTTTTGTTCTTTCCGTTTTAATGACCTTGTGTTTTCTTCATGTATGATGTCCTCCTGTAGCTTGTCTGGTCTTCAGACATTTGCGTTCAGTGTGTCAAATCTACTGTTGATATAGTCTCTAAATTCAGGTAGGATATACTCAAGGTTGTACTTTTTGCTCTTGCGGAGTGGTTTTAATTTTCTTCAGCTTTAGCTCGAACTTGCATAGGAGTAATTCATGGTCTTTTCTACAGTCGACCCCTGGCCTTGTTTTGACTGATGTCATAGTCTTTTTCCACAGATGTAGCTGACATGATTCCTGTGCACTCCATCTGGTGAGGCCCATGTGTATAGCTGCCATTTATGTTGTTGAAAAAAGGTGGGAAAAATAGTGATATCATTGGTTAATTTGAATTAAATATCTATGTATCTTTTCAAAATTTCCTCTGTTTGCCCTATTAACAATTGTCTCTACTCAGTTGAACATAAGTTAGCATTTCCTAAATGATCTTTTATGACTACTATCGCAGTAAAGGTTGCAAAATATGACTCAGACTACACGTTATATGTGTAGAGAAAATATTAATTTATTTTATGTTTTGGTGATTGATCTTCCTTATGAACCTGTACCTGTTGATGAGTAGGAATATAATTGTAATGGTGTGAGTCATGGTTTTGTGTATTCTGGATATGGGATGTAGAACATACATTGATCAATGGGTCAGAGCTTATAGAGTACCATATAAGAGAACCCAACAAATTTACAAGATACCGTGTTCCAGCTTTTGGATCATGGTGCACATGGCAAGATCAGTGAATTTCATGAGTATTAGCTGATGGCCTTACTTCTAGAAGGTCCTTAGGTGGTACAAACAGTTTGCACTCTACTGCTTACCTAAAGGTTGGTGGTTCAAACCCACCCAGTGGTACTAGCAATGAAAAGGCCTAGTGGTCTGTTTTCATAAATATTATAATCACGAAAACCCTATGGAGCAGTTCTACTCTATAATACTTGGGGTCACCATGAGTAGGAATCTATTCGAAAGCAACTAACAGTGACAACATAAAATGGGTAAAGGGTTTCTTTTTCAGAAGAAAATACTTTTGAAATACCATTTATTAGTTTATGAATGCTCTTGCTTGTTACAATTCAGAATATGAAAAATTTCAAATGAGGAAAATTGCCACTTCTCTATAATGCAAATGCTGCAATGTAATTGGCCACACACGTCATCCGTCAGCCTCCTGAGACTCAGGGTTGGTCGCTGTCATTAGCAAGTGGAACATACATTAGCCAGGTTAAATTTAGTGAAAGAAAGTCCAAGTGCTGAATATGTGCACTTGCCAACATGACTGTTTAGTTTTGAACACATTTAGCAAGCAGTGGGATATAAAGAGGCCAATTTACATTCACAGAATGAGTTATCTACCTGCTTATTGGGAGCATCCTCTTTAGTGAGGGCCTTATAGTGTGTGTTCAATAAATGAAAATCAATATTTTCATTTCTAGGCTCTTCCACATGCTGTTCCCCCAAACCTCCATTAATCAACTTCCTATCTTTTTTTAAAAAAATCTATTTTGTTGTTGTTGAGAATATACACAGTGAAATATACACCAGTTCAACAGTTTCTACATGTACAATTCAGTAACACTGATTATGTTCTTCGAGTTGTACAACCATTCTCACCCGCCTTTTCTGAGTTGTTGCACCCCCATTAACATAAACTCACTCCCCCCTAAGGTTTCTGTCTAATCTTTCAGGTTGTTGTCAATTTGATGCCATATAGATAATTCATAAAAGAACATAATGCTCAAGGCAGACCTTTTTTTACTTGTTAAGCTAAACAATTGTTTGGTATTAAGAAGACTTCAGGGGAAATTTTTGGTTTAAGTTTTGAAGATTATCTCAGGGCAATTATCTCAGAGGTTCATCTGGCCTCCATGGCTCCAGGAAGTCTGCAGTCCATGAGAATCTGAAATTCTATTCTGTATTTTCCCCCTTTTGATAAAGATTCTTCTATACAATCTCTGATCAAAATGTTCAGTGATGGTAGCCAGTCCCCATCCAGTTCTTCTGGGCTCGTGTCAAAGGAGGCAATTAACCACACATTCCATTTCCTCCTCCTAATCCTGACTGTTTTACTTCTTCTGTTGCTCCAGGTGAATAGAGACTAATTGTTGTGTCTTAGGTGGCTGCTTGCAAGCCTTTAAGATCCCAGAAACTACACAGTGAACTAGGAGGTAGAACAGATGCACTAAACAGGTTATTAGGCCAATTATCCAGGATGTCCCATGAAACCATGACCCTAAACGTCCAAACCGAGGAACCAAATCCCATGAGGTGATTTGTTGTACCTAAGCAGCCTCAGCAGCTATGCTTTTTTTTTTTTTTTTGGCCATTGTTGTAAATATTTCTATCATACAACTTTTGCAAATTCACCTTTTTTTTTTTTTAACGGGTGTACAGCTTATTGACAGCACTTACACTAATCGGCTATGCAACCCTACCCTTATTCAATGCGATTTTCCCATCACTGTAAACCAAAACTCAGTACTCTATAAGCGGTAACTCCCATTTCTCTCTCCCTCCTAACTACTAATAAACTTTGGTATTTGTACATTTACCTTTTGTTGTCTTTTTATATAAGCGTCTTTATATAAAAGGACACTTATATATTTGTCCTTTTGTGATTAAATTATTTCACTCAGCATAATGTCTTCAAACTCCATCCATATTTTAGCGTGTATCAAGATTTCATTTCTCCTTTTTTTATTTTTAAGTCTCTGTTTTGACAAGCCATTAACTACTGTCCATGTATTGCTATAGATCTCCGACTCACGCCAAGTCCCCTTTTTGGCAAAGTAGACCAAGAACGCTACTGCTCAAACATCAGTTCACATACTTCTCACTATGTTAAACATTCACTTACCATATGGGCCAACAATTTTTGACCTTCACTTAGCAGCTGAACTCTTCACCACTGCACCAGCAGGGTTCCATTTGCCCAAAACATATGAAAGCACATGCCTATAAAATGATTTGGATATGAATGTTCTGAGAAGCTTTATCCATAATAGCTAAAAACTATAAACAGCCCAATGTCTATTAACAGATGAATAGATAAACAAATTGATATATACATACAATGAAATAGTACTAAGCAATACAAATGAAAGAGCTGCTTGTACATGCAGAAATATGGATGAACCCCACACCCTTATGATGAACAAAATAAGCCAGAGAGAAGAGTCCATATTGTATGATTTCATTTATATGAAGTACTAGAACATGCAAAATGAATCTAAAGTGTTAAAAATATCAGCGATTGTTTGTGGTAGGTGGTGGGTGTGCAGAGATTGACTGCAAAAAGGTTCAGCGAACTTTCTGGGGAGAAGAACATGTTATGTGTCTTCACTGGGATAGTGGTTACAGAAATTCTTTCACAGGAAAAACAAAACAAAATAATTCCCTCTTATGAGTGTGATATATGACAATACCACACCTTGCAGAAGTAATTTATAGAGCAAACTGTGTCATGAACTTATTATATATTAAAATCTGTGGAATTTATTGTATATAAATTATATCTTAATAAAGTTGATTTAAAAAATAAATTTGACCCACTGGGATTTTGTCCTTTTTTGCTGTCATTCAGGGCTACCCATGAGTGAGGCTATAATTACAGCTACTTCCAGCTGATACCAATATTTAATAAAGTGCCATATGTAAACAAGACTTGAGTGATTTTCTTCCCAATCACAGAGAGCTTCCCCAAGGCCCTACCTGTGGATTTAGGGAAGGATGGCTAGGCCACAGACACATTGGGAAATTGATCCATCTGCTTATGCAAAATACTTGTGCCTTCATGACCTTTCTGAAACTGAATCTTTCATGTATTACTTCTACTTGATAATGAGAAACTGTTGGACATTCAAGGTTTTACAGGTTGGTGGATCATAAAACACCAAATTCACAATGAGTGGTGCAGGTCACAGGCTCTACCTCATGTTCATGTCCCATGGTCATGAGTTCAGTCTCTACAGGGCTACTAGCAAGTAAGAAGTTATTTTTTAAAGGATTTGCTGCAAAGCGTATATCTTTGTTTCAAGATACAGGTGTCACTGCCTCTATACAGTTTTGCAGCAGGCTCTGTACAATATTCTAATCTGCTGCAAAGACTTTAAGCACAGTTGGAGCTTAATGGTTAGAAGGAACAACTAGCAAAGCTATTTCCACTGCAGCCTTTATTAGCTAGATAGCCTTTTCTTGCTCTAGGCTATTCTTGATGTTAAGAGACTTTTGGGTTACTCAGAAAATAGTCTGGAGCAGCATCCTGAATCTGGCACACGTTGTTTCTAAAACCCAGAGGCCCACATATTTCTGTACATCTTAGAAGTACATGTGGTGCAAATATTTAATGTGCCTAACTGCTAACCGAAAGCTTGGAGGTTTGAATTTACCCAGAGGTGCCTTGGAAGATAGGTGTGGCAATCTGTGTCCAAAAAATTAGTTATGGAAAGCCCTATGGGGCACAGTTCTACTCTGACACACGTGGGGTCACCATGAGTCAAAACTGACTTTTCAGCAACTGGTTTTTGGTTAGAAGTACACAGTAAAATATGCAACAAAGTGTACCACTTCTAGACGGCACAGAGGGACTCCAGTATCATCGCAAAGAAGGCCTTGACTTTTCTTTGGCTTATCTCCAGATAACTGGCACATATGGGTCACTAAGATATTTAGGATACCTCTTGCCTTCTGCTTTCCAAGTCCTGTCAACATGATGGAATCAATATAGCAAAGCAACATAATATCCCGTGAGACAATGAGATGATCAACATTTTTGCAAACTAAATTATAACATCATGGCAGGAAGGATTGCTTTTATGTGGACTTTATCACCATTGTCTTGAAACTCTCACCCTGGTGATTGGGTGGGACTATACAAATAAGGTAATTGTGGCCCACCGAGGGGATTGGATAGCTTGTTAGTAATGCACATAAAGCTTATGGCACCTGTGTGGGGGAGGGGACCATGCAAATAAGGTCTATGGAAGCTTCATGAAAGGATTGGTCAGTTTTGCCATCCCATCAGGCTTAAAGTGAGCCATTCCAGAGGCAGGAGGAGAGGATCTCGCCACCATCAAGAAAGAAGAGTCAGGAGTGGAACGTGTCCTTGGGACCCAAGATCCCTACCCTGAGAAGCTCCTGGAACCAGGAGATGGAGAGAGAACTGTAATACCAGAGACAGCAAGAAGTGGTAACAGCAGAGGCAGGAAATGGTGCAATATAGTAAGAAAGCTGAGTGCCTTTGGACAGGAGGCTTGTAGGTGGAGTAGGGTGCCTCTAAGCACTTAGTGGAGCTAGGTTTGCTGACTGAGTAAGCCTTCAGGCTGAGGCTTACTGGCAGAGTGGGATGCCTCTGGGTACTTAGCAGCTGAGCTAAAAGAGCTTTGTAACACTTGTCTGAGCAGGTCTGAGGGCCAGAGAGAGGTGTTCCTGTAGGCATGTCTGAGAATAGGATGTCCTGATCAAATAACTGGATCCTGAATATTCCTGAACCTGAATTGTAACCTGTTACTTCCCTAATAAACCCTATATTCATGAATATTGTCTGTGAGTTCTGTGTGGCCTTAGCAAAGAATTATCAAACTCAGCAGAGAAGTAGAGAGTGCCATAAGAGGGATAGTTGGTGTCAGATTTGGTAAAGATGGCTGAGAGAGGAGGCATGTTTGACCTCTGCCTCATAGGAATCAGCCTTGTGCTGTTAATCTTGATTCTCCTTTCCCCCTTGTGAAGTTAGAGGAGGTCAGACACCACCCTATGCCATTTTTACAAACAGAGGGCTAGAAAATTGATAAAGCCTTGATGCAAAATCAAATCCACGTATTGTGGTCCTTTTCAGGTGAAAGTAAACTGCTTCTGCTGTCTGCATTTATTGCCATTACATTTTCCTCCTCTAGAAGAAGAGCTGTATACCATGTTCTATGGTGAGAGCTGATTGCTCCAATAAAGAGGCCACACCTTTATCTGCAGCAGATTAAGTTTACACAGTAATTCACTGTAATTTTCCAAACTTTATTTTTATAGGTCGTGGGGAAATAGGTATTTATAACAGGTCAGTAGTCACACACAGGTTTAAACTTGAACTTCTCCCTCACTGAGCATGACCTGGCTAATATATGGCTCATATTCCAGAAGTAGAGACTAACCCTGAGCCTCAAGAGGCTGGCAGAGGGCCTCGGTGGCCAGTTAGTTACATTGCCCCGTGACCAGTGTATGTTCTGTATCTCCATATCCAGAATACAGAGAACTATGACACAAATGGTACAAGTGCAACGTGACACATCGCCCTATTACATTTAATGACTCACAAAAATATTGCTTCTATTCTGTGACTCTTGGGTTGCTGGTTTAGAAGTCTTAGTACCCAAGGAGTAAAGAAACCTGAAGCTAGCAATCTCACAGTCCAAAACTCTTGCATCCCATAGCCTTCTCTCCAAGAAAAATTCTAAGACTGGCTTACTATCTCCTACCCAAAGCCAGGGAAGAAGTAATGGGCTAATATATTAAACTCAGTATTTTGCTTATAGCAATCACTTTAGTTTTCCCTCAAATCTAGTTGGCTTTTGCATCTTTACTTAATTCTAGGAAGCTTGAATATCTGATGGCCTAGTCCACAGAAGAATATAATAAAAAGCAGGTCAGGAAAATGGAAGGGCTGCTGGAAAAAACACAGTAATGGCATGAAGAAAATGACTGATGATCTCCTAGCAATGGACAAAAAAATATTGCTAACACAGTGTCTTAGTCATCTAGTGCTGCTATAACAGAAATACCACAAGTGGATGGCTTTAACAAAGAGAAATTAATTTTCTCACAGCCTAGTAGGCTAGAAGTCCAAATTCAGGGCATCAGCTCCAGGGGAAGGCTTTCTGTCTCCGACGGCTCTGGAGGAAGTACCTTGTCATCAATTTTCCCCTGGCCTAGGAGCTCCTCCACGCAGGAACCCCAGGTCTAAAGGACGTGCTGCGCTCCTGGTGCTTCTTTCTTGGTGGTATGAGGTCCCCTAATTCTCTGCTCGCTTCCCTTTTGTTTTATCTCTTGTAAGATAAGAGGTGGTACAGGCCACATCCCAGGGAATGTAAAGGCATGATCTCTGTTCACATTTGGTGAAGATGATATATATAGACCAAAAAAAAAAAAAAAAAAAACCCAGTGCCACCGAGTCGATTCCGACTCATAGCGACCCTATAGGACAGAATAGAACTGCCCCATAGAGCGTCCAAGGAGCACCTGGCGAATTCAAACTGCCGACCCTTTGGTTAGCAGCTATAGCATTTAACCACTATGCCACCAGGGTTTCTGATGATGTGTATTCATGAGACAGAAACAATTCCAGGATGTTATCTTAGTTACCTAGTGGTGCTGTAACAGAAATACCACAAGTCGATGGCTTTAACAGGCAAATTTATTCTCTCACAGTTTGTCCAAAATTCAGGGAGCCAGCTCTAGAGGAATGCTGTCTCTCTCTGTCAGTCCTGGAGAAAGTACTTGTCATCAGTCTTCTGCTGGTATAGAAACTTTTCAATGCAGGGGCCCCAGGTCCAAAGGACATACTCTGTTCCAGTGCTTCTTTCTTGATGGTCAGAGGCCCCTATCTCCCTGATGGATTGTATCTCCTTTTATCTCTTTTAAGATAAGAGGTGATGCAGGCCACACATCTGGGAAATTCCCTTTTATGGGATCAGGGCTGTGACGTGAATAAGGTGTTGCATCCCACCCTAATCCTCTTTAACATAACCTAATACCTAATCACAGGAAGAGATTAGGATTTACAACACATAGGAAAATCATATCAGGTCACAAAATGTAGGACAACCACACAATACTATGAATCATGGCCTAGTCGAGTTGACACGTATTTTGGGGGGACAAAATTCAATCCAAGACAGATGTCTATAAGAACAAGTAGTTGAATAATATAGTAAATGTTGCAAGATTAGCTAGGTATAGATTTGACTGCTGTGTTAGGAGCCTAAAATAACAATGGCTTAAACATCATAGAATTTGTTTCCTTTACGTAAGCTCCTATAGTGGCTCCAAAGTCTGCAAAGTCATTAGACGTCCAGGTTCCTTCTCTTCCTTGATCTTCCATTGTCGTGTGGTTACTCTCATCCATATGGTCTAAAATGGCGTGCCCTTTCCCTAAAGGAAGTGATCCAGAAGATAAACACTTCATTTTATTCACCTCCAACCAGTCAAAACTTAGTCATGTATTACACCTACCTGTAAGGGAAGTTGGGAAATGTAATCTTTGATCTGAGTGTTCATGTGCCCTAAGAGTTCTGTTATTATGGGAGAAAAGGAGAGAGTGGATTTTGGAGGATGGCCAGCAGTCCGTTTCACGATTTTTACGACTTTAGATAATAAAAGAAGGCTTCACGGACGAGTGAAGCTTGAGCTGAACTTTGATGAACGAATGGAGTAAGGTCTGAATTAGGAGAACAGCATGGCAGTGTACCAGGGGAGGGTGAGGAGTTTATGGGATCTGCTGGGAACAATGAGTAGGCCAATGTATTTATAGAAAAGTTGGCTTGTAGCAGAGAATTGAAAGATAAAAGTGGAAAAGCAAATTGAGTTTGTATTATAGAGGGCTCTGAAAGCAGATTAAAGGTAGTATTTTTTTCTCTAATTCTTGGGAACAATGTAATCTTTTGAACAGAGCAAGAATAAGATAAAAAAGGTACTTTAGTAAGATTTATTTCCCTCTGGTGTGTTGTCCACCTTGACACAGATAGGACAGGATTTTCTTTTACAAGAGCACCACCATACTTTAGACAAGGAAATGAGTTTAAGAAATAGCCTGGAAAGAAAAGATGTATTCCAAATGAAGACCTGGCAGGCTTTACTCACTGCTCTTTGTTTTGGGGGCAAAATAGGAATTGGGTTATAGATGCTTCTAGGGTTTTGAGCCTAGTTTGCTGTGGGAGAGAGAAGACTGGAAGGGCAGCCAGTTTTTAGGAGAACATCATGAGCTCAGCTTTAGTTTGAAGTGAAGATGCAATATCCAAAGAGACACATCAGGAAGAAAATTAAGGATGTACGTCTGGAGATGTGTACAGTGCTTGAAAACAGTAACACCATCATTAGTCAACATAAATGGAAGTAGTTACTCTGAACAAAAGGTAAAACTAGAGGATTTTCTTCATCTACTTCTGCACCCAGGTGCAGGAATTTATAAGATGATATCTGTACACAGCAGGAAAGAAGATAGTCCCATTTAGATGTAAAAGAGGCAGAATCCTGAAGGCAATTAGTGTGGATATAGAAGGTGGCAAGCCGAAGCTGTCCTTTTTTCTTTTTCAACACTCCCCACTCACCCACACTTGAGTGATGACGCTATCTTAACTTAGGGGCATTGCTGTTCTTCCTGAGACACTGATCATAGGGCAGCAGTAGGGGAAAAGCTGTCTTCCCAGCCACATTCATTCTGGTGTTGGCAAGTGTTTAGCTAAGAGGCTTTGAGTGAGGAATACAGTACTTGCTTGCAAATTATCCATTCCCACCACTACCTCCCCTGATGAATACTTTTGACATATGGGTTACAAACCAGGGAGTGCTCGTGCTAGAAAAAAAAAGTGGTAGAAGCAATTATTGATCATTCCAGTCCAAAACTGATGAGCAAAACAGTTTATGGTAAAATCTACAACTCCTTTTCCTTGAATCTGGAATCAAAAGAAGTCTAAAAAACAAAGCTTTGTTTTTATAGAATTTTGGCAAAGTTATTTGTTGGCAAAAATCAATCTGGCCTGAATTCTCATAAGGCTATAATTTTTTTTTTTTTTTTTGGATTGGGGGTGAGTGTTTTAAACCAAATTTTGTGTGAACATTTGTCTTTGTCTGTGTTCTCTAGAGAAGCAAAACTAGTAAAGTGTATAAATATATAAAGAGAGAGAGGTATCAAGGAAATGACTCAGGCAGTTGTAGATGCTGGAACGTCCCAAGTCCATAGGTCAGAATAGAGGCCTCTCCTGGTTCACGTAGCCACAGGGGCTGGTGAGTCCAAAATTGACAGGTCAGAGATCAGGGCTCTTGCTCACAGGCTGCGAAGATGACAAATGTCAAGATCAGTTGATGATACCAAAGGTAAGCTGCTAGCTCAAGTTCCAAGAACTGGAGGTCAGACGAACAGGAGGCAGCTGCAGGATTCAGAGCCAGAAAAAGCCCACAAGCCTTGCCAGAATGTCCACGCAGGCCACACAGCCAAGGAAACTCTTTCAATTGATTTGTTACTCACAGGAGATCTCATCATGGGGGTGATCACATTATATCAGATCTGATCAGGGAAGTGATCACAACATCATATGACTGTCAGACTATATCGTAACTGCCCAACCACTGAGAATCATGGCCCAACCAAGCTGACACACAACCTTAACCATCACCATCACAAAGTTCATATGTTTCACTGTAGAAATAATATTGTTTGATAGTGAATAGCCACTCCAGTCCCTGCTGGTAGTGTTGCATGTATCTGATACCTGTACCATATTTAAAAAAAATCCCAAAACATTTCTAAATGCTGAAACACTTCTGGCTTTACAGATTTTGGAGGAGGAATTGTGGACTAGGACTTTTTAGGTTTCACCTCTACCACCCACAATTCATTAGTGTTATTGCTTAGAAATACACATATGCTCTGTCATTTTTGGAAGGGCAGTTGATATATATGTATGTGTGTGTGTATTTTCCTCCTGTTTGGGTTTGGACTCACTGAAAAAGAAGGCAATCCAGCAAACCCATTCCTAAAGTCAAGTCTTTTAGCCTCATGTTTTCTGCCACACTCTTCAGAGATAGTTGCTGATGATGCAATGTTTCACCCAGAGAACAAAGCTATTTGGTATGCAGAAGGGAACCTGGGGACATAAAGAAATTGTGTTCAGAATCTATAAGTTGATCATTCTTCTACATTTACTTTTTCTACTCATACAATATGAATACGCTATACATAGGCTTTTTCCTCTCCTCCCAAAAGGTGGTATACTTCACAGAGTATGTTATATATAGCCTTTCTATTCCTTCCTTTTTCACTTGCTCTTAAAGGCAGATTTTATATTAACTTGTTTATACTTAGGTGAAAATGACTGCTTAGGCTTGTTAATTTATTTTGAAATTTATTAACAGGAAATGAACTCCAAACCAAGCAATTGATTTCTAACTGTGGCATTTCAGTAACGACTCAGCTGGCTGGAGGAATTTTGGAAGGAGTGAGGGGAGCACTTCTTCTATGTCTCTGAAATCACATTATTATTAGGGCCCATCTGTTCACAACACCAGACCAGGAAGAAGAAAGTGGAAAATGAGTATATCTGTGAATTAAAAAAAAAAAAAAAAAAATCAATTTAGTTGAGACTTAATTGATGAATTAAGTTAAATGTCATTCAGGGTTCTGATTATAAAGGAATTTTCCTCATGAAATGATTATTACAAATATGCCTGGGTACTTGCCAATGCCATAAGCAGCAAGTGAGTATGAAGAAGGCTTCTGAGTTACCATTTTCTGTAACTCTCTGTGAGCTTGAAACTGCATGAATACTAGTGAGCAATCCGTATATCTCTCCACATGGGAAGAAAACCCTGCAAACCCTGGCATGACATTGAAGTTGCCAAAATGCAACCATTCCTGCCTTCTGCATCTGGGAAAGTTTGGAGTAGTGAGCTAAAATACCTGAGAAATGCTCAGAATTGAACAGAAGTTTTTAACTTCACGCACAGGAACACACGAATGAGCAGACATTTCCCCTGTATCAACATCAGTTGAACAAAACTGCTAGCAGTGCTACACAATGCTTCCTGCCCCCTCCACCAAGTACAATATTTTAGACCGTACTTTATTACTTTTTACTTTATTAAGCTAAGTTAATGGTTGTGTTAGGAACATGCCTTTAACATCAGCATCGCTGTGTTAAGGAGTATGGCGTGCTAGGTGTCCTGTCAGTGCTATCCTAGGCTTTGCACACGGGATCGTCTATCACTATTCTGAATATTACAGCGCATTTCATAAGCACCGTAACACTTGCACTTCAGACCTGCACGATGACTTTTTCTAGTCCCTATAAGATGAAGTCTAAATTCACGCCTTTGCAGCCCTATGAAATACATTGTTTGCTTCATCTCTGTCATGTGCCTCCCCTAACATTCAAGGTGATATATTATCACCAATCACTGTGAGTCATAAATTATCTGACGTCTTGACTAAAAAAGGCCTTCATATCTACTTGTTCTCTTAAGCCAGCATAGTGTGTAGAAAGGTTGGGGGAAGATAAAAGAGAAGAGTTCTGTCAAGTATCTGATTAAACAGTGCCTTAGAGTAATGGTTTTTGTTGGTCAAAATGCTTTCCTTTTTATTTTCCAGTTTCACAAGTAGTTGGTTTGTGCAATGAGGAGTAAATATACCTCGTATGGTTATTTGACTTGACCATGAAATGAGAAAAAGGTGTCAAAAAAAAAGGTGTTGTGCTTGGAATATTAACATGGATCTTGTTCAAAGAGAAGACTTATTATTTTCTTTTTCCTATGTTTTGCTGCATAAATGGACAAAATATTTGGGAAAGAAATTATTTGAAATAAAAGAACATTGTTAATGTTTAATTTAGTTTTGAGTACTTCAGTTGGCCTTTAAAGTTTTGCGGACTACATCCTTAAAATCTAATACAAAGAGCATAGTAAATTTTTTTTTCCATAATAAACCTTGGGACCTTCTAGGTCTGAGAACTGCACACTATTATAAATCCTTAAATGTTGATGAATGACTGTGGCTTTGTGATTAATAAGTTTCTCAGTTCAGTTTACACGTGGTTTAATTGTTTAATGTTTTTATGTGGAGAAAATATAAAAGGGACTATGTCATTGTGATTTATTAATTCTTGAGACATTGCTATTTATACCTGAGTATTTTGTACAACCCAAATATTTGGGGTGGTCAGAGGCACCCGAAAAAAATACTTTTTTGGAGGGGGTGGTTGGGAAACATTCATTGTCTGTGATTTGGATTTTCTACGTAGCATTTCATTGTTTTGTAAGAAGATACATTCTAATGATTGATTTCTTCAGCATTTGTTTGTATTTTTCTTTTCTAGCAACAGGCCTAGGGTTTTTGGTTTATCCTGTTCTATGTTGGTGTAAACATTCAGTTTAATTAATTAAAGAAAATTGACAGATTGATCTAATTTAGTTGCCCTACAAATGAACTGATGTAATTGGCCATTCAGGAATCTCTTAGGAGTGAAAGGTAACTGGACACTGGGGTTGGGGCAGGACGTTTTTCCAGGGCTTGAGGAACTATAAACTTTATGAACTTTGTAAAGTATTCAAAAGGGTATGCATCAAAACACAAGAAGACACACTAGAGACTGTTCCTCTTAGACAAGCAGTGTGACTGAGTTGAATTTGAGCCAACTAACTGTCCTGTAAAGATTCCTAAGAAACAAACGTGTCCATAAATCATAGTGAGGAAGTCAGGGCTTATTGCAAAGATGAAGCCAGGCTGGCTGTAAGTTGGTGTAGTTTATACTTCTTAAATTTATATTGTGCCTTTCTTCCAAAGAAAGGGAAGACATACACAGACACACACACACACACATATGTATATATATATGTATGTATGTATGTATGTATGTTAGGTGCTGTGGAGTGGGTTCCTACTCATAGCGACCCCATGCACAACAGAATGAAACACTTCCTGGGCCTGTGCCATCCTTACAATCATTACTATGTTTGAGCCCATTGTTGCAGCTGCTGTGTCAATCCATTTCATTGAGGACCTTCCTCCTTTTCACTGACCCTCTGCTTTACCAAACATGATGTCCTTCTCCAGGGATTAGGCCCTCCTGTTAACATGTCCAAGGTAAGGAAGACGAAGTCTCACTATCCTCACTTCTAAGGAGCATTCCGTCTGTTCCTCTTCCAAGAAGTATATATATATATATATATATATATATATATAATGGAGTAGAGAAGTTGTATCTTTGGAGGAAGCGTTGAATTTTTTCAGTCTAATGGAATCGGCTTTACTTTACTAGGAGACAGTCCATCCCCTCTGATGATTGCTGTTAAGAATGAGGATAGAACACTGAGTTATAAGACTTACAGGTACTGTATTCTTAGAACCTAATGTAGACATTCTTTGCATCTTCTCTTCTAACCATTAGCTTTTGCTTTCTTCTACTGGTGTATTTAGTTTGCATAATTTCAGCTTTTCTTTTATACCATGCAGTCTGAATTCTCTCTTAAACAGTTACTTAGAATTAGTCCTTAATTTCTAGATAATTTTCTCTGTACTAATTTCTCCTAGATGTCACTGCTATTGGCATATTTAACAATCTGCTTCTTTTGAACACCCTGTCTGGCTTTGATGTTGAAGACACCAGTTCAACATCAAAGAAGGGAATTCTAGACTGGGCTCTGTAACTCACTGTGTGACTTGCCAGCAAGTTGCCTAAGCTTTTTTGTGTTCTTCCTCCACTGGAAGATGTTGTTGTGTGCCGTTGAGTTGATTCTGACACATACTGACCCTATAGGGCAGAGTATATCTGCCCCATGGGGTTTACTAGGTTGTAATGTTTACAGGAGTAGATTGCCAAGCCTTTTCTCCCTCGGAACTGCTGGTAGGTTCGAACTCTCGACCTTTTGGTGAGCAGATGAGCACTTAATCATTGCACCACCAGGGCTTCTTCCACTGGAAGATAGAGATAACAAAACCAAACTACCCATTACTCAGGGCAGTTGTGAGATTGGAAAATGGGCAAATGTATGTAAAAATGACTTTGGACAATAAGTTGTTTGTGTTTCTAGTCTCTTCTAGCTGAAGAGTGAGGGCTCAGGGAATTTAAGAGACTTGCCCAAAGTCAGCCAGTGAATGAGTGAATGACTGACACATGTCTTTGTATCACCAATCCAATATTTTTATTTTAAAAATTATTTACTTTGGAGTTATAGTCATTATTTGGTGAAAGTTTTATCAAAGTATAACATACGTATGGAAAGTGCACAAACCATAAGTATACAGCCTGAAAGAAATTTCACAAAGTGAAACATCTCAGAAACATAATATCACCAGCTCCCCTGGAGCTCCCCATCCTGTTCCCTTCCAGGCATAATCCCTTCTACCCCCAACCCAAAGATAATGGCTATCCTGACTTCTAACACCATAGATTAGCTTTGCCTGTTTGGACATTACCTACTGCAGGGGGAGAAGAAGAGGAGCACTGCAGACCGGCCACCTCGTCCCACTCCATGGGGACCTCTGAAACCAAAATGGTCTTTAAACCCTTGTTTCCATCAGTCATTGGGTGTGGGTCACTCTGGAAAGTGTGTGACCTTGGGCAAGGTGGCTGTCTGCAGCTGAAGTGCTTCCTAAAGGGTCTAACAGCTGAAGGCTATCTGCTCACAGCATTCCCAGCTGTGAAAGTGCAGCTGGGTGGTGTATCTCTGTGTCCATCCTATTGTAACAATGGAACTAAACAGTATTTACTATTTTACTCTTTGTCCTCTTTGCACAGCATTGTGTTTATGAGATTTAGGCATGTCGTGTGCAGTTGTAGTTTGTTCATTCTTATTGCTGTATTGTGTAATATGCCACAAAATATTACTATTTCTCTAGTAATTCTTTTTTCCTTCTATGCTGGTTAAGGTTGTGTGTCAACTTGGCTGGGCCATGATTCTCAGTGGTTTGGCAGTTATAATGTAGTCTGGCAGTCATATGATGTTGTGATCACTTCCATGATGAGATTTGATATAATGTGATCACTCCCATGACGGGATCTGCTGTGAGTAGCCAGTCAGTTGAAAGGGAGTTTCCTTGTTCATGTGGCCTACATCAAATATAAGTGGACATTCTGGTAGGGCTCGTGGACTTTTGCTTGCTCTGGATCCTGCAGCTGGCTCCTGTTCGTCTGGTTCTTGGTACTTGAGCTAGCAGCTTACCTGTGGTCTTGCCTGCTGATCTTTGCAACCTGTAGGCAAGAGCTGCTCTCTGACCTGTCGATCTTGGGTTCGTCAACCCCTGCATCTATGTCAATAGAAGACGCCTCTATCCTGACTCATGGATTTGGGATGTTCCAGCCTCTACAACCATGTGAGCCATTGCCTTTACATAAATCTCTCTCTCTGTATATATTTATATGCTTTACTAGTTTTGCTTCTCTAGAGAACCTAGTCTAAGACACCTTCCGTATAGTCTGATACATAGCTGACCCACCTTTCTTTTGTTTAGTGTAGGCATGGTATATTTTTCCATTTCAATTTGCTATTTTGTTGCCCTCATATTTAAGGAGTATTCTTACAAGCAGCATATAGTTTGTTTTTTATTTTATCCAATCTGATAAACTAAGCCTTTTATTCGGAATACCTAGTACTCAATTTTTCATTTACCTTCATTGAGGTTACCAGTGTGATTGCTGGTTTCCTCAGTTCTTGATTCTCAGAATTTTGTCCTATGCTCAGGATGCCAAAGAGGGAAACTATAGCTACAGATAGTCTGATCACTACTACCACTACTACAACAGACACAGACACACACACACACACACGTATCTAGCTTTATTAGTTATTTTTGTGGAGTGTTTTTTTGCTAGAAATTACCCTATCCTCTTTCAGGCTTTTTAATTAGACCAAATTAATTTCTGTAGTCTATGCGACTCAACAGCAGCGGGTATATTGGTATAAGGAGCCCTGGTGGTGCAGTGGTTAAGTGCTTGGTTGCTGAGAGGTTGGCAATTCAAATCCACAAGCTGCCCTGTGGGAGAAAGATGTGACAGTCTGCTCCCGTAAAGATTTATAGCTTTGGAAACCCTATGGGGCAGTTCAACTCTGTCCTATAGGGTCACTACCAAAGAATTACATGATCGTTATAGAAACAATAAGAAAATTCAGAGAGGAAAAGAAGAAAGGTAAAAGTCCCCGTTAAGCTAAAATGATACAGAAGTATATAGAGTAAAAATGAAAATTTCCTTAAAGACTTCTCCCTCAATATCTCACTTTTCTCAGAGGTAACTGCTGTTAACAATCTAGTATATATTCTTCTGGAACTTTCATACGCATTTCATACCTGTATATTTCTACCACATCACACTTGGCCCTGATATATTGGGTGCAAGATGTGATGCACTCATGTGGAAAATGTGGTTCAAAGCTATAGTTCGAAAGAAATGAAAATAAGAAAGCCTTGCTCCACCACCTCTAATTATTCAGTTATTCTTTCCTCTTGTCGGTAAAATATTGTTAGCTATTTTCCGGTACTTTGGTGACTTTTAAGTGCTTCAAGCAAAGACATGCCTTCAATTCTCTAGAGACTATTCTGTTTCATCATCAGTCATAGGCCTATAATGCATGTCAGAAATATAGATGACCAATTTCAAACAAGGTTAATGTCAACAAGCTTGGCTTCATACATAAGTGCAGTTTATCATCGCTTAATTACTGAACAAGTCTTTTTATTAAATATCTCATGTAGAAAGGACTGATTCCTATGTTTATTTTATAAAACTCTAAAACAACCTATTTTTTAATGTGATTTTTATTTCAAATGTATTTTACTTTAAAATTCTTATGTATGTAAACATTTAACAATTGCAGATGAATGACGCATGTAGAGGAAAGCAAAATCATTCACAGCATCATATAGGTTTAGGATCATAAGTCAGCACAAATTCAACAACCCTGTGCCCTACAGCCAGCAGAGAATTACCTTCATCCAGACTCCTAAATGAGAATTATATGCGTTCAGTTGAAGCTTAGTTATAATGGCCCAGTTTCAGTTTTCAGTCATTAAATCTAGGCTTGTATTGTTTTGTAAAATATGTTATTCAACATTTAAACCCAATAACAACCATTCTAGCTATATGAGAATTTATGCTTTTCAAAATTCAAATATTGTGCTTCTGATCTGGTCACACTTAGTCCTAACGGACAAAGAAATACGCTTCGTTTCTTTGAGGCTAAACTTTATATTTGAATGCTTGATTCCACCCTGTTTTCTCTTTTTGGTATCTTCTCTGTTATTTACTATTTCTTTTTCTCGGGTATGCCAACTCTCTCCCTCCAAAGTGCTCCTCATCTTTAAATATTCAATATTTCCCTGTTGTAAACCAAGTTTCCATACCCTGTCTGCCACTTTGTTGTAACTTGCGTGTTGCTGCGATGCTAGAAGCTATGTCACCACTATGTCAAATACTAGCAAAGGCAACCATGATGGATGGACAGGTGTCAGTGGAGCTCTTAGACTAAGGAAGACTAGGAAGAAAAGCCTAGAAATCTGTTTCCAAAAATTAGCCAATGAAAACATTATGCATCAAGATAGAAATTGTCTGATGAACTCAAACATGCCAACAATCATGAGAGTAGCTCAGAATTGGGCAACATTTTGTTCTGTCGTACAGGGGTTGCTATAAATTGGAGCCAACTTGTTGGAAGCTAACAATAGTAAATCAAGTTTAATCTCTTCCCTTCATCACCACTTAATCTGTTGTCATGACTTTTTCATCCTCTTGTCTGTTAAATTTCTTGGAAGTTCACTTGTTTCTATTTCCTGTTATCCCTCTACTCCTCAGCTCAGTAGCTCAGTGTTATTTTTAACACTAGGCTACTGCATCTTTCTTCAGCAGTGGATGCTGTTGATTACCACTTCCTCTTTTGTACAAATCTATTTTCCTTTCGCTTTCATGTTCATGACTTATGTTTGCCTTGTTCTTCTCTGGTGTGACTTCTTCCTCTGTGGCATTTTTGCTGGCTTCTATGCATTGGCTGCCCAGGATACCATTTTCAGAACTCTTCTCAGGATAAATGCTTTTCTCTTGCTAGTTTCATCCGGTCTTAGGGCTGGCGCTTCTTTGCAACTAAAACATCTATTTTTTTTTTTTCAATTTTTGTTTTGAAATAATTATAAATCCACAAGAAGTTGCAAAAACAGTACAGAGAGGTCCTATGTACTCATCACCCAGTTTACCCTGATGGTGACATCTTACATAATTATAGTACATTGTCAAAACCAAGAAATAGTTTGGCACAATTCAGGTAGCTAGGCTACAGATCTTACTTGGAATTCGCTACTTTTTGCATGTATTCATTTTTTGGTATATCTTTGTATATAATTCTATGGCATTTTGTAAAATGTGTAGATTATGACCACCATTACAGTCAAGGCACAGAATTATTGCAGCACCATGAAGGAACTTTCATGTTGTCTCTTTCTACTCGTACTGTCCTTCCCCTTCCCTAAACCCTGGAAACCACTTACCTGCTCTCCATTGCTTTACTTTTGTCATTTCTGAATGCTATATAAATGGAATCATACGGTACAAACCTTTCGAGGTTAATTGTTTTTCAATCATCATGCCCTTATGATCCACCTAACTTGCTGTATGTATCAATAGTTTTTCTTTTCTTGCTGAGTAGTTGTTCATCATATGGATGTAACATGGATTGTTTAACCATTTACCCACTGGTGGACATTTGGGTTGTTTCTAGTTTTTGGCTCTTACAAATAAAGCCGCTATGAACATTTTCGTGTACAGGTTTTTTCGAGAACGTTAAGTTTTTACTTCTCTAGGATATATACCCTGGAGTACTATTGCTGAATCACCCTAGTGATGTGTGAGCTATCCAGTTTTTCTGTATCCTCCTCAGCATTTGATGTTATTGGTATTTTTTTAAATTACCATTTTAATATGTGTACAGTGGTATCTCATTGTGGTTTTGATTTTCATTCTCCTAATACTATCAATGCTGAACATCTTTTTATGTGTTTGTTTTCCATCTGCATATTTTTTGAAGTATATTTAAGTCATTTGCCTGTTTTCTAATTGAATTGCTTATTTACTTGTGAATTTAGAGAGTTCTCAATATATTCTGTACGTAAGTCGTTTGTGCAATATATGGTTTGCAAATATTTTTTTTTTCCAGTTGGTGATTTATTCATTCTCTTTACGTGATCATCTACAGAGTAAAAGTTTTTAATTTAGATTTATTTCAATTTATCAATTTTTCTTTTATGAATAATACTTTGGTGTCATGTTTAAGAACTTCCTACTTAACCCTAGGTCATAAAGGTTTCCTCCTATGTTCTCTTCTAAAAGTTTTATAATTTTAGTTTAATATCTAGATCCATAATCCATTTTGAGTTAATTTATACAGGAAATGAGAAGTTTAGGTCAAAGTTCATATTTTTGGCTATTTTAATTGCTCAAACACTGTTTGCTGAAAAGACTGTACTATAACCACTGAATTGCATTTACATTTCTGACAAACATCAGCCGGACATATTTGTGTGGGTCTATTTGTTTATTTGTAGGTTCTCTATTCTGTTCCACTGATCTATATGTGTCTATTTCTCTACAAATAACACATTTCATTCTTTACTGTAGTTAACAGTATATCTTAAAATTAGGTAGTGTGATTTTTTTTTAATATTGTTCAGCTATTATAGTTACTATATAAATTTGAAGATTTACTTGACCAACACATCTTTAATCTTGACCTCTCTCCTAAAAAGAGTTGCCAGATTAAGCAAATAAAAATACAGAATACCACATTAAGTTTGAATTTCAGATAAATAGCAAATAATTGTTTAGTATATCCCAAATGGAAACCCTGGTGGCGTAGTGGTTAAGTGCTATGGCTGCGAACCAAAAGGTCGGCAGTTTGAATCCGCCAGGCACTCCTTGGAAACTCTGCGGGGCAGTTATATTCTGCCCTATAGGGTCACTATGAGTCAGAATCGACAGCACTGTGTTTGGTTTTTTTGGTATATCCCAAATATTGCATGGGACATACTTATACTAAACAATTATTTGTTGTTTATCAGAAATTCAAACTTAATTGAATGTCTTATATTTTATCTAGCAATCCTACTCCTGAATCTCAGTAGGAAGAAATAATTTTTGTTTTGTTTATGTGACACACATACTTAATGCATTGGGTTTATTTTTTCAGGGTCATACTTACATCCCTTTCTGAATTCCCTATCTCAGTATAGCCTTACCAGCCTAACCTCGAAGCTGAGAATTATCCTCAACTACTTTCTCTCTTTTACACCACATCTCATCAGTCACAATGTGCTGACTCTTGAAGGTCTTGAAACATCTTGTAGGCATATCCCCTGCCCTCTATATCCATTGTTATTCATTTCCTGGTTATCATCATCTCTTTTTACAATGCTGCTCCATTTCCCAGTCTTTCTGTTCTAGTCCCTCTCTGTATTGCCAACAGAGTTTTATCATAGACTTTCGTACATCAGGGTCTTTAGTCTGCATTTTCCACTGTCTCTAATTCTCTTTCCTCATTTTCACTTCTTAAACTTTTATGTTCCTTCAAGAGATACTCCTTTTCATAGTGCTATGAGGCCAGGCATATCTGGACTGGTGTTTCAGGATCAATGTCAGGGTCTAGATAATCAAGAGAGAAAGGCTGGTTTTGTCATGACATTTTGTTAGGATTGGGAATTTCTTCAGTTTATCAGCTCTGACACAGTGGGTTAATTTGGGGGCAGTGGATGAATATGCAGGTGTGAATAGATATAAAGTGGGAGCCCCTACCCCACCGCAGCTAGGTAGAGATCTAGATTAACAAGAATGTTGTCAGGATGAACCAATATGCCTCATATTTCACGGGGCCCATCTTCAACAGTAGAACAATATTAGAGGCAAAAAGGCAGCTGAAAAATGGGCTTACAAAGCAGTGCATTATATTATAGTTCTCTTTTCCTTTTGCATGTATCGGTGTGGTATGTTGCATTTGCTTTAGCAGGCTACAGCTTCATTAAACAATTCACTTGTCTCCTGTTTCTTTAAGTAACCTTTTCCACCTCATCCACATTTCAAGAATGTCAATATATTTACAAATAACTTCGAAAAGCAAATGGCCATGGAGCCTTCTGATTACGGTGCCACTAAGAAGATTATTTCTCTTAAAACAATAAACCTCATTTGTTACATTCTTTTCCATTTTTCTTCTTTGAAACTTCCTTTTAGTCACATCTGCGTGGCACAGATTAAGGCCAATATATGTACACATGACAACCCCACTGCAAACAGGGAAAAACCTCACAGCATGTTTTAAAATTTCTTCTGTCTTCCTTGTCTTCTTGTGGTTTGTATGTACTGGGCTTGATATCTAGACCCCTAAATACCTCCTGTTTGTATCTGGGGCTCAGGCATTCCTGGAGATGTTTGGAAAGTGCTGGTGACAACCCTAATTCTTTTTTTATGTGACCTGTGAAGTCCCCTGGGAGAGATAATATGCGTTGTCCAATGCTGAGGTTCAGAACTATTGGGGAAACTCGATCAGTTATTGGGTAGCCTAACCAAAGTCTATTTGAAGGCAGGAACTGAAAAGATTCCCAAGTGACAATCAATCCTTAGGGAACAAGGATCTGGCCACAGTGAGCTTGACCCAATAGCTTATCCTTTCTTTACCTTGAGTATAGTGTTTTTGCTGGTACATTAATCTGTTTTCTGGCCAACTCCACGGAAGTATGCTTGGATACTAAGGCGGGAAAAATGCTACAAGTAAAAAACAAAGGAGGGCGTTTGTGGTTCAGTGATACAGTTCTCAGCTTCAGTGCAGGAGACCTGGGTTCAATTCCCAGCCAGTGCACCTCATGCCCTGCTACCACCTACCCCTCAGTAGAGGCTCCCATGTTGCTATGATCTAAACAGATTTCATCAGAGCTTCTGGACTAACAAAGACTGGGAAGAAAGTTCTGGCAATCTACTTCTGAAAAGTCAAATAATGAAAATCCAATCCCCAATAGATCAGGGGGATGATGTAGGACCAGGCGGAAAGTATATCATTTCATTGTGCATGGAGTTGCCATGAGTCAAGGGCAGAGTCAACAGGAGCTAACAACAACAAAAAGTAAGAAGTCTTTTACTAAAACTCTGAAACATACTGAAGACCAGTGTGTCCAGGCTTCGTTCCAGGTGCCCAGTAATAGTATGAAATGTAAAAACCAGAGAGATGCTCCTTCAGCTTCTCAGACTCGCCCGTAGCTTTGGCATTCTGAGGGCTCAGACTAGCCACAAGAGAGAAACATTGTGACTAGAGGAGCTGTGGAAGAAACAATTGCTGAGAAAGGAGCCCCAGAGACTGGGGAACATACCGAAACGACAGTATAAAGCCAGAGGCCTGGAAAGTAACAATAGAACTGGGAAACTGCCTCTGTGCCCAGTGGACTAGCATGGCCACTGACAAGGAATCTGCTGTGCCTGTCAATGTGGCATGGCTGCATCTGAGTGAAGCCTCCCCTGTGAAACTCCCAGGGATACTTACAGGAAGGAGACCCTAAGCCAGGATAATATTAGTGGCCTTTTAGGTTAATGCTTAAATTTAACTAAGTTTAATTAATCTGGTCATAAGGTATATTTACAAACATTGTGAGTTACGAAATAATACATTATGAGTTGCAAAAATAATAGTATGGTGACAACTGGAAAGTCATAATTTTGGCAGGAATTACATTATTTTTTAAACCTTTGGGCAGCTATGATGAGTATTTTATCCACATAATACAAACACAAGGTTTAGTCTACCTTAAATCAAATTTGGCCACTTAGGCAATTATAGTTGTCCCCTCAGTGTCCTCGGGGATTGATTCCAGGACTCCCCCATGGATACCAAAATCTGAGGATACTCAAGTCCGTTATGTAAAATGATGTAGTATTTGTATATAACCTATGTACTATCCTCCCGTATACTTTAAATCAGGTCTAGATTACTTATAATACCTAATACAGTGTAAAAGTAAATACAAAGTAAATAGTTGTTATACTGTATTGTTTAGAGAATAATGACAAGAAAAAAAGTCTTTTTTTTTTTTTTTAAGCATTTTTTATCCACAGCTTGTTGAATCTGTGAATGCAGAACCCATGGGTACAGAGGGTTTTCCTATACATGTTCTGTATCGATCCTGGAATTCTTTCATTCCATTTACATAAAGTGGTGTCAGGAGGTAAGTTCCCAAACTCCTTATTTGGACAAGTTTTATTCTTTGCGCACACAATAGGAATAAAGGAGTGGTTAAGTGCCCATCTTCATAGACTAGAAAGAAGACTGCACTCTGCATGGATCATATGTGTACACAAAAGCCAGGCTTGATTTTCATTCATTTCTGCCTCCAACAAGCAGGTAAATCCTTTGAATGACCTTGTAAAACTCACCCATTCACATGAAGACACAGGGAAGTAGGTTTCCATTCTTTGCCAGGTGTTTTCTCATCACCTTTATTTTCACGTTCACTCTAGGTTTACTTAGAAGATAGAGAGCAGAAAGAGCAAACATTCCTATGGAGTGAATATTCTCAGATTTAGTAAGCTTTGCCGCACAGTTCTTGGTGAGAAATCTCAGAGGACATATCATCTATTAATCTAAAGGCAAAAGGCTGTTTGCAGTCATATTCTGCATACTTACGCCGTATACATTCAAAAGCTCACACACATGTGGTAGCTTAGTTATACTGTACTGATTGTTTGGAGACAAAAATGTACTTAAAGAATGTGTTTGCTTCCCTGCTGGGTATTAAAACATTATGTAACTACAATAATGTCAACAATGGAATGCTAGCCTAGAATATACAAACTGATCCATGAAACAGAACAGAAACCCAGCAATAGACTCAAGTATTATAAAAATCAAATAAAGTTAAAATCAATGGGAAAATATTTGTATGTTAGCACAACTGGATAACCGTCTCAAAAAGTAAATTCATAAATAAAGCTGGACTTTTTAAGCCAAGATAAATTCCAGATGAGCCAATGATTAATAAAATAAAAAATGAAACCACAAAAGAGAAGAAAAGACGGTACTATTTTTAAATATAATTCTAAATATGATATTAAATTCTAAAGCTATAAAAGATTGATATAAGTTCAGCTACAAAACACATTCTGCAGTATGGCCTCTACCTACCCCCAATGTATACAAACATGAGTTAAAAGGGAAAATGGGGAAATATTTGCAACTCAAATTATGAACAAAGGGTAATTTTGTTAATATTTGCAGATCTCTTATAAGAAAAAAGATTAATAACCTAATAGAACAGTAGGTGAAGATTATGATCAGGAAGGGAAATATAAATATCTGTAAAACACATATAAATACATATAATGGGTAACACAATTCAATCTAGAATAGTATTTATTGAGCCACTATATGTGTAAGGCTCTGCATATTTTCTGCACAGGTTTTTTTTTTTTTTTAATGACTGAAGAAATAATGTAAGGTGAGTTGGCTCTGAGTGAAATTTTACTTGTCCTTTGAGAGAAATAGCCATTCTTCTAGGAAGCTGACCTTCAAATGAATAGCTATTTAATATTTTAAATGCAAAATAATATTCTCAGGAAAAATTCACCACTGTATTGTTAAAGTTGTTGAAAATAATGATTTTACTTGACAATGTATATCAAGTTAGTGTGCCAAGCTTTGATGAATAGGACATTGGGTGGTAAGGAACAATGTTATCTAAACATTTTTGTCTTGAAATAAAAATCATATAAACATCATATAAAGTCAGTCTTCAATAAATCTTTTTTTTTTTTACAAGTAAAACTAATTTTATTTTAAAAAAGTAATGATTTTTCAGTGAGATGATTAAAAAAAAAAAAGCCCATCTTGGTAGTGGAAGAAAACTTTGAGCATTTCACAAATAAAACGCTGGCATCAATTCTAATCCTTTTGCCCTTACCTATGGGTCTCACAGCTGTGTTAGTTATGCTGGTGGATTTCACCATTATTCTATGTTGGCTGTTCAACAAACTCCAGTTATACATGTTGTTAAAGATCTCTCTTTGGTACTTATTCCATATTGAAAAATGACAACAGTCCTTTTCCATCACTATTGTTAATGGTATAAGGGGAGAAGAATATAAATACATGGGCAGGAGAGAGCATGCTTGACAGCATCGGTTTTGACAGGTTTTATTTCTAGAACAATAAAGTTTTCTTAATTTATACATACACACATGCAGACACATACACACATGCTCTCATTTGAGTGCATTAAAAGGCATTTTGTCACCAGGAGTCGAAATCGACTCGATGGCAATAGGTGTTTTCCAAATGGAAGCCTTTGAAATATCTAAGGATACTATTTCTTGGCCTTTTTTTTTTTTAGGATAACTGATAAAATGAATGAAGAGTCTTCATTTTATCTCATTTACCTAATATTCTTCCGCCCACCCTTAAAGATCTAACTCAAATTTCAAAAAAAAAAAAAAAAAACAATAGTTTTATTAGGGTTAAGTCAGTAGTCCAATAAATTTCATTGTTTGCTCCCAGATTGTTGCTGCAAATTGTGGTACAGTTAAGAAATTTGTACTTACTCGAACACTGACATTTATCTATGGAATACTGAAAACTCATCCTAAAACATACCATATAGAGGCAAACTTAGTATGTGATGCTCTATGAATTTTTAGTCAGAGGCAGAAAGCAACTGAGAGTAAAAGTTTCCTTGTGATATCTCAAACAGCAGGCAAAACAAGTCCCTTCCTCCCAAAGTCATCACTGTTTCCAGCTTGGCTACAAGGTGTAACCAAAAAAATATAGCTGTAGGCTTTTGAATTTTTAAAATACTGTTTTAACTGTTGACAAGGAATCCTGGTGGTGCTGTGGTTAAGTGCTTAGCTGCTAACCAAAAGGCTGGCAGTTCGAACCTACCAGCTACTCTGTGGCAGAAAGATGTGGCAGTCTACTTCCCTAAGGATTTACAGCCTAGGAAACCCTATGGGACAGTTCTACTCTGTCCTATAGGGTCACTATGAGTTGGAATCACTTGATGGCAATGGGTTTGGTTTTTCTGGTTTTAAACTATTGATATTTGTTTTTTATACCGTCAAAAATATTCCTCAAATCTGCCTATTTCTCAGCATTTCAAGGCCTTCTACCCTGGTCCCAGCCATCCTTTCTCACCTGGACGACTGCCCTAGACTTCTTCAGCTCTTGTCCCCTACCATCTGTTTCCACACAGTAGCTAGAGTTATCTTTTTAAAAACAAATTCAGATCACGTCATTTTCCTGTTCAAGTCCTTTGATGGCTTCTCATTGTACCAAGGATAAAATGCTATCTTGTTTACAAGGTCTAGAGAAGTCTTTTATGTGGCACCAGCCTACTTCTACAATATCTCCTACAATCTCTGCCTTTGGCATGCTTTCTGTTCTGCAAACATGCCAAACTCTTTCCCATCTTCGAGTCTTTATATTTGCTGGTTTTTCTACCTGGAATCCTTTCCTCAAATTATTCCAGACTGGTGTCTCTCATCATTTAGAACTCCGTGCAAACAGTGGCTCCTCAGAGAAGTTTTTCTGTCTCCTTGTCTGTTTCAGTTAGCACACATTCCTACACCACACCAGCAATCTCTGTCCTATATTCTGCATTGCTCCACTGCTTTCTCCCTCTATTTATCATCAACCGAAATTATATTATTTGTCTTTTTAAATATTTTTTTATTGTCTGTCCTCCTTCACTAGATTGATGCTCCATGAGTACTGTCTTAGTCATTTAGTGCTGCTATAACAGAAATACCACAAGCGGATGCGCTACAGGGCAAGGCTTTCCAGTTTGGGACTAAGCTCTGCCTGTGTTTTTGCCTTCTACTGACCAAGAATGACCGGGAGAAGCTCAGAGGTTCCATATGAACAAAGGTTTATTAGTGGCAGAAAGAAAGCGAAGGCTCAGGAGTGGGAACAGAGAGGGACCAAGCAATGCTAGCCTCTGTTCCCCTGAACAAAGGTTTTTCTGAGGCTTATATGGGTTTGGTGAGGATAATAGAGTAATGAATATTTAGGTTTCTTTCAAGGGGCGGGTACTTCTCAGAATGGCGGTGCATATTAAATTAGTTTCCGCTTGCATCTGGAATCTAAGATGGAACCGGTAGTAAAGGCTCCTGGGACTGGGTGGCAGGACTTATTATGGGGTGTTGCATCTGCGTAGTCCCCCTGTGGTGCCAGTTTGATTCCTGTGGTGGGTACTTGCATCAAGCAGAAGTCATCCAAAGGTCACTTTACAGATGTCTGCGGATGCTCCAGGGACCAGATCAGGTTGGTCCTTCTGAAAAACATCTTACAAGGGAGTACTTGTTTGTTCTTTCCTTACCACACATTCCAGGATGGGGGTTTTGCATTAGCCAAGCACATAGTATGATAACGAAGTTGGAAGTTGCAGGTATTGCAGGGCTCCTTGCCTATAGGCTCAGTCCCTGTTTCTTCCCTATCTCAGATGGCTTTAACAAAGAGAACTTTATTTCCTAATGTTACCTGATTAGCGTCCATGCCCTGGATCAGTAGAGCCAATGAAACATACTCCAAATCAGAAAGAGTGAGAAAATTTATTAAGGAGATGCATACATCACCGGTGACCAGCAGCAACACAGGCTATCTCTATGGAGTCCCAAAGAGCAATTTTACATTAGAGCTTTTACAGAATTTTACAAGGTTCAGAAGTGTCTTTGTAGTCCCCACATGGCCTGGCCTGGGGAGTTACTCATTACAAGATAGTGACAAAAGATACCTGCCAGACATCTCTTTATTAGGCTAAAGATACACATATCAGATGCCTGGGCTCCAATTTTCTTGTGGGGGTTGTAAGTCACAGGTGGTCTGACAGAACAAAACAAACTTATTTGCATCAGATCAAACAGAGTCATTAACATTAGGTCAAAACAAAGTCATTAACAAAGGTATGTGAGGAGGAGGCAGGCAGAGGAAGGAGAAAACCTTACAAGTTCATCATAGCATTAGTTATGTCAAGCTCTCAGTTGCCCATTTTGAAAAAGGAGAAAACATGCTGGGGAGTATCGGGGTCACACTCACCGTAAAGTAGGCTAAAAGTCCAAATTCAAGACGTCAGCTCCAGAGGAAGGCTTTCTGTCTCTGTTAGCTCTGGAGGAAGGTCCTTGAACTCAATCTTCCCATGGTCAAGGAGCTTCTCAGGCGTAGGGACCCCAGGTCCTGACGCGCTCTGCTCCTGGTGCTACTTTCTTGGTGGTATGAAGTCTCCCTGTCTCACTTCTTGCTTGTGTCTTTTATATCTCAAGAGACTGCCTCAAGGCACAATCCAATCCTGTAGGTTGAGTCCTGCCTCACTAACACAACTGCCACCCATCCTCATTCATTAACATCATAGAGGCAGGATTTAGAACTTATAGGAAAATCACACAATACCAGGAATCATGGCCCAGCCCAACTGATAGAAACATTTTTGGGGGACATAATTCAATCCATGACAAGTACCTAATGTGGAGCACTGCTGGCACAGTGATTAAGAGCTTGGCTCCTAGCCAAAAGGTCAGGAGTTTGTATCCACCAGCTGCTCCTTGGAAACCCTATGAGGCAGCTCTACTTTGTCCTATAGTGTCACTATGAGTCGGAATTGTCTTGGCCGCAATGGGTTTTTTAGTTGATTGGGTACCTAATGTGTGTCTACTCTCTCTTATCTTATTTAGTCTCTAGCATAGGCTATCATTAGCTGCTGTCAAGTCGGCCCCACACTCATGGTGACACCATGCGCAATGGAGTAAAATGCTCCCCAGCCCTGCATCATCACCATGATTGATTGGGGATCGGCCATTGTGTTCCACAGGGTTTTCATTGGCTGGTTTATAGAAGTAGATCACCAGGCCTTTCTTCCTCGTCTGAGTCTGAAAGCTCTGCTGGAACCTGTTCAGCATTATAGCAACATACAAGACTCTACTGATAGAGGTGAGGTGCACTGGCTGGAACTTGAACCTGGGTCTCCTGTATGGAAGGTGAGAATTCTACCATTGAACCACCACTGCCCTCTCGAACCCAGGATAGGGGCTGAATAAATATTTTTTAAATGCACGAATGAATGATAAAGGCTGAAAATGTAGTGATCACAAATTGGTGGATTTTGCTGATTCATTGCTTTCATATGAGGGCTGGATAATGGTCATATCCACTAGGATACTTAGGACTCCTCTTTTAAGCCAAAAAGTGCTTGTCGTGTGTGTGCCGTTTCTGCTTATTTAGCCTTTGCACTCATCATATCCTTCCCTACTCTGCTGCCTTTTCTGATAAACGCCAGGTGCTCGTTAGGAGCAGAGACCTTTCCTTCTCTGCCCCCGCTCCCGTTCCAATTCCCTTGTTCAGTACATAGAAAGCGTTTAATAAAATTTGTTATATTGTTATATACGAAGAAAAATCTAAGTTTTACCTATATCTCACTGTGTATCATTCAGAAAGTTCGTGTAGCTTAACCTTAGACCCTGTTGTCATTTCTTTGGAGAACTGGAAATTCTCTTGTGACGTGAAGTATGAAACATTTTTTCTAAACATCATGAAAATTTATTTTCACATTATCACAGAACTAAGATACATGTATTCTTGTTTTACTTTGGAAGTATGCACCTTCCAAGACTCTGATTTATGGTTATTCCTTGGACCCTAAGCAAAAATCTTAGAATGTACATATTTCACATCCCCAAGTTTAGTTATTAATTTGGAAGAGTGCATTTTTTTTTTTTTCTTAAATTTGAAGAACTCTAATTGTCACTTCTTTTTTTGTTTGTTTGGTTTATTCCTATTCTCTAGAAAAGGAGGTAGTATAATAGTATCTTATATTTCTCAAGCAATATGTGGCTTTCTAAGTGACAATACATATACTTGCTCATTGAGATGATTTATGGGAAGTATTTGGAACATTGGAGTTGCTCATTAAGTATTAATTTACACAGACTAAAAAAATTACACAGACTAGCTCATTTAAATCAGCCAGCCAAGGAAAACACCCTAAATTTGTCCATTTTGGTGATAACACTGTATATGTTGCAATTTTGTTATATTTTGTCAATTGTTGTTCTTTTCCATTTTACCAAAAAAAACCAAACCCACTGCCGTGGAGTCGATTCCGACAAATAGGAACCCTATAGGACAGAGTAGAACTGCCCGGTAGAGTTTCCAAGGAGTACCTGGTGGATCTGAACTGCCGACCTCTTGGTTAGCAGCCGTGGCATTTAACGACTACGCCACCAGGGTTTCCGTCTTAGGACGTGTTAGTCACAGGGTTTCCATTTTCGGACATGTTAATCACATAATTCGGCACATTTTTCACAAAATCTCCTATTTTACTAAAAATACTGACAATTAACAGCTGGCCACACTCCAGAACAGAACAAAACAAAATAAAACAACCTGAAGGGAGAAGGTGCTTTCTTACATATAGAGTTTAAATTGATTCATTGCAAGCTAAGGAGAAGAAAAAAAAAAAAAACCACTTGGTCACCTGCACCATAGAATGTATGCTCTTCGAAACAACTTAATTCTGATTTCATTTGGTTTGACACAAGCCCAATGATACAAGCTCATATCGTCTGCCTTAGTTTTGATAGTCATTGTTATGTTTGCCTTTTAAAAATAACTGAAATAGCATTTCACAAACATTAGGAAATAGATCTAACACTGATTTTTCAGGAATGCATCTTGTCATCAATTGTTATGAACCAAATGAATGAAGTGTTTTATTTCCCTTCAGGTCATACAGGATGGGGCTTGCAGAGTCTCAGTCCTGTACTTTATCTGCACTGCCATAATCCCAAAAAACTAAGTGAAGATGCGTAGAAGTACGTAAGTGCTGTAAAAACAAGGAAGGGCACAGTGAACAGAAATCGTGCTGGAAGTTCTTAGATTTGGGGTAACAAGTGGACTAGGGATACTATTTTCCACTGATTACTTTTAATAGATGACTGCTTGGAAGATTTCATTCTTTATTATAAATGATAAATTCATTTTTTAAAAATTTAATCTTAGAATGATTGTCTCAGGTAACTAAATAAAAATAAGACTCTGGTTCAAATTCAAACTTCAGAATATGTTTTTTTTCCTTAGGCAATAAACGAATAAAAAAATCAAACAAAATCCAACCTCCTACATGTAAGCTGTTCATCGGGACATCCAGCGGTTTCTAAAGCTTGAACTTGAATATTGATAGTAATCTAGAGGAGACGTTTTATCCCAAAATGAAACTTATCCCCTAAAACTGTAATATATACATGCTTTTCAAAATGAATGCAAATGACTTCCAGTACTTCGAACTTGCATTTCATGTGAAAACTGCTGTTTGAAATAGAACACTGTTTCACATTTCATATTAAGAATATAATTGCACCACCAAAGGTGCTTATTTGTTTAATTTGTTGTAAACCAGAGGTCTTTTTAATAAAGAAGACTTCTTTGATAACATGTTCCACTGAACTGCATTTCAAAAAAAAAAATTCCAAACGTGCTCAATTCTCATTATTGTTAGATAAACGGTTATCATGTATCATGATACTGAATTTTTTTTTTTTTTTTTAAATACTCAAACCATCCCCAAACACCTTCTGAACTAATTGGCAGTACAGCGTCTGTGTAAGCAAATAGGCCTGCCTGTATGTTCTTAGGAAAACCTGGTGGCGTATGTTCTTAGCAGTACCCAGAGGCAGGTCATCCATTAGAATTAGTTTTATTGGAGGGAGATGTATTGGCTAAGACATCAGCTTGTTTCTAACTCTTTTGAAATAGCATTATAGAACCTTTATCATGCAACTTGACCATCTCTAGAGATCAGACCCTTGGTTTTCTAAATACCATCTGCAAAAACTGGACTTGTTAAATTTCCATGAGATTAGATGTCCTTTTACATCAGAGTTGGCAGCCTTTTTTCAGCTTAGTTAATGAAGGAGAGTCTCCTTGCATTGAATATGCTCATTACATACAAATTAGAGTTAAAACAGTGGCTTCCCACCCCCAGGAATGTAAGTGCTAATGAACAGAAAAAGGGTCGCCAATGAAAAATTACTCAGGCGAGCTACATCATCGCACCACTGTTTGCAGCACTTGGGAAAAGGTTCTAATATTAATGCCTCTTGTCAGAAAACCCTTACAACCTCTATTAAATCATCTTCTCCATCGTCAGTGCTGTAGTTATAAATAGGCTCACAATGAATTCTGAATTCTCTACATGTAAATCCTGCCACATACCATTATCTGATATCCTTGAATTAGGTATGCGTGGCCTTGCGGGCAGTAGAGGATAGGTTGATGCAGCCAGCTGTCTCCTTTAGTAATAACTGCTGTACTTTAAAGACTAACAGCCAGACAATAAATAACGTTTTCAAATCTGCATCTAGACTTGGAGTAGGAGAGAAATGAATAACGATTTCCTTGCTGTTAGATTAGATTTAAGCAAAAGGTCAAACCTTTCAGCGAAAGGAACAACAGTCATGCCATCCAGATAATCATAGACAAAAGTGTGTGTGTAAACCAGTAAGCAGGATAATTAACTTGCAAATGATTAAGTGCTTTGCTGCTAACCGAAAGACTGGCGGCTTGAACCCACCCAGTGGCTCCTAGGGAGAAAGACCTGGCCATCTGCTCCTGTAAAGAGTAAAGATTACAGCTTAGGAAACCCTAGAGGGCAGTTCTATTCTGTCGCATGGGGTCGCTATGAGTAGACAATCGACTCAATGGCACCTAACGATAATAAGAACTTGCTTTTGGTGTCTAAGTTTGTGCTGTTTTATTCTTGCAAACCCTATTTTCTTTGATATCTATTGATCACTCCTACTCTCTTTAAAGGAAGGCAAGAGGCTAACAGATTAAAGCCAGTTTAGAACAAGAAGCTGGGAGTAATTGATATTATATTTTAGCATTGTATTTAGATAAATCAAGTGCATCTTTTCAATGCAGACAAGGTCTTTGTGTGTGGATTACATCTAGTTAGAATTATATTATAAATACAGTAAAATATCTATTTGCATGTCTCCTATGAGAATATAAATATTTCTCATATTGACTGAGTTTAGTAGAAAAGTGATACGCAAGAAGAAGCAATGTTCTCAAATTAAAAAAAAAAAAGGATAAATTGGTTCTGTGAAAAGCCTGCTGTGAGATTTTAATTTTCTTCCTCCGTAAGCTCTGGAAATATCACCCACATCTGAAGACTGAAGTCCTGTTGGTGTTTCTTTTGTAAGGAGGAAGACCTGATGAACTGTAATTTTTCAGAAAAGAATTTTTATTTTATTATTTTATTTGTCCGATTGTATGTGCCCAAATTGTGCTTTAATTAGCTGTGGTACAGGATCTCAGTTACTAAAATATGTACTGTTTAACTGCAGTAAATAATTCCAGAATCTTAACTGTTTACTTTCTCAGCCTCTTCTATGTTTCTGTGTGAACAATACAAGAAAACCTCCACCTTTTGGGAGGGCGTTTTCAGGGTGACACAAATATTGTTGTTTTTGCTGGAGAGTAATTGACCAATGGCTCATTTCCATCAGCTTTTATTTCAGCAGTTGTAAAATAAACCCCTGGTAACACATGCCGTTAATGCCTGGTCCCTGGGGTGTAACTGATGTTCCCGTGGTATGGGTCATGTGCAAGCTAAAGTGTGCATTAAAAAGGTAGAAATTAATAGTGCTACCACTGATTCATTCCTTTAATAGTGCCATAGCATGCTGTTTTGTTGTGTTCTTTGAGAGTGATTCTAATGCAAAAATAAACAAGAATGCAGAACATGTTAAGTTGATGAATACTTTAGAGGCAGGCTAGTTGTATAGTGAAGTTTCATTTCTATATTATATTCATTCCATTTTTGACCTCCATTTCATATTTGATAAGGCAGTAAACTAGCGGTGTGATCACTAGCTTCTGTGCTGCTGCAAACTTAAAGTAAATAATACTCCTTTTGTATGCTTGGCTGTTTGTGTATCCTAGCTATGCATTTTAAAAGTAAAAAAAAAACAAACTTTTTTTCCTTAATTTTATATATTGTTGTTTTTAGGTGCCGTTGATTTGATTCCAACTCATAGCAACCCTATATATGACAGAACAAAACAATAAAATGTTCAATTAAAAAGGATTCCATTTTCAAACCCAATTATATCCATATATATTTAAATTTTTTTTTATATTTATTAATGCGTGTGTGTGTATATATATGTATGCACATATATATAAATCACATAATTTGGTCAAAATGGCATTCACTTTAATTGAACATTATTGATAAAAAATTTAAAAGTGCATTATAATACAATTGTTTTTCAAAACGTTCTTAACACTTTCTAGATATTGTCACTTTTATGCTGACAACATTCCCTCAAGATTGATAGATGACACACTGTTTATCTTCCAGATAAAGTTGTTATCATACTGAATAGGTGATTTGAGCACACAAAAACTCAACTGCTTGTCAGTATCAAGTTCTGGGGTAGGAGCTTTGCGTGTTCACACAGAACTGATGTTATGCCAGAGTTAGGACACCACCAATGGGTGCATTTCCTGGGTCCACCCCCTAAATTAGACATGCAGCTCTATCTCCTTTCCTCATTTACAGCCCTGCCTTCATTCACAGATTTATAAAGTTACTCACATAGACCTTTGTATGCACCAGATTTTATTAAATATTCGGTGATATGGAAAATAGCCTAATCAAAGCAATGAGCACCACTTAAAATTGGATTTCAGGCAATCCCATTTAAAAAAACCCTTCAGTGATTATACTGCTTGCTGAATCGTCTGTCTTCCCCTTTCCAAATTTCCTGCTACAGCATTCCTCCTGAGATTTTGTCTTCCTCCCTCACGCCAACTCCATAGTCTCTTTGTTCTTTTTTCATCTTTAATGGAAGTGATTTCTTTTTCATATTCCTGGCTGTAACCTCTACTGAGTTTCTGACCTCGAATTTGGATTCGGATGTATAGGATGGTGGTTATTACTCCTACTTTCCACTGCTAAAACATTATTGTGGTAGAATGCTATTTGGAAGACTTTGCCAGTGTCTCCCAGGGTCTTTTAGTCTTCTACACTTGTACTTCCTTAAAATATGAGGCCCTAGCTCTCAGCCCAGGCAGCTAGAACAGTCTACCTACACTGTTCATGGAATTTCAGAAGTGCAGAGAAAATAAATCAGGCAAACTTCAACTTTGCGTTTTAAAACAGACCTTTGATACTAGTGGTAGGAACAATAGCTTTGAGAGAGAAGGGCTTTTTGATTTACAAGAGAATAGTTTTGAGAGGGTTTCCATGTTTGAGGTCTGTAGCATCTTTATACCAACCCTCTAACTGCAAAAACTGCAAATGTCTTTTAATAACAGAATGGATAAATCAATTGTGCTGTATTTGTTTATTAGACTACTATAAAGCCAGGAAAATGAACAAATTCCATGCAATAATATGAATGAAACTCGCAAACATACTGTTGAATGGAAAGAAACAGGCAAAATAGAGTACATGCTGATGATTTCATTTATATAAATTTTAAAAACGGCAAAACTAACCTATGATGTTAGAAGTCAGGATAGTAAATATTGGACACAGAGGGGTGATAACTGTGGGGGATGAGGGGCTCCCAGGGTGCTGGTTGTAGTCTACTATTTGATCTGGATAGAGGTTAAATAGATGTGTTTGCTGTGTGAAAATACATTAAGCTATGCACATTTATGATGTGACCCTGTTTCTGAATATGTATTCAGTAAAACAGTGCTGAAATCACCATAAATGGTGTGAACCCGTTTATACAAAATATACTATACGGTGTATGAAAGGGTTAAAAAAATAGAGTTTCATCTTTATTTGCTGATTTTTAAGGATATCCAAATGCTAAGTGTAGAAATCAAGTTGCAAGAAATATATGTACTAGTCTTTTATTCTTGTAAAACACACAAATCACCTCCACATGTGTGTATCTGTATATTGTGTGTGTGTATGAATGGGGAAATGGTGTCTAATCTATACCAGATGCTAACTCTGGTTACCCCAGCCGGGTGGATTAGAGTTTTGGAGCCTGTGCGGGAGGGGGCAAGGTGGAGAGTTTCTAGCATTGCCTCTTTACAGCTTTCATTATATTATCTGACTTGTTACAATTGGCACGCATTAATTTTATAATTTCAGTAATGTCAAGACAGGGAAATATTTTACAATGAAAAACATGAGTTGAGGTCTGACTTAAACAAAATACACTGAATATAAGAAGATGTAGATTTATCAGAGTGAATTTTTCCCACCTGCCAAAATAAATGAAGATGCCAAGAGCCGTGAGAAGGAAATAAGACTCAGAGAAAAAGCAAGAGAGTAAGACTCCAGGGGATGAAGAAGCATGACAACAGATAAAATATAGCTCAATATGATCAGTGATATCACAGTGTACTAGTATGTCACCAGTTCTCACAATTCTTGGGATAAAACTGAAGCCACATTGACGTCAATAACTTGTTCTTGTCACTTACTGCTAATGCAACCTTCATGTCCCTTGCAAATACCCCTCCAAAATTCCTGGGGACCCCAGTGTTGCTTCATAAACCAAAAAACCAAAACACATTGCCATCGAGTCGATTCCAACACTTAGCAACTGTATAGGACAGAGTAGAAGTGTTTAATAGAATTTCCAAGGCTGTAATCTTTATGGAAGCAGACTGCCACATTTTTCTCTTTTTTCCATGGAGTGGCTGGTGGGTTCCAACAGATAACTTTTCAGTTAGCAGCTGGGCACTTAATCACTACACCGGTATCTCTAAAGCCCATTAGCTAGCCAGGTACCACCCAGGGCTCACAAACAGTCATGGAAGAGCTCCTTCAACTCTGCTGCAGCCATCTTTACCTTTTCTCTCCACCAACTCAAAACATGGGCAAAGACTTCACAGTACTATCCCTACTCTGCATGTTCTCTCTATAGTCTCCTCATCAAGGCTCAGAATAGAATAAAATAAATATAAAGGAATAAAACCCAAAGTCCCCATGCACGGTACACATGCCAATAAATGCCCCTGAGGGATCAACGACTGTCACTTACACAATCAGCTGAACTCTGACTACACATCTGGGCTCAGGCAGGATGCACCTCCACAGAGGTGTTAATGGGGTGCTGTCTACAGGAACCCCAAAGCTGCTGAACAAAGTCACTTGGTCTTCGTCCTTACAACTTAGCCTGTACCTAATTAGAGCTATACGTAGACATTTTTCTTCGCCTTTATATCTTGCTAATAATCAAGCTTACAGGCCATAGTGAGGCTGATTTACAGTTTTCCTGCCTCTAGTATCACTACATCATGATATCTGTGATCTTAGCTCCTGGGCATTGTTCATAGATTCTTTAGAGACTGTGTCCTTGACATAATCGGTAGGCTATGTCCTAATTTTTCTCATTCCCAGATTGTCAGGTATCTATTTGTTGTTTGTTTATTTATATATTAGTTTCTCAGGTAAAGCTGTTCAAACATTCCATTAGTTCTTAAGTGCCCTCTTTGAGCTAGTATCATCAAAACATGGAGTCAAATGAAAGTCTCTTTTTTGACCCACCTTGGTCATTAAATTCACTTATAATTAGCCCAGTCAGAGTCAAGTAATGGAAGATGTCTTGAAGTCACCCTGAATGTAAAACATTAGAAGTAGACTAACATAGTGTTTTGCACTTGCCCATTAACCCTGACAAGGCTCCTCTGGACTGTGAGGTGTCAGATGGCAGGGAATGAGTCTCATCGATTTTGAATCTCCAGTACTCAGAGCAATGTCTGAAACATTGAGCACAATAGTTACAGATTAACTTAAGAACCTTTTATGGAGTCCCTGGGTGGTCAAATGACTGCTAACTAAAATGCTGGAGGTTTGAGTTCACCCAGAAGAACTCAGAAGAAAAGTCCTCTGAAATATCAGCCATTGAAAACCACATGGAACACAGTTTTACTGTGACATACATGGGGTCACAATAGAATCAATTTGATAGCAGTTGGTTAACGAGTTATGCCTTAAATGTTGTGCTGCGTTTGGGAAAAAAAGATGAGTAAAACAGAATAAATAATCTCAAGACACAATCTGGTAAGGAAAGAAGACAAGTAAATAGTTACAAATTCATGGGGTGAGTGCTCTAAAAAAAAAAAAAAAAAAAAAAAAAACTCCTAGGGAACAAATATGAGGAATGTTAATTCTGCCACAGGCAGCAAGGACCATTTTTTTAAAGTTCATAATTCTGAATACCCAGTATTTAACAGAGAATCTCGGCCCCTTGTATACAGCGTACACCCTCTACAAAGTTCTGAATCCCTCTTTGAGAGAGGATGGTATTTGTTCATAAATCTGTGGAACCCTTTACTGCTTGACTGGCATGAACCTTACTATTAAATAAATCAATGTCTGTGGGTGCCTCGTATGTAGCATCTAGTTTGGCATATGGGCTTTGAATTATTCACTTGGTTCATGCAACAACTTAATTCATTTCATTCTGCATGTGTTTTCCAGAAAAAGACGAATGAAATTGGGCTCAGTGCACACATTGTCACCCTGATTCCACATCTGATCTCCTTCAAGCCTATTCTTTCTGGCCTTTGTTTTTACTAAAATTATCTACAAAAAAGTCTCTATAAAAGCTTGACATCCCAGCTATTGAGGTGAAAACAAAGGACAAAAAACAGAGCTTGAGCTCCATAGAATGTCTTATTAATGGATTCCAAAGCTGCTGTTACCACTTAGAAGAACTTAAAACCCGTTGTTGATGTGGCAATTCTGACTCATAACTATCCCTTAATATGTGAAAAATAATAATCACTAAGAAAGTGGTATCATCGTTTGGAGGGATGGTCAATGTTTGTAATCCTTTTACTTTAGACATCTCTTCGATTTCCAGCTATGTGGAGTCCTAAAGTATAAGGAAAAAACTGCAGTAAATTGAGAGCTTAAAGTATCAATTATTAAGGCAGGTTAACGCTGCATCCCACAAGGTTGTCAAGAAATCCAGATATGTCATATTTGAGTTGCGTTTTCATTATCTGCACATACTTGGCTTTGAGCAGAATTCTATGAGTTGGATTAATTTTTTATCTAGCCCTCCAGAGGCTCTATGTGAACCATATGGGAGACGTTTGGTTCTCATCAACTTCTTTTACCTTTCTTTCTCCTCCATTGCTTTTCAACAGAACTTTTACTCTCTTTAACTATCTGCAGGTTTTATTCTGTTCAGAGAGACAAGCCACGAAAATATTATGACCTCTAAGTGACAGGCTTTGAGACAGGGTCTCTCTCAAAAGCCAGCCCACAGCTGGGCATTGATTGCACATGTTGGTGGCGTGGAGCAGGCTGAGTGCTGGGCTGGTTACAGTTGCTCCCTTTCATCTCACTGGTAGGATGCTTACTGCGTGGTCCTTGTAGACCACAAGAGAGGACAGCATCCTCTCTTGTGGTCTATAAGGAAGTGGAAAGGTTCAGTTTTCAACCCTGTCATTATGGTGATTTTTACTAAGCCTGAACCTCACTTTTCAAAGAGGGTGGATGTTTTATAAGGGGTTAGGGGATTTCCTGAGATTTAACTTCCACGAATAAATTTTATAGTAATACCAAGCCTTCCCTGTGAAGATTTCAGACACTTCAGTGTGATCACTTGCTAACCACTCTGCAGGGGAGGTAGGTGGTGTAAGTATCAATGAGTTTCCATAGTAAGGAGCCTAGGAGGTGGTAGAGCCAGTTAGAACTTGAATTTAGGATTCTTACTATTTGGAAATTTTCTCTCTTCATTCTCTGGCTCATCTGGTTTTCTTTGTGCCTCTGAGCAGAGAAAGCGCTGAAAGAAGTAACCAAAAGTTATCCCTCTCTGTGCATGAGTGTAAATATGTGCCTTGTATGGAAACCCAAGCCAGAATTTGAGCATGAGGTCAATTATTAGTGGCCAGAAGAATCTGACATAACCTAGCACTAGAGACATTTTATACTAAGTAGAGGCAGAATCTGTGTCAAATGAAAGAAATTTTAATTCCAGTGAACGTTCAGCTGTTTAAAAAATGGTATTATGAGTAAATGCATACTTAAAAAAATAGCTGCCACTTAAAGTGCTTTACGTAATGTAGGTGAATTTCTTCAAATGACAGCTTTCCTCATAATGAACTAAAAGTACCATATGAAGTTAACTGTCACTTAGCATTTTTATTTCACATCCCTGCTCAGCATTTAAGTGGCAGGTACCTTCATACAATATATTTAATCCCTTGATGGAATTTGAGGGCAGACAAAGAAGTTCTTTTTAATTTTTTTGATAAGTCCATATCTTGCTCAGGTTTAGCATTATTCATGATGGCACCTTATCCCTTGCCTGCCTTTTTAAATGCCAGAGGTTAAAGTTTCTTATGGAAATTCTACTTAACAGAAAGCTTTATTTTGCATAATTACAATCTGGCTCGACCTCAATTCATCCAACATTTACTATAACATTTAAAGGTCTCAGAAATACCTCTAAAGATTTTTTTTCTCTTTTTTATAACAAATAGACAAAAATCCAAAAGTTGTATGCCCAAGTTTTCTCTCTCTCTGTCTCTTAGTTGTGATAAAATATATATAACAAACATAAATTTTTCATTTTCATAATTTTTAAGTGTAAAATTCAGTGGCTTTAAATATATTCATAATATTGTACAACCGTAACCACTATTCATTTCTATAACTTGTTTATTGTCCCAAGGTTTCTATGCTCATTAAGTAATAACTCCCCATCCTCCTCTCTCCCCAGCCCCTGGTAACTAGTAATCTACCTTCTCTCTGGATACGTTTGCCCATTGTTGGTATTTCATATAAATGGGAGCATACAATATTTATCCTTTTGTGACTAGCTTTTTACACTTAGTATAATATTTTCAGTCCATCCATGTCCCAGCATGTATCAGGACTTCATTTCTTTTTATGGCTGAGTAATATTCCATTGTGGTACGATGGATAAGCACTGGGCTGCTAACCAAAAGGTCGTCAGTTCAAACCCACCAGCCCCTCTACCCAGGAGAATAGACCTGGCCATCTGCTTCCATGAAGATTACAGCTTAGGAAACCCTGTGAAGCAGTTCTACTCTGTCATACAGGGTTGTTATGAGTCGGAGTAAACTCCATGGCCCGAAACAACAAGGACAACAATATTTCATTGTTAAGTATATGTTGTTAGTTGTCATCGAGTTAATTCTGACTTATGGCAAACCCATGTGTGCAGAGAACCACTTTATAGGATTTTCAAGCCAGGACCTTTCCAAAGCAGATCACCAGACCTGTCTTCTGAGGTGACTCACCTCAAGCTGCCAACCTTTGGGCTAGTTAATGGAGTGTTTAACTGTTTCTGCCACCAAGGGACTCCTTTATATGTATATACCACATTGTTTTATCCATTCATCTGTTGATGGGTATTTGGGTTGTTTCTACCTTTTGGCTGTTGTGAATAGTGCTTTAGTGAACATTGATGTATCTTTCTCTCTAGTCATAGCAGCACTGGGCTATGATTAGTGAGGTTCTCATTTCTCATTTTTCTTCAGCCCTGACCTGACCAAATTCTCTTTCAAACTTACTGCCATCAGTCCACTGCTTCATTCAGAGCACTTGGTCTGAAGCCTGCATATATTTAATGATCTGCAAAGTAGCAATTTGATATTAGTAATTCCACTTCTTGTCCCTATACATTTAGACAGTGTGATTCCTATTCACACAATTCAGTTAAACGAAAATGTGAACGTTAAACAGTCACAATTTATAGCAAAAATAATGCAACTGACATGCTTTATAGTTCTGGGACAACTGTGCATTTCTTGTTAATGTAATTGCTTATGGGCTACAGTAATCTTGGAGTCTGGAAATATGAGAATATCAGTTAAAACTGATTATTCTATATAAACAGGTTATTATATATTTTTTCTCATATCTAGGTATCCCAATAGGATAAATAATTTGATTAACTGTAAATAATGCTAAGTTGTCTGAACTTAAGAATTATCGTGATGGTTGTTACATCACAGAGATAAGTCTGAACATAAATAATTAAGTGTTGTTATGAATTGTGACTTATTTAATTAAAAACATTTTCTTTTCATTCCAGCTTCTCTAAGAAAAAAAAAGCTACCCTCAAAAAAAAAAAAATTGGTATCACATCAGTAACACAATTGGTGCCTAAGAACATCACATGGTAAATCCAAGCATATTAATTGCATCATTACAGTAGCATTTGGTACACTGCTGAGATACATTGCAATAACAATAACCTTTCTGTTTAATAAGATGCACTGCCAGGATATAATGCAGAAATTGCAGGCAATGAAGATATCTTTTTCTGTCACCTCGTGGCATAGATCAATATAGTAAGAGCAACAAAGAGTGAATACTTTTATAAAAATAGCATTAAACTCTTTGTGTGTGTGCATGCATGTGCATGTGTGTGGTATGATGTGTGTGTGTGTGTGTGTGTGTGTGTGTGTAAAATGCCGTGCTTTGAAAGCCAGATAAACTGCTCCAGAGAAAGCAGAGTTGCTTGGTTACATTGGCTGAAAACAATCTGTGCTGCGTATGAGAGCTCATGTCAGCCCAGTAATTACCACAACTGAGATAAAGCCTGTGCTAAATGTCACCTGCAGCTGACAAGCACAGGAAGCCAAGCACCGCTAAATGAGTCAGTTACTCTGAGAGTGCTTAGCTCTGCTTGCTGAGGAAAAGCATTTGTCTTGCTTATAAAAGGGAATGTCTATACATTCATAATATACATTTATACACATATAAAGAAAAGCATCAGGAATACACATTTATAATGAAGACCTGACCCAAAACCCCCACTGCCCACTCAGAAGTACATTGGATAGGAAGGCTAACAGGTGTAATCAGGTTGAAGGGAAAACATTAAGGCATTAATGAGCATTTCTGTGGGTCAGGCAGAGCCATCCACCGTCTACCACGAATTGCTCATTAGCCAGTGCAGTGCAATTTCCCACAGTCTAGAATAATACCCCAAAGACAGCTGAGATTCCTACTGACAGAACCGACCAATAATGTGCTGGAACAGCTTGCCTGTGACTGCCTGTAAAGCCCATGGACACACTGTGTATTTTTCAAAATCTTAAACAGCAGGGAGTTGGTTTACTGATTTTCTAATACATGCATTAATGACAAAAGCAGAATTAATAATGTTGATGTGAGGAAAATGACCTCTCTACCTCCTAGTTATTCTGTTTAGCAACCCTTTAAAAATCATTTTTCTTCAGTTACTATTTTACTTTTAGCTAATTTGTAATGTGACCTGATAGCCAAAAGACTCTACTCACCTGATCATCTAACACTTTCCTGACATTTACACGGAAACCTTTAGTGTCCATGCAGAGGGTGTGGAGGGCGCCCAGCACCAAGGACCCAGAGTGAAATCCTGTAACTAGAATGCCTTCCTTGGGACCCACGTGGGATAACGATACCAGGATGACATCATGCAGCTTGCTGCCTATGCTCTCCTAGGAGGTTTCCCTGAGCGTCTCTCACTTGTTACCTCAGTGAGTGAAACAGTGTTTCTTAGGGCTGACACCAAGATATTTCAGGGTCTGGCCTTCAGCCTCAGAAACCTTATTTTTAGAGTACTACAAGTGGATTCAATCATTTGGGATGCACCTACAAGAACAAAGCTCACGAAATTGAAGTTTAAAAAGAGAGGATGCAAAATGGGTATTTACAATGGCACATTAGTACCCCAGGGCCTGGGTCTATCTGAAACCAGACCATATGAGCAGCCAAATCATTGTTAGAAGAGGTTTCCTGATGAGCATACAACAAGAATCTGGGGAGTTAGAGAAATTGAATGTTTAATTGCATCCTTCTCACCATTGGGATAGTTTTGCCAATGGGACAGGGATGTTAGAAATCGCTGACTGTAGCTCCCAGCATCTGTTTTCACATTAAGGATGTGCTTGCCAATGGGACCAGAGACTGCAGCCTGTTAATACCCTATCATTTACTGAGCCCTCATTATGTACCGGGCATCTGTCCTAAATGCTTTCCATGTTTTATTTATTCATCAAAAAGATCTGTGTTTTTACCCAGTTTTAAAATAAACTTGCTGAAGGTCACACAATCCAGGTAGTATTTATTTTAATTTTTCATCATCTATCATTTTTTTTACCATTTAATTGTCAATTGGCCTCCATAAGAACTATCAATTTTAAGCAACTTTAAACATTGTTATTACAATATAATAAATCCAAATAAGTAATGTTTTTAAAATTGGTGTTTGTTTTCTATAATTTAGAGCAAGGGCCAGCAAATTATTGCCCATGGGTCAAATTCAGCCTGCCAGCTATTTTTGTAAGACCTATAAGTTAAGAAAGAGCCCTGGTGACTCCATGGTTAAATGCTCAACTGCTAACCTAAAGGTTAGAGGTTCAAAACCACCCAGAAGGTACATGGGAAAAAAGGTTGGTGATCTGCCTAGGAAGATTGCATTCTAGGAAACCCTATGGGGGAGTTCCATTCTGCTTATAGGGTTACTATGAGTCAGAATTGACTTAATGGTACACAATGTGAATAGTTTTTACTTTTTTAAGCGGTTAAAAAAAAATACTATTTCATGATCCATGAAAAGTATAGGAAATTCAAATTTTAATTAATTTTAGTGCCCATAAATAAAGTTTTATTGAAACATAGCCATGCTCATTTGTGTAGTGTATAGGACAGTTTTTGTGTTGTAATGGTAGAGTTGAGTAGTTGTGACAGAGACAATTTGAGCCACAAAACCTAGAATGTTTACTTTCTGACCCTTTACAAAAGAATGTTTTCCAAGCTCTGATTTAGAGGAATATTTCCAAACCTTTTATCAGAGTATGAGTGTTGGGCTCGTGATGGTGAGCTTAAGCTCTATGTCACATTCCACATTTGTTTTCTTGTTTCTACCAAATCAAGAAAGCCTGACTTACGTGCCATCAAAATGATAACAAGTGCTTGATAGATAGGGTAAATAGTTATGAATATTTGGATAAAACATGGACTCAGAAATGATGGAGCGATTTTTTTTCCATAAATTGTTGTAAGACTATACATCACATTTGCCAATTCAACAATTTTTACATGTATAATTCAGTGACATTGATTACGTTCAAATCATTTTGTGTACCTATCACCATTATTCCTTTTCCAAATTATTATACCACCATTAACAGAAGCTCAGTACCCCCTGAGTAATAGCTCCCTCTTCTGTTCTCCCTTCTACCCCTGGTAAGCACTGATAAACTTTGGTCTGTATCCATTTCCCTATTTCATAGAAATGGGATCATACAATGTTTGTCCTTTTGTGACTGACTTACGTCACTCAGCATAATATTGATGGAGTGATTCTTATTGAAAACCACCTGCATGGCTCTCTCAGATGCCTCGACAAGGAGCATAGGCAGGAACCGGGAGGTTGAATATTTCTCTGTGGAGATTTAGTAGGTGGAGTCCCTACTCTCAGCTTTGGTTGCATTCAACTCTGAAATAAATTTCATTATGTTCTATTATTTAGATTGAGTTTTAAAAGATAGCCCAAAAGTCATTGTACACTTATTTCTCCAATGAGTGAAAAAATAATCAAATGGGAAAAGTCAAGTTCTTGGGGGTGAAGCCTTTTCACCATAGACTTAGCCTATTCAAGATACTTAAAAGATGCTGAGATATGCTAATTGAGTAAACTATTTGACATAATAGAAGTGATCTTTATTGACATTTTCAGTTATATGAAGAGATGTCATTACGTCCCACATTTAAAAAATTCGTGAGAACTTTTCCCTGAACTGTTGGGAAGCATTCACTCAGCTTCACTGGGAAAAGCGATCGTGTATATACATGGTCAGGTCAGTTCTTCACACACCTAGAATGAGACATACGTGGTGGCCATAGTGTGATTGTATTAAGGAGTTTTTCTATTTCCTTCAATAAGTAAATCAAAAGGCAAATTGCTTTAAAATTTAATGTAATTTTAATTATGTAGGTAATAAATGAGTACATTATTTCAAAATATTAAAATATTAGAGATACATTTAAAGTACCCCTTAATGGTAATACACAAATCCATTCTTCTTATAGATGGCACTGTGTATTTTTTTTTATTTTTGGTATCAGGTGTGGGAGGAAGAGGAAGAGCTAATCACTTTCTAGACCGCAGGCACTTATTATATTTGGGGATGGGAAAGGCAATACTAAATGTGGGTTAAGTATGCAAACTTGACCAAGGTTAATGATGATGCTAAGAAGTACACAAGAATAAGGGACATTATTAGTAAATGCTATAACATATACAATTTTGCAACAATAGTAGTAACAAAACAAAAAATATGTGAGTGGTTATAGATATGTATGCATATATATATGTGTATAGGGAAGTATATATATATATATATATATATATATACATATACAGCCCGTCCCTGGGTCACAAACGTCCAACTTATGGACAACTCATACTTGCCCTTTAATGTAAATTTACCCTTGTTTTGAAATGATTGAACCAATCCCTACTTATAACAAATTCTTCATCTCAGTCACCTTCATTTGCTGCATGTGCAGCTTTTAAATCACTGAAAAGGCTTCGAGCATTTTTTTGCACTAAAGTAAGGCTAAATAAGAACCGTTTGCACCTGTTGCGACTTACCTACAAATTCGGCCTAAGACACCATTAAGAACAGATATCTGATTGGTAACCTGGGAACTGCCTGTATATACATGTGCATGTATTGGTGTATCTGTAGGCATATGCATGTACATGTTTGTGTGTGCTGCACAGATATATATAAAATAAAGCACATAGAAGACACAGTTGCAGATATTACCTAGACATAACCAACACCTCACAGGGTTGGTTTACTAGGTTTGAAAGCTTAGGACTGCAGTCCCATGGGACAACTTGGTCAATTGGCACAATATAGTCCATAAAGTTTATGTTCTACATCTCTGTTTGGTAAGTAGCATCTGGGGTCTTAAAAGCTTGTGAGTGGCCGTCTAAGATACGACTTTTGGTCTCTACTCGTCTGGAGCAAAAGAGAAAGAAGAAGGCTGTGGGACCAAGACGACTGACTAGGCAGAAGCTTCTGATGATCCCTCTTGCAACAAAGACTTGAAAAAACAAGTGAATCGATTATGTACATGACAGTCTATGAACCCTGACCATCAAACACAGAACTAAGGAATTGACCTGAGTGACAGGGGAGTGAGAAACCATGTGCTGAAGCAGTGACCAGTTCCGGAGCCCAGCATGCCCTGCCCCAGCCCTGAGCTCTCAGGGGAGCAAGAAACCACGCGCTGAAGCAGTGACCAGTCCCGGACCCTGATGTGCCACGCCCCAGACCCGAGCCCTTGCAGAGACTTGGGGCCAGCGCAGCAGGGCTGATTGTGGATTCCTGAGACAAGGCAAGCACGGGACACAGCCCTACCCCCCTGGAGCAATCTTGGCAGGGACCCAGCCAGCGCAAGCAGGCTACACACCAACGCAGCTGACGGGAACGAGAGACCTCTTGGAAGCGGGGACTGGTTCCGGAGCCTGGCACGCACAGCATCTCAGCCCTGAGACCTTGGTGCTGGACTTTGGACTGAGTGCAGTGGGGCTGATAGTGGCTTCCTGAGACAAAGCAAGCATGGAACACAGCCCTAAACCCCCACGGGCAATCACCACAGGGACCCAGCCAGCGTACACAGGCTACAAACCAACCTGGGTGACAGAGGACCAAGAGCCTGTGCACAAGCAGCCACCCAGCCCTGATCCCCTGGTGCTGGGGTCTGGAGAGAGTGCTGCAGAGCTGATAGTGGCTTTCTGAGACAAGGCAAGCACAGGACGCAGCTGTAACCCCCTGGAGCAATCTCGGAGGGGACCCAGCCAGCACAAACAGGCTACACACCCCTCTGGAATCTCAATAAAACAGCCCTCACCAAACAAGATAAGTGATTTTGTCTATTTTACCTAGCTACTCTCTCCTATCTGATCCCTCCCCTCCCTGCCCCAGCCAGCTTCATTAACATTGGAATTCCCTGGACCAGAGAGTGAAGTGCTCTGTGGGTTTTTTTTTTTTTTTCCTTTAACCCATTCTCCTGGCCTGGCAAAAGCAGCAATTAACAATCAGGAAAAATCCTTTCCTGGCTTCTCTAAACTGGAATAACAGTACAGAACATGCTCCATCCAGGCATAAGAGATCCACAGTCTTTGACTTTCACCCCTACATGGAACCAGGTGGCTATTGTAATGCAAAGACAATTCTGTTAGACATCTGACTGTAGTAATTGTAGCTAAGCAGTGGAAAGGCAAGTTTTGGAGGTCTGATACTGCTCTACCTATTAAACAGAGCCCTCACTGATCCACAGCAGGGAACTGAGGGCTGAGGCTCCATCCACACCACCTAGCGACCTGCTAAAGAGGTCTGAGGATGGTGACACTTACCAGTCTTTAGAGGAACAAGCATTGGGTGCCTAAGGTACAGTTGCAGAGCCCACCCACCAGAGCACTCTAGAGAACAAAGACGCTCCTTCCTCACTGGCACTTGGGGGAAGGTTGTCAGCACCCTGCCCTCCTTGGAATGTGACCCCCTGCCGCTACTAGAAACTGGTGCATACAAACATCACCACTACTTCTCTAAAACAGTAGGTGAGAGCCTACACCACACACTAGGTGACCCACTATCAGGACACCTGAGCTGATTCTATTCAAGAATAGTGAATGGACTCGTAGGCTCATATACCTGGTAACAGCTCAAACCAGCTGGTAATAGGACATAAGTGATTCAAAGGCTCCAGCAATCAAGTTAGCACACTCTAGTAGCCCATCTGGGTGTATTGAAACAAAACAAAACAAGAAGGTAAGACTCAGTGAGCAAATATAAAATAAATCATTACAATAACTTACAGATGGCTCGGAGACAGCAGTCGATATCAAATCACATAAAGAAGCAGACCATGATTGCTTCTACAAACCCGCATTTCAGAGAATCAAAACCGTTCCCAGATGAAGATACATTCCTGGAATTGCCAGGTGTAGAATATAAAAAACTAATATACAGAATGCTTCAAGACATCGGGGATGACCTCAGAAATGAAATAAGGCAATCTACAGAAAAAGCCAAGGAACACACAGATAAAGCAGTTGAAGAAATCAAAAAGATTTAATACGCTGCAAGAATTCATAGAGAGACAGCATTCAGAAATTCAAAAGATTAGCAATAAAATTACAGAATTAGACAACTCAATAGGAAGTCAGAGGAGCAGAATCAAGGAATTGGAATACAGAATTGGGGAGATGGAAGATAAGGCAATTGGCACCAATATATTTGAACAAAAATCAAAGAATTAAAAAAAATGAAGAAACCCTAAGCATCATGTGGGACTCTATCAAGAAGAATAACTTGCGTGTGATTGGAGTTCAAGAACAGGGAGGGATAACAGAAAATACAAAGAGAATAGTTGAAGATCTGTTGGCAGAGAACTTCCCTGGCATTGTGAAACATGAAAGATATCTATCTAGGATGCTGATTGAACCCCATACAAGATAGATCCCAAAAGAAAATCACCAAGACATATTCTCATCCAACTTGCCAAAACCAAAGATAAAGAAAAAAATTTTAAAAGCAGCCAGGGTTAAACGAAAAGTCACCTACAAAGGAGAATCAATTAGAATAAGTTCAGACTACTCGGCAGAAACCATGCAGGCAAGAAGGCAATGGGATGACATATATAGAGCACGGAAGGAGAAAAACTTTTAGCCAAGGATCATATATCCAGCAAAACTCTCTCTCAAATATGAAGGTGAAAATAAGTCATTTACAGATAAACACAGCTTAGAGAATTTGCAAAAACCAAACCAAAGGTACAAGAATTACAAAAGGAAATTCTTTGGTCAGAAAATCAAGAATATCAGATATCAATATGACACAAGGTCACAGAACAGAACATTCTGATATCAACTCAAATAGGGAAATCACAAAAACAAAATAAGATTAATTTTTAAAAAATGCTCAAAACAGGGAGTCATTGATGTCATTATGTAAAAGATTACAATAATCAATAAAGAGGGACTAAATACAGGAGGCATAGATCTTCCATATGGAGAGGGAACGAAGGTGATATAGGGTGACTCATGTTAGGTTTTTACTTAGAAAAATAGGGGTAAATATTAAGGTAATCACAAAGAGGTCTAACAATTCCATACTTCAAAATAAAAACCAAGGTAAACATAACGACTCAGCAAAAATAAATTCAACTAAAATGAAAATGAGGAACACACAATTTACAAAGAAAAACTTCTCAGCACAAAAAAGTAAGTGGAAAAATGGAATTGTCAACAACACACAAAAAAAGGCATCAAAAATGACAGCACTAAACTCATACTTATCTATATTATGCTGAATGTAAATGGAATAAATGCACCAGTAAAGAGACAAAGAGTTGCAGATTGGATAAAAAAACATAATCCAGTTATTTGCTGCCTACAAGAGACATACCTTAGACTTAGAGACACAAACAAACTAAAACTCAAAGGACAGAAAAAATGTATCAAGCAAACAACAATTAAAAAAGAGCAGGAGTGGCAATATTAATTTCTGACAAAATAGACTTTAAGGTTAAATCCACCACAAAGGATAAAGAAGGACACTACATAATGATTAAAGGGACAATTTACCAGGAAGATATAACCATATTAAATATTTATTCACCCAATGACAAGGCTGCAAGATACATAAAACAAACTCTAACAGCATTGAAAAGTGAGATAGACACCTCCACAATAATAGTAGGAGACTTCAACACACCGTTTTCAGTGCAGGACAGGACATCCAGTAAGAAGCTCAATGAAGACACAGGAGATCGAATTCCCACAATCAACCAACTTGACCTCATAGACTCATACAGAACACTCCATCCAACAGCAACCAAGTATACTTTCTTTTCTAGTGCACATGGAACATTTTCTAGAATAGACTACATATTAGGTCATAAAGCAAGCCTTTGCAGAATCCAAAACATCAAAATATTACAAAGCATCTTCTCAGACCATAAGGCCATAAAAGTAGAAATCCATAACAGAAAAACCAGGGAAAAGGAATCGAATACTTGGAAACTGAACAATACCCTGCTCAAAAAAGACTGGGTTATAAAAGACATTAAGGAGGGAATAAAGAAATTCATAGAATCCAATGAGAATGAAAACACTTCCTACCAGAACCTTTGAGACACAGTGAAAGCAGTGCTCAGAGTCCAATTTATATCAATAAATCCACACATACAAAAAGAAGAAAGAACCAAAATCAAAGAACTTTCCCTACAACTTAAACAAATAGAAAGAGAGCAACAAAAGAAACCATCAGGCACCAGAAGAAAAGCAAATAATAAAAATTAGAGCAGAATTAAATGAATTAAAAAACAGAAAAACAGTTGAAAGAGTTAATAAGACCAAAAGCTTAGTTCTTTGAAAAAATTAACAATTGATAAGCCAATGGCCAGACTGACTAAAGAAATACAGGAAAGGAAACAAATAACTCGAGTAAGAAATGGGATGGGCCATATCACAACAGACCCTGCTGAAATTAAAAGAATCATATCAGATTACTGTGAAAAATTGTACTCTAACAAATTTGAAAACCTAGAAGAAATGGATGAATTCCTAGAAACACACTACCTATCTAAACTAATACAAACAGAAGCAGAACAACTAAATAGACCCATAACAAAAAAAGAGTTTGAGAAGGTAATCAAAAAACTCCCAACAAAAAAAAGCCCTGGCCCTGACGGCTTCACTGCAGAGTTCTACCAAACTATCAGAAAAGAGTTAACACCACTACTACTAAAGGTATTTCAAAGCATAGAAAAGGATGGAATACTCCCAAACTCATTCTATAAAGCCAGCATATCCCTGATGCCAAAACCAGCTAAAGACACCACAAAAAAAGAAAATTACAGAGGCATTGGGTATATCCCTCATGAACATAGATGCAAAAATCCTCAACGAAATTCTAGCTAATAGAATTCAACAACATATCAAAAAAATAATTCACCATGACCAAGTGGGATTTATACCAGGTATGCAAGGATGGTCCAATATTACAAAAACAGTTAATGTAATCCACCATATAAGTAAAACAAAAGACAAGAACCACATGATTTTATCAATTGATGCAGAAAAGGCATTTGACAAAGTTCAACACTCATTCATGATAAAAATTCTCAGCAAAATAGGAATAGAAGGAAAATTTCTCAACATAAAAAAAAAATAATAAAGGGCATTTATACAAAGCCAACTGCCAACGTCACCCTTATTGGAGAGGTTCTGAAAGAATTCCCCTTGAGAACAGAAACCAGACAAGGATGCCCCTTATCACCACTCTTATTCAACATTGTGCTGGAGGTCCTAGCCAGAGTAATTAGGCTAGATAAAGAAATAAAGGGCATCCAGATTAGCAAGGAAGAAGTAGAAGTATCTCTATTTGGAGACAACATGATCTCATACACAGAAAACCCGAAGAATCCTCAAAAAACTACTGCAACTAATAGAAGAGTTCAGCAGAGTATCAGGTTACAAGATAAGCATGCACAAACAAATCAGTTGGATTCCTCTGCACCAACAAAAAGAACATCAAAGAGGAACTCACCAAATCAATACCATTTACAGCAGCCCCCAAGAAGATAAAATACTTAAAATATATCTAACCAGAGATGTAAAAGACCTATAGAAAGAAAACTACAAGGTACTACTGCAAGAAACCAAAAGAGACCTACAAAAGTGGGAAAACATACCTTGCTCATGGATAGGAAGACTTAACATTGTAAAAATGTCTATTCAACCAAAAGCCATCTACATATCTAATGCAATTCCGAATCAAATTCCAACGACATTTTTTAATGAGATGGAGAAACAAATCACCAACTTCATATGGAAGGGAAAGATGCCCCGGATAAATAAAGCATTACTGAAAAAGAAGAACAAAGTGGGAGGCCTCACTCTACCTGATTTTAAAACCTATTATACCGCTGCAGTAGTCAAAACAGCCTGGTACTAGTACAACAACAGGCACATAGACCAATGGAACAGAATTGAGAACCCAGACATAAATCCATCCACATATGAGCAGTTGATATTTGACAAGGGCCCAGTGTCAGTTAATTGGGGAAAAGATAGTCTTTTTAACAAATAGTGCTGGCATAACAGGATATCTGTCTGCAAAAAATGAAACAAGATCTATACCTCACACCACGCACAAAAACTAACTCAAAATGGATCAAAGACCTAAACATAAAGTCTAAAATGATGAAGATAATGGAAGAAAAAAATAGGGACAATGTTAGGAGCACTAATACTTGGCATAAACAGAACACAAAACATTACTAAAAATGCCAAAGTGAAACCAGATAACTGGGGGCTTCTAAAAATCAAACACCTATGCTCATCCAAAGACTTCAGCAAAAGAGTAAAAAGACTACCTACAGACTGGGAATAAGTTTTCAGCTATGACATCTCTGACCATTGCCTGATCTCTAAAATCTACATGATTCTGCTAAAACTCAACCACAAAAACACAAATAACCCAATTAAAAAATGGGCAAAGGATATGAGCAGTCACTTCACTAAAGAAGACATTCAGGCAGCTAATAGGTGCATCAGGAAATGCTCTGGATCATTAGGCATTAGAGAAATGCAAATGAAAACTACCATGAGATTCCATCTCACTCCAACAAGGCTGGCATTAATTCAAAAAACACAAAATAATCAATGTTAGAGAGGTTGTGGAGAGACCGGAACACTTACACACTGTTGGTGGAAATGTAAAATGCTACAACAACGTTGGAAATCAATCTGGCACTTCCTCAAAAGGCTAGAAATAGAAATACCATGTGATCTAGCAATGCCACTCCTTGGAATATATCCTAGGGAAATAAGAGCTTTTACACAAATGGATATATACACACGTGTTTTCATGGCAGCACTGTTTACAATAGCAAAAAGAAGGAAGCAACCAAGGTGCCCATCGATGGATGAATGGATAAACTGTGGTATGTTTACACAATGGAATACTACACATTGATAAAGAACAATGATGAATCCATGAAACATTTCATAACATGGAGAAATCTGGAAGACATTATGCTGAGTGAAATCAGTCAATTGCAAAAGGACAAATATTGTATAAGACCACTATTATAATAACTGGAGAAACAGTTCAAGCAGAGAAGAAGATACTCTTTGTTGGTTATGAGAGGGGGGAGGACAGGAGGAAGGGAGAGGAGTATTCACTAATTAGATAGTAGATAAATTTCATTTTAGGTGAAGGGAAAGATGATATACAATACAGAAGAGGTCAACACAAATGGACTAAACCAAACACAAAAAAGTTTCCTTAAAAAACTGAACACTTAAAAGGCCAGCATAACAGGGGCGGGGGTTTGAGGACCATGGTTTCAGGGGAGATCTAAGTCAATCGGCATAATAAAATCTATTAAGAAAACGTTTGGAGAGTGGCATCTGCGGTCTTAAACGCTAGTAAGCGGCCTTCTAAGATGCATCAATTGGTCTCAACTCACCTGGAACAAGGAAGAATGAAGAACACCAAAGGCACAAAATAATTATGAGCCTAAGAGACAAAAAGGACCACAGAAACCAGAGACTACATCAGCCTGAGACCAGAAGAGCTAGGTGGTACCCGGCCATAACCGATGACTGCCCTGAGAGGGAACTCAACAGAGAAACCCTGAGGGAGCAGGAGAGCAGTGGGATGCAGACCCCAAATTCTCGTAAAAAGACTAAACTTAATGGTCAGACTGGGACTAGAAAGATCCTGGAGGCCATCGTCCCCAGACCTTCTGTTACCCCAGGGCAGGAACCATTCCCAAAGCCAACTCTTCAGATAGGGATTGGACTGGAATAGGGGATGGAAAATGAGACTGGTGAAGAACAAGCTTCTTGGATCAAGTAGACACATGAGACTATGTTGGCATCTCCTGTCTGGAGGGGAGATGAGAGGGCATAGGTGGCCAGAAGCTACTCCAATGTACACGAGGAGAGAGAGTGGAGGGAAGTATTGTGCTATCTCATCAGAGGGAGAGCAATTAGGAGTGTATAGCAAAGCGTATGTAAGTTTTTGTATGAGAGACTGACCTGATTTGTAAACTTTCACTTAAAGCACAATAAAAATTAATTTTGAAAAAAAAAGAAGAGAAGGAAACCAAAGACTCAAAGAAATTAGTCCAGAGGACTAACTGCCTACACGAACCATAGCCTCATCTATCCTGAGACCAGAAGAACTAGATATGCCTGACTACTGCTACTAACCAGTTCTGATCAGGGACACAGTAGATGGTGCTGGATAGAAGGGGATAAAGTAAGACTTACTGGACCAGAAGAGACTAGCAGAACCCGTGAGACTATTGCCCTGTGATACCCTTTAAACTCTGAACTGAAACCACTTTTGGTGGTCACTTTTCAGCGAAATCATCAATTGCCTTATAAAATAAACATTACCTGTGAGCACTGTGCTTCTTTGTTTAAAAAAAAAAAATCATCTGTTATGAGACCAAACAGTCAACATTTACCCCGAAGTAAAGATTAGAAGGTCAGGGGGGCAGAGAAGCTAGATTAATAGAAATGCAACAACTAGAACAGAATTAATGAGTATATTGCCACAATCTGGAAAATGTAACCAATATCCCTGAACAATGTATATAAAAATTGTTAAATGGGAACCTAATTTGCTGTGTAAACTTTCACCAAAAACATAATAAAATATTAAAAAGAAAACATTGAGACTGCTTTCAAATTTTGCTATTACAGACATTTCTGTAATAAATATCCTTGTTTGTATCCCCTTATGCAAATGAAATAGTGTTTCTTAGGACTGATACCAAGATGTACATTAGTAGGAGATTCACTTATTTATTTATTTAGTTATTAGTTTCTCATTCAAAAATGTATGCACAAATTGCTTTGTGACATTGGTTGCAATCCCCGCCACGTGTCAGCACCCTCCCCCTTTCCCTTTACACCTCAGGTTCCCCTTGTCCATTTGTCCAGTTTTCCTGTCCTTTTCTGCCTTCTTCTTCTTCTTTTTTTTTTTTTTTTAATAATTTTTACTGTGCTTTAAGTGAAAGTTTACAAATCAGGCCAGTCTCTCACACAAAAACCCATACACAACTTGCTACATACTCCCAATTACTTTCCCCTCATGAAACAGCCCGTTCCCTCCTTTCACTCTTTCTTTTCATTACCATTTTTCCAACTTCTAAGCCCCTCTACTGTTGCATCTCCCCTCCAGGCAGGAGATGCCAACATTGTCTCAAGTGTCCCCCAAACCAAGTAGCTCATGCCTCACCAGCATCCCTCTCCAACCCATTGTCCAGTCCAATCCATATCTGATGAGCTGGCTTTGGGGATGGTTCCTGTAGGGGGCCAAGAGAAGGTCTGTGGGCCATGATCACTGGAGTCCTTCCAGTCTCGGTCAGACCATTAAGTCTGGTCTTTTTATGAGAATTTGGTGTCTGCATCCCACTGTTCTCCTGTTCCCTCAGGGGTTCTCTGTTGTGTTCCCTGTCAGGGCAGTCATCAGTTGTGGCCGGGCACCATCTAGTTCTTCTGGTCTCAGGATGATGTAGTCTCTGGTTCACGTAGCCCTTTCTGTCTCTTGGGCTCGTTACTATCTTGTGTTGGTGTTCTTCATTCTCCTTTGATCCAGGTGGGTTGAGACTCATTGATGCATCTTAGATGGCTGCTTGCTAGCATTTAAGACCCCAGATGCCACTCTTCAAAGTGGGCTGCAGAATGTTTTCTTAGTAGATTTTATTATGCCAATTGACTTAGATGTTCCCTGAAACCATGGTCCCCAAACCCCTGCCCCTGCTTTGCTGACCTTCGAAGCATTCAGTTTATTGAGGAAACCGCTTTGCTTTAGTTTAGTCCAGTTGTGCTGACCTTCCCTTTGTTGAGTGTTGTCCTCCCTCTCACCCAAAGTAGTTCTTGTCTGCTATCTATTTAGTAAATGCCCCTCTCTCACCCTCCCTCTCTCCCTCTCTCCCTCCCTCCCTCCCCCCTCTCATAACCACAAAAGAGTATGTTCTCTCAGTTTAAACTATTTCTCAAGATCTTATAATAGTGGTCTTATACAATATTGGTCCTTTTGCAACTAATTTCACTCAGCATAATGCCTTCCAGGTTTCTCCGCGGTATGAAATGTTTCAAAGATTCATCACTTCTTTATCAGTACGTAGTATTCCAATGTGTGACTGCACCATAATTTATTTATCCATTCATCCGTTGATGGGCACCTTCGTTGCTTCCATCTTTTTGGTGTTGTAAACAGTGCTGCAATAAACATGGGTGTGCATGTATCTGTTCGTGTAAAGGCTCGTATTTCTCTCAGATATATTCCAAGGAGTGGGATTGCTGGGTTGTATGGTAGTTTTATTTCTAGCTTTTTTTAAAAAAAAAAAAAAAGGAAGCGCCAAATCGATTTCCAAAGTGGTTTTACCATTTTACATTCCCGCCAGAGCATGTAAATGTTCCAATCTCTCCACAGCCTCTCCAACATTTATTATTTTGTATTTTTTGAATTAGTGCCAGCCTTGTTGGAGTGAGATGGAGATTCACTTATCTTTAATTTTTTAAATAATATTATTTATTTTGTCATTGAGAATATACACAGCACAACATACACCCATTCAATAGTTTCTACATGTACAATTCAGTGACATTGATTGTATTTTTTGAATTATGTATTTATTCTCACCCTCCTTTTCTGAGTTGTTCCTTCTCCAGTAACATAAATTCACTGCCCCTTAAGGTTCCTGTCAAATCTTTCTAGTTGCTCTTTGTCAGTTTGATCCCATATAGGTAGTTCTTAAAAGCACATAATGCTCAAGGCAGACATTTTTTTTTTACTAGTTAAGCTAAACTATTGTTTGGTTTTAAGAAAACTTCAGGGGATGTTTTTGGATTAAGTTTTAAAGATTACCTCAGGGCAATAGTTTCAGGGATTCATTTAACCTTCATGGTTGCAGGGAATTTGAAACTCTGTTTTGCATTTTCCTTCTTTTGATCAGGATTCTTCTATAGAATCTTTGATGAAAATATTCAATAATAGCAGCTGGGCCCCATCCAGTTCTGGTCTTTTGGGCACCATCCAGTTCTGGTCTCACGGCAAAGGAGGCAGTTGTTCATGGAGTAATTAGCCGCACATTTCATATCCTCCTCCTATTCCTGACTCTTCCTCTTCCTCTGTTGTTCCAGGCAAATGGAGACCAATTGTTGATCTATTTTTAATTTCAATAAATATTACCAAATTGGCCTTCAAAATTTTATACATATCTATATTCTTATGAGAATGGTAATGGGAGTCCCCACTCCCCACATCCTTGACGTTTTAATTTTTCAAATGTAACAGATGAAAAATAGTATCTTCTTGCTGCTTTATTTTACCTTTCTGTAGGTTGCACATTTTTATATATTTTATTATTTGAATTTTCTCTTCTCTTAATTGTCTGCTCATATATTTTGTCCATATATTGGGAGAGGGCTTTTTGTTCTTTCCTTCTGTACTTTATATATTTCTAATACCGTTGATAGAAAGTAATGTTTTTCTAGGCTAGCGCTTGCCTTAACTTGAATGATGTTTTTTCATGTCAAACAGAAATTTTAATTCTGTTACCAAATGTATCAGTCTTTTTATGTTGGCTTTTGCTGTATTTCTTGTTTTAAAAGACCTTTCTTAAGTCAAGGTAAAAAAATTTTTTTCTGCATATTCTTTTCTTATATGACTTAAAAATTATAATCCCAGTAGAGTTTATTTAAGGAGCCCTGATGGTAGAACGGTTAAGCACTTGGCTACAGCCAGTGGAGGGACGAAGCCACCAATCACTATGTGGGAGAAAAGACCTGGAGATCTGCTCCCCTAAAGATTATAGCCTACCAAAAAAAAAACAAAAAAAAAAACAAAAAAAAAAAAACCCACTAAAGATTACAGCCTAGCACTGATAAAAAACAAAAACATAAAACAACAAATGCTGGTAAGGTTGTGGGGAGACTGGAGCCCTTATCCACCGATGGTAGTATTGTAAAATGGAACAACCACTATGGAAAATAGTATGGTGCTTCCTCAAAAAGCTAGAAATAGAAATACATTATGATCCAGAAATCCCACTCCTAGGTATCTATGCTAGTGATCTAATAGCAGGGACTTGAAGAGACAAATGCACACCTATGTTCATTGCAGCATCATTCGTAACAGCAAAAAGATGGAAGCAACCCAAGTGTCCATCAATAGATGAATGGATAAACAAAACATGGTACGTACATTGCAATACTGTGCAGCTATAAAGAATAATTATAAGTTCTCAAAATATATTATAGCATGGATGAATCTGGAGGACATTATGCTGAGTGAAATAAGTAAATCACAAAAGGACAAATAATGTATAAAAAAAATGTATGGCTGCACTTTTATAAGAAGACAAGAATAGGTTTACATACAGAAATCAACATTCATTGGCTGTTACCAGGGATGGCAGGGTAAGGTGGGGTGGGGGGCGGGAATCACTCCCTAGACAGTTATTATTTTTGGTGATGGGAAAGGAAATAGCAAATGTGGGTGAAGTATGCACAACTTGGCCAAGGTAAATGATGACACTAAGAAGTAGACAAGAATAAGGGGTGTTTTTGGTAAATGGTATAACATATATAATTTTGCAACAACAGCAATAACAACCAAAAAAATACATATGTGCTTACATCGGTAGCTATGTATGCATATACGTGTATACCAAACTGACTAATAGCAATCCTATAGGGCAGAGTAGAACTGCACCATAGGGTTTCCAGGGAGTTCCTGGTGGATTCAAACTGCTGACCTTTTGGTTAGCAGCCGTAGCTCTTAACCACCGCACTACCAGGGTTTCCATATGTGTATAGGAAAATATATATGTATATATATGGGTGCAGGTATAGGCATATGTGGAGACATATGTATATATATATACGTGTGTACTGCATAAAACCAAAAAACCAAATCCAGTGCCGTTGAGTCGATTCCGACTCATAGCGACCCTATAGGACAGTGTAGAACTGCCCCATAGAGTTCCCAAGGAGTGCCTGGTGGATTCGAACTGCCGACCATTTGGTTTGCAGCCATAGCACTTAACCATTATGCCACCAGGGTTCCCATGTACTGGATATATACTTATATATATAGCGGGCACAGTTACAGATACTTCCTAAGTGTAACCAAAAACCTTGTGGATAGTTTACTGGATTTGAAGGCTTAGGACTAATAAACTGATGGAACAACTCAGTCAATTGGCATACACAATTCATAAACTTTATGTTCTACATCTAGTTAGGTAAGTAGCATCTGGAGTATTAAAAGTATTGTGAGAAGTCATCTAAGATGTAACTATTGGTCTCTACTCATCTGGAGCAAAAGAGAAAGAATGAAACCAAAGACTCAAAGAAGAAACTAGCCTACGGGACTAACTGCCTACACAAAGCATGGCCTCATTTGTCCTCAGACTAGAAGACTAGATGGTACCTGACTACTATCATTGACTATTCTGTCTAGGGTCACAATAGATAGTCCTGGATAGAATGGAATAAAAATGTAGAACAAAACTCAAATTCTTAAAAAAGACCAGACTTGCTGGACAGGTAGAGACTAGAGGAAACCCCAAGACTGTTGTACTGAGATATCCTTTAAACTTTGAACTGAAACCATATCTGGAGGTCACCTTTCAGCTAAATAACAGATTGGCTCATAAAATAAACATCACCCATGAGCGCTGTGCTCCTTTAAAAAAAATCATCTGCATGAGACCAAAAAGTCAACATTTACTGTAAAGCAAAGATGAGAAGGCCAGGGGGGCAGGGAAACTAGATTAATAGAAATGGAACAACTAGAATGGAAATAATGAGAAGTTTCACACATTGTGAAAAAGTAACGTCACTGAACAATATGTAGAAATTGTTAAATGGGGACCTAATTTGCTATGTATACATTCACCCAAACATTTTTTTTTTAATTTGCTATGTATACATTCACCCAAACACAGTAAGTTATTATTAAAAAAAAAAAAAAAAAAAGATTACAGCCTAGGAAACCCTATGGGGCGGTTCTACTCTCTCCTATAGGGTCCCTATGAGTTGGAATCAACTCCAAGGCACACAGTAACAACAATGGAGTTAATTTTTGTAAATGGTGTAAGACATGGACTTAATAATTACTTCCAAACTGTTAAGGATTTGCCCAATATAATTATCTAATATTTATTCTTTCCCACTAATTTGAAGTGATACTCTTCTTTGGTCTTAAATTTCAGTATGGGCATGAGCATTTCAGGACATATCTTCTGTTCCATCCCCAACGCATCTGTCAGTTTGTTATACTATGGGGCTTGCGTATTGTTGTAATGCTGGAAACTATGCCACTGGTATTCAAATACCAGCAGGGTCACCCGTGGCGGACAGGTTTCAGCTGAGCTTCCAGACTAAGACAGACTATGAAGGAAGATCTGGTGGTCTATTTCTGAAAAAAATTAGTGAAAATCTTATGAGTAGTAGCAGAACATTGCTTGATACAGTGCAGGAAGATGAGCCTCTCAGGTTGGAAGGCATTCAAAAAACCACTGGGAAAGAGCTGACTCCTCAATGAAGAGTCAACCTTAGTGACGTGAAGGGTGTCAAGCTTTCAGAGCCTTCATTTGCTGACGTGGCATGACTCAACATAAGAAGTAGCTGCAAGCATCCATTAATAATAGGAACGTAGAAGGTAAGAAGTATGAATCTAGGAAAATTGGAAATTGTCAATAATGAAATGGTGGAACACATAAACATCAATATCCTAGGCATTAGTGAGCGGACCTCTTGAGATGGAATCAAATTGACTACATGTCTGGAAAGAGATGATGGAAAAGCTCAATATCATCTGTCAGAAGGAGGCCAGGGGCCAACTGTGGAACAGAACATCAATTGCTCATACACAAGTTCAAGTTGAAGCTGAAGAAAACTAGAACGAGCCCACGAGAGCCGAAGTGTGCCTTGAGTATATCCCACTTGAATTTAGAGATCACCTCAAGGATAGATTTGATGCATTGAACACTAAAGACTGAAGACCAGATGAGCTGTACAGTGATATCAAGGACATCATGATATTTTCCATTGAGATGGATTGACACAGTGGTTGTAATAATGGGCTCAAGTGTAACAACGATTGTGAGGATGGCAGGGGACAAGGCAGTGCTTTGTTCTGTTGTACATAGGGTCGCTATGAGTTGGAAATGACAGCACCCAACAACAACATCATTGTGTTTCATTGATCTGCTTGTCTGTATCAGGCCAATATCACACCATTTTAATTCTATATGTATAAAATCATTTTTTTGTATTTGGTAGTGTGAGTCTTTTGTTACTGTTTTCTTTTTTCAAAATTGTCCTGGCTATTCTTGCACATTTACTTATATGATTGTAGGATCAGCTTATTAAGGTCTGTGAAAGGAACTCCTGAATATTTTATTGTGATTTGCTAGAATTTAATGATCGAATTTGATAAGAACTTAAGACTTTTGTACCATTAAACTTTCCCTTCCAAGAGCATGGTATATCTCATCATTTATTTAAATCTTATTTTATGTCATCAAGTAAAATTTATAGTTTTCCTCATAAAACACCTGTACGTTCTATTTATTCTAAAGCGTTCTAGTTTCTTTATTCCATAAGAATGTAATATTTTCTATGTTTTGCCTCTGCTTACTGCTATTGTTAGTAAAAATTTGGCTTTTAATATAATTCAATGCTCATATACCTTTTTATTTAAGAAGTGATCATTTGGTGTGAGTCTTAAAGGGGGGTATGATCTTATACTCATCTAGCTGGATGCTTCCACCCAGGACTTTGACTATTAAAATGATTCAAATATCCAAGGAACATTCAGAAGCTGTTAAAGGAAACAGCAAACTCAAGCAACTGTGGTGGTCTGTGTGTGTCCACTGGTGGCTGTGCCAGAGGCATTGTGATTGTTCTGTGTGTATATATGTATGTGTTCTGTATGTAAATTGGCTGTGTTTCACTGTATCGTCTTCCTTCCTTAAGCAATGTTTCCTGAGCCTCTGTTTTCCAATTATCCCACTAATTCCATGAACTACTTCTTACTCTTGTAGCAAATTCACTTTCTTTTTAAATTAACCAGAATTTGTTTCTCTTTTTTTGCAATCAAGAACATTGACTGAATAGATTTGGGGATTAAGGAATGGATTTCAAGTAAAAGTCCCTTAGGGAAATGAGGGATGAAGAACATGCGATTGGTCATATTTTCTGGGTGTGGCTAAACATCATGAAAATCCTGTTACTATTCAATAATGATAATCTGGAAACCCACTCCCAGTAGTAGCCAACAAGTTCATTAAATTATCATCAGTAGTCACCTTGATTGAAGCGCTTAATGAGGTCTAGGTTTTGAGGAGCCACGTTGCTGTTGCCATATAGCCATATATAAGGCAAATGAAATTCAAGGGATATAGGACAAAATAACTGGTTCTAAAAGTGCTGTACCGCTTAAATAAAGAGAATAACTGAAATCAAATTAATAAATTCTTGTCACAGAAATGCAGTGAAAACAAGAGATTTCTTATGCTTTGCCAATAGGATCTTTATATCTTGTAGTTACAGAGCTAAGGTAACTAAACTAAATTGAACTAAATTTCAGTGCAGGATATTGCTGAAATACAGTGTTATTTGAATTCGCATCCTCACCACATGTCTTTCTCAAATGTTAGGGTATTGATTAGGTTAAGAGTGGTCCTCAATAACTTATATGGGGATCAATTAGAGTAACTGAAGGACTCTTTTCCCACTGAGCCTTTATTGATCACTTAATTGATCATACCTCTCACCTTGTTTGATGATGGGTATCCTCCTTTGTTCATAGGTGTTAAATTGCAAAATGAGTCCAATTTCCTCCAAGCAACCAAACAGGTCAGTAGAGTCAGATCCCAACAGGACCCAGGAGTACAATGGTAAAGTCAAACCAGGGGAGAAGTGAAAGACTAAAAAATCAAAAGAATCGCAGAACTTTGGGAATTTATATAAACAAACATCTAAGGAATATGTGTGAGAATGATTCTGAAGTTTCGCATCTAAGAAGAAACATTTTACATCAGGCTGAATTTAACAATATGCATAGAGATCCCGTTGAATGGCTAGATCAAGTAGACATTAGTTCTATTAGCTGATGAGTACTAGACTCAGTGGTGCCTCCATCTCTAGGAAACTGTCAGATGTCAGTTTTTGTAAAATAAAATATTAAAAACCACAGATAATTTTATTCAATTAAAGTTCTAGTTTAAATCTTTGACCACATGTTTTGAAGGCATTTAATGAAAAACAAGGAGCCTTGGTGGTGCAATGGTTAAGTGGTCAGCTGCTAATCAGCCACTCTGTGGGAGAAAGATGTGACAGTCTGCTTCTGTAAAGATTACTGCCTTGGAAACTCTATAGGGCAGTTCTTCTCTATCCTTTAGGGTCACTATGAGTCAGAATCGACTCATTGGCAATGGGTTTGGTTTTTTTGGTTTTAATGAAAAACATTTAGTGAAGCTAATGACGTAAGTGCTTTTGAGAGTTTAAAGTACTGGGTTAACCATTACTCTTGCTAAGGAAGAAATTTAGAGAATATTTACAAAGCATTCATTACAAAATTTTCATTAAATCTACCCTTACCTTCTTCTAGCCATCAGAAAGTAGATTTTCTAAACTTCTACTAAAAAGAGCAAAGAGATTTTTCTATATTTGGAGGTTTGTTTTAATAGTTACTTTTCAAAGATTGCCAACCTATTAATTTATAAATAATTTATATTTGTTATGGAAAACTACACTTGTCACAATGGCAGTTACAAGGAATTAGATTTCTTTACTCCTCTATCAGAGTAGATTAAATTTGCTCACCAGCATTATGATAATTAGCACACTAAATATGACCTCCCTTACTTGTTGCAATTAATTGAAGCAGTATATCCTGATAGTACATTCTCTATTTTTGAAAATAAAATTGACACGACTGTAATAGTTTAGTTTTATAACATCATATAAAATTTTGTTCTTTTACTGTGGTATGTTACAGAAGAAAGAATTGGTGCCATGTATATATCATGCACAACCTGCACACTGCCGAAGGGGCCTTGTAACTTCACCTTCACCAAAGCCTGGATAAGTACCTGGCTAATAAGAACACCAGCATCTCTGAAAAGAGCTATGGTGACTGTTCTCTCTACTACTGGAATGCTGGTGGAAAACACTGCAATTTAAATGAACTCCATGAAATCAGTAGAAATGGGTAACCTAAGGGTTGGCAAAGGCGGCATATAACTTAATAGTTAAACAACTTTTAAAAGCAAAGAGTGCCCGCTGTCATAGCAGGCAGCAAGACCCATCTGGTAAACTCGTGATCTAAACCACATGAATCTTTAACCAAAAACAAATAACCACTTGCCATCAAGTCATCTCTGAATCACAGCTACCCCATATGTGTCAGAGTAGAACTGTGCATCGTTAGGTTTTCAATGGCTGATTTTGGGGAAGTAGATCGCCAGGCCTTCCTTTCGAGGTGCCTCCGAATGAGTTAGAACCTCTAGTCTTTCAGTTAGCAGCTAAGTGTGTTAACTATTTGTATCACCCAGGGACTCCTCATGAATCTTTAGTAGTACTTAATTGATCCTGGGAAACTTAAATGCATAAATAAATAAATAAGCAAACCACTGTGGTCTACTATTCAGGCTGATAGATTCTGCAGGGCTAATTTTTGATCTGATTCCACCTCAAGTACATCCAGTTGGACCCCAGGCTCATTTTGAGTATATTTCTCAAGTTTCTGAATAGAGAGTTGGAATCACTTCTCCTGCAGATGCTTCTGGTGCCTTGTGTCACATTTTCTCAGGCCACCTCTCGGCCCACTTCTTAAAGCATTGGTTCTGCCTTCCTCTCCGTCTTCTTTCCTCCTGGGAAAATGGATGAGATTTAGTGGGTAAATAAAGGATTTGGCCTTTTTTAGGAGCTTTTACAGTTAAAAAAGAGAGAAGGCGGTATATCTGGACAAAAATGCAGGGGATAGATAAATGTGAGGGAGGAGTTTTGTAGATGTTCACTTGTGATTGCTTCTATTTTCAAAGTGCAACAGGAAGGAAGTTTATCTGCTGAGACAGAGGATGAGGGAGGAGTATTTCAAAATTTGAAGAGAAAGTAGAATGCATGAAATCATCTGGGAGAGTGGAAGAGTGAGTGATCTGGGAAAATATGGTAAAATTGCCAGGCATTGTGATGGGCCCATTAGAAGTGATCATTAATTTAAAATAAGTACCATCGGCATAGTTGCAATAGTGATGTGTGTGTGTATTTCCAATCTCATTCAACTACTTGGATGCAAGTGTGAAATAGATAAAAAAAAAAAAAAAAAAATTAAGGTTTTGGTTTAGCTAAGACAATATGATGAAGGGAAAGAAACTAGAGAAACGAGGGTGTATACAGTGGAGGGATTTTAATGACTGATGAGGGAAATTAAGCAGCATATATAAGAAACTGAGGACATGACGGAGTAAGGAAAAGGTGGTAGAAGCAATGCACCCTGGGTAATGATGAGGACAAAGGATTATTGTGCGTGGGGCAATGTCTTAGTCATCTAGTGCTGCTCTAACAGAAATATCACGAGTTGATGGCTTTAATGAAGAGAAATTTATTTGTTCTCAGTAAAGTAGACTAAAAGTCCAAATTCAGGGTGTCAGCTACAGGAGAAGGCTTCTTTCTCTGTTGGGCTTCTCATCAATCTTCCCCCGGACTAGGAGCTTCTCCATGCAGGGACCCTGGGTCCAAAGGATGCGCTCTGCTCCTGGCACTGCTGTCATGGTGATATGAGGTCCCCAACTCTCTGCTTGCTTCCCTTTACTTTTTATCTCTTGAGAGATAAACAATGGTGCAGGCCACACCCCAGGGAAACTTCCTTTACATTGGATCGGGAGTGTGACCTTGGTAAGGGTGTTACAATCCTACCCTAATCCTCTTTAATGTAAAATTACAACCACAAAATGGAAGACAACCACACAATACTGGGAATCATGGCCCAGCTAAACTGATACACAATTTTTTGGGGGGGACATAATTCAATCCATGACAGGCAATAATGGGTGTGACTTAGGAAAGGTCAGAGGGGGAACACTAAAATGAAGATTTTGGAAGGGCTTTGATGCCCCTGGATGGTGCAAATGGTTAACATGCTTGGCTGCTAACCAAAAGCTTGCAGGTTGGAGTCCACCAGAGGCACCTTGGAAGAAAGACCTGCTGATCTACTTCCCAAATTTCAACCACTGAAATCACTATGAATGACATTTCTACTCTGACACACATAGAGTTGTCATGAGTCAAAAATGACTCTGTGACAACTGGTTGGTTTAGTGTTTGGTAGTGGGCACGATCTGGGATATACTTGTTGGAGTAAATAACTGAGGTATGCTGTAAGTCAGTATCACTATGAGAGGAAATAAGGGATTGAGAAGTCAGCAATTGGAAAGATCATTTGCGTGTTGTAAATACCAGTAATTATTACCAATATCCTCATGTAATTCATTGCCCAAAGTTAAACACATTTGAAAGTGAATTGTTTTGCTATTCAAAATTACTATAGAATAACAGGTGAATTTGGGACCACCTTTGTAAAATTTTTTTTTCTTTTTTTATGTAAGAAGTAGTAATGGAGAAGGTGCCAATAAACAGTGCATAAAATCTACAAGTAATGAGAGGAGTGACCTTGGGGTTATCAGAAGAATGGCAATGAAGGACAGTGGGTAGTCTGATATAACGAGTTTTAATCTAGTGTCTTCTAGGAATGAGGGGAGGATAGCAGTCTGAGATCAAACAGATCAGGACTCCTGCTTCCAAGCTCAGTGACAATTTTTGGGGAAGAAGAAACAGCTGCCATTTGAGAGGCTGAAGGATAAGCTGTGTTCTCAGGGAAGATGTAGGCTTTGTAAGAACTTGCAGAGAACGTTCAGAGAAAGGGTAGCAGATACAGCTGAGTTTAATTATGCTTGAGCGTTCTTTCCAGAGTGTGCAGTGGAAGGTTCTTGGTGGTGGAGAGAGATAGGGAGAGGAGAGAGGCACCTATTGGAGTTTGTGAAGGTTTTGTGTATGAAGGAGGAGAAATGACCTTGGGCACTTGTATGTTTGTTTGTTTGGTGACTAACATGAATAAGGATAAAGTATTTGATGAGTGTAATGGTGGAAAGGAGCCCTGGTAGCGTAGTGGTTAAGAGCTCAGCTGCTAACAAAAAGGTCAGCAGTTCAAATCCACCAGGTGCTCCTTGGAAACTGTACGGGGCAGTTCTATTCTGTTCTATAGGGTCACTATGAGTTGGAATTGACTCGACAGCCCCTAACAACAATAACAAAATGGTGGAAAGGATTTGGGTGTTTAGATGTTGAAGAAGTTTGTTAGGAACCTACTGATGTTTGAGGTTCCCACTTGACTCTTAATGATGAAGGTGTGGAATCTGAAGAAGACGTGATTTTACTCCAGTATGCACGTTCTTATCCCTCTGCCCTGCCAAGGATAGCTTGTGTCCACAAAGAAACAGCATCTTTTCCTATATGCTTCAAAGACTCATTGGAAATATATATTAAACATAAGGGGAAAGAAGCAGGAAGAGGAATAATCTCGTGTGTAGACCTCACAGAAGAGAAATGAGAATAATTGTTCTTGGGTCAAGGACTTGCCTTGAGGTTTTAACCTTCTATGGTTTAAGGTTTTTTACTTCTGAATAGTTCAGATGTATTTCAAAAAAGGTTAAAAAGTATTCCTTTAATTGCTTGCATGGATGTTCAAGCAGGAATTAGAGAAAATATGAGAACATTGAATTAAAATGTGGTTTTGTTAATACTTCATCTTCAAGACTCAAAGGAAGACATGAAAATGGGCCAAAATGATAGACAAAAGTGGGTTTTCACCAAGTGGGTTTTATGTAACTTTTATAATAATCAGCTTTCAGGCACAAAAGATAGCACAAACTGGCTTCTTTTGTCTCTTCTGTCATTAACCATTCTAAAGTACTGGGGTAGGTAAAATCTCCAATTGCATTGTGGGAAATCTCTTGCTGTCTTGAACAACGGCATGGCTGATGTTATTATTTGACTCAGAAGGAGACCTCATTCTTTTGAGAGAAAAAAAAAGAACTTAGTGCTGATAATGTACCAGGAATCCTGAAGCAAAACCTTTTTCAATATGTAAATAAGTGAAAATCATTTGCTCTTTGTCACTCTGTTTCTCTCTGTCTTTCATATCACCCCATGAGGTTCCAGACATACATTTAACTACTGAAATAACTTGAGCTACAAATAAGTGTACTTGGAAAAAACTTCCACATCTGTGAAAAGCAGCCCCAAGTAGAACATTAATGCATCTATTTGAATTTAAAATCCATTTTAGGTTTTGAAAAGCGTAAGTTTAGTTACTTTTTACCCTGTGACGTGTCTTTGTGTATTGTACCAATCAAATGAAGGGATTATTGTTTTTGGTCCCTCTGTTTTGAAGAGTGAAGCAGATAAAAGGATGAGGTTTGAAGGATGATATATAAAACTTTTTTTTTTTTTTTTTGCCTTACAGCATATTTAGTTACTTAATAAGTGGCATGATAAACATACATCAAAGGTCAGTTTGAAATTCTTCTGCCCCTTCCTTTGCCTGGCTAACCCCTAATTAATTATCCTTCGAATCTCAAGTAGTTGTCACTTCTTCCAGAAGGCCCTTTTGAAGTCCCAGCAATAGATACTTTTCCCATCATAGCCCTTCATGCTTTCCTGTTTCAGAGAACTCCATGTTACATTATATTGAAATTCAGGTCCTAATTTATTTTTTATGTACTCAAGCTATCCATTATATGTAGCTTATAAGGAATGCTCAATAAATGTTGGTTTAATTAAAATGTGGAAATCTTTTTACTCTTAATCCTACTTTCCTTTTATCTGTATCTATTGACCCTCTTCATCTCATTAAAAAAAAAACCAAAAACTGTTGCTGTCAAGTTGACCCTATAATACAGAGTAGAACTGCCCCATAGGGCAGTTGGTTAGCAGCTATAGCTCTTAACCACTGCACGACCCCTTTGTCTCATAGAAGCAGTTACAGATTACAATAGCATTTTTGGAGTTGAAAACTCCCAGAAGTGTTCTGCTTATAATCAGAAGGTAGCTTAAGAAAACATGAAAATCCCACAATATAAAAAAAAAAAAAAATTTTTTTTTTTTTTTTTATATTTGTACTTGGGTTAAAATCCAAATTTATCCTATGCATAGCAATAAGGAAGTTTTAAAAACCTTCTTTCATTTCTGCATCACAATCCTCTCCAATGGTGTTTTCTTCTCTTTACTGAGGATATATTATGTCCATGTTACTGCCTCACTTCTTATGAAAGTCATCCTTCCAGAATGACCCTCTCTTTCACCTTCCATCAAAATTTGTTTTTACAGACGCAGTAATTAAAAAGGATATAATTAACAGATTCTGTCTAAAAAAAATTTTTTTTTTTTTATTGAATTGTCGGTCTTTCATTTATATTTTGAAGTTCTTTGTTATATCAGGAATGTTAGCCCTTATCTGTGTTTAAAGTACAAATACATATATATTTTACTTTGTTACAATACTTTTAATATAAACTTTATTGATGTATAATCCATGTAGAGAAAAGTATATATCCCCTCAATATATATCCCCTCAATAACTTTTCATGAATATATCCCCTCAATAACTTTTCACAGAGTACTCATGTATAACCAGTACCCACATCAAGAAACAGATTATTACCAGAAACCCAAAAGCCCCTTGTATCCCCTTCAAGCTACTATCAACCCCACATCCCATTTCCACTCTTCTCAAGTGTAAACAATACCTCGTCTTCTAAAACTACAGCCTAGTTTTGCTGTTCTTGAACTTTCTGGGAACAGAATCATACAGTATGTTCTTGTGTATCTAGCTTTTTTTTTTTTTTAAATCTTTGTGTGGATAAGATTCATTCATGTTGTTGGGTATAGCTGCAGTTAATTTATTCCTGTTGCCTTAGTCTTCTACATGAATATGCCCAACCCCCTCAAGCCCATTGCCTTCAAGTCAATTCCAACTCATAGTGACCCTGTAGGACAGAGTAGAAATGCCTATAGGATTTCCAAGGCTGTAATCTTTTTTTTTTTTCTCTCTTTTTATTATACTTTAGATGAAGGATTATAGAATAAACTAGTTTCTCATCAGTTAGTACACACATTATTCTATGACATTGGTTAACAACCCCACGACATGTCAACTCTCTCCTTTCTCAACCCTGGGTTTCCTATTACCAGCTTTCCTGTTCCCTTCTGCCTTCCATTTCCTGCCTCAGGGCTGATGGGCCCCTTTAGTGTTGTTTTTTCCCATGGCCAAGGCTGTAATCTTTAAGGAAGCAGACTACCACATCTTTCTCCCGGGAGCAGCTGGTGGGTTTGAACCACTGACCTTTGGGTTAGCAGCTGATCGCTTTAGCCACTGTGTTACCAGGGCTCCTTTACATGAATATATCATGATGTATTTATCTATTTTACTCTTAGACTACAACTTAAGCTTCACAAGGAGAGTAACTTATTCACATTGGTATTTCTCTCTTTCTTCTCTTCCTCAATTCTCTCAAAACATTTAACACAATGTTTGAGTAAAGTAGTTATTTAATAAGTGTTCACTGAATTATCTGTGTTATCAGTGCCAAGTGATCACCTTGCTGGTCAAAATATTACTCAGTGAATCACTTTTTCACACTTGACACTGACACATCCAAAACCATAATGGTATCTATCCCGTTATTGTTTATCCTGATTCTGATACATTCTGAAACCTATCTTAATGGTAGAGCAAATTCTTCCAAAACCAAAATGAAATGGGGCAGGGAGAAGAGGTGATGATTTGAGTGGATCTGGATTTCTGGGATGAGGGGGTTGCTGGAGAGCAAGCTTTTCCCAAGGACTGGTTGAGAACTGGCATGTAGTAATACTCTGTAAGCTGACCATAGGCTCACTGGCTACGCACATTACATTTTACATGCAATGCAAACAGAAACAGTCAAACCCAGGAGTGACTTTTCAGTGTAGTGCTATTGTTACAGAGGGCACTTAAATAGAATGATAACTTCTTATAGACAAAATGGTGAGAATGCAAAATTCATTTTTGCCTCACTTGTTCAAAATTTTTCATAATGTAATTAACACATGGAAGAGACCAGTGGCTTTCAAACTTTAGCATGTATCCAGATCACTTGGCCAGTTTGTTAAAACACAGTTGCCAGGCACCAGGAGAATTTAAATTTCTAATAAGTTTTAATATAATGCTGATGGCTATTTCCAGGACTCCTTGGAGAACCACTGGCATAGACAATAAGAGAATAATATGAGTGAAGCAAAATAATGATAATGGAATTATGAAGCTTATCTCTCAACCTATCTCCCTGTGTAGTATATTCACAAATTCCCTCCCACCCCATGGTGCCGTTTTCTGATAGGTGATAATCATATGTTCTTTAATGAGAGTTGGGAAACTCCTGTGATTTATTTACCTGAAAAACAGCTTGAGAGAATACGTTTAAATCCTATTAAAGAAGAAATCAAGGCTTTTAAAGAAGTATCTTGAATTATAAAACAGATAAAATACTTTAGTAAAATATTCTAATGGACGTGGAATGCACAAACATTGGAAAAATTGGAACGTGCCTGTGTTATTTTTATCTTTATGAGACCAGTTTAACAGATCAGCATTTTCAGTTAACTTTCACTCATATTGTAAGAACTGTATCAATACAGTCTGTCAGTTTGTCATACTGTGGGGGCTTGTGTGTAGCTGTGATGCTGGAAACTATGCCACTGGTATTCAAATACAAGCAGAGTCACCCATGGCAGATAGGTTTCAACTGAGCTTCCAGACTAAGACAGACTAGGAAAAAGGACCTGGCAGTATACTTCAGAAAAGAATTTACCAGTGAAAACCTTATGAATAGCATGGAATATTGTCTTATATAGTGCCAAAAGATGAGCCCTTCAGGTTGGAAGGCACTTGAAGGACAACTGGGGAAGAGCTGCCCCCTCAAAGTAGAGTCAACCTTAATGACATGGATGGGGTCATTTCGGGACCTTAATTTGCTGATGTGAAGTGACTCAAAATGAGAAGAAACAACTGCAAACATCCATTAATAATTGGAACGTGGAATGTATGAAGTATAAATCTAAGATAAATGGAAATTGTAAAAAATGAAATGGAACACATAAACATTGTTATCCTAAGTATTAGTGAGGTGAAATGGACTGCTACTGGCCATTTTGAATTGCACAATCATATGGTCTACTATGGCGGGAATGACAACTTGAAGAGGAATGGCATTGCATTCATCATCAAAAAGAACGTTTCAAGATCTATCCTGAAGTGCAACATTGTCAGTGATAGGGTAATATCCATATGTCTACAAGGAAGACCAGTTAATATGACTATTATTTAAATTTACCCACCAACCACTAAGGCCAAAGATGAAGAAATTGAAGGTTTTTTTAACCAACATCTGAAGTCTGAAACTGATCAAACATGCAATCAGGATGCATTGATAATTACTGGTAATTGGAATGTGAAAGTTAGAAACAAGGAAGAAGCATTGGTAGTTGGAAAATATGGCCTTGGTGATAGAAATGATGCTGGAGATCACACGATATAATTTGGCAAGACCAACAACTTCTTCATTACAAACACCTTTTCTCACCAACATAAATGGCGACTATATACATTTTTTTTTTTTATATACATAGTCCTGGCCAGATGGAATACACAGGAATCAAATTGACTACATACGTGGAAAGAGATAAGGGAAAAGCTCAATATCATCAGTAAGAGCAAGGCCAGGGGCTGACTATGGAACAGACCACCAATTGCTAATATGCAAGTCCAGGTTGAAGCTGAAGAAAATTAGAACAAGTACACGAGAGCCAAAGTACGACCTTGAGTATACCCCACTTGAATTTGGAGACCAACTCAAGAATAGATTCTATGTGTTGAACACTAATGACCAAAGACCAGATGAGTTGTAGAATGTTATCAGGGACATCATACATGATGAAAGTAAGAGGTCATTAAAAAGACAGGAGGGGGGGCCAAGATGGCGGACTAGGTGGACGCTCCCGCGGATCCCTCTTGCAACAAAGACTCGGAAAAACAAGGGAATCGATCACATACATAACAATCTATGAACTCTGAACAACAAGCACAGACTTAGAGACGGAGGACGAACAAATACGGGCAGACAGCAACTGTTTTCAGAACTAGGAGCCAGCGCACCAGGCAGGTGACCTTCGGAGCTCGATCTGGGGCAGAGCCCAGGGGGGCAGACGGCACAGAAAGGGGGCCCACCCCTTCCCCCCCGAACCCATCCCGGGAGGAAGCCTAGCAGGTTGGCGCGGGCGGCGTAGGGGCGCAGCCGGAGGGAGAAACACCCGGGAGGCAGTGACTGATCTGAGAGGGGGGAGAACAGCGTCCCAGCTGGGGTGCCGTCCGCCGGGAGTTAGGCGAGAAGCCGACGGGGCGCGCGCGGGGGGGGAGGGGTCAGCTGTGTTTCCCTGGAGTGACCCCAGGGCGGGGCCCACGCGTTTGTGCGGGAGGACGTGCACCCAGTCCGCGCGTGTGGCACGGCACACCAGAGGGAGAAATCCCCGGAGGTGTCTGGTCTCAAAACAGGGAAAGCAGCATCCCAGACGGGGAGCCATTCCGCTGCGATCTGGGCACGCGCGCGCGCGCGCGCGGGCGGGGCATGAGCGCGGGGTCCATTTTTATTACCCTGAATTGACCCAGAGGGCGGGACCACCTGGTCGTGCGAGTGACGCCCTCCCAGTTTGCGCGAGAGGTGTGGCACACTGGAAGGAGAAGTCCCCGGGAGGAACTGATTGGTCCCAAAGCGCAGAAAGTAGCGTCCCAGAGTGCCGCCCTGCTGGGGCTTGGGCGCGCGCACGAGCGGGCCGTGAGCGCGGAGTCCATTTTTATTGCCCTGAATTGACCCAGGGGGCGGGCCCACCTGGCCGTGCGGAGGAACTGATTGGTCCCAAAGCGCAGAAAGTAGCGTCCCAGACAGAGTGCCGCCCTGCTGGGGCTTGGGCGCGCGCGGGCGGGGCGTGAGCGCGGAGTCCATTTTTATCGCCCTGAATTGACCCAGGGGGCGGGCCCACCTGGCCGTGCGGAGGAACTGATTGGTCCTGAAGCGCAGAAAGTAGCGTCCCAGACAGGGTTCCGTCCTGCCGGGGCTTGGGCGCGCGCACGAGCGGGGCGTGAGCACGGAGTCCATTTTTATTGCCCTGAATTGACCCAGGGGGCGGGCCCACCTGGCCGTGCAGGTGACGCCAACCCAGTTCGCGCGAGAGGTGTGGCGCTCCGAAAGGAGAAGTCCCGGGGAGGAAGTGACTGGTTCCCGAACAGGGAAAGCAGCGTCTCAACCCGGAAGTCATCCCGCTGGGATTTGGGCGCGCGCACAGGCGGGGCGTGACCGCGGGATCTAATTATAATCGCCTGAATAGACCCTGGGGGCGGGCCCACCCGTTCGTGCGGGAAACGCCCACCCAGTGCCCACGAGCGGTGCCGCGCACCGGAGGAAGTCCCCAGGAGGAAGGGACTGGTTTCCGAGCAAGGAAAGCAGTGTCCTAGCCAGGGACCCGTCCAGCCCGGATTTTGGCGAACGGGGGCGGAGCGTGAACGTGGTGTTCAGCTCTATATTCTGTGGTGCTACACTCCTAGCTCTCAGATCCCTCCCCCACCCTCCCCAGGCGACCCCATTAACATCCGAATACCCGGAGCCAGAGAGAGAATTCAGATAGGGATCTGACTGCATTTTTTTTTAGCTGACTACTTGGAAAATCTAGTTTCCCAGTGATGGCTCGGAGACAGCAGTCCATATCAAACCACATAAAGAAACAGACCATGACAGCTTCTCCAACCCCCCAAACAAAAGAATCAAAATCTTTCCCAAATGAAGATACAATCCTGGAATTATCAGATACAGAATATAAAAAACTAATTTACAGAATGCTTAAAGATATCACAAATGAAATTAGGATAAATGCAGAAAAAGCCAAGGAACACACTGATAAAACTGTTGAAGAACTCAAAAAGATTATTCAAGAACATAGTGGAAAAATTAACAAGTTGCAAGAATCCATAGAGAGACAGCATGTAGAAATCCAAAAGATTAACAATAAAATTACAGAATTTGACAACCCAATAGAAAGTCAGAGGAGCAGACTCGAGCAATTAGAATGTAGACTGGGACTTCTGGAGGACCAGGGAAACAACACCAACATAGCTGGAAAAAAATCAGATAAAAGAATTAAAAAAAATGAAGAAACCCTAAGAATCATGTGGGACTCTATCAAGAAGGATAACTTGCGAGTGATTGGAGTCCCAGAACAGGGAGGGGGGACAGAAAACACAGAGAAAATAGTTGAAGAACTCCTGACACAAAACTTCCCTGACATCATGAAAGAAGAAAGGATATCTATCCAAGATGCTCATCGAACCCCATTTAAGATTGATCCAAAAAGAAAAACACCAAGACATATCATCATCAAACTTGCCAAAACCAAAGACAAACAGAAAATTTTAAAAGCAGCCAGGGAGAAAAGAAAGGTTTCCTTCAAGGGAGAATCAATAAGAATAAGTTCAGACTACTCAGCAGAAACCATGCAGGCAAGAAGGGAATGGGACGACATATACAGAGCACTAAACGAGAAAAACTGCCAACCAAGGATCATATATCCAGCAAAACTCTCTCTGAAATATGAAGGAGAAATTAAGATATTTACAGATAAACACAAGTTTAGAGAATTTGCAAAAACTAAACCAAGACTGCAAGAAATGCTAAAGGAGATTGTTTGGCCTGATGACCAATAATATCAGGTACCAGCACAATACAAGGTCACAAAACAGAACGTCCTGATATCAACGCAACTCAAACAGGGAAAGCACAAAAACAAACAAATTAAGACTAATTCTAAAAAATAAATAAATAAACAAAATAATACACACAACAGGAAATCATGGAAATCAATAGCTAAACGATCAAAATAATCAAAAAGAGGGACTAAATATAGGAGGCATTGAACTGCCAGATGGAGAGTGATACAAGGCGAAATAGAAGGATACAAGTTAGGTTTTTACTTAGAAAAATAGGGGTAAATAAAAAGGTAACCACAAAAAGGAATATCAATTCCATAACTCAAGAAAAAAGCCAAGAAAAACGTAACGACTCAATAAACACAAAGTTAAACATTATGAAAATGAGGATCTCACAAGCTACTAAGAAAAACGTCTCAGCACAAAAAAGCATGTGGAAAAATGAAATGGCCAACAACACACATAAAAAGGCATCAAAATGACAGCACTAAAAACTTACTTATCTATAATTACGCTGAATGTAAATGGACTAAATGCACCAATAAAGAGACAGAGAGTCACGGACTGGATAAAAAAACACGATCCATCTATATGCTGCCTACAAGAGACACACCTTAGACTTAGAGACACAAACAAACTAAAACTCAAAGGATGGAAAAAAATATATCAAGCAAACAATAAGCAAAAAAGAAGAGGAGTAGCAATATTAATTTCTGACAAAATAGACTTTAGACTTAAATCCGCCACAAAGGATAAAGAAGGACACTATATAATGATAAAAGGGACAATTGATCAGGAAGACATAACCATATTAAATATTTACGCACCTAATGACAGGGCTGCAAGATACATAAATCAAATTTTAACAGAATTGAAAAGTGAGATAGACACCTCCACATATATAGTAGGAGACTTCAACACACCACTTTCGGAGAAGGACAGGACATCCAGTAAGAAGCTCAATAGAGACACGGAAGACCTACTTACAACAATCAACCAACTTGACCTCATTGACTTATACAGAACTCTCCACCCAACTGCTGCAAAGTATACTTTTTTTTCTAGCGCACATGGAACATTCTCTAGAATAGACCACATATTAGGGCATAAAACAAATCTTTGCAGAATCCAAAACATCGAAATATTACAAAGCATCTTTTCAGACCACAAGGCAATGAAGCTAGAAATCAATAACAGAAAAACTAGGGAAAAGAAATCAAATACTTGGAAAATGAACAATACCCTCCTGAAAAAAGACTGGGTTATAGAAGACATCAAGGAGGGAATAAGGAAATTCTTAGAAAGCAACGAGAATGAAAATACTTCCTATCAAAACCTCTGGGACACAGCAAAAGCAGTGCTCAGAGGCCAATTTATATCGATAAATGCACACATACAAAAAGAAGAAAGAGCCAAAATCAGAGAACTGTCCCGACAACTTGAGCAAATAGAAAGTGAGCAACAAAAGAATCCATCAGGCACCCGAAGAAAACAAATAATAAAAATTAGAGCTGAACTAAATGAATTAGAGAACAGAAAAACAATTGAAAGAATTAACAAAGCCAAAAGCTGGTTCTTTGAAAAAATTAACAAAATTGATAAACCATTGGCTAGACTGACTAAAGAAAAACAGGAAAGGAAACAAATAACCCGAATAAGAAATGAGAAGGACCACATCACAACAGAACCAAATGAAATCAAAAGAATCATATCAGATTACTACATAAAATTGTACTCTAACAAATTTGACAACCTAGAAGAAATGGATAAATTCTTGGAACAACACTACTTACCTAAACTAACACATACAGAAGTAGAACAACTAAATAGACCCATAACAAAAAAAGAGATTGAAATGGTAATCAAAAAACTCCCAACAAAAAAAAGTCCTGGCCCAGATGGCTTCACTGCAGAGTTCTACCAAACCTTCAGAGAAGACTTAACACCATTACTATTGAAGGTATTTCAAAGTATAGAAAAAGACGGAATACTACCCAACTCATTCTATGAAGCTACCATCTCCCTGATACCAAAACCAGGTAAAGACATTACAAAAAAAGAAAATTTTAGACCTATATCCCTCATGAACATAGATGCAAAAATCCTTAATAAAATTCTAGCCAATAGAATCCAACAACACATCAAAAAAATAATTCACCCTGATCAAGTGGGATTTATACCAGGTATGCAAGGCTGGTTTAATATCAGAAAAACCATTAATGTAATCCATCACATAAATAAAACAAAAGACAAAAACCACATGATCTTATCAATTGATGCAGAAAAGGCATTTGACAAAGTCCAACACCCATTTATGATAAAAACTCTCACCAAAATAGGAATTGAAGGAAAATTCCTCAACATAATAAAGGGCATATATGCAAAGCCAACGGCCAATATCACTCTAAATGGAGAGAACCTGAAAGCATTTCCCTTGAGAACGGGAACCAGACAAGGATGCCCTTTATCACCGCTCTTATTCAACATCGTACTTGAAGTCCTAGCCAGGGCAATTAGGCTAGACAAAGAAATAAAGGGTATTCAGATTGGTAAGGAGGAAGTAAAGCTATCACTATTTGCAGATGACATGATCGTATACATGGAAAACCCTAAGAAATCCTCCAGAAAACTACTGAAACTAATAGAAGAGTTTGGAAGAGTCTCAGGATATAAAATAAACATACAAAAATCACTTGGATTCCTCTACATCAACAAAAAGAACACCGAAGAGGAAATAACCAAATCAATACCATTCACAGTAGCCCCCAAGAAGATAAAATACTTAGGAATAAATCTTACCAAGGATGTAAAAGACCTATACAAAGAAAACTATAAAACTCTGCTACAAGAAATTCAAAAGGACACGCTTAAATGGAAAAACATACCCTGCTCATGGATAGGAAGACTCAACATAGTAAAAATGTCTATTCTACCAAAAGCCATTTATACATACAACGCACTTCCAATCCAAATACCAATGTCATACTTTAAGGGAATAGAGAAACAAATCACTAATTTCATATGGAAAGGAAAGAATCCCCGGATAAGCAAAACATTACTGAAAAAGAAGAAGAAAGTGGGAGGCCTCACCCTACCTGATTTCAGAACCTATTATATAGCTACAGTAGTCAAAACAGCCTGGTACTGGTACAACAACAGGCACATAGACCAATGGAACAGAATTGAGAATCCAGATATAAATCCATACACGTATGAGCAGCTGATATTTGACAAAGGACCAGTGTCAGTCAATTGGGGAAATAATAGTCTTTTTAACAAATGGTGCTGGCATACCTGGATATCCATTTGCAAAAGAATGAAACAGGACCCATACCTCACACCATGCACAAAAACTAACTCCAAGTGGATCAAAGACCTAAACATAAAGACTAAAACGATAAAAATCTTGGAAGAAAAAATAGGATCTACCCTAGGAGCGCTAATACAGGGCATAAACAGAATACAAAACATTACCAAAAATGATGAAGAGAAACCCGATAACTGGGAGCTCCTAAAAATCAAACACCTATGCTCATCTAAAGACTTCACCAAAAGAGTAAAAAGACCACCTACAGACTGGGAAAGAATATTCAGCTATGACATCTCAGACCAGCGCCTGATCTCTAAAATCTACATGATTCTGTCAAAACTCAACCACAAAAAGACAAACAACCCAATCAAGAAGTGGGCAAAGGATATGAACACACATTTCACTAAAGAAGATATTCAGGCAGCCAACAGATACATGAGAAAATGCTCTCGATCATCAGTCATTAGAGAAATGCAAATTAAAACTACGATGAGATTCCATCTGACACCAACTAGACTGGCATTAATTCAAAAATCACAAAATAATAAATGTTGGAGAGGCTGCGGAGAGACTGGAACTCTCATACACTGCTGGTGGGATTGTAAAATGGTACAACCACTGTGGAAATCCATCTGGCGTTATCTTAAACAGTTAGAAATAGAACTACCATACAACCCAGAAATCCCACTCCTCGGAATATACCCTAAAAATACAAGACCCTTCACACAAACAGATATATGCACACCCATGTTTATTGCAGCTCTGTTTACAATAGCAAAAAGCTGGAAGCAACCAAGATGTCCATCAACGGACGAATGGGTAAATAAATTGTGGTATATTCACACAATGGAATACTACGCATCGATAAAGAACAGTGACGAATCTCTGAAACATTTCATAACATGGAGGAATCTGGAAGGCATTATGCTGAGCGAAATGAGTCAGTTGCAAAAGGACAAATATTGTATAAGACCACTATTATAAGATCTTGAGAAATAGAAAAAACGGAAAAGAACACATACTTTTGTGGTTACAAAGGGGGGAGGGAGGGAGGGAGGGAGGGAGAGGGCTTTTTATTGATCAATCTGTAGATGGGAACTGCTTTGGGTGAAGGGAAAGACAACACTCAAAACAAGGAAGGTCAGCCTAATTGGACAGGATTAAAAGTAAAGAGGTTTCCGAGATAAAATGAAAGCTTCAAAGGATAGCGAAGCAGGGGCTGGGGTCTGGGGAACTTGGTTTGAGAGGACTTCTAAATCAATGGGCAAAACAATTCTATTATGAAAACACTCTGCATCCCACTTTGAATTGTGGCACCTGGGGTCCTAAATGCCAACAAGCAGCCATCTAAAATACATTAATTGGTCTCAACCCACCGGGAGCAAAGGCAAAGGAAGAACACCAAGGTCACACGACAACTAAGAACCCAAGAGACAGAAAGGGCCACTTGAACCAGAGACCTACAATATCCTGAGACCAGAAGAACAAGTTGGTGCCCGGCCACAATCGATGTCTGCCCTGTCAGGGAGCACAAGAGACAACTCCTGAGGGAGCAGGAGACCAATGGGATACAGACCCCAAATTCTCATTAAAAGACCACACCTAATGGTATGATTGCGACTAGAGGAAGCCCAGAGACAATGCTCCCCAGAACTTCTGATGGCACAGGACAGGAACCAACCCCGAAGACAAATCATCAGGCATGAAAAGGACTGGTCAGTGGGGGGGAGAGAGATACTGATGAAGAGTGAGCTAATTAAATCAGGTGGACACAGGAGAGTGTGTTGGCAACTCTTGACTGGAGGGGGGATGGGAAGATAGAGAGAGAGGGAAGAAGGTAAAATTGGCACGAAACGAGAGACTGTAAGGGCTGACTCAATAGGGGGAGAGCAAGTGGGAGAAGGGAGTAAGATGTATGTAAACCTACATGTGACAGACTGATTGGAATGGTAAATGTTCACTTGAAGCTTAATAAAAATTTAAAAAAAAAAAAAAAAAAGACAGGAAAGAAAGAAAAGACCAAAATGGATGTCAGAAGAGACTTTGAAACTTGCTGTTGAATGTCAAGTAGCTAAAACAAATGGAAGAAATGATGAAGTAAAAGAGCTGAACAGAAGATTTCAAAGGGCGGCTCGAGAAGACAAAGTAAAATATTATAATGGCATGTGCAAAGACCTAGAGATAGGAAACCAAAAGGGAAGAATGCACTCAGCATTTCTGAGGCTGAAAGAACTGAAGAAAAAATGCAAGCCTCAAGTTGCAATATTGAAGGATTCTATGGGGAAACTGTTAAACAATGCAGGAAGCATCAAAAGGAGATGGAAGGAATACACAGAATCACTATACCAAAAAGAATTGGTTGACATTCGGGTATTTCAGGAGATAGCCTATGATCAGGAATTGATGGTACAGAAGGAAGAGGTCCAAGCTGCATTGAAGGCATTGGTGAAAAACAAGGCTCCAGGAATTGATGTGATACAATTGAGATATTCCAATAAATAAATGCAGCACTGGAAGTGCTCACTCATCTATGCTAAGAAATTGGAAGACAACTACCTGGCCAACCTACTGGAAGAGATCCATATTTATGCCTATTCCAAAGAAAGATGATGCAGACAAATGCATAAATTATCAAACAATATCATTAGTATCACAGACAAGTAAAATTTTTCTGAAGAGCATTCAAAAGCTGTTGCAACAGTACATCCACAGGGTACTGCCAGAAATTCAAACGAGATTCAGAGGAGGAAGTGGAATAAAGGATATCATTGCTGATGTCAGATGGATCCTGGCTGAATGCAGATAATACCAGAAAGATTTTACCTGTGTTTCATTAACTATGGAAAGGCATTCAACTGTGTGGAACACAACAAATTATGGATAACATTTTGAAGGATGGGAATTCCAGAACACTCAATTGTCCTCATAAGGAACATGTACATAGATCAAGAGACAGTCATTTGAACAGAACAAGGGGATACTGCATGGTTAAAGTCAGGAAAGATGTGTATTAGGGTTGTATCCTTTCACCATACTTATTCAATCTGTATGCTGAGCAAATAACCCGAAAAGCTGGACTATATGAAGAAGGATGGAGCATCAGGATTGGAGGAAGATTGATCAACAACCTGCATTATGCAGATGACACAACCTTGCTTGTCAAGAGTGAAGAAGACTTGAAGTACTCACTGTTGAAGATCAAAGACCTCAGCCTTCAGTATGGATTGCACCTCAACATAAAGAAAATAAAAATCCTCACAGCTGGACCAATAAGGAGCATGATGATAGACGGAGAAAAGATTGAAGTTGTCAAGGATTTCATTTTACTTGGATCCACAATCAACACCCATGGAAGTAACAGTCAAGAAATCAAAAGATACATAGTGTTGGGCAAATCTGCTGTAAAAGACCTCTTTAAAGTGTTAAAAAGCAAAGATGTCACCTTTAGGACCTAAAGGTGCACATGACCCAAGCCATGGTGTTTTCAATCACATCATATGCCTGTGAAAGCTGGAAAATGATTAAGGAAGACTGTAGAAGAATTAATGTCTTTATATTGTGGTGTTGGTGAAGAATATTGAATATATTACGGGCTGCCAAAAGAACAAACAAATCTGTCTTAGAAGAAATACAGCCAGAATGCTCCTTAGAAGCAAGGGTGGCGAGACCACATCTCACATAATTTGGGCATGTTACCAGGAGGGATCAGTCCCTGGAGAAGGACATCATGCTTGGTAAAGTAGAGGGTCAGTTAAAAAGAGGAAGACCCTCAATGAGATGGATGGACACAGTGACTGCAGAATGGGCTCAAGAATAACAATTCTGAGGATGGCACAGGACCGGGTAGCATTTCATTCTGTTGTACCTAGGGTCACTATGTGAGTTGGAAGTGACTAGGCAGCACCTAACAACAACAGCAACAACTCATTGACTCATTTGCTCATGAAATGAAATTAAGATAATTCATAAGTTTCCTTTGGGAGCTAGCTCTTACCTGTTTCCTTCACAATACATTTGAGTGAAATATTCACGGTTTTTCCAAGATTCTGAAAAAAGTTTTTGCATACAAATTAATGTGCCATTATTATAGAGGTAACTGATTCTTCTGTGATATATTTTTTAAATACAAGTCAGTTTCAAACTCAGAAAATTTATAGTATGTAGTTATTATTAAGATAATTTATAAAAGTTATGTAATATACATACAGTGTTATATAAATATTATTAATGATTTTTAAACTATATTACTCTTATTTAAGTACATTTACAAAATTAGTTGTGATATTCTTTATATCTTTACAACACACCAATGTGTTGTACTCCAAGGATGAGAATTACTGCTTTGGGATATGGTTTGTGTTTGCATAGTGCATAGGACAACATACAGTTTTTTCCAGGGGCTGAGTCTGTTTTGTTACCTATACAAACAATGTGTCAAGAAGTCCATCCTGGATTAGAGTGGCCCTAGGAGATTGGTTTTGGCATGTGGTCATCAAGAATGTCAAGGTCAGATCCAGTTTAGGGTTTAGAATTTTCTAGAGTCAAAGACTATCGGGACTAGAAAAGACCATAGTCCAACCCCTTCTTACCAAAAAAAAAAAAAAAAAAAAAAGAGGCTAGAAAGATTAAGGGAATTGTCCATGACCATTGTTATTTAAGAGCCTAGGCAATAAAAACCAATGCCGTTGAGTCAATTCCAACTCATAGCAACCCTATAGGACAGAGTAGAACCACCCCTGATAGAGTTTCCAAGGAGCACCTAGTGGATTTGAACCTCCAACCTTTTGGTTAGTAGCCGTAGCACTTAACCACTACACCACGAGGGTTTCCAATTGCTGTGGAGTTGATTCCAACTCATAGCAACCCATAAGACAGAGTAGAACTGCCCCTTAGGGCTTCCAAGGAGTGGCTGTTGATTTGAACTACCAACCTTTTGGTTGGCAGCCAAACTCTTAACTACTATGCCACATGATAAAAATAGATGAAGCACGTCAAACGCTTTCCTTGGACCAGGTAAACAGACTTCTTTAGATACATTATTTCATTTAATACTTAATTTGGGAGGATTTAATAATATTCCCACTCTGAAGATGAGGAAATTTCAGATCAGAGAGGGTAAGAAACTTTTCAATATCACACAGGTAGTTAAATGTTGAGACTACATTCAAAAGCAGAAGTATACCACCCAGACCTGAGTTCTTCGTGCCATGCTTTCTCCTTATTCCTTGTTCAGTATCTTATTGTCCCCAGCTGTCCCCAAAGGGCTACTAGAAAGCTCATTACAATATCAGAAATTATATTTTATAGTGCACAAAAGGGGCCCCTGGATGGTGCAAATGGTTATGTTCTTGACTACTAGTCAAAAGGTTGATGGTTTGAAACCACCCAGAGGTACCTTGGAAGGCAGGCCTGGTGATCTGCTTCTGAAAGGACACATCCTTGAAAACCCTATGGAGCAGTTCTACTCTGCACATTCGGAGCTGCCATGAATCGAAATTGAGTCAACACTAACTAATAACAATAGTGTACAAACTCTTAAATATTTTGTTAGATTAAAAAAATCAGTATTATGATTACGATTTAAGTAAAACAATTTACATTGCCATAATGCTAAAAACACTGATATTCAAGGGTGAAAAAACGTGGACAACATAAAGTCTTTTCCAATCAAAGATACCCTTTTGAAAGTAGCAGAATCTAAATAAACCAAGTGCTAAATGATAATAATCCCATGTGTGCCCCCCTCCATGATACATATAGACACATGATCTCAAACATATGGTAGATGGTTGGTATGCTTTTTCTTATATTGCTTCCCCCTCTTTTCTTCATACTAGATTCAAGTTTATTTTGTAACCTATTAACCCATCTGAAATTTAATATGTTTGTTCACTGGAAAAGAAATCTGTAGTTTTTCCTACTAGGCATTTATTTATACAATGATTAGATCATAATTTTTACATCATACATTTCACCTTCCCTCCCTATGTTTACAGGCAGATTATTTTTATGGACTAGCGGTTCTTTAATAGGCTGTAAACACCTTATACATTTTCAAGCTCCCTGATCACAAAGGAAAAGGAACATGTACTATTTGAAACCAAAACCAAACCCACTGCTGTCCAGTTGATTCTGACTCACAGCTACCCTATAGGACAGAGTAAAACTGCCCCACAGGGCTTCCAAGACTGTAAATCTTTATGAAAGCAGACCGTTACACCTTTCTCCTGTGGAGCAACTTGTGTTTTTGAGCTGCCAACACTTTAGTTAGCAGCCAAGCACTTTAACCACTGAGCTACCAGGGCTCCATGTAGTATGTAAGAGTCTCAAAATGAGATGTTTGATCAAAGTTTTTAGTAAAGAAAAACAAGCAAATCTGTATGTTGTTAAAGAAGAATTAAATGTTGTTGATGTAATTTTGAAATTTTTTTTGGCTAGTTTTGTATGTAAATATAGTGAGTTTCTTTGGCAATCACTTTGTGAAAACAAAACTTATTGGAAATTTTGCCTGGGTGGACCAATGGGACTTGGACATATTTTTGCGACAAATTCTTGAGCAGAGTTTTCCTTGCTCTGGTTAACTGCTGAGTTTACCTCAAGAAAGGTCATCCTTACAGGAAAGTGTATTACAAGATTGATTTTACCTACAGTTATGACAGCACCTTCTTTTTTCCTTGCAAAGTATCTCTGATTTAATTTATTTTAAACAGCAAAATATGAACCCCGTGCAAAGAATGCTGAGGTGCAATTTTCTATAATTGAATTAAAACTTCTGTTGATTCCTTATGTGATGTTGGAAACAATGGGTGCTTTACAAACAGGATAAAGGAAGTGGGAGACACACTGCTCCCAGGATCTTACTGTTTTGCTAGTGAGTTTTGGCATCATTTTTTTTGGCATTTGGTGATTTACTCTCTGTGTGTATGTGTGTGTGTGTACTTTAAAAAAAAAAACTTGGGGAAGAGTAGGAGAGCGTGGTCTTTTGAATAGGTATATAAAATTAATGCCATGTTTTTTCCTCTTTTAAGGTGAAAGTTGTAGAGATGAGTTGTGGTCAATTGCAGCAGAATTTTTGGATGAAGTGGTTCCACGTTAATCTTAACTTTGACAGAATCTGAAAAAATTTGTAGAGGAGTAATAGAAATTATACCTGTTCTGAAGTCCCCCCCCCAAAAAAAACCAAACAAACCTAAAAAAACTGTTGCCATCCAGTCGATTATGACTCATAGTTGTGACCCTAAAAGACAGAAGAGAACTGCCTCATAGGGTTTCCAAGGCTGTAATCTTTAAGGAAGCAGGCTGCCACATCTTTCTCCCATAGAACGGCAGTTGGGTTTGAACTGCCCACCTTTTGGTTAGCAGCCAAGTGATTGACCACTGCACCACCAGGTTCCTTTTGAAGTCCCGCAAACCTAATTTCTCCTGGAAGTTTTAGAGCACCAGCTCAGCCCTCAGGCTCATTCCATGTTGTGATGAGTGCTGCTTCATGCACAGCCGGCAGTCTGCCTCTATGGTTGTCTGCTGGGGCTTGTGCCAGCTGGAATATGGAAATATGGATCTGCTTGCTCTTCTGGCCAGTAGACCCAAAGCACCTTTTTATCCCTTTTCAGAACATTATTACGGAAAATGAAATAGTACTTGTTCAATTCTGTCTCTCAATAAGCGGCAAGAATGTTTTAATATGACACTGCTTCAGAATGCTCTGGAAACATAGATTTGTGAATTAGAACTAAATTGGTATTTTAAATTGCCCCTTCCTATTGTTTAGAATTCACAGTCAGCTGCAAGGACCTTGCAGAACACACATATGGAACATTCATATGTGCAGCTTGATTCTGTATGCCACCCTCATGCTTTGAGATTTGTCCATACAAGTCAGTTTGAATTTGGTAATATCCTGTCAATTAAACCAAACCTTGTTTTCAAAGCCAAATAACACAAGTGCCCTGGGCACCTGCAAAACACCCAGGCACACAGGCTCAAGTGGATAGTTAGGTGTGCAGTTACTTGATTTATACATGTGTGTTTCTGAAATTACAGCTGCAAGGTTTTGTGGTCTCTGTGGGGTGTGAACAGTTTTGCTGGCAAGGCCGTTATGCTTTCCTTTGGAAATTTGGCTCTCAACATGAATTCCCCTCCCATCACTGATGGAGAACAAAGTCTATTTGTCACTTTTCCATTTGCCTTCCACAGTGATTCAGAAAGAAAGCAGTCGTATTTTGCTGCTGTAATTGGGAATTGCTGATTTATCTCACAAGTCCAATCATCCTCGCTATTCATTACACAAACAGGAGCTAATGATACTGTACACGTGGCAGAAGTTGGCTTGTGGAGGCCGGGGTTCGCACCCCCCGTTACTGACCTGACTGCTTATAAATTTACTTCAGGGAACACAGTTCTTTCCACAAAAGTCTCCTACTTCAATTTGAAGTTTGAGACTGTGGCATTAGTTCAAAAGAAGGTTCAGTTATTTTATTTTGGTTTTGTAGCTGTTTAAAAACAATACTTTTCTTAAAGTTCTATTATACTTTGAACCTTTGGCTTAGCTGTAGAAAAGCTTATTACTACAAGCAGACTCAATCACTCATGGCAGTACAACACTCGGGAGACCTGATCGCTGCACTGTCTAGTTGAGTAATTAAATGCAGGGTGGATTTACGGTTCAATGGACTCACTCATGGGGTGGAGGTGGGGGTAACCATGTCCTCTATCCCTTTTGAATCTTTCAAGTTCATACTGCAGCTTTGTGTCAGGATGACTGGAAAATGTGAAATCAAATATTAAAGAGCAAATATAGACTATAAAGGGGGTGGCACATTGGGAAAAGAAAGACAAGGATGCTGAAGGTTTTTGCCATGCAAGCAAAGGAAAATTATTCTAACTTGTGTGACTTTGTAGCTTTGTTAATATTAGAAGATGTAGCTATTACTAGATTGCCTTTTTTATGAGGAAATGAAACAAGGTCATTTCAGTAACGCTTAAGAGAACTCACACTTTCTGCAAAACCCCTAATTTTCTCAAGGGGCTAATAAGGAACTAACGTGGATAGAAAAACTACTCTTTTCATCTCTTCTCAGAATAGTTACCTAGAATCATAATGGCTGGAGATTGAAAAGACCTATTCAGCTCTCAGCTGCAGCCTCCAGGGAACTAGGCAGCATTTTTCCTCATAGTACATTTCCCACTGTTTTGTATGGTTTTATTTTAATGGCCTCAAAGCTTTCCCCACTTCTATGGAAAGCTTGTTCCAGACTCTAGCAAATCTCATCAAGAAAATTGCTTTCTCTCCGGCCACTGAAAGATGTCTCTATCTTTCTTTTTTGTAGAAACTCATATTTGACAGATAGATGTAAGTAGAAAGATTAACATGTCTTGACTAATTTAAACATTGTAGAACTGGGGGAAAACCTCTGCTTTTAGGCCAAATTGGCAACAGTAAAAATAAAAATAACTTTTTTACAGATGTGTTCTTCAGTAATGTATTTGTTGTATAATGACGTATGTGAAAATGTCTTTGGCTAATAAAACTGGAAAGAAGCATTTGTATATCAAAGAAGAAAGTACAGCTCATTCAACATTTCACTCTTAAAATCAGGAATCCTTCTGGTTTCTTTTACCTCAAATATCCCCCAACCTTGGCATTTCCTATTTATATGGCTTTAAACTATATAAAATTAAAAAAATTTACTGGTCAGTTATTGTTTGAGGAAAGCCTTTTTAGTCTGTTCTCTTTTCGTTGGTTTTTGTTCTGGGGTTACTCATATTTTATGAAAGAAATTAGACAGCATTTTTTTCTTCATAAGAAACGATATTCTGCACTCAAATTATAAATAGCAACACTATATACATATCAGCTGCTTCATATCATTTTGGGGAAGAGGCAAGTTATAAATATTACAAATGAATAAATACATGCATGGAATATTCATATCATAGCTTGTTAACATGTTTGATTTGTCATTGCTAATTAAAGAGCTATTTTTACCTTCTGGGAAATTTCTTAAATTTAAACATTGATTTCATTCATGTATTCATTCACTCACTCAGAACAGAGAAAACATTGAATACTTACTATGCTGCTATGTGAGACCCTCTTCTAACTGCTAGGGATTTAGTGGGAAACAAAAGCCAGTGCATGTTCTCAGGGAACTTATATTCGAATGGCGGGAGACAACATAAATCAACAACAGGCAATGCTAATGACGCTGGTTAGGGACCAGTTCTGACAACCCCTATTAAAGCAGTGTTTCTCAAAATTTATTATACATAAGAATCACGTGGGGATCTTGTTATAATGTAGATTCTGATTTGGTATATCTGAGGTGGAAATATGCTGCTCTTGCCCCCTTGAACAGAAATGCAAATTCTCAGCAGGGGTTCAAATTGGACGGAACCTATTTGAAGCCCTGGGTTTTTTCTACCCATATGTACAGCAAGGGGGCAAGAGGAGCATATAGTTGGGTTTAATTAAGTAGGATTGGGATTTTTCCAAGGGAGTGTGAAGAAGTGGGGATGGACAGTTAGGTCTATGCATGATTGAATATGGAATTTAAACTAGGCCAAGAGGGATGTGTATAGCCTAGGAAACCCTGTGGGGCAGTTCTATTCTGTCATATAGGGTCACTATGAGTTGGAATCTACTCGAGGCACACAACGACAATAAAGAGGGATGTGAGGATACGAGGCTATTGAGGGAAAATTTTAAAATGTTAGGATCAGTGTCCTCACCCATACTATTGCCGGCGAGTCGTCAGTGTCCTAGTGGGATTAAAAAAAATTATAGGAATCAGGATCCTGAGGGAGTGAACTGGATACACAGGAGTAGTTGGTCATAGAGTGGGAACCTTAAAACATCATTCTAACTGAAGAACATCCTTAGATGAAAAAGTTGATTTGTAACCACAGACATTAATCACACAATGTTTTCTTCCCTTGCAATGTCATGTTTCCATCTTTATACAGCACCCTTGGTAGAATAAACACCCTAGAAGAGTCCTTGAAGATTTGTTTTCCTCTTCTACCTGCACTACATAATTATGAAAACTAGAACCTGTGTACCTATGGTTAAGAAGCTTTTTCACCTGCGTTCTTATTTACTCCTCACAAAAATGCTGCGTATCCACTTTTCAGAAACTCTGGTGGTGTAGTGGTTAAGTGCTACGGCTGCTAACCAAGAGGCCAGCAGTTCAAATCCCCCAGGCGCTCCTTGGAAACTCCATGGGGCAGTTCTACTCTGTCCTATAGGGTTGCTATGAGTCGGAATCGACTCGATGGCAGTGGGTTTTTTAATCCACATTTCACAAAAAAAGGAAAATTAAGTTTTAGAGAGGTTTAGAAACTTTGCAAAGGTCACTGGGTTACTGAGTGGTATTTACCAAATTTAAGCCTAATTCTTCTAACTCCAAACAAGGAGTTGATTCCCCAAATAAATTAGTTACAATACACGTATGCCTGTACACACATACCCAACAATCCCACCTCCCCCAAAACGTACATATTACATTTTCAGAAAGAAAATTTCAGCCTTCCTTAGTAACTGCTTTATGGCATTTAATAGCACTTCACTTCTCCCTGTACCCATTTTTCCAAAACCTTTGCTAATTCCTTAGTGGATCCATTCTCCTCACTGGAGCCAGAATAATCTTTAAAAGAAGCAAAACGAACCATGTTACCTGCCCCATTGCAAATTTTTCAACAGCTTCCCTGTATTTTTAGGATTAAAAAAAGAAAAAAAAACTCATTGCCATGGAGTCAGTTCCTGCTCATGGCCACCCCATCTGTGCCAGAGTAGAATTGCCCCTCAGGGTTTTCTTTGCTGTAATCTTTACAAAAGCAGACCATCAGGCCTTTATTCTGTGGTGCTGCTAGGTGGGTTTGAACCACCAACCTTTAGGTTAAAACCTGTTGCCTGTCGTGTCAATTCAGACTCATAGTGACCCTGTAGAATACAGTAGAACTGCCCCCACAGGGTTTCAAAGGAACAGTTGTTGGATTTGTACTGCCGACCTTTTTTTTAGCAGCCAAGCTCTTAACCACTGCACCACCAGGGTTAGTAGAACATAAACTGTTTGTACCAAGGATCTTTTAGGATTAAGTAGAGCTCCACGATTTGGCCTATTGCTTTTATAGATAATAATAATAATAAAACCCTTTGCCATTGAGTCAATTCTGACTCATAGCGACCCTATAGGACAGAGTGTAAGTGCCCCCATAGAGTTTCCAAGGAGTACCTGGTGGATTCTAACCGCGGACCTTTTGGTTAGCAGCCGTAACACTTAACCACTAGGCCATGAGAATTTCCATAGACAATGATATATTTCCCTAAATTTTTATGTACTTGTAGTATCCTCCAGGATGTGTTTCTTTATTTGCTGGAAAACATACTCTAAGATCCCTGTCAAGGGAATTTGTATGTATTTGAAGCCTTGTATGTCCGAGGATATTTTTATTTCACACTCAAATATAAATAAAATTTTCATTGGATATAGAATTCTAAAGTTCTTTTATTTCAACACTTTGAAAATGTAATTCCATTGTCTTCTTGAGTATAGTGTTGCTCTTGAAAATTTTATTGTTGATCTGATTCAAACTCCTTTATAAGTGACTGGATTTTCTTCTTTGAAACTTTAAAGAACTTTTTATTTTTATTTGATGTCCTTTATTTTCACTACATAAAATATGACTCAGTGTACATTTTTCCGAATTTTCCTGTTTGTCATAATACTTTCAATCTAGAGTCTTACATTTTTCTTTAATTCTGAGAATTTTTGGTAACTATGTCTTCTAAAATGTCTTACCCTCTTTTTTTTATATGTTCTTTCCCCATGAGATTCATATAATAACTTATGTCAGCATTTCTATCATTATTCTCGATTTTTTTTTATAACTTTCATTTTTCGTATCTCTTTATCTTTTCTTGGTTTTTTTGGGTACCTCTTTCCAACCTGGTGGCCTACCCAACAGTGATTTTCACTTATTTCCTGTTGCCTTTTTTTTTGTCTGACAATGTACCCAGGCCCGGAAGATGTATATATTGATCTACTGTATATATATATTGATTTAACTCAATCAAGCAAGTCCTACTGACAATGAGCATCCAGAAAAGAGCGTATGACCCGAGGAATGAACACCATGTGTTACGACTCAAGGTCACTGCCATTTTCCTGGGACCAGAGATGGCAAGGGAGAGAGGAGCCAACATGACCAATAGGGCCCTTCTTGCAAACACTGGCAAATGGACACTTAGAGTTCCAGATAAGATTTTCTTTTTTAGAAAAATTAAGAAATATAACATTCTTGCATCTTGTGTGTCACTGAGCACTTCATTCCCATTATCAACATATTTGAGTGTATTATTTTATTTAGCTAGTTCTGGATAATGAGATGTAAGGGAAAGTATACTGGGGGCTTTGGTAGATATTTTTCTTTTCTGCTACAATTCCTACTCCTAGTGCTGATAATAGTAAAAACAACACTTTTTGCTACTATTATTATTATTATTTTAAAGGAATGAAAAGGAAATACTCTTTTGGCTCTAGGGCTGAGCTCTTTCCTTGGCTCCTGTTCTGCGCTGGTTCCTAGTTTGCCTTCCGGAACACAAACTGCCTTCACTATCCATCAGCCCTTGCGTTACACATCACCAGCTGAGGACACCTTGGATCTCCTTGGATCTAAATACTGCTGTTAGCATAATGCCAGGTTTCACTGCTGTCCATGATTCCTGTTGAGAATACTCCACCTGCTGAATTGGATGACTTGAATGAATGATCAATATTCTTGAGTACTGGGCCAGCTAGTCTTGATCTTGACTATTTTTGCCTTAACATCCCCTCTTTTCCATCCCTGTATTTTCATCCTAGGTGACTCAAAGCTGAACCTGGGTGCTACTGGAGACACAATTATGAATTGGACATAGTGTCTGACAGACAAACAAGTATTTACAATATAAAGTCACAGAAGTGAAGGAAAGTAGAAGTTTCTTTGCCAAGAGAAGTTGGGAATTCATTCACAGAAATGATAATATATGAACTGAGCCTTGAAAATTCAGTGCTTTCATTCTAGGAGAGAAAATGTCATGCACGACCATGGAAATGGGATCATGAAAGAGCACGGTGTAATTGAAGGACCTAGAAATTTATCTACACCCTTTTTTGAGCAGTTGTGTTATAGGTGTAACAGAGAGAGATACTGAGAATTTAAAAGAGCAGGATACACCAAAACAACCATGTTATTTTGTGCTGCCTAAAAAGGAATGTTTCGTCCTTGGAAAAAGATGAAACTGGTACTGTGTTTCCTTGAATTTACTTTCCACCTCAGAATAGGTAAATGGCACTTTATATTCTAAAGGCCTGGAGCCTGACTTCATGAGCTATTCAGTGCTTCTATATACCATTACATTCAACTGTGAAAGGGAGCAGCCAAGAGAGAAACATTGGATTTTTACATGAGTATTTTTAGTGAGATCAGATAGTGCCAAATGGTGGAATAATCCTCAAAGAGAAGAAGGAATGAGGGGCAAGTGAGTAGTGTTGTAGGTTTTTGTGGGAGGTAGAGAATGGAAACTCACCAGGGTGTAGCACTTTGAAGATAGATGTAAGACGTGTTAAAACAGTAGAACCTGGCTACTAAGTGCTTGTCTGGCTCCAGCAACCTTGACAAAGATCGAAGGAGGGGAATCCAAAGAGTAGGGGGCCAGCACTGAGGGGTAGTGCTTAACCGGCATGGTGCAATATAATGAATGAATCATGTTAAGAACGACCACCATTCATTAAGACTCAGAGAGGATCTGCCATTTTCCCAGGGCCAAAGAAAGCAAGAGAGAGAAGAACCAGTATGGTTGATAGTACCCTTCTTGCCTGTACTGGCAATTGGAGTCCAGGAGTCAAGATTAGATTTGATTTAGGAAAATTAAGAAACATAATATTTTCACATCTTGTGTGTCACTGAACATTTCATTCTTGTTATCAACATATTTGAATGCATTATATTTTTTCCTTTATGAAAGTGTGGACACCTGAGGATAGGGGCTGAAACTTGATTGCGTTTTAATCTCCACCAGATAACATTATGCTGCATACAGAGCAGGTTATCAGCAGATACATGCTGATCGAACAAATGAAATAAGTGTTAGGAATTTAGAGAGGTTGCTTTGCTGTCTATTGTACATTTTAGCCTAATGAGGTAAATGTGTAATAACTTTTAGACTCCCTTTTCACAGAACCGAAGATCTTTGTGCTTCAGATTCATTACAATTTGTTTACTTCGTGAAGTATGTCACACTTAAATGTAAAGACAATAATCTTTAGGTTCTCTCTGACACTAAGGTTACTGCCAGCACAGAAAACAGCATGGCCTTATTCAGAATGTTATCACCATCAACAATACATAGGGGATGACTGTGTTCTTTTATTGAAGCACCATCATCCTACATATGAGGTTGCTCCTTGAGTGACCACATTATTTCCTGTGTAATTTCAAGTCTGTGCTCCCTGAATCATTAAGAAAAGGTGTTTCTTTTTCCCTTTTGATATAAGCGTATTTTCACCTCCTAGTATTGCTTCAAAGGACTCCTGGTGGCACAGTGGTTAAACTGCTCAGTTGCTAACCAAAAGGTCGGCTGTTCAAATCCATCGGCCGCTATGAGGGAGAAAGATGTGTCAGTCTCCTTCCATAAAGATTTACTGGCTTGGAAACCCTGTGGGGCAGTTCTACCCTGTCCTATAGGGTTGCTATGAGTTGGAATCAATTTGAAAGCAACAGGTTTGGTTTTTGGTTTTGGTTTAGTATTTTAATATAGCATGATCCCCTTCCCCTGCCCCCTGTTCATATTTTTAACATATGCAGATTATCAGCATCTTATTCAAGTGCCATGTGAATGGTGCCCATCATTCTGTAATCATGTAACCTCAAACTAACATCATGGGTAGAGATCATGTATTAGCATGCTAAAAGCTTTTCAGCATTTGAAGCAGTATCTTTGGCAAGATGAAACTGTAAGTACAAAAAGCAAAACCACAGCGCCATCAAAATAGCATCTGGGCTGCCTTGAAAACATGTTCAAAGGGATTTAAGAACTTGTGTTACTTTTCACTAACTGGTTGGCTATGGGAACGTTAATCTGTTTCTTCATCTTTGACATTGACATGACAGCTGTGCTTACCTTATTGCGCTATTATGAGGTTAAAATGAAATAATATATATGAAAGTTCTTATGATTACTTGTTACTACTATTTTTAAAACCCATCTACCCATCTTTATTACTAGAAATACCTTCATTTAACTCATTCAATGTGTGTGTGTGTGTGTGTGTGTGTGTTTGGGTAGGGGTAAGTAAAAGTGTGGTTTCTCTGTGTATATATGTGTGTATATATATATATATATATATATATATATATATATATATAGTTTTCAGAGATTGGTTAGGTATAGCACAAAATAGTAACACAGCGATTTTATAGCTTTTTAAAGGTGTATAACAACAATGTTGCATTTATGTTACATACTGCCAGGAGGACCTCATACCAGGGGCAAACAAGTAAGTTGCTTTCAATTAGAGATATTAGCTCAGTGCTCCGTGTTTATACATGATTATTTATGTATGAGTTGGGGGTTCATGTTCTTTCAAAATGGGTATTAGAAATAAGCAGCTTGATTTTGCATTAGATTTATCTATCTAAAATTCAGGCCTAATAAAAATACTATGTCTGTTATACGACAGCATTGTGTATGATTTTCTTAGTTAGTTTTCTATTACTCCTAATGTATGAATATACCTAATGATTCTATTAGAGTTTAAATAACGAAATTCAGCACCAATGTATTTTTACTGAGCAGAAGAAACATAATTTCTCTGGAACTGCAGCTGCTGTAGTAGAAGATGAGGCTCTTACTATCCCTTAGGGAGATTACTGTCTCTGCCAGCTGACTTAGTTTTTATACAGCCAGCGATTTATTAGATTGCTTTGCTCTTAAGTGTGATAATAGGCCTTATGCTTAGCAAGGTTTAGAGACTTCCAGCGCATTAATATTTTATGGCAATGACAGGCAAGACACATTTTGTTTACCTAACAAGACAAGCCAAGCCAGAGCTGATGTGTATTGGCGATTAGCACTTTTAACTTGGAGGAACCCTGCCAATTATCTATTTAGTGCTTTGCGATGGCGCTTATAATTGTAATCTATTCAGTTCCTTATGTGGTACGTCACCACTGTGGGCAAAGAAATCATCGTAGCTTTACAGTCTGACCTTAATAGTAGGTAACCGCACTATTACTGCACTAATGTTAACCACGTAATGACCGTGAGTTTTCTAGTGACTCATTTTCTTCCAGTAACAGATTTATTATGTAGATGCATGTATGTTCTAATTCCTTTCAGAAGTCCCACTGGATTTATTTGGATCATCAGCTATGACCCAGAGTTTCATGCTGCTCTTGGTTTCTAGAATTTTATTGTTGTTGTTGCCCTGTTATTTTACAGACTCTTTAAAATAAAGCGATCGTTGGGCTTCCAACAGAATGGAAGTACAAATTAAACATCATCAGATGAAACAGACCGAGTGAGTTATTGCGGTACCATTTTTTTTCCTTAATTATTCATAAAGCAAGGTTATCAATCACATCAATTTCCTTATTGGACAAAAATTCTAAGTCACAATGAATGGTAAATGTTGGAATATTGATTCTGGTTTCAAATTCTTTTAGAATAACTAGCTCACACCTGTATTTTTGAACACAAAATATGTGTAACATTCCTTCAGTGTTATTAAGGACTGTGAGAGTACGAACCAAATTATTAGTTACGTATTGTTTATAATATTAAACTGTATTTTATATATTAGTTAACAAACTTAGAGCTAATATCTTAGGTATTATAACTATAATTTAAATATACAAGGGCATATGGAATTTCTTACATTGTCTGTATTACCCCCAGGATTTAAACCTAGGTACCATCTGCTCCAAGAAGACGAGATTCTCACTTAGAAAGGGACTAGAAGGCATCACTCAAATTGGTTATAGTACAGTTTGTGGGGAAGTGGTTGTGGGAAGTTGAGGTAGAGTGAGGTAGTGGGGTCATACATGGTTTGGAATAGGAAGATTAGATAGTTGAAAAGCAAAGGGGTCCAACTGTGTTGAGAAGTGAGTCAGTACCTGTACAAAAACAGAAACCCCATGTACGTGTAGATTTAGAAGAATTGCTAATACCCACACTGTTCCAATTAGGCACAAACACAAACCACGGCGTGCCCTGTAGTGTCTCTCTGTGTGTTCATTACTTTTAATACTGTTCTGTGCAAGCCTCAGAGGAGCACAGCCAACTCCCACATCTTGGGGTGAGTGTAATCTTGCCGCAGTTGGCACTCAGCCCATGCTTGACTAAGTGCTGATGTTTCTGAGAGGGGAAGAAAAAGAAAACATTTGGTTTGGGTTTACGGATTACTTTTCTTCTCCAAAGTGGGGGTGGGGTGGAATAGGTAGGTGGGAATGACTGTTTTCACTGGGCTACAGGCTTGAGCATTATAAATATGCAATAAAATAAAATTAATCCTTTGTGGCAATCATTGGGCTTTTTTTTCTTTTCTGCATTTAATGTGAAACCGTTGACAACACAAAAGAATGCTTGGCCAGATGGATGTTGAAGTTGTGAAGCCTCCTTTACCTTTTTCAGAGCTTTCTTTCCTTTCCCTGCAATTGCCTGGAAAGTGTTTATTTAAATAGTGGTTAATTAAATTTTCGTTAAGGACCAATGCAATCAGATTTATTTCGGTCTCTTCATCTTCTGTTCCTAATTTAGCTTTTATGGAACACTTTGTGATTGCAAACCCCATGGAAGACAAATCAGAGAGCTATGAGAGGAAGGAATAGCGATTGTGCTAAGCTTCATCAACTGGGAAATAAAGTGAGGATAAATTTTCAAAGTGCTGGAAAGGAGTTGTGATACACGGATATACTCTCAGTGCTGGCGCATGATAGTTTAACTATGTTCTGCATTTTATGAGTGCATTCACTCCCCCTGCCTCCCCTTCCCAGAGCGATAAGTTTCTCCAACCTGAGAGACACTCAGAATACCACATTGTTGGGAAAGAGCTGACTCTGGCTTTCTTTGGGGAATTTAGAGGCCCAGTGAATTGGAGCAAATCACATGGCTGGTGATTGGCTTTGTCTCTGTTTTTATAAGTGATTAAAAAGAAAACCACTTCAATAATCCTCAGACCTCGACTCTCTACTGGGATCTCTTCCAACCAAGCCTACTCAGTGGAACCCTTGGGAGGAAGAAAGCACACAAGCTCTGGGCCAAAAAATTAGAAAAAGCAACAAAGACAACTGGAATCAAGAAGTTCATTGTGGGCCAGAATTCAAGGGCAGTAACTTTTCTATTTTATTTTTTTCCTGGTTTGAGCCTAAAACTCAGCACTCTGATGTGATTTTTAGATCATCCTTTCCCAGCTTTCAGGGGCTTCACAAAATCTTGGAGCATTATTATCCATATATTTTACTTTGAACCTGTAGATAGTTTAGCTCTGAGTTTGCAACTAGAAAATATAATAACAATGATATCAGCAAAATGAATTAAATAGCGTATGATTTTAAAGAGCTGTATGTAGTGTTGTTGGGGACCCAGGATGTTCCTCTACCTTGGGTGAGCACTCTGAAATAAAGAAATGTCAAAATGAATTTCTCAAATGAGATATAATAATAAAAAAAATTTTTTTTTAAATAATAAATGCAAAATTCATTTAGAATTCATTATGTTTGCTTGTGTTATTTTCCATGAAAATACCTACTTTTTTTTGCCTTAGTTGATTGCCTGGCTAGTGAGGAAGGCAGTGTATTCCAGGTTCTGAAGTCTGAATGCCTCATTGGCATCCCAGCTCCAACTCCACTACCCATTTGCTCTATGACCTTAGGTGAATAACCTTTCTGACGCTTCTATCCTCATCTATAAAATGGACATCATAATGAAGAACCTACCTGCAGGGGTTGCTTGTAGCAATAAAGGAAATAAGGCATGTAAAATATTTTACACAGTATCTGTAACATAGAGAATAGTCCATAAAAATTACTGTAGGACTGGAAACTTTATACTTTTCTGTTCTAGCACTTTAAAAAGGGAAGAGTGAAAAAAGGCTAATAGTTGTGGAAGGTAGTAATTTATAGTCATTATCTCTAACTCCTTTTTCACCATACTGGTGGATTTTAAAATTACTTAGCATTTTATAAAGTAGTGTTCAGTGAATAGTTCTTAAAGAATACTGTAGTATGTTTTCTTTTCTATAAATCTTTAAAGAAAACTAGCAATTGTGCATATTGGAATCATAGCAGGTTTAGTATGCTCGAGAACTCTTAAGTATTGTCATCTGTTTATGGTCTTGTAAATGCAAACAAAAAGGACAAGGCTATATAAAGTAACATCTAGACTTAGAATCACAATTCATTTGGTAATAACGTTTTATATCTCTTGAAAAATTGCATGGTATTGCCATTTTTGTTTCACTCATCATTATCTTGATGAAAAAAAAAAATCCAGAAGTAATTACATGAATTCTGCATGTAAGACTTGCTAGTTTGTTTTATGCTGTTAGCTATTTAATACTACAAGTATTAGTACAATGGTCAAAATATTAGAAATAATTAGCCTAAATGTGTTTAAACCACAACTGAAAACACTTGTGCTCTAAAAGATCTAAATATTTAATGAGATTTTTGAAAACCACAATTATAGCTTTCTATAGAAAAGTAACTTAACCCATGAGACCTGAAAAAAGGCTGTTTATTATATACAACAAGAGACCTTTTATATTTGTAATATGTAATTTACTATTTATTTTTTAGGAAAAAGTCCAAAGTATACAGAAGGCAAAAATCGTACTCAGACTGCTTTAGTTTATTGAATTTTCTGTGCCTTGAAAATCATAGCAGAATTCTCCGGAGATACCTCTAAGGATGTATTACATCATAAAGTACGCCAGGGATAGTAACCTGGGTTATTAAACTGTCAGCATGTATTATACAGCAATTTGTCCTCAATCCAATGCAACTAAAAGCCACACTGTTGGCAGGAAGTTTAAAACATAAGACTATTCTTTAATCATCTAAAGCCTAAGGTACTTTGGGGAAAGAAATGCTGTAATAATCGCTCCACTAGTCCATAGCAGCATGTGTGAATTTCATTGGTTTTGTGCAGCAAACGCTCAGCTATTACAAGGAAGGATTCAGAGGGGTTACCACTTAAAGGCTCTTACTGGTGATGCAGTAGATGTCTCATTTCACAGCACATTAATAGTGGTTTTGTGTAACACTAGCGGGGACAAATACATCTTAGAAACTAGAATTTAAATCATGGTTAATTTTTACCCAAATATTTAATAGAAGATCTGACATCGTGTTGCTGCTGGTAACATCAAGCCTCAAAATTATAGAAATCAGAGCAATCTTTTAAAATCAGAAAATTTAGGCAATCCTCAGGAATGTGGACAGGCTAGGTGCTGGCCAGTATTTGACATTATATTTAAGAATCAGATAAGATGTTCATGAAATGGAGAATTTGCTAATGGAGATAAAACGTCCCATTCAAAGATGGTTGAGGGTTCACTGTCATGTGTCTGATGTCATGTATCATGTCATTACACATCTCAGATGCCTAGCCTTAGAAGGAATTCAAAGTTAAGGGAAAAAAGAAATGAACTATGGTACACAATAATTTCTATTAAAATTTTATCTTGAGAGTAAGCAGAAAGGAGAGGTAATCAGTGGAATAGAGGACTTTTTTTTTTTTTTTCTAGAGTATAACTCCTAAGAGTTTGTAGGTGTACATATAATGTATATCCAGTGTTGGATATCTGACAATATTTACATCATTATTTCTTCAGTAGAGACTATAGCTATAACGTAACTCTGCCTCTTAAAAGCAGGGAAATTCATGGCGTATGATACCTGATTTTTTAAAATATGAATAAATAATTTTTCAGTTACAAAATTGAATTAAGTTGGCTTAAGCCCTAAGGCAGCCTGTTGGGGTGAAGGTAGTAGATTTCCATGTAGTCCTCTACATCCATTCAAGTGTTGCCCTCTTCCAACAAGTATGAACCTTGGAACTGCAGTGACCTTGGTAAAATAAAATCCATTGAAATAATTCTCCACTTTCTGCTTTCAGTGTAAAGATGGGCATGATTTTAGCGGCTTATAAGGCTCTATGTGTTCAGTTCTTTGACCTATTATCTAACTTCATTTCATTTAACATCACTTTACACCTAGCTTTTTATTTATGGTAATATTTGTTTTTCTGTCTCCTCCTCTAGAATATTGGGCCTATGAAGAAAAAGGATAGTGTTTTGGTGTTTTTCACTTGTTTTTAAACATTGTCTCTCCAAGATCAAGCACTGTCTGCTACATAGTTAGCACTGGATAAGTAGTTTTTTAAATAAATGAAACGGTGAACAATTCCAATAAGTTTAACTAAATACAAGAATCAGGGTGAGAGTCAATGTAATTTTTCCAGCAATGACTAGAAGGGAATCATTAGCTCTATCGTGTATTAGCCCTCCGTTTGTTAAAATCTGTGATAACTCGGGATCGAAAAGGTTTAACAAAGACAGAAATTGACCTGCTTGTACAATCTGAAGATTTTTATGATAATTGTAACCTCATGGGAGTTCTATTACAGAGTAATACCCCTTCCTCAAAGGAGTGCTTTTTGAAAGCTATTTCACAATTTTTTCTCTATTTCAGCAACCGTCTATCACCATGATGCTCCTGGGGAAAGAGTCAGCCTACTGCTATAATCTTTGTTCCTAATTTAAAGATGTTTATCTTCAGAAGTCTGTAGTCTCCTCTTGTGGAAAAAAAATTCTGCCCATCTTCACTGAGTATCCTGACTTAACTCCACATCTTTGGCAAGAAGAGTACCAGTTGAGGCTTCATCTGTGTCCTGCATCAATATATCATATCAGTCATATACCCAAATTACTTAGATTTTACATAACAACTAAGGTAATGGTGAAATGCTTCATGACAAAGTATTTAAATAATTAACAGTAACTCAGCATATACCTAAGAATATAGGATGACAGATACAAAGTAGATAGTACATTATCTAATCTTTGAGAATGTGCAGAGAGAAATGATGCCAGCAACTTGATCTTCAGACCTTTGCTGCCACCTTAGTAAAGAATCCAGAAAAGCTCCTTTGTTTGAGTTGGAACCAACCTCCATGCCACACAACTGAACTTATGTTAGGATGCAAACATCAGCAAGATTAATGTAATTAAGATTGTTGTAGAATGACTTTCAAGCATATCAACACATTTCATAGTATAATTTACCTAAAGTATATTATGATATATACCATAATTCCTTTCTTCCTTATTTTATATATATATATATATATAATTAGAATATTGAATACACCGTGGACCACCAGAAAAAAGAACACATCTGTCTTGGAAGGAGTACAGCCAGATGCTCCTTAGAAGCAAGGATGGTGAGACTTTGTCTCACATACTTTAGACATGTTATCAGGAGGGATCAGTCCCTGGAGAAGGGCATCATGCTTGGTAGTGTAGAGGGTCAGCAAAGAAGAGGAAAACCCTCAACATGATGGATTGACACAGTAGCTGTAACAAAGAGCTCAAGCATAGTGACAACTGAGGATGGCGCAGGACTGGACAGTGTTATTTCTGTTGTACCCAGGGTTGCTATGAGTCGGAACTGACTTGACAGTACCTAGCAATACCAACACAACTATATGTATATGTATATATATATATACACATATACACACACACTAAACTCATTACTGTTAAGTCAATTTTGACTCATGGCGACCCCGTATCAGACAGAGTATAACTGCCCCCTAGGGTTTCCAAGACTGTCAATCTTTACAGAAGCATACTGCTACATCTTTCTCTCAAGAAGTGGCTGGTGGGCTCAAACCACCGACCTTTCGGTTAGTAGCTGAGTGTTTTGACTGCCGTGCCACCAAGGCTCCTTATATAACATAAAATTTGCCATCTTAAGTATTTTAAGTATACAATTCTGTGGCATTAATTACGTACACAATGTTGTACAACTATCACCACCATTTATTTTCAAAACTGTTTCATCACCCCAGACGGATGCTCTGCATGCATTAAAGAGTAGTTTTACCGTTTTCCCCTTCCCCAGTCCCTAGTAACCACTAGTCTGCTTTCTGTCTCTATGCATTTACCTATTCTGGATGCTCCATACAAGTGGAATCATACAATATTTGACCTTTGGCGACTGACTTATTTCACTTAGCATAATGTTTTCAAGGTTCATCTATCTGTTAGGATGTATCAGAACTTCATTCCTCTTTATGGTTGAAGAGCATTCAGAATTCCTTTTGGCCTAGAAAAACTGTGTCTAACATTTGTCTTTGTGTGTATACTATATTTAATTTTACCATTTTTTTTTTCCTGGAGTGTTCCAGTGGTTAGAGAACTGCAATCTCTCCAAACTTCTATAATTTCATAGTGCTTGCAAGTTCCTACACTATACTTCCCCAGTGACTCCATATTTTGACTATTGTAAGACCCAGAAGAAGGAGCTTTGTGAATTCAGGTGTATGCATATTTATGGTTTGAGTTTTCCTGATAAGGAAAACACAGCTGTGGAAGAGATATCTAGCTTTTCGCTAGAGATATATGTGCTCTTTCTATGATGTAGAATTGTTGAGTCCCTGAATCACCTCTACAGGAGAGGCACCTTTGAACAAGAAAAGTTCTTGGAATTTACATGAGCAAAAATTAAATTTGTATTAAGCCACTGAGATTTATGTTAAACTACTGAGATTTTATGGTTTATCTGCTGCCATGGTAGCTAGTGTAATTTCGTTAATATAACTCCCTTAAAAAAAAGTAATTGAGCTTAGCTAGAATTTAGTTGTTTATAGAATCAGAATGACTCTCTTAGCTAAGGATCATAACTGGTGTGTCCCCGACCACCCCTGGCTGTTGACTGCTTTCACAGGGACAAACACTGACCAACCTTTGCTTCCCCGGTACATCTACTTCCTTTAGCACATTTTCTTGTTTTCATATGAAGGAAAACATAAAAACTACTTAATAAGTAGTTTTTATGTTTTCCTTCATATGAAAACAAGATGAGAGTTAATAATAAGCAAATGTATGTTTTGCCTGGTAACATCCCATATCACTTCGTGATTCTGTAATCAAAGATATAAGAAAGAGGAATAAAAATGATGATGTGAATTCATAAGACAATCCCTTTCTGAAACGTTTGAAATGTATAACATTGAGTGATCCACAAATAACCAAAGACGGAATGTAGCTCTTTGCACAATATTTTTCTACACCTGGTGGCTATGAATTTCAGACAATCAAATTAACATAGGACCCTGGACTCATGGTTTAAAAGAAATTAGGTTACTCCTCAATTTCTAGGTGCTGCTACAGTTTTTCAATTCAAATAAATGTGTGTGTGTATTTACTAACACATGTTACTTCCTTCAGATATTTTCCAGTGTAGGTTAAAGAATGTTTATAGATTGAAATTTTAAAACTTGCATTATCAACCCTTACATGTAATCCACTGCTTTTCATTAGTAGACACAATATTAGATAGCTATAGTTTCATTCCTGCATTTACACCCATTTAATATGTCAATAAATATTGGGCTCTCCTTTGTTCACAGAACTTTTATTTGCACGCTCATTTACGCAGTAAACATTCTGTCTTGTATTTACACATGTACTTATATACCTACACACAGATCGGAGGGTGTTATAGATGGAATTATGCCCCCCAAAAGCAGTGTAGCTGTCCTAACGTCTGTACCTGTAAATACGACTCTGTTTGGAAATACATGTAGTCACATCTTGTGAGCGAGGTGTTTCACAAACAGATCAGGGTGCATAGCAAATGGCAGGAAGTAATTATAATTATATAGAGAAAACTAAGTTTTTGAAACAGTTGCACTGCCGAAAGAGCCAACTTCTTAGAGTAAAAGAAATTGCGACTGTTTGACACTTAAAACAACCTTTGTGTCCCCAACCTTGTATAGATAGAAAAGAGGATGGGAAAATCACATAGCCACCAAGAAAGAAATATTCTCCAATAATCTAGCCAAATGTCCCTGAGAAAATTGATCCAAAAGAAAAAGGCTTCCTAATGGGTGGAGCCAACAAATTATTCTAGGTTGTAAAAATAAGAGAGGGAAATCTAACACAGTAGTAGATTTGATGTGGTGCAGTGGTTAAGCGCTATGGCTACTAACCAAAAGGTTGGCAGTTCGAATCTACCGCTTGCTCCTTAGAAACCTTATGGGGCAGTTCTGCTCTGTCCTATAGATTCACTTGAGTAGGAATCAACTCGATGGCAATGGGTTTTGGTACTTATTCTTATAAATCCTTGCTTTGTCCTTGGCTAAAGGAATGAGATTGAATTATTTGAGATTTACCGGAGTCAGGTGGGCCATGAATTTTGTCCTTGTTTGAGCTCATGGTAGTCACGTAGATGAGACTTTATTCAGTTTACAATGTTCCGCTCAGTTTCACTTTAGTTTTTTATTTAGAAATATATATTGACGGCTTCAGAATTCCAAAATGCGGGAAACACACCATGGTCTTTGAAATACATTTGTTCCTTCTATTCATCCTCTTATTATTGTGGTTTAAAAGTCATTTGCATTTTCTTATTTGATGCTCATAAATACCTTGTGAGTAAAGCAGATTACATATTACTAATCACTTTTGACATATGCAGAAACAGACATTCAGAAATGGGAAATGACCTGTCCAAGATGACACAGTTTATAAGTGGCAGAATCAGGACTTGAATTCAGGGTTTCTGCACTCCAGATTTACACTTATTCCACAAGAGTTTTTGTTTTTACAGTCTATGGAGAAAAGTAGCCAGCTGCCTTAGTTGATGATTGGAGCTTTTTCTTTTATATGCACATTTTTAAACATCTATTTCAAGATGCTACACTGTTATAGAGCTGAGGAAGTTAAAGAAAAAAAAATAGTCTGAGTAGCTCACGGTCAATGTATTTAGTGAGAACAGTTGTTGGTATCCTGAAATTTTGACATTTTGGCCTCACAGTATGATACAAATTATGTTTTTTACACCTACAAATGTGCTGTGTACCAGTACCAGTTACCACTGAGTCAATCACAACTCATAGCAACTCCATGTGTGTCTACTCTGACTCCATGTGTGCACTGGAGGGTTTTCAGTGACTGATTTTTGAAGAATTAAATCGCCAGGCCTTTATTCTAAAGTGCCTCTGAGTGAATTCAAACCTGCGACCTTTCCATTAGCAGCTGAATGAATTAACCATTTGCACAACCAGGAAACTCTCCTATGCATTGTAGTAAATTATTAACTGGATGTTAGCACAATTTGAATGGGAAATCTATGTGTAGAAGCATTCTTTTTATTTTTAGAGATGTTTATTGTATCTTCTAGCACTAATTTTATAATGGTACAATTAGCTGAATTTTTATTTTAGATGTCACACAGAGAAAAATATCCAAAGGGTTAGGTCATCAAAGATAACCTTTTTAAAAGATATAATCTGATCCAAAGTCTCAAAGGGACTTTAAATTTGGGCTTGTTGTAAAGTGCACCATTTGGTTACAGAGAAATTAAACAAAGAAATCCATTGTCGTTATTAGTGCAGGGCTTACTATAAGTTAATGGTGTATACTGTTAATGAACCATTCTTGCAAAACTCATAGAAGCACAGCAGTTAGTTTTCTTCCCAGCACCGTACGTATTCCTCTAACATAATCAAGGACGGCAATACCCAACAATGAAAGTTGTATTGATTTGGGCAGTTTTTAAAACAGTGAGTAAAAAAAAGGCAGTGTCTTTCAGAGGGAAAAATGACATGACTAAAAAAAAAAAGAAAGTCACTTTATTTTCAGTTTTTAAAAAATATATCTCAGACTGTAGAGAGTGTGAAAAAGACATCTTAACATAATTGTATAGCTCAGGAAAGCAGCCAAGGAAAGACTTTCTGTACAGGGACCAAAATAAACATATAATTATTTGTTTTGTAGAATGCATTGATCAAAACTTCATTCGGATTTGAAAACTTCCATTTGCTTTTGTCTAATTTTGTGAGATGGCACACATGTCTCACTGAAACTGAGTTTTCAGGATTTAATTATAAATGAAGATCATTCATGTTTGAAGAGAATACTGTCTTTTGAACCTACCACATACATTGCAAGGAGTTCTATTCAGGAGAACGATGAGGTGAAAGTAGAAGCTGTGGCTTCCCCCGTTTAATTAATAACGTTTTGAACCACATCTTTTCTCTCCATGTTAGTTGGTAAAGAACTCTTTGTGTGCACATGTGGTGGTGGTACTGCTAGCCGTGGTGGAGTTTTGACTGGTGAGGAACTCGAGGCTGCATAAGTTAGGTAACCAAATATAGCTTTTATGGCTTCTTTTGAAATCAATCCAAGATATCGTCCCCCCCCCAAAAAAAAAACACGTAACTTGTAGAGCTCTGAAGTCAGACACTGCAAGTTTTCATACAGTTTTAAGAACACAAAGAAAGGGACCATAAAATTTTTTCAGAAAGAACTGAAATATGAGAACTATCAATTAATACTGATTCTAAAACTAAACTTATGAGGAAAGAAAAAAACTGTAATTTCTCAGAAAAATTAACCCAGTGTTTACTGATCTTATCAGACAGAATATCCTATTTAAAAAAAAAGGAGTGGAGGATATCCGCTTACTATCCTGCAATGAAAAGCACAGGTAATATAACCTACGTATACACACGATTAAAATATTGGTAAAGTATCTTCTTTATAATATAAAGGAAAAGTAAATGGAAAGTGATTTATAGTTAAATATTTCCTTACGTATCTCTATTCTAGAGGATCTATTAAAGTAGTCAAATGCTCACACTTCTGTGCAGGATCACCATGAGTCTGATATCTCAGAATGTGGACTGCTATGGCAACAACAATCCCACAGCATGATTTTCTGAAGTGGTGGGCCATTCTTGGTAAACTTCCAAACAAGACAAAGCACAATCTACCTTTACTTTATATAGTAGTTGTATCCTTGGAAAAATCAATGATATTAAAATGCTGAAAAAAAACTTTGCATGTATATGTAAAATACAGCTAGGATCCAAGTTCAGAAAATTGTAGACAAGATTTATACCTATGTGGCTGTCTAGTAAGATCTATCATACTTGTATGGGGACGTGGGGCAGTCTCTCATTGTGCGGTACTATCTGTAGTCTTTCAGGGTGTCCAACCACCATCTTTCAGTAAATTCTGATGGGGTCTACCATCATCGAGAAAACCAAAAGTGCCACACATATTTGTCCAATATTGAGAGACTACTTAAGCTTTCCTTTTTTTAATTGTAGATTCTGAAATGTCTTCTTTATTAATTATTAAGATGTCTATTATCGAGGGAACCCTTCTGGTATTTTGATCTACCTTTTATGTATAAGAAAAAATTAATCCCAGAAGGAGTAGTTCAGCATTTTCAAAATACTAAAACATGACATTTAGCAAAATGAAGTCAAAGCACCCACCAAATACCTGCCAAGACAGCTTTTTGGCAGAGTGGAGGATCATGAACAAATCAGGCAACACAACAGCTCAGCAACGGTTTTCACTTTTCCACCATGTGTTTTGACATCATGAGTTGGCCAAGCGATAAACCCAAAGCAGCACTGGGCTGGATCCAGTCCCAGCTCTGTCAAGGATTAGTTATGGTTCTTGGATAAGTCACTTTCCCCATCTCTGTGCCCTTTTCTCATCTGTAAAATAGAGTAATGTTCACATTGTCTACCTTATTATTTGGACACAATAGTACCACATGTGAAAATACAATATTTAGCACTGACAGTCAAGAGTGAATCTTATTAGGTCTCCCTTTAGCATGTGACCTATTTATCTCTGTTGCCATTCTGCCTTGTAACTTGTCTGTTCCCACTCATAGTGACCCAATGCACAACGGAATGAAGTGCTGCCCCGTCCTGCACCATCCTCACAATCATTGCTGTGTTTGAGCCCATTGTTGCAGCTACTGTGCTAATCCATCTCTTTGAGGGTCTTTTCTTTTATGCTGACTCTCTACTTTACCAAACACAATGTTCTTCTCCAGGGACTGTTCCCTCCTGATAACAAGTCCAAAGGATGTGAGACAAACTCTTGCCATCCTTGCTCCTAGGGAACATTCTGGCTCTACTTCTTCCAAGACAGATTTGTTAGTTCTTCTGGAAGTCCTTGGGGTATTCACTCTTCTTCACCAACACCACAATTAAAATGCATAAATTCTTCTTTGGTTTTCCTTATTTATTGTCCATCTTTTGCATGCATATAAGGTGATTGAAAACACCGTGGCTTGGGTCAGGCACACCTTAGTTCTCAGAGTTACATCTTTGCTTTTTTAACTCTTTAAAAGAAGCCTTTTGCAGCATGTTTACAAAATGCAATACGTCATTTGATTTCTTGACTGCTGCTTCCGTGAGTGATGATCGTGGATCCAAGTAAAATGAAATCCTTGACAACTTCAGTCTTTTCCCTGTTTATCATGATGTAGCTTATTGGCCCAATTGTGAAGATTTTTGTTTTCTTTATGTTGAGGTGTAATCAGCACTGAAGGCTGTGGTCTTTGCTCTTCATTAGTAAGTGCTTGAAGTCCTTTTTACTTCCAGCAAGCAAGGTTGATTCATCTGTATATCACAGGTTGGTAATGAGTCTTCTTCCATTTCTGATGTCGTGTTCTTCTTCCTATAGTCCAGCTTTTCTGATTATTTGCTTAGCATACAGATTGGATAAATATGGTGAAAGGATGCTACCTTGATGCACACCTATTCTGATTTTAAACCAATCACTATGCCCTTGTTATGTTCAAATAACTGCGTCTTTGTCTATGTACAGATTCCTCATGAGCACAATTAAGTGTTCTGGAGTGTTGTCCATGATTTGTTATGATTCACACAGTTGAATGCCTTTGCATAGTCAATAAAACACAGGTAAACATCTTTCTGGTATTCTCTGCTTTCAGCCAAGATCCTCTGACAGCAGTGATGTCCCTTGTTCCACATCCTCTTCTGAATCCAGCTTAAATTTCTTGTAGTTCCCTGTGGAGGTACTGCTGGAACCATTTTTGAATTATCTTCAGTAAAATTTTACTTACATGTGATATTAATGATGCTGTTCTATAATTCCCACATTTTGTTGGATTGCCCGTCTTTGAAATGGGCACGTATATAGATTTCTTCCAGTCGGTTGGCCAGGTAGACTTCCCCCCCAAAAATAAATAAAATAAATTGCCTACTGAATTCCTATGGCTAACAGTGGAACATTGTCTGATATAGTGTCTGAAGGTGAGCCCCTCAGGTTGAAAGGTATTCAAAGTATGACTAGGCAAAGCTCCCTCCTCAAAGGGAGGTCAACCTAAATGATGTGGATGGAGCAAAGCTCAGGACCTTCATTTGCTGATGTGGCATGACTCAAAGTGAGAAGAAACAGCTGCAAGCATCCATTGGTAATTGAACATGGAATGTACAAAGTATGAATCAAAGAACATTTGAAGTTGTCAGAAATGAAATGGAATGCTTGAAGATTGATATCCTTGGTGTTAGTGTGCTGAAGAGGACTGGGATTGGCTATTTTGACTCAGGCAATCATATGATGTACTATGCCAGGAATGACAAAGAGGAACAGCATCACATTCATCGTCAAAAAGAACATTTCAAGATCTATCCTGAAGTACAACACTGTCAGTGATAGGATAATATCCATATACCTACAAGGAAGACAAGTTGATATGACTATTATTCAAATTTATCCACCAATGACCAATATCAAAGATGAAGAAGTTGAAGATTTTACCAAATTCTGCAGTTTGAAATTGATTAAACATGCAGTCAAAATGCATTGATAATTATTGGTGATTGGGATAAGAAAGTTGGAAAATATAGCCTTTGTGATAGAAATGGTGCCAGAGATAGAATGATAGAGTTTTACAGGACCGATGACTTATTCATTGAAAATACCTTTTTTTCAACAACATAAATGATGACTATACATGGAGACCTTGTGAGATGGAAGACACAGGAATCAAATCATCTATATCTGTGGAAAAAGAAGATGGAGATGCTCAATATCATCAGTCTGTACGAGGCCAGGGGCCAACTGCAGAACAGTTCATCAATTGGTCACATACAAGTTTAAGCTGAAGACGAAGAAAATTAGAACAAGCCCATGAGAGTCAAAGTACGACCGTGAGTATATTCCACCTGAATTTAAAGACCGTCTCAAGAATAGATTTGATGTATTGAACACTAATGACCAAAGACCAGATGAGTTGTGGGATGACATCAAGGACATCATACATGAAAAAGACAGGAAAGAAAAACAAGACCAAAATGTATGTCAGAAGAGACTCTCAACTTGCTCTTGAATGTAGAGTAGCTGAAGTGAAAAGAAGAAATGATAACATAAAAGAGCTAAACAGAAGATTTCAAAGGGCAGTCAAGAAGAGAAAGTTAAGTATTATAATGAAATGTGCAAAGAACTGAAGTTAGAAAACCAAAAGGAAAGAACACACTTGTTGAAAAAACTGAAGAAAAAATTCCAGACTCGAGTTGCAATACTGAAGGATTCTATGGGCAAAAAACTGAATGACTCAGGAAGCTTCAAAAGATGATGGAAGGGATACACAGAGTCACTGCACCAAAAAAATTGGTCAATGTTCAACTACTTCTGGAGGTAGAATATGATCAAGAACCAATTGTATTGAAGGAAGAAATCCAAGCTGAACTGAAGCATTAGGAACTGATGGAATAACGATTGAGATGTTTCAACAAAGTAATGCAATGCTGGAAGTGCTCACCCTCTGCCAAAAAATTTGGAAGACATCTATCTATCCGTCTGTCTATCTATCTCTCTAATCATCTGTCATCTAGTTGTTAGATGCTATCAAGTTAGTTCTTGACTCATGGTGACCCCATGCACACCAGAACCAAAAGCTGCCCAGTCTTGCACCATCACCTTGACTAGTTTTGGGTCTGATCATTGTAATCCATAGGGTTCTCATTGGCTAATTTTCAGAAATAGATTTACAGGCCTTTCTTCCTATTTCTTTTAAATCTAGAAGCTCCACTGAAACTTGTTCAGCACCATAGCAATACGCAAGCCTCCACTGACAGACAGGTGATGGTTGGACTGAGGTGGGTTGGCTGGGAATAAAACCTGCATCCCCTCAATGGAAGACGAGAATTCTACTACTGAGCCACACACACACACATGCACACACACACACACACAAACGTATCTCACAGTGTATCAGTATATGATTATATATAGCTTACTGGTTCTCTGGTATAGTTGTTCTGGGACTCCTCTGGGTCCCTGATACACTTTCAGGATGTCTGCAATGTCAAAACATTTCTCATAAAACTAAGACCCTTGTTTGCTTTTTATACTCTTTTTTTTAAGAGTGAACAGTAGCATTTTCCAGAAGCTACATGGCCTGTGATAGTACAGGAGATTGAATGCAGAAACAGATACGAAGATCAAGCTATCTTCTACTAAGCACCTGGAGATGCAAAATGTAAAACAACACCCCTCTTCTGACTAAATTTATGTTTTTTTTGAGAAGTGTTTTTTTTTCTTCCTGAAGTATGTTAGCATGGAATGAATTTATCATTGTTAACTGAATCAATAGATATATATCTGAAGGTATCTTATTTTACATTTCTAACACAAAAATATTAATAAATATAACCATATAAACAAAAACTTTTTTTTAGGGGGGAGTCCTTAATCATTTTCAAGTTCCTAGGTGGCAAAATGAGGAGCTGTGGTAGAGCAGTGGTTAAGTGCTTGGCTGCTAATGAAAAGGTCAGCAGTTGGAAACTGCCATTCGTTCCACGGTGGAAGGATGTAGCAGTCTGCTTCCATTAAGATTTACAGCTTTGGAAACCCTAAGGGGCAGCTCTACTTTGTCCTGTAGGGTTGGTATGAGTCAGAATCTACTTGAAGGCAATAGTTTTTTTTTTGGGGGGGAGGGGGGAGGTGGTTGACAGTTAACATATTTGGCTACTAACTGAAAGGTTGATGGTTCAGGTCCACCCAGAAGCACCTTGGGAGAAAGTCCTGGTGATTTACTTCTGAAAAATCAGCCATTGAAAACCACGTGAAGTGCAGTTCTACTGGACTCACCATGAGTTGGAATCAGCTCGACAGCAATTGAGAATCGTTTTTAAGAGGTAAAGTATTCCTGGCACCAAAGTTTGAGACACACTGATTTAGATTATACTCAAATTCTCTCTTCATTTAAGAACTGGCAAAATGTGTAACCTAGTTTTCCTTTGTTGTTGCTGTTTTGTGCCATTGAGTTGATTCCAACTCCTAGTGACCCTATAGGTCAGAATAGAACTGCCCCCTCGGTTTTCCTGGGCTGTAATCTTTATGGAGCAGCTCGCCAGATCTTTTCCCCTGGAGCTGCTGGTGGGTTTGAACTGCTGACTTTTCAGTTAGCAGCTGAGTGGTTTACCATTGTACCACCAACACTTCCGATTTTTCTTTTTTATTTTTAAGCAAAAAGAAAGATTTTATTTGGCATGTATTCAAGCAGGCAAAAGTAGGAAATGGACAAGCATGCTGCTAGAGCCATGCCTGTTCAAGTCCAAGGTATGTTATAGAATGATCTGTATATGTTAGCATTACAAGTGGGCAAAACCACTGAAAGCTTCACCTTTTCACAAGTTGGCTAAAAACTATTAAGTCACTGTGATTCTACATTTGGAATTGACTTTCTTAACAATCATTGGTACAAGTTTCAGTAACGATAGTCAGGAGGGTCTTCACTGGTCCAACGAATCTTAACATTCACTAAATGTTAATCAAAAAGGTTGAAAAGTATGTTGGTCTTTTGTGCTGTTTATGATTTGTTTATGTGAAATTTTCCCTAAAAGATGTTTTCTAAGATTGTCCTAGCTACTGTCTTTATGCCTCAGGGCCCAGCTGATGTGTCCTTGTGAGTCCTTGTGAGTCTGGCTCCAGGTGAGTCACATTCTTTACACTCAAGGACAGGGTATAATGGTTCCAGTATTATCTCCTAAATCATTCCCTGCTTTTCATCAGAGAGAACACATCAGTGATCAATATCTGGACTTAGGCTCCTAGATGGCAGCCATGGCAGGCTCTTAAAACTCACGATGCTGGTTTTCCACCAGATATTATCATCTGGTTCTTCACCAGATTCTTAAGCAAGAGTGATGTTAGCAGAGTCGAGGCTTTATTAAGTGTGTAAGACAATAGAAGATAGGTTTTATTATGCCTAACACTATCAGGATATAGACTAAGAACATTATTATTATTCCTTGCAATAATGATCTAGCCCATGTACTTTTTCTTGATGGTAACCAACCAGATAAACCTGGTGTTTGTAAGGGTGTTACAGTGTGTAAGTAGCTAGCTGTCTAATTCTATGTATATCCTGTTTTACTTCTCCTGTGTTATTTATTCAAATCCAACATGAGGTATTTGCTATAGCACAGAATACACATTCCTGGGCTAATAAAAAATCTAAGGCTATTCTGTTATCTCATGACACTTTAGTTTAATGAGGTCAGAGATCGCTGTTGTGCTTCCACCCCATTAGCAACTTCTTCTGCTATTTGTCCCATAGCAATTGACAAATTTCTTAAAGATTTCTCCAATTCAACTATACCATAAGTAGGAATTAGAGCTACCAACCCCACCCTGAGTGTTGGACCAATGGGTTTTCTTCTGACTCTCGTTTTACAACGTGTAACTTAACATTATCTTTCCAATATTTACTAGCATCATTACTATGAATATCTAAAGGTAATCCTAAAATTCCCAAAGTGCATTGCCCGCGCATTCATCAGGAATCTAAGTAAGAGATTGCCAACGTAAATTCACTGTCAGTTGGAAAGGGATCATCTAAACTAGTATAGTTGGATCCACCATACAGAAACATATCCATAAGAAGTGCACAAAGCTTGTCTAGAGGAAACAGAAGGTATAGAAAAATTTACATGTGACAACCAAGTTTTCATTAGAGTATGCATGATAAGATGGACTTCTCCTGTTGGAGGTCTTCAGTTAATCCATTTAAAATATACTAAGTTTTCCTCCCAAGGGCAAGCTGTCCTCAGGGTTTACTTATTAACAATCATGAACACTCCCAGTTTTTCTATAGGAGGCATTTATTTCTTGGTATTTCTTGTCTGCATCATCATAGTCCTCATTCTGCATTATCTTTGAATCTTTTTTTGTATCTTTTTCATTGCTTCTTGTATAATAAAGAATTGTTATAGCAAATGCAAATATATTTCATCCCTTTTATCTATAAATGTTCAGTCTTTACCATCTACATTTCTAAGGCAGTGATCTGCAGTCCTTTGTTCTACATAATTTGCAAAATGCCCAAAACAGGCCTCTTCACTCTCTGCACTGTGATGTGACTCACGCTGCTCACGTGGCCTCCTTAAGAACTGCGTTGAGGCAATGGATGGATTTCATGATCATTGACTTTTTGGCATGAAGGAAACCCCTTCCAGGGATGTATGACCTACAATTACGCCACCTTCTTTGTGGAAAAAAATTGACTCTATAGGCTTCTTATAGGGGGCCCTGGTGGTACAGTAGTTAAGTCCTTGTGGTACAGTAGTTAAGTCCCTGTGGTACAGTAGTTAAGTCCTTGGCTGCTAACTGAAAAGTCAGTGGTTCGAATCTACCACCCACTCCATGGAAGAAAGATGTGGCAATCTGCTCCCCTTAAGATTTACAGCCTTGGAAACCATATGGCCTGCTATGAGTCAGAATCGACTGAAGGCAAGAGTTCTTTTTTTTTTTTTTTTAATAGGCCTCTTATGTGTAAGTCCCTCTGCTAACCAGAAGGTCCATGGTTTGAACCTACCAGCCAATCCAAGGGAGAAAAGACCTGACATTTTCCTCCTGTAAAGTTACATCCTAGGAAACCCTATGGGGTCTGTTCTGGACTGCCGTATGGGTCACTATGAGTCAGAATTGTTTCGACAGCACACAACAATAATGCCTTACTGGCTGCTGGAATCTTGAGCCTAACTGTGTGACTATGCCATATAGTCTAGAAAGGTACTAAAGTATGAAATATGTAAAGCACCTTATGAATACAAAGATATATTATAAACTAGGTTTCCTTTATATTCAAGTATTTTTCTTTAAACAGGGTTAGTATTGAAATATTTTAGTCAAGTCTGTAAATGGTCACCATGTATTTTGAATAATGTTAATATTTACTTACCGCAATACAATAGTATACTGCGCAATGGATCTAATCCTACTTTTCTCAAGGTGACAGAAGTGTATTCGTCAGATTACATAATAGCTATTTCTCTCACCCAGAAGCCCCCTCCCCTCATAATAGATCTTTACATTAAGAGGCACTGACATATTTTTATAAATTATTTGGCCCAATAAAACAGAACCTGGTCAGCCCCCAACTAACAAATGGTTTCATATACAAAGAGATGGCAGAAGACCACAAATAGGAGGCACTCACCTAGTGCTGTTTGGAGGAAGCTTCTCTTCCTCTAACTGAGGATACTTAAACAGGAAGTAAACCAGAGCAAGATTTCCTAAACACTGTTTCAGGGAGACCTAGTGTCCTGTACAGCCCTCGTCAGAATTCTGAATTGTCGTATCTCAAGGGAACCCTTCACACTACATATCCCACTTTGAGATTCACAGAGAATAGTCATTAAAGATCCAGAAAATCCCAGAGGACAGAAACCAGCTTACCTTTGTTTAGTCCAACATTTCTTTAACTTTCTTAGCCACAGAAACCTTTTATTAAGGAACATTTTTGGATGTATCCTAGGATGCTTCTGTTGCTGCAGTACATCATTTGGGAAATGCTGACTTAGAGAAAATCCTTCCCCTGGTGATCTACCTTTGAAAAGTCAGCCACTGAAAACACTATGGAGCACAGTTCTACTCTGACACACATGAGGTCACCATGCCTTATAATCAACTCAATGGTGAATGGTATACTGGTTAAGTAGTTAGAGAGAATTATTACATTTTCAATGTCTATGAGTGTCCACCTTGCCTTCTTCAGCTATCACTTGTTCCAGGTACCACCAAGCAGGAGTTAAACCTGAATCCTTAGTTGGAGGACCCATTAGATTTTCTGACAGAAGCTGTGCTATCCACATGAGTATGACTGGCTGAAAGAGTATTGTTAATACTACGCTTCAAGCATGTGATGTGCTTTGTGGACTGCTATAGAATAGCATACCCCCAGTGCCCTCGAGACAATTCTGACTCATAGCAACCGGACAGGACAGAGTAGAACTGCCTCACAGAGTTTCCAAGGAGTGCCTGGTGGATTTGAACTGCCAGCCCTTTGGTTAGCAGCCATAGCACTTAGCCACTATGCCACCAGCGTTTCCTATGAGTCAGAATCGACTCTATGGCACTGGGTTTGGTTTTTGTTTTTGGTTATAGAATAGCATGTTTTCCATTGCAAATCAATCTACTATTAAATGCTTAAAAGACAATCAGTTAGCAAATTGGGACCTTGAGGTACTGTTTTTTACCTTAAAAATTAGAGATTGATAATAACTTTGAAATGAATTTAAAAAAATGGAAAATTTTAGGAAAAGGAAGGGACAATTTAGGATGAAAAGAAAAATGAAAGCATGAGAACTTTTTTAGTCTAAAACTCATTGCTGTTGAGTCGATTCCAACTCATAGCAACCCTGTAGGACAGAGCAGAACTGCCCTATAGGGTTTCCAAGGAACAGCTGGTTTATTCAAACTGCCAACCTTTTGGTTAGCAGCCAAATGCTTAACCACTGCACCACCAAGGCTTTACTGAATTGAACCACCAATAGCAAGCCTCCTGAGATACGTCCTGCAGAGGGGCAATCATCATTAACACATATTTCTTGAGAAATACCTGGCTGTGTAATAGTTTTTCCATGGCAAGGCTGTGTGACGAAATATATCCACTTGAACACACACGGCCTTTAGGACTCCGCAAAACAAACATTCATTAATTGTTAGCTTTCTCTTCCAAAACTCCCTTGGCCAAAACTGAAACTTTAGAGTAATGAAATGCAAAGAGGATAGATGTGTGAAAATGCTGAGTGAATATAGAACTGATAAACCAAACTCATCGCAGTCAAGCTGATTCCGACTCACAGCAACCCTACAGGACACAGCAGAACTACCCCCATGGGGTTTTCAAGGAGTGGCTGGTGGATTTGAACTGCCAATCTTTTGGTTAGCAGCTGAACTCTTAAACCACTGCACCACGAAGCCTCCACATTACTGCTAAGTACTGCTACTGTATTCTAAATACTTCTGTGCTGCCAAGTCTCCGTTGGAATGCAGCAAGCCAAACATCTTAACTGAAGAAATAGTGCCCCCAAATCAACTTCAATAGATAGAGTTAAGAAAAAAAAAATTCTTTTTTTGAAGGCTTTTCTATTCAGTGGCTTCAGGGAAATAACTTGTCCCAACTAGTTCAGCTATCTTAGTGCTGACTATTTTCTTGAGCAGCCCTGTGATTGCATAGTTTTTATACAAAACCAACTTCAGAATTATTTGAAAGCTCCCATCTTTAGGGGAAAGTTCTAAGCTTCTAAGGAGCCTGGGAGAACAATTAAAAAGATCAAAACAAACAAGCTTATTGTAGTAAATTGAAAATATAAATGAACAATCCTCATTCCAGGGCAAGAATTAAATACTTTGGAGTAGTTAAACTTGGTTATTTCTCTTTCTGGTTGGGTCTGGGCATTTCCTTAGGGACTCTGTTCAAACCAATTTCCTCATCTCTGTGTCCTGAACTTTAAAAGGAACACCCTAATTTTACTGGGCAACATTTTGTTCTGTTATACATATGGTCACAATGAGTCAGAGCCAATGTGAGGGCAACTAACAACAACAATTTTACTTTAGCCCATTAGAGAAATAATTTAAAAAATAAAGCTCTTGGTGCAAAAAAAAGAAAAAAAAAATACCAAGTAGAAAAACATAAAAGGTTGTGTTTTATAATTTTAAAATCTTTTAGCTCTTTTGCCATTATTTTCTTTTTTGTTATTAGTAGTAGGTTTGAAGACAAATGTAATTTCTGATGTCAGATGCATCTTGGCTGAAAGCAGCGAATACCAAAAAGATATTTACCTGTTTTTGTCAACTATGTGAAGACATTCAATTATGTGAATCATAACAAATTATGGATAACATTATGAAGAACGCAAATTCCAGAACACTTAATGGTACTCATATGGAAACTGTACTTGGATCAATAGTCACTCGTTTGGACAGAATAAGGGGATACTGCATGGTTCGAAATTGGAAAAGGTGTGTGGCAAGGTTATATCCTTTCACCTTACTTATTCAGTCTGTGTGCTGAACAAATAATCTGAGAAACTGGACTATATGAAGAAGACCATGGCATCAGGATTGGAAGAAGCCTCATTAACAACCTGTGATATGCAGATGACACAATTTTGCTTGCCAAAAATGAAGATGACTTGAAGCATTTATTGATGAAGGTCAAAGACTACGCCCTCAGTGTGGATTATACCTGAATATGAAGGAAGCAAAAACCTTCACAACTGGACTGATAAACAACATTAAAATAAATGAAGAAAAAAATTGAAGTTGGCAGAAATTCCATCCTACTTGGATAAACAATCAATGTCCATGGAAGCCACAGTTAAGAAATTAAACAACATATTGCATTGGGCAAATCTGCTGCAAAAGACCTCTTTAAACTTTTCAGAAGCAAAGTTGTCACTTTGATGACTAAGCTGCACCTGTCACAAGCCATGGTCTTTTCGATCACCTCATGTGTATGTGAAAGCTGGACAATGAATAAAGAAGACAGAAGAAGAATTGACACTTTCAAACTCTGGTGTTGGTGTAGAATATCGAACATACTTTAGACTGCCAGAAGAACAAATAAGTCATCCTTAGGAGAAATACAGCCAGAATGCTGTTAGAAGTGAGGATGGCAAGACTTTGACTTGCTTGCTTTGCACACATCACCAGGAAAGACCAATTGCTTGAAAAAGACATTCTGTTTGGTAAACTACACCATTGCCATTGAGTCGATTCTGACTCATGGAGACCCTGTAGGACAGAGTGGAGCTGCCCCATTGGGTTTCCAAGGAGTGGCTGGTGGATTCTATCTGCCGACCTTTTGATTAGCAGCTGTAGCTCTTAACCACTGAACCACCAGGGCTCCTGGTAAATTTAAGCCAGTGTGAACCAGGGAAACCCTCAATGAGATAGATTGAAACATTGGTCAAAACAATGAACTCAAACATACCAATCATCATGAAAATGACACAGAACTGGGGAGCGTTTTATTCTGTAATACTTAATGTCAACATGAGTCAGAGTCAACTCAATGACAACTAACAACAACTACAAAGGTTTTAAGATATTTACTCTGGGAATTCTGATGGCAGTAATTTTTAGCACCACACAATCAACTGATTTATAATAAATATTTGCTAATTATAACATTTAAAAGTATCATCTCTAGTGATAGAATGAGGGAAAAACTTTCTGTATATATTCCCCACAATTGTTCATTAGCTTTTATTTCTTTGATTAGTATCAGTTCCCTCTAACAAGCAGTTGATGGACATATAACCAGATTAGCTGGACCGAACTCTTATAATCCAGCATTAACCAGAGAGTTTCGCAGTAATACTATACCTGGACAAGGGTCTACAGTCTCACTACCTCAGTGCTTCTGCATATGAGTCATCTTCTCCAACTCAGAATATAGAATAGATTTGTAGTGAACAAGTCTTAATGATTCTTTCATTTATGTTTCACCTTGATGAAGCACCGTAAGGTTTGACTTTATTTATAATGACTTAATCAGCTTCTTCAAATGGAAAAATCAGCTCTAAGATATACTTGATGGACACAGAATGGAGTACCCATCTAAGTCCCAATGTTTCTTGATAGAAACTCATTAGATAGTTGTTTGGAAAATCACTGCAAGGAAACAAATATCTCTGTTTCACTGAAACATCTTGAACTACTTTGCCATGCTTTTGGGTCATAAAAACGTCAAACATACTTTGTCAAACACTCTTTCTTCAACTTTGAAACCCACGTGGATAGCCAGGAAAAAGCAATCTGTATGCTTCTAATTAATTTACACTTATCAAAATGTTGTTTCCTAAGAGCTATTTGATGTGTAAGACCCCTTATGAGCCTTTCAAATTTGGCTTCTAAGCATTTTTTCCTTTGAACCAGAAAGTCACTTTTTTTTTTTTTTTTCCTTGAAGCAAATGGAATTCAACTCTCAAAAGGCCTGGTGTGGTTCAAAAAACTGTCAGGCTCACACAGTCTGACAAAAGATGCTCTCTCACTTTTCAATGGATTAACTCATGCAGCAGGCACTAGGAACTAAAGGGCCTTTCATATCATTAGGCAAAGATTTAATTAAAATGGCCACAGTGTTAATGAAATTTTTTATTTAGCAATGCTCTTAGATCAAATAATATTAAATACACTCATGTGAATGAGTAGAGGTACTGCTGTAGGAAAACGCAAAGGAATTTAAAACATTCTATCTGAGAAGTGCACACTGGTCTTTACAGTGTCTGTGCAAAGGGTTTATTCAAGTATTATCTCCCTGGTTTCAGTAGCAAAGTCAATGTTGCACACAGGAGACTCCGAGATTGGCATCATCCAATATTGCTTCCCTCACCCTTTATACAGGAATCTTAAAGTAGAGATTACTACTGTGAAATACAATAACAAACTGGGAGCACAACCATTGACAAATGTCCCAGGTGTGTCATGTTTCATTATGTTTGCACAGTACAATATCACTAATGTGATATTAGTCTTACAAATGGATTTTTGTTTTCTATCAAATAGCCACTTAGTTGTAAAGAACCAAATTGATTTTTAAATTCATTGTATTCTAATTGCTTAACTTACGTTTTATGTTTTAGTTGTAGCAAAATTTCCTTTAGAAGTTTCCTGTTAAATCACATTCTACAGAAAAGAAAAGAAAAAAAAAAAAATCCTGGTGCTGCTCTTAACTATGGTCTCTGTCTCCAGTCTACAAGAAGCCTTGGAAATGTCCTTTTGATTTCTTCTGCTGTCTGTATCCAAACTTCTCCCTCAATTCAGGCACACACCAATTCATCTATCCCTTCTAACTTGTGGCTGATGATCATTTATTTTATTATCTTTTTGAAAAACAATTTTAGTTTCAGACAAGAATATATAGAGGGTTTTGCATTATCATTATTGAATTTCTTAGGGAGATATATACTCTTTTGAGACTATAGCCAAATGACTGATTCCACTGTGTGCATATACACAAACTAAATATGGTAGATTTCTATTGCTAGGCCAGTTTTATTTTAGTTTTTTGCAAGAGCTAATCTTGTTGGGAATGACAAAAAAAAGATCAAGGTAGTTTCAGCATAATGTAAAGACCAAAAGCAAACCCCAGAGAATTCAAAATACATTTGTGTAGAAAAAAGAAGCAGGTATTATATAGCTTATGAAAATATTCAATGTACTAGTTAGACCAGAACTCAATCCTTATTTCTTGGGGTAAATTCAGAAATATTTTCCTGAGGTTATATCCCTGATTTCATTATACATGCAAATATTTTAAAATAAAAATTCTACTGCATCCATTATTATCACTATCACTAAAACATTGGATGCTTGTTGCCGCCATGAATTTCTTTATGGGGGAGATTCAGAGAGTTTAAGAAATGTGTTTACCCTACCTTCAGTGAGTTTATAATCCAAACTTCAGGATCACATTTTCTTCCTGTTAAGGGGCTAGGGAGTCATATTTCTCAATTTAGTCTTTTTTGTTGTTGTTCAGTACCTGGCATTTGAAATAAAGTTTAGAAGGTCATTGCAACAACCCTTAAGATATGTCTACTTCTTTGATTTCTGGATGCCCTTGCTTGGCATGTCTCTCAATAAAAGAACTTGCTCTGAGAGAGCATTTTCAAAGACATTACTATTCCCCTCTCCTGCCCCACAGGAGACTTTAATTTTCGGTCAGCGTCAGTAGTGTAAGATGAAGTGGCCCTGGACGTTTTTGTCACAAGCCAGAGGACATTTAAATAGAGCAGAGTGTGTGTATTATGTAGTCTTATTCCCTGATGAGAGCCATAACAACAGCTAACGCACTTTCCACCGGTGGCAAATTGCTTTTGGAAGTCACACCAATTCACTTGTGCATTATAAACACATTAAAAAAAAAATCAATTCTCCTATAGGATAAAATGCAAGGTACTATCAAGGAACAAGAGGGTGCTAAGTGATTCCTTTCAGTCAGATCAAGTTTGACTCTAGTTAGAATTCAGATAAATAGGATTTTTGGCAGAGAGAAGGAAGGGGGAAAAATGCAACCTTTCTACCTCCAACACATGACAATGAATAGAAAGAAATTTTTATTAGTTTTTAAAATGGTTTCATAGACATTTATCTATTTATTTGACTTGTCATTATGTTTAAATATCAAACTGCCAAAATAATCTTTTAAGTCATCCATTCCTGATGCAAATATCAGCACCCTCTTAGTAATTACAGTTAAACATGCTGGAAATTGAATCATTCTACTACGAGGTTGTTCCACTGCTATTCATAAGGATGCAGCCTTAGAGGTGCTCACTCGTCTATGCCAAGAAATATGGAAGACAGCTTCTTGGCCAACTGACTGGAAGAAATCCATGTTTATGCCTATTCCCAAGAAAGGTGAGCCAACCAACTGTGGAAATTATAGAACAATATCATTGACATCACACACAAGCAACGTTTTGCTGAAGATCATTCAAAAGCAGATGCAGCAGTATATCGACAGGGAACTGCCAGAAATTCAGGCCGGTTTCAGAGAGGATATGGAGCCAGGGATATCATTGCTGATGTCAGATGGATCCTGGCTGAAAGCAGAGAATATCAGAAGGATGTTTACCTGTGTTTTATTGACTATGCAAAGGCATTCGACTGTGTGGATTATAACAAATTATGGGTAACGTTGCAAATAACTGGGAATTCCCAAACACTTAATTGTGCTCATGAGGAACCTTTACATAGATCAAGAGGCAGTTGTTTGGACAGAACAAGAGGATACTGATTGGTTTAAAGTCAGGAAAGGTGTGTGTCAGGGTTGTATCCTTTCACCATACCTATTCAATCTGTATGCTGAGCAAATAACCCGAGAAGTTGGATTATATGAAGAAGAATGGGGCATCAGGATTGGAGGAAGACTCGTTAACAACCTGTATTATGCAGATGACACAACATTGCTTGCTGAAAGTGAAGAGGACTTGTAGCACTTACTAATGAAGATCAAAGACCACAGCCTTCAGTATGGATTGCACCTCAATATAGAGAAAACAAAAATCCTCACAACTGGCCCAATAAGCAACACCATGATAAATGCAGAAAAGATTGAAGTTGTCAAGAATTTCATTTTACTTGGAATCATAACACCCATAGAAGCAGCAGTCAAGAAATGAAAAGATACATTGCATTGAGCAAATGTGCTGCAAAGACCTCTTTAAAGTGTTGAAAAGCAAAGATGTCACCTTGAAGACTAAGGTGTGCCTGACCCAAACCATGGTATTTTCAGTTGCCTCATAGGCATGTGAAAGCTGGGCAATGAATAAGGAAGACAGAAGAAGAATAAATGGCTTTGAATTGTGATGTTGGTGAAGAATATTGAATATCTCACGGACTGCCAAAAGAATGAACAAATCTGTCTTGAAAGAAGTACAACCAGAATGCTCTTTAGAGGCAAGGATGGCGAGACTGCGTCTTACATACTTTGGACATATTGTCAGGATGGATCAGTCCCCGGAGAAGGACATCGTGCTTGGCAAAGTACAGGGTCAGCGGAAAAGAGGAAGACCCTCAATAAGGTGGATTGACACAGTGGTTGCAACAATGAGCTCAAGCATAACAATGATTGTAAGGATGGCACAGGACTGGGCAGTGTTTCGTTCTGTGGTGCATAGGGTCACTACGAGTTGGAACCAACTCAGTGGCACCTAACAACAACAACTATGAGGTTGTTAGTATGCCTTTCAGTGGATTAATAATAAAAAAAAATTTATTAATAATAGAAATTATTAATTCAGACCAGAGTTTTACCCTTTAATTTTGCTACATGAAGTGTAAGATTCCATAAGACCAAAACAGCCACATAAGCTGATGTGAATTATCTTAGAGCTGCATTTTCCAACTGTATGTTTAATGTAGTAGGTGCCATTCTTTTGTTATGCTGTCCTCGTTTTGAACTCGAGGGTGGGAGCAGACTGTTGGAACTACATGTTTCATCCAGGTCAGCAGTGTTCAGAAAATATCGTAGGGCCTACAAGATTTTTCTTACGAAGCAAAAAAGCATTCCTATTGTGAAGAATAATGCATATGTCTCAGTAGGATAAGGTGTTATAGTTCCATAAGACAATTAACTATTCATTTAAGTTTAAAAACTGTCTTAAGATATTAGTTAGTCATTGTTGTAAAAGTGTTACATCCCAAAACACAATACACTAAACAAGTTTGCTTTACAATGGAAATATTTTCAAATATACTAGGTAGTTGAAGTTTCATAGCGTGAACCTTTTCACTTTTTTTTTTTAATGAAAAGAACAAATAATTTTTAATATTTTAGAGTTTGTTTTTACCAAGAGAAAACTACTCTAAAAGAGAGAGGGCAGTTTGATATCAAAAATTGAAAGGGTAAATTGCTGCTTTATCACATAAGTGTCTTTCATAGGTTGCAAGTGAAAAATATTTTTAATTTAAAAGAGAATTTGGAGGTCTGAGCATGCTCACTGTATATCACTTTAAAATTATTAACATAGTCTGGTTTAATAGAGTGTATCTTCTCAGACTGAGAAGTACTTCACTTTGCACAAGCTCAGATGTTAGAACCTGATCACTCCCGAGCTGAAGAGCTTATAAAAAATGTGAAGTACTCTAATAATTTAAAATTACTCTATATTGCACATTTTCAGGTCTCTGATCACCTCCAAATTCAAGTGCTTATAAAACTACTCCCATAATTTTAAATTGCTACGCGCACAGCAATTTAAAACTGTGAGAGTGCTTCAAAGTTTTTTAATAAGTTTTAATTTAGAAGCAAGTTGAGCAATACTCCAGTATAACTTCAAGAAATTGTTAAACTGATATAAAAATTTATCCTCTGGAAAGAAAATGACATTATGTATAACAGGATGTGAGGGCTTTCGAATGAATATATATGGAGATGAAGGCACAAAAACTCAGGAACAATCAGGGAGTGAAATGAGATAATAGGATCCTGGGGTGTTTGTTTTGTTAACGTAGCTCATTGCGCACATGAGGCCAGAGTTCCTGAAACTCTGACAGGTATTTCAATTCCTTTAAGGTGAAAAATTGTGTTTAGAGGACTTTTCTTTTGAGTCTCAGCATCTTTAAAGATGTTAAGAATTTCTCTTGAAATGATGGCAGATAGCATAGACATATGAATGGAATGTACTTTAGAAGGTGGAGGAAGGAAGGGACGGAGCAAGAGATGTTCCAGCTGATGGTTTGTTGTTGAAGAGGTCTTTCCCCCACTTTCTCTCTCCGAGAATGGTAGTTTTTGGACATTCCTGATTAATTTCTTGTTTTTCAAAGGTAAATCTAGCATGTTTTTAATTGTACTCCTGTGTGAATTAAATTGTCTTCGTTAAGGACTGAATTCCTCTTTCAAACCAATGGTTCCGCTCACTCAGGAACATTCACTTGGATTTTGTTTTCTGATTGTCCATCATTATTATTACAATACAGCAGTCAATTTGATTGTAAACATGTTACCCTCCTACTCAGAGCTAGCATTATCCCAAATCTTTTGGGGATAAAGTATCATGTGATGTGCCAGCTATTAACTCCCTCTGTTTTCTACGGCTTCTCTAGCTGATTTTTGATTCTGTCTTGGTCATCATGGTTATATGCTTTGGCTGAGTTACTTGGTTTGCCTGACTACACTACCCAATGTACCCAAAATGCCAAATGGTTTGAGAGGAACACAGGGCCTCTAATTTTTTAATTAGAATTTTGTTATGTCTTTGATTAATAGCACTAAATTGGAATACATAGAAGATAGAGATGTTCTTTTGTAAAATTGTTAAAGGCTTAGAACTTATAATGTGTTGTGATTCTTCGTACATTACCAAATTTTGCTAACCCTCAAAGCCTTACTGCTTAGGAAAAGGCATATCCATTTTCCTGAGGTGCAAAATGAAACAAAAGGAACTTGGCAGCTTGTTTCAGCAGTTCATGTTTCAATGGGGGATATTATATATGTCATTAGATTCTTAAGGTATAATAAACGGTTGAATGTAAGTTGTTATTCTATGCAGCATTAAAAAAATACCAATGTACCCAAACATTGAAATAGTTTATATCTTTATTTTTATTTTCTATAAATATTCTCTGAAAAGGACAGTATCTTCCTATAGTTTCTAAATGTAGACGATTAATCTTTGTAATTACAGGGAAATGAGACTTTCTGAAATGAAATGTACATACGCAAAGTAGAGGACAGAAAGAACTTATGTGAGATCTTAGAAAGTCTGACTTCTCAAGAAAATTTATCATTTATCCTGTTTCATCATTTTCTAGCTTTTTATGAACAAATTGCTTTCTGTGTCTCTAGTAGAACACTCACTACCAAAAAAAAAAAACCCAAAAGTCAAACCAGCTTCCATCTGGAGGCATAGTGGAGGAGAGGAGAGGGTAGATGGGGATACTTGCCCCAGGCACAAGTCCAAGGAGGTACCACATGAGGCATGGAATGACATTCTGAGGTGCCACAAATTTAAAAGGCATCTGACTGAGGCAGCCAGACAAGAGGGGAAGGCGTTTTGGTGACACCCCTATCGACATCTATTCATCTTGAAATTGGGGAGGGGCGCAATTTAGAGATTGTCTCTGGATGCTCATTGCAATGCAATGTGTGCAGAGTAGAACTGTGCTCCACAAGCTTTTCAATGGCTACGACGTTTTGAAAATAGATCACCTGGCTTTCCTTCCAGGGCACCTCTGGGTGGACTCAAATCTCCACAGTGGCCTGGAAATAGAGATTACTCTGATCATGCAGCCATGGAGAAAGATAGGAGTTGTCTTCCCTTCGCTGCCAGAATCTGGCTGTAATTTCAGGGTAGAATTACCTCCGTGTTTTCCTGCCTGACATGATTTGCTTCTACTTCTCACATCTCTGCAGACGCTCCTTTTTAAACCCTCCACAATGATTTTGTTCTTAATGGGGAAATGGAGGCAGCATGGGGGAAAGGACAGAAGGAGTCTCTTCATTTTTCCTGAGTCAGTTCTGTGCAGTGAATAAAATGTCTTTTTCTTACTGTTGTCAATGAAAGACCATCCCTTTAACTGTCCAGCTTATTAGGCATATGCATCGCCTTAAGATATTACCCCAAAGATCAATACCTTGATTTCCTTTCCATCTGCCTAGACCAAGATAATTAGGCTCTTTACTTTGTTTTGTGTATAATGAAGGAGGCAATGTAGTGCTAGTAGGGAAAAAAAGGCTATCTCCCTGTGGTAAGGATATTGACATTTACAGACACCGACTGCGCATAACACAGAGAGAGTAATGAGAAATTCGACCGCTTCCCTCTTTCTGTGCTTCCTGCTTTAGAGCTGCTGCACCCACAGTGAATTACTAGCTACAAAGAGAAGAGACTGCTTAGGGCCTGACAATCGAGAGCATTTACAATTAGCTGAATTGATTAACCTTTACAAATGCTGTTAGTTTATGAGGTGTTTTTCTCAGCCCTGGCTGAACGGTGTGCCTTATTGATTAAACATACTCCTTTACGGAAGCCCTGATTTGTCTGTGACTCCACCAGTCATAGTGCCTTCCTAGATAATCACTTGTGCATGTTCTTGGCAGAACTAACACAGAAGACTGATTGGCATTATGCAAATGACATCCCTGCCGCACTCTTGGAGAGGTGTACAACCTGCAGCCGGCAGAGTGGAGACCTGCATCCCTGCATCTCTGCCTCCCTGCATCCCCACGTCCCCATCCCATGGCTTTAGACACAAAGGATGCCAGCCTCAGTGCCAGGGTCTCACTCGCACTCAGTTCACTGCCTTTTTCCAAAATAAGCAGTAGACACTCCTCAGATATTTCCAACTGCTCCTACTTCCTAATTTTTATTTGAGGTGTTCTTAAAATAATTTGGTGTGTGTGTATGTATGTGTGTGTATGTAATGGCAGGGGGTGGTAGGAAATTGTCAAAAAATAGAATAGTATTTATCTTAATTATTGTAAGATTATAGACTGACGGTGAGTGCCACTGTGATGAGTGATGACAAAATCTACGACAAAAGGCAGATTCCTTGTAATCAGTTTTAGTCAAAGAAACTCTGTGCCAGAAATAATAAATATCACCTAGAAATGGCTGCCTGTCATCCCTCATGCTCCATAAAACTGTATGAATACAAAGTCAACATCATTTTGTTTTCCTTCTCTCCTTGCTTCCCTCCTTCCTTTTCTTCTTGTCTCCTTCACTCCACTGTTCCTTCCCTTTCTTCCTTCTATCCTTCCTTTCTTCTTTGTTTCATGGGATAAATTTTTGTGATCTTAAAGATAAAAATACACTGGCAGCTTGAAATGCTGCAGAGCAATTCCATCAGCTGTACCACCAGCATCCCTTAAATGCTTCCTGTACCCAAGACCAGGTACATAATTTGCAGGGCCCAGTGGAAAATGAAAATGCAGGGCCCCTTGGTCATAAATTATTAAGAATTTCTAAATGGTACCAGCAGAGCATAAAAGCAAGCACAGGGCCCTTCAAAGTGTGAGGCATTGTGTGACTGCACGGGTCATGCATCCAGCAAGCTGGCCTTGCCTATACCTAGGAAGCTGTTTTGTGAAAGGATTGGGAGAGACATGAGCCCGAGGTGGTGGATTTTCTTTCCCAACTGATATTTAAACTTTTTCTTAATGTTAAGGTTGGTTTTTTCTAGATCATTCTGAATTGCACATGCTTGTTTATCTCTTGGGCTGCTGCTTAACTGAGTCTGAACTGAGAGCTTCAGATCTTCTGCATTGCAAGGGAACTGAAAACCAGGCTCCAACAACTTGAAGCGCTTTTATCCCTGCCAGAGTTTTGAAATACGCATGTTTGCCACTTGGTGTGTCCAGTAACAGATGAAGAAAGCTTGTGTAGTTTTATGGGATTATGACTTGAATATTTGGCTTGATGCACATGCAAATTTATGTGCATTTATTCTAATGCAGATGTATATTCAAATGTACAGGATTTTTCATACGTGTATGTGCATAAAAGAATTGTGTTTATGGCATTCCAAGACACAGAGGAACAATGATGGACCACAGCCATTGTGTGTTTGTGTGTGTGTGTATGTGTGAAGAATTGATGCATTTTTAACAACAAGAACAAAAAATCAGGGAGCTGCTTTAACAGAGTCTGCAGCATTCACAGCATGACAAACAAATGAGAAAACAGCAGATGCAGCACAAATTAAGATGTATTTAGCACAGCAGCCCATCAGATGTGTGAACGTCTTTTGTAACTCAGCTCTGCAAGGTTGATGTATTGCACTTTAGACAGCTGATAATGAACCCTCCGAACAATTAGAAGTGGAAATACTGGGGAGTCGAAATGGTGTTGTTCCCAGTAGGCCAAAAAAAAAAAAAAAGCAAAAACCCATGTGAAACTTACTTCTTTATGTGCTGGCAAAACAAAGAGAATGCTTCAATTTATATACTGGTGTGTTTGAATTTCTCTTGCCTTTTAAAAATTCCTACTTCATTTTAATTACCATGTGATTCTAAACTGTCATTAAATAAGTATGAATTCTGTTGCAGTTACACACATTTTATGGCCAGTACAATGTCTTTCTTTTATGGGATGCATTATTTAGTAATCTTACATTAAGACAATAACTTCAATCATTGTGCCTTCAAATGGCAATAAGCATGGTAATAGCCTCGCTGAGATGCTTCCCGACTCTATCATGGTGTTTTCCCTTTAATATTAGAGAATTGTTTTTATTTCCATGCCGTGTGTCTTTCCTCCCAGTTTCTGCTTTCTCAGTTGGCGGAGCAGGGAGGAGGTGGCACCTTTGTAGTAGGGAACAAAGCATCAGAGTCCCTCTAGCAGGGAAAATGCTATCTCAGTCCAGTGCTGAGGCTAACAACACACTGTGAATGCTTGCTTTTTTTTTTTTTTTAATCCATGTTTGATTTAAGCAAACATATCATCTTTGTCCAGGTGGAAGAGGGCTGGTAGTCACTCTGTAGAGTTAGCAATAGTCCAGCATTCTGTCAAACATAGAGTTCTACAAACTTGTTTTTGGTTGCTGTTGCGTCATCTCCGTATCAGTCCTGCCCTCTCTTCAACATTGTTGGTATGCTTGAGGTCATCACTGCAGCCACTAGTTATTTTGAGTGCCTTCCAACTTAGGGGACAGTGGGCAGCTCATCTTCCCCATTATGTTGGGTGATATGCTGTTCTGATCCATAAGGTTCTCAGTGGCTAATTTTTGGAAGTAATTGCCAGGCCTTTTTTTTCTAATCTGTTTTAGTCTGCAAGCTCCATTGGCATAGCTTCTGGCATCATAACCACACACAAGCCACCACAGCACAACCAACTCACAGACATTGGTAGTTTAAAAGTTTAGATGGCTTGAAAGAATTTACAGGAGAATAATCCAAACAATATAAAAGTGGCAAAAACAGTAACAAATAAGAAAAGGCAACCTAATTGCCTAGAAAAGAGGAGTTCTGAGTGGTGATTTAAAACCTGATTCCTCTGTGTAAGAACTTAGACCATTCTGCTGTTCATGATCTTGAACTCAGCATCACAGCTACAATGTTCTCGTGAGCCTCTTTCCTGCTATTCTTTTGTTGGAACCTGTATCCTGAATCCCAGACACTCAAATAGCAACCTCCCAGCGTTGGTCCTAAATTAAGTTTAGAGGAGTGTGTGGGTGAAATGAAACATTGCATTCATTTTTCTGTAATACAAATAAAAATGTCATACTGCATGTGCTGGTTGGCCATATCGTGAACACACAGACCAGAATTTATTTATAAAGTAGCAAGTGATGCGCTAAAAAGCAGAGAGGATTAGAAATCATATGACCAAGACTATAGGTCACTAATCAGCAGGGTGTAAAAGTGGAAGAGGCCTGCAGATGTTTGTTTCTTTCCCTTCAGTGTTTAAAAATTATTGCAACAATTTTAAAATCAGGAGACATCACGCAAAGATTTGAATTTCAGTCTTTAGAAATGTGTGAGCTAGCAATGGGCCTGCATTTCCACAAGGTTACAATTGGGTACCTGCTGCCTCCGTGTGGACTGGCATCCTCCAAGTATCCCCACACTCCCAGCCTCCATTACCTTCCTACCACTGAGCCTATGTGTTAGCTGCTATTTATCATCTGCTTGCTCTGTTGATTTTCTAAGACCTGAGAAATTGCTGTTAGTCAACTAATTTCCTTATTTGTGTTACCTCTCTAGCTCTTATCCATCATCTCTCAGTTTGCCATGCTTGCTGCAATGCTGAAAGCTAAGTCACTGGTATATCACAATCTATTAGGGTCACACAGGGTGGACAGGTCTCAGCAGAGCTTCCAGACTAAGACAGAATAGGAAGAAAGGTCTGGCTATCTAAATCCTATGGATTAGAACATAACATTGTCCAACATTCCTGCTTTCAACACGTCATCAGGATAGGCTAATTGTTAGAAGAGGATATCATGTTTGAAGTAGAAGGCCAGTGAGGTGAGGGAGACCCTCCGTGTGATGGGCTGACACAATAGCCACAACAATGAACTGGAACATGCTGATGATTGTGAGGATGATGCAGGACTGGGCAATGTTTTGTTCTGTTGTACATAAGGCCACCATGAGCTGGAGTCAACTCAATGGCAGTTAACACACCAGTCCTTATAGGCATTTTTGTTCATGGCCCCAGCTATTCATAGGATCTCATTTATGAAATCAGAGGGCTGAGTAAGGCAACATTTGTACTTTTCAAATGTTGCATCCTATGACTCCATTGTCCATTTCTATGTGTATAAAGAGACATAAAGAAAAAAAAAAAAAGAATAGGGAGAGATTTGGCTTGGGTACGAGAAAGACTTGCCAGAAGAAAATGTAAAGCATTGTACTCTATTTCCTGATGAGAAATGTGAACTCTATTCTTAACAGAAAGAATGATAATCCTTTACATCTATACAATTCTTTAATACTTTTAAAAGTGCTGTCACATAAAGGAGCTTCTTTGAGCCTCATTCTGTGAGACTCTTCTTTCAGGAGAGAACATGGCTGATAGGCGATAATCCCATCTAGGGTGAACTCCCTTGTGGGGTGTGTGTGTGTGTGTGGTGGGGGTAAAGTAAGGGCCTTATAGTGGCTTCTTCTGGCAATATAATTCTATTTTTTGTCAGGGTTGTGACCTTTTCTAAAGGCATAGTCAATGCACTGCAAAGAAGCCAGGATTTAGAACAGGTTGGCTTCATACTTGTCCATCAAGTCGGTTCTGATTCATAGCAAACACTTGTGTATAACAGAAAGAAATGTTGACTGGTCCTGCTTCTTCCTCACAGTGTTTCCTATGTTTGAGTCCATTGTTGCAGCCACTATGTCAGTCCCCCTCATTGAGAGTCTTCCTCTTTTTTGCTGACCCTCTACTTTACCAAACATGATGTCCTCCTCCAGGGACTGGTTCCTTCTGATAACATGTCCAAAGTACGTAAGACTTCATATTACAATGGTTTAACCAAAGCTTCCCCTTATTATACTGATTCATGAGGTGGGTGGCATTGGGAATCACCCAGTTTATTGCAATTATTTTCAATTCAGTATTGTAAATCTAAAACACACCATGAAGTTCAGAAATAGCTTGAGATACTGGTGATTTCTGTTAAGCGAGGCCTCAGATAAGCACCACCAGGCATGTAGGAGTCATTTGTCAGACTTCATGTCTTCTTTCCACCTTAATTTAGTTTTGTTGAGAGAAATATGTTTGTGAAGGAATGAGGGGTATCCATACCTTTTGAGGGTAGTATGGTACCTGAGAAAGAGCACTGTCCTCAGGTTTCAGAGGCTTGGGTCCCGGCCTTGCCACTTGTCCTTTGTATCATCTTTCCTCATCTGTAAAACAGGAAGATTATATCAGCAAAACATAGGCTCCCTTGTGTGCCAGGCTGCATGGTCTCAGTGGGCATATAGAATGGTTTCCATTCCCTTCATCCCTCAATAGCGGTAACTGAACAACTCACAAATGTTGTAGACAACCAGTGTTTTACAGCTGCCCTGAGGTAGTATTACTAAGGTTCCTTTGAGAGTCAACATTCAATAATTATTTGAGCTTCTAGGAAATTGCTTGTATCAGATAGAGGTGGTGGGTACACCTAGGTACAAGGATGACCTGATGCATACCTGGCAAGTAGCTGTCAGGATTTCCTGGCTCCCTCTTACTCTTTATACCTTCCCTTCCAGTAAAAAAAATATCTAACTTTCCAAACTCTTTTGATCACCCACATCCTACAACTGCATTCCCTTGAGCAAGTGTTCTTCTTCAAATTCTGCCCCACTTGTCTCTTCCAGCAGAATTGAGATATTCCATTCCCCTGGCCCTACTCACTAAACAGATAAAGTAGTTTATACCTTACCTTACCAGTTGTCCTCAGGTCGACTCCAACTTATGATGACCCCATGTGTGTCAGAGTAGAATGGTGCTCCACAGGGGATTCAATGGCTGATTTTTCAGAAATAGATCTACTGTTCTTTCTTCTGAGGTATCTCTGCATCACTTGCACCTTCTACCTTCCAGGCAGCAGCCTACTAACCATTTGCACTACCCAGGGATTCTAAGTAGTTTATAAGTAGGTGTTAATGGCAAATAATGACTTAATACTATGCTCTTTTGCCCTGTTTGGATTTTAATTAGGGACATCTACAACCACAATCCTTGACAACTTCAATCTTTTCTCTGTTTATCATGATGTTGCTCATTGGTCCAGTTGTGAGGATTTTTCTTTTCTTTATGTTGAGGTGCAATCCATACTGAAGGCTGTGGTCTTTGATCTTCAGTAGTAAGTGCTTCAAGTCCTCTTCAATTTCAGCAAGCAAGGTTGTGTCATCTGCATAATGCAGGTTGTTAATAAGTCTTCCTCCAATCCTGATGCCCCGTTCTTCTTCCTGTAGTCCAGCTTCTTGGATTATTTGCTCAGCATACAGATTGAATAGGTGTGGTGAAAGAACACAACCCTGACAAACACCTTTCCTGACTTTAAACTAATCAGTATCCCCTTGTTCTGTCCAAACAACAGCCTCTTGATCTATGTAAAGGTTCCTCATGAGCACAATTAAGTGTTCTGGAATTCCCATTCTTCACAGTGTTATCCATAGTTTGTTATGACCCACACAGTCGAATGCCTTTGCATAGTCAATAAAACACAGGTAAACATCCTTCTGGTATTCTCTGCTTTCCACCAGGATCCGTCTGACATCAGCAATGATATCCCTGGTTCCATGTCCTCTTCTGAAACTGGCCTGAATTTCTGGCAGTTTCCTGTCGATGTACTGCTGCAGCCATTTTTGAATATCTTCAGCAGAATTTTGCTTGCGTGTGATATTAACGATATTGTTCTATAATTTCGACATTGGGTTGGCTCACCTTTCTTGGGAATAGGCATAAATATGGATCTCTTCCAGTCAGTTGGCTAGGAAGCTGTCTTCCATATTTCTTGGCATAGACAAGTGAGCACCTCCAGTGCTGCATCTGTTTGTTGAAACATCTCAGTTGATATTCCATCAATTCCTGGAGCCTTGTTTTTCGCCAATGCCTTCAGAGCTGCTTGGACTTCTTCCTTCGGTACCATCGGTTCCTGATCATATGCCACCTCTTGAAATGGTTGACTATCGACTAATTCTTTTTGGTGTAATGACTGTGTATTCCTTCCATCTTCTTTTGATGCTTCCTGTGCCGTTTAATATTTTCCTCATGGAATCCTTCCCTATTGCAACTTGAGGCTTGAATTTTTTCTTCAGTTCTTTCAGCTCGAGAAATGCCGAGCGTGTTCTTCCCTTTTGGTTTTCCATCTCCAGCTCTTTGTACATGTCATTATAATACTTTACTTTGTCTTCTCGAGAGCCCCTATGAAATCTTCAGTTCTTTTACTTCATCAATTCTTCCTTTTGCTTTAGCTGCTCAACGCTCAAGAGCAAGTTTCAGAGTCTCCTCTGACATCCATCTTGGTCTTTTCTTTCTTTCCTGACTTTTCAGCGACCTCTTGCTTTCTTCATGGATGATGTCCTTGGTGTCATTCCACAACTGGTCTGGTCTTCGGTCACTAGTGTTCAATGCATCATATCTATTCTTGAGATGGTCTCTAAATTCAGGGGTGATATACTCAAGGTCATATTTTGGCTCTTGTGGACTTGCTCTGATTTTGTTCAGTTTCAGCTTGAACTTGCATATGAGCAATTGATGGTCTGTCCCACAGCCGGCCCCTGACCTTGTTTTGACTGATGATATTGAGCTTTTCCATCGTCTCTTTCCACAGATGTAGTCAATTTGATTTCTGTGTGTTCCATCTGGCAAGGTCCATGTGTATAGTCACCGTTTATGTTGGTGAAAGAAGGTATTTGCAATGAAGAAGTCTTTGGTCTTGCAAAATTCTATCATTCGATCTCCGGCATTGTTTCTGTCATTGCATTGGGCAAATCTTCTGCAAAGGACCTCTTCAAAGTGTCAAAGAGCAAAGATGTCGCCCTGAAGACTAAGGTGCACCTGACCCAAGCCATGGTATTTTCAATCACATCATATGCATGTGAAAGCTGGACAATGAATAAGGAAGACTGAAGAAGAGTTGACGCCTTTAAATTGTGGTGTTTGCAAAGAATATTGAATATACTATGGATTGCCAAAAGAACAAACAAATCTGTCTTAGAAGAAGTACAACCAGAATGCTCCTTAGATGCAAGGAGGGTGAGACTGCATCTTACATACTTTGGCCCTGTTATCAGGAGGGATCAGTCCCTGGAGAAGGACATCATGCTTGGCAGAGTACAGGGTCAGCGGAAAAGAGGAAGACTCTCAACAAGGTGGATTGACACAGTGGCTGCAACAATGAGCTCAAGCATAGCAGCGCTTGTAAGGATGGTGCAGGACCAGGCAGTGTTTCGTTCTGTTGTGCATAGCGTCGCTATGAGTCGGAACTGACTGGACAGCACCTAACAACAACAACCACCACCACCACATTACATGAACATATTATATATCGTTAATACTAATGAAAGAACTATAAATACTAAATTACAAATACCAAATGATGGAGAAGAATTATCTTGGGGCACGATAAGCAGTCATTCCAACAATGAGCACAGGCCGAGGAAGAAGATAAAACTATAGGATTGTCCAAAACACTGCAGAATGAATGGCATTCAAAAAGGACATGTGGTCTTCTTAGCCACATAGGTGAAATCTTCTGGAGTGGAACCTTTAAATATAAAAATTCTAATTTCTTTTTATTTTTACTATACAGTCCATGCAAAATATTAGCATTATACAATTTTATCATTGATAAATGTTTTGTCCTCTTTTGGAGAATCGTTTCTGAATTTTTGAGAATGTACAAAAAAGTGGATGACACAGCCTCTAATGTACAAAGTCCCACAGCATTAGAAGTTAGTGATGACAGGACGGTCACTATGACTGGGCACCAGAAAATGCAGTCTGTGTGCTCTATTTCACAGACGCGTTGTGTAGTGCTGCCTTTAACAAATATTTCCCAGTTAAATGTGGAGATTATTGGCTTGGAGCACATTTTTTTTTTTTTTTTTAATAATTTTTACTGTGCTTTAAGCGAAAGTTTACAAATCAAGTCAGTCTCTCACACACAAAAAAACTTATATACACCTTTCTACATACTCCCAATTACCCTCCCCCTAATGAGACAGGCTGCTTCCACCCTCCACTCTCTGTTTTCGCATCCATTTCATCAGCTTCTAACCCCATCTACCCTCTCATCTCCCCTCCAGGCAGGAGATGCCAACATAGTCTCAAGTGCCCACCTGATCCAAGAAGCTCACTCCTCACCAGCATCCCTCTCCAACCCATTGTCCAGTCCAATCCATGTCTGAAGAGTTGGCTTCAGGAATGGTTCCTGTCCTGGGCCAACAGAAGTTCTGAGGGCCATGACAACCAGGGTCCTTCTAGTCTCAGTCAGACCATTAAATCTGGTCTTTTTATGAGAATTTGGGGTCTGCATCCCACTGCTCTCCTGCTCTCTCACGGGTTTTCTGTTGTGTTCCTTGTCAGGGCAGCCATCAGTTGTAGCTGGGCACCATCTAGTTCTTCTGGTCTCAGGGTGATGTAGTCTCTGGCTCATGCAGCCTTTTCTGTCTCTTGGGCTCGTAATACCTTGTGTCCTTGGTGTTCTTCATTCTCTTTTGATCTAGGGAGGTTGGGACCAATTGATGCATCTTAGATGGCTGCTTGCTAGCGTTTAAGACCCCAGGCACCACTCTTCAAAATGAGATGCAGAATGTTTCCTTAAAAGATTTTATTATGCCAATTGACTAGATGTCTCCTGAAACCATGGTCCCTAAACCCCTGCCTCTGCTATACTGGCCTTTGAAGCATTCAGTTTATTCAGGAAACTTCTTTGCTTTTGGTTTAGTCCAATTGTGCTGACCTCCCCTGTATTGAGTGTTGCGTTTCCCTTCACCTAGAGTAGTTCTAACCTACTATCTAATTAGTGAATGCCCCTCTCCCACTCTCCCTCCCTCCCCCCTTTTGTAACCACAAAAGAATGTTTTCTTATCAGTTTAAACTATTTCTCAGGTTCTTATAATAGTGTGCTTATACAATATTTGTCCTTTTGCAGCTGACTAATTTCACTCAGCATAATGCCTTCCAAGTCCTCCATGTTATGAAATGTTTCACAGATTCCTCACTGTTCTTTATCGATGCGTAGTATTCCATTGTGTGAATATACCATAATTTATTTATCCATTCATCTGTTGATGGGCACCTTGGTTGCTTCCATCTTTTTGTTATTGTAAGCAGTGCTGCAATAAACATGGGTGTGCATGTATCTATTCATGTAAAGGCTTTTATTTCTCTAGGATATATTCCGAGGAGTGGGATTGCTGGATCTTATGGTAGTTCTATTTCTAGCTTTTTAAGGAAGCACCAAATTGATTTCCAAAGTGGTTGCACCATTTTACATTCCCACCAGCAGTGTATAAGTGTTCCAATCTCTCCACAGCCTCTCCAACATTTATTATTTTGTGTTTTTTGGATTAATACCAGCCTTGTTGGAGTGAGGTAAAATCTCTTTGTAGTTTTGATTTGCATTTCTCTAATGGCTAATGATTGAGAGCATTTCCTCATGTATCTGTTAGTTACCTGAATGTGTTCTTTAGTGAAGTGTCTATTCATATCTTTTACCCATTTTTTAATTGGGTTATTTGTCTTTTTGTAGTTGAGTGTTTGCAGTACCATGTAGATTTCAGAGATCAGGCGCTGATCGGAAATGTCATAGCTAAAAACTTTTTCCCAGTCTGTAGGTAATCTTTTTACTCTTTTGGTGAAGTCTTTGGATGAGCATAGGTGTCTGATTTTTCGGAGCTCCCAGTTATCTAGTTTTTCTTCTGTATTCTTAACAATGTTTTGTATACTGTGTATACCATGTATTAGGGCTCCTAACGTTGTCCCTATTTATTCTTCCATTATCTTTATAGTTTTAGATTTTCTGTTTAGGTCTTTGATCCATTTTTAGCTCATTTTTGTGCATGGAATGAGGTATGGGCCTTGTTCCATTTTTTGCAGATGGATATCCAGTTATGCCAGCACCATTTATTAAAAAGACTGTCCTTTCCCTATTTAACTGTTTTGGGGCCTTTGTCAAATATCAACTGGTCATATGTGGATGGATTTATGTCCGGATTCTCAATTCTGTTCCATTGGTCTATGTATCTGTTGTTGTACCAGTATCAGGCTGTTTCGGCTACTGTGGCAGTATAATAGTTTCTAAAATCAGGTAGAGAAAGGCCTCCTGCTTTGTTCTTTTTCAATAATACTTTACTTATCTGGGGCCTGTTTCCCTTCCATATGAAGTAGGTGATTTGTTTCTTCATCTCATTAAAGGATGTCGTTGGGATTTGGATCGGAATTGCATTAAATATATAGATCGCTTTTGGTAGAATAGACATTTTTATAATGTTAAGTCTTCCTATCTATGAGCAAGGTATGTTTTTCCCCTATGTATGTCTCTTTTGGTTTCTTGCATAAATGTACTGGAGTTTTCTTTGTATAAGTGTTTTACATCTCTGGTAAGTTTTATTCCTAGGTACTTTATCTTCTTGGGGGCTACTGTAAATGGTATTGATTTGGTGATTGCCTCTTCGATGTTCTTTTTGTTGGTGTAGAGGAATCCAACTGATTTTTGTTATGTTTATCTTGTATTCTGACACTCCGCTGAACTCTTCTATTAGTTTCAGTAGTTTTCTTGAGGATTCCTTAGGGTTTTCTGTGTGTAAGATCATGTCACCTGCAAATAGAGATGATTTTACTTCTTCCTTGCCAGTCTGGATGCCCTTTATTTCTTTGTGTAGCCTAATTGCTCTGGCTAGGACCTCCAGCACAATGTTGAATAAGAGCGGTGATAAAGGGCATCCTTGTCTGGTTCCGGTTCTCCAGGGGAATGCTCTCAGGCTCTCTGCATTTAGGATGATGTTGGCTGTTGGCTTTGTATAAATGCCGTTTATTATGTTGAGGAATTTTCCTTCTATTCCTATTTTGCTGAGAGTTTTTATCATGAATGGTGCTTAACTTTGTCAGATGCCTTTCCTGCATCAATTGACAAAATCATGTGATTCTTATCTTTTGTTTTATTTATGTGATAGATTACATTAATTGTTTTTCTAATGTTGAACCATCCCTGCATACCTGGTATGACTCCCACTTGGTCATGGTGAATTATTTTTTTGTTATATTCTGGAATTCTATTGGCTAGAATTTTGTTGAGGATTTTTGCATCTACGTTCATGAGGGATATAGGTCTATAATTTTCTTTTTTTGTGGTGTCTTTTCCTGGTTTTGGTATCAGGGATATGGTGGCTTCATAGAGTGAGTTTGGTGGTATTCCGTCCTTTTCTATGCTCTGAAATTACCTTTAGTAGTAGTGGCGTTAACTCTTCTCTGAAAGTTTGGTAGAACTCTAAACTTTCTGCAGTGAAGCCGTCCGGACCAGGGCTTTTTTTTTTTTTGTTGGGAGTGTTTTGATTACCTTTTCAATCTCTTCTTTTGTTATGGTCTATTAGTTGTTCTACCTCTGTTTGTGTTAGTTTAGGTAGGTAGTGTATTTCTAGGAAATCATCCATTTCTTCTAGGTTTTCAAATTTGTTAGAGTACAATTTTTCATAGTAATCTGATATGATTCTTTTAATTTCAGTTGGGTCTGTTGTAATATTGCCCATCTCATTTCTTATTCACCTTATTTGCTTCCTTTCCTGTTTTTGTTTTGTCAGTTTTGCCAGTGGTTTATCAATTTTGTTTATTTTTTCAAAAAACCAGCTTTTGGTCTTGTTAATTCTTTCAATTGTTTTTCTGTTTTGTATTTCATTTAGTTCTGTAGTTTTTATTGTTTTCTTTTGGTGCTCGAGGGTTTCTTTTGTTGCTCTCTTTCTGTTTGTTCAAGTTGTAGGGATAATTCTTTGATTTTGACCCTTCTTTTTGGATGTGTCCATTTACTGGTATAAGTTGACCTCTGAGCACTGCTTTCACTGTGTCCCAAAGGTTCTGATAGGAAGTGTTTTCATTCTCATTGGATTCTATGAATTTCTTTATTCCATCCTTAATGTCTTTTATAATCCAGTCTTTTTTGAGAAGGGTATTGTTCAGTTTCCGAGTGTTTGATTTCTTTTCCCTGCTTTTCCTGTTATTGATTTCCACTTTTATGGCCTATGGTCAGAGAAGATGCTTTGTAATATTTCAATATTTTGGATTCTGCTAAGGCTTGCTTTATGACCTAATATATGGTCTATTCTAGAGAATGTTCCATGTGCACTAGAAAAGAAGGTATACTTGGCTGCTGTTGGGTGGAGTGTTCTGTATATGTCTATGAGGTCAAGCTGGTTGATTGTGGCATTTAGATCTTCTGTGTCTTTATTGAGCTTCTTTCTGTATGTCCTGTCCTTCACTGAAAGTGGTGTGTTGAAGTCTCCTACTATTATTGTGGAGCTGTCTATCTCACTTTTCAACGCTGTTAGAGTTTGTTTTATGTGTCTTGCAGCCCTGTCATTGGGTGCAAATATATTTAATAAGGTTATAACTTCTTGGTATATTGTCCCTTTAATCATTACATATTGTCTTTCCTTATCCTTTCTGATGGATTTAACTTTAAAGTCTATTTTGTCAGAAATTAATATTGCTACTTCTGTTCTTTTTTCATTGTTGTTTGCTTAATATGTTTTTTTCTATCCTTTGAGTTCTAGTTTGTTTGTGTCTCTAAGTCTAAGGTGTGTCTCTTGTAGGCAGCATATAGACGGATTGTGTTTTTTAATCCATTCTGCCACTCTCTGTCTCTTTATTGGTGCATTTAGTCCATTTACATTCAGGATAATTATGGATAGGTATGAATTTAGTGCTATCATTTTGATGTCTTTTTTGTGTGTTGTTGACAGTTTCTTTTTCTCACTTAATTATATGTGCTGAGTAGATTATATATTGTCCTTTCCTCATATTCGTTGTTGTTGATTTTGTTTCTGCTGAATCTCTATTTTTTTCTTGTATTTTATATGGATGAGTAGGATTATTATTCTCCTTTATGGTTACCTTATTATTTACCCCTATTTTTCTAAATTTAAACCTAACTTTTATTTCTTTGTATTGCTGTATCTTCCTCTCCATATGGAAGATCTATGATTATATTTCTTAGTCCCTCTTTTTTGTTTTAATGTTGTTTTCTTTTATTTCTTTTATATAATAACATCGCCGTTACCCTGTTTTGAGCTTTTTTTTTTTTTTTAAATAATCTTACTTTGTTTTTTTTTTTTATTTCCATGTCTGTGTTGACTTCTCATTGCTCTGCCCAGTGTTCTAGTCTGATACCTGATATTATTGATTTTCTAACCAAAGAACTCCCTTTAGTATTTCTTATAGTTCTGGTTTGGTTTTTATGAATTTCCTAAATTTCTGTTTTTCTGGAAATGTCCTAATTTCACCTTCATATTTAAGAGACAGTTTTGCTGCATATATGATTCTTGGCTGGCAGTTTTTTTCCTTCAATTTTTTAAATATGTCACCCCATCGCCTTCTTGCCGGCATGGTTTCTGCCGAGTAGTCTGAGCTTATTCTTATTGGCTCTCCTTTGTAGGTGACTTTTCGTTTATCCCTCGCTGTTGTTATAATTCTCTCTTTTTCTCTGGTTTTGGCAAGCTAGATTATAATATGTCTTGGTGACTTTCTTTTAAGATTTACCTTATGTGGAGTTCAATGAGCATCTTGGATAGATATCTTTTCATCTTTCATGATATCAGGGATGTTTTGTGCCAACAAATCTTCAACAATTCTCTCTGTATTTTCTGTTATCCGTCCCTGTTCTGGTACTCCAATCACTCGTAGGCTCTTTCTCTTGATAGAGTCCCACAAGGTTTCTTCATTTTTATAAATTCTTTTTTCTGATTTTTCTTCCAATATATTAGTGCCAAGTAACTTATCTTTGAGTTCAGAAATTCTAGCTTCTACTTGTTCAATTCTGCTTGTCTGACTTTTTATTGAGTTGTCTACTTGTGTAACTTTATTGTTAATCTTCTGAATTTCTGATTGCTGTCTGTCTATGGATTTTTCCAGCTTATTAAATTTTTCATTATGTTCCTGAATAATCTTTCTAATTTCTTCAGTTGCTTTATCCATGTGTTCCTTGGCTTGCTCTGCATATTGCCTCATTTTCTTTGTGATGTGTGAGGGATTCTGGATGTTAATCTTCTATATGCTGGCTCTGGTAATTCCAGGAAGGCACTTTCATCTAGAAGATCCCTTGATTCTTTGTTTTGAGAGCTTGTTGAGGTGATCATGGTCTGTTTCTTTATGTGACTTGATATTGACTGTTGTTTCTGATCCATCTATGTTATTGTATTAGTTTACGCTTGATTACTGTGTAGCATTTTCTCACTTTGTTTTGTTTTGTTATGCTCAGATGGGTTGCCTGAGTGAGCTAGCTTGATTATTTTTGCCTTTGGAGCTCTGACATCCTGTCCCCAGATGGCTAGAGCTGTTTCCAGGTATGTCCGTCTAGAAGTCCATTCCCTCTTCTTGTATGAATTCAGTTCAGGTGTCCAGGTAGCTGATCATCAAGTGTGTGATACAGGCTCTATCCTACAGTCTTAGAGGGGCAGGGGTGAGTGGTGTATGTACTGCTACCTGATTGCAGCAGGGTGTCAAGCTCTGAACAAGGCAGAGGGCTGAGAATCGAGCCCCGAGTGTCTCCGAGGACAGCATGTCCCAGTTCCCTAGAGTGTGCAGGTGGGTGGGTTCTGCAGATGTACCATGGGCACCCAAAGTTTTTGGTTGTAAGGACTGGGAGGTACCAGTTATCCTTGGACCCCTGTCACAGGTGGCTAGGTGACATGAGTGGAGCTACCAGTCCTTATGTCCCTGACATGGGTAGTTGAGGACCTTGTTTAATAGGCAAAGCAATGTCAAACATCAAACACCCACCTCTCCACTGCACAGTTGAAATGGTTGGAGTCTGCCAACAAGGGCCTAATCTCCCAAAATAGGCCCACACAGGTCCATAAAAAAGGGAAAAGTGCTCAAAGCCCACGGTTGGTTTATGCCTGGACAGGAGCCGCTTCTGTTCTGAGCAACCCTGGTTAGTGGAGCTAGCAAATTATGTTTTCCCCCAATTGCAAATTTTTTCCTTCTCCAAGGCCGGGAGAATGGCTCTAGGTTCTCAGCAGGGCCTATCTCAGGCCCAGGGAATTCAGCCACTGAAGCCGGCTTGGGCAGGGGGGTGTGGTAAAATATACGCAAGTACTTAGCTTTTGCCAAGAGTTCCGTTCTTCTCAGGTTCTGGAGGTGTGAGTAGGCTGTGTGGCTGGCGGCTTCTCCCTGAGGAAACTGTTGCCAAATGCTAGTACCAGCCTGCTGCCACCTCCACTCCGGGAATGGTGCCTGAGGGCTCCCTGCGATTCAGGTCCGGTAAGTCCTCTCCGCTTCTGAATGGTCTCTTCATCCCTCTGCCCCTCTGTTTTCTAAGCTTGCCTTTGAAGTTTAGGGCTCCCAGCTTGTCACAAATATTTTTGTTTCACTTGTTTTTTTGGGTCTTTGTTGTAAAGAGGGCTTGTGGGAAGCTTCTGTCTATACTACCATCTTGGCTTCGCCTCTGGAGCACATTTTTTGAGTGAACGTTTTTAAGATAAGCAAAAGTTTGCCCTGTTAAAATCTACTGAGATCCTGAACCTTATTTAATGTTAACGCTATAACATTTGACCTTCATTTTCATGCTGTTTAATACTGGTAGTTATTAGCAGTTATCATTTGATATGATAGTTTTTAAATTACACAAGATGGCCAGCCAAAGTGCTCTGATTGCCTTTAATTAAGAAGTGAGGAGCATTCTCTCTTGGGCAAATGACGTACCTTTCTAGGCTCCTAAAAGGGCAAAGCAATCAGGCTGTTTTGTTGTTTTTGCTGTTTTGTTTTTTGGTGTTTTTTCTTTCCCCACCATTTCTATTCTGAGACTTATCTGTTTACCAGCATAGAATGTCCAATAAAAGGGAACATAAAACACAGCTGCATTTTATTTAAGGAGAAAAGGACCCTCTGGACATGAAAGTATTTCCAGATAAAGGCCAAATATTATTGTTTCTTTGTTCAAAAGGCTTATTTTCTGTTTCATGCCCAGTTCAGTCTAGCCTTGGATCTTTCTTTGAATGTGTTCTTTATGACCGCATAGCAAACGTACGCTTTTGATATGTTTTGCATTATTATAAAAGTGGTGACGCCAAGTTGAATAGGCAAACTTATAACCAAACAGCAGCATTTATAAAACAAACTGGGTGTTAATGATGCTGGAACATTCCCATCTTCCTAGAAATGCTGGACTAACTAAACATGGGGCTGAGAACTTTACCCTCGATGCATCGTGGTCGTGCTTTAAACAAATGATTATTCTCCTGCATGTCAAAGGTGAATTTTTATAACAATAATTTCTAGCAGTTGCATAAGTTTTTAAAAGTTTGCAACATTTTTACATAGATTATTTATTTTAATCATCACTGCAGTTCTGTAAGTTGAATATTATTATCCCCATTTTATAGATGAAAACCTGAGGCTCAGGAATATTATGACATTTAATCAATATCAAATACCTAGTACTAATAAATCTGAAACTTGAACATGGCCTTTTAACTCTAAATTCGAGATACCAGGAGACAGCTTGTGGCTGTTTACATTTGGAGCTTGCTAATGCTATTTTTCTTTTATTGAAATCTTGCTTTCCCTATGTTTTTCTTTCTATTGCCTGAAAAGACCCCTGAAAATTTGAATGTTTTTTCCCATCTCCCTTTCCAAAATCGCCTTTCCCCCACTTTATAGAAGAGAGGCATGATCGGTATCCTTCCTGAATCTTACAGCTGTCTGTTCCCTCTGGCGAAAAGCATACCTCCCATCCCTAACAAAGAGACGGTTCTTAAATTCATTCTTTTGAGAAAAAGATTTATTATAGCAAAATGAAGAGAGAGCCTTTAAGGACTAATGAGGGGGATGGAACCTTATTTCATTCAGACAATAAATCCAGGTCAAGCAACTATGTCTGACTGTATCTCTTCCTATCTATTGATTGATCAATCGATCGATCTATATATCTATCATCCATCCATTCATCCATCCATCTATTCATTGGTGTTAGAATTTAGAACGGATATATTTGCTAGTGGGAAGCACATATCAGTTAGACAGTTTTTTACAGTAAGTGTTATTTAACAATGTGGACTGACTTTTCCTGTTCGGTTATGTGGTCGATATATTCTATAAATTAAACAAGCAGATCCAAGGTTTTGTGAAATTATGTTTACAGCATGTAAGCAAAACACAAATATGGCAGAAATTGCATCTTTTGCAAATAATTAAACTTCCAGAAAGCATTTAGTTGTCATTGTAAAAAGTTTCAGGAGTACACTCTTTTTCAAGGGCACATGGAAGCAAAAAAGTATAGACTCTTTTCTGGTGGATCTTCTATGTTCCAACCACACCGTTAAGCAATCGTATTTCCGTACAGTTAGCAGGGTCAGTTATTCTTGTTTTGATTGTTCTTCTGTTGGTACTGGAATTATGAAATTTCTGGGTGTCATTCTCACTTTCCGATTTAATGAGAACAATCTATTCTTTAAGTGGTAGGAGGTTCAAGGTGCAATAACTTGTCCTTGACCTCAAAGGGGATATCACAGCATTCCCACACTATCAGACCCCTTTCACTCCCAAATGAGGCAGGCCCTTGAATCATTGTAAGGTATATCTCCCACCCTTGACATGCAGTGTGTCATACCAGAGCATCCAGTTACTTGTCCTTTTCTGCTGATCAGTAGTGATTTGCATGGTGTGATCAATAGAGTAGACCTGCAAGATGCTCTGTATAATGTCAAGACAATTGAGCTATATTGTGGCAGAAAGTATGGAATTAACATAGACCCGGGGCAAAAGAGTGGTGTTTATCTCATGTGAATAAAACTCTTTTGATCCTTTTTAGCTGATAGGGGTTGGAAACAAAACAGAACTGCAGATTAAGTGTTGCATACCAAGTGACGGAGACTGGATTGCTCTGTCTGGTAAAGACATTCTCTCTGACACCCTGATTCATTCAGATTTTTCAGTGGGTATATCCGTGAATTAAACAGTTATATGATGGAGGCCACCATACATGCATTCTTTGACCCTCTGAGGGTGGAACTAATTCCTGAAATCACACCTAGGATGTGGTATTGATTGTAATTTATTTTCTCCATAAATGAGGGAGGGAGGGGTGATTTCAGGGGCTTCCGTTTGTCCCTTCCTACCATAATAGGTAGATCTTACTTCACAAGTCAGAGTGATGGTTCTGCCAGCTAACCTTTGTGGGTCTGTGAACTCATTTTACACACTGTGATTTGGATTTCAGCTAAAATTTTATCACCTGGCCTCCTTATGCTCTGTCTATACCAGAGTGGCCATGATGACATTTTGGTTAACTCTGACCCTGCATCTAATAGTCTTTGAAAGAGCTGGGTATCCCTTTTCCCAGTGAACAGTGACTCTGGCAAGTGGTTATAGGTTTCTTTGAGGCAAATCGAGGGAATACTCATTACACAAATGTGAGATATTTCAGGTCTTCCTCAAGGGAACCCAGCTTCTCCTTCAATTAGTTGGCCTGCTTCTGGGGAGTGATTCAGATCTGGGGTAATTAAGAATCATGATTTTCCACTGTGAAAATAGACGTCAGGTTTCTATTCACCAGCTCTTGACCTTGGTCAGTCGTGTAAGTTCGACAATGCCTTCTATCTTGCCTATAGGGATGCCATGATCTATGATCCATTGTCACAGATCTCAGCCAAAGTTCCCTGGTTATCATTCTTGCTGACTATTGTGATAATTACATGACTAACTTCTAACACATGGCTTTTGGTATTCCAAAATCTTATCATCCCCATGACACTAGGGATCCTAGTTTCTTCACAGCATTTCTTTCCACCAACCCTAGACTACAGAGGGCAAATACTTCTGAGCTTATCAGTGGTACTGGGACCCTCTCACTTTCTTCAGTGAAAGGAATTACCTGGGTTAGATGATATATGATAACAATCTATACCCATTCCTGTGCACTTTGCACAATACACCAGTGTACTGAGATCTTCCTGATTCATTTTTACCTCTATGCTGTATTCCGTTATGAGCAGGTGGCTAATTCCAGATAACTCTCACTACTATGAGAAATGAAGTTAATTAGAGATTTCCCATATCATTTTGACTGTACTTTTCCAGGGAGTTCTCACCATATATGTCAATTATTATATAATATTTTAATAGTTTGTCTTTTAGTTTGTTTACTCCACTAAACTGCCAATTTATTGCTGGTGAGGAATATAAGTTATTCATCTTTATAGGAGTAAATTCCTATGGCATGGTAGATGCTCAATAAGGTTTTATTGAATTCGTGGCATGCATGCTAGAGCAAACTTGAGACCCCCAAATATGATTGTTCTACAATTTCTGGACTACATAATTTGCACATTTGGACTTGTGTCATAAAACCCAATAAGTTATGTTGGGGATTCCATTTCCTGTAGCTACTGGAATAAAATGGAACTTTCCCCTTACAAAGTAAAAATTCATTGTCCAATTAGTGTAACTAATGGATTTTATATTGAAAGGATTAGGATAACAGAACCAAGCATCTAATGAGAATATGGGCATTGGAACTAAGGAAAAGATGAGTTAGGCAAAACTCAGGAAGAAAGAAGTATGAAACTCTTAGAATGAAACATTAGAATTTATTATTTATGAACCATTCACCTGGGAAGCAATAACTAATAAGTTGTATGTATGTTATGCATGCAAAAGCTGGACAATGAATAAGGAAGACTAAAGAAGAATTGATGTCTTTGAATTATGATGTTGGCGAAGAATATTGAATATACCAGGGACTGCCAGAAGAACAAGGAAATCTATCATGGAAGAAGCCAGAACGCTCCTTTGAAGTAAGAATGGCAAGACTTCTTCTTATGTACTTTGGACATGTTATTGGGGGGACAAGTCCCTGGAGATGGACATCATGCTTAGTAAAGTAGAGAGTCAGAGAAAAAGAGGAAGACTGTCAAGGAGATGGAATGACACAGTGACTGCAACTGTGGGCTCAAATATAGCAACGATTGTGAGGATGGCGAAAGACCAGGCAGTGTTTCGCTCTGTTCTATGTAGGGTTGCTGTGAGTTGGAATGAACTCGACAGCACCTAACCACAACAACATGCGGTAAAATGATTAGCATGCTGCTAGTTATGCCACTAGCAAGCACAGGAAAGCATAAGTACAATGCATGTCATAAAGTGATTCACAATCTGCTAACCATGCCATTAGCAAGCTGCTTAGCATTGTGGCAATTATTCAACCTCTGTGGACCTTAGGTTCCACCTCTGAACATTGAACGTATTGCCTCTACAATACCTCAGGTCCCATCCTGTTATTATATGCTATGACTACACTTTCTTTTCATCATACATTCTTTCCCCAAATTCTACAAAAACATATTCTACTTGATTTCAATGACTCAGTAATTCAGGAAAATATTAGTGATATATGTATTAAATGTGGCATCTGCAAATGATGGTATCCCAATAATTCAGGTGGGAGATTTATGGAGACAAAACGTCTTTAACCAAAATGATATATAATCATAATTCCCGACATTTTTAGTGGCAAGCAAATTGAAACACAAATAATGTGAATGCGGTATGTCTGACAGGAATAAATTGTTTCCTGGCTGTGCATTCCAGCACGCAGAGAAATGGGGCAGAGAGGCATAGTGGAGCTTAAAGAATTTTAATTGTAGGGTATATGAATATTAGCTGGACCTATCTATGAATCAAAAGTGTTTACTCGAAGCGATCTACAGGCCCGTGGTCAGAGTCAGATGGAAATGGGTTTCAACTTCAGCTGTGCCATTAGCAGCTAACTTTGAGAAATTGACTTACTTTTCCTGCATCTTAATTTCCTCCTCTATAAAATGGGGACCATTATACTTACATGGCTTTACAAAGAATAAAGAAAATACCTCGGATAAAGAGTTTAGGTACATAGCAGGTATTTTAAAAAAGGGCTTTCAGCATCAGTTTTATAGATCTTAAAATCAACTTTAAATTCACAGTGCTGACATGAATACGAACAGAAAAAATTAACAATTCAAGAAATAATTTATTGAGAATCCTCTTTGCATAGTGTGTTAAATGCTAGAGATATGATGGTATTTATGGACAGACATGATTGCTGCCTTTATGGAATGTACACCCTAGTGGACAAAAAATAGAATAAAACCTACCATTATAAATTATGGTAAGTGATCTGAAGAACACAAACAGGAAATATGGGAAAATAACAGTGACATATTGGGCTGTGTTGATCAGAAGAAAAGTCAGTTGCATCAAAATGGGAACATATTAGTTTAAGTTAAGAGCAAGTAATAACTTATTACAGTAAATTCAGAATGTATCTAGGTTAGCAACATATTCTGAAGAAACAATAATTCAAGCAAATGAAGTCAACAGTGATCAGAGGTTGCATAAGTGTATCTAGGTAGTTTCACTTTGGAAGAAGTCTGGAGCTGGGTTTGGGAAAGAAAGGATAAAATCATCATGGGTTGAAGTCTAGGTTTTAGGTAAAAGGGTCTGTAGTAAGGCTGACTGCTCCAGGAATTCTCGAGTACTAAAGTTCTGTTGTATCTCCCCAGACTTGGTTAGGGTAAATAAATGAGATCTTTGTGAATTCATGATGCCTCACCTGTTATAGCTAATATTTCCTCTGTGTGCCAAGAAATCCTAGAGGGATCGAGATAGTTAATTAAGCAATAAAACATACAGTATGAGGAAGAACTAGCAATGCAAAAAATAAAGTGGTTTCTACGTAACTGTGGACAGGTAATTTACTAACCCTCTCACTGAAAATAACTGAAAATATTGGACAACATCTTAAACAATATCTCCTTAAAGGTAACAGAGAGCTGTAAGGTAGTGAAAAAGTAAAGAGATAAAATCTGGTAGGAGAAAAAAAAACCAAGAGACATGAGTCCACTATTTGACCTTAAAGAAAATCTGGGAAAATCTGTATAAAGGTAACATGTATATGGATGTCATCGAAACATTGCTTGTAATAGCAAATGAAGAGACTATTTCTGAAATGACAATCAGTGATTAACTGGACAGCCAAATGTATATAGTCATATAATGGAATATTGCACAGAGGATACATAGAAGTAAATTAAATAGATCTATTTGGAAACCCTGGTGGCATTTTGGCTGCCAACCAAAATATTGGCAGTTTGAATCCACCAGACGCTCCTTGGAAACTCTTTGGGCCAGTTCTTCTTTGTCCTACAGGGTTGCTATGAGTCGGAATCCACTCAACGGCAACGGGTTTTTGTTTTTTATAAATGAATTTGGGAGAATTTCTAAAACACAAAGTTAAAAGAAAGGAGAAAGTTGTCCAATGAAAGGAAGTGATTTATACATTTTTCTAGCAGATATAAGTAATTCTGTGTATTTTGATGCTTATAGAAGTTCAACACGAGAATAAAATAGTTGTTTATTGCTACAGAGCTATCTAGTAAAATCCTGCAATTATAGGAACTAAACACCCCCCCACACGCCCACATACAAGTACACGGACACTGACAAAGAAAAAAACCCTGCAAGTATAGCATTTATAATGGTATTCAAAGCACAAAGTTTTCTACCTTTTCTTAACTCCATTAGATATCTTTTGGAAATAATAGCTTACATAAGAATATTTCTTTTCATTTGGATACAAATTCTTTCCCCAAATAAAATTTTATATATATTTTTTGTTGCTACGTAAAACAATGAAGGGAGTTTAGAAAAATACATATTAAATGCATGACATTGAATTTTTTTGTTAAGCATAGGGGTAGGATTGGGGATAATAGATGAAAGAAATACACATCAAAAAAATTTCGGAACCATATCGGCTCTGCTGATAATATGTCATTAATGGAGGGTAATTTTTATTAAAGTCTGTGTATCTGAGGCCCAGTAAATACCCATAGAAAGAATACACTTTTCAGTTCAATATGTTATTTAACTTAAAATCTTATAAAAACGAAGAGAGTTTTCAAAAGGTAGACAGAAATCCACTATATAGAATTGATTATTCAATGGAAATAAATGAACTGAGTGTGAATAAGCAAGAGAAATTTCTAGGCATCTGTAGATCTTCAGTTCTGTAGAAGTTCCTAATACCATAATGCCAACTGTTTGTCGTGTGGACATTTGTTAATGAACAAAAGGTTTACTAACAAAATATTTATATGATTAATTTTATGAAGAATGAGCATAACTTCCAAACTCATCAGAAGAAAACTATTGTAATCCACACCTTAGGCAGTGATTTAATGTTAGCCCCCCTTGATGGAAATACCAGGTAGTCTTATACAGGTAGTCCCTGACTTATGACAGGGTTCCATCCCAAAGACTCCATCATAAATTTCATTTTTTTTAGTTTTCATTATTATTGCCTTTTATTGTCATTATCTTTATAAATGATATCTTTTTTTCTCTTTGGGAGTTGGAAACATTACATATAAACTTACAGGTATTTTTAGTAATTACATACATGCATTAAAAAATACACAAATTATCAAAATTTACTTCAATGATGAAGAGTTGAACGATGTCGGTATTTTGTCAGTTGCAGTAATAACTCCACTGTGGAAGGTTCTGGATCATCTGGATTATCCCTGGGAATGGGAATAGTGTTTCCAGTCAGTAAATTAATGAAGGTCGCCTGTAGGGTCCTTTTCTTTTTTTCTTCCTGTGTTTCACGGTACCATCTTACTGCTTTCCCAATCTGCCTATCAACTTCAGCAGAGCAATCAGTGTTTGTGTCCATAAACTGAAGTCTCTGATTTAGTTTAGAAAAAACTCTGGCTAGTTATTTCACTGTAAGATTTTTTGACAACTTTTCTCCTTCCTGTTCCTCATTTTTTCTTACTTCTTCAGCATTTCCTTCCTCTTGAAAATCCAGCAAGTCTTGATCTGTCAGTTCTCTTTCTTCGTGGTCTATGCGCTATTCCACATTGGCAATATCGAGTTCTAAATTCAGCATTCTTGCTATTTGGACGATTTTTCCACCTATCTCGTCCATCATATTATCCTGATCAAATGCTTGGAACATGTTCACCTAACTCAGCAATGTTTCCACATCCTCTTGTGCATTTTCCGATAACTTCCTCCCAGGAAGATGCAATGTTTCAGATACACTGAAGACCTTCAGTTTGGTTCATACCTCGAACACTTTGTAAGTCAAGGACTACCTGTATTGAGTGGAGGTAGTTTGTGGCCTTTCTAGCCATGGGCTTATAACTCCTTCCCACCCAGGTGATTACTGCAATTGATTGTGTGATAGGGTAATTGTGGCCTACCAAGGGGATTGGTCAGTTTTGCGAGAGCCAATTCCAAAGCAGGGAGGAAGAGCCCACCACCACCAAGGAAGGAAAGACCAACAGGAGAGACCCAGTGGCAGGAGATGGTGTGGTGGGGTTCTTGGCCCACAGAGAGAGAAAGCTGAGTGCCTTTGGGGAAAGACTGAGGGCCAGGGAGAGGTATGCCTGTGAGTCCAGATGGGGAAAGGCTATCCTGTTGGAAGAACTGTGTCCTGAGTATTCTTGAGCTTGAATTTAACTATTACTTCCCTAATAAACCCCATAATTGTAAATATGGTTTGTGAGTTGTTTGTGGCTATTGCAATGAATTATCAAACCCAGTAAAGAGTGCTGTGGGAAAGAGTGTCAGAATCGGTAAAGACGGCAGAGAGAGAGGAGGCGTGTCTGACCTCTGCCTCATAACAATCATTTTTGAGCTGTTGATCTTGGTTTTCCTTTCGCCTTGTGGGGTTGGAGGAGTTCAGACACTGCCTCAAACCATTTTTACAGGGCTTATATGTTATATATGTGTGTATACAAAAAACTCTTTGCCGTCGAGTTGATTCTGACTGATAGTGACCCTATAGAACAGAGTAGAACTGCCCCATAGAGTTTCCAAGGAGCACCTGGCAGATTTGAACTGCCAACCTCTCGGTTAGCAGCCATAGCACTTAACCACTATGCCACCAGAGTTTCCTTAATGCATATACATATTGATAAATATATACATAATATACATACATTTATCAATATATACATTTATCGATTTTTTTTTTATATGCATTATATATATATATATAGAGAGAGAGGAGAGTTAGGTATCGTTGAGTCAGCTCCAACTCATAGTGACCCTATGTACAACAGAACAAAACATTGCCTGGTCCACCGTCATCCTCACAGTCCTTGCTATGTTTGAGCCCCACTGTGTCAATTCGAGGTCTTCATGTTTTTCTCTGACTTTCTACTTTACCAAGCATGATGTCCTTCTCCAGAGACGGGTCCCTCCTGATAACATGTCCATGTCCAAAGTACATAAGACAAAGTCTTGCCATCCTCACTTCTAAGGAACTTTCTGGCTTTACTTCTTTCAAGACATATTTGTCCTTCTGGCAGTCCATGGTATATTCAGTATTCTTTGCCAACACTATGATTCTGCAGTCTTCCTTATTCATTGTCCAGCTTTTGCATGCATATGAAGCGATTGAAAATACCATGGCTTTCATCAGGTGTACCTTAGTCCTCAAGGTGACATCTTTGCTTTTTAGTACTTTAGTATAATATATAGTACACACATTATATTTGATATATCTACATATTTGAACGGAGAATGGCTGATTTTAGGAGAAACGCTCAGGAACCAAGACCGACTAAGGAAACAGAAGAATCATTCTTACCTTGTGCTAACTCCTGAGCTTGCATCACTGAGTGGAAAGACTGAGAAGCAAGAATGCGATTTGTTCTTTTCCCCCCTCTCTCATTGATTGTGTTTCTGTCCTCTCTCCACCTCCCCACGACAGTATCCACAAATATGGTTGAATTTGTGTAAGAAAAAAATGCATATATAATGTTTATATAGAGGGATTTTACTGAAAGAAATTTTATGAATTATTTTGTGTTTTGAACTAATTGCAACATAGGTAGCAAAGTTTTAACTCTACAGATTATAGATATTTCAAGCTCACTTTCATATGGATGGAATCAATAAAACTCAGATCCGTTGTAATCCTATGACTCACTTTTGTCTGTCAACACTTATACTGGGGTATGTGTGTTTTTCCTGTAATTTCAAGGCACTGACACATACAAGGTTTGATGTGATCATGCAAAAATCATTTCCAGATGAATCTTGGAAAAACATCACTGAATGTCGTTTATTTTCTGGAAGAGGTTATAGAATTGGTGTTATTTCTTATTTTGTAGAAATTGCTAGTGAAACCATCTGGGTCTGAAAAAATATCTTTTTTAGAAGGCTTTTAACTATAAATCCAGTTTCTTTAATAATTATAGGACTATTCAGGGTATCTAATTCATCTGGGGTGAATTTTAATAGTTTGTGGTTTTTGAGGAATTGGTCCATTTTATCTAAGTTGTCCTGTTTATAAAGATAGGGCTAGTTGTTCATAGTATTCTGTTATCCTTTTGATGTCTGTAAGCTCTATAGTGATATCTCCTCTTTCATTCTTGATGTAATTCATTTGTGTTCTCTCTTTCTCTCCTTTTTCTGTCTTAGTAAAGGTTTATCAATTTTATTGATCTTTTCAAAGAACCAGCTTTTGGTTTCATTGATTTTCGCTGTTGTTTTTATTGTTCATACATCCATTAATATCTGTTTTTATCTCTATTATTTCCTCCTTTATGTTTGGTGTGAGTTTAATTTGATCCCATTTTTTTTTAGTTTCTTAAGGTAGGAACTTAGATTATAGCTCAAGATCTTTCCCCTTTTCTAAAACAAACATTTAATGCTGTATATTTTCCTAAAAGCATTTCTTTAGCTGTGTCTCATGTATCTTGATACATTGTATTTTTATTTTTCTTTCAATTCAAAATATTCTCTCATTTCCATTGACACTCTTTGATCATGGATTTTTAAAGAATATGGTGTTTAATTTAAGAAATGGGAGATTTTTTTTCTTTTTGTTATTGATTCCTAATTTAAGTTCATAATGATCAGAGAACATACTTTCCATGATTCAATTATTTTAAATTTGCCAAGGTTTGTTTTATGACTCAAGATATGGTCTATAGTGATCAATGTTCAATGTGCACTTGAAAAGAGTATGTATTCTGCTATCGTTGGGCAGAGTGTTGTATAAATGTCAATTAGATCCATTTGGTATGTGGTGTTTTTCAGATCTACCATATTTTTGTTGATTTTCCATATACTAGTTCTATTCATTACTGAGAGAGGAGCATTGAAGACTCCAACTATAATTGTGGATTTAACTATTTCTCCTTTTAGTTCTGTTATATTTTGCTTCATATATTTTGAAACTCTGTTGTTAAGTGCATGACTATTCTTTACTGAGAAATGGAATTTTTATTATGTGAATAAGACTGTAAGAAAGCCCAAACCAAAACCAAACCCATTGCCGTCGAGTCGATTCCAACTCATAGCGACCCTATAAGAAAAAAGGGGCAATCAATAAGGGATTTATATTTTATTGCAAGACAATGTATCACATATAAGATTTACTAGCAGTTCTACCCTGTCCCATAGGGTCACTATGAATCAGAATCGACTTGACCACAATGAATTGGGTTTGTTTTTTATTTTAGAAATAAGACATAACTTTTGAGAACACAATTATAGGAATAACCAAATTTTAATTTGTGAAAACAGTCCAAATCTGAGAAAAGTCTGATTTTTAAATCTTTTTTCAGTATGTCATAATGAGAAACTTGTGTAACATCTTCCATGAAATAAAAGGAAATAGCCTTAACTAACTTTGCCAACTGGAAAAGATAATTACAGTTTTTTTAAAAAATGATTTTTTGCAAACTAGATTATAAATGAGAATGTCATAATCTTAACACCACATATCTTGCTTTGCAAGAGTATTAAAATTAGAGGCGAAATACCATTAAAAAAAAGAGTAAGAGAATAAATTAGCTTTTTCTGCCAGATATTAAAGAAATATTAATCTGTAATATATCATCTTTCCATATAATCACTAGCATTTTCCATTACAAAAATATTTCCTTTTCTAGAAATAGTTTTAATGTGATCATTTTACTAGTATCATCAATGGAGTTTTAGTGTAATTTTTGTTTGTCTGTAGATTAATACACCAATTCACCTCTTTTCTCATTCATAATGGTGTTTTATTTGGGAAACAAATATCATTTTTATTATCTGGTCCTTTCTCATCCCTTCTACAATTTGTGAAATCTTGGGAGAGTTCTGTTACTAGAGAACATTTTTAGTCTCTCTTTTTCTACAGCCTATTCCAGGGTAGGCAGACTAGTGTTATAAGGAAGAAGGCTCAGCAGCATATGAATGTTAAACTTCATAGGAGAACAACTCTAATATTTTAAGGGATTTTAATCATACATTCTTACCTACTTAGATCTTGATGAAATTTCACGGTAGAAGCCAGCCTATTCATTATATGATAGGAAAATAATTATATATGACTTTTCTCCCCTTCCAGTATTTGCAAACAGCTGAGCACAATTTGAACACCCAACTAGTTTGAAGAAAAGTGACAAATTTTTCCTTTCCTTTATCTTTGCAAAGTAAAACATAGGTAAATGCTTTTCATATACTTTTAATTAAAATTCTTTAAAAATTAAATGCTTCATATACTTTCTATATACATAAATTAATTTGCCTAATCTTGCTGGAAAAAAGTAAAATAAACTAAAATCTGACTAGCAACTTTTGACTTTAGTTTTCATTATGCTATTTAATAGGTTTTTTAAAACCGTAAAATTTAACTTACCAATAAGTTAAACTTTGTATTGACTCCATATAGAGTCTCAATCTCCAAAAGTACTAAATTTAGGGTTTTAGCTACAAATTGTTAAATAGAAAGTAAATAATTTTAATGTCATATTTGAATAATTCTGCATATTAGGACTAATTTATGATATGCAGTTAGGGTTTAGATATCTCTTTTTCCTATGAATACATGGAGGTGGATAAGATACTTGTCTATCAATATTCTGTTTGTATAAAGTTTGTAATTCTCTTTAGAAATGTGATGCCTTTATGGATTAAATGGTATCCTCCCAAAAAAGATACAGTGAAGTCCTAACTCCCGTACAAGTGAATGTGACCTTGTTTGGAAACAGAGCCATTGAAGATATTATGAGTTAACTTGTGGTCATACTGTAGTTGGGTGGGTCCTAATCCAATATGAGTACCTACCGTCCTATCTATTGCCATTGAGTTGACTCCTACTCACAGTGACTCTATAGTAGTGTCCTTATAAAAGTGGAGAAAAGACACGGTGACAGACACATAGCGAAGTCACCAAGTGAAGACAGAGACAGAGATGGAATTATGCTGCAACTGTAAGGCAAGAAACACCTGGGGCTACCAGAGCTGGTTCTGCTGAAATCATGAATTCAGACTTCTGTCTTCCAGAAGAGTGAGAGAATAAATTTCTGTTCTTATAATCCACTTAATTTGTGGTACTTTGTTACAGCAGCCTTAGGAAAGTGATAGACATGCTTTACTTAACTTAGCAGTGATTATGAATAAATATTAGCATATCTAAAACACTACAACAGTACACATCTTTTAAAATTTAGCACAAATCTTTTTCCTGTGAAATTTCTCTCATCAGCGATTGTTATGGCAATCACTTAAAGCACACACAAAACACAAAGACAAACAGAAAGGAAATAAGTATACAAATAAACCAAATAATGCAACAATAACAGTTTTCAATGAAAAAATAAAATAGTCATTTAGTATCACAAATCTACCTAGTACAATCCTACAGTAAACCATTGCTCTCAATTACAGGAGCTAAATACACAGAAACAAGTAGACAAAAGATACACACACACAAATAACCCACCAAATCACAGTATATATAATACTACTTAAATGGCTAGTTTTGTGCCCTATTTTGAACTCTGCTGGATTTCATTTGGGAATTATATGATTGCTTGCATAATAATTGTCTTTTCTTTGGAGTATAAATGATTTCCACAAATATATTCTTCTTAATGACAGAGAGGAAACCCTGGTGGTGTAGTGGTTAAGTGCTACAGCTGCTAACCAAGAGGTCGGCAGTTCAAATCCACCAGGCGCTCCTTGGAAACTCTCTGGGGCAGTTCTACTCTGTCCTTTAGGGTTGCTATAGTGTTGCTATGAGTCCCAATCAACTGACGGCAGTGGGTTGGTTTTGGAAATGACAGAGATTATTTCTTTTTGGTATTTTCCAGAGTGTATCAGCACTCTGTGTCAGCACTTTTGTAATGGCAAATATTCAATGTTTTTGTATATAGGGAGAACACTATTTTTTCAGTAAGTCTTCCGGAAGCATAAAATTAAAGTGAGATCACATTTTAGACAATGTTTACTTGAGATGCTTAGAGGATTAAGCATCATACTCTTAGAGTCTATGTATTCAGATTAATTGATCAATTTTTAAGAGGGTTTGGAAATATGATAATATAAATTAATTTTTTTGATCAAATCCCCACAATTACCTTGACAGTCAAAATAATCTTGGAATTATCAACTTTGTCATTTAACATGGACAAACATATTTTGTTACTGAATTATCTTATTTAAGAGGTTGTATATCAATTAATCATATTGAAAAATTCCTTCTAGCCATCTAATATTTTCATTAAGAGATTATTAATTTAATGCTTTTTTTCTGAACATTCTTATAGTACATATAATTTCACACCATTTTTCCAATGTGCAGAATTAAGCAGCCTCAGGCTTCTTACAGAGGGAAAAATTGAGTTCATTTTAGTGTTATTTGTTGTGCTTTCAGTGACGTATCTAACATATGCATCAACTCAGATTGCTTCAATGCATTTATTTTAGGAAAAAAAGTGACCAAAATCTGAATTATATGTTATCGACTTATTTAGTGTAACTTTTGGTTGTTACCTACATCATTGTCACTGACTATATAGAAATGAAAAAATCACTTTGGGGTATCATTCTGACTTAAGTGGAATAAGTAAATTTCTGATCAACTTGTCTTTAAATAAGCTGTCTTTCTTTGTCTTAAAATACAGATTTAAAAAAACTCAAATTCATAAGTACATTTTAATTGTTTTCTTTAATGTGTTTGCTGAAGTCAGAATCACTAAACTGTGGAATTACGTAACAATTTCCAACTTTATAGGAAACTTATTTTCCAATAAATTTAAGGGGCTGTTATTATTGTTTTAATTTTTTTGTGCTTTAAGTGAAAGTTTACAAATCAAGTCAGTCTCTCACACAAAAACTTATACACACTTTGCTACATACTCCCAGTTGCTCTTCCCAATTTAACGGGCTATTATTATTTTGATAAAACCTATTTTACATTTGAAAATCAGTATCTCAATGTGTGAGCAGAAGATATGCTATGTGTGTCACAAAATGGAAATTATATAACTTATATGCTTACTGTTAAACTATTTATTTTTATATAGAGAGAATCACGTATGTCTACTGTCACCTAGTTTATGGAAAAATGTCATAGAATGACTGAAATATCACCGCTCCCAAATATGGTGATATTTATCTTAAGTTTTGTAAACTTACTTAGCATTATTCTCACCCCTACTTTGATTATGCTTTGGTCAAAGATTAGAGGTTATGTCTACACAATGCCCAAATATCTGGAGAAAAAGTGGGAAATTCAATTCATTATAAGTTCACTCTGGCTATGTGATGCCAAACATCTCAGTATGGCAAAAATGAAAAGTTTTTCATTAAGGACTTTGTCACTGCTGATTCTGGTTGTGGGATAAAGATGAATCCAAATAAGACTCAGTTAGGAAAAGTGCTAAAAAGGGATCAAATCCTGAAAAACAAAACCCTGCCAATGATATCTAAAAGACCAGCAAGGATTGGAATCCTTTCATATAGAGGAAAAGCAGTAGTGACTTTAGCTGTTATATCAGTAGTATATCACTATTAAATGGTGAGCAATAGGGCATCAGCCTTGTCCTGAGTTGAAGGCCAGACCCTTATCAAGAAAGTTCCTACATTTCTAATTTCATTCAGAGAATAATTTTATTTGGGGTGGAAGGGCTTGTATATCCGTAGATCACTGAGATGGTTAATATAATCGAGATTTCCTTTATTATTTTTAGTATTACCTGTAAGACAAAGGAGGAAGTAGCCTTACATTTATAATCAATTTTCTTTGTAATTACAAACTCTTGACTTTCTATCCTCTCTCAAATTCTGGGTTCCCTGGGACTAGCATTCGTTTTTGAGCTTCGATTATTTTTTCTTATTTGGTTTTCTGAGAGTTTGGAAAGTACTAGCATTGTGAGGGTCTCTGGGTGAGCATGGCTTTAAGGTTGCTCTAAAACTCGGACTCAAGGCCGGGCCTGCACACATACCCATACGCGTGCTAGTGCATGGAAGCAGAAAGAAAACTAAGAATGAAAGCAGAGAGCCGAGCACTTTTGGGGCTGCCGGGTTCTTTCCAAGCCATAGTCACACTGAGGGCAGCAGGGAAGATTCTGCAGTAATGTGTAGTTAAAGGCTTGTAGGATAGAGGGAGGCCCCTCAGTGTGAGATGGTTGAAGTAGCTCAAGGGTGCCCCGAAGTCAGAATCCAGGGAGAACTGGGATAGAGGGAAGGAGAGTAAAAGTCTAACGAAGTAGGAATAAACAGAGGAGAGTCTAGAGATCAGCTAAAACAAATTAAGCTCCTGTCTCTGTGATGAAATCTGTGTGCATTTACAATCTGAGATACATGGGGGAGAAAAAGGAGAGGCTGCCAGCGATGCTCACATGGTCCGATGATTTCCTCCATTTGACAGAGGTCGCAGTTATACTGAGTTGGTTTTGGGGGCCGTTTTCTCTCTTACGCTGATATTTGATGTCTGTAAGCGCCGATTCTAAGGAAAATGAAAGTACATAATCCATTTTAGATGCTTTTTGTGTGAGGTTTGGATAAAGCCAAAGTCCCAGATTTGAGTGGAGTTCTCCAGGTGCTTGGAAAGCAGCGGGGCTTGAATCATTATTTTGCCTGCACTTCAAGTTTTCCCATAACGTTCTATGCAAGGGAAGCTTGACAAATTCTGGGGTAAGATGAATAAATCAGGTTGCCTAAGAAATTTTTAGCATAGATATACCTGAATACATAATACTTGATTAGCTGTGTTTAAAGATGGACATTTGTTTCTCATTTTAACATTTGAAATTTCAAAGCATCCTATTATTAATGTGCATATTTGATATAGAGGTGCTTCCTCACCCCCTCCCTGAAAAGCTGTTATGTGGACTCACACAGAATCAATATGCCTAAGTAGAAATAGTGAGCTATGCCTCTCCCCTGTCCCTCTACCCAATGTGGCAATTGAAGATCAACAAAAAGAAACCGCTGTTCTGCATACTGGTGCCCAGTCCTCAGATAGTATTGCTTATAGGAAGTTAACGATTGCTCTTCTCATATCGTCTCTTAGAAAAAAAAAAAAAAATGTCCATGAGAGTTATATGGACAAAGAGGTGCCAAGGTGAGAAGGAAGGTTTGGTTCAATGAATCAGATGTTTCCCTTTGGACACCTGTTAGGAGTAGAACTGTCTTCCTAAAGGGTCCTGTGATATCCCTAATGATGTTATTGTAGACTTACTCCCTCTGATTTGCATAAAAAACTGGGGGGCTCACTGTGTTTTGTGTAAGGAGCCCTGGTGGCACAGTGGTTAACCGATTGGCTGCTAAACGAAAAATTGGCAGTTAGAGTGCACCAGCCACTCCTCAGGAGGAAGATGTGGCAGTCTGCTCCCATAAAGATTACAGCCTCGAAAACCCTATAGGGCAGTTCTACTCTGTCCTATAGGGTTGCTATGTGTTGGAATCAGCTCGTTGCAACAGGTTTGGTTTTTGGTTTAGTGTTTTGTGTATTAGTAGGAGGGTAGTTGCTGGAGCGGGAAGGTAAGGCTTTCCATAGGTATGGACTTTAATTAATACAATATGATATTTGGAAGAATCAAGAAAAGAGACAGGGCAGGCAGGTATGTCCTGTCCCACATATACCAGACTTTTCCCCATTTAAGCTGGAATTACAAGAGCAGTGCCATACTTAGGTTGCTTTTGGATTAACACAATAGCCCAAACAATGGAATCAAACATACCTACTGTCTTGAAGATGGCACAGGACTAGGCAATGTTTTCTTCTTTGATACATAATTTTGCTATGAGTTGGAGCTGACTGAATAGTACCTAACAACAAAAAGAGTTTCAAGTTAGTGACTAACAATAAAGTCAACTTTGGTCCACAGAGAAATTGAGAATCATCACAAGATAAGATTTCAGGTAGCAGGATGAAGAGACCATTTTCAAAAGGATGCAAGAAAATATTTTAGGGCAGAGGCTTCAGTCTGTCCTCCATGGAATCAACCCATAGATACATTTTTCCATAGACTACTTTATAGCTTTTTTTTTTTCTTATTCTTCTTCCATTTAGAACCCAACGGTTTCTCTGAAAGCTCCAAATTACTTGCATAAAAACTTCTGTATTACTTTCAGCCCTGGATTCAGGGGTGGGGGACAGAGATCAGAGAGGAGCAGGAGGGAGAGGAAAAGGGGAAAACAGAGGGGGGGGGTTAGTTACTAACAAGGCAGGTAATTAAAGACCAACTTAGAATCCCCTAGCCAGAAAAATCTTCAGAAAACAGTACTCCACTGATGTTGTTGTAGTTAGGTGCCCATGAGTAACTTCTGACTCATAGCGACCCTATGTACAACAGAACGAAACACTGCCCGGTCCTGTGCCATCCTTACAATTGTTAATGCTTGAGCGCATTGTTGCAGCCACTGTGTTGATCCATCTCCCTGAGGGTTGTCTTCTTTTTTGCTGGCCCTCTACTCTACCAAGCATGATGTCCTTCTCCAGGGACTGATCCCTTCTGATAACATGTCCAAACTATGTGAGATGAAGTCTCACCATCCTCAATTCTAAGGAACATTCTAGCTATACTTCTTCCAAGACAGATTTGTTCATTCTTTTGGCAGTCCATTTTATATTAAATATTCTTTGCCAACATTGTAATTCAAAGGTACCGATTATTCTTCGGTCTTCCATATTCATTGCCCAGCTACCACATGCACACGAGGCAATTGAAAACTCCATGGCTTGGGTCAGGCGCAACTTAGTCTTTAAAGTGACATCTCTGCTTTTTGTTTCTTTCTTTTTTTTTTTTTAATTGTAATTTAGATGAAAGTTTATAGAATGCCTTAGTCATCTAGTGCTGCCATAACAGAAAAACCACAAGTGGGTGGCTTTAACAAAATTTATTTCCTCATAGTCTAGTAGTTTACAAGTTCAAATTCAGGGTGTTGGCTCTAGGGGAAGGCTTTCTCTCTCTGTCGGCTCTGGAGGAAGGTTCTTGTCCTCAATCTTTCCCCGGTCGAGGAGCTTCTCAGGCTCAGGGACCACGTGTCCAAAGGACGTGCTCTGCTCCTGGTGCTGCTTTCTTGGTGGTGTGAGGTCCCCCTTCTCTGCTTGCTTCCCTTTCCTTTTTACCTCTTGAGAGAGAAAAGGTGGTACAGGTCACACCCCGGGGAAACTCCCTTTTCATTGGATCAGGGAGGTGATCTGAGTAAGGGTGGTGTTACAATCCCACCCTAATCCTCTTAACATAAAATTACAAACACGGAATGGAGGACAACCACACAATACTGGGAATCGTGGCCTAACCAAGTTGATACACACATATTTTGGGGGACATAATTCATGACACAAAACAAACTAGCATCTCATTGAACAATTAGTACACATTGTTTTGTGACATTGGTTGCCCACCCTACAATATGTCAACACTCTCCCCTTCTTGACTTTGGGTTCCCTATTACCAGCTTTCCTGTCCCCTCCTGCCTTCTAGTCCTTGCCCCTGGGATGCTGTGACAATATAGTCTCATTTTGTTTTATGGACCTGTCTAATCTTTGGCTGAAGGGTGAACCTGAGGAGTGACTTCATTACTGGGCTAAAAGGGTGTGTGGGGGCCATAATCTTGGGGTTTCTCCAGTCTCTGTCAGAGCACTGAGTTAGAATTTTGTTCTATGTTTTCCTCCAGCTCTGTCTGGGACCCTCTATTGTGATCCCTATCAGAGCACTCAATGGCGGTACATGGGCACTATCTAGTTGTGCTGGACTCAGTCTGGTGGAGGCGGTGGTAGTTGTGGTCCATTAGTCCTTTGGACTAATTTTTCCCTTGTGTCTTTGGTTTTCTTCATTCTCCCTTGCTTCAGACGGGTTGAGACCACTGGAGTATCTTATATGGCCACTCACAAGCTTTTAAGACCCCAGATGCTACTCACCAAAGTAGAATGTAGAACATTTTCTTTAGGAACTATGTTATGGCAGTTGAGCTAGACGTTCCCTGAGACCATGGTCCCCACAGCCCTTAGCCCAGTAATTCAGTCCCTCGGGGGGTTTGGATGTGTCTATGGAGCTTCCACGACCTTGCCTTGGACAAGTTGTACTGGCTTCCTCAGTGTCGTGTACTGACTTACCCTTCACCAAAGTTACCACTTATCTACTGTTTATTTAGTGTTTTTCCACCCCCACCCCTCCCCTTCCTCTTAACCATCAAAGATTATTTCTTTTTGTGTGTAAACCTTTTCATGATTTTTTTATAGCAGTGGTCTCATACAATACTTGTCCTTTTGTGATTGGCTTGTTTTAGTCAACATAATGCCCTCCAGATTCATCCATGTGTGAGATGCTCTGCAGATTCATCATTGTTCTTTATTGTTGTGTAGTATTCCATTGTGTGCATGTACCACAGTTTGTCCATTCTTCCGTTGGTGGACACCTAGGTTGTTTCCATCTTTTTGCTATTATGAACAACGCTGCAATGAACATGGGTGTGCATATGTCTGTTCTTGTGATGGCTCTGGTTTCTCTAGGATGTATTTTAGGAGTGGGATTGCTTGATCACATGGTATTTCTGTTTCTAGCTTTCTAAGGGTGCCATATTGTTTTCCAAAATGGTTGTACCATTTTGAATTACCACCAGCAGTGCATAAGGGTTCTAATCTCCCCGCAGCCTCTTCAACATTTGTTATTTTCTTTTCTTTTCTTTTTTTTTTGTGTGCCAGCAATGTCTGGGTGAGATGATATCTCACTGTGGATTTGATTTGCACTTCTCTAATGGCTAGTGATCTCAAGCATTTCCTCACGTGTTTGTTAGCTGCTAGAATGTCTTCTTTGGTGAAGTGTCTGTTCAAATAGTTTGCCCATTTTTTAATTGGTTTATTCGTCTGTTGTTGTAGAGGTGTTGGTTTTTCTTGTAGATTTTAAAGATTAGACTTTTCTCGGGTTCGTAATAGCCTAAATTTTTTTCCCCCGTCTATAGGTTCTCTTTTTACACTTTCGGTAAAGTCTTTTTATGAGCATAAGTGTTTAATTTTTAGAAGATCCCAGTTATCTAGCTTATCTTCAGGGTTTTGTGTGTTTTCAGTTATGGTTTGTATCCTGTTAATGCTGTATATTAGGGCCTCTAGCATTGATCCTGTTTTCTCTTCTATAATCTTTATAGTTTTTGGTTTTTTGTTTAGGTCTTTGATCCATTTAGAGTTAGTTTTTGTGTATGGTGTGAGATATGGGTCCTGTTTCATTTTGTTTTTACAGATGGACATCCAGTTTTGCCAGTACAATTTGTTAAAAGACTGTCGTTTCCCCATTACATGGGCTTTTGGCCTTTGTAGAAGACTGTCGGTAGATGGATTTACATCTAGATTCTCAATTCTGTTCCACTGATCAGTGTATCTGTCCTTGTACCAGTTAACAGGCTGTTTTGACTACCAGGGCTGTATAGTAGGTTCTGCAGTCAGGTAGTGCGAATACTCCTACTTTATTCTTCTTCTTCAACAGTGCTTTATTTATCTGGGGTCTCTTTGCTTTCCATATAAAGTTGATGATTAGTTTTTCTATCTTTTTAAAAAAGGCTGTTGGCAAGGCAGCAGCCTGCCGCCTGACTTGCAGATTTGGGGATTTGCCAACTCCCACAACCCTGTGATCCAGAAGTCTTCTACACAAACTGCAGTTTTTGGATTCGTAAGCCTCTGCATCCACATGAGTCGGGAGAAGCCTCCAGCCTGATGTCTGACCCACGGATTTGGGACTTGCCAGGCTCCACAACTGCATGAGCCATTCCCTTGAAATAAATCTCTGTATATTTATAAAAAAAAAAAAGGCTGTTGGTATTTTTGGTATTTGGATTGGAGATTGCATTGTATTTGTAGATTGTTTTGGGTAGAATTAACATTTTCAAAATGTTGTCTCTACCTATCCATGAGCATGTTATGTTTTTCCATTTATGTACTTTGGTTTCTTGCAGTAGTGTTTTGTAGTTTTCTTTGTATAGGTCTTTTACATCCCTGGTTAGGTTTATTCCTGAGTACTTTATTTAATTAAGGGGTTTTCCTGATTTCATAGCTCTCTTTATGCTGTAAAAGAATCCAACTGATTTTTGTGTGTTTATCTTACATCCTGCCACTCTGCTGAATCTTTCTATTAGTTCCATAGTTTTCTCATGAAGCCTTTTGGGTTTTCTATGTATAGTATCATACAAAAACCAAACCAAACCCACTGCCGTTGAGTCGATTCTGACTCATAGCGACCCTATAGGACAGAGTAGAACTGCCCCATAGAGTTTCCAAGGAGCGCCTGGTGGATTCGAGCTGCTGACCTTTTGGTTAGCAGCTGTAGCACTTAACCACCACACCACCAGGGTTTCCAGTATAGTATCCTATCATCTGCAAATGGAGACACTTTTACCTCTTCATTACCAATTTGGATGTCCTTTATATCTTTTTCTTGCTTTATTGCTCCAGCTAGGATTTCCAGCACAATGTGAAATAAGAATGATGATAAAGGGCATCTTTGTCTTGTTCCTGTTCTCAAGGGGAATGTTTTCAGCCTCTCTCCATTAAGAATGATGTTGGCTGTTGGTTTTATGTCCTTTATTATTTTGAGAAGTTTCCCTTCTATACATATCGTGTTGAGAGTTTTTATCAGGAATGAGTGTTGGATTTTGTTGCATGCCTTTACTGCATCGATTGAGGTGATTATGTGATTCTTTTATTTTATTTATGTGTGGACATTGATTGATTTTCTAATGTTGAACTATTCTTGCACACCTGGTATGAATCCCACTTGGTAGTGGTGTATGATTTTTTTTTGATATGATGGTGATTTCCATTGGCTAGAATTTTGTTGAGAATTTTTGCATCTATATTCATGAGAGATACTGGTCTATGATTTTATTTTTTTTGTAGTATCTTTGCATGGTTTTGGTATCAGAGTTATGCTGTTTTCATAGAATGAATTCAGAAGTAGCCCTTCTTTTCTGTGTTCTGAAATGGTTTGAGTAGTATTGGTGTAAGCTCTTCTCTGAATGTTTGATAGAATTCTCCAAGGAAACCATCTAGGCCAGAGATTTTTTTTGTTGTCGTTGGGAGTTTTTTTTTTTTTTTTTTTTTGTATTACCTCTTCAATCTTTTCTCTTGTTATGGATCTGTTCAGATTTTCAACTTCAGTTTTAGAAATTTGTCCGTTTCCTCTAGGTTTTCAAGTTTGTTGGAGGATAATTTTTCATAGTACTCTCTTATGATCCTTTTTATTTCAGTTAGTTCTGTTGCAATGTTCCCCATTTCATTTCTTATTTGTGTCCTCTCCTGTTTTTCTTTTGTCAACTTTGCCAAGGGTTGTTGATGTTGTTCATCCTTTCAAAGAACCAACTTTTGGTTTTGTTGATTCTTTCTATTGCTTTTCTGTTCTCTATTTCATTTATTTCTGCTCTGATCTTTATTATTTCCTTTCTCCTGCTGGTTGTGGGGTCCTTTTGCTGTTCTATTTGTTTGAGTTTTATAGCTAATGTTTCGATTTTGTCCCTTTTTCTTTTTTTGATGTGTGCATCTATCTCTATAAATTGAGCACTGCCTTTGCTGTGTTCCAAAGGCTTTGGTATGATGTGTTTTAATTCTCATTTGATTCTAGGAATTTTTTGATTCCATATTTGATTTCTTCTGTTATCCAGTGGTTTTTAAGCAGTGTGTTATTCAGTTTCCATGTATTTGATTTTTTTTTTCCCTTGCACTTCCTGTTGTTAATTTCTACTTTGATGGCATTGTGATCAGAGAAGATGCTTTGTATTAACTCAATGTTTTGATTTTGTTGAAGGTTGCTTTGTGGCTTAAGATGTGGTCTATTCTGGAGAACATTCCAAGTGTCTTGGAAAAGAATGTGTACTTTGCAGTTGTTGGGTGGAATGTTCTATATATGTCTGTGAGGTCAGGTTGGCTGATTGTGGCCTTTAGAGCTTCTGTATCTTTGTTGAGTTTCTTTCTAGATGCTGCGTCCTTTACCAAGAGTGGTGTGTTGAAGTCACCTACTACTGTTGTGGAACTTTCTGTCTCTTTTTTCATTGCTATTAGAGTTTGTTTTATGTATTTTGGAGCCCTGTCATTGGATGCATAGCTATTTATTATAGTTATGTCTTCATGACATTGTCCTTTTAATCATTATGTAATGCCCTTCTTTGTTTTTTACTGTGTATTTTGTTTTAAAGTCTCTTTTATTTTAGATTACTATTGCCACTCCTGTTCTTTTTTAGTTGCTGTTTGTGTAATATATTTTTTTCCATGCTTTGATTTTTAATAAATTTATGTCTTTGTTTCTAAAGTGTGTCTCTTGTGGACAGCATGTTGATGGGCCCTAATTTTTTTATCCATTTGTCACTCTCTGTCTTTTTATGGGTGCATTTAGGACATTTACTTTCAGTGTAATTACTGATAAGTGTGAGTGTATTGCTGTCATTTTGTAGCGCAAATTTTTTTTTCAAGGTTTTGTATATATCCTCCCATTGTCTTCTTGCCTGCGTGGTTTCTGCAACGTTATCAGAGCTTTAGCCTTATGATTTCCCCTCTATCTGTGACTTTTTGTTTTTTCTCAAGCTGCTCTCAGTATTATTTTTTTTGTTTTTGGTTTTAGTGAGTGTGATTATGATATGCCTTGGTGATGTTCTTTTAGGGTCGATCCTATATGGGGTTTGTTGAACTTCTTGAATGATCAGCTTTTTATCTTTCATGATATTAGGGATGTTTTCTGTCAGCGATTTTTCAAGGATTCTTTCTGTGTTTTCTGTTTTCTCCCCTTGTTCTGGAACTCTGATCACTTGTGAATTTTTGCTTTTGATTGTATCTTGCATATTTCTCAGGGTTTCTTTATTTTTATTCATTCTTTTCTTTGATTTTTCCTCAAAGTAGTATCCAGGATTTGTCTCTGGTTTCACTGATCCTGTCTTACATTGTTTCAAACCTGCTCCTCAAATCTTCTACGACACTATCCATTTCTGAAATCTTGTTTATCTTTTGGATTTCTAATTGCTGTTTTTGTATGATTTTAGCTGTGAGTTTATGTTGACATTTTTTTCCTGTGTTATTTTCCAGAACTCTTCCATTGTTTTGTCTGTCTTTTCCAAGATTTTGTGTGAATTTTCCATGATTTTGTCTATTTTTTCCTCATTTTTGTCTGCTTTTTCCTTCATCTCTTGGATAACCCTGAATATTTAGAGATTTGAATTCTCTATCATGTAGTTCCAGTGCCTTTTCTTCTACTGGAAGATCTTCTGGTGTTTTATTTTGGATGCCTACTGGAACCATCCTGTGCTGTTTTTTAATACGTCCCTGCTGTATCTGGGACATTCAGTAAATATTTTCTTTGTTTACTGATTGTAGATTTGTTTGTTTTGTCCTGCTTTTTTGTTTTTTCTTGGTTATGTTTAACCACGTGGGCTGGGCATTCTTCGTTGTTTGCTCATCTGTGGGCATGTTATTTGCCACTACTTTTCCAGTTGTTCAGCTCTGGTTCAGCCGCACAGTTCCAGCAGAGGATGGGGGGCTGTGATGGGTTATTTGTGGCACGTACTTGGGCTGACAGAGTAGGGTCAAGGGCAGTGCAGGGCAGGTTCCAGTAGATCATGCCTGTGTTACTTGGGGGTGCAATGCTCAGGACATGGTACAGATAGGCAGGAAGGAAGGGGTAGGATGTGATGTGTGGAGCTAAGTGGGTATGGGACAGAAGAGAGAAATAAAAGCCCCCCCCAAAAAAAATTGCTGAGGGAACCTACTGTTGGAGTGGTGCAGAGCCCAGAGAAGCCATGTGTAAGTGGCTTTCTAGCCAGGTGGTGTGGCACAGCCCATGAAGAAGGGACAGATATGGCACACTTAACTACGTGGATGGGAGAAAGGAAAGAAAGGAAGGGAGAGGGAGATAAGAAACTAGATTAAAAACAAGAGAAAGAGAACAGCACACACAGCCTGGTGGTTGGGAGAAAGGAAAGGAAAGAAGGTAGAGAGAAAAAAGAAACTGAGGGGGAAAAAAAAAAAGAAAGAAAAAGATGCTAAGTGCTTGGGAGGTAGGAAAGGAAGGAAGGTAAAGAGACAAGAAACCAAGAAATAAAGAAAAAAAAATGCCCCAAGGGAGCCCACCGGAAGTGGGTCCCCAACAGAGCAGGGCTGCACAGCGCATCAAGAAGGAGCAGAGATGGCACATGGTACCATATGTTTATAAGGGTAAGGAGGGAAGGTAGAGACAAGAAACCGAGAAAAAAAAAAAAAAACAGAACAAAACAAAACAAAAATGCCCCAAAGAAGCCCCCTAAATTGGTGATGTAGACAGAGGAAGGGACCCCCCCAGCTGAGCGGAGCAGCTGCATAGCCCATCTAGGAGAAGCAAAGTTGGCACGCGGTGCCAGGTGTTCAGGAGAAAAGAAAGGAAGGATGGTAGAGAAAGACAAGAAACTGAGGGAAAAAAGCCCCAAGGGAGCCCACTGGTGTGGTGGTGTGGACCGGGGAAGGGGCTCCCTAGCTGAGTGGTGCTGTACAGCCCATCAAGAAGGAGTAGAGATGGCACATGGTGCCAGGTGTCCAGGAGAAAGAAAAGGACGGGAGGCAGAGAGAGACAAGAAACCTGGGAACAAAAAAAGAAAAAAAAAAAAGAATGCCCCAAGGGAGACCTCTGCCTTGGCAGCACAGACTGGGGAGGGGGCTTCCCAGCTAAGCAGCACTGCACACCCTGTCTAGAAGGAGCAGAGATGGCACACAGTGGCAGATGTTCAGGAGAAAAGAAAGGAAGAATGGCAGAGATAAGAAAACAGAAAAGAAAAAAGCCCCACGAGAGCCCACTGGCTTGGTGGCTTGGACTGAGGAAGTGGCTCCCCAGCTGAGCAATGCTACACAACCTGTCTAGGAGTGAAGATGACACAGGGTGCCAGGTATTCAGGAGAAAGGAAAAGATGGAAGGTAGAGAGAGACAAGAAACTGAGAAACAAAGAAAAACAAAAAAATGTCCCCAGGGAGCCCACAAGAGTGGTGGTGTGGCCTGGGTAAGTGGCTCCCCAGCCAAGAAGCACTGCACAGCCTGTCAAGAAGGAGTGGAGATGGCACACGGAGCCAGGTGTTCGAGAGAAAGGCAAGGAAGGAGAAGAGAGAGAGAGAAGAAACCAAAATAAGCTTTAAAAAAGCAACAACAAAATGGCACTGAAGGAGCCAGCCAGTGTGGGCAGGATGAATCCAAGCAGTAAGGGGCCAGCATCTCCCCAGCTGAGCAACTGTGGCCTGCTGGAAGGCAGCAGAGGCCCAGCAGGGGGATGAAGGGTGGAGGATGGAGAAACGTGTACCGCTGGTTACCAGGTGCTCTGTCGCCTTCTGGGAGCTATGTGAAGTTGCCTTCCCACACTCTCTGTCGTCGTTCTTGGTTGCTGAAGGGTCCAAAGTAGGGAATCTGTGCCTCATGAGCTGATAGGGGACCTCCACTCTGTACCTCTCTTGGCTCCCTGTTTTCTGTCAGTTTCTTATTCCATTTGGTGCTTGGCTGAGTTCTTTATCTCTTCATTTCTTGCTTAGGGTTCCAGGATTGGCATTTGTTTCTGTTTTACTTAGTTTTTTGGGTCTTTGCTGTGGAGGGACATAGTGCCATGTTGGCTCTGCCTCCCCATCTTTGCTTTTTAGCAATATAAAGGTCTTTTGCAGCAGATTTGCCCAATGCAATGCGTAATTTGATTTCTTGACTGCTGTTTCCTTGGGCATTGATTGTGGATCCAAGTGAAATGAAATCCTTTACTACTTCAATCCTTTCTCCGTTTATCGTAACGTTGCTTATTGGTCCAGTTGTGAGAATTTTTGTTTTATCACTCCAGTGATAGGTTAGGGAAATGATAGTCAAAGAAATTAAATGATATACTTGAAATTATCATTATTTAGTTGAGTACTCAAGCTTCTGACTTCCAGAAACTTTGTTGTTTTGTTTGCCACTCCATTCTTGCCAATCCATAAGAACTAAACATTTTTATTAAACCATTTCAGCAGCTTCTCTTAAGGAACTTCATCTGGCAACATTTGATGGAATTTTAGTTATTCTGTGCACTCAAGGCCGATAAATATCATGTAACAATGTAACTTGATCTGTTCCTCAACTAGGCTTATTTGATTTCCTCATGTACTTGATGTTTTTAAATATTATGTAAAATCTCTCAAAACTGGCTGTCTCCATTTAGATTTATTGTATTCTGGTAATAATGTCAAAGGTCAAATTCTATACAATTTTGGAGACTCAAGCTAACAAAACTTTATTCTACTAATATGCCAAATCTCATCCTACCAGTTTAATTAAAAAAAAAACAAAAACACCCTTTAACATGGGACTTATGAATCTGTTATGAAAAGTGTTTCCGCTTCTGATGCAAAATCAGGGTAGAAAATTGCTGATTTACTAAATTCTACTGGGACAAGCTAATGAGTTCCTAACGAACAGCTAGACCCCTCTCCAAGTGAACCCCCTCCAACAGCTAGATTACTCAGTATTTTAGATTAACACTCCTTATTAGAGTAAAAATGTATCTTCTTAGAATATGTAAAACAGCTTCATGTTTTGGATCTTTAAATCATTCTAATATGTTTAATCTTCACCACAGTTCTATGCAAAAGAAACGGATGCAATCAGAAGTACAGACAGGCCAAGTTCATGGCTTGAGGTCTCAGCAAGCCACAGGCTTGAGGGTTTCCGGTCTTCAAATTCAGTGCTTTGCCCAGTACTTGTTTTTACATAAAGAAAACATTTGTGTTGATGTTGTCGCTGTCCTGTGTGTGTATGTGTGTTTCTACAGGTGTTAGTTTATTTAGAATCACTTATTCTGTGTATAACATGTCTTACCGGAGTCCCCAGGTGGTGCAAATGTTTACTGCATATAGCTGCTAACTGAAAGGTTGGAGGTTTGAGTCTACACAGAGGTGCCTCAGAAGAAAGGCCTGGTGATCTATGTCTGAAAATTGGTCATTGAAAACCTTATGGAGCACAGCTCTACTCTGATACACATGGGATCACCATAAGTCAACTGGATGGAAAGAGAGCAACTGGTTTAACATGTCTTAGAGGTTGGTAACATAATATCTATACTTAACAGACCTTATACATTTCTTCCACCTCATTTGTTTATCTTGTTCTCTATAGCAGAATTGAATTATCTTTAAACAATACAGCAGACACATCACAGCCTGCCAAGACTCTGGTGTTGTATTTGCATGATTTAGAAACATTGTGTCTTTGTTTCTAGAAAAAGCAAACAGAAAGGAAAAGGAAGAACTGTTTGTTTTGTTTTTCAACAAGTATTTTAGAATAAAAAATGGGAATAGAGACATTGAAAAATGGTAACATAAACAAAAAAAAAACAAAAGGAAAAGAAAAACTGTCTAGAAATTACCTGGGTAGTTTCCTTACTTACTTCCTTGCTTCCTGCCTTGCTTTCTTCCTCAATCCCTTCCTTCTTTCCTTCCCTCCATTAATTACTTAGAAATTTATATTTAATATAATGATATACTGAAGAATAATTTATTCATGGTAAGTTAAATTACATGGCAATTTATACTTAAGGTGCTTATAATTTTTTATTAGAATTTTTTACAAAGTAAGATTGCATTAAGTAATTGCTGTTTTAAATGTTTAACATATAACCAATGAGATTAAATGATTTCCTCCAAATTTTAAAAGAAAGCCTAAGGCACTGGCAGAGTTTGAAGTTAGATTTCTTTGGCTTGGGCACAGTCTTTTTGGGTAGGAAGAAGCTTCTGACTTCACTTTTGTAGCTGTATTTCTAGGACAAGTCACTGGCCTTTCTGTTAACTTTCTTTATACGTAAAAGGGATTAGTAAAACAACCTTGAACTGTTGGCGAGCTGAAATGAAATGATAAATATCGAAGACATCTAAGATACGTAATGCATTGCCTGACATATTGTTGTTGGGTGCCATTGAGTCAGTTTTGACTCATAGCGACCTGACGTACAACAGAATGAAACACTGCCTGGTCCTATGCCATCCTCACAATTGTTGCTATGCTTGAATCCACTGTTGCAGCCACTGTGTCAATTCATCTTGTAGAGGGTCTTCCTCTCTTTGCTCACCCTCTGCTTTACCAGGCATGATGTCCTTCTCCAGGAACTGATTCCTCCTGACAACAGGTCCAAAGTATGTGAGACGCAGTCTCGCCATCCTTGCTTCTAAGGAGCATTCTGGTTGTACTTCTTCCATGACAGATTTGTTTGTTCTTTTGGCAGTCCATGGTATGTTCCATATTCTACACCAACACCACAGTTCAAAAGTGTCGATTCTTCTTTGGTTTTCCTTATTCATTGTTCAGCTTTTGCATGCATATGAGGTGAATGAAGACACCATGGCTTGGGTTAGGCACACCTTAGTCCTCAAGGGTATATCCTTGCTTTTCAACACTTTAAAGATATCTTTTGCAGCCAATTTGCCCAATGCAATGCATCTTTTGATTTCTTGACTGCTGCTTCCATGGCTGTTGATTGTGAATCCAAGTAAAATGAAATCCTTGATAACCTCAATCTCTTCTCCGTTTATCATGATGTTGCTTATTGGTCCAGTTGTGAGGATTTTGTTTTATGTTGAGGTGTAACTCATACTGAAGGCTGTGGTCTTTGATCTTCATTAGTAAGTGCTTCAAGTTCTCTTCGCTTTCAGCAAGCAAGGTTGTGTCATCTGCATAACACAGGTTGTTAATGATTCTTTCTCCAATCCTGATACCTCATTCTTCTTCATATAGTCCAGCTTCTCAGATTATTTGCTCAGCATACAGATTGAAAGGATACAACGCTGGTATGGTGAAAGGATACAACCCTGACACACACCTTTCCTGACTTTAAACCATGTAGTATCCTCTTGTTCTGCTTGAATGATTGCCTCTTGATCCATGTATGGATCCCTCAGGGGCACAATTAAGTGTTCCAGAATTCCCAGTCTCTCCAGTATCCATAATATGTTATGATCCACACCATTGAATGCCTTAGTATAGTCAAGAAAGTACAGGTAAACATCTTCCTGGTATTCTGTGCTTTCAGGCAGAATCCATCTGACATTAGCAATAATATCCCTATTTCCACCTCCTCTCCTAAACCTGGCTTGAATTTCTGGCAGCTCAATGTTGGTATTCTGCTGTAGCCACATTTGAATGATCTTCAGCAAAATTTTGCTCCCATATGATACTAATGAAATTGTTTGATAATTTCTGCATTCGGTTGGATCACCTTTCTTGGGAATAGGCATAAATACAGATCTCTTCCAGTTGGTTGGCCAGGTAGCTGTCTTCCAAATTTCTTGGCATAGATGAGTGAGCACTTCCAGAACTGCGTCTGTTTGTTGAAACATCTCAGTTGGCGTTCCTTCTATTTCCTGAGCCTCATTTTTCACCAATGTCTTCAGTGTAGTTTGGACTTCTTCCTTCAGTACCGTCGTTCCTCATCGTATGTTACTTCCTGAAATGGTTGAATGTCCAACAATTTTTTTGGCTTAGTGATTCTGTGTATTCTTTCCATCTTCTTTTAATTCTTCCTGCATTGTTTAATATTTTACCCGTAGAATCCTTCAGTGTTGCAACCTGAGGCTTGAATTTTTTCTTCAGTTCTTTCAGCTTGAGAAATGCTGAGTGTGGTCTTCCCTTTTGGTTTTCCATCTCCAGCTCTTTGCACATGTCATCATAATACTTTAGTTTTTCTTCTCGAGCTGCCCTTTGAAATCTTCTGTTCAGCTCTTTTACTTCATCATTTTTTCCTTTTGCTTTAGCTACTTGATATTCAAGAGCAAGCTTCAGAGTCTCTTTTGACATCCAGTTAGGTCGTTTCTTTCTTTCCTGTCTTTTTAATGACCTCTTGCTTTCTTCATGTATGATGCCCTTGATGTCATTCCACAACTTGTCTGGTCTTTGGTTACTAGTGTTCAAGGCGTCAAATCTATTCTTGAGATGGTCTCTAAATTCAGGTGGGATATACTCAAGATCGTACTTTGACTATCGTTGACTTGTTCTAATTTTCCTCAGTTTCAACGTGAACTTGCATATGAGTAATTGATGGTCTGCTCCACAGTCAGCTCCTGGCCTTGTTCTGACTGATGATATTAAGGTTTTCCATTGTCTCTTTCCACAGATTTAGTAGATTTGATTCCTGTGTATTCCATCTGGTGAGGCCCATGTGTGTAGTTGCCGTTTATGTTGGTGGAAAAAAGGTATTTATTTGCAATGAAGAAGTCCTTGAGGTCTTGCAAAATTCAATCATGTGATCTCTGACATAGTTTCTGTCACGAAGGCCATTTTTCCAACTACCGATCCTTCTTCTTTGTTTCCAACTTTCTGCATTCCAATCACCAGTAATTATCAGTGCATTCTGATTGCAAGTTGGGTCAATTTCAGACTGTGTAAGTTGGTAAAAATCTTCAGTTTCTTCATCTTTGGCCATACTGGTTGGTTTATAAATTTAAAAAATAGTTGTATTAACTGGTCTTCCTTGTAGACTTATGGATATTATTTCTATCACTGAGAACCTTTTACTTCAGGATAGATCTTGAAATGTTCTTTTTGACAATGAATGCAATACCATTCCTCTTCAAGTTGTCATTCCTGACATAGTAGACCATGTGATTGTCTGATTCAAAATGGCCAATACCAGTCCATTTCAACTTGCTAATGCCTAGGATATCGATGTTTATGTGTTCCATTTCATTTTTGATGATTTCCAGTATTCCTAGGTTCGTACTTCGTACATTCCAGATTCCGATTATTAGTGGATGTGTGCAGCTGTTTCTTCTCATTTTGACTCATGTCACATCAGCAAATGAAGTTTGAATCCACCCACACCGTTAAGGTTGACTCTACTTTGAGTAGGTGGCTTTTCCCCAATTGTCTTTGGAGTGCCTTCGGACCTGAGGGGCTCATCTTCTGGCACCATATCAGACAATGTTCTGCTGCTATTCATAAGGTTTTCACTGGTAACTCTTTTCAGAAGTAGACTGCTGGGTCCTTTTTCCTAGTCTGTCTTAGTCTGGAAGCTCAGCTGAAAGCTGTCCACCATGGGTGACTCTGCTGTTATTTGAATACTGGTGGCATAGCTTCCAGCATCACAGCAACACACAAGCCCCCCACAGCACAACATACTGACAGACACACACATAAATGGTAGCACTTATTAAGAGAGAGAATGAGAGAAAGAGAGAGAGAAGTTAAGATTTATTGGTAGATAAACAGCTCAGATGCCTTTTTGTAGATGAGTGTAATAACTACTAGTTCAGCCCTAGTGGTGAGTAGGTATAGAAGATGATGCTTTATGATTTGTGCTAGAGAATGTGTTTGACTCGGGAAAGTGATACAGGGCAAAAAGTGTGTGTGTTAATTTAATATGTCTTTTCAGAAGAGTCAATTGCCTTTTAGTTACATTTGATGCAGTTCTGTTATTATGGACATTGTGATATTAAAGACAAAAAATGTATTTTTTACACAGTCCTAATAACTTATTCTTGAAGGGTAGGAGTAATCAAGTGATTTAGAAAATACTGCAATTTTATTTCATGGTGTACAGCAGTATATTCGTAGAGTGCTGCATTTTCATATAGAGTTTTTCATTAGAGGTGATACTCTTCAAAGTTAACTGGGGAATATGTCATGGATGAAGAATCGTGCCATTGGCTATTTTTTTTTTTTATTCTCAACTTTTTTGCATTTTGAATGAATCCAAACATATACTAGAGATATTTGTTTCAATATATTATTTTTTTATATGGTATCAGCATTTTTGAGATGTTGGAAGATATTCTGATTAGGGTTATGATTGTGATTGAATTGAATCCATTGATCAATTTGAGGGAAGATTGCCATCATAACAGTATTACGTTTTCTAGCCCAAGAATATAGCGTATCTCTCCATTTAGGGGAGGAGGGGTTTTTCTTTTATTTCTCTCAGTAATGTGGTGTAGTTTTCAGACTAAAGGTTTTGCACATCACTTATTGTATTTATTTTGTTTTTGAAATTATTGTGAATATATAATTTCTAAAATATAACTGTTTGCTAGAGCACTGGTGGCACAGTGGTTAAGGTCAGCAGTTCGAATCCATCTGCTGCTCTTTGGAAACTCTATGGGGCAGTTCTACTCTGTCCTATAGGGTCACTATGAGTAGGAATCTACTCAACAGCAATATTTTTTTTAATAGTATATAAATAAAATAAATTTTAAAAATATTAATTTTGTATCTTATTATCTTGCTAAATTCACTTATTGTGTCTTGTGGACATTTATAGATTGTTTGGATTTTCTAAGCAAATATTCATGTTATCTTTAATTAGAAACACTGTTACTTCCTTTCCATCAATGTATACTTTGTTTTTCTTATTTTATTGCATTGGCTAGAACTTCTATTATATTGTTGAATAGAATAGGTAAGAGTTAGGATCCTTGTCTTGTTCCTAATCTAGGTGGGAAATATTCAATATTTCATCATTAAGTATAATGTTTCATGGTTTTACATAGTTAACCTTTATCAGATTGAGGAAGTCCTCACCTATTTGCTGACAGTTTCTATCATAAGAGGGTATTGTATTGAATTTTCCCAAATGATTTTTAGTATCTGTCATAATAATCGCATGGCTATTATTTTTATTTAGGTAAAATTGTGGATTACGGTGACTGATTTTTGAATGCTAAAGCACCTCTTTCTTCCTGGAATAAATCACGTTTGATTGTGATGTTGTTTTCTTTTTTATGTTGACTAAAATATGATTTGATTTTGAGAGATTTATGAGATGTAAGAAAATTGAAAACATTTGACCTGTATATTAGGAACATTTTTATTTGAATAAAACAAATGTGACATTTGATGTGTAGACAAATTACTAACTAGCTCATTACCTGATTTGTTGTGAATGATATTTATATAGTCCTAGAAATATAAATATTTGGTATTAATTTTCAACTTTTAGAATCAAACTATAACATTTAATAATGGAATTCTTATTTATGGTTATAAATAGAATGTTCTTAATCTTTGCAGTGTGTAGATATAACTGAATGAAGACGTGAGGAGAAAGAGGCAAAGGGAGAGGGAGGGCAAGACAGGAATGCTTGTAGGTTCATATATCATTAGTATTAAGAGTTACTTTTAAAAGTTGATGCTTTGATAAAATGAGATCAAAGTATATTACTTATGTATCTGAAATAAGCATTAGAAGAGCAGATGAATAACCAAAATTGCAAAGAAGAAAGATGGGATGTTGGTAACATAATACTTATCTTTCAAAGCAGAGATTCAATAGATAATTTTTAAAATTTATATGTCAAATACCACTATTTTGGATACAGTAAAGTATCTACAACAGCAGCTAAAAATCTGAAAAGGTGATTTTTAAAGAAATGGGACTTGGCGTGTGCAGAGTAATGCATGGCATTACTGCTTTTCATTATGAGCCTTTAAGTTTTATTTTATTTTTTATACGTTTATGTTAAAAAATAAAATTATATGGTTCAAAATTAAATCAAAAAATGTCAATAAAAACACCACTTCAAATACAACTGAGAGTTTGCAATAGTTGACTAGGATCTGCCACAGAGTTCCCCATACAGTGATCACATCTGAATTTGTTAGTTTTTTTTTTTTTTTGCAGAAAATTACCAGCATAAATTTGATGTGGATATTGATTTTGGAAGACACTGAACTTAGGAAGCAGCCAAGTGGGATTTAAATCACATAAGCTAAAATGTTTCTTTTTTTCTTATTCGCATTTAATGTCTATTAATTATATTTTCATACCTTCTAAAAACAGTGGGATTTTGGAATCAGACAAATTTGTTTTTCAGTCTTGTTTCCATCAATTATAGCTCTGTTTTTTTGGACTTTTTTTCCTGATTCTCAATATTCCCATCCATCAAATGGGGATTCTACTATCAATATGATAGGATTTTTATCAGTATTAACTAAGATAAAGTATGTAAAATACATTATCACTATTAACTAAAATCACATGTAAAATAACGAAAAAAGTGTTTGGCAGAGAATAGATCCATAAATATTCCCTCTCTAGTAGCATTTTTTTTTTTTTAGTAGCATAGTGATTAAAAATTGTGGCTGCTAACCAAAAGGTCGAAAGTTTGAATCCACCAGGTGCTCCTTGGAAACCCTATACAACAGTTCTACGCCATCCTGTAGGGTTGCTATGGGTAGTAATCGACTGGACAGCAACAGGTTTTTTTTTTTTGTCCTGTACCTTTCTAGTTCTTTTTTCAAAATATTTTTTCATTTAAAAGGTGTAGCTTATATTCATTTAACACAATATACTGTTCATAGAAAATGTTTTAATATTGTTGAAGTCAATTCATATTTCTGGTCTAAAAGTGTGTGATTCAAGGAGATCAATTATCGAAAAAGAATCATTTGCCAAATTACACTTTAACTTCTTCCAGCATCAATTAGTAATTTGTACTTTAATGAGACTATTCAGACTTTGCGTTTTAGTCATTATTATTAAGCAGTATAATAAAAATAACTGTATTTAGGCACAAATATAATCCCAAAACAGTTTTATGCTTACATATAAGTAGAATGAATTGGAAAAAGTATATTTTTGATCTGCCACAATTGTATTTGATGGTCTGTGTTTCCTAGTTCGGTGAGTTTTCAAAGGGATTCTTCCAAATGCTTATCCTTTGTAGCTACTTTAGTAATGTCACTAGTTGGAATAACACAACTATTTTGCTAAAGTAAAAGTTTTAAAAAGTGTCTAGAGGAGAGATGGGAGGGTAGAGAGGGTTAGAAACTGGCAAAATTGTTACGAAAGGAGAGACTGGAAGGGCTGACTCATTAGGGGGAGAGTAAGTGGGAGTATGGAGTAAGGTGTATATAAGCTAATACGTGACAGACTGACTTGATTTGTAGACGTTCACTTAAAGCTCAATAAAAATTATTAAAAAAAAAAGTTTTAAAAAGTACTTAGTTCTCTTAATCTAGTGTTCATTTTTTCTATTTTCATTGCTCGTTCATTGCTCTTGTAAATCACCTTAGAGAAATATGACAACCATGTCAAGCATTTGGAACTCAGATTTGGTTTAGGCAGGCCTAAGAAGAAGATTTCCCATTAAGCTCTCCTAAGAATATCTAAACTGCTTGCCCAATTTGGAGGCACACAAAGAATAGGGGACTTTTAGTGCAGAAATTTATCTTCTATAGCTAACCATGTATTAACTTGCCATTTGAATACGATGAGAAGATCATTGGCAACCAACTAAAAGTGTTGCCTGGTGGTGTGGAGCTCCATCCTGAATCATTCAAAAAGGAAAAAAAAAAAAGGGAAAAAGGAGTATAAATATCTCATTGGTAACTGTGCTTCAAAAAATAATAAAGAGTATAAGTACACAACCCAAAGCATATTTGTTATTTTTTCCATCTGTTGGAGTTTGACAATCTTTTCATTAAATGGATACTTGTGTAGTCAAGGTAGGATAAATCCTAGTCATTAAAATCGATTGTGGTGAATCAGAGGCACCTAGCAAACTCAGAGCTTAAAATGGCATTGATCCCTGTTCACCTTTTTGTCTATTTGACCATGACACTGGAGTCGTTCATCTCTTCTATTTTGAGTCCCAATAGCATGCAAACACTTTTTTTTTTTTTTTTAAGAAGTAAAGAGCCATTTAAATTTTATATTTCCGGCAAAAGTCAAGGAATTTCTTCCTTTGTGGTATCACTATTACCTGTAAAATAACACTTAAATAGTATTGAAGGCAATCCTCAATTTTTACTAGATTAATCTGAATTTTCAATTATGATGTAAATTATCTTTGGAAAGAAAATACAGAAATAGTTAAATCTTGACCTAATTTTGTGATATATTGCACCTTTGTAACCCAATTAAGCCATTTGCATAAAGCTAATGTTAGTCCTAAACATGTACACATTGAATCAAGTAATACCGTTTGCACCATAAATAATTTTTAATAGTCTCACAGTTAAATCCACCATTTCCAATCCCTAGGGAAGTTCACTATTGGTTTCTGGGTGCCTTCACTCAAAATAAGGAAGATGAAGAATATTGGGGAATTTGAAAAGAAGGTTGGGGCTTAGAGATGTTAGGAATTGCAGAAAGTGTGAGTCAGGCACAGAGGTAAGAAGGAAAATTAATTGCAAACTTATAGTCATAACAATCACAACCTAGCCACTCCATCTCTCTCCCATGCATGAATACCATCAGCAATAATTCTGTTTACTAAACAAAATTTTAGAAAAATTTCCTCTGAAGAAAATGAATAGAGAGAAAGAAAATGATTCCATGTGTTGACATTTTGGGGTCCCAAAGTTAAAAAACAAAACAAAACTTCCACCCATTCATCCTCAAGTGAACCCCTCTACTCAGCAAGCCAAACCCATGTACACAAAATTTAATATCAACTTTTTATTTCCTCACATACAGATATGAAGGGACAACAAGGAGTATAATGCATTTGAAAAAAATATTTATCATGAAAAGAATTATTAAAATAAACAGATTAAATGACCTTGACAGAAAGGATAATACAGAGAAATATGTTTTAAAAAATTCTCTAATCAGTATTCTCAAAGATATGACAAAAAAAATTGAATCTAAATTCATTTAAAAAATAGAATGTGACAATACAATAAAATATGACAAAGAATAAGGGATCTTGGTAAAAAAATGCATTGGCGTCAGTTATGACACTTAAAATAGAAGGCAGTGTAATAAGATCTACAAACAGTTCAGACAAAAGGACAGAAAATCAAGGATCTTATTCACAAACAATATATCATGTATCTATCGGGATAAAAGGACACCATTTGTGGAAATGCAAGAATTCAAGGTATATCACCTGCACATCCCATCTGAGGAAATCAATCAATAAAAGGGTTTAACTCAACAATAAAGTAGAAATGAGACAATATATTGAAAGGAGGAAGAGGAGAGGAAAACTGTGATGAGTAAGGCACCTTGCTATAAATATCAGTATAAACACCTATACATATATAATCTAAATGGAAAAGAAGTATGAATAATATATAGACTCTCTCTCTCTCTCTATATATATATGGACTAACAGAATAGTCTTGAAAGAGAAGGCACACTCTGTAGGAAAACTGATAATGATTTATAAATTATCTTACATACCCTGGAGTGGAAAATGATGGGAAGAAGAGTGGAAATGAATGTATTCCAAAGGTCTCATAAGGGAAGGAGGAGAAATAGGGCAACATAAGGGAGAAATGAAAGCTTTTTAAGAGTTTCATCTTATTTGGTTGAGAGAGGAACATATGAACTTAAGAACAGGAAAACAAAAGGCATGCAATAATAATTGCGCTTGTTTTTACTTTCAGAGTCACCCAACCCAAAATGGTTAATTAACCAAATTTAGTTGTTTTTTTCTCTCTCTCACATAGGCCAAGGACAGTGTTTGGCAGTCCAGGGCTTCAATAGCAAACCACACCACACCATCAGGGCCATGCCTCCTCCATCATTCTGCTCCTACATTCTAGCACATAAACATTCACAAGGTCACCTCATGGCCTAAGATAGTTACTGAAGCTCAGCCATTTCATCTGTGTTTTAAGCAGGGAGGAGTGGATATGAATAAAGACTCCCAGCTGAGCCAACTCCCTGTAAAGAGCACTCCCAGAAACCCAAACAGCCTCCCTTAGCATCACATTCACCATCCCTAGCTGTAAAGGAGGCTGGGAGTTTTTAAATAAAGTCAGGTTTCCCTCAGTTAAGAACGAAAAGTAGAATGAATGTTGAAAGTAGGTAACAGCCTGCCAAAGAAGGCAGTAATTAATGGAAGGGAAAAATATAGTAAAATTTAGAAAGTATATCTTGTTAGGAGAGCAGGGAAAGCGATGGTAACCATAAATGGGATGAAAAAGTAGAACTGTACTTCAAAATTAATCAAACAGATACGTAAAAAATAGAAACATGATGACATCAACAAAATTAAGAAGATACAATAAAAGTAAATATAAAATATGGGAAAAATAAGATAATGTATTACAGCCCTTGCATTAAATGTAGCTGCATTGTGTTCTCTCATTAAAAGACAGAGAGTACCAGGTTAAGTCAAGAGACAAAGCTAACTGTATGCAGTTTACATAAACTCATTTAAAACAGTGACTATAGAGGTTGGAAATATAGGAGTAGCTCAAGAAACATGAAAGTAAACCAAACCTGTTGTCATTGAGTCAATTCCAACTCATAGCGACCCTATAGGATAGAATAGAGCTGCCTCATAGGGTTTCCAAGGAGTGTGTAATGGATTTGAACTGCCTACTGTTTGGTTACAGGGTGAGCTCTTAACCACTGTGCCACCAGGGCTCTGCCAGGCAAACGCAAACACAAAGAAGTCAGGATGATTAACATTAGATAAAGTGTACTTTAAAATTAAAAGCATCAGGTAAGATAAATATAATCTATGAAACGGATATAATATTCATAAACCTGAATGAAGCCACCAACAAAGCAACTAAATACGTAAAATTTCAAACCACCTGGAATATCGTTAGCAGCATTGTTTCCATTGAACAAGGTATACTTTCCAGCCTTCCTTAAAGGCATTGGTGAGATCTAAGTAGAAATATTCAGGTGGCTTTCAGAGAAAATTCTTTAAAGCAGGCCTTTTTCTCAAGAAGACATGTATCCTTTTCCCCTATTCTTACTCCTTCTTACCAACCCCAGTATGAGAGTGTGGCTAGAATTCCAGTAGGTTTCTTGTGACAAGGAGGTGACCTCTGAGGTGACTGTGATGACAAGATGGTTGTGAAAATGTGATTCTGAGGATGAAAGATATCTGCTTAGGAATGAAAATAGAAAGATAGAAGGTACTAGGTTTCGTGAAAATATATGGAACAGCTGTACTCATCCCACATTGCAGGTTTTTGAGGAAAAAACAAATCACTATCTTGTTAAATACAAGTTCAAACATTTATACTGTGGTGGCTTGTGTGTTGCTGTGATGCTGGAAGCTATGCCACCAATATTCAAATACCAGCAGGGTCACCCATGGTGGACAGGTTTCAGCTGAGCTTCCAGACTAAGACAGACTAGGAAGAAAGACCTGGCAGCCTACTTCTGAAAAAAATTAGCCAGTGAAAACCTTATGAATAGCAGCTAAACGTCTGATATAGTGCTAGAAGATGAGCCCCTCAGGTTGGAAGGCACTCAAAAGACAACTGGGGAAGAGCTGCCTTCTCAAATTAGAGTCCACCTTAATGACATGGATGGAGTCAAGCTTTCAGTACCTTCATTTGCAGATGTGGCATGACTCTAAATGAGAAGACACAGCTGCAAACATCCATTAATAATAGGAACATGGAATGTAAGAAGTATGGATCTAGGAAAATTGGAAGTTGTCAAAAATGAAATGGAATGCATAAAGATTGATATCCTAGGCATTAGTGAACTGAAATGGACTGGTATTGGCCATTTTTGAATCAGATGGCCTACTATGCTGGGAATGATAAATTGATGAGAAATAGCCTCACGTTCATTGTCAAAAAGAACATTTTAAGATCTATCCTGAAATACAATGGTGTCAGTGATAGGATAATACACACATGCCTACAAGGAAGGCCAGTTAATATGACTATTATTCAAATTTATGCACCAACCACTAAGGGCAAAGATGAAGAAATTGATGGTTTTTACAGAATTCTGCAGTCTGAAATGGATCAAACATGCAATTAAGATGCATTGGTAATTACCGGTGATTGGAATGCAAAAGCTGGAAATAAAGAAAAAGGATTGGTAGTTGGGAAATATGGCCTTGGTGATAGAAATGACACTGAAGAATGCCTAATAGAATTTTGCAAGACCAACAATTTCGTCATTGCAAATACCTTTTTTTCACCAACATTAACAGTGACTATGCATGTGGACCTCCCCTCATGGAATATTCAGGAGTCAAATTGAGTACATCTGTGGAAAGATATTATGGAAAAGCTCAATATCATCAGCCAGAACAAGGCCAGGAGCTGACTGTGGAACAGACCATCAATTGCTCATAAACAAATGCGAGTTGAAGAAAATTAGAACAAGTCCACAAGAGTCAAATTACGACCTTGAGTATATCCCACCCAAATTTAAATACCATCTCAAGAATAGATTTTTTTTTAATTAACTTTTATTGAACTTCAAGTGAACGTTTACAAATCAAGTCAGACTGTCACATATAAGTTTATATACACCTTACTCCGTACTCCCACTTGCTCTCCCCCTAATGAGTCAACCCTTCCAGTCTCTCCTTTCGTGACAATTTTGCCAGCTTCCAACTCTCTCTATCCTCCCATCCCCCCTCCAGACAGGAGTTGCCAACACAGTCTCAAGTGACCACTTGATATAATTAGCTCACTCTTCATCAGCATCTCTCACCTACCCACTGTCCAGTCCCTTTCATGTCTGATGAGTTGTCTTCGGGGATGGTTCCTGTCCTGTGCCAACAGAAGGTTTGGGGACCATGACCGCTGGGATTCCTCTAGTCTCAGTCAGACCATTAAGTATGGTCTTTTTATGCGAATTTGAGGTCTGCATCCCACCGATCTCCTGCTCCCTCAAGGGTTCTCTGTTGCGCTCCCTGTCAGGGCAGTCATCGATTGTAGCCGGGCACCATCTAGTTCTTCTGGTCTCAGGATGATGTAGGTCTCTGGTTCATGTGGCCCTTTCTGTCTCTTAGGCTCTTAGTTGTCGTGTGACCTTGGTGTTCTTCATTCTCCTTTGCTCCAGGTGGGTTGAGACCAATTGATGGATCTTAGATGACCGCTTGTTAGCATTTAAGACCCCAGACGCCACATTTCAAAGTGGGATGCAGAATGTTTTCATAATAGAATTATTTTGCCAATTGACTTAGAAGTCCCCTTAAACCATGGTCCCAAAACCCCCGCCCTTGCTCCGCTGACCTTTGAAGCATTCATTTTATCCCGGAAACTTCTTTGCTTTTTGTCCAGTCCAGTTGAGCTGACCTTCCATGTATTGAGTATTGTCCTTCCCTTCACCTAAAGCAGTTCTTATCTACTAATTAATCAGTAAAAAACCCTCTCCCCCCCTCCCCCCCCATAACCACAGAAGTATGTGTTCTTCTCAGTTTATACTATTTCTCAAGATCTTATAATAGTGGTCTTATACAATATTTGTCCTTTTGCCTCTGACTCATTTCGCTCAGCATAATGCCTTCCAGGTTCCTCCATGTTATGAAATGTTTCATAGAATCATCACTGTTCTTTATCGATGCATAGTATTCCATTGTGTGAATATACCACAATTTATTTACCCATTCATCCGTTGATGGACACCTTGGTTGCTTCCAGCTTTTTGCTATTGTAAACAGTGCTGCAATAAACATGGGTGTGCATATATCTGTTTGTGTGAAGGCTCTTATTTCTCTAGGGTATATTCCGAGGAGTGAGATTTCTGGGTTGTATGGTAGTTCTATTCAAGAATAGATTTGATGCAATGAACACTAATGATCAAAGAAAGACCAGACGAGTTGTTGAATGACATCAAGGACATCACACACAAAGAAAGCAAGAGGTCATTAAAAAGACAGGAAAGAAAAAAAAGACCAAAAGCAATATCAGAAGAGACTCTGAAAGTTGCCCTTGAACGAAGAGTAGCTAAAGTGAAAGGAAGAAGTGATGAAGTAAAAGAACTGAACCAAAGATTTCAAAGGGTAGCTCTAGAAGACAAAGTAAAGTATTATAATGAAATCTGCAAAAACCTGGAGAAGGAAAACCAAAAGGAAGAACATGCTCAGCATTTCTCAAGCTTAAGGAACTGAAGAAAAAAACTCAAGCTTCGAGTTGCAATATCGAAGGATTCTATGAGCAAAATATTAAAGGATGCAGGAAGCATTAAAATAAGATGGAAGGGATGCACAGAATCACTGTACCAAAAAGAATTGGTCAGCAGTCAGCCATTCCAGGAGGTAAATATGACCAAGAACCAATGGTACTGAAGGAAGAAGTCCAAGCCTCACTGAGGGCACTGGTGAAAAACAAGGCTCCAGGATTGATGGAATACTAATTGAGATGTTTTGACAAATGGATGCAACACTGGAAATGCTTGTTTGTCTATGCCAAGAAATTTGGAAGACAGATACCTGGCCAGCCAACTGGAAGAGATCCACATTTGCACCCATTCCAAAGAAAGGTGATCCAATAGAACACTGAAATTATTGAATAATATCATTAATATCATCACAAGTAAAATTTTCCTGAAGATCATTCAAAAGTGTTTGCAGCAGTATAGCGACAGGGAACTGCCAGAAATTCAAGCTGGATTTGAAAGAGGACGTGTAACCAGGGATAGCATTGCTGATGTCAGATGGATCCTGGCTGAAAGCAGAGGACACCAGAAAGATGTTTACTTGTGTTTTATTGACTATGCAAAGGCATTTGACTGTGTGAATCATAACCAATTATGGATAACATTGCAAAGAATGGGAATCCCAGAACATTTAATTGTGCTCATGAGGAACCTGTATTTGACCAAGAGGCAGTCATTCAAATAGAGCAAGGTGATACTGCATGGTTTAAAATCAGGAAAGATGTGCCTCAGGGTTGTATCCTTTCACCAGACTTATTCAATCTGTATGCTGAGCAAATAATCTGAGAATCTGGACTACGTGAAGAAGAACACAGCGTCAGAATTGGAGGAAGACTCATTAACAACCTGCCATATGCAGATGACACAACTTTGCTTGCTAAAAGTGAAGAGGACCTGAAGCACTTACTGATGAAGATCAAAGACCACAGCCTTCAGTATGGATTACACCTCAACATAAAGAAAACAAAAATCCTTACAACTGGACCAATAAGAGATGTCATGATAAACAGAAGATTGAAGTCATCAAGGATTTCATTCTACTTGGATCCATAATCAACACCCATGGAAGCTGTAGTCAAGAAGTGAAATAAAGTATCGAATTGATCAAATCTGCTGCAAAAGATCTCTTTAAAGTGTTAAAAAGCAAAGATGTTACTTTAAGGACTAAAGTGTGCCTAACCCAAGCACGGTGTTTTCAGTCACCTCATATACATGTGAAAACTGGACAATGAATAAGGAAGATCGAAGAATTGATGCCTTTGAATTTTGGTGTTAGAAGAATGTACAAATCTATCTTGGAAGAAATACAGCCAGAATGCTCATTAGAAGTGAGGATGGTGACACGTCGTCTCACATACTTTCGATGTTATCAGGAGGGACCAGCCCTGGAGAAGGACATCATGTTAGGTAGAGTAGAGGGTCAGCAAAAAAGAGGAAGACCCTCAATGAGATGGACTGACACAGTGGCTGCAACAATGGGCTCAAGCATAACAACAAATGTTAGGATGGTTCAGGACTGGGCAGTGTTTTGTTCTGTTGTACCTTGGTCACTATGAGTTGGAACCACCTAAACAGCACCTATCAATAACATATTGTTCAAAACTCTGTAATTTTAGCTCTGTTATTAGAAACTTAAAATAATTTTAGCTAATATATAAGAACTTCACTAAAATACAACATAGTGAGAGATTTTAAAAGTTCTCCCAAATATGAACAGATGTAGTTCAAACAAAATTAGGCAATTACGTAGAGAATCTGAATAAAATTAGTTTGAATATAGTGAACTAATTAATTTTGAATGCAATTATATGCATGTGTGTTGTTGTTTGGAGCCCTGGTGGCACAGTAGTTAAGCATTGGGCCACTAACCAAAAAGGTCAGCAGTTCGAGTCCACCAACTACTCCTTGGAAACCCCAATGGGGCAGTTCTACTCTGCCCTGTAGGGTCGCTATGAGTCAGAATAGACTTGATGGCAATGGGTTTTGGTATTGTTAGTTGCCGTCAAGTTGATTCTGACTCATGATGACCCCGTCTGTGCAGAACAGATTTTCCAGGCTGTGACCTTTCGGAATCAGATTGCCAAATCTATCTTCCAAAGTGCCTCTGGGTGAGTTTGAACTGCCAACCTCTGGACTAGTGGTCTAGTCCTTGTGCCACCCAAGGAGTGCTTGTTTTATATATGTATATAAGCCCAAACCCATTGCCGTCGAGTTGATTCCAACTCATAGTGACCCTACAGGACAGAGTAGAACTGCCCCATAGAGTTTCCGAGGAGCGCCTGGTGGATTTGAACTGGCGACCTTTTGGTTAGCAGCTGTAGCTCTTAACCACTATGCCACCAGGACTTCCATATATATATATATATATAAGTAAATATATATTTTTTTACTCTGCAACAATAAATGTGTATGTATTGTTGGTGATTAGAGCTTGAGCAGCAGAGCTTTTGTCTTTTAAGAGTACTCTTAAATTATGAAATTAATTTTACTCTGTGAAATTTAAAAATATTTGTGTATGACATGTCACCTATACAGATGACACATGAGGGATTTTTTAAATTTTAATTTAAATTTGCAGGACACTGGCTATTGTTTGCTTTCTAGTAAAGTTTTTCCTAAGTCCTTACTGTATAACTGGCACTGACTTTTCATTTGTAGGTCATAATATCTTTCAAATAGCATCATAACAACTATGTTCAGTACCACACTACCACCAAATAAAATTTCCATTCTTGTATGAAGAAACAAATTCTCCTGGGTTTCAGTAATGATGATAATGTCAGAGAGGCTTTTTAGCATGACATATTTAAGGACCATTATATGGCATTAGGTGGAGGACACATGAAAAAATGATGGTACCTAGTGACTTTTAGTGTTCATGATCTCAGGTGAACTGCATAGAAGATATATTTTCTCTCTCTTCCTTTCAATTGTTCTTTTTAATCTGAATTTCATATCTATTTCTGTCTCATTGTATTCTAAATACAATCGAATTCAAAAGATCTGTTGTGGTTGATAGCCAAGCATAAACAGGCAGTCCCTGGGTTACTTAAGAATGGACTGTCATAAAGAGTATTATATTAAAAATTTGGGTTAAATACAATGGTTTGTAACAATGAATGTACACACTACTTTGTGACACTCATGAAAACATTGCATGGTTTGAAAGAGTTTCATAAGTGCTTTATATACATTAAAAAAAAAAAGTTGCTGTTGAGTCAATTCTGATTCATAGCAACCCTATAGGACAGAGTAGAACTGTCCCATAGGGTTTCCAAGGAGCACCTGGTGGATTCAAACTGCTGACCTTTCAGTTAGCAGCCAGAGCTCTTAACCACTACACCACCAGGGTTTCCTTTCCATACATAGAAAGATAAAATATATACTATATACTAGGACAAACATTTGACTAAGTGATGTTAAATAAGAATCGTATGTAGCTGTTCCAGCTTACCTACAAATTTGACTTAAAGACAGATTCAGGTACGGATCTCATTCATAACCCAGGAACTGCCTATATTAAAAGATGGGAAGCATTAAGCAGTGTGAACATACATACTCATAATAGCTGTCTAACTAATGTTTTCTTCCCTTTGGTAACTAAGTCATACTGGGTATTTTCCATCCAACTGATGTATTATAAATCACTTTTTAATATCTTTTTATCTGAACAAGAGAAAAAATCATTTGTATTATAAACATGTAAATTTAACTTAAAACTACAAAACCTAGTTTGAGGCTTGATACTGTGGCCATAAATCATATACAATAACATTGTAAATGAGATAACTGTAACATTATATTCTCTGGGCAAGGTTAATAGATTCAGTTCAAGTCTAGCAAGAAATTGTAGCTGACGTTTTCCCATTTCTTTCAGAAAAGCCTTTATAAATCCTCAACTTGTAAATTGGACTGGATTAGGTCCCAGTGGAGAAAATCCTAGATTTAGTGTTTTTAATTTCCTAAGTTACTGTGTAGGAACCAACTTTATAACTGTAGTCATATATGGCTTGGGGACTTTAAAAGGTTATTTTTGTTATTCCCATCCAATTTCAATAATAAAACTAATTGTATTAATAATAACAAAACAAAATGATGATGAAAGTAATAGTAGTACAAATTTAAAGGGGGGAAGAAACTCAATTTGGTTAACCTGGGTTAACAGTGGAAAGAAATATAAATAAAAGTTTTATTCAAGACCTTCCCTGGGTGACTAAACAAAACACAGCAGGTCTACTTCATTCATTTTCAACTCACAGCCCTTCACCCTGGTAACAGAATATTTACATTCTACTGTGGTCTGTTTCTTGCTGCTGTCAAACTCTCCTCTGAGAAATGGCACAATGGGTGACCTTAATCTCTTTCTACTATGGGAAAAAAACTATCTGCACCATGATGCCTGGAGGCCCAGAAAGTTTAGCTCCCTAATCTAACCTTTGCAGGGAGAATTTTTCTACCTGTCATCTTGTCATCAGGAAGTGGGTCTAAGATTTTCAAGACACTGAGTGATTCCTGAGAAAGGTAGAAGCTAAATGACCTCCAAGGTCAGGAGATTGTTGGGCAGAAGAATTCTTCACAGTGTGAGGTTTCTGCTCCTTTCCATTGGCCAGGATTATGATTTAGTTTCTTATTCCCAGATACCAAGATGGTTCAAAAAGTCTCTTTCCTGCCAAAAGTCTCTGTGAATTTTATTTTACCCCGTACATCCTTGTTGGGTTATTATTCTTGCAATTCTCTTTCATCATTTCATTTTGCTGCCCAAGTCCTACTAGACCTCTTCGTCCTTCCGGAGCCAGATGCATGCTTTTCTTACTGTCATTTCAAACCTCACAATAGGCCCAATATATCTATCTGCATTTTTGTTCTCTATCCTTATTCATTTCTGTCTTTATTTCTGCTCTTCTGTTTAGCTTGAATAGCTTAGATTTCACCAAATCCAAGTACAACCACATGTTATGCCATACAGAACACACAGGATTAACAACTGTCTTAAAACCTAGTTTATTCCTGACCTTGAGGCTTGTCTTGCCTAATTCTACCCTACATTGACTTTCTCTTATTTTGAATTTCCAGTAGACTTTGAATAATACTATATACCATATTTAATTTTCTTTAAGTAGCATTCTGGTTATTCCTTGAACATTAATCATTTTTCCTCAACCAGACCCCAAGTTCCTTCAGGTCAAGGATAATACATTTTGCTACTTTTCTAGTCCCTACAGTGTAGTTCTAGGTATATAATAACTGGCAGTTGAATTCAAGTTAATTCTGTAGCTGCTTGTAAGTCCTCTTCTTATAGCCATTCTGGGCATATTTCAAATAGAACATCTTTTACCCCTTGTCTGTTTGTAACCAGGTTGTGTGTTAATGTAATAGATCTCTCACTTGTTATTTCATTGTTTGATTGAATTACTGTTAAAACTACTTGAAACACTATTATACTCTTCTTTAGGGTGACTTGGGAATTAGAATGGTGCTATCTTTGAACATCTTTGCCTCCTTAGCAAGCAGTAATTGTCTCTGAGATTCACCTTCAGCTCTGGCTTAAGGAAATGTATACCCTCTCAGCCTTTTGTACTGTTCATAATATTGTGTGTTCTCTTATATATGGCAATCCAAATACTTCCTGGTTAAAATCTCCAAAGATAGAGGTTATTTAGTCTTAGCTTTTTCTTTTTTAGCAATGCAAACAACACATATAATAAATGTGGGTATTTAATGTTTAAATCTCTGATGCAGGGATTCCTACATTGTAATTAGAGGCCACGTGGTGCTCCCAAGGCTTCTGGCACTTACTTTCATAAAACTATTGGACAGGAATGAGAATGATATTAACATCTGCTTGATGGAATAAAATATTACCATCTGTCATTCAAATATCAGGCTCATAAAGTATGGAGGATGATATCTCTAATAACACAAATTATACCTCACTTTTGAGACTGTTTTATTGAGAATTAAAGCATTTTTTATGGTTTTAAAATTCTTATCAAAGATGTAATAACTTCTTAAAATGATAAACAGGTCTTACATGATTGGCAGAAACATCTACTAGGGTCTGTTTTTAAATTTCATTATTTTTTAAAAATGAATTTTTTGAGAGGATAGATTTTCTGTAAGGCCTATTGTGACTGTGTCTACATTAAATCAATTAATTGACCAGGAACTTTAGTAGCTGCAGTTAGTAACTTGCACTATGATTCTAAATAAGCAATTAGAATTCATCTATTGAATTAAATTTTTCGAGAATTTGTTGTCTTTAATATAAATTTAGTCCTTCTATCAATAGCTACTTATCTCTGATCCTGTGTAAAAAGCTACTCTGTACACTCCATGGGGTATAAAGTAGTATAACACAGAATTCCGTCCATAATTTGCTTATGAGTCTATTGAAGATACAGGGCACGTGTGCACGTGTGCACACATACATATACATAGACACACACCCAAGCTAAATAACAAGGGAAGAGAATAACATGCATTTCTATGGGAAATATAACTAAATGAGCAGTATGTGTAAATGAGCAGTATGAATAAATATTACTAATTGAGAGGAGTTACTGGGCAGGGGTTGTTAGGAGAAAGAAATTTCAAATGAGAACTCTACTGTATAGTTGTTGTCAGGTGCTGTCGAATCAGTTCTGACTCATAGCAATCTTATGTATAACAGAATGAAACTTTGCCGGGTTGTGCACCATCCTCACAGTCATTGCTATGCTTGAACCCATTGTTGCAACCACTGTGCCAAATCATTTCATTGAGGGTCTTCCTCTTTTTCAGTGACCCCCCTACTTTGTCAAGTATGATGTCCTTCTCCAGGGACTGTCCCCTCCTGTATGGTATACTCTTAAAATTCATTGTTTTAACATTTTTCAGTTTCTACTTTTTTCAGAAGAGCCCCCCAAAGTCTTGTTTTATGCAGATTTATACTTTTACTGGGGGAAGATTCTGTATAGTATAGCTTCTGAAGTTGATATTGGGAGTAAGACTACAGGCATACCTTAGAGATATTATGGGTTCTGTTCCAGACCACCGCAATAAAGCAAATTAAGCAAGTAAAACAATTTTTTTTGGTTTCCTGGTGCATGCAAAAGCTGTGTTTACACTATACTGTAGTCTATTAAGTGTGCAATAGCATTATGTCTAAAACAACAATGTACATACCTTAATTAACAAATACTCCTTTTTTATTGTACTTTAGATGAAGGTTTACAGAACAGAGTAGCTTCTCATTAACGGTTAGTACACATATTGTTTTATGACATCAGTTAACAACCCCACGACATGTCAACACTCTCCCTTCTCGACCTTGGGTTCGCTATTACCAGCTTTCCTGTCCTCTACTGCCTTCTAGTCCTTATGTCTGGACTGGTATGCCCCTTTAGTCTTGTTTTGTTTTATGGGCCTGTCTAATCTTTGGATGAAGGCTAAACCTCAGGAGTGACTTCATTACTGAGCTAAAAAGGTGTCCAGGGGCCATATTCTTAGGGTTTCTCCAGCCTCAGTGAGGCCAATAAGTCTGGTCTTCTTTTGTGAGTTAGCATTTTCTTCTACATTTTTCTTCAGCTCTGTTTGGGACCCTCTATTGTGATCCCTGTCAACAATCAGTGGTGGTAGCTGGGCACCATCTAATTGTACTCGATTCAGACTGGTGGAGGCCTTGGTAGTTGTGGTCCATTAGTCCTTTGGACTAATATTTCCCTTATATGTTTAGCTTTCTTCATTCTCCCTTGCTCCTGAAGGGATGAGACCAGTGGAGTATCTTAGATGGCCACTCACAGGCTTTTAAGACCCCAGATGCTACTCACCAAAGTAGAATGTAGAACATTTTCTTTATAAATTATTTTATGCCAATTGAGCTAGATGTTCCCTGAGACCATGGTCTCCAGCCCAGTAATTTGGTCTCTCAGGGAGTTTGGATGTGCCTGTGGCGCTTCCATGACCTTGCCTTGTACAAGTTGTGCTGGCTTCCCCAGTATTGTGTACTGTCTTACCCTTCACCAAAGTTACCACTTTTTTCCATCCCCACCCCTCCCCTCCCTTGTAACTATCAAGAATTGTTTCTTTTTGTGTGTAAACCTTTTCATGAGTTTTTATAGTAGTGGCCTCATATAATATTTGTCTTTTTGTGATTGACTTATTTCACTTGGCGTAATACCCACCAGATTCATCCATGTTGTGAGAGGGTTTGCAGATTCATCATTGTTCTTTATTGTTGTGTAATACTTCATTGTGTGTATGTCCCATAGTTTGTTTATCCATTCATTTGTTGATGTGCATCTAGGTTGTTTCCATCTTTTAATTAACAAATACTTTATTGCTAAAAAATGCTAACCATCATCTGACCCTTCAGCAAGTCCTAATCTTTTTGCTGGCGGGGGGTCTTGCTTCAAAGTCGATTGCTGCTAACTGATCAGGGTGGTAGTTGCTGAAGGTTGGGGTGGCTGTGGCAATTTCTTAAAATAAGACAACAATGAAATTTGCCACAGTAATTGACTCTTCACAAAAGATTTCTCTGCAGCATGCAATGCTGTTCGATAGCCTTTTACCCACAGTAGAACTTCTTTCAAAATTGGAGTCAATCCTCTCAAACTATGCCACTGCTTTATCAACTAAGTTTATGTAATATTCTAAGTCCTTTGTTGTCATTTCAACAGTGTTCGCAGCATCTTCACCAGGAGTAGATTCCATCTCAAGAAACCATTTTCCTTGCTCATCCATAAGAAGCAACTCTTCATGCATTAAAATTTTATCCTGAGATTGCAGCAATTCTGTCACATCATCAGGTTCCACTTCTAATTCTAGTCCTTTAGCTGTTTCCACCACATTTGCAATTATTTCCTCCACTGAAGTCTTGAACCCCTCAAAGTCATTCATGAGGGTTGGAATCAACTTCTTCCAGACTCCTGTTAATGTTGATATTTTGACCTCCTCATATGAATCATGAATGTTCTTAATGGCATCTATAATGATGAATCCTTTCCAGAAGGCTTTCAATTTTCTTTGCCCAGGTCCATCAGTAGAATGACTTTCTACGGCAGCTATAGCCATATGAAGTGTATTTCTAAAATAATAAGACTTGAAAGTCAAAATTACTCCTTGATCCATGGGCTGCAGAATGGGTGTTGTGTTAGCAGGCATGAAAATAACATTAATCTCCTTGTACATCTCCATCAGAACTCTTGGGTGACCAGGTGCATTGTCAATAAGCAGTGATTTTTTTTCTGAGCAGTAGGTCTCAACAGTGGGCATAAAATATTCAGTAAACCATGTTGTAAACAGATGTGCTGTCATCCAGGCTTTGTTGTTCTATTTATGGAGCACAGGCAGAATAGATTTAGCATAATTCCTAAGGGCCCTAGGATTTTCTGAATGGTAAATGAGCATTCGCTTCAACTTAAAGTCACCAGCTGCGTTACCCCTAACAAGAGAGTCAACCTGTCCTTTGAAGCTTTGAAGCCAGGCATTGACTTCTTCTCTGTAACTGTGAAAGTTCTAGATGGCATCTTCTTCCCATATAAGGCTGTTTCATCTACGTTGAAAATCTGCTGTTTAGTGTAGCCACCTTTGACAATTATCTTAGATAGACCATCTAGATAACTTGCTATAGCTTCTATTTGCACTTGCTTCTTCCCCTTGCACTTTTATGTTAGGAAGATAGCTTCTTCCCTTAAACCTCATTGTGATGTTTAAGATTGTGTGTCACCTTGGCTGGGCTGTGATTCTCAGTGTTTTGGCAGTCATATACTGTTGTGATCACTTCCCTGTTGAGATTTGATATGTGATCACCCCTATGATGGGATCTGCTGCGAGTTGAAAGTGTATTTCCCAGGGCATGTGGCCTGCATCAAATATAAGCAGACATTCTGACAAGGCTTGGGGGCTTTCTGCTTATGGTGGATCCTACAGCTGGCTCCTGTTTGTCTGACCTCCAGTTCTTAGGATTTGAGCTAGCAGCTTACCTGTGCTCTTGCCTGCCGATCTTGGGATTCATCGATGTTCACAGTCTATGAGCAAGAACCCTGTTCTCTGACCTGCTGACCTTAGGTTCACCAGCACCTGTAGCTATGTGAATCCTGAGAAGCCTCTACACTGACCTAGGGACTTGGGACATTCCAGCCTCTACAACCATATAGGCCGTGTCCTTGATATAAACCTCTCTCTATATGTTTATATATTTTACTTATTTTGCTTCTCTACAGAACCCAGCCTAAGTCACTCATGAACCAACCTTTGCTAGATTCAAACTTTTCTTCTGCTGCTTCCTCACCTCTCTCAATCTTCATAGAATTGAAAAGAGTTAGGGCCTTGTTCTGTATTAGACTTTGGCTTAAGGTAATGTTATGCTAGTTTGATCTTCTATCCAGACCACTAAAACTTTCTTCTTATCAGCAATAAGGCTGTTGTGGACTCTTATTATTCCTGTGTTCACAGGAGTTGCACTTTCAATTTCCTTTGAGAACTTTTCCCTTTGCATTCACAACTTGCCTATCTGTTTGGCTCAAAAGGCCTAGCTTTTGACCTACCTTGGCTTTTGACATGTCTTCCTCACTAAGCTTAATCAATTTGAGTTTATGCTTAAAAGTGAGAGATACGTGACTCTTCCTTTCACTTGAACACTCAGAGGCCATTGTAGTGTTATTAATTGGCCTAGTTTCAATAGTATTGTGTCTTAGGGAGGCCAAGGAGAGGGAGCGAGATGGGCGAATGGCTGGTTGGTGGAGCAGTAGAACTCACACAACATTTATTAAGTTCAACATCTTATATGGGTATGGTTTGTGGCATCCCAAACCAATTACAGTAGTCACATCAAAGATCACTGATCACAGATCACCATAACAGATATAATAGTAATGAGAAAGTTTGAAATATTGCAAGAATTACCCAAATGTGACACAGAGCCACAATGTGAGCAACTGCACTTTCGACATGCTGTTGAAAGGGCGCCAGTAGACTTGCTTGATGCAGGGTTGCCACAAACCTTCAGTTTGTATATCTGTGGAGTGCAATAAAATATGGTTTGTCTGCATCTGAAATACCCCTAGCATCCATTGTCATTTCAACTCTTGGTTCTCTGTTGGTATCAGTAATATGAGATTCAAGAACACCTAGGGTGAGTTATTCTTCTTGAATATCAAGAGTTTTCTGTTTTGTATATCCCATGATTGTGTTTCACACATTCTTATAACCCATTGACTGCAGTGACTGACAAATTGCATGTATTTGATGTTCGAATGAATGTATGCATGGTGGGCAGATGCATATGGCTTCACTGTGGCAATAAGAAGTGAATTATGCAAAAGAAGATAAAGATGAAAAATCAGTGGAGTCAGAATGCGGAGGGCTTTAAATTCTGAACGCTTTTATTTTTTTGAACATGATAAGCTTTTATTTTAATTGTAACAGCCCAAATAAAAATTATCATGAGGAAAAAACCTGTAATATTACATAACCAGTTATAGGTAGGAGTTTTTAAGAACAGGAAATTAAAATTATTTATAGTTACTTTAAAAGATACGGACTCTTTAAATGAAAATATGGAAACCAAGAAAGATATTGTGATAAAAACATGAAGTGAGTATACTGGGAGATATTTCATTAACATATTTATTAGCTGTAATAAATTAATGTAATATTTGGACATTTTTGAAAAAACAAAATAATGGAGCTTATGTTGGTAAACTAATGGTAAACTAATAGTGTCCACCTCTTCCATCCTTTTCCTCCATCCCACTTCTCAGCAGAGGCTCCTTTTTACTTTTTCAGGTTTTGCTTTTCTTGTGTCACCTCCATAACTGTATATGTGTTTATATATTTGTTGATGGATTTATCAGTGATGGATAATGTCTATTGACTGCATACCAATAAAAATGAGTATTTCACTTTCTTACATTATCTCTCATAACTATTCATACGTACGGTATTTTTCTGTAAATAACATGAGCCTTCTACTTTAGTTTGCCAGCCGTGCCCTCCCCCAGTGAGGTATTTCTGTAAGTGTACCATGCTGATTTTTATTTTTTACAGCAACGCATAAAAAGAATTGGCACAGGGACAGTTATGAAAATACCTTATGGGGGGGAGGGTGCAGTTGGCAAACAAATGTAGAAAACAAGTGTTATTGGCACAAACATATGGTATATTGTTAATTTAATTTCTCTATTACTTTTGTTATTATAAATACATCTCAAAAATTCTATTTCTTGACTTTCTACTTTTAGCACCCCTATTTTTCTTTCAGTCTGTCTTTCCAACTTATTTTTTCCAACATTATCAAAGTTGAAAACATTGTATTTTGTTCTTTAACCAAATTTAAACCCCTCTCATGCTGACTATTAGAAACAATCTATAGTTTGGAAACGAATACATGGAATTTAAATTATTTACCAGCGAAATATTAACCACTGAGGAAATTAGAAATGTAGTAGTATTACTTTGTCTATAATTTCAATGTTCTAGCCCCAGGCCATTGGAAAGAGCAGTTCTCAATACGCAATTAAATAATTCTATTTTCCTATACACAATAGATTAAATTCATGCTACATTTCAGTTTTCTTTCTTTTCTTTTTTTTTTTTGTCCTACTTAACTAATTACTTTCTTATACTGGTTTTGGTTTTATTTTCCTTTATAGAGAAACTAACATGATTTGATCGTCAGGTAACTAACACTGTGGTTCAAGCCCATTTTCTGCTTGAATATATATATACGGAATATATTTGAAGCAGAAATATATATATATATGTGTATATACATATATATACACATATAGTCTTAGTTATCTAGTGCTTCTGTAACAGAAATACCACAAGTGGATGGCTTTAACAAACAGAAGTTTACTCTTTCACAGTTAAGGAGGCTAGAAGTCCAAATTCAGGGTGTCAGCTGCAGGGGAAGGCTTTCTCTGTCGGGTCTGGAGGAAGGTCCTTGTTATCAATCTTCTGGACTAGGAGCTTCTCTGTGCAGGAACCTTGGGTCCAAAGGACATGCTCTGTTTCCAGCACTGCTTTCTTGGTGGTGTGAAGTCCTCACTCTCTGCTCACTTCCTGCTCCTTTTATCTTTTTTAAGATAAAAGGTAGTACAGGCTACACCACAGGGAAATTCCCCTTACATTGAATCAAGGGATTCAACCTGAGCATGGGTGTTACCCTAATCCTCCTTAACATAATCTAATCTTGCCTCATTAACCACAGGCATAGATTAGGATTTACAACACGTAGGAAAATCGTATCAGATTACAAAATGGTGGACAGTCACACAATACTGGGAATCATGGCCTAGCCAAATTGATATACATATTTTTTGCGGACACAGTTCAATCCTTGATATATATATATATATACATATATATACATATATACATATATATACATATATATACATATATATACATATATATACATATATATACATATATATATATATATATATATACCAAACCCGTTGCCATTGAGTCGATTCTGACTCATAGTGACCCTAAGGACAGAGTAGAACTGCCCCATAGGAGTGCCTGGTATATGGTCTATTACATTCTTCAGAATGAAAAGTCTTCTCAGAGCTCACTGTTTTTCTCTTCTAATTTATACTTACTGCTTCATAGGCTTGTTTTAGAAACATTCTCTTACATATTCTTAGATTTCAGTTCTCTATGGTGGTATTTTTTTCAATTCGAGATTCATCAAATTCTGATTTTGAGTTAACACTTTCCATTTCATATCTTTTTGCATTCTTTGCTTTTTACCTATGTGTATTTTTATATTTAAAGTGATTTCTTATGGGTAGCAGATAGATAAGTCTTACTTTTTATGCAGTCTGAAAAAATCTCTACTTTTTAACTGAGGAGTTGAGAATATTTACATTTAATATGATAATTGATATGTTGTCTCTGTTGTTGTTAGGTGTTGTCCAGTCAGTTCCAACTCATAGCGAGCCTAAATACAACAAAACAAAACACTGTTTGGTCCTGCACCATTCTCACAATCATGGTTTTCTTCAGCTCATTGTTGCAGCCACTGCGTCAATTGGTCTTCTTGAGAGTTTCCTCTTTTTCACTGACCCTCTAATTTAACAAGCATGGTGTCCTCCTCCAGGGACAGATCACTCCTCATAACATGTTCAAAGTATGTGAGACGTAGTCTCACCATCCTTGCTTCTAAGGAGTATTCTGGTTGTACTTCTTCCAAGACAGATTTGTTCGTTCTTTTGGCAGTCCATGGTATATTCAATATTCTTTGCCAACACCACAATTCAAAGGCATCAATTCTTCTTTAGTCTTCCTTATTCATTGTCCAGCTTTCACATGCATATGAGCCGATTGAAAATACCATGGCTTGGGTTAGGAGTACCTTAGCCTTCAAGGTGACATCTTTGCTTTTTAACACTTTAAAGAGATTTTTTTGCTGCAGATTTGCCCAGTGCAATGCATTGTTTGATTTCTTGACTGCTGCTTCCATGGGTGTTGATTGTGGATCCAAGTAAAATGAAATTCTTGACAACTTCAGTCTTTTCTCCATTTATCATGATGTTCCTTACTGCTCCAGTTGTGAGGATTTTTGTTTTCTTTATATTGAGGTGTAATCCATACAGAAGGCTGTGGTCTTTGATCTTCATCAGTAAGGGTTTCAAGTCCTCCTCACTTTCAGCAAGCAAGATTGTGTCCTCTGCATATGGCAGGTAGATAATGAATCTTCCTCCAATCTTGATCCTCCAATCCTGATGCCTTGTTCTTTTTCATAGATCCAGCTTCTCAGATTTTTGCTCAGCATACAAATTGAATAAGTATGGTGAAAGAATAAAACCCTAACTCACACATTTCTTGACTATAAACCAAATAGTATCCTCTTGTTCTGTTCAAATGACTGCCTCTTGATCTACGTACAGGTTCCTCGTGAGTACGATTAATTGTTCTGGAATTCCTATTCTTTGCAATGTAACCCATAATTTGTTATGATCTACATAGTTGAATGCCTTTGCATAGTCACTAAAACACAGGTAAACATCTTTCTGGTATTCTCCGCTTTCAGCCAGGATTCATCTGACATCAGCTATAATATCCCTGGTTCTACTTCCTCTTTTGAATCCAGCTTGAATTTCTGGCAGTACCCTGTCAAACAATACTGCAGCTGCTGTTGAATGCTCTTCAGCAAAATTTTACTTGTGTGTGATATTAATGATATAGTTTGATAATTTCCACATTCAGTTGGGTCACCTTCCTTAGGAATAGGCATAAATACAGATCTCTTCCAGTCTGTTGGCCAAGTAGCTGTCTGCCATATTTCTTGGCATAGACTAGTGATCACTTCTAGTGCTGCATGCCTTTGTTGAAATATCTCAACTGGTATTCCATCAATTCCTGCAGCCTTGTTTTTTGACAATGCCTTCAGTGCAGTGTAGTGGTTAAGAGCTATGGCTGCTGACGAAAAGGCCGGCAGCTCAAATTCTCCAGGCACTCCTTGGAAACTCTATGGGGCAGTTCTACTCTGTCGTTTAGGGCTTCTGTCAGTCAGAATTGACTTGATGGCAACAGGTTTGGTTTGGTTTGTTCAGTGCAGGTTGGAGTTCTTCCTTCAGTACCACGGGTTCCTGATCATGTGCTACTTCTTGAAATGGTTGAACATTGACCAGTTGTTTTTGATATAGTGACTCTGTGTATTCCTTCCATCTTCTGTTGATGCTTTCTGAGTCATTTTATATTTTCCCTGTAGAATCCTTGAATATTGCATTTCGAGGCTTGAATTTTTTCCTCAGTTCTTGCAGCTTGAGAAATGCCTAATGTGTTCGTCCCTTTTATTTTTCTATCTCTAGGTCTTTGCACGTGTCATTATAATACTTCATTTTGTCTTCTCGAGCCACCCTTTGAAATTTTCTGTTTAACTCTCTTACAGCATCATTTCTTCCTTTCACTTTAGCTACTTGGCATTGAAGAGCAAGTTTCAGTGGCTCTTCTGACATCTACTTTGGTCTTTTCTTTCTTTCCTGTGTTTTTAATGACCTCTTGCTTTCTTCATGTATGATGTCCTTGATGTCATTTCACAACTCATCTGGTCTTTAGTCATTAGTGTTCAATGCATCAAATCTATTCTTGAGATGGTCTCTAAATTCAAGTGGGATGTGCTCAAGGTCATACTTTGGCTTACGTGGACTTGTTCTAATTTTCTTCAGTTTCAACTTGAGCTTGCATATGAGCAATTGATGGTTTATTCTGCGGTCAACTTTGGGCCTTTTTCAGACTGATGATATTGAGCTTTTCCATCATCTCTTTCCACAGAGGTAGTCGATTTGATTCTTGTGTATTCCGTCTGGCAACGTCCACATGTATAATCACCATTTATGTTGGTGAAAAAAGGTATTTGCAGTGAAGAAGTCATTGGTCTTACAAAATTCTATCACGCGACCTCTGGTATGGTTTCTATCACCAAGGCCATATTTTTCAACTACCGAATCTTCTTTGTTTCCAACTTTCACATTCCAATCACCAAATTATCAATGCACCCTAATTGCATGTTCAATCAATTTCAGACTGCAGAAGTTGGTACAAATCTTCAATTTCTTCATCTTTGGAAGAAAAGTAAATTTGAATAATAGTTATATTAACTGGTCTTCCTTGTAGGCATATGGATATTATCCTATCACTGACATCATTGTACTTCAGGATAGACCTTGAAATGTTCTTTTTGACAATGAATGTAATGCCATTCCTCTTCAAGCTGTCATTCCCGGCATAGTAGACCATATGATTGCCTGATTCCTAATGGTCAGTACCAGTCCATTTCAGTTGACTAATGCCTACGGTATTGATGCTTATATGTTCTTTTTTTTTTTTTTATGATTTGCAATTTTCGTAGATTCATACTTCATACATTCCTCATTCCAATTATTAATGCCTGTGTACAGCTGTTTCTTCTCATTTCAAGTCATGCCATGTCAGCAAATAAAGGTCCTAGAGACTTGACTCCATCCATGCCATTAAGGTTGACTTTGCTTTGAGGAGGCAGCTCTTCCCCAGTTGTACTTTGAGTGCCTTCCAACCTGAGTTGCTCATCTTCTGGCACTATATCAGACAATGTTCCATTGCTCTTCATAAGGTTTTCACTGGCTAATTCTTTTCAGAACTAGACTGCAGGGTCCTTCTTCCTAGTCCGTCTTTATCTGTAAGCTCAAATGAAATCTGTCCACCATGGGTGAACCTGCTGATATTTGAATACCAGAGGCATAGCTTCCAGTATCACAGCAACACGCAAGCCCCCACAGTATGACAAACTGACAGATGCATGGGGGATTATTATTGATATAGCTATATTTAAACCTACCAGCTTTCAATTTGACAGATTTTTTTTGCTCATTTTTCTCTCTTTTGAACTGGGTATTTTTTACTATTCTATTTTAACTTATTCATTGGCTTATTAGGAATAATGTGTGTGTTTTTGTGTGTATGTGATTGTTCTAAATTTTATAGAATACATTGTTAACTAATCACAGTGTACTTTCAAAGAATATTACACCATTACGCTACTTCACAAAGTGAATGCTTCCATTTCCCTTCTCCTATTCTGTGCATTATTGTTGTCTTAAATTTTACTACTACCTATGCTATAAACTCAACAATATAATAAATCGTTATTATTTTTTCTTTATGTAGTGAATCCTGTTAAAGAGCTTTACACAATAAGAAAAAATGTATATTTTGTATTTATTCACATATTTACCATTTATGGAGCTCTTCATCATTTTATGTAGATCCAGATTTCCAAGTGGTGTCATTTTTCCCTTCTGCCTGAAGGACTTCCTTTAACATGCCTTATAGTGTAGATATGATGTTAAGGAATCCTTCTATCTTTTGCATGCCTGAAATACTGTTTATTTTGGCTTTGATTTTGAAAAATGTTTTCATTTGGTGTAGAATTTCAAGTTGATCGCATTTTCTTATAAGTAATTTAGGAAAATCCATTGTCTGGCTTGCTTTGTTTCTGCCAAGAATTGTGATGTCTTTTATATCTCCGTTCCTCTAATGTAATGTGTCTTTTTTCCTTTCTATCTGCTTTCTAAGTTATCTCTTTATCATATGTGTTAAGCAACATAGTTATAATGTACTTTGGTGTACTTTTTTTCATGTTATAAACAATTCTACATACATAAATTTGAAAACTTAAATGAAATGGATGGATTTCTTAAAAAACATAAACTACCACAACTCATCCAATATGAAATAGGTATTTCAAATAACCCTTTATAACTTTTACATTTGGACTGCCAGAAGAACGAACAAATCTATTTTGGAAGAAGCACAGCCAGAATGCTTACTAGAAGCAAGAATGGTGAGACTTCATCTTACATACTTTAGACATGTTATCAGGAGGGACCCCAATCCCTGGAGAAGGACATCATGCTTGGTAAAGTAGAGAGTCAGCAAAAAAGAGGAAGACCCTCAACAAGACGGATTGACACAATGGCTGCAACAATGGGCTCAAACATAATGACGATTGTGAGGGTGGCACAGGACCAGGCAGTGTTTCCTTCTGTCATACATAGGGTTGCTGTGAGCCAGAACCAACTCGATGGCACCTAACAAGAACAACTTTAACTACTAATGAAATTATATTCATAATGAAAAATCTCCCACATAAGAAATCTCTATGAACCTGTTACAGTAATGGAGAGCTGTACCAAATGTAAATGTAAATATCCTTAATAAAATAGTGGCAAATATAAACCAGCAATATATAAGAAGAATTACACACTGTGATAATGTGTTTATTTCAGAGATGCTCGCCTAGTTCAGTATTTGAAAGTCAATCAAAGTAGTTCATAATATTAAAAATCTAAAGAAAAATCAGAAAATCATATCAATTAACGCACAAAAAAATTGACAATATTCACAACTTACTCATGATAAAAATGCTCAGAAAAAATAGGAATATAGGGAATCTTCCTTAATTTGATAAACAGCATGTACCAAAAAAAACACAGTTAACATTATATTTAATGATGAAAGACTAAATACTTTTACCCTAAGATTGGGAACAAGTGATGTCTGCCTTCACCACTCTAATTCAACGTATTGCTGGAAGTGCAAGAAAAGGAAATTAAAAGCATATAGATCAGAAATAAATAAAATAAAATTGTCCCTAATTGCAGATGGGATCCCTGGTGGTGTAGTGGTTAAAGCACTTGGCTCTTAACCAAAAGGTGGTGGTTCAAACCCACTAGCCACTCTGTGAGAGAAAGAAGTGGCAGTCTGCTTCCATAAAGAGTGATAGCCTTGGAAACCCAATGGAGCAGTTCTACTCTGTCCTGCAATGTTGTTACAAATTGGAATTGACTAGACAGCATTAGTTTGTTTGTTTTGGTATTTGCAGATGACATGATTGTGTAGAAAATTGCAAGGGATCTACTACAAAAAAAAAAAAAGAAAAACCTTCTCACAATAATGATTTCAACAATGCTGTAGGATATAACATAAGTATACAAAACATTTACTTCTGTATACTAGCTATGAATATGTGAACATGTGTACAATATAATTTAATTTACAATGTCATTTACAATTACTAAGTAAAAACATAGGTAATGCATAATACATAATGTAAAGCTAACAAAACATGAACAGGACTTGTACGCTGAAAACTACAAAATACTGATGAAAGAAATCAAAGAAGATCTAAATAAATGTGTTCATGAATCAGAAATCTCAATATAGTAAATATGCCACTTCTCCCTAAATTGATATACAGGTGGGTATCAGTCTGATTTCTACAGATAAATAGAACCAATGGGAAAGGTAGGTAGGTAGATAGATGATAGATAAGTAGGTAGATTTTAGGGATTGGTCTGCACAATTGTGGGGGTTGACTACACATCTATCATTATAGTTAAAATAAAAAGTAGTGATAACACGAAATGCGGGTGAGCATGCAGAGAACCTGGAAATATAAAATGGTACGGCCACTCTGGAAAACAATTTAACAGTTTCTTAAAATAAACAAGGAATTACCATATAACCCAGCAGTTGCACTCCTGGGCATTTATCCAAGAGAAAGGACTACTTATTTTCACACAAAAAGCTGTACGCAAATGCTTACAGATGCTTTGTTTATGTTGAGTGAAAAAATCAAATCTCAAAACCGCACATACTGTATTATTCCATTTATATAACATTCTTGAGATGATAAAAATTATAGAAAGGGGGAACAAATTAGTGGTTGATGGGTTAAGGAGGGAATAAGGGTAGGAAGGCAGTAAGAATGACAAAAAAAAGGAATATGAGGGAGCCTGTGGTGATGGGAATGTTCTTCATCTTGACTGCATCAATATCAATATCCTGGTTGTGATTTTGTACTATAGTTTTATAAGCTATTATTATTGGGGGAATATGGGCAAAGGAGGAAGCCCTGGTGGCGTAGTGGTGAAGAGCTACGGCTGCTAACGAAAAGGTTGGCAGTTTGAATCCACCAGGTCCTCCTTGGAAACCCTATGAAGCAGTTCTACTCTGTCCTATAGGATCACTATGAGTCACAATCAGCTCAACAGCAATGGGTTTGGTTTTTTGATTTTATGGGCAAAGGATACAGGTTATCTCTGTATTATTCTGCATGAGAATTTCTAGTTATCTCAAAATAAAAAAGTTTAACTTAAAAGATGAAGGTGAAATAAAGATAGAATTTGTTACTAGCATACCTACTTTACAATAGATGCTAAAGGAAGTTCTTTAGGTTGAAAGGAAATGACACCAGACTTTAAGAAATAAAAAGCACTGGTAAAGTGTAGGTAAGTATAAAGTACTTATCTTGTTGTTGTTAAGTACCATCGAGTCAGCTCCAAATCATAGCAACCTTATACACAACAGAACAAAACATTGCCTAATCCTGTGCCATCCTCACAATCTTTGCCGTGTTTCAGCCCATTGTTGTAGCCATTGTGTCAATCCATCTCAATGAGGGTCTCCTCCTTTTACACCTACCCCCTACATTACCAAGCATGATGTTTTTCTCTAGGGATTGGTTCCTCCTGATGACATGTCCAAAGTAAATAAGACAAATTGCTTCATCCTCACTTCTAAGGAGCGTTCTGGCTATACTTCCCCCAAGACTGATTTTTTTCCCTCTTCTGGCAGTCCATGGTACATTCAAAATTCTTCACCAACATCATAACTCAAATGTGCCAGGTCTTCTTTGATCTTCCTTTGTCATTGTCCAGTTTTCCCATCCATATGCAAAAAAAAAAAAATCCATATGAGGCTACTGAAAATACTATGGCCTGGATCCAGCACACCTTAGTTATCAGTGTAACGCCTTTACTTTTTAAGATTTTAAAGGGGTCTTTCACAGCTGATTTTCCCAATGCAATACATTGTTTGACTTCTTGACTGCTGCTTCCATGCACCTTGATTGTTGATCCAAGAAGAGTTAAATCATCGGCAACTTCAATTTTTTCTCCATTTATCATGATGTTGTTTATTGGTATGCTACCTCCTGAAATGGTTGAACTTCAACCACTTCTTTTTGGTACAGTGACTGTGTATTCCTTCCATCTTCTTTTGATGCTTTCTGCATCATTCAAGTATTTGCCCATAGAATTCTTGATTATTGCAACTTGGAGCTTCAATTCTTTCAACTTGAGTAATGCCAAGTGTGCTCTTCCTTTTTGGTTTTCTAACTTTAGGTCTTTGCACATTTCATTATGATACTTTATCTTATCTTCTTGAGCTGCTCTTTGAAATCTTCTGTTCAGCACTGTTACTGCTTTAGTGACTCTGCTCTAAAGGGGAAATTTCAGAGTCTTTTTTGACATCCACTTCTGTCTTTTATTTCCTTCGCGTCCTTTTAATGAACTTTTATTTTCTTCATGTAGGATGTCCATGATGTCATCCCACAACTCTTCTGGTCTTTGGTCATTAGTGTTCAGATCGTCAAATCTACCCTTGAAACAGTCTCTAAACTCAAACAGGATGTATTTAAATCACACTTTACCTCTCTTGGACTTGCTTTGATTTTCTTTAGCTTCAACTTGAACTTGGACACAAGCAATTGATGATCTGTTGTACAGTCAGCCCTTGGCTTTGTCTTGACTGATGTTATTGAGCTTCTCCACTGTCTCCTTCCAAAGAGGTAGTCAATCGGATTCCTATGTAAACCATCTGGTGAGGTTCACGTTTATAGTCATCATTTGTATTGTTGAAAAAAGGTATTTCCAATGAATAAGTAAGTCATTGGTGTTGCAGAATTCAATTATGTGATCTCTGATGTCGTTTCTATCACTAAGGCCATATTTTCCAACTACTGATCCTTCTTTTCTAATTTCTAGCTTTTCCATTCCAATCACTGGTAATTATAAATGCGTCTAGATTACATGTTTGATCAATTTCAGACTGCAGCAGTGTGTAAAAATCTTCATTTTCTTCATCTTTGCCTTTTGTGGTTGGTGTGTAAATCTGAATAATATAATTGCATTAGCTAGCCTTCCTTCTAGGCATATGGATATTAATCTATCACTCACAGTATTAGACTTCAGAATAGATCTTGAAATGCTGTTTTTGACAATGAATACAACACCATTCCTCTTCAACTTGTTTTTCCTGGCATAGTAGACCATAGGATTGTTGGGCTCAAAATGGCCAATACCAGTCTGTTTTAGCTCACTAATGCCTATGGTATCAATCTTCATGTGTTCCATTACATTTTTTACAACTTTCAGCCTTCCTTAATTCATACTTAATATATTCCATGTTCTGATTTTTTATGGATACTTAGAATTGTTGCTTTTCATTTTGAGTCATCCCACATCAACAAATGAAAGTCCAGTAGGCTTTACTTGATCCACATCATTAAGGCCAACTCTACTCTGAGGAGGCTGCTCTTCCCCAGTTGTATTTTGAATTCCTTCCAACCCTCCCAGCACTATATTGGACAGAGTTCTGTTGCTGTCCGTAAGGTTTTCATCGACTAATTTAAAAAGCAGATCACCAGGCCTTTTTCCTAGTCTGTCTTAGTCTGGAAGCTCTGCTGAAACCTGTTCACCATGGGTGACTCTACTGGTATTTGAGATTCTGGTGGCATAGCTTCCAGCATCATAGCAACATGTAAGCCACCACAGTACAAAAAACTGATAGACAGGTGATGGAAGTATTTATGTAGGTAAATATAAAAGAATATACTTATATAACTTTTTTTTTTAATCTGGTTTAAAAGACAGTTGCATAAAGCATTATATTGTTGGGTGTATAACATACAAAGAGACAAGATGTATGATAATATTTGTACAAAGACAGGGGAGGAAATGGAGCTACATTAAAACAAAATTCTATATGTTGCTGGAATTAATTCATTATTAATTTGAAGTAAATTGTCATAAGTTAAGGTGCACACTGTAATCCCTAGAGCAGAGAGTAAGAAAATAACTAAAAATGTATAGTCAAAAGACAAAAAAAAAGGAAGGAGTTAAAATGGTACACTAAATACTATTTTTTTTTTTAAAAGAAGACAGTAAAGGAGGAACTAAAAAACGAAAATACGTAAGACATGGAAAACAACTATTAAAATGATGAATATCAACCTAACTGTACCAATAAACCAAAAACAAACAAAGAAATAGTTGCTGAGTCAATTCTGCCTCATGGCGACCCCATGAGTGTCAGAGTAGCAATGTGTTCCACAGTAGAACTGTGCTTCAGTGGCTGCTTTTTCAGGAGTAGATTGCCAGGCCTTTCTTCTCAGGTGCCTCTGAGTGTAGCTCAACTGAGAACTGACGACCTTTTTGTTACCGACTAAGTGCTTAACCATTTGTGCCATCAATGACACTGGCCATATCAATACTTAAATGTAAAAAATGCAGACTAATGAGCATCAAAAGATAAAATAGATAGAGGGGACCTCATAAAAATTAAATACTTTTGTACATTAAAGGACTTCATCAACAAAGTGAAAAGATGTCCCCTACAGTTTGGGAGAAAAATTTCAGGAACCATGTATCACATAAGGAGCCCTAGTTGTACAGTGGTTAAAGTACTCGGCTTTGACCCCAAAGGTTGGTAGTTCTAACCCACGAGCTTCACCATGGGAAAAAGATGTGACAGTTTGCTTCCATAAAGATTACAGCCTTGGAAACCCTATGAAGAAGTTCTGCTCTGCCCTGTAGGGTCACTATGAGTTGGAATTGACTCGACGGCAATGTGTTTTATATCAGATCAGGGCCTAATATCCAAAATACACATAAAACTTTTACAGCTTAACAAAAAAAAGACAACCCAATCGAAAAATGGGCAAAAGGTTTGGACAATTTACCAAAGAGGATATTTGAATAGCCAACAAGTACAAAAAACAAACAAACAAACAAAAATCTCATTGCCGTTGAGTCAATTCTGACTCATAGCAACCCTACAGGACAGAATAGAAGTGCCCCGTAGGGTTTCCGAGGAGTGGCTGGTGGATTCAAACCGCCAACATTTTGGTTAGCAGCTAAGCTCTTAACCACTACACCACCATTAAAAAAAACCCAGATGTAAATCAAAACCACAAGGATATGCTATCTCAATTCCATTAGAATGGCAATAACTAAAAACAAAAACAGGAAACAGTATGTGTCGTGGAGGTTGTAGAGAAACTGGAACCCTCTTCCATTGCTGGTGGGCATGTAAAATGGTATAGCTATTGTGGAAAACAGTTTGGTGGCTCCTTAAAAAGTTGCACATAGAACTACTGTATGACCCAGCAAGCCCAATCAGGTATATATCCAGAAGCAGTAAAGCACACCAGTGTTTGCTGCAATACTTTTCATAATAGCTAAAATGTGGAAAAAACTGAAATGTCCACCAAGAAATGAATAGAAAACAAAAGTGGTATATGCATATAATGGAATATTACTCAGCCATAAAGAAAAATGAAGTCCTGATGCATGCCACAACATGAATGAATCTTGAAATCATTACGCTAAGTGAAATAAGTCAGTCACAAAAGGACAAATATTATATGATCTCACTTACGTGAAATAAACAGTTTTATAGAAACCAAAAATTATTAGCAGTTACCAGGTGTGGGAGGGTGGGAAAAAGAGGGAGTTTTTGTTTAGGGGGCCTTGAGTTAATGGTGGTAGAACGATTTGGAAAAGGATAATGAGGATGGTTGCCTAACATGGAGAATGTAATCAATGTCACTGAATTATACATGTAGAAATTGTTGAATTGGCATATATTTTGTTATACGTATGTAGGTTAACACTTTAGATTCAAATAAATTGAAAGTAGAAGGATGGAAAAAATATACCATGCAAACAGTAAATAAGCTGGATTAGCTATACGAATATCAAACAAAATAGGTTTGAGACAAATATTACTTGAAACAAAGAAAGTCATTTCATAATGATAAAAGTGTCAATATATCAGGAAGATACACCAATTATAAATGTATACACACCTTATAGCAAGGACTCAAAGCATGAAATAAAAAGTGACTGAAAGGAGAAAGAGATTTTTCACCAATAATAGTTGGAGATTTCAATACCAATTCTCATTAATGGCAAGAACAACAAGACAGAAAATCAGCAAGAGTATAGAAGGCCTGAAAACACTATTAAGGAACTTAACTGACATCTACAGACTGCGCCAACCCAACAATGGGAGAGTAAACAACAGTGTACGTGTGACATTCTCTAGATCACATGCTGTGACATAAAATGTCTCCATAAATTTAAAAGGAATGAAAAAAAAAATCACCTCAAGCACAAAAAAAAAGTCTGCAAATCAAAATGCCAAAATTCATTAAGTTGTGTAATGCTAAGAAGGGAAGAGAAAAACAATTGAGGCATAAATTTATTCCTCTAAAGTTATTAAGAGGAGTCAGATCAAGATTTAAAATGAATATATTTTATATAATCAAAGATAAAAATGAAGCAATAACAACTGTTTAAAACCAACAAAAACATATAGCAAAAATAAACAGAAGTAAAATAGAAATTAAAAAAAAAGTGATTTAAAATGTTAGGAAAAACGACAATCATTGAAATATAATGTATTGTCAAAGGGAATTGATAAATAGTAGTGATAATTCACCTAAAACATAATTGCATTTACCTTTTTTGATTCTTCTATGTTCAAGAGCGTTCAGAAATATTGTGAGCTTTATGCAGCAGAGCATTCTTTCATGCTCTTATTCAATAAATGTTAATAAGCATATACTGTGCCAGGCAATTTTTTCGATGCTGGGGATAACGAGGCAAACAAGGTAGATAAGCTTCTATGGAACTTACATTCTAGTCGGAAGGAAAAGACGAACCCAACCCACTTCTGCTGAGTCAATCCCATTTGTTTAAAGTCGAACTTTTCCACAGGGTTTTCAATAGCAGTACCCTTTCAAAAGTAGATTGCCAAGCCTTTCTTTTGTGGCTCCACTGGGTGGATTTGAATCACCAACATTTTGGTTAGTAGTTGAGTGTGAACTGTTTACACCACCCAGGCACCTCTAGCCGGAGGACCAAAAACCAAACCAAACCCACTGCCATCGAGTCGATTTCGACTCACAGTGACCCTATAGGACAGAGTAGAACTGCCCCATAGAGTTTCCAAGGAGCACCTGGCGGATTCAAACTTCTGACCTCTTGGTTAGCAGTTGTAGCACTTAACCACTACGCCACCAGGGTTTCCCTAGCAGGAAGAGGCACACATTAAATAATAAATAATTTCAGTGTGTAATAAGTGATATAAGAAAAATAAAAATAGCACTTACTTATTTGAGTTTAGTGCTTCTGATTACACAGGAAGCAGTCTTTGAAGTTTATGCAGGTCAGTAAGTCAGGATTTGTCTAAGGTTACTTTACTCAGCAGGGAAGACGACAGCTGATAGTGAGTGCAGTCCAAGACCTGGGCTGGCTCTGGGGCTTGAATCACTGTGGCAGTTAAAATGTCATTGCACCAAAAACTGCCTCTGTTTTAGAAAGCATTAACCAGAATTACAAATATCAAAACTGGTATAACAAATATGAAAACACAGGGCCTAGCAGCTGTTTAACAGCATATCAATAATATATTTTCTTAATACCAGTGCAAATGGAGAATTAATTGTAGACACAAGAAAACCCAAACAAAAGGCATGGGAAGAGAACAGAGGGAAATAGCTTACTAGGCTGTTTTCCTTTTATTTTCCTCAGTTGTTTAAAGTGGTCATCTAAGGTCAGATATTTCTAGAGAGGTTATTATTTTTCTACTTTTATTTTACTGTACTCCCTGTATGAATGACTATTTTCTTACTATGAAGTGTCCTTAGTTCATAAGTCGCACATTTCAAAAATGTTATTTTAGGAAAAAAAAAAAAAAACAAACTACATTTCTGAAGTCATTGTCCACATTTCTAACCAATTTGCTCAAAATAATGATTTTTAAAGGGCCATTAAAAATAGCTTGTATTCCAATCTACAAACCAAAATAGATTTCGGAATTAAATTTAAAACATGAAATTCAGGTCAAAGTCTGCCCCAAAGTAAATATTCATATCCAGTTTAATCCTAGGGGTAGTGAATTGTGCCACATTTAATATGTCGCTGTTGTGGTTGCCATGGAGTCGATTCCAACTCATAGTGACCCCAAGTGTGCAGAGGAGAACTGCTCCATAGGGTTTTCAAGGCTGTGACCTTTCAGAAGCAAATCACCAGGCCTGTCTCCTAAGGTGCCTCTGGGTGGGTTCCAACCACAAACATTTTGGCTCTAAACACTTTTTGCCACCCAGAGACTGCATGCACTTAGTATGTTGCTGTTGCTGGTAGGTGCTGTGGAGTTAGTTCAGATTCATAGTGACCCTACGTTCAATAGAACGAAACACCGCTTGTGCTCGGCCACTTCACAACCATTGCCATGTTTGAACCCATTGTTGCAGCCACTGTGTCAATCATCTCATTGAGGGCCGTCCTTTTTTTTTGCTGACCCTCTAATTTACCAAGCATGATGTCTTTCTCCAGGGATTGGTCCCTCCTGATAACATGTCCAAATTACATGAGAAAAAGTCTTACCATACTTGCTTCTATGGAGTATTCTGGTTGTACTTCCTCCAAGAAGTACGTTTAGTATAAAACCAAAAATCAAACCCATTTGCCATCAAGTTGATTCTGCCTCCTAGCAAGCCTATAGGACACAGTAGAACTGCCCAATACAGTTTCCAAGCAGTATCTGGTGGATCTGAACTGCCAAACTTTTGGTTAGCAGCTGTAGCACTTAAGGACTACTTGACATACTAATTACCTCAATAGGTCTCAGAAGAAATAGAGATTTTAGAAAAATGAAACTATTTGGGGAAAATTGCCATGCCTGCTAAAAGGGCAAGCCTTGTCATACCAGTCCCTGACTGAGGAAATCAGGACCATCATTTTTTCCTGGAGAGGTATTTGGTGGCCTTGGGAGGACCAGAGGAAAACAACTAAATACAATAACTAATGCTTAACCCAGAGTACATTCACATTTATCAGATGATCTTTATCAGTCTCTTAGAGAAATCTGATGTTGAAAATCACAGCAAGGAACTTCCCAGAAAGGACATCGTTCAAATGATTTCTGCATCTGATACAGCAGACAAACGTAGGAGTAAGAGAGCACTGGACCTGTATTAGTTTTAGTCCTGATTGGAAAAGTCGCCTTTCAAGCTCAGACCGGCAGACAGGAAGAAGAAAGAACAGAGTGAGAAGGTGGATTACGCACATGTTGTCTTTAAAGAATCAAATCTAGCTAATTGTACATTATCCGGTGAGAAAACAGGGTTAAAAGACTTGAGCTCTTTGGCTCTATAGTTGTGTGACTTCAGAGAACTCAACCTGTCAGCTCTAGCTTACCAAGCAGAATAAATTGGGGTGGGAGGGTAAGAGCCTTCCCTTGCTAACTCACCATATGATAGGAAGATAAAGTAATGGGAACAAAAGCTGTGACAAAGTTAAAATTTCTATAGAAATATAATCAACTACCAAAACAGGTGAGCTCAATAAGGTTTTACAGGAATCAGTAAAGGATCTCCCTATCAGCCGATGTATGTTTGCCTGTCTCTTTCCTATTACATCTTCAGCTGTAAGTACAGCTCTGAAAAAGAAGTATGTCTCAAATAAGAAGTAAATTAGCCAATCTCAGGGAAAGGAACAACAATTAGTAGAAATGAAATTTGAGAGACATTCTAGTGTAAGAAGTTGAGCACATTGAGGCACCAGTGAGTTCTTGCCATAACTCGTTCTATTCCCAAGACCTTTCTAATGAAGAGACTACACACCTGAACGTCCTTAGTCATGCTATTACCATATACCATCCTGAGCTGTTATCCCATCCTGAGCTGTTCCCACTATTGCCCACAGATTTGTGTGCCCTCAGGTATGCCCGCTCTGTTCTTTATGTAGCAAAGAATGTGACACATTGTGACTCATTGTCTTGCCGGTTTGCCAGATAGAAGAGGTGATCATGGAATCAGTTTATTTTAATGAAGCAGCTGGGTCTAGTATTAGGTCAGGTGTCTCAATTTTCGAGTTTGTCAGTTTTTTTTTTTTAAACCTCCCCTTTTCAGCTTTCATCCTCCCCTGCTGAATTTCCATAAGAATGGCAAGCTCATGGAAAGTACCCCCGATAAGCTAGACCCTTGTGTCTTTTTCCACAATTTCAAATAAGTTTTAGGCTCAGGAATCTCTGTGACAGGAAACCCTTTCCTGTGTAGTTTTTGCCAGGCAAGATTTCAAGAATAAATTAGAAATAAAGGTTGCTCATTTCAAAGACCATGCTGTCAAAAGCATCAAAGATACTCTCTGAGAATGGTTTACCTAATCTTTTAGAGAAACTACTTTCAACTCAGTGAACAACAGTATAAACTTTAATTTTAATCTACATGCAAACAGAAAGAGAACACATTCTCCTAAATCTCAATCATAATATTTGTTACTTTCCTAATAAAAAAATTTGACATATATTTCATATCCTTAATGTGAGATCTAGCTAGTCTCCTACTCCTAACCTGCTACATTCAGAGTGGCTTAAACAATAGAGTTCAAACTCTGTTAGATATTCCTCTTGATCTGGCCCAAGCAATTTTCTGATCTTAAACTTTCTGTTCCCCTTACTTCTCTGCCTCTCACAACACATTGTACTGAATCGCCCCTAATTTCACTAAAACACTCGTACCCTAGATTTGCTCACGTATTTTTAGCTAATGTCCTCTCAATTCTTGCTGCTTATTGAGATCATCCATCTCCTCAAAGTCGAGCTGGAGGTGGTCTTCTCTATGAAATCTACCCCAGTCTTTCTAGTTGAAATTTATCTCATTTTCCTCTCTATTCTCACGGTATTTTTGTGTACCCCTCCCATGATACTCATCAGAGGCTGCTTAGTATTTAGATAATTATGTTCCTGATGGCCTCCGCCAATAGACTGCTTGATCCTGAAAGCAGGAGACCCTGATTCACTGATTCCACTGATAACAACTAACGGAGCCTTGAATATTTGTGGAGCTAAATTGACAAAAGGAGACCTCTTCGTAGATAAAGGGTGGAAGTTCAAGAGAGAAGTTATTCACAATAGCCAAATGTGCATCAAACTGATGGATGAATAAACAAAACGTGTGTTTCCATATAAAGGGATATTATTCAGTCATAAAAAAGAAACAGTACTCATACATGCTACAACATTATACAACCTGACAGAAGCTAAACACAAAAGGTCAGGTATTGTAAGATTCCGTTATATGAAATGGCTGTAACAGGCAAATCTGTGTAAGACAGAAAAGAGATTGGTGGTTACCAGGGGCTGAGGAGAGGAGAATATGGGGAGTAATTGCTTAATCGGTATGGGGTTTTCATTTGTGGTGATGAAAAAGTTCTGGAATTAGAGAGTGGTGATAGTTGTACAACATTGTGAATGTACGTAAAGCTACCAAATTGTATACTTTAAAATGATTAAAATGGTAAATTTTACGTGTATTTTACCACAATGAAAAAAAAGAGGTTGGCAAGAATGATTATTTTGTGATTGGTAACCAACAGAACATTTTTCTCTGTATCATCCATGCACACTCACACTTTTTGTTTAGCTAATAGTAATAAAGTAAGAAAACCTATGAAGGACAGACATTCAGAGAAGTATATGTGGTCAAAGATGATTATAAGTAACTTAAATATATATATATATTTTTATTGTGTTTTTGGTGAAAGTTTACACAGCAAATTAGGTTCTCGTTTAACAATTTCTATTCAGTGACATTGTTTACGTTTTCCACATTGTGTCAACATTCTCATTATTTCCATTCTGGTTATTCCATTTCCATTAATTTAGCTTCCCTGTCCCCCTCCCCTCCCCCCTCCTCCACATTCTCATCTTTGCTTTAGAGTAAATGTTGATCATTTGGTCTCATTTAAAAAAAATTTTTTTTTTTTTTTAAGGAGCACGGTACTCATGGGTGATATTGTTTATTTTGTGAGCCAACCTCTTATTTATCTGAAGGTGACCTCTGAGAGTGGTTTCGGTTCAAAGTTTAAAGGGTATCTCAGGTGATAGCCTCAGAGATGCCTCTAGTCTCTACTAGTCCAATAAGTCTTGCTTTTTTTTTTTTTTTTTTAAGAATTTGAGTTTTGTTCTACAACATTCTCCCATTTTATCTGGGACCATCTATTGTGTCCCTGGTCAGAATGGTCAGTAGTGTTAGCAGCGCACTATCTAGTTCTTGTCTCAGGATAGATGAGGCCGTGGTTCGTGTAGGCGATTAGTTCTGTAGACTAGTTTCTTCTTTGAGTTTTTGGTTTCCTTCTTTCTCTTTTGTTCCAGATGAATAGCGACCCATAGTTGCTCTTAGGTGACCACTTGCAAGAGAACTCAGACACTACTTACCAAACTAGGATGTAGAAGATAAACTTCGTGGACTATGTTACCCAACTGATTGCACGAGTTGTCCCATGAGAGTATGGTCCTAGGCCTTCAAACCCAGTAAACCAATCCTACAAGTACTTGGTTACGTCTGGGAAGTATCCATGACTGTGCCTTATAAGTAATTTTTTAATGAGAGTTATTTGGAGATTACTCGTCCATGGATGTATTCTTAGGAAAGATCAATAGAACCCAAGGTCATTGCCTCTCTCCAGGGTGACATTTTTGTGCATAACTGTAATCAGTTGGATTTGGTGACTTCAGCCTATGCTTCTATTTCCTTTATTCTCCTGTATTTAAACTGGCACTTGCTATTCAGCTCAGAACAAAAATCAAACAGCATACAAAATCAGCCAAGTTCCGAGCTACTGTGCAAGGATATTTCAACCAGGATCTCCTCTTACACCCTTGCATTATACTTAGTATGGAGTGACCACTTCATAGTAGAGAAGCTGCTTCCATCTCTAAGGGGCCTTGAGGAGATACTTGGTGAAAACAGCGAGGTGGCACTAAGGAAAAAAAAAAAAAGAACAGATGGGGAGAGCTCCTCAGGAGGTTCTTTCACCATTTCTTTCCCTTTGCTCCATAACAAGAATATAATACTCAACAGGGAGACAAGTTTGAAAGGTATTTATAAAACTTGTTTTGCATTTTGGTTTTGTGCACATGACATTTTCTCTGTCAACAAGAATTATTGATCAGTCTTACTACAGGGATGTAGATGAGAGTGATGGATTAGGATGGTTACAGGTAGAATGTAGAAAGACAGCTAATATTTTGCTTCAGACAGTCAAAATAGGATTTGCAGCAAAATAACAATCTTGCAAGCCACGTATTTCAGAGAGTTCCTTTTTCCCCCTATATCCCTTTATTTCTACCATTAGTGTGTCAGTAACCAGACCAAGCCAAACATAAATTTTGTATAAAGTAGGTCCTGATCAGGATGGTACAGAAGGTGAAAATTTCATGTTTTGGTTCTGAGATATTTGGAGAATATTGGGAGACAGAGGGAGAAGATAAAAGGCTACATGTGTATGAATTTCCAAAAAAACCGAGAATGCCTAGAGAAGGGAGTTTTGTCTGATTAATGCTCAGGAATATAGAAGAAGTTCTCTCAGACTTTTACGTACCTGGGAGGTGGTCAATCAAAGTGTACTAAGTGGCATAGAATGATATAGCTGAAGGAGGACTAGAGTTTAGTCTTCCAAGTAACCCTTTGATCCCATAAATCATGAAGAGGACTCAGGAGTTTGTGTAATCCCTTAAAGGTTGTAGCTCAGTTGGAAGCCAATAAATCTGTTTTGGAGACTACTTGGCATGAGGGAACCTGATCTGACAGCATAGCTGGGGGTGTATTCCTAGGCTATGAACTTGATGGAAGACATGGCACCTGTGGGAGCCAAGGTGGTGCCAAGTCAACCAGAGAGCACCACCTGCCCCTATAATGAAACTGACAGTGAGAAGAAAATAGAAAAGGAGGAAGGAGAGGAGGAGAAGGAAAAAAAAAAAAGGGAGGAGGAGAGAAGGGAAGGGGAGGGGAGGGGAGGGGAGGGGAGGGGAGGGGAGGGGAGGGGAGGGGAGGGGAGGGGAGGGGAGGGGAGGGAAAGGAAAAGAGAGAGACTTTCAAGGGTTACACCAAGTTTCAACTACAACCACAAATACCAATAGGGCAAGCAGCAACTAGGTGGACAAGGGTCACTGTTACAGAGATCGGAAGAGCCCCAGAACAAACATAAATGCTGCTGTGTGCAAGAATCTCTTCATTCCCATTGCAACAAAGCACAGTAAGACTCACATATCCCTGCACAGCCACCCAGCACTGAGAAAGGGAGCATGTAAGAGTGTGGAAAATCTAAAAGATTGGCCTTTTTTTTAAACCTAAACTAACAAAATTATTTCTAAGAAATAGATTATTGCATTGGATAAGGTTTATTTTAGCATTATAATGTTTAAATTATAGATTTAGACTAAAAAGTTTTTCTTCTGTCCAAAGGATAGGGGTTCATCATGATAATAACATTATTTAAGAGATGAAATAAAGAGTTTGCATTTTCTTGACTCTTTTGGAGGTAGTCTGATATCCTAGAACATGTAGAAATATGGCTTTGACCCTTATTATTCTGACCATTCAGATTGGCTTATATAAATGACTAGGAGAGCATCCCTTCTTCTAACACCTCCAATCCCCAGACATTTTCAGATAAAACAAAACAGCTCACCGAATCAGGGAAAAGCAGTCACTGTGCTTTTCTGCTGAGCCTTAAACACACTTCTAAGAAGCATTAGTAGTGTCCTGGGTACTATCTCCGAACTAGAGAGAAATTCATACCAGAAAATGAATCTTTTATCTCCTTTCTTTTCTTTCTCTTTTAATTTTTCTTATTCATTTTCTTCCTTTACCATTTCCCTTATTCCTCACTGTTCTTCTTTCCTCTTTTCTTAGAGATATTTCATACCATTGCAGATTTCATTTTGAAAATCTATTCAGTGCTAAATAAAAGAGAACAGTACTTGTTTTTTTTTTATCATCAGCTATACCTTCTGCCATATTTTAACTCATGAAAGCAAAGACACAAAGTGAGGATTTGTATGATGCAAATACAATTTAAATATGTATTTTACTTGCACATGATACCATCCTTTCATTGACTTATTAACTCATGCAATAATGTCTTTTTTAGTTAAGCTTTATAAACGCATCTGTCCCATGTAGTTATCTGTTAAATAAAGGTCTTTGAAATCTAAACTACCTTAGGAAGGCTCCATTTTTTAGTCTAAATATTGAAAAAAACCCTGCAGTTTATGGAAAAATGTTAACAGATGACTGAAATAAAATATGCAATGTTCGTTTTGTCACACATGATCCATCATGTGTAGCGATGATTTTGCCTTACAGCTCTGTAAGACAAGTGCTCCAAAACTGCATTTTATCCAACAACAAGCTTTGCATGTATGAAAAATATTGAGGATCACTGCTCTGAGCTCTCAACACAGGTGCTGTATTCATCACCTGAAGGCTGGCTGAAACATTATAGAAAAGTCCCGACAGGTCAAAAAGCTTTCTGTCTTTATTCCCTTCTAGAATCTTTGCAAGTGATATTTTCTTTGCCTAGGAGTGGTCCACATTCTTTTGTTTCTTCAGTTCATTTTATCAACATTAAAATATTTATCCTGTCTAAACATCATTTTGAATATTTTGATTAGTTATTATTCAACTCAATTATTTTATGCACCATCTAGGCATTGTGGAAATATATACATTTTTAAAAGAATAAAATTAATACAAGACAAATACTATTTTTAGGCCCTATCATATCTTTCCAGAAGGGCAATAAGAGAAGCCAAGTGTAAATGAACAAAACAAACATTTTAATAACATTCTATTTTGAAAATATAAAGTTATCAAAAGCAACAGCAAACATAATCTAAAAATTAGTAAGAAAACATACTAATGGGAGAAAACACAAAAAGTTCAAGAAGGGTCTGAATTCCTTTGCTTAGGATGTGACATGTGATGAACCTTGGTCCCCAGGTCCCTAATAAGAAACTCTGTACCTCTGTGCTGACCAAATTTTTATACATGTATGAATCCTTCACCATGATTTCTAAATCTCTCCCACAGAGCTCATGAAAGCCGATTCAAATCCAACTTCTATTCCTAACACCCAACATGCTCACACACCCACCCTCACGTACAAGTTAGAATGATGCCATGGCGGTGGAAGTTTCGGATATAAGCAAACAGAATGGGAAAGATAAGGGGGCCAACCTAAAGAAATCAATACCACTGCACAGGCAGTTTTCCCTTGAGTTCAGCTTGGAAAAAAAGATGAAGTTTCTAATTACCAAATTGGGCTTCTGGGGCTATTTTGGAATATATATCTCTTTCTTCCACCCAGCTAGATAACCTGGAGTCTGTTTTATATTCCTAAAGTTCAGGTATACATTTGAATAATTCTACAAGAACGTTACTGATGTTTCCCCTTATTTTATCTTCATCTAAATGCTCTATCCTGCACTTCCACCTTCAAGTTCATTAACTTCCACACAGATGTATATCTACTTGGTATATGACCCTGCTTATCTCACCTACAGGTTTGTTCTGTCGTTAGATTATGCCCTACTTAAAGAGATGTTTACAGGCAGAATCCTGACCAGCTAGGAGCTAAAACACACCAACTGACGCAGACGATTCACTCCACTCGGGAGGAGGGGGAGTCAAGTCAATACATAAGTGGGTGATATTTTCATCTTAAGAATGCCATATAATTTGGCATAACACTTACCTAAACTGAATCTCATAGCACATTGAAGATTGCCCATCTCCACCCATTAACAAAAAGAACAAAAGCCATAAGGAGAAAAAGCACTGTTTTCAAGTAATTTCAAAAATTGTATACAGCATTTATTTACATAACAATACTTAATATTTACAAAATCATTTCCTTGTTTTTGAATCACTTTAATGTGATTTGCCAAACATCCCCTAAGAGTAGAATAACAATGAGTCATTTTTACAGACACAAAAAGAAACATGGTAGGGAGAATGTGATATTTCTGTGAGTGGTAGAGTCGTGATTCATTCAGAGATTTTGACCCTGCACCATGGGTTTAATCCTTTAATGTCACGATGCTTAAATTTGTTTACCATGTACGTCCCTCGGCATAATTCAAATGTGTTTTCTCCTCCTGGTTTTCTCTACTGTACCGTTTGTTTAGTAAACATTTGATGTGTGCCTAGTATATGCAAACCACAGATTCTTCCTTACTTATAGATATATCAGTATGCATAAGGCAGGGTTATCCATCTATATTCAGTGTCATTACCTCTGTCTGGCTCCTCTGTCAGAATGGAAACGGTTTACTGCCAAATCCCCTTGCTTCTCCCACTAATACTTCCAGGCTCTTGTGTCCTTACACTTTTTTTTTTTTTTTAAATATATGGTTTCCTCAACATAATACTATTAGATCCATTAATATAGTATACCAATATTCCTTAAAACAAGTCCATGGACTACTAGTACTCTGTGAAATGTTAATAAATATTTCATAAAATTTTGTGGGGAAATCAGCTTTGAAAGGTTGAGTTAACACAGTTAAACAGGATTCTGGACTACTGGAACCTTTAATATGTTAATGTGCTTTGTGGCTCTCCAGGAGGTAGATCAACTATAAAGATTTCCCAAAATTATTTGATTTAAGGACCCCCCCACCTCCATTTTTTGCGGAATATTTATCAACTTCTCTAAAGACCCTAGAATTCTACAGTGCACTTTTTGAGGAAAGCTGCTAATAGTGTCTGACCCAGTTACTAGTTTGACAATTCTGTCTTCTCCAGGGACAAATATTGTTTTACAATATTACATCCTGAAAACACTTTATGATTTCAGTGGACATTATATTAATTTAAACGATCTCTGAGACTTCTGTGAGTTCATTCTCTATGCTATTTAAACAAACAAAATTTTCGTATCGACGCAGGAATGTACCAGAATTTTATTGATATAATCATATTTAATGTTTATAAAACAATCTGTTAAAATGACTTACTGTGTCAAGGAATGGATTTTGGTGTCTGACAGACCTGAATTTAACTCTTATATCTGCCTACCATTTGTTACTTTTCTAAGTCTCAGTTTCTTCACCTGTAAAGTGAGAATAATAGTATCTCTTTCATAGAATTTTTGTAAGGATTAAAGGAGACAGTGCATATAAGTGCAGAGACTAGTGCCTGCCATAGAGTGAGCACATGTGGCTGAGAAAACTCTATTTTTTTAATAACTCTTTTTATCATACTGATACCATAAACGTTTTCTTTCTTCCTTCATCCAGCAATCTTATCTCCTTTTCCAAGATGCCTTCCAAACAAGGACAGACTAGAATATCTTATCTACCTTTCGAAACCCTGGTGGCATAGTGGTTAAGTGCTACTGCTGCTAAACAAGAGGTCGGCGGTTCAAATCCACCAGGCGCTCCTTGGAAACTGTGGGGCAGTTCTACTCTGTCCTATAGGGTGCTATGAGTCGGAATCGACTTTAGTGGCAGTGGGTTTTTTTTTTTTTTTTTTTTACCTTTATAGCAATTGGTGTTGGAACCCTGCCCAGATCCCCTTTACCAGACTGGAATGCCCATGGCCCAGATGACAGAGACACTTCAGGATACCTGAGAGGTTGTTCATGCCTCCTCCCACCAAAGCAGGCCATGGATGATGCTTGATTAATATGAGAGATAAAAGCCCACTCCTTTGCTTCTGGTGGGTTAACCTCTGTGCTGCAACTGATACTCCAAAGCTCCCCAAGGAAGTAAACTGAGTCTAGACGTCTCTTAAAACCACAGCTTTGCCTGCCTTTTTTCTGCCCTACTCTGCTTCCTCACTCCCCAACAGGTTTCTCCTGAAAGTACTTTTCTTGTCTCAGGTTCTTCATTCAGACAGATTCTGAAGTTATATCTGCTCTTCTCCAACTAATTATTATTGTTGGTTTTATTAGTAACAATTTCTTAGTAGCTTCCTATGCCCAAGACTTCATGCTGGGTTTTAGGATTCCCCAAAGTCAGAAAACTCCATCTCTGCTTTGACAAGTGTACCATTTTAAGATCATGTCAACGTCCTTCTCCATCTTTAGTGTTAATACATGTCCCACCTCTCGTCTCTGGCTCCTCAACAATTCTTGTTATGTAAAAAGTGCAAAATTTTGTTTACACATTATTCTAAAATCAGGTAATCTACACAGGGCCATGTTTTCCATCAGGCAGCTGAATGCCTGAGTGACCCTGGCATGGCTTACTTGTGGCCAGTATAAGGTTAGCCAGAGGCTCTTTATTCACTAGACTAGAAGACAAATTACTCTTTGCTTTTTTCTGGTAGACTCCAAAGACATCCCTAACTTATGAAAGTTAAAATGAAAAGCCATTTATTTACTATCAATAAAAACAAGTCTTCCTTATCAGACATGTAGGCTTTCTTAACGTCTTGTGAAATAATTTTCAAGATAGGATATTCAAGCATTAAAGAGAAGTCAATTGAATTCATTCCTTCCTAAATGTATTTTGCCACCAATTGGTTGAGCATTTCCACGCAAAGACACACACACACAAAAAAACCCAGTGCCGTCAAGTCGACAAAGTCACAGGATGAGGTGAAAATGGCCTGCTACAAATTTGTTCATTTATTCAGCAATACTTTTATTGAATACCTATTAAGTACTCTTTTCTTAAACATTACCCATGGCCTGCTTTGACGGAAGGAGGCATGAATAACTTCTCAGGCGTCTTGAAGTATCTCTGTCAACTGGGCCATGGGTGTCCCAGTCTGGTAAATGGGATCTGGGCAGGGTCCCGAGGGCAGGTAAGATATTCTAGTCTGTACCCTAGTTTGGAAGGAATATTAGAAAAGGAAATAAAATTGCTGAACCAATGATTTTAGGTATTTTAATAGAGGTCATAATCGTAATGATGGATAAATTCAATGTATCCCTATTCAGCTTCTCAGCCAGATTTCAATACCACTGGAGAGGCCACTGCAAAGTCACTCAGCACTAAGAAAAGTATGAAAAAGAAGAGTAGAAAGAGCTAGATGCCTTAACCCCCTTGCAGAGTTTCGGTCAGGTAATCGATCCTGAAATTTATCCCTCATGCGTGTCACAGTCGTTTGCCTGCAGTCCCACTCCTGTGCTGGAGAGCTGCCTCTGGGGCTGCTGGAGTCAGGTTTCTGGTCCAGTATTCTGCTCCCGGGTAATTGGGAGGAGCCTCAGCATTTCAGCAGTCACAAACTGGCTAAAGGACAACTTTCAGGGCCAGGTATCTGAGCTCCTGTTGAGAATCCTTTGTTTCTATTGCTACCCCTCAGTAAACGTCCGGATTGCCTCCAACTTTACTCTTCCTTTAGGGCCACATGTTCAAAATCCTCATTTTGTTACTTTCAGATGACCCATTATACAAAATTTTATGGCTCATCAGAAACAGCCTCTGGGTTTTTGCAACATATTTTTACCCCTCCTTGAGGATAAAGAAAGCCTAAAAACCCATTGCCATCGAGTCAATTTCAACTCGTAGCCACCCTATAGGACAGAATAGAACTGCCCCATAGGGTTCCCAGGGACAGCCTGGTGGATTCAAACAGCTGACTTTTGGTTAGCAGCCATAGATCTTAAGCACTATGCCAGCAGCGTTTCCAAAGAAAGCCTAGTGATTAAAAACTCTCCATTGAGAGAAGAAAAATATTTCATCTTTGCTTGCTGTGTTAACATCCCTCAGAACAGTCAAGTTTCCTGACAAAGCAGCCATAAATGAAGGAATATAGAAAAGAAGTTGAATTCTCTGCCAGTGGATCACCTCACCAGCCATGCCACTGGTAGGGTACTCAGTGACAGTAAGAATAATCCTTTAGGTATGTATAACAAATTAGTTTGCATCCCAATCTGATAACTCTGTTATATAATAAAATTTTTCATTAATGAGTCACAAGTACATTAAAGCAATTACCTCAACTCACACAGCAAGACAAGCAATACTCTAAGACTAGCCCATGGCTTTGGACTCTAGCTCTAGTGCATCATGTGGTACATTGGCCTGTTGTATCATCTTTCCTGCCTTTTAACTCACGTAATTCCTCGTGCCTCTCTTATGCAGTTAATGATATGGTTTTCTTTCCTTTCTGATTAAAGTGCATGTTCCTTAGTTCCTTGGCGCAAAGACAGCATTATCACTTTCTTCCTTTGTTAATCTCTATACTGCACAAGGTAGGAGCTTAAAAACTGTTTGCTGAAAAATTTGAATGAATGAGCCCCAGGAGACCTGGACTGCATTTACTTATCTCAGAACAAATCCTGGAGAAGGCTAAGAAATGGACTGGGATGTGGTTCAACTAGTTTAATTATCTGGTACAGGAATCTTTAACCTTAGAGTGGACTAGCTATCATTTTGACCTAGTATCTCTCTCCTTCCACATATTTATTCCAATTAGCCGATTAACTCACAAAGGTCAGGATTGGAGCACAACTAAATTGTTCAATGAAGAGGCTAGAAATGTTCCTAACTTCTTAATAAATTTTTCTTCTTGATGATGATATACACTTTATCATTCACATGTAACTCCTTGCAAGGTGAGATGTTTCTTGCAACAAAACTAGCAGTGTAATTAAGGACTACAGTCCATGCATTCTGTCTGGCACTAATCACTTTGGTGACTAGACTAGACACAGGGCTATGACAGTTGCTTGCAGGCAGGAATTAGCATGAGAACAGTCCTTTTGCGAACATGCAGAGAGGTCAATAAGTACATAATTATAAATTAGCTTGGTGGACTAGTGTGGCCATTAGCTGGGTCGAGTGTTCCTATTTCATATAATTGTTTGCTGCACCTGAATTAATTTGAGTGTTTAAATCCTGCATATTAATTCTGTGCTGCAGGATGTAAAGCTTTGGACTAATCCCTTTAATACTCTTTAGTATAAACACCTTAATCAAGCAACAGCTTTATAATTAGTCCTACTTACAGGCTGGATATCATTTACTAGTTTTACAGCTCATAAGTTACCACAACTTTTTAATCATAGTAATTATGCTTTCAAATGTGAGCATAAATGGGCTTTTCCAGTATCTACCAAAAAAGAAACCAAGACAGTCAAAATCAGAAGATTAATAAAATCCAATATATGGATATACTTTGTATTTTTATGGTAGCTCAAGATCACTCATCCCTGGAATTTAATCACCGGATTAAGGTAGGCTATTGAGCTGAGAAAGGGATTTTTTTTTTCCTTTAAAAGGAAGTACAATTCTATATACATTACATATTTCTTTTGTAGGGTGTGAAAAATGCTGACGTGATTTAATTTTATCGCAGCAGTGAGCGCTCTGACAATATCCCTTTCGTGTACTAAACCTAGTAAGTAAATAATGGTTTAGCTGCTAAGGATGTGCTGATCCACTTCCCTTTTTATCTATTTTTCCCTGAGGATTTTAAGGTACAAATCATCTCCAGCATTAAGAACATCTGTATGGTCGCGATACACAGTTCAGAGAGCAGCACTTTAAATTAAGTCTTAAATAGACATTTAAATTAAATTTATTAATCCAGATATTTATATTAATTAAAGTAAAATTAATTATTTAAAGCACTTCATTGAGGCTTAGCAATATTGTAAAACTTAAGAGTATCCTGTATTGTTGCTAATCTAAAATGAATATATATTATTGGTCTGTCTACTATAAGTACATAATCACTATTTTTATATATCTTGCTGAAATATTTATTTGAAATTCTGGCACACATTTAATGTATGGATAATTTTCCTGAACAAACTTCATGAAAAATAGTCTAAACTTTTTGAACTTTAACCAAAAAAATCTATAATTATATGAAATAATATACCGTATTTTTATGCAAATAACGTGCACCTTTTATGTTTGTTTGCTAACCACACCCTCCCTCATGAGGTATTTTCATAAGCTCCGCTTTGCCAATTTTTAAACAATGTTGCTGTAACAAAAATTACCAGATTACAAAAATATCTTGCAGGGGGAGAAGGCATGGTTGGCAAACAAACATAGAAAGTGCATGATGTTTGCATAAAAATATGGTATGTGTTAATGCATAGGACATATGTAAACATATGTAAATATAAATAGTCACACCCACCTTGTCATAAGATAGTGAAACATAGACAATAGTTACAGACTTTATTTTACCACACAAACAAAAATTGTTGATTACCCTGTATTTAATTTGGTCATAGTGAATCTTATTGATTACAAAGATGGTCAAGGTAATTGACCATGTTATAGGCCAGGTCATTGGTTGCATATAGACATAATTATTATGAGGGTACTCTAATACTGTTAGAGTAGTTAAATAAAGTATCTGCTGCTCAACATAATGATGGTATTCTTAGTTTATAAATTGATTAGTGTTGTGGACTTTTGAATTGTTAAACGGTTGTACGGTATAACTCAGAACCTTTCAGTTGGGTAGAAATATTTGAGGAAATTTTCAGAAATAGATACAGAATAGACTAAAATGTAATCTATTGTGGGATAAACAGAGACCAGCTGAAGCTAGCTGGAATCTTAGAGACTGTAGAAGGAAACAGCAATCTGTAACAACAGAGATACACATCCAGCTCATCCTTGCTTAATGCAGAGTTGAGTTTCTGAAGAATCTTGACATTACCGCAGGAAAGCTTTAAACCTGTGTCAGGCCCGGAAAACATCAAACCAGCTTTCTAGCACTGGGGACGTCTGGAATAATTGTTAGCCAGTGGGGTTGACAGGGAGCTAGAAAGAGGAAAACAATGATGGACCTTTTCCTTGGCATTTCCCTCCAGTGGCAGTCCCTACCTGGGGCAGGGGAAAAAAATCTTATCATTGAATAAAGATGGAAAATGTGATTATCATATGGAAAATATAATAAAATATATACAGCACTTCTCAAAGTGAAATTCACAGACTCACGGGCATCACCAAGACTCTGTTAGGGGATCTGAAATATCAAAACAATTTAAAAAATAATACTAAGGCATTATTTGTCTTTTTCACTGTATTGATATTTGCGATAGCAATCCTTACAAAATAGTTACAAAAACCACTGGCTCATTAGCCTGAATCAAAGCGGTGACCCCAGACTATACTAGTAGGCATTGCAATTTTCACCATCATCCACTGGCAGCTAGAAAGAAAAAAAAAAAAAAAAAAGTCAGTGCCAAGTCATATTTCATTCTAACTCTGTTACACCTAATACATCTCTTATGTCCAGATGTGTTTATTTTCACTTGTCTTCCAATAGCTCCTTTCTCTATTCCCCACCACCCAGACTGGCTTTCCATGAAAACTTTCCATGCCATAGCTCCCTCCACTCTTTCTTTGACATTTCTTGTACCTCCAATTGCCCTCTACCTCTTCTTTTTTTCTTTAAATATAATTTTTATTGTGCTTTAAGTGAAAGTTTACAAATCAAGTCAGTCTCACACAAAACCTATATACACCTTGCTCCATACTCCCAATTACTCTCTCCCTAATGAGACAGCCCTCTCCCTCCCTCCACTCTCTCTTTTCGTGTCCATTTCCCCAGCCTCTAACCCCCTCCACCCTCTCATCTCCCCTCCAGGCAGGAGATGCCAACATAGTCTCAAGTGTCCACCTGATCCAAGAAGCTCACTCCTCACCAGCATCCCCCTCCAACCCATTGTCCAGTCCAATACCTGTCTGAAGAGTTGGCTTCAGGAATGGTTCCTGTCCTGGGCCAACAGAAGGTCTGGGGGTCATGACCACCAGGGTCCTTCCAGTCTCAGTCAGACCATTAAGTCTGGTCTTTTTATGAGAATTTGGGGTCTGCATCCCGCTGCTCTCCTACTCCCTCAGGGCCCTTTCTGTCTCTTGGCCTCATAATTACCTTGTGTCCTTGGTGTTCATTCTCCTTTGATCCAGGTAGGTTGAGACCAATTGATGCATCTTAGATGGCTGCTTGCTAGGGTTTGAGACCCCAGATGCCACTCTTCAAAGTGGGATGTGAATGTTTTCCTAATAGATTTTATTATGCCAATTGGCTTAGATGTCCCCTGAAACCTTGGTCCCCAAACCCCTGCCCTTGCTACACTGGCCTTTGAAGCATTCAGTTTATTTAGGAAACTTCTTTGCTTTTGGTTTAGTCCAGTTGTGCTGACTCCCCTGTATTGTGTGTTGTCTTTCCCTTCACCTAAAGTAGTTCTTAAATACTATCTAATTAGTGAATACACCTCTCCCACCCTCCCTCCCTCTCCCCTTTTGAAACCACAAAAGAATGTTTTCTTCTCAGTTTAAACTATTCCTCAAGTTCTTAAAATAGTGGTCTTATACAATATTCGTCCTTTTGCAACTGACTAATTTCACTCAGCGTAAAGCTTTCCAGGTTCCTCCATGTTACGAAATGTTTCACAGATTCCTCACTGTTCTTTATCGATGCGTAGTATTCCACTGTGTGAATATACCATAATTTATTTATCCATTCATCTGTTGATGGGCAGCTTGGTTGCTTCCATCTTTTTGCTATTGTAAACAATGCTGCAATAAACATGGGTGTGCATATATCTGTTCGTGTAAAGGCTCTTACTTCTCTAGGATATATTCCAAGGAGTGGGATTGCTGGATTGTATGGTAGTTCTATTTTTAGCTTTTTAAGGAAGCACCAAATTGATTTCCAAAGTGGTTGTACCATTTTACATTCCCACCAGCAGTGTATAAGTGTTGCAATCTCTCCACAGCCTCTCCAACATTTATTATGTTGTGTTTTTTTGGCTTAATGCCAGCCTTGTTGGAGCGAGATGAAATCTCATTGTAGTTTTGATCTGCATTTCTCTAATGGCTAATGCTCATGAACATTTCCTCATGTATCTGTTAGCTACCTGAATGTCTTCTTTAGTGAATTGTCTATTCATATCTTTTGCCCATTTCTTAATTGGGTGATTTGTCTTTTTGTAGTTGGGTTTTTGCAGCATCATGTAGATTTTAGAGATCAGGCACTGATCGGAAATGTCATAGTTAAAAACCTTTTCCCGGTCTGTAGGTAGTCCTTTTACTCTTTTGGTGAAGTCTTTGGATGAGCATAGATGTTTGATTTTTAGGAGTGCCCAGTTATCTAGTTTTTCTTCTGCATTGTTAGCGATGTTTTGTATACTGTTTATGCCATGTATTAGGACTCCTAAAGTTGTCCCTATTTTTTTCTTCCATTATCTTTATAGTTTTAGATTTTCTATTTAGGTCTTTGATCCATTCTGAGCTCATTTTTGTGCATGGAGTGAGGTATAGATCTTGTTTAATTTTTTTTGCAGATGGATATCCAGTTATGCCAGCACCATTTGTTAAAAAAGACTTTTTTCCCCCATTTAACTGTTTTGGGGCCTTTGTCAAATATCAGCTGCTCATATGTGGATGGATTTATGTCTGGAGTCTCAATTCTGTTCCATTGGTCTATGTAGCTGTTCTTGTACTAGTACCAGGCTGTTTTGATGACTGTGGCGGTATAATAAGTTCTAAAATCAGGTAAAGTAAGGCCTCCACCTTTGTCCTTCTTTTTCAGTAACGCCTTATTTATCTGGGGCCTCTTTCCCTTCGATATGAAGTAGGTGATTTGTTTCTCCATCTCATTAAAGAATGTTGTCGAGATTTGGATCAGAATTGCATTAAATATATAGATCCCTTTTGGTAGAATAGACATTTTTATAATGTTAAGTCTTCCTATCCATGAGCAAGGTATCTTTTTCCACTTATGTAAGTCTCTTTTGGTTTCTTGCAGAAGTGTACTGTAGTTTTCTTTGTACAAGTCTTTTACATCTCTGGTAAGATTTATTCCTAAGTATTTTATCTTCTTGGGGGCTACTGTAAATGGCATCGATTTGGTGATTTCCTCTTCGATGTTCTTTTTATTGGTGTAGAGGAATCCAACTGATTTTTGTATGTTTATCTTGTATCCTGATATTCTGCTGAACTCTTCTATTAGTTTCAGTAGTTTTCTTGAGGATTCTTTGGGTTTTCTGTGTATAAGATCATGTCATCTGCAAATAGAGATACTTTTCCTTCTTCCTAGCTAATCTGGATGCCCTTTATTTCTTTATGTAGCCTAATTGCTCTAGCTAGGACCTCCAAAACAATGTTGAATAAGAGCAGTGATAAAGGGCATCCTTGTCTGGTTCCGATCTCAATGGGAATGCTTTCAGGCCTTCTCCATTTAGGATGATGTTGGCTGTTGGCTTTGTATAAATGCCCTTTATTATGCTGAGGAATTTTCCTTCTACTCCTGTTTTGCTGAGAGTTTTGTCAAATGCCTTTTCTGCATCAATTGATAAAATCATGTGATTCTTTTGTTTTATTTATGTGGTGGATTACATTAATTGTTTTTCTAATGTTGAACTATCCCTGTATACCTGGTATGAATCCCACTTGGTCATGGTGAATTTTTTTTTTGATATGTTGTTGAATTCTATTGGCTAGAATTTTGTTGAGGATTTTTACATCCAGGTTCATGAGGGATATTGGTCTATAATTTTCTTTTCTTGTGGTGTCTTTACCTGGTTTTAGTATCAGGGGCATGGTGGCTTCATAGAATGAGTATCGGAGTATTCCGTCCTATTCTATGCTCTGAAATACCTTTAGTAGTAGTGGTGTTAACTTCTCTCTGAAATTTTGGTAGAACTCTGCAGTGAAGCCTTCTGGACCCGGGCTTTTTTTTGCTGGGAATTTTTTGATTACCTTTTCAATCTCTTGTTTTGTTATGGCTCTATTTAGTTGTTCTACCTCTCTTTGTGTTAGTTTAGGTGTTAGTTTAGGTAGGTAGTGTGTTTCTAGGAATTCATCCATTTCTTCTAGGTTTTCAAATTTGTTAGAGTACAATTTTTCATAGTAATCTGATATGATTTTTTTAATTTCAGTTGGGTCTATTGTTATATCACCCATCTCATTTCTTATTCAGGTTATTTTCTTCCTCTCTTGTTTTTCTTTTGTCAGTTTGGCCAGTGGTTTATCAGTTTTGTTGATTTTTCAGAAAATCAGCTTTTGGTCTTGTTAATTCTTTCAATTGTTTTTCTGTTTCATTTAGTTCAACTCTAATTTTTATTGTGTGTTTTCTTCTGGTGACTGAGGGTTTCTTTTGTTGCTCTCTTTTCTATTTATTCAAGTTGCAGGGATAATTCTTTGATTTTGCCCTTTCTTCTTTTTGCATGTGTGCATTTATTGATATAAATTGTCCTCTGAGCACTGCTTTTGCTGTGTCCCAAAGGTTCTGATGGGAAGTGTTTTCATTCTCATTGGATTCTATGAATTTCTTTATTCCATCCTTAATGTCTTCTATAATCCAGTCTTCTTTGAGCAGGGTATTGTTCAGTTTCCAAGTGTTTGATTTCTTTTCCCTGCTTTTCCTGTTATTGATTTCCACTTTTATGGCCTTATGGTCAGAGAAGATGCTTTGTAATATTTCAATATTTTGGATTCTGCTAAGGCTTCCTTTATGACCTAACATGTAGTCTATTCTCGAGAATGTTCCATGTGCACTAGAAAAGAAAGTATACTTGTTTGCTGTTGGGTGGAGTGTTCTGTATATGTCTGTGAGGTCAAGTTGGTTGATTGTGGCATTTAGATCTTCCGTGTCTTTATTGAGCTTCTTTCTGGATGTCCTGTCCTTCACCAAAAGTGGTGTGTTGAAGTCTCCTACTATTATTGTGGAGCTGTCTATCTCACTTTTCAATGCTGATAGAGTTTATTTTATGTATCTTGCAGCCCTGTCATTGGGTGTATAGATATTTAATATGGTTATATCTTCTTGGTGTATTGTCCCTTTAATCATTATATAGTGTCCTTCCTTATCCTTTCTGATGGATTTAACTTTAAAGTCTATTTTGTCGGAAATTAATATTGCCACTCCTGCCCTTTTTTGATTGTTGTTTGCTTGATATATTTTTTTCCATCCTTTGAGTTTTAGTTTGTTTGTGTCTCTAAGTCTAAGGTGTGTCTCTTGTAGGCAGCATATAGACGGATCCTGTTTTTTAATCCATTCTGTCTCTTTATTGGTATTTTGGATAGGTATGAATTTAGTGCTATCATTTTGTGTGTTGTTGACAGTTTCTTTTTCCCACTTAATTTTATGTGCTGAGTTGATTATCTTTATATATTGTCCTTTCCTCATATATGTTGTTGTTGATTTTGTTTGTGCTGAGTCTTTTTTTTTTTTTTCTATTTCATTTTGATGAGTAGGATAGTTTGTCTCCTTTGTGGTTACCTAATTATTTACCCCTGTTTTTCTAAATTTAAACCTAACTTTTATTTCTTTGTATCGCCGTATCTTCCTCTCCATATGGAAGGTGTATGAATACATTTCTTAGTCCCTATTTATTATTTCAATGTTGTCTTCTTTTATATAATAACATGGCTGTTACCCTGTTTTGAGCTTTATTTGGTTTTTTTTATTCTTGCTTTGTTTTTTTTTTTTTTGGATTTCCCTGTCTGGCCTGACTTCTGGTTGCTCTGCCCAGCATTCTAGTCTTGGGTTGATATCTGATATTATTGATTTTCTAACCAAAGCACTCCCTTTAGTATTTCTTGTAGTTTTGGTTTGGTTTTTAAGAATTCCCTAAACTTGTGTTTATTTGGAAATGTCTTAATTTCACCTTCACATTTAAGAGACAGTTTTGCTGGATATATGATTCTTGGCAGGCAATTTTTTTCCTTCAGTTTTTTAAATATGTCATCTCATTGCCTTCTTGCCTGCATGGTTTCTGCCGAGTAGTCCGAGCTTATTCTTGTTGGCTCTCCTTTGTAGGTGACTTTTCGTTTATCCCTTGCTGCTCTTATAATTCTCTCTTTATCTTTGGTTTTGGCAAGTTTGATTATAATATGTCTTGGTGACTTTCTTTTAACATCTACCTTATGTGGAGTTTGATAAGCATCTTGGATAGATATTTTTTCATCTTTCATGATATCAGGGAAGTTTTCTGCCAACAAGTCTTTAAGAATTTTCTCTGTATTTTTCTGTTATCCCTCCTTGTTCTGGTATTTCAAACACTTGTAGGTTATTTCTCTTGATAGAGTCCCACATGATTCTTAAGGTTTCTTCATTTTTTGATATTCTTTTATCTGATTTTTCTTCAGATATATTAGTTCCAAGTGATTTATCTTCGAGTTCAGAAATTCTAGCTTCTACTTGCTCAAGTCTACTCCTCTGACTTTCTATTGAGTTGTCTACTTTATAATTTTATTGTTAATCTTCTGAATTTCTGGTTGCTGTCTGTCTATAGATTTTTCTAGCTTATTAAATTTTTCATTACATTCCTGAATAATCTTTCTAAGTTCTTTATCTGTGTGTTCCTGGCTTGTTCTGTGTATTGCCTCATTTCCTCCCTGATGTCTTGAAGGATTCTGTATGTTAAACTTTTTATTCTGGCTCTGGTAATTCCAGGAATGCACTTTCATCTAGAAGATCCCTGGATTGTTTGTTTTAAGAGCCCGTTGAGGTGATCATGATCTGTTTCTTTATGTGATTTGATATTAACTTTTGTCTCCAAGCCACCTGTAAGTTATTGTATTAGTTTATGCTTGCTTACTGTGTTGTAGCTGCTTGCTTTGCTTTGTTTTGGTATGCCCCTATGGGTTGCTTGAGTGAGCTAGCTTGATTATTTTTGCCTTTGGAGCTCTGACGTCCTGTCCTCAGATAGCTAGGGCTGTTATCAGGTATATCAGTCTAGGAGTCCATTCAGCTTTCTTGTATGAATTCAGCTCAGGTTTCCAGGTAGCTGTTCATCAAGTGTGTGGTACCTGCTCTGTCCTACAGTCTTAGAGGGGCAGGGGTGATTAGCGTATATACCAGTATCTGATTGTAGCAGTATCTGATTGTAGCAGTTTGTGGAGCTAGCAAATTATCTTTTCCCCCAATTGCAAATTTTTTCCTTCCCCAAGGCTGGTGGGATGGCTCTAGGCGGTCAACCAGGCCTATCTCAGGCCCAGGGAGTTCAACCACTGAAGCTGGCTTGGGGATGGGGGGCGTGGAAAAACATATGCAACTACTTAGCTTTTGCTGGGAGCGCCGTTCTTCTCTGGTTCCAGAGGTGTGAGTAGGCTGTGTGGCTGGCTGCTTCTCCCTGAGGAAACTGTGGCTGGACGCTAGTATCAGCCCACAACTGCAGCTCCGGGAATGGTGCCTGAGGGCTCCTGGTGATTCAGGTCCAGTAACTCCACTTCTGAACCGTCTCTTCCTCCCCGGGCCTTAGTTCATTTTCTAAGCTTACCTTTGAAGCTCAGAGCTCCCAGCTTGTTACAAATATACTTGTTTCATCTTTTTTTCTGGTCTTTGTTGTAAAGAGGGCTTGCTGGAAGCGTCTGTCTATTCTGCCATCTTGGCCTCGCCTCCTTAAAATGTCGCCCTTTACCTCTCCTTGAAAGATATGTCAAGCCTTGAGCTCATTCTGCAAGTGTCTAGGATTCTGAACCACTCTTCTGCTCCTCTCAAATTATCTTGAAGCATCCAGTTTCTTCAGGATCCTCTTTTGTGTTTTCTGACATGATAGCTAAATATTTTGGTAACTTTATCCTTACAGTATTAATGGGTGAAAAATTTCCTTATCGATACCCTCCACCCCTTCATTTGTTAGGTGGAAGGCAACCATTTCCTCAAAGAATTCTTAGGGCAGCATGTGGTTGAAATATACTTTCATGCGTATTTAGACTTTATGGATATTCTGTTGTCATCAAATCCATTCCTACTCATAGCAACCCTTTAGGACAGAGTAGCACTGCCCCATTCTGTTTCCAAGGAGCAGCTGGTGGATTTGAGCTTCCAACCTTTTGGTTAACAGCAGAGCACTTAACCACTGCACCACTAGGGCTCCAGCCTTTATGGATAGAAGCATGATATCCAGGATGAAAGTACTCATGGGCCTACTAAATTCTTCTTTTCACAGACAATAGCCAAGGATTCAAATGGTGAATCAACTGAAAATTATATTATCAGGACATCAGAGGTGCTTAGTGCATCAAAAAGAAGGCACAGTGAGGTTCTATTAGCTGCATGGAAGGGTTGATGTACAGTCTTGTAGTAAACAAATTACATTTAGTCTACTCAGCTCCAGAGTAGCCCCAGAAACGTTGTGTTTCAGAAAGTCAAGATTTTGTTATTAATCAGAAAGAGCTATTGAGAAATGATGACATTTTCTTGTGAGGAAGCATAAACATAGCTCCATAAATTAAACTCTCTCTCGATTAGAATCATGGTTTTCAAACTGTGCTTTGAGGAGATTCTCTGGAGCAACTTTGGGGAGAGCACTGAGTCAGTGGGCTCAGCATTCCCTCTTGTTTCAAGAAGAGGATCTCTGCTAATATTCATTAAATTCACTTACGTCTTTGAGAAAAAAAGGGATAAGAGATTAAAAGGCAGAAAAATTTCTGAAGATAATCGGACATTTTTTTTTTAACCTCAAATTCCCTTCTGAGTCTTTTCGTGGAGATATTGAGGACTACCAACATTGGAGTTGTCTTGATGTAAGCAAGCTTTTCTGTGTTCCTGAAAACACACTGTAGAGGAGGAAGCCCCTATGCCTTTTAAAAGCCTTGCATTAGGGGATCATAGCTTAATGTCTCTAATCAGAGCACCCAAATTCATTTTCTTTAATCCAAATCATCTGATTTATGTCATTCCAATTCATCATATATTGATTGTGTACTATGGTGTGCAAGCTGCTAAACTGCATGCCAAGATGGTCATGAAAGGAAAGTCTTTCTCCTAGTTTTAGAGCAGTTTTAATCTTTTAGAGGATTTTGTCCAGCTTTCTCATTGTCAAGGGCAGAAGTAAAAAAACAGGGCCCCAGAATTACAGTGCACCTGGTAATGCTACCCCCCTCTCCCGCATGCCAGGCTTCTCTGCCTTAATTCACTAAGGAGATCATTTGGACTATGTCCACCCTGCTTTACATCTCCTTTAACGTTAACTGCGATAAGAAGCCCATCTTACATGTCATTCCTCATGACCTGTACTCCCATCCTTTGTATATCTCCTAATCTGATTCCTTTTCATTCCCCCTCTTAGTTCCTAAACCCTGTGTCTGTGCCTTCTGGAACTCATGCAGAGAATGAGTCAGTAGAACAGTCTCCTGTAACTACAAACTTTCTCTCTGTGTTATATTCACCTTTGTTCTTTGAGTAAAATTTTGAAACCTGACTCTCCCCTGAGGACACCGCATCCACTAAAGTCCTCTACTGTTGTATTTCTTTTTTTACAATACACCTTAAACCTCACATGCTTTCAGTTGGGTTAAGTATTCTCATGGCTCCTCGTGCTGCTTTCAGAATTTTGCCCCTCCTTCCTTCCTAAAACTCTTTAGTTTTGAAACACATACCTCCAGATCATACTACCCTCTCCTCTTCTTGCTGGGATCATCTGTAAACTCTTGGGCTCAATCCTTGTTCGATGAAGGTTTTAGAAACTGGCTCAGTGTCATTCTTTCAAATACTAATCCTAGTATAAAACCAAAACCTGTTGCCATTGAGTCGGTTCCTATAAGACAGAGTAGAACTGCTCCATAGAGTTTCCATCTGAACTGCCAACCTTTTGGTTAGCAGCCATAGCACTTAATCACTACATCACCACATCACCAGGGTTTCCAATCCTAGTATACTCCTTGGTAATTTCAATAGCTCCAATGATCCATTCAATATCCTAGACTTTCAGTGCCTTCACCTCCTGTCCTCAGTCACTCATTCCCATTGTCATCCCTGAGACCTTATCACTGCCATTACCCACACCTCACCCACAATCTCAACTTCTGTCTGCTTAAGCCACTCCCTCTCCATCTTGACTCAGACAAGCCTTTAACCCTACTATAGTCTACAGTTCATTAATTCTATCACTTTTTTACTGTCTCTCACCCTCTCATGTTATCACTTCTGTCCTTACCTACCAAATTCCATGGCGCTTCGTGACTATCACTCTCTTGCATCCATTTTCTAGTTCCTTGACCCTCTCTTGCTTCTTTAAACACATCAAGTATGCCCTAGCTTCAGGGACTTTGCATTTCTCCTGATTTCAATGCTTGCCTCTTGAATAGTCACATTATACTCCCTCACTGTTCTTAGGCATCTGCTCAGATGTCATCTTTTCATAGAGTTCTTCCCTAAACTCCTTATATAAAATAGCACCCACTTCTTACAGTCCCTATTCTCTTTACACTGCTTTCCATTTTCTCCGTGGCATAGCGTATCACCAGTTGGCATATTATGAATTTATTAGTGTATTGCATGCCTCTTTACTAGACAGTCTCAGTTTCGTTCACTTGTATATCCCTAGAACTTAGAACGTTGCCTGGCATATTGTAGGTGCTCGAATAATGCTCCAATCACTGGGTGAGCAAATGACGGGAGATATATACACAGGCAAACATATACACGCAAAGCACATGCCTGCAAATCTAAACACAATAACCATATCCACCGCTGGATGGTTGAATATTCCTTATTCCCACTGGCTGTCCAAATCTAAGATTCCCAGTTGATACGTTCAGTCCTGTCTTTTAACAATAAATCCTAACTTTGTGACTGTTTTTGAACTTAAATGACTGAAACAGAATTCTAACACTAGAGGAATATATCATGAATTTATTGTAGAGTTTTCTGGAATTTAAGGCCAGAAAGTAAAGCAGGGAATACTTGTTTAACAAAGTATAACCCTTGGCTTTAATTCACAAACTTCATCCTTTTATACATTTTATATTTTTAAAAGTTTCATTTCTTTGCTATTATATCTTTTTGTTCCTAACTATGTATGGACTATGAATGGGAAATGAAGTAAAAGGGAATAAATTCCTAAAATTCCACTTTTATCTCTTTTGATTTCCTTATTGGCAAAGTATTATCTAGTCAAGAAAGACATCCTCCAGAAGCCTTTTGGGTGGTGTTCTTTGTTACAGGAAATCTTTTATTTCATTCCAGCAAAGAAATGAACCAATTTGATATGATGCTTTTATCCCAGAGAAAAGGGCACAACTTCTTTATTTTCAAGGTTGTGCATGTTTTTTTAACTGTAAAACATACTCCACTATTGAAGCTATAATTATATGCACTTGTCAATCAATCTTAACCTACTACACTATGGTTATGGCATTTTATCTAAAAAGAGAAGGATTAAAGGCTTTGAGTGAAATGAAAGGTACACACAGTCAGGGAAGTATAATGCATGTCATTAGCTATCTGGGAAGAGAGAAATGGACAGAGACAGATTACCAATATTAGATTTCTCACAGGCATTAAAGAAGTATTTAAGGCTACCTACAAAATAATGTTAGGGAATTTGACACTTTGATTCTCATTTTGTTCTCTTGGCAATTATTTAAAAGAGCTCCTTCATCCAGCAGCTACATAAATCAAATTTGAAAGGGATAATATTTTAAAGTGAGATTAAGAAAAGAAAAGACAAAAATCTCATTTTAACGTAAGTGCTATGGCACAACTTCAGGAGAGGATTTTAAATGTTATTTTCTTCAAATGCATTTAATTTCTCTGGATACAGTTTTTACAGTGCCTAGGATATCTGGAATTATTTTAAAATACATTTGCTGCCCTTTGGGTTTCTGAGCAGCACCGTAGCAGTCAGGAAGGAAAAGTAACTTAGAGAAGGCAGCAGAAAGGAAGCTAAGACTAAAGTGGTTAATACATTTTCTAAGAAAGATTGGTATGATGTGAAGCAAAACTATGTTCACCATAAAAAATATTGGAAAGTCATGAGTCATAAGAACTGAAGTGCCAGAACTGTGCCTGATGGCCTCAAGGAGTATCTTTTTGAAGTGAGCCTTGCTGATCTGCAGAACAATGAAATTGCATTTAGAAAATCAAAGATAATTACTAAAGATGTCCTGGGCAAAAGCTGTAACTTGTAACTCCTGTAAAAGGAATTTTGTCATGGACAAAATGGTCCTCCTTTAAATAAATTGATGATTGTACTTGATGTTTTTGTACAAATACTACCGATACGGTTATTTGCTTTGTCTTTTCTGTGTACGATTTTAATTAAAACAACCCTTCACAACCAGATGCCAAAAATAAGCTGTGTCCAATTCCAAGGGATCTGCCAAATATGGAAGAAGATGATGGAAAGCATGACTTGAGAGGGTGGACAAATGACCTGAAAGAAGATGTTGATAGCTGATTCCAGACAGCACTGAGGACAACCTAGAAAAGTCTTGCCAGTTTACTTACACTATCCATGATGTGTTGGTTGGAAAGGTAAACTGTGAAATGGTAAAACTTAAGAAACTTCACGGTGAAGATTATTGTTTTGGAAAACCTTTGTGCATAAGATATATGCTCAGATTGAAAAACTGATGGATATAAGCCACCATCCAGAATGTATTTAAAAGTCAGAACTTCAAAAAAAAATCTTATCAGTAAAAAAAGGCGCAATAATAATCGGTATGCTGGCTCCTATGTAGAATAACAAGCTAATGGTAAATTCCTATTAAACGTACTCAATTAATTGTAAGTTTCACTAATGCAGCAGTACTGCCATACCTTTTTCTTACTCCATTTGTTTTTCTAAGTTTTCCTTAGGCCTTCAAAATGGCTCAAACTGGTTCAGTCCTGGCTGAAGAAGTGAAACTGGAATAGACCTGAATGTTTACAATTGGGTGCTCTGGAACGATCACCAGAATTGGAAAAATTATAGGTCGAAGCCCTGAGATGGGTGACTTGGAAGTGGGGTAGTGAACCTGTCAGGAGCCTGATGCATGAGATTGGTTATTGCCAGGACTGTGGAAAGCAACACACATTCAAAGCAGAGCAATCGGCCACCATCTTTGTGCGAGGCACCACTGTTTCCAACTCTGCTCAAAATCCCATGCACAAGAGATCTCGTTGGTATGTAATATGTATGCTACCCTTTTTTTCTAAGAAAAAAGATTAGGTTTCTAGCAGAGTTTTGACCTATAATTTTTCTCATTCTGTTTACCATTCCAAAGCACCCAAATTGTAAACATTTGGGTCTGTTCTGGTTTCACTTCCTTGGCCATGATGGATCTGGGAATAACTGGTACAAAGATCTGGTTTTCCTGGGTATAAAATATATTTCGGGTAAAGGTGAAACCTTTCCTATGCTTTCCATAGACTTGGTATAATTTACCCTTGCTTCAGCCTTTTGAAAACTCGTGAATTCCTTCACCATCTAAAGCTCCCATTTTGTTGAATACTTGCTGCTTGCATCCCAAATCAACTGCATAAACAATTAAAGCTCGAATCTCTGGTTCATTATATAACTGTAAGATAAGATTTCTCTAATTCCAAATTCTACTGGTTTTTCTTTTATAGTTGGAGCTGAATTTTCTTCTCTTGGCTAATTCACAGTAATATAAGCCTTTAGATTGTGAAGCTATAAAAAGTTCAACCAATCTAGAGTTCACATCCTGGTGGTTTGTTTGCCAAAATTTGGCCCAGATATGCCTTGTTTTGTTTGGCTTGTGCACTACTGGCCTACACTGTTTTTCACTTTTTTTTTTTTAACTTTTTATTTTTTAAATCAGTTGACAACATTCAAACTTCAGCAGATTTCATAAAATAGCTAAGATTTATGAAACATTAAAAATATCTTTCAATCTCTCTTTCCTGCTTCGTTTTCCCCCGTTAACATTTATCATCTAGCTATGTTCTATGTATTTTATGTATTTATTGGTGTATTGCCTATTTCCTCAGGCTGGGATGGCTGTATCTCCTCTTTCTGCAAACCTGAATGATCTTTCCCTGCTGGAAAGAAGGTGACTGTGAGATTATAGGGATGTACCTTATTTTTCGCAAATAATGTGTGCCTTCTGTGTTTGTTTGTGGGCCACGCCCTCCCTCCTCAAGGCGCAAGCACAGCCATGCCAATCCTTTTGTGCAACTTGCTGTAAAAAAGAAAATTAGCAAAGCCCGCTGATGGAAATACCTCGGGGATGGGGTGGGGGTGGAAGTCCGGGTGGGGGTGGGGGTGGGGTGCGGAGGTGCGGCCAGCAAACAAATGCAGAAAGTGTCCATTATTTGTGTAAAAATACAGTACTATACAACAGATAAGGCATCTTTTCCCCAAAAACACCTACTTCATTTAGCCAGTAGCTCTTGAAATTCACTTAGGACAAAGCCCTTCACTCTGTCCTTAGAATAACCATTAACTTACTGATTCTTATTACAAGTAAGGTGGAATGACTTATATAGGATCCTATTGCTCTGAATAGTTTCAAAAGTATATTAGAAGAACATCTTTGTTTTTCAGATATGTTACATTTCAGTCTCATGCAGGGCTTGGAGAGTTGTATCAGCTTTACTTCAATAATGAATGAATCTGGTCTGCGTACATTATAGGAAGCATAGTACAGAATTTTATATTTCATATGCAATATTCTGATTCTACTTCCTACTGTATAACCTCAGATTCTACTTAAGCTCTATGATAAACAGAAAGTATTTTAACTCATTTATCATTTTTATTTCATTCAATAAATATTTACAGACTTGTCTAAGGGTTATAATTCAGCAAAGTATTGTCAATATATATAGATCATACTTTAACTTTCAAAATATTTATTATTTAATATGGACCCTATAATGTAATTTTTTACAATAAAATTAACATGCTACTTTAAAAAATTATATCAATAGGTTACCAATTGGAAAATGATCTATATTAAGAGTTGATTAATGTATTTCTGAAAACACCTCAAGAATTACAGTAAAGGAGATAAGAATTTGGAAAGTGATTTTTTGACTTATAAAATTTCCTGAGGTATCATCATCTCACGTGTTGGTGTTTATTTTCCGAGTGTTTTATGCTCACCTTGCTTATAAATTGTGTCTTATGCCATTATACATAACATTCAGAAATAATTAAGAGGCAGTTTTTTTTAGCAGAAAGGATGCTTCTATTAATTGGAGCTTAATTACTTAGAATCATGTTTTAGTTTATCTTAGGAACTCTCTTAAAAACTCTGTGAGTTAGGTATTTGTTTTTATTCTCTCTGAGCCTCCATTTCCTAACCAGAAATAAAAGGAGAATGGAGTTTTTACTGTTGTTTGAGAATTGTGGTTAAACTCCCAAAGCTTAGTACTGTATATACTAAATAATCTCCATATGAAGCATAGAACAGAAAGAGATCAAAATAAATGGACTTTGGGGACACTGATCCCGGGTAAAGTTTGTACAAACTGAAAGGTGAACCAACATAGCAATGAAGAAGTATTTTGCAGAGTCATCTGGATTCAAGGAGGCTAGTGAATAATAAAGGAGGCTCTCTGGGAATTGACTAAACACCCCTATCTTTCTAGACTCTGTGGGACATAACTACTGTTTACTTGCAGAGAATATTGGTCAAGTTCAGGGTGTTTAAGACAGATAGTACTGGGTTCAAATGTAAGCTCTGCCTATTAACTAGTTATCTGAATAATAGACTCATTCTCAATTTTCTCTCATCTGTTCGTAGGTCGTAAAGATGTTATCAGGATTAAACGAGATTACACTTGTAAAAATTTTAGCAGAAGGCGTGATTGAGTAGTAAATGATCCATAACTGCGACCTATAATCATCATAACTTTTATCAACATAATCTACATGACTTTCTCCTTTACTCCTTTCATACCTTTATTTAAATATTCAGTATTCGTCTCCTTCCAGTAGAATGTAAGCTCTATTAGGGCAGGAAATTATTTATATACTTATTTATTCACTGTTGTGTCCCCAGAGTTTATAATCTGGCACATTGTAGGTAAGTATTTGTTTAACGAATGAATAATAACAAAATATGGTATGTGATGATGTAGTCTAGTGTCTCTCTAATCTGAGCATATTCTTTGTTCTCATTGGCAGCTGAGTTCACTCTAGTTTTCTTGTGTTATGACAATAGGGGAGGCACTTTAATTTTTATTTGGCAGAAAGAGTTTCTTTATGATGGGATAATTTTTTGGAACAGTAACTAATGGCTTTTCCTTTTGTGTTTCCTGTAAATCCCAATCATTGACATGAAGCCTGTAAATCCCAATCATTGACATGAAGTTTTTTTTCTAAGAGGTGCTTCCATTTTATGTGAAATCACTAAAATCTAAACAATCTCTACTCTTTCTTCACTCTTGTCCTAGAGTTCCTTCTTGACAGGAAGCACAGAGAACAACCTTTAAACATAGCTGGAATTTTTACTCCCACATAGTCACTAGTCCTGACTTTTGTGCTAGGTGTCATCTTCTGACATCCCAGAGGTGCTGTGAACCAGTGAACTTTCCGTGTATATTTTGCATATCCATCTTCTTGAATTTCTTTACTTTAAACAGGAATTCTTTTGGTGTGGTCACTTCTTATCTTTTCTTTTTGCATTGTTATAACCTGTCACAAACAGAGGAGAATTATCCAGCAATCCGTGGCCTCAGCGCATCTCCAGAGCCCATCTCCAGAGCCTCACTGGGTTTATTGGCAGGTGAAATGGGTGGCAGATTTTAGGATGTGGAGGGGATGGCTGACTTCCCTGTCAGCTGTGTCAACTTCCCCTTTCTTCATTTCCTGGTTCATTGCCCACTCCCTGCCTTGTTGCCTTCCAACTGGGCTCAGGGGCATCAAGACAATTAGTTATTTCAGTGATCTTCTGTGATTGGATATGCCGCATTTCTGCTAGAATGCTGCTTACTGCCTATTTTCCTCGCCATTGCATCTTGAGATGAGGGTTGATTTCCACTTGTTGGCTAATTGTGCTTACAGAGAAGATCCAAAATGCTTCATAGTCAAGCTGCCATATCTGGATTGTAACATTAAAACTTCCTGCTGGCAAAATGACTGCAGCAAAAGAGCCAGGCTCAAAACAGCTGCATCACAATTTGATTCCATGGAGATAATCCAAGCAGATTTGAACCAAAGGACCCCCCCTCCCCCAATAAAACAATGACAATGTGAATGGAGCTGAGGGCATATCAATGGAAGGGGGTATTAGGAGGTGAAATCAAAATGATTTTATTGGATAGAAACAGTGAGGTATGCATTTATTTTTAAAAAATGTTTATATATTTATAATTTTTCCTTGGTGATTATCAAAGAAATGGAAAGCTAGCAGCAGAATAGCTGCGTGTTAGACCAGAAAGACGTGCAATACGTTTAGCTCTGGACTATAATCATGTGTACATAGCAGCGATAACCAAATTAGTATGTTTTATCTCCATATGGTAACAAAATAGCTGATTAGAATTATTTTTGAAAGCATAGATGTTTGGAAATTGTTTTAAATGTAGCTGAAAATAGATTAATTGACTCCGCAGTGGTGAGGTCAGCAGTCACATATCAGAAGTCACGTTGTGACATTTTATTAGGCAGAATAATTTAGATGTAGTAGAATGGGCCTCTAAACATCCCTAGTGCTCTCTCAGCCTTTACGCTATTGATGTAATGGAACAAGATTAACAGCTTTAAAAAAAATCTGCTTTCTATGAACATATGAAATCAATAGACCAAGACAAGTGAATAGTTTCATCTTTGATTTGGGCTTTAAGTTCACATTTCTGCTTTTGAAACTCTACAGAGCTGCTTAGCTAAATCCTTGCACAAAGAAACACAATTTAAAACTATTTAAAGACCCAAAGCATCTGCCTTCCTTGGGAAAAAATCTCAGTGGCCTGAGTAGTAACATTTGTTTAGGCCCCAGGGGTGATATGGTTTAGCCTATGCCTGGTTACTTTTCTCCGCTGAATATCAAATTCCTCTTCCTACCTGTTAGCAACTATATATTTGTTTATTATGTCCATTCATTATCATTCAGCTATGAAGAGTCAAAGATCAGCAAGTCAGCCAAAGGTGACCAGAGGAACCATTAGCCTTCTTTTAATCCTGCTGTTTTTGTATTGCAGGAGTCAGATGCCTCCTTTAAACCACTCTTTCCAGTCTCTAAAATATTGAAGGAGGCTCTTATCCACTTTGCATTTCTCTATTTTAAAATAAATTCAAATTAGAAGCTATATGATATAATGTGGTAAAATTCTGTATCATTTAATAATAGAAATGAAAGACAAAGCAGGAGTCTACCAGTGGAATACATTCAATTCAACCATTCAGCAAATATTTATTGAGCACCTGCTCTGTACAAACAACTATTCTATTTGTTTGGGATAGATCAGTTGCATCTACCCCAAACATCTATCACAAAACATGTGAAGAGCCCTGCCCTAGTGGAGTTTATATTCTGCTGGAGGTGGGCTTATAATAAAACATGAAATAATAAATAAGTAAATTACATTGAATGTTAGAAGATTATAAGTACTAGGGGAAAATGGAAAAAAAATATGGCAAGGTAGTGGGAATAGGGAGTGGGAGCAGTTAAGGGCAGTGTGCTTTAATGAGTAGGGTGTTCAGGATAAACTTCAATGAAAAGGTAACATTTGAGAGGAGAGTTAAAGGAGATGCCTTTTAAAATAATGAAACCAAGATCTGGGAAAGGATGTGACTTGTTCAAGACCACATGTGATCATCTGCTGGTGGACATGGAGCCGAGCAATGGCAGAGTGCTGTTTAAGCTTCTGGCTTCTGTGGTAATGGGTCAGGTTTATTCATAGTTAAAGTTTTGTCATAGTAGAATTGCAGAGATGTCAGTAATGAGAGCTGACAAAGAAGAGTCAAGCTGGTTCAAGGGAAATTAAAGTTCTGAAATCTAGAGGATAACAAGGCAAGAAGCAGAAGCAGAGAGCTATCAAACACAGGAGTATGGCATGGGACAGTTCACACAAATTTCAGACAGTGTTGTCCTGTCAGCTTTGGGATGTGCCCACACGTCCACGTGGCCTCACGTGGCACCCAATAGCCCTGCTTGTTGGTGCTTCACTGTCTTTACCCCTTTTCCTAGAATGGCCTATTTTACTCTTGTCTTTTAGAAAACTCATATTCTTCTAACAAGACCCAGCTCCTACCACCTCTTGATGATCCCTTCTTCATTCTTCTTTAGCACCTTGAACTCCATTCTATTAAAGTAATCACAACATTGTGTTGTGGTCTTTTGCAAGCTTTTGGTTAGTCCATGAGTTTATAATTATTAAGGACTATATTTTATTTGTATTGGTTTCTTTCCCTAGCACCTGTTACCCAGGAAGTGTCTGGTAAATGTGAATAAGTCCATGAAGAACCTCAAAGTGATTGCTATTTGTTATATACCTCAGGTGTAATCTCAGAAAATAAAAATCAGAGAAACAAATACTGCTTTGTGTTTGAAGGTAAGGAGCTAGAGTGGAGATGAAATAAAGTGGCAAAAAAAGAATAGAGATGGAGAAATCTTGCAAACTAACAAGCATTTCGTCACTATTCTGCAGTTAGTTTCTTATAAACAGTTCTAGAAATTGTTTGGATTCGGTTTTTGTCCAAGCCCTCCTTCCCAGTCTTCTGTGATTAAACAACTAATTTTTTTAAAAAAAGTAATGATTCATTCATTACATCATGGTTATTTATTCATACAATCATTCTTTTCTGTAAATCAGAGAGTCTATTAGGTGCTGAGAACACAGAAATGAGCAAGACAAAGCCCCAGTCCTTTTTAAGAGTACAACCCAAGTTTTAGATTGTAAGGGGGCAAATGAGTGAAGTTAATCATAATGCAGTATGATATGGACAAAGTGAGACAGGAACAGAGTACTAAGTAAGTGTAATTTCTCTCTCTTTTTCAATGGTGACTGTTGTATAGCCACACGGAGTCAGATATAAACACAATGCCTCTTAGTACATAGAGGAGAAGAAGCCTTCTAACTTTTATAATCCAGCTGACTTTATCCCATTAAGTTCAAATATACTGATATGGTGTTGAATTTATGTCTGTACCAGTTCTGTGATTGTGGAGTCGTGTTCTGAGCCTTTGTTTCCCCATTTATAAAATAAAGATAATAATGCCTACCTCAAAGAAATTCCGTGAAGAATAATTTTGAAAACGTACATATAAATCTGCTAGGGTATATCTAAAACAGACGCTAAACCATGTGATGTTCACTTTACATCATACTCATCTTTGATATCACAAAGTTAAAATTTAGAAATTGCAGACCATGGGTGATTGTGCAAAATGTATTTCATTTTTATAATGCCCAGATTCCTCAAATTTCTACACCACAAGAAAAGTGGACATTTTTTGAGTGACTGGGAAGATTAGGACTTTCAGGTTAAAAGTAAATGCAGCTATATAATCCTGTTCCTAGCAGAATCCTTTTCTATTAGTATTAACCATAATTCTGACCATATTAAAAATAACATTTTCTGTCATCAGAACACATTCCTCAAGGGGATGTTGTTACTGCCTAGTGATGTTTTATACATTTCAGAAGCCAGGTCTCTATAAGTACTTGTCATATTTTATATGTTCTTTCAATTAGGGCACACAGGCTTGACTGTATGACTGAACTCATGTATTAAAAAAGTGATCCCATTTCATTGGTGAACTAAAAGAAAACAGGAATACAGTATAAAATAAAAAGTCCATTCCCTGGAGGTCAGAGAAAAAGAAAAATAGTACAGTTAATGATAGGCCAGTGGAATGTCTTTTTAACCCTCCATGTCATGCATTAGAGTGCTGGTACAATTTATTTAAGCAATATATCCTTAAAGTGAGCTGAACTGTACATCTTATGTTAAAACATTCAACAAAGTTGGTTTTACGGAAAGCTTCTGTCATTGGCTTTTAACCCAGTAAAATTCCAAGAATATTAGTTTTTTCCAAGCCCAAGTTCACAGGATTTGAGCAATAGTTATATAATACACCTATCCACATTTATGTATTCATTTTTGTTAGTGGAATAATATAATTTATATTTTAAAGCAAATGAAAATATTGCCTTTAAAATATATCATGTTCTCTTTATAAAAGCCCAAACTAAACCTTGAATAAATATCAATTAATCAGAAAGCATTATGTTTCAAGAAAAGATACAATTTATTTGAAAACCTTCCCAAATAAGCTTATTATTTTTGTTAAAATAGTCCAGCTGTACTTTTTATGAGAGCTAAACAGACCTTTCTAATGTTCACTGGGCTTAGTGGTGCATACAGTGAATGGTATTATTTTTCAATGTCTGTTATATTACAAAAAGCTCTAGTTGGTCCTTGCATGCAGTGTGGTTTGTATCTTTTGAGCTCCCAGGCAACAATAACCTCTCATCACGATTACAGAGTCTCTTGCAGAAAGATGGGCCTAATCCTGGTGCTCCATCAATTCAGTAATCTATTCCAATCAGTACTTGATGGATTTGACACGCTATCTCTGGCCAAGTGAGACAGATTCAGCAGGTCAGGCAACTTAGCGGCCTGCTGGAAAATATTGGAAAAAATCTCTGTGCTGTATCAAAAAATAATGCACATTAAAACTGCTTCTTGTTTCTTCTCTGTGGACAGAGAACAAATGTGAATAATTTCCAGAGCACATTTCAAAATATTCCTATCATTTTAGTTATTGCAAAAATTTATTGAATGTTAAAAAGTAAAGGTAACCTGATAATTATATTTTAACCCACAAAAATAATTCAAGGCCATTAAATTAGCTAGTTGTTTCAATTCAAAAAGTTTGCTTAATATTTTTAGCTCTTCTTAAGTAAGCATAAACAAATCTGACTTTTGAAAGTCAGGAATCAGCTTTCACAATTAAATTTTTAGAGGTGTAAATAAATATTTTTAAAGATTCAGTTTAAGATTATACATATAATGACAAGAAAAGGAGTCATTTAAGAAAAAAATCATGTTTCACCTCAAGTCTCACTCTTACACTAAGTTTTCTCTGATTCCGAAGGTTGGGGAACATGAGGAGAAGGCCATTTATAAACATGTTACACTTGAGCATTCTGTTTTAACTAGGGAAGATTATTCTCCCTTTGTATTTTTTCCTTTTTATGTTAGCGTTTACAAGAATATAATTAGAAAATTTTTAATTTCTCAATACACATTTATTATTTTAGCTAATAATAATGTTAAGAAAATGTAAATTTTCTTCTCAGAGACACAGAATTAAAACTTAAAACTCACAGGTAATAAACAGCATTTCATATTTTTGTCAGAGGGACAAAATTGAGCTGTGAATTTGTTTCTTAAGGATCAAAGAAAAGCGATGTATAATAGTTAAATATTATTTATTCTATTTCACAAGATTTTTTTTCTTAACTTACATCCCATTTAACTGCTATTTGAAAGATTTCACTATACTCCAAATAGTAGAAGGAAAACAGCTTAGTAAATGTACTCCAACTACTTTTAATGTCTGATAAAAGCAAGTATAGGGAAAATTATGGAGACATATCAATTTTATGTGCTTTCTATTCCCATCCTATTATTTCTTAACTTTTTCCCTTAAGAGCTCTGCTGGCTCCTGTGATTTAACAGCAATATTTAAATAAAAAAGAAACCCTGGCCTTTTCAGCCTTCTTTGTCTTAAGGCTAACCTGTACATAGTAAGCTGTTAGTCTAAAAGTTTTCTCTAAGATTTCAAAAAGCGGTTTCACATGTGATTTGAAATAGCATAAACTCAAAGCACTTAAAGTGATTACCATTCTCTCTATGAGAATAATACATCTCACTTACTTTGGACATGTTATCAGGAGGGGCCGGTCCTTGGAGAAGGACATCATGGTTGGTAAAGTAGAGGGTCAGTGAGAAAAAGGAAGACCCTCAACAAGATGGATTGATACAGTGGCTGCAACAATGGGTTCAAACATAGTGACAATTGTGAGGATGGCACAGGACAGGGCCGTGTTTTGCTCTGTTGTACATAGCGTTGCTATGAGTTAGAACCAACTCAACAGCACTTAACAATGACAACAACTATGAGAATAAAACAGAAACAGAATTCTTCTACAAATGAATTGATTCTTCAGTGGCCCAATACGTGTAAAGGTGTGCCACTATATATGGACCTATGTTCCTATCACATTCCCTAGCACTAAGTGGGGAGACTTGCTTGAAGTAGCTGAGGGGTGGTCATTTAGAAAAGAATAAGCCATGAATGAAGACCTTATTGCACATCTGTCTGGGACTCATTCCCAAATAGCAATGACTGGAGACTATTCTTTAGATTGGCCCAGACTTGGTGATTTAATCACTGGAGTGCGTGACCAAATTCTCTGCTGACTGTAACGGGAGAGGTAATTGATCTTAAATAAAAGGACTCTGCCGTACAATATACATAAGACCTAAGAAAGACACAATAATAGGTCTAGTTACATATGGCTTGGTAAACACAAAATAGATTTTTGTTACAATTGAGCAAGTAATAATATGTTTAATGCACAAGCAGGAAAAAGGGAGAGGAGGTGCGACCATAAACCCTCTCAAAAAGATTGCGACATGTCCATGCCCCCCTTCTTCTCACAAAAAAAGGGAGCATGTCTTACTTTTTTTTAAATTAACTGACAAAAAAAAAAAAAAATTTTTTTTTCCTTTCCTGGATGTTTTACCCATCACCCTTATGTTTAATTTTCATCAAATTTCATAGGCTCAACTTGTAGAATTTTTCTTGGGCCATTTGTGTTGGGCTAATATAAGAGGCAGCTCTTTGCTTAAAATGACCCCATTATCAGATTTGTTCTGAAGACTGAGGAGGGAAGAGAACAGCATCAAAGAAGCTGATGAACGTCTCGGGGCTGTGCAATTCCTTCCTTGACCGCCTGTGTCATTGCAACCCCACGGAACCTTGAAATGTGTCTGCCAGAAACCTGCATTGAGGCCCTGCACCGACACCCACTGCGTGTCAAGAGGCTCTATGGGGAGCAAACTAGAGATTAATATGCGTTGAAAAATAAAATGCCCTTACCACATTTTTGTCTGACCTTTGCACAGTTAAACGAAAATATTTCCTCCCTGGGAGTTTTTGGCTTTATGTCAGGTTTCCAAAAAAAAAAAAAAAAGTGCTTGCAGCATAGGGAGGAAGGGGCGCTCCTAAGTGAACCTTGATGTGTATTAGTACAGAGATGATACCAGTCAGACGTCTCTCTCCTTCCTCCTCTCTGCACTTTATGCTCTACCCTGGGGCAGAATAACATGGAAAATTACATCTATAGGAGAGTTGAATATTGCTTTAAGATGCCAATAACACAAGCTTGGGAGCAGACAATAGAGGCTTTATTTTATTTTGTGCTGGCAAGCTTTATATGCCAAAGCTGTGGCAGAGCAGGTGAGTGGGAGGAAATCAGACTTGTAAAAAGTTAACCTTGAACAAAGAAAACACCAAAAGCTTCGTGTTGTCTGCTCTGAAAGCTTTCCCAGGGACAAAGCCGAATCGATTGCTATGAAGTATTGGGAAACACAAATGCAAAAAGGCTTTCCTCACTCCCTCCTCTCCACAGAGGTTCTTCATAGTCTATTTATTTCTTCATTTTTTTTTTTTTTTTTGGCCAAAGTGCCCAAGGGAAGCATTGGCCTGCTAGTAGCAAGAGATTGCTTTTGTTTTGTGAACATTGCATGGGCTTTAAGGACTAAGCTCGATGTGCCCCAGAGGCCTGGCTGCTCCCCCTTCTTCTGTCTAATCTTTCACTCAAGAATATTCCAAAAAAAAAAAAAAAAAAAAACCCACAAGAATATTGGGGAGACTTTATTGTCACTTTCTTCTGGGGTGGGTTTAGAAAAGAATAAGCTGTGAATGAAGGCCACCATCTGTGGAAGCTGAGAAAAGGGTTAAAGAAATAAAAATATACGAGTCCCAGAAAAAATTACGTTGGTTTGTGAGAAAGTAGCCGCGAGAGGGGCTGGTTGTGCTGGGCTAAGGTTGCATGAAGGAATGGGGAATCCTTTGCATGGCTGGGGTAGGAGGTTAGCCTCTATCCAGCCAGTTCTAACCTGACGGGCATGTAGCTCACTGCCTGATCACAGCAAGCCAATGCTTAGAGGTGTCCCAAAGTCAGGATTCTGAAGAGATGAAGAAAGAACAAAAAGTCCATAGGAGGGAAAGCAATCTCCGTTAGAATAGAAAAACTTTCAACTGGTTTTGGCTGTTAGAAGAAAGCCAAATAAGGAAAATTAATTTTAGTTCAGCTTTTTTTCTCCTCTTTTTTTAAAAATTTTTTTTAAGAAATAGAGTGAGGTGTTTTTGTCTTGGAGCCCTCGTGGCACAGTGGTTAAGTGCTCAGCTATTAATGGAAATGTCCTCAGTTTGAACCCACCAGCCCCTCTGGGGGAGAAGGTCATGGCAGCCTGCTTCCATAAAGATTACAGACTCGGAAACCCTAAGGGGCCGTTCTACTTGGTCCTATGGAGTCACTATGAGTAGAATGGGTAGCTCCTCTTTTTTTTTTTTTTTTTGGTTTTGGTCTTGGTAAAGAAGGAAGTTGCATAGGAATATATCTGACCTTTAGAAATCCAGCTGACTGTTCATTTCTAATGGGAACTGATGCTTTCAAAATACGAAAGCATTTCGATGATCCTAACAGGTGATTGGATGCCTGTGTGTGTGTGTATCTCCCCGACCAGAGTTGTTATAGGATGTTTAAGTTGAAAATTCCTTTTTGTTGTAAAACATCCCCGAGACCCTGAGACCTGAGAATAAAAGGTAATGTTGTGATGAGATAAGCCCTTCCACGGCATTAACTTACATAAACAGTCGAATTAGCTATCCTGTCAGGAGGAAAATGGATGCTGTAGCCACAAAACATTATTCCTGCAGCAGGCCTTTTGATGTATTAAGATAGTTAAAAATGAGAGGCCCAGCATTTACCTTTTGGATTGTTAGGTAATGTGAGGATTATTTGACTTGTTAAAATCTGTTTCCTGTGGATGGTTGTTTACAGAATTGAGAATAGTTGTAATTGTAAGCTTATTCCCCCTCATCATTAAAATAATTCACGCAGCCAACACACTTTTAAAATATTAAACTGAACATAGTTGGGCTGATTAACAGGGAGGAATTTCTTCGTAGACTATAAATAGAGATTCTGCCATTTTTCTCTTTTTCTTTCCAAACATGAGTTTCTTTTGAAAAGGAACCATTCTTCTAACGTGGGTCAGCATGTTCTCTCTCTCTCTCTCTCTTTCTCCCATGATGAAGCATTAATCAGATTCTGATTACTACCTTCAGCTTGTCAGGAGGTAAATGGAAGTTTCAAGAAGAGTCTGAGAGAATTTGTAATCTCTGGCTTGGGGAATTGAGTAAACATATTAAATGTGGAAAGTTAGTTACCAGGGTAATGGGTTAAGAATAGCGTTTAACTATATTCTGCTAAAAATAACCCCTCCCCCCTTTTTTAAGGAATTCAAACATAGTAGCGCTTTAGCAGAACTACTTGCATTTCTGTTTCTTAAATTTGTGCTGTTGGTATATATGTAAAGTATAACAATTTTACATAAAGTTAAGAGAAAAACAAAGGTTTACTACAATTTAATACAACAGAATACAATCTTTAAAAATAATCAATTATTAAGAGTGATGAAATTTTCTGTAAACTTTCACTGAAGATTTATTTCTGTGCAGTGATGTATATAACTTGAATTACCCCCAAATCTAGATAAGGCTATTTCTGAAGTTATTTCTCTTAAATTAAAAAAAAAAAACAGGAAATTATAATTCATGTTTATAGATCATTGAGCATGTCAGCTACTACATCATGACTCTGTAACATAGTTTTGCATATTTTTGGATGAAACGTTAACCTGAAATTATGGAGAGATTTCTCACTTAAGATATTAAAACCCAAAAACCTGTTGCCATTGAGTCGAATATGACTAATAGATACCCTGTAGGACAGAGTAGGACTGCCCCATAGGGCTCCCAAGGAGCTGCTGGTGGATTAGAACTGCTGACTCTTTGATTAGAAACCGAGCTCTTAACAACTGTGCCACCAGGTCTCCAAGGCAACCTTCATATCATATTTAAAAAAAATTGAAGACTGCATGTTACTGACTTGAGAAGTAGCAGCAAATGAACCCTCAATTTACTATTCGGTTACAGACAGCATAGAAATATAATTCTTCATGTGCTGAATGTAGTTTGTATATTGCCTCAAACTATTATTGATTTCTTTTGCTAATAATTCAAGAAAATCATTAGTATTGAGAATCAAAAACCTAGGTGATTGAATCATTTTCATCACAGCTCAGTCTTCTTAAGAAACCTTATATTACATAGCAAATTAAAGTTTTGATATTTTAGTAATGAATTTATGAGTTGAAGCTATTTAAAATATTGTATGTTGCTGAGACATATTGTTTGATCAAGCCAAGTAAAAGTACAGAATTTGCAATTACTAGAATGGTCGAGAAGAAGCACTTTCATCATTTATTCCTCATTTGAAAAAACTTTTGGATATAGCTTTCTCCTTGGCTGCTTGAAGGGTAGAGAGGCAGAGTCCTTTTTTGTTTTTTGCAGTCCCTAATAATTTTTATATTAAATGAATTTGATTTTATGGTCTTAATTTCATCATTTATCCAGTACTAAAGGGACATCAGAATCCCTGGGTGGTATGAACAGTTAATGCTCTCACTGCTAAGTGAAAGGTTGGAGGTTGGAGTCTACCCAGGGGAGCTTCAAAAGAAAGGCTTGGCTATCTACTTCCAAAAAAGTCTTCTTCCATAGCATAGGTTTTTAGAGGTAAATGAAACAAAAGTTTACTAAGTACTTCTTTCCTATATCAACACACTAAGAGCTACTGTATAATAAGAATATCAAATTCATGGTTCTATGCCAATACAGAATGAGATATTTGGTAGTATTATACTCAACACTCAATAACAGTGATATTATGTGACATCCAATATGTCATTTAACATAGGAATTTTGCCAATATTCCAATCTGCTATCACTCAGAAGATAATATTTGTAATTTAAGTACATAGCTTTGCTTAGTCCTCAAAGAGGTATCTTTGCTTTTTAACACTTTAAAGAGGTCTTTTGCAACAGATTTGCCCAAAGCAATGCGTTGTTTGATTTCTTGACTGCTGTTTCCATGTGTGTTGATTGTGGATCAAAATAAGATGAAATCCTTGAGAACTTCAATATTTTCTCCATTTACCAAGATGTTGCTCACCGGTCCAGTTGTGAGGATTTTTTAATTTTCTTTATGTTGAGGTGCAATCCATTCTGAAGGCTGTAGTCTTTGATCTTCATCAATAAGTATTGCAAGTCCTCTTCACTTTCAGCAAGCAAGGTTGTTTCATCTGCATAACGCAGGTTGTTAATGAGTCTTTCTGAAATCCTGATGCCACGTTCTTCTTTACATAGTCCGGTTTCTCAGATTATTCGCTCAGCATACAGATCGAATAAGTCTGGTGAAAGGATACAACCCTGAGGCACACCTTTCCTGACTTTAAACCACATAGTATCCCCTTGTTCTGTTCAAATGACTGTCTTTTGGTCTGTGCACAGGTTCTGCATGAGCACAATGAAGTATTCTGGAATTCCCATTCTTCAAAATGTTATCCATAATTTCTTATGGTCCACACAGTCAAATGCCTTTGCATAGTCAATAAAACACAGGTAAACATCTTTCTAGTATTCTCTGCTTTCAGCCAGGATCCATGTGACATCTGCTGTGATATCCCTGGTTCCATGTCCTCTGAATCTGTCTTGAATTTCTGGCAGTTCCCTGTAGATGTACTGCTGCTACTGCTTTTGAATTATTTTCAGCAAAATTTACTTATGTGTGATATTACTGATATTGTTTGATAATTTCCTCATTCTGTTGGATCACCTTTCTTTGGAATGGACACAAATATGGATCTCTCTTCCAGTTGGTTGACCAGGTATTTGTCTTCCAAATATCTTGGCATAGATGAATGAGCACCTCCAGTGCTGTATCATTTGTTGAAATATCTCAGAGGTTTCAACAAGCGATGTAGCCCTGGAGGTGCTCACTCATGTAAATTAATAGTTTATTCTTTTTTATTGCTGAGTATATTCCGTTGCATGGATATATCATAATTTATTTATCCACCAAATGAGGAACATTTAGGTTGTTTCCAGTTTAGGACAATTACAAATAAAGCTGGTGTGATAGTTAAGGTTGTGTGTCAACTTGACTGGGCCATGATTTTCAGTGGTTAGGCAGTTGTGTAATGATGTAATCATCTCCATAATGAAATTTGATATCATGTAATCTCCTCCATGATGAGATCTATTATGAGCAGCCAGTCAGTCAAAAGGAAGTTTCCTTGTGGGTATGACCTACATCTAATATATGTGAACTTTCTGACAAAGCTTGCTGGCTTTTGCTCTGCTCTGGATCCTGCATTTGGCTCATTATCATCTGAACTCCAATTCTTAGGACTTGATCCAGTAGCCTGCCATCTTTCCTGCTGATCTTGGGTTCATCAGCCCCTGCAGCTACATGAGTTAGAAGAAGCCTCTAGCCTGATGCCTGACCCAGGGACTTGCAACTTTCCAGCCTCTACAACCATGTGAGCTATTTCCTTTATATATATATATATTTCACTGGTTTTGCTTCATTACCCAGTCTAAGATGAAGATCAAAGACCACAGCCTTCACTGTGGATTACACCTGAACATAAAGAAAACAAAAATTCTCACAAGTGGACCAATAAGCAACATCATGACAAACAGAGAAAAGATTGAAGTTGTCAAGGATTTCATTTTACTTGAATCCACAATCAGCACTCATGGAAGTGGCACTCAGAAAATCAAAAGACTCATTGCGTTGGGCAAATCTGCTGCAAAAGTCCTCTTTAAAGTGTTGAAAAGCAAAGATGTGACCTTGAAGACTAAGGTGCAGCTGATCCAAGTCATGGTATTTTCAATCACATCATATGCATGTGAAAGCTGGAGGATGAATAAGGAAGACAGAAGAAAAGTTGACACCTTTGAATTGTGGTGTTGCCAAAGAATATTGAATATACCATGGACTGCCAGAAGAATGAATAAATCTGTCTTAGAAGAAGTACGACCAGAATGCCCCTTAGAAGCAAGGATGGCGAGACTGTGTCTTACATACTTGGACACATTGTCAGGAGGGATCAGTCCCCGGAGAAGGACATCATGCTTCATAAAGTGCAGGGTCAGTGGAAAAGAGGCAGACACAGCAGATGACACAGTGGCTGCAACAATGGGCTCAAGCATAACAATTGTGAGCATTGGTTAGGACCAGGCAGTGTTTCATTCTGTTGTGCATAGTGTCGCTATGAGTTGGAATCAACTTGATGGCACCTAACAACAACAACAACAACAACCAGTCTAAGACAGCTGGTATGAACAGTCACGTTCAAAACTTTGTGTGGACATGTGCTTTCATTTCTTAGTTTAACGTTTAAGAGTCAAACGGCTGGATTATATAACAGACGTATGTTTAACATTTAAGAAAGTGCCACACTGTTTTTCAAAGTGTTTATACCATTTTATATTCCCACTAGCAGAATGTGGGAGTTCCATTTGCTCCACAACCTTGTTAACACTTGGTATGGTGTGTTTATTTAAGTTTAACCTTCTTAATAGTTGTGAAATGGTATATCATTGTGTGACGAATGAGCTTCTGGCCTATTTTCCCACCCTTCCCCCAATAAGCATTTAGATCCATTTCAGGATTTCAGGTAGCATGATCAGACTGTTGTTTCAGATGGGATATGGTGACCTACTACATGTAAGGGAGAGGGAGGATGATGGCAGTGATTTTTCTAGCTTGGAAGGTTTTGGAATAATGATGTCTTTGACCTGTTTATAGTCTCTAGCAGAGAGACATAATTATTAGACTTATATTTTGTCGACCCTAAAACATATTCACAATTGCTGCTAAGCTGGGAGAATCAGGCTGGGTAATACTGATGTCAAGGAGATTCTTAATTACCATGCTTCAGATCCAAGGCGTGCATGACCTTGGGAAAATTGCTTAACTTGAGTATGAATTTTCTTATTAGTAAAACTTTCTATCCAGAGCTTCAGTGAAGGTTTCTTTGTGTCCAGTACACACTTGTCTCTTTTTTATAGCATCAAGGGAAGGTCTGTGAGTTTTAGAAACAGAAGCACAAACTCCCAGCCCTGAGGGAAGGAATAATTGCAGCAATCACCATCAGCCTAATCCATATTTAATGATCCGATACTATTGAGGACTAGGCCAAGAGCACTGGTGGCACCAGGATTGCAGAAACCCTCAAAAGATCCAAAATTGTGGAGGCAGGGCCAAGATGGTGGAGTAATCAGACACTTCCTGTGGTCCCTCTTACAACAAAGATCCAGAAAAACAAGTGAATCAATTATATATGACAATCTAGGAGCCCTGAACATCAAAGGCAAATTGAGGAATTAGACTGAGTGGCAGGAGGAGGGAGAGACAATTCAGAAGCAGCAAGGAGGTAGCAGACTTCACCTGGTAGGAACTGGCACCCTGCAGTCCCAGTCAGCTGGCTCGAGCAGTAGGCAAGCAGTGGCACTCAGGACGCATTTTCCACACTGGGAGAGATTGAGTACCAATGATTCTACCCAAGCCTCCAGAACCAGTGAAAATTGGCACTCAATTGGTAAAAGATAAGTACATGTGTCTAATGTACCACGTGGATCAAAAAACACCCCTTTGGGAAAAACCTCTCTCTCATTTCCCTGTTTCCTCCCTGCTCTGCACTGGGTCCTGGGCCAGCTTCAGTGATTCCCCCATCCCCTGGGCTACAAGTAGGACATGTCACATGCCCTGAGCCATCTTCCCAGCTTTGGAGAGGGAAAAAAATTAACAACTAGGAAAAAATAATCTGCCAGCTCCTCTAAGCTCAGAACTCAGGGTAGGCACAGTTTCTTTGCCTAGGCACAGGCATAAGGGGTCCCTGGACTTTGATGCCTTTCATACCACATAGACCTGTCTGTGTGGGCCCATTTCAACAGCATAGGCCCTCATTAGCACAGTACAACAGGGTATATACCCGAAGCCTAATTTTAACTATATTAGCTATATGGTGGAGTGGCATATTTGTGACATTTGATGCCGCTCTGCCTATTAAGTAGGATTCTCACCTACCTACATCAGGGGTCTGGGGACTGGTGGGTTCCACCCACGCCACCTAGCCACCTATGACAGGGGTCCAAGAATAAGTAGTGCCTCTCAGTCCTTACAGCCAACAGCACTGGGTGGCCATAGTCAGGCTGCAAAACCCATCCACTCGCATGCTGTAGGGAACAGCTTTCTTTCCAGAGACTCAGGGGCAGTTGTCAGCCCCCTGCCTTGCTGAATGCAAATGGACTAAATGCATCAGTAAAGAAACAGAGAGCGGCAGAATGCATTTAAAAAAGCACGATCCATCTATACGCTGCCTACAAGAGACACACCTTGGACTTAAAGACACAAACAAACTAAAACTCAAAGGATGGAAAAAAAAATACGTCAAGCAAGCAGCAATCAAAAAAGCGCAGGAGTGGCAATATTAACCTCTGACAAAGTCGACTTCAAAATAAAATCCACCATAAAGGATAAGAAAGGACACTATATAATGATTAAAGGGTCAATACACCAGGAGAACGTTACCATAATAAATATTTACCCACCTAACGACAGGGCTCCAAAATTCATAATACAAACTCTAACAGCATTGAAAAGAGAAACAGACAACTCCACAATAATAGCAGGAGACTTCAACATAGCACTTTTGGTGAAGGACAGAATATCCAGAAAGAAGCTCAATAAAGACACAGAAGATCTAAATGCCACAATCAAACAACTTGATCTCATAGACATAAACAAAACACTTCACTCAACAGCAGCTAAGTATACTTTATTTTCCATCACACATGGAACAGTCTCCAGAATAGACCACATATTAGGCCATAAAGCAAGCCTTAACAGAATCCAAAGCACTGAAATATTACAAAGCATCTTTTCTGACCATGAAGCCATAAAAGTAGAAATCAATAACAGTAAAAGCAAGGGGGGGGAAAAAAAACCAAACACATAGGAACTGAAGAACACCTTGCTCAAAAAACTACTAGGTTACAGAAGAAATTAAGGACAGAATAAAGAAATTCACAGAATCAAATGAGAATGAAAACACATCCCACCAGAACCTTTGAGACACAGTAAAAGCAGTGTTTGGAGGTCAGCTTATAGCAATAAATGCACACATCCAAAAAGAAGAAAGGGTCAAAATCAAAACATTACCCCTACTACTCGAACAAATAGAAAGAGAGCAGCAAAAGCAGCCCTTGAGCACCAGAGGAAACCAAATAATAAAAATTAGGGCAGAATTAAATGAAATAGAGAACAGAAAAACAATTGAAAGAGTTAACAAGACCAAAATCTGTTTTTTTGAAAGAATTGACAAAATTGATAAACTATTGGCCAAACTGACAAAAAAGAAACAGGAGGGGAAGCAAATAACCCAAATAAGAAATGAGATGGGTGATATCAGAACAGACCCAACTGAAATTAAGAGAATCATAACAGAATACTAAGAAAAAATTGTACTCTAACAAATTTGAAAACCTAGAGGAAATTGACAAATTTCTAGAAACACAGTAACCTAAACTAACACAAACAGAGGTAGACCAACTAAATACACCTATAACAAAAGAAGAGATTGAACAGGTAATTAAAAAACTCCCAACAGCAATAACAACAAAAAAGCCCTGGCTCTGACAGCTCCACTGGAGAATTCTACCAAACTTTCAGAGAAGCGTTAATACCACTACTACTAAAGGTATTTCAGAACATATGCAATCCGTTACATAAATAAAACAGAAGATAAGAACCACATGATCTTATCATTTGATGCAGAAAAGCATTAGACAAAGGCCAGCACCTATTCATGATAAAAACTCTCAGCAAAATAGGAATAGAAGGGAAATTCCTCAACATGATAAAGGGCATTTATACAAAGCCAACAGCCAACAGCCAACATCATCCTAAATGGTGAGAGCCTGAAAGCATTCCCCTTGAGAACAGGAACCAGACAAAGAATGCCCTTTATCATCACTCTTATTCAACATTGTGTTGATGGCCCTAGCCAGAGAAATTAGGCTAGAAAAAGAAATATAGGGCATCCAAGTTGGTAAGGAAGAAGTCATAGTATCTTTATTTACGGATGATATGATCTTATGCACAGAAAACCCTAAAGAATCTTCGAGAATACTACTGGAACTAATAGAAGAGTTCAGCAGAGTATCAAGATACAAGATAAACATACAAAAATCGGTTGGATTCCTCTACACCAACAAAGAGAACTTCAAAGAGAAAATCACCAAATCAATACCATTTACAATAGCCCCCAAGAAGATAAAATACTTAGGAATAAATCTAACCAGAGGCGTAAAAGACCTATACAAAGAAAACTACAAGACACTACTGCAAGAAACTGAAAGAGACTTACGTAAGTGGAAAAATATACCTAGCTCGTGGGTAGGAAGACTCAACATTGTGAAAATGTCTATTCTACCTAAAGTGATCTACACATACAATGCAATCCTGATCCAAATTCCAATGGCATTTTTCAATGAGATGGAGAAACAAATCACCAAATTCATATGGAAAGGGAAGAGGCCCTGGATAAGTAAAGCATTACTTAAGAAGAACAAAGTGCGAGGCCTCACACTACCTAATTTTAGAACCTATTGTACTGCCACGGTAGTCAAAATGGCCTGCTACTGACTGGTACAACAACAGATACATAGACCAATGGAACAGAATTGAGAATCCAGATGTAAATTTATCCACATATGAGCAGCTGCTATTTGGCAAAGGCACAAAGTCCATTAATTGGGGAGAAGATAGTCTCTTTAACAAATGATGCTAGCATAACTGGATATCCATCAGCAAACAAATGAAACAAGCCCCATACCTCACACCATGCACAAAAGCTAACTCAAAATGGATCGAAGACCTAAATATAAAAATCTAAAATGATAAAAGTCATGGAATAAAAAATAGGGGCAACGCTAGGAGCCCTAATACATGGCATAAACAGTATATAAAATATTACTAACAATGTACAAACACCAGAAGAGAAACTAAATAACCGGGAGCTCCTAAAAAAAAATCAAACACTTATGCTCATCCAAAGACTTCACCAAAAGTGTGAAAAGACAACCTACAGACTGGGAAAAAGTTTTGGCTAAGACAAATCCCATCAGTGTCTAATCTCAAAATCAACAAGACACTGCAAAACCTCAGTAACAAAAAGACACATAACCCAATTAAAAAATGGGCAAAGGATATGAACAGGCACCTTACCTAAGAAGACATTCAGGTGGCTAACAGGCACATGAGAAAATGCTCCGGATCATTAGCCATTAGAGAAATGCAAATCAAAACCACAATGAGATACCATCTCACCCCAATGAGGTAGGCATTAATCCAAAAGACACAAAATAATAAATGCTGGAGAGGTTGTGGAGATACTAGAACACTTATGCACTGCTGGAAATTGATTTAGCACTTCCCTAAAAAGCTGGAAATAGAAGTACCATATGATCCAGCAATCCCACTCTTTGGAATATATCCTAGAGAAAAAAAGAGTTGTCGCATGAATGGATAGATGCATACCCACGTTCTTTGCAGCACTGTTCACAATAACAAAAAGATGGAAACAACGTAGGTGCCCATCAGTGGATTAATGAATAAACAAATTATGGTATATTCACAGAATGGAATACTACACAATGATAAGGAACAATGATGAATCTGCAAAACATCTCACAACATGTATGACTCTGGAACGCATTATGGAGAGTGAAATTAGTGAGTAGTAAAAGGTCAAATATTCTATGAGACCTCTATTAAAAGAACTGAACAAGAGGTTTAAACAGAAAAAAACATTCTTTGGTGGTTACAAGGGTGGAGAGGGAGGGAGAGGGGTATTCACTAACTAGATAGTAGACCAGAATTATCTTAGCTGAAGGGAAAGACAACACACAATACAGGTAAATTCAGCACAACTGGACTAAACCCAGAACTAAGAAGTTTCCTGAATACAACCAAACACTTCGAGCGGCAGAGTGGTAGGCTTCGGGGGACATCTAGGTCAGTTGGCATAACAAAGTTATTAAGAAAATGTTCTGCATTACACTTTGATGAATGGCATCTGGGGCCTTAAATCTAGCAAGCAGCTGTGTAAGATGCATCAATTGGTCCCAACCTACCTGGAGCAAAGGAGAATGACAAGCACCAAAGACGCAAGGAAAATATTAGCCCAAGAGACAGAAAGGGCCACATAAACCAGAGACTTCATTAACCTGAGACAAGAAGAACTAGATGGTGCCTGGCTACCCCCAATGACCTCCCTAACAGGGAACACAACAGATAGTCCCTGATGGAGCAGAAGAAAAGTGGGGTGCAGAACTCAAATTCTTGTAAAAAGGTCAGACTTAATGGTCTGACTGAGACTGTAGGCACCCCAGAAGACATGGCCCCTGGACCCTCTGCTGGCCCCAAACTAAAACCATTCCCCAAGCCAACTCTTCAGACAAAGATTGGACTGGACTGTAAGGTATAAAATGATATTTGTGAAGAGCGTGCTTCTTAGCTCAAGTAGACACATGAGACTATGTGGGCAGCTCCTGACTAGAGGCAAGATGAGAACACAGAGGGGGGCAGGAACTGGTTGAATGGACACAAGAAATACAGGGTGGAAAGTATGAGTGTGCTGTCACATTATAGGGAGGGCAACTAGGGTCACATAACAATGTGTGTATAAATTTTTGTATGAGAAACTAACTTGAACTGTAAACTTTCACTTAAAGCACAGACAAAAAAAAAAAAAGATCCAAATTGTATTTTCAATTTTCATCTAATTTTAAGTTCATCTGATCATAAAACATATGACATCCCCCTCCTACGTGGTAGATTTGTAATTAGTATCATTCACACTTTCTAATAAGAAAAATGAGCTGTAGAAATGTTTAAGTAGTTTGTGTACAGGCTTGAAGTTAGGACTTAAACTCAGGACAGTCTGTCTATAGTTCCCATATCTTTCACGTATATCACGCTGCATGTTTGATGATGCGCCCATTTGCAAAACAGAAAGTGGAGAAGCAGGCATTGTTATCATCCCCTTTGCAATTACTACCACAAAGCAGTTTTCTTAGATTCTCCTGAATGTGATTCTGTGATCGCATAGCTTCTCCCAGAAAGGTTGAAAGAAACCAAAATCCATTGCCATCGAGTAGATTCCAACTCACAGTGACCTTATACGACAGAGTAGAACTGACCCATAGGGTTTCGAATGAGTGGCTGGTGGACTGGAACTGCTGACCTTTTGATTAGCAGCTGTAACTTTTAATCACTGTGTCACCAGGGCTCCTAGAATGGTTCAAAGGAGCTCCCAATTCTCTATTTTAGTTAAAATGCAACAGCAATCATACCCCAGCTTTATTGTGGAAGGAATCCCTGGGTTGTGAAGTTAACGCACTTGGGTGCTAACCCAAAGGGTGGAGGTTCAATTCTATCCAGAGGCGCCTCAGAAGAAAGACCTGGTGATCTACTTCTGCAAAATCAGCCATTGAAAACCCTGTGGAACAGAGTTCTACTATGAAACACACGAGTCTGAGTCAACTTGACAGCGCCTGGGTTTTTTACTGTGGAAAAGTTGTGTATAAAATTGTCATGAACCTTGTTATGAGGGGGGGAAGGGAGGGTGGGAGAGGGGCATTTGAAAAAAACTTGTCATTAACCTTGGACTTGGGTTGTTTCTAATCCCAGTTTGACTGTTGTTGTTAGGTGCCGTCGAGTCAGCTCCGACTCATAGCGACCCTGTGCACAACAGAATGAAACACTGCCCGGTCCTGAGCCATCCTTACAATTTTTGTTATCCTTGAGCTCATTGTTGCAGCCACTGTGTCAATCCACCTCGTTGAGGGTCTTCCTCTTTTCCGCTGACCCTGTACTCTGCCAAGCGTGATGTCCTTCTCCAGGGACTGATCTCTCCTGACAACATGTCCAAAGTATGTAAGATGCAGTCTCGCCATCCTTGCCTCTAAGGAGCATTCGGGCCGCACTTCTTCCAAGACAGATTTGTTCGTTCTTTTGGCAAAAAAACCCACCCAGTGCCGTCAGTCCATGGTATATTCAATATTCTTCGCCAACACCACAATTCAAAGGCGTCAACTCTTCTTCGGTCTTCCTTATTCATTGTCCAGCTTTTACATGCATATGATGCGATTGAAAATACCATGGCTTGGGTCAGGTGCACCTTAGTCTTCAAAGTGACATCTTTGCTCTTCAACACTTTAAAGAGGTCCTTCGCAGCAGATTTACCCAATACAATGCGTCTTTTGATTTCTTGACTGCTGCTTCCATGGCTGTTGATTGTGGATCCAAGTAAAATGAAATCCTTGACAACTTCAATCTTTTCTCCGTTTATCATGATGTTGCTCATTGGTCCCAGTTGTGAGGATTTTTGTTTTCTTTCTGTTGAGGTGTAATCCATACTGAAGGCTGTGGTCTTTGATCTTCATTAGTAAGTGCTTCAGGTCCTCTTCACTTTCAGCAAGCAAGGTTGTGTCATCTGCATAACGCAGGTTGTTAATGAGGCTTCCTCCAACCCTGATGCCCCATTCTTCATATAGTCCAGCTTCTAGGATTATTTGTTCAGTGTACGGATTAAATAGGTACGGTAAAAGAATGCAACCCTGATGCACACCTTTCCTGACTTTAAAACAATCAGTATCCCCTTGTTCTGTCCAAACAACTGCCTCTTGATGTATGTAAAGGTTCCTCATGAGCACAATTAAGTGTTCGGGAATTCCCATTCTTCGCAGTGTTATCCATAGTTTGTTATGATCCACACAGTCGAATGACTTTGCATAGTCAATAAAACACAGGTAAAGATCCTTCTGGTATTCTCTGCTTTCAGCCAGGATCCATCTGACATCAGCAATGATATCCCTGGTTCCACGTCCTCTTCTGAAACCAGCCTGAATTTCTGGCAGTTCCCTGTTGATATACTGCTGCAGCTGTTCTTAACTGATCTTCAGCAAAATTTTGCTTTTGTGTGATATTAATGATACTGTTCTACAATTTCCACATTCAGTTGGGTCACCTTTCTTGGGAATAGACATAAATATGGATCTCTTCCAGTCAGTTGGCCAGGAAGCTGTCTTCCATATTTCTTGACATAAACGATTGAGCACCTCCATTGCTGCATCTGTTTGTTGAAACATCTCAATTGATATTCCATCAATTCTTGGAGCCTTGTTTTTCACCAATGCCTTCAGAGCTGCTTGGACTTCTTCCTTCAGTACCATCGGCTTCTGATTATAAGCCACCTCTTGAAATGGTTGAATATCGACTAATTCTTTTTGGTATAATGACTCTGTATATTCCTTCCATCTTCTTTTGATACTTCCTGCATCATTTAATATTTTCGCCATGGAATCCTTCACTATTGCAACTCGAGGCTTGAATTTTTTCTTCAGTTCTTTCAGCTTTTGGTTTTCCATCTCCAGCTCTTTGCACATGTCATTATAATATTTTATTTTGTCTTCTCGAGAGGCCCTTTGAAATCTTCTGTTCAGTTCTTTTACTCCATGAATTCTTCCTTTTGCTTTAGCTGCTTGATGCTCAAGAGCAAGTTTCAGAGTCTCCTCTGACATCCACCTTGGTCTTTTCTTTCTTTTCGGTCTTTTCAGTGACCTCTTGCTTTCTTCATGGATGATGTCCTTGATGTCATTCCACAGCTCGTCTGGTCTTCGGTCACTAGTGTTCAGTGCGTCAAATCTGTTCTTGAGATGATCTCTAAATTCAGGTGGGATATATTCAACGTCATATTTTAGCTCTGGTGGACTTGCTCTGTTTTTCTTCAGTTTCAGCTTGAACTTGCATATGAGCAATTGATGATCTGTTCCACAGTCGGCCCCTGGCCTTGTTCTGACTGACGATATTGAGCTTTTCCATTGTCTCTTCCCACAGGTGTAGTCAGTTTGATTTCTGTGTGTTCCATCTGGCGAGGTCGCCATTTATGTTGGTGAAAGAAGTTATTTGCAGTGAAGAAGTCGTTGGTCTTGCAAAATTCTGTCATTCAATCTCTGGCATTGTTTCCATCACCAAGGCCATATTTTCCAACTACGGATCCTTCTTCGTTTCCAACTTTCGCATTCCAATCACCTATAATTATCAATGCATCTTGATTGCATGTTTGATCAATTTCAGACTGCAGCAGCTGATAAAAATCTTCTATTTTTTCATCTTTGGCCCTAGTGGTTGGTGTGTAAATATGAATAATAGTCGTATTAACTGGTCTTCCTTGTAGGCGTATGGATATTATCGTGTCACTGACAGCGTTGTACTTCAGGATAGATCTTGAAACGTTCTTTTTGATGATGAATGCAACACCATTCCTCTTCGAGTTGTCATTCCCAGCATAGTAGACTATATGATTGTCTGATTCAAGATGGCCAATACCAGTCCATTTCAGCTCACTAATGCCTAGGATATCGATATTCACGTGTTCCATTTCATTTTTGACAATTTCCAATTTTCCTAGATTCATACTTTGTACATTCCAGGTTCCAATTATTAATGGATGTTTGCAGCTGTTTCTTTTCATTTTGAGTTGTGCCACATCAGCAAATTAAGATCCCGAAAGCTTTACTCCACCCACGTCATTTTAAGGTCGACTCTACTTTGAGGAGGCAGCTCTTCCCGTCATCTTTTGAATGCCTTCCAACCTGGGGGTTCATCTTCCAGCATTGTATCAGACAATGTTCCGCTGCTATTCATAAGGTTTTCACTGGCTAATGCTTTTCAAAAGTAGACTGCCGGGTCCTTCTTCCTAGTCTGTCTTAGTCCGGAAGCTCAGCTGAAACCTGTCCTCCATGGGTGACCCTGCTGGTATCTGAATACCGGTGGCATAGCTTCCAGCATTACAGCAACACACAAGCCCCCACAGTACGATAAACTGACAGACACGTGGGGGAATATAAAAAATATAATGGACAATATGTGACAAAAAAAATATGTTATATAATAAGAACTATGGTAATTATTAAAATTTATGAATACAGTCCTGTCCCGAATAACTACTGTTCGGGCAATGTCAGACACGGGAGACTTAACACTTAAAAACACTTCTAAATCACGCACTGTTTTCATGAGCATCACAAAGTAGTGCGAGGGTCCATTACTATGAACCATTGTACATATTTAACTCAAATCTTTGATATAATAGGCTTTATGGCAGTCCATTCTTAAGTATGAGTTGTCTGTAACTTGGATGTTTGTAACCTGGGAACTACCTGTGTATAATAGGGTGTTCGCACAATGTCTAAGTCACATCACATCCTATTTCACAGAGCCTGTTGTGGGTGTTATGAGTTGGAGTCCACTCGATGGCAATGGGTTTGGTTTTTTTTTTTTTTTTTGGTATTGTGGGTGTTAAGTGATGCCTGACTACTTTAATTCGCGCATTGTGCTAAGAGCTTTGCTTGTGTTTTCTCACTGAAAGCTTATAAAAGCCCTGCAAATTTGGAAGTTTCCTAATCCCATTTTATAGAAAAGGAAATGGAATTTTGGAAAGATTAAAAAATATCCTCGAGTTCCAAAAAAACCATTGCTGTGGAGTCGATTCTGACTGGTTTGGTTTACGGATTTTGGTAACACTATGTTATTAAATCATTAACTGGCCAACCCTTTACTGCTGGAGTCTTGGATTGTTTCATTTTTGTGTGTGCCTCTGCCATTATTAACCACAAAGCTAAGGACATATTTGAAGCTAAGTCTTTGCAAACATCTATGCACAGTGGTTAAGAGCTTGGCTGCTCAACAAAAGGTCAGCAGTTTGAATCCACCAGCTGCTCCTTGGAAACCATACGGGGAAGTTCTACTCTGTCCTACAGGGTCGCTATGAGTGAGAATGGACTCAAGGGCAACACGTACAGGTTGTGATTGTTTTCATAAGGTAAATTCTAAAAAGTGAATTTCTAGTCAAAGGAAATGTATGTTTTTATGATTTTCTCTAGATCGTTGTCAAATTGCCATGTACAAAGGCCCTACAAATTTAAATTTCATCAGTTAACAAAACAAAATGGGAATGCCTGTTTCCCCAAAATCTCATCAATACATTGGATCTTTTATTTAAATTTGCAACTAATAACCAAAGTTCTTTGATTATTTTGTGAAGTTGAATATTTTACTAATGCTAACAGACCATTTGTATACTCTTTATTATTAATTGCTTATATATATTCTTTTTTTTAGTTTGGAAGTAGGATTTATTTTAAAAATAATTACTCATATACCATGCTAATATAGACAGCTTTTTCAGGAAAAAGTGGATTTTGAAGCTACAATATGTATCAAGTTTCTTATGATTACATAAAGCACTTAGCTTTCAAATTTGTGGAATTATGTTCTTTTAATTCATTTTACTGGCGATTATAAAATGACTAAGTTTTTTTTAACTACGGTTTACATTACAGAACACTGCTAAACATATGACCTTAAGAAAAAAATGTGTCTGCTCTAATTTGTTTGCTCAGATTGTAAAACATGGTTGAAAACCTTCATGAAGTATCTTGAATGGGCTATTTAGAGCAATTATTGAATTAATACCTCTAAAAGCAGTTTTACAGTTTATACAATACTTTAAATATTAAGTTATGCTTCCCATGTAGCATATTTCTCTTAACTATAAAAAAAATGTGTTTAAATGATTTAGTCAAACTGGGCAGTTTGGGGTGGATCGAAAGAAAAAACAAACATCAAACCTTTGCGGGTGACAATGGGTGGATAAGTAACATATTTATGCACTGTTTTACCTTTCCCCCATTTGCATTGTCATTTTGGTTGCAGTCCTTCATGTTATGTGAAGTATCTATATATTTACATATACACACAAAGAACAACTATAGTTTATTCAATACTGAGAATGACTTCTCTTGACATTGGCAAAATGAAGAGACATTTTTTGTTATAATAACAAAAAAAGGTTAGAGCTTTAAAATCTGATATGCCATTTTAAAGTCACTGTAAATAAGTAAAAGAACGTAGGCAAATAGACTTATAACTTTAGAAATGATAACAATTTGTAGTGATTAACTATGGGTCTCAGGTATTAATGTTACCTCACATAAAGAGAAAAATGCATATTCTTTTAATATTGACACTTTGCTTTTAGAACATATTCATCTAAACAAAATGCATGTTATTTCAATATTTCAAGGGAGAAATTATTCTTGATTATATTCTTAGACAAGGGAGTGATGCTGAAACTCAGGTTTAAAAAAAAAAAATTCCAATAACAATTTAGCTCAAAATTTAGTTTGGCTGAACACTTCTTTGGTTATATATACTATGGCTAAAACATATTGGAAAATTCTTCTGGTGTATCAAGTCTGATCAATTTAAAACCAAGAAGCGGGGGAGAACCCATTGCCATCGAGTCAATTCCAACTAACAGTAACAGTATAAAACAGAGTAGAACTGCCACATATGGCTTCCAAGGCTGTAAATCTTTATGAAAGCAGACTGGCACATCTTTCTCCCATGGAGCGGCTAGTGCGTTTGAACCACCAACCTTTCAGTAAGCAGTAGAGCACTTTAACCACTGTACCACCAGGTTTCCTCTCTGATCAATTTAAAGGACCCCTTATTAAGTTTGATCCCAAAGAAAGAAGAAAATGGGTCACATTTCCAATTGTAATCTAGATGAGGCTCTGAAATCATATCATATTTTTTGTAAGTATTTTTTGTTTATTATTACTGCCATAGAGCAATGTCCATTTTTCAACCTATAAAAAAACACAAAAATACTTTTATAGGCAATTAGGATAAGGCTTCTATATCTCATTTTTTGAAACGCCTATATTAAATTTGTATTAATTTCAAATTTTATGTGTATATTTTTACTTATAATTACCCTTGCTTGAAGGGTATTTATATGGGCCCCAGTGGCGCAGTGGTTAAGAGCTCAGCTGCTAACCAAAAGGTTGGCAGTTGGAATCTATAGCCACTCCTTGGGAACCCTACGGGACAGTTCTATTCTGTCCTATAGGCTAACTATGAGTTGGTATCCCCTCGCAAAAGGTTTGGGTTTTTTTTTTTTTTTTGGCTGCCACTAAAGCACTCTTCTTTCTAAAGAGTTATTGTAGTTTGAGATATAACCCCTAGATGGGAACGCCATTGATACTCTAAAATATGAATGTTAGGCCCTAAGTATACTGCATGTTTTAAATGAAACCAATGCTATAATTTTCCAAGACAACATGTTGATCCAATTCAACATTTAACAGACCATTTAGATTAGTAACTTCTTGAGAGAGATGTAACAAAACTTTCTTGGGATGAATGGACTCTCCAGGCAGGGCTGGTTGTGCTGCTTGTATACAGGATAATTATGTTTTGAAGAGCTAAGAGCCTGTAATTAGTGAACTAGGTTTCAGCGAGGAATGTAAAAGAAAATCATAACACAGAAAGAATAGGTAGAGATTTTTAACGTGGATATTCTGAGGCAAGTGACCTGCTGGAAAACCTGAAAAGTAAGGGCAGAAAAGAAAATTAGGAAAGCAAAGATAGAGAGAAAAGAGCCCACTATTCATACAGCAAGATGATTAGATAAAGTAATAAGGGGAGATAATCTTGGAGATGAAGGAGCATGAACTGAGCTGGCAATTTAGCTATTAAGTCAATGAAGCTTTATAGAATGCCAAATGTGTATCAGGTAAAGGGGTTTGTGCAGCAGACAATGTGAAACTCATGGTTTCTTCTTACAGAATCTCATAGTCGAATGAGTAAGACACTCAGATAAATATACAGCTAAAATATAGAGTGATAAAAGCTGTAGTAGAAATACATATAGGCTGCTATAGAAGCACAGAGAAGGGACACGTGACTCAGGAGATGAAGGAAGGCTCCCCAGTATAGGTGACATCTACACTGTTTTGAAGGACCAGGAGAATGGAATTAATTGAAGAAGAACGTGAAAGATATTTTAGGCAAATTAGAAAAGTATAGGCAAAACCCAGAGGTGAGCATGTATTGGATATTCTAATGTCTACAAATATTTCAGCATGACAGTAGCACAAAATATGTATGGGAAAGTGGTGGGAGACGAAGACCATAAAAGATGTTGTATTCCCTTCTAGAGTTTATTAAGAAGGTAATAGAAAGCCTTGGAATGATTTAGGAGAATGATTTGATCTAATTTCTACTTTAGAAAAATCGCTTTGGTGGGAGTGTGAGTAATAGATTTGGGAAAGAGGAAAGGAAGATTATAAGAAGAAAATATAATTAGGAAATCCAGGTAAGAAAAAAAAATGAAGTTCTAGTGTAAAGCAAAGGAAGGGATAGCAGAGATGGAAAAGAAATTGTTAAGCATTATGAAGGTAGAGTTGACAAAATATTGAAATGGAATGAATGTAGGGAAAATGAGAAATCTAAGATAATCTTCAAGTATCTTGGAAAACTGGGAATATGGCGGTACAAATCACCAAGGTAGCGAATTAAGAAGATTAGCATATTTTTCAGGGGTCAAGTTATAGAGTAGTCATGTTCAGCCAAATTATGTTGTAAATATTGTCCAAATGGTGTTTATTAGACAGTTCGTTACAAGGGCCATCACCTTAAGTAAGATCCTGAGCTGGAGATGTAGATTGAGAATTGTAATGGATATATATGGAAAAGCCAATGGTCTTTTCTAGAATGAAAGAGAAGATGACTAAGGATAGAATATGTATGATGCAAAAGCAGGTAGGGGAGACTATTCCCATGAATTTCTATAAGAACTAGCCAGAGAGGCAGGAGGAGAGCTAGAGAGAGTGATGCTATAGAAACTTACAGAGAGGAGAACATCCAGAACTGGGTCATCAGCATTTTCAATTGCTTCAAATAAAGACAGAAAAGTATTCATTAGGCTTTCCAAGTAAGAGGTCATTGATGATCATGGGAATACTGTTTTCAATGGAGGGGTGGTTTTAACAGCTAAATTTCAGTACTTAATGAATGAAGAAAAGTGAGAAAATAGGAACAGCAGTGTGGCTTCTTTCAAGATTTTAGGCTATACCTGGAGGAAAGTAAAGGAAGGATGGAGGTTGAAGGAAGATTTTTTTTTTTCTTAAGATGGTATAGACTTAAACAAGTCTATAGACTGAGGGAATAAAAGGCAATCCAGGGAAACACAAATTGCAGAGAAAACAATAATTGATGGAATGAGATTACTATAAAAGTATGATAAAATGGGACACATAGGATAGTTTGAGATAATAACCATGAACCAGGTAGAGGGAAAAGCTCTTCTCTGAGGTGGGTAAAAATGAATGTGAATGTAGCTATGTTTATTCTAGAGGCAAATGGTAGGAGGTTAAAGTTCTCTGTTCAAGTGGTTGATAAAAGTGCAGTTTCAAGTTGCAAAGAGCATCACCGTACTAGGTGTAAAAAAGTCACTGCTTTTTATTCTGAGGAGCTGAAAAAGAGAGGAACTTAAACTAGTTGACAGGAAGAGAAAGAACTAATAGGAATGGTTTCCCCAGGCTAAAGCCTAGAGATTGGGCCTGAAAATTCAAAATGAAAGAAACAAAGGATATCGTCTCACAATCACAGCAGACCCCATTTATTGAACACTTTCCATGAGTCAGCCATCCCACTAACTACCAAAATAGGTCTTTAATTCTCTTAACAATCTGATTTAATAGGTATTATTATCTATTAAATAATAATAATCTAATAGGTATGATTGTCTATTAAAATAATAATTATTTATAATTATAAAGATAATAATAATTAAATAATATTATCTATTGTCTGTTGTCCTGATGAGAAAATGTAGGCTCAAAGAAGTTAAATAAGTGGCCCAAATTCACATACCATTTGTCACATCAAGTTCCAAAACAGCTTCTGTGTCTCTAAAACTAGCACTCTGGAACAGTGTTCTATTTTCATCTGAAAAGACCTGCCAAGTACTAAACTTTGGCCAAGCTAATTGGAAAATATGATAGAATCTGTTATAACTTCATTCATATAATTCTTATCTCTAAGATTTTGTCATATGGCAGTAAAGATTACCTATGGCCTTGACTATGATTAAACAGGTTGAGGGGAGAGGACTTGGTGGAGAAAAAAAAGAACATGGAAAAAAGGCTATAAATCCAAGAATACCTTAATGGATAAAATTCCATTTTTTTAGAACCTAGGGGAAGTCAATGGAATAAATACTGAGACCATTGGGCTTTCTCTTTGAATGTTGGCCTTGTAGACTTCTCACTTTGTTAATAGGTGTCTGTACTTGGAAAATGTCACAATCCTGAGTTCTTTTCTCAGCAATATTCTTCTTGTAATTCCGAAATCACTACATTTAGTTCAACCTTTAATTATAATTTTTTCATTTTCTTTGCAAGTAAAGAATGATTCCGGTTAGTTGTCTAGGAAATCTCTTGTAGTCACATGTGTGTTTAAAGTACACAGCAGATTAAAAATAAAGATAAAAGAATGCAGACATCCACAAATTCATAGATGTATTACTACGTGGGAAACGAGGGACAGTTTTCAAGTAAAGCTTAAATCCTTGTAAAATTAGATCAGCAAGACCATCAAATTACCTTAGAATTAGAAAATCTGAAAAAAAATTTTTTTTTTTTTGCAATCAGATTTAGTTAACATTTTCTCCTAACAGAAGAAGAAGTTAATAAGTGGGTAGCTATTAATAGTTTAAACTTTTGAACAGAAAGAGTTTCTGATATTTATTCTCCCTCAAGAAATTTAGCTTCAAGAACAAACCACAGCCACAAGTTATTTTTAAAGGTAAAACACGTAGATGGTTCAATCAATATCAGAACTGTTATAGAGCCCGTAATTTTTCTCCCTTGCCTTGACACAGCAGCAAATAAGGTCAGGTCACAGAATGTCACCTTCCAATCTTGCTGTTTTAGAGACAAGAGGATTATTTTAACCAAAGTCTTAAGAACCAACAATCAAAATGACAAATCCTCACATTATCTGACCATATTTACAAGTGAATGGGATGTTCCTTGTTAACACAGGGAGGCCACCATGTGTTCTAGGCACTGTTTGTGAATCTGTTCACCTGATTAGTTCTTGTTCTCTGTAATAACCCTGATACCACTGAACATATGTTGTGGGCAAAAGCCGTCAAGCAAACAAAAATGGAGTTAATCCCATCTATCTCTGTCACTTTCAATAGTACACTTACTCAGTTACTGAATAAGGCGGTGAAAGATTTGGATTACTATACTTGTAGTATTTTCACATGTAATAAAAAATAGTCTGATGAATTTGAAATGACTGGAAGGAAATCATAAAAAATGACCACTCATTTTACTCAATTTAAATTCATAGCCTAGAACGCTATGGCTAATAATTAGTTGTAGCTAATGAAACAAGGCACATGTAATTGACAAGACCATACCAGAGAGGCATACTCTTATCATTTTTCAGGTACAGTACGTTGCATATTCCAGAATTTTATAAAAAAGAGAATACTTGAACTAGGCAGAATCTACAAAAGGAGAGGAAAAAAAAATTCTCCCTTTTTAGAAACACACAATAGTTTAAACAGATTCTGTATCTGATTTTTAAATATGCCTGACATTTTTATTAATGTGTTTAAATAAGTGTTTACCTAAGCAAGATCATTTTCCAGTAGTTTTTGCAAAAAGTTCTCCATTAGCCATGTGTTCTATCCTTGGATTTTACAATCTGACAAATAAAAAATCACATGATAGTGTGTTGTGCACACAGGTTTACTCAAAAACAACTGCTGCCTTTACCTGGGGCTGCTAAGTTCTTAGTACAGCTGGCTTGTTGTAAATCAGTTACAGTCATTTCCTAAGGATTATGGGACACACTTTAAGAATGTGCTCTTACGTGTCTTAATTTGACTTCTGTAAAATTCTGCTGGATTACAGAAACAGTGTTGGATTTTATTATGAGCATGAGATGTACCTTATTATAAAGCTGGAATATTTATAATTCAAGTCACGCCTACACTTCATTAGAGGTTGTGCTCTGAATAACTTACTCATACTCAACACTGATTTTATAACATCTGAAGCCACATATCACTACCTAGCACAAGATGGGGGGAGGGAGGAATACATTTCTCCATTCCTTTAGGCCACCCTACAGAAACAAAACTGTAAAATTAAATGAATTATGAAAAAAAAGATTTTGGATAATTCTACAATTCTCAACCACCCAAGACATGATTCCATGTTAATTGTGTTGATTTCCTTAAATACATATTTTTAAATACTAGTCCTGTCTTAGGAAACCCTGGTGGCGTAGTGGTTAAGTGCTACGGCTGCTAACCAAAGGATTAGCAGTTCGAATCCGCCAGGCGCTCCTTGGAAACTCTATGGGGCAGTTCTACTCTGTCCTATAGGGTCGCTGTGAGTCGAAATCGACTCAACGGCATTGGGTGGTTTTTGGATAGTCCTGTCTTGGATATGGTATACTAAGAAAATATTAGGATAATGATAAAGTATAGCCCTTAATATTTCAGAAAGTATGAAAATGATAGCACAGATATTTTCCTCCTATATACTGTGCACTTTAAATAAACGAGAAAAAAAAGAAAACTCAAACATTGATACATACAAAGAAATACTGGCACAGTATTCATTATGTACATAATAGCAGAAACTCAGGTGTAAAGCAATCCTGGAGAACATTTTGATTTTACAACCTGACAGGGCTGTAAGAGGCAGAGTGTTGAACAGGAAATTACATAGTACCTGGGATCAGTAGCTCTGTGCCTCATGAAGTTAAACACCAATATTTACAAAGAATCTTTTTTTCTTTTTCTTTCACATATTAAATTCATATACATATTTGTAGCAAGAGATGCCTGTAAAGGATGTTTGCTAAAGCAAATGGAATGCTCTTCTAATTGCATCCTTGACCCAAATGACTTATCAAACCATCTTCAGAAAGATGTTATTGCTATTTAATAGTAATTTTAACTGTATATCTTGTTCCTGTGCAAGTTACATGCAGAATAATCCTCTTTTAAGCTTTATCAACATGTCTTTAAAAAACCTCTAGAAATATGTACGAGACTCAGTGATTATAGTTAATGAATGCCATCACACGACAAGAGAATTTCAGAGGTCAAAGCATCTAAGGAATCATTCTGACATTATATTTATAAACATAAAATAAGATGTTGTACAGACAAGTAGGTTTTCATTCTAAGCATGAGCAATAATACATCTAAATCACACGCTGTACCTCTAAGTGATTTGAGAGTGTTTGTTGATTATGAGGTCTGTAGAGAACATCTGTGTTTTCCTGCTAAACTCTGGTTACTGTCTGAATACTTTTTAACTTCAACAATGGACAAGTAATAATAACCTCATGAGTCTCCACAATCTCCTTTGACCTAAGGATGAAGGGTCTGACAAACTTGAATTCATGATTTTTCATGATCCATGGGAAGCCAAGGGTAGCATTTGAGCAATTTCATCACTTTAAAAGCAAGATATACCCATGAAAGCTATTCTCTAAGGATTAATTTAGGGACCTTTGTTAGGTCCATTTATTCTTTTGGAGTATTAAGAAATCAGTTGGTAAGTAGCCACTGTAGTATAATAAAATTTTCTTTTATAGCATTTTGTTAAATGACAACATTTGTATTAGTCTGTGTCAGTATGATCTTTCCCTTTCAGTATAAAACCGTCTAAGAATTAATAATCATAGAACTCAGTTTCATTCTTGAACCACAAACTGAAGAAATTGGTAAGACTAACAGTGGCACAAAGAATACTTAAAAATAGAATATTTCCTAGGTCCTTCAGTAACTCTAAGGTGTTTAACACCTGGCCCCAACTCTTTAGCATTCTGCAGCCTTGTATATTGAATATTATTATAAGCATGTTCTAAAGATCAAGTGATTACTAGGGATATTATAATTAAGAAATATTATCTTTTCAAATCGAGAATAAGATGGTACATATGAATTAAAGCTGTTAACGTATGTAGATTTGATAAACAGTATTGAGTTGTATTTAGTATTATCAATAATTCCTTAACTTGCGTTAGTGCCCTTTGCTGGAAGTCGACTCAAACCTGTCTTTGGCATCAGGACATAAGTCTTTCCATAACTCTTAGTCCAGCCCAAATCCACATTTTTTTTTCCCTCTTAATTGTACTATCTTCTATTTATGACTTTTATTTCTTATTTATGTTTTTCTATTTATTGCTGAATTTGGTTTGTTTTCTATGATTGTCTATGTTGACTATATAAATAATGCTTTTTTTTTTTTGCCTATTATTTCACCATTTGCTATCAGTACTTCTTTGTCGTAAATTCTCATTTTACTTTTGACTGTCTCCTGCCTTTACTTTTGTTATCTGTGAAGATTACACCAGCTAACTGTACTAACCTCATTTTCTTTGGTATGTTTGTCCTTGCTAAGCCTTCTTCTTCTTTTTTCCTGTCTCTTGTTTCTTGTCTAAGTGCTTTTCTTTGTCATTTTTTCCCCCAAGAGTTGCATTTGGGTGCTAGGCTTCTGAGGTTTCCAGAAGTCTGTGCATTTTTTTGTTTTGCATTTTAGTTTTCTTGTGGAACAAAATACATAAAAAAAAAAAAAAACCACAGGAATAAACCTCAGTAGCATACAGAAAATACAGAAAGGAAGGATATAGGAGCTACAAGGTCCTCTTCAAATAAAAAATATGGTTTAAATTGTGTTAATTCAAAGACATTTAACATAAAATACTTTCAGCCATGTCTCCCAGAATTACCATGTGATATTTAAAAATAGTGAAATATGAAATGAACACATAGAAAATATAGAAACTAAAATAAGTCCTATTATACAATATTCATCAACCTATTCTCCACGTTCATGCAAAACAGAGACCACTGGAATTATTCTTTCTACAACATATGTACTTCAGTGATTTTTTAAAAAATTCTACAAAATAATGTAAATCATAATTTTTTTTTTTCAAGAACGTACCACATTTTGTTTATCCATTCATCTGCTGATGGACGTTTAGGTTGTTTCCACCTTTTGGCTATTGCGAATAGTGCTGCAATGAACATTGGTGTACAAGTCTCTGAGTCTCTGCTTTCAAGTCCTTTGGTTATATACCTCGGAGTAGAATTGCTGGCTCATATGATAGCTCTATTTTTAGTTTTTTGAGGAAGTGCCACACTGTCTTCCACAACGGCTACACCATTTTCCATTCCCACCAGCAATGAATAAGGGCTTCAAACTCCCCTCATCCTTGCTAACATTTGTTAATTTCCTTTTTTTTCTTTTTAGTGGGAGTAAAATGGTACCTTATTGTGGTTTTGATTTGCAGCTCTCTGATGGCTAATGACGTTGAGCATCTATTCGTGTGTTTGGTGACCATTTAAATATCCTCTTTGATGAAATGTCTATTCAAGTCCTTTGCCCATTTTATGATTTGGTTGTTTGTCTTTTTGTTTTTGAATTGTCAAAGTTTTATATATAATTTGGTTATTAGATTCTTATTGAATACTTGGTTTCTGAAGATATTTTCCCAGTTGGTAGCTTGTCTTTTCACTTTTTTTTTTAAAGTCTTTTGATGAACAAAATTTATTAGGCTTTATGAGGTCTCATTTATTTGTTTTGTCTTTATGCTTTTGTAATTATATTAGATAATTCATTTTTAAAAGCTATACTCAACAGTGCTGTCCCTGCAATTTCTTCTAAGAATTTATGGTTTTAGTTTGTACATTTATGTCCTTAATCTGTTTTGAATTTGTTTTTTGTGTATGATGTGAGGAATGAATCCTGTTTCGTTTTTCTGCGTGTAGAACAGATGAATAGTTAAACAAAATGTGGAACATACATAAAATGGAATAACACCACTACTACTAAAGGTATTCCAAAGCATAGAAAATGACGGAATACTACCCAACTCATTCTATGAAGCCACCATCTCCCTGATACCAAAACCAGGTAAAGACATTACAAAAAAAGAAAATTATAGACCTATATCCCTCATGAACATTGATGCAAAAATCCTCAACAAAATTCTAGCCAATAGAATCCAACAACACATCAAAAAAATAATTCACCCTGATCAAGTGGGATTTATACCAGGTATGCAAGGCTGGTTTAATATCAGAAAAACCATTAATGTAATCCACCACATAAATAAAACAAAAGACAAAAACGACATGATCTTATCAACTGATGCAGAAAAGGCATTTGACAAAGTCCAACACCTATTTATGATAAAAACTCTTACCAAAATAGGAATTGAAGGAAAATTCCTCAACATAATAAAGGGCATCTATGCAAAGCCAACAGCTAATATCACTCTAAATGGAGAGAACCTGAAAGCATTTCCCTTGAGAACGGGAACCAGACAAGGATGCCCTTTATCACCGCTCTTATTCAACATCGTGTTGGAAGTCTTAGCCAGGGCAATTAGGCTAGACAAAGAAATAAAAGGTATCCGGATTGGCAAGGAAGAAGTAAAGTTATCACTATTTGCAGATGACATGATTATATACACAGAAAACCCTAAGGAATCCTCCAGAAAACTACTGAAACTAATAGAAGAGTTTGGCAGAGTCTCAGGTTATAAAATAAACATACAAAAATCACTTGGATTCCTCTACATCAACAAAAAGAACACCGAAGAGGAAATAACCAAATCAATACAATTCACAGTAGCCCCCAAGAAGATAAGATACTTAGGAATAAATCTTACCAAGGATGTAAAAGACCTATACAAAGAAAACTACAAAGCTCTACTACAAGAAATTCAAAAGGACATACTTAAGTGGAAAAACATACCTTGCTCATGGATAGGAAGACTTAACATAGTAAAAATGTCTATTCTACCAAAAGCCATCTATACATTTAACGCACTTCCGATCCAAATTCCAATGTCATATTTTAAGGGGATAGAGAAACAAATCACCAATTTCATATGGAAGGGAAAGAAGCCCCGGATAAGCAAAGCACTACTGAAAAAGAAGAAGAAAGTGGGAGGCCTCACCTTACCTGACTTCAGAACCTATTATACAGCCACAGTAGTCAAAACAGCCTGGTATTGGTACAACAACAGACACATAGACCAATGGAACAGAATTGAGAACCCAGACATAGATCCATCCACGTATGAGCAGCTGATATTTGACAAAGGACCAGTGTCAATTAACTGGGGAAAAGATAGCCTTTTTAACAAATGGTGCTGGCATAACTGGATATCCATTTGGAAAAAAATGAAACAGGACCCATACCTCACACCATGCACAAAAACTAACTCCAAGTGGATCAAAGACCTAAACATAAAGACTAAAACGATAAAGATCATGGAAGAAAAAATTGGGACAACCCTAGGAGCCCTAATACAAGGTGTAAACAGAATACAAAACATTACCAAAAATGATGAAGAGAAACCAGATAACTGGGAGCTCCTAAAAATCAAACACCTATGCTCATCTAGAGACTTCTCCAAAAGAGTAAAAAGACCACCTACAGACTGGGAAAGAATTTTCAGCTATGACATCTCTGACCAGCGCCTGATCTCTAAAATCTATGTGATTCTGTCAAAACTCAACCACAAAAAGACAAACAACCCAATCAAGAAGTGGGCAACGGATACGAACACGTATTTCACTAAAGAAGATATTCAGGCAGCCAACAGATACATGAGAAAATGCACTCGATCATTAGCCATTAGAGAAATGCAAATTAAAACTTCGATGAGATTCCATCTCACACCAGCAAGGCTGGCATTAATCCAAAAAACACAAAATAATAAATGTTGGAGAGGCTGCGGAGAGATTGGAACTCTCATACACTGCTGGTGGGAATGTAAAATGGTACAACCACTTTGGAAATCTATCTGGCGTTATCTTAAACAGTTAGAAATAGAACTACCATACAACCCAGAAATCCCACTCCTAGGAATATACCCTAGAGATACAAGAGCCTTCATACAAACAGATATATGCACACCCATGTTTATTGCAGCTCTGTTTACAATAGCAAAAAGCTGGAAGCAACCAAGGTGTCCATCAACGGATGAATGGGTAAATAAATTGTGGTATATTCACACAATGGAAGACTACGCATCGATAAAGAACAGGGACGAATCTCTGAAACATTTCATAGCATGGAGGAACCTGGAAGGCATTATGCTGAGCGAAATTAGTCAGAGGCAAAAGGACAAATATTGTATAAGACCACTATTATAAGATCTTGAGAAATAGTAAACCTGAGAAGAACACATAGTTTTGTGGTTACGAGGAGGGGAGGGAGGGAGGGTGGGAGAGGGTTTTTTATTGATTAATCAGTAGATAAGAACTGCTTTAGGTGAAGGGAAAGACAACACTCAATACATGGAAGGTCAGCTCAATTGGACTGGACCAAAAGCAAAGAAGTTTCCGGGATAAAATGAATGCTTCAAAGGTCAGCGGAGCAAGTGCGGGGGTCTGGGGAACATGGTTTGCGGGGACTTCTAAGTCAATTGGCAAAATAATTCTATTATGAAATCATTCTGCATCCCACTTTGAAATGTGGCGTCTGGGGTCTTAAATGCTAACAAGCGGCCATCTAAGATGCAGCAATTGGTCTCAACCCACCTGGAGCAAAGGAAAATGAAGAACACCAAGGCCACACGACAACTAAGAGCCCAAGAGACAGAAAGGGCCACATGAACCAGAGACCTACATCATCCTGAGACCAGAAGAACTAGTTGGTGCCTGGCCACAATCGATGACTGCCCTGACAGGGAGCACAACAGAGGACCCCTGAGGGAGCAGGAGATCAGTGGGATACAGACCCCAAATTCTCATAAAAAGACCAAACTTAATGGTCTGACTGAGACTGGAGGAATCCCGGCGGCCATGCTCTCCAGACCTTCAGTTGACACAGGACAGGAACCATCCCCGAAGACAACTCATCAGAAATGAAAGGGACTGGTCAGCGGGTGGGAGAGAGACGCTGATGAAGAGTGAGCTAATTATATTAGGTGGACACTTGAGATTGTGTTGGCAACTCTTGTCTGGAGGGGGGATGGGAGGATAGAGAGAGAGGGAAGCCGGCAAAATTGTCAAGAAAGGAGAGACTGAAAGGGCTGACTCAAGAGGGGGAGAGCAAGTGGGAGTAGGGAGTGAGATGTATGTAAACTTATATGTGACAGACTGATTGGATTTGTAAACGTTCACTTGAAGCTTAATAAAAGTTATTAAAAAAAAAATGGAATACTGCTTATCTAGTAAAAGAAATGAAGTCTTGATACATGCTACAATATGGATGGAGCTTGAAGACATTATGCTAAGTGAAATAATTACAAAGGGACAAATATTGTATGACCTCACTTATACAAAAAGACAAGAAAAGGCAAATGTTTAGAAACCAAAATTTGTTAGTGGTTACCAGGAGCAGAAGGGAGAGGGAAAGAGAGGGTTAATGGTGATAAAAATATCTTATTGATTAAGGGTGAGGTTGCACAGCCAATTATTTTAATTTCTGTCAATAAGGTGTACTCCTGTAAAAAGTTGAATTGGTGCAAGTTGTGTGAAATATGTATTTACAACAATGACAAAAAAGAGTAGCTGCTGAGTCTGCTTATATACAACCAAGCACCTCATGGAATTTGGTTCCTGAGTTTGGAGGTTTAGGGTCATGGTTTCATGGGATGTCCCAGTTAATTGGTCTAACAATGTGTTTTGTTCTTCTGTTCTACCTCTTAGTTCATTGCATAGTGTCTGATGTCTTAAAAGTTTAAAAGCAGCCATTCAAGGCACTACAATTGTTCTCTATTTGCCTGGAACAACAGAGGGAGAAGGAGATTCAGGGATAGGGGTGGAGTATGGAATATAAGGCTAATTGCCTCCATGAAAAATGGCCTTCTTTGCCATGGGACCAGAAGAACGGGATAGTGTCTGACTACCATTACTGAACATTTTATTCAAGGGTTCTATAGAAGAATCCTGATCAAAAGTGGGAAAATGTAGAGCACAATTTCAAATTCTCATAAACTCCAGACTTTCTGGAGCTGTAGGGGCCGAATGAACCATGAAACTATTGCCCTGAGATAATCTTTAAACCTCAAACCAAAAATGTTCTCTGAATTCTTCCTAAAACAAAACAATAGTTTAGATTAATTAGTAAAAAATATCTGCCTTGAGCATTATGTTCTTTTAAAAACCATCTATATGGGATCAAACTGATAACAGCAGGCAGAGCCAACATGGCACTATAGACAGAATCACTGTGCCATCCCTCTGCAGCAAAGACTTGAAAAACTAAGTAAAACAGATACAAATGTCAATCATGGAACCCTAAGCACCAAATGAAGGAATAAAGAACTAGATCAAGCACCAAATGGGATAAGAAACTGACAGAGAACAGAGAATGAAGACAGTTACGGACTGGAGGTACCACACCAGCCAATATGGCTGGATTCACCATTTTGGGCTACAGCCACCAAAGAACTCAGATATGGAGAAGGTTGAGAAGGGGAGAGTGTTGACATGTCGTGAGGTTGGCAGCCAATGTCACAAAACAATATGTTGATTACTTGTTTAATGAGAAACTAGTTTTATAATAAAAAAATAAATAAAAGGAGGAAGACCAATGTCACAGAAGTCAGAAGAGAGATTTCAGTAAAGAGGGAATGGTCACTGTGGTGAATGTTATTAAGAAGTCAGGAAAGTCGTGGACGGGGATTAATTTTTAGACTTAACAAAAACCCCAAAACCAAACCCACTGCCATTGAGTTGATTCTGACACATGGCAACCCTAGTAGGATGGAAATCATGGATGACCTTGACAAAAGCCATTCAATAGAATGTTAGTGGGTGGAAAAGTTAATGTGGCTTAAGTATAGAAAGTAGGAGAAAACATGGTGTAAAACATGAGGCCTACCATTGTAGGTTATCTTACAGGATTTTAATCTTTTCCCTGAGAGCAATGGGGAATCAATGTAGCATTTTAAGTGAGGGAGGAATTACCTGATCATTTGTATTCTGAAATGATTGCTCAGGTTAAAGTATGGAATATGGGCTGGAAAGGAACAAGAGTAGGTGCAAAGCCATAGGGTTCATACAGCAGTCTAGGTGAAAAATTACGTAGCTTGACATTCCTTAAGGTTTTTATTTACTCTGAACTTCATCCAGTTTTGAGTGAACACTGCTATACGTTAATCACTAAAGCCAGATTTCCCTTCAGTAAAACAATTGGACACACTGCTACGTTCTTTTTTTTTTTTTTGAAAATTGACAACAGCAACTCGGAAGATTAGATAGGACCACAAGGGAAAGGGAGTTTATGTTAATGATGGAGGAACAACTTAGAAAAGGAGGGTAAGAATGGTTGCACAACTTGAAGACTATAACTGATGTCACTGAATCATACATGTAGAAACTATCAAAATGGTGTATGTTTTTCTGTGTATGTTTTCAACAACAACAATGAAATAAATATAATTATTAAACCTTTTTTTTTTTCAGGAAGTCAAAACAAAATAAAAAATAATAATCTCCCTATGACAAGCTCCCATCCCTAGAGGCAAACAGTAGTACAATTGCTTCTCTTTTTAGTTCTCTGTACTTAACATTATTTCCTTTGTATGTATGTATGTGTGTATATATATATATATATGTATATATATTTCTTGATTTGTTAGCTTTAGAAAATGTGTATTACCTCAACTTTAGAAAAGATGAAGATTGTAACTCACACAATTTCTGTATTTCTTACCATTCTCTATCTTCTGACTTCTGTTATTCATCTAACTTTTAGTTTCTTCTAGTAGTTTACATTATATCAAGTTATATACTAGTGCTTTGCAGTTTGAAACCACACAACAGTTCTGTGGGAGAAGAACCTGGCCTAGAAAACCCTACAAGACAGCTCTACTCTATCAATTGGGGCTGCTATGAGTCAAATATCTACTGAAGGACATCTAACAACAACAACGGTTTATCAACAATATATATTGATTTTCCTGCTATGAAAATGAGAGGATTAGAATACCTATTCATTCTTGACTCGGTGTATTCCTTCTATTTTCTTTTGATGCTTCTTGAGGCATTCAATATTTTCCCCATAGAATCCTTCAATATTGCAACTTGAGGCTTGAATTTTTTCTTCAGTTCTTCCCTTTTGCCCCTCTAACTCCAGGTCTTCACACATTTCAATACTTTACTTTGTCTTTTTGAGCCCCTGTTTGAAATCTTCTGTTCAGCTCTTTTACTTCGTCATTTCTTCCATTCACTTTAGCTACTCTACATTCAAGAGCAAGTGTCAGTCTTCTGAAATACATTTTGGTCTTTTCTTTTTTCCTGTCGTTTTAATGACCTTTTGCTTTCTTCATGTATGATGTCCTTGATGTTATTCTACAACTCATCTGGTCTTGGGTAATTTGTGTTCAGTATATCAAATCTATTCTTGAGATGATCTCCAAATTCAAGTGGGATATACTCAAGATCACACTTTGGCTTTCATGGGCTTTTAAAAATTTTCTTTAGCTTCAGCTTGAACTTGCATATGAGCAGTTGATGACCTGTTTCACAGTCGGCCCTAGCCTTGTTCTGACTGATGATATTGAGCTTTTCCATCATCTCCTTTCATAAAAATGTAGTCAATTTGATTACTGTGTATTCCACCTGGTGAGGCCCATGGGTATGGTTGCCATTTACGCTGTTAAAAAAAAAGTTATTTCCAATGAATAAGTCATTTGTCTTGCCAAATTCTATCATGTGGTCTCCAGCAGCATTTCTATCACCAAGACCATATTTTCCAACTACCAATCCTTCTTTGTTTTCAACTTTTGCATTCCTATCACAAGTAATTATCAATGCATCTTGATTGGATGTTTAACCAATTTCAGACTGCAGAAGTTGGTAAAAATCTTCAATTTCTTCATCTTTGTCCATAGTGGTTGGTGAGTAAATTTGAATTAATAATCATATTAACTGATCTTCCTTGTGGGCATATGGATATTATCTGATCACTGACAGCTTTGTACTTCAGGAGGGATCTTGAAATGTTCTTTTCGATGATGAATGCAAGATCATTCCTCTTCAATTTGGTATTCCCAACATAGTAGATCATATGATTCTGATTCAAAATGGCCAATACCAGTCCATTTCAGCTCACTAATCACTAGGATATAGATTTTTATGTGTTCTGTTTCATTTTAATTTTCCTAGGTTCATACTTTGTACGTTCCATGTTCCAATTATTAATGGATGTTTGCAACTGTTTCTTCTCATTTTGAGTCATGCCACATGAGAACATAAAGGTCCTGAAGGCTTTATTCCATCCCATCATTAAGGTTGACTCTACTTTGAGGAGACAGCTCTACCCCAGTCATATTCTTAGTGCCTTTCATCCTGAGGGGCTCATCTTCTGACACTATATCAGACAATGTTCTGCTCGTTTTCATAAGATTTTCACTGGCCAGTTGTTTAAGAAGCAGATCACTAGGTCCTTCTTCCTAGTCTGTCTTCGTCTGGAAGCTCTGCTGAGAACTGTCCACCATGGGTGACCCTGCTCGTATCTTAAATACCAGTGGGATAGCATCCAGTATCACAACAACACATAAGCCACCACAGTAGGAACAACTGACAGACGAGTGGTGGAACTGATTCCATGACACCTAACAAGAACAACAACCTTCATTTTTGAACCTTTCCTCTATTCTGCCACATTAATTTTTAAAATTTTATTGTCAGTTTTTAAATGATCAAGCCTTCTACGATTAAATTTTTGTTGTAATCAATAGTAAAACTCCATACTTATTTGGAGTTCCTGGGTGGCACAAATGGTAAAGTGTTCAACTACTAGCTAAAAGGGTGGCAATTTAAACCCACCCAGAGGTGCTTCAGACAACAACAATATGTTCGGTGCTATCAAGTTGGTTCTGATTCATAGCAACCCTATGTACAAAGAACAAAACACTCCCCAGTCCTGCACTATCCTCACAATTGTTGCGATGTTCGAGCTCATTGTTGCAGCCACCGTGTCAGTCTATCTCACTGAGGGTCATCCATCTTTGTTTTTCACTGACTTTCTACTTTACCAAGCATGATGCCCTTCTCCAGGGACTGGTCCCTCCTGATAACATGGCTAAAGTATGGAAGATGAAGTCTCACCATCCTTCCTTCTAAGGAGCATTCTTCCAAGACGGATTTGTTTGTTCTTCTGGAAATCCACGGTATATTCTACTTTTTCTTCTCCAAAACCATAAGTCAAAGGCATCAACTCAACAACTACATACTACATTTTTTATGTTATGATTATGTAAGTTACACTTTGAACACTAATGACAGAAAAGCAGATTAATGGTGGAGTGACATCAAAGACATCGTACATGAAGAAAGCTAAAGGTGGTTAAAAAGACAGGAAAGAAAGAAAAGACCAAAATGGATGTCAGAAGACTCTGAAACTTGCTCTTGAAGAAGAGTAGCTCTTGAATGTAGAGTAGTAAAGTGAACAGAAGAAATGATGAAGTAAAAGGGTTGAACAGAAGATTTCAAAGGGCAACTCAAGGAGACAAAGTAAAATATAATGAAATGTGCAAAGACCTGGAGGTAGAAAACCAAGAGGGAAGAACACACTCAGCATTTCTCAAGCTTAAAGAATTGAAGGAAAAATTCAAGCCTTGAGTTGCACTATTGAAGGATTCTATGGGGAAAATATTAAATGATGTAGGAAGCATTAAAAGATGGGAGGAACACACAGAGTCACTGTACCAAAGAGAATTGGTGGATGTTCAACCATTTCAGCAGGCAGCATAGGAACCGATGGTACTGAATGAAAAAGTCCAAGCTGCACTGAAGGCACTGGAGAAAAACAAGGCTTCAGGAATTGACAAAATACCAGTTGAGATATTTCAACAAATGGATGCAGTGCTGGAGGTGCTCACTCATCTATGCCAAGAAATTCAGAAGACAGCTACTTGGCCAACAGACTGGAAGAGATCCATGTCTGTGCCCATTCCAAAGAAAGGTGATCCAACAGAATGTGGAAATTATTGAACAATATCATCAATATCATACACAAGTAAAACTTTGCTGAAGGTCATTCAAAAGTGGTTGCAGCAGTACATGGACAGGAGCTGCCAAAAATTCAAGCAGGATTCTGAAGAGGACATGGAACAAGGGATATCACTGCTAGTGTCAGATATATCTTGGCTGAAAGCAGAGAATACAGGAAAGATGTTTACCTGTATTTTATTGACTATGCAAAGACATTCGTGTGGATCACAACAAATTATGGATAGCATTGCAAAGAATGGGAATTCCAGAACACTGAATTGCGCTCATGAAGAATCTGGACATAGACCAAGAGACCATCATTAGAACAGAATATGTGGATACTGCGAGGTTTAAGATCAGGAAAAGTGTCTTTTTGTCATACTTATTCAGTCGGTATGCTGAGCAAATAATCTGAGAAGCTAGACTATATGAAGAAGGACATTGCATCAGGATTGGGGAAAGAGTTACTTACAACCTGCAGACAGATGACACAACCTTGCTTGCTGAAAGCAAAGAGGACTTGATGCATCTACTGATGAAGATCAAAGACTATGGCCTTCAGTATGGATTGAACTTCCATTTAAAGAAAACAGAAGTCCTCACAACTGGACCAATAAGCAACATTATGACAAATGGAGAAAGTATTGAGATTGTCAAGGATTTCATTTTACTGGAATTCACAATCAGTGCCCATGAAAGCAGCAGTCAAAAGGTCAAACAATGTGCTTTCCACACTATCCAGAGAAGGGTCCATATGGCGTTGTCCTGGGTTTCCATCGTAGCTTAAAAGGTAAACTTTCACAATATCCAGAGGCCTTGATGTCCTGCAGATGAAGGAGGAGGATGTCCTCAAATTCTCTGCAGCAGGAACCCACTTAGGTGGTGTCAAACTTGACTTCCAAATGGAACAGTACATCTATAAAAGGGAAAGTGATGACATCTTCATCACAACACTGAAGAGGACCTGGGAGAAGCTTCTGTTGGCAGCTTGGATGGCCATTGTTGCCACTGAAAAGCTGGCTGATGTCTGTGTCATATCCTCCAGGAATACAGGCCAGCAGACTGTGCTGAAGTTTGCTGCTGCCACTGGAGCCACTCCTATTGCTGCATGCTTCACCCCTGGAACCTTCAGTCACGAAATCCAAGCAGCCTTCCAGAAGCTGTGCCTTTTAGCGGTCACTTATCCCAAGGCTGACCACCAGCCTCACACAGAGCTCTCTTGCATGAACCTGCCCACCATTGTTGTGTGTAACACAGATTCTCCTCTCCACTCTGTGGGCATTGCCATCCTATGCAACAAGGGACCTCACTCAGTGGGTCTGATGTGGTATATGCTGGCCCTGGAGTTTCTGCACATGCATGGCACCATCTCCCAGGAGCATCTGTGGGAGGTCATACCTCACCTCTACTTTTACAGAGATCCAGAAGAGATCAAAAAGGAAGAGCAGGCCACTACTCAAAATGACATGACCAAGGAAGAATTTCAGGATGAATGGACTGCTCCTGCTCCTGGATTTACTGCTGCTCAGCCTGAGGTCACAGACAGCAATTCCCTACAGAAGACTAGAGTTCTCAGCCTGCACCTGCAGACTGGTCTGCAGCCCCCACTGCCCAGGCACTTAGTAGGTAAGGACAACCACTAAATCGTCTTAAACTGTGCTTCCACAGTTTCTTAGAAAACACAAATAAGGTCAACAGAAAAATAAACATCAGTTTCTTGAAAAAGAGATCAAAGAGTGTATTGCATTGGGCAAATTTGCTGCAAAAGACCTCTTTAAAGTGTTAAAAATCAAAGATGTCACTTTGACAACTAAGGTGTGCCTGACTCAAGTCATGGTATTTTCAACTGCCTCATATGCATGTGAAAACTGAACAATGAATAAAGAAGACCAAAGAAGAATTGACGAATTGACACCTTTGAATTATGGTGTTGGTGAAGAATATTAAACACACCACGGAGAGCCAGAAGAATGAACAAATCTGTCTTGGGAGAAGTACAGCCAGAACGGGCCTTGGAAGTGAGAATGGCAGACTTTGTACCATGCACTTTGGATGTTTTATGAGGATGGACCAATCCCCAGAGAAAGGCATCGTGTTTAGTAAAGTAGAGGGTCAGCAAGAAAGAGGAAGATCCTCGATGAGATGGATTGACACAGTTGCTACAGCAATGGGCTCAAGTATAAAGATGATTGTGATGCTCATGCAGGACTGGGAAGTGTTTCATTCTGTTGTACATAGAGTTGCTCTGAGTTGGAGCCGCCTCCAAGGCAGCTAACAACAGCAACATTCATTATGCTTTGAGTCATGTAATAGGTAACGTAATTCTGTGCCATTTAAATTTTGCCAAGGGTATTTTTTCAAGCACTGGAGACCATTAACCCATACCCCACTGCTATTGAGTCGAGTCTGACCAATAGTGCCCCTGTGTGGGACAGAGTAGAGCTGCACCATAGGGTTTCCAAGGAGCAGCTGGTGGAGACGAACTGCTGAACATTTTTGTTAGCAGCCAAGCTCTTAGCCACTGTGCCACCAGGGCTCCTTGAAGACCATTAGCTACCCCTTTAATTAATTCTAGCTTCCTTCACTTTTTCTGAATTTTCAATTGCTATGATAATTTGTATTCCATCGTATTTTTTTTATAACTTTATTTTCATTTGCAGTAATATGTCATTCAAGGATACATTTGACAGTACTTAAGAAACATTAGTAATAATAGCTCAACCACATACATAAGGATGTATCTTTCTTGTGCATTAGAAATTTCAGAGCTAGAATAGCTTGCCAGTGTTGCCTTCCAGGGTACAGCCTCCTTCTGTTTTCCTGTTCTGCCATCTTGATTGTGTAGCATCTCTTATACCACTCGATAGTGCGTCTCCTTTCCTGGAAGAAAAAGAAAGGGAAAAGCTTCCACTTGAGTCTCATTGACTAGAATTATGTCACTTGGCCAATTGTGGCTACCAGGGAGGCTAGAAAATTGAGTTTTCATAACATTTTAGAAGCAAAATGCCTATGGTGACTTCCATATCCTTCTCTAGCAGCTTATTTTTCTCACAGGGTAAATGGATGATGAACTATTTATGTTTTCACATCCCTAAACATTTCTGAATTTTGCCCTTCTTTTTGAATGCAACTCTTTCTGGATATAGACTTCCACTCAGTACTTACATTCCATTGCTTCATTGTGTTCAAGGATCTTATAAAGAGAAGTCTGATTCTGGTCTTATTCTCATTTCTTTGTGGCTAACCTGTTGTGGCTGTTAACTTTTCTCATCTAGAGTTTTATGATCCTCTGAGTGTTTCTGTTACACCATATTATATCTAGTTTTGAGTCTTTTTAAAATTGATTCATCTTGGCATTCATTGGTCTTTTTAATCTAAGTACTTTCATTGCTAACGACTTTATTGAGATATAATTTACGTACCATAAAATTCACATTTTTAAAGTATACAATTCAATTGTTTTTTAGTATAACTTTATAATATTTTCCCTCATCTTTTGTACCCATTAGTAGTCACTCCCCATTCCTCACCCTCCTGTAAACTCTCAATTTCCAAAAATTATAATAGTTTCTTTTTCTTTTCACATTGTGTATATTTTACAGATTTAATTTCTTCTATTAATTGTCTTCTTAACTGGGAATTCCTCTTTTAATTTGATGTCTTCTTTCATGGAGCTTTTTCAGTCTTTTTTTTTCAAAAGTTACTTTTTTTTTTTTGCTTTTTGCTTACATTTCGGAACTCTTGAATTATTCCCTATGGATGCAGCTTCTGAGGACAAGACCCTGCCTCTACTCATTTTGGTGGAAATATATATTATATTATTTGGTTGTGTGTGTCATTGTTTTCTTCTTGGTTTGAGTCTTCTGGCCTGTCCTAGAGGTTCAGTAACTTCCTGGAGAAATGCTCAGAGTGTCAAAGTTTCCTGGCTTTAATATTTAGCCATTTGGTAATTAATATTCCAGTCCACTCCATAGCTCAAGTAGAATGGAGAAGAGGGAGAACAATCCAGTGGGTTTACATATGGATTCTCCATTAGATACCCAGTATTTGCCTCAGTGGCTACTCCTGTTCATTTTATCTATCACGTGTGATCTTCCAATTGCTTCCCCTGTTGCAGCAAACTTCTGCATTGAAGTATCAATCTGATTATATCTGTGTTCTAGTTTTTGAGAATTTCTAAGCATTTTTGGTTCATTTACCTGTATTTTTTCTCATTGTCAACTCCTTTATATCTTAATTCCCTTAAAATACTTTTTATTAGGTTTTAGTTGACAAGTATGTAAATAGGAGGTAAGTCCATTGAGCTTACCATTTGATACAAAGTTTCCTCATAAACATTATTAAACATATAAGAACTTAACAGTTTCCTAATAGGAAACTATTATACATGTATCTATGCACCTGTCTAAGGATTGTGTTTTTCTATGTGTATAAATTCCTGTATCCAACTATGTTGTTTTTGTGGTTAGTTGCCATTGAGTTGATTCTCACTCAACAACCTCATTGTGTTGAGTAGAACTGTTCCTTCGGGTTTTCAAGGCTGTGACCTTTCAGAAGCAGACCACCAGGCCTGAGGTTCTTCTGTATGGGTTCAAACTGCCAACCTTTTGTCTTGTAGTCAAGCACTTAACACTTTGTACCACCCAGGAACTCCTGTATCCTACTATAGAAATAAGTATTATCTGTGTGATTAAACATGTATTTATGAATTTGTGTGTAGATGTGTGTATGTATGTGTGTGTGTGAGAGAGAGAGAAGATAGAATATATACCTTGATTGTCATGCTTAAACTATCATCTATGGCTATAGTCTTCCAAAAAAACTCTAAATTATATTTAGGAATTAAAAGGGAGAAGAAAAAAAAAAAACACTTAAAGGAAAATAGGAGCAAAAAAGGAGTATTCCCAAGACACATACCCCACTTCAGTGTAAAAGACAAGAAGTAAGCTAATGGAAAAAAAAAAAAAGAGTGGATGTTCCTGGCACGCAACCTTTTCAAACACTGTCCAGGTTAAAAGTGGGTGTCTATTTGGGTATTGCAATGTAGATGATTCCCTTGCTGTATCTATGTGACTGTATGTCTATGCTTGTACTTTGTGTCATGTGCTTTCAATCTGAGGTGTAAATTTTTAAAAACCTGTGCTGTATTTTTTAGAACTATCTTCACCTTCAAATTTCTAGACCTCTTTCCAAGGAAAGATGACCCTATCCAAGATAGTTACTTAGTTTTTGTATGATTGAATAGCATATTTATATTTTAGAAAGGTAATATTTAAGTGTATTTAAAACATCTTAAAAATATTGAGGGAGAAAAGAATTTCCCTTGTTAAGACATCTTTGACAGAAGGCCAAGTTACAAACAAAAACTGCTAGAAGGCTCATACAAGAGAGATTATTCCCGTGTAAATAATATAGTGATTGAAGAGGAAAATATAAGATAGAGTAAAATGATAGTAAGTATGGTTGCCCCAAGAATCTTTTCATTGGTTAGATATTATCATCAGACTTCATAAAATTTTAATTGATCACTGTCTGGCCCATTTTCTCTTTTATTCCCCATGAATGGAAGGGCACATAAGAAAAACTAAAGAGAGTTTCAGAAGTAAGTCATATAATTCATAAAAAATACACGTATCGAGAAAACCAGTTTATCTCCTAGAGACAAATAGTTAGAAGGTTCAGCAATAACTGTGAGTTACACTGATAAAATTCTTTAGACATGTGGCCTACCTTTTAAGTAGAAGACTGTGAGAGTTTAGTCTTTGGTTCTGTCCTACAGGCTCCAAGTGGTCAGAACATACTACGTATCTGTGATTTAATAAAAATGAGGACACATCCAAGACTTGTGGCATCTGGACACTAAAACTTAAAAGACAGAAATTTGAAAAGTTCAATTCAAAGCAAAATATTTAGAAATAGACTTAACAAGTAACGTTTAACATAAAACTTATATAGGTCTTTATGTTTATTTTGCTTTTGCTCTTTATTTTAGTCTACCTTATAGCTATTGATTGTGATTAATTGAAATTTATACCATTTATGTTTAATAAGTTCATATGTACTAGGCAGACACTGTGATAAATGCAGAAAACAGACATGTTTGTTACATTCATGGGTTGTTATGAGTTGGAACTGACTCAGCAGCAATGGGTTTGTTTTTTTTCAAAGGAAGAAAGAAAATCAATTAAAAAATAGAGCTAGAAGTGACACAATAAGGACAGCACAGGGAACTGTAGGAATAGATGGCAAGGGTAACTTACTGAGTCTGTGACTAGGCTGAGGTTCAGGAAGTGTTTCTTAGAGCAAATGGTTAGTAAAAAGTGAATGAAAAAAAGGAGTTGGCTAGATAGAAACAAATGTTGGGAGAGGTAGAAAGAGAAGGAGCATAGATTTTCTCATTAAAAATAATAGAAAGCGTAAAACCTGTAAGAGAGAGCGTTATATAATCAAAAGGTTGAATGAAGTTAATTATTGATGGACCAAAGGCAGGAACAAGCAATAGCAAAAGTCGAAGCTACTTAAGGGACTAGGTCACCAAGGGTGACATAGCCATCCTAAGGGATATGGAGAACCACTGAATGGTTTAATTAGGGAATTGTTATTACTAGATTTGTGTTTCAGAAAGACAATGCTTTCTTCTGTGTAGAGGATGTGCTGGCAGAAGCAAGACTGTAGGAAATAAGAGCAGTTAACAAGCTGATGGAATTCAAGTAAGATCTGATAGTGGCTCAGACTGGGATAGTGGCAGTATGTTTGGAGATAGCTGAACAGATTCAGGATACAAATAGTTGGTAAAAATCTAGAGGATTCATGTCATGGATTGAACCGTGTCCCCCAAAAGATGTGTATCAATTTAGGTAGGTCATGATTCCCAGTATTGTGTGATTGTCCACCATTTCATCATCTGATATGATTTCCTATGTGTTGGAAATCCTATCTCTATGATGTTGATGAGATGGGATTAGCAGCAGTTATGTTAATGAAGCAGAACTCTAGCTACAAGATTGGATTGTGTCTTGAGACAATCGCTTTTTGAGATATAAAAGAGAAAAGCTAGCAGAGAGACAGGGAGCCTCATACAACAGAGAAACAAGAGCCAAGAGAATAGTGAGTCTTTCATACCCGGGGTCCCTGCATTGAGAAGTTCCTTGATTGGGGAAGATTGATGACAAGGATCTCCCCCCAGAGCCGACAGAGAGAGAAAGCCTTCCCCTGGAGCTGGCGCTTTGAGTTTGGACTTCTAGCCTACTAGACTGTAAGAATAAACTTCTGTTTGCTAAAGCCATCCACTTGTGGTATTTCTGTTATAGCAGCACTAGATAACTAAGATAATTCAGTAATTAATTATATGTGGGATAGCTGAACAAAGAAAAAATGGTCAGTGACAACACCTAGGTTCCTGACTAAGGCAATCAAGAGGATAGTGGTGCCATTCACTAAGTTTAGATCTATTAAGTACCATCAGACCAAGTATATAATTCACTGTTACAATAAATTGGCTTATTGTCTCCAGTCCAAAAAGGAAGGACACTGAGGCTTAGAGGGTTTGGATGACTTGCGTGACATCCCAGTGGAGTGATAAACTGTGCTCAGTCCTAACTATCTTATGTCCAGGTATTTGGTAGGTAAGACATTTCTACTCTTCATTATTTGGATCTCAAGTCATCCTAACCACTTCGTTTATGCATTTAATGTCTTATACATATCCATTGCGTTTATAATAGATGAACACGGAGAATTTAACGGTTAGAAGACACAGCCCCTGCACTTAAGGAGATTGCAGTCTAGATTTCTGATTTCCAGTAGGTGGTGAATAAGAAGAAATAAACTGTCTGATTAGGACTTGCCTTATAAGTCCATACCTACTTAGTGGCAAATAAAAAAAAAAATACTGAGTTCTAATTCATTGACTAAGAAGCAGTTTTAAATTTCATAGTCTTGACTTTTTCCATTTTATTGGGGAAAAAAAGGGAAAAATTGATATTGTGGCTCAGTCTGCTGCCTTTGAATATCCATTCTCCCTGACTGGAAGAACCTTATATATTAGTTAGACACATTGCCAAGCCATTTTCAACCTACATATTTTAGACCATCTTGTAGCTAAATATGGCCATGTGACTAAGTTCTGTCTAATGAGAAACAATGAAAGTTGTTCCGTGGGATTTCTAAAATAACTCTTTGAAGAAAAGAGGTGTGTATTTCTTTACCCTTTCCTCTATCCTGCTCCCTTAGTCACAGATGTAGCAGCTGGGGTTTGAGACGTCATTTAGAACTATGCAGAGAAGGGTCACACTCCAGAAGTGAGACAGCAGTGAGCTGGAAGCCACGAAGATGCACAATAATGTCATGGAGCTCCCATAGAAATCTGAGATCAGAACCCTCAAAACTTCTACGTGAGAGAGAAATTTCTATCTCGTTTAAGTCACAGAATTTCCTTTTTAGTAGCCAAAACTTTTCCTGACTAATATACCTCAAACCAGCAAACCAGGGAATCTGCAATTATTTTTCCAGGGTTCTTTTTGAATCAATTAGCAACAATTTATTTTCCCCTCAGTAACAGTGTAAAGTTAATTCTATACAGAATGAAATTAAAAAAAAAAGCACAGTCAGGTTTTCCCAAATTGTGGTATATTTTAACTTACCAAATGGGATAATGAAACATAGAAATGTATCTACATCTTAGGTACCAAAGACATATTGTGAATGATGTTTTCTACTTCACCATGTATCTTTGGAGAAAAGTGAGTACAAAAATTGATTTATGATTAACATCATAAATCCCTTATCAATTGCGACCATATGTGTATGGCATAAGAATTAACTTTGCACTGTTACTGAGGGGAAAATAAATTGTTGATAAGATAGATAATCACTCAGTACTCAGGATATCCAACAGGTTAATTGATCTGCAGCTTTATCTTCTTCATTCTTATAAGAATAATTGTCCAGAAATGACAAACGTTGCCAACCATTTTTTTTCCTAGACAATATAATTGTGAAATAGCCAATTAGACTTGGAACAGTCAGATCAATATTTTGATAGCTCTTTAAGATGAAGTATTCTTTTGATAGTGGCCAAAATTAAGGTCTACATTAAGAGGAAGATTTTCAATAAGTGATTTAGCACAGTGTAATTCGTAATATGTCTATAACACTGCCAGAACAGTAGTGGAATTTACTAACAAATGCTGCCACATTTTTACTTCTGCTTTAATGACTTGCTTTACATTAATATAAATGAGGTAAAATTAACACCAGCTCATTTAATTTGGTGGAATATTTTTCAACTCCTTTCAAGTGATGCATTTAGTGTCAATGATAATATGAGACCATTTATTATTTTTAATCTAAAAAGAAATACTTTTGTGTATATATTTAAATTTCTAATTAATTTCTCCCATTTTCTCAGATGCAAGCAAAACATCTTGAACTATTTTAAAATTCAGTTCTTTAGTAAAACTTTTGTCTGTACAGTAAAAAAAAAAAAAAAGAAATCCTGAGAAAAATGTTATTTTCTAGGAAAACTACCCTGGAAGTGAAAAGTATATTCACCCCATTTTCAGTGTGACTAAGAGTGAATAACTGTATTTAGCTTTAAGCATTTCTGTTTGCTTTATGTTCAAGAAATATATTTTCTTCAAATTTTCCTTTCATGTAGTTACAGGGAAAGGAATATTTACTGTAAATGGAGCCTGTTACTAAATACTAGGAGTCATTCAAAAGAAATAAAACATCTTTATAAAATCTTAAGGAGGGCTGAGTGCAAAATATTTACAAATTAAAATTAAAAAAACTGAGAGCTATTTTAAAGCAATGTAATAAATACAAAAACAAATACAGATTAGTAAGAGCTATAAGTATGTGTAAAGGTGGTTAGGAGTTCTGTAGAAGTTTTGCAATGATGAACACTGGCAGATGAAAAGCGTCCTGAGTATGTAAATCTGCATATTCTGATCCTGGTCTCAGCAGTATGCAAAATTGTCCTGGTAGGACAAAGGCCTCAGAGCAAATCACTCTTGTGCTTAATTTCAATATGCTACTAAATTACCAAAAAAAAAAAAGGGCATATATTGCATATCTTTTGAGAAGCTAGAATTGGCATGAAAGTATATGGTGGTATAATCTATTTTGATTGCACTTTACTCTTTGCATTTTTATAGCACCTAATGTCTAAATGTTCCACAAAAATTGCTCTTGACTCACAATTTTGGAAGGAAGAATGAAGGGAAAGTTGTCAGGACCAAAGGCTTGGCGGCATGTATTTGCAATGCTAGTTTTCTCTAGCATAAGGGCCTATTGAAGGTAGGTACAGTCCAGTGTGTTTGGGTTGAAGGTGTGTTTTATGTAACAAAGGGCTGAGAAGGCCTCCATCATTCTTAGGAGGGAAGAGAATGTGCGATATGGATAACCAGCAGGTTCCAAACGGCAGGTTTGCACTCTGTTCTTCCAGGCCATGAGTTTGTCCTTTGGGGGTGTTTTTGCTCATTCCTTGTGCTGTGTGCAGAGGTGCATGCAGTGTGTCCTTCTTGCATTTACTACTATAGGAGAAGCAAAGGCAGCCTTACAAGAGAGGAGAAGAAAAGGACTGTTGATTACCTCTGTTTTTCATAGACTTGACACTGGAACTTGTTACTTTTGGCTGCAGCACTGAGGCTCTCATTCCATCCCTGGCCAGTCCATGCTGGGTTGCTGGCAATGAGAAGCATTGCTTTCACTAGTCCAGAAACAATATGAATGGTTCCAGCATTCTCACCTGTGTGTGACCCTAAGCTGGGTTGTAATATTTTTTTAACAGTTCCTTGTGAGATGTTAGAATCCATATTTTGAATTTTGTTTTGCTTCCCATAAATGGAAGAAAGGATTAGACCAGCCTTCAGACATGGAAATTTAGACTTAATTTCAAACTGAACCCCGTTCTATTTGAAAGTTATTACATTAGAGTTAATTCAGGAACTCCATGCTATATTTCAAAGCCATGGTAGCAAAATAACAAAAACAAAATACTTCTTTGTATAAAAGCTGCCATGGATTAAAAAAAAAAGTACCTTTCTCACAAAAGGTTTAAGCTGCTTCCCCCTCTTGCTCTATCACCCTTAAGAGGATATTTTTATACACATGTGTCTTAGTTTCCTAGGGCTGCTGTAACAAAATACCACAAGTGAATGTTTTTAAAGGATGGGAATTTATTGCCGTACAGTTCTGGAGGCTAAATGTCCAAATCAGGGTTGATTGGACTGCCTTGTTGATTCCTCCTGAGGGTCTTTCTCCTAATTCCTGGTGACTGCCAGCAATCTGTGGTGTTTCTTTATTGCCTGTAGGTGCATCTTCACATGGGGTCTGTCTTCCTCTCTTTGTTTCTGTGTCGATTCTGTTCTTTTTATAAAAATACCATTTAGAAGGGATTAGGTTGAGGATCTACCCTACCCTGCTATGGCCTCATTAGCATAACAAAAAGAAAACTCCTATTTCAAGCAGAGTCATATTTACAAGTTCAGGGGTTAGGGCTCCAAAACAACTTCTTGGGGAACACAATTAAGTCTATAACAACGTGGAAACTAAACTACCTTCTGACTGACAGGTGAGGTAACTCCTGGTCTCCTAAATGCTGCTTAGACTCTGGGTCTTACATTTGTTTTTTCATACTTTCTGGGACATTGACCCTGGCTGATGCTCTGACACTTGTATTCTTATTTCAAGGAGTGAGATTAACAAAAGGAAACTATTGTAATATTGTAAATATTAGGATGATAAGGGTATTGACTGTAGTACTATGAGTAGAAATGAAGGAAGGATTTAAGACACTTCCCATAAAAAAGGGATTGACAAACCCTGATATTCCTTAGTGCAAAGAGAGGATGACTCAAACCTTTCCAGCATGGCTTTCTTAGAGCAGTTTAACTAGTGGTAGTAAGAAAGTCAAAGTGGGAGCCAGCTGGGAAAGAAATAATAAGCTTTAAAAAACAAATGAAAAAGCTTAAAAATTGTACCAGAATATCCAAGTCAGCATTTCTAGGAGGTAGTTAGGATTGAAGCTTATCAGAAATATAGAAAAAAACATGTGAGAAGTGGCTACCTTGGAACAGTGGTGGATGTCATGAGATTTCTTGAAGGGAGAAAGAGAGAGGGAGAAGAGCAGGAGGCTGGGATCTAACCCTTGGGGAATGAGCACATTGGTAGGTCAAGGAGAAGAATGGGAGAAGGCAGCAAAAGCATAGTGTGAGAGATCCGAAGAGACCAGAATGACTTCTTATCCTCTGAAAGAGAAGGACAAGCTTAAAGTCTAAGTGTGAAAACAGATATGTTTTTCTCCTGGTGTTTCCTTTAAGCATAAAATAAGATATATTCCCACGGGTGTTGTTGTTTCTGTTCAGAGTATAACTCGACATGATAGATAAAGTCAGGGTGAGGAAAGAAATTTGTTTGAGATAATATTTTCTGAGTTTCATCATATGCTACTGTGTGTATATATTGCGGCAGCCATAGAAATGTGCCCTTCAAGAGAAACTGCTGCGGGGAGCAGAGCTGACTGACAGCCCAAGCTGCTGCCCCCGGAGTTCCCCACTGTGTTTGCGTTGAGGCCAGGCTTCCCCTTGCTCTTCCCAGTCAGTGATTCAGTACAGCAGAAAAGCAGTGGTGGGGGTGGGGGTTGGGTCTAATTTTGGGCCAATCCAGCTCAACACCAGGCAGCTTTTCCTCAGAGACTCCCCATTATTGGCCTGGCGTAGATTTTCTCAGAACTGTCCTATAGAGTCGGTATGAGTAGGGATCAACTTAATGGGTTGGTACTGCTGTTTGAGCTCTACCTATCCCTCCAACACTTTCCCTTTTCGCATGCATCAGGCCTGCTCTTTCTGACTACTCTCCCTTTATACTTCGCAGGCATTTCCCCAACACATCTCTTGGTATCTACTTCCCAGAAGACCCAAACTGACACATATATCAACCCAAGTTTAATAGTTGACCTGGGTAGCTCTGATAGTTTCTGTCACACAGAAAATTTAGCTAAAACCCTAAAAAGTTTATTTGTAATTGATTTATTCCCCCCCTGCCCCCAAAGAATTTAGGACTGAATTATAGTGTTTGGAGTCAGATGTCTGGGAAGGAACCAAGACTACACTGAATCCAATTGTACATGATCTTGACACTTATATTTAGCTAAACTTTTGGTCATTAATTTCATCTCATATACCATGTTCATTCAGAACAATGGATGGCCTGTATATTTTAGTTTACTTGTGTTCTTTTAATAACTTTCTTTCTTTTTTTTTTTTTTTTACTGAATTTGTAATATAAGGAACTACTTATTTTTTCAATGCTAATAAATGGAAAACTCTACATTATTAATAGACGTTTCTTTAAAGTTTAACAAAAAGTAGGTCAGTAAGTCCAAAGTATAGAAAAAAATATAGGGGCATGACCTACAACAGATTAACAAAACCAAACTACTCAAAATGAATGTGCTCTTAGGGCATAGCTAGCCTCTGGGAATGAGAGAGGCAATTAAAAAGCTCTATCAGTTATTTTATCACATAGTTCCTCAAATGAATGAATGAATGAATGGAAAATGTAAAATTGAAAGCAAATTTTATAATCAGGAAATAGCTTTGACTTGAGAATAAGGATTTCCAAATAAATTATCATTTCAGAAAGTTAAATAGCAACCAAAAGTTATAAGTGAGTTAATACAACTTCTCAGTATCTATCACATGTTCAAAAAGAGAGAGCTAATTAGCTTGGCGTTTATAAAACCTGGCTTTAACTCAGCTAGCTAGGTAAAATTGAACTTCATTTAACCTGTTTCTCAGTGTTCTCAAATGATACAAGTCCCTCAAAGCTTTTAAATCTGTAATTCTATTCAGTTTATTTCCAGGAGATTAGGCACTAAGAAAAATAGGTTACTTTTTTTGTAAAAGTTCTATAGGCACGTATTAGGCATCAGATTGATTCAAAATCAATATTGGAGTGTCTGCAGATTGTATATGTCTCCTCATGTTTACTTTAAATTCACTGCTTATCTACCTTGCTTGTGGTATAGAATTCCTTGGAAAGCGGTGGTCTTGTCTTACTCATGTTTTATTTCCTACAATGCCTGGCAGAGTACATGTTAAGTAAAAGTTGTGGGATTGGATTGAAAATTCTGTTAGTAGAAGGATTGTGAGGAGTTTCAAGTTATGGTTACTTGTGAAATACTTCTATGGCAGATGTCAAATAAATATTTGGAGACTTGGACTGAATATTCTGTCTCTGTATAAGGGTTATAATAGTTTGAAGTCACAGTTGCGTGTAAAAATACTTACTTGAAGGTAAGAGTTCTATGGTACTGAAGGTATATGAGCTAAGTCTTACTATTAAAAAAAAAATCAGAAGCTATATTAACTCTCTGAAACACCCCACATTCATTTCCATGTAGGTTTCAATAACATATATAAACACTAACATGTATAACTGCCCCACAGTTATTTCAATGTATTCTTAGTTTATGGAGAAAGGGAGAAACTGACAATAGCATTAATTCTTGTCTATTATATACTTGATACTGTATTAGGAAATTTATCACATCATTTTAAGTCTCACAGTGGTTGTTTGTATTATCCCTTCAAATTTCAGTTGAGAAACTTCAGTGGGTTCAAGAACTTACCTAAAGGAACAGGTATTGAGAGACAGAGCCAGAATTCAGATTCAGTGGATCTGTCTGCAGAGCTCAAAGATTTTCTAACACAGCAGAAAATCATATGCCCATACTAGCTTACAATTCATTGGCTAAACCCTCAAATGTGGTTTGTTAGAATATTCATGTATTCATTCATTCATTCTCTTGCTCATTCATTCATTCACTCACTATTTATTGACAGGATATGTCATTGCTGCTGGGGTTGCAAAAGTAGAAAAGAAAAACAAGTTTCTCATGGAGCTTATGTTGTTGTTGTTAGGTACCATCGAGTCGGCTCCAACTCATAACGACCCTATGCATAACAGAATAAAACACTGCCCGGTCCTGCGCCATCCTTACAATAGTTGTTATGCTTGACTTCATTGTTGCAGCCACTGTGTCAATCCATCTTCTTGAGGGTCTTCCTCTTTTCTGCTGACCCTGTACTCTGCCAAGCATGATGTTGTTCTCCAGAGACTGATCTCTCCTGACAACATATCCAAAGTATGTAAGACGCAGTCTCGCCATCCTTGCCTCTAAAGAGCATTCTGGCTGTACTTCTTCTAAGACAGATTTGTTTGTTCTTTTGGCAGTCCATGGTATATTCAATATTCTTCACCAACACCACAATTCAAAGGCGTCAGTCCTTCGTCGGTCTTCCTTACTCATTGTCCAGCTTTCACATGCATATGATGCAATTGAAAATACCATGGCTTGGGTCAGGTGCACCTTAGTCTTCAAGGTGACATCTTTGCTCTTCAACACTTTAAAGAGGTCCTTCGCAGCAGATTTACCCAATACAATGCGTCTTTTGATTTCTTGACTGCTGCTTCCATGGCTGTTGATTGTGAATCCAAGTAAAATGAAATCCTTGACAACGTCAATCTTTCTCAGTTTATCATGTTGCTCATTGGTCCCAGTTGTGAGGATTTTTGTTTTCTTTATGTTGAGGTGTAATCCATACTGAAGGCTGTGGTCTTTGATCTTCATTAGTAAGTGCTTCAAGTCCTCTTTACTTTCAGCAAGCAAGGTTGTGTCATCTGCATAACACAGGTTGTTAATGATTCTTCCTCCAATCCTGATGCCCTGTTCTTCTTCATATAGTCCAGCTTCTCAGATTATTTGCTCCGCATACAGATTGAATAGGTATGGTGAAAGAATACAACCCTGATGAACACCTTTCCTGACTTTAAACCAAACAGTGTCCCCTTGTTCTGTCCGAACAACTGCCTCTTGATCTATGTAAAGGTTCCTCATGAGCACAATTAAGTGTTCTGGAATTCCCATTCTTCACAATGTTATCCATAATTTATTATGATCCGCACAGTCAAATGCCTTTGCATAGTCAATAAAACACAGGTAAACATCCTTCTGGTATTCTCTGCCTTCAGCCAGGATCCATTTGACATCAGCAATGATATACGTGGTTCCACATCCTCTACTGAAACTGGCCTGAGTTTCTGGCAGTTCCCTGTCGATATATTGCTGCAGCCGTTTTTGAATGATCTTCAGCAAAATTTTACTTGCGTGTGATATTAATGATATTGTTCCATAATTTCCACATTCGGTTGTATCACCTTTCTTGGGAATAGGCATAAATATGGATCACTTTCAGTCAGTTGGCCAGGAAGCTGCCTTCCATATTTCTTGGCATAGACGAGTGAGCACCTCCATTGCTGCATCTGTTTGTTGAAACATCTCAATTGATATTCCATCAATTCCTGGAGCCTTGTTTTTCACCAAAGCCTTCAGAGCCGCTTGGACTTCTTCTTTCAGTACCATCGGCTCCTGATCATATGCTACCTCTTGAAATGTTTGAACATCAACTAATTCTTTTTGGTATGATGACTCTGGGTATTCCTTCCATCTTCTTTTGATGTGTCCTGTGTCATTTAATATTTTCCCCATAGAATCCTTCACTATTGCAACTCGAGGCTTGAATTTTTTTCTTCAGTTCTTTCAGCTTGAGAAACACCGAGCGTGTTCTTTCCTTTTGGTTTTCCATTTTTAGCTCTTTGCACTTGTCATTATAATACTTTACTTTGTCTTCTCGAGCCGCCCTTTGAAATCTTCTGTTCAGTTCTTTTATTTCATCCATTCTTCCTTTTGCTTTAGCTGCTCAACATTTGAAAGCAAGTTTCAGAGTCTCCTCTGACATCCATCTTGGTCTTTTCTTTCTTTCCTGTCTTTTCAATGACCTCTTGCTTTCTTCATGGATGATGTCCTTGATGTCATTCCACAACTCGTCTGATCTTCGGTCACTAGTGTTCAATGTGTCAAATCTATTTTCCGGAAGGTCTCTAAATTCAGGTGGGATATACTCAAGTTCATATTTTGGCTCTTGTGGACTTGCTCTGATTTTCTTCAGTTTCAGCTTGAACTTGCATATGAGCAATTGATGATCTGTTCCACGGTCGGCCCCTGGCCTTGTTCCGACTGATGATATTGAGCTTTTCCATCCTCTCTTTCCACAGATGTAGTCAGTTTGATTTCTGTGTGTTCCATCTGGGGAAGTCCATGTGTATAGTCACTGTTTATGTTGGTGAAAGAGGGTATTTGCAGTGAAGAAGTTGTTGGTCTTGCAAAATTCTATCATTCGATCTCCGGCATTGTTTCTATCACCAAGGCCATGTTTTCCAACTGCTGATCCTTCTCGTTTCCACGTTTCGCATTAAAATCACCAGTAATTATCAATGCATCTTGATTGCACGTTCGATCAATTTCAGACTACAGCAGCTGATAAAAACTTCTAGTTCTTCATCTTTGGCCCTAGTGGTTGGTGTGTATATTTAAATAATAGTCATATTAACTGTTCTTCCTTGTAGGTATATGGATATTATCCTATCACTGACACCATTGTACTTCAGGGTTGATCTTGATATGTTCTTTTTGACAATGAATGCAACACCATTCCTCTTCGAGTTGTCATTCCCAGCATAGTAGACTATATGATTGTCCGATTTAAAACAGCCAATACCAGTCCATTTCAGTTCCCTAATGCCTAGGATATCGATGTTTATGTATTCCATTTCATTTTTGACGGCTTCTAATTTACCTAGATTCATACTTCATACATTGCAGGTTCCAATTATTAATGGATGTTTGCAGCTGTTTCTTCTTATTTTGAGTCATGCCACATCAGCGAATGAAGGTCCCGAAAGTTTTACTCCATCCATGTCATTAAGGTCAACTCTACTTTGAGGAGGCAGCTCTTCCCCAGTCATCTTTTGAGTGCCTTCCAAACCTGGGGGGCTCATCTTCCAGCACTTATCAGACAATGTTTTGCTGCTATTCATAAGGTTTTCACTGGCTAATACTTTTCAGAAGCAGAGTGCTGGGTCCTCCTTCCTAGTCTGTCTTAGTCTGGAAGCTCAACTGAAACCTCTCCTCCATGGGCGACCCTGCTCATATCTGAATACTGGCAGCAGAGCTTTCAGCATCACAGCAACATGCAAGCCCCCACGGTACGACAAACTGACAGACACGTGGGGCCATGGAACTTATAATTAGTGGGAAAAGCATATAGCTAATAAATAAGATGATTTTAGCTTCTCTCTTTTATTTAAGACAAAACAAATCCTCAGTGTTATTGGTGGTATAACCCTTGCTTCCAGATCTAAAAATAGAAGGACATTCTCTTAACATAATGTACAGAATCCCCTTCTATAGGAAACAGAACGGCAAAATATGAAGAAAAGCCTGGTGATCTACTTTTGAAAATCAGCCAGTGAAAACTCTGTGGATCATAATAGTCTGTTCCTCAACTGATCATGGGGATGTGTAGGACCAGGAAGTGTTTTGATCCATTTTTCACAGGGTCACCAAGAGTTAGGTGCCAACTCAACAGCAGCTAACAACGAAAATGGCAAAGTATTGGAAGTATTTCCATTCAATTTAGAAAATGAAACATAACAGAAGACTTGAAAAAGATAAAAATGCATACTATGTATATATAAATACACATATTCAGGTAGGAAAAATGTTATAGAGATGCAAGTAATCTAAAATTTTACCCATAACTTTAATCACACCCTATGAAAATTCTAAAGGAATGTTATGGATATTGACAACTGAAAAGAAAACACAAGAATAATCAATTAGTTTTTGGGAAAAAGAAAACCAATATTTGACAGGCTTTCCCCCTCACCAGATATAAAACAAACCATACCACTTCACTACTTAAAAAGAGTAATATTGGTGCAGAAAGAGTTCATTGGAACAGAATAAAGACCCCAGAAAAGAATCCCATATATATGCAAAATTTAGTTTGTGATAAAGATGGCATCTTCAGTAAAAAATGATACACTGCTTTTAAAAAAAGGCACTGAGATAATTAGAAATGATTTGGGGGAAAATAGGTTAGATGAAGATTTCATCTTATGTACACACACACACACAGTTCAGACCTTTTTAAGAGCTTAATGAACAAATAAAATTATAAATGTTTTAGAAGAAAATATGAGGAAGTAATTGTATAATATTGATATGAAAAGTGTATGTGTATGTTGTCACGTAGGATGAAATTTGTGTCTAAGTCCAACAGTTGTCAAAGGAAAGACTGACAGATTTTACTATGGCAAAATTTAAATCTTCCAGAAGATAGAAAACAAAAGTGTCATCAGCAAAACTAAAAGACTAAAGACAGACAGGTATTTCCATCATTTATATGAGGCAAAGTTTGAGGTTAAAAAAAAATCAAGTTTTTAAAAGATTATAAACAATCTATTTGAAAAACAGCAAAGTCAATAAAGAATTAATTCACAGGAATACAAAAACACAAAAGCATATTCGAACTTGCTAGCAGTCACCAAAAACAAAAAAAAAACAAAAAAAAAACCTGTTGCTGTCGAGTTGATTCTGACTCATAGAGACCCCGTAGGACAGAGTGGAACTGCCCCATAAGGATCCCAAGGCAGTGAGATTTTGGTGAATAGACAATATCTTAATGGAACAGAATAGAGAGCCCAGAAATAGACCCATAATAATATAATCAAAGGAATTAAATGAAGAAAAGATTGTCTTTTCAACAATTGGTTCTGGAACAAATGGATACCTGCATGCAAAAAAAAAAAAAAAAAAAGGAATCTAGACAGAGGCCTTACACTTACGACAGAAATTAACTCAAAATGGATAATACAACGAAAAGACAAACCACAGCCTGGAAGGAAGGATTTTATAAAAAACTGATAAAGGACTTGTATCTAAAAAAAAAAAACTTCTTAAAACTCAGCAATAAGAAAGCAAACCACCCAATTAAAAAAAAAAAGGGCAAAAGATCTGAACAGACACTTCACCAAAGAAGATATACAGATGGGAAATAAGCATATCTAAAAGATGCCCAACATTCTATGTCTTTAGGGAATTGTAAATTAAAGCAGTGATGAGATGCCACTACGCATCTATTACAATGACTAAAACTCCTGGTGAGGACATACAGCAGCAGCAACTCCTCATTGCTGGTGGGAATGCAGAATGATGCAATTTATCAGTTTCTTACAAAGCTAAACATAGCTTACCATACAATTCAGCTATTTACCCTAATGAGTTGAAAATGTATGTCTACATAAAAACCTGCATAAGGGTGTTTACCAGCTTTATTCCTAACTGAAAAAAACAGCAAGTATGGAAACTGAAACCACTTCCAAAGCCCACTTTTCAGGCAAGATCAGGCAGGCCTATAAAACAAAAAATAACACACATAAGGAACATGTTTCTTAGTTCAATCAAATATGAGAGACCAAATGGGCAACTCTGCCCAAAAAGCAAGACAAGAAGGCAGGAAGGGACAGGAACTAGACAAATGGACACAGGGAACCTGGGGTAGAAAGGGTGCTGTCACACTGTGGGGATTGCAACCAATGTCACAGAACAATATGTATATAAATTTTTGAATGAGAGATTAACTTGAGCTGTAAGCTTTCACCTAAAGTACAATTAAAAAAAAAAAAAGGTGAATGGATAAATATGCTGTGGTACATCCATACAATAGATATTATTCAGCAATAAAAGAAATGAGCTATTTAGTCATGAAAAGACATAGGGGAACCTTAAATGTATATTACTTAATGAAAGAAGCCAGTCGGAAAATGCTACATTCTTTATTTTTCCAACTATGTGACATCCTGGAAAAAGGAAAAACTATAGAGACACTAAAAAGATAAGTAGTTGCCAGAGGCTGGGTGGAGGTAAGGGTAGGAGGCATAAATAGCTGGAGCACAGGTGATTTTAAGGTAGTGAAACTATTTCGTATGATACTGTAATGGCAGATATATGACATTATGATTTGTTCAAACCCATAGAACTGCACAACATAAGGAATGAACCTTAATGAAAACTAGACTTCAGTTAATAATACATCAATATTGCTTCATCAATTGTAACAAATGTTAATAATGAGGAAACTGTTACCTGGGGACAAGGTATTGGGGAGAGGGTATATACGGGAACTCTATGCAATTTTCTGTAAACCTGAAACTGCTCTAAAACAGTCTGTAAATAATAATAGTAAAACTAATCACAAAACAGAAAACCCCACAAAACAAATACTTTAATGAAATATTGTTCTCTTAGGTGCCATCAAGTCGATTTCGACTCATAGTGACCCTATGTACAACAGAATGAAACACTGCCCAGTCCCGCACCATCCTCACAATCCTTGCTGTATTTGAACCCACTGTTGCAGTCACTGTGTCGATCCATCTTGTTGAGGGTCTTCCTCTTTTTTGCTGACCTTCTATTTCATGAAGCATGATGCCTTTCTGCAGGGACTGGTCCCTCCTGTTAACATGTCCAAAGTATATGAAACGAAGTTTCGCCATCCTTGCTGTACTTCTTCCAAGACAGATTTGTTCATCCTTTTGGCAGTCAATGGTATATCCGATATTCTTCTCCAACACCATAATTCGAAGGCGTCAATTCTTCTTTGGTCTTCTTTATTCATTGTCCAGCTTTTACATGCATATCAGGCAATTGAAAACACCATGGCTTGGGTCAGGCAGGAAATATCCTTGAAACCACCACCCAGATTAAGAAGTGGAACTTCGTCAACCACCATAGAATCTTTGCCATGTGTTTATCTACTTCCACAAAAATAACCACTGTCCTATCTCTTAACGGTAATTACTTTCTTGAGTTTTCATTGTGTGTGTCGGCCTGAGAGGATGGATCTGTAAGTGCCCGTTTAATTTTGCCATTTAAACATTATTTTATGTCTTTTAAGTCTTTCCTAACCTATAGCTGACAATATTTTGAAATTATGACTATATGTCCTGTGTGCAAACATGTTATTGGAGTGTGAAGATGGAAGCAGGGGGAATCATTAGGAGATTATTACAATGGTGGCTAGGTGGCGAAAGTGGTGAGAGGTGGATACTATCTGTATACATTTAGAAGGTGGAACCCAAATATTTAATGATGGATTGCCTATGGGGTATGAGAGAAATAGAGCGATTGAGGACGATTGGAAGATACAATTTGACATTTGCATAAAGGGAGAATAGGTGCCCCAGTTATAGTTAAAAGTCATAGGCAGATCTATATTGACTTAAAGACTGTGTGTTATTAATTTAGATAGCCAATGTTTATTACTGAAATATAATGATTTATTGAATAATATGAAACTATGTCTTTATTCATCTTACAAAAATGTGTATATATTTTTTTTTCCTCCAATGGAAGAAAAATTTAGAAAATAATATATAATTTGTACACAGTTGGTTACATAGGAAAGAGCTTTGCAATGAGGAGTGAGAGACTATTAATTTTATTTCAGAACCCTTTCTACTATGATTGTTAATATAAACATATTATTTCTGTAATTCGAGTGACTGAAATTATGCATACGTTTATGTGTTTACATTGTTGTTGCTGTTAGTTATCATTTAGTTGGCCCTGACTCATGGCGACCTTATGCACAACAGAACGAAATGTTGCCTGGTCCTTCACTACCTTCACCATTGCTGGTAAGCTCAAGTCCATTGTTGTGACTATTGTGCATTTTGAATGCCTTCCAACCTAGGATGCTCATCTTCCAGCGTTAAATTGGACAATATTCTGTGATCCATGTAGTTTTCATTGGTTAATTTTTGGAAGTAGATTGCCAGAACTTTCTTTTTAGTCTGTCTTAGTCTGGAAGCTCAACTGAAACCTGTCTACCAGCAGGTGACTTTGCTGTTATATGAAATACTGGTGGCATAGCTTCTAGCATCATAGCAACATGCAAGCCACTATAGTACAGCAAACCGAGGGACAGGTGGCTGCATACTTAATTTTTAACATAGCAATATTTTCCCCCATAATTAGTGCTTGGATTTTATAAATTTATGGCTATAAATTATTTATTTATTTATTTATTTTTTTTACCTTGAATACCATGATTTTCAATTGCAGGCAGCTGAGTATGGAAAAAAAAAATGATGTTCCTGAATTTAATTAAAAACTCAGGGCCTTTACTACTAAGGGAATTGAGTTACATAACATACAGGCAGTCCCGAGGCTACAAACATGCGACATATGGACAACTCCTACTTGCCCTTTAATGTTACGTAAATTTGCCCTCACTTTGAATGATTGAACCCACCCCTACTCACAACAAATTTTTCATCACAGTTACCTTCACTTGCTGCATGGTCAGCTTTTAAATCATTGCAAAGTCTTCAAGGCTTTTCTTGCACTAAAGTAAGGCTAAGTAAAAACTGTACACACCTGTTCTGACTTACCTACAAATTCTAGTTAAAGACACAGTTAAGAACAGATCTCATTCATAACCCAGGAACTGCCTGTATTTCAAACTGGGGGGAGAATACGTGGTAATTTATTAGTCATTCTTATTTAATAAAAGAGATTAATACAACTAGCCAGTGGGAAATGAGAATATAAAGGATTTGAGATTTTGTGTAGTGGATCTCCCTTGAAATGCTTAGAGGTGAGCAAGTAGGGACAGAAAACCCACATAATTTTATAGGATCTGGAGCAGAGAGGACATATGCTTTGCTAACCAAGCTGAAGCCCAAAAAGAGGAGAGACCTCTCAAAGAAACCATGAATCCAGCACAGCTCTGGAGAGGTAGCTCAGGTGAGGAAGGAGCTTCAGTAGGGACCAAAGTACAGTCTCATCAAGTCCAAAGAACTTGAGCGTGGTGTTGGAGAGCATTCTGCCTTCCCACATTCCACAGGGGGAACATGGAAATGCTGAAAAGGATGGAGTATTGCAAGTGACTAGGAGTAGGACAGAGAACAGGGCAGGACTGTGGACATCTGCCATTATTGCTGGCTTATCACAAAGAGGCCCAGATGGGATGAGAAATCCCAGGGGAAGGTACCAAGGATGGATTGATTCTCTCCTCCCTAAGATAACGAAATGTCCTCCAAATCTTGGATCAACTCCAAGGGGAAGGGAAAAAGGAGGGGGAAAAATAGTGAATCAGGAATTGACTCAGTTTAAATCTAGAATTAAACATATTTAAGTCAGGAGGAAGAACTTGGGAAAACACACAAACACACAGCACAAGAAAGCAGGAAGAAAGGAAGTGCTATTTAGGTAAGTGTACATTACCAATAGCACTCCAAAAAACCAAAACCAAACCCAGTGTCGTCAAGTCCATTCCAACTCCATAGCGACGCTATAGGACAGGGTAGAACTGCCCCATGGAGTTTCCAAAGAGCACTTGGTGGATTTGAACTGCTGACCCTTTGGTTAGCAGCCATAGCACTTAACAACTACACCACCAGGGTTTCCAACAATAACACTAGATCATTTTATTGCAAACACACAGTTAAGAGTTTGATATTTACTGATTTATTTTTTTTGAAGTTTCTGCATGATTTTATTTCATGAGTTTTATTTGAGCAAATAAATGAAGAAGAATTCACTGTGATTTCAAAGAAAGAATTAATGTTATATGAAATGCCCCGGTTAACTGAAAACTACTACTGATTTTAAGTTAAGTTCTGATATGTTTCTATTTTAATGTAAAAGCAGTATGCTTATAACATACATGAAGAAATCTTACAAATCTGTTTTCTTTGTATCAAAACACCAGTGGTATTCTTCAATGTTTTGTTGTTACTGGATAGTATACACACACAAACACTTATGTAATGAAAAAGGACATGTGTTAGGTAATTGATGAAAAGACACAAAAGGAAAACACATTGAAAAACATGCTCTAAGCTATGTTTGCTCTGCTGTCTATGCAGATTGACGTTTCAAATTGTGACTGGGGAAAAAATTGTATTTAGTTCTTTACAAATACATGTGCTGGTGCTCCACGGAATGACAGGTTGTACGACGCATTAGTGTGGATCCACTTAGATAGATTCCCATACTCTCTTTAATGGCATCAGTCAGTGGCAGTTCCAGATCTATTGTCTACAGCCTAAGCCCAGGGCAAGATCCTACTGTGGCGCAATGACCTCTTTTATTTTTCTTACATTTCCATCAGTCTTTTTAATCTGTCTAATGCGACAAGTCTGTGTCAGCTAGCATTATCTTAAACTAACAGTACTTTGCCAAAATTTTCCAAACCGTTTAACAATTTGCCAGCTGTTGCTTTTCATAAAAAATGAAAGGCTAGATGTATTATTCAGCTGACTGTGGTTCAGGGATAAAAAGAAATGTTAAGTTGCAACTTGCCAGTGACCTAGCGATTTGAACTTAGCCTATGTTTTTTTTTATGTTTTCAGTGCTACGAAACAGGGTGAAATACTCTGTATCGTTGCACTGGACAGCTAGTAAGTGGTACCTTGGGTGATTTCCTGAGGTAATTTAGCAATCATTTTTAAATACTTACATTTTTTCTCTTCAAATCAATTTTTTTGATAGAAATTACTCTCATTTTTTATAAAAGCATACACACACACACACACACACGCGCATGCTTTTTCTCACCGAAGTTTGCCAGTAACCTTGTTCTCTGCTGATTCTAAATGCTCACACTCTCCCAAGAGCGGGGTCAGAAGCAATTGTGTTATCATGGTGCTTGCTGGGAGCGGACAGCTGTGCTGAGTTATGGCAATCATCTACTGACTTGGGCTAATTATGATCCAGCCACAAAATTATATTATAATAAAATATAAAATGGATGAGATGATGTCCCAAATTCTACAAGTTTTAACTTACACGGGGGTAGAATATAACTACCTGAAAAACCATATAAGTATGTGCTTTGTGATTTGGGGAAAAGTAGCAAAATGTCTATTTTGAATAGACATATACTTCCCATCAGTTTGATGTTTTTATGGCTAACACATAAAGACTGTACTCTCATCACCAGACAGATGTTAAATGTTCACATAAAGAGAGTGAGTGTCTGTTCAGAGAAACAATATGGTCTATCTGTATTCATATACGGAAGGCCAAGATGAAACGCTCATAAAGTACTAAGAATTCATGTTGAAATGGGAGTCTATAAGCTGTAATGCAAGGCTCGAAAGCTTTTCAAAAGCAGAGGGATAGAGCTGTACAGATGGGATAAGTGTATTACACATTTTTATCAAGTTATAAATAGAGCCTTGTTTAGAGATTATTAAATCAGGTGAGTAGTACTTCATAAAAAAAATAGTGGTCTATAAAAAGAACTAGGCTTTTATTATCATTGAATCAGGAAAAAAGAATTGTAAATTTGGAGAATTGCCAAAAGGAAGGTGAGTAGACCTTCAGCATTCTAGAAGTTTATGTATGCATGAATATATAGATGTATATGTGTATATATATTATTTTTCTTCTCGAACTTTCCATTTCAGTTGTATTGATCCAACAGTTGCCTCTGTTATTCTTAGGATCTACATCTGCCCCATCAGGAAAGGAATGAGAAGGTTGGCTGCCTGATACGGCGGTTTCTTCTCTTTCAAGTTCTTATTCCTCGTTCTTGTGTCTAACTTCTGATTCTTTTCTTATTGAGGCTTTAGGCTTCTTGCCATTTCAGGGTCCTGATTACTGATGTGAATTCTCACACCAGGCTACACTGTGTACTTTCTGCATGCATCCTGAGTTTGCCTCACTTCTTGACTCTTTCCCTCAGCATCATCTCCTCTTGGCATCCTTTTTATCTGGGTGAACTTAAGAGAAATCTGTTTATATGCAAAAATATTAGTATGAAAATTAACTGGGCCCAAGGGCCATCTTGTTCTTAGCTGCTCTTAAGAAGCTAGAATGACACTTGGTGTGGTAGGCAGGATAATGTCTCACCAAAGATGTTCATGTCATAATGTCCAGCTTCTATGAATGTGTTACTTATATGGTAAAAGCAACTTTACAGATGTGATTCAGTTAAGCCCCTTGGGATGGAGAAAATATTCTGTATTATCTGAGTGGGCCCTAAGTGTAATCATAAGTATTCTTAAAAGATAGAAGCAGAGGGATAGTTGAGTACAGTGAAGGAGAAGGTGATGCGAACACAGGAGCAAAGATTGCAGTGATGCAGCCAGGGGCCAAGGAATGCTGGCAGCCGCTGTAATAGATTCTCTCCTGAAGCACAGAATGGGTTCTACCCTGCAGCCTCCAGAAGGAACTAGTTCTATTGACACCTTGATTTTCAACCCTTCTGAATCGGTTTAGACTTCTGACCTTCAGTACTGTAACGGAATACATTTCGGGGGATTTTTTAGCCACTAAATTTAGTTACAGCAGCAACAGGAAACTAATGAAGGTTTTGGTACCTGAAAGCAGATTGCTGCTTTAACAAAAACATTAAAATGTGGAAGTGGCTTTGAAATTGGGTAGAAGCTGCAAAAGTTATGAGGAGCATGATAGAAAAAGCCTAAATTGCTTTGAATAGTTAGGAGAAATAAGAACATTAAAGGGGCTGCTAGTGAGGGCTCAGAAGAAATAAGGAAAATGTTATTGGAAACTAGAGGAAAGGGAAACCCCTGTATACAAGGGCATAAAGCTTAGCTGATTTGTGCTCTACAGTTACATGGAAAACAGAACTTGGAAGCAATGACCTTGGATATTTACTTGAGGAGAATTCTAAGCAAAGTGTGGAGGGTGTGGCCTGGCTTCTTCTTACTACTTGCAGCAAAATGCTAGAGGAAAGAGAGAAATGGAGAGAATTGTTAAGAAAGGAAACAATCAAAAGAAACACCACAGTTCCCAGGCTACTCATTGCAAAAGATGCTAATATTAGATCTACTGTCAGAAAGTGACAGTGAGATACTGAGAAGGCCAAGAATGTGACGATATCTACTAATTTTTTAAAACATATTTTATTGAGTTTTCAGCGAAAGTTTACACAGCAAATTAGGTCCCCATTTGACAATTTCTGGACAAACTATTCAGTTACATTTATCACAGTGTATCAACATTTTCTTTAATTGTATTCTGTTTGTTGTATTTCTAGTAGTCTCGACGACACTGGGTTTAGTTACCCTGTGGAAACCCTGGTAGCGTAGTGGTTAAGTGCTGTGGCTGCTAACCAAGAGGTCGGCAGTTCGAATCTGCTAGGTGCTCCTTGGAAACTCTATGGGGCAGTTCTACTCTGCTATACGGTCGCCATGAGTCGGAATCGACTCGATGGCAGTGGGATTGGTTGGAGTTACCCTGCTACCTTGTCTTCTCATCTTTGCTTTTGAGTAATTGTTGACCTTTTTGTCTCATACTGGTGGCTTTTAAGGACTGCACCAATCTTACAGGTAATATCCTTTATTTTGTGTACCACTCTACTATTTCACTAAGAGGTGATCTCAGGGGATAGGCTCAGTTCTACATTTAAAGAGTGTCTCAGGGCGATAGACTCAGGAAATTCACTCCTCTCTACTGTTCCAGTTTGTCTTTTTTTTTTTTAATGAGAATTTGTGTTCTACTCCACCTTTTTCTCCCATTCTATCTGGGACCGTCTATTGTGACCCTAGTCAGAATAGTCAGTGTTGGTGGCAAGGTACCATTGAGTTCTCCTGGTCTCAGTGTAGATGGTGGCTCATGTAGACTTGTTTCTTCTCTGAGCTTTTGGTTATCTTCTCAGTCTTTTGCTCCTTTTGAGTAGAGATCCGTAGTGTGTCTTAGATGGCTGCTTGTTAGTTTGTAAGACCTCATATGCTACTCACTTCGCTAGGATGCAGATCATGATTTTTGTGAACTATGTTATGCGAATTTAAGACTATGGTCCTAAACTTTCAAACCCAGAAAACCAATCTTGGGAGGTGTTTGGTTATGTCTGTGGAGTATCTGTATTTGTGTTTTCAATGAATGTACGAGCCTGCATCCACGTATTTGCATTTATGCATATTTTTTTTTATAGATACTTTGGGAAACCCTGATGGTGTAGTGGTTAAGTGCTACGGCTGCTAACCAAAGGGTCAGCAGTTCGAATCCACCAGATGCTCCTTGGAAACTCTATGGGGCAGCTCTACTCTGTCCTATAGGGTCGCTATGAGTGAGAATTGACTTGACGGCAATGGGTACAGGTGTAGATACTTTGGAGCCCTTGTGGCTCAGTGGTTAAAGCTCAGCTGCTAACCAAGAAGTTGGCAGTTAGAATCCACCAGCGCCTCCTTGGAAACCTTATAAGGCAGTTCTACTATGTCTTATAGGGTCTCTATGAGTTGGAATTGACTCAGCAGCAACAGGTTTGGTTTCGGTTGCGGTATTAAAAAAAAAAAAAAAATTTTTTTTTTTTTTTTACTTCTAATTGTTCTCATCTGTGTACACACCTGTTGTTGTTAGTGCTGTCAAGTTGGTTTTGACTCCTAGCCCCCTACTTACAATAGGAGGAAACACTGACCAGTCCTGTGCCATCCTCACAATGGTTGGTATGTTTGAGCCCATTGTTGCAGCCAGTGAATGTCTTTCTCTTTTTTGCTGACCTTGCACTTTACCAAGAGTGATGTCTTTCTCCAGGAACTGGTCCCTCCTGATAACATGTCTAAAGTGCATGAGACAAAGACTCACTACCCTTGCTTCCAAGGAGCACTCTGGCTATATTTCTTCCAAGACAGACTTGTTTGTTCTTCTGGCAGTCCATGGTATATTCAATATTCTTCACCAACACCATAAATTCAAGGCATCAATTCTTCGCTCTTCCTTATTCATTGTCCAGCTTTCACATGCATATGAGGCAACTGAAAATATCATGGCTTGGGTGAGGTGCACCTTGGTCTTCAAACTGACATCTTTGCTTTTTTAACACTTTAAAGAGGACTTTTGCAGCAGATTTGCCCAATGCAATATGTTGTTTGATTCTTGACTACTACTTTCATGGGTGTTGACTGTGGATCCAAGTAAAATGAAATCCTTGACAATGTCAATCTTTTTGCCATTTATCACCCATACCTACCTGTATATCAATATGCCTATACCCATCCATATGTGCTCAAACACTCATTTTTACTTTGGTTGTGCTATGCTCACTACATCCACATTCGGTACCACTTTTCCCATCTCCAAATAAATAAAATAAATAACGGGTCTCTAGCATCCCCTCCCCCCACCTCTCCCTGGCAACCACCAATGAACGTTGTTCTCTATATATTTATTCTCGTCTTCTTATAAAAGAGGGATCATACAATATTTATCTTTGTTTGCTTGCCTTATTTTACTTAGCATTATGCCCTCCAGTCCATCCTTGTTATAATATGTTTCACGGTTTCATCATTGTTCCTTATATTTGAGTAGTACTCCATTGTGTGTCTGTACCACAATTTGTTCATCCATTCGTCTGTTGATGGGCATTTCAGTTGTTTCCATTTATTTGCTATTGTGAATAAAGCAGCGATGAAATAGGTGTGCATATGTGTGTTCATCTCTTTATTTTTAGGTCTCTAGGTACATACCTAAGGAGCACTGGTGGCAAAGTGGTTAAGCGATCAGCTGCTAACTGAAACTTCTGTGGTTTGAATCCATCAGCTGCTCTGCAGGAGAAAGATGTGGCAGTCTGCTTCCATGAAGATTTACAGCCTTGGAAACCCTATGGGGTAGTTCTACTCTGTCCTGTAGGGTCACTATGAGTTGGAATCAACTCAACAGCAACGGGGTGTTTTGTTTTTGGTTTGGTTTAGGGTATATACCTAGGAGTGGGATTGCTGATCATAGGATAGTTCTATTTCTAGTTTTTTGAGAAAGCACCATACCATTTTCTGTAGTGGTTATACCATTTTACAGTCCTGCCAGCAATGGATAAGTGTTCCAATCTCCCCACATCATTGCCAAAGTTTATCTTTTTTTTTTTTTTAGTCGGTGGTATTTTAGCCAGGGTAAGATGGTATCTCATTGTAGTTTTGATTTGCATCTCTTTAATGGCTAATGATTGTGAACATCTTTTCATATGTTTGTTGACTGCTTGGATGTCCTCTTTGGTGAAGGTTCTGTACATGTCCTTTGCCCATTTTGTGATTGAGTTGTTTGTCTTTTTGTTAATGAGTTGTTAGAGATTAGACCCTTATTGGGTAAGTCATTTCCAAAGATTTTTCCCCAGTCTATAGGTTGTCTATTTACTTGTGTTTAAAAACACAAGTTTTTAATTTTTATGAGGTCTCATCTATCTCTTTTGTTTTTTTCTTTTTGTGCATTTGTTGTTATGTTTGTTATCCTGTTTCTACAAAAGATTAGGTCCTGTAGTTTTATTCCTATGTTTTCTTCTAGGAATCTTATGGTTTTAGGTTTAACACTTAGGAATTTGATTCATTTTGAGATAGTTTTTGTGTATGGTGTGAAGTAGGGTCCTGTTTTATTTTTCTGCAAGTGAGTATCCAGTGTTTGCAGCACCATTTGTTAAAGAGACTGTTTCTGTCCCACTGAATGGACTTTGATCCCTTGTTGAGAATCAGTTGTCCCATAGATGGCTGGGTTTAATTCTGAGTTCTCCATTCTATTCCACTGGTCTATGTGTCCATCAGGCTATTTTGATTAGCATGGCTGTATAGTATATTTTGATATCAGGGGATGTGAGGCCTCTTGCTTTGTTCTTTTTCTTCAGTATTGCTTTGGCTATTCGGGGTTTCTTTCTTTTCCATATAAAGCTGGTCATTAGTATTTTCATTTTGGTAAAGAATGTTGTTGGGATGTGTATTGGGATTGCATTTTATCTGACAGTTTCACTATATTAAGTCTTCCAATCCAAGAACATGTAATATATTCCCATTTTTAGTAGGTGTCTTTTAGTCTCTTGTAGTAGCGTTTTATAATTTTCATTGTATAAGCCTTTTATGTCCACAGTTAGGTTAATTCCTAGGTATTTTATTGATTTGGGGGCTATTGTACATTGTATTGTTTTCTTGATTTCTTTTTTGGAGCAGTCTTTGTTAGTGTAGAGGAACCCAACTGATTTTTGTGTATTGATCTTGTACCCTTCAACCTTATTTAACTTTCTTGTTTTATTTCTCTGACTAGAAATTCCAGTACCATGTTGACTAGAAGTAGTGGTAATGGGCATGCTTGTTTCATTCCCATTCTCAAAGGGAAGGGTGTCAGCCTTTCTCTGTTGAGTATAATGTCGGCTTTGCATTATTGATGTTGTTACTAGGTGCCGCCAAGTCGGTTCTGACTCATAGCCACCCCATGCACAACAAAAGGAAACACTGCCTGGTTCTGGACCATCCTCATTATCATTGTTATGCTTGAGCCCATTGCTGCAGCCACTGTGTTAATCCATCTCATTGAACATCTTCCTTTTTTTTTGCTGATCCTGTACTCTACTAAGCATGACGTCCTTCTCCAGGGACTGGTCCCTCCTGATAATATGTCCAAATTATGTGAGATGCAGTATCACCATCCTCACTTCTAATGGGCATTCTGCCTGTATTTCTTCCAAGACATGTGCTCATTCTTCTGGCAGTCCATCGTATGTTCAATATTCTTTGCCAACACCATAAATTCAAAGGCATCAATTCTACTTCAGTCTTCCTTATTCATTATCTAGCTTTCACACACATATTTGGCGATTGAAAACACCATGGCTTGGGTAAAGCACACCTTAGTCCTTAAAGTGATATCTTTGCTTTTTAACACTTTAAAGAGATCTTTTTGCAGCAGATTTGCCCAATGTAATGTGTCTTGATTTCCTGACTGCCACTTCCATGGGCTTTGATTGTGGATCCAAGTAAAATGAAATGCTTGGCAACTTCAGTACTTTCTCCATTTATCATGATGATGCTTTTTTGTCCAGTTGTGAGGATTTTTGTTTTCTTTATTTTGAGGCATAATTTATACTGAAGGCTGAGGTTTTTCATCTTTATCAGTAAGTGCTTCATGTCCTCTTCACTTTCAGCAAGCAAGGTCATGTCATTTGTATATCGCAGGTTGTCAAATGAGTCTTCCTCCAATCCTGATACCCCATTCTTCTTCACATAGTCCAGCTTCTCAGATTATTTGCTCAGCATACACATTGAATAAGTATGGCAAAACGATACAACCCTGATGCACGAGTTTCCTGACTTTAAACCACGCAGTATCTCCTTGTTCTGTTCGAACAACTTCCTCTTGATCTATGTAAAGGTTCCTCATGAGCACAATTAAGTGTTCTGGAATTCTTGTTCTTCACAATGTTATCCATAATTTGTTATGACCCACACAGTCAAATGCTTTTGCACAGTCAATAAAGCACAGGTAAACATCTTTCTGGTATTCTCTGCTTTCAGCTTGGATCCATCTGACGTCAGCAATGCTATCCCTGGTTCCATGTCTTCTTTTGAATTGGGCTTGAATTTCTGGCAGTTTCCTGTCAATATTCTGCTGTAACCACTTTTGAATGATCTTCAGCTAAATTTTACTTGTGTGTGATATTAAAAATATTGCTCAATAATTTCTGCATTCTATCGGATCACCTTTATTTGGAATGGGCGCAAATTAGGATCTCTTCCAGTCAGTTGGCCAGGTAGCTGTCTTCCAAATTCCTTGGCATAGATAAGTGAGCACTTCCAGTGCTGCATCCGTTTGCTAAATGCTTTACATATATCCCCTTAATTATGTTGAGAAATTTCTCTTCTACTCCTGTTTTGGAAGGAGCTGTGATGGTACAGTGGCTAAGCACTCTCCTGGCAGTTTAAGCCCTCCAGCTCCTCCATAGAAGAAAGATGTAGCAATCTACTTCCATGAAAATTTATAGCCTTGAAAATCCTATAGTGCAGTTCTGCTCTGTCCTATAGGGTCGCTATGAGTCAGACTCAATTCAATGGCAGTGGGTTTGTTTGTTTGTTTGTTTGTTTTGAGAGAAGGTTATTTGACCATGGAAGCAGAGGTTGTAGTGATGTGACCAAGAGTCAAGAAGGGAGAAGAGTAAAGATGAGTTTAATATTGATGTTGGAAACTTTAATAGAAATTTTCATGATGTTTAGTTTCAATTTCTTCTACTGATATGAGTAATTGGATATTTGTTACTACGTTTGCCCCCACTTAATTATGGTACTTAGTTTTGAGGCTTACCATTCAGCTTTGGTGTTACAGAATTTGATTTTGAGTTTTTTCTGTTAATATAGTCTTCCCACAGATGGAATAAATGGTTATGATTTAACCACCGATATAGGATACTCCAATCTTTACTACAGAATGAGGTGGGGTTGTGAGCAATAAAATTTAGTAATACCTTAATACTTTTTTCTTGGGCTTTATAATGTAAACTAAAACTCCTATTGTCAAGTCTAGCATAGTTGAAGAGATAATGAATGCATTAAACAAAGAAGATCTAAAACATACAACTGCACATGGTACCAGGGTTACTCTAGGGCCATGTATAGTGCTTTGAAAACCAGAAACAATGAAAATTTATTTGAGAAATGATTATCAACAATCTTCTTCAAGGTCCTTGATATGGACTGAATGACAAAGAAGCTGTCAAAATGAAAAGAAAATGTGAAAAGACTAGAGTTTTTCTTTTGTGTGTTCCCAGCAGTGACAATATCCACAACCTTCTCTCTCCCTGCTATTAAAAAAGAAATTGGGCTGTTTCCAGATTCTTTATGACTTCCAGCTTTGTTTAAATATTATTTTTATTTTTGTGTTTAATGCCTAGAAAATCTCACCAGTATGCCTACATATATAACTTTAAACATTGCGAAGAAGTTTCACCTGCTAAAGGGAGCTTGATTTGTCTGTTAAACCTGTTATTTTACAAACCTGTCATAAATTTATGATGATATTATTTTTGCCTTAGAATTATAATTAGCAATAGAATAGATGATTTTCTATTACTTTGAGAATTGATGGCCTCTAATTAATTTGATATTAATTCAAGTGTCTTACTAATAATTAAATAAAGAATAGTCACAATTCTGCCATGATAATGCTCTTCTGAATCTGATGATTCCCGTAAGAAATATAAACAATTTAAATATTTTCATATACCTCCCCTTGGAAATCTTGGCATAATTATTAATATCATGTATTTTTTTAAAAATTTCTTTGGTTGAAGGATTCCAGGTGAAAAAAAATTTTTTTTTTAATCTGCTTACATTGATTACAAAAGATTTATACATTGAAGAATACTCATTTTTAAGCATGGTCCATAATTTATACACATTTTTGCTCATGATATTTTCTCTTAGGTTATTGCCATAGCTGTAATACCTGTTGTGGATAAAGATGTGAGCAATAATTAACTCTTGAAAACCTTTTCAGTAAGCTACCTTTGAACCTCTTTGCTCAAGGCAGAAATTGTGAGGTTTATTAAGTCACACTCGTTTTACTAACTTAGACGGGAGGGATAGATTTCTCCTCAGTCTTTTATAAAACCTAAAAGGCAAGTGAGCATGATTTCTAAAGGGAGAGAGACTTTAAATAAATGTTTTGCAGATGTAACATTTTCTTAATCTTTATTGAGGGGGTACACCTTGCTTTAGAATATTTTCAGTTTGTTAATAACTTCTGTTTCTGTGAGAATAATTAGTTGTTATAACATGATGCCCAAGTTTCAGGCTCCGTAAAAATAATATTTGTCCAAGGATTTCTGATAACAGCCTGTGAATACACACACACACACACACACACACAATTATTAATGCACTTTCAGACTTTTCCTCCAATACCAGAGAAGTCAAAGCAGGGGAAATGCAGAAATAAGGCAAAGATGGGAAAAAATGATAATCAGTCTATTTACTCCCCCCGCCCTTTTTCATCATGGTTATTCATCCCCGCAAAGTGATGCAAATTCCATATGAGCTGGTAGATATAAACATAAGTTTGACTTGGTACATTGCCATTTGTAGGTGAGAAAAAATACACTTGTTGGCTTCAAATTGTTCTAATGTTTGTTTCAGGGACTTTAAACATTCCAAAGGAAAAGACTGATCCCAGTGGACAGCTATAACTGAAGCACACAGCTCAAGGAGTGTGTGAGTATGTGCTTTGTTTCTATATATTGTCTGTGGTTATTTCTTGATTAGGTCTTTTTGATTTCTCAGGGAATTAGTTCGAGGGAATGCTTTGCATAGAAAATATTTCTTCCTTTGATGGCATCATAAAATTTCTGAAGCGTATGTGTGATTTATGTTTCACCTTTGTAATTAAGTGAAATATTTAATTTGAAATGTTGTTGTTAGGTGCCAATCCATCTCTTTGAGGATCTTCCTCTTTTTCGCCGACCTTCTGCTTTACCAAGCAAGGTGTTCTTCTTCAGGTGACAGATTCTCCTGATTCATATGCGAAGGAAGTGAGATGAAGTCTCACCATCCTCCTTCTAAGGCGCATCCTAGCTGTACCTCTTACAAAACAGATTTGTTCCTACTTCTGGCAGTCTGTGGTATATTCAGTATTCTTCACTAACACTGTGATTCAAAGCCACCAATTCTTCAGTCCTCCTTATTCGTTGTCCAGCTTCCACATGTTTAGGAGGCAATTGAAAATACCATGGCTTGGGTCAGGCACACCTCAGTTCTCGAAGTGACGTCTTTGCTTTTTAGTACTTTAAGGAGATCTTTTGAAGTAGATTTGTCCAGTGCAACACATCTTTTAATTTCCTGACTGCTGCTTCCATAAGCATTGATTGTGTATCCAAGTAAAATGAAATCCTTGACAGCTTCAATCTTTTCTCCATTTATCATGATACTGCTTATTGGTGCAGTTTTGAGGATTTTTGTGTTCTTCATGTTAAGGTAGTACTGAAGGCTGTAGTCTTTGATCTTCATCAGTAAGTGCTTCAAGTCCTCTTCCCTTTCAGCAAGGAATGCTGCGTCATCTGTATATTTCAGGTTGTTAGTGAGCCTGCCTCCAATCCTGATGCTGCATTCTTCTTCATATAGTCCAGCTTCTCAGATTAGTTGCTCAGCTTAAAGATTGAATAAGAATGGTGAAAAGATACAACCCTGATGTACAACTTTTCTGATTTTTAACTATTCAGTATCCCCTTGTTCTGTCTGAATGAGGCCTCTTGGTCTTTGTACAGGTTCCAAGTGAGCACAATTAAGTGTTCTGGAATTCTCATTCTTTTCAATGTTATCCATAATTTGTTATGATCCACGTAGTCAAATGCCTGAGCCTACCAATAAAACATGGATAAATATCTTTCTTGTATTCCCTTTCAGCCAAGATTCACGTGACATCAGCAATGATATTCTTTGTTCCACATCCTTTTTTGAATATGGCTTGTATTTCTGGCAGTTCTGTGTTGATGTACTGCTGAAACAATTTTTTTATTATCTTCAGCAAAATTTTACTTGCATGTCATATTAATGATACTGTTCTATAATTTCTGCATTCTGTTGGATCACCTTTCCTTGGAACGGGAAAAAATTAAGATCTCTTCCAACCAGTTGGCAAGGTAGCTGTCTTCCAAATTTCTTGGCATAGACAAGTGAGTACTTCCAATGCTGCATCTATTTGTTGAAACATCTCAGTTGGTATTCTGTCAATTCCTGGAGCCTTATTCTTCACCAATGCCCTCAGTGCAGCTTGGAATTCTTCCTTTGACATCATTGGTCCTTGATCATATGCTACCTCCTGCAATGGCTTAACATCGACCAATTCTTTTTGGTACAGTGACTTTGTATATTCCTTCCCGTGTCTAATTTTCTGCCCATACCACTACTACCACTACCCATTGCCATCAAGTCAATCTAGACTCATAGCGACCCTATAGGAAACAGTAGAACTGCACCCATAGGGTTTCCAAGAAGCGCCTGGTGGATTCAAACTGCCGACATTTTGGTTAGTAGCCATAGCTGTTAACCACTACGCCACCAGGGTTTTTGCCCATGGAATCCTTTAATATTGGTATTTGAGGCTTGAATTTTTTCTTCACTTCTTTTAGCTTGAGAAATGCGGAGTGTGTTCTTCCGTTTTAGTTTTCTAACTCCAGGTCTTTGCACAGTTTGTTATAATACTTTGTCTTATCAGGCAGCCCTCTGAAATCTTCTGTTCAGCTCTTTCACTTCATCGGTTTTTTCCCTTTGCTTTAGCTACTCTATATTCAAGGGCAAGTTTCAGAGACTCTTCTGACATCCATATTGATCTTTTCTCTTCTTCCTGTATTTTTAATGACCTGTTGCTTTCTTCATGTATAATGTCCTTGATGTTATCCCACAACTCTTCTGGTCTTTGGTCAGAAGTGTTCAATACATCAAATCTTTTCTTGCGATGGTCTCTAAATTCAGGTGGGATATACTCAATGTTTACTTTAGCTCTTGTGGGCTTGTTTTAATTTTCTTCAGCTTCAACTCAAACTTGCATATGAGCAATTCATGATATGTTCTGCAGTTGGTCCCTGGCTTTGTCCTGACTGATGATATTGAGATTCTCCATCATCTCTTTGCACACAGGTAGTTAATTTGACTCGTACGTATTCCATTTGGCAAGGTCCACGTGTATTAAAAAAAAAAAAAAAAAAAACCCGTTGCCATTGAGTCAATTTGAACTCACAGTGACCTGAAAAAAAGTGTTCCCAATGAATAAGGCATTGACCTTGAAAAATTCTTTCATGCAATGTCCAGCATCATTTCTGTCACCAAGGCCACATTTTCCAACTACTGATCCTTCTTCATTTCCAACTTTCATATTCTGATCAGCAGTAATCATCAATATATCTTGCTTGCATGTTTGGTCAATTTCAGACTACAGAAGTTGGTAAGAATCTTCAATTTCTTCATCTTTGCTATTAGTGGTTGGCACATAAATTTGATAACAGTAGTTTTAACTGGTCTTCCTTGTGTGTATGCATATTTTCCTATCACTGACAGTGCTGTACTTCAGGATGGATCTTGAAATGTTCTTTTTCACTGTGAATGTGGTGCTGTCCTCATTCAATTTGTTATTCCTGGCATGATAGACCGTTCAAAATGTCTACTATGATTGTCCAATGTAATATGGCCAATACGAGTCCATTTCAGCTCACTAACACCTAGGATATTTATTTCCAAGTGTTCAATTTCATTTTTGGCAAGTTCCAATTTTCGTTGATTCATACTTTGTGTGTTCCACGTTCCGGTTGCTAATGGATGTTTGAAGCTGTTTCTTCACATTTTCAGTAGTGCCACATCAGCAAATGACGGTGTATCAGACAAGGTTTTGCTACCATCCATAAGATTTTCACTGGCTAATTTTTCTGGAGGTAAATCATCAGGTCCTTCTTCCTAGTCCGCCTTACCCGGGAATCTCTGCTGAAACCTGTACATCATGGCTAACCCTGCTGGCATTTGAAATGTTTGTCGCATTGCTTCCCACATCACAGCCACACACAAGCCTCCACTGTACAACAAACTGTAAGACAAATGGTGGCACTTTAATATAATTGATAATTTCATTTTTTTCTGTATGTACAATTCTATGAATTCTTGCTCTTGCCCTGGTTATTATTACCCACGTTTATTCCTATGCCCTCAGATCATTTGTTACAAATGGCTGCTAGAATTTTATATAAACAAACTTTTCTCGGTTGATTTGAGCCCTGTCATTTGAGGCTATCATCACAAGTTTTATTTGTTGGTGGAATAGCTGTTTCTGTTTCATAACTGCACACTGAAAGTAGCCCTAATTTTATGAATGGTCATATGGAGAATGAGCAAAGATACATAAAATTTACTACCAATATTAGAAATGATATCTACTATATTTTGACCACCTACTATGGAGCAGACACTCTCTCAGATATGTCACATGTACAATTTAATTCCTGTCAGGTAGGGAATACTCACATATTATATATACATTATATGTATAAAGGAGACGCTGGTGGCGTAGTGGTTAAGTGCTATGGCCGCTAACCAAAAGGTCAGCAGTTCAAATCCACCAGGTGCTCCTTGGAAACTCTATGGGGCAGTTCTACGCTGTCCTATAGGGTCACTGCGAGTTGGAATCAACTCAACGGCAACAGGTTTGGTTTTGGTTTTGGTATATATATAAAGACTCTGAGAGGTTAAGCTATTTTCCCAAAGGCATATATACATTCAGCAGCCAGACTTCCAAAGCCGATGTTTTTTCTATTAAACCAAGCTGCAAATATCCTAGTGCTCGTAGAGTAATATTGTTGAGTCAGCAGCAGCATCTTCATATGTGAGATTTTACATGCTGTAGATATATGTTTAAATAAATGTTTGTTGAATAAATATAAATGTCATCAAAGTTGAAATAGAAGTATAAATATAGCTTTAATACATCGTATTTACCCTTCAGTATCTATACTTAAATGAAAAGGGGAAAATATTGGCGAATGATTCATTCAACAAATGTTTATGGTGTATTTTTTGTATTTGTAGAACATATATTAACCAGAAAAGGATATAGTGCTTGTCCTTCATGTTGTTGTTTTTGGGTGCCATTGAGGCAATTTCTACTCTTGTGACCCCATGTAACACCGTAGAACAGCCTCATAGGGTTTTCTTGGCTGTAATCTTTACAGAAGCAGTTTGCCAGGTCTTTCTCCCATGGAGTAGCTGGGTGGGTTTGAACCGTAAACCTTTCAGTTAGCAGTTGAGTGCTTAACTATTGTACTGCAAGGTCTTTTTACATACAGCGCATAATGAAGTGAAACAAATATACCATATTTTTGTGTCATAATAAGTGACAAATATAAATGCACAGGACAGGAGACAAAGTAAGAACATGATAGACTGAAACCATTAGGAAAGGACTTACATAGTCATCTGATTTTGATTTGAGGTGAACACTGAAAGATTGGAGAGTTAGAGAAGTGATTCCAGGGAAACAGAATGCCATAAAAAAAGAAAAAGGCACTAAAGTAGTGATTGAGCATGGTTCTGTCATATTTAAGTTTGGCAAATATTCTCCTTGTTTCCTCTTGTGGTAGTTATACTTCTCTACCCCACTGATGGTAGGTTTAACTATGGGACATATTTTGGCTCATGGAATATGAGCAATGTGACATATGTCCCAACTGAACAAGAGTATTAAATGTGATTCTTTAGTTCAATTTAACCTCTGGCTCTTCTCCTCTGAAAAAAATGGATACATTGCTTGCTGAACCCCTGGTTTGGAGCGGAGCCAGTCAACCTGCAGTTCATGAGTATATAACTTGAGCAAGAAATAAACCTTTGTTGTTTCAAGTCACTGAGATTTTGAGGTTGTTCTTTATGCATCATAGCCTAGTGAAATTTGACAAATATTATGGCACTTGTAGGTGGCCTATAAGCAGTCTTGACTGGAGGAGAAAGTTTATACCGGATTCTAAAGTTAAATAAAACCAAGAGGAGTTTAAGTTAAAGATTTTGGCTTTGTCCTCCAGAGCCTAGAATTGGCTGTCAATCTTTAATCTACTGTTATGATTAAAAAAAAAAAAAAAAAAAAAATTTTGGTTCCATTGTGGGAGCTCTGTTACAAAAACCACTTTTCCTCTGCTAGTGACCGAATGCAAATGCTTCTCAAATATGTATTGTTTGGCTAGAATTAATTGTGTAGTGAACGGGTCCTGTGACTTCACTTTTACTTTTCTGTGCAACAGCCATGCCCTTCATCAACCACCCCTCATCTGAGCTGTCACCCTGAGTTGCATGGGACCGAGAATTCTTCCATTAAGAGAGAATTGGGTTGGCATATTACTGAGCGAGAATTAAGAGAGAATTGGGTTGGCATATTATTGAGCGAGAATTTTCCTGGCTTTTCTCTAATTTCCCATTAAATACAGGTAGAACTTAGCACACACATGTAAACATTATTCCCTTCAAAAGCTATTTAGTTTTTAGGTAGTAAACTGAATATATGCCGATTTCTATCCATTCTTGTTAACTCTGTATCAACAGAGAGATCATGTATTTGCTGTTCAAACACAGACATATTTGAAAACATAATGGAAAACTACTAATTGCACTGGGGACAACAGAAATAAATGGAGATTATTGAGGGAATATCTAGAAATATGGTCACCTAGTGTTTGAAGGAATTGAACTATCATATTCATTACTGTCTTCTCTCTACTTCCTAGAAAGAATAAAAGGAAGGAAGACTTTACTGGGGACACCACCCCTTTTCTATCAGTCATCTATTATTCACACAGGCCCTGCCTGCCTTGCTCACCTCCCACCCACTCAACCAGCTCTTTAGAAAAGTGAGAGAAGGCTCAGATATTGCAGGACTCCGAATCCAGGGATTAAAATCCCTATCACAGCAAAGCTTCAATGAACACAGGAAAAACTAAAGTTATCTGTAGTACGATGAAGAGAATGATGATTAATTTTCATTGCTTTTACTTTCAGAACAGCATAGAAAATATAGATTTCTAATTTTAAGGAATTTAAAAGCATTTCCCAATGTTTTCTCCTCACTTCCTCTAAATGTGAAATGTAGCCAAAGCAGTGCTATTAGCAGTGTTAAGAAAACTGTCATTGTTAAAATGTTTTAACTGCCTTTAATTCAACAGATGTTTTGAAATTGAGGTTATTTGCAGTAGAATTAAAATTCTTTAAGATTCTTCTACTTGATATGTGTTCTTTGAGGTCAGGGACATGTAACATTTTAGCTTGTCATCTCCGAGTTCTAGTACGATTCCTAGCACAAAATAAAAGTTCAGAAATATTTGTTCAATCAGTGAAGAATAAATATAACTTCATGTGAAATATACCAATGTAGATTAAGAAATCAAAACTACTTTGAGCCCTACTTAGAATAGTAATGGAAAATTTCCTGGAGATACAGAGATAGGACCTTGAAAACTGGGAACATCAAACCAAACCAAACCCGTTGCTGTGAAGTCAATTCTGACTCGTAGCCACCCTGTTTTGGTAACATAGAAAGTTGGGAAAGAGTTGAAAAAGGTATGGAAACAAAGTCAATAAATACTGGAAAGTCAAAGAGCAAAATATATATTCACTGTGTACTGTAGAGAAAGTTAAATTAGATTGAATGATTTGTTTTTCTGGAATGGCAACGGTTTCTAGTGTTTCAAATAATGGTCTGCTGTTACATGTCCTGAAAAAGAAAATTCTGATATTTATATTTCCGTATTCTTGAGTTTTTTTTTTATCTTAAAAAATACTTTTGGAATCTGCTTGAATTAGATAATCATTTTTTTCCTTGTGAATTAAAGACAATTATACTTGATTAGGCTAGGGGAGGATGCCAGAACCGTAGAAAAAATACTGATTCTAAGCTTATCCTTTAATGAAAAACATACACAAAGAAAATGAAGGTCATATAGTAATAGACTGTTTTTGAATGCAATAAAAAAGAGAAGCATATAAAAATGTATATTGATAGTTCTAAAATCAAACCTACTATTCATAGCAGTTAAGTGTAAATTACATTTATCTTTTAAAAGAAGTATTATTGAAAAGCTAAAAGATATGTACACGCAGGTATACGTATACATATATACATACGTGCAGATATAAATATATGCATATACACACACATAAGTGACTTATGTCAAATAGAATAACTTAGAAATATAAAAATAAAAGTATGGCAAGGGCATCTTAACTGAAAAACCAAACCCATTGCCACCGAGTTGATTCTGACTCAGTAACCCTATAGGACAGAGTAGAAATGCCCCTTTGGGTTTCTGAGGGTTTCTAAGGATTTGAATTGCTGACCTTTTGGTTAGCAGCTGTAGAACTTATTGGAATATTTAAAGTTAAAAAAGTAGGGGAAACATTCAAGACAGGTAACAAATTTTAAAAGTCAGGGTAAATAACATTAAACTAGAAAAAGAAAACTTTATAATAATAAAGGGTAAGATAAAATAAGGCTTTTTGTTTATAAACATATATGAACCAAATAACAATTTCTGAAAAATCCTGAATCAGAAATAAGAAGAAATAGAAACTTGAAGTGAGAAACCTATAAAGAAATATATAATGAGTAAAACTTCAGTTCGTCTTCTTAAATTCAATAAACTAAGTGGACAAAAAGATATGTAAATATAAAGAAAAATTTACTAATGTAAACAACATGGTAGATCTAATTGGCCTGCACTAAAATCAGTACCTTAAAAATATTCTTTTCAAATGTGTATACAGCATTTGAAAAAAAAAAGTTCTATTTGTTCTATGAATTTATCAAAGAAAACAGTAAATTCTCATAAATAAACAATAATTTGGCATCTGTTAGTAACAATGAAATGAAAGTATATATTGATAATTGCATTAATTGATCTATTGCTTCATAACACTAACCCAAAACAAAAACCCAGTGCCCTCGAGTCGATTCTGACTCATAGTGACCCTATAGGACGGAGTATAACTATTCCCACAAACTCACCAGTTTAAAACACACACATTTATAATTTCAGTTTCGTATGGCAGGCACGGCTCAGTTGGATCCTCTGCAAAGCTGCAGAAAACAGTATTGGCTGGGGCTATGATGTCATATGATGTTCAAGTGGAGAAGGATTCACTTCCACACTCATGTGATTGTTGGCAAAATTCAGCTCCTTGTGACTTAAAGAACTAAAGGCCTCAGTTTCTTGCTGGCTGTTAGGTGGAGGCCAGCCTTATTTCTGGTGAAGTTTTTCGATAAGCATGTGTTTAATTTTTAGGAGCTCCCAGTTGTCTAGTTTGTCTTCTGGTGTTGGTGTATTGTTAGTTATGGTTTGTATTCTATTTATGCCATGGTGGCTCAGTGGTTAAGAGCTCAGCTGCTAACAAAAAGGTCAGCAATTTGAATCCACCAGCCATTCCTTGGAAACCCTATAAAACCCTATAGGGCAGTTCTATTCTGTCCTATAGGGTTGCTATGAGTTGGAATTAACCTGACAGCAACGGGCTTCTCATGTTGTCTCTGTTTTTTCTTTCATGATCTACATTGTTTTAGGCTTATGTTTAGGTCTTTGACCCATTTTGAGTTAGTTTTTGTGTCTGGCATGAGGTATGGGCCTTGTTTCTTTTTTTTTTTTTTTTAACAGATGGCCATCCAGTTTTACCAGACCATTTTTGTCATGTCTTTTCTTCATGAATTGTCTTAAAAGCTTACTTGTAGTTATTTAAATTGAGCCACTCAAATTTCACAGAACTAGGAAGAAATGCTACCTAAAACATATATTTTTGGTCTAGAGCTAAATTGAATTCATTTATTCAACAAATATATCTCTGATATACCAGATTCTTTTCTATGTGCTAGGGATAAAGTGCTGAACAAAACAGTTCTTGATCTCAGCTTACATTTAGTAAAAGACAAACAATAAGTAAATAAATCAATATATAAATGCTAAAAAAAAAAAAAAATTTTTTTTAAAATGCCGTATTAGAGTAAGGGAATAGAGTGTAACTGTAGAGGAATATTTTTAGACAAAGTAGTTATTAAATGAAATGAATTTCATTCAGTTTTCAAATGAAATGAATTAGTTATTACTAATGAAATGGGGAGCAAACATTGTACATATGAGAGGCAAAAGCATTCCAGGTAGAGGCCCTGGAGGGCAAGAGGAAAAGCCCAAGAATCAGAATGAGCTTGACATGGTCCGGAGCATCAAAGAAGCCAGTGTATCTCTAGTAGTGGTAGAAAATGAGTTTGGAGGGATAGCCAGGATCAAATTATGTGGGGCTATGACAGCAGCTTTGGATTTAATTCTAAGTGGAAGAATAGGGATCAAGAGTGAAAGCTAGAAGGCAAATTAGAAAAGTTATTGTATTAAGCATAAGCCCATGGAGGAGACGGACTAGAGGTAATACTGAAATAAATAAATAACGGTCATATGTAAGGTATATTTTGAAGGTGTTACTGAATGTTTTGCTAAAGGAATGGATGTGGAAATGAGGGAAAGGCAGGAGGTTAAATGACCATCATTGTCCAGTTCAGGACAACTGTTAATTACATCCTTAAATATAAATTCAGTACTCTCTTTAAGGCGGAGGAATTGCTAATTTTATTCATTGCTGTCCCCTTGGGAGGATTTGATGATGGTTATCTTAAAAAAAAGAAAAAGATTGGACTTTGGTCCTATGTCAAAGACCAGCTGACCACAAGTGGATGGATTTATATCTGAGTTCTCGATTCTGTTCCACTGGGCTATATATCTGTCATTGTACCAGTACCAGGCTATTTTGTCTACTGTGGCTGTATAGTAGGTTCTGAGATCAGGCTGTATGAGGCCTTCTACTTTGTTCTTTTTCTTCAATAATGCTTTGCTTATTCTGGGGTAAGGTAAATCTTATTAGATTTCCAGAAGGAATTCTTTTGTAATGGACATAATTATTAAATAGATATGAAACTATATATGCTCAAGAAGAGCAAAGCAATATAGCAAAGAGCAGTAGGAGAGAACTTACCTTTCCAGGTATTAGGATATACTGTAAGGCCTCTGTAATCAATGTGGTGTAAGAAAAGGAATAGATGAATCACTCAGCAAAACAAAATAGGAAATTAAGGCATAGATTCCAATATATTAGAATTAATATATTACAAATTGTAATCAATAAAAATAAATTAATTAATGTTTTAGTGTATAAATTATGTGAACTAAGATATTTGTAGCATCCTTGTTTATCAAGGTAAAAATTCTGGAAACAAAGTAAATGTTCAAAAACGGAGAAATGATTGCATAATTTATATTTATATTTTGTAGCCAGTGAAAATACAAATTAAAGCTGGACCAATTATCTTAGAGCAATCCCTTTGAGCTATGACTAAGGAAAGCAAGATGCAGACAGGAATAAATAATATCACATTTTTAAAAAACAAAAATGACTATATATATATAGTAGTACATTTTCAGGTGTATATTCATATATTCACATGTATCTGTATAAGAGGATGATGAAAATAAGAAAATAAGAAAGGGCATGGAAATTGTTGGCAGGTTCTTACGGTTCAGGCTTTTATAAGTGAAGGATAAAAGGAACGGCACTGAAAACTATACTTATTTTTTATATTTAAAAGAAAAAAATGAAATTAAAACCAAAATAAGATAATTTTTTCACCTTTTAGATTAACAAAGGTACATATATTTGAAAACACATCAGTGAGAGTTTGGGGAAATAAACCCTCTCGCACACTGACCTTGTGAATGAAATTTGATACATCTCTAGGGCTCATCATACCTATCAAAATTCAAAATGCATATACCCTTTGATTCACTAATTTTACTCCTAGGAGTTTATCTTACAAATATATTCAAGCATATGTGAAATGTACGAGAATATTAATGTCAGCAATGATAGTGCTAGCAAAGGATTAGAAATTCTCTAGATGAACAATGGAGAGCTAATTATATGAGTTATGACACATCCATGCAATAGAATACTTCCCAGCTGTTCTATCAAATAAGGCATCTCCATTTGTTCTGAAAGGGAGTAATTGTCAGAATATATGGTTAAATAAAAAATGCAAAGTACAGAAGAATGTATATAGATTGCTATCGTTTGTGTTCTAAAGCAAGTGTGTGCATGTACGTATGTGTGGTTTATACGCATAGATCACCTCTGGAAGCTCTATGAGAAATTGGAGACAATGGATTATCTCTAGGTAGGGAGAGGGGGAACCTGGCAGGTTGAGTTGAGTTGATTCATGTTTGTTTTGTACCTTGGGCTACGTTATTTATTTAAAACTAAAATACTTTCAAAATTATTGTTAGGGATTTATACAGAAACAACAAAAGTAATGTATTCAAGCACAGTAACTAAATATCAGAGAGGCTTTATTGGAATACTTAGTAAATTGACAGAACTTTCTAATATTCCCAAATAATTTATATTTATAAAACTTTAGAAACTTATTCTGTACTATAAAACTTTTAACATTTTATTTTAAAAAAAGGTTCTTTTATTTCAAAAAGTAATCTTAGAAACCTTTTGAAGTTAAAAGCATTCTTTGAATTAGAACTGAAACAGAAAAGACTACCAGTATATTGAAATGATTAAAAGAAGTGTGATAATGGATTTCCTACAGCTCACAGGAGTATGAGCTTGGTTTGATGATTTTAGCTGAGACTGAAGTAAGAAAAGGTATAATTCCAAAACCTATTGCTTATTCTGTACTTTTTCTCTCCAAGCCAGCAGATTCCTGGCTTGGCCTCATTATCCCCAAGCAGGGAATAGCAAAATAAGCTTACACCTGGTTAAGATTTTAGTTTTAAAATTCTCAATTTTTTTCTGCAGTGCAGCTAGATGTCTAAGGTTTCATACATTTTTTAATTACTACTTAATAACTGTTTTATTTTTCTTTTCTCTGAGTTTTGTTTAGAGTCAAGATAGCCTGATGATTTTCATAGTCAAATCTGATGTTATAGGTACTTTCCATATGTTCATTTTCTGATGGGATGATGAATATGTCAGTTTAATGCTACATATTGGAACAAATCATATGACAATAAAACCAACTCTCAGGACTATTTACATTGATTATATTTACTGATATGGTATTGTATCAAAGTGTCACCAATAATTCTTTGGAATGTCAATTAACTTAGTTTTTCTAAATTTTATTTTGTTTTGTTGTTGAGAATATACACAGCAACATACACCAATTCAACAGTTTCTACATGTACAATTTAGTGTCACTGATTACATTCTTAGAGTTGTGCAACCATTCTCACCCTTCTTTTCTGAGTTGTTCCTCCCTCATTAGTATACCATTACTGAACATTTGGTCAAAGATTCATAGAAGAAACCTGATCAAAAGGGGGAAAATGCAGAAGAGAATTTCAAGTTACCATGGAATCTAGACTTTCTGGAGCCATGGAGGGTAGGTAGATGAACTGCTGAAACTATTGCCCTAAAATAATCTTTAAACCTTAAACCAAAAGTATTCCCCAAAGTCACCATAAAACTGAACAATAACTTAGCTTAACTAGTAAAAAAGTTTTGCCAATTATTTTTTAAGGTTTTTATGTCTCTAAACTCCTAATGATTAAAACCACATTAATACTTCCAAAAATAAACAAACCGTATTATGCCTATAAGATCGATGTGCTCCATAAACTTATAGTTTAAAATAGAAGAAATAACCCATTTAAAACTGAATTTCTCTTTTTAAAAGTCACCTAAAAGCAACGTGAAGAACACAAAACAAACTCTCAGATTCCATTTTCAATGAAATTAGGAGGTCTAAGTAACCCCAAACTACAAAGTAGGAGAATGAGTTACCAACTACAAAAAGGTCAAATACTGATTAGTGGGTACTGAAGAAGGTTGCTCATGGCTGTAGAATATAGACAGAACCTACCTAAAAAAAAAAAAAAAAACTTTTTTTTTTTTTTTACATAGCTGGAATTTCAAGTACATCCTGTGGAGCAAAATCAACCTTCCCTTATTTAAATCACTGGGAATATTTTTGTGGGCTGAAGCTGAAAGCTCTTTTGAACCAGGTTTGTCACACTATCTTGAGGAGCAGGGAAGAAGCTCCTGAAGGAAGAAGCATATTTAGAGCCATATTTGCAGGAAGTAATCTGTCATTGAGGGAGTGCAGAGGAGAAGGACTAGTGTGAGCATCACTAAAGCTGCCAGTCTCCTGTTGAGAAAAAGTAAAGTGTAAGAACCTTCTCACCAATCACCATCATAAGGCAAATTTCTGCCAGCCTTCGCTTTCCACCTACATGAACTTCTTGCAAATAGCTGCCTCTGGAAGAAATCACCTTATTAACAGTTGGTTAAAGTTGAGTAATAATTCAAAAAGCCTTGAAAGCAGGATCTAAAAATACAAACAATAAGAAAATATAGAAAAAGATAAGAAATAAATGATAAAGACCAATTACCTAAGTATGTTGTCAAGGAGCAGAAGATAACATAACTTTTCTATGTAAATGGTTAAAAAAAGAAAAAAGAGGCAACTTTCCATACCATACAAGGGATCAAAGCACAGAAATGATAGTTCAAGGAGGAAAATGAGACGACAATGAAAAGAAATGTAATCTGAGTTTGTAGAAATCTGATTTTTAAAATGGTAGAAAAAAATTACAGAAATCAAGGCTAATTTGCAAGCAGACTTGGAGGCTTGGAGGGCAAGGTTAAGAAATGCTAGAAAAATTAAATGAAAAAATATCAAATAGTTTTTAAATAATCTAAGGTCAATAAGTGAGGTTTCCTTTTTCTTTCCTGATGTTGGTTATTAGTGTCTCCTCTCTTTTCCGACAAATTTGGCAAGAGGTTTATCAGTAGTGTTGATTTTCTCAAAGAACAAGCTTTTGGTTACATTAATTTTTCTGTATTGTTTTTCTGTTTCCTATTTCATTGATTTTTGCTCTTTTTTTTTTTTTTTTACTTATTTTGGGATTCATTTGCTGTTGATTTATTTATTTTTTAATTTCTTAAAGTAGAAACTGAGGTCATTGATATGAAAACTTTCTTTTCCTAACATAGGAATTCAGGGCTGTAAATTTCCCCCTAGGTAGTGCTTTAGCACCATCTCACAAATTTTGATATTTTGTATTTTTTATATTTACTCAGTCCACAATATTTCCTAATTTCCCATTTGATTTTTTTTTTTTCTGTGATACCATGGCTTATGTAGGAATGTGTCATTTCACTGCAGATATTAGGAGATTTTTCAGAGTTCTTTATGTTATTGATTTCTAAATTAATTCCATTGTATTCATTCTGGGGAATAGTTTGTATGACTTGAATCCTTTTAAAATCTGAGACTTGCTTTCTGGTCCAGAATATGATCTGTCTTGGTAAATGTTATGATGCACTCGAATAGAATGTGTATTCTGCTGTCATTGATGGAGTGTTCTGTAAAAGTCAATTAGGTCAAGTTGGTTGTGTGTGTTCTGTCTGTGTACTGATTTTCTGTCTACTTGTTTCATCAATTATTGGAGATGGTTATTTAAATATCTGACTTAGTTGTGGATTTGTCTATTGCAAAATTTATTCTTACTAGTAAAAAAAAAAAGGTTGAAAGTCAAGATCATGTTGATGGCATCAGAAATATATACAAAATAATATCCATAATTATTTATTTTTAAATTCACACTGGCTATATATATATATATATATATATATACACACACACATATATAGCCTTATAGTTTTCCAGATGACATTTACAAGAAATGCATCAGTTCCTATTTTCACATTGAGGTAAAAATGCATTTAATTCAAATTGGCTAAAAAAATATCCAACGGACTATGAATCCATATCAACTAAATTTGGTAATCTGGTTGCCATGCAAACCATTTGTTTGAGCTGGTCAACGGGCAACTTAAAAACCGGTTGACATGGTGATAATTTCTCTGTTATGGAATTGACTTGTCTAAAAATAGAATTGCACTGAATGAAGCTCTTTTAAATCATCTTTCTAATACTCTTTTCACTGAAAATTCACTGATGCATTTGCTATTGCCTCTTTCCCATTCTATCTACTAATAACCATACAGAGGAAATCCATACAGGCTTTTTCTGTCTTTCAAATTAAGATATCTTTGCACTATCACCTCTCTGGCTATTGAAATATTAACTATCATGCTGACAAAGAGAAGGCCCTCTTTCTTTCAATAAAGGGGCAAAGCTTTAGTAAATGAAATATTGATACATAAACACAAAGAAGATCAATAAATGAAAATGAGATATTATGATTTTTTTTAACCTTTGAGGTTGCCAAAGACTTCCAAGGATTAAGTGTAGACATTCAGGTCAAAAGAGCAAAGGTAGACCAAAGCACTTCTGGCCAAAGTAATGATATACACAGTTTGGTTTGAACTTTATAAATTATAATTACTAACAAGGGGATTACATTATACCTATTAAACATAGATTTTCAATAAAGCAGTTAAGAGTAAAATGATTTTCTTCTTACCTATAACTTTATGAGTGGCAATCTTCATCACACATATAATAAGTAATGAAATAATTGGTTATACAGCAGTCTTTAGTCAAAAGAAGTTTAGCCTTTTTATTTGCATGCATCAAATAAATCACTGTTTATGGGAATAAAACTCTAAAAAAAAAATCTAAAGATTCTAAGGGATGGGGCAGGAAAATACAAAGTCTTCCGTGAAACTGAGTTATTCCCAACTCATCTTATGGAATTATAGAAACTTCTCTGGCTAATATTTAGGATATTTTTATATATGTGAAACACTTCGGGTAAAGACTCATATTATGACCACACCAGGGAACGACAACAGGAACAATGACCAAATGTTTCCATTTGCTAGTCATCATTATTGGACTGTCAGAGCCACTTCCAAGTGGAGTCGTTCATTCATTTAGAAGTGTGGAGAGCAGGGATAGCTTAACTAAACAGTGTATCTTATTTATAGTGTCCCTTTGTTTCAAGTTTCCATCATCCTCTGGAATTCCTGCCAAGACTACATATGCTATGTGGTTTCCTGAACTCAATGTCATTTAAAAGGTGCTTCTGAATATCTGCCTTTGCACTCACGAAGCCTCTGTAAAGATTTTCATGAAGTAAATCTTACAGAAGGAACCAAAAGGTATAAAACATGCTGAAAAGTAACATAACTAATTTCACCAAAGGATTACTTTAAAAAATGTTATGCCATCCCCAATAACATTTTAAATATTGAATGGCTAAAAGTACAAAGTTGAATGACTAGAAGTACAAAGTCTACATTTCAATTAAATTTGTTTGAAATGTGTTTATTACTTAAATAAGACGTAATTCGTAATGATTACCATATATTTATAAAGTGGATCTTCAAAAGAAGTGAACATGTATTTGTTGGGATTTCAAAGCACCACACTTGCCCTTTGAAAAATCTGAGAAATGAAACAAAGGAGTACCACAGTGGGGCCCAAATATCATTTATATCACTGTCAGAGGCCCAATTGGAGAACATGGCTCAAACGCAGTTAGCTGTGTGGGCCTATTAATACCACTCATCAGAATTAGATGACCTAACTCACATAGTCAGGGCAGTGCTGGAGAGGGGTAGTTCTCCCCACCAGCCCCACTGCCCCCTACTGGCTCATTGGTAGAGGGCCAGAAGAATAAGGAATTCACAGTTCCTCTGGCAGCTTGTTCTCAAGAGGAAGAAGGGAAACTGAGTCACCATGCCAAATTAAAAAAAAAAAATTATTCTTCCCCAATTCCCAACGAAATAAGGTATTCCACCCTAAAATGGGAGTGTGGTGAGAGGGTGTCTTTCCTTGTGGATATTAGAAGTTAGCACTCTAGTGATATTATTTCTTAACCTTTCTAAAGGGCATAAGAACAGATAAATGGTACATACAAAAAAGCTATCTAAAACGAGACAGGCAAAAGATATTTCTTTTTCTCTCTTGGAGGGTATCTTTATAGATTAAATGGCCCATATTCTTCAGAAATTAAATTTTAAGGAAAATCAATAGATTGAGGGTGAGGCTATACATTAAAGGACACTTAAGAGTCATATAAAACAAAAAGAAACGGGAAAAATTACACTATAGTGCTTAGGGTACACACGGGTGATATAAGAAAACAGTTAGTATAAATGTTTGAGAAGTCCCTGGGTGGTGCAAACAGTTAAGCGCTTGGCTGCCAATCAAAAGGTTAGAGGCTGGAGCCTACCCAGAGGCACCTTGGAAGAAAGGTGCCTGGTGATCTACTTCTTAAAAATCAGCCATTGAAAACTCAATGGAGCACAGTTATTTTCTGACACACATGGGGTTACCATGAGTCAGAGCCAACTCAAGGGCAACTGGTAAAAAGGCTTAGAAAGTGGCTTTACTTTTGTGAAGAGAGTAGGGGTTGTGACTAGATAGAGAATGTGGAAGGTCTTTGGAGTGACTGACAAAGCTCTTTCTCTCATTCCTTAGAATGCTGGGTCCTTGTCAACTTTTAAGTTCAGCCTAACTGTCACCTCCCTAGAAAGTCCACCCTGACCGCTCTATCTAAAGAGGATACTTGTTAATTCCTACCTCAGCCCTTTGTTTTCTCCACAATACACATTATAACTTACAGTCCTTTTTTACATGCCCATTTGTTTTGTTTTGTTATCACCTTTTGTCTAGAATGTATGCTCCAGGAAGGCAAAGAGGTAAAGATTACTGCTGTACCACTAATGCTTATTAGAGACAAGACATATCACTGAGCTTGGAAAGTATTGGTTGACTGAGTGATTGACACGCAGAACTCTGTAACTCCAATGTCCTTGTTTTTAACCTCTATATTGTGCTGCTGTATTTAGCCTCATCTATTGTCACTCCTTGTTCCACTTCCTGGACTCATAATTCTCACACGTACACTTCGCTATTTTTATTGCTCTGCTTTCCCTTTTTTTTCTTTATATTCTCCCACTGCCTCCTTTCATGTGGCTAATGACTAATCATTTTTAGCAATACAACTCAGGCATCACATCTGTCTTTTGGAAAACCTTCCCTGATATCTCCTCTTCCTCCAGGCTAAGCTAGGTAGCATCTGCCTTTCATGTCACTTACCCCAGTTTTATGTGTCTACCTACCCCACTAGGCACTGCGTCAATATTTATTGAAAGAACATAAGGATAGCTGTTGTTCAGGACCAAATGATATATAAAAAGAGTTGTTTGTAATTATTCCAACACTTGAATACCTTTCAGAGATAAAAATAATTAACAATAGATCAAACCTACAACTCAGGGCTACTATTATTTGTCTGAGCTAGAATAGAGTCAGTTATTTGTAATCAGGCTCATTAGCCATTTTAATTCCATTGATAAAACATTTGTAGACTGTAATGTGCTCACATGAAGAAAACTATGAAGATGACCGTTAATTCCTAATAACCACTGATAGCATCACTTAGGATATTTTTGACTGCAACATACAACTGCATCTCGAACCACCTTAAAATAAAAATTTATCTTTAATAAAAGTAATTCAAAGTAAGGTGTTTCCAGGTTTGTCTGATGACAATTTCATGACAAAATCAGGTTCTTTCATCCTTTAACTCTGCATCCATTCTCTGACTTCAGTCAGGGCTGCAAGATGGCCCCAGCAGTTTCCTGAATCACTGAATGAAATACTGAGAAAAAGTGGCTTTCTATTCTTTCTTCCGTGTCTCCTTTATAAGAAGGAGGAATCCTTTTCAAAGAGCTCCTAACAGACTTCCCTTTGTATATTATTGGCCAGCACCAGTGTCTTGCCCATCCCTAAACCACTCGCTGCAAGGGAACTGGACACCAACATTTAGTCTACTCTAATCATTAGGGGTGAAAAGAATTAGAAGAATCAAACACTGTATCATTATATACCTCAGAACTATGCTGTATTGATAGAAGTAGGAAACAGTAAATTAATAAAATAAATCAAAATGCAGTTGCTGGCTATTTCACGTGTGATAAAATCCATAAAAGCCAAAGTGGAGAAGAGAGGTGTGAATATATATCATCGTACCTCTTAGATTACCTATATTATTGTACCTCTTAGATTTTAAACTTTAACAAACCTACAGAAACAGTGAGAATCAGAGTGAAGAAAACACACTGAATTTTTATCCAGTTATCTGGTCCTAAGTCACTGTATATTACCAAAAAAAAAAATTACAAAAGTGTGATTAAATTACTATACTGCCAATTAGTTTTCATTTTTTGCTCTTCTAACCCCAATTCTAGAATATTTCTACCACTAAGACTGAAGGATAAATAAAAGTGTCTCCATGCTCAGAAGGTTTTTCATTTAAGACTGTGGGTGAAAGATACATTATGAATAGTATTGATTTTTTTGACCTCAACCAAGTAACATGAAATCTTAACCTAGATTCATCTTCTCCTCACATTTGTCATAAATCTCTGACATGCCGATATTCTATATTTGAATGCTTTGTGCACATTAGCAATAGTGTAAAATCATATTGTATTGTGACAAAGCACTAAATTTATTTCAGAGAGGGTCCATTTTAGCACTATGTGCCCTATGAATAATAAAGCAGTTATTGATTCTAATGATAGATTATTATAACATTAATAATTTAGTTAAAGCAAGATCTTTTCTCTTTTGAAATTGCAGACATATTTGCTAAAGAAAAAAAACGCAACACCCCAGTAAGCTTTCCTTGGATTATAATGATGTTGTTCATCATAATTGTGTTGTGTGTGTGTGTATATATGTGTGTGTGTGTATGATTTTGAGTTCAGAAACAGAGAGATACAGTTTTTACCTTAGTCACGACTATTTAAATTCCTATTAATAATCATAGGGGCTACATTTGTGAATTATCTATCCATGCTCTGATAAAAATGGTTATATATTCCTTTTCACTCCTTACAAGACCTACTATCACAAATGATAACAGTGATATCACAGTGAAAACAAATCAGGTGACTTGTCTAAAGAATCAGATGTATTTAAATGAAATGGAAATGTAGTTTAAGGAAGCTCCTTATCCCTAATTGAATCTATCTGAAGTCCTAAATAGCTGTGAAATTTTGACCAGGACTGAATATATGAATACTAGATTTGCTTAAGTATCTTTGGAGGTATTACAGTATAATAATAATATACGTCCTTATCTTCAATTGTAGTGAAATTCCTCACAAGAAGAACAAACTAAAAAAACCAATTAGTCTATTTTCCACATTGAGGTATTTGTCATTAATTTGTCAAATTACTTCAGGATTTGCCTTCACACTAAAGTATACCATACCCCTTTTCTCATTTACTATGTTATGTATTTCTGTATATCTAAATGAATAATATGCCTACTGCCATATAGAAACGTGGCTCCTCCATTTTTCTTCTCTGTATAGTGGGTTTCAGTTAAGGAAAAAATACGCAGGACTCCCTGTCTAAGAAGGCAGGGTAAAATTATCTTTGCCCCAACCATCCTTCTCTGTGAAGCTAACCCCAGTTACAAAAGATTGAGAAACAGAAAAGGTAAATCAATCTCCAAGGAAAGTAGGAACAACTTATAATCTCAAACCACACCCCAGGCCCATTGCCCTCGACTTGACTCTGACTCATGGTGACCCTATAGGTCAAAGTAGAATTGTCCACAGGGTTTCCAGGGCTATAATCTTTATGGCAGCAGACTGCCATATCTTTCTCCCTCAGAGTGGCTGGTGGGTTCAAACCACCACCTTTCAGTTAGCAGCCAAATGCTTAACCACTGCACCACCAGGTCTCCTTCAAACAGCAATATGTGAAGAAAATGCGTTATAGTAATTGGATTGATCGTAGGAAACACTGACTGGATAGCTGTCTCCGCAGATTTTCTTTGGAACAAAAATTCCCCAGATTTGGGCGCACATCCTAAGAGGAAAAGTCTAAAACCCAGTCTTAGAACAACAATGTTTAGGCATGAAGAATAGAAGCAGGAGGCTCCCTAATCCTATTGGACAAGATAGAGTCATAAGGAAGTTGGGGATGAGGAAAGTAACAAACAGATGTCATGGCATAAACTCCTACTACTATTAAAAGGAGGAAAAAAGTGGTGACAAGCAGCCCTGAGACTACTGATCTTGCTCAGTTTGAAGGATGAGTAATGGCTAAATCAAGATGCACACACACATACAAACAACAACACACACTTCTGTATTAAGCTCATTACTATGAATCCTACAGATCTGTCTTCAGGCTGAAAGAAATTTATGCCCCTAGGCAAAATGTTGATGAGAAAATTCCTAAAGGAAGCAAACTCAAGCTGCCTGTTACTTGAGTTGGCTTCTTGCTCAGGCCAGCTTTTCTGTCTTAATTATCTAGTGCTGCTATAACACAAATACCACAAGTGGGTAGCTTTAAAAAACAGAAATTTATTTCCTCGTAGTTCTGGAGGCTAAAAGCTCAAATCAGGGTCTCAGCTGTGTTGAGTCCTTCCTTGTTGGTATCCCTGGGGGTTCTTTGGTTCCTTGGTGTTCCTTTTCTTGCAGATGATTCTTACATGGTATCTGTCTTCCCCTGTTGTGTGTCTATTCTGGTCTTTTTAAAACTCAGAAGTGATTAGGTTAGGATCCACTCTAGGTGGTATGACCTTATTAACACAATGAAAGAAAAACTCTATTTCCAAACAGCATCACATCCAGAGGCACAGGGGCCAGGAATTCATGTAATTTTGGGTGACACAATTCAATCCGTAATAACTCCCATACCCGCTTAATATTACACTGTTGAATATAGATGTGCCAGGAAGAACTCTCCTTATTAAAAAAATGATTGGACAGCCAGCAAGCGACCTATGCAAAGATACTGGAAGAAAAGATGAGGAAAGGGATATGGCATACAAAAGGCGGAGCAAGAATAAGATTATGCCATTACGCAGGTACACACCAGAAACAGAGTATTCTCCATAAAATCCAAGACATTAAAGGAAACATACACTCTGGAACCAAAAACTGAATGAAAAAAAATACAAAGATTTGAGAGAGATATAAAGAGACATGAGATGGAGAAGAAAATTGATCTACTACAGTTCAGAAAGGAGCCCTGGTGACACAGTGGTTAAGCGTTTAGCTGCTAACCAAAAGGTTGGCAGTTTGAATCCACCATCTGTTCCTTAGAAACCCTGTGAGGCAGTTCTACTCTGTCCTCTACTCTGAGTCGAAATCGACAGCAACAGGTTTTTTTGGCTTTGTAGTACAGAAAAGAAATGTAGTAGTAAAATCATTAAATTACTGAAAACAACTTATCATATCAGGTAAGTAGGGATGTATAGGACACAAATTACAGAATTAAAAAGTTGGTTCTAATTCACATGGTTACAATATTAGCCTCAAAGGAGTAATATAAAGGTATCCAACTGCCTGTGTATCATTTTCAAAGCTGATGATATATTAGGTTATAAACAAATCCACAATTGAACATGAAAGCTAGGGATGATATATATAAAACTGAAAATTTGTTTTTTCTAATGAATAAAAAACTTATTGTTAAAGGAAAAAAACATTATTGGGAATTCTTATTTGGAAAATGATTATGAAATCTTTATACATATTTATAAAACTCGTTGATATCAAGTCGATTCTGACTTATAGCAACCCTATAGGACAGCCATTTCCAAGGAATGGCTGGTGGATTTGAACTGCCAACCTTTTGGTTAACAGCCATGTCTCTTAACCACTGTGCCACCAGGGCTCTGAAGATACTATTTTATTCAGATAAGAGTCTCTTACATTTAGTTGGTTGATTTTTTTCTATTTTTATGTTAAGTGCTAAATTCATTGTCACTCTTTTTCAATTTAATAATATAAAAATTTGAGGCTATGAATTTTCCTCTGATTACTGAATTAACTAAAAAAAATTTTTTTTATAAACATATATTTATATATATTTATCTTTATAGGGTACAGTTAATTCAGTGATAAATACATCTTTATAAAGGATACAGCTAATTCAGTGACCAGAGGAAAATTCATAGCTCAAATTCTTATATTATTAAATTTAAAAGAGTGACAATGAAGTTAGCACCTAACACAAAAATAGAAAAAAGATAACTATATGTAAGGGACTCTTATCTGAATAAAATAGTATCACTAAGTTAGAAATAAATATATCAGAAAACAGAATAAGAGTGTAACCAATGAAGAGCTCCAAAGTTAGCTCTTTGCAAAATGAATAACTTAATCTTAAAGAAATGAAAAATAAAAAAAAAAAGAAAGAAACAGTATAATTTAAAAAATAATAAGAGTAGACAATTACCTCTGCTTCTGGAGAAATTAGATGTAACACAGACCCAGATTTATTATGCCCAATATCTGTCATTTCCTTCTTCTTTAGTAATAAAAGCTTAAATTTTTAGCTAGGCACAAGGGCACCCAGAAAGCTTTAGTGCCTCCTTCCTTACAGCTGGCTTTAGCCATGTGGCTAAATTCTGGCCCATAAGATGTTAAGTGGAATTATCATGTTGTAGCTGTTAGGAACTTTACTTAAAAACAACCGGTGGGTTCCCAAATCCCAGTGATTCTTTCTTGCATCATGCTGCCTGGATGATGGTGGTTGGAGCTCTAGCCACTACCTTAATCCATGAGAATAAGAGCCACAACCAAAGAATGGAAGAATTATGAGCTGGAGTAAGCCTGGTCCATAAAAATATAGCAGAGTCATTATATAAGTCCCTGACTGCTCACCTTTAAAATTTAACAAAGAAAATTAAAAAATTACCTCATTTGAGCATGTTTGTAAACTTTTAATCTGTAATCTTCTATTTTATTTAATGATGTTATTACTTTCTTTTGTTATATGCAGTGGAACTTAATTCTGACTCAATAAATGAGAAAATATTTTGCTCAATATTGTGCAAAAAAGATGGAATCAGAGAATTAAATAGACTACTTTTCTAGGAGCAGAAGACAAAGAAAAAAAAAGTCAAGCGTACCCATCATGCTATTAAAGAAAAGTTGCCAAGGAGTTAATCTCTCATGTGGTGTCTGTGATCGTTTGTACTATTGTCACCAATTACTTTCTCTCCTTCTCCAACTCCATTGACATAAAGCATGTGACTTGTTTTGGTCCATGCAACGAGAGTAGAATGGGGATAGTCAATTTTTGAGTAGAAGCTGTAGGAATCATGGCATAATTTTGCCTTTCTTCTTTTCTGATGCCATGAGAATTTGGAAGTCTGGATCCAGGGCTGGAGAAGACACATAGAGTAGAGCCAGAGGATATCAGCTAATCCATAGCCAACATGAATTGTGACCAAGAAAACAAAACTTTGTTGTTGTAACCACTTGTATTTTGGGGTTGTTTGTTATTGCAACATAACTTCTCAAAGTGTGGTGTTGGGACCAGTAGCATCAGCATCACCTGGGAGCATACTAACAATGCAAATTCTTGTGTTCTACCCCAAACTTCTTAAAACAAAACTCTGTTTAACACCTCTTGCAAGATGCTGACTCATGCCAAAGTCTGAGAACCACTTATGTAGTAAAAGTTAATTCATATGGTTTCCAGGTGAATTCTACAGAGCATTTTATATATAGAAAACTTAAAAACTCTTAAAACATTCTATATCATTGAGAGAGAAATCAAGTTTTATTTACTTATGAAATAAAACTTTCTTTTTATGAAATACCACAACATCATTATTAAATTGACAAAAAACAGGAAGGTAAAAGAAAACTCCAGACTAAACTCATTTAACTCATGAGTACAAATGTAGAATAAGAAAACTGTAAACAAAATTTTCACTGAAAATTAGTATACCTTGGCCAAATGGGATCTTTTGAGGCTGAATATGATGAATTATATTAACTAGTCACCATGTTAATAGGGAAAAGAGATACAAGAAAATAACGTCATCAAAAATCAAATTCCTTCATAAAAAAAACTCAATAAAACGGGAACACATGCTCCAATATTAAGATAAAAAGAATGTGTCTTAAATCAAAAACTAGCATCATGCTTGTCAGATTCAGGGGACACATTTCCCCTTTCAATTCAGTAAGAAAAATTGAGTGCTTTATTAATTTTTTTTCCTTTTTTTTTTTTTTTTAACACTGCCTGCTGGAACATTTGGTTCGAAACCTGAAATAAAAAAAAGTAACATATTTCTGGGAGGCAGGGCCAAGATGGCAGAATAGACAGCTGCTTCCAGCGAGCCTTCTTACAACAAAGACCCGAGAAAACAAGTGAAAAGAGTATATTTACGACAAGCTAGGAGCCCTGAACATCAAAGGCAAGCTTAGAAAACAAATCAAGGGGCAGGGGGAGGAAGAGACAGTTCAGAAGCAGAGAGGAGTTACCAGACCTGAATTGCCGGGAGCCCTCAGGCACCATTCCCGGGAGTGGCTGCCACAGGCTGGTACTAGCGTTCGACCGCAGTTTCCTCAGGGAGAAGCAGCCAGCACGCAGCCTACTCACAACTCCGGAACCAGAGAAGAATGGCACTCTCGGCAAAAGCTAAGTACTTGTGTATATTTTACCGTGCTCCTGCCCCCAAGTTGGCTTCAGCAGCTGATTTCCCTGGGTCTGAGATAGGCCCTGTTGAGCACCTAGAGCTATCCTCTCAGCCTTGGAGATGGAATAAATTTGCTATTGGGGGAGAAGATAATTTGCCAGCTCCACTAACCGGGGGAGCTCAGGACAGAAGCAGCTCCTGTCCAGGCATAAACGGTCTGTGGAATTTGAGTAACTTTCCCCTCTGCATGGACCTGTGTGGGCCTATTTCAGGAGAATAGGCCCTTGTTGGCAGACTAAAACCATTTCAGCTCTGCGGTGGAGAGGTAGGTGTTTGATGTTTGACATTGCTTTGCCTATTAAACAGGACCTTCACCTACCCACATCAGGGTCCTAAGGTCTGGTGGCTCCACTCAGGTCACCCAGCCACCCATGACAGGGGTCCAAGGATAATTAGTACCTCCCAATCCTTACAACCAAAAACATTGGGTGTCCATGGTCCATCTGCCGAACCTATCCACCTGTACGCTCTAGGGAACAGGGACATGCTTTCCTCAGAGACACTTGGGGGATGATTCTCAGCCCCCTGCCTTGTTCAGAGCATGACACCCTGCTGCAACCAGATACCGGTACCTATACCAATCACCCCTGCCCCTCTAAGACTGTAGAACAGGGCCTGTACCACATACTTGATGATCAGCTACCTGGACACCTGAGCTGAATTCATACAAGAAAAATGAATGGACTCCTAGACTGATATACCTGATAACAGCTCTAGCCAGCTGGGGACAGGATGTCAGAGCTCCAAAGGTGAAAACAATCAAGCGAGCTCACTCAAGAGACCCATTTGGGCATATCAAAACAAAACAAAGCAAGAAGGTACGACACAGTAAGCAAACATAAAATAAACTAATACAATAACTTATAGTGGCTTGGAGACTACAGTCAATATCAAATCACATAAAGAAACAGACCATGATCGCCTCCACAAGCTCTCAGAACAAAGAATCAAGTGATCTTCTAGATGAAAGTGCATTCCTGGAATTACCAGAGGCAGAATACAAAAGATTAATATACAGAACACTTCAAGACATCAGGAAGGAAATCAGGCAATATGCAGAACAAGCCAAGGAACACACGATAAAGCAGTTGGAGAAATTAAAAAAACAACATATTTCTTACCTTCTTGGGTAGATTAAAATAAATTCAGGATATATTACATTTAAACATAAAAATTAAGCCATAGAAGAAAAGATAGGGCATAATTTTTTGAACCAGAGTGTAAAAGTCACAAAACTTAGAAAGGATAAAGGAACACCGGGGTACATGTGAATATATAACAAATTAAAAACACATTACACACATTAAAAAGTCAATAGACAAATTGGAATAATAATGACACTGAAAGATCCAATTTCCTCGGTATACAAAAAAGAGCCAACAACACTTAAAAATTGGCAAAGGACGTGAAATAATTTAGAGAAAAAAAAATAAAGTCTTTGTAAATATACTAAAAGCTGTTCATTTTTACTCATAGTTAAATAATTGAACATTTAAAATGAGGTAAGATTTTTTTTTTAAACCTGTCAAATTTGCAAAGGCCAATATGGCTGATGAGGATCTCCCTTCAGTGTAAGGAGGATGTAAACCCTTCCCATTGCTTACAAAGTCCTATTTGATCGGCTCATACCTGCCTCTGGGACACCCTATCCTTCCACTTTTCCAGCTCCTTCTCTGCTCTAGCCAGGCTGGCCTTCCTGTGTTTTTTCTGAACACACCCAGCAAGGAACCTCCAGACCATTTTACTTATTTTTCCTCCACAGGGATCACAGTTTCCATAGACCATTGGGCCTCCTTCTTTCAGCCTCTGCTCATATGTCACCTTCCCAGAAAGGCCTTCCGTGAATATCCTTTCTAGAATCCCTCTACCCTATGACTCTCTATTTCCTTACCCTGCTTTCTAGTATCTGAAAATTATTGCTTATTTAATTTTCAGCCTGGTTCTTTTCAAATAAAACGAAGAATATATAATCTTCATGACATCGGGGATGTTGTATCTATCATTCCCTCAATACTTCCAGTACCTAACAAAGGACCTGGCACAGAGCAAGCACTCAATATTCCCTGAATAACAGATGCACAAGATTGGTAAGAGTGGAACAAATAGGGTCTTTTATTCACTGCTGGAAAGAGTATAAATTGGTGTAACTTAATTAGATAGTGGAGCCCTGGTGGCCAATGGTTGAGAGCTTGGCTGCTAACCAAAAGGTCCGCAGTTCAAATCCACCACCCCCTCCCTGGAAACCCTACAGGACAGTTCTCTGTCCTATAGGGTCACTATGAGTCAGAATCAACTCGACAGCAACTTTTTTTTTTTAGTTAGATAATAATTTGTTAATATCTATCAAAAATCCCTTCATCTATGGGGAATCTTTCCATTTTTATCAAAGTAAATAAAGTCCATAATCTTTTATACTTTTATAAATTGTGGTGAAAATATGCACAATAAAACATACGACAACCCAACAATTTCTACAGGTACAATTCAGAAATACTGATTAACTGATTATATTCTTCAAGTTCTGCCCCCACGCCGTTCCTGCTATCCTTTCTCTAATTATTCTGCCACTATTAATATGCACTCCATGCACCCTAAGCAAAAACTGCCTTTTAGCCCTCCCTCCCACCTCTGGTAACCACTGATAATGTATGGGTTCTAAATATTTCCTTGTTTCATATAAGATCATACAGCATTTGTAATTTTGTGACTTAATATTTTCTAGGCTTATCCACGTTGTGGCATGAATCAAGATTTTGTTCCTCTCTACCCAAAAAAACCAGACCTGATGCCATCGAGTCAATTCTGACTCATAGTCCTGACACTATAGGACAAAGCAGAACTGCCCTGTAGGGTTTCCAAGGAGTGGCTGGTGGATTCAAACTGTTGACCTTTTGGTTAGCAGCCAAGCTCTTAACCACTGCACCACCAAGTAATATTCCATTTCATGTATATACCACATTTGTTTATCCATTCATCAGTTGTTTATTCATTCATCGGCTAGTTCTACCTTTTATATCCATAAACTTTTGATTTTGCAATTCCACACCTAGGATTTTAGTATATGAATTTATTTCTACAAATAGACCTGACATAGTTACATAAATTTATTGCAGTGCTGCTTATAAGAGTAATACAGTGAAAACAAATAAAATGCCTTTCAGCAGAAGACTGGTTAAATAGTGGTACATTAATAAAGGGGATGTTATGAGACTATTAAAAAATGAGGTAGATATATATGTGTCTTTGCATGCAGGCACACGTGTGCTGCTTGAGAACAATCTCCTAGATGTATTATTCATGAAAAAAAAAACAGCAAAGTATAAACAGGTGTATATTATCCTTCCATTTGTGGAAAAACACACACATATGTTTGAATATGCATATAATATATATTTGTAAACAAACAAAAAAACAACTGGTGAGACTAGTTGACTGTAGTTAGGGAGACTGGTTGCCTGGGGGATGGGCATGTGAAAGAGAATACTCTTGCACTCTAAGGCCTTTCGTACTGTATTATTTTTCATTATGCAGGCAGTCCTGGGTTTTGGATGTGATCCATTCCTAAGTTTGTCTTTAAGTCATATTTGTGGGTAAGTTGGAACAGGTACATATGGTTCTTATTTAGTATCAATTCACCAATTGTTTGCCTTAGTATATAGTATACATTTTACCTTTCTAATGCATATGAAAAACTTAAACACTTTCAAACCGCACAATGTTTTTCCTGATCGTCACTATGTGTGGGTTCATTATTGCAAAACATTGCATTTAACTCAAATTTTTAATATAATAGGCTTTATGGCAGTCCATTCTTAAGTACAAGTTGTCCTCAAGTTGGATATTCATAACCTGAGCACTGCCTGTATTGATAATACTTATTTAGTAAATTTTTAAAATTGCTTTAATAAAAGAAATCAGTTTGCCTTCTTTATTACAGATAGTAAATAATTATTTTTTTTCCTTATGTTTTCTTATTTTTTGGATGCCTGACTGCAATTTTGTCTGCTTTAATTTTATTTTTCTTACAAACTTGTGATTAGAAGGTAGAGAAGTATTATGCCGCCTATATGATTTATTACAGTTAAAAGTTTTTTTTTGAAATGTTTACTTCAAATTGTAAATTTTTTGCAAAGAAGCGATGCTGGAAAAAATCCCATCTACCTTGACATGATATAATGCATTTCCCTTTCCATACAATAAAAGCGTGTAGAAACAATGTAAAATGGCTTTTTACTTATCACATTGATGGTAATGGAAACGGATGCTTTTTAAACCCTGAAACTGTCTTTTCACTGCTTTGCAATAGCCAATTAACTTACACTCCATTTTGACTTAAGTGATTTGATAAAACACAGAATCACTCCATCAATCCTTAGTCATGAACCCTTGCTCTCTAAAGGTTAATGCTCCATCCTACTTCATTGAATTGAATGGTCTCATCTGTTTATATATTAAATCAAAATATATATTTTAACTAGCATTTTATTTAGTTTTCATTTATGTAGAAGGCAAGGAGAACAAGGATGTTATGAAAATAGAATGGTGTAATAAATAGTTTCATTATGGGATTGTCCTGCCCTTTCTCCCTAAAACGATAAGACAGAATTCTATGAAAGGAAATTATAGATATAAGATATAGCACTCTGTTTCCATTACTTCATTCCTAATGTTCAGCAAGATTTAATATGCAATATTTTTTAACTCCTAGCCCAGGCTTCGTAAGTCACAGAACACTCCAGGGAAGAGATGGCATGAGCATTAATTTCTTTTTCTCTGGGCTATTATAAAGGAGCTCTTATATGGCTACAGAAGCTGTTTCTTATTTTCTAATGTTATTTCTACGCAGACTGGAATTTTCCTTGTTAGTGTGTTTAGCAGGAAGTAGTGTTTCAGTGTTTCAGTGAGTGGAAGTAATCGTGTTAGCGAGGGGGTTTTATGCACATGAATCCCATCTCCAAAGCCACAGTCTTGCTCTGTCACTGCTGTTCACATGGTGATTGGACAAGTGCCCAAGGACATAGGTGCCAGGCAGGGATGCTTTCACTGTGACAGTTTGTGCAATATCGCCTCTGTCATCTCATTAGCAGGCATAAGCATTTTTGCCACATGCTGATTAATACAGGATTGGAGTTAGAACTATTTTGTATTCCTCCAGGCTTTGGCCATTTAATATCATAGGACAAGAAAGGCCAAGAGGTCATTTGGTCCAAGCCCTCACCTCCAGGCATACCAATAGCTAACCCTCGAAGATGAATGGTTTTCTGTTACATTTTCAAATATCTAGTGGGAAGGTGATTCCACAGTTTGTAGCCAGCTTCAGTGTTAATCAGCCTTATAATTGTAGTGTAGTGGGACGCCTGATGAAGGGGAAGTTACTTGTTTTTTTTTTTTGGCTGAAGGGCAGAGAAACTACCTCTCAAGAGTTGCCAGTCTTGTCTACGTCTATCCTTAGAAACAACTACAGACAGCCTTGGAGGGCCTTCTGGTACCAGAAAGAGTTATTGACATGGTCCTTTCACTTATGTAATTCTAAAGCACCAGTTGTCCTAGAGTGGCCACACCCATTTCCCAGGTTGTCGGGGAACCAACGGGAAAACTGCATGGAGAGCCCGGAAGCCACTAGTTGAAAAGGGAATCACACACTGCTTCACTTTTTGTTGTTTTTTTATAGTGATTAGAGCCTTCCTAATGAATTCACTTCTTTCCAAATGAGGTCAGTTGGCAGGGATAAATAGCTCTCTCACCCACTCCAGAAAACACCATGGGCAAAGAGAGAGCCTAAATGATGGTCTGGGGCCAATATCACTAGCCACACATGAGATTGGGTTGTTTTCGGACACATCATACAACTGATGCTAGAAGCCTCCTCTGAATCAGACATGTTTGGACAGTGTGTATCTTTGGAAAGAATCATTGTGCTAGAAAGTAAAAATAAGGGCCTATATTGGCCTTAAAAAAAAACTTAGGTAACCATAATTGAGAATAATACTGGAAAGGAGAATCCTATTCCTTTTCCACTGTATACAGAGAAATTGTTTCCAGACCAAGCAGCAAAGGTTTGACTCTGCCTCAGAGGGATGGAATCAGCCTGCAGGACTGTTTGCTTTAACAGCAGAGAAAGGTGAAGATTGTGGGGCATGCTCCAGTCTTCCTCCACCTCAATAACTAACCCTCACTGAACTTTGACCCAGGGACAGTGGTACAAATTGTTAATATGCATGGCTGCTAACTGAAAGGTTGTAGGTTCTAGTCCACCCAGAGGTGCCTCAGAAATAGGGCCTGGTGGTCTAATTCTGAGAAATCACCCACTGAAAACAGTTCTACTCTGATACATGTGTCCTTGCTATGAGTCAGAATTAACTCCACAGTAACTGGTTTAAATTGGGAGTAGAGCAAGCACAAAGGATAGTGCAGTGACCTGGAGCCAAAATAACTGAAAGAGAGCTGTTACCAAAGAGAAGGGAGCTGTTACCAAAGAAAGGGTACCTTATGAGTGAAAAGACTCAGCGTACCAAGGCAACCTCATTGTAGGGAGGCAGAAGGGAAATAAATATCCTGACTTTACTCTCTTCCCATCCTCTGCTATTCTTCCTGGGCTCTCCATTGGCTAATCCCAGCAGGAAGTCAAAGCACACATCTTGAATAAAGGTCAGTTTCCCAGGACAGGGAGTGGGGAGGAGGGGGTTGGCAAGTAGAACTGCTGTGGCAAACAGAAAGGGCTAAGACAATTGTCCAGGGTCATCCAACCACCCAGCAGTTAGTCTATGAAGCCCACACCCTGATTTTATCACAAATTGAAAACTGGAATGGCCATGCTTCTGCAGCAAATGGTACTCGAGTCCCAACACAATCAGCCCTGGTGTTGGCTGGGTCTAGCTCTAATCAGGTGTTAACCAGTATAATAAATACACTGGGAACACTGGGTTGTAGGATGTGAGACCCTGCCAGAGAAAATCGCATTCCACGATAGGCTCAATGGATAGTACACCCTATTAAAAAGGAAAAGAAGAAAATGATTTTGTTTTGTGGCCCAAGGTAGTAAAGTCATATGAACTACATTGTTAAAAAGTTTTATCTGAAGTTGGCAGGAGGTAGCCTTGCATATCATTTTGAAAACTATGTAAAACTGAACAATTATTCTTTCTAACAAAATCAAATAATAGGCAACCTGAGAGGATTGATAAATAAGACTTAGAAACTACAGCTGAAGACTATCAAAAAGTGTAGAACAGTGAGTCTTCTGAGTAGGTATGTAAATTATCCTAATGTAGTGAAGAGTTAAAGACTTATTAAATGTTCTCTTTTCTGTCTTACAACACTGCTTGGCTTTTAATAATTAATTATCTCAGTTTCAGGAAAGCATCTGAAAGAAACGGAGACTCACTAGAGGATACTGTCAGAAAAAAGATATAAGGACTCTTTGAAGATCCCAGTAAAAGCTGGGGAAAGAACATGTCCTCGCCTCTGTGAGAGTAGCAATGACTGCAATGTAAGGAGTAAGAAACATCATCAGTGAGACTGAAGGAGTGCTATCAACGCGAACAGTAACGGCAAAAAAAAAAAAAGCAAAAAAAAAACACAACTTTCCAGAAGCAACACCTAGGGCCAATCCCAAATCAGGACTTGCTAGAAGTGGTTACAGATTAAGACCTCCAAGTGTGTAGAATGTGTAGAATGGAGATTAACATGGATATTTGAAATAGCAGGACACCCAAGAAGACTACATTAATTTTTGAATTCTACCAGAGACAGATAGAAACCTGGGAGATTGTGGCACCAATGTGCATGGGGGCCAAAAGCTGACTGCAGTTTACCCTGGTGTCTTAGTTTCATAACCAGTTGTTATTGAGTAGATTCTGACTCATGGCAACCTCATGTGTTTCAGAGTGGAACTATGCTCCATAGGGTTTTCAATGACCAGGATCTTTTGGGATAAGATAGACCTTTCTTCCAAGCACCTCTGGGTGGATTCAAACCTCTAAATCTTTTGGTTAGTAGCCAAGCACTGAGCTGTTTGCACCTGCCAGGGACTCCATTTTAGTTTCCTAGGGTTGCCATAAGAAAGTACCACAAATTGGTTGACTTTAAGAGCACAAGGTTATTGTCTCACAGTTCTGGAAGCTAGGAGTCCAAATCCAGGGTGCCACACGGTCATGCTTTCTCTGAAGGCTCTATGGAAGATTCTTTCCCCCCAGGTTTGGTAGCCCTGGGAGTTCCTTGACTTGCAACGGCAGCATACATCCATTTCTGCTTCCATCTTCACATGGCCCTCTTCCCTTGTGTCTGACTCTGTGTCTCTCCTGTTTTATAAGAACACTATTTATATTAGATTAGAACTCACCCTGTTTTGATGTAACTTCACGTTAACTTGACTGATAACATCTTCAAAGACCCTATTTCCAAACAAGGTATGCTTATAGGTAACAGGAGCTAGGACTTCAACATGTCTTCTCTTTTTGGGGACATAATTTATTCCATAACATCTTGCTATTACTTGCCCTTCCTTAACTTGGAGAAGAGGCGTTACTTTTCTCACTAGCCAGGCTTTCACTTGCTGCCAGTCAAGTCTGTTTTGCCTTGGTGAGTGCTCTGAAGAGACCAATGCCTGTCACTTAATAAAGGTTTTTTTATTTGAAGTCACTTACTAAGTGATTCTATAGCTGTCTTTCCCTCTAGAAAGCCAAAATCAGCTCCTGTAAAGAATTTTTCAATTTTTAATCCTCTCTGATTTAATTTTCTAGACTTTCTAATTTTTCTAAACCCTTTTAGATACAAATTATTCCTGAGCCATGATCTAAAATAAATATTAAATATAAGCTAAATAAGTTCAAGATACTAATTCCCAGTCCTTAGAGCTTTATTTATGCTAACATAAACCAAAACTATTAAATAAAATATACAACTTACTTGATTTACTTGCACTTTTTAATTCACTCCAAATATCAGGTGTTTGCTCAATAATTATTTTTACTTTGAGTGTCATTTTAATACACAAAGTACTTTACAGTACTTGCTACTTTATATTTGGTCTAGTCTAATAACTATAAAGTAATAGATACTGGCATTATTATACATACATACTCAATTATTTATTAAAAGGAACATATGATTGTGTTAGGTGCTCTAGAAACAACTAAAAAGGAATGGAAGCTGTAGGCATATATAATTAATTTGACAACTAAAATGTTAAAACAATAATCATCTTTGATTCATTATTTTCTCGTTCACACATATGGCATTGTTCTAGGTGATGGATAGGGTCCTGCCCCTATCAGATTTATTTTTGTATCTTCTAAAGGAAAGACTTGTGAAAGGAAATCCAGTTTTACCAACTACTAATCTAGGGAAATAATGTAGTAGAGAAGAACGGATTCAGATGGATTCGTTTTCAAATCCTGGCTCAATAGCCTTCTGACAATGTAAGTTTGGGCAAGCCACTTGGCATCTCTAGGACTCTATTTCCTCGATAGTAAAATGGTAATAATAATTCAAGGAATCCTGGTGGTGCAATGGGTAAGTGCTTGGCTGCTAGCCAAAAGGTTGGAGGTTCAAACCCTCCAGTGGCTCCATGGGAAAAAAGACCTGGTGTTCTGCTCCCATAAAGATTTCAGCCTAGGATACCCTATGGGACAGTTTTACTCTGTTCTGTAGGGTTGCTATGAGTCAGAATTGACTCAGCACACAACAGTAGCAACAATAATAATTTATATAACAACATCTAATAATTTGTATAATAACGTAATAACAACATCTTTGATGTGGTAAAGAACAGTGAAATTATGCACTACAGATTAACAAGTAAGCACAAGTAAGCTCATGCATACCTTATTTATTGGGTAATTCGTCCCTGACCAGAAGAACCAAAAAACCAGGATAGAGCTTAAACACCTGGGAAGAATGTCCAGAACATCAACCCAGAAGTAGTCTGTTGAGGCAGCTATGGGCTTACCTCAGAGAACTAGATGCTTCACTTAACACTTCATACTTCTGACCCAGGAGCCCCATCATCCTGCCACTGCTACAGCCATTACTTCTAAAGGCAAGTTGTCACTATATGAGCTTGCAGATCAAAATCCAGAGTGTATGCCTCTGATTTGTGGATCCTGGGTCACTTGCCAGAGCTTCAAAGGAAGTTGTGGATGTCTATTTTCAGTTCCTTGGTGGCAGCCTCCACCAAGTTTTATAAGAAGAAGAGCTCCTCAAACATTGAAACGAACATACAACTTCATAACCAGAAAGTAAAAAATAATGATAAATGTTTATTACACTGTGTAAATGACACAAGGTAAAAAGTAAAAGTAAGGGTTTGGCATTGTCCATGAGAACCAAAATACAACCTTGAGTATATCCTGCCTTAATTTGGGGACCATCTCAATAATAGATTTGATGCTTTGAACACTAATGACCAAAGACCAGATGGATTGTGGAATGACATCAAGCACATCACACACGAAGAAAGCAAAAGGTCGTTAAAAAGGCAGGAAAGAAAGAAAAGACCGAAATGAATGTCAGAAGAAACTCTGAAACTTGGTCTTAAACATTGAGTAGCTAAAGCAAACAGAAGAAATGATAATGTAAAAGAGCTAAACAGAAGATTTCAAAGTGTTGCTCCGGAAGACAAAGTATTATAAGGCAATGTACAAAGACCTGCAGTTAGAAAGCCAAAAGGGAAGAACATGCTTGGCATTTCTCAAGTTGAAAGAACTGCAGAAAAAACTTAAGCCTCAAGATGCAATTTTAAAGGACTGTAGGAAGAGGTGAAGCTGCACTGAAGGCATTGGCGAAAAACAAAGCCCAGGAATTGATGGAATATCAATTGTGATTTTTCCATAAATGGATGCAGTGCTGGAAGTGCTCACTCATCTATGCCAAGAAATTTGTAAGACAGCTACTTGGTCCACTGACTAGAAGAGATCCATATTTATCCCTATTCCCAAGAAAGGTGACCCAACTGAATGTGGAAATTATGGAACAATATCATTAATATCACATGCAAGCAAAATTTTGTTAAAGATCATTCAAAAATGGCTACAGCAGTATATCGACAGGGAACTCTGCCAGAAATTCAAGCCAGATTCAGAGGACATGGAACAACGGATATCATTGCTGATGTTAGATGGATCCTGGCTGAAAGCAGAGAATATCAGAAAGATGTTTACCTGTATCTTATTGACTATGCAAAAACATTCAACTGTGTGGATCATAAGAAATTATGGATAACATTGTGAAGAATGAGAATTCTAGAACACTTAATTGTGCTCATGAGGAACCTATGCTTAGACCAAAAAACAGTCGTTCGAACAGAACTAGCAGATACTACATGGTTTAAAGTCAGGAAACGTGTGTCAGAGTTGTATCCTTTCACCACATTTATTCAATCTATATGCTGAGCATATAATCTGAGAAGCTGGACTATGTGAAGAAGAGTGGGGGGTCAGGATTGGAGGAGGATCCATTGACCATCTGTGATATACAAATGACATGACCTTGCTTGCCGAAAGTGTAGAGGACTTGAAGCACTTACTGATAAAGATAAAAAACCATAGCCTTCAGTATGGATTACGCTTCAAAATAAAGAAATCAAAGATCCTCACAACTGGACCAATTAGCAACATCATGATAAACAGAAAATATTGAAGTTGCCAAGGATTTCATTTTACTTGGATCAATGCCCTTGGCAGCAGCAGTCAAGAAATCAAACGACATATTGCATTGGGCAAATTTGCTGCAAAAGATCTCTTTAAAATGTTGAAAAGCAAAGAAGTCATTTTGAGGACTAAGGTGTGCCTGACCCAATTGCCTCATATACATGGTGTTTTCAATCACCTCATACACATGCAAAAGCTGGACAATGAATGAGAAAGACGGAAGAAGAATTGATGCCTTTGGAGTATGGTATTGGCAAAGAATATTGAATATACGATGGACTCCCTGGACAACGAACAACTCTGTCTTGGAATAAGTACAGCCAGAGTTCTCCTTGAAAGCAAGGATAGTGAGACTTTGTTTTACAGACTTTGGACATGATATCAGGAGTTGCTGGAGAAGGACATCATGCTTGGTAAGGTAGAGGGTCAGCGAAAAAGGGGAAGACCCTCAACGAGATGAATTGACACAGTGACTGAAACAATGGGCTCAAACATGGCAACAATTGTGAGGATGGCTCAGGACTGGGCAGTGTTTCATTCTGTTGTACATAGGGTCCCTGTGAGTCAAAACTGACTAGGCAGCACCTAACAACAACAACAACAGCAACAAGGGTTTGGGAAGAGATCCTCTTCTGCCAAAGTTCCCCTTCATACCTCTTTCAGGGGAACTGTGGGAATATTATCTGTTAGCATGGGTTAATAAATGAGCAAAGAATATAAAGTAGGGATCTCTTTCTAAACATTTTAAAATCCTGGTGCAATATCCTTCTAACAATGTATCCTTGGTCAAGCTGCTTGGCTTTGCTAGGATTCTATTTCCTCATTTAGTAGAAATGGTAATAATAATCCCCATTTAGCAGGACTGTTGTAAGAATTGAGATAATATATGTGCATAAGAAAAGAAAATATAATGTCATCTCTGAGCTATTAAAGTCAGGTCACTAGTTAAATGAGTTGTGAGTTGAAACATAAGTTGGAAACTGAGATGGTGCCCAAGGAAAATCCAAAGTGTATGAAAGAACTATTTTTTAGTTCAAGGAATTCAGAGAAAAGAGACAACAGGTGGGAGGGGGGCTCAAGTGACATATATAATGAATAAGACACCGACCCTGGACAGAGGGTCTGACATCTGGGACCAGTAGTGGAAGTTACTGGCTATCCTACTTTTTCCTCCTAATTAAATGGATATATGCTTCATGTATGATCCTCAGAAGTGCCCACTATGAGCCTAGGGTTTCTTGGACATGGTCCTCTATTATGGATTGAATTGTTTCCTCCAAAAAGTTATGTTGAAGCCCTAATCCCTGTATCTGTGAATATGATCCTGTTTGGAAATAGGGGTTTTCTTCTATTATGTTAATGAGTTCATATTGGAGCAGGTCCTAGACCTAATCCCTTCCTAGCCATGTCTTATAAAAAGAGCAGAATAGACACAGACACAGAAGGGAAGAAAGAAGCCTTATGAAGATGCATCTACAAGCAGCCAAGGATGCTAAGAAACTCTAGGGCTACAGAAATGGGAAAAGACAAGGATCTTTCCTGTGAGTCCACAAAGAGAGAGTCTAGCCCTGCACCAACACCCTGAATTTGAACTCCTAGCCTCCAAATCTGCAAGGCAATAAATACCATTTCTTTAAATCCACCCCCTTGTGAAATATTTTAAAATACCCTTCCTCTGAAAGGAGCTCTTTCTTTGGCTAAGATCATGTAAGCCAGCGGAAAACCCAGCAAGTATCAACTTGCTTCTTGAATCCCATACTGTTTTTGTATCTACAAGTCTGAGGGAAGGAAAGAGGTGGGAGAACTAATAATGCCTCTTAGAGAATACAATAGAATACAAGCAGGTTCTAAGAGGTGCTATTTTTGGTTTCACCCTTAACTTTAGGGTAAAAATAGGCCACTCCTTAGAAATGATAGAAAACTTTCATTATCGGCTTGAAATTCAGATTTTAAGCATAGATGCCTGGAAAAATAATTTTGATGCTATTAAGAGAAATATAGATATTTCCTCTCATATGGAAAGAAGAGGCAAGGAGATGGCGTAGTATAAAGAAAAGTTGACCAAATCCAGATCAAGAAACCAGAATCGTAGCGAGTCTGCCACTTGCTGTCAGGAACTTGGGGATACCACCCAACCTCTAGGGTCAGTTTAAGCATCTGTAGCATGAAAGGTGGTACTCGGCTGACGGTTTTGAAACTCCTTTTTTTATATACAGAATAAGCAATTTATTAAACATAGTCCCCTTACACAAACAACAATATATTAAAAAATGTTACTCTGACTAGGTGGAGTAGGAAAATCATGGACTTCCCACACCTTAATTTTGTCTTCTTCTCACCCCCTGTTGCAGCCTCCTGTGAATTTTCTTGGAACCTAGTTATTATATTATCTCTAATATACTATATAGTTCTACACTTACATAATAGTCCTGGTAAGGGTTGTTAAATCAGGATTTTTCTTTAGAAAGCACATTGAAAATTTTGGTGGTAGGAGGTAGTGATGGAAATTATTCATGGTCGATTGCACATTAAAAAAATATAATACATGGATAAATGGCAATGCAAATATTAGTATACATAATGCAAGCAAATCTTGACTAGAATTCTCTGATGGTCTAAGGACTCAAAAGCTCCATTGAGTCAGTCTTCTCCCTCATCCCTTGCTGCTTTTCCTAGCCACGTTTCCTCCTGAAAAATTCATGCTGAATAAAATTCATCCCCTTTGAAGTGAACTCTAAGGCCACTCTATCTCCTCTCTGATCTGTTCTGTGGTTATTTATAGTGTAACTGTTGGAGGGAAAAGTTACTTAGTTCATAATCGTAATAAAATTGTAATAGCTAGTGTTTATTTCTTCAACTATTTTGTGATAGATACATTGTATGCAGTATGTCAATTTCTTATAACAAGGTGGCAAATGTAGGTATGTATCTTCATTATGCTTATGTTTGAGGACACAGTTCTGGGAGTTAGTTAATTTACCTAAGATCATAAAGCTAAAAAGAGGCAGAGCCGGGAGACTACTACGTCAGATATCCTCTCAATTCCTGGGGGTGTGTGGCGGGGCCGGGGGGAGGTGTGAGTGGGCCTGGAATGGGGACAGGGGGAGTGAAGAGAACCCTTAACTGTGTATTATTATCATGGCATCCATGTTATTATTAAAATATCGAGAACGTTCTATGCCAGTCCTTACCAAATTTACTCTTTTTTCACAGAATATGGATTTTAGCTATGCAATGACAGCTAAACCAGATTACATATTACTTTTTCCTGTGGTTCAGATTTTTACTACCTTTTCACTGGAGCTGTTTATAAAATGCAAGTGTTATGTAGTTGTTTGCAAACACAGTTGTTGGTTATTTAGTATGTGTTTCTCCAGGCTACTCCTCAGAGATTGAGTTTGCTTGGGCCTAGACAACGAGGGCAGCAAACAGAGACTTTAAGTATTAAAAAAAAAAATCACCAGCGAAGTGTTTCATTTGCCTTGGGAAGTGTGTACTTACTGCCATCTGAATAAATAATTTTTAACTGAAATTGTGGACATAGCACCCCTACGTAGCCACATTTTACATACTTGGCTCGGCAGTTTTTCAAAATCTTTTAAACTGTTTTATTTCTTTCATGTGTAATTGAATATGAAGTAGAACATATCTACATTTTGTGTTCAGACAACAAGGAATTTTGTTTATTTCTCCTTAAAGGAGATGTTCAAAATTCAACATGGAAGGAAGCTCTTTTTTAACCTAAAGTTCCAATTGCCTTCTGAAATTAAAATAAGTGCCTTTAAAGGGACCATAAGTCTTCTTACATGCCAGGATTTTTTATTTACAAAGCAGTGTCTTAATGAGGTTAATATAAATGAATTTGGAACAAATGGACTGAACAGCCTTGAAATACACAGTGAAAATGTAATGGAAAAAGTATTTGATAAAATATGTTTTCAATCTTATAGAACCCCAAATATTTAGATAATATAATGGTGAATGCCCAACTCCAGATACATAGCTTCACACTCCTTCATTCTAATTGAAATTATTGATACAATATATATAATAAATGTACCTTTTGATGTTCTTAAATATGTTAAAACATTCTGTGTTATATCCTATGACCATCACATTTATAGAAAAAAAAAAGCTATTTAAATAAATAAAATGTATCTTAATTTCCTTGGCATGTATAATGTGAACCTCATTGTTCCAGCAAGAACCCACATTATTTATAGTTAGCTTGATGCTTGGGTTTGACAGGCAGCCATCTGGGGCACCGTAAGAGGCCATTTTGGAAATGCAAACCTTCAATAAGATCAAAGTGTGTACAGAAGTATTAAATTATACCCAGATAGAAAAATATGTGTCTGCAGCCTTTTATGTGAAGTTTAACATTGATACATGCTCTAGGAGTTTTCAGTCCCATGCACACACACAAAATCCATGCCACTGAAATCCTTAGAGACGGCTGGAAGAAAAAAATCTGAACTGGGATCACATGTCCTTTCCGGCCTCTAACTGTGGCATTCATCTGACATAATAGAGACTCAGAAACACAGTGCGCCTTCACTCTGCAGGGGTTACAAAGCTGTTCAGTGTAGGAAATCAGCACGTGAATATCTCTTCCCCCAGCTATAAAATGAAAAACACCTGACACTTGAGAACTGTTAGTACATGATTTGAATGCCATTAGGGGCTGCTCCTACACATTTCATATTACAGCTGTGGAGTGTGTAACCCATGAATAGCACTTGTGTTATGTTTGCTTTAGAAAACTCTGTGTTGATCCCTCCAGGCGCTCTATTTGCAAGTACTCCCACGTGAGGCAGAGAGCAGGGGGAAACTGAAGCAAACAGATGGGTTTTACAGAGACTGCTCTGTAAGGAAAGATTTCTAGAAGCTGGGAAAACGGCTAGCACACCTCTCACTCCAGCTGTAAAATTTAAAAGATGGTGGCCCGAGAGATCTTTTATTGATATAACTAAGATCGTTCACAATATATGCAGGGCTCAAGTTCTATGCAACCAGTTCCATGAGGCTGAGAGTTTTAATAAAGTTAAACCCCGCCTCTTTGGATTTAGTTTGTGGAAGGAGAGCTATAACATGAGTGTTTTTCTTTGGAAAAAGTTGTTCTTTAGGGTTTCTTGAACTCCTTCTCAGGTTGTGAAAATGAGATCAGGGATAATCTTTCAATACTTTATGAGGTTTATATTTCTCTTGGATTTATTTCAAGTTGGTCTCATTTTAGCACTTTGGGATTGGCATAAAATCTCTTAATTTCTTTCTCTCTGTAAAATTCATTCTATACCAAAGAGGGATGTTTAAGGAATTTGTAAGCTGAAGACTAAATTTACTTTTGAATAAATGAGCACACCATGAAAACGATAACTTGATTTCAGCTGTAATCTTCTGTCTGATCACAAATTTTACTTCTCAGTTCTATTACTAAATTCCTCTGTTTATTTTGGGTTTTCTCTTTTAGGTGGCTGTCAGGATTACATAGGTATCTTTGTAAAGGAACCAGGCTTGGAGTATGATAAAGGAACTGGACTTAGAGCATGGTTAGGCCCGAAAAAGAACTTTGTCCCTTACTGAGCAATTGCTAGACGGTGGCTGATTTACATGCATGGCTTCACCTAACACTCATGTACAACCTCACAGATACTCCATAAGGCAGATATTACTGTATCAATTTTTAGAGCTACTAAATAGCAGAGATGAAGGTCAAAGTCAAATCATTCTAATTCCAAAGTCCAAGATCTTAAACATTATCCTCTATTACCTTTTATAAATCATTGCAAAACTTTTGCAGAATTCCCCCATTTAAAAACCTTTCAAGTCTTCGTGTGACTCTTGCTTACTGAGTAGCTCTGCCTTCTGCAGTGTCTTTGTAACAAATACCTAACAAACAGTCTGATGACCTTGACAGAATCCCATTCCTGCGTATAGTGGTTTGCAACCATGAATGCACATGAGAATCACCTGGAAAACTTAAAAAAACAAAACCAAAACCAGTGCCTGATCCTACATGAGACCAATCACATCAAGATCTGTGGAGGTTGAGCCAGGACATGGGCATTTTTAAAAGTTCTCCTGGTGATTCTAATATGCTGCCAGAATTCAAAAACTTGTGCTATATATTGAGACGAAATGCATAAATTTGAATTCTTCACATTTCTTTCCCACCTATACACTCAAAATTGTAAAGATTTTCTGTCTTCTCAGAAAAGCAAACCAATGGTATTTTTCTGTATTTCCATGTGGGCTTATCCCATTCTTCCTAATTGGTATGCTCAGACGATGCTTCAGAGTCTGTCTAATTTGGAGTCCACATCTATTTCCCCCACTGAGAAATATGTGTTAGAACTAGCAATGTCCAAGACAACTGGGGATAAAAGAAAGCAAGGCTGATATCACTCATTTGTCTTAAAATTTTCTGTCTTTCCAGCAATTTATTATCTGCCTTGTCATTAACAGTTTCCACCTAGCTTCCACCAAAATTTGAAACCACTTTTTATCAGGAAGAACGTATGCAAACCTGTTCAAGGAATTTTCTACTAAATGAATATCCATTTCTGTATCAACATCCTGGCATGGAATCCCTTCCAACCATTGTTAAACATTTATTTGCTATTTAGTTTGTGACTAACCAGACTCCCCTGCCTGGCTTATGTCTAGAAATCTACTGGCCCTTTTTAGCATGTCAGATCTACACAGATCCAGCTTCTCTGCTGGGAGTTGATAAACTTCTCCATTACTGGCAAAGATGAGGAGCTAATGGCACATTTGCCTTTCTTCAGTAGTAATATTTATTGGTAAAACATCATTCCCTAACACTGAAAATGACAACATCATCAAGTGTCATATATACCTAGAATACTGAGATCAATGTCAAGAGGCAAGTCTGTGAAATCATGGTGGATGTTACCTGAGAGGAATCCTGTTATTCTCAAGAGAAATATTTTAGATACCTGTGTGACATAAAATTTTCATACCAGATGAATTATCTGTTGTAATCTTTGAGAGTTGGACAGGAAGTAAAGGAAGCATTATAAGATTTACAAGCTGTGTAGATTCTCTGCTTGCCCCTCCTAATCTGCATTCCACCATTTGCCACCCTATTTTTTGCTCTGGGAGGTAGATCTTCATGGACTGTATCAACAGGTTCCCTTGTAGCCTGGCTACAAGTTGGCTAATGGACTATGGGCTGATGATTGGCTTGTGGAATGAAAATTAAGTGAGGGTATTTATTCTTTCAGGTTGTTCCTTGCTGGGTTGTGGATGTTGGCAACATTCCTTTGCTAAAGACTGCAGTTACCATCATGTGGTGCTCTCTATATTGCTATTCACCTCAGGTTTGTGTAACTGCTTTCTCCTCTTGTCCATTGATAGATAGGGTAGATAAATGACTTCTCACAATTGCTGGGACCAGGAATTTTCACTGTTTTTGCCTCCACAACCTGCAACACCTTTATTAATAGTCTCTTTATTAAACTGTCTGCCAATATCCAGTGTGAATATACTATCTTGAAGAGATAACCTTAGAAAGATCATGGGACTCTAATTTTCTTGAAAGAAACCCTAAGGCCCCAGCACCTTTAAACTTAGATGTCCCTGATATTTTTCTTGGGAAGTACTCATAATCAGGTATGAATGTTGATTATTTCTTGGTGATACTTTCCTGGCCTACTCACCTACCCTTCATTCCTTCCTTTTTTCCTTCCTCCCTTCCTCCCCCTCTCTCTTTCTCTCTCTTCTTCTTTTAACCACTCGTTTTGCCTTCTTCCTGCTGGCAGGAAAAAAAATTCTTGAGAATAACTACTAGAAAATGAAGATACTTTGTGCCAAACCACCTACAAAGCTCTGGGATTAGGAGAGGAGACATGAGCACCTAATACATGTTGAGCTGTGGCAGACATTTTACTAACATTTAATAGTCACGATGATTCTGCAAAACAGGCAGTCTACAAGTTTCTATTGAGTTCCTTCTATGTGTGTGCTGGGAAATGTGGTAGATGCTAGGGATATAGCAGTAAACAAAACAGACAAGGTGCCTGTACTGCAAGAGCTCATTAAGGGGAATATAGGAAAAACAATAGGCAATTCCAGTGAAGATTGGTGGGTCTAAAGGAAGGGGAAGGAGCAAGTGCCCAGGCAACCATAAAAGGACTATCTAGTATTGACTGTTGACACCACGGAAGGCTTCCTGGAAAAAGCACTGTCTAGGCTGAGATGTAGAGTATGAATAGGTGTTAGCCAAGCAAAGAAAAGGAGGAGTTTTCTAGATCTAAGGAGCAATATATGTGGTGTTCTAGAAGCAAGAGACAGCCTGATATTTTTGAGGAACCAGAAGTACAGCATGACTATTTAGCCACACTGGTGGGCACAAAATCTGGCTTTTCTAGAGATTGCATTATTGCCTGGGTCACCAACCTAGAAGTACAGGGGAGTTAACTTCTTGTGGGGCAAATTTTATTCAGTGGGAGATAGAAACGAGGAGAGACCTAGAGAGAGGAATTTCTTCTCTATTTCTCCCTCTAAGATAATAATGGTAAACATGCTAACGTAGAGCTTAGTAGGCATCATTCTCTATTCTAAGCATTATACACTATCGAATTTAATCCTCAAGACAATCTTGATGTGTGTGTAGAGAATTTGAGTTGCTTGTCCAACTGGTACTTTTGTGATGTCCCAGAGGCAGGTTTGAACTGAGATCTGCTGAAAGCAGAGCTCACACTGTTTAGTCAGGTGGAGACTGGGCCCACTGCTAAAAAGAGATAGTCTGATTCAGTTGGTAACTACCTGTTAAAATTAGCACTTAAGTAAAGCAAATGAACATTGCCTTGCACGATTGCAATTTGTAGGTAGGCAATAGATTTGGTCTTGTGATTTCCCCACTACCTTCCTGAGTGTAGGGTTACAGTTTCAATGGTGCCTTAAAGCGTGTGCAGTAAAACACAGCTGGTAACAGAGTTTAACTATAATTATTGCCCTCTTACCAGTATTTAAAGATGCATTGCATGGATCAGTGCTTTGAACTTTGCTTTTTGGTTTTTATCAACAGTGTACCATTACTTTCCTAAAGACATTTCCTTCACCTTTATTTAGATCTTTCACTGGTCTATAATTACATGAAACTAAAAATCCTCTATGGATTGATTTCCATAAATTGCAAATATGTCATGCGTTATGTTACGAGACAAAAGGTCAGCAAACCAATTTGTTACACCACTAGCACATTTACTAGAGCTTGGACAACCACCCATTTGTTGAAAGCATTCTGGTTTTAACTCTTTCGACTTTAACTTTGACTGAAACACAAATTGTATCTAAAATGGAATTTAAATCACTTGTTACCATAATAGTTTGAAAATGGCAGTTGTGGCAGTTGTGAATTTGTCTTTTGCCTGTAACACGTGTATTTTTAACTCAATTTTCTGTGATAAAGAATAAATATATAGTATTTTGCAATAGCCTTCAGTATCTCTAAAATACAGCGATTCCAAATTAGTTCTAATGTGAATATACAAACCAATTCCACCATTTCGAATGACAAGTTTAGTAAAAGGAATACTAATGGCTTAGTTTTATCTTAAATAACTAAATATTACACAGTAGGCAGCTTGAAAATTAAGTCCCCATGCTTTGAGTGGTCCTTAGTAATCAATTAAAAAATGAATTTAATAAATGGAATTTAAGTGCAAGAGCAGACTAATTAAAGTCTCAAAGCAGAGCTTGTATCCTGCTTGGCAGCAGCTTGGTTGGAACAATATTCATCAAATTATTCTGATATTACTCCATTCTGTGACTGTGAGCTCAAAAAACTCGTGTTTTTTTACTTCAAACCTTCTTTCTTTGTTCTGAAAACCACAATAACCCCCGTATACACAAACGGCATCACATTTTTTCGATTCTCCCAGGCTTGCAATGTTAGAGTTCTCATTGACTTCCCTTCTCCCTTGCCCCATCACTCAATGTCATGCCAAGACCTGTTTTTCTAAACATTATTCTCCCACCCCATCAATATCCTCCTTTTCATGTCAGTTACCAGTATCAGAGCTCCATTTTCCCCTCATTATGATGACTAACTGGTTTTTCCTGCCTTTTGTCCATAATACACATTGATATCAGAGGACTATTCATGTCATTCCCTTCCTCAAAAACATTCTATAGCAACCTGTTACCCATAGGCTACAGTTCCATTCACTCGGCATGGAAGTGAGGGTATGCCACATTCACATTCCAACCTACTGTACCAAATTTCTCTTGCACTAGGGTTCTAATAATCTCTGCGCTTTCTTAGATTACTCATCACCTTCAAGTTATGCTCTGCCCTTTTTTTGTTTTACTTAATTTCTGAAATTATCAGATCCCATTTATGCCCATCAAAATCTTTCCTCTATTTCACAGCTCAATTTAAAAGCAACTTCCATAAAGTCAGCTTCAAACTATCCACTAAAAATAATTGATACCCCTATATCCTTGTATGGCAGTTATCACATCATTTATAATCTATTGCTAGTTATTTGTGCACACTTCTTACCTAACTGGATATTCAGGGTGCTGTGTGCTAGACACTGTGTTAGGGACTTTATGTCCATTGTCTCAGTCAACCTTTACAATGCCTTCATGAGACATATATTTTATGTTTGCCCCTTTAGAGAGTTTAAACACAGAGGGTTTAAAGAACTTCCCAAATTCACACAGCCAGCACTGACAGGGCCAGGATCAAAGCTTGATACAGTGACTTTAAAGCCACACACTTGGCCCTGATATTCTTTGGCCTTCCATAACTAATTCTATAATACTACTTTGCCTAAGGTTACTTGAATTGGGTGTAATATATATGGATATAACATTACATATATATTACTATTGCAGTAAGATAGATACACAGATACACACATAGGTATAGCTATTGTAATACAAATTTAGTCTGCTTTGGCTTGTCTAGGATTTTTCAGAAATATTCTGACTCCTAACGAACCAATTAAGGGCACATTTAACAATTCATTTATTTTTCATATTTAAGTGCCTCCTCAGTGAAAGACTCCTGCTGTGCCTCACACTCCATATGAAAGAGAGCCTCTGAAACTTGAGGAGTGTCATCGCCAACATAAGTAACAGGGTTCATTAATTTGAATACTTGGTGGACTCCGCCTTTTGTGGTTGGGCTTGTGACCTGCAGTAGGCCACTGAGAGAGGGCCATGGAGGTTAAGAGAGAGTGGCATTAGATAGAGCTGCTCATAGCTCAGATGCTTTAAGGGGCTTGCTTTACTCTGAGTGACAACTAAGAATAACATTTAATAGTGCCCTGGTTGCCCAGAGCTGGTGTGGTTAAAGGGCAGCAGTGTGCTAAGTCACAGAGAATCCAGGACGGAGGAGAATCACTGATGTAACAAACAAACTGTGAGGCAGCTTGGGCTGCCCCTTTGTTTTTCCTTCAATTGAGAATCTTGTGTGTATGTGTGTGTGTGTGTGTGTGTGTGTGTGTTCAGTCATTTTCCTCCCCACAGTGTACTTTGCTAATTAAAATTCTAATCACTCTGACAGCTAGAGGTAGGAAAAAAAAAAAATCATTCTTCCATGCTGGAGAAGGTAGTTTCAAGGTGTTTTAGCTGCCAAAGAAACAAACGGAAATTAGACAAAGAAGCTAGTTGTCATAGGAGGACAAATGAATTTTGTTTTTCCATCTGCCTGAAAATACGAAACTTTAGCAAAGAAAACACATTTCTGTTTGCCATTATATTAATTCTAAACACAGAAAGGTTAAACAATGTGCTTTACTTTCCTGTTGTAGAGGCTTTCTGATAAAAAATAGCCTTTTATACATTTGTTCATGTCAAAAATTACTGTTCTTGGGGTGAAATGAAGTATAACACCCAAGATTTGATTTGGTCTCTCTGATATGTTGTTTCTGAATGTGTTTCCTTTTAATCTTTGATTTTCAGATCTTCATTAAACACTTAGAAGATTGCAATTCTATATTTAAAACAAAGAGAAATTTAGGTACGATTTCTTTAATGAAATTGGGATGTTACATTTTTTATGCCTGGAAGTATTAAATACAACTGCATCAAGATGTACTTGAAAATGTGTTTTCTAGAAAGGTAGGTTTCCTCAGAAGCTTTCCAACTAGATTAATAATTGAGTATCAACTATGTCTATCAGGGATCCAGGAATACACCAGGGCTAGAAGAACATTTACCAGATAAGTGAGTATGTGAATTGACTGGCATTTAACTGATTGCTTAATTTTACTAAATTGACTGGACACTCATTAAAATACACTGAATTGGCTGCTGGATCCAGAGTTATTGAAATCTAATTGAATATATGCTAAAAAAAATGCTATTAATCAACAAGGGTCATTGAGTGACCCATGCTAGATATCTAGGATATGAACACAGATCTATAGACATAATGCAAAGCCTCTAGGATTTTATAGTGTGAAGAGGTCATTTATTGTGTATTAATGGTTAGCAGAAGGAAGGTATTGGGGATAAAATATTTTTCAAGTTTTCATAGCCTCTAGCCTCCTTTTGCATGCAAAAACTGGGCCATGAGTTAGGAAGATCAAAGAACTGATGCCTTGAATTGTTGTGTTGGTAAAGAACATTGAATATACCATGGACTGCCAAAAGAATGAACAAATCTGTTTTGGAAGAATTACAACCAGAATGCTCCTTAGAAGCAAGAATGGCGAGATTACATCTCACATACTTTGGACATGTTGTCAGGAGGGATCAGTGCCTGGAGAAGGGCATCATGCTTGGTAAAGTAGAGGGTCAACGAAAAAGATGAAGACCCTCAGTGAAATGGATTGACACAGTGGCTGCAAAAATGGGCTCAAGCATAACAACTATTGTGAGAATGGTGCAGGACCAGGCAGTGTTCCATTCTGTTGTGCATAGGGTCACTATGACTTGGAACTGACTCAATGGCACCTAACAACAACAGCCTACTGAAGTTTTTGTTTGTTTCCTGATCAAATGCTAGAGAAGATAAAATTATACTAGGTAAGCATAATCCACATTGAAATCCATATACAGTGGTTATAACTATTCTTTAACTCTAAGTTCATTATTTTTATTTTCTATAAATGTATGTTTTGGAATCAAATCTTTCATATACTTTTACATAAAATTAAGCCCTTTGCATTTGAATTATGGTATTGGTGAAGAATATTGTATATCCATGGACTGTCAAAAGAACAAACAAATCTGTCTCAGAAGTACAACTAGAATGCTCCTTAGAAGAGAGGATGGTGAGATTTTGTCTCACTTATTTTGGGCATATTATCAGGAAGGACCAGTCCCTGGAGAAGGACACCATGCTTGGCAAATAGAGGGTCAATGGAAAAGAGGTAGAAAGCCCCAAACGAGATGAACTGAAACAGTGGCTGCAATAATGGGCTCAAATATAGCAATGATAGTGAGGATGGAACAGGACCAGGCAGTGTTTCCTATTGTTGTACATAGAGTTGGTATGAGTCAGAACCTACTGGATGGCACTTAACAACAACAACAGTGAGCCTTTGAGATGATACATTATGAGTGAGAAAATTATAGTTTTTGGTTTTCGTTGTTGTTGAGTGATTGGTTAACTAAACATATACACATAAAAAAAAAAACAAATAGATTGCAATAAAGGAAAGTAATGACTCATTCTCTGCTTTCAGCTAAGATCTATCTGACATCAGTGATAATGTCCCTTGTTCCAAGTCCTCTTCTGAATCTAACTTGAATTTACGGAAGTTCCTTGTCCATGTACTGCTGCAACAGTTTTTTAATTATCTTCAGAAGAATTTTACTATTCGATTGTATGGATTGTGACAAATTATGGATAACGTTGCTAAGAACGGGAATTCCAGAACACTTAACCATGCTCATGAGGAACCTGTACATGGACTAAGAAGCAGCTGTTTCAGCAGGACAAGGGGATGCTGCATGGTTTGAAATCAGGAAAGGCGTGCATCAGAATTGTATCCTTTCACCATACGTATTCAATCCATATGCTGAGCAAATAATCCAAGAAGCTGGACCAAATGGAGAACATGGTGTCAGGATAGGAGAAAGACTCATTAACGACCTAAGTTATGTAGATGATATGACCTTCCTTGCTGAAAATGAAGAGGACTTGAAGCACTTACTGATGAAGATCAAAGACCACAGCCTACAGCATGGATTACACCTCAACATAAAGAAAACAAAAATCCTCACAACTGGAGTGATAACCAACATCACAATAAATGGAGAAAAGACTGAAGTTGTCAAGGATTTCAGTTTAGTTGAATCGACAGTCAACACCCATAGAAGCATCAGTCAAGAAATCAAATGACATACTGCATTGGGAAAGCCTGCTCCAAAAGATCTCTTCAAAGTGTTAAAAAACAAAGATGTCACTTCACGGACTAGGTGGCGCCTGACCCAAGCCATGGTGTTTTCAGTTGCTGTTGTTAGTTGTCATCGATGCAATTCTGACTCATGCCCATCCTGTGTGTTATGAAGTAGGGCTGCTCAGTAGGATTTTCTTTGCTGTAATCTTAATAGAAGCATGTTGCCAGGTATTTTCTTATGCCAAACTGCTGAGTGGGTTCAAACTGCCAACCTTCAGGATAATAGTTGGGCACAAACTCTTTGAGCTACCTAGGGACTTAGGAATTGTGGATACAAAAGTGAATAAGCCATAGCACTGACCTTAAAGATCATTTAATTTGGCATGGCAGACAGCTGTTGGTACAAATTATTTAATAAATGACAGAGATACTGAATAGGAATGGACTACAGAGCAACCCAACTTCTATATTAAAACCCTCGCTGTCCTGTCGATTCCGACTCATAGTGACCTTATGGTAGAGTAGAACTGCCCCATAGGGTGTCCAATGCTAACTTCTAACTTTACAGAAACAAGTTGCCACATCTTTCTCCCACAGATTTCTATATTACAAATGCAATTAATCATGTTATTTTATACCTGTTTTCACTCCTATCCCAGTAATCAATTTTAATATTATCTGGGAATCCAACATGGCCATGCACCTTAAGTCATGTCAATGAGCTTTCCTACTCAGCCTGTTACCACAATATTAGAGTATTTGCAGATGCTCCAAAATAGCTTCTGGTCATCACCAAAGGGAAGGTGACCATATATTTTGCCCCTAAACCAGGACACTTTTGAATGTGAAAGGGGAACCACTAATAATTATACCAAGATAATGGGCAAAAAATATGAAATCAGGACCTATAGTCACTCTACCCGGAGCCGCTTCTTTGGAGTTACCAAGCTTTCAATCTAGTTTCTGCCTATCTCTAGCTCAGATCTAATTCCTATTTCCAGCATTGTTCCTGCACTTTGGATTTGGACTTTGCATTTGGTCAACCCAGACTCTAATTCAAAGACTTGTCTCTCCTAATTCCTGTAGTTCTTAGGACACCATACTCTTTTGGGGAAGACACTGAGCCTCAACCCAATTTCTTGACACTGATTCCCAACACCAGCTTGCTTGGCCACTAATACCCACCAAGTTCACATTTGTCCAGTAAAGCATCATTTGGATGACAGGTCAAGTGCTGAGGACAATGCTACATGAGAGCTCTCTAATTCATTAAAGGTATTTTTGCTTACTTAGGCATAAAACAAACAAGTCTTATGATAAAGGTTTATGTATACTGGGACCAAATATCCCATTTTGACTGATATAAACAGGCAAGTATTTAATAATATTCAGATGTCTTCCTACTGATAAATTTTATAAAGGAAAATTATATTATTTTTTTCTAAATTCCCTCATCGTTTGAAAAATTGTCCTGAGTAGTCAATAAACACGGTTTAATCTGATGCATACCATAATGTGGCAAACAGAGAAAGACAGTGGCTTTGATCTTAGCTGTATCATCTATTTCCTGTGTGACTCTGAGCAAGTTGTTTAATATCTCTGAACATCAATTTTCAGCTGAGACGTAAGTATAATGATAACTATTCACTAGCATTGTTGTGGAGATAAATGGTTAAAGAAGAAAAGTGAGTTTTCTCCCCTTCCTTCTTCCCTTTGCCATTTCGATTGTTATCTGGCTCCCTGTGTTTCTATATTTATCTATCTACATATCGATCTACCATTCTAGTCACATATCAATCTGCCAATCTTTCTATCCATTTAAGGGAGAAAATACTCACTGGATAGTTTACACATAAAACCAAAAAAAAAAAAAACCAAACCCAGTGCTGTCGAGTCCGACTCATAGCGACCCTATAGGACAGAGTAGGACTGCCCCATAGAGTTTCCAAGGAGCGCCTGACAGATTCGAACTGCTGACCCTTTGGTTAGCAGCCATAGCACCTAACCACTACGCCACCAGGGTTCCAGTTTACACACAGAGCTAGCTAATGTTTAGTCTATTAAGTCATGTGTTGTTTAATTTTTCCATATCTTCTGCCCCAGTGACACTATGCCCTACCTACTTATATTTTTAGGCAAAGTACTGGCATAGCTGAAAACAAATCTGTCATTGGCCACCTTTTAATTTTAGGGAAGTTTTCTTTCTTTCTTTCCTTCTTTCTCTCTCTCTCTTTTTTTTTTTTTTTTGAAGTGTAGCAGGAGAAAACAAGAAAAATTCTTGAAGTCTACATTCTTCAGCAGTCATAAAAGCCACCAATTTGAAAAAAAAAAAAATTTGGGATTATACAAAATAATCATGTCTAATATTAAGAACCAAAGTCTGGTGTTCTAAGAGCATAAAGTTTATAAAAACCAAACATAAAGTTGGAATGAATTAGAATAGGACATGAAAACATTCCATTTTTTCCACTTCTGGAATGAAATAAGAATTAGATGAGGTGTTAGGAGAAAGCACTGCAGGGGTGAACATCAGGATCTTGCAGAGCTGAGAGCCTTTGAGACGTCCCCACTCTTCTCCCTCTTAGAGTTGGAATCCTGGCGGTGGGGGAGGGGGTGATTTGAGTAAAAGTGGTTATCTTTACTGCGTTTGAGACTGAGGGCAAAAGTACTCACGTCCTGCTTTCTAACCATACCCCTGGCAGGACTCAAACTCACCTAGTACCCAGCAGCACTTATGGCAGGCTTCAGCAGAAGGCAGAAGGCAAAGGGCCTCTAGGCCGAGTAGGCCTGAGATGACCACTAAATTTTCCTTTCCTTCAGTGGGGTATAAATTACATAAGACAAACCACCCATGGCTACCAGAGAGAAAGGAGAAACAAATGCCTAGCTGCTCCCCAAGATTTGAAGAAAAGGTTCCCAGAGTAGAGACAAGGAGGACATGTGGGCATGGCTCTGTCTCAGATAATTAGCAGTGCATTTGAGTGCTGGTGTTCGAGCCTGTCATTGTGTACTGGTCTAGCTGAGATACTCCAGAGAAGGAATAGTTGAAGGCAGGGACAAGCTATCTCCCTGGAGGCCATGAAGGACAGAATTGCCTGAGACCAGAGACGCCTCCCTAACTACTCAGTCTCTAACTACTCAGTTATTTTTGGCTCTATGTGATTTGGCCGCTGCTGATCTCTGTAACCCCATCTGCTCCTGCTCTCCCGAGTCCACTCTAACCACATGGTTTTCTTGCTCTTCCTCAAACATGAGAAGTTCACTCCTGTCTCTCGTCCTTGGCAGGCTGTTCCTTCTGCTGGAATGCTCCTCCTTCAGATCTCTATAACTGCATTCTCTCACTTCATTCAAATCTCTGCCCAAGGGTTCTTTTCTCGGAGAGGATTTTCTAGATCACTCTAGAACAATTGTCAGAATGATAAATTATTTAAATCTGTTCAAAGCATGGGGAAAACTATGCGTAAGCCACATCTCCAATCTGACTTTGTACATTTGACCCCAGGCTGAAATTTGAGAACCTCGCCCTATAAGATGTGATTTCCCCTTGGGATCAGTGCCTAGGACCAGGTCAGGGCCTGTGAGACCAGCCAAGCAGAGTCTGAGGGAACTCAGGAGCATGAATATAGACCTGACGGGAAAAAAAGACAGGCAATTCTTTTCAAAAGCAAAATGCACTGAACATCTCCACTCCCAGAGGAAAGCTCTCCCCTTCTTGGCTACTGGGGAGAAAAACTGTTTGTTTGCTTTAGGACTCCAAACTCTAAAGTGAATTCTAGCAATCAGTAAGTCACACCACTTTTAAGTCATTTGCAAGGAACCATTCCGCTCATAACCCAGGCAACCTGGAGAAATAAACCTTACACAACTGCAGAGAAAATCCATACCAGCTATGTATATAAGCCAGACTTAATCTTCTTTCAAAATAGGAAGGTATGACCAAGTTATTTGAGGAAATCCACAGCACAAAAGGGAAGCACCAAGATAAACAATGAGATCATATTACTTAGGAGGAAAGAGATATAATTCAAGGGACAAAAAAAAAAAAAAAATTCTAGTAATTATACTCAGAAAACTTTGAGAGGATACATACTATTCAAAAGCAAGAACAGGAACTTGTGAAAAAGAAGAGAAAGTTAAAGAATAGTAAGAGTTCTAAGAAAAACAACATGATTGCAAATATAACCCAACAGTACTAAATAAAATATTTGATATCACTAAAAACTGTATTAATAACCTGGAAGATAAAGTCAAGGAACTCTTCCAAAATATGCACAAACAGGCAAAAAGATCGAAACTGTAAGAGATCGGATCATTGTAACAGTAGTTCTAAAAGAAGAAAACAGTAAGTTGAAAAGGAAAAATAACCAAAGTAAAAAAAAATAAAAAAATGTACAAAATAAAGGAACACATGTGCCTTCAACTGAATGGACTCACTTGGTGTGTTAGCAAAATGCATAAAAAAAAAAAAAGACATATCCTGGAACTCTGTGTATAAACAAAAAAATCCTAAATGCTTTCAGAAAAATGACAAAGGGAAATAAAGCTTACCTACAAACAATCACATGACATCAAGTGTTTCTACAACATTGTGTAATAGAAAACAATGAGTAGCATAAAATAAATTCTAGAAAAGTATCTTTAGTCAATATTCTATACCTAGTCTGATAAACACTCAATTGTGAGATTAAAACAAAATCTTTTTTTGGATTTCCAGGGACTCAATAAGTTTACCACTCATAATCCCTCCCTAGAAAACATTATGAAAGATATCGTAACCAAAAACTTAATAAAATAATGAAAATAATAATTCAGGGAAGGGAAGTCAAAGAAGAGTGGCAAATTAAAAAAAAAATACATAAATAAATTTAAATAAACATTGATAACTAATGGAAACTTAATAACAAGCTGGGATGAAAATCCAAGGTGATTCTAGAATAGAGGTTGATTACAAGGATGAGCAAACAGCATGAATTGTGTTGTTCAGTGGAGAGGATGTGATTTAATTCTAAATATCAATAACAAAAAACATCAATAGCATAATAGAAGTCTATACGTATGGCAGAGATTATAGGCTGAGATTATATAGTACAGATCCTAAGTAAAGTCCTACAAATCCCAAAGAGCAAACTATTAAAATGAATGATATGATAATACACAGTTCTGGAGAGTATATGAGATAGTAGATGACCTCATACACTGTTAGTTGAAGTAGAATTGGTAAAACCATTTTGCAGAACGCTTTTACATATTAATCAAATATTAAAATACATATATTTCTGCCTAGCAATTCCATCTTTGGAAAAAAATACTTGGAATTGCATATAAAGAGATATGAATAAATATTTTATTGAAGAATTCTTCGTAATGTGAAAAATAAAAGGAAACTTACATGTATGTTAACTGATTTTTTGTGAATACCCAAAAACCCATTCCTGTCAAGTGGATTCCAACTCATAGTGACGGTATAGAACAGAGCAGAACTGCCCCATAGAGTTTCCAAGGCTATAATCTTCATGGAAGCTGACTGCTGCATAGATAGTGGCTGGTGGGTTTGAAAAACAAAACTCTCATTTATTAGCTGAGGTGCACCAGGGCTGTTTGTTGTGAATTAAAAAAAAAAAAAAGCCTATTGCTGTCGAGTTGACTCCAACTCACAACGACCGTATAGGATGGACTACAACTGCTCCACAGGGTTTCCAAGGACTGGCTGGTAGATTCGCACTGCTGACCTTTTGATTAGCAGCTGAACACTTAACCACTACACCACCAGGGCTCCTTTTTGTGACTACATATTATGAAATACTAATTAGCGGTTGAACAGAGTAAGATAAATCTACATGCAAACGAATGGCAGACATATTATTAAGTGGAAAAGTAAGTAGAAAAATATATATATTATGATTTAATAATACATGTAATAAGTAACAAAACAATATCATATATTTTTATATGTATATGTAAATGAACAAATCTAAAAGATACTCATTAATAGATAACAATGGGACAGGAGTTAGGATGGTCTTGGCGAACCCAGAGACATTTAGTTATTACTATATGTACTCATGTATTGCTTGAACGTACTGTCGTGTTGTTAGTATAAAATAAATAAAAGCTTGTTTAATCAAATAACTGATTTGAAATAATCTCAACGCTTAGCCATACAGGTAATTAAAGTTTGTCACTAACATGGCCGAAATTACCTAGTCACCATTTTTAAGTCTAAACCTTTCTTCTTAAAGGCACAGACCCAAACTAAACTGGTCCTTAAAGTCAATCCTGATATTGATTGGAGATTAGCCAATTAGCTATGGGAAAAGAAAGAATGCACAAACTGGGTGCTAGACTGAATTAGCAAATAATTAGCAAATACAAATGTATATATGGTTAACATTCCCTAAAATCAAAAATTCCAAAATATAACTACGCCAAAAAACAGTGTGCCAAGGCTACCTACCAATTCGCCTACCTAGCTAAAGTAATTTCGCTGTTTGTCTCTGATATATTGTTGTCTTTAATTGTTTGTGTTTTTTGTTTCTGTCTTTTGTAAGTTCACAATTATAGCATAAAAGACTCCATGGGGGAAGAAACAAACAATGTGATTCTATACAGTGTTTTGAAGGACAGGAGCAAAGTTTTGCCATCATGACATTCTGAGCATCTGAACACTACTTTCCTCCATTTCTTCTCTTAGCAGTCAGCAGAACCGGCTGACACAAGGGAAATGCCTGCCAAGGAACTTTAGTAGGAGGCAGTTTTTAATTAACAGGGGCCAGAGGAGGTGATAACCCCAAGGGGTAGTGAAGAGAAATTAACATGGAAAAGCAGTTCCACGCTTCTGTGGGTCCCAAAAGGCCAGCCGTATTAGTGGTGTCTGTTCTGATTGAACTTTTGCTGTGTCTTTTTATTGATTCACTTGTCAGAATCTGACAAAAGGACCACTGCCTGTCAGTTGTTTGCTCACAGAGGCAGGTTATGGTCAGAGACGGCTTCCTTGTACAGTGGACTGCAGAGCGAGAGCTGTCGTTTTGTTTATCATTTTACAGATGTGATTAATGTTGTTGGGCTTTATGTAAGAATTAAGCATGTGTACACACACAACCCCACAGCCCTGGATGTTTGAGACTCTATAGTCCCTTACGTCTTTGCCCGGTTTTGCAGAAAACTGCTTTAATTATTAGAATATCTTAAAATGCAATTTCAGGGATAATAATTACACTAAGTGCTGCAAACACGTTTCTTTTTGCCATTTACCAAATCCTTGGCTTAGGAAAGCATTTTAAAAGAATAACATCCTGTGAATAAATATTTCAAGTTTCTCTCCCAAGGATGAAAATGAATAGTAAATAAAGCATGTAAAGAGCTTGAGAAGTCAGCTTATGTGTAGTGGGGAAGAGAGTGTGAAGAGTGCTTTTTTTTTTTTTTTTTTTAACTGCCTAAGAGAGTGCATTGAGCTGGCAGGTCTTCGATGTCCCCTAGGAGAGCTTTTGTGCTTTTAGTACAGTGAGAACTGAGAATATACTTTACAATATTTTAAGAACAGTTTGAATACCATGTCAGTCTTTTTTTGCCCCTCTGGTGGCATAGTGGGTAAGTGCTGCAGCTGCTAACCAAAAAGGTTGGCAGTTCGAATCCACCAGGCATTCCTTGGAAATCCTATGGAGCAGTTCTACTCTGTCCTATAGGGTCACTATGAGTCAGAATTGACTTGATGGCAATGGGTTTAGTTTTTTTGGTTTGGAGAACAAGTTTACTCTGGAATTCTATGTATGTTTACCAATTTCAAAATATACTTTTTTTTTTTTAAACAAGCAAAGCCTTCCAACATTTCTTTTAAGTGATATTAAAAATGTACTGTTAATTTTTCTAAATTCAGAAATTATTATCCCTTCACTTATTTGAAACACAGTATTTATTAAGATCAGAACCCTGGTACTGATACGTTTCCTGGAGCATATTTTCTTCTTCCTTTTCTTGAGGTTTTTTTGTACCCTTGTAAAAGACACTGACTCTCCAAGCCTTACATATCACTCCCAGAAAAACTTAATGAGTATCTAGGCTCTGTGCTATCTAAATCGGTAACCATTAGCCATGTGTACAATTGAGCTTGTGAAATGAGGCCAGTACTAATTAAGATGTGCAGTTATACGTATAAAATAGATACTGGATTTTTCAGACTATGAGGAAGAGGATGCAAAATACCTCATTAATAAATTTTTATCTTGATTCCATGTTGATATAATAATATCTTTGATATATTGGTAAACATTTTATTAACACTGATTTCACCTGTTTACTTTTTTTATGTAGTTACTAGAAATTTTAAAATTACATATATGGCTCACATTATCTATTGGACAGTATTGATCTAGACAATAATAAAAGTTAATATTTATTAAGTATGTGCCAAATGTTATCCCATTCACTTGATATGTCTTATATAATTTAATCTCATAATAACCCTTGAGACAGGTATTGTTGCCTCTGTTTTATAGACAAGGAATTTCAAGCAAGAAGGGTAAATACACAGGATTATTTATCTACATCAATTATTTCACTACTCTTCTAATAATTAATTGCTTTCATAGCAAAATAATAGTCACTAATCAGCCCATTGAGTCAAAGAGGAGTTTTTTGAGTTCTACATAGCACCATGTGTCAGGCAGTTTACGATGCATGGACCAGCACTATAACTGTTTACTCTGTGATATTTATATGCTAGCGTAGCTCTAGGTGGACTTGGGAAGAGTCAAATTAATTTTTACAAACTCTACTTGATTAGGTATGTTAGATTTTAGTAGATAAAGTATTAAAATCCTCACATGAATTCCCTATTATGTTCCATGGTAAGAAATGGTTTAAGTATATCTGTATTTGTAAGAAAGTTGAGGAGGAAGTATTTTATGTAAGTGATTGCCTGAAACTCAAACCCACTGCCATTAAGTCGATTTCGACTCATAGAGACCTAATAGGACAGAGTAGATCTGCCCCATGGGGTTTTCAAGACTGTAATCTGTACAGAAGCAGTCTGCCTCATTTGTCTCCCACAGAACAGCTTTCAGTTAGCAGATGAGCTCTTTAACCACTGCACTACAGGGGCTTCTTAAGAGATTCACCAAAAAAACCAAACACACTGCCGTGTAGTCAATTCTGACTCATACTGACCTTATAGGACAGAGTAGAACTGCCCCTACAGGGTTTCCAAGGAGTGGCTGGTGAATTTGAACTGCTGACCTTTTGGTTAGCAGCTAAGTTCTTAAGCACTGCACCAGGAGTATTTAATTTAGAAGAACCTTTCTTTTCAAATATAAGGTTGCAGGCCTATACATCTTCGGTATAGGAAGAATCCTGCAGCAGTTGTGGGCCTAGACTGAGACACAGAGCTGAAAGTATTTTGTGGAGCACAGAACACTCCTTCTGAGTCAAGTCGATTTAGGACAAAAATCAGAATTAGGAAAAGGGACAGAGAGAGAGAGTGACCAAGAGAGGTAACTGAAGAATAGTTATTAAATTTGTTTCTTACGCCACTTGTGGTAACTCATAGCTATTCTTTCAACTATGAGAAAAAACTGCTTAATCATGGCCAAAGAAGTTTCCAGGTCAGAGACCTACAAAGTAGAGGGAGGTAAATGGATAGAGGGGAAACACATTTTCCTTTTATTTGATTTTTTTGCAAACTCTAGGGAGTGAGCAAGAGATAAGGGAGGTTACATAAGAAACTTTTCTGTGATTACTGAGCATTATTGAACATTCTTGAATTTTAGGGTCTAGTTGATTCTGTAAGGCCTCACGAGTATCCAGATATTAAGACAAGTCATTTAGCTGGCATAGAAAACCTGGACCTCATATTATATACTGTAAAGAATTCCATACAAAGTAAGACAGTTCCATTTTCAAACTATATCCTGCTGAAAATAGCTGCTAAGATTTTTTTTTTTTTTTGTATTTTGTGCAACTCTTTCAGGAGAAAAAATTTTTTTTTAATTAAGTGGTCAAAATCATTCTATTTAAAATAAATTCTTGGAGGTGGAGCTAAGATGGTAGAATAGACAGATGTTTCTGGCAAGCCCTTTTACAACAAAGACCCAAAAAAACAAGTGAAACGAGTATATTTATGACAAACTAGGAGCCCTGAACATCAAAGGCAAGCTTAGAAAATGAACCAAGGGGCCGGGGGAGGAAGAGATGGTTGAGAAAGCAGAGAGGAGTTACTAGACTTGAATTGTAGGGAGCCCTCAGGCACCATTCCCAGGAGTGGTGGCAGGCTGGTATTAGTGTTTGGCCATAGTTTCCTCAGAAAGAAGCAATCACCCACACAACCTACTCACACCTCCAGAACCAGAGAAGAATGGCACTCTCATCAAAAGCTAAGTACTTGCGTGTATTTTACCACAACCCCTCCCACCCCGCTCCCAAGCCAGCTTCAGAGTCTGATTTCCCTGCAGCTGAGACAGGCCCTGTTGAGCACCTAGAGCCATCCTGCCCAGCCTTGGAGAAGGAATAAATTTGCAACTGGGGGAAAAGATAATTTGCCAGCTCCACTAATCAGAAGAGCTCAGGACAGAAGCAGCTCCTGTCAAGGAATAAATGGTCTGTGGGCTTTGAGTACTTTTCCCCCCTGCATGGACCTGTGTGGGCCTATTTCAGGAGAATAGGCACTTGGCAAAGATCCAAATATTTCAGCTGTGTGGAGGAGAGGTGGGTGTTTGATGTTTGACATTGCTTTGCCTATTAAACAGGGTCCTCACCTATCCACATCAGAGGCCTAAGGACTAGTGGCTCCACTGAGGTCACCCAGCCACCTGCGACAGGGATCCAAGGATAACTGGTACCTCCCAGTCCTTACGACCAAAAATATTGGGTGCCCATGGTCTGTATTCAGAAGTTACCCACCTGTACACTCTAGGGATCAGGGACACGATTTCCTCAGAGACACTTGGGGGACGATTCTCATCCCCCTGCCTTATTCAAAGTGTGACCGACTGCTGCAACCAGATACCAGTACCAACACCAATCACCCCATTGCTCTAAGACTGTAGGACAGAACCTGTACCATACACATGATGATCAGCTACCTGGACACCTGAGCTGAATTCATACAAGAAAAGTGAATGGACTCCTAGACTGATATAACTGATAACAGCTCTAGTGATCTGGGGACAGGACGTCAGAGCTCCAAAGGTGAAAACAATCAAGCGAGCTCACTCAAGCAAACCATTTGGGCATATCAAAACAAAACAAAGCAAGAAACTACAACACAGTAAGCAAACATAAAATAAACTAGTACAATAAATTATAGATCGATCAGAGACAACAGTCAATAGCAAGTCACATAAAGAAACGGACCACGATTGCCTCCACAAGCTCTCAGAACAAAGAATCAAGTGATCTTCTAGATGAAAGTGCATTCCTGGAACGACCAGAGGCAAAATACAAAGAGTTAATATACAGAACCCTTCAAAACATCAGGAAGGAAATGAAGCAATACTCAGAACAAGCCAAGGAACACATAGTAAAGCAACTGAAGAAATTAAAAAGATTATTCAGGAAGATAATAAAATATTTAATAAGCTGGAAAAATCCAAAGACAGACAGCAATCAGAAATTTAGAAGATTAACGATAAAATTACAGAAGTAGACAACTCAATAGAAAGTTAGAGGAGCAGCACTGAGGAAGAGGAAGGCAGAATTTCTGAACTTAAAGATAAAGCACTTGGGACCAATATATTTGAAAAAAAGTCAGATAAAAGAATTTTAAAAAATGAAGAAACTTTAAGAATCATCTGAGACTCTATCAAGGGAAATAACCTACGAGTGATTGTGGTACCGGAACAGGGAGGGATAACAGAAAATACAGAGAAAATTGTTGAAGATTTGTTGGCAGAAAACTTCCCTGATATCGTGAAAGATGAGAAGATATCTATCCAAGATGCTCATCGAACTCCACATAAGGTGGCTGTCAAAAGGAAGTCACCAAGACATATTATAATCAAACTTGCCAAAACCAAAGATAAAGAGAGAATTTTAAGAGCAGCGACGGATACATGAAAAGTCACCACAAAGGAGAGTCAATAAGAATAAGCTCAGACTACTCAGCAGAAACCATGCAGGCAAGAAGGCAATGGGATGACTTATATAAAAAATTTAAGGAAAACAATTTCCAACCAAGAAACATCTATCCAGCAAAACTGTCTCTCAAAAATAAAGGTGAAATTAGGACATTTCCAGATAAACAGAAGTTTAGGGAATTTGAAAAAACCAAGCCAAAACTACAAGAAATATTAAAGGGAGTTCTTTGGGTAGAAAATCAATAATATCAGGTATCAACCCAAGACTAGAACATGGTGCAGAGCAATCAGAAGTCAACCCACACAGGGAAGTCACAAAAATAAATCAAGATTAAAAAAACACTCAAAAGAGGGAAACAGCAATGTTATTATGTAAAAGAAGACAACATTAAAACAATAAAGAGGGACTAAGAAATGTAGTTATAGATCTTCCATATGGTGAGGAAGACAAGGCAATACAAAGAAATAAGTTAGGTTTAAATTTAGAAAAATAGGGGTAAATAATGAGGTAACCACAAAGGAGACAAACTATCCTACACATCAAAATAAAATACAAGATAAAAATAGAGACTCAGCAGAAACAAAATCGACAGCAATGAATATGAGGAAAGAACAGTATATAAAGATAATCTATTCAGCACATAAAATTAAGTGGGAAAAAGAAACTGTCAACAAGACACACACACACAAAACGTCAAAATGATAGCACTAAATTCATATCTATCCATAATTTTGCTGAATGTAAATGGACTAAATGCACCAATAAAGAGACAGAGAGTGGCAGAATGGATTAAAAAAAAAAAAGATCTGTCTATATGCTGCCCACAAGAGACACACCTTAGACTTAGAGACACAAACAAACTAAAACTCAAAGGATGGAAAAAAAAAAAAAAATCAAGCAAACAACAACAACAACAAAAGAGCAAGAGTGGCAATATTAATTTCCAACAAAATAGACTTTAAAGTTAAATCCATCATAAAGGATAGGAAGGACACTATATAATGATTAAAGGGACAATACACCAAGAAGATATAGCCATATTAAATATTTATGCACCCAATGACAGGGCTCCAAGGTACATGAAACAAACTCTATCAGCATTGAAAAGTGAGATAGACAGCTCCACAATAATAGTAGGAGACTTCAACACACCACTTTCAGTGAAGGACAGGATATCCAGAAAAAAGCTCAATAAAGACATGGAAGATGTAAATGCCACAATCAACCAACATGACCTCATAGACATATACAGAACAGTACACTCAACAGCAACCATGTATACTTTCTTTTCTAGTGCACATGGAACATCCTCTAGAATAGACCACATATTAGGTCATAAAGCAAGCCTAAGCAGAATCCAAAACATTGAAATATTACAAAGCATCTTTGACCATAAGGCCATAAAAGTAGAAATCAATTACAGAAAAAGCAAGGAAAAGAAATCAAACACTTGGAAACTGAACAATACCCTTCTCAAAAAGACTCGATTATAGAAGACATTAAGGATGGAATAAAGAAATTCATAAAATCCAATGAGAATGAAAACACTTCCTATCAGAACCTTTGGGACACAGCGAAAGCAGTGCTCACAGGTCAATTTATATCAATAAATGTATACATCCAAAAAGAAGAAAGGTCCAAAATGAAAGAATTATCCCTACAACTTGAATAAAAAGAAAGAGAGCAACAAAAGAAACCCTCAGTTACCAGAAAGAAAACAATAATAAAAATAAGAGCAGAACTAAATGAAATAAAAAAACAAAAACAGAAAAACAATTGAAAGAATTAACAAGACCAAAAGCTGGTTCTTTGAAAAAAATCAACAAAATTGATAAGCCATTGATCAAACTGACAAAACAAAAATGGAAGAGGAAGCAAATAACCCGAATAAGAAATGAGATGGGTGATACTACAACAGACCCAACTGAAATTAAAAGAATCATATCAGATTACTATGAAAAATTGTGCTCTAACAAATTTGAAAACCTAAAAGAAAGGGATGAATTCCTAGAAACACACTACCTACCTAAACTAATACAAACAGATGTAGAACAACTAAATAGACCCATAACAAAAGAAGAGGTTGAAAAGATAATCAAAAAATTCCCAACAACAATAAAAAAACCCTGGCCTGGATGTCTTCACTGCAGAGTTCCACCAAACTTTCAGAGAAGAGTTAACACCACTACTGCTAAAGGTATTTTAGAGCATAGAAAAGGACAGAATACTCCAAACTCATTCTATGAAGCCAGCATATCCCCGATACCAAAAAAAAAAAAAGACACTACAAAAAAAGAAAATTACAGACCTGTATCCCTCATGAACTTAGATGCAAAAATCCTCAATAAAATTCTAGCCAATAGAGTTCAACAACATATCAAAAAAATAACCCTCCAAGACCAAGTGGGATTCATACCAGGTATGCAGGGATGGTTCAACACTAGGAAAACAATTAATGGCATCCATCACATAAATAAAACAAAGGCAAGAATCACATGATTTTATCAATTGATGCAGAAAAGGCATTTGACAAAGTTCAGTACCCATTCATGATAAAAACTCTCAGCAAAATAGGAATAGAAGGAAAATTCCTCAACATAATAAAGGGCATTTATACAAAGCCAACATCATCCTAAATGGACAAGGCCTGAAAGCATTCGCCTTCAAATTGGGAACCAGACAAGAGTGCCCTTTATCACTGCTCTTATTCAACATTGTGTTGGAGGTCCTAGCCAGAGCAATTAGACTAGATAAAGAAATAAAGGGCATCCAGATTGGCAAGGAAGAAGTAAAAGTATCTCTATTTGCAGATAACATGATCTTATACACAGGAAACCCTAAGGAATCCTCAAGAAAACTACTGAAACTAACAGAAGAGTTCAGCAGCGTTTCAGGATATACGATAAACATAAAAAAATCAGTTGGATTTCTCTACACCAACAAAAAGAACATTGAAGAGGAAATCACGAAATCAATAGTATTTACAGTAGCCCCCAAGAAAAAAAATACTTAGGAATAAATCCTAACAGAGATGCAAAAGACTTATACAAAGAAAACTACAACACACTTCTGCAAGACACCAAAAGAGACCTATGTAAGTAGAAAAACATACCTTGCTCATGGATAGGAAGACTTGATATTATAAAAAAGCGTATTCTACCAAAAGCAATCTATAGATTTAATGCAATTCTGATCCATATTCCAATGACGCTTTTTAATGAGATGGAGAAACAAATCACCAGCTTCATATGGAAGGGAAAGAGGCCCCTGATAAGTAAAGCATTACTGAAAAAAAAAAGAACAAAGTGGGAGGCCTTACTTTACCTGATTTTAGAACCTATTATACCGTCACAGTAGTCAAAACAGCCTGGTATTGGTACAACAACAGATACATAGACCAGTGGAACAGAATGGAGAATCCAGACATAAATCCATCCACATATGAGCAGTTGATATTTGACAAAGCCCCCGTAGGAGTTAAATGGGGAAAAGACAGTCTTTTTAACAAATGGTGCTGGCATAACTGGATATCCATCTGCAAAAAAATGAAACAAGACACATACCTCACTCCATGCACAAAAACTGGCTCAAAATAGATCAAGGACCTAAATATAAAATCTAAAACGATAAAGATCATGGAAGAAAAAATAGGGACAATGTTAGGAGCCCTAATACATGGCATAAACAGTATACAAAACATTACTAACAATGCAGAAGAAAAACTAGATAACTGGGAGCTCCTAAAAATCAAATCAAACACCTATGCTCACTCAAAGATTTCACCAAAAGAGTAAAAAGACTACCTACAGACTGGGAAAAAGTTTTTAGCTACGACGTTTCTGATCAGCGCCTAATCTCTAACATCTACATGATACTGCAAAAACTCAACTGCAAAAAGACAAATAACCCAACTAAAAAATGGGCAAAAGATATGAACGGACAGTTCGCTAAGGAAGATATTCAAGTAGCTAACAGATACATGAGGAGATGCTCACAATCATTAACCATTAGAGAAATGCAAATCAAAACTTCAATGAGATTCTATCTCACTCCAACAAGGCTGGCATTAATCCAAAAAAGCACAAAATAATAAATGTTAGAGAGGCTGTGGAGAGATTGGACCATTTATACACTGCTGGTGGGAACGTTAAATGGTACAACCACTTTGAAAATTGATTTGGCAGTTCCTTCAAAAGCTAGAAATAGAACTACCATACGATCCAGCAATCCCACTCCTAGGAATATATCCTAGAGAAATAAGAGCCTTTACAGGAACAAATATATGCACACCCATGTTCATTGCAGCACTGTTTACAATAGCAAATAGATGGAAGCAACCAAGGTACACATCAACAGATGAATGGATAAATAAAGTATGGTATATTCACACAATGGAAAACTGAGCATGTTAAGAACAGTGATGAATCTATAAAACATTTCATAACATGGAGGAATCTGGAAGGCTTTGTGCTGAGTGAAATTAGTCAATTGCAAAAGGACAAATATTGTATAAGACCACTATTATAAGAACTTGGGAAATAGTTAAACAGAGGAGAAAATATTCTTTGATGGTTACGAGAGTGTGGAGGGAGGGAGGGTGTATAAGAACTACTTTAGGGGAAGGAAAAGACAGCATACAATACAGGCGAGTTCAGCACAACTGGACTAAACCAAAAGTAAAGAAGTTTCCTGAATAAACTGAATACTTTGAAAGCCAGTATAGCAGGGGAGGGGGTTTGGGGACCATGGTTTCAGGGGACTTCTAAGTCAATTGGCATAATAAAATCTCTTAAGAAAACATTCTATATCCCGCTTGGGAGAGTGGCATCTGGTATCTTCAACGCTAGCAAGCGGCCATCTAAGATGCATCAATTGGTGTCAACCCACCTGTACCAAAGGAGAATGAAGAACACCAAGGACACAAGATAATTACGAGCCCAAGAGAAAGGGCCACATAAACTAGAGACTACATCAGCCTGAGACTGGATGGTGCCTGGCTACAACTGATGACTGCCCTGACAGAGAACACAGCAGAGATCCCCTGAGGGAGCAGGAGAGTAGTGGGATGCACACCCCAGCTTCTCATCAAAAGACCAGACTTAATGGTCTGACTGAGACTGGAAGGATCCCGGTGGTCATGGCCCCCAGACCTTCTGTTGGCTTAAGACAGGAACCATTCCAAAGCCAACTCTTCAGACAGGGATTGGATTGGAGAAGGGGATGGAGAGAGATGCTGGTGAGGAGTGAGCTTCTTGGACCAGGTGGACACTTGAGACTATGTTGGCATCTCCTGCCTGGAGGGGAGATAAGAGGGTAGAGGGGGGTAGAAGGTGACGAAATGGACACAAAAAGAGAGAGTGGAGGGACTTAGTGGGGGTCTTATTAGGGGAGAATAAATGGGAGCATATAGTAAGGTGTATATAAGTTTTTGTGTGAGAGACCAACTTGAGTTGTAAACTTTCATTTAAAGCACAATAAAAATTAAAAAAAAAAAAAAATGAGACTAAAGGGGTACACCAGCCCAGGGGCAAGGACTAGAAGGCAAGAGGGGACAGGAAAGCTGGCGATAGGGAACCCAAGGCTTATAAGGGAGAGTGTTGAAATGCCATGGGGTTGCTAACCAAAGTCATAAAACAATATGTGTACTAACTGTTTAATGAAAAACTAGTTTGTTCTGCAAACGTTTATCTAAAGTACAATAAAAAAATTTTTTTAAGAAGATACAAAAATAAATAAATTGATATATAGAAGATTTTTAAATCATATATTATTTTTAAAAAAACTACATTCAACACCTTGCTTACTTTTCTAATTGGAGAGTTTGATAATATAGTATTGTAATACTACTATGTATTTAACTTCTACCTCAATACGATTCATATGATTAATTATGTCATTCAGATTCACAATAATGATATCAAATATTATTTTTCTATTTTTTAAATTGATGAAGGAATGTAGCTCAGTCATGTTAAATAATATATCTAAGATCTGAAGGCAAGTTAATGCTTGAGCAGGAATTCAAAACAAAATGTAAATGAACCTAACCACTTTTTTTCCTTAGTATGTATAGGATCGCTATGAGTCAGAATCAACTCGACGGCACTGGGTTTGGTTTTTGTTTTTATTATATTTTAGCTCATCAGTGTGCATTATTAGAGCTAACTTTGAATCCCTAAAATGTAGGATTTGTTTGCAATGATTCTCATTATTGTGCCTCTCCAAATGTGTAAAGACTTTGCTATAAACAAAGCCCACAAAAAAACCCTCAAAGTCATTTCAATTCCTTGCTCTCTTACCTGCATGAATTTTTTCTAGTTTATTATGTTCCCTACTCCCAATTTTACCTTTGCCTCTTCATACTAACTCCCTTGCATAAAGTCAAACTCCTTGCAAATTGCTATGATCTTCTACATGGTTCCTGTTTCTAGAATCTTCCCTCTATAATTCATTATTCATATCACCATCAAGGCTATTTTTCTAAAAAATATATATTTTTTATATTATTTCCTTGCTTTAAAATCTTAGAAGGCCCTGCTTTGCCTCTGAAATTTTAAGTTCAGAGTCCTTGGGAAGGCATTCAACCTAAGGGCCCGCCTTGCCCTACTTAAACCACCCATTTTCCAGTCACACTGAAAATGCTCAGAGGCTTCTCCATGAGCCATTGGGAATTAAATGTCTGAATCCTTCCAGGGGAGTATCATATCACCACATGTGTGTGGTAACAGATAGAAATGAATTCATACCAGCTTCCTGAAACCCAAAGGCTTCCTACTCTCTAGTTATTCGATGACTCAGATCCATACTGCCAACCCCCCTGAGCCCTTACTTTTACCTGATAGATTCCAGAAAAATGCCTGAAGGAACTTTGGCATTTTCTATCCACTTCCTGCTGGAAAACATGCATCTGATCCTGATTGTTTTTATTTCTCTATTGTCATCACTTAAGTTAAGACAATAGATGTTGAGAAAACATTTATTACTCCTGAAAACAAATCCTGGAGAAAGTACTGACAGATGACATTTTAATTGGTTTGGCCTCTCAGGTGATTAAATAATTATGAAGCCTCTTCCATTTAACAACTGCTTGAGGTACTTGGTATTCTTGCCTCAGAGTGGAGCAGTTTCTAGCTGGTAACGCTGTGATTGATTTTTCCGTATCAAATACAATGTTAACGCTCTATTGTTTCCATAGCAAACGTATAGCATCTGTCTTCAAATTCAGACCGTGATCTGGCACTAGCCAGTAATACTTTCTATGACCACATCCTTCCATTACAAGTATGAGTGGATTAATATTGATTTTTCCCTCTTGTCCAAGACTGAAGGTCTATCTAACACAGTAATAATTTACACAGCTGGCATATAAGGATCTGCTTACTCCTTTTTGCTTTCATGGTAAGGATTATTGCTTTGTCTGAAAATCAGTTTCTGCTATTTTTAATGCATAAATAGATGGAAAAGGGTAACACGCTTTGCGGCTCCTGCCATTTGTATTGCCATATGTTTCCAATAACATTTTGGTGCTTTCGGAAAACTTTGAGCTTTTAGTCTGTACAAAATTTCAGGAAAACCACAAGGAGCTGGCAAAAGCACATGTCGTCATAACTTGAATGCAATAGGGTTTAACTAAACACACAGAAATCTAAAGCTTTGTATGTGTGTGTGTAATGTGTGTATGTGGGTGTATGTGTGTGACCTATTTCCTTCATTTAAATTCTGGTACCTTTAAGCCAAAAAATTCTGACAGACTCTCCATGCTGTATACAATTATAATTCCAACAATTTCCTTTACCATAGAACCCATGCCCCTCTTTGCACCATTGTTCAAGATTCCTTTGTCCAGGTTGCCCTTACTCTCCTCTACCACTAGATTAATCTTATCAACACTTCTAAACTCAGATCAAAATTTACCCTTTCACTTAAGCTAATTACAATTATTTTGGTTCACGATAATTTTTCCTTTTATATTATTCTTCTAGTAGTAAAGTACATGCTATAAATACTAACTTTAATTACATTCTCTTGGTTTTACCTAATTTGGCCCTGAATATCACCCAGGAAATGGTAAACTTTTTGATAAAACATGTGAAAGAGACAAACTACAATGCCGGGCAAACAGCTATATCTGAATATGTACTATGTTTTATAATTCTTTTACATCTAACCTAATACTTATTATCAGGCTAGGGTTTAATTAATAGCAGTAAATATTCAGCAGGGTGGCATACTGTGCTCTGACTCTAGCAGAATGGAAAGAGGTCTGAATTAGGAGTCAAAGAATGGGAGTCCCAGCCCTGGCACCACTGCTCTCAAATTGTATGAGCTTGAGCAAGCTACTTGCCATTTTGGGATTCAAATTCTTTTCTCAAAATCATGTGGTTTTGCCTGTCCAGCCCAAAAAGAACTCTTTCCTCTTTTATGCTATCGATCTAAAAATCACAGGAGTGGAACTGCACTCAATTATGTACCATAACCATGCCTCCCATTTTTATGAGCAATTGGAGTGGAAGTTCATTTCTGACTCAGGCTAAGCCTATCAGGTTCTAGCTGCAAGGGACCTGCTGTTGAGAGAGAGAAAGCGTAAAGGTGAGAAAGACTGAGAGAGGAAATCCATAGATAGCTGTTAATAAGGTGTGGAATGTTTATATCCTATGATATATATTGCAAAATAGAAATTTGATCTGCAGAGAGAACTAAGAATAAAGAAGATACACACAGAGGAGAGATGAGAAATAGGACATGTCACCAGGGTTCCAGGTGCCTTTTCAATGCTGCTTCTAAGCCCATACTTAGGCCTGCTGGGAACATGACCTTCGTTTCCTTTGAGATTCCGATTATAAATTACCTTAACACAAAGAATATGTCTGTCTTATTACTGTGGTATTCCACAGCCTTGCACAGTGCCTGGCTAATAGAGGTGCTCAGTGAATATTTTTGGAATGAATTATACATTTTTCTTACCTTTGTTTTACTTTTTATACAGCTTGTTTTAGCTAGTTTCTGTTGCATTCAAACAAGGAGTCCTAACAAATACAGTGTGAGACTAGATAATCTCTAAATTCCACTATAATGCTATGACTAAGTGGTTTTTATTTAAGCTGGCTTTTTTCTATGTATTCTTCTTTTGCTTATAAAATACTAAAGGAAATTAACTAATATTTACTCTAATATCTCCTGTGTTCTAGGTACTTCACAGATCTAATTTATTCTTCCCAACAATCTAGTGATAGGATACCAAACAGTTCTTGTCAAGTGGATGCTGAATCGCGGCAATACCGTGTTCAGAGTAGAACTGTACTCCATCACCTATTATCCTGTATTACCAGTTTTCAGTTATTAAAGCTAATAGTCAATGATTTTCATGAGTGGATGATAAATTAAGATTTGAACCCAACTTTTTGCCTATAAAAGTTTTATTCTCTTTTTACTCTCTCATGCAGCTAGAAAGAACTGGTGATCTGATGTTTATTGGAATTATAGATTAGAGATGGATTTTGTAATTCATAGTAAGTCTAACGGTTTTCACATGCAAATTAATAAAAGTAAACAAAACCCACCTCATCTTCACATCTGTGAAGTGTTCTATAGATGTATTTTATAATATGCATTTATTTAGTTGATAATTCCTACTTCGAGAAATATATAGACAAATAATTGTCTCATAAGGTAATATGAGAAAAATTCCAAGTAAATTTTTTAAAAAGAGTTATAAAAGTTCAAGAAAAGAGAGAAAAGTTCAGGGAGAGCTTTGTGGAGACACAGATATTATAACTTATCCTTGAAGGAGAAGAGAATAAGGACATGGTGAGTTTGAGGCTCAGGATATGTCCAGTAGGGGAAATGGCATGAGTCAAAGGAAACATGTGGGAAGTAAATCCATTTGGTTATTTGATCTTCCCCAGGTCTCTTGCAATATACGGAGAACTGATGACACTGAAAAACAACAGTTTATGTTAGCATTTTCTGGTTTGATTTGTGGGTTTTAATGGCATATCATTCAGAATACTGGATTGCAATAGAAACAGTGTGTTACATTTTCACCCACCCACTTATTTGGTTAATTTTTGTCTTTAATTAATAGGATATATAGCTTAAGATGTCAAATATTGCTTACATTATTCTATTAAATAATAGCAATTCCCAGACCCTTCATCCCCTATCCCCCAGATTTGGTGACCAGGAGTAGCTACTTTCATCTCGTTTAGCTGTTTCTTCTGAATTTTAACTCGAAATTGATAAATACCACCACTCCTCTATCAGTTTGTCCTACTGTGGTGGCTTGTGTGTTGCTGCGATGCTGGAAGCTATGCTACCAATATTCAAATACCAGCAGGGCCACCCATGGTGGATAGGGTTAGGCTGAGCTTCCAGACTAAGACAGGTTAGGAAGAAGGACCTGGGAATCTACTTCTAGAACAATCTTCCAGTGAAAACCTTATGAATAGCACTGGAACATTTTCTGGTATATTGTTGTAAGATGGGCTTCTCAGATTATAAAGCACTCAAAATGCAACTGGGGAAGAGCTATCTCCCCAAAGTAGTGTCAACCTTAATGAAGCAGTTGGAGAAAAGCTTTCGGGAACTTCATTTGCTGATGTGGCACGACTCAAAATGAGAAGAAACAACTGCAAATGTCCATTAATACTCAGAATGTGGAATGTATGAAGTATCAATCTAGGAAAGTTAGAAGTCATCAAAAATGAAATGGAACGCATAAAGATTGATATACTAGGCATTAGTGCACTGAAATAGACTGATATTGGCCATTTTGATTTGCACAATCATATGGTCTACTGTGCCAGGAATGACAAATTGAAGAGGAATGATGTACAGTCATTGTCAAAAAGAACATTCCAAGGTCTATCCTGAAGTACAATGCTGTCAGTGATAGGATAATATCCATATGCCTACAAGGAAGACCAGTTAATTTGACTGTTATTCAGATTTATGCACCAACCACTAATGCCAAAGATGAAGAAATTGAAGGGGTTTTAACCATTTAGTCAGTCTGAAATTGATCAAACATGCAATCAAGATGCATTGATAATTACTGGTGACTGGACTGTAAAAGTTGGAAACAAAGAAGAAAGATGGGTAGCTGGAAAATATACCCTGGGTGATAGAAACACCGCTACAGATTGCATGATAGAATTTTGCAAGTCCAACAACTTATTCATTGCCAGTACCATTTATCAGCAAAATAAACAGCTACTATATACTTGGATCTCACAGATGGAATACACAGGAATCAAACTGACTACATCCATGGAAAGAGACAATGGGAAAGCTCAATATCATCAGTCAAAACAAGGCCAAGAGCTGACCGCAGAACAGATTATCAATTGCTCATATACAAGTTTAGGTTGAAGCTGAAGAAAAAGCAAGTCTATAAGAACCAACATACAACCTTAAGTATATCCCACCTAAGTTTGGAGACCATCTCAAGAACAGGTTTGACACATAAAATACTAATGACTGAAGGCCAGACAAGTTGTAGAATGACATCAAGGACATCATACATGAAGAAAGCAAAAGGTCATTAAAAAGGCAGGAAAGAAAGAAAAGACCAAATTGGACATTAGAAGAGAATCTGAAACCTGCTCTTCAATGTAGAGTAGCTAAAATGAATAGAGGAAATAATGAAGTAAAAAAGCTGAACAGATTTCAAAAGGCAGCTCAAGAAGACAAAATATTATAATGAAATCTGCAAAGACCTGGAGTCAGAAAATCAAAAGAGAAGAACATGCTCAGAACTTTTGAAGCTGAAAAACTGAAGAAAAAATTCAAGCCACGAGTTGCAATTTTGAAGGATTCTATAGACAAAATACTGAATGACAGAGAAAGCATCAAAAGAAGATGAAGGAATACAAGAATCACTGGACACAAAAGAATTTGTCCACATTCAGCCATTTTAAGAGATAGTATATGATCACGAACCTATGGTACTGAAGGAAGAAGTCCAAGTTGCACTGAAGGCATTGGAAAAAAAACAACGTTCCAGGAATTGACAGAATATCAATTCAGATGTTTCAATAAATGGATACAGAGCTGGAGGTGCTTACTTGTCTATGCCAAGAAATTTGCAAGACAGATATCTGGCCAACTGACTGGAAGACATCCATATTCACGCTCATTCCAAAGAAAAGGTGATCCAACAGAATGGGGATATTATGGAACAATACCGTTAATATCACACACAAGTAAAATTTTACTGGAGATAATTCAAAAACCTTTGTGGCTGTACATTGACAGGTAACTGTCAGAAATTTAAGCCAGATTAAGAAGAGGACATGGAATGAGGGATATTATTGCTGATGTCAGATAGATCTTGGCTGAAAGCAGAGAATATCAGAAAGATGTTTACCTGTGTTTCATCGACTATGCAAAGGGATTTGACTGTGTATATCATAACAAATTATGGATAACATGCAAAGAATGGGAGTTCCAGAACACTTAACTGTGGTCATGAGAAACCCTTGAACAGAACAAGGGGATACTGCATGGTTTAAAATTAGGAAAAGTGGGCAGCAGGGCTGTATCCTTTCTCCCCATGCTTATTCAATCTTTATGCTGAGCAAATAATCCCAGATGCTGGCATATATGAAGAATAATCCGGCATCAGGATTGGAGGAAGGCTTGTTAACAACCTGCATTATGCAGATGGCACAACCTTGCTTACTGAAAGTGAAGAGGACTTGAAGCACTTATTGATGAAGATCAAAGACTACAGCCTTCAGTATGGATTATACCTCAACATAAAGAACAAAAAAACCCTCACAACTGGAACAATAAGCAACATCATGATAAATGGAAAAAATATTGAAGTTGTCAAGGATTTCATTTTACTTGGATCAACAATCAATGCCCATGGAAGCGGCAGTCAAGATATCAAATGATATATTGCATTGGAAAAACCTACTGCAAAAGACCTCTTAGTGTTAAAAAGCAAAGATATCACTTTGAGGTTGTGCCTGACCCAAACCTTGTTATTTTCAATCACCTATTGCAAAAGCTGGACAATGAATTAGGAAGACCAAAGAAGAATTGATGCTTTTAAGTTATGGAATTTGTGAAGAATATTGACTGTACCATGGCCTGCCAGAAGAACAAAAAAGTCTGTCTTGAAAGAAGTACAGACAGACTACTTCTTAGAGGCAAGGATGGCGAGACTTGTCTCATGTACTTTGAACTTGTTATCAGGAGGGACTAGTCCCTACAGAAGGACATCATGCTTGGTAAAGTCAAGGGTCAGTGAAAGAGAGGGTGACCCTCAGTGAGATGAATGGACACAGTGGCTATAATAATGGGCTCATACATAGTAAAGATTGTGAGTATGGCACTGAACTGGGCAATGTTTCATTCTGTTGAACCACCTGGATGGCACCTAACAACAACAATTTATAAATAACAGTTTTATATTACTGTTTCTTAATCTACCAGTCTTGGACAGGATCTGTTGATTTCTTGCTCTTTTGATTGAAGCTATAGCTCTCTTAAACCAACACAGCCTCATTGCCTCTCTCCAACTTCTAATGTTAATATGTAAGAAATTTTAGTTAAATGAAGAATAACAGCTTATTTTATATGCCTATAAAAATATTGATGTAACTAGTATACTATATATATATATATATATTTCCTTACTGTACAAATGTCAGTTCTCTGTATAGTTCATAGTTGACTTTTTTCTTTAATTTGTATAGCTTCTGTATTCCTGTCACTCATATTTCAAAATTCTTTTTCAGATCCATCAAACACTAGAAATAATTTTTCCATATTTTCAGAAAATGTAGGAATTTCAATTTTTAGCTAAAAAGACCTACATCCCACAGTACCCTCTCTTTTGGCTTCAGTCTGGGCATGTTGTTGCTGATAGGTGCTGTCTAGTCTGGACATGGCGTCCACTAAATGCTGTGCTTTCTGAGACAGCCCTGTACCACTCTTGAATTGCATACTCTGAGTCCTGGTTGGCAGGATATTCCCTTTCTTGGTTTATAAACTTATTTTACTGAAGCATATTTCTTCCTGAGAAAGAAGTCCTTGTATGTTTGAAAGCACCTTTGTTCTGCCTTACCACTTGATTGAAAGTATGGCTTGATATAACATTCTAGGTTGAAAACCATTTTCTCTCACAATTTGGTAAGCACCGTTCTACTATCTACCAGCATCTGTGATGCTGTTGAAGTCTGAATCATAAAATTCTATTTTGTCTTTGGTTTTGATACTATTGTTTCATAAATGCATTTCTCTTCTAACTCCTTAAGGATAATAAATATAGCTTTTGTAAAAAACAAAAAATTCTCCTGTGTCTTGCATTGTTTTCTCTGGGTTCTCTAACTCTGTTTTGGTTTCTCTGTTCTGTCGAAGTCTTCCTTCGAATATATGTAGATCTTTGGTAGGCATTTATACCTAAGAGAGGATTTGAAGATATTTGTATGTGAATGGGACTTGTGGGCTGTGGGGCATCCCTGTGTGGTGATCAAGTAGTGAGCCACCCTTCCTATGGCCATAACTTGAATATCAGAAAGAAAATGAGGCCCTTAAATTTTTTGGTAGAAATAAAAATTCTTGTATCTTGACTGGAAGGCAATCATGGCAGCTGATATATGCCTTGGTCCAGGCATTCTGAGAACACAGTGAGGGAAATTGGTTGAGGCTTTCACAGTATAATATGCAGATTTTTATTTAACCTCTATTTTCAGCCCATGCCAAAAGCTCTCTCTTAAGTACATGAGGTTTCTGAACCTTGAGTCTCCCATTTTCAATGTCTCCAGAGTCTAATTATACCATCTAAGAAGAATGTATGGGGTGTGAGAAGGAAGACTTGGTGCTTGTCTGGTTGCAAGTGGAGTTAAAAAAAAACCGAAAACCAAACCTGTTGCCATCAAGTTGATTCTGACTCGTAGAGACCATATAGCCTGTGTTATTCAACTGCTTTGTATGCAAGTTTTCAAATGCTCTTCTTTTTTTAGGCCAGTCTTATGCAATAAGCTGGTACATCAAAATTCTTAACTTATCAGGCAGCTTTTTTGAACAAATTGGCTCAGTTATGGTGCATCCCCCTCTGCGGGTACCTACAATTTTAAAATTTTCCACTCTGTTAAGATAGCTATTACTCTACCATTTATTTCCCATCTTTCCCAAACTGATTGAAATAAACTCACCTTCCATTTTATTCTCTATAGTCCTTCTGTCCTTGTGAGCTAATCATGTAATAATTCCATTTTTTAATTCTTATATCAGCCTTTTATTGGGCCTTGTGAAGGAAGAAAAGATGAAGGTGTATGATCCCTTTGCAACATGTAACTGGAAGTAGGACCCAGGAATATCGACAGTTAGTAATCATCCTAGGTGATGCCATTTCATATTTGTTTGAGAAATTGGTTCAGAGGAGAAACAGACATGAATTGGGAAATACTGGTCCAGAGAAAGAGACAGACCTGAAAACAGGAAATTACATTTCCTGTGATAGTGCTGTGATAGAGGTGTGTCAGTTGCTACGGAAGCAAATGAGTTGGGAGTTTCGGTGGGGGACCAGCTAAGACTTGGAGAAAGATACAGCTTCGGAGGAGGTTATATCTGAAGGATAAGTGCAATTTGATCAGGGAAGAAGTCCGGGAGCAGAATGAAGAGTGAAAGCAGTATGTTACAGTTGGACATACACACTTCGTTAGAGAAATTTAGCTATGTTCAATATGCATGAAGCACAGATTGGGGATGGCAGTGAGGAGCCTGTAATGGTGGTGGTGACAGATGAGGCCAAAATGTAGGAGAGTCATGGAAATGTTTTAAGCACATAAAAATGATTATTAGCTACAGTGTGGGAGTAGATGATGAAAGCAAGAAGGAGAAAGAAAAATGTAAAAAATGAGTCAGGAAGATCAATTAAGTACCACTTGCTCTTACTGAGGTAAGGCATGATAATGTCACAAAGTAAAGTAGTGACAGTATGAAAATGCAAGAGTTGATAAATTCTAAAAATATTTGGAGGAAAGATCAGTGGGATTTAGTGACTAGATATGTAAAGAGATGAAATGGTGATGTTAAAGGTATCTCTGAGTTTTCCATCTGGGAGAACTGAGTGGCTCTGATGCCATCCATTCTCAGGGGGAAACAGATTTTTGGGAGAAATGGCAGGGAACTAACTGAGATTAAATTTGGATGTTGATTTTGATTACTGTGTGATAGCGAGTAGAAATATCCAATAGTCTAGATTAGATTTCTGGAGAGAATTTGACAGTGGAGAAAAAAAAAGAGTTGGTCATTTATATGTCATAGTTGAAGAATAGAATATACCCCAAGAGAGATGATAAAATCAGAGTAATTGCAGCTACCAGTTATTAAATATTTATTATGTGGCATTCATGGTTGTATATTGCTTTATATACAGTGCCTTAATGTTCACATCAACCTTAAAAGAAAAATATTGTTTCCTTGTTTTATTGAAGGGAAAATAAAGGCCAAAGTAATTAAGCTGCTTTCCATGGGTCTCCTAATAAGCACGTGACAGAGTCAAGAGTCAAGTCCAGGTTTTGCCCAACTGTATAATAAATTCTTGACCCATTTTGTTCTCCTCCAAGATAAAAGAATGTAGGCTGAAGATGGAATTAATTTAACTGGCAGGCAGATGAAAAGAATTCCTAAAAGGTAATGATACAGAGTAGCAGTAATGGTAGAAGGAAACCAAAAGATTGAGGTGTCATGCAATTTACCAGAGAAGACAAATTCAAGGAAGGAACAGTTAAGAGTGGCAAATACTACATAAAGTTCAAATAAGAGAACAATAGAAAATTGTCTATTGGATAAATCCACAAGAGGTCTTTGAGGCAGGTCACTGTGGCTGTTAAATGAAAGAGCAGTGAAGACATAGAGACAATGAGTGTATGCAATCAATTCAAGATGCTAGGTTATGAAGGTAGGATGAGATAGTGAATTCAGAAAGGGCATAATTGTAACATATTGCTGAGGAAGACCACAATATCCTTGGAGTAGGTTTAACCTTTGGCATTTAAAACTGAATATATCTTTTTATTTTGATCATGAATTTAACACTACAGCCTTTAGAAAATTCAAATAATTCAAAAATATATAAATTAGAATCTGAAATTACCTCTGTTCAACCTTAACCCGAGATAGTTACTTTAAAAAATCATTTATTCTTCTAAGCTTTTTAAATGAACCCATAATTCTATTAATGTATCTATTAATAAAAAGGAAATTATACTATAAATACTACTATGCAAGCAGATCTTTTCACCTTTAAAAAATATGCCATGGATAGATATCTCTGCATGTTAGTAACAGAGAGCAACTTCATAGTATCGTAGTCTTCACGGTCTTCATAGTATTCCATCGTAGGATATATTTAACCAATTCCTTATGTGCAAACACACAGAAAGCTTTCCATTTTTACTCTTAAGGAGACCCACCACAATAACTATATTTGCCCTGTTATTCTTGGAATGCTTTTCTAAAAGTATAATGGCTGGGTCAAAGAACAAGAACATTTTAATTACTAATACAAATTGCCAAACAGCCCTGTTCTTATCCCACCATCAGTAAATGCATAGGGGGGATTTCTTCCATGAAATGGTTGGGTAGGAATGAAAGGAGATTGGGGATGAAGATATGACTTTACAGATTGGGCAAAGAAACTTGAGGGAATCGTCTTGCCCATCTTCCCTCCTCACTTCAGTCTTCCTACACAGCTTCTAAAATCTGTGTAAATTAGAAGGCAAAGTTCCCTGCTCAGAGTGAGGAGGAAGGAGATGGTATGGGGATTTGGAGAGAATGAAGACTGTCTGAAATAGCCACTATAAGGAGGGTCAGTGAGATAAATAAGGAAACTGTGGAGGAAATCTGGTAGCCTTAATCCCTGTTTGATGTTAATGGACATGAAATTGCACTCACAACAATCTACCCAGTCACATGATTTTTTTTTTTTTTTTCCCAGCAACACTCAGCAACCTTGGTGTAGGAACAGACAATGCAGCAAGAAAGATTCATCCAGGCTGAGATTTTGTTAGGTGGATGTGACCAAGGGACAGAGAGCTGAAGAGTGGTAGAATTGATGCATTGTAGGATTTAGGCTAAATAAGAAGGAAAATAAGACTCTCAGGAGGGAGCTCATAGATGTAGTGGAATTAGAGCACCAACTAGCTGGAGGTGTTACAACAATATCCATTTATACTGTTTTTACCGGAAATGTCTTTAGTATATTCTCTTTTATAGTTTACGTACTTGCCTCTGTTTAGACAGCTCTGCTTTTATAAACCTCTATACCAACTAATGTTCCGCTGCTATTCATAAGGTTTTCACTGGCTAATGCTTTTCAGAAGTAGACTGCTGGGTCCTTCTTCCTAGTCAGTCTTAGTCTGGAAGCTCAGCTGAAACTTGTCCTCCATGGGTGACCCTGCTGGTATCTGAATACCGGTGGCATAGCTTCCAGCATCACAGCAACACGCAAGCTCCCACAGTATGACAAACTGACAGACACGTGGGGGAAGTGGATTGACACAGTGGCTGCAACAATGACCTCAAGCATAACAACAATCGTAAGGATGGCTCAGGACCGGGCAGTGTTTCCTTCTATTGTGCATAAGGTCGCTATGAGTCGGAACCGACTCCGTGGCACCTAACAACAATATACCAAACAATCAATTTACAAATGGGGTTTCAGATCAATTTACCTCTCAGTATGTGCATTGCCCCTCTGTCCACACGTGTCTCCATTTTCAGCCATCTTGACCATGTCATGCAGACATCCTGATCTGTGGAGGTGCAGTAATGTGGCTTTTGAAGGTTTGCAGACCTACAAGAAAAATGCTAGTTATAGCATACCACTAATAAAAACTAGTTTTATCATAGAATTTAAAAGAACAGAGATTATATTGCTCTAATTTTATTTCTCTTTGAGAACCATTGACACTGTCTTTAAAAATTGCTATAACTGAAGATTCTGCTCATCAACTTCAATTCCTTGAATTTCTGTGTATAGCAAAATGATTTAAGGGTACACACGGTTTTGCTTAAATAGAGTATAATTCCTTCCTATGTAGCTTTTTTTTTAAATTAAAAACTAATGATACCTCATAGTATGCTCCATTATGACATACCTAAACTTCAGTCTTTACTCAAACTTAACATCAGCTCACACTTTTATGAATTATTCATCTGAGAATTATGTAATCAAGAAGATGAGATTAAAGCCCATTTGTGTTTTTTCTCCCTTAAAGAGAAATTCCTTCACAGTCAACTTCTTCCTTCCCTCTTTAATGTTAAAACTCTGCTGCTATACCTTGTATATCTGACAATTTTCAGTAAATTCACTATTTTTATTTTGTACATTCTTGAAAAAATAACACCTGAAAGTTTTGGTGGGTTTATCACTCAAGGGAATAAATTGTTAGTTCATGAAGAAGAGCAAGATATGTACTTTTAAATAATCTTGAAGATAGATCTTGTTCAGCCTCCTTTCTTTTTTTCTTTAGTTAATAATCAATTAAATACCTACATACCACCTAGAATTCTGCCAGACACAGGAGACACAATGGTGTTCGTGACAGACCTAATGCCTTTCCTACCTAGGCTTATAATTTGGGAGGTTCGAGATGAGGTTAAGTGGGATTCTATGTTATTAAAAAAGAGACACTCTGTGAGTTGTTGGATAGTGGTGCTGGCTTGAGGAACTGCTGACAGAGAAGGAAAACCTGTACCTGGAATACATATCAATCTTTGGTCTATGCTGGGTGGAGGGGATTTGTTCAAAACAACTTGCCATTCAAGTGCCTAGTTGGTCTCCTCAATAAATAGAACAAATCCAAGGACTCATAGTTGATCTCTATTGCTGCCACGTGAGACATTCAGATCAGCCTTGGTGAAAGGAGCCCATTATACTGCATCCATACATAGATTAGTGAGCACTTCCAGTGCTGCATCTGTTTGTTGGAATATCTCAGTTGGTATTCCATCAATTCCCGGAGGCTTGTTTTTCGCCAATACCTTCACAAACAGATGCAGCGCTTGAAGTGCTCGCTCATCTATGCCAAGAAATTTGGAAGATAGCTACCTGGCCAACCGACTGGAAGAGATTGATTTTTATGCCTATTCCCAAGAAAGGTGATCCAACCAAATGTGAAAATTATTGAACTATATTATCATTAATAATACATGCAAGCACAATTTTGCTGAAGATCACTCAAAAGTGGCTGCAGCAGTACATCAACAGAGAACTGCCGGAAATTCAAGCCAGATTTAGAAGAGGACATGGAACCAGGGATATCGCTGCTGATGCCAAATGGATCCTGGCTGAAAGCAGAGAATACCAGGAAGATGTTTACCTGTGTTTTATTGACTATGCTAAGGCATTCAACTGTGTGGATAATAAAAAATTATGGATAACATTGCAGAGAATGGGAATTCCAGCACACTTAATTGTGCTCATGAGGAATCTGTACATGGATCGAGAGGCAGTCATTCAAACAGAACAAGGTACTGGTACATGGTTTCAAGTCAGGAAAGGTGTGCATCAGAGTTGTATCCTTTAGCCATACCTATTTAATCTGTATGTGAGCAAATAATCTCAGAAGTTGGACTCTATGAAGAAGAATGGGGAATCAGAATTGGAGGAAGACTCATTAACAACCTGCGTTATGCAGATGACACAACCTTGCTTGCTGAAAGTGAAAAGAACTTGAAGCACTGATGAAGATCAAAGATTTACAGCCTTCAGTACGGATTACATCTCAACATAAAGAAAACAAAAATCCTCACAACTGGACCAATAAGCAACATATGATAAACAGAGAAAAGATTGAGGTTGTCAAGGATTTCATTTTACTTGGATCCACAATCAACAACCATGGAAGCAGCAGTCAAGAAATCAAACAGTGCATTGCGTTGGACAAATTGGCTGCAAGAGATCTCTTTAAAGTGTTAGAAAGCTATGATGTCACCTTGAGGACTAAGGAGAGCCTGACCCAAGCCATGGTGTTTTCAATCGCCTCATATGCATGCAAAAGCTGGACAATGAATAAAGAATACCGAAGAATTGACGCCTTTGAATTGTGATGTTGGTGAAGAATATTGAATATACCATGGACTGCCAAAAGAACAAATGAATCTGTCTTGGAAGAAGTACAACCAGAATGCTCCTTAGAAGCAAGAATGGTAAGACTTTGTCTCACATACTTTGGACATGTTATCAGGAGGGATCAGGCCCTGGAGAAGGACATCATGCTTGGCAGAGTACAGGGTCAGTGGAAAAGAGGAAGACTCTCAAGGAGATGGATTGACACAGTGGCTCCAACAATGGGCTCAAGCATAGCAACAATTGTGAAGATGGTGCAGGACCAGGCAGTGTTTCATTCTGTTGTGCATGGGGTTGCTATGAGTTGAAACTGACTAGATGTGACTTAACAACAACACCAACAACAATACACAGCTTGAATCTCTGCCATTGTGGTTACTTTCTGGAGTGGCCAAGGTCAGAGGCTCGCTGATACCCACTCAATAAGTCATCTAGTCCGCCTCTTCTACAGTATCTTTTGGTGGATGTTATCTGGTGGGACTTGACATGACATACAAATATCAGAAAACTTAGATCCCACTCCTATGGATCCATCCACATGCTTTTTCCCCAGACCTCTTGCTTCTAATTTGCCAAACTTACTCCTTCCAGGCCCGTGACCAAGCTATTTTTTATAGTCTAGGAGTTAATGTACGTTTTTATCTCAGATTATTTCTCCCGGCACAACAAGTTAATGAGCAGGTACATTGCTCAAAACTCTGTTTACTGGGAGGATTTCCGCTCTTTTTTTTTCAGGGACTACCCTTAGTGGGGCTGTATTTTCACAATTGTCCATTTTCAGGTTTCACAAACATATCTAGCTGACCAGTGCATAAACCAGTCCTAAATTTTTCTTCTTCCATTAGTGATTCATAGACAATCCCTTATTACATCATGGGATGAGTTGATGTAGAGACATTGGTACAACAGTGGTAGATGACACGGGGGTATAGAATACCTGTTCATGTCACTTACCTGTGCCCTCTGGGCCTACCAGATCCCAATTTTCATCCTATGATGAATTGCTGCTCTGCTTGCTGAACCTTATGCTTGGTGTTTTGAACATTGTTTCTGTGATCAAGAACTTAGACCTACTAGGACCCTACTAAGAGCATGCCAGTAGCCGCTTTGGAAAAAATGAAAAATTTCCTGCTGCAGACAACATGGCCTTGCTTTAGAACCTTAGATGCCTGCACTGTGATTTTCTTATCAGGGTTGTCATATCAGAGCTTGTCAGAAACACCGCACAACTGTCCTTATCTACCACAGCTGTCTCTAGCATCATTGGATCTGCTAGGTTATATGGCCCAAGCAATAGCGACATTTATAATGCACCCTGAACCTGCTGCTCACCCCTCTCCTGCTCTTTGCCCCACTTAAAATTTCAGCCTTTTTAGTTACCTGATAAATGAATCTGAGTAGTACTTCCAGGTATGGTATATTCAAAGATGCCTATCAAGGTCTATGTCTCCTTCTTAGCCATAGGAGGTGTAAGTTGCTGTAACTTATCCTTTATTCTAAAGGCGATTTCAGAGCAGCCTTAGACTAAAAGATTATTAAAAACTTCTCTGATGTGGAAGGACCCTAAATTCCTGTAATGCCTATCTCCTCAATCTCTTCAGAGAATGTAATTTTTTTTTTTTTTTTATTGACAGGCCTAATTACCATAATGTCATTAATATAGTGGGCCAGAATGATTCTCTGGGGAATGTCAAGATGACCAAGATTCCTTCAGATTATATTGTGACAGAGAGCCAGAGAGTTAATGTAGCCCTAGGACAAAACCATGAAAAAAAAAAAATATATATATATACTATTGACTATCCTGGGTGAGTAGGAAATTCTTCTGATTCTTCTTTTAGAAGGCAATTAAAAATAACGCCACAGAACAAGTATTCCGTATAAAATACCCCATCTGCAACAGCAGCTACAGCTGAGGAAAACTCATCATAACTTTATAGTTAGGTACCATCATCTTCCCTATTATTTCTAGTTTTTGTAGAGATCATATCAGTGAACTGAATAGGAATAGTATGGAAACTTCCACTCCTGCAAAATTTAAGTCTTTGAAGGTAGCACTAATTTCTACCATCCTTCTTGAATGCAGAATTGCTCCTCCGATGTACTACTTTGGCCAGATAGAAATGAGGAACGGTATTGATAATGACGCTTAATCTACAGCTTAGGAAATCAGTGTGAGGATTCTGCCATGTGTCATGTATGTCTATCACAGTTATGCATGCAGGCTATGTCTGCAGATACACTGGATCCACTGTGAGATGGAGTTGGGCTAGGACTCTGCTGTAACATGAAGATTTTCAGTCTCCTTATATCAGTGTTAGTTCAGACCCTATGTCTAACAGCTCCTAAAAAATCGGGGAATTCCCCATTTTTACTGCTTTTAGAACAAAAGTATTTTATTCTGGCAAAATGTACATTTCCTCTGGTAAACGGCCGCAGTCCCATTTTTGGAAGGATGCAGTTGTAGCTATTACATGCATTTATGATTGCATTGTAGGCTCCTTTCTTAAAAGTATCTGATTTCCCATTCAATTGATGAGATCTGAGTTTGAGAACTGGCTGGATGTGATTTTTCCATTGTAGCCACTGACATCAGACTTCTGCTTCCCTGATGTTTTTGGAGCATAGGAGTCAAAAGATATTCTTCTTGGATGTTCATTTCTCTTTATCCTGGAAACACATTGTTCTATTTGCCATCACTCCACAACGCTCATGGGTCAAGGCTTTCTAGTTGCCATTTGGGCTTTGTTGTCCATATGGGAATCATGTCTAACATACCTCTGATGGTTAAATATTACCAGCTGTACTCTGCTAGTCCAGAATCCTTTCATATTGACAATACAGAGCCCTATTCCGTAGCACCATCTCCTACTACCAACTCTGGCCTATAAAGGAAAGCTACCACTGAGCTTCTCAACCATTCTTGTGCTTTCTTATTAGTGAACTATTTATCACTTTCAGGAAGCAAGTATCCTATGAGCCTTGATTGGCAGCTTGAGGGTACTTGGATTTATGTAACTCTAACTCCCCAGCACTGTCTGCTTTCCCTACATGCAGGCTGAACATGCTCTTTCAACCAGAGAAAGCTCTCAGGTAGAGTCCCAAGTGCATCTGGTAAGATTTTATTCACTTATGTGGTATCAGTAATGGTAATGGGATATTCATAGGACACTGACAGTGTGAGCTCCAAGCAGGAGTATTGATGAAGCAAGAACCTGAGATGTTGGAAAAGAAAAGTCTTCTAGCACACAGATACATGTATTATCCTTACACAGGAGAAAGGTCACTTCTTTCCTTGTTAACAGAAGTTAAATGGGACAGTCTTGATACAGACACAAATAAGTTCACAGGTTTGATGTCAAGTCATCAACTGATGTTTCTGTTTTCTCTTTGAAATAGATGTTCATGTGATATGCTGAGGGTACGAGAAAAAGTTAGAATGTCTAAGATTTTAGGAGATTAGGATTTAGGAGTATTTTTAAAGCTACTACAGAGAAAGAAGAGAACTGACAAAATAATAGAAACAAGATTGGATTGCTTGGTAGTTTTACAGGACAAACTGAAAACAGTGACCATAGTTGTGATTTTTCTTTAGACGCATTCACCAGCCTGGTACAGGTTTGGAAGACAGATATTCTGTGTTGGGGCTTTTATAGGTGATGGATAAAAAGACCCAGAAACAAGCAAATTGAGAATACAGGGGGAGAGAGATTAAAGTAATGAATTATGTAATCTAAGTTAGGCATAAAATGAATGTAAGAGCGCATGGAGCCTACAGAAAGAAAGTAAAAGATTCTAGTGCAGGCATGGATCTGGTATATTGGGCACATTTAAGAGCTCCTATCATGCCACAAAAGACAAATTAAAATTATGTTGTGGTGATTCTTATGAATAAGAATTTTGGAAGGAACAAATGTGGACAATTTAAAACAGAAAAGTGGAACCATTCTTTAGGGAATGACTAAAAATCACTTAAGGATTCTGGATAGCACAGGAAAAATACTGTACCATAAATTAAAATAAATAGAATATCTCAAATACAATGGGTGCAAATGCAAATTGCTTCTTTTAAAAGTTATATATATAGATGCATGTGTATATGTGTATATATATACATTTTTCAAAAATTTTACAGTTTTCTTAGTTATGAGAGCAGATAGATGAGACAAAATACAAATGTGAGGTTTTTATTATACTTATGTTGTATATGTACTACTTAGACTGTATTTGGAATCAAAGAAACTAAGGCACAACTAAAGGAGTGAATAGAATCAGAGAGTAAAGATAGAAAAACAGACAAATCATCTTGAAATTGGTAATTGAGCAAAGCTTATGATGAAGAGTCAAAAAAGCTATCTTTAATAAGCTCCCATATAGTATCAGAACACTCTGTCAGAGAGGCAATCAAGAATTAGATGATTGAACAGTAAAAAGTCAAGGTAAGTCGATGAGTTAAGCCAGGGAGGCCAGCAAGCAGGTTGTAGGAGGGTGCTGAGATATAAGAACAGGAAAAAACTTGGACAAAGGCCAGGTGGGTAGTATGAAAGTGAAGAATAAAGGAAAATAAGAAAGTCAGGTTGCTGGATAGACAGGTGCCAAGAATATAGTCAAGGTTGCCAGAAATGTTGATGGTGAAGCCAAGATTTGCATTAGCTTGGAGACTTCATATATAGTTCTTGCTGGAGTAGGGGTTTGTACAAGTTACAGAATGCTCATTGCATGCTGGTGAGACCAGGTGACTTGAGTGTACATGGTAAGAGGTGGAATGGGGATGACACAGAGAAGAAAAAGTTCTCATGGGTGAGATGTGATGAATGAATGTGGATCTTTCCAAACCTAATGTGTAAGAATTGAACTTCAAACATTCCAGGTAAGAGGGTGAGGTTTGGAAACAAAGAGAAGAAGCAGAGGCTTAGCTTGGGGGATTTTAGCAGGAAGCTGTATATCCACAACAATTGAAATAATAAATTCTGGGAATCTTTGATAACAATTTTTAAGATCAATGTCACATCCAAGAGAATAACTGTGTGTGGTATTAAGGGATGAGCTGGGCCACAGGGAGAAAAGAATCTTACCATGGCAATACCCAGGAAGTAGCATAACAGGTACAGTCTGGGAGTGGAAATCAAGTTACAAACGAACAAGTAAGAATAAACAAAGTGAACAGAGGTTGAAATAGGGGGAGTTTCAGTGAAAGGAAGACTCCAAAGCTGATGTTCTTGGACTAGAGTCCATGGACCCCCAAGCTCTCTGAGGCGGGAATTCAGGTGATCAGTAGACTTGGTGTTATGGATTGAATAGTGTCCCCCCAAAATGTGTATCAGCTTGGGTAGGCTGTGATTCCCAGTATTGTGTGGTTGCCCTTCATTTTGTGATCTGATTTTCCTATGTGTTGTAAATCCTAATCTCTGCAGTTAATGAGGCAAGATTAGGTTATGTTAAAGAGGATTAGGGTGGGATGAAACACTCTTACTCAGGTCATAGCCCTGATTTAATGTAAGAGAAGTTTCCCTAGGGTGTGGCCTGTATCATCTTTTATCTTACAAGAGATCAAAGGAGAGAGAAGCAAGCAAAAAGGGGACCTCATTACCACCAATTAAGAAGAGCTAGGAGTGGAGCACGTCCTTTGGACCCTTGTGCTAAGAAGCTCATAGACCAGAGGAAATTTGATGACAAGGACCTTCCCCCAGAGCAGACAGAGAAAGCCTTCCCCTGGAGCTGGTAATCTGAATTTGGACTTCTAGCCTCCTAGGCTATGAAAGAATAAATTTCTGTTAGTTAAGACATCTGCTTGTGGTATTTCTGTTACAGCAGCACTAGAAAACTGAGACAGATGGGAAGTAAATTATATCCTTATTTCACTAATCTCTAACTGGAATTTAGTATTTCCTTCCATTGTGAATATAGGCAGTAAGCAATGGTTATGATAACAGTGCCTGTGACCAATAGAAATCACATATATTTTCATATCCCATTAAAGTTGTTGCAGATATCTCAAAGTACCTTTTACATTCATCCATACTTAAGTTACAGTGGTTTTTAGACCCACCCCTAGTTCTTGTTATTTAATATATCAATACAAAAATATACTTATGCATATGTCACCAGTCATTTTTGAAAAAATTGATAATATTTTAATGTATTTGGTTTCCTTTGTTATCTTATGTACATTATTTTGTTCATTTAAAAATGATTATATTGTGGAAAGGTCCAGAGGCTTCACAGACTTCCAAAGGGGCCCATGGAGATAAGAGGCCTGCTCTAAAGCTAGGTGAACCTGAGACTCTGCTCTAAAGTTTGTATAGTCTGCATCTACTTTGTTTGCTGATACTTCCTCATACAAGCAAAATACCGTGTACTTTAAAATGGCTGACTTCCTAGTGAGCCCTGAGGGAGAGAATGATACCACCAGAGAAGAGGAAAGGAAAAGACTGTAAATTTCAGGGACTCGGTGTCAGGAGGGGAAATCCCTTCTAATCTCCCCAGGTGGTGGCAGCTGAGTAAATTACCTAGCAAGCAGCTGTAACACATTACATTGCAATTATCCCCCAAGAGTTCTGAAGGCTTGTAAGCAGCTAAAGATAAAAGGCAGCTCTGCTTCAGGATTTGAGCATTGTGAGAGGAAAAACTGCTTCCTTTGCAATTTTACAGTGTTTGAGGAAATGGACCTCATAGAAAACTGTCTTTCTTAAAAAGCCTTCACCTGCAAATAATCCCCTAGTTAAGAGGGAATCTTGTATCTGAACATACTGGTGACACATGTAAGACATGCAATAGAATTTCATGGGAAAAACTAATGTAATGATTCTTATGAAACAAATTGTACTTCTGGAATATAATCTGCCAAGTATTTCCACAGTAAATATTTTCACTGCCTATTGTATCCTATTCAACACCATTCCTCTTTAAGTCGTCATTCCCAGCATAGTAGACTATATAATTATCTGATTCAAAATGGCCAATACCAGCCCATTTCAGCTCACTAACAAAAAAAAAAAAAAAAAAAAAATGCCTAGGATATTGATGTTTATGTGTTCCATTTCATTTTTGACAATTTCTAATTTTCCTAGATGCATACTTCATACATTCAAGGTTCCATTTATTAATGGATGTTTGCAGCTGTTTCTTCTCATTTTGAGCTGTGACACATCAGCAAATGAAAATCTCAAAAGCTATACTCCATCCACATCATTAAGGTCGACTCTACTTTGAGGAGGCAACTCTTCCCCAGTCGTCTTTTGAATGCCTTCCAACCTGGGGGGCTCATCTTCTACCACTATGTCAGACAATGTTTCACTTCTATTCATAAGGTTTTCACTGGCTAATGCTTTTCAGAAGTAGACTGATAGAATTTTGCAAGACCAACGACTTTGTTGCAAATACCTTCTTTCACCAACATAAACGGGAACTATACACATGGACCTCGCAGATGAAACACACAAGAATCAAATTGACTACATCTGTGGAAAAAGACAATGGAAAAGTTCAATATCATCAGTTAGAACAAGGACAGGGGCTGACTGTGGAACAGACCATCAGTTGCTCATATGCAAGTTCAGGATGAAACTGAAGAAAATCAGAACAAGTCTACGAGAGCCAAAATATGACCTTGAGTACACCCCACCTGAATTTAAAGACCGTTTCAAGAATAGATTTAATGTATTGAACACTAGTGACCAAAGACCAGACAAGTTGTGGAATGATATCAAGGACATCATACATGAAGAGGTCATTGAAAAGACAGGAAAGAAAGAAAAGACCAAGATGGATGTCAGAGGAGACTCTGAAATTTGCTCACGAACTTCGAGCAGGTAAAGCAAAAAGAAGACATAATAAAGTAAAAGAACTGAACAGAAGATTTCAAAGGGTGGCTCAAGAAGACGAAGTATTATAATGACTTGTGCAAAGAGCTGGAAATAGAAAACCAAAAGGGAAGAACACGCTCAGCATTTCTCAAGCTGAAAGAACTGAAGAAAAGATTCAAGGCTCAAGTTGCAATAGTGAAGGATTCCATGGGGAAAATATTAAATGATGCAGGAAGCATCAAAAGAAGATGGATGGAATACACAGAGTCATTATACCAAAAAGAATTAGTCGATGTTCAACCATTTCAAGAGGTGACTTATGATCAGGAACTGATGGTACTGAAGGAAAAAGTCCAAGCTGCTCTGAAGGCATTGCTGAAAAACAAGGTTCCAGGAATTGACAGAATCTCAGTTGAGATATTTCAACAAACAGATGCAGGTCTGGAAGTGCTCGCTCTTCTATGCCAAGAAATATGGAAGACAGCTTCCTGGCCAACTGACTGGAAGAGATCCACATTTATGCCTCTTCCAAAGAAAGGTGACCCAACCAAATGCGGAAATTATAGAACAATATCATTAATATCACATGCAAGCAAAATTTTGCTGAAGATCATTCAAAAATGGCTGCAGCACTGTATCGACAAGGAACTGCCAGAAATTCAGGCCAGTTTCAGAAGAGGACGTGGAACCAGGGATATCATTGCTGATGTCAGATGGATCCTGGCTGAAAGCAGAGAATACCAGAAGGATGTTTACCTGTGTTTTATTGACTATGCAAAGGCATTTGACTGTGTGGATCATAACAAATTATGGATAACATTGTAAAGAATGGGAATTTCAGAACACTTAATTGTGCTCACAAGGAACCTGTACATGGATCAAGAGGCAGTTGTTCGGACAGAACAAGGGGATACTGATTGGTTTAAAGTCAGGAAAGGTGTGCATCGGGGTTTTATTCTTTCACCATACCTATTCAATCAGTATGCCAAGTAAATAATCCGAGAAGCTGGACTACGTGAAGAAGGACAGGGCATCGGGATTGGAGGAAGACTCATTAATAACCTGTGTTATGCAAATGACACAACCTTGCTTGCTGAAAGCGAAGAAGACTTAAAGCACTTACTAATGAAGACCAAAGACCACAGCTTTCGGTATGGATTGCACCTCAACATAAAGAAAACAAAAATCCTCACAACTGGACCAATGAACAACATCATGATAAATGGAGATAAGATTGAAGTTGCCAAGGATTTCACTTTACTTGGATCCACAATCAACAGCCATGGAAGCAGCAGTCAAGAAATCAAAAGACGCATTGTATTGGGCAAATTGGCTACAAAAGACCTCTTTAAAGTGCTGAAAAGCAAAGACGTTATCTTGAGAACTAAGGCGCGCCTGATACAAGGCATGGTGTTCTCAATTGCCTCATATGCATCCAAAAGCTGGACAGTGAATGAAGAAGATCGAGGAAGAATTGATGCCTTTGAACTGTGGTGTTGGCAAAGAATATTGGATATACCATGTACTGCCAAAAGAATGAACAAATCTGTCTTGAAAGAAGTACAATCAGAATGCTCCTTAGAAGCAAGAATGGAGACACTGTGTCTCACTTACTTTGGGCATATTATCAAGAGGGATAAGTCCCTGGAGAACATCATGCTTAATAAAAGTAGAGGGTCATCGAAAAAAAAGAAAGACCCTCAAGGAGATGGATTGACACAGTGTCTGCGACAATGGGTTCAAGCATAGCAAAAATTGTGAGGATGGTGCAGGACCAGGCGGTGTTTTGTTCTCTTGTGCATAGGGTTGGTATAAGTTGGAACCGACTAGATGGCACCTAACAACAACAATAACAACATTGTGTCCTAACAGCAAAATATTTCATTAGGAAACTTTTATTAAGTGCTTATTAAGTGGCAGGTACTGTCCTGTACTTTTTGGGGACAAAAGTCATCTAATCTCCAGAACAATCCTAAAAGATAGGTACCATTTTCAGTCCCATTTTACAGATGGAGAAATTGATGATCAGTGAGTATAAATTGCTAGGTCACTCTCACTGCTACCACTGCTAGTAACTGATGGAGCCAGATATCTAATACCAATTTTTTATTTCCTACTCCTTCTGATCTCGACTCCTTCTAAATATACACAACTAGGTCTTGTGATTATTAAAATAATCTCTTTAAAAATAGAAATCAGTATTTAAAGAAAATTTTTCTGCAGATCCAGAGACTCAGAAACTTTTAAAAAGTGTTATTATTTATATTATAGACTCGAAAGTAAGAAGTACAGGCATTTACTCATCCGAGATGATTGTGGACTAATTATACATTTGCTAAAAATCAAGCAGTATTAGAGATATGAGGTATGTATCTACATAAATAGAATAGTCATATCTCTCATATGCCTGCCATTTTTTTAAGTGTAACCAAATAAAAGAAGATAAAAATGAAGTACTAAGTAATCTAGTGACCGCGTACACTTGTACCATAACTTTCAGTCCAAAACATATTTTTTTCCTACATAATATCTATAAACCAAGTATTTGCTAAGCCTTTTTCCTTTCCTTCTAGAAGCAATGTTCTCTAATTATAGGGTTGACTAGAAAATTACACTGAAGTCTAAGGGCAATTTCAGAGGGGCGTTGAACTTGCCCCTATGAGAAAGTAAAGAACTTGGAAGGTGAGACCCAGTGGATTATTCTATTACCGCTAGCCTGCATTCTCTGTCCCTAGGTTTGCAATGGTCTTCCCAGGTGCCCTGTTCTTCAAGCATCTCAGTCTGAAGTTCGTCATAATACATATGAGGTTTCAGGTTTATCCATTTCTTCCTGAGTAAGCTTTGGTAGCTTGTGTTTTTGAGGAATATCTCCATTTTATTTAAGTTGTCAAATTTTGTGGCATAACAATCTTCATCATATTGCTTCATAATTATTTTAATTTCTGTAGGATATTTAGTGATATCATGTTTTTGATCACTGATACTGGTAATATATGGTTTCTCTCTCTCTTTTTGTGATTAGTCTAGTTAGGAGCTTATTAATGTTGCTAATCTTAAAGAACCAGTTTTTTTGAGTCATTGATTTTCGCTAGCTCAGGTTTCAATTTTAATATTTTCTGTTCTGTTTTCTATTATTTCTTTTCTTCTGATTACTTTGATTTTCTTTTTCCCGTTTCTTAAGGTAAAAGCTGAAATCATTGAATTGAGACTTGGTTTCTTTTCTAATACAGGCATTTATTGCTAAAAAAAAAATCCCTCTAAGCACTGCTTTAGCTACAGATCACTAATTTTGACTTAACATGTTTTCATCTTCACTCGGTTGAAAATGCTTTCTAATTTTCTTTTTGATTTCTTGTTTGAAAGGTGGATTATTTAGAAGTGTGTTACTTAGTTTCCAAGTGCTTGGGAATTTTCCATGGATGTCTCATTGTTTTCTTATTTAATTCCTCTGTGGTGAGAGAATAATAATATGTGTATTACTAATCCATTTTAATTTTTTGAGTTTTGTTACATAGCCCAGAATATAGCCTATCTTGATAAATTTTCCATATGCTCTTAAAAAGAATGTATTTTTTTGCTGTTGTTGGGTATTCTATAAATATCAAGTAGGTCAATTTGGTTAGTAGTGTTGTTCGTATTCTATTATAACCTTACTGCTTTTGTGTGTAATTATTCTATCAATTATTTGAGAAATGTATTAAAGTCTGTAATCACAATTGTAGATTTTTCTATTTTTCTTTTAATTCTGTCAGTTATTGATTCATGTATTTTAAACATTTATGGATGAGTTCCACAAATGTTTAACATTGTTCTGTCCTCTTGGTGAATTGTCACCTTTATCTTTATGAAATAGATATTTTATTCCTGGTAATAGTTTTTCCTCTGAAATGTACTTTGCCTAGTGTTAATATAACCACTCTTTCTTTCAATTAGAACTAGCATGGTATACTTTTTCCATCCTTTTACTTTTACTCTATTTGTGTATTTATATTAAAGTGAGTTTTTTATAGCCAACACATAGTTGAGTCTTGCTTTTTTTTGTTTTATCTAATCTTTTCCTTATCTCCGGTGAATTTAGACCATTCACATTTAATGTGATCATTGAAATGGTTGATTTTAAATTTGTGATCTTACTATATATTTCTATTTGTCCCAAGTCTTTTTTGTCATCTTCTTTCTGCTTTTCTAATTTAGCATTTTTTTATGATTTTATTTTCTCTCCCTTATTGATTTGCTAATTACAATAATTTTGTTATTGTTCTTGCTTTAGGTTTTAAAGTACATATCTTTAGCTTATAGGGTCGCTATGAGTTGGAATCAACTCAACAGCACTAGGTTTGGTTTTGGTTTCTCTTTAGCTTATCATAATTGACATTCAAGTAATATACCTCTTCCGTACTGTAAAAAAAATTACAACATACTTCTATTTCCCTGCTCCCAGACTTTGTGCTATTTTTGTCATTCATTTCACATCTATATATGTTATGCATCCCACAATACATTTTTGTTGTTTTTGCTTTGAACAGTCAACTAAATTTTAAATATATTTTTCAAATAATAATAATAATAAAAGATTTGTACCCATGCATGTCCAGTTCTGGTGCTCCCTATTTTTTGTATGTAAATCCATATTTCCAGCTGGTATCATTTTTTGTTCTGCCTAGTGTACTTTCTTTAATATTTCTTATAATGTAGGTTTGCTTATAATAAAATTTTCAGCTTTTCTTTTGTCTGAAAAGTCTTTATTTTACAATTGTTTTTGAAAGATAATTTTACTGGATATAGAATTCTAGGAAGATAGCTTTTTTTTTTTTTTCTTTTTAACCCTGTAATAAATATTGTTCTACTGTCTTCTGGTTTGTACTGTTTCTGATGTGAAGTCTGCTGACAATGTTATCTTCATATTCATGTGAGTACTGTGTCCTTTTTTTCTTGTCTGTTTTTAGGATTTTATTCTTTATCATTGGTTTTAACTATTTTGATTACACTCTGCCTTTGTGTATTTTTCTTCATGTTATTTGTGCTTGCTGTTCATTGAAATTTCTGAATCTGTGGGTTTATAATTTTCATCAAATTTGGAAATTTTTAGCCATTATTTCTTCCAATTTTTTTTTTGTCTCATTTTTCTCTATTCTTCAGGGACTCTAATTACAAATTTAATGCTTGAGCTTGCCCCAGAGCTTATTGATGTTCTGATCATTTTTTACCAATCTTTTTTTTCCTGCATATTTCAGTTTTGATAGTTTCTATTGTTACGCCTTCACGTTCTCTATTCTTCTGCAGTGTCTAATCTGTTATTAAGCCTGTACACCATATTATTTATCTCTGGAACTTTGATTTTTAAATATTCTATATTTTCCATGCCTCTTCTTAGCATGTAGATGCTTTCCTTGTCTATATCTTACACATATGGAAAGTATTTTTAATTGTTTTAATGTCCTTGCCTATTAATTCTATCATAGTTATCATTTTTGTACCTGTTTATTTTCACTCATTTTTATCCTTCTTTTTTATCGTTTGGAAGCTCAATAATTTTTATTGAATGTCATGTATTTTGAATTTTAGTGTGTTACATATTGGTTATTTTTTAATTCCTTTAAATATTCTTGAGGTTTGTTCTAGGATGCAGTTACTTGGAAACAGATCCTTTCTAGAGCTGCTTTTGAGCTTTGTTAGGTAGAATCAGGGCAGCTTTATGCTCTGGCTAATTTTGCCCCAGTACTAAGACAATAACCTCCTGGGTGATCTCCCTAATGTCCCTCATATTAGAAAAGTTTTCTACTCTGGCTGGTGGAAACATGAACCATTTTCAGCCTTTTTTTGATCACTGAGGTTTTTCCACCTGTCTATTCTGGTGATTCTTTCTCGAACCTAAGGTAATTTTCTCATATTAATGCACTTATCAGTACTCAATAAAAGATAAGATGAAACCTTTGCAAATCTCTAGAGCTTTATGTACAGGTCTGTCTTTTATGGTACTCTTTGCAAATTCTAGCCACCATGGCATCTCCAAATTTTCAACTCTGTCTGCTCTACTCAGGGAGACCACAGGGTTCTGTTTTAGTTCCATCACCCTTTGCCACACCTGGGAAGATTTCTCCAGGCAGTATGGTGGAGCAATCATTGAATCACCTTTTTGTTTCCCTTCTCTCAGATATCTCTGTCCCATGCTGCCTAGGATCCAATGTCTTAAATCCATTGGTTTATATACTTAGTCTGGTTTTTGTTTTTTATGTGGGAAGATAAATCTGGTCTCTGTTACTCCATCATAGCTGTAGCATACATGATCTTATGGCCAGGGATGACATGTCTCAGATTCAGACTGGTTAATATTAATGCCACATTTATGTAGTTCTTTTCATTTGCAAGTATTTTATGGTCACTTATGAATATTCTAGAACATGGTCCACAAGTTATTACTGAGTTCTGCTGAACAATCCACAAATTTGATTTTCTTAAATAAAATACAGATGGTATAATACATCCAAGCAGGCAACTTGTAACTTGTAGCTCATCCTCACATGAGAGAAGGATCTAAGAACTTGGCAGTGAGGACTGCAAAGCTGCAATTTGCAGCTGTCATGAAGAGATGAAAGTGGGAAAGACATGAGCCACTGAGAGTTCAGAATGTCTCTGGTACTGAGTCTAGCAGTGTTGCGTGGTACCTCTTGGGCAAGTGAGGAGTTCACATATTTCCTGCTGATGTTGGTTGTGCACAGAGTTTTCTCTGTTGTTAATACTTGGTTTGCAAGTGGAGTGCAGACAAGTGGGCTACAGCTCCTCTGCCCTGCACCTAGTGCCACTGGTTTTTAAGAAACAGAAGCCCAGGTAAAGTAGCTCAAATTAAAACATAATTCATAGACTAGGAGAATATAATGGAGACAAGTCTTAGAAATATACACAGACCTCATAGGAACTGATAAGTCAGCGGGGAAAATAAAGACAACTACTTCCTCTATCTCTCCCTATGGCCTCATGTTATCTTTACCATGCTTCTGTCTGTAACTCTGTTCCATGCTTCTTCCCCTGTGAATTGGCCTCTTCCCTTTACTTACTTACAGAAAGTCATCGTGGTCACCACAAAATAGTACCCTCAGTCCTTGGTCTTCAGAATTTTTCAACTCAGCTCTATATACTTAATTAGCTCAATATTTAAGGAGAGGAATCTGATTGGCCCAGCTTAGACCAGGTGTCTACCTGATTCTATTGTGATCAAGGTGGGGAAGGAGTTATTTGGTACAGACATGTATTAGTTTCCTAGGGCTGCCTTAACAAAGCATCACAAACAAGGTGGATTAAAACAACAGAAATATACTCTCTCACAATTCTGGAGGCTAGATGTCCAAATTCAAGATGTCAGCAAAGCTGGTTTCTTCTGGAAGGCAATGAGGGAGAGTCTGTTCCATGCCTCTCTTCTAGCTTCTGGTGTTTTTCTGCAATCTTTGGCATTCCTTGGATTATTGTTGCATCACTTCAATCTCTGCCTCTGTCATCACACCATATTCTTCCCTGTGTGTATGCCTGTCTATATTTCCTTTCCTCCTTTTATAAGGACACCAGCCATATTGGAGTAGGGCCCACCCTGCTCCAGTATGACCTCGTTTTAACTAATTACATCTGGATAGACTATTTCCAACCAAGGTCATATTCACAGGCGCTTGAACATATCTTTGGTGGGACAAGAATCAACCTATAACAGTGTGGGAGGAGTCATTTGGTACAGATATGGACACCCAAGCTCACATATCAGACAGGGAATGTGGATGGACATGCTCTTCTATTTGCACCACCGTAGTTGAATATTTAAAGTACCAGGCACCATGGACAGAATAAATAAGAGGGAAAGAAATAAACAGGGCCCAGAGTTTCCTTCTATGGAGTTTTGACTTTAAACTGACACTAGTAGGTCTACTGTGGTCTTAGTTAAGACCTTTTTGGTGATTACGTCCATCTAAGGGCCATGTGGTTTTCTCTAGTCCTGTGAGGGGAACCTTCTTATTTTAAAGAATATGAAGACTCTGTATATGTCACATTAGAAGAAGTCTCATTGCAGAAGTAATTCTCTTCTCCCCAGAAGCTTTTTCAGAGCCAGCTTCATTCTAGGGTATGGTCCTGCAAGCCCAGGAAATCACCAGCTGCAGATTTAGCATAATTGGAATCAATGATATGTTTGCTTGAATAGGGGTTTCAGCTTCCAGCCTCCTAAAGTGAGCATTAGGGTCAAACTTGAAATGCACAAGGAATGAAAATACAGTATGTTCTCTGACTCTTATAGCCTTTCCTCAAGGCACGATTTCAAGCCCTCTTCACCATCTAGCCTGTAAACTTATCATGTATATGTTATCGTTCTGTTAGATCCAAGGAACCTCTACTATTTAAAAAAAAAAAGAAAAAATCTATTTCATCTATGGAAACAAAGTCCTACAAACTACAGAACCCTTTGGGTCCAGCAGATAATTCTGGCTTAATCAAGTCTGTGTGAAATATGAAACAGCTTCTAGATTATTCCACCATTGGGGATTATTCTTCAAGTAAGCTTCCACATCCTGAACTATGGTAAATTCTGCTTTTAAAAAACATAGAATGTTCAATTAAAAGTTTGTTAAATATAAGGAAATTTACCTACAGTTGATGACCTGTTGCCCCAGAGGAAAACAAAATGTGTGCCTAAAATTACTGCCTCTTTGTGATCCTTCTTTTCAGTGCTTGCGCTGTAACAAAGTCTATGTGATGTTGACTACCTGTGCTGTGCAATTCAAGCTGTTTTTTTAGAGAGTAGAGAGAATTTCCCTAGAACTGCCTCTCTCCCTTGCTTGACCTCTTCACCCCTGCATTCATTAAAGTCGAGTCCCTGGCTCAAGTTAAGGGAAGATTTTAGTTATTATCCTTGGCAAAGGAAGTCTCCATTGTGGCTTTGATTTAAACTTCAGCTCTTCACAGTGCAAGGGTCACATGTGAATTTGTAATGCTTCCTGGCAAATATTTTGAAATAAATGAATCTGATGAAATTCTCATGAAGTATTTGTTTTTTAGTGTCTCTATGATACACAATAAATTGTATTTTATGAGAAGTAATTGAAGAAAATTCTGGAGGAAGTTGTGTATAAGATTAGGGGGATTATTAAATCAACTTTATTGTGTTTTCGAAACTTAAAAATGGTTTACAGCTATAATAAATAGCTTGAGAGTGCTATCAACCCATAAATTTTAATAATTTAATAAACATTCTGTAGTTAAGTTTGGCTCGTGGCCAAATCCCAGGGCTGGTTTTGTGTTATGTATAGTAATATGTGTTTTAGTTTACCTGGCTGATAAAGGAATGAGCTGTTCTCATGCATGACACGTGGCAATTGGTCATTAATTTTAATGAACTGAAACTGGGAACTCAGGTTTGAAGTCGGAAAGCTGTACCAGGCTTCTCTGCCCTTTCCCGATGGAATATAAGGGTTCATTGTTGAGATTTAGTATTTTTAAAGAAAGAGGCTCATTTCATTTCTCCTAGCTCTTTCATGGTGAAAACTGATGATAAAAGTAATCAGTGACTCACATCCTATTTGGGAGCTGTTAACTGCATTGTCAAAACATTTCTTAAATTAATAAGCTCAAAATACTCATAATAATTTGCACATAGAAGCCTTCGATGTACATTGGCTGATTAAAATAAATCAAATCTATATCAACTTCATCAAGCAAATACAACATGTATTATTTTTGGCACCTCTGTTAGAAAAAGTAGAGATAGTGGCAAACTGAATTTTTCTCCTGTGAAACTTGGTGATGAAATTCTAAAGAATTTCTTGAGATGAGTGAGATCTGCCTGAAGAGGCTGTGTTGGCTTCAGATGTGAGCTTTAGTGAAATGTGCTAATTAAGTGAACATTATACAAACATTATTCACATGTCCGTCTAGACATGCGTGTGCCTAGATTTGAACCAAATTAATTAGCGTATATTAGTAAAATATTATTTTGCCCTTTTTTTCTTTTATTCTGCTCCAATGAATTAAAGGTATCTTAAAATTGAAGTGACTGCTTTAATTAGAATTTGTGTTCAATTGTTCTTCATCTGCTTTTTATGATAATCACAAAAATAGTCACCAGCGTACTAAAGGATGCTTACATAAGACTTCAACTATTGGCTTTAGACTACACATTCTGTGTTTTTAAAAAGCAATTTCATGACCCTCATAAAAAACAAATGTGATAAATTTTAGCAATGCAGAAATCTTTTCCTCTGATTATTTAATTCTCACTCTCTCATCTTGCCGATGTGACTGAATAAAATGGTTTCTACCACCAAAAGAATGTCACTGGGTAACTAGATATGTATATGCATTTATTCATCCACACAAGACAGGCACATGTTAATGTATGCACTTGCCATGCCTACGTTTTCACTTAATGAAGAGCTTAATAAAAATCAGCATTCATAGCCCCTGCGTAGTCCGATAAATTAGTTAACGCACAATAAGCAGCCCTTATGTATAATGCAAAAGATTAGTCTTATCATTTGCATAATGCGCTACAAACGGCCTACTGTTACAAGCAGTAGACGCTTCCCCATTAAATGTGAGTTGAAAGCTGAGCGATGTCAATAAAGCAATTATGCTTCATTTGGCATATCTCATTCATTCTCTGGCGATCAAGACCCTCTCTGAGCTGTGCTGACAGTGCTGCTGAAAGGCATTGGTAATGGTTCAAAAGCAAAGTGTTGAGGCTCTGGGAAGAAGAGTGGTGTGCTCAAGCCTCCCCCGTATGTCTGGTACCCTAGCAGAAAACTCATTTTATGCTCGGCCTAGGGACGTAGCTATGTATAAACATGCACAACTAAGAACTTGTTAGTTTATACCAGGAGTAGAAGAATTTTGAAGCCAGGAAAATACCTCTATCAGTGACTGCCAGATTTACCAGAATTTCCCGTGGAAATAAATGATTGTCAGTGAAGCCTTCCTGTCTTCCTCAGGGACACGTTTACCAGCACCCTACGTAGTCAGTAGGATACACAGAATTTGCTGTCACAGTGTTGCTCCCCTCCTCCTCCTCTCAGAGAAAATTTCCATGCTTTGAAAAATTAAACGCATTCTTTGAAAAATAATCTAGTTCTAAATAAACACGCACATACACTTTACCGTTGTGAAAATTGATTTGCCTACGACCCAATTCTACTGAGTTTAGAATTACAAGTCTCTTGGTTCTTATTTTTATGTCTACTGTTTCCCTAGATGGTGTATTAAAAAAAAAATTCTTTTTATATTTGTTTACCATCTCACCGAAGGGGAGGCAGATTATTTTATATTTGTCATGGTCAGCTGGTAAGTATTTTTTCAAAATTTTACCATTAAAACCATAAAAGTGATGGACATGGGTTTATCTCTGAAGGATAATGTTTGCGTTCTCGGAATCTCACTCTAACTCATTGTTCAAAAAGCACGCAATAGTCAATCTCTTCTCATTCTTCCCCGCAACCACAGCATTTGAACAGAAGCTGTAACTTTACCACTTTCTTCTGAAAATGGCGTTTTATTGAAATTCTGGTTTTCAGATTAACTCTTCTTTCTTGAAAATAGAAAAATAATTATTTCGTTTGCTTGAAAATGTGTTTTGAAATCATGTATTCTATATTATACTGTGGATTCCGTAATAATTTTGAAAACAATTAGTAGACTTACTAGTACTTAGACAATTTCATTATTTGCTACATTTAATTCCACTTGCTTGTGTGCATATGTGACTATCTATACACAATAATTTGGTCTTGTCGAGGTGAAATATGCAACGTAGTGCTAGAAGTAGGCTAAAATACTATCATAAGATCTATGATTTATCACCTCTCTTTAAAGAAAGTCTCCTATTGAAAGAATAAAAAAAAAACAGAGATAGTACTAAAATACAGAGGAACATTCAGAATTCTACAAAAAAAGTGGAGATTTTGACATTTTAGTCAAAGAAAACAATCGAAAAAATAAAAAAAGCTTTTTTAAGAATTTATAAGAAAATGAAAGATGTAAGCAGAAATTATTACATTTTCAGTTTGAAAATCTTAAATGGTTGTTTTTGTGAGTTAAATTTAAATCAGAGCACCCATCATTTACCTTTAAAGAATAATACAAATAATAGAGAAAAAATAATACAAATAATAGAGAAAAAAGATTACTTACAAATGTCTACAAAAATAAATTTGATTATAATTGCTACAAAGCTGGATTATAGTATGTCATTTTCTACATAGTATCAATATCACTAATTAAAAAGGGAGCTAACAGTTATGCAAGGAGCCCTGGTGGCACAGTGGCTAAACACTCGGCTGCTAACCCAAAGGCTGGAAGTTCAAACCCACCAACAGCTCCTCAAAAAGACTGGCGATCTGCTCCCCAAAAGATTACAGCCTTGGAAATGCTATGGGGCACTTCTACTCTCTTATAGGGTTGCTATGAGTCAATGTCAGTTTGTCATACTGTGAGGGCTAGTGTGTTGCTGTGATGCTGGAAGCTATGACACTGGTATTCAAACACCAGCAGGGTCACCCATGGTGGACAGGTTTCAGCTGAGCTTCCAGGCTAAGACAGACTAGGAAGAAGGACCTGGTGGTCTGCTTCTGAAAACAATTAGCCAGTTAAAACCTTATGAATAGTGGCAGAACATTGTTTGATTTTATGCCTATTCTCAAGAAAGATGATCTAACCAATGTGGAAATTATCCAACAATATCATTAATATCACATGCAAGCAAAATTTTGCTGAAGATCATTCAAAAGCAGTATATCCGCAGGGACCTGCCAGAAATTCAAGCCGGATTTAGAAGAGGACTTGGAACCAGGGATAGGGTTGCTGGTGTCAGATGGATCCTGGCTAAAACCAGAGAATACCAGAAAGATGTTTCCCTGTGTTTTATTGACTACGCTAAGGCATTTGACTGTGTGGATCATAATAAATTGTGGATAACGTTGTGAATAATGGGAATTCCAGAACACATAATTGTGCTTATGAGGAATCTGTACATGGACCAAGAGAGTCGTTCGAACAGATCAAGGGGATACTGATTGGTTTAAAGTCAGGAAAAGTGTGTGTCAGAGTTGTATCCTTTCACCATACCTATTCAACCTGTATGCCAAACAAATAATCCAAGAAGCTGGCCTAAAGGAAGAAGATTGGGGCATCAGGATTGGAGGAAGACTCATTAACAACCTGCTTTATGCAGATGACACAACCTTGCTTGCTGAAAGTGAAGAGGACTTGAAGCACTTAGTGATGAAGATCAAAGACCACAGCCTTCAGTATGCATTATACCTCAACATAAAAAACAACAACAAAAAAACTTCACAACTGGACCAATAAGCCACATCTTGATAAATGGAGAAAAAATTGAAGTTGTCAACACCCATGGAAGCAGCAATCAAGAAATCAAAAGACGCATTGTATTGGGCAAATCGGGTGCAAAAGACCTCTTTAAAGTGTTGAAAAGCAAAGATGTCACCTTGAGGACTAAGGTGTGCCTGACACAAGCTATGGTGTTCTCAGTTGCTTCATATGCACTGGAAAATGAATAAAGAAGGTCAAAGAAGAACTGATGCCTTTGAATAGTGGTGTTGGCAAAAAATATTGGATATATACCATGACTGCCAAAAGAATGAACAAATCTGTCTTGGAAGAAGTACAACCAGAATGCTCCTTAGAAGCAAGAATGGTGAGACTGCGTCTCACATACTTTGGATATGTTATCGAGAGGGATCAGTCCCTGGAGAAGAACATCATGCTTAATAACATCGAAAAAAAGAAAAACCCTCAAGGAGATGGATTGACACAGTGGCTGCAACAATGGGCTCAAGCATAGCAACAATTGTGAGGATGGTGCAGGACCGGGCAGTGATCCGTTCTGTTGTGCAGGGAGTTGCTATGAGTCAGAACTGACTTTACAGGACCTAGCAACAACAACAACAACATGAGTCAAAATCCTTTGGACAACACACAACAACAATAACATCCATTGTGCAGAACTATATCTCAAGGAAAACAGTTTGAAAACATTTTTGAGTGGCTACAGAAATATAGCTTTTTTTTTATTGTGGTAAATATGTAGATAGCAGAACATTTGTCCTTTCAACATTTTTCACATGTACAGTTTAGTGATGTTCATTTATGTTCATCATTCATCACACATATTTCTTTGACTTTTTTTTCCATCACTCTTAACAGAAGCTCAGTGTCCCTAAAGCATTGAGTTTTCCTCCCTCCCTCTCTTCCTCCCTCCCACTCATGGTAACCACTAAAAAACTTTGGTGTCTATACATTTGCCTATGCTACAGATTTCATATAAGTTGGATCATACAATATTTGCTCTTTTGTGACTGACATTTCACTCAACGTAATGTTTTCAAGGTTCATCCATTTTATAGCCTGTATCAGGACTTCATTTCTTTTTATGGCAGAGTAATAGTCCCTTGTATGTACCACATTTAGTTTATTCATTCAGCCTTGGCTACTTTGATATGGCTTGGGCTAATTATCATCTCGGCCTCTAATAGTTTGTGTGTGTGTATGTGACAATAAATAAATAAATAACGATAGTAATGCTGCAATAAGTCTTGAGGACTTTTTATGTCTGTTTTCTATGAGCATCTTCTCTTCAGTAGGTCCATATGAGATGGATTGCTGCAATCTAACCATAGGAGAAAATATTATAGGAGCATCAACTGCAGCCATAGCCCCACACACAGCTGAGCTCCTGAAGAGCTCATTCACGTCAACTGTCTCTCATAGAGAATGAATAAGAAGCAAAAGCCCCACCCACCAAACGCAGAGGAGGTGAAGATTACACAGCTCAGTTTCAATGGTCATATCACAAATTTAATTGTTGCTATAAAGGGATTAGTACTGATGCCTTGAATAAAATTCTTTCCAAAGTTTTATATGTCATATTCATAAGTCAGATTGATTTCGATTAAGGGTTGTACTTTCATATTGTATCCATGTTTGCATAGAAGGTTTTCGTGAGGCACTAGAAAACGGTCTTTGTGACTGCTGCTATGACAGTCAGTGCTCTGTCTTAATTAGTAGCATTATTTCTAGTTCAACTGAAATAGCTAAAAGGTCCTCCTGGGATCTATCTAGGATATGATTTTGTTTAATCTTATTATTAATGATAATAAATTTTTACTTTGTTGGAGTATCATCTGTATGCCAATGATTCCATTATTTAAACAAATGATTATTCCACATTACACTGCCTTTTACAACATGACAATAACAAATCATAGTTATAGCTTATTCAAAGTAAATTAGGTCTAAAACACTAATAAAATTAATTGCAAGATATTTGATTGGAAACCAGATCCAGTTAAAACGGGAGCTTTCTCTCATGCTCTTTGACAATGCTTTACTCTCTGGAATAAAGCTACCCACATAAAATATCTCAGTGCTTGTTAGCAAACAAAGAATAATTGAAACTTGGTTGCTAGGAGACATTATTTCTCATTGTTGACAGTCCTGATTTTCTTTGATTACTGGCACTATTGTTGTTCATTACACAAACGGAGTGTTTTTATATAACATTGAAGAAACATATTTTGGAATCCAATTGTTGTGTGAATACCACCATGTGCTACCAAGGAAATGTTTACTCACAGGTTTGGCAGGTTAACTATCACTGGTAAGCGTTTTTTCAAAGGCTTAATACATATTTTTAAAAAATTTCTTGTAAAATGTAAATTTGACTGGAAAAAAATCTGAATTTTTACAGGGCAAAGATTTTATATAATCCATGAAATTCAGATTAAAAAATATATATATAACCTCATCTGCCTAAATCCAACTTCTTTATTGAGGTTATTTCTTTTTCTGCTTTCAAGATTATTTTATTTGCATGAGGGAAAACAATGTTTAAAATACGAGAAAAATATTTTAAGTAAGGTAGGGATTTTTAAATCCTGGGTAAGAAAGGAAGAATTTTTAGAATGATTTTAGCAAAAGGAGCACTTGGGTACCTAGCTTTCTCTAGTAAAGGATATTCAAGTATTTGTTTACAGAAAAAGAGCATCATATCTGGCAAAACCTCAAACAGGTAGACAGCTATACACAAAAATATCTCAATTTTTTAAATCCAAATGGAATTCCAATTATTTTCATGCTATCTAACCGCAGGTGGCCTCACTGCTGCTTGACACTTGAATCTGTCTGCTGGTTTGTATCTTCACAGTTACGATAACCACTTTTTTCCACTCTTAGATTTTCTATGACACCCCCACTCCTTCACATTCCTGCTTCACAGAAAAGATAGATAACATCAACCGTAGCCCCATAAGCTTTCTCTCTCTTCACACCAAATTGTCTTTATTCATCCCTATTTTTTTCCCTCCTATCTTAGAAAAAAAAGCCCTGGTGACGCAGTGGTTAAAGCACTTGGCTGCTAACCAAAACGTTCATGATTTAAACCTACCAGCCGCTCTGCAGGAGAAAGACATGGCAGTCTGGGTCCAGAAGGATTTACAGCCATGGAAGCGTGTGGGGCAGTTCTACTCTGTTCTTACAAGGTTACTATGACTCAGAATTGACTAGATGGCAATGGTTTTTTTTTTTTTAATCTCAGAAAATGATACACTTTCAATCTGAAACTCCCTCTTCTGCTCTATTCTCTTTCTTTGGAGTCCTTGTGTTTCAACTACCTTTTCTTTTCCTTCCCTAATCAATCTTTTTTGTTTTGTTTTTCTTTGCCTAGTTACATATGCAGGTGAAGCTTACAGTCCTATCTTTTTATTTCTGTGTTTTTGGCTTGCCAGACTTTTTAAAAGATAATTCTATGTTCATAGGTTATTTCATATTCTAGCGCTGGGCGATCTGACTGCCTCAAACGTCCTGACTGAAATCTGCGCTTTCATTTATGACATGAGTTGGGATCAACTTGAAGGCAACTAACAACAACAACATACCACAAATAGCCTCCAACTCTCCAAATCAAAGATGTTTCTCGATTCTCATTCTTTTGACATTACATTACTGCTAGTTACCCTTCTTTCTTCTAGCTCTATTTTTCTTTTACTTCTTTTAAAATCACTATGCTGGATATTCTCCAACCCTTTTCATGACTCAATTAATTTTTACTTTCTTTTTTTATTGATACCATGTATTTTCAATGATAGAGGGAATTATGGAATCTGTCTGAATTTTTGATAGGTAAAAAAAAATTTTTTGACAGGATTTTTGTTTTATGCCTCATTCCTCAGAGTTCAGAGGTACATATGTGTACCCCTTGTGAACACAAATTATACCCCCACAGCCCAGAGGTACATATGTGTACCAAATAAAAGTTTTCAAATTTTTGTTTCTCCTAACAAAAATTCAATGATTTAGCACCACCTCATAAAATACCTTGTGAAAACAGTAATTTGGAGCACACACATATTTACTCCATTTCAAATTGTTATATAGGGCCCTTGCTCCTGGCAGCACATACTGTCAGTGGGACAGTAGCTTCCCAATGAACCCTAGATGTACGAAAATTAAGTGGTAGCTGTATATACCACCAGTCCTGAAAGGGTTAATAGTTTCTTACATGTCTTCTTCTTAAGCTGCTCTTTTTCTTCTTGTATCCTAAAGTCATCATTCCCCAAGTTTGGCTTGGCCCATTTCTCTTTTCTTGCTACATTCTCTTCTTAAATAGCTCATCCCTCCAACAACTTCCGTTGTCATTTCTGTACAGACCTCTTGATAAAATTATATATAAAATTCTGACTTTCCTGAAAATTCAGTCCTGCATATTGAATCGCTTCCTAAGCAATATTCATATGGAGGCCTCAGTGGCACTTTAAACTCATCAAATCCCATAGTCACCACAGTCGCCCTTCAATGAAAACTTTATTCTTCCTTTAATTTATATCAAAGTGCTATATTTTCCAGACATTTTTGTTCCTATTTCTCTCATCATATCAGTGGATTGACCCTTTAGATTTTCATTCTGTTTTCTTTGCTATCTCAGTTCGGATTCCCATTGACTCTCCCCTGGACTACTGATCCCCCTAATTTGTCTCTATAAATTATCTGATGCAATCATCAGTTTCATATTTTAAACAATGCCAATCATACTATTTATGTGATTAAAATTACCAGTGGTTTCCCCAAAGACAACTCAATATTTCCTTCTAGGCTTATCTCCCAATTGTCCTCTTTACTTTAACTACCATAGCATTTTGTACCACTTTTTGAATACATTATCAATACTGCATTGTATTGTGTTGTTGTTGTTAGTTGTCATGGAGTCACCTCTGATTCTTAGCAACATTATGTATAATGGAACAAAATGTTTCCTTGTTACCCTGTCCTGCACCATCCTCATAATGCTTTCTATGTTTGAGCCCATTGTTGCAGCCACTGTATCAATTCATCTTTTTAAGGGTCTTCCTCTTCTTTGATGATCTGCTTTACCAAGCATAATATCCTTCTCCAGCAACAGGTCCATCCTAATGACATGTCCAAAGTAAGCGAGACTAAATCTCACCATCCTTGCTTCTAAGGAGCATTCTGGTTGTACTTCTTCCAAGACAGACTTGTTGTTCTTTGTTAGTCCATGATATAGTCAATATTCTTCACCAACACCTCAAACCAAAGGCATCAATTCTTCTTCAGTCTTTCTTTTTCATTGTTCAGCTTTTGCGTGCATATGAGGCAATTAAAAATATCATGGCTTGGCTCAGGCGCACCTTAGTCAACAAAGTGATATCTTTGATTTTTAAGATTTTAAAGAGGTCTTTTGCCACAGATTTGCCCAATGCAATATGTCATTTGATTTTTTTTTTCACTGCTGCTTCCATGAGCATTGATTATTGATCCAAGCAGAAAGAAATCCTTGAAAACGTCAATTTCTTCACTGTTTGTCACAATGTTGTTTATGGGTCCAGATGTGAGGATTTTCATTTTCTTTATGTTTGGATATAATCCATACTGAAGGCTGTAGTCTTTTACCTTCATCAATAAGTGCTTCAAGTCGTCTTGTGTCATCTGGATATCACAGTTTGTTAATAAGACTTCCTCCAATCATGATATACAGTCTTGCTTCTCAATTTTTTTGCTCAGTATATAGACTGAATATGTAAGGTAAAGGGTACAACCCTGTCACACACCTTTTCCAGTTATAAACCACACGGTATCCCATTGTTCTGTTCAAATGACTGAAATGACTGCCTCTTGATCTATGTACAGGTTCCACATAAGCACATTTAAGTTGCCTGGAATTGCCATTGTATTATAACCTTTTAAAAATCACATCCTTTCTCCTCACATGGCGACCCTATGCATACAGAATAAGACTGCATTCCATAGGGTTTTCAAGGCTGTGACCTTTGGGAAGCAGATCACTAGGCCTTTCTTCCCAGGCATCACTGAGTGTATTCGAACCATCGGCCTTCCAGATAGTAACCCAGTGTTTAACAATTAGCACCAGCCAGGCGGCTACTTCCTCCGCATAGTAGAACACAAATTCTTTGGAGTCAGGGGTCTGTATTTGATTTATCTTCATATTTTCCACAGTGTCCTGTTCATATTTAATACATGCAGATAAATGAATGAAAGAACAAGTTTTTGTTAAGAAAAATAAGTTAAGATTATTTTTCAATGTAAATACAATGTGTGATTAGGTGCTTTGTGGTCTTAAATAGTGCGTCTTTCAATTTCTTTCCTTTTCATACTTATAGAAGCAGGAACCGTATTTTACTGATGGAGACAAGGCTATTTTGAAAGGAGATTCTAAATCTTTGTAAACAAAATTGGTGTTGACTTGTAGGAGCATATGCTAGTCACATAATATTGCATATTCCACTACCACAGCTTTGTCTTGAATACATTTCCTAAAAGTAGGTAAGTAATGTCAGTAATCTTTGACGTCAGGTTTCCATGTGTTATAGCAGAAAGCTTACATGTGTAGAAAGATTTAAAAACAAAGATCAAACTTCTACTTCTGTCATAGTGGAATAACTGGTGCTGGATCTGTTCTCCTCTTGTAAACAACAACTAATGTAGAAAAAAATAGACAAAGCACTGCTTTCAGACATTGGAAAAGAGGCAGTATAGTTCTGTTATGCCTGCGAGAAGGGAAACAAGTAATGTGAGACTTCCAGTTGCCCAGACTTCTACTTGGAGGTATTTTATAGATCACAGCAGAGGAAATGGGAACTTAAACAGAGCCTGGTGTTTTTGCTAAGTTGAGGAGACAGAGATCAGGATTTGGGGAGAGTACTACGTCTAGAATTTTCAGGAACAACTACAGAAGATGAGGGAGCTGTACAGGAAAAAAAAAAAAAAAAGCTATCTATATGCATAGAGGTCCACTTGAATCTGTTCCTAAATTCTAAATTGTATGTACGTAAAATAAATTCTATGAGTCTGGGAAAAGAATGCTCAGGGGAGGTATGTGCTGAACAATGCCCAAAACTCACAGAGGACTGGGTAACAGTCAAGCATTTGGCCAGCCAAAGTACAGAGACTACATTGAAGATTTAGAAAATTAGTGGAGACCTCAGAAGAAGCCAACTTTAGCAGTAGAACTAAACTATCCCTCCCCCCCCCAAAAAAAGATTTCCATTGAGTCAATTCTGACTCATAGCGACCCTATAGGACAGAGTAGAACTGCCCCATAGGGTTTCCAAGTAGCGCCTGGTAGATTTGAACTTTTGGTTAGCAGCTGTAGCTCTTAACCACTACGCCACCAGGGTTTCTGCCATCCTGACAATAAAGGCTACCCTAAAAAAAAAAAAAAAAAATTTGTTGCCATTGAGTTGATTTCAACACATGGTGACCCCATGTGTTTCAAAGTAGAACTGCACTTCTTAAGGTTTTTAAGGAAGCACTGGTGGCACAGTGGATAAGCATTCAGCTGCTAACCGAAAGGTCGGCAGTTCAAATCCACCAGCTGTTCCTTGGAAACCCTGTATAAGTTCTACTCTGTCCTATGGGTTCGCTATAAGCCAGAACTGACTTGACAGCAATTTTTTTTTTTTTTTAAATCTTTTTATGTATATCGCTAGGCCTTTCTTCTGTGGTCCTGCTGAGTGGATTCAAACTGCCAACCGTTCAGTTAGTAGCCAGATGCAAAATGTTTGTCCTACTCAGGGACCTAAAGGTTTCTCTCACTCATTAAATTACCTGACCCATCACTGAATCTAAAAATTGAAACAAAGGCAAAGAACTTTTTTTTTCCCCCTCAAAGTAGATGGCACCAAGTTGAAAAGTATCTAAGTCTGGGTTGTTTACAGATTTTTTTTTTGCACATAGTGGGCATTCTGTAGAATAGATACATGTCATTAATCTGGGAATTTTTCAACATCAATCTAATTGGGACTCCTCTGGGGAAGAGTGGTGGAATCGTGAACATTAACAGGTAACTGAATGAGATTGAGGAGAGATTATGTAAAAAGGAACTGAAGCTAGATGAACTGATATTTTGTAATGGCATGACTTACATTTCTTTAATAGAGTATATCAATAGAAATAGACTATGCAAACAACTCAACAAAATAGGTGCTGTTACATATCCCCACATCAAAGATGATGAGCTGGAACACAAAGCTGACAGAGCTTGCCCAAGCTTATAGCACTAATAAGCAACACACTTAGGACTTGCACCCAGGGAATATTAGCCTCGAGTCTATGCTCTTAGCCGCTCCACTCCATTACCTCTTGCCTGTTTCTAAAATGATGTTGAAAGAGGAGATATAGAGTTTTATAAAATGTCCTAAGGAATTTGAAGTGGATTGACCAATAGATAGTAGTCAAGGCATTCAGGCCACCCACCTCTGCAACCTTCCCTTATATCTCAGACCCTACTAGATAAAATGTAAATCTAAGGTCCTCTGAACTTTGACCATGGGAAAACTCGAGTGCTGATTTATTCATGAGGGACAATACAAGTCAGAAAACAATGGAATGACATCTTTAAAATGCTAAAGGAACCAAATCAAAACAAAATAGAGCCATGTCAACCTAGAATTCCATATCATGTTAAAAAAAAAAAACAAAACTTCAAATCAAAGGTGCAGTAAAAGCATTGACAGCTAAAAATAGCCTAATAGAATCTTTCAAGAATGTTATTCTGACAGGAGGAAGATTATAACAAATAGACAATTGGATCAACAGAAGTGAATGAATAGTACCAGAAATGGTAAATATTAAACAGATTTTTCTCAATTATTAATTTATTTAAAAGTTAATTAACTATTAAAAGGAAAATTAATAATGCACTACAGAGCTTATAAAATATGTAGAATAGAAATAAATGTATGATTACAATTATAGAAAAAAGGAAGGGGGATGCAAGTTTAATTTAGTATTCTTGCATACAGTCTGAATTAGTATAATATTACTGGAAAGTAAGCTGTGATAAGTTAAAGAGGCACATTGAAATCCTTGAAGACCCACTCACTAAATAGAACAGAGGTGTAGCAAGAACATAGGTAAAATGGAAAAAAAAGTACTCAAACTACCCAAAAGAGGATAAGGAACAATTTTTTTAAAGCAGCAAAATTGTGGACCCAGACACACCTATATCAATAACTTCATTAAATTTATGTGATCTAAACACTCCAGTGAAAAGACAGAAGTGATTAGACTGAATATAAAAGCAAGGCCCTACTACGTAGGTTCAGAAATTTACCACATCAGTATGGTCAATTAATTTTTGATAGAGCTTCCATTTTTCAAATGGAAAATATAGTCTTTTAAACAACTTGTGCCGAGCAATTTCATTTATCTATAAGAAAAAAAAAAAAAAAACTTAAAATGGATCTAGACCAAATTCTAAAATTCCAAACTAAAAAAATTCTAGAAGAAATCCCAGAAAATCTTTGTAGCTTTGAAAATGGCATTTTTTTTTTTTTTAGAAAGGACACAGAAGCACAAATCACAAAGGAAAATACTAGATAATTTGCACTTCATTGAAATTAGAAACTTCTGCTTATCAGAGGATACTCTTAAGGAAATACATAGAGAAGCCATAAAATGAGAGAATGTATATTCTTAAAACATATATCTGACAAAGTACTTGTATCCAGAATAAAAATTTTAATAACTATTATAATAGGTCATAAGAAGATAAATAATTCAACTTAAAAATAGGCAAATATTTTGAACAGATGCCTCACAAAAGAAGATATAAGCATGGCTAATAGGCACACAAAAGTATTTTGAACATTATTAGTCATCAAGGAAGTGCAAAGTAAAACCACAGTGAAACACAACTATAAAACCATTATAACTAAAACCCATTGCCGTCAAGTCTATTCCGACCCTTAGTGACCCTATAGTACAGAGTAGATCTGCCCTGTAGTGTTTTCAAGGAGCGCCTGGTGGATTCAAACTGCAGATCTTTTGGTTAGCAGCTGTGGCTCTTAACCAGGGTTTCTGTAAACCCTTTAGAATGCCTAAATTAAAAAAAAAAAAAAGACACTACCAAAATATTGGAGACACTATGTAGCAATTGGAATCCTTATATACTGCTGGTGGTACAAACACTCTGGAAATGAGTTTGCCAGTTTCTTATTTAAAAATAAATAAATATCTTGCCATATAACCCAGCAATTTCCCTCCTAGATATTTACCCAAGAGAAATGTTCATAGCAGCTTTATTCATAATAGACAAAACCAGGAAACAACCCAATTATCCATCAATACGTGAATGAAAGAACAGATTATGGCATATCCATACAATAAAACACTGTTGTGGTCAGTTGCCTTCAAGTTGATTCTGACTCAGCGACAACAAAAAAGGAAAATCTCAAAAGCAGTAAGTTTTTTGAGATACAAGTCCAACACAAAAAATATGTACTGTATGATCCTGTTTAGATGAAATTCTACAATAGGCAAAATGAAACTCTAGTGACAGAAAGCAGGTCAGTGTTTGTCTGGGCCAAAGTGGTAGGGAGTGGAGAGTTGGAGAGGATTTAATAGGCTGGAACAAAAGGACACTTTTGGTGGTGATGGAAATACTCTATTTCTGAATTGTGGTGGTGGCTATATGGCTACCAAAACTCATCAAACTGTACAATGGGCTTATTTCATTTTATGTAAATTACATCTCAATAAAGCTTACTTTAAAAAGATTAAAAAAAAAGATCTCTAGGTGATCTCATTTTCTTGATACTTCATTTTTTTTATTTGTTTTGTTTTCAAAAAGTAACAAGTCTCTGTTAAAAGAGAGAAGGGCGATTCTAGGAAGCATCCTGCATAAAACATCCCCACACCCCACACAAAGCGTCATGTCCACGGTGTGCACTCATGAATTAGTCTTTAATATGAGAACTATCGAAATTTAGATCCATAGATAAATCACATGAATACACCCTAGTAGTGCTAGTGACACTTTTGCTGAAGATCCCACTCATGGAATATTTTATCAGGAATGAAATGGTGGTGAGTATTATGACAATTACTTAGACTTAATTATTATAATTTCTTATTCCTGTTATATTGCCTAATATCTCTAAAAGCACTTGAGATAGTATACTGTGATGAGAGAAAATAAATGCATTTAGCTTACAGAAATTTATATTGGGAGTTATTTGGAAATTAGAGGAGATTTGAAGCAACAAATCATAAATTATCTTTTAAAATTAAATGATGTTACTTTCTGTTTTCTTATTGCACTCTTGTCAATCACTACTACAAATATTTTATGATATAGTGCTTTTACTCCTCAATGAATAAATGCCTCATGTCTGAGGTGAAGGATGACTACTTCCCCAGCTGTCAGTATTCAGGCAGACAATTGATCTTCTCATTTTATTAAATCTTAGTGGCCATTTCCTTTTCTCCAGCCCCAGTACTACTTGGAGAAACTAAATGCATCCAGTGACATCAGTGCTTAGAGTAAGCATAATATTACATGAATCCAAGGCTCTTCAGGCCAAAGTATAGAGTGCTAATTTATTACTAAAGAACAGAGACTTTACTGAAATTTCCTTTAGTTCAAGCAGATCACTGTAGACTAAGAGGGCAGCAGGTGCTCTCATTAAATTTATAGTCGCTGGCAACAAAGAGGAAAATAGTTTTATGAGTTTGCAGCTGTGTGGACACTTGTACTCACTGCCATGTACTCTTGGACATGATAGAGTGGGTATTGGTTGTCTAACACTCCCTCACAGTACTTCAAACAAGTGTTGCAAGTTTTTAGGTTGCCAGTAATTTCTGGATGGAGTGTGGGAGAGTATGTTCTCTGAAATGATATACAACCGTCCAAAGCCCAAGGGTTGTGTGAAACACTCTGAGGTTGTGCAAGAGATCGTAATTGACTTTGGGGATCATTTTGCATAAAACAGAAGAGTCTTTCCTGGCCCATGTTGTCTATCCTTCTCTTCCCCTTTGTAGATACTGAATTAAAAAAACATCTATTATGTTTCTAGGTCAGTTTTGGTAGTATATGTTTATCATGGATTGAATTGTGTCCCCCCAAAATAAGTGTTAACTTGGCTAGGCTATGATTCCCAGTGTTGTGTGGTTGTCCTTCATTTTGTGATGTGATGTGTTGTAAATCGTATGTGTGGTAAATCCTAATCTCTTCCTGTGCTTAATGAGGCAAGATTAGGTTATGTTAAAGAGTATTAGGGTGGGACGTAACACCTTTACTCAGGTCACAGCCCTGATCTGATGTAAGGGGAGTTTCTCTGGGGTGTGGCTTTCATCACCTTTTGTCTTGCAAGAGATATGAGGAGAGAGAAGCCAGCAGAGAGAGAGGGGCTTCATACCACCAAGAAAGAAAAGCCAAGAGAGGAGCGTGTCCTTTGGAACCAAGGTCCCTGTGCCGAGAAGCTCCTAGACTAGCGTAATATTGATGACAAAGGCCTTCCCCCAGAACCAACAGAGAAAGAAGGCCTTTCCCCAGAGCTGGTGCCCTGAATTTGGACTTTTAGCCTTCTAAACTGTGAGAGAATAAATCTTTGTTTGTTAAAGCCATCCACTTGTGATATTTCTGTTATAGCAGTACTAGACAACTAAGACAGAATTTGGTACTGGGGGTGGGGTGTTAGTATAAAAGATACCTGAGATACGGGAGTGGTTTTAAAATCATGAATACGTACAGGCTGAAAATTTTTTTAATGTGCCTAATAGTAAAATCCTCACTTGGTATTCTGTCAATTTCTGGAGCCTTGTTTTTCACCAATGCTTTCAGTGTAGCTTGGAATTCTTCCTTCGGTACCATTGGTTCCTGATCATATGTTACCTCCTGAAATGGATGAACGACGACCGATTCTTCTTGGTATAGTGACTCTGTGTATTCCTTCCATCTTCTTTTGATGTTTCCTGCGTTGTTTAAGATTTTCCCCATAGAATCCTTCAATATTGCAACTCGAGGCTTGAATTTTGTCTTCACTTCTTTCAGCTTGAGAAATGCTGAGTGTGTTCCTCCCTTTCGGTTTTCTATCTCCAGGTCTTTGCATATGTCATCATAATACTTTGTGTTCTTGAGCAGCCCTTTGAAATCTGTTCAGCTCTTTTACTTTGTCATTTTTTCCTTATGCTTTAGCTACTTGACATTCAGGAGCAAGCTTCAGACTCTCCTCTGACATCTTTTCTTTCTCTCCCGTCTTTTTAATGACCTCTTGAATTCTTCATGTATGATGTCCTTGTTATCATTCCACAACTTGTCTGGTCTTCAGTCATTGGTGTTCAGATGGTCTCTAAATTTAGGTGGGATATACTCAAGATCATACTTTGGTTTTTGTGGACTTGTTCTAATTTTCTTCAGTTTCAGCTTGAACTTGTGTATGAGTAATTGATGGTCTGATCCCCAGTCGGCCCCTAGTCTTATTCTGACTTATGATATTGAGTTTTTCCATCATATCTTTCCACAGATGTAGTCAATTTGATTCCTGTGTATTCTACCAGATGAGGTCCATGTGTATAGTTGCTGTTTATGTTGGTAAAAAAATGTATTTGCAATGAAGTCATTGGTCTTGCAAAATCCAATCGTGTGACCTCCGGCATCATTTCTATCACCAAAGTATATTTTCCAACTACTGATCTTTCTTCTTTCTAACTTTCACATTCCAATCACCAGTAATTGTCAGTGCATACTGATTGCATGCTCAATCAATTTCGGGCTGCAAAAGTTGGTAAAAATCCTCAGTTTCTTCATCTTTGGCCTTAGTGGTTGGTATGTAAATTTGAATAATAGTCGTATTAACTGGTCTTCCTTGTAGGTGCATGCATATCATCCTATCACTGACAGCATTGTACTTCAGGATAGATCTTGAAATGTTCTTTTTGACGATGAATACGATACCATTCCTTTTTGAGTTGTCATTCCCTACGTTGTGGACCATATGATTATTCGATTCAAAATGACCAGTACCAGTCCATTTCAGCCCACTAATACCTAGGATACCTATATCTAATGCGTTCCATTCCATTTTTGATGATTTCCAGTTTTCCTAGATTCATACTTTGTACATTCCAGGTTCTGATTATTAACGGATGTTTGCAGCTATTTCTTCTCATTTTGAGTCATGCCATATCAGCAAATGAAGGGCCCAAAAGCTTGACTCCATTAACATCATTAAGGTTGATCCTACTTTGAGGAGACAGCTCTTCCCCAGTTGTCTTTTGAGTGCCTTCTAACCTGGGGGGATTATCTTCCGGCACTATATCAGACAATGTTCCACTGCAATTCATAAGGTTTTTTTCTGGCTAATTCTTCTCAGAAGTAGACAGCTGGGTCCTTCTTCCTAGACTGTCTTAGTCTGGAAGCTCAGCTGAAACCTGTCTGTCATGGGTGACCCTGCTGGTATCTGAATACCAGTGGCATAGCTTTCAGCATCACAGCAACACACAAGCCCCACAGTATGACAAACTGACAGACATGTGGAGGGTGTCAACCATTATTATGTGATTGTCCATAATTTTGTTATCTGACATAATTTTCCTATGTGTTATAAATCCTACCTCTATGATGTTAATGAGGGATTAGTGGCCATTATGTTAATGAGGCAGGACTCAGTCTACAAGATTAGCTTGTATCTTACATCAATCTCTTTTGAGAAATAAAAGAGAGAAGTGAGCAAAGAAACCTGGAGACCTCATATGATGAAGAAACAAGAACCACGAGAATAGCATGTCATTTGGACCCAGAGTCCCTGCTTTGAGAAGCTCCTCTTACCGGGGAAGATTGATGACAAGGACCTTCCCCCAGAACTGAGGACAAAAAGGCTTTCCGCTAGAGCTGTTACCCTGAATTCAGACTTCTATCCTCCTAGACTATGAGAGAATAAATTTCTCTTTGTTAAAGCCATTTACTTGTGGTATTTCTATTATAGCAGCACTAGATAACTAAGACAACAATATAGATTGAAAAATAATATCTCAAGAGGATTTGAAATAACCAGTAAACAAACATAACAGTGATTTTTTTTTTTATAATGAAGTACTTATACAAAAAAAAAAAAAAAAAGCAGCCTAAATTTCTAACAATTTATTCTGTAAAATACATGCTGGAATAGAGATATGGCAGAATTACTGTAAATCATTCTAAATCATGCCAAAAGCAAGTGCCTTTATTTACTAAGATACTCTAGCAGATGCCTCTGTTGCCTGTATCACATCATATCCCCTCCACATCTCTGATTTCAGCCAGAGCTATAGCAGGCCCTTCAGTGTGAATTAAGACTCACATTTTTTTCTGACCAAATCCCACCCAAGTATTCACCATGTGTCCTTCTGGTTTCCAACGCAGGGCCTTCTCTGCTGGCTCTGGAGCATGCAAGAACAGCCCAGAGGTATAAGAAAGTTAGTGCCCACGACAACCCTCAAGCAATGGGGGTGGTATGCTGGAGACAAATGCTCCAGGGTGCTGTTCTCCAGGCAGACCATTCTGGAAGGCATAACGTATGATTTCTGGGACAAAAAGTGGTGGAACTGAGCCCTTGCTACCCTTCTTTTGCTCAATATCATATCTGTCTGTTGGTTTTCCCTCCCTTCTGTACTCTTCCTAGTACCTTATTCCTACTTCCAGAATCACCTTCCAAATAAACTCTAAGGCTCTGCCTTCTGAGGAATCCAAATCAAGACATTTACCAATAATAGATTTTCCTTCCTTAACATAAAATTTGTGAAAACTTTGTATATCTGTACTTAGCATAATGACAATTTGTGCGGTTAGGAGACCTGTGCTATAATCCTGGTTGTTTCTCTATTAGCACTGCTTATCTGGGCTACAGTTTCTTTAGCTATGTAACATAAGTGAGAGAGATAGACTCACAACTCTTTGAGAACCTTGGCACAAGCATAGGCTGTGAAATACAGTTTAATTTACTCATAACTGTTGCATTGTGTTTGACCTATTCTCCTTGAGATGTGAAATATTCCTTAATCAGTGGTAAACATAAGAATTATTCCTTAACCAGTGGTAAGCATAAGAATTATTGAAGTTTATATTTGATGTTTTTGTTATTAATAAAAGTAATACATGCTGTACATGGTAAAAATCAAATGATACAAAAAGGCTATGAATTGAAAGGTGATAATCCCTGTCCAGCCCCTGCCCATCCCTACTCTATTTCCCAGAAGCAATCAATCTTAACTGCCTCTATTTTTAGTGCTCAGGTTACCTCCATCATTTGCAATAATGTGCAAATGCTTATAATTTCTTGGTTTAAAAGATGACTCTCCAGTATCAAATGGAAGAATTTCATCTCCTTAAATACTTCTTCACTCACTATTTTGATAGATACTCTTTTTGCTTGGTTTTGTGATGATTCCATTTGTACTTTTATGTAATCTACTCTACTTCTTTTTCTGTAAATTCTGATATTATTTCATTGCTCCCCATCTACTTCCTATCACTTGTGATCTCCCATGTTCCTCTGCATTATCAGGGTTGATAATATTTGCATTTTAATCTGAGCCATAATCGTATCTTCTCTGTTTTTGCTCTAGTGTATGGACCAGAGGTTAACAACAACAATGACAAAAAAAAAAACAGCATTTATATTTACTATATCAATGTAAATTTTGTTCATGCAATAGCCAAGTAATCTTCTAGGGTTATGTTTCCTTCTCCTTGGGTTGAAAATCATGACCCTGAGCTTGTCAAAGGAGACCGTGCCTGATCTTTCTGTGATATTACAACTTCACCAGACTGGACTCAGCCTAAGTTTCTCTCTCTTTGAGTAGTTAATTCTAATGCATAAAAATGCATAACTAATGCATTACTTATGCATGTCTAATGCATAACTCCTGGTAAAAATGACTGCTTGGTGAAAATATAGTCAACTAGGCATTACCAGGAGTCCTGGTGGCACAGTGGTTGAGAGCTCGGCTACTAACCAAAAGGTTGGCAGCTCAAATCCAGCAGCCACTCAGTGGGGCACTTCTACTCTGTCCTATAGGGTCGCTATGAGTAGGAATCCAGTCGATGGCAAAGGATTCGGTTTAGCTGCTTTGGTTTAGGCACTTCCAGAAAACAGGCGGGAAAGAACAGCTTGGAGGATAGTGCTTTTCAAAGCAAAGCTTGCATTTTTTCTACTATGATTTTAGTCCAAATTAATTTTCCTGGCTTCATTGTATTCTACATACTTCTTTCTGCTGTCTTTAAGCTTAGTTTGTTCTTTTCTTGGGTTTTCAAGGTACAAGCATAGATTTATTGATTAGAGGTTATTTTCTTTTCAAATATAGGTAATTGTTCTCTAATCAGTGCTTTAGCTGCATCCCATAAATTTTTGTATGTTGTGTTTATATTTTCATTTAGTTCAAAACACTTTAATTGTCCTTGAGACTTCCTCTTTGATTCATGATTTACTTATAAGTGTGTTGATTGATTTCCAAATATTTAGGAGTTTTTCCAAATATATTTCTGTTATTTATTATCTAATATAATTTCATTATGCTCTTCGAATATACTCTGTATGATTTCTATTGTTTTTAATTTGTTGAGATTTGTATTATGATCCAGACTGTGTTATATTCTGGTGAATGTTCCACGTGCTCTGGAAAAGAAAGTGTATTATGCTACTGATTGGAAGCGTATACTATAAATTTCAGTTAGGTCTAGTTAGTTGATATTGCTGTTCAAGAATTCTATATCCTTACCAATTTTCAGTCTATTTATTCTATCAACTACTGAAGAGAAGTATAGCTGTGAATTTTTCTACTTCTTCTTTGATTTGCATCAGTTTTTTCCTCCTGTGTTTTGAAGCTCTTTTATGTAATCCGTGGACACATCTAAGATTCTTACCTATTTTTGGAAAATTGGTCCACTTATTATAACTTAATGCCCTTCTTTTTTTCCTGATAATTTTTTTGCTCCAAAGTCTACTTTGTTGAATATTATTGTAACCACTCCAGCTTTCTATTGGATAGTGTTTCTTGGTATACATTTCTCCATTCTGTTACTGTTAAACTATGTCTTTATATTTAAAGTGGGTTTCTTGTAGCTAGCATATAGTTGTTTATTGCTTTTTTATACAATCTAACATCTTTTATCTTTTACCTGGTATGTTTAAATCATTCACATTTGATGTAATTATGGATATTTGTTGTTGTTAGGTGTTGTGGAGTCAGTTTTGACTCATAGCAACCCTATGTACACCAAAACAAAACATTGCCTGGTCCTATGCCATCCTCACAATGTCATTATACTTGAGCCTATTGTTGTAGCCAGTGTGTCAATCCATCTCACTGAGGGTCTTCCTCTTTGTCACTGACTCTCTACTTTAAAAAACATGATGTTCTTCTCCAGGGACTGGTTCCTCCTGATAACATGTTCAAAGTATGTGACACAAAGTCTTGCCACCCTAGCTTCTAATGATCATTTTGGTTGTACTTCTTCCAAGGCAGGTTTGTTCCTTCTGTGGCAGTCCACGGTATAGTCAATATTCTTCACCAACATCATAATTCAAAGGCATCAGTTCTTCTTTGCTTTTCCTTATTCATTGTCCACCTTTTGCATGCGTATGAAGTGACTGAAAACATCATGGCTTGGGTCAAGTGCACCTTAGTCCTTAAAGTGATATCTTTGCTTTTTAACACCTTATAGAAGTCTTCTGCAACAGATTTGCCCAATGCAATATGTCATTTGATTTGTTGACTTCTGTTTCCGTGGGCGTTGATTGTAGATCCAGGTAAAATGAAATCCTTGACAACTTCAACATTTTCTCCACTTATCGTGATGTTGCTTATTGGTCCAATTATGGGGACTTTTGTTTTGTTTATGTTAAAGTATAATCCATAGTGAAGACTGTAGAATTTGATCTTCATCATGACTGCTTCAAGTCCTCTTCACTTTTAGCAAGCAAAGTTGTGTCAGCTGCATATCACAGATAAGAGTTAATAAGTCTTCCTCCAATCCTGATGCCACAGTCTTCTTCATATAGTCCAGCATCTTGGATTCTTCGCTCATCATACAGATTGAATAAGTATGGTGAAAGGGCACAACCCTGAAGCATACCTTTCCTAATTTTAAACCACACAGTATCACCTTGTTCTGTTCGAGTGATTTCCTCTTAATCTGTGTACATGTTCCCCACGAGCACAATTGTCTGGAATTCCCATTCTTCGTAATGTTATCCATAATTTGTTATGATCCACAGAGTTGAATGCCTTAGCATAGTCAATGAAACATAGGTAAACATCTTTCTGGTGTTCTCTGCTTTCAGCCAAGATTCATCTGACATCAGCAATGATATCCCTCTTTCCACATCCTCTTCTGAATCCAGCTTGAATTTCTGGCAGTTACCTACCAATGTACTGCTGCAACCACTTTTGAATGATCTTCAGCAAAATTTTACTTGCATGTGATATTAATGATATTGTTAGATAATTTCTGCATCTGTTGGATCATCTTTCTTGGGAATGGGCACAAATATGGATCTCTTCCAGGTAGCTGTCTTCCAGATTTCTTGGTATAGATAAGTGAGCACCTCCAGCACTGCATCTGTTTGTTGAAATATCTCAGCTGGTTTTTCTTCGATTCCTGGAGCCTCGTTTTTCACCAATGCCTTCAGTGCAGCTTGGACTTCTTCCTTCAGTACCATCACTTCTTGATCATGTAATACCTCCTGAAATAGCTGAATATCAACCAATTCTTTTTGATACACTGAGTGGATAATTAGATAAAAACAGACCATCTTGTTAGCAGTTTTCAATTTGTTCCATCTAGTCTTTTCTTTTTTTTTCTTTTTCTGCCTTCTCATATTAATGGAGCATTTTTTATTATCTTTTTTCTAAAAGCTGTATTGAGGAATAATTCACATATTATAAAATTCACCCATTTTAAGTGTACAAGTCAATGGTTTTAGTAAATTTGCACAGTTATACAACTATCATCACAATCCAGAGTTAGAATATTTTATCACCTCAGAGAGGCCCCCCATGCCTGTATGAAGGCATTATTACCTATTCCCAGGCCCAGTTCCTGACAACCACTCACCTACATTCTCTTTATGTAGACTTGTCCTTTCTGGACATTTCATGTAAATGGAATTACATAATATGTGACCTTTTGTGTCTGTCTCCTTTCACTTAGGTTCATTCTTGTTGTAGCCTGTATCATTTGCTTATTTCCTTTGATTGCTGAAAAGTATTCTATTTCATAGATTTACAACCTTTTGTTTATTCATTTGCCAGTTAATATAAATTTGGGTGCAAATTAACACCACAAAAAAGTATCACATTACATCCATCAGGATCGTTCTAATTAAAAAGATAGACAATAGCAACTGTTAGTGAGGAAGCAGAGAAACTTCAACCCTTATACTTCTTTGGTAGGAAGGTAAACAGGGAAGCCACTTTAGAAAAATTACAGTACAACATGAATGTTTTCCCTTAGCCATGGAAACTGTCATAACTGCTCCTCCTGTTTTTACTCTTGTCGCTTCCAATACGGAAGCAAAGTGATCTTTTCCCTTTTCAAAGCAATTCTGGTGGTAGCCTTTCCCTTCAAATTAAAAATTCTTGGTGGTTTCCACTGTTCTTAAGATAATGAACAAAATACTTATCAAGCATTTTATAAAGGTCTGTAAGCTCAGCCCCCTCTCTACTTCCTACATTTCACAACTCTTCCTCTAGTTCTTTCTGCTCTGGCTACAGTGTCCTTCCATTTCTTCAAAACATGCTTCTTCTCAACTCAATCCTTTGACTATACTACATCCACTGATTTAAATGACTTCTCCATCTCAACCAAGACCTCCTTTTATGTTTTACTATTTCAGCTCAATGTTTAGTTCGAGAGCCCTTGCAGGACTCCCTGTATGTTCATTTCACTGTGGCATTAACTTTCATCCCATTTATCATAGTTGTGACTTTTGGTTTGTTTGCATAATTTTATTTATGTCTTTCAACCACCAGAATGGAGTAGGAACCAGGTCTGTTTTTTTACTCACCATTATATCCATAATACCGAAACAAGTTTTTGACACTTGCCTTAGTAAATGTTGATTAAGTAGTTGTTCAATCAACATTTATCACATAAATCAATCCCTTCTTAACAGTCCCCTATCTCACTCAACATGTCCCAAGCTGAACTAGTCATCTCTGCTTTTATGATCCCAAATAGTAAGTGCGTATTAGGAGTTCTAAGAAGTTCATATGTATTAACTAATTTAAGCCTCACAACAACCCCATAAGGTGTTGTTGTTAGGTGCTGTTGAGTTGGTTCTGACTCATAGGAGAGAGTCGAACTGCCCCATAGCATTTCCAAGCAGTGGCTGGTGAATTTGGACTACTGACATTTTGGTTAACAGCTGAGCTCTTCACCACTATGCCACCACGGCTGCTAACCACAATGCTGCCAGTTCTAATCCACCAGGCACTCCTTGGAAACTCTATGGGGAAGTTCTACTCTGTCCTATAGGGTCGCTATGAGTGGGAATTGACTTGACAGCAACAGGTTTGGTTTTTTGGTCTTTTATTAGGAGTTCTTGGTGATTCAGAATGTGTTGATAAATGAAAGGTTTAATTTTAGCATACTACCCATTTTAAAGTTTTAGCCATAACATGCAGAGAGGTAGGAATTTATTTGGCATCAGCTTGAGTAAGAAGATGTTTTGAATGCAGTGATGACTCATGATTCTCTAAGCTCTGTAAATATGAAGGTGTTTGTACTAGCCAGGTGTATTTGTTTCCTTGAGCTTCTATAACAAAATACCACAAAGTGGGTGGCTTTAGAGAACAAAAATTTATTGTCTTACAGTTCTGAAAGCTAGAAGTCCAAATTCAGGGCATAGGCATGGCCATGCTCTCACTGTCTGCTCTAGGGGAAGAGCTATCCTTTTCTTTCCGGTTTTGGGTAGTCCCAGGTGTCTCTTGGCATTTCTTGGCTCATAGATGTTTTTTCACATGGCATCTTCTCAGTATGTGACTCTGTCCCAGTATCTGTTCTCCCCTTTATAAGACACCTCTCAGAAGGGATTAGACCCACCCTACTCCAGTATGACATTGTTAATTTGACTGATAATATCTTAAAGGAAGCCCTAATTTCCAAACGAGTTCACATTCACAGGTAGAGGTTAGGATTTCAAGATATCTTTTGGGTAAATGCAAATTCATAACATCAGGATAGCAAAGTTATGTTACAATAACAAATTATCTCTGGAATGCCATTGAACTAAAAATAAAGTTTATTTTTTACACATACTACATATCTAAAGCTGTTAAGTGAAGGGTACTCTGTTCCCTGTTGTCACTCAGGAGACCAGAATGACCAAGGCTCTGCCGTCTAGAATATTAGCAGTGACTATGGCAGAAGAAAAGAGTACATGGAGAATTCACATGTACATCCATGCTTTGACTCAAAAACGATGCTCATCGCACCTGGGCATAGCCCATTGACTAAGTCTAGTCAGATGAGTCCACCTAACTGCTAGGGAGCTGGGGAATCTTAGAGAGAATATGAATATTTGTTGAGCAATAAATGTTTCTTCCAGAGTATTAAAGTAAATTATTCATTAACCCCTTAAATTTAAGTTTAGATTTCTCCAGTAAATATTAAGGAAACTGTAACCGAATGTAAATATAAATTCATGTGCACATCTCCTCTGTGCCTGTGTGTATAATGGTCCCGACTAATTCTCTACCTTATTGACTTTCCTTCCATAGCAAGGGGATAAATTATACAATACAAGTTCTAAATGTAGGTCTGTCATGTTTTTCATGACTGAGATTTTCCAGAAGAAATATTAGAGTACAGGTAGTCCCTGCCTTACTATGTATTCAAGTTACAACAAACTGTACGTAAAACCATCCTTTTTATTTTTTGGTTTACGTAACCTGCCTATAACTGGAGAAGTAGGAAGCACTGATGTTGAGGGTATAAGTTTATATGTAATGTTTCCAACCCACAAAGACAAATAGAGATCACATTTATAGAGATAATGACAATAAAAGGCAATAGCAATGATAACTAAGGAAAAAAAAAAAAAGAGGAGGTCTTTGACTTAAAGTCATAACTCACTTATGAAATAGTCGTCAGAATGGAACCCTGTAAGTCAGGAACCACATGTAACTGTAATGTTATAAATTGTTTGGCATCCTGTATTATATTTCCTAAATTTTCCTATTGAGGCTTTCTTGAACATTCTACTTATTTTGTTATTTTATTACTACTTTCCTTTCATACTTCTGATTATTTTTGAGCCCATTGCTGTTTTAACCTTTCATTTTCATGAATTTTTGTTTTTGGTGTTTTGCTTTTTTTTGTTTTTCCTTCTGTAAGTATTGTGCCAGGAGTTGTGGGGATCAGGCCAAAGAAAAGTTTCAGATACATAGACAATAGTCTATTTCATTTTATGTATCTTCATAATATGACTTCATTACTTTAACTGGGTAACCTTTAATAATTTCTTAATTTCTCTAAGTCTCAATTTCCTATTATATAAAATAAAGTTTATAGTAATTTCCTCTAGGTTTTTTTTTTTTAAAACAGAGATAAAAGTAAAATAAAAAAATATATACCTAACATAATTTATGGCACATAATAGACACTAAATAAATGTTAGTCTCCTAGTACCAGACGGCTAATTCAGAGACCGTAGGATGGAGTACAGTCTTCAAAAAACTACACCGAAATTCAGGTACCCTCACTTAGTAAGTGGGTAAAGAGATATTTCTAAACGTCATTTATTACTCTGTGAAATAGGAGCAGTGCCCACCGCCTGACCATACTGTTCTCAAAGAGTCCATAAGCGCAAAGATGAGAATTGTAGTTTTGGAGTCAGACCACAGAAGGCTTTATTTATGATCTAACACAGTATTATTCAGTATTCAGGTATTTTCACTCTGCTTTTGCCCCTCTACTTGAAAAAAGTCATCTAAGTTTTATATGTGCCACCAATTTTTTAGGGGTGCGGACATGCAGAATTTGGCCTGCAGCAGATCACATGCTTCTGTGTATTCCTTCCATCTTTTTTTTTGATGGTTCCTGTGTCATTCAATATTTTGCCCATTAAAACAAAAAAAAAAAAAAAGGAAAATCAAACCCATTGCTGTCAAGTCAATTCCAACTTATAGCGACCCTACAGAACAGAGTAGAACTGCCCCAAAGAGTTTCCAAGGAGTTGGTGAATTCGAACTGTTGACTTTTAGGTTAACAGCCTGAGCTCTTAACAACTAACTGTGCCACCAGGGTTCCATTTTGACCATAGAACACTTCAGTATTGCAACTCGAGGCTTGAATTTTTTCTTTAGTTCCTGCAGTTTGGGAAATGCCAACTGTGTTCTTCCCTTTTCAGTTTTCTAACTCTACGTCTTTGCATACTTTATTATAATATTTTACTTAGTCTTCTAAAGCCACTCTTTGAAATCTTCTATTCAGGTTTTTTACATGATCATTCCTTCCTCTGTTCAGCTCTTTTACATGCTCTTTTGTTCTCTTCAGGTACTCCATGTTCAAGAGCAAGTTTCGGAGGATTCTGACATCCATTTTGATCTTTTGTTTCTTTCCTGTCTTCTTAATGTTCTCTTACTTTCTTCATGTATGATGTCCTTGATGTCATTGTGAAACTCTCCTGGTCTTCAGTTATTAGTGTTCAATGCATCAAATCTATTCTTGAGATTGTCTCTAATTTCATGTGGGATATAGTCAAGGTTGAATTTGGGCTCTCGTAGACTTGCTGTAATTTTCTTCAGTTTCACCTTGAACTTTCATTTGAGCAATGATGGTCTGTCCCACAGTCAGCCCCTGACCTTGTTCTGACTGATGACGTTGAGCTTCTTCATCATCTCTCTCCACAAACGTAAGTTGATTCTTGTGTATTCCATCTGGCAAGGTCCAAGTGTATAATTGCCATTTGTGTTGTTGAAAAAGATGTTTGGAATGAAGAAGTCGTTGGTCTTGCAAAATTCTATCACACAATCTCCTGAATCATTTCTATCACCAAGGCCATATTTTCTGACTACTGATCCTTGTTTGTTTCCAACTTTCACATTCCAATCACCACTAATTATCAATTCATCTTGATTGCATGTTCGATCAATTACAGACTGCAGAAGATGGTAAGAAAAATAAAACTTCAATTTCTTCATCTTTGGCATTAGTGGTTGGTGCATAAATTTGAATAATAGTCATATTAAATGTCCTTCCTTGTAGGTATAGGATATTATCCTATCACTGACAGTGTTGTACTTCAGGATAGATTTTGAAATGTTCTTTTTGACAACGAATAAGATGCTGTTCCTCTTCAATTCGTCATTTTTGGCGTAGTAGATTATATGATTGTACAATTCAAAATGGCCAATACTAGTACATTTCAACTCACAAATGCTTAGGATATCAATCTTTATGTGTTCCATTTCATTTTTGAGGACTTTCAATTTTCCTAGATTCATACTTTGTACATTCCATGTTCCAGTTATTAATGGATATTTGCAGCTCTTTCTTCTCATTTTGAGTCATGCCCCATCAGCAAATGAAGGTCCTGAAAACTTTACTCTATCAAAGTCATTAAGGTCAACTCTACTTTGAGGAGGCAGCTCTTCCCCAGTTGTCTTTTGAATGCCTTCCAACCTGGGGGGCTCACCTTCTGGCACTATATCAGACAATTTTCTGCTGCTATTCATATGATTTTCACTGGCCACATTTTTCAGAAGTGGACCACCATGTCTTCCTAGTCTCTCTTAGCCTGGAAGCTCTACTGAAGCCTGTTCACCGTGGTTGACACTGCTGGTATTGAAATACAGGTGGCATAGCTGCCAGCATCACAGCAAAACACAAGCCACCACAGTACAACTAACTGAGAGAGGAGTGGTAGGATAGAGGCATCCCATTGCTGTCGAGTCAATTCTGACTCATAGCAACCCTGTAGGACAGAGTAGAACCGCCCCATAGAGTTTCCAAGGAGTGCCTGGTGCATTTGAACTGCTAACCTTTTGGTTCGCAATTGTAGCACATAACCACTATGCCCCCAGAGTTTCCTTGGGGTAGAAGCATAACGGGAAGTAAATATGATGAGGGAGAAATTCTTTTCCCAGTGTGTCATTAACGTTAGTTAACTTTTATTAGAAAGAGTTGTAGCAAAGGAAATACATAATTTGGTTTGTATTAAATTTCGGTATTAGCGAATTTTAAAGTAACTAAAAAAAGAATTCTATAATTTTGTTTTAAGATTATGTGGCCTGTCAAATTAATTATCTACTTATTTACCTGTGATTTCACATTAGTGTTAATCATTAAGAGTTGACCTTATGTATTTCTCAGCATGAATACTCATGCATGTGTGTCATACAAGAATGACAAGAAATAATTATTTAAAGGTTACTATACAAGTTTGTGATTTTATTAAATGATGACTATTTATATTCAGCACAGATTATGCTTAATAAAAGATAGGTATTAGTGATGCTGTTTTAGACTCAGTACCTACTCCTAAGCTTTCTAAGGAGTCTCATGGTTTTTTAAAGATACATCTCATTCTTTGGCCAAAAGAAAAATACTCATTTTCAACTTTTAGATATTTCTAAAATATTTTGAATGAAATATTTCAAATTCTGAAGAAACTCCACGAAGTTTCAAAGTGTTTTTTGGAGCAGTAAAATTAGTGAATAGATTTAAGCTGATTTTTTAAAAGTAGTTGCCACCTTTTGGTATATTAATTTGTGTGTATGTAAATGTACACATTTATAGCATATTTTATAGTTTATGGATTTACATGCTGTTTTATAGTTAATGTACAGTTAACACATTTTTATAAAAGAAGAAAACTTTTCTTTCAGTCTATTATTAGGATTATAAAATATTAATTTTTACCCTCAGTCAAGGTTTGATTAAAACAATGAATGAGCTTCCAAAATTATTCATTTAATAGGTGATTAAAATAATATCACATATATTATTATTCTTGAATTTCTTGACTCTTTGAACATCCTTTTATATTTCACAGATTTGTATCTAAGGTTTTGCTCTTTTAGTTAAAAAGATAGAATAATAGATATTATTATATCTTCCTCAGTGATGCATCAAAAGTTATGAAACCAGCCATAGTACCAATGAAACATTTACTTCCTTTTTTTTCCAAATAAAGATTAAATCATCAGAGAGTAATACCAATATCGGAGATACAGTTTCAAATGAATTTAATTCCTCCTGCTTTTTCACTAGAGGAGGGAAGGTTGATGTTGTCATGTGGCTTCATTAAACCACCACTAAAAAAACCCACTGCCGTCGAGTTGATTCTGACTCATAGCGACCAAACCAGTGAGGTTTATTTATTTATTTATGAGTTACTTGGGTTTGGTATTTTCCATTCACATCCATTACTATTGCAGAAATTGTGTTTGAAAGTAGATATCAAAAAATATCTAGGGATTTATTTTTAACTGAGATTAAAATGTACCATATATATTTAAAGCATCAATAGCAACTTCTTTAAAACCTGATCTTTTATAATTTAGGTCTCTTTTTTTTTTTTATATAAGAACCCATCACAGTTCGCCATCACAGAGTAGTGAAATATCTGACCTTTAAGGAAAATATCCAGGGTGGGGACACAAAGAGGTGGGAGCCTATATCACCAGGATTCCACATCATTTTTTTCCATGTGCAAACTCTCTTTCAGGATTACAAATCACTAAAGACAGATATAGTCATCTGTACACTGTTTGAGGAAGACATTTCCTCTCTTCTGTTTCGTATTTACAATTCCACTGGGTTCATAAAATGGTTAGATGTACAGAGCCATGAACAAACTACAGCGCTTTTAATAGAGCCATTCATCTGCTCCTTTTGAAGGTTAGTGCTCTCTCTCGAGGGAGGATTCTCAGATAATAAGAGGAAAATGAATGCCAGTTGAGCACCTGTAATCAAATTACTCTTAATTCCCTCAACTCTTGTCAGATATTGAGCTCCTCATATCGTTCCATAGGTGGGCATTTTACAGACCCCCATGGTGTAATACAGTTAGTTTCCTTTCTCACTTCCCTTTCTCTTTCCTGTTCTCTAGCCACCATCCATCATGGCTGGGTAAATCCTGTCAGGTGGAAAGTCTCAGCCGTACAAACAGTCAGACACCGCGCCAGCCTAGTCTACCCTTGCACCTGTCACATTACAGCATTCAGCTTGTGAGGAAAGGGGCCAAAAGAACGCTTATGCAATGGATATGGGCAACGTGCCCAGCATTTCAATAGGCACAGTGTGGCCTCAGCAGTCATCCTGGTAGGATGCTGCTGCTCCTGAAAAGAGTCACAGTTCGCCCCACCCCCAGTCCCCAAAGAAGGACTGATCTATGTAAAATGCTTGCTCCTTAAAACCTAGAGCAAACTGGAATTTAGTCCAGATCCTCACACACACAATGTGTCACATGTAACAAAACAAGCCCAGGACAAAGCACTGAGCTTCTGAATCTTTCAGCTGGTCCATAACTCATCCTGTGTAAAGGCTACCCAGGGAATTTGTAGAAGGGGATGAAGTGTTCCATTTCATTTGTATTGTGTCACTTGGGACCTGAGATGAATTCAGGATGCAGCCTTAGACATGCTGGGAATTTCTTTGATTGGATTAGGTTGATTACATATGCTTTATATATATATATATTTTTTTTAATCCCAACTTTTGTTGTCATGAAAAATAATGGTTTCACACAATTACAAAAGGAACTATAACTCCGAAGGAGTTCTTTTTTTGATTCTTTCCTTACTAACTTTCACCATGAAAAAACTTGTAATCCAGAGATACATGCAAAGATACAAATTCAAGGATGTGTGTCATTATAATGGAAATAATGCACAAACTAAAATTATCTGCAATCAGGTAACTCATCTATCAGTTATGAAAAAATGAATGTTAGTGTTGAAAATGTCCACCTCACAAGTTTGCTATAAGGACAAGTTATAACATACAGCATTTTCCACCAGAAATATATTTTGTTAAATCAGTTGAAAATTGTAGTGCTAAACTATTTTTATCTTTCCTGGTCAGCTGAATCTATCTACATCCATCCATCCATCCACCCACCCATCCACCCACCCACCCACCCACCCATCCATCCATCCATCCATCCATCCATCCATCCATCCATCCATCCATCCATCCATCCATCCATCCATCCATCATCTGTCTGTCTGTCTATCTATCACAGTTACTAGGGGCCAGACACTGTGCTAGACTCTGGCTAAAGTAATGAATAAAATAGATAACATCTCTGTGCTTTTTGAGTTTATTGTCTGGTATTTTCTGTGTATTTACCAGCAGTTAAAGTAACTAGATACATAAAACATTACTTAGGAGGATTCTTTAACTAAGGAATTTATCTAGACTCTAAAAATTTGTGGAATATGACTGAAATAGACTCTGCCATGAGAGCAATACATCTATTTTACTATACTGCCTTTCAGAAAGACCTACACATTTGCATTCTGATACTAATATGCAGCTTATTCTCCCCATGTACTGGGTGACCATCCCTCAGTAGAATGCATAAGGCAATAATACGCCTTCTGTTTGGATCCTCTGTGTGTTGGACACTGTTTATACCATCACATCTTTTTTTCTTATCTTTAAGATCCACTGAGTTTCAAACATTAACCCTTCCCAGTACTGACATTAAGCCAGCATAAACAAAGTATATTCTAGGAAATGTTCCCTGGGATAACAAATGTTCCTTACAATGGCATGTACGGTTCTGTGGTTGCGTAAGTTTGAGGAATGCTGGGTTAAACCAAGTTTCACAGTTTCTCCACTCCATAATTTCTCAAACTATTTCATGCCATCAACAAATGTTAAGTGAGCACCTATTATGTGCCAGGCAGTACTCTAGGTGCTGAGGAAACCCTTGTGAAGAGTGAACAGGACAAAAAAGATTCCTGTTGTCCCCCCATGGAATATACTTTCTAGGTGAGATTCACCCAAAAAAGTGAACAAACGAGCAAGATCATTTTGAATAGTGGTGAGGACTGTGAAGACCTTAATGGATGATATTATAGGAGTAATTGGAAGTAGGGAACAACTTAAGTACTGTGATCAGGGAGGACCTAACTGAAAAGGTGACATTTGAGCTGAAACTTGAAGATTGATGAAGAGCCAACAATGTGAAGAGCACAGAAAAGAGCTCAGCAGGCAAAGCAAACAGTGAGTCCAAAGGCCTGGCAGGAGAAACCTTAGCGTGTTGGAGAAAGAGAAAGAAGTCTCTGTGGTCAGAGCTGAGAAATTGAGGGGGTTGTATACTTGATGAGGTACAATCTTAGAAGCTACAGTAAGAAGTCCGATTTTGTGGTTGGTAAAATGGAGATCACTTTGAAGGGTTTTAAGCCTTGGCCTAACCTGATTTGCAGTTTGAAAAGATCTCCTTGGCTGTTGTGTGGAGAATGGAATTCAGGGCCAAGATTAGAAGTGGAAACCAGCTAGGTGGCTCTTATAGTAGTTCATCTGAGAGATGAGAAAGGCGGTGTCACTGCAGATAGGAAGATGTGGATGGTTGTAGCACATTTTTGAGGAGTTAAGTCTACAGGACGCCTGATGGGTTGATGTGGGAAATGGGTATAAGAGAGAAGTCAGTTATGCCTTCTAGCTTTGCGACTTGAACAATTGAATATGTGGTGGTATGTTTGACTGAGCTGAGAAAGACTGGGGAAGCAAATGCTTAAAGGAATGAGGAAATCAAGAAATTGCTGGAATGCTTACTTCTTTCTCCAAGGCCTCCTTTGATCTGTATTTCATTCTTTGTATTTGGTTAAAAAATTAAGACTTTGTCATTTGATTACAGAGAAATTTTCCCAACACATTAAAAACTACTGATAGGCAATACGGCTGCTGTGTGTCTCTAATCCAACGTTTTTCAATCTTTTATTACACATGAACCATTTGATAAGCATAAACACTCCTCACTCTCTGTGAAATACACAGATAATTGTCATCCAGTAGTAATTTCTTCCCCATTTCTTACCGACAGGCCCTCTGATTTTTTTCACCCTTCTATGATGTCCATGTACTTCAGGGGTAGCTGGCTTAGAGCAGAATCTTGATTGGTACAAAACAGCTAGTGACTTTATGTCCCTTGAGCATTTATTGGTCTATGTATGATCATGGGACATAATTCTGGTCAATGCTATTCTAAGAAAAGTCTGGCAAGATTTTTCTCACTTGTAAAAAATAAAAGAAATATTTACTTTTATTTCTCTTGACATTATTATCTCCATGTGATTCCTAAAATTAAGATAGACATCTGACAAGCTTGAAGAGAGCAAGCCTGAGAAACCAAGTCAAAATTCTAGGGAAATAAAGAAAACACAGAAAGAAATTATGTCTGAAGAATCTGAGTTCAGCCCTGGAATTATCCTACTTCTGCACATTTTGTTATGTTAAGATGTATATATATGATAGTATACACACACACTCACATACATACATATATTTCACTTTGCTTGCTATGTTTTCTATTATTTATAGCCAAACCATATCCTAACCCATATACTTTTTTTTTTTTTTTAAGCTATTTGAGATTTCAAAATACAGTAAATGTCATGACTAAGATCAAATCAACCCAATTTTGGACTTGAAAGATACATATTTTTACTTTGATCATTCAGTGTTAGTGTAAGGACTGAGACTACTTGCCTTAAACTTTTCTTCCTAGGTTGTGTGGGAGCTGAACAACAAGGTAAATCACTTTCAATATCACATCTCTATTCTGTTTTGTTCCCAACTACATGTGCTCCACTTTCTATACTCTTCCAATTCCTGCCCTCTAAGAGAATTATAGCACTAATATCAGGGATCCAGATCTCTTGTTTCTAGGCATGTGGTGATGAGATGGATGTTTTCAACTCCCTTTGTTAGGAAATCACATCCTGCTGGGAATAGAGCTGAAAACATGACTTCCATGCTCATCTCAGAAACTCTCAACACTGAACCTGTGTAAGTTGAGAACTTGTGGTGGCCATCTTTCCCACTCCACGGGGAGGGCCTAAAAAAAGAAGCTCAGTCACAGAAAAGTGATACCAAAAACCCTTGAAAGCAAAGAACCTTTTCTGGTTAGAGTCCGAAGAGACGTATTACAGAGAAGTAAGTCAAAGAGATGCCAAGCACGAAAAGGATTCAGGGCACTGTGTTGAGAAGTAGGGCCCATATGCAAAAACTGGAAAGAGAGGCCTCCAGGAGCTAAGGGTAGCCCCCTTCAGCTATAAGAACTCACAGGCTTGTATTGACAGGACTATTTCACTAACAAGTTTGCAGCATGCTCTGACTGGATTAGGCAACAGTGTAGCAAGAACCCTCTTGACCATGGTCATGTACTGACGGAGAAGTTTCTTTCTGTGTGGAGAAAGGGAAACAGAAGGAATGTATGTTCTGTGGAGCCATATCCTCCGCCCAGACTGGAATCTGTAATCCTGACTGTTATCCTGAAGTGGAAGCTTAGCTTCTCAAATGTCTCAGACGCCTATGGAAACCTATGTAGCAGTTTCAAACACTGTGGAAACTTTATCACTTCTCAGTGCTTTCCATCTTTTTTCATGTCAAGGCTCATACACACATAATAATATTTGGATGGCACACTGGATTAAAAAAAAAGAAAAGAAAAACCACCCCTACCCAGTGGAGACCAGCCCATGGACTCCAGATGCTGAGGCCCTGCCCAGCTACCCCAAGGAATGAGAATATCCATAACTTGTCCATCTGTCCAATGTTAGCAGCTCACTAGGTTTGGAAGCTATAACATGGTCTAAGGCTTTCCTTGAATTCTTTAGTAGGCTAGCTTCTACCTGGTGAAGAAAAACTGCTCATTCTTTCTCAGAACTATATCCTTCTTAGCTAAACCATTCTATCTTTCTCATACAAGGAAGTAGAGGAATAAATCTGATTTTTTTTTTCCCCATTGGAAAACTTCTTTTTTTTTTTTCTCTTACTATACTAACTGAAGTGATAAATTTCATTTTGGGAATATTCAGTCCCCTGGGAAAAATCAAAGAGAGAAAGAAAGACTAAATTTACTTCAGGGGAGTCATAAATTTATTTATATGCATGGTGCCAGGGGCTGACTTGATGCTGGGGCAATAGGCAGGGAGGCAGAAAACAATTTTAAAAAGTTTAATGAATGCTATGATAGTGGGTAAGCACAAAACCATTGGATGGAAGAAAAGGCATCTTGGCAGTTACTTTCTCTAAAATAGTATATTGCATTGTGCAATATTAACTTATATTTACATATGCTTTCTTTACTGGTGCTAGGAATCTCTTTCTAGTCATGGGCTTTGGGGTCTTGACGACTTGGAAAATTTAAGGCTGAGGTACCTTTGAAGAGATTTACTGTGTGCAGTGGAGGGCTTCTTCAAGTACAGCAACTCAAGGCCTTAATACAGTTAAGGAGGTGTATAATTGTGTTTATGATCCATATGCCTCACCCTAGTGTTACAAAATTGACACTCAAATTTAACTTCCTTTAAGTCTAACATGTGTCAGAGCCACTTATGTAGCCACATAAGTGAGAGAGTTAGGGAGAAAAATCTAGGAATATTATCTCTGGGTTGTTTGATTCTCAATCACTAACATGTATGTGCAACAATATCTCTTAACATTTCTTTGTAAGTTAGCTGTTGAGCTCATTTCAGCTGATGGTGCTGAATTTTTTTTAAATATTTAAATCAGTGAATTCAGAATTTAAACTTTGTTAGTTTTATGATTTTTAAGTCTTTGCAGCGTTTACATTTAGCAACATCTTGATTCTTCCCCTTCCCCTCCTTCTCACGTATTGAATTATGTCCCCCCAAAAATATGTGTATCAATTTGGCTGGGCCGTGATTCCCGGTATCGTGTGATTTTCCTGTATGTTGTAAATCCTGCCTCTATGATGTTAATGAGGGAGGATGGGTGGCAGTTGTGTTAGTGAGGCAGGACTCAGTCTACAAGATTGGATAGTGTCTTAAGGCAATCTCTTGAGCTATAAAAGAGAGAAGCGAGCAGAGAAACAGGAGGTACCTAATACCACCAAGAAAGCAGTGCCAGGAGCAGAGCAAGTCCTTTGGACCCTGGGTCCCTGCAGAAAGAAGGAAAATTGACGAGAAGGTCAACAGAGAGAGAAAGCATTCCCCTGGAGCTGAAGCCCTGAGTTTGGAGTTTTAGCCTACTTTACTCTGAGGAAATAAATTTCTCTTTGTTAAAGCCATCCACTTATGGTATATCTGTGATAGCAGCACTAGGTGACTAAGACAGTAGCCTCTAAGTTCAGAAGGGAGAGTGGAAGGGGCTAGTGTATATAATGGCCTCCAGGGGAGGGGCTGCTCCTGGTCAACATCTGATGCTCTGGACATTTGTTGAGATGAAACTTACTTTTTTTGGTCCTAATTTTCATGCTGAAATTCCCACTACTCAAATCTGAGGTCCACACATTCTTCATCCTCCCCATTAATACTTGAAAATAAATTCTTACTAAAACAGTATAAAAAACTTGCTGCCATCCAGTCGATTCTGACTCCTAGTGATCATACAGGACAGAGTAGAGCTCTCCCATAGGGTTTCCAATCCTGTAATCTTTATGGAAGCAGACTGCCACATCTTTCTCCTGCAGACCAGCTGGTGGGTTCAAATCGCCAACCTTTTGATTAGCAGCTAAGCACTTAACCACTGCAGCACCAGGGCTCCTAAGAACAATGTTAAAAAAAAAAAATATTGCTGTCGAGTTGATTCTGTCTCATAGTGACTCTATAGGACAGAGTAGAACTGCCCCATACAGTTCCAATGAGCAACTAATGTATTCGAGCTGCCAACCTTTTGGTTAGCAGCCAAGCACTTGAACCACTGCACCAGAAGCTGTTTCTCAAAAGGAGAGCAGTTACCTACAGAGGATGGCAGGGCTTTGCTCCAAAATCCTGAGGGTCTGCCCTGTGATTGACCAATAGGCACCTGCCAAAGACTGTAAACAGCATCTCTATCTGCCACTGACACTTCAGCACCATTGGATCAGCTGGATCATATGGCCCAAGTGGCAGAGCTGCTTGCATGGCAGCCTAAACCTGTTGTAGATCCTTCTCTTCATCTGGACCCCACTCAAAAAAAGCAGTATAGACTGGGTAAATTAACCGCTGTGACTTGATCCTTTGCCTATGAAATACACTCTTACTTCTTTATAAGCTCCAGGCTGTCTTCAGTTGTATCATTCATGAGAACCGAAAAATTCAGTCTTGATCATACATACTTCAGTGGCCCATCTCTTCCATACCCAACAGCTATAAAAAAAAAAAAAAATTTTTTTTTTTTTTTAGGTCAGTATAAATACATCAATACTGCTTTTTAAAGAGGCAAAGAGTGGAAAGCATGCCAACTGAACACTATTATTGGGATGTTCTGTAAACTCAGGCCAGAGTACACAGAACAGCTCCTGAATTTTAAGTGAAAGCTCTCTAACTAACCATTCTATACCTTGTGTTCTTACCATATAAACTTTTTTTTTCTCCCATGCTGCCAGATGTTCACTGTATTGAATCTCAACAAATTATTTAGGGCATAGGAGGGAACTGACAAAGTTATCATTAAATAAGAGGGAATTAATAGTATGGTGACTGTATGGTGATTATACAGTAACCTCATTGCAAGTTATAATTATATATTCAGCATATATGTAACAACATAACTTAGAAAAAAGGACTGTATCTCTGAAGGAATTACCCTGTATCAGAGGCTTTCATAAATTTAAGCTAAATTACATGCAACATGTACCTAGGCCTTTTAGTAGCACTTGTGGCTATCCTGTTGCTTTGTTGTTGGTACTAAGTGTTAAGTCCCAGATAAGTAAGGTATGTTTTTAAAAAAAGTGCTTTTCTTCTCCTAGATCAAGGGTTTGCAGATGTTTTCTATAAAGGGCCAGACAGGAAATATTTTAGACCTTTTGGCCATAATGCTACCACTTCATCAAGATGAAGAAATTGAGGATTCATACCATGTTCTGCAGTCTAAAATCGATCAAACACACAGTCAAGATGCATTGATAATTACTGGTGATTGGAATGTGAAAGGTGGAAACAAGAAAAGAGGATTGGTAGTTGGAAAAGATGGCCTTGGTGATAGAAACAATTCGGGAGATTGCATGATAGAATTTTGAAAGAACAACTACTTATAAATTGCAAATACCTCTTTTCAACTACATAAAGAGCAACTCTACACATGGACCTCAATAAAAAGAATACACAGGAATCAAATTGGCAACATCTATGGAAAGAGACAATGGAGAAGCTCAATATCACCAGTCAGGACAAGGCCAGGGGCTGACTGTGGCACAGACCATCAATCACTCACATGCAAGGTGAAATTGAAACTGAAGAAAATGAAAACAAGTCCACTAGAGACAAAGTATGATCTTGAGTATTTCACACCTGAATTTAGAAACCATCTCAAGAATACATTTGAGGCATCGAATGCTAGTGATGAGTTGTTGAATGGCATAAAGGACATCATACATGAAGAAAGCAAGAGGTCATTAAAAAGACAGACAAGAAAAGGTCAAAATGGATGTCAGAAGAAACTCTGAAATTTGCTCTTGGACATAGAGTAGCTAAAGTGAGTGGAACAAATGAGGCAAAAAGAACAGAACAGAAAATTTCAAAGGGCATATCAAGAGAAAAAAATAATAATGAAATGTGTAAAGAACTGGAGTTAGAAAACCAAAAGTCTGATTCTTTCCTTTTCCCCAATGAACAGTCACTCTCATAAAACGCTTTAGATTCCTTTGGGGGAAGTTTGGGAGGAAGATTAACAGCATGAATTTTTGGCAGTTTAGGGGGGTCCTTCCTCCAGGGTACCCAGCCTTACTTCACTCAAGGGGTTATGGGTCTGTAACTTGCTAAAATCTGGGAATTGATTGAAGGACCATGACTCTCTATTGTGGCTATTTGAGTAGACTCCCATTCACTTGACCTAGAACCCTTCCACTTGCACAGATCAAGTAAATATTTTGTAGACTTTCCATCTATTTCACTCCTAGGGACACCATGACTAAGTAGGCAACATCATATGTCCGTATGAGTCAGACAATTTTGATTACTGCTTTGACTCCCTTGTCCATTATGGTAACCATGCCCACCTTGTCTTTGTGGATTAAGTGCCACCACTTGGCCCCTACCACCACAAGATTCAATCAGCTACATTGTAGTTAGGTGTCTTAATTCAGTTAGGGCAGCTCCTACTGTAAAATCTGAATTACACAGAATTGCAATCACAGCACATTTCAAGGATGATGGGGCTCCCTTCACAAATTTGTTCCTTAAAGTTGTGGTAAAATGTGTATCCTCTGGGCACACCATGTGTGAGTCCATGGGTCTAACCTGATAAATCCACTCTAACATGCCAATTTCTGTAAGCCTTTGGATACCTTCTTCTACAGTATACCAAGGCAGATCTGATATTTCAACTTGTTTTAATATAGGCCACTGTGTAATCCATACTTCAGCAACCCAACCAAATAAACTATTAGATTCTTTCCTAACCTCTCAAGCTGAAACACTGAGTGAGGAATCTGTGTTTAGTGGACCCATATCAATAAACTCAGGCTGATCCAACTTTATGTTCCTTGTGCCATTATCCTACAACTTTAATAGCCATTTGTACACATATTCTCCAGATTTCTGTTTCTACACATTAGAAAAGTCAAGCCATTCTTTTGGAGTGTAGCTTACCTCTCTTGGGTCACACTTTATACTTTACCTTTTGGGGCTCACTCAGTCTTAAATCTAGATTATAGGTCAACAAGCAAAAATGGGTGGTTGGGATGTGTTTTGAGAGCATTCAGCAATGTCTTATAAGGCATTGGCCTCAGGTGATACCCCAGGCAATGACTTGGACACCTCCCCAGGCTTTGACTTAAATGCTGCCCCATGCGATATCTCACACAAAGGCTCTTCAGACACAGCTGGGTTAATCTCATCAGATGGGGTGGAGGGGCTAATGGTTTTACTAGAGAAGATGGCTTAGCAGACGAATATGGAGTAACCTCTTCAGATGGGAGTGAAAGGATTGGTTCTGTTGGCAGGAGTGATTCAACAGAATTTAGGGGTTCCGTGTCCCGAGCTTCCTGATTACCTGTGCATATGTCCCTATTCCAAGTTTCATTATCCCATTTCTTCCCAATAAATGCTCTCACTTTAACTTCAGACATCATTTGCGTTTGGGAATTCAATTGGCATTGTAATACAGCCACTCTTACATTAGGAATCTGGGTTTGGTTTTTGCCAATATCAGCTCTGATATTACAAGAAATAAGGCTTTCTTTCAGAGCACAAGTGTCAACTTTGAGGTTGTTTATGTGGCACTTGAGCTCTGACCCTGAAGTCCTGAGCTCATCTATTTCTTTCACCACGTTGCCTAGCAAAAGCAGGACCAACCAACCAGCCTCTTCAAAAACTTCTCATTCTGACAAAATTATAGAAAAGTATCAAACATGTGATCACTCAGAACCTCACCTCTCACCAATATTTCATCTGTTGGTGGTGATATTTTGCATGTTTCTATTGCCACCTTACCCAATGGATTAGCAATGCCTTCTTTACTAATAGAAGCAGTCATCAACACCTTTAAGACTAACCAAACTTGAGAACCAATTTAGAATACTCATCCTTACAATTTCTAGAACCACTCTCAGTACCAAATGTCTTAGGTTGGGTTCTCTAGAGAAGAAAAATCAGTGATATATATATATCACTGTGTGTGTGTGTGTGTGTATAATATATATATATATAAATATATCCCCCATGCATCTGTCAGTTTGTTGTATTGTGGGGGCTTTTTTGTTGCTATGATACTGGAAACTATGCCACCGGTATTCAAGTACCAACAGGGTCACCCGTGGTGGTGGATCTACAATCCATGAGTTGATTTTACTCAGATCCACAATCAATGGCCATGGAAGCAGCAGTCAAGAAATCAAAAGACACATTGCATTGGGTAAATCTGCTGCAAAAGGCCTCTTTAAAGTGTTGAAAAGCAAAGATGTCACCTTGAAGACTAATGTACATCTGACCCAAGCCATGGTGTTTTCAATCACTTCATATGCATGCATTCAGTTGGATCACCTTTCTTGGGACTAGGCATAAATGTGGATGATCTCTTCCAGTTGGTTGGCCAGGAAGCTGTCTTCCAAATTTCTTGGCATACACAAATAAGCACTTCCAGCACTGCATCTGTTTGTTGAAACATCTCAATCGATATTCTGTCAATTCCTGGAGCCTTGTTTTTCAGCAATGCCTTGTATATATATATATATATTTACGTGTCTGTCAGTTTGTTGTACTGCGAGGGCTTGTGTGTTGCTATGATGCTGGAAGCTACACCACCAGTATTCAAATACCAGCAGGGTCACCCATGGCAGACAGGTTTCAGCTGAGTTTCCAGGCTAAGAAAGACTGGGAAGAAGGACCTACTTCTAAAAAATTGGACAGTGAAAACCTTACGAATAGGAGTAGAACATTGTCTGATATAGTGCTGAAAGATGAGCCCCTTAGGTTAGAAGGCACTCAAAATATGACTGGGGAACAGCTGCCACTTCAAAGTAGAGTCAACCTTGATGACGTAGATGAAGTAAAGCTTTCGGGACCTTCATTTGCTGATGCAGCACAATTCAAAATGAGAAGAGGCAGGTGCAAATATCCATTAATAATTGGAACATGGAATATAAGAAGTATGAATCTTAGAAAATTGGAAGTCATCTAAAATAAAATGGAATGCATAAAGATTAATATTCTAGACATTAAAAAAAAATTAAGACATTAGTGAGCTGAAATGGACTGGTATTGGCCATTTTGAATCATACGATCATATAGTCTACTTTGCCAGGAATGACAAATTGAAGAGGAATGGTGTCACATTCATAAAAAAGAATATTTCAAGATCTACCCTGAAGTACAATGCTGTTAGCGATAGGATAATATCTATACCCCTACAAGGAAGACCAGTTAATATGACTATTATTCAAATTTACACACCAACCACTAAGGCCACAGATGAAGAAACTGAAGATTTTTACCACCTTCTGTGCCTGAAATTCATTGAACTGCAATCAGGACACATCGATAATTATTGGTGATTGGAATGTGAAAATTGGAAACAAAGAAGAAGGATCGGTATTTGGAAACTATGACCTTGGTGATAGAAATGATGCCGGAGATCACATGATAGAATTTTTCAAGACCAATGAATTCTTCATTGCAAATACCTTCTTTCACCAACATTAAGTGGAAACTATATACGTGGACCTCACCAGATGGAATACACAAGAATCAAATTGAAAACATCTGTGGAAAGAGACGATGGAAAAGCTCAATATCATCAGCCTGAACAAGGCCAGGGGCTGACTGCTGAACAGACTATCAATTGCTCATAGGCAAGTTCAGGTTGAAAATGAAGACAATTAGAAAGTCCACAAGAGCCACAGTATGACTTTGACTGGTCCCTCCTGATAACATGTCCAAAGTATGTGAGGTGTAGTCTCACCATCCTTGCTTCATCATACTTCTTCCAAGACAGATTTGTTACACATATATTTAGAGAAAGAGAAAGATTTATATCAAGGATATAGTTCACACAGTGGTAGAGCCTGGCAAGTTCTGAGGCCGTGGGTCAGGAGTCAGGCTGGAGGCTTCTCCTGACTCAGGTATCTGCAGGGGCTGACGAACCCAAGATTGGCAGGAAATGATGGCTCACAGGCTGTGGAGGCTGACGAATCCCAGGATCAGCAGGCAATGCAGCAGGTTGTTGGCTCAAGTTCTAAGAACTGAAGGTCAGATTGTGATGAGCTGAATGCAGGATCCAGAGCAAGCAAAAGCCAGCAAGCTTTGCCAGAAAGTCCTTATTTATTGGATGGAAGCCCCACCCCAAGTAAACTCTCCTTGCAACTGATTGGTTGATCACGAGATCACATCATGCAGGCGGTTACATTACATCACAAAACTGAGGATAACTACATCATTACATAACTGACAAATTACCTCATTACACAACTGCCAAACGTCTGAAAATTCAAGGCCCAGTCAAGTTGACACACAACCTTAACCATCACAGAGAACAAAAAGCAATTGTTCGAACAGAACAAGGGGATACTTCATAGTTTAAAATCAGGAAAGGTGTGCATTAGGGTTGTATCCTTTCACCTTACTTATTCAATCTGTATGCTGAGCAAATAATCCGAGAACTCGACTGTGTGAAGAAGATTCGGATGTCAGGATTGAAGGAAGACTAACATGCTGTGATATGCAGATGATACAATCTTGCTTGCTGAAAGTAAAGAAGATTTGAAGTACTTAGTGATGAAGATCAAAGACTACAATCTTCAGTATGGATTACACCTCAGCCTAAAGAAAACAAAAATCCTCACAACTGGACCAACAAGCAACATCATGATAAACAGAGAAAAGGCTGAAATTGTCAAGCATTTCATTTTACTTAGTTCCGTGGATTGAATGTGTCCCCCCAAAATATGTGTCAACTTGGTTAGGCCATAATCCCCAGTATTGTGTGGTTTTCCTCCATTTTGTGATTTTCTTATGTGTTATAAATCATTTTTTTTTTTTTTTTTAATAAATCATAATCTTTTCCTGTGGTTAAAGAGCATTAGGTAGGATGTAACACCCTTGCTCAGGTCACATTCCTGATCCAATGTAAAGGGAGTTTCCATGGGGTGTGGCCTCACCACCTTTTACCTTGAAAGAGGTAACAGGAAAGAGAAGCAAGCAAAGAGTTGTACCACCAAGAAAGCAGTACCAGGAGAAGAGCGTGTCCTTTGGACCTGAGGTTCCTATGCTGAGATGCTCCCAGACCAAGGGAAGACTGATGATAGGGGCCTTCCTCCAGAGCTGACAGAGACAGAAAGCCTTTCCCTGGAGCCTGTGCCCTGAATTTAGACTTCTAGCCTACTAGACTGTGAGAAAATAAACTTCTCTTTGTTAAAGCCATCCACTTGTGGTATTTCTGTTATAGCAGCATTAGATGATCAAGACACTTGGATTTGTGATCAACACCCATGAAAGCATCAGTCAAGAAATCAAAGATGTAATACATTGAACAAATCTGCTGCAAAAAACTCTTCAAAGTTTTAAAAAAGGAAAGACGTCACTTTGAGAACTAAAGTGCACCTGACCTAAACCATAGTATTTTCAATCACCTCACATGAATGTGAGAGCTGGACAATGAATAAGGAAGCCTGATGAAGAATTGATGACTTTGAATTATGGTGGTGGCAAAGAATATTGAATGTATTGTGGACTGCCAGAAGAACAAACAAATCTGTGTTGGCAGAAGTACAGCCAGAATGCTCCTTAGAAATGAGGATGGCTGGACTTCACCTTATGTACCTTGGACATTATGCTCTGTCAGTAGAGGATCAGCAAAAAAGTGGAAGACCTTCAAAGAGATGGGGTGACACACTGGCTATCCAACAATGCGCTCAAGCATAGCAACAATTATGAGGATGGTGCAGGACTGGGCAGCAGTTTCATTCTGTTGTACCTTGGGTCTCTATGAGTCAGAATTGACTCGATGGCACTTAAAAACAACAACAGGTCATAGTGTCTATATAACTACTCAGTTCTGCCTTTGTATCATGAAAGCTGCCTCAGACAACACATAAGCAAATAATCATGGCTGTATTCCAATAGATTTTTATTTACAAAAACAGGGAGTTGGATTTAGCTGGAAGACTATCTTTTGCAGATATCTGCCCTAGATTAGAAATCAATCCTTTTCCAATATTTGTCCTGCCGAAGCAAAATGGTTAAGAAAGATTTGGTGGGGAGAATACACTCATTAACATCATTTCTCAGTTCTAGGGACAGGTTGTATCTCTCTTGATCCCCTCTGTAACCTACACACCTGAATAATGCTCCAGTTTTAGGAGGCACTTAAGCTCTTGAAAAAGGGAAAACTTTCTTCTCCTACTCTATACAAATGAGGATACATTTTCCTCCATCTTGTTAGCAAATGTCTGCGATCAAGGGCAAATCAGAGACATATGGACTACTTCTCCATGGAGAGGTAACAGATACTGGTATTGACAGCAAGAACATTCTCTACAAAATAAGCCAGATTCTAAACATGACGCGTTCAAATGCTGTGCTTGAATCTTTTCTGAAGATGACATTTGGCAAATATGTGTTCTTTATAGATAACTTGAAAATTTTTTCATATAAGAATTATTCTGAATAATACATTTTCATGCTGCCATTTGGCTGCTGCCTTTGTGAGGAGCTAAATGATGTCAATTATTGTTTCATTAATCCTAAAGGATTGAACTGTGGCCTCCTCCAAATTCGATTCCCCCAGCCTCTGTTTCCATAATTATCATTGTTCTTATTAGTACCTTAGAGGGTATGCAAAAATACATTTCTGGTTCCTAGAGATACATCTGTTTGTAAACGAATATTGCAAGCAATTGGCTTTGTTGTCATCAGTTATCAGTGGAGCTAAAAGTGCTAAAAGATTGCAAGAGATTTAAATGCCAGCATTTTGTGTGAGACACTGACACTTTTCACTTGGGGCAAGATGAAAAGTCCCTTATTTTCCTTATTATGATCCAAATTAAAGCAAAGTTTAATTAAAATTTCATTAAAAAAAGATCTTTTGTAGTCCTGGGAAGCATCTTTTTCTCTGAGCCAAATATGTTTTGGAATGGCATGCTTTCATCCTAAGTTTTTAATGTTTTGCTGAGGGAAGAAAGAGAATAGATACATCATTAATGAGGTGTGATGTGGCTCAGCCAAGAGTATAAAGCACCAGGTGTTCTATCAAATCTCATCTAGGCTGAATATACTGCGGTGCAAACCTAGAAGCTTACTTGACTGACAGTCTCTTAACATATTGCCACCTGAGTGACCTCTAATAGGGTGCTACTCCTCTGATTAGGCTTCCCATTGCATTCTCATCACTTTAACCGTTGTTCTTTCAATCTATCTTCCTCTTTCTTCCTATCTTCTATCTTTATTTCCTTCACTATCCACCCACAACTCCCTCCTCCATCTTCTGCAAGAAAACACACCCTGCTAGTGCTATTTTTTGAAACATTATATAACTTTTCTCACTTTCAGTATTTTACAAATGCATTAGTTTATTTTTCTATTTGGCCTTGCCCTAGTTATCTCTGACATTATGGCATTATTACTTGCAAATGAATCATAGGATTTTGCTTGCAGTTTGGGTGGGGGCTATATGAAAGGAGTACACAATGGGACATAAAGGACAAACCATGACTGAATAATAAACTTTACTCTTTTTCTTAGCTCAAGTACCCTGGGAAACAGACTCTGAGGCAGAAATTTTCATGCAGGTAGATAATTGGAGATTGCCTTTGGAAACAACATCTAAGAGAGCTCAAGGTAACCAGCATCGGGTATAGGAAGAAATTGAACTAAGAGACAACTGTAGCTGAGACCTCAGATGGTCTACAGGGAGCTCAGGCACTGTGTTCAGCCCTTAGAAATATAACCCTTCCTTGACCAGCCATTCAATGCAGAAGGGGGACAATTCCTTGGCCAAAGGGGTTCTCTCTAGAGAAAAACAATTCAGGGTGAAGTTCTTAGCTGTGAGCCTTCAGTAACATTACTCTCAGCAACTGGGAGAGCGAGAGCCTCTGACCTAAAGGGCAAGTGTCTGGGAGATACAACCCACACTCAGTACACACATGCTGTCATCCCAGAGTAGACTTTAATTAAACCTTTCCAAAAAAGGTACATCTTTGATTACAATTCATTGGACATTAAAGGAACTAATAGCATGTTTTTAGAGCATAAAATCATGATTATATAAATATTTAGTATAAAGGCAGAGGTTTTATGACTCTGAAATGACCTACGAAATGTAGATCCCAAGTGTGGCAAATGCATGGATGCTGCTCTCCAAATATTCTAACTGTTCTTCAAAAATTCCTAGCCCCCTTGCTCTTAGAGAGGGCCATGTGATTTATCCTGTCCAGTGGGTTTTGGACAGAAATGATGGTGCATAGAGGAGCTGGCATTCAGACCTCCAACTCTCTGTGCAGTCCTAGCTAAGGAGGCCTCATGCTGAGATAGTGGAATAAAAAGATTATAGAAGCTTTGAGTTGCTCTATGGGGCCAGTTGATCTGGAGAATCACAGCAGTTATTGTGCCTGAGGAAATTAAACCTTTTTTTGTGTCAAGTCACTGATATTTCAGAGTCATTTTTTATAGCAACATAACTTAGCCTATCTTGATTACTACACCAGAAGTTTTGAAGGTATTAGTAAAACTGGAAGGTGCTTCTAAAAAACAAAAATCACAGTTTACAACTGTGAAACAAATATAAAGAAATATATTTTGTCTAGAATTTTTAAATTTAGCTTATCATAATTGGGAAATATTCATATATGTATTAATTATACTGATGACATACCCAGTATGAAGTACTGTGCTGGCCTTAGAGGAAATTAATTAAATGATATTTATGCACATCAGTCCCAAAGTATTGATAGGTAAATAGTCATGAACTAAAAATATGATTCAAATTTGCATATTCCTTTATAATCTAAAAAGTACTTTCCTCTAAAGCAGTGATTCTCATCCTGAGGTGATTTTGCTTCCCAGGAGACATTGGCAATATCTGGAGAGATATTTAGTTGTCACAACCAGAAGCAGTGGTGATATTATTGATATCTAGTGGGTAGAGGCCAAGGATGCTGTTGAACATCCTACAATGCACAGGACACCCCCCTCACAACAAATAATTATCCAACCCAAATGTCAATAGTGCTGAGGTTGAGAACTGTGATCTAAACCATGTAACTTATCCCTCATAACTGCCTTTTGAAGTAGGGCGTTATGACACAAATATAACCATTTTTACACATAAGATAACCAAATTTCAGATATATGATTTTTTATGGTCTGGTAAATAATAGAATCAGAATTCAAACACAGATTTTATGCCTCTAAATTTAGTGTTCTTTTTTCCACTGATGTACCAAAGAAGGGTAAAAGCAAGTGTCTTGAGAATATTCATCTAAGGGCCTGAAGTGAAAGCAGAATTGTGAAATTCTCAAACAGAAAAGAAGAGAGGTAAACACAAAGACACAAATATATCATAGTTGTTACTAGATGACAGTTTACTCATTTATTTCTATTCTTTTTAATATCCAGGAAAAAAGGAAAATAACTCTGCTACCCTATGTCGTAGTAAGCACTGTTCAAAGTTTGCACAGGTGCACTGGAACATGTAGGAAGGTTTTTCACTCCAGCATGAAAACAGGATTGGTGGTCAGAGAAAGCCTCACAGAAGAGGTAATGAATAGGTTGAATCTTGGTGTTAAACCTTGTTCAGCTCTGTGATCTTGTTACCTCACTTAGTGCCTCCTGAATAATAGGCCTTCAGTACTGGATGAATGAATGAAGATGGTAACTTGAGTGGCGCATGCAGACAGTTGTTGTACCTTCACTGTAAACAACTTGTACACCTCTATTTCCTAACCTTATTGTGAAGTTCAAATAGAAGCCTCTGAAACTGCACCCATGCCAATCCAAATAGTAAATCAAAAACAATATTGCATCCTGGGGTGAGGAAGTAGCCCAAAATAGCACCATCCTTAAGGATCTAAAGTACTGCTGTCCAACAGAACTTTCTGTGATGATGGGAAAGGTTGCTGAACACTTGAAATATGGCTTTTGTGACCAAGGCATCAAATTTTAATTTCTACGTTACTAGTGCCGACCTTACTGGACAGCACAGATCTAAAGGATCCAGGCTGGTGGTTCCTATCTTATTTACATTTAATTCACCAGTTTAGCCACATCAGAAACATGTTCCATTCTGAAAGATGAGAGAAGATGACTGTAAACTCAACTAAGTGATAGCCTTATTTGCAGCTGCTGTTCCAAATGTGTTACTTTTCTAGAGTCATCTGACACGGCTTGAGGTCCATGATGTAAAGTAGAAGTTCATGAATCCTTTTTGATCAGGACTAAATAACTGAATTAAACTCAGTTTTTGCTGAGTTAAACTGGTCTTTTTACATGCCTGCCTGGGTCTCTTTATTTGCTTATGTGCTATCAGCACAGACAATCCAGACTTTTCACAGGCACCTGCAGTTTGGTTCCTTAATTGCTAGAAGCCATGGGAACTGAGGAGTTTCACTCCGTGGTCAAACCAGAATGTAAAAGAAATATATTTTAAGAAAGGGAATCTTGACATGGGTGTCTTCATGTAACAAATGTTTCTTTATGACGGACTTTGTCTCATATACTTTAGACATGTTATCAGGAGAGACTAGTCCCTGGAGAAGGACACCATGCTTGGTAAAGTGGAAGGTCAGCAAAAAAGAGGAAGACCATTGATAAGATGGATTAACACACTGGCTGCAACAATGGACTTGAGCATAACAAAAATTGCGAGTATGATGCAGGACCAGGCAATGTTTTGTTCTATTGTACATATGGTCGCTATGAGTTGGAACCAATTCAATGGCACCAAAAAACAACAACAATAAAAAAATTGTTTTGAAAGTGTCCTGGAGCTAGCCTTATCTAAAGTTTCCCAGATATCTTAAAAAGGTTTTATTTTAACAAGCTGTTTCTGGGAAATGAGATACTAGTACTGAATGCTTATCACAAATCCCTGAGACATCTGGTCAGATCTGCTTAACATCAACTAGTGATGTTTTATGACTCCTCCTGAAGGATGTGTAACTATGACTGAAAATGTCTGTAATTAGTCCCTGAAATCAATCACTGTAAGCCTCTGTACATAATTATCCAATAGAAGCCCACTTCTGGCTTTCTAACTCATCTCTCTTGTGGCCTGAACCAAAGACTAACCAATCAAAAGATTGTATTATAATTTCTTTTTTCCTTGGACTTTATCCTTTCTTGTTAGAGGCTCTCTCACAGAAGTCATCAGTTTTCACTTATGTGAACTGCTGTCTCTCTGCATTTGAATGTACCTTTTCTTTTTTCTTCTTCTTCTTCTTTTTTTTTTTTTTACTGAATAAGTCCTCCTAAGCTTATTTCAAGGACTGGGTGGTTTTGTTCTCTACAACAGTGATATGAAGCTATTAATCTGGTCAATACTTTTTTATATTCCAGTCAGAAAATAGGATTACAATTTGTATTCACATGAAACAGGCAACAATATGCAATTACAGCTTTGCTCCAGGGTTATGTTAACTCTCCTGTCCTTTGCCAAAGAGATTGAGGCCATCTTGATATCCTGCAGAACACACTGATTGCTACATTGATGATATTATGCTTATTTGTCCAGATGACGAAAAGGTGATTAGCATGGTGAAAATCATAACAAGACGCATGACCTCAAGAGTGTATGAATAAAATTCTATAAAGGTTGAGTATGAGCAGGGCTAGAGGACCAGCGTGATCTGTATGAGCAGTTAATTCTGAATTGGCCCATCATTACTATAATTTTCTTTTCTGAGGGAGAGAGAATAAAGTAATTTTTAAAACACTACTACCACAACAGTTTTTAAGTGATTTTTGTGCCATTGTCATTGGGATAAAGTACAGGCATCATGGTATAGTCTGCAGATAATCTATTCAGCCTTGATCTAGACTAAATTTTCAATCTTAACCTTGGGCCATGTATAAACATCCTTTCCCTCCAGCCTCTTAATGTAACCAGCACAGCACCCTAGTAAAAACCAAAAAATCAAACCCGCTTGACAGTTGATTCCAATACCTCCCAAATTATTTCTTATGGAACATTTAGCCCTACAAGATTTGGCTGAATAAAAAGTGCTTTCTTATCAAATAGATTTGGAAAAAAATATTTTACCTATCCTAAAAAAAAAAAAAAATTTTTTTTTTTTATAGATTCATAATGCAAACGTGACACTTGTCATGGGTCTCTAAAGATAGATAGTAATTTTCTAAATGAAGAGAATGTCCAAGAACATTCAAAATGACAAGAACAGCATGAAGAAAGGCACAGCATGGTGACAGAGCCTTCAGTGTCTATAGACTATTAAGACACTCAATGTGACAAGAATGAAGGGAACAAGGGGACAAGAATGTGTGGATAGTGAATGAGCAATGGAGATAAAGTTGGACATCATTTCCAGCTCGATTTTGATCAATTTTCTATGTCAATCTGAAAAAGCTGAGTTTTATTCTGGGGGCAGCTAAAAGCTAAGAGACATGATGAATTTTGTTGTTGTAGTTGTTCTTTTTGAATCTGCCTGGTGGCAGTGTGGTAGGACTAGGGTGGGAGGGAAATGGGCTGGGGAGGTAGTTAACTGGCTGTTAAAATAATTCAAGCGAAAGAGAATAATGAGATTGAATAATAAAGAAGCAGACATAGATCATTTCAGTTCAAGTGGTGTCTCACAGGAAACCCTTAACTCATTCTCTCTCCCAACTTCTCACTAAAATACCCAAGGCAGAGAAAAAGACAAATTCTCAATAAAACCAAAACTAGGACTGACAACAGTCTATTTCCTGAACACTGAAGGAATTTTCACTAACCATGAAACTGTTATAGATAGATTAAGAAAGCAATCAGTTACTTACCCATGTTTTGTTTCATAGTTCAGCACAACCTTTATTCCTCCAAGTACTTTGGAAACACTTGAGTCTTTTGATCCTTTCTCCAACAAGTCCCTCTGGTTCAGAGCCCTAGAGACTATCTAATTACAAAGTCAGGTAGATATATTTGTTCTGCATCAAATGCTTGTTTGGTTCTCAGTATACTGTTATTTCCTTCCCAGCTTTCTCAACGTTTCTAAATCAGGTTGAAGTATTTCAGAGGATTACAAGGTGGAATGAGAAGGGAGAGAAGAAATGGTAGTATAGTATCCTAAACTTTTGGGTACTCATAGGCAAAACACCGTAGCAAGAGCCAGTTATACCATACAATGAAGGTTATCATTTTGCATGTTCATAGTATCAGTGAACTAGAGAAATATTGAGTCTTTGAAAGAAATAACAGCTAAATCTAGCATAGCTGAACCAGATGGCTCTCTGTCAAACACTGGAAAGGAGTGACATATTTCAGCATGCCATTAACTAGGATGAAAAAGAGGATTTCACTAACACCTAACTTAGTCAAGACTCCTGGGTAATAAAATTTCTCTGACTGCTAGTAAATACAAGGTATTATTAATTTCTCCTAATGTGAAGATGCATAAAAATAAATAAACCAGTAAAAAATCAATGAGAAAAAATATTACTGGACCAAGAAATGGAGTACGTCATTCCAACAATTCTAAGGAAGAACAGGGCTCTGAATATAATTTCATTTACAAAAGCCAAAAAAAATTTTAGAAAACATTTTGACCATATGTTAGAAGACGAACTATGAAACAGGGAGAGAAAACTCTGAGGAAAAATTCAGATGGTTTGCAGAGGTAAAAAACCTAGTTGAAAAAGGAGCCGGATGAGATATGGAAGTATTGCATACATGTAAAAATCTGGAGAATAATTCAAATTCACCTTGAGGAAATGAAAAGCTGAACAGACAATAGAGAAATCAAGTTGTTATCATAAAGAAGAAATGAGCTTTTCTAGAGTATAGTGAGATAAGATGGCCACAAAAACCACACGATATTTAGGAGAAAGATGATCTGACCTACAAATGTATTGGCATTCTAAAGGAATAGACTAGAATATTAACAAAAGCAAAAACCACAAATATAATTGAAGAAAACTTAGCTGCCAAAAGACCTGACCATATTGATCAAAACATATTAGTCATGCTCTCAGCAGGATTAATTAAAAGAGACCCAGCTTGTTCTGGGAAACGTTTTTGAATTTTAAGAATTAAGAGAACAATCCACATTTGTCTAGCCAGAGAAAACAAGTTACTAGTGAGAGAATAGAAGTCCAGTCTTAGGGTTCTCTACGATAGTAAATTCCAGAAAGCAATTAACCAATATTTACAGATACAATCTTAGTAATTATATGTTCTGTCGTCGTTTTCTGAAAACTCGGTTTATCAGAAATAGAAGTATGTAAAAACATATCACAATAATTATATTTCTATCAATTAGTTCTTGTTATTCCAGTTTTTGTGTTACATGCTTTAATGTCTATATTTTTGTTAACCCTTTCTTATGTAAAAACAACAAAACAGCCAAAGAAAACAAAACGTCCTATTGCATCTTCATAAAAATCATTTCAAGATAGACTCATTCTATCAGGAGATAAATTTTCAAGGGCTTGATCATAGCTGGGTCGTTGTGGTTAGCTGCCGTCAAGGTGGTCCCTGACTTCTGGTGACTCCATGCACAACTGAATGAAAGCTGTCCAGTCCTGCAGCATCCCCATGATTGACTGCAAATCAAACCGCTGTGATCCATAGGGTTTTCAATGGCTTATTTTCAGAAGTAGATAGCCAGGCCCTTCTTCCTTGCCCAACTTAGTCTGGAAACTCTGCTAAAAACCATTTAACATCATAACAACATGCAAGCCCCCACTGACAGCTAAGTAGTGGCCGTGTATGTGGCGCATTGGCCAGTAATCGAACCCCCATCTTCCACATGGAAGGTGAGAATTCTGCAACTGAACCACCACAGCCTCCCCCTCCCCACCCCCTCCACCCCACCCAATCATAGAATAGTTATGATTTGAGGAGATTTTTGGTGGTCATCAAAACCAATTAAATAAACAACTGAGAGTGTAGTTTCAAAAACAAAAGTAAATCATAATTATTTGGAAGAACTGTGTGTGCGAGTGTGTGTGTGCGTGTATGTTTGAGGATCATGGGGGCATAGCTGAAGCTCAGAAGTGTAACAAATTTTCCCAGCATTAGTACAGAGCTTGCATGTGTAGAGCTTAGATTTGAAACCAGATTTATCTCAAACAAAAACCTACTGTCTTAAAGATGATGCCATACTGAAGCCTGGATGAAGAAGTAGGGCCAAATATCAGCTAATAACCACAGTTTAAAGGTAAACATTTCAGACTGGATTGAGAAAAAAATAATTTAATATGAACTGCTTATATAATTAAAACAAAAAGGGTTAAAAAATATAAAAGTATATCCACCAAAAATCTCTCCTGCATCCACACAAAGACATAGGTCAAGCAGTACCAATTTTAGATGAAGTGAAATAAAAATATTAAATAGCAGCAATGAAGGTCAAGCAATGTTAACATTCATACCTCACAATGAAAATATAAGAAATAGAAAACTCTATTTGCCGAATAACCAAGCTTACCAATAAATAACACTAAAGCTGAAATAACAAGGAGCAATTGGTAGAAACAGTATTATTATGAGACATTGATGAAATGATTGATTTCAGGATGTTATTGGCTAGAAGAATTGTATAAGCATACCTTCCATGAATAGGCTATAAAAATATAAAGGTTCCAATAACCTACATCCTTCTGACTGATACTCAGTATTAGAATTTTGAAAGAGCTCCATGACCAGATGCTTATTGATTGACTTTGTCCTTGTCTCTAATGAGAATGTCAGCTGAATCCTGACTTCCAATATCATCTCATCTGCCTCCAGGATAGCACATTCCTGGAAAGAGGTATTAGAGCATTGAAAAACAGAGGGACAGGACTTCATTGAGCTTATGAAATACGCCACATAATTCTTTTTATTGTCTTCTTACTGTTGTTGTTGTTGTTACGTGCCGTCAAGTCCGTTCTGACTCATAGCTACCCTATGCACAACAGAAGGAAACACTGCCCTGTCCTGAGCCATCCTTACAATCGTTGTTATGCTTGAGCTTATTGTTGCAGCCACTGTGTCAATCCACCTCATAGAGGGTCTTCTTCTTTTCCACTGACCATGTACTCTGCCAAGCCTGATGTCCTTCTCCAGGGACTGATCTCTCCTGACAACATGTCCAAAGTATGTAAGATGCAGTCTCGCCATCCTTGCCTCTAAGGAGCATTCTGGCTGTACATCCTCCAAGACATATTTGTTCATTTTTTTGGCACTCCGTGGTATATTCAATATTCTTCGCCAACACCACAATTCAAAGGCGTCAACTCTTCTTCAGTCTTCCTTATTCATTGTCCAGCTTTCACATGCATATGACGTGATTGAAAATACCATGGCTTGGGTCAGGCACACCTTAGTTTTCAGGGTGACATCTTCGCTCTTCAACACTTTGAAGATGTCCTTTGCAGCAGATTTGCCCAATGCAGTGAGTCTTTTGATTTCTTGACTGCTGCTTCCATGGCTGTTGATTGTGGATCCAAGTAAAGTGAAATCCTTGACAACTTCAATCCTTTCTCCGTTTATCATGATATTGTTCATTGGTCCACTTGTGAGGATTTTTTTTTTTTTTTCTTTATGTTGAGGTGCAGTCCATACTGAAGGCTGTGGTCTTTGCTCTTCATTAGTAAGTGCTTCAAGTCCTCTTCACTTTCAGCAAGCAAGGTTGTGTCATCTGCATAATGCGGGTTGTTAATGAGTTTTCCTCCAATCCTGATGCCCCGTTCTTCTTCATACAGTCCAGCTTCTTGCATTATTTGTTCAGCATACAGATTAAATAGTTATGGTGAAAGAATACAACCCTGATGCACACCTTTCCTGACTTTAAACCAATCAGTATCCCCTTGTTCTGTCCGAACAACTGCCTCTCGATCTATGTAAAGGTTCCTCATGAGCACAATTAAGTGTTCTGGAATTCCCACTCTTCACAATGTTATCCATAGTTTCTTATGATCCACACAGTCAAATGCCTTTGCATAGTCAATAAAACACAGGTAAACATCCTTCTGGTATTCTCTGCTTTCAGCCAGGATCCATCTGACATCAGCGATGATGTCCCTGGTTCCACGTCCTCTTCTGAAACTGGCCTGAATTTCTGGCAGTTCCCTGTTGATATACTGCTGCAGCCATTTTTGAATGATCTTCAGCAGAATTTTGCTTCTGTGTGATATTAATGATATTGTTCTATAATTTCCACATTGGGTTGGACCACCTTTCTTGGGAATAGGCATAAATATGGATCTCTTCCAGTCAGTTGGCCAGGAAGTTGTCTTCCATATTTCTTGGCATAGATGAGTGAGCACCTCCAGGACTGCATCTGTTTGATGAAACATCTCAAATGATATTGCATCAATTCCTGGAGCCTTGTTTTTAGCCAATGCCTTCAGAGCAGGTTGGACTTCTTCCTTCAGTACCATTGGTTCCTAGTCATATGCCACCTGTTGAAGTGGTTGAATATCGACTAATTCTTTTGGTATAATGATTCTGTGTATTCCTTCCATCTTCTTTTGATGCTTCCTGTGTCGTTTAATATTTTCCCTATGGAATCCTTCACTATTGCAACTCGAGGCTTGAATTTTTTCTTCAGTTCTTTCAGTTTGAGAAACACCGAGCGTTTTCTTCCCTTTTGGTTTTCCAACTCCCGCTCTTTGCACGTGTCATTATAATAATTTACTTTGTCTTCTGGAGAGGCCCTTTGAAATCTTCTGTTCAGTTTTTTACTTCATCAATTCTTCCTTTTGCTTTAGCTGCTCGAAGCTCAAGTGCAAGTTTCAGAATCTGTTCTGACATCCATCTTAGTCTTTTATTTCTTTCCTGTCTTTTCAGGGACATCTTACTTTCTTCATGTATGATGTCCCTGATGTCATTCCACAACTCGTCAGGTCTTCAGTCACTAGTGTTCAATGTGTCAAATCTATTATTTAGATGGTCTCTAAATTCAGGTGGGATATACTCAAGGTCATATTTTAGCTCTCGTGATCTTGGTCTGATTTTCTTCAGTTTCAGCTTGAACTTGCATATGAGCAATTGATGGTCTGTTCCACAGTCAGCCCCTGGCCTTGTTCTAACTGATGATATTGAGCTTTTCCATCGTCTCTTTCCACCGATGTAGTCAATTTGATTTCTGTGTGTTCCATCTGGTGAGGTCCATGTGTACAGTCGCCGTTTATGTTGGTGAAAAAAGGTATTTGCAATGAAGAAGTCGTTGGTCTTGCAAAATTCTATCGTTCAATCTCCGGCATTGTTTCTATCACCAAGGCCATATCTTCCAACTACTGATCCTTCTTCTTTGTTTCCAGCTTTCGCATTCCAGTCACCAGTAATTATCAATGCATCTTGACTGCATGTTCGATAATTTCAGACTGCAGCAGCTGATAAAAATCTTCTATTTCTTCATCTTTGGCTTTCGTGGTTGATGTGTAAATTTGAATACTAGTCGTATTAACTGGTCTTCCTTGTAGGCGTATGGATATTATCCTACCACTGACAGCGCAGGGAGGACTCTATTTTGAGGAGGCAGCTCTTCCCCAGTCATCTTTTGAGTGTCTTCCACTCTGGGGGGCTCATCTTCCAGCACTATATCAGACAATGTTCTGCTGCTATTCATAAGGTTTTCACTGGCTAATGCTTTTCAGAAGTAGACTTCCTAGTCTGTCTTAGTCTGGAAGCTCAGCTGAAACCTGTCCTCCCTGCTGGTATCTGAATACCGGTAGCATAGCTTCCAGCATCACAGCAACACGCAAGCCCCCAGAGTATGACAAACCGACAGACATATGGGGATGTCTTCTTACTTACAAGTGTTTTTATGAAAGCATACGCATTGGAAAGCTGGACAATGAATAAAGATGACCAAAGATGAATTAAAAAAATGAATTGGTGCCTTAGAAATACGGTATTGGGGAAGAATATTGAATATACCATGGACTGTCAGAAGAAAGAACAAATCTGTCTTGGAAGAAGTACAGCCAGAATGTTCCTTAGGAGCAAGGATGGCAAGACTTCATCTCACATACTTTGGACATGTTTTCAGGAGAGACCCGTCCTTGAAGGAGGATGTTCTATTTGGTAAAGTAGAGGGTCAGTGAAAAAGAGGAAGATCCTCAATGAGATGGATTGACACAGTGGCTGCAACAAATGGGCTCAAGCATAACAACAATTGTGAGAATGGTGCAGGACCAGGCAGTGTTTCATTCTGTTGTACACAGAGTCGCTAAGAGACAGAACCTACTCAATGGCGCCTAAAAACAACATGAAGGCAAAATTTGAAATGAAACTTGCTTTCATTATACCTCAGTACCTGGCAGCAAGGCCCCTAGTATTTACCTATCTCTTTCTACAGAAGAATACCATTATCTGACATAAAGAATATAATAATGGAAAATGAACAACTTGGCTTTGGTCAGTCCCTAACAGGCTGTTTGTATCCAGGCTGTGTACCATAATACTGCAGTGTGAAATTGTATCTCCACTTCTATAATATTTTTCATGAAACCCAATGGTGGTCATTTAGAATCAGAATGCTCACTCCTTACTCCCTTGAATGCTGAATAATTGGTACTATCCAGTTCTTTGTTAGGGTTGCCCATTAATCAAAAAACATATTTTGTTATTAACACAGTTACATTATGTTTTATTATATGTTATAAATTCAATGATTACATTTTAACATTTAATGATTCCATGATCTTCTTTTCTCACGAAAATTAAATCTTCCCTTCCAACATATTTCCAAATCTTGTCTTAGTTGGTGATATTTTGGAAATTTCCTCAGATTGCAAATCTCATTCACTCTGTGAAATTTTGGGATCTCAAGCAGCAGAGTCTGTATGTATTTTGTATGTTCCTAATCTTTATTCCTTGGGTAGCGATTCCATTTAATCATTCACAATTCATGTATCAAAATAGTATTTGTTCAAACTGCATGATGAGGTTACATTTTATTACTTCATCTGCTTTAGTTTGTGTAAAATATCAGTGGTACTTGTGTTTCCATTATACCCAAAGTCCCTTAAAACTTCATATTTTTAATCAAGTGTTTGTACTAATCAGAATTTCTCTTTCTAAAATGACCTTGTGAACCCCATTGCTATGTAGGCATTCTGTGACTAAGATTCCATTACGTGATGGAACTGGCTGATGGCTGGAGTTTGAACAGACACAGCTGGTTGTAGCTGTGGGTCACAGCAAGCTACATCAGACCAAATGTTCATTTTGTAGACACTGCCTAAATCTTTCACTGACGGAAGTCCCATTGACTCTGAACAAAACATACCAAAGTGTCTCTTCAATGAGCATGCTACAGAGGTGAACAAAAACCCAGGACCATATACTTCTATGCTTGCAAAGGTAGAGTTAGAACTAAAGTTTAAATTGGATGATTAAAGCTTGTGCATCAATGTAGTGGTTATATCAGAAATGGCTATAATCTTCTCAGAAGCTTCAGGATACTCAATATCCTTACAGAAAAAAAAAAGAGGATTAATCAGCTGGATGGAAATTTTGCTTCTTTTCTCCTCCCTCCTACCTTTTTTTTGTTTAAGTAAAGTAGGCTTCCAGGGAGGCGGGGGAAAGATGGCGGAATAGACGGAAGGTTCCAGTGAGCGCTCTTACAGCAAAGACCCAAAACAACAAGTGAAATGAGAATATTTATGACAAGGTAGGAGCCCCAAACATCAAAGGTAAGGTGAGAAAACAAACTGAGGGGCAGGAGGAGGAAGAGATGAGTCAGAAGCAGAGAAGAGTTACCGGACCTGAACTGCTGGGAGCCCTCAGGCACCATTCCCAGGAATGGCTTGCAGCAGGGTGGTAATAGCATTTGGCCGCACTTTCCTCAGGGAGAAGCAGCCAGCCACACCTCCGGAACCAGAGAACAGCACTCTTGGCAAATGCTAAGTACTTGCATATATTTTACCACGCCCCCTGCTTCCAGGCCTGCTTCAGTGGCTGTTGATTTCCCTGGACCTGAGATAGGCCCCGTTGAGCACCCAGAGCCATCCTGCAGGCCCTGGAGAAGGAATGAATTTGCAATTGGGGGAATAGGTAATTTGCCAGCTCCACTAACTGGGGTAGCTCAGAACAGAAGCTGCTCCTGTCCAGGTGTAAATGATCCATGGACTTGTAGTACCTTTCCCCTCTGCATGGGTCTGTGAGCCTATTTCAGGAGAATAGGCTGTTGTTGGCAGACTACAACTGTTTCAACTATGCAGTGGAGAGGTGGGTGTTTGATGTTTGACATTGTTTTGGCTATTAAACAGGGTCCTCACCTACCCACATCAGGGGCCTAAGGACTAGTGGCTCCACTCAGGTCACCCAGCCACACACGACAAGGGCTCAAAGATAACTGGTACCTCCTAGTCCTCACAACCAAAAACATTGGGTGCCCAGGGTTTGTCCGCACAACCCCCCACAACCACCTGTACGCTCTAGGGGACAGGGACAGGCTTTCCTCAGAGACACTTGGGGGATGATTCTTAGCACCCTGCCTTGTTCAGAGTGTGACCCCCTGCTGCAACCAGATACTGGTACCTACACCAATTACCCCTGCCCCTCTAAGACTGTAGGACAGAGTGTGTACCACATACTTGATGATCAGTTACCTGGACACCTAAGCTGAATTCATACAAGAAAAATGAATGGACTCCTAGACTGATATACCTGATAACACCTCTAGCCATCTGGGGACAGGATGTCAGAGCTCCATAGGTGAAAATAATCAAGCTAGCTCACTCAAGCAACCCATTTGGGCATATCAAAACAAAATAAAGCAAGAAGTTACAAAACAGTAAGCAAACATAAACTAATACAATAACTTATAGATGGCTTGGAGACAAGAGTCAATATCAAGTCACATAAAGAAACAGACCATGATCGTCTCAACAAGCTCTCAAAACAAAGAATCAAGCGATCTTCTAGATGAAAGTGTCTTCCTGAATTACCAGAGGCAGAATGCAAAAGATTAATATACAGAAACGTTCAAGACATCAGGAAGGAAATCAGGCACTATGCAGAACAAGCCAAGGAACATACAGATAAAGCAGTTGAAGAAATTAAAAAGGTTATTCAGGATCATAATGAAAAATTCAATGAGCTGGAAAAATCCATAGACAGACAGCAATCAGAAATTCAGAAGATTAACAATAAAATGACAGAATTAGACAAATCAGTAGAAAGTCAGAAGAGCAGAATTGAGCAAGTGGAAGGCAGAATTTGTGAACTTGAAGATAAAGCACTTGGCACCAATATATTTGAAGAAAAATCAGATAAAGGAATTTTAAAGAAAATGAAGAAATCTTAAGAAACATGTGGGAGTCTATCAAGAGAAATAAACTATGAGTGATTGGAGTACCAGAAGAGGGAGGAATAACAGAAAATACATTTTAAGAGCAACTAGGGATAAACAGAAACCCTGGTGGCATAGTGGTTAAGTGCTATGGCTGCTAACCAAGAGGATGACAGTTCAAATCTGCCAGGCACTCCTTGGAAACTTTATGGAGCAGTTCTACTCTGTCCTCTAGGATCACTATGAGTTGGAATCAACTCAATGGCAGTGGGTTTCGTTTTTGTTTTTTTTTAGGGATAAACGAAAAGTCACCTACAAAGGACAGTAAGAATAATCTTGTACTACTTAGCAGAAACCATGCAGGCAAGAAGACAATGGGATGACTTATATAAAAAATTGAAGGGAAAAAATTACTAGCCAAGAATCATATATTCAGCAAAACTATCTGTCAAATATGAAGGTGAAATTAGGGCATTTTCAGATAGACAGACGTTTAGGGAATTCATAAAAAACAAACCAAAACTACAAGAAATACTAAAGGGAATTCTTTAGTTAGAAAATCAATAATATCAGATATCAACCCAAGACTAGAACACTGGGCAGAGCAATCAGATGTCAACTCAGACAGGAAAACCACAGAAATAAATCAATATTTAAAAAAAAAAAAAAAAAAAGCTCAAAACAGGGAAAAAGCAATGTTATTATGTAAAAGAAGACAACATTAAAACAATAAAGAGGGACTAAGAAATGTAATTATAGATCTTCCAAATGGAGAGGAAAACAAGGCGATACAAAGAAATAAAAGTTAGGTTTAAATTTAGAAAAATAGGGGTAAATAATAAGGTAACCACAAAGAAGGCAAACATCAAAATAAATACAAGAGAAAAACAGACTCATCAGAAACAAAATCAACAACAATGAATATGAGGAAAGGACAATATATAATCTACTCAGCACATAAAATTAAGTGGGAAAAAGAAACTGTCAACAACACAGAAAAAAAGACATCAAAAGAATAGCACTAAAAACATACCTATCCATAATTACACTGAATGTAAATGGACTAAATACACCAGTAAAGAGAGAGTGGCAGAATGGATTAAAAGACACGATCCATCCATATGCTGCCTACAAGAGACAAATCTTACACTTAGAGACACAAACAAACTAAAAATCAAAGGATAGAAAAAATATATCAAGCAAACAAAATTCAAAAAAGAGCAGGAGTGGTAATATTAATTTCTAACAAAATAGACTTTAAAGTTAAATCCATCATAAAGGATAAAGAATAGCACTATAGAATAATTAAAGGGACAATATACCAAGAGGATATAACCATATTAAATATTTATGCACCCAATGACAGGGCTCCAAGGTACATAAAACAAACTCTATCAGCATTGAAAAGTGAGATAGACAGCTCACAATAATAGTAGGAGACTTCAACACACCACTTTTGGTGAAGGACAGGACATCCAGAAAGAAGCTCAATACAGACACGGAAGATCTAAATGCCACAATCAACCACCTTGACCTCATACGCACATACAGAATACTCCACCCGACAGCAACCAAGTATACTTTCTTCTCTAGCGCACATAGAACATTCTCTAGAATAGACCACATATTAGGTCATAAAGCAAGCCTTAGTAGAATCCAAAACATTGGAATATTACAAAGCATCTTCTCTGACCATAAGGCCATAAAAGTACAAATCAATAACAGAAAAAGCAGGGAAAAGAAATCAAACACTTGGAAACTGAGCAATACCCTTCTCAAAAAGACTGGATTACAGAAGACATTAAGGATGGAATAAAGAAATTCATAGAAGCCAGTGAGAATGAAAACACTTCCTATCAGAACCTTTGGGACACAGCGAAAGCAGTGCTCACAGGTCAATTTGTATCAATAAACGCACATATCCAAAAAGAAGAAAGGGCAAAATCAAAGAATTATCCCTACAACTTGAACAAATAGAAAGATAGCAATAAAAGAAACCCTCAGGCACCAGAAGAAAACAAATAATAGAAATTAGAGCAGAACTAAATGAAATAGAAAACAGAAAAACAATTGAAAGAATTAACAGGACCCAAAGCTTGTTCTTTGAAAAAAATCAAGAAAATTGATAAGCCATTGGCCAAACTGACAAAAGAAAAACAGGAGAGGAAGCAAATAATGCAGATAAGAAATGAGATGGGTGATGTTACAACAGACCCAACTGAAATTCAAAGAATCATATCAGATTACTATGAAAAATTGTACTCTAACAAATATGAAAACCTAGAAGAAATGGGTGAATTCCTAGAAACACACTACTTACCTAAAATAACACAAACAGAGGTAGAACAACTAAAAAGACCCATAATGAAAGAAGAGACTGAAAAGGTAATCAAAAAACTCCCAACAGAAAAAAGCCCTGGCCCGGACAGCTTCACTGCAGAGTTCTACCAAACTTTCAAAGAAGAGTTAACACCACTACTACTAAAGGTATTTCAGAGCATAGAAAAGGACAGAATACTCCCAAACTCATTCTATGAGGCCAGCATATCCCTGATACCAAAACCAGGTAAAGACAGCCCAAAAAAGAAAATTACTGATCTATATCCCTCATGAAGTTGGGTGCAAAAATCCTTAACAAAATTCTAGCCAATAGAATTCAACAACATATCAAAAAAATAATATACCCTGACAGGGAACACAGCAGAGAACCGCTGAGGGAGCAGGAGAGCAGTGGGATGTAGACACCATATACTCATAAAAAGACCAGACTTAATGGTCTGACTGAGACTAGAAGGACCCTGGAGGTCATGGCCCCCAGACCTTCTGTTAGCCCAAGACAGGAACCATTCCCAAAGCCAACTCTTCAGACAGGGATTGGACTGGACAATGGGAGAGAAAATGATACTGGTGAAGAATGAGCTTCCTGGATCAAGTAGACACTTGAGACTATGTTGGCATCTTCTATCTGGAGGGGAGATGAGAAGGTAGAGGGGGTTAAAAGCTGGCGGAATGTACATGAAAAGAGAGAGTGGAGGGAAGGAGTGGGCTGTCTCATTAAGGGGAGAGCAATTAGGAGTATACAAAGCAAGGTGTATATAAATTTTTGTATGAGAGACTGACTTGATTTGTAAACTTTCACTTAAAGCACAATAAAAATTAAAAAAAAATTTTAAATAAAGTAAACTTTGTATAAATGCGGTGTCGATAGATATTCTAACATTGCATGTCCTTCAAAAGATTGTTTCACCCCCAATATAAAATTGGGTAGGTCACTAACTTTTAATAATGATGTTGGTATTGCTGTGTAATTTCAAAAGAAGCTTGACTGAAGTTTCCATAACTAAATATCATTTCTTCAAAGGATGTCACAACTGTCTTTTCCCATTAAGCAGATTCCAGATTTTTCTTTTTACGGCTACTTTAATAGACTAAGGAGCTCTGATGGTGCAATGGTTAAGCACCCACATGCTAAGCAGCCCAGCAGTTCAAACTCACCAGTTACTCCATGGGAGAGAGAGGTGGCAGTCTGCTCTGCAGAGATTGTAGCCTTGGAAACCCTACGGGGCAATTCCACTCTGTCCTGAAGGGTCTCTATGAGGCAGAATTGACTCAGTAATAATGGCTTGATTTAACAGATGTTTGCTTGAAAAAAAATACTTGTAAAGAGAAATTTTGTTTTAAGCCCGATTTTACCAACATTTTCTAATAACTATAAAACTAGAGATGTGTTCTGAAAGTGTAGCCTTCTAGGGTTGTAGGGATAAAAATGAAGGAGCTTCGAAGAGCAACGCAGGAACAAGCAGAAAAAAAGTATGAACAAAGATGATGGAAGTCTTTTTACATCTCTTTGGTTCTCTAACTGTTGTGTCGTTTCCTTTTTTTGGGTACCACAGCTTTCTCTTCATTGCTTTCATATTTTACCATCTCCTTCAAGGAGAGGAGAAAGAATAGAGAGAACCTAGGAATAGAATATGACTGCACAAGTGGCACAAAATGTTTTGTGCTTAACTATTAGCTAAAATGTTGGAGGTTCAAACCTACTTAGAGGAACCTCGGAAGACAGGCCTGGCAATCTGCTTCTGAAACATCAGTGCCTTGAAAAACATACAGAGCAGTTCTACTCTGCACACATGGGGTTGCCATGAGTTGGCATCAACTTCATGACAGCTAACAACAACAGCAAAAGGAGTAGGTTGAGACTGGGGAAGAAGCTACATTTTCTCAGGGGGAAACGTCTAGAAAAAGACATTTTTCTACACATCTTCTTCTTTTTCTGTGCTCTTAGGGTACCTTCTGCATTTTCATAGCTTCAACCTTCACCTACAAGTCAATATATTGGATGTGTTATTGCCACTAACTTGAATCCCTCACAGTCTCAATTTGAAGCATCTATTATGTAATGAACACTTCCTATCTTTCAAGCTGTATCTCTGTTTTTCTCTCTATAGTACCCCAAATCCAACCATCCTTCTACTTCACCAATCCTGACAAACCACGATCCCATCATCTTTTCAATATCCTTCACCCTTCTGATTTCCTCTCTTTCTTAAATTCTACAATCATTTTAACTACTTCTTTGTAAACGTTCACAGTTCTCTTTCCTGTCTTTCTTTTTATCATAATCTTTTAGAAAAACACCAGCCTTAAATAAATAAAACTCACCACTACTACATCTGAGATGCTGAACGTGGCTGGAGAGTAACACATAATCATGTTGACAGATTGCATTTTAAATTCATGGTCATTTACTCAAGTTGGTCCTTTAAAATGGCCAGCAATCATACTATATTTTCATAGTCCATTCACTCACCCACTCACCTAGACAAATAATTGATACACTGTCCCCTCACCTCATACCTCCATCATTCCCTGCTCCGTTCTTACAGCTGAGGACCTCACTTCTTGTTTCACCAAGAAAATTAAAGCAGTTGAAAGAGGACTTCCACAAGCTCAATCCCAATTCTCTACCAGAGTCTGTGCCCACATGTTCTGTTTTTCTTCTTATTGTGATGGATATAAAATCCTTGCTCTTAACTAATGCCAGATACTCTATTCTCAACTTGATCCAGATTTTTTCTGTCTCTCTTCTCCCATCATTTCTATCAACGTATAAACATACCATTATTTCTCTCATCTTTAAAATATCCATCTCTGAGCCCTACCTGCCTCTCCATCTATCACCTCATTTCTGGGCTTCCCTTTACAAAATAAACAAACAAAAAACCTCTTTGAAATAGGATTCATTGTTTAGATTCTTCAGCTTTTCTTTTCTACTTTTCTTTAAATTCAGTCCAATCAGGATTTTATCTTCATGTCTTGAACAGAAATGCTCTTGTGAAAGTCATCATTTGACATGCCGTTGATGAATCCAAACCTCACCTTACCTGACCCACAGCAGCATTTGACAAAGTTTATCACTCCCTCCCCCTTGACAGAGTTTCTTCTCTTGGCTTCCAGAAAACACATGCTCTTGGATTTCCTTATGCCTCACTAGCCCCTCCTTCTTGGTATCATGTAAACTTTTGTGTCCCACACTTTACTCCTTTTCTTCCTTCCCATATATTCTCCACCTGTGTTGAACCCCAACTCAGTTGCCATACTCACCTTTCCATTGCTCTGGCCAAAATCCAGGGAGTCATTTTGACATCTGTCTACCCGTCTACATGTAATTTTTCAGCAAATCCTGTTGGCTATACCTTCAAGATATATCCACAGTCTGTATTTCCAGTGGTCTGAGTCACCATCGTCTCTTGCCTGGATTATTACAACAGCCTCTGAACTGATCTGCCTGCTTGTGTCCTGCTCCACATACTCTTTTCTCACCACATGAAAATCAGTCGTTCCTGTGCTCAAAACCACCCAAGGCAAAATTCCTTACAATAGTCTGAGAAGCCCTATGTAATCTGGGCCTGTTTCCTCCCTGACATCATCTCCTAGTTCTCTCACTCTGTCCCATTCTGCTTCAGCTGCACAGGCCTCTTGCTGATTCTTGAACATGCCAGATACACTCCTGCCTTGGGGCTTTTGCACTGTTACCCTTCCCTGGTCCTTCACATATCTTTGTAGTTTGCCCCCTCAACTCTTTTTAAGTCTTTGCTCAGAAATCACCTTTTCAGTGAGGCTGTCCTGACCACTGTCCCTTTAATACCACAACCTCCTTCTACCCTCAACCCTGCCCACATTGGTAAGTTTGATCCCTGTCCTATTCTTCTTTCTTTTGCACATAAATATTATCTTCTAATTTTGTTTATTATGTCTATTTTCTATCTCCACTGACTAGACTATAAGTTCTATGAAGGCAAAGATTTTTGTCTCATTTGCTTTTCCCATACAGCTAGATCTTTAGGACCCAGAATGTTGCTTGAAAAATGATACATACTTAGTAAGTAATTATAAAATAATGAATGAGATTCAAAGCCTTTTCCCTAATTGTATGTGAATCAAGCCTACTTAGCTTACCAAGACCCATGCATTTACACATAACTGCACAAAACTACTGTTTACACAGTAGCCCAAGAGAGTAGGCCTTTCCCTCAGTGAATTTACAATATACACATCATAAAATGTTTACTTATAAATGCTTATGCAGACATCAAATGAAGTAATCATCACTTTAAACTCTATCTATATTTAATTTTTAATTTTTATTTATGAATTATTTAATCCGAAGTGTTGTAACAAACCCTGATGTACTCCTCTCTAATTTTTAACAGATGTTATCATTTTGACATTTTTGCTTTATAAAAAAAATGGCAGAGTCTCAGCTATATTTTACATTTCCATTCCTAGCCCCCCTCTCCAGTGGTAACTACTGTCCTAAATATAATGTTATACCCAAACATGATTCTATACTTTTACCATATATGTAGCCATAAAAATAAACAATATTTATATGTAGTTATAATTTTTCATAAATAATATCATTCTGTACATTGTTGTTGTTGTTAGATGCCATCAGGTTGGTTCTGACCCATAGCGACCCTATGCACAACAGAGTGAAACACTGCCCAGTCCTGCACCATCCTCACAATGCTTGTTATACTTGAGCCCATTGTCGCAGCCACTGTGTCAATCCATTTCATTTAGGGTCTTCCTCTTTTGTGCTAACTCTGTCCTTCTCCAGGGACTGATCCCTCTGATAACATGTCCAAAGTATGTGAGATGCAGTCTTGCCATCCTTGCTTCTAAAGAGCATTCTGGTTGTACTTCTTCTAAGACATATTAGTTCTTCCTGCAGTTCACGGTGTATTCAATACTCTTTGCCAACTCCATATTTTTATGTAGCCATAAAAACATAAAGTATTAGTATATAGTTATACTTTTTTCAAAAATAATATCACCATGTACATACCAAACCCAGTGCCATCAAGTCGATTCCGACTCATAGCGACCCTGTAGGACAGAGTAGAACTGCCCCATAGAGTTGCCAAGGAGCACCTGGCGTATTCGAACTGTGGACCCTTTGGTTAGCAGCCTTAGCACTTAACCACTACACCACCAGGGTTTCCTCTGTGTACATAGTCTTTGATAAATTACTCTTTTCATCTAGTATTATGTTTTGGATTTATTCATAGAAATACATTTTAATTACCTTAAGATATTCTTCTTGAGGAATCAGCAGCATTTATTCTCTCATTCATCCATGAATGAACAGTTGTGTTCTTTCCAATTTTCACTGAGAATATGTGCTAAAATGATCTTTCATGTGTCTCATTTTATACTTATGTTGGATTTCCTACATTGGTGTATCTAGAAGTGGAATTGCTGATTACTGTAGCTTATACATCTTTAACTTAATAGATATTATTGAATTTCTCTGAGATGTAGTGTATATCCCCACTAATAATCAGACACTTTTTGCTTTGACAATAGGATCAGTATGAAATGGTATTTCCTTGTTTTAATTTGTACTGAGAACCACTGAGGATAAGCAACTCTTCATATAATTATTGACAAATCCAAGTTTCTTCTTTTGTATATAATGTTTTTCTATTGGATTCTTTATATTGATTTATAAGATTTGTTAATATATCTGAATACTAGCTGTAAGTTAATTGGATTGCAAATAACATTTTCTAGTCTGTGACTTGTCTTTAAAATTGGTCCATGGCATTCTTTGTCACGAACATTTTTTTTTTAATATCAAATAATCTTTTACATATATTTGTGCTTTCTGTGCCTTGTTTAAGAAATCATCTTTACTAATATAATAGATGTTTTACTCTAAAAGTTTTGCTTCTTAGCTTCAGGCTTTTAATCTCTCTAAAATGTTTGTATGTGTATGTGTGTGTTTGTAGAATGAAGTACGGTCGTAACTTTATATTATTTCAGCATCACTGACTGAATGGCCTGTTCCTTGTGATACCACCTCCTTCATATATCACTTTCCAAGATATGATATATGTCTGTCTTTCTTGGCTCTTAATTGAGTTCCATCTCAATTCTCCAGTACTATACTGAGTTAATTACTATAGCTTTATTATTTTAATTATGACAGTGATCTTCCATCCATTTGCTTCTTCAAAATTATCTTTGAAACTGTGTTTACTCTTCAATTCTCTGATCTTGCTTCATTAGCTACCATTTTATTAAACATTTTCTTGTGATGTTCATCAAGGAACCCCTGGAAGATAATGTGGATGCTTTTTAGATTTTCATATTTGAAGCTAAGTGCAATGTTGAACACAGCTGACTGCACCCTTATTTGTAAAAACTCTTGGCAGGTGCTCAAGACACTCCACTGTCCAGTTGAAGCTTCCAGTCTGTTCTCATCTGCTGCATTTTCTGGCACACCACCTAGACTCCAACTCAAACCCTGCTGTCACAATGAGCTTCCATTCCTTTGTTCCTTTACTGTATTTTCTCTGCCTGAAATGTAGCTTCCCATCCAGCCTAGTGAGAACACACAAACTTTCAAGGTGGGCACCATAAACCCTTCCCAAACAGCCCTCAAAATGAATCTTAAAATGAAAAATGTATATATAATAATAAAAACCAGATTCTATCAAAACTACTTACAAAAGCCTTAGTTTCTGTGAGCATTTAGAGGTTGTGAAAAATCTGAGGGCAAGAACCACATGTTTTTGTTTTGGTTTCCTTACTATAGTGCCTGGGGCATAGTAAGCCTTCTTTTATTTATTTATTCATTCAACAAGTATTTATTGAGAGTCTTCTGTGTGTCAAGTATTATTTTCTAGGGACTTGAGATACATCAATTTACAAAACAGACAATAGTCCTGGTTTAAGACTGTGGGAGAAGCTGAATTCTATAGTCTCTACCATAAACTAAATGTATTTCCTGATGTATAATTTTCCTGTCTTTTCATGTGAAGAGCAGTATCTATATTTACAAAGCAATTATCATTTCAAATGTTTTAAGAGCTTTTTCTCACTAACAGAAATTCTGAAGTTAAATTTAGGAAAATTGAGTGTTAAAGGAATTAGATTAAAAACAAGCATTGATGGAGAGCACTTATAAGTGCTCTGAAGAAACTCAGCAGGCTGTAGCTTGCTTCTGATAGCAAGCACGTGTATTCTCAATCTGCTTTTCTCAAGTGTCTATAACTTGGTGATCAGCCTAATAATACTCATATTAAAAATATGTGAAACCAAAGTCACCCTGTGTACGTTTGTATTTGTAAGCTTGAAAAGAAAAGCTTTAAACAACTGATAGGACTATAGCATCAAAGTACTAAAAATTACTCTTCTTTGACCTGAAACTGGTTTTGAAACTACCTTTGGGGATGGGGAACTATATTTTTTTTTTTTTTAATTTTTTGTTCATTTATGCAAGCTAACAATTGTTTGGTCAAGCAGTGTCTGAAAATACCTTTCTTTCTTCCATTCAGTAATTGCTTGACCAGGAAGGACCTACATACAGGTCACGTTATTGCTTAATGAATTTAGCATTAAAGCATGGCAGGGTGTGTTTTAGTGTCTATTAATGCGCGCCCTGGGTGCCTTCGACTGCTCGAAGCATATATTAATAGCCCAGTAGAGCATACCCAGGAGGCACCTAGTGTCATTATAAAATGGTTATTTAATTTGGAATTTTATTTTTAAACCTTATTTTGCAATGAATTTTCAGTCTGTAGTCTTCCATCCTGTAAAATAGTCCTTACTGTTAGGGTTTTCAAATTAATTTGCCATACAAGGGGGAAAAAGGGTCAGCAGGACCATTTAGCCTCCATGTTGTGAACTTGTTATATATTTATAAACTTGTTGCATAAATATAAACTTAACAATAAGAGAGAAGCTTTGTCCACTACGTATATGTCTTTGGAAAAATGGTTTACTTCTGTCTGATGAGTACAGGAGTAAATTTCCATTCAGTAAAATTAATTTTTCCATCACAAATACCACTTTTTTTTTTTTTTTTGTTACTGCTCTCCTCTGTGATATAATAGAAAAAAAAAATGATGAATTGGCTAACTCTTTCCTTCCTTCTCATATACTACTATTGATTGAATAATGAGAATATGGTATAAATTGAAAAATGGAGTGAAAACATATAGAAGTGTATCAGATGACTCAAATACCTCAAAAGAGCTACTACCTGCCCTCAATCCTTTGCCCACCTCTACAGAGACTGTCCCTTTTGCTCTTGAAGACCTTGAATTGACCTTACCTGAGGTCATCACCTTTGAAAAGGAAGCCAATACTTCTCATGCCCCACCTTCCCTTCTCTTCATTGCCTCCAGACTTGTATCAAAAGTTAGATCACAAAAGAATAGCTGCTGAGGCTGCTAATGTACAGCCAAAAACCACACGGGATTTGGTTCCTTGGTTTAGAGGTTTAGGGTCATAGTTTTATGTGACATACCAGTTAATTGGCCCAATAACATATTTTGTGATTCTGTTCTACCTCCTGGTTAGTTACGTAATGCCTGGAGCCTTAAAAGCTTGCAAGCAGCCATCCAAGGCACAACAATTGGTCTCTATTTGCTTGGAGCAACAAAGGAAGCAGAAGGGTCAGGAACAGGTGGAGACTATGGAATGTATGATTAATTGTCTTCATGAAAAACTGCATTCTTTGCCATGAGTCTGGAAGAACTGTCTGGTGCCTGGCTATCATTATTGAACATTTTGATTAAAGATTCTATAGAAGAATCCTGATCAAAAAGGAGGGAATGCAGAACATAATTTCAAACTCTCATGAACTCTAGACTTTCTGGAGCCATGGAAGCTGGATGAACCCCAGAAACTATTGCCCTGAGATAATCTTTAAAACTTAAATCAAAAATATCCCTTGAAATCTTCTTAAAACAATAGTTTAACTTAAATAGTAAAAAATGTCTTCATTGAACATTATACTCTTTTAAGAACTATCTATATGGAATCAAAGTGATAATAGCAACTCAAAAGATTAGATAGAAACCTTAGGGAGTTGTGAGTTTATGTTAATGAGAGTGGACCAAGTCAGAAAAGGAGGGTTAGAATGGTTGCACAACTTGACGAATGTAATCAGAGTCTCTGAATTGTACATGTAGAAACTGTTGAAGTGGTGAATGTTTGCTGTGTATACTCTCAAAAACAACAATAAAAACTTTTTTAAAAAGTCAGATCACACAATGTACTAGGGAGACAATTACAAGCTCACGCTTAGAAAGAGACAGTTGACTTACACATCGAAACAATTGTAAGACTTTTCTTCTGCGTATCAGCAAAAATTTGGAGAATGTATATGAGAAGCAATGGTGAGGGACCAGAGACGAATGAACATGATTTATATCACTCTGAATATTTTGAAAAGTACACATAAAATGGATTGTGGATTCAGTGTCCTGGCTTGAGTGTTGGAAGTGTTTTACCTGAAAGATTCATGAGTGAGGATTTTTATCACAAGCCCATTTGACTCATGTGGTTAACCTGTGCCAAAGATTCAAGGACCTGGGACAATGACAGTCATTATTGTGGGCTTAATTAGGTGATGTCTTCCATTGCAGCTGTTCTTCCACATGTGGTCTCTTTATTGGGGCAAATCTGCACAGGTCTTGGTAACTGTTATATGGGTATTGAGTTGGCAAATGCCTTAATTTTTCTTTATATCAATAAGCAAAGAGTACTAGAAGCCATTTGCTTTCACCTGACAGACTGCTATTTACCTTCATCAATTTGCATCAGGGCTATGACAACTATGCTACTGATATGTTTAGGGGATCTAAAGAGCAATGGGTACTCTGGAAGCCATAAAAGATAACATGACTACTGTTGTTGTTGTCGTTGTGTGCCATCAAGTCAATTTCAACTCATAAAGACCCTGTAGGTCATAGTAGACCTGCCTTATAGAATTTCCTAGGCTGTAATCTTTATGGGAGTAAATTGCCAGGTCTTTTCTTCCATAAAACCACTGGTGGTTCAAACCACTGACCTTTCATATTCAGCAGTTGAATGCTTAACCATGGCATCACCAGGGCTCCTTACATGACTACTACAGAGTGTGAAATAAAATCCATCCTGGGACTTCAGTGACGTTTAAGGACTGTATTGATCTGGGGCGTGTCGTAATAACCCCTTTAAAGTGAAAATTACCTTGCAAATCTTACATCATCCCCTACCTTTAAAACAAAAAAGCAAACAAACACAAGAAGGCTTGATAGATCTTTCTAACGTTTGGGAGCAATTTTCAGTTGATAGATAAACAGAGTTTGCAAAAGGCCTTCCAACCATCCAGGCTGCAAGGCAAGCAGCAAGACCGTGGTGTTTTATTAGTTAGTGGACTTAATGGTGCAGGGAGTGTTTGTAACAGATTAGGAGGCTGTCTGGAACTAGTGGAAAGGCACAATAGGAGAATTATAAGGGAGATTCTGGGGTTTTAAAGCAAAGCCAAGCCTCTTCACCTAATAACTCTTTGTTTTTGAGAAACAGCTTCTGGTTTTCCCCTGGGCACACGTACGTACTGAATACCCAAATTTGGTATGACAGCTGACCATGTAATTTGATGTGTTTATTTTGAACTGCTGACCCAAAAACCCACTGCCATTGAGTCAATTCCAACTCATAACAACACTGTAGGACAGAGTAGAACTGCGCTATAGAGTTTCCAGAGATGAAAATCTTTACAGAAGCAGACTGCCACATCTTTCTCCAGCAGGGCGGCTGGTGAGTTTGAATCACTGACCTTTTTGTTGGCAGCCAAGCACTTTAACCACTGTGTCACCAGGGCTCCTTTGAACTGCTGAGCAAGCGATACAAAGTCAGAAGGCTGGCAATATTTTATCACTAATTACAGGTGACATATGCAAGATGTGCTCAGTCAGGGCTTGAAATCACAAACAAGCACATTCCCACTGAGCCCACTTCTCTCATACTGCCATCCCCTCCAGTCAACACCAATGACTTCCCTGGTACTTTCCATGGCCTGAAGGAAAAGTCTTTTAAATCTGGATAATGTAAAATGTTTCCTTATGTGCTCATATCAGTCAGAAATGGATTGCTGTGGCCTTTGTAGCTATACAGATCTGAAGGACGTTAGGAGGAGAGCTCTCCCCATGATCATAATTTCAAGCGGTGGATTTCACTGTCTACATTGTTTGATGAACAGACATTTTGAGGTACCAATACGCACCAATACAGAAGGAGCAGTTCATTGTGTAATTGCGAAAGGAATAAGATTGTGGAGGAGGGTGATTTGTGAACAAGATGATCAGGTAAAAGTCATCTGGATGGGCATCTTAGCCTCCTCTCCTGTCAAGAAATTCACTTCAATGCTTTTTCAACTGTGTCATGAACAATGTGGCAATAGTATGAGGAATAAAATTTTGTGTGAGCTTACTGGCATATAATTACTCTTACCAAAGTGACCTGTTTACCACCACGGACAAGTGACCAATTTTCTAGGAACAGGGACCACCACCGAGGCCTAATATAGCCTGTACTTTTTCAAGAAAGTAAGCCAGCCATCTGATGATAATGGTTTGAATATATTGAATCATTCTTCTCTGAAACAGACAAGAATTTTTATTTAGATTTCCTTTTCTTGCTCACCAGGTTTCTATGAATGACCCCACCTATGGAAATGTGAATCATCTATTGAAGCCTTTATTTATGCATTTACTAGAAGATCTTGTGAGATTGGCATCTGTGGTACAGAACAAAACAATGGGTAATAATCAACCAATCAATCAACCGTGTTCTTTCTCCAATGGCTAGAAAACATGGGTCTAGGCAATGAAGGGTGCAAAACAAGAGTGGCTTCTTTGCTCTAACAGCTACTGATCTACTTCCCAAAATTTTTCCTCCACATCACCTCTTCTCTAGGCTCTACTTATCTAGAGCCATTAGGACCCAATGTATGAATGATGGTACCAAGGAGTGTAACAATGGTTTCATTGAGGCTGCCCCTGGCCATTGTAGATACCTCATGCCACTGAATAAATCAGCAAAAAAAAAAAAAAAGGGTTTCAATAAGTGCTGGGGTTATTTTTCCAAGGTATTTAGAGAAATAGGATCGCTGTTAGCCCCTTGTAGCAGGGAGTTTTAAACAAGGTTATAGAGCATCTCAAAGGAAGATCCGTTATGAGTGAAGCTTTGAGTAACCTCACCAGGCAAAGAATTCCAAGTCAGCTGAGGTGGTACTAGAGGAAGGCAAATGAAGTATAGAATGGATAATGAAGAAGGAAGTTGTTAATGCCAGCTATGACCTCATAACCATTTCAGAAACAAAGATTGTATTATCTACCAGTGTTTTCTGTATTGCTGTGATTTTCCACCACTTTTTCTTCTCTTGTTTTTCTATCTTATGTAGGATGTTGTGGTATTTACAGTTAACATTACCCAAAGAATTTGGTCCTTCTCTTTGGTTCCTGAGAACCTCTAAAACCTTGGGATTTCCTGTTATTAGAGTCTTTGCTGTCCATGAGGCCTCCAAACCATGTCTGAGGGTTATGTTAATGAAATGATTCTTATGTGGGGGCTGGCCAGTCCAAAAAGACCTATCACATATCAGACTGATCTCAGGGAATAGGGACTGAATGTTGCATTCAACCACATGCACAATTGCCTACATAATTGAACTCCCATAAAAAGTCTGGACACTGAACCTCCAGGGCTTCCTGTTCGATGAAAGACATCAATGCTCATGAGAGGGTAGTGTGTCCTTTGGAACATGGAAGCTTTGTCTGGAATCACCCCAGATCTTGCCCTATGAGTCTCTTCATTTTTATTCTTTTTGCTATACAAAAGAAACACAATGATTATTATTTTAAATATAATACTTCCCTGAGTTCTGTGAGTTGTTCTAGTGAATTATCAAAACCAAAAGAATAGTAGAAGCCAGTAAGTGAGAAATGAGGCAAGGGGAACCTGGGAAACCTCAAGTTTGTAGCTGGCATCCTGAAGCAATAGAGGAAACCCCTAAATTTATAACTAGCAAGTCAGAAGTTAGGGTGTCATGGGGACCCTCAAGCTTGTGACTGGTGTCTAAAGTCTTAGGAAGACTTAGCAGTCTAGAGGACTGTGACCTTTAACCTGTGAGATCTGTCCTAGCCCTGGTGGTTAGAGTAGAGGAAGAATACTTCATTTGCAGTTGGTATCAAAAAGGAAATTGATAGAGTCATTTGGTCTGTGTTGGAGAAGACACACAAGAGATACCCAAAAGAGCTGGTATCAGAACAAACTTAGATTGATTCCCTAGGGTGTGTTGGAGATGATATCCCAGTTGAGCTCTCAGTTTAGTCTATCAAGATTTTATCATATTGGGATTAGAGGAAGAATGCTAGATACATTAACTAATGCGAATTCTCATTGTTCCTCTTCATGAAGGCAGGGAGAACACATTTGCGTGAAGCAGTAGCATTTTATTGTTGTTGGGATGTTTAAGTATGAAAAAGGCCATATACTGATGTTGACAAAGCCAAAGCATGTCTATACTTGGCATCTGTGAAGTTTTCAGTTGCACAGCACCATTTGATTACCCTTTCTGTGTTTGGTGAAGTTTCTGTCCAATAAGTATCATCTCTCTAAGTCTTTTCTAGCTTCCTTGGGTATTGCGACTTAAGCCCTACCAATGAGGATGCTATTATGCTTCTTACAATTAGCACTTAATATTAAAATATTATACTGAAAATTTCTAGCATGACTCAAATGTGCTAAGGGAATTCAAAGAAAGGGCTAAGTTTTATTTAGGCCTTAAGAGGAGAGAAGATTTCCTGGGAGTAAGTAAGGTGAGAAGTCATAAGGAAAAAAAAAAAAACATAAAACTCACAAGGAAGAAAGGCTGGTCACATCGGCTGGACAACTTCTCAGCCCCATAGACTTTTCTTTTCCCTGCTCACACATTGGAGATCCTGGATTATAAGGAAAAAGAGTTGTTTCTTTATACTTTCTCTTGAAAACAAGACAAATTTCTAAGTTTGATGAATTTCTCAAAATGAAATTTCTAATTAAAAAGTGAGACTACACTATTATTAATAAGCCCATCAAGGACCTCATACACGAAGAAAGCAAAAGGTCATTAAAAAGGTAGGAAAGAAAGAAAACACCAAAATGGATGTCAGAAGAGACTCTGAAATTTGATCTTGAATATAGAATAGCTAAATTGAAAGGAAGAAACGATGGAGTCAAAGGGCTAAACAGAAGATTTCAAAGGGCGGTTCCAGAAGACAAAGTATTATAATGAAATGTGCAAAGACGTGGAGATTGAAAACCAAAAGGGCAGAATGCTGAGCATTTCTCAAGCTGAAAGAACTGAAGAAAAAAATCAAGCCTCAAGTTGCAATACTGAAGGATTCTATAGGGAAAATACTAAACGACGTAGGAAGTATCAAAAAATGATGGGAGGAATATACAGAGTCACTGTACCAAAAAGAATTGGTCAACATTCAAACATTTCAGAAGGTAGCATATGATCAAGAACTGATGGTACTAAAGGAAGAGTCCAAGTTGCACTCGCTGAAGGCATTGGTGAAAAATAAGTCTCCAGAAGTTAACAGAATACCAATGGGATGTTCCAACAAATGGATGCAGCCCTGGAAGTGCTCATTTGTCTACGCCAAGAAACTTGGAAGATGGTTACCTGGCCAACTGACTGGAAGGGATCCATATTTGTGCTCATTCCAAAGAAAGGTGGTCTAACCAAATGCAAAATTTATCCAACAATGTCATTAATATCACACGTAAGTAAAATTTTGCTGAAGGTCATTCAAAAGTGGCTGCAGCAGTACATTGACAGCGTACTGCCAGAAATTCAAGCTGGATTCAGAAGAGGAAATGGAAGTAAGAATATCATAGCTATTTCAGATGGCTCTTGGCTGAAAGCAGAGACTAACAGAAAGATGTTTCCTTGTGTTTTACTGACTGTGCAAAGACATTTGACTACGTGGATCATAACAAATTACGGATAATATTGTGAAGAAGAAATTCCAGAACACATTAATTGTGCTCATGAGGAACCTGCACATAGACCAACAGACAGTCAGTCATTCAAATGGAACAAGGGGATACTGCTTGGTTTATGGTCAGAAAAGATGTGTATCAGGGTTGTATGCTTTCACCATACTTATTCAATGTGTATGCTGAGCAAATAGCCTGAGAAGCTGGACTATATGAAGAAAAAAAGGCATCAGGATTGGAGGAAGACTCATTAACAATCTGCAATATGCAGATGACACAACCTTGCTTGCTGAAAGTGAAGAGAAATTGAAGCATTTAGTGATGAAGATCAAAGACCGCACCCTTCAGTATGGATTGCACTTCAACATAAAGAAAACAAAAATCCTTGCATTTGGACCAATAAGCAACATCATGATAAACAGAGAAAATATTGAAGTGGTAAAGGATTTCATTTTACTTGTATCCACAATCAACACCCATGGAAGCAGCAGTCAAGCAATCAAACAACACGTTGTATTGGGCAAATCTGCTGTGAAAGACCTCTTTAAAGTGTTCAAAAGCAAATATTTCACTTCAAGGACTGAGGTGCACCTGACCCAAACCATGGTATTTTCAATTGCATCATGTGCGTGTGAAAGCTGGACAATGAATAAGGAAGACAGAAGAAGAATTAATGCCTTTTAATTACGGTGTTGATGAAAAATATTGAATATACCAGGTACTGCCAGAAGAAAGAACAAATCTGTCCTGGAAGAAGTATAGCCAGAATGCTCCTTAGAAGCAAGGATGGCGAGACAACATCTCACATACTGTGGACATGTGAGGGACCAGTCCCTGGAGAAGGACACCATGCTTTGTAGAGTAGAGGGTCAGCAAAACAGAAGAAGACCTTCAACGAGATGGATTGACACAGTGGCTGCCACAATGGGCTCAAACATAAGAACGATTGTAAGGATAGTGCAGGATAGGGCAGCATTTCATTCTTTTTTACATAGGGTTGCTTTGAGTCAGAATGGACTCAATGGCACATAACAACAACAGTAGACTTGGATATCTTCAAACTGATCTAAATCCAATAGCTAGACATAAAATTAGGATTTTTCTTCCAGAGATATTTGCTTGCAGAAGAGTTTTCAAAACTGCTCTTGTTATATTTGGAAGAGACCAAGGAGTGTGAATAAGTAAGTGCTCACTTTTGAGTTATGCCAAGAACTAGTCTAGCATTTTGTATGCCTGTACAAAGCAATTTCACAGGCTCTTGAATGTGACATGAACATGAATGCAACAAATCCCTTTATTATTACTCTTTCTTCACTTACTTGACACAAATTGCTTAGGAAAAAAATCCAAAACATTCCTGAATCCTTTGAGAGTTTTACCCTCTCTATAAGGTTGACCCACTTTACCCATTTTGAAAACTCCATTTTTGAATAGTTAATATTCAAATATTTCTTTTGGTCTTGGGTTTACATTAGAGTACAAGCATTTTTCAAGGACAAAAGTGAGTTTCAGGATATTCATTAAACAGTCTAAAATATAATCCCACAATGGTATCATACAAGGTAAGCCAGTTCTGGGAGGCTGCTAGATTAAAAGTTGAAAATGAGCCAATTTTTTCCCCACACAAATAGAGCTTTCTAGGATTAATTACAGAGAAAATAATAATAATACCATCAATATCAGAGGAAAAATTGGAGGTGGTCAGCTTTTGGACGTTAGGAGGGCAAGAGGAGTATATTGCATACTTGGTTGTTTGGAAGGAGATGTGTGAATGAGAGGATATCAAAATAAATTTTTAATTTATCTGTTATTTTTTCCTAGCGTGTGGGAACTGCAAATAGCACAGTCCATGTCTTCATTCTCTTTAGATTCAACTTGGTTTTCTTCACAGTCTCTCTCTCTCCCCCTCCTTCTCCCCTCTTTTGCCCTCTCTCCGCCTTTCTTATTCTTCCTCTCCTTTTCTTCCTTTTGCTATCCCCTCATGCAAACTTAAGTTTGAAGTCAACTCATGGCAGCTTTGAGTTGAGCCTAAAAATTTCTGGCTTAGGACACATTTGGCTTGGACTGAAGATTCTCATTCACCCCTTGGATTGTAGAAATCCTGCAGGACCAAAACAAATACCACTGCTTCCTGCACAGCTGTGCTGCCCTCTTAGGGACCTGATTGTTACTCAAAAAGGTCAGGCACAAACGTCGTTAAAATGGGCACGGTAGGTGGTGGTAGGAGGGGATAAATATCCATTTTGCAATAATTTATGGCATAATCTAATAGGCAACTGCAAAAAGCTTGGCCTTTCCTTGCCTCTTTTTCTGATGAATAGAATCCCTTTGTTAAAATTTTTATTTTTTACTTAATCTCAGCCCTTTACAAGCCCATATGGGATCTTTCCAATGCTATATGCCACTTTTTGTTATTAGGTGCTTACGAGTCTGTTCGAACCCACAGGGACCATATGTACAACAGAACGTAACACTGCCTGATCCTGCACCATCCTCACGGTGTTTGCTGTGCCTGAGCCCATTGTTGCAGCCACTGCGTCAATATATCTTGCTGAGGGTCTTCCTCGTTTTTGCTTACCTTCTGTTTACCAAGCCTGATGTCCTTCTCCAGGGACTGGTCCCTCCTGATTATATGTCCAAGATATGTTACACGAAGTCTCACAATCCTCACTTCTAATGATCGTTCTGGCTGTACTTCTTCCAAGACAGATTTCTTTGCTCTTCCAGCCATTCAGAAGTCAATATTCTTCACCAATACCGTAATTCAAAGGCACCAATTCTTCTTCAGTCTTTCTTATTCATTGTCCAGCTTTACATGCTCATGAGGTGATTGAAAATACCATGGCTTGGGGCAGGTGGACCTTAGTCCTGAAGGTGACATCTTTCCTTTTTAATGCTTGAAAGAGGTCTTTTACAGCAGATTTGGCCGATGCAATATGTTGTTTGATTTCTTGACTGCTGCTTCCAAGGGTGTTGATTATGGATCCAGATAAAAAGAAATGCTTGAAATTTCAGCATTTTCTCTGTTTATTGTGATGTTGCTTATTGGTCCAGCTGTAAGGATTTTGGCTTTATGTTGAGGTGTAAGCCACACTGAAGGCCGTAGTTTTTGATCTTCATAAGTAAGCGCTTTAAGTCTTCGTCACTTTCAGCAAACAAGGTTGTGATACCTGCATACTGCAGGTGTGATGACCCTTCCTGCAATCCTGATGCCACATGTTTCTTCGTACAGTCCAAGTTTTTGTATTATTTGCTCAGCATACAGATTAAATAAGTATGGCAAAAGAATACAACCATGACACACACCCTTTCTGATTTTAAACTATGCAGTATCACCTTGTTCTGTTCAGACAACTGCCTCTTGGTCTATGTACAGGTTCCTCATAAGCACAAGGAAGTGCTCTGAAATTTTTGTTCTTTGCAATGTTATCCATAATTTGTTATGATCCAAACAGTTGAATGTCTTTATATAGACAATAAAATACAGGTAAACATCTTTCTGTTATTCTCAGCTTTCAGCCAAGATCCACCTGATATCAGCAATGATATAGCTTGTTCAATGTCTTCTGAATTTAGCTTGAACTTCCGGTAGTCCCCTGTCAATGTGCTGGTACAATCATTTTTAAATTATCATCAGTATAATTTTACTTGCATGTAATATTAATGATATTGTTCAATAATTTCCACATTCTATTAGATTATTAGATCACCTTTCTTTGGAATGGGCATGAATATGAATCTCTTCCAATTTGTTGGCCAGGTAGCTGTCTTTCAAATTTTTTGGCATAGATGAATGAGTACTTCCAGCGATGCATCCCTTTGTTGAAACATCCCGATTTGTATTCCATCAATTGCTGAAACCTTGTTTTTTGCCATTCCCTTTAGTGCAGCTTGGACTTCTTTGTTCAATACCATCGGTTCTTGATGTATGCTACCTCCTGAAATGGTTGAGCATCCACCAATTCTTTTTGGTAGAGTGACTCTGTATATTCCTTCCATCTTCTTTTGATGATTCCTGCATCTGTCAGATTTTTTGCCCATAGAATCCTCAATATTGCAAGTCAAGGCTTGAATTTTTTCTTCAGTTCTTTCAGCTTGAAAAATGCTGAGTGTGTTCTTCCCTTTTGGTTTTCTTACTGCACGTGTTTGCATGTTTCGTTATAATTATCTTCTCAAACAGTCCCTTGAAATCTTCTGTTCAGCTATTCTACTTCATCATTTCTTCCAATTGTTTTAGCTACTGTACATTCAAGAGCAAGTCTTTTCTAACATCCATTTTGGTCTTTTTTTTTTTCCTGCCCTTTTAATGTCTTTTTGCTTTCTTCATATATGATGTCGTTGGTGTCATTCCATAACTCATCTGGTCTTTGGTCATCTGTGTTCAAAGCATCAAATCGATTCTTAAATTCAGGTGGGATAAAAAAAAAATACTTTAGCTCTTGTGGGCTTGCTTTAATTTGCTTCGACTTGAACTTGCATATGAGCAACTCACGTTTTGTTCCACAGTTGGCCCCTGGCTTTGTTCTAACTGATGATATTGAGCTTCTCCAATATCTTATTTCCACAGATGTAGTCTATTCAATTCCTGTGTATTTTGTCCCGTGAGGTCTATGTATATATTTGCCATTGTGTTTATATGCCAGTAATGTTGGTTTAGATGCTTGTAAAGTTTCCATAGATAATCAGACATCTATTATGTCACCGCATAGACTTCCTTGGAAAAATGTTTAGAGACTTAAAGCACTGGGAAGGGTGGGGAAGTTCTCAAGAGGGTTTAGTTGTAAATATATCTCTTTATACTTTGTAACAGACTAAATATTGAGGATAACATAGGAATAACACACACACACATCTTTGCAATAAATTATTTTCATTATTTTTCTCTCTAGCACATTTTTGGAAGCTCCTTCTGTGTCTGTTCAAGCATCAGTTGCTCATATGTTGGAGGTACCTCAGCGTTTATTAGTCAGACTGGGTCAGCTGTGCTTTGCAGTGTTTACTTTAACAATAGCCTGGTGCGCTATGTATGTCTCAAACAGGGAAGGCGCGCAATGCTTCCCATTTGCCTTCAATCCCCAGCAGATGCAGAACGGTCAGATCATTTCCCTTTAACTGGCCTAAGGGATTAAAGGAATTCAGAGGAATTCTAAACCAAGTAGTTCCTCTGCCTTGCCTGACTTTACTTCTTGAACCTTTACTTCTTGAGTCTTGGGGAACATAATCTGACTCCCTTCTGAAGTGTTTGTTTCCTTTTCTTTGTTTTTATTCTTAGCTTCAAACTTTGTAAACTCATTTACCCTTATACATGTTCAAGAAGACACTGTTCCATCTGAATTAGTGTTGGAGGAAGTATAGGATTTAAAATTAATCTTGAATTTCTATTGATGCTTTTTCTGATGTTTTTAAAAAGGCTCTGTAGCATTGAAGAGTGGACACATCCTTGGAGTCAAGAGTCTTGGGGTCAGGTTCTGGCTTTGCGTTTAGCCCCTGAGATGACTTAAGGCAGATTGTACCCTCTTGGTTCTCTGGATCCTCAGCAGTAGATGATGGTTCTTAGACAACATGTCATCTCTGTCCCTGGCTACCCTGCCCCAACTTCTGCAATTTGAAGCTTTCTTAATTGGAAACATGTAGGTATGTGTATAAACGTATTCTCATGGGACGCCTATACATTTAGTCCCAAAATTGATCAGGAGAATCTAGAAAGGGAAAAGAGAGGACAGGCCATTGAAGAAGGGTATCATGAAGAAAGAACCAATGAAATTGAAGAGGTTTTGGCCAAGAACATGAGCATTTTGGAAAGGAGAAAAGCAAGGCCTAGCTTAGAAAAGACAGAAGTGAATTATAAGAAGAAAAGAAACAAAATCTCAAACCTCATTTTTCTTCACTGTTTTCCTTCTAACAAGAAAATTCTAGTGTAGAGAGTTTTACTGATTTATTTCTGGTTTGGATCCTAAGGTTTAGGTTCTGGCCAAGAAAGAAAATTTCCTGCTGAGGACTGAGACCGCATTTCTTTGCTGCCAGGAGTAACTGGCTACATACATAATGTGTTGAGGCCTATAAGACTTAGATCATTCATGGAGTATATTTTCCGAAAGCCACTCAATAATGAGGTAAGAGTTGAATCAGAATTACTCTGAGACTGACAATTATTGCAAAATAGGCTTTTGTGATTTAGGGTGGGCCAACCGCAGATATTGTCATTTTGACAAAACAAATTGGTCCTTCGTTATTAAAGCTCTCTGTATTTTTAAAGAACTTCTAATGATATATTTCCTATTCATTTATTCTTTTTATATGTTTGGTAAACATTATTTGAGGTCCAGAGATATTTCAGATGGTTTCATTAGTCTTATTTCAAGAAAAAGAAAATTGTGTCTTACAGTTTTAGACAATTGTTACACGTTGAGATTCCAAAGTTTATGAAAGCAGAGGGAAAAAAAAAGTTTCAAATGTTCAAAGCCATCCATTATTTCTAAGAAAAATTGTTAAGATAATCCAGAAAACTTCTCCTAAAAGCCAGATATTTACAGGTACAATAAAATATTACTACTAGTGTGTTTATTTATTTCCATTAAGTAAAAAAAAAAAAAAAAACCTCGATTATAAACAAAAGTGCATGCCAATTGGACCAGCCATCATGCAGTTTGTTGAATGAAACTTTCTTATTTCTGATTACTTGTTACAGAAGCTAAACATTACATATCACTTCTAACATCTAACATTTAGATCACTTAAAAATACTGTTGTTTATAGCTAATTACATATTACAGTGTGAAGAGTGCCCAGGTATTAAAACTAGGACTCTGGGTATTTCTATCAGTTTATATGTTCATTTCTGTTTGTTATAAATCAACCCCTAGCTGGATTGTCAGGCAACTACTGATTCTCTCACAATAAGGGATACGTGTGACAGTCTTGTTTTTCCCACCTCACACACATGCAGATTAAATAGAAACAAAATAAGTAGATATTCTACTTCTTGTTTTCTTGCCCTCCCCTTTCATCACCCCCGAAAAACCCCTTGCCATCAGGTAGATTCTGACTCATAGTGACCCTACAGGACACAGTAGAACTGTTCCATAGGGTTTCCTAGGTTGTAATCTTTATGGAAACAGATTGCCACATCTTTCTTCTGCAGAGTGGCTGGTGGGTTCGAACCACCGGCTTTTGAGTTAGCAGCCTAGTGGTTAAACACTGCGCCACAAGGGCTCCTTCCTTTTCTGCACACAACCATTTTTTCCCCATGTCAGTACTCGATTGGCTTAAAAAACATTTTGAAGAACATATAGAAGTTTATCAGAATGAAATAAAACTAACCACCCAGTGCCGTCCACAAATAAATATTTGAATGGAATAATGTGCCCATTTTTATAAGTTCATACGTGTTAGGCATTCAGAACAGGACTGGACACATGGTGTGCTGGCAATGCTATTGTTATATTTTGTTACTGTTTGTTAACCTGATTCTCTCCACCTCCCCACTCCCTACTCCTTCCAAAGAGGAAATCAGTCCTCCCAAAACGTAAGGATGCCATGAGTTGGAATCAACAACAACAAACTCATTAAATGAGAAGGCAAAGGGATGGGAGAATTAGCAGGGGGAGTGAGTTTAGGTTTATGGGATTTTTTTCTATTATTTTACATTGTGGTAAATATGTATGTATATATATAAAACAAAGCATTTGCCAGTTCAACGATGGTTACATGTACAATTCAGTGACATTGATTACATTCATTGTGTTGTGCAACCATCACCACACTCCTTTTCCAACTTATTCATCCACTATTAACAGAAATTCAGTGTGCCATAAGCAATGGCTCCCTGTTTCCTCCACCCTCCGACCCCTGGGAATATCTAATAAGCTTTGGTATCTATATATTTGCCTGCTTCACATAAGTGGGACCATACAATATTTGTCCTTTTGTGATGGACTTATTTAACTCAGCATATTGTTTTCAAGATTCATCCATGGTAGCATATATCAGGACTTCATTTCTCTTTATGGCTGAGTAATATTCCATTGTATATATACAAATTTTGTTTGCCCATTCATCTGTTGATGGGCATTCGGGTTTTTTCCACTTATTGGCTATTGTGAATAGTGCTGCAATGAACATTGGTATACAAGTTTCTGTTTTTGTTCCTGCTTTCAAGTCTTGTGACGTATACGTAGGATTGGGAGTGCTAAGTCATATGGTAATTCTACGTTTAACTTTTTCGAGGAAATGTCAAACCATTTTCCACAGTAGCTGTACCATTTTACATTCCCATCAGCAGTGGATGAGGGTTCCAATTTTCCCACATCCTAGCCAATACCTGTTATTTTCCCTTTTTTTTGATCAGAGCCATTCTAATGGAGGTGAAGTGATATCTCCTAGTGGTTTTGAGTTGTATCTCCTTATGACTAATGAAGAACCCTGGTAGCACAGTGGTTAAGAGTTTGGCTCCTAACCAAAATGTCAGCAGTTCAAATTTACCAGCCACTCCTGGGAAACCCTACGGGGCAGTTCTACTCTGTCGTGTAGATTCACTATGAGTTGGAATCAAGTCAACGGCAAGAGGTATGACTAATGACATTGGACATCTTTTCATGTGCTTGCTGGCCATTTATGTATCCTCTGGTGACATGTATGTGGGCATTCTTAAATAATAGTTAACATTTTTTTGAGCACTTACTATGTGCTTTTCATGAATTATATCACTAATTTCCCACGACAGCTTGAGGAAGTAGGCATTATTATTATTTTCATTTTTAAAATGAGGAAAATGAGACTGAGAGTGTTTGAATAAGTTGTCTAAGAGTGCGAATTAGGAAGTAAAAGAGCTGGAGTCCAGGCAAAAAGTTCCAAAGCTCTCGTTCTTAACCACTCTTCCAGATTGCCTTCTCGTTCTGACCACCATCCCCTTGCAGGCACACTCCGTGTTCTTCCCAGCTCTGTACCTGACCTAGTACAGTGCTCAGAACACAGTACGCCTCAATGAATTTGTGTTGGGTTGATTTGGCCCCTGTGATGTATGTGGTAGCGTATGTATGCATATTGTGAGGCACAGTATGTTGTAACAAGAACTCTGGTTTATACAATGGTCACCCCATGGCAATTATTGAGCTTCTGCCTTTACACACATTCTCTCACTTAATTTATTCCTACAATAAACTTACAGAGAAGGCATCATTATCCCAGTGTTATGAATGAGGAATCTAAGGTCATGGCAGCTATGAATGTGTGCAAGGTCACATAGTAAATAACAGAGCCAGGATGGAACCTACAGTCATCTGATTACAGTGTTCTTCCTATTCTCTTACATCATTCCAATAAGGTTGGCCCCTGTTATAAAGAATCTTTGGGCATCAAAGACCTCATCACTTTTGTGTTCCGAGAAATAGAACAGTGCTTGGTACCTGTAGGATCCTAATTCATTCATTCACTTCAACCAACAGGTTGTCTGTTTTCTTGAGCGTTCATATCTTTGCCTTTATCTATAGTATTCTCTACTCTTCACTTATACCACTGCCTTCTGCCTGCCACATATTTCCCATTATTCTTTTGTATCTAAACCAGTTGCTGTCAAGTCAGCTACAACTCATGGCAACCCCTTGTGTGTCAGAGTAGAACTGTGCTCCACAGGGTTTACAGTGGCTGATTTTTTGGAAGTAGATGACCAGGCCTTTCTTCCAAGGTGCTTCAGGGTGGACTCAAACTTCCAACCTTTGGTTAACAGGTTGTCATTAACCATTTTCACTATATTGAGACTCTGTTATATACCTAGCCCTTTACGATCTCCACGTTTAAACTCATAGCCCTCTGGCCACACAAATGCTTCCCAGACCACCCAATCCAAACAATGCTTCCGTCCTCTGGAGTTTGAGAGCCCTTATTCACCACGTCACTCACTTGGCAATTTTGCTGCCTTTTGCTGGCTATTTTCCAAGTTTTATAAGCTTTTTCCTACTCACCAGTTATAAGCTCCTCCAGGGCCGGAACTATTTTATATAAACTTATGTTTAACATAGTCTCCAAATTAGTGCTTTTTACATAGTGGTTTTTAGTTTACTACAAAGACCACTTTATTACCTGCTACATATCTGTGCGGAGAAAAAACACATGGCCCACGTGGCCTTCAGCTAGCACAGGTGTAAAATGAAATTTCCACCTTACAGAAGAACGCTTTCAGCCAAAGTTAAGCTGTGTGTATGTGTCTGTTTATGTGTGTAAATATTCCAAGTATATGTATTGAAGTCTAAAAACTCAAATTATAGAATTTTTTTTACAAAGTTTGTTATGAATATCACATAGTCAGTTCAAATTAGTACTTAGTAATGTAGAAGAGGGTGATAACAACCCCAGTAATGTGAAAACTTGGATCTAGCTGCCAACATTTACTATGGCAGCAATTAGAGTGGATAATTTGCTACTAAATAGAATGAAAATGTGCTAAAAATAACTCGCTAATTTAAATGACACTTTCAAAGAAGACTTTTCCATTGAGAAATGGACAACAACGTGACTCTTAGCACATTACACATTACTGTAGAGCCTCTTTTTTAAATCCTAAGAGTAGCCTCACACCACTGTCAGTACAAAACCAAAAAAAAAAAAAAAAAACCAAATCCATTGCCATTGAGTCAATGCTGACTCATAGTGACCCTATAGGACAGGGTAGAACTGCCCCGTCGGGTTGATTGCCAAGGCTGTAATCTTTGCAGAAACAGACTGTCATATCTTTCTCCCAGAGCAGTTGGTGGGTTTGAACCACCAACCTTTCAGTTAGCAGCTAAATGCTTAACCATTGTACCACCAGGGCTCCTTACTGTCAGTATGAAGGAGTTTAAATTAAATATATATATATCATCTTGACTATTGATTATTGACCAAACTCCATACCATTATTCTTTATGTGATATTTTCTAGGGTTGGTGCAATTTTCTTTGTTTTGTCTACTTAGTTTCCCTAGCGATTCTGCTCAAAACCAAAAGAGAGAGCATGTTTAGGAGACGTTATATTCATGTATTCCACTGGTCATCTACCAGTGGGGTCTACTTCTGACATTTTGTTTTAGATCATTCCCATTCTTTTATTCCCACCGTTTTCCTCTTTTTTTTAACCTCTGTTCTTCCCATGGAGATCCTCCTGCCAGAAAGCAGTGATTCTACGACTCACTACCTTCAGAGAGAGTTGAAGATTTTGTTTCCTGTAATTGGGATATTTATATGAAAGTGTGATTAAAGTTGTTACATACTGAAAAGCACAATTAACTTTGTATAAAGATGATTTCTTTCAAATAAATCATCTATGTTTCAATATCATTTGCCCCGTGAAGAGCAAATACTGACTTTGAAGGATCAGCAACGAATTCCCAAACTCCAGATTTCAAAACACCACATTCTTAAGATGTTCCCTGCAATATATAGTCTCAGGTACAAATTTCAAGCATTCACCTCTTTCCACAGTTTATATAAGCAAAGGGCTCTCCTCCACTGTTGTACTTTTACTCCCCATAAAGGAGTCCTGGTGGTACAATGGTTAAGTGCTCAGCTGCTAACCAAAAGGCCGGCAGTTTGAATCCACCCAGATGCTCCATAGAAGAAAGACCTGATGATCTGCCTCCATAAAGATTACAGCCTAGAAAACCCTATGGGGTGGTTCTACTCTGTCAAATGGGTTTTAATGAATTGAAAATTGAGTCAACAGCACCTAACAACAACCCTTCCACGCCACCAAAAAAAGTGGGAGATATGATCTCTAATTTATAGTTTATTCTCAGAATGTTCCATAAAGGCAGTAAATCTGACCTCTCTGCCTTGTTCTTGTCCTGCACTCTTCTAAGCCACCGTATTTCATGTTTTCTGGGGTCTGGAGAGCTGCTATTTTCAGACCAGTATGTAAATTGGTAGGGTATACTTATTTTGGCTTTCCAGAACGTTCTCTTTATTTCTTAAGGAACTTCTTGTAATGTAGTGGGGATAGCTTCTTGGGATCTTTGTTTCAAAGACCTCAGAACCAGTAAGTCCATTTGCACTGCTATTCTTAAACAGTAAAATGGCTGTATATTGTGCATTTAGAAAATACCAGAAAGACATGGGGCCTTTCTAATCTAGTACTTTTTTTCATAAGCTTAGTGCCATTTGGAAGAGAAATGAGAAAAAAAAAAAGGGGGGGTTGAAGAGACTCTACATTATGCTTTGTAGAAAAGATAGAAGGGTTAATAGAAAGAGACACTGTAGTCAGAGTTCCTGGGTAAAATCTCCCCAGAGGTGCTTGGGAAGAAAGGTCTGGCAATCTACTTCCAAAAACAAATCAGCCATTGAAAACCCTGTGGAGCACAGTTCTACTTTGACACACATGGTATTACCACGAGTCAGAGTCAATTTAATGACAACTGGCTTTTACCCTCCAGTCAGCTTTCTCCTGTTTTCCCTCTATAAATTTCCCAAAAGTTATAATGAAACATCTTAAAGCTATTATGTTAAACAGTTAGGAAGAAGCTATTACAATGGTTAAGCACTCATCTGCTAAGGAAATGTTGGCAATTTGAACCTGCCCAGCACCTCTATGGGGGAAAGACCTGGCGATCTGCTCCCACAAAGATTACAGCCTAGATACCCCTATGGGGCAGCTCTACTCCATCACATGGGGGCTGTAGAAGACACAATTGATTTGACAGCACCTAACAACGATAACAGCTCTGAACTCAAGGAAATGCACACTTCCAAAACATGAGAACCTTACCTACATTTTGCCAGCTATAAAAGAATAAATAAAGTCCAAAACAAAAATTATCTCCAAATGTCTTCAAAGGCTTCGTCAGAGCAGTAAATCATTTCTCAGTCAAAAATAACAACTGGCCAACAGACTGGGCCAAAGGAAAAAAATGAAACAAAAGGGCCTTTCTGCTTGTGACTAAATCAATGAAGGAGCAGCACCTGCAGGAATTAGCTCTCGCCCCACCCTGTCCTTGCAAGGGCATTCTCCTGATCTGGATGGAGCTCCAGCTTATTCAACACATCTCTTAGCTTTTGTCTTGCTGAAGTGCCCAGATATAGCAGCTTTGGACAACAATCGAGATGACACAAAGCGAAAGGGAGAAGTGGGAGATATACCATGTTTTTATGCAAATAGTGCGCACCTTCTATGTTTGTTGACCAACCTCGCCCTCCCCCAGGAGGTATTTCTGTAAGTGCCCCATGCTAATTTTTTTACAGTAACAAGTAAAAAAAAGTTGGCATAGCGGTAAATTCTAAAGTGACAAAGTCTTCCTTTGAGATGTAGATAGTCAATGCCTTCAGAAATATCATGGACATGGAATCGGCCCTTTGCCAGTGTCTCTCTATCTCCTACTCCAGAACTGCCTTAAGACAAACCATATAGAGAGAGTTTAAAATGTTTTCGTTCCCTTTTATTTCGTTGGTTTTTTTTCCAAGGACTGGCACAAGAAAGTCATCTGGTTTTAGCAGTATAAGTGAAACACCTTTGTGGCTGCTTTGTGCCGAATTACCTTCCCAGAATTTGTGCATTAAAGGGGGTATATTTTACCCCACCCCTCCGCCCAAAAAAATGGAGAAAGAGCTCTGGGGGAATAAATTTGGGATTCAAGACAAAAAATGACTTTGCCCCATTAAAAAAAAAAAAATGAGGCCAATAAACTTACTGCTTGAATATTTTTTTTAAAAAAAGAGGCAAATAAGCCTACTGCTTGAATATTTAAAAAAGAAAAAAAGCCTCAAGTGATTCACATCAAAAACTGCAAGCTCAGTCGCCCAGCTAAAATCTAACTGTGCTAAGTGCATTATGCTCCCTGGAAAGCTTTGTCTAGCAGCTCCGAGAGCATATTCTCCATACAGAGGGGCGAGGTTTTGCACTCATAACTCACACCCGATTCCACAGCACAGCTGCTCCAGGCTTCGTCTCATCTTTTAGCTCTGTTCTTCTTGACTTGGAAATGAAAGGGAGAAACAAGAAAACCTGTCCCCATCAGGCTGGTGCGAGGCAGGAGGTGGGAGGGAGAGGTGGAGGGAAGAAGAGAGGTTAGGCTGCTGTCAGTCAGCGCCAGAAAATGCCATTTATGTGGATCCAGTCCTCAGTAAGGCAGCAGAAAGAAAGCCCTCTGATAGGGCACCTCCTCCTCCCCCTGCCACACTCTTGCTCATTACAGCTCTTTCTTTAAACTGCTGGGTAGACAGCTGGCAGCCCAAGCCTCAGAGGAGGCTGGAGTCAGAGAGCATATAAATTACTGTTGCATTTTACAGCTAAGATAAACTCAAACTGCAGGGTTAGAGACTGAAATGACATGAAGGGAAGGCTCCGGCAGGCCTCTCAAAAGAACAAGGAGTAGAAAATGGATAGAAAGAGTTATTCAGGGAATATGGGATCATGGAGAAAAGAAAAAAAAAAAAAGAAATCTAAACAAGTTGTTTAAAATCTGCTGCCTTAGTGGGTCTTAAAGAGCTTATGTCAGCTTAATTCTGTGTGGTAAAAAAAAAAAAACATCATGTAAATCTATGGGCAGTGGGGCTTTAGGCATATCTGCTCTGTTCCATTTCTGCAGATTGCCAAGCATGGCCATAAATGTCAAGTAATTATTTATTTGATTATTAGAAACTTCATTAGATTTTGATTTGATGCTCTACAACCTGCCCCTGCCCCACCACCACCAAAAAGAAAACTTGATTTTAAATTTCAATCCAGCTAGTTTGATTGGGAAAAAATGTTATGAAATAAAATCTAGCAAATACCAGCATCTAGATGACAACTCGACATAAATATAGATTCCCCTGTCCAAGGACCTCAACAGCACTTTGCTAACATGATGAAAGACACAGTTTGGCAACAGGGCTATAATTTTGGGAAGCCTTTCTAGTGTTTTGTGAGATTCGAGGGTGTTTCTGAAGTGACATCAAGCCCCGCTGGCTACAGAGTCTGATTGCATACTCTTGGCTAAACAGTCTTAGCTTCCAATGTATATGAACTTTCGCTCGGCTTTCTTGGCCTTGGTTTATTTGCAGATTATATTACGTGGGAAAAGGAGTTTGTGGGCCTTCATTTGGCCCAGGTAATTCAGGACTTGGCTGGTTGGAGCCTGAGTATTTGTTTCACCCTTGCTCAAAGCATTGAACCTGAGCCTTATTATCTTCATAAAAATGGTCTTTTTACTGTGGTCAGCAGTGTCAGATATACTATTTACAGCTGACTTTTTTTTTTTTTTCACTGCAGTTCAATTTCTCTATGTCTTCCATAGTACAGTTTTTCCTAGGAATTGTGTCTGGGAAACAAAGGGAGGAAAAGAGAGAAAGCACTGCAACCAGCTTGTTTCCTCAGGGAACAGCACTTGCATGTCAAAAGACCCACTGAATAGGAGTTGGGCTTACTTTCATAAAGCCAGGGATTTAAGCACAGTGTGTGGTATGTATTATTGCCACAGAGCACATGCTGCAAAGAAAGCATAAAGAGCCAGGCTTTATCTCTCTGCCTGAAACCGTCTTGGAACCTTCTGGGAGTGCACATTCTAAATCAAGAATCAAAACATTTTCCCTGCACAACTGCAAATTGAAAATAGGCACTTGAACAACACAGGCAGAGATGTAGAGGAAGAATGACTTTGAAATGCCTACAACCCACCTGGAGCCACCCTAGGTCTTTCTGTAGACAGGAGCAGTATTCATCTACAGCAAGGGGTGTGTAGCGCTCGGAAGAAACAAATGACAGCTGACAAAAAGATCCATTAGATGCCTGAACCTGCCTCTTGCCAGCTCGGAGTATTTTTCTTTTTCTTTTATTCCAGAGTAAAGAAAGGGCAAAGATTTTTATTTCAAGAAGCAACTTCTAGCCATAGATTTTCATTTTGTTTTCCTGCAGCGCTCTCAAGTATATCACAATTGCAACAAAAGTCTAAATGGTAAATGCCTTTTATTAGTCTAAGTGGCATGAAACATCGAGGAAAACCAACTTAGGAATGTATTATTGTATTACAAAAAAAAGACAGCAGCCTGCAGTTCAGGAAGTCCGTCCTCTATTTGTGGGAAAAGTTACTATCATAAAAACAAAACAAAGCAAACTTCATTGTTGCATATCAGTCAATAGCACTTATTGGATGTGTTCTTGATACAAAACTCTGCACTAGGCTAGGCGCAGGTAGTGAGATGAGAAATCAACAGCCTTCAAGGGTCTTTGGCCCAGTTAGGAAAACAGGCAACCCAGGTAAAAGAGATGAATCTACTCACAAGGTTGTTTCAGAAGAATACATATATATATATATGTACGGTTTTTGGTATATATATATATGTTGTTGTTGTTGTCAGGTGCCGTCGAGTCATTTCCGACTCATAGCTACCCTATGCACAACAGAAGGAAACACTGCCCGGTCCTGCGCCATCCTTACAATCGTTGTTATGCTTGAGCTCATTGTCGCAGCCACTGTGTCAATCCATCTCGTTGAGGGTCTTCCTCTTTTCCGCTGACCCTGTACTCTGCCAAGCATGATGTCCCTCTCCGGGGACTGATCTTTCCTGACAACATGTTCAAAGTATGTAAGACACAGTCTCGCCATCCTTGCCTCTAAGGAGCATTCTGGCCGCACTTCTTCCAAGACAGATTAGTTCGTTCTTTTGGCAGTCCATGGAATATTCAATATTCTTCACCAACATCACAATTCAAAGGCGTCAACTCTTCTTCAGTCTTCCTTATTCATTGTCCAGCTTTCACATGCATATGATGTGATTGAAAATACCATGGCATGGGTCAGGTGCACCTTAGTCTTCAGGGTGACATCTTTGCTCTTCAATACTTTGAAGAGGTCCTTTGCAGCAGATTTGCCCAATGCAATGCGTCTTTTGATTTCTTGACTGCTGCTTCCATGGCTGTTGATTGTGGATCCAAGTAAAATGAAATCCTTGACAACTTCAGTCTTTTCTCCTTTTATCATGATGTTGCTCATTGGTCCAGTTGTGAGGATTTTTGTTTATGTTGAGGTGTAATCCATACTGAAGACTGTGGTCTTTGCTCTTCATTAGTAAGTGCTTCAAGTCCTCTTCACTTTCAGCAAGCAAGGTTGTGTCATCTGCATAGCGCAGGTTGTTAATGAGTCTTCCTCCAATCCTGATGGCCCATTCTTCTTCATGTAGTCCAGCTTCTCGCATTATTTGTTCAGCATACAGATTAAATAGGTATGGTGAAAGAATACAGCCCTGACGCACACCTTTCCTGACTTTAAACCAATCAGTATCCTCTTTTCTGTCCCAACAACTGCCTCTTGATCTATGTAAAGGTTCCTCATGAGCACAACTAAGTGTCCTGGAATTCCCATTCTTCGCAGTGTTATCCATAGTTTGTTATGATCCACACAGTCGAATGCCTTTGCATAGTCAATAAAACACAGGTAAACATCCTTCTGGTATTCTCTGCTTTCAGCCAGGATCCATCTGACATCAGCAATGATACCTCTGGTTCCACATCCTCTTCTGATTCCAGCCTGAATTTCTGGCAGTTCCCTGTCGATATACTGCTGCAGCCATTTTTGAATGATCTTCAGCAGAATTTTGCTTGTGTGTGGTATTAATGATATTGTCTATAATTTCCACATTGGGTTGGACCACCTTTCTTGGGAATAGGCATACATATGGATCTCTTCCAGTCAGTTGGCCAGGAAGCTGTCTTCCATATTTCTTGGCATAGATGAGTGAGCACCTCTAGTGTTGCATCTGTTTGTTGAAACATCTCAATTGATATTCCATCAATTCCTGGAGCCTTGTTTTTTGCCAGTGCCTTCAGGGCAGCTTGGACTTCTTCCTTTAGTACCATCAGTTCCTGATCATATGCCACCTCTTGAAGTGGTTGAATATCGACTAATTCTTTTGGTATAATGACTCTGTGTATTCCTTCCATCTTCTTTTGATGTGTCCTGCGTCGTTTAATATTTTCCCCACGGAATCCTTTACTATTGCAACTCAAGGCTTGAATTTTTTTTTCAGTTGTTTCAGCTTGAGAAACGCCGAGTGTTTTCTTCCATTTTGGTTTTCCATCTCCAGCTCTTTCACATGTCATTATAATACTTTGTCTTCTCGAGAGCCCCTTTGAAATCTTCTGTTCAGTTATTTTACTTCATCATTTCTTCCTTTTGCTTTAGCTGCTCAGCGCTCAAGAGCAAGATTCAGAGTCTCCTCTGACATCCATCTTGGTCTTTTCTTTCTTTCCTGTCTTTTCAGTGACCTCTTGCTTTTTTCATGGATGATGTCCTTGATGTCATTTCACAACTCGTCTGGTCTGCAGTCACTAGTGTTCAATGCATCAAATCTGCTCTTGAGATGGTCTCTAAATTCAGGTGGGATATACTCACTGTCATATTTTGGCTCTTGTGGACTTGCTCTGATTTTCTTCAGTTTCAGCTTGAACTTGCAAATGAGCAATTGATGGTCTGTTCCACAGTCAGCCCCTGGCCTTGTTCTGACTGATGATATTGAGCTTTTCCATTGTCTCTTTCCACAGATGTAGGCAATTTGATTTCTTTGTGTTCCATCTGGCGAGGTCCATGTGTACAGTCGCTGTTTATGTTGGTGAAAGAAGGTATTTGCAATGAAGAAGTCATTGGTCTTGCAAAATTCTGTCATTCGATCTCCGGTATTGTTTCTATCATCAAGGCCATATTTTCCAACTACTGGTCCTTCTTCTTTGTTTCCAACTATGTGTTAAAACCAAACACATTGCTGTCAAGTCAATTCTGACTCACAGCAACCCCATAGGACAGAGTAGAACAGCTCCATAGAGTTTCCAAGGAGTGCCTGGTAGATTTGAACTGCTGACCTTTTGGTTAGCAGCCTGAGCTCTTAACCACTACGCCACTACATACATACACACACACACACACACACACACACACACACACACACACGAGCAGTTAAAGGAGGACTGAAGCCTTCCGGAAGAGAACGAGGGGTCAGATGGAGTTGCTTCTTCTCTCTGGATTTGGAAGGAGCTGAGAGACTGTTGGTAGAGAAAAGGAGAGAAGAAATGAAGTGCCAAGACACAGAGAAAGGGATGCATTCTGGGCAAGGAACAGGAAGTGACTTAGTTTTAGTTGATATCTGTAAACATAAACAATAGCAGTGATATCAGCTATGAGAACAGAGAGGCAGAAGTTTTGGCAGAAGATCTTGATAACCAAGTCAAGGAGTATAAATTTGCTATGCTCAGTAATGGGAAACAATTAGGAGTTTGTTTGCCAGAGTGGCATATTTAGAGAGCTTATACACTTACTTTGGGAGTGGGGGGTTGGGGGTGGGCAGGGATTGTACCAGGCTCTTTAGGACACAGATTAGCTGCTAAATCTATGCCTTTTATTCTAGGTGATTTGTTGATGGATGGGTCATGACCCCTGCAGTCAATATTGTGGGGGGGGGAAGATATGGGAGTAACCAATACCAGGAGGTTATAGAGAGAGGAGCAGGGTGAAGAGCAGAGGGAAGGCGGGGGCTGCAGGAGCAGATTTGCAGTTACTCCATGGAGCCCTGGGGTTCTGACATGGGCTGCATTTCTCAGTTCTAGCTCCTGACAGAAGAATGAATGGAGAGGCGAGGAGGGCAGAAGAGTTTGGGAGATTTTACTGTAAAATAAACCCATGGATACAGACAGATGTGGAAGGAATACAGCCAAACAAACAAGAATGGATGGATAACAGGGGATCCTACCACAGTGGTGTTCTGCCAGAAATGAATTTTTGTAAGTGCATTTCTGTGTGTGTGTGTGTGTGTGTGTTTTCTCTCTTTAGCTACCTGCTTCTAGGTTGATGTAGAAGACAGAAAATCACCTTAAGACATGTTGCTTGTTTTTGAAGGATCGCTAGGGCATGTATTATGTAAATACAGAGCAAGTAGTCCCCACTTTCCTGAGTGAATAGCCAAACAAAACACAACATATTTTGAATGACTTTGTTTTTATTGTACTTTAGAAGAAAGTTTACAGAACAAACTAGCATCTCATTAAACAGTTAGTATACATATTGTTTTATGACATTGGTTAACAACCCATGATGTGTTAATACTCTCCCTTCTTGACCTTGAGCTCCATATTACCAGCTTTCCTGTCCCCTCCTGCCTTCTAGTCCTTGCCCCTAGGCTGGTGTACCCCTTTAGTCTCATTGTGTTTTATGGGCCTGTCTAATCTTTGGCTGAAGGGTAAACCTCGGGAGTGACTTCATTACTGAGCTAAAAGAGTGTCCCGGGGGCCACACTGTCAGAGTTTCTCCGGTCTCTGTTAGACCAGTAAGTCTGGTCTTTTATTGTGAGTTAGAATTTTGTTCTACATTTTTCTCTACCTCTGTCTAGGATCCTATATTGTGATCCCTGTCAGAGCTGTCAGTGGTGGTAGCCAGGCACCATCTAGTTGTACTGAACTCAGTCTAGTGGAGGCCATGGTAGTTGTAGTCCATTAGTCCTTTGGACTAATCTTTCCCTTGAGCGACTTTTTAAAAATTCTTTTACTGGTTATAATTGTTGAATCTGGATAATGGATATGAACGGTGTCATAGTTTCTTGTTGCTGAACTAAAAAAAAAGTACAATTGAGTGGCTTTAAAGAACGGAAATTTATTTTCTCACAGTTAAGGAGTCTAGAAGTCCAAATTCAGGGCATGGCTCTAGAAGGAGATCTGTCTTTGTCTATTTCAGTTACTAGTAGCTGCCAGTAATCTTTGACATTCCTGGATTTGTACATTCATTTGCTGTGTATGTCTTTATTTGGTGACTTCCCTTGCGTGTGTCTCTGTGTCTGTTCTGCACTTTTAATAAAACACTAGTTAGAATTGATTAGGTTTAGGACCCACCATACTCTGATATGATCTCGAACATAAAAAAGAAAACCCCTATTTGCCATCAAGTCAATTACGACTCATAGTGACCCTATAGAACAGAGTAGAACTGCTGCATAGGGTTTCCAAGGAATGGCTGGAGGGTTTGAACTCCTGACTTTTTGATTAGCAGCCAAACTCTTAACCACATGCCACCAGGGTTCCATTTCCAAATACGGTCATACATAGGTGCAGGTGCATGTTTCTTTTGGGAGGGACACAATTCAATCCATAGTCATTACACCATTCCCTTAACTGATCAGTATGTTTGAAATATATTATATTATACCATACCGTACTGTACTGTACTGTACCATACCATACCATATCATATAAATTATACTATATTTATTATATTACATTACATTATATTATATATTGTGTTGTGATGTGATATGATATACGATATGATTTATGTTGTTCTTGGTAGGTGCTGTTGAGTCAGTTCTGACACATAACAACCCTATGTACAACAGAACAAAACACTTCCTAGTCCTGTACCATCCTGATAATAGTTGCTATGTTTGAGCCCATTGTTGTAGCCACTGTATCATTCCATCTTGTGGAGGGTCTTCCTCTTTTTCTGTGACCCTATACTTTCCCAAGCATGATGTCCTTCTCCAGGGACTGGTCCCTCCTGATAACATATACAAAGTACATGACACAAAGTCTCACCATCTTTGCTTCCAAGGAGCACTCTGCATTACTTCTTCAAGGACAGATTTGTTCATTCCTTTGACAGTCCATGGGATAGTCAAGATTCTTTGCCAACACTATAATTCATGGGCATCAATTCTTCTTCACTCTTCCTTATTTATTGTCCAGCTTTTTCATGCAGATGAAGCTATTGAAAATTCCATGGCTTGGGTCAGATGCGCCTTAGTCCTCAAAGTGACATCCTTGCTTTTTAAAAATTTGCCCAATGTAATGCGTCTTTTGATTTCCTGATTGCTGCTTCCATGGGTGTTGATTGTGGATCCAAGTAAAACGAAATCCTGAACAACTTCAATCTTTTCTCCATTTACATGATGTTGTTTATTGGTCCAGTTGTGGGGATTTTGGTTTTCTTTATGTTTTTTATGCTGAGGTGTAATCCATATGAGGGCTGCAGTCCTTGATCTTCATCACTAAGTGCTTCAAGTCCTCTTCTCTCTCAGCAAGAAAGATTGTGTCATCTCTATATCACAGGTTGTTAATGAATCTTCCACCAATCCTGATGGCATATTCTTCTTCATATAGTACAGCTTTTCAGATTAACTGCTCAGCGTACAGATTGAATAAGTGTGGAGAAAGGATACAACCCCGATGCACACGTTTCCTGGCTTTAAACCACACAGCATTCCCTTGATCTGTTTGAACAGCTGCCTCCTTGTCTATGTACAGGTTCCACGTGAACACAATTAGGTATTCTAGAATTCCTATTCTTCTCAATGTTATATATAATTTGTTATATAATCCACACAATCGAATGCCTTTCCATAGTCAATAAAACACAGTATCTTTCTAGTATCCCTGTTTTAGCCAAGATCCATCTGACATCAGCAGTGATATCCCACGTTCCACGTCCTTATCTGATTTCAGCTTCAATTTCTGGTAGTTTCCTGTCTATGTGCTGCTACATCCGCTTTAGAATGATCTTTAGCAAAATTTTACTTGCATGTGGTATCAATGACATTGTTCGATAATTTCTGCATTCTGTTGGATCACCATTCTTTGGAATGGGCATAAATACACATCTCTTCCAATTGGTTGGCCAGGTAGCTGTCTTCCAAATGTCTTAACATAGATAAGTGAGCTCCAGTGTTGTATCCATTTGTTGAAACATCTCAACTGGTATGCCCTCAATCCCCGGAGTTTTGTTTTTTTATCAATGCCTTCAGTACAGATTGGACTTCTTCCTTCGATACCATCAGTTCTTGATCATATGCTACCTCCTGAAATGTGTGAATGTTGACAATTTCTTTTTGGTACAGTGACTCTGTGTCTTTCTTCCATCTTCTTTTAATGTTTCCTGCATCATTTAATATTTTGCCTTTCAATATTGTAACTTGAGGCTTCAATGTTTTCTGTAGTTCTTTCCGCTTGAGAAATGCTGAGCATGTTCTTCTCTTTTGGTTTTCTAACTTAAAGTCTTTGCATGTTTCGTTATAATATTTTACTTTGTCTTCTCAAGCTGCCCTTTGAAATCTTCTGTTCACCTCTTTTAATTTATCATTTCTTCTATCCACTTTAGCTACTGTATGTTCAAGATCAAATTTCAAAGCCTCTTCTGACATTCATTTTGGTCTTTTCTTTCTTTCCCATTCTTTTAATGATCTTTTGATTTCTTTATTATTATTATTTTTTTTGTCATCCAACAACTTGTCTGGTCTTCAGTCATCATTAGTGTTCAATGCATCAAATCTACTCTTGAGATGATCTCCAAATTCAGGTAGATATTGATAAATGACTGAGTGAAAGCTGGCTTAGTTACGAGATAGGGTCTGAGGTGTGGCTATATGGTAGGTATGGATAATGAGTTCATTTTTATGTAGTGATAACTGGGTGGGGGTTAGAGGAAATATGAAGGTTAACTAATTTAAGCACACCCAACTTGTGGAGTGGACAGATAGACAGGAAAATGAGAATGGCTATTAGGATAGAAGAAGCAGGCAAGCAGTAGGCAATAACCCAAAAATACCAAACCCACCGCCATCAAGTCAATTCCAACTCACAGTGACCCTATAGGACAGAGTAGAACTGCCTCATAGGGTTTCCAAGGAGCACCTAAAGGATTTGAACTACTGACCTTTTGGTCAGCAGCCATAGTTTTAACCACTATACCACTAGGGTTTCCAGTGAGCAATAGTGCGTGATAATAACAGATGATAGTAGAAATGATGAAGATCTTGGGCAGGATATTTTGAAGAGTTTAGGTTCGGCTTCTTTGGCAAACTAAGTGCTGGGGCAATAAAAGATGAGAGAATGAGGAAAATCTTTCTAATAACTTAAAAAAAAAAACTTTTTTTTTTTTTTTAAGACTTAAGCCAATGGTATATCAGCTAAGAATGTATGAAGATTTGTTTGATGGATTTGGACTTGAACCTCCAACTTTTGGGGCAGCAGCTGAGCACTTTAACTGTTCCACTATACAGGGATTCTGCTTCTTTCTGATTTTTATAGAATGGTCTTTTTTTTTTTTTAATCATAGTAGTTGATTCTAGGGCATTTCTGAAGCTGGTTAATTGGGTCCAAAATCAATTCCGGCAATTTTTTTCCTGGTTTTTACAATTCTCAAATTCATGAAACTGATATGTAGAAATCCAAATAAAAGCAAAAGCAAAACACATTTAATTTTATAATCGTACAAAATTAGGTTTTACATTTGACTACAATTGTACTACTTTATATTAAACCTTTTATTTCCTGTAAAGATATGACACATTTCTGAGTGATTCCTGGATTCAGTCCATCCCTACTGTAGCTGAAGACCAAGATGACCATATTTAGAAAATAGTTGCAAATTAAAATAATTACAAATTGCAGCCTCTAATATTATATATATTCATTTATCATAATTGTTTCTTACTGTTCAGATTTCTCAAGCACTATGCCTTTTTCTGTTTCCCACAAACCCGGGTTTGCACTTGTGTAAAGCAGGGTGACAGAATAACAGGGCCTGGGGCAGGGCAGGGAAGGGAATACAGTGGTTAGTAAGATAGGCTTCTGCCCTTAAATGGCCTTTCTTTTAGCCCAGGACCCCGGATAGACAAATATAAAATCTTTCTCATTGTACTCTGTCCATTTCTTCCAATCTCAGGAAAAGAGGAACCAACTATTTTAGATGCTTCCTCTTAAGTCCTTTATTTCAAACTCTCTACCTCCTCTGGGCTCCTGGACCATCAATTACTCCCTCTCTCTTTAGTATCTTCAATCTCTTCTTCCCCACTGATGCTTTTTTCCTCAGGCAACAAACATTTTCATATCTTTCTCATCCTAAAAATTCATCCTCTGAATGCACCTTTCAATTCCTTTCCCATTACTGCCAACTTCTATCTCCACATCTCTGTGTTTCAATTACATTTCCCTCCACTGTAATCTGGCTTTCTGTGGATTAAAAGATGTCAACAAGAGGCTTGGATGGATGAAAAGTCCTGGTACAGTCTTTGCTTGGGTAAATTTGTTATAAAGGAAGAAGGAAGGAAGAAGACAGTATCATTGAGATGTGTGGCAAGATTGGAAATATTCTCCAGGATAGACAGAGGTATAAACTTCTGGATCCATACCATGTGGGACACAGTTGCTAATACTAATGCCTGTGAATAGGAAGGGTCATTTAGAATTTTTGGAAGCTAAACAGAACCCCTGTATCCAGCCTAATCTGCACGTATGCCAGAGATTGATCACCTCATGTGGACCAGGTGTACTTAATCAACATTAGCTTCTCGCAGGTATAATATGAATACTAGAAAATAAAGTACACTAAGCACATGGAAGCACTAACACTATTTTTACGCTTTTTTTTTTAATTGTGTTTAAGTGAAAGTTTACAGTTCAAGTTAGTTTCTCATACAAAAATTTATACACACATTGTAATGCAACCCTAGTTGCTCTCTCTATAATGTGACAACACACTGCTCCGTTCCACCCGTGATTTCCTGTGTCCATTCAACCAGCTCCTATCCCTTTCTACCTTCTCATCTCACCTCTAGACAAGAGCTGCCCATTTCGTCTCCTGTATCTACTTGAACTAAGAAGCACACTCTTCACGAGTATCATTTTATGTTATATAGTCCAGCCTAATGTTTGTCTAAAGAGTGGGCTTTGGGGATGGCTTTAGTTCTGGGTTAACAGAGAGTCTGGGGGCCATGTCTTCTGGGGTTCCTCCAGTCTCAGTCAGACCTTTCACTCTTTTTTTTTTTTTTTACTAGAATTTGAATTCTTCACCCCACTTTTCTCCTGCTCCATCAGGGACTCTCTGTTGTGTTCCCTGTTAGGGCAGTCATTGGTGGTAGCCAGGCACCATCTAGTTCTAGTCTCAGACTGATAGAGTCTCTGATTTATGTGGCCTTTTCTATCTCTTGGGGTAATATTTTCCTTGTGTCTTTGGTGTTCTTCATTCTCTTTTGCTCCAGGTGGCTTGGACAAATTGGTGCATCTTCGATGGCTGCTTGCTAGCTTTTAAGACCCCATACACCACTCACCAAAGTGGGATGCAGAACATTTTGTTAACAAAATTTATTATACAAATTGACCTAAATGTCACTTGAAACCATGGTCCTAGACCCCTGCCCCTGCTACACTGTCCCTTGAAGTGTTTGGTTGTATTTGGGAAACTTATTAGCTTTTGGTTTAGTCCAGTTGTGCTGAGTTCCCCCGTATCATGTGTTGTCCGTTCCTTCATCTAATTCTTGTCTCAAATGTTGAAATCAATATTGTATTCATATGTTCAGACATTTATTTTTACATTATTGATATATTTTTATTCTTTATTCTCAGACTTTCAGCCTATTAGAACATGGTCTAAATACATTTCTGAAGTCGAAGGTAGAAAACAGGAACAAGCGTCAGCTACCCAAACACCTCTGGGATTTGCGCTAACAAGTCCTTAGATCACTTAGAGGGTTTACTCTGCAAGTTATTTTTAGCTAGTACTTTATTCAATCTTTCTGTACTACTTTCTACTCTTGAATACCTATCTCCCGAAGTTCTCATTTCTTGGCTCTTTCAACTGACTACTTCTCATCACTGATGTAACCCTTAAATGCAGTGAAAGTGAAAGAAGAAATAGTGCTTCTGTTGTTGTTGTTGTTCTTTTTTTAAATTGTACTTTAGATAAAGGTTTACAGAACAAACTAGTTTCTCCATAAACAATTAGTACACATATTGTCTTATGACATTGGTTAACAACCCCACGACACGTCAACAATCTCCCTTCTCAACCTTGGGTTCCCTATTACCAGCTTTCCTGTCCCCTCCTGCCTTCTAGTCCTTACCCCTGGGCTGGTGTACCCCTTTAGTCTCATTTTGTTTCACAGGCCTGTCTAATCTTTGGATGAAGGGTGAACCTCTGGAGTGACTTCATTACTGAGCTGAAAGGCTGTCTGGGGAGTATACTCTCAGAGTTTCTCTGGTCTCTGTCAGGCCAGTAAGTCTGGCCTATTTTTTGTGAGTTAGAACTTTGTTCTACCTTTTCCTCCAGCTCTGTCTGGGACCCTCTATTGTGATCTCTGTCAGAGCAGTCAATGATAGTAGCCAGGCACCATCTAGTTGTACTGGTCTCTGCCTTTTGGAGGACATGGTAGATGTGGTCCATTAGTCCTTTGGACTAATTTTTCCCTTGTTATCTTTAGTTTCCTTCATTCTCCTCTGCTCCCGAAGGGGTGAGACCAGTGGAGTGTCTTAGACAGCCACTCACAGGCTTTTAAGACCCCAGACACTACTCATCAAAGTAAAATGTAGAACATTTTCTTTATAAACTATGTTATGCCAATTGAGGTAGATGTTCCCCAAAATCATGGCCGCCAACCCTCAGCCCAGTAATTTGGTCCCTCAGGAAGTTTGGATATGTGTATGGAGCTTCCATGACCTTGCCTTATACAAGTTGTGCTGGCTTCCCAAGTATTGTGTACTGTCTTACCCTTCACCAAAGTTACCACTTACAAAATAGTACTTTCTGATATTTGTAAACTTAGGAGGTATGGTATGGGTGTGCATATACCCCAACAGTTATCCATTGTTCACTCAGAGAATAAAAGATAAACATATATGTTTACATCATACTCAGGAATAACTTAAAGAGACTGGACTTAGAATGGTTATAGTCACCCTAGATTGTTATATCAAAGCTCCAAAAGGTATGTTATTTTAGACTAAATAACCCCGATGTACAAAAATGTTTTACTCTTGGAAGAGAATATATCCCTAGGATAAGACCAAATCCTTTCAGTTGGGAGAGCTGTATCAAAAAACATGGCTATTGATTACTATAGTAAATTTGGGGAAAGCTGTTTTGGAAAGGATAATGAGCCAGGTTAGAAAATGGGGTGCAAACACGGGAACATACTTCATGAAAGATTTAGCTCCTAGATGGTTTTCCTGTAAACTATGATGAATTCAAAAACTTTTCTTCATGTTTTGTGATTTTTTTTAATGCTTCTCTAAAGTTTGATATATACATATGGTACAGTAGGTAAGTGGAGAAGGCACATGGAGGATCCAGAGAGAGTTGGAGGATCCACGATTATGTATGAGTCAAATGTATGCCACTCTTCATCCCAGATATACTCACGGGAGGTGAAACTTAATGGGCAGAGCAAAACTAACACGTATTTCATTATCATTGCCCAGGTTTTTGTGCTCCATGCTCTTCTTTGCCAACATGTGCATCTAGGAAGCCTGTTTTACAGACTTGGCATCAAAAATCATTATTATCCTGCTAACTCCCAAATCATTAAATTCAGTCCAGAGCTCATTCATAAGCTCAACTTGACCCTAGACATCTCTACCTGGATGTTCTTTCTTAATCTGTTCCAAGCCAAGTTCTCTACCTTCTCTCTACCACTCCACTACCTTCCTTTTTAGAAACATTAATATTTATACAGTAACTTAAGATAAACACAAACTTTTTTTTGCCCCTTACCTAAATCATTAACTCACTGAATACTTCCAATTCCACTTCTACTACCCAATGCGATTTCTTCCACTGCATCTCACTCTGACTTAAGTGATTCTTCCCGCTTCTGTTATCACCTCCTTCCAAGCAATTTTCCATTAACATTATGTTTCCAACCCACAAATCAACTTAAAACAAATACAATAAAAATAAAATATACATCATACAGTTTTAAATTTCTATGTAGCATGTATTTTTCTTCTCTAATTTCACCAATCAGCCTCTTTATTTCATCTGCTATTTCCTCCTCCACTTTAGTAATAAACCCTATGTTCCAGCATGCTGATAAAGGAGCTAATCTTCGAACACTACATAGTCTTTTTTGTAGTTGTTGTTGTTCCTTGATTTTGAACACACTAAGGTTTTACTGGGATTCCCATTAACCAAATACTTCTTCCTTCTTTCTTTTCTCCAAATGTCAAGCGATTAATTATTCCATAAAACCAAATGTATATGCTATGTCCTCAGGGAAGAAGTCCCTGCCTCTTACCAACAGAATCCCTCAGAAATGCCTCATTTGTTCCCTAAGCACTGTGTACACAGCTCCACGATAACATTTTGGGAGGAGAGTGTCTAAATTCCTTTTTGACTGAGCTCTTTTTGAGCTCATGCTTTCTTTGAAATTTGCACCCATATAATTTAGCACAGTATCTTGCACATAATAGGTGCTTAATGATGTTGTGTAAACAAAAAGAGAGTAAGTCTAGGGCCAAGTCATAAGGTGTGATCACTAAGAGTGGAATTCATACCACAAGTGGAGGCATTTGTTGTTGAATAGAGAATAATTTTTTTTTTTTATTTTTTAGAGAATAATTACCACCTCATTCAGCCGGCAAGGATTAATACACCTATACGTAAATGTTCTATCCCATAGGTAGTTTTTCACCAATTCATTAGGATAGTGACATAGAAAATTTTCCCAACATACAGGCCAAAATTTATTGAGATTAATGTGCATTTTCTATTCACCGTAGGAACAGGATTTTTCCCTAAGGTTGCTAGTGTAATGCTTCAATGATAAATCCATTACACTTACCTTCAGCAAGTAATGATTCATCTCCATGGATCTCACTCTGAGTCTATAGCAGAACTGGAGAACTTTTTAAAATTTCTTTTATGTTCAGCAACACTGGCTGAGACTGGACATAAAAACTGTCTAAATATTCTAATCTATTCCCAAACCACAGAAATGTATGCTTCACACTCTTTCTGTTTGCTGTCATGAATCATGATGCTGACAAGTCAGGCAGATTCATAACATTAAACACAAGCTAATAGGAATAACTCCTTCCTCTGTCCATTGGGAAAGGGCATGGAGGTCCTTCCGTGGATGTGAGCGTCTGCTGCCAATGTAAATGCAAAAGCTGGAAGAGGCTGAAAGATAGCCAATTTTTATTTCATTTTCACCAGGATAAACAAAATTCATTTTCTGCCATGATATTTTCTTTAAAGTTGCTTATTGCCTTCTGGAAATTTCATTGTATCATTGCCATGAAGTCTATTAATTTTCTATTATTGGGTTTTTTTTTTTTTTATTATCATGGCCTTTATTATAATGAAAAATAATGCTGAGTAGCTACATAATACCTTTCTTCTTGGATCATCCTGCTTAGCTTCATAAAACAAATTAATCAAATTACACCTTTAAGGAAAGCATTAAGTTACTTCATTGTAAAAGCAAATTTCCTTTGCTCTGATTACAATTGTGTACAGTTTTCTAAAGAGGCATGTTAAGATATCAGGGGAAATTTCAAACAGAGCATTATTTATGCTGACTGGCTGGTCTCCCAACCCTCCACGCCACCCCACTCCCCTGCCCCCCGCAAAAATCTTTTTGAAATACATACTTAACTATGTGAGAAAAATAGATATGTTACTGCAGCACAACAGAGATCAGTGCATATAACATGTATATATACAAAGTTGGCCTTTTCCTAGTGCAATATACATATTTCAATGTCAGGAAGATACCTAGCAGAACTGAGCTGGCCTGGGTCTCTTTTTCTCCTTGCTCAGAATATTTTCAGTCTTTGCAAAAACTGAGCATAGGAAATGCTCTTGATCGTGACTGTCCCCACTCCTCTCCTACCTGTTCTCCTTCACCACCACCACTTGTATGACAATTATGCTTCCACGCAAAGAGAAGGGTGCTAATTATATTAAATTACAGGTGAGGAAATTTCTAGTAAATCCAACTGATGTAGTTATATTTGAATTAAATTTATTTATCCAGTGAAGCTTGGCATACCATCCCATCTCTCAAATTCATCTTTCAAATTTTCAAGTCTGATATAAGAAAATGGTAAGGATATAAAGAGGCTACTTCTCTCCAACTCAGGCTATCTTTAGCCCCACCTACTTGCCTTCCTTAATCGTGGGTGATTTTACACGTTCACTCTCACCTGAGTCTGCATTAATGATTGTCACATCAGGTAATACATTGTTTTCACATTGGAGATTCTCTATATACAGACCAGCCTTTTGGCTTGGGGCCCGTGTAAGTCTAGAAGCAAGCAAGAATTGTCTGTTTAAAATAACAACCATAATCATGATGTATATACATGATACCTAAGAGAAGCTCAAAGCGATTTTTCCCTCATAAAACAGAGAGATGGTATTAACAGTTTAATTTGAGAAGCAGTTCACAATTCAGGTGTGAAAAAGTTGTGGAAATGTGAGATCAAGAGTCAAAATAATCACTTCTAAATGTCATGTGCAGTTCTGGTATGCCTCTCTCAAATTAACTGTGATTCACTGTGGTAGAGTGAATAATACACCCCCTTCCCCAAAACACTCATTTCCTAATCCCCAAAACCTGTAAAAGGCACTTAGCAATTATGATGAAGGAAAAGACCTTGAGATCGGAGAGCAGCCTGAGCTTTCCAGGAGGGGCCAATGTAATCACAAAGGTCCCTTTAATAGGCAGGGAGGAGGATCAGAGAGATAGAGAAGATGATGTGACCACAGAAGCAGAGAGAAAGGCAGAGAGATTTGAAGATGCTACCCCACTGGCTTTAAAAATGCAGGAAGTATCCATGAGCTAAGGAATGCAGATGATCTCTAGAAGCTGGAAAAGGCAATGCAACAGCTTCTCTCCTAGAACTTCCAGAGGTAATGCAGCTGTGCCAACACCCTGATTTTAACCCAGTGAAAGCCATTTTGGACTTCTGACATTGAGAATTGTAAGATAATAAATTTGTGGTGTTTAAGCCACAAATTTTGTGGTCATTTGCTATAACAGCAATAGGAATCCAATACATTCACTAAAGAATGATTTAAGGGATGCATAGAAGGTAAGATTATACACTGTGTGATCTTAACAGCTAGATGGAATTTGAATCCTGGCTCTTTTTATTAGTTGTGTGACCAGGTTATTTACCCTCTCTGTGACTCAGTTTCCTTACCTTTAAAATGAGTACACCTGTATCACATTGGAGTTCCTGGTTGTTGCACATATTTAAGTGCTCGACTACCAACTAAAAGTCTGGCAGTTTGAATCCACCCAGAGACACCTCAGCAGATGGACTTGGTGATCTGCTCCTGAAAAGTTACAGCCTTGAAAACCCTACGGAGCAGTTCTAGTCTGTACACATGGGGGTCATCATGAGTTGGAATCGACTAGATGGCAACTAACAACAACAACGTTTTGTAGGGTTGTAAAGATTAATTCATATGAAGAGATGAGAAGAGTTCCTGTTACAAAATAAGTGTTCAATAAATGTTAGCCACGTGAGGAAAAGCGATAGGCTCTCTGTCCATCATTGGGCTAAGGTTTCTATCTACTACTCATCAGTTCTTCAGTTGTTTGGCTCCTGAGCTCTAACCTATACAGATTGAAATAAGATATCCTTCCAGTGGGCTATATAAAGCTTGTTAATATTTGTATATATTGAGTTTTAATTCATTTTACCACAGTATTCTGTCACTTAAAAAATAACCCTTGGTCTTCATGCCATCTGTTGGTTTAATGAGTTAAAGAGAAAAAAAAATTAGTGGCAATAATAGTAGAAGAATTTGACTAACTTCCAGTGCCTCTTTGGGGTTTATCATTATAAAATGTGTGGTTTCTTAAAATGTTATCAAATGTCGCTATGGTGTGGACTATAGAAAGATGGATGGAAAGAAAAACTAAGATTTACCCTAGTCATGTTTTCAGGAAAGTTTTCAGAGTCCTGAGCTGGAAATGCAATAATGACAACAAATCATCTGAATAAAGCCACATTACAATTATTTTATTAATCTCAAAAATGGAGACATGAAACAAAAAGTAATCAGATGAGCACAAAGTGATCCTTTATTTGAAGGGTAATAAATCATCCTGGTTGGTAGCAAAAGCAAAAAGAGAAGCATCTTTTTTCCCCCGACTCTAAAAAATTTCAAGTTTGCTATATTTCCTACCAATTATTCATGTCTTCCTTAGCAGTATCTCCTCACTCCGCTCCCCCCCGCCCCACCCCACGCACACCTCAAAAAATAAAATAGTCAAGGATTGGGAATTAGACTATGAAGGGCTCATGGAAGAATGTTAGCTATGAAACCTGACAGAAAGTGCTAGAGAACTGAAAACCCACAGACGTACAGACCTTCTCAATGAAGGGCCAATAAGTCCCAAATGACTCTAGAAAATATGGAGTGGTTTTTCTCTGGGCATGCTTAGAAACCATCTGAACAGGAGTTACTTAATTTAATTTTCCATAATTTGTTTTATTCATGATTTGTTTGAAAGAATTTTTTTTGTTAAATCAGAAGGATCCCTGATATAATGTTATACCCCAAAACAAACTAGCATTTACATAGACTCGCACTATAATTGATATTGAAGTAACCTAATTATTTTCTCTGGCTTATTCCCGAATGTCATACTCAATTTGCTGTATTGTCACAAGGAATTTCAAAGAGAGGAAAAAGATGTAAAGAATTGGTTAGTCATTCACTAAGAATTGATTGTATAGTACTAAGTGTTAGGCACTGGAATGTGTTAAAATAATTCCTTTTAATATTGGCTAGAAAAATTGTATATGTCACTGTAGTTAAATGATCTGTTTACTCTTTGGGAATTGAGCAAGACAACCGGATGGAGAGGCCAAGAAAAAACAACAGAATTTCCAAGCTGAGGGCAGGAAAGGCAGGCAAACGATAAGGAGGCTTTTGGAGACTGATACCCAGTTCAGCTCAAAGGTCTTGAATAGGTCATTTTAGGTATGAAATCATGAAATCTCACAAAATAGTGAACTCATGGTATCGATGGGTTCACTAAATTTCTTGGCTTCTATTTTATTTTGAATGTATTTTCCTTCCCTTGAATGATTAGGAGTCAACAATTTTGACAGCTTTGACATATCTGTATTAATATTCTTCTAGAAGAAATAGTAATTTAGAAAGCACTCTAACTGGTACAAAATGGATTTTGGAGGAAAAAAAGTAATACCGCTGACACCTCTAAACCAAAACCAAACTCATTGCCTTTGGGTTAATTCTGACTCATAGCAACCCTATAGGACACAAGGTAGAACTGTCTCATAGGGCTTCCAAGGCTGTGATCTTTCTGGAAGCAGACTGCCACATCTTTCTTCCACAGAGTGGCTGGTGGCTGTAGGTTCCAACTGCTGACCTTTCACTTAGCAGCTGAGCTCTTAACCATTGCACCACCAGGACCCGTTGAATTCTCTAAACCTCCGTGTCCAATAAGAAGGAGCCATCGATGTGTTTGCTGCTCCACTTGTGAGGTTAGTCAGCCTACTCAGCCTTACAGGATGGTCAGAGTAATTAATTAAGAGCCAGAGGAACTCAGTTCTATGAGCAGAGAGCAGTTTACAGTGAATGCGGGTGAGGTAGCTTATGGCCAGTGCTTACACATTAATCCCAAATCGGTTAACCAGTAGAGTTTAAAGAACAACAGCATCTAAATTGGGCTTTGAATAATTGATGGCAACAGCTGAACTGCTTAAAAAAAAAAAAAAAGCCTGTTCCCTCTACTAAGCCTGTATGCCTGTAATTGCTAAACTTATTTTCTCCCTGACTGGATACAAATTCTCCCAAGAATATTTTTTTTTCCCTCTGAAGTGCTAAAGAGGAAGACCAGTGAAATATTTTGGATGGAGGTGATAGAAGAATAATCTACTTTAAAGAGACCACCAAATTAACTGTATCAACTTCAAAAATAATGCCTATAATTTCACTCTACATATAGGTACACAAGGGGAGAGAAACGGAAATTGAAGATTAACTTTTTTTTTCCTGAGGGTCTTGGGTGTGAGGGTGAGATTGTGAGGGTGTCCACCAAAACAGGACATTGAAATAAAAAGGGAATGCTTGTTTTTTCATCAGGTCCAAAAAGAAATACAGTGATTATAAAGAATCTCACCTGAGAATTGAGTGCAATTCATTTACAAACTTGTGAATCATTTTTTTTCTGATGAATGACCTTTCTAAACTTCTAATTATATCTAACCTTCAGGAAGTGTTATTCACAGAATCACATCTTAAAGAGCTACGAATTTGTGCATAATGCAAGCGAAACTTGTAGATCAATTTTTCCTATTACCCCTTTTTCTTGCAAATTACAGATGTTACATCTCTAATAGTTTCCATAGAAACAGTTAATGCTAGACTTTTGAAAAAGGTAGTTGTGATGGGGGTAGCAGAGGAAGAGCAAGAAGGGGAGTCTAGAAATGGATGGCTAGCATATGTGGTAAAATGAAGAAGGATATGACATTTAAGTGCTGAGAGAAAAACACAATTTCATAGGTGCTGCATAAGGTTTTACAAACTTGATGAGTAAAAGCTTAGACATCAAAAAGTTGTAAGTCAGAAGTTTGAGCATTAAAGTCTAGTCCTGAAAATATATACATATATTTACGTATTTATACATAATGTCTTGAGATTCTGTAACAGCCTTCATTCATGCCTTACTCAGTTATGTAAAAAGGCACAAAATTTCCGGTGTGTTCTTTAATTCAGTAAACATATATAAAATGCCTATTGAATACCACGCTCTCATCAAGGTGTTTAGGATACAGTAGTCAAAAAAGCAGCAAAGATCCCTTCATAAAGCTTATATTGGGGTATGGGAGCACAGACAGTAAATTGAATACAAATGTTAAAAATAATCTGTGGGAAAAAAAGGGAAAAGTTAAGCAGGTTAAGAGAGTGGGGTGGGTTTTGTTGCCATTTTGACAAGAATGGTCAGCGGGTACCTTATTGAGATCATGAGTAAAGACCAGAAGCATGAGTGCGCCATTGGAATACCTGGGGGAGATCTCTCCAGGCAGAAGGAAGAGTATCAAAGTGGATGAGTGCCTGCTTCTTCCTGGGGCAGCAAGGAGACTGATGTGGCTAGAAGGGAGTGAGAAGGCAAGAGAAGTCAGAAATGCAGCTTTGAACCAGATCTTTTTTTTTTTTTTTTTTTTGGTAGGCCATTGTAAGGATTTTGACTTTTACTCTGAAGGAAGCAGGGGACCTCTAGATCATTGGTTCTCAATGCATGGGCCCTGGACCAGCAGCATCAGCATCACCCAAGAACTTGTTAGAAATGCAAATTCTCAGACCCACCCCAGACCAGAAATTCTAGGGGTGGGGCCCAATAGCCAGTGTTAGTAAATGCTCATGGAAATAACACCTGGAAGTAATGCTTTGTAATGCTTCCAAGTGCTTAGACATAGTATACGCTCAAGTTGGAGCACTACTGTACTAGATGGTTTTAAGCCTTGATCATTTGTCTTTAAAAAGTTGCACTGAAAATTCCACATGATTCTTTTAAAAATATGGCAAAGACAATTCTGACCTTACTCATGCCCTGTGATCACACATTACCAACCAGATTTTCCTGTTGGATTTAATGAGCATTTCGTGGCCAGGCGAGAAAGAGTTGAGGCTATAAAAGACTTCTATATATTAACCATAAGTAGGCTAGCCATGTAATTTATCGTTCAAACTGGAACATATCTGAGAGAAAAAGGGGAGCTAAGAATAATTAACAGGTATAACTTACCTGCAATAGGTAATAAACTAGGATTTTTGTGGGAAAAACCAGGACATAGGAAGTTACAAGTGATGCATTTATTCTGTAAGGTGTTATAGGCCTTTTTGCAGAACCTTATTCTAAAAAGAGGGCTCTAGTCCAAAGAGATTTTTACAAATTGAAGAGAAGACAAAGAGGAAAAGCACTGTGAGATACAGCTTTCCAGTCTGGAAGCTTTCACCTCTCATAAACCATACTCAGCCTGAAGTTCTCAGTGAGATTTTCTCACTTGAAAATATAGACAACTTACCGTACATAATCTGAAATGATTTAAGGTGAAGCTGGAGTGAGAATGGGATTTTTATGGAAGCCTGACCTTTGGTCTTGCTCATTTCATGACGAAGTATTTTACTGCTGACATTTAGTCTAGGCCAAAGTTTGTCCCTACGCATTCCGAAGGCATGACATTTCATCATGTGCTATTTTGCTTTTGATTAAGGTGCTGTAGCATTAAAAAAAAAAAAAAAAAAATTTTTTTTTTTTGCCTTTTAAGTTTAATATTATTTAAATATTTTATAAGAATATGCTATTTTTCAAAAATGTGACTAGGTAAAGTTAATATCTAATTTGATATAAAACGTTTACATGAGGATCTCTCAAGAGTGAAATGTTGCTATTATCAAGGGTGGGCTGAGAGGCATTGTAAACAGGCCCACCCTACACAAAATGGGAGAGTATGAGCTGCAGAGCCTAATGTCAGGGTCTCTGTCTGTCTCTTGTGCTCTTGTCTTCTCGCTATGATGCTACGGAATACTTAGGTCACAGGAGAGCTGACTTCAACGTGATTGAACCACAGTTACAAAGCTGAAGGTGACAATCTTCACTATTAAAAACATTGCCTAAGGAAAGCATAAACCAGATAAAAACAGAAAGAAACACATAGCTTAAGCTTGAGAAGAGATTAAAGTTTAACTAACACTTCTCAAAGGCATAAGGGTCATCTGGGGAGCACTTTCAAAAATGCAGACTCACAGGCTGCCTGCCAGACCTGCTGAATCAGAATCTCTGAGCACAGTCCTAGGAGTCTGTATTTTTAATAATCTCTCTAGGTGATTTTTATGCACACTAAAGTGTAAGAGCCACTAGGATTTGAACAGTGCCCAAAAATAATTATTCAGGGCCACAAAAGGTGAAGATAAAAAAAAAAAAGGGCAAGCTAATTTTCTGTGTTTAAAATATCTTTGGCTTTAATCACTGCAAATTAGGGGAAAAGAAGGAATAAAAGGATATACCAAAACCCAAAGGAACTCCTGCAGCAAGTCAGAGGAAATGTTAAATGCTCAGGAAGCAGCCAAATTATGGCTGGGGGGTTGGAGGTGGGGGAACCTGCTTGGAGATCCCCTGGGACTAACTTTACGTTGCTAATTTACAATCATATGCTACATCTGTCACTTTTACAAATCAATAAGAATGCTCAATCTCTAATAGCATGGGGTTGTTTGCAATGGTTGCCAATGTCCGCCATCCAGACGAGACCTTTCAGGATGTCAGGAAAGAACCTTGGTGACGCACATTAACACACACATGCTTCTTTATGTCACTTCCAATTTACTTTATCTTAAATTGTCAGCAAGGAGAGCTCATGCCCATATTAATAACTAGAGGTTTGCACCTAAGCCAAGAAAAATAAACCCTGCTGATAGCTCTGCAGACAGCTGGCTTGCTCTAAGTAGAGCCAAAAGAGAAAGACATGGCTTTTTGTATTTGTGGAAATCTTATAATATTTAGAGAAGAAAACTGGTGAAAGAATGGTTTTAATGTCTCTGTTTGGAAAAGGCATTTTGAGAAAATAATCAAGATTGTCATTAAACATGATTTTTACCATAAACATCAGGAAAAATGGAAACACCATTAGAATAAAATCATAAGTTTCAAAACCCTCTGGAAATCTAATTGTGTTCAAGAAAAGAGAATCTTATATATTCTTTATGCTTTCTAAAAACAAATGAAGAAATTAAGATGTGGTTTTTGTGAAGCTAATTCTGATCAAAAAGCAAGAAATTGTTGATGATGAGAAAGTGATTAAGTATCTTGGAAATTGCCATTTTGAAGGAAATAAATGCCAGCTGCCACCAGACATGGAACTGGGGTATTTAAAAAGTAGATTTCAAAGCTACTTAAAGAAAAAAGCAAGTTTGTCTTCTATAGCCCGAAAACCAAAACCAAACCCAGTGCCGGCGAGTGGATTCCGACTCATAGCGACTCTATAGAGGAGCTTTAAAAAGGAATGCTGCTCAAGCGGTGTTGTAGAAAAATGAACTTTGGTTTCTACAATCTTCATTCAAATGGAGAAGAAAATACTGCAAGGGAACCGATTTAGCTATACAGGGAATTTTCTCAAGAGCTTGCAATATAAAAGAACATGTAGAAGAGGTAGACAAAAGGGCTTATAATCAGGTATGAACACAAAAGAGCAGCCTACACTTAGGAGTACAGTGTCAGAAAAGCTAGAGGCCAGAGAAACTAAGACTTACAGAAACTGCTAAAAACTAGAAAAGACTTTGCAAGCTATGCTTAGAGACAGGCTGTGAACAAAGAGGGGATAGCATCACTTCCCAGAGAAAATGGCATAATGTTAACAGAAGAGAGAAAAGGTTATGAGACTATCAATTTATCAATCTTTATATTCCTTCTGCCTAGCACAGTGCTTGTCGCCTATCAAGTCTGTCATACATGTTAATGAATGGATGGATGAAGAGTTCAGGTAGTAAGGACTATCTTAAAAATAGAAGACTGGCAGAATAAACATGATCTTTAAAAAGAAAATTTCAGCACCAAGATAAAATGTGAAATTAATAAGGAAGTTTGGTTATTCTAAAATTATGTCTCTTTCTGCAGACTAAGAAGAATGACTTACTAAGAAGCAAGAATCTGAAAATCTGATGCTAGAGTAGTCATTAATAATGTTCAGGGTTAAAAATATAGAAGCTCCAAAGATACAGTCAGAGTATTAATTCAAAAAAGCTTCGAAAAGGGGAAAAGTAGATTTGAAAATTTCAGAACAGTGCTTTTAATTAAAGCTCAGAATGATTTAGATACGAAAAGCTGTTTTGAAACCAGTAAAAAAGGAAAGTGTAATGAAAAACTGGTAGAAAGTATTTTTCATAGGGTTAACTAGTTTGTTTTATCAAGGAAATGCCATAGTCATTGTTCATGACTTTTAGCAAAGCATCCTACAGAGCTTCTCCCTTGTACTTAGAGAAAAGATGGAGAAGGGTTAACTTGGTGATAGTACAAACAAATGGGTTCGTAATTTCCCTAACAAACACACCCCAGGAATACCAAAAATGGAGTGAGACATCCCCCCTTTCCAAAAAAAAAAAAAAAAAAAAACCCTGTTGCCATTGCCATTGAGTTGATTCCGATCTATAGGGACCCTATAGGACAGAGTAGATCTACCTGTCCCATAGGGTTTCCAAAGAGTGGCTGGTGAACTCAAACTGCCGACCTTTTGGTTAGTAGCCATAGCATGCACTAGCTCTCAACCACCATGCCACCAGGGCTCTGAGACATTCCCAAGCTATATGGTCCCATGATCCACCTTGTCTAGTTCAATATTTTGATCAATGTCTCAAATTAAAAACAAAACAAAAACAAATTAGCCCAAGATGGTGACTTAGACTGACAAACCATAACATCCCCCTACAACAAAGACTTAAACCGAATGAGTCAGATCCAAGTCACCTTAAAACCCTGAACATCAAATGGAAGGCTGAAGAATTAGACTGAGCTCCAAGTGGAAGGAGAGACAGAAAGAAAACAGTGGACATGGAGATTTATAGATCCTCAGTGCCCTGCCAGCTGGTCTGGCACAGTGTGGCCATCTTGGGACAAAGCAGGCAGTGTTCCTGGATGAGGAGCACAGGAAGGCAACTACACGAATTCACAACAGGAGAAAGAGATACTGGTAAACAAACATGGACTGAAGCAAGGAGAGCAAGCCACAAGCTGGGACTGAAAAGGGAAGTGCAGGAAGATTGGGCAAGAGCTCCAGTGATCCAGCCAACCAGACAAGTGAGGAAGCCAGGAACTTGGGAAGGGACTACTATAGGGTAGTATATAGCACCTGGCCATTTGGCCAGGAAACACCCACTGAATAGTAAAACTGTAGAGGAGCAACTAGAGGTCCCCTACACAGCCACTCTCTGTGCAGCACCCCCCACATTTAAACAGGCCAAGTCCAATCACTGGGGGGACCAGGAAGGAGAGTCCCCCCCATATCCATACCCAGTGACTGGCAGGAGTGACCCCACATCTACACTTGATGCCCTGAGACCAGCGGGAGTGCACGTTTCCCAGCAACTGGTGGGAGTGCATCTGTAGCCAGCCAACCAGCAGGAGTGCCCCATTGGCTGCAGCCTGGGGATTGGCAGGAGTTCCCCAGTGCCTGCTGGACCAGTGGGAACATTCTGGCATCCCAAAGACTGGTAGAAGCACCTCTTTGTCCACTGCCCAGTGACTGGCAGGAGCAGACATTCACCAGCAGCCTGACGACAAGTGTGATCCCCCCACGCCAACACAGTAACCAGAAACACACCATGCACCATTGCCCAGCAACCAGTGAGTGTGCCCCACACCGTAGCCCAGTGACTAGCAGGCTCACCCCTGTGTATCCTTCCAATGACCAGCTGGCACGGCCTGGCAGGCACACCTTATTACCAGTGACCACCAGGTTTATCACAACAGACTCCAACAAAACCCCCACCTAATGACAAGCAGATACTCCCTATGCCAACACTGAGTGATCGCCTATCTGCAGTGACACTGAGTGTGTTCCCACAAGCCAACGCCACATGCACTGAGACCCATGAACTGCGACTACCTACTGAGACACCAATTTGTGCCTCCACAAAGGGCTTACCCCATCCATTTCGGTAGCCAAACTGTGGCTACAAAAATAAACTGTCCTACTCTCCAGAAGATTCACTAACCACTAAAGCCAACCCAGAAGAAACCCACGGTCCCAAAAGGGCTGTGGAAGAACCCTGACCACCCAACACTTGTCACCCAAATCAGGGAAAGAATCTGCTTTCCCACTGCTACTCATTCCAGTAAGGCAAGACATATGAGGACTTGCACGTGGGTGTGATCCACCATAGCCATTAGTGAGAGTTAATCACACCCAGCCAACAGATGCCACCAAAGTCACACAGACTCCAGAGTCACAAAACAACTGTTGAAATAACACAAAGAAAGACATTCTAAAGAAAAAGAGAAGAGACAAAGCTCTGAATATATATATATATAAAAAAAAAATCAGCACAAAAAAAATACATGCAATCAATAAAGAAATATGTAAATAAATTAATTAAAACCTTAATGCCTCCAAGACAGCAGATGATTCCAAATCCTATGAAGAAACAGGATAAGATGGCTAAAACAAGTGAGCAAAACGTAGTACCAGAAAACCTTCCTGAGGAAGAAAGAGTAATGGATCTACCTGATATGGAATTCAAAAGATTATATATAGGATCCTCAAAGAGATCAAGTTAAAAACAGACAAAACCCTAGAAGAATTCAGGAAAACAGTACAAAAACAAGATGACAAAATAAAAAGACAATTAGAAACCATACAAAAAACAACTAGAAATCCAGAAGATTAACGATAAAATATCAGAAATAGATAACTCAATGGAAGGACATAGAAGTAGAACTGAATCAATGGAAGAAAAAAAACCAGTGAAACAGAAGAAAAACCTTGATACTAATTTGTTTGAGGAATAATTAGAAAAAAAGAATGAAAAATGAAGAAAGCCTAAGAGTTATGTGGGACATTATCAATAGGAATAATTTACATGTAATAGGAATTCCAGTGCAGGAAGAGGGGGAAAAAAAGCACTGAGAATTTTTGAAGATTTATTGGCAGAAAACTTCCCTAATATCATGAAAGGCAAGGTTTCCATCCAGGGGTAGGTGAACCAGTAAGCAAGGTACACATGGGCTTAACCAGGTTTACTTAACCTGTAGCAAACAATTTCACATGGGTTTTACACATCTTTCATGTGGTTAAAAAAAAGTGAAATCGTGCACTATGAATTAATAAACAAGCACGAGTAAACCTGTGCATACCTTGCTTATTGGGTAATTCATCCCTGTTTCCATCCAGGAAGCTCAATGGACCCCATACAGGGTAGACCCATGTCTTAGTCATCTAAAGCTGCTGTAACCGAAATACACAAGTGGATGGCTTTAACAAACAAAAGGTCTTTCTCTCACAGTCTAGTAGGCTAGAAGTCCAAATTTAGCTCCAGCGGAAGGCCTTCTCTGTTGGCTCTGGAGGAAGGTCCCTGTTGTCACTCTTTCCCTGGTCAAGGGGCTTCTTAGATGCAGGGACCCCAGGTCCAAAGGACACGTTCTGCTCCCAGGGCTGCTTTCTTGATGGTATGAGGGCCCCCGTCTTCTCTGCTTGCCTCTCTCTTTTATATCTCAGAAGAGATTAAAGATAAAACCTAATCACGTAGATTGATTCCTGCATCATTAACACAATTGCCTCTAATCCTGTCCCATTAACATCATACAGATTAGTGTATACAACACATAGGATAATCACATCAGACCACAAAATGGTAGACAGACACACAATATTGGGAGTCATGGCCTAGCCAGGTTGACACATATTTTTGTGGGACACAATTCAATCCACAACCTTCCACATTTTGGCCCCCCAAAATTCATGACCTTGCCACATGTAAAACACATTAACCCTATCTTATTGTAGCAAAAGTCTTAAATCAACTCCGAGTCCAAAATCTCCTGGGGCAAAATTCCTCTTCATCTGTGAAATCTAGAATACAAGTTATCTGCTTCCAAATTATGTCACTTTGAGGACTAATGTGCACCTGACCGAAGCCATGATATTTTCCAATCACCTCATATGCATGTGAATGCTGGACAATGAATAAGGAAGACCGAAGAAGAATTGATGCCTCTGCATTATGGTGTTGGCAAAGAGTCCCGAATATACCATGGACTGCTAGAAGAATGAACAAGTCTGTCTTGGAAGAAATACAGCCAGAGTGCTCCTTGGAAGTGAGGATGGGGAGACTTCATCTCACATACTTTGGACATGTTATCAGGAGGGACCACTCCCTGGATAAGGATATCATACTTAGTAGAGGGCCGGCAAAAAAGAGGAAGACCCTTGACAAAATGGATTGACACAATGATGGCAACAATAGGCTCAAGCATAACAATGATTGTGAGAATGGTGCAGGATGGGCAGTGTTTCATTCTTTTGTACATAGGGTCACTGTGAATTGGAACCAACTCGATGGCACCTAACAGCAGCAACATGACTCGAAAGTAGAACGGTAGAACAGGAACAAGATAGACATTTCTACTACATATGGGAGAAATTGGAGGGAGAGAAGAGATAACAGGCACCAAGCAATCAACGGAACACATTACGTTAGCTCTCAAGGCTTGAAAATAATCCTCTGTTCTCTCAAACCATTTAGACAATGACCCTGCCCTCCAGACTATGGGTGTTGGCCACATTCTCTGGATTCTGAGTGGAGGCCCCTTGATCCTAGGCTTCAGCTCTGCCTTCCAGGCCCACCGGATGGCAATTCTGCTCCCTAGGATTTGGGTGGCCCCATTCTTCAAGTCCATCTGAGGGGCAACCCTATCCCTTTCTTCTTCTCCTGCTCTTCTGCCCCTCACTCATGGCAGCCCTGCCCCCTTGTCTTTGGGCAGCAGATCTGACTCCATCCCCTTGGCACTAAAGAACAGCAACCCCACACCCTGGAACCGAGTTGGTGAAGATCTGACTCTTTGAAACCTAGGAGGTTGTGGCCCCACCCTTGGAGACCCAGCTGGCCTGGTTCCACCCTTTGAGACCCCAGAGTTTGTAGCCCTTCCCTTTGAGACTGAGGCAGCTCTGCTTCCTGTGCTGTTTGTCTTTTCAGTCTCTGCTTCCTGGTTCCATGTCCTCTCGGCCCCTTGACCTCTCGGGAGTCTTGGGCTGGCCTGGCCTCTGCCCTGCTTGGGCAAGTATTACAAAACTCTTTAGCTCTATCAATAAGGGCCTGTAGTCACCCCACTCCTGGTACAAAATTATGTCTTAGTTATCTAGTACTGTTATAACAGAAATAGCACAAGTGGATGGATTTAACAAACAGATATTTATTCTCTCGCAGCTTAGGAGGCTAGATGTCTGAATTTGTGCCTGCTCAAGGTGAAGTCTTTGTCTCTCTGTCAGCTCTGGGGGGAGGTGCTTGTCATCAATCTTCTCCTGGTCTAGGAGCTTAGCTCTGTTCCTAGCATTTCTTTCTTGGTGGTACGAGGTACCTCTCCTCTCTGCTGGATTCTCTCTTTTATGTAGCAAAAGAGATTGACTCAAGATACAACCCAATTCTGTAGATTGAGTCCTGTCTCATTAACACAACTGCCTCTAATCCTGCCTCATTAACATCATAGAGGTTAGGATTTACAATACACAGAATAACATCAGATGATAAAAGTGTGGACAGCCACACAATACTGGGAATCAAGGCCTAGCCAAGTTGACACACATTTTTGGGGAACACAATTCAATGCATAACACCAACCCAGACAAAGAATTTTCAAAAGTAAAATAAAGCTGCAAAACTGAAAACAGTGACAAGCGATGTCAATCTGTAAATGGTGACAACTTTGAAATAAAAGAAAAGGGGGAATAAATGGTGTGGTTATAGAACGTCCATGTGTAGAGTAATTCAAGGTGATGTCAACTGGGTATTAAGATATAAAAGAGTGTTTTAAACCTAGAAAGATAAATTTCAGAGTAACCACAAAGAAAATTAATAAATCCACTCACCAAAATAAAGAAAATAAAAAAAGACAGTAATCACAAAACCAGCAACAATGAAGAACACAAATAAAAAATCATAAACAAAAAGAACTCAGCTCAGAAAATTAAGTGGAACAAAGAAAGCATTAACACCACAAAAAAAGTAACAAAATGTCAATAGTAAATTCATACCCATTGATAATTGTGCTGAATGTAAATGGTTTAAATGCACCAGTCAAGAGACAGAATGGATAAAAAAAGGATAAAAATTAAAAAATGGATTAAAAAAAATGCATGACTCATCAAAATGTTCTCTACAAGAGTCACAACCTAGACACAAAGACATAAACAGGTTAAAAATCAAAGGATGGAAAAAAACACATCAAGCAAACAGTAACCAAAAGAGAGCAGTAGTGGCAATAAAAAATCCCAGATAAAATAGACTTTAAGTCAAAATCCTTTATAAGAGACAAACCCGTTGCCATCTATTCTGACTCATAGTGGCCCTATAGGACAGAGTAGAACTGCCCCATAAAGTTTCCAATAGCACCTGGTAGATTCGAACTGCTGACCTTTTGGTTAGCAGCCACAGCACTTAACCACTATGCCATCAGAGTTTCCATAAGAGACAAAGAAGTGTATTATATAATGATTAAAGGGTCAATCCACCAAGAGGACATAACAATCATAAATATTTTTGCACCCAATGACAGAGTTCCAAAATACATAAAACAAACTCTAACTAAATTGAAGAGAAAAAATAGTTCTAGAATAATGGTAGTAGACTATAACACACCACTTCCAATGATGGAGAGAACAACCAGAAAGAAAACTCAACAAAGATACAGGAGATGTAAATAACACAATCAAACGACTTGACTTCATACCCATATACAGAACACTCTACCCAAGAGCAGTACGATATACATTCTTCTCCAGTGCACATGGATCATTTTCCAGAATGGGCCACATTTTAGGCCACAAAGCCAGCACCAATAAATCAAAAAAAAGTCAAAATAATACAAAACATCTTCTCTGATCATAACAGTAAAAACCAAAAAAAAAAAAAACAACCTCAAACACTATTATAAAAAATCAAGATTAGATATACATGCAGAAATCAAAGTTCTTTGATGGGAGAGGGAGAGGGAATCACTTTCAAGATAGTAAACACATGATATATTTGGTGATGGGAAAGATGAGACCAAATATTGGTAAAGTCAGCACGTTTGACCAAGGTAAATATAGATGCTAAAAAGTACGTAAGAAAAAGGGACAGTTTGACCAAGTGCTATAACAAATACAGATTTGCAACAACAGTAAAAACAACCAAAAAATATGTGTGCGGTTATGTGGGTAGATACGTATGCATACATATATATAGAAAAGCAAGTGTTAGTAAATGCACATGTATGTATAGGTGTATCTGTAGGCATATGTATGTACATGTTTGTGTGTGCTGCATATGTATTATCATTGTTATTAGGTGCTGTAGAGTTGGTTCTGACTCATAGTGACACTAAGTACAACAACATGAAACACTGCCTGGTCCTGCACCATTTTCACAATCATTAATATGTTTGAGTTCATTGTTGCAGCCACTGTGTCAACCCATTTCGTTGAGGGCCTTCTCTTTTTCCCTAATCTTCTACCAAGCATGATGTCTTCCTTGAGGAACTGGTCACTACTGAAAACATGTCCAAAGTACATGGGACAAAGTCTTGTATTCCTCACTTCCAGGGAGCATTCTGGCTGTACTTCTTCCGAGACAGATTTGTTCATTCTTCTGGCAGTCTATGGTATATTAAAGATTCTTTGCCAACACCATAATTCAAAGACATCAATTCTTCTTCAGCCTTCCTTATTCGTTGTCCACATTTTGCATGGATATGAGGTGATTGAAAATACTGTAGCTTGGGTCAGGTACATCTTAGTCCTCAAAGTGACATCTTTGCTTTTTAGTACTTTAAAGAGGTCTTTTTGCAGCAGATTCACCCAATGCAATGTGTTGTTTGATTTCTTGACTGCTTTTTCCATGGGTGTTGACTATGGATCTAAGTAAAATGAAATCCTTGACTACTTCAATCTTTTCTCCATTTATCATGATGTTGCTTATTGGTCCAGTCGTGAGGATTTTTGTTTCTTCACGTTGAGGTGTAATCCATACTGACGGTTGTAGTCTTAGATCTTCATCAGTAAGTACTTCAAGCCCTCTTTGCTTTCAGAAAACAAGGTTGTGTTATCCACATCTTGCAGATTATTAATGAATCTTCCTCCAATTCTGACTTATATAAAGAAAAAACAAACAAACCAAACCTGTTGCCATCGAGTTGATTCCAACTCATAGTGAACCTATAGAATACGGTAGAGCTGCATCACAGGGTTCCCAAGGAGTGACTGGTGGATTCAAACTGCTAGCCTTTTGGTTAACAGCCAAGTTCTTAACCAGTGTACCACCAGTAACAAACCACATAAGAGGCACAGTTATGGAGGCTTACGAGACATATCCAAACTACTCAGGGGATTGGTTTACTGGGTTAGAAAGCTTGAAAAACCACAGTCTTGGGAGACAACTTAGTCAATTGGCATAACATAGTTCACAAAGATAATGTTCTGCATCCTAGCTTGGTGAGTAGCAACTGGGGTCTTAAAAGCTTGCAAGTGGCCACGTAAGATACAACTGTTCGTCTCTACTCATATGGAGCAAAAGAGAATGAAAAAAATCAAAAGGTCAAAGAAGAGACTAGTCTGTGGGACTGAAAGCCCACACAAAACACAGCCCCAGACCGGAAGAACTAGGCGTTTCCTAGCTACCACTACCGACCATTCTGACCAGGGACACAATAGATGGTCTTCAATAACAAAGGGGAAAAATATAGAACAAAACTCAAATTCCTAAAAAAAGGCCAGACCTACTGGACCAATATATTCTATAGGAACTCTTGAGACAATTGCCCTAAGATAACCTTTGAACTTGGACTTGAAGCTATTTCTGCAGAGCACCTTTGGGCCAGGTAATAGACTGGCTTATAAAATAAACAATATCACCCATGAGTTATGTGCTTCCTTAAACAATTAAGTATATGAGACCAAACAGTTAACATTTACCCAAAAGCAAAGATGAGAAGAAAAGGAGGGCAAGGGAAGGTAGATCAATGGAAACAGAAAAAACAGAATGAAATTAATGAGAATGCTGACATATTGTAAAAATTGTAACCAATGTCATGGAACAATTTGTATAAAAATTGTTAAATGAAACTTAATTTGCTCCGTAAACTTTTACCTAAAACCCAATAAAATATTATTTAAAAAAAAAGAGAGAGGCATTAAATAAATGAATCTGAAAATGATAAAACAGGAACATTGAAAAAATAAACAGAGAAAGTACTTGCAAACTTGAATATGACAAAAAGCTGGAGGCTAAAATAATATCATACTTCTGGCTCAGACAAGATGGCATAGATTCTTCTTTCCCAGCTCCTCCCAGCCAAGAGCAACTAAAAGGCCAAATGTAAGTAAAAACCCTGAAAACAATGAATAGACAACCAAAGAAGATCTCTGAAAGATTGTGTGGTGGGCTGAATGGTGGCCCCCAAAATGGCCACATTCTAATCCCCTGAATCTGTGAATATGTTATTTTACATAGCAAGAGGGAATTTGCAGGTCTGATTAAGTTAAAGATCTTGAGATGGGGAGATTATCCTGGGTTATCTGAGTGAGTCCAATGTAATCACAGAACCTTCTAAGACGGAAGCTGATGGATCATAGAGAGAAAGAGAACCCTATGTCTTGGTGGAAACAGAGTTTTAAAGATGATATGCTGCTGACTTTGAAAATGGAGAAAGAAATCATGAGCCAAGGAATGCAAGCTGCCTCTAGAAACTGGAAAAATCAAGAAATGGATTCTCCCTTATAGCACCCTGTAGGAATCAGACCTGCCTACACCTTGATTTTAGCCAAGTGAGACCAATTTTGGACTTCTGACCTCCAGAACAGTAAGAGAATAAATTAGATATTTTAAGTTAATATATTTGTGGTACTTTGTTACAATAGCAACAGGAAACTAATAAAAGTGGTAAGAGGAAGGAGAACTGATTAGAGACCCCTGGACTGGAGGATCAGTATAACAACAGAGCATCTTACAAAACCTCTCCCCAACCCAGCAGAAGAAGATGACCCAGGCATTTCCCAACCACCAATCTAGAGGCCCAGCTGTTCAGTTAGGCTTATCCTCCCCTTGGTTAAACAAGAATCCTACTGATAGCACCTGGCTAACATGGCATAACTGGCAAGGAGGATTAATTGGAAGTCTTGTTGACAAGAGCCGGAGAGGTTAAATGCTCTCCTTCCACACTTAACCCAAGATTCCCATGACGTTTCCCTTCACCACTCAGAGACAACATGCAGTTGGGAGGCACCAGCAAGGGAGATCTACCATAACAAATGTCCAGCCCAAGAAGTGCTTTTCATGCCATGGACTGGGGATGCCTTTCCCTTACCAAGAGGAAGCAGGCAGCCTAGCATGGAGAAGCTTCTTCCACCCCTCAGCCGGCACCAGTAGGGCCCAGTGGAATCCCAATTGGCACAAGATAAAGCTTGCAGAACAAAATAGCACTAAAAAGGATCTAGAAATTAGATTGTCATTGGAAACACAGCTTACAAATACAGGTGAAAACCTGTGTACTGAATGTAAACAAGGTAACTCCCTGCTAAAGTAAAAAATTTAAGTAGAACAAAAGATTCTTAGCATCATAGCCAAGATGTTTACAATACAATTAAAAATCACTTGTCATACCAAGAACCATTAAAATCACAAGATGAATGAGAAAACACAATAAAAAAATGCCAAAACCAAGAAGAATCAGATCCTGAAATTATCTGACAAGGATTCTAAAGTTACCATCATAAAGTGGTTCAACAAGCAATGATAAGTTCTTTTGAAATAAATGAAAGTAAGAAAAAATCTAACAAGGGAATACAAGTTATATATATAAAAAAAGAGCCAAATAGATATCATAGAACTGAAAAATACAATAGCAGAAAAAAAAAAAAAATAGATTGCTGGATGTGCTTAATAGAGTGGAAATGAAAGAAGAGTCAGTGAACCTGAGAAAAAAGAGAGTAAACAGACTGAAAAGAAAGTCTGAACAGACCCTCAAGGACCTGTGGGACAATAATGATAGATCCAACATTTTTAACATAGGAATCACAGGATGAGAAGAGAGTAGGACAGAAGGAGTATTGAAGAAATAAAAGCTAGAAACTTTACAAATTTGGTGAAAGAGATTAAACTCACAGTGCCAGGAAGCTGAGTGAGCCCTAGATAAGGTGAAAACAATGCCAACATGTAGTCTAGCTTCTCAGATTATTTGCTCAGCATACAAGTTGAATAAGTATGGTGAAAGGATACAACCCTGGTGCACACCGTTCCTGAGTTTAAGTCTCACAGTATCCCCTTGTTCTGTTTGAACGACTGCCTCCTGGCCTATGTACAGTTTCCTCATGAGCACAATTAAGTGTCCTGGAATTCCCATTCTTCGCAGTGTTATCCATAGTTTGTTATGATCCACACAGTCGAATGCCTTTGCATAGTCAATAAAACACAGGTAAACATCCTTCTGATATTCTCTGCTTTCAGCCAGGATCCATCTGACATCAGCAATGATATCCCTGGTTCCACATCCTCTTCTGAAACCCGCCTGAATTTCTGGCAGTTCCCTGTTGATATACTGCTGCAGCCACTTTTGAATGAACTTCAGCAAAATTTTACTTGTGTGTGATATTAATGATGCTTTTCAATAATTTCCAACTTCTGATGGATCAACTTTCTTTGATTGGGCCCAAATATGAATCTCTTTCAGTATGTTGGCCAGGACACTGTCTTACAAATTTCTTTGCATAGATAAGTGAGCACCTCTAGCTCTAAATTTGTTTGTTGAAACATCTCGACTGGTATTCCCTCAATTTCTGGAGCCTTGTTTTTAGCCATTCCCTTTTTCAGTGCAGCTTGGACCTCTTCCTTCGGTACCATCAGTTCTTGATCATATGCAGCCTTCCGAAATGTCTGAACATAGACCAATTCTTTTTGGTACAGTGACTGTGTGTATTCCTTCCATCTTCCCTTAATGTTTCCTGTGTCATTTAGTATTTTCCCTGTAGAATCCTTCAATACTGCAAATAGAAGCTTGAATTTTTCTTCAGTTCTTTCAGCTTAAGAAACGCCGAGTGTGTTTTTGCCTTTTGGTTCTATCTCCAGGTCTTTGTACATTTAATTACAATACTTTACTTCGTCTTCTTGAGCCACCCTTTGAAATCTTCTGTTCAGCTCTTTGACTCCATCATTTCTTCCTTTTGATTAGCTATTCTACGTTCCAGAGCAACTTTTGGAGTCTCTTCTGACATCCATTTCGGTCTTTTCCTTCTCTCATATCTTTTTAATGGCCTCTTGCTTTATTCATGGATGATGTCCTTGATGTCATTCAACAACTCCTATGGTCTTCTGTCATTAGTGATCAATGCGTTAAATCTATTCTTGAGATGGTCTCTAAATTCAGGTGGGATATACTCAAGGTCATATTTTGACTCTCATGGACATGTTCTAGTTTTCTTCAGCTTCAACTTGAACTTGCATTTGAATAATTGATGATCTATTCTGCAGTCAGTCCCTTGCCTTGTTCTGACTGATGATATTGAGCTTTTCCACCTCTCTTTCCTCAGATATAGTCAATTTGATTTCTGAGTATTCCATCTGGTGAGATCCACATGTATGGTCACTGTTTATGTTGTCGAAAAATGGTATTTGCAATGAAGAAGTCATTGGTCTTGCAAAGTTCTATCAAGCAATTTCCAGCATTGTTTCTATCACCAAGGCCATATTTTCCAACTACCGTTCCTTCTTCTTTGTTTCCAACTTTTGAATTCCAATCACCTGTAAATATCATGCATCTTAATTGCATGCTTGACCAATTTCAGACTGCAAAAGTTGGTAAAAGTCTTCAAATTCCTCATCTTTGGCCTAAGAGGTTGGTGGGTAAATTTGAATCGTAGTCATATTAACTGGTCTTCCTTGTAGGCATAGGGATATTATCCTATCACTGATAGTTTTGTATTTCAGGATAGATCTTGAAATGTTCTTTTTGATGATAATGTAACACCATTCCTCCTTAATTTGTCATTCCTGGCATAGTACATCATATGACTGTCCAATTCAGAATGGCCAATACCAGACCATTTCAGCTCACTAATGACTAAGATATTGATCTTTATGTGTTCCACTTCATTTTTGACTTCCAATTTTCCTAGATTCGCACTTTATACATTCCGTGTTCCAATTATTAATGGATGTTTGCCACTGTTGTTTCTAATTTTGAGTTGTGCCAGCTCAGCAAATGAAGGTCCCGAAAGCTTTATTCTGTCAAAGTCATTAAGGTCAACTCTACTTTGAGGAGGCAGCTCTTCTCCAGTCTAATTTTGAGTGCCTTCCAACCTGAGGGGGTCATCTTCCAGCATTGTATCAGACAAAATTTCTCTGCTATTCATAAGGTTTTCATGGGCCATTTTTTCAGAAGTAGACTGCCAGGTCCTTCTCCCTAGTCTGTTTTAGTCTCAAAGCTCCACTGAAGCCTGTGGGTGACCCTGTTGATATTTAAAATACTGGTGACATAGCTTTCAGCATCACAGCAACATGCAAGCCACCACAGTAAGACAAACTGACAGACGTGTGGGGGTATGAAAAATATACTTCAATAAATGAGACTGGAAAAAAAGAAAACCTGACTGACAACACCAAATACTGGAAATATGGAACGCTCATTTTGATGGGAATGTAAAATGCTATAAGGATTTGGGAAAAATGTTTTGACACTTTATTTTAAAGTTGAGCATTTACCTATCCCTTGATCAAGTTTTTCCACTTCTGGGTGTTAATCCAAGGGAAATGGAAACAAAATGACTTCTACAAAAATGTTTGTTAACTTTATTCATTAAAGCCAAAAAAAAAAAAAAGAAGTGGAACACAACTCAAATATCCATCAATAGTGAAATGTTATGATAATACAATGGGTTACTCTTGAACAACAAAGAAGAGTGATTGGCACACACACACACACACACACACACACACACACACACAACAGACAAGTTGTCATTGAGTCGATTCTGACTCATGGTGACCCCATGTGTTTCAGGGGAGAACGGCTCTCCATAGAGTTTTCATGTCTGTGCCCTTCCAGAAGCAGATTGCCAGGCTTTTCTTCTGGGTGGGTATCTTGGTTATCTAGTGGTGCTATAACAGAAATACCACAAGCGTATGGCTTTAATAAAGAGGAATTGATTCTCCCACTGTCTAGTAGGCTACAAGTCCAAATTCAGGCCATCAGCTCCAGGGGAAAGCTTTCTCTCTTTGTTGGCTGTGGAAGAAGGTCCTTGTCATCAATCTTCCCTTGGTCTGGGAGCCTCTCAGCATAGGAACCTCAGGTCCAAATGATGCGCTCTGCTCCTGGCACTGCTTTCATGGTGGTATGAGGTCCCCAACTATCTGCTTGCTTCCCTTTCCTTTTTATCTCTTGAGAGATAAAAGGTGGTACAGGCCACACCCCAGGGATGTGCCCTGGGTAAGGGTGTTACAATTTCACCCTAATTCTCTTTAACATAAAGTTACAATCACAAAATGGAGGAAAACCACACAATAGTGGAAATCATGGCCCAGCCAAATTGATACACACATATTTGGGGGGACATAATTCAATACGTGACAGTGGGTTTGAACTGCTAACTTTTTTGTTAGTAGTTCAGCTCTTAACCATTGTGCTCATAGGCACAACAGGGATGAATCTCACAGTATGCTTAGTAAAAGAACCCAGACACAACATGGTACATACTCTATAATTCCTTTTATATGAAATTATAGAACAGGCAAAATGATTCCATTGTTAAAAACAATTTAGACAGCAGTTGTGGGAGGTAAGGGAGGCATAAATCAATTGGAGAAGAACACATGGGAACTTTCTGGTGAGATAGAAATGTTCTACATGGTGAAGGAGGCATCGATTTCACAGGTCTATCTACTTGTCAAGACTGTACAGCTAATATTGGTACATTTCGAAGTATATAAATTTTACCTCAAAAAAGTACTATAAAAATAATCATAATAATTGAGTGTGGGGTTTGGGGGTAGGTAAAAATAAAAATGATACAAAAACCAAAGCCAAAACCTGTTGCCATCAAGTTGATTCTGACTCATAGCAACCCTATAGGACAGAGTAGAACTACCCTCTAGGGTTTCCAAGGAGCGGCTGATGGATTCAAGCTGCCAACCTTTGGTTAACAGACAAGAAAAAAAAAAAAGGAAAGCGAAACCCCTTGCAGTCGAGCCGATTCCAGCTCAGCAACCATATAGGACAAGGTAGAAAAGATATAAGAATGGCAGAATTATGACTACTGTGGGACATGAGCGATACGTACATGGCTATTTAATAGGATATTATACAACCATAAAATCCTGTTGCCATTGAGTTGATTCTGACTCAGTGACCTTATATCATTTTCATTATAATTTTCTAAATATTTTGTGTATGTTTGAATTTTTCCATAATAAAAAGTTTTTTTTTTTTAAAAAAGGTTAAACAGAAAAACGAACAGGAAGAGAAAGAGGTAAAGAAAAAAGAATAAGGACAAGAAGAAAGCAAAGGAGAAAGAAAAAGGAGAAGAAAGACCATCTTGGCTCCTGTGGTGAGACTAGACTTCCCAGGTGTAAGGGTGGAAGCAGTAGTGTCAAGTAATACTAAAATAATACTAGGACTGAATATTGAACGTGTTATTTAGCAATGTGAAAGTCACTGTGTATCTTAACAAGAGCAATTTTAATGAAGTGGTGAAGGCAAAAGACTTCTCGGAGAGAGGGTAAGGGAGAACGGGAAAAGAATTTCTGAGAAGTACAGACAACCAGATTAGAATCATGAAATTTTTAGTCTCTGCAGTATATTAGCAGTCTCATTCTTAGGTTTGGAAAAAAAAAAACCCAAGAAACTGGCCACAAAACACAGAGCTAATTAGTGGCAAAAATAGATAGAAACCCCATTTTCACACTACTGTTTTACATATCCTTTAGACTCCCAAGAATTGTTTCCTTCTGGGGAAAAAAAAAATGGTAAAACTTTATTATTAGTTAAAATCAGAGACTCTGGACTTCTGAAACAAAATATTTTTGTTGTGTCAAAGAAGCCAGCTATTAAATTGATTGCCTTTTTCCAATTCCCTTTTTCTTTTTGCTCTTTCTTTCAGAGGGGTGGCGGGTGATTTGCCGTTCCCTTACTGTTATACAGATGCCATATTCAGCTATTCTTCGAACCGTGAAGATTAGCAGCAAAAGAACAATTTTGTTTTTGCGTTTTGGTCGCTCTTTTCCTGTACCTAACCCCACAAAAGAATATTCTCTCTGGCTCTTAAACTTTTTTGCTCAGAGTGAACTGTGTTTTGTTTTAGAATAATAAGAATTGAGTTTCTCTTTTTACTGAAATTCAAAGAGCTCTAAAGGCCTTTCCCCTCAACTCCCCCCGCCCCCACCTCTTCTCCATTTTTGGTGTTCTGCAGAGAATAAAGGCGGGTGAATAATATCAAGTTTTCATCTATGTATCACCTCAGCTCAGCATGATCTCATAGAAGAAAATAGAAAGAATAATCCACAGTGGTCAAGGAGCTAAAGGCTGAACTTGATCCATAATTAAACAATGTATTCACATGGCTGAGCAAAGAGCTTGCAGCCATCACTAATCTATGATGTTCTTTTACAAGGCTTATCTCCATTTGAAAGCTTTCTTTTAAAACACTCCTTTGGCAAGTACTCTAAATTATTCACCGCTTCCAATAAAATTTTTTGTTATATATTCTGGGTGTATTCTATAAAATGTGAGGGAATCATTTTTTCCAGACTTTTAATTCAGATTAGTGAAAGCTACCATGTGAATAATAATAATAAAAGAGATACCATACATATAGACTGTGTACTTCTGGCTCATTAGAATATGTAGCAAACAGCAATCATGGCGTCATTTCTTTGAACATTTACTGTAATTATGATACTATATACCACGTATATTTATTCTAGGGGTGTGCAAAGGATTTTCAGAAAAAAAGTGTAGTTATGGTTACTTATGATTTGGGAGCTTTTCTTTCATGAGTATTTCCTTTGGAGGTATGGGTGCCATGAAAAAACAGTGGAGAAAGGCTTTGGGCATGAACAAACACTTGGCTTTTTAATAATCCTCGTCATATTCAGCACTGCTGCCATATTAGCATATTGCCATTTCTGCTTTTTTCTTTTCTTAAAAAATCTATTTGCATAATTATGTAGAGTGCAATCTCTCTTTCAGGTTGTTCTTGGGTGTGGAGCACTTAGCATTGCATATTACTCCAGCAGATAAGCTTCTGTAGCTATTCATGACTTTTGGGATCTGAAAGGAAAATAAATGTATGTGTTTTCTTTTTATTTCTAGTTCCTTTGTGAAGAGAAAAGCTTCGCCAAATTAGAACAATGAATGTAAAATTGTCTTATTTTCTTTCAGAAATGCCATATGTGTCATATAAAAATACATGTGTATGCACAGGTTTTTATTTTTACTGTGATAAGGAAGAATCATATGAAATTCTGACCTCTACATTTCTCAGTTTCTATTCAGATACATACGTGAGCTATGAATACATAACGAAGAATAGAAAAATAATTAGTCACATAATGAATTCATTGCCAAAGATCCTCAAATCTCACACCCACATAAATACACACCCACAAATGTGCACATTTATTTTATGTATTGCCTATATAGGGAAAATATTTCTTAAGTTTATAATGTTTTGAATGAAAATGGTCATTTATGTCAATATTTAGAATAATTACTTTATTGCCTTTATAAATAATATTCATTCATATTTTAAAAGGTCAAAAAAGTACAGCAAGATGGAAAGTTACAGAAGAAGAAAAAAATAATTACAACAAATCTCATTACCCATCCCTCAACAGTTAGTACTGGTGGACATCAATCTAAAACTAAACCAAACCCAGTGCCGCTGAGTTGATTCTGACTTATAGAGACCCTATAGAACAGAGTAGAGCTGCTCCATAGGGTTTCCAAGGCTGTAAATATTTTATGGTAGCAGACTGCCACATCTTTCTCCTGCAGAGTGGCTGGTGGATTCAAGCTGCTGACCCTTTGGTCAGCAGCCAAGCACTTTAACCATTTCGCCACCAGGGCTCCTAAACTGGAAACCAAACCCATTGCTGTCAAGTCAATTTCAACTCATAGCGACCCTACAGGGCTGAGTAGAACTGCCCCATATGGTTTCCAAGGTGTGGCTGGTGGATTCGAACTGCCAGACTTTTGGTTAGCAGTCGTAGCATACTGTAGCTCTTAACCACTGAGCCACACTAAAAAAAAAAAAACAAAACACTAGTCTCCCTTTATTCACATACAAGTAGCCTGAAATATAGGACTGGTTTGATATGGTCTTTTAAATTAAAATTAAGTCCAATTTTACTTAACTGAAGAAAAGGAAACTGCTGAAGCTTTCGTGTGTGTGTGTGCACACACACAAGTACACACATGTATAAGTACGTAAGACATACCTCTTAAAGTGTCAATTTAAGAGTCGATTTTAGCAAAAATGCCCAGTTTACTAAAAGATATTATGTAGGTCACAGGATTGTTGAATAAGCTGGGGGATAAGGTTCCTGACTAATACTCCATGAATAATATGCAGAAGCATATTACAGATCCAACGTGATTAAGACGTTTCAAACAACATTGCTGTCATTTGCATCTAAGATGTTAGAAATGTTACTTGAATATAAAAAAAAAAAAAATTTTTTATATTCAAGTAACATTTCTATTACTGAAATCTGGACATGTCTCTGGCCACCCATTTCCAGAAAAACAAATTATTAAAATGAACAACACAAAAGCTAAACAGCCAGATTTAGTAAATTTTGTGCTTTGGAATTGAAAACTCACATGAAAGCCCTGTTTAATAGATCCTGGTCCTTGTGCCTGTGTTCGAGCCGCGAGGTCACTAGAAAAACAAGTGTTCTGGATTCTATTCTGGAAGGAAAGGATTCATAATATGAGAAATTATCAGTCTGTAGGATTGAGTGGTCACATACGAAAGTTATCTATTGCCCATCTCTTGTTTCCTGATTGTGTAATTTCATTTTTAATTATTTACTCCTTCCTTTATGGAGTATGCCCAATAATACCAGATGAAATATTATACATGGGAGGTAAGTTTTTGAGCACAGTTGTTGGAGGAACTGAATAAGTTTCTTGCCTCTCACTGGTCAAGAATGAGCAGGTAGCACAAAGAGTTTTCTACACAAGCAAAGCTTTATTGAAGAGGCTTACAAGCGGAGATGAGGAGGGCCTAAGCTATACTTACCCCATTTCACAGAACAAAAGACTTGCCTGGGTTTTTTGAAGTTCTTGGGTGGGAAAAAAATTCATGTTTATTCACACGCATAGGCAGGGATATGTTAACTACGGTGCTCATGCAGCAGCTTTCTAAGATGGCTTCTGCCCCAGAGGCCTCTGGGATTTGTAGCAGGACTTATTTTGGGGTGTCGTGCCTGCTCCCCAAGTTTGATTCCCCAGCTGCGGCTGCAGCCCCTCACTGCCCCGGTAGAAGGTCACACAGCGGTCATAGGTGGATGTTCTGCGCATGTCCCTGGGGCTGGTTTTGTCCGGCTGCTTCTGAAAGACAACTTTAAAGAAGTTTGTGGGCTGTTTTCTGATACCCTGCCCCATTGTTCTGGGGAATGGCTTCGTTTCTGCACCCTGGCCCATTTCCTGTTACTTTGTTTGCAGATTTTGGGACCCCTCTCTTCCCTCTTACTTGCATATCTAAAAAGAATTATATTTAATTCTATAATTCAACTTGGAAAAATATTTGACACCTGCTAAGAAATATGATAAAAATATCACTCATACATCCTCCCACATTCTTCTTTTTAGACTCCATTTTAATTATATTATCATTTTTTTACATTTCCAAGAAGTATGATATTCTCATTAGGTTAAACCCAAAACCAAGCCTGTTGCCATCAAGTCAATTCTGACTCAGAGCTTTTGTCAGTTCTTTCATCTTCAGTGTTGGCAAAAACGAATTCAATCCTTATTAGCCATGATTTCCTATAGTTTCTATTTTCCTAAACTCTTTATTTTGTGTCATTTCTTGTTTGGCTAAATTTTATTAGGCAAGAGTGAGAAGTTCTATCTTTTACTTTAAATGTAATAGACAGCTTCATGAGATACAAATTTTGCATACGTTCTTTTTCTTAGAAATGTGGAAATATTTCTACATTCTTTCTGGAACTGAGTATTTCTTTAGAGACCTCTAAATAGAACTCGATTGTCCTCTTTTTATGTAACTTGCTTTTTCTAGTCATTTATGAATGCCCACATGATTTTTCCTTTATCTTAAAAACAAAAGAATTTACCAGAATGCATGTATTTATATCAATCGCTCTGCATTTATTTTTCCTGGAACATCTGTAGATTCAAGCCTGCCTCATTTCAAGAAAGTTTACTTTAACTGTGCACTTGAATTTTGTAATTTTTTTTTCTATTCTTAGAAATATAAATTATACGTAGTTGAATATCCTTTGCTATACCCATCATTTTATCCATAGTCAGGTTCAGGTTCTTCTGTGTTTTGTATTTACTATTTTATTTGCATGATTTACTTCAGTCTGTCACTATACTTTTTGCTTTGTTTTCAGTCATGTTTATTTTTATGTGATGTTTCTAACATGGCTTTCAGAACCATAATATTTTCTATTGTTCACTTGCATTTCTTTTCTAAGATCTATAAGCTCACTTTTCAACACTTTCTGCCTTTTATATTCCTTTCTTTCAACACTTGTAACTTCTTTTCTATTTCCTGATTTAAAGTAATTTTATCTTTTAGAATTTCTTTCCATTTTTCTGATTTCACTTGTGTTCCTTTGGGTAATTCCTTTTATGATGTCTCTTCTTCATCTGCCTTTTTTAATGCTTTTTATCTTCTATATTCAAAAAAAAGTTTCAATGTAATTACTATTTTAGTGCCTTTGTGATTATTGCTTAATAAGAGATACGTCTGGATGCATCTGGGGGCTCATTTTCTCCTTCCATTTGTAGCTTAGCTGAGAGCTAAGAGAATCAGTGAGTGGGGAGTTGACATTGGGCAGGTTACTTTTCTCATTGTGGCGCTTGCTGATATTTGGCAAATAAGGAGAAGCTGACAATATGGGTATAGATCCATAGATAAGCATCAGAGCAGACAGAAATGCCTCTGGTATTTGCCCAGGGTTAGAGAGATAAAAATTGGAGTCTAAATTCTAGGGCTGCCATGCAAATGATTAACATATTCTGCTGCTAATGGAAAGGTTGGAAGTTTAAGTCCACCCAGAGGCATCTTGGAAGAAAGACCTGGCATTCTAATTCTGAAAAATCAGCCATTGAAAACCTTACGCAGCACAATTGTTCTCTGACACACATAATATCGCCAGGGGTCAGAATACACTTGATGGCAACTGGTTTACTGGTAAGGTAAGAAGATCCCATAGGGAAGGAAGATGCAGAGAAATGAGGCCCATATTTCTGATTTTCCCCAAAATGCTTTCGGCAAATATATAAACTGCGCAGATAAAATGGCTAAGAAGCTAAGTGGAAATCTGTTGAAAAGTAGAATGATTTTAGCAGCCTTGCTATGCTGAAGAGAAAAAAAAAATTAAGGATTAAGATCTGCTAGGGAAGACAGGTCCTAGTAAACAAAGGAGGATCTCAAATGAAATCCAAGAAGAGTTATACATCAGGGAGGTTTTGAACAAAAAATAGACAAAGTTTCACCAAAACGATAATCTAGCCTGGTTCCAGCACAATCCCTGGTTTGATTGAGGTGATCTTTATCTGCTTACTATGGGATAGCATGAATAATGCTGGGAAGAAGATCATCAAGATCCTCAACAGTTTTTTAATGCAATATCTCATATTTAATCAAAATTACCAGGCATGCCAAGAAACAAGTCCAAGAGGAAAAATGAAGCAGACAATAGAAAAAGATGTACAGATGATCCTTTACTGGCTAGCATAACCTAATATTGAAACTCTATCAGGCAGTTCTACTCTATCCTATAGGGTTGCTATGAGTTGGAATCAACTCGATGGCAGTGGATTTTTTTTTTTTTTTTTTTGGTTTTTGACAAGATTTTACCTGAGAAAAATAAAAGGGGAATCTCTCTCAAATAGCTGCAAAAGTCCTTAACAAAATATCTCATGACAAAGTTGGTCGTTTCAATAATGAAAAAAAGGTTGATTTAATAATCAAGACCCCATTGATATAATTTACCATATTAACATAATAAAGGAGAAAACATAATTATCTCAAAAGATGCAGAAAAAAATCTTCGCTAAAATTCAGCGTTCATTCATTATAAAAACATTTAATAAACTTGAAGTAAAAGGGAATTTCTTTAATTTGATTAAAAAAAAAAAAACTAGAGAAAACATCATACTCTGTAATGAAATATTGAATACCTTCCCATAAGACCAGGATAAAGACGAGAATACCTGATACTATTATTTTGCTTTAACTTTTTAGTGAAAGTCTTAGCCATTGCAAAAGTCAAGGATAAAGAAAACATGAGGATAAGAAAGGAAAAAAAAAAGTCATCATCCATACATAACATGAATGTATCCTAGAGAATTTAAAAGAAACTACATATAAATTATTAGAATTTTTAAGTGACTTAGGAAGATTAATGGATAAAAGAAAATTGAGTGGAAACAAAAACCACTCATGTTTTTACTACCAGTTAGAAACAAGTAGAAAATAAAATTTTAAGAAGCTATAATACAAAAAACTGAATACCTAGACATCTAACAAAGTATATGTAAGATCCGCATGCTGTAACTGTAACAAATCATTGAACAATATTAAGGAATACCAAAATAAAAGGAAGGATATGCCATATCTGTGGACTGGAGACTTGATATTGCGAAGGTGTCACTTCAGCACAAATTGATCTACAGATTCATTGCAATACCAATGAAAACACCAGCAGGTATTTTTGTGGAAACATGTTGTTGTTGTTAGGTGCCGATGAGTTGATTCTGACTCATAGCGACCCTATGTACCACAGAACAAAACATTGCCTGGTCCTGCACCATCCTTACAATCGTTGTTATGCTTGAGCCCATTGTTGCAGCCACTGTGTCAATCCATCTCCTTGAGGGTCTTCCTCTTTTCCACTGACCCTGTACTTTACCAAGCATGATGTCCTTCTCCAGGGACTGATCCCTCCTGACAACATGTCCAAAATATATAAGATGCAATCTTGCCATCCTTGCTTCTAATGAGCATTCTGGTTGTACTTCTTCCAAGACAGATTTGTTTGCTCTTTTGGCAGTCCGTGAGATATTCAATATCCTTCCTGAATACCACAATTCAAAGGCGTCTATTCTTCTTCAGTCTTCCTTACTAACTGTCCAGCTTTCACATGTGTATGATGTGATTGAAAATCCCATGGTTTGGGTCAGGCGCAGCTCAGTCTTCAAGATGACATCTTTGCTCTTTGACACTTTAAAGAGGTCCTTTGCAGCAGATTTACCCACTGTAATGTGTCTTTTGATTTCTTGACTGCTGCTTCCATGGCTGTTGATTGTAGATCCAAGTAAAATGAAATCCTTGACAACTTCAATCTTTTCTCCGTTTATCATGATGTTGCTCATTGGTCCAGTTGTGAGGATTTTTGTTTTCTTTATGTTGAGGTGCAATCCATACTGAAGGCTGTGGTCTTTGATTTTCATCACTAAATGATTCAAGCCCTTTTCACTTTGAGCAAGCAAGGTTGTGTCATCTGCATAACGCAGGTTGTTAATGAGCCTTCCTCCAGTCCTGATGCCCTGTTCTTTATGTGGTCCAGCTTCTCAGATTATTTGCTCAGCGTACAGATTGTGTAGGTATGGTGAAAGGATACAACCCTGATGCACACCTTTCCTGACTTTAAACCACTCAGTAACCACTTGTTCTGTCTGAACAACTGCCTCTTGATCTACGTACAGGTTCCTCGTGACCATAATTAAGTGTTCTGAAATTCCCATCCTTTGCAATATTATCCATAATTTGTTATGATCCACACAGTCAAATGCCTTTGCATAGTCAATAAAACACAGGTAAACATCCTTCTGGTATTCTCTGCTTTCAACCAGGATCTATCTGACGGCAGCAATGTGGAAACATAAGCTGATTTTAAATGTGTATGGAAATGTAAACAGCCAAAAATAGCTATAAAATCATAATGAAATGGAAGACTTCTGAAAATATATCAGTTTAACTCATTACATTAATAAAATACATCAATTTAACTCATTATGTTAATAAAATAAAGGAAGTCGATCATATGACCATAAAAGTTTATGCCCATATTTGATAAAAATTCTTAAGACGCTATGAATGAAATGGAACTTTTTCAGTATTATAAAGGCCATCACAATATTCAATAACTAACATCATACTTATGGATAAAAGACCTAATGATTTCTTTCCACATTTGGGAGAAAGGAAAGGGCATTAATTCTTCTTTCTATTCAAATTTTACTGTAAGTTCTAACCAGTACAATAAGGGAAGAAAATGTAATAAAAGGTATAAAGTTTGAAAAGGAAAAAAAAATGAAGTTATTTCTCTCCACAAATGATGTGATTACATTCACAGAAAATCTTAAGAAATCTATTTTAAAAAACTTCTGAAATTAATAGGTAAATTTAGTAAAGATCACAGAACAAAATGACGACACACAAAAATCAATTGTATTTATATATTTTAAGAAATAATTATGAGAAAGTTATGAAGTTAAATAAAAATTTCAAAGAAATATGACATATAGTGGCACCAAAATCCAAAATATTTTAGAACAAAATATTTATCTGATTTTATATAAAAACTGGCATCATTTCTGGGGAACTTAAGACTTAATAAGTGGAGAAATATACTCTCTTCATGGGTTAATTTGAAGACGTAATGTTTTTAAGTTGTTTGTTCTCCCACAAACTGATCTACAGGTGCAAAATCATTCTAATCGAAATGCAAACGTTTTTATAGAATTTGACAAGCTGATTCTACAATTTATATGGAAGAATAAAATACAGGAAATAGCCAGAAAAATTAAAAAAAAAAAGATTAAAGGAATTATACTACCTAACTTGTTTTAATTTGAAGGCTTGTATAAAACTAGAGTAATCGAGATAAGTGATATTGATGGAAAGATAGACATACAGGATCAATAGAAAAGAATAGAGTACAGAAATAAACCCATATATATATGATTAGGAGCCCTGGGTGGTGCAGCAGTTAAGAACTTGGCTGTTAGCCAAATGTCAGCAGTTTGAATTCACCCTATGGGGCAGTTCTAACTCTGTGCTGTAGAGTCACTATGAGTCAGAATTGTCTCAACAGCAATGGGTTTGAGTTTTTTTTTTTTTTTTTTTTTGCTATGTATGATTAATTTATTTCCAACAAAGGCACCAATGTAAGTTAATGAAGAAAGTATTGTCTCTTCAACAAATGACGCTAGAATATGTGGATTTCCATTTAGGAAAAACAGAACTCCAATCCTTACCTCACACCGCACACAAATATTAATTTAAAATGGAACATTAACCTAAAAATAGAAGTTAAGCTATAAAACTTCTAGAAGAAAATATAAGAAAAATCTTCACATGTGGGAGTCTACAAAGATTTTTTTTCTTTGATAAAAACAAAGGACTGTGAATAAAAGAAAATATAAATGGGACATCCTCAAAATTTAAATCTTCTGATTCTTAAAAAGCCCCTAAAGAAAACAAAAAAGGCAACCTACAAACTTATTGAATGGATTAACAAATTGTAGTATATGTCTATGCAATGGAATATTGCTCAGCAATAAAGAAGTAAATGAATGTACAGATACACAAAAACATAAGTTGACTAAAAACTCTAGGTTGAGTGAAAGAAGTAGACACAAAAGTATACATACTTTATGATTTCATTTGCATGAAGTTCATCATTATACAAACTAATTTATACTGATAGAAATCAGATCATGTTTGCCTGGGGCTAGGGGTGAGCGAATTGACTGGAAAAGAGCACAAGGGAACAGACTGGGATGATAAATATTTTTTATATTTTCATTGATATGATAATTATAGGTATATAAATTTGTGAAAACATCAAATTTATGCCTTTAAATGATTGCATTTTATTGAGCCTAAATTATATGTCATTAAAAAGTAAATTTAAAAAATGAAAATAATATACCCCTACTGGCTGAACTTAAAAAAACTAACAGTATCAAATGTTCGTGAACATATGGGGTAGTTTGAACTATCTTACACTGCTGGTGAGCAAATTGATAAAATCACTGTGGAAAATAATTTGACAGTATCTACTTCAGCTGATTTCTTGTGTACTCTAAGACCAAGTGATTCTACTCCAAACTGAACCTCTAAAAGAAATGTTCAAAAATGTTCATAGCAGCACTGTTTATAAAAGCCAAAAGTGTAAACAATACAAATGTTCATATATAGTGGAATGGATAAAAAAAAGTTACAATGAAATGTTATATAGTATTGAAAATGAATACACTATTGCTATATACACTATAAATGAATCTCACAAAATCATTGTTGAGTGAAAGAGGCCAGAAACTAAAGGGAATAAAAAAAAATTCCTTATATGAATCTATGGTGTTAGAAGTCAGCATAATGATTTACTCTATGAGGATAAACTGGGAGGGACATGAAGGGGTTTGTGCTAATAATACTCTAGTTTGATGTGTTGGTTATGTGGTATGTTCACCATGTGAGAACTAGCCAAGCTTTACACTTATATTTATGTACTTATTTATGTTATATTTCAATAAAAATGTTTGTTTAAAAGTCAAACAACTGGATGAAAAGTAAAACAATCAGTCAATCGTCTGGCCATGTCCTACATAATTCTGCAAATCCTATGATGTTTAGGACAGAGCCATGAGCTAAGGGACTCTCAGGAAATCATAACTTTTATAGAGTACCCACCTACTTTTTACCTAATGCTAAGCATTGGCTTCTGGAGGAGAAAAATTTTTTTAAAAAAGCAAAAAATGCACAAACTACACAAACCAACTTTATCCTCAAGGTATTAACAACAGTTTTTGAAAGGCAGAACACAAAATTACTTAATATCTCTAACAATTACAAAAAAATGTGCAAAAAGGCAGAAAAAAAAGCAATTCTATATTCTCAAGCAATTATACACACTTCCAAAGGACCAAATGAGTATAGATTATTTGCTATCCAACATGATTTCAGTGATACTTGTTGATTCAATTCAATTTTCTCTCTTAGACAATAACATCAAAGTACTTGGTAGTATTATTGATAGCATCATGACAAGTCAGGAGCCTGCCCAATACAGACTTTGAAACCTCTGTTTGGTCTGTGAAGCACTGAACTATTTTACACACACACACACACACACACACCCCACATGCAAATAACACATAAGGAGGCAGGGACAAGATGGAGTAGTCAGACACTTCCAGTGGTCCCTCTTACAACAAAGACACACACACAAAAAAGCAAGTGAATTGATTATATATATGACAAGCTAAGAGGCCTGAACATCAAAGGCAAACTTAAGAAATCGGACTGATCGTCAGGGGGGTGGGAGAGACAGTTAAGAAGCAGAGAGGAGCTGCCAGACCTGACTCAGTGGGAACTGGCAGCCCTCAGTCCTGGTCCCCTAGCATGACCACGGTGGGGCTGGAGGTAGTGTTCAGGAAGCGGTTACCTCAGCAAAAGAGAGAAAGCTAATGGTGCAGGCCCGATCAACTGGCAGAACTGCAGCAGGGCTGGTAGTGGTATTTGGCATGCTGTTTCCTTAGCCACAGAGAGCCAGCGGCACAGACTCTACTCATGCCTCTGGAATAAGCGAAGAATGGGCTTTCAGCAAAAGATAAGTGATTGGATCTAATTTACTGCATGGATCAAATGGCTCCACTTTCAAAAGAACTCCCTCCCATTTATCTGATCCCTCCTCCCTCCACCCCAGGCCCCAAGCTGTCTTCAGTGACAGTCGATTTCCCTGGGCTTGAGATAGGTCCTGCTGCACACACTGAGCCATTCTTCTGGCACTGGAGAAGGAACAAATTAACAAACATGGTAAAAATAATCTGCTGGCTCCCCTACACTATGAACCCAAGGCAGAAGTGGCTCCTGTCCAGGTACAAGTGGTCCACGGACTTTGAATGCCTTTCTCCCCTACATGGACCCTTGTGGAGCCATATGAGCAACACGGCCCTTGTTGTCATAATGCAGGGGTGTAAGTACCTGACACTTGTCTTTAACTGTTTCAGGTGTGCAGTGGAGAGGTGAGTTTTGACATTCGACACTGCTCTATTATGCAAGGTCCACACCTACCCACATCAGGGACCTGAGGACTGGTGGCTCCATGCATACCACCTAGCCTTCCATGACAGTGGTCTAAGGATAAGTGGTGCCTCCCAGTCCTTACAGCTAAAAGCATTGGGTGCCTATGGTACAGCTGCAGAGCCCACCCACCTGTGCGCTCTAGAGAACAGGGATGCACCTTCCTCACAGACATTTGAAGGATGGTAGTCAGCACCCTGCCTTGCTCAGAGTATGACCCCCTGCTGCAACCAGAAACCCGTGTATACACCAATCACCACCACTCCTCTAAGACCGTAGGTGACACCCTGCACCACGCACTTGATAACTGACTACCTACACACCTAAGCTGAATCCATACAAGAAAAATGAATGGACTCCTAGGCTCATATACATGGTAACACCTCTAGCCATCTGGTGATAGGACATTAGATCTTCAGAAGCTCCAATAATCAAGCTAGTTCACTTGGGCAGCCTGATTGGGTATATTAAAAAAAAGGCAAGAAGCTAGGACACAGTAAGCAAACATAAAATAAATTAATATATTAACTCATAGATGGCACAGAGAAAACAGTCAATATCAAATCACATAAAGAAGCATACCATGACCACTTCAATAATCTCCCAAAACAAAGAATCAAGGAATCTTTTGGATGAAGATATTTTCCTGAAATTACCAGAGGTAGAATACAAAACATTAATATACAGAACTCTTCAAGAGATCAGGAAGGAGATCAGGCAAAATGCAGAACAAGCCAAGGAACATACAGATAAAGCAGTTGAGGAAAGTAAAAAGGCTATTCAAAAGCAAAATGGAAAATTTAATAGGTTGCAAGAATCCATAGAGAGACAGCAATCCGAAATTCAGAAGATTAACAATAAAATTTCAGAATTAGACAACTCAATAGAAAGTCAGAGGAGCAGAACTGAGGAACTGGAAGTCAGAATTAGTGGCATTTAAGATAAAACACTTGGCACCAATATATTCAAAGAAAAATCTTATAAAAACATTGAAAAAAAAATGAAGAAACCCTGAGAATCATGTGGGACTCTATCAAGAGAAATAACCTATGAGTGATTTGAGTACCAGAACAGGGAGAGAAAACAGAAAATACACAGAGAATTGTTGAAGACTTGTTGGCAGAAAACTTCGCTGATATCATGAAAAATGAGAAGATATCTATCCAAGATGTTCATCGAACTCCACACAAGGTAGATCCCAAAAGAAAATCACCAAGACATGTTATAATCAAGCTTGCCAAAACCAAAAATAAGAGAGAATTTTAAAAGTGGCTAGGGATAAATGAAAAGTCATCTACAAAAGAGAGTCAATAAGAATAAAATTGGACTACTCAGCAGAAACCATTCAGGCAAGAAGGCAATGGGATGGCATATACAAAGCATTGAAGGAAAAAAAAATTGCCAGCCAAGAATCATATATCCAGCAAAATGGTCTCTCAAATATGAAAGTGAAATTGAGACATTTTCAGACAAACAGAAGTTTAGGGAATTTGCAAAAACCAAACCAAAACTACAAGAAATACTAAAGGGAGATGCCTGGTTAAAAAATCAATAACATCAGATAACAACCCAAGACTAGAACACAGGATGGAGGAACCAGATATCAACCTAGATAGGGAAATCACAAAAATAAAAAAAGATTAAAAGAAAACACTCAAAACAGGGAAACAGAGATGTCATTATATATAAAAATGACATATTAAAATGATAAAAAGGAACTAAGAAATGTAGTCATAGATCTTTCATGTGGCAAGGAAGTTACGGCGATCTAGAGAGATAAAAGTTCGGTTTAAACTTGGAAAAATAGGGGTAAATAATAGGGTAACCACAAAGGATATTAACAATCCCATACATCAAAATAAAATACGAGAAAAACATAAAGACTCAATAAAAACAAAATCAACAACAATGAAAAAGAGGAAAAGACAATTTATAAAGAAAAATTACTCAGCACAAAAAATTAAGTGGAAAAAAAACTGTCAACAACACACACAAAAAAGACATTAAAATGACAGCACTAAACTCATTCATAATTACTCTGAATGTAAATTGGCTAAATGCACCAATAAAGAGACAGAGAGTGGTGGAATGGATAAAAAAGCACAATCCATCTATATGTTGCCTATAAGAGACACACCTTAGACTTAGAGGCAGGAACAAACTAAAACTCAAAGGATGGAAAAAATTTATCAAGCAAACAACAATCAAAAAGAGCAGAAGTGGCAATACTATTCTGACAAAATAGACTTTAAAGTTAAATCCACCACAAAGGATGAGGAAGGATACTATATAATGACTAAAGGGACAATATAGCAGGAGGATATTAACATATTAAATATTTATGCACCCAATGACAGGGCTGCAAGATACATAAAACAAATTCTAACAGCATTGAAAAGTAAGACAGGCAGCTCCACAATAAAAGTAGGAGACATCAACACACCACTTTCAGTTAAGGACAGAACTTCCAGAAAGAAGCTCAATAAAGTCACAGAAGATCTAAATGCCACAACCAACCAACTTGACCTCATAGACAAAAACAGAACACTCCACCCAACAGCAGCCAAGTATACTTTCTTTTCTAGTGCACATGAAACATTCTCTAGAATAGACCACACATTAGGTCATATATTCTGCATCCAAATCATCAAAATATTACAAAGCATCTTCTCTGACCATAAAGCCAGAATTGTAGAAATCAGTAACAGGAAAAGCAGGGAAAAGAAATTGAACACATGGAAACTGAACAACACCTTGCTCAAAAATGACTGGGTTATAGAAGAAATTAGGTATGGAATAAAGAAATTCATAGAATCAAATGAGAATGAAAATACATCCTATCAGAATCTTTGGGACACAGTTAAGAAGTCCTCAGAGGTCAATTCATAGCAATAAATGCACACATCCAAAAAGAAGAAAGGGCCAAAATCAAAGCATTAACCCTACAACTCAAACAAATAGAAAGAGTGCAAAAAAGAAACCCTCAGTCATCAAAAGAAAACAAATAATAAAAATTAGAGCGGAATTAAATGAAATAGAGAACAGAAAAACAATTGGAAGAGTTAACAAGACCAAAAGCTGGTTCTTTGAAATGATTAACAAAATCTATAAGCTGTTGCCCAGATTGACAAAAGAAAAACAGGAGACGAAGCAGATAACCCAAATAAAAAACGAGGTGGGTGATATCACAACAGAACCAACTGAAATTAAAATAATCATATCAGATTACTATGAAAAATTGTACACTAACAAATTTGAAAATCTAGAAGAAATGGAGAAATTTCTGGAAACACACCACCTACCTAAACTAATACAAACAGAAATAGAACAATTAAATAAACCCATAACAAAAGAAGAGATTGAAAAGATGATTAAAAAACTCCCCGCCCCAAAAAAGCCGTGGCCCTGACAGTTTCACTGGAGAATTCTACCAGACTTTCAGAGAAGAGTTAACACCACTACTACTAAAGGTATTTCAGAGCATAGAAAAGGATGGAATACTCCCAAACTCATTCTGTGAAGCCTGCATTTCCCTGATAGCAAAACCAGGTAAAGACACCACAAAAAAGAAAATTACAAATCTATATCCCTCATGAACTTACATGGAAAAATCCTCAACAAAATTCTAGCCAATAGAATTCAACAACATACCCCCCCCCAAAAAAAAAATTCACCATGACCAAGTGGGATTCATACCAGGTATGCAGGGATGGTTCAACATTAGAAAAACAATCAACATAAACCACCACATAAATAAAACAAAACATAAGAGCTACATAATCTTATCAATTGATGCAGAAAAGGCATTTAACAAAGTCCAACACCCATTCATGATAAAAGCTCTCAGCAAAATGGGAATAGAAGAAAAACTCCTCAACATAATAAAAGGCATTTATATAAAGCCAATAGCCAACATCATCCTAAATGGAGTCTAACAGCATTTTCCTTGAGAATGGGAACCAGACAAGAATGCCCTTTATCACCACTCCTATTCAACATTGTACTGGAGGTCCTGGCCAGAGCAATAGGCTAGATAAAAAAATAAAGGGCATCCAAATTTGCAAAGAAGTAGTAAAAGTGTCTCTAGTCGCAGATGACATGATCTTATACACAGAAAAACCCTAAGGAATCCTCAAGAAAACTACTGAAACTAATAGAAGAGTTCAGCAGAGTATCAGGATACAAGATAAACAAAAAAAATCATTTGGATTCCTCTCCACCAACAAAGAGAATGTCGAAGAGGAAATCACCAAATCAATACCATTTACAGTATCCTCCAAGATGATAAAATACTTAGGAATAAATCTAACTAGAGATGTAAAAGACCTATACAAAGAAAACTACAAGATGCTACTGCAAGAAACCAAAAGAAATCTACGTAAATGGAAAAATATACCTTGCTTATGAATAGGAAGACTCAACATTGTGAAAATGTCTCTTCTACCCAAAGGGATCTGTAGATACAATGCAATCCCAATCCAAATACCAATGACATTTTTTAAAGAGATGGAGAAACAAATCACCAACTTCATATGGAAAGTAAAGAGGCCTCGGATAAATAAAGCATTACTGGGAAAAAAAAAAAGTGGGAAGCCTCACCCTGCCTGATTTTGGAACCTATTAAACTGCCACAGTAGTCAAAACAGCCTGGTAGTGGTACACCAACAGACACTTAGACCAATGGAACAGAATTGGGAATCCAGACATAAATCCATCCACACATGAGCTGCTGATTTTTGACAAAGACCCAAATCTGTTAAATGGGGAAAAGAGAGTGTCTTTAACAAATGGTGCTGGCATAACTGGATATCAATCTGCAAAAAAAAAAAAAAAAGTGAAACAAGACCCATACCTCACGCGATGCACAAAAACTAAATCCAAATGGATCGAAGACCTAAATATAAAATCTGAAACGATAAAGACCATAAAAGGAAAAATAAATACAGTGCTAGGAGCTCTAATACATAGCATAAACAGTATACAAAACATTACTAACAATGTACAAACCAGAAGAGTAGATAACTGGGAGCTCCTAAAAATCAAACACCTATGCTCATCGAAAGACTTCACCAAAAGGGTAAAAAGATTACCTACAGACTGGAAAAAAGTTTTTGGCTAAGACAATTCCAATCAGCATCTGATCTCTAAAATCTACATGATACTACAAAAACTCAGCAAAAAAGACAAACCAATTAAAAAATGGGCAAAGGATACGAACAGGCACTTCACCAAAGAAGACATTCAGGCAGCTAACAGATACTTGAGGAAATCCCATTATAGAAATGCAAATCAAAACTACAATGAGGTACTATCTCACCCCAACAAGGCTGGCATTAATCCAAACAAACAAAATCATAAATGTTGGAGAGGCTGTGGAGAGACTGGAACACTTCTACACTGCTGGTGGGAATGTAAAATGAAACAACCACTTTGGAAATCGTTTTGGCGCTTCCTTAAAAAGGTAAAAATAGAACTACCATAGGATCCAGCAATTCTGCTCCTTGGAATATATCCTAGAGAAATAAGAGCCTCCAGACAAATAGATATATGCACAACAATGTTCATTGCAGCACTGTTTACAATAGCAAAAGATGGAAGCAACCAAGATGCCCATCAACTGATGAATGGGTAAATAAATTATGGTATATTCACATAATGGAATACTATGCAGTGATTAAGAACAATGATGAATCTGTGAAACATCTCATAACATGGAGGAATCTGGAAAGCATTATGCTGAGTGAAATTAGTCAGTTGCAAAAGGACAAACATTGTATGAGACCACTAATATAAGAACTCAAGAAAAATTTAAAACAGAAGAAAATATCCTTTGATGGTTATGAGGGTGGGGAGGAAGGGAGAAGGGTATTCACTAATTAGATAGTAGATAGTAGATGAGAACTATTTTAGGTGAAGGGAAAGAGAACACACAATATAGGAGGTCAGCACTACTGGACTAAACCAAAAGCAAAAAACTTCCTGAATATAACTGAACACTTCAAAGGCTGGAATAGCAGGCGTCCAGGGACCATGGTTTCAAGGGCCATCTTGGTCAATTGGCATAACAAAATGTATTAAGAAAATGTTCTGCATCCCACTTTGGTGAGTGGTATTCGGGGCCTTAAACACTAACAAGCAGCCATCTAAGATGCATCATTTGGTCTCATCCCACCTGGAACAAAGGAGAATGAAGAACACCAAAGACACAAGGTAAAGATGAGCCCAAGAGGCAGAGAGGGCCACATAAACCAGAGGTTACATTAGCCTGAGACCGGAAGAACTAGATGGTGCCCAGCTCCCACTGATTATTGCCATGACAGGGATCACAACAGAGAATCCCTGATGGAGCAGGAGAATACTTGGATGCAGATCTCAAATTCTTGTGAAAAGGCAGACTTAAAGGCCTGACTGAGACTATAGGAACCCTGGAGTTCATGGTCCCTGGATCTTTTGTTAGCCCAAGACTGGAACCATTCCAGAAGCCAGCTCTTCAGACAGGGATTGGGCTAGTCTATAAGATAGAAAATGATACTGGTGAAGAGTGAGCTTCTTGGGTCAAGTAGATGCAGGAAACTATGTGGGCAACTCCTGCCTAGAGGTGAGATGAGAAGGCAGAGGGGGACAGGAGCTGGTTGAATGGACACGGGGAATACAGGATAGAGAGGAGAAGTGTGCTGTCACATTAGGGGGAGAACAGCTAGGAGTACATAGCAAAGTTTGTATAAGTTTTTGTATGAGAGACTGACTTGATTTGTAAACTTTCGGTTAAAGAACAATAAACAAAAAAAATAACACATGAGGTCCTTAGGAACAAAAAATTTATATAATATCCATTTAAAAAAGGTGGGATATTACTAGGTTTCTACCCCCTTTACTGGGTTGTTGTAAGGATTCCCTAAGGTAATTTAAGTGAAAGTTTTTGTAATAATTTCCTCTACATTTTAATTATTACCATTAAATCTTAGCCTTCACAGTAGCCAAAATCTACCATAACTCAAAAGCTAACTTTGATGAAAATATTATGCTTTTCAATAAAGCTTTATGACACTGGTAATTAACCATATGCACAGCTTAGTGGCTACGGACCTACTTTATGGACTAGATAGTAATGAAAAATCAGATGTTGCTGTTTGTTTATTAAGCTGATTTGATACTTGCAGAAACACTCCTTGAGGCACTCAAAAAACCAACTTCAAAGGTTTATAGATTAAATTTATACCTACGTACATCTCCAAAGGGATGTGATGTAGTACAAGCTTCAGTAAGTTATAAATTTGGAAAATCTTCAGGCCAGCATTTCTCAGAATGTGTTCTGCATAATATTAGCTCCATGGGGGGTTAAAAGGTGTTACAAAGAAATTTAGCAGTAGTTTATTTGGTTACACTGATTTCTTCAGCATAGGTCTTCTTGAAGACATGTCCATTGTTAACCCGCAGTGAGGGCATGACTTGTTATGTCTATCAAATATACTTGGCCGCTGAAAACTTTTCATGGTACTACTTATAGGAATAATGTTCTGCTAGATACATTTTAGAAAATTCCATTTTAAATCATAATATGAAAGCATGTCATTGAGGACTTTTCCAGTTACCCTCTACCACAATGTTCAGTCTGGTATTCCTAGTTTTATATCCAGATACTACTGGACCCCTTCTGATACTGGCAAAACTAGGGCTGGACTACCAGAGCTATTCTCATGAGGCCTATAGTTGCGTTGTGGTATGGCAGAGGAGAAAACAAGACAGCATTTGGAATTTTCTACCTTTGTTGCACAACGAATTTCTCTTCCACCATCACCAAACTCTTCAGTCAAGATCTCAGACCATGAGGCCTCACTTGCCATCAACAATCTCAGGTTAGCTTTCATTTTAATGTTCAGCTTTGTTATCTCAAAGTGTTGTGGCCTTGTGATTTAGTACGTGTCATAGGACAAATACATTTGGCAGAGACCACAGTATGTAAATGATAGCAAAAGTACTAGCAAAGAGCATTAAAGCAATTACCTTGGTTATGAAATTACAAGTGTTAAGGCAGTTTGAGGTCAGTGGAAATTTCCATCATATTTCAAAGGCTTTGGAGCTTACTATTGCTCAGTGGGAGTATTGTGATAATAAAAGCTTAATACAAGCCTAAAGACCTCTGAATGCTATTAATTAGATTTGACATAAAAGGATTGTGAAATTAGAATTGTTGTGCTCTCAATTACGATTTAATTACATTAAGATTACAAAATTTTGTTTTACAATGAAGGTTCAAGACAGTCAATAGAAAATGATGTTCCAAATACAGAAATTTGTTTTACAGGAAACTATCACGAAAGTCTTACATTCTGTGTGAACGAGTGTTATATGGTAATGGGTCTGATTACATGAGCCACACACACACCACCATATGCACATGTAGAAATGTTTATTTTTGCATTAACTCTACCTATTCATTTTAAAATTAGGTAAATTAAATTGTCATTCATTTTCTAAGAGAGATTTTTAACTAAATATTAAAAAGGGAATGATATAATTTTAAATGTGGTTTATTACAATTCACCAACATCTTTAAAATGTTTGTTATAAAAGCAAGAAATAGAAGTGGTAACTCCTTGGTGATTAGCTTCTAAACAGTTAATAAATATTTTCAATGCTTACTTCTGTTCAGATAAACTTTTGTAATCTTAAAAATTACCCCAGCTTAAAAAGTGCTCTGTGACTGATGCTTTCATAATTTTCAGTGCTATACTTACCATCTTTAATTAGGATTAACAGAGGGGATTAAGGTACTCTATGAGAATATTAGTATAAAGGGAACCACTAGAACAGTAATACAAATATTTTTAAATATCAAAAGAAATAACTACAAAAAAAACACCACAGAGTGAGAAATTATGTTTATGTCTGTGTGAGGGAAGAGGTGGTGAGCTTATGTTTGTAAGAATGTGTGTGTGTTCGCGTGTGTGTAGGATGATAACTTCATAATAACATCAATTTTCCAGAAGTTAATTTACAAAATTACCATAATATCAATTAAGATATCAATAGATTTTTTTCCGAAGGTAGTCCAGTTTCTTAAATCAAAACGTTCATATGTAAAAATAAATAATCAAGAATACCCAGTAAAACTCTAAAAAAAAGAGTAATATATGTATTGGGGAAGAGGAGTGCTGACCCTACCTGACATTAAAATACATCGTAAAGTCATTATAATCAAGCAGTTTGGTATTGGCTCATTAATAGATGTTTTGAGCTGAATTATGTCCTCCTAAAATATGTATCAAATATGAATGCCCCTATACCTATGGAGATACAGGGTCGCTATGAGTCGGAATCAACTTGACGGCGCTGGGTATACCTATGGATGTGATCCTGTTTGGAAATATGGGTTTTCTTTTGTCACGTTAATAAAGTCACATGAGAGTAGGGTGAATCCTAAACCTAATTTCTTCTGAGTTATGAAAAGAACAGAATTGACCCAGAGACACACACAGGAGAAAAACAGCATATAAAGACAGACACTTATAGCAGCTGCTTCTACAAGCTCAGGACACCAGGGATTGCTGGCTACTAGACACTGAAAGAGACAAAGGAAGGCCTCCTCCTAGAGCCACACCTTGAATTTGGACCTCTAGCCTCATAGACTATGAGAAAATAAATCTCTTTATTAAGGACACCCACTTGTGCTTTTTTTTTTTCTTTTTTTAACAGCAGCACTAGGTAGCTAAGACTAGACCAAAAAAAAGTGCAGAAATAGACTTGCTTGTTTTTAGAAATTTAATGTACGATAAAAATTACATCTCAAATCAGCAGGAAAAAGAAGAAATTTTAAATGAATGATTTAGGGACAACCGCATAGCTGTTTAGAAAGAGATCAAATTGGCTGTGTACCTCATGTCATGCACCATATTAAATTAAGAAGCATTCAAGGTCTGAATATTAAAGATAAAACAATTAAAACTAGAGGAGAATATGAATTAATATCTTTATAACATGGATGTGTAGAAAACTTTTCTATCTATGACACCAAATCTATTGGTGAAAAGGAAAAATAAAAAGATTAATTTGCCTACATAAAGATTTTAAAATATGAATTTTGTGTTACAAAAAATAAGCTAAGAAAATAAACAGATGGAAATATCTGCAGCAAATATTACGAAGTGCTATTCTCTAACACACAAAGAACTACTAAAAATTGTTAAAAACTGAGGCCAGTAGAAAAATGGGCAAATGTTATGAACAAGTAGTTCATAGAAGGAAAAATAAAATGGTTATTAAACATGTAAAAAACATTCTCAATCTAAATAATAATAACAGAAAAATAAACTAAAATTATCTTAATACTGTTTCTCACCTATCAATTAGCAAATATTCAAGAATTTGACAATACTTTGTGGACAAGGCAGCAGAGTGACATGTACTCCCATGAATTACTACTCAGAATGTAAAGTGGTACAAACCCTCCGGGAAACTGGCAATATCTAGCAAAATTGCATATGTCTTTATTCTCAACCCAGAAATCCTGCTTCTATTAATATATCTTAAAAATACAACAGGAAAAAAAGACCAGACTTACTGGTCTGACAGACTGGAGAAACCCTGAGACCATGGCCCCCGAACACTCTTTTAACATAGTACTGAAGTCACTCCTGATGGTCACCCTTCAGCCCAAGGTTAGACAGGCTCATAAAACAAAACAAGACTATAGGGGCACACCAGCTCAGGGGCAAGGACTAGAAAGCAGGAGGGGATAGGAAGCTGGTAATGGGGAATTCAAGGTTGAGAAAGGGAGAGTGTTGACGTGTCGTGGGGTTGGCAACCAATGTCACCAGGGCTTCATATATATATATATTATTACTTACCACAATTAAAAAAAAAAAAAAAACTATAGGAGAGGTTGCTCAAGGTAATCATTGATGGTTGTATCTTGTACAACGAAAACCTCAACACTGTGATTTAATTTAGATTTATGTGTCAAATATCATGTTCTGTGCAAGTCAATTTCCTGTCATTTGCACTAGTTTCTGCCATTCTGGGTGCAGATACAAATTGCACATAACATCACTCATATATACATACTTAAGTACCTACACTATTCAAGTATTATAATAGCAATCTGTAGTGTTCAGGGTCCAAATACGGAGAAACAGACTTTATGTTCTTTTCCTAATTCTTGATCAAACAGACTTCAAATGGGAAGACTTCTGAATGTAACCTGTTGAGAAGACGCTTCTCTTCCTTTATTGGTTTCTTCTAAACAGAAATCTTGAACTTGCCTGATGAACTTTCATGCTCAAAGTGGCTGCAAACCAAATTATGGTGGCCTCTGGAGCCATTGAAAGAGTTTCATTTTCCACTCTGCTTATCACTTCCCTCAGTGAGCTGTTTTCACTGAAACTTTCATGTGAAAAGAAACTATAAAAAGTCAAATTACGAGAGCGAAGATGAAGGAAATTTGTCAAATAATAAATACCAAAAGTCTAATTAACTTAAACTCAAATTAATGACTATGAAAACTTGGCCTTCATTACTCTGTTCGTTTTACTGTGAAAACAAAATAATGAGCTGTATGTGTGGAACATTACCAAAAAAGAGTAGAGACCAGGTCAATTTTATTAATTGCTGTAATTGCCATATCCATTTGTTGTTGCATAAAATGTGCCAATCAAATTAATAACTTTATATAATGGAATGGCTCTGTTGGCTTAATTTTATGTGGGTGTGATGAATAATATGACAAAGGTGATTATACAGAGCTTCACTGCCACTTGGCTAGGTATTCCTGCAATCATCCTATAAATATAAAGAAAGGGATTGGTAGATATTATGCTGTTGTTGTTGTCATTAGGTGGTGTTGAGTTGGTTCCGACTCATAGTAATCCTATGTACAACAGAAGGGAACACTGCCCAGTCCTGCACCATCCTCACAATTGTTGTTATACTTGAGCCCATTGTTGCAGCCACTGTGTCAATCCATCTTATTGACATCTTCCTCTTTTTCACTGACCCTCTACTTTACCAAGCACGATGTCCTTCTCCAGGGACTGGTCCCTCTTGATAACATGTTCAAAGTATGTGAGATGAAATCTTGTCATCCTCACTTCTAATGAGCATTCTGGCTGTACTTCCAAGACAAATTTGTTAATTCTTCTAGCAGTCGGTATTATATTCAATATAGATTGAATTATTTCTCCCAAAATATATGTTGAAATACTAACCCCCACGCCTGTAAATATAAAATAAAAAACCCAAACCTGCTGCCGTTGAGTTGATTCCAACTCATAGCAACCCTGTAGGACAGAGTAGAACTGCCCCATAGGGTTTCCAAGGAGAGACTGGTGGATTCGAACCGCTGACCTTTGGGTTAGTAGCTAAGCTTTTAACCAGTGTGCCACCAGAACTCCTGCCCTGTAAATATGAACCTGTTTTAAAATAGGTGTTTGCCTTTTGTTATGTTAATGAGGGTATGCAGTGTAGGGTGGGTCCTAAACCTAAATTTCTGAGTTATAAAAAAAGCTCTGTCTTAGAAAATGTAACCTGTACCCTAATACATGCACTATCACTACGTTTGAAAACCTTTAAGAGTTACTCAGTTTTCCAAATTGTAGCCTATTTTTTCATCGAGGATAACTGCATCCGAAACCTACACTCTTGTATCAGCTCTTAAAATATTTTAGAAAGATTATCACATGTTCATTAAGGCTTTTTTTTTTTTTTTTTTCCAAAATCTACATGGCTATCTCTGAGTCGGGATCGACTCGACAGCACTGGGTTTGGTTTTTTTGTTTTTTTATATCTATCAAGATTTCCACAAACTCGCTCATCTCATAGGGTGTGCTTACACCACTTGCAGGCAAATGATTTATCCAGTGCGTGTAGTGAGAAATTTTGTCCAGTTAATGAAGGCCTCAGTTTTGATTTTAACTTCTTAAAATTATTTTTTTCTGTCTCCGTTCAGAAGAAAGGATGGAGAAGCAATGAATAAAATGATTGTGGTTGTTGAAGCTTTATTATCAACCATAGCATTTTTTTTTATTTGCTTCTCAAATCTTTCACCAATTCCTTCACTGAAAAACTTTATGTTTATATATCCTGTAGTAATAATTTTAATAGAGATTATTTTCTAAAATAGCTTTGTTCTGTTTTTCTTAAACATGTGAAAATAAAACAACTTGAATGTGACTACTTCGTTTTTAAACTATTCTACAACGGTAAAAAGAGAATGATAGCATTCAGATACATGTAAGCCTTTATAAGGGTTAGGAAACAAAAATAATTTTAGAATCTCTTGAAAATGAGATATATATATAACCCTGCTTGCTATATGTACACTAAATGCTAAAGAGGTTTAAAATGTAATTATGAGAATATGGGATATAACTGCATCTAAATTATAACAGAATCTGTGCTTTAATGAGGACATTTCACATATTTTGCTTTGTATGTAAATACATTCCCATAAGGTCAGATGGAACTGAAATACAAATACTGATTTATTTAGCATATTTACATGGTAATGTTGTTTTTTGTTAGTTGCAATGGGTTGGCTCTGGCTCGTGGTGACTTTATTAATAATGGAACAAAACATTGCCCGCTGAGGTGCCATCTTCAGGATCATTGGTACGTTTGAGTCTATTGTTGTGACTATTGTGTCAAAAAATCTGTTGTTTTTGCTGACGGCTTACTTTACCAAACATGATGCTTTCTAGTGATTGGTCTTTCCTGATGCTGTGTCCATAGTAAGTGAGTCCAAGTCTGTCCATCTTTGCTTCTAAGGAACATTCTGATTGCATTTCTTCTAAGACTGATTTGTTCCTTCTACATAATAATACATTGCTTATATTTCCCTGGCTATCTTTACAAGCAGAGAGAAATTATCCATTTCTTAAACTGATTTTAAATGTAGCTCTTCTCAACTGGGAAAAATTCTAAATTGGTTTTCAAGGTTCAAATACCCCAAAAAATCTTCGTCCTCTTTTTGCCTCTTTCCCCATTTCAGTCCCTGACTCTGACAAAGGGGCAATCATCTCTGCCTGGGGCATTCCTGCTTTAGAGGAATGTCAACTGAAAGTGGAGTTGACATAATTTTATCCTTTCCAAAAGCAGTAATATTTTAAAGGGAAAATGGGCAAGGAATGGTAACCCCATAAACAAATATCACTGTGGCATCGCAGACCGTGTGCAACCTACACAGAGGAGATTTCTGTTATGTAAAGGAAACTTTTCCGTCAACCTTCTAAATATACTACAGTGGTTTTCATCTCTGTTGACTGGAAATCCCGACAAAGTTGAAACTCTGCTGTTAAAACGTGGAAATATGGCAAGTCTTTGCTTCATTGAAAGTAGAATAATAATCTCTAGCTAACTATATACACTCATGCATAGTCAAACTATAGATGCCACTTTGCACCACAAGAGACCACGTAAAATGTATGAATGAATCCATGTACTCATACAAACTATATACATATATATGCAAATGACAGTAGCATAAAGCAGCCCACATACCAAGAATTAAAGGATTTCATTGAATATGCAAAAAGTCAAATGAAGAAACTGGTAAGTGAAATATGCAAGTTAAGCTAGTACGTCGTTGGAGCTGGCTGCATATAGAAAGCTTTCCACAGAATAATATTACACTTTACTGACAATGAAATGTCCATTACACGGAAGAATTATCATTATCATTAAGTGAATTTCCCACTGAGTACATTTTTTACTGTGAGCAGCTCATCTCTTGGGACATTTGCAAAGTAGTCTCCGTAAAATTGTTGAGACTGGAGGAAGTAAGAGCATGGTTGTTTGAGTTAGTTGTCAGATAAGAAAATAACTTCGAAAGAAATTTTAAAGAAAGCCACTGAGGTAGAATTTTTTTACAACCCTTTAGGACAAAATTGTGTATTCCTTTCTTGTATTTTCAAGATAATTTAAAGGAAAAGAGTATAGGTATTGAAATTCAGCTTGAAATAATCAAATACTAGGTGCATGGACTTCATCGTGCCTTATACGTACAGGCCTCTGTATATCAAGGCAATGGCCCCAAAATTCAGATTTGTCAGAGGGACATTAGAGAAATCCACCATAAAATACACATTTGTTGTAATAACACAAAATATACATAAAGGCCAAATATCTTTTTTTTTAATTTAGCCACAGGAAAAGACATTTTGCCTGAATTATGGGCATTTAGTAGTTTATTTACATCTCCATCCCCACCCCCACCTTTATCAGATTTTCATAAATGCTTCACATGAACAACTCACAAAATACTTTTATTTCATGCTCCAATTTTAAAAATTCCTTTGCCATTAGCATGGTTAAAGAGTTACAGAATGAAAACCCTTCAGATTTTATTTATCCTCAAGTTTATGTTACCCTTGATAACTAGACTAAGGAAAAGGAGCACTGACAGTGCAACAATTAAGCACTTGGCTGCTAACTGTTCAAGTTGGCAGTTTGAATCCACCCCATGGCTCTGTGGGAGAAAGACAGGGGAATCTGCTTCCATAAAGGTTAAAAAAAAAAAAAAAAAAAGTTTGCATGAGCTGATCCTGACTCATAATGATCCTATAGACAGATTAGAACTGCCCCGTAGGGTTTCCAAGGCTGTAATCTTTATAGAAGTAGACTGCCACATCTTTCTCCTGCAGAGTGGCTGGTGGGTTGAAACTGCTGATCTTTCCCGTTAGCAGCCAAGCATTTAACCATTGTGCCACAGGGCTCCTTTCCATAGAATGACAACTCAAAGGAATCAACTTGATGTCTCTTATCAACAACAGAAAAGAATGTTTATATTTGGTCAAAGAGAGCATTCCTGAATATTATGGATTCATGACTTCAGTACTTTACAAACAAGCATATATTTTCTGAAGAAAAAAGTGGTAATAATAATAAAAATAATGAGTTAACATTTAATACATGATTAGTACATACAAAAGGAGCCCTGGTGGTACAATAGTTAAGCTCTCATCTGCTAACCAAAAGATTGGCTTTTCAAACCCACCTAGCACCTCCAAAGGAGAAAGACCTGGCCTAGAAAACCCTGTGGGGCAGCTCTCCTCTGTCACTCAGGGTTTCTATGAGTCAGAATCAACTGGACAGCACCCAACAACAACCTTATGTATAAGGCACTTAGTATTTTCCACGAATTATTTTATTTAACCCTCGTAACTCTGTAAGGTATTACACCTACTTCTCACTTATTGATTCTCTCATTATGCAACATTTCACATTTACGACAATAGTAAAAAATCTACTATCCTATTATTTTGAGTGTTAGTGACGTACTACTGGCAGTAATGAACGCTGAGGTGAGAGGAAAGAGATACACTGGCTATCATGGTTAAGGTTATAACACGTTAACTTGGCTGGGTCATGATTCTTAGTGGTTTGGCAGTTATGTAATGATGTAGTTATCCTCGATTTTGTAATCTGATGTGGTCATCCTCCATTTTGTCAATTTTCATGTAAACAACCTTTGGTTCTTTGGAACCTAACCAGGAATCAGGAGTGGGTGTATTGCTATCTCTACTTTAAAAAAAACAGAATTTGAAACCCAGAAGGATAAGGCAATTTTCAGGTAAACAAAGAAATCAAGGTTCAAATCCAGGCAGTCTGACTCCAGAGCCGACACCTTAAACCATTATACTCTACCTTCTCACTATAAATAAGCAAACCGAATCTGTCTAAGCACACATTGTATAAAGAAGGGAAATGAATGTTTGCTAAGTGTATAGTTGCACCAATCTGATGTGTTAGCAGTAGTCTTTGATCTTGACCTATACTATTTTTTTCCTATCTGTATCCTATAAAGAAGTTTGAAGGAAAGTTGATTCAAACAAGCCAAACAGGTTTCCTAGAGTAGCTTTCCAGTAACCAACTCGAAAGACTCTTAAAATCACGTTTTTCTGTATTTAAATCAAGAGCTTTGTTTTGTCATGTAACTTCCTTTTTCCTTACGGGAAAATAGAAGTCCACTGGAGAAAAGCTCCCGTCTGAATTGAGAGACTATAAATATCACTTTATGGAAAAGTCAATTAAGGAAAATATTAATCATAACAGCTAATAATGATTGTTCTTAACCTGTAACAGCTGCTAAGCCTAAGTGCTTTACTTATACTAACTCACCTTCACATCCATGTTCGATGTACACATCATTATTCTGATGAGAGAAGCCAAGGGGTTTGCCCAAGTTCACACAGCTAGAGCCCATCCGTATTTCCAGACATCATCCTATAGCTTCTTTCCAGGTGAAGCATATTTTTTTAAGAATTAGTATCGTACCAGTAAGATCAACTTGCTCTTTTGTGTGTATATGGTGGGGGTGGAGGGTTGGAGTGTAAAACACTTTGTAATTAATACTTAAACTAAATCAATTTGGTTAAAAGATGATCACAATGACCAGCTCAGGAAACAGCTAGTTTTATTATTTCACTCAACAATTGAATTAGATCCACTCCGCAATTACCCAATCAATTTCTCAGCAGTAGACTGCATAACAGCTAAAAAATATTGGCCATTTAGTTGGAGCTATATGGATAGGTATTATTTTAATAATAAATTACTAGCTCATTTTCTAAACTATTCTTTTTTGTCTCTAAAATATATGTGTGCTAGTATCTAAGAAATGAATCTGTGGCTTAATAACTTTCATGTCCTGTTTGCTAAGAAAGGTCAGAGTATTTCAAAATTGTTTATTCCAATGAAGTTTCAATTTTAACACCAAGCTAGGTTAGTGATTATGCTAAAATTGGCCAACTATTACCCTTGTCTTCTTGTGTCTCAGTTTTCCAACTAAATTTATCCTATTTTTTATTTCCACTACATCCATTGCCTTAGAATTAGAGTTTTATGAATATCAATGAATTTTATATTTAGATCTTCGGGCTGTGGAAGAATTAAGTACGTTAAAAAAATCTATTGTTAAAATTAAAATAGAGTATAATTTAAGTTTTCATTGCGGTTAACACTCAAGATCTTTAATCCTAGCAGATCATTTGTGGCAGTAGTAGTTTTATATCATGTCCCTTTCTTTTTACATTCAGATTTTTAATAGAGAAATATTCATAGAACATTTAATCTCTGTTATATCAGAAACACTTCACATGTTCGAAAAGAGCCAAATCAGAAATACAGTATTCATAGACCATAGAGATAGAAAGATTCTCAAGGGGTTATCTAATCCATAGCCTTACAATTTAAACCTGAATAGAAAAATAATAGTATTCTAGCTTTCTCTTAGCTTCTTTAAAATCACCAAGAACAGAATCATTTGGTAGCATGTAATATAAAAATCTCCTTTATATTTATAACATTCTTCACAGTTTTCATAAATCTGTGTATTTAAATTCAGTATCCAAGTTGATCTCAATAGAGATCTAAAATCTTGTCTTCCACCAAATTCTTATCATCTAAAAAATACTCTTGGGGTAGTTACTGGCTCACCCCAATCTGACTGCTGTCAAAATACTTTTCCAGATTTCTCTCACTCCTCCTGTTACTCTAAAGGAGCCCTGAACAACATTTTTCCCTCTGCACACGCTATACTCTCACGTTCACACAGTCCCTAGGCCTGGAAGACATTCCCTCTTAGCTCTGTCTGCTAACTGCATGCCACTTCTGAGTGCCATGTTGTTTCCTTTATCATGCAATCCAGAAGTGTTATATTCCTGCTTTTCTCTGGCAGTGTGTATATCCTGTATGTTATACATCATGTACTATAGTCAAAGCCATGTGACTACAGCTTGATTGAATACGTGAACAGTAAGACATGTAGAAGACAATGTCTGTTGAAAGTATAATTGGCGGGGAGGGGGCGAGGAAGGAACCAACCAATAGAAGGGAGGCTACCGTTTCCTGAATATTTATTTTCTCGGCATCAGCAAGGAGAGAATAATTTGTAACCCAGAAAGTAATTAAGAATAGAATAAGGCCTGGCTTTATAACATCCGATAAATCCAATGTGGGCCCACTTCAGCAGTGATTTTGTTATACAGTACCATTTTAGTTTCTAGGATGGTATTTCTCAAAGTGTGGTCCATGGAAAGCTTTCATCAGAATCAACTGAAATGTTTGTTAGAAAAGAAGCTTCTCTGCAGGTAGGGCCCAGAAAGAGGAAATTTTAATGAGCACCCCGGGAGTACGCCAGTTGATTTTTACACTCATTAATGTTTGAGAAGCATGGTTCTAGTTCAACATCGATAGCTTCCCCACTGCCCACAGCTGTGGAGCCGATTCCGGCTCATAGGACAGAGTAGGACTGCCTGGTAGGGTTTCCAAAGCTGTGAATCTTTGTGGAAGCAGACTGCTATGTATTTCTCCCACATGGAGTGACTGGTGGGTTCAAACTGCCAACTTTTCAGTTAGCAGCCAAGTGCTTTAACCACTGTGCCACAGGGCTCCTTACATTTACATTTAGCTTAGTGGAGGTTAATAATAAGTGATTCTTTTTAAAAGCTTCTGTGGTAAGGTGCGTTTAGGAAACCCTGTGTTACAGAAGTCGAAAAGACTGTAGAGCTTCTTAGAGCCTTTAGCAAGCTGTATGTTTTAAGTATAGTTAATAGCGATTTTCAAATTTTGGTGGGGAGCACCCCCGCCCCGAAACTAGTTTCTGGAAGAATAATCCTTGGAGATTTGGCTCCAGGAAATGTTTTTCAGTCTGAATGTCAACTGTGTATGATTTGCTAAACAAATGAAATGGTCTGTAGATGATGATGGAATGTGCTGGACTTTGTAAAGATCTCTAAGAGTGTACTCCCTGCTGAAACAGAAATAGGGTAAGAAAGGTGTGTTTTTAGGTATTCTCTTTTTGCGCCTTTCTTAATAACTTTATTCTCTTCTTTTTAATTCTACCTTTGGGGTACTTTATCTAACAGTAGCAATGTTAAGCAATAGTAACACAGCAATACTAAGTGTTGTGGGTGTGAGAAAGACAGAGACAGAAAGACTATATATATATAGTCCCCAGAGTTCTAATAATATTACACTAGAATATTTTTAAAAAGAGAACTAGACTTATAGTCTCACTTCAGTACTATGCAAATGAGTCAAAATTACATAGCTCTTCACCTCTAAAGTAAAAAAGGAAGTAGCAAGACCTCATTACATAGGCAGAAAGTGAAATAAATGCAGTTTCTAAAATGTCAGAATAAAATTTTATAATCTGATGATTTACAGTTCATTCCATGGTTTTAGTGTGTAAAGGATAAGCATATCTACTGGAAACTGATGAATTGAGTCAAGTAAAATTAGAACCCATTAAAATCCCAGGCTGAGCTGAACCTTTGAGGTATGGTAAAGCTTGGTCACCCAAGTGGTATATAATACAGCCCATTATTTGCTTCTCAGTTTCCTATTTTTCGTCCAACCCCCCAAAAATGGCTGAAAAGTCTTCCCTCCAAACCCTTCAGTTTGGAATCCATGTTGGAACATTTAAGGAGGGATTGAAAATCATTGGGTAATGGTTTACCTGTCTGGGGTTTTAAGCAAATCTTTAACGCAGAGACTTTTTGGATTATTCAGATTTTTGCATTTCTCTTGAAGTTCACTTTGTCCTATGATGCCTAAACTCTAAAGGTACTTTTGCATTCAAGTTCATTTTGTCATCAAAACAAAGGCACGAGAACAAGCCTGCATTTGCTAACATTCAAAAAGGGAAATCTGCATGCTTCTCATTTATTTAGGACAACTTGTTTGAAAAGATGTGGTATATTTACATGCACAAAGCAGTATCCCCCCTAATTATAATTTCTTTTTGCCTATGCAAGAAAAACCCAACAGATGTATTTCTACCAACTCTTGGACTGTCAGATGGCAAAAGAACAATTGTATAAATTCTTCAAATACATGTTCAAGCTCTTTGACATAAATAATTTTTTAGCATATTATTGTTGCCGTATTATAGCTTTTAACCCCATCTTGGATGGAAATGCTGACGATGAACAAGGCGGTTTCTATTCTACTCAGATCACTTTCCTCTGTGATCAGTAACCATCAGAAACAGAAGCTGAGGACACCAGAGCAATTACATTTTAAATGTCACATAGCTGCCTTTATTATTCCAGCTGGCTTGTGCAAAGAAAGGTCCCTCTGTTAATGAGACTAACACTGCCAGTCCCAGTATAATAGATTTAAGCAAATAAATAACATGTTTGCCATTTCTTCTCTTGTTTTTCAAGCACTATTTTTGTCACTGAGCTCATTGGTACAGACATTTGAGTAGAATAACTATAATTGTTGCATAGTTTAGGAAACGAAAATTACACATGGAGTCCCTGCTTATTTTCGACAATTCAGCATACTAATTCAAATTGTCCCACAGCCTGTCCTCACCACGGTTCTTGCTCACATTCCCCATCAATGCTAACATGACAAAAATATACAATGAGTTAGGTTTAGTGGTTCCGTAATGCATGGTGGTACCTAGTGCACACTTGACTAGACTAGAATAATAACCATGTTACTTCAAAAGGAATTAGGTTTCCTGCAAGCTCAAAGAGGACTAGTACAAGATCTATCCAAATCATTGCCAAAATGCATTAAAAGTTTAAGACAACCGATCTCTGGTCATATGTAACTCGAGAAAACTAAAAGTCGGTTGAATAAAAGTTTCCATCTGTATAGAGAAGTCGTAGATATAATTTTTTGAAAATGTTTTGCTTTTCCTGTTGTCTTGAATAAGTCAGCATGTTTGGTCACTGATTATATGGCTAAATAAGCAGACAACAGTATATAATCCATATCTTAGTCTTTTTCAATTTAGCCTTCCTCCAGTACATGCTACATGAGTCACATAATCGCCCTTTAGTATACTGAGCATTCTTCTTTCTTCTTTTTGCTATCTGCAGACTCACCCTAGGTGACTGAATTGGTTCTCTGTCTTAAAGGTCACCTGATACTGATGACTCTCAAGCCTAGAGTTCCAGTCCTACCTGTCCCTGAAACTCCCAAATTCAAATAAGCAGCTGCTTAGCTAACATTGCTACGTGAATGCTTAAAAAACATCTCAAATTAGTGTAGGTAAACAGAAGTCTTTATTTAAACCTCCCCACACTTTTCCTTGCTCACCATTCCCATTCAGTAAATAACATCACCATCCACCCACTCAGAGTAATTCTAAGCTCTTCTACTTTCTTTCTTTGTGCCCTGCAACACACACAAAAACAGCAAAACATTCCCTTGGTTCTATTCTATCCTAATCCATCAATCTGTTCATTTCTCTCATCTCCACTACTAACAACATGGTGCAAATTATAGTATTCTTTTACCTGAAATCCTTCAATAGTTTCTTGTCTGGTCTGTCCCTTCTCCTCCCCTTACTTCCTTCTCCCTTCCCCTAGTCCCTCTCCTCTCTTAGAGAGAGAGGTTCTGTATATCATTTTACAATAGGTGAATTCAAAATCGCCTAAACTGCTTTCAAGCAGAAATCAAAGACAGTGGAAATGCCATATTAATATTTTTATCTTAAACAGAGATATTCAAGCTCAGAGAATAAAGTGTCTTACATGGTCATTGATTTAAAGATAGATTTAAGAAATACACCAGTAGGATTTTGATGAATATTGAAGGCAGATTTAAGAAATACACCAGTAGGATTTTGATGAATATTCCATTGAATCTGGAGAAAATTCTGTGTGACATAAACTCTAGTATTGGCTCTGATAATTCTGAATATTTTAAAGTGTATTGTGTTATAATGATTTAAAAAAAAATGATTAGACAGATAATTAAAGTGTTTATATTATTAACTTATGTATTATTTTATTTGGATTTAATGAAGATGTAAGTCCTAAATAGTTCTATTCAATGACTTTCAGAGTTTTATGTCTGGTTAAGTCTTAGAAATCCAACATTCTCTCAATTATCGGCATTGTTCAATAGCTTAGAAACAAATACAGTTTAGAATTACTTAGTTTTGAAAAGGATGTTCATCTTATTTCATCTACCTGGAATCAAGCATATGACAAATGGGTTTACAAAGAGAAAATAAATAGCCAGAGATTACTTTGTAATGCAAATATAGCCAAGTCCTTACTGAATGTATTAGCTATTTTATTTTGTCACATAATTGTTGTTGTTTGATGTATTTGTCCCGGGGCTACTTTGTGGGGGAGCATAATCCAGAAGCAGTGACATTTGTGTATATCCCAAAGCTGACAAGTAAAATCAATATTACTCAAGAAGCAACTTTGAATATGTTTATCATAGTGTATTTTCTTGGAAGCTTCAGTAATGAGCCTTTAAAATTGTTATAGTATACACAGATAATAATCAGTGAGTTTTTTCACATTGCTTCTGGAAAAACTGCTTTGTGCTCCAGTTTTAATTAGGGTAGTATTATCCATTGCTAATTTGGGGGGTTTAGTCTAGAATTAGCGCACAGCTGCAGAGAAGGCAAGCACATGAATCACTGGATTAGCTGAAGTCCGTACAAAGGGAAGGAGTAAATGAAAAACGCAACAAACCCCATCCTCCAAATAGCTCTCCAAATTTACCAACTATTCCCTATAATTTAAAAGTGTATTCCTATATAGGAAGGAAAATGCATTTCTAAACTTTGGTTTATAATGTAATAACAAAATGTAGGATTACCATATTTTCTTTTTTTAAGATTTAAAACATTCAGAAAACTAGAGTCATTCAGCCCAGACTCATTTATCTACCACCTAGGTCTAACAAATGTCAAAATGTTGATGTGTTTGGTGTAGATTTACTGAAGGAAATAAAACTTTGCAGAAGCAGATTTAGCCCCATTACCGTCCTCCTCAAGGAGCCCTGGTGGTGCAGTGGTTAAGCATTCGGCTGCTAATGGAAAGGTGGAGGGTTAGAACCCACCAGACGCTTTCTGGGAGAAAGGTGTGACAGTCTGCTTCCATAAAAATTACTGCCTTGGAAACCTTATGGGGCAGTTCTACTCTGTCCTATAGGGTCACTATGAGTTAGAATCAACTTGATGGCAGTGAGTTTTATAGTCCTCCTCCATAGCCGTGACAATGGACTCAAACATAGCAACAATTATGAAGATGGTACCGGGCAGGCAACATTTTGTACGGTTATATATATTAGGTTGCTACAGCTCGGAGCCGACTTGACCGCACATAACAACAACATAGTCCCCCTAACCCCATTCTCTTTTCTCCCTCCCTAGACGTGACTCAGATTTCGGAACTGGTGTGGACACTCTCCATCTAGGTTTTTGTACTTTTGCCAGATGTATGTAAATTTAGAATGTGTACAGTATTATTTTTTTATGTTTAAATCTTACATAAATGAAAACATACTATTGATGTTAGGCTGCTGCAACTTAGATTTTTTTTTCACTCAATATTATGTTTGGATAACTTCTCCATTGTGGTATATATTCAATCCAGTTTGTTTATTTAAACAGCTGCAATAAAAATCTCATCTATACTCCCTAGTGCACATGTGTAGGAAGACCAATCCTTTACAGCAGAAGTGCTCAAGTGGAGACAATACCACCCCCAGGACCATTTGGAAATTGAGGGGAACAGTCTTTCTATCACAATATCTGGAGGTTGCTATTGGATTTAGAGGGCAGGGGTCAGGGAAGCCAAACGTATTGCACTGAAAGAAGACATTGTCCCTGATCCCGGAATGCGAATAGCGCACTGCTAAAAGATATAAACCAATAAGTGGAATTCCTGGGTCGGAAATATATGCAGTTCCATTTTATCAGGTATTATCACACTGCTGTCCAAATAATTGTAACAACATTCCCCAAAACAACACAAGAAAACTCAAATTTCCACACATTCTTGCAAGCAATTGATGTTGTTCTCAGACTTTTAAAAATATGTGTAGATACGATGGGTGTGAACTGTTGTTTATATTTTAATTCTCATCCATTTGATTACATATGAGGTTGGATACACATATGTATAGGTGTGTGTATGTGTATACCCACATATATATATACGTATATGACTCATACGGGTTACCTGCTCTGTGAAACTCTCATAAAATTTACCCATTTTTCTCTGTTTTTATATTTATAGAAATTCCTTGTATGTTCTGGATACTATACTTCACTTGTTTTTACATTTCTCAAGTATCTTCTCCCAGCCTGTAGCCTGCCTTTGTTCCTGGCATCATACTGAAGAGTGGTTTATGCAATCAAAGTTATCTTTTGTAGATAATCCTATCAGCCACAAATAACCGCAGATTTTCTCTTTCTTTTAAATTCTTGTAACACATTGTTTTGGGTATGTTTCCATTGGCTAAGACTATCATTAAAATACCAAATAGTGTCAATTAGGGTACATATTTTGTCTTCTCTCTGTATTTAATAAGAATGCTTTCCAAGTTAAACCATTGAGTATGCAGGAAGCTGTGCCATTTTCAACATTCATCTTCCAATGGCATTTTAGCAAGTTGCCATTGAGTTGATTCCAACTCATGGCAACCCCATGTGTGTCAGCGTAAAACTGTGCCCCACAGGGTTTTCAATGGCTGATTTTTCAGAAGTAGATCTCCAGGCCTTTCTTCTGAGGCACCTCTGGGTAGACTCAAACCACCAACCTTTTGGTTAGCAGCCAAACACATTAACCATTTGTACCAATATTTTTGCCAAAGATGGTTTAGTCATCACAATTTCCAGTCAACAGAAAAGACTGAAGTCCAGAGCAAAAGTTGTTTTGTTTGTTCAATTGTTTATTCTTTAATCTAGTAACATCCATTCACTTACCTTCCATTGGTGAAACCTTAGTCGTGGCAACACATCTAAAAGGAAATCTGAGAAATGTAATTGCAGACGCATAGTCTAGGAAGAAGAGAAGAGGGCGATCAATGGCCTTTGCCATAAGAAGCTACCAGCTTTCTGAATTAGTATTTTGATTCATGTACCTCATCACAAATTTTTTTTTTTTTTTTTTTTTTACCTCATCAGCTCCAGGGATCTGCGCTTCATCTGAATCCTTAGGATGGTAAATATTTTTTCTTGTTATATAATGTGTTTTCACATGCTTTGTGATGAATTTCAAAAATGCATCCTTTAATAAAAAGGTACCTATTTTTTTTTATCTTCGCTTACTTTTTGAACAGTGTCAGGGCTTCTGGCCTGTTCCTCTTCCTGGAGTGAAGACAATGCTCAGCTCCTAGTCTAATTCCTAGGGTCTAACATGTTTTATCTGCTATAGCCCAGCTGGTCTGTGGTAGCGTTGTTGTTTGAGCCTGACCCTGCATTTGTGTGTTTTTTACAGAATGTACAACACTATTGCCCAAAACAACCCACCAACTCTCTGCCTAGAATTTCAATGGGCCATCTCTCTGTGTTCACAGTCAAAGGTAACGGTTTGAAAGAAAGGAAAGGAAACAGTATTTTGGCTGCTTCAGAATGTAGCACCCTCAGTCCTGAGAGCAGCTTCCTGATTTTCTTTTTAGTACAGTTTTTCTGAGCTAGATAGAGGTAAAGCAGTAGGAGAGTATTCAGCCACTTTCAAGTATCTAGTTTCCACTGTTTCTAATTGTATGGAATCTGGAAGTCATTTTATTTTTTGTTGTTTTAATTATTTAATTGGAAAATCCTAGATTCTGGTATTGGTTAACTTGAAGTCCTAGTTTTGATGACAACATAAGTATTTAGCCTTTCTGGGTGCTTTAAAAAGTATTTTAGTGGGAAAATTAGGATAAGCTGGGTTAATGGCTGCTTTCCAGATGCCATTTTAAATCAAAATAATGTTATTTTGGCCACATTTTACATGTTACTTTTTCCTCACTTAATTTTGAATCATCAATAGAAATTTTTCCAAATTCTTCAGCCTCCTTCATCAGATTAAAGGACACTAAATTTCAGCCTTCCTTTTTTTTTTTTAATGTCTTCAGCAACAAGATAAATAAAATCAAGGGCATAGCATTGAAACTATGAGTTGCATCATGCATTTAGTATCTGAAAAGTCATATGAATAATAAAGTATTAGAAATAATTTCCACTGCTATCCTCACAAATTCAGAAGGTCACATCACACACATCAAAGGTCATGTTTAACATTAGTGAATACGAAACTCTCGATGCAAGTTTTTAAGCTTAAAAGTGGAACAGAGACAGTTATATAATTATGTAATTTGCATTCTTCTTTTTGTGCAAGTGTTTTGTTTTGTTTTTAAATCCAGTAAATTTGTTTGTTAATGGGTTTTATTTGTTGGTGGGGGGGAACACACATAAGAAGAGTTAACCACTTAATGCATTCTGAAAAGAGGGTGCCAATGGAGCAAATTTTCAACTTTCTTGTTTATTACTTATGGGTATATTATTATATCTTCCAGAATTATCATCATAATCCATATATTACATATAGTTACTCTCATCGTTTTGTGGCATAAAACATAATGATCCTGCCTATATCTGCATAAATAAACCTCCCACAACTTGTTTCTTAAGGAGCCCTGGTGGCACAATGGTTAAGTGGTCAACTGCTCACTGAAAGGTCAGCGATTCAAACCTACTATGGGAGAAAGATGTGGCAGCCTGCTTCCATAAAGATTACAGCCTTGGAAACTCTATGAGACAGCTCTACTCTGCCCTATAGGCTTCCTATGAGTTAGAATCCACTCAATGGCAATGGGTTTGGTTTTGGTTTCAAACCTGTATCTTTACCAATCGTTGTGACATAGTTCCTGAACTAGCCATTCCATTAAATTAATGAGTAAATAAATTAAAAAGACCAGCAAACCTTCCTAATTTATATGCTACTTAAAGGTGTTATAAAACAAAACTTGCTTTTAACATATCCAGGAACTCTACTCACCTAAATTAAAGTCACATATTTGACGGGTAGACTACGCTGTTTATTTTTAGGTATCAGTGACTGCTTCCTTTACAAATGGCTAAGCCACCCTCAAGTAAAGCAAACACAGAAAATGCATGATTTCTCCACATTTGCTACAAATCTGTGGATGCATTTTGCTTCTACACAGAATGCAGTCCTCACGTCTTGGAACAGGAAATTCGCCCACAGCCAAAGCCGAAGAGACCGTGTTCATATTCACCTTTTAGCATAGTCTGTGTTTATCCGGCTTGTCTAGATTTTTGGGGGGGAGGGGTTTTGTTTGTTCCTCTGTTAGAGGGTTTTTGTTGTTGTTTTGATACTAACTGGATGTTCTTAAGAGGCTCTGTCACCAATGAAAATAGTTAAGCACTTGTTTTTCCCTCTTCAGAACAAGATCCCACTTCATTTTCCTAAATTCACTAGGCTTTTGTGGTTTTTCATGTGTGCCTTAAGGATGTTGTCGGATCTGGAATTTTATGAGGGGAACTGAACTATGGGTTTCTTTTTTTCAATTCTTACTTGCAGAGAAGTTTCTTTCCACTGCTCTCAGGGCTCAGGTCACAAGCCCTCTCTGCAGCACGTCAGGAGCCAATTAGAGCATTTGTTCCGGGTGGAATGCCCTCTCCTTTCAGAGGCTGCTCTTTCTGAATTTGCTGGGCTTTTAATGTGATGTTGAAATCTCTGCCTGCTTGACTCCCACAGCTGGTTTTGATCAGGCTCTTCTAAAGAGGAAGTTTCAATTAGCACAGCTCCAAATGTGCTCAGGAGGTATATTTTTATGACTACTCAACTAATAGTACTCTTTGTTCCCAGTGGTGTGTGACTCCGTAACAAACACAGCCACTCGTGTGAGTCACTTTATAGCAAGGCCAGGCCATGCCAAAACCAGAAGAATGAGACGGCCAAATTGAATTAGTGGTTGAAACACATTAATTTATGCTAGATAAATGTTATTGTGGTCCCATGGGCAAGTACTTAGGTCATAGGCTTTATGAACTATTTGCAGCGAGAGGGCTTCATGGCAGTAAATCAGCTCTCGAGCAGAACTTTGCAAAGGACTTACAGCCACTTGCTCTCTCTGGTTCCCTTAAATTGCATTTGCCTTTTTCTCCTCTGATCATCTCCTTCCGTTGAGACAGCTCACCATTGTGCACAGGGTTTGTGATATTTAACATGTAAGCAGTTGGAGTAATGATTTGTGTAGGCTCCGCCTGGCTCTGGCTGAGGCCCGGCCATCTATTATGCCTGCGGCCCTTACCATGGGCAGCTGGGTGTTTATCATTCCAGACTACAGATCTCAGTGGGTACAGAGCTCTGGCTCAGCACCAGCTTTCAGAGCCCGCGCAGCTGTGCTGTGAATGGAAAGCTTGATGTCTCAAACCCAGTGCATACAACCAAGTCCTGACAAGGCTGTTTCTCTTCTGGGGAGGAATTAGATCCACTTAAGGCTGGATTATTTCTAGAGTAAGAAAAGTAGAAATAAGTGTTTTCTGGCTGCACATTGTGGCAAGTGAGAGACGATGCCAAGAAAGAATTATGCATAAATGATAGTGTTTAAACTTGTTTTTATATGTTTAGATGTGTCTCTGCCAAAAAAGTGACAAGGCCTCTCTGTTGGCATTTTTTCAGAGAGAGGCCACTTGCACACTGAACATTTTCTTAATAAAGAAATAATTGTAAATCAGTGGTGTCTAGGCAGGTGATAACCAGTTTACCTTAAACATGATCCCCTGCAAAACTCCAGGAAAACAACCGGCTGGGCAAAGAGTGATGAATCCTCTCCTCCCTGACAGCACAACCACCAAGAGTGCTTCTGCCTCAGTCAAGGCCCCTGGATAAGGGCATGGGCTTCAGAGTTCTAGCGTCACAGCCTGATTCTACCACTAATTAGCTTTGTGATCTTGAGCAAATTGCTACTCTGTATCCTCACGTGTAAAGATAATACAAATACCTACTTTTGCACAGTTGCTATTAGGAATAAAGACGTTCATGAATGTAAACCATTAACAAAGGGAATGAGGAACAAGATAAACTCTCGATAAGCAATACCAAAACGAACAAACAAACCAACCCAGACCCACTGGTGTCCAGTCAATTCTAACTCATGGTGACCCTGTAGGACAGAGTAGAACTGCCCCACAGAGTTTCTAAGGCTGTAATAGTTATGGAAGCAGACTACCATGTCTTTCTCCCATGGAGTATCTTGTGGCTTCTAACCGCCCACCTTTTAGTTAGCAGCCCAGTGCTTTAACTACTGCACCAGCAGGGCTCCTTCTCAATAACCAATAACCTGCCCTACTACCACTGAGTTGATTCCAACAAATAGCGACCCTATAAGAGAGAGTAGAACTGCTCCCACAGGGTCTCCAAGGTTGTAATCTTTACGGAAGCAGACTGACTAGTCTTTCTCCCATGGAACAGCTTGTCGGTTCGAACCCCCGATCTTTTGGTTAGCAGCCAAGCACTTTAACCACTGTGACACCAGGGCTCCTCAACAAGCAATAAAAATATTATTAATTATTGGTGTTGGTATTATTATTGCTATTCATTCAAAAGAAGACAGCTTCTGCCTTTCATTTCAGTTCCCCAGTGGCTACTGGAATACTGGTACAGGAGAGGCTTCCCTTTTGTTGGCATTATCTATCCTTCTCACCTGAAAAATCCTTTTCACCTGAAAAGTATGCAAGAGCTGTTTACTATGTTCTGTTTAGCCTACTGAATTTGACCCTTTGGTGGATCCCTGGTGGTGCAGTGGTTAAGAGCTCTGCTACTAACCAAAATGGTTTCTACCTTCAATCCCCCAGCCACCCCTGGGAAACCCTTTGGGGCAGCTCTAATCTGTCCTGTAGGGTCGCTGTGAGTCAGAATCGACTCCACAGCAATGGGTTTGTTTTGGTTTTAAGCCTTTGGTAAGGAGCCCTGGTGGCCCAGTGCTTAAGTGCTCAGCTGCTAACTGTAAAGTTGGTGGTTCAAACCCACCGATGGCTCCACAGGAGAAAGATGTGACAGTCTGCTTCTGTAAAGATTACAGCCTTGGAAACCCAAGGGGCCAGTTCTACTCTGTCTTAGAGGGTCTCTATGAGTCGGCATTGACTTGAGGGCAATGAGTTAACCCTTTGTTCCTCCATTCCCAAGTTTGTTGTTTACATTTGAAGGCAGTGACTTTGTCACTCATCTTGGATATTTATCTCTGAGCAGAGAGGATGACCCACCACCGGTGCTCGTCACATTTCCGGTGAATTGATTTTCATGTTGAAGAATACCCACGTATGTGTGAGTACAACTATGTGTGTAGGCTTCTCCAGGGTGAAACTGTCTCCAAAATGTACCTCAAATGCCCACGATTAAATGAAAGATATCTCTCACAGATTGAAAAGAACTGCTGCTGTCCCTTTTTAAAGTGTAAAAAGAAAAATACATGCAATCCACCACCACTGGCTTCGAAGCTTTCTGAATTAGTTCAGACCTATGTGTGCTGCCCTAGCTATGCTCCCAATGAAAGCATCTTCCACTGCTTGGATTTAATCTACGCAGTCATTACCTAGCTACTTGGCTGACTGAAAAAAAAAGCACATCAGCACCAGCAAATATAGTTAACTGTCTAACCTATGTGTGTGTAAGCACATTAAGAAAATTTTCTTTGCCCTGCTTTCTATTTTAAATTAGAGTTCCTTAAGTCCAGGTCCTGTGTCTTCTCCAACTACAAAAAACAAACAAACAAAAAAAAACGCCTCTAGCACTTTTTCAATATCTATTTATAAAATGTTACATAGAAGTGAGGTACAAGACTTAAATTCTCACACCAACTTAGCCTCCTAAGTCATGAAACAGAATTTCATATTTTAGGGGCTTTGAGCTGAGTTACTAAGAAAAGTTAAGTACAATCTAACATAGAAAGAATTGTTGGACCTCAATACCTAAATTTTTAAAAAATGTCTTACCCTTTATATTAAAAATTCCATGACAGCAGGGTCGCTGTCTGTCTTCTTGATCTCTTTCTTTACCCAGTGTCCCAGCACACAAGCCCCAAAGAATTTGTGGAAATAATGATTAAACTAATGACAAGTGATTGAACAATAAATTAACTCATTTTTTCCCCATGTTTTCTGACTTTTCCTTTGTCATATTTTATTCTCATATTTCTTCTTCATTGAGATAAAACCTTATTCCTCTGCTTCTTGATCACGTTTTGTTGTTATTATTATTGAAACCACCTCCTTGAGAATCAGTTGCCATGAAAAAAAAATTGGAAATTATAATACTGAGTTTTATGGAAAACAACTGGTGACAATTGCATAAGAAGTTGTCTCCTTACAATAACACTGACATTTTAACCACAGTTAATAAATGTGGTTTCTTCTGGCAAGTCCTGAGCAGCACAAAGTGCCAAGATGAGTCCTTGGTATATTAGCAGACTCAAGGCCAGTGGAGAACACCATGAAGAGCAGCTGTCTGGGCCCAGGAGTCATGGAGGTTCATAAGCTTCCCATGGAGATGGCTAATCGATAAAAGTTCTATGCTCAGGATTTTGTACATTTTGTTAATTAGAGCAAAGCAATAGGCCTTTGTGGCAATTATTCAGACAGTGATGTGAAAAGATAGCCTGACAAACAAACCTCCATAATCCACTTACATCTCACAGAAGCCAAAGGGTTGGAAAAGCCTATTAACAAGCTCACTCCCTGTCTGTTTGGAGACGTTGTTAAATAGAGAGTCTGCTCAGCACCTGAGGCGGTCTGTTAATAAAGATCGTTTGCAGCAGATTTCTGTTCTATTAAGAATGGACATAAAACAGCATAATTTAAAACATGTCAATAACTCAAGGCAAAAATGCCAAACATAGTCTGTTCTGTCTTTATAAAATGGAGCCAAGTATACACAAGGAAGCTGCCAGGACGGCTTCTGCTGACTGAGCGTAGAGATTGTCCATGATGAATAATGTGATTCTTCAAGTGAAAACAACCTTGTAGGTGGGTATCTGTGTGTCTTTTCTGTTCTTAACTCCAGGGCTATTTTCCATGTAAGGGCCAATGAAATTTCTAACCTCCAGTCCCAGAAGGTGCTGAAACCTATGCCCTTTGTCAGCTTCATGAATTCATAATAGATTGTGTTTCCTTTTTTTGTTTGTTTGCTTTCTTTTTCTCTTTGTCTTCCATTTGTTCTTTTTTCTACTGAATAACATTTACAGGCATTTTGGGAGAAGATCTTTATAGACAGTGACTTAGGGTTGGGATGTCTTATGAAGATTCACTAAAGAATCTAAAACTACCAAACACAGTGCTATCTCTTGTTTTATAGATTTAATTAAACATGCTAGACTGTTTTCAATGACTATGCTATATATTTAACACAAAAACAAGGACCAAAAAGTCAATGTTCCTATAGTGTTTATCTGGCACTTACTATATTCCAATGGTGAAGGCTGATTGGTAGCATTCTAAACGAGTGCTTGGGGCGACCAAAAAGGGGACATGGAGAGGATGGCAGTGGCTCTCTGCAGATAGGTGCTAAGCCCTGCCATGTTTAACAGGCCTTAGATTAAAGTTTAACTTGCTGTGTCTCCCACATCAGGTTTGGGTGGATGGTTGAGCCTGATTGATATTATCTGCTGTATTAGAAGGCCTCTCGTGAACCAAGCGGTGGTTTTAATTAAATCCGGTGCGTTGAGAGAAGTGGTTTGGCAGTTTCAATTGATTTATTGTGTTTGTGACATCTGGGCCTGATTTATTGTATTGACTCGCAGAATTGTTTTTGGACACTCACCCTCCATATTTTCATTCTGGTTTGGGGAACTGGTAGCCAATAAATATGTGGTTTTAGTTTTCTGTTTTTTTTTTTTTTTTTTTTTTGGGAGGATGATAAATGGCTGATTTCACTGTGTAAAAAATATGAATGCTTGAAAGTGTGAATTTCTGTGGGTTTCGTCTGCGAGAACAGAGCTGCTTGGAAAGTAGTACTGTCATGAGCTTTATTATCATTATCTCACCTAAGTTAGTGGGCTGAGGGAGAGGGATTGACTCAGACTATAAATCGCCAAACTGTTTGCTCCATATTGTGGTTCTCTACATGTTTAAGTTTGGGTTTTAGGTATAAATACGAGCATCATATCATAGTTCGTTTTCAATTGTGTGAAAGCAGAGAGCGCTGGATGATGCAGACAGGTGTCCCCAATCCAAATTATGCTGCAGGCATGTCAACCGTAGAAAGTCTCCACTTCAAACTCCACAAAGCATGCATAAGAAAGGAGGCGAGACAAGAGTAAGGCTGCAATTTCTGTCAGAGGGGAAGGGCAGAGAAGGAAGCAGTCCCAATCAGCCTAAATGTCTTGTTAGTCTGTGAATGAGTGCTAGCATGTCCCAGTTACAGACACTGTAATGATGGGCCAGGCTCCCAGCTATATAGCCATTTCCGACAGCTGGGGCCACTTAGCCCCTACCTGAACCCACAGCCAGGGTTCTGGAACAAATCAGGGAGAATTTAAGGAAGCTTAGGTAAATACCTCAGACAAATCAACTTCAGGTCAGCCTATGGCTTAGCCCACTTTGACCCTTTTCCTCAGTACTGTATTAGAAACTAGACTTTGGCATTGTTCTTTACAGTCAGCTTCTAAGCCCATTGCTGTCAAGTCAATTCCGACTCATAGCAACGCTATAGGACAGAGTAGAACTGCCCCATGGGGTTTCTAAGGCTGTAATCCTTATGGAGGCAGACTGCCACATCTTTCTCCTGTGACACTGCTAGTGGTTTTGAACTGCCGACCTTTCAGTTAGCAGCTGAGTGCTTAACCACTGTGCCACCAGGGCTCCTTATCAGCTTCAAAGTGGTCCTTAATACACTTAGAATGGCTTCCTATTTTTTATTCTTATACCTGCATCGCTATCTCAAGAGATTATTTTAGTAATCTTCTTAGATTGATTTCCTAAATACGTGGAGTACTATTTGAGCCCAAAGCTGGGACACACCTGACACTAACTCCTTGAGTGTGTAGTCATTTACCTGGCTAGATTCCATTTGATGACCATCTATTGTCCAGAGTTTAATCTGTGGGCACTTCGGGATCTATCACCTCAGTAGAGTCTGCTCAGTTAATCTGAGGCTGCCCTGTTATACAAGTGATCATACATCTGAAAAATGTACCATTATCCATATCTTTGCCTTTAAAACCTGATTTCTTTCACATATTCCTTTTGGAGATTATCCGTTTAAAGGGAGAATAATTGCTTGACACCATTCTACAGAGCTACATTTGGGTTTATTTGAAAGCATTGACTTTATTTATCACAGTATACCCAAGTTGCTTCAGAAAATTCATTACCTTATTTGGTTTTCTGGAGACTATTAAAAGGCATTCATCCAAACTAAGTGAGAGGAATGATAGAATATATGAAAAGTAACCCAATCATGGGAGACACAGAACACCCACCTATATTTCACATAGATGGGCATGGATTTTAGCCCAGAAAAAAAGTCTGCCTAGAAAAACCTCACACATACCAATTCAGGTAGGGATACATGAATTGTATTCCCTAACATCAGTTTTTTTTTTTTTAAACAGCTTTACTGAGATATAACACCATAACATCCAGCCATTTTAAATGTACAGTCCATGACTTTTACTGCCTTTTTAAAAAACTGTGCAAATTTCACCAAAATCCAAGCTCAGAACATTTTCATCACCCCAGAATAGCCTACTGTCAAGAAGATAATTAGTTATGATTTTCCAAGTTAATTATCTTCAATTAAGTCAATCAATGAATCTAAATTTCATAATTTAGAAAGTATAAAGAATGTTATATGTTTCAGAAGAACATGTCAACGTGCTCTCACGGGTAGTTAATTCACATGACCTGGTGACCTGATCTAGGGGTCAGACTCTTCAGTGCAGCCAGCCCTTTAAATGGACAAAATTCGGAGATAATTTTGAAAGTAACTTAGCGATATTCTAAAGCAGAACAAGTCTATTTATGCAAAAAGCATATCATAGTCAAGAAAGGACTGTGGCTTCTGTGCTAAATGCAGATGATGAAAGACCTCCTCGTAATACAACATCATCAACCTGATTTAACTTTGCTATGGGTTCCCAGATCCTATGCCTGCAAGGTAAACAGCAAATGAGCCACCAAGGTTTCTGGACCAGCAGTTCCTAATAGACTGAAAACAGCTGGCCTTGAAAGCACAGCATAAAGAGAAGCTGGAAAGAGCATTCTCAGCAGTGGTAAGTGTGCACTTCTTCACTGTCAAAGTTAACTATCTTAATGGTGCTTTTCCCTTGTGATGGTCATACCCAGTAGGCTAAAACACATACTATCAAGACATGAAGCATTTAAAGACTTGACCCATAAGCTAGGTGTGAATTTAATGAAGCCTACCTTATGAGAAACTGGACAATTCACCTGAATTATTCAAAATAAAAGGCTGATCTGTTTGCTCTTACTTTCATTAAAAGATAATATGCCACCAAAGAGGCAGCAATAATCAGGAAGAAGAGTTAGGCTTGGCAGGCTCTCCAATCTGGTTTACAAGTGTTTCTCAAGCAACTTCCCATTTATGAACAAGAAGATGTTATGCTATCAGGGGAAATGCATAATGAGATGTTCAACTTTGAAGAGTTTACAATCTAGTTGAAGAGGTAAATGTATTTCCCTTGGACAAATTATCAGTTGGTTCTCACTCAAGAAAGTATCTTCCTTTAAAGAACTAAAGTTGTGATGTGATATAAACAATATCTAGTAAGATGGACACTCGGTAATATCTGATAAATGTGGTCAAAACAAAAGATACCTAGAATCCACCACTCCTTTCCTTTTTAGCTCTTAATCCCCCATTGCCTCTGAAGGAGACAGAATGTTCCCATTGTTGAACTGCTCGCATAAGTAACAAGTCCTTTATTTTTACTAGACTTACAGAAGGATAGAAAAGAAGAAGCAATGGAGTTTAATGAGGGTGACAACTGAATGCTCCTGAAACAACTGTCCAGTTTCCCTAGAAAATGTTCATCTTCTTACCCAAGCCCGTTTGTGAGGAGAAGGCCATGATTTTATAGTCTTGATAAAATCCCAGAACCTTTGATTCAAATGCGTGCTTATATCTGCAACTAGTCAAGACAAATTACTAGTGTGCCCCTGCCCTATCTCATTTTGTATAAATCATGTGTTGGTTATGTGCTGACATGCTGGTATATTAGTGTTACAGAAATCAAGGTTCCTCTTATCTTATTCAACAACCAAAGCATTTGTTTTAAAAATGACAAATGATATCCACTGGGCTGTGAATGTTAGGGTCATATGTTATAGGGCACATGATTTATCTACAGCTTTTGGTCTTATGGACCAATGTATTTTATTTGCAAAATTAGACCAACTGGGTTCTGCACAAGATCAAGTTTTATCTTCATGGGAGTAAAGCCCACATAGGTAAAGTATCTGCCTAAATACTTATGAATAATGTAAGAGGGTGAGAGTCTATCTTATCTTGAGTTTTATTTCCACATACCATCTAAGACTCACCAGACAACTGTTTCAGGGAGGACATCTCCTAATGAAAGTTTTCAATGTACTTTTTCTCCTTGGTGAAGTTTCCTGCAACCATCTCCTGACCACTCTTTATTGCTTCAGAATTTTCTCTCTTCAACTGGAGTCAAAAATACCTTTTAATAGTGAATCATGTTGTTGTTTTTGTGTGCCATTGAATGGATTGCAACTCACAGGGACCCTATAGGATAGAGTAGAACTGCCCCATAGAGTTTCCAAGGCTGTAATCTTTGTGGAAGCAGACTACCATGTCTTTCTCCCTAGAAGTGGTTGGTGGGTTCAAACTGCTGATCTATCAGTAGCAGAGCACTTAACCACTTTGCCACCTGGGCTTCCTGGTGAATCAGAGAAGAATTAATCAATGCAAATTATTTTTATTCAATTCAGAGGTAATTCCAATTTGACAAGCTAGTTTTAAATCGGAGGAAAATAATAGGTGTTGGGGCAGGTGGGAAGGAGTTTAAATTTCATAGAGCATTAACAATTTAAACATTATGTGTCACTTTGTTTTAGTAGTGAGTTTAGGAGGATTTTGTTTGTTTTGTTTCTTGCGATCTCCATTTAACTTTCATAGCATCAGAAACTTTAAAGAACTTATAAACCTGCTAGGCTCTCTTAAACTACTTGACACTACTATTCATATTATAAAGGCGTTGTTATCTCTAAATCTGCGTTTCTAAAACAGAATTTAACCCTGTAACAGGAAATGGCACATATATGTTCAGCTACATTTCCCACTAATGGAGGTTTATTGGCAGGCAATTGAGCCACTTTAGTACATTCTGGCATCTTGGTGGACACTGGTGCAACTGCCTGAAAAATAAAGACGTTGGTCTGCGCCACATTTGAGCGTCGAGAACCATTCATATGAGGGCATACTTCCCGGAGGAGCAAGTGTGTGAAACTTTTGTGTCCCTTGGCTTCTTCTGTACAGCGACATAAGGCTTGTAAGTATGTTTACAATTTCCTTTGTGTTATTGGGAAGGTACAGTTACTGGCATTCAGAAATGTTAAGCAAGTGAGTTATTTTTTGGGTGAAAACAGTTTGCAATGAACTTTCTGGGCCATGGAACCAATATGTATCATGTGTGTGATGTGCTTCATGGAACATGGAACCTATATGGCCCACTTGCATTAGTCACCTCCCTGATGACATCTTTTATAAAGTGTTTGTCTCCCTGAAAACAGTTTCTGATTCATTTCCTGGGCCACGGGACAAACATGTACTACATTTCTGATGTATTTCGTGGAACATGGGACCAATATGGCCCATTTGCAATTGGCACCCCATTTTTTTCAAATAATAAAAAAACTACCAACAAGTGATGATTCAGTATCCATTCCATCAGCTTAAAAACATGGTATTGCCAAAATATTCTAAAAAAAAATTCATCATTTTAAGGGTTGACTGCCTTGGTTCATGACTAGAGAGCTATTCCAGGCTATTTTTGAGCTAATGTACTGTACAAGTTCTTGGACGGCACTTGGTCAGGCAGGTAAAGGAATAGCTGCAAGATGAAAGGAGGGGAGAGATCCCTTTCAGAAACGTCTATAAAGCAGAGGGTGCATTGACAAATGGAGTTGAACATCTGAGGAATTCCATCTTTTAACCTTCCCAACCCCATTCTTCCACGTCATCATTTTCTTTCTAGTTTATTTTCCCTTACAACTATTACCATATCCACTTTGTCATTCCTCTAATTAAAAGTCACCATTGTACTTATTTTCTGGCTTCTTTTTCCAGGCTACTGGAAGTAATCACAAGAACACTGGGTACACCTTAACCTGGCCTTCTGGTTGTCTCTACTGCTGGTGAAAAGCTTTTATTCATGCAGCCTGATAAGTCCCTTTCTCATTCCACGTTTGGATCTTCTCTGATTCAGTCTGTCAAGTAGGTTTCCCTGGCATATGGCAAAGATCGAAAGGCAATACCTCCTGAGATTAGTGTTTCTATTTATGGAAAATTCTGATTGTTAGGAATAGCTTCCATAAGATGTGAGAAAATATATATCCTGTAGCTTCTACCGGTAGATCCTACATCTGTACTCTGGAGTGCCCATAGAATACAAGCCTTTAAACTCAGTCATCAGCCCATTACTCCAAGAACTGTGCTAGAACCAACCTTCCTTTCCAGCTCAAAATTCCTCATTTCACCTCATTTGTCCTCAAAGATCTTCCTCCCAAGACTGACACTCCTCCTGACCCTTGATTTCATCTACAACCCAACTAGTCAAAGAACTTGATCCAACTATTTCTCATTTGAATCTCTAATCACTTTCTGTGGAGTAAAGAGTTTAACTTTACCCAAAGGATATGGTCTTTGTCCTTGGTTCCTGAGAGAAAACTTTGAAAACCTTGGAATTTCACCAGTGATTGAAGTGCCTTTTATTTAAGGACTACGGATCACACTGAAGGTTATGCTAATGAAATAACTCAGCTAAGGTCTGGCAATGCCAGAGAGACCTACTGCACATCAGCCCGACCTCAGAGGAGGAGGGCTGGAGGATGATTCAATCAGTCATGCCTATGTAATGGCTGTTGTTGTTAGGTGCTGTTGAGTTGGTCTGACTCATAGCAACCCTATGTAAAACAGAATGAAACACTGCCTGGTCCTGAGCCATCCTCACAATCTTTGCTATGTTTGAGCCCATTGTTGCAGCCACTGTGTCAATCCATCTTGTTGAGGGACTTCCTCTTTTTCACTGACCCTCTACCTTACCAAGTATGATGTCCTTCTCCAGGGACCGGTCCCTCCTGATAATATGTCCTAAGTTCGTAAGGCAAAGTCTCCCTCTCCTTGCTGCCAAGGAGCACTTTAGCTGTACTTCCTCCAAGAGAGACTTGTTTGTTCTTCTGGCAGTCCATAGTATATTAAAGATTCTTCACCAACACCATAATTCAAAGGCATCAGTTCTTCAGTCTTCCTTATTCATCCTCTATCTTTCACATGCATATGAGGCAATTGAAAATATCATAGCTTGGGTCAGGTGCACCTTGATATTCAAAGTGACATCTTTGCTCCTTAATACTTGAAAGAGGTATTTTACAGCAAATTTGCCCAATGCAATAATATGTCATTTGATTTCTTGACTGCTGGTTCTTTGGGCCTTGATTGTGAGGTAAATATTTTCGCCATTTATCATGCCATTGCTTACTGGTCCAGTTTTGAAGATCTTTGTTTTCCTTATGTTGAGGTGTAAACCATACTGAAGCTGTGGTCTTTGATCTTCATCAGTAAGTGTTTCAAGTCCTCTTCACTTTCAAGACGTAAGGTTGTGTCATCTGCGTATTACCGGTTGTTAATGAGCCTTCCTCCAATTCTGATGCCGTGTTCTTCTTCATATAGTTCAGCTTCTCACATTATTTGCACAGCATACAAATTGAATAAGTATGGTGAAAGGATACACCCCTGATGCACACCTTTCCTGACTTTAAACCATGCGTTATCCCTTCGTTTTGTTCCGACAAAAACCTCTTGGTCTATGCATAGGTTCTGCATGAGCACAATTAAGTATTTTGAAATTCCCATTCTTTACAGTGTTATCCATAATTTGTCGTGATCCACACAGTCAAATACCTTTGCAGAGTCCATAAAACACAGGTAAGCATCCCTAATAAAATTTATAGACATGGAAGCTGCAGGAGCTTCCTGATTAGTAAAAGACATTGATGCACATGGGAAGGTAGCTTGTGCCTTTTTGGGACATGGAAGCTCAGTGTTGGGAAACCTCCAAGATTGGGCTTATGTGCCTCTTCATTTGTATCATTTTCGATATAATAAAACTGTAATCATAAGTATAGCACTTTCCTGAGTTCTGTGAGTCATTCTAGCAAATTATCAAGTAGAAGAGAGTAGCGTGAGCCAGCAGGTCAGAAGTAAATGGAGCTTGAGACCCCTAAGCTTATAGTTGGTATCCTGAAGGGTAGTAGGAAACCCCAAATTTGTACTCATTAGGTCAGAAGTGAAAGTGCCATGGGGACCCCCAAGCTTGCAGTTGGCATCTGAAGTCTTGATCAGACTTGGCAGTCTGGAGGGCTGTCCCACTTAACTTGAGATCTGACCCAGGTCTGTTGGTTAGAGTCAGAAGAAGAAGTACTTCATGTGCAATTGAATTGAAACTGTATTGATTTGATTGGACGTTGCAATTGATCCTCACATTTGGGGTCAGAAAAATAGAATAAATTGATTTGATCTTCTTACCTTCTCTCTACTGCACCATCCACTTTGTGAACTTGCTCAGGTCTACTTTGCACTAAATAAAATTGCCATATTTTTGCTCAAATAATGCACACCTTCTACATCTGTCAACTTCATCCTCACCCCGTGAGGTATTTTCCTAAGTACATGAAAATGCTAATTAGCATAACTAATGCTATGCTAAATTATTTTTTTACAGAAGCATGTAAAAAAAAAAAAACTGGCATAGCAGCGCTTATGAAAATACCTTACGAGGTTGGCAAACACATAGAAGGTGCATGTTATTTGCGTAAACATACATTCAATTAAATTAAGCCTGTAATTTATCTTAGTACTTTCCAAATAGCTGCACAATTTTGTGCCATCCTTTTTCTGTCAAACTCTGTTTTCCTAGGCTTGTATAACTAATCTACATTTTGGATTAATTTTCCCCTTTTCACCCTTGGGATCATGAGGTCTTTGGTAAGATAAAGAGACAGAGCCTATGTTAGGATCAAATATTCAATAGTCAATATTCATAAAATAAAGTTGGATTTGTGAATATATTAGTCTAAATAATCTTTTAAAAAAGAAAAATCTAAGCTTACTTCAATTTTGTAAATATTGTAAAAAGTTACTGGCCTTTCCTAATGACACAGGAGATGAAGAGAACAGAAGAGTTAGGAAAGATCTGGTTAAATATGGGATAAACCCTCATATTTACTCTCCAAAACAAGTACCAGAAAAACACAGATTTGTGAAATAAATAGATGGAATAAAGAGAAATATTCATAATTTAAAAAAAAATTTTACTATACAGAATTTCTCACAGAGTTCTCTTGAATACAGAAGTCCTCTGATACATTTAAATGATTTATTCTCTTATTTAATTCTTTCAGTTTCCACACCCTAAAACGTGCTACTTCTATAAATCCATAAGTGTATTATATAACATATACAAAGTTCATTGTATGTGTGCATGCAGTAATTTTGTAAAATGCTCTAAATTCTAACATTCTCGTATTTCATTAGATTTTTTTAACTGTGGTGGCAGTTTCCTTCCTCACGATGATATCCTAAAGTTCCTTAAATTCTGAGCACCATATAAAATCGCATTTGATTAAATCAGTTCTTCTTGATGGAAGGGAACATTGCATAAACCTTTCTAATTTGTGATTACACTCTGTTAAATGTGATTCGAAGGTCAAGTCTAACTTAAAGCCATGGAACACAGCACAAATTCATTACTCCATTTTAATTCATGTAGTGACACAGCTAAGATCCCATGAATGCCTGCACCTCTGACCCAGAACAGTGAAGGAAATCCATCTAACTTGATGACGCCAGATCATTCAGGCCTCCATGGATGAGTTTGCAGAGGTCCTCAAGGAAACACAAGTTCACGATATTCATCAAGATATTTATGGAAATACATTAGGGCTGTCTTACAATGCAAATGCAGATCACTCAAAATGGAAAAGTACTTTGTATTTTTCCCCAACAGATGAAGCCCAGAATAAATTTCTTAATGCCATGAACTACGTAGTTACCAAAAAGCAAATGAGAAAAGTAGCCAACTAGGAGAATTCATTAAAAGAAAAAAAATTCATTACATAGAATTCATTACATAGGTTCATGAAGGTTCTCAGCTGGAAGGAATTTGGGGGTCAATTTAGCATAGTCCCTTGTGTAGAATTGAGGTGACTGAAGCCCAGAAAATTTAAACTACTTACTATTGCATAACTTGTTAGAGGCAAAATAAGGACAAGAGCTCAGGACTACTGATTCCAGTCTAGTTAACTATACCACTAATTAGTTGCTAAATCAATTTTGTATTTCTAAGATGTCTTTAGATGTGGAAAGTCAAGTACAAGATATATATATACAGATATATATATATACACACACATATAAATCTTAGGTATTATAATGGTTTGTTACCCTCCAAAGGGTCACAATACATAAACATATATATGGTATATCCGTGGCCTTAAAGTTTCATGGGGGGGAAGGGGGGTTAGGAAAAGAATGTGTATATAGCAAAACTCCTTAGGGGCAATAACAAAAAAAAAAGCTTGAGAAACACTGCCCTAGACCAATGTCCACGTCCAGGGTCTTAGGGAGATTAGCAAAACATTGAATGAATACAGATTTTGGAGGCTCAACCTTAATATATTTCTAGATTCAGGCCAATAAGCTGGGATGCAGAAGCACGCTTTACTGTTCTTGTCCAATTTTTGTAACCTGTGGGCAAGCATGTTGTTAGTGTTGTTAGGTGCCATTTGGTTGATTCCGACTCATTAAGACCTCATGTGACAGAGTAGAATTGCCCCGTAGGGTTTTCTAGGCTGTGATATTTATGAGAGAAGATTGCCAGGCCGTTTCTCCTATGAAGCCACTAGGTGGGCTCCAACCACCAACCTTTCCATTAGCAGCCAAGCACTTAACTATTGTGCCACCAGGGCTCCTTGTAGTAACGCATACCAACCTCTTTTTTATAGTCTCGAATTCAGGACTCCATTGTTGTGTAAACAGGACAGATGAGAGATTATACATTGTGATTGTGTTATGAATAAGGTACATACAGGGTGCTGTGGGAGCCCGGAAGAAAGAGCATAGTGTAAAGGAAAATACTCAGAAAGTTCACAAGATCTAAATACTACTTCTGCCACTTATTAACACTTATTTGAAAGTTATTCTCTTGAAGCTCTCCTAGTCTCAATTTCCTCACTTATAAATTTGGAATTATATTACCTACTTTGAATGATTTGGGGAAAAATAAAAGAAATAATGTATGTAAAGCAATGTGCCTGGTGAATAGTACATACATACATACATACATATATTAGCAGTAGTATTTGTTAACACTTTCAGAAGCCAAGAGAGACCCGGACTGATTCTAGATCAATTTGTTCAGTAGGCTGTTTATTTATGGAGACTCTTCTATCTCCTATTTTGAAATACTCTTCCCATTTGTCCTTGCCTCTCCTCACTTTCATCCTTCTCCCACTCTTGATACTCCATACCTCTGCCTTTGGCACCTTTGTTCGGATCTGTTTGGTGACTGCGGCATGCCACCCAATTCTGCCTGTATAGAAAAATCTGAACTTGACTGAGCTATTAAGAATCATTGCAAGAATCATCATGTTACTGTATATTTCTGCCCTCCCATCTCCAAGATGCTAGAGTAAGGTATCTCATTGGTTCATGGCTCCCTCATAAGAACTTGAACTCCTTAAGAGCAGGGGTTCATTTATCCAGCAGGTACTTATTGGCATTTATCCAGGCATGTGAAAGCTGGACAATACATAAAGAAGACAGAAGAAGAATTGACGCCTTTGAATTGTGGTACTGGTGAAGAATATTGAATATACCATGAACTGCCGAAAGAGCGAACAAATCTGTATTGAAAGAAGTACAACAAGAATGCTCCTTAGAAGCAAGAATGGCAAGACTACATCTCACGTACTTTGGACATATTATTGGGAAGGATCATTCCCTGGAGAAGAACATCATGCTAGGTAAAGTAGAGGGTCAGTAAAAAAGAGGAAGAGCCTCAATTAGCTGCAACAATGGCTTAAGTATAACAACGATTGTGAGGATGGCTCAGGACTGGGCAGTGTTTCGTTCTGTAGTGCATAGGGTTGCTATGAGTTGGAACCCGAAAACAACAAAAACAACCCTGTTCCAGGTACTGTTCTATGTAACTGTCCCAAGCATTGTCCTACAGCAGTGAACAAAACAGAGAAAACTCCTGCCCTCAAGCTATCTGTATTTCTGTAGGGTAGAAAGTAAGAAACAGGTAAATTATGGAATTTTCCAATAGTAAATGCTAAAGAGAAAAATTAAGTAATAAAGAAGGATGATAAATACGAAGAAAAACATGAGCTTAGAAAGGTGACCAATTGAAGCCCCATAGGAAAAAAAAAATTGCTTTTTGAGAATAAGACCAAAAGAGGTGAGCCTATGAGCCAGGTAGATACCTGGGGAAAAAAATGCTATGACCTGAGAGCTGAGAGGAGCATTTTCAGGGCAGCCACAAAGATGGGCATGTGGCATCACATAGATCATTTTTAGGATGTTGGTTTTCACTCTGAAGAAAATAGGATGTTACCATGTGCTGCTTAGCACCACAATTACTAGATCCGGTGCCTAAAACAAATTGGATGTTAAATAAATGATTAATGAATGAACCAACCCAGTCAATACTACGTATATGTGCACACATTCAATTAAAATGATGTACAAAGACCGGCTCTACAATGTCCTGTTTAGACAGGTAACCACGTTGGATAAGCCTGAGAACATAGAACCCATCGCAGGCAATCTCATTTAACAAAATCGTAGGAAATATGTACGTCTATATACCTGTCAGTCCTGTGCTAACAGACAACAATTATAGACACGGAGAGGGAGATGGGTAGAGGAGTGGCAGAATGAAATAAGCAAAGTATCAGCAGGAGCCTCGGATGATTGCATAGTAACTTGAGTTACTGGATTTATAAATAAATAAACGAATGAATAAGCAAGCAAATAAATTCAGGATGCTCAGTTAAATGTGAATTTTAGATAAACGACAAATAAGTTTTGGTACAATATATTCCATGCAATGTTTAACTGGGTGTTCTCTATTTTTCTGGCACTCACACCCACAGTAGGAAAGAGTTTGGTGGAACCTCTGCATCAGAACTGCACTCTCAGTGACTGTCGTATGCTCTAACATAGCAGTCTGGTTGAGACGATTCACTGGGATGCAGGTAAAAATAATAGAACTCTTTTCATATTATTTTTATATGTATATTATTGCATATACTTTATAATATGCATAATATATTAGCATAGTAGTACATGTATTCAGTTTATGTATAATTTATAAATAAATAAATAAACATGTATTGGGACTGAATAGTCCCAACTTATTACTGACGAGGAAGAGGAATTAAAAAAATTGGATAAATAAGCACATTAAAGCAAAGAATATTCCTTTTCCCTTAAAATTTAAATAAATAATAAAGATGGATATTCAAATCAAGAAAACCATTATTTGCTTGGTAAAAATGTCACTAAGTAGTTTGGGCAATAGCTGAACTTAACTGGTAGAGAATGTCTGCCTTGAGCATCATGCTCTTTAAGATCTAGCTATATGAGATCAAATTGGCAACAGCAACTTAGAAGATTAAATGAGAAATTTAAGGGGCAGTGAGTTTATGTTAATGGGGGAAGAACAAATTAGAAGAGGAGGGTGAAAATGGCTGCACAACTGGAAAAATGGAATCAATGTCACTAAACTGTACATGTAGAAATTGTTGAATTGGTGTATGTTCCACTGTGTGTATTCTCAACAACAACAAAAGAAATATATTACTTTAAAAAAAATTTAATTTGGGGATTTGGGAAAATTGACCAGATGTTTTAAAATATACTTTCTTGTGGCAAAATAGGTGATAGCCCACTAGGATAAATCACCACGAGGTAATCACACTGAAGCAATTCATTTGATATGTTCTACATTATCCTTAAGGAAAAAAAAAAAGTTTATTTGGGCTTGATCTTTACACTTCACATGGTCAGTCATACATTGCACTTTTGCCTCAAAAATGATCTTTCTGTCTTCAAATTTGTAAAGATAAAAAATAGAAAGAATACAAGCAAGAAGCCACAAACCACCCCCACTGTGCAGAGTGACAACATTGAAACACTACAGAATCCAGAGACAGATGGTAGCTTACAGCAGACATCAATCTTCAATGAGAGTAAATTTAGGATAATGCCCCTCTTTGGTAATGGACACGTCTCTGCAAAGTTATTGCTGACAGCATTCTCTAACGTGCTGATTTGTTAAGACATGGTTTTTATTACATCTAATCTTGTCGTAAGACATAAAAAAAAAAAAAAAAAATGGTTGGGGATATGTTTTCCATGTAGAGTTTTTACAAGAATTGCTTGCATTAGAGTGTAGCTAAATTGTTTTCCATATTTTATGGCACATTTCTAATGTTTCACTGCACACAACATTGATCATTCAGTCCATTAGCTTATTATGATATCCTGAAAGGAGAAACTTCCTTTGGGAAAAGGCATTATTTGGAATGAAATGAAGGCTCTGGCTATATAGAAAAAAGTGAGGTGCGATCTATTGGGCAACTGCTTAATTTCATCAAGGGAAATAGTCAGCATGAAAAAAAATACATAAATGTAGATATATTTTTTCTAAATGTCTGACCCATCCAAATCTGCTTTGTCTTCTGAGTGACCTGGACACTTTTAAACAGCTGAGACTATCCCCCTTAAGGATAACAAATTTTATCATACAAAACTTTTTCATAATTATGCACACTGAAAAATATTCAATTATTATCAGGGTTCTGATGGAAAAGCAAAAAAAACAGAGAGACTTTAATACACGGAGTTATTTATATAGGTTATAGGAGAGCTAGAGAAATATGGTGGAACATCCCAGAGATTAGCAACAATGGAAAACTAACACAACCACCAGGTGGTTTTTCCAGAGCCAGGGCCACTCAGCAGAAATTACACCTATTCTATGGCTGTTTTGGGGGATATAGGACCATGAAGGGAAGGGTTTTCCAATGAGACTAGAATCTCTGTAGAGATATACAGCTCCTGAAGGAGACATCGCTGAAGAAGCGAGACTATACAGGATTCTCCCCTCTTCCCACCCTCCGGTTTTCCAACAGTTCCTCCCTTTGCAAGGAAGCCTTGGAGATGCAGTTCTCTGTAATGCAGAGCAAAGCAGAAAGGCAGGGAATGGAACTGAGAACAAAAAGGTAAACAACTGGCATGCTTCGTAAACAAAATAAAAATAGTTTTCTATCCTTCAGGACTTCACTGTATTTTTAACATGCTTCTGAGTATTATGAACTCTATCTTACACATAAAGACGTAATTTTTCTGAAAGTAATTTAACCTTAAAATCTCTGGCAGCAGAGGTAGGAGCGGAAGTAGAGTTTGGGAAACAGAAGGAAACTGTTCTTCAGAACACGCTTTGAAAAATGCTGTGAGATGCCTATTTAGGCTTGTTATGCATTTGTACTTTGGGGAATGTAACTGAAAATGGTGAATGCTCCATTGTATTCTATACCTCCTCTATATCAGAAGCTGTGCAAGGTGCTTCTGCGTATGTCACTTTATCTTCAGAGAGGCCTAAAAGAGGAAGGCATATTTCTGTGGCAATGTAAGCTATGATATCTTCACCTACCTCTGAAAACCCCAAGCCTTATCTTCCCTATAGTAGGCTTTTTGTATCTGCTGCTGAGAATAGGTTGACAATGCCAGATTCTCTTTTGACAAGGATCTACAGGTAACTCGTTATGTAAAGCCTCGGCTCTGAAAACTCAGTGCCACAGGAATCACTATACCATATCAGGCCTTTGGTCCAATCAATTATTTTATCTCTGACAATAATTTTTTATAAAGCCAACACCTTAGTGTAACCACCACTCAGATCAAGAAAAAGAACACAGAAGACACACCAGAAGTCCCTCATTACCCCTCTCTCCAGGCCCTACCTCCACGCAGGTAACACCTATCCTGATTTCTAACACATGTATTAGTTTACCTACTTGTTAGCTTTGTACAAATGGAATCATTTTGTATGTACTCTTTCGTGTCTTATTGCTTTTGTTTTATATTTGTGAAATTCTTCCATATTTTTACATGTAGCAGACATTCTTTATTTTCATGGCTACATGGTATTTTATTATATGACTATTTTATATACCACAGTTTACATATCCTTCTATTGATGGACTAGTTTAGGCTAGTACAAATAATGAAGTTTATTGTACATGTCTTGTGTTGTACAGGTGTACTCATTTCTGTTAGGTGTATATCTTGGAGCGTAATTGCTGAGTTATAGGATATGCACAGGTTCAAACAAGTTGAAAAAATTGTATGAGAATGCCATTTTCTTCATATCCTTGTCAACACTTGGTATTGTCAGTTCTTTTTCGTTTTAACTACTGTAATGGGTACATTCCCCTGATAACCAATATTTATGAGTCATAGGGAAATCTTTGTATGTGAGTGTGTAAAGTGCCTGTTCAAGCCCCTTCCCTATTTTTTAATTGAATTTTCTGCCTTTATCTCATTGATCTGTTGGAGTTCTTCATGTGTCCTGGATATGAGTCCTTTATTGATTACATGTACTACAAATACAGTTTTTCTACTTTGTGTCATGCCTTTTCACTTTGTTAATGATATCTTTTCTTGAACAGAAGCTCTTCATTTTAATGAAGTACGATTTATCAATTCATCCAACACCCTTTGACCAGTTTAGTGGCCTAATTATATTGTTCTGATGCCTTTATGAAATAATTCTTAATTAGTTTCTTTGCTGGGTTTAATTGACAACTTGCAGTCCATTATCTCATTTATGACATTTAGGATTTTCCCCCTAAATACCTTTCCTCACCTTTGCCCACTTCAAAATCCTAACAGCTTTTATTAAACCCCTCTCATAACCTCGCTATACAGCCTTGCTAGATTTTCCTACGATTTGTATTTATGACAAAATGGTTCACTACCCAGATAGTTCTATCAAAAAATGTGACAATTCTTCTGGGTATTTCCTCTTTGATGGTAGTTACAAATATAGTAACCGAAGCCATTCTTTGTGGGATCCCATTTTCCGTCATCTTCATTCAGAATAATTTATTCATTCCCTTATTCAACAAACACTTATGGAGTGTCTTTTATAATTTAGGCACTGGGTGTATAATGGTAAGCAAAACTGAGCACAGCACCAACCACCTAGAGGAGAAATAGACATTACATCAATAATCACACACATTTATGTAAGGTTGTAATGGTGGCACATGCTAAAAAGGAAAAGTGCCATATAGGGGTTGGCCACTTTTACTGGGAGGTGTGTCAAAGACTTTGTTTTTCCTAGTGAGTCAGGCACAAGAATGTTGGCAAAATACTGATATGCAATTCCCAGGAGCTTGGGGACAAAAGGAATTACTATAACCCAGTGCCTGTAGCAATGACTGCAGGGTAGATGGTTTGTGGTCTGCTTAAGACATGGGATAAACATGGTGACAGTAGCCAGTCCAGGAAAATCATAGTTTGTTATCTTTGGAATATATGTTGCAAGTTGCTAATCTTCATTCAGTGGAGCGAAGTCTCATTTTGAAAGAATTCCTGTTCTAAAATATTTATTATAAGTCCTTCCAATTGCTTGGATAAAAAGTGTTTCATGAATATTTCAAGAAGCATCTTTCCCGTCAAGGAAACACTGGTAGAAAGCCTGGTTTCCTAGTCATTCCACCCACCTCTCCAACAGAATATGACTTTTATTTTTAATGAATATTTTTTGCATGTGAAATTATTTCCAGCAGCAGAGACTTTATAATTTTACAGCCTTATTAGTTTTGTATCCTCCTAGAGGCCCACAGCTCTTCAATCTACCTACTCTAAGAGAAGCCATCTAATTCTTTGTATACAAGGATATCTGTAGGGGAAAATCTTCTTATATCTTGGCAAATATAATCTTCTCTTTTGATGTTTTTATCTGCATTTTCAGTGGGCAAATAATCCAGGATTCTCCAATGAATTGCAGACAAGGACTCATTTTCACTGTAGTTGTTTTCATGACCTTTTGTCCAACATTTTAACTGTCAAATGTCATATATGTATGTTATTTATTTTCTTAAAATTATTTTCTATGGAGTTTTATTTGTTTTAGCATGGTGGAATGAGCTATAATACCTGAAATACATTTTAAAATAATATTTATTATTTTCTTTCTTATTAAAAAGTAATACATAATCCTCATAGGTAAAATTAATAAGACAGTGAAAACTTAAAGATATCTTGGCTTTAGAATTTGAGTATATATAGTTTTATGGTGGTTTATTTTTCTCTAAGGATATGTTTATTCTAAAAATGGAATCATACTCTATATACTCCTCTTTTATTTGCTTTTATCATTTAACACTATGTAATGAACATCTATGTTATTACATATCCATAAATTAACAAAATTAGTAACTATTCCATATTCCTTCATGTAAATGTACTATAATGTACTCAACCTGGAATTTCTCAATTTAATTCAACCACAAAACAATATTTAAAATCATAATGTATGGCTGGAAGACCAAAGGAACATGTAATGCAAATTTGGATTAAAGAAGATAGCAAACAGTGATCACAAAGATGGATCAGAAGCTTTTTTTCCACTCATAAATAGTGGAAGAAAAATAATTAGAGAAGGTGAGTCATGCTTATTTTGCTACGAAAAAAATGAACCAAATATTTTAAATAAAAATAGGTACTGAAATTATAACAAAAGTTAGATTTGTATAAAAAGATCAAGTTGACTGCATATGTCAAGAAAGTGGGAAAATTAGAAAATGCAGTTAATGTATCAAGGCACAGATTGACCAGCACAAGTTTATGTTTTGGTTGAATTATTACATATTTTACTGGTATTTTCCAATATTGTAAACAAGTAATTTATGGATAGTCAAGGAAATTGAAAAACTAACTGAATACATGATAATATTAAAATTTACTGTTACTTTTTTTTAGCTGGGAGAGTGACGTTATGATTGTATTTTTTAAGTGTGACTTAGTGATATTATGATTGATATTTCATCTTTTAAAAATCCATGCTTAGCTATTTATGATTGAAGTTATATGGTATTTAGGATTTGCTTCAAAATGATCCAGAACTGTTAGCAATGGCAGTAGATGCTGTGGTGGGAAGAATGGATAGGTGTATTTGGAACAAGATGGGTCAGGAGTTGACAGTGGTTGAAACAAAGTGAAGTGTGTATGGGGGTTCATTGTAGTTGTTTCCTTACTTCTGTGGGCATTTTAATCCATAATAAAATGATTTTTAAAAATCCATATGCAGATGTTGACTGAATTCATATCATTAGCCTGGCATCTTTTATGAGCACAGAAGTTACATACCCCTATGCCTTGACATCTAATATCAATTGGTTCTAAAAATCTCAGACTTAGTGTATTCAAACTTGAGCTCAAAATCTATAAGTTCCTTTGAAATAGTAACAAGAGCAATAAAATCTGCTTTCTATTAGTCTTTCCCATCCCATTAATTTTGGCAACACATACTCATTTGCTTAAAGCAGAAACCTGGTTCAGTCCTGAATTCCTCCCTCTCCCTAGCCTCTTCATCCAGTCCATTACCATGACTTATTAGCTTTACTTCCAAAATATATTGAAACGAATCCAAATCAGTCTCTTCCCCCTTCATTATCCAGGCTACCATCATCTCTCACATGGACTACTGTTATCACCTCTTAATTCATCTTTCTTTTTCTACACTTGTTATAAATATAATCCATTCCCCAAGAACAGAGTGATGCTTAGAAAGATAAACATCAATATAAAATGGTCTTTTAATGGCTTCGCATTATATCAAATAAATTACAAAGGAAAAAAGACAGAGAGAATAGAGAAAGAATACGGATAAAACATACACACGCACACTTAAAAAATCAACAAGTTTCAGTGTATAGGTCTTATTCAGATCTTGATTCAAATGTATGTTCTTTTTTAAAGTGAAATTCATCCATTCTCAATCATTCCTTCATTTACTCATTCAACAATTATGTTGAGAACCTAATATCTACCAATCTCTCTTACAATCTAAGGGTATAATTGTGAACAAAATGGACATGATCTTTGAAAAATTCACAAGCCAGTGAAAAGGGTAGAAATTAAATATATTACACAGCTAAGTAGTGCCTCACCTTTTACCTTCCCTTTACTTTCTCTGTCTTTAGACCTGGTGCAAACAAGAGCAAAGAAATATAAAGAGGCTAAAAAGAAGTCAATCTTGTCAGAGCGTGGGGATTTTGTTGTCTTGAAATTACACCACATTTAGGTGAGATCACAATGTGGTCTTCCTTCTTTCATTTCTCGCTATAGAACTGAAATCCAAAGTCCCTGTCCTAGCTCTCCCGCCCCCACCAACTGTGGGGCTGTGTCAAAAAACTTCAGAGTCCACAGAGAAGAGGGGAAGATGAAGAAGTTTCAAAGCATGAGCTTTCCTTATTGCCTAAAGAGATATGCCGGGTTTAATATGTATTATCTATACACTCGGATTTTTAAAATTTGGAAAAGTTAGTACCCATGCATTCTGAAAATTCTTTAGTACAACTTGTTCTATTTTTCTCCGTCTACTTAGATATGATAAAGGAGATAGGAATCAACTTTCTTCAGAAATCATGAGGACTTTCAGTGTGCTATAGCCAGAGAATATAAATTGGTTAGTTGTGCATCTGGCTATATGAACACACATAATTGTAGGTGCATATATCTGTCTGTGTTTGTGTATGTTATAATTATCTTGATCATGCCCTCCTATGTATGAGAAGGCCATACTGGATCTTGGCTGCACATTACAATCAATTGGGTGGTTTTAAAAAAATCCTGATGTCTGGCCCCGGCTCCAGAGATTCTGATTTTATTGGTCTGGAATGTGGGCTGTGTATTGCAAATTTTAAAATTGCCTAGGTAATTCCAATGTGCATCCAAGGTTAAGAACCACCGGCTTAGAATAAAATGTTCTGGCTAACTATTGCTTTCTCTTGATTTTCCATCGTTCCCCAATACAAGCATTTAAGATAGAGCTTCCTCGACACTCCCCTAAATTCCACCCCTTTGACCATCAACTGGTGCCCTGGTGGCACAGTTGTTAAGAGCTCAGCTGCTAACCATAAAGGTCAGCAGTTCGAATCCACCAGGCACTCCTTGGAAACCCTATGGAGCAGTTCTACTCTGTCCTATAGGGTTGCTATGAGCTGGAATCAACTCTATGGCAATGGGTTTGGTTTTTGTTTGGCCCATCAATTGAAGATCACAATCCCTTTGGAAACTGAATGTCTGTGCTTAGGATATATATCCCTACTTCACATCCCTCTTTATGTTTCCTTGGCCTGTGCTGGCAACTTCATATGCCTATGAGAGGCTTTTTCCTACTTACAGCTTTATCCTTTATAGCATAGGAGGGATTGAAATAAGTACCCTTAAGTTGACATTGGGTGGCTATGAGTCAGAATGGACTCGACTGCAAATGGGTTAAGATGACAATTCTGTTTTTCATACTTTCTCCTGGTTCCACATTTTCAGAACAGTTTTTTTTCTTATGGGAAATATGTATAAATCTTATTTCAAAACATAGATGAAGTTACACTTAGAATGCATTCAAATAATGCAAAGCTTAACCATTCGCACCACCCAGCAATGTCTAGAAAGAGAGAAAGCCCTGTCAAAGCTGTCAGAGTAGAAGCAAGGGGGTGTGGTGTTCTGAAAGCAAGGGTAAAAGAATGTTCTGAGAAGAAGGAGAAAACTGTATGAAAGACAGGGAGAAGTCAGGTAGTATAATGTCAAATTATGTGAATTTGTATTTGGCAAAAAAGAATTTGTTTAATAAGTAAACCTTGTGAGTTGATAAATACCTAGGAAATGAGAAAGCACAATACAAATGAAGAAATGTCCTGATTCTGAAAGAAGAAAACAAAGCGGCCCTTTTATAAGCCATTTTTCCTCAAGAAATATTTAATTGATAAAACCTAGATCTCAGGCAAGGCAAGTTCTTTAAGAAATCTGAGAGGGAGTGAGACATCCACGCTCACAAAATATAAATTAATGAGGCATAAAAAGATTTCAACACAGGTTTCATTTTATATTGCCAGATTCCTGAGTGTGTTGAATGAGTCAATGTATGAAAATGTATTTACACAAACCCGTTCCCAGGAATCTGCTCTATAAACTGAGAAAATTTTCATTTCTCAATGAACAGTAGAGGTCTATTAGAATCGTAAATCACTGATGTCTCTTACCAACTGTCCCATCATTCACACAATATCATGGCTCTGTATTAGCACTGAATTCTTCTAGTCGATTATTCCATTTTTCTGATTATAGGAAGATTCATAGGGTAAAAAAGGCACTATCCAAACTTTCTGCCATTTCCATGTGCTGTAATAGATGCTCCTAAAGTAATTACACAGACTGTATAGTCTCAGCCTCACTGGCTTGGCCAGATGGTGTGTTCCTCTCCTCTACAGCCCGTTAGTTTATTTTAGCAAACCCTTGAGACTGCTTTAACATCCCATAAATGGAGTGGATGAAGGCCAGGTTCTTTCTAGGTTAATGATTTTGAGATCGGTATTTTTGAAACCTAAGCACTGTTTCAGCAAAGGGAAAAAAAAAAAAAAAAAATCAACAGATGGGAGAGAGGGTCACTACCAGTGATTATGACAGCAATAAAACAGCTTACATAAGGAAAAGAACAGACTCTGTGCTTGAGTTGAATCCTTCGCCATAGTTCTGTGGTAATAGATACAAAAGCAAATCGAGCCTGCCTGTTGCTTCACACAGTCTTTAGGAGTGAAGATAAATAGTAAAATGAGAAGAATTATCATCATGCTTTTCTGTTTGGCAATGTTTTACTTCTACTGAGAGTTCTTTTTCTGGAATTGCAAGACCTGCCTTTGAAATGAGGACCATGTTGTAGATCAACTTTTATTTTACAACATATAGCCTGTGGCGAGTACTTTTAATATGTTTAGAAGGATAGCAATCTTTTGCATCAGAATGCTTCGTTTAATTGAACCCAATAACAGGAAACTCAGCAAATCGTTTCTCTGGAGGGAAAATTCTTTTTAATAACTGTAATTAAAATCAGTTTATCTAAAAACAATACTTTAGAAGATATGGCCCTTTTCTTCAATAGAAACTCCCGGGAAGGGAATAGGAGTGCGTTTTGAAGGAAGGAAAATACGAAAGAATAATAGTGTACTTTAAAGCACAGCTCTCTTTTTCACACGGGTGCAGGGATGATAGCAGCCCAGTCTGGTTCAGGTTTTCTTTCTCTTTTATCTTGAGTTTTGCTTTCACCAGAGGGCTTCATCTTTCTAGCAGCCTCTACAACAGAGATCAAATTAAAACACTTTGGTAGAAATGGGAAGGACGGCGGGTGTAGGAGGTGGAGTTGACTATGGCAAAGGATCACTAATAGCTATAATTTTGTGGGGGAAAAGAAAATCTTTTTCCCTAAGCCCTTACATTTATTTTTGAATATAACATCCTAGCTCCTAAATTACCTGCATTTGCTGATTCATGTATAGCAGGTCTGAAAGAAGTATTGTACTGAAGAGACTGCCACATCTTTCTTCTGCAAAGAGACTAGGAATATACATTAAATGCCATTAAGAAATGGCCTCCAAAAACTACAGCATGTAATTATAAATGCCTTTCTTATTGGCTAAAATCTTGAGGCATGTGTATATTGAAAGTTAGGCTACTCCTGGACATTTCGGACACCAAGGAGAGCTGGCAATAGAAGGTTTACTTACTCTAAGATGGAAGGAATCACTATGGGGACAGAACTCGAACCATTTATTTCTAAATATGTTTTTTTTTATGAGATCAAGGATAAAAACCACTGTTTCTTCACTGCTAAGTTTTTAATTACCTACAGAAGTTTCACATTAAAACAAAATAGTTTGCCTCAACCATAAATTTGAAAATGTCTATATTGTACAGATTGGGCTATATGTCCCTGGTGGTGCAGTGGTTAAAGTGCTCAGCTGCTAACCAAAAAATTTAGTGGTCTGAATCCATCAGACACACTGTAGGAGAAAGATGCAGCAGTCTGCTTCCATAAAGATTTACAGCCTTGGAAATTCTATGGAGCAGTTCTACTCTGTCCTACAGGGTTGTTATGAATCAGAACTGACTCCATGGCAATGGGTTTTGTTTGGGCTATACATAACTCTAAGTTGTTCAACATTTTTCTTTTTTTGAAATGTCTTTATCTACTTCAAAACTATACCTTTCTTCCTGATTTCCATTAATTTATTTAAATATTTAAACTTAAAAAGCACTTAGCTTCCATTTGCCAAAATGGTTCATGTCCTGGCACAATCAAAATTGCTTATGCAGATGAGAGTAAGTAATAGACCTGGGAAGAATAAAGGAATACACTTCATACTTCATCTTATCTTGCAATGTTCCTGTCATAGATTAAATTGTGTCCCCCAAAAATATATGTACCAATTTGGGTAGGCTATTTTTTTTTTTTATAATTCCCACTACTGTGTGATTGTCCACCATTTTGTCATCTGATGTGATTTTCCTGTGTGTTATACATAAATCCTATCTCTTTGATGTTGATGAGATATTAGCTGTAGTTACGTTGATGAGGCTAGACTCAATCTACAAGATTGGATTGTGTCTTGAACCAATCTCTTTTGAAATATAAAAGAGAGAAGTGAGCAGAGAGACATGGGGACCTCATACCACCAAGAAAGCAGTGCTGGGAGCAGAGCGTATCCTTCGGACTCAGGGTTCCTGCATGCAGAAGCTCTGAGACCAGGAGAAGATTGATGACGAGGACCTTCCTTCAGAACCAACAGAGAGAAAACCTTCCTCTGGAGCTGGCGCCCTGAATTCGGACTTCTAACCTACTAGACTGTGAGATAACAAACTTCTGTTTGTTGAACCCATCCACTTGTGGCATTTCTGTTACAGCAGCACTAGATGACTGTAACAGTTCCTTTTATAGAAATTGAAAAGGGTAGCTCCCTTTGCCCCTTATCTCTCAAATTGTACATACCACAAAGCCCAGCTATCTACCATAAAAAAAACAAAAGTCTTTTCTAAATCCACAATAAAGACTGAAAGCCCCTAAGGAAAGTCAGTGGGCACTGGCTAATATTCTGCACGTCTTCCCATCTGCCTCAGCACAGTTTCAATATATGTAATTTGAAACATGATGCCTTTTCAGGCAGTTTCTGTTTTTCTTGAGGAAAACAGTCTCAAAGTCTTCTTTAAGCATATAAGAAAATAAATTCTTTATATATCATCATAAGAAGAAAACATTGCCATGTTTTACATTTGAATCAGTTTCGATCATTTGAATAAAGAAAGAAAAATCAAACAAAAAGCTCTGCCTTTGCTTTCTGAACTGAGTTTAGGAAAGCTTTTATCTTCCATTTGCAAAGAAAACCAAACCAAATCAAACCCACTGCCACTGAGTGGATTCCAACTCATAGCAACCCTATAGGACAGAGTGGAACTGCCCCATAGGGTTCATTGTGCCACCAAGAATCGCTTGTTTACAAAGAGGTCCTCCATTTTTCCTGTGGAGTCACTGTCTAATCACGTTCTCTCGCATTTGGGGATTCCATCTGTTTATGTTAGCAATGAACAGGCCCAGCAGAAAATGGAGACAAATTGGAGATGGAAAACTGAGCCTCGAAAACATGGGAGAAATGCTCAGAAAACACACATACACACATTATTTTAGCTGTTTCCTGGAAACAATGGAAATCCCTCCTCTTTTTGAAAAATCACTCTTCCTCTCTCTGCTCTCCAATTCCATCCAAAAACTGATGTTCTAACAGGAGTAATGTTCCCAGAATGAAACAAAATGTGTTTCAGAGGCAGCATGGGAGACTGAGAGCGTGAACATATGTGCAGTGTGGTGTAGTAGTAAAATATGGCCTTTTTAATTAGACCCTAAAACTGCTATTTTAACACTATTTTTTTGAAGTTAGAGAACTGTATGGTTTTACTGTCATATAGATTCATGCTACCACCAAGCTTTCTCTTTAATTAATACACAAATACAGGATACATAATGGGTTGCACAGAGATGACACATTTATCCTCATTAATGAGGATAGAGTGTGAGGATGCTCACTTTTTGCCTAAGGCTATTCTGTTTTCAGTCCTTCATCCTGTAATTGCAGAATTAAATAGTTTACACTGGCTTTTGTGATTAGGAAAAGCAGAAACATATTTTAGGAGGTTAAGAATCCACGTGGATATGGCATAGTTACAATTACCTGTTAGCACGAAGCCTTTAGAATTTTCTGGGTGCATGATTTCTATCTTGCCAGCATCCACCTCCTCAATTCACAGAATAAAACTCTTTGGTGGGGGGGGAATTAAATAAAAATTCATGCCATTCTAATTGACCAATAAGAAATACTAAACCAGATGCCAGAAAAGGAGTTGAGAGATTGTGAGTGATGATGGCAACCAAATGTTTGGACAGAGCCAAAACTAGCAAATCAGGATTTGAGCAATATGCTTGAAGATGTGGCTTTTGTTAAAGTTTCTCCCTCAGGTACTCTGTTACATAAAAACATTAGCAAGAGAAAATCTTGCCCTCAAGAACTGAACCATCAAGTGAATGAGATGGAACATGTATAAATCACTGAATTGTAAGTTAGACCAAGTTTAACGAAGAGTGTCAAGCCTGGAGTCCTATTAACATCGGTGAAAGCTTCTCGGAGGAGATGGGAAATCTGATGAGAAGATTTAGCAAAACATTTGTTTCAGAATTGGGCTCCTTTCATTGAAGAGAGATTTAATTTCTTACTGAGGTTGTTGTTTAACATTTTTTCTTCCCTTCACTTGTATACCTGATACAACATAAGCCAGGAAGGAAGGAAGTGTTTGGTAAAAATTGTTTTTATTTTTGTTAGTTGCCATTGAGACTCATGGCAACTCCATGTACAGTAGAATAAAATGTTGTCCTGTTGCATGCCATCGTTACCATCATCAGTGTATTTAAATCCGTTGATGCAGCTATTGCAAGGCCTTCCAACCAAGGGGTCGTCTTCTAGCACTATATCAGAAAATATTCAATGTTTCCATTGGCTAATTTTTTAAAGTAGATCTTCCTAGTTGTCTTAGTCTGAAATTTCCACTGAAACCTGTCCACCATGGGTGACCCTGCTGGTATTTGAAAAATTGTTTCCAAAGCTTCCAGCATCATAACAACAGGAAAGCCACTACAGTAGGAGAAACTGGCACACAGGTAGTGGTCAGTCAAAGCAGGGGAGGGTAAAACTCAAGGCCAATGGTTTGTGAAGAAGAAGAAAATGTAGGAGATAAAGAACTAACATCTCACTTTCTAATATTCCCTACCCCATGCACTTTGATAGTAGGGCACCCTATAGTCCTTTTGTTCTGCACACACATAGAAATTTCACAACGAATGGTCTTCTCTGGGAATAAAACAAAGAAGCCTGTTTCCCATTGATATAGAAAATAGTAAAATGCCCAATTTCTGGGTGCAAAGACACATGACTTAAGTTACTTATAGACATGAAGTCATAAATTCTAATGGTAAAAAGCTTATATGAATCAATAATTTGCATCGATTTGTTTATTCAGGAAACTGCCTTGCTTTTGGTTTAGTCCAATTGTGCTGACCTTCCCTGTATTGGGTACTGTCTTTCCCTTCACCTAAAGTAGTTCTTACCTACTATCTAATTAGTGAATGCCCCTCCCACTCTCCCTCCCTCCCACCTCTCCTAACCACAAAAGAAAGTTTTCTTCTCAGTTTAAACTATTTCTCAAGTTCTTATAATAGTGGTCTTATGCAATATTTGTCTTTTTGCAACTGACTAATTTCACTCAGCATAATGCCTTCCAGGTTCCTCCATGTTATGAAATGTTTCACAGATTCCTCACTGTTCTTTACCAACGCGTAGTATTCCATTGTGTGAATATACCATAATTTATTTATCCATTTATCCATTGATGGGCACCTTGGTTGCTTCCATGTTTCTGCTATTGTAAACAGTACTGCAATGAACGTGGGTGTACATATATCTGTTCGTGTAAAGGCTCTTATTTCTCTAGGATATATTCTGAGGAGTGGGATTGCTGGATCCTATGGTAGATCTATTTCTAGTTTTTTAAGGAAGCGCCAAATAGATTTCCAAAGTGGTTGTACCATTTTACATTCCCACCAGCAGTGTAGAACTGTTCCAATCTCTCCACAGCCTTTCCAACATTTATTATTTCGTGTTTTTTGGATTAACGCCAGCCTTGTTGGAGTGAGGTGAAATTTCATTGTAGTTTTGATCTGCATTTCTCTAATGGCTAATGATCGTGAACATTTCCTCATGTATCTGTTAGCTACCTGAATGTCTTCTTTAGTGAAGTGTCTATTCATATCTTTTGCAATTTTTTAATTGGGTTATTTGTCTTTTTGCAGTTGAGTTTTTGCAGTATCATGTAGATTTTAGAGATCAGGCGCTGATCGGAAATGTCATAGCTAAAAACTTTTTCCCAGTCTGTAGGTAGTCTTTTTACTCTTTTGGTGAAGTCTTTGGATGAGCATAGGTGCTTGATTTTTAGGAGCTCCCAGTTATCTAGTTTTTCTTCTACATTCTTTATAATGTTTTGTATACTGTTTATGCCATGTATTAGGACTCCTAAAGTTGTCCCTATTTTTTCTCCCGTGATCTTTATCATTTTAGATTTTATATTTAGGTCTTTGATCCGTTTTGAGTTAGTTTTTCTCCATGGAATGAGGTATGGGTCTAGTTTCATTTTTTTGCAGATGGATATCCAGTTTTGCCAGCACCGTTTGTTAAAAAGACTGTCTTTTCCCCATTTAACTGTTTTGGGTCCTTTGTCAAATATCAACTGCTCATATGTGGATGGATTTATGTCTGGATTCTCAATTCTGTTCCTTTGGTCCATGTATCTGTTGTTGTACCAGTACCAGGCTGTTTTGACTACTGCGGTGGTATAATAGCTTCTAAAATCAGGAAAAGTGAGGCCTCGCACTTTGTTCTTCTTTTTCAGTAATGCCTTATTTATCCGGGGCCTCTTTCCCTTCCATATGAAGTTGGTGATTTGTTTCTCCATCTCATTAAAGAATATCGTTTGGATTTGGATCAGAATTGCATTAAATGTATAGATCGCTTTTAGTAGAACAGACATTTTTATAATGTTAAGTCTTCCTATCCACAAGCAAGGTTTGTTTTTCCACTTATGTAGGCCTCTTTTGGTTTCTTGCACAAGTGTGCTGTAGTTTTCTTTGTATAAGTCTTTTACATCTCTGGTAATATTTATTCCTAAGTATTTTATCATCTTGAGGGCTACCGTAAATGGCATTGATTTGGTGATTTCCTCTTCGATGTTCTTTTTGTCGGTGTAGAGGAATCTAACTGATTTTTGTATGTTTATCTTGTATCCCAATACTCTGCTGAACTCTTCTATTACTTTCAGTAGTTTTCTGAGGATTCCTTAGGGTTTTCTGTGTATAAGATCATGTCATCTGCAAATAGAGATACTTTGACTTCTTCCTTGCCAGTCTGGATGCCCTTTATTTCTTTTTCTAGCCTAATTGCTCTGGCTAGGACCTCCATCAAAATGTTGAATAACAGTGGCGATAAAGGGCATCCTTGTCTGGTTCCCGATCTCAGGGGGAATGTTCTCAGGCTCTCTCCATTTAGGGTGATGTTGGCTGTTGGCTTTGTATAAGGGCCCTTTATTATGTTGAGGAATTTTCCTTCTATTCTTATTTTGCTGAGAGTTTTTATCATGAATGAGTGTTGAACTTTGTCAAATGCCTTTTCTGCATCAAGTGATAAAAATCATGTGATTCTTGTCTTTTATTTATGTGGTGGATTGCATTAATTGTTTTTCTAATGTTGAACCATCCCTGCATAAAAAAAAAAAAATTTTCTACCTGGTATGAATCCCACTTGGTCATGGTGAATTATTTTTTTCATATGTTGTTGAATTCTATCGGCTAGAGTTTTGTTGAGGATTTTTGCATCTACATTCATGAGGGATATAGGTCTATAATTTTCTTGTGGTGTCTTTACCTGGTTTTGGTACCAGGGATATGGTGGCTTCATGGAATGAATTTGGTAGTATTCCATCCTTTTCTGTGCTCTGAAATACCTTTAGTAGTAGTGGTGTTAACTCTTTGAAAGTTTGGTGGAACTCTGCAATGAAGCCGTCTGGGCCAGGGCTTTTTTTTTTTTGGGAGTTTTTTGATTACCTTTTCAATCTCTTCTTTTGTTATGGGTCTATTTAGTTGTTCTACCTCTGTTTGTGTTAGTTTAGGTAGGTAGTGTGTTTCTAGGAATTCGTCCATTTCTTCTAGGTTTTCAAATTTGTTTGAGTATAGTTTTTCATAGTAATCTGATATGATTCTTTGAATTTCAGTTGGGTCTGTTGTAATATCGCCCCTCTCATTTCTTATTCAGGTTATTTGCTTCCTCTCCTGTTTTTCTTTTGTCAGTTTGGCCAGTGGTTCATCAATTTTGTTGATTTTTTTCAAAAAACCAGCTTTTGTTCTTGTTAATTCTTTCAATTGTTTTTCTGTTTTCTATTTCATTTACCTCTGCTCTAATTTTTATTATTTGTTTTCTTCCGGTGCCTCTGGGTTTCTTTCGTTGCTCTCTTTCTATTTGTTCAAGTCGTAGGGATAATTCTTTGATTTTGGCCCTTTCTCCTTTTTGGATGTGTGCATTTATTGATATAAATTGGCCTCCGAGCACCGCTTTTGCTGTGTCCCAAAGGTTTTGATAGGAAGTGTTTTCATTCTCATTGGATTCTCTGAATTTTTTTATTCCATCCTTAATGTCTTTTATAATCCAGTCTTTTTTGAGCATTGTTCAGTTTCCAAGTGTTTGATTTCTTTTCCCTGCTTTTCCTGTTATTGATCTCCACTTTTATGGCCTTATGGTCAGAGAAGATACTTTGTAATATTTCGATGTTTTGGATTCTGCTAAGGCTTGCTTTATGACCTAATACATGGTCTATTCTAGAGAATGTTCTATGTGCACTAGAAAAGAAAGTATACTTGGTTGCTGTTGGGTGGAGTGTTCTGTATATGTCTATGAGCGCAAGTTGATTGATTGTGGCATTTAGATCTTCCGTGTCTTTATTGAGTTTCTTTCTGGATGTCCTGTCCTTCACTGAATGTGGTGTGTTGAGGTCACCTACTATTATTGTGAGCTATCTCACTTTTCCATGCAGATAGATATTGTTTTATGTACCTTGCAGCCCTGTCTTTGGGTGCGTAAATATTTAATATGGTTATATCTTCTTGGTGTATTGTCCCTTTAATCATTATATAGTATCCTTCCTTGTCCTTTCTGATGGATTTAACTTTAAAGTCTATTTTGTCAGAAATTAATATTGCTACTCCTGCTGTTTTTTGATTGTTGTTTGCTTGATATATTTTTTTCCATCCTTTGAGTTTTAGTTTATTTTTATCTCTAAGTCTAAGATGTGTCTCTTGTAGGCACCATATAGACGGATCTTGTTTTTTAATCCATTCTGCCATCCTCCGTCTCTTTATTGGTGCCTTTAGTCCATTTACATTCAGGGTAATTATGGATAGGTAAGAATTTAATGCTATCATTTTGATGTCTTTTTTTGTGTGTTGACAATTTCTTTTTCCCACTTGATTTTATGTGCTGAGTAGATTTTCTTTATATATTGTCTTTCCTCATATTTGTTGTTAATTTTGTTTCTGCTAAGTCTCTATTTTTCCCTTGTATTTTATTTTGATGAGTAGGATAGTTTGTCTTCTTTGTGGTTACCTTATTATTTACACCTATTTTTCTAAATTTAAAACTAACTTTTATTTCTTTGTATCGCTGTATCTTCCTCTCCATATGGAAGGTGTATGAATACATTTCTTAGTCTCTTTTTATTTTTTTAATGTTGTCTTCTTTTATATAGTAACATTGCTGTTACCCTGTTTTGGGTTTTTTGTTTGTTTGTTTGTTTTTTATAATCATGCTTTGTTTTCTTGGATTTCCCTGTCTGGGTTGACTTCTGGTTGCTCTGCCCAGTGTTCTAGTCTTAGGTTGATATCTGATATCATTGATTTTCTAACCAAAGAACTCCCTTTAGTATTTCTTGTAGTTTTGGTTTGGTTTTTACAAATTCTCTAAACTTGTGTTTATCTGGAAATGTCCTAATTTCACCTTCATATTTAAGAGACAGTTTTGCTGGATATATGATTCTTGGCAGGCAATTTTTTTCCTTCAATTTTTTAAATATGTCATCCCATTGCCTTCTTGCCTGCATGGTTTCTGCCGAGTAGTCTGAGCTTATTCTTATTGGCTCTCCTTTGTAGGTGACTTTTCGTTTATCCCTTGCTGCTCTTATAATTGTGTCTTTATCTTTGGTTTTGGCAAGCTTGATTATAATATGTCTTGGTGACTTTCTTTTAAGTTCTACCTTATGTGGAGTTCGATGAGTGTCTTGGATAGATATCTTCTCATCTTTCACTGTATCAGGGAAGTTTTCTGCCAACAAATCTTCAACAATTTTCTCTGTATTTTCTGTTATCCCTCCCTGTTCTGGTACTCCAATCACTCGTAGGTTATTTTTATTGATAGAGTCCCACATAATTCTTAAGGTTTCTTCATTATTTTAAATTCTTTTATCTGATTTTTCTTCAACTATATTAGTGTCAAGTGATTTATCTTCGAGTTCAGAAATTCTAGCTTCTACTTGCTCAATTCTGCTCATCTGACTTTCTATTGAGTTGTCTAATTCTGTAATTTTATTGTTAATCTTCTGAATTTCTGATTCCTGTCTGTCTATAGATTTTTCCAGCTTATTAAACTTTTTATTATGTTCCTCAGTAATCTTTCTAATTTCTTCAGTTGCTTTATCTGTGTGTTCCTTGGCTTGTTCTGTATATTGCCTCATTTCCTTCCTGATGTCTTGAAGGGTTCTGTATATTAAACTTTTGTATTCTGCATCTGGTAATTCCAGGAATGCACTTTCATCTAGAAGATCCCTGGGTTCTTTATTTTGAGAGCCTGTTGAGGTGATCATGGTCTGTTTCTTTATGTGACTTGATATTGACTGTTGTCTCCAAGCCATCTCTAAGTTATTGTATTAGTTTGTGCTTGCTTACTGTGTCATAGCTGCTTGTTTTGTTTTGGTATACCCCTGTGGGTTGCTTGAGTGTACTAGCTTGAATATTTTCACCTTTGGATGTCTGGTGTCCTGTCACCTGGCTAGAGCTGTTATCAGGTATATCAGTCTAGGAGTCCATTCAGTTTTCTTGTATGAATTCAGCTCAGGTGTCCAGGTAGCTGATACCAAGTGTGTGGTACAGGCTCTCTCCTACAGTCTTAGAGAGGCAGGGGTGATTGGTGTATATACCAGTATCTGATTGCAGCAGGGGGTGTCACGCTTTGAACAAGGCAGGGGGCTGAGAACTGACCCCCAAGTGTCTCTGAAGAAAACGCGTCTCTGTTCCCTAGAGCATGCTGGTGGGTGAGTTCTGCAGAGGGACCATGGGCTCCCAAAATTTTTCGTTGTAAGGACTGGGAGGTACCAGTTTTCTTTGGACCCCTGTCGCGGTTGGCTAGGTGACCTGAGTAGAGCTTCCAGTCCTTCAGTTCCTAATGTACGTAGGTGAGGACCTTGTTTAATAGGCAAAGCAATGTCAAGCATCAAACACCCACCTCTCCACCACATAGCTGAAATGGTTGGAGTCTGCCAGCAAGGGCCTATTCTCTCGAAATAGGCCCACACAGGTCCACGCAGAAGGGAAAGGTGCTCAAGGCCCGTGGATGGTTTATGCCTGGACAGGAGCCGCTTCTGTCCTGAGCTACCCCAGTTAATGGAGCTAGCATATTATCTTTTCCCCCCAGTTGTAAATTTTTTCCTTCCCCAAGGCTGGGAGAATGACCCTAGGTGCTCACCATGGTCTATCTGAGGCCCAGAGATTCAGCCGCTGAGGCCAGCTTGGGGGTGGGGGGGGGGTGCAGTAAAATATACACAAGTACTTAGCTTTTGTCGAGAGTGCCGTTCTCCCCAGGTTCCAGAGGTGCAAGTAGGCTGTGTGGCTGGCTGCTTCTCCCTGAGGAAACTGTGGCTGAACACTAGGACCAGCCCGCCACTGCCACCACCGCCTCCACCGCTCCGGGAATGGTGCCTGAGAGCTCCCTGTGATTCAGGTCTGGCAACTCTTCTCCGCTTCTGAATGGTCTCTTCCTTCCCCTGCCCCTCAGTTCATTGTCTAAGCTTGCCTTTGACACTCAGGGCTCCCAGCTTGTCACAAATATACTCATTACATTTGTTTTTTCACGTCTTTGTTGTAAAGAGGGCTTGCTGGAAGTGTCTGTCTGTTCCGTCATCTTGGCTCCACCTCCTCAAATAGATTTTTATTGTGTTTTGTCTAATTTTTGTAGTGGTTTTTATTGTGAAGATTGGTGTACTACAAGTTAATTGACCATCATCAGAAGCAGAATCCCTCTTTTCCATTTTCTCTTTCAGTGTATACCAACAACCTCGGCTTTTTCTCAGTTTTGGCTAAAAATGCTCACTCTGGAGGCTCATGACTTCCAAATCCAAGAACTCAACAGACATTGAAGGACATTTTGTATGTCAGTTACACATTTTTAAGATGAAATCCATTTGGCTCAGCAAGGGTTGAAACTGACACAGGGTGGGTCAGAGGTAGAGTAATTTAGCCTGTTACATCCACTCTTCACTTATCAACATGGTTAGGTTCCAAAGAGGAGAGCATTATGCAACAATTGTCATTATGTGAAAATGGAGGATGACCACATCATATCAAAAAATGAAGGATGACTACATCATTCCATAACTGCCAAACCTCTGAGAATCATGGTACTGCCAAGTTGACACATCACCTTAACCATCGCAGCCAGCATTACACACACGTTATACCTCAGGGCTCATTACTGCCTGATGTATGGTGTTAATGTGCAGAACAGTCAGATAGTAGCTTTTTTACTATTGCCAAAACTGAAAAATTTCAGATAACAAGATAGTGAGGAGAGGGTGTATATAGATCACGGGGGTTATGAAGGGAAATTCTCTAAATAAGGATAGTGGAATTTGAAGAAGGGAAAAAAGTGAGAATAATACTCAAATAGAAGCAGAGTAAAGTGGAGAAGAAAGGGAGGTAGAGATAATAACATTGGTGTCCTAAAGTCTCAAACTGCAGCCTCCAAGACCTACTTTCTGTGTTTTTTTTTTTTTTTTTCTTGCCAACCCTCTTCTGGTGAGGTATTTTCATAAGCACTAGATGCTAATTTTTTTTTAAGAGCAGCACGTAAAAAATTAGCATAGCAGTGCTTACGAAAATACCTCTTGGGTGAGGGTGTGGCTCTGAAACAAATGTGGAAGGTGCGCGTTACTTATGTAAAAATACAATATATATATGTGCCTAATCTAGTTTTAGTTGTGTTTCTGTGGCTTAACATTCAAAAGATTCTGACTAATACATAAAACTCAAACTCCAAGTCGATAAAATTATCTAACATGTTTCAGGGTGAGGAAATAACAAGTACACAATTTTGAACTCCTTTCCCACTCATGTTGCTCAATTCTTTTGATCCTAATTAGTGAGCTCTTAAACTTGGTGGCGTAGTGGTTAAAGTGCTTGACTACTAATGGAAAGGCCAGCAGTTCGAAACCACCAATGGCTCCACAAGAAAAAGACGTGACAGCCTGCTTCCATAAAGATTTACAGCCGTAGAAACCCTACAGGGTTGCTATGAGTTGGAATCGACTCTGCAGTAGTGGGGTTTTTTTTGCCTTTTTTTTTTTTTTAATCTTATCACCAGTCTATGCAGTGGTTTGCAATGTTTTGATTTCCTTTGTTTGTTAATTGCTAAACATTCCCCTCAAGAATGAAACTCTATCAGGTGAACTTCTAATATTTTCTGGAAAATGTTGGCTCTCTGCCTTGTTCACATTACTATGTCATTCAGGTTTTCATAAGTTTGTAACCTGTTTGTGCTGTGCCTTCCCTCCCTTATTAGTTGCCTAAGGGTTGTCTTAACAAAGTACCACAGATTGTGTGGATTATAGAACAGAATTTTATTGTCTCACATTTCTGGAGCCTAGCTATCCAAAATCAGGATGTCAGCCATGTTGATTCCTTCTCAGGGCTCTGAGAGAGAATCTGTCCCATGCCTCTCTCCTAGCTTCTGGTGGCTCCCAGTAATCCCTGGCACTTCTTGGCTTACAGTTCTGTCTGTCTTCCCTCTGCGTCACTGTCTCTTCTCTTTTATAAAAACGTCAGTCAGATTGGATTAGAACTTGCCCTGCTCCATTAAAACCTCATGTTAATTTAACTAATAACATCTTCAAAGATTTGATTTTCAAACAAAGTCATCCTCACAGGTACCAGAGGATAGGACTTCAACATATCTTCTTTGGGAAAAAATTTTGATTCATAATGCTCACTAACGTATATCCCATGCTCATTGAGTGCTATGGGATTAGGTGGGGCCTTTCAAATCCCACTTGGCTAAAAGAATCCCTTCTTATGTGGTTCCACTTTGAATATAGACTCCTTTATTGAAAACAAAGAATTTATATAGCATTATTAAACATCCGGCCCTCAAGCAACTCACATGTTCTTGGTTAATTTTATTATTCTCCTATTTTGTGATATACGCAAATATCTTTTCTTGAAATAGATCATTTAAAAGAGAAATGTAGGTAATTTATTACCCTTGTGGAGTACATTTACTCATTCATTGAATAAATATTTATTAAGTAACTGCTTTTTTTTTTTTTTTTTATGTATCAGCCCTGTCGCATGCACTGATGATAGAATAGTGAAAAAGATAGATAAGCATGCTTCCTTCTTGACAATTGTTCAAGGTAATTTATAAAACTCTGACACGTTTCACTCAAAGTTTCTCTTTCTCTCAGTAAAAGTGTTGCATACTCAGCAATGTAATGTTATAAGTAAGCAAAGTCCTTGGACTTAAGGAAGCATAGAGAAAAAAAAAAATGTATGTGTCTAGCTAAAAAGCCTTGTGGTAATACTTTTCTCTTAAGGCCACTCTTTACAAATTTCATAGGGCACAATATGAAGGAAAACTTCCGCTTGGAAATCTGGAAGCAACATGAAGTTTTGGTCTATTCTATGTGTTCTTTCTTCTCCTCCCACCCCCAAAAGTGATGTTACCTTTATTGACTACTTGATTTCTTCATTCTTTTACATACTATTCTCCATCCATTTCTATTCATCTACCCACTTCTTTTTACTGTCTTTATCTCACAAACTGTATCTTATCATGAACTTAACCACTATAATGGATTGAATTGTGTCCTCCCAAAAGATATATTGAAGTCGTAACCCCTATACTTTTGAATGAATGTGACCTTGTTTGGAAATAGGTACTTTCTTTGATGATGTTATCAATTAAGTTAATAAAATCACACCAGAGTAGAAAAAAAACAGAGTAGATGGGTACTAATCCCTTCTGGGTGGTGTCTTATAAAAGGGGAGAACAGACACTGAGATGGAGTCATACAGGGGAAGACATGCCATGTGCATGTGCATTTAAAAGTCAAAGTATGCCAAGAGTTGCCTGAGGCGACCAGAAGCTGGAAGAGACAAGGAAGGATCTTCTCCTTGAGTGCACAGAGAAAGCATGGCCTTACTGATGCCCTGAATTCAGACGTGGGTCTGTTCTTCAAAGCCACCTACTTTGTGGTGTTTTATTACGACCTCCCTAGGAAGGGAAAATAACTACTATCTTCATACCCTTTCCCGTTCTAATTTTACACTATTCTTATCTGTTCTTCCTAATTTTCACACTTATTATCCAGAGCATATGTACATGTTCAGCTTTAATTCTCTACTTTCTGATTAACAATTATTTAAGAAAGAGAGAACTTAGAACCCTACAATCAAAAAACATGAAGCTTTCACCCTGACAATGTTTTTTTTTTGCTGCTTGGGAATAACTGAAGTTACCAGAGAGGGATGAGAGGAGCAGGCTTACTAATAGCTCTCAGAGGAAATTGCTAAAGTGAAAAATTATGCTGGTGTCTGGAACACGTCTGCTGTACATATCTGTTTGGAGTCTGTATTGGAAAAAATTCGGAGTCAGTTTTATTTTCTCCCCCTCCTCCCCCATGAGAAATATACGTAGAGAAGGATGTGTGAAATAATCCGAATTAAGAAACAGAATACTATTGCTTAAAACCCTGTTTGTGTGTCATCTCTATTTCAACACACCCTCCATTAGCCTCAGTAGTAACCAATAGCCTGGATTTGGTATTTATAATCTCATTTCTTTTCTACATAGTTTTACTACCTGTCTGTCTTAGGCTGGGTTCTCTACTATTGACACTTCTCTGCTGCCACAGGTTCTCTGCTGTGCTGGTCCTCTGCTGTTGTAGCATCTCTATTCATTCACAGTTTCAAATCCACTTCCACATGTTAGGTATCTGTTAGAGCAGCAGCCTACTCTCTCAGTTCTGAAGCTCTGTAGCTCCATTGTAAATTGCCTGGAGGCACCCTACTCAGCCAGGAAGCCTCCTGCACACAGGCACTCAGCTCTCTGGCCCCATGGGTCGGCTCCAGTGCCATCTTGTGCTAGTCTCCTGGTTCTGCTGCTAGGTCTAGAACAAGCCATCAACCTTTGCAAAGCAAGCAGAAAAAGGAAGAAGGCTGTGGAAGGCAGAGGGATGAAGACTGAGAGGGTGGTGAGTCATCACAGGCCCTACCCCACTGGCACCACTCAGCAGATTCCATCATGGGGGTGACCACATATCAAATTTCAACAAGGAAGTGATCACAGCATTATACAACTGCCAAAACACTGAGAATCATGGCCCAGCCAGGTAGACACACAATCTCAACCATCACACTATCCATTAGCAAATGTGCTAACGGGAAAAGCAAAGCAAAATGTCATTCACTTTAATAAGTTTTATTTCTCTTGAAGAGCTTCACCTTTTAAAGCCTCTGTTACATCAGAACTCTTCAGTGTCTTCAAACAGAAGTTTTTGTTTATCTAGCTCTTTTAGTTATTCTTGATGGGAAAATTGGCTCAATATTAGCTAGTCCATCAATTCCAGAGGCTGAAGTGCTTTATATATTTTTAGGTTATGATATTTGGTGTTACAAATTCAAAATTGTGATAACTTTTCCTAGAAAATTAACCTACGTTCATTATGTTCTATCCCTCTTCATCACTAGTATACATATATATTTACACTTCAGAGTCTGTTTTGTCTAATATTAGTCTAGCTGCCGTTGCTTTTGGTTAGTATTTCCACAGCACATAATATTCCTATCCAATAACTTTTAAGCTTTCTGTATTCTCACGTTCTAAATGTCTCTGTTGTGGAACCATATGATTTTAATTTATTTTTTAAATAAAGTATGAAATTATTTGTAGGTAGGTACAGTGTTAAACTACTTATATTTATTGTAGTTTCTAATATACCCACTCCTCACCCACATGGTTAGTTCCAAAGACCAGGATGTTATGCAAAAATGGCATCATGCAAAAATGGAGGATGACTACATCAGACAAAATAGAGGATGATGATGATGATTAACTGCCAAATTACATCATTACGTAACTGCCAAACTACTGAAGATCATGGCCTGAACAAGTTGACCCATAACCTTAACCGTCACAGCCAGCTTTACACTCACTTTACACCTTGGCATTCATTACTGCCAGATGTATGTTGTTAATGAACAAAATAGTCAGATAGTAGATTTACTGTTGCTATAAAAGCAAAATGTAGGCTAATGAGATAGCTGATTAGTGAGGAGTAGGTGTATGTTTAGGTTGTATTTGGGTTCATATTTGCTATATTATTTTGTGTTTTCTATTGTACATAGTTTGTTTATTATCAAATTCAAAGTTTTTGACTAGGAGATGATCTCCATTCAAATATTGTTTCTTGTTCAGATGGCTAGGTAGGGATTTTAGCAAACATCCAATGGCAACTTAGAAACTAAAAGTAAAATTCGATAGCTCTTCTCAGAGTATTGTCTCATTTAAGTGGACTAAAAATCTTTAATGTAAACTCTCAGGCTGGGAAACTTCTTTTATGAGAGAAAATCACAGATGAGCACTGAAGGGTGAGTAGAGGTTTGTGAGGAAAGAGGTGAGCATTTTAGGCAGAAAGAATCCTGAAAACTATGACAGCATGGGATAACATGATACATCAGGGAGGTACAAAAAGTTCTCTTTCTTGCATCTTTTCTTTGAATGCTGTGGCTTGCCAATTCCATGTTGTCATGAAGGGATCAATAATATCCCATTCTTTCAGAGTTGAAGAATCAAAATGTACATTGTTGCTGTTAGGGGCCATTGAGCCAGCTCTAACTCATAGCAACCCTATGTACAACAGAAAAACTGTTGATTAGTCCTGCATCGTCTTCACAATTGTTGCTATATTTGAGCCTATTGTTGCAGCCACTTTGTCAATCTATCTCATTAGGGGTCTTCATCTCTTTCACTGACTCTCTACTTTACCAAGCATGATGTCCTTCTCTAGGGACCAGTCCCTCCTGATAACATGTCCAAAGTATATAAGGCAAAGTCTCGCCATCCTCCCTTCTAAGGAGCATTCTGGCTGTACTTCTTCCAAGACAGATTTGTTAGTTCTTCTGGCAGTCCATGGTATATTCAGTATTCTTCACCCACACCATAATTCAAAGACATCAATTCTTCTTTGGTCTTCCTTACACGTTGTCCACTTTTCACATGTATATGAGGCAATTGAAAATACCGTTTCAAGCTATTGAGTGCTTGAAATACAATTGGTTTGACTGAGGAATTGAATTTTTAATTTAGTTTAATTTTAAAACTGAAGCAGCATCAATTATTTTTTAAGTATCACTTTATCATTTTTTGTAAGATATTTCACTTTAGCGTTTGCATCATATATTATTGTATCATTTGCTTTTTAATGATTGAAAGAGGTCTTTTGAAGCAGATATGCCCAATGCAATCCATTGTTTGATTTCTTGATTACTACTTCCACAATTGTGGATTGTGGATCCAAGTAAAATGAAATCCTTGACAACTCCAACATTTTCTCCATTTATCATGATGTTGCTTATTGGTTCAGTCATGAGGATTTTTGTTTTCTTTATGTTGAGGTGTTATCCATACTGAAAGCTGTAGTCTTTGATCTTCATCAGTAAGTGCTTCAAGTCCTCTTCACTTTCAGCATGCAAGGTTGTGTCATCTGCATATTGCAGATTAATGAGTCTTCCTGCAATTCTGATGCCACGTTCTTCTTCACATAATCCAGTTTCTAGGATGATTTGCTCAGCATAGACATTGAATAAGTATGGTGAAAGGATACAACCCTGATGCACACCTTTCCCGATTTTAAACCACACAGTATCCCCTTGTTCTATTTGACTGACTACCTCTTGTTCTTTTTACAGGTTCCATATGAGCACAATTAAGTGTCCTGGAATTCCCATTAAAGAAGGCAAAGATAAAGGGCATGTCTCACTAACAGACTATCTTTTAAATAATCCCACTCACTATCTTTCCCAGGTAGTCTTTCCATATTTGTGTGTGTTCATTGTTTAACTCCTCAAATAGCTGCCATAGCCCCTTCATTGGCTGTGTTAACCTCCGATACATAGAAGACATCATACTACCTACGTGATTGACTTCCCTCTACCAGGGCCTCAGCAGCTTAGTGAGGATCTGATATGTGCTCATCGCTCCTGCCTAGAAAGAGTTTGTAATGCATTTAAAAGAAGCCAATATCTAAGTACATGAAAAGTCAACTCACTTTAACAATGAACTCATTAACACCTGTATATCTGGCGTGGTACTGATTCCTGGGATACAAAAACAAATAGAATGTGTATCTGTATGCCAGGAAATATGTACAAAGGTTCACTGGATCATTCCATGTTGTCGTTATTGTTGTTAGGTGTCACTGAGGTGGTTCTGACTTATAGTGACCCTATGTACAACAGAAAGAAACACTGCTGGTCCTGCACCATCCTCATACTGGTTGTTGCAGCCACTGTAGATCATTCCATGTAATGCCAAAAAGCTGGAAGCAGTGAAAATGTCTGTCATTGCAGAATGAATAGACACTCCACAAAATGCTGCACATAAGTCAAAATGAATTCATTCTGAATGTATCAACATGGGTACACCACAGAGACATAATGTTGACTGAGAAAAATGGTGGGTAAAAGCATGTCTTTGTTACCTTTCATATAAACCTTGATCGCATACATATGCACAAATATTTGTGACAATAATAATAGTTAATATTTTATATAGAACTTAATAGGGGCCTATAAAAACTAATGCATTTTATTCTCACAGTAACTATATAATTCAGGCTCTATTATCTCCATTTTTCAGATGATGAAACTGAGAAGTTAAGTAACTTGCTCAAGGTCACACAGTTAAAAAGTGCCGGAGATGTCTCCGTGCTCCGTGCTCTTCAATGCCATGCTATACTGCCTCATTAAAGGAGTATACTCACCAACGTTGTGGAAGTGATTACTTTCCAGGGAAAGGAAGAAGAGTTGGACAAATGATAGGGCTTTCATTTTATATATAACATGTTCTTTCTTAAAAAGAAAAAGAGACCTACAGCAAATTTGAGAACGTATTAAAATTTGCTTCACTTCAGAGTTCTCATATTATTTTTCCCACTTTTCTGCATATTAAAAACATGCAATTAATTATATTTTTAAATGAACAACAAATGGATCATATTTTTATAGATCTCAGGGTTTAGGAAGAGAGATAACCATAAAAATAAAAGCTGGATCTTGATGTTATGTTATTGCTATAATTAGCAAAATACTTAGAATACTTGACTGTTTACAGAGCATCATTACCTCATACATACACAGCCCTGTGAAGTGGGTGAGACAAAATTTAATAATTTTACATATAAGCAAACCAAGACTGAGAGAGGGGAAGTCACCCACTAAGGCCATTCAGCTATTAGAGGCTGAGAAGGCAGTTTTTGTTGCCTATTCAAATAATGATGACAACAGCACTCCTCCCATGAGGAATAGTCTAGAAACACATCAGGCATAAGAAAATTCTTTGGAGGAAAGAAATCCAAAGTATGGTATACCAACTCATCCATTGCTCTTTGTGCTTAAAAGGATATTTTCTTTTCATCTCTTTATCAGAAATCATAATTTAAAGCATGAAGAGCAACTCCAGTATCTTCCCTTTCCGTGCCCGAATGAACCGAAGAACAGATGAGACACCCAGTCTTCATGCTTTCTTCTAGACCTGTGCTACCCAATATGGTAGCCACTAGCTGCATGTGGCTATTGAGTGCTTGAAATACGGTCAGTGTGACTTACGAATTGAATTTTTAATTTAATTTTAAAACTGAAGCAGCATCAATTATTTTTTAAGTGTCATTTCATTATTTTTTGTAAGATATTTCACTTTAGCATTTGCATCATGTAAGAAATTATTGTATTATTGTGTTCATGCCAGACCGGTGCCTCATTACTAGGACTATACGTAAACACAGCACCAGTCTCATCAGATTTCACCAGCTCTATTGTTGTTGTTAACTGCCATCGAGTGAATTATAATTCATGGTGTCCCTGTGTGTGCAGAGTAGAAATGCACCATAGGGTTTTCAAGGCTGTGACTTTTTGGAGGCAGATCACCAGGCCTGTTTTCCTAGGAGTCCGTGGGTGGGTTTGAACCACCAACCTTTCATCTAGTAGTCAAGTGCTTGTGCTACCCAGGTATGAATGGATTGTTTGATTCCATTTGAATGATTGTTTTTCCTATGCCCAGATGTAACATTAATATGTTTATTTGAGTATATTATACAAACATCACAAGTTAGTGCTACCCATGATATACAATTCATTAAATTTAACATTAATAGAGAACTTTAATCTACTCACTGTATTTTAACTTTGTCAATTTGCTTCCCAGTAATGTGCTTTATAGACTTGTTTTTCTTTAAGTACCGGATCAAGTCTTGGCTCATATATTGTATTTAGTTATCATGTCTCTTTGGTCTCCATTAATCTGGAATCGTTCTCCAGTTTTCTTTCTCTGTTTTGACATTGACATTTTTAAAGATTACAACAGGGGCCCTTTTTAAAAACCCCTTCTTTCTCACCTGGATATTCTCTTTCTGGACCTTATCTATGTTAATATTTTGGAAGGTGTTTCACAGATAGGGGCCCTGGGGACTTTAGGGGCAGTCAGGGCTAGAATCAAGCCATAAGTGAAAATCAGATTAGAATGTGTGAAAGGTTTTTAAGCAGTGAGGCTTCCTGCAGTGAAGAGAAAGTGGGTGGGGCTAGGAGTTACAGGTTCTTTGGAAGTAGGAGACTATGGAGGAAAATAGCAAAGGAGCTGTCAGTTTTGGTAAAGTCATATGTAGGGGTGGGAAAGGGCTGGTGTCCTGGGGCAAGACTGATTAATTAGAATTATAAGGGGAATTGATGAAATCAAAGTAAAAAAATGATACAGTGCTTAATTAAAGGTGTTTATAATCTTAATAATGAAACTGTACTACAACTCTCTTATATACCTGGCTACCCTGGGTAGGTAAAATAAATAACTCATTATTTTTAAAAGCCTACAGGGAATTTTGGTGAAAATTAGAAAGGCCAAAGGAAAAAAAATCAGGAAACCTGTCATAGAAGAAGTAATCCTAGGCATCATTCAAAATAAACAATATTGCTATAAATAACTCCAACTGTGCTCTTAAAACGAGGACTACACCAACTCTGCAAATCTGTATGAGTTTGAGTGTGCAGGTTGGGCTGGGGGCATAGGAGAGCTAAAATGCTCCGGATAATAAAGAGAGTAGAATTTAAAGTAGTGGGAGGTGGGACCTGAGCTAGAGGAGAGAGGAACCAGCAGAGCGAGCACAGCAGGAATGAAGGCAGGAGAGGTGAGCATGCTGAAGAACAGAGCAGGCCAAAGTGGATGTTGAATGAAAAACAGTAAGAGGGAATTTAAAATTGTTTTCCATGGGTGTGCTCTCACTCCTCTGCCTCTTTGTCACCGTTAGAGTACCTTTAGTAAAGGATACATTGCTCACTAATGCCTTTTTGTGAAAACGGATTTTGGGGGGGATATCAAAAAAAAAAAAAAAAAAAATTTTTTTTTTTTGTATCTGAAAGCAGGGACAGATTAACCAATAAGGGAGGAATGCACAGGCTTGCTGTAAGCAATGGCTTATTTGTGCTTACTTACTGATCTGTAGTGCACAATTTCACATGGGTTTCACTACATCCCAGTCTCAAAACAGGTGAAACTGTGCACTACAGATTAGTAAGTAAGCACATGTAAGCCTGTGCCTACCTTGCTTATTGGGTAATCTGACCTTGTCTGAGGGGAAAGCTGAGTTGTATGTCTGGGTTGATGCAAAGCCCAAAGAGATGTGGAGAAGCTGGAGTCAAAGCAATTGAAGTCGTTGAAGGACTGAGTGGAGCAGTTCTGGACAAAAAAAGCTTATGGAGAGATTGAAAGAAGGAGGCAAATGTGGTGTGGAGGTTTCCAGGAGATACTAGAGTCATCTGATAAACCACCAATGGTCTCTAGGCCTAAAGCAGAGAAGAGGTTATGAGTATTGTGGTTTATCCTGGCTCTACTCCGGTCTCCTTACTCTGCCCTAGGTCTCATATCACAGACCTACAGAAGAAAACTTTAGCTCCTAAAAAGAGGGTTATGTTTGTAGAGCAAGCAAAAGGTATAACCCTGGAAGATTTTTCTTTTCCTGCTCTTAATAGTATATTTAATAATATTGCTCATCTATCATATTATTTTATTACCCAAATTAAAGTTGCAGGAGACAGAATTACCCAATAGATGGAAAAGCCAGGGCTAGAGAACTCAGAGGGAGCCCTGATGGTACAGTGGTTAAGCTCTCAGCTGCTAACCATAAGGTCAGTGGTTCGAACCCACCAGATGCTCAGTGGGAGAAAAACCTGGCAGTTTGCTCCTGTGAAGATTACAGGTTGGAAACCCTATGGGGCAGCTCTACTCCATCCTACAGGGTCACTATGAGTCAGAATCGACTGGATGGCACACAACAACAACAGAGAACTCAGGGATGTGACTCCCAGGCTAGCAAACTTTTCCAAGAGCCCATTGACTGAGGATATCTCAGTGAGGGAGAGTTGCTGGTTTAAAAGATCTGAATACCTGGCCTTGGGTCACATAGCAAGTCATACCTGGCTGCCACATCTTATTTTGAGAGACACAAATATGAGGGAATTAGACGGAATGTGCATACACAAGAAGCAAGAAAGTGACTTGTCCAAAATGAGGATGGGCACAACCCTGGTGGGATCCCTTACCACACTTGACTTCTAGCACTGTCTCCCCTTTCCTGACTAATGACCATGTGAGAAAACAAGAGGGCTCAAAAGAGCAGGTAAGCTCTTTCTCTAGAGTCTAAAAATCTTTTTCAAATATTTTGGGTACATTCCAGGCCTTGCAGTGCTGCACAACTCCAAGGAACATCATTTACATTTTACAGAATTGTGTGCCAGGAGATGCACTGATGTAAAGTAAGACAGGAATGAAGATCCCTGGAACCATACAACTTCGAGCCCTACACTACACACCTAACATCAGGACAACCAAAATGCATGAATAGACTGACATTTTGGATATGGAGTGGGCACAAGGTCCTCAGAGCCCAACCTGCTTGGAACACCAGTTTCTCTTTCAAGCCAGGTCCTGTCATAAGGGGATCCCTAGAAGATAGCTTGATGCTGGAATGTTTGTACGAAGAACTGAAATAGATTTTTCAGGCTCAAAGTAGAGGCTTAGGCAAAAGAAAAGGACTCTTCTTTTTGAGGTCTCTCATCTACTGCACTATCCAGTGTGGTAACTACCAGTCACATGTGGTAACTAAAATTTGAATGAAGTATAATTAAGTAAAATTTAGATCCTCAGTTACACTAGCCACATTTCAAGTACTTGATAACTACAGGTGGCTAGTGGCTAAAAAAAAAAATCATATTAGGCAGCCCAAATATAGAACATTTCCATCCAGCAGGAGAAAGCTGATCTGGACAAGCTTGAATGGTCAATGTTTGAAAATGTTGGGACATAAGAGGGACTGTCCGGGGATAAGCTTGCTGGACAGTATTTGCTTAAATGAGTTGATGAGTTCCCAAAGCGGTAGAGTACTCAACAAAAGTAACTTCCCATGTTCCGGTTGGGGGCCAAAATGGCTGACTAGGCAGACGCTACCTCGGATCCCTCTTGCAACAAAGACTTGGAAAAACAAGTGAATCGATCACATACATGACAATCTATGAACCCTGACCATCAAACACAGATCTACGGAGTTGACCTGAGTGAAAGATGAGTGAAAACCTGCGTCCTGAACCAGCGACCACTTCTAGAACCCGCGACCCACCCCACAGCCTTGAGCCCTGGCAGTCCCCTGGTGCTGAGTGGTGGGGCTCATTGCAGCTTGCTGAGGTGGGGCAGGCACGGGACACAGCCCCAACCCCTAGCCCCCTGGGGTAGCCTCCGTAGAGCTTCAGCCAGCGCAAGCAGGCTGCACACTGATGAGGCTAACGAGAGAACGAACAACCACGGGGAAGTAGTGACTGTTTTCGGAGCCTGGAACCAGCGTCCCAGTCAGAAAACCTTGGTGCCGGGCTTTGGACTGAGCACAGGGGAGCTGAGCATGGCATCCTGAGATGGCACAAACACGGGACACAGCCCTAGCCCCCAGAAATGACCTCGGGGGAAGCCTAGCCAGTGCACGCAGGCAGCGCAGCAAAGCAGCTGACAGGAGGAGAAGTCACCAGGAGGCAGCAACTGGCTTTGGAGCCTGGAGTGTGGCGTCCCAGATGGGGAAACTTGGCGCTGGGCTTTGGACTGGGGGCGGAGGAACTAACCATGGCTTCTGAGACAGCGCAAGCACAGGACGCAGGCCTGACCCTCGGGGGCAATCTCTACCCAGCCAATGCACACAGGCTACGCACCCTTCGGGAATCTCAGATAAAACAGTCATTCCAAGCAAGATAAGAAACTTTGTCTATATTCCAGGGTGCTACTCTCTCCTATCTATCTGATCTCTCCCCTCCCCTTCCCAGGTGGCTTCATTAACCTTGGAATTTCCTGGGACACAGAATGAAATGCTCTGTGGTTTTTTTTTCTTTGTTTGTTTGTTTTGTCTTTTCCTAATCCATTCTCCTGGCTTGAGAGAAGCAGCTACAAAAAACCCAGGGACCAAGAATCCTTCCTTGACTTCCCAAAATTGGACTAAAAATACAGAACCAGCTCCAGCCAAGCATTTGAGATCCACAGTCTTGGGCTTTCATCCCTATAGGGAACAAGGTGGCTATTATAATGCAAAGGCAATTCTGATAGGGATCTGACTGTAATTGTTTTAGTGGACTACTGGAAAGACAAGTTTCCCAGGTCTGATATCTCTGCGTATTCAACAGAGCCCTCACTGACCCACAACAGGGAACTGAGGGCTGAAGCTCCAGCCAAACCACCTAACCTCCTGCCATAGGGGTCTGAGGATAGTGACATCTACCAATATGTAGAGGTACATGCATTGGGGGCCTAAGGTACAGCTGCAGAGCCCACCCACTAAAGTGCTTTAGGAATAGAGACACACCTACCTCACCGGCACTTGGGGGAAGCCTGTCAGTACCCTGCCACCCCTGGAATGTGACCCCCTGCTGCTACTAGAATCTGGTGCACACAACTACCACCACTACTCCTCTAAGCGAATAGGTGACAGTCTACACCACACTCTTGGTGACCCAAAATCAGATTCTACTCAAGAATAGTGAATGGACTCTTAGGCTTATATTTCTCGTAACGGCCCAAACCAGCTGGTAAGAGGTCATAAGTGATTCAAAGGCTACAACAATCAAGACAGAGCAATCTAGTAGCCCGTCTAGGTACACTGAAAGAAAACAAAACAAGATAACTCTCAGTGAGCAAATAAAAAATAAACCATTACAATATCTTATAGATGGCTCGGAGACAACAGTCGATATCAAACCACATAAAGAAGCAGACCATGATTGCTTCTACAACTCCCCAAATTAAAGAATCAAAATCTTTTCCCAAATGAAGACACAATCCTGGAATTGCCAGATGCAGAATATAAAAAACTAATTTACAGAATGCTTCAAGACATCAGAGATGATCTCAGAAATGAAATAAGGCAATCTACAGAAAAAGCCAAGGAACACACTGATAAAGCAGTTGAAGAACTCAAAAAGATTATTCAAGAACATAGTGGAAAAATTAATAAGCTACAAGACTCCATAGAGAGACAGCATTCAGAAATCCAAAAGATTAAGAGTAAAATTACAGAATTAGACAACTCAGTAGGAAGTCAGAGGAGCAGAATCAAGGAATTGGAATGCAGAGTGGGGCAGGTGGAGGATAAAGCAATTGACACCAATATAGCCGAAGAAAAATCAGATAAAAGAATTAAAAAAAACGAAAAAACCCTAAGAATCATGTGGGACTGTATCAAGAAGAATAATTTGCGTGTGATTGGTGTTCCAGAACAAGGAGGGATAACAGAAAATACAGAGAGAGTAGTTGAAGATCTGTTGGCAGAAAACTTCCCTGACATCATGAAAGATAAAAGGATATCTATCCAAGATGCTCATCGAACCCCATATAAGACTGAGCCAAAAAGAAAATCACCAAGACATATTATCATCAAACTTGCCAAAACCATAGATGAAAAGAAAAATTTAAAAGCAGCCAGGGATAAAACAAAGGTCTCCTACAAAGGAGAATCAATAAGAATAAGTTCAGTCTACTCAGCAGAAACCTTCATGCAGTCAAGAAGGCAATGGGATGACATATATAGAGCACTAAAAGAGAAAAACTGCCAGCCAAGGATCATTTATCCAGGAAAACTCTCTCTCAAATATGAAGGCAAAATTAAAACATTTACAGATAAACACAAGCTTAGAGAATTTGCAAAAACCAAACCAAAGCTACAAGAAATACTAAAGGAAATTGGTCAGAAAATCGACAACATCAGACAAAAACACAATACAAGATCAAAGAACAGAACATCCTGATATCAACTCAAATAAGGAAATCACAAAAACAAATTAAGATTAATTTTAAAAAGAAAAAAATGCTCAAAACAGAGAATCATTGAACTCATTATGTAAAAGATCACAATAATCAAAAAGAGGACTAAATACAGGAGGCATAGAACTGCTATCTGGAGAAGAAAACAAGGCATATAGGACGATACAAGATAGGTTTTTACTTAGAAAAATAGGGGCAAATATTAAGGTAACCACAAAGAGGTCTAACAATTCCATAACTCAAAATAAAAACCAAGAAAAACATAACGACTCAGCAAACGTAAATTCGACTACTATGACAATGAGGAACACACAATTTACAAAGAAAAACATCTCAGCACAAAAAAGTAAGTGGAAAAATGAAATTGTCAACAACACACACAAAAAGGCATCAAAATGACAGCACTAAACACATTCTTATGTATAATTACACTGAATGTAAATGGACTAAATGCACCAATAAAGAGACAGAGAGTCTCAGACTGGATAAAGAAACACGATCCGTCTATATGCTGCCTACAAGAGACACACCTTAGACTTAGAGACACAAACAAACTAAAACTCAAAGGATGGAAAAACATATATCAAGCAAACAACAAACAAAAAAAAGCAGGAGTAGCAATATTAATTTCTGACAAAATAGACTTCAAAGTTAAATCCACCACAAAGGATAAAGAAGGACACTACATAATGATTAAAGGGACAATTGATCAAGAAGATATAACCATATTAAATATTTATGCACCCAATGACAGGGCTGCAAGATACATAAAACAAACTTTATCAGAACTGAAAAGTGAGATAGACACCTCCACAATTATAGTAGGAGACTTCAACACACCACTTTCGGAGAAGGACAGGACTTCCAGTAAGAAACTCCATACAGACACAAAAGACCTAATCGCTACAATCAACCAACATGACCTCATAGACCTATACAAAACACTCCACCCAACAGCTGCAAAATATACTTTTTTTTCTAGTGCACATGGAACATTCTCTAGAATAGTTCACATATTAGGTCATGAAACAAAACTTTGCAGAATCCAAAACATCAAAATATTACAAAGCATCTTCTCAGACCACAAGGCCATAAAAGTGGAAATCAATAACAGAAAAATCAGGGAAAAGAAATCAAATACTTGGAAACTGAACAATACTCTGTTGAAAAAAGACTGGGTTATAGAAGACATAAAGGAGGGAATAAATTCATAGAATGCAACGAGAATGAAAACACTTCCTATCAAAACCTCTGGGACCCAGCAAAAGCAGTGCTCAGAGGTCAGTTTATATCGATAAATGCACACATACAAAAAGAAGAAAGAACCAAAATCAGAGAACTGTCCCTATAACTTGAACAAAAAGAAAGCGAGCAACAAAAGAATCCAACAGGCACCAGAAGAAAACAAATAATAAAAATTAGAGCTGAACTAAATGAAATAGAGAATAGAAAAACAATTGAAAGAATTAACAAAGTCAAAAGCTGGTTCTCTGAAAAAATTAACAAAATTGATAAACCATTGTCCAGACTGACTAAAGAAATACAGAAAAGGAAACAAATAACCCGAATAAGAGACGAGACGGGCCATATCACAACAGACCCAACTGAAATTAAAAGAATCATATCAGATTATTACGAAAAATTGTACTCTCACAAATTTGCAAACCTAGAAGAAATGGATGAATTCCTAGAAAAACACTACCTACCTAAACTAACACATTCAGAAGTAGTACAACTAAATGGACCCATAACAAAAAAAGAGATTGATAAGGTAATCAAAAAACTCCCAACAAAAAAAAAGCCCTGGCCCGGATGGCTTCACTGCAGAGTTCTACCAAACTTTCAGAGAAGAGTTAACACCACTACTACTAAAGGTATTTCAAAGCATAGGAAATGATGGAATACTACCTAACTCATTCTATGAAGCCACCATATCCCTGATACCAAAACCAGGTAAAGACACCACAAAAAAAAGAAAATTACAGACCTATATCCCTCATGAACATAGATGCAAAAATCCTCAACAAAATTCTAGCCAATAGAATTCAACAACATATCAAAAAAATAATTCGCCACGACCAAATGGGATTTATACCAGGTATGCAAGGTTGGTTTAATATTAGAAAAACCATTAATGTAATGCACCATATAAACAAAACAAAAGACAAAAACCACATGATCTTATCAATTGATGCAGAAAAGGCATTTGACAAAGTCCAACACTCATTCATGATAAAAACTCTCAGCAAAATAGGAATTGAAGGAAAATTCCTCAACATAATAAAGGGCATCTATACAAAGCCAACAGCCAACATCACTCTAAATGGACAGAGTCTGAAAGCATTTCCCTTGAGAATGGGAACCAGACAAGGATGCCCTTTATCACCGCTCTTATTCAACATTGTGCCAGAAGTCCTAGCCAGAGCAATTAGGCTAGACAAAGAAATAAAGGGCATCCGGATTGGCAAGGAGGAGGTAAAATTATCTCTATTTGCAGATGACATGATCTTATACACAGAAAACCCTGAGGAATCCTCCAGAAAACTACTGAAACTAATAGAAGAGTTCGGCAGAGTCTCAGGTTACAAGATAAACATACAAAAATCACTTGGATTCCTCTACATCAACAAAAAGAACATCAAAGAGGAAATAACCAAATCAATACCATTCACGGTAGCCCCCAAGAAGATAAAATACTTAAGAATAAATCTTACCAAAGATGTAAAAGACCTATATAAAGAAAATTACAAAGTACTACTACAAGAAACTAAAAAGGACTTACTTAAGTGAAAAAACATACCTTGCTCATGGATAAGAAGACTTAACATAGTAAAAATGTCTATTCTACCAAAGCCATCTATACATACAATGCACTTCCGATCCAAATTCCAATGACATTTTTTAAAGTGATGGAGAAACAAAGCACCAACTTCATATGGAAGGGAAAGAAGCCTCGGATAAGTAAAGCATTACTGAAAAAGAAGAAGAAAGTGGGAGGCCTTACTCTACCTGATTTTAGAACCTATTATACAGCCACAGTAGTCAAAACAGCCTGGTATTGATACAACAACAGAAACATAGACCAATGGAACAGAATTGAGAACCCAGATATAAATCCATCCACATGAGCAGCTGGTATTTGACAAAGGCCCAGTGTCAGTTAATTGGGGAGAAGACAGTCTTTTTAGCAAATGGTGCTGTCATAACTGGATATCCATTTGCAAAAAAAATGGAACAGGACCCATACCTCACACCATGCACAAAAACTAACTCCAAGTGGATCAAAGACCTAAACATAAAGACTAAAACGATAAAGATCATGGAAGAAAAAATACGGACAACTCTAGGAGCTCTAATACAAGGCATAAACAGAATACAAAACATTACCAAAAATGACGAAGAGAAACCAGATAACTGGCAGCTCCTAAAAATCAAACACCTATGCTCATCTAAAGACTTCACCAAAAGAGTAAAAAGACCACCTACAGACTGGGAAAAAATTTTCAGCTATGACATCTCTGACCAGCGCCTGATCTCTAAAATCTATATGATTCTGTTAAAACTCAACCACAAAAAGACAAACAACCCAATCAAAAAGTGGGCAAAGTATATGAATACGCACTTCACTGAAGAAGATATTCAGGCAGCTAACGGACGCATGAGAAAATGCTCTTGATCATTAGCCATTAGACAAATGCAAATTAAAACTATGATGAGATTCCATCTCACTCGAACAAGGCTGGCATTAATCCAAAAAACACAAAATAATAAATGTTGGAGGGGGTGCGGAGAGATTGGAACTCTTATACACTGCTGATGGGAATGTAAAATGGTAAAACCACTTTGGAAATCTATCTGGCGTTTTCTTAAAAAGTTAGAAATAGAACTACCATACAACCCAGAAATCCCACTCCTCGGAATATACCCTAGAGAAATAAAAGACTTTACACGAACAGATATATGCACACCCATGTTTATTGCAGCTCTGTTTACAATAGCAAAAAGCTGGAAGCAACCAAGGTGTCCATCAATAGATGAAAGGTTAAATAAATTATGGTACATTCACACAGTGGAATACTATGCATCGATAAAGAACATTGATGAATCTGTGAAACATTTCATAACTTGGAGGAACCTGGAAGGCATTATGCCGAGTGAAATTAGTCAGATGCAAAAGGACAAATACTGTATAAGACCACTATTATAAGTTCTTGAGAAATTATATAAACTGAGAAGAACACATTCTTTTGTGGTTACGAGGGGGGGAGGGAGGGAGGGTGGGAGAGGGTTATTTACTGATTAGTTAGTAGATAAGAACTACTTTAGGTGAAGGTAAGGACAATACTCAGTACAGGGAAGGTCAGCTCAACTGGACTGGACCAAAAGCAAAGAAGTTTCCGGGATAAACTGAATGCCTCGAAGGTCAGCGGAGCAAGGGCGGAGGTTTGGGGACTATGGCTTAGGGGACTTCTAAGTCAATTGGCAAAATAAACTCTATTATGATAACATTCTGCATCCCACTTAGAAGTGTGGCGTCTGGGGTGTTAAATGCTAACAAGCGACTATCTAAGATGCATCAATTGGTCTCAACCCATCTGGATCAAAGGAGAATGAAGAACACCAAGGTCACATGATAACTATGAGCCCGAGACAGAAAGGGCCACATGAACTAGAGACCTACATCATCCTGAGACCAGAAGAACTAGTTGGTGCCCGGCCACAACCTATGACTACCCTGACAGGGAACACAACAGAGAACTCCTGAGGGAGCAGGAGAACAGTGCGATGCAGACCCCAAATTCTCATAAAAAGACCAGACTTAATGGTCTGATTGAGACTAGAAGAATCCCGGCGGTCATGGTTTCCAAACCTTCTGTTGGCCCAGGAAAGGAACCATTCCCGAAGACTACTCATCAGACATGGAAGGGACTGGACAATGGGTTGGAGAGAGATGCTGATGAGGAGTGAGCTACTTGTATCAGGTGGACACTTGAGACTGTATTGGCATCTCCTGTCTGGAGGGGAGATGGGAGGGTAGAAAGGGTTAGAAACTGGCAAAAGGGTCATGAAAGGAGAGACTGGAAGAAGGGAGCGGACTGACTCATTAGGGGGAGAGTAAATGGGAGTATGTAGTAAGGTGTATATAAGCTTACATGTGACAGACTGACTTAATTTGTAAACTTTCACTTAAAGCACAATGAAAATTATTAAAAAAAAAAAAAAGTAACTTCCCTATCATGCCCACTGCTATGGGTTGTTGTCAGAAAAAATGCCAAGTTGGGTGAACAAAATTGATTATCTAGTGAGTACAAACATGAGCTTATCTGAAGGCGAAATTGCGTAAGTTGTCAAAACGTCTTTCCCATCCATGTAGGATGTGCTAGGTAAAATCCCTGTCCCCTGTTCCGTATGTCAAGAAGAAGAGAATAGAGCCACATGAACTATACATGCAGTCCATAAATTAAAATACTTGACATTTTCTATAACACATTCCAATGATATGAACCACCCGCTGTCCAGTAAATGGGTTATGCTGAACCTTTGCATTCATTAGCTAAGCTGTCATAAAGACGGAGTGTGGAATTGTTACTTCTAGTCCTAATTCTGGGCATTAGATACTTGGGAGACAAGTCTGCTCACCTAGCCCATAGCAGGTCTCTGATTGTGAGCTCCCACAGCATTTCTTCTCTCTTACTGTGCTTTTCAATGAGTGTTAAAGGAATGATTTAGGAGCTGGAGAAAGCTGTCAGATCCCCTTGTGAGATTAAATGCACAAGCTCAACAGAACAGAAAAAAGAAAGGAAATCTGCTCATTTGGGGGCACAATGGCTTTGGCTTACAGCTGTCAGGAAAAGAGGGAGCTTTGGTGCCAGCAGCAAAAATGGACTCCTCCTTCAGCCACTTAATGATACGGTTTCCTTAGAAAAGGATGATTTTCTTGGGCATGCCCATTTTAGATGCTTTGGGGAGAATATTTTACCAGAAGAAATTTTCTTTATCTTCGGATTGCTCCTGGTAACATGCAAACCCTCCCAAAGAAATAACTGCTTTCCAGGAACTCCTACTCCTTTGCACCTGTGCCAGGCACCATTAGGATCAACTTGTGAACCTACCTGCCTCCTCCCATTCACGCTGCAGACCAAGAACATTGCCTTTAAAGCCACCTCAACTTGCAAAATGCACCTTCCCTGCTCAGGCCCAGCAGATGGTCTTAAAGATGATGATAGAAGATCAGTTTCACTTCGATGACACACGTTCCTTTGAAAGCATGCATCCACATACCTGTCTTTTTCTTAGTTTCCTTTGCAGGTCCCTCCTCATCTGCCATATCTCTTAATGTCTAGTTGTTCCAGAGACTAGTTCTTAGTGTTCTGGATTGACATGTGCCCCCTCGAAATATGTACTGAAGTCCTGGCCCCTGTACCTGTGGATGTGATCCTTTTTGGAAATAGGGATTTCCTTTGTTATGTTAATGAGGCCACGGCAGAGTAGAGTGGGTCCTAACCTAGTCCCTTCTGAGTGCTGTCTTGTAAAGGGGAGTACAGAAGCACTGATGGTCCAATGACTAAGCACTCACTCGGCTGTTAACTGGAAGGTTGTTGGTTTGAACCCACCTGCTGTTTCCTGGAAGAAAAGACCTGGCTACCTGTTCCCTTAAAGATTACATCCTAGGAAATCCTACGGCAGTTCTACTCTACCATGTAGGGTTACTATGAGTCAGAATCAACTCAATGGCACAGAGCGACCACAACAATACAGACATGAAGAGACAGACACGTACAAGGGAAACCACAACGTGAAGGTGGAGGCAGATAATCTATAACCCAGGAGTGCTCAGATTGCTGGCAGCTACTAGAAGCCGAAAGGTCCAACATGCATGGACCTTCTCCTAGAAACAAGCACCTGAAGTCGGACTTCTAGCTTCTTGAACTGTGAAAAACTAAATTTCTGTTCTTTAAAGCTACCCACTAGTGGTCTTTTCAGTTATGGCCGAACCAAAACCAAACCCGTTGCTGTTGAGTTGGTTCCGACTCATGGTGACCCCACGTATGCAGAGTAGATCTGTGCTCCATACGATTTGAAAGGCTGTAACCTTTCATAAGCAAATCACCAGGCCTTTCTTCTGAGGTACCTCTGGTTAGGTTCTTACTGTCAACAATTTAGCTAGTAGTTAAGAACTTAGCCATTTGTGCCACCCCCAAATAGGCCTCCACATTCTCCTTTCTTTATTTTTCTGTATTTTACTTATCATCTTCTAATATTGTATTTTACTGATTTGTTTATCATTTGTTTATCTACTTTCCTCCTCTAGAATATAAACTCAGTGAGGGCACAGACTTTTGCCTCTTTTGAATCCCCATGTCCTAGAAAAATGAATTAGACATGTAGTAGTCATTCAATAACTATGTGTTGAATGAATGAATAAATTAATAGATGAACCCTGCCTTTGGTCACTTTGTCCTGGGTGCTGCTCATCTTGCTATCCTCCTGATTCCTAGGCCTTCCCTGATCCTGACCATAGTATAGCCTGCCTTGCTCCTGACCTGCATCACTGTCCTTCACTGCTTTAGATGTCACACTTGATGGACCAAGTTCTGACACCTCCCTAGTTCTCACCCAGTTCCAGCCCAGCCTGCTCTGATCTACCTCATCGCCAGCTACAACCTAGCATAATACATAGAATATTCCATTTAGGCTGCCTCCCAGCATCTTCATAGTTTTAGAAGTCTGAGGAAAATGAATAATCATGTAACCCATTTGCTTTAATATATCTAACACTACTAGGATCACTAAACACTAATAATTTAGACAAATGAGTATGTTTATCATATGCTAGGCAGTTACTAAAGAAACTAAACACCCATCATTACCTGGTACAAGTATATAAAGGGTGATTAGTGGGTGAGTAAATGATCAGAATAATGATAACAAATATTTATTAAGCTCTCACAATATATTGGGCACTTTATCTGTATTATCTCTTTCCTTGTTTCATGTTTTTACATCTCCACTTTCATCAATTTAGATTTCCAACCAGAGTTCTTGTTTTCACATTTTCCTCTCAAAGCTATTGTTTCTATTTATCTTAGGCTGGGTTTTCTAGAGAATCGAAATCAGTAAAACATATAAATATCTATATAAAGTGGTTTATATCAAGGAAATAGCTCATGTGGTTGTAGAGGCTGGAACATCCCAAATCTGTGGGTCAGGATGGAGGCTTCTTCCGACTTACATAGCCTCACAGGCTGGCGAACTCAAGATCAGCAGGTCAGATGGCAGGGCTCTTGCTCACAGGCTGTGAAGATCAATAAATCCAAAGATCATTAGGCAAGACCACAGATAAGCTGCTAGATCAAGTCCCAAGAATCAGAAGTGAGACAAACAGGAGCCAGCTACAGGGTCCAGAGTGAGCAAAAGCCCACAAGCCTTGCCAGAGAGTCCACTTCAATGCAGGCCACACCCTCAAGGAATGTCCTTTCAACTGATTGGCTACTCACAGCAGATCCCATTATGGAAGTGATCACATTATATCAAATCTCATCATGGAAATGATCATATCATCATACTACTGCCAAACTACATCATAACTGCCAAACCACTGAAAATCATGGTCCAGCCAAGTTGACATACATCCTTAACAAATCACACCACTATAGTCAGTCTGATTATTTAAAGCATTTTTAAAACACTCCAAAGCCCTCTCACTATACTTAAATGTAAACTCTATCAGTTTCCAATGATAATGTTTAACATTATTGGATGCTTACTATTTTCAAGCCGTGTTTGAATGTTTTGTATATAATTATTATATTTAATACCCTCAACAATTCTGTGATGTAGGAAAAGAGGGCACAAAGAGCTTAAATGATTTGCTTAATGACATGCATTTAATAGAGATAGAGGTGGAATTTGAATGCAGGCACTTGACCATTCTGCTATCCTGTTCCCTGAATGAGTGTGCTGGCCACAGGTACCACCTCTGCTTTCCTTCCCACAGGCTCTCCATCTAGCAACCTATAGCTCAATGCACTACAGACACACATAACCACTTTCAGCTTCTGGAACACATAAAACTCAATGTTCTTTCTCAACGAGGCCTTCCTAGACCACCCAATCCAAAGTTAAATCCTCTCTCTGTCTCGTGTTGTTGTTAGGTGCCATCAAGTCAGTTTTGACTCATGGCAGCCCTATGTACCACAGAACAAAACACTGCCCAGTCCTGCATTATTCTCACAATCATTGCTACATTTGAGCCCATTGTTGCAGCCACTGTATCAATCCATCTTGTTGAGAGTCTTCTTCTTCATCTCTAACCTTCTGTCATGGAATGAATTGTGTCCCCCCAAAATATCTGTCACCTTGGCTATGTCAGGATTCCCTTGTACGATTATGATTGTCCACCATTTTATCTTCTGAGGTGATTTCCCTATATGTTGTAAATCCTATCACTATGATGTGATAAAATGGATTAGCGGCAATTATACCGATGAGGTCTACAAGATTAGGTAGTGTCTTAAGCCAATCTTTTTGGAAATATAAAAGAGAGAAGTGAGCAGAGAGACAGGGGGACCTCATACCACCAAGAAAGCAGTGCTGGGAGCAGAACACGTCCTTCGGGCCTGCGGTTCTTGCGCTGAGATGCTTGCTGCCAGACCAAAGGAAGACTGATGTATCACAAGGACTTACCTTCAGAGCTGACAGAGAGAGAAAGCCTCCCTCTGGAGCCTGTGCTCTGAATTCGGACCTTTAGCCTACTGGACTGTGAGAGAATAAACTGCTCTTTGTTAAAGCCATCCATTGGTGGTATTTCTGTTATAGCAGCACTAGATGACTAAGACACTCCCTACTTTACCAAGCATGATGTCCTTCAGCAAGGACTGGTCTCTCATAGCATCCGGTGTTTTTCTTCACAAGATTGGTGCAATTTATGGATTTACTTGTTTATTTACATTTTCATTGTCTTTTCTGACCACTTTCATGTCTATTTTATTCAAAATAGCCTACACTGAGAAACTTTCTGGTTCTTAATGAACATCTGTTGAATCATTCATGAATTTAGTGTTGCTTAATCTTCACTGTGGAGTCCCTGAGTGGTGTAAACAGAGCCAACAGGTTGGAGCTTTGATTTCACCCAGAGGTGATTTACATCTGAAAAATCAGCCATTGAAAACTTTATTGAGCACAGTCTTACTCTGACACACGTGGGGTCACCATGAGCTGGAATCTACTCAACAGCAACTGGTAACTGAAATCTTAATTACAAACCCCAAGGTAGTACTACTCTCATCATATATGTGATCAAATTGACAGTGATAAGAAATACCTTGCCCAAGATCAAAGAGCTTTTGAGTGGTGAAGCCTGCACCGGAACCCTGCTCTTTCCAGTTCTGGAGCACTAGCAAGCTATGCTGCTTCCCAAGATGCTCAAGATTTGAGGACCCTAAACAAGGAGATTATTAAAGTAGCTGGCAGATGGGCTTGGTAATCTCTCTATAATTATCTGCAAATTTGTAAACCTTGAAGTGAAAATTAAACCCTCCCTACTCAGATTCCTTTTCAGAGTGAAGACCGAACAACCTAGTGAAGCTTCATCTTGGAGCTGCACTGAGCAAATCACAGAGCAAGGAGGCAGCTAATTGCTGAACCTGATTGCAACTGCTAATCACAGTCATAGGGAAAAAAGTGTTGGGAATTAATTAGGCAAGGACCTTCCGAACAGCAGCAGGAAGCCTCCAAGTGACCTTTATTTACAGTCAGTTAAACAGAAGTGTGACTAAAAATGCCAGGGAGCAAATCAGATTATTAATATTGATTGCTTAAAGAAAATGAATAATTTAGAAGCCAAGTCAGAATAAATACCCAGTGACAGAGATGAAGGAGCACAACATACCACATTTCTAACATCCATCCGTCATGCAGCAGTGTCCCCAGTCCGGAAATTGAGAATTTTCACCCTCACAAAGCACAATTAGTTTCATGACCCAGCATGACTGCCACTAGGAACTGTGCTCATTCAGCCCAGCGCTGGGGGAAATCCAGGGTGTTGAACTAAAGCTTTAGTCAACACTTCTCATGGTAAACTAATTACAAGTTCATAGAAGGTTTGCTTTCTGATTTTTATCAATAAAACATCAACCAAAAGAAGTTGGATTGCATTTTCTGTACTTATTGGGCAAGGCTCCAGGGTTTCAGTTTTTGATGACAGAATGTCTTTTGTGGTGCATACGCCGCAGAAGTTTCCAACAGCAGAGGCAGAGGTTTCAGATTGTTTGTAAGTAAATATTTTCAGAGGTTATCTCAACTTCCTGGAGCCCTGGTGGGGCAGTGGTTAAAATCTTGGCCGCTAACCAAAAGTTTGGCAGTTCGAGTCCACCAAGCTGTTCCTTGGAAACCCTGTGGGGCAGTTCTCCTCTGTCCTGTAAGGTCACTAAGAGTCAGAATTGACTCACCGACAACAGATTTATTTTTTTTAATTTCAAACTTCACTTCCAATATAAGTTGCCTTTCATTTATCGGAGTCTGTTGTCCACACACTTCGCCAACAACACAACTCTGTCCTAACTCCATTTGGTGGTAGGATGGATATAGAATATTTATTTATAGCAAAGTCTTGAGCATGTATTTTTTAATTACGTGGTTTTCTTTAAGCAGAGATTTTTGAACCATGTTCAAAGGTTTAAGTTATACTTAAAGTTATACTCTCTTATACCTGGAAATACTAATTAAACTACCTGGTGGGGGGAGGTTATGGCTATAATTATGTTTTAGGGAAGTAGATATTAATAGTTTTGCTGAAGTGGAAATATTTCAAAACTACTATGGTGGCAGAGAATGCAGGCATGTTTACTTAGGCTAGGACTTGGAGAAATTAAGCTCTGTTACTATCAGATTAATGTAGCAAATTAACTAGCCGTGTTCAAGGAAGCTACAATTTCTATATGACAGTAAACATAATTTGTAAACCAATCAATAAAGCAAGTCAAATCACTCATTTTCCCTATCCAGTATAGGCATTAGTATTCATTTATGCCTATACTAATTTATGTCATTCATAGCATGTATCGAGTGTAGGCATTAGCATTATCTTATACTCTTGTAAGGGAAGAAGAGTTACTGAGGTGAAATGGTTTCCATTTCTCTAGAGTGGACAGACTGATTTGTTCCCCAATTCAACACGATTGTTCGAAGTACATCCCCTTAGTACTCTGGCCATAGGCTATCTCGATGTACCTCTGGATGATCATCTCCCCAGATGTTCTATTTCCCTACAGATGGAAGGAGCCAGATGCAAGCTCCAGTGAGTGTTGAAATCATTTCATATTTAAATATTGATAGGCATTGGTCTCATTTTGTTGCCTGGTGGACTTCAGCAAACACTGGCCAGTTAACTGGCTTGACTGCCCCTAGGTGAGTCACAAGACCAATACAGATATGTTCTGCTGGCTAAAAAGTTGGGCACTGATGGAAGAAAGATTGCATCAAGCATGGTGGCAGCCTTCCAATCTGGCTAGTCATTAATTTAAGGATTGATCGTGCATCTTTCAACCATGAATGGATTCTTGCTCCCCTCGTACAGATGGGAGTTCACAATAAGATTGGTCCTATTCTAAAGCAACTGGTTGATTGATTATTTCCCAGTACAAGGAATTACTGATGCTTTTTACCAGGTTATCTGGTTATGCGTCTGTCATTTCCGGAAGTCTGTCATTTCCAGAAGTCTGTCATATGAACTTTGTTTTTATGAGAACTTAGATAATATAATACTCTTGGCAGGTAAACATAAGATCATATTAAAATCAGACTGTTCAGTCCTCTCTGGCCTAACATCAGTATGCCAACACTGCAGATTCGTAATCATTCTCCTGAGGGAAGAAGTCTCCTTCGCTTGGAATCCTGACAGGAAATAGAGGCCAATAGAGGCTTTTCCTTTACCTCACAGGTTTGAAAAAATTATTATTATTTACAGGCTGTGTTTTACTCTTTCTAGTATCTGTTCTTGGATGTTTTAGTCTGTTGTTTTTCAAAAGCATGCAAAACTGGTGTTCAAAGGAGATGGCAGCAACCACAAAAATGCGAAGAGCTTTAATTAAGTGCCACCATAAAGCCTTAATCACATTTGATGTTAAAGTAAAACAGTTTCTACTGAAGTGTTCAAAATGATTCAGGTAGCCAGCAGGTGGACTACCACAAGTCATTAGAATGTGAGGGGATTTTATGGGCACTTGTTTGTGTCTAGATACCAGCAAACTGACTGTGGTAACCATTCTTCCTGAAAGCAATTTCATTTTTGAAAAACCAAACCATGTAGAATTATGGTCTCTCATTTAGATTCTTGGGTAGTAAGGCGAGCTCACCAGTTCTGATTCTTTTCCTACCTCTAGGCAATGAAATGAACCAGGATCTTTTGAAAAGCAATAACGGGCAAATGTGCATCCTTTAATACATGGAAGCTGATATGAAAATACATGACTGTGTGGCATTCTCAGGTTTCTTCCCTTTGCTGGACAGGATGGTGATCGTCACTTTAATCGTGTCCATTTTTAATGGGATGCCTGGCTTTACCTGCAGAGGTGCCCTTATTCCCGCCCATTATAGGAAGCAAGTCATATGAATAATAATTCCTGCCATCAGATTACAAAAAGCAGCATCTCTAGAATTTATAAATATGGTGTCTTTATTTTATCCCTTTGTTTATACACAGATTAAAACATGGTCCCCCTTGGCTGCTGCCTATAATTGAATAGAATGTTCTGAGACTGCCCCATGGAGCCGTGCTTAAGTGGCTTGGGAATAGAGTCAACACCTGAAGAATAAATTTTCTCCTTGATCTTTCAATAGGGCTGTGCATTTTTTGATAATGTTGAGAAAACACAATAAAAATGGTACTTTTTAATGAGCAGAGAAATGTAGCTAGGCACTACACTGCCTGCTGCAGGAAGAGAAAGATTTTTCACTATTACTTAGAGGATGGGGTGGGGTATTTTTTCATATAATTAATTTCATCTTAATTTGCTTAGCTTTCTGTAGAAGATCATCAGATTGAAATTGCAATATATTTCTTTGTCTTTTTTATCCCTCTGAATTCTCAGCATAATTTAGAACCAGGGAAGAGCAACTCTTTTGCACTTTGCACGCAAGTCACAATTTCTTTATTGGGTTCCAAGGGATCCCTGGTCTCCAAGCTCCAGTCCACAGCTGCCACTGCATATGTTGCTGCTGCAAACTAAAACTTGCTGAAATAATCATTCCCTATGTTTTTAAGAGGCTGTGTTTAAAGCACGACTTGACACATCTCATTTCTTCAGGGAGCTTGAATTCGTATTGCAAGACAGCAGAGCCAATAAAAATCTAAGGTTTATTTATTTTTTTCTGTTCGATATTAAACATTATGAACAATCCTTGGAATCACTAATAGTGAGAAAGCTTTCTGAGCCTGAGGCATTGTATGTACTTTAATTTCTAGAATGCAAAGCACACATATAAATTAACACTACGTAGTGAATATAAAATATGAACCCTCCTCTATGTACATGGTTTAAAAATCCAAATAATCTGTAAACACACACAAAAAATTAGTCCCATTTATGTTTAAACCAAGGAAGTTTTATTTACTTTTTTTTTTTTTCCTTTTATAATCTTGATGCTGGTTATTTTCAAATAAAAATGTCAGTTAGAAAAACAATATTTTAATCGCTTCATTATCATATGGAAACCATACCAGTTCCCTTAGTTCATGGGATATACAAGATATTTCAATATAGGTAGAGATACACCAAACAGATATTTCTGTGTACTTCGACTTCTTCTCTTATATACCAATAAAACAATAAAAATTTACCTCTCAACCAGTATTTTCTAAAACTAATACAGAGAAGAACTCTTTGGACAAGCCAGAATCTCTATAAATTTTAAAATTAGATTGCTTGGGGGAGAACATTATCTCTGGAAATAAAAAGCATTGTTATCATCATCCCTAAGATGTTAAATTAAAAATATAATTTAGTGGAAGATAGTCTGGGCAGAGTTAGCTGAAAGCCTGAAGAGCTAATTGTCATTTAGGGTTTCCAATCTTTTTCTTTCATAAAAATTCCTAATAAGGACACCAAGACAATTTTCTCAAAAGGCATATTTTGTTTTTAATTTATTTTTCTTCCTTCAGGACTTCTGAATTGCCAAAGAGAAATAGGAAACATTTCTAAATGAAAATTATTCTAAGTGTGGTTTTTATAAATATTATAAGATTGAATTTCAAAGAGATCTAAACATTTTTTTTCATGTCGGAGGGATACACGTGGAAAATAAGTTGCATTTGAATATTTCAGTAGTTTTGTAAATAACATTTATGTTTAAGTTTGAATGTAAAGTGTGGAGAATTTAAGGTAGAATGGAATTCAGTTATTATAGAGTCTCTTTCTTTTTTTTTTTTTTCCTCAGGAGAAAGATGTGACAGCCTGCTTCCATAAAGGTTTATAGTCTTGGAAACCCAATGGCGTAGTTCTGCAGTGTCCTGTAGGGTAGCTATGGGTTGGAATCGACTTGACATCAATGGGTTTGGTTTGGCTTGGGTTAGCTATGTTTTCATCAGTGTGAAAGATCTCCTGCTTTTTGCGGCTTCATTGCATTCAGAGTGATGGCAGTAGATTATGAGGCAGGAAAGTAGATGTAAGTTCTTCCTTTGATATTTTCCTTGAGAAAGAAGGAGGTGTATCCCACAGGGTGGATACATTTCTTCTTGTCTATTTAACAGCCTCTAGAGACCCAAATGAGTCAGAATTGACTCATCGGCAGTGGGTTTGGTGTTTTTGGGTTAGAGATCCAAAGAGCCCTGGTGGTGCAGTGGTTAAGAGCTTGGCTGCTAACCAAAATGTTGGTAGTTTGAATCCACCAGCTGCTCCTTGAAAACCCTATGGGGCAGTTCTACTCTGTCCTATAGGGTCACTGTGAATTGGCATTGACACCATGGCATCAGGTTTTTTTTTTTTTTAGAGACCCAAGAGAGGAGGCGACCTGGTAACACAATGGTTAAAGCGCTCAACTGCAAACCTAAAGGTTGGTGGTTCAAAATCATCAACAGCTCTGTGGGAGAAAGATATGGCAGTCTGCTTCAGCAGAGATTACAAGCTTGAAAACCCTATGTGGTCATTATGAGTCAGAATCCACTAGACGGCAGTGGATTTAGTGGTAGAGACCTAGAAGTAACCAAAATGTCATATTTGACTATTATACAACCATTCCGTTTCTGAACAATTCAATGGTTTCATTTGGCTTCTTAAGTTTCTTTTTTTTAACAGGAAGGTTGTAAGTGTGACCCATATAAAATCTTTTAAAAATCTCCTGTCATTAGACTGGTCAAAGGTAAAGAAAGTTATCTATGAGGCCACTCATTTGACTCTTTATGGATAAAACTTATAATGATCAGACACTCTGCTGCTAAAATGGCCCTAGCAATTTATGTGGTCATGTTTGCCATGTCATAGTCCATTTTATGTCCCTCATTGATCCTCAATGAATCCATCTTCCTTTTCCTGTTGTTAGGTGCTGTCAAGTCTATTCAAACTCATGGCAACCCTAAGTACAATAGAATGAAACACTGCCTGGTCCTGCATCATCCTCACAATTGTCGTTATGCTTGAGCCCATTGTTGCAGCCATTGTATCAGTCCATCTGGTTGAGGGTCTTACTCTTTTCCATTGACTGTCTGCTTTACCAAGCATGATGTCATTTACCTAAACCAAACCAAAAAACCCATTGCCGTCTAGTCCAACTCAGCAACTGTACAGGACAGGGTAGAGCTGCCCCATAGAGTTTCCAGGTAGTGGCTGTTGGATTTGAAATGTCAACCTTTTGGTTAGCAGCTGAGTGCTTAACCACTATGCCACCAGAGCTCCATCCTTTACCTAGTCCACTGAAAATTAAAACAGTTTCACTTAAGATGGTTATAAGGTTTGGCTTTACCAGATAAACTTTCATAAAATACTAGGTTTAATTTTTTTGTGCTATTATCTTTATAGAAAGTTCTAGTAAATAATGTGGAAACCAGAAAAGTATATGTTTAGAATTTGGAAATAGCAAAATAACACTACCTTGAATTAACTTTTATGGACGAAGATTGTAGCTGAAAATAACGACATTTCTTAAAAAAATAGAGATTGGGAGCATGATTTGTCATTACTTAGCACATCTAAAAAGATCTTTTATGTGATAATATGCTTAATTACCCCAATTGAAGGAGCCTTGATGCTGCAATGGTTAACCAAGAGCTTGGCTGCTAATCGAAAGGTGGGTGGTTTGAATCCACCAGCAGCTCCATGGGAGAAAAGACCTGGTGATTTGTTTCCATAGAGATTACAGCCTAAGGAAACCCTAATGGGCAGTTATACTCTGTCATACAGGGTTGCTATGAGTCAGAATCGCCTTAACAGCACACAACAATAACAACAACCCCAACTGAGAGTGTGACAGAACTGTTTATAAAATCCTTCACTAATATCTTAACTAGGAGAGAGGAAAAATAGATTTTTTAAAAAATGTATAGAGTTAATTGCTTAATTGGTAGCTTAATGTTAGCAGTTTGTATAAGAAATAACAGAGAACTGCATATTAGTCTTACAGATAACAGAAGGGAAGACTGTTATCTATAGACTCTGAGATGATAGTACCAACTATACTTGACTGATCACTTGTGAGAAGCAAGAAACAGATGCCAAGAGTGACTTTAGATTTGGCCAACCTTTAAGTTTGGGTAGCTGAGAGGAAAATGGGTGTATTAACATAGGGGAAGCAAAAGATTTTTGAATAATATAATGAGTTTGCCTTGGAATCTTTGTTCATCTGAACTTCCCAGAAAGGATATCTAGATGAGAGATGAAAAAAGATAATGACTTGAAGAGATGTTGAGGCTAGAAATAGACACCTGGAAGTCATCTATATTTATACCTAGTGATTGAAGATTAGAAATGAACGTAGAAGAATAATTACCCAAAGACATGCTACCCAGAAATAGCCAAATCTAACATAATCTAATACAATATAATAATGTACCTTCTCCAGTTCTTTTACTATTACACATGCATGTATGTGCTCTTTCAGCTGCTCAGTTGCTTGCCTATTTTGTTATGAAAAGTTTTAAGCAGGCAACTAAGTTTAAGCATCAATACTGTTCCAAAGCACAACAGTTAATTGGTCACCTTGTGCTACAGCCTCCTTTCAGGACTAGTAACAAGGAGGAAAAAGAATAGACTGGGATAATACTCTTGCAAATTCAAATGTATTAGTGCTAGCAAGTAGTAATATGGGTGATAGCCTTTTCTTTATAGTTCACCTTGTCTCAAAAAAAATGAAATTCAGAAAGACCTCTGAATTAGGTTAATAATACAACAAATCAAAAGTGTCCTGTTTATTCCCTTTCTCCCTCTTCATGCTCTCTCCCTTTCATCCTTAGATGTAATTTCAGCCAATTTACAGTAAATACTGATTACAGCGATCAAATCATTTATTGCTACATCAAATGTCTTTTCTTACATCAAGGAAAAGAGAATTTTCTCTGAGTTGGTATACATCACAATTATGGTGGTCCCATTTGGATCTCTGATAACATTTCTAGACATTAAAACTCAAATTGCTAAGTTTCGTAGACTATGAACAGAATAACTATTCACTGTAATGCCTTAGTGCAAGCACATAAGAAGTGAAGAAAGAAAAAAACCTCAGGGAGGAAAATTACATGCAAATAGAAGGTATGAAAAAATTTCCTTAATCTGTGCTTCAATAACAGGGTCTAAAAATATGGTATGTATGCCCCTCTCAAGTCTCCAGTGAGAAAAACATCCAAAAGTTCACAAAGTGCAATTGTTTTTCCAAAATGCCTGATTAGGAAAATCAATTAACTAGGCAGATTGGGCCTTGTGGAGAAATTGCTTCATTTCATTGGAACAGGAAGAAAAAACTGTGAATGAAACCATTTGTCTTAGTCACCTAGTGCTGCTATAACAGAAATACCATGAGTGGATGGCTTTAACAAAGAGAAGTTTATTCTCTCACGGTCCAGTAGGCTAGAAGTCTGAATTCAGGGCGCCGGGTCCAGGGGAAGGCTTTCTCTCTGTCAGCTCTAGAGGAAGGACATTGTTATCAGTCTTCCCTTGCTCTGGGAGTATTTCAGCACAGGAACCTCAGGTCCAAAGGACACACTCTGCTTCCAGCACTGCTTTCTTGGTGGTATGAGGTCCCCATGTCTCTCTGCTCACTTCTCTCTTTTTATATCTACCTAATCTTGTAGATCTCATCAATATAACTGCCACTAAGCCATCTCATAACATCATAGTGATAGGATTTACAACACATAGGGAAATCACATCGGATGACAAAAATGGTAGACAATCATACAATACTGGGAATTATGACCTAGCCAAGTTGACAGATATTTTGGAGGGACACAAGTCAATCCATGATACCATTTTTTGCTACTGTTTTCCCTTTCCATGAAACTATTACAAAAGAGAGAAAGAAGAGGGAAAAACTCAATAGGAAGATGTCCCAAAGTTTCTCTGCCTGGTTAAGCCTTGGCTACTATTCTGATGTCCCAGCCTCCTCCTACAGAGATTCTGATCTTTTATTTATAGCCCCTGGCCAGATTTTTACTCTTTAGGGGTACCACAAAGTCTTGGGTTGCTGGTCTCCCAAGACTAGATTCTAAATAGGATGTGATGTCTCAAAGTTATCCTTTCTATACCTGTTGCCATTGAGTGTATTCTGACTCATGGTGGCCCCGTGTGCTATACTGTAGAACTGTTCCATAGGATTTTCTCATCTGCAATCTTTAAGTAGGAGCCCAGTGGTGCAATGGTTAAGTGTTTGGTTGCTAACTGAAAGGTTGGCAGTTGAAACTCTCCAGCTACTCCACAGGAGAAAGATGTTGCAGTCTGCTTCCATAAAGATTACAGCCTTGGAAACCCTGTGGGACAGTTATACTCTGTCCTATAGGGTCACCGTGAGTCGGAATTGACTGGATGGGTTTTTGTTTGGTTAATTTTTAATGAAGCAGATGACCAGGGTTTTCTCCTGCAGAGCCACTGGGTGGGTTCCAACTGCCAACTTTTAGGTTAGTAGAAGACAGCAAACTGTGCCATCCAAGGACTTTCCTTTCTATAAGGATCTGGAAAATAAATAGACCAAGACTTTTTTTTTTAACTTCCAGTTTTCATTGCTAATGGTTGCTGAAGGGATAAGCAGCAACAAGGATGACCAAAACAAGCAGATAAATGCCAGCATTCCCAGAAATGCCCAGCTTTGCCTGATAATTACCCCAAATACCCAGAGACTCTTGCTGACATCTTTTGCTCTAGAGCATGATTTTAATCAAACTTCTCTTTCCTTCAGTGCCTGGATCTTCTCTGGGCGATTAAGAGTCCTTTGCTATTTTATATTTGGTTGATTCAGCAGAAAGGTCTGACAGCTTATCAGTGTAGATACAAAAATAGGTATGTATTATTTTTTATTATGTAATAGAATATTTATGTAAATATACCCAGAAACCCTGGTGGCGTAGTGGTTAAGCGCTACAGCTGCTAACCAAAAGATTGGCAGTTCAGATCCACCAAGCACTCCTTGGAAACTCTATAGGGCAGTTCTACTCTGTCCTGCAGGGTCGCTATGAGTTGGAATTGACTTGAGGGCAACGAGTTTGGTTTTGTTTTGGTTTATACCTGGCTTTATGCAGATAAACCGCATTTCTGGGAATTACAGAACTCTGACTCTTATCTCTTAAGTGCCTTCTACTCTACCAGCCCCAGGTCATATTAGGACATTTTTTCACCATGAAAGCTCTAAAACAAATTTTGAAAACCCTGATAATACTTAGATTTCAACTGGTTTGGATTTCAACTGGTTTGGATTTCAAACCAGTTAGTGTGTTGGTGAGTTATTTAATTTCTCTCTGCCTTCATGTCTTATTTGTAAAATAGAAATAATATTGCCTACCTCATAGGAACACCGTGATAATTTAATGTTAATGTATTGAAAATACACACAACTGTGCCTTTCACAGGGAAGAACTATGTGATTATTATCATTGCCAAGGTTAATCTTGCAACTAAGTGTTTGTTGTGGTGGTGGTGGTGGTGAAAATACACACATCAAAACATTCACCTGCTCAACAAGTACCACATTTACAATTCCATGACGTTGATTACATTTCTCGCGTTGTACCACCATTATCTCTATTCTTTTCCAAACACAAATTCCCTTTGCAACTAAGGTTTATTTGACCCACATTGGATTTCAAAAATTACAAATTTGTAAAAAAAATTCTTATTTGGGAGTATTCTTGAAAAGTCAAGAGCTCTGACCACAAGTGAACCCCCATTAGCCACACGGAAACAGTAGATGGCCATTGAATAATGTCACCCCTTTAGAGAGGGAATGCATGATCAGTTGACCACATGGCCACCATTTTCTCATATCCAATACACTTCATACATAAGCAAGTCACCTGGCCCCATGGGTATTATACTATGACACCTCACCTAAAAATTCTAGCCCATTTTGGTGATTATTTATACTGGCTCTTAATCTTCCAATCTGAGCAATTCCTCGTATAGAAAACGACTTTCTCCTGCCCTAATACCTATGGAAAACTTTCATAAGGATGGGTCTGGGATTGCTCACAATGAGTTACGTCTGCATAACTCTACTTCTTTCTCTCCGACCCAGAATCTTATCAGAATTCAGAAAGTGAGAAATATGACTATGGGGAATGCTTTAAATATCAGCACTAAAATACACATTTTACATTTGGGGTGTATGTGTGTGTGTGTATGTGTGTATGGTGATTCCAAGTATGAGAATTGCTTTTCAACAGAGCATAAAACATTTTCAGTTTTTAAAAAAAATTGGCTATCATGAAACCATAGCCTTTTTTTCCACCCTAACTTTGGCTGCAAACTCATCTGCTCCTCCATGTGCAGCCCTCCACCTCGTTCTGAAAGGCACCGTCATGTCTAAGATACCAATCGAAGGCCCTATGTGATGTGGGCTGCCAGCGAGACTGCTCTGTGATCCCATACTGAACACCCTGTAATGAGGATTCTTCCTGCTTTGAGGCATTTCTTTTCATGGGTTGCAGCTACCACTAGAAGTACGGTTCATTTCTGCTGCAGGCTGGTCAAAGAAATAGTCAGGTTTTTAATAACAAGCTGTAAGCCCTTGCAAGTCAAAGGGTGAGAAGGAAGGAGGGAGAAAGAGGAGGGTGCCCAAAGTTATTTCAATAGGCAAGCTCCAAAGTAAGTCTAAGGTTAATACTGCCTAATTAATGACAGCACCAAATGGAGCCAAAAGCGTGAAATCTGTAAATGGCTAATAATAAGGGCTAGATAAATATACCCCACTTTCTGTGTGTGTTCATAGGTCCGTCAACAAAATGTAATTGAGGTAAATGGGGTTTTCTACTTATTTCTTATTCTTAAATTTAGTGCTGAGAGAGCGTTGAGCTCCTTTCCTTTCTTACCTCAAAAAATCTCCATTAACTTAACAAATCTTACACCTGGTAATGTCACCGCTAGGATCCAGGACACAGACGCCTTTGAAGGGCATTTACAGGGAGGAAAGGCTCAGTCATGTGTAGCACACCTTCAGCACTCGTTCATCTCTTTGCAGTTATAACTGACGGACCCTAAGCGTGGGGTTGGGGAGAGGACGGAGTTGTTGCTTTCAACTCCTCATGCCTGTGAAAACCAAGACTTTCCATTCTCTTGCTTAAATGCTCAAATTCAAATCATTTTTTAAGTACAGTGACTCTTTAATAAAAAGGGCAAAGAAGATAGGATCTAAAAAAGAAAGATTTTAGGAACAAGGGGATTTTTATTGTACTTCTTTTTCCAAGTCTTGAATTAATCACAGCTGTCTTGTCTTTCCCCGGCAAAGGTTATTTTTATCTAGCATGCTTTAAATTAAAAGCCAACAACAACAAAGGGAGCAATCTGATGTTCTTCAAGCTCCCATCACCTTCCACAGAAAAGAGTGAAGCCTTAGCTCGGTGCAGCTAAGAACCCAGCTTTTAATTATATCTTCGTTGTGTTTACATGAACTTTCGTTTGCATTTCAGAAGGCTTATGGAGAGATTCCTGCTGCTGACCCTGGAGTCGTGGTGAATTTCTCCATCAAGTCAGTATTGATGAGCTGCAAAGTTCAGTGAACAGGAAAATTCTGCTCCTTTTATTGCCAATGTGACAGGTTACTTTATTACCATGCCTTTCACAGCAATTTAACAGTTACCCTGGTAACGGATTCAGTGAGGTAATGGGATCACAGGCATTAGAGCCGAGGAAGGCTGGCCGCTCCCGAGCCAGCCATCTGCTGGCTGCTGTTCCGAATGCTGTCTGCCTGGAGGAACCCTGACAATCACGACAATCACAGGCCTGCATGGCAATGAGGCAGGTTAAACCGCAGGCCTGCCCTATTTAGCTGTACTCTGGTGATTTGTCTTTCTAATTCTATTGAAATAATAATCAGGATTTGTTTCTGATTAATTAACTAACCTTTTGGTAAAAAGATTAGATAACGAAATTGCTGCCTATTCAGAGATAATGAGATTTTTATTACTCTGTCAAAAGAAAAAAGTACATTTATGTGTCACCAGCCGCTATGTCAAGAGAAGGAAAAAAAAAAAGATTTAAGTCTTTGTCAGATGTGTATAGTCCTCAACAGACTAAGAGTGTGCTTAATTCTGCAGGAACTCCCCAGTCTTGTTTGAAGCCTTTAGGAAGAGCTTTGAAAACAGCAAACAAAGTAATAAACACATTTAGGCCAATAGGCTTTTGGGGAGGGTGCTAATTTGTTTTAAAATGTCTCCTAATGGAGAGAAACGCTCGGGAGTTTCAGGAACTTGCCTGTACTGTGTGGGTGTATTTATGTAAGTGTGAGAGTGTGAAGAAAGCAGTAAAACCTCCTCGCCAGGCTTTAAAATGACATATGTAGACAGGCTGCTTTTCCTCTGCACTACAGATATGTCTTCGGCTTGCAGTACATTTGTCTTCTGGCAGGAGTTGTACTTGGGCAATGGGAAGGGGGAAATCATCCAAGCTTAGCCGGCTGGGAGGTCACCTGTGACTGTCACAGGTAGGCTGTGTTAGGAAATGAGTTATTCTGACTGGCTGAGTAAAAAGGGAAGAGGCCCTTTTTCCCTCCCAGACACGCAGCCGGTCGATTTAACCTTTTCTCTTAAGAAGTCACAGCTCAATCCTTTGTTGAGACTTTCATTTTCTCATTCCTCTGTGGCTTCTTCAACGTTGCAGCACCAAAGATATATCAATCCTGAGAAAAGCACCTCCTTTGGATAAAGAGATGCCAAATGAGCCAAAAAGGCTGTGTGTGTCAGGGAACGGAGCCCAGTATATTTCCAAATAAAACTTCACAGAGCTACAATATTGTTTTAATTACTAAAACCTGAGGAGGGAACGCAGCGTGTGTCTCTTCCTGCAATGCCATAAAGCTGAGGAATGGGAGGGAGGGCCAAGTGGTGGGCTGGGACCCAGCTGAGCATTTCGCTGAAGTGTATTTGTGTCGCTGTCTTTTCAGAGTCAATGAGATAGTTATGTTTCTTGTGACATCCTGTGGCCTTGGCTGCCTCAGTTTGTGCGTGTATGAACATAAAAAAGATTTCAAGTGCTAAAAATGAATGTTTCTGTTCTGGATTTCATATGGCTTGCAGACAAGTTGAAACAGACCGAAAAAGAATTGTGACGGGGATCAGATGTGAACATTCTGTAGCCTATTCTCCTGTTCTTGGGTCCCCACCCTCTATCTTCCCTTTATCCTCACTCCTTCCTCCTGCACCTCCAATTGCCAGTGAACAGGCTCCTTGTCTGACAACAGATGCTTGACAAAGAGAAGTAAGACATTAAAGAGGAGGAGGTGGCTGCTGGAGGTGTGGATGGGTGGGGGTGGGGCTCGCTGAGAGTTCATTACCACATGCTTTTAACCAAGAACTTGCTCTCCTTGGCTCACCACCAAATGAAGGGAACAAATGGGGCAGGGGCAGGGAGCCTTTGTCTTCAAGCTCTCAGTGAAATACAGGGTTAATATTAGCAATTATTATTAAAATTAGCCAAATGTTATTAAATGATCTTTGCATAGAAGAATAAGTATAGTTTTCCCTTTGGCAGACAATGACATCTGGAGCTCTACATTTTCATGAAATGACTATACTTAACAAAAACATTACTTCATTTTTGTGGTATTTCTTTTGTGCCTAGGAGCAACCCTGTAATTGTTCACTTCAATTACAACATTACTATTTTAAACTGAAACCCATTTTATCTGCATGCCAGCTTTTTATTTGTTTTACCAACTATATCTATTTCCATTACTGCAAGGCTGATGGTTTGTCTCAAGAGGAAATCAAATCCATTAATTCAGAAATTTCAAGCTCGGCTGGGTCTGCCATAAGCAGCATTTCTTATGCTAATAGCAAATGTGCCGAGACTGAAAGGAACTGACATGGCTCTGTTTTTTATCATAACTTAAGCATTTATGTAAGAAGGCAAATCTAATAGTACTAGGAAACTGTAAGTGTTATTATATATAATTCACTTTCCTGAGATCTGGACAGGGCTCTGGTTTGTGTAGCTGTGGCTTAAATCAGGCTGCCATGAGACTTAACTCACCTGACTTTTCCTATTTAGCCAACATATTGCTTCACAACAGATACATCTAGCGTGAAACTACATTTGTGGCTTTTTTTTTTTTTCTTCTTCTCAACATTTTTTTCCCCTTAAAAAGAGGCTTTTGTCAATGCAGAAAAAAATTTTTCCTTTTGCATTCAGCTGATGTCTGAAACTTATCCTTCTTATAGCGCTAGCTTGAGACAAACCTGGCCCCATTCTGCTTCATTTTTAATGCACTCTGTTTGGGTCCTATCACATGGTGTGTGTTCCATTAGATAGCTTGCCTCGATAAAATCTGACTCTGACCCAGAAAAAAAAAAAAGAGAGAGAGAGAGATTGCTTCTGACTCCTGCGTAAGCTTTTGCAGGCACTGTGACCTGTTTATGTCAATGGTAAAGTGTAAGAGATTCCTATCACAGAACCACATCATCTTCTGGGATATAAAAAACACAGAAAGCTCTGGAGGACCTCGGCCCTCCTTTGTCACCACCAAGCCCATCAGTGCTGTAAATCAGTCCTCAGTGGGAGCTCTTGTACACTAGCCGTCACCCATAATCTTTGGAGAAGTAGACAAGGCTTTTAGGAATTGCTGAACCATGAAGTTGACCTGCTTAGGGTTTTGTTGTAGGCTATTAAATCCAGGATGGCTGTTTTAAGATGATTCCACCTTCTTCTTGCCTTGGTTTAGTTAAGCAACTCTACCCCAAGCTCACTATTTGCCTGATTTAAAAAAAAAAAAAAAAAAATCAGAATGGAGAAACCTGCTGTTTGAGAGTACTACCTTCACACACCAATTTAATGAGTGATTTATGCTGACGTAGTTTACAGGCTCAAGCAACTCGATACTAATTTTGCAGCTAAGGAAAGATTTACTAACTGTACATACTGCTCTGCTTTTGTTGGCATGGGTACCATGATTCTTTTCTCCAAAAACAAACTCTAAATCTTTTGTAAACATGCATTATTTGGTTAACACATTGTAAATGGATCCCGGTTGCGCAGCACAAGCGCTCCTCACTATTATGTAAACAATTATTCACTGAAAGGCTTGCTTTAAGTTGTAAATGAATATATTTCAGCTGTAATGTTGCTTTCAGACCTGCCCAGTGGTATAAATCTGGTCATTTGTTTTTTGCACTCTGCCTGTTACTAACCAGTTAGAAATGTGCTGATTATTTGCACAAGCCTTTCACACTGCGAGCACAGTTAAATTGCGGTTTTATTTTTCCTGTGTTTGATGAGTGTTAACAAGAGCACCATTTGAGGAAACCCAAACCAAATACAGCTCTTTAATTGGGGTTGGGGGTGTTTGGGAAAAGCCACCTGGTGAGTAATTCTACTGTTTAATGTTTAAGAGTTCACCCAGCTCACTGTAGGACTTACAGCAAAATTAATTAAAGGGAGTTGACAAAAATTCAGGGCCATGTTCAGTCAACTGAATAGCTTGAAATATGGTGAATCCAGTTATTGGGGGTGCAAATTGCTTTGTGCAGTGTCTAATTCCCAACCATCTCCTTTAAACCCCTACTCTTGCCAAGCAGCTCCATGTTTGGATTAGGCAATTTTACATTTTAGATCCTTCAAAAGAATACAGTTTGGAGAAGAAAATGAAGTAGTGATCTCACAGGGCACATGACCTGCTTTCATAGGATCTGTCCAGGGGCTGATAAAAGTTCTAGCCAACTCAGCTTTGCCTTTTTTTCTTTTTTTCCTAAACAGCCCATTAATCACTTTTAAAGTTTCCCTACCCCTTGTAGTTTGATGAGGTTTCAGTAGTGTGCTGATCTGCCAAACTTTGAGGACAAAAATATTATGACCTGAAATGGTCTCATTGGTATGAACCAGAGCAAATGTTGCAGCTTTATCTACCTCTGTTGATAAGTTACTAAACCATTGACTTAGTTAGTGCTGACCTTAGATCAAGCCTCAGATCATGGGAAAAGCCCCAGGTTCTACCCCTGGATTTGCCCCTAACTAGCTCTGTGACTTTGAGCACTCAGTTAGCCTCTGTGAGCCTTATCTATGACATGATAGGATAGGACAGCAAGATCATTATTGTTCCTTCTGGAACTAAAATTCTTTGAACGTCTGTGGTACATAATTCTAGCTGCTATTTTGCATCCATAAATAAATATAGGAAAGAGACTTAGTAGTCAAACAGTATGGTAGCTAAAAGTATGAGGCTTTTTACCTCCATATTGAATATTAAAAAGAAAATCTGGACCTCATAAAAATTAAAAACTTTTGTTCATCAAAAGGCTTTATCAAAAAAGTGAAAAGATAACAACTGGGAGAATATCTTCGGAAACCATGTATTCGACAAGAATCTAACAACAAATAAAATATTAACAACAAAAAGACAAATAATCCAATCATAAAATGGGCAAAGGACTTGAATAGACACTTCACTGCACATACGAAAAGATGCTCAGTGCCATTAGCCATCAGAGAGATGCAAATCAAAAACCATAATGAGATACCATTTCACTCCCACTAGGATGGCTAAGATTAAAAAATAAAGAAATAAAAAAAAACAGAAAATGACAAATGTTGGTGAAGATGTGGGGAAGCTAGAATCCTTATCCACTATCACTGAGAACGCAAAATGGTACAGCTGTTGTGGAAAACAATGTGGTCATTCCTCAAAAAACTAAAAATAGAACTACTCTATGACCCAGCAATTCCATTGCTAGATATATACCCAAAAGACTTGAAAGCAGAGACTCAAAAAGACACTGGTACACCAATGTTCACTGCAGCATTATTCACAACAGCCAAAAGGTAGAAACAATCTAAATACCTATCAACAGATGAATGGATAACAAAATGTGGTTCATACAGACAATGGATTACTACTCGACCAGTAGGAGAAATGAAGGTTTGATGCATGCTACAGTATGGATGGAGCTTGAAGAGATTATACTAAGTTAAATAAGCCAATCACAAAAGGACAAATAATGTGTGGACTCCCTTGTATAAAAAGATAAGAAAAGGCAAATATATGAGAACAAAGTTTATTAACAGTTACCAGGGGTGGGAGGGAGAGGGTTGAGAGGGATTAATGGTGATGCAAAACTCACATTGATTAAGGGTAGGGTTGCACAGCCAATTATTGCCATTGCTGTCAATGTTGTATACCTTGTATGATAGATATATTTATAATAATGACAACAAATAAAAAAAAAAAGGGAGAGAGAGAAAGAGTACCTGATGAGGCTGCTTCTGTATACCCAAACACCTCATGGGATTTGGTTCCTTGATTTGGAGGTTTACGGTCATGATTTCACGGGACAACCCCCTTAATGGGCCTAATAACGTGCTTAGTGCTTCTGTTCTACCTCCTGCTCCTAGTTGTATAGTGCTGGGGTATTAAAAGCTTGCAAGTGGCCATCCAAGGCACAACAATTCGTCTCTATTCACCTGGAGCAACAGAGGAAGAAGGGGAGTCAGGAATAGGAGGCGGATATGGAATGTGTAGTTCATTTTCTCCATGTATACCTGCCTCCTTTGCCTTGACACCAGAAGAACCAGATGGTGCCCAGCTACCATTACTGAGCATTTTGATCAAAGATTCCATACAAGAATCCTGATCAAAAGAAGAAAAATGCAGAATAAAATTTAAAATTCTCATGAACTCCAGACTTTTTCGAGCTATGGAGGTTGGATGAACTCCTGAAAATATTGCCCAAAGATAGCCTTTAAACCTTAAACTAAAAATATCTCCTGAAGTCATCTTATAGCTTGACTAATAAAAAAAGGCTTGCCTTGAGCATTATGCTTTTAAGAACTATCTATATGGGATCAAATTGACAGCAGCAACTGGAAAGATTAGAAAGGAAACTTAGGGTGAAGTGAATTCAGGTTAATCAGAAAAGGAAGGTGAGAATGATTGTACAACTCAAGAACATAACCGGTGTCACTAATTGTACACATAGAAACTGCTGGATTGATGGATGTATGCTTTGCTGTGTATATTCTCAGTAACTATAACAAAATTTTAAAAAAAGAAAATCTGTGGTTTCTTAGTAACTACCAATTCTGTAGAGTTAATAAAGATTAGACACTCTTTTATCAGTGGCTATTCATTGCAGCCATAAGTAACTATATTATCATCACCCAAACCACGTGAGTCATATCGTTTAGATGTACAATGGTCTGTAATTGTACATTATTATTTAAATTAATAATTGTACATTATTATTTCTAATTAGTTTAACACAGTTTCTCCTGTAGTGACCAGGCCCCCACAGGTCTGTCAGTTTGTCATACTGGGGGGATTTTATTGCTGTGATGCTGGAAGCTCTGCCAGCAGTACTCAAATACCAGCAGGGTCACCCATGATGGACAGGTTTCAGCTGAGCTTCCAGCCTAAGGCAGACTAGGAAGAAGGACCTGACAGTCTACTTCTGAAAAGAATTAGCCAGTGAAAACCTTATGAATAGTGGCAGAACATTGTCTGATATAGTGCCAGAAGATGAGCCCCTCAGGTTAGAAGGCACTCAAAACATAACTGGCAAAGAGCTGCCTCCTCAAAGTGGAGTCAACCTTAATGACGTGAATGGAGTCAAGCTTTTAGGGCCCTCATTTGCTGATGTGGCATGACTCAAAATGAGAAAAAATAGCTGCAAACATCCATTAATAATTGGAACTCAGAATGTATGAAGTATGAATCTAGGACAATTGAAAAGCATCAAAAATGAAATGGAATGAATAAATATTGGTATCCTAGCCATTACTGAGCTGAAATGGGCTGGTATTGGTCATTTTTAATCAATCATATGGTGTACTATGCTGGGAATGACAACTTGAAGAGGAATGGTGTTGCATTCATAGTCAAAAACAATACATCAAGATCTATCCTGAAGTACAACACTGTCAGTGATAGGAAAATATCCATATGCCTACAAGAAAGACCGGTTAATACTACTATTATTCAAATTTATGCACTAACCACTAAGGCCAAAGATGAAGAAATTGAAGGTTTTTACCAACTTCTGCAGTCTGAAATGGATCAAACATGCAATCCATATGCACTGATAATTACTGGTGATTGGAATGCAAAAGTCAGAAACAAAGAAGAAGGATCAGTAGTTGGAAAATACGGCCTTGGTGATAGAAATGATGCTGGAGATCACGTGATAGAATTTTGCAAGACCAATGACTTTTTCATTGCAAATACCTTTTTTCAACAACATAAATAGAGATTATACATGTGGACATCGCCAGATGGAATACACAGGAATCAAATCGACTACATCTGTGGAAAAAGACAATGGAAAAGCTCAATATCATCAGCCTGAGCAAGGCCAGGGACCGACTGAGAATCAGACTATCAATTACTCATATGCAAGTTCAAATTGAAACTGAAGAAAATTAGAACAAGTCCACAAGAGCCAAAATACAATCTTCAGTATATACCACCTGAATTTAGAGACTATCTCAGGAATAGATTTGACTCATTGAACACTAATGACTGAAGACCAGATGAGTTGCGGAATGACATCTGGGACATCAAAAATGAAGAAAGAAAGAGGTCATTGAAAAGACAGCAGAGAAAGAAAAGACCTAAATAGATGTCAGAAGAGACTCTGAAACTTGCTCTTGAACATCGAGTAGCTAAAGCAAAAAGAAAAAAATGATGAAGAGCTGAAGAGAAGATTTTAAAGGGCAGCTGTAGAAGACCAAGTGTTATGATGACATGTGCAAAGACCTGAAGATAGAAAGCCAAAAGAGAACATACTCAGCATTTCTCAAGCTGAAAGAACTGAGGAAAAAATTCAAGCCTCAAACTGCAATATTCAAGGATTCTATGGGGAAAATATTAAACCATGCAGGAAGCATCAAAAGGGATGGAAAGCATACACACAGTAACTATACCAAAAAGAATCAATTGACATTTAACCATTTCAGGAGGTAACATATGATCAGGAACCCATAGTACTGAAGGAAGAAGTCCAAGCTGCACTGAAGGCATTGGCGAAAAACAAGGCTCCAGGAATTGACAGGATACCAATTGAGATGTTTCAACAAATGGATGCAGTGCTGGAAGTGCTCACTCGTCTATACCAAGAAATTTGGAAGACAGCTATCTGCCAACTGAAAGGAAAACATCCATATTTATACCTGTTTCCAAGAAAGGTGATTCAACCAAATGCAGAAATTATCGAACAATATCATTAATATCACACGCAAGCAAAATTTTGCTGAAGATCATTCAAAAGCAGCTGCAGCAGTATATCGACAGAAAACTGCCAAAACTTCAAACTGGATTTAGAAGACGACGTGGAACCAAGGATATCATTGCTAATGTCAGATGGATCCTGGCTGAAAGCGGAGAATACCAGAAAGATGTTTACCTGTGTTTTATTGACTATGCTAAGGCATTTGACTATGTGGATCATAACAAATTATGGATAACACAGCAGAGAATGGGAATTCCAGAACACTTAATTGTGCTCATGAGGAATCTGTACATGGATCAAGAGGCAGTCATTTTAACAGAACAAAGAGATGCTGCCTGGTTTAAAGTCAGGAAAGGTGTGCATCAGGGTTGTACTCTTTCACCATACCTATTCAATCTGTATGCTGAGCAAATAATCCAAGAAGCGGGACTATATGAAGAAGAACGGGGCATCAGAATTGGAGGAAGACTCATTAACAACCTGCCATATGCAGATGACACAACCTTGCTTGCTGAAAATGAAGAGGACTTGAAGCATTTACTGATGAAGATCGAAGACCACAGCCTTCAGTACGGATTACACATCAACATGGAGGAAAAAAAAAAAATCCTCACAACTGGACCGATAAGCAACATCATGATAAACGGAGCAGAGATTGAAGGTGTCAAGGATTTCGTTTTACTTGGATCCACAATCAACATCTGTGCAAGCTGGAGTCAAGAACTCAAAAGGTGCATTGCATTAGGCAAATAGCTGCAAAAGACCTCTTTAAAGTGTTGAAAAGCAAAGATGTCACCTTGAGGACTAAGGTGTGCCTCACTCAAGCCATGGTGTTTTCAATCACTTCAGACACGTGTGAAAGTGGACAAGGAATAAGGAAGAAAGAAGAAGAATCGACACCTTTGAATTGTGGTGTTAGTGAAGAATATTGAATATATCATGGTCTACTAAAAGAATGAACAAATCTGTCTTGGAAGAATTACAACCAGAATGCTCCTTAGAAGTAAGTCTCAACTGTTTTGGACATGTTACCAGGGGGGATCAGTTCCTGGAAAAGGACATCATGCTTGTTAAAGTAAAGGGTCAGCAAAAAAGAGGAAGACCCTCAACAAGATGGAATGATACAGTGGCTGCAACGATGACTCAAGCATAGCAACAATTATGAGGATGGCGCAGGACTGAGCAGTGTTTCCTTCTGTTGTGCGTAGAGTCACTATGAGTGGGAATCGACTCGACGGCACCTAATAGCAACATAGTGATCAGTATCCAAACTACCTTTTTCTTCCTGACAAGTTACTTATTCAGATATCTATTTTATGTATTAAATTCAATTTAGTTAAAAAAATGAAATTAATGTGCATATCAATATATATATATCACACACACACACACATATATATTTACCCCGTTTACTTCAAGTCAATTCCAGCTCATGGCAACTGCATGTGATACAGAGTAGAACTGCTCCGCAAGGTTTTCTTGGCTGTAGTCTCTAAAAAAATAAGATTATCAGTCCTTTCTTCCATGTGCTGCAGGGTGGGTTTGAACACCCACCTTTAGGTTAGGAGTTGGGTGTAAATCATTTGTACCATTCAGGGATCTTTATCAATACATATCTGTGAAAATAAAGACAGGAGACATTTTCTTTTCTCTGAAACTTTCTCTTCTTTAGAAATTGATACAAGTTATCACTCATGACAAATTGGGGCCAATTTGTCCCAATTTGTCATGAGTGATACTCATGATTTTGTACTCAATTTGTCTTTTTGAGTATAAAAAGCCCATTTAAGAACTATTATATCAGGTTCGTTATAATGGAAAAGATAGGACTTGTCCAGTTCTTTTGCTGTAGCTACACTCAATCTTGTAAATAAAAAACAAGCACGCTCCTGGCATATACCTCACCCTACTATAAATATTCTACATGCTGGTCCACAAAGAAAATGGAACATTTTTTAATTGTAAGTATTTTAGTTAGAAAAACCCTTTGGAATTTTTTTTTTTTTTAAATTGGTAGTTTTTAGTTATTTCTGAGTCCTGATAATTGGTTTATTTTCGAATTTAGATGTTAGACCAAACTGAAGTATCAGCCATGTTGCCTTTTATTAGCTTCTCTATTTGCCACACTTTTCATTCAGTGCTTCCTAAAAATATATATCACTGCTCACTACTGCTTTTTTTTTTTTTTTTGCCTGCTTCTGACCCTGTCCAGACAGCTGCGCTGTCATGATTTTACATTTCAGTGTTCCACTTTATAACACAATCTCTAGGAATACCACGTTGAAAAGGAGGAACCATTTCTTCCAGGCCAAATGTGTAGAGTGTTGATAAAGTCAATCCAGGATTGAAATGTGTATTGAGTAGCTCACCTGTGACCTTAGAAGCATTCGTAAGGAGGAAAAGGTGCTTTTGGTCTCTATTGTAGCCTTGGTTATTTAGATAAGCCACAGACTTGGTCTATTATTTTTTCCTATCAAATTTAAACTTGCATGTTTATTACAAAAAATGGTCACCTACACAATGAAGGAAACCCTGGAGGCATAGTGGTTAAGTGCTACAGCTGCTGACCAAAGGGTTGGCAGTTCAAATCCACCAGGCACTCCTTGGAAACTCTATAGGGCAGTTCTCCTCTGTCCTATAGGGTTGCTATGAGTTGGAATCGACTCAATGGCAATTGGTTTCTCTTTCTTTTTTTTTTTTTTTTAGATACACGAAAGATTCAAGTAAGTTTTTACAGACACTTATTCATGTCACAATATTATGCTAAATGAATTGAAGAATTCAAATATTCTAATGCGCAGGTCCCTAGGTGGCACAAAGGGGTCCTGGTGGTGTAGTAGTTAAGGGCTTGGCTGCTAACTGAAAGGTCAGCAATTCAAACCCACCAGCTGCTCCATGGAAGAAAGATGTGGCAGTCTTCTTTCATAAAGATTACAGCCTTGAAAAACCTATGGGGCACTTCTACTCTGTACTACAGGGTCACTATGAGTCATAGTTGGCTCAACAGCAACAAAAACAAAGGTGGCACAAATGACTTGTGCTCAGCTGGTAACCAAAAGGTTGGTGGTTCAAACCCACTCAACAACAATGTAGAAGAAAGGCCTGGAAATCTGCTTTTGTAAAGATTACAGGCAAGAAAACTTCATGGAGCACAGTTCTGCTATATAACATCTGGGGTCACCGTGAGTCAGAATCTATTCAACAGCAATGAGTTTTGGTTTTAGTTTGGGATATTCCCTCTAGCTGTGCCTGAGCTGAGACTTTCATGCTATTGTCAATTAGCCAACATGATCTAGTTAGAAATTATTCTGTACTATTTTCCTGAGCGGACAGAATTCCCTTGCTATGACATATCTCAGAAGATGTCCAGGTATCTAAAGGATCTTTAAATAGTTATGCTGCCTTGGTTGATTCTTTTCTTTTCAATTACTTACCCTCTAAACACGTTGATTGGAGCCCTGGTGGTACAGTGGTTAAGAGCTTAGCTGCCAACTAAAAGGCTGGAAGTTCAAATCTACCAGCTGCTCCTTGGAAACGCTATGAGGCAGTTCTACTCGGTCCTGTAGGGTCGCTATGAGTTGGAATTCACTCAACAGCAATGGGTTTGGTTTTTTTTTAATGCTTTGATGGTAAGGTAAAAGCCTTCTGTTTTTAGACTTGTTGGTATGAGGACTTATATCTGGCTATCACTCATTTAAATACTTTAGTAGCAGGAAGGGAATAATTTAGTAGCCATCCTCATATAATTTCACTCTTAAATAAGCATGTATTGTTTTTTACAGAAATAATGATGCTTTTTTAAGCTTTTTTTTTTTTTGTCTTTTTCAAAGGATAATTAAATGTGTCATTCTTTCAAATGCAATGTGAGATGATGATGGTAAATGCAGAAAAGAACCACCAAACCTAGACCAGAGGGATCAGGAAAGGCTGCCCTGCTGATCGATGCTACAACAACACTGAGTATTGAAGGATAAGAAAATTTAGCTTGGAGAAAGGAAGCAGGGTTCTTTTCAGGCAGAGGGAAGAACATATGTTGTCCTATAGGTTTGAGTTTAAATCACGTGATGTTAGAAATGCCTCCCCTAACAACAACACAAATGTTTTTTTATATTTTATACAAAATTAATTATTTAAGAAAATTATCTACCTCCTCATTTTAAAACGGAAATTTGGGATATATAATAAAACTGGTTCCTATTGAGTTGGTTCTGACTCATGGTGACCCCATGTGTTACAGAGTAGAACTGCTCCATAGGGTTTTCTTGGCTGTAGTCTTTACCAAAACGGGTTACCAAGCCTTTCTCCCATAGCACTGCTGAGTATGTTCTAACCACCAACTTTTAGGTTAGCAGCCCATTGAGAAAGCTAATAAATGGCTGAATTTGACCTCATTAATTTTAACTTCTGAAAATATTTAGTCTTGTATATTCTTTTTTTATTCAACCTATGTAAACATCTAAGAAATATGATAGGTGCTGGGGACACATAGGTAAAAGTTAAACAAATAAATGTGCACTCATGCTGTCATGGATCTTAGAGATCTTTGAAACCATTTTCTCCTCACTCATCACGAACAATGAATCACCTTGAACAGTGAATCACCTAGAAGAAAATCTCCAAGAAGTGGATACTCACTTATTATTCTTTTTATTTTTATTGCTGCACAACAAAATACTACAAATCTTAGTGTCTTAAAACAATAATAATCGTATATTATCTCACAGGTTCTGTGGGTCAGGAATTTGGGAGTGGTTTGTTTTAGCTGGCTTGGGGTCTCTGATAAAGATACAGTGAGGTGTTGAATGGGCTGTAATTTTTTTTTGAAGATTAGTGTAGGACAAAGGATCATCTTCCAAACATGGTTGTTGGTGGGAGGCCTCAGTTCCTCATCACTGAATTTCTCCACAAAGCTGCTTGAGTGACCTCAAGGCACGGCACTGGTTTTCTCTGAGCTAGCAATCAAGGCGGCCAAATTGGAAGCTGTAACTCCATTTATGACCTAGCCACAGGATCTCATCCACTGTATCCTACTAGACACACTGACAAGCCTTGATTCAATGTGTGGGGGATTATGCTAGGGCATGAATACCACAATTACTAAACCTTTGTTTAGAAACATGTCATATCTCTGAATCTAGTCTGACACAATTATCAGTTCAAAACTCTCAACCATTTCCCATATTTTTGTGCAAATAATATGCATTTTCTACATTTGTTTGCCAACCATGCCCTCTCCCAAAGGTGTTCTATACTTTTTTTTTTTTATAGCAACATGTAAAAAAAAGTTGGCATAGCAGCACTTATGAAAATACTTTCCCTGGAGCGTTGGGTTCACAAAAAATGGTAGAAGCTGCACATTATTTGTGAAAAAATACAGTAGTTCACGAAAAAGTTGAAGTTGCCAGCTCTTACTTGGAAGAAGGAATCTGATAAATTTGTGGAACAAATTTTCAGGGAGTATTATGCTTTTTGTTTCTTTGTTTGCCTTCAATTAAACAATCATCCCTAGCACTCTGAAACCATTTTTCTCAGTTCAGAGAATCTTGGCCTGGAGGGAACTTTAACTCTGTTCTCTGTGACCCTAGTACGGTGTTGGAGTCATTACATGAATGATAACATATTCTTTCCAAACAGAAAATTCTGTCTGCGGAATCATTTCAGCTCTTTTATCTGTTTTATATACTGACATTCTGAATAAGATTTCAATTTTTTAAGTCTGTTGCAAAAAAAAAAAAAATGAAAGTACTGATCTAAGTTAACATCTTACCAAAGGCAAGAATTTTTTTCACAACATCCGTTACAGATGGTCAATGAGTAATAAGACTACTTTACAAGATAGGAGATTAGCTTTCACAGGAAACAATAAATTTATATTCAACAGAAAGACAAAATCAGCTCCCCAAAAGTTCAGCTCATGGATTTTTAATTCTGCCTTCTGGAGCAATATGAAACAAGTTGCCCCCTTTTCTGCATGACAGGCTTTCACATGGCTGAAGATAACTGTCACTTCTTGTCAACGCAAGCACGTAATTAACTATAAATTGATATTCTCATTATAATGAATCATTATTTTAATCCCCTGAAGCCATATTCTATGTACCTAGTTTCAAGTCTTCATTGTTTCTTTAAAGGTATTTTTAATTGAAATTTTATTTTCCTCTTCTTTTGTCCAAATTAGTGCAATTTTACTAAAGGCAAAAGCAAATACGTGTTAGACTTCTCAGAAACTGCAAATTCCTTTTCTGCCTTCACCTCTATTTCCTGACAGAAAGGCTTAAAAATCAAATTGCAAATTCTAACTGCTATTGCCTTCTATCTGGTTGACAGGTATTCTTTGGGTTTACTTGGAGCCCTGATGAGATGACCTAATCCCAGGAGTCCTGTTTTCCCTTTTGCCCAAGGCCTTCCCGGTGTTAATTAGGTGTAAGGAGATGGGCAGAATTAACTATTTCAGGAGCAGTATTTATCTTCCTCTCATTAAATGCACTGCAGCAATAATGATGTAAGAAAACCCTTCATTGTTCCGGTTGCCATATTTAAAGGAATCCCTAGTGGATTACTCATAGATCTAATTCTCAGCCAGACAGCTATCAGGAAGAAGTAGAGTTTGGTTGACAGTTTACTTAATATCATGATTTGGGGGGACTAACCACTTTTGAAAAATTGCTTTGTTGTTGGTGGCTGGTTGGTTGTCTTTTCTCCTGAATTGTCCCAAATGTTGTAAATGCCTGTCCTGTGATAGCAGTATTTCCATCTGGCTCTGTGCTCCTCTGTACTGATGCTACATAGAAAGGCTTTTCTCTTTCTTTTTATATCTTAATGATCAGTATGGTTAATTTAGGTTTTCCGAAGAGTGTTATCAGTGCCAAAAGCTTGCCCTGTCATTGCACCACACTGACAGCAATTGCTGCATTTTTTTAAACTGTGCTGCTGTGTGAAAGTTTTCAAAATCATGTTGAAAATGTAGCATCCTTACTTATATAATACAAACAGTGTTTTGGAACTACTAAAACCAGTCATTTGTGCAGGGTCAAGGACAAGGTAAACATGCCTCATCTCTATATTTATTGCCCTGTCAACTTTCTCCTAGAATTATTCAGGATGAAACGAAGCTTTAAAAAAACTTCACTATTCCACTAAGAAGAAAAGACTTGGTCTTGCCAAACACAGAGTCAAGTGATATCAACTCTCTCACCTCACATATGGATATTCTGGGTTTCAAAATTAAACTGAAATCTTGTTAAAACAGGTTGTTCTTTAAATTTAGAGATTCCTGCTGTTTTGATAATAGACAACGAAGACCGTAAGAATTTTGACAACTAATTTAGGAATTTGGAGATTAGGCATCGTAGGGAGATAAAAACTAAAATCTGATTCTCATTGATACTTTTATTGCATGTTTCTAATTTAAAAGTCATTAATGAAGGGAGGCATAATGGAGAGAAAATAATGCAGATTTCACCTAAATAAGAAATCACTAAGTAGCATAAACCATTCATTTCCTGGAAAATTAGAGACATTTTCGTGGACACCTTTTGTTTGCAAATAAACTTTGAGCAGTTTGGAGATGGCTTCCACATTGGGAGAAACAGGCTTCAAGAGGGTGAAGTGGTCACACTGACTTTTATTCAGATTATATCTGAAGAAAAACATCTAAGGAAATCACATGAATGAAGTAATATAGAATGATTTCTCCTTCTATAAAAATTAGCTAAGCTCAAAAATTAGTTTTAAAGATAGTTATCCTCACTCAAGTGGTGTATCATTGTTACAAGACATTACGATCTTGATGAATCTACACACAGTGTTGTCAAAAAAGAAAGACAACGCTAAACAGGATAAATACTTGAAACAATGTTTAGATTATCAAAAAGAGTAATGACACTTTATGTGGAGGAAAGTTAAGTGCTCGTCTGCTAGCGGAAAATGTTGGTGGTTCAAACTCACCCAGCAGCTCAGGTGGAGAAAGAGCTGGCAATCTACTCCTGTAAAGATTGCAGCCTAGAAAACCCTATGGGGCAGTTCTACTCTGTCACTTGGGATCACTATGAATTGAAATTAACTCAACCAGGGACAGATTACCCAATAAGCAAGATAAGCATGTGCTTAGGGCATCAATAAAACAGGGGCACCAGTTGTCCAAAGCAAAGACCCATAGATGCCAAGCAAACCTGACATAAGGAAAAGTGAGTGCCACAGTGGAAGGAAACTGGCAGAGCTCTAAAAGGAACTGATCGCAGCTCCAGGGTGTGAGAATGTCCTGGCTGCAAATAAAGTTCATGGAGGATCATGAGGGTGCACATGTCCAAGGTTCTTTAAGCTATGAGGCCCCTACTACTTCAACACCTTCACTGACATCTCTCTCCCACAGCCCCCTCCTGTGGTAATGGAAACTCCTTATCTCAGTGGGTCTCTTGGGAATATACTACTTCTTTCTACTAAACAAGAGGTGGATGTGGGCTGTCGAGACTAACTCTTTTTGTATTCACCAAATATGCATTGGAACCAACATGAGCGGTTACTGGGCAAGGATGGATTATATTAATAGATAACAGGTCTCTGCGCCATTTTGAGAGAACCAGCTGGTACATCCATGTATGCTGATCCAGCAGCTCCAGCCAGGAAGTCCAGTAATGCCTTTTGCTATGATACAAACACAAAGGTATGTCTTGCAAACATCCAGGTACAACCACTGGGAACTCCAGGCCCAGATGATGTGCAAAAGTGAGGGAACTCAAGTAAGTTGACCACTGTGATGAATTCAATCAAGTTACTTTTTAACTGTATAGCATTTATTTACAGATTTATGTCCTAAGTTTTACAAAAAATAATATTTATAACTTTGACTTTAAAATCTGTTTGGCATACTTGTGGATATAACCTAACATATGTTCAATATAATACTAACATGGGTAATAATTTAATATAATGCTAACATAGAAAATTCCAAAAAATACAGGAAATATTAATATTTATCTAACACAAAAAGTTTTAATTTATGTATCAAGTGAGTTTCATTTTTTATCGTCTGTTGTATGGGACATAGTGCTTGATAGTACTCTCTATATGCTAATAAAAGGTGTTAGGCATATTAAGAGGATGCAAAATTCAGTATTTATTTATCATGCAAAAATATGTTTCTCTTTTGCAATAATGAGTGTGTTTCTAAACTCATTTTCCAAGAAAGCAACGAAGGGCATTTATCAGAATACATGTGTAGAAATTGTGGTATATTGAAAAAATCTTGGTACCCCACATTCACTAAAAATTTTATAACCTAATTCATCTCATTCCACTAAAATGGCATGTACCACTTTTGTGTTCAAGCACAAATGTTAAGTTGTTGTTAGGTGCCATCAAGTCAATTCCGACTCATAGCGACCCCATGCACAACGGAATGCATTTACATCATAGATAGCTAAGACACAGACACAGACACACACATACATATATATATATATACATGGATACATATAACTCTTATATCCCATTCGGATCCGTGAGTAAGCAGAGTAGGGGGCACCACAGATTATCAGTGCCTAGGGCTCTCACAGGCCTAATCCAGTCCTGAGCTCAATAGCACCTAACAACAGCAACAACATTCCTAGAGTCTAGAGCTTCATAAAACAAATGATTATCAGACAAATACAATGTATTTATAATGTTTAAAATACTATATGATACTCAAAATGGTCTCATATCTATATTATCCAAGCCTTAGAAGACATTATGAAGTTTCTAAAATTAGGTGTTATCCCAACTTTATAGATTATTAAACTAAAGCAAATTTAACGATGGTAATGGATTTAGATTATGAATCAATCAAGGACTCATTTTGTGTACTTAGCATTTCCCAGAGTCCCTCAGTATTATATAGCATACAAGTATATTACCATTCATTATACATATAAAAAAATCACAGTAAGGCTGTTACATGAATAGTACGAATTTATCAACAAAACCAGGAAAATTTTGAGAGCAAAAAGGGATTCCACTAATAATTGTTCTGGGACAGTGTGAATAACCTGAATTGTTTTAGGCAAGCTGAGATGTTTGGTCTATGCACCTCATGGTAGCCCTGGTGGCGCAGTAGTTAAGCATTTTGATTGCTAACCATAAAGTCAGCAGTTGGAATACACCAGCTGCTTAGAAATCCTATGGTACGTTTCTACTCAGTCCTATATGGTGGCTATGAGTCGGAATTGACTAGATAGCAATGGGTGGGTTTTTATGCACCTCATGGCAGCTACCACCCTCTGTTAGAGCAGGCTTCTTTGTTGCTGTGATACTGAACAAGCTTCAGTGGGGCTTCCAGACTAAGACTAGGAAGAAAAGCATCACAATCTACTTCCAAAAATCAGTCAATAAAAACCTTATGAATCACAACAGATCCAAAACCAGTCATGGAGATGGCACAAGACCAGGCAGCATTTCTTTCCACCATGCATGGGGTCGCCATGAGTCGGGACAACTGACAGCAGCTAACAACAACGTCTATGAACAGAAGTTGGAAAATCATTGCCCAAAAAATATTTTGCATATGTTTCTTTTTTCTGTTTTATTTTGTCACAAGGGTGAAAATCCTTTTCTTGTATGTGTGTGGATTTTGTTTTGTTTTTGTTCTTTGTCAGGGCAAGGGGTGGTTTAGGAGAGTAATTTGCTCTTAACTAAAGTGGGAAATTTGTTTCCTATTTGCTTCTTAATATGTTTGAGGGTATTGTGCAGGTTTGTCACCCATATTCAAGCAAATAATACAAAGGATATTTGTAGGGAAAATTTTTTATATTCAGAGATTCTCCAGGGTATGTACATACGTCTGCCTACATATATATTTTTTTATCTTGAGAAAATGGAGAATAATAGAAATGATAAATGTTGAGTAGTTTTTAAACACTCAAATGCTGCATTAATATCTTTTAATGCTTATTGAAAAATAATTTTGGAATACTGAGAATTACCATCTCAGACAAAATGATCCAGTGCTTTCATTGCCAGGATTTAACTTTTATTTCTCAGGAGCAATTACTCAACCTGAAATTGTCTTTTAACCAAGGATTTAAATTCATTTACATTGTTATCGCTAAAATATGTGTACTTGTTTCTACCAACTTCTACATTTTTTGCTTTTTTTTGTTTTTTTGTTAATATTAGGCTTGTCACATTTTACTTGATCCTTATTTTCATCAAGTAGGTAATTCGCCTTTATTTATTGTCATGGATTGAATTGTATCCCACCAAAAATATGTGTATCAATTTGGCTAGGCCATGATATCCAGTATTGTGTGATTGTCCACCATTTTGTCATCTGATGTGACTTTCCTATGCATTGTAAATCCTACCTCTATGATGCTAATGAGGTGGGATAGGTGGCAGTTATGTTAATGAGGAAGAGCTCAATCTACAAGATTGTATTGTGTTTTGAACCAATTTCTTTTGAGATATAAAAGAAAGAAGCGAGTAGAGAGACAGGGGGACCTCATAACATCAAGAAAGCAGAACCAGAAGTGGAGCACATCCTTTGGACCCAGGGTTCCTGTGTGGAGAAGCTCCTAGTCCAGGGAAAGATTGATGAGAAGGACCATCCTCCAGAGAAAGAGGGCCTTCCCCTGGAACTGGCATCCTGAATTTGGACTTCTAGCCTACTAGACTGTGAGAAAATAAATTTTTCTTTGCTAAAGCCATCCATTTGTGGTATTTCTGTTATAGCAGCACTAGATAACTAAGACATTTATATTTCACTAGCAATTACCATGTATTTTTAACAGAAAGTTTTGGAAAAATATTCCTATCAACATCAAAAATCATTCAGTAACTATATTAATCAGCTCTGCTTTGATGACAAGTGACCTCCAGACTTTAGTGGTTTACCACAAAAAGTTCATTCTTACTTACATTTCATGTCATCTCTGGAGGTTGTAGGTCAGCTGTGGCCGTATTGCATGTATCGTCTTCATTCTTGAAATGAGGCTGAAGGTGCAGCCCTCTTTAGGAGATGCTATTCTTTTGCCAAACCAGAGCTGAGGCATTCAAGTTCTCAAAACTTTTGTTTTCATTCGGCAAATCTGCTGCAAAAGACCTCTCTCAAGTGTTATAAAGCAAAGATGTCATTTTGAGGACTAAGGTGCCCTGACCCAAGCTATCGTATTTTCAGTTGTCTCAAATGCGTGTGAAAGCAGGACAATGAATAAGGAAGACTGAAGAAGGATTGATGCATTTGAATTATGGTGTTGGCAAAGAATATTGACTATACCATGGAATGCCAGAAGAATGAACAAATCTGCCTTGGAAGAAGTACAGCTAGAATGCTCCTAGGAAGTGAGGATGGTGAGACTTCATCTTATATACTTTGGATGCATCATCAGAAGGGACCAGTCCCTATAGAAGGGCATCATGCTTGGTAAAGTAGAGGGTCAGTGAAAAAGAGGAAGAAATACAGCAAAATGGATTGACATGGTGGGTGCAACAATGGGCTCAAACACAGCAATGATTATGAAGATGATGCAGGACCAGGCAATTTTTTGTTCTGTTGTACACAGAGTCATTATGAGTTGGAAGTAACTTGATGGTACCTAACAACAACAGTAATTTTCTGTCTACTCACCTCCCATTGACCAAGGTATGTCAGTGGCCAAGCCTGATATCAAGACGATGGGGAAGTAGAGTCCTCCATAAGATTTACTAGATTAACTCTAGCGTCTTGCTAGAGCAAGACAAGATCAACATGTACTGAGCTCATCTATGTGCTAAAGATACTATAAGGAACAAAACTATCCTTGCTTTCCTGAAGCTTACATTCAGGCTGTGACTTTCCTACCCCACCACTCTTCTGTTTTTCTTTTTTGTTGTTGTTGTTGTTGTTGTTTGTTTTTTAATATCTAGAATTTGCACTAAATTTTCCCAGACTCAGATTACCTCTTTTCCAAAGCAATCTGTTCTGTTTTTTTCTATGAATTTAGTATCCCGTCTTATCTCTCTTAGTATATAAACACCTATTTTAAATTTTCTTCTATTTCTGGTATCTACTTTCTCCGGTGAGGGTTTATCCTTTAACGTAGTTAGATTTATAATTGTTGTTTGTTAGCTTTTCTCAGCTTCCCAGTGGTTGATAATATTGAGAACTAAAGAGGCCTTCCTCAATTCAAGTAAATATTACTGTTCCCCAGGCAGGGAATGTGACTTCAGTCCATAGGCTAGCTGGCTGGAGTGAAAATAAGTAGTGAATAACCAGGAAGTGGCCTGGTGGGTGGGAGCAGTAAACAACATATTATTTAATTGGTTTTCTTTCGAGGTACGTACAGAACTAATCTTCTGCTTATATAGGAGTCCTTATATATTATAAAAGTTATTTAGACTCCCTACTCAGTTTCTCTCTTTCACCCAAAAGCCCACTTTATAAGTTCCCCATGGAAAAGTTTTCATTTTATTTAAAGAACTCTTCTCCCAGTTTTATACTAAGGACAAACACCAGAGCAAGCCACGTTAAGGGGGTGATAGCTGAGCGATTTTCACAATCCTTTAAATAAATATCCAAAGACTGCCTCAGAGTCTACTTCTGCGGCTGCCTCTGATCTGATGGTTACTTCAGGCATGGCTGGGAATAAGGCAAGAGGAATGAAGCAAGTGTGGCACTTGCCTCGGGCACAAAATTTAAAAGCGTGTTAAAAAAAAACTCAATAATCCAGGTTAAAGAAAAAAAAACCCATTACCGTTAATCCAGGTAAGTAATATTAAAATGCAATATTTTTAAAAATCACAATTAATGCAAACTCTAGGATGAACAAAATATCAAAATTATAGATAAAGACAGGATCAGTAACAGTGCCCTGCCAAGCCACACTGGAGACTGAGCCGGAAGGAAAATCTAGAAATACTGGTATTTTGTTTATTACAGGCTTTTTTTTTCCCCCTGCATTAATTTAGATTTTTCAAAATATGATTTATCTCAATTATCGAGTTTTTTGGTGTCTGTTCAAATTTTACATTTGACAAAAGTGCCTCACCCGCCTTATGCCTCTCTCCTTAGTCTTGGCTCTGATTCAGGGACCTTCTGGGAAGCCAGCCACCTCAGTTGTTCTATGATATAATTGTATTTTTAACATATATTTGTGTTATGTTAGCAGTTCTCTGACTTTGTTGGGTTAAGCAAAAACACTAATCTATTGGCTTTAGAGCTTTTACAACTTCCTCAAAATTCTTGTCCTCTGATGGAATGTTTTGCTTTTTTTTCTATACTTTTTTGTTAGGTGCTGTGGAGTCAGTTCTGACTCAGAGAGATGATGTGTACAACAGAACAAAACACTGCCCAGTCCTGTGCCATCCTCACCATCATTGCTACGTTTGAGCTCATTGTTGCAGCTACCATGTCAAACCATTTCACTGAGAGTCTTCCTCTTTCTGCTGACCCTGTGCTTGGTAGAGGATCAGTGTTTTCTGTACTACTATACATTTTTTTTTATTATTCATATATGTGTGTATATATATACATATGTATCTATTTGTTTTAATTTTCAATAGGAATTTGGGAGAGAGGAGAGGTAAACTTTTATATATATATGTGCTTGGTCAGCCATCTTGAACTGGAAGCTAGCAGAAGCCATAGAATCAAGAGAAAATAATGCTAAAATAAATTATTTAAGCTTAAGGCGTGTAAGAAGGAGCCCTGGTGGCGCAGTGATTAAATGCTATGCTGCTAACCAAACGGTCAGTGCTTCAAACCCACCAGCTGCTCAGTGGGAGAAAGATGTGGCAGTCTGTTTCTGTAAAGATCACAGCCTTGGAAACCCTATGGGGCAGTTTTACTCTGTCCTGTGGGATCATTACGAGTTAGAATCAATTTGACACCAATGGCACAGGGTGTGGCATATAAGGGGGGATAAAAGATGTGCAAAAGAGATGGGATACACAAATAAAAGACTCATGACGATATTTATTAGAAATGGCCACAATTTTTCCTTCAAAAAATAGTGGAAGAATTTGACGTAGTTTTATTTTAGAATGTGGAAATAAAAGGTGTGAGGAGAAAAGAAATAGGTAAGTTGGATTTTCTCAATCTAGTCAAAAAAAATAATGTAGAAAAATAAGAAGATAAACTACTCTGTTTCCTTTTTCTGTGAAGATTTACAAGCATTATGTAGATAGATTCATTAGGAGAAGAAACATAACTTAGCAAATAAGGAATCTTGCAGAGCACAGTTCTAATTCTTTAAATTAAATGCAAAAAATTTAAATTCTTTAGATTCAAGTAAAAACTTAGCCAAAGGCATCCCATAGTGTATTGTATTGTTTCTTAAATTATTATAAATATATATACAGTATAACATTTGCCAGTTCACCCATGCGATAGAGACCTAAACCTGCCATTTGTCACTTGTTTAGCTCTAGCGAAACCTCTGTCATTTTCCTATTGACAGTTCAAATCGGAACACTAAATGGCTAAAATATGTCTCAAACACTGAGGTGTTAAAATAAAAATACAATTTAAAAAACACAAAAAACCGAACCCATTGCCATCAAGTCGATTCTGACTCATAGCAACCCTATAGGACAGAGCAGAACTGCTCCATGGGGTTTCCAAGGAGCGCCTGGTAGATTCGAACTGATGACCTTTTGGTTAGCAGCTGTAGCACTTAACCGCTACGCCACCAGCACTAGGAAGTCTTTTATTTGTTCATTTATTGCCCATATGTATATATATATATAGCCCATTTACATATATAAAATATCTACCATTTATTAATTGCTTAAATGTAAAATATATATCAGGGCCTGAGATAAGATATGATATTATTTAATCTTCAAAACACCATAAAAGGTAGGAATTAAAACTTTGCCTATTTCACAACAAAGAAAACTGAAGATAGAGAGATCAAATTACTTGATCAAGATCACATGCTTAACATTTGCAAAGCTAGGGGTCAAGCCCAGGCCTCTCTGATCCCAAGCCTACATATTCTCAACCACTATATTATATTCAGAAAACCCTGGTAGTATAGCGATTAAGAGTTACAGCTGCTAACCAAGAGGCTGGCAGTTTGAATCCAGCAGCCGCTCCTTGGAAACTGTATGGGGCAGTTCTACTCTGTCCTGTAGGGTTGCTATGAGTTGGAATCGACTTGACGCAATGAGTTTGGTTTCTTGGTTTATATTATACTTATAGCATGTTGTTGTGTGCCATAGAGTTGATTCCAACTCGTATTGGCCCTATAGAACAGAGTAGAACTTCTCCATAGGCTTTCCTACAGAAGAAGATCACCAGGCCTTTTCTCCCATGGAGATGCTGGTAGGTTTGAACTGCCAAACTTAAGGTTTGCATCCAAGAGCATGTAACGATTACACCACCAAGGCTCCTTAGTTATAGCATAGAAGGGGGGATTTTCATCTTGGTAGCAATCAGATGAATACTCCAGTAAACATGCACCAGTGAAGAACCCCAATTGTTTCTTCAATAACATTATTAAAACCTGTTCATTATGCATGTGTGACTTCTCTTTTTGCTTCAGTTTTCTCATGTGTAAAATGAAACGATGCCTTAAGATTCCTACCCACACTCTAATTCTATGATTATTATCAACAAACCATTTACCTTAAATAGGACATAGTTGGAGACCCTAGTGACTTAAAAGGGCAAACTAAGAGAATATACTTTAAAAAGGGTAATTCTAAGGAAACACAGGTAGCATGCTTAATTTCAAGCAGCTCTTTTCATTCTCATCTTCCCCTTTCATCCTGAATTATTCTTTGCCCTTTTATGTACCAACCCTACCTTTTTTTCATCTTGTAGTAATAAAAACAATGCATTCCATTTGATTTTCATCCTTTCTTTCTCCACCCATCATTTCTCCATCTTTTAACACCAAGTCTTCTTTTTTGTGGTTGTTGTTAGGTGCCGTTGAGTTGGTTCCAACTCATAGCGACCCTATAGCCTTCATTAGATAAACATAAACACCTCAGGAGATTCTCCACCTGTCCCCAGGGGGCCATGCAACCCTCACCTATTCAGTAAGAATCTCAGAGACAGCATGTTGAGAGGCTTGACCATTTAGAAAGTGCTTTGCTTGTTGAGCTTTATTTTCTGGAGGTTTTTATTTATTTATTTTTTTAATTAAATAGCGTATTGCTAGGGAACTTCAAATTAAAATAGTGAGACAACATCTCACAGCCACCAGACTGAAATGTTTTTAAGTACTGGTGAGGGTGTGGGTCCACAGAGATTTTCATAAACTGCTTGGAGAGGAATATAAACCGATCCAATCACTGTAGAGAAAAATTTATCAAACTATCAGAAAGTTAAAAATATGCATGCCCTAGGACCCAGCAATTTCACTACTAAACATGTGCACCCAGATACATTCTAAAAATATTCATTCTAGCATCACTAGTAATAGGGAAAAACTGGAAATAACTTAAATGTTTATCAGCAGGAGAGCAGATACATGAATTGTGATAGACTCAGACAGTGAAATGCTATTATCAATCAAAATGAATGAAGCAGAGCTACATGTAACAACATGAATAAATCTAAAAATGTAATAATGAGAGGAATAAAAGTAAGTTGCAAAATGCTACATACTGTTTGAAGCCATGTGAAACAGCAGAGTATTTTATTTATGGATATAGAATTCAAAAACTTATAAAATATGCTTGAGAATAATAAACAAGATGAGGAAGACTGCTACTTCTGGGGAAGAAGTGTTTGGGTTCATGAGCAGAGTTTCAATTTTGTCCATTGTGCCTAGTTCTTAAGTTGGTAATGTATGTATGGTTATTTGTTACAGTAGTCTTGTACTTATTTGTGTACCATAAATAACAGATATAGCTCATAATAAAAATAGAAACATTTTTCATTTCTAGATATAAAATTACAATGATATCATATGATATTCAATATGATTTTTTTTAATTGCACATATTTTCCTCCCTGGATTCTGATATGTTTCCTATATTGATACAAACTAGTGAGAACCATTGCTCTAACCAATCCACACTCACTACTAACTTAATCTTTCAACAAGCAATCACATGCTACATTATGGTGTTAAAATACATTGATCATTTCCACTATCCCTCTAAGAGAGCCCAACCCTACTGGGAAATGGTGAAGACTGGAAAAACAAACTAATCAGCTGATTACTAGATTCTTCCAAACCTCTACCAACTTACCCTGAGCTAAGGGCTGCAGCTGAAGGGGAGCAACATGGCTTTACTCAAAATCAAAGATAGAGCTTTGGTCAGCAGTCCCCAGAACTCTCAAGTAGACCAGTTGCCATCGAGTCAGTTCTGACTCATGGTGACCCCATGTACAATGGCTGCTTTTTCAGCTGTCCCCAGGCCTTTCTGCCAAGGCGTCTCTGGGTTGACTCGGACTTCTAACTTTTCAGTCAAGAGCTGAGCTCATTAACCATTTGCACCACCCAGGGACTCCCACCAGTGCCATGTTCCAACTAAAATAAATCAAACTGTGCAGGGCTCTTTACATCAGAAGGAATAATCACGTTACTCATTGACTGATCACAAGTCTCACTACTTATACATTAATCAGGATGACAATAAATGGATCAGGGTTTCCAGGAGCCAGGCTCTCCCAAAAGACTCCTGTCCAATGTCTTTAGTCACCTCCATGCCCTCCCTTCGTTGTGCCATGGGTGAGGGAACAAAGGGGGACTTGGGCCTGGGGTTTTTATTGTATAAACTAGAGGGGCATGTATGCTGGATTGCATGGAAAGGCGAGAGGGAGTAGGAGGAAGGGGTCTTTGTTCAAGCACGCCTGGCCTGGCCACCCTGTTACCAGAGGGGGGTGTGTTTTGTTTAGGTGCACACAGCATAACCAAAAAGAACATTTCTTCTCCTCTAGATACAAGATTAATTTTGTAAGCCTGCATTTTCTGATTAATAATACAGTGGGTAAAAAGTTTACCAGGAGAACCTACCTTGCCTGGAGTGTATCCTTGGTACAATTACTGTGAGCTCAGAAGAGGAAGGAAGCCTCCTCACACAAAAAGAAGGAACTGGGAAAGAGAGAAAAACCAAATTCCCAGTCTCCTTATCAGAGAATGTTCTGGGCCCCAGGCCTCAGTTTAGGTAGCCCAGATGGGAATTACAGAGGCAGACCATCCTTCCAACAACAGGCTTGAGATAACTTTGAATATATCAATCAGATTTTTTCCCTTCCTGACATTATTCTTTGTGTTCAAACTGTTTTCCAAGCTGCCACCCAAGGTGAAGCTAGGGATGCAAAGTGTGGCCCAGTCTTTGTCTACTCTTTATTTCATTTACATGTGAGTTTTCTCTGTAAAAGGCCATTCTAATAAGGTTTACTTTCCACTGCCAAGATAATAATCTTTTTACGCATGTTTTAGCTTCCACTGAGATCTTTCGGAATCGACTCGACGGCAGCGGGGAGACCTTGAATTCCATTTCCTCAGAGCACTATAACATCTTTGGTGCCCTAACTCATGTGGTTAAGCAATGTCCATCATCTCACATTTCTGCAGATACTCTCTGCTCAAGAGCTCATTGATTTTTTTCTCTTAAACTTAATAACTTAACTCCACTACCCAACTACTCTTAACAAATAATATGTTTTCCTCTTCCACTCACCTCAACTACACATTTCATTACAATATCCTCAATTTTTATCTTCAAATGAACTGTCTATTACCTTAGCCCATTTTACCTTTTATACTCAGGTACTACCTGGTGTAACTGTTCTTGGGCAAGAGCTCCAATTTATTAACTATACCAATGCCTTTTCACTATTGATAGGTCTCCTTTTTTACCTTCCCCTCCTTGGATGGGATTCCAGGGCCCATCATTGTAATCCTTCTTTTGTAAATATCCTTGACTCCCTTGCCCTTCTTCCTCTACTGAACTCACTTGGCAAGCTTCGATTCTGATTAAACCCAGATATCTGCTTTTCCTATGGCTTAGCCCAAGCAACTAAATGTGGTTGGAGAAATATTACACAGTTGGCTGACTAAAGTCAGTTTACATACAACACCCCTCAAACAGAACTCAATATTAACCAGTGGTCCTACTATAATTTCCTATTAAGTTTCCTTTCTCACCTTCCAAGATAACTATTTCATTTTTTTCTCTACAGTTCTTAAGTATCTCACCCCTTCCAACTCCCCTTCCCATTATTTACCACTGAAAAATCTTACCTTACACTTAATTGAGAAAAGAAAAATCAATAAAATTAAAATTACAATTTTTTTTTTTAATATTCTAGCAAACTTATCTACAAACTCCTGTACATCTGTACCCATACGCTTTATCTTCTCTTCCGTTAAAAGAAAGAAACATCCCTGCTTTAATTAATGGCCAATTTATTCACTTGTGCTCTGTATCACTTTCTATTTCATCTTCTCAAGAACCTTGTTTCTGTGTTGTTTTAGTTATCTATCATTGCACAACAACAATTATTGTTAAAAACAACAAATATTTATAAACTCACGTGATTTCTGAGGATTAGGAATCCATGAGTACCTTGTCTAGGTGGTTCTGCATCAAGGTATCTAATGAGTTTGCAATTATCAGCTAAGACTAAGGTCATCTCAAGGCTTGACTGGAACTAGAGGAGTCACTTGTAAACTCATTCACATTGTCGTTGGTGAGTTCCTCACTGGCTATTCATTGGAGGCTTCAGTTCCCCAGGACTTGACCTTCACCAAGTGGCTGCTCATAATAGGACAACTTGTTTTCCCCCTGAACAAGTGATGAGTAAGAAGAGAGAGATCAAGTGGAAATTGTAGTCTATTATAACTGAATTTTAGAAGCAATCATCCCATCATTTCTGCTGCATGGTCTAGGTCACATATACCAATCCTGATACATTTGGGAGAGTATTACTCAAGGGTGTAACTATCAAGAGGTGGGATCATTGGGGTGGGGGTGGGGCACCTGGGAGGATGGCTACCACATACAGTTACCCCTGAACATCCTGAATTGTAAATATCTTCCTCCCTATTGGAGCATTTCCATCAGCACACAATATTGCTTCAATAAAAAAAGAAAATCCCCATGGCCACACATCCCCCTCCATCTGCTGCCTAATCTTTTTGCCAAATTTGTCTGCCAAACTCCTCTCAGAACTTGTTGATATCCACCATCATCATGCCATGGCACTTCTCATTCATTTTCCAGATCAACCCTCTTGTTTTCTGCTCATACCAGTCCTCTGAAATAATTCTTGTCATAGTCAGCAATGATTCCGTGCTGCCAGCTCTCATGGAACCTAATCTACCTTACCTTACTGTAGTTGTTAGCAACATTTTTGTTGTTGTTGTTATTATCATTCCTCTCCTGGCTTTCACGAAGAGGTGAACTTAGGTTTTGTGGGATTTGAAGCTTGTGCAATTTGGGGTATCGTATTTAAGAAAAAGAACATAAAATTATAAATACAATATTAGATATAAAAGTGAATGTTTATTAGAATGAAAAATAAATCATAAAAGTTTGAGATATTAACTAAAAAATACTACAAAAAACAATCACAATAACAAACGGGAAATAACACAACTCCTCTAAAATGTTTTTTCTTACAGTTTTAGCTTCATATTTTTTTATTCCTCTTCATGTAATAGCAATTGCAAAATATTTTGTAGGACAAGAATCAAAAGATAGTTTGGCTTCCCTTCTGAAATGATTGATCAAAAATTATTTTTTATCATTTTTAGTTTAGAAAATTGTTTTTTAGTTTCACAGCTCATCAGTGATTGTTAAAATTGTCAAATTTGGCAATTTTTCTCTCAGGTTTATTTCAAATATGAGATACAATTTTGACGAATTTTCCACAGACCAGCTCTGGCACCATGCATTTCAACCTTATTTCTCCTCCACTCCAGGTGACAGTATCCCGACAAGCCCTCTGGCTCTTCCCCCTGTAGTCTCACTGCAGTGAGTTAGGATAGTGGACGTTCGGGCCATTTCTGGAGGCCATTCCTATGCTGAGATGGGCAGAAATAATTCAATATACATAAAAGGGACTGTGAACTGCATAAATTTACCCCACCAAATCCAAAATAAATGAATACATAAATGTACTATATTCTAACATACAAATGTATGTAATGCCTGTGTATTCATTTTTTTTTTTCTTGCTGCATAACAAATGACCAAAACATAGTGGCTTAAAACAATTCGCAGTTATTATCTCAAAGTTTCTGTGGCTCAGAAGCATAGGCGAAGTTTAACTTGGGCCTCTGCTTAGAGTCTCACAAGGCTGCAATCAAAGTATCAGCCAGGACTGGGTTCTCTTCAGAGGCTCAAATGCGAACACATCCACTTCCAAGGCTCCTCAGGTTGTTGGCAGAATTCATTTCCTTGCAGCTGTAGGATTCACGGCAGCCAGCTTCTTCAAAGCCAGCAACAGAGACTCTAACAAGACAGGTGCTACGCTCTTCGGTAATCACATCCGTGTAATCACATACATTCCATCGCCTTTGCTGCATTCCATTGGTTAGAAGCCAATCACAGGTGCTGCTCATACTCAAGGGGAAGGAATTAGGTGACGATCACGGGTGATACCTTAAAGACAGCTCACCACAGTCTGCTCTAAAGAGTAGATATAGAAAAAATATAAAATAATTGCCATATAGAAAGCATTATTTTGATGAGCTCAAAATAGCTTACATATATCTTTGCATATACTTTCTCAATGGCTTTATGAGGTAATCTGTGTCAGCTTTCCATGTAGGCAGATGAGAATTTTAACTTTTTCCAATCCCAAAATCTATTATCTGAGCTAGAGCTGGGACTTCTCAAGTTTCAGCATCGAATGGATTCTTCTGTGATGGTAGCTTTCCTTTAGAGATACTTTAAAATAGAAATTTTCATTTTTTGAGATAGCTTTAAAGTACTAGAACCTTTGAAAATGCATCTTTTAAGCATAAACTGAATACTAAGAATTAAGTAAGGCACTAAATATGATCTGTGTACAATTAAAATCTATTTTCATCTTGATGATCATGATATCACCAAGTCTTCAGATCTATAAATCCAAAAATTTTGTGGACTTTGGTTCGTTTATCTTTTGCAGGTACTAGAGGCTATCCTCATACTTACTACTTTATCTCTTTTTTTCTGAAGACATAGATGTCTATTCTATCTTTAATTTATTCTTTAAAAAGGAGCAAAAATACTTCCCGATGACCTTAAGAGTAAGTTTACGTTGGGACTAGCAGTTAAGTTACAACTTGCTTCATTTTAATGGTCCTGTGTGTTTTTCCCTTGCTATCATTCTTCATTAGGTACCATAATGAAAGCATTCCTTGCTATTGTAGGCTTTATCCTAAGTACGGATATGCCCTTGGATTAAAAGGTCATGTCCTTAAAGCAGAGAAAATACAGATGTTTCCACTTGCCCATTTACGTTACTCCACACAACAATGATATTAGCCTTTTAGCAATATACGCCACATTAGCAATCTGAGTGTTTTTTGAATCAAAGCTGAAATTTGTAGTGCCTCTAATGTGTAATGAAGTTGCACATTTTTACCATGCATTCGCTCAAGCATATGGGTTTTATAATTGAACTCAAGAAATTGTGTTTTGGATTCACGTCTGCTCTAATAAAAATGAACACATACCAATGCTTCTGTCCCCATTTGGAGACACAATTTGCTAGAGCTTGGTCATCTGTTATAGAGTGTAGATATGCTTTCACTCCTCTGTTGAAAGAATAAAGGCATGATAACTTAATTATGTAAAATAATATTACTAAATAACAGTTTATACTATATTCACATATGGCCATTTTAAAACATCACATGACGATATGATCTCTCGGTGCCCAGAAGAAATATCGTTGGAATGAATATGCTTAACAGTTTTTTAGAGGCGATGTAGAATTGAGAAGCATTGGTTTAGTTCTAGTGTTTTTGCTCTTAATCAACCAAGCATTCAAATAAATGTTCACATTTATATGAATGTTTAGATTGTGGATTTTAGGAATGCTAAATTATACTCAGGAGCAAGTGGAAATTTTGCTCAAAATATTACTTTTAAAGTGTTCTCTTTTATTGCAATCGAGTATATTGAATCACATCTACCACAAGAGTTGAAGTAATCAGAAAATTCACTAAATCATTTTAGACAGCCTTTAAAGATTAAAATTGAAGTTAGGCCTTTAAGTTCAGCTTAATGGTTGTCATCTATGTACAGTGTAATTTCAAGGACCTTGATGATGTAAGTTAAAGGGATTTTGGGGATTTTTTTTGCATTTGCTCTTCTGCTCTTTTGTAGAGATGTTTATGCATATTTTTCTCACATGTACTCAAAACATTAATTGGAACAGCTCTTATAACAGTATTCTAATCAATAAAAAGAAATTCACACTGAAATGATCAAGACCAACAAATGAACATTTCCATTTAAAAAAATTATTTCCTAAAATGTTGCTTTTAGAATAATATGAAGATTCATTAGGAGATAAATAGAGTACAAATTTGTTGTTTCAAGATGAAAATTTAAGCAGCACAAAAATATATTGAGCATTTAGTGTTCTAAGTGTTTTTCATGTGTTAATTTATTAGATCATCACAACAATTTTATAAGAGAAATACTATTATTTTCCTAGAAGCCCTGGTGGCACAGCAGGTAAGCGCTTGACTGCCAACCAAAATGTCGGTGGTTGGATCCCACCGGTGGCTCTGGGAGAGAAAGATGTGGCAGTCTGCTTCAGTAGAGATTACCCATTGCCATTGATTTGATTCTGACTCATAGCGACCCTATGGGACAGAGTAGAGCTGCCCCAGAGGGTTTCCAAGGCACAATCAAATCAAATCAATGGCAATGGGTTTGTTTTTATTATTTTCCTAATATTGCAGCAGAGGAAACAGAGACACATGTGGCTAAACAACTAATAAGAAGTAGAAGCAGCTGAGATTGTAATGCAGGATATCTGCTTCTTAATGACTAGCCTATGCCATCTCTCAAGAAGCCAGCATTTACTTGGTAAGTATTCTAATGAAAACTTATTCATTGCCTTTTCAAGAAGATGCTTCATTGAATGAAGCACATAAAGTTCCTGTTTTATCTTACCTGCTATGGAATCATGTAGAAAATGTATAATAAATGTCTAAAGCTTACTTTGTTTGAATAATATGACATTCCTGCGTAAATTCGAAATTATCTCATTGGTTCTTTTGTTTTTATGCCATTTCCAGTTTTAAAAATCTGTTTCTTTCCCTTTTTTCACCATGTTCAACTCCATTTCCATGCCCCACACTCACCAATGTAATGATAGCAGCTGTCCTTTAATTGCTTAGCCAACTATTTTGCTAAAACAATTATATTTATCAAAATAACCAAATTGATTTTCTGTCTATAAGAAAAGACATTTTGAAATCTATATGCTTCTTGGTCAAAGGTTAAGTCAATAAAATACTCAGTAAAGTGGAGATTTGGAAATCATCCAATTAATTTGATCAATAGAGAGACAAACTCAATATGTTAAATCCTAAAGGTTTTTTCCTCTTCTAAATTACTGTCTGCAGACTACATTGATACAATTAGCCAGATAATCACCACATCTCAGTGCTGTTTGTGCTCCACGGTTCACTCCTTAGTGTTGTGAGTAATAGGTAGACACCACAGATTTTCTCCACAGTTAGCAACAGTTGAGAAGTAAAGTAATGACACGAACCTCAAGAAGATGTATATTTAAACTGAATTATAACTAAATAATGAAATACGTGGCTTTGATTATAAGAATATGCCAACTGATGTGAACGTTCTAGATCACTTTAATATTGATAAGTAATTTTGACTCTAACATTCCCACCAAATGCAGAGATTGGCATGAGAATGTTTGATAACATCTATTTCACCTGTTCCTAAATTTTGCCAAGTTTAGGTTTTAGGCAGAAATGCAAATATCTGAATGTCACATTGCTTTTAAAATTTTGACCTGAATTTATAGCTATATCAGTAATCAGGAATTGCCCCATCCAACCCTCAAGTTTGAAGTACTGACCATGTTCGTGAAGGCTCTCCATGTTCTATTCTGTCTATTTCAGGGTACTATCCTGTATCATTTAAGGTCACGTTTTGGGCTGTGAGCAAGAATAAATTATGTGTAGTGAAGAGTCTACTCTTATTCTATTTATAACTACCTTTTCCTAGGGAAAACAATGTTTTTCCTTCAAAGTAGAAATGAAATGTCAACTCTCTTGGTTTAAGCCACGAGCTTTTATTACATTCAATGTCAGAGCAAGGATTTAGGTATTAATTCAGCAGTTTGGACTCTTCGAGACACAAATAAAAATAAAAATGAGGTTCATCGTTCATTTCTGAATGTGACAATTTATGAAAAATACTAAATTGTATGGAATGGCTATACCCAGAACAGCCTAAAAATAAAAATCGAAAGAAAGTGGTAAATGCTTTTTGCATACATTCATGACACTATATGATTATTTCATACATTAAGCTGATTCGTAACTGTTGAAAGAGCTGACCCATTCCCAGAAAATGAGAGTACCCAGCAAGTATAAGGAAATCCAGTATGAACTTTCTGGACCTATTAATGCACTGACTAGCTTTGGATGTCTTCCTAATTACTTCTCAATGTTTTGCACCAGTCATCAAAACCTGCTAATACATCTGTCACGTGTATGATTGGATATATACGTACATATTTTTATAATATTAAGATACAGAGGGAATACATAAAAACAGATTCTATGATAACACCAAGCTTTTTATCTCAGTAGAGCTATTGGAATTTTTAAAGTACATGTGGTTTTTTGTTTGTTTGTTTCAGTCTACTTTTGGTGCATTTTCTGTTTTTATAATTTCACTTTGTGCCAGAATTATGTCTAAAAAATACCATGTGAATCTTCCATCTGTTCTTCTTTAAACTGAAAGGTAGTTTTCATTATTGGTATTTAGACTCCCTTCAGTCATTTTTTTTTTTTTTTCAGTCATACAGATACCTTATTTTCTCACTTGTAAAGTGCCTGCCTCATGCATATGTATAAGCCAAAGTTTAATTGGTCCACCTGGTAGGTACTAGGAGCCCTGGTGGTATAGTGGTTAAGAGCCCAGCTGCTAACCAAAAGGTCAGCAGTTCAAGTCTACCAGCCACTCCTTGGAAACCCTATGGGGCAGTTCTACTTTGTCCTATAGGGTTGCTATGAGTTGGAATCAATCCCAGGGCAAATGGTTTTTTTGGGTAGGTACTAACAGAAGTAAGTTTTTTTCAACCATGAACTAAAAGTTGAATAACAAATGTTGCCTGTTTTAATTTTTGGCCTGATTACAGTGTCAAAATAATGCTATCGGTGATCACTAAAATTTAGGGGAAAAAAAAGGATTTCTAATTTGTTTAAGCTTTGCATTACTTTAAAAATAACAGCTTAGAAAGTTTCCATTGTCCAAACTATTACTCAAAATACTGAACCAAGAGAAAATCACAAAAGAAAGTGATATATTTATAATTTACAGTTCAATTTAAAAGTATCAGGTTTACTACTAATACCCAAAATCTTAGTCTCCATGTATCAGCGAAGATTTAGAAGATGTCAGAGAAATAAAATTTTATAGTGTCCTAAATATGTCAGCAGAGCCAACAAAACCTTTTTATGAGGAAGACATTACATTAACACCTAAATCAAAATAAAAAGAGAAAGTAATAAATGTAATAAAACTAACATTTATTGTGCATTTACTATGAAGACAGATACTGTTCCAAACTCTTTGTATACATTAACCTTATTAATTTATTTAATCCTCCTAGCATTCTTTATGAAATTGATGTTATTGTTATTTTATAGGTGTGGAAACTGAAGCATAAAGAAGTTAAGTAATTTCCGAGAGGTTATAAGCAAGAAAGTGACAGAGGCCAGAATTGAATTAAAAATGCATTTTTAACTCCAGACACTGCCATTCTAATCATCATGTGATACTGACAATACTGGAGTCTGACATTGTCATTTGTTTCTTTCTTCAACTCATTGCTCTAATAAGGCAGAGCTTCCCCCAGTGCCCCGCTACGTGTCTGTCAGCTTGTTGTACTGTGTCGGTTTGCATGTTGCTAGGATGCTGGAAGCTATGCCACCAGTATTTTAAATACCAGCAAGCAACCCATGGCTGACAGGTTTCAGAATTCTCACACTAAGGAAGCCTTGAAAGAACGGCCTGGAGATCCACTTCCAAAATTTAGCCAGTAAAAACCTTAAGGATCATAACAGAATACTCTCCAATATAGTGCTAGAAGATAAACCCACTAGGTCTCAAGGCACTACACAAAAGCTGCAACAATGGACTCAAACATACCAACTATCATGAAGACGGTGCACCCATACACCCGTTGTCGTCGAGTCAATTCCGACACATGGCGACCGTATAGGACAGAGTAGAACTGCCCCATAGGGTTTCCAAGGAGTGCCTGTTGGATATGAACTGCCAACCTTTTGGTTAGCAGCCGTAGCTCTTAACCACTATTCCACCAGGGTTTCTGAAGATGGTGCAGGACCTGGCAATATTTAGTTCTATAATACATAATGTCACCATGAGTCAAGAGATGACTTGAAGCAATGAACAACAGAAGTAAGTGTGTAGTGTATCTCATTGTAGTTTTGATTTGCATTTCCCTAATGAATAATGAAGGAGCCCTGGTAGCACAACTGTTAAGCTCTGGACTGCTAACTGAAAGGTTGGCAGTTCAAGCTCACCCAGCAGCTTCGTGGGAGAAAGACCTGACAATCTGCTTTTGTAAAGATTGCAGCCTTTCTACAGTTCTACTCTGTCACATGGGGTTGAGATGAGTTGAAATCAACTTGATGACACCTAACAACAAAAATGACTAATGATTTTGAGTAGATTTTCATGTGCTTACTGGCTACTTATGTGCCTCAGGGTCGTATCCTTTCACTATATTTATTCAATCTGTATGCTGAGCAAATAACCTGAGAAGCTGGACTATATGAAGAAGAACACAGCAACAGGACTTGAGGAAGACTCACTAACAACTTGCGATATGCAGATGATACAACCCTGCTTGCAAAAGTGAAGAAGACTTGAAGCACTTACTGATGAAGATCAAAGACTATACAGCCTTCAGTATGGATTACACCTCAACACAAAGAAAACAAAACTCCTCACAACTGGACCAACAAGCAGTATCATGATAAATGGACAAATGATTGAAGTCAAGGATTTCTTTTTACTTGGATCCACAATCAATGCCCATGGAAGCAGCAATCGAGAAATCAAAGGATGTATTGCATTGTGCAAATCTGCTGCAAAAGATCTCCTTAAAGTGTTAAAAAGCAAAGATGCCACTTTGAGGACTAAGGTGTGCCTGACCTAAGCCATGGTATTTTCAATAACCTCTTATGCATGTGAAATCAGGACAAAAAATAAGGAAGACCAAAGAAGGACTGATGCTTTGAATTACTGTGTTGGTGAAGAATGTGGAATATATCATGGATTGCCAGAAGAACGAACAAATCTGCCTTGGAAGAAATACAGCCAGAATGCTCCTTAGAAGCAAGGATGGCAAAATTTCATCTCATGTATTTTGGTTATATTATCAGAAGGGACCATTCCCTGGAGAAGGACATCATGCTTGGTAAAGTAGAAGGTCAACGAAAGAGAGGAAGACCCTCAAGGAGATGGACTGACACAGTAAGTACAACAATGACCTCAAGAATAGCAGTGATTTTCAGAATGGCACAGACTGAGCAGTGTTTCATTTTAAAAAAATTTAAAATGTGTCCCTGTCAAATTATAGCTTTGAAAGTATGAAGGGAATAACCTGGGTTTAGTTTTTCCGTGTATAATGCTTTCCCAGCATATCTCAGGAAATGTATATATTGTTTTTTAACTGCTGAATCATGAGAAAAACATAGTGAATATTGAGGGAAATGGAGGAAAAAGTGGTATTATTCTTCCGGGAGATTTAAAGCCTAACAATCAACACGTGAACAGCACTGGTCAGAAGAAATCACTGGTGTTAAATTAAAAGCAAGAGTAGGAAACAGTGATGTGGCAGTCTAAGGGTAAGGTTGACATTTGGATAGATGCGCACCGGAGAGAAATTGTCTGATTTAATCAGTTTTACTTGTAGTTGTTGTCAAGCTATAATTGTTTTCCTGGCCTGGTCTGCTGCTAACAGTGAATCATTCTTGCAAATAAAATAAATAATAAGCTTATTCACATGGACAGGGCAGTGTTTCGTTCTGCTGTATATAGGGTCCCTACGAGTCGGAATCAACTCAATGGCACCTAACAGCAACAAGCTTATTCACACAGTATACTTTACACAGATCCTTTACACAGCATGCCATTCTTTATATTACTGCTAGCCTTGCTAGGGGATCTGCCTGTTAGTTATTTGAATGCCACCCAGTAATGTTCCTGGTGGTGTCCCAGTGATTGGGTAGGAAACTGACCTAAAAAATGAATTAGCAAAAGTCATATTGATTTCAATGACCAAATCCAAATCAATGCAAGCAGAAAAAATGTTTTATCATTAAAAAAAGAAAATGGAATTTATAAAGCAACTTGTACTCTAATGCTTAATTTAAAGAAGTTTTAGATGTATTCTTAACAATTTAAATCAATATAACTGAAAATAAAAGAATTTTCTCTGGTTTGAAATATTTTTCATGAAAAAAGATTGAGAGGGCAATTAATTTTTTTTGTTTGTTTTAACACTTTATTTTCAGAAAGGTAACTTTTAATTATTAACTTTTGTGCCATTATCTTTTCATGTTTTCTACCATCAAATGTCCATTTCAGGTAGATATAATTTTTACATGCTATTGAAATCTGTAATCTTCTCACAATATATTGTTTTGTAATTATACATTATTATATCTTTTTAACAGAACATCTCTGAAACTTTTAGTACAAATAAATGATTCACAGCCAATTATTGTCATTCATTATCACAGAATAATGTTATGAAAAATACAGAATAACTTACAATTTCAGGACTGCCTACAGATTACCAGGAATTCAAATTTCTTATTTCTGAATCCTGAAGGTAATTATCTGCCAAGAATTTGGAAACATAATCAGAATTCTATTTTGGAGGGAAGAACTATTGAATGATGAGTAGCCATCTGTAAGTATTGGCCTGTAGTACTCCAGAAGGGCAGTGGCTAAAGCTAGGAAGCTTGTAGAAAAGACAAGCTATCACTTGGAGTGATTTGATAGAATGATTCCTCAGAGAGTTCAGGAAACTCAGTGCGGAAGGAGACTTGGTGAAAACCTGGACGTCCTGTACTCCGTGAAATGGGAGCTCAAAATACTCTTTGGCCATTCTAGAGAAAGGTGGCCCTAAAGACTGGAACAGTCAGAGACATCTGAGATTTGGAAAAAAATTAAGTTCTAAAAGGAAGAATTAAATGAACCCTGGAAGTTCAGCTTACAACAGAGGAGGGGTAGCTCAATCACTATTGTGGAGAATATCTCAAGCAGCAGTTCTTGATCACCATGAAAAATCAGAAGGAAATAGAAGAGGTTTCAAATGGACGTAAGAAATGACTGTGTAAGTATCAGGATGGCAAACTTCCAGGAAACTGTAAAATCTCCAGCCCTAGAGATGTTTAAGATTGAAAATAACTTGTCCTGAGTGGTGAAATTTAAAAGCAGGGCTGTTGGGTTCTTTGTGTCCTTCCAGGGCTATTATTCTATGCATCTTTATAAGAAAGAGTCAGAACTTCAGGTTTTATTTACTTTAGGCTTCAGGCCTTCTTTAACTTCTACTCTTTCCACTGTGCCCCGATTAATTAACAAAAAATCTTTATAGCTAAATATAAACTTTCTTGCAATTTAAATCATAACAAAAATCAAATTTAGTTAAAAGTATATTTTTTTTCTTCGGACATTGGTAGTGGAGGGTTGAGGGAGAGATGGTGTGTGTATGAACGTGTGTGAGTGTGTGCTTGTGGGCACCATATGGGTAGTGTTATATCTTTATTCACAAATACACTCTTCGATAAATTCTTGCTGATAAACAGAAAGTGATACTTTGGAAACATGAAAGATTTAATGTGCCTTCAAAAGAGGTCAGTTCTTTCCTATTAACCAAGATGTGAGGCTCAATGCCCATTTCATAGATACAGCTGACATTTTGCAAACCGAAAGCAAGTGTGGACAAGTTTTTTTGTTTTGTTTTCATATGATTTTCAGAGTTAAAAGAGAATGCTGTATCCGCAAACTGGCTTACGTGAATAGAAGAGCAATTCCATTCATATCACGTGAAATGTTCTGACAGCTGAATTGAGGTGAACTGACTTTGATAATTTTTGTGCTCGCCTTTTAATACTTGCTGCTCTTTTACAGAGAAACTTAAAGATCATTTAAGTATATTATACTATTTTAAAATTGTATAGCATTTAACGAAAAACCTAAGAGTAATAATAACGCTTTTCAAGAGTGGAAAAGAGGTATAAGAGCCCATTAGAAGTGGATTATTTGTGTCATTAAAGAGTATCGTTACATGCTTTTGAATGAGAAAACACACCGCAGAGCAGAATTTGATAGTGAACGAACACTTGGTTAATGGTCAGGCAGCATACGTTGAAGAAATAAAGATATGTATATTTGACTAACAGACAAAAGAATGTGAAACAGAGGTTGCATCTATGCCATTAAAACACAGTTATTCCTGGAAAACCAATAAGATTTTGCATTAATTCATATCACCATGTTAATACACACTTTGGAAAGATCTCAATTTTGAAATCTAATATGCCATTTCCTCTACGATTAAAAGTTAAACTGCTGCCCCTGCAGGATTTATACACATGCCAGATGCTGCACAATTCTTCAGTCAAAATACAAGTATCTCAATCACCACCCATATGTACTCCCTCTTCAGTGTTACGAACTGTGATTTCATCTCCATCCTCAACCAACCGTGAGACTTGAAACATAGCCTACCAATTACATGGAAATGTACAAAATTGTATGGGGTTGGAGCCTGCTGGCAAAGTTAGGCATGGGTGTGTGTAACACACCCTTTCAGACACATACACGAGACTCATGGGCTTCTTTTCCCTCTCCTTAATTACTGTATTAAACAACAACTGAAATACTCAAGAATACTTAGTCTTAAAGGAGTAAGAGGAAGACATAGAGGAACTCCATATAGGTGAAAACATCCCACAAAGGTGAGATTTCAGGCCTCTGTTTTCTAGGTTAAAGACTTAACATACCATTTACACCAAAACTCTCAGTGGGAACTTGTTGAAGCTGAGAAAAATAGTTTTCCTTTTGATATTCTCGTAATGAAAATAGTCGCATCAGCTTATCACCTTATTCTTTTTTGGTATTATCTTAAAATCCTGGAAGGAGGGAATTTCACACACACATGCACACACACACACACACAAATAAAATCATCTGGGGTCCACAGATCTGCACTTTGAAATAAAGGGTTTTGCAACGTTTATTTGTCCTCTGGATTTGAGCGTTCCCAAGAGATCGTCTTTACCCAGATTAATTTTTACTCAGCAGGTTCCGAATTTCATCACGTGTTCTAGTTTTCCACAGCATCTGAATGCTAAGCCTTTAGAAACTCACCTTCAGCCTCTAATTTGTGGCTTCTGATCTGTTGTGATTAAAGAAATCATATAATGTATCTTGCTATAATTGCGTCTGATGTCAGTAAAAGGAAATAGGTCTGAACATAGAGGACTCTACTCTGACTCTCTAATGAACTTTATGGCAGTTCTTTGTATTGCCCTGGATGATCACTTACTTAAACTCTCTGAATTTCAGTCTTCTCTGCTATTCAAATGTGGAGTTGGACTGGATGGTCTCTAAACTCCCTGATGGCTCTGGTACTTGTTTCATTCTCCAAGGCCTTTATTTTTTCTAGTTATTTTCTGATTCTTATTTCTTTCCTTAGTTTGCTGAATAAGTGATCTCCTTGGAACTGTTACTGCATTTTATTCTCTCAATTATTTATTGGTAAGGTCTTTCCTAGGTATTCAAGTCAAAAATGGAGTTCCACAAATGGATTATATAAGTCACCCTTTTGTGGCATTTTAAAACATTCCATAGGTGTTGATGCAAAGATTTATAATGACACCTTGTATCACTCAAGCCATTCTCATGAAATCATCAATACGTGTTTGCTGTTTGGGGAAGTGATTGAACATGGCACCAAGTAGGTCAGGTAGTATCATGTATCAATTAGAGAACGGGATTTAAATTTTAACAGCTTTTCTCATGTTCTTCACTTACTTTTGTTTTTTATTTACAAGCAAAAGTATAAACTGTCCTTTCCTTACTAATTTAGATGCAAATAGTGCTTTCCAATCTACAGGGACAGAGAATTATTTTGATAGAAGTGATTCTGTGTTAATTTAGTTGTTATCTGGCTTTTCCTGAATCTCCCATAATTTATACTGCAACTCACATACAGCTATTATGGGTAGTGTGTGTGTGTGTGTGTGTGTGTGTGTATACAAATGAATGAGGAAATGGCTCATTCAGATGTGCAGATATATATTACACATATACACATGTGAATGAGGAAATTGCTAACAATGATTAGTGGTTTATTAAAAGGATTATTTTTTTATTAAGTAGCTGTGTGCAGTGAATCTAATTTCTTTCTTTTTACAACTTCCCCTTCTATTACAGGCTGTTAAGCTTAGACCCCAGATCCACTAAGCAGCAGATTCAGTAACAGTAAATGAAGTGCTGTGAGCTTACATCAGACTAATTAGTCTGAGGAATAAAAAAAAAAAAAAAAAAAAATGGATGGTGGAAGGGCTTGGGAGGAATTTTCAGGTTGCTTTGTGAAAGGCAGTTTGCTTAATTAAGCCAACCACTAATTGTTAAATATTTTTCAGGCATTAACAGAGCTACTCTGAGTGTAATTAAATTTTGATTTTAGTGGTATTTGCAGGGATTAAAGTCACAATCTGCTGAGGCACTGGGGTTAGTTAATATTCACTTCACTGCCACAGCTGTCCTCCATTATAATACAAAGGACAGGAAAAGAGACAGCAGAATGGGGTGAAGTAATGAGAAAGCTATTCATTCATCTGATCCAGCTCCTCACTCCACAGCAGTCTACAAATGGATCTGACCCGCGTGACACACAATCACACATTAAATCCTATTGAATTTGATACAAATAAAGGGACTCCTAAACCCTGATGAGTTTTTTATTTTTATACATGAGAATAGGCAATGGATAAAAATGTATGTAATCATATGATTATCATATGTTTCCATCTAAGTAGTATTTCTGGACTTAGAGCTCTATAGGAGTCCACTAGGATTGTAAACCAATTCCTAATGAGCCATTATTTGGTCCAAGTGAGCGTCAATCAACCCTGTGGAAGGTGGTGGTGGCAGTGACTTTAAATCCCCAGTAAAATTGCAATTGGTAAGATCCAGGTTTTGGGTTCTTTTTTTGGATTGAGGCTGGGAAAAGCAAACAAAAAAGACCTACTGGGTTCTGTGGACTTGAAACAAATAAAGCTCAGCATCCCGTGACTGACAAATTCCTATTGCTGACACATAACATTGCTGGGGTTTTATGTATTGTTTTGTTCTTTTGATTCAATAGCTGGAACCAATGTCTTCCAGTTATTACATACTCCAGGAAGAGTACAGGCATGGAAACAAATTATCTTGCACTCTCTTCCAACACCACTCCCCAAATTAGAGTCTATTCTAGCATCTACTACCATTCAGTGCTCAGTCATTAATTTGGCTATTGGCAGTCGTGGAAACTGTTTCAGGATAATCCACAATCCAGGGTCCCTGCCTCCAAACAGAGGCCATCAGTGGTATTAGGATCTTAGTTACCCAAAATGCCAGCCTTGGAACTGGATTTTCAATAGAATCTAGGGCTAGATATATCAGTGTGAGGAATCTAGTCGTTTAGCTCCTTTACTGGCAAAAATAATTTTCTCTAAGTATCGTTTAAAATTGGAGTGCTCCTTGTGTTCACCTTGACATTAGAATAAAAATTTTAGAATAAAAAAAGAAGGAAGAGTTCAATCCAGCAAAATTCTATGTCAAGGAGTTTGATTGCAGCAATTCTATTCATAATGAAACAAGTTCTAAGAACAAACTGTATCAGTCATGAGACCTTTTCCATAATCTCGTTAATTATATAGTGAACTCAATATATGTGAAGTTGTTCTGTAACAAAAGTTAACTTGATCGTTTCTGCAGACAAAGTGAAGTAGAGAGATGAGTGCATTATACAGGGCAATAACCTTGAGTCTCAATTACTATTAGTTCTAGTGTTAAAATGACCCCAAAGGACTGGGGTTACTTTTCTAAGGGGCTTTGAGTTTCATTTTACATGAAGTCACACTCAACAACTGGGAAACTTTTCCTACTGAATAGGTCAAAGCATTTTATTTGACAGAGCACAATGAAATACTTTAGGAAGAATTGTAACAGAAAACAGCAATTACTAACTGTGCATTCAAATATGCTAAGTAAGCGCTGACCATGTCCCAATCTCTTGAGTCTCTAAATGACTGGAGGTGATAAAGAATATTCTCTCTCCATGCTAGTTATGCCCCAGGGCTACACACTGCTCTGAGACCCTTTCTCCTATCTTCTGGCTTAGAACCCTCAACAATGGCCTGTCTGGTCATTTCTGCTTGGTGCCCTTCACTAGTTTCTTAGAGAGCTACAGTGTTTCCTTTCAAAATTATAACCTTAGCAGAGCAGACAGCTCTTTTATACTGTGGTTACTTTAATAAATGAATGAATAAAAAGAAAAAAAAAAACACCCCCAGGCAGGGTATTTTTCTCTTCGGTCTTCCTTTTGTTACATGTACCACTCACACATCTCCTGTGAAACTACTATTCTCAATATTATTTTGGTTGCAGGCCTTGGAATCCAATTTACTTTTTTTTTGCCCTTTTTTAAAAGCCTGGGGTGGGAGGAATACATAGTCTTTATAGTACTTCCTGCCAAAAGTGGTACATTATTCAAATAAGGATCGGACAATGAGAAACAGAATCTCCAGTGAGTTTCCTGTATAACACTAATAATTGTGACTATGCCCCTAGGTGCAAAGATAAAGCCTCAAATCCACCATCAGCAGGACACGCGCTTTTATTCTCAAGTGATATAAGCCTAGGTGGGTTATGCAATTAGCTCACATTTCCCTTTTCCAGTTCCTTGCAAAGACAACTGTGGACAATTTTGAAGATGGCTGTTCATGAGATGGGGTATCCTGTTAACTGTGAAAAATGCCAAAGCTACTACCCACATAGCATACATTACGATCTCTATGGCCACTCATGCTCCAATAAACTGATTTACCTATTCACAGATAGGATTGAATTAACTTTGGTCAACACTGCCCAAATTCATGAAAAAAAAGCACTTTTATGTTGCTTATGGAAACACAAACTAGTCTAATCTATAATCTGCAGTTACCTGTATGACATAACGTAAGCTATTACGTTTCCAAGTAGAGTTTGCTTGAGGTCTCCAGATCCATTCCAACCAAAGAAATATGTTCGCAGTTTGTATCAGTGCGACCCTATAAGACACAGTAGAACTTCCCCATAGGGTTTCCAAAGAGAGCTGGTGGATTCAAACTGCTGACCTTTTTGGTCACCAGCCAAGTTCTTAACAATTGTGACACCAGGGCTTCTATCAGTGAGTAAGGCAGACAACGGAGGCCCTGAGTGGCACAAATGTTTAACACACTCAGCTACTAATTGAAAGGTTGGAGATTCAAGTCCACTCAGAGGTGCATTGAAAGAAAGGCCTGGAAATCGTCTCCCTAAAAAATCAGCCATTTAAAACCCTACGGCGTACAGTTCTGCTCTGATGCACATGGAGTCACCATAAGTAGGAATCAACTCAACTGGCAATTAGTTTAAGACAGTAATCTGTCAAGATGCACTTACCGGTTCTTTTGAATCAAAATCTGTTTAGAAACTGGAGCTTCCAAGAGGTTTTTCCCCACATTAAAAACATGACAAACAACCTCACTCCATCCCTAACCTTTACCCCTAAATTCTGAGACAAAGCATCATTTTTATTACCATAATATTAATTTGTTGAAGAAATAAATTTATTTTAGTGTCAGCCGAGCTGGCAAACAAACTGAAATAATCCAAAAGATTGACTCATTTTTTAAAGTTGCGCTCTTCTCTAGAGTTTACTTTCAAAGCCTCCCATTTTTCTTCGACATTATCAATTATTCTTATTCTATCTCTGTTTAATAGGTTTAAGAATATCAAGAGCCAATATTTGGATTACTATTATATGTATTTTCAAATTATCTGGTTCATACTCAAAGAAAATTCTTACTATTTTTTGTAAATTTATATTCAGTTGATTCTTAAAGCTTTGTAACACAATGACTTGGAGCTTGAAAGGGGCGTCTTTTATAGGCGTGCATGGTTTATTAGATGGCCTAACAATACTGTGGGAGCATTTTGCAAAGTTGCAGTTAAAGGTTTTTATATCAAGTATATAATACTGAAACTTAGGCCAAGATAATGTCAGAAATTCTTAACAGAGTCTGACTCTGAAATCGAAACAGATTAAAAAAAAAATTCGATGCGCCCTTCTTACAAAGATTTTTCTCTGTATATTCTGACTAGGAAAATCCCTTTTATTGTGACAGTAACAAATGCTATCCAGTGCTTCCAGTTTTGCATATAGGGTGAGTGTGGGGTTAGCCAAAGTCAAAGTCATGTAGCGACGTGTGTCAGCCATGTTGTATATTCACCCTGCTATTTGAGCAATACAAATATTTATCCTATGCAAAGATTTTACCTTCCTAACTCAATATTTTGTGCTTAGAAGACCACACCATGGAGTCATTGTAAACAGTGCAATTTGAGTCTTGTGGCCACCCTGGAAGACCAAGTTTGAAAAGAATTTAGACTGAGAAAGCACATGTACTTACTTACAGTTAAAGAAGACTCTAGGGAAATTATCCAAAACACACGAGAATCAAACAGATTCACTTTAACAAGTATTAAAAAACTCTTTTCAAATAAAAGCTTTTTGTGGCTTTCTAAGACATCATACTTGAAAAAATAGGGGGAGGGGGTTAAAGACTATAATTCAATGTAGAACTATATAACATAAGTAAATGAACAATAAAAATGATAAATAGGGCAATAAAAAAGATTACAGAAATAATGCTTTCACATATTGGGCATTCATTAAATTGACTTCTCAGTGTAATTACTTTAACATTCCTACTTCTGATTCAGCACAGATTTTTGGATCATTAAATAAAATGGTAAATATTACACATTTTTCAAGAAGATAATTTATGACCTAACAATTCTGCAACATAGAGTAAAAATGGCTGCCACCTGACTAGCATTTTCTGTGGTAAATTTTTGGACTTAGGATCATTTTCAAAACTGTTTCAACAAATGTGTATTGTGTACCTGCTATGTCCTAGACATTGTGTAGTAAAGTTGCACTCAATTGACAAACAGCAATTGTTTCATGTACCTCTGTATTTCCATAGGATCTTGTGAATACTCTACACAATTATAGTATTATAATTACGTGATTATTAGTTTGGATATGAATTTTTATTTCAACTAAACTGCAAGTTTATGTTACTGTCTCCCAGGAATTTAGAGTTAGATAAGCTGAACAACTATCGACAAAGTGCTATAAGAGAACAGATACTCAATTAATTCTTCTTGGAGAAGGCGGAGAGACAGACTTCATGAAGATGATATTTGATCTAGGTCTTTGGAAGGCAGAAATTCACCAGAAAGACAGGTGAAGAAAAGGCATTATGAGCAAAGGGAACAGAATAAGGCTTAAATTTGGCATATGTGGATGTACATGGCATATACACTCAATAATGGAGCCTTACTACTCCAAGATAAGTTTGAGTAGAGGCTTAGGTATCCCCTGGTAGCTTGCTAGAAAGGCAGAACCTGAAGGGCCAATTCCTGACCTTCTGAACCAGAGTCTATATTTTAACATTATCCCCAGGTGATATGTATGCCTGCTATAGACAGAGATATGCTGGTTTAGAGGGCTTGCAGTGTTGGAGCATTGGAAGTCCATGCTGCTGGAAAAAGTGGGCAGAAACCAGACAGGGACACAAATAGACTACAATTCATCCTGTAGGCATGGGTGAACCACCCAAAGTTTTCTGAAGAGAGGAGTAAAATCGTAAAATCTAAGTTTTGGGATGCTAATACTTGTGGAAGATGATGAAGAAGGAAACTAGATAGGGTGCTTTTATAATAATTAACATCATTAATCACTGACCTGAGACTATGGTAGTAAGAAGTGAAAGAAAGAGACATATTCCAGAGACACCTCAGAAAGGATTGCTGAGTTTCCATCACAGCCGTAAGAGGCCATAATCAGAAAGTGGAGGCCCAGAAAAGAAACTGCTCCAAGAAGTGACTAGATTGAAGATGATCCCTATTATATATTGCTGAAGTCAAATATGAATTAAAGTTGTTAGAGCTATAACGGTCAAGAAACTGCAAAATTAGGGTGCCAGATGGGTCAAAGTAGTAACACCTGCCATTTACTCATTCACGTTCATTTATTCCACAAATGTTTGTTAAATGTCTAGTAGCCGTATAAGCCAATTATTTATAAGCACTGAGAAAAAAAAAAGGAACTCATGTTCTAGAAGAGACAGTAAATAAGTAGGTAAATGAATGAATATGTAATATTATATAATATGTAATAAATAAATAATAAATATTATATTATCAATATGTACTGAATTATGAATTAATATTAATATTATATAATATGTAATGAATATGTAATACCAGGTGGAGATGATGGTTGAAAAATATATGGCAGGCTCATCAACAAGTCAGAGGCTATATTAGGGATGGAGGCCAGGGGAGGACTCTCTGTGAATATGACATTCATAGCAAAAGGAAAAGTGAAAGTATATAGAGCTGTCTTGGTGAATTCAACTGCCCTTAAGAAGAGATTTATTTTGTTTCATCATTTTTCAGAAGAAATTGAGTCATTATTTTAATGACAACCAAGATCATGCCTTTCATTTGTATTGTTGTTCAGTTTTACATTTTCACATATGCTATCACATTTGATCCCTATAATCTTTCTGGAAAGGAGACATGACAGGTTGTACCAATGAAAGGTCCATGTTTCAAACAGGTGAGGTGATTTGGTCAAGATCATGTGTCTAAAAATTATGAGATCTCTAATCTTTTGACTTATAGATGACTTAACTATCAAATAATGAAATATGTATTGAAGTTGGTTAAGCATATAAAAAGAAGAGCTTCAGGCTACAGATCTAAAAATAGAAACCTCATTATGGTAGATTAACGATGGCTGAAAACTCTTTGTTACCCCTCCCTTTGAGATTCCACAACTGCCATCAAATTGATTTCAACTCATAGCTACCCAGTTGGACAGAGTAGAACTGCCTCATAAGATTTCCAAGGCTATAAATCTTTATGGAAGCAGCCTTCCACATCTTTCTCCAGCAGAGCAGTTGGTGGGTTCAAACCACTGAGTTTTTTGGTTAGCGGCTGAGTGCTTTAACAACTGTGCCGTCAGGGCTCCTTTCCCATTGAAAGGTGGAATTTAATTTCTTTACCCTTGAATCTGGGCAGGTGTAATTGATGATGGATCATAACTTTTGAAGGTAGGCCTAGCAACTTCTGCATTTGTTTTGGGGATCACTTGCTCTGGGGGACACCAGCCATCATGTAAAAAGTCTAAGAATCCTGAGACCACCATGCTATGGGGAAGACTAAACTAGCCACCTGGAGAAGATGAATGGAAAGAAATACCCAAGCATTTCCCAGTCTTTCCAGCCAAACTATCCCTTACACAAGATATGTTCATGAAGAAGCCCTCAGATGACTCCCAATACAGCCACTTTCAGCTGCGTTTCACTGCAACCACATGAGAAACTACTACTGAGAAAGAGCTGCCCAGCTGAATCCAGTCAACCCACAGGACTGTGAGAGATATTAATAAATTACTATTTGAAGCTATCAAGTTTTGAGGAAGTTCGTTATGTAGAAAACCAGAACACTCATTATTTTCAAAAGGCTGTGATGGAATTAAAAAAAAAAAAAAGTTAAAAGTAAATGGATACTGACTGAATTAATGACTCTGAATGTACTTCTTTTCTTTCATAGGTATCTCATTCTGCAACATACACACAGATTTTCGCATAGCCCAAGGGACAATTAAAACAAATTAGTGACTTTTCTTTTGGACTTATCATGTGTTTTAAATGCAGTGCTCTGAGAAAATCCAGCATCTAAGGGTATTAAATCCAGAAGTCACCTTCCTTAGAGGCCATTCGTCCAAGCCTCTCAGCTTGTATATGAGGAGAGAGAGGCAGAGAATGAGAGCGGAGAGCACGATTTGCATAAATTCGCACAAACTTAGTGACAAAACATAGAAATCCCAGGTCTCTAGACTCTTTTTCTCTTCTCCCAGAGGATATTTTAAAAATCATTATTTCCACAGATGATTAAATTGGCATGCTATTATTTGACTACTAGACCACTTTTTATACCATCAGATAAATCCAAGCGTTCTATAAACTTAAGACTTCAATCCAAAACCAGTACTATTTGTTTTTCTGATATGCCATATTACAACTGTATTGCTTGACATCTTAAAAAAGTGAAGGTGTTCACAGTAAAACTAATCTATAGAGGCAGAAATCAGAAGAGTGGTTACCTCTGAGGTGGGGAGGGCTGGGTTGGGCACAAGAGAACTTTCTGGAGTAATGGAAATGATATACCTCTTGACTGGGCTGTGAGTTACATAGGTATATATATTTATTAAAACTCGAACTGTATTGTGTTCTTAGTATCTGAACATTTCATTGTATATAAAATATTCCTCGATTAAAAAATAACAACAAAAATAGTGAGAGATTTTGTTTCTTCACATAATAAAATGACTTGTCAACAGTTGTTTTGCCAAAATGGAGACGGTTTGGGCTTATTTAACTGCCTTCTTTCTCCATTTTTCAATTATGAAATTGGTGGCTGAGGTCCAAAGGGCACATACATCTGTGGTCATAAAACAATACAAAGCTAAAGGAATCGCTCACAGGCTAGATATACGTGACCAAAGGATGTTAGTGTTAAAGAGGGTCTGACAAATCATTGAATCCAACTTTTTTTCATTTTACAGATAACATTGGCCTTGCTAAAAAAATTCAGTAAACAGCTGTGGTCCCTTCAGATTTGATGGCAAATGAATATGTTGAGCAATTGTTTGTAGAGTAGAAAACCCTTTACAAAATGGAATCAAGCTGGCAAATAAAAATAGGGTAAAGCTGAATTCAACAGAAAGAGAAAAACCTAGATAATGTAAACATTTTAGTTTAACTAAAATATGAATTGGATTTAAACATTTATTCTTCAATATTTTTAATGAAGGACTGCAGCCTTTTTTTTTTTTTTTTTCCCCTTCCTGCACTCAGACTGCTAATTGAAGAGTTGCGTAGACTGTTGTGAATAAAGAGAGGCAGGGTAGCACTGAAGAAAGAGCTTGGGCTCTAGATTTGGTTCTGAATCTCAGCTCTGCTACTTGCTAGCTGTGTGACTTTGGGGAAGTTACATAGCCTCTCTGTGCCTCAGTGTCCTCTTAAGTCAAAAGGCTTAATATTACCAACCATATAGAGAAGTTATGAAGGATAAGTGAGCTAATATTTTTAAAGCACTTAGATCACTGCCTGGTTCGTTGAAAGTGCCAATAAGTGCTTATTAAATAAATAAAAATAAACAACTCCTTTAATACAACATCTTTGATTATCATCTTAGTTTCTTAAGACAACTCAAAATTTAAAGGTACTTTTATCTTTCTTTTTATTTTTTATCTTTCTTTTTATTTTATAAAAAAAAATTTTTTTTTTTTAGTCTACCTACTTTGATAGTCAGTTTTTTTTTTTTTTGCTGTTGTTGTTATTTGCATTTTTTTTAACAATCAACCTTATTAAGTCTTTCCATAGCATTAAACTTCTTTTCATAGAAACTCAGCACTCTTTACATTTATATTTGGTCACTTGATATAATATTTATTAAATTAAATAATAACAATAGGAAGTAAAACTGATGTGGTATAAACTTAATAAATACTTGGTAAGCACCAATTTAACAAGTGGAGACAAAAATGCACAGATCCACTCCAGACTAGCCCACCAGCCAGGCGCTCTCTGAGTACAATGCTCATTAGTCACTGACAGTGAGAATGCAGAGCTTCGGTTAATCCAACAAGGTAAAGAGAGTTGCTACTTTGCCATGATGCTGTCGTCTTAAAGCCACTTAGAACTTTCATGCTGTTTCACGTTTCAGCATGAGGGATCTGTGTTTTATAGCTTATAAGCCAAATATTTGTAACCTATACTGGATCACTTGGCTTTTCAAGAACTATCATTAATAGCACTAGTTGAGGGGAATTAAAAAAATTCTGCACAAATTTTTAATACACATAAATTACATTTTAGATTGTCAGATGAATCCAAGTATTATAAATGCTAGCCCTAGGACTTCAACTCCAAAACCAGTAGTATTCGTTTTTGATATGCTGTATTATACTATACAGGGTCAGTGGAAAAGGGGAAGACCCTCAATGAGCTGGATTGACACAGTGGCTGCAACAATGGACTCAACCATAACAACTATTGTAAGGACTGCGCAGGACCGGGCAGTGTTTCATTCTGTGTTACACAGGGTTGCTATGGGTTGGAACCAACTCGACGGCACCCAACAACAACAACAACATTACACTAAATTGCTTGGCAATTTAAAAGTAAATGTGTTCACAGGAAAACTAATCTATGGAGATAGAAATCAGAAGAGTGGTTACTTTGAAATGGGAAATGGATTGACTGAACAGGGGCACAAGAAAACTTTCTGGGAAAATGGAAATGATCTGTTTTTTGGCTGGGCCTTGGGTTATATAGCAAGTTGACTTGTGACCTAGATACCCACTCCACCCTACCCATACCTTCTCCAGACCTGAGGGTCCATCTCACTCTTGCTACTTGTGCCTCGAGACCTGTTCTCTAGTAACATGTCTACAAAAGCGGTCTGACTCCCCCGACGCATATCTAGCCAAAACACTATGGAATTAAATCCCTGATAAAAATGTGTTTTAGAAATTGCCATTGATATGAGCTGGGACTCTTTTTGTGTTTTAAAAGCATTTGTTGGACTACTTCATGCTAACTGAGGGTTGACTGGTCACATACCATTTGTCCTATTCTACCAAGGAAAGTGGTGGGCCAGGTAAGGCCATGGTAATAACACATCACATGACTGCTTGGACTAAGTATGCATTCCAAAGATAAATACAAAAATCTCTAACCAGTGCTGAAAAGCCTGCATTTTCATCCTAGACTGGCTGATTACAGCCTCACCAGCAGAGCTGAATGTAGATTCCTATTCAGTAATACTTTGGATGCCTTTGTTCCAGCATCTCCCTGCAGTGGAAACATAATTGAAAAGAAACTGCCAAATGACAGCGCGCTGCTGCTTCTTGTTTTTTAATATTAGAAAAACAATTACAAAGGAGGAAAATAAAGTGAGTAGGAATATAAAAGAAGACGGAGGCAAATGGATAAAACAAATTTAGATAATCTAAAATACAGGAAACTTTTGCAACTATTTTATGGTTTACCTTCCTTTAGAGGAAATGAACAAGGAAACTCAACTAGCAAAAATATATATCCAATGATGACAACTGTTGCTAAGTATGAAATGAAACTTTTAGCTTACCGTTTGCCTCCCAATATGGCAGGAGCAGCTTTTATGGAAAATCAGTTAAGATAGGTGTAATTGAGAATATGTCACAGCTAGAATGTATCCCCACACTTTTAAAATAATAAAGATATGTTCTACTCCATTTCAAAAGGATAATCCTATGGAGGGAAAACATCATATGAGACCTTATATATCACTGAGCAAAAAAACAAGTCAGTTCAGGAACAGTTAGTAATACCATTTTACCCACTGCTGCCATTTTTAATATTAGGGACTTGATGGTTTTTTTAGGCCCTTCTTCTGTGTTGTTGGCTTCTTCTACATAGTAACCCTTGCTGTCATGCATGGGGAATTCAGATGCATACTAAATATATTCATCATGATCACCACTAAATTCCAAATGAGAGTAACTTCAACATATATATTATTGTTCAAGACAAGTCAGCACATTTCAAACAAGAAAGCCCTGTTTTAATTTACAAAATAGACGAAAACTCACAGAAGAGAGCTCTGCCTCCCCAGTGTTCTGTGTGGTGAAGATTGGGGGTTGAACTGTCACAGCGAGGAGGCTCTCACAGAAAGAGAGGTGGAATCCGAAGCCAACACCAGTTCCCCTGGGGTCTGTTGTAATCAGGAGACAAATGGTCTGTACTCAGTAGCATGCATTCATTCTGTTGCAAGAGGCTGCCAATATGAGCTTTCCTATGCTTTTGTGGAAATACAGTAGTAGCCTTTTTTCCTTTCTGTTGCTTTAGAACAAGAAGAATAAAAAAGTCTACTGCTGACAAACACTGCTTTGGGCATTTGACACTGGTCTTTGATCTAGTTACTCAGACAGTTCAAAATGAACAAATTAGGTGTTTACCACAAAAGACATTCCATTTCAGCCTGTTCACGTGCCAAGTGAGGTGGACAGCCCTCTCAAACAGAGCTGGGAAATTTCTCCCTGCCAGGCCACAGGAGTGAATTCTCCCACCAAAACTAATAAATTATGATACTACATTTTTTAAATTGCAAATAAGAAAAAGGAAACATGGGGATGGGGGATCAATGAAGTAAAATCTAAACCATTTGGAGCCTGAGTCAGAACGCCAGATCACTCAAGCTAGAAGTCCACAGAGATACCCCACAGGGTGATATCACTGCGGGGTGGGGTAGGGGGGTTGATTACAGGGGCCACATGGAAAAAGCATTCATTTTCATTTTTGCCTAAGGACTGTGGCAGCCGTCCAGTGTACACATAAAAGGGCAAAATTGTTATTCTATCCAGCTTTTAAATATATTCTAACAGCATTCTAAAAAAGAGGAAAATTAGGTACCTCAGTGTGATCTCTATTCCTATGAGAATGGTTTAATTTCCCCGACTTAAGTGTCTATTTTACTCCTATTGAAAAGAGTGCATTTTAGAAATGGACTCTGCCTCAGTTTCCCCTTTGTAGAATGAAGGATTTCTACTCTGGATAATTTGTTAAAAGTTTAACAGTCTATGAAAAACTGTAACTGGAGTATGCAATTTACTCCATGTTATTTCTACTAGGGGACACCTGGGCTCTTCTTAATAATATTTTCCAATATTTGAAAAACAGACACCATCTCAGCAATGGTGCACAGTAGTCATGTGCTTTGAGGTCTGCCATTTGAGTTAATAGGTACATATAGATTTTATAGAATATGTTGAAAAGCAAAAAAAAAAAAAAAAACCCTGTTGCCGTCGAGTTGATTCCAAATCATAGTGACCCTATAGGATAGAGTAGAACTGTCCCATAGCGTTTCCAAGGAGCGCCTGGTGGATTTGAACTGCCGACCTTTTGATTAGCAGCCATAGCTCTAAACCACTATGCCAACAGAGTTTCCTATCGAAAAGCAGCGCCTTAACACCACATTTCATTTTTAACAAGCAATGGGAAGAAAGGGGAAGTGAATAGAGAAAAAGAAAAAGGATTTTGCTACCAGAGATCCAAATGTCCCTGAGAATTGAAATAAGTCAAACTCAAAAATACAGAGTGAATCAGCTTGGCTAATATATTACCATCCTGGCTTATAATTACCAGAAAGTAGTTATTTGTCTGTTGTGTTCAGCTTTCCTGTCGGTGCTTCTGAGTTTAATTATCAGACTTCACTGAAAGTTCAATTTCCTCTGTTCCCTCCTCTTTTTGCAATAACATAAATCGAAATTTCCTCGTAATTTCTGTTAACTGCTTTGGCACACTTTCTCACAGAACCTCAGTTCTTACCGATGAAGTGGTCGCCTCTCACAACCTCTCCCAGAGGTAAAGGAGGCAGCTGTTTGGCGCAGTTTCAACTCTCACAAGCAGAACTCTTTGGTATATCAAAGTTCACAGCCGCTTGTCCATCAGCTTGGTGAAAAAGAGAAGCCTCAGAGGAGGTTGTTTGCTTGATTTCACCTTCGCTGAGCACAAGAGCTTCAAACATCTGCCTGCAATGGTGCAGCCCAGCCAAGAAATTCAATACTGCTCTGAGTAAAGGGCCAGAGGAAGTGAAGCGAACACTTCTTACCATGCCCTGCTCCCTTAGCCTCCCTGGCAAGGGATCATTCCAGTAAAAAGAATCTTGTTCTGGGTGTGATTCTTTCATGCAAGGCATTTATACAAACAGAGCCTTGATTGTCAGGAACAAGATCTAGGTAAGGCGGAGAGCTTCAAGACGTGGGCATGTACAACTTAAAGGAAAAAGAAAATAGAACTCACATGCTGTATTCCTCCACTCTCTCCTCAATCCTTCACTAATGAGTTCAGCTTTGTGAAGAAAAATAGATACTTAGTATAAGATATTATTACCACAGCTGCTAAGAAACTAGACTGACCCTTCAGAAATTGTCCTAGATGGAAGTAAATGATCAGATGAAATGATTTTTTTGGAGTTGATCTGTAGCTGGGTTCAGCAGCAATTAAAACTTCTCTAGTTGATTAGTCCATCTGTAAGGGATGATTCTCTCCACTGCTCACTCAGACATCAAGTTTAACCAAACACCGAAACTTACTGCCCTTGAGTTGATTCTGACCCATAGCGATCCTAAAGGACAAATTAGAACTGCCCCACAGGGTTTCCAAGGCTATAAATCTTTTAGGAAAGCAGACTGCCACATCTTTCTCCAGCGGAGCAGCTGGTGAGTTCCAACTGTGGACCTTGTAGGTTAGCAGCCTACCCCTTTAACCATTGTGACATCAGGGCTCCTACATCAAGTTTAGTGGCAGTCAAATGAGTCCAGACTTCCAATCCAGCTCTCCCACTTCCCATCTCTAGGACCTTAGGCAAGTCACCTAACCCCTGGGTGCCTCCATATTCTCCATACAATGGGATAATGAATTGTCCAACCACATGGGGATGTTGTGAAGGTTAAGTGTGTTATATGTGAGGCACTTAGAACAATGCCTGGTGCATAATGGTAACAAGAGCTATATAATGTTAGGTAGCATTGTTATTATTACTATTTCATTTTCTTCACTGTTTCCACTTCTCCCATAGTTTCCAGCATAATCATTTGATTTATTGAGAGGGAGCTTTCAATAAATGCCAGTTGATTAGCAATGTGCAAAGCAACATTACAGGCTTTGAAGGAGAACTAACTCATTGACAAATACTTTCCTCTGCACCAAATATTCTCGTAACTTCAACTTCTAACAAGGTGACTGTGAGTACTAATTTACACACAGCAGAGATGCTCTAGGAGCCCTGGTGATGCAGTGGTTAAGCACTCAGCTGCTAATCGAAAGGTCAGCTGTTGGATCCCACCACCCACACCATGGGGGAAAGATGAGGCAGTCTGCTTCCGTACGTATTTATAGCCTTGGAAACAGTATGAGGCAGTTCTACTCTGTCCTATAGGGTCACTAGGTGTTGTAAACAGTTCGATGGCAGTGGGTTTGTGTTTTGGTTTTTAGAGCTCCTCTGCTCACAACCAAGTGTCTAAAATAGACAAATTTTGCATATTTTACACAATTTTAGAATCTACAGGTTGGTGTCTATTACTAGAATATTCTGGGAGAAATTGTTAGAGTATTCTGATTTATTTTAATGAAATTCATATGATTTATATTTATAAGTTTATGAGGGATATTCGTGCTGGTCGGCACTAGTAATTACACACACACACACACATACTCATACAAATACATACATGCCTACATGCCAATTTTTTTCCATTAGAATAAGTGAGAGTTTTTGTTTTGTAACTGGGAGAAAAGATGTTTCAGTAGGTGAGGAGCCAAGGGAAAGAGAAGACAAGGAAAGAAGGCAAGAAGATGGCAGTAGCCTCCCACCACATCCTGTGAACTAACTGGTTTTCAGTCTTTTTCTAAGAGCCGGCACAAAGCAGAAGGCAATGATGGGATTTCTTGAGGCTCTGCCCAGAAAGTGGAAAGGACTTTGTGAGACCTCATGCACAAGGAGAGCTGCTTTGGAGTCCACATGACTATGAGTATAGTGGAGAGACCAACAAAGCCATTCTACCTGCCTCTGTACAGAGCCAGCACATACCTAGCACTCTGAGTTCCTAAGCTTTGGGAGCATCTCTCAGCAGCCTTGTTATCTTGGATGTGAATGACCTCCAGACGTGCTCGGATGTTGGCAAAGTAGGTGAGTGGAGCCAGAAAGGGAAAGACAGAGGCAAGTGGTATGAGGGCCCAAGAAATCCATTCCACTGGAGACTTCCAGAAAGATCTGAAGGACACAACTCAGGTAAATGTGTGTGAAGGTCATCATACAAGTTGGCCTTAGGAAATAAACATTTCCCTATTTGGGAAGAAAATGTGAACGTAGGGAAGCCATCAAACTCTGAAAGATCGAGAAAAGGAGAAGTGTTTTTGAAGAATTGGTTGTATTAGTTTTCTATTCCTGCCCTAAGAAATTACCACAAACTTAGTGACTTAACCAAAACCCCAAACCCATTGCTTTTGAGTTGATTCCGACTCATGGTGACCCTATAGGACAGAGTAGAACTGCCCCATAGGGTTTCCAAGGCTGTGATCTTTACGGAAGCAAACTGTCACATCTCTTTCCTGTGGAGCAGCTGGTAAGTTCCAATCATCAACCTTTTGCTTAGCAGCTGAGCACTTAATCACTGCACCACGAGGGCTCCTTTGTGAATTAAAACAATATTTATTATGTCACATTTTCATCAGGTCAAAAGACTGGGCAGAGTGTGACTCACCTAGATTCTCTGCCTTGAGTCTCACAAGGCTGAAATCAAGGTGTTGTCAGGGCTGGATTCCTTTCTAAAAGCTCTGGGAAAAAAAATCCACTTTTAGGCTCATTCAGGTTGTTGACAGAATTTGGTTCCTTATGGATGTGGAACTGAAGTCCCTGCTTCCTTGTTGGATGTTGACCGAGGCTTCTAGTGGCCACCCTTATTGTCTGGTTTGTGGGCCCCTTAAGCCATCAAGTATAAATCTCATCCTTCTGCTTCTGATCTCTGACTTCTCCTTCTCTTTTTAAGGGATCATGTGATTGCATTGGACACACCCAGGATAATCTACCTATTTTAAGGTCTGCTAATAATTAGTAACCTTAATTACATCTGCAAAGTCCCTTTTACTGTGTAAGTTAACACATTTGTGGATGTAACACCAGGAGCTGAAGGCCATGTGGGCCAAAATATTGCCTACCACACTGATGTATCTGGAAATAAAGCTCTGCCCTCCCCCTGAAAAACAGACATCTGAATTAGCAATCAGAAGACAGTGTTCCAGTTTCATCTCTGCTGCCAACTCATTTGTTAATGAACATGGGTGGCCACTGATCTGCTCTGGGATTAGTTTCATTTAAGTGTGAAATGAAGGAGTCTAAATAGATATTATATAAAGTCTCTCATTGCTCCAAGATGACATAACTGTTTCTCAAGTAGTGAAAGAGTACAACCCATTATAAAAATCCACACTGCAAAATATATCTTGTGAGTTTTCAGCCAAGTGTCAAACTATTGTCAGCACCATCACAGGGGTCAGAGCACTGTGATGCTGCCAACTTATATATGAGCTATGCTTTCAAAATAGATGACCTTGGGTGTATATGATAAGCATACCAAATATTTTTCTTCAGGAAATCACCAAATAGGGATGCAATTGCATCATTCAAAGTAAAGGCTTGAGCTATGTGAATCTAGGCTTTATCAGCTAACATTACTGTTGTGCAAATAACTATATGTGGAGGTTAAATGCAGCCAAGTATTCAAAATGAAAGAAACAGAAGGTCTCTAACTTCTTGCACATCTCAAGGGAAACCCACAAAAAATGCAACCTATACCATCTAACTCCTTCATAAATCTCTCCTAGTTGCCCAGGCTCAGGGAGTATTTTCCAAGAAGACTATAAATTTAACAAACCTTATCACAGCCCAAAGTCTAAAGTATTACCTCAAATCTACTGATTTACAAATAGGCTTAAAAATTATCCAAAGTCTCTATGAGTCAGAATCCACTCAACAGCAATGGGTTTTGGTTTTATCATTCATACGGGCCATACTAACAAGATCATTGAATCAATCTTGTTATGAGAAGTGGATCAATACACCATGCACGTGTTAAGTTGTTGAAAACAATAAGGACCCCATCTTTCAGCTTCTTTCTCCTTCTCAATTGCTGTCTCTCCATTGCTGTGTCCCTGAATTTACATCCAGATTATCTTTTTTTTCTACATCTATATTAGCAATGGTCTTCAAAAACTAAAGAAATGATTATTCGCGTGAATTGTCCTAAAGGTTTGCTAGTAGTTATTGAAATCAAGCCACTCAAATGTCACAGAACTAAGAAGAAATGTTACCTAAAACATATATTTTAGGTCTAGGACTAAACTGAGTTTATTTACGCAACAAATATATCACTGATATACCAGATTCTTTTCTACGTGCTGGGGATAAAGTGCTGAACAAAACAGCCCTTGATCTTAGTTTACATTTTAGTAAAAGATAAACAATAAGGAAATAAATCAATATATAAATGCTGTGAAGAATGCTGAATTAGAGTAGGGGAATAGAGTATAACTATGGAAGAACATGAGCTAGAATCAACTCGACGGCAGTGGGTTTTTTTTTTTTTTTGGTGGAAGAATATTTTTAAACAAGGTAGTTATAAAATGAAATAAATTTCATAGTTTTTAAATGAAATGAATTAGTTATTACTAATGAAATGAGGGGCAAACATTGTAAATATGTGAGCTAAGAGCATTCCAGGCAGAGGGCCTAGAAGGCAAGAGGAAAAGCTCTGGAATCAGAATGAGTTTGACATGGTCATGGAGCATCAAAGAAGTCAGTGTATCTCTAGTGGTGCTGGCAAATGGTTGTTGTTGTTAGGCAACCTCTAGCTGCTTCCAACTCATAGCAACCCTATGTACAACAGAACAAAACACTGACCGGTCCAGTGCCATCCTCATAATCTTTGTTACGATTGAGCCCATTGTTGCAGCCACTGTATCAATCAATCTCATTGAGGGTATTCCTCTTTTTCGCTGACACTCTACCAAGCATGATATCTTTTTCCAGGGACTGATTCAGCTTGATAACATGCCCAAAGTATGGGACACTTAATCTCACCATCATTGCTTCTAGGGAACATTCTGGTTGTATTTCTTCCAAGACAGATTTGTTTGTTCTTTCGACAGTCCATGGTGTATATTCAGTATTCTTCGCCAACATCACAATCCAAAGGAATCAACTCTCCTTCAATTTCCCTTATTCATTGTCCAGCTTTTGCATGCATATGAGGCAATTGAAAACACCATGGCTTGGGTCAGGCACACCTTAGACTTCAAGATGACATCTTTGTTTTTAACACTTTGAAGAGGTATTTTGCAGCAGATTTGACCAATACAATGCATCTTTTGATTTCTTGCCTGCTGCTTTCATAAGTGTTGTCTAGGACTGGATTCTCTAGAGAAGCAAAACCAGTAAAATGTATAAATATATAAATAGACTTATATCAGGGACACAGCTCACACGTTTGTAGAGGGTAGAACATCCCAAGTTCATGGATCAGGATAAAGGCCTCTCCCAATTCACACAGCCGCAGAAGCTGGTGAGCCCAAGATAAGCAGGATGGAGAGCAGGGCTCCTGCTCAGAGGCTGTGAAGGTCAAGGAATTCCAAGACTAACAAGCAAGCTGCTAGCTCAAGTACCAAGAACCAGAGGTTAGACAAGAGGCTGCTGCTGGATCCAGAACAAGCCAAAAACCTTGGCAAGGTGAGCAGGCAGGAAGTAGGCGGTGGAGGGTGGTGAGATGAAGGCTGAGGGGGTGGTGAGCTGCCACAGACCTCACCCCCATCAGTACTGCTCAGCAGATTCCATCATGGGGGTGATCACATATTAGATTTCAACAGGGAAGTGATCACAACATTATACAGCTGCCAAAACACTGAGAATCATGACCCAGCCAAGTTTACACACAATCTTAACCATCACAAGTATTAATTGTGGATACAAGTAAGATGAAATCCTTGACAACTTCAATCTTTTCTCCATTTATCATGATGTTGCTCACTGGTCCAGTTGTGAGGATTTTTGTTTTCTTTATGTTGAAGTGTAATTCATACTGAAGACTGTGGTCTTTGATCTTCATCAGTAAGTGCTTCAAGCCCTTTTCACTTTCAGCAAGCAAGGTTGTGTTATCTGCATAACACTGCTTGTTAATGAGTCTTCCTCCAATCCTGATGCCCCTTTCTTCATATAGTACAGCTTCTCAGAATATTTGCTCAGCATACAGATTGAATAAGTATGGTGAAAGGATACAACCCTGACACACACCTTTCCTAAGCTTAAACCATGCAGTGTCCTCTCATTCTGTATGAACAGCTGCCTCTTTATCTATGTACTGGTTCCTCATGAGCACAATTAAGTATTCTGGAATTCCCATTCTTTGCAACATTATCCATAATTTGTTATGATCCTCATAGTCGAATGGCATTGCATAATCTATAAAACACAGGGAAACATCTTTCTGGTATTCTCTGCTTTCAACCAGGATCCGTCTGACATTAGCAATGATATCTCTGGTTCCACATCCTCTTCTGAAACCAGCCTGAATTTCTGGCAATTCCGTGTTGGTATACTGTTGCAACTGCTTTGGAATGATCTTCAGGAAAAATTTCCTTGGATGTGATATTAACGATATTGTTCAGTATTTTCTTCAATAGGTTGGATCACCTTTCTTGGGAATAGGCATAAATATGAATCTCTTCCACTCAGTTGGCCAGGTAGCTGTCTTCCAAATTTCTTGGCATAGACCAGTGAGCACTTCCAGTGCTGCATCTGTTTGTTGAAAAATCTCATCTGGTATTCCACCAATTCCTGGAGCCTTGTTTTTCACCAGTGCCTTCAGTTCAGCTTGTATTTCTTCCTTCAGCACCATCAGTTCCTGATCATATGCTACCTCCTGAAATTGTTGAAAGTTGGCCAATTCTTTTTGGTATACTGACTCTGTGTATTCCTTCCATCTTATTCTGAGTTTCTTGCATCGTTCAATATTTTCACTGTAGAATCTTCCAATATTGCAACTTGAGGCTTGAATTTTTTCTTCAATCCTTTTAGCTTGAGAAATACCAAGCATGCTCTTCCCTTTTGATTTTCTATCGCCAGCTCTTTGCACGTGTCATTATAATACTTTATTTTGTCTTCTGTTCAACCCTTTTATTTCATCATTTTTTCCTTTTGTTTTAGCTACTTGATGTTCAAGAACAAGTTTTAGAGTCTCTTCTGACATCCATTTTGGTCTTTTCTTTCTCTCCTGTGTTTTTAATGACCTCTTGCTTTCTTCATGTATGGTGCCCTTGATGTCATTCCACAACTTATCAGGTCTTCTGTCCTTATTGTTTGATGTGTCAAATCTATTCCTGAGATGGTTTGTAAATTCAGTTGGTATATACTCAAGGTCATACTTTGGCTCTCATGGAGTTGTTTTCATTTCCTTCAGTTTCCACTTAAACTTGCATATGAGTGACTGATGGTATGTTCTGCAGTCAGTCCCTGGCCTTGTTCTGACTTATGATATTGAGCTTTTCCAACGTCTCTTTCCACAGACGTAGTAGATTTGATTCCAGTGCACTTCATCTGGTGAGACCCACATGTATAGTCACCATTTATGCTGGTGAGAAAAGGTATTTGCAATGAAGAAATCATTGGTCTTGCAAAATTCAATCATGCAATCTCTGGCATCATTTCTATCACCAAGGCCATATTTTCCTACTACAGATCTTTCTTGTTTCCAGCTTTTGCATTCCAATCTCCAGTAATTATCAATGCGTCGTGATTGCATGTTCTATCAATTTCAGATTGCAGAAGTTGTAAAAGTCTTCAATTTCTTCATCTTTGGTGTTAGTTGTTGGTGCGTAAATTTGAATGCTAGTCATATTAACTGGTCTTCCTTGTAGGCTTATGTCTTAGTCATCTCGTGCTGCCATAACAGAAATACCACAAGTGGATGGCTTTAACAAAGAGAAATTTATTTTCTCACAGTCTAGTAGGTTACAAGTCCAAATTCAGTGCGTCAGCTCCAGGGGAAGGCATTCTCTCTCTGTCGGCTCTGGAGGAAGATCCTTGTAGTCAATCTTCTCCTGGTCAAGGAGCTTCTCAGGCACAGGCACCCCATCTCCAAAGGATGTGCTCTGCTCCTGGTGCTGCTTTCTTGGTTGTATGAGGTCTCCAACTCCCTGCTTGCTTCTCTTTCCTTTTTATCTCTTGGGAGATAAAAGGTGGTGCAGGCCACACCCCAGGGAAAACCCCTTTACCTTGGATCAGGGTTGTGACCTGGATAAGGATGGTATTACAATCCCACCCTAATCCTTTTAACAGAAAATTATAATCACAAAATAGAGGACAACCACACAATGCTGGAAATCATGACCCAGTCAAATTGATACACACATTTTTTGTGTGACATAATTGAATCCATGACTACGGCTGCTAACCAAAGGGTCGGCAGTTCGAATCCACCAGGCACTCCTTGGAAACTCTATGGAGCAGTTCTACTCTGTCTTGTAGGGTCACTATGAGTCAGAATCGACTCAACGGCGCTGTTTTTTTTTTTTTTTTTATGACAGCATATGGATATTATCCTATCACTGACACTGTTGTATTTCAGGATAGATCTTGAAATGTTCTTTTTGACAATGAATACAACACCATTCCTCTTCAAGTTGCCATTCCTGGAATAGTAGACCATATGATTGTCTGATTCAAAATGGCCAATACCAGTCCATTTCAGCTTGCTTTTGCATTTTTTTTTATGCCTAGTGTATCAACGTTTATGTGTTCTATTTCATTTTTGACAATTTCTAATTTTCCTATATTTGTAATTCATATATTCCACATTCCAATTATTAATGGATGTTTGCAGCTGTTTCTTCTCATTTTCAGTCATGGAACATCAGAAAATGAAGGCCTTGAAAGCTTGACTCCATCCACTTCATTAAGGTCAACTCTACTTTGAGGAGACACCTCTTCCCCAGTTGTATTTTGAGTGCCTTCCAACCTGAGGGTCTCATCTTCCAGCACCATATCAGACAATGTTTTATTGCTATTCATAAGGTTTTCACTGGCTAATTCTTTTCAGAAGTAGATTACTGGGCCCTTCTACCTAGTCTGTCTTAGTCTGGAAACTCAGCCAAAACCTGCCTACCAAGGTGACCCTGTTGGTATTTAAAAACTGGGAGCATAGCTTCTAGCATCACAGCAACACCCAAGGCCCCACAGTACCACAAATTGTTGGATGCATGGAGGTAGCAAATGGCAGAGTGGTAGAAATGGAGTGAGTGTGGAGGGATAGCCAGGATCAAATCATGTAGGGCTATGGTAACGCTTTGGATTTTTGGATTTTAAATGTGAAGAAAGATAATAGGAAGTTGAAAACAGGACTTACATGATCTGATTTACAATTTCAAGGTATTACTCTGGCAGCAGATGAAGAATAGGGATCAAGAATGAAAGCTGGAAGACAAGTGAAAAGTTATTGTATTACACATAAGCCCATGGGAGAGACAGACTAGAGGTAGTACTGAAATAGTAAAATAGTGGTCATGTATAAGATATTTTGGAGACATTGCTGGGCATCTCGCTAATTGAATGGATGTAGAAATGACAGAAAGACAGGAGGTTGAATGACCGTCATTGTCCAATTCAGGGCAACTGTCAATTACATCCTCAAACATAAATTCGATATTCTCTTTAAGGAGGGAGTTGGTAGTTTTATTCATTGCTCTCCCTTGGGAGGATTTACTTACGTCTTGAGATGACAATGAATACCTGAATAAAATGATCCTATTCCTGATGTCATTTGTGCCTAAATCATATCAGCAGCACTGAAAAGAAAAAATCTCAATCCACTCTATGCACATGAGGTGAGGTGGGGCTGCATTGCAAGAGAAAGACCAGCATAAAAAAATACAAAAAATTTTTTTTTCTCCTAGCTGTATAGTAAAGCAATCACAGAAAGCAAAGACAATCATATTACTTGTATCTCAAAGCTTTACCCACATGGTGTAACTGTGTCACCTTATAACTAGATTGGCATTTGTCAAAGACTTAACAAAGTCTTCAGGTATATTTCAAACATACGTTTACCAGAGGAAAAACTTGTTTGCCCCAAGACCCCTTTCAGATCAAGATTTGAAGTTTCAAGGGGTTTTCCCCCTTAATTTTTACACCTTCACAACATCCGTTATCAAACGTATTAAATAAGCCCAGCTAGCTGACTTCTAGTTTCCAGTTATGGAAAGAGCTTTGAATTCATCACTTCCATGAGAAAAAAGCTGAACAAACAGAAAATCAATAATTCTTTTCTCCACCAGATTATTGAGGTCACAGGCCAAACCACTGAACCAAAGACTGGAGAGAGAGGTGAATACTGAGCCTACTAGCAGCAGAAGCCCACTGCTGGAGCCAGTACTAGGATTACAGCTGGAAAACTGCAATGCCCAGACCCTATTTAAGAAGGAATATCTAGGGAAACCAAAAGACAACAGAAGAGACTACAACAAGGACAGTAGAGGAAGTTTTATCCTGTGACACCTACAGATACAGCAAACAGTAAACAGAGATTAACTCCTACTTAGAGAAACATAAAGCCTCATGCTCAGTTCCTTTTACTCAATATATCACGTTCAGCTTTCAACAAAAAATTATGAAGCATGCTAAAATGAACAAAAAAGAATTAAAAATTCTGAAGGGACCAAAAAACCACAATCTGAAGAGAAAAAGTAAGCATCAGAACCAGGTTCAGACACGGCAGAGACTTTGGAATTATCAGACCAAGAATATAAAATAATTATGATTAATATGCTTACAGCTCTAATGGAAGATGTGATCAACATGAAAAAAATGGCTAATGTTAACAAGGGGTGGAAACTTTAGGTATCAATCAAAAAGAAATTCTAGAAGTCAAAAACATTGTAACAGGCATGAAGAATGCCTTTATGCTCTCAACAGAAGAATGGATTTCCAATTTTCCTAGATTCATACTTCATACATTCAGCTGCTGCAGTCTGAAATTGATTGAACATGCAATCAAGATGCATTGACAATTACTGGTGATAGGAATGTGAAAGTTGGAAACAAAGACAAAGGATCAGTAGCTGGAAAATATGGCCTTGGTGATAGAAACAATGCCAGAGATCAAATGCTAGAATTTTGGGAGACCAACGACTTCTTCATTGCAAATACTTTCTTTCACCAACATAAATGGTGACTACATACATGAATCTCTCCAGATGGAATACACAGAAATCAAATTGACTACATCTGTGGAAAAAGACAATGGAAAAGCTCAATATCATCGGTCAAGACCAGGGACCGACTGTGGAACAGACCATCAATTGCTCATATGCAAGTTCAAGCTGAAACTGAAGAAAATCAGAGGAAGTCCATGAGAGCCAAAGTATGACCTGAATGCATCCCACCTGAATTTAGAGACCATCTGAAGAATACATTTGATGCATTGAACACTAGTGACAGAAGACCAGATGAGTTGTGGAATGACATCAAGGACATCATACATGAAGAAAGCAAGAGGTCACTGAAAAGACAGGAAAGAAAGCAAAGACCAAGATGGATGTCAGAGGAGACTCTGAAACTTGCTCTCGAATGTTGAGCAGCTAAAGCAAAAGGAAGAATTGATGAAGTAAAAGAACTGAAGATTTCAAAGGGCCTCTCGAGAAGACAAAGTAAAGTATTATAAAGACATGTGCAAAGAGCTGGAGATGGAAAACCAAAAGGGAAGAACACGATCAGCGTTTCTCAAGCTGAAAGAACTGAGCAAAAAATTCAAGCCTCAAGTTGCAATAGTGAAGGATTCTATGGGGAAAATATTAAACGATGCAAGAAGCATCAAAAGAAGATGGAAGGAATACACAGAGTCATTATACGAAAAAGAATTAGTCGATGTTCAGCCATTTCAAGAGGTGGCATATGATCAGGGACCGATGGTACTGAAGGAAGAAGTCCAAGCTGCTCTGAAGGCATTGGCAAAAAACAAGGCTCTAGGAATTGATGGAGTATCAATTGAGATGTCTCAATAAAAAGATGCAGCACTGGAAGTGCTTACTCGTCTATGTCAAGAAATATGGAAGACAGCTCCCTAGCCAACTGACTGGAAGAGATCCATATTTATGCCTATTCTCAAGAAAGGTGATCGAACTGAATGTGGAAATTATAGAACAATATCATTACTATCACATGCAAGCAAAATTCTGCTGAAGATCATTCAAAAACTGCTGCAGCAGCATATCGACAGGGAACTGTCAGAAATTCAGGCTGGTTTCAGAAGAGGACGTGGAACCAGGGATATCATTGCTGATGTCAGATGGATCCTGGCTGAAAGCAGAGAATACCAGAAGGATGTTTACCTGTGTTTATTGACTATGCAAAGGCATTCGGCCGTGTGTATCATAACAAATTATGGATAACATTGCGAAGAATGGGAATTCCAGAACACTTAATTGTGCTCATGAGGAACATTTACAAAGATCAGGAGGCAGTTGTTTGGACAGAACAAGCAGATACTGATTGGTTTTAAGTCAGGAAAGGTGTGTGTCAGGGTTGTATTCTTTCACCATACCTATTCAATCTGTATGTTGCGCAGTTAATACGAGAAGCTGGACTATATGAAGAAAGGGGTATCAAGACTGGAGGAAGACTCATTAACAACCTGTGTTATGCAGATGACACAACCTTGCTTGCTGAAATTAAGAGGACTTGAAGCACTTACTAATGAAGATCAAAGACCACAGCCTTCAGTATGGATTGCACCTCAACATAAAGAAAACAAAAATCCTCACAACTGGACCAGTGAGCAACATCATGATAAACGGAGAAAAGATTGAAGTTGTCAAGGATTTCATTTGACTTGGATCCACAATCAACAGCCATGGAAGCAGCAGTCAAGAAATCAAAAGACGCATTGCATTGGGCAAATCTGCTACAAAGGACTTCTTTAAAGTGCTGAAGAGCAAAGATGTCACCTTGAAGACTAAGGTGTGCCTGACCCAAGCCATAGTATTTTCAATCACATCATATGCATGTGAAAGCTGGACAATGAATAAGGAAGACCAAAGAAGAATTTATACCTTTGAATTGTGGTGTTGGCAAAGAATATTGAATATACCATGGACTGCCAAAAGAACAAACAAATCTGTCTTAGAAGAAGTACAACCAGAATGCTCCTTAGAAGCAAGGATAGAGAGACTGCATCTTACATACTTTGGACATGTTGTCAGGAGGGATCAGTCCCTGGAGAAGGACCTCATGCTTGGCAGAGTACAGTGTCAGCGGAAAAGAGGAAGGGCCTCAAAGAGGTGGATTGACACAGTGGCTGCAACAATGAGCTCAAGCATAACAACGATTGTAAGGATGGTGCAGGACCAGGCAGTGTTTCGTTCTGTTGTGTATAGGGTCGCTATGAGTTGGAACCGAACAACAACAACAGAAGAATGGACACTTCTAAGGATAGAATCAATCAATGCAAATACTGTAGATATTGTCAATACAAATGTCCCAAACTGAAAAGCAAAAAGAATGAATAAAAGAAAAAGTTCATACAAGCACTGTGGGCAATTACAAAAGGTATAATATATCCATAGTGGAAATATTTGAAGGAGAAAAAAGGTAAAAGGAACAGAAGAAATATTTGAAGTAATAATGGCTGAAAATGTTCCCAAATTAACGGCAGACACTAAATCACAGATCTGGGAAGTTCAGAGATCACCAAGCAGTGTAAATACCAGAAAAAATGTACACATAAAACCCATTAAACCCATTGCCATTGAGTCAATTTTGACTCATGGCAACCCTGTAGACAAAGTAGAACTGTCCTGTAGGGTTTCCAAGGTGTGGCTGGTTGACTAGAACTGCCAATCTTTTGGTTAGCAGCCATAGTGGTTAACCACTGTGATACCAGGGCTCCAATGTAAACATAGGCATCTCAGATTCAAACTGCAGAAAATCAAAGACAAAGAGAAAATCTTGAAAGAAGCCAGAGGGGAAGAAAAATAAGCCCAACCATTATTTTATGTACTGTAATCCAGGAATGCCCAGGTATTTAAATTCACTTTTTTTTTTTTTCAGATTCATACCAAGGGCCAGAATTAACTATTTTATTTAACCCAATGTAATAAATCAGTGTGGAGTTCTTAATATAGACCAGATTCTGTGCAGGTTCTGGGAATACTGATGTGAACACTACAGAGACCCAGTCTAGTAGAAAAGTAAGACATAAATAAATACCTATATTAGCTATGGTGTCAAAATAAAAGAACGGATAAAATGCTACTCAAAAACAGGTAAATAGGTCAGGGTTGCAGGCAAAGCTACTGAGGGAACTGGCATTTGATTTGGACCATGAGTACTTAAAGTCATGGCAAAAGGAAAAGTAGAAGGAAAAATCATATATTGGTCCCATTGCTTGTGGTTGCTGTTGGTGGTAGTTACAGATCAGTGAGAATGGGGAGCAAGATAACATCGTGGTGGTCAAGAGCCACACAACCTCAGCTTAAATTCTAGTTCCACCACTTACTATATGTCTCAGGGAAAACTATTTAATCATTTTGTGCCTCAGTTTCCCCATCTGCAAACCCATTAAAAACCTGTTACGGTCGAGTCAACTCCCACTCATAGTGACTGTATAGGACAGAGAAGAACTGTCCCATAGGGTTTACAAGGAGCGGCTGGTAGATTCAAACTGCCAAGCTTTTGGTTAGCAGCCAGGCTCTTAACCACTGCACCACCAGGGTCTTCCCCATCTGTAGTACTGGTATACAAGCTATCTGACAAAGGATTAACTAATTTAACACTTAATGTTTTTCTTAAGGAAAGCATTTAGTACATAACAAGAGCTATACCATGACTGCTGTGATTATTGCAACAAAAAGGAGGTAATTTTTTTTTTTTTTTTTTAAGCAGGTTAGTAAAAGAGTCAGGGTAACTCTTATGGAATAATTTGGGCTTAAAAAAAAATTATTGTTTTTCAACTCCCTTGATCTAAAAGGTTAAGACTGGATTTGCCAAGATGGAAACTTTACTTTCTAAACATACTCTAAAGAGTACGTTTATTGTTAGTTAATTCTAATGAGATTGAAGTGATAGGTTTAACACCCAAATGGATCATGTGTCTTCATCCTGCTCTTTGACTATATGCTGAGCCCTCATCCGGGGCGAACCTTGAGGCAAATGGATCATGAAGGAGGCAGACCATGCAATGGAAATGTATCTGTGTTACTCTTCAATCAGCCACTAGAAAAATAATTCAAAATTTTATGCACTGATGGCAGTAAGGTGGTACTGTCATTTTAGTAAGTAAATTTAATGCTTTAAAAGTTATTAATTGAGCTACATTGTTCTTATGCCTGTGAATGAGCCCTAATTTGAATTGTAAGTGCTAAATTCTGGGTTAGATTCTGGCATGCATACAGAGTGATAACACATTATATTTGTATGGTAATTCATATTTCACAAAAAGCTTTCCATTGGCCTTATCATATTCTAATTTCCAAGATGATAAAATACTGAAATTGAGAATCCTGAGCAAGGCTTCATGTGGTCAAGTTGCAAGGAAATGGTGAAGGTATTGTGGGCATGAAAGAGAGAAATCACTAGCCTTTTGTCTTGGCAAAGCCCTTTTTGATAATAGGGGCAGTGAGAATGTAAAACAAAGGAAAGGCAACTCACATTAACTGATCATTCTATGCCTTCTTCATCTACCCTTTTCTCTTTCTTTGCCTGGCAACTGCTAACCATTCCGTTGTTGCCAAAGCAGAAACACAGCCAGCATCTCCTGTGCCAGGGATGCATTTAAATGACAATGCAACACTTGTTAAGGAAAAGTAGTGCCTTGCCTACAACTACTTTGCTGTATTTATACTGTCCTCTGTGCCTCATTTATTCTGAACACATTTGAGGGCAGCTGGGAAAGAACTGATGAGTGAGTCTGAATATTGAGAGAGGTTAAGGAATGACAGTTAAAAGCAAACATTGAGACTTTTCAGCCAGAAGAAGCAGCAGCTGCTACAGATGCTGATATAGTGGATGACACTGGGAGTGGGGAGTGGGGTGGAACATTAGTTCAAGATGAGAGGCTGCCATACGTAGGAAGTAATCCAGTACACACTAGTGCTGGTTCTCAGCAGCGCAGGGGGGCCCGGGTTCTTCTCCCAGCAAGATAGCTGACTGAAAGGTAAGCTGAGCACCAAAGGGAAATTATCATTATACGGCAAAGAGGGAGAGGTTGATTTAGAACACTACTGCCTGTATGGCAGAAGAGACATTTATTTTAACTAGCATTCTGAGCCTGAAGAGTGCAGCCCATCCTGCTTCTTTCTTCAGAGCAAGCTGTGCACACCTTTGGAAGCAAAAAGTCTTTGCTTTATGTTCAGTGACCTTTAAGAACCTCTACTTTGGTATCTTTGATTCAAGAATTCTTTGGCAACCATTCTGGTTTTAAATCATTACTAATGATGGAGACTGGTTCCAAAATATTTGACTAAGTGTCCAAATTGTTTGAGAATTTAGGCACAGTCTTGTAGACTGAAAAATGCTATTTAGATGTCAGTTAACCTTGAGGTCCTTCTGACCCATGTTCTCTAGAAGAGTTCGTGAAAATAGAAACAAAGAGAATCAAAATGTACCAGACTCAGTATCTGAAGACCCCATGAAATAGCATATCAGAGAATTGGCTCCAAGTCAGTCTGACATTTGAAGAACAGCAGGCCTTACATCAGGTGAGAAATCAAAGGAAACAAAAAAGGAAGCCAGGCAATTGCAGCCTTACCTGGCCTTTGCTAGGGAAGAAAGGCTGGAAAATCTAAGGTATCTATTTCTCCAAGTGCTTATAGAAAGTCAAATTCTTTCATTTACACAGAGAAGTTACAGAGGTCTGATTTCCATTTGATCATTCAAAAAGCATTTATTGAGGGACTACTGTGTACAAGGCACCATTCTGAGGATTAGAGAAACAACTGCACAGAACAGTGTCTGATAATAGAACAAATAAAATAAAATAAAATCCATGATTTCAAAGGAGTGTGATAAATATTCTAAAAAGTGATGCAATGGTTTTAAAACTGTATAGTTTAAAAAGAATCACTCAAAAAGGAATCTAGTAAATAATATTAGTATGGGAAGATGCCCAGGTTTTGGTGAAGATAAAATGTAGATTGAACCACTAATTGAAAGAGCGTGGAAGAGGGAGAGCCAATTTCAGAGAGAATATAGCGAATTCAGCATGGAATAGGCCTCTCAGATTCACAAAGTTGTCCCAAAATAATCAAGTCACCTGAATTGGATTTTGCTTCCTTTTTCTGTCACCATCATCACCACTATTCTAACACATAAATAGCAAAACGAACAGAAAAGAAACCCCCCAAAAAAGTGATTTGACTGCAGCAAGTAAAAGCATTTGGGACACCCAAGAGATCTGTGGAGTAATCTGTGCTAGGCACTTGAACTTCCTCCATCTCATTTATTTATTTATTCTTTTATTTCACATTCTGTATAATGGATAAGAGCGTGAGCCCTAGAATCAAACCATATAGGTTCAAATTCTGAGTCTACTACCTGCTGGCTGTGTGACTCTGATCACTTACTAAGTCTTCATAAGGCTCTGATTCCTCTTCTATAAAATGGGGTAGCTGTACCTAATTCATGCAGTTGAGAGAAATAATAGGATTATACACATAAAGAGCTTTGAACAATGCCTGGGACAGAGCCAATGCTCAATATGGGTCAGCTATATTTTTCCTACTCTTTTTTTTCTCGTATTCTTTGTACTTTTCATTTTTATTCCCACAAACTCTTCCTTACTTTCCTGTGAAAAAACCCATGGGGTATATTTAAGGGAAAAGAAAAAAAATGAAACTTTGAAATGAGAAGACTTAGGTCTCCATCTTGATGTTGCCACATACTATGTATGTGTTCTTGCAAAAGTTCCCTGACCCTCTGAATTTAAGTTCCCTTTGAACCATTAGTAACACCCTTTCTATATGGATATGGTGAAGAGTTAATAAGACGTTTTTTGTGTTGGATATTCTCCATTTTCCCCTCCAAATCTACTCTCCCATCTTCTATACCTTCGTGTGCCCTGGGTAGCTGACATTTATCAACTAAATCATTGGGTAACCTTGCCTCTGGCTTCTGGCTTGGATTATGTACCCATTGAAGACACTGGTAGGAATTTGGGAAGGCAGGAAAGTGAGACCAAGGTATTTATTTCCCTGGTTCTCACTTTGCTAAGTCTCTATGGGTGAATAATTTACCTAAGGTCACAGTTTTTGTCAAGTAGCCCCATCTCACTCTGGGTTCTGCTAGCTGTCCTTGAATGACCCTTCAAGCCTAGGGGTTGTAAAGACTCCCCACTGATGTAAGTCCCAGTGCGCTGTAACATCTCTTGTTGGTTACAATAAAAACAACCCTGAATACACCTTTGTAAATAGCCCCTTATTAAATTCCCCTCAGTTACCCTATTGTGTGTGTCATCTGTTTCTTTCTAGGATTCTGACTGCTACAACATGTAAAGTCCCTGGCACTCTGCCTGGTTTCTGATACATGATAGTTCCTCCCTAAAAACAATGTCTGCCAATGACTTCCTCAAGCATTGCATGGCTATAGGATGGTGTTTACAGTAAAAGAGAAGAGTCCTGACCTTGATAACTGGAATTTGGGCAATAATGTAAAATCTCAGAAAAACTGTGAAAATAATATACCCCAAAATAATAAAAAAAAAAACTTTATTCATATCTTTCTTAAAATTCAGCCCTGAAACTAAACCTGTAACAGCTACCTTTGTTATCTCCAAATCCCCATCTGTCGTCACCTCAATATATTGCCAGCAGCAACACTGCCCCGTTTCACTTCATTCTGTTCTTTGCACAATTGCAGAGACCTCTAAAGCATGAGAAAGAATAGCACGTCAGGAAAAAGAGGAGCATAGATCTGGATAGATTGTCATAAATCTGCAAAATTCGTCTCTCCAAAGGAGTTCTCCCATCCCCAAGATGATTGGGTAGCATCAGTGCAAGAACAATTTGAAGTTGATTAAATCCTTTAGAAGCTGTATCAAAAATTTAATGGATGGATGATTGTTGTTGTTAGATGCCATCAAGTCAGTTCTGATTCGTAGCAACCCTGTGTGCAACTGAACGAAACACTGCCTGGTTCTGCACCATCCTTGCAATTCTCGTTATGTTTGAGCCATTGTTGCAGCCACTGTGTCAATCCATCTCGTTGAGGGTCTTTCCACTCTTTCTCTGACCCTCTATTTTACCAAGCATGAAGTCCTTCTTCAGGGACTGATGCCTCCTGATAACACGTCCAAAGTATACAGTCTTGCTATCCTTGCTTCTAAGGAGAATTCCGGTTGTATTTCTTCCAAGACAGATTTGTTCATGCTTTTGTTAGTCCATGGTATATTCAATATTCTTCACCAACACCACAATTCAAAGGCATCAATTCTTCGGTCTTCCTTATTCGTCTTTCAGCTTTTGAACGCACATGAGGCAATTGAAAACACCATGGCTTGGGTCAGGTATCAACAGATGACACAATATCTAATTTTTAAAATCATTCTACCAACACTTCCTTTAGTTTGAAATAAAAATATCCATATTTTGACCTCCACGAAAGAATGTCAATTATGCAATGACAGGAGTACAGGAGTTGGTATTTTTATCTTGGCACATTTCTCCTATTTTGTTTTATTTTTCCTATGTCCTGGCTTTGTTTTGTACCTCCATTGGCCTCATTTGGTGTTCATTCTTTGTATTTAAAAATACTGTTCCTAAGCTTCATATTAGCCTCGTCACAAATACTAAATATTTTCAATTTGTATTCTTAAATGTATGCAAGATATAATCTTTGTAATGCTGCTTCCATAACCCTTGACACTACATATTTAACAAGGGTTTAAAAAATTCTCTAGTAATTGTTCCTGGTTTTGAGAAAATATGTGCTCACAGGACAGCCACTTAAAGTGTAAGCTGTATTTTAAACCATTAGTGCTAACATGCTTCAGTGTGATATTTCTTTTATATGTTAATATTAGCAATCTCTTTGGATGTTTTGTAGTCTTCTTATCTGCTTCACAAATGTTTTTGTTTGCATATTTTAAGAGTTGTAAATCTCATTGATGCACAGGTAATAAATACTGATGTCTCTATTTTGTTTAAAGTCTGTAAATTCTGATTCTTTCCTCTCTCTACTCAAGTCCCTTGTGGCAGAGGGCCTTAATCTTCCAAATGCCTCCCATGAAGCAAGATGGTTCATATTCCTTGATAACAAAAGTGACACACAATAATAACTATAGGGCAGCATGCTTTTCTCTTAAAGAGTTAAAGGCATACAATTTGCCTCTAGGAGCCGATAGCTTGCATCTACAAGGTTGTCTTGATGTTTTGGCTTGCTAAGAAGAAATAAATGAGATGCTGACAGATGAGGTATGGCTATGAGAAAAATCACAATACCTTTCAGTTTGGTGCCCAGAGTTTTCCTTTTTTTTTTTAATTTTCTTTTATGCTTATGGAGCTGAATCAAGGGAAAAATAACTGGCAGCATTAAGGCCCCTCAGCTTCATTCTGCAACTCTCCCATTCTTCGCACTTCCAGCATTGATGGGTGACCCAAATGCTTGGCTATGGAGCAGCCATAATAGGTTTTCAACACTGTGCAGTCAAAGAATTTCTCTGGGGGATGGACCAGTCCTTCACAGACAACCCTGAGCCATAACCTTTGCAACAAGACTGATGCATTTGGAAAATCATTAAAAAGACATTGTATAAAATGATATGATCGAAAGGTAAAGATATTCTGTGTACTATACTTCACTGCAAGACTATTAAAAAACCCATTGCTGTGGAATCAATTCCAACTCATAGTGACCCTATTAAAAGGCTATTAATACAGCAGGTTACTTGTTTTGCAAACTTTTTGTTTATACTTTAAAAATATGCATTCTATAATTTATTAGAAAAATATTACCATTTGTTAGTTTGGATTGTGGTCAAGGCCTGAAAAAGACAGAATCTGAGTTGCCATGTTTACAGAACTGGTTGGTTGTCAGCTACCATTTTCCTTAGAGAGGAGGAGGAAAATTACAATTTTAAGATAATTGTTTCTGATTACAAAAAACTCTATCAGCTTTGTTAAATGAAATACATTAAATGGAAGTCTTGTGAAGGTCTAATGATTGTGGACTCAATTCCCATAAAAAAAAAAAAGTGTGATTATTTTGATGGAGAACAATCCTTATCACTTAGAAAGACTAGGGTTATAACAGAAATACATGAGGCCAGTAACTAAAACCATAAAGAGGGGAAACCAGGAAATGGATAAGGAGTACATGATTGGCTCAGTGCATTTTATACAAATAAAGGTTGAGTGGATGAGAGTAATTCAGTGAAGAGACTACTGATTTTGCAGCAGGAAGGAGCTTCAAATTCTGATTCAGCTCCTTATCAGCTGTATGGTCTTAAGTGAGTCACTTGAGTCTCAGCTCCTTGTTGGTAAAATAGAAAAATAACACATACAAGGCTGAGCAATATGCTTGCAAAGCTAGTGCAGAGATTGATGAATGGTTGTTTTTGTTAGGTGCCATTGAGTCAGTTCCAACACATAGCAACCCTATGTACAACAGAAACACTGCCCAGTCCTACACCATCCTCACAACTGTTCCTATGTTTCAGCCCATTGTCGCAGATACTGTGTCAATCCATCTCCCCAAGGGTTTTACTCTCTTTCATTGACCTTCTACTCTACCAAGCATGGTGTCTTTCTCCAGGGACTAGTACCTCCTGATAACACGGGCAAAGTAAATAAGATGAAGTCTCACCATCCTTGCTTCTGAGGGTCATCTGACTGTACTCCTTCCATGACAGATTTGTTTGTTCTTCTGGTATATTCACTACTCTTCACCAACACCATAATTCAAAGGCATCAATTCTTCTTCAATCTTCCTTATTCATTGTCTAGTTTTCACATACATACGAGGTGATTGAAAACACCATGGCTTGGATCAAGCATGCCTTAGTCCTTAAAATAACACCTTTGCTTTTTAACACTTTAAAGAGATCTTTTGCAGGAGATTTGCCCAATGCAATTCTTTGTTTGATTTCTTGACTGCTGCTTCCATGGGCATTGATTGTGGATCCAGGTAAAATGAAATCTTTGATGACTTTAACCTTTTCTCCGTTTATCGTGACGTTGCTTATTGGTCCAGCTGTGAGGATTTTTGTTTTCTTTATGTTGACTTGTAATCCATATTGGAGGCTGGGGTCTTTGATCTTTATCAGTAAGTGCTTCAAGTCCTCTTCACTTTCAGCAAGCAAGGTTGGGTCATCTGCATAATGAAGGTTGTTAATGAGCTTTCTTTCAATTCTGGTGGAGGATATAGTCCAGTTCCTCAGATTATTTGCTGAAAATAAAGATTGAATAAGTATGGGGAAAGGGTATAACCCTGTTGCACACCTTTCCGATTTTAAACCACATGATATCCCATTATTCTGTTCCACTGAATGCCTATTTGTCCAGGTACAGGTTCTTTACAACGTTATCCACGATGTGTTATGATCCATGCGGTCAGATGCCTTTGCATAGTCAATAAAACACAGGTAAACACCTTTCTAGTAGTCCCTGCTTTCAGCCATGATTCATCCAACAACAGCAATGATATCCCTCATTCCACTTCCTCTTCTGAATCCAGCTTGAATTTCTAGCAGTTCCCTGTCACTGTACTGCTGAAACAGGTTTTGAATAATCTTCAGCAAATATTACTTGCATTTGATATTAATGATATTGTTCAATAATTTCTGCAGTCTGTTGAATCACCCTTCTTTGGAATAGGCACAAATATGGATGTCTTCCAGTTGGTTGGCCAGGTAGCTGTCTTCCAAATACCTTGGCATAGTTGAGCGAGCACTTCCAGTGTTGCATCCATTTCTTGAAACATCTCAATTGATATTCTGTCAATTCCTTGTGCTTTGTTTTTTGTCAATGCTTTCAGTGAAGCTTGTACTTCTTGTTTCAATATCAAAGGCTCTTGATCATATGCTACTGCCTGAAATGGTTGAATGTCAACCAATTCTTTTTAGTACAGTGACTGTATATTCCTTCCATCTTCTTTTGATGTTTCCTGCATTGTTCAACATTTTGCCAATAGAATTCTTTAAAATTGCAACTCGAGGCTTGACTTTTTTCTTCAGTTCTTTCAGTTTGAGAAATGTCAAGCGTGTTCTTACCTTTTGGTTTTCTAGCTCCATGTCATTATAAAACTTTATCTTTTCAAGCCACCATTTGAAATCTTGTGTTCAGCTCCTTTACTTCATCATTTCTTTCTTTGGCTTTAGTTACTCTATGATCAAGAGCAAGTTTCAGAGAGTTTTCTGACATCTGTTTTGGTCTTTTATTTGTTTCCTGTCTTTCTAATGACCTCTTGCTTTCTTCGTGTATGACGTTGTTGATGTCATTCCACAACTCATCCAGTCTTCAGTCGTTAGTGTTCAGTGTGTCAAATCTATTCTTGAAATGGTCTCTGAATACAGGTGGCATATACTCAAGGTTGTACTTTGGCTTTTGTGGACTTGTTTCAGTTTTCTTCAGCTTCAACTTGAACTTGCATATGAACAATGAATGCTCTGTTCCACAGTCAGCCCACAGTCTTGTTCTCATTGATGACGATATTGAGCTTTTCCATCATCTCTTTCTGCAGATGTAGTTCACAGATGTATGGTGAATTGCAGGTGCCCAATGAAAGGTAGCTCTAATTAATTATATTTTGTGTAGTCTCTATCACAGTATATATGAAAATTAGAGGAGTGTTCAAAATAGAATAGTGTTAAACTCAGCCAATACGAAATCTGCTTATCTAACACTGACTTTCTCTATCCTTCAGTGTTGTTCCAAACTTTTTCTCAGCTCTAGTCTACTAGCTTATTCCTCTTTGTTTATAAGAGAGAAGGGTTTAATTTTCTCTGCCAGTTTAACACCTCCACAGTAACTATGAGTTTCCTTGATCTATTCCCTTCACACAAGAAAAATATTATTTCCCACAGCAAGAATTATGCTTGTCCTTGTACTCCCAGCATCCTTATTTCATGGCTTAACCCATTATTCTTGGTCATTCATTGCTATCACATAAGATGATGCTCTTCCCTCTAAACATTTGAAATTTTATAAGGCTTGAGACATTTTGTTTTAAGTTGGAAAATATCCTTCCCTTAAAATTCCTAAACACAATCTAAGATGAGGCTGTGGTGGCTTGAGAAGAATGAAGGGATGTACAACAAAAGAACAAAAAGCTATTAAGTAAAAATTCCTGCTCTTACAGTCCCTGGGTATACCCAAACCCAGGGATTTCTCAATGAGATAAAAGAAAAGGGAAGCAAGCAGAGAACTGGGGACCTCATACCACCAAGAAAGCAGTGCAAAGAGCAGGACACGTCTTTTGAATCTGGGGTCCCTGAGCCTGAGAAGCTCCTCGACCAGGGGCAGATTGATGACAAGGACTCTTCCTCCGGAGCCGACAGACAGGGAAAGCCATCCCTTGAAGCTGACACCCTGAATTTGGACTTGTGACCTACTAGACTATGAGAAAATAAATTTCTCTTTGTTAAAGCCATTCACTTGTGGTATTTCTGTTATAGCAGCCCTAGATGACTAAGAAATACCACAAGTGGATGGCTTTAACAAACTAAAATTAATTTTCTCACTCTCTAGCAGTCTAGAAATCCAAATTCAGGGCATCAGCTCCAGGAGAAGGCTTTCTCTCTCTGTTGGCTCTGGAGGAATATTCCTGGTCATCAAACTTCTGCTGGTAGAGGAGCTTCTCAGGTGTGGGGATCCCAGCTCCAAAGGATGTACTCTGCTCTTGGTGCTGGTTTCTTGGTGGTATGAGGTCTCCAACTCTTTTCTAGCTTCCCTTTCCTTTTATCTCTTGAGAAATAAAAAGTTGTGCAGGCCCCACCCAAGGGAAACTCCCTTTACGTTGAATCGGGGAGATGACCTGAGTAAGGGTGGTAGTACAATCCCACCCTCACCCTCTTTAGCATAAAATTATAACCACAAAACAATCACACAATACTGGGAATCATGGCCTAGCCAAGTTGACATATATTTTTTGGGGGACACAATTCAATCCATGACAGTGTCCAATAACTATCAATTGAATGACTGAAGGAAAGTTGCAGGATGCAAGCTTGCTTCCTTGGAGTGGGAGGATCTTTGACGCTCCTTCTTACCGTGAAGTTAATAGCCCCATCCCAAAAGTCTCTTAAGCTTCAGATAGAGTCTCATAGGCTATTCACCGCCCTCCCTCCTGTGATGTATAATTATCCCCACTGGCTCAAATCCAACCACAGTGAAGGTCACATCTCATGCTATTATTTACAGTAGCTCTCAATTTCCATTCCAGAATTAGATCCTGGCTTTATTTTTTTTACAAACAAAATCCCATTGGAGTCCCCCCCAACCAAAAATAAATAAATAAATAAGCGTCTTCCTAAACAGAATGTAGGAGCCCTGGCAGCTCAATGGTTAAGCTCGCTGCTGCTAACTGAAAGGCCGACAGTTTGAACTCACCAGTAGCTCCAAGGGAGAAAAGATCTGGAGATCTGCTCCCTAAAGTTTCCCTGCTCCTATGAGTCAGAATTGACTCAACGGCATACAACAACAGCAAACATAATTTAGGTTTTTAACTCCAGCAACACAGATTCTGATATTTCAGTTTCTCCCGTGCCTTCTCCCTGCCCACACCCCCTCCCAATGTTTCAAACATAATGCAGGGTTCAAAGTATCTGGGCTTCTCTAGGCACTCAACATTCTCTGCAAGTGGTGGCATTTCCTAAACAAATGACATATTTGGAGCATGGGTGGGGCTATCTGATTTATTTCCGTATTGTTTTTCCTTCACTAAAGCGTGAGCATTTTGCCTGGCTTTGCCTGCTGTATTTAGATTTTTTCATTAACCTAGCAATGGTGGTTGGTTAGTCAAGGATTCTGGTCATCCTTACATCTCTCCCCATCTTGGAGACAAGGCGGACAATCACCGATCTGCACTATTAAGTCAGCTGTTGAGAGCTTTAAAATATTCATTTAAATATCTTGTAATAAGGGAGCTTTCATTTTCTAAAAATTATAATTATTTAGATTCACAACCTTATTATCAGGTTTTAATGTTTTCTTCTGTGATAAATGCTCAGTTTCAGATTTTAAACTTACTTTTAATCTACATATAGTTATAGTTAAGAAAACATATTTATAAATTTCAAAATTTTGCTAAAATTAAATATTAGAGTGTGCAAGATATTGATTCCCCTATTATTTAGCTTTTCTTTTCAAAAATGTTTGGTTTTCTTTTTCCTTAATGACAATTGCATCCTGGTAGTTAACTGCTGAAATAATTACTAAAATAACACCCTCCCCCCGACCCCTTTAGAGAAATCCAGTTGTATAAAGGAAGAACAAATGGATGAATTAGTTTAATAGTATGTTGACAACTGATACCAAAAATTGTTTAAGATGAGGTTTTCAAAGTTGTCCTTTGGGGGATTTTAACAAAGATCACACTGTTTAAAAATATAATGGTTCAGGTTAGCATTCAGCCCTATGTAATTAAAGAACTTGAGCAATTTGCTTCATATTTATTTAAATAAAAGTGAAATACTGACCCTCCTATCTATTCTATAGGCTATTGTTAACCTTGCCTGAAAGAGGGCGATGACTTTTAGAGTTATGATTGTTAATGGCCTTTGAATTCAGCCTGCACAGGCCTTTAACTCCCCAGTGTACAGTAAGGTTCAGCCCTTTCCAGATGGGAAAATGATAAGGAAGATAGCAGGTCATTCTTGGGCAGCTGCCAGAAACTTGCAGCAAAATGAATCATGTAGGGCTGCGGTGCTTTAGCCAGCATTTTTCTGTTTTAATTTATCAAGCCAAAGCTTGTTGACATGAAAGTGAATGAAATTGTTATACAGTGGGCTCTAAAAAGCCAGCTCAAGGGTTTAGTGGAGAAGAGCTCTGACTATAAATAACACAGAAAATACAGGAAATGTTCTTTCTCCTAGCACCTGCTCTGTTGTTTGAGATGCACTGGCAGTTAACTGAAATCCTGATATCGGCCTCACCTGGAAGAAGGCCAGTTCTGTGAAATATCACAGGGACTCTGTAATCTGTTGGAGATGATTATCAAAGGGCTAATCCCCAACTAGTCATTTTGGTTTTTTGATATGTGGGACTGTATTTCTTTGTTTATCTGATGTAATAAAACAACTGACAGAAATGACAAAGTAGTATTGATACTGCTACAAGAGAGCCTTTGCAGTTAGGAAAGGTTAATACCAGATTGTTTGAAAAAAAGTTTTTACGTGACTTGTCCAAAAAGGAAAGCAATGAAATAAATCACTGACTAGCATCCATAAATGAAGTCTCTGCATTTAGCTGAAACATATAAATCAGGATTTACAGTTTTTTAAAAAAAAGATATTGGAAATTTCCACCAGGAGTGAAAAACCAAAAACTATCTGATTAGAATAAGATTTAACACGTTTGCATTAAGGGAAACGAACTCTTCCTTGATGAAAGACCATTGAACATTTCAAACCTGTACTCCATGTTTTGCACATAGTGGCTCCTGATTAAACATCCTTATCTATTGAAAAATTTTACATGTGTTAGGGAGAGATGAAGTATGATGCTGTCTTCTGTCTTCTGAGGATAGGATAACCACAACGTTTCCATTGCATATGCTTGAACCCTGTGGAACAAAGCAAAATATACAGTCTGTGAACCCATTTATTCCTTCACCATAAAAAAAACCCAGTGCCTTCGAGTCGATTGGATTGATTTATTTGTACTTTCATTCAAAGGACAGGTACTGAATGCTTGCTTTGGACAACACGGAGCACAAGAGTCTGTCTATTGCCCAAAGTGACCACGAAGATGAATCAACTGAGCTTAACGCCTAACTACTCTAACAGGAAAGATACAATATGTAAATAAACACAAACATAAAGTGATTAATATTTCTCTTAAAGTTAGGAATAAAACATAGAATGAGATTTCCCACTATCAACATACTTTTTTTTAGTTTGTGAATTTACTTCTATCTTACAAAAAAATAAAATTAAGAGCAATTTAGTTCTTAATGAAAAAATTGCATGATATTGTAACCCTAGAAAACCTACACTGTATGTTCATATACTATAACCTATACACTAAACACTAAACACAGACCACTAGGTTATTCCACATATTAACAGTGACAGCCATTTAAAATTAATATTAATATCATTTAGTTATGATTATAGAAGTTTAGGCTATGCAATTGATTTTGAGAAGAAATATAACAGTGGTTAATGTTTTTCAGCAGTTATTATGTTCTAGGCATTTTGCTAGTAGCTTTATACTCACAACTAACTGGATCTTAACATTACCCTTATAGGGCAAACCAAACAAAACAAACTCATTGCTGTCGATTCCGACTCATAGTAACCCTATAGGACAGAGTAGAACTGCCCCATAGAGTTTCCAGGGAGCAGCTGGTGGATTGGAACTGCCAACCTTTTGGTTAGCAAGCATAGCTCTTAAGCACTACACCACCAGGGTTTCCCCTTATGGTATAGGTCCTACTATTCTTTACAATACACAGATGAGAAAGTACAGGATTAGAACATTTAATAAACTTGGCAGTGTTTCAATTTGACTAGATTATTAACAATCATACTAGTCTGAAACAGATTTTTCAATGTTTATAAAGAAAACTAAGATATTATTTGGCAGATCACATAATTACATGTGTGAGACAAAATAGTATGCATCAGAAAACTATTACAGATCTGACAATATGATGGTATGATAATATTTATATAGTTAATAATATAAATTCTCATATACCAGTAATAACCAGCTAAAAATGTATTGGAAGAAAAAAATCACATTCTTAGTCTCAAGTAGAAATATTAAAAACAATAAGGAATGTGTCAGACTTTACAAGATAAAATCCTTTCAAAATATATTGAAAGACGTAATAGAATTTCTCAATGAATTGTGACCTATCTGTTCTTGGAAATAAAAACTTAATATTGCAAAGATATCGATTCATCCTAAAAAATCTAAAATCCATAAAATAAAATTATGTTATTATATTAAAGTGAAAAAGAAACACACACCAAAAAAAGAAAAAAAACTAGCTAGAACTCTTGTGAGGAAGAAGAGTGATGAGAGAAGGCTTATCTTACCAGATAATAAACTATATGCTAAAGCTCTCGCTCACGTAACTTTAGTACTGGTAGAGGAATACACACAAATATCTATGGAAGAGCATGAGTTCAAAAATAGACTGAAATACATGCAGGAATTAGCATAGGGACAACATTTCAAAACAGTAGGGGTAAAGATAAATTTTTAAATAAATCTGTGATAACTATATAATCATTTGGAAAAAATAGAGCCACATCTCCAAATCACTACTTACAAGAAAATAAACTCCAGATGGATCAAAGATCTAAAGCAAACAATGAAGTCATGAAAGTGCTAAATGAAAACATGACCAAGTTTATTTATAACCTTGGGGTGGAAATGGTTTTTCTCAGCAGACACAAAACTCAGAAACCACAGATTTGATCATTTTGACAATACTTTAAAAAAAAAACCCTTCAGGAAGTCCAAAAGCTTTATAAAAGCAAAGACAATTAACAAAAAAGGTATGCATGACAAAAAATGAATTACCTTAACGTAAGGGTAAAGTTCACAAATTGATTTTTAAAGCAGAGATCTATCTAATAAACAGTAGCCCCCCCCAAAAAGTCAAAGAACAAAAGGAGACAGTTCATAAGAAGAGACAAATAACAAGTTAGCATATGAAACTCTCAACCTTCCTAACCTTGAAACAATTTCAAATTAAAGCAATGATGAAAAAATAGATATATGTGTGCACATATGTGTGTGTGTGTGTTTTTATATACTCTTTGCTGTCAAGTTGATTATGACTGGTAGCTAACCCTACAGGACAGAGTAGAACTGTCCCATACGGTTTCCAAGGAAAGCCTGGTGGATTCGAACTGCGACATTTGAGCTAGCAGTGCTCTTATGCAGCACCACCAGGGCTCCATAAAAATTCTGTTGCCATCGAGTTGACTCCAACCCACAGTGATCCTATATACATGTGCTATTTATAATACTAATTTAAAATGTAATGATGTATAATTATAGTAAAAAAAAAAATAGTAAAATGTAATAATTCTAAAAACAGGAAACAACTTAAATGCTATTCAGTAAGATAGTAGTTAATCAAATTATGGTATAGCTAAACACTGTAATAATTTGTAGTCTAACCAATAAGAATAGATCCAAATAATACAAAATATTTTATCATTTAATCAAATATTTAAATCATTTTTAAAAGCGATAAGGGCCATAAAGTGGATAAAGTAAAAAAAAGGTGCTAATGGGCAGGAAAGATTACTTCTAGCCATAAATATTTAGAAAAGGTGAGCCTTAAAGAGAATTTAAAAATGAAAGAGAGAGACTGCATTTCAAGCTAGGAAAAGAGGTGCCAAGGCTGAGAATTGGAAAAGGTTGAAAAGTTTTTGAGCAACACACAGGAGTTTGATGAAGGAGAAAGGCATGCTGGGTCATTTCATTGAGGGCTTTAACTACTTTGCTGAGAATGTTGCAGGCAATGAAGAAATAACATTTTGATGTGAACTATGTTCTTGTTGTTGCCATCAAGTGGATTTCTAACTCATAGGCACCCCATATGGCAGAGTAGAACCACTCCACAGGGTTTCCCAGGCTGTAATCCTTCCAGGAACAAATCCTCAGGTGTCTTCCCATAACAGAGTGGCTGGTGGATTTGAACCAGTGACACTTCGGTTAGCAGCTGATCACTTAAATATTGTGCCACTAACTATTCAGATAAACCCAGTGCCGTCGAGTCGATTCTGACTCATAACAACCCTATAGGACAGAGTAGAAATGCCCTATGGAGTTTCCAAGGAGCACCTGGCAGATTCGAACTGCCGACCCTTTGGTTAGCAGCCATAGCACTTAACCACTATGCCACCAGGGTTTCCGTGCCACTAACTAGTTAAGCACAAATAGGTTCTTTTCAAAATCATCTAATTTAAACCTCAACATGCCTAAGAATTAGATGGCATTATTTCCATTTTTAAAGTAAGGAATTTAGACTTGAAAAATTAGATTAAGCACCTAAGGTCTCATAGTAAATTATAGGCTTGACATTTAAATATGGTAAACATATAATTTATTGTAAAAATTGGGACACTTCTGAGAGTAAAGGAACTAAAAAGCTTAAACTAGATCTGTCTTGACAAACAAGGGTAAAAAGTCACCTTAAATAAACCTAATTCTGTCTCCAATATCTACATTCTGGCATCATTTACCTTTCTCAAGTTGACTCACCATAAATATTTTCTTTTAAAATCTTCTCGTGACTCCTCAAAATGTCCTGTGAAACACTGTTTGAACATCAAAATTAAGTATGAAGAAGCCCTATTAGCTCACCTGGCTGACGCCTCTATCCACAGAACTGATCGTACAGCTTGTTTTGTAGTCTTTTGCCCAGGCACACTCTAAATGACCCAAATCTCAATGTTACTAGCCTTCTTCTGAAATACTATTCAACAAAATAATAGAGCTTGTAATTTTAGAATTTTAATTCCACGGTATTTCTTTCCTAGGAAATATATTTTACCACTGTTCAGCCAAAGTGGATCACCTAATCTTTTCTAAATGAGAATTCTCAGTTGATTTATAATTAACATTACAAACATTATAAACGACATTATTTTTAAATTATTTTCCTCTTGCAGACTAAGAAATCGTTGCTGGTTTAAATTACTTGCTGAGAATTATGCATGTTTTCAAAGTGTTTACGACAAAGATTACTTTGTAAATTCACTCAATTTGGAACAAAATCAAACCAAACCTTTTGCCTTCGAGCCGATTCTGACTCATAGCGACCCTGTAGGAGAGAGTAAAACTGCCCCATAGGGTTTCTAAGGAGCAGCTGGTGGATTCAAACTGCCAACCTTTTGGTTAGCAGCCAAGCTCTTAACCATTGCACCACCAGAGCTCTGAATTGGGCATACCTAGTATTTCACTCCCGTTTTTTATCCTTACCTCCTCCCATAACTTTTTTCTCCCCCCTCACAGGATTTGTGCACATTTTCTTGTCATGAGATACTGAAACAGTGTATGAGCATTCTGAAAAAGTGCCACTAATTTTGCTATCTCATCTTAAGAATGATATACATATGTATCTCTACAGATATATATACACATTAAAAAAATACATAAATATATATATAGGGGGTTTCTGTGGTGAAATCTGCTTGAAATTGTTCACTACAGATTAGGAAGTAAGCCACGATTAAGCCCATGTGTACCTTGCTTACTGAATGATCTGTCCCTGTCAGGGACGTAAATTGGAAAAGAGGCTTTGCTTCTGCAGGAAGGTGCTGTGGGGTTGGGAGAGAGACACAGGCCAGCCATATCTAGAAGCAGAATCTTTGACGTGGTGAAAAAATGAGACATTTTTCTCTACAGATGATCTGGTAAGCACTGTGCTTACCTTGCCTATTGGACAATCCACCCCTGGGAACATCCCAGTTGATTGGCCTAATATCGTTGTGTTAAGTGCTCCTGTTCTACCTCATTGCATAGTTACCGGTGTCTTAAAAACTTGCAAGCAGCCATCCAAGGTACAGCAATTGGTCTGTATTTGCCTAGAGCAACAGAGGAAGAAGGAGAGTCAGGAAGGGGAGGAGAAAATGCAATGCGTAGCTAATTGCCTGCATGAACAATTACCTCTTTTACCTTGAGACCAGAAAAACTGGATGGTGCCTGGCTACCATTACTGAACATTTTGATCAAAGATTCTAAAGAAGAATTTGGATCAGAAGGGGAAAATTGCAGAACAGAATTTCAAATTCTAATGGATTCTAGATTTTCTGGAATCAATGAGGCTGGATGAACCCCCAAATTGTTACCCTGAGGTTATCTTTAAGCCTTAATCCTAAAACCTCAAATATCCCCTGAAGTCTCCTTTAAATCAAAAAAATAGTTTAGCTTAATTAGTAAAGAATGCCTGCTTAAGCATTGTGCTCTTTTAAGAACTATCTATATGGGATCAAAACAACAACAGCAGCTCAAAAGTTTAGATAGGAAGCTTAGGGTTCAGTGAGTTACATTAATGCAGAAGGAACGATTCAGAAAAGAAGGGTGAGAATGATTGTCCAACTTGAAGAATGTAATCAATGTCACTGAATTGTATGTGTAGAAATTGTTGAATTGGTGTATGTTCTGCTGTGTATATTTTCAACAAGAAAGAAACAAGTTTTTTAAAAAATTCTATTTCTGGTTCATGATCATATTAAATGTTATTTTGTATTTGAAAATGTATTATAAACTTCTGGAGACCTATATATAATTTGGAGCCCTGGCAGGACAGTAGTTAAAAGCTCGGCTGCTAACCAAAATGTAGGCAGTTCAAATCTACCAGCCACTCCTTGGAAATCCTATGGAGCAGTTCTACTCTGTCTTATAGGGTCGCTAGGAGCTAGAATTGACTTGCGGCAATGGGTTCGGTGTGGGTGTGTGTGTGTATATATATATAAAAAAGTTTTAGCATATTCCTTTACTCCTTCTGTCGTAAGCAAACAAATACGTCAAACCCAAACATTTTCAAAGAGGCCATAAGTAGTGATGCCAATTCACTTTATTTATTTCTTTACTTCTCTCTCCCTTCCTTCCTGTCTTTCTGTCGTTCAACACACTGGCCAACACTACGTGCCAGGCACTATGCTAAGTGAACCAAATACACAAGTAAACAAGACAAGGCTCCTGACCTAATGAAGCTCACGTTCTATATTCACATTTATATACAAAATACAAGTAAATTAAATAAGTATAATTAGTATAAAGTCTCTGAAGGAAATTTTTTTCAAAAGTAATAAAATACCATATTTTTACACAGATAACGCACACCTTCTACATTTGTTTACAATCACTCCCTCCCCCCAGAGGTATTTTCATAAGTGCCACTATGCCAATTTTTTTTTACATATTGCTATAAAAAAGTTAGCGTAGTGCACTTACAAAAATACCTCAGGCGGAAAGCAAACAAACATAGAAGGCACACGTTATATACAGTAGGCATATTTTTGGATAAACAAAAGCTGAAAGAATCTTTTGTCAGTAGACCTACCTGTAAGAAATGCTATAGAAAGTTCTTTGGGATGAAGGTAAATAATTTCTGAGGAAATAAAAGATGAAAAAAAGAACCCTGGAAATGGTAACTATATAAATATAAAAATAGCTTTTTCTCATAATTTTGTAAAAGGCAACAAGAGTGTTATCACCCATTTATGATAAAAACTCTCAGCCAGTTATAGATAGATAATAATTTTCTCAATCTGATAAAAGGTGTCCGTCAAAAACCTACAGCTAACATCACACTTAATGATGAAAGGTTGCAGTTTCCCCTATAATGAAGAGCAAGGCAACGATATCTGTATCACTACTTCTATTCAATATTATACTGTAGGTACTATCCATTGCCATAAGGGACAAAAATAATGAAAGATATAAAGATTGGTAAGGGACATGTAAAACCATCTTTATTCGTAGTTGACGTGATTGTTTACATTAAAAAAAAAAAAACTACGAAATCTATAAAACAACCTACTAGCAGCACTAAAGTGAGCTTAGCAAGGTTACAGGCCACATGATCAATATACAAAAATTCAAATTTATTTCTATGTCCCAGCAAAAAACAATTTGAAAATAAAATTTAAAGAAACAGTATTGTATTCGTTATCTATTGCTGCATAACAAATTGCCACAAACTTTAGTGCCTTAAAATTGCAATAAACATGTTGCTCTTGTCAGGTCCAACTCATAGCAAACCTGTGTACAACAGAATAAACACTACCCAGTTCTGTGCCATCCTCACAATTGTTGCCATGTTTGAGCCCATTGTGGCAGCCACTGTGTCAATCTATCTCATTGAAGATCTTCCTCTTTTTCTCTGACTCTCTACTTTAGCAAGCATGATATCCTTCTTTAAGGACTGGTCTCTCATGACTGTATGTCCAAAGTACATGAGTCAAAGTTTCACAATTCCCTCACCTAAGGAGCATTCTAGCTGTACTTCCTCCAGGAAAGATTTGTTCTTTCTTCTGGCAGTTCCTGGTATACTCAATATTCTTCGCCAATATTGTAGTTTGAATACATCAAGTCTTCTTTGTTCTTCCTTATTTGTTGTCCCCCTTTCGCACACATAAAAGATGACTGAAAATATCACGGCTTTTATACAAATAATGTGCGACTTCTACATTGGGTCAGGTGCACCCTAGTCCCCAAAGTGACATCTTTGACTTTTAACACTTTCAAGAGGTCTTTTGCAGCAGATTTGTCCAATACAATATGATGCTTGATTTCTTGGCTGCTGCTTCCATAGGTCTTGATTGTAGATCCAAGTAAAATGAAATCCTTGACAACTTCAATCATTTCTCCATTTATTATAATGTTGCTTATTGGTCCAGTTGTGAGGATTTTTGTTTTCTTTATGTTAAGGTGTAATCCATAGTGAAGGCTATAGTCTTTGATCTTCATCAGTAAGTGCTTCAAGTACTCTCCACTTTCAGCAAACAAAGTTGTCACTGGCATATTACAGGTAGTTAATGAGTCTTCCTCCCATCCTGATGCCACATTCTTCTTCATGTAGTCCAGCTTCTTGGATTATTTGCTCAACATACAGATTGTTAAGTATGCTGAAAGGATACAACCCTGATGCACACATTTCCTGATTTTAAACGATGCAGCATCTGCTTGTTCTGTTGAAGTAAACATAATATCACACAATTTCTATGGGTCAGGAATTTGAGAGCAATTTGCCTGAGTGATTCTGGCTCAAGATCTCTTAAGGTGTTTCAGTCAAGATGTCAGCCTAAGCTGTAGTTCTCTGAAGGTTTCACTGGGGCTGAAGGGTCTACCTCTAAGAAGATTTAATCATATGGATTGAAGTTGATGCTGGCTATTAGAAAGTAGTATCAGTTTCTTACCACGTGTGCCTCTCCATAGGGTTCTTGAGCATCCCCAAGACATGGCAACAGTGTCTTGCAGAGTAAGTGAACAAAAATAGATTAAAGCAGAAGCCATATTTTCTTTTATAATCTAGTCTTGGCAGGCCTATTCAGTTATTTCCACAATGTGCTATGGATTACACAGAGCAGTTAGCCCTATTCAGTGGAGAGGTGACTACATAAGGGCATACAGACAAAGAGGTGAAGAACGTTGGGAACTTTCTTGGAAGCTGACTGCCACAGATAATATTTACTATATCATAAAATGAGCCCTGGTGGTACAGTGGTTAAGAGCTTGGCTGCCAACCAAAAGGTCAGCAGTTTGAATCTACCAGCCACTTCTTGGAAATCCTATAGGGCAGTTCTACTTTGTCCTATAGGGTTGCTATGAGTAGAAATCAACTTGATGACAATGGGGTTGGGTTTTTTATAGCATAAAAAAGCATAAAAATTGGAGTAATAAACTCCAATAGAAAGTGAGCAAAACTGCCCTAAGAACTATAAAGCACTGCACAGAGAAATTGAAAAACTCCTTAATTTGAAAGATAAGTTACTGGATTAGAAAACTCAGTGATATAAAAATGATCGGTAACACAAATCCAATCAAAATCAAATCAGGCTCTCATGTAGAAATTGACAAATTGATTCTAGAATTTAAAAGAAAATGTGAAAGGCCTAAAATATACTTGGAAAAAAAAGATAGTTGGAGGACATACACTGTGATTTCATGACACATTACAAAGCTAGGGTAATCAAGAAAGTGATATACAAATAAAATAAATAAATAAAGATACAAAAATACATCACTGAAACAGAACAGAGAGTCCAAAATGGGACACATATGTACACAAGACTATTTGTTAATCAAGAAAAGATCAAGGCAATATAATATGGAAAAAAAGACTGAACACAAACAGTGTCAGAACAACTGGATAAATGTATGAAAGAAAAATGAACCCTTGCCCCATCTCATATACTACATAGAAGTTAAATCAAGATAGATCGTAGACCTGAATGTAAAAGCTAAAACCATAAAACTTCTGGAGGAAAGCATTGCAGAGTATCCTTATGGCCTTGGATAGGCAATGACTTCTCAGAGAAGACATTAATAAACACTAATCATAAAAGAAAACGATAGAAAATTTGACTTCATCAAAATTAAAATCTAACAACACAGCTTTAATAAAATTAAAATTCATGCCTCAGACTGGGAGATATATTTGCTAAGCATATAAATGACAAAGAACTTGCAGTTAGAATATATCAAGAACTATTAAAACCCAATTTAAAAATGACAAATTTACACAAAATGGACAAAAACATCAACAGATCCTTCAAAGAAGAAAATATATGAGTGGGTGGCCATAAAGCACATGGGAATCTCAAAATCATTAATTGTCACAGAAATGCAATCTTAAACCACAATGAGACGCTAATGCACACCCTCTGTTATGGATAGACTGTGAAGCAATTCGAACTCTCACATACTGCTGGTGAAAGTGTTAAATAGTATCACCACTTCAGAAAACAGTTTAGTTTTTTTCTTGTAAAGTAAATACATATTTACCACACAAACAAGTGATTCTACTCCTAGATATTTACTCGAGAGAAATAAAAACATATGGCCACAAAAGAACTTTTGCTTGAAATCTCATTGCAGTTTTTCATAATAACAAAAAATTGAAAACAATCCAGATGTCCATCAACAGGAGAATGGATAAACATATTATCTGTGGCTAGTATATCCAAAAATGGAAGGCTACTCAAGAATTAATAAAACAATAAGTTAATCATGCATATAGCAAAAATATTATAATGAGTAAAGAAAAAAAAAAAAAAAAGAACCAGGCATAAGAAGCTATATATTGTGTCATGGATTGAATTATGTCCCCCAAAATTATGTGTCAACTTGATTAGGCTATGATTCCCAGTGTTGTGATTGTCTTCCATTTTGTGATTGATATAATTTTCCTACCCAGTCCCAGTGTTGTCGAGTCGATCCCGACTCATAGCAACCCTATAGGACAGAGTAGAATTGCCCCATAGAGTTTCCAAAGAACACCTGGCGGATTCGAACTCCCGACCCTTTGGTTAGCAGCCGTAGCAAATAATTTTCCTATGTGTTGTAAATCCTAATCTCTGCCTGTGGTTAATGAGGCAAGATTAGATTACGCTAAAGAGGATTACAGTTGGAGGTAACACCCTTACTCAGGTCATACCCCTGATCCAATGTAAAGGGAAGTTCCCTGCAGTGTGGTCTGTGCCATCTTTTATCTTACAAGAGATAAAAGGAAAGGGAAGTGAGCAGAGAGTGGGGGACCTCATACCACCAAGAAAGCAGCACCAGGAGCAGAGCACATCTTTTGGACCTGAGGTTCCTATGCAGAGAAGCTTCTGGTCCAGGGAATGACTGATGACAAGGGCCTTCCTCCAGAGTTGACAGAGACAGAAAGCCTGCCCCTGGAACTGACACCCTGAATTTGGACTTGTAGCCTACTAGACTGTGAGAGAATAAACTTCTGCTTGTTAAAGCCATCTGCTTGTGGTATTTCTGTTATAGCAGCACTAGATGACTAAGACATGAAGTATGATTCATTTATGTGTAGTTTAATAATAAACCCACTGCCATCGAGGTGATTCTGACTCATAGCAACCCCATAAAATTTCCAAGGCTGTAAATTCTCTATGGAAGCAGGCTGCCACATCTTTCTCCTGTGGAGTCACTGGTGGTTACGAACTGCTGACTTTTGGGTTAATAGTAGATCACTTTAACCACTGTGCCACCAGAAATTTAATAATAAAAAATCCTTGGTGTTAGAAATTGGAATGACAGCTGCCTATGAGAGGTGGAGTTTGACTGGATTGACCATGAGGAAAAGTTTTTCAGTGATAGAGAAGTTCTATGCCTTGGGTGGAACATTGGTTACATGGACAGATACATTCATCAAAACTCATTAAATATATGTATATTTTGTTGTATATAAATTTTACCCATTGTATATGAATTTTACTCATTTAAAAATGAGTGCCTTAGTTACCTAGTGATGCTGTAATAAAATATCACAAAGTGGGTGGCTTTAAGAAACAAATTTATTTTCTCACAGTTCTAGAAGTCTAAATCAGGGCATCAGCTCTAGTGGAAGGTCCTTTTTATGTCTCAGCTTTAATAGCCACTGGCAATCCTTGGTTTTCCTTGGTATTGCTTGTAGATGCATCTGCCTCCCTCTGTTTGTCTTCCCTCTGTATGTGTTGCTCCATGTCTGTTTTCCCTTTTTATAAAGACCACTCAGAAAGTGTTTAGATTTAGGACCCACCCTACTCCAGTATGAATTCATTAACATAACAAACAAATACCTCTATTCCCAAACAGGGTCACATTCACATTACAAGTTTAGGAATTCAACATTCATCATTGGGGGATACAACTCAATCCATAACAATGAGAAAAAAATTAAAAGAGTAAAACCAGGTAAGAGGTTATTACAGAAATTCAGGTGACAGTTGATGGTGGTACCAATGTATATGGTGAAAGTAGTTAGATTTGAGACATGTTTGGGGGTATGTAGATATGACTTTCTTATGAACCGGATTTGAGGACTGAGGACAAGAAAGGAATCAAGGCTTATAAAGATGACAGCTTCTGTTTCTTTGGAAAGTTTTTTCAAAGCACTGTTCTCCATTTTTTGGCTCATCATTTCCTCCATAAATCTTTCCAAATTTTTTAATGTTCACCTTTGTTAGAGAGAATTAGAGAGCTAGTCTTTGACTCAATTGCCCTTAAGTCTCTTCCTCACTCTTCCCTGGCAATGGTCTCTATAGGGATGCGGGGGGTGGGGGGAGTATTGCTCCTCCTTCCAGGCTGTGTTTCCCAGGCTGCCTTGTCAGATGGTTTCTGGTTGAACTTGACCAATGGGAGAAACTGTAGGGCAATAAAAACGTAGCAGGAAGAGAGAGGCCAAAGTGTTTCTTCTCTCCCTGATAGAACCACCCTAGTAGTGGCTGTGCCTCCTTCAGGGCTCCAGTTTCCATTAGGTGACTCCCCACTTTTGTCTATAGCTTAGTAGTGGTTTCCTGTCATTGCTAATATTTGAGTTGCCTCACAATCTCTTGTTTGGATTTTTAGCTTTTCTGTCACTTGTGTGTCCAAATCTCTGTATTAAATTCTCTGTTTTAAAATCATAGTATAGTTTTTTTTCGTGGTTGTACAGGTGTGGACTAGAACGCCTCCCCACCCCACCCTCCAGGGCCATGTCCTGCCTGCCCTCCTCTTGCCCCAGGAACGCACTGGACTCCCATATGCCACCAGGCAAGGTGTGAGTCAGGGCAGCCTCCCTGATGACCTGGCTGGAGTTCACTGCCAAAGTGGTTCCCAGACAGGGGAACCCCGGTGCAAAGGCCCAGTGGCAGGGATGCCTGGCGGGATGGGAGGGACAGGCTGGGGGCCTGTGGCTGCAGGGAGGAGGGGCAGGGGAGCATTGAGGCTGCCCAGCGGTGGAGGCAGCCACCCGGGGTCCTTGGTGCCATTTTAAGGGACTCTGGTGGTGCAGTGGTTAAAGTGATCAACTGCTAACCAAAAGATGGGTGACTCCGAGGGAGAAGATGTGGCAGTCTGCTTCCACAGAGATTTACAGCCTTGGAAGCCCTATGGGGTTGCTGTGATTCAGAATGGACTCGAAGGCAGTGGGTTTGGTTTGAGTTTTTTTGCTGCTTTCTTCCAAGAGCCACCCTGGAAGTTGCCGAGACCTGGAAAGGGGGCCCCCCGCTTCAACTAATTTCCCTCCCCTCCCCCTAGACTCTTGACCCACAAACACTGACATTTAGCAGCCCCATCCCTGTGGGGAAGGCCGGGGCAGAGGGGTGTGGGGAGGGCACAAAGCTGCTGCAGGACTAGCTTGGTTTTTTTTACCCTGACTAATACAGTCAGGACAAGGGCAGAGTAACTGGGACCTGCAAACTCTTAGGACTGGTTCCAGTTTGTTTATGTGAGTTGGTGCACATACAAATGAAAAAGTCAATTGTTACATACTTGTAGGAAATGTCAATTTAATAATAATAATAACATCAATGTTGCCTTAAGGAATGTTTTAAACAACCTTTATTACCTAATTTTTCTCTTTAACATGTATAGTAATTAGCTTAGTGCTTTGCTCAGAATGCTCAATATATGTTAGCTATTATTATCCTCACCTGTAAGGCTTCTAATGTTAGTATTCCTCAATAAACTGTTCTCTGTAATTCTATAGTCCAGAGGAAAACACATTCGTAATTAACCTCAGCTCAGGTGTTGATACATAAACAATTATGTTAAGAACATGATTTATTGTACCTTATATAAGAAAGAGAGAAGTCCCCTAATAGAATTTAAAATGTAGTTACTTAAAAATGAGCCTAAAGAATGAAGAAAACAGAGTTTAGGAATATCTGATAAAACGTATTTTTAAAGATTATACTTTCAAAATAAAAAAAAAATTTTTTTTTTTCAAAATATGTGTGTATAAATGTGTGCTAGTGTGATATTCTTAATTTCAGAGCATAACAACAAAGAAAATGTAAAGGAAAATGAGGCAGAGTTTATTTCTTTTCCACTTCAACCATCTGTTCGTATTAGCCACAAAGAAACACCCTTATAAGATACATTAAACTACGGAGTTATAATTCAGTGTGGTAATAAGTCTTCCACACAATATACACAATCTCCAAATGGCTTTGGCAATGACATCATTGTAATGGTCATAATTACATGACAATTCAGACAATTGATCATTCAAAACATCAGTAAAATAACTATTCTCCTTTTTTGTTGGTTTCTATATACTTCTATTCTTTATTCAAGAATCTGTGGCTTTCAGGGAGGAGATAGAGACTGGATCCAGCAATGACATAGACAAAGCTAGGGAGGGGGGTGGATTTTCAGGGCAGGCAGGAAAAAGCACTGCGCAGGCGCACTTGGCAAGCGGAGAGTGAGATGAATGTGCGTGCAGCAGGCCTCATTATAGGAGAGTGAAAGGTCATCAAAATCAATTTGCAGCATGATGTACAAAGGTCATTATCAGACCCAGATTTTCTCTGCCCGTTTAAAACACAATAAAAATAAAGTGAGTGCTTTAATAACTATGATTAGTAAAGAAAAAAGCATATCATTGAGCCATCTGTTTAAATATTTGTGCTACCTTAGTTTTACTCGAAACAGCATAAAAGATGAGCAGTGAGGCGATTTTTTTCTCCCCCCTATTTGTTTGCTTTTAAAATCCTGACATTTTCCTCACTGGTTGCCAGGATTTATAACACAGATGAAAGAGCCCCTCTAAAATTACTGCCCTTTGAAATCAATAGCACAGTATTTGTAACGACTTTCTTTTTATTAGAGAGCACTTCATTATTATTTTTATTATAATTTTATGGGACAGTCTGGAACAGAATTCATCATTCGCTTGTTTGAAGTATCTCACTTACTCAAAGGCACAGATGGCCTGATCTGAGGAGGTTTAATAACCCACTTTTAGGGCTGCCTAGATGCTGAGGAAATGCAACTTGCAACAATCATGTTTTCTTGGACAGCATTAAAAACCCTCTGGAAACTAATTCATTTGTGAACATTACAAGTTATATTTATAAAGTTGGATCTTTTTCTTTTCAGTTTTCCTGTAAAAATTAAGATAACACTACTACCTCACGGGACAATGCTTTTGTAGTTTTTAACTGTTTATCAGTAAGAAATACATTTTACAGTGTGACCCAGTGAATGCATGTGTGTGCATGCACACACGCACACACACAGACACACACATATATTCACACATACACTGAAACATTTTAAGAAGCAATAGCATAAGATTATTTTCTAATATTATTTATTTTTTTACATGATTGTCATAATCCAGTGAACTGTTTTATTAAATAGGTATGGTCCCTCAGTTTGAAAAAAAGATTCATGAGGTTCTTTAGAGTTTTAAATGAAATAATGTATGTAGGTGCTTGGTTTTAGGTGCTTGTATAGTATCTGGCATGTAGTGAACGTTTGATGCTGATAGTTGTTGTTGTTGTTAACTGCCTTCCAATTGGCCCCTGGCTCACAATGACCCAATGCACAATGGAACAAAACATCTCCTAGTCCTGAATCATCCCCATAATCGAATGTGAATCCAACCGCCATGATCTTTAGGGTTTTCATTGGTTGATTTTCAGAAGTAATCACTTGGTCTTCCTACTCGGCCTTGTTCTGGAAGCTCTGCTGAAACCTGTTCAGCATCATTGCAATACACAAGCCTCACTGATGGATCATGGCTAGGCATTAGGTGCATTGGCCAGGAACCTGGGCATCCTGCCTGGAAGGGGAGAATTCTACCACTGCACCAAAAATGCCCTATAGAGATTTGATGATAGGAGTTATTATGAGAAATATCTGGAATGGATTTTTAAATTTACAGTTTATAACAACCAGAAAAAACTCTGCCTATATAAATGGCTTCTCTGAAATTAGTATTTTCTTTTCATATTGTCCCATCCTGATCCAACTACCAGGTTCTGAAAAAATAACCAACTGATTTTAGATTAAAGAACACCTAAGATGATGAACAAGGAATACATAAACGTGAGGGTGAAATATCAGTGAAAGATTTTATTTTTTCTATTCTGCAATTCTTGATTTACTTCCTAGTTAGTTCTTGTCTATCACATGATGTAGGTAAAACAGTAGAAGTGTAAATTCTATATGATCTCACCATTTTATAGAATAAATACATAAATCTCAACTGTGACCACAAAGAAAGACAGAAAAAAAGAAAGGAAGACAGCAGGAGGGAGGAAAAAAGGAAGGAAGGGATAGAGTTGAAACACAAATAGAAAAAATGATTTCTCTAGCTTTTGACCAGGAATTATATTATTCACTTACTTTCTACAAACCTAGAAGTAGATTTTTGAAATCTCTTAGCTAACTGAAGTATTTTTATTCTTAATTTATTCAATCAATAAATACAAATTTATTGAGGACCTATTTTTCTGACATAAGAGACTTTGCTTATGTTTTATATGTGCCAAATTTTTTTTTGGTTAAGTGTAGAATTACCATTTTTAAAATATTACATTTTGTGCCTTGCCTGTGATGAACTAACCACAAATCAGGAAATACGTAAATATGCTGCTTGTGAATATTTTCTGAAACTTGCTCTTATGGCTAAGAGTGAGAATCTGAAAATCACAAAAGCATGAAATTTGAAGCTTGACTGAGACAACGTTAATCTGGATTAGCCACTACTGAGAACCATGCAAGGTACAGTTTTAGCGAGATCAGTGTTCAAACATTAAGAAGAGGGGATAAAATCAGATGGAAAAGGAAAAAAGATTGCTTTCTTTTCTAAGCAGACTGATGTCATTCCCATCCAGAGGATGAAAAGGTGAGAATTTTTCATTGTGGCCCTTAATATCCAGTATTTGATAAGTGGTGGTGAAACGGTACTTGTTTAGCTTTGCTGTATTTTTATACCCATAGACTTATGGGAAATTCACTTTACACTAACCTCTGTAGTGAGCAGAAAGTAATAACAGAAAGTATGAATGGCCTGGAAATATGATGGGGCCTGGCAGAAGCATGTTGCAGGTGATGAAGGAGAGAGTGTGAGTTCATTTGGCAGCATCTCACATACATTTAGGTAGAAAGGAGGCATGTCAACTATTTTTCTAATTATTTGCATTTATTTTATAGTCCTATTTTTGTCAAAGGTGGCAATTCTGAAACCTCAAGGCCTCTTTAAAAAATCACATTAATGGGAATTTCAGCATAAAATGGATTTATGATACCCTACTTGATGAGTTGGGTTGATTAAATTAAGCACTATAGACATAGAGGCTTTAAACATCAAAGCCCAGTCACAGGGATGAAACGGTCAGAAGAGAATACGCGTGCTAGAGTATCTCATCTCCCGTCCCCCACCCAGCTGTCCTGAAGAAAAGCTTTTCACTGTGACTCTGATGGCCCTGAGGTAGAAACCAGGTACGGATGAAAGCGAGCTCTTCACGGGCTGATCCTTCCCATGGCTAGTCATCTGGAGAAGGCCACAAAACATAGGAGTCACTTTAAGCAGAAAATTTTAGGCTCAGCATAGACATTCAGAAATCATTCAGTCCAAGATAAAGAAAATAAGGCCCCCAAAGGATTAAAATTCCTGCCTAAGATCACAGAGTTGTCAGTAAAAGTCAAAACCCAACTTATCTGATGCTCAGGCCAGCACCCTAATCATCCCTTCTCATTGCCCCCAATGTTAAGAGCCCTTCTATACATGCTAGTGAGACTGCTCGGCCACATTCCATACATAGCTGTCAATGAGTATGTCATCCTCATTTCTTCTTGCTTTTTCCACCTCTAGCCTACATCACTACTCTTGGCACTTTTTTTTTTAGCCAGCAGTTTAATATTTCTCTAACATGTTGTAAGCTTTGATTCTGCTTGATGCACATCAAGTTTAAAGTCACCAGTTCTCTGATCACAATTAAGCCTTTAGTTACTATTACCTTTTGCCTTTTTGAATAGAGGCTAAACATGTAGTAAGGATCCCTGGTGGCACTGTGGTTAAACACTTGGCTGCTAACCAAAAGGTTGGAGGTTCAAAACTACCAGCCACTCAGTGGGAGAAACACGTGGCAGTCTGCTTACATAAAGATTTACAGCCTTGGAAACCCTATGGGGGCGGCTCTACTCTGTCCTATAGGGTTGCCATGAGCTGGAATCAACTTGACAGCAACGGGTTTGGTTTTGTTCTTTTTTGAGCCTATAGCGTCTTCACTGCAGAAGGGTGTATGTACTTAAGTGCCCTTCTCTACGTCCTGAACTTTCAGCTAAGGTCACCATGTTGATTCTTAAGTCTGTTTTCCGGTCCTTCTCAGTTTCCGATACTGACTTGTTGGTAAGCCTGTCCTTTGAGACCATCACCTAATTTATGAAAGAAAATGGGAAGGATTAGAAACTATATCACATGCCTTGATTTCTCTCTATTGGCACTTGGATTTTAATTGTCACAAGTTGCTTCCGAAAAGTTTAAAGAATTAACAATAGCTGTCTACCTCCTGTCCCTTTTTTTTTTTTTTCTCGTTTTGGTGGAGTAGCTTAACAAAGAATAAAGAACGTGTTTCACTAGAAAACAGTTTTTTCAGTACAGTAATTTGTGCTTTGTGTCATATTATAGTGGTGAGTGCAAATTTATCTTTGTACCATGTTTTATTAACTTTTTCCCCCATAGAGCTACATCAAAAGAGTCTATAAATAAATGATGTGCTCAGCCTGCTAGTTCTTACATGCATACCAATTACTTCTATTGCTTTCAAAACACGTAGTCAGTACTTTAAACAACCATGATAATATCACAAGCTCAAATATTCAACATCTCCATCTTGGCATGCTGTCACCATGCAGAGAACGATTAGAATTGGTAATGAGTTTCACTGCTGGTAAGTTGAGTGGCATGATGCATTTTAGATCCATGCTTATGTCAAACTCAATTAACATTCTAACACAGTGTATTTCAAAGGCACTGACCCAATCTCAGAGAATAATGCATTTATTTCGTGTTAAAAGCTCTTGCATTTTATGAAAGTTTCTTGAAGCAAAGATATTTATTGTCATGATAATATTTTAAATTGACGCATCTGAAGAAATGCAAAGATATACACTTAGTTTAAAATTCTTACGATAAGTGATGCATGTCATTAATATGGAAGAAGAAAAGAATCTCTCAAGATATAAATCTTCAAAATTTTAAAATCATATAAAGGGTCTGTCTCCTTACAAATAATGCATTTCAAATAATCCTGAGGTATGTCATTTTTTTAATACACACAATAAAAGAACAGTTACAATTAAATTGTGTAAGACTTCAGTTTTAAGTTATGTGTGTATGTATTTACCTATTTGTTTATTTATATGTCAGAGTGTTCTCCCCAATTATTAATGCATAAGTCAATTAGCATATACCAAAAAAAAATACACAAAAAATGTTCCCTATATCTGGGTAAGCGTCTGTGTGTATGTATGTATGATACTTTGCTTTCTCCACTAACAATATATTAAGAGTATGCAATAAGCTATTAAACAAACTCAGATTAGTTAGTTATTCAGAATAACAGTACGTAAATATTCTGAGAGTTAGAAAATCAGGAGGTTTTCAGGGGAAACCACCCAATGTAGCTGTGGGGTTCTGAAGTTTGTATCAAGTATCAACTGCTAAAGGCTGTGCAGAGGCTTTGCCAAAATGATGGCAGAACATCTGGATGAAAAAATGAATGATGCTGTTGAATTAGCCATCTGTTTTGTCTACACAGTATGAACATCTATATATTCAGAAACACTGGGCTGTTTAGCACAGTGTAGACAAAACATCCCAAAATTTAAAGTTCTTTCAGAGCTGACATCTGGGTGGTTGAACATTTTTTTCCTTCTGCCTGTATGTTTGCAAGCTACACAGCAGAGCTCTGAGAGACAAGATTACCATTGCATTTCTTTTTTAAATGTAGCCATTTATAGTTCTCTTGATTTTGTGTTTTGTTTTGTTTTAGTATCTGCTGAAACCACAGAGTGGAAACACAGATCAATGAAAAGTCAGTGGGATGAGAATTAAAATCTTTTAAATCTCAAAATAAATTTGATTAAACATTTATAGAAAGGAACTGATAAAACAATACTGAATTGGGGATAACACGTTGCTTCAAACTTGTTTCCCTAGTTGAATCAGTATTTTGAACCTGGCAATGACAGCCAAGATTCTGTTTTTGAGAATTAAATGTTTAACACCTTTTGAGTAGATATAGAAGGAATGTTTTTAGAGAGGGCTGGAGATAGGGTGCCTTCAGTTTTCTTTATTCTTCTCAAATCCTTAATGATTTATGAACATTTTCTCTATCATCTTTGGAAGTCAGTCTGAAGAAGCTAACCTGCCAAAATCGGAGAATATAAGGTAATTAGTGACAACAGGTTAATAAAATAACAACCCAGAGGGAGGAAGGAACTCTGGCACAATTTCCCACCATGGGTGTTGTTTGTTTTTGCCCCCTGCTACAAAGTACAGCTACATTAAAATAAATTATTTTTTAAATATTTACTGATAGAAGAGAGAAATTTTTTTTTTTTTAATGTGCCTTAAAAAAAATGTTAATTCTAGGTAGAAAAACTATATTTAAAATTAAATACCAAGGGAAAAAAATTTGGCAATCTACTTCTCTTTACTGAAAGGGAAAAAAAGTACCTCTTTTATTTCTCGTTCAGTTAGTGACATTTGGGAAGAAAGCATTTGTTTCAGTCAATTTAACTTTGTAGCAAGCTTCGTTCTATCTAGCACCGTATGGCTCGGTTCAGCTGACTTCCTGTTTGGTGTGAGCAGGCACATCTCCTGAACAAAACTAATGTCCAACTTGGAACTGAAAGCAGGTGTCTTCAACTGTGTGTTTAAAATGAAGAAGGTGCTGGACATACTGCTCAAAACATTAGCATGAACCTAATATAAACCCAAAGCTGTACGCCCGGCAGGAAAGTGGCACAGCTCTGTGATGAATCCGCCACAGCAGGGGGTTCTACCACCGATGCAATTGTCTGGAGCACCTTGGGCCACCACGGCCATAAAAATAATAATTAAGCTGTGGGGTGTATTACATTCAGCATTTGAACTAAGCTCAGAGCATTGATTAATATTTCTGTTTATATGTTCTTTTTCTTTTTGTCATTGAGTGAGGTACCAATAGGCCATCCACCACCTTCCATTTTCTTTACTTTTACCATGATTTCTATTAAAACAATAGAATTTATTTTCTCATAAAACAACAAGAAGGCCTATCTCTTGATTCCACCTCTCGCCTGCCAGTTTGTGCCACTGTGGTGGCTGGCATGTTGCTATGATGCTGGAATCTATGCCACCAGTATTTCAAATACCAGCAGGGTCATCCCATGGTTGATAGGTTTCAGTGGAGCTTGCAGACTAAAACAGACTAGAAAGGAAGACCTGGTGATCTACTTCCAAAAATTAGCCAGTAACAACACTTTGTATCACAACAGCGATACAGTGCTGGAAGACGATCTCCCTAGGTTCCAAGGCACCCAAAATGCACAGTGGCCACAGCAATGGACTGGGGCATACTAATGACCGTGAAGATGGCACAGGATTAGGCAACTTTTTGTTCTGTTGTTCATGGGCGAGTAGAAGCTGACTAGGCAGCAATTAACAACAACATCTTTTGAATGTGCTTTTCAGATTGACATCATCTAGGTTTGTTTGCAGTTTTCTTTTAAACTAATGAATTGTAGTCATGCTGGCTGATTCCCTGTATAGCACGGTGGAGGTAAGATGTGAATAAAACATCATCTACAGTATTTCTTTTAAAGCAATACTCAGAACTCAACCTCCCATGGGCCCAAGGAATTCCTCACCCAGCAAAACTGAAGGCCAGTTCCCAACAGCCCAAAGGTCCTTGGGTCTGGAAGGTAGCTTTCCCAGATCACCCTTGTAAACAGCTGTTAGTAAACTCAGACTACCTGGCACGTGCATAGTCTGTTTGTGCCCTCACTGACAGTGTCACTCTCATGCCTACCCTGTATGAACAGAGAGCAACTGGAACAAGACTCCAATGCGTGGTCCACAGATTCTCTAGTTCTCCATAAAGTGCTAAGAGGAAGAAGGCTGCAGACCTCTTCTTTTCTTCTTAATCCTTGCTCTACAAAATTCCCCAACAGCCCACACTGTGTGACTTAGTGGAATATTTTCCAAGTCCTGGTACATGGCATATGGCAATTATAAAGAAAGCCAACCTTCCCAATAAGAGTGGGCTTTATTGCTTTTGAAGGCTAGAGGGTGGCTCTCCAAAACCAAGTCCAGACCAAGTACAGGCACAGGCAGGAGAAAATAGGAGAGAGGGATCTGTATCACTTCTGAGGGGTTAGGCTGACAGCCAAAATCATGCTAGCTAATCTGCATTGGTGAGGTCTGGTGCTCTTCAAGAACAGGCTAAAAGTCACCAGCAAGAGCTCCAGAGGGAAGTTGGGTGGAATGGTCGAAGTCAAATAATCAATTTAGACAAGAGCCTGAAATAGGAATTTTACAATAAGTAAGCAGATGATAGAAACCCTGGTGGCACAGTGGTTAAGTGCTATGGCTGCTAACCAAGAGGTCAGCAGTTCAAATCCACCAGGCACTCTTTAGAAACTCTATGGGGCAGTCCTACTCTGTCCTATAGGGTTGCTATGAACTGGAATCAACTCGATGGCAACAAGTAAGCAGATAATTAGGGAGTAAGAATGAGGTATAAAGGGTATTTAAGATCAATAAATCCTGAATCGCCCAGAAAGCTAGTCATAATAACAAGAGATCCTTAAAAAAAATAAAACCAAACAAACAAAATGAGTCTTAAATAGCTTGTTCAGGCAGAGAAGCTGTCAAGCTGGTCTTGGGAGACAAGCAAGCATCATTAGCCACTAGCAACTCATTGATGGTCTGGTGTAAAGGTAAAGACGAAACTTGCTGGATCCCTGACACCTGCTACCTAAAGCTGATCTGCCTGCTTCTTTTAATCATCAACAAAGCCAGAGGGGGGAAAAAAAATGAAAGAGACCTTTAGAAGTAGGGTAACCATATGTCCCATTTGTCTAGAACAGTTCCAACTATGCTTTTGTTCTGTATTATGGATTGAATTGCCCCCCCACCCACCCCAATATGTATGTTGAAGTCTATGAATATGATCTTGTTTGGAAACAGAGTTTTTCTTTTCTTCCAAACAGACTTTGGAAACACGGGGATTAGGGTGGGTCATAAACCTAACTCCTTCTGAGTGGTATCTTATAAAGGCAAGTACAGACACAGAGAAACAGACACAGAGGGGGAGACGCCATGTGGCAGTGGAGGCAGATGCATCTATATACAGCAAAGGAATGCCAAGAACTGCCAACATGCACCAGGAAGTAAGATAGGGGTCCACAGGAGGAATCAATATGGCCAAGACCCTGATTTCAACTTTGAGGCTCCAGAACTGTGAGAAAAGAAATCCCCTGAGCCAGCCAATCATTGGAGGAGGGGCAGAAGTTACCTTGCTTCTTTTCCAGGGCACCCCTGACATTTAGGGATTCCAAAAGCTGCCATATAGTTTGGATGCAAATAACACTCTTGTTGAGTCAGCTCCATCTAATGGCAACCCCACATACAACAGAATGAAACATTGTCTGGCCCTGAGCCATCTTCACTATAGTTGGTATGCTTGAGTCCATTGTTGCAGCCACTGTGTATTTTGAGTGCCTCCCAACCTTAGGTGCTTATCTTCCAGCACTATAATGGACAATATTCTCTTGTGATCCATAAGTTTTCATTGGCTAATATTTGGAAGTAAATTGCCAGGCCTTTCTTCCTAGTCTGTCTTAGTCTGGAAGCTCCACCAAAACCTGTCCACCGTGGGTGACCCTGCTGGTATTTGAAATACTGGTGCCTTCCAGCATCACTCAAGCCATCACAGTATAACAAACAGACAGACAGTGGTTCTGGTAAAAAATACTAATAGTTGACTAAGCTCACGCATCTCAAAACCATAGGTGACATCCATGTGAAAGTCAGCTGAAATCAAAGGAGAAAAAGAGAAAAAGCAAGCTCCTTAAAGGTAGGCACCCGTGTGTATTTATCCTGCATGATCCCTATAGTCTAGCCTAATTTTTCCCAAATAATTTATTTTACATTATAGAATTTTTTTCGTATCTATTTCCTAACTCTATTATGAACTTTTAAATGGAGACCTGGTGGCAAAGTGGTTAAGAGCTACAGTGAGCTAGCCAAAAGTTCAGCAGTTCAAATCCACCAGCCACTCCTTGGAAACCCTATGGAACAGTTCTACTCTGTCCTATAGGGTTACTGTGAATTGGAGTCAACTCAACACCAATGGGTTGTTTTGTTTTGTTTTGACTATGAACTTGAGTATTTTCCATTAAAGATACGTTAAATTAAATCGCTTTTTTTACTTAGTCAAATCCAATCCTATGAGATCAAGTTTTGTGTGCCAGGTATATTTTTCTCTTTACACATTAAAATAAAAACACAATCACTATAATAATATCAGTACATGTATGATCTGTGAGACACACAATTACTCTTTGAGAATCACTGGTTTATCTCAGCTCCTGGAAGGCAGAGGGTAGAGGCTGATGAATGAAGGGCTGGTGCAATAGCCCAGCATTATACCTCCACCACCAGCAGACCCTGCCCTCTGTTCCACTGAACCTGGGACTTGCCTCAGAGTCCACCTCAGAACATTGCCCCTGGTAACTACTCTGGATAATCAGAATGACCAAGAACTAAAACCTACTTGTCATCCTGACTTTAGAAATTCTGTAATACAAAAGTTTTTCAAGGTTTTTGCTAAGTACTTATATGACAGTGACTTTCTTGACCCACCAATGGTAGTTTTAGGCTACTCAGAAAACTTTCAAGAGTAGGTATGTTTTTCACTGGTAGGTATACCCTGTGTCTGAACAATTCATTTGCAAGCCCTTTGGCTCAGATTAGAGATGTTAGCAAGTGATCATGCCCTGAGATTTTTCTCCATCAGAAATGGAAGCCTAAATGTGAAAGACGCAGAGCACGTTGCTCAGAAACTGGGTGGCTCTGTCTTTGTTGTGTGTGTGCGTGTGGTATTATAAAGCTAAAGGAGCGTTTGTTTCCTGCAAAAGCCTGATCGTAATTTTATGAACTTACATTATAAATATATTCATGCTTCTGTTACTAAACTGGTTTGGGTAGGACAGGATGAAGATTGTTGTTGTGTGCTGTCGAATCAATTCCAACTCAGAGTGACCCTATATGACAAAGTAGAACTTCCCCATAGGGTTTCCTAGGCTGTAATCTTCATGGGAGCAGATCATCACCAGGTCTTTTCTCCCATGGAGCTACTGGTGAGTCTGAGCCACCAACCTTTTGGTTGGCAACAACCCCTTAACCATTGCACCACCAGGGTTCCTAGGGTAAAAGTTAAAGTCCCCATTTATCAGGTTATCAGTACTGATATCTCATGCCCATCTGATCCACCAATCCCATTTTCTTATGCAAAGAATAGGTTATTTGAAAGATCATTCTCATTTCACTGTTAGACTATCAATATTTCAATCTCATGGTGATATTGGTTGACACATTAAAAATCCTTTTTTGTACTTTAATACTTCATCAAAGTGGTTTTATAACCAAACATTTTCAAAAAGGCCAATTCTATCTCCTCAGGAATCCAAACATTTGCTTTAAATGGGAATTCTCAAGCTTCAAAGTGAGCAGTAAAAGGCAGAATTGAGCTAGAAATGAACATGACAAGGTGCAATATTCAGTGTGTATATCAGATTCAATTTTGCATAAGAAACGAATTTCTTCAGCTTATTTTTTAATTAGCTTAAGCAAGTGCATTCAGGAGCCAATAACACAGACTTTCGGGAACTGAATCACTGAAAGGGTTCCGAGCCCAGCCTTTAAATCACAGGCCTTGAGCTGATCTCGTAATTAACACGAGCTGAAGCACTGCATCAAACGCTGCAGAAACACCTTCGCCGAAGAGTGGTTGGGAAGCGCGGCAATCATTGTAGCCAGCAGTAGCATCTCAGGGACTCCAAAGCTTTGCCGAACTTTGGGACGTCAGTTACATCAACCTGCTAAGCAGTTAATGTCCTGTCAGGCACATCTGTGTTTACCACCATCAGATACTCCCAGCTGTTCATATTGCCTCTGTTTGATGGTCATTCTGGGACCTGCCTGATGTTGAGAAGCATGTTATTAGAGAAATAAATTTCTTACTGAAGATTGATCAAGGAGGGGTGTAAACTCTGGCATGCTGGGGTTGGTTCATAAAATTGAGGCCAGAGATGTGTACTGGCAATTACAGAAGGTAAATTTATTTAGGATTCCTGATCGAGGCTTTTAAGGGTCTGTTTTATTGCTTTGGTTTAAATTATGCTTGAAAATCATTTCCATAGTCAGGTTCTTTAAAAAAAAAAAAAATTTAGAGCCCAGCAAATAGATATAAATCATTCCTTTCCTGTGAGTCAATGCTGACTCATGACGACCCCATTTGTGCAGAGTAGAACTGCTCCTTAGGGTTTTCAAGGCTGTGACCTTTTGGAAGCAGATTGCCAGCTTTGTCTCCCAAGGCAACTTATGGGTGGGTTCGAACCACAAACCTTTCAGCTAATAATCGTGCGCTTAAGTGTTTGCACCAAACAAACACCCCCAGACTCTCCTACTGCTGGTTAAAACTATAGTTAGCCATATTGGTGCACTCAAGCATTGGTTAGAAGAGTTGACTAACCTAGCATAAATGCAAAATTACCACACAAAGCAAGAGCAACCAATTGACCTTCTACTTCTTTTCAACTATTTTCTACTTTTAAACAATATACGTCTGGAGGCCAATTATCAGGGGATAGGATTTGATTCCAACCATTAACCACAATGAAATGCAAAAAATGAATACAAGGAGGGAGAACAGCCCTGGTTGGTGCAGTGGTTAAGTGCTTGGCTGCTAAACAAAAGTTAGAGGTTTGAACCCACCAGCCACTCCACGGGAAAAAGATGTGGCAGTCAGCTTGCATAAAGACTACAGTCTTGGCAACCCTATGGAGCAATTCAACTCTGGCCTATAGGGTCACTATGAGTCTGAATCAATGCCAGGCAATGGGTGTGGTTTAGTTTTGGTACAAGGAGGGAAGTGCTTCATGGTTGTTTCTTTCTCAGTAAAACATTCATGCCACTAGTATGTTAGGCTGTGTCATTCCTGGAGTGCCCCAGCAAGGCCAAATAGCCCAGAAACCTCAGGAAGCTCCCACTGGGTTTAAAAGAACTTCCAGCTGCTCTATGCTGCCTCTATTATTAGTTATGGACCACCTTCGTGGAACTACTCAAGGTCTCCACAGGTACCGGCAATTTCTTTCCTGGCAGCTTTCTTGTCAGACAACCTGCCTTCTGGGTATGCTGTTATCACTGTAGTCAGTTGATGGTTCTGACATCGTTCTTGGCAGGCTCAGCTTTCCAGGACACTGCCTGGGAAGAAAACATGAAAAACCTGGTACTGTTTTATGTACTTTTCTCTATCTTGTATGTTATATTTCACAAGACTAGACATGGAAAAAATTATACTTTAAAAAACATAGATAAAACACTGGATAAAGATAGGGAGTGACATCAGTCTACAAAAAAATTGTGATTACCCTACTTTCCCCTAGGAGAGGAGCATGAGTCTTGAGATGTGTGAGTTTTAGTAGATGGTTTGCAATTGCTTAATTTACCTTTCTTTTAATCATATGTAGCCGACTCACCAAATTTAAGTCATATCAAAACGCAGATGTGCAGAGAAAACACAAGCATTTTATTTTTTCTTAAGCTAATAAGGGCTTCTAACCCTGTCACTATTCACCCCCCACATCCAACCCCAAATTTCCTCCTAGTGCTCAACAGGAAAAAAATTTAAAACTAAATATTCAATACTGCTTAAAGTATAATCTATTCCGATAATTTAAACAGCCCGTTTATGTGGTGTTTAGTTTACTGGGTAAGCATGTTTTTCTGGGAGGTAGCTCTGTCCAGTATTTCTTTCCTTGTGTATTGTCTGGGCGTATTGGTTAAAAGGCAGGTTTAACAGAACTTTCAGAAGTAGGGAAGAGTCAGGATACTTGTACTTAAACTGTCTTTTGCTTCTGTACATTGCTTGCTTTTAAGATGTTCACAGTTAAATTTTGTGGCTAAGATAACTTGTGATCGATTCAGTTCCGTTCAGGCTCATTGGCAATCTCTGGAATTCCTGACTTTATTTTTGGTTGTGCTCTTTCTACAGACTTCTGTGAGGTATGGTTGTGGCTCCCATTTGGCTCCGGTTTGATTATGCCCTCAGTTGCCAGATTCAGAGGCCACCTTACCTTCACACCAGCAATCTCTCTACCCAGACTCTCCACTAATACATATTTCATCTACTCCACTTGGGAACCAGGGATATTTGGGAAAAGTAATTTCAGAAGTTCCGTCTGCCTGGACTTGGCGCATCACCAGATTGATGTTATCTATCCTTAACTGGTGTATGAATATCTTCTCACAACATTCCAAATGGGGATAAGGATAAGAAATGACCATTTTCAACAGTCTTTTCGACATATTTAATGTATTGCCTCTTTTCCAAGGAAACAGAAGAAAACTCAGAAAACATATATATATATGACCTTTATGTGTCTCCTGAAACAAATTCCCGAGGTTTAGAAGAAGGAGGCCCTCATTTATATCCTCCTTCTTAACTCCTGGAAACCCTGGTGGCATAGTGGTTGAGAGCTACGGCTTCTAACCAAAAGGTTGGCAGTTAGAAAGCCACCAGGCGCTCCTTGGAAACTCCATGGGGCAGTTCTACTCTGTCCTATAGGGCAGCTATGAGTCGGAATTGACTCAATGGCAATGGATTCTTAACTCCAGCTAAGCCCCAATGGCGTGAGGAGCATCTTTGCTGTACTACATATATTAGTCTGGTAAAGTAATGTTAATTTCTGTAATAACCCCAAATCTCATTACAAATTATCTCATAATCACCCTTCTCCAACACAAATATCAATATGAGAATTAATTAGGACATAGGCAAGGCAATGTTCATTGAGAAAAGATGAACACTCTAGCCTAGAGACTATTGAGCAAAAGAGTTTTAAAGATAAATACTGGTTCACCCACATGGTAGTCACCAAAGTCAGGTATGGCAGGTATGGCAGGTATTGCACAGACCCTGGGTGCATGGCATCACTGAGCAGTTTCTATTAACCCAGTACGGCCAGTGGTGTCTCTAAGGAAAATGGCACCTATGGCAAGCATTGAAATTGCACCCCTGTCCAAACATCTGAAGGAAACCCTGGTGACATAGTGGTTAAGTGCTACAGCTGCTAACCAAAGGGTTAGCAGTTCACACCTACCAGGCACTCCTTGGAAACTCTGTGGGGCAGTTCTACTCTGTCCTATACGGTTGCTATGAGTCGAAATCAACTCAATGGCACTGGGTTTGGTTTTTTGGTTTTGCCAAACATCTGACACCCCTCTTTTAGATAAGTTTACCATAATATCAGCTCAAAAATACAAGCCAAGCTCATTAATCTTTTAATTAACATGTTACTGTGCTTGAGGAAGGACATTGAGCTGCACCGGGTGAATAGCAACTGGTCAGTTGTGCCACGTGCCCAGGGCTGACACGGCACATTGGATACACCACCAGGCAGTCCTCATGGGAATGCATCCTGTGCAGCCCCACAGAGTCCTGCATTCAGAAGGGCCCTGTGTTTGGTTGAATGCTCTGCTGTCACCATCTTGAAAGGCTTAATAGTTTTTTTAACAAGGAGGCCCATTTTGCACTGGGTCCACAAACTCTATAGCCAGCCCTGCTCACATGTAGTCATGCCCAAAGGTGACCTAGACTCTAACTGTCTTCAAATTTCACTCTGAGAAGTCCTCAGATTCAGTGAAAATTTCTCGGAGACGTCTATAAGGTGAAGACGGAGGAAAGCTAGATCAAGCAGATGCTCTGCCACCTACTTTTATTCATCTTATGCATGGTTTATACATGAAATTTCATTTGAGCAATGAATTATAACTGCTAAAAATAATTTGAAAACCTCTGGAAGATAAAACTTCTCTCCGCCTTCATACAATAAGAAAAAGTCATCTGCAATATGGTGAAACCTAAACCTACCTAATGCCGTCGAGTCATATGGTAAAAAGAGATCTACAATTTGGTTTCCTAAGACCTGGGTTCATTTCCTAATTCCATCATTTATTAACATTGGGACTTTACACAAGATAGAAGCTCTCTGAGTCAGCTTATTTATCTGTCACATTTAGATAATAATAACTCTCGATATGATTATTGTTTTAATTACATAAAATATTACCTATGTGAATAATTCTAAAATATATGCAGTCCCCGGATTACAAACAAGTTACATTCCTAAATTTGTCATTAAGTTAAATTTGTGTGTAAGCTGGAACACTTACGTAGGGTTCATATCTAACATCAGTTAGTCAAAAGTTTATACGAGAAACACTTCCAGATACACTAAAACATCTTTAACATAATACAGTAATAATAATGTTTTGATGTACACCACAAAGTAGCATCATTTTATTATTATGGACCATTGTATGTACCTCAAATCTTTAAAACAATAGGTTTTCCTGAGGTTGATTCTTAAATACCGGTTGTGTATAAGTCAGACATTCGTAACCCAGGGACTGCCTTAATGAAATACTGTGCAAATAAAAACATTGCAATAGTACATAAATGTATTTTAAATGTTTATTTTTAAATACATTTCTCTTAAAGATGTAAAGTAAATATAAAATTGAGATTAACTATAAGGAAAATAGAAACAATAGTGCATATCTGATTCTATACTTCTTGGCTATTTGCTGATTACAGGCTTTACATGACAAGTATTAACTAATAGCATTGTGTTGTCAACTCAGTAGAAATATTAAAACTAAATAAGCACGATATCAAATGTGGTTTTCCAAAGAGTGTTTAGTTAAATGTCATTTAGTACTTAAAATGTTGAGAAACATTACCTCTGTTCTTCAGTACTCCAGAGAATATCTACAGAATTAGAATTCTGGAATCCTGTATTGGCTGACTACCACACCCAAGTATTTCTGAAGAATAGCTACTGCAGAAAAGACTGTCTCATCAAGTGCACTTTTAATGATTTCTAGAGCTTCTATACCCTCTGTGGCCTCTTTCATTGGTAACTAAAAGAGGATAGGCTTGGTCTCTCTTCCTTGGTTTTGGTCCTTGAGGTATAACAACAGAGGAAAGCAAAACCCCTACCGACACAAGGGTAAGAGACTTTATCCCTTGAGCAGAACTTCCTTTCTTCCTTTCCAGTGGACCCTCATGACCATTTTTTTATGCCTTACTATTCAGAAGGCTCTTCCCAAACAGGCGACAACTTTAAGACTCTCACCATTAGCTAGGGAGAGAAAAGGGAAGGACAAACTAATATGAAGCGATTTGAAGGAAAAAAGGAAGATAATTCAAAGAGAAAAGGAAACCCATCTAAAGAGTGCTCCACGGGCAGGAAGAGCCCTTAATCTCCTTGCTCTTTCCACTATCCTGTAGCATGACCACCCTATTGTCCTTGCTCTTGTTGCACACATCAGAGGTCCTCCTTGTTGGCAATAGAAAGAGTTGGAGAGGGCAGGGACAAAGACTTGAGTTTTTCATAAAAATTAGAGTTTATAGCCAACATACATAAATTTCTGATTTGATTCGAAAATATCCATTCTTTTTCCATCTTTCCTCTTCCAATGCGGCTCCTGAGCATGCAGCTGTGTAATGATGAATGTTATGTGTCAACATGGCTAAGCTATGACTTTCAGTGGTTTGGCAGATACTGACTGGTTGCTCTTCCATAATGTAATGTGATGTAATGACCTCTATGCTGTGATCAGCTAATTAGTTGAAAAGGGAGTTTTCTTAGGGATGTGGCCTGCATCAAGTATATAATGGATGTTCTGGCAAAAATCCTTTGGTCTTCGCATCACCTGACCTGTGGTCCCTGGGATGTAAGCCTGTAGAATTCTCAGGCCTGCCGCCTGTCCTGCAGATTTTGGATTCTTCAGCCCCTGAAACCCCATGAGCCAGCAGAGGCCTCCAGCCTGCCACCTGAACTACAAATTTAGAACTCACCAGTCCCCACAATTGTGTGAGCTGTTTCTTTGAAGTAAATCTTCTCTCTCTTTGTCTCTTTTTCTGTACGTGTGTGTGTGTATATATATATACACATATCCCTGGTGGCACAGTGGTTAAGAGCTTGACTGCTAATGGAAAAGTCAGCAGTTTGAACCCACCAGTCACTCCACAGGAGAAAGATATGGCAATCTACTTCCATAAAATTCACAGCCTTGGAAACTGTGTAGGACTGTTCTACTCTGTCCTATAGGGTTGCTATGAGTCAGAATCAACTTGACAGCAGTGGATTTGGTTTTGGTTTTACTAGCTTTGCTCCTCTAGAGAACACAGAATAAATCAAGTTGGTATACCTGCGATCCCATATGATTTGTAAAAAACTGCTGGTTGACTTAGTATTAAAGGTTTGCCATGGGATTATTGCAAGGACAACTAAAATAATGACAATAATAATAATAATAATAATTCAGTATTTTGAGTATTTATTAAACTTACTAGACTAAAAACTGTAAATGCATTATCTCATTTAATACTGTCAGTCTACTGATGTAGGTATAATAATAATTACTGTTATTTTATTATTATTATTCAAGTTTCCCAAAGAGAAAAAAGAAGTTCAGAGAGGTTAAATGGCATTTCTAAAGCTCCACAGTTCATACGTGACAGAAGCCAGAACTTACCACATTTTTACGCAAATAACACACACCTTCTACATTTATTTGCCTACCACGCCATCCCCCCACAAGGTATTGTCCGGGCATATCCGGGACCCTTGGAAATCATATGTTTTTAATCTTCTCTATACTGCCTCTCACACGTATAAAAGTAACATGGTAATGTGTTGTTTTTGTGTGCCATTGGGTCGATTCCAACTCATAGCAACCTCATAGGACAGAGTAGAACTATCCCATTGGATTTCCTAGACTGTAATCTTTATGGGAGCAGATTGCAAGGTTTTTTCTCCCATTAAGCCATTGATGAGTTTAAATTGCCAGTCTTTCAGTTAGCTGCCAAGCTCTTAACCATTGAGCCACCAGAGCTCCTTAAGAATCATATTTAAAAAAAAAAAAGCAATAGAATTTGTAATCCCAAATTTCAATTTATATGTAGCACTATAAAAGGGCAAAGATACTTTGGCAAATTTCTGGTAAGCTTGAGCTGTGACTAGATCCAGAGTAAATTGATCAGTCTTACCTACTGGCTTGGCATCCCTGGGTGGTATGAACAGTTCATGCCCTTGGCTACTAACCCAAAAGTTGAAGTATGCAGTCACACTGAGTCAAACTGACTCAATGGTAACTGGTTTATCCACCAGCTTGGTGATTGCTAATTTCTCGTTTCCTTTAAACAGTCCCAAAGCTATGTTAGTTTACGCTCAGCAAACCATTACTTTCTGGTGGGGAGGAGCTGATTTTTCTCACTTTTCTCCCTCCATTAAGCTGGAAAATACTGCAGTTACAATTTGAATTTATATGCTGACTCTGCGAGTCCTCTGGAGACCCCTTTGCCTGGTAGGTACCATTTTTACAATAAAGCCCATTATACAAGAGTGTGTAATTCAAGCACTAAATATAAATTATACTTATTCACCTTTGTTTATATTCTCATAACATTTAAGTATTTGTCTTCCAAACAGTGAATAATAAAGTCTACCTTTTTAACTTTTAGTAAAATTTGATTCAAATGTACGGATAGCTCTAAACTATTGTGACCCTCAGTGTGTAATAACTTTTTGAGATAAAAATACTAGTTCTCCACCAGAATTTCTACAATATAAAGCCCACCAAATTTTTAAATAAAAATTCACTGCAAGTCTATAAACTCCATAAAGACTGGGACGACACCAGCCTTCTTTACCGCTGCCTCCTCGTGCATAACGGAGGACAATGCATGTGGCTAATAACCACCCAATAATTTTGGGAGCCATGGATTCTACTTTCTGTCTTTGCAGCCCCTTCCTAATGTCCTGGGACTGGCATTGCTAGCTCATGTAGAAGAAATTACCAAAAATGACTTCAGTTTAAAAAACCTTCATGCAAGGCCATTTTTATAAATTGAAATTTCAGTTCAATCAAATCATTCCATTAACCGATACCATTGATCAGTGATTGGAGTGAAGACATTGTACCAAGTTATCCATGGCCCTTACCTGAAGGTAGCTTACAATCTCCTCTGAGAGGTTTTGTTGTTATTCTGGGTCTACACTGGATTCTGATATTAGAATCTAACTAGAACTAACATTCAACTTCCTTAACAGGCAGTCTGTCTAGGTACACTGTTTTAATGGAAGCACAAATGGTTTGGAGCCCTGGTGGTATAGTGGTTAAGACCCTGGCTGCTAACCAAAAGGTCGGCAGTTCAAATCCACCAGCCGCTACTCCTTGGAAACTGTAGAGGGCAACTCTACTCTGTCCTATAGGGTTACTATGAGTCAGAATTGACTTGATGGCAATGGGCTTGGTTTGGGTTTTATTACCCTAAGGTTGGTGGTGCAAAACCACCCAGCCATACCATGGGAGAAAGCCTGGCAATCAGCTTCCATAAAGACTGCATCCAAGAAAACACTATAGAGAGTTCTACCTTGTAACGCATATGGTCACCATGAGTCAGAATTGACTCGGTGGCAGTGGAATTGGTTTTCTGGTTTGGGATTTGTGAGATGATGCCAAGGAAAATAATTGGGTCTTAATTTGGAAAGTTACTTTATATCCATGATTATTATTCTTAAGCTTTTAATTTTGGTTTCTTGTAAACTCCAGAGTTTATTTTTTGACTTCGTTACTGTGTTGCAGAAACATAAACACACCAATTACTCCTCCTACCAAACAGATATTGATAGATAGAAAACATAACTGAGAGAAGAAGGAGGTCAAAGAGCACACTTTTTTTTTCTTTCTAGCACCTCTCATAGTCCTGTCCTGATTCTTTTAGGCTTTGGGCCTATTTTCGAGGCTGCGTTCAGCTTATGTAATTCTAATAGCTCCTTCTTTACTTGAACTCCACATTACACACTGTTAACGCCAAATAAATGTTTCCGCCATTCTTGTCACCACGACTTTCTTACTGGGTTTGCGTGCATTAGTAAGTCCAATTGAAGAATCTCATTTCTTTGAATAGCTTCACAATTTCGTGCACCTACCATAAAAACAAGCAAATTGACACCCTGCCAGGAGTAGCCAGAGGAGATCTTAGAAGAGTTCATAATGACACTGTTGCTATATTGCATGCCTGTAAATAATTCATTAAGTCAACCACCCTTTTGTTTTAAGCAAACACAAGCAGATGCCTTTTTAAATTGGATGCAGACAACAGTCTTCAGAAAAACATTATTGTAATATGACACTTAAAAATTATAGCATATTCGCATTATTGATTTTTGCGGTAGTCATACACGCTGATTACTTCTGTTATCCATTTTATCTTATGGGCTTTATTCTCTGCTCTTATTACTTTCTATACTTGTGTGAATATGTGTGAAATTTCATTGTTAACAGCAAGAGTGTGGAAAGGTAATGAGATCAATTTATAATCAATCAAGTAAATCAGGGTGATTTTTCTGGTCAACGCTATCTGCAGTCCTGCAATGTTAGCACCACAGTCAAAGAACTATGCTGACTTCTTGATTAAGAAAAATATATGTAACCAGATTATAAAGGGGTTTCCAAAAGAGAAGTGTCTCTATCATATTTTAAAGAGTTGATGAGTTACTGTCTTCTTTTTTATATACATGAATTAAACAAAGTTTTGAGATAAAAAACAAAAAAAAAGTTCTTATATTTTCTAAACGGTAAGATTTCTCCATGCTCACAGGACATTTTGCTTCACGAATTCACGTATTTCTTAGTAATGTCCCATGTAGCTCCGGAAATATTCTTTCTGGTTCCCTCCTTGAAATAATCATTTCTTAAACCTGTGTGTCCAATAAACTGATTCATATTGACTATTAGAGTAGTTCACAACCTTAGCTATGTATTAGAATCACACGTGAGGGCTTTTACAAAGTGCATAAGACCAGCCTGCTCCCAGGGCTTGGATTTAATTGGTTTGAGAGGGACTCAGCCAATAGACTCTGTAAAAGCTCCCCAGATATACCTTATGTGTAGCCAGAGTAAGAACTACTGTAATTGTCTATTGACTGGATAGTATCATCTATCTAGAGATGGTCATCATAACTGGGAAGTTTTGAACATATTTGAATCCAGGTATTAGCAGACAGTGGATTATAATAATTGTCACCATAAAGATATGTATAGATTTATAGAATGCTAGAGCTGGAAGAGAGAGGGGCATTGGTGGTTCAGTGGTAGAATTCTTGCCTTCCATGCAGGCTCAACTCTTGGCCAATGCAACTTACACACAGCCACCACCTGTCTATCAGTAGAGACTTGCACGCTGCTATGACGCTTAACAGGTTTAAGCGGAACTTCCAGACTAAGATTAACTAGGAAGAAAGGCCTGGCAATTACTTCTGAAAATCAGCCAGTAAAAACCCTATGGATCACAACAGTTCAATCTGCAGCCAATCGTGAGGATGGTGCTGGACCCAGCAGCATTTCGTTCCACTGTGCATGGGCAGTCCGTGAGTTGGGATCCGATTTGACAGCAGCTAACATGAACAACAGAGCTGTAAGCACATTTGGAAACATGGCTTCTCTATGGTGTTGTTTTCAGGTGCCGTCAAGTCAGTTCCAACTTGTAGTGACCCTATGTACAACAGAAAAAAACACTGCCTGGTCCTGCACCACCCTCATGATTGCTGTTATGCTTGAGCCCATTGTTGCATTCACTGTGTCAATCCATCTCATTGAGGATCTTCCTCTTTTTTGATGACCCTCTACTTTACCAAGCATGATGCCCTTCTCCAGGGACTGACTCTTCCTGATAACATGTCCAAAGTATGTGAGACAAAGTCTTGTCATCCTTCTTTCTAAGGGGCATTCTGGCTGTACTTCTTTAAGACAGATTTGTTTGTTTGTTCTTTTGACAGTCCATGGTATATTCAATATTCTTCACAATTCAAAGGCATCAACTTTTCTTCGGTCTTCCTTACTCATTGTCCGGCTTTCTCATGCATATGATGTGGTTGAAAATACCATGGCTTGGGTCAAGCGCACCTTAGTCTTCAGGATGACGTCTTTGCTCTTCAACACTTTAAAGAAGTCCTTCCAGCAGATTTACCCAATGCAATGCGTCTTTTGATTTCTTGACTACAGCTTCCATGGGTTTTGATTGTGGATCCAAATAAAATGAAATCCTTGACAACTTCAATCTTTTCTCCATTTATCATGATGTTGCTTATTAGTCCAGTTGTAAGGATTTTTGTTTTCTCCATGGTATAAATGAATAGAAATCCCAGAAAATGGCAATGCTAGTTAGTGATCAGCCAAATTAGAATCCATATTCTCATAATTTTGGCCCAGTTGTCATTCTATTATACTTAGAGTTTGTATTTTCCAGTGTGGAGATAAATACAAAACCAGAGAGTTCAATACAGAGCGGTCAAGAGGTGTGGAGAAGAGGAAGCAAACAGGGAACTCTAGGGAAACAAGAGATGGTGACTGGAAGGTAAGTCAATGGAAAAAACATCGAGGAGTTTGAAGAACAAAAAGTCAGCTGCCGAAGTAGATTCTAAACATGACAGCAGGAATCCATTCTATAGATTCTATGCATTGCATAGGCCCTTGACATTTTTGGTATTAACCTAAAAAATACTTTATCTCTGGACAAAAAGAATGCTGAGTTTAGCCAAAAAGTTTGAAAACAAGCACTAAAATAACAGAAGCAATAATAGAAGCTGAGGTTGCTTTTTAAAATCAGTGAAAAACATGCTTTCTATGTAAGCTTAGATGAGATTCAGAATGTGGGTTGACTTGGGCCACTGGCAGAGGCAAGACGGTGTGCCTGGCTAGAGTTAAGCAGAGATAAAGTGGAGGAAGCTGCTTTTGATAGTCAATAAAACTCAATAGTAACATCTATACTTAATACAGTCCTTGGGGGAGACCCCTGTAAAGGCAAATCCTAACTAGATGTTCTGATTATCACCATTAGTGAATATATTGGAATGTGAGCACAGGATTTATTGGTTCCTCCAAGGCTCTCATGGTGATTAAAATGAGAATCAGATGACTCTCCTGACCCAGACAGCTAAGGAAACATTTCCCAGTCCCTCTTTTCTGTTCTTATCTATAGTAGAAAATAGTAATAATTGAAATAAATTTTTGAAAGAATCTACTATTACTCTCACTTCAAATGCTGGTATGCTGTTCAATTCATTATTATTAATTTTTATCATCTTGTAGATTCTATGCATTGTGTCCACGCTTGACTTTCTTGATATTAACTTAATAAAACAGGTAATTTCTTTTTCTATGCAAAATCTCACAGCATACATTTTTCTTTCTAAAAAAACACATGATTCTTAGAACAAAAATATTAGAGATGAAATAGAAAGACGATTAAATTTCTTTTAAGAAAAAGATGGGAAAATATATATTCTCTATACACATTTTATTCTAAAAACATCACCTTTATTAAGAAGTACCATTCTGTAACAGGTATATAAGATTTTCAACTGTGCGTTCACATAGTAATTGGTTTCCAGAAAAGAAAATTTTAGATGGCATCCCAGCAACTTTGGACACAAAACAACATAAGTTAGAAGGAACCCTTCTACTCATTGCTAACCAACCCCCACCCCCAATTTACAGACAGACACAACTAAAAAAACCAAACTAAACCCACTGCCGTCGAGTCGATTCCGACTCACAGCGACCCTATAAGACAGAGTAGAACTGCGCCATAGAGTTTCAAAGGAGTACCTGGCAGATTCGAACTGCCAACCTTTTGGTTAGCAGCCATGGCACTTAACCACTACGCCACCAAGGTCTCCACAGACATAACTAGTTGTTTCCAATTCCATTGGAGAATTTGATTCAATAATGTAATCATCCTCCTTATATACTCTTACAGAAAGCAAACCCTCAAGTACTTGGGTAACCATTTGAAATGGTCAATCTGTACCAACAAATTTTATCTCCATGTATTTGTTACTTAGAGAAACATTTAAGACTTCCCAAATTCATTTCAGCCTTGGGAATAAGTAATAGTCTAATCTTGCTAGAGTTTGAAATTATGTCACTTATGTGAGATGTATGATATACTGATTTTTTTTTTTTTTTTTTTGGAGAGCAAAAAGAACAAGCACTGAAATCTCTTACAGAAAGATTTACAGCATTAAAAACCCACGGCTATTTTAAGTCACACTCAGTCTTTAGGAAAATACAGCGATTATACAGCAATTCTTGTATTTTTTCGTGCTAAAAACGTAAACTGATATTTCGTATATATTTGAAGAAAACAGTGCATTCGCACGTCAAGAATATGCCTAAGGTCATTACTTCCTTTTTTATCCTGTCTGTCTGTGCACAAATGCTTAACAAAAAAGAAGGGCATTCCACTGAATTTATCAAGTCCAAGCAGGGACTGAAATTTGAACTGATTTGGTGGTATAAAGCACAGAGACCACCACATAAACCCAATGAGCTCTCAGTTTTATGGGGAGAGACTGAAAATGCCTGCAGGTGAGATGCATAATCTAAACACCTGTATATGAATATTCACAGAAACTGTATTCATAATAGTCAAAAACAGGAAATATCCCTGGTGTCCATCAATAGGAGAACAGATAAACTATGGCATAATCACAACAGAATTATCTCACAGCAATAAAAAGGAAAATACTAATATACCCAACAATATGCTGATTGAAAGAAAACTTACACAAGTATACATACTGTATGATTCCCTTTAAATGAGGTTCTAGAATATGAAAGACTAGTTATCTATGGTGGGAACTAAAATCAGAATAATGCTTGCTTCTGGAAGACTGAGCATTGACTGGGAAGGGATGTTTGGGGATTTTCTGGAGCGATGGTTATGTTCTACATCTTGCTAGGAGTTTGGGTTACACAGCTGTGTGACTTTTTCAAAACTTAAAATATATATTCAAGATTTGTGCCTTTCATTCTATGTAAATTTTATACTTAAGACCTAAAACTGTAAACAAACATTGATCTCTAGTTAATGATGTGCACACTCAAGTATTTAGAGGAAAGCGTAACGGTGTCTGCAGTTTACTTTGAAATACATCAAAAAATGAGATGGATTAATCAATGTACAGAGGGAAGAATAGACAGACAAATAGATGATAAAGCAGTTACAGTAAAATGTTAATGGAAGAACCTAGGTGGTGTATATGGACGTGTTCACTGTTACCATCTTTTGACTTTGCAACATGACTGAAATTTTTCACAATAAAATGTTGAAAATAGTGGGAGAGAAGGTCAGTTTTGCAGAAAAAATGTCTATTATCTACGGGTGATATTCTCAAGAAATCTTAGCCTGCTTGCCTTTCTGATTTCATATATGGGAACTATATGAAGATGTTACAAAATAATGTTCAAGTTTAATGTTAACTTGAGGGTGAATGAGTTTACGTATTCATCATGCGCCTCTGAATTGTGCACATTACTGGGGGCTAAAACACCAGAAAGTAGCTTCTTTACATAATACAAACATATCCCTAGGCTTTTTACTGGAAGTGCGCCCCACTAACTAACGCTGGGTTTTTTTCCCGCCAATTAGAAACAAAAAAGTAATGAGAACAATCTTAGTTCCAGAAATCCCCTAATGGCTCCTAACAGGTTTGTTGTTTGGCCGTTAGCCAAGATTGGTGTTTGACTTAGTGCTAAAAAAAAAAAAAATAGACTTTTTATTCACTCTTTCTTTGGAAAAATCATCCAGAAATTTTACAGGTTCTCTCTACTGTCAAAAAATCTGGTCATGGGGCATTTTAACAATAAGTAAAAATACTTATGCTGATTTACCTGGAGTCTGGTTTGTCTCAGCATGATTCCTTCAAACACCTCATTACTAAGTTGCTGTTTAGTTTCCTGAAGGCTGTTGCCGTTTGCAATTTTCATAGCTTTTAGAAAATGAAGGACCATCCATATGTGGGCTGTGGGGTGATTGATCATAGAGTCACATTCTTGCAAAGTTTGTGACAAGAAAGACAATTCTCTCGAGGCACTGTTCTTTGTGAGCCAAATTCAACAACGTATCCTGCCCCTTCCAAATGTTTCTTTTGACCTAGATTTATCAATTACTGAATAAATGATCTTTCCATACTGTCTTATATAATATGAGATCTTTGAGCACTGTTGTCTCTGACCTTAAAACCCCCTTGACTGTTTTGTAGCTGCAACTCTGACCTTCAAGGTCAAGGAGAGAGCTCTTTTAGCAGCAGCTGGAATCTGTGCCTTCAGTTTGTGTGGTTCGTTGTTAATGGAGTGAAAACAGGGTACAATTGTTTTACCATGATTTTTCACAGACTGGTTCTAGCAACATTTAGCTACATACCCATCAACAGCTAAGAAATTAATAACTAAGAAGTTAGGTAGAAGCAAATTTACTGATAATAATAAGAAGCATCATTTTATCTTTTTCTGGTCATTAACCAAAAAAAAAAAACCCAAACCCATTGCCATCAAGTCACTTCCGACTCATAGTGGCCCTGTAGGACAGAGTAGAACTGCCCTATAGAGTTTCCAAGCAGCACCTGGTGGATTCAAACTGCCAATCTTTTGGTTAGCAGCCATAGCACCTAACCACTACGCCACCAGGGTTTCCTTTCTGGTCATTAGGTCCAGGTATTTTGCTGGTTAACTCACCTGTTACCTTAGTCTTCCCTTCACTGTATCAGTGTCTTTAAAGAGAACAATAAATAATTTTATGTTGCTATCCTTTCATCCCTCTCCCCTCAGATTTCCTATGCCAGAAAGATAGGGCTGATTAGACCCAGAAGAAGTCTCATCAAGCAGGAGAAATAGCCTCTAGTGTGTTATTTATGTGATATGTTTTTTTCTTTTGTTTTGTTTTTCGTTGAGAAGACAGTTGGGAGGCCAAAGACGGATCATCTAAACATATGCTCTATTTAATCTTTTAGATTGTTAAAAGTCAGACTGTAAAAAAAAAAAAAAAAAATAGGAAGTGTAGGAGCCTCTCTATATAAATGAGCTGGAATAGTTGAATAAATAGTATTGAAACTAAATAATATTCAATCTCTACAAGTAGCTTGTAATCATTTTTTTCTGTCATGCTCGCTAAACCCATGAGACTGAGTATAGAAATGAGTCACATGTGTTCACTTATGTTATTCTGTCCTTTACTCTTCTTTTCTTTCCTTGTTTATAAACAGAAGTTTCTATGTTAAAAACAAACAAAAAATAACCTGCATGATGTTCTGATTTATTTTATACTTTTTTTTTTTTTTATGTTTATGTCTGTTCGTGGCATTTTCATGGGCATTTACACAAATCCTCCTCAACTAGCCATCTGGAGTAAAGACCCTTTCTTTTCTGCAGTATTTGATATATCGAGAACTTCAGTTTTGTCTAAAAGAAGCCCTGGTGATACAGTTGTTAAGCACTCAATCCCACCAGCCAATCCACAGGAGAAAAACGTGGCAGCGTACTTCCGTAAAGATCACAGCCTTGGAAACCCTATGGGGTAGTTCTCTTCTGTCCTATAGGGTCACTATGAGTTGGAATTGACTCAACAGAAACGGATTTTGGGTTTTCAGTTTTGTCTAATGGTTTTTTTGTAATCTGATTTTTTTCTTGTCTGTAGTATATGTTATGTTTTAGGCTTATTCCATACTCTCCATAAAAGTCTTACTTTTCCTAATATGACAGCAATCTTTTTTTTTTTTTTAACATTTTTAAATTAGAAGGGACTTTTGAAACATTTAATATAAAACTCTTCTAGTTACAGAGCCAGGAAAATCACATCTGGAACCCACATATCCTGATTTCCAGTCTAGCACTCTTCTTTTGACAGGGTTGTGTATGATGATAAATTATTCTTATTCTTCAACTTTTGGCTTTAATCCAGAGTTAGGGTGACTAGTAATTTTCTGTAGATAAAATAGTTATGTACACTAGGATTTTAAAGAATTCCCTTGGAGTTTTCTTTATTATTCTCATTAAGTCTGAGCATACAACTTGGAAGCTTATCTTTTTAAGGTAATTTGAAAAGTACTATGTAATTCTTCCTTTCCCTCTCCTTCTCCCTCTCTTTCTCAGCCAACATTTGATTTCAAAGCTCAGTGTGACAAGCTTTGTCCTTGTTCCCATTCACAGCTGGTTTTAATGATCCACCACACTTGACTACTCTTGAGTTTTGTTTCTTCGTTTGTACGAAACTCAACTAACCAGTTCTTACTCCAGTCTAGTGGCAGGAACAGAGTTATGTGTTGTTGTTGTCTTCATGAAAGACATGATGATGTGGAAGCTCTGAAAGTACACTCCCAGCTGGCATAGTTCTCTCCTTGCTAATTCATGTGTTCCCTTCAATAAGACATTATTAGACAATCTTTAGGAGCTGAGACAGAGGCTAATATGGTTCAGAATCCAGTGAAATGCCTGTGTATCTTTCAGAGATTGGCAAGTGAGTATTGAAGGAATCTACTCTCCCAGGTACTGTACTAGACACCAAAGGGGCAAAGATGAATGAGGCATAGTCCCAGCTTCTAGGGAGCTCATGATCCACTAGGAAGACAGAGAGGTAAACCCATGTGATGTGAGCTCAGTGGTGGAGCACCTCACTCAGCAAAGGAGAAAGAAGACTTAGAGGAATGATCTGGGAATGCTTACTGGAGGAGGTCACACTTAAGCTAAGACACCAAGGACGATTAAGGATTAGTCAAGCATATAAAGGGCAGAAGAGAGACCTAGGCAGGTAAATATCATATGCAATAGCCAGATGTCAGGCCAATAAACTTCCTTCCTATCCATGGGACTGCATCGAACAAAAAGTCATAAGTTTTATGCATGGTAAGTTGACTCCCAAACAAGGTAAGGAAATTGCTATATTTCCCTCCATACCACTCAAGAATACAGCTACAGAGTTCTAAGCCTGATCCCTTTTTATGTCCAAATGGATTGTTCCAAAAGGTATTAATTGCCACACTTGCTTCTGTAAGCTATGACAAATATATTCACTTTTTACCCCTCCTGTCAAATACACATAAGCTGCAGAAGGTAATGAAAGAGATGATGGGGGAGGGGGGAGTCAGAGAGTGGAGTACAGTGGATGTATTACTGAATGGGGAGTTGTTAGTCTAGAACTAATTATCAGCCCCAGCCCTCTGTAGATCTCTGAGCTTGAAAATGGCAGTAAATTCCTCTAAACTTTAGTCTGCTCAACCTTTTTTTTAGAGATAATATCCTTACTTCTTCACATCATAGTGGTGATCAATAGCAAATGAGAAATAAGGAAGTCCTATAGAAAGTATATAGCATTATTCAGATATAAGCTCTTGGTATCTATTATACAGTGTACAGGTAATCGCCCTTGTAAAAAGAGTGCAAATGTTCATCTAAATGTCTGGAAAACAGAAAAAGCATGTGCTGACCCCCAAACTGATAAACACCATGACTGTTGTTGTCAGGTGCCATCGAGTTGGCATAGCAACCGTACGTACAACATAAACACTGCCTGGTCCTGCGCCATCCCCACAATCATTGTTATCCTTGAGCCCATTGTTGCAGCCACTGTGTCAATCCATCTTGTTGAGGGTCTTCCTCCTTCAATGACCCTCTACTTTACCAAGCATGATGTCCTTCTCCAGGGACTGATCTCTCCTGATAACTTTCCATCAACCTGGAGCCTTGTTTTTTGCCAATGCCTTCAGTGCAACTTGGACCTCTTCCTTCACTACCGTTGGTTCCTGATCATACCCTACCTCCTGAAAAGGTTGAACGTCTACCAATTCTTTTTGGCATAGTGGCTCTGTGTACTCCTTCCAACTCTTTGGAAGCGTCCTATGTCGTTTAATATTTTCCCCGTAGAATCCTTCAATATTACAACTCTAGGCTTGAATTTTTTTTTTTTTTTTCAGTTCTTTTAGCCTGAGAAATGCTGAGCATGTTCTTCCGTTTTTGTTTTCTATTTCGAGGTCTTTGCTTGTGTCATTATATTTTAGTTCGTCCTCGAACCACCCTTTGAAATCTTCTGTTTACCTCTTTCACTTCACCATATCTTCCTTTTTGCTTTACTACCCGATGTCCAAAAGCAAGTTTCAGAGTCTCTTCTGACATCCATTTTGATCTTTTCTTTCTTTCCCATCTTTTTAATGACCTCTTGATTTCTTCATGTATGATAGCCTTGATGTCATTCCACAACTCATCTGGTCTTCGGCCACTAGTGTTCAGTGCATCAAATCTATTCTAGAGATGGTCTCTAAATTCAGGTGGAATATTCTAAAGGTCGTACTTTGGCCCTCGTGGACTTGTTCTAATTTTTTTCAGTTTCAACTTGAATTTGCATATGAGCAACTAATGGTCTGTTCTACAATCAGCTCCTGGCCTTGTTCTGACTGATGGTATTGAGCTTTTCCGTCGTCTCTTTCCACAGATGTAGTTGATTTGATTCCTGTGTATTCCATCTGGCAAGGTCCACGTGTATAGTCACCATTCATGAGAGTGAAAAAAGGTATTTGCAATGAAGAAGTCATTGGTCTTGCAAAATTCTATCATGTGATCTCCAGCATCATCGCTATCACCAAGGCTGTATTTTCCAATGACCAAGCCTTCTTCTTTGTTTCCAGCTTTCACCTTCCAATCGCCAGTAATTATCAATATATCCCGATTGCATGTTCGATCCATTTCAGACTGCAGAAGTTGGTAAAAATCTTTAATTTCATCTTTGGCCTTAGTGGTTGGTATGTAAATTTGAACAGTAGTCTTATTAACTGGTATTCCTTTTAGGTGTATGGATAAGCACCAGAACTATTCAGTTTCTATCGAGTTGATTTAGGCTCATAAAGACCCCACAGGACAGAGTAGAACTGCCCCATATGGCTTCCAAGGAGCAGCTGGTGGATTTAAACTGCCCACTTTTTGGTTAGCTGCTGAGCTCTTAACCACTGTGCCACCAAGGCTCCATTTAGTATATAGCATCTGTAATTTTTCTTTACAGTTTTTCATTTGTAGTATTTAAGGTTTACTTTCCCTGTTAAGTCTGGGATTGTATTATTCACCACCCTATTTCCTGTACCTAGTAAAATGCCCTGGAATACACTGGAAGGGAGGAAACCAAAGTAGTTCTGGGCAGATATATTCTGATTGAGTAAAGGACAAACTTTCAAAATCTGAATTATACAAATAACCAATCAGCTTTTCACTGGGGTCTAAAAACAGAAATTTTTATTGTATACAAAGCAATATTTGATCTGGGGAAGTTAATTTCCAGTGCGTTTTCTTAGATGGTAGTTTTCGCCAACTGAGATCTTTAATGAAGATGCATGGGAGTATTGGCTACATCCCATTTCTTCAATATATATATACTAGATACCTACAACATAGACTTATGACAATGAACTATGTACTATGCAGGAAAATTAAAAATATCTATTAGGAACCTCCCATTCTTCATAAGTCAAGTGATCATACAAAACAACATATATTTAACTATAGAATAAGGATTTCAGGCCAAAGCAGTGCCGTAGTTTAAAGGAAGGGGAGCGGAATGATAGTCAATATTATAATGTTCCATAATAAAACACAAAATGGAGCAATATAATAATAAAAAAAAAAATAGCTAACATCTATTGAATGCTTACCAATTTTCAGGCATCGTTCTAACCTTTTTACATACATTAGCTTCTTTAATGTTTACAACAACCCTTGAGTCAGGTACTATTATATTTCCATTTTAAATACAAGGAAATTGTAGCAGAGAAAGGTTAAATAAATTGTGAAGTCCTTCATAGCAATAGAGCTGAGCCTGAACCTACACAGCCTTGCTCCACGGTCTACACTCTCAATTTCTGTACTATGCTTCCTCACATAGAACCTGCACCTTCAGAACTGAGTCAGATTTAAATAGTCAGAATAAAGGACACTAATAAAGGCTGGGGAAGAGTAAGAACAAAGATGTGGAGGTGGGACTGTATAAGAACAGCCCAGTTGGAATACATCGTGTTCTCACTGAGGAAGAGTAGAAGTCACATCTGGAAAGATCAGGTGAGTTCATACCATGAAGCCCTGAGTAATAAGCTGAATGATTAGACTACATTGTTTGGGCAGTGAAGACTGGTTACTGAGTTTTCAGCAGAGCTCTAAAACATTAATGCAGTGGTGTGTAGAGATTTGCAGTAGGATCTGTACCTTCTGGCTTTGAAACAACTCTTTTTTTTAAGAAAGAAAAAGCGTGCCTATTATGGGTTGAATTGTGTCCCCAGAAAGCTTTGTTGTAGTCCTCACCTCTAGAACCTCAGAATGTAACTTTATTTGGAAATAGGGTTGTTGCAGATGTCATTAGTTAAAATGAAGTCACACTGAAGTAGTGTGGACTTTTAATCAAATATGACTGGAAGAAAAGAGACACAGGAATAGAGGCACACTGAGAGAATGCCATGTGATAAGGAAGGCAGAGACCGAAAGGAAGTACCTGTAAGTCAAGGAACACCAAAGATTCATTTGCTGGCAACGCCAGAAACTAAAAGTGAAGCACGAAACAGATTCTCCTCTGGAGCTATCAGAGAGAGGATGGTCTTGCCAATACCTTGATTTTGGACTTCTGGCCTTCAGAACTGTGAGAAAATAAAATGTTTGTTATTTTAAGCCTCCTAGTTTTCTGGTGGGAGCCCTAGTGGCACAGTGGCTAAAAGGGCTCAACTACTAACCAAAAGGTCAGTGATTTAAAACCACCAGTTGCTCCATGGGAGAAAGTTGCAGCAGCCTGGTTCTGTAAAGATTACAGTCTTGGTAAGGGACAGAGTAGCAGGGGCAGAGGTCTGGAACCATGGTTTCAGGGGACGTCTAGGTCAACTGTCATAACAAAGTATATTATAAAAAACATTCTGCATCCCACTTTGGTGAGTGGCATCTGGGGTCTTAAAAGCTAGCAAGCAGCCATCTAAAATGCATCAATTGGTCTCAACCCACCTAAAGCAAAGAAGAATGAAGAACACCAAAGACACGAGGAAAATATTAGCCCAAGAGACAGAAAGGGCCACATAAGCCAGGGACTCCATCAGCCTGAGACCAGAAGAATAGATGGTGCCTAGCTACCACCAATGACTTCCTTGACAGGGAACACAACAAAGAAACCCTGATGGAGCAGGAGAAAAGTAGGATGCAGACCTCGAATTCTAGTAAAAAGACCAGATTTAATGGTCTGACTGAAACTGGAGGGACCGCAGAGGTCATGGCCCCAGACTCTCTGTTAGCCCAAAACTGAAACCATTTCCGAAGCCAACCCTTCAGACAAAGATTAGACTGGACTATAAGACATAAAACGATACTGGTGAGGAGTGTGCTTCTTAGCTCAAGTAGACATATGAGACTATGTGGGCAGCTCCTGTCTGGAGGCAAGATGAGAAGGCAGAGGGGAACAGGAGCTGGTTGAGTGGACATGGGAAATACAGGATGGAGAGAAGGACTGTGCTGTCATATCGTAGGTAGAGCAGCTAGGGTCACATAACAATGTGTGTATGAGTTTTTGTAGGAGAAACTGACTTGAATTGTAAACTTTCACATAGAGCACAATTAAAAAAAAAAATAGATTACAGTCTTGGAAACTCTGTGGGGCAGCTCTACTCTGTCCTGTACGGTCGCTTTGAGTGACCTGACAGTAATGGGTTCTTTTGGTTAATTTGCAGTAATTTGTTACAGCAGCTCAAGGAAACTAATATAGCGCCCATCTCTTTAAACTCTAGTGTTGGCTGCCTCACCAGGAGCCGTGGCCTCGTTCTGGTTTCCATTTGGGCATTCATGTGGCTCCAGAGCTGGAACATGTGACCTAGCCTAAACCAATCAGTGACTTTGAACCTTCTGACAAGAAAGACAGTCAAGTTTGCATTAATCTCACAGTTTTTACTTCAGATCTTGTGATAAAGGATTGTGTGGGAATATTGCTATGAGGCCCAAGGAGCTAGCCTGAGGATGAACCTAACACACAGAGTAGAGCACAAAGAAGAGAATCACGGAGAAGTGGTGATCAGGCCCTCATGATTTCATTGACCTCTGAGTCACATGTGCCTGAAGCCCACCCAAATTCTGGACTGTTCAGGTACATAAGGCACTATGTTATCTTTGTTATTTCAGCTAGTTTGAGTAGATTTTCTAGTACTTACAATAAAAAGTCATCCTAAGTAATGCATTGCCTGAAGTTAAGAACTTTCCTTTGATTTTAGGACAAATAGAAACTCTACCTGAGCTAGGTGACATGGCTCATAATCTTGCCTGGTTTTTTTCAGGACCTCTTCACCAGGACAAATCCCAGTGATTTTTCATTTTTCAGCTCTGAAGCCTCAAATCCTGAGTCAGTATCTTCTTTCCCAGGGCTGCTGAAGTCCCTGCAATCTGGAGCTTGTAAAGTCTGCAGGGTGACCAAGGAATGGTTGTATATCACATCATGGGCTTTCATATCAAAGTACCCTGTGGAGGCTTGATCCTGTTCAAAATGACAAGTTAAAACGAATCCCAGAGCTTTATTCTCTAAGAACATAAGACATATTTTCTTTTTGAACATTTCATCGCACTGTCTTCAGAATCAAGCTCTCTAAAGAATGTTATTATACCCTGAGCTTCTTGACACATTTCCTAATAATTTGAAGCTTCTGACATTTATACAATAAAAGATTGTGCTTCTGAAAAAATCAATGAATCTTTTTGGCAATAGACCTAAATCTGTAGAGATTAAATTCACTTCCCAGACATTGCTATTCCATATCAAACACAGAGCTACACAGTATAATTAAGGTAGTTGTAGAACCATATATTTCGTGCCTTAGCTGTCTGCTTTAAACTATCTTGGGAAGTTCAGAAATAATAGGGAAGCTACATCTTAACCAGAGTAATTACATTTGCTAAGCAGAATGGGATGAGCCAGAGCTATGTAAGAGAAATAAATAAATCCACAAGAAAACCAAAGTCTTCCCCATTCATTCTGAAACATAACCCCAGCTGATAAAAAAAAAGAAAGAAAGGAAATAAAGAAAAAAGGCTCAACTATGGTTACAACTCCCAGGGGAAGGGCAGCTATTATCCCCTGTTGAGTTGGTACTTACCATACAGAGTCTGAACAATTCATACAGAAAAATAAACCATAACATTCCTGTTTATTATTACTTTAGCTGAGAGGTGGTGACATTAAACAGTTCTGCACTGCTGCTATAAATCAGCAGGCTGGAGATGATCTCAGCATGGGAGTAGGACTCCTTGGAAACGAAGCTCATCAAAGCAAGCAGCTGTCAGGATTCTTCAGATTAAACTGTTATTACAGTAGCATTCATTAGTCAGTTACTGGCTATTAAGATATTTTTATATCGGCACCATTGACATTGGCTGTTGCTTTTTAATATGCAAGTTATATATAAACATGATTCAGTGGCTCATGTGAGCATGACAGACTCTATCAGAGCTTGGTGTCCCCTGTCTAAAGGCTGCAGCAAAGGGCTCCTGTCATTGCACATGTGAATTTCTCTGGGATGTTGGATATTTGTTCTGGTGGTTGGGGTGGGGAGAGGGGTAGTAATAATATATTTCAACACTAGTATTTGCCCAGCAAAGTGATAGCTCAACATCAGAAATGATAACTCTTAAGGCTGTTACTGAGCCCTGATGACAATGGTTTATGCTGCTCCAGCTTGATGGTTTGGATTTCTTCTTTGTCTAAGCTGCTGGGCACGTGTTTAACCTTTGCTTCAAATCCAGAATCAAACAAAAGATGCAAACTGGGGTGTGAGGGGAAGTCAAGAGGAAAATGAGTCCACAAGCTCTGATAGAAAAAAGATGACACAAGTTGGGTTCTCACAATTGCAACAGCATCCTTGGCATTTGGATAGTTGTTAAGGCTCAGTTTAGTTTCAGGGCAAATTGCACCTAAATTATTTTAGTTCAGCTAGAAAAGCATGCACTGAATACTCACTAGCCTAGGATGATTGACATATTTCCCACATGACATATTTTCCCACAAACTCATTCACATGTAGAAACCACAGACCTTCTAGATTTCCCCTCCCTCACGTTGGTAATATAGAATACTCGTCTGTTTAGCTGAAAGGAAAATATTTAGCCCAAATTATTTTGTGTGTAAAGAACGTGGGAATCAATGGTTTAGGTGATTGGTGTAGGCCTTAGTTTTTTTTTGGCTTCCTGTCTGTTTTCTAAAACTTCTCGAAGCTCCCCACTCCACATGGAACATAAGCGTTTTCTGGTCCTCACATCCATGATGATGCCAACGGACAGCATGTAAACAAGTTCAGTCTCTGCCCTGAGGAAGGGTGGGGTGGTCATTCTCTCAGACCCAGGACCTGAGCACCTCAGCGTCCAACATCGGGCTAGGGTGTGGTTTGAGGTGGCTGAGTGGCACAAACTATTAAGGGCTTTACTACTAGCTGGAAGGTTGGAGGTTCAAACTCACCCAGAAGCATCTCACAAAACAGACCTTGCAATCTGCTTTCAAAAGGTCACAGGCTTAAAAACCATATAGAGCACTTCCACTTCTCTGCACACATGGGGCAGCCACAAGTCAGGATCAACTCCGAGTCAACTAACACAACAGAAACTGGCTTGAGCCAGCTCCCAAAAGCCAATTGTTAAATATTCAGGAATTTGCAGGCCATTGATAGGCATCACATTAGCAGCTACTAAGGTGAAAGGCTATTATTGAGGTTATTTAGATCACAGAAATAGGCCAAACACTACAAACTGAAGTTATTTTGAGTTTTTTGTCTTTTGGATTTTTTTGGAGAGTAGATTGCATACTGTTTACCAGCTCACACTGGTTTGCTGCCATGTCATCTTTGCTATATCCAGACCCAGAAGCCTGTACTCCAGAGATGAACATTGCCACCACCAAACCAAAACCAAACCTGCTGCCGTCAGTCAATTCTGACTCATAGCAACTCTATTAGACAGTGTAGAACTGCCCCATAGGGTTTCCAAGGAGCGGCTGGTGAATTCAAACTGCCTACGTTTTGATTAGCAGGCGTAGCTCTTAACCACTATACCACTAGGGTTTCCATTAAATTAATTAATTAAACAAATACTTGCTGAGTGTCTACCATGTTTCAAGCACTTTGACCATCCTCTTTTTTTGTGCAGAACAAGTAAAAGGTAAAAGGCAATTCACCCTCTGCATGTGCACCACATCACATCCCTGCATCTGCCAGGAAGAAAAAGCACATTTTTCTAAAACTCCCCAAAAGAGTCATAGAACTGTGGCCCTGTGAGGAGGGGTCCACAGGCCTGTGTCTGCCAAGCTGGGGACAGAGAGGCAAGCATAGGTCTTTGTTGTCCATGGAAAAAGAGCTTGGGTGTATTCTGCGTGGCAGTGAGGAGCTACTGGAATGCTTTAAGGAGAAGAGTGATTTGCATTTTTGAAAGATCACTTTTCTATGGAAATTAACTTGTAAGGAAACAAGAGTAGAAGAGACCAGGTACATGACTGGCTGCCACGCTCCCCATGCCTGAGTCACATTTCCCAAGACTGTGTTTCTTCTCTGTGTTTTAACTTTTTTATTTATTTGAAAATCTTGCTTCTGAACTCAGACCTTCGGACTCAATCCCCACTCACCAGTCCAAGACCTGGCTTCCACCTCTGTAAGCCTCAGTGTTTTGGTTTTCTTTGAGTGGTTTCTAGAATACTATTTTATTAGAAACAAACCATGGTGTGTATATTGGAATAATTCAAAAGATTATTCAAAGAGCAACAAAAACAGAGTACCAAGACGAAGGGAAAATATGCCTATCACAAACCGGAATCAATTTGGAGTGTTAGACCTCACATTGGAGTTATTAAGACGATTGCTCAGGTCCTCACAGGAGTAAAGGTCTTTTATTCTAATCAGTGGTTTTCAATCCCAGAGGTGTGTTGGCATCCCGTGAGGGCTTTTAAAAATACTGATGGTCAGGTCCAAACCCAAGAGTTTCTGATTTTATTGGTCTAAATGTGAAGGAATTTAGACATTGGAATGTTTTAAAGCTACCCAAGTAATTCTAATGGATAACCATGGCTGAAAACTACTGTTCTAAACGCTTGGGCATTTAGCCAGAAGGAAAGAAAAAAATGATGAAGGAGTCCACGTGAAGCAATAACAGCAATACCTACTCACCGTTGAGCCTGAGATGTCGAACAAAGTCACTTCTCCCTTGAAGGTTGCAGGTGGGTAGTTCATTTGGCAATTTAAAGTCCCAGAAAAGGGGACCATTTCTAGAACTTAGGGCATCCAAGAGCTAAGTCTAGTGGAAAGTCATCCCCAAAAAAGAGATGTCAGCCATCTCGAAAAGTAGATTCCTAGAAATGACTACTGCTTAATAAAGACTGACTTAACTTTACTCTCATCCAGTTTATAAATACGAGCCTAAAGTGGGATAATGTAAGAGCCCTCTCCTATAACACCAACTGTCACTCAGATGCTAAGGCCCTGGAAAGAAGCACATGCCCCAAAATTTGTCAAAATAGAAGCTCTCTCTTCCCTTTTTGTCACTTGGCCCCAATATATTTGCATACCAAAAAATAAACGTTAATCAGGAAATGATGCAAGAACCCAGAGCTGGAGAATTCCATGAAAGGAAAAGGCGATGGCATGCTTTACTTTCCTATGATGTGTCAAGCATCTTGAGGAGTTTCTGCCAAATTATCTCAATTATCATTAAAATAATCCATTATTATTATCTTCCTACTTCATAGTTGTTGAAACTGAAACTAAGAGTGTAAAGTGATTTTTTCTTCAAGGTCCCAAACTACAAAGCAGCAGAGTTGTTCATGCTGTTGTTGTTAGGTGCTATCAAGTCGGCTCTAACTCATAGAGACCAATGTATAACAGTGCAATGTTTCTTGGATCTGTGCCATGCTCATAATCATTGCAGTGTTTGAGCCTATTGTCGAAGCCACTGTGTCAATTCATCATATTGAGGGTCTCCTCATCGTTCACTGACCATCTACGTTCTCAAGCATGATGCCTTGCTCCAGCAATTATCTCTCCTGATGACGTGTCCAACATAAGCAACACAAAGTCTTGCCATCCTCACTTCTAAGGAGCACTCTGACTTTACTTCCTGCAAGATTTTTTCGTTCTTCTAGCAGTACATGGTATATTTTGATATTCTTCACCAACATCAAAATGTAAATGTGTCAATCCTTCGGTATACCTATGTCGTTGTCCAGCTTTCACATACATACAAGGTAATTGAAAATACCATGGCTTTTAAGTCAGGTGAACCTTAGTAATCAAAGAGACATTTTTCTTTTTTAACAGATTGCTGTTATTGATAGGTGCTGTGGAGTGGGTTCTGATTCATGGTGACCCTATGTACAACAGACCAAAACACTGCCTAGTCCTGTACCATCCTCACGATCATTGTTGTGCTTGAGTCCATTCTTAAAGCCACTGTATTAATCCATCTCATTGAGGGTCTTCCTCCTTTTTGCTGACCCTCTACTTTACCAAGCAGGATGTCCTTCTTCAAGGACTGATCCTTCGTGATAGCATGTCCAAAATATGTGAGAAGAAGTCTCGCCATCCTTACTTCTACTGAGTATTCTGGCTGTGCTTCACCCAAGACAGACTTGTCTGTTCTTCTAGCAGTCCGCAGTATATTCAATATTTTTCTCCAACAGCAGAATTCAAAAGCATCAATTCTTCTTCAGTCTTCCTTATTCATTGCCCAGATTTCGCACACATAAAAAAAAACGCATATGAGGCATTTAAAAACACCATGACTTGAGTCAGGCACACCTAAATCCTTAAAGTGACATCTTTGCTTTACAACACTTTAAAAAGGTCTTCTGCAGCAGATTTGCCCAAAGCAATGGGTCATTTAATTTATTGGCTGCTGTTAACATGGGCGTTGATTATGGATTCAAGCAAAAGGAAATCCTTGACAACTTCAATCTTTTCTCCACTCATCATGATGTTTCCTATTGGTCCATTTGTGAGGATTTTTGTTTTCTTCATGTTGAAGTGCAATCCATACCAAAGGCTGTAGTCTTTGATCTTCATCAGTAAGAGTTTCAAGTCCTCTTCACTTCTAGCAAGCAAGGTTATGTCATCTGCATATCAGGGATTGTTAATGACTCTTCCTCTAATCCTGATGCTGCATCTTTTTTCATAAACCCAGCTTCTCAGATTATTTTCTCAGTACATAGTTTGAATAAGTCAGGTGAAAAAATACAACCCTGCCATACACTTTTTCCAATTTTAAATCATGCATTATCATCTTATTCTGTTCAAATGACTGCATCTTGACCCATGTACAGGTTCTGCATAAGCACAATTAAGTGCTCTGAGATTCCCATTCTTCACAATGTTATCCATAATTTGTTATGTTCCACGCAGTCAAATGCTTTGGCTAATCAATAAAACACAGGTGAATATCTTTCTGGTGTTCTCTGCTTTTGGCCAAGATCCATCCGACATCATCAATGATATCCCTTATTCCATGTCCTCTTCTGAATCTGGCTTGAATCTGCCAGTTCCCTGTCAATGTACGGCTCCAGCCATTGTTTAATTATCTTCAGCAAAATTTTACTAGCATGTGATATTAATGATATTTGTTAATTTCATGTTCTGTTTGATCACCATTCTTTGGAATGGGCACAAATATGAATCTCTTTGGGTGAGTTCTCCAGGTAGCTCTTTTCCAAATTTCTTGAGATCGATAAGTAAAAGCTTCAAGCACTGCGCATCATCTGTTTGTTGAAGTATCTCAATTAATATTCCATCAATTCCTAGAGCCTTCTTTTTCATCAGTGCCTTCAATGCAGCCTTTACTTCTTCCTTCAGTATCAGCATAAAAAGCAGCAAAAGTCGTACGTTTTTAAAATATTTTCTATGCTTCTTCCTCAAACAAGATAAGTTGGGACAAAGAAGTTGTAGAAACTGGGTGAACTGGAAATCAGTTGGATATTGGCAAATTTGGGGAATTAAGAATTTGAAGAGAGAGTCTGAAAATGCCAGAAGAAATATTTTTCTTTCCCCTCCTTTTTAGAGCAGAGACACTATATCAGGACTTCTACATAGGGATCTGACATGGAGTGATGAGAGAACCCAGGCTAAGAATGCATGTATAGAATAAACCAGCAATGACAGGGACAAGAGGGTCAGCAAAATATGGGAAGAGGAAGAGAAAACCAACTTACAGAATAAGCACATACCACCAACTGTCAACAAATGGCCTAATGATGCAGAAAACAACTCTTCCCTCCCTCTTTATCCTCCACCCCATAAAAGTATTTCAGAAAGGCTTGCTTTCAAATGTCAATGTTTTTACTTCTGTTTGTAAAATTATCATATTCAAGAGAGCCTCCTGTTTTCTCATATGTTTAGTTTATGTAACAGCTTGTTCATCATGGTAATATAGGAGAAAGGGCTTTGATTTATTCATTTATTTACAAAAGGATTTTGACTGCTGCAGAGTAGGGCTGTTCTTTTCTCAACAAGTAAACATTTGCTGAAATGGACCAAGGAAATGCCATGTAATGGCATGGAAGTGAGTATTTTCGGCCTGCTGCCACACTTTTTAGCTTGTTTATTTTGAGCCACTTAGACACCTTGGTTCTAGTTAAACAATGATTGCATACAGAGCTCCACATTCCACTATGAAATCATTGTCATTGTTTGAGGGACAAAATGGCTATTCTCAGAAAATGAAAACTTAGTGTTAGCCATTTACTCAAATTAGTAATTAACCTTGTGCCAAACTAATGGAAATATAATGGCACGTGGAAAAGCAGTTTCACGAGGTTTCATGCACATTTCCCAACCTGCCTTTTTTGTTTTGTTTTGTTTAAATTTTTAAACTCTCACAACTACTCTTTAAAGACTCCGTCAAACCACTTTTCTAAGTCTTGGTGAAATCAAAGTCATCATGGAGAAAGGCGCTTCTATTAATGGCTAGTGGATGTTTACATTCTGTTCATCCATTCAGTATAAACGGGCCTTTTTCCTTTGTTTTGCTTTCATTCCCAAACAACAAAACAAAGATAAAGCTGAGCACAAAGCAGTCAGTCTTTGCTGAAGGGTGGGATGATATCAGAGGCAGCCAAGCCGGTTTTGTGTTAGAGAGGTGATTTGAATACTGCCACCTCATTGGTGTACAGGTTGTAAAGGTCGCTTTGGCCTTTTCCCACACTTGGAGGAAATCTTATTCACTGCATTGTTACATCTGTGAATTAGAGCTCTTTGATGACAACACTGCTGTGAGATAGAAGGTAACCTTTGCTTCACTATCAGGCAGCTGGGGAAGTGCAGCCATATCTCAGGGTCGTGAGTGATTTCATTGAAAGGTGAAGCTGTTAAAAGTGAAACCAAACACGAAACAGTGGACTCCCACTACATTCTCTCCAATAAGAAGACACTCCACCCAGGAACTAATGTCATGGCAGGTTGAATTACTCCTGGAGCTACAATGCCATGCTGGAACAAAAGGTGTCGATGACTGCCAGGAAACCAAACTGTGATATAAAAGCGAGTGTGTCATGGTGTAATTATATTTCCTCTCTTCTTGTTCTGTTGCTCTAACCAAAAGAACTTTATCCCTGTAAATAAAACACCAGGGCAGGCTACAGAAAAGAGAAAACATGGTGTTGGAGACTTTAATTTTCCAAATTAGTAAACCTACTAACTAACAACTCCCAGCCCAATCTTCGAATTGGCAGTTAGCTTACACTTAAAACAAACAAGAAGAGTTGCTGCGGAGTCTATTCCAACTCTCACTGACCCCGTGTGTTATAAAGTAGACCTGTTCTCCGTAGTGTTTTCAAAGGCTGATTTTTCAAAATAGATCTCCAGGCCTTTCTTTTCAGGTACTTCTGGGTAGACTTGAACCTCCAACCTTTTGGTTAACACCTGAATTTGTTAACCATTTTTCCACCCAGCAACTCCTAGGCATACATTGTTGTTGTTAGTTGCAGTCCAGTCGATTCCGACTCATGGAGAAACGCGTGCAGAGTAGAACTGCTCCGCAGGATTTTCAAGGCTGTGGCATTTCAGAAGCAGGTTGCCAGGCCTGTCGTCCCAGGTGTCTTGGGATGGGTTCAAACTGCCAACATTTAGGCTAGTGCTTGAGCACTTTACTCCTACAAAAAATACCAGAGACCCTCTTTATAACCTTCCCTACTTTGAAATAATAGTTTTAAATATATGTTATTCTAAAAAAAAAAAAATCTAAAGCCCCATATAAAAGAAATTTTGAACTATTATCCTTACCAACGATATGCGTGTATACCACTCAACCACATTTTCAATTTTCTGAGGGTCAATTTTTCTTTTCCTAATTCTAGTCAACTCAGGCATCTTCGAGGGTTAATTATTCACTTTGTGAATTTTCTGGACTCTTTGTTCCTTTGTTTTTTTCTTTCTCCTGCTGCATTATCTTAACCTCACTGTTCACTCTCATCTGTGCCAAAGGGAGGTCAAGGCTATGGGACTCAAACCAGCCAGCTTGACTCCTGTGAAACAGGTTTGGCAAAGGATTTGATAGGTCAGAAAGAACGGGGAATTTTTTGGCTGAAATGAAGTTTTAGAATTTTCCATGGATTTTTTGTTTTCTCTGCTGTCACCATTTCCCATCCAAACATGTAATTGAAAGCTAACTGTTTTGTGTATCAGCATCTGGACACAAAGTAGTCTGTTTAAGCAATATGAGGGCAAAGATATTTGGAGTCGTGGAACATCTGGTAGAAAAGACAGGTTTGATGCTTATCTAAACTATGTATGTTGTAATTCTTATTTTTCTATCCAGTGTTTGTATAAGAGTAGTATTTTCCACGTTGCTGATATAAATGGTATATTAATATCACATGGAGATTTTCTTTCAAAATATACATACACAACGTCCAAGCCTGGAGATTCTGATTCAGTAGTCGGGGATGGGGCTCTGGCCTATGAGCTTTTGAAATCTTTCCCACTTAGGCATAAAGAATAATTTATTTTTATATGATTTTTTAAAAGCAGAATTTCTTCGATTTTTTTTTAAGTTACTTCTCTATCCATGTTTAAAAGAACCCTCTGCATAACATTTAAATGAGTTTCATATATTCATAATTTCATGAGTGAAATTTTTTAAAGATCCACTCCATTAAGTTGCATGCTAAATCCTGATTGCTGTATTCATTTTTGCTGGCAAAATTAGATTTCTCTATCTTATCAATTAGAGGACAGACATATAAATCCCTTTTGTCCCAACGCTTACCTTTAAAACTATGCCCTATAGTAAACGAAGGACTGGGCTATGTGTCAGAAAATGTGGGCTCTCATAACAATGGTGTCAGTAACTCTAGGGCCCCTGATCTGCACTGGTTAATGTGGCGTTGGTTTAGGAGAGCCCTGGGGTCCATTTCACTTTCAGCATATATGATCCCGTTTATAATCTGACCCTGTGTGAAATGGACTGGCAGTTGCTAACAGAAATAACAACTCCTGAGTGGTTGTCTTTGCTGCCTTTCAGAGCACTGCTGTCACTATCAAGTCAGGAATACCCAGGAGCTAAGCTTCCTCTGTGCCAACCTGCCTGAGCAAGTAAAGCCTTGGTTAACACAACCTGTTATCTAGGTAGCAGGCCTTGGACTGTCAGCTTGGCTGTCAACTCCAGTCCTGTTAGATTCATGACCCCTAAAGGTATTAGTTGCCTGATTGACTGACTGATGATGACTGACGTGTATACACAATTAACTCTTTAGTCTCACTAGCCCTGAAATGAGACCCATATGTTTCTAATCTATAAATGTATGTTCATCTCTCCTCCCACAGTGAAACCACAATCAGGCGCTTCCAGGGAGAGGTAGACCAGTGATTTTTAAGCACTTTTGCAGTCATGCAGAATGTCCACTCCATTGACTGCTCCATATCACACTTAGCAATGTCTATCTTTTACATGTGACTTTACAGTCATCTGTAAGAGATTTGGCATACAAAATTACACCTTTTTTTAAAAAATTCAAACCACCCTTAAATTATCATTGACCAAAAGTCTTATCTCTATTTTTGTCTAATAACAGTACTTTGCTAAGTATTAACATATTATAATTCTAATATGCCAGCACATTATTCATAGGAATAACAGCTTTTTGTGTATCTGTTGCATGAAGTAGCTACCTATTGAATTCCCCCTTTGCTTTTGGAATGCCCACAGTTTCTTGAATGTGATGGTGAGTGAGGCTTGGATGGGTAGATTTTAGCCTTATCAGCTCCCTCCCCAGTTTAAATGTATGACACACACCTCTACTTTTAGAATTCTTAGAAATTGCTTACTTTTAAATAACCCAGAAAAAAACCAAACCCAGTGCCGTCGAGTCAATTCCGACTCATAGCAATCCTATAGGACAGAGTAGAACTGCCACATAGAGTTTCCAAGGAGTGCCTGGTGGATTCGAACTGCCGACCCTTTGGTTAGCAGCCATAGCATTTAACCTCTATGCCACCGGGGTTTCCTACTTTTAAATAAGGAGGAATAAACAATCCATTTTCTGTATCATGCTCACTTCCTGAGAAATTGCAAACTACTGAAGGGAGGTTCAGTATCTAATCCTTGTTTGTACCCCCAAAGTAACTAGTTGTCTACACTCATGTCATTTACCACAAATTCACGAGTTACAGCTGTCTGCTACAAACAGCCAATTCTTGAGACAGGGGTGATGTGGGCAACAAGAGCTTTAGTATATATTGATATATAGGAGACAGAGGGGAATGATCTCCTCCTAAACCTGCTTCCTTGAACTGGAGGCCAGCTGGGGATTTTATTGGGACGGGGACGTGGGTTTTAGGAACTTGTGGAATGTCCACTCTCCTTCTGTGTGGTTTTGGCGGTTATTTCTCAAAAATACTTACCTTTTCCTGTCATTATCCCCTCAGCCCAGAGGGTAACTGGCTTCATCCTGGTTCCTGGTCATAAGACAGGTGTATTGTCCGATCTGACAGGCTTAGATCAATATCAGTTGTTTTTCCAGAGTCCTAGGGGAAACATTGGTTAACATTTAGAGGAACTGAACTACAAAAAACAGCAGAATCATATTTGGAGATAGAGGCAGGCTAGGGAAGGAAAAATGGCACAACTTCTGTTCAAGATACGGCTGAGCAGCCTGTTCCAATGTGTGTCAATAGCCCAGCCTATCATCCGTCTACTCTCCTGCGTGTCCTAACCTTTCTCCACTCATTTATTCATTCATGCACTTAAACACTTAGTGAGCGTCTACTATGGATAAGCACTCAATAGGACAAGAAAAGACACAGGAGTGAAAAAGAAAGCACCGACCTTGCTGTGATGGGACAAGGAAAGCCAATAAAAATATGTAAATAATTAAGTAAACAATATACTTCTGGAGAATAATAAATGCTCTGAAGATGTCATATTGGGAAGTGAGGGGAGGCTGTGCTGAGGAGGCAGCAACTTAAATTGGGCCTTAACCCTTAATAGGAGTGAAATAAGCAAGTGACAGGGAAAAAGATAATTCAGGTAGAGGAAAAAGCAAGGGTCGAGGCCCCAAGGCAGCTGCAAATGGGACCTGTTTGAAAGAAGAAAGGCCACAATAGCATGGCCAAGAGAAGAATGGAAACAGAGGGAGTCAGAGGAAGATGTGAGACACAGAATAAAGCTTGAATTTTATTCTAAGTGCAATAGGTGAGCCATGAGAGGGTTAATCTACATGCAGTGGGAAACCATGACAGGAATTGCCTACTTGTATTTTCAAAACTGCACAGAAATTGAATTGTACTATGAAGAAATTGAATTGTTGGAAGCAAAAGTGGAAGCAAGACATCAGTTAGGAGGCCATTGTCTTCCTTATGGGATAGTTACAAAGCATGTAGAAGAGTCTTACATGTTTTCAGCATTCAGTAAATGCTAGCCTTCCTTATCATCGGGATTACTCCTCTGCCTTCTCTTCTTCATTTTCTTCCTCCTCCTTTTTCTTCATCTGGCGATGAAGGTATTCTAATTATCATTATCATTATTTCCATAGTTTCCCTGGAAGGTGGCAGCGGCTTTAACTATGATGGTAGCATTGGAGATGACGGGAAGTAGATGGATTTGGGAAATGGTTTGGAGTTCCTACTCATCCTTCAGGGTGCAGATACAGTCCCAACTCCTCCATGACATTTTCTCTGCAATAACCTATTCCTCCTTGGAATACATTTAATATTAGTCAATTGGTCGTTATTGGTACCTTCATGTGGAGTCTGCTTCTAGCCAGTTCTCTGTCTAAAATACACACTGAAAAAATCATTCGTGGCATTTGTTAAAAATGCTGATTCCCAGGCTCAACCCTAAAGATCCTTATTTAGTAAGGCAAAGGAAGAAATTTGCAATTTGAAACAAATGCTCCAGGTAATTCAGGTTATGGTAGTTTCTCAAACACATCTAGAGAAACACCACTCTAAAGTTTAGAAAAGAGATCAGGCAGGACTGGAGGCAGAAGCCTAGGAGTCATGCATAAATGTGTGGGACTTAATACAATGGGTACGGATATAACTGCCTGGAGAGAGTGTGAGGAGAGAGCTGGTGTGGGGAACCTTGACATCCAAGGAACAGGTAAAGAAAGAGCAATCTTCAAGAGAATGAGAAAGAAAACCAAGAACTGTGTCTCTAAAGCCTAAGAGCAAAGTTTCAAAATGTTGTAATCACACATTCATTCCTATGGCAAACACTCTGAGCGGGCCTTCTCTGCGCTAGACACTGGGATACAGCAGAGAACAAGACAGACAAAAATCCTTGCTCCCATACCATGAATGGCTTAGTATCAAATGGAGCAGAGTGGTATGAAAACCCAAGAATAAATAAGAGGACAGTTTTAGTAGAGCATTGATCTGACAGCAAATTGCAGTGTGTCGAGGAGAGTAGGATTTGAAAAAGTGGAAACAGGAAATGTGGCATATACTTCTAAATGGCCACAAAGGGAAGAAAGGAACAGAGTTCAATGTGGCCTCCCTCTGCCACTCACCTCCGAGTCTGTGACCTCAGTGATACAAGACTGCTACCAAGAAGTGAAAACTTAATTTTGAACTCTAACAAACAAAATTATAAATGTTAAAAGAGCTAAAATACCTTTGAGTACCTGGAACCAGAAAAACAAAAGTAGATAGTTTGTGGAACAGTCCAAAAAACTAGCATATGATATGATAATTCTTTGCTCTTCTAGAGGAGAAAAAAAATTTTTTTGTTGCAGGCTATTTGAAGACTAGAAAAATAAAGGACAAAAACGAGTTAACTAATAAATACTAATCCAGCATGAAAATTATGAGATTAATATTTGCAAAGTTGCAATGAGACTTTTTTAGCTACATGAAAAATAGAAGTAGAAAGGAATTCATACTGACTCAAATATAAAAACGTATGACTCACACCCATTTCCCTTTTTCCTGATTCTCTTCTTCCTGTTCTTTTTTTCCAAAAACTAAAAAAGAGCATGTTTTATTGTTAGATATATCAGATTTTCATTTTCTAACTGCCTCTTCCTGGTGTAGAAAGAGCTAAAATAAACAGCACCTCAGGCAGGGTTGTAGGAAAAAAAAGACTACAGACTCAAAATTTAGAAGAATCACATTGTGGGAAAAAGGAGGAGAGTGCCCACCAGCCAGAGTCAAAACTGGCAGCCTTTCTTTATATATCTGACTGTGTCTAAGATCTGCCACTGACCTAGCTGTCAAGCACTGTTTAGTGACCCACAGGGAGGGAGGTCTGTGTACCCACAAATGAACAAACTTTGGAAGGATAAACTGGAAGTATATACTCAAAAAGAGGTCAAACAAGCATTTGAAAAGGAAGAGAATTGCAGTCTCCAAAGGGGAGCGTGGTGTTAAAGTTCTGTAAAAAATAATGGCAATTTTTAAAGAGGGTAAAACATTAAGAATATATTTTGCTAGTTAAGTCTTTAGCTTTTAGAATCACATGATATAAATCCACTCAAAAACCATTAACAATTGTTCCATTCCATTTCTTCGTAAAAATATCCACACTCCAAATTTGCAATTGATATTACAGTGAACTGTGAAAGGAGACAGTCCCCCCCACCAAAAAAAAAAAAGATAGACATGACACAAATTCTTTTTAACACTTTAAATTCTGCTAGCCATAAATGCTTCATTATATGCTCTCTTGCTTCCTTTTTGGACATTCTCATTTCCCCTTACTGCTCATATCAATTAACAAATGTCAGTATATGCCTACTCAGTAGCACTGTGCTAACTTTAAAGGACTTACAGGGGTAACAAAATAAAATTCAACCCCACACAAAGGAACTTAAAGTATTTTTGTGGTGGTAAGAGACACCAATATGAAATAATTAGAGAACAGATCTGCTAGCATAGACAACAGGTTCTGAAATATAAGCACTTGTCTTCTGGAAAATAAAAGAAAAAAAAAGAACTTAGAGCGGCCCCAAAGAGTTCTATGAAACATAAACTAAAGAGAAATAGCAAGGTGAGAACATATTTTCATAAAGTTCAACGCATCTAATACTGAATTCTCTGAATGTCTATGCCAGTTCCTTTTAGGCCTTCTCTTCAGAGAGCTAAGAAGTAAATGTGAAGGATTCAGTAGAACACTAAACCCCCAAAAAACCAAACCCACTGCTGTCCAGTCGATTCCGACTCATAGCGACCCTACAGGACCTAGTAGAACTGCCTGATAGATTTTCCAAGGAGCGTCTGGCGGATACGAAACGCTGACCTTTTGGGTAGCAGCTGTAGCACTTAACCACTATGCCACCAGGGTTTCCAGTAGAATGCTATTGGCCCTTTATATCCTTCTTTAGTGAGAGGGAATGGCCTATTAAGATATTTTGTCCAATATTTAGTTTGCCTTTGCAAGAAGGAAATGATTATTCTCCATTGCTTGTGTGGTTGCTCCGCCATGCCTCAGCTTCTGGACTGCACATTACTCATTGCCTAAATGTGCCCAAGTCAAGTATAGGTGGCCCTCCTTCACTGGGACACAGAGGCAAGGTTCTTCGTTTTGGTCACTGAATAGTGCTTTGCACATAGTAGGCACTCAGTAAGTATATGTTGAATAGACATCAGTTTGTTTTGACTTCTCACAGGAAATTATATTTAACCCACAATATTAGGAAGATCATTTGAAAAGAGAAGACAGCACACTGACTAAGCTATTTCCTCCAACTTAATCTCTGGGCATAACAAAGCTGATATTTTAATCTCCCAATCTGTTTTGTTCTTATTTGTCAGCATATTCAGAACATGGACAAAGAAGAGGAGTGCTATTTACTAGTGGCCCCCTTGAGGCTCAATAGGAGAAAAGAAATGAAAATAATAGCATAAATAATAGTAGCCTGACTACTTGAGAAACTCCCTTTTGCCCATGTACCCCTGTGAAGACATAGAAAAGCAAAAACAAAGTAAGATGGGGAGAACAAAGAGGAGGCTGGGACCAGAGAGCCAGCCTTAACTCAACTACCGCTTACACATTCATTATGCACAGTGGAGTATCTGTCTACATATGGCACCTGAAAAATATCACTGAATTAATAATTTAGATCATGATTATGCCTCTAATTTCCTACCATATTCTACTAAATAGACATTGTAATGAAAAGCATATTTTATTTACAATTATAGTTTATGAACCCAAATGTAAACTGACAGTAATGAGAAGATGGTGTCACTAAATCCATTTTAATGTAAATTGCCACACTTAAAATATTCTGAAAGCAGTAAGGGCAGTTAATGAACCTAGTACCGATATTCTTGTCAGAAATGCCTGGCTTAAACCCTGATCTTCTGTTTCAGACTCGGTGATGATCACCTCTTCATCGTTTAAGTGTTTATTGTTTCTCCTCATGAAACTCTAATTATAACAGTTTTTCTTCCCCGCCACCCCAACCCCCTTCAGAGCTAGCAGCAAACCTGGTTTGAATTAAAAAGGAACAAGTCTTTGGCTATAACCACAAATCTGTCTCCCAAGCAAGAGCTTGCTTGCTGGGCACATAGCAGGGGAAAGCAATGATGCAACAAGGATAATTATAAACTGAGCTAGCTGGTGTCACTGAAGAGAAGGGACTGTCAGCGTTTCTCTGTGAATAATAACACCCGTGCCTCTACTGATAAGAAACACGATCTTAGTGCTTTGGGTTCTCAGACAGCTTCAGGTCTAAGAATGCAATTTTAATTGAAGTATCTACTATAAAATGTTGTACTTGCTGCAACTATTACATTATAAGGTGCAAAGTCTCTTTCTTTTTTCCTCCTGGTGGTAGCTGTTCCAGAATTGGGAGCTACCCATGGTCTTAAAGCAAAGGAATTAGAAAGGAGCTAAGAAAAAAATGAAACAAGCTGAAGGTGAAGAAATCAAGAGTTTATTCAATGATTCTTTTTTCTCTATTTTTTATTTCTTCCCTCAAAAATGTGTTCCCTTCAACCAAACACTTTGAGGGGCAGAGTAGCTGGGGCAGAGGCCTGGGACCATGGTTTCAGAGGACATCTAGGTCAATTGGCATAACAAAATTTATCAAGAAAATGTTCAGCATCCCACTTTGGCGAGTGGCGTCTAGGGTCTTAAAAGCTCACGGGTGGCCATCTAATATGCTCAATTGGTCCCAACCCTTCTGGAGCAAAGGAGAATGAGGAACACCAAAGGCACAAAGAAAATATTAGCCCAAGGGACAGAAAGGGCCACATAAGCCAGAGACTCCATTAGCCTGAGGCCAGAAGAACTAGATGGTGCCTGGCTACCTACCACCAATAACCACCCTGACAGGGAACACAACAGAGAGGCCCTGACAGAACAGAAGAAAAGTGAGGTACAGAACTCAAATTCTAGTAAAAAGACCAGACTTAATGGTCTGACGGAGACTGGAAGAACCCCAGAAGATATGATCCCCAGGTCCTCTCTTAACCCAAAACTAAAACCATTCCTGAAGTCAACTCTTCAAAAATTAAACTGGGCTTTAAGGCATAAAATGATGCTCATGAAGAGTGTGCTTCTTATTTCCAGTAGGCACAAGAGACTAAATGGGCAGCTCCAGTCTGGAGGTGAGATGAGAAGGCAGAAAAGGATAGTAGCTGGTTGAATGGACATGGGAAATCTGGGGTGGTATGGGGGAATGTGCGGTCATATTATAAGGATAGAAACTAGGGTCACATAACAATGTATGTATGAATTTTTGTATGAGAAACTAACTTGACCTGTAAACTTTCACCTAAAGCATAATAAATGTGTGTGTGTGTGTGTGTGTGTGCGTGTGTTTCCTTGGTGGTGTTTTAGCTGGTATTACCTGGAGACCTACAGCAAACAAGTGAAAAATTTGTAGAAACTAGAGGAAATAATGAAGAAGAGCCCAGTGCTCACCATAGAAAGTGAATAAACTAAGAAAAAACAGCTTCAAATTCCTATCACATGTAAAGTACTCACCTTGTGAATATATAAATAACTCTTAGAACTTGATTAGAAAAAGACTAACAACCCAATAGAAATATGGGTAACAAATACGGACATTCAATTATACAAATAAACATAGACATAAAAGTGTTCAACCACACTGATAACAAGAGAAATGCAAACTAAAACTACACTACTGAGGTACTCGTTCTTATTTATCAGATTGACAAACAATGTCAAAGTTTGGTAACACATTCTGTTGGTGAAGATGTGGGAAAAAGTTTTATCAATTGATGATGAGAGTACAAAATGATCTAAACCCTATAGAGGCTGTATTAGTTTTCAATTGCTGCTGTAACAAATGACCACAACTTTAGAAGCTTAAAATGAGATAAATTTATTTCCTTATAATTGTATATTCAGAAGTCTGACATAGGTCTTGCTGGGCTAAAATCAAGGTGTTAACAGGGCTGTGCTCCTTACAGAAGATTCTGAGGGAGAAGTCATGTCTTTGTCGTTGTAGGTCTGAAGTCCCTATTTCCTTGCTCATTCAAGCTGTTGCTCATTTCTTGTGGCTGTCAGTGTAGGGCCATCCCCAGCTTCTAGAGGCTGCAGGCACCCTTTAGCTCATGGTCTCCTTTCATCTTAAAAACCTCAATGGCGAATGGAGTCCTTCTCACATTTCATCTCTCTGAGCTACATTTCTGCTTTCCTCTCCTACTTTTAAGGACTCAGGAAATTGCATTGTGCTCAACTGTAGAATTCAGAGTAATTTCCTATTCTCAAGGCCCTAAATCTTAACCCCCTCTGCAAAATCCCTTTTGCCACATAAGGTAACATATTCACAGGTTCTAGGGATTAAGATGTGGACATCTTTTGAGGGCCATTATTCTGTTTACCACAGAGGGTAATTTGTCAGTATCTACCTTATTAAAAATGCATTTATCTTTGACTCAGTGACCTGAGTCAAAATTTATTTTACATATAGAGTAGCATACACACAAAATGGCCTAGGCACCAAGTTATTCTTCATAGCATAGTCTATCATCCAAAAGGATGGAAAGATTCCACTGTCTACCAGTAGGGGACTGACTAGACTATGGTACATCCTCTTAATCAAACTCTATGCAGCTATTAAAAAAAATGTCTGAAAAAACTCTTCTTATTGTTACAGAAAGATCTCCAGGATATATCATTAAGTGGAAAAAGTAAGAGACAGAACTGAATATAGAGTAGGCTACCGTTAGTTAATGAACTAAATATTGATATTCTTGTAATAAAGGCTTAGCTGAAACTTTCATACATGTGTATACATGTGTATGCGTGTATTCATACACACACATATATACACTGTACTTATATTTGTTAATCAATAACATGTATGTAGTCTATAATTTACATATATTACATATATATGAATACAGTCTACATATACTATGTTTATATTTATTAACAAAAAAAGAACAAAATATAAGAACCTAAAAAAAGTGAGATTACTTATAGAGCATAGGTAGGCAGATAAAAGTAGATCGGGATAAGGTTGGGAACATGATTTCTCAACAGACCACTTTTTAATATCATTTTGATATATGAACACTGTTGTTGAATTATCTATACAGTAAAAAAAATAATAACATTAAAGTAAAAAATAAATAAGAAAAAAAATCACCTTCCAAAAAAGCCCCTGGAGCTGGGGGAATGGACTGTTGTGCTGTTCTAGAGTAACATTATTATTATTTGTGCATTAAAATGCATCAATCCATAAGTTAATGGTGGGGGAGGCAGGGACATTAGTTGACATGTGAATTTGTTTAATACATTATAGTTGTGAAAAAGGTCAAATATACAATAATCAGCGAAAAGAATTTTTTGTAGCATTGGGAATAATGTGAGTTAAAAATCAAGCATAGTTACTGTCTTAGTTATCTAGTGCTGCTATAACAGAAATACCACAAGTGGTTGGCTTTAACAAACAGAAATTCATTTCCTCACAGTACAGTAGGCTAAAAGTCCAAATTCAGGGCGTCAGTTCCAGGGGAAGGCTTTCTCTCTCTGTCAGCTCTGGAGGAAGGTCCCTGACTTCTATGTTCCCCTGTTAGAGCAGCTTCTCAGGCATAGGGACCCTAGGTCCAAAGGACATGCTCTGCTCCTGGTGCCATTTTTTTGGTGGTATGAGATCCCCCCTCTCTGCTGGCTTCCCTTTCCTTTTATCTCTAGAGACATAAAAGGTGGTGCAGGGTTTTTTTTAGGCCACACCCCAGGGAAACTCCCTTTATATAGGATCAGGGATGTGACCAGGTAAGGGTGTTACAATCCCACCCTAATCCTCTTTAACATAAAATTACAATCACAAAATGGAGGACACCCACAGACTACTGGGAGTCATGGCCTAACTAATTGATACACACATTCTCGGGGGACATAATTCAATCCATGATTCCTGCACAATAAATGTCAATGTTTGAATGTCCACTAGAGGTTTTCTCCCTTCTAACATTCCCTGTGCTTTCTCAGTTACCTTGAATCCTATTTTTTATCAGTGGTTAAATATTATTAATTACAGATTTAACCTTCCAGCCTGACAGCAACAGACTGCATCAGGAGCCTGGTGTGAGCTTTCTGGTCTCCATAGAGTGTGAGGAAAGAATATGAACCAAAGGAACAGTGGTTCTGCGCCCAGAGCTTGTTCTGGGGTAAGTCCCTAAAATATCTACCATTTGCTCAGTGTCTGCCCTAAAAAATGAGGGGAAGTGGTGGTTCAGTGGTACAATTTTTGCCTTCCATGTGGAAGACCTGGATTCTCTTCCTGGCCAATGTACCACAGCCTCCAATTATCTGTCATTGAAGGCTTGCGCGTTGCTATGATGCTGAATGGATTTCAGCGGAGCTTCCAGACTAAGACAGACTAGAAAGAAAAGCCTAGTAATCTACTTCCAAAAACCAGCCAGTGAAAGCCCTGTGGATCTCGACAGCCCAGCTCACAACCGATAGTGGAAATGGCATAGGATCAGGCAGCTTTTTATTCTGCTGTGCATTGGATCATCATGAGCCAGGGCCAACTCAATAGCAGCTAGCAACAAAAATTATCACTCAAAAATGAACTTGTGCACATTATGAACTCTCAGATCTTCTCACATCAGAGATGCAATTGGAGACTGCTTTTAAGAGTTACAGCATTTTATTATTACCTTGGTTCCCTGCAGAAACCCTGGAGGCCTAGTGGTTAAGTGCTACAGCTGTTAACCAAGAGGTTGGCAGTTTGAATCTGCCAAGCACTCCTTGGAAACTCTAAGGGGCAGTTCTACCCTGTCCTATAGGGTGGCTATGAGTCAGAGTCGACTCAATGGCAGTGGGGGTTTTGGGTTGTTCCCTACAGGTTTGAGCCATGTGAAGACATCAGGGTTGAATTCAGAGCACAGAATACAGTTCACTTACTTTTGTGCCTCCATATATAGTGTTTTGCCTGACACTGAGACCAGGTAGAGGTAAACAGGAAGAGGCATGAGCATTCAAAGGCCAAAGCCTACAGGAATAATATGTGGGTTCTTAATCACTTCTCGCCTCTCGATGCACTGGTAAAACTCCAAAACACGCCACGATCTTAGCAGTGTTGTCTCTGAGTGGTGGGATTACATGATTTTTATTTCTTCTTTGCAGATATTTTCCAAACAAATATGTGTTACTTTCTGATCAGACAGAAGAATATGAGTTAAAAGTCCATTACAAACGCCTCACTCACTTTGGTATGAATAAATTTATACCCTATAATAACTTAAAAACCTATCAAATGTTTGCCCGACAGTCATGCCTAACAAGTTTATCATTTCCAGTTTCCTGACCTAATTCTGTCCCTTCTCATTATCCTCATCAGTCTGCTGCCAGTGCTGTTTTGCTTTCCAGCCAGATTCAAGGATGTCTTTGAAAAACGAAGTCCAAGAATTAATGTGTGTTTGTGTGTGTGTATGTGTGTGTGTGTGTGCGTGTGTGAAAGAGAATGAGGCAGAGAACAATGACTACTTTGCAATAAAAGGCACACTCTACAAAAAAAAAAAAAAAAAAATTCCCAGAGGTGGAAGGAAAGAAGAAAAATCACATAATCACTTCTAGTTCTGTAAATAATAATATGTTTCATGGTTTGCAATGTATCATCTCTGTGTACTTATTTACTCCTTTATTGATGGATTACAAATCCAACCCTCTAAACATAAGGAACAAAAGTGCCTACCTAGGATTCTGCTTAGCATCTTCCTAGACACTCAGATGCTGCCTTCATTTTTGAGTCAGAAAACAGCCCTTCCAACTATCCCACAAATTATGACCAACCATCACCCTCAAGTAGTCTCTTTTTCATAAACTAGCTCTTCATACTGATATCTGCTCATGCCCATGGCTTAGTTTCCTAGGGATGCTGCAACAAAGTACCACAAATTAGGTGGCTTATAAGAATAGAGATTTATTGTCTCACCATCCTATAGGCTAGAAGTTTGAAACCAGGGTGTCAGTGGGGCCATGCTCTCTCTGAAGACTTTAGGGGTATATTTTTCTTTGCCTCTTCCTAGCTTCTGGTAGTTTCCTGGCAGTCTTTGGCTTACAGATGCATCGCTCCACTCTTTGCCTCTGTCTTCACATGGCTATCTTCACTCTGTGGCAGTGTCTCTTCTCCTTAAAAGGACAGCAGTCACATTGGACTTGGGCTCACCATACTACGCTAGAGCCTCAAAGACTCTAATTACAAACAAGGTTACATTCACAGGTACAGGAGTTAGGACTTCATCATATTCTTTGGGAGGGGGGACACAATTCAACCCAGAACAACCCGAAACCCAGCAAAGCCTCAGGACACAGCACAGTGCAGTGGAAAGAACCCAGCTCTGACATTGGATATAGACTGAGATTCCACTCCTCCAGTTAATAGCCCCTTGGGGCTTAAAGAGACAACAAATCTAAAGCACCCAAAACTGTTTGACATTCAGGAAAGGTCCCTTGCCTGCCTGCTAGCCTTGGGACTCCTACAAAATTCACATGAACTCAGCAGGAAATGGAGCCTGTTTTTAACAAGTCCCCACTACTAGAGAAAGAAATTTACCACAGATTGCTTCAAAACAAGAAATGACACTAATGTATTCTCAGTGGGGAAAATGCATTATTTATCTCATAAGCTCAAACTCTCTGGAATCCAAATTTGTATTGATAGCTTGGCAAAGCCTGTGTGTCGATATCTTAGGCAGCACCTGAATGGATCCCACAGCTACTGCTCAGAGAGAAGACATGAAGCTTCATCTGGTAACCACACCCATATGATGGATGGATAGATAGAGAGAGAGAGAGACAGGCAGACAGACAGATAGATAGATAAACTGATATCACGTTACCTCTGATTCGTGGTAACCTTACGTACAGCAGAATGAAAAGTTGCTGGGTCCTGCGTCATCCTCATGATCTCCGGCATGTTTAAGACCGTTGTTGCAGGCACTGTGCCAATCCATTTTACCAAGGGTCTCCCTTGCCCTCGCCAACCCTCTACTTCACTAAACATGATGTCCTCCTCCAGCAGTTGATCCCTCCTGATAATGTCTCCAAAGCAAGTGAGTCACACGATGTTTTGTTGTGATCCACGAGATTTTCACTGGTTAATTTTCAGAAGTAGATTGTCAGGCCTTTTTTCCTAATCTGTGTTAGTCTGGAAGTTCCCCCCGAAACTCGTCCATCAAAGGCGACCCTGCTGGTATTTTAAATACAACTGGTACAGCTTCCAGTATCATGTAAGTCATCCCAGTATGGCAAACTGACAGATGGGTGGTAGGCTCATATAAAGACAAGTGGAAATTCAGAAGAGCCCATATGTAACCTACCCTTGATTTAAGAATAAAAGGATCTATGTACCCACAGATGGCAATTCTAGAACACTTAATTGTGCTCATGAGGAACCTTTACATAGATCAAGAGGCAGTTGTTTGGACAGAACAAGGAGATACTGATTGGTTTAAAGTCAGGAATGGTGTGCGTCAGGGCTGTATTCTTTCACTACACCTATTTAATCTGTATGCTGAACAAATAATACGAGACCCACCAAAAATAATACGAGAAGCTGGACTATATGAAGAAGAACGGGGCATAAGGATTGGAGGAAGACTCTTTAACAACCTGTGTTATGCAGATGACACAACCTTGCTTGCTGAAATTGAAGAGGACTTGAAGCACTTACTAATGAAGATCAAAGACCACAGCCTTCAGTATGGATTGTACCTCAACATAAAGAAAACAAAAATCCTCACAACTGGACCAATGAGCAACATCATGATAAATGGAGAAAAGATTGAAGTTGTCAAGGATTTCATTTTACTTGGATCCACAACAACACCCATGAAAGCAGCAGTCAAGAAATCAAAAGACACATTGCGTTGGGTAAATCTGCTGCAAAGGACCTCTTTGAAGCGTTGAAGAGCAAAGCTGTCACCTTGAAAGCTAAGGTGTGCCTGACCCAAGCCATGGTATTTTCAATCGCATCATATGCATGTGAAAGCTGAACAGTGAATGAGGAAGATCGAAGAAGAATTGACGCCTTTGAATTGTGGTGCTGGTGAAGAATATAGAATATACCATGGACTGCCAAAAGAACGAACAGATCTGTCTTAGAAGAAGTACAGCCAGAATGCTCCTTAGAACCAAGGATGGTGAGACTACATCTTACATTCTTTGGACGTGTTGTCAGAAGGAATCAGCCCCTAGGGAAGGACTTCACGCTTGGCAGAGTACTGGGTCAGAGGAAAAAGAGGAAGACCCTCAACGAGGTGGATTGACACAGTGGCTACAACAATGAGCTCAAGAATCACAACGATTGTAAGGATGGTGCAGGACCGGGCAGTGTTTCGTTCTGTTGTGCATAGGGTTGCTATGAGTTGGAACTGACTCGACGGCACCTGACAACAACAACAACATGTACCCATAGAAGCCCTGGTGGCACAGTGTTTAAATTTCAGCTGCTAACCAAAAGGTTGGCAGTTTGAATCCACCAGCCACTCCTTGGAAACACTATGGTGCAGTTCTACTCTGTCCCATAGGGTCATTATGAATCAGAACCAATGTATACACATTTGTATACGTACACACATTTTATTGTATAAGCCTGTGATAGCCTGGCTCATAAAGATGAATTGTTAATTTACAATCATATTATTCTACTAAGCTCAAATCTATGGAACTTATTGGGATTCCCTCTTAGACATCAGAATGTGAAAATACAATTCAAAAAATATGCCATCACCCTAATGAAACAAAAATGGTCAATACAGGCTCAATATATAAATATACCTTCTTGGACCTCATTATAGCATAGGAAACTAGAAACTGGAATTAGTGAGGGTAGGGGAAAGAGACAAGCTCTGTTTGAATGTGATCAATGCTCTTTCGCTCAAACAGAGAATTCTCATTAAATCAGTGTAGGTCTAGTCAAAATGGGTCACAATTTTAAGCAGCTCTGATTACTTAGCCAAGTAGATGTTCCCTTCTTGCTTTTTTTTTTTTTAATTTTTAAAAATTTTTATTGTGCTTTAAGTGAAAGTTTACAAATCAAGTCAGTCTCTCACACAAAAACTTATATACATCTTGCTACATACTCCCAATTGCTCTCCTCCTATAAGACAGCCCGCTCCCTCCCACCACTCTCTTTTCGTGTCCATTTCGCCAGCTTCTAACCCCCTCTACCCTCCCATCTCCCCTCCAGGGAGGAGATGCCAACAAAGTTTCAAGTGTCCACCTGATTGAAGAAGCTCACTCCTCACGAGCATCCCTATCCAACCCATTATCCAGTCTAATCCATGTCTGAAGAGTTGGCTTTGGGAATGGTTCCTGTCCTGGGACAACAGAAGGTCTGGGGGCCATGACCACTGGGGTCCTTCTAGTCTCAGCCAGACCATTAAGTGTGGTCTTTTTATGAGAATTTGGGGTCTGCATCCCACTGCTCTCCTGCTCCCTCAGGGGTTCTTTGCAGTGGTCCCTGTCAGGGCAGTCATCAGTTATAGCTGGGCACCATCTAGCTCTTCTGGTCTCAGGCTGATGTAGTCTCTGGTTTATGTGGCCCTTTCTGTCTCTTGGGCTCGTAATTACCTTGTGTCCTTGATATTCTTCATTCTCCTTTGATCCAGGTGGGTTGAGACCAACTGATGCATCTTAGATGGCTGCTTGCTAGCATTTAAGACCCAGACGTCTCTCTCCAAGGTGGGATGCAGAATGTTTTCTTAATCGATTTTATTATGAAAATTGATTTAGATGTCCCCTGAAACCATGGCCCCTAAAACCCCGCACCTGCTACGCTGGCCTTTGAAGCATTCAGTTAATTCAGGAAACTTCTTTGCTTTTGGTTTAGTGCAGTTGTGCTGACCTCCCTTGTATTGTGTGTTGTCTTTCCTGTCACCTAAAGTAGTTCTTATCTATTAATTAGTGAATACCTGTCTCCCACCCTTTCGTCCTCCCCCGTCTTGCAACCATCGAAGAATATTTTCTTCTCTGTTTAAACTATTTCTTGAGTTCTTCTAATAGTGGTCTTATGCAATATTTGTCCTTTTGTATCTAACTAATTTTACTCATCATAATGCCTTCCAGATTCCTCAATGTTATGAAACGTTTCACAGATTCATCACTGTTCTTTATCGATGTGTAGTACTCCATTGTGTGAATATACCATAATATATTTATCCATTCATCCATTGATGGGCACCTTGGTTGGTTCCATCTTTTTGCTATTGTAAACAGTGCTGCAATAAACATGGGTGTGCATATACCTGTTCGTGTAAAGGCTCTTATTTCTCTAGGATATATTCCAAGGAGTGGGATTGCTGGATCCTATGGTAGTTCTATTTCTAGCTTTTTAAGGAAGTGCCAAACTGATTTCCAAAGTGGTTGTACCATTTGATATTCCCACCAGGTGTGTAGAAGTGTTCCAATCTCTCCACAGCCTCTCCAACATTTATTGTTTTGTGCTTTTTGGATTAATGCCAGCCCTGTCGGAAGGAGATGGAATCTCACTGTAGTTTTGATTTGCATTTCTCTAATGGCTAATGATCGTGAGCATTTCCTCATATATCTGTTAGCTACTTGAATGTCTTCTTTAGTGAAGTGTCTGTTCATATCTTTTGCCCATTTTTTAATTGGGTTATTTGTCTTTTTGCAGTTGAGTTTTTGCAGTATCATGTAGAATTTGGAGATCAGGTGCTGAGTGGGAATGTCTTAGCTAAAAACTCTTTCCCAGTCTGTAGGTAATCTTTTTGATCTTTTGGTGAAGTCTTTGAATGATCATAGGTGTTTGATTTTTAGGAGCTCCTAGGTTTTTTTTTTTTTCAGTTATCTAGTTTTTCTTCTGCATTGTTAGTAATGTTTTGTATATTGTTTATGCCATGTATTAGGGGGTCCTAAAGTTATCTGTATTTTTTCTTCCATGATCTTTATCATTTTAGATTTTACATTTAGGTCTTTGATCTATTTTGAGCCCGTTTTTGTGCGTGGAATGGGATATGGGTCTTGTTTCATTTTTTTGCAGATGGATATCCAGTTATGCCAGCACCATTTGTTAAAAAGACTGTCTTTTCTCCCATTTAACTGTTTTGGGCCTTTATCAAATATCAGCTGTTCATATGTGGATGGATTTTTGTTTGGATTCTCAATTCTGTTCCATTGGTCTATATATCTGTTGTTGTAGTACCAGTGCCAGGCTGTTTGGACTACTGTGGCGATATAATAGGTTCTAAAATCAGATAGACTAAGGCCTCTCACTTTGTTCTTCTTTCCAATAATGCTTTACTTATCTGGGGCCTCTTTCTCTTCCATATAAAGTTGGTGATTTGTTTCTCCATCTCATTAAAGAATGTCCTTGGAATTTGGATCGGAATTGCATTAAATGTATAGATCACTTTTGGTAGAACAGACATTTTTATAATGTTAAGTCTTCCTATCTGTGAGCAAGGTATGTTTTTCTACTTATGTAGGCCTCTTTTAGTTTTTTGCAGAAGAATATTGTAGTTTTCTTTGTATAAGTCTTTTACATCTCTGGTAAGATTTATTCCTAAGTATTTTATCTTCTTGGGGGCTACTGTAAATGGCATTGATTTCGTGATTTCCTCTTCGATGTTCTTTTTGTTGGTGTAGAGGAATCTAATTGATTTTTGTATGTTTATCTTGTATCCTGATATTCTGAACTCTTCTATTAGTTTCAGTATTTTTCTTGAGGATTCCTTAGGGTTTTCTGCGTATAAGATCATGTTGTCTGCAAATAGAGATATTTTTACTTCTTCATTGCCAATCTGGTTGCCCTTTATTTCTTTATCTAGTCTAATTGCTCTGGTTAGGACCTCCAGCACAATGTTGAATAAGAGTGGTGATAAAGGGCATCCTTGTCTGGTTCCCGTTCTCAAGGGGAATGCTTTCAGGCTCTCTCCATTTAGGATGATGTTGGCTGTTGGCTTTGTATAAATGCCCTTTATTATGTTGAGGAATTTTCCTATTTTGCTGAGAGTTTTTATCATGAATGGGTGTTGACCTTTGTCAAATGCCTTTTCTGCATCAATTGATAAAATCATGTGATTCTTGTCATTTGTTTTATTTATGTGATGGGTTACATTAATTGTTTTGCTAATGTTGAACCATCCCTGCATACCTGGTATGAATCCCACTTGGTCATGGTGAATTATTTTTTTGGTACTTTGTTGAATTCTATTAGCTAGAATTTTGTTGAGGATTTTTGCATCCAAGTTCATGAGGGATATAGCTCTGTAATTTTCTTTCCTTGTGGTGCCTTTACCTGATTTTGGTATCAGGGATATGGTGGCTTCATAGAATGAGTTTGGGAGTATTCCATCCTTCTCTATGCTCTGAAATACCTTTAAAAGTAGTGGTGTTAACTCTTCTCTGAAAGTTTGGTAGAACTCTGCAGTGAAGCCATCCAGGCCAGGGCTTTTGTTGTTGTTGTTGTTGGGAGTTTTTTTTATTACCTTTTCAACCTCTTCTTTTGTTATGGGGTCTATTTAATTGTTCTACCTCTGTTTGTGTTAGTTTAGGTAGGTAGTGTGTTTCTAGGAAATCATCCATTTCTTCTAGGTTTTCAAATTTCTTAGAGTACAATTTCTCATAGTAATCTGATATGATTCTTTTAATTTCAGTTAGATCTGTTGTAATATTGCCCATCTCATTTCTTATTTGGGTTATTTGCTTCCTCTCCTGTTTTTCTTTTGTCAGTTTGGCCAGTGATTTATCAATTTTATTGAGTTTTTGAAAAAACCAGCTTTTGGTCTTATTAATTCTTTCAATTGTTTTTCTGTTTTCTATTTCATTTAGTTCTGCTCTAATTTTTATTATTTGTTTTCTTCTGGTGCCTGTGGGTTTCTTTCGTTGCTCTCTTTCTATTTGTTCTAGTTGTAGGGATAATTCTTTGATTTTGGCCCTTTCTTCTCTTTGGATGTGTGCATTTATTGATATAAATTGGCCTCTGGCTTTTGCTGTGTCCCAAAGGTTCTGATAGGAAGTGTTTTCATTCTTACTGGAGTCTATGAATTTCTTTTTCCATCCTTAATGTCTTTTATAATCCAGTCTTTTTTTGAGCAGGGTATTGTTCAGTTCCTAAGTGTTTGATTTCTTTTCCCCACTTTTTCTGTTATTGATTTCCCTTTTTATGGCCTTATGGTCTTAGAAGACTCTTTGTAATATTTCAATGTTTTGGATTCTGCTAAGGCTTGCTTTATGACCAATATGTGGTCTATTCTAGAGAATGTTCCATGTGCACTAGAAAAGAAAGTATAGTTGGTTGCTGTTGGGTGGAGTGTTCTGTATATGACTATGAGGTCAATTTGGTTGATTGTCGCATTTAGATCTTCCATGTCTTTATTGAGTGTCTTTCTGGATGTCCTGTCCTTCACCAAAAGTGGTGTGTTCAAGTCTCCTACTATTATTGTGGAGCTGTCTATCTCACTTTTCAATGCTGATAGAGCTTGTTTTATGTATCTTGCAGCCCTGTCATTGGGTGCATAAATATTAATATGGTTATATCTTCTTGGTATGTTGTCCCTTTAATCATAACATAGTGTCCTTCCTTATTCTTTCTGATGGATTTGACTTTAAAGTCTATTTTGTCAGAAATCAATATTGCCACTCCTGCTCTTTTTTGATTGTTGTTTGCTTGATATATTTTTTCCATCCTTTGAGTTTTAGTTTGTTTGTGTCTCTAAGTCTAAGGTGTGTCTCTTGTAGGCAGCATATAGACGGGTCGTGTTTTTTAATGCATTCTGCCACTTTCTCTCTATTGGTGCATTTAGTCCATTTACATTCAGTGTAATTATGGATAGGTATGAATTTAGTGCTACCATTTTGATGTCTTTTTTTGTGTTGTTGACAGTTTCTTTTTCCCATTTAATTTTATGTGCAGAGTAGATTATCTTTATATATTGTCCTTTCCTCATATTCTTTGCTGTTGATTTTGCTTCTGCTGAGTATTTTTTTCTTGTATTTTATTTGGGTGAGTAGGATAGTTTGTCTCCTTTGTGGTTACCTTATTATTTACCCTAAATTTCTAAATTTAAACCCAACTTTTATTTCTTTGTATCACCGTATCTTCCTCTCCGTATGGAAGATCTATGATTACATTTCTTATTCTCTCTTTGTTGTTTTAATGTTGTCTTCTTTTATATAATAACATTGCCATTACCCTGTTTTGAGTTTTTTTTTTTTTTTTTTTTAATTTCGCTTTTGTTTTTTGATTTCCCTGTCTGGGTTGACTTCTGATTGCTCTGCCCAGTGTTCTAGTCTTGGGTCAATACCTGGTATTATTGATTTTCTAACCAAAGAACTCCCTTTAGTATTTCTTGTAGTTTTGGTTTGGTTTTTACGAATTCCCTAAACTTCTGTTTATCTGGAAATGTCCTAATTTCCCCTTCATATTTAAGAGACAGTTTTGCTGGATATATGATTCTTGGCTGGCAATTTTTTTCATTCAAGTTTTTAAATAAATCAACTCATTGCCTTCTTGCCTGCGTGATTTCTGCCAAGTAGTCTGAGCTTATTCTTATTGGCTCTCCTTTGTAGGTGACTTTTCATTTATCCCTAGCTGCTCTTAAAATTCTCTCTTTATCTTTGACTTTGGCAAGTCTGATTATAATATGTCCTGGTGGCTGCTTTTCAGATCTACCTTATGTGGAGTTCGATGAGCATCTTGGAGAGATAGCCTCTCATCTTTCACAACATAAGGGAAGTTTTCTGCCAACAAATCTTCAACAATTCTCTCCGTATTTTCTGTTATCCCTCCCTGTTCTGGTACTCCAATCACTCATAGGTTATTTCTCTTGATAGAGTCCCACAGGATTCTTAAGTTTTCTTCATTTTTTAAAAATTTTTTTATCTGATTTCTCTTCAAATATATTAGTGCCAAGTGGTTTATCTTCAAGTTCAGAAATTCTAGCTTCTACTTGCTCAATTCTGCTCCTCTGACTTTCTATTGAGTTGTCTACTTCTGTAATTTTAGTGTTAATCTTCTGAATTTCTGAGTGCTGTCTGTCTATGGATTTTTCCAGCTTATTAAATTTTTCATTATCTTCCTGAATAATCTTTCTAACTTCTTCAATTGCTTTATCTGTGTGTTCCTTGACTTGTTCTATATATTGCCTCATTTCCTTCCTGATGTTTTGAAGGGTTCTGTATATTAAACTTTTGTATTCTGCCTCTGGTAATTCTAGGAACACACTTTCATCTAGAAGACCCCTGGATTTTTTGTTCTGAGAGCTTGTTGAGGTGATCATGGTCTGTTTTTTTATGTGAGCTTTGAGTGACCTAGCTTGATTATTTTCCCCTTTGGGGCTCTGACATCCTGTCCCCAAATGACTAGGTATATTAGTCTAGGAGTCCATTCACTTTTCTTAAATGAATTCAGCTCAGGTGTCCAGGTAGCTGATCATCAAGTATGTGGTACAGGCTCTGTCCTACAGTCTTGGAGGGGAGGGGTGATTGGTGCAGGTACCGGTATCTGGTTGTAGCAGGGTGTCATGCCCCGAGCAAGGCAGGGGGCTGAGAAGTGACCCCTGAGTGTCTCTGAGGAAAGCACATCCCTGTTCCCTAGAGTGTGCATGTGGGTGAGTTCTGCAGAAGGACTATGGGCACCCAGTGTTTTTGATTGTAAGGACTGGGAGGTACCAGTTATCCTTGGACTCCTGTCGTGGGTGGCTGGGTGACCCGAGTGGAGCTACCAGTCCTTAGGCCCCTGATGTGGGTAGGTGAGGACCCTGTTTAATAGGCAAAGTAATGTCAAATATCAAACACCCACCTCTCCACTGCACAGCTGAAATGGTTGGAGTCTGCCAATAAGGGCCTATTCTCCTGAAATAGGCCTACACAGGTCCATGCAGAGGGGAAAGGTGCTCAAAGTCCACAGACTGTTTATGCCTGGACAGGAGCCACTTTTGTCCTGAGCTTCCCCAGTTAGTGGAGCTGGCAAATTATCTTTTCCCCCAAATGCAAATTTTTTCCTTCTCCAAGGCTGGGAGTGTGACTCTTGGTGCTCAACAGTGCCTATATCAGGCGCAGAGAATTCAGCCACTGAAGCCGGCTTGGGAGTGGGGGGGGGGGGGGTGCATTAAAATATATGCAAGTATTTAGCTTTTGCCGAGGGTGCCATTCTTTTCTGGTCCGGCGGTGTGAGTAGGCTGTGTGGCTGGCTGCTTCTTCCTGAGGAAACTGTGGCCAAATGCTAGTACCAGCCCACTGCCGCGGCTATGGGAATGGTGCCTGAAGGCTCCCCACAATTCAGGTCTGGTAACTCTTCTCTGCTTCTGAACAGTCTCTTCCTCCCCCTGCCCCTCAGTTCATTTTCTAAGGTTGCCTTTGATGCTCAGGGCTCCAAGCTTGTCATAAGTATACTCATTTCACTTGTTTTTTGGGTCTTTGTCGTAAAGAAGGCTGGCTGGAAGCATCTGTCTGTACTGCCGTCTTGGCTCCACCTCCCAGCTCCCTTCTTATTTAATTAGAACAATAACCCCACCTGGTCCAGATAGTGGTGACCTATGCTTTTCAAATTAGTGAACCATTTCTGTTGTCTTGAATGGGATTTAGGGATTTAAATGGTGAAAACAGAATGCCAAACAGCATACCCTCTATCTGCTCAGAATGTCCATTAGTTAATACACACACACACACACACACACACAAACACACACAAAAGTATCATGAGATTCTTCCCATGACAGCTAGATAACCAACTGCTAAAGTTCAAAATCTCAGAGTTAAGTGAGAAAACCAAGCAATAAGAAAGCCAGAGAAGAAAGAAAAGATTTGCAGGCAATTTATGAAGATGGGAAAGGGATTTTTTTTTTTTTAACTAAAACACAAAGTTAAAAAAAATGCAAATTAATTAATTCCTAAGTTAATTCTGAATCTTCTGACAACTTGTCTTTTATAATGCTCTTTGAGGTATAGTTCACACTGTAAATCACACTGAAAGCTGCCCTCCCAGACTGCGCCACTCTCTCTGGCATATCCAGCTTGGAATCAGAATAAAGTCTTTCTTGTTACATCTCCAAGGCTACTTAGAACAAAATCCTCATGAACTCAGGAAGGTCAGAAAAAAACAGGAAGTATAACAAACAAAGAAAAACTTGGGTGAACTTTCCTGAACTTCAGATGTACTTCAATTTGATTTATAATTACCCTTGGGAAAGAGGATCAAGCAAATTTGTATTTTGCCGCTCCAGCAAGACTAGAAGTAGGTCTTCACAGAACAAAGAAAATCACAGATACACATGATTGGGACACAACTTGCTAAAGCCTGTGACTAGCTTCGTGCCTAGAGTGCAGCAAGGAGATGGTAAAAGTGTTTGAAAGGAATTTATCTTTTACCCTGGTTACCCTCAGTATTATTGTTCATTTGCCACCTATAATTAGCTGCTGTTCGAACCCACCCAGAGGCACCTCAGAAGATAGGCCTAGTGATCTGCTTCTCACAGCTTTGAAAACCCTGTGGAACAGTTCTACTCTGCACACCTCGGGGGTCGCCACAAGTCAAAACTGGCTCCATGGCAAGTAACAACAATTAGCTGCATAGAACTGGTTTCAACATAACATAAAAAAAAAAAAAAAAAATTTTTTTTTTTTTTTTTTTTTTAACATAAGCTACCTGGAAATCCAGAACACTGTTTTGTTCTGTTCTGTTTTCTAAATCAGCAAACATTCGCAGAGTAGTGCCAGATGTTACAGCTATATATTGGAGATACAGATTGTGTAAGATGAGTCCCAGGCCTTAAGAATTGTAGCAACTCTGAGGAGTAACCCCGGGGTTCTTTTTAAAGGGCTAAATTAGAAGTGAGGTCTGGTCCTTGGAAAGCTTTAAGGTGACCCCTCACACAGATGATGCCCTCCCCCAAGACACTCACTGATGGGACCACTTAAGAATCTGATTCACTACGTGCATGCCCCCCGTCTCTCTCTTGTATACAGCTTTAATGCACTAATTTTATGGCAAAATAATAGAAAAATCCCAAACAAATTATTTGGCAAATATAAGAAACAACTATGTTATATTGCCACAGAAAAAGACATTGTTCAAGACTGTGTATTGAATTTTTTTTTTTTAAGACCTCTTTATTTTGTAGATGACCAAATGAATGCCCCAAAAGGGCAACCAACTTTCCCAAAGTACCACAACAGCCTTATTTCATCAGACATAGAACTGCCTTGATTATTGATAACTCACATAAACATTCTTGACGGGCTGCTGTTGATCATTTGGCTTTTAATTCACTAGATTTTTTTTTTTTTAATGTCTTTTTAAAAATCCTGTCATTTAAGTAAACAGAAGAGCCACTTCTCTATCTAGAAGGAAGAGAAGCCTATTTACTGGCAAATAAAGCTAGATATTTCTGTGTTCCATGGTTACCGTTTTCCCTGAGGCAAATTTAAAATAACTAACAGTTACCATTGCAAAATTACAATGTGTTTCAAGTATAGAGGAAAACGTCTATATTTGGTAACAGAAATAGCAAATATTTATAAATATTAATGAAATCATTTTATATATGAATATTTGCAATGTTAGAATAAAATGAACAGATAGTATTTTGCATGTCTTTCTGCTTTATATAATGCCCTAATTAAAAATAAATTTCTTCAAGTATGGGATATTGTTAAATTGTCAAGATTTATCATTTTTCACTACCAAGAACATTATTACATTGTTTTGTTGTTGTTGCTTTGGGTTTGGCTATTAAATTATTTTATTCCACTCTATTTATGACCTGTTTACTAAGGCAGATAATGGGATGTGTATGATGTTATAAGAATAGCCTTGTACATACATGAATGTTAATTTTCAAAAGCTGGGTTTTTTTTCATTAATTCTTTCATAGAGTATATTCTAGAGACTAGAATTTCAAAGTCCCACAGAGTTCTATCATTAGCGTTTTTTTGTTTGTTTACTTTAAGTTGGCTATATCCTGGATCATGAAAATTAAGTATGAAAAGGTTTGTTATTGGATCTGTTAAATGTCTTGCTCTTCCTGCATGAAACACCTGTTAACTTCAAGGAAAGTATTTCAAGCTGAGAGGAAACCCTGCAACTGGAGTATGTATGGCTGTCATTTTCCACTTTCTAGAACTCAAATGTAAGTGTATATCTGAGGTCTTACCTAGGAGACCAAGTGATTTTTTTTTCTCTGATACCTAAGAATAATTTTTCACCAGGTTTAACTACTGTGTGCTTGCTGACATAATAATTATAATCATTAATATCTATTGAATGTTTACTGGTTGCCAGGCCTGTGGGTAAGTTTATTATAGACATTTGGTTTTATTATACACATTTGTTTCATTTAATCTTCACAGCTCAGCAAGGTAGGTACGATTATTGACTTCATTTCACAAATGAAGAAAGCAAAGTTTTGAAAGGTTAAGTAACTTGCGGTGAAATCACACAACCATTAGTGGCAGAGCATTTATTGGAGCCCTGGTTTAGCTGATTTGGAGCCCGTTTTCTTAACCACCATAACACTCTGCTGTTATGGATTGAATTGTGTCCCCTCCAAAAAAATGTGTGTCAACTTGGCTAGTCTGTGATTCCCAGTAGTGTGTGATTGTCCACCATTTTGTCATCTGATGTGATTGTCCTATGTGTTGTAAATCCTACCTCTATGAGGTGAAATTAATGGCAGTTGTGTTAATGAGGTAGGACTCAATCTACAAGGTTAGGATGGGTCTTAAGTCAACCTCTTTTGAGATATAAAAGAGACAATTGAACAGAGAGACATGAGGACCTCATACCACCAAGAAACAAGAGCCAGGAGAATAGCATGTTCTTTGGGCCTGGGGTCTCTGCACTGAGAATCTCCTCAATCGGGGAAGAAGAATGACAAGGAACTTCCCCCAGAGCCAACAGAGAGCCTTCCCCTGGAGCTGGCACCCTAAGTTCTGACATCTAGCCTCCTAGACTGTGAGGGAATAAATTTCTCTTTGTTAAAGCCATCCATTTGTGGTATTTTCTGTTATAGCAGCACTAGATGACTAAGACATCTGCTTACAAAAATAATTCCTTGCTATGATGAGGGAAAAAAGTTTTTAAAGCTCAATTCACAGTTCAAGCAAAATTTAAGAAGAAAGAAATAGCTACTAAGTTTTCTCAAGTACTTACCAATATTTTCTCTTTTACCAGTAATTTGTTATGTGTTGAGAAATGAGGTGGAAAGTACTTCAGGTGTAGGTGTAGGAGACAATCCTGAATTTCAGATCTTGTTGATTTCTATCCAAATTAAATCTTGAATTTTAATATGTCTTGAAAGTGAAGACTGAACTTTTTCTGAATTTTCAAAAGCAGAGTACATATTTGCGTACATGTCTGCAAATCCCTAACTGTTAGGTTTGTATAAGCAAAGCTGCTTTTGCATACACTTTGTTGGACCAGTTGTATTTTAAATTGTTTTGTTATGTAGTATTTGATACATGAAAAAATACATATGTTATAAATACATGGATTACAAGGCATAAAATTAAAATAAGTACCTGTGACCTCGCCAGGAATATCTACCTACCTCGTTGCTACCATCCCCAATGCCATGTTTAGCTACGGGCACCCTTCATTGTGACTTTTCTACACCTCCTTGCCAAGAAGGTGGATTTATCATTTCTTTGCTTTTTAAAAATAATTTTATTTAAATGTATATATCCTGAACAACATATTGTTTAATATTATGAACTTTTGTGCTTTCTAGAAAAGATATCATAATATGTACATAATCTATGTGGACTGGTCTATTCATTCACCTTTCCTCCAAAGATTTATTCTTCTTCTGTATGTAGACATTTTTTGTTGATTTCAAGGCCATATAATATTCTCTTTTATGACTGTAACACTATCAATTTTCCCAGCAATGGGCATTTTAGTCATTTCATGTGTTCTCCTCTTTTAGTCAATGGTCCTATGAATATAACTGTACATGCTTCCTGGACAAAACTATCTGCATATCTAGGAGAGCCATCTTTCCAGAGCAACATTTAAAAGTCAATTCTGAAAATCCAGTTCCCAAAGCTAAAACTTGTGAATATTATTATTTTTTTAATTTTCTATTGTGCATGAGGTAAAATTTTACAGAACAAATTAGTTTCTCATTAGATAGTACATAAAGTGTTCCATGACATTGGTTTCATTCCCCACAACGTGTTAGCACTTTCCCCATTTTGGACCTAGGTTTTACGTTTTCCTTTCCTCCTGATTTTCTACCCCTTTCTGTCTTCTCATCTTTGCTTTTGGGCAAATGTCACCCTTTTAATTTCATATAATTGATTGTTCTAAGAAACATGTTCCTCTTGGGTGTTATTGTTTATTTTGTATGGACCTGTCTATGGTTTGGCTGGGAGGTGGTCTCTGGGAATGGCTTCAGTTCCAGGTCAGAAAGTTGTTTCAGGACCATAGTCTCAGGGGTTCCTCCAGTCTCTGTCAGAACAGTTAGTCTAGTCTTTTTTGTGAATTTGATATTTGTTCTACAATTTTTCTCCTACTTTGGCTGGGACCCTCTGTTGTGATCCCAGTCAGAGTGGTTATTAGTGGTAGTTGGGCACCATCTAGTTCTTCTGGTCTCAGGGTCATGTAGGCTGTGGTTCATGGGGTCCGTTAATCCTTTGGACTCATTGCTCCCTTGAGTCTTTGATTTTCTTCATTCTCCTTTGCTCCAGATGGTAAGAGACCAGTAGTAGTATCTTAATGGTTGCTCACAAGTTTTTAGACCCTGGACACTATTCACCAAAGTAGGATTCAGAACACTGTCTTTATGAACTATGTTGTGCCAATTGATGTAGATGCCTCCTGAGTCTATGGTCCTTCGCTTTTAAGCCTAAGAAATTTATTCTGTGAGGTGTTTGGTTATGTCTAAGAAATTGTCCTGACTGTGGCCCTTGTGTGCTCTACTGTCTATATTAATACCTGAGCAGCACCTACACTCATGTATGTAAAAATATCCACCACTAAACCCATATCTATAGATGGGTGTGTTCCCTTACAACTTCCCACACCTCTTGGACTACCTGATAAATTATTGTTTGTTAATACTATTGGTGCAGGATTATCTATGCTATAGTAATTACCATAGTTGCATTTGTGAACATTATTTTCTTATTGTAGCAAATGCTTGCAAAATTGCATCGCACGATGAAAAGTGACATTCTGTCATTAAGTCAGTGTAATTCTGTTTACTGTGAGCATGTATAAAATAAAAAATCAGGCATTTTAAAGTCTTGACCTTTGCCAAGGAGAGATTTGAATATAGCACATATCTATAGCTGACAAAACTAGAAAAAAATTCCAAGAATATTATTTGAGCTGGTCGTGGCCTTTCTGACCAAATAAGTCAGCTACAGCATTTCATGGTTTAAAAGACTATTAAAAGTGTTACACTCATGCTTGTTTAATAAAGGGTCTGTTGCCACACTCACTTTAGCAAAAAACAGTACAAGTGGCATTTAAAATAAAAATAAGTAAAGAAAATATCATCCAAAGCAGATACAAAACTGGGGAAGATGCCAGATATATTGTTTGGCAGCCACCGTTTAATCTCTTTCTTTATAGTTCATTGGCATTATGGAAAAGGGGTTGGGTTTTAAATGCAGATATCCTAAGGAGAGGAAAGAACCTTACAGAATGCCTGGTGCAGTGTTTTTGAGACCATGAAACCTCAAGTATATATAGTAAAATCTGTGAAATCCAGAAACCATGTAAGGTAGAAACCTGTCAGAGAAGGAAAACTCGAATATTTTCTGCTAAATAGTAAGCGACAGAAAAGTGGTGATTGTATCCTGTCAAAGGTGGAAAACTTGCAAGACTCGGAAAAACAAGGCAGTTCCATCAAGTTCCACCTCTCACAAGTTTCACTGCACATTTTAAAATGAAACGTTGATGAAAACCCTCTTTAAAATACTGTGAAATTTTTCAGTTCATTAGATTATTATTCTGTCTTTGACAATTTCTGCTGCTTTGTGTTTATTGCCCTTCGTTTCCTTTATAACTAACTTCCATTTTCTAGCTACCCTTAATGCTGCCTTCACAAGGGTAATTTGGCTGTTATTAATGATTAGAATTTATATCACTTACTGATAATTTTTTACCTATTAACTTTAGGTTGTCCTGGAAGAATTACAACCACAATGTTTCTTAGAAGCAAGGATGGCGAGACGTCCTCTCAGACACTTTGGACATGTTATCACAAGGGATCAGTCCATGTAGAAGGACATCATGCTGGGCAAAGCAGAGGGTCAGCAAAAAGGAAGAAGACCCTCAACTAGATGGACTGACACATTGGCTGCGACAAAGGCTCAAGCATAACAACTATTGTGAGGACGGTGCAGGGCAGCACAGTGTTTTGTTCTGTTGTCCATAGGGTCACTATGAGTCAGAACTGACTCAACAGCATCTAACAACAACAATAACCTTAAGCTTCCCTATGAGATTGAAAATAAAAATCTAAGAATTAGAATATTAGCCTAACTTGAAAATCTACAATTTTAAACTAATTATGGACCTACAATATTAAATGAAAAATTAAAGTTATATGGATTTCTTCTCCCTGTTCCCTTTTCTCTCGAAAAACAAAAGTAATTTGCCTCATTTCTCTACTTCTTTATAATAGATCTGACAGAAATATACTTAAGAAATCTGGGTGACAACTTGTGGTTTATTTTAAGCAGAATGCAAATTCTATTGATTAAAAAATGACTTACATTCATACATCAGAGTCGAAATAGAAATTTTAGCACAGATGGGAATAAGAAATTTTACAAATTTTCTTTAAAGAAACCAACTCTAAAACCTGTAATACAGTTGAATTGTGCACTATTTCAACTACCTTACCTCTGTAGTATTCAATTTATATTAAGTTTAAATAACTTTGCAGGGCTCTGAAAATTAATAACCACATGAAGTATATTATAATCTTACTACTAAGCAGTGTGTTGCATTACACAAGGAATGTTTGTGTTTTGGAATTTAAAAATAACATAATAGTGTCATGAGTGGGTTTAAAAAATATCTGGTGACTGGCTTATTTTAAGTGATCACCTTAATTCAGAAAAATCTATTTTTAAATATTTTTTAAAGGCATTTTGAACATTTTTGGATAATGGATTTAAACAACTGCATGCAAATAAATTACCATTTTTAAAGCTTTTCATCTGATTGTTTTAAACTAATGTAAAGTTGTGGGAATAACTTTTATCTTCCAATTAAAAAAAAAATATTGGGAGATATGAAGGAGGAGAAAGAGTAAAGGGAGTGGAAATGAAGGAGAAAGAATCTCTAACAGAGCTCACTTGAAGAGTCTAGATGAAACGCACACAAGCCTGAGGATGTCTGGTGAAAGGCTGAGCAGACTATTTGCATGGGTGTTGATTGAGACATCTTCTAGGAGACAACCCCCTCAGAAGAAAGAGTCAATGCAGTCAGCTTGATTCAGTAACAGTCATTTAAAGGAAAAGCTGATACTCAAGACAGCAGTATGTCTATTCCTCAGATTAGTCTCCCAGCCATCCCTCACTGAAATCCTACCTGAAATGGACCAAGTGCAGGAACAGAAGTATAAACTGGAAGGATTATTTCAGTAAATAGATCTTTGTAAAACACAAGAGCATAAGAAGAACTGCTTTGAAACCCCTTAGAGCAGAGTGTGGAATGACAAGAAGGGACTGCCTCCTCGCACCTGATTACTGTACATTTTGGATTCCATCATAGCTTCCAATCTGGTGCCCAGAGAGCAGTGGGGCTGGAGAAAGGGGTTTATTGGATACTGGGCAGCAAAAGGGGTATCTGGCAGGACATGGTGCTACTAAGCAGATGCCCAGCTAGATATGGCAGTGCCAACAGACAAAGCAGCACACAACATGTGTCAGACAGTGATCATCAGGACCTAGATGGGGCGGATATAAGACTTGCAAAAGTGTGACCAATTATAATATCCTTTCTGGCCCAGAAATACTTACAATACACTTTACAGAAGACCATGGTCCTTGTAAACATGTTAGCACAGGAGTTAGTGAACGTGGATCATTATTGTTAATGTGACTACATTTGCATCAATGGGATAATGACACCTGGGAAATCTTGGGAGAACTGTACATGCAACAAAAACAAAATGGAGCCATTTAATCAGGTAAGCATAATTAACTTTACATCAAAATTTTATAAATCAATCTATACATCATATCAGAAGAGTAACAGCCAAAACAAAAGGATTTCAAGTAAGTCTTTTCCTTTAAGTATAAGAAAATTAAAATTCCAGGTGCCAACTAGTAGATATGATTGGAGTGCTGCGGTCGGAAATCATTTTGCAACAACTACAGTAAATATTGACAAAAATAATGGATGCTAAATCTAAGGAGAAATGTTGATGAGGGACAAGATATTTGCATGCTCTCAAAGTGCCTACCCACAGATTGCTTATCATTTTTGAGGAAAAAAAACAGTAACTATATATAGTGGAGAAACCAGACAATAACTTGACTGACTAATCCAAATTGATGCCACTAACGAAGGACAGATAAACATCACTCACCTCTAGATGAGATACCCTGAGAAGGACACAGCATCACTTATTGCTATGGATTTGAATTATGCCCCCCCCCCCAAATATGCACTGTAATCCTAGCCCCTATACTTGTGGATATAATCCTGTTTGAGAATCGGGTTTTCTTTTTCAAGTTGGTGAGGCCATATCAATGTCAGAATTTGAATTATGATGTTGGAAAGAATATTGAATAAACCATGGACTGCCAAAAGAACAAACAAATCTGTTTTGGAAGAAGGACAGCCAGAATGCTCCTTAGAAGCTATGATGGAGAGATTTTTGCCTCACATACTTTGGACATGTTATCAGAACGGACCAGTCCCTGGAGAAGGACATCATGCTTGGTGTAATAGGCTGGGTTCTCTAGAGAAGCTGAACCAGTGAAGAGTATATATATAGAGAGAGAGAGCAAGAGAGGAAGACAGAGAGAGATTAACTCGAGGAAATGGCTCACGTGGTTTTAGAGGCTGGCAAGTCCCAAGTCTGTGGATCAGGTGTCAATATGTAGGCTTTTCCAGATTCACATAGCTGCAGGGACTGATGAATACAAGATCAGCAGGTAAGATGGCAGACTGCTGGCTCACAGGCTGTGGAGGCTAACGAATCCCAAGATTGGCAGGTAAGACAGCAGAATCTCCCTTACTATTTACCAAAAGTCTCTTCAAGGCTATCTAGGCTGCGGAACCTGATGAATTCCAAATTGGCAGGCAATACAGCAGGCACCTGTCTCAAACCCCAAGAACTGGAGGTCAGATGATGATGAGCTGGATGCAGGATCCAGAGCAAGCAAATTTGTCAGAACATCTATATATATTGGATGCAAACCACAACCCCAAGGAAACTCCCCTTACAACTGACTGATCATATCAGGTCACATCATGGAGGTGATTACATCAGATCACAAAATGGAAAATGACTACTTCATTACATTACTGCCAAATTACATCATAACTGACAAATCACTGAGAATCATGGCCCACCCAAGTTGGCACAAAACTTTTACCACCTCACTTGGTAAAGTAGAAGGTCAGTGAAAAAGAGGAAGACCTTCAATAAGATGGATTGATTGACACAATGGCTGTGACAATGAGCTCAAACAGCAACAATTGTAAGGATGGCATGGAATCGGGCAGTGTTTTGTTCTGTTGTACATATGTTTGCTATGACTTAGAACTGACCCGGTGGCACCTAACAACAACAACAGCCTCCTGAACCATAAGAAAATAAATTTCTGTTCTTTAAAGCCACCCACTTGTGGTATTTCTGTTGTAGCAGCACTAAGAAACTAAGACAGAATTTGGTTCCAAGAAGTAGGAGGTGCTATTCTGCAGAAGTGGTTTACAGTTGAGTAAATGGTAGAAGCTGGAGCAGTTTTTGTGTGTTTGATAGTAAGAGCCTAGATTGCCTTGAAGAAACTGTTGGTAAAATTATAGACAGTAAGGAGACTCTGACAAAGGCTCAGAAATAATTGAGAGCTTTGGGGGAAACTTCTATGGTCATGAACATAATGTGACTGTTAAATGTTCTACAGGTGAAGTTTTAAAAGGAAATAATGAACAGGTTATCAGACAAGAAGGAAGGTGACTAAGACACTTATATGGCATGTTGACAGGTGATTTTTAACCTGGACCTAATTATGAGGAAACTTTTTTTTTTTTTTAAATAAAGAACATTCTACAAAAAGTGAGGAGGGGATTGTATTACTTGAAAGTGTCAATGCCACAAAAGATTAAGAAAGGCTGTATGAACTTTCAGATTAAAGGAGACCAAAGAGATGTGAAAACTAAATCCATATCTGATACTCTAGTGGACTCAGTACTAGAGGGGAAAACCGTTATAAAGTATGTTATTGAGTTAATAGACAACATTGGAATAAGAAAGATAAATTGATAAAATGCATTGTATAGATGTTAAATTTACTAATGCTGACATACAGTTCTTATTTGAGAATATTTTTTCTTTGGAAATACATACTGAAATATTTCAGGGTAAAGGGCCAGAATATTTATAACTTACTCTCAAAAGTTTCACAAAAAAAGCATTTGTGGTGGTGGGAAAAAATTATAAGGCACAGGAGGTAAAATGTTAATTGAATCTGGGTGAAGTGTCTATGTGTGAAGTGTTCCCAAGACCACACTCTGTGACTTGGTGGTGGACTCACAGAACTCAGAAAACTGCTACACTTGTAGTTATGGTTTATTACAGTAGAAAGCTACAGATTCAAATCAGCAAATGGAGAAGACGCATGGGCAAAGTGTAGGAGAAGCCAGGCACAAGCTTCCAGGTGTTCCCTCCAGTGGAGATGCATGAGGAAGTGCTTAATTCTCCCAACAATGATGTATAAGAACTCGTGAAGTATTGCCAATCAGAGAAGCTCATCCGAGCCTTGGTTTCCAGGGTATTTATCGGAGATCAGTGACATAGGCAGGTAGCACCCATGTGGCTGACCTTAGCTACTCAGTCTATAACCCTCCAGAAGTCAATCTCTTACAGCATGACCCAGGGCCTCAAGCATACAAAAATGCTTTCATCGGCAGGATATTCCAGGACATATGGGTTATCTCTCAAGAGTCTGATCAAGGGTCAATTCTGAAGACAGGCCTTTGGAATATGCAGGATTTGGACAACCAGGCCTGCTTAGTTAGCACTTTGGTGCACAGTACCATAGATACTCTTTGGACTATTCTTATTCTTGCAACTTTTTTTAAGTTTGAAATTATTCCAATAAACAATTTTAAAAAGTTAATAATATATATGTTATAATGAGGGTCCTATTTTATTTTTAAATGACTTTCAAGTTTAGATGGAATAGATAATTCAAAGCACAGGAGTCAGACCTGTGCCATGTGTGAGCTCAGCATGGTTGATACCATGAAGTTTCCAGATGGGAAGCAAGAACAGTAGGAAAAGTAGGCACAATGTTTGTTAGCTCCACGCCATGCTGTCAAACGATTACAGCATTCATACAGCATACAAACAAATAACATCATGTTTCACAATTATCATTAAATGACTTTCTCTGAAACTTCAAACCATCTTTAGAAATATATGCTATTTACGTATGAGTTGCTAATTAACACCTGTTTTCCCTGGAAAATAATTAAAAAAAAAAAAAAACTGATGATTCAAGGCCTCCATTTTACAGGTGAGAAAACCAAGCTCTTTGAAATAATTCATTTGATCAAAGTCTCCTAGACAGTCTGTGGTGAACCAGAGAAAGAACTCAAAGTTCCAAGCTCCCAGGCAAGAGCCCTTGACTTGAATTCACACTGCTTTTTACCATGCAAGAATATAAAGCAGTGAGAACTTCTTAGAATCTGCTTTCCTGCGTTCCCATCTCCCGATCCTCCATCAGGCTTTTCCCTGTCTTATGATCACTCAACCCAAAGCACCACAGATTATTAGACCTATTTTTATGTCCCTTTTACTAATGTCATCTTGTAAATAATTATATCATACATCAGAACTCTTTGCATTGCAAGTGACAGAACATCCGACCTACACCTGATTAAGCACAAAGGCAAGTTATTGGCTCATGTTACTAAGCAGTACTGGGTAGAACTGATTGCAACAGTGGCTTGATTCTGGGTCTCCAACAATGGCGCAGGACCAATAGTAATTGTCTTCTCCCTGCGGCTGTCAGAGCTACTCAATCCCAGATTCAAATCTAGGGGAAAACAGGCATTTCTCTCAGCAATCCCTGCAATACCTTGTGTTTCATTGGCTCTGACTGGATATTATATCCATCCCCAAGTCAGTCACTGTAGCCAAGAGAATACAAGGTTCTGACTGGCCAGACCCTTCTTATCTGCTCACTTCTGGTTAAGGAACAGGTCAACTTTATCCATAGCATTGAGATGAGCCTATCAAAGGATGCAATTGTCCAGGGAAATATAGAATATGCATACCAGAAGAGTGTTAAATGGATGCTGGGTAGCTGATTTTTACTTCAACAGTTTTTTTCCATGTAATTTCATTTCAGATTCAACATCTCATTCCTAATTACCCTTGTCTTTCTACTTTGCTGTTGACGGAGTTACTTCATGTTCTTAAAGTTGGGGGAGAAAAGCAAATCAGGTTGATTTCAGCACCACGTGTCACCCTCAGCTCCATCATTACAGATAAGTATATTCTGCATACTTTTATTCTGTGTAACCAACCCACTAGAGCAGAGAGAAATCTGACATGCTTGCAATCTCCCTCCAGCAAGTCTTAAGGGAACAGTTATTTCATTCAATAGATTGAAAATGTCCCAAAGCAAGTTCTACACAGTTTTTAAGCTTTCTCTTAAGTTAGCTTATAATTATCTCAGCTTTGGTTTCAGTTTTCTTGTCATTCTCACACATGAAAAAATAAGTTTATCATCTCATGCCAGAGGAGATCTTCCCGTTGGCACCCAAACACTTTAACATTTGAAATTATACTGTGGCTAAGAGGACAACCTACAAAAACCATCCTCGCACACTGATATTTCCACTGGCTCCTTCCTGTGAAACGCGTATGAAACATATGCTCATTAGTTACAGGAACCAATTTAAATGATAATGTCTTCAAATGGCCAACATCAAATAAACTTAGGGAGTAAACATCATTGCGACATGGTAAACAAGCTATGAAGTGCAGCTGAGTGTGAAGGTGATTATCAAGGGACAGGGCTGGTGAGTGCAGGACAAGTAAACCAACCTACTACAGGATAATAACTCAAACGTCTCACACAGCACACTCCATCATTTCTCCCTTAGCTCTGCTGCCACACTCTTTCTTGCAGGTAGAAAAAAAAACAAATCCCCAAGCTCTTGCTGGCATGCTCAATGCTCATTAAAACGGAGAGAGTATTTCACATGGAAGGAGATGTGCGTGAGATTTGGTGTGTAGCTGCATGACTCTTGTAAGGTGTGTATGAATAGGGACATGAGTATAGCTATTCTATTGCTAGTATTGACCTGGTGGCACAATGGTTAAGTGAGCACTTAACCACTGAAAAGTTGGAGGTTCAAACCCACCCAGATCAGTTGGAGGTTCAAACCCACCCAGGGTCTCTGTGGGAGAAAGACTTGGCAATCTGCTTCTGAAAAAATTACAGCCTAAAAAACTCTATTAAGCACTTGTACTCTGTCATATGGCATCCCTATGAGTCAAAAATCAACTCAGTGACACCTAACAATGACAAGATTCAGAAAATCACAAATTCATTCTACAATTCAAAGCTACTATTGTAGACTTTGCCAACAGAGGCTCATAAAAATAACTCATCCTTTATCTCCTAACATTAAACATATTTTTAAATACTGCCATACTACATTGCAAGAATGGAAATTCCTGAACATTTAATTATGCTCATGTGGAACCTGTACGTAGATCAAGAGGCAGTCGGTAAGAACAAGACAAGACAATGCTGTGTGATTTAAACTCAGTAAATGTGTGCATCAGGGTTGTATTCTTTCACCATATGTATTGAGTCTGTATGCTGAGTAAATAATTGGTGAAACTGGACTAAATGAAGAACAGGCCATCAGGATTGGAGGATTATTCATTAACAACCTGTGTTATGCAGATGACATAACCTTGCTTGCTAAAAGAGAAGAGAACTTGAAGCACTTACTGATGAAGGTCAAAGACTACAGCCTTAAGTGTGGATTACACCTTAACATAAAATAAAGATCCTCACAACTGGACCAATAAGCAACATCATGAAAGACAGAGAAAAGACTGAAGTTGTCAGGGACTTCATTTTAGTTGGATCCACGATCAAACACATGAGAGCGGCAATCAAGAAATCAAACACTTTGCAGTGGGCAAACCTGCTGCAAAGGACCTCTTTAAAGTGTTAAAAAGCAAAGATGTCACTTTAAGGGCTAAAGCGACCTGACCCAAGCCATGGCATTTTCAGTTGCCTCATAAGCATGTGAAAGTTGGACAATGAATAAGGAAGACCGAAGAATTGATGCCTTTGAATTATGGTGTTGGCAAAGAATATTGAATATACCATGGACTGCTAGAATAACAAACAAGTCTATCTTGGAAGAAGTGCAGCCAGAGTGCTCCTTGAAAGCGAGGATGGCGAGACTTCATCTCACTTACTTTGGACATGTTGTCAGGAGGGATCAATCCCTGGAGAAGGACCTCACTCTTGGTAAAGTAGAGGGTCAGCGGAAAAAGAGGAGGACCCTCAATGAGATGGATTGACATAGCAGCTGCAACAATGGGCTCAAGCATAATGATCATGAAGATGGAGCAGAACCAGTCAGTGTTTCATTCCATTGTACATAGGGTTGCTCTGAGTTGGAAGCAAGTCAACAGCACCTAACAACAACAACGTAATATTTAGAAGATTTTAGGAAAAAAACCATTTTAATACCAAGTAAAATTTGCCAGGTACTAGTTTATGCACTAAATATACAAAGAGGTCGTGGACTAATAGAGGAAATGGCCAGAAAAATAATAATACATTGTGATCATGTGGAAGTGTGTTATCAAAGGAACAAGGAAGAAAAAGCACTGAATTCTGCTGAAGGTGGGGGCGGGCGGTGGGGGGGACGGGTTTCAAAGAGAGCACAATAGCCTTAGAACATTTAAGTTGGTGTGAAATGTAAAAGGTGAGTTTACCAGATTGACAGAGGACAAGGAAGCTATTCCCAGCAAAAAGGGCATTATGTGCAGAGAAATGAAAATCTATGACCCGTTCTGAAAGCAGCAAGTTAAGGAGTGTAGGGAGGGCAGTAGGAGGAAATGAGCCTAAAAAGATAGCTTAGGCCTTATTTGTTTTGAATTTTTAATAGCACATATTACAAATTTTTAAATATAGATAAGAAAAAGCAAACCAAAAAATGAATCATAATCTGAATACCCAATTAACCTTGTTGACAGCTTTCTAAACAAAGCCATAAATATAAAAAGGTTAATTAAAATAACATAAAAATACAGGAAGGAAGTAAAAGCCCCACCTTGTCTTCTCTGATACCTACCCAAAGGGAGCTACTGTTAACAATTTCTTATGTTTTCTTTGAGAAAAAAGTATTTTTGAATAATCTGAATTTTTAAATATAGGAAATAATACTATACATGTGATTCTGCATCTTGTTCCTTGCGGGGGGTCATCATATACTTGGGGGATTTCTCTGTGGCAGCATCCAAAACTTGTTGCCGTCGAGTCAATTCTGACTCATAGCGACCTTATGGGACAGAGTAGAAGTGCCCCGTAGAGGTTCCAAGGAGCAGCTGGTAGATTCAAACTGCCAACCTTCTGGTTACCAGCCAAGCTCTTAACCACTGTGCCACAAGGGCTCCATGGCAACAAATGCAGATCTAATTCAGTATTTTTAGCAGTTGAATAGTATTCCATGGTAGGGCTGAAACAATTTAAGCAATTTGATTGATAGCTGTGTTGGTAGGTTTTGTTTTTGGTTTTTGTTTGTTTTATTCTTATTTTGATTTTGGTATTACTTTATTTACATAAATACCTTGGCTAAATGGCCCTCCAAAATCTTCCCAACAATTTATTCCGCCATTAACAGTTCATCAAACGTGCTTTTCACACAGGCTTGCCACCCGTGAAAATCATTGAACCTCTTGAATTTACTAACCTAACAGATGAAAATTTTTTATCTTGATAATTTGACTTCCAGGGCTTTAAATCAGAGTGTGCCTTTTCATAATATGGCTAGCCAATTTTGGACATAGATTTTGAAGAAAATTTTCCACCATGTTGTTATGGATTGACTTGTGCTCCCTAAAGATATGTTGAAGTCCTAACCCCATACCTGAGGATGTGAACTCATTTGAAAATAGGGTTTTTCCTTTGTTATCGATTAGTTAAATGAGGTCATACTTGAGTAGGGTGGGTCCAAACCTAATCCCTTCTGAGTGCTTCCTTACAAAAGGAGAGAACAGGCACAGAAACAGAGTCACACACACAGGGGAGACACCACGTGAATATCCCTCTATGAGCCAAGGAACATCACCATATGACCAGGGCCATCAGACAATGAAAGAGACAAGGAAGATCTGCCACTAGAGCTGACAGCAGATAGCCTAGCTCTTCCAGCACTTAGAATTTGGATTTCTAGCCTTCAGAACTGGGAGACAATAAAATTCTGTTTTTTTAAAGCCACCCACTTTGTGGTATTTTCTTACGAAGCCCTAGTAAACTACCAAAAAAACCAAACCAAACCCAGTGCCGTCGAGTCGATTCCGACTCATAGTGACCTTATAGGACAGAGTAGAACTGCCCCACAGAGTCTCCAAGGAGCACCTAGTGGATCTGAACTGCCGAACTGTGGGTTAGCAGCTGCAGCACTTAACCACTACACCACCAGGGTTTCCCTAGCAAACTAAGATGTATGCTAATAGGCTTGGACATTATCCTGCAAATAAAAAGTTCTGTGTCTTTAAAGATTAACTCTTGGTACTATCTGGATGACAAAACGGACAGAGAAATGACTAAGTTTTATTTTATTACTCTTGCCACTTTGTTTTACTTTAAGTCTTTTATCTGCCCTCTTAATTACTGTGTTATAAATTTTACAGAAGTATCAAATTTACTCTTAAGGCATATGGAATAAAAATAATTTGGATGGTGAGTCAGTCCTTCAAGGTTTCATATTGATCTACCCAAGGAAATTAAGAGGGATGAGAATGGAAACTCTCATGCCTGGAGTACTAATGGTAGGAAGGCACTGCCTTATGGATTTAGCCACAGAAGCTCACTGAAATCAGTCTGGTTATCAATGATTTCTCAATGAACACTTATTTCTTCTGATGTTGAAATCAACCTCATTACTTCAACTAATAGCAAGATGGGCTGGATCAAAAATGGTTGCTGACTTTTATGTCATTCATATATTCAGATATTTATCATGTTTTCATTATACAGTAACTATTAAAAAAAAAAAAAACCTCATTGTCATTGAGTCAATTCTGACTCATAGGGACCCTATAGGACAGAGAAGAGCTGCCCCATGGAGTTTCCAAGGAGCATCTGGTGGATTCGAACTGCCAACCTTTTGGTAAGCAGCTGTAGCTCTTAACCACTATGCAACCAGGGTTTCCATATATATTGGCCCTTAATTTGTCATCAATATGGGTCAATACTTTGTATTGTGTGATTAGACAAACCCAAAACATTAAAAAATGTTTTCAAAAGGATACTAGAGAGGCGGGGCCAAGATGGCTGACTAGGTACAAGCTACCTCGGATCCCTCTTGCAACAAAGACTGGTAAAAACAAGTGAATCGATCACATACATGACAACCTACGAACCCTGACCATCAAACACAGATCTAAAGAGTTGACCTGAGTGACAGAGGCTGAGAACGAACAACCATGGCGAATCTGCGACTGTTTTCGGAGCCTGGAGCCAGCGCCCCAGTCAGGAAACCTTGGTGCCGGACTTTGGACTGGGCACAGGGGAGGTAAGCACCGCATCCTGAGACGATGCAGAAACGGGACACAGCCCTACCCCCCAGAATTGACCTCGGGGGAAGCCCAGCCAGTGCACGCAGGCAGCGCAGTGACGCTGCTGACAGGATGAGAAGTCACCAGGAGGCAGCAACTGGTTTTGGAGCCGGAAGCGCGGCGTCCCAGCCGGGGAACCTTGGCGCTGGGCTTTGGACTGGGAGTGGAGGAACTAACCATGGCTTCTGAGACAGCGCAAGCAAGGGACGCAGGGCTGACCCTCGGGGGCAATCTCTACCCAGCCAGTGCACACAGTCAACGTGCCCCTCGGGAATTTCAGATAAAACAGTCATCCCAAGCAAGATAAGTAACTTTGTCTATATTCTGGGGTGCTACTCACTCCTATTTATCTGAACCCTCCCCTCCCCTTCCCAGGTGGCTTCATTAACATTGGAATTTCCTGAGCCAGAGAGAGAACTGGGCTGTTTTTTTTTTTTTTTTTCTTTCCTTTCTTTTTTTGGTCTTTTCCTAACCATTCTCCTGGCCTGAGAGAAGCAGCTACAAAAAATCCAGGGACCAAAAATCCTTCCCTAATTGGACTAAAAACACAGAACCAGCTCCAGCCAAGCATATGTGATCCACAGTCTTGGGCTTTCATCCCTACAGGGAACAAGGTGGCTATTATAATGCAAAGACATTTCTGATACGGATCTGACTGTAATTGTTTTAGCGGATTACTGGAAAGACAAGTTTCCCAGGTCTGATATCTCTGCATCTTCAACAGAGCCCTCACTGACCCACAACAGGGAACTGAGGGCAGAAACTCCCCCCAGACCACCTATCCTCTTGCCTTAGGGGTCTAAGGAGGGTGACACCTACCAATCTGTAGAGGTACTTGCATTGGGGGCCTAAGGTACAGCTGCAGAGCCCACACACCAAAGTGCTTTAGGAATAGAGACACACCTACCTCACTGGCACTTGGGGGAAGCCTGTCAGCATTCTGCCCCCACTGGAGTGTGAACCCCTGCTGCTACTAGAATCTGGTACACACAACTATCACCACTACTTCTCTAGGTGGATAGGTGACAGTGTGCACCACACACTTGGTGACATAAAAGCAGATTCTACTCAAGAATACTGAATGGACTCTTAGGTTTATATATCTGGTAATAGCCCAAACCAGCTGGTAATAGGACATAAGTGATTCAAAGGCTACAATAATCAAGACAGCGCAATCTAGTAGCCCATCTAGGTATATTGAAAGAAAACAAAACAAGATAAGACTCAGTGAGCAAATATAGAATAAATCACTACAATATCTTAGTGATGGCTCGGAGACAGCAGTCGATATCAAACCAAATAAAGAAGCAGACATGATTGCTTCTACAACTCCCCAAACTAAAGAATCAAAATCTTTTCCAAATGAAGATACAATCCTGGAATTGCCAGATGCAGAATATAAAAAACTTATTTACAGAATGCTTCAAGACATCAGGAATGACTTCAGAAATGAAATAAGGCAATCTACAGAAAAAGCCAAGGAACACACTGATAAAGCCATTGAAGAACTCAAAAAGATTATTCGAGAACACAGTGGAAAAATTAATAACCTGCAAGAATCCATAGAGAGACAGCATTCAGAAATCCAAAAGATTAACAATAAAATTACAGAATTAGACAATGCAATAGGAAGTCAGAGAAGCAGACTCGAGCATTTGGAATGCAAAGTGGGAAATCTGGAGGACCAGGGAATTGACACCAATATAGCTGAAAAAAAAAATCAGATAAAAGAATTAAAAAAAATGAAGAAACCATAAGATTCATGTGGGACTCTATCAGGAAGAATAACTTCCGTGTGATTGGAGTCCCAGAACAGGGAGGGATATCAGAAAACACAGAGAGAATAGTTGAAGATCTGTTGGCAGAAAACTTCCCTGACATCATAAAAGACGAAAGGATATCTATCCAAGATGCTCGTCGAACCCCATTTAAGATTGATCCAAAAAGAAAATCACCAAGACATGTTATCATCAAACTTGCCAAAACCAAAGATAAAGAGAAAATTTTAAAAGCAGCCAGGGATAAAACAAAGGTCTCCTACAAAGGAGAATCAATAAGAATAAGTTCAGACTACTCAGCAGAAACCATGCAGTCAAGAAGGCAATGGGATGGATAGAGCACTGAAGGAGAAAAACTGCCAGCCAAGGATCATATATCCAGCAAAACTCTCTCTAAAATGTGAAGGCGAAATTAAAACATTTACAGATAAACACAAGCTTAAAGAATTTGCAAAAACCAAACCAAAGCTACAAGAAATACTAAAGGAAAGTGGTCAGAAAACCAATAATATCAGATACCAGCACAACACAAGGTCACAGAGCAGAATATCCTGATATCAACTCAAATAAGGAAATCACAAAAACAAATTAAGATAAATTTTAAAAACAAAAAAACGCTCAAAACAGGGAATCATTGAAGTCAATATATAAAAGATCACAATAATCAAAAAGAGGGACTAAATACAGGTGGCATAGAACTGCCATATGGAGAGGGATACAAGGCAATATAGGACGATACAAGTTAGGTTTTTACTTAGAAAAATAGGGGTAAATATTAAGGTAACCACAGAGGTATAACAACTCCATAACTCACAATAAAAGCCAAGAAAAACATAACAACTCAGCAAACATAAAGTCAAATACTATGAAAATGAGGAACACACAATTTACAAAAAAAAAGTCTCAGCACAAAAAAGTAAGCGGAAAAATAAAATTGTCAACAACACACATAAAAAGGCATCAAAATGACAGCATTAAACACATATCTATAATTACACTGAATGTAAATGGACTAAATGCACCAATAAAGAGACAGAGAGTCTCAGACTGGATAAAGAAACACGATCCGTCTATATGCTGCCTACAAAAGACACACCTTAGACTTAGAGAAACAAACAAACTAAAACTCAAAGGACGGAAAAAAATATTTCAAGCAAACAATAAGCAAAAAAGAGCAGGAGTAGCAATATTAATTTCTGACAAAATAGACTTTAAAGTTAAATCCACCAGAAAGGATAAAGAAGGACACTACATAATGATTAAAGGCACAATTGACCAAGAAGATATAACCATATTAAATATTTATGCACCCAATGACAGGGCTGCAAGATACATAAAACAAATTTTAACAGAACTGAAAAGTGAGATAGACACATCCACAATTATAGTAGGAGACTTCAACACACCACTTTCGGAGAAGGACAGGACATTGAGTAAGAAGCTCAATAGACACGGAAAACCTAATTGCTACAATCAACCAACTTGACCTCATTGACTTATACAGAACACTCCACTCAACAGCTGCAAAGCATAATTTTTTTTCTAGCGCACATGAACATTCTCTAGAATAGACCACATATTAGGCCATAAAGCAAACCTTTGCAGAATCCAAAACATTGAAATATTGCAAAGCATCTTCTCAGACCATAAGGCCATAAAAGTGGAAATCAATAACAGAATAACTAGGGAAGAGAAATCAAATACTTGGAAACTGAACAATACCCTGCTGAAAAAAGACTGGGTTATAGAAGATGTTAAGGAGGGAATAAAGAAATTCATAAAATGCAAAGAGAATGAAAACACTTCCTATTAAAACCTCTGGGACACAGCAAAAGCAGTGCTCAGAGGTCAATTTATATTGATAAATGCACACATACAAAAAGAAGAAAGAGCCAAAATCAGAGAACTGTCCTTACAACTTGAACAAATAGAAAGCAAGCAACAAAAGAATCCATCAGGCACCAGAAGAAAACAAATAATAAAAATTAGAGCAGAATTAAATGAATTAAAAAACAGAAAAACAGATGAAAGAGTTAATAAGACCAAAAGCTAGTTCTCTGAAAAAATTAACAATTGATAAGCCAATGGCCAGACTGACTAAAGAAATAAAGGAAAGGAAACAAATAAACTGAATAAGAAATGGGATGGGCCATATCACAACAGACCCTGCTGAAATTAAAAGAATCACATCAGATTACTGTGAAAAATTGTACTCTAACAAATTTGAAAACCTAGAAGATATGGATGAATTCCTAGAAAAACACTACCTACCTAAACTAACACAATCAGAACACCTAAATAGACCCATAACAAAAAAAAAAAGATTGAAACAGTAATCAAAAAACTCCCAACAAATAAAAGCCCTGGCCTGGACGGCTTCACTGCAGAGTTCTACCAAACATTCAGAGAAGAGTTAACACCACTACTACTAAAGGTATTTCAAAGCATAGAAGATGATGGAATGCTACCTAACTCATTCTATGAAGCCACCATCTCCCTGATACCAAAACCAGGTAAAGACATCGCAAAAAAAGAAAACTACAGACCTATATCCCTCATGAACATAGATGCAAAAATCCTCAACAAAATCCCAGCCAATACAATTCAACAACATATCAAAAAAATAATCCACCACGACCAAGTGGGATTTATACCAGGTATTTTTTTTTATGCAAGGCTGGTTTAATATTCAAAAAACCATTAATGTAATCCACCATATAAATAAAACAAAAGACAAAAACCACATGATCTTATCAATTGATGCAGAAAAGGTATTTGACAAAGCCCAACAGGTATTGAAGGAAAATTCCTCAACATAATAAAGGGCATCTGTAGAAAGCCAACAGCCAACATCACTCTAAATGGAGAGAGCCTGAAAGCATTTCCCTTGAGAACGGGAACTAGACAAGGATGCCCTTTATCACCGCTCTTATTCAACATTGTGCTAGAGGTCCTAGCCAGAGCAATTAGGCTAGACAAAAAAATAAAGGGCATCCAGATTGGCAGGGAGGAAGTAAAATTATCTCTATTTGCAGATGACATGATCTTATACACAGAAAACTCTAAGGAATCCTCCAGAAAACTACTGAAACTAATAGAAGAGTTTGGCAGAGTCTCAGGTTATAAGATAAACATACAAAAATCACTTGGATTCCTCTACATCAACAAAAAGAACATCAAAGAGGAAATCACCAAATCAACACCATTCACAGTAGCCCCCAAGAAGATAAAATACTTAGGAATAAATCTTACCAAAGATGCAAAAGACATATACAAAGAAAACTACAAAGTACTACTGCAAGAAACTAAAAAGAACCTACTCAAGCGGAAAAACATACCTTGCTCATGGATAGGAAGACTTAACATAGTAAAAATGTCTGTTCTACCAAAAGCCATCTATGCATACAATGCACTTCCGATCCAAATACCAATGACATTTTTTACTGTGATGGAGAAACAAATCACCAACTTCATATGGAAGGGAAAGAAGCCTTGGATAAGCAAAGCATTACTGAAAAAGAAGAAGAAAGTGGGAGGCCTCACTCTACCTGATTTTAGAACCTATTATACAGCCACAGTAGTCAAAACAGCCTGGTACTGGTACAACAACAGACACATAGACCAGTGGAACAGAATTGAGAACCCAGATATAAATCCATCCACATATGAGCAGCTGATATTTGACAAAGGACCAGTGTCAGTTAATTGGGGAAAAGATAGTCTTTTTAACAAATGGTGCTGGCATAACTGGATATCCATTTGCAAAAAAATGAAACAGGACCCATACCTCACACCATGCACAAAAACTAACTCCAAGTGGATCAAAGACCTAAACATAAAGGCTAAAACGATAAAGATCATGGAAGAAAAAATAGGGACAACCCTAGGAGCCCTAATACAAGGCATAAACAGAATACAAGATATTACCAAAAATGACAAAGAGACACCAGATAACTGGGAGCTCCTAAAAATCAAACCTATGCTCATCTAAAGACTTCACCAAAAGAGTAAAAAGAACCCCTACAGATTGGGAAAGAATTTTCAGCTATGACATCTCCGACCAGCGCCTGATCTCTAAAATCTATATGATTCTGTTAAAACTCAACCACAAAAAGACAAACAACCCAATCAAGAAGTGGGCAAAGGATATGAGCACGCACTTCACTAAAGAAGATATTCAAGCAGCTAACAGATACATGAGGAAATGTTCACGATCATTAGCCATTAGAGAAATGCAAATTAAAACTACGATGAGATTCCATCTCACTCCAACAGGGCTGGCATTAATCCAAAAAGCACAAAACAATAAATGTTGGACAGGCTGCGGAGAGATTGGAACTCTTATACACTGCTGGTGGGAATGTAAAATGGTACAACCGCTTTGGAAATCTATCTGGTGTTTTCTTAAAAAGTTAGAAATAGAACTACCATACAACCCAGAAATCCCACTCCTCGGAATATACCCTAGAGAAATAAGAGCCTTCACACGAACAGATATATGCACTCCCATGTTTATTGCAGCTCTGTTTACAATAGCAAAAAGCTGGAAGCAACCAAGTTGTCCATCAGCGGATGAATGGGTAAATAAATTGTGGTATATTCACACAATGGAATACTACGCATCGATAAAGAACAGTGACGAATCTGTGAAACATTTCATAACATGGAGGAACCTGGAAGGCATTATGCTGAGCGAAATTAGTCAGAGGCAAAAGGACAAATATTGTATAAGACCACTATTATAAGATCTTGAGAAATAGTATAAACTGAGAAGAACACATACTTTTGTGGTTACGAGGTGGGGAGGTAGGGAGGGTGGGAGAGGGTTATTTACTGTTTAGTTAGTAGATAAGAATTACTTTAGGTGAAGGGAAGGTCAATACTCAAAACACGGAAGGTCAGCTCATCTGGACTGGACCAAAAGCAAAGAAGTTTCTGGGATAAACTGTATGCTTCAAAGGTCAGCAGAGCAAGGGCCAGGGTTTGGGGACTATGGCTTAAGGGGACTTCTAAGTCAATTGGCAAAATAATACTATTATGAAAACATTCTGCTTCCCACTTTGAAATGTGGCGTCTGGGGTCTTAAATGCTAACGAGCGGCCATCTAAGGTGCATCAATTGGTCTCAACCCACCCGGATCAAAGGAGAATGAAGAACACCAAGGTCACACGATAACCATGAGCCCAAGAGACAGAAAGGGCCACATGAACCAGAGACTTACATCATCCTGAGACCAGAAGAACTAGATGGTGCCTGGCCACAACCGATGACTACCCTGACAGGGAGCACAACAGAGAACCCCTGAGGGAGCAGGAGATCAGTGGGATGCAGACTCCAAATTCTCATAAAAAGACCAGACTTAATGGTCTGACTGAGACTAGAGGAATCCTGGCGGTCATGGTCCCCAGACCTTCTGTTGGCCCAGGACAGGAACCATTCCCGAAGACTACTCATCAGACATGGAAGGGACTGGACAATGGGTTGGAGAGAGATGCTGATGAAGAGTGAGCTACTTGTATCAGGTGGATGCTTGAGACTGTGTTGGCATCTCTTGTCTGGAGGGGAGATGGGAGGGTGGAGAGGGTTGGAAGCTGGCAAAATTGTCACGAAAGGAGAGACTGGAAGGAGGGAGCGGGCTGACTCATTAGGGGGAGAGTAAGTGGGAGTATGGAGTAAGGTATATATAAGCTTATATGTGACAGACTGACTTGATTTGTAAACATTCACTTAAAGCTCAATAAAAATTATTAAAAAAAAAAAAAAGGACACTAGAGTCCCCATTGCAGGCATCTGGGTATGTCTACCTGGCTGCACAGATAATAGTATCCGTAGCTGGCACAGACATTGTATGTCGCTCTGTAACCAGATATTGCATGTGATTTCATCTGTATTTCTAACACCAGGTGGGAGGCCAGCTGAGCTTCGGCACGTTTTATAAAGCATTTGGGTATGTTCTGTTAACAGTGCCTGGTTGACCTCCATGCCACCATGAAAACATGCATCTATGTTCAAAAAACAAGTGCCCAGTTTGCCTATGTGATATGTGACTCTACTGGGAACAAAACTGCAGTAACAATATTGTCAGCAAATTGTCGGCATAGGATATGGACAATTTGGAGTTTCAGAAAACAAATCAATCAGCAGCAGAAAGGGATTGTTGCTGTCAGAGACACCGTACCCTTCTGTAAATTGCTACTTTTGCAGACAGACAGGGAAGGTCTGCTTACTGAATGCATGCTTGTCTTCAGTTTACCTTCACAGGTTTCTCCTCTCTTTGGGACAAATAACCACAACCGAAAGTAGGCTTTAATGGAACATTCGCATACGATATTGTCTATAAATTTCATAATTTTTTTTTCATAATGAGTCACATTTAACATTTCTTGTATTCCTAGAACACGATGAATTGAACGGCTTCTGTTCTGAGGTTTCTCAGTATAAAGTTGTTTGAATAGAAAATCCAGCTGTATTAAATGATAATAATGTTGATATCCTCTATGACCCTTCAATCTAATATTCTATGAAAAAAATTTAAGCATCTTTATTAATTCCTTTGGGAGATTAATAGACCTCTCTTTCAAATTGCGAAGCAAGAATCCTTCCTTTCCTTTTTCTTATTTCTTTCCCTAGATTTGCAATCCAACAATCAGAGAAGCCAAGGCGTCATCATTATGGAGATATTCATGTGCCTTGTTCTTTCTTCTCTGTGGCTGTGAAAAATAAGTCTGTGCAGGCACACAACACAGTAATTGACTCTCTGGTGCAGCTGTCATTGGATCTTTCCTATAAGAAATCATATTAGCCTTCCTTTTAAATGTACTCAGGGTAATAAGTCAGCCTTGACATTCACCATTCATACAACAAAATATCCGTGTTACAAAATCAGCCCCAAGCTTATCAAATAATTAATAACAGATTTATAAATGACACAGATGATGTCAGGTTTTTGTATTAAGTAGGACCTTGATCCCCAGCACTTCACTGCTTGCAATCCTTTTACTAACAGTTAACATCTGCCGATGAGTAATACTTGGTTTCAGGGGAGAACAGCTTTTAGTGATTCTATTCTTACAAAGTTTACTGGGTTGACAACACTTGAAGCAAAATGCTTTGGTCTAACCACCATAGAGCAAGAAATGGCTGTGCAGTCTCTTTCACAATTTTTTTTTAAACCTTGATGGAATCAGATTTAACGAAAAGAGGTTCCGGTTCATTTATTCAGTCCTGGAGCCATGGTGGCACTGGAATGAAGAGCCCGGCTGCCGACCAAAAGTTTAGCAATTCAAATCCACCAGCTGCTCCTTGGAAACTCTATGGGGAATTTCTACTCTATCCATTAGGGTCACTATGTGTCAGAGTTGGCTGGACAGCAACAGGTTTGGTTTTTAGATTTCTTGGCCTGGAAGTCATTACAGAATTGTGAATGAGCTAATTATCTATACACTTGTGGGTGATGTCAACCTGTTTAGCAGAAGTGAAAAGACATTCTACAAACAGGGTTAGATAGGAAAGACTTTCAGTTGTCAACTACCATATGCAGATCTTAAAAGAACAACCAATGTACTCCCAAATTCGCCAAATTTCTCCCTGTTGGAGCAGGAGATTACAGATAAGCCAAGAGTCTACAATGATTTATGAGGATTAGACTTGGAGACATCAATATGAACTCATGTTTAGCTTAATATAGATACAGATGCTTACATATAGAAGTATTTATAAATTTGTATATATACATGGATTAGTATAAACACATATATTTTCTTGTTCTGTCTGCTGACAGGATCTAGAATTAACAACACTCCAGTAGCAATAAGCATAACCTAGCATCCAGATCTTTGTTTCTAATACCATTCTCCAATAAAAGGAACCAGGGCTTCTTGGAGAAATGGCTGCTTCCAGGACAGGAGCAAGAAGTATACAAGATGAGCCTGATACATCTTGTAGTAACAGGAATAAGAAAGTACTAAAAAAAAAAAAAAAAAACCCACAATGATGGGTATATGACAAAGAGACACTGAAACCAAATGAAAAATTCCAAATGGCTAAAGTTGCAACAATTTGAGCAACAAAGTAGTATTGAATTACAACCCAAAGTATAAAATAAACATCCATGAGTCCATGCTCATATGTATGATTGAACAAATAAAGGGAGGAAAATAGAAAAATGTCCTGTGCAGAAGAAATCCAAATAATTCAGATAGCTCTCCTGCCCTCAAGGAAGAGGAGCATAACTCCCCACTCCTTAACTGTCAACTATACACCTTAGCCTCTTTCCAAAGGGTATAGTATGAAAAGGGCGGAAATGTAACCTGACACACATAACCTTAGCCAGATGATAAAGGCTAACACCAATAGTGACGCCATGTTGATAGGATGTACCCTTGATGTAATTTTATGAGAATGGCACTTTACCTCCACGGTTTCCCTCCCAGAAGCCTATAACCCTTGTCTAACCATGAAAAACACTTCACACAAGTTCCAATAAAGGGATATTCTGTAAAATTTCTGACCAGTACTCACAAAAACTGTCAAGATCACCAAAATAAGAAACTGTCACAAGCACAAAGAAGCCTAAGGAGACAAGACAACTAAATACAATGTGGTATAGTGGATGGGAGCCTGAAACAGAAAAAAAAAAAAAGCACTGAGGAAACTTAAATGAAGTATGGACTTTAAATTAATAATAATGTATCAACATGAAATCATTCATTATGACAAATGTACCATACTAACATAAGATATTAATAACAAGGGAAACAATGGTATGGGGTATATGGAAACTCTGTACTTCTTGACAATATTTCTGTAAATCTAATACTATTCTAAAATAAAAACTTTATTAACATTTTTCTAAATAATCCCAAATTTACTTTTTATTATTCATATGGATGGACTTTAATTGGATGTCAATATTTTGATGACACCCAAGTTGAATTATTATTCTCTAATGGCCCATAGACTTGTGAGTTGGTTCTTCTAAGTGTTTTAATCAAAGCTTTAATTTTACTCTGAGAATGATCTTTTCAATTTTTGGAGGAATGTTTTCTAAGTTGTTCATATGCCGTCATTTCTGTTATTACCCCATCTCTGATAGTAGACTACTACAGCTTAACTCTCAGATTTGTTAAAACTCTATTATGCCAATCATAAAATGGGCAAAGAACTTGAATAGACATTTCTCCAAAGAGGACATTCGAATGGCCACCAAACACATGAAAAGATGCCCAGTATCATTAGCCATCAGTGAGATGCAAATCAAAACCACAATGAGATACCATTTCACTTCCATTAGGATACCCACCCCACTGCCGTCAAGTCGATTCTGACTCATAGCAACCCTATAGGACAGAGTAGAACTCCCCGATAGAGCTTCCAAGGAGCGCCCAACGGATTTGAACTGCTGACCTCCTGGTTAGCAGCAGTAGCACTTAACCACTATATCACCAGGGTTTTCCCCATTAGGATAGCTAAGATTAAAAAACAAAACAAAACAGAAAATAACAAATGTTGGTGAGGATATGGGGAAACTGGAACTCTTACCCATTGCTGGTAGGAATGTAAAATGGTACAGCCCTTGTGGAAAACACTGTGGTGGCTCCTCAAAAAAGTAAAAATAGAACTACTATATGACCTAACAATTCCACACCTAGGTATACGCCCAAAAGACTTGAAAGCGGAGACTCAGAGGCTTATACAGCAATGTTCATTGCAGCATTATTCGCAATAGCCAAAGGTGGAAACAACTTAAATGCCCATCAACAGATGAATGGATAAACAAACTGTGGTACATACATACAGTGGAACACTACTCAGCCAGGAGGAGAAATGAAGTCTTGATACATGCTACAGTATGGATGGAGCTGGAAGACATTATGCTGAGTGAAATACGTCAGTCACAAAAAACAAATATTACATGACCTTACCTATATAAAAACACAAGAAAAGGCAAATGTGTAGAGCAAAGTTTATTAATAGTTACCAGGGGTGGAAGGGAAGGGGAAAGGGGGGATTAACAGTGATAGAAATATTGCATTGATTAAGGGTAGGGTTGCACAGCCAATTATTGTAATTGCTGACAGTAAGTTGTATACCTGCAAAAAGTTGAACTGGCAAATTTGTGTGATAGAAATATTTAGAACAGTGACCAAAAAAAAAAAAAAAGAGAAGAGTGCCTGCTGAGGCTCATTACATATAACCAGAAGCCTCATGGGATTTGGTTTCTTGGTTTGGAGATTTAGCATCATGTTTTCATGGAACATCCCAGTTAACTGGCCTAGTAACATGTTTAGTGCTTGTGTTCTACCTCCTAGTTCATCGCATAGGGCCTGGGTGTTGAAAGCTTGCAAGCAGTCTCCAAGGCACAACAATTGGTCTCTATTCAGCTGGAGCAACAGAGGAAGAAGGAGCATCAGGAACAGAAGAACGGTATGGAAAGTGTAGATAGTTGCCTCCACGAACAACTGCCCTTTTGCCATGAAACCAGAAGAACTGGGTGGTGCCTGGCTACCATTACTGAACGTTTTGATCAAAGATTCTAAAAAAGAATTATGATCAAAAGGGAGAAAATGCAGAACAGAATTTCAAATTCTCATGGACTCCAGACTTTCTGGAGCCTTGTTTTTTGGGAGCTGGATGAGCCCCTGAAACTATTGCCCTGAAATAAACTTTAAACCTTAAACCAAAAATATCCCCTGAAGTCTTCTTAAAACCATACAATAGTTTAACCTAACTGTTAAAAAATGCCTGCCTTGTGCATTATGCTCTTTTAAGAACTATTTATATGAGATCAAAGTGGCAACAGCAACTTGAAAGATTAGATAAGAGCCTTAGCAGGGAATAAATTTATGCTAATGGGGGAAGAATAACTCGGGAGGAATAACAGAGAAAATACATAACTTGAAGAATGTAATCCATGTCACTAGATGGTACATGTGGAAACTTGAATTGGTGTATGTTTTGCTGTATATATTCTCAACAACTACAAAAAATAAAATAAAATAATTCTTTTTTAAAACCTCCATTATGATTACCTTTCTAAAAACACTCTACACTCTGGTTAACCTTGCTCAGAGGGGTAATGAGGGTGGAATGTATCATTGTGCACCTCATTCTGCCCATTATATTCCTGCCTTTCCATTTATGCTAATCTAAAAGTGTTATTTGAGCTGGAAGATCATTCCGTAACCTTCAGATTACTGCTGGGTGGCTTCGGCAGAAAAGGAATTACCAATGCATTAAATTTGAATTAGCTCTGAGAAATCATGCAGATGTATGCACAGAACATTATAGCCATACTGTCTCCCAGGCACAGCAGAATTGCTTTCATGCAGTTTTAAAGAATCACTTGAACAACTCTTAAATTGCACACATGATGAAGCTGAGCCAGCATCTTCTGTTTAAACACACACACGCATACACATGCAAAACCCTATAGCCCAAATACAGCCTTTCACAGAGTTGTCTTTCAGGGAAATCCGATCATACAGGGGCTGTTGCTGAGTGGACTGTTTGGGTTTCAGCCGTGTCATATTAGAGTGCCCTGGCAGAGCAGCTGCAGAAGTGTCACTTAGACTAATGATTATGAATTATGCAGAGGGTCATATCCTCTTAGTTACAAGTCATTTACATGGTTTCCCTATAGACTACCTAGCCTGGTTCTTTTTTTTTTTTTTCTGGTAGGAAATAACTCATTGAATAGATGTTCAAAGCTGGATTTATTGACATTCTATTTTTCCTCCAGAATGCCAAGCTTGCAAAACAACCAACTGAAAAAAAATAAGACACCCTCAGTGAAATTATAGCCATGAAAAGTCTTTTTTTTTTTTTCCTTTTAGTCTGTCAGGGTGTTTCCCATTTCAAAGATCTGACAGTTCTAATCTCTCTCTCTGTTTTCTATCTTTAGTTAAATTGAAAAGGTGATGTGAAGAAGAGTGCAGGGGAAAGAGGAGAACACAGCTAATGTGGAAATCCACAAGTCTCAATCTGTAAGAGATATACTGTTTCAGTGAGCTACTTAGAAGGAGGGAAAATAGGAATACCTAAGTATCGCATTCTGGGAATTAAAATCTGTCCAATTTCACTACATTTTTTCTAAATCTAAGGTCTTGAGTCTACACTAAAAAAGGAGATAGGTCGCAGACGATTCTGTACAGTTTAACAAGTGACATGAATACTAATGTGACCATTAACCATGGCTGTATGGATCGGTGAGATACTGTTCTGTTCTGGAGTTCTGGTGGTTTCTGACCTTAAATTTTAAAGGAAAAATGAGGTGCACTGACCTCTCCCAAAAAGTGGACCATCCATGGCCATCTTCAAGGTCAGAAACTATTTCTCACGATAAAGCCAGCCTAGAGGAGGGAAATCTGCCCAGGAAGATTTCATCTCAATGAGAACTGAGCAGGGTAGACCCTCTCAAGCATCCATATCCTATCTCAGAGTCAACAGTCCTTATTATTCTTTCTGTGGTGGGCAGTTAATCAGCCACGTAAAGTGCCAATCAATACACAGATTTGGCCCAGCAGCTATCCTAACAGCTAGACTGCTTTGGAAGGAGGCCCCTTGCTGCCAGAAATGACCAGGGCCAAGTGAAGATAAAGGGAGGAGAGTGCTCTGAATTCCTATTGACACTTCAACCAAAAGTTGGTTTCCAAATGTGGTAGAATTGTTCAGTAACACTTTCAAGCAGTCATATTTCCTGCTCTGGAGGGACCTGTGATGTTTAGGGAGACACCTCAGGAGCTCAGATGACTTCCCCAGTAGTAGAACAAGAAGTTAACTGTCACTGTACCAGCTGGATGTCATTCTCATTATGCCTGCCAGCCCCCCCAAAAAACCCAGGAGAGCTCCCAAAGGGCAACCCAGCACAATGGAGTGAAATGATGTAGAAAGGCCATTCACAGTAGGATAATTCATTGAGATAACAGCAGGAGAAGCCTTTTAAAACAGAAATCAGACCATGCCACTCCTCTCCTCAAAACTGCAAAACCTTCTTAACACTAAAGAAAATCGAGGTGTTAGATGACCTGGCCCCAACGCGCCTGTCAGTTTGTCGTACGTGGGGGCTGTGTGTTGCTGTGATGCTGGAAGTTATGCCATCAGTCTTTGAGAAGCTGAACTATATGAAGAAGAACAGGGCATCAGAATTAGAGGAAGGTTTATTAACAACCTGCATTATGCAGATGACACAACCTTGCTTGCTGAAAGTGAAGAGGACTTGAAGCACTTACTGATGAAGATCAAAGACCACAGCCTTCAGTATGGATTACACCTCAACATGAAAAAAAACAAAAATCCTCACAACTCGTCAATAAGTAACATCATGATAAATGGAGAAAAGACTGAGGTTGTCAAGGGTTTCATTTTACTTGGATCCACAATCAACACCCATGGAAGCGGCAGTCAAGAAATCAAAAGACACAATGCATTGGGCAAATATGCTGCAAAAGACCTCTTTAAAGTGTTGAAAAGCAAAGTTGTCACCTTGAAGACTAAGGAGCACCTGACCCAAGCCATGGTGTTTTTGATTGCCTCATATACATGTGAAAGCTGGACAATGACTAGGGAAGGCTGAAGAAGAACTGACGCCTTTGAATTGTGCTGTTGGCAAAGAATGTTGAATATACTGTGGACTGCCAAAAGAATGAACAAATCTATCTTGGAGGAAGTGCAGCCAGAATGCTTCTTAGAGGCAAGGATGGCGAAACTGCGTCTTACATACTTTGGACATGTTATCAGGAGGGATCAGTCCCTGGAGAAGGGCATCATGCTTGGTAAAGTAGAGAGCCCAACAAAAAAAAGGAAGATAATCAATGAGATGAATTGACACAGTGGCTGCAACCATGGGCTCAAGCATAGCAACAATTGTGAGAAGGGTGCTGGACAGGGCAGTGTTCCGTTCTGATATGCATAGGGTCTGATAGGGTCACTGTGATTCGGATCAACTCGACGGCAATGAGTGGAGTATAGGAATACCCCTTTGCCCCGATTTGGGTTGTGTGACTAAATGCATAGGCTAACATTCCAGGATAGACTATAAAAAGTTTTTCTGTTCTTTAATAAAAAAGATGTCTCACCAAAAACTGAAGCTGATGAAACTCTAGTCTCAAGAAACTAGGCATGTGAATTTTAGTTATGGCGCACTTCTGAAATGCTACCCCAGTGTCAGATACCTGAGGCTAGGATAAAAAAAAAAAAAAAATAGGATAGGGTGGTGAATTTCAGACACTTGAAGAATCCAGCCTCAGAGGTTGTTCATACCGTCAAACATCAAGACTTAACTAGGACTGAATACCTAACAGGCTTTTGAGCTCGCTAAAAACAGTTGATATTGCAAGCAAAATTATTAAATGGCCCAAGAAAATAGGTCTACACGTATTCTGGGCTTAGATATTCAGACTCAAAAAGCATGAATATAACTTATTTTTAAAGAACTATTGGCATGATAGAGTCAAGGCTGAATGGCCTACTCTAATACAGGTTTTGTCTGAGTTACCTCTGAACTACTCAAAACTTCCCCCATTAATGGAGGGTGGTGACAGAAGAGGCTAAGGAAGAACAAATTGTACCATTATGAACAAGAGGACACAGATGTGTCCATTTCAGGAGCACCAGCTGAGGAAATATGAAAGCACTTAACACTTTGCGGGTTTGAGGGAAGCCATTCAGCAGACTCCCTGAGAGCAGATTACCAAGGTAAGAGTTCCAGTCTTGACAAAGGAGCATTCCCCTAATCTGCTTTCAGTATGGTAGATTGGGACACAAGTGGAGAAACACCTTAGAGTAAGAGAACTAAATCCATAGAGAGACCAGAGCAGGCTCCCCAGTCTGGGAGGGGCATGCTCCAGAAAGTTTTCAGTGCTTAGGGAACCACAAGAATTTTTATTTTGCTTTAGTTAAGGGAAAGATGGAAACTTACTTATACACTGTAAAAACCAAAGTTGTTGCCTTTCAGTCATAGAACTGCTCCATAAAGTTGTCAAGGAGCGGGTGGTGGATTTGAAGTGCCAACCTTTTGGTTAGCAGCCAAGCTTTTAATGACTATGCCACCAGGGATCCTTATAAGCTATACACATATGAAAACTCACATGTGAAATGATAAAGTGAGTGCAGTCTTGCCAGGGTTGGGAGGCGGGAGTGGCCTTGGCAAACCATAAAGGAATCAGTGAGTGGTTTCTTCAGGAGGTGCATGTTTCTTCCTCTGAGCTTAAAGCCTGAAATGTGGAGTTTTATATTGCCTTTTTTTTTTTTTTTTTTACTTTCTAGAGAAGCAAAAACATACTAAGTGCCAAATTTGAAGGAGAAATAACAAGCTGTTAAATTACATTGGTTATCTGTATTTTTGCCTCCCTGCCTCTGGGGTCATGTGAAATATTCGGAGAGGTTCTGTATTAGGTTTCCTAGGACTACGGTAACACATTAACACAAACTGGGTGGCTTAAAACAACAGAAGTTTATTCTCTTACAGTTCTCGGGTAGAATTCCAGATTCAGGATGTTTGCAGGACCATGCTTCCTCCAAAGTCACTAGGGGAAGATCCTTCTTTATCTCTTCCAGCTTCTGGTAGCCCAAGTGTTACTTGTCTTTTGGCAGCATACATCCAATTTCTGCCTCTGAGGTCACATGGTGTTCTTGCATCTGTGTCTCTGTCTGCCTCTTCTCCTCTTTTAGTAAGAACAGAGGTCATATTGGATTATGGCCCACCTTATAACCTCATGTTAACTTAAGGCCATCTACAAAGATCTTATTTCCAAATAAGGCCACATTCACAGGTACTGAGGGTTAGGACTTTAATGTATTTTTGGGGGGAACACAATTGAGCATTACAGGTTCTTTCAGTCTTTGATCCAAACTAGTTACTGTTGAATGCACAGTGTTAAGCTGAAATTGTTACGCAACACCTAAAAGTTCTGCTACGTCCCTGCTGTACTTAGGGTATGGAAATGTCTACCATGTCTGGAGCTCTGGATCCCAGGATCTAGCCCCTGAGACGTACCATTTGTCACTTTCCTCTGAGGTGAAGAACCTCAGGTGTCGTGGCCAGGGTCGTGTACATGTATGTGAATGAAAAATTCAGCACTTAATGCCTAGAAACTACACATCCATTTTTGTAGTAAGGAGCTCTCTATGTATGCCATTTAGCACTGGGCATGCCCACTGCAAAAAAGGAAACCCACAGAACTCCTGCTGGTGGTGGTTTGTTTGATGATGATATGCAGGAAGTGGTCTGGAACTGAGCAAATGGAGAAATCAATTTTCAGTTAAAATTCCAAGAAAGAAAACACACACACACACATCCAACCAAATGAGCTTTAAAAGCTTTACTGTTAATACAGGTCAGAAAACTGCTATCGCCGGATAGGCAACAGACATGGGGCACTCAGTGAAAAATAGAACTGCTTCTTCCTAACAAATGTTAAACAAAAACCAAAAAACTCGAGCTCTGAAGTAAGAAGAATGCATGCCAATTCCAACTCATTGGTGTGGCTGCGTGTCCAATATACCTGGCCTGTGACACGTAAGCAGCTTGAAGCACAGAGAAGGCACCACACACTGACCCTCTCCTGAAGCATTCCCCTGGGCTCTGTAACTACAGTCCCATATGAGGAGAGAACCATTCTATTTCATATTTTGTAACATATAGGTAAGTATAATAAATGATAAAGAGTTCACATTGTTCACGTTACCAGGGGCTTTGACTCATGGTGACCTTATGTATAACAGAATGAAAAGTTGCCCGATTCTGCTTCATTTTCACTGCCACTGGTATGTTTGAGTCCATTGTTCTGGCTATTGTATCAATCCATCTCATGGAAGGTTTTCCTCATTTTTGCTGAATCTCTATTTGTTCATACATGTCCTTTTCTAGCAACTGGTCTTTCCTTTTGACATGTCCGAAGTAAGCAAGCAAAGTCTTGCCATCTGTGCTTCTAAGCAGCATTTTGGTTGTGTTTCTTCTAAGACTGATTTATTCATTATTCTGGCCATTCACTGTATATTCAATATTCTTCGCCAGCATCACAATTTGAATGTACCAATTCTTGTATCTTCCTTTTTCATTGTGCAGCTCTCACATGCATATGAGGCAATTGAAAAGATCACGACTTGGATCAGGCGCATCTTAGTCATCAAGAGTTCACATTACAGGGTATAATGGTTAAGATTGTGTGTCATCTTGGCTGAGCCATGATTCTCAGTGTTTTCACAGTCGTATGATGTTATGATGACTTCCATGATGATATAGGATATGTGATCACTCCCATGATGGGATCTGCTCCGAGATGCCAATCAGTGGAAAGAGAGTGCATGGCCTGCATTGAACGCAAGCAGAGATCCTGGAAAGGCTCTGGGGTGGCGGGCGGGAGGTCATGCTGGATTCTGCAGCTGGTTCCTGCTCATACGACCTCTGGTTCTTGGAACTTGAGCTAGCAGCTTACCTACACTCTTGTATGCTGATCCTGGGACTCATCAATCTTCCCAACCTGTGAGCAAAGCCCTGCTCTCTGACATACTGATCTTGGATTTGCCATCCCCTGCAGCTCTGTGAATCAGGAGAAGCCTCTATCCTGACCCACAGACTTGGGGCATTCCAGCCTCTACAACTGCGTGAGCCATTTCTTTGATATAAATCTCTCTCTCTCTATCTCTATATATACTTTACTGGTTTTGTTCTCCACAGAACCCAGTCTAAGACATAGGGTATATATTCAGTTATTCTCCATGTATGATTTTCTCATCTTTTAAAAACATCAGGATATTCCTGATGTTATGATATAATATTATAAAACTATAGTATAATATGTTGTTATAATTCCTGATGGCATAAAATTTGAATAAATAGATGCTTTACCAGGTAGATGGTGGAGTGCCTGGAATGGACACAACTAGGTAAGCAGCTCCTTCAGTCAGAATTCTCTGTGTACGTGTTACACTCCCATGCACATTGGTTATACTTGCAGACCCTTAGACCTAAATTCAGGCCCCTGGAGATTACACCCAAAACCAAGAATAGAAAGCTGACTTCCTCTTAGATGCCAATTCTAATCCATTGGTGTGGCAGCAAAGACTTAAGAAAATACGATTTTGCTACACCTTCTCCTTCTTTCATATTCCCACATACTAGTTGCCCATGTAAAAATCAAAACAGACAAAAAACTTATGTTTACACAACATCCTTACACTATATTCAATGAGTCACCCATTTCTTTAGATTCATTAGCATTATTCTAGCCTGAAGCCCTCATCCCTCATGTTGCTGCAATAGACTCCCTACTCATCTCACTTCCTCTAGTCCAGTCCCATCAATCCTCTCACCACATTGCTGATACAGTAATTTTTTTAAACAAAAGTGTGATTGTAAAACTTAACTATTTAGATCTTCAGAAACACCTCAAAATTTAAAAGATACATTTTAGAGACTTTAACCTATTGCAACCTTGATGATCTTGATGGCCGTGGTGAAGTATATGGTCTCTAAACTGTACTTCTTTGGTTCAAATCCAAATTGTACCAAGTGTTCTAGGGTAAAATTATCACAAAGCTATAGTAAAGTAAAAGGAAATGTTTTATTTGGCGTATGTTCAAAGAGGCAAAAGTGGGAAAATGGACATGCATTCTGCTAGAGCCATGTCTGCCCAAGTCCAAGGGAGGTCACAGAATCATTGATATATATTAACTTCACAAATGGACAAAACTATTGAAAGCTTCACCTTCTCACAGACTGGCTAAAAACTGCTAAATCAACATTATTCCACATTTTGAATCGTCTTTCTTAACAATCATTGGTACAGATTTCAGTAATGATAGTCAGGAGGGTTTTCACTGGTCCAACAAGTCTTAATGATAGTCAGGAGGATTTTCACTGGTCCAACAAATCTTACTACTCACTAAATGCTAATAAAAAAGGTAAGAGTGGAAAGTATGTGTCTTTTGTGCTGTTTATGATTTGTTTATGTGAAAGGTTCCCTAAAAGATGTTTTCCAAGATTGTTCTAGCTATTGTCTTTCTACATCAGGGCCCAGTTGATGTATCCTTGTGAGTCCTTTTGGGTCTTTGTGAGTCCAGCTCCAGCTGCGTCACATTCTTTATGCTCAAGGACAGGGAATAATGGCTCCAATATTGTCTCCTAAATCACAAGTTGTGTGACCTTCATCAGGTTATTTAGTTACTTGTATCCCCCTTCATGGAAACCCTGGTGGCATAATGGTTAAGACCTACGGCTATGGCTACAGCGGTTAACCAAAAGATTGGCAGTTCAAAGCCACCAGGTGTTCTTTGGAAACTTATGTGGCAGTTCTACCCTGTCCTGTAGGGTTGCTATGAGTCAGAATCAACTCAACAGCAGCAGGTTTGCTTTTTTTTTTTTTTAATCCCTCTTCATCTGTAATTATAATTATCAAATAAGTTTGTTGAATACACTTGAAGAAATTTTTTTAAAGAAATAGAAAAGTGTGAATAGCAACCAAAAAATTATGATGACTGATCAACTAGATTTTGAAAACAACCAAAAAGAATAAAAATGAAAATATTCTGTACAAAATACTAGACACAGAAGTCCAACAATATATAAAAATATAATGCAACATGTCAATGTTGGATTTATCCAGAAATACATGAAGATTGATTTAGTATTAAAAAATTAATTATAAATCATATGATCACCTTAATAAAAGCAGGGAAAATATTTAATACAATTTTGTTTCCAATCATGATTTAAAAAGAAAGAAAAAGCTCTTAGCAAACCAAGGATAACAGAGGACTTCCTTAACTTAATAAAGAGTATCTAGAAAAAAACTCTTCAAACATCCTACTTAATGATAAGATACTACAACTATTTCCTTTACTTTAAAAAAAAAAAAAGACAGTATGCCCCACATCACCATTTTTATTCAATATGGATCTTATTTAGAACAGCAAGGCAAGAAAAACAGGTAAAAGTCATAAAGAGTGGAATGGAAGAAACAAAACTATCACAAATCGAGGATGGCTTAACTATCTGGATAAAAAATTGAAAGGAATCTACAGGCAAATTATGATAATTAGAAAGCAAACAAAATTGCTTGATTCAAAAATCCATAACAAGAATCAAGTGTGTTTCTATATACCAGGAACAAATGTTAAGAACATAAAATTTTTTAAGTATAAAATTGAAAAAAAGATCTTAAAAATATATAAAGTAAGTAAGACAAATCTAACAAAAAGTATCTAAGACCTTTAGAGGAAAATGTTAATGAAGGAAATGAAAGAAAACCCATATCAATGGAGAAATATGCCAGATTCATTGATTCAAAGACTAAGTGACATAAAGAAATCAGTTCTTCAGTTCTGCCACAATTTATCAGTAGTTCACTACAATGGTAATCAAAATGCTTATAAATTTTGTGTACGTGCATATGTGTATGTCCAAGGAACATGGTAAGCTTATTCTAAATTGATAGCAAAGGGTAAAGAATCAAGAATAACCAAGAAAATCACCAAGCAAAACAAGATGGGAGATTCTTATCTTACCAGATATCATGACTTACTATAATCCTGCTTAATTAAGAAAGGATGGCCTTGGAGCAAGAATAGATAAATAACCAATGAAACAGAATAGAAAGCTCAAAGTCATATTGAAAACCAATACCATCTACCACCATCATAGCCTGAACACTAAAAACAAAAACCACCTCTTATTGCCTACATTATCACAACTCTGCTATTCCACAGTCTTTATAACATTTCTTTACTGTTCTAGGATTACCCTGCCCAAGAAAATTATTTGATTGTTTATTACAGGAACTTCCCAAAAGATCCATCAACTCTTCAATGGAATGTATCAACAGACAGTTTGTGCCCTGCCTTAGTTACCTAGTGCTGTTATAACAGAAACACCACAAGTGAATAGCTTAACAAACAGAAATTTGTTTTCTCAGAGTTTAGGAATCTGTTAGGAATCTAGATGTCAGAATTCAGGGCATTGACTCTAAGGGAAGATTTTTTTCTCTGTCAGCTCTGGGGAAAGGTCCCTTTCTCTTTTCAGCTTCTATTCCTAGGTTCCTTGGCAATGATGTGGTGTGTATCTTCCACTCCATTTGTGCTTGCTTGCTTAATCTGCTGCTTTATATGGCAAAATAGATCAACTTAAGACACACCCTATACTAATGTTGTGTGATTAACATAACAAAGACAACCCATTCTCAAATAGGATTATAACCACAGGTCTAAAAACCAAAAACCAAACCCAGTGCCATGGAGTCGATTCCGACTCATAGCGACTCTATAGGACAGAGTAGAACTGCCCCATAGAGTTTCCAAGGAGCGCCTGGTAGATTCGAACTGCTGACCCTTTGGTTAGCAGTGGTAGCACTTAACCACTATGCCACCAGGGTTTCCATCACAGGTATAGGGGTTAGGATTTACAGCACATATTTTGGGGTGACACAATTTAATCCATAACATGTCCTGAAATGATCCTTATTCAATCCTAATGAAGATCCCATATTGAAAGAACAAACTTACCTATTTTTTACTCAAACAACACGCACCTTCTATGTTTGTTCCCCCCATGAGGTATTTTTGTAAATGTGTTATGTTAATTTTTTTGCAACAACATGTATAAATAAATTTACATAGCGGCACTTACAAAAATACCTCATGGGGGGAGAGCATGGTTGTGTAAAAATACAGTATCCCAAACTTTCGGTTCTTAATAAACTCTGACCTTATCTTCCCTCACTCCAAAATGCTGCCAAAGCTCTGTGAGGTGGTATTCTCTCTTACTGCAGCAACTAATAAACTCAGCTTTATCTTTCCTTTTGTTGATATTTGTGGAACCAGCTTTCAACAATACCAACAAATATACAGAAACTTGATTTGTATCACAGCTGGCATGGCAGATCAATGAGGGATATAAATGATTGACTTTTCAACACAGTGCTGGGATAATTTATTAATGGTTGTAGAAAAATGGAAAATTGGCCCCTGTTTTATAGCATATAACTAAATCAATCTCAAGGGATGGTATAGGCTTAAATGTAAAAAAATAAAACTATAAAAATTTTAGAAATAGTCATCTAGTGCTACTGTAACATAAATACCACAACTGGATGGCTTTAACAAAGAGAAATTTATTTCCTCACAGTACAGTAGGCTAAAAGTCCAAATTCAGGGTGTCAGGTCCAGAGAAAGGCTTTCGCACTCTGTCGGCATTCTCATCAATCTTCTGCCAGACTAGAAACTTCTCCGTGCAGGGATGCTGGATCCAAAGGATGAGCTACCCTCTGGGAACTGCTTTCTTGGTGGTATGAGGTCCCCTACTCTCTGCTGGCTTCCCTTTCCTTTTACCTCTTGTGAGATAAAAGGTGGTGCAGGCCACACCCCGGGAAAACTCCCTTTAGACTGTATCAGGGATGTGACCTTAGTAAGGGTGTTACAATCCCACCCTAATCTCTTTAACATAAAATTATAATCACAAAATGGAGGATAACCACACAATACTGGGAATCATGGCCTAACCAGGTTGATGCATATTTTGGGGGGACACAATTCAAGCCATGACAACAACATAGGAGAATATCTTTATAATTTCAGGATAAGAAAGATTTTTCAACCAGGTACAATAAACCAAAAATATGAAGGGCAAGGTTGGTGATTTCACTTCATTAAAACTGAAAATTATAGTTTATCAAAACACATGATGAAGGAAGTGAAAACTCGAACTACAAATTTAGAGTACGAAAATAGCAAAACATACTACATAAAGGATTAGAATCAAGAACATACAAAGAATCCCTACTTAACAATAAGAAAAAAAAATTAAAAAGGCATTTAACAGAAGAGAAAAATAAACATGTGAAAAGATGCTTAATCTCATTTATAATCAGAAAAATTCAAAATAAAACTATGCCAGGAAACCATTTACACATACCTGATTGGCAAAAAATTTAAAAGTCGGATATTATCGAGTATTAGGAAGGATACAGAACTGAAATCTTAAACTATACAACTGGGCTTGCAAATAGATAGAACCACTTTGGAAAACAATTTGTCATTATCTGACATACACATTTACCCTATTTCTCAGTAATTTTTAAACTATTTTTATTCTTTTTTTAAACATTTTAGTTATTTGCTTTATAAAATTGTTCCTGAAAAGAAGAGGCAAATGGATAAATGATCCAAATAAGTCCCCTAAGACTTCAAATGGTACAATTCTTCATTTCACCAATCCATTCTGCTACCAGCCCTTATTGGCTCATCAAGAGGCTGCAATATTCAAGAAGGGAAAGGAGAAGGAAAGGAAAATTGCTATTTTCCATGCAAGGTGCTACAGCCTGATCCAAAAGTACTGGAAGACTCTATTTCTCCTTACAAGACTTGAAATCCTGAAAGGGGCACCAATTGGAGAAGTTAATAATTGAAAGGAGAGGAGTGGTGATTCGTCAGTGCCTCTGTCTTCAGTAATTTCAGTAATTACACAATTTGTCTCTCTGAAGTTATTTGGGGGAGGTAGATACAAGTACACCGTTTTGTCGACAGCTAAGGTCTCCTTTTTTCAACCAGAGATAGAAAAATCCAAGAGAGGCTTTTTCCCTCTTCATACCCTAATGGGAATGTTTTGTTTCAGCTGAGAGAAAGCCCACTAAAAGGCTGGTATTTCTCCATTATTTCTGCCTCTGTTCTGAATTCCCCCAGCACTTTGTACCACTAACAAGACACTTAGCAGAGTTAGGGGGATACTGCAAATTCCTATCCCGCTAGATTATAGACCTTTTCAGAGCATCTTCATATCCCTGAATACAAGGTCTTGCAGGTAGTTTGTTCTAAATTGATGCTCTTTGGCTTGAATCCATTCAGCAAATATCACAGCTCCAAGTGGCATACCGAAATTATAGTACCCAACTTCTGACTTCTTGCTAGCGAAGAATAGGTTGACAGCAGGGGTTTTTAAATCATGTTGTGTATTTCATAATGCAAAAACCCTAAGGTGGGGAGAAGCACCTAAGGTCCTCAGATGAATGTGAATCAATCCCTATGAGAATTTTACTTTTTTAAAACCCCACAATTTTCCTAGCTTGTGCTGTATCACTTATCTGGTACATGATATTTGAAAGAAAATGAAATGTCTTTTGTAAATAACAGAAAGATAACATTTTAAAGAAAAAATCACCTGGGGAAAAAAGTGATCAGCATATCTTAAGAAGACTCTGTGACTATTGCTACTCTTTTCTCTAAATAACTCTACTGCTTTTCAAGCCAAAGCCCTGAACTTACTAAGGAAAACAGGGTGCATTGCTGTCATTTTGGAATCAAGTTAAGCAAATGGTGCCCTAATGACCTAAAAAAATTAATGTACTTACAACGGGTGAACCTTTTCCCTCAGAGAAAAATGGTCCTTATTTATCTGGACAAAAGATTCATGAAAAAAGGCAGGTATCAGGAATTTTTATCCCTGTTTTGGGAATGGAGCAAGTAAGGCAGAGAAAATTGAAATGATCAACCTTTGTCATAGAGGGAGATGGGTGTCAGAGCTAATTACAGAGACTGTTTGGCTTTTTATTTTAAGTTGTCACACTTCTGCAATTAGAAATCACTCATGCTCTCAGTGCTTTATTAATTTGTACTTAGATTCGAAGACTCCAAGACTATCATGGCTAGAAGCAGCCTTGGAGGTCGACCTCTTCATTTTTCAGATGAGGAAACTGATACGCAATGATGCGATAAAACTTGTCCAAAGCCACATACACTCAAAAATTAAAGTCTGGTTCTAACTCCACTATTCTTCCCTTTGGTGATGCCATATTTTGGATAACGAGTACTCATTTTCTTTTTATATATTTTTTCCTATAATAAACATGTTATTATAGAAAATAATATAATGTTTCCTATAATAAATATTAAAAAAAAAAAGAAACAAACTCATTGCCATCAAGTCGATTCTGGCTCATAGTGACAGAGTAGAACTGCCCCATACAGTTTCCAAGGAGCACCTGGTGGATTCGATCTGCTGACCTTTTGGTTAGCAGCTATAGCACATAACCACTACGTCACCAGGGTTTCCAATAAACATTATACACAATGTTAATTTTTTAAAGAACGTTATAAACTTTTAAAATACCCTCAGCTTATGCATCATTACTTCCAGGAATCCTTCTCAGCTATTAATATGTACAACTTAAACACATACATGGAAACCCTGGTGGCACAGTCGTTAAGCTCTACAGTGGCTAACCAAAAGGTCAGCAACTCAAATCCACCAGGCCTTCCTTGGAAACTCTGTGGGGCAGTTCTACTCTGCCCTGTAGGGTTGCTATGAGTCAGAATCGACTCGACAGCAATTTTTTTTTTTTTTAAACACATACATGAATATGTACACAGCCAATGGCTTAGTACTCTCACCTTAAAAAACATCCTTAATACCCAGTACATGCTTGCTCATTACATTCCAGCTATCCCATAGATTTATTTATCTACCTATCTCCCTACAATACCGTATGCCCATTGAAGACAGAGACTGGATTTTATTCAGCTTTGTGCTCCAAAATCTTACCACGATGTAATCATTGTTGAAATGCTAAATTATTTACAATCTACTCATTACATGACAAACATGCTATAAATGATCCACGATGATATCTGAAATGAATTAGTATTTTAGGCAATTTAATAAACTATACATCTTGGGCCTTCTCGGGCCTGGCACCTCTTCCCATTATCTCAAAGAAAGAAGCAGTGTACGACTTGTCAAACCCAAGCCCCCCATCAGCACATGGGATTTTATGACATTTTCTGATCATTATTTCATCAGTCTTCACTCTCTCTCTCTGCTCATTTATTGCTCTTAGACTATTAACACAATAACATACTAGAAACCTTTCCCTTCACCAGATGTCCCCCTTAAAATACTAGTTTATTTTTCTTTTTTTCACCCTAAACCTTTTGTGATTTACACTCCCTATCTCCACTTATTGACGGCTCATTTTTCTTTCCTCTGCTATATATTTGCACATGAAATGAATGGATGAATATGACAACTTCAAAGCTTAAGCTTCTCTGGTTGAGCCACCAGGCCCTGTTGCCTCAACCTGTCTCAGTTTGTTTCCTGGATACTTTCATGTCTCCACGGCCGTGACCTCTTGATCCACATCCAGTCTTACCTCCTTTGTTTCCCAAAGGCAAAGATTGGCCCTTGCTCTTTGGCTTTGATCCTGCTTTTGAGTCATATTCAATAATCTTTTTCAGGGAGATGGGAGGAGAACTTTCTAGCCACTCTGGTAAAGCTTAACCTCATACAACCCAGCTTCCAGGAGCCTAAATTAAAGCAGAGGCCTTCCTTACAAGCTTCTTTGAACAGTTTGTCCAGTCACAAATGAGATCAGAAATAAAACCTGAAATAAAAAACATAAAAGAAAAAGAAAAAAAGTTAAGGGAGAGGATTCAAGAAACTGGTTCTTTAATTTAGAATTTTGGCCCATCTTCTGGCATATCAGTAGAAAGCTCTCTCGCTGTCCTCTCTATCTCAGGTCAAGGGGAAGGCTTCCAGTCATGTTCAGTGTTACCCAGTCACTCTTGGAGAGCAGGTGTTTTTGGTGATGGTAGCTGTTCCCACGAGCTACCTTAGAGCTTCTCTTGGTCTTTCTCCCCTCCCTTTAACCATTAACCTATAGCTCAAATCACCCTCTGTTCTGGCAATACCAGCCTTTCTGAGAGTTTAGGTCATAGATCTATCTATTTTATCTGAAAGTTGCTCTCCAGGGTCCCATGTTATTAAGATCTATGACATCTATTTATAATAGATCTCAGCACAGCCACTGGAATGGCCACGAGTTCCCTTGGTGTGGAAATACCAATAGTAGCCGCTGCCTGTATACTGGGAAGAGTGCAGTATACTAAAATCACAACATAGGAACCTAACTAGTATTGTGATCTTGGTCAGGTTCCTTATATTGTTGTTGTTGTTAGGTGTCCTTGAATCGGTTCGGACTCATAGGAACTCTATGTGTGACAGAACTAAACACTGCCCAGTCCCGTGTCATTCTCACAATCATAGCTATGCTTGAATCCACTGTGAAAATCCATCTTGTTGAGGGTCTTCCTTTTTTTGCTGGCTCTCTATTTTAACAATCATGACTTTCAATTACAGGGACTGGTCCCTCCTGATAACATGTCCAAAGTACATAGGACAAAGTCTAGCCACCCTTGCTTCTAAGCGCACTCTGGCTGTACTTCTTCCAAGGCAGGTTTGTTCATTCTTCTGGAAGTCCATGATGTATTCAATATTCTTTGACAACAACATAATTCAAAGGCATCAATTCTTCTTCAGTCTTCCTTAGTCATTGTCCAGCTTTCACATGCATATGAGGCGATTGAAAATACTATGGCTTACGTCAGGCGCACCTTAGTCCTCAAAGTGACATCATTGCTTTTTAACACTTTTAAGACATCTTTTGCAGCAGATTTGTCCAACGCAATGTGTCATTTGATTCCTTGACTGCTTTTTCCATAGGCATTGATTGTGGATCCAAGTAAAATGAAATCCTTGACAACTTCAATCTTTTCTCCATGTATCATGATGTTGCTTATGGGTCCAGTTGTGAGGATTTTTGTTTCCTTTATGTTGAGGTGTAATCCATACTGAAAGCTGTGGTCTTTGATCTTCATCAGTAAATGCTTCAAGTCCCCTTCACTTTAAGCAAGCAAGGTTGTGTCATCTGCATATTGCACATTTTTAATGAATCTTCCTCTAATCCTAATAGCGCATTCTTCTTCACATAGTCCAGCTTCTCAGATTATTTGATCATCATACAAATTGAATTAGTAAAGTAAAAGGACACAACCATGATGCACACCTTTCCTGATTTTAAAACACAAAGTATCCCCTTGTTCTGTACAAATGACTGCCTCTTTGTCTATGAACAGGTTCTACACGAGCATAATTAAGTGTTCTGGAATTCCCATTCTTCTCAATGTTATCCATAACTTGTTATGATCCACCCATTTGAATGCCTTTGCATAGTCAATAAAACACAGGTAAACACCTTTCTGGTATTCTCTGCTTTCAGCCAAGAGCCATCTGACATCAGCAATGATATCCCTAGTTCCAGGTCCTCTTCTGAATTTGGCATGAATTAAACCCTGGTGGAGTAATGGTTAAGTGTTATGGCTGCTAACTAAAAGGTCAACAGTTTCAATCCACGAGGCTTTCCTTGGAAACACTATGGACAGTTCTACTCTGTCCTATAGGGTCGCTATAAGTCAGAACGACTCAATGGCAACAGGTTTAGTTTTGGTTTTTTCTTAACCTTAATAGTTTTCATGTCCTTAGCTGAAAAACCAGATATAATAATTGTTTTAGTCATCTAGTGCTGCTATAACAGAAGTACCACAAGTGGATGACTTTAACAAAGAGAAGTTTATTTTCTCACAGTAAACTAGGCTAAGAGTCAAATTCAGAGCATTGGCTCCAGGGGAAGGCTTTCTCTCTCTGTCGCCCTTCTCCTCAATGTTCCCCCAGATTACAAGCTTCTTCATTCAGGGACCCCAAGTCTAAAGAATGCACTGTGCTCCTGTCACTGCTTTCTTGGTGGTATAAGGTCCCCAACTCTCTGCTTGCTTCTCTTTACTTTTATCTCTTAAGAGATAAAAGGTGGTGCGGACCACACCCCAGGAAATTCCCTTTATTTTGGATCAGGGAAGTGACCTGAGTAAGGGTAGTGTTACAATCCCACCCTAATCCTTAACATAAAATTACAATCACAAAATAGAGGACAACAACACATGGCCTAGCCGAGTTGATACAAAGATTTCTGGGGGGACATAATTCAATCCATGACAATAATACTTAAGTTATTGTAATAATTAGGGAAAATTTGATTGAAGGGCCCAAATAATACATGCCAAAGAAACAGTTATTTAGTCTACATAATATTCAATTTTATGCCTGTGGTTATAATCCCATTTGGGAACGGTTGTCTTTGTCATGGTAATAAGTCAGGATTACTGTAGGGTGTGTTTTAAGTCAGTCTCTTACAAGATATAAAAAGAGCACATTAGGACAAGCAAGAAAGAGGAGCAGGGAAGAGAGAAGCCAAGCCACATGAAGATCGCCGGGTAGCAGAAACTCAGAAGAGATAAGGACTTTCCTCCAGAGCCACAGAGAGAGAAAACCTTTCGCTAGAGCTGGCGCTCAGAATTCAGACTTCTAGACTCCTAAACTGTGAGAAAATAAATTTCTGTTTATTACAGCCACCCACTTGTGGCATATCTGTTTTAGCAGCACTATTATAAAAAAAGCAATGGTTTATTCCCCAAGTGGAAATTTTTTGCATAACTTCTCTGGCTCTTGTCAAGGTATTTGACTTCGGTAGCTAAAGATGCCTTGCAGGTATGTATAACTTGTTAAGCCATGTTTTAAATTTCCCTTCTATTATTTATGTAATTTTAGATTTATGTAAGATTCATTAATTAATCCAAGGAATACTTATATACCAACACTGTGCAAGATGTTATGCTAGCCACTAGGGATGAAGTTGTAACCAAGATGAACAGTGTCACTATCCTCGTGGAGTTAGAAGCCTGTGTAAGTGTTAACAAGAAGGAGGGTGTTCCAGCCACATAAGAGAAGGCCAGTGCATCAGAAAGAGTCTCCTCTGCTAAGTGGCTCCCCTGATGTCACAAGGGGTATAGTTGCAGTCTTGTCTCCCAGGTGGGAGAAGGATACAGCAAAAGTACTGAGCCTTCTTTGAAATCTAATAAATATATAACAGGACTCTTTTAGGTAATGCTAATTTCAATGTTGGCATTATCATTACACTATAATGGGTATTTATGGAAGGATAGTAACAGATGGAATCAAGACTGTGCTGTTCTCAAAATCTCATTTAGGAAAGCCAGACTATCCATCCTCATGCATATTCAAATCTCCCAGGTCTCTCCCTCTAACAGAAGATTTACTGGCAGAGAATCTGGCCTGAGCACAAAAAGAATATCATGATGGTCATGCTTCTAGCTTCTTCTTCCTATATCTAATGAACATCAGATGATTTTCATGAAGCTAATTCTGCATCAGCCTCTTTTCATGTCTTAGCAATAGAAGAATTTGATATTGTGTGTGTAGCTCAGGATTTGGAGTTTAAGAACAAATGCAAAAGAAACTCAACTGTTCAGCCCACCTTCAAACTCAAACTTACTCTGAGAGTGTAGACGGAGCATGGTTCATTTGAAGAAGAAACAAGCCACTATGGATGACAAAAAAATGAAAAGTGTGAGGCAGAAAGTGACAATAGATAAAACTGAGATAGACAGGGATCAGATTATGTAAGACATGTGGGCTGCGTTTAAAAGTGTGAGCCTTATACAAAAGGAATGGAAAATGTACTACATCTTTTAAAAAGGTTTAGAGAAGCAATGAATTCAAGGTATAATAGAAATCTCAGAATAAAATAAACATTCTGCAGGAAAAAACACCTCAGTTTGGTTGCTATGACCTCTCTTGGGTGAGCAACTAAAGAAGAGGCAAGGAAAACATTTAATTCCTGTAGTGATGCCATTCATTCAGGAACCAAGAGCTTCCTTGGGTTCTGAGGTGATTAGATGGATTAGATCATAGGGCTAGTAAATCAGAGAAACAGAGAGAAGAGATTATTTGAATAGTCCACCAGAAAACGTGACACACACAAAATAAACATTTTTTTTTTTAACATTATGCTACTATCTTCTAAAGCATTTATATCCTAGTAACCAGGGGTCTTTTGTTTACTCAATAGGAAAATGGATGTGTGGATGTAAGTTGGAAGAATGAAGATTGGGCCAATTAATAACACATAAGAATGGGAGGAGATATTGAAAAGTTTAGAACAATAGTTTGGGAGGCACATAACCGAAGAACCAAGGGAAAGAACAGAAATTTTAGTGGAAAAAAAAAAATCATTCATTCAACAAAAATTTGTTGTGGATCTTCTATTTTCCAGTCTCTATTTCAAATAATGAAAACTACAGTAAGAAATAAAATGGACAGAATTTCCACCTTCATGCAATTGTCTGGTAGAGGGAGACAGATAATAAGCTAATCAATAAAATATATAAAATGCCAGATTAATAGATATATTGGAGGAAAATTAGGAAGGGAAGAGAGATACAGAGTGCTATGATCAAAGAAGGGCTTCACGGAGATCTGAAGGGGGGGGGAGTGGTCATGTGGATATTCCAGAAGAGTCTTCCAAGCAATAGGATCAAGTGGGCAAGATCCTAAAGCCAGAATGTGCTGAAGCATAGGCTCATGAAGGTCAGAAAGGGAGCAGAGGGCTGGCATATCTTCAATAAGAAGTTTTATTAATGTTTTGCTATATATTAGACAATATCTGAACTCCATTTTCTCACACGGTCCTTCCATAAAATACTCAAAACTGGATTGTGCCTGCAGAGTGCATGTGCTTGGGGTGCAGTAATTGCTGGACTCTGTTTTACTGTTGGGAGTCCCTGGGTGATGCAAATGGTTAACATACTCAGCTGCTAACTGAAAGGTTGGAGGTTTGAATCCACCCAGAGGCATCTTGAAAGAAAGACCTGTAAATCTACCTTCAAAAAAAACAGTCTTTGGGGGGGGGGGTGCGGAGCCAACATGGTGAAATAGACAGATGCTTCTGGTAAGCCCTCTTGTCAACAAAGACCCCAAAAAAACAAGAGAGACAAGTATATTTCTGACAAGCTGGGAGCCCTGAGCTTCAAAGGCAAGCTTAGAAAATGAACCGAGGGGCGGGGAAGGAAGAGACCGTTCAGAAGCAGAGAGGAGTTACCGGACGTGAATAGCAGGGAGACCTCAGGCACCATTCCTGAAGCGGCAGTGGCAGGCTGATACTACCTTTCAGCCACAGTTTCCTCAGAGAGAAGCAGCCAGCCACATAGCCTACTCACACTTCCAGAACCAGAGAAGAACAACACTCTTGGCAAAAGCTAAGTACTTACGTATGTTTTACCGCTCCCCGCCCCCCCCCCCCCCACCAAAGTGGCTTCAACGGCTGAACTCCCTGGGCCTGAGATAGGCTCTGTTGAGCACCTAGAACCATCCTCCTGGCCTTGGAGAAGGAAAAAATTTGCATTTGGGGGAAAAGATAATTTGCCAGCTCCACTAACTAGGGGAGGTCAAGACAGAAGCAGCTCCTGTACAGGCATTAATGATCCATGGACTTTGAGCACCTTTTCCTTCTATATGGACCTGTGTAGGCCTTTTTTGGGAAAATAGGCCCTTGTTGGCAGATCCCAACCATTTCAGCTGTGCGGTGGAGTGGTGGGTGTTTGATCTTTGACGTTGCTTTGCCTATTATGCAAGGTCCTCACGTACCCACATCAGGGACCTAAGGACTGATAGCTCCACTCAGGTTAACCAGCCATCTGCGACAGGGGTCCAAGGATAAGTTGTACCTCACAGTCCTTACAACTAAAAACTTTGGATGCCCATGGTCCATCTGCAGAACCCACCCACCTGCATGTTCTAGGGAGAAGGGATGTGCTTTCCTCAGAGACACTTGCAGGTTGGTTCTCAACCCCCTGCTTTCTTCAGTGTGTGACCCCCTGCTGCAATCAGATACCGGCACTTACACCAATCACACCTGCGCCTCTAAGACTATAGGACAGAGCCTATACCACACACTTGATGATCAGCTACCTGGACACCTGAGCTGAATTCATACAAGAAAAATGAATGGATTCTTAGACTGATATACCTCATTAAAGATCTAGCCATCTGGGGGCAGAATGCCAGAGCTCCAAAGGTGAAAATAATCAAGCTAGCTCACTCAAGCAACCCATTTGGGTATATCAAAACAAAACAAAGCAAGAAGCTATGACACTGTAAGCAAGCATAAACTAATACAATAACTTATAGATGGCTCAGAGATAACAGTCAATATCAACTCACATAAAGAAACAGACCATGGTCACCTCATAAAGCTTTCAAAACAAAGAATCCAGGGATCTTCTAGATGAAAGTGCATTCCTGGAATTACCAGAGCCAGAATATAAAATTTTAATATACAGAACCATTCAAGACATCAGGAAGGAAATGAGGCAATATGCAGAACAAGCAAAGGAACACACAGATAAAGCAATTGAAGAACTTAAAAAGATTATTCAGGAACATAAAGAAAAATTTAATAAGCTGGAAAAATCCATAGACAGACAGCAATCAGAAATTCAGAAGATTAACACTAAAATTACAGAAGTAGACAACTCAATAGAAAGTCAGAGGAGCACAATTGAGCAAGTAGAAGCCAGAACTTTTGAACTCGAAGATAAATCACTTGGCACTAACATATTCGAAGAAAAATTAGATAAAAGAATAAAAAAAAAAAAAGAAGAAACGTTAAGAATCATGTGAGACTCTATCAAGAGAAATAACCTATGAGTGATTGGAGTACCAGAACAGGGAGGAAAATAGAAAATACAGAGAGAATTGTTGTAGATTTGTTGGCAGAAAACTTCCCTGATATTGTGAAAGATGAGACGGTATCTATCCAAGATGCTCTTCAAACTCCACATAAGGTAGATGTTAAAAGAAAGTCAAACTTGCCAAAGCCAAAGATAAAGAGAGAATTTTAAGAGCAGCTAGGGATAAATGAAAAGTCATCTACAAAGGAGAGCCAATAAGAGTAAGCTCGGACTACTTGGCAGAAACCATGCAGACAAGAAGGCAATGGGATGACATTTTTTAAAAATTGCAGCAAAAAAACTGCCTGCCAAGAATCATATATCCAGCAAAAATGTCTCTTAAGTATGAAGGTGAAATTAGGACATTTCCAGATAAAAAGAAGTTTAGGGAATTCATAAAAAAGAAACCAAAACTACAAGAAGTACTAAAGGGAGTCCTTTGACTAGGAAATCAATGATATCAGGTATCAACCCAAAGACTAGAACACTGGGCAGAGCAATCAGAAGTCAACCCAGACAGGGAAATAAAAAAAACAAAGCAAGATTGAAAAAAAAAAAAAAGCTAAAAGCAGGGTAACAGTGATGTTATTATATAAAAGAAGATAACATTAAAACAACAAAGAGGGACTATGAAATATAATCATATATCTTCCATACGGAGAGAAAGATATGGCAATACAAAGAAATAAAATATAGGTTTCAATTTAGAAAAATAGAGGTAAATAATAAGGTAACCACAAAGGAGAAAAACTATGCTACTCATCAAAATAAAATACAAAAAGAAAAAATAGAGACTCAGCAGAAAAAAAATCAACAACAACGAGTATGAGGTAAGGACAATATATAAAGATAATCTACTCAGCACATAAAATTAAGTGGGAAAAAGAAACTGTCAACAACACACAAAAAAACGCATCAAAATGATAGCACTAAATTCATATCTATCCATAATTACTCTCAATGTAAATGGACTAAATGCACCAATAAAGAGACATAGAGTGGCAGAATGGATTAAAAAACAAGATCCATCTGTATGCTGCCTACAAGAGACACAACTTAGACTTAGAGACACGAACAAACTAAAACTCAAAGGATGGAAAAAAATATATCAAGCAAACAACAATCAAAAAAGAGCAGGAGTGGCAATATTGATTTCTGACAAAATAGACTTTAAAGTCAAATCCATCAGAAAGAATAAGGAAGGACACTATATAATGATTAAAGGGACAATATACCAAGAAGATATAACCATATTAAATATTTATGCACCCAATGACAGGGCTGCAAGATACATAAAACAAACTCTATCAGCATTGAAAAGTGAGATAGACAGCTCCACAATAATAGCAGGAGACTTCAACACACCACTTTTGGTGAAGGACAGGACATCCAGAAAGAAGCTCAATAAAGACATGGAAGATCTCAATGCCACAATCAACGAACTTGACCTCATAGACATATACAGAACACTCCACCCAACAGCAACCAAGTATACTTCCTTTTCTAGTGCACATGGAACATTCTCTAGAACAGACCACATATTAGGTCATAAAGCAAGCCTTAGCAGAATCTAAAACATTGAAATATTACAAAGCATTTTCTCTGACCATAAGGCCATAAAAGTGGAAATCAACAACAGGAAAAGCAGGGAAAAGAAAATCAAACATTTGGAAACTGAACAAAACCCTACTCAAAAAAGACTGGATTATAGAAGATATTAAGGATGGAATAAAGAAATTCAGAGAATCCAATGAGAATGAAAACACTTCCTATCAGAACTTTGGGACACAGTGAAGGCAGTGCTCAGAGGTCAATTGATATCAATAAATGCACACATTCAAAAAGAAGAAAGGGCCAAAATCAAAGAATTATCCCTACAACTAGAACAAATAGAAAGAGAGCAACAAAAGAAACCCTCAGGCACCAGAAGAAAACAAATAATAAAAATTAGAGCAGAACTAAATGAAATAGAAAAACAATTAAAAGAATTAACAAGGCCAAAAGCTGGTTCTTTGAAAATATCAACAAAACTGATAAACCATTGGGCAAACTGACAAAAGAAAAAGAGGAGAGGAAGCAAATAACCCAACTAAGAAATGAGATGGGCAATATTACAACAGACTCAACTGAAATTAAAAAAATCATATCAGATTACTATGAAAAATTATACTCTGACAAATTTGGAAACCCAGAAGAAATGGATGATTTCCCAGAAGCCTACTACCTACCTAAACTAACACAAACAGAGGTAGAACAACTAAATAGACCCATAACAACAAAAAAAAGAGATTGAAAAGATAATCAAAAAATTCCCAACAACAACAACAAAAAAAACCCTGCCCAGATAGCTTCACTGCAGAGTTCTACCAAACTTTCAGAGAAGAGTTAACGCCACTACTACTAAAGGTATTTCAGAGCATAGAAAAGGATGGAATACTACCAAACTCATTCTATGAAGCCAGCATGTCCCTGGTACCAAAACCAGGTAAAGACACCATGAAAAAAGAGAATTACAGACCTATATCCCTCATGAACTTAGATGCAAAATTCCTCAACAAAATTCTAGCCAATGGAATTCAACAACATACCAAGAAAATAATTCACCATGACCAAGAGGGATTCATGCAGGTGTGCAGGAATGGTTCAACATTAGCAAAACAATTAATGTAATCCATCACATAAATAAAACATATGACAAGAATCACATGATTTTATCAATTGGTGCAGAAAATGCATTTGACAAAGTTCAACACCCATTCATGATAAAATCTCTCAACAAAACTGGAATAGAAGGAAAATTCCTCCACATAATAAAGGGCATTTATACAAAGCCCCTTATATAAATCATCCTAAATGGAGACAGCCTGAAAGCATTTCCCTTGAGAACAGGAACCAGACAAGGATGCCCTTTATCACCACTCTTATTCAAGATTGTGCTGAAAGTCCCAACCAGAACAATTAGGCTAGACAAAGAAATAAAGGGCATCCAGATTGGCAAGGGAGAAGTAAAATTATCTCTATTTGCAGATGACATGATGTTATACACAGAAAATCCTAAGAAATCCTCAAGAGAACTACTGAAACTAATAGAAGAGTTCAGCAGGGTATCGGGATACAAGATAAACATACAAAAATCAATTGGATTCCTCTACACCAACAAAAAGAACATCGAAGAGGAAATCACCAGATCAATACCATTTACAGTAGCCCCCAAGAAGATAAAATACTTAGGAATAAATCTTACCAGAGATGTAAAAGACTGATACAAAGAAAACTATAATACGCTTCTTTAAGAAACCAAAAGAGACCTATGAAAGTGGAAAAACATACCTTGCTCATGGATAAGAAGACTTAACATTATAAAAATGTCTATTCTACCAAAAGCAATCTACACATTTAATGCAATTCCAATCCAAATTCCAACGACATTCTTTAATGAGGTGGAGGAACAAATTACCCACTTCATATGGAAGGTAGAGAAGCCCCGGATAAGTAAAGCATTACTGAAAAAGAAGAAGAAAGTGGGAGGCCTCACTGTACCTGATATTAGAACCTATAATACTGCCACAGTAGTCAAAACAGCCTGGTACTGGTACAACAACAGATACATAGACCAATGGAACAAATTCAGAATCCAGACATAAATCCATCCACATGTGAGCAGTTGATATTTGACAAAGGCCCCAAAACAGTTAAAGGGGGGGAAAACAGTCTTTTTAACAAATGGTGCTGGCATAACTGGATATCCTTCTGCAAAAAAATGAAACAAGACTCATACCTCACTCCATGCACAAAAACGATCTCAAAATGGATCGAAGAACTAAATATAAAAACTAAAATGATAAAGGTCATGGAAGAAAAAATAGGGACAACGTTAGGAGCCCTAATACATGGCATAAACAGTATACAAAACATTATTAAGAATGCAGAAGAAAAACTAGATAACTGGGAGCTCCTAAAAATCAAACTCCTATGCTCATCCAAAGACTTCACCAAAAGAGTAAAAAGACTACCTACAGACTGGGAAAAAGCTTTTAGCTATGACATTTCTGATCAAAGCCTGATCTCTAAAATCTACATGATAATGTAAAAACTCAACTGCAAAAAGTCAAATAACCCAATTAAAAAATGGGCAAAAGATATGAACAGACACTTCACTAAAGAAGACATTCAGGTAGCTAATAGATACATGAGGAAATGCCCATGGTCGTTAGCCATTAGAGAAATTCAAATCAAAACTACAATGAGATTTCATCTCACTCCAACAAGGCTGGCATTAATCCAAAAAACACAAAATAGTAAATGTTGGAGAGGCTGCGGAGAGATCAGAACACTTACACACTGCTGGTGGGAATGTAAAACGGTACAACCACTTTGGAAATCTATCTGGCGTTTTCTTAAAAAGTTAGAAATAGAGCTACCATACAACCCAGAAATCCCACTCCTCAGAATATACCCTAGAGAAATAAGAGCCTTCACACGAACAGATGTATGCACGCCCATGTTTATTGCAGCTCTGTTTACAATAGCAAAAAGCTGGAAGCAACCAAGGTGTCCATCAATGGATGAATGGTTAAATAAATTGTGGTATATTCACACAATGGAATACTACGCATCGATAAAGAACAGTGACGAATCTGTGAAACATTTCATAACATGGAGGAACCTGGAAGGCATTATGCTGAGCGAAATTAGTCAGAGGCAAAAGGACAAATATTGTATAAGACCACTATTATAAGATCTTGAGAAATAGTATAAACTGAGAAGAACACATACTTTTGTGGTTACGAGGTGGGGAGGGAGGGAGGGTGGGAGAGGGTTATTTACTGTTTAGTTAGTAGATAAGAACTACTTTAGGTGAAGGGAAGGTCAATACTCAAAGCACGGAAGGTCAGCTCAACTGGACTGGACCAAAAAAAAAGAAGTTTCTGGGATAAACTGAATGCTTCAAAGGTCAGCGGAGCAAGGGCCAAGGTTTGGGGACTATGGCTTAAGGGGACTTCTAAGTCAATTGACAAAATAATACTGCTATGAAAACATTCTGCTTCCCACTTTGAAATGTGGCGCCTGGGGTCTTAAATGCTAACGAGCGGCCATCTAAGGTGCATCAATTGGTCTCAACCCACCTGGATCAAAGGAGAATGAAGAACACCAAGGTCACACGATAACCATGAGCCCAAGAGACAGAAAAGGCCACATGAACCAGAGACTTACATCATCCTGAGACCAGAAGAACTAGATGGTGCCCAGCCACAACCGATGACTACCCTGACAGGGAGCACAACAGAGAACCCCTGAGGGAGCAGGAGATCAGTGGGATGCAGACTCCAAATTCTCATAAAAAGACCAGACTTAATGGTCTGACTGAGACTAGAGGAATCCTGGCGGTCATGGTCCCCAAACCTTCTGTTGGCCCAGGACAGGAACCATTCCCAAAGACAACTCATCAGACATGGAAGGGACTGGACAATGCGTTGGAGAGAGATGCTGACGAAGAACGAGCTACTTGTATCAGATGGACACTTGAGACTGTGTTGGCATCTCTTGTCTGGAGGGGAGATGGGAGGGCAGAGAGGATTAGAAACTGGCGGGGTTGTCATGAAAGGAGAGACTGGAAGGGCTGACTCATTAGGGGCAGAGTAAGTGGCAGTATGGAGTAAGGTGTATATAAGCTTATATGTGACAGTCTGACTTGATTTGTAAACATTCACTTAAAGCTCAATAAAAATTATTAAAAAAAAGCTAGAAATAAAACTATCATACAACCCAGCAGTCCCACTCCTCAGAATATATCCTAGAGAAATCAGAGCCTTTACACGAACAGATACATGCACACCCATGGTTATTGCAGCACTGTTTACAATAGCAAAAAGATGGAAGCCACCAAGGTGCCCATCAACAGATGAATGGATAAATAAATTATGGTATATTCACACAATGGAATACTACACATCGATAAAGAACAGCAATGAATCTGTGAAAAATTTCATGACGTGGAGGAACCTGGAAGGCAATATGCTGAGTGAAATTAGCCAGTTGCAAAGGACAAATATTGTATAAGACCACTATTATAAGAACTTGAGAAAGAGTTTGAACTGAGAAGAAAACAGTCTTCTGTGGTTACGAGAGGAGTGAGGGTGGGAGAGGAGTATTCACTAATTAGATAATAGATAAGAACTACTTTAACTGACGGGAAAGACAACACACAATACATGGGAGGTCAGCACAACTGGACTAAACCAAAAGCAAAGAAGTTTCCAGAATAAACTGAAGGCTTCAAAGGCCAGCGTAGCAGGGGCAGTGGTTTAGGGACCACGGTTTCAGGGGGCGTCTAAGTCAATTGGCATAATAAAACCTATTAAGAGAACATTCTGCATCCCACTTTGAAGAGTGGCATCTGGGGTCTTAAACGCTAGCAAGCGGCCATCTAAGATGCATCAATGAGTCTCAACCTACCTGGATCAAAGGAGAATGAAGAACACCAAGGACACAAGGTAATTATGAGCCCAAGAGACAGACAGGGCCACATGAACCAGAGACTACATCATCCTGAGACCAGAAGAACTAGATGGTGCCCGGCTACAACCGATGACTGCCCTGGCAGGGAACACTGCAGAGAACCCCTGAGGGAGCAGGAGATCATTGGCATGCAGACCCCAAATTCTCATAAAAAGACCACACTTAATGGTCTGACTAAGACTAGAAGGACCCCAGCAGTTATGGCTCCCAGACCTTCTGTTGGCCCAGGACAGGAACCATTCCCAAAGCCAACTCTTCCGACATGGATTGGACTGGACAATGGGTCGGAGAGGGATGCTGGTGAGGAGTGAGCTTCTTGGATCAGGTGGACGCTTAAGACTATGTTGGCATCTCCTGCCTGGAGGGGAGATGAGAAGGTAGAGGAGGTTAGAAGCTGGGGAAATAGACACGAAAGAGAGAATGGTGGGAGGGAGTGGGCTGTTTCATTAGGGGGAGAGCAATTGGGAGTATGTAGCAAGGCGTACATAAGTTTTTGTGTGAGAGACTGACCTGGTTTGTAAACTTTCACTTAAAGCACAATAAAAATTATTTAAAAAAAACAAAACTGCCTTTGAAAACTCTGTGGAACACAGATCTATTGTAGCATGCATGGGGTCCCCATGAGTTGGAATCAACTGGACAGCAACTGTTTAGTTTCACTGTTTGGAGTAGGCTGTTACCTCAAGCTTTGTAAGGAATGCCCAAAACACTTGGATAAAAGTAAAAGTATGATTTAAGAAGACCTATTTTTATGTCGGAGGACAGGTTACATCTTAAAGATACTTCCAAGTTCTAAGAGCAGAAATTTAGCTCAAGGGACTAAATTGACAACAGCGCAGAAGATGTCAGTGTCCAGGAGAAGATCTTAATAGCTCTTCATAATTGCATGGCCTCTTACAGAACACCGTCCCATGTATATATTATAGATGTTTGTAGGGTGTGTCCATTCCCACAGCTTTGCTTTAGGGAAACTTTCTCCCAGAGTTCAGTCCTCATGGTTTGGGTGGAAACATGTGCACCTACTTCACCCAATTTGGAGGCAACGCAGAGTCACTTAAGCCAGTCCAGTTATTCAATGTTGTTTGTCACAGTGTTCAAGGGTGGCACATGACATAAGCAAGTCCAACCAAAGTGACCCTCAGAATTTCAGCTAGAAATGTTGGGACAAGGACTAATTTTGCTGGGGAGCCACTTCCTTGGAACTGGTGGTATGAAAATACGACGCCTACAAATTAAACAGCAATTCTGTGACCTTGTGCAACAATGAAAAGTTCTTGGTGACAACTCTTGAGCTGCTGTATCAAACCCCACCTGCTGAGACAGCCTTTTTAGTTACGTGGACCAATAAATTCCTTTTGTATTTAAGCCATTTTGATCTGGTTTTCTATCACTTGCAATTAAATTATTCCTAACAGGTAAAGCCAGGAGTGAGTTCATTGATTTATAAAATTACTACTATGCAGAATTTATATTCATTTTGAATTGCCTTCTTCCCCCACACCAACTAAACTCTCTCTTGAAATCACAAGCAAATCAAGATCCTCATATAACAATAGGACACAGATTTAAACTATAAATGTAGCACAAATGGGAAAAGGTCAAAATAGTATTCTAGACTAAGAGATTAAGCAGGTAGTTGAGAACAGGAATTTCTAAATTATACCATCAGTTACCAGGACAGCTTTTTATTTATTTTTGAACAAAAATAGCCTTTTGTGGTTCAGCAGGAGCCCCTAGGTGGTGCAAATGGCTAAGCACTTGGCTGCTAAGCAAAAGATTAGAGGTTCAAGTCCACCCAGAAGCACCTTCGAAGAAAGGAACGCCTGGTGATCTACTTCTGAAAATCAGTTACTGAAAGCCCTAGGGATCACTGTCCTACTCTGACACACACGGGGGTCACCATAAGCCAGAATCCACTTGACGGCAACTGGTTTTTGTTTCTAGTTTTGGCTTCAGCACACCACCCAAGCCTTAGTCTCCTCTTCCCTTTAAAATAAACAGAGGTCACCCCTTTTGTGGTACACCCAATTCTTATGCCACAGAAACTTCATCCCTGGAGAGAAAGATGCATATGGAAAGTTCAGGTCTATCTCTATTACACGTAGTAGACCTTTTCAGTAAAACAGTCAGGATTAGGAAGTAACAGCTATTCAACTTTCATGACAAAGGCCAACTCCAGAAATTTGTGTCATGGTATTTAAGTAATCATTATCTCAGGTTTTGTTTGTATTTTATTTTTCTCCCAGCATTCTCTCCTAAATGCGTAAGTCACCTAGAAAGCTTGTAAGAGCAAGACTTTCTGGGTGATTCCCAATGTTTCTTCTCCCTTGAAAAAATCAGAATTTTTTTTTTCAAAATGCTAATTTTTTTTTTTTCCCTTGATTCCTTAAGCCAGCAAACAGCATTAAGGAGGTCTCATCAAGGAAACCCTGGTGGCGTAGTGGTTAAGTACTACAGCTGCTAACGAAAGAGTCGGCAGTAGGAATCCACCAGGCTCTCCTTCGTAACTCTATGGGGCAGTTCTACTCTGTCCTATAGGGTTGCTGTGGGTTGGAATCGACTTGACAGCAAGGGGTTTGGTTTTTTTTGGTTCATCAAGGAAAGAGTCATGATGCTGCCAAAATAACTGAGTCAAAGATTCAAAGTTCAGAGCTGCTATATCAGGTTGTTGCAAAACATTTTCTATTTCTCTGTGTGAGACAAAAAAAATTGTAAGATGGGAGCAGCTGAAAAATAAAGACAGGTTGCAGAAATTATGGTTTATTAACATTACATGATCAATGTATGAGAATTTAAGCATTAGAAACCATCATCAAACATATAAACAAATTCAAGATTAAGGGGGACACATTCACACATTGCAAAGGAAACAAGCATCTCAGTCACCTCACCAGGAGGCTCTAAGGAGTTACTCTTGGGTTTTACGCTGCCGAGGACTGAGTAGCAACGAAGTGAAGTTTTCTTGTCTTCAATGGTAAAGAGTAAAGTTGCCTGCTCCCAGTGTACTTGAACATTTTATTTATTCACTTCTTATCCTCACAAGCCTCTCTCTTCTTTCACCTTGGGTCAGGAGCTTTTGCCCCCAATTCCTGCCTTGTTTCTGTAACTTGTAACTTTGGTAAATGGTCCCGAGTTGAATGTCTAGTCTCTGTTTTACTCTCATCAAAAGTAAGTATCATCCTTTCAAAAGTGTCTTTCAAGGAGCGATTGTATGCCACCTCTGATATTTTAACACAACAGTTTTAGCATATTTATTTCTAAGAAAACAATAAGACAGAAGCAGGATATACATACAGTCCACGGTGTAGGCATTAGTTATCTATTGTGCAGACAAAAGGGCCAGTTGTGGAGAGAAATTACAGATTACGTCTGCCTTGCAACACAACTGAATTACACACTTTGGTCACAGATCTATCTGGCCATTTGCCACAAGCTCAGATTAACACTTGAGCCCACTTATTTTTTCCTATTTGTAAAAATCTCTCTGACAAAGCCAGCTGTGGAAGAATTTGTTTTTATTTCTTCCGAAAGGTGTTCCATGAACAAATGAATTGTAAATGTTTCTCAACTTTTAAGGGTAATTCCCCTGTAAAGCTTTCCAGCCGACTAAGAAAACTCACTTTCCAAGAATATTTTACGTGTTCAAAATGATTGTCTATGGTTCTGTTGGTGATAATCTTTAAAAAAAAGTTGTTAACATTAGAGAAGACATTTCAAGAGAAAGGTCTCTTGCTTAACAAGGCAGTTTGCCAAGTTTTTTGTGTTTTTTTTTTTTTTTGCCTTTTTTAACTGTATAGAGTGACACCGTCCAATTGAAACACAATGTGAAACATGTCATTTAAAATATTTTAATAGCCATGTTTTTAATAAGAAAAAAATAGCAAAAACTAATTTTAATAATATACTGGAGTCCTTAGGAGGTACACATAGTTAATCACTCAACTACTAGCCAAAAGGTTGGCAATTCGAGCTCATCCAGAGGTGACTCAGAAGACAGGCGTAGCATTCTGCTTCCAAAAGGTCATAGCTTTGAAATCCCTATGGAGCAATTCTACTCTGCACACATTGAGTCACCAGGAGTCGAAATCGACTCGAAGGCAACTAAGAAAGCAACAATAATATACCATTTTTTAATACAATATATTCAAAACATTAGATGGAAGAAGAATTGATGCCTTTGAATTATGGTGTTGGAGAAGAATATTGAATACACCATGGACTGCCAAAAGAATGAACAGGTCTATCTTGGAAGAAATACAGCCAGAGTGCTCCTTGAAGCAAGGATGGTGAGACTTCATCTCATGTACTTTGGACATGTTTTCAAGAGGGACCAGTCCCCGGAGAAGGACATCATGCTTGGTAAAGAAGTGGGTCAGCACAGAAAAGGAAGACCCTCAATGAGGTGGATTGACACACTGGCTGCAGTGATGGGCTCAAACACAACAATTGTGAGCATGGTACAAGACGGGCCGAGTTTTGTTCTGTTGTACATAGGGTTGCTATGAGTTGAAACTAACTCGACAGCACCTAACAACAACAACATATCCAGAACATTACATTTCATCATATAATCAATATAAAAACTTATTAAGGAGATATTTTACATTCCTCTCTCACGCTAAGTCTTTGATATCTGGTGTCTTTTGTGTCCCTTTTACAATTACAGCACATAGGACTAGTCACATTATCAAGTGCTCAATAATCATGTATGTCTAAAGGCTGACATATCGGACAGCGCTGGTACAGAAAATGTTTGTATATCACATGGGGATTATCATATGTCATCATTTATGTAAACTTTAGAATTTGACATGCCATTAAGGAAAAGCATTTCTCTGGAGAGAGTGCATTGTTTTTCTTCTCTCTGTATAGATTGCCACTGATCATTTCATCCTGAATAATCAGATTTCTGAACTCACACATTTTTTGGGGAAAAAGGAACTGCACTGGGGTTGTCAAACACTGAATCCTCAAATATCAGCAATGTGACTTGTTCAGAGGACAAAGATGAGTTTGTTGTTAACCACGGTAACAGAGAACTCCATCTCAGAGCTTTGATGGCACCTTGGAGAGGAGAAGGCAAGGTCGGGATTTATTGAGAGTTCAAAGTTTGGTTTAAGGTGGATCTTTCAACGCAGGGACTTGATTAGGACTGAGCAAACATTCTGACATAATAGCCTAAGACAGAAGGAAACATTAAGGGAGGATTTTTGAGCCAAGGGATTGAAAGAATATTTGGGAGTAACTGTCTGCTGATGCTGTCTGTTGAAGGGTTGGTGGGTCTTTCAGGAAATTCCTGTAAGAAAAAATCAAGTTACATGCCTGGACAAGACTTTTCTGGAATAGTAAAGTTATGTTAGTGAAATAAATAACACAGTGCAGTTATGTTAACGTAGACAGTAAGCTGTGGGTTGGTGGGAGTTAGTTTCTGTTCTGTGTGTGTGTGTGTGTGTGTGTGTGTGTGAACTGCAATGTAAACAGATGTCCAGCAGAGAGGAAATTCCTTTTTCACACATCTGGCAGGTCTGAGAAATATTTACAAAATAAGCTCTATCTTTTCTAGTCAGTTCCACATAATCAAAAACAGAAAATGAAATAATTATAGAGTAAATTAGTCTGTTAAAATCAAGTAAAATGTTGTAAAAATGTCAAGGAATCTATGCTTGAACCTAAATGAACCAGGTTAAATGCCCACAGGCTTGAAGTTCTTTTTATTCACCATACCCCAAATATTTACTGAGCTTTTTCTATGTTCTGGAAACCCTGGCGGTGTAGTGGTTGGGTGCTACAGCTGCTAACCAAAGGGTCGGCAGTTCGAAACCACCAGGTGCTCCCTGGAAACTCTGTGGGGCAGTTCTACTCTGTCCTATAGGGCTGCTGTGAGTTGGAATTGACTTGATGGCACTGGGTTTGTTTTTGTTTGTTTGTTTGTTTGTTTCTAGGTACTAAATAAGCACTGTTCCATACAAGTAATATATCAGTGAAGAAAACACAGAGAGCACCAGCCCTCAGGAAGCTTACATTCTAGTCAGGAAAGTCCAATAATTTCAAAAAGGAAATGATATAATGAGAAATCATCATAAGTGAGCTGTGGAGGAAACAAGAAAGCACTATAATGCTAGGATGAAGAGGTGTTGAAAAGGCCCTTTCTGAGGAGGGAACCCACTACTCATCTGTTGGTTTGCTGTACTATGGTGGCTTGCATGTTGCTATGATGCTGAAATCTATGCCACCAGTATTTCAAATACCAGCAGGGTCATCCATGGTGGACAGGTTTCAATGGAGCTTCCAGACTAGGAAGAAAGGCCTGACAATCTACCTCCAAACAGTAGCCACTGAAAACTCTATGGGTCACAACAGAATACTGTCCTATATAGTCCTGGAAGATGGATGTCCTAGACTGGAAGGCACTCATAATGCTCAGTAGCCACAACATACCAGCAATCGTGAAGGTGGCACGGTTCCAGGTAACGTTTCACTCTATTTTATATGGAGTCACAACAAGTCGGAGTGGACTTAACGGCAACTAACAACAACATAGGAGGTAACATTGATCTGTTGTTTCTTAAAAGTGGAAAAAGAGCCAGCATGGGAAGCCTGAGTATTGTAATTATCTATGGCAGAGTGCCCCTGTCTTGAAACAGCCAAGTATCCTAAGGGGAGAAAGAGTTTAGTGTGTTCAGGAAATAAAAAGTAGTCTGAAGTGGCTGAAGTGTAGTAAGTGAGGAGAGGATTTGGTGCATAGTAAGTTTAGAGAAGTTTTTGCAGGGGTCGGATGATACCACGTCATTGTAATCAGGGTTGACTCCATGGGCATGCCACCAGCCCATTCACACAGCGTCCTGCCTTCATAGAGCCCTGCACCTGGTTTAATCTGCTGTTGCCATTTTGAAACTCTTAATAACTTTTGAACAAGGGGATCCTCATTTTTATTTTACACCAAGCCCCACAAATTCTGTAGCTGGTCCTGCTGGTAAACAATAGTAAGGATTTAAATTCACATGTTGTATTACCTCTTGTTTTTTTTTTTTTTTTCTTCTCATATTCAAAAAGTCTGGAAGTAATTAGACCAGGGCTCGTTTACAATCTGTGATATCAGAGCCCCTAATTCCTTCTGTCTTGTTGTTGTACCATAAAAGGCTTTCAATCCCAAGAACACCCCAGAGTCTAAAATGACTGCTAGTGCTCCAGCCTTTACAACCTCTTTCCAGTCATAATCAAGTATACCTTACTGAATTACCTTACCATATCCACCTTTAACCACATTGACCAGACCCAGAAAATGGTCATACTAGGAACAAAGAAGGCTGAGAAATAAAATCTTTGTTCAAATAAGCCATGTGCCAAACTAAAAAGCTATAAGGAGAAACAAATATGAAAACACTATTACCAGCTCTGCTATATACCTTCACTTCTTTGTTTAATCTAAAATATTCATTTATACATTCATTCGTTCAACTCGAAAAAATCTATTTAGGGCCCATTATGCAACAGGCTGTATACCAGGAACTGAGGAGAGGAAAACGATTTAGAGTTAGACAGTACGGGGTAGTGTGTGGAAGGGGGAAAGACCACAAAGTACAATGTCACAAGTGCTGAAATAAACTGTCTAGATAGACGAGTCCATGAATAACTAACAGGAGGTGTTGATAAAACTACACGGAGGAGGTAAGGTAACATGTAAGTTTGGTTTTACAAGAATGAATTAGCAGACAACGAAGGGAAGGCACCGTGTACTGTGAAGTATGATGTTGAAATAACATGTGGGATGTTGGCAGCTTTGTTGTACTTATTAGCCAGACTTGATAAATAAACCATGGCCCGGCTAACTGTTTGGTTAAACCATTTAATGATCAGTGTGGGTCCCGACACAACTGTTTTGGCTGAAGCCATCAGGGATCATGGTAAAGAGAGACTGAAAGGAATGGCTTGGCTTCGCTGCAGCTCAACTCATCAGTAGACATAAGAAATATCTCAGCTGACAGAAGGATCAGGCCCTGCCTTCACATACCCTCCCTCAAAGGCCACACCCATTCAACTGTAAAAAGTCCCCATCTGCTGTCAACCCCTCTCCTGAGCCAGTCGTATTGCAGTAGAGACCCAACGAACCAACAGTTTCCCAAACAGCCCTGGGATTACTAGAGGACATCTTACCCCTTGTTACCATCCAACTTGGGAAAATGGTTCCTGTATGCAGTAATGCCTTGCTCATCTTTGCCCAGCAAAATTTAAAAAAAAAAAGGATGAGATCTTTGTGACCAATAACAAGCTTTGGAGGACAAAGGGATTCCTCAATGAGCAAAATATAGTCAGGCTTTGCAGATTCAACCTTCTGAGGCCCACAGCCATAAACCCCAGTATGGCAATGTCTGTCACTATAGTGACCCTCCAGAACAACCATTTTCTTCTGAAACAAACAAACAAAAAAAGAGCTCTGTGATAAATCACATCTGCAAGACGTGTTTCATATGTCAGGCACACATTGCTTCTAAATCAAATGCTGATACATGACTTATTCCGTCATAAGTAAGCAGAATGCTGTAATTTATAATCATCTTGAAGCACACTGCAGAGAAAATGAAAGCAGACTATTAAATTTTAATGCCTGTTCGGCTCTCTGAAAAGAGTATTTCTGGCCATGCCTGAAGCAGGGTAGTGTTTTTCACACCAACGTCCACATCCTCCAAAAACAAAAACAAAAAACAATTTGTGTTTGCTAACATTTGTGGAAACTAATTGAAAAAAAAAAATGATTTGGTTGTCAAAAGCCACCATCGGTCAGGAAGTTCATGAGCACTAACAGCGGCAGCAGAGGAGGCAGACCTGTCCCGTGCCGCCTTCCCCCTTTCGCTTTTGAACAATTGTCTGTTGTTGTGCAAGTGGCTTCCTCCAGTACGGCTGGGAGCAAATATTCATTGGGGTGTCATCTCCGCTTAGACTCTCGTCCTGCACACCTATTCATCCGTGTTAAGTGAATAGCAGCATCAGCTCAAATTAAGCTGGCTTGAAAACAGCCACTGTTAATAATTTCTGCTGTGATTCAGCTCAGCTTTGGCTAACGGGTGAAGATGTTTCATAAGGGAGGCAATTACAGCTCTGAGAGCGCTTTCCCGCTGCCTGTTTAATCAGGGGAAAGGAACACTAGCTCCTAGCGCAAGGGGAAGGGCCGGCGCAGCCACAATCCGGCTGCGTTTGTTATCTGCTAGATTGAACAGGCTGCCTGCCGGGGACAAATGCTTAGCGCAGTGATTAGAATATAAAGCAATTGCAAAGGCTGAGGGGATTGGAGTCAGTCTCCTTTATCTCAACTTACTACAGGCTTTTCTGGTCAGATAACAAGTCTTCCAAACCATTCTTCGTAGATGAGAAATCATATGTATATCAATGCATATAGACATGCATATTCATTAATCTGTGCCCTGCGTGAATTTTCCATTTAGAACAAGAACTATAAAAAGGCAAGGGGGCGGGGAGGGGGGCTTCAATACAACCAAATTTTTCTGACAAGCAACATAGAGAGGCAGTGTTAAAACGGTGCAATAAAAACTCTGGCCAAATTTTCTTTATCATTTTCTGAGATGGAAAAGTCAAATGGCTTTACTATGTTCCAAACAGCTTTCATTTTTAAGGTTTTTTTTTTTTAATGAAAAAGTAAGATAAGTGAAAACTTGAAAATACACCACCCTAGCTTTTCACTTACTTTTTAAAAAAGCAAGTACATGTAAATTATATGTAGGTTGTTTTATTTTTTTAGTTAGAGAGAGAGCCTATTTCCATCTAGAGTGAAATCTGTTATTCCTGCACAAAAGTAATTTTTCACATCAACTGTGCATAACTTCTAATTATAGCCAAAACATAGCTGTATGCTTCCTAACTGTGGGGATTTTTCAGAGAGTTCATTTCCAGCCAAATATTTTTCCTCTTCTGCTAAAAGAAAATCAGGCAGTCTAAATTGCATTTTTATACATTACAATTTCCTGGAATGTAGTTCTTAATGGCTTCTGATGCGCCTCAGGGCATGAATCTTACACTACCTTTTCTCCCCAAACCAAAGAGCTAGGGATCTGAAAAAGACCCTTTTTGTTACTGGTATTGAATTTCCTGTTGTACACTTTAATCTGCTTTCAGAGTATTTTCCTTCAGTATATTTTCCATAGAAAGCCTATAATAGAGTTCTTGGTAGGTTATGTTTAACGGGCGATCGATTATAAGGCTGTGCATCCAGAAACTGAGCGTGTTTTCTACGAAGAACAAAATAGCAAAAAGGGATGGGGTGGGAGGCATACAGCCACATGCTTATTTATATTTAAAAAAATCTTTTAAGAGTTTGAGGATAGTGTTGATTTTTATAATCCAAGGTATACTGACAGCAATCTATTTTCACCTCAGTTTTTTTAAGGGTGAAGGCAATTTTCATCAGAGATTTTGTAGGTTTTGAGGTTGTGTGTGTATGTGTGTGTGTGTAAGGAAAAGTGTGTGTTTCAGTTTTGGGGACACAAGAACAGACAGAAAAAAGGGTGACAGAGTTTGTAATTGCTAACTATAGGATTCAAAGCCGTGTTTAAAATACCTGCTTAACAGGATGGCAAATGACTTGTCTTTTTAAAAGCTAGTTCTTTCTTTCCTCATCCTTTAGAACCATCCATCTAGCCTCCTCTTGGAATAGTCTCTGCAAGAATCCACTGCCTACCGTATCTTCCCCTGACAATTACTGCTGCTCCTTACCCTTGAAGCTTTGAAGGCCTGTGTAACATTAGCCTATCTAGCCCAGCGAAAATGTCTTTACAGATTAGTGTAATGTTAATACTGCTGGCTCCCCGCTTTTGACCTGAAGTGGAATATATTGCACTGCTGGAGCAGATGGGATCAGAGCTGCATTGGGCTACGGAGATTGGTTGGCTGCCTGCCAGAAGTTCAGTGCTTGTGGCAGTGGAGGCTCTGGCTCAAAAATGCAGGCTTCAATCTAGTCTCTGCTCTTGGAGAGGGAAAACAAAAGTGTCACCTCAGTGTGTGGAATCAAAATACGTTTGTTAAGATCGTTCATCTGCAGATGTTTACCCAGCGTTTGAAAAGTAATTGAATCTTTTGGAGTAAAATGGAGACATCTTTATTCAGTTTTGCTGAAAGAAATGAGACAAAAGCCAGAGCAAAGAATAAAAAAAGAAATTATCTGAACTCCATTTAACCTTCCAGTTGAATGCCAATCTCTCCATGAGAATACAAATGTGTACATGTGGAGTGTTTAAAGTCTGTCTCCTTTTTTACGAGTGCAAATAGATCTTAGTCTGAAATAATAAACTAAATTCGTAAATGAAAAAAATAATTAATAAAAGTTGAGCTTATACAGCCAAAGTATTTGGCTGGGCTTTAAAATTCTGGGGAGGGAGAAGGAAAGGAACTCTGGCCTAAATTATCCACGCTGGCTGTGTTATTGACTGCATCATTCAGATCAAGGTTCAAACCCCCCGAGCTCAGTGTGCACAGAAAAAGCCTTGGGGTCACACTCCACCAAAACAGATCTACCTGTTGACGGCTTCTGTTTCCCCTGGAACACCGGGGGCATTGGTTAAAAACTGTAATGGCAGCAACTGAAAATTATGATTGTCAGATTTTAGCAAATAAAAATACAGGATACTCATTTCAATTTGAGTTTCAGGTAAACAACTAATAATATTTTAGTATAAGTATATCCCAGATGTTGCCTGGGACATGGAATGTGCAATATTTGCAACATACTTATACTAAAAATGATTCATTGATCATCTGAAATTTAAATTTAACCAAGCATCCTGCATTTTATCTGGCGACCCTAAAAGAGGCATTCTTTATTGTTCCACTTTCTAGGTGTGGTGGCCCCCCAGCCATCCCAAACATACACAAAACTAACTCCCAATTAACACACTCTTTTCTGTTTTTCCATCGGATTATTTTTAAGTTTATTTTAATTATATTTTTCTCTCAAGTGCTGCCTTTCCACAGCAGTAAAACATATGCTGTTTGCTGCCTAAGTAGATGGGTAATGTAAGCTGTGATGTGGAGAGGATTCTTCTCTTATCCGTTCCCTCCGAGGGTGTAGTTACAGAAACATATATGTGTGCTTTTATCTGTGATAAGAGCTACCATCTGCTAGCTGCAATGTGCACAGCTTACCGTCTGAACTGCTTATACATATTATGAAAACACACAGCTTTTGTGTGTGTTGAGAATACATATAGACAGTGTTCTAATAAACCAGAATATTAGCTATTTGATATGTCAAATGGACGGAACATGTAACCATAATTTGGACAAGAGCGATTAGAGCTGGCGCGTTGCCGTGTGTATATTTATGCCAGTAACATTTTTGTGACCTTTTGACATTGCATTATTTCCAACATCTTCCCACCAGATAATTATTTAAAATCAATGGAAACTTTTCTGTGAGAAAAGGCCTTTGCTTCCTTCAAGGAAGTGGCAGCTTCATGCCGGGGATCCCAAATCCCTGAGATGTGCCTATGTGTGAGCAACGGGAAAGACAGAGACAACGCGACAGAACATATAAATTTGAGTTACTTTGACCTTTAATCCAGGAGAGCATGAAGAGAAATGCACTAGGAAGGTTGGTTTGTAGCTGTCTGGAGACTGATAAGCTGTAATAAAGGTGCACTCAGTTGCAATTCATCTGAAGCTTCCATTGCTATCATCCTCCTTTTTCAATTTTTGTTACCTCGAGTACTTATCTAAATCCCTCTCAATGCCAGCTTGAATGCACTTTGTGTTCTCTCCAACTGTGACTAGGGCTGTCTGTGCGTCACCGTGCTGCAGCACACGCTCTTTCCCCTTGTTTGACAAGAACCGATGCCAACACCTAATTAAGGGTAAGCCACAGAGCTCTCAGCTTTATCTTTGTCAACTGCTCCGTTCCTAGCTTTCTGCCTAGTTGAGTTTTTAATGACATGAGCAACAGTTCGGTTCAGCATTCCTCAGGCCCACCCACTCCCCATCTCAGTAACTATGGTGAGCAGCAACAGCAGAAAGATGGCGGCTACTTGGGTCCCATGGTGTGTAAGCCCCCCAGGAAACATGACCACACTATTGACCAAGTGTGAGCTGCCCACTCTGCACACACAGTGAGGATGTCCAGATGTGTTGGGTGGAAAAAATTCAGATGGTATCTCTCCAAAAAGAAAGTATTCCCACATTTCCAGGTACTAGATATGGGAAACCCTGGTGGCGTAGTGGTTAAGTGCTACACCTGCTAAGAGGTCGGCAGTTCGAATCTGCCAGGCACTCCCTGGAAACTCTAAGGGGCAGTTCTACTCTGTCCTATAGGGTCGCTATGAGTCGGAATCGACACGACAGCAGTGGGTTTGGTTTTTTTTGAATATAGAAAAGGCTTCAATATCATGTTACTCAATTTTAGACACGTAAGAGTTAATCATATCCTGAAAGTCTGGCAAAATAAGATTAAAGATGGATGATACTAATTTCCAGACAGACAACTGTATTTGTAACACAGTTTTTTATATATACGGAGAGAGACTTGTGTTTTACTCTCTAAACTGCACTATTATACTCGACTGCAATCCTTTTCCTAGAAGATGGCTTCCATTGTTAGTTTTCAATGTGTGCATTTGCATTTGTCTTTGTTCTCTGACTCCTGGTTGAAGCTTACTGTTTTATATGATCAGGGAAACGGCAGAGTAGGAGCTGTTCCAAGATGTATGGTTTGCTGAAAGATCATTGAAATGAAAAAAAAATCCAAAATGCTGAGATAATTTTGTATATCACTGGTGTTGGGGTGATTTTTGACTATGTTGAAGGTACATAGATTCTGGAAGAAAAAAAAAGTGGATTGTTTATCCCATTTTCTGTTACTCCTTCAAGTTTATATTTTCTTTTAAATTACTCAACATCTTTTGTTCTGACTTCAATATTGTCTCTTGTTTTTATTTTACTTGGATATTTTGACTCTATTCAAAGTTATGTTTTGTTTTGTTTCTAGCTAGTAATTCTGTATAACAAAAAAATCAGCATTTTATCTGCAGATAAGGATAAATTGAAACATTCTATAGCAAACAAAAAGGTTAGTAAAAGTGGTTATTCAATAATTCTATTTCACAGACATTCCTCAGATGGCTCCTATATGTTCAATATACCAGGTGTAGAATGGATAAAAAAGAAAACATGATAATCTCTAGATGACAGGAATTTAGAGTACAGTTAAGGAAAACAGATTCTCTATCCAATATCTTCCTACGTGACCTTGTGGGTGAGTGTGTGCTTTAGGTGAAGATTTACAGAGCAAATTAGTTTCCCATTCAATAGTTTATATACAAATTGTTCCATGGCATTGACTGCAATGTGTTAACATTCTCCTCATTATCCCCTGAGATCCTCATTTCCATTTGTTGGTTTTCCTGCCCCTTCTTGCCTTCTCATTTTTGCTTTTGGGCGTATGTTGTCCTTTTGGTATCACGCAGATGATTGTTCTAAGGAGCACTTTCCTAACATGTGTTATTGTTTATATAAAGACCTGTCTATTATTTGGTTGAAAGGTGATCTCTGGGATTGGCTTCAGTTCTAATTTAGAAGGGTGTCCAAGAGCTATAGCCTCGGGTTTCTCCAGTCTCTCTCTGACCAGGAAAATCTGATCTTTTTATGAATTTGAATTTTGTTCTACATTTTTTTTTTTTTTTCCTCACTCTAACTAAGACCTTCTATTGTGATCCTGGTCAGAGTGGTTGGTAGTGGTTGGTAATGTAACCAGGCACCATCTCAGGCTAGTGAAGACTGGTTCCTGTGGTTCTTTAGTTCTTTGAACTAATTGTTTCATTGGGTCTTTGGTTTCTTCACTCTCCTTTGCTCCAGATGGAAAGAGATCAACAGCTGTATCTGAGATGGCCCCTCACAAGCTTTTAAGACCTCATATGATACGCACCAAAGTAGGATATAAAACGTTTTCTTTATGAACTATGTTATGCCAATTGACCTATATGTCCTCCAAGACTATGGTCCTCAGCCTTCCAGCCCTGTGACTCAGTCCCTCGAGGTGTTTGGTTATGCCTAGGCTGTTTCTATGACTGTGCCCCTGTGTGAGCTATTATATATGTATGAACATACACGCAGCACATACAAATATTACATAGAAATATCCACAGCCAAACCTATATATGCACGTGAGTGTATTTCCATACTCCCTCCCACACCTACTCAGCATACATATCTACCTATGCATCCCCTCATAAATTGTTGTTTATTGTTACTGTTGTAGCAGGATTGTATATTATGGTATCTACCTTTGTGGCCTTTTATCCTTGTGTACTTCTCAATGCCTTCCCTTGCCTTGGTTACACTGTGCTGACTTGCCCCCTATTGTGTACTGCCTTTTCCCTCATCAAAGTTAGCACCTTCTACTCTCTAGTTAGTGATTTTCCCTCCCTCCCCCTTCCATCCCTGGTAACCATCAAAAAGTGATTGTGTGTAAACTTTTTCTTGACTACGTATTTATAATAGTCTTATACAATGTCCTTTTGTGATTGATTTATTTCACTCAGCATAATGTCCTCCGAATTAATCTGTGTTGTGAGATGTTTTGCGGATTCTATCTTCCTACATGACCTTTTGAAAGTGGTAAATCTCTATAAATATTTAAAAAAAAAAAGTCTTAAATGGGATATACTTGTTCCCCTACATCTGGAGTTGGTCAAAAGCAAAATGAGGAATTGAGCATCTTATCCACTTAATTTAAACCAACATTTGCTTTGCCTAAACTTTCTAAATACAGTGAAACCTGTGGGAGCTGGACTCGATGGGACTGCCTTATTTTTCTAGATCTTGAAAGTTTTCCACCTTTGACAGGGTGCAGTCTTACCACTTTTCTATCGCTATTAGTGGAAAATATTTGAGTTTTCCTTCTCTGACACCTTTCCACCTTACACAGGTTTCGAGTTTCACAGCTTTTACTTTAGTTTATATGAAGCTTCTGCTCATCCAAGCTACTTCGGCCTCAATGTTTTCTGCATGCCAGTAAAGACAGCCTCCCTTCCAAATAGTTCCCTAGCGTGTCAGAGCAACAACAGGACCTGCTCCTGCCACCTCTCCTCCAGGATATCAAGCTGATGCTTTTGATGTCTCCCCTGATAAACATTGTATTTCTGAGTGACGGTGCAGGGTTTGTACTGGGCCATCTGTACTCTGTTATAAGGTACACTGGGAGACCAAAGGCATGCTTAGCAAGATGACCATGGAGAGATTTGTGTGCACCTAGGACCACAAAACTGAGGCTTCTCTTCCCTGTGTTAATTGGACCGCACTGAAATCATAGTAACCAGATTTAACTCCGACTAATTAGTCCAACTCCTCAAAGCTAGCATTCTAAGTGCTGTATTGCTCAGAATGTGGCAAGTTCAGATTTTCTAATAGGCTGATTCACCTGAGAGTTTCAGGGATTGGAGAGGCTCATGCTATATTGTCTATGACAGGTCTATTCCTGAACCAGTGCTATCGTGGCTTCACAGATTAAATCAGAAATGTCATGTGATCAAGACCCCCTGGTTCTATAAGGAATTTCCCAGTTGTTGGATGGACCTCCTGTTGTAGAAATATTCTGTCTACACTCACTCTACAATAATCACAGTTGAGCCCAGAAAGATATGAATGCAACCCCTTTAACGGTATTATATTGATCCTGAAATTATTGCACTTCATGAGGCAATGAAAAAGCAGCAGTCTTTCATAGTCCAAATTCAATCTTTGGTGAAATAAACCAGTGTCTGATACAAGTATAGAAGGTTTAAATATAAGTTGGCCAAAAATGAACAGAACAACAAATATCTAGATTTTGAAAATTAAATGAATTTTATTAGCATGAACGGTTGAGGATGTTTTCCTGTCACACTTTCAAATTATTATCATAATTACTTGCATTTTCAAACACATAAAGACTGAGGGCCTGTTGTATCAATGGTTAATAGAGAATAATCTTTTGTCCTGAGCATGCAGAATCCCATTAAAAATATTCTTTCTGATTATTAATTTTAATTAAAAAATTAAAAATGAGTATATTATAAAATGCAAAAGCATAATATGCATATTTGGAAATTACTTGTAGATTTTTGTTAATCATATGCCAAGTATTGATCATTTCCTAATTTCTGTTGCAACTTAACAGCCTGCAGTTAGCCCAGTTAATCTGCAGATGGACAAATGGCTTGTCACACCAGGACATTTTTCTCTATATTTAGGCGTGGTATTAACTGAAAGAGAATGCTGGTTTCACATAATCTTTATTTTCATACATGTTCCATGAATTTCTTGGAACCAAAAATTGAATTTTTACCCAAAACTACTTATTAAATCCAAGTTTAGTATGCATAAAACATTTCTGTTTTCAAAGGATAAACATACTGTTATTGATTGTGGCTACACATAAATGTTTATTTAATATAATCCAAAAAATTCAAACTTATATTAAAACTAGATTGACTACAAATTGACTGTAAATAGGTCACATTTGATCTGATTAAACACATGCAAAGATAATCTATTTGTAAGACTTATCCACTATCCATTGTTTAAATAAAAAAAGGAGAGGGGGGCTTATTTGTTTTTCTAAACAAAAATGTATGTGGTGCAGGTCGATAATTAACCTCCTCAATGTATACCATTCCTAAGTCAGTAGTACCTTAAGCTGCTTATACTCAAAAGTAAATGAACGGCATACTGAAATAAATTGCTGTGACTAAAACATGCCATCATGGGTTGTTCATACCTAGTTTGTTTGGAGGAATCAGTGCAAATCTTTTATAACAGGAACACCAGCATGGAGATGTAGGTTAGATTCACCTACGGCTGAATCTGATGTCAGGGTGGTAATTACCAGATCCAGTCGATAATACTTCTCCTCAGTATAATTGCAAATCCAGTACAACCATGACCAGAACTAAATTGCTTCAGAACAATCAATAGGAATCTTCTGATTGTGTTCCCACATGTATGCATCAAATATAAAGAGGAAAACTGTCCATTCAAGCAAAAGGTCAATTTTATAAATAAAAAACACTGTATAAAAGTCATGTTATGTTTTATGTTCTTTCCAGGTAGAAGAGACTAAATATGTTGGTTAGTTGCCCATGGAAAGAAAGTGCACAGCAGGGAATTGATCAGCAGACAAATAGCAATGCAAGATAAGCAAGAATATTTTTGAGTGAGAGATGTATCCATGACTGAGGAAAAGCTAGCCTATTCAGCAAACACCTTGCTGACAATTTGAAACACAGCTATGAATTTAAAATTAAAATTTCCTGTACTTCTTGCTAAGTTTCAGTCATGAAAGGGGTTAGTTAACTAATGAGTCCCATAAGCAGCCAATTCCATTAGAAAAGATATGGTTAGAGCTATTAATTTTATATCAGAGGCATGCAATAATATAGGTTACTTGAAAGGGTCAGTGGTCCATCCGTTGAGATCAGTGCTCCTTAAACTGGGGGTGAGAATTTCCAGGGATGAGGAGAAGATTAGAACCACAGAGCCAAAGAGATAAGAAAAAAATTTTGGATAAGTTGTTTGATGATGAGGAACTTGGATTAAGTTATTTTGTCTCACTTCCAGCCAAATAAAAGCACCTTTAGACCTAAGGAAATGAGAATTGGGTCCCAAACAGATTGGTGATGATAATGCCACTTTAAGGCTAAGTAAAAGGCTAAACAAAAGAGAGGGAAAGGGACATAGGCTATTCATGTGATTATGGCATAAAAAGGAAATTGAAATGTGCAGCTTTACAGCCTTTGTAAAAATTATAATAAGATGTTCTGCTTCTCTTTTTTTAAGGTATTCTTTGGTTATTTTTGAGTGGGTTGGAACAAAGAAGTAGAGGAATAGTTGCTAAATCGAATTACATTTGACCAACTCTTTATCTCTCCTTCCATCTTTGACATTTCTGGGATGGGAGATTTGACTTGGTTAGCACAACTTGCCATGACATACTATATTCCAATTCCTCAGTGTTTTTCCATTAGCTATAAGGTAAAAGAGGAGTCCTGGTGGCACAATGGCTAAAGTTCTTGCCTGCTAACTGAAAGGTAAGCAGTTTGAAACCACCAGCAGCTCTGTGGAAGAAAAGGCCTGGCTATCTGCTCCCATAAAGTTAAACAACAACAACAAAAAAAAAACCCATTGCTGTTGAGTGTATTCTAACTCATAGCCACCCTATAGAACAGAGTAGAATGGCCCCATAGGTTTTCCAAGGCCTAATCTTTACAGAAGCAGGCTGCCACATCCTTCTCCCAAGAAGAGGCTGGTGGGCATGAACACTGACCTTTCAGTTAACAGCTGAGCACTTAACCACTATGCCACCAGGGTTCCTGTAAAGGTTATAGCCTTGGAAGCTCCATGGGGCAGTTCTACTGTCGTATAGAGTCGCTATGAGTCAAAACCAACTCAATAGCAATGAGTTTGGTTTTGGTTTATGCGAAAAAAAGCTTCAAACTTCTCATTATCTTGTTCCAGGCCTTCTATAATCTAGCCTTGATTTGCCTTTCCAATGTTGTTGTAATGTGCCGTCAAGTCATTTCCGACTCATAGTGACCCTATACAACAGAGTAAAATTGCCACATAGGGTTCCCAAGGAGTGGCTGGTGGATTCGAACTGCTGAAATTTTAGTCAGCAGCCTGAGGTCTTAACCACTTTGCAACCAGGGCTCCGAGAATTCCTCTCAATCTTTTCTCCAGTGCACCACTCCATCTACCATGTGTTTTAGACTTCTAAGAGCTCCCCACACCTCTTCACCGTATCCTGGGCAGGCATGAGGTTTTCACCCCTTATATCACCTCTGCTGTTATTAGTATGTTCTTCCTTCACCCCTGCCCACTGACATCCTGCCGTTTTAGTCAGTCCTGGGGCAATGTCAAAAAAACTCCCTGGGATTTCTGCTGCAAATTAGCACTCCTTCTTCAATGCCCCCACTTCACTCGGACTCTACTTACCATATTCTTTTCTTTAGTCATTTGATTTCTTTTTACACTTTCTGGAGGGCAGATTTTTTAAAGGAAAGAGCTGTGTCTAATTCACTTGTGTTCTACAGCGGGTATCACAGTATTGTTCATATTTTGGCCCTCAATAAACTTTGGGTAAAGAAATGGATGAGCAAGTATTTTACACATTAACTGTCTTCTTCCATGAACTTCAATATTCTGTACAATGTTGTCAATATAATAGTACAAAGTTTTTAACCATGTACTGAATTAAGAGTTATAAAGGAATAAGAGCGAAATCAACAAAGGCTAATCATCGCTGTGATGGTTAAGGTTTTGTGTCACTTTGGCTGGGCCACGATTCTCAGGTGTTTGGCAGTCTTATGACGTTGTGATCACTTCCATGATAAAATTTGAGCCCCATGATGGGATCTGCTCTGAGTAGCCAATCAGTTGAAAGGGAGCATCCTTGGGCCTCCATTGAATATAAGTGGATATTTCAACAAGGCTCATGGGCTTTGCTCACTCTGGATCCTGCAGCTGGCCCCTGTTCATCTGACCTCTGCTTCTTGGGACATGAACTAACACCTTACCTACAGTCTTGCCTGCCGGATCTTGGAATCCTTGATCTTTGCAGCTTGTGAACAAGAACCCTGCTCTGTGACCTGTTGATCTTAGGTTTTGTCAGCCCTTGCAGCTACGTGAATCAGGAGACACCTCTATCCTAATCCATGGACTTGCGACATTCCAGCTTTTATAATCGTGTGAGCCATTTCCTTGATATAAATCTCTCTATATATATTTATACATTTTACTTGTTTTGCTTCTCTAGAGAACCCAGCCTAAGACAATCACCAAGAGTAAAAAAAAAAAAAAACTACTATTGCTAAAAAATTAATCTCAAAGTTACCTAAAATACAGACTGCATAATGAAGTCTAACTGTGTACAATTTAGAGATGGTGCAGGACAGGGCAGCGTTTCAGTCAACTGTGTCTGGGGTCACCATGAGTTGGGGCCAACTTGATGGCAGCTAACAGCAAGAACAGCTGGCACAGTCATCCAGTGAGGTGCATAGAAAACTCTGAGGGATAAACTATGGCTCCTAGTTTCAAAAATTTTCAAAATGGGGAAAACTATTCTTTTATGTAAAATCACTACTTTATATCACTTCTTGAAATGTTGTTGACATATTATATAATAAAATGGAATAAACCAACAGAAATACTTATTAGCCTGCAGTGACAACTCTTTACTTTTAACATAAAATACAATGAATTTGAGGTCTTTTTGCATGGCTGGGTATTTTCAGAAGATGCTAAATTTGGAAAGAAAAAGAGAAGGAAGGAAAAAAGGAAGGGAGAGAGGGAGCAAAGGAGGAAGAAAGGGACGGAGTAAAGAGAAAGAGAGATTTAAATGCTGTAGTAAATTCTGGATAGCCTAAAGCAGAGTCTGTTGTATGAGAGCATGCTTGTATAAATCACACTGCCTAAGCTCCTTTTTACTCTATCTCCCCCCCAACACCACCACCACTATTGAACAGGAATTCCACATTTGACATTTTTGCATTGAGGTATGGATAAAAATGTTGCTGTCAAAACAACCCAAAAGGCTGTTAAATAGCTGATAATTTCATTGAGTCAAAAATGAATATAGCTGTATTAGAAGCACAATGCTATAAACATTTTCAATTACCTCACTTAACGTTTCTAAGAAACTAAAACAAGAATGTTCTCCATGAGGCCCTGTACAAAGAGCACAATAGCACACCAGCCTCCTCCCTCACCCTTGCTCTGACTCCCCTGTAAGGGACTTTGTGGACTGTTGCCCACATCAGTTTTAAATTGCTGAAGCAATTGTTTCCTGTAGATTAATTTGTAATTCTAAATTTCCAGGCTATGAAATGTGAGCCTGTCCCTCCCTCAGGCCATTTACAGAGTTTGGGTTTTCCTGTAATCTGAGGCAGAGGCTGAGTGCTAACACGTGAAAACGAGGAGAAAGGGTTCAACCAGGGAGGTGGGGAGAAATAGGGAGGGGGAGACAGGGGACACGGGGCAAGAAAGAGAGAAAAAGTGCATATAAGTTTTTTTTAAAGAGAGTGAGGGAGATCAAGAGGAGAGTGTGAGGGAGGCAAGTAGCAGGACAACAGGCCTAAATCAATGATGGACATTTTATCCCTTATCCTTCCCCGCTACCCGCCCCCCCAAAAAAAACTAGTTCATGCATCCTTGCACAATTAGCAACTTCACACAACAGTAGTGTCTTTGTATTTTATGTCCCACTCACAAAAAATAAAAAGATATAAATATTTAAAAAGCAAGGTTTTTGCAATCCTGGGAGGCACACATGTCTATAAAATTCACAAATGGAGTGAGCTGTAGTCACTGGTTTTGTAATGAACTAGTTAGTCCTCTCCCCTTGTTCTCACCTTTGTACAGATCTGCCACTTTGCTTGGAGGCCAAATTACCTGTCACATTGTAGGATGCTTTGGACTCCTGAGAGGAAATGTATTCTCTAAGTGCAAAACATTAAGTAATTACTCCTAGGCAGTGGTTTTATTAGGTCAATCAGCATTTCTGGAACAACCACCTCTCACAGAAAACTGTGTAAGGCCTCATGCTTCTTTAAACAAAATACTCCCCAATTTAATATCCACAATTTAACGCATTGCTGCTTAACCTTCCCTTGGGACATGGGCCCCTTAAAGAATCTAATTTTTAAAAATACGGATCATCTTCCAAAATAAATGCTCATGTCTAATTACCAAATTGTACATTAGTACTGACTTTCTTCCACCACGAAGAAAAACAATCTTGACAAAATTTTGTACCTTGCTCACTCATTTTTCATGCAAACATTTATGACCACTTCCTAAATTTAATTTAAATCAATCCAAAATATGCAAAATAATGTCAATTTCAATTTTATTCCAAAGTAAGTTTCAATAACAAGTCCACTGTAGTTTGGCTTTAATCAGACCTTGAAAATGTGAAATGGTCTTTGACATGGTGATGTGCATGTCATTTTTGAGCCATTGATTTCAGCTGTCTGTTTGGAAGGCAAGAGATCTTAAAAACCTTGACTCATAATGATATGTAGATGTCAGGCAACAGAAGCAGAGTTACCATAGCTTCCTTTGTTAGACAAAGAGAGACTTATGGCAAAGAATTCTAGTATGCTTCATGTTACGTTATTTTCCTCATGTACTAGTCAATAAGGCCATCTTTGGCAAGCTCTGAATCATCAATACTGTCAATATTACACCATCATTATTGTTATAGTGAAAACAAAAGATCCATGAGGTCAGAGATTGTGTCTGAATTGTTTTCCACTGCACCACCTACCATGCTGATACAGAAAGTAATGAATTTGGGAAGGATAGTCTTTCTTCACCCAAGGAAAAACACCTGATATATGGACTGAGAAACAGTTTTAATTCCCCTGGAATCCAGATTTCAGGCATCCGCAGAGGTAGGGTGACCCACCCAGGCCATTTACCCTTAGATGACCTTTTAAACTTGAGCCTTGAAGAAATTGGATTTAAAAGTCACCTTTGAGTCAAACAATTGTCTAGACAAACTAGTAAAAACCATCTTGCCTTAGACATTATACTTTTTCGAAGAATTTTTTATGCACAGTCTGTTTCAAGAAACAGAGTCTCCAAAGGTCAGACTAGAGCTATGGTTTTAGGGTAAATCAGTAATTATTTTAATTGTTCTTCATGACAATGTATATGACATTCTTTCCAGATGCAAACTGTTTATCAGTTTTGTTCCAGTCCTTTTCCATAACGATGTCAGTAAGATGGGGTATAAGAATTTTGGAAGTTCTTTTCTTCTTTAGAATGGTTTTGACTTCCGACTTGAAATGTTACCTTGATTTGTAAATCATATATTAAATAAAATTCAATTTTTACTATTGGCTTAATATGATTTTTGTTTTAACAGGACAAATAATGAGTTGCTCAATCTGTGCACAGATACCTGGACTTTTCTCCTAGTTGAAATTTTGCTTGACCATTATATCAATTATAGTGTTGAGCCCAGTACCTGGTACACAATAGGCATTCGATTAGTATTTGTTGTATAATTTTTAAAAAGGAGGGTAGGAGTTCAGTTGTTAGACCATGGCCATATGTTGTTTAGATTCTAATTTTAAACAATTTATTGAGCATTAAGCTAACCAGTGAGGTGAAATTGAATGTTACACTTTGGAAAAGAAATGAAAAAAATTTGGATATTCTCTGACCTCAATTTTAATTGACTGTGTGGTTGAGATATGTAAAGCTTTGCAGAACATGAGGGGCTATTTAAAATGTCTTCACAGTTTTCATAACTCACTGGCCTTGCAAAATTTCTAATTGACTTGGAAAACGTGAATTGATCCTCATACTTACTATGTCTCTTCCTGCCCTCCTGATCTCTCCCACACAAACCAAACTATCTTCTTAGCAGGCATCTAAGACTAGAAGAACAAAAGCACTGCTTTCAATTCTTTCTGGAATACAGAGAAACTAGTGAGAATGGAAGTAACATTCGCCCATAAGCCTTATTTACTCAAAGACATGGGTGATACCTAAATGTTACCAGACAGCAAAACTCTAGAGTGACAACCTTGAATGGATTGATTGTGCTTGAGTGTGCCAGGCTGAAGAGATGACAACCTTAGCTAAAGCTAGTACTGCCTCTTGGGAATATTTCAATTGTACTATGAAACATCTGTCTAGAAGCATGTAAATATGACCATAAATTCCAAACTGGGACAGGAAGTCAAATGAAAATATACATCCTGTTTTTAAACTGGCACGCTGTTGGCACAGTGGTTAAGGGCTATGGCTGCTAACTAAAAGGTCGGCAGTTCAAATCCACCAGCCACTCCTTAGAAACCCTATTGGGCAATTCTACTGTGTCCTATAGAGTTGATATGAGTCAGAATCAACTTGACAACGAGTCTGTTTTTTTTTTTTGGTATTGTTAAACTGGAATCCTTGGGTGGTATAAAAGTTTAAGATGCTTGGCTACTAACCTAAAATTTGGAGGTTTGAGTACACTGAGAAGTTCCTCAGAAGAAAGACCTGGTAATCTACTTCCAAAAAAATCAGCCATTGAAAATCAGGTGGAGTACAGTTCTGCTTTGACACATGCAGGGTCACCATGAGTCAGAATTGATTCGACTTCAGTTGGAACTGATATTGTTAGACTACCATTTAATTGAATCCAGCCCTTCCTGATCTTCTTCAGTTCCAGACATAAATGACCAGCAATTTTTGTGGCTGATTATCTTTCTTCTATGATCACACAAAATGGTCCAAAAAATTGTTAATCACCGTAGAACTAAGATTCCACTTAGTGGATGAAAGATCTACGCCTCTACTCATCAGGCATGATTGGATTACTAAGATCAAAGACACAATCAGGCACCCAAGTTCATGAGGGTTTAAGTTTATGTCTACAGAGAGAGAAGAAGGAAGAAACAGGAAACAGCTCAAGAAGCTTCATGAAATATGTGAGAAATAAAAAGTCACAATAGCAAACTCCTGAGCAAAGGTACAGGGATAGTGACCTGATCTGCCATTAGCCTCTCAGTCCTATCAGTTCACAGCCCACTTGCCTAGAGCTCCACCATCTTGCAAAGGCAGCTTCTCCATGATTTGGTACCTGCTGTACCTAACACAAGGAGCCCTGGTGGCACAGTGCTTAAGTGCTTGGCTGCTAGCTGAGAAGTAGGTGGTTTGAACCCATCAGCTGCTCCATGAGAGAGACACGGCAGTCTGCTTTCATAAAGATTACAGCCTTGGAAACCCTATAGGGCAGTTCTACTCTGTTCTGTAGGGTAACTATGAGTCAGAATTGACTCAGGATGATGGGTTTGCTTTGTTTTTTTTTTTTTTTTTTTTGAATGCCTGACACCACCAGTCAAGTCCCTCTACTCTCTAACACATGGCTTTTTTGCTTTGCTTTATAGTTTTGCTGCTTTATTTTCTTCCCGTGTGTCTCTTTTTCTTCTTACTATCTGCTGATTCTTCTAAAATGTGTTTCATTTAAAAGCTCAAAGAACGCATATGCCTGATTTGGCCAGACATCTTTCACCCAAAAATGCCCCTCCCCTCATTGGGCAGTCCCTTGTGTCAGGCAAAAAGCACATACGTCAGGTGCCTTAGGCAAGGTGCTAATCTCTTGACTAAGATACTAAAGCTGAGCAGTACAAAGCAAAGCAGACTATGGGTAGGGAACCATCCTGTCCTTGCTTAAGGAGAATTTATCAGTGTGAGACTCTTCAAGATGGGCACTTTGCATGAATTAACCAGTACATTAAATAATATGACTTTAATTTGATCTAAAATACCAAAAATATTTGCTTTTACAATGAGACATGAGCATAGCAGCACGGCAGCTAATTTTTAAATGCCTCAAAAAACAGTAGGGTGAAATTATACCATTGAGATATTTCTAGTGGAAGACAGAGACAGCTCCCCATCCTGTCCTGATATTTGTTTTGTAATCAACTCTGTACAATGTTAGTGATTTGCATATAACAGCCTCCTGGCACAAATTAAATGGAACAAAGTCCCATTGCAGCTAATAGACTCACTGTAACAAGTCCCTCAACTTTGTCTGGTCACAGTGCTCAGCAGGATTGCCATATGTGGAACTGGATGCAAGATAAAAATAACATTATTTTGTGCTTTCAAACCCATACAACTCTATATTGTCTCTTTGGAAATAAATTTTGTTTAATGGCCAGTGATTATCTCCTATCTGGCTTGCTATTACACCAGACTTTTTCTTTTTTTTTATTAATCACTAGTGTTATCTGTACTTTGGAAAAAGAGCTACAATTAAGCATATTTTGAACAGAAGAGAAAAAGGCAGCATGGCTCCTTTGGCGTCAGTTCACACAGCCTATCATTCCAAAACATTTCTGTTTTTATACTGGTATCATCAACCAATGTCAGCACAGCTGAAGTGACTGTGCTAATTAACTGTCCTGCTGAACCAGCTGAGAAGGCTTGTATAAACTCCATGGGAATATGAGCTGTTACAAAGAAATTCTATCCAATGGAGCTAAAGACCAAACCACGTATAGAATCAAAACACCGCACAGTTGCCCTTAACCATCAGGTGATAACATCATCAGATACAAGATGTTAGAGAGCTGAGCTGAATACAAGGCCAGTATGACAGAACAACAATTAATCACATGTAAAGAGTTCAAGACCTCCCTCCTTCTCCTGTTTACAACAAAGCCTTTGGGAATAGCCAGTTTAGCATCTCAGAACAGAGAAAGAACAGACACTCTAAAGGCCAATTTCAAGAGAAAAACAGTCCAATATAAAAAAGACTACAGTCTCTAAGAGTTGCTTGAGGTGTGTATGGGACAGGGTGGGGGCAGAAGTGGTTGTCCTAGAAATGTGATGAAATGGTAGGTATCATGCACAAAAGACAATGAGGGTAGAAGCCTGAGAAAGTGGGTGTAACATGGCACATGGATACAGTAGATTTTGATTTGGTATAAGAGAAAAAGAAGATACAAGGAGCTTCAGGGTATTAAGGGGAGGACAGAGTTTTAATAAAAGTTGCTGTGGACTATGTAACCCCAACCACCACCACCCAAAAAAAAAAAAAAGTTTGAGGAAGATGCGATAAAGGCTGAGACTCTCATTTGGGCTATGCTTATCTAAATAAAATGGTCCTGGCTGGGCTCTGTGGCAACATAGGCTGGTAGGCTTTTGTCAACAACTGTGAAGGGCCTGAGATTTCAACCTGCTTCCAAGCTAATAAGTGAACCTGACAGAAGACACGAGATTCCTGGAGTGGAGACAAAGGACATTGTTACTCACAGCACAGCAATCAACATGAGCATCATGCTTAAATCAGTTCCCCTTGCCACCAAGTCACACAGGGGTGATGGAAAGGCGCTGAGGGGGTGCTAAGTGCACTGCTGGTTTGCATCACAGCCAAGGAACTTGAGGCATATGAAACCTTCATCTTTTGTAATGGGCTAAAAGCAAACCTGCCTGAGCTTTGTCACAGAGAGACACGCTATCTTCAACACACTGGACACTAAACAAATCAGCCCCCTGCTCAGAGAGAGATATTGTATCTTCCAAGGCTGTTTACTATACACACATCTTTGAAAAGGTAGTCTTTGCCTCTGTTCACAAGATGTGCAGAAATGTGAAGGACCGATGAGCACTATCTCCCAACAGCCTTACACTGACAAAGGCTGCTCATAGACTAAATCATGCTCTCTGCTGCCCACTCTCCAATGTCCATGGGTAGTTCCAGGGTGGCAGCCAATAAACATAATTGGCCATATGTGTTCGACTGTGCTCTTAAAAGATGCAAATCTGGGTATCAGGAATTGTCCTCCTGGCTCCAGAGCCACATGCTGATGTCAAGAATACCTTTCATTTGGTCTCAAGTCACATAAAGGCCAAAATCAGGTCTATGACTGACTCACTATGTAAATTGCCTTCTCATTGAGGAAAACTAATATAAATCTTCCAGTCCTCTCTCCTTTTTCTGCCTTTTCTCTCTATTTCTTCTCAATCTTGAAATTTCACCATGAGGCAATTATCTCCCACATTCTCAGGCTCTTGAGGATGGAAGATTTATATATTCTTACAAGTAGCTCAAAATGTAAACTGGCTCTACCAATCTAACCCTTTGGATTACAAGGCTGAAGAATAACTTGGAGCTTCTGGTTCCCTTCTTAAACGATGATTTATGAGAAGAGATGGTATTCACATTGTTCTAAGAAAACAGGAAGTTAAAAATGATTTTTCTATTTGCATCCCCATGTCATGAGTACTTTAGTGAAATAAAACATGGACCTGGGAGTCAGGGACAGTCAGATATGACTGTCACTAGCTGTATGACCATAAATAGGCACATTAACAAACCCACCCAGATCTCAACTTCTTCATCTGTAAAATGGGCATAAAAATACCTACATCCCAGTGTTGTTGTGGGAGTTCAATAAGAAAATAGTTCTAACGCACTTTGTACAATGCCTGGCTTTATGGATAACTGTTGTTATTACTGGATTATCCTGTCACTCTCAGTAAGCCACAAAATACAGTGTTGTGAGTTCAGGATTGCCCTTAGTTTACTGCCTGTCCTGAGATCCAGTCTTAGAAAAAAAAATAAAATAATTTTTTTTTTTTGTCCTGAGAGCCACTCTTAGAGTTACCAATAAATCAGAAAAGTAAGCTAGTACTGTGCACTCTCACTATCCAAGGAAATGTGTGCTTCTGTGTAATACTCAATTTGATTTTGCTTCTGTGGTGGTCGACACCACCTTTGTTCACCCAAATAATGGAGTTCAAAGAAGGATGCCAATAGGTATTGATCAGCTGTCAAGAAACCAGTCCTCTACAGAGTTTAATCACCCATGAACACCTTACATAGATCTTAGTGTAAGCATCTCTTTTAAAAAATCTTTAAAAATCACTGACCTTTTTCAGTTCCATAGAACATATATCATGATTGTATTTTAAATTAAGGCTCTCTATTAAGCACCTGAGTTCTGAAAAACTGAACTTTATGTATACTAGACACAAGTTACTATTGAATTATTATCACCATGTTCTTTACTCCTGATGTTTTACATCAGCAAAACAGTTGAAATAGTAAGCCCCTTGAAGATGAAGAAACCTGGCTTGGAAAGGGTTTTGAGTTATCCCATTCCTTTCCCATGCAGTAAACTATCTCACCTCTATAGCTGAGTCATTAACTCACTAGAGAGATATTTACTGAAATTCCACCATGAGTGAATTATTATGCTGGCACCAGTGATACCAAATTGAATAAGGCCTCGTGAACACAGTTAATGGAAAAGGCCACGACATGTTTATCTTACACGTACAATGATCAACGTACAATGCTAGGCATTCCTGAATACTGTGTAAGGTAGAATTCCTTTGGTTTCAAGTAACAGAAAAAGTCAAATTACCCTGTTGATGATCTAAAACACTAAAGAGGAGACATCATGATCATCAGTTCACCGATGCCATTGAGAATCCAAATAGATAGTTTATACAGATAAAGTGCTTTGAAAAGCACCAGGCATCTAGTAAACATTTGTTAAGGTTTATCTATTACCTATCACCCGGGTGGTGTAGCAGTTAAGAGCTACAACTGCTAACCAAAACGTTCGCAGTTCAAATCTACCAGTTGCTCCTTGAAAATCCAATGGAAACACCATGACTCAAAATCAACTCAACGGAAACGAGTTTTCGTTTTTATCACCCTACCTCCCTGAACTCCAAAAGGGCTATAGTGGAAATATATGTAAACTAAATGAGAGCAGAGAGAATTTTGCATTTGGAGTGATGAATGGATTTTACAGAAAAATTATATTTAAGTTGTTTCTTGAGGGTAAAAAGAAGACTGCCAAATAGGGAGATTGAGTAGTCTTTTAAGGCAGACAAAGTAACATGTATAGGTGAGGATGACTGAAGGGCAGGGTGACTGGTGAAAGAAATTCTGATTCATCACCTGTATAACGGTATAATAAGCCTTTAAAGGGAATAAGATAGAAACTATTTATGAAATGACAGTTGTGAATGGAAAATGAGGGTTACTCAACAGTATGTATAGTAGGCTCTCTCATTCAATTTTAGATCCTCTGTATTATTTGAGTAGTTTATAATAAGCGTGTTATTAATTTTTAAAAATTTTATTGTGTTATGTGTATATATACACACGTATATATATATATAAACTTGCCATCTGAACCATTTTTAATGTGTAATTCATTGGCTTTAATTATTTTCACAATATCGTGAAATCATTAGCAGTATATATTTCCAATTCTTTTTAGTTGGAAACTCTGTATTCATTGAACAATAACTCTCCAATCATTTTTTTTTAATTGTGGAAAAATATATATAACAAAACATTTCAACCATTTTTATTTGCACAATTCAGTGACACTAATTATGTTCACCATGTTGTACAACCATCACCACTATTCATTTCTAAATTTTTTCACCATTCTTCACAGTCATTCAGTGCCCCTTAAGCAGTAACTCCCACTTTCCGCTTCCCAGCCACCCTGGTAACCACTCATAAGCTCTGGTCTCTATGCATTTGCCTATTCTTGATATTTCATGTAAGTGGTATCACATAATATCTGTCCGTTTGTGTCTGACTTATTTCACTCAGCGTAACGTTTTCAAACTTCAGCTGTGTACTAGCATGTATCACAATGTCATTTCTCTTTATGGCTAAATAGTAATTCATTGTATGGATATATCATATTTGGTTTATTCATTCATCTGTAGGTGAACATTTGAGTTGTTTCCACCTTTTGGCTATTGCAAATAATGCTGCCATGGACATTGGTGAAAATATCTGTTTGAATCCCCGCTTTCAAGACTTTGGAACATACAGCTAAAACTTAAATTACTGAGTCATGTAATAATCCTATGTTTAACTCTTTGAAGAACTGCCAAACTGTACCATTTTACAATCCTACCAACAATGGATAAGGGTTCCAATTTCCCCATATCCTCACCAACACTTATTGTTTTCCATTTTTTTCTTCCTAATAGAGTCGAAATGGTATCTCTTTGTGGATTTGTTTACATTTCCCTAATGACTGATGACATCGATCATCTTTTCATGTGCTTATTGACCATTTATATATCTTCTTTAGCGAAATGTCTTTAAGTTCTTTGCTCATTTTTTGACTGAATTCTTTGTCTTTTGTTGTTCAGTTGTAGTTCTTTATATCTTTTGGATAGTAAACCCTTATCAGATATATAGTTTCCAAATACTTTCTCCCATTCTGTGAGTTGTCTGCTAAGATCCTCTGATACACAAAAGTTTTTAATTTTGATGAAGTCCAATTTATCTATTTTGTCTCTGTTGCTCATGTTTTTATGTCATATCTAAGAATCCATTGTCAAAAATTAGAACCCAAAACATTACCCCCATGTTTTATTCTAAGAATTTCATGGGTTTAGTTCTTCCATTTAGGTCACTGATCCATTTTGAGTTAATTTTTGTCTCAGTCGAATTTTTAAAGATAAGTAAGAAAGTATATAATGGATACAAGGAACAGCAAGCTATTCGTTTTTACAAGAGGAATGGAGGATGATGAGATAGGACTGTATTGGGAGAATTGTCTGCCTCTGTGCCTCCCATCCAGGCTACCTAAGTAAAGGCCATGGGCCCAGAACATTCTCTGATAAGGAGGCTGGGAATTGGGTCAACTTCTCTCTCCTGATTCCTTTTCCTTATCAGAGAAGCCTTCCTCCCTGTTCTGGGCACACAGTAAGTTTCTCTATCTCTTGCACATGGGTAGGCACCTGGCCAACCCCACTTCCATACTGTTCCCAGGAAAGGGAATTCCTACCCTGTGGCACAAGAGGGGGAGCCTGCCAGACTGTAAGAGCCGGCCTTGAGGGGTGGACTGAAAGGAAAACAGGCTTTGCTGAGTCATGCCTACGTAAGTGCCTGGCTTGTAGCCACTATTGTCCACTAACCCTTTAAGAGTTCTGCCCTCCCACTGCAGTCCTGCAGCCACCCAGAACTTGCCTCAATATGTTGTTGTTGTTAGGCGCCGTCGAGTCAGTTCCGATTCATAGCGACCCTATGCACAACAGAATGAAACACTGCCAGATCCTGAGCCATCCTTATGATTGTTGTTATGCTTGAGTTCATTGTTGCAGCCACTGTGTCAACCCACCTCACTGAGGGTCTTCCTCTTTTTCACTGACCCTGTACTGTGCCTCAATATGTACGCCTCCCTCATAAACTCCTTTGCCGCCACACTGGAGTTGCCCGCCTCTTTCTTCAGTCTCTCAGTGCCCTCCATTTTGGAAGGCAAATTTCACGTTACTAGTCATGCCTGGACAAATTTATAATTTGGGACCAGATTTTAAAGGGTCGTTTTTGCTATACTAATGAGTTTGGACCCTTAGCTTTAGACTAGATCAAAAGTTGGCAAACTATGTCCAGTGTGCTGATATTGGATCATTGCCTGCTTTTGTAAATAAAGTTTTATTAGAACACAGCTACATACATTCATTTATATATTGTCTATGGCTACTACAATAGCAGAGTTCAGTAGTTGTGAGAATGCACAACCCACAAAGCCTAAAATATTTATTACATAAATTTTTGTAGAAAAAGCTTGCTAAACCCTGCTCTAGATAACAAAAAGACATTGAGAACGGAGGGGCATCTGCATATCTGTATATTTACAAGACACCAACATAGCATAGAAAATAGATACTAGGATGTTAATTGTAATAATTCTAACATTTGTTAAGTACTTGCTGTGCCAAACCCCACGCTATGGCCTATAGAAATGTTTCATTAATTCTTATCATTCTGTAAGGAGATATGATTATAATTATATCTTTCTTCTATAAGAGGAAAATGAACAGCAACTAGAAAGTGGTAAACTGTAAACTCTAAGAGGGAAGGAACTTTCTTTTGTTCACTGGCACATAAGTCACTTAAGACATATTTGTGGAACAAATGAAAGAATGTACTAGTGTATGAATAAATGAATGTGTGGGGGAAAATATGGGGGTGGAAGCGGTCTCTCAAGGTCATAATACAGAATCAGCAGTCCCAACCCTATTATTCTGCCAGTGCTTCAGGCAGACAGTGACTTACTTAAGGCTCTCCATGTCATCTTGGGAGCTTGTGTTGTTGTTTTTTTTTGTTGTTGTTAGCTGTCATGGAGCCAATTCAGACTCCTGACAACCCCATATACCATGGAACCAAATGCTTCCTGGACTGTTGTGATCCATGGGGGTTTTCATTGCCTGATTTTTGGAAGTAGATTAACAGGACTTTCTTCCTGGTACGTCTTAGTCTAGAGGCTCTGCTGAAATCTGTTCAGCATCTTAGAAGCCTGCAAGCTCTCAGTGACAGATGAATGGTGGCTGGGCTGAGGTTGAGTGTCTGGGAAGCAAACTGGGTCTCCTGCATGGAAGGTAAGAATTCTACCACTGAACCACCTAAATTAGGGACTAGGAATGGGAAAAGCCAACCCAGAATCTACAGATGCTCTCTTAGCTTAGGGCTATCTCACTCTTCTGTACTCTACTTGAAGATTGTTGTCACTTTCTTTGCCTACCAATTTGTTTATGCTATATTACACACCCCATTTTCTCCCAATTTCTCATACTTGGTTAGCTTCTGCTATTTAATTCCATGCAGTTTTAGGGGTGCACCCTGGTGGTGTAGTGGTTAAGCACTACAGCTGCTAACCAAAGGGTCAGCAGTTCAAATCCACCAGGCGCTCTTTGGAAACTCTATGGGGCAGTTCTACTCTGTCCTACAGGGTCGCTATGAGTCAGAATCAACTCGACAGCAGTGGGTTTGGTTTTGTTTTTGCTTTCCTATTGCTTAAGGGATCCCATTCTCTGCTTCGTAGGCTACCTCTCCATCAACTGCCCTTTAGGCAGGCTTGATTGTTGTCAAACATTGCTGTCGTACAGTTTCTGTCTTAGGCTGATCTTTTAGCTGCACCAGCTCTTTGAAAGCTGACAGGATGAATTGCTTGCTTTCCAGGCCTTAATGTTTATCTCCCTTCAGATCTCACCATCTGCTGTGATTTGGCAGCTCAGGTAAATGCATTTTTTTTTCCACTCCTTTCAGTTGTTCAGCCTCCTGCAGGTATTGCCATGTCTTTGTCCTCCCTCTCTCAGACATCATTGCTTTGGAAGTGATGGGGTTTATATTGAAATTGATGGATATGCCTGGTGCTTTTCTCTTACCATGCTGTCTGTCATTCTTTGCATTACACAGATTCAATCTGTCCACTGAGGCCTTAGCAGGAAGGAGGCAAAACCATTTGTAAAATTCAGAATCAGCTGTATTCTTTTTTCATTACACTTGTTATCTAATGTTTCTGAGCCAGAGGTAGAAAAGGTGATCAGAGATCCTTGGTTTACCCCGAAAATGATTGAGAACCTAGAAATTTAAAGGAAGAAATGGAAATCTGCCTTCTTTTCCAAATTTGGAAGACGTAGCGCCCCAGGGCTTGCATTTCACTACGGCAAAAGCAGGTTGGAGTGGATTCTCAACTATAATCTTTAGATGATGTCCACACTTCTCCACCACCCTTTGCATTTGATAAGCCTAAGTCAAATCTATATTTGCTCTCTTTGCCTGGCCTTTACAGCATTTGAGCTTTTTCAAACTCACTCCACTGTAACGCCAAGTCTCCAAAACCCTTTTAGAGCTGGAGTTAGAAATTTTTTTTTCTGTTCAGGGCTATAAATATTTTAGACTTTGCTGTCCATATGGTCTCTGTCTCAACTATTCAACTCTGCCATTTTAGCATGAAGGCAGCCAAAGACAATACTTAAAACAATGGGCATGGCTGAGTTCCAATAATATATTATCTGCAAAAACAGGTGGTGATTTGGCCTGTGAGCCATAGTTCCCAGACCCCTGTTTAAGAACATGACCTCTAATTTTAAAATATCTGCAAAGTATCCACTCAGTATTATGTGCTCATATAAGGAATAAATCGAACTATACTAAATTATTATATCAAATGGGAGATTCTACTGCCAAACTGGTTAAATGAGAGTCTAGATATGAATGTGTATATTAATATGTAATCTTAGCAGCTCTAATAAAATGATTTAAGAGGGACTTGTATTTAATTTCTGCACTTTAAAATGATTTATGTCCTTTATGAATGCTAATAAAATATCATATATGTACTACTAGATCCTTTAAATGTTGTTTACATGAATGAATAACAGACCCTAATTAGGCCAGTGCCTAAATTATTCCCTGGTTCTTACACAGTTCCCTTGGGAGCTACATTATCTGCTTTCAAGCCACCACGGTACGATTTAGCATACTGTAACAGAAGACAAAGTCACTTGGTACCCTCCCAGAAACCATGGTGCCTGAGAGTGTCATGGCATTGGGGAAAAGTGGTCTCATATTTGTTTAGCATTCTATATTAGTTATAACAATCAGTGCACTAAGAACACAACTAAGCCTTTCTGGATATATTTCTTTTTTTTTTTTAATTGCACTTTAGATGAATGTTTATAGAGCAAATTAGATTCCCATTCAAAAGTTTGTATATAAAGTGTTTCATGAACCTGACTTCATTTCCCCCAATGTGTCAGCACTCTCCCCATTTCTGTCCTGGGCTCCCCGTTTCCTTTCGTCATGCTTTTCTACCCCTTCCTGCCTTCTCATCTCTGCTTTTGAGCAAATATTGACCTTTTAATCTCATATAACTATTGCTCTAAGAAGCACATTTCTCTTAGATATTATTGTTTATTTTATGGATTTTTCTATTGTTTGCTGGAAAGTGGTCTCTGGGAATGGCTTCGGTTCCAGGTCAGAAGGGTGTCTTAGGGTCATAGTCTCAGAGGATCCACCAGTCTCTTGTCAGATGAACTACTCTGGCCTTTTTTGTGAATTTGATTTTTTGTCCAACATTTTTCTTCTGCTCTTTCAGGGGCCCTCTGTTGTGATCCCAGTCTGAGTGGTCAGTAGTGATAGCTGGGCACTATCTAGTTCTTCTGGTTTCAGGGTCCTGTAAGCTGTGGTCCATATGGCCCATTAGTCCTTTGGACTCGTTGCTCCCTTGAGTCTTTGGGGTTTCTTTTTTGTTTTTTTCTTCACTATCCTTTGCTCTGAACTGGAAGAAACCAATTGTTGTATCTTAGATGACCACTCGCAAGTTTTCAAGACCCCAGATACTCTTCACCAAAGTAGGCTATAGAACATTGCCTTTATGAACTATGTTGTGCAAATTGACCTAGAAGTCACCCAAATCTGTGAAACTTCAAGTCTTCAAGTCTAGAAACTTCATCCTGTAAGGTGTTTGGTTATGTTTAAGAGGCTTCTCTGACTGTGACACTTGTGTGCTCTATTGTCTATTTTAAAATATGAAGAGTACCTACAGTTATATATTTAGAAATATACATCTCCTAATCCGAACCTGCCAGTGGGTGTGCTCCCTTACACCCTCTCACATCTCTTGACATATCTGTCTGTCTATCTATCTATCTATCCATTCATAAATTACTGTTTGTTAATACTATTACTGTGGGATTGTCTAAGCTATATTACTTTCCATAACCCATTGCTGTCGAGTCAATTCCAACTCATAGCAACCTTATAAGTCAGAGTAGAACTCCCCCATAGAGTTTCCAAGGAACGCCTGGCAGACTTGAACTGCCAACCTTTTGTTTAGCAACTGTCGTACTTAACCACTATGCCACCAGGGTTTCCAGTAGTTGCTCTTTATTCCTGCATTCCTCTTAGTGCCCTCTCTTGCCTTGGTCATGTTGTGCTGGTTTCTCTCATATTAAGTACTGCCTTTTTCCCTTCACCAATATTAACACATGTCAACATCTATTTGGTAATTTTCCCTCCCTCTCCCTCTTATCCCTGGTAACAATTAAAGAATTTTTTTCTAGGTACACCTTTTGTTGTTGTTTTATAACAGTGGTCTCATACAATATTTGTCCTTTTTGATTGACTTATTTCACTCAGCATAATGTCCTCCAAATTCATCCACGTTGTGAGACGTTTCACAGATTTGTCATTATTCTTTATTGTTGTGTAGTATTCCATTGTGTGTATGTACCACAGGTTTTTTTTTTTTTCTTTTTAATTGTTCCTTTAACAGATTAGTGTCAAGGGATTTGTCTCCTATTCTGCTGGTCACGTCTTCTGTTGTTTCATTTCTACTCCTATGTCTTTCCATTGTGTTGTCTATATCTGAAATTTTATTGTTAAGCTTCTGGATTTCTAATTGCTGTTTTCGTGTGGTTTTTAATTGTCTTTTTATTTTGTCATTTTGTTTTTATATTGTTTTCCTGAGTTCTTCTAGTGTTTTGTCCGCGCTTTCCTTGGTTTTGTCCATGTTTTCCATAGTTTTGTCTGTATTTTCCTTGATTCCTTTGAGGACCCTATCATGTGTCTTTTGAATTCTTTATCAGGAAGCTCCATTACCTTTTCTTCCTCAAGGAGGATTTCAGTTCTTTATTTTGATCACCTGCTAGGACTATCTTGCCCTCCTTCTTTAGGTGATTTGTCATTTTCTGTTGTCACCAGGACATTAAAGAGTTATTGTATTTATTTTTTAATTGTATAATTGTTTGCTGGGTCCTGTTTTTTTTTTTGTTTAGTTTTGATGACTCCTGGCAGGTGTGGCTGGCATGGTGCTCTAGTAACTGGACTGGCTGTGCTGGAGCACTCCTATCTGTCTCCAGGCAACTGGGTATGGGAGCTTCGGTGTCTATTTACTGGTTTTGTAGAGCAGCTGAGGGTGGGCTGGTCAGGCTTTGGCCTCCATCTGTCTTTAGTTTAGTGGCACAGGAGCAGGGATTGGTGCTGTCTTTGCAGGTACAGCGACCAGTGTGGTGGGTGTATCCAGCAAGTGGGAGCGTGGTCATCACCTCTCGCTGGTTGACAGTGAGGTGTAAGTTGTAGAGGGGGGCAGCAGGCAGATGTGTCGCTCTACCTCTGCCTCCTCCTGGGGAGTAGGAGGGAGGAAGGAATGGCAGGTGGATGTTGGCTCAGTCACATCACATTCTTCTGTCGGTGGGCAGGGAGAGGGAGGAAGGAGCAGTGAGTGGACGCATGTGCACTTGCTCTGCCTCTGCCTTGCGGCAGTGGGAGGGAGGAAAGGGCCTCGGGGGGATGCATGTGCAGCCATGGCTCCTCTGCCCCTCTCTGGGCTGGTTGAGGGAGGAAGTCACGCCTGGCAGATGTATGCACAATGGGACTGTCCAGTAGGGAGGGATGAAAGAACCTCAGGGGGAATGCTCATTCAGTCATGATTCCTTTGCCCTTCACTAGATGGGTTAATGTAGGGAGTTAAACTTGGCAAAAGTGCACACAGTGGCACCACCCAGGTGGGAGGGATGAAGGGACCTCAGTGGATGCATGCACAGTGGAGGATCCTCTGACCCTTGCTGGGCAGGTTAATAGAGGGAGTCATGCCTGACAGATTTGTGCACAGTGGTACCACCTCCACCTTACACCAGGTAGAGGGAGGGAGGATGGGGTGGCAGGGTGATGTGTATGCAATCACATCTTCTCTGACCCTTGCTAGGCAAGGGGATGGAGAAGGAAAGGTATGGGGAAAGGATAGGCTTCTTTTGTGGTACCCCAGTCAGGCAAGATGATCAGGATATGGGACCCTCTGCTGCGTTCTATCAGGAGGATGGGGTGAGGGAGAGTACATCCCTCTGGGTAGATTATGTGGGTGCAGGGGCACCTCGCATCCACTGCAGCCAGCGAAAGGGACCTGTCCCTCTCAAGTGTGAGGAGGGGGACCAGTTGAGTGGGAGACCTCCTACCAACTCCACGGGTCCACTGCTTCATGTGCAACATTCACCCCTGAGATCAGGGGCCACCACTCTTGCGTATCTCCATTTCTAGATCCTGGCTCCCTCCCTGCCTCTGCTTCTTTCTGTGTATGTCTACAGAATTTCTCTGTTCTTTTTGAGAAAGTCATGAAGTTGCCCTTGCTGCTTTTTTCACCTGGTGCTGCTACTGGCTTTGTCCTTAGGTGGCCACATTAGGCAGAGAGTGCTGGTTGAGCTCCTCAATTCCTCTTTCACTGCTTTCACTCACTTTTCCCTTCCAACTGGTGTTTGGTTCAGTTCTTAGACCTTCTTTTTTTGATGTTTAGGGTTCCCAGATTATTATCTGCTTCTGTTTCACTTGGTTTTTTTGGTCTATGGTGCAGGGGATGTTATGGTACATGTAACTAAGCTGCCATCTTGGCTCCATCCTCTGTATATATTTCTTGATGACCTACTATATGCCAGGCATCTTATGTATATCATCCGAATTCTCAGAAGACTTAATTTTATATATGAGCAAACTAAGACTTGGACATGTTAAGTAGCTGGTCTAAGTTGAAGAATGTCAGTGTTTCCACTTCCAAAGCAGATGCTCAATGTTTCCTCTCAGTATGTTATTTTCCATATAGTTATTCCTTCCACACACACACAAAACGGAAGAAAGAAAGGAATATTTGGCTTAATACTTGGTACAAGGTTGATGATAAATAGATATTTCTTGACTAATGAAAAACCTCCTCTCGCCAAAATTTGCCCCTCTTCCCAGGAATCTTGTTTTAATTAAAAGCATTACCATTCATGAAAATACCCAAGCTAAAAACCACAATGCTAACCAACCTTTCTTTTTTCCTCATCCTTTATCTCCCCATCCAGTTTATTACTGTGTCATTTGCCAACGAATCTATTCAAACTCATGGCAACCACATGTGTATCAGAGTAGAACTGTACTCCGTAGGATTTTTAGTGACTGATTTTTCAGAAGTAAATCACCAGGATTTTCTTTCAATGTGCCTCTGAATGGACATGAACTTCCAACATTTCAGTTAGCAGCTGCATATGTTAACCATTTGTACCAGCAAGGGACTTCAATTGGTCACTAAGTTCTATAAAAGCTTTCTCTGAAATATTCTTGGCCCATCCCTCTATACTATAATCAGTGCTCTGAATTGGTCCTAATCTTTTCTAATAATCTTATAATTAGTTTTTCATCTTCTATTTTCTCATAATTCCCAACCTAGAATGTAGTCAGTGACTCCTAAATGCTCACAGAATCAAATTCAGACTCCTAAATATGATGTGCAAGGTCCTTCCTACTATGAGTCAGCTCTCCTGTCCAGGCTCATCTCTCAGCCCCACCCCTCACTCTCACCACACTTATCAGCATTCCGTGAACTTGTCCTGCTCTTTCATATCTCAGGTCTTGGAGGTATTTTCAGCTTGTTTTTGTATTAAGAACTAATCTGGACATCTTAGCAATAGTTCCAGTTATCAGTGTATTATCAAGTAGTAGTAGATTTTGGCACCAGTTTAGAAATGTTACCTTCTAGTTGGCACACTCAGTGTCTTTGGACCATGAGTTAAAAGCAAATAAAGTGTTCTGCCTTTTCTAAGAATATTTTCCTATCTCTATGTATCATATAAATCCATATATGCCCTTTAGACTGTGTTAACACAACGAAAGAACAACCACTTGAAAGTGAAACAATAAATCAGCTACTTGTTCAGTCAACACATTGCCAAGCCACAGTTCTGATGGCTTTTTCATTCACCTGATGTTTTTCATGTAACTGACACAATATCCCAGTTATGTTTTCATCAGATAGCCACACCTTTAGCAAAGAGATGATGTTAGACAGGGGCTCAAAAAATTTCCAGGAATAATTTTAAAGTCTTTTGTTTCAAGTTGTATTGAATTTCCTCAGACTGATTTCTGACTACCTGTCATGTATGTTTCTTTTGTTCATTAGAATGTAAGATTAGGGTTGCTTTAAAATTCCCTTTGGTGAATTGTTAAGAGCTGTGAAATGTTATCAAAAGGTCACTGAAATATATGTACCAGTAGCTTTCAAAGCTTTCAAAGTTAATAGACAGCACAGCCAAGTCTACATCTGGAAAATGGCCCCAGCCAGGAATGCAGATATAATATTGCCAGTGCTCATTCATTCAGCAGGGAGATTGAGTTCCTCTCTGCTATGTGAAGTCTGGTAATATAAAAATGAATATAATGTATTCTCTACCCTTAAGGAGTCCATGGTCCAGGGGAAAAGACAGACCAATTAACAAACTACAGCTCTGGGTTGTAAATAAATCTCACGAACCTAGAGGAAGGTGGGTGTACAGTTAGGGAGTGGTTAAGAGAAGCCCCACCAAGAAAGAAAACAAAAGTGACTTTTGAACTGGGTCAAAATTTTACCTAGTGGAAAAGCTGATTTCCTTTAGATATTATTTCCAAAGTGTGGTCTCCAAAAAATAGCATGAGCGTCTTCTGGGCACCTGTTAGAAATGCCAACTTGGGCCCCAATTCAGACCTCCTGATACTCGGGGTATGGTCCAGGAATCTGTGTTTTAAAACTTCTCCAGGTGGTTCTGATGCACACTGGAGTTTGTGAGTCACAGGGGTATAGACGAATGCACAGCCCAGCACAACTGGTGTCTAAAAAGTGGGCACGATGGGTGTAGGGGTGAGGAGAACCAAAGATGAGGACTGTTGACTGAGAATGGATATTAAAGAATCTCAAAGAACTTGCTAAAAAGTTAAGGCTTTATCCTGTGAGTAACGGGGAGACATAAGTGTTCTAACTAGGAAGCTATGATCATTAGACTAGTGATTTTGGAAAAATAACTAATGTAGGAGTTTAGAAGGTAGACTTGAGAGATGGCATGAAATCAGGGACGAGGAGACTATTGTAAAACTCCCAGCCAATTCTGAATTAAATAGTCAGTAGGAATGAAGAAAAAGGGTTAGATTTGAGAGAATTTAAGGTTGTAGAAGTGTCAGCACTATCTTTTAACTTAATATATATTGTTCTTCTTAGACTCCATGGAGTCGGTTCCAACTCATAGCAGCCCCATGTACAACAGAATAAACACTACCCAGTACTGTGCCATCCTCACAATCACTTTTACGCTTGATCCCGTTGTTGCAACCACTGCGGCAGACCATCCCACCGGGAGTCTTCTCTTTTTTACTGACCCTCCACTTTACCAAGCATGATGTCCTTCTCCAGGGACTGGTCACTCCCGATAACTTGTCCAAAGTACATGACTACTTGTCTACCAGAGACCAGCAAGTTTCACTACCCTTACTTCTAAAGAGCATCCTGGCTGTACAACTTCCTAGAAAGATTTCTTCGTTCTTCTTCTGGCAGTTCGTGGTATATTCAATATGCTTTGCCAACATCATAATTCAAAGTCATCACTTCTTTTGTCTTCCTTATTTATTGTCCAGCTTTTGCATGTATATGAGGTGAGTGAAAACACCATGGGATAGGTCAGGCACACCTTAGTCCTCAAAGTGATATCTTTGCTTTTTAACACTTTAAAGAGCACTTTTGCAGCAGATTTACCCAATGCAATACATTGTTTGATTTTTTTTTACTGCTGTTTCCACCAGCATTGATTGTGGACCCAGGTAAAATGAAATACTTGAAAACATCAATCTTATCTCTTTATCATGATGTTGCTTATTGGTCCAGTTGTGAGGTTATTTTTTTTTTTATTTTGAGTTATAATCCATACCGCAGAAGTAAGTGATTTAAGTCCTCTTCATTTTCAGCTAGCAAGGTTGTGTCATCTGCACACGGCAGGCTGTTAATGAGTCTTAGTCTAATCCTGACGCCTCATTCTTCTTCATATAGTTCAGCTTCTCAGATTATTTGCTCAGCATACGATTGAATAAGTATGGTGAAAGGATACAACCCTAACACACACCTTTACTGACTGTAAACCACACAGTATCCCCTTGTTCAGTTTCACCAGCTGCCTCTTGACCTATGTACAGGTTTCTCATGAGCACAATTAAATGTTCTAGAATTCCCATTCTTCACAATGTTATCCGTAATTTGTTATGATCCACACAGTCGAATGCCTTTGAGTAGTCAATAAAACATAAGGAAACACCTTTCTGGTATTCTCTGCTTTCAGCCAGGACCCATCTGACATCAGCAGTGATATCCCTCGTTCCACGTCCTCTTCTGATCCAGCTTGAATTTCTAGCAGTTCCTTGTCGATGTACTGCTGCAGCCACTTTTGAATGATCTTCAGCAAAATTTTACTTGTGTGCAATATTAATGATATTATTTGATAATTTCTACATTCTGTTGGATCTCCTTTCTTTGCTATGGGCAGAAATATGGATCTCTTCCAATCAGTTAGCCAGAAAGCTGTTTGCCCAATTTTTGGACATAGATCAATGAACACCTCCAGTGCCACATCTGTTTGTTAAAACATCTCAGTTGGTATTCTGTCAATTCATGGCGCCTTGTTTTTTGCCATTCCCTTAAGTGCAGCTCTGACTTCTTCCTTCAGCACCACCTGTTCGTGATCATATGCTACTTCCTAAAATGGTTGAACGTCAACCAATTCCTTTTGGTACAGAGATTCTGTGTGTTCCTTCCACCATCTTTTGATGATTCCTGGGTCAGTCAATATTTTCCCTGTAGAATCCCTCAGTATTGCGTGTCAAGGCTTGAATTTTTTCTTCAGTTCTTTCAGCTTGAGAAATGCCAAGCGTATTCTTCCCTCTTGGTTTTCTAACTTCAGATCTTTGTACATTTCATTACAATACTTTATCTTCTCGAGCAGCCCTTTGAAACCTTCTGTTCAGCTCTCATACTTCTTCATTTCTTCCTTTCCCTTTAGCTATTCTATGTTCAACAACAAGCTTAAGAGTCTCTTCTGACATCCATTCTGGTCTTTTCTTTCTTTCCTATCATTTTAACGACCTTTTTCCTTTATTTGTTTATTATGTCCTTGATATCATTCCACAATTTGTCTGGTCTTTGGTTGTTAGTGTTCAATGCATCAAATCTATTCTTGAGATGGTCTCTAAATTTAGGTGAGATACACTCAAGGTTGTACGCTGGCTTTCATGGGCTCACTCTAATTTTCCTCAGCTTTATCTTTAACTCGCATGTGAGCAATTGATGGTCTGTTCTGCAGTTAGCCCCTGACACTTTTCTGACTGATGATACTGAGTTTCTCCATCGTCTGTTTCCACAGATGTAGTCAATTTGATTCCTGTGTCTTCCATCTGGCGAGGTCCACATGTATAGTCACTGTTTATGTTGTTGAAAAAAGGTATTTGCAATGAAGATGTCATTGGTCTTGCAAAATTCAGTCAGGTGATCTCAGCATCATTTCTATCACCAAGGCCATATTTTTCTACTACTGATTCTTCTTCATTTCCAATTTTGCATTCCAGTTATCAACAATTATCAATTTATTTTGATTGCACATTTGATTAATTTCAGACTGAAGAGTTGGTAAAAAAAAAAAAAAAAAAAAAAAACTCCAATTTCTTTATCTTTGGCCTTAGTGGTTGGTGTGTAAATTTGAATAATAGTCATATTAACTGGTCTTCCTTGTAGACGTATGGATATTATCTTATTACTGACAGTGTACTTCAGGACAGACCTTGAAATGCTTTTTTTTTGACAATAAATAAGTTATTCCTCTTCAATTTACCATCCCTGGCATAGTAGACCATACGATTGTCTGATTCAAAACAGCCAATACCAGTCCATCTTAGCTTGCTAATGCCTAGGATATCGATCTTTATGTGGTCCATTTCATTTTGACAACTTCCTATTTTCCCAGATTCACACTTATCACAATCTATGTTCTGATTATTAGTGGATGTTCACAGGTGTTTCTTCTCATTTTGGGTTATGCCACCTCTGCAAATGAAGGTCCCAAAAGCTTGACTCCATCCATGTCATTAAGGTTGACTCTGCTTTGAGGAGGCAGCTCTTCCCCAGTGGTATTTTGAGTGCCTTCCAACCTGAGGGGCTCATCTCCCAGCACTATACCAGACAATGTTGCACTGCTATTCATAAGGTTTTCATTGGCCAATTTTTTTCAGAAGTAGACTGCCAGGTCTTTCCTCCTAGTCTGTCTTAGTCGGGAAGGCCCACTGAAGCCTTTCCACCATGGGTGACCCTGCTTGTATTTGAAATACTGTTGGCATAGCTTCCAGCATCAGAGTAACATGTAAGCCACCACTGTACTACAAACTAACAGATGCCTGGGGTAATAGATATTAGAGTACAGGAAAAAGAAGAGTCAAACATAACCTTGATAGTTCTAACTTAATCTTGATAACCTTACCTTATCTGAGCCCTCTGGGCCCAGAAAGCAGCAACATATCAGAAATCCCCTTACGTTTTATGTTCTAAGTAATGGCTAAATATAAGCTACCCTATCCTTGTACGTTTCAAGTTGGTAAGTAAGGTGAAAGATAGAGAGAAAACCTGAAGGAGATGATGTAAGTTTGGCTTTGGGTTTTGTGGCATTAGGTGTCTATTATAATATTCATAACCAAAAAAACTAAACCTGTTGCATTGAGTCGATTCCAACTTATAGCGATCCTCTAGGACAGAGTAGAACTGCCCCATAGAGTTTCCAAGGAGTACCTGGTGGATTTGAACTGCCAACCTTTTGGTTTGCAGCCATAGCACTTAACCACTACACCACCAGGGTTTCCAGAATATTAATAGCTGAGGTCAAATAAAATATTTATGTTGGTGTTTCAGGTTTTTTTTTTTTTTAATCTTGCTTTCTTGCTATTTCCTATTTCACTTTTGAAATACCATAATAAAAGAAAAGTACTTAGCGTATTCTGTATGAATTTCAATTCGCAATAAAAAATCCAGATGAGCATTTGGCTGTCTGTATAACTGTTTTCGCTTGATGGATCTCTTTGGAAACTACTATGGTAAATGGCAGTTCTGCACCACAAACATTGTATCATAACTTTGCTCAGCTGGGAATTGTGTAGACAAGAAAATTACTAGTACAGTTGTGTGTAGCTTAACGCCCACATTACATTCTGTGAAATAGGACATTATGTGATTTGAACATTGTCCAAACACCCCTACCATCCATAGTTACAAACCAACCCCAAGAAAGCTTATCATATAAAAACCTTACGGGAGCCCGCCAGACAATACCTGAGAGTTTTATCCGCTGGATAGAGAAGGCTGGCCTTGCTGTAGGCCAAGCAGGGGCTGTGCTGGCAGCCAAATCGGGACTTTGCGCATGTCCGGGCACAGGACCAGGGTCGGGGGTTTGGGGATGGTGGGGGCATGGCACATGCAGAGACATTGGAGAGGTGGCCACGGGGACTGGGTGGGGAGCGGGTGTGTGTGTGCCAGGAGTGCGGTTGCCGGTGGTGGCCCTGGCTGCTGCCATCCTATTGGTGCAATCACTTCCTGATCATGTGCAGCCGCCACTGCCCAGAGCCAGGGTCCTGCCAGCACCCCAGATCTGGCCGGCACCCCTGCCAGTGCCGTCGTCTGATTCAGAAGAGCAGCATCAGGCGATATCCTGCTCTGGGGGTGAACAGCTGCAAGGTTGCTGGGTGTGAGATTGAAGCCAGGAGGTGCGAAAGGAGGAGGAGGAGGAGGAGGAGGTGGAGGGGTCGCTGCACTGATTGCGATGGGCCCTGGAGCAAAGCTGCTCATTCATTCCGGGGGTTTGGGGTCTTTAAAACCCATAAGAGAAAATAATAAAAGAAGAGCTAATTTTTCTTTAAAAACAAAAACAAAAACAAAACAAAAAAACCTTATGGGACCACGGATATATATGAGATCGGACCTTGCCTTAAGGGACATTACACCACGCATGACTGTATAACTACTTGAGGCTCCTTTAAACATTTTTGCGTAGTTATTGATTCTGAAGAGTTTTGTTAAATAATTCTGGGTAGATTACTATATTATCCAACTGTATCGTTTGAGAAGAATATTTCTTAGCATCAGTTCTATTCATCTTTCTCTGATTCAGGGAATTTTTTTTTGTCCATGCTTAAATTCTCTAGATGAGCACAATTCAGCAAGTTGGAAATAGAAGGGGGAGCCAATCACTTCAGCCACCTTAGGCGGGGGCTGCAGTGGTGGTTCAGTGGTACAATTCTCGCCATCCATGCAGGAGTCCTGGGTTTGATTCCCAGCCGATGCACCTCACCTATGGCCACCACCTGTCCATCAGTGGAGGCCCGTGTGTTGCTGAAGGGGTTTCAGCAGAGCTTGCAGATTATGATGGGCTAGGAAGAAAGGCCTAATGATCTACTTTCAAGAAAATCAGTCAGTGAAAATCCTATGGATCACAACAGTTTTACACACAACTAATCGTGAGGATGGCGCAGGACCAGACAGCATTTCATTAAGTTCTGCATGGGGTCACCTGCGTCAGGAGCCAACTCAACAGCAAGTAACAACAAAAAAGGTCCTCTGGCAGTGTGTCGGCAGGTTGACTGAGGCAGCTACACACCTGACATGGATCTGAACTTTCCCTCCTCTCCAATCAAGTCCCCTAAAATCAGTGTCTTTGATCTCAGAAACAACAAAACATCAAGGGACCCTAAAGATACACAGTCCTCTCAAAGCAACGCTGAAAATTTAGAATTCGGTAGCCGCCTCATGGTTACACAGAAAAGGGGGAGCCTATGTCTTTTCTGGAAACCCTGGTTGGCGTAGTGGTTAAGTGCTACATCTGCTAACCAAGAGGTCATCACTTTGAATGCGCTAGGCGCTCCTTGGAAACTCTATGGGGCAGTTCTACTCTGTCCTATAGGGTCGCTAAGAGATGGAATCGACTCGACAACAGTAGCTTTGGTTTGGTTTTGGATGTCTTCTCTAACTTGAACTACTATACTGTTGTTGTTGTGTGCCGTTGAGTCTATTTTTGACTCATAGTGACCCTATGTGATATTGTAGAGCTGCCCCATAGGGTTTTCTAAAAAAAAAAAAAAATTTTTTTTTTTTAATCTTTAGGGGTGCAGATCGCCCAATATTTCTCCCACAAAGCAGCTGGTGGATTCAAGCCAAACTCTTAACCATCACACAACCAAGGGTCCTGTGAACTACCATATTAGGGCAGAAATAAAGGGTACGGGGAGGGCTTAGAGTTAGCTCCTTGCACAAGTTAGCCTCACTTATAATGGGGAGAAAAAGATATTTACTTCACAGTGCTGTTAAGACAGTGAAAGGAGATAAGCCACATAAAGCAATTTGGTTTATGCTCAGACGTGGCAATTCTTCTTTTTTTTTCTAATTTTTATTATCCTTTAAGTGAAAGTTTCGAATCAAGTCAGTCTTTCACACAAAAACTTATATACACCTTGCTACATACTCCCAAATACTCTCTTCCTAATGAGACAGCCCGCTCCCTCCCACCACTCTCTTTTTGTGTCCATTTCACCAGCTTCTAACCCCCTCTACCCTCTCATCTCCCCTCCAGGCAGGAGATGCCAACATAGTCTCAAGTGTCCACCTGATCCAAGAAGCTCACTCCCTACCAGCATCCCTCTCCAACCCACTGTTCAGTCCAATCTATGTCTGAAGAGTTGGCTTCGGGATGATTCTGTCCTGGGCCAACAGAAGGTCTGGGGGCCATGACCACTAGGGTCCTTCTAGTCTCAGTCAGCCCATTAGGTCTGGTCTTTTTGTAAGAATTTGGGGTCTGCATCCCACTGCTTTCCTGCTCCCTCAGGGGTCCTCTGTTGTATTCGCTGTCAGGGCAGTCATTGGATGCAGCTGGGCACCACCTAGTTCCTCTGGCCTCAGGATGATGTAGTCTCTGGATCATGTGGCCCTGTCTGTCTCTTGGTCACGTAATTACCTTGGGTCCTTCGTGTTCTTCATTCTCCTTTGATCTAGGTGGGTTGAGACTCATTGATGCATCTTAGATGGCTGCTTGCTAGCGTTCAAGACCCCAGACGCCACTCTTCAAAGTGGGATGCAGAATGTTTTCTTAATAGATTTTATTGTGCCAGTTGACTTAGATGTCCCCTGAAAGCGTGGTCCCCAAGCCGCTGACCCTGGTATGCTGGCCTTTGAAGCATTCAGTTTATTCAGGAAAATTATTTTGTTTTTGGTTTAGTCCAGTTGTGCTGACCTCCCCTGTATTGTGTGTTGTCTTTCCTGTCAGCTAAAATAGTTCTTATCTACTATCTAATTAGTGAATACCTCTGTCCCACCCTCTCTCCCTCCCTCCACCCTCTCATGACCACAAAAGAATGTTTTCCTCTCAGTTTAAACTATTTCTCAAGTTCTTATACCAGTGGTCCTATACAATATTTGTCCTTTTGCAACTGACTAATTTCACTCAGCATATATTTTTTTTTTAATGCCTTCCAGGTTCCTCCTTTTTATGAAATGTTTCACAGATTCAACACTGTTCTTTATGGATGTATAGTATTCCATTGTGTAAATACACCATAATTTATTTATCCATTCATCCATTGATGGGCACCTTGGTTGCTTACATCTTTTTGCTATTGTAAACAGTGCTACAGTGACCATGGGTGTGCATGCATCTGTTCCTGTAAAGGCTCTTATTTCTCTAGGATATATCCTGAGGAAAGGGACTGCTGGATTGTATGGTAGTTCTATTTCTAGCTTTTTAAGGGAGTGCCAAATCAATTTCCAAAGTGGTTGTACCATATTAAACTCCCACCAGCAGTGTTTAAGTGTTCTGATCTCTCCACAGCCTTGCCAACATTTATTATTTTGTGTTTTTTGGATTAATGCCAGCCTTGTTGGAGTGAGATGAAATCTCATTGTAGTTTTGATTTGAATTTCTCTAATGGCTAATGATCTTGAACATTTCCTCATTTATCTGTTAGCTACCTGAATGTCTTCTTTAGTGAAGTGTCTGTTCATATCTTTTGCCCATTTTTTAATTGGGTTATTTGTCTTTTTGCAGTTGAGTTTTTGCAGTATCATGTAGAATTTGGAGATCAGGCGCTGATTGGAAATGTCATAGCTAAAACCTTTTTCCCAGTCAGTAAGTAATCTTTTTACTCTTTTGGTGAAGTCTTTGGTTGAGCATAGGTGTTTGATTCTCAGGAGCTCCCAGTTATCTGCCTTTTAGTAATGTTTTGTGTACTGTTTATGCCATGTGTTAGGGCTCCTAACATTGTCCCTATTTTTTCTTCCACAATCTTTATCGTTTTAGTTTTTATATTTAGTTTTTTGATCCATTTTGAACTCGTTTTTGTGCATGGAGTGAGGTATGTGTCTTGTTCCATTTTTTTGCAGGTGCATATCCAGTTATGCCAGCGCCATTTGTTAAAAAGACTGTCTTTTCCCCGTTTAATTGTTTTGGGGCCTTTATCACATATCAACTGCTCATATGTGGATGGATTTATGTCTGGACTCTGGATTTGTTCCATTGGTCTATGTATCTGGTGTTGTACCAGTACCAGGCTGTTTTGACTACTGTGGCGATATAATAGGTTCTAAAATCAGATAGAGTAAGGCCTCCCACTTTGTTCTTCTTTTCAATAATGCTTTACTTATCCGGGGCCTCTTTCCCTTCCATATAAAGTTGGTGATTTGTTTCTCCATCTCATTAAAAAATGTCGATGGAATTTGGGTCAGAATTGCATTAAACGTACAGATTGCTTTTGGCTGAATAGACATTTTTATAATGTTAAGTCTTCCTATCCATGAGCAAGGTATGTTTTTCCACTTATGTAGGTCTCTTTTTGTTTCTTGCAGAAGTATACTGTAGTTTTCTCTGTATAAGTATTTCACATCTCTGGTAAGATTTATTCCTAAGTATTTTATCTTCTTGGGGGCTACTGTAAATTGTACTGATTTGGTGATTTCCTCCTCAATGTTCTTTTTGTTGGTGTATAGGAATCCAACTGATTTTTGTATGTTTATCTTGTATCCCTATACTCTGCTAAACTCCTCTATTAGTTTCAGTAGTTTTCTTGAGGAATCTTTAGGGTTTTCTGTGTATAAGATCATGTCATCTGCAAATAGAGATACTTTTACTTCTTCCTTACCAATCTGGATGCCCTTTATTTCTTTATCTAGCCTAATTGCTCTGGCTAGGACCTCCAGCACAATGTTGAATAAGAGCAGTGATAAAGGGCATCCTTGCCTGGTTCCCATTCTCAAGGGAAATTCTTTCAGGCTCTCTCCATTGAGGATGATGTTGGCTGTTGAGTTTGTATAAATGCCCTTTACTATGTTGAGGAATTTTCCTTCTATTCCTATTTTGCTGAGAGTTTTTATCATGAATGGGTGTTGAACTTTGTCAGATGCCTTTCTGCATCAATTGATAAAATCATGTGATTCTTGTCTTTTGTTTTATTTATGTGATGGATTACGTGAATTGTTTTTCTAATGTTGAATCATCCCTGCATACCTGGTATGAATCCCACTTGGTCATGGTGAATTATTTTTTTGATATGTTGTTGAATTCCGTTGGCTAGAAAGTTGTTGAGGATTTTTGCATCTATGTTAATTTGGTATATAGGTCAGTAATTTTCTTTTTTTGTGATATCTTTACCTAGTTTTGGTATCAGGGATATGCTAGCTTCATAGAATGAGTTTCAGAGTATTCTGTCCTTTTTTATGCTCTGAAATACCTTTAGTAGTAGTGGTGCTAACTATTCCCTGAAAGTTTGGTAGAACTCTGCAGCGAAGCCATCCGGAACGGGGTTTTTTGTTGTTGTTGTCGGGAGTTTTTTGATTACCTTTTCAATCTCTACTTTTGTTATGGGTCTATTTAGTTGTTCTACCTCTGTTTGTGTTAGTTTAGGTAGGGAAATCAACCATTTCTTCTAGGTTTTCAAATTTGATAGAGTACAATTATTCATAGTAATCTGATATGATTCTTTTAATTTCAGTTGAGTCTGTTGTAATATTGCCAATCTCATTTCTTATTTGGGTTATTTGCTTCCTCTCCTCTTTTTCTTTTGTCAGTTTGCCCAATGGTTTATCAGTTTTGGTGATTTTTTCGAAGAACCAACTTTTGGTCTCGTTAATTCTTTCAATTGTTCTTCTGTTTTCTATTTCATTTAGTTCTGCTCTAATTTTTATTATTTGTTTTCTTCTGGTGCCTAAGGGTTTCTTTTGTAGCTCTCTTTCTGTTTGTTCAAATTGTAGGGATAATTCTTTGATTTTGGCCCTTTCTTCTTTATGGATGTATGCATTTTTTTATATCAATTGACCTCTGAACACTGCTTTAACTGTGTCCCAAAGGATCTGATAGGAAGTGTTTTCATTCTCGTTCGATTCTCTGAATTTCTTTATTCCATCCTTAATGTCTTCTATAATCCAGTCTTTTTTGAGCAGGGTATTGATCAGTTTCCAAGTATTTGATTTCTTTCCCTGCTTTTTCCGTTATCGATTTTCACTTTTATGGCCTTATGGCCAGAGAAAATGCTTTGTAATATTTCACTGTTTTGGATTCTGCTCAAGCTTGCTTTATGACCTAATATGTGGTCTGTTCTAGAGAATGTTCCATGTGCACTAGAAAAGAAAGCATACTTGGTTGCTGTTGGGTGGAGTGTTCTGTGTATGTCTATGAGGTCAGGTTGGTTGATTGTGGCATTTAGATCTTCCATGTCTTTATTGAGTTTCTTTCTGGATGTCCTGTACTTCACCAAAAGTGGCGTGTTGAAGTCTCCTACTACTATTGTGGAGCTATCTATCGCACTTTTCAATGCTGATAGAGTTTTTTTTTTTTTTTTATGTATCTTGCAGCCCTGTCATTGGGTGCATAAATATTTAATATGGTTATATCTTCTTGGTGTATTGTCCCTTTAATCATTATATAGTGTCCTCCCTTATCCTTTATGATGGGTTTAACTTTAAAATCTCTTTTGTCAGAAATTAATATTGCCACTCCTGCTCTTTTTTGGTTGTTGTTTGCTTGATATATTTTTTGAATCCTTTGAGTTTTTATTTGTGTTTCTGAGTCTAAGGTGTGTCTCTTATAGGCAGCATATAGATGGATTGTGTTTTTTAATTCATTCTGCCACTTTCTGTCTCTTTATTGGTGCATTTAGTCCATTTACATTCAATGTAGTTATGGATAAAAAAAGTATGAATTTAGTGCCATCACTTTGATTTCTTTTTTTGTGTGTTGGTGACAGTTTCTTTTTCCCACTTAACTTTATGTGCTGAGTAGATTATATTTATGTATTGTCCTTTCCTCATATTCATTTTTGTTGATTTTGTTTCTGCTGAGTCTCAATTTTTTTCTTGTATTTTATTTTGATGAGTAGGATAGTTTGTCTCCTTTGTGGTTACCTTACTATTTACCTCTATTTTTCTAAATTTAAACCAAACTTTCATTTCTTTGTATCACCATATCTTCCTCTCCGTATGGAAGATCTATGATTACATATCTCAGTCCCTCTTTATTCTGTTAATGTTGTCTTCTTTTATATAATAACATCACTGTTACCTCTTTTGAGGTTTTTTTTTTTTTTTCTTTTAATCTTGCTTTGATTTTTTGATTTCCCTCTCTGGGTTGACTTCTGATTGTTCTGCCCAGTGTTCTAGTCTTGGGTTGATACCTGATATTATTGATTTTCTAACCAAAGAACTCCCTTTGGTAATTCTTGTAGTTTTGGTTTGGTTTTTACGAATTCCCTAAACTTCTCTTTGTCTGGAAATGTCCTAATTTCACCTTCATATTTAAGAGACAATTTTGCTGGATATATGATTCTTGGCAGGCAATTTTTTTCCTTCAATTTTTTAAACATGTCATCCCATTGCGTTCTTGCCTGCACAGTTTCTGCCGAGTAGTCTGAGTTTATTCTTATTGGCTCTCATTTATAGGTGACTTTTCATTTATCCTTAGCTGCTCTTAAAATTCTCTCTTTATCTTTGGCTTTGGCAAGTTTGATTATGTCTTGGTGACTTTCTTTTAACATCTACCTTATGTGGAGTTCGATGAGCATCTTGGATAGATATCTTTTCATCTATCGCTATATCAGGGAAGTTTTCTGCCAACAAATCTTCAATAATTCTCTCTGTATTTTTTGTTATCCCTCCCTGTTCTGGCACTCCAATCACTCATAGGTTATTTCTCTTGATAGAGTCCCACATGATTCTTAAGGTTTCTTCATTTTTTTTAATTGTTTTATCTGATTTTTCCTCAAGTATGTTAGTGCCACATGATTTATCTTTGAGTTCAGAAATTCTAGGTTCTACTTGCTCAATCGTGCTCCTCTGACTTTCTGGTGAGTTGTCTACTTCTGTAATTTTATTGTTAATCTTCTGAATTTCTGATTGCTGTCTGTCTATGGATTTTTCCAGCTTATTAACTTTTTTGATTATGTTCTTGAATAATCTTTCTAATTTCTTCAATTGTTTTATCTGTGTGTTCCTTTGCTTGTTCTGCATATTGCCTCATTTCCTTCCTGATGTCTTGAAGGGTTCTGTATATTAAACTTTTGTATTCTGCCTCTGGTAATTCCAGGAATGCACTTTCATCTAGAAGTTCCCTGGATTCTTTGTTTTGAAAGATTGTTGAGGTGATCATGGTCTGTTTCTTTATATGACTTGATATTGACTGTTATCTCTGAGCCATCTGTAAGTTATTGTATTAGTTTATGCTTGCTTTCTGTGTCTTAGCTTCTTGCTTTATTTTGTTTTGATATACCCAAATGGGTTGCTTGAGTGAGCTAGCTTGATTATTTTCATCTTTGGAGCTCTGACATCCTGTCCCCAGATGGCTAGAGCTGTTATCAGGCATATCAGTCTAGGAGTCCATTCATTTTTCTTATATGAATTCAGCTCAGGTGTCCAGGTAGCTGATCATCAAGCGTGTGGTACAGGCTCTGTCCTACAGTCTTAGAGGAGCAGGGGTAATTGGTGTATGTACCAGTATCTGATTGCAGCAGGGGGTTACTCTCTGAACAAGGCAGGAGGCTGAGAACCCACCCCCAAATGTCTCTGAGGAAAGCGCGTAGCTGTTCCCTACAGCGTGCAGGTGGGTGGGTTCTGCAGATGGACCATGGGCACCCACAGTTTTTAGTTGTAAAGACCGGGAGGTACCAGTTATCCTTGGACCCCTGTCATGGGTGGCTGGGTGACCTGAGTGGAGCTACCAGTCTTTAGGCCCCGATGTGGGTAGGTGAGGACCTTGTTTAATAGGCAACGCAATGTCAAACATCAATCACCCACCTCTCCACCATACGGCTAAAAAGTTTGGAGTCTGCCAACAAGGGCCTATTCTCCAGAAACAGGCCCACACAGATCCACACAAAAGGGAAAGGCGCTCAAATCCACAGCCTGTGTGTGCCTGGGCAGGAGCCAATTCTGTCCTAAGCTCCCCCAGTTAGTGGAGCTGGCAAATTTTTCCCCCAAATGCAAATTTTTTCTCCCCTCAAGGCCTGGAGGATGGCTCTAGGTGCTTGATAGTTCCTATCTCAGGCCCAGAGGATTCAGCCGCTGAAGCCAGCTTGGGGATGGGATGGGCGCAGTAAAATATATGCAAGTACTTTGCTTTTCTGAGAGCACCATTCTTCACAGGTTCCGGAGGTGTGAGTAGGCTGTGTGGTTGGCTGCTTCTTCCTGAGGAAACTGTGGCTGAACGCTAGTACCTTCCCGCTGCCACTGCTCTGGGAATGGTGCCTGAGGGCTCCCCGCGATCCAGGTCCGATCACTCCTCTCCTCTTCTGAATGGTCTCTTCCTCCCTCTGCCTCTCATTTCATTTTCTAAGCTTGGCTTCGAAGCTCAGGGCTCCCAGCTTGTCACAAATATACTTGTTTCACTTGTTTTTTCAGGTCTTTGTTGAAAAGAGGGCTCACCGGAAGCGTCTGTCTATTCCACCATCCTGGCTCCCCCAATTATTATTCTTATAGTAATTATTATTATTTTCCTTATTATTCTGGGATGCTGGAGGCTCCAGAATTCTGGCCTTGCATGCTGCATAGGGATTCACAACTTCAATTTTGAACATGTTCTAAAGGATTATCTCTTAGAAGGGATGTAGAGAATTTTAGCAATCTGTATATTTTAGCATTGTCCTTGTTTATTTGCTGTCCTGTAATATTCTTGATGAATTATTTCTTGCAACATTCATCTATTTGTTATTACTCACTTCCTTTTCACAGTGGATTTAGGGACTGCCTATACAACAGAATGGAACCCTGGCAACACAATGGTTAAAGAGCTAGGCTGCTAACTGAAAGGTCCAAGGTTTGAACCCACCAGCCTCTTCTTGAAAGAAAGATGTAGCAGTCTGCTTCTGTAAAGATTTACGCGCTTGGAAACTCTGTCCCATACAGTTGCTATGAGTAGGAATCAATTTGACAGCAACAGATTTTATACGATAGAATAGACAAATACACAAATTATTTAAAATGCTTAATATCATTTGAAAGCACATATATTGAGCATATACTAGTGGTTGGCATTAATTCATTTTTTCTAATATCTGTATCCATTGATCGTCAGTTTGTTACATTGTGGTGTCTTGTTGCTAGAAGCTATGCCACCGGTATTTCAAATACCAGCAGGGTCATCCATGGTGGATGGGTATCAGCAGAGCTTCAGGACTAATACAGAATAGGAAGAGAGGCCTGATGATCTACTTCTGCAAATTAGCCGATGGAAACCCTATGGATCACAACAGAATATTGCCTGTATAGTGCTGCAAGATGAGCCACCTAGGTTGGAAGGCATCCAAAATACATAGTGGCTACAATAATGGACGCTAGCATACCAAAGATCATGGAGATGGCACAGGACCGGGCAGTGTTTCATTCTGTTGTACTATGAGTTGGAGTGGACTCAAAGACAACTAACAACAACAACATTTGTATAGGCATTCGCAATGTTACCTCATCAAATATATCATTTGACTCAGAAAACACTGGTAGGAAAGGCTGACTCTAGAATTTTCTTGTCCTTTTACTATATAGACTGAAATATCCTGCATTTACTCTTTTTAGGTTTCAACCACTTGGCTTCTCCTTATAGCTACAAATTGTCACAATAATTTCAAATTTTAATCCATATTACAAGGGGTTGTCCAATTCATTGTCATTAGCAGCTGAATGAGTCAACCTAACAGTCTGACAGAATATAAATGTCTGAAGGATGTCCCTGTCTCATATTTGAACATGAAACTTCTGTTATTGTTCCCCCACAATGTCCTAAAACATGCTGCTAAAACTGGAAAATGTTTTATTATAAAGTTTCCTTGAGCTGGACCTACTGAATATTTAGCCAGAATTTCTACAAGGTGGGCTACAGGAATCCATATATATATATATATATATATATACGTTTCAATCTTCCCTAGTTATTCTTCTACAGAGACAATTTAGTGACCCAGGGCACAGGGGCAGATTATCCAATAGGCAAGGTAAGCATGGTGTTTACCTTACTTACCAGATCATCCGTAGTGGATAATTTTACCTTTTTTTCACCACATTGAATGCTCTTTTTCTAGATATGGCTGGAGTCTGTCTCTTTCCCAATCTCACAGCACCTGAAATTGTTCACTACAGATGACCTGGTAAGCAAGGTAAGCTGTGCTTACCTTGTGTGTTGGATAATGTGCCCCTGGCAGAGTGCAACTATTAGCCCTCTCCATTTTGAGTCTACTTAAAGCCAGCTCCTTGCTTTCCAGCTGTAGCCAACCAATTTTTGGTTCTTCCTTCTTGCAATTAACCTACTTCTCAAGGAGAAACCCTTTCAGTATGGCTGTTAGAAAAAAACCCTTCGGCATATACATTTATGGAATACTAAGCTCTAAATTGCCATTTCCCACTTCCTGAATGTGAATATCATTAAATAAAGCTTTATTACATATTAAAGTATCTCCCTGTACCATACTAGCTACTTCTCTTTTCATGTCCTAGCTTTCTGTTGGAATTTTAGACCTCAGGTATTATTTTATAGGGGAAATTCTTAAATGAAACTTTGTTACCACTTAAAGGTAGATGTATTTTTCTGTTTTCATATGATCCATTTAAACTCACCATCAAAGTGAACTATGGACTCATTTTGAGAAGAAAATATATCCCGTAGAACATAATTCCTCAAGACCTTTATTTATTTGATTTCTGCTCCCTGGGATCATGGCCTCATGACATGCAATTCTCAGTTCTGTGAGCCTCCCAGGAAACAGCATTCATAAAAATCATTTTACAGCAGACTTCAATGCGAACTCAACAATAAAATATTCCTGCATGTTCTCACACTGAAGGTAGCCCTGAACCACCACTGCTCCATTCTTTTTATTTTGAATATAGACACCTTTGGTAAAGACAACAGAGATAGCTTCAGTCCGCACTGCACAGAAGGAACATCTTTTTAATAGAGGTGTCCCTTGGGTATCAAACTCCAATATCAGCTAATTGGAGTTTTTGATAATTACAGTTACTAGAGATTAAAGGATACAATCAACACACAAATCCCTCAAATTGCACCCCCCCCCCAATAAAGAAGTAATTTTGAATCTAAAACTGGAAGGAATTCATCTACGTAAAATGTAAGCAGATCTTCAAAGCACCTGGTTCTTCACTGCCTGCTTTCAGAGCAACCCATGAAATCATCACTCTTGTTGTCTCTACCCCAAAAACCCATCACCACAGAGCAGTAGAACTGCACCACAGGGCTTCCAAGGCTGTAAATCTTTATGGAAGCAGACTGCCACACCTTTTTCCCACAGAGTGGCTTTTGTTTAGCAGCCGAGCACTTAACCACTGCACCACCAGGACTGCACTGCATTGTATACCAAAAACTAAACCCATTGCCATCGAGTAGATTCTGACTCATAGCGGCCTTATAGGATAGAGTAGAAATGCCCAATAGGGTTTCCAAGGAGCGGTGGTGGATTCCAACTGCTGACTTTTTTGGTTAGCGACTTTTAGCCACTGTGCCACCAGGGCTCCCATATTATATAAATTATATATAGGCAGTTCCTAAATCCATTGTTGTCTCTTATGGGGAAGAAATTTCCTCCACTTCACATCCTCTCTATTGTGTTTGTTTTCACCATGGATTCACCGTCCCTTAACCAGTTGCCATTGAGCCTCTTCCAACTCACGGCAACTCCATATGTGTCAGAGTATAACTGTGCTCCATAAGGTTTTCAGTGGCTGATTTTTCAGGAGTAGATTGCTAGGCCTTTCTTTCAAGGCAGCTCTGGGTAGACTCAAACCTCCAACCTTTGAGTTAGGAGCTGAGTGTGTTCACCATTTGTATCACCACGGGACTCACTGGGACTTGTTGCTGTTAGCTGTCTTCAGGTCAGCCCTACTCATAACAACTCCATGTACAATGGGATCAAACCCTTTTATCCACAGAGTTTTCACTGGCTGGTTTTCAAAGGTTAAATCGCCAGGCCTTTTTTCCTACCTAGTCTGTCTTAATCTAGGTGCTCCGCAGAAACCTGTTTAACTTCAGCACCAGAGCAACATATAAGCCTCCACTAACAGACAGGTGGTGGCTGAGCTTGAGGTGCACTGGCCGGGAAGCAAACCCAGGTCTCCCGTGTAGAAAGCAAGACTTCTACCACTGAACCACTTCTGCCTCAGTCGCTGTGACTTTGTTGTTGTTGTCTTGTGCCCTTAAGTTGATTCTAACTCATGGTAACCGTATGTGTTACAGAGTAGAACTACTGTAATTTTTACAAAAGTAGATCACCATGCTTCATGTTCTATGGCACAATTTGTGCCACCTAGGGAGCTTATCACTACGACTTGCTGTTGTTGTGTGCTGATGAGTCAATCCTGACTCATAGTGACCCTACAGGACAAAGTAAAACTGCCCCATAGGATTTCATAGGCTGTAATCTTTACGGTTTTTTTAATCTTTACGGGAGCAGATAGTCAAATCTTTTCTCCTGCGGAGTGGCTTTTGGTTTCCAACCTCCCACCTTTCGGTTAGCAGCCAAGCACTTAGCCATTGCACCACCGGGGCTCCTTTCACTATGACTTAAAACTCTCCAATTCCTCTCTCTCATGGTCCCAACTCAAACTCTCCTTAGTTTCAGGTATGGTTTCTAGTCTTCAGGTGCCATTAAGTTCCATATTCATTGGTCTGGAGTGGGAAGGGAAAAGCTGTTGTGATTCAGGGAGGAACCTATATAAGACGACCAGGTCTTTTGCAGGTGGATCTCTTCTTGGCTTATCTCCTGTGCTTTATGTTGTTGTTAGGTGCCATCGATTTTGACTCATAGCAACAGCTTGTGACAGAGTGGAACTGCCTTATAGCATTTCTAAGCTGTAATTTTTACTAGAGCAGACCACCAGGTCACCTTCCCTTGGAGCTTCTGGGTGAGTTCAAACTGCCAACATTTTGGTTCAAAAAACCAAACCAAACCCACCCCTGTCAAGTCAATTCTGACTCATAGCAACCCTATAGGACAGAGTAGAACTGCCCCGGAGGGTTTCCAAGGAGCTACTGGTGGATTCAAACCACTGACCTTTTGGTTACAGCCATAGCTCTTAACCACTGCATCAGGAAATTAACAGCCCTTAATCTTGGTGCCACCAAGGCTCCTTTTACAAGCAAATAAACAAACAAACAAGGTCTCTTTCTTTGCCCTCACAATGCTAATTACACTCTGTTTTCTTTTGTTTGTGTGAGGGGAAAAGGGCTAGATATTTAAGAATCCAATTATCTATTTGGTTGCAATTACATCCTGAATTTACTGGATAATGTCTCAATTTCTTATTCATTCTTTATCGCCACAATTAAAAAAAAATTATTGAAAATGTTGCTGTGTCTGAAGGGATCAATAGGAAAGCTAATCTTACAAATGAAGGTAAATAAGGGCTTTATCAAGCATGTGACGTTTAGCTATACCAAGCAGCTATAGTACGGCGGGAAGATATGAGTGATGTGCCTTATACCCTCTGCTCTTACACTAAAAACCAGTTGCCATCAAGTCGATCTGAACTAAAACTAACCGCTTGACAAATCTGGATGAAGAACAAAGCCTTTCTAGGTGGAGTTGTCCTTGTCTACAAAATGAACAGGTTCCACTCATCATCTCCATGGAGTACTTAGATTTGGGATTCTGTGATTCGAAATTCAAGAAATACTTAGCCATTATGCTTTCTCTCTCTTTTTTTTTTTTTTTTTGAAATTTTATTGTGTTTTAGGTAAAAGTTTACACAGCAAATTAGATTCCCATTCAACAATTTATACACAAATTGTTCCTATGCTCTCTTTTAATACCTCCTTTTTTCCTTTAAAGCTAATCAATATTTTTGCTTCCTCTCTGATCATTCACATATAACCCATATCCTTAAATAGTAACAGATCAGCGCCAGAGGTTTCTTTTTGTCCATTCCTGCCTAGAATCTGGCACTTGGTATTTATGACCTTTCCACCTTCCAAGCAAATTTGCAAAAAGCCATGGCTAAAGTGTATGTACTTTCATTCAACCATTTAGGAATACTTACTGACTCCTAAAAAACTCATTGCTTTCGAGTCAATTCCAACTCATAATGACTCAATAGGACAGAGTAGAATGCCCCATAGGGTTTCCAAGGCTGCAAATCTTTACGGAAGCAGACAGCCACATCTTTTTCCTGAGGAGCAGCTGGTGGATTTGAACCAATGACATTTCAGTTAGCAACTGAGAGCTTAACCACTACACCTCCAGGGCTCCATAGTGACTCCTACTATCTTTTATTTTTTACCCTGAAGCATTTGAAAGTAAGTTGGACTCATCATACCACTTCAAATTATTTCAGCAGATGTCTCCCAGGAAAAGGAAATTTTTCAGTATACCACAACACCGTGATCACACCTAAGAAAAGCAACAATAATTCAAAATTATCATCTAATATACAAACCACATTCAAATTTCCTATTACTCCTAAAGTGACTTTTATAGCTTTTTTTTTTTTTTTTTCCATGTAGGATCCAGTCAAAGTTCACAAATTCCATTTGGTTGTTATGTCTCTTCATTTCTTTTAATCTAGGACCGGGTTCCACAAACAATGGCTCCTCACAGTTTGGTTTTGCACCTTGAGCCAAGAAGGGTTTTTACATTTGTAAAGGTCTGTAAGCAAACAAATAAGAATCTGTGACAGACATTTTATATGGCCCAGAAAGCCTAAAACATTTTCCATCTACTTTTTACGTGAAATGTTTGCTCATTGGTCCAGTTGTGAGGATTTTTGTTTTCTTTATGTTGAGGTGTAATCCATACCGAAGGGTGTGGTCTTTGATCTTCATTAGTAAGTGCTTCAAGTGCTCTTCCACTGTCAGCAAGCAAGGTTGTGTCATCCACATATGGCAGGTTGTTATTGAGTCTTTCTCCAATCCTAATGCTGCGTTCTTCTTCATATAGTCAGTCCAGTTTTCTCAGATTATTTCCTCAGCATACTGATTTAATAAGTATGATGAAAGGATACAACTTTGATGCATACCTTTCTTAACTTTAAACCCTTGTTCTGTTTGAATGGCTGCCTGTTGGTCTAAGGGCAGGTTTCTCATGAGCACGTTAAGTGTTCTGGAAGTCCCATTCTTTGCAATACTATCCATAAATTGTTATGATCCACACAGTCAAATGCCTTTCTATAGTCAATAAAACACAGGTGAACATCTTTCTGGTATTCTCTGCTTTCAGCCATTATCCATCTGACATCAGCAATGTTTCCCTAGTGCAACATCCTATTCTGAGTCCAACTTGAGTTTCTGGCAGTTCCCTGTTGATGTACTGCTGCCACCATTTTGAATGATCTTCAGCAAAATTTTACTAGCCTATGATAGTAATGATATTGTTCGATAATTTCTGCATTCAGTTAGAAAACCTTTCTTTGGAATGGTTACAAATACGGATTTTTCCCTGTTTGTTGGCCAAGTAGCTGTCTTCCAAATTTCTTGGCATAGAAGAGTGAGCACTTCCAGCACTGGATCTGTTTGTTGAAACATCTCAATTGGTATACCATTAATTCCTGGAGCCTTGTTTTTCAGTGCAGCTTGGACCTCTTCCTGCAGTACCATCAGTTCTTGATCATATGCTACCTCCTGAAATGGTTGAATGTTGACCAATTCTTTTTTGGTACAGTGACTCTGTGTATTCCTTCCATTTTCTTTTGATGCTTTCTGAGTCATTTAATATCTTCCCAGTAGAATCCTTCAATATTGCAACTCAAGACTTGATTTTTTTTTCAGTGTGTTCAGCTTAAGAAATGCAGAGCCTGTTCTTCCCTTTTGGTTTTCTATTTCCAGGTCTTCGCACATGTTATTATAATACTTGAGTTTGTCTTCTTGAGCCACCCTTTGAAATCTTCTGTTCAGCTCTTTTACTTAATCATTTCTTCCTTTTGCTTTAGCTACTGGACATTCAAGAGCAAGTTTCAGAGTCTCTTCTGACATCCATTTTGGTCTTTCCTTTTTTTCCTGTCTCTTTAATGACCTCTTGCATTATTCACATATGATGTTCTTGTTGTCATTCTACTACTCGTCTGGTCTTTGGTTATTAGTGTTCAATGCACCAAATCTATTCTTAAGATGGTCTCTAAATTCAGGTAGGATATACTCAAGGTTGTACTTTGGCTCTTGTGGACTTGTTCTAATTCTCTTCAAGTTCAACTTGAACTTGCATATGAGCAACTGATGGTCTGCTCCACCATCAGCCCCTGTCCTTGTTCTGACTGATGGTATTGAGTTTCTCCATCATCTCTTTCCACAGAAATAGTCAATTTTATTCTCATGCATTCCATCTGGTGAGGTCCTTGTGTATAGTCACTATTTATGTTGTTGAAAAATGGTATTTGCAATGAAGAAGTTGTTGGTCTTACAAAATTCTACCATGCAATCTCTGGTGTCATTTCTATCACCAAGTCCGTATTTTTCAACTACTGTTCCCTCTCCTTTGTTTCCAACATTCACATTCCAATCACCAGCAATTATCAATGCATCTGGATTGCATGTTTGTTCAATTTCAGGATGCAGAAATAGGTAATCTTCAATTTCTGCATCTTTGACCTTAATGACAGGTGATTGTTTAGTGTTATGTTGTGTGAATATATTATTCAACCATCTCCTATGGTTGTGCATGTTAACATTACAAATAATGCTGCATTGAGTATGTTATTCAATATGCCACATTGTGCATATGTTATTTTATGTTTCTACAGATACGCTATCAGAGTAAATTAATAGTGGAAGAATTACAGGGTCAATGGTTAAATGCATATGCCATTTTGCTGCATTTTACCAGAACCTCCCCCCATAGGAGTTGTTTCATTTTGCAATGTCCTTGAGTGTTTCATAGCCTCATGGAGTATGTCATCTAGATTTGAATTCTGGCAATTTGAGAGGTAAGAAAAGGTATTTCAAAAAATTTTTGGCTATTACACATTCTACAAGGGTCTAAAATCTACAGGAAAATCCAACACACCTACAACAAAAAGACATATAATCCAATTAAAAATGGGCAAATGAGTCGGAATCGACTCAACAGCACTGAATACTGGGAAAGGATATGAACAGACACTTCACCAAAGAAGACATTCAGGCAGCTAAGACACATGAGGATATGATCAAAATCATTAGCCATTAGAGAAACGCAAATCAAAATAAAATGAGATACCATTTTGCCCCGACATTACTGGTACCAATCAAAGAAACAGAAAATAACAAATGGTAGAGAGGCTCCAGGGAGACTGGAACTCTTATGCACTGCTGGTAGGATGTAAAATGGTATGACCATTTTGGAAAACAATATGGTGCTTCCTTAAAAAGCTAGAAATAGAAATACCATATGATCCAGCAATCCCACTCATAGGAATATATTCTAGAGAAATAAGATTCGTCACATGAATAGACATATACCCTCACTGCAGCATTATTCACAATAGCTAAAAAATGGAAACAACCTAAGTGCCCGTCAACAGATGAATAAACTATGGTACATACACACAATGGAATACTATGCAATGGTAAATAACAACGACGAACCTGTGAAACATCTCACAACATAGATGAATCTGGAGAGCATTATGCTGAGTGAAATAAGTCAATCACAAAAGGACAAATGCTGTATGAGACTACTGTTATAAAACCCCCCTTGAAAGACTTACACACAGAAAGAAACAATCTTGATGATTATGAAGGAAAGGGTGGAGAGGGAAAATCAGTAACTAGACAAGAGATAAGTGGTAACTACAGTGAAAGGTAAGACAGTACCCAATACTGGGGAAGTCAGCACAACTTAACCAAGGCAACATCATAGAAGCTTCATAAAAACTCCCTGAGGGACCAGATTACTGGGCTGAGGGCTGGGACAATGGTCTTGGGGGACATCTAGCTCAATTGCCATAACATTTTTTATAAAGAAAATGTTCTACATCCTACCTTGGTGAGTAGCATCTGGGGTCTTGAAAGCTTGTGAGTGGCCGTCTAAGATGCTTCAGTGGTCCGAATAGCCAACACAGCCAGGAGTTACTTAGCCATTATTAAACAAAGCCTTAAGTGATAGCACTGGGTGTGGCTCAATTGGGAGCTGTTCAAACCTGCCCCTCCTGTCCATTGTCCTCAAAATATTGAGTGCGTCTCAAGCCAGTCAAACCCAGTTCACTAGCCTACATGCCAAAGAAAAGAATGCAATTTGTCTTACTGTGCTTATGCACCATGATAACTTATGTAGTCCATAGTATTTGTATTTACTTCCTTGTGAGAGAGAGTATAAAAGGTTCTGCCTCCATTTGTTCAGAGTTTGATTTTAGGTATACACTTCCTTGATCCTTGTCCGCCTGCTTGCAGTAAATGCTTTTCATCCCTACTCACCTTGGTGTTCCTTTATTGACAAAAAGTGGCACTGAGCAGGAGCTGCTTTGGGCAACAGTCCCACTGCGTCTGGAGCAAGGCAGAATGAAGAAAACCAAAGACACGATTGAAAGATTAGCCCAAAGAACTAATGGACCACAAGTACCACAGTCTCCACCAGACCGAGTTCAGCACAACTAGATGGTGTTTGGCTACCACCACTGACTGCTCTGACAGATCACAAAAGACAGCCCCAGACAGAGCTGGAGAGAAATGTAGAACAAAATTCTAACTTACTGGCCTGACAGAGACTGGAGAAACCCTGAGAGTATGGCCCCCGGACGCCCTTTTAATTCGGTACTGAAGTCACTCCTGAGGTTCACCCTTCAGCCAAAGATTACACATGACCATAAAACAAACAATGACACACATAGCTCGTCCACGAATATTAGACTAAATGGGCACACCAGCCCAGAGGCAAGGACAAGAAGGCAGGAGGAGACAGGAAAACTAGACGAATGGAAATGGGTAACCCAAGGTTGAGAAGCAGAGAGTGTTAGCACGTCGTGGGGTTGGCAGCCAATGTCATGAAATAATATGTGTATTAATTGTTTAATAAGAATCTAATTTGATCCACCAACCTTCCTCTAAAGCACAATAAAAAAATTTTTTTTAAAGAAATGGTATTTCAATGTAATTTTAATTTGCATTTTTCTTATTATGACTGAATTTTTTTTAAAAGAAATGTTCTGGATTGAAATTTGTCTCCCCAAAAGAAATATGAAGTCCCAATTCCTGTGCCTGTAAATATGACCCTGTTTGGAAAGAGGAGTTTTCTTTTGTTACGTTAATGAGGCCACACCAGAGTAGGGTGGGTTATAAACCTAATCACTTCTGAGTGCTGTCTATAAAAAGAGCAGAGTAGACACAGAGACACACACAGGGAGAAGACAGACAGCACATGACAACCCGTCTACAAATAAAGGAATGCCGAGGATTGCCAGCAGACACCAGAAATTGGGAGGAAGGCCCACAGAAGACATCAACACATCCGAGACCCTGATTTGAAATTTTAGCCTCCAGAACTGTAAGATAATATATCTCTGATCTTTAAAGCCATCCCATTTGTGCTATTTTTTGTTAATACATTAGTAGGTAACTAAGGACAGGGATATTTATATATACTTTTAAATTTTATTTTTGTCATTTTTCTACACTGTATTAAAATGTCTCCAGCTACTACTGCTGTCTCTAGTTCCTACTTTCATACTTATTTTCAGGAATGCATTATTAGACCATAAGATATTGCTCCCTTGGTATCCTAGTCTCAGCCCATGCTTTTTTTTTTCCAGTGACAACTGTTGAATTTCAATGTTCTGCCCTTTTATTAGGCCAAAAAGCTTACAGTTACAAATAAATTTTATATTTTTCTGACATAAAGGATTCTATCATGTTACACGTTGTCCATTATGTCCACAAAGTCTGGAAAGGTATATAGAAACAGTCTAATATTGCTATTATTAGCCATTCACAGACATACATGAAGACTAGAATCACGACAACACATTTATCACTTTCCCGTGTCAAGTGGCCTTCAGTTCAATTAAGGCCATTCTATTTTTTATGAAGAATATTGGTGAGCCTCTCTGCTCTCTGATTCCCTTACTTCTTCTTGCTACTTATGTTTGTTTTGTTTTAGATTTTTAGTACACCTCTGCACTAAACCTTTCCCTATCCTATCTCCAAGGTCCTGGGACAATGAACCGAGATCCCTCTAGTCTTCTTTTCTGGAAGTACCCTTGAGATTTTCATAGCCTTCAGAAAAAAAAAAAAAAGGAGCCTCTAAAAGGCAGGGAAACCTTTTTGTTGCCATTATTATTTGCCCTCCCAGCATGACTGTGATGATTTGATGCCAAATGCCCCTTTTCACAGAGGTGCAAAGAACAGAAACACAGAGGGTGACGGGAATGGATGCATTGTTTTGTCACAGTGAAGATTTTTTTTTTAAGTGGCGTAAGTCAACAAAGGAGAAAATATGCTTCCCCCCTCCCCCAAAAAAAGACACCTATTCTGAAGATCCAAAGTGTTTTTTAGCAGTTGCAAGTGTAACTGAAGTGTGGGGACTGATGACACCTTCTGCATCTAGATGAGTGTCGCCCCTCAGTCCTGAGCATATGAATCAAGACTGCTAATCCTATTTCTTTATTTTCCTACATTCACAGTCTAGCTTCTTCTTCCTTTTTTTTTTTTTTTTTTTTTGCAAGAATGAAAAACTGAAAGGAACAAAGAGAAAAAGAAAGGAAGAAAGAATGGAAGGGAGACTGGATCTAGGGCAGGTGAGTGAAGAAGACAGCTACCCACAAATTCTAATGTTTTGTGTCACAGGGTGAGGTGCTCAAACATCATTCTCATCATCTATCATTTTGCCTTTGTCAATTAATCACTGGTGGCCTCAATGGCTGCTGCACCTTTAAAATAAGCTCTCTTGAAGTGAAAGTGTGTCCAGGAGAACTCATATAGCATAGTGTAACAGTGCTGCTAACTTGACGACTTAAAGCAACAGTAATTTATTCTCTCACAGCTCTGAAGCCTAGAAATCCAAAATCAGATTCTCTAGGGAAGAACCTTTCCCTGTTTCCTCCAGCTTCTGGTGGCTCCTGGCATTCCTTGATTCATGGCTGCATAAATCCAATCTCTGCCTCCATGTTTACATGGCCTTCTTTGCTCTGGGTCTGTATCCTCAAATCTCCCTGTCCATTCTCTTATAGAGACAGCAGTCTTTGTATTTAGGGTCCACCTTAAATCCAGGATGATCTCATCTCAAGATTCCTTATGAATTAAATCTGCAAAGAGCCTATTTCCAAATAAGGTCTGAGGTTCTGGGTGGACATTAGTTTTGGGGGCCACAATTCAGCTCCTATACATGGTCAATACAGCCTTTTGGACATAATGGTAGAGGAATGGTCCCTGAACCTGCTGTGGGAGCACAGAGGAGGGCTATTTGGGACAAGGGTAAAACTAATGATTCGTTTTCAGTCACACCATCAGCAGGTGGCAAAGCCAAGGTTAAAGAGGTCTTTCATTCTAGTACTTGTCCCTGGAATCCCCATCTGCCTCCTGGGTCTTGTTACACAACCACCTTTAAACAAGAGCCTGTAGAGAATTTAGCCTTGACATCCAGTTTGGAGGATGAGAGATGAGAATTCAGGCTCTTAAAAAAGCTTAACCTTGTCAATTCTGTAGTCTGTCCTGGAGTCAACCCTACTGCTACCATTTCTTGCATCCCTTGTTTGTCTAATCTGGTCTCCCATGCTTTCTGTCACACCTATTCTCAACCTGTGCTGCTATGAGCACAAGAGAACAGTCTTCAGGCCTATTGCTACTCTAATCCAATGCTAAAGGGAAGAATGATTTGCAACCTCCTCTCTTCCCAACTGTTACTTTTCCAGGGGGCAGAATTGTGGAGACCTGGATCTATTTTGATCAGCTGACCAAATACCTGACTATTGTAGAGTGAACCCTGAGATTTATCCCTTCTACAGCCCATATTTCCTTGCTGTGGACACCATCCCTATAAGCTGACCGCGTTAGTAATGTGTTATTGGGAAACAGGAAATGTACCCCTACAGTTGAACTAAAGCCAAGTTTGCTTTTAGCATATACCATATGTATTGATATAATCTACGTTTTTCAAAAATAAGGGGTGAGCAAGCAAAGTCAAGGCTTACGATGGGGGAATCTTACCCATCCTCTCAATTTAATTGAGACTCTAGTCAATGGATTAAAGTGTCTGAGACAGATGACTGTGTTCTCTTTCATCCTCGCTAAGGAAACACCCAGACTACCCGGAGCCCCAGCCAAGCTGAATGGCTTACAGATCCTAAGGTCAGCCATCTCCTTGCCTTTGCATACCTTTTGCTTTACCTGAAAACGCCCTTTTCCTGCCTTCCTTAATTACAAAGATGTCAAGCTTCCCTTTACCACCACCACTACCACCGTCTCCCAAAGTGGGAGAAATACCAGCCTCTAAACTCTCACAGCATTTTTTTCCTGAACTAAATCTCATAGAATTTTTTTCTTCAGCTTTAATTGTTGTTGGTAGTGGTGTTGTTAGCTGCCATGGAGTCAGCCCTGAACTCACGAATACACCGTACACAATGGAGCAAAATGTTGCACATCCCTGTACCATTCCCATGGTCAATTGTGGATCAAACCGTTTTGATCCATAGAGTTTTCATTGGCTTATTTTCAGAAGTAGATCACCAGGTTTTCTTCCTACCCCTTCTTAATCTGCAAGTTCTATTGAAACCTGTTCATCACCATAGCAACACTCAAGCCTCGAGTGACAGACAGGTGGTGGCTGCACTTGAGGTACATTGGCCAGCACTCTAACCTGAGTCTCCCACATGGGAGGTGAAAATTCTACCACTGAACCTGCACTCCCTTATCCATCTCCTTCAGTTATTTACACACGATTCTTATTTTTACCACTAGATTAGTAAACCCTCAAAAGCAGAACTCACAGTACTTAACTCTGAAACCTCCTGGTTGACAGTGAGTATTCTATATAAACCCTAAGTATGCATACAAGCACACACACACACAACAAAACATTGTCTACATTCCAATCCTGTTCATATTTTCATCAATAATCTGCAAGAATGCTCATACTGAAGGCTTTTAGGAAATAAACTTAACATACAAATGAAATAGTTATGGGTAGGGAAAAGGGATCGTATGTATTCTTGGAGAAGTAAAACAGTAAAATAAATAAATGTTTAACTAGAATGCCATCCCCAAAATAACCCATTTTCCCACGTATTCTTATTTATTTTGCGATATCAGACTGACTCCCTACTTTTTCTTTCAAATATCTTTCAGAACTCCTATATTTGTGGATACTTTTGAGCCATTACATAATTAATAGAAAAATCAACATCCAAAAGGAATAACAGTTGTGTGAGCTGAGGCAATGGTATCACAGGTTTTTTACATGTTTGAGCTGCCAAAGCAGATCAGGTAGAAGAGGTGTCCAAGGATTTTAAGACCAAGAATAATCCCAAGTACACTGGATGTTTTGAAACTCTCTGTATCACTAAATAAATTTAGACGTAATCGCCATTATGACCAAGAACACGCTAAAGGCGAAATAGTATCATAAGGGAATACAGACACCCCAGAAAGCAGATTGTTGGCTCATGTTTCGTAAGCATGATGTGATGCTATGTGCGCTTTGTGGTGATAAGGGTGGGGGACATAAATAAGACAAACTCCATAAGTCCACAACACAGTGGCGTGTAAAGGCGTGTGCATGCCAAATGATGACATAGTGTACCAAGTATGTAGAGGAAAGCTGATCAGTTATGTTTGTGGAACACAGTGGAAAGAGTGCTGAGTCTTAACTGCATTAGGAAAAGAAGAGATTTTTTTGTTTGTTTTTTTCAGAGAGGAAATGATATTTACAGCATAAGCAGGAGGTGTTTGCCTATAAGAGAACAGACAGAGGAGAACTCAAGACAAAGGTTGCAGTATAAACAAAGGCAAGAAGGCGCTGGGGATGCCTGGCCTATTCCATAAACTGCTAGAAGTCCAGTGCGATAAGGGCCCAAGCATCCCAGGTAAGGAAAACAAGGTTCAGAAAGCAGCCTGTGATTTTTATGGTAAGGAGTTTGGACTTGATTCTGAAATAATGGGGAGACCTTAAATATTTTTAATTGGGGCAAGTGAAAGAATGATTCCATTTGACTAAAGATTAAAGAAAACATTCACACGGATCAAAATTCTATCCATCAAAAAATTTATTTTACAAATTTAGCTTTTTCCAAATATTAAGAATCTAGTTTGTGTGTTGACTTTCTGCTGCTGAAGTTATGGACAATGGAAATCTAGTCTCTTGTAATATAGTATTGCTTGTGGATATTTGGTTAACATCCCAAGGTGACTCAAGATTTAGCAGTATTTCAGTATATGTATATAATTTAACTCTACTTACCAGGGGAAGAAAAACAGAGTTAAAAAACAGAAGTTTAAAAATCTACCAAAATCCCCCCGGGTTAACAGAGAGCATCTATAATTCAGAGAGATTTGCAGTTCATCAGCTATTGTTTATCACCTTAAGAAAGCAAAAAATAGGTTGAATGTGTTTTTGCGAGCTGCCACTTCCTGTCTTGAATCTGATTTTCCAAATGGAGAGATGTGATATTTTTCACAAAGAACAGACTTTAGGAACACAATCTTTTAGCCAAGAAAACATTTCTAAAGCTACTATGTCTCTGTCTCCAAACTCTCTAGGCAAACAAATGGGACCTGAACAACCACCTCTTAGCTTCTCTAGAAATGTCCAGCTGGAAGGACATAGTTCTTGGCACTTAATGAACTTGAGGAAGGGTTCACAGTGTATAACACTGGTCCTAACTCACATATAAGGGCTAGGAAACCAGCCCCATACTCAGGAGTCCAACTGATGTAAAGACTACTCTTAAGGTGGCTGTTAGAAGCAAAACTCTGAAAGGTAAATCTCGTTATAACTCTCTACAGGGCAACAGACAGAGCCCTTCCCCTGTTCCCAGCCAGTCTGGCTCCAGTTCCTCTTTCAGTCCTCGGCTCTCAATTGCTCTCTTCCAGAATGTCTTCCCTAATGAGCCTGATCCAACTGGATATCCCTCGATTATCCATCTGGTAGCCCCTTACTAACACCGTTTGCTTCATCTTTGTTCCTTTGTTGTTTTCACATGTTTTTGCCCTAACTCCCAATTGGACTGTAACTGTTCCTGCATCTTCTGTTGGCTATTCCTGTGCAGACAGTGAGCATTCAATAAATTCACTTCATTGTCTGTTAGGTGGACTGACTATCTTATAAGACAGACCTAAGAAATAGAGGAGTCTAGGGATTTGAGGGAAGTGGATCATAATAAAGGAAGGTCCATTAGCTAACAGTTGGAAAAATTGAGCCTGCTAGCTAAAAAATATTGCAGCAGGGAAGGAAAGGCTTGAAAGGAAAACAAAGTATTAGAGAATAACCCAGAAAGAAAAGGAAGAGCAGAATTAATAAAGGCTCGCTCTCTGAGAGATTTATCACGCCGTGGCTATAAGGCTAGGAATCTAATTACTGGCTTTTAGGAATCTTGGATTACAATTTTCAAAACAATTTCCTTGGAAGACATGTTTTATTGCCAAGTAATTTTCTTTGATTTTTAAAATATTTTAAACATATTTAATATGCTTTGTAAATACTACCAGACTATTTTAAATAAAATGTAAGTTTGCTAAGCCACAAACTCTAGAAGTACCATAACTTATATCAGCACAGCCTAGATTCTGGGGAGCGCCACCAAGATTTTGGTGACAGGCTTCCATCACTACAAACCAGGTAATCAGTTTGGAAATGAAACAAATACCAATTTACTCTAAAAGAAAACATGGAAGCTGAGATGTGACAAGCCCACAGACTGGGCTGTGATTGCCTGGTGGCCTCCATAGCCTAGCAATCATCTGGATGGAGGGAAGGAAAGTTACAGGAGTGTATTAAAAATGTCCAGTAATGAGAGAAAATTATCTCAAAGCCAGCCAGCACTGAGATGTTTAACACCATTGTTGTTTCAGTTACTATTGAATTGGCCCTGACTCATGTTGAACTTATATATAATAGAACAGAACATTGTCCTGTCCTGCATCATTTTCATGATCATTGATGTGTTTGAGTCCATTGCTGTGGCTGTTGTGTTAATCCATCTCAATGAGTGTTTCTCTTGTTTTGGCTGGCCCTTTTTTTTTTTCTACTTTACCAAATATAATGTCCTTTCTTAGTGATTAGGCTTTCCTAATGACACGTCCAAAGTGAGTCAACTAGTTAGACTGCAAAGAAAGGCCTGGCAATATATTTCTGAAAATTAGCCAATGAAAACCCATTACTTATGCACTATTACATATTGAAGAAATTTGATGACAATGCTTGTTTGTAACAGTATGTTTATAACCAAGACTAACTGATACAAATGGAAAATGGATACAAATGGAAAAATAAGGACTGCCTAACCCTGATATGAAGGAGCCCTGGTTGCAGAGATGTTAGCGCTTACCTGCTAAACAAAAGTTTGGCGGTTCAAATCCACCAGCAGCTTCACTGGAGAAAGATGTGGCAGTTTGCTTCTGTAAAGATTTACAGCCTTGGAAATTCTGTGGGACAGTTCTACTGTGTCCTACAGTGTTACTCTGAGCCAGAATCAACTTGATGGCAATAAGTTTGAGGTTTTTTTTTTTTTTCTTGGTAACTCAGATATGTTGCATGTCTGCTCAAAGAGGGTGGACTAAGTTGTTGCTTTGGTGACACGAGTAGTGTAGGAAAGACATCTTGCAAAAGTACCCTCCTTCTCCCCAACCAGTTGTCTTCCATCAGGGATCTTTGCTTTCTATTAGACATTTATGTTGCAAAGGAAGTTTGAGACCATATAAGATCAACAATTTAATTTCCACACATAGTATGAGAAATAAAAGGCTGAGAGCACAGAAGCTACTTACTTCTGCAGTCTCAGGGAATACCTGTGTCTCAAAAAGAGGTCAAAGAATAAACATCCGGAGAAAGGTAGATCAAGGAGCTTAGAGGCTGACTAGAAGAGAATCCAGCTCCAAAGCCATTAATGGAAAGAGTTGGTTTTTTGCTTTGTTTAAGGAAGATAATGAACAAATAAACCCCATTGCAGGTAGGTCTTTCACAAACAGTTATATTCTCTTTTGCAGTGTTCTGTTCATTTCCATCATAGCACTTATCCTAAGAGGTAATTAAATTATTCATTCTGCGTTTTACTTCTTTGTTTCCTATTTCACCCATGTAAGTACCAGGAGGAGAAGCACCATGCCTTTTGTACTATTCTGTTCCCAGCATTCATCAAATAACATTGTTGAATGATTGAATAAATGAATGCTGAAGTCCTGCAGAGAGGTTGATAAGAATAGACTGGGTGAGTGTGGCTGTAGAGGAGGGAAGCATTTAGGAGGACCTGAAACTCTTAGGAGAACACTTTCAGTACACTTGTATAAAACCCAGGTAGCAAAGGCCTAAGGCTAGAAAAGGACATCATGTTTGGTAAAGCAGAGTGTCACCAAAAAAGAGGGAAATCATGAATAAGATGGGTTGACACAACAGCTGAAACAATGGGCTCAAACATACCAATGATCGTGAAGATGGTGCAGGACTGGGCAACATTTTGTTCTATTGTACATAAAGAAGCTATGAGTCTGAGCCAACTTGATGGCAACTAACAACAAGTGTTCTTAAAGTGGTTCTCAAACATGGCCTTGGATCAGTCATACCGTGTAGTTTTTGTTTCTTTGTTTGTTTTTTAATGAGCCGGTGCATCATTTGTCTTCCATAGCTGAGCCCCGCCCAGACTGCTGAATCAGAAAGTCTAGGAGTGAGACATAGGCATTTGTGTTATAGCGGACATTCATCACTTGGTACAGTGATAACAACTCTCCTTCTGGAAATATTTCTTCAAAGCCATGGTCCTAGCCTGGGGAGGTTTGAAATCCTGATATACCTAACCATAAGAGCAGAATATAACTGGAAATGGACCAGTCTCAGAATGATCGTTCCACCCACGGTCACATGACTCAAGACAGAAAAATCAGTCTTTTCCAGAATTTGTCAAGCTTTTCCTGGAGAAAGAGAATGCTTTTCTCTCTGACCACAGAGAGACATATAAGGACGTGATCCAGAGGCCCTGGCCCCTACTGCATGGAAAACACTGAGCTAAGAGAGTGAAGCTAACACCCAAAGGAACGCAGAAACACCAGGAGATTCCCAGGGGCATTCAGGGTCCTTGGCTTTGGTCGTTCCTGCCCATGCCAAGGCTCAGTTATTGACTCTTCCCTGTGAGTCTCTGTGCTACCTCGATATTTTTCCCCCACATCCTGTATTTTGCTTAAATTAGTTTAAAATAAATTTCTGCCACTTGTACCCAAGAGGAATCCTGGTGGCGCAGTGGTTAAGTGTTCAGCTGCTAGCAGGAAGGTCAGCAGTTCAAACTGACTAGCCACCCCGTGAGAGAAAGATGTGGCAGTCTGCTTCCATCAAAATTAACAAACCAAAACCAAACGGATTGCCATCCAGTCGATCGTGACTCATAGTGACCCTACAGGACAGAGTAGAACTGCCCCGTAGGGTTCCCAAGATGCGCCTGGTAGATTTGAACTGCCAACTGTTTGGTTAGCAGCCGTAGCTCTTAACCACTACACCACCAGGGTTTCCCCATTACAGCCTTGTAAATTCTATGGGGCAGCTTTACTTTGCCCTGTGGGTTCTCTATGAGTCAGAATTGGCAATACCTAAGAGAATTCTAATACAGATGGTTATATTTCCTTTAGATTTCAAGGTAAAGCTAGAAAGTCTCTCAGATAGCTCCACTGGCAGCTAAGAGAGTTTAATTATCAAATCAGAGTTGGCAGTAGTATGTCCAGGCCCAGGATAAGCCGTGGCCGGGCCAGGCCAGTCGTAACAAACTCTTACCTTTTTGTCAGTAATTAGTCTGAGGATGGCCCAATGGCTCAGTTCTTACCTAGGTAAGACATAAGGAGAAGACTGCTGAAGGGTTCCAAGAAAGATTTCCCTGAGATAAAAGGTGAGAGCCACACAGGGGAGAGAGCATTTTTTGCTGCTGTCTCTTCCCTTCCTATCTAGACACTGTAGTATGAGGATTTGATACCTGGGATTGCAACTACAAGGAAGATAACAGAGACTACTCAAGGATGGAAGAAAAAAAGGGGAGGAGTCTGGGTCTTCTGGAATTCTTAAGTAAGCAAAGGTCCCTACGGTCTGTGGCACTGTTAGCGCAGTTATTAGTTGTTTGCAGCAGAATGCATCTTAGCTGGTACGTTATGAAACAGAATTGAAAGCACACTTGCACTCATCAGTTCTCATTGTGATTACTCATTACAACTAACAAATATTTTAAATATGGAAAAGCTGTTTTTGTCAGTAGATAAATTCTAGTATAAGTCAAGATTATAAAACTATGGGACAATAACACTCCTAGGGAGAAGAAAATAAGAATTTAACTCTAAGTATGCTAAAGTACACTGGGTCTGGTTTTACTTTATGTACCATTTATCTCATGTACAACTTTAACATTTACAGATATGATTAAAAACAGATTAACTGAACAGACTGTATAATGGTACTCAGCTGAGTATCAGAAAATTAAAACAGATTTGAAAACTATTCTGCAAGATTCAGGATTTAAATGCATTGAATATGTCAGCAAGTTTGTACTCTCACAACAAGAGATAAAAGAAGCAAAGATAAAAGGATATGCAAAATAAGAAAGTCTTTGGGGCTATAAAGGCAATTAAAAGCAATATGGAAGTAATCAAAACTTGGTCGACAGACCAAACAAGACCTTATGAAACAAAAATATGGGCCAATATTTACAAAATGTTGCATGCCTTCAGACTACATATGTCTACAAAAGAAATCAAGGGTTACATTCGGTGTGAAGTTATGAACCATTAGCGGTGGATGAAATACAAAACGACTTCCTGGGCTTAAGCATAGAGAGGCAAGCTAAAGTTTAAATCATTGCCTAGACACGAGCCAGGTTTTAAGGGTTGAAGCACTGTTTCTCAATCATTTATCATGCGAGACAGAACAATGCAGGAATAGAAAACATGCCAAAGTCAAACAAACAGAAAGCTTGTTTTGTTTATTGTGAGCTATCTGCTTCAAATTTGTTTGGAAGATTTGGGAAGTAAGCTTAAGTTTTTATTTTATCAAGTTACTTTTTTCCTGGAATTATAGCTGTGTTAAAATATATACATAATTAAAGAAAAAATCCAATATCCTAGCATGGAACATACAGAAACACCTAAGATGGGCACAAATTGTTGACTAATAAAACCAAGACACCCACATCAGAAGATACCGCTTCTCTGGAGACTTCCCAGGGAGAGAAATAAGAACCACAGACATAGATAAATATGGGGTTTAAACTATCAGTCAATGCAGATCTCATGAAGATGAGAACACAGCCAACAGACGTGACCCAAACCGCACCAGACAGAGGGAAATAATAAGGAGGCAGATGAAAAGCTATGTCTCTGTCTGGATTAGAGGTGATGTGTTGGAAACTGACATATTACAATCCAGATTTCAATGCAGCAGCTGTCATCTTGGTGATCCATTTGTGCATTTCTCTCAGCTCATTCATTCTCCTCTTGTGGTTCTTTAAATGTGGCAATGTCCTAAAAAGATTAATTTAATCATATCGAAGATATTTGATCTTTAAATAATAACGCCGCAAAGGAGAGGCAGATCCTGGGCTCCTGGTGCTAATTTGTTTCATTGCTTCTTGCATTTGCTGTCTGCCTACATCCAGGCTCACCTCCTGTGTTTGCGCTACACTGATTGTTAAGTAACATTTAAATTCTTTTTTCTTCCCTGCTTATCAAAATTCTACCTTTTTTCTGTGGCTAAAAATTTTGGGGCCAGACACAAACTATGATTTCCAGCAAAGACAAGCTCCTACTAGTTAACTCAGAAAGGTGATTCTTTACAGTCCCCCTAACAATTGTGAAAGTCCCGTTTGGAGCCTGGTAACTGCGCCTGATGTTTTCACAGAGCAAGCTGAGCCACCGGATGGAGGATCCACTAATTAGCTGTTTTTAGACTATATCCACAACCTAGCAGACAAAACATCTGGAACTTTTGGGTCATCCAAACCCATCACCTTTCCCATTAGTGTTCATAAATGAAAGGAAAAACTCAGTCCCTGAGGAAAGCAATGTTTCAAGCTCAAGGGACATTCCACAACCACAGAGTGTTATTCCCAAAATAAGTTAGCAGCAAAGACCTCTTTGGCTTTAAAAGATTTCAAAACACACTGGACGTAAAATTGGAAAGCATCTGATGAAATAATAAACCTGCTGAGAAACAAAAGAGATGGACATGCCAGCCTTTTTCCTATTTTCTGACTCTGTGAATGGAATAGCTGTGAGAAATTTGGACCACTGTGAGAGTTAGCCAACTTCAAGATTAGAGGGAACAGACCCCAAGACTTTTCTTACTTCTGACATCAATTGCAAGTTTGAGAGGTTCCCAAACCATTGTCAGTTTTCATAATTTTCTTACAGAACTCACTAAAAACCATTATATTCGTAGTTATGATTTATTACAGGAAAAGGATTCTTACTAAAATCAGTAAAAAGAAGAAGCTCGCCAGGCCGTATCAGAGAAGTACCAAAGAAAGAACTTCCATTGTCCTTTCCCTGTGGAGTCAGAATTCGTTACGTTTTTGGTACTAGTGTGTAACAACACACACAGTATCATCAGCCAAAGAAGCTCCCCCAAGCCTCCATGGTCAGACATTTTATTGGGGCTCCATTATGTAGGCAGGAGTCCCTGGGTGGCACAAACAGTTAAGCATCCCACTACTAGCCAAAAGGTTAGTGGTTCAAACTTGCCCAGAAGTGCCTCAGAACACAGGCCTAGCAATTTGCTCTCAAAAGGTCACAGCCTTGAAAATCCTATGGAGCAGTTCTACTCTGCACATACGGCTGCCATGAGTTAGAATCAGCTTGATGGCAACCAACAATTGTATAGGCATAACTGATTGATAGCCTATGCGGTTGATCTCAATCTCTAGGTTGACTGATATGCAGGGTGACTCAAAGCCTTCACTCTTAGTCACACTGTTAGTCTTTCTGGCGTGGCCAGCTTCCATGCTAAATTACATTGTTACTATCTTGCTAGGCCAAAGTTCCCAGGTAAATGGAAATTACTGACCAGAAGCTGTGGGCAAAGGCTAGACATCTTTTTTGGACAAGGTGAAATTCTTTACTATACAATAGTGACAAAAATGCCTATAGCCCAACAATAAAGAAGATATCCAATGGAGTCCAATGACAATGGAAACTCTCCTTGTCCAGCTACTGCATGGTGCCACACTGAATAAATGTGTGATAAAACGAACCCTGGACCAGGCTCAAAGGACTGGCTTCTAACCCAGGCTTGATAGTCAATAGCCATCATCACTTCAGACATCACCATGAGAGCTTCATCTGTAAAATGCAAGGTTGGGCTAAATGATGTTTAAAGTAATTTTCTCTGTCAAACATGCAAGTAACCAATATCTATCTATGAAAATGAGGCTAAAAGATACTGGAAACAGAGAAGAACCATTTTTCCAGGACATTCTCCTTATAGGTTGAGGACTTCTCATCTACTTTTTTTCACACCTGAATCTTAAAAATGCAGGATACAAAATTCAAGGGAGAGAATTAGGAATAGGAAGCTCTTCTGCTTAGGAAGGCACTTAAATGGAGTAAACATGAGAAACAGAACTATACTTCACTGTGAATAAGCCGTTAGGAAAATCAGGATTTACACTGTACTATCTTAATTTTTTTTTAAATCTTACGGAGTAATCAGTATTTCCCTTCAAAAAAATAAGTGTGGTCCTATTACAGTGCACATAAACCAAACATCCGGGAATGAGTTGCTGTGGGCCATAAGGTCTGCAGCGTCAATGGGGACAGAAGAAAGTAAATTCCTGAGCCAGACCTTAAAAGGGTTGGATACAATAAAGAATGGCATACTGAAAAAAATAGAAAGTCTTTAGCAAATGTTTGGATAGCATTTAGTATGTGCTAGGTATTAATAACGGAAACCCTGGTGGCATAGTGGTTAAGAGCTATGGCTACTAACCAAAAGTTTGGTGGTTCGAATTTTCCAGAAGCCCCTTGGAAACTCTATGGGGCAGTTCTACTCTGTCCTGCAGGGCCGCTATGAGTCGGAATCGACTCGACTGCAATAGGTTTTTGTTTTTTTTTGGTAGGTATTGATTAAAAAAAAAAAAAAAAGGCTCTTTTATCAATAAAAAAAAAAAAATTTTTTTTTTTTTTTATTGATAAAAGAGCCTTAGTAGCACAGTGCTTAAGCATTTGGCTGCTAATCAGAAGGTCTGCAGTTCGAGCCCACCAGCTGCTGTATGGGAGAAAGATGTGGCAGTCTGCTGTCATAAAGATTATAGCCTTAGAAACCCTGTGGGTCAATTCTACTCTGTCCTATAGGATTGCTATGAGTCAAAATCAACTCAACAGCAACGTAGGTGGTAATATATGTACTTGACATAAATAACTGATTTGATCCTTGCAGCAATGCTAAGAAGCTGTTCTGCTGTTAGGTGCCCTGCAGTCAGTTCCGGCTCATAGCGATCCTATGTACAACCAAACAAAACACTGCCCATTCCTGTACCATTGTCACAATCACTGCTATGTTTGAGCCTATCGTTGCAGCCACCGTGTCAATGCATCTCATCGAGGGTCTTTTTTTTCACTGACTGTGATGGTTAAGATTGTGTGTCAACTTGGCTGAGCCATGATTCTCAGTGTTTTGGCAGTTGTATAATGTTGTGATCACTTTCCTGTTGAACTTTGATACGTGATCACCCACAAGATGGAATCTGCTGAGTAGCACCAGTGGGGGTGGGGCCTGTGGTGGCTTACCACACCCTCAGCCTTCATCTCTCCACCTCCCACTGCCTACTTGCCTTGCAAACGTTGTTGGCTTGTTCCCGATCCAGCAGCTGTCTCGTGTCCAATCTCTGGTTCTTGGGACTTGAGCAAGCAGCTTACCTGTCCATTTTGGGATTCACTGGTCTTCACAGCCTGCGAGCAAGAGTCCTACTCCCTGACCTGCCTATCTTGGGTTCTCCAGCCCCTGCAGCTAAGTGACTCAGGAGAAACCTTGCACCTTGCCTGCCAGCCTTGGCGATTCCGCGACTGTCACAACCTGTGAACGGGATCCCTGCTCTCCAACCTGTTTATGTTGGGTTCACCAGCTTCTGCAGCTCCATGAATTGGGAAAAGACTCTATCTTGATCCAAGGACTTGGTTTCCAACCCCTACAATCATGTGAGCTGTTTCCTTAATATATTTACATGCATTACTGGTTTTGCTTCTATAGAGAACCCAGACTAAGACACCAGCTCTCCACTTTACCAAGCATAATGTCCTCCAGGGAATGGCCCCTCCTGATAATATGCCCAAAGCATGCCAAACAAAGTCTTACCATCCTTGCTTCCAAGGAGCACTCTGGCTGTACTACTTCCAAGACAGAGTTGTTTGCTCTTCTGGCAATGCACACTATATTCAATATTCTTCGCCAGCACCATAATTCAAAGGCATCAATTCTTCTTTGATTTTCCATATTTATTGTCTAGTTGTCACATGCATATGAGGCAAGTGAAAACTCAATGGCTTGGTTTAGGGCCTCAAAGTGGCATCTCTGCTTTTCAACACTTTAAGAGAGGTTTTGTGCAGCAGATTTGCCAAATGCAACATGTGTTTGATTTCTTAACTGCTGCTTCCATGGGCGTTGACTGTGAATTCAAGTAAAATGAAATCCTCGACAACTTCAATTTTTCTTCCTTGTCATGACATTGCTTATTGGTCCAGTTGTAAGGATTTTTGTTTTCTTTATGTTGAGGTGTAATCCACACTGAAGGCTGTGGTCTTTGGTCTTCATCACTTTCAGCAAGCAAGGTTGTGTCATCTGCATATCACAGATATGATTTAGTGAGTCTTCCTCCAATCCTGATGTCATGTTCTTCTTCATACAGTTCAGCTTCTTGGATTTTTTCCTCAGCATACAGGTTGAATAAGTATGGTAAAAGGATACAACCCTAATGCATACCTCTCCTGATTTTAAACCACTCGATATCCCCTGTTCTGTTTGAGGGACTGCTTCTTGTTCTATGTACAGGTTCCTCTTGGGCACAATTAAGTGTTCTGGAATTCCCATTCTTCAAAATGTTATCCATAATTTCTTATGATCCACACAGTCAAATGCCTTTATATAGTCAGTAAAACACAGGAAAACATTTTTCTGGTATTCTCTGCTTTCAGCCAAGATCCATTGGACAACAGTAATGATATCCTTTGTTTGACATTCTCTTCAGAGTCTGGCTTGAATTTCTGGCCATTCCCTGTACAGCTGCAACCACTTTTGAATGATCTTCAGCAAAATTATACTTGTGTGTGATATTAAAGATATTGTTTTATAATTTCCACATCTGTTGGATCTCCTTTCTTTCAAATGGGTCCAAAAACAAACCAAACCCAGTGCCATCCAGTAGATTCCAACTCATAGCAACCCTATAGGAGAGAGTAGAACTGCCCCATAGAGTTTCCAAAGAGGGCCTGGTGGATTAGAACTGCCGACCCTTTGGTTAGCAGCCATAGCACTTAACTACTACACCACCAGGGTTTCCTTCAAATGGGTACATATATGAATTTCCTGCTGTCAGTTGGTCAAGTAGCTCTCTTCCAAATTTGTTGATATAGACAAGCAAGCACCTTCAGTGCTGTAACCATTTGTTGAAATTTCTCATCTCAATTGGTATTTTGTCAATTCCTGGAGCCTTGTTTTTCCACCAGTGCCTTCGGTGCAGTTTGGACTTCTTCATCATATGCTACCTACTGAAATGGTTGAATGTTCAACAATTCTTTTTGGTACAGTGACTCTGTGTATTCCTTCCATCTTCTTTTGAGGCTTCTTGCATCATTCAGTATTTTCCCTGTAGAATCCTTCAATATTGCAACTCGAGGCTTGAATTTTTTCTTCACTTCTTTCAGCTTGAGAAATGCTGAGCACGTTCTTCCCTACTGGTTTTCTAACTCCAGATCTTTGCATATTTCATCATGATACGTTACTTTGTCTTCTCAAGCTACCCTTTGAAATCTTCTGTTCAGCTCTTACTTCATCATTTCTTCCATTCTTCCATTTAGCTACTTGACATTCAAGAGCAAGTTTCGGAGTCTCTTCTGACATCTATTTTGGTCTTTTCTTTCTTTCCAGTCTTTTCAATGACTTTTTGTTTTCTTCATGTATGATGTCCTGGATGTCATCCCACAACTCATCTGGTCTTCGGTCATTAGTGTTCTATAAGTCAAATCTATTCTTGAAATGGTCTTCAAATTTAGGTGGGATACTCAAGGTTGTATTTTTGGTCTCATTGACTTATTTCCTTAGAAACTCTATGGGGCAGTTCTACTCTGTCCTATAGGGTCACTATGAGTTGGGATCGACTCAGCGGCACTGCGTTCTGTTTTACTGCAGACTTATTTTAATTTCTTCAATTTCAACTTAAATTTACACATGAGCAATTGATGGTCCATTCCAGTGAGGTTCACCTATATAGCTGCCATTTGTGCTGTTGAAAAAAGGTATTTGCAACGAATATATTGTTGGTCTTGCAAAATTCTATCCTGAGATTTCTGGCATCATTTCTATCACCAAAGCCATATTTCCCTACTACTAATACTTCTTCTTTGTTTCCAACTTTTGCATCTTGATTGCCTGTTTGATTAATTTCAGACTGCAGAAGTTAGTAAAAGTCTTCAATTTCCTCATCTTTGACACTAGTTATTGGTACGTAACTTTGAATAATAGTCATATTAACTGGCCTTCCTTGTAAGCATATGGATATTATCACTAACAGTGTTGCACTTCAGGATAAATCTTGAAATGTTCTTTTTGATGATGAACTGATGCCCTTCCTCTTCAATTTGTCATTCCTGGTATAGTAGACCATATGATTGTCTGATTCAAAATGGCCGATATCTGTCAATTTCAGCTCACTGATGCCCAGGATATCAATCTTTATGTGTTCCATTTCATTTTTGGTGACTTCCAATTTCTCTAGATTCATACTTTGTACATTCCATGTTCTGATTACTTACAGATGTTTGCAGCTATTTTTCTCATTTCGAATCATGCCACTTTAGTAAATGAAGGTCCTGAAAGGGTAACTCCATCTGTGGCATTGAGGTCAACTCTATTTTGAGGAGGAAGTTCATCCACAGTTGTCTTTTGAGTGCCTTCCAACCTGAGGGGCTTATTTTCTGGCCCTAGATCAGACAACGTTCTGCTTCTATTCATAAGGTTTTCACTGGCCAATTTTCTCAGAAACAGACCACCAGGTCCTTCTTCCTATCTAAGTCTGGAAATTCTGATGGGTGACCCTGTAGGTATTTGAAATACCAGTAGCATAGCTTCCAACATTACAGTAGGACAAAGTGACAAAAGTGTGGTGGAATCCTAAGAAGTAGGTGCTATTATTACCATCTTGCCAGGGTTACACACCCTGTAGTAGTTATCTAATGCTGTATAACAAATCCCCCAAAACTTAGTGGCTTAAAACAGCAATAATATTTTATTTAAATATCTCACAGTTTATGTGGGTCAGATATTTGAGAGAAGCTTGGCTGAGTGATTCTGACTTATGGTCTCTTACAAGATGTTGCCATATATTATCTGGGGGTTAAGTCATCTGAAACCTTGCTTGGGGCTGTAGTACCTGTTCCAAGGTGGCTCAATCTCAAGACCGGCAAGTTGGTGCCAGCTGTTGGCAGGAGGCCTTAGTTCCCCTCCATGTGGGCCTCTCCTCAGGGCTGTGTGAGCATCCTCAAGTCATCTGGCTAGCTTCCCCGAGAGAAAATTATTCAAGGAGGCAAGGCAGAAGTTGCAGTGCCTGATCTAGCCTCAGATGTCACGTGCTGTCACTTCTACCATTATTCTATTGAGCAGACAAACCAGTCTTGATTCATTGTGGGACAAGACCACAAAGGGCATGAATACCAGGAGGTGAGGAAATTAGGTGCAATATTACAGGCTGAATACAACAGCTGACATGTGACGGAGGCATTATTCTAACACAGGTGTCTGATTTCAAAGTCCATACTCTTCCCCACTATACTGTGCTGCCTTTTCACTGAAGGCCATGCTCTCTCACTGAAAATGGAGAGAAGAGGAGCAGTCTCAAGGCAGGCAAGTCTAGGAACTTAGGTGAACCCTGGGTGAAAACTTTAAATTTTCATTTTCTTTTCTTGCCCTTGAACTCTGAAAAAGCTTGTGAGCCGCCATCTAAGATATGCCACTTGTCTCACCCTATCTGGATCAAGGAAGAATGAAGAAAACCAAAAACACAAGGGAAAGATTATGGACCACAAGTACCACAGCCTCTACCAGACTGAGTTCAGCACAACTAGATGGTGCCCAGCTACCACCACTAACTGCTCTGACAGGGATCACAATAAAGGATCCTGTACAGAGCTGAAGAAACATGTAGAATAAAATTCTAACTTACAAAAAAAAAAAAAAAAAAAAAGACCGGACTTACTGGTCTGACAGAGAAAGTAGAAATCCTGAGATTATGGCCCCAGACATCCTTTTAGCTCAGTAATGAAGTCACTCCTGAGGTTCACTTTCAGCCAAATATTAGACAGGACCATAAAATAGAATGAAACTAAAGTGTCACAACAGCCCAGGGGCAAGGACAAGAAGGCAGGAGGGGACAGGAAAGCTGGTAATGGCAATCCAAAGTTGAGAAAAGAGGGTTGACATATCGTGGGGTTGGCAACCAATGTCACAATACAATATGTATATTAATTGTTTAATGAGAAGCTAGTTTGCTCTGTAAACCTTCATCTAAAACACAACTAAAAAAAAAAAAAAAGCCTATTAGAGGTCCAGTTTTAGGTTTATAATTCCATCTAATTTCCCTAAGCTTTAAATAAAACCTATCATAGGCAAAACACTTGTATTTGTGGGTATGGTGGGGAAGTGACAGAACATTTAAAGGCTATGAGACCCTCCACAAGGCCAGTTTTGTAGTAGAAACATCACCCTGCAGGAAGGACTTGGGCCTGGAGGCCTGAATGCTGAACAGCCCAGAGCAGTAGAGGTCCCAGGTATAGCCCTCAAAGCAGAGAAGATGGGGAGCCGCGTGGCAGGGAAAGCAGGTTAGGCTGACTCCTTTTCCCATCATATATTAGGGAATGGTGCCCTTAACAAGGAGGAGGAGGAGCAGCTCTGGTGCCAAATGGTGCTCAGCTGCTTGCAGTAAGGTCAGAGGTTCCAACCTACCCAGAGGCTCCTCCGTGAAAAGACCTGGCAATCTGCTCTTGTAAAGATCACAGACTAGGAAATCCTCTGGAGCAGCTCCACTCTGTCCTATAGGGATGTTATGAGTCAGAATTGACTCAATGGCACACAAGAATAACAGAAGGATGAGGAGAGGATTAATCTTGCTTATATTTGTATAAGGGTTAGTCTGTGGCAGACACAGATTTTAAGCTAGAAGAGCTGGCCATTATCAATTGCTGTCTTCCACTGCAAAAGAATACAATTCTAGGTACAAAAGAATGCTTCAAATTACAAGGTAAATACTCAAGAATGCCCCCCCCCCCCAGGAGACAAAACCAAAGAAAAACTGGTAATTCTGATCAGCAGCCTTGGACATTAACAATTTATTTAAATACTGAGAAGTTCAATAAAGCTGAAGATTAATAATATTAGCATTCATTCTCCTCTCAATTTGGATACAGCCTTCTCAATAATTTTACATAGGAATGTATTCAGGGCTTTCTCCCCAGCCAGACACTGGCAAGTGACTATGCATTGCTGAATAAAAGACAATTCAAAGACGAGAAAATACAAATTAGTTAATAAACACTTGGAAATTTTGCTCAAACTTGCTAGTGATCGTAGGAATACAAATTAAAACATAAGATTCAATTTTTCACTTATCAGATTTGTAAAACTGTAAATATTAATAAAATACAATGTTGGCAAAAATCTAGGGACTAGGCACACCAATACACTGCTAGTAGCCTTGTAAAGGAGTATAGCATTTGAGAGGAACATTCGGCAGTATTTATTACAATTCTATGTGCTCCCCTAGAGCAATCCTCTCACTTGTTCCCAAAGAGGCACATACAAGGAAGGGCATTACAGAACCCAATTGTCCACCCATAAAGGCATGGTTTAAAATAAGTACCCTATATTACAGTGTAGAATATTACCCAGCATCTTAAAGGAGCATGCAAGATGGATAAATACTGATATGAAAAGATCCTCAGATCATACAGTTAAGTGAAAAACACAAGGAGGAAACAGTAAGTACAGTCTCATCCTACTTTTGCAAAAATAAAAATATCCCATATATGATATATGTATTTATAAATAAATCCACAGGAAAATAAAAAAGTTTCAGAATGATGTATAGTCTTCTGTTAACCATGGTTGTACCTGAAATACACAGTGGGAGTGGGGAGGAAGGTAAGAAAGAGGTGGAGAGAGATTATAAAGGTGAAAAGAGGACACTTTGGAAGGGAAAACCACACATTTTTTCAGCAAAAATTTATTTATGTATGGCTTGTGTAAAAAAAAAAAAATTGAGAAGGTTTTAAACATTGAAGCATTCTCCATCAAGTTGTCAGTGAACAAAAACTGTTCATATGAGCACATAATATCACCCTCATTGCAGCCATATTCTCAAAAGATCAAACCTTGTTGGCCTAAAACTCTAAGTAATAGTGGACCAGGTGTCTGAAAAAATGAGGAGAGTTATACTCATCTATCTCTGTTGTTGGTTTTCAGTTTTTAGCATAATTTTCTTATAGTTTCCTGGTGTCCTTTTTAAGATCAATGGCTTCCTCCCCAACTCATGTAAAAGGTCTGAAACATAAACCATTGGTTCAAATGGAAAATTGGATATGAAAGAATGGCTTCATGCCCAGGCAGGTTCCGCATTTGAGGCAAACTGACTTTTCCAGGTGAATATTACCAATAAAATTAAATCAATAATTCATGAGTTTTTCCAATATTAGAAATAGATATTATACCACCCAAATATACCATCCAAATCCTTGTGATCACTCTTACTACTTCTCCAGATATGTCTGCGTAACTACAATATAAGCTGTCTATGATATACAAATATTACCAAGACAGTATATAAAAAAATACCAAATAGTTTCACTGTTCTTCATACCCTGTTCCCTGCAGCAAGATGCTTTCATCTGTTGTAAGCTTTATACCTACTTTTTGTTATCGGGATTTCTGTCATGGCTGCCCACTAGACTGCAAATGGCTTGAAGGCCAGAACATGTCGTTCTTCTTCGAACCCATTATGGTATACTAAATAATGCATAGCTCAGTGATTGGTCAATAGGCAGTTTGTTACAAAAAATAGTTCATTAAATATTTGATTGATACATAAATGCTATGTTTTAAATAAAACACTTGCAGAAGGAGTTTCTGTTCTTGTGAATTGTTATAAATTATAAAAGAAAATGTTAAGATAAGATTCCAAATAGAATACTTTGGAACAAAATTTGGGACAACCGTGGAACAGAGTCTGAGAGACATGGTGGAAACATATGGACACTGTAGAACTTGAAGACCAGGGACTCTCTTTTATCTCTAAATACAGCACAGTGCCTGTTGACCTAATGGGTGCTCAATAAATATTGCTGAATGAATGTTTAAAGCAGTGAGCAAGCCTGGGCTTTGGAAGCGAACAATCCTGTATTTGAATCCCGACCTGATACATTTTAGTTGTGTGATATTAAATATTCTGTTTCTTTGAGATCCCCATTTGTAAAATCAAAACAAAAATTCCACGGCCACTAGGGTGCTATGAAAGTTAAGTAAGTAAAATATCCATACAGTGTGTGGCATATAGGAGCTTTTCAAGGAATATCATTTGCCTGCTTTCTCTCTACCGTGAAGCTAGAAGCTGAGTTTCACTTGCTGGCAGTCTAGAGAAAAAAAAGATGTTAGAATCACCCAAAAATTTTCCTTGGCCAGTTCATAATGCAACATGAGCCCTTCTCTGTCGTCTTAAGTGATATTAATGTGACGTGGATGAAATCAAAGCTACTAGTTCCTAAGTCTTTTCACCCTTTTTCTCTCTCCCTCTCCCTACCCCCCACCAGCTAAAGAGAACCTTTCTCTGGCCACTTGGCCTCACACCTGCCTTCTTAGGGAGAAGGCGTAGATCTGCCAGTTCAGGTCCTACAGCTTGGTGGTAGAGACTCAAGAGAGAAGGTGAGAACTGGAAGAGCAGGAATGGGGAGATTTACAAAGGAAAGATACAAGGTTTGTTCTTGAGGAAGAAAAACCATAGATGAAAGAAAGGGGTTGAGGGGTGGAGGGAAAAAGAAGTCCTTTAAACTCAATTTGGAAAAGACCTTTTAGTAGAAATTTGGAGAAGTTTAGACAAAGAAAGCCTTCTGGCTCTGTAAGAAGTACCTGAAACATAAAGAGTTAAAGAAGTGGGAAAGAGACATTTAAACCTCCTGTTTAAGTGCGTTATGAATCTAATACTCTTAACGTTTTTCAAGAGTTAAGTAAAGATTGCAGCTATGTTTAGCCACTTTTAAATGCTTGTCTATACTTCTTTATGTGCAATGCCATGCAAAAAATTGGGTCTCCTCTTACCCCAGGCTTTTTTCGAATTATATAAAGAGTTTCTGTAAGATCACATTAGAATTGCCCTTAATACAAGAATGAATAATGAAAGAGACTCGAAGTGGTATACAAAAAATTACCATGTGATTTAGTTGTCTGAAAAACATCACACTGTCAGGAGAGACTAAGAGCCACTAGGGCAAGCAGGTATCAGGTGAATGGGCAGAATCCAGCGTGACACACGCTAACCAGTCTAGGGTGGGGAGTATAGAGAATCTATATGCATCTGACATGTAGAAACCTACATGTGTTATAAACAGGTAAAATACCTAAAATAGATCAAGCTAAAATGATTTCTCCTTGCTCTTAACTCTTGCTAAATATAGGGTAAATTTTAATGTAAATTTTATCGAACTATAACACATATATAGGAAAGTACACATATCATAAATATTTTGGTTGTTGGTTGATGTGAAATTGGCTCTATCATAAATATATACAGTTTATGAATTGACACAAAGTAAACACACCTGTATAACCCTCCCCTAGATCAAAAAATTAGCAGCAATCCAAGAACCCCTTTATGTTCCTTACCATCACTACTCCATGCCCAAAGGTAACTGTTAGTTTTGTCAATTTTAGAACTTAATATAAATGCAATCATCAGTGAGGACTCTTACTCACCACTGTGAAATACATGCAGTTGTTGATCATTCATTGGCATTGCTATGTGGTATCTTATTGCATAATAATACCACAATGCATTTATCTACGGTAAATGGACATTAGTTTTGTTTCTAGTTTTTGGCTACTAAGAATAATGCTACTCTAAACATTCTAGTACATGTATTTTGGTGAACATATGTACACGTTTTTATTGACTATAAACCTACAAGTGAAATTGCTGGGTCATAGGATTTGCCTATGTTTTGCTTTAGTAAATACTGCCAACCAGTTTTCCAGAATGGTTGTACTAGGTCAGCTTTTGAACTTAAAATTTCAGAGTGGTTAACTAACTTCTACTAAAGTCTCCAAAATGGAGATTCTAGAAACACCTTAGGAAACTCCTCTAAGGTTAACTAACCCCAGTGTTTCCAGTTTTTTTCATCAGTTTCAAGTTTAATAAACCATCAGAATTAATGGAGCTCCCTTTTGTAGAAATAGCTTGTTAATAAATTAATAGGCTATACAAGATTGTGGAAGGGACACTTCATTTACTTAAAAAAATAAATTGAAATGCATGACCATTGTTTATATACATCTGCAGTCTGAGTGAGAGTGCTGCCCATTGGATACCCAGGTATCACTTGCGCAGTTTTCGAGACTCAAAACAAGATCTCTCTCAAGACTGATGCAAATTCCACAGCTCTGCTTTCTTGGCTCTTCAGTCGGTGAGTACTTTTTCTTTACTGCACTGGATTAATCTAAAAATGAGAAACACCTTCTTCACTGGATTCCAGAGGAAATCCACTCTCTTCACCAGTTGTCTCATGAGTTTTATTGAACTTTGCTGAAGATTAGTAGGACCATAAAGAGAAGAGCATTTTCTAGAGCATCACTTTTGGTGACCTGGGCTCCACTCCCTTCTGATGATTCCCAAGATTCAAATACTTCTTCCTCTATTATACAAAACAATTCAATGCTCCCCAAGTTATACCCACAAAGCCACATATCCAAACATATCAAGGTGCTTATCAGAACATGGCCTTCTGTATACCTGAACCCATACTCCATTGAAGATAGCTGACACTATAAATATGAAAACATGGAGAAAGGACAATAGCCACAGAAAACAGAAGCACTCCTTGTTTTTGTTACATGGCACCGAGTGAGTTCCAACACATAGCCACCTCCTTTGACAGAGTAGAACTGTGCCTTCATGTTTTCTTAACTATAATCTAAAAGAAATCACAAGGTCTTTCTCCCGCAGAGCTGTTGGGTGGGTTTGAGCTGCCAATGTTTCAGTTAGCAGCTGAGTTCTTAACCATTGGCCCCCTTGTTGTTGTTGTTAGGTAATGTCAAGTCAGTTCCGACTCATAGCAACTCTAGTACAATAGAATGAAACACTGATCAGTCCAGCATCATCCTCACAATCATTTCTACGTTTGAGCCAATAGTTGCAGCCACTGTGTCAATCCATCTCGCTCAGGGTCTTCCTCTCTTGCTGACCCTCTACCAAGCATGACATACTTCTCCAGGGTCTGGTCCCTTCTGATATCATGTCCATAGTACATGCGGCGAAATCTTACTATCCTCACTTCTAAGGAGACTTCTGTCTGTTTTTCTTCCAAGACAGATTTGCTCGTTCTTTTGGCAGTCCACGGTATATTCAATATTCTTGGTCAACGCCATAATTCAAAGGCATCGATTCTTCACCTTCCTAATTCATTGTCCAGCTTTTACATACATATGAGGAAATTGAAAATACTGTGAGTTGGGTTAGATGCACCTTAGTCCTCAAGGTAACATCTTTCCTTTTAACATTTTAAAGAGGTCTTTTGCAGCAGATCACTGGGGTTTATTTCTTTAATACAAATTAGGTCAAAATTTATCTGATTTTTCTCCAGCTAAGGAGTTGTTCAAAGGAAGAATACATAAAACCAATTCTCTGAAATCTTATTATGACTTCTGATCACTAACCTCTGCATTAATTTCTAGAGCACTAAACCAAACAAACCCATTGCCATCAAGTCAATTCTGACTCACAGTGGCCGTATAGGACAGAGCAGAACTGCCCATAGGGCTTCCAAGGCTGTAATCTTTATGGAAGCATATTGACACATCTTTCTTCTGCAGGGAAGCTGGTTGGTTCATACCGTTGACTTTTTGGTTAGCAGCCAAGCACTTAACAACTGTGACACCAGCACTACATAAGAGAATGGGATGAAATATCAGAAAAGTGGACCAATCTTCTAGAGCAAAGTAGCTATTGCCTGGTGATATCCCCAGCAATTTTTTCTCCCTCACCTTTTCCCAACAATAACCCAAATTTCCCAGGCATGTGGTTTTAATGAGTGTGAACCAGTGTTGTGCTGGCAAATGTTTAACAACATCTTTCTGAGATCAGAATAAGTCCTGATTCTAGTGTTTGCCTACTTCCACGGCATCAACATATCCACAATGGCCAATTTAAAACTACCAAAGTGATTGGTAAATAGCTTCTGGGGTCTTAAAAGTTTGTGAGCGGCCATCTAAGATACTCCACTGGTCTTACCTCATCTGGAGCGAGGGAGAATCAAGAAAACAAAAGACACAAGGGAAAGATTAGTCTAAAGGATTAATAGACCACAACTACCACAGCCTCCACCAGACTGAGTCCAGGACAACTAGGTGGTGGCCAGCTACCACCCTACCACCACCGACTGCTCGAACAGGAATCACAATAGAGGGTCCCAGACAGAGCTGGAGAAAAATGTAGAACAAAATTCTAACTCACAAAAAAAGACCAGACTTACTGGCCTGACAGAGACTGGAGAAACCCTGAGAGTATGGCCCCCAGAAACCCTTTTAGCTCAGTAATGAAGTCACTCCTGAGGTTCACCTTTCATCTAAAGATTAGACAGACCCATAAAACAAAACGAGACTAACGGGGCACACCAGCCCAGGGCCAAGGACTAGAAGGCAGAAGGGAACAGGAAAGCTGGTAATAGGGAACCGAACTTTTCAAGAAAGGGAGAGTGTTGACACATCTTGGGGTTGGTAACCAATGTCACAAAACAATACGTGTACTAATGGTTTAATGAGGAACTGGTTTGTTCTGTAACCATCTAAAGTACAATAAATAAATAAATGAAACTACCAAAGTGATATCACTGGACACAGAGCTGGGAAGAGATGTGCAGCATGACACCATTATGTAATATTTCCACCATACAAATAGACATAAATATCCTCTAGAGCATAGATGATGGTAGAATAATTAGGAAGTGGTAAATTTTTTTTTTTTGTATTAACTTTTATTGAGCTTCAAGTGAACGTTTACAAATCAAGTCAGACTGTCACATATAAGTTTATATACACCTTACTCTGTACTCCCACTTGCTCTCCCCCTAATGAGTCAGCCCTTCCAGTCTCTCCTTTCGTGACAATTTTGCCAGCTTCCAACTCCCTCTATCCTCCCATCCCCTCCCCAGACAGGAGATGCCAACACAGTCTCAAGAGTCCACCTGATATAATTAGCTCACTCTTCATCAGCATCTCTCTCCTACCCACTGTCCAGTCCCTTTCATGTCTGATGAGTTGTCTTCGGGAATGGTTCCTGTCCTGTGCCAACAGAAGGTTTGGGGACCATGACTGCCGGGATTCCTCTAGTCTCAGTCAGACCATTAAGTATGGTCTTTTTATGAGAATTTGGGGTCTGCATCCCACTGATCTCCTGCTCCCTCAGGCGTTCTCTGTTGTGCTCCCTGTCAGGGCAGTCATCGATTGTGGCCGGGCACCAACTAGTTCTTCTGGTCTCAGGATGATGTAGGTCTCTGGTTCATGTGGCCCTTTCTGTCTCTTGGACTCTTAGTTATCGTGTGACCTTGGTGTTCTTCATTCTCCTTTGATCCAGGTGGGTTGAGACCAATTGATGCATCTTAGTTGGCCGCTTGTTAGCATTTAAGACCCCAGACGCCACATATCAAAGTGGGATACAGAATGTTTTCATAATAGAACTATTTTGCCAATTGACTTAGAAGTCCCCTTAAACCCTGGTCCCCAAACCCCCGCCATTACTCCGCTGACCTTTGAAGCATTCAGTTTATCCCAGAAACTTCTTTGCTTTTGGTCCAGTCCAGTTGAGCTCACCTTCCATGTATTAAGTATTATCCTTCCCTTCACCTAAAGCTGTTCTTATCTACTAATTAATCAGTAAAAAACCCTCTCCCACCCTCCCTGCCTCCCCACCTCGTAACCACAAAAGTATGTGTTCTTCTCAATTTATACTATTTCTCAAGATCTTATAATAGTGGTCTTATACAATATTTGTCCTTTTGCCTCTGACTAATTTCGCTCAGCATAATGCCTTCCAGATTCCTCCATGTTATGAAATGTTTCACAGATTGGTCACTGTTCTTTGTCGATGTGTAGTATTCCATTGTGTGAATATACCACAATTTATTTAACCATTCATCCGTTGATGGACACCTTGGTTGCTTCCAGCTTTTTGCTATTGTGAACAGAGCTGCAATAAACATGGGTGTGCATATATCTGTTTGTGTGAAGGCTCTTATTTCTCTAGGGTATAATCCGAGGAGTGGGATTTCTGGGTTGTATGGTAGTTCTATTTCTAAATGTTTAAGATAATGCCAGATAGATTTCCAAAGTGGTTGTACCATTTTACATTCCCACCAGCAGTGTATAAGAGTTCCAATCTCTCCGCAGCCTTTCCAACATGTATTATTTTGTGTTTTTTGGATTAATGCCAGCCTTGTTGGAGTGAGATGGAATCTCATCGTAGTTTTAATTTGCATTTCTCTAATGGCTAATGATCGAGAGCATTTTCTCATGTATCTGTTAGCTGCCTGAATATCTTCTTTAGTGAAGTGCATGCTCATATCCTTTGCCCACTTCTTGATTGGGTTGTTTGTCTTTTTGTGGTTGAGTTTTAACAAAATCATATAGATTTTAGAGATCAGGTGCTGGTCAGACATGTCATAGCTGAAAATTCTTTCCCAGTCTGTAGGTGGTCTTTCTATTCTTTTGGTGAAGTCTTTAGACGAGCATAGGTGTTTGATTTTTAGGAGCTCCCAGTTATCTGGTTTCTCTTCGCCATTTTTGGTAACGTTTTGTATTCTGTTTATGCCTTGTATTAGGGCTCCTAGGGTTGTCCCTATTTTTTCTTCCATGATCTTTATCGTTTTAGTCTTTATGTTTAGGTCTTTGATCCACTTGGAGTTAGTTTTTGTGCATGGTGTGAGGTATGGGTCCTGTTTCATTTTTTTGCAAATGGATATCCAGTTATGCCAGCACCATTTGTTAAAAAGACTATCTTTTCCCCAATTAACTGACACTGGGCCTTTGTCAAATATCAGCTGCTCATATGTGGATGGATTTATATCTGGGTTCTCAATTCTGTTCCACTGGTCTATGTGTCTGTTGTTGTACCAGTACCAGGCTGTTTTGACTACTGTGGCTGTATAATAGCTTCTGAAATCAGGTAGAGTGAGGCCTCCCACTTTCTTCTTCTTTTTCAGTAATGCTTTGCTTATCCAAGGCTTCTTTCCCTTCCATATGAAGTTGGTGATTTGTTTCTCTATCACCTTAAAAAATGACATTGGAATTTGGATCGGAAGTGCATTGTATGTATACATGGCTTTTGGTAGGATAGACATTTTTACTATGTTAAGTCTTCCTATCCATGAGCAAGGTATGTTTTTCCACTTAAGTATGTGCTTTTTAATTTCTTGTAGTAGAGCTTTGTAGTTTTCTTTGTATAGGTCTTTTACATCCTTGGTAAGATTTATTCCTAAGTATTTTATCTTCTTGGGGGCTACTGTGAATGGTATTGATTTGGTTATTTCCTCTTCGATGTTCTTTTTGTTGATGTAGAGGAATCCAAGTGATTTTTGTATGTTTATCTTATAACCTGAGACTCTTCCAAACTCTTCTATTAGTTTCAGTAGTTTTCTGAAGGATTCCTTGGGTTTTTCTGCATATAAGATCATGTCATCTGCAAATAGAGATAATTTTACTTCCTCTTTGCCAATCCGGATGCCCTTTATTTCTTTGTCTAGCCTAATTGCTCTGGCTAGGGCTTCTAGCACGATGTTGAATAAGAGCGGTGATAAAGGGCATCCTTGTCTGGTTCCCGTTCTCAAGGGAAATGCTTTCAGGCTCTCTCCATTTAGAGTGATATTGGCTGTTGGCTTTGCATAGATGCCCTTTATTATGTCGAGGAATTTTCCTTCAATTCCTATTTTGCTGAGAGTTTTTATCATAAATGGGTGTTGGACTTTGTCAAATGCCTTTTCTGCATCAATTGATAAGATCATGTGGTTTTTGTCTTTCGTTTTATTTATATGGTGGATTACATTAATGGTTTTTCTAATGTTAAACCAGCCTTGCATACCTGGTATAAATCCCATTTGGTCGTGGTGGATTATTTTTTTGATATGTTGTTGAATTCTATTGGCTAGAATTTTGTTGAGGATTTTTGCATCTATGTTCATGAGGGATATAGGTCTGTAATTTTCTTTTTTTGTGATGTCTTTACCTGGTTTGGGTATCAGGGAGATGGTGGCTCCATAGAATGAGTTGGGTAGTATTCCGTCATTTTCTATGCTTTGAAATACCTTTAGTAGTAGTGGTGTTATCTCTTCTCTGAAAGTTTGGTAGAACTCTGCAGTATAGCCATCCGGGCCAGGGCTTTTTTTTGTTGGGAGTTTTTTGATAACGGTTTCAATCTCTTTTTTTGTTATGGGTCTATTTAGTTGTTCTACTTTTGATTGTGTTAGTTTAGGTAGGTAGTGTTTTTCTAGGAATTCATCCATTTCTTCTAGGTTTTCAAATTTGTAAGAGTACAATTTTTCATAATAATCTGATATGATTCTTTTAATTTCAGCTGGGTCTGTTGTGATGTGGCCCTTCTCGTTTCTTATTTTGGGTTATTTGTTTCCTTTCCTGTATTTCTTCAGTCAGTCTGGCCAATGGTTTATCAATTTTGTTAATTTTTTCAAAGAACCAGCTTTTGGCTTTGTTAATTCTTTCAATTGTTTTTCTGTTCTCTAATTCATTTAGTTCAGCTCTAATTTTTATTATTTGTTTTCTTCTGGTGCCTGATGGATTCTTTTGTTGCTCACTTTCTATTTGTTCAAGTTGTAGGGACAGTTCTCTGATTATGGCTTTTTCTTCTTTTTGTATGTGTGCATTTATCAATATAAATTGGCCTCTGAGCACTGCTTTTGCTGTGTCCCAGAAGTTTTGATAGGAAGTATTTTCATTCTCGTTGCATTCTATGAATTTCCTTATTTCCTCCTTGATGTCTTCTATAATCCAGTCTTTTTTCAGAAGGGTATTGTTCAGTTTCCAAGTATTTGATTTCTTTTCCCTAGTTTTTCTCTTATTGATTTCTAGTTTTATTGCCTTGTGGTCTGAGAAGATGCTTTGTAATATTTCGATGTTTTGGATTCTGCAAAGGTTTGTTTTATGACCTAATATGTGGTCTATTCTAGAGAATGTTCCATGTGCGCTAGAAAAAAAAGTATACTTTGCAGCAGTTGGGTGGAGAGTTCTGTATAAGTCAATGAGCTCAAGTTGGTTGCTTGTTGTAAGTAGGTCTTCCGTGTCTCTATTGAGCTTCTTACTGGATGTCCTGTCCTTCTCCGAAAGTGGTGTGTTGAAGTCTCCTACTATAATTGTGGAGGTATCTATCTCACTTTTCAGTTCTGTTAAAATTTGATTTATGTATCTTGCAGCCCTGTCATTGGGTGCATAAATATTTAATATGGTTATATCTTCCTGATCAATTGTCCCTTTTATCATTATGTAGTGTCCTTCTTTATCCTTTGTGGTGGATTTAAGCTTAAAGTCTATTTTGTCAGAAATTAATATTGCTACTTCTGCTCTTTTTTGCTTATTGTTTGCTTGATATATTTTTTTCCATCCTTTGAGTTTTTGTTTGTGTTTCTAAGTCTAAGGTGTGTCTCTTGTAGGCAGCATATAGACGGATCGTGTTTCTTTATCCAGTCCGAGACTCTCTGTCTCTTTATTGGTGCATTTAGTCCATTTACATTCAGTGTAATTATAGATAAGTAAGTGTTTAGTGTTGTCATTTTGATTCCTTTTTATGTGTGTCGTTGACAATTTCATTTTTCCACTTACTTTTTTGTGCTGAGACTTTTTCTTTGTAAATTGTGAGATCCTCATTTTCATAGTTTTTGACTTTATGTTTGTTGAGTTGTTATGTTTTTCTTGGCTTTTATTTTGAGTTATGGAGTTGTTATACCTCTTTGTGGTTACCTTAATATTTACCCCTATTTTTCTAAGTAAAAACCTAACTTGTATTGTCCTATATCGCCTTGTATCCCTCTCCATATGGCAGTTCTATGCCACCTGTATTTAGTCCCTCTTTTTGATTATTGTGATCTTTTACATATTGACTTCAATGATTCCCTGTTTTGAGCCTTTTTTTTTTAATTAATCTTAATTTGTTTTTGTGATTTCCCTATCTGAGTTGATACCAGGATGTTCTGTTCTGCAACCTTGTGTTATGCTAGTATCTGATATTATTGGTTTTCTGACCAATTTCCTTTAGTATTTCTTGTAGCTTTGGTTTGGTTTTTGCAAATTCTCTAAGCTTGTGTTTATCTATGAATGTCTTAATTTTGCCTTCATATTTCAGAGAGAGTTTTGCTGGATATATGATCCTTGGCTGGCAGTTTTTCTTCTTCAGTGCTCTGTATATGTCATCCCATTGCCTTCTTGCCTGCATGGTTTCTGCTGAGTAATCCGAACTTATTCTTATTGATTCTCCCTTGAAGGAGACCTTTCTTTTATCCCTGGCTGCTTTTAAAATTTTCTGTTTATCTTTGGTTTTGGCAAGTTTGATGATAATACGTCTTGGTGTTTTTCTTTTTGGATCAATCTTAAATGGGGTTCAATGAGCATCTTGGATAGATATCCTTTCGTCTTTCATGATGTCAGGGAAGTTTTCTGTCAGCAGATCTTCAACTATTTTCTCTGTGTTTTCTGTCCTCCCTCCCTGTTCTGGGACTCCAATCACATGCAAGTTATCCTTCTTGATAGAGTCCCACATGATTCTTAGGGTTTCTTCATTTTTTTTAATTCTTTTATCTGATTTTTTTTAGCTATGTTGGTGTTAATTCCCTGGTCCTCCAGATTTCCCAGTCTGCATTCTAATTGCTCGAGTCTGCTCCTCTGACTTCCTATTGCGTTGTCTAATTCTGTAATTTTATTGTTAATCTTTTGGATTTCTACATGCTGTCTCTCTACGGATTCTTGCAACTTATTAATTTTTCCACTGTGTTCTTGAATAATCTTTTTGAGTTCTTCAACTGTTTTATCAGTGTGTTCCTTGGCTTTTTCTGCAGTTTGCCTTATTCCATTTCTGAGATCATCCCTGATGTCTTAAAGCATTCTGTAAATTAGTTTTTTATATTCTGTATCTGATAATTCCAGGATTGTATCTTCCTTTGGGAAAGATTTTGATTCTTTTGTTTGGGGGGTTGTAGAAGCTGTCATGGTCTGCTTCTTTATTTGGTTTGATATCGACTGCTGTCTCCGAGCCATCACTAAGTAATTTATTCTATATTTGCTCACTGAGTCTTATCTTGCTTTGTTTTCTTTCAATATACGTGGATGGGCTACTAGATTGTGCTGTCTTTTTTGTTGTAGCCCTTGACTTACTTATGACCTATTACCAGCTGGTTTGGGCTGGTACGAGATATATATGCCTGAGTCTATTCACTATTCTTGAGTAGAATCTGATTTTGGGTCATCAAGTGTGTGCTGCACCCTAACACCTATCCACCTCGAGAAGTAGTGGTGGTAGTTGTGTGCACCAGATTCTATTAGCAGCTGGGGTTCACACTCCGGGGGGGCAGGATGCTGACAGGCTTCCCCCAAGTGTCAGTGAGGTAGGTGTGTCTCTATTCCTATAGCACCTTGGTGGGAGGGCTCTGCAGCTGTACCTTAGGCCCCCAATGCAAGTACCTCTACTGATTGGTAGGTATCACCCTCCTTAGACCCCTAAGGCAAGGGGCTAGGTGGTCTGGGGGGAGCTTCAGTCCTCAGTTCCCTGTTGTGGGTCAGTTAGGGTTCTGTTGAATAAGCAGAGATACCAGACCTGGGAAACTTGTTTTTCCAGTAAATCCGCTAAAAAAAAATGCAGCCAGATCCCTATCAGAACTGCCTTTGCATTATAACAGCCACCTTGTTCCCTGTAAGGATGAAAGCCCGAGATTTGGATCATATATGCTTGGCTGGAGCTGGTTCTGTGTTTTTAGTCCAATTAGGGAAGGATTTTTGGTCCCTGGGTTTTTTGTGGTTGCTTCTCTCAGGCCGGAAGAATGGGTTAGGAAAAGACAAAAAAAAAAGGGAAAAGCAAAGCCGTGGAGCCGGAGCTGGTCTCCCTCTGGCTCAGGAAATTCCAATGTTAATGAAGCCACCTGGGAAGGGGAGGGGAGGGTTCAGAAAAACAGCAGAGAGTAGCACCCCGGAATATAGCCAAAGTTGCTTATCTTGCTTGGGATGACTATTTTATCTGAGATTCCCAAGGGGCGTGTCTCCTATGTGTGCTAGCTGTGTGGAGATTGTTCCCAAGGGTCTGTCCCACTGAAGCCGCGGTCAGATCCTCCACTGCCAGTCCAAAGCCCAGCGTCAAGGTTCCCCTGCTGGGATGCTGCACTCCCAGCTCCAAAATCAGTCACTGCCTCCCGGGGACTTCTCGTCCCGCCAGCCGCGTCGCTGCGCTGCCTCTGCGGACTGGCTGGGCCCCCTTCCAGGGTTAGTTCAGGGAAGTAGGGCTGCGCCCTGTGTTTGCGCAGTGACCAGATGCCTCATTCAGCTCCCCTGCGCCCAGTCCAAAGCCCGGCGCCAAGGTTCCCCGGCTGGGACGCTGCACTCCTGGCTCCAAAACCAGTCACTGCCTCCCGGGGACTTCTCCTCCCACCAGCCGCGTGGCCATGCCACCCATGCAGACTGGCTGGGCCCCCTCCCAGGGTCACTTCAGGGGGCTAGGGCTGCGCTCCGTGTTTGCGCCATCACAGATGTCGTGTTCAGCTCCCCTGCGCCCAGTCCTAAGCCCGGCGCCAAGGTTACCTGACTGGGACGCTGGCTCCAGGCTCTGAAAACAGTCGGTGCTTCCCCGTAGTTGTTTGTTCTCCGTCTCTGTCACTCAGGTCAACTCTTTAAATCTGTGTTTGTTGTTCGGGGTTCGTAGATTGTCATATATGTGATCGATTCATTTGTTTTTCCGAGTCTTTGTTGCAAGAGGGATCCGAGGTAGCGTCTACCTAGTCAGCCATCTTGGACCCCCTCAGTCAACCTCCAGGAAGTGGTAAGTTTTGAGAAATTATAGAACAATATCATTAATATCACACACAAGCAAAATTTTGCTGAAGATCATTCAAAAATGGCTGCAGTAGTATATTGACAGGGAACTGCCAGAAATTCAGGCCATTTCAGAAGAGGACATGGAACCAGAGATATCATTGTCGATGTCAGATGGATCTGGGCTGAAAGTAGAGAATACCAGAAGGGTGTTTACCTGTGTTTTATTGATTATGCAAAGGCATTCGACTGTGTGGATCATTACAAACTATGGATAACAATGCAAAGAATGAGAATTCCAGAACACTTAATTGTGCTCATGAGGAACCTTTACATAGATCAAGAGGCACTTGTTCAGACAGAACAAGGGGATACCGATTAGTTTAAAGTCAGGAAAGGTGTGCGTCAGGGTTGTATTCTTTCACCGTACCTATTTAATCTGTATGCTGAGCAAATAATCCGAGAAGCTGGACTATATGAAGAAGAACGGGGCATCAGGATTGGAGGAAGACTCATTAACAACCCGCGTTATGCAGATGGCACAACCTTGCTTGCTGAAAGTGCAGAGGACTTGAAGCACTTACTAATGAAGATCAAAGACCACAGCCTTCAGTATGGATTGCACCTCAACATAAAGAAAACAAAAATCCTCAAAACTGGACCAATGAGCAACATCATGATAAACGGAGAAAAGACTGAAGTTGTCAAGGATTTCATTTTACTTGGATCCATAATCAACACCCATGAAAGCAGCAGTCAAGAAATCAAGGTGCATTGCATTGGGCAAATCTGCTGCAAAGGACCTCTTCAAAGTGTTGAAGAGCAAAGATGTCACCCTGAAGACTAAGGTGTGCCTGAACCAAGCCATGGTATTTTCAATCACATCATATGCATGTGAAAGCTGGACACTGAATAAGGAAGACTGAAGAAGAGTTGAGGCCTTTAATTGTGGTGTTGGCGAAGAATACGGCCAAAAGAATGAACAAATCTGTCTTGGAAGAAGTGCGGCCAGAACGCTCCTTAGAGGCAAGGAAGGCGAGACTGCGTCTTACATACCTTGGACATATTGTCAGGAGGGATCAGTCCCTGGAGAAGGATATCATGCTTGGCAGAGTACAGGGTCAGCAGAAAAGAGGAAGACCCCCTCAACGGGGTGGACTGACACAGTGGCTGCTACAATGAGCTCAAGCATAACAACGATTGTAAGGATGGCGCAGGACCGGGCAGTGTTTCATTCTGTTATGCATAGGGCCACTAAGAGTCGGAACCGACTCGACGGCACCTAACAACAACAACAACAACAAGTTTTCAGTATTATTACAGGTAATTGTGATTAGCACTCAAATGAATATACAAGGTTGTGTTTCTGTATAAAGGTGCTCTGGTGGTTAAAGTGCTCCTACTAATCAAAAGATTGGCAGTTCGAGCCCACCAGTGGCTCCTCAGGAGAAAGATGTCACAGCCTGCTTCCATAAAGATTTACAGCCTTGGAAACCCTATGGGGCAGTTCTACTCTGTCCTATAGGGTCATTATGAGTTGGAATCGACTCAACAGTGACAGGCTCTGGCTTCTGTATAATAATAAATGAAGTTATTCATTCCTTAGCTAAATACTAAATTTCTTAACTTATAAGAATGTTCAGGGATTAGGTAAGGAATTTTTTTTTTTTGGCAATATTTTACATGTAAATACAGATTGTTTAATTAAACTTTTTGTTTTGAGATAATTGTAGATTCACATAAAGTTTTGTAAGAAATAATACAGAGTGATCCCATGTACCCTTTACCCAGGTTTCTTCAATGATAAATTCTTGCAAAATAATAGTACAAGATCACAACAAGGATATTGATATCAACACAGTCAAGATACAGGATAGTTGTATCGCCACAAGAATCCCTTGAGTTATTCTTTTATAGCTACATCCGTATCTACCTCCCATGGTCCTCTCTCTGATCCTGACAACCACTAATCTGTCCTCCATTCCTACAAATTTGTAGTTTCAAGAATGTTATATAAATGTAAGTATACAGTACATAACTTTTGAGATGGGCTTTTTTCATTCAGCATAATTCTATAGAGATTTGTCAAAGTTGTAGAATATATCAGTAGTTCATTCCTCTTTAGTGATTAGTAGTATTCCGTGGTATAGATGTAACACATTTTGTTCAACCGTTTACCTGGTGGAAGACATGTGGGTTGTTTACAATTTTTGGCTACTACTACTAAGTCTGCCATGAACATTGCGTGAACATTTTGTATGAATATAAATTTTTATTTCTCTGGAATAAATGTCTGAGAGTGAAATTATTAGGTTGTATGGTCACCATGAATAAGAATTGACTTGATAGCCACTAACAGCAACAATGCAAGTTATATGGTCAGTTTTATAAGAAATTGTTATTTTCCTGAGTAGCTGTGCCATTTTATATTCCTACCAACAATGTATGAATGATCCAGTTTCTTCATATTTTCAACAGCATTTGGTGTTAGTGTTTTTTTTTTTTTTTTGTAACTTTAGCCATTCTAGTAAGTAAGTAATGATATTTTGTTGTGGTTTTAATGTACATTTCCCTAATGGTTAATGATGGTGAACATTTTTCAAGTGCTTATTTGCCATCTGTATGTCCTTTTAGTGAAATGTCTGTTCAAGTCTTTTGCTCATTTTTCAATTGGATTGGTTGTTTTTGTTTTCATTTTTCTAATGTTGAGATTTGGGAGTTCTTTATATATTCGAGATACTTATCTTCTGTTGGATATGTGGTTTACAAATAATTTCTCCCAGTTTATAGCTTATCTTTTCATCCTCTTAACAGGGGCTTTTGTAGAGCAAAAGCTTTTAATTTTGATGAGGTTCAATTTATCACTTTTGTTTTTAATAGATTGTACTTTTGGTGTCAAATCTAAGAACTCCACTTAGCTATAGATTCCAAAGATTTTCTTCCACTTTTTTTCTAAAAGTTTTATACTTTTGTGTATTACATTTAAGCCCATCTTCCATTTCGAGTAAATTTTTTATATGGTTTGAGACTTATGTTGATGTTTCTTTTTTCCTATGGATGTCCACTTATCCAGCACTATTTTTTGAAAAGGCAAGATATTTTTTTTTAAAGGGATCATCTGTACTGATCCCAGCACAAAATCTGGAAATTATTTATTTTTCTACTCATCGCACATATACTTAAACTGGTTGAAAAGCAATAAAAAACTTTTTTTTTATTATGAGGAATATAGTATTTCTTCTACAGTGCCCTTTAATGAACTGTCATTTTCAACTAACTCTGCCATGATAATGACCAGATACCTATTCTAGGTAAATCAGAGAACATAATTAGTATGATATTAAATTATTATAAAAGCACAGTATGTTATATGCATGTCATACAATCTATAGTTATTAGGTTACACACATGTGTAATGCCATTGTTTAATGGCGAGAGTGTCGATTTGCTTCATGTGACATGGAGTCAAATAGTCCTAGTATTTTAAACTTGGAAAAATCTTAAAGATGATCCACCCCTATGCCATCATTATACAAATGAGGTAACTGAAGCCGAGAGAAGTTAAATAATTTACTCAGTCACATTGTCCATTAATGCTGGAGCTAAAATGAGACTCCTGGCATTCTACAACTCTGATCATTTTAATTAATTTCAAGGATAATATGCTTTATAAATTGGTATATTGGTTAAGACACTTTTGGCAGCAAGAAACTGAAAATAGAATTGAAAATGTTTTAAACTCTAAGGAAAGTGTATTATCTCATGTAACAAGGAGCACGATGGTAGAGCAATGCTAGGGACAGTTAATTCTGTGGTTCAATCACATAACCAAAGGTCTGGATTTCTTTCCATCTTTCTGTTCTCCCATCCTCAATGTGTCCGATTGTTCTCAGGCTAGTTCTCCTTATGGGTATGAGATTGCCATAGCAGTATCCAGACAGTGTAAAGACACACGTCCCAGAAGAAAAAGAAGGTACCTCTTCCTGAGTATCATCTTATAAGAACAAAGAACATTTACCAGAAATGCCCCTAGAAGACTGCCCTGCTTCCTACTATGCTCATGGAACAGGACCACCATAGGGGCTTGGACTACTCAAGACACCGCTGGGAGAAAAATGTATCCAATCCCCCCTAAAGCATGTGGCTGATCCTAGAAAGGTGAATACCTGAAAAACTTAGGAAACGAGGATATGAAGGAGAAAAAGATGAATGACTAGAAAGCAACAACAATCTGTCACAACTGGAGCGTGCTCCTTGGTATGAATAAAAGTTGGCTGTAAACGGTACAGAGGAGGTGACTATTCACATGGTCTAATTGCAAAGCTTTGCTAAAGCAAAGGACTATTTTATGAAAGTGAAGAATTAGTCATGTATCTTTAAGGTAAAACCATTCATATATAGGATTTATTAACCCTTTCATGGTTTTTTTTTTTTTTAATTTTTCAGTGATGCCATGTTTTTTCATGAATGGAATGGATGCTGAATTGTTTGTTGGTAGTTTTTTATTATTTGAAAAAATAAGGTGAAAATTGCAAGTGGGTTATATCTGTCCCATGCTCCATGAAGTACATCAAAAATGCCGTACATATTGGTTCCATGGCCCTGGAAGTGTATCACAAACTGTTTTCAGGGAGGTGAGCACTTTATAAAAGATGTCACCAGGGAGGTGACTAATGCAGGTGGGCCATTGGTTTCATGCTTCATGAAGCACACCACTCAGTATACATTGGTCCCCCAAGATAAATCATTTACTTGAATATTTCTGAATGCCAGTAACTTACCTTCCCAATATCACAAAGGAAATAGTAAGCATACTTAAAAGCCTTATCTTACTGTACAGAAGCCAAAAGGTGTAAAAGTTTCACACAATCACTCCTCTAGAAAGCATCTCCTCATATCAGTGGCTCTCAACACTTGAATGTGGCACAGACCAACTTCCCTCTTTTTTAAGCAGCTGCACCAGTATTTGACTCAATGCCAGGATAAGCTAAAATGACTCAAATGGCTACCAATAATCCTCTAGGGGTGGAAAATGTAGGTGAAACATATATGTGCCACCGCCTGTTAAAGGTTAGGTAGTGTAACTAAAATAACACAATAGCTTCCATCAGTTACAGTTTACATTGAATATAATGAATTTTGTGTTGCTTTTTTTTTTTCTAAATCATAGTTTGCTTCAAAATTAACAATCTTATTAAGTAGGAACTAATAGTATCTCTATTTTACAGATGAGAAAACTGAACACAGAAAAGTTGAGTTCAAATCTGTGATTCTCAAAGAGTGGTCTTGGGTCAGCAGCATCTACATCACCTTGAAACTTATTAAAAATGCAAATTATAAGGCTCTACCTCAGCACTGAACATGCTCACTCACCTATGCCGAGAAATTTGGAAGACAGTTACCTGGCCAACCAGCTGGAAGATTTTCAGATTTATGCCTATTCCCAAAAAAGGTGATCCAACAGAATGCAGAAATTTTCAATTAGCTTCACTATTATCACACACAAGTAAAATCTTGCTGAAAGATCATTCAAAAGCAGCTGTAGCAGTACATCAACAGGAAACTGCCAGAAATTCAAGCCTTATTATGAAGAGGACATGGAACCGGGGATATAATTTCCGATGTCAGATGGATTATAGTTGAAAGCAGAGAGTACCAGAAATACACTTAGTTGTATTTTACTGACTATGCAAAGGCATTGAACTGTGTGGATCAGAACAAATTATGGCTAACATTGTGGAGAATGGGAACTCCAGAACACTTAATTGTGCTCATGAGGAACCCGTACATAGATCAAGAGGGAGTTGTTCGAACAGAACAAAGGGATACTGCATGGTTTAAAGTCAGGAAAGGTGTGTCAGGGTTGTACTCTTTTACCATAATTATTTGATCTGTATGGCAGCAAATAATCCAAGAAGCTGGACTGTATGAAGTATGAGGCATCAGAAATGGAGAAAGACTCATTAACAACTTGTAATATGCAGATGATACAACCTTACTTGCTGAAAGTGAAGAGGACTTGAAGTACTTACTGATGAAGGTTGAAAACCACAGCCTTCAGTATGGATTACACCTCAACATAAAGAAAACAAAAATCCTCACAACTGGACCAAAGAGCAACATCGTTATAAATGGAGAAAAGATTGAGGCTGTTAAGGATTTCATTTTACTTGGATTCACAATCAGCACTCATGGAAGCAGAAGTCAAGAAATCAAACCACACGTTGGATTAGACAAATCTGCTGCAAAAGACCTTTTTAAAGTGCTAAAAAACAAAGATGTTACTTTAAGGACTAAGGTGAATGAGGAAGACCAAAGAAAAATTGTTGCCTTTCAATTATAGTGTTGGTGAAAAATAGTGAATATACCATGGACTGCCAAAAGAATGAACAAATCTATCTTGCAAGAAGTACAGCCAGGATGCTCCTTAGAAGAACAGATGGCGACACTATGTCTCACATGCTTTGGACTTGTTATCAGTAGGGATCAATCCCTGGAGAAGGACATCGTGCTTGGTAAAGTGGAGGGTCAGCGAAAAAGAGGAAGACTCTGAATGAGATGAATTGACATGACACACAGTGTCTGCAACAATGGGCTCAAGCATAACAAATACTGTGAGAATGGTGCAGGACCAGGCAGTGTTTCGTTCTCTTGTATATAGAGTCGCTATGAGTCAGAACCGCCTCGACAGCACCTAACAGCAACAACAACAATAATCATAAGCTTATCTGTAATACTTATACTAACAATCTTCAAAGAAATTTTCTAACCATTCATTGGAATGCATTAGAATGAATTAAATGAATTAAAGCAAAAAGAAAGTATAAAGTATCTGTAATCTCACCATCCACAGATGGCTATTATTAACACCTTGCCCTATATTCTTTTACTCTTATCTATACATATATATGACATACAATTTAATGTAAATAGACCTTGACCTAGATTTTTTAGAGGTAATTATATACACCGTTTTCATACACTTTTTATTAAAGTATTAACATACGTACAAAAAGGTGAACAATTTGTAAGTGTACAGCTGATGAATTTTTACAAAGTAAGTATACTCATGTAGCCAGCAAGCACCAATCTCAAGAAACAGAACGTTGCCAGTGTCGAAGAGGCTCCCTCAGGCTACCTCCCACTATTACCTCTTCAAGGATAACCTCTCATTTAATTAATAATGTCACGTATAATTTTTGTGTTTCTGAATTTTGTATAATTGGATTCATGCAGTACATACATTAGTGTATCTGACTTTTTTGTTTAATATTTTGATTATGAGATCCATCTATATTTTTGTCTGAGACTTTAGTTGATTTATTGTTTTTTTTTAGGTTTCCATTGTTGTACTTACTATTTTTAACATAAATTTTTTACTTAATAAAGACAGTATTCTCATAGCAATAAATACTCGGCAAAATATTTTTGAACACCTACTGTATTTCAAGGGATCCCTGGTGGTGCAGCTGCTAATGGAAAGGTCATCAGTTCAATCCCACCAGTCGCTCTGAGGACGAAACATGTAACAGTCAGCTTCCATAAAGATTACAGCCTTGGGCCAATAGCCAACATCGTCCTAAATGGAGAGACTCTGAAAGTATTTACCCTGAGACTGGGGACCAGACAAGGATGCCCTTTATCACCACTCTTATTCAACACTGTGCTGGAGGTCCTAGCCAGAGCGATTAGGCTAGATAAAGAAATAAAGGGCATCCAGATTGGTAAGGAAGAAGTAAAAGTATCTCTATTTGCAGATGACATGATCTTATACACAGAAAAACCTAAGAAATCCTCAAGAAAACTACTGAAACTAATAGAGGAGTTTAGCAGAGTATCGGGATACAAGATAAACATACAAAAATCAGTTTAATTCCTCTATACCAACAAAAAGAACATTAAGGAGGAAATCACCAAATCCCGTAACATTTATAGTAGCCCTGAAGAAGATAAAATACTTAGGAATAAATCTTACCAGAGACATAAAAGATTTATACAAAGAAAACTACAAGACACTACTACAAGAAACCAAAAGAGACCTACATAAGTGGAAAAACATACCTTGTTCATGGATAGGAAGACTTAACATTGTAAAAATATCTATTCTACCAAAAGCGATCTATAGGTACAATGCAATTCCGATTCAAATTCCAATGATGTTTTTTAATGAGATGGAGAAACAAATCACCAACTTCACATGGAAGTGAAAGAGGCCCCGGATAAGGATAGCATTACTTAAAAAGAAGAACAAAGTGGGAGGCCTCACTCTACCTGATTTTAGAAACTATTATACCACCACAGTAGTCAAAACAGCCTGGTACTGGTACAACAACAGATACATAAACCAACGGAACAGAATTGAGAACCCAGATATAAATCCATCCACATATGAGCAAGTGATATTTGACAAAGACCCAAAGACAGTTAAATGGGGAAAAGACAGTCTGTTTAACAAATGGTGCTGGCATAACTGGATATCCATCTGCAAAAAAATGAAACAAGACACATACCTCACTCCATGCACAAAAACTAACTCAAAATGTATGACAGCCCTAAATATAAAATTTGAAATGATAAAGATCAGGGAAGAAAAAATAGGGACAATGCTAGGAGCTCTAATACATGGCATAAACATTATACAAAACATTACTAACAATGCAGAAAAGAACTAGATAACTGGGTGCTCCTGAGACTCAAACACCTATGCTCATCCAAAGACTTCACTGAAAGAGTAAAAACATTACCTACAGACTGGGAAAAAACTTTTAGCTATGACATTTCGAATCAGCGTCTGATCTCTAAAATCTACATGATACTGCAAAAACTCAACTACAAAAAGACAAATAACACAATTAAAAAATGGGCAAAAGATATGAATAGACACTTCTCTAAAGAAGACATTCAGGTAGCTAAAAGATACACGAGGAAATGCTCACGATCATTAGCCACTAGAGAAATGCAGATCAAAACTACAATGAGATTCCATCTCCAACAAGGCTCGCATTAATCCAAAAAACACAAAATAATAAATGTTGGAGAGGTTGTGGAGAGACTGGAACACTTATATACTGCTGGTGGGAATGTAAAATGGTACAACCACTTTGGAAATTGATTTGGCGCTTCCTTAAGAAACTAAAAATAGAATTATCATAAGATCCAGTAATTCCACTCCTTGAAATATATCCTAGAATATTAAGAGCCTTTACATGAACAGATATATGCACACCTATGTTCATTGTGGCACTGTTTACAATAGCAAAAAGATGGACACAAACAAAGTGCCCATCAGTGGATGAGTAGATAAAAAAATTATGGTATATTCACAAAATGGAATACTACGCATCAATAAAGAACAATGGTGAATCCATGGAACATTTCATAACATGGAGGAATCTGGAAGGCATTACGCAGAGTGAAATTAGTCAGTTGCAAAAGGACAAATATTGTATAAGACCACTATTATAAGAACTCAAGAAATAGTTTAAACAGAAAAGAAAATATTCTTTGATGGTTACAAGAGGGGAGAAGGAGGGAGAGGGGTTTTCCCTAATTAGATAGTAGGTAAGAATTCTTTTAGGTGAAGGGAAAAACAACACAGTACAGGAGAGGTCAGCACAACTGGACTAAACTAAAAGCGAAGAAGTTTCCTGAATAAACTGAATGCTTCAAAGGTCAGCGTAGCAGGGGTCGGGGTCTGAGGACCATGGTTTCAGGGGACATGTAAGGCAACTGACATAATAAAATCTATTAAGAAAACATTCTGCATCCCACTTTGGAGAGTGGCTTCTGGGGTCTTAAACGCTAGCAAGTGGCCATCTAAGATGCATCAATGGGTCTCAACCCACCTGGAGCAAAGGAGAATGAAGAACACCAAAGACACAAGGTAATTATGAGCCCAAGAGACAGAAAGGACCACATAAGCCAGAGACTGCATCAGCCTGAGACCAGAAGTACTACATGGTGTCTGGCTACTCTGACCGGGAACACAAGAGAACCCCTGAGGGAGCCAGAGAGCAGTGGGATGCAGACCCAAATTCTCATAAAAAGACAAGACTTAATGGTCTGACTGAGACTAGAACGACCCCGGAGGTCATGGTCCCCAGACCTTCTGTTAGCCCAAGACAGGACCCATTCCCAAAGCCAACTCTTCAGACAGGGATTCGACTGCACTATGCGATAGAAAATGATACTGGTGAAGATGAGCTTCTTGGGTCAAGTAGACACATGAGACTATATCGGCATCCCCTATCTGGAGGGGAGATGAGAGGGCAGAGGGGATCAGAAGCTGGCGGAATGGACATGAAAAGAGACAGTGGAGGGAAGGAGTGTTCTGTCTCATTAGGGGGAGAGCAGTTAGGAGTATATAGCAAGGTACATATAATTTTTTGTATGAGAGACTGACTCAATTTGTAAACTTTCACTTAAAGCACAATTAAAAAAAAAAGATTACAGCCTTGGAAACTCAAATGGGGCACCCATCCTATAGGGTGCCTGTGAGTCGAAATCAACTTGATGGCAATGGTGGGTTTATTATCTTTCATATTTTGCTCTAGATGTTCATTTAGAACATTATTTTAAATATCTGGAATATTTTTTCACTATTTAAAAAACCCACCCATTGCTGTTGAGTCAATTCCAACTCATAGACACCCTAAAGGACAGAGCAGAACTGTCCCATAAAGTTTCCCAGGGGCATCTGGTGGGTTCGAACTGCTGAAGTTTTGGTTAGCAGCCGTAGCTCTTAACCACTATGCCACCAGGGTTTCCTTTTTCACTATAGGGCTGGACCATTGACTTTGTTTTTAATGTTCTTTAACCATGGTGAAAATAATGTTCTGGTTTCGTGTTTAGAATTGAAGCAAGGAATTTGTGCTTCAGTGAAAAACTACCTTGTCTATACTCTAAAGGATAACTCTCAGGGTTATCTGATTCCGCACCACGGAAGGTATTTTATGACTCTGAAGAAATAAAGCAAAATAATTCTCGTCTCTAGCCATGCAAAGTAAATCTAATGGACAACCAGATGAAGTCCCTGGATGGTGCAGTTAATCACTTGACTATTAGCCAAAAAGTTGGTGGTTGGAACCCATCCAGAGGTACCTCAGAAGAAAGGTCTGGTGATGTGCCTCTGAAAAGTCACAGCCTTAAAAACTCCCTCAACAACCCCCCAAAAATCTTGCTTCCATTTGCACATTCATTTCAATATTCCTAATCTACAAATGTGTCTGTTCTTAACTTTTTCTTTTAAGCAATTATAAAATCTGCCTGGTTTTCTCATTGATTAATAACTAGAATTATATTTTTCACACAATTATATTTTCATGTTTGTATCTGTAAGAGAGTCACAGTTTTATTTTTTTTTGAAAATTCTCTTTTGGCATAATTTTACAGTTTCCTTCATTGAAAACTAAATGGGGCATATACTACAGAGATGCCAAAAGATTTTTCTTAATTCTAAAGACAAAGTGACTGACTGCCTGAGGGTGGAGCACAGGTGGCCTGTTTAACCTTGCTGGCTTAAATATTTTTCCTATTTCATGGTCTATCATGGTTGGCTGAAATCAATTGGAGTACCTTTCACCTATTACCTGCAGAATTCAAGCAAGTCACACACTGAATTGTTCAGACATTTCACACATTCTTTCTTATTTGGTGCACGTTCCAATTCACATCGTTGTATATTGATTACTCCCTGCGTCAGGAAGTCAATCTCAGATCCTATCAGCCAGTTCCCATGACAATGAGTGGGATTTCCTTGTCCTTGGTTTCCTACTGATGAGACTCAGTCCAGTCACTGTAAGTTGGTTATGACATCCTTCTCCATGTGTTTAATACCTCTTTATATCTGCCCTAGCAGACAGGTTCACACACAATAACTGTTTAACACTTGTTTATAAACTTATTATGGATGAATGAATAAATGTTAACATGGCTACCAACTTGTTTTTCTGAAATATAAATTCTTAGATATGTTCATGTAGTTATTTTCAGAATACAGCAATTGAGCTCTTGAGCAGTTACTAAAATAAATTTGTGAATGTTCAATTAATGTAACAAACACATGTAAGAATAAATAAAAATATTATTATTAGTGAAGGAAAGACCTAACCATAGTAATTTTTAAATTCAGTATTTAAGAGTTCTAAAATCCAGGAAATATTTATTTTCTGAATCTCCAGTAGAAATATAAACATAGAATTTTTTTTTTTTTCTTCTCCTAAGCATGTTGGTTTAGACAAAGAAAATCAAGGTGAAATCAAAATCTTACCTTTCATTTTCAGAGCTGTGTCTCTTAGAAGGTGAACTCCAAAGGACCATACCTATCTGAATCACTAATATAGACCTAGTATCTAGCACCCTGCCTAGCATGAAAGGAATGCATGAACCTAAATGCCCCAATCATATCTGCATTTATATTCGCAGGGAAAAAATGTGTATGTATGTGTGACAATACTATGGGAGGAGCACAGCTGCCAGGATTTCTTCCTCTTTGAGGCTGAAACATAGAAATAGAGGAAAGACATTAAGAAGTCAACTTTCCAGGTGCCTGTAGTCTGCCAAAGGGTGATGCTGACCTTGACTCTCTAAAACAGTGGCAAATCATGAATTAAATTTACTTCCTAAATACAAAAATCATATTTGCTCTGGTTCCTCCTTTACACCTGCAGCACAATGGATTGCTTTTATATGGCCTTTCGAGACATCGTCTTGTAACTCCCATCTAATGATTTGGTTAGATGGGACTATATGCATAAATTGCTTGTGGGAATTGGACAGCTTGCTAATAATGCAAATAAGGTGCATGGCACCCTTATGGGGGGTAGGGCCATGCAAATAAGGTATATGGAACCCTAACAAGGGGTTTGATCAGTTTTGCCATACTGCTAGGCTTAAAATGAGCCATCTGAGAGGTGCAAAGTTGGGAACTCACTACCGCCAAGAAGAAGAGGCAGAAGTGGAGCATGTCCTTTGGGCCCGGGGTCTCTTAACTGAGAACATCCCAGACCCAGGAGACAGACAGAGAGCTGTAGCACCAGAGATGGCGTGAGATGGCAAGAAGCAGTGGCAGCGGAACCAGGAGACCAGTGCAAGATGGCACAGTAGGCTTCCCAGGCCACAGAGCAAGGAAGTTACAGTGGGTGTGCTGACACATGGAGGACATGGGGGGAGAGAGCTGAGCACTTTTAGGCCGACACTTACTGGCAGAGTGCAGTGCCTCTGGGTACTTACTGGTGGAGCTAAAGACCTTTGTAGTACTTGCCAGAGCAGGGCAGAAGCTGGGCTGGCCCAAGAGGCCTGAGGAGCCAAGGAGCTCAGGGCTGAGGGGCTGAGGAGTTGGATGCCAGGGAGAGGGCTGCCTGTGGGCACAGCTGAGAAGCCGTCCTGACAGAAGAACTGTATCCTGAGTCATTCCTGATCCTGAATTGTAACCTATTACTTCTCTAATAAACCGTGAGTATTGTCTCTTAGTTCTGACTATTACAATGAATTATCGAACCCAGCAGAGAAGTAGAGAGTGCCATGGGAGGGACTACCAGTGTCAGAATTGATAAAAAGTTTGCAGAGAGGAGGTATGTCTGACCTCTGCTTCGCAGAAATCACCTTTAGGTTGATGCTGATGGAAATTCTCTCTCCCCCGGTGAAGTTAAAGGACATCAGGCTCCCCCACGTGCCACCTTTTTTTTTTTTTTTTACAATGCCTTAGAGTCATATAGTCATTTTAGATAAGGATTTCTTTTACAGTCACAAGGACTAAATTGGGGACAGGAGGAGAAAGTGTGGGTATACTTTATTTGGTGAATTGCAGAGCTATTGTCAGGTAGGTTGTCACTCAGATCAAAAAAGGAGTAAACCTGGGAGAATTCAACAGCTATATTGAAACTGTTATTCAGATGTCTGAGCAATTTGCAGGTGGGAGGATAGTGTACATATCATAAGTTCACAAGGAAGACAACTTGCATAGGTGTACCTTGGGGTCAGTGGATAATTGGTGTCCTCCTCAGGAGATCAAAACAACTCTGCCTTTCAGCTTCAATCCCCAGTTTCGATAGGGTGGGCGGTTTCTGAGACTGTTTATTATTGACTAGCAAAACTGCCTTAACTCCTCCCAGATCTTCATAAAGCAAGATTCAGGAGTGGCTTTAGTGGCATGCCTTGAAAATTAAATCTTTACGTCAAAAGAACGATGGGAAACATGACAATTCTCATTCCAGAAGGAAGTCAGATCTTCTATTGGTATCATTGTAATGCGTATGTCTGTGTATAAATACATCAACTTAGAGATCCCAACTCAGCATTTCATTCTCATCTGGCAAGCCTTTAACACATTGTCACCCCCTTCCTTGATGATTTTCTCCTCTACTAAGCTTTTGGTCTTTTGAAAAAGAAAAATAAATAAATAAAGGTACATAAATACTCATCCAAAAGGGTGAAAATGCTGAGAGGCTAAAAAGGGGTTGGCAGACTTTTTCTATAAGGGACCAGATAGTAGGTATTCTCTGCTTTGTAGGTCGTACTGTCTCTGTTGCGGCTACTCAACTCTGTAAACTGTAGTCTAGTGTGCAGCCACAGATAATACATCAACAAATGGACGTGGTTGTGTTCCAATAGTACTTTATTTACAGAAACAGGCAGTGGGCCAGATTTGGCTTGTGGCTTTGGTTTGCCAACTCCTGGGCTAGAAGATTTTAGAAACCAAGAAACTTGGTTTAGCAGGTAGGTGGGTAGGTAGATAGGTAGATAGACGTATAAATATGTAATATAAAATATGTATGTTACACTCTCTAGTAAACTGACCAAAGACAATTCAGTGGATCTCAGTAGGTACGTATGGTTACAGAACGTAAGTTTTGCTCCACTGCTCACAGCCTCCCTTAGATTATAATAAAAGCAAGTCTCTCATTAATTTCCACCATACTTAGGTTTTATTAGCAAATAGGTACAAAAAAAGTCCTGTATCCTTGATAAAGTCCTTCTTAGTGCCTGAAAATTTTTTCATGAAAACTTCACCTTAAGCAAACGTGATTTTACAAGTCCTGGTATTGGAGTTGTTGTTATTGTTGTTGTTGTACATGGCGACCCGTGTGAAACAGAACAAAACATTGCTGGTCCTGCACCATCTTTATATTGTTGTTATGCTTGAGTCCATTGTTGCAGCCACTGTATATTTTGAGTGCCTTCCAACCTATAGGGCTCACCTTCAAGTACTATATCAGGTAATATTCTGTTGTGCTCATAGGGTTTTCACTGACTAATTTTCAGAAGAAGATCACCAGGTCTTTCTTCCTAATCTGTCTTAGTCTAGAAACTCAGCTGAAACTTTTCCACCACGGGTGACCCAGCTAGTATTTAGAATATTGGTGGTATAACTTCCAGCATCATAGCAGCATGCAAGCCACCGCAAAACAACAAACTGACAGACCAGTGGTAGAGTTATGAGGTCACAAATCCTCCAAATCAGTGGTGGGACATGGGATTATTTAAAGACCAATCCTGGGTGACCCATAGAGTTTTTAACTCCTGTTCATGCAAGGAGGCTGGGGGTATTCTACAATATCTTGAATATCACTAAATTAACCAATAAGAGCCTATTTCAAATATGTATTTTGCTAATTAACCATCTACTAATTCCACCATTGATAACCAATTTCTAACATTCATTATGCTAATTACTAAAGTCTTTGGTGTTAATTGGTTCTGAAGATAGTAGAAGCATTTGTAGTAGCCACCTCTGTAACGTGGACCTTCTCGTTATATACTAGTTCATGGCCCCAGACATAGAAATCCCTGATTAGGGCATATGATTACCTTCCAGGTACAGATGGAAATTAACACACATGTATTTATATCCCACTGTCTACCCTTCAAAAATGTAAAAGTAATTTACAGACATAATACCTATCCCATTTTAATGACTGGCCTTTTCCATGTAGGATACTATACAGCTAAATGGGCTCTATCCAAGTTTACTGCCTGACAGGAGGTTAGAGCACTCCACAGCGGGCAGGCTGGGGAAAAAAGTGGACCAGACTCTGGAAGGGGAAGATGGTAATACATGTAGCAAAATTCATCCAGGATTACGCAGGCTTGAGAAGAATCCAAAGAGGATTCCAATCTGGAGTAGCAAAGATTGGCTTCAGTTACACAGAATGGAGATGGTGAGGCTGAAGATTATTCCAGGAAACCTGCCGCAATAGGAAAAGAGCCTCTATTCAGAATAGGATTTGACAGGGACAAAATGAGACAGCTGCCCAACAAATCAGATGGCTATTGAATGACTCAGTGAGACAGGGCCCAGTGACTCTGTGTGTTTAAGGAACAGAAAGGAAAGAAGGTGGCATCAGGGAGGGGCAGGCACCTTCTCCCTCAGGTGCACAGTGGCACAAGAACAACTGAAGAAAGACTGCTGTTGGTATATGGTCAGCTGCTTTCTGACGAGTTCCAAAAAAGGAGCAAAGAAACTTACTAAGAACCTAAATTTTATATCTAAGAGCTGGACTTGGACAAGAGAGGTTGTGCCAAGTACATAAAAATATTTAAAATGACTACTGACATTTACGATAATTCAGTCTGAGCTAAGAATTTTAAAATAGAGGTTATTCCTGTGAAATTGAGGTCTCAATAGCTTTCCTGGTTCACAACGTCTTCTCCAAAACTTTAACTCTCCCAGGTTCTTTCAGACCTATCCATTGTGTTGCCTATTCTGTGTAGCTTGCATCAGAGATAACTCAATGCTTGCAATACTCCAAGCCCTCTTTCAAAGGGTGTTGACAGCTTTAAGCGGTTTTGCCATTCTAAGAAAGGATCCAGTTGGTCATCTCTGGATGGGATTCCTACTAAGCAGTTTTCCTTGTGTTGGTCATAACAAATACTTGGCAAGTCCCAATGCTACACAAATATTACTATTGCAGAAAGAATCTCAGAGCACTCACTTCCAGCAACATGCAATGCAATAAAATTCAAGTGCAATGAAAAATTTTGGACATCGTGTTAAGGTATTTGTTGCTTTATTTGAACTGGCGTAATACGAATGCCCAAACACATGGGAAGTGATGAGATCACCAGGCAACTCATTCTTGAGATGATGACTTTTTAAGAATATACTTTTAACATTAAAATTTTTAAAGCTAAACAAAAATAGAAATAGTAATCCAATAAACCCCCACGTCCCCAGCACTCCTACTCAATGGTTATTCATGATTTTTCCAAGTTTACTTCTACCCCCTTTCTTTCTTTTCTGAAATTGGTGACATATTTTTGGCACTAAAACTGCAGTCAAAATTTAGAATTAATTTTGTGTTTTTCTGAATGCCTCTACTAAGAAAGTATTGCAGTATTTTGATTTGTTCACTTGCTTCGAATTCCTAACAACAAGCATTGAACACCTGTTATGTGAAAGGCTCCATGTACACTAACTTCTTCTGCCTTCAGCTGTTAAAAATGGTAAAGCAATTCCGGGAAAGTCAGACATCCTTCTAGATTTCTTTATCTCATTGCATACATGGCTTCCCTGTGGCAAGGATAGAGAAAGTAATCTAGCCAAGTTGTGTAGCTAATAATATGCCAGCATAAAAATTGGTACTTAATTTCTGTTTAAGAGCATTTGCCTTCTACCACTTTCTTCCAAAGCAATATTGTGTTGTTTTAATCATGTTAAACTAGAACAATAAAAGATGTTGCTAATTATTATTTATTTTGTTTGCATATCATTATAACTGTGCCCTGTGCCTGTAGAAAAGGAGCTAACAAAGTGTAGGAAACCGCAAACGTAACCACAGTTTGGAATAAGATAATCCCCAGCTCCTTCTAACAGCTTAGGACCTGTTCCAAGACACACGTTGCTGTCTCCTGTGGTTTGCTGGGTTTTGAGAGCCATGCCTGCTGGTACTGCTGGAGTTAAGGTCTGTCAGCATCTCCAGTAGGAAGCTTTATTCGTGCATTTATATCTCAGCTGTTTAAATTTGCCCTGAACAAGAACTTGACACAGAGTTTTAACCTGGGGGACATAAGCATGTCTAGGCATGTAAGAGTCATATATACCTATTTTTTTCTCTTTACACTAAAAATAAATAAATAAATAAGCTCATTAAAATATATATATGACAACTTAGCCACTTCAGAGCTATGCAAAAACAGTGGAGAATTTGTTCTGGAATTGGTTGATTCTTACCTGCATTAATGGTAGAACTTAAAGGCTTTTTTCCGTTAGTCAGAAAACTGCAACTCATAAAGCCAGGACACTTGAGATTTAAAAAAAAAAAAAAATAGAAATAAATCAATGAAATAAAAAGAGAGGACGAAAATAAAACACTGGCTTCTTAGAACCTGAAAATGAACTCTTATTCATCTAATATTTCACTTCTGTCTGTTTACCATAAGAGCACTTTGATATTTGGTATAATGACATTAAATAACCACAATTGAGACAAACGTTCTATAAGGGACTGTTATGGGTTGCCTCTAATGTGGTAATAGATGTCATTTTAAAAATGCAACTGTACCATCTGGATGAAAGACGGTGACTCCTAACACATTGGTTACAGACAATTGAATATTACAGCTGTCTTTCCTCCTGACATGCTGCTATCATTTTATGGAATGTAACCAGTGTTGGGTTGTCATGGAATTCATGCAGGATCAAGAAAGCCACCATTCAGAAAACGCTTGTGTTCATTATGAAGCACGTAATAAATTCTACATGGTTAAAGATGCACTTGCCTCCAATGTGGGGAAGAAAAAGAAACCTGATAAACACATTTCTAAGTGCTGGTGGGTATGTCTGAGTTTAAGGACATGCTCAACTTCTCGAAGCCCCAGCCTCCTCTCCTGTAAAATGGGGATTCTAACACTCCATAGAGTTACCATTAAAGGGAAATGCAATAATATGAGGAAGGAACCTAACCCAGTGCCTGGTACACAGTACGTGCTCAATAGGTTTTGGTGCCCTGCTGCTTAGAAAAGGGTGATACATTACTTTTGGGGTTCTATTTTATAATAATAAGTTGTCTTTTATTTTCTACATAACGGCTTTACTACTTCCTGGGTGTCAACCATTGGTCCCTGAATCAACTGAAGTTCTCTAATGTTTTCCATGCAGGAAGCTCATACCTTGGGGCACTAAAAAGATGAAGCATGGGTGTTACACAACCTACTATTTTTCTATCTTCTTCAGCAAAAGTGAAGAGTCTTACTTTCCACGTGTACTGTCAGAGAGACAGATGGGTAGAAAATAATAGTCTCCTAAAAATAAAATTATTTAGCTTTTATAATATACTTTCCACATCAAATTCTGGTTTTCCATAGAATTTTCAAATGATACTTAATCTTTGTCCCCTCAGTACTAGCTGACATGTGAAAGGGATTAATCCATTGGCTAGAAACTCTTCTTAACAAATATTTTATTCCAGCCTTTTTTTTATTATTATTATTTTCAAAGGATTGTTTCAACTATCTGACGATCGAATCTATGTTTTGCTTCAGACACATTTGAAGAGAGTTTTTGTTCACTTACAAATGAAGATGCACAGCCTTGTAGGAAAAGTCCCAGTGCTGATCCCGAGAGTTTAATACCCAACAACTATGCATTGAGTATATATATTCATTCAGGTACTCACACACAGATTTATAGAGACGAACATTTTGCCATACTTGCTTTAAATCTCTCTTCTCCCTCTCCATTTGTAACCATTATACTGAAGTTGGTTATAGCATCCTCATGCATGCTTTTATACTTCTTGTGTATTGCAGAGCCTCTGCATGGTGCAAATGGCTAATGCACTCAGCTGTTAACCAAAATGTTGGAGGTTTGAGTCCACCCAGAGGTACCTCAGTAAAAAGGCCAGGTGATCTACTTTGGAAAAATCAGCCACTGAAAACTCAATGAAGCACAGTTGTACTCTGACACAAATGGGGTCACCATGAGTCAAAAGCCACTCAACAGCAACTGTTGTGTTTTTTTCTGGTTTATATATTGCACAATGCTTTCACAAGTAACATAAGACAGGGCATCTAGTTATGAAAGATGTCAAACAAATGGTGTACACAGTACCATTTAGTTCAGTACCACTGAATCAATAAGCTGCAAAGTACTGTGGACTTGGTATTTTAGGGAAGTTGTGTAGAGCTGGATCTTTAATGGAAAGGAAGATTGAGATGGCTAAGGAGGTTGACAGTTCCCAAATAGAGGGAAAATGAGAACAGAGGCACTGTTTCCACTGTAGAAATATATAAGGTGTATTCACTTCATTGTTTATTTCCTGCCTCCTGCCTCATAGAAATATAGTTCATTTGCACTGAATTAAAGCTCTTACTTTGCACCTTGCCTTGTTCTGGGAGCTATGGGAGTAATAAAAGCTTTATAATGTGATTCCCTAATCATAATTGCGTTAAACCCATACATTACTGTAAGACAGATTAAGTTATTTACATTATCTGGCAACATGGCTCTCCAGTCCCAGTTCTGAACTGTGGCGTGGTTCTCTACACAGTTCTTTTATATTTCTTAGAAAAGTTTTCTCTCTTTCTTTACAAAAGTTCCATATATTTCTTAAAGATATGATTCCTGAAAGATTTATGGTTTTTATTTTACTGTCGATGTAGTTTCTTTTTTCTTACTATTATTTTCTAACTATCTAAAATCTCACGTAATGGAACTTTCTTGATATTTGAATATTCATCTTGTATTCAGGCACTTTGCCAATTATCAAACCTTTTCAACAAATTTTTTCTGACATTTCTAGGTAATAATGCATCCTCTTTTCTAACAGCTTTGACAATTATTTTTGTTTCATGTCTTATTGTGTAGGTCAGAACTTCCAGAATAATAACATGGAATATTGAAGACAACCGAGTAGGTTTGTTTTAGCCCAACTCGATAGGGATGTTTCAAGAGTTCTAAGTATTATGTTGGCTACTGATTTGAAATAGATTCTATATTGTGTTAGAGAAAATTTCTAGTATCCTATTATCTCTATTTGTCCCAGAGATCACCATCATACAAAACAAGGTATTCCTGAACCTCAGTGACCAGGCCCCTAAGTATATGTTTCTCTGAAAAAAAAAGAGGCCTTTCTTCTCTCCCCATAAAATGCCCTCCCATTTCCTGGCCAAGGTGGGAGTTTTCAGGCTTCTCAGGGGACACTCTAATCAATACTCCAATCTAGAGGGTAAGACTGGCTCCCACTGTCCCACATTCCCAAACTCTGAGATCTGCTATGCTGAGTCACACCAGGCATGGTGCTTGTCCAAGCAGGACTGTAACAAGCCCATCCAGGCTCTTTCTCATAGTCTTTCTATGTTTTGCTTCAGCCACATTTAAAGAGAGTTTTTTATATTAAAACTTTGGATGAGCTGAGAAGGCCACATTCCCTGTTGGAGTGCTAGGGGCCTCACAAACATCTCCTGAAAACAATTTTAGGGTGAGTCCAGTTTAAATGCATTAAAAAAAAAAAAAAAAAAAAAAAAAGTCTCTAAATCTGAAGATACATCTACCTTACTATACTAAAAATAACAACATTTCAAGGAGACCGGCTGTTTTCAGGGTGATGATGATTTCAAAGTTTTTCAGGGTGATGATGATTTCATGGAAGTATATGCCATGTACTAGTACCTACACCACGCCCCAAAGCTCCCTATCCCCTATCCCATCTGCATACCTTTCTCTCTTTGGCACATATCACCTTTTAACATACAGCATATTTTACTGATTTATTATATCATTGTTTTTTTCCTCCAGAATATGAGCTCCATGGGGATCAGAATCTTGTCTGCTTTGTTCACTTATGGATCCTAAGGCCCTAGAGTAGTACACAACATACCACAGTTGTCCAACAAATATTTTTTAAATAAATGAATGAACAACTAAATTCTTATGCTTTTCCTAAAACAAAGAAAACTATTATAAAAGGAAATTGATGTTTTTATCTTTAAAACCAGAAAATGAATAGCAGCTTTGAAATTACGTCTAACTTTAAAAGTAAAGCTTCATCTCCTTAGGCACCCTGTTGTACTTTTGTAGGACTGTAGGTTCTTAACCGGGAATACACACTGAGGAAAACAGTGTTGAATAAAGCGCCTGGTTAAGAAAGCAAGGGTATCAAAGCAGCCACCACATGTGATACCGAAATTGTGAGGCCCCCGAAGAAAGAATTCTTCCTCACTGGCCCAGAACTATGCTGGGAATGCAATAAATGTTTACTGAATAAATGAGTAAATAAATGCATGAAAAAATTGATAAAAATGAATAATATGTTCATGATATAAAAAATTCAGGAATGAGAATATCATGGAAACACTAGAAAGCCAATGTTGTCCCCCAAATACCTAATTTTTTAAAGGCTGTTTAGCATTGGTGGTCAGAAAAGGACTTTTGGTTAAAGAAATCATTCGTGGAAATTCAAATTGCTAATCATACTTTGAGCCTGCAATGGAGGAAAGAAGCAAAACCCAATAGGAGAGTTTCACACGCACCAAATATAATGGCCAACCCTAATTTACCTGCTTTTCCTTCCCCATTTCCTTTGTCAGCACTCTTGAATTTGAGTATGGCGTGTGCAAGTCAAAAAGAAAAAATGAGTTATAAAAATCTACTAGCCTTATCTAATTATGTTTAAGAACTTCAATTCCTCCAAGGAATCCCATCTTTTTTGCTCAGTAGCCATTACCATTATTATATGTTAGGATGCTAAATGAAGGCTACTTTGTGATTGTGATTCAGAATCCTTGGCAGTCACTGCAAAGCTAATTGTAACTTCCAATTAGTCTTCCCTGAGAAGGAGATGCAGCGTCTCTTCACTGATGTGATCTTGTGCTATGCACAAATTGGTCTGCGGAAACAGATTATAGCTTTGTGCCTCTGCAGCATTTTATTAAACCAAATCTGAAATTCAGAAGGGAGTTTTCATCGCTACTTTTCTTAGTATTGTTTCAACCTTAATATTGTAACTTGACACAAACCAGTGCTTGTAGGGAAAGAGTACGAGTCTTCAGTGGCTTGCCCTCTCTGGTTAATTTTACTGGGACTGCCCAAATGGCTCTGCTATTTCACTTCACCACACATTTTATCAGATGAAGTCTCTGTGTTCTACATGCACATATACATGGATTCCACAAAAATTTTATAGCTTTTTCAAAACACAGTTTTGAGGCCATTTAGGGAAAAATCTTTGTTAAAGGGACATGAGCTGCGTGAAAGGTTTGGTATTATGATTTGTCACCATAAACATTTGTTCTGCAAGTGTGGTTCCCAGGTCAGCAGTATAAACATCACCCGGGAACTTGTTAAAAATGCAAATTTGGGAGTTGCACACCAGGTGTAGTGAATCAGAAACCCTAAGAGTGGAAGCAGAAATCAGTGTCTTAACAAGCCTTTGGGGAGATTTCTGATGCCAGTTTGAGAACCAAAGGTCAAAGAGGTTATTGAGGGCATGTTGCCATAGACCATTGGTTCTCAAACACAGAGCATCAGAATCACCTGAAAGGCTTGTTAAAATACTGATTGCTGGGCCCACCACCAGTGTTTGTGATTCAGTAAGTGTGGGGTTCTGCCCAAGAATTTACGTCTTTAAGTTCCCACATGAAGCTGATGTTGCTGGCCTGGGAACCACACTCTGAGAAAAACTACAGTTTACTTCTTTGCAATCTTTAGTAGCAGGGTCGGGTGATCCCCTTGCTTACCTTGCTTACCAGATCATCTATAGTGAACAATTTCACATTTTTTCACCACATCAAAGATTCTGATTTTACGTATGGCTGGCATCTGTCTCTCTCCCAACCCCACAGCACCTTCCTGCAGAATCAAAGCCTCTTTTCAAATTTATAATCCCTGACAGGGACTGATGACCCAGGTAGAAGGTAAACACAGGCTTACTTGTGCTTACTTCCTAATTCGTAGTGAACAATTTCACGTTTGTCACCACATGAAACATGTGGTCAAACCCATGTGAAATTGTTCACTACACACTAGTAAGCGAGCACAAGATAGGCCCATGCTTACCCTGCCTGTTGGATAATCCACCCCTGTTTAGTAGCATGACAAAAACTATCAGCCTCTTGGAACTCGTAAGAGTTCCATGGTCTGAGAAATTTAAAAATTATACAACTAAATGGAAAATGCCAAGAGTTTTAAGAGGTCACAGAGAGACACGCTTCTGATACTCTAATATTGAAAGGGACCTTGGGGAATTGCGTACTCTGGAAACACACTGTAAACTGGTATATTACAGAACACAGGTACTTATTTCAATTTTTGCCAGGCAGTTAATATTGGAGAAATACATTTATTCTTGAAAGAAGAACAAGCACAGCAATAAAGGACTGCAAAGAATAAAGTACCAGACAGGAATTGAGAAGGAAACCCCAGTTGCCATTCTATCACTAACTTGCTGTGTGGACAAGTTTTAAACCATCCTATCAGTTTCTCTTTCAGTAAAATTCATTGAACAAATATCCATTGACTCAATGATGTGCAACACACCAAAATTCATGCAGCTGAAGAGACAAAGATAAGTTACACATCTTCCCTGAAGAAATTAACAACAACAAAAAATCAAGCCCATTGCCATTGAGTCAGTTCCTACTCACGGCAACCCTATAGGACAGAGTAGAACTATCCCACAGTGTTTCCGAGGCTATAAATCTTTATGGAATCAGGCTGCAATGCCACATCTTTCTCCCGCAGGGCAGCTGGTGGGTTCGAGTTCATGAATTTTCGGTTAGCAGCCAAGTGCTTAACACTGCGCCACCAGGGCTCCTTCCCTGAAGAAATACATGCATGTAAATAGCTACAGAACACCATAAAAAGGTGAGAATATTGCAGAGAAAAGTGCCCTAAACACTATGAAATCATGGTTCCCTGTCACTACATCCTAATGATGCCTCCATTCACCCAGGTCCCGGGTTTGATAATTTAGACTCACCTTCTCCTTCTTTTTCTGTTTCCCCTGATGTTCAAAGTCCTATCGATCCTCCCCTTGAAATCTCCCTCAGCACTGTTGTTTTCTTTCCTTGCCCATGGCCTTGTGTCATTCTCTGTCTTGGTCACTGTACTCCACAATTACTGCAATAGCCTTCACACAACACTAGATGCCTTCTTTCGTCCTTCCTTCTAAGGCATCCTGCAGCCTGTTACCATAGTCATCTTCCTAGAATGTTTTTTCCTCTATGTGTCTGTCAGTTTATTCTACTGTGGGGGCTTGTGTGTTGCTGTGATGCTGGAAGCTATGCCACCGGTATTCAGATACCAGCAGGGTCACCCATGGAGGACAGGTTTCAGATGAGCTTCCAGACTAAGACAGACTAGAATAAAGGACCCGGCAATCTACTTCTGAAAAGAATTAGCCAGTGAAAACCTATGAATAGCAGCAGAACATTGTCTGATAGAGTCCTGGAAGATGAGCCCCTCAGGTTGGAAGGCACTCAAAAGATGACTGGGGAAGAGCTGCCTCCTCAAGGTAGAGTCAACCTTAATAACACCGTTGGAGTCAAGCGTTCGGGACCTTATTGGCTGATGTGACACACCTCAAAATGAGAAGAAACAGCTGCAAGCATCCATTAATAAGTGGAACCTGGAATGTACAAAGTATGAATATAGGAAAATTGGAAATCATCAAAAATGAAATGGAGCACATAAATATTGATATCCTAGGCATTAGTGAGGTCAAATGGACTAGTATTGGCTATTTTGAATTGGAAAACCACATAGTCTCCTATGCCGGGAATGGCAACTTGAAGAGGAATGCTGTTGCATTCAGCCTCAAAAAGAACATTTCAAGATCTATCCTGAAGTACAATGCTGTCAGTGATAGGATAATATCCACATCCCTACAAGGAAGACCAGTTACTACTACTATTATTCAAATTTATGCACTAACCACTAAGGCCAAAGATGAAGAAATTGAAGATTTTTATCAGCTGCTGCAGTCTGAAATTGATCAAACATGCAATCAAGATGCATTGATAATTACTAGTGATTGGAATGTAGAATTTGGGAACAAACAAGAAGGATTGGTAGTTGGAAAATATGGCCTTGGTGATCGAAACAATGCCGGAGACCAAATGATAGAATTTTGCAAGACCAACAACTTCTTCATTGCAAATAACTTTTTTTACCAACATAAACAGCAATTATACACATGGACCTCGCAATATGGAATACACAGGAATTAAATTGGCTACATCTGTGTAAGAAGACAATGGAAAAGCTCAATATCATCAGTCAGAACAAGGCCAGGGGCCGACCATGGAATAGACCATCAATTGCTCATATGCAAGTTCAGGCTGAAACTGAAGAAAATCAAAGCAAGTCCACGAGAGCCAAAATATGACCTTGAGTATAACCCACTTGAATTTAGAGACCATCTCAAGAATAGATTTGATGTGTTGAACACTAATGGCCAAAGATCAGACAAGGTTATGGAATGACATCAAGCACATCATACATGAAGAAAGCAAGACATCATTGAAAAGACAGGAAAGAAAGAAAAGACCAAGATGGATCTCAGAGGAGACTCTGAAAATTGCTCTCCAACATGGAGCAGCTAACGTAAAAGGAAGAAATGATGAGGTAAAAGAACTGAACAAAAGATTTCAAAGGGGGCTCGAGAAGACAAAATAAAGTATTCTGACATGTGCAAAAAGCTGGAGATAGAAAACCAAATGGAAAGAACACAAGCGGCGTTTCTCAAGCTGAAAGAACTGAAGAAAAAATTCAAGCCTTGAGTTGCAATAGTGAAGGATTCTATGGGGAATATACTAAATGACACGGGAAGCATTAAAAGAAGATAGAAGGAATATACAGAGTCATTATACCAAAAAGAATTAGTCCACGTTCAGCCATTTCAAGATGTAGCATATGATCAGGAACCGACAATAATGAAGGAAGAATTCCAAGCTGCTCTGAAGGCATTGGGGAAAAACAAGGCTCCAGGAATTGACAGAATATCAATTGAAATGTTTCAACAAACTGATGCAGCACTGGAAGTGCTCACTTGTCTATGCCATGAAATTTGGAAGACAGCTACCTGGCCAACCAACTGCAAGAGATCTGTATTTATGACTATTCCCAAGAAAGGTGATCCAAACAAATGTGGAAATTATCAAACAATATCATTAATATCATATGTAAGCAAAATTTTGCTGAAGATCATTCAAAAGTGGCTGCAGCAGTATATCGACAGGGAACTGCCACAAATTCAGGCCGGATTCAGAAGAGGACGTGGAACGAGGGATATCATTGCTGATGTCAGATGGATCCTGGCTGAATGCAAGGAATACCAGAAGGATGTTTACCTGTGTTTTACTGACTATGCAAAGACATTAGACTGTGTGGATCATAACAAATTATGGATAACACTGTGAAGAATGGGAATTCCAGAACACTTAATTATGCTTATGAGGAATCTGTACACAGATCAAGAGGCAGTTGTTTGGACAGAAAAAGGGGATACTGAGTGGTTCAAAGTCAGGAAAGGTGTGCTTCAGGGTTGCATCCTTTCACCATGCCTATTCAATCTGTAGGCTGAGCAAATAATCAGAGAAGCTGGCCTATATGAAGAAGAATGGGACATCAGGATTAGAGGAAGACTCATTAACAACCAGCCTTATGCAGATGACACAACCTTGCTTCCTGAAAGTGAAAAGAGCTTGAAGTGCTTACTAATGAATATTAAAGACCACGGCCTTCTGTATGGATTACGCTTCAGCATAAAGAAAACAAAAATCCTCACAACTGGACCAATAAGCCACATCATGATAAATGGAGAAGAGATTGAAGTTGTCAAGGATTTCATTTCACTTGGATCCACAATCAACACCCACAGAAGCAGCAGTCATGAAATCAAAAGATGCATTGGATTGGGCAAATCTGCTGCAAATGACCTCTTTAAAGTGGTGAAAAGCAAAGACGTCACCTTGAAGGCTAAGGTGTGCCCGACCCAAGCCATGGTATTTTCAATCGTATCATACGCATGTGAAAGCTGGGTAATGAATAAGGAAGACAGAAGAAGAATTGACACATTTGAATTGTAGCATTGGCAAAGATTATTGAATATACCATGGATTGCCAAAAGAATGAACAAATCTGTCTTAGAAGTACAACCAGAATGCTCCTTAGAAGCAAGGATGGTGAGACTGCATCTTACATACTTTGGACATGCTGTCAGGAGGGATCAGTCCCTGGAAAAGGGCATCATGCTTGGTAAAGTACAGGGTCAGCGGAAAAGAGGAAGACCCTCAACAAGATGGATTGACACAGTGGCTGCAACAATGAACTTAAGTATAACAACGATTGTAAGGATGGTGCAGGACTGAGCAGTGTTTCTTTCTGTGGTACGTAGGGTTGCTATGAGTCAGAACCGACTCGACAGCACCTAACAACAACAACACAACAAAATGTTTTTATCGTTCTGTCCCAACTCTACGTCTGTTTATCAGTTTCTGCCTTAACTGCTTATTTTGGCATTCAAGCATCTTCATGAAGAGCCTCCCTCTTCTTTCCACCACACCCTGCCTTTCTTCCCCAGCAGTATGCCTCAGTGCTACTAGGCTTGGTTCTTCCTGCTCTTTCTTGTCTCACCAACACAATCCATGCATCAAAACTCTGAGCTTTTACTAATATTCCACCAGCCTCATGGAAGATCATCTGGGCCATCTTTCAAGACCCTCCCCTCCCCACCTTTAATGGTCTTTCAGTTTTCCAATCTCAGTGTTTTCTCCTGCTGAGTTTCTACCACCTGTATCAACAAGTTCATTACAGTCAATTTTTCTAATTGTTTCTAGAGCCTAGGGACATCGCTCCTTTGAGGGAAGTAATTGGGCCTTTTACTTTTGCATTTCTTCCTTCCCATGTGCCGCACTCCTAGGCCCACACAATGACTCTTGCTCATACATATAGTCAGCGCAGGGAAGGCAGCAGAGGCTTAGTAACAGTTTGGTAGGCACGTGAAGTAGGGCGGTGGACATCTGCTGTTTTCTTTTTGCCAGGCTGGCATCTCTGATTCCCATACTCTTTCTGTGTCATTCTGGTGCTGCTGAAAGATGTGGCCCAGGATTGGCTAACTGGAATTTTGGATTCCCTGGTCAGCCATGCTCACACACAGATAATTAAGTGGCCCAACCTAGGATGACTAGACCCAGTGAGACTCAGTTTGAAGCCTTTTATCAGCATTGCAGGAAAAAAAAACAAAAAACAAAAAAACCTCTCTGTTTGCTATTCGATACTTACCTGGAAATGCTAGCAGCCATCTTAGCAAAAGAAACTTACCTCAGATACATGCCAACCCAGAAGGAAGAAGAGTGGAAAGATGGGGAAAGACACATCGCCTGAATTCAGCTGTGGCTAAAGCCAGTACCCTCCACTGTTCGTAAGTCAATAAAAGCCTTGTTTTCCTTAAGTTTGTTTGATTTTGTTCCCATTATTTGCTGTAGGTAGATACCTGACTAACTCAAATAAAAATAATAAATGCTGATAAAAATTGAGAATTTACGACATACAAAACAAGATGCTATGTACTTACATGCATTTAATCTTTTGATAGAAGACATTTTATAAATAATTACAGTGAGTCAATAATAGTAGATGGTTTCTTTCTGATTGAAATAAGATATTGATGGCAAAGTTTATATACCAGACAATAGTCTAGATTGCTCATGATAGATTCTCTAATTCTAAAATGTGACAAAGTGGTAGACAACATGTCTTAATCTAAATCTGCAGCTACTGAGCAATTCAAGTATAAGACTTGCATCTGCCAATGACAATATCTTTACTCCAAGAATAAACTATTTAACACAATAAAAAAGGAGCTAGGGCATACAGTATAGAATATGTGAATATCTCTGTCTTAGTCATCTTGTGCTGCCATAACAGAAAAAGCACAAGTGGATGGCTTTACCAAGGAGAAATTTATTTTCTCACAGCCTAGTAGGTTACAAATCTAAATTCAGGGCATCGGCTCCAGGGGAAGGCTTTCTCTCTCTGTCAGCTCTGCAGGAAGGTCCTTGTCCTCAATCTTCCCCTGGTTGAGGAGCTTCTCAGGCACAGGGACCCTGTGTCCAAAGGACACGCTCTGCTCCTGGTACTGCTTTCTCGGAGGTATGAGGTCCCCAACTCTCTGCTTGCTTCTCTTTCCTTTTATCTCTTAAGAGATAAAAGGTGGTACAGGCCACACCCCAGGGAAACTCCCTTTACCGTGTGTCAGGGGGGTGACCTGAGCAAGAGTGGTGTTACAAGCCCTCCCTAATCCTCTTTAGCATAAAATTATGATCACAAAATGGAGGACAACCACACAATACTGGGAATCATGGCCTAGCCAAGTTGACACATATTTTTGGGGGGACACAATTCAACCCATGACACTCTCCATAGCTCAACTTTTCAGAATGTAATTAATTCATTAAATACTTGAACATTCATGTGCATATTTTTATTTTTACACTATAATTTGTAGTATTTTACAAAATAGAGAAATGCAAAAATTGATATAAAAATTAACTATTCATAACTTAGTTGAATATCATTATGTTAAAAAGAAATCTTTCGTGCAATGAGTAAAGTAAGGTTTAGAATATGACTATGGTTTAGAATCTTCTGATGTTAAGCCCGTGGGCAAGCCCCTTTATAAGAGATTGACAACTAGAACTGATATATACACAGCAACATCAACTTAAGATTCTGAAGGGGTACTTTGGTTAACAGAAAGGCTTGAATTCCTGCTACTTTTATTGTTGTAATTATTTTTAGACTTGGATTCTATTTGAAATCTTTTAAAATGTGATTACTTTCTACATGTGGACATGTACCATAAGTAGGCATTCAAGCTAAAAACGAAATCAATTAAGGGGTCTGACTTGGATTTCAATTTCTCAAAATAAGATTCTTTTCCTCAGTGGGGGGGCAGTGGAAGGGGGTGAGTCTTGGTAACACATCTTTAATTTATGCTCAGCGAACTACGAGAGTTTTGGCTTTGAGCTCTTTTCAACAGAATGAACTGAAAAAGCCCATGTTTTAAGCCTCTAATTAAAATCATGCTATTCGCCTAAGGTTGCTGTGAGTCGGAATCAACTCAACAGCAATGGATTTTATTTGCCTAATAAAAGCTTGTTGTCATATCCACCATTACGTTTTGAACTCAGGGTGTTTGCTTGTCCTTAAAAAAAAAAAAACTCTTGAAAAATTGTATCTCCTTTGCAAGGACAGTTTCTGACGCTCGGGGAGGCCTAAACCTGGGTAACCCCAAGTTAACGTGGCCAAAGGGACCTCTTTCATCAGATGCAGGTGCCCACAACTGAACTTTCTGGAGAACAACAAAATAGAAAGAAAAATTTAAGTTAAAGAAAGGAGGGGGCGGAAGAAGAGCAATAAAGGAAAGACCACATCAGGCTATGAGAAGGCAGGGACAGAGCCTGTACCTTGTGGTCGTTCTTTACAGAGGGCAGTAATGCACTTCCACTCCCTCTTGGCTCCTTATTTCTCCAGCCCCCCGCTGGTGTCCAGGTAGAGGCAACACCTTCACGCAGAACTGTTATGGCAAAGACCCCTCGAAGACCAGGCTGTTATCTAGTTTATGTTAACAAGCCGGAGGTTCCTTTCCCTTTAGAAAGAGAAAAGGAACCTGAAGATTATGATACAGAATTATGCTAGAGGAATCTGAAAAGCACTTTATCCCCAAATGTAGTGTTGCTTTCCGAAGGGCCAGTTTTCTTCGGTGCAGCCAGCTGGCCAAAGACAATGGGGTCTTTTCTGAATTATCATCGTGCAGTAGGTGTGAAATGTAATTTTAGAGCCAGCCACAGAGAACTAATCAGGGACCTGTTCGCAGTAGGGATCAATGACTCTGAAATTTCTCAAAGACTCCAAATGCAAAATGACATTGGCCTTAATGCAGTTCTGTACACAGCATATCACTCAGCAGTGTTGAAGCAGCAGAATTTGGACACGCTAGCTGAGCATGTGGAGGAATCCAGAAAAGTGGTTGTCATTTTGTCAGAGCCAGGGAAATAATGGCAAAAGAAAAGCACAGCCACAGATCAGAGGAGAACAGCCAGGAGAAGCAAGCACATGGGACCAGAGTCTATGTCTGCCATGAAGGTAGTCTGCCTCTGGACCATGAATGCAAGTGTTTGAGCCACAAGAATGTATCATAAGGGATATTGTGCTTAATGGCCCACTAGCTGAAAAGCCTGCCAAACCTATTATCTGATCCTAAGAAGGGAAACAAAACAATTTGCTTGAACCAACTCAGGAGAAAAAAAATTTCTTAATTTCTAAGCCAAGCTATAACTTACTAATAAGTATGCAAACCCTGGCTAAGGCAATGGCTAAGCTTCTGTATTTTTATTTTGTCAAGGGAAAGAAGACGGAATTTAAAATCTTAAGGGATATAATGGCAATAATAAAACCCACTGCTGTCGAGTAGATTCCGATTCATAGCAACCCTAGCACAGAGTAGAACTGCCCCATAGAGTTTCCAAGGAGCGCCTGGAGGATTTGAACTGCTGACCTCCTGGTTAGCAGCCGTACACTTAACCACTATGTCACCAGGGTTTCCATGGCAATAATAGAGCTTGCTAAACAGATGTATTTAATTTTTTACTGAGTGTTTTGTATTGTCCTAGAAACTAGAGGGACTACAATGAAATCAAGGTTTTTCTGGGATATAAGACACATGGAAAATGAAGAGTTTGAGAGCTAAACAGTTATTCGAAACCATGACTGAAGTGATGTCACAAGACTGAATTGCTGCCAAGAGGCAGTAAGCTACATCCTCAGAGCTCCCTGCCATTTAGCAATCACATACTGTACAGGGTTCCTATCTACTTGGACTCATAACTTAACAAGCCACTGAACTTCCCTGATTCTCAAAGTCTACAGCTCAATAATGGGGTTGGACTTGAGGCCTCCAACGCTCTAAAATCTCTATGGATTTGTGAAGATTTCCTAGATCCTATAAAGATAGTTTGCTGAACAAACTGCCTTTCTTCCTCTCCAAATAGGAAACTCACTAAAGCTGAAATATTGAAGGTCAAAGAGGAACTCAGGGTTTGTAGAGATTAAGGAACAAAATGATTCTTCTTTAACACATATACCTACTTATGTCAGTCAATAAGTGTCCCTAGTTTTATAGAGAATTATAAGATGTACAATTCTGTAAAGTCTTCCTCTAGCTTTTTAACCTCAGAACATTACATAATGCATTAAGTGGTTAATACTTGAACTGGATGGCTAAAGGAGGAAATAAACTTATTGATTAAATAAAACAGGAAATGTAGAAATTGTATCAAATATAAGAAGATAGAATGTAAACAACAAAAATTTCTTTGCTTATTGAACATGTTCTCTCCCTGACTATGCCCCTCAGATTTTAAACTGCAGGAATGATCATTGTCAATGGCAACTCATGCATATCTCAAACAATACTCTGTCATTCAGAAATAAAAACTGGAGCACTATTATTCAATAGCTGTAATTTTGTTAGGCTAATTTTTTTGTCTTTTATAGAGGACTGATTCTATGGCATTTAAAATTCAGACATACTTTCAATTCCTCATATTGATTCTATTAAAGTAATATATCTCTTTCCTATATTGATTCTTTCCTCTTTTATTTAATTAAACTATAATAATACATTTGGTAATGTTGGAAATCTTGAAATGTCTGCTTCCATTTTCTCACTTTATTTAAAATAATAGTAGATTGATCTCATGTGCAATGCTATACGAAAGGAGTCTGGGTAGTAAAACTGGTTTGCAACCTGCTGCTAACTAAAACGTTGGTGGTTGGAACCCACCCAGGGGCTCCAAGAAAGAAAGGCCTGGTGATCTGATTCCAAAAAGATTGCCGTTGTCAGGTGCTATCTCATTGGTTTCAACTCATAGTGACCGTATGTACAGCAGAACGAAACATTGCTCAATCCTATGCCACCCTTACAACTATTGCTATGTTTGAGCCCATTGTTACATCCACGGTGTTAATCCATCTTGTTCAGGGTCTTCCACTTTTTCGCTGACTCTCTATATTACCACACATGAGGTCCTTCTCCAAGGACTGCTCCCTCCTTATAACATGTCCAAAGTACATGAGATAAAGTCTTGCCATCCTGGCTTCTAAGGAGCATACTGGCTGTACATCTTCCAAGACAGATTTGCTTGTTCTTCTGGCATTCCATGTGTCCTATTCATCTACTGCTGCTATAACAGAAATAGCACAAGTGGATGGCTTTAACAAATAAAAATTTATTTCTTCACAGTAAAGTAGGCTAAAAGTCCAAATTCAGGGCATCAGCTCCAGGCAAAGTCTTTCTCTCTCTGTCGACCTTCTCATCAAACTTCCCCCAGACTAGGAGCTTCTCCACACAGAGACCCTGGATCTCCCTTTACATTGGATCAGAGATGTGACCTTAGTAAGGGCTTTACAATCCCACCCTAATCCACCTTAACACAAACTTACAATCACAAAGTGGAGGACAACCACACAATACTGAGAATTATGGCCTGACCAAGTTGACACATACTTTGGGGGGACACAAGTCAATCCATGACATCATGCTAAGTTCAATATTCTTTGCCAACAACCATAATTCAAATACATCAACTCTTCTTCGGTCTTCCTTATTCATTGCCCAGTTGTTGCATGCATATGAGACGACTGAAAATACTATGTCTTGGGTCAGGTGTACCTTAGCCCTCAAAGAGAAACCTTTACTTTTCAACACATTAAAGACTATAGCCAAGAAAACCCTACAGAGTAATTCAACTCTGTAACATATGGGGTCCTCATGAATTAGGGGCTGACTCCATGATAGCTAACAAAAACAACAAATGCTTTATGAGGAGATGTTCACATTTATTTGTATTGCACCATCATTGTACTTGAGTGAATGGTGCAATACTGAGCATAGCCAGTTCAGGAAATGTGCACAATTTTTATCAGTAGCACATGTAAAAGCAAATAGGAAATTAAGGAAACTTCACAAAGTCACTTAGTTAATCTTGTTTTATAATATAAGGGCATACTAACTTTGTGCTGACATAGCAAACTACTAGAATCTAATATCACACTTTAGCTTTCTAAACACCAAATATTTGGTAAATAATTTACAGAAGAGGCACACAACATTAATTCCCAGACATAACTCTCTCTTTTCATACCAATCATTCACTTCCTACTGTAATTTGTCTTTTATTATGAAGCATTTTCAGCTGCAGTACTTCTATTGATCACGCTAATTGCTAAGAGTATTTTCTATCCCAGAAATAATATACTGGCATTTTGATGTGATATTGAAAAACTAGAAATTGCACATAACTAAACTAATTGAACCCAGCTTTTGCTTTATTAATTCATAGCCAGGTTAAAAAAAAAAAAAGAAATACCATAGTTTCTTTATTTTTAGTCATAACTAATGCTTTCTTAAAGTCATTGTCTCATATTATAACCAGGGCTTCGAACTGGTTTAAACCAGTTCAGTCGTGGTCAATGAAGCAAAACCAGAACAGGCCTGAATTTTTACAATTTGAGTGAACCCAGAACAACAACCAGAATAAGAAAAATTACAGGTCAAAGCCCTGCAATGGGAGATTCAGAAGAGGCGTAGTGAGCTCTTTCAGGAGCCTGATGCATGAGATTGTATTATGGGCAGGACAGTGGAGAACAACACATATTCAAAGTGGTGGGATCAGCCACCATCTTTGAGTGGGGCACCACTATTTTCAACTCTGCTGAGAATCCAAAGGAAAGAAATTTGGTTGTTATTCCACGGGTATGCTACCCTTGTTTTTGAAGAGCGAGATTAGGTTTCCAGCAGGGCTTCAACCAATAATTGTTCCCAATTCAGTTGTCATTCTGGTTCACCCACATTTTGAAAATTTGGGTCTGTTCTGATTTTGCTTCGTCGGCCATGACTGAACCAGTTAGAACCACTTTGAAGTCCTAGTTATAACATTTACAAAGGCTACCATACTTATGCATCTGCCTCCAAGCATCTCTGGAGTAATTTTAAGTTGTACAAGTGAAGTGTGTTCTTGAAAATATACAGGTAATATTCTGGGGAGCCATTGAATTGTCTCCATAGGATTCCTGACAACCTTTATCTCATAGATGATCTACAAGACTTGGAGCATAGTGAAAATCTCAATTGCTAAAATCAAAATAGGATTTTGAAGTATAATAAAACTCAAATAGTCAGACTCAATCAGAATTACATGTGTATTTGACTATAGAAAAATCCAGAAAATCCAACATTATGTCATGTAGTCCCCTAATGTGCCTAGAAGATGAACTAGTTAGGTCTAACATGGGTGGAAAGACATTCTTCTTCCCAATAGCCATGGCCTTCCTCATCATGCCTGTAGTTTGCATATTCATGCGCGATAAGCTCACTGTTGAGAATGTACCAGGCATTGCACTAAATGCTAAGAGTAACAAGAAAAAAGCCATAGTGTTTGCCCTTAAGGAACCTACTGTCAAAATTCTGGGACCAACCAAAAAGAAAAAAAGCCCAAACCCATTGCCTTCAAGTCGATTCTGACTCATAGTGACCCTATGTGAGACAGTAGAACTGTCCATACAGTTTCCAAAACAGTAATCTTTATGAGACAACCACAGCTTTCTCCTTCAAACCAGCTGGTGGGTTCAAACCCAGCTGAGTGCTTAACTACTGCACCACCAGGGCTCCAAGAAGACCCATACTATGCCTTAATTGAAGGTGATAGCAGACAGATCAATTTATCCAATGAGTCTACAAGAATATATTAAGTACCTGTTATTGTTAGGTGCCATCGAGTCAGTTCCAACTCATAGCAACCCTATGCAGAACAGAAGGAAATACTGGTGGTCCTGCGCCATCCTCACAATTGTTGTCACACTTGAGCCCGTTATTGCAGCCACTGTGTCAATCCACCGTGTCAATGTGGCAGTCTGCTTCCATAAAGACTTATAGCCTTGAAAACCATATTGGGCAGTTCTACTCTGTCTATAGTGTCACTATGAGTCACAACCTACTCAGCGACAATGGGTTTCAATGGGCAGTCTATTAAAAAAAATTTTGCTCCCAATTTTCACATTCCAATCTCTAGTAATTTTCAATTCATGTTGATTGCATGCAAAAGTTGGAAAAAAAGAAGAAGGACCAGCACTTGGAAAGTATGGCCTTACTAACAGAAATGATATCAGAGATCACATGAAAGAGTTTTACAAGACCAGGTCATATTTATTGCAAACACCTTTTTTCAACAACAACTTAAAGAGTGACTATACATGTGCGCCTTGCTGGATGGAACACACAGGAAGCAAATCAACTGTATCTGTGGAAAGAGACAATGGAGAAACTCAATATCACCAGTCAGAACGAGGCCAGGGGACAACTGTGGGACAGACCATCAATTGTTAGTATAAAAGTTCAAATTGAAGCTGAAGAAAACTTATACAAATCCACAAGAGCAAAGAACAACTTTGAGTACATCCCAGCTGAATTTAGAGACCATCTAAAGAATAGATTTGACACACTGAACACTAATGACCACAACCAGACTTTTGGGATGACATCAAGGACATCATACATGAAGAAGGTAAGGGGTCATTAAAAAGACAGGAAAGAAAGAAAAGACCAAAATGGAGGTCAGAAGAGACTCTGAATTTGCTCTTGAAAGCAAACTGAAGAAATGATCACGTAAAAGAGCTGAAAAGATTTCAAAGGGCAGCTGGGAAGACAAAGTAAAGTGTCAGAATAAAATGTGCAAAGGCCTGGAGTTAGAAAACCAAAAGGGAAGAACAAGGTCAGTATTTCTCAAGCTGAAAGAACTGGAGAGAAAATTCAAGCTTTGAGTTACAATGTTGAAAGATCCTACAGGAAAAATATTGAATGACCCCCAGAAGTATCAAAAGAAGATGGAAAGGATACAGAGTCATGTACCAAAAAGAATTGGTAGACATTCAACCATTTCAGAAATTAAATGATAATATAATTCCTGAACCTTCTCATATGATCCGTATTTGTGCCCATCCCAAAGAAAGGTGATCCAACAGAATGTGGAAATTATTGAACAGTGTCATTATTATCACAGTCAAGTAAAATTTTGCTGAAGGTCACTCAAAAATGTTCACAGCAGTACATCCACAGGGAACTGCAGGAATTCAAGCTGGATTCAGAAGAGGGTGTGGAACAAGGGATGTCATTGCTGATGTCAGATGAATCTTTGCTGAAAGCAGAGAATACCAGAAATATGTCTACCTGTTTTTTTACTGACTATGCAAAGGCATTCAACTGCATGTATCATAACAAATTATGGATAACATTGCAAAGAACAGTAATTCCAGAACACTTAATTGTGCTCATGCAGAACTTGTACATAGACCAAGAGGCAGTTGTTCAAACAGAACAATAAAATACTGAGTGGTTTAAAATCAGGAAAGGTGTGCATCAGGGTTGTACCCTTTCGCCATAATTATTCAGTCTATATGCTGAGCAAATAATCCAAGAAGCCAGGCTACAGGAAAAAGAACACATCATTAGGATTAGAGGATGAGTCGTTAACAACCTGGAATATGCAAATGACACAACCTTACCTGCTGAGATGGGAAGAGAGTTTGAAGCACTTACTGATGAAACTCAAAGCCTTCAGTGTGAATTAAACCTCAGCATGAAGAAAACAAAAATCCTCTCAGCTGAACCAATAAGCAGCATCATGATAAGAGGAGAAAAAAAAAATTGGAATTGTCAAAGATTTCATTTTACTTGGATCCACAATCAACACTCATGGAAGCAGCAGTCAAGAAATCAAATAGTGTATTCCATTGAGCAAATCTGTTGCAAAAGATGTCTTTAAAGTGTTAGAAAACAAAGATGTCACTTTGAGGACTAAGGTGCGCCTGACCCAGACCATGATGTTTTCAATCACCTCATACTCATATGCATGCAAAAGCTGGGCAATGAACAAAGAAGAAAGAAGAAGAATGGATGCCTTTGATTATGGTGTTGGTGAAGAATACTGAATATACCACAGGCTGCCAAAAGGAAAAATATCTGTATTGGAAGAAGTACAGCCAGAATGCTCCTTAGAAGCAAGGATGGCAAAGCTTTGTCTCACGTACTTTGGACATGTTATCAGGACAGAGTAGTCCCTGGAGAATGACATCATGCTTGGTAAAGTAGAGGTTCAGTGAAAAAGAAGAAGATGCTTGACAAGATGGATTGACATAGTGGCTGCAATAATGCACTTTAAGCATAAAAACGATCGTGACAATGGTGCAGGACTGGGCAGTGTTTCATTCTGTTGTACATAGGGTTGCTATGAGTTGGAAGTGACTAAACAGCACCTAACAACAACACAACAGGGTATTAAGGGACAATGTAAAGAAACCCTGGTAACGCAGTGGTTAAGCGCCTGTCTGCTACCCAAAAGGTCAGCAGTACAAATCCACCAGCTGGTTCACAGGAAAAAGATATGGCAGTCTGCTTCCATAAAGATTATAGCCTCAGAAACCCCATAGGGCAGTTCTACTCTGTTCTATAGGGTCACTATGAGTTGGAAATGACTTGATGGCAATGGGTGGGTGTCTCAGTTATCTAGTGCTACTATAACAGAAATACCACAGGTAGATGGCTTTAATGAAGAGAAATTTATTCTCTCACAGTCTAGGAGGCTAGAAGTCTGAATTCAGAGTGCCAGTTCTGTTGTTTCTTGGGGAAGGCCCTTGTCATCAATCTCCCCTTCGGACAAGGAGTTTTTCAGCACAGGGACCCTGGGGCCAAAAGATACGCTCCTCTCCTGTCTTTTCTTGCTTGGTGGTATGAGATCCCTGTCCTCTCTGCTCCATTCTCTCTTTTATGTCTCAAAAGAGATTGACTCAAGATACAACCTAATCCAGTAGATTGAGTCCTGCCTCATTAAAATAACTGCCTCTAATCTTTCAATCCTATCTCTACCATCATAGAGGTTAGGATTTACAACACATAGGATAATCACATCAGATCACAAAACGGTGAACACACACTACTGGGAATCACGGCCTAGCCAAGTTGATACACATTTTGGGAGAACACAATTCAATCCATAATTGTGGATTTCTATACACTGTATAGAAAGTATATAGAAAGTGTATAGAAAGTGCATAGAAAGTGTATAGAAAGACATCACTTTGATGGGTGGGAAGTGCTTGGTTCTCTAAAAGATAAGTCAAAGGTGACTGACAGAAGAAAAGAGCAGTTTAATACAGAGCTTTCTTGACAGATGGAAAAATGTGTACAAAGGCCATGAAGCAGGCAAGAGAATAGCTTGCCAGAGAAACTAAAGGGTCAATATGGCTACATCAAAAAGAGAAAGGGGGAAGTTTTATGAGATGGAAAAGAAGTGAGGCCAGACTATGCAGGGTCTCATATACCAATTTAAGAATTTTTATCTTGATCCCAACAGTCTCTGAATGATTGGGGTCAGATGTGGGACTGATGGGCTTATATTTGCATTACTAGAATTATTTCCTGCCTGCTCTGTGGAGAATAGATTAGAGGGGTCAGATGTACAAAGCTATAGGGGAAGTCCAGGTAATAGTGGTATGATGGGGAGTTGGCAAAAAAAAAAAAAAAAGGCATATTCAAGAGATATTTAGGAGGAAAAATGAAGAGAATGAGGAAAGAATTTAAAAGGTGGAGATAATTTTTCTTTTTTTTGAAAGTGGGGATAAGGGAGAATATGGTACCAAGGATGGCTTCTAGGTTTCTGGTTTGTGAAACAGAATGGCTGGTGGGACCCTTCACTAAAGTGGAGAGACATGGGATAGGACCAGGGTTAAGAAGAGCTATGGCAGGTCGGGGGAAGATAATATCTAGGATGACTCAAAAGTGTCTAACCTGGACTTCTATAGCATTTAGTAGGTAGTAAAGACTTCATGAATGTGTGTTTATGCCTTTTGGGGTAGGAGTGAATTTTTGGTCATTGTCAAATATCATATTTTTATTTAAAAATTGTGTATATTCATTACTGTACCATACATATATCAAGAATTTAGGACAAGTTTTTTTTATTGCAATACTTCTCAGTCAATTATAGTATAGCATTGCTCATTTACTCTCCCTTCCCATGGCACACATCTATGGAGTCCCCTCCCCTGATTTCCACCCACCAATTATGGTCATCACTCTATCTGGATCATGATATGGAAATAAATGGTCAATGGAGTCAGACTTCATAGTTCAAATCCTGGTAATGTCACTTGCTAATTGTATGATTGTGGTCAAGTTAACCAAACATTTTGCATCTGTTTTTTTTCATCTATTACATTAGTCATTGATTATATACTCATTATATTATTCACTTATCATAATACCTCCTTGAGGAATTTTGTGAGACTTTAATGAGAGGACCTATCTAAAAGGCAGGGTACAGTACCTGGTAGATGCTCAGAAAATGGTATCTTCCAAAAGAATCACATAATCCTCTCAGTCAATGCATGAAAGGTATTCAGCAAAGTTCAACACCCATTCCTAATAAAAACTCTCAATAAAATAGGTATAGAAGGGAAATTCCTCAGCATAATAAAGGGCGTCTATACAAAACCAAGAGCCAACATCATTTTTAATGAAGAGAGGCTAAAAACATTCCCCTTGAGAACAGGAACAAGACAAGGATGCCCTTTATCACCACTCCTATTTAACATTCTGCTGGAAGACCTAGCTAGAGCAATAAGGCAAGAAAAAGAAATAAAGGGCATCCAAATTAGTAATAAAGAAGTAAAACTGTCTCCATTTGCAGATGATATGATACTATACACAGAAAATCCTAAAGACTCCAAAAAAAAAAAAAAAAATACTAGAACTAATAGAAAGATTCAGCAAAGTAGCATGCTACAAGATAAACATACAAAAATCAGTTGGATTCCTATACACCAATAAAGAGAACAACAAAAAGGAAATCAGGAAAACAATACCATTTATAATAGCCCCTAAAAAAATAAAATACTTAAGAATAAATCTAACCAGGGATGTAAAAGACCTATATAAAGAAAACTACAAACCACTACTGTAAGAAACCAAAAGAGATCTATATAAGTGGAAAAACATACCACGCTCATGGATAGGTAGACTCAACATTGTGAAAATGTCAATTCTACCCAAAGCAATCTACAAGTACAATGCAATCCCCAATCCAAGTACCAAAAATACCAACAGCATTTTTTAAAGAGATGGAAAAACTAATCATTAACTTCATATGGAAAGCAAACAAGCCCCAGATAAATAAAGCACTATTGAAGAAGAAGAACCTACTTCAGAGCCTACTATACAGCTACAGTAGTTAAAAAAGCCTGGTACTGGTACAATGATAGATACATCGATCAATGAAACGTAATTGAGAACCCAGATGTAAATCCACCTACCTTCGGTCACCTGATCTTCAACAAAGGCCCAAAGTCCATCAAATAGGGAAAAGACAACCTTTTTAACAAACGGTGCTGGCAAAACTAGATGTCCATCTACAAAAAAAAAAAAAAAATGAAACAAGACCCATATCTCACACTATACAAAAAAACTTATTCAAAATAGATAAAAAACATAAATATAAAACCAAAAACTATAAAAATCACAGAAGAAAAAATAGGATCAATGCTAGAGATCCTAAAACACAGCATTAACAGGATACAAAACATAACTAACTACACACAAACTACAGAAGATAAGCTAGACAACTGGGATCTTCTAAAAATTAAACACTTGTGCTCATCAAAAGACTTCACCAAAAGAGTAAAAAGAGAACATACAGACTGGGAAAAAAAAATTTGGCTATGACAAATCAGACAAAGGCCTAATCTCTAAAATCGATGGGAAAATCTAACACTTCTACAACAAAAAGACAAATAATCCAACTAAAAAAATGGATAAAGGAAATGAACACTTTACCGAAGAAGACATCCAAGCAGCCAGTAGGCACATGAGGAAATGCTCGCCATCACTAGCCATTAAAAGAAATGCAAATCAAGACCACAATGAGATACCATCTCATCCCAGCTTTACTGGCAAGAATCAAAAAACAGAAAATAAAAAATGTTGGGGAGGCTGTGGGGAGATTGGAATTCTTATGTACTGCTGGTGGGAATGCAAAATGGTACAGCCATTTTGAAAAACAATATGGCGCTTCCTTAGAAAGCTAGAAATAGAAATGCCACATGATCCACAATCCCACTCCTAGGAATATATCCTAGAGAAACAAGAGCTGTCACACGAATAGACATATGCACACCCATGTTCTCCACAGCAAAAGTTGGAAACAACCTAGATGCCCATGAACAGGTGAATAGATAAACAAATTGTGGTACATACACACAATGGAGTACTATGCAATAATAAAGGACAATGATGAATCTGCAAAGCATTTCACAACATGGATGAATTTGGAGGGTATTATTCTGAATGAAATAAGTCAATCACAAAAGCACAAATATTATGAGACCACTGCTATAAAAACTCATGAAAAGGTTTATACAAAAAGAAACAAACTTTGATGGTTATGAGGGAAGGGATGGGTAGGAATGGAAATACACTAAATAGACAATAGATAAGTGTAACTCTGGTGAAGGGTAAGGCAGTACACAATACTAGGGAAGCCAGCACAAGGCAATATCATAAAAGCTCCACAGACACATCCAAACTCCCTGAGGGACTGAATTACCGGGCTGAGGGCTGTGCAACCATGGCCTCAGGGAACATCTAGTTCAATTGGCATAGCATAGTTTATAAAGAAAATGTTCTACATTCTACTTTGGTGAGTAGCATCTGCGTTCTTAAAAGTTTTTAAGGGCCCAACTAAGATAGTCCACTGGTCCCACCCCTTCTGGAGCAAGGGAGAATGAAGAAAACCAAAGACATAAGGGAAAGATTAGCCAAAGGACTAATGGAACACAATTACCACAGCATCCACCAGACTGAATCCAGCACAACTAGATGGTGCCCGACTGACCGCACTAACTGCTCTGACAGGGATCACAATAGAGGGTCCAGTACAGAGCTGGAGAAAAATATAGAACAGAATCCTAACTCACACACACAGACAGACAAAAAAAACAGAGTTACTGGCCTGTACAGAGACTGGAGAAACCCCAAGAGTATGGCTCCCAGACACCGTTTTAGCTCAGTAAAGAAGTCACCCCTGAGGCTCACCCTTCATCCAAAGATTAGACAGGCCCATAAAACAAAGCAAGACTAAAAGGGCACACCAGCCCAGGGACAAGGACTAGAAGGCAGGAGGGGACAGGAAAGCTGGTAATAGGGAACCCAAGGTCTAGAAGAGTGTTGACATGTCGTGGGATTGGTAACCAACGCCACAAAATAATATGTGTACTAATTGTTTAATGAGAAGCTTGTATGTTCTGTAAACCTTCACCTAAAGTACAATCAAAAAAAAAAAAAAAGTTGTCTTCTTTACAATTTCAGATTTCCTTGCCCCTATCCTGACACTCTCTCCCCTGGAAAACCAGGATGGTAGATGTCGCTTGCTGAAAGTGAAGAGGACTTGAAGCACTTACTAATGAAGATCAAAGACCACAGCCTTCAGTATGGATTACACCTCAACATAAAGAAAACAAAAAATCCTCACAACTGGACCAATAAGCAACATCATGATAAACGGAGAAAAGATTGAAGTTATCAAGGATTTCATTTTACTTGGATCCACAATCAACAGCCGTGGAAGCAGTAGTCCAGAAATCAAAAGACGCATTGCATTGGGCAAATCTGCTGCAAAGGACCTCTTCAAGGTGTTGAAGAGCAAAGATGTCACCCTGAAGACTAAGGTGTGCCTGACCCAAGCCATGGTATTTTCAATCACATCATAATGCATGCGAAAGCTGGACAATGAATAAGGAAGACTGAAGAAGAGCTGATGCCTTTGAATTGTGGTGTTGGTGAAGAATATTGAATATACCATGGACTGCCAAAAGAATGAACAAATCTGTCTTGGAAGAAGTGCGGCCAGAACGCTCCTTAGAGGCAAGGATGGCGAGACTGCGTCTTACATACTTTGGACATGTTGTCAGGAGGGATCAGTCCCTGGAGAAGGACATCACGCTTGGCAGAGTACAGGGTCAGCGGAAAAGAGGAAGACCCTCAACAAGGTGGATTGACACAGTGGCTGCATCAATGAGCTCAAGCATAACAACGTTTGTAAGGATGGCGCAGGACCGGGCAGTGTTTCGTTCAGTTGCGCATAGGGTCGCTATGAGTCGGAACCGACTCGACGGCACCTAACAACAACAACAACATCAGATGTTGCTCTACTGCCCTGCCCCTTGAAGAAAATGGAAGAGGGATGCCTCTTTAACCTGTACCTAATATGCGTATCTCATTCAAAGAGAGGCCTCCCTACCTTTCTCTCCTCCTACTGCTTGACTTATCCCTTCTCAAAAGGGTGTGACACCCCCGCCCCACCTTCAACACTGTTACTAAGGCCAAAAATCTCACTCTTGTGTTTCCACTATTTCCCCTGTCCTAAAAGGCAAGAAGAGTCCTTTTTGCTTACAAAGAGACATACCCCAAATGGCAGAGACATATTAGAGTTTACCTCAGATTCTATCTGCATGGTGTTTAGGGAGGTAAGCCAACAACTGCCTTACCTTCTGACTGCAGTACTTTTACTTTTAGAAGTGTGCAGACACAGAAAAAATTCCCTTTCCCTGGGTGCCCCAAATGCTTTTGGCCAAAACATTTGAGTGGTTGCATATGTGGACAAAGTGTTAGTTTCAGCTGTAAATTTTAGAATTAAATGTCTTAGATTACTACAAAATTTTAGAAAAACACGTTTTCTGAAATAAATGTCATTAAATCTACACTCTCACCAACTGATTATAAACTTGAACTCAGAAAATATGGCAAAAACATCAGAGCAGCAAAAGTATGAAAAACACATGCCCACTTCATATGGTACAAATGACTCTTCCCTTGCTCTCGAATGAGGGTACATGCACTTGGAAAAAGAGCAAAGTAATTTCCTCTTCCCCTCAACATAGAAAGCGTTACAGGTGTCTACTTGTGCACAGTTCAAGTTGCATTAGACATTACTGAATTTACATTTTTATGAGTTAAGGTTACATTTTTAAATTAACATTGAGCTTCTCTTTATTTTCATCAATAATTTAAAAAATAAGCCTTACATGAACTATCAAACCAAACAATTTTGGCAAGTCAGGGCAGCAGTGTGCCTCAGGGAAGTTCCACTAAGTGTCTTGAAAATAATATAAGTATTATCTTCTGGAGCTAAGGGCCTTACCTATCTTCAGGTAATCTTTACAGTTCTGAGAGTTAATGAGCCATGAAGTGATCATTTAAGGGCTTGTGTCACAGCAGTGGCCATCTGAGTTTGTCATTGTGATGACATTTCTTAAGAAATCATCTCAATTTGTACCTTGTACTTTTAGAAGAAAAAAAAAAAAAAACTCCTTTATACCTTATTCCTACCCACTGCCTCCATCTGGTATAGGAGCCATGTCTGATTAAACATATGGCACATAAACAGTAATATAATTAAATGTGCACAAAGCCTTTTCATGTACCATATTAAAATTTTGAAATGTAGGCCGGTTTTCCTTCTATTGAAAATACATGGAGCGACAGGAAAAAAGAAGAAAGTTACATAGTTAATGACAGATGTGATAATGACATGTAAGAAACTCTTGCTGTGTGACATGCCCTGGCACCATCAAAGCAGGTAGGCTATTCTGAGGTTACTCTATCTTGCCACTCAATAACCCAAAAATAGAGTTGAATATTTCTGTCCCAAGCAATCTATCATTTTAATAAAATTGCAAGATTAGCTTTATTGTGGTTTCGTCCAGATCCAACATCTGAAAAGGTTTGATTTAAATCATTCTAGGGTTTTTTAAAGACAAACCACAAGCTAACCAGAGGCAGTTTATTTAAACTTGTATCTTAGAATTTCCTGAGTAAATCAGGGAACAAATATAAGTTTGAAAAAAAGGATGAGTTGCTAGACACTGTCTACAGAAAAGATTTGAAATTTATGTGGCTTATTTACAATATTCCTGTAGCAAAACTAAGAGTATTTGACTAAGGACTCACATAAACCAAAATCAATAGACTATTCGCCAAATTACCCCCATTAAGTCAAGTTGGTGGTCAATGGGTAGCATGAACAATTTGCACTTGACTACTAACCTAAGATTACTGGTTTGGGCTCACCCAGAAGCGCCTCAGGAGAAAGGCCTGGAGATCTGCTTCTCTAAAGATTATGGCTAAGAAAACCCTATGGAGCAGTTAGACTCTATAACATATGTGGTTGCCACGAGTGGGAATCGACTTAAAGGCAACGGTTTGGGTTTTTGTTGTTGTTGTTGTTTCTAAGTTATCCAAAAGATTAAAAATGAAAACAGACTACAAGAATCCTGAAATACTTATTTTTCCTTGATAGAAATCATCAAAATTCTACAAAAATCCTAGTTGCTTTATACTAAACTCTTTGCCGTTGAGTAGATTCCATCTCATAGGGGCCCTATAAAACAGAGTAGAACTTCCCCCATAGCTTTTCCAAGGCTGTAAATCTTTACAGGAGCAGCCTGCCCCATCTTTCCCCCAAGGAGCAGCTGATGGGTTCCAACAGCCAACCTTTAAGTTAGCAGCCGAGCACTTAACCACTCACTTCACCACCAGGGCTCCTTCCTTCATACTACACAGACTAAAGTGTCTGAGGCAGATAAAATGATATACATTAAAGATCATCCTGTACATTGCTTTATTTTTGAAAAGTCTTAAAAATTTTAAACAAAGTGATTCACTGTCTCTTTAATACTGATTGCCCAATTACACACTTTTAATCAAGCACCGCATTCCCTGTAATGAAATGGATTCATCACAGCCCCTGTCCCTGGTTCTCACACAATACATTCTGACAAATATCTACTTGGAAATTTCTCTTAGTAATATAATTAGGTCAAACACCAAAAATACATCAACTCTTTCAGAATGGGCGCTCTCAGATTGAATGCTCTTGCTGCTTCGTCTAACAAAAGGCCATGTGTTATATAAATACTTAAAACGCACGATTGTTTTTGACTCAGTTGTCTGCAGCATTCTTCAGCTTCCATCTTCTAGAGATCACAAGAGAAAAAAGACCAATGAAACTCAAAACATGTTATGCCGAGCACTTGTTTCCATTCATTTTTAAACCCATGCATATGGCAAAGGAAATAAAATCCGTGTGTTTCTGACTCATTTACACTTAACTCATCAAAAGTTTCTTTTTAAAAAGAGAACTGACTTCCAGCAAGTCTTCTGAACCTTTTTTTTCTTTTACACATTAGTCCCATCTTGTCAACTCACAACTCCTAAGGTTCAAGGTTGGTTCACAGCTTTGAACCCATATGCTGAGAATAAGCTTGAAACTTCACATAACAAATATCCTTTTGCTGCGACTCTTCTGAAAATAACTTCGGACAAGCTTCGGGTGTGACATTTTGTCACTTCTGCTTCAATCTTGAGTTAAAGTGAGAGCAAATGAGGCAGTAAAAGAAAATCAAAAAGGAAGAAGATGGTAAAAGGAAAGAAATAGGAAATAAATAATTAGCTTGCCATGTGGCAAAGTAGAAAGAATGCCGGGCTAGAAGGAAGGAGAGAGGTCCAAGGGCTGCTCATGTCAGCTCTGAAGCCAGCTAGGGTATTTGTCACTGTTAGCTGCCATTGAGTCTGCCCCCTACTCATGGCAACCTCATGTACAATGGATCAAAATGTTGCCTGGCCCTGCACCATCCACATGATCGGTTGGGGATAGGACAGTTGTGGTCCTTATGGTTCTCATTGGCTGATTTTCAGAAGTAGTTCACCAGGCCTTTCTTCCTAGTCCTTCTTAGTCTGGAAGCTCCACTGAAGCCTGTTCAGCATCAGAGCAACACACAATCTTCCTCCACTGAGAGACAGTGGTGGCTGCACTTCAGATGCATTGGCTAGGAATTGAACTCAGGTCTCCCGCATGGAGGGTGAGAATTATACGATTGGTATACCATAGGGCATAAAACCAAAACCAACGTGTTAACGTCAAGTCGATTCCGTCACATAGTGACCCAACAGCACAGAGTAGAACCGCACCATAGGGTTTCCAAGGAGAAGCTGGTGGATTTAAACTGCAAACCTTTTGGCTAGGAGCCAACTCTTAACCACTGAGCCACCAAGGATCCACCACAGGGTATAGCTAGGTGAAAACACTACTTATCCAATCTAGGCCACAAGATCCACATTTATAAAAATGAGAAGGCTGGAATTTACAAACAAATTTGGATGAGATGATTACTATGTTTCCCTCTGTCTCTGACACTTCTGTTATTCTAGCAATTTGTCCTTAAAAATAAAGACAGCCAAACCACTCAAGGAGCTGTGATCATGAAAATCGCCCCATATCAGCCCTTACTCTGCCTCTCGTTCTGTCTCTGCCTTCTCTACTCCCTGTACTACCCCCAAAACATTTCCCTGACCTCTTGGCTGCTCCAACCCCTCCAGCTTCATGTTCCTATTGATCCAGTTCTCTGAGTGTTGAATCTTCTGCTTCGTTCTACAGCCCATTCTTAGAAATGAATTGGCCCCTTTTGTCCTAGCATGGGATTTGGCCTCAGAACACCTTCCATGGTTTGCAGTCTCTGAACAGAGAGGGCTCTGTCTTCAGTCACAAAAAACTAGGTTCCTACATCTAACAGCTCTAAAAGCCTGTGTATAAATACCAGGAGAGTTAGTTTAGACTTAACTGAAGGTTTAGTCAGCTGTAAAACTAGACAATGAAACAGTAACCTGTGATAACTTTTACTCAAGTATTCGGATCAAAAAATCGTGTCAAATCTGAGGGAAAAGAGAAATTATTTCAGCTTACTTCTATAAACATATTAAAAAAAAAAAAAAAAAGACCCATCATTGTCAATTTCAATTCATACGGACCACGTAGGACAGGATAGAATTGCCCCACAGGGTTTCCAAGGAGTATCTCGTGGATTCGAACTGCTGACCTTTTGGTTAGCAGCTGTAGCTCTTAATCACTATGTCACCAGGGTTTCTATAAACATACAGGAACTTTTAGAATAGAAATTAATTAAAAGGAAAGAAGGTCATTGGGCCATCAAAAGTTCTGAAGAATGTCATCTGTCCTGCTTTGGGGAAAAATTAGCTTATTGGCATCTGCACAATGTTCAGTACAGCCAGGCCAGTGTGAGGCTGTTCATGCTGACTTTGAAGTTCTTTCATTTAAGGAACATAAATTTAAGATAATATATGTTGTGAACCCCCCGAATAAACATTGTCACATTCTAGGGATCCCTTTTATGCTTGTGATGATCTTGATGTGTTTTGGTCATTTCTTATATTTATCACTTTACAATTTTTGTAACCATGTGTGTGAAAGTAGTTTGTCAAGTTTCAAAATCCTTGGAATTTCCTTAGTTCTCCATTTGGAATCAGACTTAAGTTCTTCCAGGTTCTGTTTACTGCTCACTAACAATGATTTCTTTATCCAAATAGGGAGAAAACTTTTGAACATGTATTAAAATATATGCATGATTTCTGAGACATCCCATAGCTGGAAAAACAAGTCAACATTTTGATGAGTTAAGTGTAAATTAACTAAAAACATATGAAGTAAGTTCTCCTTGAGACACAGATGGTTTGAGAAACCTAGAAGTGCTTGGAAAAAAATATGGCTTTTATTTTCATGAACCCCCAAAGTTTGAAAAAGTAGTTGAAGATTAATTTCCATCTTCTTTTAATTGTTGCATTGGACTTTTAATAGACTATGTCCTTTTGTTTTTTTGTTTGTTTTTAACTGGGCTCCTCTAAGGAATGGAAGTTGTCTTAGTCATCTAGTGCTGCCATAACAGAAATACCAGAAATTTATTTCCTCTCAGTAAAGTAGGCTAAAAGTCCAAATTCAAGGCGTCAGCTCCAGGGGAAGGTTTTCTCTCTCTGTTGGCTCTGGAGGAAGGTCCTTGCCCTCAATCTTCTCATGGCAGAGGACTTTCTCAGGCACAGGGATCCCAGGCCCAAAGGACGCACTCTGCTCCCGGTGCTGCTTTCTTGGTGGTATAAGGTCCCCCACTATGTGCTTGCTTCCCTTTCCTTTTATCTCTTGCGAGATGAAAGGCGCTGTAGGCCAGACCCCAGGGAAACTCCCTTTACCTGGGATCGGGGGGCGACCTGATTAAGGCTGGTGTTACAATCCCACCCTAATCCTGTCAACATAAAATTACAATCACAAAATGGAGGACCACCACACAATACTGGGAATCATGGCCTAACCAAGTGGACACATACTTTTGGGGGGACGCAATTCAATCCATGACAGAAGTCCTTTCTTCATTTTCTTCCTTCTTTCCTTTCTTACTCGAGGGTCAGTGAGCATCAAGGGCAAGAAATTTCACCTTTCAAGGAGAGAGATAATAATCTCATAAATTACAAATCAAGACAACTGTCAGCCACATTTTCTAATAGAAGAAACACTGGAGGTGTGCATAAACGTATATGGGGCTCTGCTCCAGCCCTAGCTCCTTTGTTGCTGGCAGAAATAGCTTTTCATATTATTAGAATTCAAAGCCTTGAATCTATTATGTAGATGTAATATAGCCTGTATTCAGAATGGTTTGATTCCAGGTTCTAGGCATCCATTAAATTAGGCAAAAGGAAGGCTGTGAATGGTGTAGGAGAGCTCAGGGGTTGCTATACTGGCATTCAAGCCAATGTCCAGCTAATAATAAAGCAATACTTCCTTTGCCTTCTTTAAACATATCTCTCTTTCCAGAACCTTCTGGGAAAAAGAGGTAATGAGGTCAAGCAATATTCTAGATCCCTGTGCAAAAAAAAAAAAAAAAAAAAAGCATCTTTATATTACTGAACATCATCTAATATTAGCCCATTATGGTTACTTCTAATGCTTAAAATATTGTACCAGTATTCAAAATATTTCTTTCTAAAATGATTAAACTTTATATGACAACAGAGGGAAAGGTATTTTCTATAAAACCTGTTCATCTAATTAAATGGTGTTTTTCCCTCTTAAGTGTTCTTTGTTAACTTTTTAAATTATAAAATATACTTACTGGTTTACTATGGTGCATAGGTGTTTTTATAAAAAAATATTACATCACCAAATTATATCACTAATAATTATCATAAAAAAAATTTTTCTGTATCATATCACTGTTGAAATAAGCTATTTTAACAGGCTTTTGTGTATAATTTCATACTTGTTTTCGTGTGTCTATATGAGTGGGTTTTTTTTATATTTTTTGTACACACAAAAAAGTAAATTCATACTTGACCAAGCACCAGCAGGGACACCTATAGTGGATAGGTTTCAGTGGAGTTCCCAGACTAGGATGGATTAGGAAGGAAAGCCTGGCAATATACTTCCAAAGATTAGCCAAGGAATGCCTTAAGGGTCACAATAGAATATTGTCTGATTCGTTTGTTTTGGACACGTCATCAGTAGCGATCAATTGCTGGGGGAAGACATCATGTTTGGTGAAGTAGAGAGCCTGTGAGGTTGAGGAAGATCTTTGGTCAGATGGATTGGCACAATAGCCACAATGATAGATTTGAATATGATGACAATTGTGAGGATAACTCAGACCAGGCAACATTTTGTTCTGTTGTGTACGAGGTCACCATGAGTCAGAGTCAACTCTATGGCAGCTATCTATGCCACATTGTTCTTTAGCTTGCTATTTTCTTTTAAAGGTGCAATCTGAAAAATCCACCTTGTTCAGTAGTTATAGCTCAAAAATGCCTTTTAGTAACAGTTTAATATGATATATTCAAATATTATATAACTGATGCACCATCCAGTTTCTTGCCACACTGAAGAGTTTTGCTAAAAAAAAAAAAAAAAAGCCTTGTACATACGTCCTTGATTCTGGGACTTTTATCTACGCAATACTGATGCTCAAAGTTGGGATTGCTCAGTCAAATAGTATGACGTGTTTAGTTTATAAAAGAAGTTAACTATGTTACTTTCCAAAAAGAAATGTAGAAATGTGTGAGCATGTCTACTTCTTCATACTCTCTTTCTAATTTTGCATGTTCAATGAATGAAAATAGTTATTAATTTTCCTGAGTCATTTTGGGGAGAAGGGAATTGTGTTTTTATTGGGTTTTGTCCAATAGACATAAAAGAATAATGTACTTTTTCTCTATGGTATAAATATATAGCCATACAAAATCAAGCTTACTTTTTATGTTATTAAAATCTTCTATATACATGTTTATTTCTTCTGTACTTGATCATCAAAGTCTAAAAGAAGTATATTAAAAATGTTCTAAGATAACTCTGTATCAAATTCTTTTTATATTTCTCAGACTTCTTGTCTACATATTGTCTGCTGCCTAAAATTGTATGACTACAGTATCTTCTCAGTGAATTTTACTACTTATCATTATTTAATTTTTCTTTTTGCCCCACTTAATGTGTTATATATTAATTTATGTGGCCTTGCATTTCACTTTATTTGATATTAATATTTCTAATCCTACCATCTCTAAATATCATAACTAACATTTCTATACTAATATAATAATAGTTAGAACATACCCTCACATCAAGAATTTTTACACGCTCACCTTTTCCCTTACCTTACCCTACTCCTTCAACAGGCAGACATGAAAACCCATAAAACCTTGGACTTCCCCACTTTCCCAGCTCCTTCTCCTCCAACTTATACCTAAACTTTCTATTTTTTTTTTAGTTCAGGATTTTTCATTTCCTTTTTTTTTTTAATTAATGTATGTCAGCGTTGCTTACCAACACAAATTCCTATCATTTTTAGTCACATTGCCATCATTTGTTTAGACTAAAGACTCATTGCTTAAAAATATTTCTGACTTCTCCTCCTTTGCCTGTTTGAGATTTTGTCTGATTTACTAGGCACTGGGTTTAATACCTCCTTGGGTATTTTCATCAGGTTCATCTATGGATATTATAATCTCTAATGTCTGAACATTGACTATCACCTTAGCTGGGCAGAGTACTTGGGAATCATTGCCCTTTGCTCTTAATAATCTAAATATTTTCTCACTTCTAGTGTTGAAGATATTAAGGCTAAGGCTAATCAAAATGCTGTGGACATTTTGTGGTGATACAGCATTTTTTTTTTCCACATCTTCTCCATATTTTTATAGTTTCCTACATTGTGAATTCTTTCTTCCCAAGGTAGAATCCCAAAGTCTACCTTTTCCAGCTCCCCTTGCAGCCAGAACTAGGCATGCAAAGTCCCAGCAACTCAATGTGCCCCTGTAAAACCTTGCTTTGAATGTGGGCAACGCGAAGAAATGACTAGAAGTAAGGCACCCTTGTTATTAAATGCAGAGGGAAAAAGAAGGGATATGGCTCTTGGGTGAGAGATGGAGGCAATTTCATCAGGCTAGTCGTATATGAGAGTTTTAGACATTCTTCCTGAAAATTTAGCCTGCTGAGTTTCTACAGCCTGCTCAAGAAATTTGTGAGCTACTGAGTATCCTTCAATAAATTCCTATTCTTCTTAAATGAGCCAGAGAGTATTCTGTTATTTGTAATGAACAACTTACTAATATAATCATTGATCTTTTTATTAATAAATTAGCTGAAAATTGGTTGAATTTTTCTCTTTGTTCTTTGATTTTAGAAATGTTCTGATTTTAGCTTACATAATATCTTTTTATATTAATCATGTCTGGAATTCCAAAAGCCCTTTCAAATGATTATTTCAGTTATTCTTCTGTTCAGATATGCATTGAATTGTATCCCCTCAAAATGCCTGTCAACTTGGCTAAACTATGATTCCCAGTATTGTGTGGTTCTCCTCCACTTTTTGATCTGAGATAATTTTCCTATGTGTTGTAAATCCTAACCTCTATGATGTTAATTAGGCAGGAGTAGAGACAGTTATACTAATGAAGCAGGATTAGGATTAGGTTGTGTCTTGAGTCAATCTCTTTTGAGATATAAAAGAGAGAAACAACCAGAGACCACCAAGCAAGAAGAACCAAGAGTGGAGTGCATTCTTTGGACTTGGGGTCCTTGCACTGATAAGGTCCTAGACACTGGGGAAGATTGATGACAAGGACCTTCCTTCCGTCAGAGGCAACAGAGAGAAAGACTTCCCTTAGAGCTGGTGTCCTGAATTTGGACTTTTAGCCTCCTAAACTGTGAGAGAATAAACTTCTGTTTGTTAATGCCATCCACTTGTGGTATTTCTGTTATAGCAGCACTAAATAACTAAGATAATGATGATGATAATAACAACATAAGATGTAATAACTATAACTTATTGAGAGTGTACTCTATACTAGACAATATTATACATGCTTTACCTGCATTAAATTGTTTAATGCTCACTTTAAGTAAGTAAATATCTCTTGTATAAGACAAATACTATGATTATTTCTATTTTACACATTAAGATGCTGACAAACTAATTATTTTCTTATGCTTTTATTTTTATATGTTGTCTTCTGGATATGTTCACTTTGTTACCCATTGACAAGTGGTTTTCTTTTTTTGCTATGTGTTCTGAGCATGTTACTTCCATTTGATCTTCCTGATCACTAATTTGGTTCACAACAATGACCATTCTTATTCATTTTGTATAATAAATTATAAAATTGGAAAATAGGTGAGGTACAAAGTGTAGTACCCTCACATTAAGGAACATTAACGCAACCCTAACTTTGTACTTTACTGGGTAAAGGAGGTCTGGTATATACATCACCAAATGACCCCACTGTACCAGTCAAGCACACATAGAAAATTCAGAATTGTACTGACAATCCTTTACTTTAAAACTAAGCCAAACATATTGACATCAAGTCAACCCAACTCATAGCAACAGTATAGGACAAAGTAGAACTGCCCCTTGGGTTTCCAAGAAGCAGTTTGTGGATTCGAACTGCCGGCGTTTTGGTTAGCAGACGAGCTCTTAACCACTATTCCGCCAGGGCTCCTTCTTTACTTAAGTATGAGTTGTTTCAGCTCATACATGGACATGGGGGAGGTGGGAGAGGTGGGGAAGAGATTCCAAAGTGGCTTGACTTCTCTATCAAATTTAATCCACCCAGTTCTCTCATAAGTACAGGTCTCTAATCCATTGTTGACAGAGATAGACTCCTTTATCCCCCTCACTGCCCCTTGTTTCATTTAAACCTTTTGCTCTTCCTTTCTGAATCCATTACTTCTTGTGCTCAACTATCAGCATGAGTGGACTTTCACCGTACTCAGGCCATTCTGCTGCTACTGGATATTGTCGGATGGTCCTGGATTTTAGAGAGTTAGTAGGAGCAGAGAGACTCCATCCCTGTGGAGTAACCTTGGAGTAAGTTGTCTGAAAGATAAACACACCTTTTGTAATGCCGAGATTAGTCTCCTGCTAGCATCTTTTATGTACATTACCAGTGCCACCTAGCTCCCTCTCAGACTTGGATTGTATAACTGAAGGAACACTCCAATTCTCCTAGCCTCAGCAGCTTGACCATAGAAAGCAGGGTGGGAGGCAAAAATTACTCCCATAATGATGCTATTTAAAAAGGTGAGACAGGTCTGTATTGCATGTGTTGACAACAAAGGGTGGTGAAAAGACATGATATATTGTTAAATGAAAAATAAAGTTAAAGGCAAAGTAATACATTTTTTTTTAATTAAGCAGGAAAAAACTAGTGGAAAAACACTGTGTAGAGTATGGCTCCATTTTTTTAATAAGCTATATATAATTGCCCTCACACATGAAATGTACATGTTCATGTATGTGCAAAAGAAAGTGAAGAAAATCCACACAAAACTGGTAACGATGAGCTGGGAGCTGCGATGGGAAGGGAGAATGAAGGGTATGTTCTACTTTTTCCTCTATACACATTTGTATTGCTGGATTTTCGACAAGAAAGAATTTGTCACTAAAAATAATAATGATGATGACAATTTTACAAAAAGAAAATTGTTAGTGCAAAATTTAATACAGTTCAAAAAAGAATAAGATAGGTCACATATTGACATGGGGAGATGTCCATTACAAATTCAGTAATAAAATCAAGGTGCAAAACTAAATGAATAATATAAATTTTAATACAGAAAATAAAACAGAGCAATCTCTCATAAAAGAACACTCTGAAATAATGCTCCCTTAAATGATAGCAGCACTGTTTCTGGGTATTTTCTTCAGAGAGAAGGACTTTCATGTTTTACTCTAAACACACATTTGTATTGTGTAAATCTGTACGAGTGTGGATTATTTGGTACTTAAGTTACAAAATAATAGCTCTATTTGATTAAAAAAAGGGGGGGAGGGCTGCTGGCGGTATGGCTTATAGTGGCAATGTTGTTATTTCCAGGCAGCAAAACCTTCAGTTTTCTTAAGTTGAAAGAACCCAAACACATTGCCAGCGAGTTGATTCTGACCCTGTAGGACAGAGTAGAACTATCCCATAGGATTTGATAGGCTGTAAATGGTGGCACAGTGGTTAAGATCTATGGCTGCTAACCAAAAGGTCAGCAGCTCGAATCCACCAGCTGCTCCTTGGAAACCCTAGGAGGCAGTTCTATCTGTTTGATAGGGTCACAATGAGTCTGACTTGACAGCAATCGGTTTAATGTGAACGAAAGCAGATTGCCACATCTCTCTCCCAGAGAGTAGCTGGAGGGTTTGAACTGCTGACCTTTCAGTTAACAGCCAAGCGATTAACCACTGCACCACCACGGTTTCTCATTTTCTTACCTTGCTAAGTATTAATATATTGTACTGAATTTGACCTTGCTTCCTAAAAACTGTCAGACTCAGGCTGATCTTCTGCAGATAGGATTAATGTCTGTGCTAAATTCTTCTGTCTACTCAGTCCCCTACGCAATCTAATTAAGAGTGACTAGTTTAAGTCACAATACCTGGGTAGGAAAATCAACATCAAGTGGAAAGATTGTACCTGTTAAAACAGCATTTCAATTACCGAGTTGCTGTTCTCTTAAATGTCACTTTAGACACTGATATTTGTCAGACCACTCTGACGACTTCTGACATGAGGCATGCTCAGTATTTAGTGATAACACGTACATACAACACTAATTTCCAAATTGGTTCTGTGGTATAATTTTTATTCTTCAAGGATATTGCTGTCATTTGTGATTTTTCTTTCTAGGTGAAGTATGACTTGCTGTAGCTAATTAGTTGCTTCAATCACTTAAGTTCAAAATGCAATATCATAAACAAAAAACCAACTTTATACTTTTTTGAAACAAATTACAAATATATTTAAAGTTGTATGATACTCATAAATGAATAAACAAACTGATCAACAAAATGATTAGAAATTCCAGAAATAAATATTATGTATTATACTATATTACATATGATATATAAAACCAAAAAAAAGAAATCCATTGCAGTTGAGTCCATTCTGACTCAGCAACCCTAAAGGACACAGTAAAACTGCCACAGAAGGTTTCCAGGGAATGCCTGTTGGATTCGAACTGCTGACCTTTTGGTTAGCAGCCGTACCTTTTAACCACTACACCACCAAGGTTTCCATATGTTATATAATATATATTACATTCTAAAATTCAAATTTCAAATAAGGAAAAAAATGGATTATTCCATAAATGTGGTAATAAACTAGGTAACCATCTAAAAAAAGAACATTCAATCCCTATCTCACATCTTTTACCAAAGTAAAATCCAGATGAATTAAATGTTTAAACATAAAAAAATGAAACCATGGAAGTACTAACAATATGGGAGAATTATTTTTATAGTTTCAGAGTGGAGTAGACTTCTCTGATATACTACAAAACTAAGAAACAACAAAACAACTAACTAATTGACCATATAATAGGATATTTCTACATCTCAAAATATACCATAAACAAGCTAAAAGACAAATGACAAACTAGTAAAACAACACTTAAATGGCATATCCAAAATCAAGAGCCAATACTCTTCAATTATAAAAAGAGCTCCTAAAAATCAAAAAGACCAGTCAATTGATTTTGTCTTTAAATAGACAAAAGATAAGAACAAGTGGAAATTTAAAAGGCTCTTAAAAATTTATGCAAAGTTCAGCCTCACTCATAACAAGAGAAATACAAATTAAAGATTTGAGATGTTAATTTTTTCTTACCTCCACTGGCAAAGATCAAAAAGTTGGTTGCATACTCTGTTGGCAAAGGCAGGCTTATTTACGTAGATAGGACTGTAAATCTGCATAATTCTGCTGCAAACAATTTGACTGTGTCTACCAAAAAAAAAAAAAAAATTACATTTGAGCCAGCAATTCTACTTCTAAGAATTTATTCCACAGATTAACCTGCATATAGCACTTAACCACTACACCACCAGGGTTTCCATGTTCAAAATAAAACAAGACAAAGATATTCATTACAGCGGTGTCTGTAAGGGGGAAAAGAAAAAAATTGGAAATAACCAATGGGAGTCTGGTTAAACAAATTATGTCACTCCCTTATATTTGAGTATTATGCAGCCGTTGCAAAATGTGAGCCAGCTTTATGGGTACTGAAATGATAAATATACTAAGTGATAAATAGAAGACACAGAACAGTGTGAATGTCATTGTTGGGTGCTGTCCAGTCAATTCTGACTCATAGCTACCCTATGTGACAGAGTAGGACTATTCATGGAAGCAAATTGTCAGGTCTTTCTCCCCAGAGTCTCTGGGTGAGTTTGAACTGCCAACCTTTCCATTAGCAGCCAAGAGCTTAATTGTCATGCCACCAGGGCATAGGATGCTACGAATTATTTTAAGAGAAAAAAAGAACACATACATACATATAAAGGCATGGAGTACCTCTGGAAGTGTAGGTACAAGACACTGGAGACTTGTCTCTGTTGAGACAGGCTAAGGGCCTGATGGACCTGGGTAGAATAAAGACTTGGATTGACTTGCCTTTCACTGTGTATCTTTGTTACATTTTGAAGTGTATCCTTCCCCCTAAGGAAGTATTCTAAGAAGGATTCTCGTTTCTATTCAGGGGTACTCCCTCCCACTCCTGCTTCCCAAGATAGTGACTGGATGCAGAGACATTAAAAAAAAGAAAGCCTTTCTAAATACTAAAATATCTCTTCACATATTAAGTGCCAAGCCTGCGAAATTCAGATCATAAAAGTTTTACTATCATCCGTATTACAAATACAATGGAAGAATGTGAAACGGGCAATTCTTATAAGACAGGAAGTAAAAGGGGAAAGGGATTCTGGGGCTTGGGAAAAAGCCAAGGAATAAGAACAAAATGAAGAGAAGAAGGAGATCTTAGAGGTGAGTGTCTTTTATGTTTCTGGGGTCAAAACCCAAGTGACTGGGTAGAAATATTCAGGTGGGATTGGGGAAATCCCGGGCTGGATTTCCTGGTTGTGTTTGATTTGGCTTATTTGGTTCAGTTCACTTCTTTGCGCATAGCCTGAGGAAATTCCATGTCTCTTGGAGAAAACTCACGTTCATCACAGTACCTGAGCAACAGCAGCTTGTCTAAGTAGGTGGCCTTAAGATTGCACCAGCAGTATCCCCTGGCCTATTCGTGGCATGTTGAGGATCCAGATCTTTCTGTATGCTCTGATGAGAAGAAAGTAAAGTGCAACACAAACCCGTAGGCCTGAGGAGAACAAGGCAGGGTTGAGGAGGCTACAGCGTAGAGAGCTAGTAAGACCAGAGTCAAGGAAGGGACCTTATACTTCAGCAGTAGATGCCTGCGCCATGTCCAAAGGACTGGTCACAGGCAGGGAACTCTAGCCCAGTAGACCCAGCACAAAAACAGATACCTGCCATAGAGACCAGTAAGGAGCCAGAATATAGGATGTAACACAGACCCTTCTACCAGCTTCCAAGACTATTATTTTGCTGTGGACTGAAAAGCATAGCTTGACACTCAACTCTAAATAATGACATCTTTATTGTTGATGGGATGTGTCCTCATCCTAAAACAATAAATAACTTAACCAATGGATAGGGATTCACAAGACATAATTTATAGGCATTGTGGGTTCTTTTTCTGGGTAAAATACAGTGGTTTAATGGGTTGTCTTCCTTATATTAGCGCATCATTTGTTTTTTGTAAGTCACCTAAAATTCTGTTAGGCCCAAGTAAATATATGCATTCTACTGCCTTTACTGACTATAAAAATCCCATTGCCATCAAGTTGATTTTGACACATAGCAGCCCTATAGGATAGAGTAGAACTGCCCGATAGAGTTTCCAAGAAGCGCCTGGTGGGTTTGAACTGCCAACCTTTTTGGTTAGGAGACGTAGCTCTTAACCACTATGCCATGAGGGTTTCCATTCTGATTATAGTGTAAAAATCAATATTTTTTGTCACTGGCTAATAAATATTACACATTTGCAAATGATAATTATATTTTCCCCTAAATATGTATATAAGTAGAAACTGCACAGGGAGCATCAGTACTTCTTATTTGTTTGGGATCCACTTTTTTCTGACCTTGAACGTGCAGTCAAGATTCTAAAAAAAAATTTTCTATTTTTAGTTTCACCTGCTTTAAAAGCATTAACATGTCAATTATCCAAAACACAGGAGAAGTGTGTGTGTGTGTGTGTGTGTGTGTGTCCGTAAGATCAATATCGAAAGCCACAAAAAAAGTAGTCAGCTAAAGCAGCCAACTATTTATAGTGCTTTAGATGCATTTCCAAATACAATATGAATGTTCTTGGAAGCCTTCAAAGTATCTCTTGCTTTGTATATTCATCAAAGTGCTGGAAAATTACACCAAGAACGATCAGATAAGGCAGTTAATACGGCTGGCACCAATGTGACTGCTTACTCCTCCCTGTATGATTAATTACAACTAAATTGATGTTACGAGCAATGATTAATTTACAACTTAGGTGTAAAGTAAATGAACTAAGCAAATTGGAATTGGCACTAACAATTTTTTAGGCCTCAGCAAAGTAACCCAATCATGATAACTATTATGCACAGAACAATTTCTCCCAAAAGATGGTTAAAATGCACAGGTTTAGACTGGTTTATTTCTATATATAGGTATATTTTCTGAAACAAAGATTAAATACGAAAACAATCTTAGATGTTTGTGCTTAGAGAATGTGTGTGTGTCAATACACACACAATTGTCTGAAGTCTTACTTACTCAAAATAAATACAAAATGTTTTCTTCCATCCTGATTTTTGTAGTACTGGATTTAGGACCTTAGACTGGGTTATATACAGACACAAGCCCACACTCGGCCTGCTAGTGCATATTCTGAGCCAGTTTTCTTTTACGTACAAATGAAGAGAATTATAACTATTTTATGTAACTGTTACACAAAATAACTGAGAAAGTGTGTAGCACCATGCTTGGCACATAGCAGGCTTCCTGTAAGATCACCCAACACAGTTTCTAAAAGTTTTGTCTAAAAAGAGAGGGAGCAGTGTAATAGAGGCCTTCCCATACTCTGCTGATACCCAAACCCGTTGCTGTGAAGTCAATTCCCACTCACAGAGACCCTATAGGACAGAGTAGAACAGCCCCATAGGGTTTCAAACAAACACCTGGTGGATTTAAACCGCCAGCCTTTTGGTTAGCAGCCAAACCTTAACCACTACACCACCAGGGTTTCCTTATACAACGCTAATGCTCCTCCATATTTAGTTATAGCTCCAAGTGCATTGGAGAATAAAAGCCTAATATAAGCCACTTTTTCCCTAAACGACCTGAGATAACAGCCAGGAAAGGGTATTTAAGATCACTATTTACTCAAATGGCATTGAGGCAAAAGTACACAAATATATAATCCTCTGCAGAGGAAGGGTAAAGTTTCAATTTATCAGATATTCTCAAGAAACACAGAAACAAAACTATTAAAAAACAGAACTATTAGGACCACTAAAATTCATTTAGTTCTAACACATGGTTTTACTGTAAGAATTCTGGGAGTAATGATTAGAGCACGGAGGGATGGGTTGGGGCCAGAAATAAGCTCTAGTTTGAAAAGTATTTTCTTGTTTGTTTAAAAAATCAATACTCTGTGTTATCCACCTGCGGCATTTACAAAATTCCCAAATAATACCATTTAACCCATTGACTGTCTTCTTCTGTTTCAAACAAGATTTCTTCGAAAGACACACAATTCTAGATACAACTATTGGTCTCTACTTCTCTGGAGCAAAAGAGAAAGAAGGAAGCCAAAGACTCAAAGAAGAAACTAGTTTACAGGACAAATAATCTACATAAACCATGGCCTTATCTACCATAGGACCAGAAGAACTAGATGATGCCTGGCCACCACTACCGACTATTCTAATCAGGGCCACAGTAAATGCACCCTGACAGAATATGCGAAAGATGTGGAACAGAAGCTCAAGTTCCTTAAAAAAAAAAAAGACCTACTGGACTGATTGAGACTGGAGGACTCCCCAGGACTGTTGCCCTGGGATACTTTTCCAAATTTTGAACCAAAACAAACCCCTGAGGTCACCCGGTAGTTAAATAACAAATTGCCTCAAAAAATAATGAATATCACTCTTAAGTACTGTACTCCTTTAAAAAATAACCTATATGAGACCAAACAGTCAACAGTTAGTTTAAAACAAAGATGAGAATGTAAGGGGGCAGGGAAACTAGATTCATGGAAACAGAACAACCAAAACAGAATGAAGAATGTAACTGATGTCACTGAACAACTTGTGTAGAAATTGTTGAATAGGAACCTAAACAGCTTTGTAAGCTGTCACCAAAAACAAAATAAAAATATTATTTAAAAAAAAAAAATGCAACTCAATTGAATTGACTGGGATAACTACATAACCTTTTTACTTTTCATTTCCTAGGACAAATATCACATCTTAGTCATTTATTTATTTGAAGCACTTAGACTAGTTCCTGGCATGTAGGAGTTGCTTAGTAATTCATTTGCTGAGTAAATAAATGTTTTTTCTTTTAGGATTCAGAATTATTGGACAATTAAAGGCTAAGAACAATTATTTTTTAAAAAGAGAATATGACAACTATCTTTATCATTTTTATTTAACCTTTGACCAAGAGTTTTCACTATGCATGTACATCTTAATTAAGAGATGTAAAATATTCTTAATATCTATGTTGTTGTTGTTGTTGTTAGGTGCCTTTGAGTCTGTTCCAACTCATAGCGACCCTATGCACAACAGAACAAAACACTGTCCAGTCCTGCGCCATCCTTACAGTCGTTGTTACGCTTGAGCTCGTTGTCGCAACTACTGTGTCAATCCACCTTGTTGATGTTCTTCCTCTTTTCTGCTGACCCTGTACTCTCCCAAGCATGATGTCCTCCTTCAGGGACCGATCCCTCCTGACAACATGTCCAAAGTATGTAAGACACAGTCTCGCCAGCCTTGCTTCTAAGAAGCATTCTGGTTGTACTTCTTCTAAGACAGATTTGTTTCTTCTTTTGGCAGTCCATGGTATATTCGATATTCTTCGCCAACACAACAGTTCAAAGGCATCAATTCTTCTTCGGTCTTCCTTATTCATTGCCCAGCTTTCACATGCATATGATGCGATTGAAAATACCATGGCTTGGGTCAGGCACACCTTAGTCTTCAAGGTGACATCTTTGCTCTTCAACACTTTAAAGAGGTCCTTTGCAGCAGATTTACCCAATGCAATGAGTCTTTTGATTTCTTGACTGCTGCTTCCATGGCTGTTGATTGTGGATCCAGGTAGAATGAAATCCTTGACAACTTCAGTCTTCTCTCTGTCCATCATGATGTTGCTCATTGGTCCAATTGTGAAGATTTTTGTTTTCTTTGTGTTGAGGTGTAATCCATCCTGAAGGCTGTGGTCTTTGATCTTCATTAGTAAGTGCTTCAAGTCCTCTTCACTTTCAGCAAGCAAGGTTGTGTCACCTGCATAACGCAGGCTGTTAATGAATCTTCCTCCAATCCTGATGCCCCGTTCTTCTTCATATAGTCCAGTTTCTTGTATTATTTGCTCAGCATACAAATTGAATAGGCATGGTGAAAGAATACAACCCTGATACACATCTTTCCTGACTTTAAACCAATCAGTATCCCCTTGTTCTGCCTGAATAACTGCCTTTTGATCTATGTAAAGGTTCCTCATGAGCACAATTAAGTGTTCTGGAATTCCCATTCTTCACAACGTTATCTATAATTTGTTATGATCCACACAGTTGAAGGCCTTTGCATAGTCAATAAAACACAGGTAAACATCCTTCTGGTATTCTCTGCTTTCAGCCAGGATCCATCTGACATCAGCAATGATATCCCTGGTTCCACGTCCTCTTCTGAAACTGGCCTGAATTTCTGGCAGTTCCCTGTCGATATACTGCTGCAGCCGTTTTTGAATGGTGTTGCATTCATCATGAAAAAGAACATTTCAAGATCTATTCTGAAGCGCAATGCTGTCAGTGATAGGATAATATCCATATCCCTACAAGGAAGCCCAGTTAATAAGACTATTATTCAAATTTACGCATCAACCACTATGGCCAAAGATGAAGACATAGAAGACTTTTATCAGCTCCTGCAGTCTGAAATTGATCAAACATGCAATCAAGATGCATTGATAATTTCTGGTGATTGGAATGCAAGTGTCGGAAGCAAAGAAGAAGGATCAGTAGTTGGAAAAATATGGCCTTGGTGACAGAAGCAATGCCGGAGACCTAATGATAGAATTTTGCAAGATCAACGACTTCTTCATTGCAAATACCTTCTTTCACCAACATAAATGATGACTGTACACATGGACCTTGCCAGATGGAACACACAGAAATCAAACTGACTACATCTGTGGAAAGAGATGATGGAAAAGCTCAATATCATCAATCAGAACAAGACCAGGGGCCAACTGTGGAACAGACCATCAATTGCTCATCTGCAAGTTCAAGCTGAAACTGAAGAAAATCAGAGCAAGTCCACAAGAGCCAAAATATGACCTTGAGTATATCCCACTTGAATTTAGAGACCATCTGGAGAATTGATTTGATGCATTAAACACTAGTGACCGAAGACCAGACGAGTTGTGGAAGGACATCACACATGAAGAAAGCAAGAGGTCATTGAAAAGACAGGAAAGAAAATAAAGACCAAGATGGATGTCAGAGGAGACTCTGAAACTTGCCCTTGAATGTTGAGCAGCTAAGCAAAAGGGAGAATTGATGAAGTAAAAGAACTGAAGATTTCAAAGGGCATCTCGAGAACACAAAGTAAAGTATTATAATGACATGTGCAAAGAGCTGGAGATGGAAAACCAAAAGGGAAGAACACGCTCAGCGTTTCTCAAGCTGAAAGAACTGAAGAAAAAAATTAAGCCTCGAGTTGCAAGAGTAAAGGATTCTATGGGGAAAATATTAATCCCTATAGGGTCACTATAAGTTGGAATTGACTCGACAGCAACGGGTTATTTTCTTTCTTTTGGGAGCCCTGGTGGCGCAGTGGTTAAGAGCTCAGCTACTACCCAAAAGGTCAGCAGTTCAAATCCACTAACTGCTCCTTGGAAACCCTATAAGCCAGTTCTACTCTGTCATCTAGGGCCGCTATGAGTCTGAATCAACTCAACAGCAAGAGGTTTGGTTTTGGGTTTTTATCTTTTTTTTTTTTAACAGTTTAAGTTCTTGCAGATAAATTTTATTAATTTTTTTTTAAAAAATTACTAGGCTGATTCTATATCTTAAGAACTGAGGAGAACCGAGTTCAAGTAATCAACTTTTTAAAGAACTGATGTGAGAACTACAGAGAAAAGGTGGTCAAGGGCGATAGAAAAGAAATCATCCCCAAGTGTGTAAATACCAAATACAGGTAGTCCCCAAATTAAAACAAGTTCCATTCCTAAATCTGTCTTCAAGTTGAATTTGTACGTAGGTCAGAGCAATTAGGTACGATTCGTATCTAATATCAGTAAGTCAAATGTTTGCCTTAGTATAGTATATACAGTTTACCTTTCTATGTACAAAAAACATTAAAGAAACACTTCCAGCTACACTAAAACATCTTTAACATAATGACACAGTGGTAATAATAATAATGTTTTGATGCATGTTTCAATGTAGCTCCCATTTGTCATTGCCAACCATTTTGTGTAACTCAAATTTTTAATAGAATACTCTTTACGGAAGTTGGTTCGTAACTATGGGTTGTACATAAGTCGGACATTTGTAACCCAGGGACTGCCAGTACGTTAAATAAGTGATTACTTCACTAAAACAGGTGCAGCCTTGAACAGGAAAGGAATGATATTAAACCTGACCTTAACGTTTGCAAATATCTTTCCATTGTGTAAAGTAGCTCTCTGGCCTCCTGTTCTTCCATGTTTTGACCATTCTGAGAAACACTAATACTGTCTACCTCTTTACATACATTACTTTAGGAGCCTGCAGCACTCTTTGAGAACTCTTACTTTTTTAAGACCAAATAAAAAAAAATAGGACTTTTACTTCAAAAGCTGGAGTATTCTTTTATTTCAACACCTTGCCTCAATTTGGAAAAAGCTTGCTGAATAAGAGAGCTCTTGTTTTTTTTGTTCTTTTTACCTTTTGCCACTAAAACTTGCTCCTAATTTAATTCCTTTCATGTGGCTCTACCCTCAAGAAACACAAAGATGAACAAGATTCAGTGAATACCTTTTGGGAATTTACAAACTGGTAAGGAGCTTGATATATATATAAGTAACAAGATGTAATAAATTCTATAACAGATGCACAACAAAATGAGTTATTGTTCACATCCTGTAGGTGGTAAACCAAGTAACAGTCATAGATCCACAATTTTAACATTGAGCTTTCAATCAGGTAATCATTTTGAAATGGGTTGAGAGCCCACTTATTTAAGATTTACACACATTATCACTTTTATGTTATTTACACAGCATGACAGTTAACAAATTATTTCAGGATAGTGAGAAAGAATTAAACAGAGAAAATATCACACAAATAGAGTATCGTAAGTCAATGGTACGTCTTGGACCATTTAAGCCATGCGATTGGGGGAAGAGGAGGTTTGCATTTTTAAATCTATTTTACGGTATATGTCTATGTGTCTGTGTGACTGTATTTATGCAAAGTGTATGTATTTCATTTCTAGAGTAATTTTTTTTTCTAGGTAACCTGAAAATTAAAGTAAATCAACTGAAAAACTTAACTTCCTTTCCTTGGATGCTACTGACTAATATTATCCATTGATAGTAATTCACTAACTTTTTAAAACCTTTAGTAGTTCAATAATAAATGGGCTTTGTCATACAAAAGACTAGTGACCTCAGTCTTATTAAGGCAATGAGATTGGTATCATTCTTTCTTTTAGAAATCTCTCATAATTTATGAATCTCCTATTTCATTAGGTGAACATTTTAATATGGCTTTCTGCCATATGAAACCTCCCATCCTAGTATTTAGAGTCATTTTATTTCATTTCTGTCACTTTTGATTTTCAAGTCTGTGATTGCTTTCCTCTTTACTGGGCTAAGCTTCAAGCTCCAGAAGAGCAAATAGGGATTATTTCACTTATAGCACACAGCATGCCAGGAGCATTGAGAGTACTTAATAATCCCAAATAGTTATAATGTGGATTCACCATGATCACATAAAATCATCCTCTTCTTATATTATTTCAATTTTCCTCTGGCTATATAAAAAAAAAAAAAAAAATTTTTTTTTTGTAGATACAAATGAGGGAAACAAAATAATTTACATAAAAAGCAAAAGAAAGTATTTTCTATCATTCCTGTGGCACTGTTAATGTCTTTTTGGTAGTGTTAGTATTTGTCCATTCCCTGATCATTTAGTAAGCTGGTCCAACATTGAAAGCATAAAACACAAGTCATAACTGAACCCGAAAGTCTTTGACAAAGGTGCCCATCCCCTTTCTCAGAACTACCCTCCATACCCCCAAGGCATCTGGATTTAGCCAATACCCCAAACCACTTACCTAAGTAAGTTTTTTTTTTATATAATTTTTATTTTGCTTTAAGTGAAAGTTTACAAATCAAGTCAGTCTCTCACACAAAAACCCATACGTACCTTGCTATACATTCCCAGTTACTTTCCCCCTAATGAGATACCCCGTTCTCTCCCTCTACTCTCTCTTTTCGTGTCCATTTCACCAGCTTCTAACCCCTAGTAAGTTTTAAGGTATTTAATTTACAAAGTCACTTAGAAGAATTGTTATGTTCATGAATATTTTTATTAAACTTAAGACACAGCAACTAGATTTAGTTCCCAAGATCAAGGAGAGAATAACAGGAGCCCCTTTTGCCTTCCTGGCTACAATAAATACCAAAATGACAACACGTGGCTAAATCAGATTTCTGGCCCCCAGGCTTTGGAATATTCACAGAAAGCAAATCATATCATTAAAAAATAATATATCTACATACTTTGAGAATGAGAGTTTTATAAATGTATGACAGGCCACACACACACACACATACAAATCATGATTCACAAACAAGATCCTGGAATTTTTTTTCTTTTTCTCTCAGATATACCTAAAAATATACCGAGCTATTACTACAACGGAAATTAAGAGATCGAAGAATTTAGAAAACATTGCTATGGTTCTGCATTAAGTAGTGTTTGTGCAATTTGTATACGTTTGCATCATTTTAGCTCTTTGTTTTCCTATCAAACTATGATAATTTTCCTTTTCAGTTTGCCTACAAGATTTCTAAAGCTAAGCTGTTGTTGCTGTTTCATATAGATAATGTGTTCTAGAACTTATATCTAAGTAAAAACTTTCAGAAGAAGTTGCCAGAAGTTTAACAAAATATTTCCTACAATCAGAATTTAGGTTTGTACACATTTTTTTTTTGTACTCAATAATTTACCAGTCATCTACAAAACTTCAAACTACTACATTAGTTTTAAATACAAACTGGCCATTTCAAATGGTTTTAGGATATGTTCTTCCTTCATCTGCAATTCATTTTTAGATAATCAAATCCACTTACTGATGAAGATCAAAGACCACAGCCTTCAGCATGGATTGTACCTCAATACAAAGAAAACAAAAACCCTCACAACTGGACCAATGAGCATTGTCATGACAAATGGAAAAAAAATTGAAGTTGTCAAGGATTTCATTTTACTTGGATCTGTAATTAATGCCCATAGAAGCAGCAGTCAAGAAATCAAATGATGTATTGCATTGGGCAAATCTGCTGCAAAAAACCTCTATAAAGTGTTAAGCAAAGATATCACTTTGAGGACTATGGTGAGCCTGAACCAAGTCATGGTATTTTCAGATGCCTTATATGCATGCAAAAGCTGGACAGTGAATTTGATATGTACATATTGTACATATACATATATATATATATACAGGAAACCCTGATGTTGTAGTGGTTAAGAGCTATGGCTGCTAATCAAAACCTGGGCAGTTCTAACCTACCAGGCACTTCTTGGAAACCCTATGGGGTAGTTCAAATCTGTCCGATAGGGTTGCTATGAGTCAGAATCAACTCAAGGGCAACGGGTTTGGTTTTTTTAATACATACATAGGTCTTCAGAAACAAGAAAGAAATAGGCTACTGTTCCCTTCTTTCTCTCACCACCCTGGAAAAGTCTGTATGTAACAGGATCCTACAAATTATCACTTCTTTTGATATGATATGACAATTTTCTGATATGATAGGATAAGATAAGATGCTTAGGTTGCTATTGTCCTAATCACTCCATCTAGCCTTCCACATATAACAGTAAGTTGACCCCATATTCACCCATTAATAGTCAACAAGTAGATTTGAATCATCACTTCGAAGAGTCTCAGCAGTAGAAAATTATATTTTCCTTTGGTAATGAAAGACCAATTCCATCTCCCTATTTAGTCTCGAAGTTTTTTGTTCTCCCATTTCGAAGAAGCTTTCATGGACAAGAATATTGTCTTCAATGCCAAACTGCCTGCAGTGCAGTGGATCACTTTCAGATAGCTTTCCTCTCCATGGTGTTGTAACTCCCACCCAAGTGGAACTGTGCAAATAAGGTAATTGTGGCTCGCCAAGGGGATTTATCAGTTTTGCTTTCCACTAGGCGTAAAATGAGCCACCCCAGAGGTGGAAAGAAAAGATCTCATCACCACCAAGAAAGAAGACCTGGAAGTGGGACTAACCTTTGGCTGTGGAATCCCTGCACTGAGAAACTTCTGGAGCCAGGAGAGAGAGAGAGAGAGAGCTCTAACACCAAAGGTGGTGAGAAACAGCAGCAGGACAGACTGGCAGGAAATGGTGTAGTGGGTTTCCCTGCCCATGGAGAAAGAAAGCTGAGTGCTTTCAGATGGCAGGATTGTTGGCAGAACAGTGTGCATCCACTTGGTGGAGCTAGGTTTGCTGACCCATGGAGCTAGAGCCAAGGGCCTTCAGGCTGAGGCTTACTGGTGGAGTGGGGTACCTGTGGGAACTTACTGGCAGAGCTAAAAGAGCTTTGTAACACTTGGTTGAGCAGGATAGAGGCCAAGGGCCAGAAAGAGGTGTGCCTGCGGGCACAACCAAGAAGAGGCTGTCCTGATAGAAGAACTGTATCCCTGAGTGCACCTGAATCTAAATTGTAACCTGTTACTTCCCTAATAAGCCCCAGAATCCCCAGTATTGTCTGTGAGCTCTATGTGGCCATTGCAACAAATTATCAAACTCAGCAGAGAAGCAGAGAGTGCCATGGGAAGGACAGTTGGTGTCAAATTGGTAAAGATGGCGGAGAGAGGAGGCGTGTCTGACTGCTTTGTAGGAATCAGCCTTGGGTTGTTGCTCTTGATTCTCTTTCCCCCTTGTGAAGTTAGAGGAGGTCAGCTGCCACTTCCACACCATTTTTACACTGCGTCTGGCAAGAGACCAGGAAACAGTCAAAACAGTTTTGTGACTACTAAACTTTCAACACTTTGTGAATTACTGGTAAATTTACTTACTTTCCTATCTTCCTTCTCAGCTCCTGCTGACATCTCTCTTGAAGAAGGAATGGCTGTTTCAAAAGCTCTGATGCTGGAATAAAATTGGCTGACTCTTGAGGAGCCTGTCTTAGAATAGAAGTGATGTAAATCTAGTTTTAGGGAACCCATACATATTTGGAACCAGGCAAATTTAGCCAGCAAAAAGGAAAATAAGACTCAGCTTCAGAAAGAAAATGGTATTGCTATTTTTCTTAGTTCCAGACAGACTTTATGCTTCCCTACTCTAGTCCTTCACGAGGCCTAACTTTATTTACTTCCATAGGGTTCAGTGAGACATCCCTGTAACCTTGGAGTATACCCCTCTTCTCTGAGTACTAGCCCTAGAAGCACTATACAGCCATTGGCTTCCAAATTCCTATCGCTTTCTTGGGGACAACATAACAGCCATGATGATGTACTCTGCTATATTCACGAAACACCAAACATGGTCACTTACTTTGTCTTCATAAATATATATATGTCTCTCTCTATAGGGTCACTATGAGTCAGAATTGATTCAACAGCAATGGGTTTGTTTTTTTTATTTGGTCCCTCTCTTATTCCTTCTATCTTCGTTGCCTCCACAACAGCTCCAACTTCTGCCTTCCTATAGTGGGTTACCCTAGCATAAAGTCTTCAGTAAGTTTAAGCTTTCTAAACCAAAAAGACAGGGAGAATATTGACTTTAGGCTATTTCCGCTTTCACTCTGCAACTCACCATCCTAAGGAGGGTAAGACAAAAGACTAACTTCCATTTTTTCAGAATTTGTGAGGGAAAAATATAAAGAAAATATAATATGAATTAATATGTCAATAAACTCTATCACCTCATCAGTTTAAGTATATATCTGCTACTTGCAAATGAAAGACTATTGACTAAAGGAAAAGATTATGGAAAATAATAAATGGTATTTATCACCAGATCATTACCAGAGCCAAGTCTGATGAATAAGGTGGTGTTCAAGATGGGTAATTTGGTTTTGGGTCCAAAATGAGCTGTAACTATAAAGTAATTAAGTTGACATTATTAGTGACTTACGGGCTGGCTCTTAAATCAATTCCAAACCACTGAAATAATTATATAGCCACCCAAAATTTCTCTGATAGAAAATTTATTTGCATATAAAACTGCTGGGGATGTAATTCTTTAATTCTCAAAAGTCTCAATATGTTGCAATTCATTCATTCAGCAAATATTTGTTGAATTCCTACATGCCAAGAACCGTTCTAGGAAATTAAGGATACCATCATGATTAGCACAAACAAACGAAAAGATGCTTGTCCTCATGGAACTTATATTCTCATAAATGGAAACACATAAGGAACAAAATAAGTAAGTAAATTTCACGTCATTTTGGATAGTGAGAAGTGCAATGGAGAAAAACAATTCAGAGCAAGGAGTAGGGTAGAAAGAGTGGGAGCAGGAGATGAAGTTATAAAGTGGATGGTCAGAGGAGGTCTCAGTAAGTTGACATTTGAGCAAAGACTTAAATGAGGTGAGAAAACAAGCCATGAAGGAAAAGGAAAAGAGTTTTTGTCTGACAGATCATTAAAAGTGAAGGCAAGGTCTACTTAACCAAACCAAAACCGTGGAGTCAATTCTGACCCATGGTGACCCTAGGGGCAGAGTAGAACTGCCCCATAGGGTTTCCAAGAAGCAGCTCATGGATTAGAACTGCTGCCTTTTGGTTAGCAGCCAAGCTCTTCACGACTGTGCCACCAGGGTTCCAAGGCATATTTAAGTCAACAAAAAAGCCAAGTAGCTGGAGTAGAGAAGACAAGGTAGAGATTAGTAGGAGATAAGGTTAAATTGATAACAGAGGGTCAGGTCAAGTAAGCTCTTGTAGACCATCTTAAGGATTCTGGCTTTCACTCTTATAAAATGAGGAAAACTTTGTATGATTTGACATAATCTGATTTGTGTTTTAAAAGGATCATTATCCCCTAAAAAAATAAAATACTTAGGAATAAATCTAACCAGGGATATAAAAGACACATACAAAGAAAACTACAAAACACTACTACAAGAAACCAAAAGAGGCCTACATAAATGGAAAAACATACCATGCTTATGGGTAGGTAGACTCAACATTATGAAAATGTCAATTCTATCCAATCTACAAATACAATGCAATCTCCACCAAATACCAACAGCATTCCTAAAGAAATGAAAAAAATAATCATTAATTTTGTATAGAAAAGAAAGAGTCCCCAGATATGTAAAACACTATTGAAGGAATAAAGTAGGAGGTTTCACTCTACCTGACCTCAGAACTTACTATACGGCTACAATAGTCAAAACAGCCTGGAACCGGTACAATGACATATACATTGAACAATGAAACAAAATTGAGAATCCAGATGTAATTTCATCCACCTGTGGTCACCTGATCTTCAACAAGGGCTCAAAGTCCATCAAATGGGGAAAATACAGTCTTTTTAACAAATGGTGCCAACAAAACTGGGTGTCCACCTGCAAAAAAATGAAACAGGACCCATACCTCACACCAAACAAAAAAACTTATTCGAAATGGATCAAAAACCTAAATATAAAACTAAAAATTATAAAGATCATAGAAGAGAAAAGAGGATCAATACTAGAGGCCCTAATACACAGCATTAACAGGATACAAACCATAACTAACAACACACAAACTCCAGAAGATAAGCTAGACAACTGGGATCTTCTAAAAATTAAACACTTATGCTCATTAAAAGACTTCACCAAAAGAGTAAAAAGAGAACCTACAGACCGGGAAAAAGATTTCAGCTATGACAAATCGGACAAAGGTCTAATCTCTAACATCGACAGGAAAATCCAACACCTCTACAACAAAAAGACAAATAATCCAATTAAAAAATGGACAAAGGAAATGAACAGACACTTCACCAAAGAAGACATTCAAACAGCCAATAGACACATGAGGAAATGCTCACAATCACCGGCCATTTAAAATAAAAAAATAAAAATCAGAAACACAATGAGATACCATCTCACCCCACCATTACTGGCATGAATCAAAAAACAGAAAATAAAAAATGTTGGAGAGACTGTGGGGAGATTGGAACTCGATTGCACTACTGATGGAAATGCAAAATGGTACAACCATTTTGGAAAATAATACTGTGCTTCCCTAGAAAGATAGAAATAGAAGTACCATATGATCCAGCAATCCTGTTTCTAGGAATATATCCTAGAGAAACAAGGGCTATCACATGAATAGACATATCCACACCCATGTTCACTGCAGCATTATTCACAAAAGCAAAAAGATAGAAACAACCTAGATGCCCATCAACAGATGAATGGATAAACAAACTATGGTAAATACACACAATGGAGTACTATCCAATGATAAAGAACGATTATGAATCTGCAAAGCATCTCACAGCATGGATGAATCTGGAGGGCATTATGCTGAGTGAAATAAGTCAATCACAAAAGAAAAAATATTGTATGAGACCACTACTCCAAAAATTCATGAAAAGGTTTACACACAAAAAGAAACAATCTTTGATGGTTGTGAGGGAGGGGAGGGCTGGGAACGGAAAAACACTAAATAGACAACAGATAAGTGGTAACTTTGGTGAAGGGAAAGACAGTACACAATACCAAGGCAAAGTCATGGAAGCTCAATAGGCACATCCAAAATCCCTGAGGGACCCAAATAACTGGGCTAAGGGCTTTGGGGACCATGGTCTCAGGGAACATTTAGCTCAATCGGTGTAACATAGTTATGTTTTGTATTCTACTTTGGTGAGGAGCACCTGGGGTCTTAAAAGTTTGTGAGCAGCCATCCAAGAACTCCACTGGTCTCACCCCATCTGGAGCAAGGGAGAATAAAGAAAACCAAAGACACAATGGAAAGATTAGTCCAAATGACTGATGAACCACAAGTACTACAGCCTCCATCAAACTAAGTTCAGTACAACTAGATGGTGCCCAGCTACCACCACTGACTGCCCTGACAGGGATAACAAAAAAGAGTAGCAGACAGAGCTGGAGAAAAATGTAGAACAAAATTCTAACACACCAAAAGACCAGGCTTACCAGTCTGACAGAGACTAGAGAAACCTTGAGAGTATGGCCCCCAACACCCTTTTAGCTCAGTAATGAAGTCACTCCTGAGGTTCACCCTTCAGCCAAAGATTAGACAGGCCCATAAAGCAAAACAAGACTAAAGGAGCACATCAGCTCAGGGGCAAGATCAAGAAGGCAGGAGGGGACAGGAAAGCTGGTAATAGGGAACCCAAGGTCAAAAGTGGGAGTGTTGACATGTTGTGGGGTTGGCAACCAATGTTACAAAACAATATGTGTACTAATTGTTTAATGAGAAGCTACTTTGTTCTGTAAACCTTCATCTAAAGTACAATAAAAAAAAATGAATCAAAAAAATATATATATATTAAAAAAAAAGGATCATTATGGCTGCTATGTTAAAACAGACTAAAGGATATCAAAGGTAGAAATAGCTAGTCCATAAAAGAAATGATAGCAGTTCGGACCAGTGTGTTATCAAGGAAGTAGAAACAAGTGGTCAAATTCAGGGTGAAATTAAAAGATAGAACTCAGCAGAATTTACTGCCAAATTGGATATGAAGTGGGATAGAAGGACATAAGCCAAGGATGAGCAATGGAGAGGATCAACTGGCCATTTAGAGATGGGTAAGACCGCAGATGAAGCATATTTGGGGCAAGAAGATTGGAGGCTCAAATTTGTCTGTACTAAGCTTTCACTCTTAATACACAATCAAGTAGTACTAGTCTGAAGATCAGAACTGAGGTACAAGCTTAAAATAAAATGTTGGGAGTCATGACTGTATAGTGTTAAGATTTTGATTAAAGGTCTCAGACATAGCGAAGTTATGTGTTGAGTTATAAGCTTTTGTCTGGTAGAGACTCAAATAATTTCTGTTCAGTGGAAAATTATGGTTTATTATTCTAAAAGACATTAACTTGTTTTGTATCTCTATTAGTTTCCTAGGACTGTCATAACAAATTGGATGGCTTATAAGAACAGAAATTTATTATCTCTGTTCTTTATAGTACTAGAGGCTAAAAATTGGATGGCTTATAAGAACAGAAATTTATTATCTCTGTTCTTTATAGTACTAGAGGCTAGGAGTCCAAAATCAGGCTACCAGCTGTGTTGATTCCTTCTGAGGGCTCTGAAAGAAACTCTGTTCCGTGCCTTTCTCTTAGCTTCTGGTGGCTTCCAGCAATCCTTCACATTTCTTGATATGTAAATGCATCACTCCAAATCTTTGCCTCTGTCTTCACATGGCCGTCTTGTACTCTTTTATAAAGACGTCATTCATATTAGATCTGGACCCATTCTACTCCAGTATGATCTCATCTTAACTTAATAACAAACTATGAAGATGCTATATTCAAACAAATCCAAAGTCACACAGGTACTGGAGATTAGGATTTCAACATATTTTTGGGGGGTGATACAACTCAATCCATAACAGTAGCTAACCCTAATATCTTAATATTCTTTTATTAAATTGCCTATAAATATGCTCCTCAAATGCTATTTAAACTAGCTTTAACATCTTACTTTTCCCCTCATTAGTTAATGAGTTTAATAAAATATTTGGTGGCTGTTCACTATTTATTTGCATGAAAATTGTGATTTTACCTTCCTGAAAATTAAACTTTAACAATAGTATTTAAATAAGATTACCAACATAGTGGAGCCCTGGTGGCGAAGTGGTTAAGAGCTTGGCTGCCTACCTAAAGGTCAGCAGTTTTAATCTACCAGCCGCTCCTCGGAAACCCTGTGGGGCAGTTCTACTCTGTCTTATAGGGTCTCTATGAGGCAGAATCGACTCAGCAGCACACAACAACAATAACATAGTAAATGTAAGTCAAAAAGAGAGAAGATCCTTGGGCATTCCTGTGTTGAAGTTAAAAAGATGAGACGCAATCAACAAAGAAGTCATAGGAATGGCTGATGAGACATGAGATTGTGTTTTTTGGAAAACCAAGTGAAGAGTGTGGTTCAAGGAGAAGGGTCATCTGTGTCAAATGTTACTGGTAGAGCTAGTTAAATGAAGACAGAAGACTCATCACTGAATTTAGCAATGTAACAGTCACTGGTGACATTGACAAGGTCATTTTTAATAAGAGGGTGAAAGAGTATTTGGAACTGGTTTAAGAGAATGAGTGGAAAGAATGAGTAAGACTTTTCTGGAGAGTCTTGCTGAAAAGGAGAACAAACAAATAGGCCTGTAGCAGGAGGGGGATATAAGGTCAAAAGAAGATTGTGTGTTTTTTTTATTACTTTTGTTTAATGGAAGAAGTAAGTATATGCTTGTAATCTAACAAGAATAACCTTGTACATGGGATAATGGATGTTGTAAAAGAGAAAGGGGAGATAGAAGAGTCATTCTAGTTGCCATACATTTTTTTCATTAAAATGCAAAAGAAAAGGTACCTTTCAAAATTCACTTATGTCAACAACAACCCAATTAAAAAATGGGCAAATAACTTGAGTAGACATTTCTCTAAGTAAGATATACAAATGGCCAATAAGCACATGAACAGATGTTCAACATTGTTTGTCATTAGGGAAATACAAATGAAAACCACACTGAATACCACCTCACACCCACTAGAATAGCTGTTATCAGAAAAAAACCAGAAACTAACAAGTATTGGTGAGAATGTGGAGAAATTGAAACCCTCATGCATTGCTGATGGGAATGTAAAACGGTGAAGCCACTGTGAAAAACGGTTTGGCAGTTCCATATGACTCAGCAATTTCACTCTTAGTTGTATACCCCAAAGACATAAAAGCAGAGGTTCAAACAGATACTTGTACACCAGTGTTCACTGCAGCAGTATTACAATAGCCACAAGGTGGAAACAACCCAATGTCCACCAACAAATGAATGGATAAAGAAAATGTGGTATATACATACAATGGAAAATTATTCACCCATAAAGAGAAATAAAGTCCAGATACATGCTACCACATGGATAAACCTGGAAAACATTTGTCCTTCTGTGTCAGACATATTTTGTGGTAACCTTATGTGTTTCAGAGTAGAGCAGTGCTCAGTAGGGTTTTCACAGCTGTGACCTTTCAGATGTAGATCGCCAGGCCTTTCTTCCAAGGCATGTCTGGGTGGGTTCGAACCACGAACCTTTTAGTTAGTAGCTCAGCATATAACTGTTTGAGTAAAATATGTCAGACACAAAAGGACAAATATTATATGATCCCACATATATGAATATCTAGTATAGGCAAATCTACAGAGACCAAAGTTTATTGGTGGTTACCAGGGAATGGGGAGGGGATGGGGAATTATCGCTTAAGGGGCACTGAGTTAAGGGTGATGAAAAACTTTTGGAAATGGATAGTAGTAATGATTGCACAACATGGCGAATGTAATTAATGTCACTGAATTGTACATTTAAAAATGGCTAAAATGCAAAACCTTTTTTGTTATATGTACCTTACCACAACAAAAATTTTTAAAAGGAAAAAAAAATCCACTTATGTAATATTAAAACAAATAGTGCCGGCGTCTAATCGTACCTCTGTCACTATCTTGTCTGGGTCTTCATGAAGTCTCTCAATTCTTCAGAGCCTAAGTTTTCTCATTTGTGATATGAAAGAACTGAACTAGATTATCCCTAAATATCTTCTCAGTCCCAGAGTTCTATGATTCTCTGATAGTCTCGATTTATTTTAAGATCTAAGAATATCTTCATAAAGTCTACTCTCTCCACATTCATATCACTGGATCTCCTTAGGCTACCTTTAGAAAATTTTAAAGCTATCCTGATTTATAGCAGGTTAAATAAATGGAACACACAAGATGAACAAAGCATTTAAGACAAGCTAGATGCAATCAGAGACATCTGGGTGGATTTAACACCACAGCTTAAAAACATCTGGGTGATGTAAGTGCTCCAGTCTGGAAATCACACATCCCTAAATTGGACATTACTTTGGATGAGCAACTTGTATCCTTAAACTGCAGATACTTCATTTTGGCAAGAAAAACTGATAAGCACTGGAAAAGAAGCACAAAAGAAAATACAAATCAGAACCTCTGTAGTAGGCAATGTTGGAATATCTTAATGCAAAAAGCTGGGATCTAAATGTAACATATTTTTATTTATAGATTATATGTATTTGATAGGAGCCCCTAGGTGGTGCAAACAGTTATATGCTGGGCCACTAACTGAAAGATCAGTGCTTGGAACCCCCCCAGAGGTGTTTTAGAAGAAAGTCCTAGCGATCTGCTTCTGAAAGACCACAGCTATGAAAACCCTGTGGGGCGCAGTTCTACTCTGAAACACATAGGGCTGTCATGAGACCGAACCAACTCGAGGGCAACTGGAACAGTAATGCATATTTGACAACCCACGGACACATCAAAATCAACCTGCCTGAACCCAAAACTTTACATTCCCCACAATCCTATTTCACGTGATTTGTCAATCTTCACAGGTGGTGTCTCTCACCAATAATCAGATTCAAAACTTAAGAATTATTTTTGGCCCTTTCTTCCTCTTTAGGACACCTTCCTAAGTCCAGTCATTTATTGAGGCCTGTAGATTTTTATCTACATCTCATTTCCGGCTCCCTTCTCACGGTATTACCGCTGCTCTCCCTGCTGGCTCCATGTTAACTGGAGCCTAGATGGCTCTAAGCCCCTCCTAACTGTTTTATCTACTCCTCACATTCAAAGTCATGCCACTAGACCAATTAACCCTCTTAGTAGGTGAGCCTGGACTCACAGCTCCAGTGCCTGCTCTCATTGGGTTGGCTGACCTAAGGACTATCAGCTGAACCAAGTACCAATGCCTAGGACTGAGATACAAGTCTCCTTAATATACAGCTTCATCTGTGTTTCTCACGTGCTGGGATAAGCACTCTGACCTCCTGCCAAACGAGACTACTCGGATCCCAGCATAATGGTGATAATCATTCTTAAAATATATTCTTGTCTTTTCTTTTTCATACTTCAGTGTAATTATGTATTCAGGCAGTAACACATCTGTAGTCACAGAGAGGATTAGTATTACTACAGTGGAAATGTAAAGAGGAAGAGCCACTGCTCAGTTCTGACTTCAAAGCTGAGTCAGGAGAGGGACACAGTGTGAATACCTTAGGATCAAAAACTGTGGTGGGCTCTTGCCATGGACCTCAGCCCCGAGGACCAGCATGACACCATTCTCTACACCACTCCTGCCACCCAAACTCCCTACTATATACATTGTAAATTAAATTTAACAAAGATTCCTTTCGGAAAATTGCTGTATGCTGTTGGGTAGAATAACATAAGGCCCTGAATAGGCAGGTAATAGCAACAAAGGGTGACTCTAGAAAAAAAATATTGCAAAATTGCCTCTTAAAGAGGTTCGTTTTGTTACCTGCAGGGCTTATGTTTTACTCAGTAGAATCAGCCATACGGAATGTCCAGAAAATTCCACGTAGGCGATCAATGCTTTTGGAGCATTTCGGCTTTATAAAAGGCATTTGAAAAGGCGCTGAAGGCAGTATCAACTTTGTCACCCAGTGAAGTCAGCAAAAACTGAGGAGAACCATCCACCTGAGTTGCTGGGATTCATCTTTGAAAGGATGGAAATGGCAGACTTTTAGAAGGTCATGTTGGGTGTTAATGTTGGTATGTAATTTTGTGTTTTATTATTTAGTATTACTTTGCAAATTAGAGAGCTGGAAAAATGATCAATTCCAGATGAAATGCTATACATATGATAAATAGAAATTGTTAGTTTTTTTTTTTTTAATATCTCTTTAGTCAAATTGGCTAAAAAGTACTTAATTGTTCAAATGAAAATAAATCGGAAGGCAGCAGTGGGACAACCATCCATGAGGCAGACAACAAATTTGTCATTCATAAAATACTACAGATTTAAGCATTTTAACTCTCAAGATGTAAAACTACAAGGGTCAATGGTATTAGGCAAACTAGCTTTAGTCTTATTTGCCTGTTAATGGTGATTCAAGGCAATTGAGCTAATCCAAGCTTTTTTAAAAAACTAAAAATAAATTTAAAAACTACGAGGCCTAAATCATGCTCCTAACTCCTAACACCAACATAATACCCATTAAGTGAGATATTTAAAACTTCTTTATCCTCAGAGGAACTCTGAGAACTAGCTACAAAAGGTGCTATCTGCCTGATTTGATAAATGAGGAGCCTGAGGCCAAGAAGGACTGTGGCTCCCCTTGAAGTGGCAAACGTCGTGAGTGGTTGAGCTGGGAATGTGAGCACAAGCCTGATTCAGATATGAATTACTAGATTTCCTTATCTAGAAGGATCAAATTAATCAAAATCCCTTTCTTTTCACTACTGTTATATAGAGAGCCAACGAGGCAATATTTGAGAGAGATGTTTTTCAAGAGATTTTTATTTCCAGTGTAATCCGGTAAATGATAAAATATCGACAAGAATTACTGACCGTGTCAAGGTTGCTGACGGCTAACATGACAGGCAGCATCATTCAGAATCATTTGGTGGTGGGTTTTTTTTCTTTTTTTCTTAGTTCGAAATTGTGGTGATAAGACGGATAAGGTCATTTAAAGATGCTGACATGTGGTATCTGTTAACAAATGCTGGGTCGTATGTAAAACATGCTGAGAGCAGCACAGAGGCAGGGACGAAATGTTCTTAGCTCTTCAAGCCTAATATCTCTCTCACTGTATAGATTTCCATCAATTGGTTCTATTACGTAAATTACAACTGACCTTTATATCCCAGTAAAGGTAAATGTAATTTAAGAGTTTATGAGTATTGAAGTAGAGAAAAAAGAAGCAAGACCACTGTGCAAAGGAGAATTGGTGATATAATGACACAAATGGCTTTAAATAGATGCTCCCTGTGTGTACTTCTGGAAACCCTGGTGGCGCAGTTGTTAAGAGCTAAGGCTGCTAAACAAAAGGTCGACAGTTTTAATCCATCAGGTGCATCTCAGAAACTCTATGGGGCGGTTCTACTCTGTCCTGTAGGGTGGCTAAGAGTCAGAATCAACAGTTTTTTTTGTTTTTTGTTTTTTGGGGAGGGGGAGGGTGGTTTATAGTGAAAAAAAATACCTCTGGTCAATTGAAATGGGCCAGCCCAAGGGAACAGAGTTTTGTTTTTTTTTGGTTTATGTGTTTCTTCCACTTTAAACTAAATCTCAGACCTGGAATCTAATTACTTTCTTTTATTTCAAGTTCTCCCTAGGGAATCATCCATTTTCCAATCAATATGTATTAACAATGGCATACAATACTACAAGGGCTCAGTGGGACAGTATTCTCAAACACTGCATTATAGATATGAAGCAAACTTTCAGGAGGAAAGCTTCCTATGTGTCTTCAAGGGCTTTAAGGATATTCATAAGCTTTATCCCACTGACCCCACTTTTACCCAAAAGAAATGATAAGAGATGCACCAAGCGATTTGTGATTTCTGTAAATCACTTCTTAGAATAATTAACAATTGGAAACAACACTGATGTTCCATAACAAGAGGAGAGTAAAATTACAGTATAATTTTATAATGGAATAAAATGAATCCATTAAAATCAGTTTTTCCAGGATGCTCCCACCTTCTAAATAAGATCTGTATCTATATCTCTCTATATCTGAAGAAAAGGAAAGCAAGAAGGAGTGAGATATTTTCCAGAAAGTTTAATTGATCTAGATAAATGATGAAATTTTTAGATATTTTCTAAATGTTTCAGAACAAATGTATTATTTTGATAATTCATATAAAACCAAATTTTCTAAATCGTCTTTAGAAAATATATAATGGAATGAGTAATGTTCAAGGTAATTTTTAATGGAAGGAGCAGATAATAAATACTACATACAATATCATTCCATTTTCATAAAATACATAGGCTTTAATACAAAAAGAGAAAAAGGACTGAAAATAAACAATAAAAAATAAACAGTATCTGTGTTATAGAATTATGGGTGCTATTTATTACTACATATTTTTCTGTATTTTCAAAAATTCCTAGAATTAGTTTTTTAATCAAACTAATATGTGCATCTAGAAAAGAAATGAAATAGTACAGGAAAATTTTTTTTTAATATTTCTATTTTTTATACTTTTGATACTCCATAACTCTAATGTACGGGCTCAAATCTCTTCTATAGCGAGGTCCCAAGAAGGCTAGCAATGATCCTGGCTTCTTGGTATTCATACCTTTGTGAGGTTCCCTTTCAAAATGAATAGAGCTGACCTGCGTGACCAATAAGATATTGCAGAAGTGACAATGTGTGACTTGTGAGGCTAGGTAATAGTTGGTTTCTTAGGTTGCGAATTTGGAAGGAAGCAGCTATATAATCATCAGGACACTAAAGCAGCCCCTGTGGAGAGAAGCTGAGGCCTCCTGCCACCAGCCAGGATGGTAAGCCATCTTGGAAATAAATTTTACAGCTCCTGACAAGACTTGAGATACATGCAATCTCCTGAGAAACTGAGCCAGACTGCTCAGCCGAATCATTCCAAATCAGAAGATGCATAGAAGTAAGACGCTATGAGTAAGAACTGACTGAGGGCACACAACAACAGCAACAACATTGTTGTTTCAAGGCACAAAGTTTTAGGATAATTTGTTAAACAGCAGGAAATAACAAATACATCTCTACTTCTTAATTTACCGATTTTGAAAATTCTCCATATATACCCTACCATGAAAGACGAGAATCAACAGCTCATTTTTATATCCCTCACTTCCAATCCCCTCCTCCTCTTTCTTCCAATTTGTAATAATTGCATTATTTCAGAAGGAGGGGGGAGGAATTCTATTCATTGTAGTTGAAACTATAAATGATATATCTAAAACTCTATTTCTCTTTCCATCATCTTTCATTGTTATTGATCTCAATACGTAATATGAGGTTGCTCTGACCGTAACTTACTATCATACTCATCCCCATGCCCACTTCCTATCTTCTGTCAGCTGCGTTGTTGTTGTTAGGTGCTGTCAAGGTGGTTATGACTCATAGCAACCCTATAGGACAGAATAGAACTCCCCATAGGGTTTGCAAGGAGCGGTTGTTGGGTTTGAACTGTTAACCTTTTGGTTAGCAGCCTAGCTGTTTAACTACTACGCCACCAGGGTTCTATGTTAGGTGCCATCAAGTCCATTCCAACTCATATCGGCCCAGCGTGACAGAATAGAACTGCACCATAGGGTTTCCTAGGCTGTAATCTTTATGGGAGCAGATCACCGGATCTTTCTTCCCTCGGAACCACTGAGTAGACTCAAATTGCCAACCTTTCAGTTGGCAGCCGAAAGCTTAACCATTGTGCCATCAGGGCTCCTTTGCTTTAAGACTGCAAACCATGATTACATTTACACTCTGTTCCATAACTGCATATAATTCATTGATGCTTTATTTTAGGTTGATTTTGATATTTGAAAACATAAATAACATCATGACAATGTAAAAAAATGTTTTCAGGAAAAGCCATGTTGTTTCATGGAATTATGTTTCCACTTCTATTAATCCAATGTGATGTCTCATAGCAGATCTGAAGGAACACATTTTTGTAATAAGACCAAATGGATTCTCTTCTCTTAGATTTCATCAATTTCTTAAAATCATGTCGTATTTGGCCATGACTTTCTTTTAGAGCTTTTTGTCTTTATTAGTATTTTCACATGTCCTCCTCATTTTGTCAAGAAAATCTTCCAGCTTTTTGCAAGAATTGAATGAATCCATCCCATTCTCTCTGATGTCATTCTTGGAGTTCCCTGCGTCTTGTACGAGGTTGAACTCATTGCTCTCAATGCTACCCAGCTAGCATTCTGCCATTTCTTTCCCTCATAGTCTTGGATTAGTTCCATCATTTCTTTTATTTTGTATCTTTGTCTTGTTTGTTCCCCCATATTTTGCCAGAGCAAAATAAGTAATCAAGTAACTTCTTTAGTGTAAGACTGTGTAAGAAGAAAACTTCCAGTGACCTTGCCTGAAATGTCTTCTTTGCTACCTTCACAGTAGACCAAAATATTGGCCAGATATATAATTCTAGCTTCAAAAAAAAACCTTTTCCCTCAGAATTTTGAAGGTATCGTGCCATTGTCCTATGAATCCATTGTTGCTAAAGAGAAATTTGATAATAATTTGTTTTTTTATCAAATGTTACAGGATTTTTTTTTTCTCTCCTTCAGTGAGCTATTAGGATCTTATATTTATTTTTGTTTCATTGAAATTTCATGAAACAATATCTAGATCATTTGGCCACAATTAAATCCATTTAATATGTTGACTCATGTCTTTCCTCAACTACAGCAAATTTTTTTCCCATCATTTCTTTGAATATTATCCCCTGTTTCATATTCTCTAATAATTAAATATTGAACTTTCTGAACTGATCTCCTAGGTCTCACCTTTTCTCTCGTTTTTAATTTTGCCGTGTGTTTCTGTCACCACAACTTTATCTTCTGTCCTTTCTAATTACATACATTTTTAAATTTTCTGAAATTTTAATTTGCTATTATTCATAACTGAATTTAATGAGGTATGAAGATGACTATATCATAGTACAAGAAACAATTGAAAATTGAAAATGAAGTTCAAGTTGAAAGCAAGAAATCAGTCTTCATTGCCATTCTTTACCTTTTTCTTGCAGCCCCGAGTCAGGTCCTTTTCCAGGTCCAGTAAGATTGGTCAGAGATATGGTGGGTTCACATACTATAAAATAGGAACGCTACGTACAGGGAACTCCTGGGTTTCCTCAGGTCAGCAAGAGACTCGGGATGGGGGTAGATCCTAGAGACTATTTTTCCTTCTCTTTCCTGTGCTGTCTCCTCACTCTTCATTTACCTTCTGGAACTACCAGGAAAAAAAAAAAAAACTAAAAGTTCCCTTTACTTAAATAATCAGAGCAATTTAAACCCCTTTATCTCAATCTCCCTGTTTAAGACTTTGCTCTGAGCCTTGCCTTTTATAACCACAATCTAAGTCTCTAATTCATTCAGCCATTCAACAAACTTTGACACCCAAGTAAGTACTCAGTGTTGCCAAGGGCTCTTATTCTAGGAGCTAGAGATTCAGCAATAAAGAACAGACAGAAATGGCTGCCCTCATGGAGTTATATTCTAGTGGGAGAATCAGAGAATACATAAAATAAATATGTAGGATATTCTAGAGAAAAATAAACCAGGGAGGAGGAAGGAGGGGTTTGTAATTTATAATAGAGGGATCAGGGAAGACCTCAATGAGAAAGGAACCATGGAGTAAAGGCTAGCCAACCATATGATTAGACTTTACATTTTTGGCTTCTGAATGTCCACCCAGATCATTTTGGTCCAATTCAAACAGATCTTTTCAGGAAGAGGCAGAGCTGTTTAATAATCAGAATTTCTTGGGGTGGTAATCAGAATCAGACCACAAAACTTTCCAGGAGATGTCTGACCCATCCTAGGCCCTCCCATACTTAGATTTTTGTAGAAGAGGGTAAAATGTAGCATTTTGGTGACCACACATACTTTGTGAGAATCTTCTGTTCCCTCTTACCACTGACTCCATAACAACAAGCTTCTTTGCCTTCTCACTAGAAATGTTAACATCAGACTAAAAATATCAACTCTCAGAAAGGTTGCATTTACTAGAAGAACAGGAAAGATTGTCTTTTCATGTGAAATTGAGTAATATTAAAAAACTCAAACAGAAATGGAGGTAATGTTTGTCTATCCAGAGCCATTGAGTTGCAGGTTAAAATAAAAGTCATTGGAGGGATCTGGAAAAGACAACTGAGTTTACTTTTAAGAGAAAATAAAACATTTCACTCACTTGCTTTTTATGATTAAAAAAAAAAGTTATATAAAATCAATAAATTTAAAACTTATTCTTCTGTCCTCTATTGTATTTATTTTATGTGGCAAATTACATAGACCAAGACTTGAAATGACTGTTACTTCCACAACTACCTCCTAAGAGATTTACCAACACCATTCCAACCTGCGCACACAGTCACTTTCTGACCAGTGGGAACCAAAGGGACCTTTACACATGGTGTCAGTGTTCAGCACCTGGGACTCCATTATGCATATAGCTAATTGAATCTGAGAAGGGAAACTGATCCAAAGAAAGCCAATTTATAGGCTAGCCAGCAGTCTAGAAGTTACTTAGGATGAGAGCTTTGTCTAAAGAACAGTAAAGATTATCCAAATCAAATTCTCTTTTGTTTAATTTATAATTTTACACATGAAGAGAGTTGGGAAGTTGTTAGTGTTAACAGAAGCACTGAGAATAGAGGATCAGATACCAGACTGGGAAAGACAGAAGCTCATTCGCCGTAATGCCAGAGTACTCAGCTTAAAACAGCATATGTATTACTGAGAGTGTTACAAGACAACTTCGCCCCTAAGACAGGCATCACAGTTTCCTGTCTGTCAGTGTGTTGTACTGTGAGGTCTTGTGTGATGCTGGAAGCTATGCCACTGGTATTCAAATACCAGCAAGGCCACCTATTGCTCACAGGTTTCAGCTGATCTTTCAGACTAAGACAGACTAGGAAGAAGGACCTAGCAGTCTACTTCTCAAAAGAATTAGCCAGTGAAAACCTTATGAATAGCAGCGGAAAATTGATATAGTGCCAGAAGATGAGCCCCTCAGGTTGGAATGCACCCAAAATGTGAATGAGGAAGAGCTACCTTCTCAAAGTAGAGTCCACCTTAACAATGTGAATGGAGTCAAGTTTTGGGGACCTTCTTTTGCTGAGATGTGGCATGACTCAAAATGAGAAGAAACAGCTACAAACGTCAATTAATAATTAGAATATGGAATGTACAAAGTATAAATCTAGGAAAATTGGAAATCATCAAAAATGAAATGGAACACATTAACATCGATATCCTAGGCATTAGTGAGCTGAAATGAACTGGTATTGGTCATTTTGAATTGGGCAATTGTATGGTCTACTAAGTCAGGAATGGCTGCTTGAAGAGGAATGCATTGCATTCATTGTCAAAAAGAACATTTCAAGATCTATCCGGGAACTGCAACCCTTTCAGTGATAGGATAATATCCATATGCCTACATGAAAGACTAGTTAACATGACTATTATTCAAATTTACACACCAACCACTAAGGCCAAAAATGAAGAAATTGAAGATTTTTACCAGCTTCTGCAGTCTGAAATTGATCCAATTATCAGGATGCACTGATAATAACTGGTGACTGGAATGGGAAAGTTGGAAACAAAGAAGGATCAGTAATTGAAAAATATGCCCTTGGTGTTAGAAATAATGCCAGAGATTGCATGATTGAATTTTGCAAGACCAACAACTTCTTCATTGTAAATACCTTTTTCCACCAACTTAAATGTGACTATACAGGTGGACATCACAGATGGAACACACAGAAATCAAATTGACTACATCTGTGGAAAGAGATGATGGAAAAGCTCAGCATTGTCAGCCAGAAGAAGGCCAGGCGCTGACTATAGATCAGACCGTCAATTACTCACAGGCAAGTTCAAAATGAAACTGAAGAAAATTAGAACAAGTTGACAAGAGCCATAATACAACCTTGACTATATCCCACCTGAATTTAGAGGCTATCTCAAGAATAGATTTGACACATTGAACACTTAATGATCAAAGACCAGAAGAGTTATGGAATGACATCAAGGACATCATACTTTAAGAAAGCAGAGGTCATTAAAAAGACAGGAGAGAAAGAAAAGACCTAAACGGATGTCAGAAGAGACTGAAATCTGCTCTTGAACTCCAGTAGCTAAAGCAAAAGGAAGAAATGATAAAGTAAAAGATCTGAACAGAAGATTTCAAAGGGCTGCTCAAAAAGACAAAGTAAAGTATTATGATGACATATGCAAAGACCTGGAGATAGAGAACTAAAATGGAAGAACATACTCAGCATTTCTCAAGCTGAAAGAACCGAAGAAAAAATTCAAGCCTTGAACTGCAATACTGAAGAATTCTACGGGGAAAATATTAAGCTATGCAGGAAGCAACAAAAGAAGATGAAAGGAATACACAGAGTCACTATACCAAAAAAAAAAAAGTCGACGTTCAACCATTTCAGGAGGTAACATATGATCAGGAACCGATGGTACTAAAGGAAGAAGTCCAAGCTGCACTGAAGGCATTGGCAAAAAACAAGGCTCCAGGAATTGACAGAATATCAATTGAAATGTTTCAACAATCAGATGCAGCGCTAGAAGTACTCACTCATCTATGCCAAGAAATTGGGAAGACAGCTACCTGGCCAACTGACTGGAAGAGATGCAAGTTTATGCCTATTCCCAAGAAAGGTGATCCAACTGAATGTGGAAATTATTGAACAATATCATTAATGTCACATGCAAGCAAAATTTTGCTGAAGATCATTCAGAAGTGGCTGCAGCAGAATATAGACAGGGAACTGCCAGAAATTCAAGACGGATTCAGAAGAGGACATGGAACCAGGGATATCATCGCTAATGTCAGTTGGATCCTGGCTGAAAGCAGAGAATACCAGAAAAATGTTTACCTGTGTTTTATTGACTGTGTGGACCATAACAAATTATGGATAACATTGTGAAGAATGGGAATTTGGGAGCTCTTAATTGGGCTGAGAAATCTGTACATGGATACAGAGGCAGTCATTAGAACAGAACAAGGAGATACTTCATGGTTTAAAGTCAGGAAAGGTGTGCGTCAGGGTTGTATCATTTCACCATACCTATTCAATCTGTATACTGAGCAACTAATCTGAGAAGCTGGACTATATGAAGAAAAACGGGGCATCAGGATTGGAGGAAAATTCATTAACAGCCTGTGTTATGCAGATGGCACAACCTTGCTTGCTGAAAGTGAAGGAGACTTGAAGCACTTACTGATGAAGATCAAAGACCACAGCCTTCAGTTAGACTACACTTCAACATAAAGAAAACAAAAATCCTCCAACTGAACCAATAAGCAACATCATGATGAATGAACAAAAGATTGAAGTTGTCAAGGATTTCATTTTACTTGGATCCACAATCACTATCCATGGAAGCAGCAGTGAAGACATCAAAAGATGCATTGCATTGGGCAAGTTGGTTGCAAGAGATCTCTTTAAAGTGTTTAAAAGCAAAGATATCACCTTGAGGACTAAGGTGCACCTAACCAAAGGCATGGTGTTTTCAATCACCTCATATGCTTCTGAAAGCTGGAAAATGAATAAGGAAGACTGAAGAAGAATTGATGCCTTTGAATTGTGGTGTTCACAAAGAATATTGAATATACTATGGACTGCCAAAAGAATGAACAAATCTGTCTTGGAAGAAGTACAAACAGAACGCTCCTTAGAAGCAAGGATGGCGACACTACATCTCACATACTTTGGACACGTTATCAGGAGAGATCAGTCCCTGGAAATGGACATCACGTTGGTAAAGTAAAGGGTCAGCAAAAAAGAGAAAGACCCTCAATGTGATGGACTGACACAGTGGCTGCAACAATGGGCACGAGCATAGCAATGATTGTGAGAATGGCACAGGACTGGGCCGGGTTTTTGTTTCAGAAAAATCATCTAGGTTATACTTTGTATTCTACTCTCTTTTTCTGGATTCTGAGATGCATGATTGAGGTTTTGGCTCTGAATAGCCTTACTGTAAAACCCCATTAACTTGAGAAAACTGAAAAAAAATCTCTGTTCCTTGTTACCACAAGATAACTAATACCCCAGGATGCCTTTCCTACTAGCCTTTTGGGATGAAACCTACGCATTGGTTAAGACCAAGACCAAACTGTTCTTGTTATTAGATGCCATCAAAAGGGTTCCTATTCATGGTGACTTTATATATAGCAGAACTAAACGTTGCTCAGTACTGAACCACCTTCAAAATTTTTGGTCTGTTAGAGTTCATTGTTGCTGCTATTGTGTCACTCCATCTCACTGAGCATTCCCCTTATTTGTTGGCCCTCTACTCTACCAAGCATGATGCCCTTTTCTAGTGATTGGTCTTTTGAACACATCGATTCTTCTGTTTTCCTTTTTCACTATCCAACTTTTGCACGCATATGAGGCAATCGAAAAGACAATGGCTTGGGCCAGGCACGCTTAGTCACCGAAGTGACATCTTTGCTTTTTAAATTTTAAAAAGGTCTTTTGCAACAGCTTTTCCCGACGTAATACATGTTTTGATTTCTTGATGGCTGATTCTGTGAACATTGATTGTTGATCCAAATAGAATGAAATCATTGACAATTTCAATTTCTTCTCCAGTTATCATGATGTTGTTTATTGATTCCAGCTGCTGGAAGCTATGCCACTGATGTTTCAAATACCAACAGGGTCATCCACGGTAGACAAATTTCAGTGGAGCTTCCAGACTAAGACAGGCTAGGAAGAAATGCTTAGCAATCCGAAAATTAGCCAATAAAAACTGTATGGATCAAAATAGAATATTTTCCAATATAGTGCTGAAAGATGAGCCCCCCTAAGTTGAAATGCACTCAAAATTGAGTTGACCTTGATGACAAGGATGGAGTATATCCTTTGAGACATTCATTTGCTAATGTGGCATGACTCCAAATAAGAAGTAATGGCACAAAGACCAAATACCCATTCATAAAATCTTCAAATATTTACCCAACCAGAAAGAACTCCCTCTGAACTCCCATCATGCATATAATTTTTATACCCTTTTCATGACGCTTCATTTTAGTTTGTATCTTAATGGATGTTATCTACGGCATGCTTATTCCCTCTAAAGTGGAAATCTCCTTTGAGGGCCAGCACAGTATTTCATTCACATTTGTATGTCCATGTTTTTATGGCATGTATCATTTAATTGTATCAATGAATCACATGGATGAATGGATAGTATGGTATGAAATTATAATTTATATAACTGTTTTCCTGTTTTTAAAAGTCAAATACATTCGTAACTCTGTACATTTGACAAAATCAAAATTCCCCATTAAATTCCAATAAAAGACAATATAAGAAGATAAAATGTGCTATATTTTCATAGTTTGTAGGACTAAGATATGAACACATATTCAAAGTTTCATAATTAAATCAGCCTCAGCAAAGTTTTTTTTCTTTTTGAAAGAGATTGAAATGTGTAAATCTAAAATTATCAGGGTGAGATAAGATTTTTCCAATAGTCATTGTCTTAGGCTGGGTTCGCTAGAGAAGCAAAACCAGTAAAGCATATAAACATGTATAGAAACAAACAAACAAACAAAAAAACACTCCCATTGAGTTGATTCTGACTCATAGCGACCCTATACAGCAGAGTGGAACTGCCTTATAGAGTTTCCGAGGAGCACCTGATGGATTCAAATTGCTGACCTTTTGGTTAGCAGCTATAGCACTTAACCACTCCAACACCAGGGTTTCCTAAATATACAGAGAAATTTATATCAAGGAAACATGATACAAATGTGATTGTAGAGGCTGGAATGTCCCAAGTCTGTGGATCAGGATAGAGGTTTCTCTCAATTCATGTAGCCTCAGGGCTGGCAAACCCAAGATCAGTAGATTGGAGAGCAGGGCTCCCACTCTCAGGCTGCGATGATCGACAAAGCCCAAGATCTGTAGATGAGCTGATAGCTCAAGTTCCAAGAGCTGGAGATCAGACAAAGAGGAGGCAGCCTCAGGATCCAGGGCCAGTAAAAAAGCCAGAATGTCTGCTTATATTCAGATGCAGACAACACTCCCAAGGAAACTCCCTTTCAACTGATTGGCTACTCACAGCAGACTCGATCATGGGAGTGATCACATAAAAACACTGAGAATCATGGCGCACCCAAGTTGACACACAATCCTAACCATCACAATCATGGTCTTTAAATTACTCAAATATTAAAGAAACAGCAATCTTCCTACTTTTTTCATCTTAGATTGACGTGACCATTTTAAGTATCTTTTTTTTTTATAGCTGCATAAACAAACCACTCCAAAATTTAGTGGCTTATAACAATGTATTATTTCTCATAATTCTGTAATTCAGGCTGAGATCAGCTGAGTGATTCTTCTGTCCACATAGAATTTCCTACGATTGTGTCGTCATTCATATGTCAAGAGACTTAGCTGCAATGGCTGGAATGGCTAGAGCTAGCTAGGCACCTCTTTCTCTTTGTAGCTAGATTGATAGTGCTCTCAGTATAATCACACTTCTTACATGGCTGCTGGTTTTTAAGAGGGAAGAAGAAAAGCTACCACTTTTCTTAAACTGGTATGCTATCACTTCTTCCATATTCTAATTGGTCAAAGCAATGCACAGGCCAACCCAGATTCAAGAGGAGGAGAAATAAACTCCACTTCTTGATATACGGAATTTTTTGTGAACACAAAGAGAAGGAATGGATGGTGGACTGTCTTTGGAGACTATTTACTATAGGGACACATTTCACATCCAAGCAAAAATTTGTACTTGCATTTTTATTTTACCCCTCTTATAAAATTAATAATGAAAATATTCATTTGTTTCAAAAATTACATTTCAAAATCGATAACTTTTTAAACTCATTTCCATCTTCTTGTACATACATCTTTGCACATGCATAAGAATTTTTGTTGCTGTTATTAGGTGCCATCCAGTCACTTCCAACTAATAGCAACCCTATGTACAACAGAACTAAACATTGTCGGTCCTGTGCCATCTTCACAACTGTTGTTATGTTTGAGCCCATTGTTGCAGCCAATGTGTCAATCCATCTCATCAAGCATCTTCCTCTTTTTAGGTGACCCTCTGCTTAACCAAGCATGATGTCCTTCTCCAGGGACTGGTCTCTTCTAGTAACATATCCAAAGTACGTGAGACAAAGTTTCACCATCCTCCCTTCTAAGGAACATTCTGGCTGTACTTCTTCCAAGACAGATTCGTTCATTCTTTTGGTAGTCCATGATACATTCAATATTCTTCACTAAAACCATAGTTCAAAGGCAGGAATTTTTCTTCCATCCTCCTTATACATACTTAAGCTTTCGCACACATGAGGCGATTGAAAATACCACGGCTTGGGTCAGGCACACCTCGGTCCTCAAGGTGACATGTTTGGTTTTTAATATTTGACAGGTTTGTTGGAGCAGATTTGCCAAATGCAATACATTGTTTCTTGACTGTTGCTTTCATGGGTTTTGATTGTGGATCCAAGTAAAATGAAATCCTTGACAATTTTAATATTGTCTTCATGTATCTTGATGTTGCTTATTGGTTCAGTTGTGAGGATCTTTGTTTTCCTTATGTTGAAGTATAATTCATACTGAAGGCTGTAGTCTTTGATTTTCATCAGTAAGTGCCTCAAGTCCTCTTCCCTTTCAGCAAGCAAGGTTGTATCATCTGCATATTCCGGGTTGTTAATGAGTCTTCCTCTAATCCTGATGATACCTTCTTCTCCATATACCCTGGCTTCTTGGATTTTTTGCTCAGTATACAGATTGAATAATTATGGTGAAAGGATATCCTGACACCTACCTTTCTTGATTTTAAACCACTCAATATCTCTCTGTTCTGTTTGAACAACTGCCTCTTGTTCTATATACAGGTTCCACATGAGCACAACTAAGTGTACTGGAATTCCCATTCTTTGCAATGTTATACATAATTTGTTATGATCCACATAGTCAAATGACTTTACATAGTCAATAAAACACAGGTAGACATGTTTTTGGTATTCTCTGCTTTCAGCTAAGATTCTTTTGACATCACCAATGATATCCCTTGTTCCACATCCTCTTCTGAATCCGGCTTGAATTCCTGCAGTTCCTTGTGGATGTACTGTTGCAACCATTTTTGAATGACCTTCAGCAAAATTTTACTTGCCTCTGATATCAATGACACTGTTCAATAATTTCCACTTTCTGTTGGATCACCTTTCTTTGGGATGTGCACAGATATGGATCTCTTCCAGTCAGTTGGTCATGTAACTGTCTCCCAAATTTCTTGGCACAGATGAGAAAGTGCTTCCAGTGTTGCATCCATTTGTGGAAAAATCTCACTTGATATTCCATCAATTCCTATTCTGTTCGAATGACTGCCTCTTGATCTATATACAGGTTCTGCATGAGCACAGTGAAGTATTCTGGAATTCCCATTCTTTGCAATCTTATCCATAACTTGTTATGATCCACACAGTCAAATGCTTTTGTATAAAACACAGGTTAACATCTTTCTGGTATTCTCTGCTCTCAGCCAAGATCCATCTGACATCAGCAATGATATCCCTCATTCCATGTCATCGTCTTCTGAATCTAGCTTGAATAGTTAAATAGGTTAATAGCTATAAGAATATCTGAAGATAAATTCCTACAAATAAAATTTCTGGGTCAACTATTATGTGAATTTGAAGTTTTGAAATTAACAAATTGGAAAAAGGGAGGTTTATACTCTATATCAGAGCTGCTATGAGTTGGAATTGACTCAAAAGCAGTGGTGTGTGTGTATCAGAGCCTTGCAACCATTATTTCAGTGGTTTCTGAGTCACAAATTTAATCACCACACACTCTACAATCTCTTTTTTTTTCCTTAAAAAAAATAAACCCGCCTCTCAATCTCACAGCATTTTGTTTCAATTTAGCTTTCTCTTCAAACCAAATTCTCAGATTTTTTTTTTTTTTTAATTTGATATTTTCCTAAAACTCTATCTTCTCTTTGCCATGGACACACTACTTACCTCAAAAGACAAACTTGACTCTTGGGGAACTATATGGCAGCCATTCCAATGCCACGTTACTCAATGTTGAATCAGCTTGGCTTTTGCTTCTGCCAGAGAAGCAGTCCAATTTTCTGATCAGCAAAGAACAGAAACTAAAGTTCCACAGAAAGTTAAGGAAAGCAACTATTGTATGAGTATAAACTGAACATAGGGGTGAAAATCAGGGGATTCTTTTGTGATGTAGTTTTTCACTTCATTTACTACTTGAAGAATGCCCACAATTAAAGCCAATACTTTTGGAAAGCAAAACTTTCATTCAATTAAAATTAAAATGCCAACAGTAGTTATTTAGTAGAGCTGACGTGATTTTTATTTTCTGATTCTTATTTTCTGATTTTTCCATAATTTTACAACAAATATATATTACTTCTGTAGGTAGAAAACTGTTATCTAAAATTTTCTTTCAATCTGGTCTAGATAGTGAATGTTTGAGAAAAATGCCCAGTGATCATCTCTAGCACAGAAGAGTTCCGCCAAATATTATTGATTTATATACTTTTGTTTTAGTCTTAGAAGATATGGCAAATAATCTCCCAAAATGTCTGTGTTTTAATGCAGCTGGGATCAGTTCCCAAATACAGAAAACAATAAGCAATTTACATTCCATACGTGGTGTCGGGAAAACAAAAAGGGAAGTTAGTAACGGAATGTGATGTCTACGCCCAGTGTTTAATTACAGTATCATCCAAAATTGTTCCTTTGGTATTTTTAGTTTTAGATTTTATAGAAATTGATTGGATTGCATATACAGTGATCCAAACCATTTGTTAAAAGAATAAAAAATTTATCCAGCCATGTCAGATGCCTTAGTATGTGCTTGAGACATGCTTTTTCTTCCTGTATAATTGAATGTATGACAAAGTTTATCATACACATCTTGTTTATTTGTAAGGCAAACTTTTTGCCCAGAATAAGCAACTGTAAAGATGAAATGGCAAGGGTTGAGGGACCCACTCAATTAACCCTCTGAGTCTGTACAATGTAATTGGGGGGAAAGACTTTTGTTCATACTATTCATCTGAAGAAGCCCTACAAGTTTATCATTTAAGTTCCCAAGGGCTGCCATAACAAAATACCACAAAGTGGATGGATTTAAAGAACAGAAATTTATTTTCTCACTGTTCTGGAGGTTAGAAGTCCAAATACAGGGCTGTGCTCTCTCTCTCTCCACTCTAGGGGAAGATCCTTCCTTGCCTCCTCTAGCTTCCAGAAGCCCCGGACATTTCTTCTCATTCCTTGGCTTGTAGATGGATCTTCACATGTTGTCTTCCCCTTGTCTGTCCTTTTCTTTTATCAAACACCCCCCCTAAAAGGAATTAGGATCAGGACCCACCCTACTCCAGTATGACTTCCTTAATTTAACTGATATCATCTGCAAAGAAAAACCCTATTTCCTCAAATAAGTTCCCATTCACTAGTGCAGGGCTTAGGACTTCAACAGTATCTTTTTGGGAGACACAATTCAACCCATAACATTTACCTATCTCAAAGTAAAAACTCCTGTTTTCTACTACAGGAGTCTGATGCAGAGCAAGGCCAGATTCACCTGCACCAATAGGATGCAATATATGTATCTATTATGACACTCACCACTTTTAACAGGAATCATGTGCTTACTTGTCTACTTTCCCAACCAGGCTGTGAGACCCTCTCAGACAGGAATCAAATCTCACTCAGCCTTCACAGTGCCTAGCATCTACTTGGTCCTTAGTACATGTCGATGTGTAGAATGTTTCCCCTTTGAACTTACCTCAACAACAGTAATATCAGCTAGATTTGTTGATTAGCTGGCATCATTCCCACTAAGCCTCATAAAAAAACTGGAAAAATTAGGTCCTGTGCCAGTCTTACAGATAAGAAAACTGAGGCTCAGAGGATTTAAGTAATAAGTCTAAGAATACACAATTAGTAAAACTGAAAGGGCTAGGATTCTACCCCCAGTATGTGTGACCCCAAGTCTCTGCCAACACTTAGCATTACACCCATCTGCCTCTGTTGAAGAGAGATGAATGAGAAGCCTCAGAAGGATCAAGGAAGAGGGAGGTCATTTGTCTCTACCTATTGTTTCCAGAGGAAATCCTGGTGACAGAGTGGTTAAGAGCTACAGCTTCTAAACAAAGGGTCAGCAGTTCGAACCCACCAGGCGCTCCTTGGAAATTCTATGGGGCAGTTCTACTTTGTCCTATAGGGTTGCTATGAGTTGGAATTGACTCGACGGCAACGGGTTTGGTTTTTGGGTTTATTGTTTCCAGAAAGTCCAAGAGAACATACTTGGGACATCCTAACACACATTAATGTGAGATTCCTCTATTGCCACATACCTCCCTTTGCAAATTTTAACACATCATAAACACAGTAGCCTCTGCCCTTTCATCCCTACTCCAGTCACAGTTAGAAAGTGGTGAAACTGAAGTAGAATGAGGTTAAATTGTTTCTTAGAATAGGACTTGCAATCTCTTACTATTAGAGCACTTGGAAGGCACTATTCTTCTATTTCCCATTTAGAGGAATAAAAAAAGAAAAGGGGGAAAAAGGACAAAAAAAAGGGGGGGGGAAGCAAACCACATGCTGAGGTTAATGAGAAGAACGTATAAAGGAAATATTTTTCCGTTTTGCAGGCCTTCATTCTGGCCTATTTATATACATCTTACCGAGAAAGTACGTCCTGCAGAACATGTCAGAATTAGGGATGCTGAATTTTCAGCAACTCTCCGCTGCTTCTAGCTGTGCTTTGAGTTTGACCCGGGCAAGTCTAACATAGAGTGCCGATGTGCGGTTTCCCATACTTTGTTCAGCTCTGCTGTGTTATCTCTTAGCTAGCAAAATGATCTTATGGTTTATTTCGCATGGGGTACATAAAGGGCCCAAGTTATGTAAGGCTATTAAATCAGAACCTGCCTAGGCGTCTTTGGAAGGCTGTTAGGCTAGTTCATGCTGGGCAAATACAATTAGAGTGCTGGCTATTATTTACAGCAAATACCAGTGAAAATAACCTCAAGTTCCTGGGTTTATTAACATTAACGCTGAAGGAGGAGGGGGAGGGCCAATGTGGACCGTGTTCAGTGTTGCAGCTTGCACTGATTAAAACCCTACTTGTCATATTCTATATCATCGTACTGTAGTTATAGCAAATGTTCCTTGTAATGCATTTTCAAGTACAAAAATTGCTTCAGAAAAGAGCATTTAGAAAACTAATTCTATTGAAACCAATGAAGTGTTGACACATTGCCTGATGCAGATTTGTTTAAAGAGGCTTGTTTTAAGTTATAAAAGTACAGTCCTGGAGGCAAAAAATGAGTGACTCCTCAGTCTAGTGACGGCGAGAACAGTGAAGCAGTCTGTTCAGCCAGCACCCCCTCATTAATCCTTGCCCGTAATTCTACCCTAGTCACCTTCTCCCTTGCCTGACTCTATAGAATTTCAAACCTGCTGCCAGCCCAGCAACTCGCTCAGAAATCATTCATTACTCAGGTAAGGCATTTATAATGTTTGCTGATGTGTCGGGGAATAGGAACACGGTGTAAATCTGGGCTGAGGAGTGCTCTTTTTTGTCGTCTAAATTGCTCCTGTGTGATGTGTTCCATAAGCATCAAAAATCTCCAGGGCTTTTGACATCCTGATCTTTCTAAAAGTAGCATTTCACTGGGCCCAACCCTGGGAAGAAAAAAGGATAGAAAATCTTTGCCGCTGTAAAGAAAGAGACAGCATTAAGGGGAACGCTGATTATTCACCTTGATCTAGGGCACTGGCTCCCACCAAAAACCTTCAGTGTCTATGGCCACTGCAGAAATCAAACACAAAGCTGCCATCTCTTGCATTCTAAACAGGCTGGCAGTGTAGCCAAATTAAGCAGTTTAGTGATGAGAGTGTGTTAATGAATGAAGTGGTCAAGGAAAGAAGGCTGGTTCCATTTTGTACAAGACCAGCTATGCTGGGAAAGCATCCAGCAGCCATTGTTGGGTGGTGGCTCCATGTTTGGGGAGGTGCTTTACCCCAGGGTGGTATCAGGGGTGTCCACAATGACACATGTGGAAACAGGGTTTCTGGCAGGGTGGTGGATGGAGTCACACTTTCTTTTGTTCACTTAGGCTGCAAATTCATCAAATTTGCTGTGGCTATTTGCAACCACATTGCCCCCGGGTAGCACAAATAGTTAAAGTGCTGTGCTGCTAACTTCAAGTTGAAGGTTTCAATCCACCCTGAGGTGCCTTGAAAAAAGGCCTAGCAACCCACTTCTGAAAAATCTGCCTTTGAGGACCTTGTGGAACACAGTTCCACTCTGAAACACATGGGCTCGCCATGAGTCAGACTCAACAGCAATGGTTTTGGGGTTTTAATTTGTATCCAAGTGCATCTGTCTAGAAATCTGATAGGATAACTCTTTAACAGAGTCTGTGCCAGGTTATAGGAGACATTCAACAGACATTATGCCATCAGATTTTAGGTTGTTAAGTGGCCTAAATAACCATATCCACCTGCCCTGAGGAATAAGAGGAAAAAATAATCAGAGCTCTGGTTTTTATATCAAGTTTTATATTATAGAAGATTACTCTGCCATAAATGTGATGGTGGTATGGGAAAAGCAAAATCTTTGAAGCCACAGAGACATGTTCCACCATTTTCTGCCTATGGGGCCTTAAATAAGTGACTTAACCTCTCTGAACCTCAACTTCCTTATCTGTAAACTGAGACTAACAATGCCTACCTCATAAAGTTGTTGTGAGGCTTAAATTAAATAAACATAACGCTTGTGGTCCCTAGAAGCCACTCTACCAATATACTTTTTGCCCTTCCTTATACAATACATAAGGAGCCCTGGTGGCACAACAGTTAAGAGCTTGGCTGCTAACAGAAACGTTGGCAGTATGAACCCACCCAGCAGCTTCCAGGGAGAAAGACCTGGTGATTTGCTTTCATAAAGATTATAAAAACCCAACCCAGTGCCATAAAGATTATAGCCAAGAAAAACCTATGGGGCAGTTCTACTCCGTCACATTAGGTTACTATGAGTCGAAATCAGCTCAATAGCACCTAACAACAACCTATAATAAATACCGCCACATGGAAACTTTCATGAAAATCAAAAGTCACATCTTAAATCTCTAACAGAATTTGCTTCTTCAAAGAATTTGATGGCAACTCTAATCCTGTATAGAAGTGTCCTGTTGTAATTAATCTTCTGGTTTTTCTGTTTTGAAATCCTAATTTTCATTTACAGTCCACGTCGTACTATCCTTTTGTCTCCCCAAAAAGTTAAGCTATAGGTCAGTTTTGAACTCAGAACACGTTTTCCATTGGAATAATTTAAATGTAATACTTAGAGTCCCAGGCTGACCCATATATCATGAGCTATAGAACTGTACATATCAGCCTCATCCTGGTTCCTGGGAGCAAGGGGCACCTGGGATTAGGGAAAAGAAAAGGCAACAGGGCTGCCCGGAACAGAATTTAGAAATAGACAAAGTATGGTTTCAGCATCCCCCATATCCCTTCCAATATTCCTTCCCTATTGGCTAGGGCCCTTCTCCTCATGTCTTCATGCCCACCATACCCTGGATTGACCTAAACACCCACCCTCCCCTCCAAGCCAACTCTCTAGTCCTCCAAATTATCCAGTGCTCTGAAGATACCACTTCTCCTACTCAAAACTGTCATTTCCTCTGTCAACTCTCAGACAAGAAAATTCTGAAGAAGCTGTTATGGATTGAACTATGTCTTCCAAAAATATGTGTTAACTTGGCTAGTCCATGATTTCCAGTGTTGTGTGATTGTCCACCATTTTGTCATCTGATGTGATTTTCCTGTGTGTTGTAAATTCTACCTCTATGATATTAATGAGGTGGGATTAGTGACAGTTATGCTAATGAGGCAGGACTCAATCTACAAAATTGGGTTGCATCTTATGTCAATCTCTTTTGAAATATAAAAGAAAGAACCAAGCAGAGAGACATGGGTACCTCATACTCAAGAAAGTAGTGCCAGGAGCAGAGCGTGTCCTTTGGACCCCAGGGTCCCTGTGCTGAGACACTCCTAGACCAAGGAAAGGACTTTCCTCCAGAGCCGACACAGAGAGAAAGCCTTCCTCTGGAGCTGACGCCCTGAATTTGGACTTCTAGCCTACTAGACCATGAGAAAATAAATTTCTCTTTATTAAAGCCACCCACTTGTGGTATTTCTATTATAGCAGTATAAGATAACTAAGACAGAAACCTTTGAACTTCAAAGAGGTATCTTCATTTTAGAAATAGGTTTGTTAACCCAAATAAATGACTGATTTATGGAATACCAGCAAAAAATCTTTTATGGTGACACAGGTCTGGTGGAGCCATTGTATTGGTAGAAATTTGTATCTTTCAAGTAGTTATAAGTTTAGGATGGCCTATATGGGGTTTGGATGACCTGAGATTCATAACTACCATCCTTTCACAAGGAAATTCTTGGGTGTCATTTGTGGTTCACACACCCTACACATTTTTTTGTAATCATTGTCATTTTTGTTCTTTTTGCACCTACCTCCTCTCAGAAAACCCAGATGAGGAAGATTACTGACCCATTTCACAAATGAAGAAACTGTGAACTAAAAATCTTAAGCAGCTTTTGCAAGGTGATACAGCTAGTAAGTGGCTGAGCCACAATTCCAGTACAAATCTGTCTTCTGACTCAAGGCACACAGCAGCCCAGGGGCAAGGACTAGAAGGCAGAAGGGGGTGGGAAAGCTGGGAATAGGGAACCCAGGGTCAAGAAGGGAGAGTGTTGACACGCCGTGGAGTTGTTAACCAATGTTATAAAACAATATGTGAACTAAATGTTTAATTAGAAACTAGTTAGTTCTATAAACCTTCATTTAAAGTACAATAAAAAATCTGTCTCCTTCCAGAGCTTGAGCCTTTAACTACTGCACAGTACTATGCTGCAATCTTAGCCCTGAAGCTAACATTTGAGACTGTAGAGTCCAGCAACTCATTTCTCCTGTGAGAAAGTGTTATAAGCTCTCATTATTTGTGTACCTCTGAGGATGGCAGAGGATCGGGCGCATTTCATTCTGTTGTACATAAGGTCACCATGAGTTAGAGCTGACTGGATGGCACCTAACAACAACTTATACACCATCATCCATATGTTCAGAGTCACCTGAGTCTACTTTCCTTGAAGGGTCTGCTATATTCTTTAATTACCATCACATGTGTGCAAATCACGTTTTACTCTCTTTTGTATTCACCCAATAGCTACTGGTGGAGCAGAAGCTCCTGGGTGACTTTTTGGTGGACGGTTACATTTTACTAGTGAACCTAACAATCCGTGCTACATTACATGAATTCCAGCTTCTTATGTGTGTCCACACAGCGGCTTGACCAGTGAAACCCTCTCAAATTTCCTCCGAAGCAAAGAGGCAAATGTTTTGGTTAATTGGTATGGTCAAGTCTCAGTTTGAGAGAGACATGTTTTCTTGGCCCACAGTTTAGGGTTTCATGCTGATCTGGTTGACACAGTTCAAATCAGTTTGACCCACTGCTGCAGTAGTTATCCTTTGATCTGGAATCTAGTTTGTAATTTGACCCATTCAGATGGCTTTCCTATAATAGAGAAGCAAGACAAAACCAAATCAGCCTATTTATCTTAATGGGCTTTTTTTCTTTCTTTCTTTCTCTCTCTCCACTTTTTTTTTTAGACATGAGGCCTTCCCGGTCTTTTGTAGAGAAGAAAAAGGAATCTGTGTATCTGATGGGCTTTGAAATACCATCTGGTGTTTAATGTCATTGTGCTCTGTTCTCATAGTGGTGTGCTGAATCATATCTGAAAAGTTGAACAAGCGTTCAGTCACAGTCACTATTCAATATACTGTGTCATTATCAAAGATTTGGATTTACAAAATGCTACCTGAAAACAAAACCCATTTAACAGGCCATTGTCCCCAGGGCCATTTCTGCTGCCTGGACAGGGGTCTTCAAGTGTGAAGTCTGTTTGAATGACATTTGTAGTTGCCCTTTGGGTACTCAGAAGAACTTATAACCTCGAAAATTACTGGTTGAATGATATCATTTTCTGTGACAAAAGAAACATAACTGTGTTTTTATACTAAGCATTAAGTTTGGGCATCCGTTATTCTTGTTTTATAAACACTTATTTATTGACAATGAATGTGTGAACAGATAAACTTCATTTTAATCATTAAACATGTGCCAAGAAAGTCCTATATTCGCAGATACTCTCTTGGGGCTAAATGCAGTAGAAAACCCACAGTGAAATAAATCCTGTGATGTGTTACTTTGTATCAGGAAAAATCAGTTTATAAGAGACTAATCTGTGTAGCAGGTAAACTAATATTTTTTTCCAGAGGAACACACACCTATATTTAGCACAGTTTCACCGGCTTAAGTTGTACCATTAAGCGCCAAGATGCAACTTGTGCTTACTGTTTTTAAAATAACAATATGGCTTTCTCTTCTCACTTGATAATGATCAGAATTATTTGTGTGAAACACAGCAGTGTAATACTTTACATAACGGCCATAAATAACCTCTCCTAAAATGCATTTTTGCTTTTATACCTCAGTGAAGAGCTCTGTTTGAGTAAATGACCCATCCTTGAATCCTGTACACACAGAGATCAGCACTGGGCTATTGTTTTAATAAACTGGAAGTCTGCCAATGTGCTCTGAGAAGAGGACAAGGACATTAATGTTAGCATGCAATCTAGCCCGTGTTTGGATTTAAGACGGAATTTAATCTTTTTTCTCCTTTTCTCCTCCCCTTCCCCCCTTGGCGGTTCTTTCTTCCCTTGATGATACACAGTCTCTTCACACGGAGTTAACTCAAGCTATCTTAAACAGCATGAATTAATAAATGGTGGCGTTTTTTAAAGGGGAGGCATTCACAAACGTCGGAATGTGGAACATTTAAAATTCTTTCTATGGTACTTCATTTAAGAGAGTGGTGATTAATGAGTTTATGTTATCTATCAAAATGCTTCCACCATGCTGCTGATGTGACACGGGATTTATGGTCACGAAAAGCCTGCAATCCATCCCTGGTATCTAAATCTATCGGCCCTACATTCATACAAAAAGCACTAGATGATATATTTGTAGCTGTCTGAAAGCAAGACCATTTTTAAGAGATTATGTACTGCCAAAAAGGAATATTCTTACAATACAGGAAAGGGAACGATTTCCTTTTTCAACCTATTTTTGCTCTGCCAAGCATCATATTACAGATATTAATCTCTCCCTGGAAAAAAATAATAATAATAATGAGCAGATAACGATCACGTGATTAGACTAGCAAGGCTCGGTGTGAATTCCTATAGTTTTCTTGTGACTTCTTTGATATATATTTGCTAAGGGTCACACAGATTTTCACTGAGAGAATTCATAATTCCTCTTTGTGGTTCAGGTTTCAGAAAGAGAAAATCCACTAGTATCTCACATTAAAACTCACTTGGTTCCATCTGTCAGACAAGAGAATTCCAAAGAGCCCAATAAAAAGGCTGCATCCATTCTCAGCAATTGGAGGGAAACATAGCATCATCCATCACCCCTTCTTTATGCAGCAGATATTTCTGCAAGAACTTCCATGCCGTTGTTGTTATGTGTCCCATCAAGTCAATTTAGACTCATAGCAACCCTGTAGGACAGAGTAGAACTGCCCCATAGGGTTTTCTAGGCTGTAATCTTTACAGAGCAGATCACCATGTCTTTACTCCCTGCAGAGTGGCTGGTGGGTTCCAACTGCAGACCTTCAGTTACCAGCCAAGCGTTTAACCATTGTGCCACCAGGGCTCCTTAGACCTTACATAGAGGATAAAAACACTTTTTCAAACACTGCCTACATCTTGCTTTCCAATGTCCTTTGAAAATGGTGACCAACCATAGAAACAATGCTTTTCATTATGACATGGGTACGTGAATATATCAGAGAGACAGGAGATTAGGGTTCCCAAGCCTAGGTCTCTCAAAACTCTAAAGGGTGTTGATTAGCTGCAAGATGTGCTGAAAGAAATTTGTTTGTGCAAATAGGACAAATACTGAATTTTGCAAATGATTTACTTTAAAAAAAAAAAAAAAGTCACAAGATCAACTATTGTTGTTAGTCACTGATTCCAACTCATGGCGACCTCATGTATATCCATAAAGTCTCAATCTCCATTACTTATGCTCTGATACATTTTAATGAATAGAAGAAAAGGGGGAGGAGCTACAAGAAGCAGCCTCAGAGATTTTTACATCACCCTGGTTGCATCTTTGCGAGTGTGCTTCACTTGTGAACATAATCATGTGTTATATATGCCCTAGTGGAGGAGGTAGAAAAACCACCATGCTTTACATCAGGAGGACCCCGTTACATTTTTGTATTCTTACTTTGTGGATAATCATTTAATCAGGGTCATCTCCATGTCAGGCATTTTGGCGCCTATATTTTAACATAATCCATTTTTGTGTGTTTTGGAAAGCAGACAAAGAGCCCTGTAGTGGAATATTTTTTTAAGGCAGTATTTCTACCTCCAGAGAGTGGACACAAGCTTAGTGTGTTCCAGAAACAGCACAGACTTGTATTTCTTTGCCGTTTCCTTTCTGCTTTTGCTACTTCTCCCTTGGAGAGATGTGAAGGATTTAGAAACACAGCTAAAGAGAAAGGAATCCCGGAGGCCACTAAAGGCGAGTGGTAACAAGCAAGTGTGTGTGTTCTGTTGTACAGTGTTGGGTTTGAAGGAGAGGTGGGGGAGACTTGTTAGAATCACAAAAACTGCCTGCACAGCAGATAGATTCTCCTCCCCTTCCTCCCACTACTAACACTGTAGAAAATGCCATCTATCAAAGTGTTCTTAAAAGCAGTCCCTGATGATGTTGGAATAAAAAGGCTGTTATGACAACTGTGAGGAAGGAGGAGCCACTCTCTACCCAGCTGCCTGTCAAACGGGGTGTCAGAGAACCTTTAGATTAGCAGGGTCATGCCAAGAACCTGACTCCCAGTTGAGAGGCTGTCATTCTGCTCCCTCCCCGCCCTTCATCCCCAGAGGCCCTCAGGCTTGGCCCTTAGGGTCAAAGTCACAGAAGGGGAAATGTCATTCCCTATTGCTTATGTTGGTCTTGTATTATTTTTCTGGTCTCAGTATTTCTGGCCTCATTGGTCTTAGTCTGGCCCAAGCAACACAAACATCTTGTTCAATACTCTTAGATGGCCAAGTTTAGAGAAAAAAATGATGAGCCAATTTCAAGTTGGAAAAGCTACTGTTTTTAGAAAGTTTACACTGAGGTTGGTTTCAGTTTTGAAGAAATATTGTAATGTCAACATTATTGTCCCTAATACATTGTTTGCCTCGCTGGCTCTCAATATTAAAAAGCAATTAATAGTTTTGCTTGTTTGTTTTGTTTTTCCAGCTTGGCTTGAAATTACCATTCCCTTATCAAGGGCAGGTCCTTTCTCTTATTACCAGGGAGAAAGAGAAAAAAAGGTTACCTTTGTTATGTAATAAGAAGGTAGAAATGCTTATAAGAAAACAACTTTAACTGCTTCAATTTAGTAAGACAAAGGGAATAAAGAAAACAGACACTCATTTCAAGCAGACCATCAAACTTTGCCTCCTCAAGCACAGGCAGAAGGAATAATCAAGCTGCAGAAATAACTAAAAGGAAAAGTATGCTATCCACTGAAGGGTAAGTGTCTGGAGATTCCTCACTGAAGTCCCTGCCACTACACACATTCAGAATTCTCTCCATGATCTGACAGTAGGGGAAAAAAGCAGTGGTGCCTTGTCAAGCCATATTGGAACCTGAGGCAAAAGGAAACACCATAATACCGGTCCTGTCTTTAATTAAAATTTTGATATTTTATTCACCATGTATTCTTTGCATTAGTTTTGATTTTTTAATATTGAATTAAAATATTAATTATCTTAATTATTGAAATTTTGGCAACCTCTTAATTTGGCACCCAAGGCAAGTACCTCACTAGCCTCACTCACCTCACCCTAGTACTGACCCTGCTTTCAGGGAAAAATGAAACAAAACAGAAAACTGAGTCAAGGACATCAAGTGGTTTTCTTAAATTTAGCAAGCCTAAATGGACATAAGGACTAAAGACTAGTTTTTAATTGTTGGAGTCAACAACACTCATTGTTTTCTGAAACATGCCAAAGTTCTTAGGAGTCTGAAATATTTTAAGTAGGTAAAATATTTTAAGATGATATACAGGAATTTTTCTTTCCTACCAAAAATAATAATCCCTTACTTGGAACCCCTGGTGGTGTAGTGTTTAAGTGCTACAGCTGCTAACCAAAAGGTCAGCAGTTCGAATCCACCAGGTGCTCCTTGGAAGCTGTATGGGGCAGTTCTACTCTGTCCTATAGGGTTGCTATGAGTCAGAGTCGACTGGACGGCAGCAGGTTTGGGTTTTTTGGGTTTATCTCTTACTTGTTGCCAGTAGTGCTTCACACAGCCAAGAGTCTGACATCCATGACTCAGAGGGAGGACATATGTACCCAGAATAAAGAAGCGAATTGAATGGCTAGAGACGTTTTGTAAGTTACAGCCGAGAAAATCCAAAAAGCTATAGCTTTCAGTGTAAGGGCCAAGTAACGAGAGGGTAGAGACTTTTTTCAATTGCAAAAGTTTGACTTTTAATATTAAACAAAACCTTAAACACTCAGGTTTATACCTTAAATCACGCAATGGGTCAAATGTATAGTAACATAGGATCCATCATTTTTCCACCTGAAATTAAATAAGAGTAGATGGCAAAAGAACAACCTTAGGGAAAGTAATGAAATGTAGATATTGGTAGGTATCTTAGAAAATCCCATTAAAGGATCAAAACCTTTAGGAAGTGTGGAAATGCTAAGAATGTACCAGAACATCAGAGAGAAAAAAAAAGAAGGTGGTGTTTTCTGAAACTCCACTTTCCAGACTGAGAGACTCTATACCACAAGGAGAACTTCACAATTACAACAATCCACAGGATTCAGGGTGAAGAAATGAAAAATTCTTTATTTCTCTGTAGCTAAATTGAACCAAACTTTGGAACCTCCATATGTGTGGTAGAAAACTTAAACTTGTCAAGATAAGTCCTGCCACATCCCACTTAGAATATGTTTCATTTGTTACAAATTTCTGTTAATTCTGTGCTCGTAAACTGTTTTCCTGCCATGCCCCTCAAGTGTAACAATATATTAACAAATACTTAAGGCAGCATTTTTTTTACCTGCCAGGTATCAATTAACTCACTTAATTGTTACATCAACCCTCTGAGGAAGAGAGCGTTATTATCAGCACTTCAGAGAGCTAGAAACAGACACAGAGAGGCCAAGCTACTGAAGGTCTTATAGTTAATAAGTGGCAGGGCTGAGATTCAAATCATGTTTTTGACATGACTCCTGAGTAATAGAAAAGCAGTAATTGAGGGGCAGTTTTGGTGGATGGGTTCGAAGGAGACCTCACAGAGATGTCTGCCCAACAGCATGGTTTGGGGGCAACAGCTGAGAGCTCTGAATCCCTGGAGAGCGGGTCTGAAGTGGTTGAGAGTGGGCAGATGGTCCCACAAAAGCCTGGCAGCTGAGCTGAGAAAGGCAGAGACTGTGCTGTAAGACAACACACCACAGCAGAATCGAGCAAGGAAACTGGACAAACTTTGAATCAGATGCATAGATGATAAGCCCCCAGGAACAGAGACTTAGAAAGCAGGGAGGTAGTATAGCACAGGGGTTAGGAACTCCTACTCTGGAAAAGGCTCCATGGTCAGAATTCCATCTTTGTCACTTACTATGTGATTTTGGGCAATTTGATTTCCTGGTGCCTCAATTTCCATACCTACAAAGTAAAAATAATAACATCGTATACCTATAGGATTAAATACATTAACTTATTTAAAGAGCTTAGAATATTTCTCAGCAAGTATATTATAAGTAATTTTTGCTACTATATCATTATTCCTGAGAGGAACGGCAGAACACAGTATGGGAAACTGAACTTTTAACAAATGAAACCGTTATAAACCAGATGTGACTGAGTTTACCCTGACAAGTTTAAGTTTTCCACCATAAAAAAAAATAGAGATTCCAAAGCTAAGTTCAGTTTAATTAAAGAGGTATAAAGGAACTTACATTTCTGTAACACTGCATCTGTTATGAGACTATTCTCTCTGGTTCCCTCGTGTTTCTATACATCTTGCAAGCAGAAGCACTGATTGTCTTTTTTCTGGACTGTACTTTCAAGGGCATTTATACAGCAAAAAGCCTTGGAAAACAGAGGTAGTATCTTCCTCAGAAAAAAAAAAAAAAAAGAGGACAGGCTTTTTTACTATCCAGTAAAAAAAGGATGGTTTCTTCTTCTGCAGCAAAGTTCAACTAGGCTTAATGCCCATTATAAAAGGTTCAGGCTCCCTAAACTCAGTGTTCTTTTCCTGTAACAAAGCTCATTATCTGTGCAAGTATCACCTGTCCCTATTTGCATAGTCCTGTGGGAAGCGGTGTTCAGGGAACGTGAGTAAATGCTTATTTTCTGGCAACTGCTACTATTGTGAATAATAAGTAGTCCTTTGTCTCTGGCCCAGTAGTTTCATGTTTTCTGCTAACATCCATGAAACCGTGGCAAGCTAACTTGTTAGTTTACAAGCAGAGTGTAATCTCAGAACCTTCACATCCTATTTAGTATATTATCAATATCCTAATTTAATCAAAGTAAAGCAGTATAATTTAATATGGTCATAAGAATAATCCCCCTCCTTTTTTTTTGCTTTTATAGGTTTTTCAGGATTTTGTTCTCAAGGTACTTAAATATACATATATATATATATTTCTTCATTTTATGTCCACAGTATGTCCTGTAAAAAGAGAAAAAACACTTGTCTATTCTTAAGCAGTAGTTAAAGATTTATGCTGCTACCGCAAGCATCCAAATGTGGTACACTCTGAATGCACACATAGTCCTGGGGTACACCATTACTGGAAGTAAGAACATTGCAGAATGCAGATTTTCAGAGTACAAATTCCATTTCACCATTTGTGTATTCAGATGAGGTCATGGAATGAGAATGCATTCACATTTTAAACCCAACTTCAAGATAGTACCATGAAGAAAGTAACAGCAAATGGAGAATTCAAGATAAGTATAACATCCATTATTTTATTATCTCTGATTAAAAATGCTAACTTGGGTGACATTTTTAAAATTATTTAAAGAAACAGAAAACAAATCACCTGATGGTTTTTTTTTAAAACCACACAATGAGATCATCAAAGCAAACATACAAGATATGTATTCACAACACCACAAACATTGAAGAAAGGAGTCAACGTTTTTCTCTAGCTCTATCCAAGCCTGGCCATTCTGGAATAACATGTTTCTGCCATGTGCCCGTTTGTGAATGACTTGTAGCAACTGACATCTAAAATAACTTGATGGGGGTAATTAAACCTAACCAGTCTTGGCTACTTTCTCAAATGTCATAATAAAAGGGTAAAATTATATACTAGACATAGTTATTTTCCAAAGTGGGAAACATAAAAATTTAGGGAGATGAATTATAATGTTATGACAGCAGTATTTTTACTGGGTAGACCAATGAATACCATGTTACTGAGACATTTCTCTTCATGCCCTGCTGTTGGGAGTTGCAGTTCCTCCCTGTTTTATTCCTCCTCCACTTTCCTTACTCAGTCATTATCAAATACCCCAATCTTGTTTAAATAACATGCTACTTAACCTCTGTTTGATGTTGGGAATGTAGGGCTGCTGAAATTACAACCAAGAAGATATGAGAGAGTGTGAGAGAAAAATAGGCAGAGAGGAAAATAGAAAGAAATTTCATGTCTAAGCTTCATAATGACCAAAAATATTTTAAGTTCAAAGTTTGACATGTATTTCTGGAAGGAGGAAGCCAAACTAACAACATACATTTTAACCTGGTAAACCAGAAACGTGGGTAGCTGTTTATAGACTGAACATTTATTTCAGGATTTTTACACAGTCGTCAATATATTCTAGCTCACTGAATATTACTGTACTGTACAACCAATACTTAAGGTTCTTCCATATAACTCTCCAAGAATCATGGAATTTGAAAGAAAATCCAGTACAGTGAATCTTAATCAGGATGCACTTTGTAATCACCTTTGGAGTTTTCAGTCCTGCTTATACTAAATTTTTTTTTTATACTAAAAGTCTGTCTTTGAAAAAGTTTTGTGGTGACTCCAATAGCACTCACTGAGAATGACTGATCTTGGTTGTATTAGTTGGGGTGTTTGTGGTTGCCCAGAAGAGATATGCATAGATGACCTTCATAGTGGGAGATTATTAAAAGGATACACAAGGAAAGCCATCTATTCAGCAATCTTTCTAAGTCACAGAGCTTTTAGAACTGGGATACACAGTGGGCTTCAGGGAAAAACAGAACAGTAGCTCAAAATGTTTGTAGAAACAAACTAAACTCGAGTGGCCCAACCTGTTTATCTAAGATTTATTTTTCCTAAGCAAAGGTAGGGCCAGTATTCTGCCACCAATAAGGGGCACTTCTATTAACCAAGAATTCATGCTAAGCCACTTCATATGCCTCTACAATTTACAGTCCATGAATGCCTGCTTTGGTTTAAGTCCCATTAACTAGTTCAATTGGTGCTCTTTTACTTACAAAAATAACTTATATCTAGCTAATGCCAAAGAGGTCTTTGTTGTCTGGCATATCCCAGTTACCAGCACTGCCCACCTAGGGCTCTAAAGACAGTGGTGTAAGGCCCAGAGTTAACAGGAACCAGAACTCAGATGAAGCAGATCTCTCTTCCCTGTGGTTGTCTGGATGCCAACTTTTTCCTTAAGGCTGAAACTGTGGCTTCCAATACCTTACATCTTTCCTGCTCTGCCACCAGAAAGGAACATCTCCCAGTGATTATAAATAAAAATAAACAAATTTCAAGAAAAGATTCTTATTGGTTGGCTTGGTTCGTGTGACCATTCCTGTAACCAGCGCGTCAGGGAACTAAGAGTGGCAGGTCCAATGAGACCTCTATGGTTGGCGCAGAGGAAAAAGTAGTTTCTCAAACAAAAAAGAGCGAATACTAAGCAGGCAAAGCAGTAGCTATCTATTGCCCTGGGAGAAAAGGTTTGGTATTACTGTACACTGTGTGCCATAAGCCATAGCAATAAGTACGTGAACCCCCCTGGGCTACATTACTTAATATGGCAACTGTGGGTGAGGCAGGCACCTGAGTCTTATGGACTTGGTCCAACTCACTTTATTCAACAGATGAGGAGATAGAGGTTAGAGAAATAAAAGTTAATCCACACCCATGAATTCTACAAATAGCAGTAAGGAATAAATCCAGTTTGCTTCCAACACACATGTGGTAAGGTGAACTGATATCCCTCTGAATATACGCACACAGGGTTTAGAGAGGGGTGATTGCAAGGTGAGATCTGCTGGTTAAGAGTTTTTTTGACCTAAACAAGGGCAGAGAGAGGGATAGGCATTTCTTAGACTGGTACTACTTCACAAAGTTAAGTCCTCATGACATTGTAGTACATTTAATGCAACCCTTTGAGGGAGCACCAGCCACAACCCTAAATGGGTTAGAGTTGATGCCCCTTATATTCTACTCTCCACCTCCACCCCACTCTGTAACCATCAGCCCAGCCCACTCTCTTCCCACCTCCCTGGCACAGAGCTCACTTGCTCAATCAGCTACTCTGTCCCCCTATCTTTCAAATATTGAGCCATTTGTATTTATATAGCATTTTTAATTTAGAATCCTAGGTAACCAATAATCTTTCTTCAAATCTCATTAACTGATAGCAGCTTACTAGAATATAACCGTAAATTGGGAAGATGAAGTTTTTCTGTTAATGTATTAAATTGGGAGCTCCTGAGTTTGTTTTTTTCAGTTGTACAGAGAAATATAAAAAACTTAATCTCTTCTGGGCAGTGGCTGAACAATTTCAGGGTCACGCTCTCCTAGCCCTATCCCTACTTCTTGCCCAGGCCAGGGTAATCTAATTTCCAGTGTCTAGTTCTCACGCCACCCTCTGTGCCACAGGCCTCAGCTTGGGTGTAGATGGCTCATCTGAATTTAGAAGTGAGGCTGTCTCCATCTGGTATCCATTGTTCTCATCCTACCACAAAGCCTCCTGCTGGCCAAAGTTCCTCTCAGCACTTGTAGGCCCCATCCTGGGGCCTAGGAACTCTCATCTAACTTCTCTGGACCATTCTGGGGCCATAAGGACTAGGTAGGGTTGTCCTTAGCCTGACTTTGTCATTGCTACTTTATCATGGCAGTGCCAGCTGCTCCAATGCCATGTGGCCTTGAGGCTGCTTTAAAAGTTTGAAGCCTCCTCAGGGTTCACCCTGACACCTGAGGCACAAAGTCTGCAGTGCTCAGATTCCATAAGATGTATCTACTCATTTCCTAAACACACACACACACACTTGGAGCCTTGACTCCATTTTTCAGGCACCCATCAACATCCAACCTCTAACTAGTTTCCTCTAATCTCTACCTGTTGTTGAATCTCATTTTGGGAAGGAAAGTTACTGTTTTGTTTTTCTCCACACTGGCTCGTACTATAAATATCCTACAATCTTTATTCTTTAGATTTTGACGTTTGGTCTCTCAAATGAATTTTGGGAACCCTAAACAAGACCCACTCTGTCTCAAGCACTTAGCTCTTTCACACAAGAAACATTTTTTTTTTCTCATCCCAGACTAAATCAAAAAGCCAAACCCACTGCCGAGTCGATTCTGACTCATAGTGACCCTATAGAACAGAGTAGAACTGCCCCACAGAGTTTCCAAGGAGCACCTGGCGGATTTGAACTGCTGACCTCTTGGTTAACAGCTGTAGCACTTAACCACTACGCCACCAGGGTTTCCCATCCCAGACTATGAACTCTAAATTAACAAATCAACTTTGGTAGGTGCTAAAGGACCAGCTCATTATTTTTCAAACTGGCAAGTAAAGGGAAAAATATCAGAATTTATCTTGCCTTTCTATGTGATGTGTACTTCACAGTAATGAAATAGTAGGCGGGAGAACTTTCTCTTTACAGAAATAGTCCAGCTTTTAAATGAAGAAGAAACGTTAGAATTACAATAACACCAGTTTGCAACAGCAAACTGAACATCAACAACCACAACCTATGCAAAAACAAGGATAGCCAGACATTCTGTGGCTATTGAAGGAAGAACACACTACCACCTATGCAGTGTTCTTGCCAAAAACAAATACATAAGTCTGAATCTGATTATGTCTGGAACCTAGTTACAGGCAACACAGAGGACAAAGGAACATCTAAAACTATTCCTCAAAGATGGGATCAGCCTAATCTGGACTAGGGGAAACTCCACAGGACAAATAACCCACTTTCTTCAATATACAAATTAAAAAAGAGAGAAGGATGGGAAACCTGCAGAATAAAAGAGATTTAAAAGACATATAAATCAATAGTAATCTGTAGGTCACATTTGGATCCAGGGTTAGGGGAAAAAAGCATTTTAAAAGACCTGACGTTTACAAGGTATTGTTTGAGATAATGTTATTGCTATTAAGGGATTATTGATATTTTGAAAGTGTGATAATGACATTGTAGTTGCATCTAAAAAAAGTCATTGTCTTTTAGAGATGTGTACTAAAATATTTGCAGATAAAACTATGATGATTAAGACCTGCTTCAAAACAATATGAGGCTAAATATAATCTGGGATCTCGAATTGAATTCTGGAACAGAAAAAGGACGTTAGAGGAAAAAACAGGTGAAATTTGAATAAAGTTTAGAAAAATGGTTGAAATTTGAATAAGGTTTAGATTTGATTTAGTTATATATTAAAAAGAAAAAAAAAAAAAAACTCGTTGCCCTTGAGTTGACTCTAACTCATAGCAACCCTATAGGACAGAATAGAGCTGCCCTATATATAGGGTTTCCAAGGAACAGCTAGTGGATTCAAACTGCTGACCTTTTGATTAGCAGCTGTAGCTCTTAACTACTGTGTCACCAGGGCTATATACCAATATTAATTTCATTTTGACAAGTGTATCATGGTAATGTAAGGTATTAGTTATAGGGGAAACTGGGAAGTTTTCTATACTATCTTTGCAACTTTTCTGTAAATCTAAAATTACTCAAATAAAAAGCTTAGCTAAAAAATAATGGGGAGGGAAAAATGATGGTTGTTGAGAGTAGGTGATGAGTATAAGGGATTTACTATACTACTCTGCCTACTTTTAAATTGTAAATTCTCCATAATAAAAAGTCAAATAATTTAGAAACAGAGATTATGATCTCCTGTATACATTCTTAAAATTCTACATGAACATTTAATAGCCAGTAATTTGACATTTTTTTCTCTCTGTATTATTCCTACATATGGGCAATGGTGCTAAATGGTAGGGTGTACCAATAACTTCAAACATAAGAATCAGAACAAAGCCAATTCCTATGAGGCAGAGGTCAAATATATTCCAGATTTCTACATCTTCCAAGCTGCTCTACTGCTCCATCTCTGACACCAGCCATTCTCCCTCCCTTCAGCACTCTCCCTTCCCCTGTTTGGGTTCATCAATTCACTGTAATGTCTCCCAGAACTCACGAACTGTACTTACAGTTAAGTGGCTTATTAAGGAAGTAACAGGGTACAACTAGAGAGCAGGATCAGGATCAGGAAGCATGTAGGCAAAGTCTGGATGACTTCGCCGAAGAGGTGAGCACATTCCTCCATTCTTCATTGCAGGACAGCTTTCTCAGCTCCCCTTGGCCCTGCAAGCAAGCAAGCTCTTCTCTCTGCTCTGCATGCCCCTTTAGCAGTGCAGGCCTCCTCTCAGTCCTCTGAGACAGGCTTCCTTTTGGCCCCCTTAGGACAAACTTCTCTCAGCCCTTGAACACAGGCCTCTCTACCTTTGGCCTCCCTGCCATCACCACCAACTCTGCCACAGGGCCCATTCGGGGCCCCTCACTGTCTTCAGTGTTACAGACCTTGAATTGCGTTACAGCTCTTTTAGGAGATTCTTCCCCTCCTCTCTCTCTCTGCTTCTTCTCTCTTCTTGCCTATCTTAATTTTTCTCCTTTTGCTTCTTTCTTCTTTCTGTCTGCCAACTTCTGTGGGGTTGACTGCATATATAAGCAAACTATCGGTCAATTTCAAGGCATGGCCCTCCCACCAGGGCCACGAAATGACCAATCCCCTCTCAGTAGGCCACAGATACTACATTTGCATAATAGGCTATAGGCACTTCATTTGCATAGTATATTGACCAATCCCTGCAAGGTGTATACCAACGAGGCAGGCTACAGCCCATGGCCAGACAAAAAGTCAAATTGTTTACAACTTGCCCAGGAAATGTCAATCAACTCAGACAAAAGTAACAAACCCTCTGAGGCAGAAAACTAGGGCAAAGGTAACACCTCAGTGCTTAGGCGGAAAGGCTTTCAAGCTGTTTTTCTAAAGAACCAAGGCGAAAGGACACATGAAGGAACTCATTTCACCACAAAGAGCAAAGGGCAAGTAAGAGAGTAGAAAGAATTGGAAAACTGCAGAGGAAAATATTAAAATGGTTTGCTTATTTTCTTTTGTTTTTTCATTACTCATTACCGTCGAGTCAATTCTGACTTAAAAGGACCCTGTAGGACAGAGTAGAACTGCCCTCTAGGGTTTCCAAAGAGTGGCTGGTGAATTCAAACAGCTGACCTATAGGTTAGTGGCAAAATGAACACTTAACCAGTGTGCCACCAAGGCTCCTTTGTCATTATACTGTCTCAAATTATTTCTTCTTCCACTATTTAAATATCTTCTATCATCATGTGCCCATCCATGTATCAACTAGCATAAGGTTCCACTGTAATATGACCAAAAAAAAAAAAAAAAACCCACTGCGGTCAAACCAATGCAGACTCATAGTGACTAGGAGTTTCCAAGAAGTTCCTGGTGGATTCAAACTGCCGACCTTTTGGATAGTAGCTATAGCTCTTAACCACTGTGCCACCAGGGCTTCCTGTAAAATGACAAAAGACCCCAAACCTTAGTGACTTAAACAACATAGAAGCTTATTTTTCTCACAAATAAAACAGATCTGGAGGTCAGTCCAGGACTGTCAGGGTAGCTCCACAAAATTTTTGATGACTCAAGCTTCTTCCTGTCCTCTTCTCCTCAATTCCTAGGATGTCGCCCTTGTCTTCATGCTTACAAGATAGCTTCTAGAGCTCCAGCCATCACAACGGCATTCTAGGCAGCAAGAAAAGAGATCGAGCCTCTTCCCTTGAAAGAACCCCCCCAGAAAGTCCACATAATACTTCTGCTAGTCTTTTATTGCCCCAAACATACCCATACAGCCACTTCAAGGTGCAAAGCAGAATGTGGAAAATGGTCTTTTAATTGTACTCTAGCTGTCCTCTATAAAATCAGGGTTCTGTGACTTAGGAATCGAGGGGAGAATGAATTTTGGGTAGGAAATTAGCAGTCTCTGCCACATTCAGTTGTGGAAAAATCCGAACATGCTGTGGCAAAGCAGTCAAACCAAGACTTATGCCCAAATTAATTACCTAGTTAGTGCAATCAGCAAAGATCTGGAAGTATCTGTCATTCTACACACACAGCTGACTGGTTTATGTTGGTTTTTTTTTTACTGGAAGTTAAAATTAGAAAACCACCTGCAGATTCACCCTTCCCAGCAAGATGCCATCTACCTACAACAGAAGCTGTTATGTGTGCATTGTATCAGCGACACGCCTAGCACTAGATACTCCAGCTGTGACTATCCCCCCCAAGCCAAACCCACAGCCATCGAGTCGATTCTGACTCACAGCACCCCTATAGGACAGACTTGAACTGCCTCGTAGGGTTTCCAAGGCTGTAAATCTTTATGGAAGCCAACTGCCAAATCTTTTTGTTGCGGGGCAGCTAATGTGTTCAAATGGCCGACCTTTTGGTTAGCAGCTTAGTGCATTAACCACTGTACCACCAGGGCTCCTGCTCTGACTATAATGTCCTTTAAACCTAAACCAGAATCATTATAGATTCCTCCTGGCAGTTCTCTTGACCCTTTGGGAGGCTTTCTGGCCCCCTGGCCAGTCTCCAGAGAGATTTCTGTCCATCTGCCTGAGAGGAGACACATTCTGGGCTCCCTGCCCGCATTCTAACCTCCCACTCACACGGGTATATAGCTATGTCTATTTGGGTCAGTTCTCCTGACTGATGATTCTGTTGCCTTTAAGTGAGTTCACTTGAATGCTGTACACGTATCAACTGTGCAAGCTGCACGTTTGAATGCCAGTTGTCCAGTAAAACCCATGAGGTATCATGGAAAGAGCATCTGAAATCTGAGCCTGAGAATTAAGACTCAGCTCTTCTAGGCCCTGGTGGTCAGATCTTGGGAAATTCTCTTAGGCTCACTAAGCCTGGTTTTCCTCATATGCCAGATAGGGATATTGCTATCTCCTCAACTTCCCCTGCAAGCTTATTGTGAAGCTAAGCTACAATGTGATCATATATACCAGAGTGCTTGGCTTTACAAAAAAAAGAAAAGAAAAAAGATTATAGTTATCATTACTGATCTAATGAGAATGTAATTGAAAAAAGAAAAACAAGGAGTAGTGATAATGTGGCTCAAGACGATTTAACTGGGACTAACAAAAAGAAACACAATGGTTAGTGCCAAATCTGTAACATAAAAAGGATAAGACAAAAGGATCACTGAATTATATCAGTCCCCAAAATGATAGGCATTATGACTAGTTTCATAGAGAAAACTTAATATTCTAATTGTCACTTCCACTTATTATTGACTATTCCTCCCATGGAACTCTAGTCCAAAGGGTAAATCTATTGTTGAATATTCTGTTCTTAAAAGGAATAAGTTTTATTCCTATTAACTAAGTCATTTTTAAAATACAGGCATATTCCCATCTCAAAGCAAGACACAAACCTCCACCTAGAATTCCTGGAAATTCCCTGCCCAATACCATCAACTAGGACCCACTTTCATTAATAACTATAAGTCTTCGGGAACAACCATGTAAGTAGTTTTAAGCATATAGATCCATGTTGAGGATATGTGAGTTTTATAGGTGTGTACATGTGTGTAAATAAAACTCCATATATTGGAACCTGCAGAAGGTTTACAGTTTTGTCAAGTTATTAATGAGAAGATAAAAATCCTTGAATGTCATAAGAAGGAGTTTTATCATATGTAACATAAAATCAGAATTGCTTTTGTATCTACCACTTTAATGTCAACATTTCTCTCTAAAACTTGATCCATGACTAAATTTCTGTGCTTTGACATAACACACTGCCCCCCATATGTGAAATGAAAATCACTTGGGCACTCTTGGCCAGTTAGGGGTTCTGCTGTGATCTAACTTTAGAGAGGAATTTGTGTCAGGATCTGAAGAACATAGACCATACTTGACTGCAAAAGTCACAGAAGTCAGCGAGTAGACTCACTGACCATTTATCAACTTTCTTGTGACCCACAGCTGGAGCAAAGGACCTCTTCACTGTGAGGAATTTTTCCTGAGGAGATTAAAAATTTCTCACTTCAACTTCCCTAAATCCAGAACTTCCCTTGCATAGAAAACACATAACGTGCATAATACACACAAAACACATAATATACATAACATATACAACACACACACAACATAAAGAACACACGAACACACATCATACCACAAAAGGAATCATTTGTAGGTGTGCAACAAGGCCTTGCACGACAGCATCTGGCTTTGATGGTCACAAAGGGAAACATTGGCAGTAGGTCACAATGCTATCTTGTGCCTCTCAAACTTGATGCTGTCAAACCACACTGCAAAAAGCACATGGTTTATATCTGTTTGGTTTTCCCCAATAATGTCAGGAAAACAAGATGAGAGGATTAGCTGAACTGTTACCAGATTCTCAAGGCTAGAATTTGCGGTTTCTGAAACAGGCATAGGTAAGCTTCTCAGTAAAAATCTTGTAAATGTTGACTGTGTTCCTAGCATTCTTCCATGCTGTGTAGAGAAAAGATAAGCAAGCCTTGTGAACTTAAAACGCATTATGAGTGACAAGGTCAACAAAAATGAAATGCCTGGGTGCTTCCATAGCACCCTGCCTAAAGAATCACAGTACAGATCACACAGCACTATAATGACTTGTTTATGTGACTGATTGTCTTAGTTATCTAGTGCTGCTATAACAGAAACACCGCAGGGGGATGGCTTTAACAAAGAGAAATTTATTTCTTCACAGTACAGTAAGCTGAAAGTCCAGATTCAGTGTGTCAGCTCCAGGAGAAGGGTTCTCTCTCTCTTGGCCTTCTCATCAATCTTCCCCTGGACTAGAAGCTTCGCCACGCGCAGACCCTGAGTCCAAAGGACATGCTCTGCTCCCGCACTACTTTCTTGGTGGTATGAGATCCCCACTCTCTGCTAGCTTCCCTTTCCTGTTCTCTTTTGAGAGATAAAAGGTGGTGCAGGCCACACCCCAGGGAAACTCCCTTTACATTGGATCAGGGATGTGACCTGGTAACGGTGTTACAATCCCACCTTAGTCCTCTTGAAATTACAATCACAAAATGGAGGACAACCACAGAATACTGGGCATCTTGGTCTAACCAAGTTAATACACACATTTTGGGGTGGAGATAATTCAATCCATGACACCAATGTCAGCTACTACGTTGGGCCCCTGTAGAACAGGACCCTTTGCATATTCACCTTTGTGAACAGAACCCCAGAGCATATTCAGTACATTTTAGCTCAAGGAATGAAGGAAAAAACAGTCGAACATGTCAAAGGAATGTAAGAACCATAGAGATTCACAACTTAGTCAAACCCTGAGATGAACTTGTTTTGTCTTTAAAAATGTATCAAGAGTTAATATCTTTCATCTGCCAATAAGGCATTCCTTCACATTTCTAGGAGCCCTGGTGGCACAGCTGCTAAGGGCTCGGCTGCAAACGAAAGGTGGGAAGTTCGAATGCATCAGCAGCTCCTTGGAAACCCCATGGGACACTTCTACTCTGTCCTATAGGGTTGCTGCGAGTTAGAAACGACTCCACACCAATGGGTTTGGTTTTGGTGTGTTTTCACTTTTCTAAAGGGTCAATTTGAGCTTCTTCACCCTCGAATATAGCTAGGAAACCCTGGTGGCATAGTGGTTAAGAGCTATGGCTGCTAACCAAAAGGTTGGCAGTTCAAATTCACCAGGTGCTCTTGGAAACCCTATGGGGCAGTTCTACTCTGTCTCATGGGGTTGCTATGAATAGGAATCAACTCAGCAGCAACGGGTTTGGGTTTTTTTAATCATAGCTAAGCACTAAAAGAGAAAAGCCATTATACTGATAAATATAGTCTTTATTCTGGGAGTCCATTGCTAAAAAGCAGGTGGTCTATTACTGCAGAAAAAGGGGAGAATAGATATTGAGGGACAACTAGCAACGATGGACGTTGATTCACTGCTGTGTTTTGGTGATAGTGCACTACCCCGCAACAAGGAAGTATGCTGCTAAGAAAAACGACCTCAAACTCCAGTGAGCGCTGAAGATTCTTTTTGTTTTTAAGTGAATTAAGACTTATTCTGTACAATTAAATAAAATGTCTGCTTACTGGATTACAGGAGCTAGAGGAAGGAGCCCTAGACTTGTCCTCATTACCCATTTCTGTTGAGTCAACTCTGACTTTTAGAGACCCGGTAGGACAGAGTAGAACTGCCACAAAAGGTTTCCAAGAAGTGGCTGGTGGATTCAAACTGCCAACCTTTTGATTAGCAGCAGAGCTCTTAACCATTACACCACCAGGGCTCACTAAGGCCCAATTTTCTGACGTTCTCAAAAGTGTGTTCCATGGAACATTGTTTATGGGGGAACTTTAATAAATGTCATTATAAGAAGGGTGGTTCCATGGTTGAGTAATTTGGGAAACACTGCTTACCGCATCTCCCTTTTTGATTTACAATGTATGTTTACATTATAAAGAAAACTGTTTAAGTTCATTCATTTAGGGTTCTCCCAAAATTATCTGAAGACACTTCACAGAGTATCCTCCAGAATTAGATTAGAAAAAACTCCACTCAGAGGTCTACATTCACTAATTTCTAAGTTTTCTTTCAGTGCTAATATTCTGTACTACTTTAGGTGTTATTATTTTTAGAAGTGATAATTAAGGTTTGGGGACAGATTTCTGTGCCGAAAGAACAAGGCAGTTATGGGAAACCCTCAGCCACAGGACCTAGCTAATGCATGCCCAGATTCCTGACCACATAAACTGTGAGATAATAAAAGTCGTTGTTTTTTAAAAAATAAAAAGGACAAGACAGAGAGCCAAGGTCTGGAGACTGAGGATTAGTGAGCGGCCCTCTGAAGACCACGGAAGAGAAACAGCAGTTACCATCACAACCCCAGGCTGAAATGGTCTTGGAAAAAAAAAAAAATTGAACTTGAATTTGATCAAACCTCTCTAGATCTTACCACCAATTTATGAGAATCACACCAGGAAATATAATCAACAAAATCCAGACTTGAGAAAGTCTAAAGAAGAAACGACCTTCTGTCTTCAAAAAATAAATTTCAAGGAAAAATAAATAACATGAGGGAGGAGGTCCCTGTAGACGAAAAGACTTCTAAAATGCACATCTATTTTGCAATGTTTGGGTTTTATTAGGGTCCTAATTTGTACAAACTATGAAAAAAACATTTATGAGAATCAGGGAATTTTGAAATAGTTTCTGGATATTGGATGATATTAAGTAATTATTGCTAATTTTTACACTATAATAATGGTATTCTGGCTGTGATTTTGTAAATCTTTATATTTAAGAAATGCATTCTGAAATATTTATGTATGAAAGAATATGCTGTCCAGAATTTGCTCGAACATAGTCCTGGGATGGCAGATATCAATAAAAGAAGATTGGTCAGAATTTGATAGGACAGGTACACGAGGGTTTTTTGTACTATTGTCTCCGCTTTTGTATTTTGGAATTTTCCAAAATAAAGTTTTTTTTAAAGCAGTTGCAAGAGAAAGGACAAAAGAGCTTGTTATGAACTTGGCGAATACATGGTTTTTAAAACCATGAGAGGGAGGAATTTTGAGAACAGGTTCGGGGGGAGCAGTACGGATGCAACGGAGAAGTGAAAGAGTGTGAGAACTGAGAAAAGACAAATTTCAGTGGAGTTTTGAGAGGGAAATACAGATTGCAGTAAAGGTGGGGGGTGAAGGCTGTCAAGGAAAAAAAGTCTTGGAGAAGAAATGCTGCGAGCCACTATAACCTCTCATTTTAGAAAGAGAGTTATGAAAAAAGATGGTGGTTGGAGGTCAAGTGAAGGTTTGCCAGAGTGGGTAAAACATGCACATTTACTTCATTAGCCTTTCTTGCTATTAGTTCAGAATTTCTCACGTGCTGCTTTTATTATGTTGGAACTAGACACAGAAAAAATAAATGTCGTTGAGTGGCATAAAGGCTCAGTAATTGCTTCTCTCAAATTTTATTTTTGTGACTTGCTCTTTTCACTGTGCTCACCTTTTACTTCTTTAAAGAAAGGAGAAAACACCAGCTTACAACTTCAGTAGTAATCAGAAAGCTTGGATAAGCAATTTCAGTACAAATCCTTCTCCCTCGTGACTTTTAAAGACATACAGACCCACTTCCTTCAACTATCAGAAAGATTCCCCTGATTCTTCTGACTACGTCAATGATCTTCATTTTCTTCCTTTCTATGTCAGGGTCCCCAAGACTACTCCCCAGTTAAATGATTCACTAGGAGGACTCATAGGATTCAACATATAGTAGTACTCACAGCTGTGATTTATTGCAGCAAAAGAATACAAAGCAAGAAGTCAAAGGGAAAAGGTAAGGTCAAGAGGAAACCAGACTCAAGTGTTCAGGAGTCCTCTTCCACTGGAGTCACACAGAACAAGCTTAATTCCTCCTTAGACTTGCTGGAATCTAACCAAGACCTAAACGATTCTATTCTAAAGTTAATCAAAGAATGATAGCATGATAAAAAAAAAAATATGTGAAATGTTATCTACCAGGCAAGCTCACTTGAGACTCAGCACCCAAGGTTTTAAATGGAGGCTGGTCACATAGATACTTTCTACCTGGCATATATCAAAATTCCAGACACTGAGGAGAAAAGCAGGTGTTCAGCATAAACTACATTGTGCAAACAGTTTAGGCTCAGTGAGCCACCCTTCTCAGTTATGGAATGGTATGAACACTCCCAAAATGGATCTCTTCCAGCTGGTTGGCCAGGTAACTGTCTTTCAGATTTCTTGGCATAGATGAGTGAGCACTTCCAGTGCTGTATACATTTGTTGAAACATCTCAGTTGGTATTCCGTCAATTCCTGGAGCACTGTTTTTCGAAAATGCCTTCAGTGCAGCTTGGACTTCTTCCTTCAGTACCATCAGTTCCTGATCGTATGTTACCTCCTGAAATGGCTAAACATTGACCAACTCTTTTTGGTATGGTGACACTGCATATTCCTTCCATTTTCTTTTGATGCTTCCTGCATCGTTTAATATTTTTCCCATAGAATCCTTCACTATTGCAAACTCGAGGACTGAATTTTTTCTTCAGTTCTTTTAGCTTGAGGAATGCTAAGTGTGTTCTTCCTGGTTTTCTATCTTTGTACTTGTCATCATGATACTTTGTCTTTTTGAGCCTCCCTTTGAAATCTTCTCTTCAGTTCTTTTACTTCATCATTTCTTCCTTTTGCTTTAGCTACTTGACATTCAAGTGCAAGTTTCAGAGTCTCTTCTGACATCCATTTAGGTATTTTGTTTCTCTCCTCTCTTTTTATGGCCTCTTGCTTTCTTCAAGAATGATGTCCTTGATGTCATTCCACAACTCGTCTGGTGTTCGGTCATCAGAGTTCAACACATCAAATCTATTCTTGAGATGGTCTCTAAATTCTGGTGGGATATACTCAAGGTCATACTTTGGCTTTCATCGACTTGTCCTAATTTTCTTCAGTTTCAACTTGAAATTACACATGAGTAATTGATGGTCTGATCTGCAGTCAGCCCCAGCCTTGTTCTGACTGATGGTACTGAGCTTTTCCATTGTCTCTTTCCACAGATGTAGACAATTTGATTTCCATGTATTCCATCTGATCAGATCCATGTGTACAGTTGCCATTTATGTTGGTGAAAAAAAAAGGTATTTGCAACGAAGAAGTCATTGGTCTTGCAAATTTCAGTCATGTGATCTCTGGCATCATTTCTATCACCAAGGCCATATTTTTTCAACTACCAATCCTTCTTTGTTTCTAACTTTTGCATTCCAATCACCAGTGATTATCAGTGCATCCTGATTGTGTATTTGATCAATTTCGGACTGCAAAGTTGGTAAAAATCTTCAATTTCTTAATCTTTGGCTTTAATGGTTTGTGCATAAATTTGAATAATTGTTGTATTAACTGGTCTTCCTTGTAGACGTATGGATATTATCCTATCTTTGACAGCATTGTACCTCAGGATAGATCTTGAAATGTTCTTTTTGACAATTAATCCAGTGCCATTCCTCTTCAAGTTGTCATTCCCAGCATAGTAGACCATAGGATTGCCCAATTCAAAATGACCAACACCAGTGCATTTCAGCTCACTAATGCCTAAGATGTCAATCTTTATGTATTCCATTTCATTTTTGACGATTTCCGATTTTCCTAGGTTCATACTTAGTACATTCCAAGTTCCAATTATTAATGGATGGTTGCAGCTGTTTCTCCTCATTTTGAGTCATGCCACATCAGCAAATGAAGGTCCTGAAAGCTTGACTCCATCTACATCATGATGGTCAACTCTACTTTGAGGAGGCAGCTAGGCAGCTCTTCCCCAGTCATCTTTTGAGTGTCTTCCAACCTGAGGGGCTCATCTTCCAGCACTATATCACACAGTGTTCCACTTCTATTCGTAAGGTTTTCACTGGCTAAATCTTTTCAGAAGTAGACTGCCGAGTCCTTCTTCCTCATCTGTCTTAGTCTGGAAGCTGAGCTGAAACCTGTCCACCATGGATGACCCTGCTGTTATTTGAATACCGGTGGCATAACATCCAGCGTCAGAGCAACACACAAGCCCACACGGTACGAAAAACTGACAGAGCTGTGGGGGTCAATGTTGCCTACTTCCTACCAAATAAAATTCATACTCCTTACCCTGGCATTAAGACCTTCTACGATCTGGCCACAGTCTTGTTTTCCAGTCCCATCTTTCTCTACTCATATTCCCATAATCACTGCTGAGGTGCACAAGGTAACCCTTTAATAATGTCTCTCAAGATAATTTAGTCAAAAATAGCACCAAAGAGCCAATTTGAAAAGAAAATGTACCTTTTCCCCGGTGAAAATTTTCTCTCCAAGCTGTTAAGTGAGAATGAGACCAGAGGCCTTGTTTGTAACAATCAGCTAGAGCCACGGTTTTTCACCTTACCAGCACATTGGAGTCACCTGGGGCGCCTTAACAACTACTGATGCCTGTTCCTACCCCTTGGATTTCTGATTCAGTTGGCCTGGGCTTTGGGATTTTTAAAAGCTCCCCAAGGGTCCTAATGCAGAGTCAGGATTGAGAAGCACTGACTCGAGCAATCCACCTTTGCCTGTGTTTTGTCCAAAACAGGCTATGTGACATTTACAAAATACAGTTAATGCATCTTCCTTTATTTCTCTGCTCCTCAGTGGAATTACTATCCTCCCCTCAATCTCCATTTCCAGTCTTTGAAGTCTAACTCAAATGCTATTTTTGAAGGAAGACTTGACTGATCTCCAGTGGAAGCATCCTCACCATTCCCTGAACCAGAAAACTTCTGTTCATTTCTCTTGTGCTGCTCACCACCTCCACCTCTCACGTTATTCCTGCATTCCTGTTACCCTTCTTGCCTTCAGTGCCTTTCCGAGCACCTTTCTCATGCTTGATTTTGATTCTAATGATGCTAAAATTTTGTGGTTCAATGTTACTTGAGAATTTGAAAAATCAAAACACGACCTTTTTTTGCAAGTGTTGTGCAATGCTTTTAATGAGAAATTCACCCAGCAAGTTAAGCAGAAGTTTTCTTCTAATACTTCCCAATCACGCTTTGCTGTGAGGGAAAATGTCTTTCCTAATCATTTTAAGCTTTGAATCAATGGTATATTTGTTTCACTTCTCACTGAGGCTTGTCACGTTTCAGGCTTAAGCTATGGAATCTAAAATTGGATATGTAGGGTTCCAAAAGAAACGAAAACACAAATAGTCACCTTTGTCATACTGTTACGGGCTATATGTTAGGCTGGGCTGGGTTTGCTCCCAAATTTTAGGACAGAATAAGGAAACGAGAATTAACATGCATCATTGATTTGCAATAGCTTGAGTTTCTTTTCCTGATTGCTACAGCCCTGACAGGTCACCTGCATTTTGAAACAGATACCTGTTAATCCAGTCCTCCATCCTTTAATCTCACTCTTTAACCCAGGGGATTTTAGTTATCCTACCATTAATATACTCCTGGTTTTACCCACATGGAAAGGTGGGATGGGAGGACGCTGATTGGGGAGGTTGGCCTGGCATGAATTCATAGCCCAGATACTCCATCCTTCTTTCTTCCTCCAGGAGGGTTCCTGCTTTTCAGTCCCTGATCCTGACTCCTTCTGTGTAGTAACAGGCCTTAAAACACTCTCACCGCCAACCTCCCCTCAACACACACATGCACACAGGCACACACAAGGTAGTAAATGAGGTGTCACATGCTGTAACATAATCATCCTTTCACATGTAGATCTCAGACCTAAGCTTCCCTAGATTTCATTGCAGGAACCAGGGGCCCCCCTGTCCAAGTGGGAGAAGATAGGACAGAACGCCCATGTAAGAAAGCACCAAAGAGAACAACAGTTTGTGAAGAAGTTGGAAGGAGGAAAAGGGAAAAATGAATAAACAGACTTTTTTCTTTGTCCATTGGATGCTCTCCATGACCCTTGGGCTAATTTTTAATTCTCAGTGGAGGAAGACACAAGGCCCCAGCCTGTCTCGGCTTTATTGGTATTCCCAACAAAGTAAGGTTAATGTGCCAAACTAAATCTCTTTCCAAATGAAAATTAAGCTCTGAGTCATCCGGGGTCAGTGTGAAGCCTCTTATGCAGCACCGACTACCCACCCGCCCTGCCTCCCTAGACACTGACCTTCAGCTGTGGCTGGAGTCTGCTGCTGTTTATAAGTAGTCCACTGGGTGAACATTTGCTGGGCAGACACAGTGGAGATTGGACTCTGGCCACATAGCACAGGCTGCCTGCTGGGGCTGGGGCTTTCCCTTTCTCCTGCATGCATGGGGACAGGGCTTCATGAAGAGATTTTATCTGTCCTGGCTGATTTTTTTTTTTTTTCTTTTTGTCCATCCTGGGTCCCACTGATCTCCTTACTAGCCATTTTAGAGTTCGACAGGGTTCATTTTTTTTGCCCCTTTAACTCCACTAAAGCAGTATCATGCTAACCTTGACTTTGAACTGCAAAGAATAAAAATGAAAAACTTTTGTCCTCATGCTTTATTAACATTCACTGACTACCAACTTTGTGCTAAGAACTTTATATTATACTTCAGTTAACATTCATGGCAGGCTCCAGCATTGGTGTTCACACCCCCATTTTACAGATGAGGGTACTGAGGCACAATGTCTCACCCAATATGAAGCACAAGTTCTTCCAACTTTCTCCTATGACTTGACATTTCTTGCTTGGTACTCAGTGTGCTCAGTGCTTGAAGTGACATGTCTTATGCAAAGAAGTGACATGTCTGTCTGTGAAAACAAGAAGGCAGGGGATTTAGCCAGAGGAGCCACGCTCTTTGTGACAAATGGGCAAAATGAGAAGAAACTATGTTACCATTTTCCTAGCAATTACAGGGACATCTTTCCAAGTCCCAGTCCCTCCCCCAGGAGTGATTAGGTGTACACAGGACTCTGGTGATGTGTGATGAAATAGACTTTGTAATGTGGCAGGAACTTTTTGCTATAGAACCCAGGCAGCACTGCTGCTGTGAGGCCACTAAAAAAAAAAAAGGCATAAATTCACCTCGATTAAATCCAGACTGCCTATTAACCTGAAAATATACACAATAATTACTTAGTTTCCCTTACATTTCACTCTTAAAATTTTTGTGAGGCTTTTCAGAAAGTTTGAAAACTTTCTTCACATATCTCATTATCATTTTCCTGAGTCTTAGTTTCATTTTAGAGAAACTCTTCTTAGTCCCACAAACTCTGTCTTGGGAATCAATTCCGATGCTCCTTCCACTATTCTGGTCACCTCTGGTCTTCAAACACAAGGGTAAAGAAAATGCTTAGGAGGTAGCATCTGAATATAAGTATTACAGATCTTGCCAAAGCTGGAATTTGCGCTGCAGTATTTTCCAGGTGGTGTAGTAGTTAAGAGCTATGGCTGCTAACCAAAAAGTTGGCAGTTTGAATCCACCAGGCGCTCCTTAGAAACTCTATGGGGCAGTTCTACTCTGTCATATAGGGTCGCTATGAGTTGGAATTGACTTGACAGCAGTGGGGCAATGGGGGATTTTCCAGGTTTGGGAAGACACACGCGGTTCTGATTTTGTGAAACAAGGACCCAGGCACCTATATATTTTAAAGTTTCCCAGGTGATTCCAGTGATTTTCCAGTCAGGCCCAATATCCCACAAATTCTTTTTGGGAATTTATTTCATCAGAGGACAAACTTAATTAAATCCCCTGCTGAATTGTAAGCATTTAGAACAGAGGATGGAGCCCTGGTGGCACAATGGTTAAAGTGTTCAGCTGCTAACCAAAAGGTCGGTGATTCCAACCCACCCCCTGTTCTATGGGAGAAAAGATCTTGCCATCTGCTTCCGTAAAGATTTACAGCCTAGGAAATCCCATGGGGCTGTTCTACTCTGTCCTACAGGGTCACTATGAGTCAGAATCGACTTGATGGCACTCAACAACAAAAAAACAGGGGACAGCTTGTTTTTGCAAATAAAATTTTATTGGAACATAGCCATGTGTGATCATTTAAATATTGTCTTGCCTGCTTTGGGACTACAGTGGCAGAGTTGAATATTGCAACAGGCCCACAAAGCCTAAAACGTTTACTAAAATATTTAAGAAAAGTTTGCAGAAGACTAACACTTGTCTGATTCATCTTTTCCTACTTCAGTAAACATTTGGAAAGGCTTTGCACATAGTAGGGGCTCAGTTGAATTAAGTTGATAACAAGTTAACTGAAATGGGCTGAATTAAATCAAATCTTCAACATTTTATCTGAAAAGAATTCAAGGTGTTATCCCTCCCTAGAGTATTTCCATTTTAATAAGTAACTCATAAAGACACCAAAACCTTTATTTGAAGACAGAAAGGAGTACCTAATTGCTAAAATTGCAAGCACCTGTAATTACGAATATGCAACTCTCTTCTATTGGATTGAGAAATCTCCCTTGGAACACTTAAATTGCACAAGGAGGCTGCCACCCAGCTTACCCGAGAGTGTAAAATTTACCGAAACAAGCTGATTGGAGGGGTTGATAGGCCTTATGTGGGGGGAAAAAAATCTCCAAGATTTATTTGTTTTGCTTGTACTCTTTTTGTTAGTCCAACACGCTCTCCCTGTGGGAACACTCTGGTTTTCTTTAAAGATGTCACCACTTCCTACTCTATAATTCCTAGAACTTTCTTCCCATGGGGACTTTGTTATTATTCTGAACAGGTATGTCAGCATAAATATGTTGGCAGATTTTATCATTTAATTTTTCCATAGCCTATGAATGATGGGAAATTGCTCTGAATTAAATTCCCTCAATGCCAAATCAACCTATCTGGGGAACTTGTCCGTCAACTACATTGATGGAGGGCTTCGTAAGGCCCTATAAACTGAGAAGTTCTTAAATTTTAATTAGGTGATGTGGGTGCTCATAAACAAAATGTCTCACTCTTAATTCTTGGGTAACCCAAACCTTCCCAGGAAAAAGGCCTTGGGAAGCTGACTGGAGAGAGAAGGCTCCAGCCTCCAAGTTAGACAGATCAAGGTTTGAATTTGGACTCTTATCATTCACTAGCAAGTGAACTTGGACAAGTTGCTGAACCTCTTACAATATTAGTTTTCCTCCAGTGTAAATGAGACAGAAATGATGAAAACATTGCAAGGATGTAAAGTACTTATCACAGGGCACAGAATGTAGTAAGCATTAAATAAATGGTATGGTCTTAGCTGAAATTAAGTTACTGATGGCTCCAGAGAATTCTAGTCTACATTTTTCTAAAGTAAAGTTTCATAATCTTCCGTGCTATAATTTTCGCATTAGATTTGTGCGTGTGTGTTTTTCATTTAAAGACCCCGGGTGGCACAAATGGTTTGCACTTGGCTAATAACCTAGAGGTTGGTGGTTTGAACCCACCCAATAACACCGCAGAAGAAAGGTCTGGTAATTTGGTGCTTCCATAAAAATTACAGCCAAAAAAACCCTATGGAGCAGTTCTACTCTATAACACATGGGGTCTCCATGAGTCGGAATCAGCTTAACAGCAACAGGATTTATAAACACAAAATTCTTCTAACATCTACTGAGCCCATATTACAGCATTTCAAGGCTCTTAGCCTCTTGTCTTCATCACCTCTTCCTTAGAAAGTCATTCTACTCACTGCAGCATCACACATTTCTCTTCCTCAAAAGGTTTGAATGGCTCCCTTTTCCCTCCATAACAAGCAGAAACTCTTCTGCTTTTTATCAAGAACCACGATAATCTACTTCCCCAGCTTCCCAGCTTACTTAATCCCACCCCACGTAATTTTTTTTTTTTTCCCCCGATCCTGGACTTTCCACTCTCTATTCTACAAACACGGCATGCTAATCCTCCCCCTACAGACTCATCCATGAATTTCTTTGGCTTTGTTCCTCCCTTCTCACTGTTTTCCCAAACCATACCTATCCACTCAGATTCAGCTGTGGTGCAGCACTCCCTCCTGTCAGGGACTCCTTCAGGCCTCTTCAATGTCCTTGTTTCCTAAATTTGATAGCAATTATACTCTGGGTCACACAATTTAACGTTTTCTTAAACACCATCTTTCATTCTTTACTAATGGTTTATGTGTCCCAGTTGTGGCTCTGTAACCTGACTATATAATCCTTGAGGTAGGAGCCATCTCTTAAGATCCTTGTGTGGCTCGTGCTTCTGGAGCACTGTGAGGAACAGTAGATTTGCTGCTGGGCTCACCTAAGTTCAAAGGCCATGCTCTGTGACCTTGGCTGAATTTCTTAACTTCTCTAGTCCAAAATTTCTTCAGTTATAAAATATAGATGTTGTTATGGGAATTAAAATTATACAATGTCTAGTATCTGGCACATAGAAATTATTTAGTAAATACTAGCTATTATTACCTTAAATTTAATTGGTTGTTTGAATATCTAGATCTTCAATGGCAATGGTACCTTTGAAATCCAGTGCTTTCCTATCTATGTGTCTCACAAATCATATCTTAGCTTGGTGCTCACAAGAAACCAAAGCGGAGACAAAGCTTTGGTGCCACCACTTTATTTGTCCAGGAAAGGGGAAATGAGGCAGAGAAGGAAAGGGAGAGACGGTAACAGGGTGCTTTGTACAGCTGGCCGCCTTTGGGTATAGAGTGCTACTGATTGTTCAGTGTTGTGTTAGAGTCTTCAGAGAGGCCCATGAGGTGCTGCATCTCAGGGCACAGCATCTGGGTTAAGAAGAGATAAAATTGTATCCTCTAGGTCCTGTCTTCCATGGGTCAAATGTTCCCTCCCCGCCCCCCCCCCCCCCCCGCCAGGCACTACTTCCTCTACACAGCTACATTGTGTTTGTGGTGGGCACAGAGAAGATCCAGGATGTTTCCCACCTCAGCTAGGGTGGGAGGCGAGGAGTGCCGGGTTCAGGCAAAAGTCCTGGTGGGTTGTGATCATGAGCCCAGCAGAGCTGGTCATGGAGGCCAGCGGGGGTAAAATAAGCAGCCTAAGACTTCAAAGAAAATTGAGGTCAAAAGGAAACCTGATAAATTATGAGATAAACCAAGTTATTTTAATTCATTCTCAGAAACTATTACGGCCTTATTATCCTCATGAATGCTGATGGGAATATATAGCTTTTTTTTTTAATAATTTTTTTTAATTATAAAAGTGATAAATGCTTAGTATAGAGAAATTAGAAAATAGGGATAAGCAAAGACTACAAAATAAAAGTACCCCAAAATCTCTTTATCATGATTTATATTATGTTCATCAGCTGCTTTTTTAAACTTACTCTATTTTGAATCTTTTCTTGTTAATAAACAACTGTCTAGATTTTCATTTTTAATGGCTTTATAATATTCCATTTTATGCTTGAACCATAATTTGTTTCAGCAATCCCCTATTATTGCACATTTACATTGTTTAAATTTTGTAAGTATTAACATCAAAGTAAACAAATATTCCAAAAGAAAACTTCCTCTAGGGATCCCAGCAGCTTGGCTGGCAGGCAAAGCCGCAGTGACCAAGTAGCCCACTTTCTCAAAGGCTCGCAGCGCGCCACGGCCAGCAACACCCAGCATGCGCCTCCCCACGGCTGAGATCGCCAGGAGGAAGGTCAGCTCCGCCAAAGAGGCCCTGAAGGAGGAGCCCAAGAGGTGATCCGCGAGGTTGTCAGCTAAACCTGCTCCTGGCAAAAATGGAAAGGAAATCAAAAAAGCCAGCAGGAAGGGGTAAATCTTCAGACAAAAAAAAAGTGCAAACAAAAAGGGAAAACGGGAGCAAAGGGAAAGCGCGCTGAAGTGGCTAACAAAAAACTAAAGATTGACCTTCAGAAAATGGGGGAAATAAAAATGAGGAGTGTCCAGCCTCTGATGAAGCAGGAGACAAATGTTGGTCTACCATGTCTTATCAGTGGTACCCTGTTTCTTCCTTCTTGTACAATTCAGAGAAAGATTTTTATCAACTATTTTGTAAATGCAAGGTTTTTACTAGCTCTAGAAACGTTTTTAATGAGGAAAACCCACCTCATCCCATTTTTTAAGTATAAATTTTCTTAAAGAGGTGAAATCATTTGTTGGTGGTTTTTTGGTATAACCAGAGAATAGTGTGATGTCGAATTGTGGGAGGCTTTGACTGTCTTTGGTGTTAATGTGACATTCCATGGGGGGGCGCACTTTTTATATCCCCTAATACGAAATATACTTAATGGCAATTTGCAGTTGCTGTCATGCATTTATATGTCTTGAACATTTTAAATTACTTCTATTTCCATGTTGTTTTTTAGTAGAATTGTTTCTTAAAGAAAACTGTTCCCTCTCTTGACACTCCCTGTAAGAACTGTGTGTATTCTGTAACATCTTTGATCATGGTAGTCCAGTTTTCCTAATAAATTTGTTATGTGCTGTGAAGGTTTGAAAATTTGAGTGTGTGGTGTGTGTAATATTAAATTGTGTATTAGCGAGACTTAAAGCACTTACTGAATAAGATCAAAGACCGTAGCCCTCAGCATGGATTATACCTCAACATAAAACAAAATTCTCACAAATAGACCAATAAACAACATCAAGATAAACAGAGAAAAGATTGAAGTCAAGGATTTCATTTTACTTGGATCCACAATCAATGCCCATGGAAGCAGCAGTCAAGAAATAAAATGACACATTGCTTTGGGCAAATGTGCTGCAAAAGATCACTTTAAAGTATTAAAAAAGCAAAGATGTCACTTTAAGGACTAAGGTGCGCTTGACTCAAGCCGTGGTGTTTTCAATTGCCTCATATACATGTGAAAGCTGGACAACGAATAAGGAAGCCTAAAGAAGAACTGACACCTTTGAATTACGGTGTTGGCAAAGAATATTGAGTATACAACAGACTGCCAGAAGAACAAACAAATCTGTCTTGGAAGAAGTACAGCCTGAATGCTCCTTAGAAGCAAGGATGGCGAGACTTCACCTCACATACTTTGAACATGTTATCAGGAGGGACCAGTCCCTGGGGAAGTACATCATGCTTGGGAAAGTAGAGGGTCAGTGAAAACACAGGAGACCCTCAATGCGATGGATTGACACAATGGCTGCAACAATGGGCTCGAGCATTACAATGATTGTGAGGATGGCGCAGGACCAGGCAGTGTTTTGTTCTGTTGTTCATAGGGTTGCTATGAGTCCAAACCAACTCTTTGGCAGCTAACAACAACATGATGTAACATCTTACCAGCAATTGAAGATAACTGGTACTTGATACCCTCTTAAGGAAAATTTGCCTCGAAATTTAAAGCTGGAAAGTCACTGAAATATAGAAAAGAGTTATAACTACACGCTTTTTAGATTTCTGGTACGTACATTAAGAATTGGGTACAAATTGCTCATAATGACTCTGTACTGACCCTTAAATCAATCATTAAAATACCAATTATGAAAAAAGCAGAAGACTTCCTAGAAGGGGAATTGCTGGCTTAAAGATATCTATCCTTTTAACACTTTGGGTATCTATTAGAACTTCTTCTCCAGAAAGGCTGCATCAATTTAAACTTTGCCAGCAGTGTTCAAGGTTACGATATGCATTTCCAGATGGACAGATTCTGTTTAATGTCCATGACCTTAGCTGAAGCTTTTTCGGGAGTGTTGAGATTGACCATGTGTCATTCCAGTCACTCAGCACCCCATCTTATCATCAAACAGGGCTGTGAGAGCTCTTAGGTAGTATTAGCTCCTCAGAGTCCTGGGCCTACCTTTCTTCTTTCTTTCATCCCTACCTGAGAAACTTGTCAGCCTCATCATCACACTCAATATCATAAAGTGATAGTCATCTTGGCCTAGATCCTTTGGAAGTCAACAGTAGTTCTAACAAATTATATTTTTCCAGGCCTTGATGGGATATTTTATGTTCTGGTGAGAGTTAATTCCCACACATGCAATCCTGAGTAACCTGTTTGCCAACCTTACAGTACTAAAACACAATTTTCTATGTTGCATAATCCTTTCATCTCTGGGAAACACATTTGCCTGGCCAGCTAGGCCCTTGGTGTGCATAAAGCAATAATAAGCATTTATGTTGGGCTTTTAATCTTCAAAGTACTTTGTGAACATTAACTGATTAATTTTCACAACACCCTTATAAGATCAATAAGTACTACTCCTCTCCTGAAATAAAAATAGCATAAACCATTGAAACATATGACACATCACAAAAAGCCCAGAACCTAATAGTCTGGGAAGAAAAGATTGTTGATTACCAACTCAGTTGTGAGGGTGGAAGGAAGTTGGGCAGGACAGTGATTGACCCAGAATCACAAAGGGAATCCATAGCAGAGCAGCCCTTACATTTTACTTTACTAGTACCCATTCCTAAACTGAGGCCAAAAAGCAGCTAACCCACAGTAAAAAAAAGAAACAGTCAAAACTCTGTATAAGATTTAAGGGTATCTGACAAATTCAAGGTCACCTATATACAGCCAAATAATGTGAAAGAAAGTTACAAAGAAAGAGTCATAAATATTCAAATTAATGATAGAAGAAGAAGAAAACGTATCTCAGAAAACAGCCACACAGGACATTGAATTTAAAGGTTAGCATTAATGAAGACACTCAAAATAGAAATGCAAATGACAAGTGACTATACAGCGAATTATAAGAAAACTGCCCATAAATTCTTAGTTTGATGTATATCTGCACCAACTATAGCAAATAATGTTGGCTATAGCAAATAATGTTGGCTATTAGGAGCTGTAAAATTCCAAGGAGTAGTTAAACATACAGCTTAGCAAAATAAGTTAACTTGTTTTATGTATCTGGGACTTAGTGATTACTTTCAGCTTTTGTGTCTTCAGTAGATAATAAAATAAAGAATTCTAGATTTCGACACTTTCTATCATCAGCTTAATCATTAACTTCATTGTGCTCCTGACTCCATTCTAACAAGACATGTGTCACTTCGCTGCCATTTTTCTACTTTATATGGATGGTAAATATAATGGGTTCTGCAGCAAAAGCGAGTTGGACTCCTGGAAATCAAAATAATAACAGCAATATTAAAATAAAACACCATTATGTATCGTAATTATTTTATATTATAGTATTGCCTATTATTGCCTATTATTAGTGTTAGATACTATAGGCGGAGTGTAAACAGCAAAATCTATCACATAGTGTGAAAGAGGGTGTATTTCAGCAAATAAACCCTGACTTGGAACTGCAATGCTGCCGCATGTTGGTTGTGTGTCATTGAGCAGGTTGTATAGTCTCTGAGCTCCAATTCCCTCATCAGTATAGTGAGGATAATAATCAGGACTCTTGGTTGCAAGTGACCTTCCCTTGACTCTGTATTCCCTTCTAGCTACCATCCCATTTCTCTGCTCCTGGTAAAGAATTGTCCATACATCCTGATTTCTCCATCCCTTTTCAATTCGCCAAACATAAGCCCTCATCTCCACCACTGCTTCACGGGAATTTCTCTTTTCAAGGTCGTCTGAGAAAATCAGTGTTTAGTTCTAGTCCTCATCTTATTAGACTTCTCAGTACCTAGTCCTCAGTGGACATGGCTGAACACATCGTTTCCTCTTGAAACACATCCTTCTCTTGGCTTCCTTAATATCACAATCTAAACGGCTTTCTATGACCTCAATGGTGATTATTCTTCAGTCTCTGCTGACTCGTCTTCCTCTGCTTGAATTCTAAATGTTGGAGTATCCAAGGGCTCTGTTCTTGTCTCTCTTCTCTATCTAACCCCACTCCCTAGAAGATCTCATCATATCCCATGGCTTTAAATAGAATATATATGTATTCATATTTCCAGGCCAAATCTCTTTCCCAAGCATGACACTAGCAAATTCAGCAGTCTACTACTTAACATTTGCCTTTATTATATAAAGAAATATTTCAAATTTAACATATCCAATATCAAAATTGTGGCATCTATCCACTCACTCCATCCTCAATTATGCCAACCTTCTCCTTCCCAGTTCTTCTCCATCTCCTTTAGTGGCATAACTCTTCATCTAGTTATGCCAAAAACCTAGGAAGCACCCTGATTCTTCCTCTCCCACCCTCAACTCACACATTCAATCGATAAAGAGGGCCTCCTTACTCTGAGAATATATTCTGATTCCAACTACTTCTCTCACTGCCACCGTAACCACCGTACTCCAAAGCCAACAACATCTCTTACTTGGATTAACAGACTCTTATCTGGTTTTCTCACTGCTTGCTCCACTGTAGTCTGTTCTTCATATAACACCCAAAGCAATTGTTCTGGAACATAAATCAGTTTCTACTCTTACTATAAAGTCACCGATGATTTCCAATATATTTATAACAAAAACCAAAGTCCTTAGCAAGTTCAGGCCGTGCCTGAAGTAATTAATGCCCACCAACCTTGTTCGCTATGATCTTCTTTTTGATATTTGAATACAACAAGTTCATTGGATTTCAGATACTTTGTATTTGTATTTTCCTCTACTAGGAAGCTCATACCCCAGATTTTCACATGACTGGCTCCCTAACAATCTATATCTCAGCTCAAATAACAACCCCTTAGAGACTTTCTTTAATACCTAAATAAAGTTGTTTCCATAACCCACATACATTTTCCATTTTATTAAACTTTCTTAGTTTTCTCAAAGTCCTTATTAATATCTGAAATTCTATTAATTGTTTATTTATCTGTCTTCTGTACTAGAAGATCCCGTAAAGTTAAGGCCTTCTGCCTTTTCTTCTCTGTTATATCCCCTACATCTGTTACTTTACTCATAAGCAAAAAATATAAAATGTTTTTAGTTTTTTTTTTTAATTGTAAAATATTGCATTGACTAAGGGTAAGCCTACATAGCCAATTATTGTAATTGCTGTCAATAAGTTGTATACCTGTAAAAAGTTGAATTGACAAAAGTTGTATGTTGTGTGATATATATATTTACAATGACCTCCCCCCCCCCCCCAAAAAAGAGTAGCTGCTGAGGCTATTTATCTATAACCAAAAACCTCATGGAATTTCGTTTCTTGGTTTGGAGCTTTAGCGTCATGGTTACGTGGGACATCCCAGCTAATTGGCCTAATGACATGCTTAGTGCTTCTGTTCTACCTCTTATTCATTGTATATTGCCTGGGGTCTTAAAAGCATGCAAGTGGCCATTCACGGCACAAAAAATTGGTGTCCACTCTCCTGGAATAACAGAGGAAGAAGTAGCATCAGGAATAGAAGGAGCAACAGAGGAAAAAGGAGGATATGGAATGTGTGGCTGATTGCTTCCATGAACAACTGTCTCCTTTGCCATGAGGCCAGAAGAACTGAATGATGCCTGGCTAACATTACTGAACATTTTGATCAAAGATTCTGTAGAAGAATCCTGATCAAAAGGAGAGAAATGCAAATCAGAATTTCAAATTCTCACCAACTCCAGACTTCCTGGAGCCATGAGTTTGGATGAACCCTGAAACTATTGCCCTGAGATAATCTTTAAACATTAAACCAAAATATCCCCTGAAGTCTTCTTAAAACCAAATAATAGTTTAGCTTAACTAGTAAAAAAGGCTTGTCTTGAGCACTAAGCTCTTTTAAGAACTGTCTATATGGGATCAAATTGGCATTAGCAACTTGGAATATTAGATAGGAAACTTAGGAGGCAGTGAATTTATGTTAATGTGGAAGGAACAACTCAGCAAAGGAGGGTAAGAATGGTTGCACAACTTGAAGAATATAATCATTGTCACTTAAATGGAACATGTAGAAAGCATGGAATTGGTATATGTCTTGCTGTGTATATTCTCAACAACAATAACAAAATAAATTATTTTTTAAATTTTTTAACTGATGTAAGATTATATATAACACAGCATTTGCCAATTCAATATTTTTCACATAATATAAATATTTTTGTGGAGCATAAATGAAATCTAAGTGAAACTAGCTTAAGGAAAAATATTCAAAAAATAAATATAACCCAAAGGTCAAGGAATAGATATAACTTAAGTTATGGCTGAAACTCATGGGGTCTGTATAAATCAGAATCAACTCAACAGCACAGGGCAAGATCAACAATGTGGCTGAAACCAGACGTCCAAGACTGGCATGTTAGTGTTGTGTGTTTCTCAGTCTTTTAGGTCAGTTTTTCTCTCTGTTAACTTCATTGTCAGGCAGGAAAAAAAAAAAAACAGTGAAAGCTCCTAAATAACCTGGTCCTTGCAACTCTCAGTCTCAGAGAAATGAAAGTTGTATGGGGAAAAAAAAGACATTGTTTTCCCCTCTCTTTAATCCTTAAAACCTAGAACAGTGTCTTGAACATAGTAGAAAATCGTTGATATTTATTGAATAAATGAGTTAATTCATAGAGAACTTTTCTCTCCTACCATCTATGTAACAACTCCTGGAGAAGATTCTACTGGCCCATTTAAGGAGGATGGGTGTCTTAGGCTGGGTTCTCTAGAGAAGGAAAACCAGTGAAGTGTATAAAATATATGTACAGGGAGATTTATATCAAGAAAATGGCTCACATGGTTGGGATAGAGGCTTTTCCTGATTCGCGTAGCCGCAGAGGCTGGCGAACCCAAGATCAGGAGGTGGACGAGCAAGGCTATTGCTCACAGGCTGTTCAGATCGACAAATCCCAAGACTGGCAGGAAAGATCGCAGGTAAGCTGCTGGCTCAAGTCCCAAGAACCAGAGGTCAGACAAACAGGAGCCAGCTGCAGGATCCAGAACTAGCAAAAGCCCACAAGTCCTACCAGAAAATCCTCCCACACACCCGAGGCAGCCCACACACCCAAGGAAACTCCCTTTCAATCAATTGGCTACTCACAGAAGATCCCATCATGGGGGTGATCACATATCAAATCTCAACAGGGAAGTGACCATAACATCACAAGACTGCCAAAGCACTGAGAATCATGGCCCAGCCAAGGTGACACATAGTCTTAACCATCGCAGTGGGTAACTCTGAGAAATCACCTGTCACAAATGCAATGCAGACAGAGTTCTGTTAAACTCATAAGTGATGCTTGGTGGGCAGCTACTGGCAGAAGGAGTGTGATGAGCAGACAAAAGCCTTCAACCACATGTACTTAACAAAGTTACGTTAACTTAAGGATTAAATAATCTAATATTTGTGGTGCGGGGGGAAGCCTAGTCCAATATGGCAAAAATGTAATTCAACAAACATTACTTTCTTCCTCCACTTCAAAGGCTTTAACCTACATGGAGCATAAAAATGGCTTCTGCATTAATTAAATTCCAACCACGTGGAAGAGTTAAGAATATTTGAAAAGATAAATTCACAAATTGCTAAGTCTGAAAAGCTAGCCTTGTTTAAAGATTCTTTTGGACATAGAAATGTAAGCCGTATTGAGTTCAGATAGCTATTTTTCTATTTGGCATCAGAGGACATCTGAAAGTCCATCTACTTTACTATTCTATACAGCATGACCATGTCAGCTGTCTGCCTATGTCCCAGTTCTCTCTTTCTAAAGGTAGATGCTCTTTAGAACTTCAAATGGATGAAACAAATTCCCATTGAATCAATTCCAACTCATGGCAACTCCATGTGTATCAGAATAGAACTGCACTCACTAGGGTTTTCAATGACTGATTTTTTGAAAGTATATCACCAGGCCTTTCTTCAAGGTGCCTCTCAGTGTACTCAAACCTCCAACCTTTGAGTTAGCAGCTGAGCGCATTAGCCATTTGTGCCACCCTGTGGCTCTTCAAATGGATAAATGGCTATTATTTTGGCCGTGTATATAAAGTGGGTTTTGTGACGTGCACTTTTTGAGGGTGGGAGAGGCAACACAGGAGAATATGCATTTTTGGCTCTGCTGGCATTTGATCTCACTAAGATTGCACTCTTATTTACTCACATTCATTGCCCTGCATTCTATACATTTCTCTAGTCAACTCACTGTCCCATTTTCCCAGACAATATTTTATACTCTCTTCTCAAACTGACAACAACCTTTCTACACTCCTTGATCTCAATTAAAGCATTGTTCTTCTTTCTTTAAGAAAATAGAAGTTTCAAGAGAGAACGTCCACATGTTCCACCACTAAATCTACTCTTCTTACATATACTCTGCTATTTCTATAGATGAACTGTCGTTCTCCTATCAATGGCCATACCCACCAATTGTGAACTAGGTTCTACCTCTTTCACCTATTCAAGGACATCAGTCTGGGTAGCATTTATCCTCTCTTTTTTCTGCATCATCAGATCTCCTTCTGAGTGGACCAGTACCATCAACATGCAAACGCACTTGCACAGTCTCTCTTGAACTATATTCAACAATTGCTTCCTTTCTGTACTCCCCTTTACAATAAAATCCTTGTGAAATCGGGCCTCTTAGAACTTGTCCTTTCCTCACCTTTGATTTGAACCCCCTTCAGTCAGGTTTTTGTCCCTACCACTTCACCAAAATAGCTCTTGTCAAGGCCACCACTGGCCTCCATATTGCCATGTCCCACAGTCAAACCTCAAGTCCTATCTTTCTCTATCAGAAGCAGTTGATGCACAGTATTACTACTTTCCCCTCTTTCCCCCTCTTGAAATACTTTCCTCATTTGGCTTCTGGAACATCACTTTGTTTTGACTGTCCTCCTAGCTGATTAGCAGCTCTCATCCATTTCTTTGCTGGTTCTTCATATTTTCAACCCCTGAATATTGAAATAAAACAGGCTCCATCCTCAGACTTCTCTTATCTACACTCACTGCAGTAGAGATGTCACCCAGTATAATTACTGTGTATATGCTAATGTTACCCAAAAGGAGCCTTGGTGGGGCAATGGTCACACATTCGGCTGCTAACTGAGAGGTCAGAGGTTTGGACCTGCTAACAACTCCTAGGGAAAAAAGACCTGGTGATCTGCCACCACAAAGATTACACTCTAGACAACTCTATGGGGCAGTTCTACTCTGTCCTATAGCATCCCTATGGGTCAGAATAAACAGCACACAACAACAAAGACACACAAATATGTATATTCAGTATCTAGCTTTCTTTTGAATTCCCGACACACATACCAAATTTCTTACTCAGTATCTCCATTTAGAATTTTAACAGGTTTCTCAACCTTAACATGTTTGTTAAAACTCTCCAAAATGCAGTACTTGATTCACAGAAACCCCAAACATGCTTCTTCCCCACGTTCCCTGTATCAGCTAATGGCAACTTCACTCTTCAGTCTATAAGAATATTTTGTCTGCTTTACCTTCACATATATTCAGAAACTGGCCACTTCCCACAGCCTCCACTGCTACACCTAATTTGAACCTTCATTATTTTGCATGAATTATTTTAATAACCTCATTACCTGTCACAATCGATTCTTTCATACAGAAAACAAAGAAGGTCCTTAGAAATATGGCAGGTCATGTTATTCCTCTGCTCAAAACCTTCTAGTGCCTTCCAATTGCTTGCAGAATAGAATCCAAACTCTTTACCATGACCTTATAGGTCCTACATGATCTGTCTGCTGACTACCTTTCTGACCTCACTTCCTGCCATTCTCCCCCTCACTCAACCTTAGTCACACCAGGGTTCTTGCCGCTTATTAAACATGCCACGTTCACTCCTACTTCGAAGTCTTTGCATGTGCCATTTTTTTCATCTAGAACACTCTGCACCACGAGTTTCATACTCTCATTCTATTCAGGCCTCTGCTGAAAGCCCTTCCCTCACTACCCTACCTAAAACAACTTCTCCTCCTTTCCCCTTGCAGAATTCGTTTTTCTTTTTAGCATTTATTACCACATGCTATGTGTATTATCAGTGTCCAGCCAAGGGACAAAAACCATACCAGGTACATGAACAAGGAAAATTTAACATAAAGAATTGTTAACTAGTAAGAGGTAGTTAAAGGAGACTTGGCGGTGCAGTGGTTAAGTGCACAGCTGTTAACTGAAAGGTTGGTGGTACTAACCCATCCAGTGGCTCCACAGGAAAAAGACCTGGCAATTTGCTTCCATAAAGATTACATCCTAAAAGACCCTATGGGGTAGCTCTACTCTGTTACAAAGAGTCACTATGACTTGGAATCCCCTTGATGGAACCTAACAACAACAACAGGGGTAAAAAAGGACCCTAGGGGGTCTAGACATAGCAGGTGCAAAAAGGAACTACTACCTCTAGGCTGAAGAAGAATGAACAACAAAGGAGCTAAGGACTGAGAAAGTCCCCTCTTTCAAGGCTGAGATTCAGACTGTTTCAGAGAGGGCATGGTTACCACAGGAATATGTAGCCTGCCTGTGGCAAAGAAACTTGCCATGTAGGGGCTACCACAAATCTTTAGAAGTTACCTGCTCTTGACAGAGAGAATGGGAGCTGGTTTCTAGAATCAGCCCACTATTGCTAGAGGGCGTGAACAGGCCAGTTTTGCCCACATATTGTTGCTGGAGGTTGTGGGCAGGCCAGAAATGATGAGAAGTGGCCTTGGTGGGGAGAATATGGCTTAAGGATGCAGCTGGAACACATTTGCATGGACTGCTGGCTTCCTCACTGAGTAACAATAATGGAGCGCAAGAACCGGGGAAAGAAGTGTCTTCCTACCACATCATCTTGCATTGTGACTTCTGCTGATGAAGTCTATCATTCTGCTCTTTGGCAAACGAGAAATGTTCATAAGATCCAGCTCCAGTATTACAAATCAGGGCAAACAGGGGAAGATTCAGAACTGAGAGGCAAGTTAATAACTGACATCGCACACTACATACTTATCTGTTTATTTTCTGTTCCTATCCCACTACAGCATAAGCTCTATGAGAGCAGGGGCTTTATCTATACCTTTTATCTAGTGCCTAATACAGTTCCTGGGACATAGTAGGTACTCAATAAATGTTACTTCTATGAAAGTACAAATATATAGCCTGACTCTTCTTAGAAGTGGTTCTATTTGTTTCCAGACATTCTTCTCCTCTTCTTTTGGCAATTGCACCTCAATTTCCATTTGATAAAATCACCCTTTTCTGTTCCTCTGGCCATGTAGATGGAACACATGGTTCAGCAATGAATATGAGTCTAAACTCAATTAATCATTGTATTCTATCCTTCAGCTAATAAGAATTAAGCCCAGATGTTTCCTGGGAATTGTTAGGGAAAATGAGCCCTTTAACTTAGGTTTTGCATGACTGGTAGAATTTCACAGTCATCACGGGAGGGTTTGTCTGAGGAAAGAGTTGACACAGGTAAAAGCCAAGTAGGGAAATGGAGAGATACTAGATCCAGGTGACATAATTTGATTCCCTGACTCTACCCAGCTAGAGACTTTTCAGTGACAGCCAATATGTTCCCATTTTGTTTAGCCAAATTGGTTTGTTTTTGGTCACTTGCAGCTGAATAAGTTATGTTTTACTCCCTAATAAAATTCCAGGCTCTTTATGGAGAGTGTCTCTGCTTTATACCTTATACCACCTCATCGAGCATCTAACGTCTATATGGAAGACACTCAATGTGCTCATAAATTATCTTGCACCAACATCTGAAAATTTCCTGGAAATTGACTTTCCATCTGGCCCTTTGATCTCCATTCCAGATAACTGCTTTGAGATAAACTTATCTATGGGAATGACTGGACCAAGGAAAGCTATCTAAATACATATTGTGATCTTAGAATCCAAACAGAGTGGAAGCTTTGCAACCACAGCAAGGCAAAGATTAAGAATGATAATAAAACTAATGGATAACTGCTCTCTGTCAGTAGTGAACACTGTGGTACCATACCCAGACAGCGTCAATCACAAATCCTCTAGCTGCTGAGCATATCGGCTGCTGATGAACTGTCGCTGAGACCCTCACTGAAAATTGTCTGCGGCTCCAGGGAACTGCCTCACATCCTCTCAAGGAACAATGACTGGCTGATGGAGAGTTACAAAGGCCCGATACCCTTGCCTCAGTTTGGGGCAATTCTGAAGGGCCATTCTAACAGGGTACTCTAAACGAATAGCTGAGACCTCAGCTGAAACCACTTCTCTCTCTGCCCAATGCTTCCATCTTCACTTTGTCACAAGTTTATCTCCTTAGTGGATTCCCCAGTAAACTTTCTGCAGGCATTTCTTCAGCTCAGGGTCTGTTTCCAGCAACCTAATATAAAACAGGTAAAAGAGGAGAAGACACTAAGAGAAGGCGAACATGAGCCCTTCTGATTCAGAAAGCTATTGGCAGGACACCCTCTAAATAATCGACTCCTATAATAGGGAGAAGAGGGAACAGGAATCTTAATATTTAAAGACTTATAATTTTAAAGGTGGATCCCTACCTTTGGCACTCCTAACACCAAAATGTACTGCAAGAGAATTAAAGGTTTAAGTAATAATAAAAAAAAAAATTGCCAAACCTAAAACATATGACAGAGATAGGTAGGTAGGTAAGTAGATAGATAGGCAGGTAGACAGGTGCAAACAGATAGGTAGGTAAAGATCTATGTAAGTGCATCCATGCCAGTAGTTCTGATTCACTGACTAAACCCTGACTGATACATCATTGAATTGGTTCAACTAGATTGAAATCCTAAACATGAAGGCTTAAGACTTGAAAACTCTGAAAATACAACAGGTAGAATTTGCATTTGTCTAAATATCCCTAAATGAGAAAGAGGAAAATGGAAACTCCCTAGAAATTTTTACAAAGATACTTACCAGAAAGAAGAAAAAGATGTGGTGAGTTTCGTAATGACCTACTGTTACTTTAGTTGACCTGGTTTTACCTTCGTTTTGAGGTACCAGACATTTAGTGAGAAGAGAAACACTTTTGTTAGAACACGATGGTTTATATTATGTTGTTAGAATAAGATGGCTTATATCCAGGACTCTTTAAAATTTACTTTCTTTTCTTTAGGTTATTCATTGCTTTTTTAAAAAATATATTTCATTCCTCTTTCCCCAGAGGAATTGAGTTCACAGCTGAAAAGAGGGGGGAAAAATTTGCATCTTTACAGTGTATAACATAGTGAAAATATTTCCATCTAGATTACTTCTGAATCAATTTCTTCATAACATCTGTTTCCATTGAACAAAAATAATATGCTGGCATGTATCTAGGACATACTCACACTTTCTATTTTCATATTAACAGCACAAAACTGTCACTGTTAACTTGATATAACTGCCACCAACACCACCTCCAACACAGGAACAGGCGTACTGCATGTTCACAGATTCGTACTGCCCTAGCCTTGGGATGTTCTTCAAAATAAGCAGTTTCCCCAGCTCATTTCAATATGTTTTCAACCTCATAATCTGAATAAAAAGTGATGTTTTCATTCAAACAGACACAATAAAATGTCTATATAATGTAAAGAAACATCTTTATTCTTTCCTATATTTTGCGAATTTTCCTAAGTAGGTATTATTCTTCAAAGAACAAACTATGATATGCTTTAAAACGTAAATGTCATGCCTTTAAATTGAAGGGGAAAAGGTAATAATAAAAGAGACTTTCAACAAAGTAAACAAAATATATTCAAGTCTGAAACATCTTTCACAAGATTTTCCCTGATTAGGCATATTCCAGTCTTAACAGTCTTTCCCACATCATTTCAACTCTTACATATCCATTGTATACCACATGGTTTGCATGTTTCATATACATTTTTAATCTTCTTGTAGCACTAAAAAAAAAAAAAAAATTGCCATCAAGTCAGTTTCGACTCATAGTGACCCTGTAGGACAGAGCTATAATTATATTGGTAGCAATAGTGAAAGAAATAGAAATAAAACAATCTCTTCCTAACTGTATCTCTAATTCATTGAGAGTGGGAAGGGAGAAGAACTATTCATTCTCTTTTCTGGCCATCTTCTTCAGAGTTCTCCACAAGGACTTCAAACTCCAGTTCTAAGTGTTTTATCTTCTGATAAACCCTTCTTCTCCACCTTATTCCCAGTCACTGAGATAATTTCAACACTAGACACTCAAACCAAAAACCTACACATCATTCTTGTTTTCCACAACCAGTCTGTTGCCAAACCTTGTTAATTCTGTTCCCAAAATTTCCTTTGAATCCAATCCCTCTTCTCCATTCCCCTTGAAAACACTTTATTTCTGGTCCCATTAATTTTTATTCCATGAATTATTCTGTGGACTCCCATAATGAGAGAATTGTAGAGTTCCCTACATTGGAATTTAAACCTGGACTGGTTTTATTTCTTCCAAAAACTGCCTCCCAGCTGTGCTACATTGAACTCTCCTTTTTATACCAGGTGCCGGTAACTTTCGTGACATTAGTTATAAAAGCAGTGTTATTCTGTGTATGGTTTAGTTCTGTTCATTCTTACAATTGAAATCTCAAACTTCATGCAGAGTCCATCTCCCCACCTTCACTGTTGTGCAGAATAATGTATGGTTCCAGCAGCTTATAGAACACGTGGTTGGGGTGTGGAGGCATCTGCTCTTCACTCACATCCTTCCTTTCAGGAACAAACTCATCCCATGTACTGGGCCCATGAAGAGGAAAAGGAAAAGGGGCAAACATCTCTTTACTGAGCTGGACAAGAGTATAGTTCTTTTCTTGTTGCCTGTACCTGCTGTATACATGTGCCCAGTGAGAATGGATGGTGAGCCCAAAACTAGGCAATAGTGATGCCTTGTGAGATTCAGTCAGTCCCACCAGTGAACACCACGCAGGTGTTGTACTTACTGCATCCCTCCTCCAATGTGTCTGTACCTTTGCTCCTTGAATGTCAGTATCCTTGTCACGATGTGGGCTGTAACCTCATCTTCGCAATACAGCCACCTCGAGGATCTACTGGCATGTGCAGGACTCATCATTCTTAATTCAGAAATGGGGAACCTATGGGGCCAATCCCAGCCTCTGCCCTCCTGGGTGTTTCCCCCACACCATCTCTCTTTGATTCTCTTGTTTCTTGAGCAGATGGCACAGAATTGGGTCAGCTAGTCCAATGGCCAAGAAAATATCCAATGGAGAAATAAATGTCAATCTTCTTGTATAGTGGTATTGTTGTTAGTTGCCATTAAGTCAGTTCTGACTCATGGTGACCTCATTTGTACATCCCAATATTTAAGAGCAATTCTCTTCGAGTCCCCTTCCCCATCCTTTGGCTTTGAGAAGGGAACAGTCTTTCTCCAGGAACACAACATTTCTCAAAAGGTCATCCAGACTGCCACCTTATTAGTCTGGGCGTTTTAGTAATAGATAATAGAAATTTGTTCTGATTTTGTTATGCTCTCTAATAAGCCCAATTGCTGTGGTTCTGTGAACTTATGAGATGAGATAGTTAGCTTTTTTATCCTCAAATTAATAGTCAAAATTACTGGATACCAGAAAATAAAATACACTTGATGTCTTATTATACGTTTAATTGGTGCTCCTATCTACCATCTTATTCTCCATCTATCAATACATTTATTTCTGGGGAATTGCAAAAAAGCCTAATTCTCCGAAAATCAAATTTCTGAAGTTTAAGCTACCTAACAGCCAACAAGCCAAATTTGTAAAGTTTACTCAACTAGAAAAAATTTTATTTTTTTTAAAAACCAGTTCACCAAAAATCAATTCACCCAAAGCCAGTTTGCTGAAAGCCTATTAGCCAAACTATAGATTTCAAAGACTTGGTTTCTATTGTCTACTGAAGTTTATAGCAAAGTTGCTCAAGAAATTTCAGCAGGCTTTAAGGCTTTGTTTTAAAGTTTCAGTTTGTGTTTATTTTAAGATTTAGTTTAAGCTTTTATTTTACTGTATTTTTTATTCCACCCACCTGATTATACAATAGATTTGTTAGTCCCTCAAAGTTGGATGTTAATTTTATGTATGGTTCACACTTCATATGCTAAGCCACCCTCAAATTTTTGAAATGCATGCAAAATATTCTTTGAATTGAGCCAGTTAAAAAAGAACCTGTGAATTCTGAGAGATACGAAAGGCAAGAGCCTAATGATTATGTTTTAGTGAAATCCAATCCATTGTTTATAAAATTCTTGACATCAAGATATGCACAACACTTACAATTCAAAAAACACTATAACCATGCATTTCTAAAAAGCCTTAGACCAAAAGTGCCAAAAAATCCAGACATTAATAAGCTTTGCCTGACCACAGCGAAGTGGTTGAAACAAAATAAAACTAAAATACACTAGAACACCACAAGTGTCAAATACAATTTCATGGAAATCTCCGAATACTGTTAAAGCCATTCATTTCTATGGAAATTGTCTAGCATTTCATAAACAGTTAAAAAGAAGTGACTTTTTGTAGATTAGTAAATTTGGTATTTTGGGTAAATTGGGCATTTGATGGCAGCAAACCAGGCATGTCAAGGAAGTATGCAGCTAGCGTCAGACATCAAGTTGATTCAGAGCACTGGATTATAACCACAGTGCTTGGAAAGATGCTTCATCTTCAGCCAATGTGAAAATAAAGGCTGGATATGTATACTGAGAAAGCTTTCCATGCCCAGGAACACACATTTTGGGTGTACACCAACGAGAAAAACGTGTACAAAAGAGATTATGTACAGAGAATTACACAAATAGAGAGGGTAGTCCATACCAGCAAGGAGAGACCTGTCGGGTGCAGAATCTCACATTTGTGAAGGGAACAGGGTACTAGTATCTTGCTGAGTTAGCGAAAGCAGAATTTTCTTTGTAGGAGCTGTTCGGTCTGTTCTCCTAGACAGACTTAAACCAAGTGGGAATAAAAGCCTTGCTGATGAAAGTAATAATTATTAAAATACTAGCTACCATTTACCAAAAGCCTACGTGTCTGGTGTTGGCTAGAAAAAAAATCCACTAAAGCTGAAATTTATAGCAAACGATACAGTCTTAAATCCCTGAAACTTTGAAATCTGAAGTGCTCAGTCTCACGAAATAATCTCAACAAACTCGTAGGCAGTTAATATTTTACTGACAAAGGTGAAGGAAAAAAAAAGTCAAAGAGGATTAGGGTAAAATTTCCAAAGTACTTATTATTTAAAGTCTTTTTGAAATCAGTGGGACTAAGATTCATACGCATTTTCTTTGGTTTTGTTCCACTTTATATATGAATTAGCTCATCCATTTTTAAAGGCGTCAACCAGACAGAGATTCAGAGATAAAAGGATGCACTTGCTATTTTTTTAAATATTTGTGTTTATGTGTACTCATAAAGTTGCGAAATAATCAATTTCAATTTAGTTTTCAAAAAATGAGCACCTTATCTGTGAGTTCCTTTTTAAAAAATAAACAACTTATCTTGGTATCAATGCTTTCTTTCCATTAATTTACTACTGCTTGTATATCAATATGATTAGTTATAAACCCTTCATCAAACTCTGTTTTTCTTTTTAGAAATATAGCTACTTATCATTAAATTGATAACATCACCCTTCTAGGCAAAGACAAATATGCTTCTAGCATGTTTTTCTATTTACTTCTCTGAGGATGTGGGCATTGGTGGTTCAATGTAGAATTCTCGCCTTCCAGCAGGAGACTTGGATTCGATTCCCAGCCAGGGCACCTCATGCACAACCACCACCGGTCTGTCAGGTGGGGGCTGGCATGTTGCTGTGGGGCTCAATAGGTTTCATCTGAGCTTACAGACTTAGATAAACTAGGAAGAAAAGCTTGGCAATCTACTTCCAAAAATCAGCCAGTGAAAGCCCTGTGGATCACAATGGTTCAATCCATAACTGATCATGGAGTTGGCACAGGACTAGGCAATGTTTCTGTTTCGTTCCGTTATGCATAGGGTCGCCATGAGTCAGGGGCCAACTTAACAGCACCAACAACAATGTTACTTACTTATCTTCCCAATATTAACAATGCCCAAATCCATATTCTTTCTTCACTGTGCATTTCATCAGTATAAAAAACAAACCCATGGCCGTCGAGTTGATTTCAACTCATAGCGACCCTATAGGACAGAGTAGAACTGCCCCCATAGAGTTTCCAAGGAGCAGCTGGCAGATTCAAACTGCTGACCTTTTGGTTATCAGCCCTAGTTCTTAACCATTGTGCCACCAGGGCTGAAAATCTGAGGAAATGAGCCTTAGGACAGAGCTCTAGGGCTATTTCCACAAGGAGAGGGACAATTTAGAAGCCACTTCATAAACTCCCCTCCACAATCAGAACTTCTCAGAAACGTTTTGAGGTGCTAGCATCAGCTGTTGGCTTCAACTCTCCTTCATAAGACAGGGGCTTCAGTTGGGCATCAAATCACAAAACAGCGCTGGTGCTTGTCATAGCCGTTCACTTTTAAAAGGCTGAAAGAAAGTAGGCAGCTACCACAGGAAAGTCACTTGACTCTTCCACCCTCCCTCATTCGTATTCCTCCAGTAAGGTCAAATGGTGGTCTCCCAGCAGCTGGTGGGAACGGAAGGGAGGAGGGTTTCTGTATGGATGAGTGGAGGGAAGGTGTTATGGATTAAATCGTGTCCCCCAAAAATATGTGTTATAAATCCTAACCTCTCTGCCTGTAGTTGGAGCCTTGGTGGCTCAGTGGTCAAGTGCTAACCAAGAGGTTGGCAATTTGAACCCACCAGCCACTGCTTGGAAAACTATGGGGTAGTTCTACTGTGTCCTATAGGGTCACTATGAATAGGAATCGTCTCAACAGAAATGGGTTTGGATTTTTGGTTTTATGCCTGTAGTGATAAGCTCATTTGAGAATGGGTTGCCTTTGTTATGTTCATGAGGCAAGATTAGTGTAGGATGTGTCTTGAATCCATCCCTTTCGAGATATATTTAAAAAAAAAAAGAACATTGCCATCAAGTCGATTCCAACTTACAGCCACCCTATAAGACAGAGTAGAACTGCTTCATAGGGTTTCTAAGAAGTGGCTGTTGGATTTGAACTCCCAATGTTTTGGTTAGCAGTCAGAGCTCTTAACTACTGCACTACCAGGGCTCCTTTTGAGATGTAAAAGAGATTAAAACAAGCAAGTGAGAGGAGAGCTGTGGGTAGAATGATGCCAAGCTACCTGGAGATTTCCAAAGAACCAGGAAACAAGCTGAAGGGACAAGGACCTTCCCCCAGAGCTGACAGAGGAAGCCTTCTGCTATAGTCAGCACCCTGAATTCAGACTTCTAACCTCCTATACTGTGAGAAAATAAATTTCTGTTTTTTAAATCTATCCACTTGTGGTATTTCTGTTGTAGCAACATTAGATAACTAAGACAGGATTTGGTACAAGAAGTGGGGGATGCTGCTTTAACAAATGCCTAAAATGTGGAAGTGGTTTTAGAATTGGGTAATGGGTAGAGGCTGGAAGAATTTTGACATGCCTAAGAGAATAAGTCTAGATTGCCTTGAAGAGACTGTTGGTAGAATTATGGACGTCAAAGGCAATTATAGAGAGAGCTCAGAAGGAAGTGAGAGCTGTACAGAAAGTCTCTGGAGTCTTAGAAAATACATATGATGCCAGCAACGGAATTTTACTAGAAATTTGGACGTTAAATATGCTTACACACACACACCAAAAAAAACCAAACCCACTGCGGTCGAGCCGATCCCGACTCATAGCGACCCTATAGGGCAGAGTAGAACTGCCCCCATAGAGTTTCCAAGGAGCGCCCGGACTCGAACTGCTGACCTTCTGGTTAGCAGCCGTAGCACTTAACCACTATGCCACCAGGGTTTCCCAAAATACACTTCCTGTAAGGCTTTAAAAGAAAATGATGAACATGTGATTGTACAGTGTAGAAAGGGCAATGCTTTTTATGCAGCGGCAAAGAACTTCTCTGAATGATGTTCAAATGTTTGGTGGAAGGTAGAACTTGTAAGTGATGAAGTTGAATATTTGGCTCAAGAGACCTCTGAACAAAATCTTAAAAGCACCGAGTGGTTTCTCCTTGCCGCTTATGGTAAAATGCAGGAGGAAAGAGATGACTTAAAAACGAGCTGTGCAAAAATGAAAACGAAACTTAAAGATTTAGAAAATTCTGACATACAAACTAAGGACACATGTCCTAGAATGTTCACCAAGGACACGGCTACACAATCTTTTGTTAAAAAGAGATTATAGGCCTTTGACTGATGGATTTAAATAGAGCCCTAGTGATGCAGTGGTTAAGAGCTCGGCTGCTAACCAAAGGGTGAACAGTTCAAATCCACCAGCTGCTCCTTGGAAACCCTATGGAGTAGTCCTATAAGGTCACTATGTGTAGGAATCGCCTCTACAGCAAGGGGATTGGTTTTTTGGGTGATAGATTTAACCAACTATCACAGCACAAAACCCATCAGGTTAGACTGACGGGTACAAAGGAAGAATGAAAGGAAAGAACAGTCTGCCTCTTGGAATTCTACAGACACAAAACAGGCCAAAGGAGCTACATCTGTTGTCCTCCAAAGAAAGAAAAGAACTATCCCTGAAGCAGCTCAGAAATCAGCAGAACTATTGGAAGGAGCACGGGAAGCAGAGTTGCCTCAATCTCAAATGGTAGAGCCACGGCCTCTGGGGTGTCAAAGCATAGAGCCATGGTCTCCTAGGTTTCAAAGAGTCAGATCTTCACCAACTCAGTTCTGGAGTGTGGGACTGCCATTCAGTTTGATCAAGAAGACAGGGTCACTACCCAAAGCTGAGGAGGTGGTAGTGCCATGACCAAGAGGCAGGGAATGGGGCCTGCTGGGCAAAAGAGATGAGATTGCCACTCAGATGGACTAGGAGAATGCAGCAACCTAAAGCCAACGGAGCAGAGTTGCAGCCCCAGGGGGCCTGGAAGGTGGAGCTGAAGCCAGGGGCCAAAGTATCTTCACCCAGAATCCAGAAAGCATGGCCAACATCCAGAGTCTAGAGGGCAGGGCCATTGCCTAGATGGTCTCAGAGAATAGAGGATTATTTTCAAGACTTAAGAGACAATGTAAATTGTTCTGCTGAGTTTTGGACTTACTTGGTGCCCGTTATGCCTCTCTCCTTCCAATTTCTCCCATTTGTAAAGGAAATGTGTACCTCGTGCCTGCTCCACCATTGTATTTTGGAAGCAGATAATCTGTATTCTAGATTTCACAGGTTCTCAGATGAAGAAGAATTTTACCCCAGAATGGAATATGACTAACGTCTCACTCATATTTGATTAAGGTGATTCAGAAGATTAAATTTTTGGACATGGATGTGATTTAAGACTTTTGGAATGATGTGATGGGATGAATGTGTTTTGCACTGAGGAGGACATGAATTTTGGTGGGTCATAGGGTTGAACGGAATGGGTTGAATTGTGTCCTTCAAATATATGTCTTGGAAATTCTCCCCTCTATGCCTGTGGTTATAATCCCATTTGGGAATGGTTTGTCTTTGTTATGTTAATGAGGCAGGATTAGGGTATAGTATATCTTGAATCAATCCATTCTGACATATAAAAGAGATTAAAACAAGCAAGCGAGAGATGCAGAGATGAGGGAAGATTGATGCTGAGCTACATGGAGATCTCCAAGAAACCAGGAAACAAGCTGAAGAGACAAGACCCTTCCCCCAGAACAGACAGAGAGAGAAAACTTTCCCTAGAGCCAGTGCCCTAAATTTGGACATCTAGCCTCCTACTGAATTTCTGTTAAAGCCATCCACTTGTGGTATTTCTTCTATAGCAGCAGTAGATAACTAAGAGAGGAGTGAAGGGAAGAGAAAGAGTGGTTCTGACTGGCAAGTATGGAAACAACACTTACTTTTGACATCCAGATACTACTCTTAAAGGTTATGTGACCAATGGAATACTACTCATCGATAAAGAACAGTGATGAATCTGTGAAACATTTCATCACATGGAGGAACCTGGAAGGCTTTATGCTGAGTGAAATTAGTCAGATGCAAAAGGACAAATATTGTGTAAGACCACTATTATAAGATCTTGTGAAATAGTTTAAACTAAGAAGAACACATTCTTTTGTGGTTACGAGAGGGGGCAGAGAGGGAGGGTGGGAGAGGGTTATTTACTGATTAGATGGTAGATAAGAACTACTTTAGGTGAAGGGAAGGACAACACTCAATACAGGGGAAGTCAGCACAACTGGACTGGACCAAAAGCAAAGAAGTTTCCTGAATAAACTGAATGCTTCAAAGGTCAGCGGAGCAAGGGTGCGGTTTGCAGACTATGGCTTCAGGGGACATCTAAGTCAATTGGCAAAATAAATTCTATTAAGAAAACATTCTGCATCCCACTTTGAAGTGTGGCGTCTGGGGTCTTAAACGCTAACAAGCAGCCATCTAAGATGCATCAATGAGTCTCAACCCACCTGGATCAAAGGAGAATGAAGAAACCAAGGTCACAAGGTAATTACGAACCCAAGAGACAGAAAGGGCTACATGAACTAGAGACTACATAACCCTGAGACCAGAAGAACTAGATGGTGCCTGGCCACAGCCAATGGCTGACCTGACAGGGAGCATAACAGAGAACTCCTGAGGGAGCAGAACAGTAGGATGCAGACCCCAAATTCTCATAAAAAGATCAAACTTAATAGTCTGACTGAGACTAGAAAAATCCTGGTGGTCATGGTCCCCAAAACTTCTGTTGACCCATCCTGAAGCCAACTCATCAGACGTGGAAGGGACTGGACAGTGGGTTGGAGAGAGATGCTGATGAGGAGTGAGCTACTTGCATCAGGTGGACACTTGAGACTAAGTTGGCATCTCCTGTCTGGAGGCGAGATGGGAGGGTGGAGGGGGTTAGAAACTGGCAAAACGGTCATGAAAGGAGAGACTGGAAGGAGGGAGCAGGCTGACTCATTAGGGGGTAAGTGTGAGTGTGTAGTAAGGTGTATATCAGTTTATATGTGAGAGACTGACTTGATTTGTAAACTTTCACTTAAAGCACAATAAAAATTATTTTTTTTAAAAAAAAGAATATTACACAGAAAAAAAAAAAGATTATGTGACGTGTCCTTACCTTGAGTCAATCTTACTGGATGTGTATTAATACATGATAAAAGTGTCTAAACTAGTCTTAGACAGTTGTGGTGGGTTTTAACTCTTCAGAAGCGTCCTGAATGATCTGGGCTCAGTTAGACCAGATAAGGTTTGTACAAGCTCTAAATGGTCCAGTCTGGATGGAACCAGGAGGCTGTCAGCAAAATGGTCAAAATGGAAAGAATACTCAAAAAATATTTTCCAATTTGAATAAAAATTTTATTTCTACAAATGAATCAAGGGCATTTTTAGATGATATTTTTAGGTAATTGGCAATATTTCATTAGTTACAATCAGATGACTGATTTCATAGAATAAAATATTTTTAACTACTTGCCTTCATTTGTTGTAACTATACATTGTTTGCATTGAGTTTTGTTTTGTGCTGCCTTGAGTCAACTTCTTTCTATCTCCTCTTTAGCAAGGAATTTATTAATTAAGAACTGCTAAAATATGAAGAATGAAGTTAATATGTGCATACTGTAGTTCTAAAACTTTGGTTTTACACCATTCGATTGACTGATTAACTTGCCTTTTTTAAAAACTCTACTATACTTCTAAGGACTATAAATAATCATGACAAAATCTAATAAAAATAGATGTCATATCAGGAAACCGCAGCAGAGTTTAAACTTAGTTTAGCAAAATCAACAACTTCCTCGCAAGACTGATGAACTGCAGTTACGTGTTTTTAACAAAAGCATTTCTAGCGACCAGATAAGCAAGTGTCTTCTTGACATAGACAGATGATAGCACATGTGCCAGAAGCCAGTGGAAAATAGGAGCTGTCATCTAGAAAATGACAGAGCCATTTCGAGTCCCTCTAGATTAGCACTTCATCTTTGCCTGAGCAGATATACTGTTAGCTGAAGGTCTGTTGCCAGCAAGTCAGAAGCAGGAGGGCAGAGCCCTATCTTTCTGAGATGACTGGAATCATCAGAGGCTCAGTGGCAGGGAGTGCACGCAATGGCATCCCAGCTTTCTGTAGGGTTTATGCCATAAGAAACCAACCACATAAAGTTGCTCTTATATAGGTCAGTAAAAAATACTAATTAAGCTATTTGCCACAGAGATTTATCATGGTTCAAAAATAGTTTAAGCTGATGTAAACAGATTTTTGTTTATACCATGCCTCATTTCAAATTGTCTTTTAGACAGCTATCTGATAACATCACAAGCTTTGCTACTTAGCTGTAAACAATTAAGAGTTCAGAAATTCATCTCAGTCTTAACGACCAGCATCAATGGTGGTTAACTCTTGGGTTAAAAATAAGGTGCAGAGCACACTGAATTTAGCAAAACATTTTCAAATACAATAGTTCTGTCTTCAGCAAAGCCTTCTCCAACTTGTCTTGGCCTCCATGGGGAGGGGGGGCATCTCTTAGTGACTGTGCTTAATGGCTGAGGATAACACACAGCCCTCCACGTGGTCGCTGGCAGAGATGGAGCACTGCTGTTCTGTTAATGGCTTGGCACTGCATGGCACACTCTTCATAACACTGATCTAGTGGCTCTGGGCATAGCAAGCCTATGTGCGGACAGGCTATTTTCTCTTGGGCAGCCATTTAGCTGTATCTGGTTTCCAGGGATTCAAATCTGGCACATCAGAGGGGTCAGCTTAGACCTGTGAGGTCGTGATGACAGCCTCACACTCTGCAAGTGGAAGTCATACCTCTAAGGGATATCAGTGGACACATCAACAGTTTTGCTAAAGACATAGACACACACAAAGAAAATTGCTTTATACACATTTTTGCAATGGCTGAAGTTAGCAAAAAAAGAGAAAAATATGTCTAAATGTAGTAGCAGTTGTTGTTGGGTGCCATCAAGTCAATTTCAATGCATAATGACCCCATGTGACAAAGTAAAACTGCCTCATAGGGTTTTCTAGGCTGTAATCTTTATGGGAGCAGATGACCAGGTCTTTCTCCCACAGAGCAGCTGGGTGGGTTCAAACCGCCAGTCTTTCAGTTAACAGCCATGCACTTAAGGATTGCACCACCAGGGCTCTTTTAAAAGTAGTTTACCCCCGTTACCCACTGCCATTGAGTCGATTCCAACTCATAGTGACCCTATAGAACAGAGTAGAACGGCCCCATAGGGTTTCCAAGGAGCGACTGGTGGATTCGAACTGCCGACGTTTTGGTTAGCAGCTGTAGCACTTAACCATTACGCCACCAAAAAAGCAGTTAGAGCTAAAAATAATTTTTTAAATGAACAGTTTTCCCAGGGTGAAATGATTGGCTTTCGTTCCTGGGTGGTTAACAAAGGCATGTTGAGCCCTAACTTGGAGCTACTCAGGGTGGCAGTTTGTATGTAATTTAGGATTCCCTCGTATCTTCTTGGAGGCCTGGTGGCGAAGTGGTTAAGCTTTCGGCTGCTAACCAAAAGGCTGTCAGTTCAAATCCACCAGTCACTCTTTGGAAACCCTATGGGGCTGTTCTACTCTCTCCTACAGGGCTGCTTTGAGTCAGAATCGACTCAGCGACAATGGGTTTGGTTTTGGTTTGTATCTCTTACACCTATCAGATCAAGAAACGCTGCACAGATATTTCTAATTAATATCACACACCAAATAAAATCCAGTTACACCGATGAGGCTAATTTCAGAAAGAAATGTTTTTTAACTACATATTTTGCCTAGAATGACCAGTTATTTGTCTTTCATGCAATGGATAAAGAAAAATACTCCCTCTCTCTGAGACATTATAATTTAATTTCAGGTCTGTCTGAAGTAGAAGAGTGTTCACATTACACGAAAGCCTCTTTTCCTCCCTCTCTCTCTGGCTCTTTTCATTCTCAATGACATTCCTCACGATGAGCATTCAAAAAGAATAGTTATTGCTTCTCTCATCAGTGTGGTTTGTCACTGAGTGCAGGGTCTTGCTTTGCCATTTTCAAGGTCTCTTTCAATCCCTGGATCACAGCTGGCGCTTCAGTCAGGAGTTCACACCATGAACAAGCTGGCAGTTGATCCCCAACCAACTCTGGGGAAGATATATAATCTCTGTCACAGCGCAAAGTAGAATACACCTTTCATTTCATCCCTGAGAAAGACTGCATCATTCACAAGTCCTTCTTGACAAAAATATTAATAATGTCCCAGCTTTCTAAAGGACAGGAACATTTTGGGGTTTGAACTGAAGTGACCTTAGCTTGTCAGAACGATTTGACTGAAGAAACACAACAGTGAATCCTGTTTCCTATTGTGGTTTTTAAATCTGGCATAGTGATAAATCTAAGGACATTTTAATAATGTCTATCATGGCAAAATGTGTCAGAAAGAAAATATAAGCAGAGGGGTTTTTTTTTTTAAAGAAATATGCTCATATAATGGAATTGATAGTTTTTTTTTCCTAGTATATTGCATGATATTTCTCTGTTTTTAATCATTTTCAAGAGTACATTATAATGGAATCTCTTTAAGATAATATTTTTAATGCTTAAAAACTGTTTTATTTATACATGGGGAAGAGGGTGAAGGAAAAACACTTAGTAACCATTTACAAAGAAAAAGAATGGGCAATGCCAGGCAGATGTGATTTTAGGATTTATATTTTTAACTGAAATCAACATTGAAAGTTAACAAATAAATCAGAAAACTAGACTAGAACATAGTTATGTATAATAAGAATTAAGTACTAGAAGTAAAATTCTCCTTCCTGTGTTATTGATTTCTTCACTCACATTTTATCATTTTACAGTGGTCCTTGTTTAGCAATTAATCTTCTAAATTGTAACTTATTTTTTTTAAAAAAAGCCTCCTTCAGATACTAATATAGGCTAACTCTAAATATGCCAAATGAGGCAGAGAAGTGGTAGATTAGATGCCAAAAAATTGCTTTGACCTCAATTATCCAGATAGTAGTTCAAGAATCACTTTGCGTGGTTAAAGAGCGTGTAATCTAGTTGTCTCCAACATAATCACCATTTTCTAGAAAAACTGTCCTCACAGGTTCCACCATCTTCTGCTCTCAATCACATCAGAATCCAAGGTTACAAATATATTCACCCAGCATCATAGGGGTGAGAATGAGTTTAAGCTCCCCATCTTTTGAGTAATCACTCATATTACCAATGTTATATGTAGCACCAAATGACCGAGCATTTCATATTTATGAACATGGATAGTTTTTCAGTGAAAAATAGCTATTTTGTAAAGAGACTCTAATAATTACCACATACATGTTTCTATGTCCTAACATATGAAACTAGACTAAAATAAACAATAAAAAATAAAACCAAGAAGAAATTTTTCTTCTTGAAATAGGGGAATGAGCTAGGTGGGCTATGTTATCTAATTGCCAAAAATCAGCTTTAAGTTATATGAAGTATGTATAGAAAATGTTGGTATCAAGGAAAATAAGAAGCAAAGATATGACATTCAATACTTTTGTCTCCTTGAAAAAATTTGATTCATAAAGAATACCTGAAATCACCTCTTAGAATATCCTCTCACCATGAAAAGTATTGCTGGGTAACCTGTGAAAAATACTATTCCCGAACAAGGCATATTGATCCTTGACACAGTCATTGCTTAGAACACTCACAACAAAGCCAAGTTTCTAAATATCAGATGCACAATGAGGAAAAGACACTCCTTGTATGAAAGAAGAAGAGGGGAAATAAGACTTGTTGAGCCTGTACTTGGTGCTTCACATATGATGCTTCTCTTAATCCTGTGAGGTAGGTGGTATTATCACAGTATTTCCAAAGGGAGAAATTGGGTCTGAGCAGCTAAAGAACTTGCTCTGCTTCAACCCAGGTAATATTAGATATCACTAGAAATGAGACTCCAATTTAGAGAGTCTGTTGTCATTGTTCGGTGCTGTTGAGTCAGTTCCGACTCATAGCAACCCTATGTACAACAGAACGAAACACTGCCCAGTCCTGCACCATCCTGACAATTGTTGCTATGCTTGAGCCCATTGTTGCAGCCATTGTGTCAATCCATCTCATTGAGGCTCTTCCTCTTTTTCACTGACCCTCTGCTTTGCCACGCATGATGCCCTTCTCCAGGGTCTGGTCCCTCCTGATAATGCATACAAAGTATATGGGAAGAAGTCTCATCATCCTCAAGTCTAAGGAGCATTCTGGTTGTACGCCTTCCAGGACAGATTTGTTCAGTCTTTTGTAGTCCGTGGTATACTCAATATCCGTCACCAACACCACAATTCAAAGGCATCAATTCTTCTTCGGGCTTCGTCATTCATTGTCCAGCTTTTGTATGCATATGAGGTGAGTGAAAACGCCATGGTTTGGGTCAGGCACACCTTAGTCCTCAAGGTGACATATTTCCTTTTCAACACTTTAAAGAGGTCTTTTGCAGCCAATTTGCCCAATGCAGTGATTCTTTTGATTTCTTAACTGCTGCTTCCATGGGTGTTGATTGTGGATCCAAGTAAAATGAAATCCTTGACAGCCTCAACCTTTTCTCCATTTATCATGATGTTGCTTATTGGTCCAGTTGGGAGGATTTTTGTTTTCTGAGAGTCTATTAGTTCAATTCCAACATCTCTGTTCCACCATTTTGGAAAGTCGAAAGTGAAATTTGGGGATAGAGGTGCTATGGATTGAATCAGGCTCAGCCAAAAATATGTTTTGGAATCCTAACCCTTATGTCTGTAGATGTAATCCTATCGGAAATAGCTTTTTTATGTTAATGAGGCTATTGTGATTAGGTATATGGTGTGTCTTCAACCTAATCACTTCTGAGTTATAAGGAGCAGCATAGACACAGAGACAAGAAAGCAAAAATGGGAAAAATAGGTGCCATGTGAAGATTGCCAAGGAATAGAGGAATGCTGGGGCAACAGAAACCAAGACAAAGATTTTCCTCTAGAGCCAGCAGAGAGAGACCCTTACTCTATAGACAGTGCCCTGAATTCAAATTCTAGACTCCTAAATAATGAGAAGACAAATATCTGTTCTTTAAAGCCACCCATTTGTGGTATTTCAGTTACAGCAGCACTAGAAAACCAATAGAGGCATAACTAGTTTCTCCTGTGGACAACCATACTCTGTGAGGACTCTTGTATTCTGTGACTCTCTCTAGTCCCTGTTCCTCAAGACTTTAAGTCAGCCTTCTTGAGTAACCATCTACCCTTGGCTGAACTGTATTAGACATTACCAGTTTCAGTAACTCACCATCAATGCACTGATCCTTAGACATAGTCTTATGAAAAAGATCAGGCCTCTGCCCTCAAGAATTGACAGTCTAGTAGGAAATGTGTCAGGTAAGTAATCATAGTAAGATACCTGCCACAATGGACAATGGAGACATACACAAGAGTCCACACAGTGGTGGGGAGGGGGGGGCTGTAATTAAAAACCAAAATAGAAGAAGGAGTTTGTGAAGGAGTAGATGAGTTCACAGTAACCTCAGTCAAGGGCCACGAGAATTGCAAGGATAGGATCCATTTTCTAAGCCCAAGGCCGTGTCTCTGGTCCACCTCTGGGTTTGTACCAAGATTCCCAAAGTTTTAGGGAAATTAAGCAGCACTAGATGTTCTGCAGGAGAAAAGACCTGGTGATCTGCTCCCATAAAGATTACAGCCTAGAAAATCCTATGGGGCAATTGTACTCTGGTACATGGGCTCACTATGAGTCAGAATCAACTGCAAGGCACACAACATCAAGCAGTACCTAGCATACTGATTTTTGCCTTATTATTGTATTTTTTTTTCCAAATAATATGCACATTATACATTTTGGCAACCCCCCTGTGCATTATTTTCATAAGTGAGCTATACCAATATTTTTTCATGTTGCTGGATTCAATTTCTTTTCTTTTTTTTTTTTTTCTGTCCAACAAATTTAATAATACCAGGACAAAACTGATCTCGTGGAAACTTCATTTAGGGTAAGTAATTTCCTAAACCAAGTGCAATCAATGGTGAACTGAACAGGCTCATGATGGAAATGGGGCACCATATTGAAAGCAAAAAGTATGAATGTACAAGGAGCTAGAAATTAGTGAGAAATGATCTTAGGCCTAAAACTATAAGAACAAGATGTTGTTTATATTTTACTGCTTTCATAAATCTTAAACAGAAACATGATTTTTGATAATCAATGTTTTTGAAATCAACAAATAAAAGTCACCAGAAGAAGTCATGTTTTCATCTTAAAACAGGCCATGTTAGTTTATTCAGTCATTGTCATGGTCAGTGGTACCCATTCCCATGGAAAGGCCATTCCTTTTCAGGAATTTAGAAATCCAGATGAAACCTACCTTGAAATCTGGGATTCCTCCTTCATTTGCCAGGAGCTTTGCTTTGATCTGAATTGTGACAGTAGAGGCCTTGATTCGTTCCCTTCGAGGTATTTCTTCAACTCGGGCCATTTCACTTTGGGCCCATGACGCGCGTGTTTTTGTGGATTCATTTTCTCCAGCGCCTTTTCCTCCTTTCTCCATTTGAGAGTGGACGATTCTCTAATCTCCAACTCTCACTCCTCCTGCTCTGTTGACTGCTTCTTCCGCCTTCACAATGACTTTCACTTTGAAGTCGGCAGTGTAGGACTTTCCTTTAATTCCTGCCATGATCCTAAAGGGTCCTAGGACTTAGATTTATAAACTGAAAAAAAGTGCACAATATAATCGGTAACTGTTTGGCTCTAGCAAAGAGATGGCAAAATTCGAACTTGAGATGTACAAGAAGCAAGGGTCTTTTTATATGCTTGCAAGCATATGACAAAGGTGACTTATGATCATTGATCCAACACATTGGTGCTAATAAGACATCATTAGACTATGAAATAAGCAGACCTAACATACCTTAATCGTTTCACTTAAAATAATCTGATCAAGTTTTCACATTAAACTGTTGAGCCAAGAGCAATCAATTGTATATCAGTTTTGCTTTGTTTACTCTTCCAGTCAAAAAGCCAGTCAGAAGATGACTGTGATAATTATATTGATGTAGATTGAGTTGAGATTCCTACTGATAGCTACTCGATGTCATTTATGTCAGTGCAGGCTTCATTTTCTTTACACTTCCAACTGATAGCATGCGATTTATGGACAGGGTTCAGGAGGTTCAAGGTTCCAAATGATAACTCCAAATTGATGGGGATGTAATTATCAACTTAAATTAACAAAAGAAAATGTACAGTTTCAATTATTTTCTGATTGCCTGGTGTGATGGGTAAGGTTGTTTGTCAGCTTGGTTGGGCCAGGATTTTCAGTGGTTTGGCAGTCATATGATGTTGTGATCACTTCCATGATGGGCTCTGCTGTCAGTAGCCAATCAGTTGAAAGAGAGTTTCCTTGGGCATGTGGACTGCACCAAATATAAGTGGAAATTCTGGCAAGGCTAATGGGCTTTTTGCTCAACCTGGATCCTGCATCTAGCTCTTGTTTGTCTGACCTCCCATTCTTGGGACTTGAGCTAGCAGCTCAAGGTCTTGCCTGCCGATCTTGGGCTTCACCAGTCTTCACAGCCTGTGAGCAAAAGCCTTGCTCTCTAACCTGCCAATCGTGGGTTCACCAGCCCCTATGGGTATGTGAATCAGAAGCCTCTATCCTGACTCATGGACTTGGGATGTTTCAGCCTCTACAGCTGCATAAGCAATTTCCTTGATATAAATCTCTCTCTATATATATGTATTTATATGATTTACTGGTTTTGCTTCTCTAGAAAACCCACCTGAAGACACCGGGGTCTGCCAAACCTGATCCATGACTTCTTGACCATGGCTTATACATTAATTATACAACTATGATCAAAAGTAATATTTTTCAGAGTGTTGGATGAGAGTGAATGTGTAAAAATATATTTCTGGAAATGTGATGAGATGTACACGATATATGCACAGGCACAATATGCCAGAATTTTTTTCATAATTTCATCATTTCCTTGCATTATATGTGTGTGCACGCCGTTTATGTGTGTGTACTACGTACCACAGAATGAAATGCTGCCTGGTTCTGCTCCATCCTCACCGTTTGATTTCTTCATGTATGATGTCCTTGATGTCAATTTGTTGAGTCTTTGGTCATTAGTGTTCAATGCATCAAATCTATTCTTGAGATAGTCTCCAAATTCAGGTAGGATATATTCAAAGTCGTTCTTTGGCTCTCGTGGACTTGCTTTAATTTTCTTCAGATTCAACTTGAACTTGCATATGAGCAATTGATGGTGTGTTCTGCAGTCCACCCCGGCCTTGTTCTGACTAACGATGACGAGCTTTTCCACAGATGTAGTTCATTTGATTCCTGTGTGTTCCATCTGGTGAGGCCCATGTGTATATTCGGCGTTTATATTGTTAAAGAAAGGTATTTCCAACGAATAAGTTGTTGGTCTTGCAAAATTCTGTCATGCACTATCTAGTGTCATTCCTATCGCCTAGACCATATTTTCCAACTACTGATCTCTCTTCTGTGTTTCCAACTTTCAAATTCCAATCACTAGTAATTATTAATGCATCTTGACTGCGTATTTGGTCAATTTCAGACTGCAGAAGTCGGTAAAAATCTTTAATTTCTTCATCTTTGGCATTAGTGGTTACTGTATAAAATTGAATAATAGTCATATTAACTGATCTTCCTTGTAGGCATATAGATATTAGCTTGTCTCTGACAGCATTGCATTTCAGGATAGATCTTAAAATGTTCTTTTTGACAATGAATAAGACACCATCCCCAGCATAGTAGACCATATAATTGTCTGATTCAAAATGGCCAATGCCAGTTCATTTCAGCTCATTAATGCCTAAAGTATCCATCTTCAAGCATTCTATTTCATTTTATATATATGTGTTTGTGTGTGTGTGTATACAATATATAACGTATAATCCAATTTTGTATTATTTTCTATATGTTAAATATATATTATTTTATAATGCAATATATTAATTTTATATACTTTTTCTACCAATTTCATTGGGCCACACAAATGGATTACCTTATATGCTCCAAAATGCGGTTTATTGGCTATACTTGAGAAAGCAATTTTAAAACACCTGTATTGCTGTGGTCTTTCTTTGGAGTTTTCTTGGATTTGATTTTCACAATAAGTTACGGTAGCTAGGTAGAAGAGAGCATGTTGTATACGGAATATCACTGTGAAGATCTAGACTAAAGAAGACCGCGAGGTATCCCAGTGAATAACACTGCTTAGTAACACTCAGAAAAAGGAGAAAGCTGGAGAAGTGCAAAAATTATAATTAGCTCCTTTACATCCCTTTAACTGAATTTCTACCATGTTGTTTCAAGAATAGGAACATTTATAGGAAAACATAGCACACCCTTTTTTGATCAATGTTATTGGGTGTTAAAAGCAAATTACATTTACAAGTCCCGTAGCTATCAAATGTATTTTCTCAAAACAGATCTTCCTTCTCTTGCATTGTTTGTTATCCATGAAATTTCACAGCTCTAGTGGACCCCAACTTCGAAGTCAAGGGAGTGAATTTGGAGCATGGGAGCCTAGGGCACTGAGGGAGACTACCATCAGTATTAGAAAGTTACTAGATATATGTGTGTGTGTGTTTACTGTCGGATACAAATCGGAGGGAAACACCTAGACATATTTAAAAGCACACATAGATATATTTTTAAAAATAGGTAGATGTATTTGATAGCTTATCGGCTCATAGTTTGGCCTACTAGACAAAACAATGTTTTATCAGCTGTTAATGGAAGGAGCCTTCGTTTCCTAAACATTATGGAGTGACAGCAGCATGACCCATGGGTCATGGGATAACACTTGTGCACTCTGGCTCACAGGGACCTTTTTTTTTTATAAGAGGCACCTGCTGTGAGGCTCTCCATGTGAATACTGAGTGCCTGCAGCAAATCACAGATGTTTTATGCACTAGAAAAACCAATAGGAAGTCATCACTAAAAGACAGGAACAGTAAGGGGTAGGTAGGAGCAACAGGACGGGGAAAAAAAGACTCCTTTTATTGTTGGGGCGATGTTTTGGGGAAGGGGTTTAAAATGTAGAATATAAGTAACCTTACAGTGCCACTCAATGCAACCCAGACTTCTCCTCACCTCCACCCAATTTAGGTGAAAATGCGAAGGGCTTCTAGGGAGGATGGAACTTCCTGTGACGTAACTTGGGCAGGAAAACATGCTAGAAAATCCCTCTAAATTGCCTTGAATGGGTTGGAGTACATTAATATTTTCAGTTGTTCCTATTATTTTGTGGCATTTCAAGTTACCCTACAATTCCAATTACAGTATGATCCTTTTTTTTTAACACGAAAATAAGTGCTCTTATGTTGGTGCAAACCTTTCTTGTTAGCCTGGGATCCATTTCCCTTTATATCTCTAATGGGCTGCCCCCACCACTCAACGAGGTTCTTTCTGCTGTACTGAACATTGAATATCGACCCTTAAAAAAAATTTTTTTTTAAAACCTTAATGCCTGATTTTATTTTCACACTAGTTTATTCTCAGTGCATTTCCAGGCAATACAATAACATTATATAGACTTCCAAATTAAAAGGTAACAAAGAAAATATTTGTCTACTCGCCGCTTTCTCAACAATTTCTGGACCTCATTTCAAAGAGATGCAGTCAGTCAGAATGTTAACGCGGTTTGTGTTCCTTTTTTCCAGAGAAACGCAAAGCATGCTGTTTGTTTTCACGTGAGTGTTCATACTTAACACGTTTACATTTAAGTTTACATTTGCTTTCCTCTTTAAATGGTTTCTCTATTAACTATTTTTTGGCTTATAATCACATTAACAATCTGTCCCTAAAGAATTCTTCAAAGCTCTGTTGTTTTTTTTTTATTTTAATATTTGACAGTATCTTTGTAGAAAGTAAAGAGCATTTGAAATAATACTGGATATTTTGCCAAGTCTGTCAAATGAGTAACACTTCTACTTTCTCAGCTCTGTCTCATTAAAATTGTATTCTAATTTTGTCTTAACTTGGTCTCTGTGCGTCATAAGTCATTGCCTCCTCATTACTTGTAGTGTGAGAGATGAAATTTATTCAAACCTGATAGCTGAGATAAAGAATTGAAAGGCAGGCAGCTGGGAGAAATGAAATTAGCTTATTTTAATGCTTTTCTGGCTGAATTTTTGCACAGCCACCAGTTATCCCACGTGTCAGCGTGCATTTGTGACACTATCTATGTTTGGTTTATAAATTTCTGGTAATATATTTTTTAACAAAAATCCAGAGGTTTCTCTCTCCACCACCCCAACCCCTTTTCTTTTGTCTTAGCATTGACATAAATGCCACTGAGTATCTGAGTTGATAAAGGCAAAGCATGAATTTCTGTAGTTTTCTATGATTATAAAATCATTAAAATTCCCAACAAAGATGGTTTCATTGTGCTAGAATTTGTATTGGTGTCTCTTACAGAAAAGAACATTACTGACAAAGAGTAAATGTTACACCCTCAGAATGGTTTGAGGAGAAATGGATTTAGAATGTAATGTGACTTACAAGCAATTTCACTTAGAATCCAGGAGGGAGGTGAGCTTTCTAACCTAAACACTCCAGCTCCAACTTTAAATGTCAAAAGAATACCCTGTGGAATTCCAAATTTTGAATGTAGAGGATTATTTGAAGAAAGTAGTCTAAAAGCATTGCATTTCTCCATTATAAAATTGAGTTGTTAAGGAATTATGTGGTTTAATTACTAAACTTCGTATTTTTGCCTACTTTGATTATGAACAGATATTGTCATTAGCTAGCTAATTAAATTGACTGCAATAAGAAGCAGTAATTTAGAAATATGCTCTAAATTAGTTCCTATATGAAAGCAAAGTCTTTGTTGATCTGTGTATGTGATTAACGTCAAGTGTCATGAATTAGGGAAGGAATTTCACTGTAGAAATATATGCATTTATATAGAAGAAAGAAAAGGTCCACGTATTCTCCAATCCTAAAAGTAAAAGAAGCTTGATATGTGCCTCAATATAAGTATCTTTTCTTTTTCCTCTTTACTCAAAGAAAATATAGGAAGCAAAACACATTTCTTAGAAATGTAATGGTTAGGTTTAGGTTAAGGCTAACCATTTGCACCTTAAATACAATGTACGTGCCAACCTGAAACTTTGCAAATAATATACTTAGATTTAAATTTAAGTAGACAGAGCTCGTCAAAGTATTATGTAAGACATGAGAACAAATCTGTCAAAACCACTGTAATACAAAATTACAAAATAGTTTATGTGACTAATAAATTGTGAAGGTAAGAAGTAGTGACCGCAGTCATAAACAAACCTGCCTTTGATGTGGGTGTTCTCAAGTAAAATACACGGTAGCTGGATTGGGCAGGTGACCCTCTTGAGAGCATTTAGCATGGTGGATTTTTATTTGTTTTTTATTTCTTCCTCATTGAGATGTTTGGTTCATGGTCTCTGTTGTGCTTTTAGGTATTATCATTGGGGTCGTGCTTTGCTAGATCATCCGGTAAAGACAGAGGTAGAGCTATAAGGTAGGACTCAACTAGAAATTAATAGACCATGTAAGACTGAACCCTAGGATGATTTATGAAAATCTGTCCCAAGGATTATATAATACATAGACTTTACAATGTGCATATATGCATATTATGTAAGTAAATCTCCAATAGTCAAATTGATGTGTACATAAACAATCAACTACTGTGGGATTGTTCTTGAACACGTATTTCTAAATTTCAGTGTAAACATCAATCAAATGCTCTAACTAGTATTTCAAGGAGACCTGGTGGTACAGTGGTTAAGCACTCGGCTGCTAACCAAAATGTCTGCAGTTCTAACTCACCAGTTGCTCGGTGGGGGAAAGATGTGGCAATCTGCTTCCATAAAGATGGAAACTCTTCCTCAGAAACCCTGTGGGGCAATTCTGCTCTGTCCTATAGGGTCGCTATTAGTAGGAATAAACTCCACGGCAATGGGTTTGATTTCATTTGATCTATTTTGACCCCAGCTCTATTCCTTCTGCTCTCCTTTTTCTCCACTCTGGACACTTGGAATAAGCACTTATCCCAGTCTTTTGACTTAAAAGGCCTCTACCAAGGCCTCTCCCAGGCTGGCACAAATGGTTGAATCCTCAACTACTAACCAAAAGGTTGGTGATTTGAACCCACCCAGAGGCACCTCAGAAGAAAGGCCTGGTGATCTACTTCTGAAAAACCACAGCCATACACGGGATCACCATGAGTCAGAAACAAGTAGAGAGCAACTGGTTTGGTTTTGGTTTTACTAAAAAAATGACTGGTAATAAAAACCTGAAAACCAAACCGGTTGCCATGGAGTCAATTTCAACTCATAGAAACCCTATAGGACAGAGTAGAACTGCCCCAGACTTTCCAAGGAGCACCTGGCGGTTTCAAACTGCCAACCTTTTGGTTAGCAGCCGTAGCACCTAACCACTACTCCACCGGGGTATCCTAGTAGTGTGGAAATTGATTTGTTATTCAAAGACAACATATTTGACACCAAACTTGACTCTGTGCAGCCCTTGAACTGGTAACTTAAGCATCAGAAATCTACGGATGAAGGGGCTCTGTCAAGGAAAATACCGAGAAAATGTACCATATGTTCCGGCAAAAGACTTTGATCTATTCCTTCATTAGCAAAATATTTTTCTTTTTTTTCAAGCTTCAAGAGTCTGGTTCCCAATCATACTTAAATTATTATACTTGGCCCCTTAATTTTTTTTTTTATCAACTGGATGTCTTCATAGATATAACAGCTGCACCAGCAGTACTTTTTCCAAGCAACAAGGAAATAATCTATTCCCACCCCAGAGTTCCATGTTAGCCAGTTTCTTCTCACCAGAAAGGAACAAAAAATACCTACAGGAGGAATGAATAAAAGAGCAGAGAGCCATTACGGATCTATTGTCAGTCTGAGGCCCTGCTGTGTCCACCAGTCTTTGAGGTTGTGCTCCTGGTTGCATCTGTCCTTTATGATTGTTGCCTAAAATCTATTTAGCACCAGGCTGCTCCAATCACTGTCAAAGAATTTGTTTGATTACTCATATTTTGGCTTTATCCTCTTCTGTCCAACGTTCTGAGTTCTTAATATTTCCGCAATATTTGCATGTCTTCTCACGAAATCCAGCCACATTTGTTGTTATATCAGATCTCAGAGAGTAAAATATTTGAGAAAATGGGAGAAAAGATTTGAACACTTTCTACATTATTCCTATGCAAAGGCATACCTACATCCCTTTCACGTTAGCTTTAGTGCAGATAACATAAAACAATATTTCAATTGCCTCCCACCACTTGTTAGACTTTCAAAAATTGTTTGGCCTACAAAATATTTTTTCCTTTACCCACTTTTTTTTTCTGACTTTTATATTTGATTTCCTTTGGATGTGATTCTATTTCCTTTGAACTAATGCCAGTAGTTGAATAATCTTTTGCGATCATAAAAGTATCCCTAAATCTAAAGGTTGTCTCCCTTTGAGAAAGAGTCCTGGTTCAACATCAAACCTAATTGGCTTCTGTCTGTGAAAGCTGAAATGGATCTTCAAAAGCTAACTCGATCCCAATCAACAAATGAATGCCTCTTCTAAGGGAGTTATCTAGTGCTACTATAACAGAAGTACAACAAGTGCATGGCTGTAACAAACAGAAATTTATTTTCTCACAGTTTAGGAGGCTAGAAGCCTGAATTCAGAACAACTGCTGTAGGGAAAGGATTTCTCTCTTGTTAGCTCTGGAGGAAAGTCCTTGTCTCTTCAGCTTCTTCTTTCTGGTTCCTTGGAAATCTCCATGTGTCTTGTCATCTCTTATCCCACCTCTGCTTGTTCTCTTGCTTGATAAATCTCTTTTATATCTCAGAAGAGGCTGACTCAAGACCTACCCTACACTAATCCTGCCTCATTATCATAACAAAGACAACCCATTCCCAAATGGGATTATAAGCACAGGCATAGAGGTTAGGATATTTCTGGGGAACATAATTCTATCCATAACAATAACATCTGCCCCCACTTTCCTACGGTTTAACACCCAGTCTTCTCCTAGCCTTCCTCCTTCTGGCCTTTCAATCTATTCCTTCCATGCCTCCCTTGCTGGGAGGCCTCTGTACTCCCCAGATACTAATTCACTTGAGTCATCACAGATGAGGAACAAACTTAGAACATTGATTGTCAGGCTCTAAAATGGCCACCCCCATGCATCTGTCAGTTTGTCATACTGTGGTGGTTTGCATTGTTGCTGTGATGTTGGAAGCTATGCCACCGGTATTCGAACACCACCAGGGTAACCCATAGCAGACAGGTTTCAGCTTAGCTTCCAGACTAAGACAGACTAGAAAGAAGGACCTGGCAGTCTACTTCTGAAAAAAATTAGCCAGTGAAAACCTCATGAATAGCAGTGACACATTGTCTGATACAGTGCCAGAAGATGAGTACTCAGGTTGAAAGGCACTCAAAAGCAAACTGGGAAAGAGCTGCCTCCTCAAAGTAGAGTCAAACTTAATGACATGGATGAAGTCAAACTTTTGGGACCTTCTTTTACTGCTGTGGCATGACTCAAAATGAGAAGGAACAGCTGCAAGCAGCCATTAATAATCAGAACTTGGAATGTATGAAGTTTGAGCCAAGGAAAATTGGCTCAAAAATGAAGTGGAATCCATCAACTTCAATATCCTGGGCATTAGTGAGCTGAAATGGACTGGTATTGGTCATTTTGAATCAGACGATCATATGCTCTGCTATGCTGAGAATGACAAATTGAAGAGGAATGGTATTGCATTCATCTTCAAAAAGAACATTTCAAGATCTACCCTGAAGTGATAGGATAATATCCATAAGCCTACCAAGATGACCAGTTAATATGACTATTATCCAAATTCACACACCAACCACTAAGACCAAAGATGAAGAAATTGAAGATTTTTATCAACTTCTGTAGCCTGAAATTAATCGAGCATGTATGGTGATTGAAATGTAAAAGTTGGAAACAAAGAAGAAGGATCTATAGTTGGAAAACATGGCCTTGATGATACAAATGATGCCGGAAATCACATGGTAGAATTTTGCAAGACTGAGAACTTCATTGCAAATACCTTTTTCACCAACATAAATGGCAACTATACAATTGGACCTCACCAGATGGAATACGTAAGAATCAAATCGACTACATCTATGGAAAGAGAGGATGGAAGAGCTCAATACTGAATAAGGCCAGGGGCCAGCTGCGGAACAGACTCTCAACTGTTCATATGCAAGTACAAGTTGAAGCTACAGAAAATTAGAACAAGTCCACAAGAGCCAAAGTATGACCTTGAATATTTGTTATTGTTGTTAGGTGCCATTGTGTCAATTCCAATTCCTAGAGACCCCATGTACAACAGAAGGAAACACTGCCAGATCATGCACCATCCTCACAATCTTTCTTCTGTTTGAATCCATTGTTACAGCCACTGTATCAATGCATCTTTTTCTTCCTCTTTTTTGTTGACCTTCTACCAAGCGTGATGTCCTTCTCCCGGGATTAGTCCCTCATTATAGCATGTCCAAAGGTCTGCTGAAACCCGTCCACCAAGGATGGCTCTGCTGGTATTTGAAATACCTGTGGCAAAGCTTCGAGAATCACAGCAACACACAAGGCATCACAGTACAACAAACTGACAGACACATGGTGGCACTTGAGTATATCACACCTGAATTTAGACACCTTATCATGAGTAGATTTGACGAATTGAATACTAATGACCAAAGGCCACGCAAGTTGTGGAATGACATCAAGGACATCATACATGAAGAAAGCAAGAGTTAATTGAAAAGACAGGAAGAAAGAAAAGACCAAAATGGATGTCAGAAGAGGCTCTGAAACTTGCTCTTCAACAGCTAGTAGCTAAAGTAAATGGGAGAAAAGATGAAGTAAAAGACCTGAAGAGAAGATTTCAAAGGGCAGGTCGAGAAGACAAAATAAAGTATTGTAATGACATGAGCCAAGACCTGGAGATAGAAAACCAAAAGTGAAGGGCATCCTCAGCATTTCTCAAACTAAAACAACTGATGAAAAAACTCAAGCCTCATGTTGCAATATTGAAGGATTCTATGGGCAAAACATTGAACAACACAGGAAGCATCAAAAGTAGATGGAAGGAGGAGCTGCGGAGCCAAGATGGCGGACTAGGCAGACGCTACCTCGGATCCCTCTTACAACAAAGACACGGAAAAACAAGTGAATCGATCACATACATAACAATCTACGAACGCTGAACAACAAACACAGATTTAGAGACGGAGAACGAACTAATACGGGGAAGCAGCGATTGTTTCCAGAGCCTGGAGCCAGCGTACCAGTCAGGTACGGCACAAGCACAGAGAGCTGCTCCACCCCCCTGAACTAACCCCGGGAGGGGGACCAGCCGGTTCTGCGGGCGGCGTGGGACGCAGCCGGTAGGAGAAGTCTCCGGGAGGCAGTGACTGGTCTTGGAGCAGGAAGAGCAGCGTCCGAGCCGGGGAACCGTCCCGCCGGGATTTGGACTGGACGCAGGTACGGCATAAACACGGAGAGCTGCTCCACCCCCCTGAACTAACCCCGGGAAGGGGCCCAGCCGGGTCGTGCGGGCGGCGTGGGATGCAGCCTATAGGAGAAGTCCCCGGGAGGCAGCGACTGGTATTCGAGCAGGGAGAACAGCGCCCCAGACGGGACACTCAGTCACGGCACAAGCACGGGGAGCTGCTCCACCCATCTGAACTAACCCCGGGAGGGGGCCCAACTGGTTCGCCGGAGTGGCACGGCCACGCGGCTGGAGGGACGAGAAGTCCCCGGGAGGCAGTGACTGATTTTGGAGTCGAGAGTGCACCGTCCCAATAGGGGAGGCTTGACGCTGGTCGTGGGGCTGGAAGCGGAGAATCTGACCATGACTCCAGCGGGCCAGACCCCCCGGGGGCAATCTCCACACAGCCAGCACACATAGGCGACACGCCCGCGGGAATCTCAGATATAATAGTCATTCCAAGCAAGACAAGCAACTCTGGCTATATTCTGAGGTGCTACTCTCCTATCTCTCTGTTCCCTCTCCCACCCTCCCCAGGCGGCTTCATTAACATCCGAATAGCCTGAGCCAGAGGGAGAACTCTGATAGGGATCTGACTGCATTTTTTTTTTTAGCAGATTTTCTGGAAAAACTAGTTTCCCAGTGATGGCTCGGAGACAACAATCCATATCAAACCACTTAAAGAAGCAGACCATGACAGCTTCTCCAAGCCCCCAAACAAAAGAATCAAAATCTCTCCCAAATGAAGATACAATCCTGGAATTATCAGATACAGAATATAAAAAACTAATTTACAGAATGCTTAAAGATATCACAAATGTATCACAAATGAAATTAGGATAACTGCAGAAAAAGCCAAGGAACACACTGATAAAACTGTTGAAGAACTCAAAAGGATTATTCAAGAACATAGTGGAAAAATTAATAAGTTGCAAGAATCCATAGAGAGACAACATGTAGAAATCCAAAAGATTAACAATAAAATAATAGAATTAGACAACGCACTAGGAAGTCAGAGGAGCAGACTCGAGCAATTAGAATGCAGACTGGGACATCTGGAGGACCAGGGAATCAACACCAACATAGCTGAAAAAAAATCAGATAAAAGAATTAAAAAAAATGAAGAAACCCTAAGAATTATGTGGGACTCTATCAAGAAGGATAACCTACGGGTGATTGGAGTCCCAGAACAGGGAGGGGGGACAGAAAACACAGAGAAAATAGTTGAAGAACTCCTGACACAAAACTTCCCTGACATCATGAAAGACGAAAGGATATCTATCCAAGATGCTCATCGAACCCCATTTAAGATTGATACAAAAAGAAAAACACCAAGACATATTATCATCAAACTCACCAAAACCAAAGATAAACAGGAAATTTTAAAAGCAGCCAGGGAGAAAAGAAAGGTTTCCTTCAAGGGAGAATCAGTAAGAATAAGTTCAGACTACTCAGCAGAAACCATGCAGGCAAGAAGGGAATGGGACGACATATACAGAACACTGAAGGAGAAAAACTGCCAGCCAAGGATCATATATCCAGCAAAACTCTCTCTGAAATATGAAGGCGAAATTAAGATATTTACAGACAAACACAAGTTTAGAGAATTTGCAAAAACCAAACCAAAGCTACAAGAAATACTAAAGGATATTGTTTGGTCAGAGAACCAATAATATCAGATATCAGCACAACACAAGGTCACAAAACAGAACATCCTGATATCAACTCAAATAGGGAAATCACAAAAACAAACAAATTAAGATTAATTAAAAAAAAAAATACACATAACAGGGAATCATGAAAGTCAATTGGTAAAAGATCACAATAATCAAAAAGAGGGACTAAATACAGGAGGCACTGAACTGCCATATGGAGAGTGATACAAGGCGATATACAGCAATACAAGTTAGGTTTTCACTTAGAAAAATAGGGGTAAATAATAAGGTAACCACAAAAAGGTATAACAACTCTATAACTCAAGATAAAAGCCAAGAAAAACGTAACGACTCAACTAACATAAAGTCAAACACTATGAAAATGAGGATCTCGCAATTTACTAAGAAAAACGCCTCAGCACAAAAAAGTATGTGGAAAAGCGAAATTGCCAACAACACACATGAAAAGGCATCAAAATGACAGCACTAAAAACTTATTTATCTATAATTACCCTGAATGTAAATGGACTAAATGCACCAATAAAGAGACAGAGAGTCACAGACTGGATAAAGAAACACGATCCATCTATATGCTGCCTACAAGAGACACACCTGAGACTTAGAGACACAAACAAACTAAAACTCAAAGGATGGAAAAAAATATATCAAGCAAACAATAAGCAAAAAAGAAGAGAAGTAGCAATATTAATTTCTGACAAAATAAACTTTAGACTTAAATCCACCACAAAGGATAAAGAAGGACACTATATAATGATAAAAGGGACAATTGATCAGGAAGACATAACCATATTAAATATTTATGCACCCAATGACAGGGCTGCAAGATACATAAATCAAATTTTAACAGAATTGAAAAGTGAGATAGATACCTCCACAATTATAGTAGGAGACTTCAACACACCACTTTCGGAGAAGGACAGGACATCCAGTAAGAAGCTCAATAGAGACACGGAAGACCTACTTACAACAATCAACCAACTTGACCTCATTGACTTATACAGAACTCTCCACCCAACTGCTGCAAAATATACTTTTTTTTCTAGCGCACATGGAACATTCTCTAGAATAGACCACATATTAGGTCATAAAACAAACCTTTGCAGAGTCCAAAACATTGAAATATTACAAAGCATCTTCTCAGACCACAAGGCAATAAAACTAGAGATCAATAACAGAAAAACTAGGGAAAAGAAATCAAATACTTGGAAACTGAACAATACCCTCCTGAAAAAAGACTGGGTTATAGAAGACATCAAGGAGGGAATAAGGAAATTCATAGAATGCAATGAGAATGAAAATACTTCCTATCAAAACCTCTGGGACACAGCGAAAGCAGTGCTCAGAGGCCAATTTATATCGATAAATGCACACATACAAAAAGAAGAAAGAGCCAAAATCAGAGAACTGTCCCTACAACTTGAACAAATAGAAAGTGAGCAACAAAAGAATCCATCAGGCACCAGAAGAAAACAAATAATAAAAATTAGAGCTGAACTAAATGAGTTAGAGAACAGAAAAACAATTGAAAGAATTAACAAAGCCAAAAGCTGGTTCTTTGAAAAAATTAACAAAATTGATAAACCATTGGCTAGACTGACTAAAGAAATACAGGAAAGGAAACAAATAACCCGAATAAGAAACGAGAAGGGGCACATCACAACAGACCCAACTGAAATTAAAAGAATCATACCAGATTATTACGAAAAATTGTACTCTAACAAATTTGCAAACCTAGAAGAAATGGATGAATTCCTGGAAAAACACTACCTACCTAAACTAACACATTCAGAAGTAGAACAACTAAATAGACCCATAACAAAAAAAGAGATTGAAAAGGTAATCAAAAAACTCCCAACAAAAAAAAGCCCTGGCCCGGACAGCTTCACTGCAGAGTTCTACCAAACTTTCAGAGAAGAGTTAACACCACTACTACTAGAGGTATTCCAAAGCATAGAAAAAGACGGAATACTACCCAACTCATTCTATGAAGCCACCATCTCCCTGATACCAAAACCAGGTAAAGACATTACAAAAAAAGAAAATTACAGACCTATATCCCTCATGAACATAGATGCAAAAATCCTCAACAAAATTCTAGCCAATAGAATCCAACAACACATCAAAAAAATAATTCACCCTGATCAAGTGGGATTTATACCAGGTATGCAAGGCTGGTTTAATATCAGAAAAACCATTAATGTAATCCATCACATAAATAAAACAAAAGACAAAAACCACATGATCTTATCAATTGATGCAGAAAAGGCATTTGACAAAGTCCAACACCCATTTATGATAAAAACTCTTACCAAAATAGGAATTGAAGGAAAATTCCTCAACATAATAAAGGGCATCTATGCAAAGCCAACAGCCAATATCACTCTAAATGGAGAGAACCTGAAAGCATTTCCCTTGAGAACGGGAACCAGACATGGATGCCCTTTATCACCGCTCTTATTCAACATCGTGGTAGAAGTCCTAGCCAGGGCAATTAGGCTAGACAAAGAAATAAAAGGTATCCGGATTGGCAAGGAAGAAGTAAAGTTATCACTGTTTGCAGATGACATGATTATATACACAGAAAACCCTAAGGAATCCTCCAGAAAACTACTGAAACTAATAGAAGAGTTTGGCAGAGTCTCAGGTTATAAAATAAATATACAAAAATCACTTGGATTCCTCTACATCAACAAAGAGAACACCGAAGAGGAAATAACCAAATCAATACCATTCACAGTAGCCCCCAAGAAGATAAGATACTTAGGAATAAATCTTACCAAGGATGTAAAAGACCTATACAAAGAAAACTACAAAGCTCTACTACAAGAAATTAAAAAGGACATACTTAAGTGGAAAAACATACCTTGCTCATGGATAGGAAGACTTAACATAGTAAAAATGTCTATTCTACCAAAAGCCATCTATACATTTAACGCACTTCCGATCCAAATTCCAATGTCATATTTCAAGGGGATAGAGAAACAAATCACCAATTTCATATGGAAGGGAAAGAAGCCCTGGATAAGCAAAGCACTACTGAAAAAGAAGAAAAAAGTGGGAGGCCTCACTTTACCTGATTTCAGAACCTATTATACAGCCACAGTAGTCAAAACAGCCTGGTACTGGTACAACAACAGGCACATAGACCAATGGAACAGAATTGAGAACCCCGACATAGATCCATCCACGTATGAGCAGCTGATATTTGACAAAGGACCAGTGTCAATTAATTGGGGAAAAGATAGCCTTTTTAAGAAATGGTGCTGGCATAACTGGATATCCATTTGCAAAAAAATGAAACAGGACCCATACCTCACACCATGCACAAAAACTAACTCCAAGTGGATCAAAGACCTAAACATAAAGACTAAAACGATAAAGATCATGGAAGAAAAAATTGGGACAACCCTAGGAGCCCTAATACAAGGTATAAACAGAATACAAAACATTACCAAAAATGATGAAAAGAAACCCGATAACTGGGAGCTCCTAAAAATCAAACACCTATGCTCATCTAAAGACTTCTCCAAAAGAGTAAAAAGAACCCCTACAGATTGGGAAAGAATTTTCAGCTATGACATCTCAGACCAGCGCCTGATCTCTAAAATCTACATGATTCTGTCAAAACTCAACCACAAAAAGACAAACAACCCAATCAAGAAGTGGGCAAAGGAAATGAACACACATTTCACTAAAGAAGATATTCAGGCAGCCAACAGATACACGAGAAAATGCTCTCGATCATTAGCCATTAGAGAAATGCAAATTAAAACTACGATGAGATTCCATCTCACACCAGCAAGGCTGGCATTAATCCAAAAAACACAAATAATAAATGTTGGAGAGGCTGCAGAGAGATTGGAACTCTCATACACTGCTGGTGGGAATGTAAAATGGTACAACCACTTTGGAAATCTATCTGGCGTTATCTGAAACAGTTAGAAATAGAACTACCATACAACCCAGAAATCCCACTCCTGGGAATATACCCTAGAGATACAAGAGCCTTCATACAAACAGATATATGCACACCCATGTTTATTGCAGCTCTGTTTACAATAGCAAAAAGCTGGAAGCAACCAAGGTGTCCATCAACGGATGAATGGGTAAATAAATTGTGGTATATTCACACAATGGAATACTACACATCGATAAAGAACAGTGACCAATCTGTGAAACATTTCATAACATGGAGGAACCTGGAAGGCATTATGCTGAGCGAAATCAGAGGCAAAAGGACAAATATTGTATAAGACCACTATTATAAGATCTTGAGAAATAGTAAACCTGAGAAGAACACATACTTTTGTGGTTACGAGGGGGGGGAGGGAGGGAGGGTGGGAGAGGGTTTTTTATTGATTAATCAGCAGATAAGAACTGCTTTAGGTGAAGGGAAAGACAACACTCAATACATGGAAGGTCAGCTCAATTGGACTGGACCAAAAGCAAAGAAGTTTCCGGGATAAAATGAATGCTTCAAAGGTCAGCGGAGCAACCGCGGGGGTCTGGGGAACATGGTTTGAGGGGACTTCTAAGTCAATTGGCAAAATAATTCTATTATGAAATCATTCTGCATCCCACTTTGAAATGTGGCATCTGGGGTCTTAAATGCTAACAAGCGGCCATCTAAGATGCATTAATGGGTCTCAACCCACCTGGAGCAAAGGAAAATGAAGAACACCAAGGCCACACCACAACTAAGAGCCCAAGAGACAGAAAGGGCCACATGAACCAGAATCTACATCATCCTGAGACCAGAAGAACTAGTTGGTGCCCGGCCACAATCGATGACTGCCCTGACAGGGAGCACAGCAGAGGACCCCTGAGGGAGCAGGAGATCAGTGGGATACAGACCCCAAATTCTCATAAAAAGACCAAACTTAATGGTCTGACTGAGACTAGAGGAATCCCGGCGGCCATGCTCCCCAGACCTTCTGTTGGCCCAGGACAGGAACCATCCCCGAAGACAACTCATCAGAAATGAAAGGGACTGGTCAGCGGGTGGGAGAGAGACGCTGATGAAGAGTGAGCTAATTATATCAGGTGGACACTTGAGATTGTGTTGGCAACTCTTGTCTGGAGGGGGGATGGGAGGATAGAGAGAGAGGGATGCCGGCAAAACTGTCAAGAAAGGAGAGACTGAAAGGGCTGACTCAAGAGGGGGAGAGCAAGTGGGAGTAGGGAGTGAGATGTATGTAAACTTATATGTGACAGACTGATTGGATTTGTAAACGTTCACTTGAAGCTTAATAAAAGTTATTAAAAAAAAAAAAAAGAATGTAAGAGCTTGGGGATTATAGGAGATACCTTAGAGTCTGTCTGTTACAGAATATAATTGAGAAGACAAAAAAAAAAAAAAAGTAGATGGAAGGAATACACAGAGTCACTGTACCAAAAAGAAGTGGCCAACATTCAACCATTTCAGGAAGTAGCATATGATGAAGAATTGATGTTACGGTAGGAAGAAGTCCAAGCTGCACTGAAGACATTGGCGAAAAAGAAGGCTCTAGGAATTGATGGAATACCAATTGAGATATTTCAACAAATGAATCCAGTGCTGTAAGTGCTCATTCCTCTATGCCAAGAAATTTAGAAGACAGCTTCCTGGCCAACCAACTGGAAGAGATCCATACTTGTGCCCATTCAGAAGAAAGGTAAGCCAACTGAATAAGGAAATTATCAAACATTATCATTAATATCACACACAAGTAAAATTTTGCTGAAGATCATTCAAAAGCAGTTGCAGCAGTACATCAACAGGGAACTGCCAGAAATTCAAGCTGGATTCAGAACAGGACATGAAATGAGGGATATCATTGCTGGTGTCAGATGGATCTTGGCTGAAAGCAGAGACTACCAGAAAGATATTTACCTGTATGTTTTATTGACTATGCAAAGACATGTGACTGTGTGGATCGTAACAAATTATGGATAACATTGTGAAGAATGGGAATTTCAGAACACTTAATTGTGTTCATGAGGAACCTGTACATGGATCAAGAAGCAGTCGTTCAAACAGAACAAGGGAATACTGTGTGTTTTAAAGGCAGGAAAGGTGTGTGCCAGGGTTGTATCTTCTAGCCACACTTATTCAATCTGCATGCTGAATAAATAATCTGAGAAGCTGGATTATATGAAGAAGACCTTGGTGTCAGCATTGGAGGAAGACTCATTAACAACCTGTGATATGCAGATGACACAGCCTTGCTTGCTGAAAATGAAGAGGATTTGAAGCACTTACTGATGAAAATCAAAGATCACAGCCTTCAGTATGGACTAAACCTCAACATAAAGAAAACAAAAATCCTCACATCTCGACCAATAAGCAACATCATGATAAACAAAGAAAAGATTGAAGTTGGCAAGGATTTCATCTTACTTCGATTCATAATCAATGCCCATGGAAGCAGCAGTCAGGAAGTCAAAGGACACATTCCATTGGGCAAATCTGCTGCGAAAGACTTCTTTAAAGTGTTAAAAAGCGAAGATGTCACTTTAAGAACTAAGGAGCACCTGACTGAAGACAGGGTGTTTTCAATCACCTCATATGCATGCAAAAGATGGCAATGAATAAGGAAAACCAGAGAAGAATTGATGCATTTGAATATTGGCTTTCATAAACAGTATTGAATATACCATGCAGAAGAAGGAACAAACCTGTCTCGGAAGAAGTACAGCCAGAATGTTCTTAGAAGCAAGGATGGTAAGACTTTGTCTCACATACTTTGGACATGTTGGAGTGATCAGTCACTGAAGAAAGACATCGTGCTTGGTAGAGGGTCAATGAAAAAGAGAAAGACCCTCAATGAGATGGATTGACACAGTGGTTGCAACAATGTGCTCAAGCGTAGCAACAATTATGAGGATAGCACAGGACTTGGCAGTGTTTAGTTCTGTAGTACACAGGGTCGTTATGAGCCAAAATAACTGGGGGGCACCTAAGAACAACTACAAAATGACCACAACATAGATGTACTTTTGACAAAATGATTCACATCCAATTATAAGGTATATTTCAAGTTTGTTAAAGGATCCCTTTCAAATAGTGGTAAAATCATGACACACAGATATAAAAATTTTACATAACTTATTAAATAAATGAGGGAACCGTCAAGATGTTAAAACTGGTTCAAAGGAGAATCCAAAGAACTGAAACATTCACGTATTAGGAATATTAAAATTGATTTGCAACTGCGTGCAAAATATATGGTAAATGCAAAAGTACACAAACCTAAAGTATTCTTTAGTAGGGGAGGCAAGTAGAAGCTTCACAAGGCAGAGCTGATTTGTAAGTCTATAGATAAGAATCATTAGCATCAACTTTCTACAAGTTACGTGCTGCTTCTATATAGGATAGTATAACCCCTGGAGAGTTCAGCATTCCTTAGAAAGGATATCCAGTACTTTCTTTTGCTTATACTGAAGTTTTACATTTTTCCTTACAAATTTGTTGAATCTCCTTGATTCAGTAATGAATGCCCTTACAATTTTGCCTATTTGGATTAATCATTTATTCATTAAACAAATATTATTTGCTTACTGTACATATAAGAAGCCCTGGTGGTGCAATGGTTAAGCATTCCGCTGCTAACCACGAATTCAGTGATTCAAACCCACCAGCAGCTCCACTGAGAAAAGACCTGGTGATCTGCTCCTGTAAAGATAATCACCTATCATTGGACTGGAATATGGTTGGAAAATGATACCGGTGAAGAACGAGCTTCTTGGATCAAGTGGGCACATGAGACTATGTTGACTTCTCCTGTCTGGAGGGGAGATGGATGAGAGGCCAGAGGGGGTCAGAAGCTGCCCGAATGGACGCGAGGAGAGAGATTGGAGGGAAGGACTATGCCATCTCATTAGGGAGAGAGCAATTAGGAGTGTATGGCAAGGTGTATGTAAATTTTTATATGAGAGACTGACCTGATTTGTAAACTTTCACTTAAAGCACAATAAAAATTAATTAAAAAAAAAATTATCACCTAGGAAACCCTCTGGTGCAGTTCTATTCTGTCCTATAGGGCCGCCATAGCACACAACAAGAGCAACAACACTGTACATATATACCTGACCATGTTCTGGGTGCTGGAGACAATGCAGCTAATGAAACAGAAACATCCTTGTCTTCTATTGGGGAAATATATAAAACAAGTAACTAAACAGGTAAATTATGAATACATGATATATCAGATGGCATTTCATGCTTTAGAGAAAAATAAAGCAAAACGAGGTGGATAAACTGGGCTGAGATAGAGGAAGGCACTATTTCCAAGAGAATATTTTAGAAAGGTTTCCCTGACTTGGAGTTACTTCAGCAGAGAGCTGAAAAAAAAGTAGTTGCACAAATCACCAGAACAAAGAACAACTGCAAAACTCTTATTAAACAGTGGCAGGCTTTGTTAATCTGAGGGCCAGCAAGGAAGCCAGTGTGATGGAGCAGAGCGAGTACGGGACCAGGAATCAGAATAGGGGTCAGAGAAGTAGGCAGTAACTGCATGAGGAAAAGTCTTACAGGATGTTGTTAGTTGCTGTCGAGCTGACTTCGGCTTGTAGAGACTTCATGGATAACAGAATGAAACATTGCCCAGTCCTGCACCATCTTCACGATCAGCGGTATGTTAGAGATCATTGTTTCTACTATTGTGTCAGTCCAACTCACTGATGGTTTCCCTCATGTTCGCTGGGTAAAGACTTCATATTTCTAAGTGTTGTACGAAGGAAATGGAAGGTTTTTAGCTTGGGCTTGAACTGATACGATTACATTCTATAAGGCTGACTGGCTGCTAAAGGAAATGGGGCCAAGATATATTGGAGATTAGTTAGGAAGGCTGTAGTAGTCCTACTGAGAGAAGATGGTGGCTTGGATGGGAGTGGTAGCTATCAAGACGCGAGAAGTGGTTTTTTTTATTGAATATTTTAAAGGTAAACCCAGCAGAGAATGTCTGCTTAACCTAACACAAGTGACAGATAACTTTATAAAACACACGTACACATTCCATTTTTACTCTTCAAATTTTTTTCTAGTTCAAAGAAACAAACTTGTCAATACACAAAAGTATTCCCAAAAGACTATTTTTATCATCTCTTGTGAAGCACGTAGAAAGAAGAACAGCCTGCTGTTTGTACCATTCTGTTACTAAGCCTGTAACAAGGATGCTTCTTTGCAAACAAGAGAACCTTACTTTGAGTAAGTCTAGCAGGAAAGGAGAAAATTGAAAGAATATTTGCTAGCTTATGGAATCTAGTGGAAGGCTTCGAACTAGGCTTTTAAAATTGGCAAGAAAGAAAGGGAGTAGCAGTAGACACAGCCAAGGTCCAGCTCAAGAAAAGTTAGACAAGAACCACCAATGGCCCTGCCACCACTGGCCCCCAATGCTGCCACTATTACATTCGTGACTCTACCTCTTTGCTTCACTCCCCAGGGATTCAAAGTTCCTCACAGGAGAATCATCCTGTTGGCCAAGGCTAGGTCATGGGCCAGTACCCCCACCACATCAATTTCCAGGGAAAGGGGCTATCTGCCCAGCTTTAACTTCCGTCGTGTGAGACAAGCTCTATCTCTGTACGAGAATCAAACAAAGGAGGATTTCCTCAAAATCTGAAAGGTGTTCCAATGCTGGGCTGCCAAAGCAACAATTATTTCCGCTAACTCCCAAGGGTGAAGTAAGAGTTTCTTACTACAGGTACGTCAGTTTTGTAGATGAAAGGCTTTCTACAAAATATTGTTATGTGAGAATTTCCCATTAGGTTCTTAATAAAGATTCTAAAGGGAAAGTACAAGTTGAATTTAACATTATTTCTCCTAGAAGTTAAACTAAAGTATGCTGACTGGTTAGCACATTCCCAAACTATAAATGGCGCAGGAAAAATAAAGCTATTTAGAGTTCTTGGTGGGAGATCAACGTAAGTGTTCTTCGCTTAAACAGGAAAAATTAAGAAAAAAATAATTGAATAAATATATTGTCCTTGTTGTTGTTAGGTGCCCTCGAGTCAGTTCTGACACATAGCGACCCTATGCACAACAGAACAAAACTCTGCCCGGTCCTGAGCCATCTTTACAATCCTTGCTATGCTCATTGTTGCAGCCACTGTGTCAATTCACCTTGTTGAGGGTCTTCCTCTTTTCTGCTGACCCTGTACTCTGCCAAGCATGATATACTTCTCCAGGGACTAATCTCTCCTGACACCTTGTCCAAAGCATGTAAGATGCAGTCTTGCCATCCTTGCCTCTAAGGAGCATTCTGGCTATATTTCTTCTAAGACAGATTTGTTCATTCTCTTGGCAGTCCGTGGTATATTCAATATTCAATATTCGTCACCAACTCCACAATTCAAAGGTGTCAATTCTTCTTTGGTCTTCCTTATTCATTGTCCAGCTTTCACATGCGTATGATGTCATTGAAAATACCATGGTTTGGATCAGGCGCAACTTAGTCTTCAGGGTGACATCTTTGCTCTTCAACACTTTGAAGAGGTCCTTTGTAGCAGATTTGCCCAATGCAATGTATCTTTTGATTTCTTGACTGCTGCTTTCATGGCTGTTGATTGTGGATCCAAGTAAAATGAAATCTTTGACAACTTCAATCTTTTCTCCGTTTATCATGATGTTGCTCATTGGTCCAGTTGTGAGGATTTTTGTTTTCTTTATGTTGAGGTGCAATCCATACCGAAGGCTGTGGTCTTTGATCTTCATTGGTAAGCGCTTCAAATCCTCTTCACTTTCAGCAAGCAAGGTGGTGTCATCTGCATAACACTGGTTGTTAATAACTCTTCCTCTAATCCTGATGCCCCGTTCTTCTTCATATAATCCAGCTTCTTGTATTATCTGCTCAGCATACAAATTGAATAGGTATGGTGAAAGAGTACAACCCTGATGCACACCTTTCCTGACTTTAAACCAATCGGTATCCCCTTGTTCTGTCTGAACAACTGCCTCTTGAACTATGTAAAGTTTCCTCATGAGCGCAATTAAGTGTTCTGGAATTCCCATTTTTCGCAATGTTATCCGTAATTTGTTACGATCCACACAGTCGAATGCCTTTGCGTAGTCAACAAAACACAGGTAAACATCCTTCTGGCATTCTCTGCTTTCAGCCAGGATCCATCTGACATCAGCAATGATATCCCTGGTTCCACGCCCTCTTCTGAAACCAGCCTGAATTTCTGGCGGTTCCCTGTTGATATACTGCTGCAACCGTTTCTGAATGATCTTAGCAAAATTTTGCTTGTGTGTGACATTGGTGATATTGTTCTATAATTTCCACATTCGGTTGGATCACCTTTCTTGGGAATAGGCATAAATATGCATCTTTTCCAGTCAGTTGGCCAAGTAGCTGTCTTCCATATTTCTTGGCATAGGCGAGTGAGTACCTCCAGCGCTGCATCTGTTTGTTGAAACATCTCAATTGATATTCAATCAATTCCTGGACCCTTGTTTTTCACCAATGCCTTCAGAGTAGCTTGGACTTCTTCCTTCAGTACCGTCGGTTCCTGATCATATGCCATCTCTTGAAATGGTTGAACATTGACTAATTCTTTTTGGTATAATGACTCTGTGTATTCCTTCCATCTTCTTTTGATGTTTCCTGCATCTTTTAATATTTTGTCGTACTGTGGGAGCTTGCATGTTGCTGTGATGCTGGAAGCTATGCCACCGGTATTCAGATACCAGTAGGGCCACCCATGGAGGACAGGTTTCAGATGAGCTTCCAGACTAAGACAGACTAGGAAGAAGGACCTGGCAGTCTACTTCTGAAAAGCATTAGCCACTGAAAACCTTATGAATAGCAGCAGAACATTGTCTGATATAGTGCTGGAAGATGAGCCCCCAAGGTTGGAAGGCACTCAAAAGATGACTGAGGAAGAGCTGCCACATCAAAGTAGAGTAGACCTTAATGATGTGGATGGAGCAAAACTTCTGGGACCTTCATTTGCTGATGTGGCATGACTCAAAATGAGAAGAAACAGCTGCAAACATCCATTAATAATCAGAACCTGGAATGTAAGGAGTATGAATCCAGGAAAATTGTAAATCATCAAAAATTAAATGGAACACAAAACATTGATATCCTGGGCCTTAGTAAGCTGAAATGGACTGGTCTTGGCCATTTTGAGTCAGACAATCATATAGTCTAGTATGCTGGGAATGACAACTTGAAGAGGAATGGTGTTGCATTCATTGTCAAAAAGAACATTTCAAGATCTATCCTGAAGTACAACGCTGTCAGCAATAGGATAATATCCATACGCCTACAAGGAAGACCAGTTAATAAGACTATTATTCAAATTTACACACCAACCACTAGGGCCAAAGATGAAGAAATAGAAGATTTTTTTCAGCTTCTGTAGTCTGAAATTGATCGAACATGCAATCAAGATGCATTGATAATTACTGGCGATTGGAATGCAAAAGTTGGAAACAAAGGACCAGTAGTTGGAATATATGGCCTTGGTGATAGAAACAATGCTGGAGATCGAATGATAGAATTTTGCAAGACCAACGACTTCTTCATTGCAAATACCTTCTTTCACCAACATAAACGGCGGCTATACACATGGACCTTGCCAGATGGAACGCACAGAAATCAGATTGACTGCATCTGTGGAAAAAGACGATGGAAAAGCTCAATATCATCACTCATAACAAGGCCAGGGGCCGACTGTGGAACAGACCATCAATTGCTCATATGCAAGTTCAAGCTGAAACTGAAGAAAATCAGAGCAAGTCCATGAGAACCAAAATATGACCTTGAGTACATCCCACCTGAATTTAGAGACCATCGGAAGAATAGATTTGACGCATTGAACACTAGTGACCAAAGACCAGACGAGTTGTGGAATGACATCAAGGACATCATCCATGAAGAAAGTAAGAGGTCATTGAAAAGACAGGAAAGAAAGAAAAGATCAAGATGGATGTCAGAGGAGACTCTGAAACTTGTTCTTGAACGTTGAGCAGCTAAAGGAAAAGGGAGAATTGACGAAGTAAAAGAACTGAACAGAAGATTTCAAAGGGCCTCTCAAGAAGACAAAGTAAAGTATTATAACGACATGTGCAAAGAGCTGGAGATGGAAAACCAAAAGGGAAGAATATGCTCAGCATTTCTCAAGCTGAAAGAACAGAAGAAAAAATTCAAGTTCGAGTCGCAATAGTGATGAATAAATATACGAAATTTTTAAAAATAAAAATTATGTGTTTGTAATTATGTACCAAATAAGGATTATGCTTATGCCACAAGTCACCCATTTATCAAGTAACTGAGGTCAGTGTGCAGTTATAGAAAATGTAGGCTCTGTGGCTCTGGTTTAACAAGATTTACTACCTGCAGGGAAACATTGTCCTTATAGCAGTAACAATGAAATGCCCAACCAGGAGGAATCTGGTTGAATCAAACATGGTTTTGGCCATTCATCAACTTCCTTTAGGAATTTTTTGTTGTTCCTGTTGTTGAAAATATACACAGCAGAAGATCCTTTAGAAAAAATTTGTTAAAAACAAATTTCAGACCCCACTTCTAAATTTTCTGATGCAATGCATTTGGGTTGACACCTGGAAATCCGTATTTTACTGGTTTTGCAAGGATTTTGATGATGGATCAAGTTGGGGACCATGATTTAAGCTATAATCTGTAACTGAAGAAATATGAAAATTCACCTTCCCAAAGACAGAATCTGAAAATACAGTTTTTGTTTACTTACTTGGAACATACAACCTTACTCAATTTATGGAGATGTGAAATGTTGGTGCTCAAAGAAGACTATCTGGTCAAAAAAAAAACAAAACAAACACATGAGGCAACTGAAGTCCAGAGAGTGCCCAATATTCACAGAAAGCCCAGGTCTTCCACACTTCGCTCATTCTACTGCCTGCCTTCCATCTGCACATCACTCTGCAAGCGTATTTAAAATTTTTTTTCCACGCATAATGTGGTTCCTTACTATGTTGTTTTGTATTTATTTAAATTGATCCGATTTCTACCTACAATCGAAGCAGCGTTTGACAAATCCACATACAACAAGATAATTTTTTTAAAAAAAAAGGAAAAGGGGAAGCAAGACCAAGGAAAAGAGAAGGTATGTATGGCAAGGATAATTCATCAACTTTGCAGTGATTGAAGTTCAGATGAATTCTGAGCTTCTCAACCATTAGTAGCTTCAGTGAATACCTTCATACCAAGAAAAAAAAAATGTAATTCTTTCTTGTTATTTGTAGTCCTTATATAAAGTCACGAAATGCATAATCAATATCACTGATACTTAATCAATATCCATATCCCCTGTAACACTGGAGCCAGCACCATATCAAACTTTTATGGCATAATGCTGTTATTGTTGGTAGCTGTTATTGAGTCGGCCCTGACTCATGGTGGCCCCATATAGAACAGATCAAACCATTGTGACTCATAGGATTTTCCTTGGCTGATTTTCAGAAGCAGAGTGCCATGCCTTTCTTTCTAACCTGTCTTAGTCTGGAGGTTCCACTAAAACCTGTTCAGCAGCGTACAAGTGTCCACTGACACATGAGTGGTAGTGATGCATGAGGTATATTGGTGGGGAATCAAACCCTGGCCTCCTGCATGAAGAGTGAGAATTCTACCACCAAACCACTCCTGCCCTCTACATAATGCTCGTTGCTGTGGTTGTTAGGTGCTGTGAGTTGATTTTCAGCTCATTGTGAGCCCAAGTAGAACTGCTCCATTGGGTTTTCTTGGCTGGAATCTTCACAGGAGCAGATTGCCAGGTCTTTCTCCTGTGGAGCAGCTGAGTGGGTTCAAACCACCAACCTTTTGGTTAGCAGCCTGGCGTTTAACCATCACGCCACCAGGTCTCCTGCATAATACTAACCCATTGCCATCGAGTCCATTCTGACTCATAGCAACCCTATAGGACAGAGTAGAACTGCCCTGTAGTGTTTCCAAGGAGCCCCTGGTGAACTCGAAGTGCTGACCCTTTGGTTAGCAGCCGAGCTCTTTACGTATTCCGTCTGATTTGAAAAAGCTTCCTAAAAGGAATTCATGTTTACCCTTGCTCTGATTTTTCAAATCTAATAGCAAAACTTAAATGCTCTGAGTTGCAATTTATCTGAATACTATAATTCAGGTTTCTTCTCACTTTTTCTCACAGACCCAGTTACCCAGTGAACACTACTTAGAACTCTTCAGTTCCTTTGGTTTCTCAGGTTTCATCTCTCCCATTTTTTAGGTAATTTCCCCAAAACAGTGCTGGGAATTAAAAAGGAAAGAAAAACAATCCAATCCTACCCTCATAAAAAGTACCGAGCTACTGGTTTCCTAAGTTTGTTGTGGTTGTGGTTGCTGCTGCTGTTATGACTGTCCTGTCTTTTGTGTAACTTGAATGGTTTTTGCTTTTAAAAAATGTTTATCCAGGTCTCCACACACTTCCCACGACTCCCTGCTGATAAAGCTTCAGTGTAATTAAAGGATTTATATGAGCACTGCTGAATCCAACTTGCATTATTTAGACACACAAAAGAAAATTCCTAGCATTTCATGTCATAATTGTGCAATCAGATGACATAGTGACAGTTGGTTTAAGAATACCTTTACACCCAAAAAAAACCCAAAAAAACAAAATGTAAAATTGCTGTGTTTTCTCTTCCTGTTATGTGCTATTCTCCAGTGAAATTAATTTCACCAGATTATACTTCAATTTGCACAAAGTATTTTTAAGCTTCCTTATTAAAGTAACTTGGGAAAATGAGTGTATCTGGACTACGTTTAGAAAGCCAACTCATCACCACTCAATTAGGCCTAAATACAAGCTTTTTTTTTTTCTTCTTCTTCGCTTGCCTTTTGCCTTTAAGTGAAGCCTTGCCCCTTGACACATCCTCATTGTGGAAATAAATGTGACATTGAATAAGCTAAGGTCATTCTTTTGGAATTATGACATGAAGGGGAAGAATTACAGCATGCTGGGAATTTGGGTTGGAGTTGATTTACAAAAGAAGTTGCCACATTTGTTTTTATTGTGGTTAAAGCTCTGGTATGGGAAAAAACAAAAGGGCAAGGAATTGGGGAGTTTCTGGATGAATGTGGATCTAATGAAGAGAGACCATTGGGTCCACAGGCCAGAGTAAGATTCCCACAGTCATGAACAAACAGTTCTCAGCCTATAATTTCTAAGCCTTTGTTTCCCCACTTTGGAATTCTGACTACGGGCATGTTACCAAGCCAACTGGGTTCACTACAAAGATCCAGCAACGCTCTTTTTATCGCAAAGATCAAGACAACAATTGTGTGCCTACAAGAAAAGAACAACTAAAATCATCCAACGAGCATTAAAAGAACAATTCTAGAGATAGTTGCCTTTGAACTGCAATAATGGGCTACATTCAGAGATCTGAATTCCAAGTTAAAAGAATCCATTACCGATTGCCTTTCCTTCTAATTACGTGAGCTGCTGGCAGTATTTTCAGCAGCATTAATTTTGTCAAATGTACTATTTTGCAGTCATGTTGAATGCTATACAGTGCCATATTTTAAGTCGATTTTATAGACTTAGTTTTGTTTATTATAGAGCTCGCTTATAAAATAGAAGAACTCTCAATTTTGCCTTGGTTTCACCCCAAACCACAGAAAATGGAGTACTGTTTTACAAAAGCTTATTCTGAAATATCACTTCCCGAGAGTAAAAAGTATGCTGTTTGTACAGATACATTCCATAGACATGCGCAATATCCAGCTGAGAAAATAAAAAGAAGGGGGAGTCAATCTGGACATTTTCTTCCGTCTCTTAGCTGTGACCTGTGAACAATTTCAGTTCCACATAAAAAAAAAAAAAAAGGAATTTCCATTTTTGTGTCAACACTTCATTTTCTGATGATGTGGAGAAATTTCAGCTGAACCCAACCAGACACTAGCAATTCAGAATAAATATTCTATTTGAAGAACTTTGACCACTATTATTCATATGGGCCCTAGACATCCAAAATCTTAGAAATAGCTCTGGGATTCAGCCACTCCTTATCATGAAATCCATGACTAGCTATTTGTTTTTATGTGTTCATTGTAAGTGTGCATTTACTTTTTTGTTTTGCATAAGAAATGCTAAAGAACTGCCTTTTTTAGCCAGGTTTTCTGGCAGTTCCTTTGGGAGCGAATTGAATGAGTATTGCATTTGACAAAAACTTAAAAGTACCACTCCAGACCAGAGCAGCTGGTTTTTATCCAAGGTGAACATTTTGCTGCTTCTAGATAGCTTGTCAGAAACACTTCTGTTGCCAAAAAAAAAAAAAAAAAAAAGATGGAAGAAAGTTTACTGATAGAATGAGTATTCTGGGTTTTGCTTTCTTAAGTTCGATTTTGAGGATCTATTTAGGGAATCCCAGGTGATATACTGGTTAAGAGCTTCAAGTGCTAAACAGAAGGCCGGCAGCTCCTTGGAAACTCTACGGTGCAGTTCTATGCTGTCCTATAGGGTCGTTATGAGTCGGAATTTACTGGACGGCAATGGTTTTATTATAATTGGGAGCCCTGGTGGCACAGTGGTTAAGAGTTCAGCTGCTAACCAAAAGACTGGCAGTTAGAATCCACCAGCGTTCCTTAAAAATCTACGGGGCAGCTCTGCTGTGTTTTATAGGGTCGCTATGAGTCGTAGTCAACTCGACAGCAACGGGTGTTATTAATTTATATCCACATAGAAGCTCCAAACCTATGCCAGAAAATTTTGTAACAGAATCAATATACAGATCCTTTGAAGGTATGTACATTAATTTCTTACATGGGAAACAGTAAATTTACTTTACTGTTTTTTGTTTGTGTCTTTATTTGTAAGTAGTCAGTTTTAGTACATTGCCTTCTGCAAGCACCCAGATTTTCATTGAAAAAAAAAAGAATATTTAGATTTTATTTAGGTCTACATTTGAATATTAGCTGCTGCTAAATGACAGAAGCATATTAATTATCAGACAATAGGGGCAATTACTGACTTATGGTAAGGTGTTAGGTTCTTTGAGAAAAAAGTATGTAAATCAAATACCAGTTGCCCTGGAGTCAATTCTGACTCATGGTGACCTCATGTGTATCAGAATAGGGCTTTCAGTAGCTGCTTTTTCAAAAGTCTATCATCAGGCCTTTCTTTCAATGCACCTCTGGGTGGACTCAAACCTTTAGCCTTTCAGTAAGCAGCCAAGTGCACTAACTGGTTGCACCATCCAGGGAACACCTGCAAATAAAATAGGAGTAATGTAATGCTATGCTTTCATCAAGAACCAGATGGAAAACTTTTTATAAAAACAAAAGGACCATAAACTACATATTTAATTAATTATAAATGATTTGTTTATATCCTGCATAGTATAATCAGGTTCCTAAAGCAGCCAGTCCTACACATTTTATTAAATAGACAGTTTAACAGCAATTGTGCCTGAATCTGTCAGCCGAAAGTCTCAGAAAAAACTTAGCCTGGGCAAGTGGAGAAGATGGGAAGGAGAGAGGGAGGATTTTATACACTGAGCACAAAAGGGAGTCTGGTTGAGGATGGTATCTTTGTCCTGTCTGCTTTTGGTATGGGGTACGCTCTACAAAGGGCTTTGGGGATAAACTGCTGTAAATCAAAATCTATTGACATAATGCATCTTGGGCTTTCAAAACGGGGAGATGATGAAGGGAAAAGCAACATATGAAGGATGTGTACTCCCTCTACTTTTAGACGTCAGTGAAGTTATAAATTTTTCTCGGTACCAATTTGGCCTTAATAATGCAGGAGAGAAATTGTGGAATTAGTATGTATGCTGTTAGACTCACCTGTGGGTGGGTGTGTGTGTATGTGTGTGACATATATCACCCACACACACACGAGTGTGTATATGTGCATGTGTGTTTGTGTGTGTATACACAAAGAGACACACAGGCATATTAATCTATTTCTTAAACTCCTAAATTTGCCTGTGACCTGTAAGAACTATGGCTGTAACAAAGTAGATGATAAAGTTTCATCTTTTTGCAACACTATCTAATTTATATATAGTTGAAACATCCGTGAATCTCTAGTTTGGCTGTGCAATTCTGAGGAATGGCTGTTAAAAATATAATCTTTATGTATCAATGCAATCATTTATATGCCTTTAAATATTGTATTAACGCTTCCAGATTCATATTTTCCCCAAAATTTACATATAAAATCTTCCTAAGCACACACCCATTGTCCATCTACATTTTGGAGTTTTTCTTTTTTTTTTAATTAAAAGAGAAACAGAATGCAGCTTAATGCTTTTGTTTCTTTTCTAGAGAAACATGTCTGATAGCCAAAGTAGAAATTTCATTAGGAAAAAAACTTACTTTGGATTTCCATCTCTAAATGTAAAACATGGTATGTCCCCAGCTGAACCATAAAATTAACCATCGAGTATGAAATAATATAATATTAAATGGCAGATGGACTCTGTCTTTCCTTTTCAGTTTTTACTGGTGGGCAGAGCAGGACATGGTATGGGAAATGGGTATTAACGGCCATCACCCTCTACTGAGCAGAACAGCCACAAGTGGCTCTTCATTTATAGGTCACTGGGCCCCTGCCCTCCTGGTCATAACTTCCTCAACTGTGCTCTGGGCCTGAGCCAAGGCCACCACCTCCACATGCCCAGCAGTCCTGGTATAGACCAGCACATGAACTGAAGCTTACTAGGTAAGAAAAGCAAGTGAGAAGAAGCAAAGATTAAAGACTTAAGTTCTGGTCCCTGTTTTTCATGCTTTGACTATATTATTTCTTCCCCTTGGCATGGTAGATATTGTTACCCATTTTACAGATTTAAAACACTAATAAATGGAAAGATTTAAGTAATTTTACCATCGTATGTCCCTTTTTTTATGTCAAGGGAGTGGCTGAGCAGGGATTCACATCAAGCTCTGTCTGACTCCACAGCTGCCCAGCTAATTATTTTAGCCATGCTGTTAAAAATTATTAGCCATAAGTAGGTTATTAACTATACGTGGGAAAAGTCCTGAGGCTCTCCGGCCAATGGTTGGAATGAAAAATTCGTAAGCCTCTCAAGAATTATTTTTGCATCCCTCATGGAGGCTAGCTCAGAGTTTTAGCATGGGAAGAGTTCAGCAAATAATGGTTAAATGGATCATGCATAAATTGGAATACATTTCTTCATGTTGTCTTAGAAATAATATTAAAATAATACTTTTGTATAAAATACATGTTTAAAATTATTCATATATGCTAGAGATTATACCATGACACAACAAAAACCATGTTCTCCTCATTAACTGTTTCCTAATTTATTACTTTATTAAAGGATAAATAACATCTAAGGGCTGATTACACCCTTAAAATGGCTTTAACTTTGATATATCTCTGAAACCCAGTTTAGACCTTTTAAGATTGTAGACAGTATCTGGGATAAATAAATAAATAAATAAAGACCTTATATGACTGGTCACTTAAAGCCAAACATCAGTATAAAGAATCTATGAATGAGACATCAAAGTCAGTGAGTCTATTAACAAGTGTCTCACATGTTTGCCAAAATAAAACAGAAATCTAATAATTGGAAAACTTCACGTGATACATAAACAATTGTTTACAATGTTCCTAAGCTTTTCAAACTAAGGTGTTTGTTCCTCACAGCAGAAATCAAAAGATAAACGTGATTAAGTGTCAAGTGTGTAGAACATTCTTATATTAAAGCAAACATAGATGTATTGTGCCTGAAAAAGACAAAATCCGTACGCATTGTTAAGATGTAAAAGAGGAGAGTCCTCAATAAAACTGTCTTCTACTGTGTTCTTCTGAGTTTCCCTTTTTCCTGCCCTACCATGAAAAGCAGAGGTAAAAATGTTTAAGGAAAAACTACTGTATATGATCTCTTTTCATCTCCAGGAGAGCCCTGTGATGTATTTGTCTTCATGCCGAATTTACAGGTAAATAAAGAAGCCCCAAGAAGTTAACAACTTGATCAATTGTGAATGAGAAAGGTTTTAAAACATTCTTTTATCCCAAAAGGATTGCCCACACTCATACTCTTGTAGCCTTAACTATTCACAGCACATTATAAACATCCCAAGTCAGATGTAGGGGTTCTCTGGAAATAATACATATGAATATGAATCACTGTATATCAAGTGTATAAAACAGAGATATATTTATATTTGCTCTCAACCTACTTTCTATTAACCAACTCTCCTATTAATCAACATTTTTCCTTCTCTCTATAAAACATGACATACTTTCTATAAAGTATGATAAAAATCTAAAACAATGATTCTCTAATTGTGGCATCAGCATCACCTGGTAAAAAAAAAAAGTTTACCTGGTAACTTGTTAGAAATGTAAATTTTGGGACCCCATCCCAAATCTACTGAATCCAAAACTCTGGGGATGGGGTTCAGCAATCTGTGTTTTAACAAGCCCTCCAAGTAATTCTGATGCCAACTTTTAAGAACCATGTACCTGGAAAGATTTTACTCGCATGTTCCTTCTCAATTGTCTATAAACTCTCACTTTACTTGGAAGAAGCAAAAACTGAAAACTGTTGAGCATTCGTTACAAGTGTGTGCAAGAAAAACCATATGAAACTCCAATCAGGACTGGCCCCAAGTGTGTTCTAGTTCTTTCTATAGAAAAGTAGAGATAGACGGTAGGCAGACAGATGATAGCTAGGTATAGGTAAAAAAATTAATTTGATATACACATGAAGTAAGGATATAAGTACACCACTGAAAACCCCTTTGAGGTGCACAGAGAGGGTATTAACCCCTTAAAGTATTTGTATTTGAAGTATACCTCTGAAAAACGAAAAAAAAAAAAAAACTCACTGCTGTTGAGTCAATTCCAACTCCTACCCAAAAACCCAGTGCCATCGACTAGCAATCCTATAATGTTTCCAAGGTTGTAAATCTCTACGTAAGCAGACTGCGACATATTTCTCTCATGGAGCCACTGGTGGCTTTGAACTGCCAACCTTTTGGTTAGCAGTCGATCGCTTTAACCACTGTACAACCAAGGCTCCTTTATAACTTTGGAAATGAAACAAAAGAATATAATCTTGAGAACTAAGAAAAAACCATCTGTCAATTAAGGGAACTCAGAGCACAGAGAAGCGGGGAGAGCTGTCTCATGAGGAGTGTGAAAAAAGATGGCACCGCCCCACCCAAGCTAAGGATATAGCACACAGACCTAGACCATTAGGCCAAGGGGCTGTCTATTAATGTCTTGAATCAGGGCTGTACCTAACTAAACAAAGAAAAGCTTTGTGGTTTGCTGGTGTGAAGCTTAGCATAGTAACTCCATCTTGGGCCTCATATAGTCAGGTTAACATAAGGAAAATCATGTGATCTATTTGTGCTGTCAAATCTTAAAATTCATGAAGGCTCAAACAATTGACTCCTAGCAATTATCAATAGAATATTATTAAAAGGAGCCCTGGTGGTATAGTGGTTAAGCACTTGGCTGCTAACCAAAAGGCTGATGGTTCAAACCCACCAGCCACTGATTGGTAGAAAGATGGGGCAGCCTGCTTCAGTAAAGATTTACAGCCTTGGAAACCCTATAGGGCAGTTCTGCTCTGTCCTACAGTATTACTATGAGTCAGAATATACTCTACAGCAACGGGATTTTTTTTTCTATTACTACTTTTAAATGGAAAACACAAAATAGGTAATCTAATAGGCACAGACAAAATCCTTCAGAGACGTTATATCAAATATCACTTTCAACAATTGTCACATATTTTTATTCTACACAAAATAATACAAAGTATTAACTAAAAGAGTCTGAAACTTATAAAAGCATTAAATATTATGAAACAAAGTTATTCTAAACTCAAAATAAGTGGTAGTGATTGTCATAAGCAAGTTGTATATGAGAGCATTGGGATGTACAAAAGCCAGTTCCAACTCATGGTGACCCCATGTGTCTCAGAGTAGAACTATGCTCCACAGGGTTTTCGGTGGTTGATTTTTCAGAAGTAAATCACCAGACCTTTCTCCTAAGGAGCCTCTGGGTGGACTCAAACCTCCAGTCTTTCAGTTAGCAGCGAGCACATTAACGTTTTGCTCTACCCAGGGACGGGTTTGGGATAATGTTGGAGTTTTAAAAGTTGAGGAATGAGAACAAAAACTGGACAAAGAGAGATGAAGTCCTTGTGGATGGCCAGCTATGCAGAGAAATAAGAAGAGATAAACTAGAGGCACAGTTGAGACATCTGAGGTGGCAACTGTTTGAGAAAACTAGAAATATTCAATCTGTGGATGGATGGAATGAATGGTGTGTGAAACTTGACAACAATTGACAATGTCTCCTGAAGTTCTTAGTTCGATTTCAGTTTCTTTGTAGAGTGTTATTGATGGTGATGGAGAGGAAAATTTGGGATTAGGTGCCAAGGAACAGTATTTTAACTGCGTGCCTTTGATCTGCTCACTAGAGGAGAGATGGAACTGGAAGACCGAAGAACAGGTGCTAGCAAGAGCTGCACAGAAAGCAGCCCACACAGAGCCAAAAATTTGGGCAGATTTTGAAGGGAAGAAAGAGGCAATTTTTGGAACTGATGTAGAACAAAACACAGCAGGATTTGGAAAGAAGAGGAAAATACAGAAGAAAAGATGATTGAAAGATAAGAATGAGGCATTAACCTAGTAGTCAGAAGGAAAAAAAAATGGTCATGAGGATGAAAGGACAAGATGGGGGAAATGTTAAGAGCTAGGCTGCAAACTAAAATGTCGGCAGTTCGAATCCACCAGCTAGCTGGTCCTTGGAAACCTTATGGGGCAGTTCTACTCTGTCCTATAGGGTCGCCGTGAGTTGAAATCAACTCGACAGCAATGGGTATGTTCGATGTAATGATCTAAATCACTAAAAGTTCTAAAAGTGTAAACAGCAAAGACAAGGAAATGGAATTAAGAAGAAAATCATGATACTTTTCTCACAAGAGGGAAAAAAAATCTCATTCCATATATACCAACACATTTAATGCTTTGTTTAGGGTTTCTTTTCTCCAAGATTTTGAGCATTTGATTGAAATCTTCCTTCGTGACTTTGACCCTCATTTGAAGCCCCTTTGTATATCCCCCTGGGGTGGAAAACCAGAATTCCAAATAAATAAGGAGACAGGTACAGACCTCCACTTTTGTGTCACTGACCATAATAAAAATAGTGTGTTTGGTGTGCTTCATTCTACCAAACAAATAATATGTTGAGTTATTACATTCCACCAAATAAAGAAGACAAATGCTTTTCAACAGAATAATTTTGTCTTAAACTCTTAATATGTATCAGAAAATAGATTTCCTGTGTTGTTAAGCATAGATTATAGTCAACAGCATGCTGGTGGTCTCTGTTTATTGTTTGGAGTAAGTTTGGTGGGGGAGGGAATTGTTTGCTAGAATAAAATCCTTTAAAAAAATAAAAAAGATTCTTATCTTTCATTTAAGTTAATAACATACCACATATATTTGTCAATCAAATGAGAATTACTGTCAGCCCATAATGCATTTTAGTTTAGCCAATATCAGTCAGTCCTGATTTATTTGCTTAATACAAATCTAATTGAGTTTCAGGCGGCTCCTCTCCTTTCAGCTGTTAACCGACCAAGTACATCTTTAATTTCCAAGACCGATGGTGTAGTAGCAGTTGAGAGGAAGAGCCATTTGCATAAGGCCCCAGAAGGGTGCCAAAACTCTTCACGCTTTAAACAACAGCCTTTATTATTCTGTAAGTGGATGTGTTGAATTTTCATGCTTTTGTTTCCAGTTCAGCCCTGACAGAAAAGAATAAAGTAGATTTTGCCAGCACCCCTGCTGTGCCCTGGGGGAGAAATTCAATGTGCCTCATTTGTCTTAATTGGAGAACCGCCCTCAGCACCAGCTTTTTCTATGAATACATTAGCATAACAGACAGAAAATTCGGGCCCACTTTTGTAGAAGTAGTCTCCCCCCTCCACACACACACCCCTCCCATTTTTAACACTAATAAAAACTGCAAGAGGGGAAGAAATGCTTGTTTGGTCTCCTGGATTTCTTATAGTTGCTCTTGTAAAATCTCTGTCCAGGAGAGATGTAGCAAGCCTATTTTATCTCTCCACTGTTATTAGAGCCGGTGGTGAAAAACGTGATAAATATCACCCATGACAGAGAGCTGAAAGCTTCTCTTTATTCTTCATAACGTGCTAATCCTACATACTTGTTCTTTGACTGGTTAGACTGCTTTTTCAGAGGGGATGAGTTGGTTTTACAGAGACGAATATATAGTAGCTATGAATGAATCTAGAAAAAAAAAGAATTCTTACTGAGGGGAATTTATTAACACTAAAACAAACGCAGTTATCTCAGGCAAAGCGAGGTTTTAAGCCCTGTGCCAATTCATTGGAGAAATATTAAATTCATCTTCAAGCTTTTTATATTACAAAAGAGCTCTAAATCTGGACAAACAACCTGTGCAGTGTAAATCATTTCCCTAATCCAGGCTCTTCAAGTGTCAGATTGGACTAATGGAGTTTAAAGGTAGGTTTTTTGAAAGAAATATTCGTTTACTTGTTCCCAAGGCTGATATTAGTTCTCTCATCACATCTGTTAAACCTGCCTGCCAGTGCCAGCATGTGAAAGAGATGGAAAACATGGGGAAAGATGTAATTTCTTAATAAAACGCGGTGTACATATTCTCTTGGAAAGATGGCTGCTTTTCAAAAAAACAATGAATGCATATTTTGTCTTGATTTTTCTCCAGCAGGCCTAATTTACCATGTCAGTCACACACGGCTCTCACTAGAAGCCTTCCAGGGATTTTAAATAAGGTGTTTTTGTTGTTGTTGTTGTTGTTGTTGTTGTTGTTGTTAAGAGCTTGTTTTCTTTTGAATTATTTGTATGCCCATTTAAAAATTAAATATCTTTTGGGTGAGGTTCTTCTGGGTAAATGGAAAGGCGAGATAATTTTACAATGATCATTTGGAGTTGCAGAAGTTTTTGTGTATTGAAGGAAACCAACCAATTCTTACTTCTGTGTAAATCCTTAGTGTGTCTCCAATTTCAAATGCTTGATACACTTCACCAGGAGCCTGAAGGCAAAGCTCAGGGGGTCACACTTCTTCCCTTCCTCCTTCCTCCACCCTTCTTTCACTTTCCGCTTGCACTGCCCCAATAAACAATAAACGTTCTGTTCTGAGAGGCTGTGGTGAGGTGGTAAGTGTTGGAGGCAAAGAATAAAATGTTTACTTTCTTGTGTAAATGAATCTAAAAAAATAATCATTTAGGTCAGCAGTTCGAATCCACCAGGCGCTCCTTGGCAACTCTGTGGAGCAGTTATACTGTGTCCTATAGGGTCGCTATAAACTGGGATCTACTCCACTGCAATGGGTTTGTTTGTTTGTTTTGGTCCTGTGAGAGACCTTCTACTTTATGCTTAACTAGCGGTTTCGTTTACATTATAAAAATGACAAGCAGTTTACCTGGTTTATCAGATAATCCCTGAGGCTTTCTAAACAAACATTTCAGCCACTAGAAGAGCTGTTCCTTGAATCCCCCTTCCCTAGCTCTCCTTGATGTCTTCTCCGGGATCTGTTGATTACCACTCATAGTGACCCCATAGGGCAGAGTAGAACTGTCCCACAGAGTTTCCAAGGAGCGCCTGGCGGATTCGAACTGCCGACCCTTTGGTTAGCAGCCGTAGCACTTAACCGCCACACCACCAGGGTTCTCCTGGGATCTGAACTCAAGCTAATTCTCAGGTGGGCCTGTGCTACTTGGACCAGAAAGACAATTGTCCCCTGTGAACCTTCGCGTCTCCTCATCCCAAACACTTGTTTCTTTTCATCTTCAATAGATCGTATATTTACTGTATTTCATATCAACTTTCAAAAAATTATAAGGGAAGATAAAATTAAAAGTAGAATGAAAGCCGTCTTAAAGCTTTTCTTGGGAGGTTGTTGCTGCTGTTCTTAAATGTATTTTATTAGGATTTTTTTTTTTAATGTTTGCTATTGTGAGAGTGATACATTGTCATATATTTGATTGTCACCATATCAAAATTAGGAAATTCTGAAAATCATAAAAAAGAAATAAAAGTCACTCGTATTTCTTCCTACTGCCCTAGCTTCAGAGAAAGATCTCACATTCTCAGCAGACATAATAGGCAAATTGGTATTCTGAGATGCACCAATATGGTACTTTCTGCGCTGCCAAGTGATCCTCCATCCCACCCTCACCTAGGACTTGACCCACCTGCTCTATGCTGACAGCTGCTCGTATGTTTAACCTCTTTGGGAGGACTAATCTGTTGTTAACCTGAGCAGGGTGGAGGAGGGCTACTTTGTTGTAATTCATCCATTATTTTTAGTACCATAACCCTCTTTGAAAATCAATTTTCCCTACCAAAATTAAGCACTGTAGGTAGCAATGACTCTAGGAAATTGGGCATAGGTTATTGGTGAGGGGAGGAGGAAGGCATGGTGGGGTTAGGAAACGCTCCCCATACCTACAAAGTATAAATTTATCTTGAAGATATAGAGTAAAAATCCTGGTGGATTCATGCAATATTATTTGGTGCCTTATACAGGGTAATGGGCTGAGTGGGTAACTTGATGAGAAGACAGGTCTTCCCAGAACAAATCCCTGGATTTCATACACAAAGCAATTCTTTGAAGGGTGGAATTTCAAGTCACATAAATATTTACATGGAAAAATCTAGAATAGTTGACTTTTATTAAAAGTAATGTTCAACAAAACATTAATTTTTGTTTAAACTCACTGGCAATTCATGACCTGGGCAGTGTCTAGTTTGAAGCTCAGGCTACAGATCCCAAGAGCAGTACAGAGCAGGAGGGTTTTATAGGCAACAGATGCATAGGAACAAGGAAGATATACTGGGCAAAAAGTGATTGGTTAGTCCTAAGTTACTTTCCTTATACGGCATATTGGGAACTTCTGTAGTCAGGTTATATACTATAGCTGAGGCAGCAAGCATACATTGGTTGACTTAGGTTTTGGCTTGTGGGAAGGTCAGTGTTTACAGGAAATAGAGTTAGGTTTCAGTTTGCTGATGGGGACTTAGTATAAGTGACTCCATCATGGGCCTAGTTTAGTAAGGTTAACACTTCTTGAAGCTCTCTTTCCACTATACAAATTTACTTAATTTGTCCAACTTCCTTACATGCTCAAAACACAAAAGTCAAACACCACCAAATTAGGAGAAATAAATGGACAAGAAAATGACACCTAGTAGAGATAGAGTGTAAGGCAAAGTTCTCCTGAGTTTAAATAGACAATTGAGATAACGATCACCTAAAATTCCAAGAGATAATCATTTCCACTAAAATTGCAAAGAAGAAGATATATAAGTGCTAAGGTAACATCAAATTAACAATAAGATGTGCCAGTTCCTGTAGCAAGGAGGTAATGAGGTGATGAGGGGGAAACATATTTGTTTTGTATACTGAAATTTCTCACTTTAGGGAATTTGTAACAAATTAGCCAAATGGGAGTCTCCTGCTTATTTAGGGAACACCCTTCTTTAAACGTCAAAATTTCTTTAAACGTCAAACATTCTTTAACCTTCTTTAAACTTCAAGTTACTGATCGCATATTGACTCTCTTGGTATCTGATTCTAAAGACTTAGCCAACTTAAACTGGGAGAATCACTATAAGTAACATTCGGTTTATCTGTCAACACTCTTCAGTGATATATCTATTCTCAGAAAACAGAAAGAATGTCAGGTAATGAATGATGGTGTTAAGTAACCACCTCCTTTAGGTTTTAACTTAGACTGACTTTGAAAATCAAGACACCCGTGTGAGGTGTGCAGTTGTGCACAGCGTGTTCCCCATGTGAAACCAACTAGTTCCTTGTGAGAAGATGGAGTAGAGCAGTGTCAAACAGGGGCATTAAGGCCTGGATCAAGTGTCTGGACATAACGAAGATGGACAGAGATTCTACTCAGCTGTTATATGGTCAGATAAAGTGTTAACCTTACTACAAGAGACGTAGGGACCTAGGCCATCACTGTTAGCAGCAGCTCTCTAGACGTTCTTAAAAATTAAAAAAAAGAACAGGGTAGAAGAGCTAGAGATCATATATGCATATCTACCTGATACTGCTGGTAAAAAGAGGAAAAGCAATTTTTCAAAAATGTTCAAGAGTAGACAGTAGTTTGGGTGGAACTAGAGTGCTGTTAAAAATAAAATTCTCAGCATATTAAAATTGTGTATTCACTCACAAGCTTTATTTTACAGTTCCTGGATTGGGGACATCTGGTCTGAAAGCCAGAAAACTTGTATAATGACAGACTGTCCTGATTGGCTAGTTTCGGTGTCTTTTTCTAGGGAGCCAATTGATTGACTTGGATTTTGCCTCCTAGGAAAGCTAAGCATTTATATGAAATGGAAAGAGGTTTCAGTTGCCCGAGGTGGGTCTCAACACAAACAAATCCATTCTGGGCCTAGTTTAACCAGGTTAAAGAGCCCTGGTGGCACAGTGGTTAAGCTGGGCTGCTAACCCAAAAGATTAGCAATTGCAACGCACCAACTGCTCGAGGTAGAAAAATGTAGCAGCCTGCTTCTGTAAATATTTACAGCCTTGGAAAACCCTATGAGGCAGTTTTACCCTGTCCTATAGGGTTTTGTGTTTTTATAGGGTCACTATGAATGGAAATGACGTGATGGCAGTGGATTAGTCAGGTTATCAATGCTAATGAACATTGGGTGATGTCAGGGAAAGACATTGCAGGATGTGTGGTAAGCAGGAATACACGAAAAACATGGGAGGAGGGTACACCCTCTCTAGGACTCCTTGACCTGTGACACTGCTGTCTTCATTCATTGAACAGACTACCCACCCCTAGAAGGAGTCCCAGTGGCGCAGTAGTTAAGAGCTCAGCAGCTAACCAGAAGATTGGCCGTTTGAATCTACTAGCCACCTCTTGGAAACCCTATAGGGCTATATATAGGGTCACTATGAGTCAGAATGGACTCAACGGCAAAGGGTTTAATGGAGTTAGAAGAAAAAACACAAAGGAGAAATAAGCACTGCATAATTTTTTTTAGTGGACCAGACGCAGAAACAGGTCGAAAGAAGGGGCACAGTGAACCCAAGGAGAGAGTGAGGCTGGAGTTGAACCCAACCCAACCTAACACTCAGGGAGCTCAGCTGTATTCTGGCCAAAAGAATGCTGTATGTGGCTGTGAGAGAAGAGAAAGGAATATTTCTACTAACTGGAGATAAAGGCCCATTGACCCCAAAACATGCAAAAATGTCAAAGGTCAAGCAAAAAATCCAGACTTCCTAAAGTTTTGAAGATTAAGAGCAGGTAAGCACCACCATTCAAGTGGCCTGAGCACAGTAATGGTGATGTGGTAAGACAACGCCAAAAGCATCCCTGGGGCCAAGCTGAGCAGCAACAGAGTGTAGGAACAGCAGAGTATAGGGAACGGCAGGAAGCGGTATTAAAAAAAGAGAGGTGATATCCTGTCAAGTTGAAGTGATTGAAACAAACGCTAAGTTAACCATACCTAAAAGTCACAGACTGTCAGGGCCCAAGGGGTATTTTTGTAGGGACACATTGTGTATTGTTGGAACATAGAAGGGAGCCAAGCTGGACCTCCGTGAATGTTCTTAAGTTGTCCACTGGGAGAGACCGTTCCAGAGTTCCACCTCATTCCAACGTGAAAGCTAAAAATGATCAGTCTGCAAGGGTTTGATATTTGTGTATGACTGGGAATAGGGAAAGCTTGCTGCACTAGATGAAAATGTCATTCCCCCTTCACAGATTTCCAAGAAATGATCTAGATTCACCCTACAGTCTTATGGGCATTTACCAAAAGAAGTATGTACCCGCTACATACATACTTCATTCACCCAGAGAATAATTTCTTTTCTCGGATAAATTTTGCAAACTATAACTCTTTTTGTATGTATAGTTGGAAAAAAATGAGACACTGTGTCAATTCTAGGGAGCCATAAGAATAAAAATATGAATGTGTTATTAGCATATTACATTGTTGACTTGTAAAAATACCACGACTTTTTAATGATTTTTTTAAAACAAAAGGAAAATAAAAAACACACCAAAAAGTTAATACTCAATTGATTTTTATCAAAGAACAAGCCAAGGACTATAGGGGATTTGATTTTAGTATATACTAATAAACTGAGTCAGGTGTGGCTCAAAGTACTTCCCTGCCCCATCCAGAAAACCATTTGCCGTCTAGTCAATTCCAACTCATAACAATATGTGTCTGAGTAAAACTGTGCTCCAGAGGGTTTTCAGTGGCTGATTTTTGGGATATAGACTGCCGGGACTTTCTTCCAAGGTGCTTCTGGGTATGTTCAAACTGCCAATATTTTGGTTAGCAGGCCAGTGAATTAACAATTTGCATTAACCAGGGCCTCCTTTCCTACCCCGTACTAAATGAATACTCAATATCTTTGATTTGTTCTCTTTTAGTGGTAGATTATCATTTGTGGACAGAATGCCAGTTAAGTTGGGTTGTAGGCAATACAAACCAATTCTGACATAAGCAGAAAAGAAATCTGTTAGATGATAAAGGACAGGCCACAGATCTGAAAACAAGTTTCTGACCTTTGAAAGAACAGGATCAAGATAGCTCAGCCTCAGGGATCTATGGAGCATGACCTAACTGCCACTCTCTTGAGGATGCCACTATCGGGATAAATCACAGCCTCAATATCCAAACTCCCACTAGAGAGAGTCAAACTGGCCAAACTTGCTTCAAGTGCCCATTTGATTAACAATCCTATCAAGGGGGGTGATGCTTTCAAGGAAAGTGTGGGGTGCTGCCAGAAGAATGGGAATGGACACTGGACAGGAAAAGGCAACAGATGTCCACTGGGAGCAACTGCCAGAAATATACTAGTGTTAAATATTGATTATGGAAAAATAAGGATATTAATATTTGCACTGACAAGAGCAGAATTTCATCCTGCCTTTCCTGCCCATAAAGGACCTCCAAAGAGATCCTCTGCCTCTGAATACATTTTAACAAAACTCAGAAATAGGAAAATGCACTGTCAAACTGTTTAACGGCAATGACTGTCTGTCTAGCTGGTTGCAATCTTTGCCAACTCTGGAGGCTTTGTTTGCCCCTTTCCTGGTTTTTACTGCTGCCACAACTGCTTTATCACCTTCTGATTTTGAGTATGATTTTCATTAGTTCTTCATCTGCCCACAGATCTACTTGCCAGCCTGGGTATCTTCACAATGCCAGACCTACAGCAATGGTGACTGAGTTTTAGTGTCTAGTGGAATAGCAATCTTGATCAATATGGAAATGACTCTCCGACCTAACTCTTCTCTAACCTTTAATGCCCAGGCGTTAAGATCTCAGCTATGGTTTTGAGACCCCATCGCTTCTCAGTAAAAACTGACTCTTGTGATGCACTCAAGAAAAGTTTAGGTACAGACTCAGCACATTTCAACTATGTTTGGATATTTTGAGGGCCAGCCTGCTTCTGAAACAGCTCCCTCAAAGACCAAATGGGGAAAAGCCAAGAGCTCTGGGCAATACTTCAAAAGTCAACAGCTGCTCTACACTCCCAGTCAATCCCAATTTGCCACTTGGCTGCTTGCTGATGAGCTGCTTATACGAGTGTTTGATTGCACCAGAGTGTATTCCCTCATTCACCCATTGGCTCGTCAAGCTTTGGGCCAGTATCTGCTACCCCAGAAGTTTAGCTTGCTGCAAAACAGCTTGTTATACAAGAAAGAGTATCATGTTGGAATTTAAGGGCCCAGTTTCAGGTCTGAATATGCCCCTAACTACGTATGTGGTATTCAGCAATCACTGAATGCCTCTGGGCATTCGTTTTCTTGTTATTGCTAGCATTTTATTATGGGAAATTTCAAACATACACAAAATAGAAAGAATAATATAATAAATCCTATGTATCTGTCATCTAGTTTCAATAATTATCAGCTCATGGTCAATTTTGATTCATTTATACCCTACTCACATACTGGGTCATTGTAAAACAAATCCCAGAGTCGTACCATTAAATCCACAAACATTTCAGTGTGTATCTCTAAAAAATTAGGATGATTTTCAATGCTCCTTAGAAGTGAGGACGGCAAGACTTCTTCTAGCTTATTCTGGATATGTTATCAGAAAGGACCAATCCCCGGAAAAGGACATTATGCTTGTTAAAGTAGAGGGTCAGTGAAAAAGAGGAAGGCCCTCAACAAGACGGATTGACACAGTGGCTGCAACAATGGGCTCAACATACCTAGTATTGTGAGGATGGCACATGACCAGACATTTTATTTTGTTATATATATGGTTGCTATGAGTCTGAGCCGACTTCATGGCACTTAAGAACACAATGATTTGGGTTTTTTTTAGAAAAAAGTCATAATAGCATTAAATGCTAAAAAATTAACAATAATTTTATTAATATTTTCAGATATCCAAATAACATTCATATTTTTAGTAGAATCCAAATGAAGCCCATAAAGTTTAATTGTTAAAGCAACTCTTAAATCTCTTTTTTTAATGAATTTTAGCAAAGATTTAAATTTAACTAATGCATGCAGATGTTATTATTATAGTTAGCTGCCAGTCGAATTGGCCCCGACTCATGGTAACCTCATACACAAAGGAACGAAACGATGCCCAGCCCTGTGCCATCCCTGTCATCGTTTGCAGATCAGACGGGTGTGATTCATAGGATTTTCACTGGTTGATTTTTGAAAGTAGGTCACCAGGTTTTTCTTCCTAGGTCAGTCTCTGTCAAATACAGCACTTTTTTTCCTCTCTTTCCCTTTCCTTTGTGTACGCATGCACGCACCTGTAGAATTCATTTATGGAGGAGGGGGGAGCTAGGTCATACATCCTGTAGGGTTTCTTAATATGGCTTTCCCAACTGTATCCTTGTAATGAAGTTTAACATGTTCCTCTGTCCCTGTATTTCCTATAGTTAGATCTAAAGTCTTGATCATTTTAGGTATTAATTTTTGGTAAGAAATCTTAGGCAGTATTCTATACTTCCACCATGAGACATATAATGTCTGGTTGGCTCTCTTTTTGAGTTGTTAGTTGCTACTGATAACTGTTTTCTAGATCCATTATTTCATTAAGGGCGGCAAAATGGTGATAACCTAGTTCCAGCATGCCTCCTACATTTAGAACTGGAGTACTTCTATAAATAGTAACTTCCTCTTGTAAACTATTTGGATACCTTAAGGCATAGATATATAGGAAAAGCAGGATAAATGCTTGAACTTTTCCCTGTATTTACAAATTTCCAAAAATAATGAATTATTTCTCTAGCATCCTCCAAAGGAAAGCAATGAAGTTTTGCTTGTTTGATTAAAATCATCATAAACTTCCAAGTTTCAGCATATTTAGTGTGCTTCAATCCATTCCAGTTATTATTATTTATACCCAAATTGGCTAGTGGGAACCTCTTTAATTAACCTGCTAAGAGTTTGCAACATGACCCCAGAAGTCTTCAGTAACTTTTGTACTTTCTGGTATGACAAGATGTTCTAGGCTTACCTTGGACATTTCCCCAAACACGCAACTAATCATTTTTTCCAAGGAGCCCTGGTTTGAACATCAGTTTTTACATATTCAAAATAATAATATTTTTTCTAATTTTTATTTTAAAAATTTCAGACATATATATAACTAAAGAAAATTGTGTAATTAGCTGTCTGTGCATCACTCAGCTTCAACGATTACAACCTCAAGTCAATTTTGTTTCGTCTATACTCATAATACCATGGACTGCCAGAAGAACAAACAAGTCTGTCTTAGAAGAAATACAGCCAGAATGCTCCTTAAAAGCAAGGATGGCAAGACTTCGTCTCATATAGTTTGGACATACTATCAGGAAGGACCAGTCTCTGAAGAAGGATTTCATGCTGGGTAAAGCAGAGGGTTAGCAAAAAGAGGGAGACCCTCAACAAGATGGATTGCACAGTGGCTGCAACAATGGGCTCAAACATAACAACTATTGTGAGAATGGAGCAGGACTGGGTAGGGTTTTGTTCTTTTGTACGTAGGGTCATCGTGAGTTGGAACCCACTGGACAGCACCTAACAGCAAAATACAACTACTTTCCAGCCACCATCCCATACCTTCCCACATGATTACTTTGAAGCAAATCCCAGATGTATCATTTCATCTCAAAATATTTTGATGTATATCTGAAAGATAAGTACACTATTATTTAAATATAACCACAACTTGGGTTCTGGCTGTCATCTTAGTGGTGCAGTGGTTAAGCGCTCAGCTGCTAACTCAGAGGTAGGTGGTTTGAATCCTCCAGCAGCTCCGTGGAAGAAAAATGTGGCAGTGTACTTCTGTAAAGATTACAGGCTTGGAAACCCTATGGGGCAGTTCTACTCTGTCCTGTGGGGTCACTATGGGTCAAAATCGACTTGATGGTAATGAGCTTGGGGCTCAAGCAAAGTGTTTATAATTTAATTGATATGTCTCTTAAGTCTCTTTTAAGCAAAAAGTTCCCCCTTTGCCCCTCTCCCCGACTTGAAGTTATTTGTTGAACAAAATGGGTTTGGACCTGTAGAATTTCCATAATCTAAATCTTGTTAATTACATTCTCATGGCATTACATACCATGTTCCTCTGCCCCCAGTAGTTACTGTGAACTAGTAGATAGACAGGTTTGATCAGATTCATTTTTGAGGTTTTTCTACTTGTTTGTTTGTTTGTTTTTAACAATAATATTGTTTTCATTGATGTGTGCTTGAATTAGGAGAACTCAGTACCTGGTTACCTCTCTTTTGTAATGTTAGCAGTTGTTGACGATCATTACCTAAACCAATTATTGTATTAAAACAACAACAACAACAAAAAAAAACCAAACCTATTGCCCGTGAGCTGATTCTGACTCATAGCGACCCTACAGGGTGGAGTAGAACTGCCCCATAGTGTTTCCAATGAGCAGCTGGTGGATTCACTGGTGGATTCGAACTGCCGACCTCTTAGCAGCCAAGCTCTAAACCACTGCACAACCAGGGCTCCATGTATTGTATTAGGAGTTACAAAATGGTACTGGTCTAATTCTATCCCTTCTTCCTCATTTATTAGCTGAACACATAAAGAAAAATGTCCCTTTGTCAACTATTCGATTACCCTGAGGTACAATTCATTTTGGAAAGATAGGAAAAATGCTTGAATCTTTTTCTTTTAATTGTTATTATTTTTGTAAATATCTATATGTTAAAACAGTAATATATATATAAACCATATATGTACTATATAAATAATATATATAAAACACATTTGCCAATCCAACATTTTTCAGTGTATAATTTAACAAAATCAATTATATTAATTATTTTGTGCAACCATTGTCTATCACTGGCAACTTTCCCATCACCATAAACATAAACCCACTGCTTCTGAAACAGTTTTTCCCCTTTCCCTGTCCTCCCAACCTTGGAAAATCACTAATAAACATCAAATTCTCTACATTTGCCTATTCTTATTATTTCATATAAGTGAGATCATACAATATTTTTCTTTTTGTGATTGACTTATTTCAGTCAGCATAATGTTTTCAAGATTTATCCATAATGTAGCATGTATCAGGATTTCATTTCTCTTTATGTCTCAGTAGTATTCCATGTGTGTGTACCACATTTTGTTTATGCATTCATCTGTTGATGGTCATTTAGGTTGTTTCCACCTTTTGACTATTGTGAACAGGGCTGCAACGAACATTAACTCATCAAGAAGTTAAATCATGATGACGACCCTGTTTAAATCAAGCCTAGATGGATAAAAATAACCATAAGTTTTGAATTTGGGATGAACTCTTAAGGTATTCAAGACAATATACTTCTGCGGAACATCTCCCTCCTCAGTGATTCTGGATGAATGATGTGTGACTGTAACGTTCTTCTTGCTTAAATCATAAGCTATTATATATTACAATATGATTGAATGTATGCCATTTCAAACCAAGTTCAAGATAAATGACTCATATTTCAAGTTAAGCTTTTTACATTTGAAAAGAAGACAACAACCTTGGACAATTACTAAGTCCCAGAACAAAAAGACTGATGTATCATATATTCTAAATATCATTGAGTTGAAGGCAATGAAATTTGTTATACACTATGATATTTGAGAATGTATGTAAGCTGTTTAAATGTACTCCATGGTTCACTACTACTGAGTCCTGATACATCCAGTTGATGCATTGCGTCATCAACCTGCCAGAAAGCCTTTGGGGAGCCATTTGTCCCTGGATCCAAATCAAATATGTACCCTGACTGTTAAAAAATATTTTGTTAGACTAAATGACTGAGCTATCGTTGACAGGCCTGCCAAATGAATGATGACAATGGTTGACCACTTTGGGCCCTAGGGCAGTGTTACCAAAAAGAAAATGAAAAAAAAAAGTGTTCTTTCTAGTTGCTGATCTTATGCAGAACAAATGAATCATTCTTTCTGCTATGAATCTCAGTTGAGGTCCAAGGTTCTTTCATTCTTCATACTGGAAGTTTAACAGGGTATAAAAAAAAAAAATTTTTTTTTTTTAACATTTATTCAATACATTGTTTAAAGGGGCATATACTCAAAGTTGATGTATAATGTTATTTCTGAATTACAAAGACATTGAATTTTAATGGAAAGAGGTTATGTGTTGAAGCCTAATACACTTGGGTTCAAATTCCAGCATTAGCACTTATTAGGCATCAAATGTTGAGCTCTTAGTCTTTTAAAGTAGGGTAGTAATATCTGACTTATGAAGCAATCTTCCTCTGCTATCTAAAAGGTTTCCACTGGCCAATTTTTTTTTCGGAAGTAAATAAGCTAGGTCCTTCTTTCTAGTCGTAGACTGGAAGCTCCATTAAAACCTGTCCACCATGGGTAATTTTGGTTGTATTTGAAATACTGGTGGCCTAAATTCCAACATCACAGCAACACACAAGCCACCACAGTATGACAAACTGAGAGACAAGTGATGGAAACCATACCCGAGTAGACTAAGACTCATAGCGACCCTATAGGACAGAATAGAACTGCCCATAGGCTTTCCGAGGCTGTAATCTTTACGGAGCAGATTGCCACATCTTTATACCGTGGAGTGGCTGATGGATTCGAACTGCTGACCTTTCGATTAGCAGCCAAGAAAGACCTTTTTAAAGTGTTAGAAAGCAAAGATGTCACCTTGAGGACTAAAGTGACCCAAGCCATAATGTTTTCAAACAACTCATATGCATGTGAAAACTGGACAATGTATAAGGAATACCAAAAAAGAATTGATGCTTTTGAATTATGGTGTTGGTGAAGAATATTGAATATTCCATGGACTGTCAGAAGAATGAACAAATCTTTCTTAGAAGAAGCACAGCCAGAATGCTCCTTAGAAGCAAGGATGATGAAACTTCGTCTCATTTACTTTGGACATGTTATAAGTAGGGACCAGTCCCTGGGGAAGGCAATCATGCTTGGTGAACTAGAGGGTCAGCAAAAAAGGTGAAGACCCTCAACAAAATGGATTGACACAGTGGCTGCAACAATGGGCTGAAACATAGCAATGATTGTGAGGATGGCGCAGGACCAGGCAGTGTTTCCTTCAGTTGTACATAGGGTCTCTATGAGTTGGAATCAACTTGAGGGCACCTAAAAACAATAACATCTTATGAGACAGCTATAAAGGTTAGTGGCAAATGTTGTTAAGTACCTGATATATTGCCCCACCCACTGCCATAAAGTAGATTCTGACTCACTGCAACCCTAGAGGACAAAGTAGAACTGCCCCATAGGGTTTCCAAGGCTGTAAATCTTTATGGAATCAGATTGCCACATCTTTCTCCCATGGAGTGGCTGGTGGATTTGAACTGATGACCTTTTGGTTAGCAACTGAGCACTTAACCACTGCACTACCAGGATTCCTCTGATATATCTTTAGCATTCATAAAAGGATAACTTTTACTATTATTATTTAACAAAAACAGGTTTCCTCTAAAACTGCTAACAAAGAAAAATGTATAAATCTGATTAGGTATAAGACAGTGGAAAGTTGGTGGGCCTGTAACCAGTGGGAAAATGCATAACTTGCCTAAGACGTTAAAAAACAAAAACAGAAACAACAGTCACAAATAACAAAAAAAAATTAATAAACCCTCTGTGCAAACTGGACCAAACCTGTCTGCTGGTTGGCATCTAAAAATTTAAATTATTTTCAATAATGTATTTAGGAAGAATCTCCAGAAATTCATTTACTTTTGGGCCACTTTTTATCCCAGACATTCAAAAAAGGCTTTTTTTAATAATAATAATAATAATTTCTAAATTTATTTTAAGCACCACCCCCCCATTTCTTGACCAACGCTTATTATTTTTACACATCCCAACCCTGTTTTACTGCACCATAGCTAACGCAGAGAACATGAACACATGATATCCACAAGAAATGCGTTTAGTTTGCCTGACCACCTGAATTCCTGGAAAAGTCAGCAGAAATAGTCCAGGGAGGAAACACAGAGAACACTTCATTTCCCTCAGGCTTTTGTCGCATTGTCGTGATTTTCTTCAGGTCCAAGGCCCAAGGGACTGTGTTGATATTTATGACTTCTCTAAAACAATGACTCAATTTTTAGATGTATTGAATGTCTTTATAGTTTATTACTTCTTTACATTGTGTTTTAGGAAACTTTTGGAAAATAGAAATATCTTACCCGAGGGGGAGAAAACTTTCTAAAACAATTACTTGTTTTTAGTGTTTTTCCAAAAATCTTTTGCTTTCTGCCATTATTGGAGAATTTACTTTCTCACAAAAGACAGGCTTTCTGAAAATTTCCATTGGCAGTAGCCCAATGCTATAATTACTTTAAATTAAACCCTCAAGCGTTTCCTCTCCCTTTGTTAGCACCACTAGAAATTCTATCCTGAGTGTTAGACTCAGTCTAACTCAGCCAGCATCCCAAAGCAGACCACGACGCCACAGGAGGCAGGAATCCAAAGTTTTGCCTTGAAAGATGCTGCTAGGACCTGTCATTTTGTATATTCAACTGACTCTCCTTGAATCCCCAGCGTTCACCTCAGTGTAGGGCATAGGCTGGTGGCCAGAGTGTTTGCAGAGTCAATGGCACACTCTGAAGATGGTGAGGAGAGGAAGGCAAAGAGGTGCTGTTTTTCAAAGTTTCTTATGGCTGGTAAGGAATTTTAGGTAAATGTATAAAATTATTATCCAAAAATTCATGTAAGGATAAAACTCAGTAAGGCTAAAGATTCTGAAATAATGGACTTATAAACCAAGACTCACATGATGACCCACTAAATTGTAAATTGTTGCACAGAATTTCTTTTACCTTCCAAGCACAGTTGAACTGTCACATGTATACAAGGCTACCAGCTGTAATGATTTCCATCTTCCTTAATTTTGGCAAACAATGTTTCTATAAAATACTTAAGATTACTTGGGATGATTTCACTAAAGGAATCTCCACAATTGTAAGGAAGTCAAAACCAAAAACCAAACCCAGTGCTGTCGAGTCGATTCTGACTCATAGCGACCCTACAGAAGCTAAATATGTTCTTCTCTTCACCTTCTTTCTATTCCTTGTCTTTTTTCACTCCCACCTCACCCCAATGCGCACTCATTTTCTTAGTTTCTTGATGTTGTTGTAACAGAAACACCACAAATGGGTGGCTTTTGTTAACACAAAAAACATATTAAGCAAACAATAGAAATTGATTGAAGTTTATTTAATACCCAGTTTGCAAACTGGGGTAACAGCTCAACTAGGCAGTTAAAAATATTCCAAAGAGGAGACATCTTTCAAAGATTCTTATACCCCATCTTATCTACATTGCCATGGAAATGAGGCCAGAACAGTGTTTTCATAATAATTGACCCTAACCATAGCTTCTAGTCTGACCTTGGAATTTCTATTTCTGGAAACTGACTGCACATAGATAATTTTTCAAAAGATCACACCGCCCAAGGCAAATTTTTTTTTATGAATTAAGCTAGGCTATTATTTGACTTAAAGGTTACTTTTAGGAGACCAGTTTGCTCAAAGTTCAAAGTTCAAAAGATCATCTCAGTGCTAGCAATGGCTTGCATAGGTCACGTCAACCTTACCCCCCAGAAATCTGGATTCCAGGAGAATTAAAATCTGTCCTCACCTTAAAGAAGAGAAACACATTTCCTCACAGTTTAGGAGGCTAGAAGTCCAAATTCAGGGTGCAGGCTTTAGGGAAAGGCTCCTTCCGTCAGCTCTCGGGGAAAGTCCCATTTCAACTTCCTCTATCTCCAGGGTTCATCAGTTCTGTGGCAATCTCCATGGAGCTGCTATCTTTTTCCCTTTTGTGTTTGCTTGCCTCTGTGTCTATGCTGCTCATTTCGTAATGACTGGGTTTAGGATACACCTTACACATGGGGTCACCATGAGCCATAATCCACTAGACGACAACTACTCTGATAAGACCTCATTAACATAACAAAGAAACACCTATTTCCAAATAGGATTGCATCAACATGTATAGGGGTTAGGATTCCAACATATATTTTGAGGGGACACAATTCAATCCATAACAGTTGTACTCTGATTAAGGTAAAAAATGTTTCTGAAAAGCAAACTCTTAAGTTTAAACAAAGTACTAAACCTAGGTGTAGGCCTAAACATCATGGGACAGGGTCACTTAAAAAGGCAAAATACTGTGGGCTCCACAAATGAAAACCTAAGTTTGTTTCTTGGACTTATTTGTCTGAAAATTGCTTTCTCTTGTCTGAGGGGAAGAGATCAAACATGACTCTCAGACCTGCTTTAAAGCATTTGCTTAGCAATCTCTTAGTCTTTTACTGTGTTTCTTTAGACTTTACCTTTCTTCTGAATTTTGTATCTCAATTGCCTTTTGGTTGAGTTATGCTGCTGACAATTTGAAGATGTCTCTGTTTCCTTGTGATTTGGGCTCTTAGGAAGATTTGCGGGTGAGTCTTTTTAGCTGTGCCCAAAAAAATGAAAGTAAAAAATGCAATAAATTTTTTGCAATCTATTTAGAAGCCACTCAATTTAACATAATTCTCCTTTTTCCTTTTTCCTCACCTTATACATATAATCCATTACGCTGTTTTATAGAGGCTGAATATGAAAGGACAGTGGCACTATAGTATTTCTTAACCTGTTATCAAGACTGCAATATTTTAGCAGGAATGAAAACCTAAATGCAAATTTCCATTCTCTTTGTATAACATTTATGCAATAAAGAATGAATTGAGTACATGATTTTTCATTTCTGGAGTACCAAGGCTAGTAATGCATGAGCTACAAGAAGAAAGCACTAATCTATCTCACTGCTAAGAAATGAAATGTCACTTTGAGGAACTTGTTCTTGCCGGCACACTCTTTCATGGAATTCTCTATCAGAAAATAGAGGAAAAGTCATTCTTTTTCCAATTGCATTGTATCATAGCACATCTACCCTTTTTGTTTCTTCTGATTTAGCTCCTGAATATGGAGGGTACCCAAGCTTGAGTTTTTCTTTCAAGGATGCTTCATTTCATTTCCTTTTTCACACAAAAGAAGTGATTTCTTAAAAAAGAAAGATGGGGTGGGGAGCAAAGGAAATATTTCTTCAAAAGAACATTTCTTTAATTTTGTTTCTTACTAGCTATTGCTGTATCTGGGCTGGCATCTAAGTTGCTTTGAATTTTGTGTGATATCAGGAGGTGTGTCTGTGTGTACGTATGTACCAGATCAGTTTTTTTCACTCATGTTACTGCATGAATTATTTCTGTGGTTAATTAGGACCACAATTAATGTTAATTTTAATAAAACGCATTCAATTATCATAATAGGTGAATGAAAATCTGACCACTAAGATTTGTTTGATTTTTAAAGGCACAAAAAAAAAAAATTTTTGTAACATATTTCTTTGCAAAAAAGTAGACAACACCATCATTTTTCAGCAGGAACCCATTTTTAAAATAATGTATTTATTTCCAAAATGCAGACTTGAAAGAACAGACTTACTTTAAATATATTAGGCTTAAAGCATTTACTTTACATAATTTAGAAGAATTCAAGGAAAAGACTATGGGAACTCATAAAATATGCTTCATGCATAGGTCTACAGATTTTTTTTTTTTTCTAAAAATGTTTCTTCCTGTAATTAAACATAAGTTTACATCTAAATAAAATAATATCTCCTACGTTGGAGAAGGACATCATGCTTGGTAAAGTAGAGGGTAAGCGAAAAAGAGGAAGATCCTCGATGAGATGGATTGACACAGTGGCTGCAACAATGGGCTCAAGCATAACAAAGATTATGAGGATGGCGCAGGACCGGGCAGTGTTTCATTCTGTTGTACGTAGGGTTGCTATGAGTCGGAACCGACTCCACAGCACCTAACAACAACATGGCGGACAGTACTTAGGGATTCACTGTTCCATGTAGTGGGATTTTCCTCCAGGCAACTGAGGTTTTTCTGCTTTAATCTAAGATTTTTAAAAAATAGTTCTTTAAAATTGTGCCATACAAGTCCCTCTTTCCTTAAACAGAGACATTTTCTTAAACAGAGACATTCAATCTGTTCTGGGTGATTCAAGTTAGTCATTACAAACATCTCTCACTGTACCTTTTATCCATAGGTCCTGAGAGCCAGCTAAGGCTTATAAAGTGATTGACCCTTAGATTCAATCACACTACACCAAAAAAACCAAACCTGTTGCCGTCAACTCAATTCCAACTCATGGCTACCCTATAGGACAGGGTAGAACTGCCCCGTAGAGTTTCCAAGGAGCACCTGGTAGATTCCAATTGCTGACATTTTGTTAGCAGCCAAAGCTCTTAACCACTGTGCCACCAGGGTTTCCTCAGTCACACTAGCTGCTTTGAATTTTGATTAACAAATGCCTCCTATGCATAATTTGAGGAGGGGGTGGTGAGGAGGAGCTCTGTTGTCCTACCTAATGTCTCCCTGTTGTATTTTGCTGCCATTGGAACTTACTTTCTAACAGACCTCTTCACCCTTCTGGTGCCTCCCTTCATCCCCTGGGTTTTGCGTGGCTTTTATAGCCTGGGAAACCAGAGGGCTAAGGTAGTTAGCGTTGCAGGTAAATTAGGAGTAAGAGGGCTTGAGTGAGATCGAAGACTTGCCTGCGAGTGAAGGGCATAATAGAGGGTGGTACGTATTCCCGAGGCCTGTGCTGATTGCCAGGTCCTACTTGCTTCCTTCCTTCCCCCTTCTTTAATTGAGATCTAGTTAGCTGAGACACCCAGATAAGCAACCTCTGCATCAACCCTACATTCTGTCCTTTTGAAGGCATGTTGCTTCATGATGGCGAGTGAGAAATAAATAGAACCTTCCTGAATTATATAAAGATGATGACATTATACTTTAAATAGAAATAGTTTTCAAACTTGTTTTGACAGCAGAATCCCTTTTTCTAGTTCCTATGTAAAAGAAATTGAGGTAGAATTGAATACATCAATTTCTTCCAAAAATATTAGGGTCAGAGCAGACTCCTCCAAGTCCAGGGCTTTGTTACTGCTCCATCCCAAAATACAACAGTTGTTAATTTTTTAACTCAACACTTTTTTGGCTTTCCATAATAAATATGGGAAAACTAGGATAATGATAAAGAAGACATTTTAGTAGCTATGATGTCCAATCCTACCTTCCCTTACAAAGGGAAGCCAACTTTCCATCACATTCCAGAATTTAATGCAGATATTTTTTTTTGTTTTTGAATCTTGTTGGATGTGTGTATGTTATGGATTGAATTTTGTCCCCCAAAATTATCTGTCAACTTGGCTGGACCGTGGGTCCCAGTATTACGTGATTGTCCACCATTTTATGTGATTTTGCTATATGTTGTATATCCTATCACTATGATGTAATAAAATGGATTAATGGCAATTATATTGATGAGGTCTACGAGATTAGGTAGTGTCTTAAACCAATCTCTTTTGAGATATAAAAAAGAGAAGCGAGCAGAGAGACACAGGGACCTCACACCACTAAGAAAGCAGTGCCGGGAGCAGAGTGTGTCCTTTGGACCTGAGGTTCCTGCACTGAGATGCTCCCAGACCAAGTGAAGACATGCATCACAAGGACCTTCCTCTAGAGCCTACAGAGAAAGCCTTCCCCTGGAGCCGGCACCCTGAATTCGGATTTCTAGCTTACTGGACTGTAAGAGAATAAACTCTTTTTGTTAAAGCCATCCACTTGTGATATTTCTATTATAGCAGCACTAGATGACTAAGACAGTGTATATGTTCCTCAATGACTTAATTTATCTATATCTGTGTTTCATACAACTTTTTTTTGGACATGGAACAAAACTGCGTGGAGTATCATCTACCCTTTCAATCTACAATAATATCTTCACTTAATTTAAAAATACCTTTCATCCACGGAAAAGCCAAACTATTCAATAGTCACCATCCTTGAAGTAAGGTGTACTAGGCTTCTATTGTGAGACTGGTCTCAATAAAATATTTCCTATTTTTAACCTTTTAACATTGATTTTTTTTTAGTCATTTAACATTTGTTTTTATACAATGTGGAATGATGAAAAAAATATTGGAGACTGAGTCAGAAAACTTAGAAATTGCTATGACAGTGAATGTACAATATCTTTGAAAATGTAATATATTATTCTCTAATTTATTAACTCATTTTTATTGAGTATCCATTATGTACCTGGTACGGTTCTAGGCAACAGAGATTGTAAAGGAGAAATTCATGAAGCCCCCTTGACCAAAGTAAAAATGACTGAACTAACCCAGGCCTCTGCTGCATTCACCGAATTAGATTAGACCTTTAACGATGCCTGAACTTTGGCCTCTTTATCAGGCTAGCAACCATGGGTAGCTAAGGAAATGTTTTCTCTGCAGTCAAACCAGGACATGGAAGGAGGAGGTCTTGACAAAAATACATTTGTGTAAGGCGGTCTTAAGAAATAGTCCCTCCTTGATAAGTACGTACTAACAAAGTCTCAGGAAAAGGCTTTGGCATCAACCCATTATAAAAATGGGTCTCCTGGGCAACTAAAAGGGTTTTTGCTTTTCTAAGGAAGAGGGCACTGGCACCACAAGCCCTGGTATAGACACCACCAGAAATGTTTTATATCAAACAAGATGTTTATACGGCCTGCTCTGGAAAGTATGTATTGTAAGCATCCTGTTACTATGATTGTAACGTCTGTGCCTGCACCCACTTCTGTAATTAACCTCTGAAACCAATCCGTGTAGCCCACATATACATATGTATCCAATAGAAGCCTGTTCCCCACTTTGCTTGATCAACCCCCTTGTGATCTCAGTGAATGTTTAACCAATCAGTGACTTTTGTTGTAACTTCCTCTTCTAACCTCTTTTAGCTCACCAGTCTTGGGTACCAAAAAAAAAAAAAAACCAAACCCAGTGCCGTGGAGTCAATTCCGACTCATAACGACCCTGTAGCACAGAGTAGAACTGCCCCACAGAGTTTCCAAGGAGCGTCTGATGGATTCGAACTGCCGACCCTTTGGTTAGCAGCCGTAGCACTTAACCACTAAGCCACCAGGGTTTCCACCTTGGGTAGCAGACTTTATTGCAGGGCACCTTCCATTTAGGTATGTGGAACACCTCTGGTTTTGCCTAATACCCCACCTATTTTCCTTCAATTAATGTTTTTTTCACTTTTCATCATTCATAAGCCCCCAGTGGAGAGAAGCAAATACTTTCAGGGGGAGAAGTATACTCCCAAAGAACTCCAAAAGCATAGAAATTATGTGGGATACTTTATGTTACATGAGCCATGAAAGGGTTAAGGCCTGAGTGGTTCCTCTTTACAACAGGACACATCAAAGAACAAAACAAAATATGTGTCCTCATAGAGTTTGCATTTTAATATGGAAAAATAGATAACAAATACATTTACTAGTGTTATTTTTATTACATCATTATCATTTTTATTAAATAGATTGATTTTATACACATGTTCCATGCTTATAATTTGAGTTTTAAGTGTGTCGAGTTTGATGTTTGAAGGTAAAGTCTTGGGTTTGTGTATTGGCTCCCTGCCATTAGTACCTGAATATATGCACAAGGAAACCATTTTATGTTACTGAAGACATTTCCTGATTTGTAAATGTGAGACAATGATAATACTTTACTCACAAGAGTGTTTAAATATTTTACAAAGATGAGGAATGTACTTTGTACATCTTAAAGTATCATTTAAATATTGCACATGCTCCATCCTGTCACTGCTAATGTGGTATCTTTCTACAGAGAAACACAATGCATTTTCCTAGCTATGGCTAATGTAGACTATATATACACAGATACATACATATATTTTTTTTTCCTGCATGTATGGTAATAAAATTAAGTAAGTTGGAAATAGAAACACCCACTGTTCCAGATAACATGATTTGTATTCATGTTACAATATTTAAGCTACAAGCATAGCTGTGAATTGGTCAATGTTTTGCCAAGAACAGAGTAAACGACAACTATTCACATATCAGTTCTCCATGTTCTGATTACAAGCTTATACACTGGAATGATTCATGGTCTACTTGCTTTTCAAGTCACAATTTCAAGCAGCATCATTTGTCTTCTATCAGCAACTCATGTTTAGATCAACAGTCCATGTGTATTTCACATGGTCTCTAGTCTTGTGCTGCCTCATTCAGATTGTAACATCTTTCAGTAAGTGGTGCAGGTGGCCTAAATAAAAGCTTCTTATTTACATCTATTTATTCATCATAATTATTGTGCTCGGTAGAGTGCCTAGCTTAATGATAGGTACATAGTAGTTTCTTCAATAAATTTTGTCTAGTGAGTTTTGTAGCACTTTTTTTTATTGTATTTTAGATGAGGGTTTACAGAGCAAATTAATTTCTCCTTAAACAGTTAATGCACGTATTGTTTTGTGACATTGGTTGCCACCTGCACGACATGTCAACACTTTCCCCTTCTTGACCTTGGGTTCCCCGTTGCCAACTTTCCTGTCCCCTCCTGTCTTATCATCCTTGGGCTCGGTGTGGCCATTTGGTCTTGTTTTGTTTTATGGGCCTGTCTAATCTTTGGCTGAAAGGTGAACCTCAGAAGTGACTTCAATACTGAGTTAAAAGCGAGTCCAGGGACATACTCTTGGGGTTTCTCCAGTCTGTCAGACCAGTAAGTTTGTTTTTTGTGTGTGTGTGAGTTAGAATTTTGTTCTACATTCTTCTCCAGCTCTGTCCGGGACCCTCTATTTCTCTGTCAGAGCAGTCAGTGGTGGTAGCTGGGCACCATCTAGTTGTGCTGGACTCAGTCTGGTGAAGGCTGTGGTACTTGTAGTCCATTAATCCTTTGGATTGATCTTTCCATTGTAGCTTAGGTTTTCTTCATTCTTTCTTGGTCCAGACAGGGTGAGACCAGTGGAGTATCTTAGATGACCACTTGCAAGCTTTTAGGGCACCAGATGCTACTTACCGAAGTAGGGTGTAGAACATTTCCTTTATAAACCATGTTATGCCAATTGAGCTAAATGTTCCCCGAGACCATGGTACCCAGTCCTCAGCCCAGTAATTTGGTCCCTCAGGGAGTCTGGAGGTGCCTATGGAGCTTTCATGACCTTGCCTTGGTCAAGTTGTGCTGGCTTCCACAGGATTGTGTACTGTCTTACCTTTCATCATAGTTACCGCTTATCTATTGTCTACTTAGCGTTTTGCCCTCCCTACCCCTCCCCTTCCTTATAACCATCAAAGATTGTTGTTTTCTGTGTGTAAACCTTTTCATGAGTTTTTATAATAGTGGTCTCATACAATATTTGTCTTTTTGTGATTGATTTCTTTTACTTAGCATAAAGTCCTCCAGATTCATCCTTGTTGTGAGCTGTTTTGCAGATTCATCATTGTTCTTTATCCTTATGTAGTATTCTATTGTGTGTATACAAAATAGTTTGTTTATCATCCATCTATTGATGGCATTTAGGTTGTTTCCATCTTTATGTAGCACTTATTTTTGTGCCCATTTATATTTTACATGTCTAAGATCAATCCAGTTTCAGGAAAATCACATGAGTTAGAGATACAGATTTGAGTCAGATGAGAAAAAATAGACTACAGAAACAAGATGACCTTTGATGTGAACATTCTTTGACTCATATTTTTACTCAGGAAGCATGGTTTTAATGCCTAACATGTTCCAGGTACTATACTAGGGACAGGGATACAACTAAGACATATTCCTTACCCTCAGGTGGGACCAGTTTTGTGGAGCGTGAATCACATAAACAGTTATAATACAAAAACTGGGGATGGCCAAGGGAGACATGAGAAAAAAGAATAGAAACAAAACAAAATACTACAGTCTGGAATAAATAAATCCATAGACACAGAAAGTAGATTAACGGTCACCAGGGCAAGCAAAGATAGGGCATTAGGGAATGTGTGGGGTTTCTTTTTGGAGTGATGAAAATATGCTGAGATTAGATTGGTGATAATTGTACATCCTTGCGAATATATTAAAAACCACTGAATTAGACACTTTAAAGGGATAAACTTTACAGTATGTGAGCTATACTGCAACATAAAAGGAAACACAGTGTTCTAATGAATTTTCCAGTGTAATAAGAATATAGAGAAGAGTGTTTGCGTTTTGTTACAATGTACCTGTAGTGCCAAGATCAGGAGTTTCCTCTTAAATTCTTAGGCAAACCACAGTTATTGAAAATTTTTGAATTGAGAAATGAAAATTGAATAACATGTTAAGAGAATTAGTCTGGCAATAACTGATAGGATGATTTGGATTTAAAAGAGACAAGACATGGATGGAAAAAACAAAAAAGGAAGAGTTGTAGAGAGGAATGTAAATGAGATCAAACAATATGTGACCTTTTGTGACTGTCTTCTTTCACTTAACAGAATATTTTCCAGGTTCACCCGTATTGTACTGTGTATCTATACTTCATTCGTTTTTATTGCTGAACAATATTCTAGGTATAGACATGCCACATTTTCTTTATCCATTAATCAATTGATGGACTTTTGAGTTGTTTCCAGTTTTGGGCTATTATACATAATGCTACTATGAACATTCATATACAGGTTTTTGTATGGGTATGTTTTCATTTCTCTTGGTTGTATACCTAGAAGTAGAATATGCTGGGTCATATGATAATTTTAAGTTCTTTCTGAGGAACTCAAGTAGCTTTTGAGGAACTTCCAGACTGTTTGCCAAAAAAGTACCCCATTATCTCTTGACTTAATTCTTGAATTAGCATCCTGACTGTTCTCCCTACTTTGACCCTTGCTCCCAAAGCCCGTTTTCAAAATATATCTTGTGCACTCAAATCCCTCTGACAATTCTTTATCTCACTCAGAGTAAAACCAAAGTACTTACAAGAACTGGGAATTCCCACACAATCTTGCCCCACATGACAGTACAGATTTTATCTCCTAATATATTCTCCACCCTTGTTCATTCCCTACGGGCATCTTTGCTGTGAGATAATACATGGTTGTAGTTTTAAACTCTTATGTTTTAGGGTAATTTGTTATGCAGTAATAGATAACTATTACATTTCCCAAAAGAACTACCACAATTTGCAGCTTCGTTTTGCTTGTTTGTTTACCTGCTTGAACAAGCTAGAAGTTTACTTCTCTCACTTTGACAGTCAGGGCTGGCAAGGTGATACTGCCATCCCTGACAAGTGACTTTCACCTCTGGGTCCCAGATAATTGTTCTACATCTCACCTTAAGGACAGACATGAGGGACCAGAAGTAGTATATGCCCATCCCTTTAAAGAGTAAGATTTGGAAGGGGTACATATCAACTTTACTGACATCTCATTGGCCAAAATTTGGTCAGGTAATTATACCCAGCTGCATGGGAGACTAGAAAATGCAACATCATTTATTGCTTAATCATTTCTTTCTCTCTCTGAATTACCATTGCATTTCTATTGTATGTTATATTTTGTTTATGCATACTCAGCTATTGCTAGATTATTTTACTTATTCTGATTTTTTTAATACATTTTAAATACGATAGAGCCAGTTTCCATCATTACTTTTCTTTTTCAACATACTCTGATGGTGCAGTGGTTAAGAGCTACGGCTGCTAACCAAAAGGTCCACAGTTCAAATACACCAGCTGCTCCGTGGAAACCCTATGGGGCAGTTCTACTCTGTTCTATAGGGTCACTGTGAGTCAAAATAAACTTGATGGCAATGAGTTTGGTCGTTGTTAGCTGCCATCAGTTCAGTTCAAACTCATAACAAAGTGTTAACAGGTCCTGTGCCATATTCATGATTCCTAGCATGTTTAAGTCCAGTCAGATATATTCTGTTCCAATCCATAAGATTTTCGTTGGTTAATTTTCAGAAGTATATCGCCACACCTTTCATCCTAGTCTGTCTTAATCTAGAAGCCCTGATGAAATCTCTCCACCATAGGTGACCCTGCAGGTATTCAAAATACAGGTGGCATAACTTATAGCATCATAGCAACATGCTAGCCAGCACAATATGACAAATCGGCATATGAGTGGTGGTTTTAAATAATAGCTAAGCTATTTTTTTATCATTTGCATTTGCAGATGATTGTGTCAAATTAAAAAAAATTAAAAAAAAAACTATAGCTGGAGAAGGATATCATGCTTGTTAAAGCAGAGGATCAGCAAAAAAGAGGAAGACTTTCAATGAGATGGATTGACACAGTGGCTGCAACAACAGGCTTAAGCATAACAACGATTGTGAGAATGGCCCAGGACCAGGCAGTGTTTCGTTCTGCTGTACATAGGGTGCTGACTTGGTGTTATCTAACAACAACAACAATGTAGATATTTTTAATTAAATTTTTATTGAAATAAAAGTGTCATATGGAAAAGAACACAAATCCTAAATGTAATTTCTATGAATCATCACAAAATGGGCACACATGTAGCCAGCACCCAAACTGAGATGTGGAACATTACCAGAACATAAGACCCCCTTGTAGCCCTTCCAAGGGCCTTAGACTATTTTTTTCTGTTTTGGAACTTTATATAAATAGAATCATAAAGTATATACTCTTTAGTGTCTGTTTTCTTTTATTCGTGAGATTCATACACATTGTTGCCTATGGTTGTAGTTCGTTTATTCTCATTACTGTATATTGTTCCGTGAAATAAATATACAATTCATTTATGGATATTTGTATTATTTCCAGCTTTGGCTATTGTCTTAGTTATCTAGTGCTGCTATAACAGAAATACCACAAATGGATAGCTTTAACAAAGAGAAATTTATTCTCTCACAGTCTAGGAGGCTAGAAGTCCAAATTCGGGTGCCAGCTCCAGGGAAAGTCTTTCTCTCTCTGTTGGCTCTGGGGAAGGTCCTCATCATCAATCTTCCCCTGGTTGAGGAGCTCCTCAGTGCAGGGACCCCAGGTTCAAAGGACACACTATGCCCCCAGTACTTCTTTCTGGGTGGTATGAGGTCCCCTGTTTCTCTGTTCACTTTTCTCTTTTATATCTTAAAAGACATTGGTTTAAGATACAACCTAATCTTGTAGATTGAGTCCTGCCTCATTAATACAACTACCTCTAATCTTGTCTCATGAACATCATAGAGCTAGGGTTTACAACACATGGGAAAATCGAATCAGGTGACGAAATGGTGGACAATCACACAATACAGGGAATCATGTCTAGCCAAATTGATACACATATTTTTGGGTGACACAATTCAGTCCATGACAGCTGTATTTGAACTATAATAAACCCATAAACTTGGGAAAAAACAATATTTTTACAATATCCAGTTTTCCCATCCACCAAGATGTATCTCCATTTAATCTTTTTAACATTTATACCTCTTAGGAAAAAAAAAAAAATTTTTTTTCTTAGAATAGTATTATATTATTCATACATGTCTTTCACATTTTTTGTTAAAGTTATTCATTGAGACATAAAGTTGTTTTTGATGCTGAGTTTCACATAAAACTTAAAAAGTGAGTATTACTGTATATAACAATGCTGTTTTATGTATATGTCTTAGTTATCTAGTGCTGCTGAAACAGAAATACTGTAAGTGGATGGCTTTAACAAAGAGAAATTTATTCTTTCATAGTCTAGGATGCTAGAAGTCTGTATTCAAGGTGTTAGCTCCAGGGGAAGGCTTTCTGTCTCTGTAAGTTCTGGGGGAAGGTCCTTGTCCCTGTCAAGGAGCTACTCAGTGCAGGGACCCCAGGCCCAAAGGACATGCTATTCCTCTGGCTCTTTTTTCTTGGTATGAGGCTCCCCTGTTTCTCTGCTCCCTTTTCTCTTCTATATCTCAAAAGAGATTGACTTAAGACACAATCTAATCTTGTAGATTGAGTCTACCTCATTAACATAACTGCCTCTACTCTTGCTTCATGAACATCATAAAAGTAGGATTTACAACACATAGGAAAATCACATCAGATGACAAAATGGTGGACAATCACATAACACTGGAAATCATGACCTAGGAAATTTGACACACAAACATAACAATATATTTTCTCTTATTCAGATACTTTTATAACATTGATTTTAAATTCTAAAGGAAATGATTGTGTTTCATTATCTGTATGATATTTCTAGTGCTATCTTTTAATTTTCTGTAGGATCTCTATTATCTTCATGGTTCTTTCACTTACACAGGTATGTTATTGTGAATCATTTGAGCCTGATACATATTTATTGGCCTACTTTTCTATCTCTATTTCTTCTAATATTCTCCTTTTTTTCCTAATACTTCAGTGGTTGCTTCTTTTCCATTCCCTTTGCAGATTTTCCTTTATTTTTCCAATTTTTTAACCTTTTTAAGGTTAATGCATAGTGGTTAGTGCTGCAGCTGCTAACCAAGTCGTCAGCAGTTTGAATCCACCAGGCGCTCCTTGGAAACTCTATGGGGCAGTTCTACTTTGTCCTATAGGGTTGCTGGGTCAGAATCGACTTGACAGCAATGGTTTTGGTTTTGGTGGGCATGTGTTTTCAGTATGGAATGCATGCTTACTAATTGAGTTATTAAAATTTTTGGTTGGTGATATGGATTTTGGAAAATTTCATGTGGGCATACATATCCCCAAAAATGTTAGCAGTAGTCTGATACTACATTTAGTGGGCTCCACCTGTCCCAAGGATCTTTAGAGGGTGGTGTCTTCCATATCGTTACACGGGTTTCCAAACATAACACACACACAAAATGCACTGGACTCCCTAACCATCACACAGGAAGCCATAAATATGTTTACACAGATTATCTAGATGTTCAAAAACCAAAAGAGACAAAAGTTGACCCCATCACACGTCCTGGATGCACTGCCTTGTACCTAAGCTTTCTACCTTAGTGAATTTTCACCAGAGAATGTTTCTTACATTTTTCACCATTACACAAGCCCACTGGAGGGCAGCATATCCTTTTAGTGGGACACACAGCCTCCCAAGAAACCTGAGAACCTGAAAATGTTTGTGGGTGCATTCTGTCCCAAGAAGCACAAAAGGGTTAGTGTGGGGGTGTCCAATGGTTCAGTTCTTGGACCTTTTTTCTTTTTGGCCTCATTCCCTTAATGAGTTCATACAATCATATGACTTTAAATAGCATGTATATGCTAAAGACCAAAAATGCAAATGTGCACGCCTTCTCCCCAGAATTCTAGCCTTTTATATACACTTGCCTATTTATATCAACATTTTGATGTCTAAAGGGCATTGCAAAACCAAATGTGCCTCCTCAAACTCACAGCCTACCTCATCTCTGTTAAGGGCCATCCCATCCTTAGAGTATCCCAGAACTGTTGCATCACCAGTCTTGGAACACTGTCTGGCAAATAGTAGGCACTCAATAAATATTTGTTGAATTAATGAATGAATGAAGCAAAAACAACATTATAAGCATCTTATTTAGAATTAAGAAAGTAATTCGAAAAGAACTAAAAACTAAGTTGAGGAGGAATGCTGCTGAAAATGATAATTTTCTTTGTAAATCCTCTTATACTATTTGACTGTTTTTATTACATACGTGTATTACTGTGATAAAACATTCAAAATAATTTTAAGTAAACTGGAAAATCTTAAGACAGTAACAATGTAAGAAGGCTAGCCAACAACAATTTGTTTTATAGTAAATTGCTCTAAATGTGTTTTGAGAGCAAACTACTGAATTTGTTAATGGTACATACAGATTGTACTAAACAATGAACTTTTTTGTGTGTGTGTTGGGTACAATTTTAAATTGAGTATCTTTTATCGTGCTTTAAAGTGACTTCAATCTACTTATATAATCGAGTTTTACATTATTACGTTAAGTTCCACATATTTCACAGTGGATATAAAATATACAGGGGTGTCATCATTCAATACTTTATATAAAATGAGATTTACTGATTCTCTAAATGTGGGTGGAGAAATAATAGAACCAATTTTTCATACATGGATTGTGCATGTGAATCCTCGCTAATTCGAGAAGGAGGAGGAGCAGGAAGGAAAGGATGGAAGTAACAAAAATAATTTTGTCTAAGGCTGCAAGTGACATAAATTCAAACAATTGCTTTTCCAGAGTCCTCGGGCTTGTTTCTATTCACTGTTTGCTGAGCTTTAGAGAAGGCTGAATCCCACCATGGCAAACTGCCATCTTTGTCAGAAGCAAAGAGCTGTTTACATTCAAGGCACATAATAAGTGCAATGTGAAGTAAAAAACAGTGTGAGTTCTATTATGGCTGATTAGCCCATTGTACACTGTTACAACTAACATCTTCCTTGTGCTAAAAATAGTGTGAAATCACGGGACCTCAAGCAGCATGATCCATCAGTACTGTGCTCTTTCACAAGATTGCCAACAAAAGCTGCCTCTAACTCCACAGAAAAATGAAAGGGCCACTTATTCACTTCAGTCTCCTCCAAAATACGCAGTTTATCTGGGCTGTTAGGAAACCTTTCAGAAAATAAGGTGCAGGGAACGTACAGCTTCTAAAATCAGATTTGTCATCTCTGCAGTTTCCTTCAGATGAACCTGATCCTTGACAGGAACATCGTGAGTTAGCTGGTCATTGTTAAACTTGTACCCAAAGCTGCTTCTGATCATATTAACAGTGAAATTAGGGCATGTTTTGACGCACTGGCCACCAGTAGCCCAAATAAATAAATAAAACCAATCTTCCTGTTTGCAGTGACGGAAGTAGAAGGGAGTGGTATGAATAAACTCTGAGTCCCAGGTCATTTCATCACAAAGTCAATAGCTCTTCTTTTTCAAGGGGAGAAAACAAACTGCTTTCTATTCTGCTGAAAGCCCTAAAGAATTTGCACCGCAGTAGTTCGAAATCCAGAGGCAATCTATTAAGAACTCAGCATTACCAATCCTGAGACTCAACTGATGAGCACATTTTTTTTTCCTTTCCACATTAATCCTCTTAAAGACTGTGCTAAGTAATGAAAGGATGCACTGAAAAAGCACCCCCGTCTTTTTTTATTATTATTATTACAACCACATCAACTGCTTGTGTAAATGTTTCATTAACAAACTGCTGGACCAGTATTTAATATCCTTTGCCTCCCTCCTCCTGGCCCCCTGGGCTTGGTGCTTCTGCGTGCAGCATGACTAAATGTGTGATTTACACAGGTTTTAAGAGAAACATTCCCACACTCAAATGCTATGCCATGACAAAGGGAGGGGAGGGGCTGAGAGAGAAGTGTTGAACCTATTGTAGACATTTTAATTTACAATTCTCTCTTCTTATGGGCTTTAAAAGATGAATGGCTTTTCACTCACTTATCAGTTTAGGTTTCATTTCTCAATGTTCTTCCTAATAAGTGCTGGTCTCTATGTATCAAGTACCCTTGGCCAGCTAATTTGAGGCTGGTACTTTGGAACACGTTCTAATATTCTAAGAAGAAAAGGAAGATGAATTCTGATATTTATCTCTTTAACCTCTCCAAAAGGATCCTTTTCTGAGCAGAGGCTAAAATAGATGACTTACCTTCCTTGGAATATGCCTAAGGATTCAAGGTATTTCTTAGAAATATACAGCCTATGTTGTTCCTCTGTAGCCATCTAATTACAATCTAATGTTTGGCATTCTTTAGCTAACCTGGTAAATCACAATAGGCTGCCTGCATTATCTGATTTAAATAAATATGGCATTTTGGTCCAAAATAACTTTTCTTTTCAGACAACTGAGATAAGCCCATGGTATCTGCTGAATTAGTCAATATCCGGTAACAGGATATATTGAATGCAACTTGAAGATTCAGAATCAGTCACTTGATATAGTAAAAAAAAAATGATATAGTAGTTGAAGCTAAATCATGATACAGTGAACAGGTTATCACGCCCTGAGTGTCACTAGGCTAAATCCTTAGAAAACACATTTGTATTCCAAGAGACTCCAAACTTTGAAAAATTAATATGGAGGAAAATAAAATAGAAATGTAGCCCCTATGTAATGCAGGTGTAATTCACTGAATTTCAGATTTCTGTGAACACTCTGACCACAAGCTAGGGTCACCCAGTTTGGGGAAGAACCACATATGGGTCAGTGCGTGTGGATTTGTCCCCAGCCACCAAGTCTGGTCTGGTTTCAAAGTGAATAGATTCATTTGGCTCAACAATGCCCTGGGGGATAAATGCTTAAATGTATTCAACCTTAGGAAGAGCTGAAAACATCAATATCTTCATAAAGCCGCTTTGATTTGTATTGACTACGGTTGTGCTGCTAATTCATAACATCATTGTTTACTTCCAGAGCTTTTAACGTGGCTTTTGATTTACAGAAATAGTGATTCAATTTCTACCAGGAAGTGAGTGTTAAGCTCAGACCTCCCCCAGATTCTTACTTTCTTTCTGATGTCACAGAATTGAAAAGGGAACTCTCCTGTCACGACATAAATAAATTGCTATATAATAGCTTACGCAGACCTTGTTTTGTCAACTTTCATAGTAACAAGTTATAGCAAAGTAGATCGTTCAGATATGGCCAATCAATTATCTAAGCATGTTATGAATATGCTCACAGCAAAAAGCATTGATTTACACTGGGGCAAAGTCTAGGAGCTGGATGTAGTAACCACTTACAATATCTGTACTAGGCAAAGGAGGAAATTCACCTGTCGCCACCATGTTCCACACTTGGGCCCATTGCAAAGCTCCATAAATAACATACCCCGTTCCAAACAAATAATGGAACCTGGATTGGTAAAGAGTTTTAGATTTTTTTTTTTTTTTTTGGTTTGATGTTTCACCGAATGGAGGCTCTACAAAAATTTTTTAGCAGTTCATTTACAAGTCTCTAAAGTAAATTATTTTAGACCAAATCAAGTGGGCTTAAATGACCAGAACTGGATTTGGGTTTGCTGTTGATTAGTTCTCAAACATAAATAAAGACTGAAATATTTTGGATTTTCACGTGTTAAAGTCTTATCCAGAGGTGCAGTAGAACGAAGGTATTGATTTTATCAAGAAAATTGCTCATTGGTCAAGAAGTTGCATGAAAATAATATTTAAGTAGACACAGAATTCGGAATATAAGAAGATGAAATGACGATGTGGTAGTTGGCATTACTTTTTCTCAGATAAACAGGGGACTGAGCACAACATATCCCTGGCTCAAGGAAAATTCAGGGTTCTGATGGAGATAAACTTACCCTCAAGACAGCCCAGACTCGTCAGCATCTCACAGTTAATTAAAGAAGTGAGTGAAGGCATCAAGGCCTGCTCCCTTCTGCCTGAATAATTCACTGCCTGTATCCATTATTAAAGCTCCTTCCTTCACCACAATGATTCCCAGCTCGAGATGGATTGGTCTCAGACCGAGAGATAAATTGTAACAAGGCCTACAGCTATATTAATAAATTGAAATGAACATTTATTTGCTCATCTAATTAGAACTGTAGTTTTTCCAAATAGTGTAGTAATGCATTACCTTGACAGGCAGCACTACCTACATTCTGTGAGATAAAATGAACAGGAGGCTTTGCCCCAGATTTGGGGTTTCTCTGGGTGAAAAGTTCTTTGGTGGCTGCTGTTCCATTTAAACCATTCATTCCCTCCCTATGCTCTGCCGATCCTATCTCTCCAGGATTGATGGGAGCTTAGCTTTTGAGGTACTTAGTCAGAGTGCTGCAAAGAAGCGTGCATATAGAACGTACATTCTTCTTTTGTCCTGCCTCTCTTTTTAAAGTGTTGCAAGGGGGGGAATAAAAAAAAGAAGAGGGATTTGAAGATTTTCCCCACCCCTCCCCATCCCCATTTCCCTTCATTAGGATTACAAAGCGTTATAGCTCAGTGGTTCAAAGAACTGGTGCTCTGGGGTCTGGCAAACAAGGGTTTGATTCCTGCCTCAGTCACTTACTTGTGCACAGTTTCGGTTTCTTCCTCTGCAAAATGAAAATCATAATACCCATTTCGGCAAGGTCCATATGCACTTTGGAGAGATTATCTGTAAAGTGTGGAACTCATCCAAAAAACAAAAAGGAAAACCCCATTGCCATCAAGGTGATTCCAATTCATAGCAACCTACTAGGACAGAGTAGAACTGCCCCATAGGGGTTCCCAGGCTGTAATCTTTATGGAAGCAGGCTACCACATCTTTCTCCCTTAGAGTGTCAGCAGACGAGTGCTTAACCACTGGGCCACAGTTCGCCTTCACGGAACCCATAATAAAAAAACTGTTGCAGTCAAGTCGGTTCCGACTCACTAGTGACCTTATGGAAAACCCTTGTGGTCTAGGGGCAAAGTGCTACAGCTGCTAACCAAAAGCTTGAAGGTTAAAATCCACCAGGCGCTCCTTGGAAACTCTATGGGGCAGTTCTACTCTGTCCTCTAGGGTCACTATGACTGATGGGTTTGGGTTTTTTGGTTTAGCCACCCTATAGGACAAAGTAGAGCTGCCCCATAGGGTTTCCGAGGAGCGGGTGGTGGATTCAAACTGCCAACCTTTTGGTTAGCAGCCAAGCTCTTAACCACTAAACTACCAGGGCTCCATGGAACCCGTAGTAAGTGCTTAATCAATGATAATTGCTCTTATTATTCAACAATTCTTGCTTTTCCCTGTTTTCAAATTAGAATAAAAATCATTTTATCACTTTAGCAGCATGGAGAGTTCCTTATATAACACAGCTAGCTCTCTATTTCTGAAGGATGAAAATGACTATCGTGGTCAGGATTATATCAACAAAAAACCCCTTTCATTATGAATGATAAGCAGAGCAAAAGCCCTGTCTTCCCCACCTAGACTATGAACTCTCATAGGTTCATGTCCTCTGCCTTCCCAGGCAGAGTGCAAGGACATAGCAGGAGCTCAGTAATGAGTTTTTGATCTTAATGACACATGTGGTTATTACATAAACTCTTATAAAATAAACACTACTCTGTTGCGATCCATAACACCCTAAAATATATAGAGGCTAGAGAAGTTGGATCTCTTCTTGATTTTAGACGGCATTCGGATTTAAAATCACACTTCCCAAGTCCTCAGCCATGTTTGCATAAGAGGAATATACTTTCTTTCTTAATGAGAAGAAGTCATATTTACCACATACTTGTTTCATGTTTGAATTCTGTTGCCAAAATAGGGGACTTTTAAAAATAAATGCCCTGCGGGGGTTTGGGGACTATGGCTTAAGGGGACTTCTAAGTCAATTGGCAAAATAATTCTATTATGAAAACATTCTGCATCCCACTTTGAAATGTGGCGTCTGGGGTCTTAAATGCTAACAAGCGGCCATCTAAGATGCATCAATTGGTCTCAACCCACCTGGATCAAAGGAGAATGAAGAACACCGAGGTCACACGATAATTACGAGCCCAAGAGACAGAAAGGGCCACATGAACCAGAGACTTACATCATCCTGAGACCAGAAGAACTAGATGGTGCCTGGCCACAACTGATGACTGCCCTGACAGGGAACACAACAGAGAACCCCTGAGGGAGCAGGAGATCAGTGGGATGCAGACCCCAAATTCTCATAAAAAGACCAGACTTAATGGTCTGACTGAGACTAGAAGAATCCCGGCGGTCATGGTCCCCAAACCTTCTGTTGGCCCAGGACAGGAACCATTCCAGAAGACTACTCATCAGACATGGAAGGGACTGGACAATGGGTAGGAGAGAGATGCTGATGAAGAGTGAGCTACTTGTATCAGGTGGGCACTTGAGACTGTGTTGGCATCTCCTGTCTGGAGGGGAGATAGGAGGATAGAGAGGGTTAGAAACTGGCAAAATCATCACAAAAAGAGAGACTGGAAGGGCTGACTCATTAGGGGGAGAGTAAGTGGGAGTATGGAGTAAGGTGTATATAAGCTTATATGTGACAGACTGACTTGATCTGTAAACATTCACTTAATGCTCAATAAAAATTATTAAAACAAACAAAAACAAAACAAAAAAAAATAAATGCCTTTTTTGCCAAAACAAGCATCAGGTCCCTTAACCTGCTCTTCGCCTTTCAAATAAGGTGGGAAATTACTGATGATTGCTTCTTCGGTAGGTTCCCACAGAGACGGTACCAGTTAAGAAATAGTTTTAGACTTGGTTAGAGAGAAAGAGCACTTTTGGTTTTTCTCCAGTCTATTTCAAAACTGTTGAATAGGACAAACTTCAATAAGTTCAAAACCCTTCCTGCAAATAAAATTAAAAAAAAAAGGAAAATAACTTGTGGTATTAAATACATTACTTCAAGATCACCCAGTGCCTCCCCCACCCCCCGCCCCCCAATGGCTTTGCCTCCTGGGCAAGAGTATAAATTAAACAAATCCCTATCAAAGTATATATTATCTAAACAGTTATGGTGCATTTTCCTACAGTGGGTTCTTAATCAATACAATGCAAAGAAATAGGATTCAATTTAGATACTCCTTCAGTAGTTTTTCATGCTAAATACATCATGCATAATGATCGTTGAAACACAATACAGATTGGAATAAAATTATATTTATCCATTTTATTACCTCTTTTTTTCTCCTATTTTCAAACAAATGCAATCAGGTAAAAAGTCCAGTGAGTGTAGAAGGTTATAAAGTAAAACGTAAAAATCCTTCACTCCTCATACCAGGTCTTCCAATCCCACTATCTAGGAGTAATCACTGTTAATATTTTCTTGTATATCCTGCCAGAAAGTTCCATGTTTACACAATTATATGTATATGCCTCCTATTTTGTTCTGTTTTACACAAATGAATTCTAACTATATATGTTGTTTTAATTTCTTTTTAACTTAATGTTATATTTTGGATCTCTTTCCATGTAGGTCTATCCCATTTTTTTAAAGGTTGCATAGTATTTTTAGCTTAGAGATATTATATTTTATTTAACTGTTCCCCTGTTAATGACTATTAAACTTCTTGCAATTTTTTGGTACTGCAAGTAATACTTCAGTGAACATCCTTGTAACAATATGTTTATTTACAAAATGTTTAATCAACTGAGTCATACAACATGTAACTTTAAAAATAGACTTTGCCAAATTTTTCTCCAAAATGCAGACTTCAAAAAGTTTTTCTAGTGTTTAATGGGATTCTTCTGAGTAGAGGAATACAATTAAAATCTAGTCAAGTCACAGTAAATTATTCCTTTTAACAATTAGCTATGAATTATATTCATTTAATTGCAATTATGCTATTTAACAATTGTAGTGCTCACTCATTGATTAGAGAATTAGCAATGTGCTTCATTCAAGACAGAATGAAATGTCCCAGGGTGCCTGGTCTGAGCTCAGTCAATTCAATAGAATATTCAGGAGCAGAATTTCAGATGATAATTAGAACTAAACCTAGAGACATTTTACTATCCTAGGTTTCTTCAAAAGTTTTTTTTAGGTTTTGTTTTTCCCGATTGGGATTACCAACATTATCACTCTTTTTCCTGATGGAAGAGCAAAATACAAATGCAATATATTGCCATCTTATTAAAGTTACATTACAATTTTCTTTTTAATGTGAAGCCATGGGGAACTCAAGATTGGTGTATAGAGCTTCTCAAGTCTGGATTTTTTAGAAGAACCGAAGAGGAAAGCAAAGGTATGCTAAGCTTATAATAGTTTTCACTTGGCGTTAAGAAGTAAATGATTTTTCAACACGACAAGTGAGGCAGAATCAGTTCTGCCCACCTTCCATAATAATAGAATCTGTGATTTTTAGCTGACTGCATCGCAGCCCAGATTGAAGGTCTTGTGGTTAGGGTAGCCATGAACTGAGGTCTGTCTAGTGAGATGTATACAGAAATGATGTGTGCAGCTTTCAGATTATTCCTGCAAAGTGAGGAAAGTGTCCACTTTTCCCTTTTTCCCTCCTGCCACATCTGAAATGCTGATGTAGCGGAGCCATCTTGGATCACTGGGGTAAGGACAATACCATGGTGATTCAGAAACGCAAATGTAGAGCTGCAACATGGAGCCACAGGCCAACCTTGTCCTGCTTACACACAAACCATCCCAGGAGAGAGAGCTAAGGTTCATTATTTGATTTTACATTGTGTCTTGAGTTTCTTTTCCAGAGGCGAAACATGTAGCCTTACTAATGTAAGACTCCAAGTTTTAGAATTCTCAAACAACTTAGATTGCAGATCTCAGGCAAAACGCCCTGCATTAGCAGTTCTCTATTTTCTTCTACATCTGTTTGTGAATTGTGTCTCTTGGATAAGCACATCTCTCTCTTAGGACTTTACTAAAAGCAGCAAGAAAGTCTAGCACGTGCCAACATTCTGAATTGCTTAAGAGTCAGGCAGACTGCTTTCCTGGAGTCTGAAAAAATATTTTGCCCCATGTAATACGAATCAACTAGCTTTACCCTCCTGCAATATCTGTGCTCACTGCCCTACCTGTTCCATTAAGCAAATTAGACATTTTAGGTTCTGTTACCTGAAGCGCCACCCCAACCCCCCCCCCCCACCACTTCTGATACCATATTCTATTTCAGTTAGGAATTCATTTGGCTGTGCAAAACAGAGACCAGAAAACGGAGAGGCTTAAACAATGTGTGGAAACCCTGGTGGTATAGTGGTTAAGTGCTACAACTACTAACCAAAAGTTGGCAGTTCGAATCCACCAGGCGCTCCTTGGAAACTCTATGAGGCGGTTCTACTCTGACCTGTAGGGTCACTATGAGTCGGAATTGACTCAACAACAACAGGTTTTGTTTTGTTTTGTTTTTTAAACAATGTATGTGTATACGTGTGTGTGTGTGTGTGTGTGTGTGTGTGTGTATACGTGTTAGGGAGGGGAGGGCTCACGACAAGAGAGGTCCAGAGGCTGGTCATGACTGGCTATATGATTTTCTTTGCCTTTCCCTCCCAGTTAGTTGCAAAATGACTAGCTGCCTCCAGCCACTGCTGAAGAAAACACAAGAGCAAAATGTGTGGCTCCCAGCTGCTTCTGTCTTATTTTGGGTAACTTTATGTAATTTCCTATATATCACTGGCCAGATGTGTGTTATGTGACCATCTCTAACTGCAAAGAAGGCTGGAAATGCTGTTTTTTCTGGGCACATAGCCACTTCTACCCAATGAGGGTTTTGGCTGTCAAGAAAGTCAAAACAGAAGATTGTTTTATTTTACATAATCCATTCTAAAATTTTTATATCCTGAGGGTTTATTCCAATTTGATATTTTGATAATCTCCCAATTCAAAAAATATATCCTTTATGTATTTCCTTATATAAATATTGTTATTATAGGCCACCTAAATGAAATGAAATGCATTAGGGCATCTTTATTAAGAATTGTTATATAGGTATTCCTTTTTCAGGTAGTATACCTGTGTGCTCATGTTTCAGAAATGATAATATAATGTATGGAAGAGCCATTGATGCCTAAGTTTCCCTTTCCTGAGAGGTTTTCTTTTACCCTGAAAGCAGAGAAACTCATGTGCTTAAAGAAGCATGACAAAACTGCTTTCTGAAAAAAAGAATGAGAGAGAAAAAAAATTGCAGACTAAATGGCATGACTGGGTTAGGTGAGCAGATCGTACTCTTTCTTCTTGAAACCCTAAAAGCTGTGATGAAAATTTTACATAAAGCCTGTGGGGTTTCCAGCACACTAGTAGTGATGTTCTATGGTCACTCTCATTTTTCTCCTTCTGGGAATTCAATTTGTCCCTATTATGCCAAGGTCATGGATTGAAGAATCTTAGTGGCCATCAAGGCTCTGCCTTTGAAGCAAAGGGTCAATGCATTAGTACAAAAGAGAATTAAACCAGTGTGCCGGCTCACCAAATGGTGTTTAATTCATTGAAAAGGAATGACCAGCGTTCTTATTCTAGGTTTCCATCTGGACAATCAGAAGCCCCCCTTCTCCCAAACAAGAACTTCATTAATGAATATTCAACGGAAAGTATTACTTCATTGTCAGCTCTAATTGCTAGTTTTACCTTATTAGTAGAAGCTTTTCTGTGGCTGAGCCTGACATACATTTGTTTGCACACTGTTATTAGTCAAGACTCAGTGAAGTCTTGTAATTAACACCTCCACATTATCTCATGCAGTGAAAGCAAAGACAAAACCAGATGACTCACTTTGTTTCAGCTTTGCTCTTGTTTTCTGATATAGAAGCACTTAAGGAGAAGTGTAAGCTCATCAGAATGCCATATGGAGCCAACAGAAACCATAAAAGGGTTTTCAGGAAGCAGTGCATGGAAGTTCATTAAGTGAACAACACTACAATCAACATCCTGATCTAAAACTCTACCCAGCACTAATAAATTGCACAGGTACGTTACCTGCACCACACTCAATAGCGATTCTAGGTCACTGAGGAAGGATCCATGCTCCCAAGGAGCAGGGGAGATAGATAACATACTCTCTGTAAATATAATGAAGTTAATGATTCACATGACAGTTAAATAGCTTTCAGAAATCTTATCAGTTTAGAGATAAAGCAGACCCACACGATAACTGTATTTTAATCATCTCTACCATTGACAACACTAGCTAAAAGCTGGCTCCCAGGGGCCTATAATTGATATTTCCTAGGCAAGTGGGGGTGGAGGGGTGGGAGAATGTCAACAGTTCATATTTCAGTTTTATATTCGGGAAGGGATCTTTTTTTTCCCAAAGGTTTCTGTTAAAAATTTTCTAGCATAAGAGATTTGAGAGAGCAAGAAATCATCCTGCCTTTTTCCTTTGATTGACCAAGTTAGCCTAATTGCCTTATTATTGTAATTTTTTTAATTCAAAAATAAAACACCCAAAATCTTAACAGAGAAAGACAACATCATCTGAGATTTTAGCAATTAAATGTAAGGAATCTATTGTAGTTCGAAAAAAAAAAAAAGGAATTGCTTATTTCCTGTTTGCAAACACTTCTTTCCTACAACAGTATAAACAGGGAGAAAAGCGGGTACAATAGGAAGGAGGAATAACATAAACGCAATGACATAGCGGCCTTTCAATTAACAAGTATTCCCAAAGCAATGAAGAATTTGGCTATTAAACTAAAATTGCTGTTACACAGAACTTGCCCAGGTTAAATGGTCAGATACAAAATCTAGAAAATCTTGTTTACAAATGGAAACAGTCCAAAAGTTTTAATGGGCCTCTGTCTGCGCGAAGTTTTTAATATTACAAAAGTACTCATCAGAAAGAAACAATTAAGAATGCTCAAAATTTGCCAGGCTCCTCCAGAAACACCTCTGCTGAGCTTGTAGCTGGTCATGTGCAGAGGACTAGGCCATGTATGTATTTTACACTGTCCCTCTTGTCATCCAAGTCACACCCTATATGGTACTGGTTTATCATTTTGTGTCTACACATATGCTGACTTCAGTGATTGAGTCACAAACGTTACCGCATCATTGTGATTTGAGAAAATTATTAAACACAGAGAGCTTCATCACTGAGATCCCAGGAGCGCTATCCCAACTCCACCAGCTAAGTCTCATGGCCTTATGTGTATTTTACCTCCGCTTACAAACACCACTATTACAACATTTGCACATTCGTGCCCCTTCACATGCTTTGGCAATAGATGGCTGCTTTGCCCTACTGGTCCCACTCTGGCCCCAAGGTTTAGGTTTCTGCATATCTATTGCACCAGAAGAGCACAGTCTGAAAATAGCAACATGGGCTGTTTTTTGGCCAGTGAAGAGGAAGGCTAATAATAGCATTGCTTCATTGTTTGGCATGGACTCAAGGCTAGAGCAGCCAAGGAGCAGCACACGCTGCAGTAACCAAATCATAAAATTTCTCCAGGGGATGGTGCAGCTTTTCAGAACACGTTTTATATTCTGGGATTGCTCAGGAAGGAAATACTTCAGAAGTTGTTTTGACATAAGTGTGGTTTGTTTCCAATTTGAAGGGACGGGGATGGGGCTGGAGAGATAAGCCAGGAGGTCAGTTGCAGAAGGGATGCAAAAATCTTGTGGAAGAGTTCCTGGCAGGTGGTGAGAGGGCTGTGGCTCCTAAACCCGCAGCCTGGCAGGGAGTTTGTCCCTGCCGGTTCCCAGGGCGCTCTCAGCACAGCCTTTTACACTCCTATTATGTTTATTTCTGTTGAACTTAAAGAGCGACCTTTTCCAAACGGCAGTGCATTGCTGACCCACATGCATTTCTGAGACCTAATTTCACTGAATGGCTTCGTTGTTCCTGCAGAAGAGAACTCTTTTGGAGAAAAGGGGAAGAGGCTGAGGATAAAGAGCATGGCAATGGAAATCTTTCAAGCTTTGAATTCTGCCTGCTATTAATAATTTAGAAGTGTTTTTAATGCCCTGATATGGAAGGAAGATTTTTTGACACCAAAGGCATCTAAATATTAATTTCAGAGGAATTGGTTGTTACAAGCAGTTAACATCCATTTTGTTAGTTGACCTCCCAAGAAAGGTTAATGCACTAAAATCTGGCCATTAAGTATAGTAACAAATGTTTTTCAGGGAGGTTATTACTGCCATAAACTCTAATCCATGGTTCACAGGCAGCAGCTCTAGTGCAGTGCTCTGACTAATGAACAATTAACTATTTCTGAGCAGTTAATAAAGATTTTTTTCCCCACTAATCAACACACTCTACATGATCCTTATAATTACTAAAAACATTAAGCCTTGGGTATGAGTGCCCACACGTCAAACCGGAATTCTACTCTGAGCAAATGACAAATAGCAAACCTAATCCCATTTCACTTAATTTTTTTTCTAACATGTTCACTGAAATAAGAAATAATGGAATTCCTGAGTATTAGTAAAAGACGGCCTACTTTGAAGCATTTGCTAAATGAGTATTGATGAGGTCTTTGGTCATATTTTATTGTGATGGAAGATTTTACACTCCAATTTAGTTCTTGCTAGAATTGAGAAGTCAATTGTCCATAAACAGTGTTTTTGGCTTGCTTGTTTTCTTTTGTTTTTCTGTTAATAAAAAGCACACTCACTCACAAGAAAACAGGAGGCAGAGACTTGTGTGAGAAACGTTAATATCTGCCTCATAACAATAAGAGGAAAAGGTACAACCTAACCTTTCTAAAAAGCCTCCGGGCAGTGTTTTGCTTTTCAATGGAAAGGTCGTCTAGCATTAATTAAAGTCACTTTCCCGCTGAGGACTAAGCATTTGGCATCACTTTGAAAAAAAAAAAAAGGCTCCAAGAAAGTTGCTCATACCGATGTCTTAGAGACCCAAATTTAAAGCCGCACAGCCCAAGCAGTGGGCTAGCCTTTAAGAAGAAATAATCTTCTTTCAGAATCAAAAGTCTGAACAATTAATGCACTGAGCCCTTAGATGCCTCTGGAGACATAGGCCAGAATTAATAGCGTAAAACCAAAAAAGGTAAGAATTGGTTACCTTTCCCTAGGACAATTACCTCTCGTTCAAGCAGGATCAACCTTCATATTTACACACACCCTTTTTCTGTTTGACTTTAGCTAAATCATTTCTTTGTAACAGGAGCCCCATATGAAAAGACAGGAGGAAGAGAAACCAGACAGCGAGAATAAAAGGGACATCATCTTACAGAAGAGAAAATGTATTTTGGGAAGTTTGAATTATACACAAAAGTTTTAAAAGGGGTCAAATATACAGGCAATGTATCACCTTCTATATATATATGGGGTTTGTGTGTGTGTGTGTATAATATTCAACACATTGTACCTGCCTAAAAAAGCAGTACGGTTGGGTTATCTAGGTACATCAAGATTTGTATGAACATTGTTCATTTGTTGGGCACTTGATTTAAGATAAGAGCAGTGATTTTTTTCTAGTGAAGGCGAGTGATTTAGCCTTTCTAAACCTCAGGTTTCTCATCTGTAAAATGATATTATAAATTGACTTTGTCAGGTAGTTGTGAATATTAGTGATAATATGAACTTGGTATATAGAAGGGCCTAAGAAATACTAGTATAAATTTGTCATATATTATGTCCATGGCTTGTGTATTTTTTCTCATTTTATAAAAATTCCGCACAAAACTCTTTGCTCCGAAATTGGAATCAAGGGGCAGTAACACATTAGCCTGACTTCTGAGAACTGGGACTTTTGTGAAGTCTTAGCTCACCCATCACAGCCCCATCACTTAACACAAAGCTTTCCCTGGTGTCTTAGCCAGAAATACACATTCCCTCCTCTGCGTTCCAATTTGCCGGGTACTTTTCTTGTGCCATTCTTCACGCTCAGTCCTTGTTGACAGTGATTCATAGATAGATCTGGGATCTGCATTCCCCACACTTAGTTCAGTGCCTCAACCATAAGAGCTAAAAAAGAGCTTCATAAATTTCACTAATTCTATTCTATGGCAATTTTTCTGGCTAACACATAGTGGGTGAGTGAATGAAGGAATGACTTTGGAGGCCATTTTTATTCTTTTGTGGTGTATCCCCTCTCCCACTCTTGTTCACTTCTAAACTGCATCTTTAGAAGTTTGCCCTACCATGCCCCTCTGCCCCGTCTCCCCATGGCTGATCAGTTGACAGTAAAAAGACAGCTAAAAGGCAGGTATTCAGGTGGCTGGGTCATTTCTAAGCTGGGTGTTCGCAGATCAGGGGTTTCCTGCACTTTGACAAGGATTCTAAAGTGAATGTGGTAAACAGGAAGCTGCAGACTGAGACTCTATAAAGATGAATCAAATTGTGTTTTGAAGTCACTGGTTTCCCCCATCCCTATAGCCATATCCCTCATTGTCCATAGAAATCACAGAAAAGAGAGGTTAACATTCCAGGCTTACTAGTGATTTCCTGTGTTGACCTTTGACATGCTCTTTAACCTTTTTGGACTTTAGTTTTCTCATCAAGAATAACAACTTAGCCTATTCTAATTACTTCATAGACTTGCTGGGCAAATCACATGAGATGTTATATTAAAAATTTAGCAAAGAGAAAAGTACTACATAAAAAAATTACTACTATTAGATGTAGATATTAAAAGAGGATTGTATTACCTAATATAACACACTTTTCCTTAACAATTAACATGAGCTGGGTTGATCTATTAAGAATGAGGAAAATTAGATTTATTTACAAACAAAATGCAGTTAAAAACAGGAAGGAACCATAGAAAGGTAGTTTATTGTTATAACAGGTTAAGAATTTGCCAGATTACCCTCATAATGCTCTGTACCCTCTGCACTCACAATGAATGTCCACTGTGTTTGGAATAAACAACACGTTTGAGAACGCTATCAAATTAAAATGGCTTTCCTGGTTTCATCAGTGAGAGAAATCAAGACTATCAATTTAATACCCACTCCTTCTCCTCAATACATCTCACTTGGTCATTATTTAACAGTGAGCACATGGTCTCAGTGACACTTAGCAAATCCAGAACATATGTAATTTCCATTCCCAGCACCAATTTTGATCAAGCCAGTTCTGAAGTGTAGCAAATGAATTTAAGTACAAGGTTGATGCTGCACTGAGCACTGACACTTTCCTGCTCCAAAGGAAGACGAATGTAAATACTGGAAAAACAGTCTAGAGAACAATTGAAAATGGGTTCAATGTCTTCATCCTCTGAGAATATGTGCGTGCATGTGTGCATTTGTAGTTGCTCTTTCATAAAATGCATATGTGTCTGTTTTTTTTCTGAAGCATCCCTCTGTTGTGGGTAGGTTTCACAGAGGGGTTCCAGCTTGTAAAGGTTAACCGTGCAGAAATCAAGGCTTTGTACATTTTTGCAAAGGTCACACTCATCAGCAGTTCCGGAAAGACTGCTGGGAAGGGCCGTGGTAACTACCCCGTGATTGAACCATGGCTCTGGGTTTCATTTCCTTCAGAACCCTGCCACAGACCCTGGTTGTGTCACCAAGAGATAAAGAGGCTGCTCAGTCACTCGAAATTCAATTTGTACATTACTCAAATCTAGCCCACCTCTTTCCTTCATGGTGTCTGGCAGCTGCTTGCTGGCACTCTGCATTTCAAATGCCTGAGCTGCAGGAAGCTGCTTAATAAATGGGATAGGTTTTGATTAATGTAACAAGACGAAAATAGACCATGATGTAATGTGTATCTCAGTAGGAATCTCAGATCAAATTGGATTGTTTCAAGGGACCGTGCTGTAGCAAAGAGTTTTCTCTGAAGAAAAGTATTTATGTTTTTATAGCACCTTAAAGGGTGAAAGTGTAGAATGTGTACATTTTGGTCCTGGAAGCCTGCCCTGTAGGTCTATGAGTTTCTATTATAGGTGGCCACACAAGAAGCTCCAGAGAAAACCAGGCATTTGACATTGACTCGAGTCCACTAAGGATCATCTATATCTCACTCGAAGCCCTGGTATTATTTTTTTAAAACAGCAAAGGCTAATAGAAACGATAGTAGTAAAATCCTTGCAGTATCTGTAAAATCAGTATTTAAGTGACGCATTTACTTTCATCTCACGATCTAAAAGCCTTATGGAACCCTATGCATAAAGGCCCTGATTTAAACTTCTCCTTTCTCAGTGGATAAAATAATTGGAATTCATGTTGCTTAATTCTGGAGAGAAAGATTGGTGAAAAGAAAAACAATAGTCTTATATGACAAGATCCCATTATGTTTGCTAAGGAATGGTGCACTATGTAAAAGAAATAGGGTCATTTTTCTTAATGAAGTTTGTGATAATGAAAGTTTAAAACAAAGAGTCTGGAATGTACTAAAAGGAAAAACTAAAGGAAATAAATTTATTGTTCTTAATTAGTGTTCAGTAAATCCATACATCATAAAAAAAAAAAAAAAGAAACACCAAACCCGTTGCTGTAGAATCAACTCATAGTGACCCTATAGCACAGGCTAGAACTGCCCCATAGAGTTTCAAAGGAGCACTTGGTGGATTCAAACTGCCAACCTTTTGGTTAGCACCTATAGCACTTAACTACTACGCCAACAGGGTTTCCCCATGCATTATAAATTTCTTGAAATCACTTTGGGTATTCAAAGTATGTTTTGGGGTGGGGGCATGATTGGTGGGAGCCAGGAGGTGGAGACAACCGTCTTCTCTTGCTTCACACAGAATTAGACTGTTGGAAAAAATTAACCATTTTTATTTTTCCCTATAGGTAAATTTTGTCTTCCCACTATGAGAATTTGTGTAATTTGTGAATGGTGCCACATTCTAGTTACTGCAAAGAAGTTGACTTGTTAAGAGTTACATTGCCTATGAGGGAGAGCCAAAATTAATACACATGGGCTGTTTTAGTAATTTTTTTCCCACTAAATTTGCCCATCTAAGCAAAGTACCTTTCTCATCAGATGTTCAAACTAATAAACCAAGATCATCGATTCCATATGGATGTTGTTGTTGTTGTTGTATGCCATCGAGTCGATTCCGACTCCTTATGACCCTACAGAACAGAGTAGAACTACCCCATTTCCAAGGCTGTAATCTTAATGGAGAAGATTGCCACATTTTTCTCCCACAAAGTGGCTAGTAGATTCAAACCACCAGCCTTTCAGCTGAACACTTAACCACTGAGCCACCAGGGCTCCTTTCAATATGGATACTTTAACTTAAAACAGAGCAAAACTCTCCCAGCCACTTACCACTGTGTCAAACAAGTCAGCCATTTAACAAGACAGTATCAACAATAAAGTAAAATCCATCACCAGTCCAGGGCAAACAACAAAAATTTCTTTAAACCGTGCTGACACAACTTATCTTTCTGAACACTAGCATCATGATTACAGTAATCATCTGAGTCCAATCCACTCAAGGAACTTGCCCTTAATATGCTTAACATTATTCTTTACAGAAGTCTTTTCAAAGGCAGTAATACTGATGAGTTGAAAATAACTCTATACTGTTGCTGTTTGGTGCTGACAATTTGGCTTCTCGTGTATACCTTATAACATTTATGGTGACCTGATATATACCAGAATGAAACATTGCCCAGTCCCATGCCATCTTCATGATCTTTGGTATGTTTGAATCCATTGTTGTGGCTGATGTGTCAATTCATCTCATTGAAAAAAAAAAAAAATTCATCTCATTGAGGATGCCCCTAATTTTCACTGACCCACTATGTCACTGAACGTGAAGTCCTTTTCTAGTGATTGGTCTTTCCTGATGATGTGTCGAAAGTAAGTGACCTGAAGTCACCACCCTTACTTCTGAGGAGCATTCTGGCTATACTTCCTCCAAGATGGCTTCCTTCTGGTAGTCTACAGTATATTCATATTCTTCACCAACACCGTAATTCAAATACATCAATTATTCTTCAGATTTCTTTATTCTGTCTAGTTTTCCCATGCATATGAGGTGATTAAAAAGACCATGGCTTGAGTCAGACACACCTTAGTCCTCAAAGTGATATCTTTGTATTTTAATACTTTAAAGAGATGTTTTGCAGCAGATTTGCCCAGTGCAATATGTCCTTTGATTTCTTGACAGCTGCTTCCAGGGACATTGATTATGGATCCAAATAGAATGAAAGTGTTGAAAGCTTCAATTTTTTTTTCCATTTTTTTAATGATGTTGTCTATTGGTTCAGCTGTGAACATTTTTATTTTCTTTATCTTCAGACATAATTCATACTGAAAGTTGTAGTCTTCAAGTCATCAGTAAGTACTTCAAGTCTTCTTCATTTTCAGCAAACAAGGTTGTGCCATCTGCATATCACAGATTGTTAGTGATGTCATATTCTACCTCATATAAGCCAGCTTCATGGATTATTTGTTCAGCGTACAGATTGAATGAGAAAGGCAAAATGATACAACCCTGTTGCACACCTTTTCCAATTTTGAAGCACTCTACACTAAATGAAATTGACTCAATTTTTATGTTAGTCCACAATATGTGGTGTTAGTGTTGATTTTGATTCTTCACTGAAAAAATTGGTAAAACCCTTTCACCGGTATTATTTAGGGGAAAAATAATCCTGCCACTAATCCCTTATGGGTCCCCTACTGATCCTTGTTCCACGTTGACTCATGTTAGACTCTCGACTTTGTTGGACCAAGATGGGCATGCTAACTGCAGAACGTTTTTTATTTTCTCAAGATTTTTATTTAAGAATCAGAGTTTTCATTGACTATATTAACACAGATTATCGCAGTTTCTATTTGAAAAGCACAGTGCAGATGTGGTCTCAAATTTAAACAAGCTTAGAGTTCCATCAGCTTGAATAAAATTGTGATAATAAAACTAAAATAGACAAGAAGCCTACTTCAGACAGGGTTACATAAATTTAATGTTTCCTAATTCGAATCTTCTAATATCTTAGACTTTTGATGAGAATTGCATTCAAACTTTCATGCAAAAAGGTATGCAGATGTTCATTTGTTCATAAGCACAATACACTTAACTTGTTCATAAACAAGTGTTTAGTGCTAGCAGAATAAAATATGACCATTTAAATGTCCTGCCTGAACATACAGGCTGACAGAATAACTCTAAGCCAAAAAGTAATCATTGTCGCAAGACTCATGCTTTGTGAACTCAGTCAAAGAAATGTGTATTGAGACTGGATGGCTTTTGTGTTTACTGGGGCTTTTCACCCCTTTCTCTAGGTCCTGCAGAGTTGACCCTAGCCTCCTTTGAAGTCTGTGGTAACCACAGGATAAGATCAAATGCATTGGAGTGGGTTGGGCAAGGCAGCAGGAAGAGAGTTCATTAAGTGCTCGCTTTATATGTATATATATATATTTTTTTTTAATTGTATTTTTGGTGGAAGTGTACACAGCAAAACAGGTTCACATTCAACAATTTCTGCATGTATTATTCAGTGACATTGGTTACATTCTTCATATAGTCTTGACATTCTCATATTTTTGTTTTACTTGTTCCATTCCCATTAAGCTATCTTCACAGCCTGCCTCTCCCCACTCCCCCATCTATTCTTTAAAGTGTTTGTTGACTATTTGATCTCATATAGATGGTTTTTTAAAAGAGCACAGTATTCAAGGTTGATATTCATTACTTTATGAACTAACTTGCTATTTAGCTAGAAGATGACTTGGGGTGATTGTTTCAAGGCTTAAAGAATATCTTAGGGCAATAGTCACAGGGATTCATCCTGTTTCAGTGGGCCCAGTAAGTCTGTATTTTTTTTTATTTTAAGTTCTGTCCCACATTTTTCTCCTTTTCTATCAGGATTCTTCTGTTGTGGCCCCGAGCAGAAAGTATGGTTGTGGAAGCAAGGCACCATCTAGATCTTCTGGTCTCAGGGCAGAATATACCGTGGTTCCTGTAGACCATTAGTCCTGTAGATTGATTCCTTCTCTGAGTCTTGGGTTTCCATCTTTTCTCTTTTGCTCCAGATGAGTAGAGAACAATAGTCTTAGAAGGCCACTCACAAGCTTGTAAGACCACGGGTGACCACATTGTCCCATGAGACTATGATCCTAAGTTTTCAAACCAAGAAAATGAATCCCGTCACATGATTGGCTATGTTTAAATGTATCAATTTCTGTGACCCTTATTTGTCTTTATATATATAATGATGCTTTTACACATAACCAATCACTTCAAGGGATTAATCTTCTTGGTAGAAGGGATTAGTTTTCTTGGACGAAGAACTCATCATCAGGATCGGAAGAAGACTCATTAACAACTTTTGATATGCAGAAGACACAACCTTGCTTTCTGAAAGCAAAAAAGACTTGAAGTACTTACTGATGAAGATCAAAGACTACACCCTTCAGTATGGATTACACCTCAACATAAAGAAAACAAAAATCCTCACAACTGGGCCAATAAGCAACATCATGATAAACGCAGAAAAGATCGAAGTTTTCAAGGATTTCATTTTACTTGGAGCTATAATTGATGCCCATGAAACCAGCAGTGAAGAAATCAAACAACACATTGCATTGGGCAAGTCTGCTGCAAGAGATCTCTTGAAAGCATTAAAAGGCAAAGATGTCACTTTGAGGACTAAGGTGCACCTGACACTTCATGGTATTTTCAGTTGCGTCATATGCATGCAAAAGCTGGACGATGAGTAAGGAAAACCAAAGAAGAGTTGATGCATTTGAATTATGGTGTTGGTGAAGAATATTGAATATCCCATAGACTGTCAGAAGAACAAATAAGTCTGTCTTGGAAGAAGCACAGACAGAATATTCCTTAGAGGCAAGGATGTCAAGATTTTGTCTCATGTACTTTGGGCTTGTTACCAGGAGGGACCAGACCTTGGAGAAGGCCATCATGCATGGTAAAGTAGAGGGTAAGCAAAAAAGAGGAAGACTCTCAATAGAATGGAATGACACAGTGGCTGCAATAGGGGTCTCAAACATATTTTGAGGATGGCACAGGACCATGTATACAGATATAGATACACAGATAGTCTCTGACTTACGATGGGGTTTCATCTGGCGACTCTGTCATAGGTTGATTCTGATGTAAGTCCAGTACCTCTTTTTTTTTTTTTTTAGTTTAGTTTATAATTGCCTTTTATTATCAGTATTTTTATTTGTCTTTTGGGGGTCGGAAACATAACATATAAAATTACAGATATATTTTAAAACATACATACATACATTAAAAAGTACACAAATCGTAATTATTTACTCTGATGATGAAGAAGAGTTGGAGGACATTTACATTAATAACTCAGCTTGTGGAAAGTTCTAGATCATCTGAATTATCCTTGGGAATGGAGATGGCATTTCTAGTCAGAAAATTAGTGAGAGTTGTCTGCATGGTCCTTTTCTTTTCTTCTTCATGTATTTCCCAGTAACATCTCATGCTTCCCTAATGTGCTAATCAGCTTTAGCAAAGTGATCAGCATTTGGGTCCATGTTTTTGAGCAACTGAAACTCCTGGTTTACTTTAGTAAACTAAATCTATACGGCAGTGTTTTGAACAGTAAATCATAAAATTGAACATCTGTGAGTGAAAATCTGAGAATGATAATATGATAACATCAGCAAATTACACACTGCAGTGTTTTACATAGTACATATTACTAATGATAAAATGTTCAAAAAAATTCATAAGTGCGGTTCACTGTAACTGAAATCTGTCATAAGTCAGGAACTACCAGTACATACATACATACATATACACACAGACACACATATACGTGTACACACACATATATTTTGGATGCTGTTGTTGATGCAAAATTATATATAACATAACATTTACCAGAACATCTTTTGTGTATGTGTGTGTGTACAACCTATGGTCATCAGATACCTTGATTGAGCTTTGTACACTTCTCCCATGTTCAGTGCTACCTTTCCCATTACCATAAATAAAAAGCAACTAAAGAATGAATCTCTCTCTTCCCACCCCCATAATCACTAAGAAGTGTTGGTCTCTCTATATATAGTTTTTGTTGTCATTTTATAAAAGTGAGATCATACAATATTTGTCTTTTGTGATTGACTTATTCCTTTCAGCGCAATCTCCTCTAGGTTCATCAGTGTTGCAAGATTTTTTGGGAACTCATCTTTATGGCTACATAATATTCCATCATACTCATGTACCACATTTTCTTTACCTACTCATCCATTGATGAGTATTTAGGTTGTGGCCATCTTTAGGTTATTGTGAATAGTGCTGCAATGAACACAGATGTTTTATATGTCTGTTCATGTCTCCTCTATTAGATCTCTAGGGTATATATCAAGGAATGGAATTATTGAACCATAAGGTAACTCTATTTCTAATTTTTTTGATGAATCCCCATACTGCTTTCTATAGCAGCTGTACTGTTTTACTTTACCACCAGCAGTGGCTAAGGATCCCAGTGTTCCTACACCCTCAGTTTTTTTTTTAATTAATTGCCATTTTAGAAGGGGTGAAATGTTACCCCATTGTAGCTTTGATTTACGTTACTCTAGAGGCTAATGGGAGCCCTGGTGGTGCAGTGGTTAAGAGCTTGGCTGCTAACCAAAAGGTTGGCAATTCAAATCCACCAGCTGCTCCTCGGAAACCCATTGGGGTAATTCTACTCTGACTTACAGGGTAGCTATGAGTCAGAATTGACTCGATAGCAGTGGGTTTGGCTTGTTTTGGTTTAATGGCTAATGACAGAGAGTATCTTTTCATGTGTTTGTTGGCTGCTTGAATGTCCTCTTTGATAAAATATCTGTTCATCCCTTTTACCCATTTTTTTAATTGGGCTATTTGTCATTTTGTTGTTGAGTTGTTGAAGTTTCATATATATTCTGGAAATTAGGCCCTTATCAGATGTCATTTCTGACTATCTTTTCCCAGTCTCTAGGTTGTCTTTTTACTCTTCTGATAAAGTCTTTTGATGAGGATAAGTGTTTAATTTTTATGAGGTCCCAGTTATCTAATTTGTCTTGTGCCGCTCGTGCACTTGTTTGACATACGTGCTCATATTTTTATACCATTTTCAGTGGATCACAATGATTGCTGAGAGAATTCTAACTCCACATTCATATTTAAAAACTAATATTCTAAGACATAAACTTAGCTGGTTGGATGGACATGGGAAACCCAGGGTGGACAGGGGGAGTGTGCTGTCACATTGTAGGAATTGCTACCAGTGTCACATGACAGTGTACGTATAACATTTTGTATGAGAGGTTAACTTGAATTGCAAACTTCCACCTATGACATAAACTTATTGTTGTAGTAACATGAGTGCTAATATCCTATAGGGAAGCAAAATGGTTTTCCAGACATAAAAATAATTAATATTGTGTCATTGAATTATAAAAATATAATTATTCCCAAATATATTTACTGTATCCTTTTCTCCTTTTTGAGATCTCCTATTTTTGCTCTTGTGCACATATATCTGTACATGTTTCTGTACCTGTACTTACCTCAACATAACACAATGCCTAGTTTACCCAGATTTAATTCATTTAAGCATTTATTGAATGCTTTCTCTGTTCCAGGTGGTATGCTAGGAACTGGAGATGTAGCAATGAGTAAAACAGCTTGCATTACAGCGGGGGATAAAGAGAACAAATACATGAAACAATTTTATATCACACTCAAGACTACGAACAAAAGAAGACAAGGCAATAGGACAGACAGAGCAAGGCTGAGCACTTACTTTAAGTAAAAGCAGCCAATGAAAGCCTCTCTGAGAGGTTATCATCTGAACTGTGACCTATAGAAGCCAGCCATGCAGAGGTCCAGGTAACGGAAACAGCAAGTGCAGAGGTCCTGAGGGAACCCCAGACTTGACTTAGTAATTTTTACTTTGTGTGCCTTCCCTACCATAACATAAAGGAAGGTATCACGGCATCTAGGAAATAGCCAGTATATATTTATAAGGAAATTACAAGTAAATAATAATAATAGGTTATTATTACTAATAGTTAATTCAGAAACTATTCTAAATGCTTTCCCTATACTAAGTTATTTAATTCTCACAACAGCTCTTTGGAATGGATGAAGAAGCTGAGGTTCAAGGTTGGCAACTAAATTGCACAGGGTTATAGAGTTGATATATCAAAGTAGTTGATCTGCAATTTGAAACTTGGCATTCTGGCAGTTAACCACCCCACAGTTAACCACCTACTAGGCTACGACACAAGAAATGAAGGAAGAACATTTGTTTAATGGCAATGGTTATGAAAAGGGAAAAGAATTGACTTAAGCCCAGGACAGTTATCTCAGTGTACTTAACTCTGCAATATTCAAGAATCTAGAAAACGAAGCATTGATTATATTTTATTTTTTCATTGCCTGGGGTTAGAACAGGAGGCAAATGATGCCAAAGAACTGGTTTAGACTTTTCTAAGCAAGCGCATGTGTCCTGCCTACCCAGCTACCATTCGTACTAGTCTTCTGAGTAGTCGTCTCATGAAGATGTAATGCAGAACTAAAAAAAAAAAATCATAGTGTAGAAATCATGCTACTGCACAAAGACCCTCAATGTTCCCAAAATTTTCAAATTAAAGAATTGTGGTGATTCTAAGTGCAGGTTATCAATTCATCACCACTCAGCTTCAAAATCATCCTTTTTTCCTGCTCTGTGAAAATGAATGTGGGCCCTTGAATATTTTTCCTTTGCCAACAGGCTATGATGTTAAATTGTGTCAGTAAAAGATGCTACAGAAATGCTAGAGGAGGGTTTTGCTTCCTGGTTCAGGCGTCCTTGCTCCACAAACTTCTGAGCATGGGCATTTTCTCCAGCATCTGGCAAGTGCACCATGGGTGGTTTCTCCAGGTCCTGCTCTTACAGCATACGTGACATCTTCAGGGCCTGGCTCCTATAATGTGGACATGCTTTTGAAGTGCACAGAAGTTCCATAGTTCATGCAACTTTCCCCAGCATCTGCCTCAGGCGGCAGAGTGTCTCCAGTGAACACCTTCCCATGAATAACTTTCTCTGGCATCTGAGGGCAGATTCCCAGCAAGTCTACTGGTGCCACCTCACAGCAACTTCTCTGCCATTCAGTAAACCACAACCATGCCCTGTTCAATAAGGTCTGGAACTTGGCCCTAGGGAGACTCTTCCTTGGTTTCTGTATCCCAGCCATAGGTGTAGTGACTAATATATGCTATCTTATATAGTATGCTATTTGTCATCTCCTATTTCACCTTTCTTTTTTTTTTTTTTTTTACAGTCCTCTTTACTTCTTTTTAGCCAATACCTTGTTATTCTAATCCCCTCTTATCATTAATAATTATAGTAATTACCATGCAATTTCTCTTCCCTGAATGGAATTTGACAGGTATAGTACTATATAAACCTCTCCTAAGGATTTGTTTAATGTTGCAAGTTAGATTTCTGTAAGAGCAAGAATCATATTATAACATCACTTTTTACTTCAAGGGCATTAAAACTCTACACATAGCCTTCCATACTTGTGATCCCTGAGTATGTTCATGTAGGACCACATGTTCCTTGGCTGGCTTGTTTTCCATATTCTGCAGCACAGTCCACAGTTCACAGTGTTTATGAAGCTGATGCTCCAAAAACACTGAGACGAGATCCCAGTCCTGACAGTTCATCCTACTTCTCCCTACTTACCCACCCCACCTCAAACACCCTGCCACCACCCCCCTATATAAAACTTTTTTTTTTGGTCACTTAGTTAAAAAGATCATTGCTTCCTGACCTATATTCACTTCTGTGATTATCTTGACTATGCCAGAAAGGGTTTTTTTCTCTTCAACCCCAATTTGTGTTTTCTCACTCAGTTTTTCATTTCTTGCTTCATATTCCAGATCTATAATGTATAATGTAATAGACAGATCGATATAATTTCTTTCATTTTGCTCTTTTTTAATACTAGCCGTTCTTTTCCAGTAAAATTTCTTACATATGTCTGCATTTTAAAATGTTCTATGGTACTATGATGCTAGAGCTGCTAGCGTTATTTCCCTCATACTGCAGATGTTCACAACAAAAATCCATTGTCTAAATCTGAATTAGTCTGGTGGTTATTTACTGTGACCTCAGCATAAAGTTGATCTGCAAGTTCTATGCCAAAGGCCACTTGTTTCATTCCTAGCACATTTATATGATGGTTTTAAAGTGGAAAATCTTAAATCTGAAAAGATGCTTTCGAGTGCTATCAGTCCATACCTCACTTGGTCAAGCTGCTGTTTACTGTCAAATATGAGGGGTGCTTAATGGACTGGATGGCATAGGTTTTTTGGGGGGGGCGTTAATACTGAATATATCAGCCCCTTCTACCTTTCAGTATAAATTTATTCCACTGAGTCTCAGTCTAGGAAAAATGATATAAATTTTCATTAAAGAAAACACTGTATTACGACAGCACTAAATGAATCATCTCCAATCACATTTTAAAGGCTCGATTTATTTCCTGCACTTGGGAGGCACTACGTCGTAAAAATATTTTCACTAACAAGTATGAAATATTGCAATATAGATTTTTATATACATGGTATGTTGCAATGTAATACATTTCATTTTTGCATGTACTTGCACGCACATGCATATCTACAGTGGGCCCTCCAGGTAATTTCTTGGCCACATTTACTTCTTTAATTTTTTTAAAAAAGAAAACAAATTGGCCAAGCAGCCCAGACAAACATCAGATTCATCATCAGTGAAGACAATATTTTCCTGGAGTGATTCATACTCTCACCTTCCTGCAGGAGCCTTTTCTTCACGCAGTGACAGAGTGAAATGTCACTGAAGTTAAGGTTATTTCACTTAGCCTTGAACAAACACAGATGGTCAACTGTGAATATGCAGAGTTCTTTTCCTTCTAGAAGGCATGGTTTTTAATGCAAGTGTAGTTGGAGCTAAACTGAACCCAGACAGCTGCTGCATGATAAGAGCTTGGTTTCAAAACATGTGCAACTGAATGACTTGAATAACAAAATCCCTGGCAGAGTGTTTCTGAGCTAACTGCATTTGCACTCTGCAAGGAGATCAATGCTTCCCCTCATTGATTTTCCTCAGTTGCAGAGCTAGGATTATGCACATTGTAAAGCTGTATTCCCAGATTCATCCAATCTGATTTCCCAGTCAGCACTAAAAAGGCATAGCGTTCAACTGTAAACTGGAGGTTATAAAAGTATAACAGTATCAAATTTGTACCTCCACTAAGCCTGCACGCTAAACAGGAGCACAATAATGTATTCCTGGTGTGATGCAAGGGCTACGTGGGACAAGACAGATTCTGTTTGTGTGCTCCTTCTAAATAAGTGGCAGAGATGCCAAAGATAAATCTGAGATGTGTTGCATACATTTATGTAACTCCCAGGGTATTTTCAAATGTACTAGCACTTCCTTCCTGGCAGACTTGAGATGCAAAGTAAGCATATAAAGAAATGATTCCTTTCCTAAATGCAGGGATTGACGGTAGAATTTCTGAATTTGGAGTTGCCTTAAAAAAATTGGAGAAGATGGGTGATTGGAAGGCTTTCACCGGAAACAACTGGTAGCTCTAGCTGTTGATGAGGTAACTCTACTTTGTCCTATAGGGTCGCTATGAGCCAGAATCGACTCATAGTCACACAACAACAACAACAATAATTGTCGATGGGTTTAATCTACAGTCAGCACAAACTCTTATCTTTCATTAAGTCCGGGGACACTGTGTAGTCCAGTTCAGCAGTCACGGCTAACTACAAAATGAAAATATCTGAGAAAGGTGACTTGAGCTCTCCCAAAACTTCCCTTTATATATAATGCTGTTAGTGTGTGTTTTGAGGAGGGGGGGAGGACTGGCTCCTATACTAAATTTTCCATTTCCCCTCCCTTTTGAGAATGGAGAGGGTGTCACATTACAACTAGGAGTTAAATTTACTTTTGAAAAAAAAAAAATCAAGTAAAATAAGCCGTTTCCTTCCAAGACTAGATAAATGATTACACAGCTGCTTGCCTTTCAAACAGAATTTGCTCAGAATCTGGGCTTGCCACGGCATTCACTTCATTATTAAAGAGTGCTGTCATAGCTCACTCTGTGTGTACTGGGGGACCAGGGTGTTCTCTCAAACACCAGCCACAGCCTTTGCTTCCACTACATAAACAAAGTCTGGGGGCCCAGGAGGGAAGGCTCTGCACCAAAGAGCTTTGGGTAGATCTAGATACAGGATTGACAGTTTCCGCTTCCCAGACTTAACATGAAAACTGACCTGACTGAGCGACTCCCCCTGCTCCCCCCCCCGCCCCCGCTAAGAAATACAAACACGTTTCCAAGTTACCTTATCTGTGGACATTTTCCTAGTAAAAGATTAACCAGGTTGTGATCAATTTCTCAATGACTGAAGGGAAAAAGCAGATTCACTGTTCTAAACTCAAAAACTTAGCCCAAAGAGCTTTCTTCCCCCTTTGAGTCCTTCACATATATTTGTTAAAAATTAAACAAATTTTGTTTCCCGATGTAACATAAACAGGATCAGCCCATTTAGCCTTACCACTAAAAGCCAACATTCTTTGTTTTGCTTTTATATGCCTAGTCTGCATACGCAAAATATGTATCTTGCCATTTAGTCTTAACCACTAAAAGCCAACAAACATCCTCTGTTTTGCTTTTATATGTCTAGTCTGCATACCCAAAATATGTATTTTACTTCCAGGTATTGGCCACTAAGTATAATTTTCCATTTGTTTTTAATTTAATTGCTATTTACGAGTGTCAGTGATAATTTTACTTAACTGTAATTTGGCATTAATTGTATTGATATTTACGTGATTGGGGTCCCTGGATGGCCCAAACGGATAAGCACTCAATTACTAGCCAAATGTTTCTGGGTTTGAACCCACCAAGAGGCACCTTGGAAGACAGGCCTAGTGATCTGCTTCTGAAAGGGTCACAGCCTTGAAAAACTTATGGAGCAGCTCTACTCTGCACACATGGGGTCACCATGAGTCAGAATGGACTCAATGGCAATGACATGTGGTGGTATTCTAAGAAACATTAACTTTTTTAATAAAAGTTACATCTTTTATACGGTAATGCTGAGATACTTGAAACTTAAATTGGAATTGATTTTCTTGAATGCAAAGGAAAGCATTTCCTACCTTCTTATCCAGACAAATTCCCTCTAGGAATATTTTCTCTAATGAAGTCTTACTTGTGAGAAAGTTTTGTTTTTATAACTTGGTGCCCTTGATTCAGTGATAGTCATCTAAATAAACACTGTGAAGTAATTTGATAATGAATAAGTAGGAGGAGACACCATTGTTTAACCTCCAAACTATGCTAATAAGTAAAGTGATAGACATGCCAACTGAATAAAGGAGCTGTTATTCTAGCCCAGTGGGACTGTCTCCAGGGCCTCCTAGGAAGATTTGCCAGGCCCAGCCTGTGTTGCTCCAGAGTGTACTTTGCAGAGCCTCAAGGATCTGGTTACGGCCCATTTATCAAAGGAAATCACAATTTGGGAGAAAACCACATTCTCCACAATTCCAAATAGGAAACATCCCTGTAAGTCACTTTCTTTTTCATTGTTTTACCCAGGTAAAATAGATAATAGTCTGGAAAAACAATTTTTAATTAAAAGAGTACAACCATGTGAGAATTTCATGCCACTTAAATATATATTTTAAAGAGGCCACATAAATGCCGTAAGAAAGAAGTATATTTTCTTACAAAACCTGAATATATTGATGAATTATTGTCCATAGCATAAAGTTGAGGGTGTTTGAACAGTGAAAACAGAAAGCATTCATAGTTATTCAACCCTGAATACTTAGGACATTTCAGTTCTTTTTACAGCAGCCGTATTCAGCCAATAAAAAATCAAATGCTTTTGGTTATTGGACTGAAAAAAATCAAATTCTCCAAACTTTTAGCACTTGATGTTCCCTCAGTATTTGCTCTCAGCTATAGCTCATTAAATAAGCTGATCCACCACTTAGTCTATAAAATGAAACAAAGAAAAAGGACATTTTTTCCCCCAAAGTAGATGGCATCAAACTGAAAAGCACTTAAGTCTGGATTGTTAACACATTTTTCAGGCACATAGTGGGTATTCTGTGGAATAGATACACATCGTTAATCTGGAAATTTTTCAACAACAATCCAATTGGAACTTCCTTGGGGAGGAGTGCTAGAGTCATGAACATTAACTGATAACTGGATGAGATTGAAGAAAGATTATGTAAAAGTGAAGTGAAGCTGGACAAATTTGGTATTTTGAAAAGGCATGACTTGCATTTATTTAATAGTTTTCATTGGATTCTATTTCATTTCACTTAAAAAGAACAGTGCTAGACATTATCCTAGGCATTTTGTAAATAGAGTATACCCATAGAAATAGAGAATACAAACCACTCTATGAAATAGGCATTATCACATATCCCCATATTAAAGATAATAAACTGGGGCACAATGCTTACAGAGCTTGCCTAAACATACAGCACCATAAGCAACACAGTTAGAACTTGAACACAGCCTTGAGTTTATGCTCTTAGCCACTCCACGCCATTACGTCTTGCCTCTTTCTAAAAGGATGTTAAATGAGGAGTTGAGAGTTTAGTAAAGTGTCCGAAGGAATTTGAAGTGTATTGACCAATAGATAGTAGTCCAGGCATTCACACCACCCATCTCTGCAACTTTTCCTTATATCTCAGACCCTATTAGATAAAATGTAAATCTAAGGTCCTCCAAATTTTGACCATAGGAAAACTCATGTGTGCTGATTCATTCATTTTTTACCAAATTTCTGAGAGGTAATATTGGTAACATTATTCATTTTCAGTTACAATTATTATTTTTACTTTATGCCCAAAACCAAAGGAAGGGTTTTCAGCAGTTGTTGGGTCTTAATCAAGCCAAGAAGGTATTTTAGCAATAGCTCTGCAATTTTCTCTAATCAGAGAGCTTGGCTGAAAAGCTAGGTTTCAGTAGTAAACTCCACTGTCCTTACCTTAGGAATCTAAATTTATTATTAGTTATTTGTATGATCTGGGGGAACAAAACTACTGAAAAAATTTCAAATCTGACTAATTGTGGATTGACAATCACTATCCCATTACAGAAAAAATAAAATTCAATCATTCAAAATAAATAATTTTCAAACACCCACTAAAAACTGGGCTTATCATAGTGATCTATACACTCTATCAAAGCCCCAGTTGATGGATTACAGTGATAGAAAAGTCACACTGACTAAGGGTAGGCTTGCACAGACAATTAATGTAATTGCTGTCAATGACTTGTACACCTATAAAAAGCTGCATTGGCAAAAGTTGTGTGATGTATTTATAACAATGACAGAAAAAAAAAAAGTAGATACTGAGGGTGCTTATGTACAACAAAAACCTCACGGGATTTGCTTCCTTGGTTTGGAGATTTTCTTAGGCTAGTTTCCCTAGAGAAGCAAAACCAGTAAAGTGTATAAGTATGTAGAGAGATTTATATAAGGAAATGGCTCACACTATGGAAGAGGCTGGAAAGTTCCAAGGACGTGTGTTAGGCTGGAGGCTTCTCCTGATTCACATAGCCTCGGGGGCTGGGAAACTCAAGATGGGCAAGTCAGACAGCAGGGCTCTGGCTTACAGACTGCAAAGACCAATGAATCCCAAGATCAGCAGGTAAGCTGCTAGCTCAAGTCCCAAGAACTGGAGGTCAGACAAACAGGAGCCAACTATAGGATCCAGAGTGAGCAAAAGCCCAGCAGACTTGCCAGAAAGTCCACCTATACTGAATGCAGGCCACACCCTAAGGAAATTCCCTTTCAGCTCATTGGTACTCAAAGCAAATCCCATCGCGGAGACAATCATATTCTATCAAATCTCATCATAGAGGTGATCACACCATTATATGACAGCCAAGCTATATCGTAGCTGCCAAACCACTGAGAATCATATCCCAGCCAAATTGACACAAAAACTTAATGATCACATAGGTTTAGGGTCATGGTTTTATGGAACATCCCAGTTAATTGGCCTAATAACATGTTTAGTTCTTCTGTTCCACCTCCGAGTTTGTTGCGTAATGCCTGAGGTCTTAAAGCCTTGCAAGTGGCCATCCTAGGCACATCAGTCAGTCTCTACCTGGAGCAACAGAGAAAGGAGAGTCAGAAATAGGAGGAAGAAATGGAATGTGTGGTTAATTGCCTCCATGAACAACTGCCTCCTTTGCCATGAGACCAGAAGAACTGGATGGTGTCTGGCTACCATTACTGAACATTTGGATAAAAGATTATATAGAAGAATCTTGTTCAAAAGGGGAAAAATATAGACCATAATTTCAAAATCTCATGGACACGAGACCTTCTGGAGTCATGGAAGCTGGATGAAGCCCTGAAACCATTGCCCTTAGATAATCTTTAAACCTTAAGCCAAAAGTATCCCCTGAAGTTTTCTTAAAAGCAAACAATAGTTTCACTAGTAAAGAATGTATGCCTTGAGCATTGTACTTTTCTAAGATATGTTTATATAGATCAAATTGGCAACAGCAACTCAAAAGATTAAATAGGAAACTTAGAGGACAGTGAGTTCATGTTAACGAGGAAGAAACAACTCCAAAGGAGGATGAGAATGGTTGTACAACTTGAAGAATATACTCAGTGTCACTGAATCGTACTTGAAAAAACTGTTGAATTGGTGTAGGTTCTGCTATGTATAGTCTCAACAACAACAATAAAAAATAAAGTAATATATATTTTCTAAAAAAAAGTTGACTTATTTACAGAAATTGACATGCTAGTACTAAAATTCATATGGAAATACGAGGGTCTCAGAATAGCCAAAACAATCTTTAAAAAGAGGAACAAAGTTAGAAGATTCATGCTTGCTAATATCAACTTTACTGCAAAGCTGCAGTAATCAACACAATATAGTGCTAGCATAAGTATAGACATATAGATCAATGAAATTGAATTAAAAGTTCAGAAATAAGCCCTCATAATTACAATCAACTGATTTTTAACAAGGGTGCCAGGACAATTTAATAAAGAAAGATAGCCTTTTCAACAAATGGTGGTGGGACAACTGAACATCCACATGCAAAAGAATGAAGGTGGACATTTACTTCACACTGCACACGACATGCAAAAATTAACTCAAAAAGTCAAATGTCTAAATGTAAGGGTTAAAACTACAAAACTCATAGAGAAAAACTTAGTAGCAAATCTTCATAACCTTGGATTAGGCATTGGTTTCCTAAATATGACACCGAAAGTACAAGCAACAAAAGGAATAATAGATAAAGTGAACATCATCAAAATTAAAAACATCTGTGCCTTAAAAAACACCTTCAAGAAAATGAAAGGGGGGCAGGGCCAACATGGCTTGTCTAGGTGGACGCTAACTCGGATCCCTCTTGCAATAAAGACTCCGAAAAACAAGTGAATCGATCACATACATGACAGTCTATGAATCCTGACCATCAAACACGGATCTAAAGAGTTGACCTGAGTGACAGGTGAGTGAAAAGCTGCACCCTCAACCAACGACTGCTTCTGGAACCCATGACCCACTCCACAGCCTTGAGCCCTCACGGTTCCCTGGTGCAGAGTGGCAGGGCTGATAGCAGCTTGCTGAGGCTGGGCAGGCACTAGACACAGCCCTAACCCCTAGCCCCCTGGGGTAACCTCCATAGAGACTCAGCCAGCACAAGCAGATTGCACATTAACGGGGCTAACAAGAGAACAAAGAAGCAACCATGGGGAAGCAGCGACTGTTTTCGGAGCCTGGACCCAGCACCCCAGTCAGAAAACCTTGGCACCAGGTTTTGGACTGAGCGCAGGGGAGCTGAGCATGGCATCCTGAGATGGCACAAACACGGGACACAGCCTTAGCCCCCTGAAGGTACCTCGGGGGAAGCCCAGCCAGTGCACACAGGCAGTGCAGTGACGCAGCTGACAGGAGGAGAAGTCACCAGGAGGCAGCAACTAGTTTTGAAGCAGGGAGTGCGGCATCCCAGCGGGGAAACTGTGGTGCTGGGCTTTGGACCGGGAGCAGAGGAACTGACCACGGCTTCTGAGACAGCACAGGCACAGGACGCGGGCCTGACCCCCAGGGGCAATCTCGACCCAGCCAACACACAGGCTACCTGCCCCTCGGGAATCTCAGATAAAATAGTCTTCACCAAGCAAGATAAGTAACTTTGTCTATATTCCTGGATGCTACTCTCTCCTACCTATCTGATCCCTCCCCTCCCTTTCCCAGGCAGCTTCATTAACATTGGAATTTCCTGGGCCAGAGAGTGAAGAGCTTTGCGGTTTTTTTTGTTTGTTTGTTTTGTCTTTTCCTAACCCATTCTCCTGGCCCGAGAGAAGCAGCTACAAAAAACCCAGGACCAAGAATCCTTCCCTGACTTCCCGAAATTGGACTTAAAATACAGAACCAGCTTCAGCCAAGCATATGAGATCCACAGTCTTGGGCTTTCATCCCTACAGGGAACAAGGTGGCTATTATGATGCAAAGGCAATTCTGATAGTGATCTGACTGTAATTGTATTAGCAGATTACTGGAAAGACAAGTTTCCCAGGTCTGATATCTCTGCGTATTCAACAGAGCCCTCACTGACCCACAACGGGGAACTGAGGGCTGAAGCTCCACCCAAACCACCTAACCTCCTGCCACAGGGGCCTGAGGATAGTGACATCTGCCAATCTGTAGAGGAACGTGCATTGGGTGCCTAAGGTACAGCTGCAGAGCTCACCCACCAAAGTGCTTTAGGGATAGAGACACACCTACCTCACTGGCATGTAGGGGAAGCCTGTCAGCATCCTGCCCCCCGGAATGTGACCACCTGCTGCTACTAGAATCCGGTGCACAAAACTATCACCAATACTCCTCTAAGCGAATAGGTGACAGTCTACCCCACACACTTGGTGACCCAAAATCAGATTCTACTCAAGAATAGTGAATGGACTCTTAGGCTTATATTTCTGGTAACTGCCCAAACTAGCTGGTAAGAGGACTTAAGTGATTCAAAGGCTACAGCAATCAAGACAGGGCAATCTAGTAGCCCAACTGCGTATACTGAAAGAAAACAAAACAAGATAAGACTCAGTGAGCACATATAAGATAAATCATTACAATACCTTATAGATGGCTTGGAGACAGCAGTCGATATCAAACCACATAAAGAAGCAGACCATGATTGCTTCTACAACTCCCCAAATTAAAGAATCAAAAGCTTTCCCAAATGAAGATACAATCCTGGAATTGCCAGATGCAGAATATAAAAAAACTAATTTACAGAATGCTTCAAGACATCAGGGATGACCCCAACAATGAAATAAGGTAATCTACAGAAAAAGCCAAGGAACACACTGATAAAGCAGTTGAAGAAATCAAAAAGATTATTCAAGAACATAGTGGAAAAATTAATAAGCTACAAGACTCCATAGAGAGACAGCATTCAGAAATCCAAAAGATTAAGAGTAAAATTACAGAATTAGACAACTCAAAAGGAAGTCAGAGGAGCAGAATTGAGGACTTGGAATGCAGAGTGGGGGAGCTGGAGGATAAGGCAATTGACACCAATATAGTTGAAGAAAAATCAGATAAAAGAATTAAAAAAAATGAAGAAACCCTAAGAATCATGTGGGACTCTGTCAAGAAGAATAACTTGCGTGTGATTGGAGTTCCAGAACAAGGAGGGATAACAGAAAATACAGAGAGAATAGTTGAAGATCTGTTGGCAGAAAGTTTCCCTGACACCATGAAAGACGAAACGATATCTATCCAAGATGCTCATTGAACCCCATATAAGATTGAGCCAAAAAGAAAATCACCAAGACATATTATCATCAAACTTGCCAAAACCAAAGATAAAGAGAAAATTTTAAAAGCAGCCAGGGATAAAAGAAAGGTCTCCTACAAAGGAGAATCAATAAGAATAAGTTCAGACTACTCAGCAGAAACCATGCAGTCAAGAAGGCAATGGGATGACATATATAGAGCCCTGAAGGAGAAAAACTGCCAGCCAAGGATCATATATCCAGCAAAACTCTCTCTCAAATATGAAGGCAAAATTAAAACATTTACAGATAAACACAAGCTTAGAGAATTTGCAAAAACCAAACCAAAGCTACAAGAAATACTAAAGGAAATTGGTCAGAAAATCAATAGTGTCAGATAATGACACAACACAAGGTCACAAAGCAGAACATCCTGATATCAACTCAAATAAGGAAATCACAAAAACAAATTAAGATTAATTTTAAAAAGAAAAAAAATGCTCAAAACAGGGAATCATTGAAGTCATTATGTAAAAGATCACAATAATCAAAAAGAGGGACTAAATACAGGAGGCATAGAACTGCCATATGGAGGGGAAAACAAGGTGATATAGGATGGTACAAGTTAGGTTTTTACTTAGAAAAATAGGGGTAAATATTAAGGTAACCACAAAGAGGTATAACAACTCCATAACTCAAAATAAAAACCAAGAAAAACATAATGACTCAGCAAACAGAAATTCAACTACTATGAAAATGAGGAACACACAATTTACAAAGAAAAACATCTCAGCACAAAAAAGTAAGTGGAAAAATGAAATTGTCAACAACACACACAAAAAGGCATCAAAATGACAGCACTGAACACATACTTATCTATAATTACACTGAATGTAAATGGACTAAATGCACCAATAAGGAGACACAGAGTCTCAGACTGGATAAAGAAACACGATCTGTCTATATGCTGCCTACAAGAGACACACCTTAGACTTAGAGACACAAACAAACTAAAACTCAAAGGATGGAAAAAAATATATCAAGCAAACAACTATCAAAAAAGAGCAGGAGTAGCAATATTAATTTCTGACAAAATAGACTTCAAAGTTAAATCCAACACAAAGGATAAAGAAGGACACTACATAATGATTAAAGGGACAATTGATCGGGAAGACATAACCATATTAAATATTTATACACCCAATGACAGGGTTGCAAGATACATAAAACAAATTTTAACAGAACTGAAAAGTGAGATAGACACCTCAACAATTACAATAGGAGACTTCAACACCCCACTTTTGGAGAAGGATAGGACTTCCAGTAAGAAGCCCAATAGAGACACAGAAGACCTAATTGCTACAATCAATCAACTTGACCTCATAGACCTATACAGAACACTCCACCAAACAGCTGCAAAGTATACTTTTTTTTCTAGTGCACATGGAACATTCTCTAGAATAGATCACATATTAGGTCATAAAACAAACCTTTGCAGAATCCAAAACATCGAAATATTACAAAGATCTTTTCAGACCACAAGGCCATAAAAGTGGAAATCAATAACAGAAAAGTCAGGGAAATCAAACACTTGGAAACTGAACAATACCCTGCTCAAAAAAGACTGGGTTATAGAAGGCATTAAGCAGGCAATAAAGCAATTCATAGAATGCAACGAGAATGAAAATACTTCCTATCAAAACCTCTGGGACACAGCAAAAGCAGTGCTCAGAGGCCAATTCATATCGATAAATGCACACATACAAAAAGAAGAAAGAGCCAAAATCAGAGAACTGTCCCTACAACTTGAACAAATAGAAAGCGAGCAACAAAAGAATCCATCAGGCACCAGAAGAAAACAAATAATAAAAATTAGAGCTGAACTAAATGAAATAGAGGACAGAAAAACAATTGAAAGAATTAACAAAGCCGAAAGCTGTTTCTTCAAAAAAATTAACAAAATTGATAAACCATTGGCCAGATTGACTAAAGAAATACAGGAAAGGAAACAAAAAACCCAAATAAGACACAAGATGGGCCACATCACAACAGACCCAACTGAAATTAAAAGAATCATATCAGATTATTACGAAAAATTGTACTCTAACAAATTTGCAAACCTAAAAAAAAAAGAAATGGATGAATTCCTAGAAAAACACTACCTACCTAAACTAAGACAATCAGAAGTAGAACAACTAAATAGACCCATAACAAAAAAAGACATCGAAAAGGTAACCCAAAACTTCCCAACAAAAAAAAGCCCTGGCCCAGAAGGCTTCACTGCAGACTTCTATCAAACTTTCAGAGAAGAGTTAACACCACTACTACTAAAGGTACTTCAAAGCATAGAAAATGATGGAATACTACCTAACTCATTCTATGAAGCCACCATATTCCTGATACCAAAACCAGGTAAAGACACCACAAAAAAAGAAAATTACAGACCTATATCCCTCATGAACATAGATGCAAAAGTCCTTAACAAAATCCTAGGCAATAGAATGCAACAACATATCAAAAAAATAATCCACCATGACCAAGTGGGATTTATACCAGGTATGCATTTTATGCAGGGTTTTTATGCAGGGTTGGTTTAATATTAGAAAAACTATTAATGTAACCCACCATATAAATAAAATAAAAGACAAAAACCACATGATCTTATCTATTGATGCAGGCAAGACATTTGACAAAGTCCAACACCCATTCATGATAAAAACTCTCACCAAAATAGGAATTGAAGGAAAATTCCTCAACATAATAAAGGTATCTATACAAAGCCAACAGCCAACATCATTCTAAACAGAGAGAGCCTGAAAGCATTTCCCTTGAGAACGGGAACCAGACAAGGATGCCCTTTATCACCGCTCTTATTCAACATTCTGCTAGAGGTCCTAGCCAGAGCAATTAGGCTAGACAAAGAAATAAAGGGCATCCGGATTGGCAAGGAAGAAGTAAAATTATCTCTATTTGCAGATGACATCATCTTATACACAGAAAACCCTAAGGAATCCTCCAGAAAACTACTGAAACTAATAGAAGAGTTGGGCAGAGTCTCAGGTTACAAGGTAAACATACAAAAATCACTTGGATTCCTCTACATCAACAAAAAGAACATCCAAGAGGAAATCACCAAATCAATACCATTCACAGTAGCCCCCAAGAAGATAAAATACTTAGGAATAAATCTTACCAAAGATGTAAAAGACCTATACAAAGAAAACTACAAAGTACTAGTGCAAGAAACTTAAAGGGACCTACATAAGTGGAAAAACATACCTTGCTCATGGATAGGAAGACTTAACATAATAAAAATGTCTATTCTACCAAAAGCCATCTATACATACAATGCACTTCCGATCCAAATTCCAATGACACTTTTTAAAGTGATGGAGAAACAAATCACCAACTTAATATGGAAGGGAAAGAAGCCTCGGATAAGCAAGGCATTACTGAAAAAGAAGAAGAAAGTGGGAGGCCTCACTCTACCTGATTTTAGAACCTATTATACAGCCACAGTAGTCAAAACAGCTTGATACTGGTACAACAACAGGCACATAGACCAATGAAACATTATTGAGAACCCAGATATAAATCCATCCACATATGAGCAGCTGATATTTGACAAAGGCCCAGTGTCAGTTAATTGGAGAAAAGACAGCCTTTTTAACAAATGGTGCTGACATAACTGGATATTCATTTGCAAAAAAATGAAACAGGACCCATACCTCACACCATGCACAAAAAGTAACTCCAAGTGGATCAAAGACCTAAACATAAAGACTAAAATGATAAAGATCATGGAAGAAAAAATAGGACAACGTTAAGAGCCCTAATACAAGGCATAAACAGAATACGAAACATTACCAAAAATGACGAAGAGAAACCAGATAACTGGGAGCTCCTAAAAATCAAACACCTATGCTCATTTAAAGACGTCACCAAAAGAGTAAAAAGACCACCTACAGATTGGGAAAGAATTTTCAGCTATGACATCTCTGACCAGCGCCTGATCTCTAAAATCTATATGATTCTGTTAAAACTCAACCACAAAAAGACAAACAACCCAATCAAAAAGTGGGCAAAGGATATGAGCACGCACTTCAGTAAAGAAAATATTCAGGCAGCTAACAGACACATGAGAAAATGCTCTCGATCATTAGTCATTAGAGAAATGCAAATTAAAACTACGACGAGATTTCATCTCACTCCAACAAGGCTGGGATTAATCTAAAAAACACAAAATAATAAATGTTGGAGGGGCTGCGGAGAGATTGGAACTCTTATACACTGCTGGTGGGAATGTAAAATGGTACAACCACTTTGGAAATTTATCTTCCGTTTTCTTAAAAAGTTAGAAATAGAACTACCATACAACCCAGAAATTCCACTTCTTGGAATATACCCTAGAGAAATAAGAGCCTTCACACGAACAGATATATGCACACCCATGTTTATTGCAGCACTGTTTACAATAGCAAAAAGATGGAAGCAACCAAGGTGTCCATCAATAGAGGAATGGTTAAATAAATTATGGTACATTCACACAATGGAATACTACACATCGATAAAGAACAGTGACGAATCTGTGAAACATTTCATAACATGTAGGAACCTGGAAGGCATTACGCTGAGTGAAATTAGTCAGAGGCAAAAGGACAAATACTGTATAAGACCACTATTATAAGTTCTTGAGAAATAGTATAAACTGAGAAGAACACATTCTTTTGTGGTTACGAGAGAGGGAGGGAGGGAGGGTGGGAGAGGGTTATTTACTGATTAGTTAGTAGATGAGAACTACTTTAGGTGAAGGGAAGGACAATACTCAATACACGGAAGGTCAGCTCAACTGGACTGGACCAAAAGCAAGAAGTTTCCGGGATAAACTGAATACTTCGAAGGTCAGCGGAGCAAGGGTAGGGGTTTGGGGACTATGGCTTAAGGGGACTTCTAAGTCAATTGGCATAATAAACTCTATTATGAAAACAATCTGCATCCCACTTTGAAGAGTGGCGTTTGGGGTCTTAAATGCTAACAAGTGGCCATCTAAGATGCATCAGTTGGTCTCAACCCACCTGGATCAAAGGAGAATGAAGAACACCAAGGCCACACGATAACTATGAGCCCGAAACAGAAAGGGCCACATGAACCAGAGACTTACATCATCCTGAGACCAGAAGAGCTAGATGGTGCCCGGCCACAACCGATGACTGCCCTGACAGGGAGCACAACAGAGAACTCCTGAGGGAGCAGGAGAACAGTGGGATGCAGACCCCAAATTCTCATAAAAAGACCAGACTTAATGGTCTGACTGAGACTAAAAGAATCCCGGAGGTCATGGTCCCCAAACCTTCTGTTGGCCCAGGACAGGAACCATTCCCGAAGACTACTCATCAGACATGGAAGGGACTGGACAATGGGTAGGAGAGAGATGCTGATGAAGAGTGAGCTACTTGTATCAGGTGGACACTTGAGACTGTGTTGGCATCTCCTGTCTGGAGGGGAGATAGGAGGGTAGAGAGGGTTAGAAACTGGCAAAACGGTCACGAAAGGAGAGACTGGAAGAAGGGAGCGGGTTGACTCATTAGGGGCAGAGTAAATGGGAGTATGCTATAAGGTGTATATAAGCTTATATGTGACAGACTGACTTGATTTGTAAACTTTCACTTAAAGCACAATAAAAATTATTTTAAAAAATTAAATAAATAAAGAGATAAACTACAAAAAAGGAAAATGAAAGGACAGCTCATAGCTTGGGAGAAAAAAGGTAACAATATGTGACAGACTGACTTGATTTGTAAACTTTCACTTAAAGCACAATAAAAATTATTAAAAAAAATTAAATAAATAAAGAGATAAACTACAAAAAAGGAAAATGAAAGGACAGCTCATAGCTTGGGAGAAAAAAGGTAACAAATCATACCATAAGTCTCCCAAATTCCCTACAATCATTTTATACTCACTTCTCTAAAAGTCTGGATGACTCTAGATTTTTCAGCATGAGGACAAAAATCCGTTGCAGTCAAATCGAATTCCAACTCATAGCGACCCTATATAGGACAGAGTAGAACTGACCCATAGGGTTTCTAAGGCTGTAATCTTCAAGGAAGCAGACTGCCACTCTCCCGTGGAGCTGTTGGTGGGTTCCAACTGCAAACCTTTTGCTTAGCAGCCAAGAGCTTAACAGCTGTGCCATCAGGGATTCTTTACATGGGGACAGACCTGTTTATATGTTGCCCTTTGAGCCTCAGATGTCTTATATAAATGCTGGGGAAATCTCTCCACTTTTACTTACCTGATATATATATATATATTTTTTAATTTCATTTTTCTGCACTAGTTTCTCATGTGCTTCAGTAGTTCTCTTATCCTCCTCAGAGCCACAAAATAAAATGTATATCTTAATTTCACAACCAAAGAGTGGTGGGGAGGAGGCCAGAAGAATCACATGTGCTCATTTTTACATAGCATACAGTGCTAGAACCAGCAGCAAAGCAAATTCATCTGCTCAATTGTATAATCTTTTTCAGGTATTAGTACCTTACTTGTTAAAAACAAATGGTTCAAGGTTCTTTCCTGGAAGTTGGTAGAAGTGGGACCTGCATGGGAACATTTATTTAAATTTTTCAAATAGTTTGAAAGAATTGAAGCATAAATAAAAAGCTCAGTGTCAAAGGTCTGTGTTTTCCAAGCATGTCTGGAGAAATGCTCAGACATACAGAATTACAAGGATGCCTGCTCATTTAGGGTGTCTGTGAAAATCAAAGAACAGTGGAAACCATTAATTGTCCGAGAAACAATGTTGCCTTTGAAAATCTCTTCATCACAAAGTCATGCCCCTCCTATAGATGAAAAAAGCCAACCTGGGCATTATGGTGAAGCTCAAATGTCTTGCATTTTCAGTACAAAGCTAGAAGACATTATTTCAGTAAAAACATTTAAAACGATGAAAGTTAGCCTTCCAAAAGAGTTTATAAGAATAATTTGCTCATTTGACAAATATTTGTAGAGTCACTACTCTGTGCAAAGCAGCCCACAAAACAAGGGAAACATACTCAGAAGGACATTTAAAAGACACCAAGAGGTAAATGACATAAAAAAAAAAAAAAGTAATTTTGTAAGAGTTCTTAGAGGGAAGGAGTATGCTCCTCTCAGTAGATATGATCAGACAGGCTTTGCCAACACTGTGTATCTCATGTGTCCAGCTTGATCACAGATGAATATACCACCCATGGAATGGTTGATGCCAGTAGGTATATGTACCCCATTCTTAGTAGTTATGACTGCCTGGAAGTTTGTGGCACAACATGCCTGAATATGCAATGCAGGTAGACAGGCAATGCATACAGTTTTAGACATGGTGCATTTATGAAGAATATGCTAATGTGGTGGATCAGACAGACATGCAGGCAGAAGAGAGACCTGGACTGGACAAATAGACTTAAGAGTTATCGAATGTGTTTCAACGTAGGTGAACCCATCAGCATGGATGCCATTCCCTGGGAAAGCATGTCATGTGGAAAGAGAAGAAAGAAAATGTGGACAGATGGGAGACACTAGCATGTGGTATGCAGTCGGAAAAAGAAGGCTGTGACTAAGACTGTGCAGTATTCAGAAAGATGGGAAAGAGGTGACACAGAGGCCAAGTGAGAAAGCACTGTCAAGAAATGAGGATTATGGACAGGAGTTACAGAGGGTCAAAGATGTCAGAGAAGGAAATCGAGATAAGGATGAGAGGGTATACACTGGGATCGGTCACTGGGCTGTTTTTAGCCACAGTGGCAAGACCAAATTCAGCTCAGGACAGAGAAGAGAGGGTTGACAAGTGAGTATACAGCAAGAGAAAGAGACTTGTTAGAAATGTGACAGGAAAAGGAAGAAGAGAGAGGGTACTGTAGGTGAAGGAGCATGTGAGTTTGTGGGAGACTTGAGCATGCCAATAGAACATGAAAGAGCCACTAGGGAAAGACTGTAGATACTGCAGAAGGAGGATAATCTAAGAAATAATGTCCCTGGAGAGACAAGAGGAGATGGGTTCCAGGTGATATGTGGGAGACTAGCTTGTATGTGTGAAAGCAAGAGAGATCGAGGGTGGGCAAGAAGATGAAAGAATTCCTGACCTAAGGCTTTGGTTTTCTTCAGTAAAATAAGAAGTGGGGTTGTCTTCTCTGAATGAAGAGTAGCTAAAATAGGGTACCAAAAAAAAAAAAGTTTTAAAATACCTAGTGTGAAGTAAGTGGGAAGGAAGTACCTCAAGCCAGACAGGGAGAAGGATTACAGAGCAGAACTGAGGAATCAGTTGAGCCTCTGAATTTATTATGTCACCAAATAATTAATTGATTGTTTTAGTAAATATTAATTGAGTGCTTCCTATGTCCTGGGTAGTGTTGGTGTTGAGGATTCAATGAGGCTTAATGAAGATTCAGATAAACAAGCAGACAATTGTCACTGAGATATGGATAAGATACAAAAGTCTACCTTGAAGGAAGAAGAAAACTTCCAGGATACGCAAAGGCCAGACAAAAGAGTCAGGGAAAGCTTAGCTGAGGATGTGAAGCCCAAGCTGAGCTCTGATTGGTAAGTAAGTAGGAGTTAGCCAGGAAGACAAGTGTTACTCCCGGGTAGATTTCCCAAGTCACACAAACATGCAAAAAAAGCTAGGTATATGGCATTACAAGCCATACCAATATTTTAGTGGTTGTTGGAAAGTACAAGCAGACTTTCTATTTGAACTAATGTATTTGTTTGCTGTGTGCACATAAATATGTGAAAGACACTAAATATTTAATATTTAGCTGGTTGGCAAATAGGGAAACAAAATATTTATAATGATCTACGAAAACTACATAGTTTCAAGGACAAGCAACTTTGAAGTCATCTCCTTGTTTTGATTCCCAGGAGATCATCTAGTTTCATGAAAGCAAAGAAGGGAAGGATTGGAATACAATGTGCTCTTTCCACTTCCTTTGCTCACTCACCAGCACATTTTGCCCCTCACCTGCTCAGAAAGCCAACAAGCCAGGAAACTGCTGGGCCGGGGACCAAGAACTGGCATCCACTTGAACCCTTGGACAGGAGTCAGACCAATTAAAGGTTGTAGAGACACTGCAGGTTGTTTGAAAATATTAAGTAGGTCAAATCATCCTGTGAAACGTAGGTTGCCAACTTCTTTATTAGTAAGAAGACCATTTATTCAATTATTCATGCACTCGACATCTGTTTCTTGAGTTCAAGGCAGTTTGATGGAGACTTTGGGTCTGACCAAAATCATTCAGAGGCTCTGTCCTCTAGGGGAGATAGACACAAAAGGGCAACACAGGACAGCAGTGTCATGGGTCATACAACACTAATTTCACAATCACAGCTTAAACAGCCCATTGACATTTTTTTGGATACTTATACTGGCAGCAAAGGTCAGGAGTGATGAAACAAATGCAGCAAGACATTGTTCTCAGCCGGGAACGAGAATTTCTAGGCCAGGATCCACTTGCTGAGCTGGCCTATGACACTATATATAGTTTAAGTATTTCAAAACCATGCTTCAAGAAATTCAAATATCACACCACTTTTTTTTTTTTTTTAACCATACATAGAAAAAATTTAGTTAAAATCACAGTGATTCCCTGTGTGAAGGGAGCATTAAAGGCTAACCTAACTGGGATCAATGGAAGTCATCTGCTAATCGAGAAGCAGGCAAAATACCAAAGCGTGCCATGAGGCAAGTAGAAAGATGAAGCATCATAAGGGGCTTTAGAGATCAGGCAGGTCCCTGCCACACAACGTGTGGTCTTAGCAGAGCATTGGCAATCAGGCTGACAAGTCCAGGTAACTTCTCCGTGAACAAGATGAGCTGTAGCAGGGGCACAGATAGTGATGAGGATTCTAAGTACGAAAATGATCACTCCCAGAGTCACAAGAAAGGGCTAGGGCTGAGGTTCTTCCATCCTGCAGGTGGATGCTATTGACAAAGCCTGAAGGTAGTGCCTAAGATACACAAACCGGAGAGCCTAGTGAACATGCTGGTACCTATTGCCATTGAATCAATTTTAACTCGTGGCAGCGCCACGTGTTAAAGAATAGGATTGCTTTATAGGGTTTTCTTAGCTGTAATCTTTACAGAAGCAGATCGCCAGGCCTATTTTCCACAGTGCTGCTGGGTGGATTCTAAGTACCAATCTTTAGGTTAGTAGTAGTCAAGTGCAAGTCACTTGTGCCACCCAGGGACCTATGGGAACATACTGGTAGCAGAACCTAAATGATACCATGGGGCATAGAAGAGCAGGTAGCATAGCTTCATTGATGACCAGAAGAAGGGGAAAGGGACCAGCAGTCAAAACTATTCCTATCTGTTCCTACCTGGTCTAGATTGAAGGAAGAAATCTTCACTGCCACCAGGTAATGATTCCTTCCAGCCAGGATAAGTACCCTTCCTGGCATCCCCACAGCATACTGAATTGACCCCTCTCAGAGCACGCACAGGATTATAGTTGTCAGCTGACCTATATATGCTCTTGGCTAGACTATAGCCCAGGAGACTATTTCCATTTCCCAGCATAGAGCTTAGCATATAGGTACTCATTAAATGTTTGCTGAATGAGACAATAAGTGAATGATTTACTGTCAGGTTTTGTTGGAGTAGAAGCTATAAACACATGAGTAGCAAAGCATTAGTTCAGAAGGACAGAGCAGAGCCTGTAATGAATATTTGCCTTTCATTCATCATTTAAACCACCCCCTTTTCCTTTGAGGGGTTCCCAGTTTCCTCTGTAGAACTCACCACTTTTGAGTCATGGAAGGAGGCAGAGCCCACCTACAATTAAAGATGGCCAATCTGCCAATCTCCCTTGCAGCTAGGTCATGGTCACGTGACCTAAGTTCCGTGAATTAAATGCACCCATCCCCCTGACTTCATGATGCCAGAAGCAGGGACAGAAAATAAAAAATCACTGTGGTGTTGGTGACAGCTGCAGGAGGACTTAATGCTTGAGGCAGCAGTGAGCAGTGGAAGAGAGTGCCCACAGCAACTACTTGGTGCGCCTGAGTCTCCAGCCCTCCCAGCGATTCTGTGAGCTACCCAACATCCTTTTTTAGAGATTTCTTTTTAGCTTAAATCAGCCAGAGTCAGTTTCTGTAACCTGCAACTTAGAACCCTGACTGAAGTAGGGCTGAATCCTGGGGGACAAGGTTAGAACTTTCCGATATTATTTGCAGGCAGCAGGGAACCATTTATGATTTTCAAGGGGATTGTGACAATCACAGAAGTGCTCTAAGAAGATCAAACTGGTGGCGGCATGTAGCGTGAACTGGAGGAAGATGAGTCTAGAAGAAGAGAGAACAGGTAGAAAGTGTAGCCCCAATACAGGTGAGAAGTAATGAAGTATTGAGGGACTGAGCTAGGGAATTTGTAACTACTTAGGTCATGGGCAAACAGAAATAGATCTGTTTCTAATTCCTTCTCCAGTTTCCCCCAGGGCCTTTGGTCTAGTCAGGGAAAATTTTTTCCTCAGTGGAAAACTATGCATAGCTTATTTTGCAACTCTGTAAGTTATAGACTACTGATAAAAAATAGCAATGCAAAATAATTCTTGCCTATACACACACACATACCAGTTCCCATAGAGTTGATTCCAATTCACGTAAATTCTGTCTAGTAGAGGTTCAACTGACTTCCTTCCAAATGTGGAACAAGCCAGATTTGCCTCCATTTGCACCTTCATTTTATCATTTCTGATCTATAAATGTGATCTTTAAAAAAATTCTTCCTTGAAATGGTTGAAACAGCTCACCAGTTTCCTCACTAATGAATTAAAATATATAACGTGTTCATTTTTATGTGTGTATGACAGTCATGATTTTACCTTCATTAGAAAATTATCTTTTAACAGTCTTCATTTCTTTCTTTGTAAATTGTTTCTGGAAACAAAAGCTCCAAAATGCATAGGTTGGCATTTAGTGCTGGGGAAAGTTTCCATCTAGTTAGAATTCACCTCAAAGGAGTCACTTGCCAAGAGCAAATTCCAGTGTTTTGAAAGCTAAGTACAAATAGAATAACAAAGGCCTGGTGCCATCTCTGCCTTCCAGAAGGACTCTGAGAGTTCGCAGTTCGACCTCATTTTCATTTTCCACTTTTTTTTTTTTTAGCCTAATCTTCAAAATAGTGCTTTTCTAATTGAAGAAAAATCAACATCATATTAGGTGGCAGAAAAGGAATCTTGACTTCTTTCATTTTATGTTGAGGGAGTTGCCAAAAAGAAATGGATATCTACTTTTTAAGAAGTGAAATCAGGCAAATATTTATTTTCCACAAAGCTGACTTATTCACAGTATAAAGTATTTGATACCCACTGTCCTAAGTGCATAGAAGATCCATGTGGAAATGTGTAAGGGATTAAAATCATTGCATCATTGCGTATCCAATAGAATTCAAAGTAGATCTCAATTCATATGAATGGTTGGATGGGTGATTATGTTTATAGGGTCAGTCTTAAGGCTGCAAGCCAAATACCTTTCAGTGGACTGACTACAAAGAAGTGACCGAATTCTGTGGTTGTATTAAAATTTTTCTATATGGAATACTGCTTAAAATAAGTGGACCATCAGCTGGAAGTAAGAAATCTTCAGGTCCTGTAACTATTTCATTGAAATGGAATTGGATTTGTACCACAATCGTAAAATGTAGTCTCGAAGAGCAAGATTCCCTTCTATGAGTTCATGAATACTGATCTATTTTTTACACAGATATATCTCAGAAGCTAACATTCGGAAATGTGCTCACGCAATATGTCACAATATGTTGTTTAACAAAAATATAGAAAAAAGTCATATCTGCCACAAATGAGGAATGTCATTAATGTGTCAGCTGCAAGTTGTTCACAGGCTTCTGACTCGGCAGTTGGCTGAAAAGATCCACTTATTTAAGCAATTCCTCACTATTAGATTTTGCTTGTTGCTCTTGGCTTCAGCACAAAACTGCTTTCAAAAGCAGGTGACAAAAGGAATTCCATAAAGGCCCAAATATACGACCTTATTTCAAGTCATTCGTAACTTCACAGATTATTGGTAGAAAGTGTTCTGCAAAGACCATTAATGGAAAGGCTGACGAGAAAGGACTTGTGTAGTTTTCTTAACCCACTGAATGAAAGGTTCACAGAATGAACCACGGCATCCATAAAGCAAGGGCTCCCGAGCCAGGCCGCCTGGTAGCGAATTATGACTCCACCACCTCCTTGCTGTTTGAGCAAATTATTTAAGCCTGTGTCTTCGTTACTCATCGGTAAATTAAGGAAACCATCAATACCTACCTACCAGAGTTGTTATGAACAGTGAACACGTACAACGCTTAGAATAAAGTCTGTTACACTGTAATGATATACAAGTGTTTGCTGATATTTTTATGACTATTCAGTGGCTAAATAAAGGCATTCCTTCACATTACAATGGTTCTGGCTATTTTTCAATGTGAGGAGAAGAGGGGGCAAGTCCAACAGCTGGAGAAGAACAAGATGACCGACTATTCACTTCTCTATTCTGATGTGCCCTCTCTCCCCTCCACATTTCCCACATTTCTGGGAAAAGTGCCTGCTATGAGAACAATTTGTTTGCAGGAGCTTCCCATAAAAGTAATGAGATGCGAGTGGGATGGTACCGAGTCTGAGCCTACTCTTCAAGGGAAATTTTCTGATTCATACTTGGCTCAGTGGGATTTAAGCAATTCCAAGGACTTTGGCAGGGGTGTGACTGGATTTTTTTCCTGCTACTTTTGGCCAATATGTGTGGATAAAATGTGGATAAAAGCATAATTAATGCAGATATCATCTTCTCATACCTCCCTTGCTAGATAATTGCAAGTCTGGGTGAAGCACTTGCTGTTTCGGGCTTATCTTCAAGAATCATCAGTCCTGGAAGAAGTAGGCAGAGCTCCTGCTCCAGGAACAGGCTGCAGAGGGTTAGCATTCCAATGAATAACCCACGATCACATTCTACAAGGAAACGGGCAATGCCTCAAAGGATTCCATTACTCCAAACAGGAGGAGTTGAGGAGGCTTGGGAGGAATTCACCCAGAGCATGAATGGGTCACATAACTTCTTGTAACTTGCAACACAACCTTTGTTTAACATTCAAATAAGATTATAGAGATAAAAAGAGAGAGGAGAGAAAGAGAGGGAAAAACTTAAGTAAGTTACGGTGAAGACAGCCTCAAGGTCAAAATTGTAATATTAAATGAATCTTACAAGATTTTATAAACTCTAATTTATTGTCTATGTGCAACTGACATTTTAACTCTTGGTTTAATACCAGACACTTCAAAGTATTCTTGTAGAAGAATGGTTGATAACCCTCTTACACAGTATAATTGGAATTCAGCATGTTAGAACATTTGGTTTCTGAAAGATTTTTGTAAATGTTAATAGCTGTCTTTTAAAATGGTGTAAGTGTGAAATGCTGTGAAAAGCAAAGGTTTAAATGTCGCTCTGTCTATAATTTTCATATTGTAAAAACTGAATAAGTTTTTAAAAATGGAAAACCTAAAGGCCTGTTGCAAGTTTGAAGATACCAACTCATTTATTCTTCCCTTTTGAAATGGATATGACATTTAACCAAATGAGCCAAATTTAGAATTGAAGGTAATCTGTTTTTTCTAAAATTTACTATTGAACATTCAGCCTAAACTGAAAAGCAATTACATTTACGGAGTTCCCTGCTTCTTTCCACGTTGCGTGAGATTATGATTAAACATCCGTCTTCAAGGCGTGCACCCGAGGAGCCACCCAGTACAGACAGTCAGTACCATCTTAGCTTTCCTCCTTGACTCCAGGCAGTCCGAGTGAGGTAAATTCAGGCTCTGAGTGTAGGGGCAGCCCTAGTTTTATTCATGCCCTGGGTGACTGATAATTTGGCGGTTAGAAAAATGCAAGATATCTTTTCTTTGTTTTCTTTTCCTCTCTGGTTAGCTTTCTCTTCCTTTTAAATGTTTACAGTTCAAGGGAAAGTTTTCATTTTCCTTCATTACCTCTACTTGGGAATCTGAATTCTGCATCATATCCAGGACTTAGCAGTCTGAGTATATAGGTCAAATCTGCACATCCTACAAACAAGAAAATAAATACATCTGATTCACTCAGAGTAGGGTCTCAACATTACCGCTCAAACCCCACTTTTGCCTAAGTACTATTATAGGCACTAGCCAACGGGTGCTTACTCGTGCAGACCCCATGTTTGTCAGGATAAAACTGTGCTCCATAGGGTTTTTTAATGGCTCATTTTTTGAAAATAGGTTTCCAGGCCTTTCTTCCAAGGCACCTTCGGTTAGACTTGAACTACCAACATTTTTTGGTTAGCAGCCAAATGATTTAAGCATTTGTACCACCCAAAGACTCCGTTATAGGCACTAGTGTAGTTCTAAAGCATGGTGTGTTGGTTATGGGGGTGCCACTAGAAATATGTCACCAAAGGTTTTAGAGGAATCAATTAATAAAAATGTATATGAGACGACATTCAAGGATTTTCATATACTATATCACATTCATTAGCATGTTTCCATGTATTTTGCTGATTATAAGAGGAAGAGGCCCAGGTACAGCTGGAACACCAGGAAGAGTACACAGTTCCTACCTTAACTTACTCTGTTCCTGTAAGCAAGTACTCTGCATCTCTGCACACTATGTCTTGTATGGCACACAGGAGAAAGCCGGTTGGGTACTGCTGGTTTAACATACACGAAGACTATTTCACAGACTTGTTTGTAGCATTTATTGACCCTACCTCAGCCTTTAATTCTGTGAACAGAAACCAGCTTTAGCTTCCGTCGCTATCAGGGGCAGAGTCAGAAGGAGCAGTACTGGCCAAAGCAACTATTTCCGCTGGGATAAATTGGGGATATATGTTGTCTGGTGGTCTTTCATTTTAGTTGGTACTTTAATAATATGGTACCACTTTGACCTAGTAAACTGGATACTCTGTCTGCTCCCTTTGCATAGAGAATAAAACAAACAAGTAAACATTCTTCTATCTGGAAATGGGATTGTGTGTGTGTCATAACTTGACCAAAGCCAAACCAAACCTGTTGCTGTCGAGTCCGATTCATAATGACTTTATAGGACAGAGTAGAGCTGTCCTGCAGGCTTTCCAAGGAGTGGCTGGTACATTTGAACCGCTGACCTTTTGGTAGGCAGCTAAGCTCTTAGCCACTGTGCCACGAGGGCTCCTTGAGAGGGCTTTACTAGATGATTAGCCCTATGCAGCAGCTGTCAAACTTTAGCATGCATCAGAATCACCTTCAAGGCTTGTTAGATGCAAATTGCTGAGTCTCCACCCCCGAGTTTCTCCCTCAGAAGATCTAGGGTGGGGCAGGGAAATCTACATTTGTAACAATTTCTCAGAGGGTGCTCTTCCATGCTTTGAAAACCACTGAAATAGCCTGGCTTTCCAGCACCAAAGTCAACACTTAACTGGGTTATAGCAAACACTCCTAAATAGCAAACTCAGAAGTTACCTAGGAGCATATTTTACATCCTGCTCTTCTTAGTTTACTACAAAGATAAGTTACTAAAAACTAAACGTTCTCTAGATGATTTACAAAGATCATTTCTAATGGATGTTGCTTAAAAACTTTCCCAGTTGCTTAAAACTTTCCGAGTGAAATTTTTATGGACATGCTCTACTGAGGCCTTGATTATCCATTCACTGCAATTTTTTTTTTTCCTAAAAAACAAAACTAACAACTTCCATTTGTTAATCTTTTTACAACGTTAATGGCTCTGTGATTCATGGTTCCCATCGGATTACCACATTCAACCCTCACCGCAACTCTCCGAGGAAGCTTTATCATTCCTATCTGAAGGGCCTGAGGCCATGCTGAGGGAGAAAAAAGGACATTGGGAAATACTGCTTGAGGTACTCTAAAAGTTAACCTTGGATTAAGCCAGACCATCAGGGAGTATTATCACTCACTGACAGACTCCTTTTATTCCTCTGTGCTTCGGCATTAAGGAATCAGCCACATTGAGAGACCTCGTCAGAAACAACCAGGAAATTCATTTGCTGCTTTCCTGTAATGAGGTTGTTAAGGACATTATTTACTTCACTAGGAAGTGTCCTCTTCGAGAGGACCTACTGTAGAAATTTCCCTCATGTCTCAGTGCCAGGAAGAGTTGTGTTTCTCCTGAACACTGGGTGTAAATCATGAATCCAGACACGTCCTTCTTCAGCAAGTATATAAATAGATCCTGGCTTCACTTTTATTTTTTCATCCTCTGACATCTACATAATTTGAATGCTCTCAACGGTGAATATGGCTGAGACAATCTGAGGAAACTGATCATACACTTTGTTAACTTAGTTGAACGTGTTCCAGTAGGCAGATACACCGTTCCCACTGAAATGGAAAACAATAGAAGGAGGTGGGAGTAACTACGAGTTGAGAAACAAATGACTAGGGACCTGCGTAAACTGAAAGGGCTAAGTAGAACTTGAGAACTTCTAATTTATTTGGAAAGACTTTGTAAACTATCATTATTGCACTGTTGCTCTTACCATTTGTGTGTTCTTTCATTCCTATTCTCCTTTACTTACCTGTCACCTTTGCTCACAAAAAAGGAGGGGGAGGAGGTCCTTGAAGCTCCAATCTATTTGTAGTTAAGAGGCCAGAATTATTACTGTTCCTTGATTATCTTGCCAACAAATAATAAATATTTGATTTGGGGTAGAGTGACAGGAGGGAAAAACACCCTGGTTGATTTTGCATAGGGCTGTACACCACAGAATGAGCTTAAACATAAAATCCAAATGTGTTTAGTCAACATAGTTTTCTAAACTACTTAAGAAAGCTTATCTATTTTTCTCTTAAAATATGTGAGAACAGCTTCCAGCAGCTTGTTGTCCAGCTATTCTTGTCTTGGAGGAAAAGCAATAAATAAAAGGAGAAGCTCCCCACAATGTACTTATTAATTATAGAGGGGAAATAGCATCTTCAAGTGGGGAACCCTGGCTGTGCCACCTTACCCATGTTAACAACGCCAATAGCATGATGCACAGGCATCTTGTGTCTCCTAGTATGACACAATGAAAAGGACACACCACCACTTACCTTGTATTTCTGCAAAACAAACAAAAAAGCATATGTCATGGATTGAATTGTGTCCCCCCAAAATATGTGTCAACTTGGCTAGGCCATGATTGCCACTATTGTGTGGTTGTCCTCCATTTTCTAATGTGTTGTAAATCCTAGCCTCTGTCCCTGTGGTCATGGTCCCATTTAGGATTGAGGTGTCCATCATGTTAACGAGGGAGGATTAGGTCATGTTAATGAGGATTAGGGTGGAATCTAACACCTTTACTCAGATCACAGCCCTTATCTAATATACGGAAACCCCGGTGTCACAGTGGTTAAGAGCTAGGGCTGCTAACCAAAAGGTCGGCAGTTCGAATCCACCAGGTACAACTTGGAAACTCTATGGGGCAGTTCTACTCTGTCCTATAGGGTCGCTATGAGTTGGAATCGACTTGATGGCAATGGATTGGTTGGTTGGTTGGTAGGTTATCTGATATAAGGGGGGTTTCCCTGGAATGTGTCATCCATCACCTTTTATCTTCCAAGAGATAAAAGGAGAGAGAAGCAAGCAGAAAGGGAAGGATCTAGGACCACCAAGAAAAAAACAAGGGGTGGTGTGCATCCTTTGGACCTGGGGTCCCTGGGCTGAGAACCTCTTAGACCCAGGGGAAGACAAATGGAGATTTCCAAGGAGAGCAGGGCCCATAGATGTTGAAAGGAGACAAGGACCTTCCCTCACTGCCTACAGAGAGAGACAGAATTCCCCAAGAGATGGTGCCCTGAATTCAGACTTTCACCCTCCTAAACCCTGAGAAAATAAATTTCTCTTGCGGTTTTTCTGTTATAGCAGCACTAGATAACTGAGAGTGTATATCCTGAATCTAATCATAATGAAACATCAGATAAACCCAAAATGAGGACTATTCTACAAAAGAAATGACCTATACTCTTCAAAAAAGGTAACGTCATGAAAGACAAAGAAAGGTTCAAGAACAGCCCCAGATTAAAGGAGACTTTTTTTTTTTTTTACCAGTACTAGTACCGGTTGAGTCAATTCCAACTCGTGGTGATCTCATGTGCGTCAGAGTACAGCTGTGCTCCACAGGGTTTTTGGTGGCTAATTTTTCTGAAGTAGATCACCAGGTCTTTCTTCTCAGGAATGTTTGGATGGACTTGAACATGCGCCTTTCAGTTAGTTGCTGAATATGTTGACAGTTTGTACCACCCAGGGACTCCTAAAGGAGACTAAAGAGTTACAAAAACTAAATATAATGCAAGATTCCACACTGAATTTTGAACCAGGGAAATAATTATATAAAGAACATTATTGGGGCAATTGGCAAAGTTTGAATAAAGTCTGTAGATTAGATAGTGGTATTGTATCAATGTTCAATTTCCTGATTTTGATCATTGGACCATGTTATATAAGTGAATATCCTTGTTCTTAGGAAATACACACTGAGGTATTTAGTGGCAGAGAGACACTATGTCAATAACTTACTCTGAAATGGTTCAGAAAAATATAATCAAAATATGCTTTGTGTGTATATAAAAGGAGGGAATATGAAACCTCATGGTGCAGAACTGGTGAATCTGAAAGCAAGGTACGCAGTCGTTCTTTGTACTATTATTGTAATTTTTCTGAGTGTTTGAAATTATTACAAAATTTTGATTAAAAAAACAACAAGAAAAAGGAAATAGCCACAGAGTGTTCTTTTCCAAAGCAATAGTGGGTGAAGTGTATTTGTGATGTGGCAAAGCACATAGCTGCAAAATAAGGTCATAAAAGCATAGTCATTTTTAAAGCATGATGCCTATTGGAAACCACTTCCTTTCATGCATAGACTTGACTAAATCCTTTTTTAAAAAAATTGAAGCATAAAAGTTTATTATTCACACCACAGAGTTGTCATGTGGCAGCAATGTGATGCACTCCATCTTTAAAACATGTTTAGACCTCAAAGAGCCCTTTCCCCTGCTCTCTAAAAAACATCAGAACGTACCAGAACATAGGAGGTACCAGCTGGAGTCATATATTCTGTTTTCTCTGACAAGGGTGGTGCCATTAGATTCCAACAGGCCCGTGTGAATACACAGCAAGCCTTAGCTCTGATTTTTATTGTGGAGCTTGATAGAAAAGAACATTTGTTCCTTTTCATTCTTGAATGTTTTCCTGGTGACATTTCTCAATCTGCAGGCTTGGGGGTGGGGTGTGTGTGTGTGTGTGTAAACTGCTTTCTTTTCCCTCAAAGAGATCATCTAGTAACCTTGAAATCTGCACTGGCATTTTGCTGGCAGGAAGGGAAGCTCTCTCTTCTCATTTGCAAAATGAATAACAATTTGATCATCCTTAAACTTCTAAAAGGTTAATTATGCTTTCTCCATGAGTACTGAATAAAAACCTGTTTTATCTCTGCCCAAATGAAACCCACAGGGCTCACCATCCCTCGCACTCTGCCAGGAGACCAAGTCCTTCCGGCTGTCAATTAACCACTATCAAGTCCTAGATCTGTGTGAGCTGCAGTAGATTTTCTCATCCAAAAACTATGACAGCCCTCATTTGCTGAAGCTGTGTGGTGACTTTAAAAAGTTCTCAGCAGGAAAGTGTTCTCTGGCTGCAGGCATGATGGAAAGAAAAGGGAACCAAGAGGACTGAGCTAGAGAGAAAGAGAAAGATAAAAAGGTGTTGGATTACTGAAGCTTCATTTCACTTCAAAGGTTTCCACACCAAAACGAAACAAAAAAATGCACAAAGATAATAAAGACAACCACCATTAAAATTAAAATCAAATTTATAGGATTTAAGCTCTACTGCATTTGAAAGTGTCGAATACGCGCTGACCTGCCAGTCCTGAGGAAGGTACACGTCTTTATGCTGAGCTGTAATAACAGCTGTGGGTCAACATTTGCAGTAGGGGTGCTTGACAGATCGTGTATGGAGAAAGTTAAACATCTACCTTTCCCCCTTTACAATTTCCAAACTCTTACTATTTCTTGGCCATAAACAGCCTCTTTAGTTATAAGCCTGAAACCATATCTTAAAAAGCAAGTCCAAGAGAGTTACATTTCATTTTTATTACAAGAAAACCTAATCTTTTAAAGGAAAGTAATGGCAGGGGAGTGGGAGGAGGTGTTCCTGCCTTCTACCTCATACCCATGGTTCTATTTTAACAACCTTAAATTTATAACTTGTACAATTTTACATAAGTCAAACAACCATGACTATATGTACAAATAAAAACGGATGAAAACGTGGGACAAGCAATCTTTTTTCCAGAGGAAACTTGTTACTGTAAACAGCTCAGATGCTTTAACACCAATGTATTTGTCAAGACACTTTGCAGAACCTGATCTTTTGACCAGCCTGAAGTGTGGTACTATATAGTGTATTAAAAAGCTCTCTGTGTGGCTTTAAGTAGCCCTGGCGGCTCAAAGAGTTAAGCACTCAACTGTTAACTGAAAGGTTGGTGGTTGGAACTCAGCCAGCAGCTCCTCAGGAGAAAGACCTGGCAACCTGCTTCTATAAAGATTACAGCCAAGAAAACTCAGTGGGGCAGCTCAACTCTATCACATTTGGTTGCTAGGAGTTGGGATTGACTCGAGGGCACCTAACAATACCAACAGAAGTCTTTACCTCAAGTTCACTATGCAACAGAGTCAATACAGGTGGGGATGGAACAACACGTCTCTTGTGTCTACAGCAACATTTCTGTCCCTCTGTATGACAGTCTAAGGAAGACTAAAACTTTCAAATGACCGAAAGGCACTAATGCGAAGTATACAGTCTTTAGTGCAATAATTGTGTTAACCAGGCTATTATACATGAGGTGAGAAGTAGAAACTTGACTTACATATTTTGGACATTAGTATGCTTGGACTCCGTTCTAAGATCTTTTTCGTTTGTTGTCCTTCAATTATTTGAAAGTTTGTCAGAAGAATTCGAAACTTTAGAAAATAGGGCATGAAACTGAATCCATCCTCTTTAGAAATTTCTTCTACCAAAGACGTAGAGTTTAGATCCAAATTAAGGAATTAGCATGGGTAATGACTGACTATCTTCCTCTTCAGCTAGGATTTTACATTTTTTTAGAATGGCTATCATGTGGGAGGGGTAGCTGACAAGGGTTCCATGTGTAACCTCATTTGTGCCTCTTTTTTCTCTGTCCTGGGAATGTTTTGCACTGCCCACCATCAGTGTACTCTAGGAAACTACCCCTCTCTCTTCCTTTCCTCCACCCTCCAACCCACTGTTCTCCTCGTGAGCAAGATAATCATGTGTTCTGCTCCCAAGTAATAAAAACTTTTCTAGGGATGGGCACATGATCCAAGGAGGGTCAGTCTACAGACTGGCTACTTGACCAGTGACCTATGATCTAGGTTTTAGATTGCAAAGATGAGCTGAACTAATTGAGTTCTTTTCTTAGGAAGTGGGAATCAGTAAATAACAACTGAATCCTATACCCACTGAAACAGAAGGGAAAGGTTGTATTGACAATGCCATGAGATAGAATCAGGTTTGGAACGGGCATCATGAGCCAAGGTCACATGCAGAGCTATGAGTGAGCAGAGAAAATTGAATATTAGAGAAAAATGGATCAGATGCACAAAGAGAAGTAGAAACATCACATGAGAACGAGATCATATAGCCCATGAGGAAGATGTCAGAGTCTCTTGCAAGAGCTGCCTTTGTTCCTAAGACTTGCCATTGCAAGGTCTCTCCCTGTGCTTCTTCACCAATAGACCTTTTTGTTGAATTAGCTGGAGTGGGTCTCTATTCCTTGCAGTTTAATGAGCCTGACTGAAGCTTTCTTGCTTTTTCTTCTGTATCTACCTCCTTCCAATGTCTCTCATTAGTCTTCTAAGCCAGGTTCTTTCTTTTTTCCTCTTTGTCTTCCCCTTACTAATGCCTGATGCATATTGCTAGGCCCTGGTCCTAAAGATGATCCTAGAAAACTGAAGAGAAATAATGCAGTGGTTTTTATTTTTTTTCTTTTTTAGAGGCTTTATTGTTGTTAGGTGCCATCGAGTCAGTTGTGACTCATAGCGACCCTATGCACAACAGAACAAAACACTGCCTGGTCCTGCGCCATCCTTACAATCGTTGTTATGCTTGAGCTCATTGTTGCAGCCACTGTGTCAATCTACCTCGTTGAGGGTCTTCCTCTTTTCCGCTGACCCTGTACTCTCCCAAGCATGATGTCCTTCTCCAGGGACTGACCCCTCTTGACAACATGTCCAAAGTGTGTAAGATGCAGTCTTGCCATCCTTACCTCTAAGGGGAGCATGCTGGCCGCACTTCTTCCAAGACAGATTTGTTCGTTCTTTTGGCAGTCCATGGTATATTCAATATTCTTCCCCAACACCACAATTCAAAGGCGTCAACTCTTCTTCGGTCTTCCTTATTCATTGTCCAGCTTTCACATGCATATGATGCTATTGAAAATACCATGGCTTGGGTCAGGCACACCTTAGTCTTCAGGGTGACATCTTTGCTCTTCAACACTTTGAAGAGGTCCTTTGCAGCAGATTTGCCCAATGCAATGCGTCTTTTGATTTCTTGACTGCTGCTTTCATGGCTGTTGATTGTGGATCCAAGTAAAAAGAAATCCTTGACAACTTCAATCTTTTCTCTGTTTATCATGATGTTGCTCATGGGTCTAGTTGTGAGGATTCTTGTTTTCTTTATGTTGAGGTGTAATCCATACCGAAGACTGTGGTCTTTGATCTTCATCAGGAAGTGCTTCAAGTTCTCTTCACTTTCAGCAAGCAAGTTTGTGTCATCTGCATAACGCAGGTTGTTAATGAGTCTTCCTCCAATCCTGATGCCCCGTTCTTCTTCATATAGTCCAGATTCCCAGATTATTTGTTCAGCATACAGATTAAATAGTTATGGTGAAAGAATACAACACTGACGTACACCTTTCCTGATTTTAAACCAATCAGTATCCCCTTGTTCTGTCCGAACAACTGCCTCTTGATCCATGTAAAGGTTCCTCATGAGCACAATTAAGTGTTCTGGAATTCCCATTCTTCACAGTGTTATCCATAGTTTGTTACGATTCACACGGTCGAATGCTTTTGCATAGTCAATAAAACACAGGTAAACATCCTTCTGGTATTCTCTGCTTTCAGCCAGAATCCATCGGACATCAGCAATGATATCTCTGGTTCCACATCCTCTTCTGAAACCAGCCTGAATTTCTGGCACTTCCCTGTCGATATGCTGCTGCAGCCGTTTTTGAATGATCTTCAGCAAAATTTTGCTTGTGTGTCATATTAACAATAAAAAAAAACAATATTGTTCTATAATTTCCACATTTGGTTGGATCACCCTTCTTGGGAATAGGCATAAATATGGATCTCTTCCAGTCAGTTGGCCAGGAAGCTGTCTTCCATATTTCTTGGCATAGATGAGTGAGCACCTCCAGCGCTGTATCTGTTTGTTGAAACATCTCAATTGATATTCCATCAATCCCTGGAGCCTTGTTTTTCGCCAGTGCCTTCAGAGCAGCTTGGACTTCTTCCTTCAGTACCATTGGTTCCTGATCATATGCCACTTCTTCACATGGTTGAATATGGACTAATTCTTTTTGGTATAATGACTCCGTATATTCCTTCCGTCTTCTTTTGATGCTTCCTGCGTCATTTAATATTTTCCCCATGGAATCCTTCACTATTGCAACTCAAAACTTGAATTTTTTCTTCAGTTCTTTCAGCTTGAGAAATGCTGAGCATATTCTTCCCTTTTGGTTTTCCATCTCCAGCTCTTTGCATGTCATTATAATACTTTACTTTGTCTTCTCCAGAGGCCCTTTGAAATCTTCTGTTCAGTTCTTTTACTTCATCAATTCTTCCTTTTGCTTTAGCTGCTTGATGCTCAAGAGTAAGTTTCAGATCTCCTCTGACATCGATCTTGGTGTTTTCTTTCTTTCCTGTCTTTTCAATGACCTCTTGCTTTCTTCATGGATGATGTCCTTGATGTCATTCTACAACTCGTCTGGTCTTCGGTCACTAGTGTTCAATGTGTCAAATCTAGTCTTCAGATGGTCTCTAAATTCAGGTGGGATATACTCAAGGTCATATTTTGGTTCTCATGGACTTGCTCTGATTTTCTTCAGTTTCATCTTGAACTTGCATATGAGCAATTGATGGTCTGTTGGTCTGTTCCACAGTCGGCCCCTGGCCTTGCTCTGAGTGATGATATTAAGCTTTTCCATTATCTCTTTCCACAGATGTAGTCAATTTGATTTCTGTGTGTTCCATCTGGCAAGGTCCATGTGTACAGTCATCATTTATGTTGGTCAAAGAAGGCATTTGCAATGAAGAAGTTTTGGTATTGCAAAATTCTGTCATTCTATCTCCGGCATTATTTCTATCACCAAGGCCATATTTTCCAACTACTGATCCTTCTTCTTTGTTTCCAACTTTTGCATTCCAATCCCCAGTAATCATCAATGCATCTTAATTGCATGTTTGATCAATTTCAGACTGTAGCAGCTGATAAAAATCTTCTATTTCTTCATCTTTGGCCCTAGTGGTTGGTGCATAAATTTGAATAATAGTCGTATTAACTAGTCTTCCTTGTAGGCATATGGATATTATCCTACCACTGACAGCGTTGTACTTCAGGATAGGTTTTGCAACGTTCTTTTTGATGATGAATGCGACATTCCTCTTCGAGTTGTCATTCCCAGCATAGTAGACTATATGATCATCCAATTCAAAATGGCCAATGCCAGCCATTTCAGCTCACTAATGCCTAGGATATCGATGTTTATGCATTCCATTTCATTTTTGACGATTTCCAATTTTCCTAGATTCATACTTCATACACTCCAGGTTCTGATTATTAATGGATGTTTGCAGCTGTTTCTTCTCATTTTGAGTCATGCCACATCAGCAAATGAAGGTCCCAGAAGCTTTACTCCATCCATATCATTAAGGTCGACTCTACTTTGAGGAAGCAGCTCTTCCCCGGTCATCTTTTGGGTGCCTTCCTACCTGGGGGGGCTCATCTTCCAGCACTATATCAGACAATGTTCCGCTGTTATTCATAAGGTTTTCACTGGCTAATGCTTTTCAGAAGTAGACTGCCAGGTCCTTCTTCCTAGTCTGTCTTAGTCTGGAAGCTCATCTGAAACCTGTCCTCCATGGGTGACCCTGCTGGTATCTGAATACGGGTGGCATAGCTTCCAGCATCACAGCAACACACAAGCCTCCACGGCATGACGAACTGACAGACACGTCTCTTTCTCACTCCTGCTCCCTTCTCCTTGCCTGAGCTCAGGTTCTTGGCACGTAAGCCTGCAGGTCTCCAGCCTGCTACCTGATTTAAAGGCTTTATCGATATATAATTCATATACTATGAATTCAGAAATATAAAGTGTACGATTCAGAGGTTTTTAGTATATTCAGAGAGATGTACAACTATCACTACTGACTTATTTTAGAACATTTTCATCATCCCAAAAAAATCCTGTACCACTAGCAGTCACTCCTCATTTGCCCTCCCCTGGCAACGATTAATCTACTTTGTCTCTATGGATTTTCCTATTCTCACCTGTTCATACACATGGAATCATGCTAATATGTGGTCTTTTGGAGCTGGCTTCTTTCACTTAGCATCATGTTTTCAAGGTTCAGCCATGATGTAGCAGGTACCAATATGTATTCCATCATACCGTTTAATATTTCATTTTAAGGATATACCATTTTGTTCATCCATTCATCAGTCCAAGGACATTTGGGCTATTTCCACTTTGGGCTCTTATGAATAATGCTGCTATGAACATTTGTGTACAGGTTTGTGTGCATTTGTTTTCAATTCTCTTGGGCATATGTTATCATGTATACGTGTATGTGTGTACACATACATGCACATACATAATCGATAAGTTATATGGTGTAATACAATGTATTTAGCTGTCCTTTTGCTCCATTTTCCTTTTTTCTGTCATTTTTTTAAGGCTTTCTATAAATTGTGTTGCTATCTTTGTTCTTTATATTCTCTTTGTGTGTTGATGCTTTCAGTATACCTCTTTTATTTTTCTCTTCTCAGGTTGGTTTCTACTCAATTATTTTAATTAATTTTTTAAAAAAAGTCTTAAATTGTTTCCCATATCTTTTATTGCATTCTTTTTACCATTCCTTTCTTTTCTGTCCCTGTCTCTGATGTTTAAGACCTGTTTCAACTGAAGGAAATAAGGCTCATGAGGAATATAATCACATGAAGTTGTTCTATAGAATAAGAACTTCAGAAACAGAAGGACATATATTCAGGGGTTCATAGACAGAAGATAATAATAGCTTATATTTATATGACCATTGTGGTCATGTTTTTATTCCTGTATTTGTCAAGTCTGACCAAAAAACTTAATGTTGACCTGCAGTCTCTTCTATCCACCCATCCAAATAAGCTGCAAATATAATGTGACTCCCAGGTAATTGCTGCAGCACTGCTGTAGGGTATGTCACCATCAGCAGCACTAACCCTTTGCCTCGGGCACCACATGGACAGTGACAGGAGAAATCACCCTGACGAGATAAAGAACTGTAAATGGATTGAGGGAGGCCTTTGACTTGTCCCAGCCCCACTGCCTCCCAACAGGACATGCCGCTGTCTTATCCACACTGGAAACTCAAATCTGAAGCTGAGAAACACCAATTTTGCTCAGGGAGATGATTCAGTATTTTCCAAGTTTTTGACAGCTGACCAATTAAAAACCAGACGACACTGTTAACAAGCCCTAAATAAGCCAGGATTTAGAGAGATAGAAGACACCAAAGCAAGCACTCTCTGGCCATGTTCAGCATGCTCATTTGAAGAGAAATTCAACGATAATTACAGTGATGAGGACGACGTCGATGACTTCAAGAATACTGGAGAAGATTCCAGTCATTAACTGGAAGGCAGCAAATTCAGTTTCTTCTAAATATTTCCAGTTAGCCTTCCATTTACTCCAGTATTTTTTGGTCTTCAAAATTCTGAAATCTTATCCAATTCCAATTAATGATATGAATCCTGCCCAATATCCCTAAAATCTTCATCATCTTCTTCACCGGCATAATCAGCAAAGAATATTTCTCACACTTGTACGAAGAATGGCTGTATATTAGATGAAGTAATGTGGCTGATTTACACGCAACTTAAAAAGCATAGTTTCATCAACTTTTAGTCAAACCTAATAGTTCATACCATTGAAAGTCTAACATTACCGAGATATTTATTAACAAGTCCTTTGCTAAGGTTTCCGATCTGTGAAGGGGGAAGCTGGGATGTTTCAAATGAGAAAACCACACAAACTCATATTCCTCAAATTTATTAAGGCTACCATTTTATCAGATTTTTTGGGTGGTGTAAATAGTTAAGCACCCAACTACTATCCTAATGTTTGGCGGTTTGAACCCACCCAGAAGACAGGCCTGGCAATCTGCTTCTGAAATGTAACAGCCTTGAAAACCTTATGGAGCGTAGTTTTACTCTTCAACACATGGGGTCACCATGACTCGGAACCAACATGACAGCAACTAACAACAACAACCACCATTTTGTAAAAGCTATTAGAGGCTTTTTCAGGACTAAGAGTGACATAAAGAAGCCTGAGGCCAAAATCAATTAGTATTATGGTTAACTTACAATTCTGACAAATATTCAGTGTTTCAGGCAATAGGATCATTTGAGAATATGGTGGACATGAACAGTAATGGTTTTTGTTTTGGGGTGTGTGTGTGGGCTCTTTATTAGCCGACACACCAAACCTCTTCCTAAATAAGGAGCTAGAGCCATTGTCAATCAGGGATTTTCCGCCAGTGAGTGCATCCTTTTTGTGTGATCAGACTTCAGTGAGCCAGGTCTAAAGCAGCCAGTGCTGGTGCTGCTGGACTTTGGAGATGAGTTGCTAGAAAGTGCACAGCAGAGGAGTTTCAGATAACAGCATGATGTAAATTGCTACCATACTCATCACTTACCAGAACCATGCTGACTTCAGCAGAAGGGACAGGAGTGACATTGCAGACACTGTGACTTGAACCCCACCCCCTCAGAAAAACATAGCTGATGAAGCAATGATGGCAGGAGCAACACACAGAGACCCAGCAATATACGTGAGGCCAATCAAGAAGCATTTGCAGGGGTTCTCAGTTTCATTTCTCAAAATTTATAGCTAGCCCATGTAAAATATTTATAATAGAAGCTTGGGCCATTTTGAGGGAGTGATGAGAAGCGGCACTGTGACCATTTCATTTTGTTCTTATCAGGTATGAAATCACCAGAAATGAAAGCTTTCTTGGTAGCAGTGTTAATAGCAAAATGACCCGTACAACAAAAACAGTTCAAGGGCTAGTCCATTCATTTTCTATGCCAAATAACCCTTCCACCAACACTCTTGCTTTCTTCCCCAGAGCCTGCGGTGTTGAAATCAGGGAAGCCCCTGGGGTTATACTATGCCAGAACACTGGGACAGACCATGTCTAAATGATCTCAGGCATAGAAATTCCATGAAGTACTGGCATTTTTACAAATATCCAAATTTGTTTTGATTATGTATTTTAAATTTTTATCTGGATTCAGGGCTTCATGTAAGTATAACATTTGCCAGGAGGCAGAGTCCCCTAATGATGGTGAAATAGAGTTGGGCAACTCTACAAGGGTCTCAACTTCTGTCTCAAACAGGGAGCTCGTACCCAGACTTAACCCCCACTTGACAAAAGTCTGACTTTGTTTACATCATTCGCAAATATTTATTGAACACCTCCTATGGGTCAGGGATTGACTAGGTGCTGGGGATAAGATGATTAACAAAACAAACATGATCCTTGCCCTCATGTTGCCAATATTTACTTGTATGTGTATGTGGGGGTGGGAGTGGGGAGAGGAGGTTAAGCAATATCAACCAAGTGCCACTCAAAATATATATTTATAAATAAAAAACATTGTTATGAAGAAAAAGAAGTAGCTATGAATCAATGAGCATTAAAGAAGAACTTGCTTGACTGGACAGGGAAGACCACACGGGGAATGGAACCAGAAGCTGACTACTTCTTACCCCTTCTCTATTAGTGGTATAGTCCATGCCACCATCACTCTGTTGCTGGGACCATGGCAAGAGCCCTCTAAGTAAACTTTCTGACTCACATCCTTATCCTTCTACTAGCTCATCTCCACACAGCAGCCAGAGGGAGCCTCTTAAAATGTAAGGCAGGTAATTTTGCTCCCCTCCTGGGTAAAGTCCAAAGTCCTTTCATGGCCTTCATGTCTCTAGACTATCCAGTCCCTTGTTCACTTCCACCATTGTCATCATCTACCACTGTGTTTCAAGGAACCCTGGAGGCAAAACTGTTAAGCGCTCTGCAGATAACCAAAAGGTTGGCAGTTCAAACCCATCCAGTGGCTCCACCAGAGAAAAAACCTGGTGATCTGTTCCTATAAAGAATAGAGCCTAGAAAACCTATGGGGCAGTCCTACTGTGTCACGTGGCTTTACTATGAATAGAAATCAAGTCAAAGGCGTCCAACAACAACACTGTGTTTCAGTCACACTGTCCTCCTTGCTGTTCCTCAAAATGCTAGGCCTAACCCTGCCTGAAAAGCAAAAACAAAACCAAATCCATTGCCGCTGAGTTGATTCCAACTTATAGCAATCCTATAGAACAGAGTAGAGCTGCCCTATAGTTACGGAAGGAGTCCTGGTATGGCAGCAATTAAACACTGAAGTGCCAACTGAAAGGTCGGTGGTTCGAATCCACCGGTCACTCCATGGGAGAAATCTGTGACAGTCTGTTTTGTTAAAGATTTATAGCCTTGGAAACTCTATGTGGCAGTTCTACTCTGTTTTACAGGGTCACTGTGAGTCAGATTTCAAAGGGGGCTCGAGAAGACAAAGTAAAAGTATTATGACAATATGTGCAAAGACCTGGAGATAGAATACCAAAGGGAAGAACACACTCAGTTCTCAAGCTGAAAGAACTGAAGAAAAACTCAAGCCTCGAGTTCCAATATTGAAAGATTCTGGGGAAAACATTAAATAACTCAGGAAGCATCAAAAGAAGATGGAAGGAATACACAGAGTCATGTCAAAAAGAATTGGTCAACATTCAACCATTTCAGGAGGTAGCATATGATCAGGAGCCAATGGTACTGAAGGAAGTAGTACAAGCTGCATTTAAGCCACTGGTGGAAAACAGGGTTCTAGGAATTGATGGAATATCAAACATCACTTGAGTGAGATGTTTCAACAAATGCATGCAGCACTAGAAGTGCTCACTTGTCTATGCCAAGAAATTTGGAAGACAGCTCTCTGGTCAACTGACTGAAGGGATCCATATTTATGCCTATTCCAAAGAAAGGCGATCCAACCAAATGTGGAAATTATTGAACAATATCATTAATATCACACACAGGTAAAATTTTGCTGAAGATCATTCAAAAGTGGTTGTAGCACTATATCCACAGGGAACTGCCAGAAATTCTAGGTGGACTCGGAAGAAGACATGGAACCAGGGATATCATTGCTGATGTCAGCTCAATCTTAGTTGAAAGCAGAGAATATCAGAAAGATGTTTACCTGTGTTTTATTGACTACGCAAAGGCATTTAACTGTGTGGATCATAACAAATTATGGATAACATTGTGAAGGATGGGAATTCCAGAACACCTAATTGTACTTTTGAGGAACCTGTACATAGATCAAGAGGCAGTCGTTCGAACAGATCAAGGGATATGGCGTGGTTTAAAGTTAGGAAAGGTGTGTGTCAGGGTTATCTCCTTTCACAATACCTATTCAATCTGTATGCTGCGCAAATAACCCTAGAAGCTGGACTATAGGCAGAAGAACACAGCATTCAGATTGGAGAAAGACTCATTAACAACCTGCACTATGCAGATGACACAACATTGCTTGCTGAAAGTGAAGAGGACTTGAAGCACTTACTGATGAAAATCAAAGACCACAGCCTTCAGTACGGATTACATCCCAACATAAAGAAAACAAGAATCCTCACGACTGGACCAATAAGCAACATCATGATAAATGGAGAAAAGATTTGAAATTGTCAAGGACTTCATTTTCCTTGGATCTACAATCAACACCCATGGAAGCAGCAGTCAAGAAATCAAACAACATATTGTATTGGGCAATGTGCTTCAAAAGACCTCTTTAAAGTGTTGGAAAGCAAAGATGACACCTTGAAGACTAAGGTGCACCTGACCCAAGCCATGGTATTTTCAACTGCCTCATATGCATGCAAAGGCTGGATGATGAATAAGGAAGACTGAAGAAGAATTGACACCTTTGAATTACAGTGATAGCAAAGAATATTGCATATTTCACGGACTGCCAAAAGAACAAACAAATCTGTCTTAGAAGAAGCACAATCTGAATGCTCATTAAAAGCAAAGATGGCAAGACTTAGTTTCACTTACTTTGGACATGTTATCAGGAGGGATCAGTCCCTGGAGGATATAATGCTTGGTAGACGGTCAGCAAAAAAGAAGAAGACCCTGAACACAGTGGCTGCAACAATGGGCTCAAGCATAATGATTGCGAAAGAAAATGGTGTAGGACCAGCAGTGTTTTCGTCTGTTGTGCATAGGGTTCTTGTGCCTCGAAATAGACTCAACAGCTCCTAACAACAATACAAAGGAAAGGGAAGGTACTGAGAAGGGAGAAGTCAGCTCATGCTGCTCAGCAAGGCATTTAAGAGACAACAAATACCATGCTTTAGGAAACATTCTGTTTAAATTTCATGATTGTTGCTTATGCTTCGTTTTCCTGATAAGATCAAATGAAAAACTTCTGACTTTGCAAAAGCCATGAAAGTTGGTTGGGAGAGAAGTAAAGTCAATTTAGCCTGAATCAGAACAAAGTTTATAATCTCAACACCTTTTATATAATCTATGCTATTTTCAGGCTCTTATTAAGTTTAAAATGCCATTTTTTCTGATGAAAATGAATGAAAACATGGTGCAATGAATTGTAATCATTTTATTTAACACGTTGTTCTCTGGGCGTGTCTGTTCACTGAACAAATATTATAGAGCACCCACTAAATACCAGGCCCTGGGTTAAAGTCCTGGGGACGCATGCTTTGGAAAGACATCCTGGTCTAACGGGGAATTCGGGTAGGGACATCAAAGTTTTCAGGAGTGACTGGTGACAAGCGCTATGTCAGGTAAACACCATGTGACATGGAAGTGGACTCAAACCTAGAGAGGATGAGGAAACACTTCCTGAACCTCAAAGTAAGAGTAAACATCAAAAGGATGTCAAGCTAGGTAACACCGTCTCTTACCTCTCAGTCAATTCACCACATATATTTTGTATCCACTACACGCAGAGGCTTACAAAAGATTCAGCAAGAGGGATTAAAAAGTAAAGAAAAAAAAAACCAAATGCATTATTTGAACTTCACAGCCCTTTGGTTGTTATTGCACAAATAATTACCACCTTCACTATTATCAGCTGACATTCATTGACTGTCTGCTTGTACTAGGCATTATACAAACTACTTTCATTTGTTGTTGTTGTCGGGTGCCATTGAATCGTAGCAACTCATAGCAACCCTATGTGCAACAGAAAGAAAAGCTACCTGGTCCTGAGCCATCCTTACAATTGTTGCTATGTTTAAGCCCATTGTTGCAGCCACCGTGTCAATCCATCTCATTGAGGTCTTCCTCTTTTTTGATGATCCTCTATTTACCAAGCATGATGTCCTCCTCAGGGACTTGTCCTTCCTGATAACACGTCCACAGTAAGTGTCATCCTCGCTTCTAAGGAGTATTCTGGCTGTACTTCTTCCAAGGCAAATTTGTTTGATCTTTTGGCAGCTGGTGTTGTATTCAATATTCTTCTCCAACACCATAATTCAAATGCATCAATTCTTCGGTCTTCCTTTTTCATTGTCCAGCTTTCACATGCATATGAAGCAATTGAAAACACTATGGCTTGGGTCAGGCGTACATTTCTTGACCACTGCTTTCATGGGCATTGACTGTGAATCCAAGTAAAATTAAATCCTTGACAACTTCAATATTTTCTTCATTTATCATTATGTTGTTTATTGGTCCAGTTGTGAGGATTTTTATTTTCTTTCATGCATTACCCTAATTAAATCTCACAATATCCTTATACCAAAATAAAAAAAAAAAACACCAAACCCAGTATATCCTTATACGTAGATACAAATACCATAAACCCTGTTTTACAGAAAAATTAACTGAGGCTAGAGTCCCTAGGTGGTGACAATGATTAAGGTACTCAGCTACTAACCAAAAGGTTGAGGTTCGAGTGCACCTCAGAAGAACTGAAAACCCTATGGAGCGCAGACCCCTATGGGGTCTCTATGAGTTGGAATAGAAGACAGGAACTGGTTTTTGGTTTAACTGAAGCTGAGAGAACCACATAGCAAGTGGCAAGGCCATGATTTGATTCTGAATAAAACTTGTTGCCACTTTGCTTCATTGATCTTCATTATTACCAACAATTAGAGGCCCTAGGTCAGTCTTTGAGCTGCTAGACTTTGATAGCTTTCCTACTTATTTTTTACCGTTAATATAACCAATTGCCATCATACCAACTCATGGCAACTCCATGTGTGTCAGAGTAGAACTGGGCTCCAAAGGGTTTTCAATGGCTGAGTTTTTGGAGGTAGATCACCAGACCTTCCTTTTGAGGTGCCTCTTGGTGGGCTCAAATCTCCACCCTTTCAGTTAGCACCAAGCACATCAACCATTTGCACCTCCCTGGGAGTTTGGGACTCCATTTACTATTAGTATAGACAGTTTTTTGTTTTTTTTTTTAATCACTCTCTCCACCTGAAGTTACCATTAAAATGAATAAGTTCTAAAAATGTGTGAAGTCTGTTAAGAAATCACTGAGTGTCAGGTACTGTACTAGAACCCCAAACACTGGAGTCAATCTCAGGCTCCACAATCTTGGTGGTCTTATTCAACTACCTGGGCCACAGCACAACAAATGGACATTCTGCCTAGAAGTCACATAACATATAGTGGAACCTATATATTATGACTTGCATTATGATTATTTTAATAGGATTTCTTTTCTTTCTTCAAAGTTTTTTAGAGAACTGGTTTAGAAAAAAAAAATAAATGAACAAAGCAAAATTAGTGGTGGTTGTGACCAACTTCTAAGACAACAGTAATTCAATACCTGGATTTCTTTAACAACGATGAAAATGTCATCTACTGCATTTATATTTTTATAAAGATAAGTAATATGCATTTACTGTGAATAACTCCAATAATATAGAGAGTGTAACAGGCAAAGTAAAAGCACTGAAATCCCCCTACTCCCTGACAACTACCATTAACATTCATTTATGTACAACATTCTGTATGCATAAACAAAATTTTAATAGTGTACTTGCTTTTTTCTCTGTAAATAATGTTTATAGTTAAGTATCTACATGAATTTTCACTTTTGCAAAGGAATATGGAATATCTATATCAGCCAGCAGCTCCTGATGATGTTTCAGGAAACTTCCCTCCATAAATCCAATTAGAAGTAGAATAAACACTGTGACACAAATACAATGATGTCCTGTTGTAAGCATCTTGGTGTTTAGTCGTAATCCGTTCCATATTTTTCTCTTGCGTACATATACATTGGGTCCCTAATTAAAATGGTCCTTTTTTGTATCCCCTCCATAGGTTTGATCAGTGTTGAATTAAATTGGATTCCATTGATTTATTGCAATGAACTGAATTGAGTTGAATTAAAGAGTGCCAAATGGGAACTGTCAAACAGTTGTTAAAACATCTATCTGCTCCTGTGGCGCTGTGGTGCCTTCAGCCTCATGGACTTAGCAATAAAATAAAAAACTTGGAATCCTTTAAGATAGCAAACGCTCTTGAAGTCCCAGCGAACAATGCACTGTTTTACCCAACGTCCAAAAATAAATAAAGTACGCCGCCACTACTCTCTCAGTAGTTGAATAAATCAGAGAATGATAATTTTTTATTATGATTTTCTTGATAGGTATATATATTATCTTTATTCTTAGAATACTACTCCATCACGTCTTCTTCTATATTTGAAATTCTATCCCTTCTAGAAATAGCAGATAACCAATAAATATTTTAAATACTGGAATATACTGTTGGGAGAATTCAGAAAATCTGGAATAAAATAGCCTAGTTGTTCTGCCTACTACAGTTTCTCATTGATGGGTCACCGAAGGTCAGTGAACACAGAGATTCTTTGGAATTCTGACTCTTTGGGGGAGTACCAAGAGGATGTCATCACTCCCTCTGAAACAAAAGGGCCCCCTGTGCCTAGTAATTGCCACTAATTGTCCCTAACATGGCATTCTTTATCCAGCTGCGAGGATTTGGAGGATATTTTTCACTATCTTTCACTGGTTTGACATTTTTCATTCCTTCCACAAATAGAAACCAGAGCTCTTTAATACACGTCATGATCAGGCTACTGGAATGTACCCTACAAACGGATCTACACTTGAAGAGATCTCTGATAATCTTTTTTTTTTTTTAATTTATGCATATTTCTTATTTTTATTGTACATTAGGGTGGAAGTTTGCAGAGCACATTTGATTCCCATTCGATAGCTTGTACATAAATTGTTTTATGGCCTTGGTTTCATTCCCCACAATGAGTCAAATCTCTCCCCATTACTGCCCTGGGTTCCCGTTTCCTTTCGTCCTGATTTTCTACCCCCTTCCTGCCTTCTCATCTTTGCTTTTGGGCAAATACTGCCCTTTTGATCTCATTTAATTGATTGTTCTAAGGATCACATTCCTTTTGCGTGTTATTGTTTATTTTATGGGTTTGTCTATCGTTTGGCTGAAAAGTGGTCTCAGGGAATGGCTTCAGCACCAGGTCAGAAGGATGCCTTAGGCCCATAGTCTTGGGGGTTCCTCCAGCCTCTATCAGACCAGTAAGTCTGCTCTTTTTTGGAATTTGATTTTTTGTTCTACATTTTTCTTCTACTCTGTCCAGGACCCTCTGTTGTGATTCCAGTCAGAGCAGTTGGTCCTAATGATCTTTTGAAATAAACAACTAACCAATATGGCAGAAGGGCGAGTATCCTATCTGAAAAGCAGTTCCAATAAATGGAATGAAGCCTGGCAGCAAAAAAGATAAATTAGGGGCTTTTCATCTATAGAATCAAGATAAACAAAAGCATTGGAGAAAACTTAAACCACTATGGCTGGCTACTGGCCACCATCTGGCTTCCATAAATCCCTTGGAAGCAGAGAAAGCATTTCAGGTGCTAAATGGGACAAGGGTTACAGCCCATATGTTGAAATCAAGGGTTTTACAAACAGCCACACCCTCGATTACTTTTATTTGCAAATGGCATCGGCAGCTACTGGCTTTCAGTAGTAACTCTCTCCTTATTTAGTAACTGAATCCTGATTTTATTCGAGTGTAACAATGAAACTCTACTTTTCCGCCTCCCTTCAGTCATATGTTGCCATGTGATGAAGTTCTGACCAATCATACGTAAACCAAAGTGTTGTATAGTATTTACAGAAGGGCAGGGAGTGAGAACTTTCTTCCGTCTTTCCCCATCCTGCAGTACAGAACATGAAAATGCAAGCCTTCCTAGGGAAGGTGGAAAACTAGAAGGATCCATGCCAGTCCTTGACTCACTACCTCCAGGTTTACTTTACTTAAGAGAATTAAACTTTTATATTGCTGTCGTGTGCCTTGAATCAATTCTTACTCATAACAACTCTATAGGACAAAGAGTAGAACTGCCCTACAGGGTTTCCAAGGCTGTAGTCTTAATCAGAACAGATTGTTAGGTCTTTTCTCAGGCAGCGTGGCTGGTGGGTTCAGCTGGTGAGTACAAACCTCTGACCTTTCCTTTAGCAGCCCAGTGCTTAACCATTGTGCCACGAGGGCTCCTTAAAACTTTTATATTAACCCATTATTATTTGAGGGTTCACTGTTATTTGCGGTTGTAGCTAATCGCAAATAATACAGATTAGAAAGAAACACAGATTTATGTAATGCCTAAGATACACTCACACTACAGAGGGATCAGCCAAGGTTGTTTACACGGGCTAATGGAAATGAGTTCAACCTAAGCGCCTGAGTCAGAGAGAGGGCAAGGATGTGACAGTGGGGCAGGGGGTGTCATGCCCAAAGGCCAGAGAAGACAGTCACTGTACTTGCCCCCAACTGGGCTTGAACACAGCCTCAACAATCTTCTGCATTCAGGGATTCGGGCCACCACTACCAGTTCCTTGGGCTGGACATATGTACAAAGGCTCTATGTGTTTCTCAACCTTTTATTCTATGAAATGTCTGACAGACATAAAAACTGCAAGCCCTCGCCCTTGAAATAATGATACATCCCTGGAGGGCTGGTTACCCACGCCCCCTTCCCCCAATGCCCATTGAGAATACTAGTCCAGAGCTCGCATCAGCTGCCTAGGTGCTGCTGAAGGTACTCATTAAGGGGTTTTACTCTTTGTGTCTAAGGCAGCTCCCAAATCTTGTATAGGGCAGCTCCCAACTCTTTTTTTTTTTTTTTCCTACTTCGAGAAACAGATCAGATGATATTCATAATGTGAAACACCCATGGGTAGGCCCAGAGTGAGAAGAAATTCCCAGCTTGCTAACTCTGACACCATCATTTTCCATTCCACATGAGAAAGCATATAGGAGTTGCAGTGAGAATGGCATTATTACAAGACATGTAAAGATGTGAAGACTTTGACTTTGCCTTAATATATCAAAATATTAAATCACATCAAATTTTCCTAAACAGCTACTCTTAGTTGAAGATTATTTGTAACAGCCCTCATGAAAACAGTCAAAACAGGCTGGGACATCTCCAACAAAGCCACTCATTTATAAAATTCTACCCTTGCTTATAATAAACTGAAGACTCCAGACTCTACTCAACAATTGCCAAGCCTGACAGAGGCTTTCAATATAGAAAACCACTCACCAGGTAAATAGCCAAGCACACTCCCCCATGCAGATGAGCCCTGAATCAAACTGTCTTTAATGATAATAATGAGAACGCTGATCAGAGCCAATTATTTCCAGCTTCGTAATTCGTATATTAACTAAATATCTCCATAATTAAGCCAGTTAGCCTAGGGAAATACCATTCATTAAAGGCTCTAGTGTATTTTGTTTCTGAATTTTCTGCTGTACAATATTTCTGCATAGGAAGTAAACTTGTCTGCGAGTAACAGAAAGCTAAAAAGAGGTAGCATAAACAAATGTGAGGTTTTATTATTATTTTAAGGTAACCAGAAGTTTGAAGATAAGCAGTTCAGAGCTGTTACTGTGGCTCCAACTAGTAGGGATCCAGGCTGTTTCTATCTCTCTGTTCAGCACATCCAGGGTGAGTTCACCATCTTTGGGAGCTCAAGATGACTGTTCTATTCCAAATTCATAATCCCATTTCAAGTAAGAGGAAGAAGGGAAAGGCAAAGGGCAGAAGCAACTACCACCTGAGTCAGCTTCCTTTTTAAAGAGCTTGGCAAGAAGATCAACCCAACAACTCCACTTACATATCAGTGACCCCCCCCGCCACACACACACACTATCAAATGACCACTTCTGGCTACAAGGTTTGGGGGATGACAAATGGAAGAATAATGAGAAATAGAGTTTTTTAGCAGGGCAAATTCCTTGCCCCAACCAAAATCAGAGTTCTGTTAGGAAGGTAGTTGTTACTGTTAGGTGCCCTCAAGTCCATTCTGACTCATAGCGACCCCATGTATAACAGAATGAAATGCAGGTGATCTTCTGCCATTCACACAACCATTGCTATGTTTGAGCCCATTGTTACAGCCACTGTGTCAATCCGTCTCATTGAGAATCTTCCTCTTTTTCATCGACCTTCTTCTTTATCAAGTGTGATGACGTTCTCTGGGGTCTGATCTTTGCTGATAACATGTACAAAGTATGTGAGAAGCAGTCTCACCATCCTGGCTTCTAAGAGCATTCTGGCTGTACTTCCTCCATGACAGATTTGTTCATTCTTCTGGCAATCCATGGTATACTCAATATTCTCCACCAACACCCCTATAATTCAAATACACTGATTCTTCTTTGGATTACATCTCAACATAAAGAAAACAAAAAGTCTCACAACTGGACCAATAAGCAACATGATAAATGGAGAAAATACTGAAGTTGTCAAGGATTTCATTTTACTTGGATCCACAATCAACACCCACGGATGCAGTAGTCAAGAAGTCAACACACTGCATCGGGCAAATCTACTGCAAAATATCTCTTCAAAGTGTTTAAAAGCAAAGATGTCACCTTAAGGACTAAAGTGTGCCTGACCCATGCTACCATATTTTCAACCACCTCATATGCATGTGAAAGCCAGTCGGTGAATAAGGGAGACCAAAGAAGAATTGATGCCTTTGAATTAGGGAGGAAGGTGGGGGAATTGAAATGGGGTTTGCAGCTAGCAGCACCAGTTAGCTCCTATTACTGGGAAGGGAAAAGAAAGATCATATGAAGAAATGCTGAAAGCTCTTTTAAAAACCACAACAAAAAGTCCATGTTTGAGGCCACCAACAGAAGTTATTAAAGCCCTATTTGTAAAACAACCCATACTATGGAGCTAAATGCTTGTCTCTCTTTAGAACTAGAGCCAAGAGTTGGAATCTATGTCTGTATGGAGTGCTGCCTGACATAAAAGAGAGGAACCTAGTAAACAATCCAACTGCCTTTAGCAATGGAACAAATGTGAAGAATGTTATTTTTCTTTTTGCAAAGATGAAAGAAAACTAAAATGTAATTCTTACTATATGAAACCTTTTTTTAAATTTTTTTGTCCCAAAGCAACCTTGCTATTGTTTTTAAATTTCTGTTTTCTCCAACAACTTTTTATGACAAAAAAAAAAGATTCCAAAAACGTTCCAGAATAGAGGGGTTTTTTATATTTATTCTTCACTTAATGTTCTGATCAGTTGGACCCTTCTTTACAAGTCTAACTGTGAGGCTTTTTATTTGTTAGTAATGGAAACCCAGCTTGACATCTGACAATCAAGCTCAACCCTCTCTGCTTTACACGTCAACAACAAGTGGAGCTCTTCTGGAATTAGCACTTTGCTGTCAGTTTTGCTAATGATGTTTGCGGCAAAGAGGAACACAATCCACTCTTCTGGGAATATGATATATTGACTCTGCGGAGCTGACAACAGTAAAATGTTGGTTTAATGCCAGATTTACCTTTCAGAGATGGGATAAGTTCTAAACATCTGAAAAAAAAAAATGAATAGGGCTTAAGCCTATTTCGGGGCCCTAGTGGACAGTTGTTAAGGGCTCAGGGTGCTAACTAAAAGGTCGGCAGTTCAAATATGCTCTTTGGAAACCCTATCGGGCAGTTCTACTCTGTCCTATAGGATTGCTGTGAGTTGGAATCAACTCATTGGCAACAGGTTTGGGTTTTTTTCTTTTTTGGTAACCCAATATTAAGGGTTACTGGTGGTGCAGTGATTAAAGAGCTCAGCTGTCAACCAAAAGATCTGTGTTTCAAATCCACTAGCCACGCTCCATGGAAGAAAGATGTGGCAATCTGCTTCCACAAAGATTTACAGCCTTGGAAACCCTATGGGGCAGTTCCACCTGTCCTATAGGAGCACTATGAGTCAGAATTGACTCAAGGGCAGTGGGTCTGGTTTTTATGATTTAACCCTTTATTAGCAAATTGTGAGAAGCTGAATTTAAAAGTTGGCTTTATAAAAGATAACTTTATAAATTATTATTTAAACAATACAAAATATAATTATTAATCATCAGAAAATTTTCGTTCTAGGTGACAGAGAAATGAACAGAAATATTTTGTCCTTATAGAGCATTTTCCCTTCCAAAATAAAAGTGAGAGATAAATCACAAATACTTAACCATGATTTCTGAAATGATCCTTAAAAATGATTATCCTATTTTTTAAACAAATTGGCAAAGTGGTCGAAAATATTAAGTCAAAGTTACATACTTTCATCATATCTTTTATGGAAAAATGAACCATCTCCTCACGATCTTTGGATCCCACACTGTGCTTTGTCAGGATAAAGCACCATATACTAAATGGATTGTTTTCTTATCATGCGAGCATAGGTCTAAGAATTAGAACTTGCTTTCTTATTAGAATTTCTAACTGCCAACTTGCCATTGAAACAACTCAGGATGTACTGTTTTTCCTTGAATCTTTGCTCCAAAGCATGCCGAACATGTTTGCCCAAAATGCAGAAATGCAATTAGCACAAACACAACCAGCTCTGGAAAAAGGATACCAGCGCCCTAGGTTCTTAAACTTCTACATAGTCTATACACTGAAATAAACACATCCCTAATTTTTTTCCCCTTTATCGTAGAAGTTTCATAAATCTAAAATGCAAAGTACTTAAGTGGATTGAGACTATATTTCAAATTTTAATGTTAGATCAGTTTGATATGACAAAAGCACTACTTTCTTGGAAACATTCTGTTAAAAGGCGTATCAAATACAGTTTTTGAAAGAATAAAACAGTCATAAAGTCCTGTCAATCTTTTCACCTGGAGCAAAGATATTCTAACATATTTTTAAATAGTGAAGCTGAGTACTGATGTTCAGTGCCTATGTGAAAAAAGAAAACGTCAGAAACGTTAGAAACAAATTTCAATACTAGTGAGTAGCAGAGCAAGAGCATAATAGAGGAAACTCATCTCTGGAACTTAACAGGTGAGTGGCTTTGGGAGAATTAAGTAAAGTCTTTGTCATCTAGTATCCTCATCCATAAAATGTTGGTGTTATTAGTTGCCGTTCAGTAGGCTCTGACTCACGGCAACCTTATGAATAACAGAACAAAATGTTCCCCAGTCCTGTGTCGTCTTCGTGATCGCTGGTACACTCAAGCCCATTTTTGTGGCTCTTATGCCAATTCATCACATAGAGGGTTTCCCTTATTTCACTGACCAAACATGATTTTACCAACATGATGTCCTTTTCTAGGAATTGGTCTTTCCTGTTGACATGTCCAAAGTAAGTAAGCCAAAGTCTCACCATCCTGGTTTTTAAGGAGCATTCTTGCTGTATTTCTTTTAAGACTGATTTGCTGGTTCTTCTGGCAGTCCATGGTATATTCAGTAATCTTTGCCAATTGATGGATGACTTGAATGCATCATATGCATACGGAGCAATTAAAAAAAACATGTCTTGAGTCAGGCAAATCTTAGTCACCAGAAAAACCTCTAATTACAGGATTAACAAGTCTTCATTCCAGCTCCCATCCAAAATAAAATTGGCAGTAATCAACTCAGGACATCAATTCTCCAAAGTTATATGATGGTTCATGTTGCCCCAGGGCCCAATCAGAGTTTGAGGGTCTTTCTTTGTTGTTGAAATGTTTACTTTTTAAACTCTGAAATTCCTTTTCCCAGTTGCAGGGAAGGGGAAACTGACAAGATATTCACTTGAAAGTATTTTTGTTTTTTAAAAGAAATAATCAACAGAAAGATGAGTAAGTCAAGGCATAATCCTCGAAGGTTACAAACTTTCTGAAAAGAAAACTGTGTTCTCCTGTAATATCACCCTAAGTGTTGTGAGAGTTGGTGGTATATTAGGTGCATGGAGTCAGTTTTGACTCGTAACAATCCTACGTACAAAAACACTGTCTGGTCCAGCACCATCCTCACAATCTTTGCTATGTTTGAGCCCATGGTTATAGGCACTGTGTCAACCCATCTTGTTGAGGGTCTTCCTCTTTTTCTCTAACCCTTTACCTAGCATGATGTCCTTCTCAAAGACTGGTCCCTCCTGATAACTTGTCCAAAGTACACAAGACAAAGTTTCCTATCCTCCCTTCTAAGGTACATACTGGCTGTACTTCTTCCAAGACAGATTTGTTTCTTCTTCTGGCAGTCCATGGTATATTCAATATTCTTTGCCAACACTAATTCAAATACATCAATTCTTTGATCTTCCTTATTCATTGTCCAGCTTTCCTGTGCATAGGAGGCTATTGGAAATACTATGGTTTAGGTCAGGTGCACCTTAGTCCTCAAGGTGACATCCTTGCTTTTTAACACTTTAAAGAGGTCTTTGTAGCAGATTTGCCCAATGCAATGCATCATTTGATTTCTTGACTGCTGCTTCCACGGGTGTTGATTGTGGATCCAAGTAAATGAAAGCCTTGACAACTTTAATATCTACTCCATTTATCGTGTTGTTACTTATTGATCCAGTTGTGAGGATTTTTGTTCTCTTTATGTTAAGGTGTAATCCATACTGAAGGCTGTAGTCTTTGATCTTCATCAGTAAGTGCTTCAAGTCCTCTTCACTTTCAGCAAGCAAAGTTGGGTCATCTGCATATTGCAGGTTGTTAATTAGTATTGCTGAAATCCTGATGCTTCTTTCTTCTTCATATTATACTCCAGCTTCTCAAATTATGTGCTGGCATACAGATTGAATAAATATGGTGAAAGGACACAACCCTAATGCAAACTTCCCTGATTTTAAACCATGCAGTATCCCCTTGTGCTGTTCAATCAACTGCTTCTTGATCCACATACAGGTTCCATATAAGTACAATTAAGAGTTCTGGAATTCCCATTCTTCTCAATGTTATTCAAATTTGGTATGATCCACATAGTCAAATGCCTTTGCATAGTCAATAAAACACAAGTAAACATCTTTCTGGTATTCCCTGCTTTTAGCCAGGGTCCATTTGACATCAGCAATGATATCCCTCATGCCATATCCTCTTCTGAATTTGGCTTGAATTTCTAGCAATTTCTTGTCAATGTAGTGCTGCAACTATTTTTGAATTATCTTCAGCAAAATTTTACCTGTGTGTGATGTTAATGATATAGTTCAATAATTTCTGCATTCTGTTGGATCACCTCTTTTGAAATGGGCACAAATATGGGTCTCTTCCTGTGGATTAGCTAGGCAGCTGTCTTCCAAATTTCTTGGAATAGACAAGTGAGAATTTCCAACGTTGCATCCATTTGTTCAAACATCTAAATTGGTTACTCCAACAATTCCTGAAGCCTTCCTTTTCACTAACAACTTCAGTGCAGGTTGGACTTCTTCTTTCAGTACCATTGGTTCTTGATCATATGCTACTTCCTGAAATGGCTGAGCCTCAACCAGTTCTTGGCACAGTAACTCTGTGTATTCCTTCCTCTTCCTTTTGATATTTCCTGCGTCATTCAATATTTTGCCCATAGAATCCTTCAATATTGCAACTTGAGGCTTAAATTTTTTCTTCAGTTCTTTCAGCTTGAGAAATGCCAAGCATATTCTTCCCTTTTGGTGTTCTAACTCCAGGTCTTTGCACATTTCATTATAGTACTTTAATTTGTCTTCTCGAGCCACCCTTTGGAATATTGTGTTCAGCTCTTTTACACGATCATTTCTTCAGTTTGCTTTAGCTACTTACATTCAAGAGCAAGTTTCAGAGTGTTTTCTGACATCTATTCTCCCTTTCTTTCTTTTCTGTCTCTTTAATGACCTCTTGTTTTCTTCATGTATGATGTCCTTGATGTCATCCTACAACTTGTGTGGTCTTCAGTCATTAGTGTTCAATGCATCATATCTATTCTTGAAATAGTCTCTAAATTCTGGTGGCATATACTCAAGGTTGTGCTTTGGCTCTTGTGGTCTTGTTTTAATTTTCTTCAGCTTCAACTCGAACTTCCACATGAGCAATTGATGATCTGTTCTGCAGTTGGCCCCTGGCTTTGTCCTGATGCTGATATTGATCTTCTCCGTTACCTCTTTCCACGTATGTAGTTGATTTGATTCCTATGTATTCCATGTAAAGTCACCATTTATGTTGTTGAGAAAGGTATTTCCAATGAATAGGTCATTGGTCTTGCAAAATTCTATTATACAACCTCCTGTGTTGTTTCTATCACCAAGGCCATGTTTTCCAAGTACTGATCCTTCTTCTTTGTTTCCATCTTTAGTGTTCAAACCCCCAGTAATTATCAACGCATCTTTACTGCATGTTTGATCAATTTCAGACTGTAGAAGTTGGTAAAAATCTTCATTTTTTTCATCTTTGGCATTAATAGTTGGTGGATAAATTTGAATAACAGTCATATTAACTGGTCTTCCTTGTATGCATATGGATATTACCCTATCACTGACAGCGTTGTACTTTAGGGTAGATCTTGAAATGTTCTTTATGATACTGAATGCAACGCCATTCCTCTTCAATTTGTCATTCCTGGCATAGTAGAGTGTATGATTGTCCAATTCAAAATGCCCAGTACCAGTCTTTTTCTTCTCACTTCTGCCTAGGATATCATTCGTAAAGTGTTCCATTTAATTTTTGATACCCTCCAATTTTTCTAGATTCATGCTTTGTACATTCCACATTTCAAATACTAATGGATGTTTGCAGCTATTTCTTCTCCTTGTGAGTCATGCCACAGCAGCTAATGAAGGTCCCAGAAACTTCACCCTATCCACATCATTAAGGCCTACTCTACTTTGAGAAGGCAGCTCTTTCTCAGTTGTATTTTGAATGCCTTCCTTTTTTTTTTTTTTCTAGAGCTTGGCTACTAATCAAAAGGTTGGCAGTTTGAATCCTTCAGTTGCTCCTTGGAAATATTATGGGGTAATTCTACTCTGTCTTATAGGGTTACTATGAATCAGAATCAACTCAAAGGCAAAAATTTTTTTTTTAATTCCAACCTGAGGGGCTCAGCTTCCAGCACTATATGAATGTTTCACTACTATTCATAAGATTTGTTTTTCAGAAGTAGATACCCAAGTCCTTCTCCCAAGTCTGTCTTAGTCTGAAAGTTCCACTGAAACCTGTCCACCTTAGATGACCCTGCTGGTATTTGAAATACTGGTGGCATAGCTTCAAATATCATAGCAACACACAGGCCACCACAACAGGAGAAACTGACAGACAAGTAGTGGGGCAGTATATTATAAGATGTTATTTTACGAAATTGTCCACTGACTTGCTCTTCTTAAATTCAGTTTAGCTAAGAGAATCTCAAGAAGTATGTTAGCCAAGTAAAATTTTTCAAATTACACTTTTACACACATAGGATAGCTTGTGTGTTTGTCTAAATCATGCAGTGAACATCTTCAACTCTTCTCCACAGTTACTGATTCATGTCTGAGGGTTAGATTACCCAGTTTGGATGACTACTTGGTTTAAATAAGTTACATAATTGCAAACTTTCCACTTCATTTCTGTTGAGTAAACACAGTTTGTGAAGTCTGTGGTTTTGTATTACTACCGAGCCCACTCTCTGTCCTGGCACAGACACCACTGATACCCTGTCTCCCAAGTCTGGCAGAGCTTCGGGGGGGGCAGGATCTGCCCAAAGTGTTAAAACAAACAAAGGCAGCTGCTTTTCTGTGCTTTGGCACACGCAGCAAGTTACTCTACTTTAAGCCTTTTGCATACTGTGATTGGTGAGCTCCCTCACAGGAAGTAGGTAAGAAGCAGTCTGATTGGAGCAGAAAGTTAAAGTAGGCCATTAACCTGAGGTTCTGGATACTCAGATTGCTGATGTACGTAGATAATTCCATTCCTGCTAAATTTGATTATGCTGATAGTTTATCTGCCTGCCTAGCCTTCGAGCCACAATCTAGTGGTGACACTTTAATCTCTGTGTACCTCAGCTTCTTTGTTTGTTAAATGGGGATTAAAATAAAACTACCTCATAGATGCATCACCCATCGGTCAGTTTGTCTTACTGTGGCAGTTTGTGTGTTTCCATGATGCTGGAAGCTATGCCTCTGATATTTCTAATACCTGCAGGGTCACCCACGATGGACAGGTTATAGAGGAGCTTCCAGACTAAGACAGACAAGGAAGAAAAGCCTGACAATCCACTTCTGAAAATTACCCAATGAAAACCTTATGAATCAGAACAGAGTATTGTCCAATATAGTGCTGGAAGATGAGTCCCCTTGGTTGAAAGGCACTGAAAATACACCATGATCACAACACTGGACTCAAACGTACCAATGATCATGAAGATGACACAGGATAAGGCAACATTTCATGTTGTTGTACCTAAGGCCGCCATGAATCGGAGCTGACTCAACAGCAACTGATAACAACTTCATAGGGGTCCTGTGAGGATTAAATGAATCAATACACTCAGGATCCTCAGATCTGTGCCCGGCACTCTGGGAGCTCTCGGTAAATGTTTACTATTATTATTATTCCCTTATGGTAACCTACTTCCATAGTTTGTCCCAATGTGTTGGTTTTACATGGGATGCCCACATGTGTGTCCTGATTCTGGGCCCCTAATGTGGCCAAGGCCCCTCACTTGCCTCATTCTTTTTAGGCTTTATATTCCTGAGTCTTGAGTAACTTTCAAATTAGTGCTTATCCTTCTTATTACACTCTCCCAGACCTCTACGCTGCTTCCATGACCAGCTATCCACACAGTCCCAGCACCAACAACGTTCACGGTTTGCTCTGGATAAAAAGCTCTCTTACAGCCTTGACTGAGGGAAGAACAGCAGTAGCACCTGTGGCTTAGAACTCACCTGCTGGTCAACCTTCCTGATCTTAGGACGATGAGAATTCCGGAGCCTTACATGAACCCTTGTGCCCCTCTCCCTCCAGGTCCTACTATATAATGACTGTGGAGTTTGAGCAATGAATCTCGCCCAGAATCATACAGGATGTCAGTAACAGAGCCAGAAATCAGGGCCAGTTTGTGACTTTCCCATGGTTATGTTCTACCCACTCAACGATAATGCTAAACAAACAACAAAAAGACACCACAGACATTTCATCAGCCTGTCTCTTCTGTCAAATTGCATTATTCTCAAATTGTGTAAGCCTTACGTAAACAACATCACTTCACACATGGGGTTCCATAGGTACGTTTTCTGTGTGCTTCTCACACAGCAGGTTTTCTATGGATGGGTATATAAAAAGGGCCAAGATTTCAGACTTAAGAAAACACTTAAAGGGCAGCCGTCCAGCAGAATTATAGTCATTTTCTGCCCTGAGGCACAGGAGCATAAGCTCTTTCCAGCTGGCCTGTCATAGGTGGTGCTCATTACCAAGTGCTTAGAATCAGATCCCTTACCTTCTCTGCTGATTCACTGAGACCTACAGGGTGAGAGGTTTTACTTTTTTTTTTTTTTTTTTAACAATTGTATTTTTCTCGTTGCAAATATACACAGCAGAACATACATCAATTCTACAATTTCTACATGTACAATTCAGTGACACTGATTACATTTTTCAAGTTGTGCAACTATCCTCACCCTCCTTTTCCTCCCCATTAACATAAACTAGCTGCCCCTCTAAAGCTTCCTATCTAAACTTTCAGGTCGCTTTTGTCAATTTGATCCCATATAGATGTTTGTTTGCTTTTTAAAATAATACTAGGCTCAAGGCAGACATCCCTTACTAACAAAGTTAAATGCCTTGCTTTTAGGGCATAGTGTTTTAAACTTTTTTTGCTGCCATGTACTTCTTTGTTCTTCTTCTCATTTTGTCACTTTTCTGCTCTCTCACCTTCTCATTTCTTATTTGGAATAACCGTTATCTCTCACTATCCCTTCAACCCACTCCCTTCCTCTCTTTTAAGTAACCTATAATATTGCAAGTTCACACGTGTTTATTTGCAGTTATTATTTCTAAGGAAGGAAAGTTTCTTTGAAAGCTTTCTAAAACACCCCAATTCATTACATAAAAATGGTCCTCCTATCTGACGTGTATTTTTAAGATTACGGAATTTTTACAGAATTTCGTGGAAAAGATAGAGTCTTTTTTCTGCTAGTTACTAGCTAAAAATCAATGAATTAGATTTCACTATAATAAAATGAAAGCATTTACTTGATTGCTAAATAATTCAGAGTAGACTCACTAAGGTATATTGCCACAATTTAATATGTCAGAGCATAAAATGAAGATGCTAAAACTCTGACCAAGGACAGCTTTAGTATCCAGGAGCAGGTATTATAATTTATATATATTATGCTGCTTAAGACATTATGTTAAAAGATAGACTTTCCTACTTCCAATTTCTTCTCTATCCAATCCATCTAACCCACAGTTGCCAACTTAATCTTCCAGAAACACCGCTTTATACGCAATACACTCCTTTCAAAAGCTGGGGCTTACTGTAACTAAGGGGATTGCTTCTCCAGAGAGCATCAAAATCCCCTAGAGGGCTTATTAAAACAGACTGCTGGGCCCCACCCTAGAGTTTCTGATCCAGCAAGACTGGGGTGGGGCCTGTGAAATTACATTTATAACAAGTTTCTAGGTGATACTAGGGGCCATTGGTGGTTCAGTAGAATTCTCATCTTCCATGCACAAACCCTACCCAGTTTAGATCCAGGCCAAAGTACCTCATATGCATCCACCAACCATCCATCAGTGAAGGCTTGTGTGTTCTTATGATGTTGAACAGATTTCACAAGAGCTTCCAGACTAGGATAGACTAGGAAGAAAGGCCTGGAGATATACTTATGAAAATAAACCAGTGAAGACCCTATGGGTCACAGCGGTCCAATTCCAATTCACAACCTGATCATGGGGATGGTGCAAGACCAGGCAGCTGCCCTTGAGTTGGCCCTCAACTCATGGCAACGCTGTGCACAAAGGAAGGAACTCCTACCTAGTCCTGTGCCAACACCATGATTGGTTGTGAATTGGACTCTTGTGATCCGTAAAACATATTTAATAACAACCTTTGCTATGAAATTCAATTCCACCACTTCCATGAAATCTCCAATAGGACTTAAGAATTTCTCCCATTTCTGATAATAATAACAACATTGTTTTCCCTCTGCCATTTATTTGTCCATGGTAGTATAGACTACCTTATATAGTCATTTGTCGCTCCATAAATGTAATCAAATAAACTAGTTGGCAGCATAATCTAACCAATAAGTTTGAAGATCTTAGACTGGGTATATATAGCAAAAGTAAAATTAACTGCTCTTTTCGTTTTTGTTTCTTTTTCTAATACCCACGTTCATGGTCAATTACTAAGTAGACTATAGATTACATTAGCAGTCCTCCAGGTAGAATCAGGTGACTATATGGCAATCCACTGATTGGGCTAAGCAAAGATCTTTTACTGATCCATCAATATGGATTTATGATGTTTATCCAGCACTTTTTTTACATAACATGACATAAATAATAAAACTGATTTCCATAGTCATAAACTAATTAATCACATTGTGTTTCTGATGGATAGGTCACTACATCTTCATTTCCCAATTTGCTGTGTATATAAGACCAGAGGTGGATTTATTAAGCTAATGAAGCTTATTCTTCAGGCTCATCACTTGCATGAAATGGGCCCCTTCCATGGCTTGGTGAGGAGCCCGAATACTGAGTTATTACGGTCATATGTACCTATTTTTAATTTAACTTTATTTCTTGTAAAAATATACACAGCAAAGGATACATCATTTCAACAAATTCTACATTTAGTGTCATTGTTTACGTGCTTCAAGTTGTGTGACCCATTCTTGCTATCCTTTTTCACGTTATTCCACCACCATTAACACAAACTCACTGTCCCCTAGGCTTGTCATCTAACTTTTTTTTTTTTAATTTTTATTTTGCTTTAAGTGGAAGTTTACTAATCAAGTCAGTCTGTCATACAAAAATTTATACACACCTTGCTATACACTCCTAATTGCTCCCTCCCTAATGAGACAGCACATTCCCTCCCTCCACTCTCTCTCCTTGTGTCCATTCGGGCAGCTTCTGGCCCCCTCTGCCCTCTCATCTCGCCTCCAGACAGGACATGCCAACACAGTCTCATGTGTCTACTTGATCCAAGAAGCCCATTCTTCACCAGTAACATTTTCCATCCCATATTCCAACCCAATTCCTGTCTGAAGAGTTGGCCCCGGGAATGGTTCCTGTCTTGGGCCAACAGAAGGTCTGGGGACCATGACCTCCAGGGTCCTTCCAGTCCCAATATGACCATTAAGTCTTGTCTTTTTATAAGAATTTGGGGTCTGCATCCCACTGCTCTCCTGCTCCCTCAGGGGTTCTCTGTTGTGTTGTCTGTCAGGGCAGTCATCGTTTGTGGCTGGGCGCCGTCTAGTTCTTCTGGTCTTGGGCTGGTTTATGTGGTCCTTTCTGTCTCTTAACCTCATAGTTACCTTGTGTCTTTGGTATTCTTCATTCTTCCTTGCTCCAGGTGGGTTGAGACCAATTGATGCATCTTAGATGGATGCTTGCTAGCGTTTAAGACCTGAGATGCCACTCTCAAAAGTGGGATGCAAGATGTTTTCTTAATAGGTTTTATTATGCTAATTGACTTAGATGTCCCCTGAAGCCATGGTCCCCAAACCCCTGCCCCTGCTTCACTGGCCTTTGAAGCATTCAGTTTATTCAGGAAACTTTTTTGCTTTTGGTTTAGTCCAGTTGTGTTGGTGGTCATGTATTTTTGTGAATTTTACAAGAGTAAAATATTTTTTAAATCTTTTCTTAAAGAAGTTCTCCAAAATTGGATAACCATCAAACCCTACATAGCCTGTGTCTGGCGTGGACATGATTCATGTTTACACATCAAAAAGTCACGAAAGGACAAATATTGCACGGGACCACTATTATAAGAACTCAGGAAAAGATTTACACACAGAAAAAAGCATTCTTTGATGGTTACAAGGGTGGGTAGGGAGGCAGAAGGGAAATCATTAGATAGTAGACAAGTATCAACTTCTGTGAAGGGAAGGACAGCACACAATACAGGGGAAGTCAGCAAAGCTGGATCAAAGCAAAAGCACAGAAGTTTGCTAGACACAATCAAACACTTTCAGAGACCAAGTAGTTGGGGAGGGGGCCTGGGAACCATAGTCTTGGGGGACATCTAGGTCAATTTGCATAACATAGTTTGTAAAGAAACTGTTTTACATCCCACTTTGGTGAGTAGTGTCTGGGGTCTTAAAAGCTTTTGAGTGGCCGTCAAAGATACATCTATTAGTCACATTCCACCCAGAGCAAAGGAGAATGAAGAAAATCAAAGACACAATGAAAATACTAGCTCAAAGCACTAAAGGACCACATGAACCAGAGACTCCACCAGCCTGAGACCAGAAGAACTAGATGGTGAATGGCTGCCACCAATGACCGCCCTGACACGGAACACAACAGAGAGTTTCAGACAGAGCAGGAGAAAAATGTAGAACATTATTCAAATTCATGTAAAAAGATCAGACTTTCTGGTCTGACAGGGACCGGAGGAACCCCCGAAACTATGGCCACCAGAGGCTCTGCTAACCTAGAACTGAGGCCATTCCCGAAGCCCACTTTTCAGACAAGGATTAGACGGGTCCGTAAAACCAAAAATTAATGCACACGAAGAACATGTTTCTTAGTTCAATCAAATATATGAGACCGAATGGGCTGCCCTGGCTAAAAGTGTGATGAGAAGACAGGAAGGGACAGGAACTGGACAAATGGACATAGGAACCTGGAGTGGAAAGAGGAACATGCTGTCACATTGTGGGGATGGCAATCAATGTCACAGAACAATGTAGGTATAGATTTTTGAATGAGAAATTAAATTGAGCTGTAAACTTCCACCTAAAGCACAATTAAAAAAAAAAAAATGAGTAAGGCAACCAAGTCAAAAGCAAAATTTGGAGCCTGGAAATAAATGATCGCCCTTTCCCAATTATATGTTTTGCGTTGAATCCACAAATTCGGATATGACTATTTGTTATATACAATTCTTGTTAGGTGCCATCGAGGCAATTCCAACTCATAGCAGCCCTGTGTACACCAGAACAAAACATTGCCCAGCCCTGCACCATCCTCATAATCCTTGTTGTGCTTGAGCTCGTTGTTGCAGCCACTGTATCGATCCATCTCTTGAGGGTCTTCCTCTTTTTCACTGACCCTCTAATTTACCAAGCATGATCTCCTTCTTCAGGGACTGATCTCTCCTGATAACATGTCCAAAGTATGTGAGACGAAGTCTTCCCTTCTTTACTTCTAAGGAGCATTCTGGCTGTACTTCTTCCAAGGCAGATTTGTTCATTCTTTGGGAAGTCCATGGTACATTCAATATTCTTCAGCAACACCATAATTCAAAGGTATCATTTCTTCTTCGGTCTTTGTTATTCATTTTTCAGCTTTTGCATGTATATGAGGTAATTTTAAATACCATGGCTGGGATCAGGCACACCTTAGTCCTCAAAGTGACATCTTTACTTTTTGACACTTTAAAGAGGTCTTTTGTAGCAGATTTGCCTGATGCAATAGGTCGTTTGAATTCTTGACTGCTGCTTCCATGGGTGTTGATTGTGAATCCAAGTAAAATGAAGCCCTTGTCAACTTCAATATTTTCTTTGTTTATCATGATATTGCTTATAGGTCCACTTGTGAGGATAATTATAAATAACTATACTATATCTGTAGAGCTTTTAAATCAAATGAAGATACACATTTTGCTATTTGAAATTTGACAACCATCTTATTCATTTGTGAAAATGGATAATATTAACTTGCATTCTCATTGATTTGATGTGATTTATATTATAAAACAACACTACTTGAAATACAGGTAATTACAATTTTAACAGCAGTTATCTTTGCAAATCAATGTGGATCCTGTATAGGGAAAAAAGTTCTTTCGGGAATTATTATAAAGTTCTGAAGATGACCTGAAAGAAACATTTGAATGATGCTGCATCATCAAAGGGAGGAGCAAAAGGAAGTTAAAATCTCTAATTTTTATAACCAGTTTGAAGAACTAAAAATCTTAAACCAATCGTTGAACCATTGCATGTGTGCATAATTAGAATATGTGATGTGAAGGAGTCGTGTTTCACTAGCAACTATTACTCAACTCACTTGCTGCCATACCTAGGTGGAAGGTTTAGAAATATCTGAAAAGCACAAGTTAGGAAAGATAACATTGAGCCTTTTAAGTTTACGGTCGGAGAAGATTTACAGATACTGGAGTATGTCTAATGCGTACACAAATTTATTTCAAAAATAAAAACTAGCGTTTTCTTTGAAAGCAATTCACTGTGAGCAATTTATCACAAATAGCTTCTGGCACTTGACCAATTCCTTTCAGAGACTTGCTTTAAAACAAATGGCCGTTAAAATCTTACAATGTCACAATAGAAAATTCTTGCTATGAATCATTCTTAATGAAAAATTTGCTTAAATTATTGTATTCATTGAGAGAGATTGCTAAACTTCATTTCATAAACAAAGCCATTTTCATAAGCAGTAAATCACAATTTAGATTTTGCTTTCATCAAAAACTTTTTGCTTTCCCATGTGTGATGTCCTAATTGTTTTTCTTTAAGCAGTAAATAATTTCTAAAAACAAAGATTTACATTTTTTAACCCTCGTTTCTTGAAGAAATGATGGAGATGAAGTGAAATTTACATTATTAGGTACATATTAAAAGTAAGGCTTACAGTCTTAAAGCCAAGAAACACAAAATGTCCTAATATGGGTGAAGTCTGCACAATTTGATCAAGGTAAATGAAGACACTAAGAAGTATGCAAGAATAAGGGACAATTTTGGTAAATGCTGTAACATACACAATTTGGCAATAATAGTAACAACCAAAAAATAAATGTGAAGTTACATAGGCAGATATGTATGCATATATGTGTATAGGAAGGCATATGTGAGTACACGCATGTGCACGTACAGGTCTATCTGTAGGCATATGTATATACATGTTTATGTGTGCTGTATATATATTCATATATATAATAAATACATAGGGGGCACAGAGACTTCCTAGACATATCCGAACACCTCACAAGATTGGTTTACTGGATTAAAATGCTTAGGACCATAGTCTCATGGGACAACTCAGTCAATTGCCATAACATAGTTCATAAAGATAATGTTCTACATCCTAGTTTGGTGCTTAGCGTCTGGGGTCTTAAAAGCTTGCGAGCTTCCATCTAAGGCACAACTATTAGCCTTTATTCATCTGGAGCAAAAGAGAATGAAGGACACCAAAGACTCAAAGAAGAGACTAGTCCACAGGACTGATAGCCCACACAAACCACTGCCTCTTCTAGCCTGAGACCAGAAGGACTAGATGATATCTGGCTACTACCACCAACCATTCTGACCAGGGACACGATAGAAGTTTCCACATAGAAAGGAAGAAAAATGTAGAACAAAAGTCAAATTCCTCAAAAAGGCCAGACTTGCTGGACCAATAGAGACTAGAAGAAGCTCCAAGACTATCACCCTAAGATGCCCTTTGAACTTGGATCTGAAGCCGTTCCCAGAGATCACCTTCTACCCAAATAATAGATTTGTTTATAAAATAAACAATATCACCCATAAGGAATGTACTCCCTTAAACAATCAACTGTATGGGACCAAACACTCAACATTTATTGAAAAATATCAATGAGAAGGCACGGAGGGGCTGGGAAGCTAGATCAATGGAAACAGGGCGAACAGAATGGAAATAATGAGAATGCTGATACTTTGTGAAAATTGCAACCAAAGTCATGGAACAATTTGCATAAAAATTTTTTAATGGGAACCTAATTTGCTGTGTAAACTTTCACTTAAAACACAATAAAAATATTTTGAAAAAAGAAACACAAAATATAAAAGTTAGGGCTCCTAAAGTGTTTAGTAAAGCCTATTGTAATTTAAATTAAGTGGACACTGTTAAATAATCACTAAGTGATTCCTAGCACTGAAAAATCTCTCTGTAGATGCTGTTTGAACAAACGACACACAGATATGTAAATTATGAGGAATGAAATTATATTATGACAATTTTGAGATGTTGGCCATATTAAACAAACTTAAGAGTCTAACACATTGACAATTGGAAGACTTTTTCTTCAACTGATTGCCCCAATTGCTACATGTAATACTAATGTTTTGCACAGCAGGAAAAATAGTTAATATAAAAAGAAATAATTTAAAAAGAAAATGTTAACAATGAAGATGTTCTGTATGATCTCAGTTTTGGAAAAAAAAAATTGTTTCTTTCTCTCTCTCATATACATAACCAAAGAGTAAATCCTAGAAGAATAAATGCCAAAATATAAGCAGTAGCCATTTTTGGAGTGTTAGGTTTCTAAGTGAATTTTATTTTCTTCCTTTTGTTACATCATAATTTGTAAAATGATCTTTTAAATAAAACATTTAAAAATCTACCTTACAGTGGCAAACGATTTCCAGTTACGTAGATCAGTTTCTAATAGGAGAGACTAGTATTGAGTCGGAATCGACTCAACAGCACTGGGTTACTGCATAGTATTGAGGCTGATTTTCTACTTTGCCAACTAAGCAATTTCCCTTCTTGCACTCCACCCCCCAATTCAGTGTAGCCTTTTACTGGAATATTTATGTCAATAAGTAAGAACACATATTCTGTTAAAAAATAAAAGCAGAGAGATTTATTGAAGATTCAACACAGTTTGAACTAGGGACACATCCAATCTCGCAAAGTGAAACCAAATGTTCCAAAATAGTGGAGTTACAGAGGTATTTTTATGAGGTAAAATACAACATTTTGATTGGAAGGTGCACGATTAGGTAAGCAGGAACCGGGACAACTCAAAGCAGGGGCATTACAGTGATTGGTTAGCAATATGAATGTGGGCTGTTTACAGTGATTGGTTGGAAACACAAAAGTGGTCTATTTGGATTGATTAGTTTAAATACACGCCTAAGGGAGGATTTTGCAGGGTGGTGTGAGGGGATTCCTGAAAAGGGCCTTGTGTCAAGTCCCTCTTTCAGGAACATTCTTTAGTTTAACCAGAGAAAAATGTTTCCTTTGTTATATACTTAAGTTCGGCTAAGGGTTTGAAAGTTGCAGAGAAAATCCTTTGTTATGTACTTAAGTTTGACTATTTCAGGGGAAATAAGCACAAGCTAAGATGGGGTCATGGCTCAGGCCCAGGCCAATCATTCTGATATAAATCAGGCACCTCAATTTTGGAAGTCTCACACAGGTCTGAGTGCAGTTTAGAGTCACTAATCAACTAAGTAACCATGTATTAAAGTAGAAGAGGAGGAAAAAGAACAATAAGAATAACAACAACAAGAATACCCATGCCTCATCACCAGGGAGTTTGAGTTCGTTAGTCTGCGTTTGCACCTGGGCATCAGAATTTATCAAACAAACAATAACAACTCTCCACAAGAAGTAATAATTGTGAATTTGAGGCTTCCCACCCTCACACACACCTCAGGTAAGTACAGATGTGATAGCATTTAAATGTGGGGCCTTAGCATTTAAATGTGGGGCCTTAGATATGTTAAATATACAGGAAAAAATTGGAGGATATTTCCTGCATATGATGATGGTTTTAAAAAAAAATGTTAATTATGTACCTGAAAGGCCTGCCATATTCACTAGAGTGGGCAATCTCTGAAGGGGGTTGAACAAATTGAAGAGGAAGAGCTGAGTCAGGCTCAAACAGAAATAGAATGGCCCTAGATGGAGCTGAGTAAACACCACCCAGGATTCCTGTGAACAAGTCCCCAAAAGCACAGGTGTTGGGACTATATATTGGAAATTTCAGTGTCTTCCGATATCAAATGGTTTGTCCTATTTTCCCTTTAAAGACGTAATCAATAGACACACCATTTTCTTTCCAAAAATATAGTCTGTGTAGTGCTTGTCTCCATTGAGATTTGTGTTTGAATTTCAAACGGGGGGCTGTAGGGCTTAGTCAGGAAAAGATCCCATTTGTCCTGGGTCCTGTAGGAATAAAACAGATGGCACAGGCTACAAAGATGGTGGAAGTGTACACTAGCAAAAATAAGTATCAAGAGCAGTGGCTTTTAGCATGGTGCCTGGCACCTGTATTCAACTATTTTTTTCCCTCTCCCCCAAGATTCAAGTTCAGTTACTCTGTGATGGAGCTTAACAGCTTCCTAGTTGTGGCACCACTAGGGAGCTTGCTAGAAAGGCAGAATGTCAGGTCCCAATCCAGAACTACTGAAGTACCGTCCGCATTTTAACAAAATCCCCAGGTAATTGGTGTGCACATTAAGTTTTGAATAATATTGCTTTAGAAGATGAGTGTGTGACTTGGAATGGGAGTTAACAGCAGGGAAAGCTTTTAGGGACTATATGTTTAAAGCTTTAAGCCTTTGTTAATTAGGAGAACAAAATACGTTTGCTCCTGATCCACCACACCAGTATTTACTATAAACATCCCCATCATCCCACACTGGAATACAGTCGGGACTTCACATGAATGTACGGATTTACCATTTCAGGCAGGCTGAGGCCAGGGTCCAGGAGCCAGCAAACATGGTGGTAGTTCAACAGAGTTCATCTCTGATTTTCGAACAGAGGCTGCTGTCTTTCTGTGCCACCAAGGCTCCTTCATTACCTCAAATGGGTGCCAGCATAGGGGGAGAAATATGGACAACAACTTGAGCAACTGACCAGGCAAACATTGTGCAGAAACATTTGCCAAAGAGATGTAGACATGGATGGCAGAGGAAAGATAAATTTTGGTGACTCTTTCCCTAATTTGGATCCCTGGTGGCACAGCGGTTAAGAGTTCAGCTGCTAACCAAAAGGTCAGCAGTTCTAATCCACCAGCTACTCCTTGGAAACCCTATGGGGCAGTTCTACTCTGTCCTATAGGGTTGCCATGCGTCGGAATCGACTCGACAGCAACCGATCCCCAATTCAATTCCCAATGACTACTATGTGAACTCGTGCTGCTTACTTCATCTTCCCGTGCTTAAATGTGTTCAACTGTAAACTGTAAATAAATGCTCATCTTGCAGGATTGTTATGAGAATTCAACGAGAATAATGTTTGCCAAGCAAAGCCTCTACCTAGCACGTAGAAGATGCTCAATCATGTTAATTCCTTCCCTCCCCCTCAACTTGGAAATGTTTCAAAACCCACTTGAAATATTCCAGGCTGTATACAGACCTGAAAGTCCACATCTAAATCAAATAAGTTGGATAAGAAGATGGTCAATAATGCTGACGTTTAGCCGAAGTATCAGACAAATTTGAAAGTACAGATTCAGTCTTGGTGGATTTTGTGTCTCACAGCTTCTTATTTCAAGTAAGCAAGAGCCTTTTGTGGTAATCTCTCACATGAGCAATGGGCACAGATTGTCTTTGGTCTAAACCAAACGAGAAATTGCTTAAGTAAAGGTAGTGGCTGTATGAATCATGAACCGCTTTCTCAGATAACAGCCATTAAGTAAGTCTGTGTACAAATTTGACAATTTTTATTTCATTGCCTTTTGACAGCCCTTTTAAGAAGGGTTTAAGAGAACAAGATCTGATCTGTACAAGATCAGCTTTCAAAAATTCATCACTGAATATTTGTTGACCTTGCTCCCTCTGATAGCTGAAGAACTAAGATAATGCCCTTCAAATGGAGATAAATTACAATCTTTAAAAGATTATCACGGTCTTAATCGAGTTTGCTCCAGCAGCTGAACAGCCTGTGACCTTGTTAGTTACACAACAAACCTATCTGTTAGTGTGTGCTTGTATAGGTAGTAGGGTAGAACCTTTAATCTAAATGTTTTCTATATACAGAAGGATAGATTTATTTCAGTTAATGCTTTTGGAGATAAAACAGCAGATTTGGTTAATTTATAAGGAGTACACCAAGCTATTTCAGATACGTAGTATAATTTTTTTTAATTTTTTGACACAATTTTAGAAATACAAAAAAAGTTGAAAGAATAATACAAGGACTATTTGAATACCCCTTACTCAAATTCCTCAAATGCTAACATTTTATAGATGTGTGCTATAATTTAAAAGAAAACCAAAAACCAAACCCATTGCCGTTAAGTCGATTCCAATTCACAGCGACCCTATAGGACAAAGTAGAACTGCCCATAGTTTCCAAGGAGCGGCTGGTAGATTTGAACTGCCGATTTTTGGTAAGCAACGAATTCTTAAGAGGAAAATAAACCCGGGTTTAGTAATTAGGCACTGTCTTATATAATTCTGTGCTAGTGTGATCATGCACATATGATAAAGCCATGGGATTTCACAAACAAAATCATTCAGGAGAATGTTAGAGAATCCACATTCTTAATTTATCTGAAAGAAATCACTCATCAGTTTTTATACATAAATGTAACTAATTACAAGTATATGAACAGATTCCAACATATGGGCCAATTTATGACAGCCGCAATTACTACATCTTGGGAAATTAACGTACTTTTATCCTGAATATGATGTCACAATGCCATGGAGATCAGGGCGTCATGCGTTCCAGGATGTCAGCAGATCTGCAGTTCCGCCGTAGTGCCAACGTTCAATAGAAGAGAGGGAGAGTTTGAATAGTATTAATTATTAAATGGTAACATTTAATGCTTGATCCTTATCATCTGTGCCAAGAGAAAACATCTGTGGGTGCTTCGAATAGGCAGATTTGGAACATCCATGCAGATTTTTTGGGTTTTGATTAAGCCTTCCAGGGACAAGGTAATTTGGAAAACTCGGCATTTATTCTTCCACTTAAAACCTTACCTCTCTGGAAATAGATGCCCCTTGGTACCTAGAAGGACTTTATGACTTACCCCACGTGGCCGAGAAGAAAAGGAGAAGAGTTCAATTCCCACTTCTGCCTTGTCAGGACTATTTGAAATGGGCTCAGTGTCAAAAAAAAAAAAAAAAATCATTGCGTGAAAGAAAACACAGTATCACTGCATCGTCCACTGTAAAGGCTGCCATCTGTATGACAATATCCATTCATTCTGCTCCCTGCCACCCCTCCCTTTCTGTTTTAATATGCTTTTGTAAGTGTTCCTGACATTCTGTTTATCCTTCTTTTAAACATTCTGCCAAGATTATGTCAGAAAATGAGAAGAAAAGAAAAAAAAGTCCATTTTTCACTTCCTGAATCTGTTACAAGGCAAACAATTTGCTGCCATTCTCAAAACACTAAGATCTTTTCAAGACAGTGAAAATTCTCATCTCAAGTAAGTTGCTGGGCAAAAATTAGAACTGGGGTAAATGTGAAAGGAACAAAAAATTTCACATAAATGATGCTACTTGAATGAAATTGGGTTTGTAATTGGTATTCTAGTCTCTCCATTGCTTAAATCACAAACAATTTTAAGGAAAAACACGTTTTCCCTCTCCTCCACAAAATTAGACACATATGTAAACCCCTCATGCCATTCTTTTGAAATAAATGCATTAGCAAAAGGTGAGACTTTTGGACAAAGTGTTTTTATAACTTCATAAATGCAATCCAGAATTTTCTTAGTAAAATCTTAGATTTGATTGGTTGCAAACAGTTGACAAGGAAGTCTTCCCTTTCCCTCTCTGGAGCACATTCAAGATCCCCAGGGCTCTGGAATTGCAGCAGCAGAACCACATACTAATTTCGTTAGACGTGGATGACTTGCTAAGGGATGGATGCCCCGAATGTACTGCTTAGACATTCTGTAGTGAAAATGCTGCAACTTATCAACAAGAGGAAGTCTATTAAGAAGTCAAAGAAAGGCATCTTTCACAAGCGAGTCCAAAGACTGCTTTTACACTTGAGACTTAATTCACCATTCTAAGTCTGATCTCCATATCATCAGATGTCTCGTTGTTGCTTTTCATTAGCTAGATTGGTTGGGTCCCTCCACCTATTTCTGACCTTCCCTTGATCCCTTTCCCTTCTAATATTTGAGTCCTGCCTTTTCTTTCCATGATGTGGGTAGGCCTTAGAAGATAGAAAACTTCAAGCAGAATGATTAGAAGTATTCATTAATTTTTATATAATCTGTGCATAATATTTATAAATCCACAACCAAAATGTAGAACTATTTTGCAGCAGTATCTCAACTAAAGAAGCACAGACAAAAAAGTAATTCCTAATTTTACTGATGTCCTTCTCAAACATTTAAGAGCCTCCAATAATGTAGTTCTCATTGATTCTTTTTTAAAATTTCCTACTGTCATGTTTATTTCCTAAGCCTGTAAATTTCTGGGAGCCATTCATTCATGGCTCCAATGTTAAGCTCTCTGTCATCACACATATCTTGTTGTTGTCATTTTTGTCACTTCATTTTCATCACTTCATTTTCTCCTCCTTCATACTATTTCTTGTCCCATGTGATGTGCTCCCAATACATTAACCCCTTCCCCAACAGAGTGTCCTAGGACATGGTTCTTCTGCCCTAGCTTGTTGCACAAAAAATATTTATATGGCTTTTGTTTTTGCTACACTAGCTCGGCTTCTAACCAAAAGGTTGACCGTTTGAGTTCACCAGCTGCTCCTTGGAAACCCTAAGGGGCAGTTCCACTCTGTTCTTTAGGGTTGCTATGAGTTGGAATTGACTCAACAGCAACGGTTTTTTTGTTTTTTACTACACTACTCTACCTGTTAGTGGGGGTCTCAAGTGGAGCTACACTGATTGTAAAAAACTGTTTCTCTAGCTCTCCCTTCCATCTGCTACTACAAACCCTAGAGCCTCATGCAAGGTTCCTGGGTGGCACAGACAGTTGCACTCAATTACTAACCTAAAGGTTGACAGTTCAAACCCACTCAGCAGCAATGTGGAAGAAAACCCTGACGATTTGCTTCCATAAAGATTACAGCCAAGAAAACCCTATGAAGCAGTTCCACTTTGTAATGTATGGGGTTACCATGAGTTGGAGTCTATTCGATAGCAATGGGTTTGGTTTTTTGGTTAAAGCCCCATACAAAGCCTACCACTTAACCCTGGGAATCCTTAAGGATTGTTTCTAAAGTCCTTATAAACCAACAAGACTTGATATCAAATGTAGGTTATAATTATATGGTTAGCCCATATACCTGTGGGATCTTAAGCATGCTACTTCTTGACCTCCCTGGGTCTAGGTTCTTATACTTGTAAACCAGGGATAATAATTGTACCAACTTCCTGAACGTGTTGTGTAGATTAAGTGAGATAATGCACGTAGATGGCCTGGTACAAGACAAAGTCCAAGTCTGTACTTAGTCACTCACTGGTGATGGCAGGGAACATTGCTCAAGTGCTCTGAGCCTCAGTCACTCTAACTATAAAAAAAGGGAATAATAATTCTCACCAATCTTTACTGAAGAGTTTTTGGGTGGAACAAATGAAGTTATAAACGTGAACAATTCTGGCACATAAGAAGCATTTAGGAAATGTGGGAATCTGTGCTCTTTTTTCTCCCTTTCCCTCACACTGGTGGGGGTGGTGGAGTGAAAGGAAAGAAACAGACCATCAGGGTAGTTATTTTAATAAGAAGAAAAGCCAACTGTAAGTGGCATCTCCAAAGAAGAATTCCGATAGTGTCTTTGGATTGGCTCTGGATCTTGTTAAGCTGTTGTCCAATAAATACAGTTTTCAGAAGTATTGACGTTGTGAACCATAAAAAATCTATTTATAGATAGAATTGGTAAAATCATATCAACATTTTTATCAGTTCAACCAGCCTAAGTCTTCTTCCCTCCCTCCCTCCCTTCTTTCTTTCCTTCTTGCCACCATTTCTTCCCATCCCCTCCCTCTCCATATTATTATATTGCTCTGATGTCATGACTGGAATGACAGCTCTGATAATTCTGAAAAGGGAGGGGTCCAGTCTGCTCAGGGTGATTCATCATACTCTAAACTTGGCATGTCAGAGAGTACTATAAAAGTATGTTCCTGGACACTGTGGCAGGTTTCACTAACAGTCGGGATAGATTGCTGGGAAAAAAAAAAAAAAAAACAGAAAATATGCAGCAGAGAAGCAGGGTAATGGGTGTTTGTGAGCAATTCAGTAAATTGCAATGATCTACAAGACCTGGTTGGTGGCTGTAGTCAGAGCTATAATTTCACATGTGGTGACCACAAGACCACCAAAGTATGGCAGGGGAGCCAAGTCAGGGAATTATGTGACAGGAACATAGCCATGTCATCAGCCATTTATTCAGTGACCTTGTGTTTACCACAGTCACCTGGGAGAGGAGCAGCCAGGCATCTCACTGGCTTTGGAGGCCTGGGAGGCCCAGGAATCACCCAGAGATGGAAACTACAAATGGTCCAGAGTCAGAAGGCTGCCCAGATGATGCCAGCCACTTGCACAGCAAAAAGACAGTCCAATGGTGGATTGCAAGTCAAAAAAACTTTCCAGAGGATAAATAACGGCCAAATATGTTTAAGTTGTAACACGTATAAAGCTTTAGAGTCATCAGTCCTCAGTGTGAATCCACCTCTGACATGCACTTGAGTGGCCTTGGGAAAATTACTTCTTTAAGCTTTCATGCCTCAACTGAAAAGTGGAGATAAAGATAACCTACTTTGCAGGCCTGTTGTGAGACTTAACAGAAGAATGAATCAAAGCACCCTGGGATATAACACTAAAAAAAAACACTAGAAAATAGATTATTCCTTCCTTTCTTTCTTTTTCCCTTCCTCCTTCCTTCTGCCCTTCTACTTCTTCCCTGATTGCCTACAAAATCAGTTTCTCAAGACAAACAAGAAAAAGAATTCACATTGCATATAAAAAAAAATCTACTTATTGGTCACATAGCATCAAGGAACAAATGGTACTTTCCTTAGTAAAAGCTAGTAAGGGGACACTGGCAATTTCTCTTAGATACCTCTAGATTTCTGAAACTGGTGATCATTTGTATGTAGCTCTCTCTCCACTTGTCACTGGGTAAAATATACTCCTTACTGTGAACAAGAGCTAGCCTACAGCTTATAGAGTGTGTATATTATAGATAGATAGATAGACAGACAGATGGATAGATAGATAAGTAGGCAGGTAGGTAGATACATAGAATATAAACCAAAAACCAGTTACCGTTGAGTCAATTCCAACTCATGGTAACCCCATGTGTTGCAGAATAAAACTGTGTTCCGTAGGGTTTTCTTTTGGAAACAGATCACCAGGCCTTCCTTCTGAGGTACCTCCAAGGTGCCTCTTGGTGGGTTCAAACCACGAACCTTTCAGTTAATAGTTGAGCATTTAACTATTTACACCATCCAGTGTGTGTGTGTGTGTACCCTCTAGACCAGTGGTAATATTATATATACACTCTGAAGATGCTGAATGATGATTTGTGATGGACCAAGATTAGACTGAAGAGGAATAAAGAAATTATTAAAACGGCAAGTTAATAGTCACTAAGTTATCTGGGGATCATAAAGCTAGGGGGAAAAAAGAAAGAAAAGACAAGTTGAATGGCCAAGAGGTTAGTGAAAATACCTGAAAGCAGGGAATGAATTGAGCCCTTATGTGAGGGATTTAGACTTAAAGAAGATAGATTACTTAGGAAAATTTCAGCTTCAAGTAACAGAAAACTCAGCTCAAAGTTGCTTAAACAATGGATTTATTGGCTCATATATCAGAAAATCCAGATATAGTGAGGGCTTCAGCATCATCAGATCCTGTGGGCCAATATATCAACATAGGTCTAGGTTCTTTTCATCTTTCTGCTGGACTGTCAAGAGTGTCGGCTACACGCTAAGGCTCATTCCACTTTAGTCACAGGCCAGCCACAGTGGTATCAGCTACACGTGCTTTCTCCTTCACATTTGGTAGCAGAGAGAAACTGGCTTCTCAGAGTTCAAAAACCTCCCACAAATCTGTCTTCACCTTATATTAAGTAGAATTGGGTCACACAGCCATTTCTGAAGAGAGAAGGAACTTACCTCTAGACTAATCAGACCCGTGCCTGGAGCTGTGTGGGGCTCAGCTTCCCCTGAGGAATTTGGGCTGTGTCAAAGAGCTTAGGTATCTGAACAGAATAAGGTTTATTAGGAAGGAGAAAGTGCGAATGGGTCCAAGTTAGGCAATCAATCACGTATACTATACAAGAAAAAGCTAAAAACCAAACCTGTTGCCACTGAGTCAATTCTGACTCGTGGCAACCCCATGTGTTACAGATAGAACTGCTCCATGGGGTTTTCTTGGCTGCAATATTTTTGGAAGTACATCATCAGGTCTTTCTTCTGTGGTACCACTGAGTGGGCTAGAACTGCCAACTTTTAGGTTAATAGTCAAGCACAAAACATTCACACTACCCAGGGACCATTACAGAAGACTAAAAAGGTAAGATTTACAAATTGCGTTTAGTTCAACTCTCAGATTTTTCAAATGTGGCAATAATGTCATATAGTGAACTACTGGCAAAGTCATACCTAGACACCATAATACTTAAGTCCAGGTCATCTGTTTTTGTTGTCGTTGTTTTAACTATACTATACTACTTCTTGGAAACCCTGGCGGTGTAGTGGTTAAGTGCTACGGCTGCTAATCAAGAGGTCAGCAGTTCGAATCTGCCAGGTGCTCCTTGGAAACTCTATGGGGCACTTCTAATCTGTCCTATAGGGTCTCTATGAGTCGGAATCGACTCGACAGCAGTGGGTTTTGTTTGTTACACTACTTCTTAAGCAAGAAATACAAAACCTTCTCACCCTGACAAGTACGTATAATATGCACTTTGCAATTCTAAAGTCTAATATACCTGGTAATTTTCCAATCCCATGCATCATATAGTGTAGCCACTACAGTGCAAGGCCCTGGGAATTTTGTCACACCACCAAGATCAATGGATCTTAACCTGGTCAGGCAATAGCATCACCTGGGAAGCTTATTAAAAATACACATATACTAATTTCAGTAGGTCTGAAGTGAGGCTTAGACGTCTATATAATGTTGATTCTCGTTATTTATGGTAATTATGTTCTATAAAGTCTCCTGGAATACTGAACTAATGAATACTGAACCCTCATTCCTAAGAGAAATACAGAGTTAGCTTCTTGTGAGCCTCTGGTCACAACATTTTCATAAACCGATCAACAAATAGCCTTGTTTTGTATGTGTTTCTGTTTAAAGATGTCTTACTTAATATATGTTGATTCATTAACATTGAACTCAGGTTGAACAGCATATAACTCATACCAGAACATAGTTTATCTAACATAGATATTTTCTCAATAAGGCACATCATAGCTTTCTTGCACTAAGTAACATTCAACAGCACTTCAGTAATATGCTTAAGGACCATCTTAAACAACACCATCACTGGTAAAAAGCACAAAAATGAAAAAAATATGGCACTAAATAGACTGTAAAAAGGATACTTGATTACAGAATGAAAACTGAAACAAGAAGACAGAGCATCACCTTGTTCAGTCTCGGCTGAGATCGTGGCAATATGCAACTCAAATTTTTCACCGCTCTGCACATGTCTACAAATAACTGCAAAAGTGCTCTGAGTATTGATTTGGGGATTACAAATAAATCTTAGCAAGTAAGGAAATTTGCAAATAAGGAATCTGCAAATAATGAGGATCTACTGTATTTTTTAAGTTTTTTTTTTAGGTGAGAGGGACTAGAGGACTGGAAGAGTAAAGGCTGGGATGGGAGTGAATATTATATTCACTGTGTACTTTCTATAGGGCTTGAATTTTTTTTTTCAGTGCATATATTGTTCCCTACCCTTTCCCCCTCCCTTTTTTTAGGCATCTAGTGTTTCTGAAGTACAGATAGGACTGAGAACTCTTAATCTATATCGTCAAACATCAAGCCTTGGATTGGACACTCCAGAGAAATAAAATATGTGGAATCATTTTTCTGAGTCATATTTGAGTTTATTGCTTCTTTAATGAAAACTCTGAGGCCAATAAGTGGGTCAGGCTTAACCTTTGACTCAAATTCTTGGACTCATTTTTTCCCTTTCCTGTATATATCAGAGTCCCAAATATGTCCTATTTCTTGAAAAAAAGAAATGTAGACAACCAGAGAGTTTTGTTGAGAGACAAAGGAAAGGAGAATTGCACGGGAAGTTGAAAGAGGAAGCATGGGAATTGTTTGTAACCGAAATCAGCTCGATGCTGCTCTTCATTAGTCCACTGACACAGTGGGTCTCGAATGACAGAGACCAGAGTGCAACTAGGTTGTTTATTTTATGATCTCATTGTGGGTGTACTTTCCAAAGTCTATTCTAAGTGATCAGAGGTGCTGCACCTCTTTGAGTTAAAACTCTAAGAACCGGGCATCACTAACAGGGTATTTTAAAACTCTTCTCACTAATTTAAAGAGATTAAAAGGTTGATGGAGAGAGATGTATTTAGAAATTGTTAAAATGGTTAATGGTGTTTTCAGAAAAGGATATCATTTGCTGGTTACTTTTGTAGCTCGTTATGGTTTTTGTTTTGTATTGTTTTGGTTTTTGCTAGTTATGGTTTGATGAAAATTGACCACAAAGGAAATTCAGCGCAGCTTAATATCCATTGTCTTAAGAATAGACCAGACTACATGTGGGCGTAGCTGTTACTTTCTGTTATTTGTGCTTCACACAGAATATTTTTTATCTGTATATAAATTATCTGGGAAATCTCTATGAATATGAGAATAATTCCTCCTATTAGCCCAACCTCTTACCATGTCTTACCACGTCTTTAACAATTTACTTAAAATCTTTTAGATCCAAATTGCCCCTCTGTCTGTATAGCTCCATTGAATTTTCTTCCAGGAGGGCTGGAATAGCAATCGGGCATTCTTCAGCAGCTCCAAGTTTAGGGGAAAGAGCTTGTCTGTTGGCGAGAAGCAAATGCCAGGGAGTTTTCCTGTGGAAGAGCTCAGATGTCTCACCCATGGAATTTGTGCAATATAATGTGTGACGCAGTCTAAGGAAACACTGAACTGAGTCACTGGCACCAAATTTCCAGCAGTTCCCTTAAAGGGACTAAGGTTCATTCAGGATAGACAAAAGATAGAGATTAGTACCAAGACCTGATAAGAGAAGTTAGAAGAAGGGAGACCAACGTTTTGCTATGGCCATTTTCCCTATGAAGCATTGAGAAGAAGGAATCCAAATTTCCTGTTTCCCAAGTTTTTCTTTACCCATTCACCCGGGCCTTAAATTTCTGAATATTCCAAATATGACTAGTCTTAAGAGCAGATCAACTTCAAAAAAAAAAAAAAAAAAACAGAATACCTGTTTTTAATTAGGCAAAATTTGATATTTAGTATTCTACATTGCATTAATAATTAAAGTTTTTTTTCTATAGTTCAAAGAAGGAGGAAGAGAACTAAAATGTATTGAGTTTCTACTGTACATCAGATACATGTTGAATTTTTATATGCCATCTCATTTAATTCTTATAACCATCCTGCAAAATAATTACATTGTATAATTTAATATTAATCCCCACATAGTATCTTCTTTGTTCCAAGGACTCTTGCAAGCACTAGAGACTTTGTGATCCTTCCAGGAACTCAGTCTGGTGGGAAGACAACATGGGAATGATTAATTACAATACAAGCAGAAAAAATGTCATAATAGATATATGAATAGAAGGCTGTGGGAACATACATTTTGAAATTTAAATCTGTTTAATATGTGCACCAATCAGAACAGCTGACTTCCACAAAGACAAATTTTGACATAGTTGTAAAGGATTCCAATCGTTTCATACAATCAACTCATTAAAAAAAAAAAAAAAAGATGGACAATTAAATAAGAACATAGTGGTTTTAATTCTAAAGCAACTTTGAGAAAGTTTCTGAATCTCTAGTACTCTTTTTATCTAATAAAGTGACTTGAAATGCTTTAAAGAGACTTCATTTATTCCTTCATACTCTTGCATTATTTGAAAACTAATTTAAAATAGCTTACAAAAATACAATAGCACAGAGTAAATAAAAACACTCAGTAGCAAAATAACTAACTGTGTATACATCAATTTCCTCCTAATATCCATTTCCTGCTCCCCACAAATAACTGTTTCCTTTTCCCTGGTTTCAGTCCTTTGTTTCACTGTGGCTGACCTGATGTGCTGAGTTTTCTTTCGGAATTGAGTGACTTGCTCAGGTCTCAGACTACCCTGGCTTGTCTCCACACAGGGGCGTCGCCTCTCCCACAAGCACAATTAAGCCTCCAAAGTACTAAGGCAGGAACTTTTGTCTTGAACAAATCTGTTTATCAGAGAGTAATTGGATTGGATGTAGGGCAGCTTCAACAAACAGGATATTCCATCTCAAATTTATGGCCGCTTGGCACACACAAGTATGCCTCCAAAGGAAGCGAGTGATTCTCAAGAACACCATTATGGCACGTCACCCACCACCCGTCACCCACCCATGGCATTTCCTGGTTGAAGTACGACAATGAGTGCCTTTTTTAATTTGTGCAGCTTTTGGATTATTAATATTAGGGTGGGAAATCATCAGTATTCTTAATTTAAAGAGGAAACCTTTGGACAGGAGTCTGCAGCTGTAAATCAATAGTAATGATTTCGTCTGAATTATGATATTTTTACCTGACTCTGAAATTAGATTTTTTTTTCCTTTTCATTTTTGAGCTTTTGAATTTGACTTAACATACTGACTCTGTCAAGTTCCTGCGGTGAATTGATAATGAAATTAGGAGAGACAGGGTCCATTGACTTAGAAGACCTATGTCATTAGTTAAGTCTTCTCTCTGTTTCTCCACCTGGCTTGACACCTGCTTATTCACTTTGGTTTTGGCACTTGCCTCTGACACTAACACTTAAGAGAGCAGAGCCCAGAATGGAGATGAGGACGTAGCATGGTAAATAGGTATTATCGAAAGAAAGACAGAGGTGAAAATCAATACTTCCATTAACATCTAGAAGCAGACTTTTCAAAAACATTTATATATTTAGCTGACAGTAATATACCCAAAAGACAGTTCCCTTAAGGGTCACAAATTAGGTAAATATCACTACAGTGTTATTTTTTCTCCCCATTTTGCTAAGAACTTTTGCCAACAGAATTAAAAAAAAAAAAAAAAAAGCACTGCCTTGCAAAATTATTCAAATATAGGGTGCACTTTTCAAGAAAGTTGATATGATAAAATTCCAGTGCTATACAACAAAATTATTAGTAATTTACAAGACATGTAGCCCCTTGAAGTTTGTTGGAATGGATATTAATTTGTATGTATATATCTAAGGTCATTACTTTCATAATCTTTATAGACTGAGATGCTTTATTGCAGTGAATTACAATTATCTGTTTTTGTTTTGTTCATTAGTTATCCTAACTCTCATTTTTAAATCTAGGTTTAATTCCTGTCTTCTGCACTCCCTGGCTTCATGACTTGAGGAAGTCAATCAACTTATATAAAACTCAGTGTCCCCATGTGTTAAAATGGTATTGTGAAGAATAAATGATTAAAAAAAACAAAAAATAAACCTGTTGCCATCGAGTCAATTCCAACTCATAGCAACCCTGTAGGGCAGAGTAGAACTGCCCCACAGAGTTTCCAGGGAGTGCCTGGCGGAATTGAACTGCAGACCTTTTGGTTAGCAGCTATAGCACTTAATCACTATGCCACCAGGGTTTCCAAATAATTGACAGGTACGTACAAATGCCTAGCACAGTGCCTGGCGCACAGTAGAGTCTCAAAAGATCTTAGTCCTCCATTCCTTTGTCCTTTGTTTTCCATTTCTCCTGGGTTGGTTCTCTTGCCTCCTCTGCTTTACTGTCTCCTATTGTACACCTTCAGAGGAACACCTCTGTGTAAAGGAGACCACAGAAGGCTGATGGTGTTCAATCACTTTGGATAGGGGATTCACCTGGTATCCTTCCCTCCAGTGTAAGGAGGCTGAGTACCTCCCCAGAGGCTGCCTCTGTCTCTGCTCCTCTGGCATTGTTTGATATGCCTGTGCACAGAGCCCAAAGTTCAGTGTGATCACCCACAATCATTAGACAGTATGGGGTTTGGAGCACCTCTTGCCTCCGGGGGTAGAAGCTTTCAACTAGGCAGATAAAGAAATGTGGACTGTCAGCTTTGACTTGATTACTCTAAACTTGATTCTGCTCTTCAAAAAAGGCCAGGTTTAGAACACATGCTGAGAACCTTGGGGGGAAAGGAAAGCTTCTTAGAATTCAAATGAGCAAAAGATAGGAATAACGAGAAGTATCTGATGTGCATTCTAGACTATGCAAAAGCAAGTTTCAAAAAGTTCAAAGAGAAGGTATATTTGAACCCAGAGCAGTCTTCTCAAAGGGTATATATAGGTCCAGAAGGAGTAGAAAATGAAATTATAACTATATAATAAAAATCTCCCCTATATGGTGGAAAGAAAAAAAATAAGGAAATCAGTATCGTTGCTTGGAGAACTCTCTGTTGAGCTCAGATTTTCAAAAGCATGTTTGAAAGATGAAAGTACATGTAGCCGAGAACAAAATCAATGTGATGAAACAAACCTAGAAGAATAGTATCACAGAGAATAAAGTCTGAAATGAGCACAATGATGCTGAAAAAATAAGAGTATAACAAAAAATGACTTTTACCAAAGTACAGAGCAAAGAACAAGGAACTGCTAGTCACATTTCTTCTAAGAGATTATGATGTAATGTTAACAAGACAAAGAGAAAATAGAATTACTCAACACTCATTTTGCTCTGTCTTCTCCACCAAGAAGAATGACCTTCAGACTGAAAATATAAAAATGCCTGGCAGATGTGCCTATAGGCTGAAGACAGAAGGCATTTACTGAGAGGCAGAATGGGGACACTTGAGTGATTTTACATGGAGGAAGGCAGCAATGTGAAGGATCATAGAGGTGGGAGACTGGAGGTCAGGAGCTGAGAAACCATGTGATGGTCCATATAAGACAAGATGAAGGACTGAACTGAGGTAGTGGCAGAAGGGGCACAGAAAGGAAGTATTATGAATTAAATTGTGTCTGCCCAAAATGTGTTCAATTTCTGGCACTTGTACCTGTAGATATGAGACTGTTCGGAAATAGGAATTTTCTTTTATTAATGAAGCCATACCAGTGTAGGGTATATATTAAACCTAATCACTTCTGAGTTATAAAAAGATTAGAATAGACACACACACATGCAAACACACGCACGGGGATAGATATCATGTCAGGATCACCTACAAGCCAAGGAACACCAAGGAACCAAGGGATGCCTGGGGCTACCATCAAGGCTGAGACCCCAATTTGGACTTTTAGCCTCCAGAATTGTGAGAAAATAAATTCACTTTCTTTGAAGCCACCCACTTGTGGTATTTGTGTTATAGCAGCACTAGATCGACTCAATGGCAGTGGGTAGGTGACTAAAACAGAAAGGTATACTGGAGACTGGCCGAGAAGGTAGAATTGACAAAATAATCCATTGCAAAGCTCTAGAAAAGCTTTGAATATGCTGTTTGCAATGGGCATAAAGAAGGAGATTTCACACAGAGTTTGTAGAAGCAGAAAGCAAACAGGAGGGGTGCGGAAGAATGGCGTACATAAGTATATAAGCCTAGTCATGGAGGTGAAGAATCAGATGCAGGACCTAGCAAGCATCTGGATTTGCCAGAATCACAGGCTATGTCCAGGGAAATAGCTAGATACAAATGGCCATGGAGGGAGGGATAAAATAGGTCCAAAACGTTTACTAAAAAAAAAATAAATAAAAGGGTTACTACCTACCAGAAATTCTAGAATGAGGGCTCCAAACCTGATGAAGAGCTGGGACGAATTAAAAAAAAAATAAAGGTGACAGAGCCATTCATGTATCTCCACCCTCTGTAGTTGCCACGTGTAATCCTTAAGGTTGTGTGTCCACTTGACTGGGCCATGATTCTCAGAGGTCTGGCAGTTATGATGTAGTTTGGCCGTTGTATAATGATGTAATCACTTTCATGATGAGATCTGATGTAATGTAATCACCTCCATAATGAGATCTGCTGTGAGTAGCCAATCAGTTGAAAGGGAGTTTTCCTTGGGGATGTGGCCTGCATGCAATATATGTGAGCTTTCTGGCAAAGCTCACTGTTTTTGCTTTGCCCTGGGTCCTACATTCAGCTCATCGGCATCTGACCTCCAGTTCTGGGGACCTGGGCTAGAGCCTACAGTCTTACCTGCTGATCTTAGATTCTTCAGCCTTTGCAGCCATGAGCCAGCAGCCTGCCATCTGGCCTGTGGATTTGGGGTTTGTTGTCAGCCCTTGCAGCCACATGAGTCAGAAGAAGCCTCCAGCCTGATGCCTGACACCTGGCTTACAGACTTGGAACTTGCCAGCCTCTATAACCATGTGAGCCATTCCTTGAGATAAATCTAGCTTGCTCTCTTTCTCTGTATATATATATAATATACACTTCACTGCTTTTGCTTCTCTAGAGAACCCAGCCTAAGACACCATGTAATTATAAAACATGGCTCAAACCTGGAGGAATCAAGCATTTTGTGAATTTCCCTGTGTTTTATATGGAGCTGATCAATGAACAGTAAGAATGTTGAATATAGACGACAGTACACAAGGCAGAATATCTAGGTTACTTAATTGCTTAATTATGGAGTGTTAATGCTAGTAAAGAAAGTTTTGTGTTGCTACCAGATCTCATAATGAGGCCTGCTAAGGTAGACTGAGGGGTAGGAAGGTCAGGGAAGGCTTCCCCAAGTAAGTAAGTGTCATGTGAGCTGAGAACTGAAGATGAGTAGGACTTAGCCTGGGCAAGTATTACATACAATTGAAGTGTAAGGATTTCATTCAGATCTGTGTGCCTCATTTTAAAGAGGTGCGTGGCCAAACTGAAGCTTGCAGATAGGAGGATGATCTGCATGGTGAGAGGCCTAGAAATTCTGCTGTACGAGGAACCAGAGATGGATAGCTAGATGTCACCAAGATAGCAGAAGGGCTGTTTCACTGCACATGAAGGAATTAGTCACTGTAGCCTTAGAGGAAGAATTTGATCCAATCTGAGGCCATCTAGCATAGAAGTCAAGCTCAGAGGCTCCAGACTCAAATACCTGGGTTTGAATGCTGGCTCTGCCAAATGTGTGACCTTGGGCAAGTTGTTTAAACTCCCTATGCCTCCATTATCTCATATGTAAAATAATAATAATGCTTATCTCATAGGATTGCTGGGAGGCTTAAATGAATACATACATACATATATATATATATATATATATATATATATATATATATATATATATATATATATATATATACACACCAAGTGTTTAAAACAGTGCCTGGCACATAGAATAGTCACTTAATACATGTTGGCTGTTATTATTACCCAGTGAATAAAAGCTATAATAAAGTAAATGAATATGTATCAATATAAAAGACTTTCAGCAATTTAAATTGTTAAGCAATCTGAGTAACTATAAAAATTCCTAAAGTGTTTAAACAGAGATTAGATGACCATCTGGAAGAAACCATGAGCAGCTGATACCTGTCTTGTGTGGATAGATGAGCTGGATGTCATCTAAACTTTCTTGAGTTTCAGATTCCATGAATCCATGTATACAAATTGCGTATTCTAAGTGTACTCCATTTGAACTAATAGATGTTTTCCTGGTAGTAAATTATTTATTAAATGTTCGGTGGAACTTCCCTTGTTCAGTTGAAGATACCTATTTCATAGCTTCACAAGGCCACAGGCCATAAATTAGGACATGGCTGTGTATTTCAATTTGTGTTGAGTCAAATCCCAAGGAAAGCTTTGTTTTCAGTCTATAATGTGAAAACAAAGAACATAGGATTTTTAAATGGCCTTCATCCCAAAATGTGAAATAAGTGTTAATTTACGGTCAAAATTTCCACATGTATTTCTTAAACATTTCTTTGTCATTAATGAACTAGTTGCACTTTAAGTCAGCAATGAGCGGTATGAACAAGTTAGGAAATACCGATTTTGTTTTGTTTTTTTCTTCAAGGTCTTTCTTCAAAATTCATGATCTAAATGAGAACACTGACAAAATGTGAATTATCTGAGCTCTCAAAATGCATAAAACAATCAAAGGAGATTATGAAAGGAACATTGGCCCATTTTACTGAGAATTCAGCCAGGCTGATTTGCTCAGTGGTTAAAGAGTAACAGCAACTACATTAAACACCAGAATGGTCAGTGCAATTAATGCAATTAAGGTAATTAGTCCTGGCAGCTGTAAGGTCAAATAGAGGTAGCTTTGTAACAACAATCTGCCACTGCAAAATTACTGACATTTCCAACTAAATTATATTCTCTAAATTGTTGCCTTAATGCTAAATAAATAAAGTTATGCTAATGCAGGGACTGATTACAGATTGAAATTAGCACAATTGCTTGTTATACAGTCTGCTAGGGTTAACATTTTTTAAAAACATAATTAATGGCCTTTGCTTACTGTCTCTGGTTATAGATCCTGCAGCTCATTTGCATTCTTTTGCAATACGCTGACAGTGCTAAATGTCTAAGAAGAAAGATCTCAGCTACAGGGGGAAAATACGTTTTTCCCCTCATCAAGCTAAGGCTTGTTATGGTTTCAGTACAGTGTCGATGACCAGGAAGAGAATGGATAAGAATGAGGCTAGACTCCGTTTTTCTTTTCAGTCTCGAGATCCAAGCTTTTTCTGGAGTCAATGTGAAATGTAATTGCTCTTTTGACCTCTATCTTCTCTCTCCCCAGGTCTGAGGAAGAGCTACACTGGTTGATTATTGCAGGAATGAAAGGCACTCTGACCTTGTCGACCGAACGCCTTGCTGCTTTCAATGTTGCCCATTATACTGAAGCCAGGCAACTCCTGGAGAGAGGCAGAATCTATAGGAGAGCAGCTCCTCGGGCAACCTGCCAGAAAAGGCTTCATCAGCAGCAGTTGAGACATGGGAAACAGCTCAGGCAGCGAAGGAAACAGCAAGGGAAAAAAAAAAAGAGTATATCAAAATATTGTTAGCACAGTCTAAAGAGCTCTTGGGCATCTATGCTATAGAGCGCCTTTGCTAATGCTGCCTCGTGTCATCCGCCTGAAGATCAACCTGGGAATACTTGCTGAGGAAGGAAGCAGTAACCAGGACGTGGAGATACTGATTTCCTAAAACAGGTGGTCATTCATGCAAAAAGATTTGTGATAATATTCCCAGGTAAATAGGAATGTCATGTGATTTTTCTAGCAGAAAGTAGTTTGGGATATTGAGTTACAACAATTGTTCTAGATTATAAATTATTCACTACAAACTTGGTTGGATTATTTTTAGAATGTACGGTTCACGTACATGAGGATTAGGGTTCAGCTCATATTGAAAACAACACACTGTCTCCTTCAAGCTTGTCAGTTAAAGGAGGCTTTGTTTAAAATCAGCTGTGGTTACTTTACATAGATCTGCTAATTCTGCTCCAATCAAGTCTATTCAAGAAAATTTTATCGAGCATTTATTACATGCCTAGGCATTGTGGGAAACATAAATGACCTGTGAATTGTGCCTATGAATTAATGAGACTGGCTGACCAATCAGACACAGAAGTGCTGCCATTCGCTTTATCATCCTGTTTCATTCATTGGTCATTGTTCTTACCCTCCAGGGCAAAGAAGGGAGAGAAATGTCACTAAGGTGCTGCTGGGAGTGAGGCATGGTATTCTTTAAATTCAGACTTTCATTTAAGTCTTTGAATGTTGGTGAGGTTCGTGTTTGTTTGTTTTTAATTTTTATTGTGCTTTAAGTGAAAGTTTACAAATCAAGTCAGTCTCTCACACAAAAACTTATATATACTTTGCTACATACTCCCAAATGCTCTCGCCCTAATGAGACAGCCAGCCAGCTGCCTCCCTTCACTCTCTTTTGGTGTCCATTCCACCAGCTTCTAACCCCCTCTACCCTCTCATCTCTCCTCCAGACAGGAGATGTCAACATAGTCTCAAGTGACCATCTGATCTAAGAAGCTTGAGTTTGGTGTTTTTATCCCACTTCAGGAAGAGTAGATTTACTGCAGTAATGAAGGCTTTGGAGTCTTGGAATGAACCAAATTTGAGTTCAAACCCAATTGTGTTACTACCTAAAATCTGTGCAATCTTAGAAAAAAAATCTCCATTTCTCTTGGCTCTAGTTTTCTCTATCTTGTAGTGAAAAGGACTAGGTGAACTTAAGACATTTTTGCCCAGCTCTGTGATTGTTGGGCAATCAGACATCCCAGACTTGCTGGGACATCACACCCCCTAATGCTGTGGCCCATTGTTCCTCCTATAAGTACATCCGTACTCCTCAAATATTGAATTCACAATCAACATTTCGATTATGTTGAAAACCTAATCACCTTATCTATAAATAAAAAGAGTCACCAGAAGTAGAAAAAGAATGATGAGTAAAGGCTAGAGAGAAGGGTGTTAAAAGATTAAAAAAAAAAAAAGGAAAACCCTGACTCTCCTACAGATTTTAAAATGAACGTGAGTTAAAATTTTGATTCCACAAAGAGGGAACGAGGCAGATGTTTTAAATGGCTCAAATGAGAATCAGAAGAAGAGACACATTTATATATTAGGAATATTGAAATGACTTGCAAATGAAGCAAAACTGGTTTTTTCAGAGGCCTGTGAGGAAAGCCAACTGAACGTCTCTACAGACAGGAAGAATTTGCATGTCTTTCCTACTGGCAGTGCTGGGTATCCTACCGGGCTGTAAACAGGCTCAAAGACGATGAAAGGCTCGAATCGGATGACTAGAACAGTAGGCCGTATGCAGACAATGCATACTTTCCCTTTGATGTATATTTTTTGTTTTCTACAGTGGAAATAGCTTCATGTGAAATATGGCATTTCACTCTCATTTCTAATTCTTCAGTGAATAGCTGAGAAAAGATCTCAGTGGAGCCTGAGCATGAGTGAGGATTTTACCTGGAAAGGTTTTCAAATTAGACTCACCACCTCCACCCTGCATCAAGGATTCTAATAAACGCACTGAAAAATGAAAAATGAATGACCTCTTCAACTGCCTTTTGAGGCTGAAGTTATGTTTGGAGGCCTAGAATGTCAGCCGTGCTACGGCTGCTAACCAAAGGGTCGGCAGTTCGAATCCGCCAGGCGCTCCTAGGAAACTGTGCGGCAGCTCTACTCTGTCCTATAGAGTCGCTATGAATCAGAATCGACTCGACGGCACTAGGGTAGGGTTACAGTATTTACAGGTGCAGTATTTCTTCCTGATCCTTTGAGGAGCCTTTGGTGACTTTTCTCGGATGTGGTTTAAGGGTTACGAAACAATTTAGAGTTTAGTTCACCAAGGGCTAAGGACCAGCCTGCACACTTAAGGCACGGAAAAGTCAAAGGAAAGGTGACAGGTTTTTTTTTTAATTAAAAAGAGGCAAGACTAGGATAAGGAAGCCTAGAAAGAAAGAATAAGACAGGTAACAACTGGTGCAGAGCGACCCAAGGATGCCCCCCCACCGCCACCCCAAAGCTACTTTGTTAATAAAAACACCATTTTAAACACAGACACAGACCCATTAAGTAGGACTAAAAAGCTTTGCTGCTTTGTGAGTTCCCAACTTCACTAGGAATCTAATTTGGTCATATTTTTAAAGAACTTATCTAAGCGTACCTATTCTAGTTCCATTATAATGAGTATGAAATGCTGTAATACACATGGTTTCTGCAATTTCACACTTTGGGTTTTTTCCTGTCACATTTCCCTCCCTACACAAAAGTTGAAAATAGGGAAAATGGTAAGTTGAATGCCTAAACTGAAGTATTTTCTATTTTAATTTATTGGAAAAAATAAATGTCCTGTTCTAAATAAAAAATAGCCATTTAGAGTGATGACAAGGAAAATATGTGAAAATTCAAGCTTAGCTCAACAGCTAAAAGAAAAATGAAAGAAACATGGAGAACATTGTGCGGAGTTCAGTGATGATTGTGGCAATCACTATAGTTAGAAAACTTGGATAGAGGAAAGAAGGCATAGGGCCAGGGCACAGTAGGCCTTCAACTGGTAAAGCTTTATAACCTTCCAAAATGTTAATCTAGAGTCATTCTTGAAATAAAATTTGAAGAAACTTGGTAAGTCTCACCCTCAAAAATCAATCAACTCAAAAGGGGAAACAATGCAACCTTGACTGAGCCTTCAGGAAGTCTGCACACCAGGAGAAAAAGGAAGGTGTCTTCTTTCTCCTGTGTTTTGTACATGACATACCACAGCTGCCCAGCAGACTCCCTGTTCTCAGTGAAGTCATTGTGTTTGGACAAGTCAAAAGGGGTTAAACCAACTAACACTGTGAAACAAATGAAAGAATGCTACTTGAGCCTCAGTGAAGTCAAAGTTTCAAATAAATTGTTTGGTCCCAAAGAATAGTTTCTTTCTTTTCATTGCTTTAACCTAAGGGATGAAGAAAAATAAATCAATGTCAGATTAAAAATTCTAGTAGCTCCATACAATATACTAAAAAAATGAAAATAATGTTTTGCTTGTGAGGAGAAGAGGAAGCCAATAAAACACATAGAAGCTTCCTTCTAACAGTACAAGTTGTTTAAAAAGGGACTTCAGAGGTATGATTCCTCTTTTGATCTCCCCCAAGGTGTTCAGAATGTACCAAAACTGCCCTGCTTTTCTGATGTCAAGTTTTAAATAGTATCATGCACATAACTTCCACGTGTTTAAAAGCCCATTCAATGATTTAAACAAAGGCAGGTTAGCAGGAATGGGCTGGGAGCACACTACTAAATAAAGCAAGATAATCGCTGTCATGTAAATTATCCCCTCTGTGTAGTGTGAGAACAATGAGATAAAAGGTTTGTCCTGACAAAGTTTGAGTAAGTAGAAGAGGTGGAATTGATTCAGAATACCCCTAAATTCTCCATCCACAGACTTTCCGGTTCATTTGCATCTGGAGAGTTTTTCCGTGGCGTATTCACTTGCTAGTGAGATAGTGTTTCCCTGCATGATCAGATAAGGGAGGGATAGAATTACTACTGATGAAAGGAGGTAGCACAAGGGCAAGAAAGCAAAGCAGCCTTTCCTTTTCTCACCTAATCTGCATGGACCTTAATTTCAACCATCTCATTTTTTTTCCTCTCATGTGAAGATAGGGCCATTTTTCAAAGCTAAGTTACCAATAACCCTGTTATTAAGCTTCTCATTAATAAACTGAGGGCAATTTAACAGAACCGTCAGTCAGGAAGCATCACTGTTTTCCAGATATTATGGAAATAAGAAACAATATAGTTTTTTGTCCTTAGAAAAAAATCTGAGTAAAAAGTTAGAAAGCTGCCATTCAAAGAAATGTTTGAATTAATGATAGGTGTAACAGCATGTTACCGATGGCACAGCAATAAGAAGAACATGGAAATATAGGCTACATTTAAGGAGTAGAGGTGACTTGTTATCCTGTGCTGTCTTTAGGTAAATGTAGGGATTTACCCAGAGCCTTTGATGAAATTTAATACTCCCTGTTGTTACTGTGGAAACCCTGGTGGTGTAGTGGTTAAGAGTTATAGCTGCTAACCAAAAGGTCAGTATTGGGAGGCGGAGCCAAGATGGCGGACTAGGCAGACGCTACCTCGGACCCCTCTTACAACAAAGACACGGAAGAACAAGTGAATCGATCACATACATAACAATCTACGAACCCTGAACAACAAACACAGATTTAGAGACGGAGAACGAACTAATACGGGGAAGCAGCGATTGTTTCCAGAGCCTGGAGCCAGCGTACCAGTCAGGTACGGCACAAGCACAGAGAGCTGCTCCACCCCCCTGAACTAACCCCGGGAGGGGGACCAGCCAGTTCCGCGGGCGGCGAGGGACACAGCCGGTAGGAGAAGTCCCCGGGAGGCAGTGACTCGTCTTGGAACGGGGAGAGCAGCGTCCCAGCCGGGGAACCATCCCACCGGGATTTGGACTGGATGCAGGTACGGCATAAACACGGAGAGCTGCTCCACCCCCCTGAACTAACCCCGGGAGGGGGCTCAGCCAGGTCGCGGGCGGCGTGGGACACAGCCGGTAGGAGAAGTCCCCGGGAGGCAGCGACTGGTATTGGAGCGGGGAGAACAGCATTCAAGCCGGTACACTCGGTCACAGCACAAGCACGGGGAGCTGCTCCACCCACCTGAACGAACCCCAGGAGGGGGCCCAACTGGTTCGCGGAGGCGGTACAGCAACGCGGCTGGAGGGACGAGAAGTCCCCGGGAGGCAGTGACTGATTTTGGAGTCGAGAGTGCACCGTCCCAGTAGGGGAGCCTTGACACTGGGCATGGGGCTGGAAGCGGAGGATCTGACCGTGACTCCAGCGGGCCAGACCCCCCGGGGGCAATCTCCACACAGCCAGCACACATAGGCGACGCGCCCCGTGGGAATCTCAGATATAATAGTCATTCCAAGCAAGACAAGCAACTCTGGCTATATTCTGAGGTGCTACTCTCCTATCTCTCTGTTCCCTCTCCCACCCTCCCCAGGCAGCTTCATTAACATCCGAATAGCCTGAGCCAGAGGGAGAACTCTGATAGGGATCTGACTGCATTTTTTTTTTAGCGGATTTTCTGGAAAAACTAGTTTCCCAGTGATGGCTCGGAGACAACAATCCATATCAAACCACTTAAAGAAGCAGACCATGACAGCTTCTCCAAGCCCCCAAACAAAAGAATCAAAATCTCTCCCAAATGAAGATACAATCCTGGAATTATCAGATACAGAATATAAAAAACTAATTTACAGAATGCTTAAAGATATCACAAATGTATCACAAATGAAATAAGGCAAACTGCAGAAAAAGCCAAGGAACACACTGATAAAACTGTTGAAGAAGTCAAAAAGATTATTCAAGAACATAGTGGAAAAATTAATAAGTTGCAAGAATCCATAGAGAGACAGCATGTAGAAATCCAAAAGATTAACAACAAAATTACAGAATTAGATAACGCAATAGCAAGTCAGAGGAGCAGACTCGAGCAATTAGAATGCAGACTGGGACATCTGGAGGACCAGGGAATCAACACCAACATAGCTGAAAAAAAATCAGATAAAAGAATTAAAAAAAATGAAGAAACCCTAAGAATCATGTGGCACTCTATCAAGAAGGATAACCTGCGGGTGATTGGAGTCCCAGAACAGGGAGGGGGGACAGAAAACACAGAGAAAATAGTTGAAGAACTCCTGACAAAAGGTCAGTAGTTGGAATCCACCAGATGTTTCTTGGAAGCCCTACGGGGCAGTTCTACTCTGTCCTCTAGGGTCGCTAAGAGTCAGAATCGACTCAACAGCACTGGGTTTGTTTTTTTGGTTTGGTCGTTATTTTTGTAGCCCCTGAGTTAATGTGCTTGGATGCTAACAGAAAGGTCAGAGGTGCGAGTCCACCTAGAGGCACCTCAGAAGAAAGGCCTGACATTCTACTTCCAAAAAGCAGCCAGTGAAAACTCTATGACATAATCACAGTTCTACTCTGACACACGTGTGATCTCCATGAGTAAGACTCCACTCTATGGCAACAGGTTTGGTTGTTAGCTGCAATCCAGTCAGTCCCCAACTCATGATGACCCCGTGTTCTCCAGTTCTGGACCATCACCATGACTGGTTGCAGGTCAGACCATTGTGATCCACAGGGTTTTCACTGGCTGATTTTTGGAAATAGAGCTCCAGGCCTTTCTTCCTGGTCTGTCTTTGTCTGGAAGCTCTGCTGAAGCCTGTTCAGCATTATAGCAATATGAAAGCCTCCACTGACAGATGAGTGATGACTATAAATTAGGTGCATTGGCTGGGATCTAACTAGGTCTCCTTCATGGAAGGCAAGAATTCTTCTACTGAAACATCACTGCTCCCTAATACTCCCCAGGGCCAAAGACTGGAAAGACAACACCAGGTACTGGAGCCAGGAAGCAGAACGGGAGAGTTGTCACGAGCTCAGGCATCTCTGGCATGCAAACTAGACCATTAACGCGGCACTCTTTTTCCTTTTCTGCAAACTGGTTAAAGTCTTCAGAACAGGAAATCTGTCCTTTTAGGAAAAGGTGACAAACCAACAGCATGATGGTCGGCATCTAACTGGTATATGTACCTAAAAAAAAAAAAAAAAATTGTTGAGTCGATTCTGACTCAGTGGCCCTATAGGACAGAGTAGAAATGCCCCATAGGGTTTCCAAGGAGTGGCTGGAAGATTCAAACTGTTGACCTTTTGGTTAGCAGCCAAGCTCTTAACCGCTGTGCCACCAGGGCTTCTCTGATTGGTATAGGTAACATAAAGACCAAGTACACACATTTTCATATAAAGAGAAGGGTACAGTAATATAGAATGAAGAAAAACAATTTTGCTTTGATTTACCTAGGAAATTTTTTTAAAGGTAGCTTGGAAGGGCGAAGCACTTGACTGAATGACCTAAGAGGGGAAGGCTTAATCTTATTTCATCTACTGCCTGCTTCCCTTTGGGTCAAGTCCTTCCCTAGGATCTAGAACTCTGGAGCTAGCAACATCCCAAAGTTGAAGTCACTCTGCTCTTGGTGGCTCAGAAAAACCCGTAGTTCTCTGAGTCAGATAATGATATACTCTCACTTCCCGGCACCAGCCCATGGTAGTTAAGCATTATTTGGTATTGAAATCTGCCAGGCTGGATAATGACACCCCAGGCCTTGTCACACATGAAGAGCAAAAGCAACTCTGAAATATTCACAGTCTCATAAAGAAAACAGCGGCATCCACTACACAACTGATACAAGGGAAATGTAGTTCCTACAATAGGAAAATTTCCCCAAGACTAGGTGAGAATATAACAGCAACAACCCTAAAAATGAGAATATAATTACAAAAGAACCTCTCCCCTCTGCATTCAAAATTTATTCATTCTTCAAAGCCTTCAGAACATATCTAAGTTAAAATAAACACAAACAAAAGCAGCATTGAACTACCACCTGTACTGGCCATGTTTTAATCATGAACTCTTACAACACTAAGCCCGAACTAGGGCAGTGGCAGAGGAGATGGAAAGAAGTGAATAGAGGAACAACTGACAAAGATGGATTGGATATGGGTGCAAGGGGCATTGATAGGAAAGAGTGTTATCAGAGAAAATCTCTAAATTTCTGAATTGAATGATGGTGCCTTCTATTGAGATAGGAACTTGGACAGTGACTAGGTTTGGAGGAGAAGGACCATGATGGGGAAAAGTCAGAAAAGAGGAACATCCTGGAAATAGAGAAACGGGAACAAGTAACAGAACCCAGAAGAGATAGTAAGGAGTTGGCTTGGTGCATATAGGTTGAAGGGCTAATTTTAGAATACTCCTTCCTCTAAACTAGGAAACTCTTATCTCTAAACTAGAAAACTAACATTTACTGAGTACTTTACATGCACCAGGCATTATACTTCATACTTTCTCATTTTAGAATGCTGTCTCAGGCTAGGTTCTCTAGAGAAGCAAAAACATATGAATATCAGTATTTGTTGTTGTTGTTGTTAGGTGCTGTCGAGTTGGTTCCGACTCATAGCGACCCTATGCACAACAGAACAAAACACTGCCCAATCCCGCGCCATCCTTACAATCATTGTTATCCTTCAGCTCATTGTCGCAGCCACTGTGTCAATCCACTTTGTTGAGGGTCTTCCTCTTTTCTGCTGACCCTGTACTCTCCCAAGCATGATGTCCTTTTCCAAGGACTGATCCCCCCTGACAACATGTCCAAACTGTGTAACACACAGTCTCGCCATCCTTGCCTCTAAGGAGCATTCTGGCTGCACTACTTCCAATACAGATTTGTTTGTTCTTTTGGCAGTCCGTGGTGTATTCAATATTCTTCGCCAGCACCACATTTCAAAGGCGTCAATTCTTCTTCAGTCTTCCTTATTCATTGTCCAGCTTTCACATGCCTATGATGTCATTGAAAATACCATGGCTTGGGTCAGGAGCACCTTAGTCTTCAGGGTGACATCTTTGCTCTTCGACACTTTGAAGAGGTCCTTTGCAGCAGATTTGCCCAATGCAATGCGTCTTTTGATTTCTTGACTGCTGCTTTCATGGCTGTTGATTGTGGATCCAAGTAAAATGAAATCCTTGACAACTTCAATCTTTTCTCTGTTTATCATGATGTTGCTCATGGGTCTAGTTGTGAGGATTCTTGTTTTCTTTATGTTGAGGTGTAATCCATGCTGAAGGTGGTGGTCTTTGATCTTCATTAGTAAGTGCTTCAAGGCCTCTTCACTTTCAGCAAGCAAAGTTGTCTGATCTGCATAACACAGGTTGTTAATGAGTCTTCCTCCAATCCTGATGCCCCGTCGTTCTTCATATAGTCCAGCTTCTCAGATTATTTGTTCAGCATACAGATTAAATAGGTATGGTGAAAGAATACAACCCTGATGCACACCTTTCCTGACTTTAAAGCAATCAGTATCCCCTTGTTCTGGCCGAACAACTGACTCTTGTCTATGTAAAGGTTCCTCATGAGCACAATTAAGTGTTCTGGAATTCCCATTCTTCGCAGTGTTATCCATAGTTTGTTATGATCCACACAGTCGAATGCCTTTTCATAGTCAATAAAACACAGGTATACATCCTTCTGGTATTCTCTGCTTTCAGCCAGGATCCATCTGACATCAGCAATGATATCCCTGGTTCCACGTCCTCTTCTGAAACCTGCCCGAATTTCTGGCAGTTCCCTGTCGATATACTGCTGCAGCCGTTTTTGAATGATCTTCAGCAAAATTTCGCTTGTGTGTGATATTAGTGATATTGTTCTATAATTTCCACATTCGGTTGGATCACCTTTCTTGGGAATAGGCATAAATATGGATCTCTTCCAATCATTTGGCCAGGAAGCTGTCTTCCATATTTCTTGGCATAGACAAGTGAGTACCTCCAGCACTGCATCTGTTTGTTGAAACATCTCAATTGATATTCCATCAATTCCTGGAGCCTTGTTTTTTGCCAGTGCCTTCAGAGCAGCTTAGACTTCTTCCTTCAGTACCATCGGTTCCTGATCATATGCCACCTCTTGACATGGTTGAATATCGACTAATTCTTTTTGGTATAATGACTCTGTATATTCCTTCCATCTCCTTTTGATGCTTCCTGCATCGTTTAATATTTCCCGCATGGAATCCTTCACTATTGCAACTCAAAACTTGAATTTTTTTCTTCAGTTCTTTCAGCTTGAGAAACTCCGAGCATGTTCTTCCCTTTTGGTTTTCCATCTCCAGCTCTTTGCACGTGTCATTATAATACTTTACTTTGTCTTCTCGAAAGGCCCTTTGAAATCTTCTGTTCAGTTATTTTATTTCATCTTTTCTTCCTTTTGCTTTAGCTGCTTGAAGTTCCAGAGTAAGCTTCAGAGCCTCCTCTGACATCCATCTTGGTGTTTTCTTTCTTTCCTGTCTTTTCAGTGACCTCTTGCTTACTTCATCAAATCTATTCTTGAGATGTTCTCTAAATTCAGGTGGAATATACTCAATGTCATACTTTGGCTCTCATGGACTTGCTCTAATTTTCTTCAGTTTCAGCTTGAACTTGCATATGAGCAATTGATGGTCTGTTCCACAGTCGGCCCCTGGCCTTGTTATGATTGTTGATATTGAGCTTTTCCATTGTCTCTTTCCACAGATGTAGTCAATTTGATTTCCGTGTGTTCCATCTGGCAAGGTCCATGTGTATAGTTGCCGTTTATGTTGGTGAAAGAAGGTGTTTGCAGTGAAGAGGTCATTGGTCTTGCAAAATTCTATCATTTGATTTCTAGCATTGTTTCTATCACCAAGGCCGTATTTTCCAACTACTGATCCTTCTTCTTTATTTCCAACTTTTGCATTCCAATCGCCAGTAATTATCAATGCAACTTAATTGCATGTTCGATCAATTTCAGACTGCAGGAGCTGATAAAAATCTTCTATTTCTTCATCTTTGGCCCTAGTGGTTGGTGTGTAAATTTGAATAATAGTCTTATTAACTGGTCTTCCTTGTAGGTGTATGGATATTATCCTATCACTAATAGCATTGTACTTCAGGATAGATTTTGAAACATTCTTTTTGACAATGAATGCGACACCATTCCTCTTCGAGTTGTCATTCCCAGCATAGTAGACTATATGATTGTCCGATTCAAAACGGCCAATGCCAGCCATTTCAGCTCACTAATGCCTAGGACATCAATGTTTATGTGTTCCATTTCATTTTTGGTGATTTCCAGTTTTCCTAGATTCATACTTCGTACATTCCAGGTTCTGATTATTAATGGATGTTTGCAGCTATTTCTTCTCATTTTGAGTCATGCCACATCAGCAAATGAAGGTCCCGAGAGCTTTACTCCATCCACATCATTAAGGTCGACTCTACTTTGAGGAGGCAGCTCTTCCCCAGTCATCTTTTGAGTGCCGTCCAACCTGGTGGGCTCATCTTCCAGCACTGTATCAGACAATGTTCTGCTGCTATTCATAAGGTTTTCACTGGCTAATGCTTTTCAATAGACTGCCTGGTACTTCTTCCTAGTCTGTCTTAGTCTGGAAGCTCATCTGAAACCTGTCCTCCATGGGTGACCCTGCTGGTATCTGAATACTGGTGGCATAGCTTCCAGCATCGCAGCAACACACAAGCCCCCACAGTACAACAAACTGACAGACACATGGGGGAAATATCGGTATAGAGATATTTGTGTAGAGGAAATGGCTCACACAGTTGTAGAGGCTGGAATGTCCCAAAGCTGTGGAGCAGGCTGGAGGCTTCTCCTGATTCACGTAGCCGCAAAGGCTGGCAAACCCAAGATCAGCAGATTGGACAGCAGAGCTCTTTTTCACAGGCTGCAAAGATTGATGAATTCCAAGATTGGCAGGCAAGACCGCTGGTAAGCTGCTAGCCCAAGTCCCAGAAACTACAGGTCAGATGGACAGGAGCCAGCTGCAGAATCCAGAGTGATCAAAAGCCTGAGAGCTCTCCAGAGAGTCCATTTATATTGGGCCACAAGCCCAAGGAAACTCCTTTTCAACTGATTGTGTACTCATAGCAGATCCCATCATAGAGATGATCACCTTATATCAAATCTCATCATAGACGTGATCACATCATCATAGGACTGCCAGACTACATTGTAAGTGCCAAACCACTGAGAATCACAGCCCTGCCACATTGACACACAACCTTAACAATCACAGATGTGTGAATGTATGCGTGGAGAGAAGGCTATCATAGGATAGACTTTATTTTCCTCTGTGACTACAGGACAAGGGCACTGGCTGAGATTTTAAGAAACAGAGTGAAATTAAAAACATTTGGGGTTATGCACTGGAGATGATCAAAGGGAGGTGACTAGAGATTAAAAAAAGGAATGCCAAATAGAATTGAGAACTGGAAACATATATGTCAATGTCTTAATTTTTGTTAGACACACTAAATGTCACACTGTCATAATCCAGGGTCTCTAACAACTAAAACAGAAGAAAAATAAAAGTTATATTTTATGATTGCTTATATATTTTAAAGCTAGGCAGAAAAAATCTGAGAATATAGCAGTAGCTAGCAAATTTCTGAGTCACTGCCTGAAAATACCCAGGATTCTTAAATGGATGTCCTTCCCAGGTCAATAGGTTAAACACAAAGCTGTGTTAGATTGGTTTAGATACCTGCGGTATTCCCAAGGGTTTAATTCTACAAATTAACAGCACTGGGAGACAGGATTATCGTACAACGCCAGGAGCTCTCTTAACAGGTGTCTTGTGAATCTCTGAGTTGCAATGCAAATGAATAAAAGCAACTGTAGTCAAATTTCCTGACAATGTTACATATTCCATCAAAGTTAGTTACAACAAACTCTCTTGTAGTAGCCAGTTGAACAAGTAGCTTTATTGAATTTAACAAACATCAGGAGGGTACCCCTAGGTGTAAGGCACTATGCTTGGCACTGGGGGAGAGGAGTGATGATGATATGATGATGTGATAGGAGCTAGCCTTAATGGAGGGCTTGCTACACTCCAAGCACTGTTTTAAACTCCCCACATCCCACAATTGTCTGACCTGATTGTTCAGCTGGATAAGTGCTCACAACATGTTATGAGGTAGTCTCTCCCCCACGGTACAGAAGAGGAAAATGAGGCATGCTGATCGCTCTTTCTGCCCATCTGAGGCTCAAGGCAGTGAAAACCGAGTCTTCAGGAAGAACAACCTGTTCTTCCCACTTGCCTTTCCTACTCTCACTGTAAAAGTGTTAGTATGGAAAGTGAGCTCAGAAGTCCCCAGGGATATAAAGTGGACTCAGGTTAAGTCTAGGTGTGGAGAAGATAGATCAATTCTTTATTATCATATCAAATCATATGTCATGTGAAATCATAAAGATTATCATAAAGATATATTTAGAAATGCCACAGCCTTGTTAAAAAAAAAAAAAAAAAACTTTTGATTGTCGATTGTATTGGTTAATGGGTAGCTTCTGAAGCCAGCTGAGGCTGCCTTACACGCACTATCACCTTTTTTAAAGCCTAAAAATGGCTGATGGTAGTGTCAATGCTTCTGATGAGAATATGGGACTGAGAGCATACAAAGGCACATATGAAACATTTCGATGTGATCATTCACCTTTTATTTGAGTCTCTTCTTAAAAGAAAAAAAGTAAATAAATAAGCAAGTTTTGTCTACTGAAAAAATCACAAAACATTGTATATTTATGTTCTGAGATAGTTTTAGGATCTTCACTACTACCAGGCTTTTTAAGAACTATTTCCATATTGGAAGCATGCTTTCATTAAAACATCTGGGTACCATTTCATATCATCGCTGATACTGGATTTCCCTTAACTTCACCAAAAACATGTCAGCTACCACTCTCAGCCATAAGGGTATATACACATTTGTTAAACCATCTTTGAAGAAAAGCTTGTACATTTCTTTAAAAAGTGTTTATGTTTAGTTTATTAACATTATTTAAATAGTAGCATAACCAGTGTTGATTTGCGGCCATTACCTTGGAAACATTTCAACATTATTATAACTCAGCTCTACCTTCCAGTTTTATCTCTGAAATTAATGCTTTTAGGCTCAATTTATGCCTGTCAACAAATAATGATCATAGATGTGAGCTGGCTCATAATCCAGAGGTACTAGGTTACAATGTGTTACCATGGAAACTGTGTTTTATTGGATTTTCTCTTCTTGATTTAAGGCATTTGACAATCATAGCAACTGTTTGCCAGTCTTCCTACATCATAAAAAATTCAAAAACACAAACAACCCAAATAGAAAAAAAAAAAAAAAAAGAAGGAAAAAAAAAATCCTATACAGTTCTTGGGCCTCACTGGAAACATAAAAAAGAAATGACAGCCTTATATTTAACATGAACCTTTTGTGAATAGTTTATCTCTCAGAAAGTCTAGGAGTGTTGGAAAATTCAATCAGTGGTTAGTCATCGAATGGACCTGTCTGCCTGTGGTTCATTTTGTTTATTGCATCATATATCTTTTATGATCACTGGGACTTTAGCCTGAAACAGCATTTTCTTTAACAAGGGCCATGTTTCCTTTAACGTTGTTTATTGCATCTGAAACATTACTCTTTGAAATCATGGTACATTTTCCATGGAGCAAAGGTCCGCAACAGAATCCTGCATCAATGTGTTTATTCAGGATCTAGAGTTAAAAACAAAACACAAAACAAAAAACCCTCTTCCAGGTCATGTAACATTAATCACTTCGCCAGTGTTCAGCTTAGGTCATTGCCACATTCCTAGCAGTATTAAGGCAAGTCAAGATTAATCACATACATTAAACCTTGGAAGGGGAGCACGTGAAACGGATCTCAAATTAGACATTTCTGAAAAGACAGAGAAGGGACTGTAGCAAAATGGGTTGACTTTACTGCAGCTTGTCTTGCATACAACTTCCTTGCTTTTACTACATGTTGTCAGTCCAACCACTGTGAATCTGTAGGCTTTCTTTTCCCTGTTTCTGGGAATTTGTAGGTTAATTGTAAGGTCTTTCTGAGCATTTAAAACGAAGACTCATGCAACAAACATTTTTGTTAGAACATACAAAACATCAGGTACCAGCTAGAAACTGTCCATGCAAAGATGAATGAGACACAGTCCTCCAACTCCTGCCTCCCTCAAGAAGTCCAGGACCCACGCAGGAAGACAGATCCCAGGCATGTACCACGTGAAGAGGATTTTGTGGGAGTGTAGAGAGGGAGTGATGGTGATGGGTAGTAAGAAAAGACTTTACTAAAGTTAACTTCAGAGGTGGAGAAAGGTGAGAAAGGCAACCAGGCAGAGGGAACACCATAAATAAAGGCCTAGTAAGTGTCCACAGACTAAGAAGTGGTCTGGTGGGGCTGGAGCAGAAGGATCTGGTGGGAGAGCTGATAGCAGCTGCAGAAGATGAAATCAGACAGTAAGTTGGATCTATGCTGCAAAAGATTCTGAACACAGACATTCTAAAAGCAATGAGAAGTCTGTGAAGAGTTTTAAGTCAGAAAATTAGAATGATCAAATTGTATCAGAGACTTGCAGGTAATGGTAGTTTAGTGATAAAATTCTTGCCTTCCATGTTGGTTCAATTCCCAGTCAATGTTCCTCGTGTGCAGCTACCACCTATCAGTGGAGACATGCCTGTTGATATGATGATAAACAGGTTAAGCAGAGCTTCCAAAATAAAATGGACTAGAAGGAAAAGCCTGGGGCTCTACTCCCAAAAATCAGCCAGTGAAAACCCTCTACATCACAATGATCCAACTGCAACCAATCGTGGGGCTAGCTCAGGACTGGGCAGTGTTTCATTCTGTTGTTATGGTGTCTTCATGGGTCAGGGTCAACTCAAGGGCATCTAATAACAATTTAGAAACCAAAACCAAATCCATTGCTATTGAGTCAATTCTGACTCATAGCGACCCCACAGGACTGAGTAGAACTGCCCCATAGAGTTTCCAAGGAGTGGCTGGTGGATTTGAACTCCTGACCTTTTGGTTAGCAGCCATAGCACTTAAACACTGTGCCACCAGGGTTCCCACAATTAGAGACTTACTATAATTTGGAATGAGGACAGGTTGGGTGGCTGACTACTGGTTAAAGACTAGAATCACTGTCTACCGAGAGGAGGATTGTACAGTCATCCAGAGGGGCAGCGATGACAGTTTAAAATTGACCATAGAATGAGGAACCATATTGCAGAACCATATGTGGCAAGACTAATCAGCTAAGTTCCTGAGGGGATCTGGAGATTAGATGGAGAAACAGAAATCTAAGGTGAGAGTCAAAGGGTCTAGCTGGGTAGAATAAACCCAAAAAATCCATTGCCATCAAGTCAATTCTGACTCTTAGCGACCCTATAGGACAGAATAGAACTGCTCCATAGAGTTTCCAAGCAGTGCTTGGTGGATTTGAACTGCTGACCTTTTGGTTAGCAGCCATAGCACTTAACTTATTCTGCACCACCTGGGTAGAATAGACAGATGATAATACCATTAACTAAGGGACCATTCAACTGGTGACTTCCATTAGGATGTTGGAAATAGTATTACAACACTGAGAAAAGACAATAAAACAGGGAGAAAATGATAAATTATCACTTTTATTGGCTTGAAACAACTCACGTTTATTACCTTCTGGAGGTCAAAAGTCCAAAAAAAGTGAGCAGAGCTGAGTTCCTTCTAGAGGCTCTAGATTAGACTGTCTCCTGGTCTTTTCTAGCTTCAAGTGTCTGCCCACATTCCTTGGCTCATGGCCCTCTTCCAGCAATTGCATCACTTCAACCTCTCCTCCCATTGTCACATTTCCTTCTTTCCCTCTGGTTCCATCTTCATGTAGCCCTTCCTGACTCTGACTTACCTGCCTCTCTCTTATAAAGACCCATGTGATTATATTGGGCTGACCTAAATAACACAAAGTACTCTGACCATCTCAAGGTCCTTAACTTAATTACATCTGCCAAGTCCCTTCTGCCATATAAGTTAACATATTTACAGATTCCAGGGATTAGGATAGAAGCACATATTTAAATATGCATATTATGAACATTTAAAGCTACAGTGGCTCAAAATAATGCTAGCCTTTTATGTGAAATATTACTCCCTAAATATGAGCCTACTACCATCTTAAATACAATTTGTGGTATTTTATAAAAATATATTACATATATTGATATATATTATATTTTAAAATATATATTACATATTTATAAATATATTTTTATATTTACATTTAAATATACAATTTAAATATAATAGGGGCCATTATTCAGTGAGGCATCCTAGATACCACAGTGAAATATCTTAGAACCCTTGAAATTAGAGAATTTTAAGAAGGAGAAAATGGTCAACCGTGACAAATACGGCCAAGAACTTGAGTAGGCTGAGGACTGAGACATCGTACAGAGATAAACTAATTTCTATTTGTTTAATAATTTTTTTAATAATATTTTATTACATTTTTGGTGAAAGTTTACAGAGCAAGTTAGGTTCCCATTTGACAATTTCCACACAAATCGATCAGTGACATTAGCTACATTTTTCACAATTGTGTCAATGTTCTCTTTAATTGTGTTTTGGTTGTTCCATTTCCACAGCCCTTGTTTCCCCACCCCCTTATCTTCTCATCTTTGCTTTATTTTTGGACTTATACAGATGGGGGAGGGGGGATTTGGTAAATCTAATGATATGTCACTCTGCTTTTCTGCTAAAAGGTGATCTCAGGGAAGAGTTTTGGTTCAAGATTTAAAGGGTGTCTCAGGGCAATAGTCTGAGGGAGTCCTCTGATCTCAGGTGGTCCAGTTAGTCTTGCCTTTTTTAAGGATTTGAATTTTATTCTACATTTTTCTCCCATTCTATGTAGGATTATCTATTGTGACCCAGGTCAGATATGTGATAATTTTTACATTGAGAGAAAACATCAGAGGTTTGCAGAATTTTTATGTTTTCCTCTATCTAAAAAAGTAAATTTGGCATGTAAGATAATAATTTCTTATAAGCAGAAAAAATTTAAGAATAAACATTAGATGAAAAATATTTTGCCACTGGTTGCTTATATATAATGCAAACTATATTTAAGACGCTAGTGGGCTCATATTTAGAGAGTAATGTTTCACATAAGAGGCTAACATTATTATGAACCATTGCAGCTTTAAATGTTCATAATATGCATATTTAAATGAGTGCTTATATTGTATGTGGCAGATTTACATAGCTCCCATGTCAACCATCATACACTTCCATTAAAGATATATTTATTTTTAAAAACACATTTTATACTCCTATAAAAAGGGGAAGTTAAATCATAAAAATATGCACGAAGTTAGTGTTTACAGTCTAATACTCACAAAAGAGTCATCAGAGTTGTTGGTTGTCTTTCCTGTGTTGAGTGTGGAGAGAAAACCCAGCTAAGACCTTATTTTATGCTCATGAAACTTTACATTGAGAGAACTGAATTTTCCTTCAAACTTAAAAATATAAGATACAAAAATATCATCTTCTAGTGGAGCAGAAGGGTGAAGTTGTGTTCATCTATGCTTGGCCTCACCTTAATATTGAAAATTTCAGAATTGGTTATCATCCAGCCATAAGAAGCTGTGAGAAAACTCCCTACTATATGTAGACCTTCTAAATACCATTTTTGGGGTGTTTATAAATTCTAATTAAGTCTCTATTTACTCATACAATCATTCATTCATTCAATAACTACTTGCTGAGCAGCCATAATGGGCCAGATTCCGTGAGTGAATTGAAAATGAGACACAGTCTCTGAACTCAAGCAGTTAATACTCTTGGAGAAAGATGAGATAAATTCTCAGGTTGCTATTATGATTGGCTGCAGTGCCTGCATTCTTCCCAACTCCAGGGGAAGCCATTCACAAACAGGCTACAGTATAACCCTGGAGCAACCCAATTGGTATATCCATCTCCCTAGCTACAGTGATTACTCCAGAGATGGGCATGTGGCTCACTCAGCCAAAAAGGTGTTTGCTGGGACTTCTGGGAAAAAGAAGTTCCCTGTCTCTTCCTGAGAGCTACTAAAGGGAGACCTCAATCATCCTTCAGGTGATGAGGTGAGGAGATGTGAGGTTGGGACTTGTTTTAGGTGTTTTGCCACAAGGAGCAACGAACCTGGAGTTGTTAAGGTCTTTCTTGTGGAGCCTGAAGAGGAAGACAGCAGTGCAGCAGGCAGAATGGAGGGAAGCAGAAACCAGGTCCTGAGTGATGCCATGGGAACATTAGATCAAGCCTCTCCCAAAAGCTAGAACTATCTCAGTTGCATGAGCCTATGAATTCCATTTTTTCTTAAGCCAGGTTGAGTGGCGTTTCCTGTTGTAATTGCAAGAATCCCAACACTAATATCTCCCCTATATCTCATTTTTGTGACTATTCAGGTATCTGCTGGTCCATGTTCTTCTTGAAGTGTATTCCAACTGAGGGTAAAATGGAGCCTAGTGGAGTCATTGAGAGAATGTGTTAAGTTCGTTCTCTTTGAGAGCTTGACTTCTAAGCACAGAGGTGGAGCTCACTGCATTCCAATCAGTGGTGTCACTAGAGGACTGTGGGGGGTGTGGAACACACCTAGTGATACTGTCAGAGGGCGTGACAAAAAAATGACTGTAAAATTTTTGTACAGTGTTTCAGTAGAAATTTAGTGTTGTTTATAAAAATATCCCTGTACTTAGTTATAACAACAAAAACATTTTTCATAAGGCCAGCTTACATGTCTCAATATACCCACAAGGCTAAGCTTCTGTGCTAAGTTTACTTTTTGAATTTCTAGTGCCCTCTGGTCAGAGCTGTCATTATTGTTGTTGTTAGGTGCCATTGAATCGGTTCCAAATCACAGTGACCCCATGTACAGCAGAATGAACTGCTGCCCAATCCTGCATTATCCTCAAAATCATTGCTGTGTTTGGGCCCATTGTTGCAGCCACATGTCAATCCATCTCATCAACCATCTCATTAAGGGTCTTCTGCTTTTTCACTGACCTTCTACTTTACCAAGCATGATGTCCTTCTCCAGGGATTGGTTCCTTCTCCAGGGATTGGTTCCTCCTGATAAAATTTCTAAAGTATGTGAGACGAAGTCTTGTCGTTCCTCCTTCTAAGGAACATTCTGGCTATTCTTCTTCCAAGATAAATTTATTCATTCTTCTGGCAATCCATAGTATATTCATTATTCTTTGCCACACATGCAAATTCAAAGGCATCAATTATTCTTCCATTTTCCTTATTCATTGCCCACCTTTCACACACATATGAGGCAATCAAAAACTCCATGGCTTGGGTCAGGCATACCTTAGTCCTCAAGGTGACATCTTTGCTGTTTAGCACTTTAAAAGAGGTCTTTTGGAGCCTATTTGCCCAATGCAACGCATCATTTGATTTCTTGACTACTGCTTCCATGAGTGTTGATTGTGGATCCAGGTAAAATGAAATCCTTGACAATTTCAATCTTTTCTCCGTTTATCATGATGTTGCTTATTAGTCCAGTTGTGAGGATTTTTGTTTTCTTTATGTTGAGGTGTAATCCATACTGAAGGCTGTGGTCTTTGATCTTCATCAGGAAGTGCTTCAAGTCCTCTTCACTTTCAGCAAGAAAGCTTGTGCCATCGCATATAGCAGGTTGTTAATGGTTTTCCTCCAATCCTGATGACCCGTTCTTCACATAGTCCAGCTTCTGAGTTATTTGCTCAGCATACAGATTGAGTAAGCGTGGTGAAATGATGCAACCCTGATGCACACCTTTCCTGAATTTAAACCATGCAGTACCCCATTCTTCTGTTCCAATGACTGCCTCTTGATCTATGTACAAGTTCCACATGAGTGCAATTGTCTTCTGAAATTTCCATTCTTCACAATGTTATCCGTAATTTTTCATGATCCACAGAGTCGAATGCTTTACATAGACAATAAAACACAGGTAAACATCTTTCTGGTGCTCTCTGCTTTCAGCCAAAGATCTATCTGATATCAGCAATGATATCCCCAAGCTTAAATTTCTCAGTTTCCTGTCAGAGCACTGCTGCAACCATATTTGAATTATCTTCAGGAAAATTTTACTTGCCTGTGATAGTAATGATATCATTCAGTAATTTTTGCATTTATTGGATCACCTTTCTTTGTAATGGGCACAAATAGGGGTCTCTTCCAGTCAGTTGGTCAGGTAGCTGCCTTCCAAATTTCCTGGCATAGGCAAGTGAGAGGTTCCAGGGTTATATCCATTTGTTGAAACATCTCAGTTGGTATTCTATCAATTCCTGGAGACTTGTTTTTCACCAATGTATCAGTGCAGGTTGGACTTCTTCCTTCAATACCTCTGATTCTTAATCATATGCTACCTCCTGAAATGGTTGAACATTGACCTATTCTTTTTGGTACAGTGACTCTGTGCATTCCTTACATCTGCTTTTGATGCTTCCTGTGTCGTTCAATATTTTCCACCTAGAACCCTTCAATATTGCAACTGAAAGCTTAAATTTTTTCTTCAGTTCTTTCAGCTTGAGAAATGCTGACCATGTTCTTCCCTTTTGGTTTTCTAATTCCAAGTCTTTGCACATTTCATTATAATACTTTACTTTTCTTCTCAAGCCACCCTTTGAAATCTTCTATTCAGCTGTTGTACTTCATCATTTCTACCATTCATTTTAGCTACTCTACATTCAAGAGTAAGTTTCAGAGTCTCTTCTGACATCCATTTAGGGCTTTTCTTTCCTTCCTCTCTTTTTAATGACCTCTTGCTTTCTTTGTGTATGATATTCTTGATATCATCCCAAAACTCATCTGGTTTTTGGTCATTACTGTTCAATGCATCAAGTCTATTCTTAAGATGGTCTCTAAATTTAGGTGGGATATGCTCAAGGTCTTTCTTTTGCTCTTGTGGACTTGTTTTAATTTTCTTCAGCTTCAACTTTTTTTTTTTCAACTTGAACTTATGTAGGAGTAACTGATGGTCTGTTCCACAATTGGCCCCTGGCCTTGTTCTGACTGTGGATATTGAGCTTCTCTATCATCTTTTTCTACAGATGTAGTCGATTTGATTCCACATGTATAGCCACCATTTATGTTGTTGGAAAAATGCATCTGCAATGAATAAGCCATTCGTCTTGCAAAATTCTATCTCCTGAGTGGTTTCTATGACCAAGGCTACCTTTTCCAACTATTGATCCTTCTTCTTTGTTTCCAACTTTTGCATTCCAATCACCAATAATTATCAATGCATCTTGATTGTATGTTTGATCAATTTCAGACTACAGAAGTTGGTGAAGATCTTTAATTTCTTCCTCTTTAGCATTTGCAGTTAGTGCATAAACTTGAATAATAGTCATATTAACTTGTCTTCATTGTAGGTGTATGGATCTTATCCTATTCATCGACTGTGTTGTACTTCAGGATGAATCTTGAAAGGTTCTTTTTGACAGCAAATATGACACCATTGCTCTTCAATTTGTCATTCCCAGTGTAGTAGACCATATCGTTGTCCAATTCAAAATGGCCAATACCAGTCAATTTCAGCTCATTAATGTCTAGGATATCCATCTTCAAGTGTTCCAGTTCATTTTTGACAACTTCATACATTCTAGGTTCCAATTATTAATGGATGTTTGCAGCTGTTTCTTCTCATTTTGAGTCATGCCACATTAGCAAATGAAGGTCCTGAAAGTCATTTTTTTTTTTTTTTGATGACACCATTAGTTTTTTTTAATTGTGCTTTGAATGAACATTTACAGAGCAAATTAGTTTCTTATTAAACAATTAATGTACATTTGTTTTGTGACATTGGTTGCCAACCCCACAATGTGTTAACACTCTCCCCTTCTCGACATTTGGTTTCCCATTGTCAGCTTTCCTGTCCCCTCCTGCCTTCTTGTCCTTGCCCTTGGGTTGGTGTGCCCATTTAGTCTCATTTCGTTTTCTAATCTTTGGCCGAGGGATAAACCTCAGGATTAACTTCAGTACTGAGTTAAAAGGGTGTCTGGTGGCCATACTCTTGGGGAAGATCCCAAAAGTTAGCTCCATCCATGTCATTAAGGTCAACTCTACTTTGATGAATCGGTTCTTCCCCAATCACATTTTGAGTGTCTTCTAACCTGAGGGGCTCATCTTCGGGCACTGTATGAGACAACGTTCCACTGCTATTCATAAGATTTTTGCTGGCCCATGTTTTTAGAAGTAGATTGCCAGGTTCTTCTTCCTAATCTGTCTTAGTCTAGAAGCACCACTGAAATCTGTCTACCATTGGTGACTGTCATGGATTGAATTATGTCCCCCCAAAAATATGTGTATCAACTTGGTTAGGCCATGATTCCCAGTATTGTGTGGTTGTCCTCCATTTTGTGATTGTAATTTTATGTTGCAAGGATTAGGGTGGGATTGTAACACCACCCTTACTCAGGTCACTTCCCTGATCCAAGGTAAAGGGAGTTTCCCTGGAGTACAGCCTGTACCACCTTTTATCTCTCAAGAGATAAAAGGAAAGGGAAGTAAGCAGAGAGTTGGGGACCTCATACCACCAAGAAAGCGGCACTAGGAGCACAGTGCATCCTTTGGACACAGAATCCCTGTGCCTGAGAATCTCCTCTGCCAGGGGAAGATTGAGGAAAAAGAAGGACCTTCCTACCAAGCCAACAGAGAGAGAAAGCCTGCCCCTGGAGCTGACACCCTGAATTTGGACTTGTAACCAACTAGACTATGAGAAAATATATTTCTCTTTGTTAAAGCCATCCACTTGTGGTATTTCTGTTACGGCAGCACTATATACTAAGACAGTGACCATGCTGGTATTTGAAATACTGAAGGAGTAATACACGGGAATTACAATTTACAAATAACATTAGCATAAAAAACACTACTAAGGATTCTTTATGGTCTGGTACGGGAGGAGGTCCACAGGGGGAGTGACGCCTTGAGTTTTTGCACTGGGTGACACCAACCCTAGTGACCCCACTGATTCTAATCCATCAATTCTCATTCAACCTCTTGGGGAGATGAAGGCAAAGTGAATGGAATATTAAAAAGGAGTATTTAGCATTCAACACTGGTCTTCCCATTCATAATTTCAGACTTAACAGTATTCTCCTAGATTAGGAGACTGATCTTTTTTTTTTTTTTTAATGTCTCCAGGAACACCTAGGGAAGTGCTCAGGATTATGTGATCATTAATAAAAATTTGCTTTTAAATGTATCCCTCTTCTCCACCTCAAAAAAAAAAAAAAAAAAAGTTTAACTTCTGCTAACCTAAAAATAACATGTAAATATCGGATTAATTTTTTTTTCTAATTAGAACATGTTCAGGAACTGACATATATTGATGGCCCACAAGGGAACAGGCAATGTACTAGGCATTTTACAGACATTACAGTATATAATGCAACAACCTTAACAGTAGACTACCCTCAAAGACCCAGAGTCGTAAGATCACACAGCACCACTGTTGAGCTCTCTGTGAGTCAGAGCTCATGCTTTTCCCATTTCTCCGCATTGCAATTATTCAGATACTCCAAACCAAAGAAGAATAGTTTAAGGGCAAGCCTATTTTTGGCCTAATGGAGTTTAATTTGTGCTGATATAAAAACTAGTTCACACTACCTGGGTTTACTTAAATCTCTGGCAAGAGGCTGTCCCCCAGAAACCCACTGGGTGGTACAGCCTAGCCTGGTAATTCAATCTTTCTGTCAACAAGCCAGAGTTCACTACACACTAACACACACACACACGCAAATTGCCGTTTGTCTGAACCCCTGCTGCTCTTTGTACACAGTAGATGCTCAGTAAACATGTATTGAATACATGGTAAACTTGGCTTTTCAGAAAGGACATAGACACCTTAAGAAACGAGTCTTCATGAACTTCTATGAGCACATTTTAGCAGCTTTTAGTACCAGTGGCAATTTTAGGGAAAAGACGGAATTTTCTTCTGTCTCTCCTATCCTCTACAATCTCTTCACATTCCCTCTTCTTATTCCTACTAGAAATAAATTACACAAAATTACTTTTTGGTTTCAGGATGCTTCTCATTACCATAGAGCTCAAGACACCCCCTGATCCCTTGTGTAGCCATTCTAGCTACACAAAAGGAACCCTGCCCAGCAGCCCCAAGAGAGAAAAGGACAAGACAAGGGGTTGCCTTGAGTCAGGGACTGACTCCACAGCAGCTAACAAGACAACATAGGGCAAGCACTTCCAAGCCCTAAGTCTGTGTGGTTGTTAGTCGGCTTCTAAAACAGGATGGCAAAGGCTTTCTAGCAAAGACATTTTGTTTTCTAGAGGCAGAGAAAAGTGGGTCAGAATTTTTTTTTCTGAATCTATGGCCAACGTATCCTTTTTAAAAAAAAAAAAAAATTTTATTGTGCTTTAAGTGAAAGTTTACAAATCAAGTCAGTCTGTCACACATAAGCCAATATACACCTTACTACATACTCCCATTTACTCTCCCCTAATGAGTCAGCCCGCTCCCTCCCTCCAGTATCTCCTTTCGTGACCATTTTGCCAGTTTCTAACCCTCTCTACCCTCCTATCTCCCCTCCAGACAGGAGATGCCAACACAGTCTCAAGTGTCCACCTGGTACAAGTAGCTCACTCTTCATCAGCATCTCTCTCCTACCCATTGTCCAGTCCTTTCCGTGTCTGATGAGTTGTCTTCAGGAATGGTTCCTGTCCTGGGCCAACAGAAGGTTTGGGGACCATGGCCGCCAGGATTCCTCTAGTCTCAGTCAGACCATTAAGTCTGGTCTTTTTATGAGAGTTTGGGGTCCGCATCTGACTGTTCTCCTGCTCCCTCAGGGGTTCTCTGTTGTGCTCCCTGTCACGGCAGTCATCACCAACCTATCTTTTGACTGGTTTGGTTGATTTGGTTTATAAGACATCACTCAATTTTGCTGACAAACTGCATTGCCATATATCCAGTTCTTCTGAGCAAACTGTTTCCCTAAGTTTGAACCTTTGCTAAATGTGCAGTCATGCACTCTTCACTCACACAGAGTTGAACCTCACGGATGGCTCTGGGAAGTAGTGTATGTACTGGCAAGTAGTGTATGTACAGACAGTGCATTAGCTGACCTCAGCTGAAATCCCAGCTCCAACACTTTGCTTCCTGTGAGATTATTTACAACTCTCTGAACCTCCCTCTAGCAGTCATTTATTTATTGCTGTGTAACAAACCAGCCCCAAATTTAGTGAGCTTAAAGCAAGAACCATACTATTTTTATTTGCTCAAGACTCTGTGTGTCAGGATTTTGGGCAAAGCCCAACGATGGTCTCTCCTGGGGTCATGCGTACAGATGTAGTCACACACTGGCTCAATCAGCTAAGTCTGCCTGGTCTAAGATAGTCTCACTCCCCTGTCTGTCTGGAGCACCTTGATTCTCCTCCTGATGACCACTCTAGCAGGCTAACTTGGGCTCATTCACATGACAGTCTCAGGGTTCCAACTGCAGCCAAAGAGAACAACTCTGTTTGTATCACATTTGCTAATGTCCCTTGGGCCAAAGCAAGCATCTCGTAGCCAAGCCCAGATTCAAAGGATGAACAAATAAACTCTACCTCTTGATGGGGGAAAAGAAAAGACATATTGGAAAGGCTATGAGTATAGAGATGGAAGGAATTATTACCACTCTATTGCAAATAAGCTCCCTCCTTTCATTTATGAAATGGGGATAACCGTATTTGGAAAGTAATATTATTGTGAAAACTAAAGTAATGCCCCCTAATTTGTTGTCTAAGCTACTAGGGCATAGAAATGGAAAGAATATGGGCTGAGGTACATTCATTTCTTGTTATAAAAAATCCTGATTGCTCAGGTGAGGTCAGTATTTATCTCAGGCAGCAATGGGGACTTCTGACAGATTACACATAAGTTAAATGACATGATCTGAATTTGTTTGGAGAACTATTCCTACAGGTATATATAGAAAGATTAGGGACTGGGAGTGGGGAGAAGCATGACATGGACGGGTATAAGGAAGAAAATGGAACGGGGTAATGCAAAGAAATGTTGGGGGCAGTATGTTGATCAAAAGGTCATGCTTACTGATGCAACAGTGTAAGGTAAAGGAAAGGAGAGAATCAGAGGTGACCTTTTGTGTCTCCACTCTGGGTGTCTAAAATTCTGGTAGTTCCATAAACAGAATGAGAAACAGGAAAAAGAAGGGTTTATTTGGTAGGATAATAGGGCAGATGTGTGGAGGAGATAAGGAGATCTTGAGACTTCGAAGTAGACCCTCTTTAAAGAAAAGTCCAAAGTATTAAGTTGACATTTGGAAAGATTTCAAGTTTGGTTGTAGCCTATCTCTAGTTTTATTTTCCGTATAGGAAGACGTCTTATCAGGGCAACAATGTTTTATTGTATAGACTCCTTTCTCAGAGGACAGATTTGTTAAAAAAAAAAAAAAAAGTGTGTGTGAAATTTGATAGATTTAAGATTTTTTTAGTATAGTGCACCCCCATGTGTCTGTCAGTTTGTCATGCTGTAGGAGCTAGCGTGTTGCTGTGATGCTGAAAGCTATGCGACTGGTATTCAGATACCAGCAGGGTCACCCACAGAGGACGGGTTTCAGCTGAGCTTCCAGACTAAGACAGACTAGGAAGAAGGACCCAGCAGTCTACTTCTGAAAAGAATTAGCCAGTGAAAACTTTATGAATAGCAACAGAACATTGTCCGATATAGTGTGGGAAGATGAGCCCCCAGCTTGGAAGGCACTTAAAAGACAACTGGGGAAGAGCTGCCTTCTCAAAGTAGAGTCAATCTGAATAACATGAAGGGGGTAAAGCTTTTGGACCTTCATTTGCTGATGTGGCATGACTCAACATAAGAAGAAATGGCTACAAACATTCAGTAATAATCAGAGCCTGGAATGTACAAAGTATGACTTTACGAAAATTGGAAATCATCAAAAATGAAATGAAATGCATAAAGATCAATATCCTAGGCATCAGTGAGCTGAAATGGACTGCTACTGGCCATTTTGAACTGGACAATTATATTGTCTACTATGCTGGAAATGACAACTTAAAGAAGAATGGTGTTGCATTCATTGTCAAAAAGAACATTTCAAGATCTATCCTGAAGTACAATGTCCTTAGTGATAGGATAATATCCATATGCCTACAAGAAAGACTAGTTAATACGATTATTATTTAAATTTAGGCATCAACCACTAAGGCCAAAGATGAAGAAATTGAAGATTTTTACCAGCTTCTGCAGTCTGAAATTGATTGAACATGCAATCAGGATGCACTGATAATTACTGGTGATTGGAATGCGCCAGTTGGAAACAAAGAAGAAGGATAGGTAGTTGGAAAATATGGCCTTGGTGATAGAAACAATGACAGAGATCGAATAATAGAATTTTGCAAGACCAACGACTTCTTCTTTGCAAATACCTTTTTTCACCAACATAAACGTCAACTATACACATGGACCTTGACAGAAGGAATACACAGGAATCAAATCGACTACATCTGTGGAAAGAGAAGATGGAAAAACTCAATACTATCAGTCAGAACAAGGCCAAGGGCTGACTGTGGAACAGACCATCAATTGCTCATATGCAAGTTCAGGTTGAAACTGAAGAAAATCAGAGCCAGTCCATGAGAGCCAAAGTATGACCCTGAGTATATCCCACCTGAATTTAGAGAACATCTCAAGAATAGGTTTGATGCATCAAACACTAATGACCGAAGACCAGATGAGCTGTGGAATGACATCAAGGATATCATACATGAAGAAAGCAAGAGGTCATTGAAAAGACAGGAAAGAAAGAAAAGACCAAGATGGATGTCAGAGGAGACTCTGAAGCTTGCTCTGGAAGTTCAAGCAGCTAAAGCAAAAGGAAGAAAAGATGAAGTAAAATAACTGAACAGAAGATTTCAAAAGACGACTCGAGAAGACAAGATAAAGTATTATAATGATATGTACAAAGACCTGGAGATATAAAACCAAAAGGGAAGAACACGCTCGGTGTTTCTCAAGCTGAAAGAACTAAAGAAAAAATTCAAGCCTTTATTTGCAGTAAGGAAGGATTCTATGGTGATAATATTAAATAATGTAGGAACCATCAAAAGAAGACGGAAGGAATATACAGAGTCATTATACCAAAAAGGATTAGACGGTGTTCAACCATTTCAAGACGTAGCTTATGATCATACTGAAGGAAGAAGTCCAAGCTGCATTAAAGGCATGGCTAAAAAACAAGTCTCCAGGAATTGACAGAATATCAGTTGAAATGTTTCAGCAAACGGATACAGCCCTGGAAGTGCTCACTTGTCTATGCCAGGAAATTTGGAAGACAGCTACCTGGAAAACCGACTGGAAGAGAATATGCCTATTCCCAAGAAAGGCAATCCAACCAAATTCAGAAATTATTGGACAATATCATTAATATCACACGCAAGCAAAATTTTCCTGAAGATCTTTCAAAATGGGCTGCAGCAGTATATTGACAGGGAACTGCCAGATATTCTGGCTGGATTCAGAAGAGGACGTGGAACCAGGGATATCATTGCCGATGTCAGACGGATTCTGGCTGAAAGCAGAGAATACCAGAAGGATGTTTATCTGTGTTTTATTGACTATGCAAAGGCATTCGACTGTGTGGATCATAACCAATTATGGATAACATTACGAAGAATAGTAATTCCAGAACACTTAATTGTGCTCATGAGGAACCTGTACATAGATCAAGAGGCAGTAGTTCAGACTGAACAGGGGGTTACTGGGTGGTTTAAAGTCAGGAAGGGTGTGTGTAAGGGTTGTATCCTTTCACCATACCTATTCAGTCTGTATGCTGAGCAAATAATCTGAGAAGTTGGACAATATGAAGAAGAACAGGGCATCAGATTGGAGGAAGACTCATTAACAACCTGCGTTATGCAGATGACACAACCTTGCTTGCTGAAAGTGAAGAGGACTTGAAGCACTTCCTGATGAAAATCAAAGACCGCAGCCTTCAGTATGGATTACACCTCAACATAAAGAAAACAAAAATCCTCACAACTGGACCAAGAAGCCACATCATGATAAAAGGACAAAAGATTGAAGTTGTCAAGGATTTCATTTTACTTGGATCCACGATCAACGCCCATGGAAGCAGCAGTCATGAAATCAAAAGACCCATTGCATTGGGCAAACCTGCTGCAAAGGATCTCTTTAAAGTGTTGAAAACCAAGGATGTCACCTTGAAGACTAAAGTGCGCCTGACCCAAGCCATGGTATTTTCAATCGCATCATACGCATGTGAAAGCTGGACAATGAATAAGGAAGATCGAAGAAGAATTGGCGCCTTTGAATTGTGGTATTGTCGAAGAATACTAAATATACTGTGGACTGCCAAAAGAATGAACAAGCCTGTCTTGGAAGTACAACTAGAACGCTCCTTAGAAGCAAAGATGGTGAGACTGCTTCTTATATACTTTGAACATGTTGTCAGGAGGGATCAGTCCCTGGAGAAGGACATCATGCTTGGTAAAGTTCAGGGTCAGTGGAAAAGAGGAAGACCCCCAATGAGATGGATTGACACAGTGGTTACAACAATGGGCTCAAGCATAACAATGATTGTAAGGGTGGCGCAGGGACCGGGCAGTGTTTCGTTCTGTGGTACATAGGGTCGCTATGAATTGGAATCAACTCGACAACACCTAATAACAATAACAATATAGAGCAAGGCATTTATAAAATTGCTTACCCATGTGCTTTTTGACCTGAAGTCATTCCTTTCCTTTTCCTTCTATCCAATGGCTTTCTCATACAGTAATCGTAGGTTTGCAGGTTCTGTTGGTAAAGTAGCTAAAAACAGACCAGCATGCACCCTATGACCCTGCTATCCCCATAAGACTTTCCCAATGCCACTATAGTCAGGCCCCCATCAAACTTCCCTTGGATTATGGCTCAGGCCTCTTACCTCGTCTCCTCACTGTCCATCTTGTCCTCTACCTCCCCACCAATCCATCCTCTACATGAAAGTCAAACTGATATTTTACAAACATTACTCAGATAATATCACTTCCTTCTCAGTAACTTCCATCAGTTTCCCTTTCCAACTTAGAATGAAATCTAAACTCCTAAACATGGTCTAATGATTCTGATTAATTTTATCCGTGCCTCCATCACTGGTCACTCCTTTCTCCTTGCTCCCTGTACGTCAGTCACCTTGCCCTGTTTCTATTTCTCCAATACATCAAAACCTCATTCCTGCCTTGTGGCCTTTGCATATGTTGTTCCTTCTACCTAAAATGCTTTGCCCCTCGATTGTAACATTGCTGACTTCTAGCCATTCCAGTTGCAGCATCAATGTCCTGTCTTCAGAAAGACATTCCCAGGTCTCTCTATCAATTGTCGACTGCCCTACCTTTTCCCCGTGCCTCCCTCATACATTATCCTGTTTTAGTTTTCTTGGTAGCAAGTATTCAAAATCAGCTTCCTTATTTACATATTTCCTTGTTTATGATCTGTTTTCATCCACTAGATTATAAATAACACGAGACAGACCAAGGACTTTGGTTTTTCACTCTCTCCCCAGTACATATATGGCTAAAGAAATATTTGCTGGATGAATGAATGTAGTCCAAGTCCCTTCAAAATTCCTCCTGTGAAATGTTTCCATACTTTTCGTTCTATTTATCCATATCTAGATGCATTTTTTTTTTTCATGATGGCTTGTAAATGTTCTCTAGTATGTATGCAGTCTTTCCGGTGTATTCAATGGCAATTAGAGACAATTAGAGGATAGAAGTATCTCTTGATCTAGTTACTTCGCTTTTATTAATGCAGGCTAAGATCAAACTTCTTGGCTCATATGAAACTTATAAGTTTTTTTTTTTCTATAAACTACTATTAATTGAAATCTTATTCTTACCCCATTCCAAAATTGTCACTAAAATCAACAAAAATATCATAAAATATGTAACGCTTGTCCTTGTTCAATTTTATCTTCTCATTTTCTAGTTCATAGTCCTAATTTGTCAAGATTTGCAGAACCCACATTATGTTACCAGATACATTTGCTTGCCTTCCCAGTTTTGTGCCCATTTCAAATTTGATAAACATACTTCCTCTACTGTCAGCAAAGTATATGCCAAAAATGCTGGGCAGGAAAATCATAGTATGGAGACCTGCATTATAATACCAGAAATCTCCCTCTGGATTTAGCCAAACATCCACTCAACTCTTTTACTCTCCAGTTTTCACACTTCCACTCAACTCTTCTATTCTCTAGCTTTCATACTTCTACTCTTTCTGAGAATGTCATTGGCAATTTATCGTACGTCTTGCTGAAATTAAGGTGTCAAAGGTCTGCAGCATTCTCTTATTCTGCCTATCTATTTACCCAATCTTATTTTAAAAAATGAAAAGAAATTACTTTGTCATGAATTGTTTTCATCTTCCTGTTGACTGCTCTGCAGCCTTACCTACAACCGGACCCATCTTTTTCGCCTTATCTTTTTTTACCAATGAGGCAAACATTTCTAATTCAGTCAGAGCTCCATCCTTCTGCTAGAATGCCCCTTATTATCTCTTTGTATCTTCTTGCAGATGCTCTTCTGCAACATCAGTCTCCTTCATTGCATCATAGCCATCACCACCAAAGCACTGCTTCTTAAATTTGATCATGTTTCAGGATCACCCAGAGGGCTTGTTAAAACACAAATTGCTGCATCTCACTCCCAGAGCTTCTCATTCAACGGGTCTGGGGTGTGAGCCAAGAATTTGCATTTCTAACAAGATCTCAGGAGATGCTGCTGCTGCTGCCCTGGGGACCATACTTTGAGAACCACTGACCTATTATAGCCCATCTTTAAAAAAAAAAAAGAAAATTACCCCTGATCTTACAAACACCTACAAAAATAGTGCCTCATTTCCCATTTCCCTTTCATAGAACTCTTCCTCACCTCCCACTCACTCTCACACCACTAAGTCATCTTTAGTAAATTCACCAATGGTTTACTTGTTGCTAAATGCAAAGGTCAGGTCTCTGACCCACTTTTATTCTTTCTTTTCAGCCACATTAAGAATTTCTTTCTTAAAATGTTTTTCTTCCACTACTGGTTTCTATGATGTTATTGTTAAAAAATGGTTTGTATCTTAACTAACAGATTGCCTCTTTTCTGTTTTGCCAGCTTCTTCTACTCTACCCAACCATTACATACAGGAGTGCTGTAGATCTTCGTTCTCTACTTTCTATCTTATTCTCTCGGTAGGTGATTGTCATGGATTGAATTGCATCCTTCCAAAAAATCTGTCAGCTTGGCTAGATCATGATTCCCAGTATTGTATGATTGTCTACCATTTTGTCATCTGATGTGATTTCCCTATGTGTTCTAAATCCTGTCACTATGATGTTAATAAGATGGATTAGCAGCAGTTATATTGATGAGGGAAACCCTGGTGGGGCAGTGGTTAAGAGCTGTGGCTGCTAACCAAAAAAGTCAGCAGTTCAAATCCACCAGGTGCTCCTTGGAAACCCTGTAGTGTGGTTCTACTCTGTCCTATAGAGTGGCTATGAGTCGGAGTTGCCTCAACAGTAACAGCTTTGGTTCTTTGTTGTTTTTTTTTTTTTTTTAATTTTAATGAGCTCTACGAGATCAGATAGTGTCTTAAGCCAATCTCTGGTGAGATATAAAAGAGAAAAGCGAGAAGAAAGACATGGGAACCTCACACCACCAAGAAAGCAGTGCTGGGAGCAGAGCGTGTCCTTTGGACGTGAGGTTCCTGCGGGGCGAAGTTCCTAGTCCAAGGGAATATTGATGACAAGGGCCTCCCTTTAGCGCCAACATAGAAAGAGAAAGACTTGTAGCCTACTAGACTGTGAGAGAATAAATTTCTCTTTGTTGAAGCCATTTACTTGTGGTGTTTCTGTTATAGCAGCACTAGGTAACCAAGACAGTGATCTTATCTAGTTCCATGATTTACAATACCATGACTCCCACATTTATACATATAGACAAGACGTCTTCTTTGAGCTTTAGACACATATCCAATTGCCTACTTGGCATCTCTACTTGGATGCCACTCAAGCATATCAAATTTAGAATTTTTTTTTACATTCAAAATCAAGCTCCCCCCCCCCCCCCCCGCCGCCGAAAGCGTCTTTCTGATAGGCAGAATAATAACTTCCCAAAGATGTCTATGTCCTAATTCCTGGACCCTCGCACCTTGCATGCAAAAGGGTCTTTGCAGATGTGGTTAAGGTTAACGGTCTTGAAATGGAAAGATTGTCCTGGATTTTTGCATGGGTCCAATATAATCACAGATATGACATCAAAAGAAGAGGTGACATCAGAAGAGAAAACCAGAGAGATGGCAGCATGATTATCCAGGTGGGCCTCAGTCTAATCCTTAAAATCAGACAACCCGGCTCCAGTCAGAGGGAGCTGTGACTAGAGAAAGAGGAGATGTGATAGTTACCAGCTTTAAAGACGGAGAACTGGGACATGAGCCAAGGCATACAGGTCTCTAGAAGCAGGGAATTGCAAAGAAACTGATTACCCTTTAGAGCTTCCAGGAAGGAACACGGCCTTGATATACCTTGATTTCAGCCTGATGAGATTCACATCGGACTTCTGACCTATACAACTATGTTGTTGTTGTTAGGTGCCACTGAGTCGGTTCCAACTCAGAGCTACACTATATACAATTGAATAAAACTCTGCCGGATCCTGCGCCAGCCTCACGATCATTGCTATGCTTGAGTCCATTGTTTCAGTCCCTGTATTAATCCATATCTTGAGGGACTTCCTCTTTTTCATTGACCCTCCTCTTTACCAAGCATGAGGTCTGTCATGGATTGAATTATGTCCCCTCCAAAATGTGTGTATCAGTTGGGCTGGGCCGTGATTCCTGGTATTGTGTGGTTTTCCCATAGTTGTAAATCCTGACTCTATAATGTTAATTTAATGAGGAAAGATGGGCTGCAGTTGCTTTAGTGAGGCAGGATTCAATCTACAATATTGGATTGTGTCCTGAGGCAATCTCTTGAGATATAAAAAAAGAAGTGAGCAGAGAGAGAGGGGGGCCTCATGCTACCAAGAAAGCAGTGCCAGGAGCAGAGCATGTCCTTTGGACCCATGGTCCCTGCGTGAGTAAGCTCCTAGTCGGGGGGAAGACTGATGAGAAGGCTGACAGAGAGAGAAAGCTTCCCCTGGAGCTGACACCCTGAATTTGGACGTTAGCCTATTTTACTGTGAAGAAATTAATTTCTCTTTGTTAAAGCCATCCACTTGTGCTATTTCTGTTATAGCAGTACTAGATGACTAAGATAATGTCCTTATCCCAGGACTCGTCCCTCCTGATAACATGTCCAAAGTACAGGAAAAAAAGTCTCACCATCTACCTGTCTAAGGAGCATTCTGGCTGTACTTCTTCCAAGACAGACTTGTTCAGTCTTTTGGCAGTACATGGTATAGTCGATATTCTTCACCAACACCACAATTCAAAGGCATCAATTCTTCTTTGGTCCTCTTATTCACTGTCCAGCTTTCACATGTGTAGGATGCATTTGAAAACACCATGGCTTGGGTCACGTGCACGTTAGTCTTTAAAGTGACATCTTTGCTTTTTAACACTAGAAAGAGGTCTTTTGCAGCCGATTTGCCCAATGTAATTGGTATTTTGATTTCTTGACTGCTGCTTCCATGGGTGTTGATTATGGATCCAGGTAAAATGAAATCCTTGACAACTTCAATCTTTTCCCAGTTTTGTCATGATGTCGTTTATTGGACCAGTTGTGTGGATTTTTGTTTTATTTATGTTGAGGTGTAATCCATACTGAAGGTTATAGTCTTTGATCTTCATCAGTAAGTTCTTCGAATCCTCTTTACTTTCACCAAGCAAGGTTGTCATCTGCATAATCCAGGTTGTTAATGAATCTTCCTTCAATCCTGATGCCATGTTCTTCTTCATATAGTGCAGCCTCTTGGATTATTTGCTCAGCATACAGATTGAATAGGTATGGTGAAAGGATACGACCCTGATGCACACTTTGTTCTGTTTGAATGACTGCCTTTTGATCTATGTACAGATTCTTCATGAGCACAGTTAAGTGTTCTAGAATTCCCATTCTTCACAATTTTATCCATAATTTGTTATGATCCACACAGTTGAATGCCTTTGCATAGTCAATAAAACACAGGTAAACATCTTTCTGGCATTCTCTGCTTTTATCCAAGATTCATTTGACATCAGCAATGATCTTCCTCGTGTCACATCCTCTTCTAAATCTGGCTTGAATTTCTGGCAGTTCCCTGTCGATGTACTGATGGAACCGTTTTTGAATGATCTTCAACAAAATTTTGCTTGTGTGTTATATTAATGATATTGTTCAATAATTTCCGCGTTAGGTTGAGTCACCTTTCTTTGGAATAGACATAAATATGGATCTCTTCCAGTCAGTTGGCCAGGTAGTTTTCTTCCAAATTTCTTGGCATAGACAAGTGAGCGCTTCCAGCACTGCACCAGTTTGTTGAATCATCCTATTTGGTGTTCTGTTAATTCTTGGAGCCTTGTTTTTTGGCAATCCCTTCAGTGCAGCTTGGACTTCTTCCTTCAGTACCATCGGTTCTTAATCATATGCTACCTCATGAAAGGACTGAACATCAACCAGTTCTTTTTTGGCACAGTAACTCTGCGTATTCCTTCCATTTTCTTTTGATGGTTCAAGCGTTGTTCAGTATTTTGCCCACAGAATCCTTCATTATTGCAACTGGAGGTTTGAATTTTTTCTTCAGTTCTTTCAGCTTGAGAAATGCCAAACATATTCTTCCCTTTTGGTTTTCTAACTCCAGGTCTTTGCACATTTCATTATAATGCTTCACTTTGTCTTCTCGAGCAGCCCTTTGAAATCTTCTGTTCAGCTCTTTTACTTCATCACTTCTTCCATTTGCTTTAGCTACTGTATGTTCAAGAGCAAGTTTCAGAGTCTCTCCTGACATCCATTTTGGTCTTTTGTTTTCCATCTTCTTAATGACCTCTTGCTTTCTTTATGTATGATATCCTTGATCCACAACTCATCTGGTCTTCAGTCATTAGTGTTTACTGTGTCAAATCTATTCTTGAGATTCAGGTGTGATAAATTAAGATCATGCTTTTGCTCTCATGGACTGGTTCTACTTTTCTTCAGCTTCAGCTTGAACTGGCATATGAGCAATTGATGGTCTGTTCTGCTATCAGTCCCTGGTCTTGTTCTGACTGATGGCATTTAGCTTTTCCATTGTCTCTTTCCACAGATGTAGTCTATTTGATTTTTGTGTATTCCATCTGGTGAGGTCCACGTGTATAGTAGCTGTTTATGTGTTGAGAAAGGGTATTTGCAGTAAAGAAGTCATTTCTGAACATGGCCTACAAGATCTTACATAGCCTGGTTCCAGCTGACCTTTCTGACTTCACCTTGTACATTTTACACCCCACTCACATTAGGTACCATTTTACACTCCTTTCAATTCCTTTAACATGCCAAGTTCAAGGCTTTTGTTTATGCTATTCTCTCTGCCTGTAGTTTTCTTCCCATGTATGATTTCTTATTTTTGTAGTCTGAACTCAATTATCATCTCCTCAAAAATGTTTTGACTGATCTCTCCAGCTAAAGTAACACATGTCACTGGCTAGTCATTGTCACGTAACCCTGTTTGTAATTATCTAGTTTGTTTTTGTTTCCCCAGCTAGAATGCAGCTCGATGATGCTTGCCTAGCTGGTTCAACATTACATCACCAGTCTGTACCATAGTGGTTGACAACAGAGTTGGCAAGAAACAGATGCTTCTTGAAGGCATGAATGAATGATTGAGTGAATGATAAAATCACATTTTTTTTAATCAAGGTGAAAGTCACATAATATAAAATTACCCATGTTGAAGTGAACAATTGAATGGCATTTACTACATTCACAATGTTGTGCAACCACCAGTCTATCTAGTTTCAAAATATTTCCATTGTTCCCAAACAAAACCATGCCCCCCTCCTCCCAGTCTCCGGCAAACACCAATCTGCTTTCTGTTCCTATGGATTTATCTATTCTGGATATTTCATATAAATGAAATCTCACAACATGTGAACTCTTGTGTCTGGCTTCTTCCATTTAACAAAGTGTTTTTGAGGTTTACCTACATTGTAGCGTGTATCAGTACTTCATTCCTTTTTTATGGCTGAATATTATTCATTGTATGAATATATCATATTTATTTATCCATTCGTCAGTTGATGGACATTTGGGTTGTGTCTGCCTTTTGTCTATTGTGAATAGTGCTGCTGTAAACGTTCACCCACATTTGTTTTCCCAACCAACTACCAGCCAGTTGACTGTCCTTGGAAACCCTATGGGGCAGTTCTTCTCTGTCCTTGCTGTGAGTCAGAATCGACCAGACAACAATGGGTTTGGTTTTTCAGTTTTGTTACCAGCCAGTTGCCAAAGAGTTGGTTCTGATTAATGGCGATCGCATGTGTGTCAGAGTAGAACTGTGCTCATAGGGTTTTCAATGACTGGTTTTTCCAAAGTAGATTACCAGGCCTTTCGTCCAAGGCATCTCTCGGAAGACTCAGGTGGCCAACCTTTCAGATAACAACTGAGTGCCTTAACTGTTTGCACCACCTAGGGACTTCAATTTTTTTAAGAGTTCACAAACCCGAATTTGGAATTTGGAATGTAGTCCTCATTCAGTTCTTCCTTGTTTTTCATTTTCCACCATGCCTCTCGTCTCCCACAATTTATCAGAGACATTGAATGGCTTTATGATCATATCTGCATAATTATCATAGAATAGCAAATCAATATTTTAGTCTGTGGTTTCATACAGCAGGTCCAAACTTAATCAAGCTGGAGACAGAACCAGGAGTATGTGGAAAGGGATGAAGGGGAAGGGCGGGAGATGTAGTTAAACTATGACTTTTTAAAAACATGCACATTACAAGATAATCAATTTATTCATCCAGTGATGAACTCTCTCTTTCCCTCAGAAATGCTAGTAGCTCCCAAAGCTTTCTGAGTTAGGCAGGTGGAGTCCCCTGATGGTATGTTCAATGCCATCTCCAGTGTTAGAAAGTTTTAATCTGCAATTAGGTATATATTAAGCCATTAAAATATCATTGCATTTTAATGATTTGAATCTATGAAAACATGTAAATTAGTAATGGCTTATTAAACTTTGTAGTTTCTGGGGTTATTGTTAAAAGAGATCTGTACATATAAAACGTTAGCAGGAAAAAGATTTTGTGTATTTTATTACATCATTCTTCAGTGAGGATGACAACAATGAAGATGTTCATGCAATTAATAATTTTAAGGAATAAGTACATCAGCTATTATGAATAGAAATGATTTCCAGGAAAGCTGAGTGTGAACAGTTGTTTAGGTCTAAGCACTTTATCTTGATCCCTGGCACTCTGTTTTGTGCTTTGGAAAGCTCTACTCAATTCAAAACATCAATTTGGAAAAGGCTTTCTCCCTGGAATCCTCCTGAAAGCCTGTAGTTATGGTGGTTGCTTAAATATTATTTCCATAGCTACGCTGGCTTCTAGCCACAGCTGAAATGCATATCAACAAGCTTGGCGTGAAAACAGGACAGGAGAAAAAAGAGGGGACAGAGGACACTAATTTGCCTTCTTCAGAGTAGGAGGTATAATGTCTTTATACTGTAATAATTAAAAGAAAAACAATTACTGAAACCTTATCTGGACCGTGCAGCTGTACTTCCTCCTTTTGCATTAGCAGTGTTTCTAAGGTTATGACATACCATGAAAATTGGGAGTTTTATTCCTTTTCCTATGATTTGATTGAAACAGACAGCTACATTTTGTGTATATATAATTAGGCAGTAAAATACGCTTTGAAGGCAGGTTTCCATTTAGTATGTGAGTCACACACACAACAGCCTTTCATTCAACAGCCAAAGACTGATCTTTTTAATGCCTCAACTCGCTCAACATGTTTTCTGAACGCTACATCTTGCACTGAGGGGAGAAAAAAAAGGGAATGAAAAAAATCAGCTTTTAGCCCATATTTCTCTTTTTTTTCACCTTCTTTCCAAAAGAAAAACAATCAGAAAGGCCAGTCTAGGAAGTCTTTGGTGATTTAACCTTACGATAAACTGATTTTTATCGTCCTTTTTCCAGATTGTGGTCCAGGGCACCAGTGAATGCTGCACCAGTTCTTGGCGTATCTAATCCCTCTCATAAAAGGCCATTGTGGCAGTAAAACTGAGACCAATGCCTTTTTCATTCTCCACCTCTCGGCTCTCCAAACTAGTGCCACTGGGTCTCCTCATCGTGTTTTTCTTTTCAGATGCATAGTTTCTCCCTTTAACAAGGTTATAAAAAGGGGGGCCGGCGGGGGAGGGGAGGGGAAAGGAATACAATCCTGTTTTCTTAATGCTGTCCCTATATGTAGCACTGATTTTTTTTTCCCTAAAGAAGCGCTTTAACATGGTGCTGCTGTTTGAGATGCAGCCTGTTTTTATGAAAGAGATTTTCCTCTGAGATTTTGTGAGTACAATAAGAACGAACCTGGGCGTATTTTTTTCAAGTAACAGGAATCAAGCTGATGGACTTTGCATCATCGTGCCTTATCCAATTAACAAGCAGTCACCTACTAATTCTCTATCTTTTCATCTCACTGGATACCATTTGCTACCTCGGGTCCCATTTTGGCACATCCAAAGTTAGAGAGAATTAATATCAAGCTACTTGGCTGATTTATGCACCCGATAGTTTGTAGGATGTCTCTCATCTGAAGACCGCAAAGGGCCTTACAAATATTATCACATTAAGTTCCAACATAAAGGGCACAGGAATGCCATAGTCATGTAAATCTAAGTTTCTAGAGTGATTAGTGCCTTGGTAACCAAGAGAGATGAACTGGGTTCTCATTTTTGATGTGAAAGTCGATGTCCATGCAGGAATTTCAATTTCCAATGCAGGCCCCATCACAGAATAAACCACTCAGTATTCAATTTACCTCCTGGGATGTCCCCCTGGGGAGGCTGCTCCCCAAGATGAAGGGCTTTACATGACAGGCAGGTGTATATACTTCTTCAATTGGCCTAATCTAATAAAGCCGGACATGATTTATATGTGCAAAATGTGGCCGTGTTAAATAATTCAGAATGAAACTGCCTTTTCTAGTTGAGCTACAAATAGATGTCAATCTGCATTCGATGGCACCTACATCCCCACAGGGACTTTTGGACCAACTGAAAGAAAAATTCATTCTTTGTGCTGGTTCTGATGTAGAACCCTGAGGACAGCTCTCGTGTACTGAAACCCAATGAAACCTGTCCAAGTGGAGAACACTTGCTGGTTCTGTTTTGCGTGTAGGAGGAGTAGCTTCCATTTGAAGAGTGTGATGCCCATCAGGGTTTCCATGCAAATCTGATAGAGAGACTTCTCTCACTGTCAGAGGTATGTATGTATACGTAATCAGGGCCCCACACTGTAATAATTAGCTTTGCCTACCACTCCTCCTTTTTGCTGTCTTTCTCATCCCTCCTGACATTTCTCCCCCCTTCCTACCTCACAACCTCTCGCCACAACCCTAATCTTATTCGCCCAAACTGTGAGCTTTTAAAGGTTTTTTTTTTTCCCCCATCAGTGTAATATCTTGAGTCAAATTTCTACAACACCTTATCTAAAATAAGGTCACAAGGTTTACACTCATCCCTTTCATATTAACCACATAGGCACAACGGGAGCCTCAGTTTGTAAAAACAAGGTCTCTACATTGAACTTCAGTGATGGTTTGCATTTACAGGATAAAGCATAACAGGTATTATTTCACAACTGGAGCCTCTTTGCTTATGAAAATGAAATGGCGACATTATGAAAATGATCCAGCCAATATCACTCATTTCTTGATGATAACTTCAGAATGCCAGTTTGTATTATCTACTTGTCAGCCTAGTTTTATCGATGGATATGATAAAATAAGGGAAAAGTGTGTCCTGTGCCGTTGTTAGTGAACTAACCAGACCACCAAAACCAAAACCAAACCCAGTGCCATCGAGTCGATTCCAACTCACAGTGACCCTATAGGACAGAGTAGAACTGCCCCATAGAGTTTTCAAGGAGCGCCTGGCAGACTCGAACTGCTGTCCCTTTGGTTAGCACCCGTAGCACTTAACTACTACGCCACCAGGGTTTCCAAACAGACTACAGCAGTCAGTTATTTCATCAATCTTTAACAGCTGATGGGGGTCCCAGCATTGTGTTACCCTGAAAGGGGATGGAGCCAGTGACCAAGCAGAGTGGAAAATGCTGAGCGAACTGCACTCCCGGGCATTCCATGGACACATGGAACCAAGACATGGGTTTTCTGGGTCTGGCCCTATTTCACAAGAGTGTTGCTTAGTTAATATTCCATTTAATGCAAGTATAGTTTCAGTCCCCCCACGTGTATATCAGTTTGTCGTACTGTGGGGGCTTGTGCGTTGCTGTGATGCTGGAAGCTATGCCACCAGTTTCGGATACCAGCAGGGTCACCCATGAAGGACAGATTTCAGCTGAGCTTCCAGACTAAGACAGACTAGGAAGAAGGACCCAGCAGTCTACTTCTGAAAAGCATTAGCCAGTGAAAACCTTATGAATAGCAGTAGAACATTGTCTGAATTAGTGCTGGAAGATGAGGCCCCTGGGTTGGAAGGCACTCAAAAGAAGACTGGGGAAGAACTGCCTCCTCAAAGTAGAGTCGACCTTAATGATGTGGATGGAGTAAAACTTCTGGGACCTTCCTTTGCTGATGTGGCACGACTCAAAATGAGAAGAAACAGCTGGAAACATCCATTAATAATCGGAACATGGAATGTACGAAGTATGAATCTAGGAAAATTGGACATCGTCAAAAATGAAATGGAACACATAAATATCGATATCTTAGGCATTAGTGAGCTGAAATGGACTGGTATAGGCCATTTTGAATCGGACAATCAAGTAGTCTACTATGCTGGGAATAACAACTCGAAGAGGAATGGTGTTGCATTCCTCGTCAAAAAGAACATTTCAAGATCTATCCTGAAGTACAACGCTGTCAGTGATAGGATAATATCCATACGCCTACAAGGAAGACCAGTTAATACGACTATTATTCAAATTTACGCACCAACCACTAGGGCCAAAGATGAAGAAATAGAAGATTTTTATTAGCTCCTGCAGTCTGAAATTGATCGAACATGCAATCAAGATGCATTGATAATTACTGGCGATGGGAATGAGAAAGATGGAAACAAAGAAGAAGGATCAGTAGTTGGAAAATATGGCCTTGGCGTTGGAAACAATGCCCCAGATGGAATGATAGAATTTCGCAAGACCGATGACTTCTTCATTGCAAATACCTTCTTTCACCAACATAAACGGCGGATATACGCATGGACTTTGCCAGATGGAACACACAGAAATCAAATTGACACCATCTGTGGAAAGGCATGATGAAAAAGCTTAATATCGTCGGTCAGAACAAGGCCGGGGGCTGGCTGACTGTGGAACAGACCATCAATTGCTCTATATGCAAGTTCAAGCTGAAACTGAAGAAAATCAGAGCAAGTCCACAAGAGCCAAAATATGGCCTTGAATATATCCCACCTGAATTTAGAGAACATCTCAAGAATAGATTTGACGCATTGAACGCTAGTGACCAAAGAGCAGACGAGTTGTGGGATGACATCAAGGACATCATCCATGAAGAAAGCAAGAGGTCATTGAAAAGACAGGAAAGAAAGAAAAGGCCAAGATGGATGTCAGAGGAGGCTCTGAAACTTGCTCTTGAGCATCGAGCAGCTAAAGAAAAAGGAAGAATTGATGAAGTAAAAGAACTGAACAGAAGATTTCAAAGGGCCTCTCAAGAAGCAAAATAAAGTATTATAATGACATGTGCAAAGAGCTGGAGATGGAAAGCCAAAAGGGAAGAATATGCTCGGCGTTTCTCAAGCTGAAAGAACTGAAGAAAAAATTCAAGCTCTGAGTTGCAATAGTGAAGGATTCCATGGGGAAAATATTAATCGATGCAGGAAGCATCAAAAGGAGATGGAAGGAATACACAGAGTCATTATATCAAAAAGAATTAGTCGATATTCAACCATGTCAAGAGGTGGCATATGATCAGGAACCGATGGTACTGAAAGAAGTCCAAGCTGCTCTGAAGGCATTGGCGAAAAACAAGGCTCCAGGAATTGATGGAATATCAATTGAGATGTTTCAACAAACAGATGCAGTGCTGGAGGTGCTCACTTGTCTATGCCAAGAAATATGGAAGACAGCTTCCTGGCCAAATGATTGGAAGAGATCCATATTTATGCGTATTCCCAAGAAAGGTGATCCAACCGAATGTGGAAATTATAGAACAGTGGGTATCATTAATATCACACGCAAGCAAAATTTTGCTGAAGATCATTCAGCAGGAGTATATCGACAGGGAACTGCCAGAAATCCAGGCCGGTTTCAGAAGAGGATGTGGAACTAGGGATACCATGGCTGATGTCAGATGGATCCTGGCTGAAAGCAGAGAATACCAGAAGGATGTTTACCTGTGTTTTATTGATTATGCAAAGGCATTTGACTGTGTGGATCATAACAAACTATGGATAACACTGTGAAGAATGTGAATTACAGAACACTTAATTGTGCTTGTGAGGAACCTTTACATGGATCAAGAGGCAGTTGTTCGGACAGAACAAGGGGATACTGGTTAGTTTAAAGTCAGGAAAGGTGTGTGTCAGGGTTGTATTCTTTCACCATACCTATTTAATCTGTATGCTGAACAAATAATACAAGAAGCTGAACTATATGAAGAATAACAGGGCATCAGGATTGGAGGAAGACTCATTAACAACCTGCGTTATGCAGATGACACAAACTTGCTTGCTGAAAGTGAAGAGAAATTGAAGCACTTCCTGATGAAGATCAAAGACCACAGCCTTCAGTATGGATTACACCTCAACATAAAGAAAACAAAAATCCTCACAACTGGACCAAGAAGCCACATCATGATAAACGGACAAAAGATTGAAGTTGTCAAGGATTTCATTTTACTTAGATCCACGATCAACAGCCATGGAAGCAGCAGTCATGAAATCAAAAGACTCATTGCATTGGGCAAACCTGCTGCAAAGGATCTCTTTAAAGTGTTGAAAACCAAAGATGCCACCTTGAAGACGAAAGTGTGCCTGACCCAAGCCATGATATTTTCAATTGCCTCATATGCATGTGAAAGCTGGACAATGAATAAGGAAGACCGAAGAAGAGTTGACGCTTTTGAATTGTGGCGTTGCAAAGAATACTGAATGTACCATGGACTGCCAAAAGAATGAACAAATCCGTCTTGGAACAAGTACGGCCAGAAGGCTCCTTAGAGGCAGGGATGGCGAAACTGCGTCTTACATACTTTGGACATTTCATCAGGAGGGATTAGTCCCTGGAGAAGGGCATCATGCTTGGCAGAGTACAGGGTCAGCAGAAAAGAGGAAGACCCTCAATGAGGTGGATTGACACAGTGGCTGCAACAATGAGCTCAAGCGTAACAAGGATTGTAAGGATGGCGCAGGACTGGGCAGTGTTTCCTTCTGTTGTGCATAGGGTCGCTATGAGTTGGAACCGACTCGACGGCACCTAACAATAACAACAACATAGTTCCGGTGTTTATTTGAACTCTTATTTTGAGGAATACTCTACAGTTATAAAAGGGAGATAGATTTTCCTCAGCCATTTTTAATGAAGGGGGCAATCAGAGTGTTAAAATATTTCTTCCTGTCCCGTCATGTCCTGCATATTTTCCTCATGGCACTTGTTATTATCTGAAATTACCATATTTATTCATCTGTTTACTATTTCTCAGCTTTGGTAGGATATAAACTCTGTCACTGACAGCAAGGGTATTGATATCCCCAATGCCTAAAACAGAGGCTGGCACACTGTAGGTGCTCAATAAATAGTTGTTGAAAGAATTAATTCATAAATGAACGTTGGTAATACAGTGAATGCCCTGAAATAGCTTTTCTTAAACATATATCAAAATTTGATAGATTTCTGATTCTATAATTCTATAAATATTTAAGTGGCATAGAAATAACTGATCATTTTATTTTGATTGTTGCTTGGTATAAGTATCAATTCCACTACAGTTAATTGCAATCCAATGTTCAGTGGCCATCTACTGCCACTTTATTACATCTACACTACCACGAAAAATCATATAGACATGAATGATGCTAGATGCTAACGTGAGCTATAATTTTGAAACAAAGTTTAGATGTAGGTTCTGGGTAGTTCATTGCATTCAATTAATTGATAATTTATGTAAGCCATATACTGCACCATTATCAAACTAGTTTATGGACCAAAGTCAAGTGTTGCTAAATCCAGCAAGATACTTTCTCATCTCCTAAAATGTCCTCTTACTCTTCTCCCAGCTTTGGAGACCATAGAGCGTGGTGGTTAAGAACGTGGACATTGAATTTATGCAGGCTATGCTCCAGCTCCTACCTCAATGGGCTTGAGCATGAGAGAGAGATTTTAAAAAGACAGTATGTATATAACACTTAGCACCATGCCTGGCACATAGCACTCATTATAAGTTAGGTGTTATTATTATTGCTATCATTATTCTTTTATTATTATTTCCAAGCTCATTTTGACTAGCAAGTCTTCACCTCTGGTATCTACTCTTTACATTTACATTGTCTCCAGTTTATGATCTCCTTTCAGCTAGCCTATTCTTCCCTTTCTAATTTGTTTGGCCCTGTTCTTTATTGGAATGGATTGTTCAACCAATCTGGCTGACCATGAGTCTCATGTAGTCACCTGGCCCTACCTGATGCAGTATTGTCCATCCTGCATGTCTGGAATCCCAGGTTCTTAATCCAGCCACCACTTTGAGCCCATCTCTTACTTCGGACTTGACAAATGGCTTCAAAGCTAGCTTTGAATAGTCAAAATATTAGAATAACCTTGACAACATGTAGACGTGTGATCTGGACAAAACACAAGCAAGCTGAGTTTTCATGTTCTCACCTGAAAACTTAAGGGAGTGGGATGAGAATAATTTCTAAACTCAATTCCAACTAAAATTGTCTGATTCTTATGATGCAAAAATTTTCTTTACTTTATTACTGCATTTTTTACTATAGCAAGACATTTAACCTCACTGTAGTTTTGTCAGAAGCCCTGGTGGTGCAGCAGTTGGCGGTTCAAACCCACCAGCTGCTCTGTGGGAGAAAGATGTGGCAGTCTGCTCCTGTCAAGATTTCCAGCCTTGGAAACCCTACAGGGCAGTTCTACTCTCCCCATAGGGTCGCTATGAGTCAGAATCGGCTCGACAGCAACGGAATAATTTTATCAAATGTTAGACTAACTCATCTAGATTTCAGATTGTAAATTTGTTGTTACACCTGTATCTCAGCATCTCTCATAGCTATCAGTTTCTAAAATACTCTTAGGCTTATATGTGTAGAACTATTTTGACTCCTCTGTGGAGCCCTGGTGGTATACTGGTTAAGAGCTTGGCTGCTAACCAAAAGGTTGGCAGTTCGAATCCACCAGCTGCTCCTTGGAGACCCTAAGGGGCAGTTCTACTCCATCCTATAGAGTCGCTATGAATCAGAATCAACTTGATGGCAACAGGTTTGGTTTTTTGGTTTTATCAATTCATATTGAAAATACTATTTCAGTATGTAATATTAGCAAATTTACTCTGCTTGTTTGTATAATCCACAGCAGTCAAGATGGGGCATCATCCAACTACATAATTATTTGGTAGTTTTGCTAGTCTCCACACAAAATAAAAATGCATTACATATGCAGATTATTTTCTGTTTTTAAAGTACATTCACATTCAAGTACATTAACTCCTTTGACCCTCACGACAACTAATGAGGTAAGTGGAACAAGCCATATTGTCCCAATTTATAACAAGGAAAACTAGGGCAGAACAAAAAACTGAAGTAATTTGCCCTAGGCAACGCAGTTGATTAGAGACAACTAGGACAAGAACCCAGGATTCTAACTGTGAATCCAGGGTTCTTTCCATGGTGCCTGCCCCCATTCTCGGCCAGCTTACTCACCCCACTAAATGGCAGTCATCAAATCGTCCACTGCTGTAAGAGACCTTTCCTATTGCTTTTGCTTGGGCAAAATTAGTCAAAGATCCAGCTACATAAATAAAAATGTGTACGTATATGTGCTTATGTATATATGAAAAGTTGATATAAAAGTTGTTAGATGTGCTGTGTTTCTGGAGATAATAAAAATCCTGGCTACATTTGGCTTTGGTGCACCATTTCTTTCTCTGGTATGGGCCCTGGTGGAAACCCTCTAATAATCAGTTAAAAATGACAAGCAAATTCTAGGATTCTAGAGCACAGTGAGTAGCATTGCTGCTTATGGGAAGCAGTGAAAAACCAGTTAACGTTTGAACTGTAAAGTTCTTTCCGGTACACCCCTGAAAGTACTGCTAGGTCAGATGTTTACTCTTGCTGGTTTACACTCACCTTCCCAATTTTACTACTTAACCTCATGGACGTTGATTGGTATTAATCTCTTTCGGCTTCAAGAAGCCAAGATATTTTGAAATTTTGCCCTTTCTTCAATCTTTCATCACTGATCTCTTTCTCAGTAGTAAATCCACATGTCATAGAAATTGTCCTTTCGTTTCCTTTGATTTGCAAATTTTCTAAAACCAAGCTTCATTTGTATATTATTCAAACAATCTACTGCAAGTCTAGTCACAGCTTAAGCCCTGTGAAGGAAATATAAAAGAAGAGGAAAGTTTCATCTGTCCACCTGAAGTCCTTCACTCTATCTTGAAAGAGAAGGTACACATAGGAAAGACTAAGGAAAAATCAGTGACAACCTATAGAAAACTAGATCTTATGGTATACAGTGCAAAGAAATCAAGGGAAATAAAAAAATTATTTGGGCTAGTATTTCTCACCATAGAAACCATGGTGGGTTTAGGCTTGCTTTTAACCTTGAAAGAATTATATGATTTGGACTGCAGAAAACAGTGAAAAAAAAGGGATGGTAAATTATAGGTGTAGTGATATGATCTTGTTTTTAAGAAGATAGCACTGAGTCATGGGGGAAGCGGTGGGGGGAAGCTCTGAACTCATATAGACCTGGTTTGAAATTCAAGTTTGGTGTCTTTCTAACTACAATAATAGTGGCTATCATTTGGATGCTTATTTTGTTCCAGGGTATTAAGTTGCATGCATTATTTTATTTAATCCTTCAGACAGCCTTGCTTGCCTGGCAGGATGCCTAGTACATAGGAAGAGCTTAAAAAAAAGTTTGTTAAATAAATGAATGAATACTAGCGTATGGGTCTTACATTATAAGGAAACTGAGGCTCAGAGAAGTTGAATTACTTGCACAAGGCCACACAGCTAACAAAGAATATAATTAGAATTTGAAAAAAATCTGTCTGATTTAAAAATGGGGATAAAGGTACTTTTCTGAGTTGGTATGTGGGTTAATGAAATACTCTGACTAAGGCTTAATACAATGGCTGGCACACAAAGAGTGCTTAAATAAATATTAGAACAAGACATGTCACAGAGATAAACTGATATGGGATGAGTGAAGAACAACAAGGAGAGCAGTAGCACAACTATTTTTGATCTTCAACAGTTTAAAGCAACGTGTTTAGAGTTGATGAAACTTTAAACGACCCATTTAAAGCAAATATCTGATGGGATGTTTGCATTCTGGCTCAGGCATAGCCAGTGTTAGTTTTTCTGTAGAAATAATTTTAATCCCAAGCATTTCCCTGGAATAGTGTCTATTTTTCACATTTAGGTAGTGGTTTAGAAATACTTTGCATCATGATAAAAGATGTTATTCGATAGTCCCAATTCATATATTACCTTCACAATGCTCCAGTGTTTTGAATTGATTAAAAAAATTTGGGGAACCAACCTAAATATTTGCTAGTTGGAGAACTGATACAATAAATTATAGCACTTTCGTGCTAAAAACATTAAAAAAAAAAAAAAAATGGCTGCCACAAAAAGAATAAAATAATTTTATATGTCCTGAGGTGGAAAGATATTTGTCATATGTTTTTAAATGAACAGATAATTGCATAAAATGTTATATAGTGTAATTTCAGATTTTTTTCAGGAAACAAACTCTACATGTGATGTATATGCTTGTAAATACATGGAAAAAAGGTATGGAATAGCATATGGTAAACTATTGAGAGAAGTTTCTACTGGGGAAGGGAGTGTGTTTAGGAGATTTGAAAGTAAGCTTATTCCTTTTTGCCCTACGTAAACCAAAACCAAACCCATTGCCATCGAGTTGATTCTGACTCATAGTGACCGCATAGGACAGAGTAGAACCAGCCCATAGAGTTTCCAAGGAGTACCTGGTGGATTCCAGCTGCCAACCTCTTGGCTAGTAGTCGCAGCACTTAACCACTGCACCAACAGGGTTTCCTTGCTCTACATATATCTGTATTTTATTTTTTACTTTTTGAGATGCACATAATTTTTTTTAACATGATTATGTTTATTTCTTCAACTTTAAAACCCAATGGGGAATTCATCAAAATAGTAGAATATGTTATTGTTGTTGTCAGGTTTTATCAAGTCTGTCCTGACTCATAGTGATCCTGTGTACAACAGAACAAAGCACTATCTGGTCCTGCGCCATCCTCACAATCGTTGCTATGTTTGAGCCTCTTGTTGCAGCCATTGTGTCATTTCATTTCATTGAGGGAATTCTGCTTTATCACTGACCCTCTGCTATACCAAGCATGATGTCCTTCTCCAGGGATTGATGGTCCCTCCTGATAACATGTCCAAAGCGCGTGAGACAAAGTCTCCCTATCCTCCCTTCTAAAGAGCATACTGACTGTACTTCTTCCAAGACAGATGTGTTCGCTTTTCTGGCAGTCCATGGTATATTCAATATTCTTCACCAACACCATGATTCAGAGCCATCAATTCTTCGGTCTTCCTTATTCATTGTCCAGCTTTTACATGCATATGAGGTGATTGAAAATATCACGGCTTAGATCAGGTTCACCTTAGTCCTTGTCTTAGTTATCTAGTGCTGCTATACAGAAATATCATGAGTGGATGGCTTTAGCAAACACAAATTTATTCTCTCACAGTTTAGGAAGGTAGAAGTCCAAATTCAGGGCACCGGCTCTAGAGAAAGGCTTTTCTTTCTATTGGCTCTGGGGGAAATGTCCTTGTCATCAATATTCCAATGGTCTAAGAGCTTCTCAGTGCAGGGACCCCAGGTCAAAAGGACTGTCTCCACTCCTGGTTCTTTTTGCTTGGTGGAAATGAGGTCCCTCTCTTTCCTGCTTAATTCTTTCTTTTATATCTCAAAAGAGATTGACTCAAGATATGGCCTAATCCTGTAGATTGTGTCCTGACTCATTAATACCATAGAGGTTAGGATTCACAACACATAGGAAAATTACATCAGATCTCAAAATGGTGGACAACCACACAATACTGGGAATCACGGCCTAGCCGAGTTGACACTGATTTTGGGGGAACACGATTCAATCCATAACATCCCATCCTTTGGCCCCCCAAAATTCATGTCCTTGCCACATGTAAAACACTTTCACCTCATCATATCATCCCAAAAGTCTTAAATCAACTCCAAGTCCAAATTCCCTCTGGGGCAAAATTCCTCTTCATTGGTGAAGTCTAGGATGCAAGTTATCTGCTTCCAAAGTACAATGGTAGAACAGGCACAAGGTAGACATTTCCAAATGGGAGAAATTAGAGGGAAAAAAGGAAAAACAGGCACTGAACAAGTCAAAACACCAACAGAACAATTTACATCAGCTCTCAAGTCTTGAAAATAATCCTCTTTTCTCTGAGACCTTCTAGGCAGTGGCCCTGCCCTCCAGACTCTGGGTGTTGGCCAAGCTCTCTGGATTCTGGATGGAGGCCCCTCTGCCCTGGCTTCAGCTACGACGTCTAGGCCCACTGAAATGGCAACTTTATTCCTTCGGTGGCCCCTTCTCCTAGTCCATCTAGTGGCGATCCCAATCCCTTGTCTCCGGCAGGCCCTGTTCTTTTAGAGAACACAAAATGGAAGACAACCACATGATATTGGGAATTGTGGCCTTGCCAAGGTGACACACATTGTGGGGGGACACAATCCAATTCATAACAGTCCTCAAAATGACATCTTTGCTTTTTAACAGTTTAAAGAGAACATTTGCAGAAGAAAGCATACCCATGCAGCTCCCTTTGTATCCAAATCTCCATTGAAATGACAGAAAATAACCTTTAAGAGCGCTAAAAACAACAAGAGCAAACATCAGAGGATCATATATTTTGAGAAATACGTGGAAGACAGAAACTAGTGGAGAAAAACATGGATAGAAGAAAGTTACTGCAAAGGTATTATCAGCAATCCCAACAATGCCCTAACATGTATAAATTTCAGTAGGGGTCCCAGTGTAATCCTCAGGACACCTAGAGAAACCACATTTGGAAAAGCTGCACTAATAAGGCCTGTCTTCTTGCTCCTTTGCTGCATCAGCTGAACAGTAGGAAAGAATGGCTTCCTACCTTCAGATTATTGCCCTAACTCCTTTCTATGAAAAACAGGAAACAGTGACAGTGAGTTCAAACTGGAGAGGAAGGGAAAAAAATTAAAAAAATAAAAGGAAAGGAGGGCAGTTGAGTTCAGCATTTGCTACTAGAATAAAACCTTGAATAGGAGTCTCTGAAGTGGTAGTTAATACAACTGAGCCCAGGGGGCAACTGCCCAGTTAACTTATAAGTGCCAAGAGGGGCTCTCATACCCAGAAGACAAGCCAGGACAGCACCCTACTAGAACCAAGTGTCAAATCAAGAAGAAGATACAAGGGGAAGATTCGTCCAAAGGACTAATGGACCACACTACTCCACCAGACTGAGTCCAGTACAGCTAGGTGGTGCCCAGCTACCACAACTGACTACTTTGACAGGGATCAAAATAGAGGGTCCCAGGCAGAGCTGGAGAAAAATGTAGAACAAAATTCTAACTCTTAAAAGAAAAGCTAGACTTGCTAGCCTGACAGAGACTGGAGAAACCCTGAGAGTATGATCCCCAGGCACCCTTTCAGCTCAGTAATGAAGTCACTCCTGAGGCCCATCCTTCGGCCAAAGATTGGACAGGCCCATAAAATAAAACAAGACTAAAGGGGCACACCAGCCCAGGGGCAAGGACTAGAAGGCAGGAGGGAACAGGAAACCCAAGATTGAGAAGGGAGAGGGTTGACATGTCATGGGGTTGCTAACCAATGTCATAAAACAATATGTGTTCTAACCGTTTAATGAAAAACTAGTTTGTTTTATAAAACTTCACCTAAAGTACTATAAAAAAAAAATCAAGAAGATGAGATATCATCAAACATTTGAAGAAAACCAACACCTTGGAAAATAGGCTCAAAATTGACAAAGCAGAAGAACTAAGCCCTGAGGAAATAGTCTCAGATAACAGAATCATGTACTTAAATTAGGGAAAATTAATATTGTGAAATATTCAATTCAAGAGAATATTGTATACATGAGAGAGTAGGCTGATATGAAAAAGAAGCAATGACAGTTTCTGGAAATAAAAATCTTCCATAGATAGAAGAAATAGCAGAACGGATATGCTTATGACCCAATTAACAGCGAGAAGATGGAACCCAGCGAACAGAACGTAGGGCAAAAGGACAAAAACATGGAAAGTATGAGAAAGTAGTTAGGAAACAGAGAAGACATACACAGAAGTTTTAACATGTATTCAATAAGACTTTCAGAAAGGCAGAACAGAGATGATGGAAGAAAGAACCAAAAAAACCCCAAACCTACTGCCTCCAAGTCAAATTCCAACTCATACTGACCCTATAGAAAGAACAGCATCACAAAAATAAGATGCAGCTGGAACTCATTCACGTGGCCCCTTGTGTTCTCATGCTGCATAGCAAGGATAGAGGCCAGAACCTGAAGGAAATGGTCTTCCTGCCATTCTCACTCCAGAGCCCTCTGTGATAAAGCTTAACATTTGCCATGTTAAGAAATGTTACAGAGTCCAGCTCCAGTAATACAAAGCAGAGCAAAGAAGGGTAGATTTGGAGCTGAGAGCCAATAGGTTGATAACTGACAAGTAAGACTTTTTTTTTTTTAAAGCTTAACCCTCCCCCACATATCCTTTAATATGTCAAAATACTTTAGCACTAAGTTAAGTTTTTGTTTAGATCTTAAGAAAGGAAGGAAAAAAGAAAGAAAGAAAAGAAGGAAAAATTCCAGAACTAGAGACAAATAAAACAAACCAACTGCTCTCATTCCAACTCCTGGTGACTCTATGTGTTACCGGGGTTTTCAATGACTTTTCAGGCTTGAACTTATTTGACCCCTGCTGAATTTGGAATTGTCGGCTACTCTTTCCTTCTCAAGGGTATCCCTTAGTTTTGTTTTTAAAATCTCTTTGCTCGTTCACTCAAGCCCTAATAATTTCTGCTCCTTACTTGGATGTTGGTGTTCCCCTGGGATTCTGTTTTTGAACCTATCTTCTGTTTGTTGGCATTAACGTTTGTTTCAGTCAACATGTTTTCACTCATAAAGACCTATCTTTCAATGGATTTTTACTCATAAAGACCTCTCCCTGATCTGGTTAGTTTATTTAATTTGGCTGTAGAATATTCTTGTAGAATTTGCACTTTCTAATTTGAGGGTTTCTATATCCAGAGTTGGCTTTTTACACGTCTTTTGTTATCTTTTCTCCACTGAATATGCTTTTAGGGCATCCTGCTCTGGCAGTTGGTTTGAATATATCTCAACATACCCTGAACTACGTGTTTAATCATTCTTTTCCCCTACATTTTTTTGAAAATTCTCACATGTATAAGTCCAATATTTGTTCATTAATTTGACATATGTTTTTGAGCATTACAATTCCTAAGAACTCTGCAAAGTGCTTATGATATAATTTATTTACTATCTGGACTTTTTTTTTTTTTTTTGCATATATCAGTAAAAGACTGTAAGTTAACTTATAAGAGATTCAAGAGTTTTCCATGGTCCTACAAGGAGCCCTGGTGGCCCAATTGTTAAGCACTTAGCCGTTAACAGAAAGATTGGTGGTTTGAACCTCCCAGCCATTCCGTGGGAGAAAGATGTGGCAGCCTGCTTCTGTAAAGATTTACAGCATTGGAAACCCCACGGTTTCTACTCTGTCCTACAGAGTCATTATGAGTCAGAGTCTACTCCACTGGTGACGCCTCTGCCTTATAATAAAGCCCAAACTCCTCTTTTATAGGGGATGCAGGGAGCCCTACAATCCAGGCTAACTGAGATCACCCTTTGGGTGGATACATTATGACAAGATGTCCCATCCTAAGGCTGACACAGCACAGAGCCAGGGCACATACGTTGTTGGTGAGCGGAATGTGAACTGAACTTCAGCTTCCTTTTTTCCTTTAGCAGAATACCCCTGTGCCAGTTCACAATGGCTCTGTCTGCGATAAGACTTCGTCTTATAGTCTGACCACCATTCCTCACCTTCAGGACTCCTAGGATCTAGCCAAGCTGGGTTAGTGCCCACTACTACCCCATCTTTTTTGTCTCCATACCTACGTTCATTGTGTTTCCTCAGCTTTGTGTGTCCTTCCTTCCATCTTCATCCTTATGTGGTACAATAATTTAACCTACTTCCTCCCAGAGCCTGTATGGATTCCATAGATAAAGTTAGCTTTTCCTCTTCTCCAAAGCAATGCTTTTTGTACTTCTTATAAATCACATTCTTCTCAGAGTTTGGCAAGTGTCTTAGTTCACCTAGGAAACTTGAAGTAGCTCAAGGGCAGAAATGATGCCTATTCCTTTTACTATCTTCTTCTGTGAACCTAGCATAACACAATAGAGGTTACTTGAATTACTAAGTAAATGAATATTCTAGAACTCAGTCACAGGAAATGAGTTAATATTTGTAAAATGTGCCTTGCACAGAGTAAGTGCTATACAGGTGTTTGTTAAATAAAATGAAAAGTTGACAGGAGGTGGGTGAGGATTTGGAATGACTATTGTCATTATAATTAATGATAATTGTATCTCTAATTTATTAATAGACTCGGAGACACTTTCCTTTTTTATCACCAGACTTTTAGTGATGTGGAACCATGGATAGAAACATTGCTTTCTTTTTATACTCTGTTCCTTTTTCTAATTACGTATCATTTCTCTCACAGTGATGGTTAAATCTCATTATATTTAATGATTTATCCATTCTCTGCTATAACAATTTTATCAGTGACTCCTTGTGTTATAATCTCATTATTTCACAAAATTATACCCTATTTGTTAAGAATAGTAACTGTTACCCTGATTTCATCTTCTTCAATGCTCTTTTTAATGCCAATGTCATAGCCCTCTTTGTGAAAAGATTAAATATTTTTTCTCATTTGGTCTAATTCTTTTGAATGTTGCTTACATTTTATAGTGTCTTTCACTGTATGCTGCTATTCTACTTAAAGACTTTAACCGTGCCTGGACTATTGGCTTCATTTCTACGACTCTATTTCCTTGAATAAGATGGAAAAGTTGAAGAAATCTAAATTACCAAGCATTTCTTCTTTCTTCCAATATATAATATAATGAAATATTGACTCTTCAGTCCTTATATTCTATTGAGTATATTTCTTAATGGAATTGATTTTTAACCTCTTAATTGAAATACAGTTTGTGTAAGGAAGTTATACTGTCCAAAAGAGTCTTTTTAAGTGCATGTTGATGATGTAGATAGCACATTACAGACTTTCACCACATGTGACTTAACAAGTAAATTTGACATAAAACAAACAAATGAACAAAAAAGGGGTAGGATTGAGGTATAATCTAAAGCTTATTTGTATACACAGCGATGTCATTTTGGACAATTTTACCGTATTGTATTAATGCAAAAAATACTCCAATGCCAAGGGATAGATTGTGTCTCTGAGTAGTCCCTTCCTTCCCCAAGACCAGGAAAGTTTTCTTTCTTTCACTTTTTAATATAGAAAATTTCAAATGCACACAAGTATACATACACATAGATACAAATATATGTTAATAAAAAAATATGTTAAAAAAATATACGTTAGCTTTTTACATATAAATAGATGTAGAAAGAATAATATTGCATACATTGATATATATTACGCACATGTGTGCATTATGATTCCAAGAGAAACAATTTTAAAATAATTTGTGCTTTAGGTGAAAGTTTACCCCTCAAGTTAGCTTCTAATTCAAAAATTTATACACATATTGTTTTGTGACATTGGTTGCAATCTCCACAACGTGACAGCATTCTCCCCCTTTTCACCCCAAGTTCGCTGTGTCAGTTCCTCCAGTTCCCTTCCCCTCCTGCCTTCTCATCTTGTTTTTGGGCAGGAGTTGCCCATTTAGTCTCCTATACTTGACTGAACTAAGAAGCATGCTCCCCGTGCATGTTATTGTTTGTTTTATAAGCCTGTCTAAAGACTTTGTTTGAAATGTGGGCTTCGGGAGTGGTTTCAGTTCTGAGTTAGCAGAGTGTCTGGGGCCCATAGTCTCAGGAGTTCTTCCAGTCTCTGTCAGACCAGTAAATCTGGTCTTTTTTTGTGATTTTGAATTTTGTTCTATACTTTTCTCTTGCTCTATCTGGGACTCTCTGTTGTGATGCCTGTTACAGTGGTTGGTGGTAGTAGCTGGGCACCATCTAGTTCTTTTGGTCTCAGGCTGGTGGAGTCTCTGGTTTATGTAGTCCTTTAGTTCTTTGGGCTAATATTTTCCCTATGTCTTTGGTTTCTCATTCTCCATTACTGGGGGTGGGATGGGACCAGTGGATGTATCTTAGAAGGCCATTCGAAAGCTTTTACGACCCCAGATGCTACTCACCAAAGTAGGATATAGAACATTTTCTTTATGAACTATGTTATGCCAATTGACCTAGATGTCCCCCAAATAACACAAAACAATTTTAATGAAAAAGATTGAATTAAAAAACTTTTAATACTGAAAAGCTGTCATGTCAGATTATTTTTAGGGGCAAAGGGGGCAATGTATTTTTTTCATAATTGAAAAAATTGAGTTTTTCTGTAATAAAAAAATTGCCTGCATCACCAGTCTCAACAACGACCAGTCTGATGTAATATTTAGCCTCATTCCACTACCTATTATGGTAGCATTATTTTTTGAATGCTTAAAACTTTTCAGTTGAGTGATAACAAGAAACAGATTTTTTTTTTTTTTAGTTCCAAGTCTTAGGACCAGACACAACAAATTTTCTCACACAATTTGCATATATCTGATCGGATGTGTCAAATGATGTGCCTTCTGCTTGGCATAGTATTGATATCTGGTGGAAAACGACCACGATTGTTTTTCTTTTATAGAAAAAAGGTAAATTCATTCTTTCAGAAAGAGAAGTCATCAAGCACCTGCTTATGTTCCTATGCTCAACAAAATGAGTGGCATGGTTGTCAGGAGCCACATTTTGGTGGCGCCCTAGTGAAGTGGTTAAGCATACAGACCCAAGCTAGGTTCCTAAATTAATCTTGGGCTCACCAACATTTGGCTTCTACACATGGGTAAGTTACCTACCCTTTCTTAGCCTCAGTTTTCTCATCTGATGATAATACTACTTATCTCCTGGAGCTGCTCTGAAGATTAAATGAATTAATACATGTAAAGAATTAAGAAGAGCTTCTGGAACATGGTAAGTCACACACATATTTCCTATTATAATTCACTTTCTTGGATTACAAGGCTGTTTTAAGCTTGAAAGAACTGTATATCTTTAAGACACCAGTGGGTCTTCTGAGATAACAATGTAAATTTTTAAAGCAATTTTTTAGTTATGGAAAAAATGCAACCTTTTCAGTTACGAAAAAAAAAATTCATTGTTTCCTTTGCCCCTAAAAATGATCTGACAGGGCTACTTTCAGTATTAAGTTAAAAATTAAAAAATTTTTTTCATTAAAGAAAAAACCTCAGAGAAAAAAAAATTCTTTGTCGGGGTGGATGTTTAAAAATTGTAAAATTAAAACGTATGTTAGAACTATTCTTTTAACTTTTGTGCGATTCCTCTAAAATCTAAAGACACGCCATGATAACCCAAATAAACAGAAAACATTAAAATATGGTTAGAAGAAATGTCCCTTTATATTCAAATCTATTCTTAGCAGATCCCCAACATGACCACTATGTTTTAAAAAAATACAAAATACAAAATGCTTCTCTGGATGACTTTAAGAATCTTCCAAAAAAATAAAAAAGGAACAAAGTAAAGAAAAGCAAAGGTGATTTAAATATTTTTGGAACAAGAGGGTCCAAAGAGCAGGATGGTCTGCAGTGTGTGTGTTGAGCTTTTGAAACCTTAACATACTGGCCCAGGAATCAGCCAATCAGAAGGCTGAGAACCACATTTCCATAAAGATGATTGGCTGGTGGACTGAAGGTTCAGCTGAGCTGTGAAAGGATGGGAAGGAAGGAAATGCTGGACTGAGATAACAGCAAAACAACTTTCTGTTCTTTATTGCATATCCTTCAAATGATTGTAGTGATTCATCCTTTAGGAAAGCTTGTTTTGAAAACAAAAGAGGCACAGTTGCTCACAACAAAAGTGGTATTCAACACCCCAAAAGCTAAATATAATGGTTGTCTTAGTTTTCTTTAAAATCAACTTTAGTCCCCTGATTTCTTTTAACCAAATAGGGTTAGACTTCCTAGGAGATTCATAAGGATTTGATTTAAATTATAAATTAGACAGGGGTTGTTATCTTTGGTAAACATCTTTGCTTTATTAATCTCTGTCAGCTTTGTGAAATGTGTACAAATAGAATATAATTCATAAAATGTGAAAAAATTCTTAAATTCAAACATCAAAAAGCATATGAAATACTTTCACAATTAAGAGAATTCTGCCACTCTCCAAAAAGAAGCTGTTTCAGGCACTTTTTTTTTTTTTTTTTTTGCTGTTACACATGTCTGAAAGTTAGAGATAAATTTACTAACATATTTGGTATTGTTCCCACAAATTTTTACATGCATATAAAAATCCACCGTCATTAAGTAGTAGAGATTTTTAAAGATAACAGGGGGGACAGAGAAAGGTGAAGAAAAAGATGGAGCGGAAAGTAATGGCTGTATCTGCTCCCTATTCACCTTCTCCTCCTTAGTAAAAAAAAAAAAAAAATAGTATCTTGTTTTTATTTATTATTGTTTTTAAATTTAAATAGAATAGTGTCAAGATTTCACCACAAGTTCTTAAATTTAGTTTTACAAACATTCTTTCCAGAGACCATCTTTCTGGAAATGAGAATAGCTCTATAACACAGATTAAGCAGAAGTATTTTGCAGTCTCTCCCAGTGACCATATCTTGGCTAGCTAACAGACCAGCCATTCAGAAGCAATTTTCTTCAGGCTGAAATTATGTGCTGACCGTAGCAGATCACTTCCCATAATAACCCTTCCCCCACCCAACGTTAAATACAATCTGTCTCCTACTCACTGTAATAACGTGCAAATGACTGTAATTTTGCAGACAAGAAACAGCCCAAAGTGAAACGTGTCTAAACAGAGGTCGATTTGAAAAATCAGGGCTATTACCTAAATCTGTAAAATACATATTGTAATAAAACCAGCAACAGCACTCTCCAATAAGTAGTTTTTTTTTGTTTTTTTTTTTTTAAAAATGTGGCTTGTGTTTTGATCTTCTTTATGCATATGGTCCCCCCTGGCATAAAAGAAAAATCCTTTTCCAGAAATGGTTTCATTACATGTGATGTAAATTGCCTTACTTTGCTAACAGATCCACAGACCTTGCTTGGGCACCCGTTCAGATATAGTAGCACACACCACACCACAAGAGCCTGGGCCAAGCAGAGGTAATATTTCAGACACTTAACACTGACCTACATTGCAGTTCTCTTAATGCAGGCAGTATACAAATGTTTTCCTTTAGAAGAATGTGCTGTTTTGCAATATTTTGTTTGGCTCTATAGAGCTGCAAGGCATAAAAGGGACAGGATTAGCTGCTTATCTTTCTTGACTATTTTAAAATGAAGCACTGGGAGAAAGGATGAGGAAATGCATGAGCATATGGGGAGAAGGCCTCCTTCTTTAATTTTAGATTTGTTTACTATTAAAATCATAGTAGCCTTAAATCAGACCATGTAAAGTTCATATCAGCTCAATTTGTATAAGCTAAACTGTGACACAGAGATCTGTCAAGACAGTCATTCTTTTCCCTCCGTTGGCTCCAGAGTCCCTTTATAAAACTTCCAAGGAGTTTAAGTTGAAGGTGAGCTAAATTATAGGGCATAGAAATGACCTGAAAAGTTAACACAAGGGTGTTTATACAAAGTATATAAATGTCCATATCCACAACACATCTACTGGAAATGTCCACTAGTCTTCTGTAACAGGATGAATACCACTGGTATCTTTCTTCCCTAGAAACACTTGGGAAAGACCTGAAATATTTCAGTGTGTCTGGTCTCTACTGTAACCTACATCTAAGAGCTTTATCTTGGTTTAGTGAAATTTCAGGATAATGAAAAGTGGCAAATGTTTGACCAAGGGCACTGTTGGTCTCTTTCGGGTGACAGTTATCTAGAGATGGATATTGTTAAAAGTACTCTACAGGAACTTAAAAATGCAGAGAAAGAGTTTTCTCCAGAAGTCCTTTATCAGGGCAGGAAGCTAGGACTTTGCCTGTAGGTGAAAGGATTGAAGGCCTTCTAGTGTTTGTGTGGGTGTTTAATAAATCAGCAACTCTACATTCCCTAGAAAACAGGACAGGTCACCTGCTCCCCTGCCTTGAGGCAGGCCTGTTCTTAAACAACTCCAAAAAGCCAGTCATCGTCTAGACAATTCCAACTCACAGGTATTAATCTTTCTCCACAATCTTCTTGGGTAGCAAGTAAGTTTCTCATTATGTCTAAATTAAGTTCCTTTTCTTTTATTCCAGGTAAGCCTTATTGTTCGTTACTTTGCTTTCTACTTTTTTTCCCCTTGGTCTTCAGTAGCTCTCCAAGCTGATGTTGGCACAGAATTTAGAAAAGCTAGGATTAGGTATAGACTCCCTTCCATGTTAACTGAAACCCAAGAAATTATTTCTGATTTTGAATATACCCCAAATTAAAAAAAGTAGGCACCAAAGAAAGGCCATCATACATTGTTACAGCTTGAACCCACCCCCCCATCCCACCCCCTGCCCCAGCATTGAGCTAGTCTGCCCTGAAAAAGGAGGACCTTCTTAATACTTTGTAAGTAACATAGCACTTGATCGTGGGACCCAGGGAAGAGGTGGTAGTGGTTATTGGAGGTGAGATGACTCCCTTTAACTGACCATTCTCATGCTCCTCCTGCCCCTCAATTCCTCAAAGACTCGTTTTCAGACTTTTTTCGTCTACCACATTTCTGAGTAGATATGCACTAAAATGTAAAATTACGAAGTGCACACAATTATACAAGAGTGCACTGGTATCATCAAGTATCTAGAAACCCTGGTGGCGTAGTGGTTACTAGTTCATCTGCCAACCAAAAGGTTGCCAGTTCAAATCCACCAGGCACTCCTTGGAAACCCCATGGGGCAGTTCTACTCTGTCCTGTAAGGTCACTATGAGTTGGAATCCACTTGACCTCAACAGAATTTTTTTTTTTTTTTAAATTAGTATGGAGAAAAGAGTGTTTCCTGTTACACAGATAAAACATTAAGATAAAACTTCTTCCTCAACAAATAAAGTAGAGCTTCCCAGCTCTATGAGCAGAGTAGCTCTGATTTTCAAAGCTGGTAGTTAATCACCTTAGTTTCAGTCATCAATTAGCAGATAGCCCTCTGATCTCTCTTGATTGGCCCCTTTGTCAAACAAAACAAACAGGAGCAAAGCCAGCATAACAACACCGGTTTATTCAAAAGTCTCCTGGAATAACTTTGAGGGGAGGAGATGGGGGTGGGGTGTAAATGGAGTATGGCTGTTTGGAATGGAAGGAACGTGCTTAAATTTATCAATATGTTGTGGGTTAAGCATGTGGTTCATTTCTGCCTAAATCTTCATTTTTGGCTAGTGGAGCTCATTAAAAAGGTTTAAGATTAGAACAGATTATTTCAGAATGAGGAAGCATAAATTTGTTTAGAGTTGTACTAAAACTGTGCTGCGGACTCTGTGATTTGCTTTTGCTAAGAAGCGAGTGTGTTTGAGGAGTGCTCACACTCTTCTCCAATTTTCTATGCCCTTTGAAATCCTATTGTTTTTAAGAGCTGACCATTGGTTTTTCCAAACTGTTATAGCATATGGGGTAGCCGTGGGCTCCCAAAGGCTGAAATGTAGTTGACACCCCAGGGACACAAAAGTGCTCAAGAGTGATCTGGTCTTAGGCGGAACCACTCTTCTAAAAGAAGAAAATTTTAAAATCACCACATGGTGTTGTCTTATTATTAATGGGACATAGGCAAATTGTAAAATCTGTACACTCAAAAACACAAAACATCAAAGCTAAAAAGGAGGATAAATGGATATCAGATATCTAATTTGCCCCATTTCATTTGTTAATGTACAGCTTTGATTTGAATACGAATTGATTTATGGAGATCTAAGCACTAATATAGATTGCATTCCTCCAGTTTATATACCTCAGTAAAGGGTGGAAACTGCTGTTTATTAGTTGCAGCATCTAATATAGTTCATCTGGGGTTGTGAAACAACTAATTGGCAATGTTTTTATGGACTAATATATTGAAAGCTAAAACATGAGTCAATAGCCATTACTTAAAACATGTGACATAAATATTTATATTGATCTACAAAGTCATCACTGAATGTTTAGATCATAAGCTATCTTCTGATAGTACTAATCCATGTTTATGTTTCTTTGACTCAGTTAAGACACATTCTTAAATTGTAATTGTCATGCAGAAATTACAATTCCAGTATGTCAGATTCTTAAAATTTGGCATAATGGTGTTTTTGATTGGATTCAGAGTGTCCTTTGGCTTCAGAATATCTATATTATGGTACCTAAAAATAAAGGAAAAAACAACAATGAAAAATTAAAAATAAAACATGTTCTAAAGACTATCTATATAAATACCTTAAAAATATTAGCTGTTACAGTGCAACGCCGAACTTATATTAACCTCTCTTATCCTCTGACCTCAGAGTCCCATTAACTTGCTGGTATTTGTCCTACAATAAATTCAACGAATTCTAAAATATTTCCGTATTCTTGCGGATTGACAGATGTAGCATTCAGAGGACTTGCAACCGCTGAAGACAGGGTTACAGATTTGGGGGAAGGGGAACTCTGACGATCAGTTTAAAAATACGGAGTGGGTTTGTTTAAGGGGTTAATCTTTCTAGTGTATTTATTTCCACAAATGGATTTTTGGAAAATGAGGCTAGCCCGAGGTGTTAATATGGTTACCTGGAAGCTTATTTTATTTTTTGGCGCCGCAAAGACCAGGTGGAAAAGATTTTTTTCTAATACCAGGGAAGAACAGTTCACACGGTGGTGGCTAGATGGTTGCCAGCGTTCACACTTCAGTGCTGGTAGACCAGAAGACTGGAAACAAAAGGGTTACTTGTTTCCTCACCACCGCCTTTACCCCCAGATCGATTTTTCTTATTTAATCAGTGAGTAAAAAAAGAGAGACAGAGAGGGGGAAAAAATTGCAGGAAGGGCAAAGTGGTGGGGGAGGGTTGAAAGCCAGGAGCTGCAGTACAGAAAATCAGTCCTGGGAGTTGCGCTGCCGAGTCCTTGGAACGAGGAAGGAAAGCCAGCAAAACGCTCCCAGTCATTTCCACACTGCTAGCCTGTCTTTTCTCCTCGCAACGCGCTAGTGTCTCATTTGGCTTCCCTCTGCCACCGAGCGATCACATACATTATTTCCCCCAAGATAACACAATCAAACTTGTATTTACCGACATCCTCTCCTCGCAGCCTGTTTGAGATTTGTTTTAATAAATAAGTGTTTCATGTGAATGATGTAGTAATTGAAACAGGCGCACTATTTTTTTTTTCTTTCCTTTCTCTTACTGCAGGAGGTTCCTCAACCCCAATCTGGTTGCAAAATAAAACGCTTTGTCTCCACAACCACCCCCCATCGCACCCCCACCCGCTCTCACTGTGTGTTTTATACGTGTGTATATCTCAACCCCCTACAGTAGCCAAGAGAAAGCAGCCACCCAATCAGAGAGCCCAGTTTCATAAAAGCTGCTCTCTGATTGGCCCGGTGCGAAAGGGCATTGGGAACAAAGAAAAGTCCCTTTCAGGTATAGACGCTGAGAGCTCCTTTTGCTCCACTCCCTCTGTGTGTGTGTTGTGTTTCAGTCCTGATTTCAGTGTTGCAGAACAAGCTTGTTGTGTGTGTGCACCAGGGGGACTTCTGTTTTCTTTTTTATTTTATTTTTATTTTTGCTTTTATAAAAAATACACGGGACGGTCTGTGACATTTGATGGTCCATCTTCTTTAATAATAAATTTGTTGAAGAGATTATAATTTCCAAAATAAAGCGGCTGCAACCAAACACATTCAATGCAGTTAGAAGGAAAAGGTCAACTCGATCCAATACAGACCGTAAGTACGGTTGCGTGGTGTGTCTCTATATAGCACTTAGCGGGGACTTCATGCAGGGGAATGTGCGAGTTTTATGCATTGAAATGAGGAACTAGTTACAGGGTTTGGCTTTTGCATTTAGAACAACAACCCAAGAAGGGTGAATTTAATTCAGTGGAGGGTGAAGTATTTGTAACTTCTTCACACAAATTAAGCTTGACTGGGCACTCGGGGTAACTTAGAGTAAATTACCTCTTGGGCTTTAATCCAAAGGAGAATAAAAGTGACACAATTACATATCCTGCTCTGCAGTGTCCATTCTCCAGCTCACCTCACCACCTCCCTCTGCTATCCTTGGAGGGCAGACCCCCTTCCAAACCGAACCAGGGAAATGGGGGCAGGGGCAGAACAAGCCGATTTCCGTCGCCTGTCACAGCCTAGTGTCCAATAATTTAATATTAAATAAGGGAATAGCCACCCATGACATGTAATGGTTATAATTACCATTTTCCACCTCCTTAAAAAAGCTAGTAGCGAAAACACCATGGGGGGGGGAAGCCCCACCCAACCCAAACAAACCCACAAATAGTAACAATGGTGTGTTTATTACAGGATCTGGATGGGAGCTAGCAAAATGTTTTTCTTTGTGTAATACATGAGGGGTCCCTAAAATCCAAGTGGCTCGGAGGTACCCCCCTCCCCCACAGGCGTCCCAGTCCCAAGCCCCTGGGAAAGCCGACAAATTGGAGATAAGTTGAGGAAAGGTTTATAAGGTGTTTCTTTAAAACATCTGCTTTGCTCTTGTGTTCATTACATTTCACTCCCTCCTAACTTCCGAGATCCTAGATCTCCGAGAAATGTTTCACATTCATAACTTGTAGCTGTGCCCACTGTAGGGGGGAGGCGGAGGTGGGGGGGGGGCTGTGTGCAAGGGGAGGGGAGAGACCTTCAGCTTTTTTTTAAAGACCAGATCAGTATTTTCTTGATACGCTTGTCACCATTTTTGTTCTCACGACAACCAGTTGAGCCCTTGATCCTCACGTGATGTGAAAGGCTTGCACTGTAACAAAATCGCTCCTTTTAGATGGTTGGTTGTTGCTAACTCGCCCATCCCCCTCTCCCAGCCCCGACATTTCCAGCAAAGCGACTCTCCACTTCCAATCCATCAACAATTCATTACAGCTTTTAGCTTCCAAACGCCAGCTAATTAAAAATACTAAGCCAAGCTCCGAGGCCATCTGACTAAACACAGGAGGGGGAGGGCGAGACAAGGAGAGAAAAATAAATAAGAGGGAGACGCACCGTTTGCTGCGACTATCAGGGGGAAAATCTGTCCTGAAAAAGGTCGCCTTAAAAAAAAAAATCTTTTTTTTTTTTTTTTTTTTACTCTAATTATCGAATTACCACATGACCTGATTGGCTTGAGCGACCGCGAATTTTTTTCCCCTCCGGGACTATGCTAGGAACTCGGTTCCTTTTTTTTATAACAACATAAGACAGGAAAACATCACATCCTTTAGGGTTAGAAAACTGAACCAATTTAAACGCCGTTATTCTCCCCACCCCAACGACCCCCGCCCCGAGCGAATGCTGTTATAACTGGTTTATCACTGCTCCCCTCCCCCTCCACACCTTTCTTTTTCTCCTCTTACCCAGCTTCTCATACCACCCTTTCTTCCTTTTCCTCCTCCTCCCGTCCTCCTTCCCCCTCCTTTTCTCTTAAGTTAGTTCAAGAAATCAAATCTGTCTGGACGGGCGGAAAAATGCCACTTCCCGACTAGCAGGCGGAATCCAGCCCAGATTTTCAGTCCTTTCTGCTTCTTCTTTCTTCCCTTTCACTAATTTATCCCGATGTTAGCACATTCTGTCTTGTTACTAGCGGACGCCTGTAGGTTTGCTACATGGGATCATTACTTACTGATCACGGTGACTCTGAAGTCTGGAACTGAAGGCGGAATGAGAAGTTGGGAAAACTTTTTTCTCTAAGCTCTCTCTCTTTTTTAAAACTATTATTCTCGATGCTTGTTAAGAGGAAAAAAAGCCCTTGGTGCTTCTGTTGTGAATGTGAAACATTATCTTCCAGCTGTACAGTGACACATTTTTTTAAGGAGAAAAGGACTCCTGATCTGTTTGCCAAAAGGGGGGTGGGGAGGTGGAATAATGTTATCGAGTGATTATTCTGGCTGAGATGTGTTATTTGGTTTCTTCCTTCTTGATCATTTGGTGTTTAAGTAAAATGAGGCACAGGCTTGTTTGCCGAGTGGAGTGGGAAAGGCATTTTGATTTGCTGGCCTAATTAAAATATGATAAAGGATTAAAGGTAAGCGATGTCTGTGTGTGTGCGTATGTATATTTATTATTATTTTTTTCTTGACAATCAACTGTTAAAAGGGGGCTGATCCCTTTAAAAACCGTTTTAACTGATCTTTGTCAAACACACGCTCATTTGCGGTCATTGAGGCCACCTTGGCGCAGATCACTTAAAGTGTATGTCTTAATCAGTTTCCTGTACAGTCAGCACCATATTTAACAGACTGAGCAATTCTGTGACCTAGGAATATGGTAGAATTGTTTAGATGTATTTTTTTTTTCTCTCAAAAGGCAGATGTTTAACCTTTTATTTAACACTGTCTTTTCCACAGAGAAATGCTCTTAAAGACGTGTGTGTATTTCAAAATCTTTGTAAACTGTATGGGGAAAAGAGGATGGGAGGGAGTTGTGTGTATGTGGTGGGGGTATACTGGTCGTTTTTTCTGTTCCTTACTGGGAACAAAAACCAGATTGCCCAGACAATTTGTAAGAAGTAATAAAATTAGAAATAAGGAAAATTTAGGCAGCGGCATTTTCAAAACTAGCCTTAGAGAACTTCCATGGTCTGGTCTTTTAAATGGCAAGATCTAGGAGATGTTTAGGGATGTTTAAAACCGTGTTCCTCACTGTCTTCTAAGTATTCAGGCTGTGTTTCTGGGGTTGAGATATCACATGTGCTAGATAAAAATCCTAAACTCTTTTTTTTTAAACCTCTTTGAACTTGAATCAGGTCCTTAGACAGTTTAATGCTTTTTAAAAAGTGATTCTCTTTGTGTTGTTGATAAAGGGATTTTCTTTTTAGCTACTGTAAGATGCTTACTGCCATGGGTATGTTTTTGGGGTTTGGTTATTTTCCTTTAAACCTGATATTGGACTGTGGAGACAATACATGAGCCACTTTACTCCTCATCCTTCCCTGTACCCCTTACTGACTCCCCAGTATTAATCGTTTTTTATTCTGGTAACACCCAGACAAGAAATATTCGACTTTTCCCCCCTTCACAGGAAAAGGTGGACCTGGACTGAAGGGTGTAAAATCCCTGGACACATTCCTGGGGCAGGAAAAAGAAGAGGAAGATTAGAAGATTCTTTTTTTTTTTTTTCTTTAAGAGAGCCCAGCGGAGCTAAACGAATGTCCCCTCATCTCCAAAGGAAAGTTCATCGGATTTTTATTCTAGAGAGCTCATCTTCAGGATGTCAGTGAACATTTCTACTGCAGGAAAAGGTGTGGATCCAAATACGGTTGATACTTATGACAGTGGCGATGATTGGGAAATCGGGGTTGGAAATTTAATAATTGATTTGGACGCTGATTTGGAGAAGGACAGACAGAAATTTGAGATGAATAATTCCACCAACACCACTAGCAGCAGCAACTCTAAGGATTGTGGAGGTCTGGCCTCCAGTGGGGCAGGTACTACCACAGCCTTAGCTGATGGCCTAAAATTTGCTTCTGTTCAGCCCTCTGCTCCCCAGGGGAATTCACACAAAGAGACCAGCAAATCAAAAGTGAAAAGGAGTAAAACTTCTAAGGATGCTAATAAATCTCTGCCTTCTGCTGCCTTGTATGGGATTCCCGAGATCAGCAGCACTGGCAAGAGGCAGGAAGTCCAAGGGCGCCCTGGAGAGGCAACTGGCATGAATTCAGCACTGGGTCAAAGTGTGAGCAGTGGCGGCGGCGGCAACCCAAACAGCAATAGTACCAGCACCGGCACCTCCGCTGTCACCGCGGGGGCAGCCTCCTGTGGGAAAAGCAAAGAGGAGAAGCCAGGTAAAAGCCAGAGCAGCCGAGGAGCCAAACGGGATAAGGATGCGGGGAAATCCAGGAAGGACAAGCACGACCTGCTTCAGGGCCACCAGAATGGCAGTGGCGGCCAGGCCCCCTCCGGGGGGCACCTCTATGGCTTTGGGGCCAAGAGCAATGGAGGTGGCACGAGCCCCTTCCACTGCGGGGGCACTGGGAGTGGCAGCGTCGGCGCTGCAGGGGAAGTTAGCAAAAGTTCCCCGGATTCAGGGCTCATGGGAAACTCTATGTTGGTAAAGAAGGAAGAGGAGGAGGAAGAGAGCCACAGGCGAATCAAGAAACTGAAAACTGAGAAGGTAGGATAAAATCGCCTTCCTAGATCTCCCACTTTCCTCTTTGTGTGCATTTGTGTGGGTGTGTTGGGGGGTGTGCCTCTGTGTGCCTTACATTTCTTACTCCTGCTTTCTGGTTCTCTGTGAAATTTCTGTTATATGTATCCTTTACATTAAAATTTGGTATGGGAGAGCTTCCTTGTGTGCAGTGTTTGGCTCTTGCTTCTACTTCTGCTGCTGCTGCTTTGTGGTGTTAGTGTTTTGAGTCCCCAGGTGGGAGGGACTGAGTGCTCTTAGGACAAGTCCCTTTTGCTCTGCACATGGGCAGCCAGGCCAGTCAGCTAGATGTGGTATGCTTTTAATAGAAAACCTGCTCATGGACCCGCTTGACTCTTGTCCTGGTTTCTCCCCTGAGGATAACTGTCTTCTGTTTTAATTTACACATCCTAGTATTTCTGGTAATGTGTCCTTAGGTGCAGGGTTCACATTCCCTCCCTGGAGAGGTACGTGGAGGATTCTTGTCTGCACTCCAGCTTCAGCCTATCCTCGACCCACTTCTTTCTCCAAAATAGCTCTGTCAAAGGATACCCTTGGATGGGTTCCTGTTATTGGTCCCGAGTCAAACCCCAACCTTGGTGTCCTTGGGTCATTGGTTTCAAAACTGTGCGTAAAGATTGGAATGCTTTTGGTGGCTGCTAGGGTTCTACACTTGTTCCCTCGCCCAGTTCTTAGCTGGAGATTTAAGAGCGTTATCACTCTTTGGATCACTCTGGGGCTAGATAGCTTGGGTTTCTGGTTTGCCTGGGGAGCTGAAAGGTTGGCAAGAAAAGCGAAATAGACTTGGTGTTCCTGAAATGTGAAAACATAACCCAAGGGGATGTGAGTGGTAATAGTAAAGTGGAACGCTAGAATTATGTGTTGCGTTTGAGCAATCTGAACCCTTCCTGCCATCTTTGCCATTACTTTAAAATCTTTAGTCTATAGTTAGACACTGCCTTTGATAAACTGTTCCAGTGTTTTGTTGCTCAGGGATGGAGGCCTGTCTTACTGGTCTAGTTATTGCTGTGCATTGAGTAATGCCTGGGAACAGAAAGTGCTCTGTCCACCAGACAGGTCGGAAGAGAGCTGGGGGTGTGACTGATGTTTCTATAAAATTACCCCTTAGATTAATTCTACAGGTTGTGCCTTGCAGAAGCAAAATTTATATCCTGATGTGGTTTGTGGCGTGGTTATTTGGAAATATGCTTATTAAATAATTTGATTTTTGCTCTTTCTGACTTGATCAGAATTATAAGCGGCAATAATGTGTTTGGGTAGTTATTTCTGAGTAAAATTATTTACAGTTCTCGCTCTCTATATATATACACATACATATGTATGTATTTGTGTTCAGATCTTAAGTTGGAGTACAGGAATAAAGTTTTGATATCGTGATTTTAGAAGTTTATGAAGGTAACAATTAAGGTAGAGATAAAGCAGAAAGTCCGAAAGCCTCTGAACTCTTCTTTTGTGCATACCCCCTTGGTCAGACAGTATTTTAATTGATGAGCTTAAAAGAATTTTTAAAAATCCCACGTTTCAATTTTTATGTTTAAATGTATAGTTCCACATAATTTCTGTTAAAAGGCATTCTGAAGTCTTTTTATTAACTTAGTACAGTAGGGCATTTACTTTTTGTTGCCAATCGTCTTCAAATTGCAGTTCTAATCTGCTTTAACTATCTAGATGAATTGCCCTAATCCAGTGCGCACAATGGCTGTGGTTAAGGAGTCAGGGCCATTTGATTGGATTCACTGGCTGCCTGGAATGTGGGAGGTACTGCCCTTTTGCATTCTCCTTAGCCTTTTAATCTTCCAGCCAAATGTTCACATTCAACAATTTTGTTTAGCTGGCAATCGGAACATTTCAGTATTTCAAAGGCTGCTGTCATGGCAACTGAGATTAGAGCATGGTGTCGGTTCTTCAGTTTTTGTGTCCTTTTCACGTTCCAGCCACAGAGGAAACTAGGTGAAGAATGGAAGAATTAAATTATTCATATACATGAAACTCATCTTCAGTCCGAGCAGTATACATGTAATAATATGAATTACATAAATGAAGAGCAAACAAGTCATGGTGGGTCTGGGGTGGAGGAGGGGAGAGGGAGTGGACTAGCGCGTTGCCTTTAGATTTGCTCCTGGCCCCTGTGGCCAGAGGAAGCTGCACTTCCAACAACAGCCTTTGGTGTTGGTACAGGCGGCCTTTGGGGATGGCATCGAGGGCCTTGAATCCCACAGGCTTGACCATTCTCTGTTGGGCGTTGCCTCAGGATTTTAAACAGTATTCCTTAGGACTCCTCTCCCTAACACCCCCCGCCCCCCAAATCCCCAAAAGGCTTCTCTTAAGAATGCTTTTATTCTTGGCACACAGAAATGTCCTTGTCTGAATGCCACCCAAGGAAGTAACTAATTCCACTAACTCAGGGTTGTGTAAAATTAGACCTTAGTTTAGAAAATACTTCCTAATGATGTGAGAATACCTATCAGGAAGTAAAGATTTAGTAGAACAAGCTTTACCTGACAAAATATTTCAACAGGAGGCGTCTTTAAGAAAGGTTTCTTTTGGGCATATTATGCAGTGTTTTAATTTAAACCTTTCTTGACTTTCCGGGTTTATGAAGAGTAAGTGCCTTAAAAGAGAAGATGACTAATTTTCAGCAATCAGATGTGGCTTATGAAGGGCCAAATGTGAAAACCAAAAACCTGTATGTGTGTGTGCATTTCTTTTTTTCCCTGTTGGAAGGTTCACAGGAGACTCATAAGACTAGCTGTCACTGGTTAATTTTCACAGCATGCTTAAATGTCTATTTTTGGTCTGTTTGCTCTGTTTCTTCGCTACACAAAGTCATGTAAAACATGATAAATTGGACCTTATGAAACTTAATTAAATCAATGAGTGTTCTACTCCTTTATGTGGAAACCACAAGTATGTTGTAAAAGTTGCCACTCCCTTAATACGTGAACAAAATCAAAACATGCCATAATTCTAAGATGTTTGAGCTATATTTCTATAGCCTGTTTTGTGGTTAAGCCACCAGTGACATGTCTGAATAAGTAGATTTGATGGGTTGGCTTTTGGTTGTTAAAACCTGCTTCTCCTCCTCCCCCCTCCTTTCTTTTGAAGCCTAATAGCCTTGTATTGAGGCGCTTCTTCATGTATCCTCCTTAGCAGTCTTACATCAGACATGGAGGCATTCAGCTGGGCTAAACAGTTATATAGAGTACATGGGTTTATTTGATTGTGGGAAAACTTGAAAATACATAGAAAAATTCTTAAGAAACGGCTGATACTTAAGTAGAAACGAAGGCACGGGAGGTCTTAACAGTTGTGTCTTATGGTTCTAATTACTCAGTAAATACTCTGAAGAAAAGGCTTATTTCATTAATATCATATTACTTTCATTGAGATGGTCCTTGACATCCTAAAGCTGCTATCTGCAGATGAACCCATGTGTAAAGGATATCATTCATTTCATTTTTTTTTTTTTTTCTCTTACAGAAGTGTTTATACACTTCACTAGGGAATTCTGGTGCATTTTCTAAGTGAGTGTGAGCAGCTTAAGAACATATTTTGATTAATGAGTTTTCTGGTTGTTGATATGCTTTTTTAAAAAAATATAGTGCCTCCTACAAACTCAGCTTAGTGAGTGCAGTTTATCTACTATGAAGTAAAAGGGCAGAAAGGTCACTTGCTATAATTAAAGAACAAAGTCCATTGTTGTCCGACAGCAAACTGTTTTGAAAGCTACATAAGGGATTTAGCTGTTAAAATCTTTGGTAACTAAGGGTGGCTCCCAGTCAGCATTGATCCAGCTCCTTACTTTTCTATAGGTTTCCTTGGAGGGTGACAGGGCTTTTTGAGGTGGGTGCAGAGGGGATGCCCTTTCCCCAAGGAAGTTTTCTGTGAGAACGCATGGAACTTGGAGTATTTGTGTGAACAGGCCTATAACTGAATTTTTTTTCTTTGTCTAGCATTTAAAATCTTTTGGGTTTCCTGAAGAGATTAAAAACACATACACACACAACTGATCAAGATGGTGTATAAGGAGATAAGCAATGTTTAGCAACTTTTAATAACTTTGTCAATAGTCTGTAAAAAAAAAAAAGGGAGGGGGGAAGGGATTGATTGCCTAAATGTCATGAGGTTAAGAATGCTCTTCAAGTGAAATTGCTTGGCTGCAAGGTTGTTTTAATTAGAGTGTTATAAAGACTTACTTTTCCTAAGCAGCATTTTATAGTTAGTAAATGAAATGTATGTCCAAAGTGCTAAGCAGAAATCTCCCTAACCACAGAGGTGTTCAATAACCAGATTCAAACAACATGGAAAGTACCATCTGTTCTTCGTTTTCAGCATGAAAAGCAGGGATTGAATGGTGGAGATTTGCTCCAATTTTGACTGTGTCTGTGTGTGTATGTTTTTTTTAATTTAAAAAAGTTCACCTGGAACTTCACAGAAACTTCAGATTGCAGTAATATGAGCAACACTGCGAAAACACATGTTCCTACGTTTATTTTAACCAGTTCCACTTTTATTTAAAAGATTTCCAGAAGCCAAGCCATTGAACACTTCATAATGGTTATTCAGTTCCTGCAGGCAATCACAATGAGGGGTCAGTTCTTCAAAGATCTAACTATTTAGTCAGTACCTGAATTATTCTGTCAGTTTTTCCCCTGGAGGCAAGGGGGGGAAAGAGCTCTCACAGGCTAACTCTGGTCAGCGCTTATCAGTTAATCTAATTGTATGTGCTAGTGCCTTGGACTGGTGTTTACTATATATAGACCTTGCTCTTCTTGCTCAGAGCTGTAGTGTAAGATTGTTGATAATGAGGAAAATACTCTTTCAGCAATAACTTTTCAGTCCCTGACTTCTAAACGCTAAAATTCGTGGTTCTGGATTTAGTAAGAGCCCTGGGTAAAACATTATCCGGCCTTTGTTTGAGGTCTTTTATTGAAGCTAATGACTGGGCTTGTGCCTCCCTGAGATAAATGACATTATCTCTGAGTGGGCTGACAGGAAACAGACATGTTAATGGTGAAGCTGCGGGGAGGATCTGCTCCGGTTCTGACAAAAGAGTCGAGAAGGGACCCCTGGTTGTGGTCATTAACACATAATGCATTTTTGCTCTTCCTAAGAGGCCCTTGATAATTGGAAAGCTATTTTAGCCACAAGCACTTAAATCATAAATCTACTACTCCTAGTTCCTTTGCATTCTTAAAAGTAACAAAGTAATGTGTTTTTTGTTAACAAGTGTGTGATCTGGCTTTTTAAAATCGTGACAGTTCTAGGACTTTTTATTAGATGGGATCTTTGTCTTTCGTCATTGCTCAGTCATCCCTCTGTTTTAATTTAGTGGAAAAATGGGTCCAAAACCTAAAAAGGAGTCATTTTTATACCTGAAGATGTTGCATGTGAGTGTGGGTACTATATATTTTTTGTAAGTTAGGTAAGAGATTTTTGCTCAGTGATTTGAATGTGATGAAACCTGCCTTTTGAAGTGTATGTTTAAAAAAAGTCATGGGTGTAATTGAGTTTCAATGCAGTTTAAACTCTGCTTCATGAACGAAGATAATTGCCATGTTGAACACACTCTAGAGGTGTAGAGGAGGTGGAAGGATCATGTTATTTTATTCTTTAATATTAAGCACTGGAAGTTTTTTCATGGTAATTACTCTAGCACAACATAGTTTTCATTGCCAGTACTCTGAACTTGCCAGTGATCTGAACATGAAGGGTTTTGTTTGAATACTAAAGAGTTTATTCCTAAATTACTTGTATAGCTCTCCTGTTTAAAAATGGAAGCCAGAATAAGGAAATCCTGGGCTAACCCTGTTATTGACGTCTTAGTGGAAATAAACCTTCCTTCACTAGGATTGTTCTCAGTTAATGATAATAGTACCCTCTTTGTCTCTACTTCATTTAAGATTTTAGGGGAAAGAGAATAGGTGTGATCCCTGCCACAGGAATGACTTGGGTCATCATTATAGATTAATAGTATAAGAATCATACTGGTGCCCTCTAACTCTGGCATTTCATAGATGTGTGTATATAAATGCTGTAATTGCATATTTAGATGCTCGCTTGGGAATTGGTTGGGGGTATTTAGTTAGTATGGGCTTTCATATCTTTATTAAATAAGATGTCACTGTTGATTTTAAGTTCTAATCTGCTGCGTGGTAAATGAGCTCCTGAGTCTCTAATTCTCTCTCTGGGCTGAAGTTTCACTAGCGTCTACTTGCTCTTTTTATTTAAGCAAAAGGTTTTGGCAATCGGAACAAAGGCTTTGCAACTGGGTGAAAGATCGTTAAAACTCTTCCTAGTAGATTGACCAGCAGTTGGGCTGTTGTAATGTTATTCTGAGAGCTCAGAGGATATTCTAGAGGGTGAGACTGGCACTTTGCTCCTAAAGCTAACTTCTGCATATTTGCTAAATATGGGTAAGAAATATCTTTGGTAATGTATTAAAAGAAGTTACGGGTTTTGCCTGAAAAACCGAAATGATCACAAAGCAAATACTTCTTACATTTGCATAGGTTACTGTGGGCCTTGAACTATGTGGACCTCATCTGGTATTCAGAAGGCACCCACCCCAGTGAAGCTAAATGAAAATTAAAAACAAACAAAAAAAAGGAATTATAATAGTGAATTCAAAGTGAAGAATGTTTCTAGTAGAAGAAATGGGTTAGAAATGATTACTAAATACTACTGTTGATTTTTCAATGCTATTTCCTTTTCTTTCTCATCCCTCCCTTTGCCCCCCTCTCCGCTAGCCCCAGTTTGATTATTATTCACTGTGACTATCCTAGCTCAACCACTGAGCTTTTTGCCTCCTGGGAATCCTCATTGTCAGCTAGCAACTTAAGAAAAATGTGCCTACAGGGACATTTAGGCATATTCCAATAATGCCATGTGAATGCAGCTTTTACAGTTTAAAGAAGCAAATAAAAATATATTGATTACATTTTGTGTTGTACATAGTGATTTTAGAAAGCAGATATTTAGGTTGTGGACTTGGCTTATTGTGTTAACCGGAGAGCAGATGGCATGGTGCCACAGACGTATAATTTTACTTAAAGGAACTTTTAAGGTTTTGATGTGTTTTCTTTTCCTCTTATTTCCCTGATGGCTTCCTTTTATTGAAGGGTAACTTAAGGAGACCTGGTAGCAATTTTACTGCCTTCCCTTGACAGTTTGAAATAATAGCTTGTTCTTTGGTTGTACTGATCTTCTACCAGTCAACTTGATTCTGGTTTTCGTCATGTGGCAGTGAATTAAAAACAAAACAAAACAAAGTGTTTGTACTATGTTTTAAGAAATAGATTCTTTTATATGCTTCAATTAGCAACAGAGAAGACTAAGTTCCAATTGGTCACACTTTCCTAAACTCCTAGAAGTCACTGTTCCATTCTTTTGATTAAAGAAAACTCTGGGTTTGGTTTCTCAGGAAAGCACATCTGGACTTCTGGTTGCTTTGGGTACAACCTTTTGTCTTTCACATTAGTCACTGATGGTTCAAAGGTTGTGTTTAAGTTATTCCTAGTTAGGTCAGCAAGCTTTCCCCATTTCCCTTTTTTTGTTTGCTACACCAGTCATGAATGACAAGAATTCAGTTAGGATAAAAGTATTATTTGTTTCTATGCCTAGTTTTTACAGTTCTCCCCATTCTTCACCTAAAACAGCATGAGGATGAGTTGGAAAGCATCTTCTAACTTTTTTTTTGCAAAGTGTACATAGCCAGACCAGATTGCTTTTGGATTTCCTGTCACCTCCTTGGCTGATTTTATGGATGGCTCATGTTAAAAGCAACAATAATGTTTGAATTGGAAAGACTGGAGCCTTGGGTTTTCATTCTTCATGGAGAACTGTTTATTTGTGTGTGGTTCACCACAGTACATGGATAATGCTATCAAATCTGTGCTTTATTATAGGCTTATGACTATCGCAGCAACACTTTAGTTATGTGTTTCTGCATTTTATTTCTTTGCCAACTCTTTTGTGATGGAATGAAATTAGAACTGAATCTTAGCAGCGAAGGGGAAAATAGACACAACAAATAGAAATTGTCCCTTGAGCCAGTTTGGAAGTAAGCAGTGGTGACGGGTTTAAAAAAAAAAAAAAAAAAATTTTTCCAAATGACGTGAAATACACAGGAAAGTGCTTCAATATAACTTTTTTTGTGAAGATACGTGAAAGGTGAGCTGAACACTTTGACAAATGGAGGCTGCTCCAACAACTAGACTTTATCCCACGTGTTGTTTCACATCTTAAATAACCGAATGAAAAGAAATTCGCATTCCCAAATCTTTAAGCTGCTCCGGAGGTGGAATTTGAGTTAAGTAATATTGTTTGCTTCTGCTCCCCAAAGGGAAAAGCAAGATTTTATAACGGAGCAACTGAGCCTTTCCGCATCAAACTCCATTTGGCCAATTGTCTCCATTTACATTCCTTGCCCAAATCCTTCACCAGCCTTTCCCATGATGCCGCAGCAGATGCCAGACACTGAAGTAGAAAGCCAGCAGCTGTTTCCGTTACTCCATTGCTGTATTAGCCTCCACGATCAGCTCTTTTTCTTTCCCCTCCCCCTACTTTAAAAATAAAGAAACCGTTTCTCCCTTTGACTTCTGTATCATCCAGTTTAGCAGTCTGCAAGTCTTATATCTTATCGGTACCACTGGTGTCTCCAGAAAGCCCGTTTGTTTGCTGCAATGGTACAGCTGGAAAGCGCAGGGTCACCGGGGGCGTGGCCGCTGGCGTCCAGGGCAGGGCTGCGCGCTCCCGGCGGTGTGTCGGGGGCGCGTAGCCGGGGCCGCGCCCTCCTTCCCGCCCAGGACCCGTTTATGGCCCTGAGCACTGTAAATCTGTCAGCTCTTCACGACGCCTTCACCTCTTTCTTCATTTGCTCCCGCTTCTAGTTTGACAACGTTCCCCTGAGGCAGAATTCTAATCTGCTTCCAATTAGTTGCAAAATGTGACTGAAATTTCCACATTATGACTGCTGTTTTACTTGCACGCACACATCTAGAAACAAATTAATGCTCTTGAATATTTATTTTTTGAGCCTGTGGATTTACTTTAAGAGGAAGAGTTTCCAACTATTTGGAATGACTTCCAGGATTTACATTTTTCCTTAAAGCCTCATATACTGGGCATATTTAAAAAAAAAAAAACCGAACAGCTATGTTGGGGGTTTCCTCCTCCCTAATAAGCCTTTTCCATCTTTTTGAGATTTTTCAAAATGTGTTACATATGTTTAAGTTATGCAAATAAGTTTTGTAGTATTTCTAAAATAAACAAAACAAGGTTTGGCCTAGTTTAACGGAGGGGCCCCATGCAGTTTTAATATAACACAAATGCTCACAAGTTTAGTTCTAAATATAGCTTAAACATACTTGGCTAAAAACACAAAGACTTTTGTGCACACTTTTAAATTTTTTGCTTGATATGCAAAAAAGTTGTAAATCCAAGTAAAAGAATTGAATAATTAATTGGCTTGACAAATATAAGGGCAGCGTTAAAGATGTCACTGTGTGCATTAATGTGTATAGGTCCTTACAGCACACCCTTGAAGTGCCACGAGTTCTTTGACTTTAAACCAGTAGCTGTGAGTAGATTCCGACCCATATGTGTGGAGTAGAACTTCTCCATAGGGTTTTCATGGCTTGAACTGCCAACCTTTTGGTCAGTAGTCAATTTGTGCCACCAAGGGACTCCCCTATGTCTTCAGTAGTCCCTTTTCCCCTACATAATCCGCGGTGAAGGGGATGCGCTTCTTTTAGGGTTTTGGGATGGTTCCACTTTGAAGAAGATAATCATTCCAACTCTATTTTCTCTTTTTCATTGATTGTATGTGAAGATGTTGACCCACCTGAAATATGTAAATATTAGAGTTGTTTAAGTCTTGGTTGCTGAAAAAGTCGTTAAGACTACATTTATTACTTGTCTAAAAACTATGTTCTCAAGTGCTGGAGGATTATGATACCGAGACAGTGGATCTCAGGCTTATTTTATGTGGAAAGGTGATACTCAAGTTAAAGTATATTTACTGGTGCATTTTGTAGTAGAGTTCAGTCAGCATCTTGACAGATTGATATCAACAGAAATAATAGGCTTTAAAGAGGTGTGAAGGATTTTCTCCATGATAAAGTGGTTTCCCTGATCACATTACTCTGTATTAGTTTGAGAATAACATCTTCTCATGTAAATGGGTGCACCAATTGTTTTTTTCCCCCCAACATCATTGTCACATATAATCATAAAAACTCTATAGTGATTGATTTATAATGTCATTCTTTTGTGTACTATTTTCAATCCTTGCTCCTGTGAAGATTTACAGCCCTAGAAACTCTATGGGATAGCTCTACTGTGTTCTACAAAGTCGCTTTGGAGTCGGAATTGAATTGACTCTACATCGAAGGCAACGGGTTTGGTTTAGTTTTTCGTTTTCAAACTCTGTAGCCAGGAGGTGGAGCATTTATTTCACTTACTTCAAACAAAATCTTTAAAAACTTATTTTTAACAATGCCAGAATTCTACAAAAGACTTTGGAGTGCTTTCTGGATTGCTTCCTTTCTTCTTACTCAATGATTGTTAGTAGAAAAATACCCAGATTGAAATCCTTAAAAATTTAAAATATGGGCCTTACAGATTGCAGAGACCTCCTGGGTTATAAAAAAAAAAAAAAAAGTAGCGGCCCTATAGTGAAGTGCTCACAATAGGCACGATTGTGGTAGCCCCTCAAGTCCCAGGGTTCACTAATTACCCTTTAATGAGGTCAGCCTGGCCTGGCTTTTTCCCTGCTTCAGGAGGAAAAGCACACAGACAGTTGGAGTTCAAGTGGATCTTGCTGTATTTGCAACTTAGCATAACTGCTTTGAAGGCCCCCAGGGTGCTTAATTGGGGCTGGACATTTTTGTTTTGGGGGAGACTACACACAGCTCCCCATTGTGCATGTAGAAGCCACTGTGCATCTTGGAAGCATTACGTGCTTTTGTTGATGGTGCATAGTTTTATAAACTCCAAATGAGCTTATTGCCTTTTAACCATTGAGAGCGCTAAATAATGGAAGAACCTAGAAGTCTCTGGGTTGGGCAGCCGCCAAGCAGTTAAAAAAAAAAAAAAAGAATGAATGGTTTAATTGTGGAGCAAAACCATTTGTTTACAGATTAAGACCTATTCGGTCACCAAATCCTATGGACCAGGAGGTGAAAGAATGAGGCCTTAAGGTACAGGAATTGAATGCCTAGCGTTATATTTTGTGAACAGGCTCCGATGTTTCTTACCCTTTTCACAAAGGAGACAAAAAAAGAATGAATTGTTTAATGGTGAGAACTGCCCAGCCAACTGTACTTTTTAGCTTGTAAGGGGGGTGGGTGGGTACGTGGAAGGGAAGTAGGTTGTCATTTTTTTGCTGCGTGGTCAAGAAGCTAAAAATTTAAGGTTCTTCTAGCTGAGAGAGGAGCAAAGGCTGCTGCTTAATTTTCCTCTCTGTTCCAAATAAGGATGGTGGGAGGAGGTGTGATGTAAAAAGTAGAAAAAAAAATGTGGGAAGTGGGGTGGGTAGTGAAGAACCTTTGTTGAAGTGGCCCTAGATCATACATTCTCTTGAATAATTTGGACAGCTTTTAGGTTGCTATGAGTCAGAATCGACTGGATGACAGTGGGTTTGGTTTTGGTTTTTATAAACATTTTCAAGGAGCCGAGGTGGCACAAGAGGTTTGCCATCATCTGCCAACCTGAAGACTGGCGGTTTGTTCCCACCCAGTGGTACCACAGAATATAGGGCTAGTGATCTGTTTTTGTAAAGATTGTTGTTGTGTGCCATCGAGTTGATCCCAACTCATAGCAACTGTATAGATCGGAGTAGAACTGCCCGTAGGGTTTCCTAGGCTGAAATCTTTATGGGCACAGATCTTTAGGCCTTTTCTCCTGAGGAGCTGCTGGTGGATTGGAACCGTTGACCTTTTGTCTGGGTTAGCAGTTGAGTGCTTAACCATTGTACCACCACGGCTCCCTCTGTAAAAGATTACAGCCAAGAAAACCCCATGGAGCTATACTAGTCTATAACACATGGGGTTCCTATGAGTCTGAATCAACTCGATGGCAGCGAACAACAGCAATGTAGAAATTTCTCATTATTTCATTAGTTAGTGGCTGTGTTACTGAATAGAGCAGACCTGTCCAGCAGTGGTAGTAAAATGGCACAGCAGTTTTTGGGCGAAGAGCTGTTGACCAGCCGACTGAATTTCAGGGTGCTTTTATTTTTTTAAGCCCACTTTTAAGGACTAGACTGTATTTAACAGTAGAAGACCAGAATCATAATAATGGTATTTATGCCCATTGTAGTTGTAGTTTGTCCTTCTAATCCTTTTAGGAATAAATAGGCTTAAGGAAATCACTAGTAGAGTGTTGTCTTCTAGAAGTATCATTCTAAACACTCCACAGTTCACTGTTTCTATTTTTATATTCTTGGGGGAATGAACCCTTGATCTCACTGCTCTTTTTTTGTGTAAATTGTCACCCTTTCTGATAACTCAGGATACTTGTGTTATTTCTGCAATGTCTTTGTAATTTTTATTTTTGGGCCATGAAAAAGCCCATTCCTTCTGTAACATTAAAATCATTTGTTTGCTACTTAATTCATAGCTGATAAATTGAAATTTTTGATATGTTAATTGACTTAAGGTGATCTTGTTTTGTTCTGTTTTTTTCCCCTTTAAGTTCTGGTACTATTATTTTAGTGTTATGAACCTTCTGAAATGGCATGATTTCTGAGCCCAGGTCATGGCCGGTATCTTCATTTTACAGATCTATTTCTTTTGGGAGGTGGTGAGCAACAGGATTATAGAATGGGAAGCAAAGAAGGTATAAAATGTTAGGCCTAAATGTTTTCTGTCTTGTCAAACTGGTGACTTTTTAATGTGCTGTTGTTCATTTCTTATGTTTTTTTTTTTTCTATTAGTATTTCTGGTATTAGTGAGGAAAGAGAATTGATTTCATTTCTAGGAGCATCCAACATAATTTTTTAAACTTCAAACTTTTAAATCTCATAAAACTTAGCCCTGTCATAGCCACTAAGTAGATTAAATTTGTATAAATAAGTTTTAAAATTTACATAAGTTAAAAAACAAGCAAACAAAAAACCATGCAGTAATTTACCAAATAGGTGAAATGAATCCTGTAAGTGCTCACCTAAATTTGATTTCTTTGGCTGTTGTTTGAATGTCAATATGTGTTCAACCTAGATTTACTTAGCAAAATAAAAACAATGTGCAAAGATAAAAACCATGGCTCATGTTAATATTTATGACAGGCTGGAGGCTTTGGAAGCTTGAAATCTCTTTACAGTTTTAATCCTCCCTGAAAAGAACGCTTTTTACCAAAACGTCAGGGCCTTTGAGATGTGAATATGGCTCTGGGCTTTAAAAATGCACCACCTAAATATATCATCTGTGTGGTCCATGTGAACCCAGTGTAGCATAAAGAACAAAGGGCACTGAGCTTCCTCTACCTTAAAATTTCATATTAACAAGGGCTTCTCTTGTCTCTTGCTCCTCCTCTCTATTCTTTTATATACTATTTAAGTGGATCCTTTTTTTTGCACATGTAAAATGTGAAAGGAAAAATGTTAACCTTTCTAAGACTCTCTGAAAATTACTTTTATAGACCTGCTTACACCAAAGTCTAATACTTTCGATCTTAGCTCATATTAAAGGCTTAAAGTCTCCTTTGAAAGGCTAGCATATGAATCCATAAGCCTGCTATAAATTCAGGCACATTATTTCCTTGTAGAAACTAGTGTTTTCCATTTGCCTGGAGTTACTACAGCTGCAGAGCTACTTCCGGTAGATAGCCCTGTCCAGTTTTAGACTGATGGAAGTTCTGTAATAGCTGCAGTTATTTACCGGTGATTGGATGACAACACTAAATCACTTGCCCTTGTTGGATTTCAGCCCCCTAAGTACCCTGAATCCTAAACATGTTGAATTTTCCTTTTCTGACACGTACAATGCAATCTGAAGAGGTTCGAAGACTTCAGTGCAGTGCTTGAAAAATACAGAAAATATACCCAGTGTATTTAAATCACATTTTTATGCATTTCAGCGCATAAATACAGACCTCTTCAAATTACCTCTGAACTTTGTGAGCAGCTTCCCAGCACACACCAGTAGTTGTTGCTAGTTGCCATCAAGCCTATGCTGATTCATAGGAAGTAAATGGTGGTGGAAAAATAGGCACTGTTTTTACCTTTTGTCAGTAAAGTAAATTCTGAAAGGTTTTTGAAGAATTTCACTTTGGCTCTGTTGTAACTCAGTTCAGAATCTAGAGAATAATACTATAAAAATATCCTGCGCATTGAGGTGTAGTTGCCTCCGTGTTATTTAAGCCTGAATGTGCGTGCATAATTGGAGAGATTATTGGAGAGAGAGTGTGTTTTGCTGTGGTAGATGTGGTTTAAATCCTAGCAGTGAGCATAGCATTTACTTTCTCAGCTTACCCACAAAATCTGTGACTAATTTAGTGAATGTGAAGATTTTTGTCCAGATGGTTAGGTTTAATTGTAAAAACTGGAACGATTTCAAAGTACCCTTCCAGGGAGGGCGGGAAACAACAATTAAACAACAAAAAAGAATGAAAAGTAGCCATAAATCACTAAATATAGCATGTATGTACATTACATATCTATAAACACAAATATATATTTAAAAATACACATAGACCTTTATATGTATATATAGTCAAGGAAAAGCTTAATTTATTACAATAGTCTTCGTAAACAAATGGATATAGCAGAGAATGAATTTGTACGTCAGTGGGTTTTTTTTTAAATGATTTTTAGTATGTTCTGTTCACAAGTGTTTCCTAGTATGTGTGTGTTTGGCCTTTCCTGGCCTTGGAATAAGTTTCTCTCAAGTGTGCTGTGGCACCACTTTTTGTCACTGACTATTCTTGGCTAAGGAGCATTGGTAGTTACCTCACCAAATGTTACTGCAAATACCAGTTTGTCCAGGACTTCATTGGCAGGTCTTCCCTGGCCATGGTGCTCTCTGTGGCCTGGGCCAGCCTGCTCTTCCAAAACCGCAGCTGTGAAGCTCAAAGAGGGCTTAAGTTTGCAGAAACGGGCAGTTAGATGGTGATTATTGCTACCTAAGGATGAGCCTCCTTGTTAGTATCCCTTTATTCTTCACAGTTCTCTTGTTGGATGGCATTACTGGAACAGTACAGTAATCTGAGCTGGTGCTCTTAAAGCTACTCAGGACTCTGTTTTTCCTCTGGCTTCTTCCTATGCAAATCAGAGCATAAGAGAAAGAAATCGGCCACATTCTGTAGTTGGCGGAAGCCTTGGTAAAGTAGTGGTTAAGCGCTCTGGCTACTAACCAAAAGGTAGGCAGTTTGAACCCACCAGGTGCTCCTTGGAAACTCTATGCGGCAGTTCTACTCTGTCCTATAGGGTCGCTATGAGTTGGAATCGACTTGACCGTAACAGGTTCTGTAATGGGGATGCAGTGTACCTACGTCTTGGGGTAGTAAAGAATCATGCCTTTAATGCTTTGAGGTTGGTAGGCTAACAGGGATCTCTAGTGAACTTTATTTGTGTTACCTGGAATTATGGAGAGAAATGGGGGAAAGAAGAGTAAATTATCATGTAAGAAGCAGTAGGACAGGAGAAGGAGAGGCCACAGGGCTATTGGTGGGGTGAGCTTTTTTTTAGTGGAGTGGGTGGGGTTTATATGCAGTGGTCCACAAGGCAAGCAGTGTGGAGACTTTGTCTTTCACATGAGTGGAAATACGCCCAAAGAGTTCTATGTAAACACATTTTATAATACAGAAATGTAGAAAAATGACATAAATTTATATGTATTACATTTGCCACATAATCAGTTACTTTTTTGTCTGATTTTTGAGCCCTTAGCATTTTAAAAGGCACAAGGAGGTTATCGTGAGGTTGCCCTGCATTGTAGGGAAGATATGCATTAGATCAGCCATGTTGGTAGAGTGATTTTCAGATTATGGAAAACCTGTGTCAGGTAGGTAGGCCAAGATAAAGGCCTTCCTGAGGAGGTGTAAGTGTAGGTCTATGAGACTATTATTTTCTCTACCGTGGAAGAGCAAGGTAAACAAAAGGCCATCCTCCCTGAAGTAGAGGTGGTCTTTGCTTTGATCCCCTTGCTGAAATTCCTTTTAAAAATAGCTTTCTTTTACCTTCTTATATGTTCTATATGTTCATAGGTGCCGTTGAGTCAGTTCCGACTCACAGTGACCCTGTGTACAACAGAAGGAAGCACTTCCCGGTCCTGCGCCATTCTAACAGCCGTTGCTATGTCTGAGCCCATTGTTGCAGCCACTGTGTCACTGGGTCTTCTCAGGTTGAAATAGGGTCTGTTTTTCTGATTTCACAGTGAACATTTTAAGCGACTTAGGGCAAATTTAAGAAGTGAAATTCAGGTAGAGACCTAACAGGCAAATGAGACTCTCAGAATTTGTATTATCATTAGGGTTTGAGTTAGACTTGAGAGCAGAGTAAATTTCATGTATTTCTGCTTTCCATATTTATATGTGTGTATATATATGTATATATATGTATATATATATGTGGAATTGACTCGACGGCACTGGGTTTGGTTTTTTGGTTTTTATATATGTGTGTGTGTGTGTGTGTGTGTGTGAAACTCTCTGAGTGGTGCAACAGTTAAATGCTCAGCTACTAACTGAAAGTTGCCAGAAGTCTGAATCAACTTGATTGAGCAACTGGTTTTTTTATGTGTGCGTGTGCATACTTCCATGTAAGTTGTGTTTTTCTTTAAAGTTCAGATATATCTGATAAAACGGATTTGAGAAATAGAAATAGTGTGCACAGCTGAAAAAGATGCTGTGTGGGCAACTGTCAAGGTCAAGGCTATTGGAACCCCAGGCACCACGGTCAGAAATAGAATAGATGACAGAAGCATCAGCGTACCTCTCGATTTCTCTCAATTCACTGTAGGCCAGAGCTCCCCACACTTTGTGCTGAAGAACTGTTGGTTGGTGGAACTCTTTATTTCCCTGAGTTAGGGATAGGATAGGATTTCGGGGCTGGCAGAGCACACTATTGTTCATTCTTTCTGTTGGAAATCCTGGCACATCTTAAGATGCAATGGAGAGGAAGTTCACTGGGAAAATGGGGTAGATTTGCTTACTTGTTGAGAATCTTTTCTGTTGACATTTCTTAAAACTTTTAAAGCTAGGAATGGGGTGTAAGGAATGAGGGTGAAGCAAGGTCTGATGTAGCTATGGTTTTGAAGCCCTATTATAGGTTAGAAGCTGTGTCAAGTATAAACTTAAGATGGGAGAGAAAAAGCAGATTCAGCAACTGCAATGGAATTAAGAATGGAACCAATGCCTGAACTCCCAATTGATTGGACGTTTGCATTTTTTTTCTGGACATGCTTTTCAGTGTGTGTCTTGGCTGACTACACATGCTGTTAAATCCACTCAGATAACACACATGGAATGTGTTCTGGACAAACCATGTCCAGATTGGATTGAGAGTTGGGCACAGGCCAGATCATACAGGATCTTGCAAGCTGTGGCAGGGAGTTTGGATTTGAGTCTGAATATGCTGAGAAACCTTTACAGAATTTTGAGCAAGGAAGTGGCATGATTTGGTTTGTTTTTAAAAGCTTACTCTTGACTCTTGTGTGGAAAATTGACTATAGAAGGACAAGAGGAGGAAGAGGGAAGTCACTTACAAGGCAGTTTCGGTAGTCCAAGTGAGACGATGGACTACTTTGGTCATCATGGAAGTGGTGAGAAGTGGTCACATTGCATTAGGTAGAGAGGACAAGACTTGGATATGGAGTCATTAGAGAATGAGAATTAAGAATGACACCTAGGATTTTTGAGGTGGGCCAATTCATGAGCTCTGATACAATCTTTTTTTTTTTTTTTTAAATAGTATTTTGTTGTGTTTTTGGTGAAAGTTTACATCGCAAGTTAGGTTCCCGTTTGGCAACTTACACACAAGTTGTTCAGTGGCATTATGTTTTTCACAATGTGTCAACATTCTCTTTAGTTGTGTTCTGGTTGTTCCATTTCCAGTACTCTAGTTTCCCTGCCCCCTTATCTTCTCATCTTTGCTTTAGAGTAAATGTTGACCTTTAAGTTTCATACAGATGGTTTTTTTAGGAGAGCATCAATTACCTGTGAGGGTAATATCCTTTATTTTGTGTGCCACTTTGCTATTTTGCTAAAAGGTGATCTCAAGGGATAGTTTCAATTCAAAATTTAAAGAGTGTCTTAAGGTGATAGTCTCAGGGAGTTCTTTGATCTCAACTGGTCCAGTTATTCCAATCTTTTTTAAAGAATTTGATTTTTGTTCTACATTTTTCTCCCATTCTATCTGGGACCAGCTGAACCTGGTCAGAATGGTCAGTGGTGGTAGCGGGCACCATCTGGTTCTTTTAGTCTCTGGGTTGATGAGGTCGTGGCTCGTGTAGACTGTCAGCCTTGTAGATTTGTTTCTTCTCTGAGATTTTGATTACCTTCTTATTCTTTTGCTCCTGACAAGTAGAGACCAATAGTTGTCTCTTAGATGGTTGCTCACAAGATTTTAAGATCCCTGATGCTACTCACTTCATTACAATGCAGAACTTGGACTTTGTGAACTATATTATGCCAATTGACTGAGTTGTCCCATGAGACTATGGTCCTAAGCCTTCAAACCTAGAAAACTGATCTCGAAAGGTATTTTATTATGTCTGAGGATTTTTTTTGAGGAGTATCTGTAGTTGTGTTTTTAATGAATATATGTGCCTGCACGCACATATCTGTATTTACACTTACATGTAGATACTTCTATTTGTTCTCGCATACATATACATCTGTAGCTACCCATATACCTATATGTCTATACCCATCCATATGTGATCATACACTCGTTTTTTGGTCTTTGTAGGGTCTGACACACTTTTGATACACCCCGAGGCTGCTAAGTGGTGATACTCAATGGTTGGCTGGGGCTGGAGACATAGATTTGGACTTTAATGTCATGGCGCTGGAAGAGGTTACCTAGTTAGAAAATGTCTAGGGCCCAGTGATGGAGAAGAACACAGAGCACCCAGGACAGTCTGGTGTTTCCGGAAAGCAAGTGAAGAAATTATTCCAGGAAGGAGGAGTACATGCTGATCAGCTGTGTCAGATGCTACTGAGAAGTCAGTTGAGATGAGGATTCAGCACTGACTGTTGAATTTGGAAAAATGGAGGCCATTGGTTACCTTAAAAAAAGTGGCATGGGAATGGAGGAAAACCTAACTGGAGTGCTTGAATTTTGAGTGAGAGATGAGGAAAACAACACAATGAGTATAGCACCCTTTTTTATTAAGGCACAGTGTGAAATTAGGGAATATCTATATCATCTGCTATACCTAGGCTTTAATGTCTATTTTTTTTTTCTTTTAAGCCGGAAACTCTAGTAGCCTGTTTGTATGCTGATGGGAATGATACCGGAGAGAGAGAAAAGCTGATATTACCAGAAAGAGAGAGGGAATAAGGTGCCCTGAAATAGGCATGGGGAGCGTGTTGTCTTGTTTAGAAGTGGTTAGGGGAAATGGAAGTGTTACCTTGTGTGCGTAATACCAACTGATTTCAGTTCCGAGATCATAAATATTAACAGGCTTTTTCAGAGTGGATAGAATGGTACCTTCTTCAGAAGACGTTAAAAGAGAGCATTTCCCCAGAGCAAATGTTTTCCAGGTGTTTCTAGTTGTACACGTGTGCACGCATGGGCACATGCACACACATATATTTTACTGCTTAATATAGCCCATCGTTACTAAAATGTAAACAGTAGAAATTGAAAATGGTGACGGAATAATATAAATAGAAATTCCAGTCTTATTTTTTTTCTTTTTCTTATACCCCAGTGGATCCCTTGCATACTCCCTGGGTTTAGCATGCCTCCTGCATTGGAAACTGGCCCACAGCTCTGAGAAACTAGTTACATTTAAAAAAATACTTTGTAATCGACTTTAAAAAATAAATTAAAAAGAGAACATGAATCTGTAAAAGTTTAAACTGTACTAAAGTGTTATATAATGGAAAGTAGGTTTTACTTCCCCTTTAAACCCCAGCCTGCTCCCCAGAGTCAACCACTTTTTAACAGTTTGATGTATCCTTCCCGAAATAGTCTCCATATGTTCAAGCATATATATTTATATTTCTTGTCTCCTTATACAAATCAGAGCATATTAAAGAAACTGATCTGCACCTTTCTTTTTTCATGTAGCTGTGTGTCCTGAAGATCATATGTTCCAATGTCCCTGTTCTGTTGATTCTATAATTTTTTAAGTGGTCCTCTACAAATAAGTTTTAAGTTGTTTTCAGTCTTTTTTTTTTTCCAATTACTAAAAACGTTCCCGTGATCATCTTTGCACACATACGTTTCCAAATTTAGTTGTTCCCCAACTTGACTGCGTTTCCACCAATGGTGGAACGTGAAATGCCTGTGTTCCTATAGTTTACTTAATACTGTGAATTATAATTTAATCTATGCTAATCTGATAGTAACCCATTATTTTATTTTGTATTTTACTAGTTTATAAACCATTGTATTTCTTTATTTTCTTACACAGTGATCACTTATGACCTTTGTCTAATTTTCTAGTAAGATGTCAGCTATTTCTTACTGATTTTACAGTGTTTCAGTGTATATTAATTAAACTAGCCCTTTTCATGTATTTTGCAAATATTTTTCCCATTTCTTCGTTTGTCTTTTGGTTCTGTTTATGCTAGGTTTTTTTTTTTTTTCCTGCACAAATAACTTAAATTGTGTTGTCAGATTTATAATTTACTTCTGTTTATGGCTTCTGTGTTTTGTGTCAGTTTAGGAAGACCTTTCTTACTCCAAGATTATTAAACTTTTTTTTTCCTTTACGGTAGTTGACTATATTTATGGTCTTCAACAGAAAGGTGAGAGCTATTTTCACCTTACTTGCTTTTGGGGTCATACTTGCATAATAATTTTGATCCAGTATCTAAAATCCTTGAACCTTTCATTTAAGCGTTGTTTCTTAACCAGAGCTGTGCATCTGAATGACCTGAAGAATGTGTAATTTTTGTCCTTTCCCCAAATAATCATTCCCAGGTCCCTTACCCCTTATTCTGATTCTTAGCTCTAGAGCAGTCTCCTTCATTGCTTCAGATATTTATTTTGAAGACCTCTCTCTTTTTTTCTTTCAAAAGGCAGATGTTAGGAGTGGTTATTAGGATTCACTTTTTTTTTTTTTTTAAAGGTTCTTCTTTATAGAAGAATTTCCACAGCACTTGCTTTACACATGACTTCATTAATGTTTTACCAGTGGCTAATTAATGTACTTGGTCAAATGGGGGGTGGAGCAGGAAGGACTGATAATTTGCAGCTTCAGCCCCAGGAATATTTATAGCCAGGTAAATACTCTTACTGGTGTTTTCTGGATCCTTGGGCAGAGGCATCCCTGCACAAATAAACTGCTTAAGTAGTAAAGATGAGCCATGGCTTTGCTTAGTTAGCTTTTTTGGTTTAGTAGCATGTAGATAATTGCCGCGGAGGCAGGAAGAAATGTTTTGAGAGTGTATAAAGTATGCAGTTGTAAGTATTACTGCTGTAGGTCTAATCTGTGGAGGTCACCTCTTCTGGTCCAGTGAGCTTCAGAAAATTGCCGCTTTGCTATCGGGCCCTCTTAGTCAGTGGAGCATAGCCGATAAGTTCTGCTGCTGTTGGCTGCATAAGGTCTTCAAGAAGATTGTTCTCCGTAGCTGGCCAAGTCCTGCTGACTGCATGTGGTCTTCAGGTAGATTGTTCCCTGTTGCAGGTGGATTGTTCCCTGTTGCAGGCCCTTCGGTTCGATTTTTGCCTGCATCAGAATCCTGATTCACGGGGAGAACCTCTGGAACTGGAAAATGGGAGATTGGGTCCCATTTGATGCTTTGGCTTTGATGACTACCCTGATGACTCTGGGAAAAAGCCACTGTCTCTGGGACTTAGTTTCTTTTTGGACTACCTTTTCTGAATGTCCTCCCAGGACTAAAAGAGTTTGTAGTAAAACCTGCAAAATCTGGGACCTGTGTAAGGTGAAAATCTGTCAGAGAGGGAAAACTCAAATTTTCCACTAAAATGAGTGAAAGAAAGAAAAGTAGTTAAGACTGCACCCTGTCAAAGGTGGAAAACTTGCAAGACATGGAGAGATAAGGCAGACCCGTCAAGTCTCAGTTCTCAGAAGTTTCACTCGGGGCAGAATAACCAGTAAAGAGGGTACGCATGGGCTTTTTTACCACATTGAAAAACAGGTGAAATTGTGCTCTACAGACTAGTAAGTATGCACAAGTAAGCCCTGCGTACCTTGCTTATTGGATAATCCATCTCTGGATGGTTTTCCTCTACTCTTAGCCAAGCTCCTGGAGACACTTGTCTTTTATATTTCCTGTTTTGTTTCAGTTTTCTGTGAATGTGTGTTTTCTCTTCCAGCTGAGGTTCTTGAGGAACTTGATTCATCTTACTTATATTTTGTCTCTCCAGAACCTGACACTGTCCCTGATAGTAGAAATTCTCAGTAAACATTTGTTGCAATGATTCTCTTTAGTTGAGTTGAAGAGCACAGGAGGGCCTCGAGGCTGGCTCCATTGGGTCCACAACTTTTGTCTTCCATGTGGAGATCACAGGCAAAAACATTGCTGGGAATTACCTGGATTTTCGTATATCTTGCGTTTATGGGTTTTTAAAATTTTTAAAAGCACTGTCATGTATGTAATAAGGTCCTGTTGTACTTGCTTCCCCAGGTCTGGTGGAGAATGCCTGTTGAATTTTTTTTTAAATAATTTTTATTGTGCTTTAAGTGAAAGTTTACAAATCAAGTCAGTCTCTGACACAAAAACCCATATACACCTTGCTACACACTCCCAATTACTCTCCCTCCACTCTCTTTTCATGTCCATTTCACCAGCTTCTAACCCCCTCCACCCTCTCATCTCCCCTCCAGGCAGGAGATGCCAACATAGTCTCAAGTGTCCACCTGATCCGAGAAGCTCACTCCTCACCAGCATCCCTCTCCAACCCACTGTCCAGTCCAATCCATGTCTGAAGAGTTGGCTTCGGGAATGTTTCCAGTCCTGGGCCAACAGAAGGTCTGGGGGCCATGACCACCAGGGTCCTTCTAGTCTCAGTCAGACCATTAAGTCTGGTCTTTTTATGAGAATTTGGGGTCTGCATCCCGCTGCTGTCCTGCTCCCTCAGGGGTTCTCTGCTGGTGTTCCCTGTCAAGGTAGTCATTGGTTGTAGACGGGCACCATCTAGTTCTTCTGGTCTCAGGATGGTGTAGTCTCTGGTTCATGTGGCCCTTTCTGTCTCTTGGGCTCGTAATCGCCTTGTGTCCTTGGTGTTCTTCATTCTCCTTTGATCCAGGTGGGTTGAGACCAATTGATGCATCTTAGGTGGCTGCTTGCTAGCATTTAAGACCCCAGACGCCACTTTTCAAAGTGGGATGCAGAATGTTTTTTTAATAGATTTCATTAGGCCAATTGACTTAGATGTCCCCTGAGATCATGGTCCCCAACCCCCTGCCCTTGCTACACTCGCCTTCGAAGCATTCAGTTTATTCGGGAAACTTCTTTGCTATTAGTTTAGTCCAGTTGTGCTGACCTCCCCTTGCCTGTTGAATTTTAAAGAATAAAGATAAAGATGCTTTACCCAGAAGGGCTATACTGTGTCAGAATAACAGATTGCAATGGTATCCTACTTCCTGGCAGATTTTTTGTCTGATGACTTCTTTGTTACCCAGAAAATCCTCAGAGCTAAAATGCAAGGCTCCCTTTTATAAAAATGCCTTTCATTATTGAAGTAAGAAAGAAGTATATATTATAATTTATAGCTTAGGTGTGACCTTGGGAAAGTTGTTTGACCCTGAAGGAACCAGTTTGAACCCTTGCTGAGAATTTGAATTTCTAACAAATTTCCTGCTGATAATTTGCATTTCCACCCTAGGTATACTGAATCAGAATCTGCGTTTTAACAAGACCCCTGCCCCCGGGTGATTGTTATATATAACTTTCTGGGAACTTATTAGAAATGCACGTTGCCAGCAGGGGTCCAAACCAGGTGGAACCAGTTTGAAGCCCTGGTTTATACCAAGTTAACTATCTAATTTGGGAAAAGAAAAAGGGGGTGGCAGCCCAGGAGTTTTGAGCCTAATAAGATCTTAGAAACTGAGGGGTGAATTTGACCCCTTTATCTCTGCAGGAAGGAGCTCTGGTGGAGTGCTTGACTGATAACCAAAAAGTGGATAGTTCTAACCCACCAGCTGCTCAGCAGTAGAAAGACGTGGCAGTTGGCTTCTATAAAGATTACAGCCTTGGAAACTCTGTGGGGCAGGTCTCCTCTGTCCTATAAAGTCCCTATGAGTCAGAATCGTCTCAACAGCAATGAGTTTGGGTTTTTATTTTTTTAATCTCTGCTGAAATTTGTGTAAGGATTTGGAACACAGCTCATTCTGAAAACTTTGGTGTATAATAAATGAACACAATCACATGTCATTAATAGTCATAACTTGTTAAAATGAACAGTGGTTTGATTTTTGCCTTGAAGTTACTCATTAAACCCAACATGTTATTAAAATAAATTCCTACGAAAAACACAGTTGCCAATATACATGTAATAGATTGAAATGATACATTTTTTGGTGAAAGTCTGTTTCAGCTGAAAGAGTTCTAGTGTAGCTATGTTAGATAGTCATGGCTCAGTTGTGATTCTTCTAGAATCTCTAGTAAGATGTCTTTTTGGACATTAAGAGAACTTTTGCTACTTGGAAATGTGGCAGAAAAAGAGAATCTGTTTATCAGAGGTATCATGAAAGGTGATGATGACCTTTAATAAGAAATCTGACATCTTTTGGAGTGAGCTTCTGTATGGCATCACAAAGCCTCTGGGTGCAGTTTCCTTTAGAGATGTGCTTTTAGAGACCCCCCCCACCCCATTTCCCCCCTCTCCCTAAGTTCCTCAGGTAAATTGTTTCCTGGAAGGCTATTCCCTTTCTAATATCAAAAGTGCACTCAGTCATTTTTTATAACTGTACAGTGCCTGGCATCTGGCTGCCCAAGTTGTTGAACTGAGTAACACTTTTTGTTCTGTATTTAAGTATTTCCAAAGTGATATCCTGTTTGGTTTTATGACAGCCTCCAAAGGTCATCAGAGTACATGTGATGGCTCTGATTTTACAGGTGAGGAAACTGAGGTTTAGCTCTAATGCAGTACCTTTATAGTTTAACAAATGGATATTGAGTGCTCACTATAATGAAAAAGAGCCATAACTCCTGCCCTTGAGTTTACCATAGGCTCAGTGCTTCTTAACTCTGATTTTTTTAGGTTTGGCTTTAATTGAGCATTTATGGACCCTGTCTCCAGGGGGAAAAGAAAAAGTGCACATATGTACAGAGACCTTAGCTTCTGTAATTACAGGGTTTCCCAGACTCCACAAAGTCTTTGAACCCCAGGTAAAGCATCTTTGATTTAACAATTGCTTGTCAACAAGCCCTTGAATTAAGTGACTTGCTTAGGGGCTAAACAGCTTAACTACTGAGAAGCAAGGAGAATCCCATGTTTCTTCTTCCTCCCCTAATGTTTTTCCTACCACCCCATGCTGATTTTGAAATGATGAACAACAAGTGAAATAATAGGAAAACACTTTGTAAATATAGAATGTTCCACAAATGTAAACGCACACAAGTCTCTGAGTAGCGGGGGAATCCCAGGCCACACATTGTGTAGTGTGGCTTATGTTCATGTATTAGGGAGCCTGCTGGAACCCCAGTACACCGTCGGTTGCCAGCTGTTTGGTTTAATCTGATCATTTACAAAAATACAGCAGTCCTCACTGGCACGGATGTTAAATACTGATATAACTGAAATGAATGCTGTGCCCATGGCTTATACGTTTGCAAATGCTTGCTATATATGGGCTGTGAGAGCTGGTTTAATCCTAATTGCCGAAATAGCAGTGAGACTTATATCTGTTTTCCTGAGATTGTTGGGAAGAAGGAATTTAAGTACTTAAACTAGAGACCACATGTTTTTGTTACACATTGGAAAAAGCCATGTTAATTTAAAGAAACTCATGAATGGGCAGGTTAGTAAATTAAATATTGGTGGATGACAGAAGTATTAGAAATAGGTATATGTGATGTTTTAAAAAAATGTCTGATTTTGAGGCTACAGGAAAAAGTCGTACATATCTATCAGGTATGTGAATTTAAAAAGAATTCGATCATGCCTCCATTTGTTTCATTCCAGCTTTAAAGAAGGGACGTGGAGAAGGCTCTCCTATCTTTAGTCATCAAATAGCAGTTTTGCAGACCCAACGGTGGATTATCCGATAAGCAAGGTAAGCATGGGCTTACTTCTGCTTCCTTAATAATTTGTAGTGAACAATTTCACATGGGTTTCACCGCACCACATCAAAGTGAAACCCATGTGAAATTGTTCACTACAGGTTAGTAAGTAAGTACAAGTAAGCCATGCTTACCTTGCTTACTGAGTCATCCGCCCGTCAGGGAGTGTAAATTTGAAAAGAGGTTTTCATTCTGTAGGAAATCGCTGTGGGGTTGGGAGAGACAGAGCTGCCAGCCATACCTAGAAGCAGAATCTTTGATGTGGTGAAAATATGTGAAATTGTTCACTACAGATTAGTAAGTAAGCACAAGTAAGCCTGTGCTTACTTTGCTTATTGGATAATCCGCCCCTGTGCAGACCCTTACAAGTTCCCATATGTTGGCGGAAAACATTTTCCAAGAAATTGGCAGCATTACACTTTGTAGCTGATGCCAGCTTCTTTCTTGGGCCAATTCAACCGGGGGGGGGGGGAGCCTTGTTTTAGTGGCGGAATTACTGACAAGCTTTCACATTGCCCCTCCTCTTATTAATATTCTTTTTGATGTGAGCTTGTAAAACAGAGGATTGGCTGTTAATCTCCAAGATCTCAAGGGCTTTTGGCAGTGGCCCATAATTGATGTGTTCACATGGCTGTTGTCTGACTATTAATGATTAGACAGCAGTGTTATCTACCAGCTAAATCATTGTTGCTTATAAATCACACTTGATAAACTGCAGTTTCATTTCTTTAAAGAGTCCATACATGTCTACATACTTTGATAGAACTGCCAGAGGCATTTCATGATTCTGTGACAGCTTAGATTAGGTTTATTTTTCATTTCTGTTTGACAAAATATTAGACTTTCTAATGCACATAAAAGAGTCTTTTTTGTTGTTGTTGTTGTTCCTCTAACAAGACTTTCAGAGAATGATAGGCAGAGAAAGATTACCCACTCTCGATGGGAAGACGTGCAGGTTGGGATGCCAGGTTACATTTTTGCCTTCGCTACTCACTCCAAAATGAAGTTTCTGGGGGCCATACTCTGAAAGAAGAAGCCAGTGAGGGAGAAGTTCTCAGCATGTGGGCCTGTAGTCAGATTGTGACATGGCAAGGGTAGGCCTTCTAGAACTGTGAGATTGTGCTGACTATTTGGTCATAGTACATATTGAACCCCTGCATCAAGGTAAGATTCTGCTTTATAGAAGGGTAAGAGGAAGCAAGAAGGTTTTATAAGAGGAAGAGGTAACCCCACAGAAATCGTATCTGTAGTCTTCTTTCAGTACCCATAATGGAGACACAATGTTGGTCACAGACACACCCAAAGCCCCCTATCTCCCTGGAACTGCGGGTGCTGCAGAAATGAAACCAGGTGACATGTTGCCCACACACTGGGCCTTGATTGGGAATCTCCACTGAGCCTTGGCCCCTTTTCTGTCACAAACTCTTGAGGCCTGAGCTAACTTAATCTATAAAACTTTTTTTTTAAAGAGGACAAAATAATTTCCAAGGTCGTTGTGCCTCTTATCATTCTGTAATTTTGCAATATCCTTGGGCTACATTGCCCCAGAGCCCCTCAAACAAAGCCTTTTTGCTAACATTAGTTAATTAATCTTCACTTAATTTTTGAGATATAATATTATTAGATTTTAAAGAGATGCCTAAATCAGAGTTATTTGTCAATATTTTTAAAACTGGGTTTTTAACTTGGATTAAAAAGAAATTAAATTGCTATTAAGAGAAGTTTATAAAATACGCCGGAGGTTAAATACATTTACAACTTCTATTCAGAATAAAATTACGTTACATGGCAATGTTTGGAATTGGGGTTTTAATACATTGTTATAATTAAGAGTTATTAGCGTTCTAGAATACAAGAATGCAGGAGAATACACCTCACACCAGCTTTCCAGAACAAATCCCACCCTCCTCTACCAAAAAAGGAGCTATGGCTGCTAATCAAAAGTTTGGCAGTTTGAATCCACCAGCCACTCCTTGGAAACCCTATGGGGCAGTTCTACTCTGTCCTGTAGGGTTGCTATGAGTTCGAATCGACTCGATGGCAACGGGTTTGGTTTTTTTGGTTTCTACCAAAACAAAACACAAAACAGAAGTCACATAAGACCTCAGGATGCTCAGTTATTATTAAAAATACTTTAAGTTGTTGGTTAATAAATGCTTAATAGATGTGCTCTTAATATAATGTGTGATGTTTATGTCAAACCATTTCTCCAATGTATTTTCTCACTTGTGTCCTCAATTCTAGGCACCAACTTTATTCCTTAACTGCCTGAGAGTTGCCTTTGACATAAGCCCTTCTTTTCCCCTAGTAAATTTTAGGGCTGTAGTTAAAATTAGCACCATAGTCAAGGACTAAACGATAATTGATGTGTTAACATTGATGAACAGAAGTACTTAAGCTGCTTATTGTAAAATGATTTGTGATTGAAGGACATAACCCTCCCCTTTTTTTTTATTTAACAAAACATTTGAAACATAAGTTGTTTTGGTTATAGTTATTAGATCTTAATGTACTGTGGGAAAAATCCATTATTAACTTCAGAAGATAGTCTTTCAGTGATTTAAATGGATGCTTCATTTAGTTATAATACATAAAACAACTGCATTAGAGTGTCTAATGCAGCTGGAAAATATGAAAAAATTGCATTAAAAGGTATTGAGTATGGTTTTGATTATGCAGAATATGTATGCACGTGTAAGGGCTGGATGATATTAAAAATAAAAATAGCTGGAATATTTTAAGAGTTTTTTACACCACCTTTAAATAATATTTTCTTTAAAAAGTTTATATATGTGTATATTTTCTTTAAAGAGTCTGTACATGTCTACATACTTTGACAGAACTTCTTTTATGAAATGTATTACAATTTTGGCAAAAATAAGTATGCATTCTTTAATTTTAAAATGATACCAGTTCTTCTTGACTGATGATTTAAATCATGATTCAAATCAGCTTGATTTAAATTTAGCTTAGTCTAATGCTAAGTCTGTGCAGGTGTTTATCAAGATTAACTGGAAATTATTTTAACATTAAGGGAGAACATGATAGAAATATATATTTTGATATAATTATGGGAAGCTTCCTCACCCACAGATTGCTTACAGTTTGATATTAGTGTATAGAATATGTCACCCATTGTCATCATCACATCATACAAAATTTCTTATTCATTGGTTAAGAAATCTCAAACGGGTCACAGTATCCACAATAAAAGTTGTGGTCACATGTTGATTTTGGAGCTGATCTGATATGATTCTGTGTGACCAAGATTTAAAACAGGTACTACTCGATAGGTATGAGATTGGGTAAGTCACTGCCCAATTATTAGTCTTAATATTCAGTTATAGCTGTATAAAATCTGTTCTGAAATAAAAGGCATATGTAAAAATGAATAAATAGTCTGGAAATATGAGTGCTAAATAGTGTGACTGTATCCCCCTCCTCCCCATCCGTCCCCATTCCTTTTTGGCTTTCAGTAGTGAATACCTAGATTGGATCAGTGACTGTGCTAGTATAAGCAACACCCAAAACCCAAACTCACTTCTGTTGAGTTGATTCCAACTAATAGCAACCCCATAGGCCTTCCAAGGGTTTCAAGGCTGTAAATCTCTATAGGAGACTGCCACATCTTTCTCCCATGGAGCTGCTGGTGGTTTTGAGCCCCACCAACCTTTCGCTTAGTAGTCGATCACTTTAACCACTGTGCCACCAGGTTTCCTTGCTAGTATAAATGGATGATAATAATATTCATTTTAATTTACATTTGTGTATTCTTTTGAGACCATTTTCACCAAGTTTATTTCATTTCATTATTTAAGTACCCCTATTTTTTTTTTTTATAAAATAGCTAGGGCAAGCATTCTTAATTCCATTTTGTGGATGCTGACATTTGAAGGTCCTGGCCTCATTCTTATACTAGGATTCCTCCCAGGACACCAGCTTTTGGAAAATGAGAAGATAATTATTTTCCCTAAATGAAATCTTGTTATATGACCAGTTCTAAATAAGTGAATTTTCAATTATAAATCCATCCCCAGATATTTTGAGTATTTTAATTTTTATTTAATTTGAGAACTATCCTCTGATTTTCAGAGACCTCTGTGGCATTATTTTTAATATGTTGGCTTAGCCACGTGACAAATTAAACAAGACCTGTCGGAATCGACTTGACAGCAATGGGTTTATAAACATATTTTATTGAGGTTTGTGGGAACAGTGCATGCTGGGGACAACAATAGTCGACAACCTTTGTAGCACAGTTTTGTGATGGATGTAATAGGGGTTTATACGGATTGTCTCATTTAATGTGCCTACTACGTTAAGTACAACAGTTTATCCTGGGATCCCCACTTTATAGGTAGAAAAATTGAGGCTTAGAAAAGCTCTGTGAATTGTTCAAGATTATGTAGCTAGTAAGTACTCAATCTGAGAGTCAAACACAGAGACGGCACTTTTACCTATTACACTATCTTACCCAGCTCAGAAGCATAAGTGGGCAAGTGCTACTGACTTGTCTGCCATTATGTGATACTGACTTGTCTGCCATTATGCTCTGAGAAGTAACTTCTGCTGGAATTGGTGGTTTTAGTTGTCCCATCTATGACTAAACTTCTGGATGAAAAATTTTCAAATTTCTGGGAGTGCCTGATTCATTTCCAGTCTCCAACAAAATGTGTTTGAGAACAGTAATTGTTACAGTTAATTCATTCACTTGTGAGAGAAATTAAAACTAAGCATTCTGCTTTCAAGATTACAAGTATTACGAAAAACACGCTGCAATTACACAAGATGCCTGTTTTTTTCTATTCCTGAAGGAATGTATGTATATATAGTCAACAAATGATCTATATTTATATATAGTCCATACATTATTTATAATATTTATATGAAAATTCATTTGTCTGTAAGCACTACGAAGGCAGCGATCTTGTCTGTGTTTATTATCATTATATTAGTGCCTAGGACAATGGTTGGCATAATCAAAAGGTGTTCAGTAAATATTTATTGAATGATTTAAGTTATGATTCTTTAAGTTAGCAACTGATACATAGCTTCTCATGTCTCTCCTGGATCATGGCTTCTGGGTTTTATTAGGAAAGCTAGGAGTAGTGGGTATATTAATTTGTTTTCTTTCCCCCTTACTCAGAAACAGATCTTTATTTGTACTTCTTGTTCCCTATACTTCTCTTCTACCCTCTTTATTTTGTCTTCCTTTCTGCCCTCTTCCAGCACACTCCCGTCCCCTTTCCCCAACTGCCAACATGTAAAGTCCAAGGTAAACCTAAGCACACTATTAAAAATACAAGCATTTCCCATTAACTAGAACAGGGGTCAGCAAACCTTTTCTGTAAAGTGCCAACAGTAAATTTTTTTATACCTCATGGGCAAAGAGGCAAAATCAAGGATATTATGTAGTACTTATATAATGAGAGAAAGCAGATTTTCACAGTTTTTATTGATAAAATTTAAATTACGGTGATAATTGAGTGTATATTTTTTTGTAATACAGGTCTACTGATGAAAAGAAAAAAGGAGCCCTTGTGGCGCAGTAGGTAAAACGCTTGGCTGCTAACTGAAAGTTTGGTGGTTTGAACTCACCAGCTGCCCTGAGGGGGAAAGGCCTGGTGACCTGCTCCCATAAAGATTACTGCCCAGAAAACCGTATCGGGGAGTTCTACTCTGTCCTGTGGGATCGCTATGAGTAGGAATCCACTTGAGGGCACACAACAACAACAACAATGAAAATAATGGATTCTTTTTTGGGGGGGGAAGGAAGAGTAACATTTCACTTAAATGAATTCAAAGGTAGTGTTTGCTATCATCCAGTCGACTGATTGCAAGAGTTCATTTGTGAAAAAAAAAAAAAAAACATTCTTAGCTTGCAGGCCTTACGTAAACTGGCAATGGGCTGGATTTGGCCCACGGGCCCTTGTTTTGCTGATCCCTGAACTAGACTGGCTCAAGAGAAACCCAGAGCAGGGTAAGCTGCCCTTGGTATTCTTCCCCTGTAAATGCTCATTGCTCCAAGCCTAGAAATGGAAGGTTTCTGGGAGGTGTAGGGGCTGCACTATTGGGTCCCCAACAGCTGCTGGGGTGAAATTATGGGATATTTTGGGCATCAGCAGCCTTTAAGTAGGCTAGAAGCCCTGTTTTTCTGGAAGGTGGAAGTTAGGAAGGGACATTGGGCCAACAACTTCTCAAGGGCAGGCACTGTCTCTTCTTGCCTTCACCCTGGAGTTGGACACCAGACCTGTGAGACCACCCTGATCTCAGAGCTCCTCTTTCCTTTGGTTTCTGTCACTCTACACTCCAGTTTGCTGTGACTTCAACAGCTACTGTTTTCCTCTTTCTGCCTCATAAATGTTGAGGACTGCAGGGTTCTGCCCTCTTCATACTCCTTACATTTTCCCTGAGCCATCTCATTTGCTCCCCTGGCTTCACTGAGAAAATGAAGTTTTCTCTATGCCAGTGACTCTTCTTTAGATATTTCTCGAGTTCCAGACATTCTTAATCCTAGAGCTTCCTGACAGACATTTCCTCACAGGTATTCCTCTGCCCACCCGCTACCTCCACTACCCATCACAGGGAATGACAACATAACCAACCATAATGGAAACCTGAGACTTATCTTTGAGTTCACCTTCCCCCACCTCCAGTCAGCCTTTCCTCTCCATCCCTACCAAGACTGCCTTCTCTTCTTTTGAGTACTGTAATGGCTTCCTAAGTAGTTTTTCTTCTTACAATCTCCACCCCACCCCCCCCCCAATCTGTTTTCCTCACAGTTTCCAGTGTGCTTTTCACCAAATGAAAATCTGATCCTCTCATTTCCCTATTTAAAAATCCTCAGTGCTCTCTTCTGACCTCACAGTAAAACCTCATATTCTTAGGCTGGCCTGGGCTCTTTGTGAACTGCCTGATTCTCCAGCCTCACCTCTTCCCATTCTTCCTGACCCCCTAAGTTTTGAGCCCCTTAAAAAAAAAGTGACTTGCAGAGCCACTCAGCTCTGCCCACACTCTGATCTCTTCATCCATCTGTGAACACTCCCTGCCCCACCCCCTTGGTGTTCCCACAATGCCTTGGGCTTAACTGACCATCCAGCCCAGGCCACATGCTGCACTGCAGCCACTGTTTGTCTCCTCTGCCAGCATGGGGCTCTGTTAGGAGCGTATATACGGTCACTTGCTGAAAGTTTGCTGCCTGAGGGAATGACTTCCCCAACAGTGAGGTGGCTTTAAGTAGCAAACTTTGTGGGGGAGGAGGAGGGTATGGGATTAACATGTCCTCCTGTCACACAAACTAGGCCCTTACACCATCCCCGACTCGCTCGTTGAGGTTGAAATAATATTCAATCGTGTACCCTCTCTCCTCTGCCTTAGCTTATGTTTACTTTTGTTCTAAAGCAGAATGGCTTAGCATCGTTTTATAAAAATATTAAGGTCCCCCCTTCTAAAAGTAGACATGATCATGTTAAACTTCAAGCAGCACAGAAGGATTTAGGATGACATATAATCCCCTCCTCCTTGGTGTGTTCTCATATGGATACAATTTCTAGGAGGAGGCATTCTGGAGGGTGATCTATCGGCTTTTAAAATCTGCTCTGTCTGCCGTTGGGAAAACAGAATTCTGGACCTATGAGCAGCTCTTTTCTGTGAGACTCTGAGAAGGAACTCTTTAAAGCTTGGGTTATGGTGTAGATGTGGCAGAGAACATGGCAAACCTCACCAGGGTAGTCTATGGTCTGTTACTTTTGCTTCTGACTCTGTAGTTAACTTAGCTCTGAAAACTTCCATTTTCAAATATTTGATGAGAAAACGCACCCCTGCCTTTCTGTAGAGCTGTAGTAAGAGTGAATGTGAGTCCTTTAAACCCTGTTTCCCTCTAGTCAATTTCGACTCACAGTGACCCTAGAGGGCAACTGCCCCATAGAGTTTCCAAGGAGCACGTGGTGGATTCAAACTGCCAAACTTTTGGCTAGCAGCTGTATCACTTAGCCACTACGCCACCAGGGTTTCTGAGTCCTTTAAAGTGCCCTTGAAAATAGGTACATAGATGACCGTAGGAGCTTTTATGATTTTCTTTTAACACACTTCCATTTCTGTTATAAACTATGGAGCACTTTACTGAGTCATTTATTGCGATTCAGTATGACATGAAAATTATTTCAATTTCTTGAAATTGGTCAGTATTTTGAATCAGTATTTGGAAGGAATAGGGACAAGAAGTCCATGCTAAGTCTCATTAGAAATATGATGGATTTTTGTGGAAACTGTTAAAGATTTTGTAGGGAGGAGAGTACATGGTGGTACCAAGATGGTACCATGGACAGGGAGTAAAAAAAATGTCCCCTTCTGTGGCTTTGTAAAAGGGGTTTTTGACTCTGTCCACATAACGTGACCTTACTTTCATTCTTTTTTTAGTTCCACATGCGACCCAGGTACTTCCTTATTATTTAGTTTGTTATAGCCAGCATGTACCGTGTTAGTAATCCAGTTGTCTAAATTTTTAGTTGAAAATACTCATTTGTGTTGTTACAAGTGAGACTCACTAATATGAGGTGAAAAAAAAAACTGCTGTTGAGAGGAATGAGAGTAAACTGATTCTCTTCGCCAAACAGGCTTTTCTTTCCTTTTACCCCCTTCACATTCCCTTCTTAAATCATGCCCATGTCTAAAAGGGTGAGAGTGTGAGGCCTTCAATGTTTCTTTACCTTACAAGGAAAAATTAAGGGGCCTTTAAAAACAGGCAGTGTATTTATGGGCAGTATCTACTAAGATACATCCAGTATTCAGGTGGTTTTGAAATGGCTTGTTCACTAATATAGGTGCACCACACATTTGCAACACTGCAAAATCCAGGATTAAAAATCCCGAGCTTACCATTGAGGTTTTTAAAAGTCTCTCACTTTTAAGGGGCTGGGAAAAAGATTTAATTGATAGAAAGGGATTTGCTTGGAACTTTTGAGGAATTCAGCTTTGTACAAGGTAAAGGGACTAATGAAAAGGATTAATCCAAGAAGACAGGCTTTTTTAATACCTTTGTCACTGTCTTCTTTCTTTGCGGCTTATTTTTGTGTTTTTGAGTGTCTTTGGAATAGGCAGGATGAGAGGAAATCAGAGAACACTTATGGGTAAGATATGAAAACACTGATCATTTACTGCTACTATTTAAAGCACAGCCAGCTCTCAGAGCAGTGAAAGATGTCAGCGGCACTTTTAAAACAGCTTAAGTATCTGTGTTTCAGCAGTAGGACTGGTTTTTTTTTCAAAGAACACAAATGAAGCTAAGTGTATGACAACCGATGTGGTGTGGTGGAGAGAGTCCTCAGGGCTGGAGTCCCGAGGCCCCTCTTCCACCTCCAGCGGCGTCACTTGACTATGGAACGCTACACAATTGAGGGTCTGCTAGGGGAGAATTTGGCTTAGATTCAAAACAAAAACATTTTTTTAAGACACTGAATAGAGTGGTTTAATTACTCTGTCTTTATATGTGCAATACCTTCTGTTTTGCTAGAGGATAAAGTTAAAAATAGTCACCGTTGTTTCTGGCATGCATTACACATGTGGTTGGCCCATGTGTGCCTCTGCTTTGGGGTCTGCATATTTGGCCATTTCTAGGGTGATAAGCTAATGGTCAATGAACACCTCCCCCTGCAGCGCCTTAGAGACTCAGGGTTGGCATTCTGCCTGTGGTTTTAACGTGGCTGGGATCCTGGCTGGGAATGGCAGCACCTGTCTTGGCTCTGTTGGACTTGGGGCAAGAGCCCTGGTGCATCCCCAGGCAGAGTCTTACCCGGTCAAGCTACTAAACCTATAGCAGCACTTTTTAAGATGTCTTTGCTTGCTTTTTATTTAGGGCAGTGTGAGCCCTGGTGGTGGAGTGGTTAAGAGCTCAGCTGCTAACCAAAAGGTTGGCAGTTCGAATCTACCAGCTGCTCCTTGAATACCCTGTGGGGGCAGTTCTACTCTATCCTAGAGGGTCACGATGAGTTTGGCTTTGGTTTTTGGAGTGGTTTTCATACCTGGGATGAAAAAATGGAAATGGTGATATAATAATTCCCAGTCAGTGTGCCTAGTTGTAGACTTTAGGATTGGATGATTTAAAACAGCAGTGACAACCACAAAATAAAACCTGAGGTTTGGTTTCTGAGGTTTTTAAATGAGGTCTCTGAAGGAATTGCAGTATTTGCTTGAAAGTACCGAGATGCCCTATTCCAACCTATGTACAAAATAAGGTGATTTAGATATGTGGCTTCCAACATACAGAAAAGGGTCAGAAAATACCTTTGGAGAAAGGTTTCTTTCCATCTCTTGTTCTATTTTAACATTTAGATAGGGTTTGCTTTTGATGGTAGAGCATTGTAGATTCAAGTTCTGGCTCGGCCACCAATCTTAAGTGGTCTTTTAAGTTAGTGTCCCACGTTTCCGTTTCTTCATCTGTAAAATACCTCCCTTCACAATCTTGCTGTGGAGCTTGCACATAAAGTACTCAGTAAATCTCTTCTACATTGTGCAAAATAGTAGCTGCTGCTGTTGTTACTATTTTTAAGAGAATACCTATGGGCTTTGAAATCAGAGAGGGCTGGCCTTGAATTTCAACTCCTTGGAGAAGTTGCCATCCTCTGAGATCTTCAGCTTCTGCCTCAGTTAAATGAGGATACTGTGAGAATGAAAGGGTTGGAATATGTACGGTGTCTGGTACACAGGAGACCCTTAGTAAGAATTTGCTCATGTTATTCCCACAGCAGGCTGTAAAGTATACATTATTTAGATCATGGTTCTGAGAGGAAAAGTCTCAACCACATTTAGGAGACACAGATTAAGAAATGACCAAAATACAGTTGTTTCAGGTCTGTCTGTCACAGATGGAAATTCACCCTTGACAGTTAATTTTGAAGAAAAAATCAGTGCTCACGGAAGCAGTTTTTTTAAGCTTCCTTGGTTTTGTTAATGAAGCTATGATGTCAGGCAACAAGGGTGGTGGAAATGCAAAGTAAGAGACTGCGGCCATGGTCACCTTTAAAGAGCTGTGATTTCCCCTATACTGGTGTGCAGTCTCTGTCTAATGCTTTTTTAAATTAAAAAGGTGACTGTGGGCAATCTCATAAAACAGCCAAATACCAGGATATGGAGAAAACGTGAGCGTTAAGTAATAGTGCCCCTGCGTGCTCATAGAATGTAAAAATAATGACTCTGAGCAAACTAAGACACCATTCCCACTCAGATTGTTGGTGTTCAGAGGATCCTAGGATTGAGGGGTTAATAGTAGGATAAGTATGGAGATTCGTGGCAACAGATGGAAGAAACCTGGGGCAAGCTCCCCTGTCAGCATTTAGACATGACACGGGAACGTGGGAGGGAATGTGTTCATGGGGAAGGCTGGCTTGTCTTCAGCCCTGGATTCTCCCTTTCTCCTCCTGCCTGGCAGTACTAGCTGTTTCATGCAGCAGAGCCACCCGAGTGGCTCTTTGTTGGGGTGGGGTGGAACAGGAGTGCTCTCAGGAGTACCCACCAGTCCTGCCCTGGCGAGCCTCCCTCATTGGCTGTCAGTTTCCTGGTACTGAAAACCATCACCGACTGACACAGTCAGATGCTCGAGTGATGAGAAGCTGCCACAAACAGCACTCCAGCTTTGGAGCCTTCCTTATTAATCAGCACTCAGGAAGCCCTTGAAATAAGGTGAACAGAGAAAATATTGCCAGAATCTCTCTGCAGATTTTTTTTTTTTCCTCCAGCCCTCTGATTACACACCCTAAGTGCCGCTGCTATCTCTGTGTAAATAACCTTTTCTTCCCCGCCTCCCTCCATCCTCCCTGCTTCCCCACTCCCATACTCTTGGGCGCTCTGGTGTGATAAATAGCCAGGCTACTGCTCGGCGTGCACCAACACCTGGGAATAATCATGCAAAAATAACAGTGAGAGACTGCCCTGCGTCTGTTCTTGACATTAACTTTCCTCGGTTTGACAGGCTGCCACCACCAGCTGTTAGACTTATGGGTCTTTTTTTTCCATTGGAGATGGCTGCTTTCCTGCTTTCCTCTTTTGGGCTCTAATGGGTTACATCAGTGTCCCATCAAGATGACAGGAAAAGAGCTTTGACAAGGGAACATTGCTAAAACCAGTCAGTTCTCAGTTCTGATCTTTTATTCCAGTTATCAGTATTATTAGACTAATAATCCCCCACCTATTTGTAAATGAGGAATATCTCTTTAAAACTATATTAGGGGTTTTTCCCCCTCCTGCAAAAGGTATTCATAATTGCCTCTTGAATTGTCTTTGAATGTAGTGAATCCTAGCTTTTGTCCCTACAGGACTGAACCGTCTATCAATTTTATTTTAGTTTAGGTCTCAAATATATTTGTAATAATGATAATAATGTTGACAATAAACCCACTGCTGTTGAGTTGATTCCGACTCATAGCCACCCTGTAGGACAGAGTAGAAGCACCCCGTAGAGCTTCCAAGGAGCGCCTGGTAGATTCAAACTGCTGACCTTTTCGTTAGCAGCCATAGCTCTTAACCACTACGCCACGAGGGTTTCTAATATTGACAGTGGGGTAGCTATTATTTGTTGTAACTGTACGAGGCCCTGTTCTATGGTTATTTGCATGATCTCATATGGTCACTTTCGCCAGGTGTTATTTCCATTTTACAGATCTAGGCACTGAGTCCCAGAGAAATCCGGCGATTTGCCTAAGGTTATGCAGCTTATGGTAGAGCTTAGACTCCAGCTCCAAAGACTGATCCCTTCCCCATTCTCATGCATCCCTCCTTTCCCCCCTCCCCCTGCCCTTTTTTTCTCTTGTGCCTCCGTGGACAGCCATATGAATGCTGTTCTCACAGTTCCAATTTTGCTGTATTTCCGTGATTAGTTGATGAGTGCCACGGTGTTGCCCACTAAGCAGTGAGTCCCTGAGGGTAGGGACTGGTCGGCTTTTTCACACTCTTGCTCGGCTAGTAGGTTGTACTGTGTGCAGCACACAGCAGGTGTGCAATAATTGTTTACTGGGTGGATGTGTGATAGAGTTTAGGTGAGTAGGAGGAGACTTTTGGGAGAGCAATACAAGACAAAGGTGCAACAAAAGATTAGTGGGATGAGATTGTGCAGCAATACTGGGCTAATCAGGACCTTCATGGAGATTGCTGTAAGATGGGGGTGGATTAAGTGGGTTGACTACTGCCAGATGTCAGTGGATGAAAGAAGCACTATTTCCCCAGGCTGAGCTTCTAAGGTTTAAGCCCTTTTACTTATACTTTTAACATACTTTAACTGCAGTTAACCATGCATTTGAAGGGGATTATAGATTTATGTTAAGTATAGTAGGATATAAAAAGGAGATTTGTAAGGTGGTGTGTAGGGTTAGGGAGCTGTAATATCAGACCAAGGACTTTTTTTTTTTTTTTTTTTAAGTCTGTGTTTACTGAGCTAAGCACTGTGCTGAGCATTTACTGTGCATGAATTATATCTCACAGCAGCCACCTGGGAGTAATGATTATTAATAGTCTTCCCAGGGAGTTTTGTTCCCAGGGAGTTATTCCTAGTTGTCATTATTATTACATTTTTATTCCAGATAGATGTTACAGGAAGGTATTCATAATTCCCATTATTATTCCCATTTCCCAGGTCCAGACACTGAACCTTAAAGAAGCCAAGTAACTTGCTCTAGGCCCTCGCAGCAAGTGCCGACGGGCCAGGATTTGAACCCATACCTGTGTGCTAACAATTAGAGGTTCTGTACTTGGTATGCTGCCTCCTCCCGGGAAGACCTTGTGGAAATTGTTGCCCACCCTCTGCCTTAATGAGCTTCATTGGTTTGCAGAAATTATGGCTTAGTGTATGGACCAGTGACCAGAGAAATCAGGGTACAGTGGAACTGATCTTTTGTATAAGGCAAATAGCTATTGAAAATCCTTTAAAATCTTGCATTGGTATATGTGGTTTTGTGTTAGACATCATGAGATGCACAGAAGAATGGAAATGTTTTTTTGCGGGAACATCTCCCACTGGGGGCATTATCTAGCAAGGAAGAATTGGCCACACAGTTTCAGTTATTTCCCTCCCATCATTTTCTGTCTTCTGGTGTTGAATTCCTGTACATTTTCCGCATATAGGATGCTACTGTTTTATGCTCACCTGGGCTGCCACCAGATAGCTTATTGCCTTTGCACAAAAATGGACCTCCTTTTTTTCTAGAATGAGTAGGTTAGGCCAAATGTCCTTCTAGCTAAAATATTCTGTGACTGCCTCCAGAAAAGCAGGAGGCTTGAACTTCACTGCCTCTGCTAGGCAGCTCACCGTCAGGCTGAAGGGAAGGCGGCTGCAGCTCAGCACTGTCAGTTGGTGCCACAAGGGGTATGTACGCAGCACAGCACTTGCTCCAGTTATTATTTTAAGAGCTAACGGTCATTCAGACTACTCCGTATTTTTTTTTTTAATGATGGTCAAAAATTGGAGTGTTTTCAAAAGTAGCATACTTACCCCCAGCCCCCTTTCCACTTGATGACCTCTGGGAAAGAGGGGGCTGCAGTAGACCACACAGGTGGGCTTTGGACTTGAGTCCCTATCCTGAATCCTGAAATCCCACAGCGAGGGAAGGGTTCCTTTTTCTCCCCTCATCCCTGGCTTAGGTTCAAAGGAGCAGTTAGGAGTGCTGATCCACTTGCCTGTGGGAATGGCAGTTCTGAGCTCTCATGAGGAAGCCAGTGCAATGGAAAAACTAAGAGAGAAATTGATTTGTGTAAGTCAAAGATTTGAACATTTAAAACCATATATTACCAATCAAGTTTCAGAGTTTGAGCCTATTTTTACATTGCGGGAGGTCTGTGTACAATTAAGTTAGTATTTATAGTCAAACTCTGAATCTTAGCCTTATTTTAAAGTATGTGAGAACAGAGCTCCAAGGTCCTGCTAAGGTTTTATAAATAATCATCACCTAAACACATTTGGATTGTGTTCATGGAAATAAACACAGATAATGTACTTACTGGTCCTCCCTCAGGCCATCACGATTCTTTAGATATTTGATCTTTGGAATCACTTAATTATTCCCTTAATATGTAAACCAAAAATCCAAACCCATTGCCGTCGAGTCAATTCTCTGACTCATAGCAACCCTATAGGACAGAGTAGAACTGCCCCATAGTGTTTCCAAGGAGTGGCTGGTGGATTCGAACTGCCGAGCTTTTGGTTAGCAGCCTGAGCTCTTAACCACTGTGCCACCAGAGTGCCCACAAATATATAGGTGTATGTATATCTATATACTCACAAAGTTATATTACAATAGGGATTTATTCTAGAAATCCTGTTGTGATGGTATTTATCGTCAATATTGGAAGGCCAAAGAATATATTTCCCAATTGAGGAAAATGGGCCTCTGAGAGGTTAAATGGCTCTCTCGATGTCCTAAGCTAGTTAGGGACAGAGTTGGGGCCCAAATCTTAGTGACTTCTGCTGCATGCTTTGCCCCATTTTGTGCTCATTTCCAAAATCAGAGAACTGGTGCTAGGCCTCTTTCCTTCTTTTATTTTATTCTATTCCCTTGTCTTGTTTATCCAATTGAAGCTATACTCGTTCTCTTGGTATTAATATCTGTTGTCGATTAGGTGATGTAAAGAATATTTTCAGAATACTGAAAATTTTCAGTTTATGTGTGTAACATCAAAGTGCAGTCAGTTTGCAACTAACTCTACAGATACAGAAGTTGTTTGGAAACATGCAAAAAAAAAAAACTAAAAAAGGGCAGAGTAGCTGGTTGATGTTACCTTAGTCATCTTTAATTTTGGAAAAAGATTCTAATCTCTCACCATCTTTTAATTGCGATAAAGACTGTGAGGTAGCATTGGATTTCCCCCCTTTAAATTTCCTTCCTCAGAACCTCATTCTCCTTTTGTCAGCTCAGTTTTAAAATAGTAACTATCAGTGTGAACTTTGATCCACATTAAGGGGCATTTACACGAAAGCACAAATCACCATATCTGGGATTTGGAGCTGTTAAATGCTTTTCTTTCTTGGGCCATGTGATCAAGAATGCAGAACAATAAAAGGCATGGAGCAAAGGAAGTTTTATGGCAGCTTTGTGAGCAGGAAATTAAGTTTCTTTAACATGCAGATCGGTGAAGGGCTGTTCTGTTGCATCTTGGATTACTCAGGCAAGTGAACGTCAGTTTATCATTTTAGTGAAATGCAAACTGTAGAAATAGTTTCTACAGTCATATGAACAAGGAGCTGTCACAGATGACTGCTTCAGCTGTTTAACTAGGAGTAGAGTACACTTCCTCATATGACTTCTCTTAAAATACACTTTAAAAACAAAACAAAATGACTAAGGCTGTATGTTTGTAGCGAAGTGTTGATTTCCTACAAAGGTTAACTAGGAATATGTAGACAACTGACAAGATGATGTTTTACCAGAATGACTTTCTGTGTGCCCTTCTCACAGGACGTCGTCCTTTTTATGTAGGCCGTGTCTATCTGCAACATGAGGGCCTAGGTAATCTGGAGTCCTGATGCAGACATGCTTTGCATTTGGCTTTTTCACAATTGATAAGCCTTCAGCCGGGTCAAAGCTATTCAGTGGCAGTTATTAACAGCCCTCACAGTAGGCCAAATGAATGAATAGATTGGTTGGTGATCTGTGTATTTTAGTACATGTATAGCCTTAGATTTCATTATGGCCAGACTCCCACCATTTTTGTGGTGAAGAACTCCTTTGCTGCTGTCCTGAGGGTCCCCACCCCCCTCCCCTTAAAAAAAAATTAGGGGGGTACAAAGGAGACATCATTGCATCACAAGATCTGGTCTTTGGTTGTCATTTCTGTTTCCTAGGCTTAGAAAGCTGCTAAGCCTTGGTCAGACTCTTTAGGGATCTTTAAAAGTTGGGCCACTAAAGGGGCCTGTGCATTGGAGAAACCAAGTTCTGTTGGTGCTGGGCACACACATTTCTCTTCCAGTAGTAATTCTGCTAAACTTTGCAATAAACCCATACCCATTGCTGTTGAGTCGATTCTGACTCATAGCGACCCTATAGGACAGGGTAGAACTGCCCCATAGGGTTTCCAAGGAGCGCCTAGTGGATTTGAACTGCCAACCTTCTGGTTAGCAGTTGTAGCTCATAACCACTACACCACCAGGGTTTCCAAACTTTGCAATAGAGCATTTAATTAGGAGTTACTGCTTAATACATGCTAATAATATCCAGGTTACGTGATTCACTGTGTGTAATCGAGTTTATGTATTTTGTATATTCAGCAGAGTAACTTAATATATATTAGTAGTGATTTAATTCATTATGGTTTATAAAACACTTGGAATACAATTTTAGTCCATCTCTCGTGCTTAAATGTCCAGTAAGATGTATGTGGCATTTATTGGAGTTTTTACTTTGGCAAATGTGTTACAATTTTAAAAATAAGATTTCATCACTAGTGGGAAATCCTTTTAATTTTGCAAAGGCATATTTCCATTCAAGTCTCTTTGGGCTAAAGGTTGCCATTGGTGAATTTAGAAGACTTCTTTGAAGGCCTGCCTGTAATTCAGGAAGCTAGAGCTGGAATGTTTATTTTGTTTGGCATGAAAAAGTAAAACTCCACGTTTCTATTCTACTTTACATTTTGGCACTGTTCAGACAATCAAAATGAGTTGTAGTTGCCAGTGGAATTTGGAATGATGGTATATTCTGGAAGTGATGTGAACAGATGACATTGACAAGCAGCCATCGAATGCAGCACCACTGCAGTAAGCCTGTCTGTTTTTCAGGTTGACCCCCTGTTTACAGTGCCGGCGCCGCCACCACCGATTTCCAGCAGTCTCACGCCTCAGATTCTGCCCTCCTACTTTTCCCCATCTTCATCCAATATTGCAGCACCGGTTGAACAGCTTTTGGTTCGGACTCGTTCTGTGGGTGTCAATACGTGTGAAGTCGGAGTAGTGACAGAGCCAGAGTGTCTTGGGCCCTGTGAACCTGGGACCAGTGTGAATTTGGAAGGGATCGTGTGGCATGAAACAGAAGAAGGTAAATACAATTTATTTTTATCTATTTCCCCATGCCTTCCTCACCCTTCTTGTATTTATGTGTACCTTTGAGGGGAGTTGTTTTGTGGTATTCAGAGAGAAAAGAAAAGTGGATTTTGTTGGAACAAAAACTGTGTTTGGCCTCTTGTTCATAGCTGTTTTTAGATTCAGGCTGAATCAGGTGTCCCTGAAAGAGGTTCCCCACTTTAAGTGCTATGATGAAGGATGGGGAGAAGCAGGCTGAGGGTTACTCTTTCCCCTGAAAGGTGTGGTAGAAACACAGCCCCTTCCCTGCCCGTTTACTCAGCCAGCCACCTGGCAAATGCAGTCCATTAGTCACGTGGGAAACAAGGGGCGAGAGAAATGAGTTAGGTTTAATTTATCATTCCTGTTGGAAAATAAATCAGAGCATATGCCACACTGATGGTGGATCCAAACCATGGTTGGCCACATGTCATAGCACATGATCATCAGGTACGATGTGTTTCAGTGGCCAGTGTCATTAACAGAGGCCAAGAGTGATTGAAAACTACAGACCAAAAAAAGAGCTGTGCTGCTACGTGGGGAACTAGGACAGTAGAAAAGATAAGGAAGAGGGTACGCCAGGGTCCACCAGGGGAACAGAGTAAAATGAAGGACACGGAGGAAAGATTTTTTCCCCCTTAAAGCTAGATTGGTCTCCAAGGTAAAGGAAATGACAATCCAGAATATCATAGTTATTTTGGGAGAGGACAGTGGTGTCACCAGGGGAGCATGGGGGTACAGGCTGTACCGGGTGACACTGTCAGAGGGGGCAGGTGACACCAAAATGACTGTCTCTGAAATTATCCTTGAAGTTAGTTATAACAACAAAAACATTTTTCATAAGTCCAGCTTACATGTATCAGTATACCTACAAGGCTAAAACTCTATGCTAATTTACTCTTTGAAACTTCTCATGTGCTCTGGTCAGAGCCGTCATTTATTACACAATTGACATGGTCTCATCTTCATGCACTGTTGTTTTTGTTGCCGCTGATGTTTTTATAGTCACTGATTTCATCTAATTTTCTGGGGCTTTAGCTACAATATTGTGGTAGTTAGTATTTGTGAACCTATATCAATAATTCCTTTTGAGAGTGAAGTAGTAATTAAAGGAAAAGAAGGAGTGCTACGTGGGAATTATGATTCGCAAGTAACATCAGTACAAAAAAACATTACTGAGGATTGTGTATGGTCTGGTATGGAAAGAGATCCATGAGGAAGGGGAGGGTGACCACACTGGGTGACACCAACCCTAGAGATGCGACTGGGAGAGGAGTGAGGACAAGGATGAAAATGATAAAAAGGATCTGAGACTTGAAGTCATTGTTCAGTTTCCTCTGTATCAAGGGGAAAAAAATTGAGGATTGAAAATAAAAGGGAGAAGATACAAATATGCAAAAGAGGCTTGGCGGATAGGAGATGCTAAGTGCCTGGAGGGCGTTTGGGGGACGTGGTAGTTGAGAGAAAGTAGTTAAGGATGTGAGAAATTGGGGAATGAAAGGAGAGAATAAAAAAGAATGAAAATTACACTGAGTTGGTTTGTAAACTTTCACTTAAAGCACAATAAAAATTATTTAAAAAATGAATGAAAATTAGGTGACAGGTGCAACTATTATTGTTAGAAGGCAGAGAACAGCTCAAGCTATTTCAAGATAGAAAACCAAAAATTCATATTCAAATCTTTTAATTCCACCTATTACATTCAATATGCTTGTTTGTATACTATATTTGTAACTAAAAAATTCTTAGATAGTAAAGAACAAAAGGACTGTATTCTACAGGAAGGAAGCACAGGAAGGGAATGAAAGCAGCAGACATGGTGAGCCCTCTTTTTTGCTCAGGTGGAAGGGAGAGTTAAATTTGCTTTTGGCTTTAGAATTTTTTTTTTATCCCCGCCCCCCCCCTTGGTATTTTTGTTTTTTAATTTGGGTCTTCAGATATTCTGGGGGATTAAAAAAAAGAAAGAAAACAAAAATCATTGCTGTTGAGCCACTGTTGACTCATAGTGACCCTATAGGACAGAGTAGAACCACCCTATAGGGTTTCCAAGGAGTGGCTGGTGGATTCAAACTGCTGATCTTTTTGGTTAGCAGCCATAGCTCTTAACCACTGTGCCACCAGGGTTCCTTTATGGGAAGCCATTTGAAATAATACCATGAAACCAAATTGGGAGGAACTGAAGGAAGAGGAGGTGGAATTCAATTTTTCCCATTTTGTTTCCCTGTACAGACACCCTGCAGTGCAAGGCCCAGTGTGGGCAACAGCCTCTCTTCATTACCCCTCTTTGAGTTGTGCCTGGTTGTCTTCCCTACATCTGAGAGGTAGATAAGGGTTTCAGACTGGTATCTTGGTGAGAAAATATAGAAAAAGAGCTAAGTCCTAAATAAGGTCACAGTTCATTAGTTGATGTGCATATTTCCAGGAAAAGGAAAGGCTTTGGAAAGAATAGGGTTAATCTTCAATAAACTTGAAAGTAAGATTTTCTTGTACTTGGATGATTGACTTGTTAGAGTGGAGCACTGTCCTACCATTTCTTAGTCATGACTTAGCGCCCGTCAGTTTATTGCTTGTCTTGATTTTATTTATTCAAGTGTGGGATAGGATTGAGTTCCTGCAGTGTCACCACACTGGGTGGTAGATGTTGTAAAATTAGCCACAGACTCTCTGGGACAGCTGTAAGGCTTGGATTATTTCTCACTTTACTTTGCTTAGAAGTGTGCTTAATTTTGACTTTCAACCCTAGCCTCCAGTTAAAGATGGGCTTATTTCGAAAAATCTGTGTTTCAAAACTATTGCAGTACATGGGTTGATGGGGAATTCTGGTACTCCGGACATGTGCTGGAAACCTTGGTGGTGTAGTGGTTAAGAGCTATGGCTGCTGACCAAAAAGTCAGCAGTTCGAATCCACCAGGCACTCCTTGGAAACCCTATGGGGCAGTTCTACTCTGGCCTATAGGGTCTCTATAAGTTGGAATCGACTTGACGGCACGGGTTTGATTGGCCATGTGCTTAAATAACTTTGAAGTATTATTATTCATTATTATTATTTGGCGGTGATATATGTAAAGCCTCACTGCAAAGGGCTCCACCCTGTTTACTGAAAAATCAATCTCCTGAGTCATGTGTACCTGCTTTTATATGCTCTCATTGTCATCTCTGGGGAGGTGCTCCGTAGAGTCATGCAGCAGGCCAGTAGCTTTAGATGGTTTTCAGGCACAGTAGCAGAGCCCTTGGCAGCCACAACCTTGTCTTTACTGCCTCACATTCTCCAAGATTTGGAATGTGTGGATGTTTACTGTGGTGACAAGAAGGAGCTGGAGCCGTTAATAGAGTTATTCTTGCTGAATAAACTAAACTTCTGACCTCCACAGAGTTTAAGAATTCGTTCTAGCAAAGGCTTGGGTCATAAGATGTGTGTTTAACGTGCAACCATTTTCAAGAGTGCTCCATTTGCATTTTTTCTCAGTACAGCGTGTTTAAAGTTTTTGTACCAATTTAAAAATTAAACCCACTTAACCATTAATTTTTTCCTTTTGTGGAAAACAAAGAGAGACACAGAACAAACACGTTTGGAGCCAGTTATTTGGCAGAGCTAAAAGAGACGGATTTGGGGCAAAAGGGAGGGGAAAACCTCAATAGTTTTGTAGTGTGAAGTTTCACTAACAAAGAGCTTCAAGTCAAGCCACTTATAAAACTGTCAGTTGCCTTTGATTAATGTCCTTTAGATTGAATTGAATAAAATCACTTCCCTGGTATTTGTGTTTTGCAGGCATTAGATGATGAGTACTATTTTTCACAAAGCGAAATATGTTAGCGCAGTTGTGTGCGTATTGTGTGTGTGAAGGCCATGTATGTGTTTTTGGTTTGTTTTAGTTTTTTTTTTAAGATACTAGAAAATTCAAGTGTCCATATCTGCAGTCTTTTGGGGGGAATATTGAATACTTTTCCTATTCCTTTGGGTGGTGGTGGGGAACTACAAGACTGGAATTTGAAATCCCAACTTAACACTTAATTGTTTCTTATACTTGCAGTTCCTCATTAGAGAAGGTTTCCTTTAGTCACATTCTTTCCCTTTGGTGTCTTTACTGCCAATACACGAAGTCCTGGTTGCCTAAGAACCAAATTGTACTCAGAAATAAAGTGTTACGAGTGAAGCACCCTCTGGAAAAAATTAGTGGGTTTCAGATCATGCTTAATAGGAGAGAAAAACTCTGACCGCATTTGGATGTTTGGTTATTCTACTCTGATCTTTCTTTAAGGTGAACACATAGGAGCAATGATGTATTGTACAAAATTACTCGCAGATGTTGCAACGAATTTCCTTAGCATTTCATTCCTGACATTTGGGACACATATGCCTATGTATAGTTATTTGTTTCAAAATTTTCTCCTTTGGGGGGGGGGGATGAAAAAAATGGTGTATCCAGCCATGTGTGTAAACACATATGTGTTGAAGTTGGTTTTTTAGCTTTTGTGGATGCATTTTCTGTCTGATTTTCGTTGACTCTTGTTGCTTTTTGGGCTTTTTTTTTTTGCTAGAACCAAGAACATACTTGGTTTAGCTGTGTCCATCATTCAGCATTATGTCCTTCATTTACCACCACTCTGTCATGTCCCTCAATGCTCCTACTGGTTAAGCAAAGCCACTGAAGAAAAGGAATTGAGAGAAGGAAAGCTGTTATTTGCTAATGATGTCATTTTAGATTATAAGACAGTGGTTCTTAACTATGCCAGTGCCTTTGAATCACGTGAGTAATTTTAAAAAAACATGCTGATGTCCAACCATCACCTCCAGGCATTTAATTGGTCTGGTTTGGTGACGTGGTGTTGGTGTATTTTCAGAGCTCCCCAAGTAAGTCTAATGTGCAAACAAAGTTAAGAATAGTGTCTCGGGGAGAAAGCAGATGTCCTAGCCCTTTGCAAATTGCTTGACCTTTTCCCTTGAAGAAAGTCAGATGAATTATTGTCTCGTTTAAAATATAAAACAGGTGAGAGATACCCACCTTCCTTACCTCACAGGGTAACTAGTGTCTGTCAAGGTGCTGTAGAGTGGCAGGTGAGGGTAGTTGTTTAATCACTGTGCTAATGAGAAGAAGGCTCCAGCTTTGATCCTCAACATGAACTCCACAGAGGATTTGAGGGGATGAATGAACAACTAATTGGTACCACTCTTCTAATGTATTACAATAGTGTGGACCTTACTATAGGTTTCTCAAGTGAGCCAGATACATAGTTTTATTTCTGTGTGGCCTCCACTGAATTACTTTGAAATAGTTCACCAACCTGGAGCATTAAGAAAAAATAATAGCGTAGCCAATAGAAGATGGTACTCAGAAAATCATTCAGAGCATACAAAGCCAACCTGCAACAGTGAATGTAGTTTTAAAGAGAAGACCTAACACCAGATGTGTTAGAGGAAAAATAAATGCTTGTTTATATGAGCTCCTTCACCTGATGTTCTATGTATTTTCCAAGGAAAGAAAAGTGGTCTTGGGAATGAATATTTAAGGATAATTACTGGAGAAGTAAATGGTTTTCTTTTAAAACCACCAGAGATATTCCTAAATTCTTCTACTTTTCCTTTATCTCCTAAGTACGGAAGAGCAGTGTTTAAACATGCAATATAGGGGCTTTCAAGCTAATTCATTTCAAAGCAAAAGATTCAGCATTAATGACAATGGAACTGAAGTGTGGGATGGCTATTCCTATTCTGTAGCATTTACTTACCATCTTATTACTTAACACGAACATTTCTTTTCAACTTCTGACTCATTTGAGAAAAGCTTAAATATTAGTCCAGGCTTACTTTGTGTTTTCAGTAACTGAGCATGGAGTTGGTACAGTATTTAACTAATTGAAATATTTCTATTGATTGAAATAATTCCCAGTGATTTTATATATTCAGCCTTGACTCACAAGAATAGTAAGATGACCACTTTCACTTCTGCATTTCAGTACTCCCCAAGTCAGTGATGACAACTGCTCAGTAATGGGGAACTTGAAGGTGGTGAAGGAAGTGTGCTCCCCATCAGTACTATGTTAAATGGACATGAATCGGCCCCAGTATGAGAGTTTGGCAAGTGAGCATCGGTTATTTAATCATTGCTCTGATTAGAAAAAGGGCCAAGCTTTGATCCTCAACATGAACTCCACAGAGGTTTTGAGGAACTGGAGGGACTGAAGTTAGTACCACTCTGTATCTTGGCCATGAACTTCCCCCTTACCTTCCTGGGCCAGCTAGTGTGAGTTCTGGTTCTAGGGGTGGCCAATGAAAGTATGGAATGGTTTAGGGAGACCAATCACTAGTGGTGGCAGAGTAGCTCCAAGGAACCACTGTACCAAAATGCACAAGGGCTTCCCATTTTCACAGGCAAACAGCAACCCAAATAGAAAATCAGATCCATATATTTGTGGGATCGTTGCACCATCTTAATGACCTTTGTCCTAAGTACTGTGATAAATTTTTTTTAAATAAAAATAAAATTGATTTAAGGATATGTTATAAACAGCAAAACTCATATCAAGTATTTTCTGTTTTTAAGATTAATGAAACTAATGTTTCCAGCTTCACAGAAAAATATAGAGAATAAAAATGGGTGATTGGTTTTCACGTAGGCGTATGGGTAGACACTCAATAAAGATTTAATGAATGAAGAAGAGAAAAAGGAAGGGAGCAAGGGAAAGCTTGTCCTTGCTATTTTCTTGGGTTTTGCTGTACTCTTGGATCTCCCTGTTGAGGTAACGGGCCCCAAATTTGGTATGATAAATGATTGTGTGTTTTGCTGGAAAGCACTAACATAGCCATTTATTTTACCTCTTGTCAATGTGAAAAATAAGCTGCAGTTAGGCAAGTTTCAGCTTAATGTTTTTGGACCAAACCTTTGTCCTTTTGTGTCATTTGTGTATATTTTGGTGGTGACATTGGGTATTAAGTACTAAAGCAACAAGTTTTAAAATTCAGTGTAAAAGCATTTTGTTACCCCTTTTGGTTGGCTGATATTGTGGCTAAACTTATTCTTGTATGTGAATACAGAATACAAAACATTTAAAACTAAGCTTTTCTTAGGACTTCAGTATAGTTAAAGATATAAGAAGTTGTTTTGTAATATCTGTATGTGTGGATTTGTCCTGTCTGCTTGTTCACCCTTTCCCTATAAAAAAGTAGTTGGTAAGGAAGTCTTGAAAGAGCCATACTGCTAAGGTGACTTTGAACTGAAGATATATTTCCTGTTGTGGAGATGGTCACATGGGTTGCAAAGAGTTGCTGTTGGCCCACCTGGGTATATTGTTTAAAGTATTTCACTGACTTTTTTTTTTCTTTAATAGCTTTATTGAGATATAATTCCTATACCATGCAATTCACCTATTTAAAGTGTACAGTTCAATAGTGTATTCGTAGTTGGGCAACCATTTTCATCACCCGAAAAGAAACTCATGCCCATTAGTAATCATTCCCATTTTCTCCTGACCCCTCACTGTATTGACTTTTACATCTTTGTCCTTACTTGATTCTTGGTTGTTTTATATGTAAACATGTATATTTAGGAGACCTGGTGGCACAGTGGTTGAAGCGCTTGACTGCTAACCAAAAGGTCGGTGGTTTGAATCCACGTCTCTCCTCCAGAGAAAGATGTGGCAGTCTGCTTCTGTAAAGATTTACAGCCTTGGAAACCCTATGGGGCAGTGCAACTCTGTCCTATAGGATTGCTATCAGTTGGAGTTGAGTCAACAGCAACAGTTTGTTTTTTTTTTTGGTATATTTTATGAGTAAAAGAAATGATTGATTTACACTGTGTTGAGTAAGCTTACTTACCAGGCCATGATCTTCTTTAATCCTCAAAACAAAATTCAAAGTAAGTTCAGTATCATTAGATATATTTGAATAAGGGAGACTTTGAAAGAGATTCACCTGTGCAAGGCAACATACCTGACAAGTGGTGGGGTTTGAGTTTGAACCCTGGCTAGTTGGGCTTTCACAGCCCTTGGTGTTCTCACCTACTCCAGGTATTCTGGATTTCTATCTACTGCTCAAAAGTTCCCTTACACTTCAGAAAGTGCTGTTTAGAAAGAGGAGTGAAATGTGACATCGTGACAAAGTTTTATTAAAGGATGGAACCACAGGAATTTCTTTGTAGTTATATCATCTGATTTTGGCAGGTGTAATTGGTTCAGCTGCAGCTGGGTTGATGTATACAAACCATTGCTTCCAGCCCCACTATTCTGTGAGCTTAAGTGCACAAATTCCATCTGTTTTGTTCACTGTTGGCTTCGCAGCGCCTGGCACAATGTAAGTGCACCATACATACTTGCTGAATGTTGAATAAATTCGTGGAACAGAGTGATATGGCCTTGATACCTGTTTAAATTTGAGTAGTGTAGTTTTCCAGTCAGGAATATGTAACTTTTAAATTAAGTTTGGTGTAGACAATATGGAAAATGTAGTTCTAGAAATTGACTTTGTTGATGATTTTAAAAAATCTCCTATAAATCCTATCTGATTATATTTTGGCTTTTGACTTAGCTATTATTAGACTGGTGTGTGCAAAGAGGGGGAAAAAATATTTGGCTTGCATTGTTCCTTCAGTCCTCCACATCCTCAGTATGCTTTTTATTTTCAGATTATGAAAGGAATATATGGCTATTTTAGAATATTTGAGGGGAAAAAACAAAAAGTAAAAGAAAAAATTACCTATAATCCCACTATTGCAACAGCCACTTAATATGTTGGTTTACTTCTTTCTTACCTTTTTTAATATATATATTTTGGAAGACATAGTCGAGAGATCATCTGGTAGATATGCTTTTGAATGTTGTTTTCAATATTTAAAATCTTAATACTAACATATACACATTTCTGACGTTATCGAAGCTCTTTCTAAGAAGCATTTCCACTAATATAAAATATTCCGTTAACTGGACATACCAAAATTTAACTCAAATTCATCTGATGATGGATATTTAAGATTGTTATCAACTTTCTAGGAAAATATAAATAGCACTGTGAAGTGCATCTTTGCACATGAAGTTTTTTGTTTTGTTTTTTGAATTTGGAATTAGATTGTGCTAGGAACTTTTCTTAGGAAACTAAATGGCTGAGTCAAAGGACATAACCTTTTTTTTTAATTGTGGTAAATGTGTATGTAACAGTATTTGCCATTTCAAGATTTTCTGCATGTACAGTCCAATGACATTAATTATGTTTATCATATTGTTTAACTGTTACCATTATTCAGTTCCACATTTTTCCAGTACCCTTAACAAAAGATCAGTGTCCTCTAAGCAGTGAGTCCCCCTTCCCCCCTCCCTTCCATTTGCCCTTAGTAACCACTAATAAGCTTTGGTCTTGATACATTGCCTATTCTACATATTTCGTAAAAGTGGGACCATGTGATATTTGTCCTTCTATAACTAACTTTTTCACTCGGCATAATGTTTTCAAGGTTCATCTGTGTTGAAGCATGTTTCTTTTTGTGACTAATACTCCATCATATGTATGTACCACATTTTATTTTTCCATTCATCTGCTGATGGACATTTAGGCTGTTGCCACCTTTTGGCTATGGTGAATAGTGCTGCAATGCACATTGGTCTGTAATTACCAGTTTACATTAGGATACAAGCAGTTTTAATGTGCATGAATGCATATTGCTTAACGGATGCCAAAGTGTTGTACCAGTTGACACTTGGCTGTATGAATGCATCTGTCTCGCCCTCCACAACTTTGGACTTGGCGACATTTTGATGACAAAAGAGATGAGATTGTAGGTCAAATATAAAGCTTGCAATGCCCATTTCCAGATCCAGAGTCTTACCCTAGATAGAAAGGGAATGAGACCTTCTCCTTGCAATAAAAATCAAAATTGTTCAGCAAGAGAAAGCAAGTATGCAAGTGATACTCCCGAGGGAGCGCATGGTGGGGCTCTGTCTCGGTAGAGGGCTTTGCTCTGGATGATGGAAAGGTTTGGGTTTCACTTCTGCTTGTGTCTAGAATGACATTTTACAGCTTTTTCCCAAGTGAAAGAAGTTAAAAGAGACCTTTAGATATGAGGAATTCAGACACCCAGGGGAGAAAATTAGCCTGTCAAGCATCCATTCTGAACTAGGAGGAATCTGAACCACGCATGTTTCTGTCACTGCAGACATCTTTCTTTTGGGTTCTACTCCTTTCAGTATCAGGAAGGACGAGGGACAAGATCTGTGTGGAAATGTTTGCATCTCATATGTGTTTACAATGTATAATTTGTCACTTGACGTATTCAGGCACTTGGGAGGTTTTTCCCTGGCATACCCTCTTCTGTCATGCCACCCCCGCTGCTTCCAACATTACTTCCTCCCATAGTCTCTTTCCGCCTGTCTTTTTCTGTGTATCATTGCAGCAAGAGGAAAAGCTAGCTATCCAGGTAGTTTTAAAAAGTAATATCTACCAGAACATTACCATGTATACCCCACCCCCAGCCCTTTTCCTGTTCTCGCATAAGTTTGGCTAATTTTTTCCTGGTGAGAGGAAAATAAGCTATAATATGGGAGAATGCATATCACTGGTTTAGTCCTCCTCAGCAAAAAAAGTTTGGAGAATTAGGCTCATGGGCACAATTTCAGTGTGTCTAGCAAAGTCTGGTAGAACACAGACTAGTCAGGAGACCCAAGAGGGGGATGGATACAAAGTGCTGTGAGGTAGGCAAGGCCCTTATTGCTCATTTGATAAGTGCTTATAACTGAAGAGTACATCGAACAATTCTATATACAACACATATATATATTCACTTCATAATTAAACCTTTGGACTCCATATATATTTGAGGCACTTTTATAGTCTCTCAGTGCTTGGGCATTAGAAATGTGGCCGTTTCCATTACATGACACATGACACGTTTGGTGTGTCTGAATAATTAACCACTTTTGCTTGGGGAACCCTATTTTTCTTGTGGAGAAATTGAGGTGCAGTATAAATAAAATGACTGCGGAGTGTGGCTTTTCCGGGTTTCTAGCTTCTACCTAACATGACCAGCCTTTCCCCGTTTTGAGTGTGCGTGTTTATGTGTGTATGAATATAACCAGTTATTTTTAAAAATATGCTAAAAGGCAAACATTTTCCTGTCATTTTGAGGTTTTGACTGAAATGTAGGGATTCAGTTTGGCTTATAGAGTGAAATGCTTTTTAAAATTTAATATTCACCAAATATTTTTATAAAAACATCTCAAATGTGCTTCAAAACCATGTATTTCATAGCAAGGGGGAAAAAAAAACATGGCCAGCCACCCCCAAGCAGCAGAGAGGCCTAGATACTACATGTTCTTCTGGCTTAGTGGGCAGCTTGTCCCTGCCAGCTCTTCAGGGACTTGTGTGCACATCTGCACAGTTTGTATGTTGTTGTGTAGGTGTCTTCTCGATATCCACATTGACAGGCAACTTTTTAAGTAACCCAAGTTGAAGGAGCTGACTGAGAACATTTAGTGTGTCTTATTTCACTTGAGCAACATGGGCCAGCTTGTTTAAAGGGAAGGAACAAGGGCTGCTTTCCACAGTTTTGTGAGAAGACCGAGTAACTTTTCAGAATATGAAAAGCCAGCCAGTTCCAGATAGGTGCACACAGTTAGCTGCTTCTTACCTGCACCTTACACATAAAGACATTATTTCTTGTCCAAATAAACATATATGGGGTGGATACTGGAAGCATGGAAGAACCATAACTGAGATTGGAGGTATTGGCCTGGCTGGCACTCTCTCAGCGTGAAACCAAGCTGGTTGAATTCACTGAGTCTTTGGCTACTGAAACGCGGACAAGTTAGGAGACTAGACCTAAAGTGTGACAGTCTTCATTGCAGAGCACCAGTTCCATGCTGAACTTGTCTCTTCTGGAAAGACCCCTGCTTGGTAGGGTGACTAAGGCTGAAAGGCATTATCACATTCACAGGGAGTTTTAAAAAATGTGGTAAGTTCTGAGTTGATAGTGGGACAAATAACCCAATGAGATTAGCTGGGAATGAATGGAGGGTCAGTTTTCAAAGAAATAGCAGGCAGTGGGCTACTTAAAATTATATTGACTTTACATTAATCTTCAATGGTTCAGGAGTGCATTCCTCAAAATCACCAGTCAGTTACTATTTACTAGAGCATTGCTGAAGTATGTACCCTCTAGGACATCTCACTTAATACCTAGCTTTGAATTAAATGCCTTCTTAAATAGCATCAGTCATACCATTCCTGAGCTTTAGTCTATCAAGTTTCTATAGCAAATTTCCAGGTATGGTATTCAAATAAGAATACCATAATACTCTTATGTCAAGTGTGACTGTTAACTATTTGAGGCTGTGGTTAGCATCACCATCCTTATTTCCTCATAGTGGGGAAAGTGAGGTATGGGAAGATGATGACTTGCACAGAAATCAAGGCAAGACCTAAAGTAGAATTAAAAGCCATACAACTTCAGAAGCTTCAGTGATGGCTTGGGAAGGATAGAGTTGCTTTGCCCCCATGTGCTCAGCTCAAGGTTTGAAGATAAGATGAGCTGGATTGTGCAGGGCCCCCTCCTCTGGGAAGTGAGGCCTGGCAGCCAAGTCAGAACTCCGAGGGTCTGTGTTCAGGCTAGCTACGTTTTGTTTCATGTTTGACTTCCATCCTTATCTCTCCTGATCAATTTAGTAGGCTTTACACTACACTTTACACTTTACCAAAGGGAGACATTCTGCCAGGGGGTATGCAATCTTTAACTTGTGTGCATTTACTTAGTGCAAATTACTTGCATATTTTAGGATTTCCCTGGTGTTGCAGATGGTTAACGCACTCAGCTGCTAACTGACAAGTTGGAAGTTCGAGTCCACCCAGAGGTACCTTGGAAGAAGGGCCTGGTGATTTACTTTCAAAAAATCAGTCATTGAAAACCTGTGGTGCACAGTTTTATTCTGACACACGTGGAGGTGCTATGAGTTGAAGTCGACTCCGTGGCAACTGTTTGTTTTTTTCTGGTCTAGGGGCCTAATTTTGTGTTGTTCTTTGACTACCCCCCACCCCACCCAAATGCTAGCAGCTTTAGTTTGTGATGGGTCAGTGTTGGGTGTTATTCCTCCATTTGTTTCATTGTGATTATTAATGAAAAGTGACAAAGGAATAGCAGGAGTGCCAGACCAGTTGGTAAACAAAATATGATGGACTGGAACCAAAAATGAAAATATTAAAACATCTTGAAAGCAGCCAAAGCCTTCTATTGTGTTATGGAATTCTCTTTAATTTTTTTTGGTTACATGAATATTGAAAAGCATCTTGAGTGTCAGCATATGACTAAACGAGCATACAAGAAGTTGCACCTCTTTGCAGTAACCTGTGATAACAAAACAAAAGCTGCATTTTCCACTTACTACCACATGTGTTTGTGAAGAAGTTCTGGAAGGGTTTGCTTGCATAAGAAGCACCTGTAATAGTTTGATTAAAAATTCTCCTTTATCTTTTTGGCTGCAATATCCTGATACCCATTTAGCAGATTGAAAAGAAAATGTATTGTTGCAGAAACCCCAAGAATTGTTGGTATTCCAGTTGTGATGACGACTACTAAATAAAGTTTTTGAGAGAAAACCTGCTACTAAACCGTGAGAAAAACCAAATTAAAACGTGTAATGTGACTGCTATAATTTTGAGTTTACTGTAGCATATTGGTCTTAAGAGAAGAGAGAGGGACCAATTAAAAGGAAAAACAAGGCTGTGTGACTATTTAATTTCTATTGTCAAGACCTACTTTCCACCTACCAATTTATAGATATAAACCAAAACAAACCAGTTGTCATCAAGTTGATTTGGACTCATGGCAACTCCATGTGTGTCAGAGTAGAACTGTGCTCCACAGGGTTTTCAGTGCTGATGTTTTGGAAACAGACTGCTAGGCCTTTCTTCAGAGATGCCTCTGGGTGGACTCAAAGTGCTATAGGTAGATGGATGGCTAAACAGACAGACAGACAGATGGACACATGGACACACATATATAGATATTGATCTTTATATTCCTTTTGGGCATTCCTGCTTCTTCTGCTTTTGCTGACGTTATCCTATCATCTGTTCTCTGTAAATTGAACATATTTTACATAAGCTGAATAATATTAGGTAATTCAGAAATGCCTTTGGACTTTTGGGAAAGCTTGATAAGGTACAAAGAAAAACAAGAATCTTGGAAGAAAACATTGGTCTAGGTATCAAGAGACTGGGCTGTAGTCTCGCTTTTCTTACCATCTAGCTGTGTTTCCTTGGCTCTGGGCCGCACATTCCTCATGTGTAAAGTGCGGGTTTGGGAGTACATAATCTCTGAACTTTGGGTAGCAAAGGAGTGTGACGATCCTAGGGTGTTCTTCATGCCGAAATCATTCCAGACTCAAAGGAGGCTGAGCAGATTTTTAGCGAAGAGTCAGCTTTGATAGCATGACCCTTAAATAACCCTCCAGATTAGTGTCAAGTCCTGGTGAACCAGTAGGCATGACTTGAGTCTCCAGAAATAGATCTATTTTTTAGGACTATTTACTCAAGTCATTTATTGAACTATTAGCAGTAATGCAGGTAAAACAGGATCCAGTCTGAGTAGGCTATTTATTTTATGCTCCGATACTCTCCAAGGAAGAATGAGCACATTAAAGACTTTATCTGATAAGATTTCTAAGAGTCATAGCAATTTCATTAGTAGGCTTTAGAACTCCTAGTCTAATATGCCTGTGCAAGTTCTGTCTATTTCTAGCACTATTTTTTCTATATCTTAGATTCCTTACAATGCCCAAAACACTATCGTGAGATGGAAAATTTAGTGAGTACGTGAGAGTTAATACATAAATGTAGTTTAATTCTCATTTTAACTTATATTCAAGATATATGTGCATGTAGTTTAAAAAGCTACAGTTTTACGGGGCCCGTAATGGAAAACAGGAATTTCTTATCCACCTTTCCCTTCACCTAATTTCTGCTAAATGGAGAAAAGATTGAAGTTGTCAAGGATTTCATTTTACTTGGATCCACAATCAACAGCCATGGAAGCAGCAGTCAAGAAGTCAAAAGATGGATTGCATTGGGTAAACCTGCTGCAAAAAAAAGGACCTCTTTAAAGTGTTGAAAAGCAAAATGTCACCTTGGAGACTAAAGTGCACCTGACCCAAGCTATGGCATTTTCAATAGCATCATATGCATGTGAAAGCAGGACAGTGAATAAGGAATACTGAAAAAGAATTGATGCCTTTGAATTGTGGCCTTGGTGAAGAATACTGAATATACCATGAACTGCCAAAAGAGGGAACATATCTGTCTTAGAAGAAGTACAACCAGAATGCTCCTTTGAAGCAAGGATTGCGAGACTGCGTCTTACGTACTTTGGACATGTCAAGGAGGGATCAGTTCCTGGAGGACATCATGCTTGGCAAAATACAGGGTCAGCAGGCTAGAGGAAGACCCTCAAAGAGGTGGCTTGACACAGTGGCTGCAACAATGAGCTCAAGCATATCAACGATTGTAGGGATGGTCCAGGACCAGGCAGTGTTTCATTCTGTTGTGCATAGGGTCGCTATGAGTCGGAACGGACTCAACAGCACCTAACAACAGCAACAATTTCTGCTTTACTCTTTCAGCTGGTATTTTTTCCATGTTTGGAAAATACATGTCTGTATGCTTATTTCTCAATTTTTTTCAGTTTTAAGTATTTTCTATTAACTTCTTATTGTGGATGAGGATTATTTAGCTCTTTTAACTAGCCTTCTTGCAAACACAGATATATTTTACCACCACCCGTATTCCTAATATAACAGTATAGAAATGTGTGAGTTGTCTGTTGCTAACAACTCATTCCAAAACTTTTAGTACCTTAAAACAACAAACATCTCACAGTTTCTGTGGGTCACAAATCTGAGAGCGGCTTAGCTCGGGCCCTCTAATGAGGTTGCAGGGAAGCTGTCACTGGTGCTATAGTCATCTGAAGACTTGACTGGGACAGAAAGATCCACTTCAAAGCTCACTTATGTAGTTGTTGGCAGGCTTTAATTCCTTACGGGTTGTTGGGCTGAGGGCCTGAGTTTTTTGCTGTGCCACATGATTGTCTTCACAGGGCTGCTCACAACATGGTAGCTAGCTTTCCTAGCACATGTGATCTAGGAGAGAGCAAGCCCAAGATGAAGTCGGTGTTTTTATAACCTCATCTTAGAAAGGACAGCCCATCACTTCTGCCATTTATTCCGTTCATTAGAGGTGAGTCAGTAAGTCCAGCCCACACTCAAGGGGAGAGAATTTCACAAGGGTGTAAATACCAAGAGATGGGGATCATTGGAGCCACCTTAGAAGCTGTCTACCGCAAGTAGTTTTTGGTTAGGTCGATATTCAGTGTTCACATTATTGTGACTGTATATTATTTATGGAAACCCTGGTGACGTAGTGGTTAAGAGCTATGGCTGCTAACCAAAAGGTCGGCAGTTCGAATCTACCAGGTGCTCCTTCGAAACCTAATGGAGCAGTTCTACTCTGTCCTGTAGGGTTGCTATGAGTTGAAATTGACTGGATGGCAACAGGTTTGTTTGTTTGTTTTTAAATGTATTATTCACAGCACAGCCATGTACTATGATTGTTTCATTTCTTATTCAACTTTCTCTCTAGAGTTAATGTTTTATTTCTTGTTCGCTTAGTGTTCTTTTTACTCACCACTGATGTACCATAAACTGTCCTGCTAGAATTATAAATTGGTTCCCAGTGTGATTAAATCAGTGCTTCAAACCAGTTAGTTCTGGTTCGCACCCCTGCTGAGAATTTTGCATTCCCATTCCAGATACACTGAATCAGAATCTATAGTTTAAGAAGATCCCCCAGGTGATTCTTACATATAATGAAATTTGAGACTGCTCTACTAGTAGTTCTCAGAATTGGTCCCTAACCAGCAGTATTAGCATCACCTGGGAGCTTGTTAGAAATGCAAGTTCAAAGCCCTGGCTCAAGTATACATCAAGTATTCTATACATTTCATCTTTTAGTCTCTTCCATAGTCTTCTGGTCTGCTCCAATCTGGACTATTCTTTAGACCTTCTAAAAAATTTTTTTCACTGAAAAAATTTCTGTTCATATGTGTATATATATATGTGTGTGTGTGTGTTTTAGTTTCTAGAAGCTCTTTTTTGTTATTGGAATGTTGCCTTTGTTATAGCTGCCCATTCTAGTGTCTACTCGTGAATGGTAGTATCTTTTTTCTCTCAGCATTGTTTCTGATTTCTCCAAACTCTTTTTTGTTTGTTTTGACTTCTGATTTTGTTCTGGAGACATTCCTCTAATGCCTGATGATCCTTGGCTATCTGTGTCTATCTAAGAGTGATGTGTGCTAAGAAGCTGGTTTGAATTTCCACATCGTTGGGTGGAGCTTATTGATGGTAGGCTTCAGTATAGGGAGATCCGTGGTTTTATCCTCCAGGACATCCCCCAGCTGTGCATTTCTATATGTCTTTTTTCTTGCTTTGATCAATTTCCCTAGAAAGACCTTCTCTGTTTTCCTGGCTACTAACTTTTTCAGAGCCAAGGGGGAAGATGGATGAGGGTTTGGCTTTCCATTATATAAACTTTGACCTAATCTTCCTATTTTTTTAAATGACTATATGATATTATGGAGCCCTGGTGGCTGCTAACCAAAAGATTGGCAGTTTGAATCCACCAGCTGCTCCTTGGAAGCCCTATGGGGTAGTTCTACTCTGTCCTATAGGGTCACTGTGAGTTGGAATCGATTCAGTGGCAATGGGTTTATATGATATTATCCCCATTTTACAGATGAGAAAACTCATAGCCTTAAGTTCCTTTGGTTTCCTTTTGGGGCTCTGGTGGCGCAGTGATTAAGCATTCAGTATTAACCAAAAGGTTGGCAGTTCAGATACACCAGCCTTTTCTTGGAAACCCTATGGGGCAGCTCTACTCTGGCTATATAGGGTGGCTATGAGTTGGAATCTATTTGACGGCAACAGTTCTGGTTTTTTGGTTGCCATTTATTTTATGACCTGAAACTGAGATGAGTTCACTCAGTTTGGAATGTGCTATCATAATCATTTTACTTCTATAGAGAGATCATCTTATTCACTTTATTGTTGTCATGGTTTATTTAGCCTAGATTAGTTATGTGTTGTTTCAGACAGACTATAAATTTGGGAACTTAAAACAGCCAGCATGTAAATGAAACTTCTGATGACACCAAATGACCTTTTTGTTTGTTTATTCATTATTAAAAAAAAAAAGAAAGAAATTCAGTAGCTTTTGGATTTGACAGACTCTTTCCTAACGTCAGCACTATTCCCTTCTAGGACTGAAATTGACTCTTTCTTGCCCCAAATCATTGTTTGGGTTTTGACCTCTGTTCATTCCAGCCTTACTCAGCTTACATGAGTTGTTCACCAAGTTGTTTTTTCACAAATTCCTTTGAATGCTTGCAGCAAAACTCTTATCCCCATCTTTCTAGAGCAACCTTTTAATACCTGCGTCTCTAAAAAGCACAAGTAGAGACAGGTCAGAGTTGAACTGGAGTTGAGACATCAGGGACCAGGTGTGTTGAAGATACCTTCTTAAAGCCAAGGTCCACTGCTTGTTTTCTGTGGTAGAACCAACGCCTTGGGCAGGGTGTATTCAACAGTGGAAGCCCTCTGCTCACTTAACCAAAGTTCATGCAAGTACATTATTTTCCAGTTTTTCCTCCTAGCCGAGAAAGTTGTTTTTTCCTTTAGTCCACCTGCTTTAGAGGAATAAAGGGTACTTATTCCTTCCTTGAGCTTAAAGATCGTAGAAGATCTTTTTTGGTCTGTCTTGTTCACTGTCGTATCCCCAGTATCAAACACTTGGGCATCTGCCATTAAATTTATGTTACCTGAATGAATGAATGATGAAGAGAAAGGAGTTCAAGTTAACCCATGACTTTGTCCTCACAACACCCATGACTTTGTCCTTCAACCTAAAAAGCAGTGACTAAAAACAACCCTCCCTCCTTCTGTACCTCTCCCCCATGTTGCTCAAGCCCTGGTGTTAGCAGTGCTCAGAGGGAACCTGTTGTGTGGGTCACACCCTCTTCTGTCAGACGAGTCAATAAGGTGACAGGCAGTAAGCTGAAGGAAACGTTTTTATCCTTAAAAGTGTTATCTTACAGGAACACGGTCTGTAATGCTGGAGTGAGACGGAGCCTCCTTTCAGACGGCCAGCTTGATGCAGGCAAAGCTGCTAATTTGTTTTCAGCTTCAGGGAGATTTAGAGCCTTGGCCTCCCTGGCAGTAGCTCACAGTGGAATTGTTTTTCTGCTCCTTCATCTAAGTCGATGGCACAGCAATAGGAAAAGCTGGGGTGTCTACAGAACTGGCAGGACCAAATTCTTCTTTTGCAGACAGGCATGGAGATTTGTTGTCCAGGACTTCTCTGACTTAATAATGGTGTACTCCTGGGGTAATATACCAGTCATTTTTCATATCTGAGGACAACCACAGAACCTCCCATGGGAGGAAAACTAGAGTCTAGTCACTTACCTGCCAGAAGAGAAGCAACAGAGTGAATGTTCTTGGTCCATGAGCCCTGGGCAGACCTTCCATTTAGCCCTGTCTGACACAGACAGCATTTAAAGAAAACACACATCAGCTAATGTATAACTTCAGAAGATGCTGGTCAAATTCAGACCTCTGACAGGCTGTACCCCTGACTTTGCTTGTCGGTCCTAGATGTGGGCATGAACTGAGATAATGGTCCATTGTAGAAACAGCAGTTCCAAGATGTCCTTTTTTGGGCCTCCAGTTAAATTCCCATCCTATTTAGACTATATTTACACTTGTAACATGGTACTTGCAAATAGGAATATAGCAAAAGAGACCCAAGTAGGTGGTTATATTTGTGCCCTCTTGGTCAGAACTTTTACTGTTAGGTAGATTTCCATTGCTGATTGGATTAATCTTAGTCTATTACAGTTCACTGAGATTGTGTCCCAAAGTGGAGGCTTTTAGGACTGAGAGTTGAAGTTTTAAAGTTTCTTGTTAATGCCTGGATCAACATTCTAGGAATTGCTTCATTGCCAGCTTTCCTTTTTTGGCAATGGAAAAATTGCATGAAGAATGCCTTCTTTGAAGCTCTAAGGCACACGATAAACTAAGAACTCTCTAATTGAGCTTTGCAAGCTGAGGGTGCTGACTTATGGGCAGCATTTGAACAAACTTCTAGTCACCATAATTTACTAAGGGTTAGCTGCCAAAAGCCATGTAAGGCTTTATTTGAGCCATTTATGAATTAAGAGGCTGCAGTAAATTAATTACCATATATTGGGGATAATAAAATCTAGCAGGATGAGAATGCCTTTGGGTTCATATGCAGAAAGCAATCGGGACAGGTCTGCTTCCTGGTGTGTGAATGTTTCCTGGCCCCGGGCCTTCTGCAGTGCTGGGGAAGGAGCGAATCCATGCTCTGTGTCCATCCGAGAGACATTGGAGCCAGCTTTTGGCTCTGCAACTGCTGGAAGGCTTTGCTTTATTGGTCATAATTAGCTGTTCTGTCTTATTAAAGTTGCATCGTGAAGTCTAGTTTTTTAGGAGCCCTATCGAGAATTAGTTGCAAAAGAAGCAATTTGCTTGTATTTCCCGACAGTGAACAGGCCAACCAGATGGGATAGCAGACCTGAAATAGTTGAGTTGGCTGCCTGCCACTGTTCTATGAATTTTGATTTGCACGGATTTGTAATAGTTTTATTTTTCCCTTTTTTGGAAGTACTTGCCTCTGAGCCTTGGGAAAATTAATCCTCGGTTTCCTGTAAAGTACACACTTATGAGCGAGTGTTGCTGCAGACCCTGTGTTGTCTCAGTTGGATGCGGACAGCATAGACTATGTTCTGTCAGAGAGGACAGGAAAAGCTTCTGTTGCTTACGGCTTTTTAGAGGAAAACTGTTTTAATTCACAATTTTCTATGCATTTTAAGGAGTTTTCCCTTCATCGAGGGGTATTACCTTTCCTTTTCTTCGGCTGTGTTCACCAAAATATTGAGTAAATGGCAGGAAAGGTGTAAAACTTAAGCTTAAAAAAGGAATTTGTATACAAATATGAAATCAGCAGGAGCTGTATTTGGGTAAAAAGTTTGAGCTTTCCCAAATCAGTTTTAGAAAAGAAATGCAAAATCGTATTTTGAACATATGTGCAAGGTAGAAAGAACAACATGAAAAATAAACATACATTTCCTGCCACACGGATTAGGAAATAGAAAATTTGGTTTCAGTACTTTTGAAAACCCCTCACGCCCAATCCTTCCTGAATCCCTACATAAATAATACATTGTTTAGTTTTGCATGTTTTCGAACTTTATGTAAATGGATCGTATACAGTATATTTTCTCAACTTTTTTTCCTGCTCGGCGTTGAGCTCTATCCACATAGTTGCAGTCCACATTCTCTCTGCACCAGGTTATTTGAATACACCATTATTATCTATCCATTCTTGTGCCCACGGATGCTTGGATTGTGGCCACTTTTTTGATATTTCGAATGTTGTTCCTATGAACATTCCTGTATGTGTCTCCTGATATCCAAGCCAGTTTTTATACAAGCCAGTCTATTTTAAACAGTGTTCTTTTTTTTAAGGTTTGTTTTGCTAAGAGAATATGTTACAAAATATTCCAGGTATTACAGAATGACCATTTTTTACCCACTTCAAAGAAAGGCCCATATTTACCCAACAGTATAAAGGCACAGTAGCTTTTTTTTTTCTGCTCTTAATAGTGATCCAGATAAAAGTGATTGGTACCACAACATGCATTCCATTAATATTTGTTAAAACTACAACTTAAAAAGTCAACCAAAAGTTTAAGACCAAAAAGATTAACACAAGGAAAAGAAAACCTCCAAAAAGAAATGCCTGCCTTATTTACGTGTGCCCCATTCCCTTCTCCCTTCCTGTACTCCAAGCGTGTTTATTGTTTGCACTGACCTCTCAAACTTCTTGAGATGTTCTGGTTAAGTCTATGTTAACATTCACTGGAGGCCTTTGATGGCATCGCTTAGGCTTCATATAAAGCTGAGGAGGACACACTAGGTTCTCAGTAAATACATCCCACTCTTCAAGTATGGCTTTGCTGAATGAGTAGAATGCTACATCCCTGGGTGGCACAAATGGTTAACATGCACTACTGCTAACTGGAAGGTTGGAAGTTTGAGTTCACCCAGATTTGCCTCAGAAGAAAGACCTGGTCACCTCCTTTGGACAAATCAGCCAATGAAAACACTCTGAAGCACAGTTCTACTCTTGACACACATGCGGTTGCCGTGAGTTGGAGTTAACTGCGACTGGTTGTGGAATTCTACCCCCCTACTTCTGCAGCCTGAACTGCATGCTGCCTGGAGGCATTCCTTCAGCAATTCTCTCTGCCCGGAGCCCTCTTCTCCCAGATGGTCTGCATGGTTAGCTGCCTCAGTTTTTCAGGTCTCAACTCAGTTATTACCTCCCGAGAAAGACATTCCTTGACTGCCATCCCCAAAGGAGCCTCTCCTCTATCACTTCCTAAACCTTACCCTACTTTAGTTTCTTGGAGGACTTACTGTTACCTAAAATTGTTTGGATTTTATTTGTCTTGTCCTTGTGGGCATGGACTCTGTCTTGTTCACTACTGTGTTTCAAGCACCCAGGAGTACCTAGTACATGAGGGGTGGAAGCATAAGAATGTATTGAGTAAATGAATTTTCCTTAAATAACAGGTATCTACCTGTTACTTAAGGGTATTGCTAAGTAAAGGGTGGCTCTACTTTCATAGAATAAATTCTATTAGGTACAGGAGACTTTTAAGGAAGTCATTAAACTCCTGGCACCCTACTTTCCACCTCTGTAAAATGGGGTTATGAATGTGATAAATGTAAAACATTGTTGAGTGCCGTCCAGTCAATTCTAACTCATTGTGACCCGATGTGACAGACTACAGCTGCTTCATAGGGTATCCTCGGCTGTAATCTTTATGCAAGCAGATTGCCAGGTCTTTGTCCTGTAGAGCCGCTGGGTGGGTTCAAACCACCAGCCTTTTGGTTAGCAGCCTAGCGCTCAACTGTTGTGCCACTGGTAAATATAAAAGTGCTTAAAAAAAAAAAAGTCGAAAAGATGTGTTTTTGATGTTATTATGTAAGCTGCCACTGACTATATTAGGCCTAAAAATTGTTGAAGAGAGCTTGGATTGAAAGTGTTCTAGAATTTTTCTATAGGAAAACAACATTGTTCAAAGGTAAAGCACTGGCTAGGTTGGAAGTTTCCAGCAGACCTTTTATTTTTCTCAAACTCATGATTCCAAGTCAGCTTCAGTCTTTTTCATCAAGGATCTGGACATCTTTGAAAGGTTTGTGCACTTTAGTTGACTTGAGCTGGAAACTTGCTGAGAACACTTTTAGTTTTTCCTCTCGACACTTACTTATTCAGAGTTCTATAAATTTTACCCTTGCCAAAACTTTGTAATAGTCTCTTAGTTAGTTCATCTAGGTGTGTTATTTACCCGGCTAGCTGAGTTGCAGTCTTTTGAAAGTAGAGAATATTTTGTTTTTAATTTCTTATTGGATTGAACAAACATAGCAATGTGCTCTGCAGAGAAAGGGTATTTGGATAAAAGCTTATTAAGTTGCTTAAATACCTTCTTCTTAAACTTAGATTCTGCTAGCCCAGTTGTTCTCAATCTGGGCTGCACATTGGGAGCTTTCAAAATGTACTATCGACCAGGCCTCCCATCCAGATATGCTGATTCATAAATTTGATTTAAGATGGAAAGTGGGCATTACCCTCCCGCCCCCAACTTCCTACAGGTTATTCAGATGAACAGTCAGGGTTGAGAACACCACAGTAGCTCTGAAAATGTAGGGCTGTCCATTGGAATCACCTGGAGAACTTAAACCACAGTGCTTGGGTCCTCTTCCCAGCAGTTATGGTATAAATTGGGATGGAAGGTGGCCTGGGCATTTTTAAAAGCCCCTTCCTCTCCGGGTGATTGTAATGCACATCAAAGTTTTCTAACCAGTGAATGTAGTGCCAGACACAGATAGGTCTAATTTAGCAGTTCCCCAGATTTACCTGATGATACAGTTTACCTGTAGTGCTTGGTGAAATGCAGATTCCTGGGCACCACTCCAGAATCTCTGGAGGAATGGTTGGGGGACTGCAAGCCCCCACAGGTGCTTGCTGAAAATCAGGCAAGTTTAGGGAACATGGCCCTGGCTCAGTAAGTATTTCACTTGTTGCTGTATTGTGGTCAATGGGCAGATTTTCTTACAATTTACCTGGGCTGCCTCCGAGCAGAGAAGCCTCTTTTTGCAGGCATGCACTGTCTTTTGAATAATTAAAAAGAAAAAAAAGAATTTCAGATTCAGCAAAGTGTATATAAGCATCAAAAGGTGTCCAATCATGCAATTTCAATGAACAATTATAATTACTTTCTTTCTGTAGTTAAATGATCACAAACTACATAAATTACAAATCCTTGAAATAAACAGCCTATTTAGAGATACATTTGATCATAGAACATGGCAGATTCTCAACTGTGTATTATAATGACTGTGCATATCACAGATAATTAAACCAAAGCTGATGAAAAATTCTCATTGAACTTGAATCCCCTCCCCCCCGCCCCAGTCAAGTCTTTGTAAAATTTGGAGCTGTGGAAAACTTGTCTGCGTTTCACCCTATTTCATTTTCATGATTTTTGTTTTGTGGAGATATTCAGTTTTCGTATTTAAAAAGAAAGAAAGAAAGGGGGAAGGGAAGGAGGGAGGAAGGAAGGAGAAAAGCCATGGGCAGTCAGTAGAATTCATTGCATTCTGTTTGTGTGCCCATTGTGTAAGCCACTAGAAAAGAAATCAAAAGTATGAGACCATCTCTAGTGACTGAAGGATAAATGTAAACATATGATAGTGCCTATGTCATGTACAACCTGTTTAATCTACCAGCTGGTTAACCAGTGTCACTCTGCTTGGTGTTTCTGGTCATTTGCAGGAGAAAGTTTCCCCAGAGACTGAGTTTAGTAATGAGGGGCCTTCCGTGCTTTGTGCTCAATCTGTTTGAAAGGATGCACACGCCGTGCTCACACTGATGGTGGGGATGGGGTGTGTCCGTACTCCTAGGTATTACTTGCAGTCCCCTTCGCTAGATACTGGAGGTTCCTGAAATGGATTAATTGCATCTGCTCAGGCTCTCTCTTTTTTTTTTTTCCTGCAATTTAAGAATTGCCAGTTCATTAGACTTCCCTTTCCTCCCAATGTTTTTTTTTTTCTTTTTTCTCTTAGCATCACGTTAATTTAATAATAGGACGTTACTGTCGTCACCATGTACTGACTACAAGCCTCTGATAAACACTTGGGCCCATACTTCTTTTTGATGAAAGAGATTTTTGGGGAGGTATATTTGTCTTCTCCGGACTTCCTCTGAATAATGTTAAGATCTGAGATTTTTGCCTTTTAGCATTTGAGACACTGACATCAAAAGGCTGTTCCTTCAAAGAACTTCATGTTGCCATTTAAATGGTAATTACTTTTCCCCTGCTTTAGCTCTGGGCTTGGTAAATTTAACAGGCTTGGTATTTTTATTTTATTTTGTTGGTAGTGTGAGATAGAGTGTCTGGATCAAAAACAAACTAAACCCAGACTAGGAAGCTAGGAAACACCCAGATTGATGATCAGCGCCAGTGTTGTTTGGGGGAATACCGTAAGCCATGTTCTAGTGAAAACAGGTGAGTGATCTTTTTGCTTTTTGTAATTATCCATTTGGCACACATTTTTCCCGTTAGAATCAGACAGTTTTCCCGGTCAGTGTACGCTGTTATGTAATTGAGGGCATAGTTGGGTCAGTCCTTGTAGAGATTCGTTGTTTCTGTGAAGGAAGAGCATACGCCAGTGGTTTTCAATACGGGTTACATATTAGAAGCACTTCCTTCAAAAACACTAGGCCTGGAACCCAAATCAACTGAATCACAACATCTAGGCGTCAGGTTGTGGCATGGTTATTTCAAAAAAAGAAAAAAAAAATTCCCCCCACAATTTCAGTGTGCAGTAGGATTGGGAACCACTGATATAGACAAACCAATTCTGCATTTTATTTAGCCGAGAAATTGTTGAATCAAGTTTATTTAATTAGACGCCTATTAACATTTTATGTCGTATTCCTCACTAGAGTTTTTAGGGAAAGAAAAGTTTTTCTGCTTTTTAATAAGTTTGCTGGGCAGTTTTTTTGTCCATTATTTGGTCATTTCAGGGAGCCCTGGCGGTTGTGGTTAAGAGCTGTGGCTGCTAACCAAAAGGTTGGCAGTTGGAATCCACTAGCCACTCCTTGGAAACCCTGTGGGGCAGTTCTACTCTGTCCTGTAGGGTCACTGTGAGCCAGAATCCACGTGATGGCAATGGGTTTTCTCTGTAGTGCCGGGCTTCTGTGAGAGCCGCTACCTTTTCTGGGCAGTCTGTAATATAGAAGCCCAAGGACAAAATACAGTGTGTACATTTGTTAGCCACGCAAATAAAACCCAGCTTCTGTCTCTAAAATATTTTTGCTAGAGGAAAAGGAGACAAAACGGATTTTTGAGGTACTGTGTGGTGAGGTCTTCAGAAGAGCAGGTTGGAAACTGGACCCATTGAACTCAAGTGTGTGCTGTCGTACTTATTAGGGACTTAATTTGGAATGAGATTTGTTTTTGTGGTTTCAAGTGACCCTTTGGATATGGCAAGTTATTTAAAACGCCAGGTGGCAAGGTAAGTCTTGGCACATTACCAGCCTAGGCATTGGGCGAGAGATGTGCAGGCAGAAAAAAACCTTTCTGGGCTTCCCTTTATATTGTGCATCTCTGTTTCCTGACCATTAGTTAGTGCTTCCTTTGAATATTTTATTATCTACTTGGTTTATAATCAAGACCACCCACCTGATTTTAGCCTGCTGACTTTTTTTCCCTGTCTTTTCATTCCCTCAAGCCCACAGTGCGTGTGTATTCATGTTTTTGCTTTCCATTCACGGAGATCTCCAGCTGGGAAAATATAGTGTGTACAATACTCTCTGCCTTCAACTGACATTGCTCATAAATTGCAACAGAAACACTGCTATCAGCAGCTTAATAGCAGGTAGAATACAGCTCTACATATCAAGTCTCAGCAGGATACAGAAACTATGGTTACCAAATTTCCAAAGGAGAAGGGGAGGGGGTAGAAAGTTTGCTATCTAAGAATAACTGAAACAACATTGGAAATTGATTCCCTGAAAGCAGCTTTTTGAAAAGGACTTATAAGGGCTGACTCAGTGGTTGCTCTGCTGTCACTTCTTGCTGAATTGTTATTTTTGAAGACCTCACAAGAGGTTTTTGTGATGGAGCAGTGTAGAGAAGTAAGCGCTTTCTCTCTCTCTCTTCCCTTCTCTCCATTTAGAAGAAAAGGCCTTTGAACAGGGTAATACCCAGTGCCTGCCAGTCGATTCCAACTCATAGCGACCCTATAGGACGGAGTAGAACTGCCCTGTAGAGTTTCCAAGGAGCGCCTGGCGGATTTGAACTGCCGACCTCTTGGTTAGCAGTTGTAGCACTTAACCCCTACGCCACCAGTGTTTCCAAACAGGGCTTTAATTCTAACATAGGGTGATGAGGTGGAGTTAGAAGTTACCCTCAGGCACACCCCCTTCTGTTAGGAGCTTGGTCCCAGCAGAGGAACCTTACACCGAACAATGTAGACACTAGCCTTGCTATTACTCTGGTCTATAAGCTATAATTTATTTTATCTTGCACTGTGACCTGTCAGTTATTCCACTTCTGGTAAAAAGAGCACACAGTTTTGTAGTGTATCAAGATGATAATATTTTTTAGGCAATGATGTGAAAACAGACATTCTTATTTGTAGATCCTGTCCAAAAAAGAAAATAGATTGTGACTCTAGTGTGAGAATTTGCAGTGCTTTAGCACATCATTTTATCTTAATAAGTGAGATTATATTAATATTTTGAAAAGCCCTAGTTCCACTCAATGAAAAAAAGATTGCTAGACTCCATCATCTTTTGTGAGTAGCCACAGCAGAATTCTGCCTCTTGCCAGAGAGATTAGTGTGTATGGCGAAATAATTCTTTAAACCAAGTAAAAGTGTTGTATGAATACTCCTGTCAAAGGGCTAAGGCAGATAAAAATTCCCAGCCCCATTGCTGGCTCCTTGGTGACTTTTCCCAAAAGAAGAGCATAATACCTCCTACCTGCAACTCCGTCCTCCAGAATATTGGAAAGTAATTAATCAGAATTGTTATTCTCCATTTCTTTCCTGGAAGAGCTCAACGTGGTTTGTGTATATCTTATTTCATACTACGTACGTTTGTCTTTAAAGTCTTGCTAGCCTAGTGGCTGTGATAAGTCAATTTAGCTTCATGTTAAAAATAAACAACCCTAGGGTCTTCTGGACATAGGCTTGGAGTAAAAAACCAAAAAACTAAACCCACTGCCATCGAGTCGATTCTGACCTATAGCGACCCTATAGAACAGAGTAGAACTGCCCCATAGGGTTTCCATCGAGTGCCTGCTGGATTCAAACTGCTGACCTTTTAGCTTGGAGTAGGACCTAGGAATCAGTATTTTTAACAAGCATGGAAGGGAATTTTTATCATTGGGTGAGTTTGGGAGAACGCTAGAGTCTGACAGACCTTGTTTTGAAACCCATATATATCATCTTCTAGGGGTGTGTGTGTGTGTGTGTGTGTATTTGGGGGAAGGGTTCACAGATCCCATCCAGAGATCTAGGTTAAGAAACCTGCCCTATGTTTCCTTCAAAAATGGAATCCCGATTCTCAGTGTTCAGAAAAAGCAATAACCTTAAAGCTTGTAGAATTTGCTTTTACTAAGTTTGCCCTTTCTCACCTCGTTAGGATTTGGTATTGGGTTTTACTCACCATTCTTGCCATGCCTTTCTCAGTTAGACCATTAGACCAGAGGGCGTGGTGCCCGATGGCCATTCTGAGAGCATCTCATCCATTTGGAAAGCAGTGAATGAGGAACACTTGGGGACGCAGATGTAAACCAACTCCTTTTTGTAATGTGATGTCTGTCAGCACAGAGGTGTGCATCATTCCCTCAGACAGACAGTGAGGGGTGAGGGGTGAGTCACCAAGGCCTTCGCTCCTTTCTACCACCTGCCCCTCTCTTCCTATCAAGGCTTCCTGGGAAGTCCAGGGTCACATTCACTGGAGGCACTCTTGTCAGCTGCCGTTTTTTCTTCACATTGCACTAAACGCGTTGTATTTTAGCAGTATGCCCTTGCCAGCAGATAGTCTTCTGATTTATTATTTTCAATCATTTTATGTGCCATAAAATCGAGACATTCACGTTTAGCTGCCTTAAAGGCCATTAGGTGGGCCAAGAAGTTTAGGACTGATTAAATGAAAAGAGGTATTCCTGGCTTCTCTGTGGCTACCACTTGGCTTTGGTTGTTGCTCATTGAACTGGCTCCTTTCTCAAGGAAGCCTTTCCTTGATACCCCTTACTCTTCAGTGCAACTTCTAATCGCTCAGATGTGTGTTAGCCTCACTGGGGCAAATTTCCCAAATGGCTCCTGGCTGTTGGTCAGGCCACTCAGCTGTACGATGAGTTTTGAAGGGACCTCATGCTTATTGGAGAAGCACGAGATCTAGTCAGTGGGTGTTCTGGTTGCCAACCTGGCCCGCAAGCTGCTTTGAGGAGGGAAAGGATCACTGGAGGAGGAGTCAGTCAGAGACCTGGGTATGGTTTTGGCTCTGTTCTATTTAGGCCTGGGACCTGGAACCAGTCATTTAACCTCTCAGGGATTTAGTTTCCTTCTCAATAAAGAGAGTGAACTTGGAATAAATGGTCTCCCAAGATCCTTTTTTGCTTGAAGATTATATGATTGGGGAGTTGTTTGCTTTATGGAAATTCTAGACATGATACGATGCTGCTTATTGCGTGAATCGTGTACCTTGTCATGTGTATTTAGCCGTAAAGTAAGGGACAAACCCCATGAGTTGAGGGCCAGGAGTGTATTTCACTCTCTTCTATGTCTTCACGATGTACACTCTTGTATTTTTTACATGGGAATACTGGATAATACATTGGGCAGTAACTTCTGCTTTCGAGCCTCAGCTTCTCATTTGTAAAATGGAGCTAATATAGTACCCACCTCACTGAGCTGTTATGAGGATTAAATGCACAAATATTTTTTGTAAGGCATTTATAATAGTGCTTGTCACATAGCTCTATACTCACTTGTAAAAGTAACAAACAAATAGAAGTACAATTCCCAATGTTGTAATATTTGTTATAGGCAGTGAGACGGTACTTTTCATTAACCTGCCAACATGTTCTCTGTAATTTGAGATTCCAACCTAGAAAGGACAAAGGCCCTCATCCTTACAAATCGTCTTTCAGTTATTGACAACAGTTTTAATGTTGCTTTGGGCATCCTTTCTGACAGACAGCTCATCAGACTAGCTGGTGTCTGACTGCAAGCCCTTACAATAAAGATGACCCTGAGGGGGCTGGGGAAAGCTGTGGTCAGGGAGTGAATATATCCTGGAATCAGCAGTGAGCCAGCCCCACACCCCAGGGCCCGGTTTCACCGCTTGTTGGTACAGCTTTCCTCTGGGGTCAGACGGAATGTAAATAGCAGGACAACCTGCAGTTGGGAAAGTGCTTTATTGGTGTAAATGTCTTGTAAAAATATTTATCCTCTCCCACTCCCAAACCCATAACGATATTAAGTCATAACTGGGGCTATGATTATAGTCTAAGTAAAAGTTATCTTGAAGGGTTGCTCCTAAATACCTCCTACACTCAGGGATCAGGCAATTCATTTTTACATTGAATTGAATTGCTAATTCATATTAAATAAATGAAAGTTTACGTCTCTATAACCTCTTCTGCAAGAGGACATTGAGGGTGCTTCTATTGTGACCATGTTTACTCATGTGTCAATTACTGGTACTTATATTGTTGCCTTTTTTTGGAATGGCAATTACTATAAAATTTTTCTAGTAGTTTTTATTGTAATTTATAGAATATTTGTCTGCCCGTGGTTATTTGTACATATTTTCCAAGTTTCTATTTCAAAATATGCCTTAGCATAAAATTAGATTAATTAACTCTAGGATTAAACTTTAAAGGCCACCATTTATTAAACAGGTTATAACACACATACACACACAGAGCAAACCCAATTTATATTTTGATCAGTTGAGTTGTGAAGAGACAAGGCAAAATGAATGACCAATTTTCTGGAATAAAGATGCTTTTAGTGCATTATGAAGTCAAGAATATTGACATGGTTTCCATATTTCTTCCCTTATATTAGAAGCCAAGTCCATGATTCCTAATAGCCTGAGGACCTGGCATTTCAAAAGAAACTACTGTGTTTATATTACTGGGAGAACATGAGATATCAAAAAATACATTGGAAGAGAAAGTTGTCTTTGTATATTTCAGGTGGCATCAAGAAAGTCCCTGTTAGAATTCACGGGCCACTTGCTAAGGTGAACTGATGTACGCACCCACTTTCGGTAGCTGCACATTAACCAAAAGGCAGATGAAATAACCTGTACCTACAAGGATCACAACAGGAAAACATCACCTAGAACATTAAGTTTTTCACTATAAATAATCATGAATATGTTACCTGGGATATGCTTTGCTGAGCAATAAGTTAAATAATTTTATGTCTCCTTGAAACCAATTTCTGGTGATCACACATGCAGATTGAAAACCATGGCTTTTTAAGATTTACTTCCAGCAAATAAAATTTACGTTCCCTGAAAGGCAAAGAAGGCTGTCATTTCATGCTTTCTAAGCTTCATTGTCTATTTCCCTTTGGTACACACAAGCAGCCTTGTACGCACAGACGTACGTGCCCATTATGGAGAGATAGCTTTCTGCTCTGTCAACTTTGCTTTATAAAATCTCTGTTTTCTTTATTGCCTTTATCCATTACATCTGTAAAATTTATTTAAGCAATGACAAATCTCTTTTTGGGGCCCATAGTCTGGGAGAAAAACCACTGGCAGGCTATTGGAAGGAGATTTGTTGGATATGACTGTTCATTAGATTGCAAGGAGTAGTGGGAGAGGCCAACAACCCAGATCTGCTGTGTCTGGGCAGTTATGGTCTATGTTTAGAGCTTCTACATCAGATGAGTGACAAATGTACAGTCAGTCCCCAGGTTACCAACGTCTGACTTATGGACAACTCCTGCTTGCCCTTTAATGTTATGTAAATTTGCCCTCACTTTGATATGATCGAACGAACCCCTACTCCCCAAAAATTCCTCATCAGTCACCTTCCCTTGCTGCACATGCACCTTTTAAATCATTGAAAGGGCTTTGAGCCTTCTGTTGCACTAAAGTAAGGCTAAATATGCACCTGTTCTGACTTACCTACAAATTCTTAAAGACGCACTTAGGAACAGATCTCGTTCATAACCCTGGGACTGCCTTACCTCATTTGCTTTTGTAATACAGGCAGTCCCCGGATTACCAACAAGTTTCATTCCTAAGCCTGTCTTTAAGGTGAATTTGTACAGTAAGTCTAAACAGGTAGGTACGGTTTGTATCTAACGTTAGTTAATCAAAAGTTTTTCTTAGTATACAGTGTACTTTTCTATGGAAACCCTGGTGGTGTGGTGGTGAAGAACTACGGCTGCTAACCGAAAGGTCAGCAGTTCACATTCACCAGGCGCTCCTTGGAAACTCTGTGGGCCAGTCCTACTCTGTCCTGTAGGGTCGCTATGAGTCAGAATTGACTCAACAGCAACGGGGTTTTTTTTGGGGGGTACCTTTCTATGCATAAAAAACATTAAAGAAACACTTCCAGATACACTAAAACATCTTTAACGTAAGAATACAGGAATAATAATGTTTTGACGAGTGTTACACAGTGACCCATTTGTTATTACAAACTCTTGTATGTATCTTGAATTTTTGATAAACAGGCTTTATGGAGGCTGCTTCATAACTACAGGTTGTATGTATGTAGGTCAGGCCTTCATAACCCAGGGACTTCCCTGTAATTCAATAAAAGTGGGTGGCTTTCAAAACCCCAGAGAAACAGTCCTGATTTCTTTAACTTATAAGATTACTTATTTTACAGAAATTTCTAGTAAAAAACAGAAGATACATTAAGCCAAATTGTTTATGCCTACAGTATTAGCAGTCAAATTATTAAAAAAAAATGGAAAGAATCCTCCAAGCTGGGCGCCTTCACTTAAGAGATACCTGAATCAGGTGATGGATACTTAGGCTTTGCAGTTTTCGTTTTTATGTTTTGCTTTGTATGCATCACTAGAATACATGGGCTATTTTATACTCTTATTCATTTTAATATTTTATTTGCCTTCAAAAAAATTTATTGACCACATACTCTTTGTCAGGCACTTTGAAAACAGTGCTCAGTCTACCGAGAGAGGCTGGAGGGTAAAAATCAGACATCCTGAATATTGTGGTAAGTCCTATGGTAGATATACCCACAGGGGCAGGCAGGGGCTTTTGAGAAGAGCTTCCTGGAGTTCAGGACACCTGCACATAGACTCAAAAGATTAAGCTAGGCAAAGCAGGGCAGGGCTCTCCATGCAGATGGTAGCAGCAAAATCATGGAAGTATAAAACAACGTATGGTATTCCAGGGACATTTAAAGGCACCTGGAAGTGTGAGGCAGGGGAGAGGTACATGGTGCAGTGGAAAATGAACTCAGGTCTGGATGTGGGCAGTGATAGTGGATGAACAGGAGGGGATGAAGTCAGGAACTACTACTACAAACCAAAACCCATGGCCATTGAATCAATTCAGACTCATAGCGACCTTATAGGACTGAGTAGAACTGCCCCATAGGGTTTCCAAGCCTGTAATCTTCATGGAAGCTGGCTGCCCCGTCTTTCTCCCTCTGAGCTGCTGGTGGGTTCAAACTGCCAACCTTTCGGTTAAACAGTGCAGCACTTAACCACCGTGCCACCAGGGCTTCTTCCGGGAATTACTAGGTCAGAATAGGCATGCCTTGATGATCGATCAGATATGAGTGCATAAACAAAAGGAGAAGTCTAGGATTGTGAATCGTGACTCCTTTGAAGCAAGAACTAAAATCATAAGAAGTTAGAACTGTAGTGTGCAGTGAGTTCTATACAAGGAGTACCCTTAAGCAGTTAAACACATAGTGTAAATTTGGAAGAGTTTCCAGGTTCCATGCTTTTCCCAGTGCACTCTTTCCTTTGGCAAGTGACATTATGTGAGGTAATCCATGTGCTGGTAAATAAATGTTTAACACCAGCTCTCTGGAGGTGGGTGGGAAGCCCTGATTTGTCATGTTTGCTGTTCTCCTTGTCGTGTATACTCCCACCGTGGCCAAGGAGATGGCACTGGATGTGGATTTGGGAAAAGACACGTGCCATTGGCATCATAATTTTGTGACCAGCACACATAATGTAGATGACCTTAGTCACCTTTGTGGGTCCTCATCCATGGATTTATAGTCCCTTCATGAAATTGTGTTATTTATAAACAGGTTTATGTAACCTAACCTAATGTGTTCAGGAGTGTGGCATCAGAAGTCAGACTGCCTGCATTCAAATCTCTGACTTTCTAACCCTGGGCAAGCCAGTTAAGCTTTCTTAGAGAGTTAATTTCCTCATCAGTAAACTAGTAATAATAAAGTAACCCACGCCATAGGCTATGAAGAATAAGTAAAATAGATTGTCTGTATAAAAACACTTATTTTTGAGAACAACACATAGTAAAGCACTCAATCAATGTTCTCTATACTTTTCTGCCTTTACCCCCTGGGGACTACAACACAAATGTTAACTACTATTCTGTAAAAGAGTGCTTATTTTACTAGTTTTGAATTGTCTTTGAAGCTTCAGAGGAGGTCCCAAATTCTGCTAAAACCAAGATTGAGTGAGTGAGCAGATCTTAGGTTCAGTTTGTCTTTAGGCTTAAAATTTTAGCAATATTTTGTCTCCTTCCATCTCCCCTCTTTATTGACTGGGGCATTTTATTTCTATAGTAGCTCCTTGAATATTTTCATTGATTTTCTCTGAATCTTTTCCTAACTTATTTCTGGGCTGTAAGAAATGGGCCTACCAAGGGGAAAGTCCTTTTATATAATAACAGACAGGTTATACATTCACTTTTGTTTTGAATACTTTTCATTTTTTGGTCCTGGTAGCCCATTATGAGTTTAATGTGCTATGACCGCACATTCTTGACTGTTAAAACTTAGGGATTTCTAAAAAATTTAAAACAGGACTTTAAAGGTAAAGGATTAATTGCAGATTTTAGTTTTTCTTGATCTAATTATCTTTAATATTAATTAAAGTTGTGTGGGACTGAATGGCACCAGAAAATGTAATCTTCTGCACCATGAAACATTATCAGGATTGGAAGCACTATTCTCTTAACCAGGACCTTTTCAGAAAGCTTATCAAATCTAGTATTATGGTCACGTATCTTAGGGTCAATACAGTATCAAACACTCAAAGGGAAGAGAATTTAATTGAAAAATGGCTTTCCACTTACATGTTTAGAACAGTGCACTAGTTCGTATATACTAATTTCTATGCCAGGATTTTCTAAAATAGGATAATCCCTTGGCTAATGTCGAAGGATTTTGTGGCAGAAAATGTCTGAATCAAAAGCTAAGTGAAAGACCAAGCCCTTTGGTTTTTGTAATTGTTTTAGTATCCAAGGAATTCTAGTTCCAAAATGTGACATCTGATTTCTCCTTGGAAGCATTCAGATTCTAGCCAGTTGTTCAACACCATCTTGGTGCTTCCGTGTGGCAGACCTGGTCTTAGGTACCTTGATGCAGTGAAAAACACATAAGGTTTGGGCTTGCTTGTGCTTACCTTCTACTGGGCCACTTGCCTTCCCCTCTTCCTGCCCTGAGAGGCCTGTTTGGGTAACAGGAGATAATGGTTTTCCTGTTTTCTCTTTCAAAGAAACCCTGAAAGCCTTTGGACCAATAATTCTGCCACCCTTTCAGAGTGCTGAGTTCTTCAAATGAAGCCTGAATGGAATTTTGTTCTCTTCACCCTGAGGCCATGCAGTCTGCTGCTGGCTGCTTACAAATATAGCCAACAGTCTTCTCCTTTCACTGCCGCTCTCAAGAGTTTCAACTGAAAAAGATCTTCAGTGATTTTAAGCAGAGGCCATCAGAAGGAAATAATAGTTTCTACTTCACTCCTCCATCAAGCATTTTCCTGCCTCGTGTACTAATCCCCACAGATATATGCCATGAAAAAAATTTTTTTTAATGCTCTATATACCAATTCACGGAAACCCTGGTGGCGTAGTGGTTAAGTGCTACGGCTGCTAACCAAAGGGTCTGCAGTTCAAATGCTCCAGGCACTCCTTGGAAACTCTACAGGGCTGTTCTACTCTGTCCTGTAGGGTCGCAATGAGTTGGTATCGACTTGATGGCACTGGGTTTGGTTTTTTTTGATTATACCAGTTCACAAGTGTTAACATTGTCCAGCCAAACATTCCATGTTTACATTGGTATTAGATTTAGTGATTGAGGGAGTGCAGTGGGTACAATTCAGGTTTTTGGCCAGAACACGTATGTGTGTGTGTGTGTGTGTGTGTATAACTGTTGAGAGAATTACAAGGCAACCTGGAAAGACTGGAATGTTTAGTCAGGTCTTCTTTCAGTGGAAAGAGGTGTATAAAACACACCCTGATGATGAATGGCAATTAACAGTGCATTACTTTCTGGAAAAGACTTGAAGTCAGCTGCCCTACAGGTCAGAGTCAATAAAGACTGAGTTACTAACAATAGCCTTTCTCTCTGACTGAAGCCTTGGACTTAACCCTAACTTCATCAGACCAGAGAAGAAGAGCATAATGTGAACAATAGAAGTCTTGGAGTTCGACTTGGGCCTAATGCGCAGAGGCCCTAAAAGCTGTCAGAGAGCTTGATTGATTGGCTCTCACGCCTTAGTCCCCAGTGCAAAGCACTAATGTTGCTGCCTCTTCTGAGACGGTTGATGTGCCACCTGGGGTCAGAACTTATCAGCCTGGAGGGCTAATGTTTCAGATGAGGCCAAAGAGCAGTCAATAATTTATACAGATATTTGCGCTTAGATTCCCAAGCAAAGCAGGTTATGACTTGAATTTCTCAGTCTGTCCAAAAAAGAAGTCTGGGCCAATTCCAGATATTCCTGCCATGTATATTGATAATACTAGGACAACTGAAGAAGAGAATCGAAGTCATCAGAGAATAATTTAGCGATTATCGTTTGGAGCCAAATTTCAGAATCGGTAGATGAAATCCTGCTTTCGGGAAAGGAGATATCCGCAATTTTGAATTTATTAAAAAACAAAAGTAAATCACCTCTAGAATGTCATAACCAGGTTAGGTTAAATCATCATAACTTTGGAAACTGTTACATATCCATAGGGATTGTGGGTTTACAGTCTCTGAAATTGAGGCACCTGACCCTGACAGTGTTGAGAGAAAGTGTTATTTAGGTACTGTGGAGTACTAGGAGAGATACAAATAGCAGAGAGGAATTAGATTTCACTCAGAGGCCTTGAACATGCCTTCTGCTTTGCAGAGAAATATCACAAAAAGTTAGCTTTGACGGCTGCGTGTGGTTGTGTATTGTGGGGGTGTGTGTATCTGCAAAACATCTCTGTGTCTGTATAAACACATGTATTTATACACACACTATATAGAAACAGTAAAGCAGTGACACCAGGCGAGGCTGGTCAATCAATAACCGGCTAAGTTTTGTTCTGCTCCAGCAAGATGACGACTCTGCTCCAGTAAGTGCTAACAAAGGCCCTTTTACCTCCGCTGGGCTCTAGGAGAGCACTATTAGTCACACTTCATTAGGCTTGTTTACAGTAAAGAGCTGGTCTCTAAGCACGTTATTGAAATACTTGTAACTCTGTTGGGCCCTTTTCTTCCCTGAAAGATAAGAACTTTGGAATGTGGCTTGGAGGAGGGTGGGAAGGCAGCCTGTGACCATTGTCAAGAAAACGGGTCTGCTCAGATGGGAACTGGAAAGATGAGTTTGTCTTTAACCTGCTCTGGCCTATCTGTGTCCGCCAAAGCCTTCTTGCGTGCAGTGTTTCTGTTGTCGCCTTATTGGGGAGCTTCAATTTTGCCTTTTATAATTTATACATGTCAGGCATTCAGTTAGCTGTTCCTGAAAACTTGAACGGAGGCTTCCTAACTCTCAAAATGTTCAGAGGAGGCTTCAGTGATTTGGAACTGCATTTCTCAATTGGCTTTGATTACCATTTAGTGGTCAGATGAGGAAGCGTTGGCTTCAAACTGTGAATCTGTTAGGAAAGATACTTGTATTGGTTGAAATTGGGTGGTTATAGAATTAATGAAAGCCCTTAAGGGTAGAATTCTCAGCTCTAAAAGGTGGATAAACCACATCTATACAGTAAGTAAGGAGCCCTGGTGGCGCAGTGATTAAGCACTCAGCCGCTAACCAAAAAGTCGGCAGTTGGAACCCACCAGCCACTTCTCTGGAGAAAAGCCCTAGTGACCTGCTCCTGTAAAGATTTACAGCCTAAGAAACCCTATGGAGCAGTTTTACTCTGTCCTGTAGGGTCACTGTGAGTCAGAATCCATTCTATGGCACATGGCAGCACCAACAACATAGTACAGATCCCATATCTGAGACTGCTGCACCTGGAAGGAATGCAGGTGAACTTACCTCTGGGTACATTTCTGGATGTGGAATTCTTACTATTTTGGTAGCTGCTTCCATTCTTCAGTTTGTGACCTAGGTTATAGGAGAGTTTAAAAAGATGAAGAAGACAAAGTACATTTGCTGAGTGACTGTTTTGTGCCAGTCCCCTTATTAAATGCTCTGCATAAATCACAGCTTATTTAATATTCCTATTATCTGTATTTTATAGATGTAGAGACCTAGGCTCAGGGAGGTTTAGGTCAGCTCAGGATGAAGCAGATACAAAGCAGGCTTTGAACCAGGTGGTTCTGTCTCCAAAGTCATGTTTTCAGATGCTTATCCAGTTGCTTTGATTTGATCCAACTCATGGCAACCGCATGTGTGTCAGAGTAGAACTGTGCTCCCTAGCGTTTTCACTGGCTGATTTTTTGGAAGTAAATTGTTAGACCTTTCTTCTGAGGCGTGTCTTGGTGGACTAGAACCTCCACTCACATTTAGCAGCTGAGCACTGAACCTTCTGCATCACCCAGGTACTCCTTCAGATGGTCTGGGTGCTCCATTTGACCATTGATGACTCTTATTCTTTCTTCCTCCCTAGTCCTCAAAGTAAAATTGACTGCAGACTAAACTTGATTAGAGTTCATTTCTTCAGCTTTCCTTATTACATTCTGAACCTGAGCCATAATTATGTGGTTTCAACTACCAGTGTGTGAACTACCTCCCACTCTGCTTGCAGAGCCAGGCCGCCTCCCAGTGAGAACAGGGTGTTTTACCAATGACATAAACCTCATTCACCTTTCACTGTGAGAGCACTGAGGTTAGTTTCTCTCTATCAGCATTCCTATTTCCCTTTCAGTTTGAAAAAAAAAAAAAAAAAAAGAAACCCGTTACTTTCGAGTCAATTCCGACTCATAGCGACCCTATAGGACAAAGCAGAACTGCCCCACAAGATTTCCAAGGTGTGGCTAGTGGATTCGAACTGCTGACAATTTGAGTTGGCAGCCGGGCTCTTAATCACTGCGCCACCGGGGCTCCCTTCAGATTTGCAAAGATGGTGTTTTTTTGTTGACACACAAAATGTACTCTTTGGCATGTCAAACACATGCAGATCCCTTCTGTACACACACACACACACTCTCTTCCTCTCTCTCTCTTTCTCTCTCACACACACACACACACACACACACACACACACAGTTAAGAGAGCCAGTTCCCTGTTTTCAGCTGCTGTTGTAAATTGCTATTTTAAATTTCAACAAGTAGAATAATAGCAGGGTGATCATCTCCAGTAAATGCTGCTGGCCTTTGTAAAAAAAAATGACTTGTTCAGAGGCTTTATGATTTATGGAAGACACAGCTGGTGGCCAGCAGAGCTGTAGGAATGTGTGTTCTCCTGGGCCGGGCAGAGCTAGAGATGAAAAGGGCCCAGAGCTGGCACAAAAGCAAATAAGCGTTCTGACTTTAAATAAAGCATCGTAATTTATATGAAGGCTGGCTCTCCAATCCCAGTGAGATTTATGGATCGGCAGCAGCTTTTTGATGTGGAGCATAATTGTCAATTGGTTCCCACTGCCTCCTTATATCTCAAGACTGGGGATGATAAGAAATTACTTTAAAACACAGCCCTATAATCTCTTGTTGTATTACATGTATTTCGACAAGCAATTCAATAACGTTTAAACCTGAAATTCTGCTAATCACCTGCGACCTAGACTGGTGTCTGATCTACAAGAGGCAGTGGGCCTGTGAGGAAGACTGGTGATTAGAAATGTTGGGAGGATGGATACCTCCATACCGCCTTTTCCTTGTCCTTCTCCCTCCCTCCAAGGTGTACGAGGCCTTTCATTCTTATATTTCATTTCCTTTGCATCTTCTAGTTTCCTTCATCTCAGTGATTATTTTGCCCCCTTGCTTGTCTCTCCCTACCATGCTCCTTCCATGGAGGTAGCATTTGGCAAGAAGCAGGCTGGCTGCCTGAACCGGAAAATAGGGAAGTGGCAGATACCAGTTAAATGACTTCAAGTTCTTAGTATTTTACATCCTTCTCCCCCCTTCCCATTAGCCTTAGAGTATCTCTTTTTGGGGAGTATCCTGTGTTGTTTTTGCCTTCCAGATAGTTTATTTTTGTCTGGTTTTGTTGTTCTCTTTATCTGTTTTTCCAGTTGAAGTAATGGCATTGTGGAGAGCTGGGGTAGAAATGCTGTTAGCTGAAAAGACTCTGTAATTAATATTAACTGCAGGAAACGACTGGGACCGATGATTTGAAAGGCCTGCATTCTTTCAGTTGCTTATCTTCAGTGACATGTGAGTCTGAAAGTGGGAGTCAGTGGAGGCTGCTTCCCCTTCACTGTGAGAGAGCCTGGCCGTGTGCTCTGTGGCTGGGCTTCCTTGTACATAGCAGTCTTCCAATGTAACACCCTTAAAAGAGGAACCTTGTATTAGGAGGTAATAAGAACCATATCATTATTATGGCTCATAGGAGGTCAGTAAACACTTATAAAATGCCTTTTCCAAATTTTTGAGTGGTTTTATATAAAGGAAGAATAAATGATCTCCTAATAAGCTAATAATAAAATCTTGTGAGGCTGGATTGGGGGAGGCGAGTCAATTCTGTTATAGTTGGCATTGAACCCTTGCCTTCCCATGAAGAGAGAAAGAAATTAGGGAAAACAGAAATCATCCCGCTACCCTAATGAGAAAAATGTGCTTCCAAAGCAGGTGGGGGGTGAGGCCGTGAGGGGGGTGGGTGGTGTTTGGGGCGGGGGGAATGCCAGCACTAGAAATCATCGTCTAAACTCCTCAGATTTCAGATAAACCAGTAGGTGCCTAATCAAGGAGCCAGGAGAAAATTAAAGCCTTGAACTTGGCACTAGGGATCAGAGCATTGCTTTTGGTTATCTCTGTGCTACCAGGCCTCAAAGGAAAGCAGTTACTACTTACTGGAAAGCTTAATCAGAGAAAAGAAATGAAATCTCTTTATACAAATGTATCTGTGTGTACATATAGATACTTGACACCTACATGCGCCTATACATTTTATGCATTTACATTGCCCCAAATGTCTGTCTCAGAAGGCTTTGTGTTTTTTCTATTCTGACTCCCTGTCCCTCTGTCTTCCCTCTCCTTCATCTTGTGTTTTTTACTTGAGCTTATCACCATGCCCTGCTGCGTGCTGGCTGGGCCTTGATGGACCACAGCCTGAAAACCTTCTTGGGGGATTATAGGGGGTGGCTTTTGATGCAGTCTACTTAAGCGTCTGGCTTGCTGCCCTTGCTTAAGCAAGCTCCGGGGTCTTGCCCCCCTCAAGTCTTACGCCCCCCAACACACTGTCATTGGAGAGCTAGTCACATTCCAAACCTGTCCTCCTGTCTGTCCCCAAGTAGGGTCCCTGGACACCTTAGCAGAAACTAGCATAGGAACTGCTAGCGTTAAGGATTGCATGTTGAGATGTGAATGGTCTCAGTCCATCAAGCACAATGCTGCTTTGGAATATGTATGCCTGCCTAATTTACAGCAAAATTTTGTTACTGATCATTTTTTCCTACAAAAATGGAAATCAAACGTGGCAGTGTCTGAGAAGAGCTTTTCAATTAAGTGTGTGTATACCTTTTATAACGTGTCCCCTCCTTTTTTTGGTACAAAGATCAGAAGTATATCTCACTGTCCTTTATATGCAGTTGGAGCAAAACCTACAGTTGGCTTTTTCAGCCCTTAAAATGCCATTCCTATTGTTTGCCCTTGTTGACGTTCTTATTGTTCTTTATTTGGTGTTGCAGATTTATTCTTCACTTGAATGTAGTGGAATTAAGAAAGCCTTCTCAGCCTCCCTATCAGGTAGACTGGTGTTGCTCTGGTGGGATCTGCTTGTGGTAGTAAATACTTTGCATCATTCTTTGAACCTACTTCCATGTGTCTTTTCCCTGGAGTTATTTTCAGGGCTGGTTCCTTCCCATTTGAACCCCTGCTGAGAACTTGAATTTCTAACAAGCTCCCCCCTGAGAATTTGCATTTCCACCCCCAATATACCAAATCAGAACCTACATTTTAACTAGATCCCCAATTGATTCTTTTGTTGTTGTTGTTAGTTTTTTTCTCTAAATTTTATTTATTTTGCTGTTTGTACACCAATTCAACAGTTTCTACATGTGCAGTTCGGGGTGCGGGGGAGAATGGCTATATAACTCAAAGAATGTAGTGTTACTGATCATTTTAAAAATTACTTTCTAAAGACCTCTTTTTTTTTTTTTCTTCTAATTATGCCTTTTTCTCTCCAAAATGTCTGTAATGGCACCTATGACATTTTAAAACTAGGAAACTTGTTAAAACTTATGTGCTAATCTTTAAAAGAAGTAAAGCATCTCTGCCTGCAGTAAACATTAATTAAGCTCTAATGATCTGTTTTGATTTGATATATTTTTAAGTCATATCTTGGATTATCAAAGTTTTCATTAGGGCTTAAACATGTGTAAGAGGTGATTCGTAAAAACACTGCCAACATCCAGATACACCCGCAGGCGCCTGTGCAAATGTATGGGACAACATTTCAGTGTTCCTGGTGGTGTGTTACAAAACCTTCTCTTTAATCACAAGACTTCTTAACAGTCCATTGTGTTTTCTAGAAGTGGAAAAGGATAATGTTACTAGGGAAGGAAGAAAAAGAAAAGCCGAAGAGCTTCTTTTAGCTGACCAGTCAACTGGATATTGACCACCTGTCTTCATGGGAAAGAAATAGATGGCAGTGAATAAGCGAGAGTCTAGTTTTCCAAGAAGCTCAGTGATTTTCCCAAATCAATACAGCTCATCAGGCCTCAGAACAAAGGCTTCGGGGAGGTGACAGTGATGGAAGTGGCTCTGTGTTCTTTTGTGTATTAAACCATAAGGCCCCTGGGGAAACAAGGTTGCTTCAGCTATGTTTCTTTTTTTTTTTAAGTATTATTCAGTGTAGTTAGGGTAGAAAATCCTTTCAGAATTTTTTTTTTTTTTTTTTTGAGATCTCCATAGATTGAATCCTGATGATCAAATGTTGTTTCGAAAGAAATAAACACAGGTAGAGTAAGAAAGACTACCACCTTTTAAAGCATAGATTAGAACAGCGTTTTGGCATTGTTTTTTGCATTTTGGTACTGGTGTAGCGTATTTCTTTGGATTAAGGTTTTGTTTTTTCTTGTTATTTTGTAGGGTTGAGGGTTGAGATGAACCAAAAAGAATGTCTTCGTGTTCAGATTAACCTCTGGCCAATAAAGAATCATGACTATCCTCCCGTAAAAGAACCCTGTTCATAATGCCCTGAAAATAACACCAAACCCTAATAGGAATGCTGAACTATCATCTGAGAGGTTATAATTAACATAGATAGAGTAGAGTGATGCCAACATATTCCAGCCACCGACAGAGAAGATCTACCCAAACCAGCAATTTTTAGCCCTTAAGTCCTTTAATCTTTAAGCTCCCTGCGCTTTCAAAAAGTAGTACATTAACACCAGAGCAGTGTGTCTCTGGGGTTTATGACTGGGGTGGCGGCATACTAGGGCATAAAGTGTTTCATTACACTTCTCTTTGTTAGTACTGCTCTATCTCCCGAGCTCCATTGCCGTACACTATTTGTTCAGATAAAGCCCAATGTTCAGGGTGACTAATCGCAGCGCTGTGTTCCAGATGGTTTGATTACAGGATGTGGTTAAAGCGCCTCTTCAAACATGCAGCCCAGCGGTAGGGCTCTTTAAAAAAATACTGCATTTTCTGGTCATGTGACAACGTTTACTTTTCTTGTTATAGTGCTCCATATATACTTGGCATAGGTAATAGAAAAGTCTCTCTCCTTTTTGGCTGGCAAGTTTTTTATGGGCAGTTTTAGCTGTCAATTAAAACGTTTCCCAAATAATTATAAACTCAACCTTGTACTTGGAAGAAAGACCTATCTGAAGGTAAAAGCTCTAAAGCTAGAACAATGAACAAGTATACTATTCAACGTTCAGCATTTTAGGAAGTACCGGGATGGGAATAAAACAATACAACCATAACACAATATTGAGGGGAAGGTAGCTGTATACAAAGAAATGGTGATAAATCATACCTGGTACAGTAGTCACATAGAGTAAAAATAAAGAGTAATATGATAGCTGAGATGTAAGAACTTTATCCTGTACTCACTAAACCAGCATATGGTGGCATTTTTATTGTCACTAAAGTTTCTACTAGGAAAAAAAAAGCATAAAAGGAAAGAAATGTGTAAACTTAAAAAAAAAAAAGGATTATGGCTAATGGGTTATATTTTCGTGTTATTAGAGTGAGGCTTATGTTTTCCGTCTGAGTGCATCATGCCCAGTCTGTCCAGATGTGGTAGTCTGAATAAGAGTTCAAAAACACTACCTCTGATTCCAAATTCAGTGTTTGTAATGCTTGGCAAAGACTTCTGTCCCAGGGATGAGGCACTCCAAACACTCTGGAACAGTCTCTAAACTGTAGTACAAACAGAGTTATGCTGATCCACTGGGAAATCAGGCATTTGCCCAGTTCTTGAGGAAACATCCTCACAAATACCAGAAATAATAATTCACAGACCATATTTATAACATCTTTCAAAGCAAAATCTCTCCACAGAGACTTTCTGTCATCTGTAAACTAGTAGGAGATTATGCGTATTGAGAAAGTATGAAAATAGCAAAAAGAAATGACTGAGTAGTATGCAAACCTAGATTCTCTTCAGTCACCATCCAGTTGGTTACCAAGCGTTTAATGAACTCTTACCATATACTAGGCACCGTGCTCACAGGTGCTGTAGGTGCAGATACTTCTCCTACTTCAAGGGTATGGCCTTGTTGGAAGAAATGGGTGTACTGTTTTTATGAGCAGAGTAAAATGTTAAAAGGACTAAGGATTAGGGTAACACAAATGGTCTCCACAATGTTCAAACACAGGAAGAGTTTATGTGTTGCTCACCTAATAGACTCAGTTGGGTATCCCTGGTGGGCGGGGTTCTCGTTGTAGTTTTAGGGTCCCAGATGGAGACTCTGCTGTCTTCAACTTGTGTCCTCCAAGGTTACTGTACTCATCTCTAGCCTAGGCAGTCAGAAGGTATTTTGGATTGAATCGTGTCCCCCCCAAAACATGTATTGTAAATTTTAACCCCTATACCTGTGGAAACCCTGGGGTGGCTATGAGTCAGAATCGACTCGACAGCACTGGGTTTACTGGGTATACCTGTGGTTATAATCCCATTTGGGAATAGATTTTGTTATGTCAGTGAGGCAGTATTAGTGTAAGGTTTGTTTTAAACTAATCCCTTTTGAGATATAAAAAGGGCAGATTGAGCAAGCAAGCACAGATGGGGGAACTGCGAAGATAGATGCCACGCCACATAAGAACTCCAAGGAACCAAGAAACAGAAACTGAAAAGAGACAAGGAACTTCCCCCAGAGCCAATAGAGAGAGAGAGAGAGAGAGAGCCTTCTTTTTTCTCTTGCCCTTCTGTCTCAGTTACCTAGTGCTGCTAAAACAGAAATACCACAAGTGGGTGCTTTAACAAACAAATTTATTTTCTCACAGTTTAGGAGGCTAGAAGTCCAAATCAGGGCATCAGCTCTAGCCCTGGGTATTCCTTGGCATTCCTTGGCTTGTAGATGGTTCCTCATGATCTATTCCCCTTGTGTGTCTCTGTGACTATTCTGCTGTTTATAAGGACTCACTCAGAAATAATTAGGTTTAGGACCCACCCTACCCCGGTATGACTTCATTAACATAACTTAAAAAAAAAAACCTATTTCCAACAGGGTCATATTTACAGGTATAGGGGTTAAGATTTGCACATTTCTCTTTGGGAGACACAGTCCAGTGCATAACAGCATGGTTGGTCTTTTGGTGGTGTGCATGATATGTACATGATTAGAGAGGATTCATAGAAGAAATAACATTGAATTTGTTTATTTGGTCATAAGTCCCTGTTTGGTTGCTTTTGCTTCCGGTGCCCATCACTGGCTCAGTCAACTGGAGCCAGGGTTAGGATTACATGGTGTAGGACCTGGTCACCCAGGGCTACCCACAGAGCAGGGACTGTGAGCAGGATAGGCAGTATGAATGTCATGTCCAGGCTGTAATTTAATGTGGTGGAATAAGGGGACTTTTTTTCTATAGGTATGAGTAATATGCAAAACCCTACTTCCACTTTTGGATTATAATGTATGACTGTTAGAAAATTTCACTCCTGGAGTATAGAGGTTAGATTGAGTTTCAGCCAAAACAGGAGGACTTCATAGTGCCACATAGGTACCTACTGTTTACCCTATATGGGTACAGTAAATTCTTGATGAGGATGGGACCCATTCCATTGCTACCAAGTAGATCTTGATTCGTGGAGACCCTATACGACAGATTAGAACTGCCCTTAGGGCTTCCAAGGATGTAACCTTTATGGAAGCAGACTACCACATCTTTCTCCCATGGAGCAGCTGGTGGGTTAGAACTGCCTACCTATCAGTTAGCAGCTGAGTGCTTTATTAACCACTGCATCACCAATGCTTCTCAAGGATAGGCCAGACCATGGGAATAATTAACTGCTATATATTGACAAGAGGAAATAATAATTAGAACATAGTGACTGTGGAATACTTTTGAGATCTTAGGTTATTCTGCCTTTTAGAAGTAATGGACTGAGGCTATGTGATAAAGATTGTGTTCTTATTAAGTGTCCTATAGGTAATGTGTCCAGGAGCCCTTGGGTGGTATAAATGGTTAGGCGCTGGACTGTTGATGTTAGGTGCCCTCAAGTCTGTTTCAACTCTTAGTGACCCTATGTACAACAGAATGAAACACTGCCTGGTCCTGCGCCATCTTCACAATCATTGCTGTGTTTGAGCCCATTGTTGCACCCACTGTGTCAATCCATCTTGTTGAGGATCTTCCCCTTTTTGATGACCTTCTACTTTACTAAGCATGATGTCCTTCTCCAGGGCCTGGTCCCTCCTGATAACATGTCCAAAGTATGTGAGACAAAGTCTCACCATCCTTGCTTCTAAGGAGCATTCTGGCTGTACTTCTTCTAAGACAGATTTGTTCGTTCTTTTTGGCAATCCATGGTATACTCAGTATTCTTCACCAACACCGTAATTCAAAGACATCAATTCTTCTTCAGTCTTCCTTATTCATTGTCCAGCTTTTGCATGCATATGGCTTGGGTCAGGTGTACTTTAATCCTCAAAGTGAAATCTTTGCATTTCAACCTTTTAAAGAAGTCTTTTGCAGCAGATTTGTCCAATGCAATGCATCGTTTGATTTCTTGACTGCTGCTTCCATGGGCGTTGATTGTGGATCCAAATAAAATGAAATCCTTGACAATTTCGATATTTTTTCCATAGCGCTGGACTACTAACTGAAAAGGTTGGTAGTTCAAATGCACTCAGAGGTACCTCAGAAGTAAGGCCTGGCGATCTCCTTCCAAAAAGTTACATCCTTGAAAACCCTACGGAGCAGTTCTACTCTGCACACATGGGGTCGCCGTGAGTTGGAATAAACTCACTGGCAACTAACAACAACAGGTAATATGTCATATGAGGCATTTTAGATTCTGTATCAGTATCTGAGACAAATGTTAACAATACGAAGAAGAAAACCCGGTGTGGAGAGCACACTCCCAAACCGTCCATTGCTGTTGTCAGCTGTATTCTTACTTTATTAGTGATATTCAATATTAGATATCCAGATATTTTTTCAAATATAAAATGTTACAGGGCAGGCACTAGTTCTCTGGGGGGGGGGGCGGGGGCGGGGAATCATCTCCATGGGTAGAGAGGGGAAGATAGTAAACTTGGTGGAGTACTTGAGAATATAAAAATGAAAAGGACTTGCATAGAGTGTCCTTATCTGACAGGCTAGGTGGTTGAGTGAATAAACGCACATTAAAAGAAAATATTAAATCTTTTTGGGCTAAATGTACATGTATTTCCAATTTACACAAGATAACAGAGAAGTATAACTTTATTCCCAGATTTATAAATTCAGACTTGTACTTTTAAAGAACTAATTTTCATTTTGAGCATTTACTCCTTTAAAAAAGGTATAGTTTGTTTTCTATGGCCACAGGTTACAAGATGTTCAAGATTTTGAGACTAAAGTGAAATGGTAAACCATTTACATCTTTGAGAGCTAAAACATCACCTTTATACGGCCCATCACAATACGATGTTTTCTAAACATAGTCTTCCCTACCAAGAAACAATACACTTTGTAGTTTATATGAGAAACATTCCTTAAGCCTTCATTCCAACAATATAGAGGCAAATTTAGTTATATAAACATATCCATGTGTTTATCTGCACGTGAATTCTATGCAGATTTAAGTGCTTTGCGGCATTCTGAAGCTGCCTGTACATGTAAATAAAAATAGACATACACGCATGTATTGAATTAGCACTGATTGATGGAAACTTCAAAATCTCCCCTGGAGTAGCGCGTTTACTTTGACTATTTTAAATACAGAACCCATTGCCGTCCAGTTCATTCTGACTCAAAGTGACCCTATAGGACAGAGTAGAACTGCCCCATAGGTTTCCAAGGAGCGGCTGGGGGATTTGAACTGCCAACCTGTTGGTTAGCAGCGGAGCTCTTAACCACTAAGCCACCAGGGCCCCTTTAAATACAGAGGGCTTCTTGGAAAATAAGGGTGACTTATTTTTTAGGGCGTTTGAAGTTGAAAATGGGTTTTTCTTTACAGGATTTTATTCCCACAGAGGGCAAAAGTAGTAATAGAAAGATCACTTGTACTTAGATAAGAAATCTGCTCTTGTATCTTCCATAAATAGTAGCAGGCGATGTGAATAGTTTTATAGTGTCGAAGTTGCATCTTCAGTTTCGCCTTTGTGACAGCTTCGAAGTGCAGCCCTCTATAACCAATGATTCATTGCTTGCTTCGGAGTCCCTTCCTTCTACCCAGCCCCGACTTCTCTATATCCTGTTCTGAGACAACGAGTTCGGTTCTGAGGGTTCTGAATGCGCTGGAGTGTTATCTGGAGCCGCACAGTGGTGTGGGGCTCGGTGGGTAAACACAACACGCTTTCATCACAGTGACGGGCCTTGTTAGTGCAAACAAGCCAGTGTTGATTTACAGAGCTAGAAAGCAAGCACCGGCAGCGTTCGCCGCGGGGCGCTTCCTGCCCGTGAACCCCGGCTTTCCCGCACGATCTCCGCCACCTCCGCCAGAGCCAGGCTCCCTCGCGCGTCCGGCCGGTGGCTAGGGTTGCATCCTCTTTCCTCCGCGAAACTCATTTATCCCAGGCCGCTGCCTCGGGTGCCCCGGCCGGCTGCCCTCGGCCCAGCCAATCAGAGGCTAGCGTTCGCTGCTGGCGCTGGCCAATCCGCGGCCAGCTTTTGCTGGAAACGCGAAACCCTTAGGGGAAAAGCAATAACAAAAGCCTTTCACTGCAGACAAATGTTAAGTGTCTGTGCAGACTTTTCCTGTTTTTAATTTTATTACAGCAAGAATGGAGGGTTTGTTGTTTCTTTCATGTTTCCTTTCATGCTATTTTAATTATACATTTGTGCTACATCAGGGACTCTGGAACGCAGTGATTCAGCCTATTGCATCTAAAGCTAAAATGCAGTAACCTCCTGGCAATACAGACACATTTCTGGATTGTAAATATAGCTGACATGCTAAAGAATTTTAAACAGCTGGAAAGGTCTTTGACACCACACACAGTGCCCCAGAGAGCAGATGATGAGAAAACCAGCTCTGTCTTCCCCATCTCCTTCTCTTCCACCCCCTCCCTTTTCCTGACGGGATGTGCTCATAAAGAATCCTTTCCTCCAATTGTTCTGTCTTCTGCAAATTTGGACCAAATGCCTAATTACCATTGATTCTCATCTCAATGTGAGTTTTTATACTCAGCGGTTAAAAAAAATTTCCTGAGGGAATTACAGTAGAATCAATGGTGATTTGAGGAAATGCTTGCTTTGCTTCATCCTAGATTTTTTTTGTCTGCTAGACTATTGCAGCAGTGAGTGAATTCAGCTGTCACCTAAGTAAAAGCTACGTAGGCCATATGGGAAACAATTTTAAACTCTTCTTTTGAGACTTTTGAAAGAAATCCTTCCTTTCCCAGTACTTGAGTCCCAAACACACAAATATTTTACCCGCTGTTAAAATGTTCCCAAGGAAATGAGGCCTACCTTGTGAGATTTCACTTACCATAAAGGAGCTCAATACAGGTTTCTATAAAATTCAAAATGGCAGTGGTAAGGCAAGTAAGCAAACTAACTAGAAATGGACTTTAAGTAATGTCCCCTGGCGTTTCCAAGATAGATTGTGGGTCGGTGCAGAAAAGAAAACAAAGGCTCACTTAAATATTTCATTTCCTTACCCTAATATTTTATGTATGTCTCAAAATCTAGGCCCTTTTAAAGTATGCTTTAAAGGATTGATTTTTTTTTTTTTTTTAAATATGGCACTTGTACTCTAGAGAAATAAAGAGGATGTTATATTTCGTTCTCTGTGACATTTGGTATACTAAGTGCACTTACGTTTAGGAATTCACAGATGCAGTGCTAAATTAAATTGTCTGCAAAGCAGTTGGGAAAAGCAGAAAGGCTTGCAGGAAACAAGTGTGTTGGTTTTGAGATTTTTTTTTTTCTAATCCTCTGTGGCAAATGCTTACTAAGGTTGATTCTAAAGATAACCTCAAGAGCAAATCTATTGTGCATATTTATTTTCTTAAGAGGTTATTTTAGGAGTCCTTAATATGAAACAAGACCAAACAGTGAAACAGATACCATTCCAAGGCTGATTCTTGTCTCACGAGGTCAAGGAGGGATTTGGAATGAGAAATCATAGCTGACTGTCTGCTATGCGGACTCTGTCTGAGCCCTCACTTTCCCCTCTATTCCTATTTTTATGACCCTGCATAATTTTTTTTAATAAATAAAAATCACCATTATATTATTGAATTGGAAACAAAACTGATTCTTTTCAGTCACCTTCTGGTTTAAGCCCTGGTAACTGGGGCTTAGTTTATGTTGGCTGCTTGCCAAACGAAAGCAATTATGTGTAATAATAGAAAAATTAAGAGGTGAGTGTTGCTGTTTTACAGCAGGACATGGCAAAAACCATTTCCTTCTGTCAGCAGTATCTTGATTACACTGTCACACAGGCTCACCCCTTTGTACCACACATGCACATGCACGTGTCCACACACACACACACACTCACTCACTCACACATACACCCTGTTTCCTGTGGGTTTTAACTTGAGGTCACTGAAACCAGAAAGAGGAAGAATGCAAACCACAGCTTTTGAAAGCAAATGAGAATAGAACTTTGCTGGTAAAAATAATAACGATGATGAAAATAAATAGACCGGAAGTAGAGTAATAGGTACTAACTGTGGTCTTTCTTTATTTCCTACCCCCACAGGTGTCCTAGTGGTCAATGTTACATGGAGGAATAAAACTTACGTGGGGACCCTGCTGGACTGCACCAAGCACGACTGGGCCCCTCCCAGGTAGGCACAAGGCCTTTTATTTCAGGTTCTGTTTTTCCTCCTCTTTCCTTCTTCTCTCCCTCCTCCACTCTCTCTTTACAAGGAAACTATATAGAGAGATTAATAATACATAAAAGTCTGCTTGTAATTGAAACCAGACAAAAGAGAAATGAGCAGTTCAGGACTGAACACAGTAAAATGCAGATGCTGGGTTTCTTTCATAGCAGGAGATCTCTTCTCCCTCCTTTGTTGTCCTTTTTTTTTTCCTCAAAAGAGAACTTTGAACAGCGAGCTATCTGAGCTGTTTTTCTCTGGAATTCTGAGGAAGAATAGGAGCTGGTGGTAGCCTGGTCTTTTGCAGGTGTGGAAATTCTGGATGGAAGAATAGGGTGTCCTTCCCTGGGCTGGGCCCAGCCCTCGAGCTATTGAGGTCCTGTCTGCTCTTTGCTGCATTGTGTACTTTGTGATTTCTCCTGGCCCTTTTAGAGATGCTCCTTTTAACTTGTGTTACTTGCTTCCTAGGTTTTGTGAGTCACCGACAAGCGACCTGGAGATGAGAGGGGGCCGGGGCAGAGGCAAGCGAGCACGGTCCGCTGCAGCTGCCCCGGGCTCGGAGGCCAGCTTCACAGAGTCCAGGGGGCTGCAGAACAAGAACAGAGGGGGCGCCAATGGGAAAGGGAGGCGGGGCAGTCTCAACGCCAGTGGCCGAAGGACCCCCCCAAATTGTGCTGCCGAGGACATCAAAGCCAGCCCCTCTTCCACCAACAAAAGGAAAAACAAGCCTCCGATGGAGCTGGACCTGAACTCCAGCTCTGAGGACAGCAAACCTGGGAAGCGTGTCCGCACAAATTCTCGAAGCACTCCCACCACCCCTCAAGGAAAACCAGAGACTACTTTTTTGGACCAAGGCTGCTCTTCTCCAGTGTTAATTGATTGTCCCCACCCAAACTGCAACAAAAAGTACAAGCACATTAACGGCCTGAGGTACCACCAGGCTCACGCACACTTAGACCCAGAAAACAAGCTGGAGTTCGAGCCTGACAGTGAGGACAAGATCTCAGACTGCGAGGAAGCATTGAGTAACGTGGCCCTCGAATGCAGCGAGGCAAGCACAAGTGTATCGACTTATGACCAGGTGAAGACACCAGCATCCCCTGGCTCTGGGAACCCCCCTGGGACTCCAAAAGGAAAGAGAGAGCTTATGAGCAATGGCCTGGGTTCTATTGTCAGCTCTAAAGCTGGGAAGAATTCTGGCAAAAAGAAGGGCCTGAACAGTGAACTGAACAACCTTCCGGTAATCTCCAATATGGCGGCTACTTTGGACAGTTGCTCTACAGCAGATGGCAATTTGGTTGCTGAAATGCCCAAACTGGAGGCAGAAGGATTAATTGACAAGAAAAACTTGGGAGAAAAAGAAAAGGGCAAAAAAGCAAACAACTGCAAAATGGACAAAAATCTTTCTAAACTTAAAGCTGCCCGGCCTATTGCCCCTGCTCCAGCCCCCACGCCCCCACAGTTAATTGCGATACCTACTGCAGCCTTTACAACCACCACCACGGGGACAATACCCGGCCTGCCCTCCCTCACGACGACTGTTGTTCAGGCGACACCAAAGAGTCCTCCATTGAAACCCATTCAGCCAAAGCCCACAATTATGGGAGAGCCCATCACTGTAAACCCAGCTCTTGTGTCACTCAAAGACAAAAAGAAAAAGGAGAAGCGAAAGCTAAAGGACAAAGAAGGGAAAGAGACGGCAAGCCCAAAAATGGATGCTAAGCTGGGGAAGCTAGAGGACTCCAAGGGGACTGGGAAAGATTTGTCTGGACATTTTTTAAAGGACCATCTCAACAAGAATGAAGGGCTGGCTAATGGACTGTCAGAGTCTCAAGAGAGCCGAATGGCTAGTATCAAAGCTGAAGCTGATAAGGTTTACACTTTCACAGACAATGCCCCCAGCCCTTCAATAGGGAGCGCCTCAAGAATGGAATGCAGCACTTTGGTGAATGGGCAGGCGCCAATGGCCCCACTGCATGTGTTGACACAAAATGGGACAGAGAGTTCAGTGGCAAAGACGAGCAGCCCTGCCTATTCGGATATATCTGATGCCGTGGATGATGGTGGTTCTGACAGCAGGTCGGAGGGCATGAGGTCAAAGGCCAGTTCTCCAGCAGATATTATTTCTAGTAAGGATGGTGTTGTTATCAAAGGGCATTCTTCAACTACAGCCCAGTCATCTCAAATGAAAGAGTCCCATTCTCCCTATTACCATGGGTATGATCCTTATTATTCTCCAAGTTACATGCACCCTGGACAGGTCGGCGCCCCTGCAGCTGGCAACAGCGGGAGTACACAGGGAATGAAGATCAAGAAGGAGTCTGAGGAAGATGCTGAGAAGAAAGACAGGGCAGAGCAGTTAGAGTCTAAGAAAGTGGACCATAATTCTGCCTCCTTACAGCCTCAGCACCAGTCAGTGATCACACAAAGACACCCTGCCCTGGCTCAGTCCCTGTATTACGGCCAGTATGCCTATGGGCTCTATATGGACCAGAAGTCCCTGATGGCCACCAGCCCTGCCTACAGACAGCAGTATGAGAAGTACTATGAGGACCAGAGGCTGGCAGAGCAGAAAATGGCCCAGGCTGGGAGAGGAGACTGTGAAAGGAAAAGTGATCTCCCTTTGAAGGAGCTGGGCAAGGAGGACAGTAAGCAGAAAAACATGCCATCGGCCACAATCTCAAAAGCTCCCTCTACTCCGGAGCCTAACAAAAACCATTCTAAACTAGGGCCATCAGTGCCTAATAAAACTGAGGAGACAGGTAAATCGCAGCTTCTCTCCAATCACCAGCAGCAGCTTCAGGCCGACAGCTTCAAAGCTAAGCAGATGGAAAACCACCAGCTTATTAAGGAGGCTGTAGAAATGAAATCTGTCATGGACTCTATGAAGCAGACAGGTGTAGACCCAACCTCGAGATTTAAACAAGTAAGATTGTGGAGCGTGGCCCCACCAGGGAGAGAGCAGTCTGAGCATTGTACATGTCTGGGCTTGCTGTGGTTGGATGTCGCAAAAAGGAAATGAGCCAGCATTAGGTTTTGTTCCCTTCTCTTGAAAAATATTTTTAGAGATTCTCAGGAGTTACTGGGTCGCTCTAAAATGTAAATGATTCACCATCTTTCTGTCACGTTGTGTAATAAAAGGAACTACGGGCATGAGGTTTGCAGGCCTGTGCTTCGTGCCCTTACTTGACCCTGTGACTCTAACTAGGTCCCTTAATTCCCTACTTAGTCTGAAACGAGGGCGTTTAACCACATGGCCACTGAGTTCCCATGTAACACTGAGATTCTGAGTCTAATCTCTAAAATATGTGTTCTTACACCAGATTTCCAGATTTCTTTTAGCATCTTCTAGGAGTTTTAAAACTGGGTCCCTAAATGCCCATTTCTCATATCCTCCTTTTACTAAAATTTGGGGCCCAGATGTCTTTCACTTAGTGTCTGAGACCTAGATTTCTGTCTTACCTTTTGTCTAAAATGCCCCAAAGTAAAGCTCAGCACTGAGCGTTTGTGAGGAAGGTGAGGCAGTTCAGGAACATGGACCTTAATGGTCATCCCAGAGCCTGTGTGGTCAGCCAACCAGAGTTAAATGTGTACATCCCTCTCCTCACTTATTGACAATGTTAGGTTCCAAAGACCAGTCATGCAGAATCGGCGTTACGCCAAAGTGGAGGATGACTACATTTTTCCATAACTGCCAAGCCAAGTTGACACATAACCTTAACCATCAGCCAGTGTTACTCTCGTACCTTGGCATTTGCTACTGCCAGATGTATGTCGTTAATGTACAAAATTGTCACAGTAGATTTTTTTACTACTGTTATAAATGCAAAATGTCAGATAACGAGATAGTCCATAAGTGAAGAGAAGGTGTAAACACCTGAAAATCATGCACCGTGGAACCACACATGTGCTAGCATTTCCTGTCAGGGTTCAGACATTCTGATGCACTGTGGCCTTGTGATCATTAGTTCTGGTATCTCCAGGTTCCCCTTAAGCTCTCCCCCTCCCCTGCCCCCCATTCTTAGCTATTCCCTGGGGGGCCAGAGTGACAGAATCCTTTTCTCACACACATTTCTGCCACATGGGCTTAGACCCAACTTTCGAGTGTTCACTTAGGACCCGTATACCCAAGGGGTTTATACCGTGAATGGAATGGAGTCACAAAGGCCGTTTAGGATCCTCAGTTTCTCCATTTCTGGGTACCTTAATCAGGCTGTTGCTTCACAGGGTTGCAAAAGAAGTATATAACTTTTGTGGTTTAAAGATGGCTTTGTTTTCTAAAGCTGTAATGTGTGCCATTAATTTGAAATTTTGTTTTGTTTAAGATGTTAGTACATAATGAAAAGTGAGCCAATATATTAAGCCATAGCTGCAGTAGATGAAGAAAATGTATTAGGAAACCAAGGTTTTTTTTTTTTTTTTCTCTAAATGATGTTAATGGCTATAATAATGACTTAAATTTACCATTTCTAGCTTGGGTTTGAGTTTTGAAAATTCTTTGTACCTGTGTAAGATATAAAAGCTTTGGTTTCCTCTTCTGTAAAAGCAATCAATAATAATGTGTACTTCAGCCATTACTAACTTGTGAGAGAAATAAAAATAAGCAAAGCTATTAGCATAGCGGAAACCCTGGTGACATAGTGGTTAAGTGCTATGGCTGCTAACCAAAGGGTCAGCAGTTTGACTCCCCGAGGTACTCCTTGGAAACTCTATGGGGCAGTTCTACTCTGTCCTATAGGGTTGCTATGAGTCGGAATCGACTCGGTGGCACTGGGTTTCGTTTTTTTTTTTTATTAGCATAGTGCCTAGCACATATATAAATGTTAAAACTTTAAACAAATCTTGTTGTTTTAATCAGGATCCAGATTCAAGGACATGGCATCATTATGTATACCAGCCCAAATACCTGGATCAGCAAAAGTCAGAAGAACTTGATAGAGAGAAAAAATTAAAAGAGGATAGCCCCAGGAAAACTCCTAATAAAGAGAGTGGTGTGTCCAGCCTTCCTGTATCATTAACAAGCATCAAAGAGGAGCCTAAAGAGGCCAAGCGTCCCGATTCTCAGTCAATGGAAGAGAATAAGCTGAAAAACGATGACCGGAAGACGCCTGTGAACTGGAAGGACTCTCGGGGAACAAGGGTGGCTGTCTCCTCACCCATGAGTCAGCATCAGTCATACATACAGTACTTGCATGCTTATCCTTACCCACAGATGTATGACCCCAGCCACCCTGCATACCGCGCTGTCTCTCCCGTGCTAATGCACAGCTACCCTGGTACGTGTTGTGGATTCTAATGACATTGGAGGGAAGAGGTTATGTTCAAATATTAACTATTAAGAACTCCAGATAAATTGGAAGTTTCAAGAATACCATTTGTTTTGCTTGTTTTTATGCTACTTAAAGTTCCAAAGATGAAACATATATATATATATATTTTTTTTTTTTTTTAAGTGAACTGTCAGCTCTCAGCTATGGTTTCCAGAGTCTCTGATGGTCTGCTATAGCTGTTAGACTGACAGATACTTTATTGTCTATGAAAATATTCTAAGCACTTACTGTCATAATCATTATAGTTACTATTCCTTTCACTTAAGCGGACACATGAATGTATGAAATGACTGTAAGCTCAATTCTGTTTATAACCTCCGTTCATCAGGATGAATTCACTGGGAAAAGAAAATCGGAGAGCCCAGATAAAATGTAACAATGATGTAGCCCATTCTTAACATAATCCTCTATTTTAAGATCTCTGACTCTCATCCCAAATTCATGTAATCCAAATGATTCTTTTCTTTTTTTTTTAAAAGATGGAGCCTATAACTTGATGTGGCATTTGTTGTTTATCTGCAGGAGCCTATCTCTCTCCAGGATTTCATTATCCTGTTTATGGGAAGATGTCAGGGAGAGAAGAGGCAGAGAAAGTCAATACCAGCCCTAGCATCAGCACGAAAACCACCACTGAATCGAAAGCACTGGATTTGCTCCAGCAGCACGCCAACCAGTACCGCAGCAAGTCTCCTGCCGTACGCCTCCTTTTGTGGCTATTTAAAAGGGCCATGTTTGGGGGCAGAAAAGGGGACAAACTAGAAAACAATCTTGAAATATAAATGGTTTTTGGAACCCAGCTGCAATTTCACTGCCATTTTTATCCTGATACATAAAGAATGGAGTGTTCAAATGTATGATGCTTTCACATGTGAGGGGGAAAAATGTTAAGGCGTGTGTGGCAGCAAGCTTCTCTGTGGCAAAATCTAGTATACCTTGCATACGCAGAAGGATGCTTGTTAGGTGGATATGAAATTTATAGAAACCACCAAGATATTATTGATAAAACATAGAACTCTATAGCATTTTGTGACAGAGTAGTTCAGAGGCCACAAAGTATTGACCTCTTGGGCAAATTGAGTCTTTTAAAATGCCCTTTCTTTTGAGACAACTTTTAAAAGTCAGATATTTCACATTCCAATTCAGATTTCTTCTTTCTCTTAAGAAAATATAAAATTTGGTCCAAAATCACGTGGCAGTAATTGATGGAAGCAGGTAGCCCTCTCTAGGCAGTTTGTCATGCTCCCCATCAGTATAAGCATGTGTACAAGTAAAACCTGCCCAGCCTGCTCTGCTCATCGATGTTGTTGGCTTGGCGTCTGTAGAGATCTGAGTGTTCAGCTCCTTCTGTTGAGCCTTGGTATTCACATGTTTCCAAGCTCATTGCAAGCAATGCTTAAGGGTCCATGCCATGTAATAGCTGGTAATTTTACTCAGGCATAGATTTTGAGTTTTGCACAGTGTGGAGTTCAAATGCAAGAGTGAGTCACTTAGCTAAAGAGTGGTGGCTGCATCTGCTATTTTTTGTTTGACTCATTGTCGCATTCCTATAACTCAGCTGAAGTAATGCAAATGTTGTGTGTTTGTGAAAGATGGCTCTCTTCCCATAAACAGCAACTGCTAGTCCTAGAGACTGTTGTGAAGAGAAACTCAAGAAAAGGATGTGATAGTTCTCGGCTAGAAAAGAGAACTTTGGAATAAATTAGAATATAGGATCTGTGATGTGAATGAGTCTACTGAAAACTCTATAACAGAGTCTAGAAAAGGTGATTCATGAGTTTGTTTCAGTGAGTACTCCTTCAGAGGCAAAGATTTTTTCAAATGAGAAAGAGAACTTTAGTGAAAGGTTGTTTAAGTTCTAGTGGGTAGAAACATATAGGAAACACACCATCCTTAACCAAATTGTGATTTGAGAAAACTGGAGCTTCTGTATGAGCATTCAAAATTTTAGTAATTCCGGATTGCCTCCTGAGGCATTTCTTGTGAATGGTAATGAGTTCCTGTACTTTATAGAACCCTGGTGTTCCTGTACTTTTTAGAACATTTGCAGTGGAACAAAATGGATATCAAACCCCACTGCTGTCAAGTCAATTCTGGCTCGTAGTAACCCTATAGGACGTAGTAGAATTGCCCCATCATGTTCCAAGGAGCTGCTGGTGGATTTGAACCGCCAACCTTTGGTTAGCAGCCGAACTCTTAACAACTGTGGCACCAGTGCTCCTTAAAATGGATACAGTTTATGTTTAAAGCCACAGGATAGATTCTCCCCACAAAATGTAAATCGAATGAAAATGTAACTAGAGAACTTAACCCTAAAGAAACAGGAGAAACTACTTTTCCTTGATCTGTGTGTAAATGTTGCTTCTGGGAAGAAACTGGGTAGATTTTAAACCTGCATTTATGAGTGAGTGTAGAGAGAAGTCCTCTTATTTCAGCCATTGGAGGAAAAACATTGATTCCATGTGGTTCACTTTGGGTGTAGCAGTTCTTTAGTGTTGGCTAATTTCAACTGAAATTAATGTGTGCCTTTTGAAATTACCTTCAATTAATAAAAAATCTGAAGTGTTTATAGGTCTACTTTTTAATTACTAACCCAATATCATCAAAGGAACAGAGGCAGTTTCGAGCATTTACTGGTTGTTTTTCAATGATTAAACCAAAAAAAAAAAAAAAAACCTGTTGCTGTCGAGTCATTCTGACTCACAGCAACCCCTAGGACAGAGTAGAACTGCCCCATAGGGTTTCCAAGGCTGTCACGTCTTTCTTCCTCAGAGCAGGCTGTTGGGTTCCAACTGCTGACCTTTCAGTTAGTAGCAGAGTGCTTAACCACTGTGCCAGCAGGGCTCTTTTCAGATGATTAAAGAGGGGAAATTTTCTCTTTTTCTATTGCAGCCTGTGGAAAAGGGTACCACCGAGCGGGAACGGGAAGCAGAAAGGGAAAGGGATCGCCATTCCCCCTTCGGCCAGCGGCACCTGCATACACATCACCACACCCACGTTGGCATGGGCTACCCACTCATCCCTGGTCAATATGACCCTTTTCAAGGTCAGCAGGTCTATTGTGATTCTGCCTTCATTCATTCTGCTCTGGAAAATGGTTGATAAAACTGCCTTTAATCTCTTAAAAGAAAAATATCGAGGTTTTGAGTTAAACTTTGCTCTGGGGAGGGTTTTTAGCAATATGTCCTAGGGACACAGCTAAGGCTATTCTTGCGTCTTTGTATTCTACTGAGGCATGAAATAGCTACTACTTAATAATTGTCACTGCTTGATGTTATCAATAGCTTACTGTTATCTCACAGGCTAAAGATGGTGGCCAGTGTCTAGGGCAGTGAATGTAACAATCAGAAGATCAGATATCTACTTCAAGGGAATTGTAGGATAAAAAGGGAGGGATGGAGAGAGTCAGGTGAAATTACTTGTCCTGATTTCTGCTGGCAATTTAATTTGCTCTTTTCCTGTAGAAGCACTGGGAGTGACATGATTAAGTTTAACGCTTGTTGCAACCTAATTCAAGGACTCTTCATGGCTCTTCACTGCTATGACTCCTCCACTAAAGATGAGAATTGAAAAAGAGAAACATTTTTTTAGAAGCCACAAAATTCCCGTGAGGGAGCCTTCAGTTCATAGTGTACTAGCTGAGCATGTGCCATTTGTCCTGGCTTTGTCACCTCACAGAGTACGGATAGTGGCACTCTTGTTACCACCAGATACACTCGCTAGGATCTTTGCAAGTTCCTTTGCACCTGTTGTGTGAATATAAGGTAACGTAATAACTGTGAAGGTACTTTGAAAGTGGAGAGTTTAGACAAATCTATGTATTTGTACCCCCCACGTGTCTGTCAGTTTGTCATACTGTGGGGGCTTGTATGTTGCTGTGATGCTCGAAGCAATGCCACTGGTATTCAAATACCAGCAGGGTCACTAATGGAGGACAGGTTTCAGCTGAGCTTCCAGACAAAGACAGACTAGGAAGAAGGATCCGGCAGTCTACTTCTGAAAAGATTTTGCTAGTGAAAACCTTTTTAATAGCAGCAGAACATTGTCTGATGTAGTGCTGGCAGATGAGCCCCTCAGGTTGGAAGGGACTCAAAAGATGACTGGGGAAGAGCTGCCTCCTCAAAGTAGAGTTGACCTTAATGATGTGGATGGAGTCAAGCTTTCAGGACCTTCATTTGCTGATGTGGCATGACTCAAAATGAGAAGAAACAGCTGCAAACATCCATTATAATCAGAATGTGGAATGTACAAAAATTGGAAATCCTCAAAAAATGAAATAGAACACATAAATATTGATATCCTAGGCATTAATGAACTGAAATGGACTGGTATTGGACATTTTGAATAGGACAATCATATTATCTACTATGTCGGGAACAACATCTTGAAGAGGAATGGTGTTGCATTCATCGTCAAAAAGAACATTTCAAGATCTACCCTGAAGTACAACACTGTCAGTGATAGAATGATATCCATAGGCCTACAAGGAAAACCCGTTTATATGACTATTACTTAAATTTATGCACCAACCGCTAAGACCAAAGATGAAGAAATTGAAGATTTTTACCAACTTCTGCAGCCTGAAATTGATCGAAAACACAATCTGGATGCATTGTTAATTACTGGAGATTGGAATGCGAAAATTGGAAACAAAGAAGGATTGGTAGTTAGCAAATATGGCCTTGGTGATAGAAATGATGCCAGAGATTGCATGTTAGAATTTTGCAAGACCAACGACTTCTTCACTGCAAATACCTTTTTTCACCAACATAAACAGTGACTATACACACAGACCTTGCCAGATGGAATACACAGCTCGATATCTTCAGTCGGAACAAGGCCAGGGACGGACTGTGGAACAGACCATTAATTGCTCAAATGCAAGTTCAAGCTGAAGCTGAAGAAAATTAGAACGAGTCACCGAGAACCAAAGTACGACCTTGAGTCTATCCCACCTGAATTTAGAGGCCATCTCAAGAATAGATTTGACTTGTTGAACACTAATGACCGAAGGCCAGATGAATTATGGAATGACATCAAGGACATCATCATGAGGAAAGCAAGAGATCATTAAACAGACAGGAAAGAAAGAAAAAGGCCAAAATGGATGTCAGAAGAGACTCTGAAACTTGCTCTTGAACACAGAGTAGCTAGAGCAAAAGGAGGAAATGATAAAGTAAAAGAGTTGAACAGAAGATTTCAAAGGGTGGCTCGAGAAGACAAAGTATTATAATGACATGTGCAAAGACCTTCGAGATGGAAAACCAAAAGGGAAGAACACACCCTGCATTTCTCAAGCTGAAAGAACTGAAGACAAAATTGAAGCCTCAAGTTGCAAAATTGAAGGATTCTATGGGGAAAATGTTAAACGGCTCAGGAAGCATCAAAAGAAGATAGAAGGAATACACAGAGTCACTATACCAAAAAGAATTGGTTGGCATTAGCAGGTACCATATGAGCAGGAACCAATGGTACTGAAGAAAGAAGTCCAAGCTGCACTGAAGGCATTGGTGAAAAACAAGTCTTCAAGAATTGAAAGAATACCAATTGAGATGTTTCGGCAAACCGATGCAGCGCTGGAAGTACTCACTTGTCTATGCCAAGAAATTTGGAAGACAGCTACCTGGCCAACCGACTAGAAGAGATCTATATTTATGCCTATCCCCAAGAAAGGTGATCCCACCAAATGTGAAAATTATCCAACAATATCATTAATATCACACGCAAGGAAAATTTTGCTGAAGATCATTCAAAAGCGGCTGCAGCCAGAAATTCAAGCTGAATTCAGAAGAGTATTCAGAACCAGGGATATCATTGCTGATGTCCGATAGAGCCTGACTAAAAGCAGAGAATACCAGAAAGATGTTTACCTGTGTTTTATTGACTATGCAAAGGCATTCAACTGTGTGGATCATAACAAATTACAGATAACATTGTGAAGAATGGGAATTCCAGAACAGTTAGTTGTGCTCATAAGGAACCTGTACATAGATCAAGAGGCAGTAGTCCGAACAGAACAGAAGAGTGTGCGTCAACAGAAGAGTGTGCGTCAGGGTTGTATCCTTTCACCATACCTATTCAGTCTGTATGCTGAGCAAATAATCTGAGAAGCTGGACTATATAAAGAAGAATGTGGCATCAGGATTGGAGGAAGACTCGTTAACAACCTGCGTTATGCAGATGACACAAACTTCCTTGCTGAAAGGGAAGAGGTCTTGAAGCACTTACTGATGAAAGTCAAAATCCTTATAACTGGACCAATAAGCGACATCATGATAAATAGGGAAAAGATTGAAGTTGTCAGGGATTTCATTTTACTTGGATTCACAATCAACACCCGTGGAAGCAGCAGTCAAGAAATCAAAAGACACATTGCATTGGGCAAATCTGCTGCAAAAGGCCTCTTTAAAGTGTTGAAAAGCAAAGATGTCACCTTGAAGACTAAGGTGTGCCTGACCCAAGTCTTGGTGTTTTCAGTCACCTCCTATGCATGTGAAAGCTGGACGATGAATAAGGAAGATGGAAGAAGAATTGATGCCTTTGAATTCTGGTGTTGGAGAAGAATATCGAATATACCATGGACTGCCAAAAGAACGAACAGACCTGTCTTGGAAGAAGTAGGACCAGAATGCTCCTTAGAAGCAAAGATGACGAGACTATGTCTCACATACTATGGACATGTTGTCAGGAGGGGTCAGTCCCTGGAGAACTACATCATATTTGGCAAAGTAAAGGGTCAGCGAAAAAGAGGATAACCCTCAATGAGATGGATTGGCACACTGGCTGCAAGAATGGGCTTAAGCATAACAACGATTGTGAGGATGGCCCAGGACTGGGCAGTGTTTCATTCTGTTGTACATAGGGTCGCTATGAGTCAGAACTGACTTGATGGCACCTAACAACAACATGTATCTGTACATTTTTTGTTCCACGTATTTGTTTAATTCTTGCTACTTGATGTCAAATAATGTTGTTAAAAGAGAGCACTCCTTGTTTCCTAATCAACTTGTTATTGAGTGTGAGAAGAATTTGGAAAAGAAATTATGTATTATTTGTAACACGTTCCATGTATATATAAATAAAGTATGTGTGCGTATGGAGAAAATCTTGTCACGTTCAAGATGTTATTATTGTAATGTCTTAAGTTGCCCCTGGGAAAATAGAGTATATCCAAGTAGATGACATAGGAGAGAGTAATCTTTCCTTGATTTGCATTCACCTCTTAAATTTTTTTTCCCAGGACTGTTTTCTATAGAATTCAAAGGAATTTCCTATTAGGCAACTTCATGTCATTTGGAGCTGTTTCATTCATGCTACCTTTCTCTTCCAGGGTAAAATTAAGACTATTTCTAAATTTGATTCACTGATTCCATTTACCTTATGGGATGCATTATGTTCAGTCACTGGAAAAAATGTTAAAATGATAAAAGTTATTATGAAAGTATGGTATTCTAAGCAAATAGCATGTCACTTCTTTAATTCACTGCGACTGTTAATTCCCTTTGTTAGCTGGTATCTATTATTTCTCTTGAGCTTCCTATTCAGGAATGCATGTGAACTATTTAGTACCATGCAGAGCCCAAGAGATGGAGTGCTGTATTCTCTTTGAATAGCTGTTAAGAAAACTGCAATGAATTGGATAAGGAGATAGATATTAGGTAGACCAAGCATTTTGTACACCTTCCTTGCTCCATGAAACATTTCATGTGCATGTTTAGGAAAGGACAAATTGCCACTTTTGAATCTGCAGCCCTTCATCACTGAGCCTGTATCTACTCTTATCTTTCTAAATCTCATAGAAACCCTGCATTTTTCCCCCATTAGGCTTGACCTCTGCTGCCCTAGTTGCCTCTCAGCAGGTGGCTGCCCAGGCATCTGCATCAGGAATGTTTCCTGCACAAAGAAGGTAAATATCCTCTATATTTTAAATTTTCTAGACAGAGGTATTTTAATGGAGATGATGGATAGGCAGGAAAAAATAGCAAAGTATATATTCTTTTTAGAGCAAAAATTTATCTCCTAAGGTTTTGTATCACTGAAGTGGATTTGCTTACTATGCTACTACTCTTCATATATAATTTATATTCCATGAACCTCGACTCTAATGTAAATTAGCAATCAACTGATCAGGTTTTTTAGATTATCCCCACAGCTTTGTATATAATTCACCATGACTTCCTTTGCTTTATTCTATTAAAAATAAAGTTGCAGATAGAGAAATTTATTTTGATTATGCTAAAGATAATGTTTATTCTTTGATATTTATTTTGGTGTTAGCCCACAAATTGTTTTGAAAAGGGAAATAATTTGTGTTTCACACTATATTATTTCCTTGTGTTTATTTACATTCTATAGACTTGCGCTTTACAAAATGAATAGGAGTAAAAAACTACCAGTCTTATGGTTTTCATGTTTTCAGTGTTAAATGCTGATAGAACCCTATGCTAAAGCTTTCTTTTCTTTTGCAGAGAGTAACAAGATTGGAAATGTACATTGTCATGTGACTGGATCACATGGGGAAGCGCTTTATACAGACATCAGTTCCATGGTGTTAATTTTGAAATGCCTTAATGGCAGGCAAAAACCAGTCATTTCATTTTTGTAAATTACAGATTTTATCACAGAGTAACAAATGTTGCTGTAATTAAACTTCTGTTTTATATATATATACGTATACATATATGTATATATACATATATATATATATATTCTTTACTTTTTGTATCAGTAACCAGGCTCGCACACACAGGGTCTGCTGCCAAGTCGCAAACCACTCAGTAATGGAAATAAAAAATGTATTTGTCATGTTGAAAAGTGTTAGCCACAAAAGGCTGTTTACTTTTTTTTTCCTTTTCCTTTTAAATTGTAAATAAATAATGTTATGTATCAGTGTGCCTGATCCTTGCATACCCTTCAGATATTTCCTGTAAGCCCCTCAGAAAGGCTAACTGTGATGATGACACTTTGGTACAATTTAGATGTCAATTTGGTGGCTCCTGTTAAAAGCGCATTGGTGTTAAAATGTTCCTGTAGTCACTGTTTCATTGTTCTTGTGTATTGTGGAAAATATACTTTTGGAAGGCATGGGGTTGCCAGTACCACAAAAACTGTGCTGTATATAATGTAAAGATTAAAATGGGGGAAATAATGAGCATCTGTGAATAATGAGGTGTCATTTTTTGATAATCTTGAATGGCAAATAACCCAATAGCCCGCATACCAGAAACATCTGATTGTTCTATTACTTGAATAGTCCTGCAGTCTTTTTTTTTTCTTTTCTTTTTAATGTTTACAATTATCCGGTTTTAGAAGAGAGAGACTTTAATGCCATTGCCTGGTTACTTGTTTTATGCTGTAATCTAGTTTATTTTATGTAAAATGTATATTGAATGCTTTCCTTTTTATACCTGCCTTAAATAATTTGGCAATCAGAATTAAAAAAGGTTTTTTTTTTTTTTTTTTTTTTTGTAATGGCTTCTTGTCTGTCTCATGTTTTTTTTAGCTGGCTGATGATCGTAATTTTCAAAGAAGGGTTTCTTAATATTATGAATGTGCAATATACAAGATATGATACACAGGTACTTTTCTTATTTCAGTGAATGTATACCTATTCACAGGGTACTTACTACTTTTACATCCAAACATGGAACAGTCTATTGCTACAAATTGGGAGTTACAGGTTTCTATGATATCCCAAAGATGTAAATCTTATGGTAAGGACAATAGATAAAAAGTGTAAAAAGTCAGTTAACCAATTAACCACTTATTTAATCTGTCATTAAATTGGTTTACCAGCATATACCAAATGCACAAAATTAACTGCTTCATTAATTCATCCATTCCAACAATTTTTATTGAGTGCCTACTTTATGCTGGACATCGTACTCAGTCCTGGTTATATATAGCAATGAACAAAGCAGATAAAACTTCCTGTCCTCAAAGGGAGTGGGGTGAACATACAATAAAATATATAAATAAAATATAGAGTATGTTCCATAATTGATAAATGCTATGGAGGAAAATGAGGCAGGGGGAGGGGATAGAAAATGTGTGAGAGTTTGTAACTGTAAATAGAGTGGTCAGGGAAGGCCTTGGTAAGAGGAGGTGAGGAAAAGGGTTCGTGTCCATTTCCTAGGGCTGCCGTAACAAATTACCAGAGTTCTGTGGCTTAAAACAACAAAGATTCTTGTCTCACATTTCTGGAGACTAGAAGTCCAAATTCAGGGTGCCGGCAAGGCCACATTATCTCAGAAGGCTCTGGAGGAAGATCCTTTCTTGACACTCTCAGCTTCTGATCTCCCCAGATGCTCCTTAGCTTGTGGCAGCTTAACTTCATCTCGGTCTCCATCGTTACCGGTCTTCCCTCTGTGCGTGTCTGTCCGTCTGTGCCTCCTCTCTCTGTATAAAGACACCAGTCATGTTGGATTAAGGCCCGCACTACTGCGAACTGACCTCCTGTTAACTAGTTACACCTGCAAAAACTCTATTTCCAAATGAAGTCACATTCACAGGTAACCGGGGGTTAGGACTTCAACATATCTTTTTGGGAGACAGAATTCCCCCCTAACAGGGTCCATGCACATAGATGGCGGAAGAATGTTTCAGGCAGATGAAAAAGCAAGTGCAAAAGTTCTGAAGTGGGAATGTGACTAGTGAGTTCAGACTAGTTGATTTCGACAATTCATCCCAGCTGTAAATTTCTCTGCTTTTACTGCAGTTACTAGTGACCATTCTATGGCTTGGTTTGCTAAAAAGTTAAGTTGCTAGGATTTGTCTTAGTATCATTTGATTAGTTCTCTTACTTAGAAGCCTTTCCTTCATAAACGAATAGAATTTTGCCATCAAAAAGGTATGTTCCTTCTGCCAGCTTTCGAAAGACCACCTTAAACTGTTGCATTTGCTGCTTGTCTTATAGGTCTAGTCCATATTCTTAACACTTTTAAGTTTTTAAAAAATTTCACCCATGTGTAGCATTTCATAAACAGCTTTGTAAAGGGTGTTTTTTTCTTACACTTAAGACTATTTCACACTCTTCTTGTCATTTTTTTAAAGCTATTAAATTTACTCAGTCCTTAGATCACATCTTGATGTACTGATTAAAAAAAAAAACAAACTGGTCGCCATTGAGTCAATTTTGACTCACGGACAGCGTCCCAGGAGGACAGAGTAGAACTGCCCAATAGGGTTTCCAAGGAGCGGCTGATGAATTCGAACTACTGACCTTTTGGTTAGCAGCCAAGCTCTTAACCACTGTGCCACCAGGGCTCTGATGTACTCAGGCTTTATTGTTGAAACAGGGGAGCAGATCTGAGGTCAGCTTACAGCATCACCAGTGGAATTATGTTCCTCTTGGTGGGTGGGAAATACCGTAAATTACTGACGATTGTCCTTGTTTTAGTAATACATAGTGAAACCAGCCTTACCTACAACCGCAAAATGACTGGATGTATGTTTATTACTTACCAGGCTTTAATCACTTCCAGTTAGGCGGCTAAATAAGATAGGGTTATAAACTGGTGCATTAGACCATGCTTAACTCTGCTACTGTAATGAACAGGAATGCTGATAAATACAGAAAACGTAAGAACAAAAGTACAATGCGATTTGAAGAATTTTTCCCTAGGCTTTTACTGGAACATTATTCATGACTGGTTTACGTTAATCACTAAACGAAGTTTTGTTTCTTCCTTTTACTGTTAGTGTTGTCTTTGCTGATGACAACATGAATTGCCAAAGGCCAGAGCTTGTTTATATTATGTGTGCCGTTCCTCTGACTGACTACGTAGTCAGTACCGAATGGTAAATTAAAGATTCCCAAAAGACAAGCATACTTGGCTCCATTATATTACTATGATGAATCTGCCATTAATACAGTTCTAATTGTTTGACTTTTATAGACATAAAATCATGCCCCTTAGTGACTAATAATAGGGTTTATTGATTTTACCAAACATTATTCATTTCAGGCCTGCTCATATCAGCTTGTCCTGAACATATGCAAAAAGCCTGCAGTGCTGACACAGTACAAATTAACTTCCTGCAGAAATGGGAGTGAAGAGTTGTTTACAGCTGTGGTCCCGCTGAAATCAGAATATTAACAACAAGGTAATAGATTCCATATAGAACCATTTATTCCTAGATTAGGATCTCAGATTGCTCTTTCATGGAAACTTGCCATTGGTGTTTAGCCCAGGTCATTAACGCTTGCTTGCATGGTAAAAAGGCAGGCCTTGTATGTTCATATTGGCTTTGACCCTGATTTAGCATGGCTTCAGATCAAGTGTCTCTGAATAACCAGAGTGAATAGCTCTGATTGATACAGGATAAAACAGCAGTTTGAATGATAATTACTGACCATTTCATCTCATCCCTGACTCTGAAAAAGGGACAAGACAGGCAAAAGCATTTATTATTGTTTTTGTTACTAACCACAGTCATCCAATCCCTGCTTCCTGCAGAAGCCTGTGTCATAAATGGTGTTTACTTTTGGTTAACTTTCAGAGGGGGGAAAAAGAAGCGACACCCCCTCAGTCAGACTATTAGCAGTGCTTGCTCATAGATTTCTTTTTTTAAAGTTTCTTAAAAATCACTCTCTAAAGCAGGGGTTCTCAACCATGGCGCTGTTGACAATTTGGACTGGACAGTTCTCTTGTGGGGAGGCTATTCTGTGCATTCACTACCCACCAGATGCCAGGAGCACCCCCCCGCCAAGTTCTGACAACCAACAGATCATATGAAAGTTAGAGCTGCTTAACCCCTGTCCCACAGTTGGACTGCTGAATTCTGTTGCTTTCAATTGCTTTAGAAGGTTAGAAAGCCATCAGCGGCTCCTGGTAACCCATGAAAATATAATGAAGATGCTTATTTGACCAGTGTAGTCAAAGCTGGGCCAGATCTTCCAGCTTTTTAAAGAGAATTGGATGATACAGATTTTATCGTGATAATTAACAGTCTTTATACATTGATAAAAGGAGCCCTGGTGGCACAATGGTTAAGTACTCAGCTGCTAACTGAAACGTTGGCAGTTCAAACCCACCAATGGCTCTGCTGGAGAAAGACCTGGTGATCTGTTCCGGTAAAGACCTCTGTGTTGTTGTGTGCTGTTGAGTCAATTCCAACTCATAGCGACCCTATAGGACAGAAGAGGATTGCCCATAAGGTTTCCTAGGTTGTAATCTTTATGGGAGCAAATCACCAGGTCTTTTCTCCAGTGGAGCAGCTGGTGGATTCAAACTGTTGACCTTTAGGTTAACAGCTGAGTACTTAGCCATTGCACCACCAAGGCTCCTTCCCCATAAAGGATACAGCCCAGGAAACCATATGGGGCAGTTATACTCTGTCATACATGGTCACTATGAGTCAAAATCAACTTGACAGCATACAACAACAACATAGACTGAAAATTAATTCAATTTAAAGCCAGCTCCCAGAACACCAATCAATGACATATGCTTCATGTATGTTGTTTTAAATCCTCACACTAGCCCTCTAATAGACATACTATCTTCCCACAGAATGAAGGCTTTCAAGTGTAAAACTGGAAAATGGGTAATTTTTAAGTGAGTTGTGAGAGTAGAACTCAGATCCTCTTCCCACAGGAAGAGCCATTTATTTCATGCCAAGGAATAAACTGGGAGATTCGCAGATGCCTTTACATTTCAATGAAGCTTTTTCTTTTTTCCAATTAAGTTTATACATTCAAAAATACAGGAAACGTGACCAAATGGGTGATATGGAGAAAATAAAGATCTCCAGGGCCATGAACACAGGTACTGGCAATGCCCACGGGTATGTGCAGGTTCAAAGTCCAGGTGTTTGGTCTGATCAGAATGTGGCCTGGCCCTGGCCCACCTGTCATCACACTACTGTCTACGAAATGGCAAGTAGGACAAACTCCCTTACCTGAGTCTGAGAGACATCACTAATCATTACAGCTCTCTCTCTCTCCAGCTGAGCATGGGTGAGACCTCACAAATTTCTTAGCTCAGCTCTCTAGGCAGCCGTGGCTAATAGATCAAAGTTGACATGCAAAATGAAGGCTGTTTGGCACTTCTGCAACAGAGTTCTTCCTGAGGAACAGAATCATGACCTCCTATCTTTCCACCCCTTGTGCCGTTTAAGGCCAGGATAAGGGCTTCGGTACCCTCTGATGCTTAGATCAGCAGTCTTAACTCTAAACTCCCTTTCCACTGTTGAAAAACTTGGACAGTATTCATTTACCTTCAACATTTTAAATCAACCATTAGTCCTCTAGTCAGAAAAGTTGGGGAACCAGAATTGTTCTCTATTAATCCATCTTCCTACTGATTTATGAAGTTGGTTTTCTTTCTTTTACATTTACTCCTACCATTCCAAGTTCACTTGGTTTGGGAAATGTCTCAGTATACATTATTAGATTTGTTTCCTAGATTACTTTCTAGACAAAAAGGAAGACTTTTCTAGGGTTTTAGTTTTCAGTGCCCATTATTTAAAACAATGGAATAGACCTGCCACCTGCCATCCCCTCCACACAAAACCACCATTAGTTACCGAAATGGAACATTTCTACAAATTGAGAATTGGCTTAAACCCAAACTATAGGGACGTCTGGATGAAAGGCAGTGATTAATTATCCCCTTGAGGAAATTAAGTTATAAACAAACTCTTTGAGAGTAGATATTTCCTGTTTCCTATACTTTTTAAATGGACCTACTCCAACCATGTATAGTCTTGGAGGAGGGAAAAACTATGTGCTGATGTTTTGATATCCATTCATATCTTTGGGTTTGTACATTCTGTTTGACCTATAGCACATTTATAATGTAAGACAGCAATTATTGAACATAGGATTAGTATAGGCTTAAATAAGATATTGCATGTAAAGCTGTATAACAACCTATTCCCATTAGTGAGCTCATGTTTCATTTATATAATAAATATTTATTGAACATGTACTGTGAACTAAGCACTGTTCTACATGCTCAATCTAAACTGACTTTGGTTACAATCCTAGTGTTCACTCCAGGACCAGGTACCAAGATAGGTAAAAGATACCCCCCAATGCCCATCCTCTCCCCCTACCATGCCCCTATAAACCTGGCTCAAGCCTTTCCGCTTCCTCATTAGGAAATGAATATCACCTATCCTATCATTGTGTATTCTCCAGATTGTTTAGCAGTTCACGGATGTCTCAGCTTTCTGTACAGAGGGATACCTACATTTGGGCTTTAAGGCCAGATGATAATTACTTTTTGTTGTATCCATGTCATTTTTATCCAAATACACATTGAGTTTCTGCCATTTGTAAACTGTTCTATGAGGCACCGGGGATGATTAAAACATAGTCCCTAATATGAAGGAGCTTACATTTGTCATCGTCCCCATCATTAGAATTCTTCACTTTACATAGTAGATTCTTGATTCTGATTCCCCTACAAAAGAATATAAAAAGTAAATGGTTTATACATGTATATAAAAAAAAAAATCAAGGCCAGAACTATATGATCAGGGAGATAAAGTTCTGGCCTAGTATTAGATACCCAATAAAACCAAACCTGTTGCCGTCAAGTCGATTCCTAGATTGTTGGGTTCAATTTTTGCCCTAGTACTGCTATATGATACATGAACTTGTACAGTCGCTTTTATAATGAAGCATTTTAAACACAGCAAAGCATCTAGAATAACAGAAACACTCTTTAAAATGAGGATGACAATAATTTCCACCAGTTGATTTCACATGGATGTTGTCTGGAATGGATTATTTGAAGCCTTCTGGAAATTATGTATATATATGTATATATAATAGCAGAGAAAGTCAGAGTCCCTGGGTGGTGCAAGCCATTAAGCACTTGAATGGGTTCTCTAGAGAAGCAAAACCATTAAAGTTTATAAATATAGAGAGAATTTATATCAAGGAAACAGCTCATGCAATTATATAGGCTGGAATGTCCCAAGTCCATGGATCAGAATAGAGGCTTCTCTTGATTCATGTAGCCACAGGGAGTGGTGAACCCATGATCGGCAGGTCAGAGAGCAGTGCTCTTGCTCATAGGCTGTGAAGATCGATAAATCCCAAGATTGGCAGGTAAACTGCTAGCTCAAGTCCCAAGAACCGGAAGTAGAGATGAACTGGAGCCAGCTGCAAGACCCAGAGCAGGCAAAAGCCAGAACGTCTGCTTATGTTCGGATGCAGGCCACATGCCCAAGGAAATTCCCTTTTAACAGATCCCATCATGAGAGTGATCACATATAAACACTGAGAATCATAGTCCAGCCAAATTAACAGACAATCTTAATCCACAGCTCTGGACTACTAGATGAAAGTTGGCAGTTCCAACCCACCCAGAGGCTTCTCAGAAGGCAGGCCTGGCAATCTGCTTCCAAAAGATCACAGCCTTGAAAACCCTATGGAGCAGTTCCATTCTGCACACATGGGGTTTACCATAAGTCAGAATTGACTCAATGGCAACTAACAATGACAAATTATATATATACACACATATATTTGATATGTGTGTATGTTTTAATCTAGGAAAATACTGTCATCAAGTAATTTTACTTATTTGGTTTGTCTTCGTTTTTTAAATATATGTCCTATAAACACAATGGAACAGTTAAGGGAACAAAAAAAAGAAAAATAGAACCACTATCTATAAATCACTGAGTAGCTGAGGAGGATACTCTGAATAATACAAAGAAAATCACCCTACAATTGGAGAAGAGCAGTGAGATGAGGCTGCGGTCTGAATTAATTTGGATCAGTGATGTACATTGAATTAATTTGTCTGAAATTCTTAGTATCACACTTTCCCTAACTTATACAAATCCTGTTTTATGTTACGTTCCTGTGTTAAATAGATGAATTGAAACTACCTATCTCATTTGCTCTTTAAGAAAAAAAAAAAAACACAGTTCTGTGTGTGTATGTATGACTTTGCTGAATTTAATAACATCCACTGCAGTGCCCCAATGTGCAACAGGCCCTAATTAACGATGTTGAGTTGTGTGTGTGAACTGTGAATTCAATGCCTAAACTGAAATCCCTGTTAATTTTGATGCTTAATCTCTGAGCTGTGCCCACTTTAGGTCTGGGCTAAATATTTAAGAAGTTATATATCTACTGATTTAAATCCCCATCTAGAAATCATTTAACTGAACTGAAATTTGCTTTTAATGTATTGAGGTCTGATATTAAGAACTGCGTTCCAGGCACTATAGGTGTCAAGGATAGAGCAATGAACCAGACAGAAACCAGCCCTTGTCACCTTCAATACTCTACCTCATACATCTGATAACTAGATGCTCAGAATACAAGGGTGGGGCTTGGGGGAAATTGGTGTTTAAGAGTCAGAGGCTGATGGGGATCTCTGCTTCTGGCAGAGATTAGCATGTGATCCAAAAAGGGTCTCAAATTTAGACTTACAATTATCTCCAAATGAGGTTATGGTTATCGTCCCAGAAGATTTCTGAAAAGATTAGAAAAGGACATTCAAACTCCAACTTGAAACTCATTTCCCATTACCAGATTCTTCACTTATGCATTTTGTGTGCGTTTGGAGGAGAGATCAGAGAGGTGGTTATGTGAAACATATTTGTTTGTAAAATGTAAACATTTAAGCTACACTCTAATTTTTGTAACCTTGTATTGGAATTGTTTATTTTTACATGGCAGGAACCTCAAAAAATGAATGGCCTAGATTTTTCTTGGCCTCCAAGAGGCCTGTGTTCCAGATGGTGTATGCTGGGAGCAGGAAATGCTAATTGATTCAGGAATTTTTCCTAATAAGGGTAGCAGAGAACAGTGGCTTAAGGCATTCTAAGCCCACTTCACTCGTTATAGAACTGCAGGTCAGAAGGAGAAGGTGGCCCCATCTCTCCTCTACTCTTCAGAGGTGGTGATCCACCACCCACCCCATCATCCCTGATCAGATCCAAAAGTTGTCCAGGGTTTATTTCTAGGGTGGTGATTAGCAGGTGGAGGGCAGAGGGAAGGAATCACCAGCCTAGCTGGGATGACCTTTCAGCAGGACGATGACAGAGAGGAAGGACATCGCTAACAAGGTTGGATGTTTTTAGCTACAGATAACAGAACAGAAACTATGACTCAAACTGCCTTAAACCACAAGGACATGTATTCTCACATATAACCCAAAGCCAGGAGCAGCATGAGTTCCAGACACAGCCCTTCAGGCCCAGGCTCTGTTTCTCTGCAATACTCTTTGCTCGGTTCGCCCCTGCTTTATCTCCTGTTTTATGGCCACAGGAGTTCCAGGAGTCATATCCAGTGTCGTGGATTGAATTGTGTCCCCCCAAAACATGTATCAACGTGGCTAGGCCAAGATTCCAAGTATCGTGTGATTGTCCACCATTTTGTCATCTGATGTGATTTTCCTATGTATTGTAAATCCTACCTCTATGAAGTTAATGAAGCAGGATTAGAGGCAGTTATGTTAATAAGGCAGAACTCAATCTACAAGATTAAGTTGTGTCTTAAACCAATCTCTTTTGAGATATAAAAGAGAGAAGCGAGCAGAGAGACATGAGGACATCATACCACCAAAAAAGTAGTACTGGGAGCATTGCACTTCTTTTGGACGTGTGGTCCCTTCACTGAGAAACTCCTTAACTGGGGAAGATTGATAACAAGGACCCTCCCCTAGAGCCGAAAGAGAAGGAAAGCCTTTCCCTGGAGCTGGCACCCTGAATTCAGACTTCTAGCCTAGACTGTAAGAGAATAAATGTCTCTTTGTTAAAGCCATCCACTTGTATTTCTGTTACAGTAGCACTAGATAACTAAGACATCCAGAGACACCCACGTGTCTAGGGCAGAGGCCTGCCTCTTCTTGTGTCTCCCTGTTAGGAGGGAAGAAAGCTTTCTCAGACACCTCTGTCACAGATGCTTTCATGTCTCCTTGGCCAGAACTGGGTCACATGCTCACTCCTAAACCATCGTGGGCAAGAGATATATGAGATTGCTGTTACCTTCTCAGCTAGGAAGGTTGAGAATCTGGCCTCACTCATTCATGGGAGGGGTGAACCATGGCATACAACTAGGGGTTTATTAGGAAGAAAGAAGGGGAAGATGAATGTCAGAGACATAAACCTTTCCTTTAGGCCAGTGTGGGACTTGAAAAATTCTTCTGGCATCCTGCCCAATTCTCTTGCCATGTAAATCTGCATCTTGGGTGGGGTATGGGTGGGGGGCTGGCAGTTGTTTATACTCAAGCAGAACTCAATAAGATCCTCCACTGTAACTGATATTCCCTTAGGGAATCTGGTGACTAGGCAGAATTAGGGTGGTGAGGCACTCATGTCACTGAGTTAAACAGAACATGCAAAGAAATCCAAAGGAATTAAGAAACCCACTGTATTTCTTTTCCCTCTCTTCCATAGCACACAGCCAAGTGAGAAGTTACTGGGGGGAAAGAACGTGCTACTCTCCACCCCAATTTCCTAACAAATACACACACACAGTTACATACTTCCATCCGCATGCCCAGGTTCCCCAGAACTCCCAATGTATAAGAAAGAGGGAATATACTTTATCCTTAAAGCAAGAAGCCTGCACTCTTCAGAGAGAAAGAGAGAGAAAAAAAAAGCGTTTAGGACCATTTTTACTGGAATATAGATACAATTAAGAGGGGTGTGGCGCACTGGTTAAGTAATATGACTGCTAACCAAACTGTCTAGTCGGCAGTTCAAATCCACCAGCTGGTCCTTGGAAACCCTTTGCAGCAGTTCTACTCTGTCCTCTAGGGTCTCTATGGGTTGGAATCGACTTAACAGCAACTGGTTTGTTTTGTTTTATAGGGGGGAGAAGGGCTAGAATGTTAGAAAGGGCATGTGTCAGCACTGGTATACTGAAATTGGAAAGAAAAAGGACAGATTAACCCACCGGCAGAGTGAGAATCTTCGCACATTAGGACAAGAATGATTCTGTGAGCAGGAAGAAAAACCAGGCTTTAGACTGAGATCATTGACTTAGAATTATTGAAGACTTTAGGTAGAGAAAGAGTCTTAGACCAGGTCTCTGAAAAACGGTCTAGCTGTTGCTGGAAGAGGAAGACTAGGGAAGTAGCCCCTAGGTATTCCATTTGGGTGAGGACATAATCCTTTTTACCTTTGTCCCTTCTCTGTGCTCAAAAAGGGGAGCAGAACTGGTATAGTAGGGAGGAAGGTAAACTAGCAGCCTTGCTTTTCTGCCTGTCCATCAAACTTCCCTGGATTCTAGTGTGCAAAGGAGTAACATACTTAAGGGTGAAAGATGGCAAATTAGACTGTCCCACATGGAGGTCCCTGATTTGGTGAGGAGGGAGATTAGTGGACACCCCCAAAAGGTCTAGTGGCTGGAAATACTTGGAGTGGGGTTAAATTCCTTCAAAAGAAGGAATTTAGAAGCTGGGTGAACAGGAATAAAGCAGAATTCAATCAGGAAATATTTCCCGAGTACCTACTAAGAGCCAAGCCTTTCCTAGGGATGGGGTTCTGACCGCTGCAGCTAAGACCCTCCCCGTGAAGCCCTTGTAAACCGAAAGGACAATCCTCTTGTCTGTGGATAAGCTGGATGCCTCTGCAGAACTAAGCCAAGCACAACTCTGCAGACCCATCACTGCCAGGAAGATCTGAAGTGAAGATGAGCACTCACTTTGCGCACTCTGCATCAAAAGCTCATAAACTTTCCAGCCTGATGTGCTCAGTCTCAGAATTCTCCAGGTGCCTCTGTGTCTGCCCTCAAATTCTTACCATATCCTCAGTGATAAGATATACAGGGTGTACAATAAAAGATGGATTGTCTGACTACCATTTGGTGACCAGACAGTCCCAGAGTCAGGGCTGCCTCCAGTATGAGGGTCAAAGCCAGGATAAGTCATTGAGGAGCCCCAGCAGGCAGGTCAAGGAGACCCTCTGAGCCAGAAGTCTATGAGCTCTGGCCATAATGGGCTGCTGGGAAACTGTGGATGTGCCTAGAAGTAGAAAGAAGCAGTGACTCATTCCCTCCACTTTCCCGGACTCTGTCAGTATCATCAGGAGAGTGGCAGGGAAAGAGTCGGTGGTAGAATAGTGCCACACAGCTGAGGGAAGCCCCCAATGCCTTTTAGTGTCCAAAATATAGTTTGCGTCTTGAGATTCCTAACGCTCCGGCAATGCAGTTTTTGAAATCTAAAGTGACTGTTTATGGGGCCTGGGAGTGTTCCTACGACTGAGTCTAGGGGTGAGGTGTGGTATATACATGTAAATATCTGTTTAGGCTAGGTTCTCTAGAGAAGCAAAACCAGTGAATCGTATATATGTACATATATATATGTGTGTGTGTATACATGTATATATAGAAATAGAGAGAGAAAGAGATTTACCTCAAGGAAATGGCTCATGCGGTTGTAGAGGTTTGCAAGTCCAAAGTCAGTGGGTTAGACATTGGCCAAGGGCTTTCTCCTGACTCATGTAGCTGCAGGGACTGAAGAAACCAAGATTGGCAGGTCAGATGACAGGCTGCTAGCTTATGGGTTGCAGAGGTTGATGAATCCCAAAAACCAGAGGTCAGATAATGGTGAGCTAGATTCAGGATCCAGGGTGAGCAAAAGCCATAGAACTTTGCCAGAATGTCCATATATATACTGGAAAAAGGCCATACCCCTGAGGAAATTCCTCTTACAACTGACTGGCTGATTGCATCAGGTCACATCATGGAGATAATTAAATTATATCACAAAATGGAGGATAACAACATCATTACATAACTGCCAAACTACTGAGAATCATGGCCCAGCAGAGTTGACACACAACCTTAACCATCACACTCCACCCCTTGTCAAATTGGCACCTGTACACATCTTCTTAAACCATACACAATCTCCAAGCAAAGACAATTACAAAGTTATACTTGCACCTAACACGATACAACTAGCATGCTTAAAACTGAAAATGAACTAATCTTGTTTACATCATATGTTTTATAAGCAAAGAAAACAAAAATATTTGATTTACAAGGAAGAAATACTCATAACAATTACAGTCGTCATTTCTGCAAGTGGTCACACGGTTGTAACTAGTATTTAGAATGACCTTCTTCCAACACCCATTCCGTATTCCCTCCACCCTCAGGAAGCACCTCAGCTGATCGTGGTTCTTTCCTGGTGGGGTGACCCAAATCTTCATCCCTGAAGGGTCTGGGTCGTTGGTAGTCATGTCAGAATTGGGCTGCTGTGGTTTTCCATTGACTTTAATCACGGGGCATGTTAGTACTAAGAGATGTCGTAAGGGACCTCCTGTATTCCACACATACTCTTCTTAACCTCCATTATGTAATATCAGTCTGATTTCCCTTTGGTAATCAGGATCAATCACTCCATTCTTTGTCTGTTCATCCAGAGGCACAAAGAATCCAAAATGGCCAGGAGGCATTTTTGATTTCCAGCTGAAAGGAACCCATGTTGTATCTCCTAGTGCGAGCATTCCTTCCATTGTAACTAAGACCCCTAAATTTGCAGAGCATAGGGTCACAGGGAAAGGAAGCAATAATTTTGTGAGTAGGACACAAGAGGTAATAGTGAGTGGTGTCACTCCATTTCCACCACTTGATTCCTGGACCCATAAATCTTGAGTATGGGAGAAAGAGCATCATATATTGGATGCTGGTTTACAGCATATTCGACTTCCTGGAAAATATTGCCCCAACACTGCAAGGTGTTGCCACCCATTGCTGTCATTGTTAGGTGCCATCGGGTTGGTTCTGACTCATAAAAAAAAAATAAAAAAAAATTAACATAGTGACCCTATATACAACAGAATGAAACACTGCCTGGTCCTGCACCGTCCTCACAATCACTGTTAGGCTTAAGCCCATTGTTGCAGCTGCTGTGTCAATTCATCTTGTTGAGAATCTTCCTCTTCTTCACTGACCTTCTACTTCACCAAGCATGATGTCCTCCTCCAGAGGCTTATTCCTCCTGACAACATGTTCAAAGTAGTTAAGACATAGTCTTGCCATCCTGGCTTCTAAGGAGCATTCTGGTTGTACTTCTTCTAAGACAGATTTATTCGTTCTTTTGACTGTCCTTGGTATATTCAATATTCTTCTCCAACAACCCACTTCGAAGGTATCAATTTTTCTTCAGTCTCCCTTATTCATCATCCAGGTTTCACATGCATATAAGGCAATTGAAAACACCATGGCTAGGGTGAGGCGCACTTTAATTTTCAAGGTGCCATCTTTGCTTTTCAACACTTTAAAGAGGTCTTTTGTAGCGGATTTGCCCAATGCAATGCATCTTTTGATATCTTGACTGCTGCTTCCACGGATGTTGATTGTGGATCCAAGTAAAATGAAACCTTGACAACTTCAATCTTTTCTCTGTTATCATAATGTAGCTTATTGGTCCAGTTGTAAGGATTTTTGTTCTCTTTATGCTGAGGTGTAATCCACACCAAAGGCTGTGGTCTTAGACCTTCATGAGTAAGTGCTTCAAGTTCTCTTCACTTTCGGCAACCAAGGTTGTGTCATCTGCATAACGCAGGTTGTTAATGAGTCTTCCTCCAATCCTGATGCTCAATTCTTCTTCGTATGTACAGCTTCTCGGATTATTTGCTCAACATACAGATTAAAAAAGAATGGCGAAAGGATACAATCCTGACACACAACTTTCCTGACTTTAAACCATGCAGTACCCGCTTGTTCTGTTCAAACTACTGCAGGTTCCTTGTGAGCACAATTAAGTGTTCTGGAATTTCCATCCCCATACCCACCCCATTCTTCGCAATGTTATCCATAATTTGTTATGATCCATACAGTTGAATGCTTTTGCATAGTCAATAAAACACAGGTAAACAACTTTCTGGTATTCTCTGCTTTCAGCCAGGGTCCATCTGACATCAGCAATGATATCCCTCATTTCACGTCCTCTTCTGAGCCTGGGTTGAATTTCTGGCAGTTCCCTGTTGATATACTGCTACAGCCGCTTTTGAATGATTTTCAGCAAAATTTTACTTATGTGTGGTATTAATAATATTGTTTGATAATTTTCACTTTCAGTTGGATGATCTTTCTTGGAAATAGGTATAAATATGGATCTCCTCCAGTTGGTTTGCCAGGTAGCTGTCTTCCAAATTTCTTGGCATAGATGAGTGAGTACTTCCAGTGCTGTATCTGCTTGTTGAAAAGTCTCAACTGGTATTCCATCAGTTCCTGGAGACTTGTTTTTTGCCAGTGCCTTCAGTGCATCTTGGACTTCTTACTTCAGTACCATTGGTTCTTGACTATATGCTATCTCCTGAAATGGTAGGACATCCACCGATTCTTTTTGGTATAGTGACTCTGTGTATTTCTTCCATCTTCTTTTGATGCTTCCTGTGTCGTTTAATATTTTCCCTGTAGAATCCTTCACTATTGCAACTCGAGGCTTGAATTTTTCTTCAGTTCTTTCAGCTTGACAAATGTTGAGCGTTTTCTTCCCTTTTGGTTTTCTATATCCAGGTCTTTGCACATGTTATTATAACACTTTACTTTGTCTTCTTGAGCCACCCTTTTTGAAATCTTCTGTTCAGTTCTTTTACTTCATCATTTCTTCCTTTCACTTTAGCTCCTCGACATTCAAGAGCAAGTTTCAGAATCTCTTTTGACACCCACTTTGGTCTTTTCTTTCTTCCCTGTCTTTTTAATGACCTCTTGCTTTTTTCATATATGATGTCCTTGATGTCATTCCACAACTCACCTGGTCTTTGGTCATTGGTGTTCAATGTGTCAAACCTATTCTTGAGATGGTGTTTAAATTCAGGTGGAGCATACTCAAGATCATACCCTGGCTCTCATGGACTTGCTCTAACCTTCTTCAGCTTCAACTTGAACTGGCATATGAGCAATTGATACGAGCTCCACAGTCGGCCTCTAGCCTCGTTCTGACCGTTGATACTGAGCTTTTCCATCGTCTCTTTCCACAGATGCAGTCGCCTTGATTCCTGAGCATTCCATCTGGTGAGGTCCATGTGTATAGTTGCCATCCATGTTGGTGAAAAAAAGGTCTTTTCAATGAAGAAGTCATTATTACTACTTATCTGGCACCATAATTGTGTTTAGAAAGCCATTCCATTGTTTTACCAAGCCAAGTCCTTCAGGATGATAGGGAACATGGTAAAACCAGTGAATTCCATGAGCATGGGCCCACTGCCACACTTCATTTGCTGTGAAGCAAGTCCCTTGATCCAAAGCTATGCTGTGTGGGATACCATGGTATTGGATAAGGCATTCTATAAATCCGTGGATGGTAGTTTTGGCAGAAGAATTGTGTGCAGGGAAGGCAAATTTGTGTCCACAGTAAATGTCTATTCCAGGAAAAACAAAACACTGCCATTTCCATGATAAAGTGGTCCAATATAATCAATTTAACACGAGGTCACTGGGTCATTGCCTCGAGGAATGTGCGATAGAGGGGACTCAGTGCTGGTCTCTGTTGCTGGTAGATTTGGCACTCAGCAGTGGCTGGAGCCAAGTCAGCCTTGGTGAGTGGAGTCCATGTTGCTGAGGCCATGCATAACCTCCATCTCTGTCACTATGGCCACCTTTGTTCATGAGCCCACTGGGCAATGATGGGAGTAGCTGGAGAAAGAGAATGGCTGGTTTCCACAGAATGTGTCATCTTACCTACTTGATTGTTAAAATTCTCTCCTACGAAGGTCAACCTTTGGTGAGCATTCACATGAGAGATAAATATCTTCACTCCTTTGGCCCATTCAGAGAGGTCTATCCACATACCTCTTGCCCATACCTCCTTGTCTCCAGTTTTCCAGTCATGTTCCTTCCATGTCCCTGGCCATCCAGCCAAACCATTGGCCATAGCCCATGAATCAGTATATAATTGCACATCTGGCCATTTTTCTCCCACGCAAAGTGAACAACCAGGTACAGCACCTGAAGTTCTGCTCATTGCAGTGTTTCCTTTCATGCTGCCCTTCAGGGAGGTCCCAGGAAGTGGCCATAGTTCTGCTTCTGTCTACCTTCAAGTGGTAACTGCATATCATGCAGAACCATCTGTAAACCAAGCACAAGTTTTCTCTTCTTCAGTCAGCTGATCATAAGAAACTTCCCATGAGGCCGTAGGTGCAGACTGGGAAAGGGCAGGTAATGTGACAGGAGTGGAGACCATGGAGATTTGGAGCAGTTCCTTATGCACTTTTCTTGTACCTTCAGGTCCTGCTTGGGCCGGATTTTGTATACCACCCCATTTAATGATGGGGTGCTTCTGTGCATGTCTGACTTTATGACTCTGTGGGTAAGACACCTTCCAGTTCATGATGGGGACCTCAGGCTGCATAGTGACTTGGTGGCCCATGGTTAAACGTTCAGTCTCTACTAAGGCCCCCCTAACAAGCCAAAAGCTGATTCTCAAAAGGAGAGTAGTTATCTGCAGGCTGTAGTTCCCTTTGGGAAAGGATGGGAGAAAGATTAACAGTATAAGTTTTTGGCAGTATAGTGGGGTCATTCCTCAAGGTAACCTGGCCTCACTTTCATTCAAGAGGTGTGGGTCTTTAAACTTGTTCAAGTCTGGGAATTGATTGAGGTGCTGTGACTCTCTAGCGATTTTAGTTAGACTGCTGTTCTCTTGACCCAGAATTCTTCCACTTGTTCAGATTTAGTAAATATTTAGTAGATTTCTGAACTATTTCACTCCTAGGGACACCATGACTAAGTAGCCAATGCTATAAACCCATACAAGACAGGATATTCTGGTTATTGCTTTGACTCTGCTGTTCATTATGGTAACCATGCCCACCTTGTCTTTCTTTACTGAATGCTACGTCCGTCATGGGCCCCTACCACCACTGGATCCAATTAGCCCCATTGTAGTTAGGTGTCTTAATACAGTTAGGGCAGTTCCCACTGTCAAATCTGACTTATATAAAATAGACATCACAGCAGTCTTCAAGGATCCTTGAACTCCCCTCACAGTTTTGTTCCTGACCGTTGTGGTAAAAGATGTGTCCTCTGGACACTCTACGTGTGTGTGTGGGTCCAACCTGATAAGTCCACTCCAACCTTTCAATTTCCCTAAGCCTTTTTTTGGATATCTTCTTCTACAGCACTCCAAGCAGGTCTGGTACTTCATCTTGATTTAGTGCAGGCCACCACATAATTCATGCTTCAGTGACAAACCAAATAAACTATTAGATCCTTTCCTAACCTCTTGAACTGAAATATTAGATGAACAATCTTTGTTTAGTGGACCCATATCAATAAACTCAGACTGATCCAACTTTTTGTTCCTTACACCATTATCCCACACCCTTAATAGCCATTCCCACAAATATTCTTCAAATTTCTGTTTGTACATGTTAGAAGAGTCAAGCAGCTCTTTTGGAGTGTAGCGTACTTCTTCCTGGGTCACGTTTTGGACTTCACCTTTTGGGGCTCACTGGGGCTTCAGTATAGTTATAGGTCTGGAAGCAAAAATGGGTGGTTGGGATGTGTTCTGGGAACACTCAGCAATGTTTTATAAGGCATCTGCCTCAGGTGATGCCCCAGGCAATGATTCAGACACCTCCCCAGGTGATGACTCACACACTGCCCCTGGTGGTATCTCAGACAAAGGCTCTTCAGACACAGCTGTGTTAATCTCATCAGTTGGTGGTGGAAGGGCTAATGGTTTTAATGGGGAGGATGGCTTAACAGAAAAAGATGGAATAAACTCTTCAGACTGGAGTGAAAGGACTGGTTATGCTGGCATGAGTGATTAACGGAATTTAGGGACTCAATGTTTCTAGTTCCCTGATTATCTGCCCGTATGTCTCCATCCCAAGATTCAGGATCCCATTTCTTCCCAATCAATGCCCTCACTTTAACTTCAGACACCACTGGAGGTTGGGAATTGAGTTTGTGTTGTAATTCAGCCACTATTATAATAAGACTCTGGGTTAGGTTTTTTACAATATCAGCTCTGTTACTACAAGAAACAAGGCTTTCTTTCATGGCACATGTGGCAACTTTGAGGTCATTTATGCAACACTTGAGCTGTAACTTTGAAACCCAGAACTCATCTCTTTCTTTTACCACTTTGTCTAGTGAAGCTAAGATCAAACAACCAACTTTCTCATACTTCTCATTCTGACAAAACTGTAGAAAATTATCAAACATGCAATCACCCAGAGCCTCAACTCTCATCAATACTTGATTTATCAGTAGTGATATTTTGTGTGTTTCTATTGCTACCTCACACCATGAATTAGTAGTGTCCTTTTTGCTGTTGGAAGCAGAGTTATCAACATCTTTAAGACTAACCAGACTTGAGCACCAATTTAGAAAACTCATCCTTACAATTCTGTTTCTCTAGAACCACTCTCAGGACCAAGAGAGTGTCTTAGGCTGGGTTCTATAGAGAAGACAAACCAGAGAAGCATATATATATATCGGCTCTGGGTTCTGGGATATATGTGATAGAGACAGCAACAGAGAGAAAGACACAGAGAGAGATTTATTGCAAGGAAATGCCCCATACGGTTATACAGTTTAGCAAGTCCCAAGTCACTGAGTCAGGCATCAGGGGTGGAGTCTTTTCCTGACTCATGTAACTTCAGGGGCTGACGAACCCAAAGCAGTAGGTCAGACAGCAGGGTGCTGTCTCACAGGCTGTGAAGGTCACCAAATCCCAACAACTGGAGGTCAGATGATGGTGAGCCAGATGCAGGATCCAGAGCAAGCAAAAGCCAGCGAGCTTTGTCAGAAAATCCATATATATTGCATGTAAGTCACACCCCTGAGGAAACTCCCCTTACAACTGATTGGCTGGTCACATCAGATCACATCATCAATGTGATTACATTATATCACAGAATGGAGGATAACTACATCATTACATAACTGACAAATTATATCATTACATAACTGCCAAACTATATCCATATATAACTGCCAACTCACTGAGAATCATGGCCCAGACAAGTTGACGCTCAACCTTAGCCATCACAGTGACCAAGCAACATTCTCAAGGTCAGCCAGAGTGCCTTCCTTTTCAGCATTTCAGAGGTGGAAATTGATGAATTAATACTGAATATGAATGCAGTATCTCCTAGAAGGCCACATATTTCTAATCTCTAATCTCATCTTTATGCTGCCCCATGGGCCACTGATGCATCTTCATGATATTTGTCCACTCCTGAATGCAAGCCAGGCCCCACATTGTGCTCCTACTTACCAGTGCAACCATGTCTTCATCAAAGATTTGCAAGTTGTAAATGACAGAAACCTATTTAAACAAACTTAAGCAAAACAGGCATATTTAATGTAAGGACCAGTAACCCAGTTGCTGCTGAGTTGACTGACTCATGGTGACTCCATGTGTTTCAGTGCTCCATAAGGTTTTCAATGGCTGATTTTTAGATGCCAATTGCCAGGCCTTTCTTTCAAGATACCTCTGGGTTAACTCAAACCACCAACCTTTCTGTTAGCAGCCAAAATCTTAACTGTTTGCACCACCTGGTAACATTAATGTAAGGATAGAGGGCTTCTTACGGGAGTAAGGTGGGAAGTGTGTACAGGATTCAAGACGGATGGCACTGGGACCTATGAAGGCTTCAGGTATGTTGGCAGCTTCTCTCTTTCTGTTCTTTCTCTCATTCGTCATGACCTCTTGCCTCTGCTCTCTCCCCTCTACTACCTCATTCTTTCTCTGTTTTCACACTTGGTCTCTCAGATTCTCCAAACACATGGAGCTGTCATCTTTCAGTTCCAGTTTTAAATTCCCAGGAGAGGGGAAGGAAGTGGCCTAGCTTGGGTCCAGTGAGCCAGAAGAGTCTTCAGGTATAGTAAAAACATGATTGCCAGGACCTGCCCTTGCTAAAGGAGTCATGGCTGGGCTACCTAGGAGTGGGAACAGGTTGCTAAGTTGGCCCCTATGTTGGCTTTTTTTGGCCAGTCTTACCACACTCTGTGTCCAAGGAATATGATGACCAGGAACAAAGGCCCATTCAAACCACTTTAGTTACTAAGAAGGTTTATTGAAAGTGTATAAGAGGCAGCCTCATAATACCCAAGGATAGGAAGGGAATTACAGTCAAGTCAGTGACAGTATCTGGAAAACCCCTAAATCTCACATTAATCTCTCTCCTCTGCTTTTTTGATGGGGCTGTTCTATTCTGCTTCGGTTAACAGACTGCCTGCTTTTTCCTGCTCATGCCCTCCCTGCTCCTGTAATGGAACGTGGCTTAGGTTGCTATGGAGCTGACTCTGGCCCATATTTTACCATCACCTAACTGACCCAGGCTCTTAGTTTGTACTACAAATTCATATCCCAAATCTGTTGGATTTCTGTCCTTGGAATAACCAAATGTGGCTACGCCAGACTTGGGAAAGCTGGGCCAGGCTTATAGGACCTAGGACTGTCCCTCCTGGAGGTTGTTAGGATTTACAACACATATTTTGGGGGAAGCACAGTTCCATCCGTACCATCAATACATAGTCAAGCAAGCAGTCTTACACTCATGGACCCGAAAGCTCACATTCTGAATTAACTTGCATATATCACACACTTTATTGAAGCAATTTAATTTAATGTATACAGTGAGAAACAGGTATAAAGACATGGAATGAGTTAACACACTTAGACTGGGCTACGAGCAAATGGAAGGGCCACACCACCTGAATTCTGTGTTACATGATGTTCGTATGTCCTGTGTCTTTCTGCTGCCCTAATCTTCTCCACTGATTGTGTGATGCAGGGGCCAGAGTACAGGGTAAGGAAAATGAAAGATGCCTGGAGTCAACACGCGCTTGCCATTGCAGAGCTTGGCCAAGAGCTGTAGCGTTAACCTCAGGAGCAGCTTTAGACTTTATTTGCATCCCCAGGGCAGAGGGCAGGTAGAACTCTGCATGGGTGTCACCCGTGAGTGGCTGAAACGAGACCTCGTGGATACTGAGTGCCTCATATCCTCATGTATATTTAGGATACAATAAATATTCAGTGCTTCGTGCATCTCATGTATATTAAGTACATCATTAATATTTAGTATTTATTTGGGTCTTCCATTCCCCTCTATCTAGGTTCACACATATATGCTCTACTTATTTTTTCTAACATATCTCCCAGGTAAATAATTATCTATGCTTAACACATCTAATGATTTGCATCACTCTCATTTGTTTTCTTGTCTTTTAAAGGAGAAGTGAATACACTCAGTGCGACAAATACGTGTTTCATGAAGTCCAAGAGATGTTAAGTGTGTGTTGGGTGGTGGAGGAGGAATGTTATTGGGGTCTTATAAGCTATTGTAAGTCTTTTGTTTTTACTCTGAAGGGGAAGAAGTTTCTGTCTGTTTAAATGATCCTAAAACTTTATCACATGCTTGGAAGGTGTTAGAAAAGGCAAGTAGTAGAAAAAATTAAAGAAGTAGGTGCCAGCAGGTTCTTTGTAGAGAGGTATAGTATAAAAAGAGCTGAGAATACGGGTTATGGGTGGAGGAGGGGCAAATTATAGCTATTAATTTCACTCGTTTGCCTACCAGCTCTTTCAATCTACTCATGGTACCAAGGGGTAAAGAAAGTGCAGTTTGAGGTAACCACCCCAGGATGTGCAGGGAGAGGCTGGGTGCAGAATGGTCAGGGGTCAGCTTTGGGAACAGATACAGCCAGCTCTGGAAGGGAGTTTAATGGGAGAAGTTTGCTAGGCCAGAGGAAATATATTATTTCTTTCTCTGTTGTTGTCATGTGCTGTCAAGTTGATTCAGACACATAGTGACTCTATAGGGCAAAGTAGAACTGCCCATAAGATTTCCAAGGCTGTAATCTCTACAAGAGCAGATCTTCAGGTCTTTTCTTCCAAGGAGCCCCTGGTGGGCTCGAACCACCAACCTACTGGTTAGCAGCCAAGTGTTTTAACCATTGAACCACCAGGGCTTCTAAGATATTTTATTTCACCTGTTCCTTGTATATGACCTTTTGCCCATTTGAATGGATTTTGAATGATACAATATTTATATACTTTACTTTTACCATTTCTATGATTTCAGCTAGCTGGGGCAGAATGCTATCATGTTAATTGCTTTAATCAAAATGTTCCAGTATTTGTTCATGTAGAAAAAAGGCATAGGATTTTCAATCGATATATAACTCTGAAAGTCAATTTAAGCTCTATTGGAAAAGGACCATCTAAAATTTTTTTTGTAGAATGTAATTGGTTTCACTTTTTTTGATGTGTAGGATTGTTAGTTTCCCTTGTAGTAACCTTAATATTTACCTCTATTTTTCCATTTAAACCAATCTTTTATTTCTTTATATTGTCTTGACTTCCTCTTCATATGAAAGATCTATTACTACATTATTTAGTCTCTCTCTTTTTTTTAATGCCGTCGTCTTTTACATATTGCTTGATGTGTCTGTTTCTCTGCTTTCAGTGTTTTAGTTTGATTTATTTTTGTGATTTCTCTATTTGGTTTGATATCTGGTTGCTCTATCCTGTGCTCTAGTCTTGGGTTGTTATCTGATGTTATTGATTTCCTAACTGGAGGACTCCCTTTAGTATTTCTTATAATTTTGGTTTTGTTTTTCCAAATTCCTTTAACTTCTGTTTATCTGGGAATGCCCTAATTTATCAATCTTATTTGAGAGACAGTTTTGCTGGATATATAATTCTTGGCTGGCAATTTTTTTGCCTTCTTGCCCACATGATTTCTGCTAAGTAGTCTCAGCTTAATGTTATTGACTCTCCTTCATAGAAGACTTTTTGTTTATCCCTAGCTGCTCTTGAAATACTCTATCTTTGGTTTTGACAAGTTTGATTATGTCTTGTTGACTTTCTTTTGGGATCTACCTTGTATGCGGTCCAATGAGCTACTTGGATAGATATCGTATCATCTTTCAGGATATCAGGGATGTTTTCTGCCAACAAATCGTTAACAATTCTCTCTGTATTTTTCGTTGTCTCCCCCCCTCCCCATTCTGGTGCTGCAATTATTCATAATTTCCTTTTTGATAAAGTCCCACATAATTCTTAGGGTTTCTTCATTTTTTTAAATTTTTTTATCCGATTTTTCCTCAGATGAGTTGGTGTCAAGTACTTTATCTCCAATCTCACTAATTCTGACTTCCATTGCCTCAATTCTGCTCCTATGACTTTCTGTTGAGTTGTCTAATTCTGTAATTTTATTGTTAATCCTTTGGATTTCTGTTTGCTGTCTCTCTATGGATTCCTTCAGCCTATTATATTTGTCATTATGCTTTTCTCTAATCTTCTTAAGTACCTCTATTGCTTTGTCTGTGTGTTCCTTGGCTTGTTCTACATTTTGCCTGATCTCTTTCCTGATCCCTTTAAGAGCTCTGTATATTAATCTTTTGAATTCTACCTCCAGTAATTCCAAGAAATTATCTTCTTCTGGAAGGTTTCTTGATTCTTTATTTTGGGAGCTTGCTGAAGCCATTATGGTCTGCCTCCTAATGTGACTTAATATTGACTGTTGTCTCTGAGCCATCAACAAGTGATTATATTTATTTATTTTATGTTTGCTTACTGTGTCCTGGCTTCTTTTCTTGTTTTGTTTTGATATGCCCAAATAGGCTAGTTGTATGAGCTACTTTGATTATTGGCGTCTTTAAAGCTCTCATGTCCTGTCACCAGGTGGTTAGAGCTGTTACTAGGTATGTGAGCCCAGAGTCCATTTACTTTTCTTGTATGATTCAGCTCAGATGTCCAGGTAGTTGATCACCAAGTGTGTGGTGCAGCCTCTCACCAGCAGTCCTAGATGGGCAGGGGTGATTGGAGTAGGCACGGGTATATGGCTGCAGTAGGGGGTCATGCACAGAGCAATGCAGGGGGCTGATGGCTGTCCCTGAGTGTCTGGGAGGAAAGGATGTCCCTGTTCCCTAGAATGCATAGGTGGTGGGTTTTGCAGCTGGACTAAGTGTACCCAATGCTGTTGGCTGTAAGGCCTGGGAGGCATCACTCATTCTTGGATCCCTGTCGTGGGTGGCTAGGTGGCATGTGTGGAGCTACTAGTCCTCAGGCCCCTGATGTGGGCAGGTAAGGACCCTGCTTAATGGGCAGGGTGGTGTCAAATGTCACAAACTGCCACTCCCCCTTATAACTGATACAGTTGAAAATAGGCTTCAGGTATATACCCTGTTGTACTGTGCTAATGAGGGCCTATGCTATTGAAAAGGGCCCACAAAGATTTATTCAGGGGTGAAAGGCATTCAAAGTTCATGAACCCCTTATGCCTGTGCCTAGGCAAAGGGGCTATGCCTGCCCTAAGTTCCTGGCTTATGGGAGCTGGCAGATTATCTTTTCCTGTTCCCTCTCCAAAGCAGGGAGAATGGCACAGGGCACGTGATGGGTCCTACTTCCAGCCCAGAGGATGCCACAATTGCTGAATCCAGACCAGGAGCCAGTGCAGAGCAGGGAGGGGGCAGGTAAATGGGTGAGAGGTTCTTCCCAAAGGGGGTATTTTTTTATTCGGAAGGAAGGTTAGACACATGTACTTATCTTTTGCTGATTGAGTGCCATTTCTCACTGGTGCTGGAGGCTTGAACACACCTCCACCTCTTGGTCTCCCTTGATGTGGAAAACACGTCCCAAGTGCCACCACTTGCCTCACCATGCACGCCAGCCAATTCTGCTTGCAGGGTGCTGATGCTGGCCAAGTCAGGTCTGGCAACTCTTCCCTACTTCTGAACTGTCTCTCCCTCCCCCCACTGCTCAGTCCAATTCCTCAACTTTGCCTTTGATGTTCAGGGCTCCTAGATTTTCATATCTAATCCATTCACTTTTTTTTTCAGGTCTTTGTTGGAGGAGGGACCATAGGAAGTGTCTGGCTACTCCGCAGTCTTGGCCCCACCTCTCGTTTCACTTTTCTTAGTAATCTCTTTTGTTAAAAAGATCATGGAGATTTGGGAAGTTATTTTTTTCTCATATTCCTGGAACACAGAACTCACAACTGTGTTTTGTTTATTTTTAAATTGCAGAACATGTTTCTTAAAGAAACATATCATAAACCTTATAAAATTACTGTAGTGTACTATTAACATTTCTGAGAAGTAAAATTTATACATGAAACATGGAAGTAATTTTATCTTTATTTGTAACAAAACAATGCTTGCTCAGTAAATATGGTATGCTATTGCCTTGAACATACCTTGACACGCTGGTTAACCATATGGAAAAAAAAATTAGACTGAAATTCTACATAACACTTTACAATAAAATAAATTCTAGATAGATCAAATATTTAATGGAAGTATAACAATACTAGAAGAAAATACATGGCAGTCTGCTTCCGTAAAGATCACAGCCTTGGAAACCCTATGGGGCAGTCCTACTTTGTTACAAGGGGTCGGTATAAGTTCGACTTGTCAGCAACGGGCTTCCTTTTTTTTTTTTTTTTTCAATCTTCACAGAAGCAGACTGCCCCATCTTTCTCCCACTGAGCAGCCAGTGAGCTGGGGGGGTTCAAATCCCTCACGTCTTGGTTAACAGTTGAAGGCTTTAACCACTGGTCTTTGACCACTGTGTAACCAGGGCACCCCATAAAGATTACAGCCTTGAAATCCTATGGAGCAGTTCTACTCTGTCCCTATAGGGTTGCTATGAGTCAGAATTGACTCAGCAGCACACAACAGCAGGTTTAGAATATAGGAATACAACCTCATTTCTGTAAATAAATAAGTATATTTATACATGTGTGTACAGTATGTTTGTATTTGGATAGAAAAACAAGTCTCTCAAACTTTTAACTGTGAATACTTTTGATAAAGGAGGAAAAGACTTTTATTTTTAATTAGTATAATTCTGAACTATTTTATTTTTTTTTAAATAATAACTTACTCTAAAAATAAATGGACATTTTTCTCACCAAGAATATGTGGCAATGATATTTGCCTCAGTCTCTCTTATCTTTACCTTTCTTGCTATTGCTATCTCTATTTATCTGTACACACACACACACACACACAAACACACACACACGAATATTTATTAGCTTATTATGGAAATTTATTAGGCAAAATTGGTCCTTGGCTATTTGTGAATAATATTTTATCTTAGCATAATATTATGTGCATAAAAAAAAAATAGTCCTGCAAATTTAACGAGGAAAGTGATCAAATTGAATAGAAAACAAATGTTTTTATTAATAGTAGGTTAAGTACCATCTTACGGCACTTAATATGTCAGAAATAAAATAGAATATGTTAATTTTGAAGAAATCTATATTAAGTTCTTTAATAGATGTCTTATCTCAATTTGAAATGATGGAGAAAGAGTTGCATCACTTTAAGAAACATAGTTGTGATGATCAGTTAGGAGTAAGTAGTGTATCATGTGCTGCCATTTTGAAAAGGGTGGTTTAAATCCTTTGGAGACAGAGGACACATAGTGGCTTAGATATTTAATGAGAAGTAAGTTTAGTGAGGAAGTGTTAAGGGTAGTTAATGCCTAGAGAAATAGAAAGGCTCCCTCTTCCTTTTTCTTCTATGTAGCATTTAGGGACAAGCTGGCACTGATGAGTCCAGGAGCTATGAACATGCTTCAGTGGTAATGATTATATTCTTCAAGTTCTGCAACCATTCTCGTTACCCTTTTCCAAATTATTCCGCCACCAGTAACATAAACTCACTAACCCCCTAAGCTTTTCATCCAACCTTGTGAGTTCTTATTGTCAGTTTGATCTCACATAGACAAAAAACAAAAGCTCAGTGCTCAAGGCAGACATACTTTAGTAACTTAGCTGAACTATTGCTTGATTCAAAGAAGACTTCAGGAGTAATTTTGGTTTCAAGTTTAAAGATTATCTTACTTCTACAGTTTCAGGGGTGGATTCAGCCTCAATGGCTCCAAAAAGTCTGGATTTCACTGAGAATTTGAAATTCTGTTCCTTATTTTTTTTCTCTTTTGATTAGGATTCTTCTATAGAATCTTTAATCAAAATGTTCTGTTAACGGTAGCCAGGCACTATCCAATTCTTTTGGTCTCATGGCAAAAAAGCAGATGTTCATGGAGGCAAGCAAAGATGCATTCCATTTCCTCCTCAGATTCCTGACTTTTTTTCTTCCTCTGCTGCTCCAGGTGAAAGGAGACCTATTGTTCTACCTTGGATGGTCTCTTAAGTTTAGTCCATTTTTATTTATACCTATGAAAGATAAGATTCTTTCTCTTTTGTCACATTACTTTATGTTTTCTTTTTGCTTATTTTAACATTGTAATTCTTATGATATTTGGAAAGGTTTATATTTTTATATAAACATTTTGTGTTATATAAAGGTACAATTACCTCATACAAAGGCTATCTTATACAATGGCTACTGTTACACAATAACCTCCATCTTCTTTGTTCCTTACTATTATCAAGGATAAAATTAGTTTATGTTCCTTCCTTGCCCATATTCTCTCTCTCATTCAACTTTAGTATTATTTTTTTATTGTCACCTTTGTAGTGCTAATTATGTTTTCCCTTCTACCATTTATTTTGTAAATATTAGTGTTTTTTTGTTCTAAACTATTAAAGATGAGCTTTTTCTACTTCACACCACCCCTTTCCCTTCTCCTTTCAATTTTTATTATTTTTATAACTTATTATAATCACATTTTTCATGCTTAAAAAAATCTCATTTTAAATGACATGATCTGTGCCAATTATGTTTTTCACGATTGAATTGGTTAGATTCTCCTGGATCAGCTATTTATGCTGCTGTTATTAAATGCCGTTGAGTTGCTTCCAACTCATAGTAACCCTACATACAACAGAAGGAAACACTGCATGGTCCTGTGCCATCCTTACAATTGTGGTTATGGTTGAGCCCATTGTTGCAGCCTCTCTGTCAATCCCTATTGTTGAGAGTCTTTCTCTTTTTCACTGGCTCTCTACTTTACCAAGCATGATGTCCTTGTCCAGGGACTGATTCCTCCTGATAACATGTCCAAAGTATATAAGACATAATCTCACCATCCTCACTTCTAGGAAGCATTCTGGCTGTACTTCTTCCAAGGCAGATTTGTTCATTCTTCTGGCAGTCCGTGGTATATTCAATATTCTTTTCCAACACCACAATTCAAAGGCGTCAATTCTTCTTCAGTCTTCCTTATTCATTGTCCAGCTTTTGCATGCCTATGAGGCAATTGAATTCACCATGGCTTAGGTCAGGCACACTTTACTTTTCAAGGTGATGAGTTTGCTTTTTAACACTTGAGAGAGGTCTTTTGCAGCAAATTTGTTCAATGCAATGCATAGATTGATTTCCTGACTGCTGCTTCCATGGGTGTTGATTATGGATCCAAGTAAAATGAAATCCTTGACAACTTTAATCTTTTCTCTGTTTATCATAATGTTGCTTATTGGTCCAGTTGTGAGGACTTTTGTTTTCTTTATGTTGAGGTATAATCCATACTGAAGACTGTAGTCTTTGATCTTCAGTAAGTGCTTCAAGTCCTCCTTAACTTTCAGCAAGCAAGGTTGTGTCATCTGCATATCGCAGGTTGTTAATGACACTTCCTCCAAACTTGATGCCCCATTCTTCTTCATATAGTCCACCTTCTTGGGTTACTTGCTCAGCATACAGATTAAATAGAAATGGTGAAAAGATACAACTCTGATGCACACCTTTCCTGATTTTAAACCAAGCAGTATCCCCTCGTTCTGTTCAAACGACTGCCTCTTGGTCTATGTACAGGTTCCTCATGAGCACAATTGAGTATTCTGGAACTCAATGTTATCTTATTTATAGTACATTTTTATTGGTGGTGGGGAGTAGGACAAGATAAAATTCTAGGCTTTGTAACTGAAGCTTCTTTCCTTCGCTGCTCTGAAGTCATTTTGCTTTGAATATGGCATTTCTGTGCTACGTAGTCATGCTTCCTTTTCCCCTCTGAACCTAGTAGCATCCAGAAGGACTTCTGCTGCTAGTTCTTCCCTTCCTTTCACACAAGCTTCTGCCAGCAAGAAATACTTTCCTTCCAAAAGGACATCCTCTCTTTTTGAAAGTGTACTTTCTGTACATTTTCTTTCCACCTTCTCCGCCTGCTCTTTCTCATAGCCACTGCCTGATCTTAGTTCTGTTTCATCTCAGCCCATCTCACAGCAACTCCCTCTTCATTTTTCACTTCTTAGTGGACCCCTCTCATTCTGAGTGTATTTGTGCTTATGTTTCCTGGGATTGCTGCCACCTTGGGCCACCTCAACTGTCATGGGCTGCTCTCTGCTTCTTCTAGCACTGCTTCTTTTGAGGCTCTGCCTTAGCTCAGTGATTTGGGCAACATTTATAATAATAGGAAGTTTGCATTGTTCTTTGTATTAAAAAAAAAAAAAAAACCGAAACCAAACCCACTGCCGTCAAGTCGATTCTGACTTATAGTGACTCTAGAGGACACAAGGTTTCCAAGGAGCACTTGGTGGATTTGAACTGCCAACCTTTTGGTTAGCAGCCATAGCACTTAACCACTGCGCCACCAGGGTTTCGTTTGTATTCAAGCTTTACAAAAAAAGTGTTTTTCCATAGTCTCTGCTGTTCAGTACAGTCCCAGGAAGAGAAGTGAAATTCTGTAACAAACTGTTACTTTGTTCATACTGGGAATCCTTATTCTCATACTTAAAACGTTTTTATTTCTAGTATATAACATTTTTATTACTCAAACTATATGATTTTTTTAAAAAATTAGTTTAAAGCAAAACAAAAGAGTAAGAGAAACAAAAGTCTCCCTATTTCCCCTCCCAGCTCCAAAAAAAAAAAAAAAAAATCCCAGTATTTATTGCTTGGTATATATCTTTCTAGATATCCCTCTAAGTATGTATATTAAAATTGATAAAAAAATTTTTTGGTCAATTTATTATATATTTATTAGTTCATATTTTAATCTTGTCTTTTGTTACCATTTTTTTCCCCACCTTAGTCCACTATCCTAGCCTACCATTAACTGTGTTCTTATTTTACGGCAGCAGAACTCATTGATAAATTGTTTTAAGAATAATTGGTCTTGAAGATGGGGCCAAGATAGTGGAGTAGTCAGATGCTTCTTGTGGTCCCTCTTCCAATGAAGTCCCAAAAAAACAAGTGAATTGATTATATACAACAATCTAGGAGCCCTGAACATCACAGGCAAAGTTGAGGAATCGGACTGAATGGCAGGGGGGAGGGAGAGACGATTCAGAAGCTGTGAGGAGTTGCCAGACCTGATGCAGGGGGAACTGACACTCTGCAGGCTGGGAGGTGAGGGAAGCAGTGTCTTTCAGCATGCGTTTTCCACATCAGGAGAGACCTAGGGGCGGAAAGTCTACTCACCTCTCCAGAATCAGCAAAAAGCAGCACTCATTTAGCAAAAGATAAGTACACACGTCTAACCTACCATGCAGATCAAAAAACACCATTTTGGGAAAAACCCTCTCTCCCACTTACCTGCCCCATCCCACTCTACACTTCAGAGATTGCTGTGTCCCCTGGGCAAGAAGTAGAGCCCATCATGTGCCCTGAGCCATTCTCCCGGCCTTGGAGAGGGAATAAATTAACAAACAGGGAAAAAAAATCTGTAGGCTCCCCTAAGTTGGGAACTCAGGGCAGAAACAGCTCCTTTGCCTAAACACAGGCATAAAGGGTCCACAGAATTTGAATGCCTTTTATCCTTGCATAGACTTGTGTGGGCCCATTTCAACAGCATAGGCCCCCACTAGCACAGTACAACAGGGTATGTACCTGAAGTCTAACTTCAACTGTTTCAGCTACATGGTGGACAGGCAAGTTCATGATATTTGACACTGCTCTGCCTATTAAGCAGAGTCCTCACCTACCCACATTGGGAGCCTGAGGTCCGGTGTCTACACCCACACCACCTAGCTACCCAAGGCAGGGTTCCAAGAATAAGTGGTATCTCCCTATCCTTACGGCCAACAGCATTGGGGGCCCATAGTCCAGGCTGCAAAACCCACCCACCTACATGCTCTAGGGAACAGGGACACACTTCCTTCACAGACACTCAGTAGCAGTCATCAGCCCCCTGCCTTGCTCAGAGTGTGACCCCCTACTGCAGCCAGATACCTGTACCTATACCAATCACCCGTGCTCATCTAGGACTGTAGCTGAGACCTTGAAATCTAGGTGACCGACTACCTGGACACCTGTGCTGAATCCATCCATACAAGAAAAGTAAACAAACTCTTGAGCTCACATACTAAGTAACAGTTCTAACCACATGGTAACAGGATGTCAGAGCTTCAAAGGCATGAATAATCACACTAGCTCACTTGAGCAGCCTATTTGGGCATATCAAAACAAAACAAAACAAGAAGCTAGGACACAGTAAGAAAACATAAAATAAATAAATACAATAACATTGATGGCTTGAAGACAACAGTCAATATCAAATCACATAAAGAGGCGACCCTATGCACAACAGAACAAAATACTGCCCGGTCCTGTGCCTTACTTAAACCTTTGTTTTGTTTGATCCCATGTTGCAGCCACTGTGTCAATCCACCTCGTTGAGGGCCTTTGTCTTTTCCGCTGACCCTGTAATTTACCAAGCATGATGTCCTTCTCCAGGGACTGATCCCTCCTGATAACATGTCCGAATTATGTAAGACGCAGTCTTGCCATCCTTGCTTCTCAGGAACCTTCTGATTGTACTTCTTCCAAGACAGATTTGTTTGTTCTTTTGGCAGTCCATGGTATATTCAATATTCTTTGCCAACACCACAATTCAAAGACATCAATTCTTCTTTCATCTTCCTTATTCATTGTCCAGCTTTCGCATGCATATAATGTGATTGAAAATACCATGGCTTGGGTCAGGCGCACCTTACTCCTCAAGGTGACATCTTTGCTTTTCAACACTCTAAAGAGGTCCTTTGCATCAGATTTGCCCAATGCAATGAATCTTTTGATTCCTTGACTGCTGCTTCCATGGGTGTTGATTGTGGATCCAAGTAAAATGAAATCCTTGACAACTTCAATCTTTCTCCATTTATCATGATGTTGTTTATTGGTCTGGTTGTTTATTGGTCCAGAACAAGGGGATACTGAGTGGTTTAAAGTTAGGAAAGGTGTGTGTCAGAGTTGTATCCTTTCACCATATCTATTTAATCTGTATGCTGAGCAAATAATTCAAGAAGCTGGACAATGTGAAGAAGAACGGGGCATCAGGATTAGAGGAAGACTCATTAACAACCTGCATTATGCAGATGACAGGACCTTGCTTGCTGAAAGTGAGGAGAACTTGAAGCACTTACTGATGAAGATCAAAGACCACAACCTTCAGTATGGATTACACCTCAACATAAAGAAAACAAAAATCCTCAAACCAGACACAAGATAAACATACAAAAATTTGTTGGATTCCTTTACACCAACAAAGAGAACATCGAAGAGGAAATCACCAAATCAGTACCATTTACAATAGCCTCCAAGAAGATAAAACACTTAGGAATAAATCTAACCAGAGCCATAAAAGATCTATACAAATAAAACCAGAAGACGCTACTGCAAGAAACTAAAAGAGACCTACATAAGTAGAAAAACATACCTTGCTCATGGATAGGAAGACTCAACATTGTGAAAATGTCTTTTCTACCCAAAGTGATCTATAGGTACAATCCAATCCCTATCCAAATTCCAACAGAATTTTTTAATGAGATGGGAAAACAAATTACCAACTTCATATGGAAAAGGAAGAGGCCCTGGATAAGTAAAGCATTACTGAAGAAGAAGAAAGTGGGAGGCCTCATCATACCTGATTTTAGAAACTATTATATCACCACAGTAGTCAAAACAGCCTGGTACTGGTACAACAACAAATGCATAGACCAATGGAACAGAGTTAAGAATCCAGAATCCACTTTGAGCAGCTGATATTTGACAAAGGCACAAAGTCTATTAACTGGGGAAAAGACAGTGTCTTTAACAAATTGTGCTGGCATAAGTGAATATCCATCTGCAAAAAATTGAAACAGGTCCCATACCTCACACCATGTATAAAAACTAACTCAAAATGGATAAAAGACCTACATATAAAATCTAAAATGATAAGGATCATGGAAATAAAAATAGGGACATTGCTAGGAGCCCTAATACATGGCATAAACAGTGTACAAAAGATTATGAACAATGCACAAACATCAGAAGAGAAGCTAGATAACTGAGAGCTCCTAAAAGCCTAACACTTGGGTTCATCCAAAGACTTCACCAAAAGAGTAAAAAAGACAACCTACAGGATGGGAAAAAAATTTTTGGCTATGACAAATTCAATCAGTGTCTAATCTGTAAAATCTACAAGATACTGCAAAACCTCAACAACAAAAAGACAACCCAATTAAAAAATGGGCAAAGGATATGAACAAGCACTTCACCAAAGAAGACATTCAAGTGTTTAATAGATACATCCTCATGTTGTATGCTTACGATTGTTAGCCATTAGAGAAATGCAAATCAAAACTACAATGAGATATACCATCTCACCCGAACGAGGCTGGCATTAATCCAAAAAAACATAAAATAATAAATGTTGGAAAGGTTGTGGAGAGAGTGCAACACTTATACACTGCTGGTGGGAATGTAAAATGGTACAACCAACTGCTTTGGAAATCGATTTGGTGCTTTCTTAAAAAGCTAGAAATAGAAGTGCTGTTTGATCCAGCAATCCCATTCCTTGGAATATATCCTAAAGAAATAAGCGCCCTTACATGATTAGATATATGCACACCCATGTTCATTGCAGCACTGCTTACAATAGCAAAAGATGGAAACTATCTAGGTGCCCATCAACGGATGAATGAATAAACAAATTCTGGTATATTCACACAATGGAATACTACGGAATGATAAAGAACAATAATGAATCCATGAAACATCTCATAACATGGAGGAATCTGGAAGGCATTATGGTGAAAATGAAAGTGAAATTAGTCAGTCACAAATGGACAAATATTGTATGAGACCACTATTATAACAACTCAAGAAAATGTTTAAACAGAGAAGAAAACATTCTTTGATGGTTACGAGGGTGGGGAGGGAGGGAAAGGGGTATTCACTACTAGACAGTAGACAAGAATTATTTTAGGTGAAGGGAAGGACAACACACAATACAGGGGAAATCAGCACAACTGAACTAAATCAAAAGCTAAGAAGTTTCCTGAATACAACCAAACACTTCGAGGGACAGAGGAGCAGGGTCAGGGGTCTGGGGGCCAAGGTTTCCGGGGACATCTAGGTCAATTGGCATTATAAAGTTTATTAAGAAAATGTTCTGCATCCCACTTTGGTGAACGGCTTCTGGAGTATTAAAAGCTAACAAGCAGCCATCTAAGAAGCATCAATTCATCCCAACCCACCTAGAACAAAGGAGAATGAAGAACACCAAGGACACAGGGAAAATATGAGCCCAAGAGACAGAAAGGGCCACATAAACCAGAGACTCCATCAGCCTGAGACTGGAAGAACTAGGTGGTGTCCAGCTACCACCAATGACTGCCCTGACAGGAAACACAACAGATTCCCTGATGGAGCAGGAGAATAGTGGGGTGCAGAACTCAAATTACAGTAAAAAGACCAGACTTAATGGTCTTACTGAGACTGGAGGGACCTTAGAGGACATGTCCCCCTGAAGCCAACACTTCAAACAAAGATTAAATTGGACTATAAGACATCAAATGATACTGGTCAGGAGTGTGTTTCTTAGCTCAGGTAGACATAGGAGACTAAGTGGGCAGCTCCTGTTTGAAGGCAAGATGAGAAGGCAGAGCAGGACAGGAGCTGGTTGAATGGACACAAGAAATACAGGGTGGAAAGCAGGAGTGTGCTGTCACATTACAGGGGGAGCAACTAGGGTCACATAACAATGTGTGTATAAGGTTTTCTATGAGGAACTGACTTGAACTGTAAACTTTCACTTAAAGCAGAATAAAGAAATAACAAAAAAAAAGAGTATTATTGGTTTTGAAATACAGAAAATTCTTCTACCTTCAAGGACAAAATCAGCTCATTTGAACATTATGCTTGCGGTGATTTTTCTATTTCTGAGCTTTCATTTAAACCCTTCTCTTTTCCAAAATCTGAAAGCAAGAAGCAAAGTCATGCACTCTTGTGCTTTTTCTCTCTCTCTCCATCTTTCCTCTTTATCCCTAACGAAGTCTAAGATTCTGTCTTCCAAACATGGGATAAGACCTCTTTCTGTGAAAATTGTTCTGGAGCAGTACTCAATTTTTTTGCTAAGAATGTCTTTTTTTTTTTTTTTTCCCTCCTGTGCAGTTATCTTTCTTTTTTTAAAAAATATTTTACTGTATTTTTGGTGCAAGTATACACAGAAAAACAGGTCCCCATTCAACAATTTCTATACATATTGTTCGGTGACATTGGTTATACTTTTTACGTTGTGTTAACATTCTCATTATTTCCTTTCTAGTTTTTCCATTTCCAGTAATTTAGTATCACTGACCCTCAACCTTCTCATCCATGCTTTAGGGTAACTGTTGACCCTTTGGTCCCATATAGGTAATATTTTAAAAGAGCACAGTACTCAAGGGTGATAGTCATTACTTTTTGAACTTACCTGCTATTTAGTTAAAAGGTTACTTCGGGGAAAGGTTTGAAGAGTGTCTCAGGGCAATAGTCTCAGAGTTTCCTCCTTTCTCAATGGGTCCAGTAAGTATGGGTTTTTTGAGAAATTGAAATTCTGTTCCACATTTTTCTCCTTTCTGTCAGGATTCATCTATTGTGACCCTGATCAGAATGTTCAGTTGCGGTAGCTGGGCACCATTTAATTCTTCTTGTCTCAAGGTAGAGGAGGCCGTGGTTCATGGAGACAATTAGACGTTTAGACCAGTTCCTTTCTCTTTTGCTCCGGAAGAATAGTCTTTCTCTCTTTTTTTTTTTTTAAATTGTGAGAACAGTTTTAATTTAAGTACTCGAGTTCACATCTCTGAGGTAAATTTTCTGAAATATTTTGCTTTGAGCAATCCCTTTAATGTTGCAAAAAAAAAAAAACTCTCCTGATCATAACCATGAAAATGTTTGTAGTATTATTTACTATTTTTCTCCTTATTATTCACATACAGTGACAAGTGAAATAAGAAGATCAAATGAAATGTTTGTTCATTTTTAGCAATCATTATCTTCATGCTGTGCTACTAAAATAGACTCACTACACAGCCCTACCTCAGAACAGTCATTTTCTTGTGCCAAATAAAGAAGGACAGACATCACTCTGCAGCCACTATGTTAGTCAACCAATTGAAAGGTTGGTTCTTGACAATCTATCATTTGAACAAGATATTCATTGGCACAGTTTCGATTTTCAGAGATGGTTCATCCAACAAGGATAACAAATAACTACATGAGAAGACTTCTTCAGAAACAGGTTTGCTTGAATAAAAAGGAAGAAGGGAGGAAAAAGCAAAGCAAAAACTGTAGTTGGAAATGAGATGGGGATACTTCTAAGAGTAGCTTTTCCTTTAGAGAGATTTTCTAGTTTGCCTGTTGCCTGCTGGCCTCTAGAGATGCATGGGCCCTTTTGAATTACCAGGTAACATTTTGCATGGTGTGCTCACATGTGTATCTTTCTAGAGGAAAGGGCTTTATTTTTAATTAAATTCCAAAGACATCGATGAACAAAAATGTTAAAGGAGTATTACTGAGGATACTTATAGTTTACTAGAGTCCGTAGGTGATGCAAACAGTTAAGCGCTCAACTACAATCTGAAAAATTGGCTGTTCGGACCCACCTAGAGATGCCTGGAAAGACAAGCCTGATTACAGGCCAAAAGGCCACAACCTTGGAAACACTATGGAGTATGTCTACTCTGCACACATGGGATCACCATGACTCTGAATCTTCTTGAAGGCAACTAATAACAGCAATAGTTTACTATAACTTTATCGTTTCTTACTGTTGTGGCCGTTTGTTGGTGCTCCTGCCTTACATTCATTTTCTCTTGGGGGGACCCTCTCTCCTTCATTCTCAGTCCAAGTATATGCAGGCCTCTCCACCCTGGCTCCACATGGACGATATGGCTCAGGCATGTTTGATTAACACATTCCATCCTCTGGCCGCAGTGATTGGTTCAGGAATGGACAAGTGACCCATTATGTGCTTGCAAAATTTAGTTCTGAGACTTTGCTGGAACTATTGGGAAAGGAGAGTACCAGGGTGGTGCAAACGGTTAATGCACTCGGCATTTGAAAGGTTGGTGGTTACCCAGAAGCACCTGGGAAGAAAGGCCTGGTGATCTGGTTCTGAAAGGTCACAGCCATGAAAACCCTACGGAGCATTTCTACTCTGCACACATTGGGTTGCCATGTTTCAGAGTCTATTCAACAGCAACTGGTATTAGGAAAAAAAGCACCTTTTTTTCAACAGAGTTGCTAAAAAGGTAGAAAATAAATCTGAGTCTGCCAGAGGCCTCCACATGGTAAAGGATTTCCTAAAAGTGAAGTTAACAAGAAATAAAGTCAAGCCAAGAAATGGAGGAAGACAGTCCTGATACTTTTTAAGTCTCTAAATCCAGGAGTATCTAAGCAGCCAACTTGTGGACTTTTTTTTTGTCATCTGAACCAATAAACACCGTCACGCTTTTTGTTTGTTTACTTAAACCAGTTTGAATTGGAATTTTGTCACTTGTAATTAAGAGTCCTTCCAACGTTTCTACTGTATGCACACTTATGGTTTTTTAATACCTGTGGAAAAAGCCTCTGCACAATTTGGTGCAGCAAAGCAATATACCAAGAGTCATTTGAAGGGTGTAATTTACCATTTTACATATTTAAGTCTTGGACATTAAATATTTTTGAAGAGCTGAGAAAACAAATAACTTCTTGTTTTCCTAGCCTGTAGTATAGCTTATGTTTTGTTCTTGGCCTATCGGGTTTTACTCCTGAAAAAAAATTGCATCCTGCCAAAAAATGATTCTTATGTTAATTGGGCTTCATCTCATATTTTCACCAGGAAGCATGGACACTCCCATTGTTCCCTGTGATTCAAAGAGAGGAGTGGAAGAAACAAGGCAAGCTGCAGGGCACCCAACTGTGGCCTCAGGATTTTTCTGATTTCTTTCATTTAGCAATAAGTAAGAAGGAGTGCTCGTTCTATTTAAACCAACGTAGTTAAGAGAGAGGACAGAGAATAGAATCATTTTAAAAAATCTGCTAATACTTTAACAAAATGAGTTCTTTTATTTAAGGTTCAGTCACAATAAAGAAGGGAAAATTCTTATATATGCTCAAGTATCTTTTCAGTTTTTGAAAAAAATTATAAAAGCTATATTCATGCTAATGTTTCTTGTATAAAATATTGTCTGTAGACAAGTTCCTTTTAGCTCTTATGTAAAATCACCAATCTTAACCATCACACGGGTTCTAATTGTTTCCCCTTCCTTCTTACAGAAAGAGTAATGAAAGGACAGCTAAAAGCAGAACTATATAGTTATTTTATAACTGGCACTAACAAATTTCGCCAATTACAGAGTCCATTCTGTAAGCAATGAATGTGTGGGTCCCAATTAATCTAGTGCACCTCCAGGCAAGGTCTAAATCAGCTGGATACAGCTAAAGCAATTTGTACACAGCTAAAAGTAAATTGGAAAATAAGTGTTCCACACTGCTGCCTATCTTTCCAAGCCAAAGACACAATCAGTATTCTGGCAGCAGTTCTCTGTCATGTTATTTGCAGCTATCAATTTTAATTATAACAATTATTGATTAGTTAGCAAAGTGAATAATCTGAAGCTCAAATGAATGACTCTGCTGCTTCAGGTCTCCTTGCCTCTTAAGACAAGTCTTTGTTATGAGTCCTACTTAAAGATCCCACTTGGATGTCTGGACCATCCTGTCCTTATTCCTTCCTGCCCCTCCCCACCACACACACACTATTAGTTCTTCAATTTTGCTCAAGGACTGCTCTGACCTGAAATGCGGCTTGGTCAGTATCTTATTCCTAATCAGAGAATTTAGAGACAACGGAAGAAAACTTATCTTGATTTTGAGGATTTGGAAATCATTAAACTATTTTTTTTTTTCCAGTTGGATGATGAAGAAGTGAGAAAAGAAATTCAGTAGGAGAAAGGAATATAGAACTAAAAGAATGAAGATAAAAAGTTCACTATATTGTTAGACCAAGCAAGCAAGACAATGTGGTATTTTTTGAAAAGAAAAAAAAAAAAGTATAATTTAGGATTTAAAAGGATGAAAAAATCAATATCTTAACACTTATTAATTTAGTGATTCTAGGGAACTCAAATAACATTGTTGAGCCTTTACCCCTCATCTGTAAAATAGAGATGAGAATAACAAAATGAGAATAATAGTGTCTTGGTCATCTAGCCCTGTCATAACAGAAATACCACAAATAGATGGCTTTAACAAAAAGAAATTCATTTTCTCACAGTGAAGTAGGGTAAAAGTCCAAATTCAAGGCATCAGATCCAGGGGAAGGCTTTCTCTCTCTGTAGGCTCTGGAGGAAGCTCCTTGTTCTCAATCTTCCCATGATAGAGGAGCTTCTCAGGTGCAGGGGCCCCAGGCCCAAAGGACACACTGTGCTCCCGGTGCTGCTTTCTTGGTGGTATGAGGTCCCCAACTCTCTGCTTGCTTCCATTTCCTTATATCTCTTGAGAGATAAAGGGTAGTGCAGGCCACACCCCAGGAAACCCCCTTTACCTTGGATCAGGGAGGTGACTTGAGTGAGGGTGGTGTTACAATCCCACCCTAATCCTTTTAACATAAAATTACATCACAAAATGGAGGAATATCACACAATAGTGGGAATCATGGCCTAACCAAGTTGTTACACACATTTTTGCGGGGACATAATTCAATCCATGACAAAAGATGTCTCTGTTTTCTTCATTAGCTGGTTTTATTTTTTAGGTGGGAGGGGTGGGAATGGGGAGGCAATTAAATGATGCACTCTATTTGACAGAATTCTCCAGTGAGGCTTTTTTGTTGTTGTTGCTGGGAGTTTTTTTTTTCTTAAATGACATCTTCTATTTCTTCTTTTATTGTGGTCTGTGAGTTGGAACCAACTAGACGGCACCTAACAACAACATTTAGATTTCCTACCTCTATTTGTGTTAGTTTAGTAGGTAGTGTGTTTGTAGAAATTTGTCCATTTCTTCTAGGTTTTCAATTTGTTGGACTATAATTTTTCATAATATTCTGTTATGATCTTCTTTATCTTGGTCATTTCCATTGTAATGTCATCCATTTCATTTCTTTTTTTGGTTATTTGCATCTTCTAATTTTTGCCTTTATCACTTTGGCTAGTGGTTTGTCAGTGTTATTGATCCTCTCAAAGAACCGACTTCCAGTTTTGTTGATTCTTTCTTTTGTTTTTCTATTTCATTTATTTGCACTCTGATCTTTATTATTTCCTTTCTTCTGGCAATAGTGGACTCCTTTTGCTATTCTTTTTCTATTTGTTTAAGTTGTTGGGTTAAGCTACTGATTTTAGACCATTCCTCTTTTTTAATGTGTGTATTTATTGCTACAAATTTGGTACGTTGTGTCTTCATTCTCATTTGATCCTAAGAATTTTTAAATTTCATTTTTAATATCTTCCATGACCCAATAGTTTTTAAGTAATACGCCATTTGGTTTCCATTTATTTAATTTTTTCCCTTGCCCTTTCTGTTATTGATTTGTAGTTTTGTAGTGTTACAGTCAGAGAAGATACTTTGTATTATGATGATTTTTTAAAAAAATTACTGAGGCTAGCTTTATGGCTTAAAATATGGCCTATTCTGGGGAATGATCCATGTGTGCTGGAGAAGGCTGTGTACTGTGCTGCTGTTGGGCAGTGTGTTCTATGTGTGTCTATGAGGTCAAGTTGGTTAACTGTTATTTAGATCTTCTGTATCTTTATTAAGTTTCTTTCTAGTTGGTCTATTGTTAAAAGTGGTGTGTTAAAGTCTATTATAATTGTAGAACTGCCTCTTTTTTCAATTCTGTTAGAATTTATTTTATTTTGGAGCTCTGTCATTGGGTGCATAAATGTTTATTATTGTTATGTCTTCTTGGTGAATTGACCCTTTAATTTTTATATAATGCCCTTCTTTTTCTCTCATTTTGACTTAAAGCCTATTTTATCCAAAATTATCACTGTGACTCCTGCTCTCTTTTGGTTGCTGTTTGCTTGGTATATTATTTTCCCATCCTTTGATTTTTAACTTATATGTCTTCGTGTCTAAGGTGTGTCTCTTGTAGGCAACATATTGATGGATCTTTTTTTTATTCATCCATTCTGCCACTTTGTATCTCTTGACTAGTGCATTTAATCCATTTACATTCAGTGTGATTAATGATAGGTATGAATTCATTGCTATAATGTTATACTTGTAATTTTGTTATAGTTTTTCTTGTGATGTGATATTTCCATTTTCACAAGCTGCTTTCAGGATTTTTTCTTAGTTTTTGGTTTTGGAAAGTTTGATTATGATATGTCCTGGTGAATTTCTCGTGGGGGTCTGTTCTATACAGTATTTTTGGGCTTCTTGGATGGAAACCTTCTCATCTTTCAGGATGTTTGGGAAGTTTTCTGCTGATATAGCTTCAAAAATTCTCTCTGAATTTATTCTTTCTCCTCTTCTGGAATTCCTATTACATGTAAATTTTTCCCCTTGATGGTGTCCCACTTAACTATTAGACTCTTCAGTTTTCTTCATTCTTTTTTCTGATTATTCCTCAAACAAATTAGTATTAAGGGATTTGTCCACTGTTTTGCCGATTCTTCCATTGATTCAATTCTACTTCTATGTCTTTCCATTGTGTTATCTATTTCTAATATTTTACTGTTAATCTTCTGAATTTCTATTTTTTTTTAAATGATTTCTAATTGTCTATTGAGGAAACCCTGGTGGCACAGTGGTTAAGGGCTACAGCTGCTAACCAAAAGGTCGGCAGTTCACATCCAACAGGTGCTCCTTGGAAACTCTGTGGGGCAGTTCTACTTTGTTCCATAGGGTCACTATGAGTCAGAATTGACTTGACAGCAGTGGGTGGTAGTGGTGGAATTGCCTATTAAGTCTGTCATTTTGTTTTTGTATTGAGTTTTCTTGAATTCTTCCAGGGTTTTTTCTGTGTTTTCCTTTCTCTCTTTGAGGATCCTAAATATAAGTCTTTTGAATTCCTTCCCAGTAATTCTCTTATAATTTCTTCCTCAGGGAGGTTTTCTTTTCCTTTATTTTATGCACATGTTTGAGCCATCTTATCCTGGTTTCTTCATATGATTTGTTATTGCCTGCTGTTGCCAAGGCATTAGGGTATTAGTTATTTATATATTGATTGATTGATTGTGTATTTACTTTTTTTGTCCTGATTTTTTTGTTTTGATCTATCAGGGCAGGCAGTACAGGCATGCTCCACTGATCACCAGTCTGGTGGGATGGGAACGCTTGCCACCTATCGCCAGGTGGGTGAGGTGGAAGTGAGGGGCCAGTGGGGTGGGCATGCGCTATCACCAATCATTGATCCAGTGGTGAGGGAGTAGATGCTGCTGCTCACCAGGAGGGCAAAACGGTGGGGTGGTGGTGGGTAGGGTGGTTATGCATGCTGCAAGTCATTGGTCTGGCAACATGGGAGTGTGTGCTGCTGCTTGCTGGGTGGGCAGGGCAGTGGGGGGTGGTGTTTGGGGTGAGAACTTGCTGCTGCCAGTAGTCTGGTGGTGCAGGAGCATGCACTGCTGCTCATTGGGTGAGCAGGGTGGTGGGGGTGGTTGGCAGGGTGTATGTGCATTGCTAGTCATGGGCAGGGTGGGTCTGGGCAGCAGGGAAAGAGGGGGTGCATGCCACAGCCCCTGGGCAGGTGGGGTGGCAGGGGTGGGGTGGGTCTTATACAACTGGTCACTGGGAGGGTGGAGGGGATGGGGAGTGTACTCTTCTGGTTCACTGGCTATGGATGCTGGGACATTCTCCATAGGTTGCAGCTACCAGTCTGGACCTTGACCCAACTGACTGTGAGGAGATGGGGCTTCCCAGAGTCTGGTCTGGTGGAGGATCTCCTGCTGACACGTGTATCTACTACTACTACCACTACTCCATATGTGCCACTCACCCTAATGGTCAGGGAACACTGCTGGTGAACGGTCCTATCTCTGGATCCTAGCTCCCTCCCTGTTCTGTGGTTGTCAGGATACCTAGTTCTCTCACCCACCTTCCTGTACTTTCCCTTCTTAGACCTTAGTTCATGTCCTGCTGGCCTTACTTCTCTCTCAGGTTGTCTACACAGTTTCTCTGTTACCTATTGGGAATTCTGTGAAGCTGTCTTCTTGTGCTCTTCACCCAGAGTCACTGCTTGCTTTGTCTCAAGACGGCCACATTGTATCAAGCTGGCTGGGAGGGCATCTCTGATTTGTTACTCTTCTCGTTCCCTGTTTTTGTTCAGTTTCTCCTTCCAGTCTTCATTCTTCCTTTTGATGCCCAGGGTTCCAGGTTTGTCATCTGTATCTCTTTCACTTGGTTTCTTGGTTCTTCACTGTAGGGGGATAGCATGGTGTGTCTGACTAAGGCACCATCTTGTGCCATCTCTGTACTCTATTTTAAAGGGTTCTGCAAGATGGTTATAAATGTTATGTCAAGTTCTTCTAAACAAGGTCTCATATTTGTTGAATTAACCACATTCCCCTCTGACTCAATTTTCTCCTGTCAGATTCTGCATGAAGGAAGCTTCAGAGAGAGAGGTAGATATAAAGATGATAGACATGCACATATAAATCTCTCAGTTTATGAAATAGATGCGCGCTAGCAAATTTGGCTATAAAGTGAATTTCTGTAAAGCAAATCTCATTTCCCGATTGTTGTTTATTATAAAATCAGATATAAATTCATGGAAAAGAATTTCCCAAGACTAAGTCAAAAATTATTATAGAAGAGCAGCAATTACTTTGAAGCATGTTCAGAATTTAGGCTTGGCATGATTTTCCCAACTCTGGGACTCATTTGGAAACTATCTTTCCAGGAAAGATTGGTTAATGCCTGAGAATGATCAACAATTGTTGGAACTACATTTTACCTCTCCTTTTGTCTAGGTGTTTATAAAGTTTATGAACCTAAGTTATAGTATTGTGTATCGCTAATGGGTGCCGTAGTCTAGCACGCAATGTAATCCAGCTCCTTAAATTTCACAGAAGATCATAGAAAGTGGATAAATTCTGTGCTTTATCACTTCTTTAAAAGCTCAGCATACTGAATTTATTAAAAAAAAAGACTGGATAGAGCTGGGTATAGGGGTTCAGTGTGATATATTAGGTAGTCAGACATGGATATCACAACTGCAGTCCAGGGGGCTGATGGTCTTCTGAAAAGTTCTAGAGCAGGATATAATCCAAGAACTAAAGGAAGGTCAGAGTCTTGTTATTCTTAGCAGTTCTTACAGATGCACAGTTAAAACCTCAAATAATCAATCCCACATGTCTTTTCTTTCAGGAAGAATCATATCTGTGGAGCAGCATGCTTGTAGGTTTAAACCTCATGAAGAAAATAGTTTCATGAAGATCAATTTTCTCTATAGACTTCTTAGAAGTTATTTTAAACTGTGTGAGATACAATCTAATTTTATTTTTGTCTCACCCTAAGAACAGGCATGACCTACTTAGTTAGCTTGCTGTGTACCAGCGAATATGATTTTACAAAAAAAAATTTAATCCTGTAATCATTAGCAAGCCTATAACCATATTTCAGAGGAATCTATTTATTACCTTAGTAAACATTTACGTCTACCCCTTGTCTGTCAGTTTGTTGTACTGTGGTGGCTTGTGTGTTGCTGTGATGCTGGAAGTTATGCCACCGGTATTCCAAATACCAGCAGGGTAACCCATGGTAGACAGGTTTCAGGCCGAGCTTCCAGACTAAGACAGACTAGGAAGAAGGAACTGACCATCTACTTCTAAAAAACTTGACCAGTGAAAACCTTATGAATAGCAGTGGAACACTGATACCATGCCAGAAGATGAGCCCCTCAGGTTGGAAGGCACTAAAAATAGAGCTGGGGAAGAGCTGCCTCCTTAAAGTACAAAACCAAACCTGTTGCTGTTGAGTTGATTCTGACTCACAGCGACCCTGTAGAACAGAGTAGAAATGCCTTATAGGGCTTCCAAGGAACAGCTGGTAGAATCAAACTGTCGACTTTCTGGTTAGCAGCAGAGTTTTAACCACTGCTCCACCAAGTCTTCCCTCAAAGCAGAGTTGGCCTTAATGATGTGGATGGAGTCAGAGTTTTGGGACCTTCATTTTCTGATGTAGCACAACTCAAAATGAGAAGAAACAGCTGCAAACATTCATTCATAATCAGAACATGGAAAGTACAAGGTATGTATCAAAGAAAATTGGAAGTTGTCAAAACTGAAACGGGACACTTAAGAATTGATATCCTAGGTATTGGTGAGCTGAAATGGACTGGTATTGTCCATTTTGAATCAGCAATCACATGGTCTACTATGGAGGGAATGACAAATTGAAGGGTAGATGCATCACATTCATCATCCAAAAGAACATTCCAAGACCTATCCTGAAGTAAAATGCTGTCGGTGATGGGATAATACCCATATGCCTACAAAGAAGACCAGTTAACATGACTATTATTCAAATAATATTATTCAATGAATAAGGAAGACTGAGGAAGAATTGATGCCTTTAAATTATGGTGTTAGTGAAGAATATTGAATATACCATGGGTTGCCAAAAGAATGAACAAATCTCTCTTGGAAGAAGTATAGCCAGAATGCTCCTTACATGTGTGGATGGCGAAACTTCAACTTACATACTTTGCACATGTTATCAGGAAGGACCAGTCCCTGGAGAAGGACATCATGCTTGGTAAAGAAGAAAGTCAGCGAAATAGAGGAAGCCCCTCAATGAGATGGACTGACACAATGATTAAAACAATGGGCTCAAATATAGCAATGATTGTGAGGATGGCACAGGACCAGACAGTGTTTTATTCTGTTGTATATAGAATTGCTGTAAGTCAGAACTGACTGGATGGCGCTTAACTACAACCACAACAAACATTTAAGTTAGATGCCAGACTAAATAGAAATCTACAATGGTGATATGAATAGGAATTTTTAACTATTCAGAATTATAGTTTTTTCAAGCACATGTACTATTCAGATATGCAAGATTGGTCATATTAGACATATTTTAGAACATCAGACTATTTTCTAAAGGACCCCATTGTATTTTTGCCTTTGAATCTTTCCTTTAATATATATTATAAAACACACAAATGGTGATGGTTGAACAACATGATGAACATAATTAGAGTCATTAAACTGTATATGTGAAGATTATTGAAATAGCAAATGTTTTGATACCTATATATTTAACACAACACAAAAAAAAAGACAGAAAAAGCAAACAGTAGTGTATTTCAAAATATAGCACTTACTAAAAAAAAGATACTGAATTTCTGTTTGGTGTGATGAAAAATATTAGGAAATGCATGGTGGTGATTGTTACACAGCCTGGTGAATATAATTAATGTCACTGAATTGTACTCTTAAAGATTAAAATGGCAAATGTTTTGTTACATGTATTTTACTATAAGGAGATTTTTTTAAAAAAGCTAGCACTTAAAATGCTTTAAAGATTCACCACATTTCAATCAGTTCAAATTCTTCCTATGAATGAAATGGGCATAAACATTTCCTTATTTGATAATAGTTTACTCAACAAGGGCTGTACTTGTATCAGGAATATCCTTGAGTTATACCAAACCAAAGCCAAACCCGTTGCTGTTGAGTCAACCAGTATAGGGTTGCTATGAGTTTGAATCGACTTGTAAGCAACAGGTTTGGTCCTTGGGTTATTAAAAAAAAAAAAAATTTTTTTTTTTTTTTTTATTAAAACCTATATGACTTTCGCTGTTGAATGTGGAGTGATCAGATGGAATCCATTGAAAAGTCTCTATATTGTAAGTCACAGGCATGAGTCAGGCCATAACTCATAGTAGGAGCATGAGGTTTGGTATCAGAAAAACTGAATCTGCTCCCTCTAATTCTGTGTTCTTTGGCAAGTTACTTAACTTCCCTGAGTATCAATTCTCTTATCTATAAAATGGGTCTAACAAAACAAAATGGGTATTAAAGAGAATTAAGGAAGATAATGAATTATAATGTGCCTAAGAGATGCTCAGTAAATGTTATTTTGTCTTTTCCTTTTCTGTCTCAAAATAGCAGTAAAGAGGTACAGGAGGGAGCCAGGATCCCTTCACCTGCTAGACAAGATATATTTACAAACTTCTGATTTCTCTGTAGTCAAAATCAGTCAGGAAATAGAAAATTGAGCTGAGATAATTTCATTACATATTAAAAAAAAAAGTCCATATTGCAAGAAAGTCTCTGTCTAACCGAACATCTTTAAAATCCTAAGCTTTGGCTCACACATTTTTAGCAATATTCTATAGAATCACAGACTCTCACTGTTAGAAGATATTTTAAGTGTCATCTGGTCTACTGGTGATCTAATTCCCTTTATTGTACAACTGGGTCCTATTTGAACCAAGGAATAGAACAGACAACTGGGGTGAGAGGTTCATGGGACTGGAACTTCATAAAAAAAAAAAACCCAACTGACTGCCATCAAGTAGCTTCCGACTCATAGCGACCCTATAAGACAGAGTAGAACTGCCCCATAGAGTCTCCAAGGAGCACCTAGTGGATTTGAACTGCTGACCTTTTGGTTAGCAGCCGTAGCTCTTAATCACTACACTACCAGGGTTTTCAGCTTCATCTGTGGAGCAGAATACAGGCTACAACCCATGTGACCTTATTGCATTTGTTTGCTTCTTCTGGAATGGGCCTGATCTAGAAGACTTTGGGTTCCCTTGGTATTATGGATTGAATTGTGTCCCCCTAAAATATGTGGTAGAATCCTAACCCCTATACCTGTGGATGTAATCCTGTTAGGAAATGGGGTGTTGTTTGCTATGTTAATAAGGTCATGTCAGTTAGAGTGTGTCCTAAACCTAATCACTTCTGAGTTAGAAAAAAACGAAACAAAACAAAACAAACAGATTAGACACAAAGGTGGCACATACTTCAGAAGATAGACACCATGGGAGGACCACCAAGAACCAAATAACACCCAGAGCTGCCAACAAGGAAGGAATCGACACTGCCAAGACCCCAATTTGCCCTTTTATCCTCCAGAACTATAAGAAAATGAAGTTCTGTTTACACGTGTGTAGTATTTCTGTTACAGCAGCGCTAGGAAGCTAAGACACTTGGTAAATTAAGATAGCATTCCCACACTTGTCCTGTGTAATAACTCCTATACCTGCTCCAGGGGACGTGGCTGGCTGCTGAGGCGGCTACACCAGGGTAGCTTTCTTCATTGGAATATCCAGAGTCTAGACCATTTGCTGCCCTTGCCCTTCTGTCCTTAATTGTCCTGGGTCTACATTTCCCAGCTAACAGGCTGACTAAACTGCTGTATCAATTAGTAAGTTATCAACGATCACCTCTTCTAGGGGTTATTTTCATCCTAAAGGTGACTTGTAAAACTATGATGGCCTCATACACAGGGATGAAATAGTAGGGCTATCCGGCACAAGGGCCATCGTAGTTTTACGAGGGACATATTTTGGAACAGGGAGGCATCGGGAGACCCTCCCTCTGAAACATACAACGTATTAACTTTCTGCCTATTTGTAAGATTCATGAGGAAAGGTGTTCACGTATGTCAGAAACAGAGACGGGCTTTTCAGCTTATATGGTTGCTCAATGCAGACACCTTACCATAAGATTTTAAATAACCTAGTAAAGGCTAAGTCCTATCACATTAACTTCAAAGTGTGTCTCAGGTTTTCAAAGTTTCTAAAATAAAAAGGCCAGTCCAGCTGCTTTAAGTCTGGCACCTTTTTAAGTGGCTGAGAACAGGTAGGAAAGGTGTGCTTAGTGAATTTCTCTGGTGGGAAGCTGGGAAGAGTCATCACTACCAATACAAAGCTTTGCTTTTCCAGAAGCAAATGCCTGAGTAGCTTTACGGAGGTCTGATTTAGAGCTATCAGCTACAACTATACAACATCTGTGTGCAGAGAGCTCCACCCAAATGACCTGAGAATTAGGACAAATTACTTAGTAGAGTGGATTCCTGAAGCAATTGTGCTAATACCTATGTCAACACCCCAATAGTGTTGTACCCGTGGAAAATGAAAATTTCCTGTATTTTATCCAGCCATGACTGAGAGCAGGAAGAGAAAACTACAATTTTTTTTAATCGAATCTGTTTCTGGTTCTACCAGTGACTATGCTTATCTAAGGAATGCTTACCCATGTAAAAAAACAAACAAAAAAATTTTTTGTGTTATCTTTATATGGCATCAAGTGCTTATTTCACTGAATGTACTGGTCAGTTTTCCCATTGGTCAGTATGCTCTTACATGTCATGTATCAACTCCAACCCCCAACTCCATTCTTAATCATCACACTTAACATGTGACTTTAGACACTTTTTATTTACTTTGTCCACTCTGTGTCCACTCTTTGTCCACTCTGTGGAAAGACTTCAGAAGGAAAATGGGGGCTAGTGGACATGAATACTTTCGATTTTTCTCCTCTTTTCACTCTCTTTCCTCACTCCTTGTCACCGGGTTTGCTCCCTCTTGTGCTTTTGCTCCTCTCTCTTCTACCTCCATGGAGGTCCTTGCTCTCTTTTAGTCTATATTGCCAACTCCATCCTCTTCAGCATGTTCTTCCTTTCTCACATAAATATGATCAGAGCAAGCCTTCATTATCCGAAAATATTGCAATTATTCATCCATTTTATTCAATTAAGATATAATGCTGTTCTCCTTCCTTTAACCACCAATCCTTAACATTTTGAAGTCTGGCTTATTCCCTCACCTTTCTACTGAGAGTGCCTCCTTGAAGGTAACTGGCAGTCTGATGACTGACAGATTAAGTAATATTTCTCTGAGCCATGAGGTACCCTGGGTGTTGCAAATGGTTTGTGCTCATTTACTAACCTAAATGTTGGCAGTTTGAAGGTACACAGTGACATCTTGAAAGAAAGACCTGGCGATCTGCTTCCATAAAGATTATAGCCAAGAAAATCCTATGAAGCAGCTGTACTCTGTCACATGGGGCTGCCATGAGGTGGAATTGCCATTAGAGCAACAATTTTTTTTTTTTCTCCTTGAGGCATATGTCCCTAAGCATTAGCCATTTCCACCAAGCCTCTCCTCCTTGGCTTTTGAGATACGGTCCAATTGTAATCCTCATCGTTGGTTTTTGAACTTCCTATCTGCTTTGTAGATATTCTTACTCCTTTTGCCCCCAAGCAGATTTTTTCCATAAGCCACTTCTCTCTCCTTTCTTTCAGGTTTCTTCCATCCTCAGGACTTCACCTGTTATTGTCTTTGCTACCAGTTACAAGCGTATATTTCTAATATTGATCTCCCTCCTAAGTTTCAGACTTATATTCCTAAAATCTGGGTATCTCCATCTATATTGTCTTTGTCAGAATCTTAATAAATTAAAAAACCAAGCCCCTTCTCTTCCCACTAAATGAGCTTCTCCTGAATTCTCTGTATCTCTCTAATGACTACCCATAGTCAAATCTTGAATCTTGTTGACGTCTGCTAAAAGTTCAGGAGTTTGTTAAGTCCTGTAACTTCTTCTTCTTCTTCTAAACAATATTTTATTGTGTTTTCAGTGAAGGTTTACACAGCAGTCTAGACTCCCACTCAACAGCTTCTACACAAACTGTTCTGTGAAATTGGATGTAATTCTACTCGGCAATTTCTCTCGTAGAACTTCCTACTTTCTTGTCATCACCTTAGTTCAGGTTCTCATTCCTTCTTGCCTTCACTGAAATAACTTCCTGGATCATTTCTCTGCTTCTCACTCCAGGGCATTCTACACACTAGAGTTCTCTTATTTGAAGTCATCAGGGTTGGTAGTTTGTGGCTCAAAAAAAAAAAAAAAAAAGCTAAAAACAGGGAATTGTGAGCAATGGTCCACACATACTTTAAATAATTTAACTTAAAGCATGTGAAGTACATTAAGTTAACACTTTTTCCTCCATTGATTGTTTTTTTGCATCTGAGTTTTCGCATAGCACCTTATCAACATAGTTTGATTAGTTTGGGGCTTCTTTTAAGTGGAACAGAAACTTAAAGAAATTTTTGAAGTAATTTGAGAACAAATTCCTCCAAAATTTTTATGTTATCCCCCCAATCATTTACAATTTTTTTCATCCACCTCTAATATGACAGCATTAAAAAAAAAAAGTAATAAATTTTTATAGATGCTGTCTTAGTTATCTAGGCTGCTATAACAGAAATACCACAAGTGGATGGCTTAACAAAAAGACACTTATTCTCTCACCATCTAGAAGGCTAAAAGTCCGAATTCAGGGTATCAGCTTCAGAGGAAGTCTTTCTCTCTCTGTTGGTTCTGGTGGAAGGTCCTTGTCATCAATCTTCCCCTGTTCTAGGAGCTTCTAAGTTCAGGGACCCCGGGTCCAAAGGATGCATGCTTTTGGCCCTACTTTCTTTGTGGTATGAGTTTCCCCTGCTCACTTCTCTCTTTTATATCTCAAAAGAGATTGACTTAAGACTGAAACCTAACCTTGTAGATTGAGTCCTGCCTTATTAACAGAACTACCTCTAATTCTGCTTCATTAACATCGCAGAGATAAGATTTACCACACATAGGAGAATCACAACAGATGACAAAATGGTAGACAATCACATAATACTGGGAATCACGGCATAGCCAAGTGGATATATATTTTAGGGGGGGCACAATTCAATCCATGACAGATGTTTCTTTCAGAGAAAATACAAATCTCTGTCTTCTGCCACTTTTATTTTATCAGTTTATTTAAATGATAAATGAATTCTTAATCATGTTAACAAAGACACTTGTATAAAAAGGTTCTGGAGCAAACACAATTTACTTTTGGTACGTATACAACTGATGGGAGTAGAGGTGCTCAGGTATTCTATCTAGAGAGGAGTCTATTAGTGATGAACTAGCTGTGGGTGGTAGCCAAGTGTCAGGGCTAGAAAAATGTCAGCTAGTCTGGGGATTCTGTTATTTGTGGAACAGTGAACAGAACATCTACTGTACTGTCAAATTACTTTGTTGTTGTTGTTAGGTGTCATCAGGTTGGTTCCAACTCATAGAGACCCCATGTATAACAGAATGAAACACTGCCTGGTCGTTCACCACCCTCACAGTCATTGCTAAATTTGAGTCCATTGTTGCAGCCATTGAGTCAACCCACCTCGTTGAGGGCTTTCCATTTTTTCACTGACCCTCTACTTTACCAAGCGTGATACTAGGAGTGAGAAATCTTTGTTTCTGAAATTCGAAAGAATACCACTCACAGTTTGTAGAGATATCTAATCTCATGGGATGGGAACCTTAATTTGAGGTGAGGGTTTAGAGTAACATCTTTTCACCCTACCAATAACTTTTGCCTTTCTAGACGTGGCTACTAATCTGACATCTAGCAAAGAAAATGTTTTTTAAAAGCATTTTAAAAGAGATTTAAAAAATAAATTCATATACTCAATAACCAAAAAAAAGACTATACACATCTGATTTTAATGTAGATTTTCCATAACAATGTATTACTCATTGTTTAATGTTCAATAACTTAGAGGGCGATTTGCTCATAAAGTGATTGGGTAATGTTATCCAGATTTAGATTATAGGACCTCATTCTTATATAAAATATTATGATCTCAAGACTTTCAATCTACTATGAGTTAATACCTACTCTGGGAATTTATGTCATATTCCCTAACTAGAATCACTCCTGGAGGGCAAAAATAATTTAGTGAGAAAAAAAATCATAAAAGAAATCGAGTGTACTAATCCATGGATTAAATATAATGTAAAAAACTCTTTCTGACTTAGAGTTCATCTTTGAAATGATTTTACTGAGTCTCATCCTCTATGAGTACTGTCACTGCCAAAACCCAGAATCAATTCCCTTTAACATTTAAAAATTTATCACTGAGTTCAAAAGCAACCCAATACCATCTTGATATTCTTGAAAAAGTACTTCCCTTCAAAAATCAAGCCCATTCATTAAGCACGTTTCCAGAAGTTCATTGACTGCCAGATAATCAGAAGTTCACATTTTATTGACATACAGAAAGCAGACTCTATGAATTCTATACGGCCTGTAGGCCAGCCTTGGAAGAGCCTGCTTGGGTCCGTCCCTTAAGCCTGTGTCACTGTGCTGTCGCTGGGCATTCGGAAACATTCTATAATGCAGCCCTGAACTCTAGTGCACGGATGACTTGTTTTTCCGAAAGGAAAGAAGGCCAGCATTGCTATGTAAGCAGAGGAAGTTGACATGATCTCATTCTTGGGCCTTTCTTCTATTTGTGTCAGGGAAATCAGCCCCTGAAGAATAGCAAGCCTTTCTTTTAGCTATACATGGTTGTCGGCCTAATTTTCCTCCTTCTTAACCTTTGCCTCCTTTTTGGAACGAAGTGTGAAATACTGCTGAGAGTGCATTCTTTCTGTATATCTTCCTTACAATAGTCAGGAGGTGCAGGGTTAAAGATGTTTGTACACCCAGAAAATAATTCCAGCACACAGGACCAGGTCTAAACAGACAACTATGAACAGAAAGAGGCTACACATTAAAAAAGTGTTCAAAGAAGAATATTTTTTTCTGTCTTATACTACATATATGGAAGCAACCTCGTTAAATGTTGTCTAATTTAAATTAATGATAAAAATATTTTGTAAATAATAAAAGTCCCCAAAGCAAAACTTTTATTTAATAGTATCACTTGCCCTTGAGTCAATCCTTCCTTTTAAAACTGCTTTGGTTCAAGCAGCATATTAATTATTGAATAGTATTTAAATCCTTGTGAAGTAAGTAATAATTTAGTTTACCATATTTTATATGGTGATCCTTTATTTTCTTAGTCTTTCAGTTGTTATTCATTTTGCATAATTATGAATAATTCTATAGATAAGATTATTCTGCAAAATAACAATAATACTTTGACTGTTATCAATAACTAAATACTCAGTTACAACATGCTACTCATCAGGCTTTTATCATTGTCTCAGGTGATGGCCTGATTGATCAGAAAATATTTTATTCTTACTGATTTACTTAAAAAGAGACTGAAATAGCTCTGTTCCTAAATGTATGGCGCTAATGGTAAGTAATGATTTTATTTATAGTATTCTATTTTGCTGACTTCCTAGTCCTCATTCCCAAGAGATGAAAAAAAAAAAAAAAAAAGGAAAGAAACCATAGGTATTTGGGAATAGCTTATGGAGGGTGGAGTCTGATGATTCGTATCCGTATCCAAGAACTACAACTCAATGATTCTCTGTCCTCTTTTGATTACACCATCATACAGGAACCAAAGAGGACAAAATCCTTGTAGAACTTATTTTTCATTCCATGCTATCATTTCTTTGGCAGTTTTAAGTCTTCTGGGAACCTTCACAGCACTCTGAGCCCCCAAGGGATCTGTCAGGGAGGAAACCACTCAGGGTCATTTGCTTACTTCTTGACAGGTTGTCTTATATGGACCACTACCCTGAAAGATGTTTACCTGTGTTTTATTGGCTATGCTAAGGCATTGAACTGTGTGGATCATAACAAAGTATGGATAACATTGTGAAGAATGGGAATTCCAGAACCCAATTGTGCTCATAAGGAATCAGCACATAGACAAAGAAGCAGTCATTGGAACAGAACGAGGGGATACTGTGGGGTTTAAATTCAAAAAAGGTATGTGACAGGGTTGTATCTGTTCACTATACTTATTCAATCTGTATGCTGAGCAAATAACCTGAGAAGCTGGACTATCTGAAGAAGAATGGGGCATCAGGATTGGTGGAAGACTCATTAACAACCTGTGTTATGCAGATGAAACAACCTTGCTGAAAGTGAAGAGAACTTGAAGCATTTACTGATGAATATCAAAGATCACAGCCTACAGTACGGATTACACCTCACCATAAAGAAAACAAAAATCTTCACAACTGGACCAATGAGCAACATCATGATAAATGGAGAAAAGGCGGAGATTGTCAAGGATTTCATTTTACCTGGATCCACAATCAACACCCATGGAAGCAGCAGACAAGAAATCAAATGACGCATTGCATCTGGCAAATCTGCTACAAAAGACCTCTTTAAATTGTTAAAATGCAAAGAAGCCACCTTGAAGACTAAGGTGATCCTGACCCAAGCCATGGTATTTTCAATAGCATCATATATATTCAAAAGCTGGATGATGAAAAAGGAAGACTGAAGAAAGATGATGCCTTGGAATTGTGGTGTTGGAGAAGAATATTGACTATACAATGGGCTGCCAAAAGAACAAACAAATCAGTCTTGGAAGAAGTACAACCAGAATGCTCCTTAGAAGCAAAGATGGCGAGACTATGTCTAACATACTTTGGACATGTTATTAGGAGGGGCCAGTCCCTGAAGAAGAACATCATGCTTGATAAAGTAGAGGGTCAGCGAAAAAAAGGAAGATCCTCAAGAGATGGATTGACACAGTGGCTGCAACAATGGGTTCAAACATAACAACAATTGTGAGGATGGCACGGGACTGGGCAGTGTTTCATCCTGTTGTACATAGGGTCACTATGAATCAGAACTGACTTGACAGCACCCAACAATAACAACCCTGGTAGTCCAACAGTTAAGTGCTCAGCTGCTAACAGCAAGGTTAGTGGTTTGAACGCACATAGGAACTCTGAGGGAGAAAGACTTGGTGATCTGCTCCAATAAAGGTAACAACATACTGGGTAATAGAAGAAATCAGAGATGGAATAAAAAAATTCCTAGAATCAAATGAAAATGAAACACATCATACCCAAACCGTTGGGGCACAGTAAAGGCAGTGCTCAGAGGTCAATTCATAGCAATAGATGCACACATCAAAAAAGAAGAAAGGGACAAAATCAAAACATTAGCTACACCACTCAAACAGAGAATCACAAAAGAAGGCCACAGTCACCAGAACAAAGAAACTAATAAAGATCAGAGCAAAGATAAATGAAATAGAGAAAAGAAAGACAATAGATTTAACAAAACCAAAAGTTGGCTCTTTAAAAGAATCAATAATATCGACAAATCACTAGCCAAACTGACAAAAGAAAAACAGGATACAACACAAATAACCCATATAAGAAATGAAATGGGGGATATTACAACAGACCCAAAAGAAATAAAAAAGGATCATAACAGAGTATTATGAAAAACTATACTTCAACAAATTTGAAAACCTAGAGGAAACAAATTTCTAGAAACACACTACCTACCTAAACTAACACATGATGCCGTTGAAAATCTGAATAGACCCATAACAAGAGAAGAGTTTGAAAAGGTAATTAAAAAAAAAAAAACTCCCAACCAAAAAAAAAAAAAAGCCCTGACCCAGATGGCTTCACTGGAGAATTCTACCAAACATTCAGAGAAGAGCTTTTACCAGTACTACTCAAACTATTTCAGAACATATAAAACAAAGTGATATATCTGAATTCATTCTGTGAAGCCAGCATAACCCTGATACCAGGTAAAGACACCACAAAAAAAATAAAAAAAATTACAGACCAATATCTCTCATGAATATAGATGTAAAAATTCTCTACAAAATTCTAGCCAATAGAATTCAGCATCATATCAAAAAAAAATACACCATGACCAAGTAAGATTCATACCAGGTATGCAAGGATAGTTCGACATCAGAAAATCAATCAAGGTAATCCACCACATAAAGAAAAGAATCACATGATCATCTCAATTGACACAGAAAAGGCGTTCGACAAAGCCCAGCATCCATTCCTGATAAAAACTGTCAATGAAATAGGTATAGAAGGGAAATTCCTCAACATAATAAAGGGCACTATACGAAACCAACAGCCAGCATCATCCTTAATGGAGAGAGGCTGAAAACATTCCCCCAGAGAACAGGAACAAGACAAAGATGCCCTTTATCACCACCCCTATTTAACATTGTGCTGGAAGTCCTAGCTAGAGCAATTAGGCAAGAAAAAGAAACAAAAGGCATCCTAATTGGCAACAAAGAAGTAAAACTATCCCTGTTTGTGGATGATATAATCCTATATATAGAAAACACAAAAGATTCCACGAGAAAACTACTGGAACTAATAGAGAGAGTCAGCAGAGGACCAGGATACAAAATAAACATACAAAAATCCGTTGGATTCCTCTATACCAATAAAGAGAACAATGAAAAGGAAATCAGGAAAACAATACCATTTATAATAGCCCCTAAAAAAATGAAATACTTGGGAATAAATCTAACCAGGATGCAAAAGACCTATATAAAGAAAACTACAAACCACTACTGCAGGAAACCAAAAGAGGTCCACATAAATGGAAAACATACCATGCTCATGGACAGGTAGACTCAACATTGTGACAATGATAATTCTATTCAAAGCAATTTACAAATACATTGCAATCCCAATCCAAATACCGACAACATTCTTTAAAGAGATGGAAAAACTAATCATTAGCTTTATATGGAAAGGGAGGAAGCCCTGGATAAGTAAAGCACTACTGAAGAAGAATAAAGTAGGAAGACTTGCACTACCTGACCTCAGAACCTACTGTACAGCTACAATAGTCAAAACAACCTGCTACTGTACAACAGATACATTGACCAATGGAACAGAATTGAAAACCCAGATGTAAATCAATTTACCTACGGTTACTTGATCTTTGACAACGGCCCAAAATCCATCAAATGGGGAAAAGACAGTCTTTTTAAAAAATGATGCTGGCAAAACTGGATGTCCAACTGCAAACAAATGAAAGAGGACCCGTACTTCACACTATACACAAAGCTAATTCAAAATGGATCAAAGACCTAAATATAAAGCCTAAAACTATAAAGATCATAGAAGAAAAAATAGGATCAATCCTAGAGGCCCTAATACACGGCATTAACAGGATACAAACCATAACTAACAGCACACCCACAAACTCCAGAAGATAAGCTAGATAGCTGGGGTCTTCTAAAAATTAAACACTATACTCATCAGAAGACTTCATTAAAAGAGTAAAAAGACAATCTACAAACTGGGAAAAAAAAATTGGCTATGACAATTCCGACAGTGTTCTAATCTCTAAAATCTACAGGAAAATACAACACGTCTGCAACCAAAAGATAAATATTCCAATTTAAAAAAAATGGGCAAAGGAAATGAATAGACACTTCACCAAAGAAGACATTAAAGTAGCTAACAGACACATGAGGAAATGCTCACAAGCCATTAAAAAAAAAAAAGAAAGGCAAATCAAAACCACAATGAGATACCATCTCATCCCAGCGTTACTGGCATGAACAACAACAAAAAATAAAACAGAAAATAACAAATGTTGGAGAGGCTGCCGGGAGATTGGAACTCTTATGCACTGCTGGTGGGAATGCAAAATGATATAACCATTTTGGAAAATGATATGGCACTTCCTTAGAAAGCTAGAAATAGAAATACCATAAGATCCAGTAATCCCACTCCTAGGAATACATCCTAGAGAAATAAGAGCCATCACATGAATAGACATATGCCCACCCATGTTCATTGCAGTATTGCTCACAATAGCAAAAAGATGGAAACAAACCTAGATGCTCGTCAACAGGTGAATGGATAAATGAACTATGGTACATACACACAATGGAGTACTAGGCAATGGTAATGAACAGTGACGAACCTGTGAAGCACCTACAACATGGATGAATCTGGAGGGCATTATGCTGAGTGAAATAAGTCAGTCACAAAAGGACAAATATTGTATGAGACCACTACTGTAAAAACTTATGAAAAGGCTTACACACAAAAAGAAACAATCGTTGATGGTTACCAGGGACGGGAGGGGGTGGGGATGGAAATACACTATATAGGCAATAAAAAATAAGTGGTAACTTTGGTAAAGAGTAAGAAAAAAAGAAAGATTTAAGAAAATAAAGATAACGGCCTAGAAAAGCACGTGGAGGAGTCCTACTCTGTTACATAGTGTCACTGTGAGTCAAAATTGACTTGACAGCACTTAACAGTAGCTTCTTTTTAGAAATCTGTTTTAATCCTTTTTTTCCCTCAAATGTCTGGTAATTATTAAAAACATGATATTATTTTGAAAATTTAAAATAGAAGAAAACCTTACCTCCTTTAATAAAATTATTCCAATATAACTGGCGCTATTAATTTTCCAATCTACCGTCCAGTCTCGTGCATTTGACTTTTTTTTTTACATAGTTTGTAATCATGCTGCATATTTTGGGTCTATTTTTTTTTTGCATGTAAAGCAGAAACATTGTTGCGTGTTCCTACAAGGTCTTCATAATTATGATTTAAAATAGCTGCATAATAGTCCATGGAGTACATGGTCCATCATTTAATTACACATTTTACCTGTGTTTTCCGTAAATTTAGGTTTCTGTTTATTTTCTTTCACAAATATAAGTACTGCTATAATAATTGTATCAATTCACACCCATTTCTCCTTATGTTTAAGAATGTTCTTAAGCTTAGAGACCTAGAAGTAGGTCAGAGGGTCAATGGGCATGAACATTCTATGGCTCTTAGTAGATATGGTCAATTTGTTTTCCAAAAGGGCTGTGGCCATTTACACTGCCAGCAATTATGGATGAAAATTCCAGTTCCAGTGCAATTTTGCTCCTGCTTCTTATGTTTACTCTATGCTGCAGCTTAAGGAAAGAACCAGGCAAATAGGACCACTGTGGTCTATGCTCTGTGAATTAAAGAATAGTGGTCACAGGAATCAGCTGCAAGTGATCATTGGGAGAGAAAATTGACATCTTCCTCTAATAAGGCAAATTGGATACCATATTACACTTACATGTTAGGTTATTTAAATTCTTAATCTTTATTGTGTTTCTTTATTGCTTATTCTTGTTTTTATAGGTATGTGTTATTTTATTCATAAAGGTATTTTTAAAAAGTCATATTTTTATAGGAAAGTTCTTTGAGTGTGGAAGCATGTGTCAGATTCCAACTCAGCTGATTATATCATTCTCTGCTCAAAAACCTTCACTAGACTGTATTACTGACAAAATAAATTCTGAATTCTGACATTTCAATTCCTTCATTCCTGACCTCAAACTTCCTTCCATCCTTATCTCTCACTACAAGTTTCCCCATGCTCCTATCAGCGCTACTTGCTGTTCTCCAAATAGTCCTCACTGTCTTGCTCACAGTATTTCCTGCTCCCTACCATGGCTTCAACTAGTACCTGGGTGAAACAAATGGTTACTGCCCTCGGCTGCTAACTGAAAGGATGGTGGTTCGAGTCCACCTAGAGACACCTCAAAAGAAAGGCCTGGTAAATTACTTCTGGGAAATCAACTATTGAAAGCCCTATATAGCAAAGTTCTAGTCTGATACACATGGGGTCACCACGAGTTGAAATTGACTCATCAGCAACTTTTTTTTTTTTTTTTTTTAAATCATGACTTCACCTTTCGCAATATCTCTTGAATTTCAAGGTGTTTAGAGTCACGCTCTCTCAAATCATTCTCTGATTTCTGGAATGATTCTCCTCCCAAACACCTGTCACTTCTTCCTCCTCTGGATCATGTTAAATGTTTTGTTTTTACTTCTCTGGCATAGCATTTATCATATTCTATCTCATAGTTAGTGCTCATGATGATCATATTCCATTAAGCTGCAGTGTTTTTGAGGGCAGGGAAAACTTTATTCAAGTGTTAATTGCTCACAATACTTAGTAATGCTCTTTATATAAACCTTCATTTAATTGAAGTCTATTTAGGGTCCAAGAGACCCTAAATAGTGCTATCATCCCAACATTTGGTAGCAGCTATCAGAATACGGGAAACCCTGGTAGTGTAGTGATTAAGTGCTACGACTGCTAACCAGATGTTGGCAGTTCAAATCTGCCGGGCGCTCCTTGGAAACTCTATGTGGCAGTTCTACCCTGTCCTATAGGGTCGCTATGAGTAGGAATCAACTCGATGGCAGTGGGTTTGGGCTTTGGATCAGAGTACAGACCTAAAATCTCAAGAGGAAAGAACTAGATGCCTATGCTCATATGATAACTGACATGAATAACTCAGATTCTCAAATGTTTTATGATCTCTGAGTGCTTTCTGAATCACCAAAGATAAAATGATGCTGTGTTAGACTCTTTCAGTTTACAAAGTAGTTTGTATATATTTAAGTTACTTCAGTTATGGTGTTTATTACAAGGATTCATAAGGAAATTGAGAATGATTAGACATGATCTCATTTACCACACAGCCAGGGCTTCCAAAGATCAGGATTTTCAGCTCTGTTGGCCTACTTACCTTATCCCCTCAACACCAGCCTCTGATGCTCCTGACTTTAGAGCTTTGCCATTATGGGAACTCAGCCTCTTTTGGTGTTTGCTGCCACTGCTCTGGACAAGGCTGACTTTCCCATTCAGCTGGAATATTTGATTGGTCAGCCAGTCCCAACCTGTTAATGTCCTCTAGCCGTTTTTGGGAAACCGTGGTGGTGTAGTGGTTAAGTGCTATGGCTGCGAACCAAAGGGTCGGCAGTTCAAATTCATCAGGCGCTCCTTGGAAACTTTATGGAGCAGTTCTCCTCTGTCCTATAGGGTCGCTATGAGTCGGAATTGACTCAACGGCACTGGGTTTGGTTTTTGTTTTTTCAGCCATTTTTGAGTGGGACCACTATCTACAAGGTGACCACATGCTAGAGCTTACAGTCTAGGGTTCTACCTGTGTCAGGAAATGTGGCATAGGCAGTGTATTGGGATGGCTGTGACAATCTGGTCACTTTTTCCATAAGGAATTGTACATGTGACCAACACTCATTATATCTCATAACAAAGTTTAGTATTTCAACGTTAAGATATTTTCTAATTTTAAAAAGTTGACAATCCGTATGCTGTATGTAGATTGTGTTAACCTGAATGTTATGTCAGTCAGAACTTTGCATTATCTAATTATGACAGGTGCTGGAAAATATGTAATAACAGGCACTGACTTTATCAAGCATTCACCACTGCAAATATATCTCTTTTAATTTCCACTAGAATTCTACGAGTAAAACATTTTTATTCCTATTTATCCCTTAGTTTCAGATAAAGAAACTAAGACTCAGGGGAGTTTATTAACTTGTCTAAAGTCACATGATTAATAAGTCATAGAACTAGGATGTGAACCCAAGATGGTCAGATCTCAAAGCCTGTACTTGAAGTACCATATTTTTACTCAAATAACGCACAGCTCTGACATTTGTCAACCACACCCTCCCCCTGCAAAGTATTTTCATAAGTCCTCTATGTATTTTATTTTATTTTTTTTTTACTGCAACATGTACAAAAAATGGCATAGCAGTGTTTATGAAAATACCTTGTTGGGGGAAGGAGCAGTCAGCAAACAAAAGTAGAAGCTGTGTGTTATTTGTGTAAAAGCGGTATCCTCAAGCATGCACAATGTAGAGTTTGAATTATTTAACCATCATTTTTCTCTATCTAAGTAGGAACCATATTAAGGTTTACGTAAGCTTTGGCTTCTTCGTACTTCAGGGTAAGATTGGATATTTTGCAGGTGAAGTCAAGAGCAGCAAAGCTGAAGGAGCACACCCTGAACCCTAGCACTGTCAATATTCCTGCTCATTCTACTGTGAAAAGCTCCCCCCTTCACTTTTCTATTCTCAAACATTAGGAAATGACCCAGGATGCCTCATCAATGGAAAGGAAGGCGTACCACACTGTGACAAAGCGTTATGTTAAAATGTTTTCAAAAGTGAGTTAACTCAGCGCTGAAGCATCCTTATTTGTGTTTAAACAGCATGCCTGAAAACAATGCAAGCATTACTGTTGCATAGCTAGAGAGACAGACAGACAGAAAGTGCCCTGGTGGAGCAAAGATTACAACTTGGCTGTTAACCAAAAGGCGGTGGTTCAAAGTCACCCAGAGGCTCTGTAGGAGAAGGACCTGGTGATCTGCTCCTGCTCCTGTAAAGGTTACGGCCTAGAAAACCCTCTGGGACAGTTCTTCTCTGTCCTATAGGGTCATTATGAGTCGGAATCGACTTGATGGCACCTAACAACAGTATATGTTTGTGTGTGTGCATATGCAAAAACAATTGGCTCAAGTGAAATTAAAGTTTTTTTTGCAGAAGAAAAAAAATAAAACATGATCAGATGTATTCTTTATTTTTCACTAAGACCTGAATTGGGTTCACAACTGCATTGCTAATTCAATTGTAATTTTAAAAATTCGTGATAGGTTTCTTTTTGACAAGTTTCAGGTTTCACTCTTCTGCTTCCTGGGATTTACAAAGCAGCAACAATCAGCCAGTTTACATTTAAGATATTTTGATTCTTTTCTCAGACTCTTGCCAGTGTACTTAACACAGAATGATTAAAAGCTGTGTGTTCTGTTAGAACTGTTACAGTGTTTAAACAAGGAAGCCTGTGTTTGTTTAAGAGAATGGGGAAATGGTTATCTTGACAGATTAGACTGAAAAAACAGGACAGCCACAGTCTCGCACAGATGTCCACATTTGCCACTTGGCTGGCTTTTGGAGGTACTCTAAACAAGACTTGCTTGTGTGCTTGTGCCTGTGCTCTGTTTGACACCTGACTAAGGAATGTGATTAAGAGCTACTGCCAGGGCCTGCGTGTCTCTGTGGGCAAATGTTCCCAGGTCTGAAATTTCTCAGAGTCTGTTTAACTATGTCATAATTAAACTAATGGAACACAAGAGGAATTTCTCTAAATGGCTTAAAGACCCCGTTCAGATGCGATTTCATCTCATATCACACACAGTTCCCTGGCTTCACTGCAAAGCCGAAAGGAAGCTGAGCAGAAGCTGTGGGGAATACCACATTAATCAACCTCTGAAAAATGGGATCTTACAAATGGGATGAAACATCAGTGGCAGCTGTGGTCTAGGCGAAATAACACAGGATGAAGATTCAGGAAACCTTGATTCAAGTCCTAACTCTGCCCTGTACTAGTTGTTCAAGCTTGGTGGAGTTATCACTTTCCTTTTCTGGGCTAACAAAGCTGCTGACATTGGTAATACTGATGACAGCAGCTCACATTTATTGAGCCCCTAGTATGTGCCTGAGGGATAGTTCTACTCTATCCTATAGGCTCACTAGGAGTCAGAATCGACTTGACGGCACACAAGTATGTGCCAGGCACTGTGTTACGGGTTTGACAGGCAGTGCTTCATCTTATCCTCAAAACAGCCCTACAAGGTGGGTACAGTTAGCATGGCTATTTCCTACTGAGGCTCAGAAAAGCTAAGAGCTTTGTTCAAAGGCATAGAGTTAGTATGTCACATCCCAGCCAGCATATTTGAATGCATGTCTATTACATTTATTGAATCTGGTTTTCTCACACAATAGGGTCTTTGGGGTAACTTCCAGCCGTGAAATTCAATGATTGGGAAATCTGAACACATCGACATCAGTTTAAATATGTCTGTGTATAAATAAAAAAGACAGATTTAACCTAAGTTGGTTATAATTGTGACTATGCATAGATGTTTATTTCTGTTTCCTGGTGCATAGTTTGCCATGAAGATTAATATAAAATTCTTTTATCACAAACTTTTTGAAAATATAAAATATCCTCACTAAATGTTATTTGTTAGACCAAATCCTGAAAGCTTGAAACTCTGGCAAGTGTGATTATGGTATTTTAGAGGAAAAACTTCAAAATACATTGCATATACAAAATGTACGGGATCTACTTGTTATGTCATATAGACAATTGCCAGTTTCACTCTCCTCATTTTATTTATTACATTAATGTGTACTTTATTTTAAAATGGGTGCTGTTCGAAATTCATCAATCTGAATTTAGAATTTACTGTAATGTAGTTTTATCGGTAATAAAGGTTTCTATTGCCTTATTTTAAATAAATAAGTTTTGATTTATCTTTAACATATTTATACATGTGGTGAGTGAATATATTTTCCAAAAGCCCTGAGTGCATAGTTTTTATTGAAAATATAAAATGCAGTGTCAAAGCAGCTGGTAACAATCTATTGGCTTTTTAGTTGATGTCAGCAGGGTCACCCAGGTCTTAGGGAAACCAGACTGGATTACAACCATGGATTCTACCAGCTTATTCTTGTTCTTAGTTGCCTTTGAGTTGATTCCGATTCATGGCAGCCCCATATGTTACAGAGTAGAGCTGCTCCATAGGGTTTTCAAGGTTGCGACCTTTCAGAAACGGATCTCTAGGCCTATCTTCCAAGGTGCCTCTAGGTAGGTTTAAGCCACCAATCATTGGCTAGTAGTTGAGCGCTTAACTGTTTGTTCCACCCAGGGACTCCTTACCTTATTCTTATACACCACTAATAAAAGTCTAGGAGGTTGGTGTGAAGAATGAAGCCTGCACCAACTATCACACATCTTTATGTATTTATTAATCAAATAAAATATATTTAATAGGCAACTTTTTGGTGTGCTGTTGTTTAAATTATTTGTAGCATTGTGTCAGGGCTCCTATATCTTGACCTGAGATTACCTCCACCCTGGCTTCATTCCTTCTTTTCCTGACACAATCCTCTTTATTTACTACTTCTGGACCTAACCAGATTGCTTTGTTGATGTCATTCCTCATGCTTGGAACCACCTTTTACTCTGCATCTGCTAGTTTTTTCTCCTACCAATCTTGTTTAGAATAAATCTCTTGGAATTCTAACTTCAACCTTCAACCTCTTCTGCATCCTTATCGGGAGATCACAGGACTCACTAGACAAGGCACTGTTTTGTTTACCACAAAAATAAGAGCTTATTTCTCCCCAGATGGAAACCTATTGTTTTATCTTATCTCTACAAGAATGTAAGAAGTGGTCAGGGTCACTTGTTTATCTCCACACTGATAGAGTGTCTGGTAATTGATACTGATAGATAACAAAGGAATTTTAGTATACTTATTTTTACATACATTTGTGTCAATGTGTCAGGCAATTTCCCTGGTTTAATTTTCCCAGGAATGAATTTTCCCAGGAATGCCTAAAGGCCGAGATGGTTAATGTTATATGTCAAGTTGGCTAGGCTATGATTCTCAGTGGTTTGGCAGACATTGGACTGATTGCTCTTTCATAATAGAATGTAATCACGTCCATGATGAGATCTGCTATGAGCAGCCAGTCAGTGGAAAAGTGAGTTTCTCTGGGGATGTGACCTGCTTCCAGTATATAAATGGGTGTTTCGGTAAGGTTCTCTCTTGCTCTGGACCCTGCATGTGGCTCATCATCATCGGAACTTCAGTTCTTGGGACGTGAGCCAGCAGCCTGCTGCCTGACCTGCATATTTTGAGATTTGCCAGCTCCTGCAGCCCTGTGAGCCAGTAGCCTGCTGTCTGACCTGCTGATTTTGTGTTTGTCAGCCCCTACAACCACGTGAGTCAAGAGAAGCCTCCAGCCTGATCCTCGATCCACAGATTTTGGGACTTGCTGGTTTCCACAACTGTGTGAGCCATTTCCTTGAATTAAATCTCTCTATGTACTTTTTTTATGTACATTTATGGAAACCCTGGTGGTATAGTGGTTAAGTGCTAAGGCTGCTAGCCAAAAGGTCGGCAGTTCAAACCCACCAGGCACTCCTTGGAAACTCCATGGGGCAGTTCTACTCTGTCCTATAGGGTTGCTATAAGTTGGAATTGACTCGACGGCAACAGGTTTGGTTTTTTTGGTTCTATATACATTTATGAAGGAAACCCTGGTGGCACAATGGCTAAGAGCTCAGCTGCTAACCAAAAGGTCAGCAGTTCGAATCCACCAGCCATTTCTTGGAAACCCCATAGGGCAGTCCTACTCTGTCCTATAGGGTCATTATGAGTCAGAATTGACTTGATGGCAACAGTTTTTTTTTTTTTTTGGTTATGTATATTTAAATACATACGTTTCACTGGTTTTGCTCCTCTAGGGAATCCAGCCTAAGACACATTTAAACTGTCACCAAATGGCTCAAAAGGTGAATAGAAATGAGGAGCTTGGATATGTTGAGCCATGTTTAGGAAAAGTGAGGTCCAAGTCTCCGGAAGCTGTTGGGCTTAAGATGAATCGTGTGGTTTGCCCCTTCCCTAACCTAGCATCTTTACTTGGGAAAAAACAGAGTAAAGTAATGACTGAAGACAAACCACAGAAGGGCAATCTGTAAGAAAGGGTATTGGTGGCGGTTTATGAAGGACTTATTACATGGAGTCGCCATGAGTTGAACTCAATCCATGGCAAACTTTATAAAATTTAGGCTTTGTTTTCAGCCTCACAGACCAGAACAGCTCCAGTTTCCTGCTGCCTTTCCCCTTCCTCTAGAATTAGTGTCAGCCTGCCCATCTTTGATTGGATTCTAAGCTGCAGGCCAAAAGTGGTTACAGAGGTTTAGAGACGAAGAATTTTAACATCTTTTAGAGCATTCCCCATGCTTGAGTCAACTGCGGAACAACCTTTCCAAAATTTGCTAAATCTGAAAATAAAGAAGTTGACTTACTTTTTTATTTATATGAATGTTTTATAAAAGGAAATGGGATATCATATGCCATAGGTAAGAGACTTGGCACAAAACCTGTGAAGACAAAAAACAATAGTTTTTAGGCTCTAAAAGCTAAAAAAGGCTCTGAGCTGAAGGTCTGTTCTCTTTTTCTCAAAAAGGAGATCTTAATAAGTGTTAGAGAGGTAGTAAGGACATACTGGTGCAGAACTAAAAATTTCTTCTTGATTTGTTAGGAAGGATAGAGAGAGAACTGAAAATAGAATACTTATACTTTCTCGCTCTGTGATTTAGTGTTATTTAATGCTGTGTTCATGAACTATTTCATCTCACTACCTTCGGTAGTATGCATTCCACATGTTTGGAAACATTTTTTTTAACCATCACCTTAACCATATAACTGGCAGTGAATTCAGAATGTCAGTATGGACCTATTGAATGCCAGTAATGTGTATCATATGAGCAAGGCCTTATGGTAAATACAGATAAAACTCAATAACCTGAATTATTAGGACAGGAGGTGTCTCTGTGTATGTGTGTGTATGAATTTGAGTTTTGAGACTAGAACTTAGTTGTGATATATGATACAAATGGTAAGAATCAAGCAATTCAGAAAAAAAAAAGAAACTTTATTCTGAGATGTGGTTGCCTTGGAAAAACTTCATGAGAATTTTTCTGGTGCTTGAAGGACATACATGTTTTGGGTTGGCAGGCAAGTAGAACAGGTACATTCCCAAAGAGATAGAGTGTAAGCCAGAGCCCATAAAGCACAAGTTCGATGTGAGGATGTGAGAGACTAGACAGAGTTGGTTAGGAGAGACCAGGTGTACAAGCTGGATTGGGATTTGATGTATTTAGAAGAAGGCAGATGTTTCTGGCACTTGAACTGGTGTGAGTCTGTCTAAGAATGTTAGGAAGATGCGCCTGGCAATTGGATATAGGGTGTACTGAAATAGGAAGCACTGAAGAATATTTGGTGGTCAGAAAGCAGTGAAGAGGCCAAAGTTAGTGTCAGTGAGTTAGAAAGATTAGTCTACAGTCTACAAAAGTATAATTGTCAGGGTCTGGGGAGGCACAAAGGAGAGAGAGAGGTGAAACAGAACTTCACATGTTGGGGCCAGGGTCAAAGCGGAATCTGCAAAGTAAGATTGTATGGGTGAGGGAGATTTTTGTGTTCCTGTTTCAGTGTGAGTTTGCAGGGTTATGTTCAATTTTGGCTGCTAAAATTAGTTTTTGCCCTCATATGAAAAGCCAAACCAGAAATTTAAGTCTCCATTCTGTATAAGGGCAAATCCTGGAGAAAGGAGCCTCATACTCCGCCAATATGTAAAAAGGAAAAGGAGAAGGAGGTGGCATTGATCAGACTCCCATTCTCTAGCTTATCCTGTCCTGTACTGGGAGATCTACCTACACTTGGTATTTAATTGTTGCAACACTGAGAAATACGTGGTACAGGACATATTTTACAGGTAATGATACCAAGATTCAGAAGTCTTAGGGGATATTTATAGTTAGGATAAAAAGAACAGAGGACAGAAGTACCCAGAAAGAAAGAAAGGAAGAGAATTAGGAGAAAGAGCCTTCAGGGATGCTATTAAAGAAGAATTATTTCAAGAAAGAGGCACTTTCCTACTGTGTCTTACTACAGATCCTTTGGGGATTAGATATTATATTGATTAAAACCATGAAGCAGTGTCCAGGGAATTGGATTTGATCTTCAACAGTAAAAGAATATTAGATTTGGTGACATGACTGGTATATTTGCTCTTTTTTTTTTTTTTCAAGTATAAGCTTTCATAAGAAACAAAAATGTCACATTTCATTTGGAACTTTAAAGTACTCTGAACAGAATCCAGGTGAGAGAAGAGGTGCCAATTGGCTCACCTTTCAAGAGTGGTTCGCTTACTCTGAATTCACTCATTTCAGGGAAGTTACAGCCCAAGCATGGGCACAGTGTTAGCATTCCAAATGGAATGTAAACACTCCAATCTGTGATCAGAATAGATGGACTTTCTGGAGAACAGTTCTTAGATACACACTCAGAAATGCCAGGATTTCAGTCATGGAATCCGGCAGTCTTCATCCATTTTAACGAGGGGTTCTCCTTCCAGGTTCCAGGAAGGACACATACCGTGCTTTTCAGAGGCCTTGGAGGGAAGGCCGTATGGGCTGTGCAGGATACTTGGGACATAAAGAAAATGAAGAGAGTAGGGAGCTCTTGCACCAGCCCTGGGAGTGAGAGGCAGCAGATAGCTCCTAGGTATGTCTTGTTCCCCACCCTGCCTTGAGTGAAGTGGACAGGTTACTTGAATAATTAAGAAATTGGACTTCCTGGTTGTGTACTGACCTGCTTTTACTCCACGCAGTTTAGTACCATTAGACTTCAATATTATATTGAGAATTTAAAACTCACCTTAAACTGTCCTTTGGGACAGGTATGTATATGCGTGTGCACGTCTCTGTGTGTGTGTGTTTCAGCAGGCTCTGACCCTGTTTCCAAGCCATAGCTTTGAAGTGGAATGGTGTTTTCATGTCCGACAGTTAGAAAGTGTTCCTCTTCTGCATTGCTTCCCCTTACTTGCTCCTCCTGCCTCCTTCCCTGATTCACTTTCTGCTGTCCTTGTACCATCTCTCAGCACCATTCCTTGTTACCAAGCAATAGCATATTAAAAAAAAAAAAAAAAAATTATATTTTAGCAAATATTTGTTATCTGGAATCCTTTGGGCTATTTCTCAAAAGACCCCATTTGGCAGAACCAGTCCCCTTTTCAGAGTTGGGGAATCATAATCTTAAAACTTCATTCATTTATTCAACAAATATTTATTGAGTGCCTAGCATGTGCCAGGTACTGTACTAGGTAGGCACTTAAATAAATAATACGTTATCAGTGCTCTTAAGAAGCTTGGAATCTAATGGAAGGAGGCAAGCAAGTAAATCAATGGTTACTTTATGTTATAATAAGAACTATGATAGATCTACTCCTAAAGAACTGTGAGGACAGGGAAGCAACATGTTACCTTCTAGTCGATTCAGACTCATAGCAACTGTATAGGACAAGTAGAACTTGGAACATAGGGTTTCCAAGGAATGGCTAGTAGATTTTAACTGCTACTTTTGGTTAGCAACCAAGCTCTTGACCACTGCATCATCAAAGCTCCTGGAGACAAGGAGAAAAAAAAAAAAAGGAGAAGAGGCTTCTAAATCAGACACTCTGAGTTCTTATGGCTTCCTTATTTGCTCTCTCATTACAAAGATCTCTGCACCACCAGTGCTCCATGTCACCAGGACTCTGTTTAGTTATTACCTAGGCCAGCCATAAAGATTGTAAAATATTTTGAGTATCTTTTCTGGGTATTGGATCTGTTGGGCATTGTATCCTCAGCACCCAGCATAAGGTTACCATATAGCCAATGCTCAACAAATAGTAGCTGAACACTTAAGAAATACATTAATTACTAGGGGCTGGGATATGGGAGGAGCCCTGGTGGTGTGGTGCTTAAGAGCTTGACTGCTAACCAAAAGGTTGGTGGTTAGAATCCACCAGCCGTTCCTTGGAAACCCTATAGAGAAGTTCTGCTCTGTCCTATAGAGTTGCTTTGAATCAGAATTGACTTGATGGCAACAGTTTTGGGGTATGGGAGGTTAGTAGATCAGGCTTTTTAGAGGAAGATTTCAGCCAGAGTTTTGAAGAGATATATATATATATATATATATATATATATTATGCACACCATTGAATTTTATGAAAATTTCAAAAAGTATAAAGAAGAAAATGATAATCAGCTATAATCCTACCACCCAGAGATGACAACAATTGACATTTTAAGGTATTTTCTTTCAGGCTTTTTTCTATATGTGTATTTACCCTTATGCATGTGCATGTGTACATGTGTGTTTGTGTGTGTGTGTATAACTGGGTAAAGATTTTAACATATGTATAAGTGTTCACAGCTTTCTGTCCTTCTTCAGTTGTCCAAGAAGGACTTCAAGTTTGGCTCCTGGCTCCTTGTTTTTTTCATGGGGTGGGGGTGGGGTGAGGAGGAGCCAAGAAAGGCTGTGTTGCTTTACATATGAAAGAGCATGGAGCTAACTCCAAATGTTTTGAAACCCAAGACTCTGAGGGGGCTTATAACGAGAAGAAAACCAAAAACCAAACCTGTTGCCTTTGAGTCAGTTCAGACCCGTAGAAGCCTAGAGGAGAGTGTAAACTGCCTGGCCCACAGGGTCTCTAAGGAGCCACTGGTGCGTTTAAACTGCTGGCCTTTTGGTTAGCTGCTGTTATCACTTAATCACTGCAGTATCAGGGCTCCATAATGAGAAAAGAGCCTTGAAAAAACACAGGATTGGCCAGAATTTGAGGAAAAGAGAGATACAGGGAATCAGCTGCCATGCCAAGAAAGACACTTGGGAGATAGAGCAATGAATTAAAAATTTAGGATGTTTCCTTATTTGTCATGGAATACAATCACTCTTCTGTCTCCTCTTAAAATGTTTCAAGGCCTCTTTGTGAGTGGATGTATGGGTTTGGATGGAAGTTTGCTAAGATGGACTTTAAGCTGTGTTAAAACAAAAATCATATTGAGCCAATAACACACATTGACTGAAGCTTATTTAGTATGTGATTCCAAAGAGGAGTAATATTTCAACTAGGGACTCAAAAATATTCCAAAGATGAAAGAGCTTAATGTGGTTACATTCTTACCGACATTGCCATGGGAAAGGGCCATAACAGTGTTCTCATAATAACAATTTACCCTACAACACGGCTTCTAGTACTACCCTGAAGTTTCTATTTCCTGAAGCTGACTGAATTCTTCAAAAGAGCACAATGCCCAAGACTATTGTTTGGCTTAAAGGCAACTTTAGGCTCACAGTTCAAAAGATCACTTTAGGGCGATGGTGTAGGTGGGTCACCCCAACTCCAATGACCCCAGAATCTAGTTTTCAGGAGAATTAAAAACGTGTGTCTCAGTTGGGAGTAAGAAGGGCCAAGTTGCTCAGATTGTGTGTGTGCATGAGTGTGTGTGTATGTACATTGTTTTCTAGGTATATGAGCATATGTACCTGTAAGAGGAGTGTGGCAGTGGTAGTAATAGCTTAAAATTGATTAATGTGGTTTATTTGGTTTTTCTAAATACTTCACCTTGACCTATTTCTCTTGAGGCACCAATCCCTCTACCTGCTTGCTGAATGCAGAGAGGAAAAAATTGAGGTAGTATTCAACCTTTCACATTTAAAAATAGGATTTTTGCAGCAAGCCAATAACCTTGAAAACCAGGATATTGCTTTGAGAAATAAAGTTCTAAACTCCTTAGTCTCCTTACTTTAGCACATCAAACTCCAGGCTTAATGAGCTAGACTGAGGGGGTTTTTCAATGGAAGGCCAGACAGGAAGAATATGATTCTTTCTAACCCCAAGGAGCTTGAAGGAAGAAGAAAGAGAAGTTGGAGAGAGAAGTTTCAAATATGTGCCTTGAGGTGAGTTAGAAAAGTGAGACCAGCACTGATGCATTCTTACCCACCTCCCCTTCCTGATCGCATATGGGATTTTGTGGGGAGGTTGTTAGGCTGGTTGTGTCATTAGTCAGAAGTGAAGCCATTGGATGCTCAGGCAGGGAGAGGTCCAAAAGAATACCTCTCTGGAGCTGTTCCTGGTTCCTCTATGGCAAAACAGAACCTAGAAGTAACTTAGAATGATTGTGGAGATTGTCAAATAGGGTTGCCAGATTGGGGGCAGGATGCCTCTATCACCACAGATGTAGAGCTGACAGTCCAAGGTGGGGCTCAATGAGCATTTGTAAGACTTGAGAGGGGTCTAGAATGCCAACCTTGTCTAGGCTGAGAGAGACCGGGTCACTGTCTCCACCAGCTACAGAAAAAAAAAAAAACGCCATGAATGGTATGGGGGCAGGTATCATCCAGGTGACAAGAGCCATTGCTCCTGAGGGCATCACATGGAGGAGCCTGATTTATCTCCTCTGCCCTGAGGATAGTGAGCCTCACCCCTCTCCTCCTTCCCCACACAACCAGCTCCACTTACTGCAGAGAAGCAGAGGAAGTGCTATCCAATACTACCTAAAGAGGTAGTTTGACTTATAAGATCAGACCAAACATTAAATCTGATTGAACATTTTGCTCCTCTTTTCCCAGCTAATGACATTTGGGTGCTAGAGCAGAAGAAACACTCACCTATAGACAGAGAAAATAAATTACATTTTTTCTTCACATACTTGAATTGTTTTATTTAAAATCACACTTCCTTATACACACACACACAGGCACACACACACACATTCAGTTAAGATCATCATACTACGTATAAAGCTGTTCCTGTCCAAGTTATTTTGTCGGCAAAGATCAGAAACCCCCTAAAGCAAACTCATGGAACAGGTGAGGAATAATGTAAGGACTCCAGAATGCAGTCTTACAGGTAGCCACAGACTAGAGGAAAAGAAGAGCCAGAGCTCACCACCTCTCAGAAGTCACATTATCTCCCTCATTTCTGCTTCTCCTTGCTTATTAAATCTTGTATATAACAAGGCGGCCATTCTGAAACAACAACAGATTCTTTCAGCTTAGAAGTCCCCCATCAACTGACAACTTCCTTCTGGCACTCTTAATTTGAAATTCGAATGACATCTTTTACACAAATTAACGCAGAATGGATCATAGATATAAATCTGAAATATAAAACTTTAAAATTTTTATAAGAAGCCATAGGAGAAAATTGTTGTGCCCTTGGGTTAGGCAAAGAATTCTTAGATATGACAACAAAAGCACAATCCATGTAAGAAAATAATTGATAAGTTAGGACTTACCAAAATTAAGTCTATGCTCTGCAAAAGACACTGTTAAGAGAATGAAAAGATAAGCCACGCATTGGGAGAAAATATCTGCAAAATACATACCCACAAATACCTGTGTTCAGAATATATTAAAAATTCCCAAAACTCAATAAATAAGAAACAACTTATTTTAAAAATAAACAAAAGATTTGAGGACATTTATTAAAGAATATAAGGAAACCTGGTGGTCCAAATAGTTAAGCGATTGGCTACTAACCAAAAGGTTGGAAGTTAAAACCCACCCAGCGGCTTCATGGGAGAAAGACCTGGTGACCTGCTTCTGTAAAGATTATAGCCAAGAAAACCCTATGGGGACAGTTCTACTCTGTGTGACAGAGTTGCTATGAATCAGAATCGACTGGAAGCACCAAACAACAAAGAATATATATGGATGGCAAACAAGCAGTTGAAAAGATGCTCAGCATCGTTAATCGTTAGGAAAACGTAAATCAAAACCACAATGAGATACCAATATACACTTACTAGAATAGTTTAGATAAAACTGGCAAGGATGGAAAGCAACCAGAACACTCACCTGCTGCTGGTGGGAATGCAAAGTGGCACATCTACTTTGGAAAACAGTTTGTCAGTTTCTTATAAAGTTAAGTATACACTTCAGGATGGCTGAGCAATTTCACTCCTAGGTGAAGTGAAAAAACCTGTACACGAATGTTTATAGCAACTTTATTCATAATTTCACAAAACTGGAAACAACCTATGTATCTTTCAACTCAGAATGGATAAACAAATAGCGGTACATGCACTCAGTGGAATACTACTTTGTAACAAAAAAGGAATGAACTATAGAAAAATGCAACAAGACTGATGAATCTCAGATGCATTAGCTAAATAAAAGATGCCAGGTTCAAAAGCTGACATATTTATGATGCCATTCACAAGATCATTCTGGAAAAGGCAAAACTATAGGGATGCAGAACAGATTAGCCTTTGCCAGGAGCTAAAGGCGAGGAGAGGATTTGTCTACAAAAAGGTATGTTAAAAATAATCAAAACTTAAAGAAACTGAAGCCTAAGGTTTATTCTGGTCAGTTATTCTACACGCTTGGAGGGTAAACTATATGCTTGGAGGGTAAACATTCTGATTCCAGGAAGAAAAAAAAAAAAGCAAATGGCTTCAAGTAGGCTAGTTACAATGAAGCTTATAAAGAAAAGAGGAAGAAGAATAGATCAACTCTTGGCTAATCTTAATATGACTAATTGAAACCTACGGTGCAGTGGTTAAGAGCTCAGTTGGCTAACAAAAAGGTCAACAGAATCCACCAAAAAGTCAACAGAACCCACCAACTGCTCCTTGGAAACCCTATGAGGCAGTTCTATTCTGTTTTACAGGGTCACTTTAAGTTGGAATTGACTCTACAGCAAAGGATTGTTTTTTCCCCTTTTTACTGAGATCAACTCATATCAGGTTGCAATGTGATCTCTGGCCCTCTACCCACCTGCAGCCATACTAGGAGGGCCTGATTTCCTTTTCATTTATTCGAAAGGTAAAGTTTTTTTGACTATTCTTTTCTAGCAGGGAAGGACAAATTTACATTGCTATAGAGCAGTTTCTGGCAGGCTTCTGCAGTTTGGGTAAGACTTTTTATGATTCATATTTGGTTTTATGAATTAAAAAAGAAAAAAACCTTAAAATTAAAGTAAGATGTCTGTTATTAATTTTCCTCTTCAGCAGGTAGCATAAGAGACTTTGGGGGATGTGAGGAAAACACTCTGTATCCTGATAGTGGTAGTGGAGACATGACTTTATGTATCTGTCAAAACTCACAGAATTTTAAATAAAAAGAGTGATTTTACTATACATAGCTTTAAAAATATTTTTTTTTTAAAGGAAATTAAAAAAAAAAAAAATTCCAGTGACAGAAGATATTGTTGGCATTTCTTAGCTTAGTTTCCACCTTTGGTGCAGTCAGTGACTATCCTGAACAAACAGAGCCCTGAGTTGTTTCTCTGGGCTTGAGTGGGACAGGAATAGTGAGATTGAAAGTTGGACATGGCTTGTAAATTAACAGACTTGTCTAGGAAGTAGTATTACATTGTGATATCATTGGTTAATATTATAGTCATGAAAATTGTTTTGTAGGAATTAATTGAGAATGTTACTAATGACTCACTTTACCTATGCATGTATCTGCTGAGTTTTTGAAGAATTAAAAATAACTAGGTAAAGAAGTAAGGAAGGAGGCAAACAAGCAGTTGTTGTGAGCTGTTGAGCCCGTTTTCCAACTTATGGTGACCCTATCTATATCACAGAACTGCTCCCCTAGGATTTCCTAGGCTGTAATATTTTAGGGGGGAGCCCTGGTGGTGCAGAAGTTAAGCATGCGGCTGCTAACCAAAAGGACAGCAGTTAGAACCCACCTGCCACTCCATGGGAGAAAGATGTGGCATTTTGCTTCTGTGAAATTACAGCCTTGGAAACCCTATGGGGGAAGTTCTACTCTGTCGCTGAGTCGGAATCTACTCAATGGAAATGGGTAATCTTTAAGGGAAGGAGCCCTGGTGGCACAATGTTTAAGTGTAGGGCTGCTAACCAAAAGGTCAGAGATTCGAACCCATCAGCAGCTCTGCTGGAGAAAAGACCTGGTGATCTGCTCCTGTATAGGTTATAGCCTGCGAAACCCTGTGGGCAGTTCTACTCTACAGTCACTATGAGCAGGATCAACTTGGCGGTACACAACAATAACAACAACAATCTTTATAGGAGCAGATCGCCAGGTGTTTTCTCCTACAGAGCTGCCGAGTGGGTTTAAACCACCATCCTTTTTAGTGCTTAAACACTATGCTACCAGGGCTACTTAAACAAGCAGTAGAGAGTCTAAATACCACCTGGCCTCAGAAGAGGCAAAACCAGCAATCATTGCAACAAGAACTTCTTATGGAGAACTGGTTTTGAATATAATATGGCACTAAATGGTTGTGCATGACGTAAAATATATGTTAAGACTATTTGGATTCAACCTTCTACATGCCAAAAAAGCTCTCTGGTTAGAATGTAAAGCTAACAAGAAAAGGCTAGAGCTATTTCTATTTTCTGCTTAATGTGTGCTCCTTACAGTCTTCATCTAAACCTTTTAAAGTTATATTACATTAAATATAAAAATAATCCCATTGAAAGAATAAATCTTTGAAGTATCAAAATCTATAAATCTTCTTTGAAATGTGCAAACATGCCTTAGGTAATCTCTACCTTGTTGGTACAAGGCAGAAGTGTTACATTTTACTATTGTTTATAGTTTTGGAATAACTTCCTTGATTTTTATCATCAAGTATCTTTGTGCAATTGCTAAGCATCTTGAAAACACTTCAAAATCAACATAACTATATATTCAGTGCGAGCATCAAAGCAGCAGCAATTAAGCCCAGGGCTCCTAGCTGATATTTAGGAATATCAAGTCATATTCTCTACACTATGAGAAATTGTCCAAGCTTTGGTTTACAAATTAAAACAGGGTGAATCAGCGTTCCATCAGGAAACAAACTAGCTTGCTTCTTGGCTACTTTTCCCAAGGGAAGAGGCACATCACTAATGTCACAGAGTTTAGTTCTCTTCCCCCTAGGAATGACATTTCTAGGTTAAGACAGGCTAGTGGCAAGATACTGTGTGTATGTGTAAGGTGTGTATGTGTACGTGTGTGTGGACTGGAGGCAGTGGTCGGAAGGGGGTAAGTGAGGAGTTGGGGGGTAGCTCAACCTCTTTTTTATGAGTCCTTTTTTGTAGCAAATATTAGAACATTCACTTACTTCATTTTTCCGATGAGCAAATACAGTAATCATCCAGGAGGCTCTTTAAAAGAAAAATAAGGAGATTTTCAGTAATCTCCTCTTGTCAGGCTTTGCATAACATAAATGTATCAGTGGAAGATTAAGGGCCAACTCATGAAAATAAAATAGAATGAGTTGAGGTGATTCAGGGAGAAAGCAACACAATCATTGCTGGTAAATGAAGGTTAATGACATCTTTGTACCAGTTGCAATTTTGCAGCATGCATATTTTGATGAATTATAGCAAGGCTGTCTCATAATTTGTCACCTATATATACAAAAGAGTCAAAATAAAGCAGTTGTCTACATTTTATTGTTAGCAAAAGACTTTTTTCCAGATTAAAGCCCCCTCCCCCAAAAAGAAAAAAAAAAAAATCACGAGACTTAAAAAATATACTCAGAATAATTGTTGCCCCATAGATTTGAGATAACATTGAAAGACTAAAAAGCGATTAAAGAGAAAGAGATAGCTAAATCCGCCATCTACACATGCCAATAGGGATGAAGGGGGGAAGGCCTGAAATATTTTAAATTTAGATTTATTTACTTCAAAAATTGTCAGTAGAAGTTTTCACATCTCACCTCAAAAACTGTACAAGAACACTGCTGACAGTACATTTACCCAGAGACTGACTTTATCCTAACAAATATGCTCTTCAGATTGTCAGCAAAACTAAAATGAATGAGCTTAGCACAATTCAAATGGATCTTTGGCATATCATCAATCTGTTAAGTTCTTCCTGGTACTCTTAGGTTAATATCAAAGTATATAATACAACGGCAACCATTTTATTTAGCATGCTTTGTGTGCGGTCACATAAAACATTCCATACAGTTTCCTTATACCTAGCTTCTAGACTAGAATGACTGCAACAGTAATAAAGCAGAACCTTAGGAGATACGACCAAGTATTGTTCCTACACCTTCTTTTGTCTCTAGGTGAAAGTGACCAAATTTAAAATAACCAAATTCAAGTGTGAAAACCTGAAAGGCAGTGAGAATTGGAGGGATGAGAAAATGTCGGAGATGAAGTAAATAGCCAAGAAAGCTCAACTTCAAACTCCAGTGATTCAAGAGAGTTGACTTCAATAGAACAATGAGTGGAGAGAAATGTGGTGGGGTTGACTCCAAAAACTGGAAGGTCATTGTGATGGATTGGATTGTGCCCCACAGAAGTATGTGTTATAAATCCTAAATTCTAATACCTGTGGATATAATCCCATTTGGGAATGGGATTTTCTTTGTTATGCTAATAAGATCATGTCAGTATAGGGTGTGCTTTAAATCAGTCACATTTGAGATATAAAAAGAGCAGATTAGGCACAGAGAGGGAAGCACAGAGGGGGAGATACACACCACACAGAGAGGAACAGAAACTACAAAGAGACAAGGACCTTCCCCCAGAGGTAACAGAGACAGAAAACCTTCCTTCAGAAACAGTACCCTGAATTTGGACTTATAGTCCCCTAAACTGTAAGAAAACAAATTTGTTTGTTAAAGCCACCCACTTGTGGTATTTCGGTTATAGCAGCACTAAGAACCTAAGACAGTCATTCTGAAAAAAATTTCCAACATGGATTCTTACCTATCCCTGATTTGGTTTACTTTAGTTAAACATTCAAAATGAAAGTTCATATCTTTTAAAATACAGGAAAAGCCATGCTTGCCACATATAATTCTATTCTATTTGGCGGAGACCAACCCTGGGTTTAAATCAATCACTTTGATAAAACTTGTGGTCCTGTGGTATCTTACCTAGTGCTGCTGTAACATAAATACCATAAGTGGGTGGCTTTAAAGCACAGAAATTAATTTTCTCACATATCTAGAGGCTAAAAGTCCAAATCAGGGTCTCAGCCTTGTTGATTCCTTCCTTGTTGGTAACCCTGGGTGTTCCTTGGTTCTTTAGTGATCCTCAAATGGCGTCTATCTTCCACCGTGTATAGGTATCTCTGTGTCTAATTTGCTCTTTTATAACTCAGAAGTGATTTAGAGCACACCCTACCTTCCTATGGCCTAATTAACATAACAAAGAAAGCCCTATTTCCAAATAGAATTACATCCAGAGATATGCTGTTGTTGTTGTGTGCTGTGGAGTTGATCCTGACACATACCAGCTCTATAGGACAGACTAGCACTGCCCTATAGGGTTTCCTAAACGGAAATCTTATGGGAGCAAACCGCCAATTCTTTTCACCCGCGGAGTGGCTGGTGGGTTCGAACTGTCAACTTTTTGGTTAGCAGTCGAGCACTTAACCATTGTGCCACCAGGGCTCCTATTATAGGTATAGGAATTAGGATTCCAACACATATTTTGGGGGAACACATTTTAATCCACAACAAGTAGGGAGCAAGGAAGCATAACAGGAGAATGGGGATCACAAACTCTAGTTTCTGTTGTGGTTATTATACCTTGTGAATCTGAAGCAATATAAGAGTCATCCAAATTTTAGCATAAAAAGACTAAACCCATTACTGTCAAGTCAATTCCGACTTATAGGGAAGGACCGTATAGGACAGAGTAGAACTACCCCATAGGGTTTCCAAGGAGCACCCGGTAGATTTGAACTGCCGACATTTTGGTTAGCAGCTGTAGCTCTTAACTCCTACACCACCGGGGTTTCCTAAATTTTAGCATATTCCCTATTAAAAAGATGCCAAATGTGAATTGCCTATAGTGTTCTCTAACCTGAGGGCCACTTACTCCTGGAAATGGAAGCACAGGTTATTGCAAAGGGGTCCATGAATCCATGTAATCCCTAAGCATTATCAGTAGGAAGAATAATGTCTTACACACGTGTCCTATTTTAAATGTGTATATGTGCTATTCAATGGGGCCCTGGTGAGAGAGGGGTTAAGAGCTTGGTCAATAGTTCAAATCCACCAGACACTCCTTGGAAACTCTATGGGGCAGTTCTACCTTGTCCTATAGAGTCACTATGAGCCATCATCTACTCAAGGGCAACAAGGTATGTGCTATTCAAAGATATTAGTAGATTCGGGTGGCTAATGGACACATGAGGAAATGCTCTCGATCATTAGTCATTAGAGAAATGCAAATCAAAACTACAAGATATCGTCTTACGGCAATGCTGATACTAACCAAAAAAAAGCAGAAAATAATAAATGTTGGAAAGGTTGCAGGGAGATTGGAATGCTTATGCAATGGTGGTGGGAATGTAAAATGGTACAGCCACTAAGGAAAATGATAAGATGCCTCCTTAAAAAGCTAGCAACAGAAATACCATATGATCCAGCAATCCCACTCCTATGAATATATCCTGGAGAAATAACAGCCATCACATGAATAGACATATGCACACCCATGTTCATTGCAGCATAGTTCAAAATAGCAAAAAGGTGGAAAAAACCTAGGTGCCTATCAACAGACTATAGTACATACACACAATAGAATACTAGACAACAATAAAGAACAATGATGAATCTGTGAAACATCTCGCAACATGGATGAATTTGGAGGGCATTATACTAAGTGAAATAAGTCAATCACAAAAGGACAAGTATCGTATGACACCACTATTATAAAAACTCCAGAAAAGGTATACACACTGAAGCAAACAAACTTTGATAGTTGCAAAGAAGGGGAAGGATAGGGAGGGGAAATCACCAACTAGGTAGTAGACAAATGTCAACTTTGGTGAAGGGAAGGACGACACACAATATAAGGGAAGTTAGCACAGCTTGACCAAGACAAAGTCACAGACGCTTCCTACACACAACCAAACACTTTGAGGGACTGAGTTGCTGGGGCTGAGGGCTGGGGACCATGGTCTTGGGAGACATCTAGGTCAACTGGCATAACATAGTTCTAAAGATAATGTTCTACATCATAGTTTGGTGAGTAGTGTCTCGGGTCTTAAAAGTTTGTAAGTGGCCATGTAAGATACATCTATTGGTCCCATCCCATCTGGAGCAAAGGAGAATGAAGAAAACCAAAGACACAAGGAAAATATTAACCCAAAGTACTAAAGGACCACATGAACCACAGCCTCCACCAGCCTGAGCCCAGAAGAACTAGACGGTACCTGGTTACCACCACCAATCACCCTGACAGGGATCACAGTAGAGGGTCCCAGACAGAGCAGGAGAAAAATGTAGAACAAAGTTCAAATTCACAAAAAGAAGACTCCCCAAGACTATGGCCCCTGGACAGCTTGTTAACATAGAATTGAAACTACTCCTGAATCCCACTTTTTAGCTAAAAATTAGACAGGCCTATAAAACAAACGGTAACGCATGTGAGGAATGTGCGTCTTAGTTCTATCAAGTATATGAGACCAAATGGGCAACTCCTGCCCAAAGGCAAGGTAAGAAGGCAAGAAGAGACAGAAAAACCGGATGAATGGACACGGCGAACGCAGAGTGGAAAGAGGGAGAGCTGACACATTGTGGGGACTGCAACCAATGTCACAAAACAATTTGTGTATAAATTTTTAAAAGAAAAAATAAACTTTCACTTAAAGCACACACACAAAAGGCATTAGTAGAAAGTCCTTTAAAATTGTGACTGGGTTTATAAAGGTGATTTTATTTTATTTTTTTTTACTTCAATAGCTACTATAGTATGGAAGGGGTTCATTAACATTTTTTTGTTATTAAAGATGGATATTCAAATGTTCAAGGGTAGCAGCTTCATTAATAACTGCCAAAACCTGGAGACCATTCAGATATTCATCAACAGGCAAATGGATAAATTGTGGTATACTCATATAATGGAATACTACACAGATATAAATACAAACTGCTGATACATGTAACAACACAGATGATTAAAAAAAAAAAAAAAAGACCAGGCAAAAAAGAATATACTATACAATTTAAATGAAATAAGAACAGGCAAAGCTAACTGATGGCAATAGAGTCCAAACAATGGTTGCTTTTTGAGGGACTGTGGGTATTAGACACACACAGGAGTCTGTCTGCTAGGATGCTGAGGAACATTCTGGTAGTGGCATGTAAGTGGATCCATATGTAAAACTTTATTCATCTGTACACTTATGATTGTTGTTCGGTGCTGTCAAGTCTGTTCCAATTCATAGCTACCTTATTGTGGATTGAATTGTGTCCCCCCAAAAAGCGTATCAATTGGCTAAGCCAGGATTCCCAGTATTGTGTGAATGTCCACCGTTTTGTCATCTGATGTGATTTTACTATGTGTTGTAAATCCTGCTTCTATGATGTTAATGAGGGGGGATAGGCAGCAGTTATGTTAATGAGGCAATACTCAATCTAAAAATTGGATTGTGGCTTAAGCCAGTGTCTTTTGGGGTGTAAAAGAGAGAAGCGAGCGGAGAGACAGGTTGGGGGCAGGGGAACCTCATACCACCACGAAAGCAGTCCCGAGGTTCCTGTGCAGAGAAGCTCCTGGTTCAGGGGAAGATTGATGAGAAAGATCTTTCTCTAGACCCAGCAGAGAGAAAAAGACTTCCCCTGGGTCAGGTGCCCTGAATTTGGACTTTCAGCCTACTTTACTGTAAGGAAATAAATTTCTCTTTGTTAAAGCCATCCACTTGTGATACTTCTGTTATAGCAGCACTAGATAACTAAGACACCTATGTACAACAGATCAAACACTGCCCAGTCCTGCACCTTCCTCACAATAATTCCTATGCTTGAGCCCATTGTTGGAGCCACAGTGTCAATACATCTCATCAAGGGTCTTCCTCTCTTTTGTTGACATTTTACTTTACCAAGCATGATATCCTTCTCTAGGGACTGGTCCCTCTTGATAAAATGTCCACAGTACATGAGATGAAATCTCCCCATCCTGACTTTTAAGGAGAATTCTGGCTGTACTTCCAAGACAGATTTACTCATTCTTCTGGCAGTCCGTGGTATAGTCAATATTCTTTGCCAACACCACAAATCAATGGCATCAATTCTTCTTTGGTCTTCCTTATTCATTGTTCAGCTTTTGCATGCATATGAGGCGATTGAAATACCATGGCTTAGGTCAAGTGCACCTTAGTCCTCAAAGTGACATCTTTACTTTTTAAACATTTTAAAAAGGTCTTTTGTAGCAGACTTGCCCAATGCAATATGTTGTTTGAATTCTTGAACTGCTAAGTCCATGGGTGTTGATTGTGGACCCAAGTAAAAAGAAATCCTTGACAACTTCAGTATTTTCTCTGTTTATCATGATGTTGCGTATTGGTCCAATTGTGAGGATTTTTGTTTTCTTTACGTAGAGTTGTAATCCATACTGAAGGCTGTGGTCTTTAATCTTCATCAGTAAGTGCTTCAAGTCCTCTTCACTTCAGAAAGCAAGGTTGTATCATCTGCATATTACAGGCTGTTAATGAGTCTTCCTCCAATCCCGATGCCCAGTTCTTTATATAGTCCACCTTCTCGGATTATTTGCTCGGCATACAGATTGAATGAGTGTGGTGAAAGGATACTACCCTAATACACAGCTTTCCTGATTTTAAGCCATGCAGTATCTGTTCTGTTCAAACAACTGCCTCTTAATCCATGTACAGATGCCTCATGAGCACAATTAAGTGTTCTGGAATTCACATTTTTCACAATGTTAACCGTAATGAACTTTAAGTAGTTTACTGTTATATTTATAGCAGTTTTAAACCATGTCAACCAATTCTGTGACCTTGCCCTATCAAAAGGTGGGATGTATAGCCCTTCTACTTGAATCTGGGCTCGACTTATGACTCATTTGTGATGAATAGGATGGGTCAGAAGTGATGCTATCAGATTTCTGAGACCAAGTCATAAAAAGCAGCCTGATTTCACTTTGTTGTCTGAGATTTGCTTTGGAGTCCTGGGTCATCATGTAAGAAGTTTTACTTCCCTGAGGCCTCCATGCCGTGAGGAAGTTCAGATCACATGGAAAGGCCATATGTAGGGGCTGTGGTCAACAGCCCAGTGAGCTAAGCCTCTGAGTCACCCCAGTCCAGGCACCTGACTCATAAGAGAAGATGCCCCCCATGATTCCAGCCCCTTACTCTGAGTGACTTTCAGGCATTTGAGTCTTCTGTGTTGAGGTCTTAAACATTTTGGAGCAGAGACAAACCACACTTGCTGTACCCTAACCCACTGAATTCATGAGTGTATTACAATGGCCACTAAGCTTTTGGGTGGTTTATTACGCAGCATTAATAATGGGAACAGGATGGTAAACCTCAATAAAAAACATTTTTGAAAATAGGCTTACAAACTCAAGGGATTTGAGAACCAGTATTAATCAGGGTACTCTGATTATAAGCAACAAAAGCCAACTCTAACTCACTTAAGCAGTAAAGAAGTTATTGGCAGGATATCGGTCTGGGAGTATGTAAAGGAATTAAAAAATAATTCCAATCAAGAGGGCTTTGGGGCATCCTGTAGCAGGAACCGATAAGGGGTTTCTTCTAGACTTGATCTGTGCAATGATTATGCATGAGCCCTGACCATAGTCAGCCTTGTCAATCTGATCTAGATTTTAATTTCAAGGAAAGCAACCAGTCAATCCAGACAAAGCCACATGTGTACACATTTTCTAGCAGAAGGCAGGCACAGTGATTTGCAGCTTCATCAAGACCAGCAGACAATGGAAAAATGCTAAGTCTTCCAAGGGAAATCAAGGTCTTCTTATTTGTGTATATACAGCCTACGTGTGTATGGAACTGTTGATTCAAACAAGATTCTCTGATCTAATCTAGAGGCAGCACCTTCCTGTTCTAAAATCAGTTTTGTTACTCAGGGATGACTGAGGTGAATTAGATTTCTGGTGGCTCTTCAGGGCTAGTCTAGAATTTAATATCTTCCTTGTTTTAATATTTGAATACTGTCTTAGATTCCTAGTGATGCTGTAACAGAAATACCACAAGAGGGTGGTTTTAAAGAACATAAATTTAAAATAATTTCTCAGAGCTCAGGAGGCTAGAAGTCCAAATTCAGGGCACCAGCTCCAGAGGAAGGCTCTTTCTGTAGGTCTGGGGTAAGAGTCTTATTTATTTATTTATTTCAGCTTCCTTAGCCCTGACATTCTTCAGTTCCTTGGCAATCCTCACGTGGCATCTATCTACTCCCTATTTGTCCCCCCTTATTGTCTCTGTGTCTATCCTGCTCCTTATAACTCAGAAGTGATTAGGTTTAGGACACACCTTATACTGCAATGACCTCATTAACAGAACAAAGAAAACTCTATTCTCAAACAGGCTTCTATGCACAGGTACATGGGTTAGGATTCCAACACACATTTTGGGGGAACACAATTCAATTTGTAACACATGCTTAATATTGTTCAGGTTACTGAGAGTGCCTAAGTGACTCCTGTTGATCCATAGTAAAAGTAGAGGAGTTTGTATATTCTGATGCAGACTTTATATCTTCTTGTAGTAGTAGACTTTAGGTGTCTCACCCAGACCCCAGCACTTAGCTACTGAGACTATTGGCTGTTAACGACTCCCAGCTTCCCCTTTTCTAGAGATCTGCCCTCAACTTATGGGAATCCTCCTTCTGAGAAGTTAAGATCCCAACTTCTCTCATCGCAGTCAAGAACTAAGAAGGGCCTGTAACAAACGTTGGCCCCTTGCCTCAAGGAGAGAGAATTTTGCCTTGTGGTCCATGTTGCAAAGCCATCTTCCTGTGGATCAGGCCAAGGCTAGACTACTGAGCCTGCATGCTTTCTTGGCGCTTACTTTCCTTATCTTGCTCCACTCCATTTCTTATAGGCTTCTTTTGAGAGCATTGCCTTAATAAACCACCTTCATAAGAATTCCCATCTCAGGTCTGCTTCTAGGGAATCCAACCTAAGGCAGTATTCTAGGCCAGTGGTTTTCAAACAAGAGGTGCATCAGCATCACCTGGAGCACTTGTTAAAACACAGATTACTGGCCCTCAGTCTCAGAGTTTCTTATTTAACCTTTCCTGGATGGGGACTGAGAGTGTATATTTCTAACAGATTTTCAGGTGATGCTGATGTAGCTGATCCGGGTGCTACACTTTGAGAACCATTGTTAAGGTGCTATGATTTCAATCATTGGGTAGACTTTTTCCATACTCCATTTCCATGGCAAAAATATTTGTCATGTAGCCCTGCCATAAAACCAAAACCAAACCCATGGCCGTCGAGTCCATTCTGACTCATAGCAACCCTATAGGACAGATTAGAACTGCCCCATAGGGTTTCCAAGGAGCACCTGGTAGATTCAAACTGCCGACCTTTTGGTTGGCAACCATAGCACTTAACCACTACCCCACCAGCCTGCCATAGAATCTGAAATTTATACTTAACTCTTTTTGGTCGAGAGATCAAAAATTTAAGTACAAATGGCAGTGTTATCTAGAGAGCACAAATACATTCTATTTTTATCCCTTATATGTTAGCTTCTGTCATAGTATAATTTACTAGCAAGGCTCTGAGAAAAAGGGTAACAAGGACAGGAATGTTTTGATAGGGTAAAAAAATTAAAAAAAAAACCCAGTGGCAGTGCTTTTCCAACTTATTTCAGTTACTGAATCCTTTCTTATATAAAAAAAAAAAAAATGGTGCATGTAGCAACTGCTGAATTCATTTGTTTTGCTGTGTGTATTCTCAACGATAAATAAATAAAATAATAAAAAAGAACAAACAAAAACCTAAGTTCAATATGCAGAACAACAACTAAGTTGAAAGGGGGTAGAGCGGGAAAGCTATTATCTAAGGGTTCTCCCACTTCTGTGCCCCCTAAAAATGTCTGAGGAAACACTCAGGTCTAAATTTGAAAAACACTGGTCTGTGCATTGTTTTTTTTTTTTTTTGTGCATTGGCTGTACTGGCTTGTCCAAGAGGTGCAGGACCTTTAGCTATTTCCCTGTTTGATCCGGGGCTGGCCTGGGGCCATCTCCATAAAAAAACACGTTTATTTTGAGGAAACAGACCAACTATATGGCTTCACTGGGAAACCAGAGCCCCCATATTGCATTTCAAGACCTACAGTACAGCTGCTGAGAAAACAGGCTTTATGAAGAAAAACGGGATTTGCTCCCACCGTTTATATAAATAATGCTTAGTAAAACCCACGTTAGAGGAATACCAGTCTCATGGACCATGTGTAAATTTTTTGATGTTTTCCCTTCTGTGTGTTTCATGGTCTTGCTTTTTATTCTAGTAAAAATGTGATAGCATATGAAAATGCTTAAGTAACTACACATTGCCGCCTGTGATGGCTTCATTTTGATGGATGATGTGGGACTGCACAGCTCATTGCAAAGTAATGCTTTTAACTTAAATCAAATCAGTTTTAAGTGAATATGTTTTACACATTTATGCTCCAGAGTCTGCAAAAGCTTTTTCCTAGAAAACAGCCCTTCTTTAGACACACCCATCGGCCAGGGGAGATACGTGTCTGGCTCGGAAAAGGAGAGTGTTTACTCGCATTGTCTTCAAAGGCCTACAAGTTTTGAGCCCACAGGGCTGCTGTAGTCTTAATGAAGCAGTTAATGATGTGTGAATTATAGGTCCTGACAACCGCTTTAATAAAAACAACAGGGCTGCATCCACAGTGTACCGTGGCCGCTAAGTAATGACAGACGGTCTGCTTAACATAACGCAGTATCTTTAAATAAAGCGCCATTCTCACACGGCAGCCTTGGAAAGGAATGAGAGTCAGTTGTGAAGAAGGCGCTGGAGCACAGTGTACTTCATTTCCACACAGCTGGGGCTTAGAGTGCAGGAGCCAAAGAGTTTTTAGGGACGCTGCAGAATCCAGAATAAGCGGGACTTGTTTATACTCTTTGCTTTGGCTGCTTGGCTTTTCTGTGAGGTGCCCCTTTACAGTGAAGAACTGAATGATGGATGTTTTAATAGCCTCTAAGTTGCCGTCTTCTCCTTCCCACCTCCCTTCTCCCCACTGGAGGCAGAGGAATGCCAGCTTTCCAGTTGATTTCAAAGAGCCAATTGTGTGTTCTAAAGGCTGACTGATGTTTGGAATGGGATAACGTGGGGCCTGCACTTAGCCAGAAAAGCAGTGAGAAGGCCAGCTGTGAGGGAGGCCCCTTGTGCTTGCTGACCTAGACAGTGGGAACTCATGAAAGCCAGGCTGAGGGGAAACTGAAAAACAAACCCAAACAAAGCCTCTGCCTTTAATTTGGTGGCTACTCTTAAGGAAAAGTGAATTCGCTTTCAGTTCCTCAATAGATGCTGAATTTGGATTCACAGGGCGAGGTCCAATCTCTTTATCATTATCCCTGGGATGAGAAAATCCAAATCTGCCTTGTTTGGGCAGGGGTAGTTTTCCTTTAAACAGTTCAAGGAACTGTTTGTCTAACCCTCACCATTTGAGGTGACAGATAGCAAAGCAAAGAAAAGAGAATGGCATGCATTCACAAGCAAACACAAACCTTTCAGTTTGTTCCCAGAGCTCGGATACCAGCCGAGCAATGAAACCACAGCACTCTGAAAGGACATTGACATGCAAATGAAGCCCCGGGGAACCTTCATGGCTTCATAAAAGCCTGCCCCCCTGCTAGGAAAGGCTAGGGTGGGGTTTATCTGGGGCTGGCCTGCTGGGAAAGCACCTGGATGGGAAGGCCCAGGTTTAGCCCACATGCAATGGGCATTGGGGGCAGGGAGGGGAATAAGTAGCACTTAAGTCTGTCAGTTTTGCCCAGTGCAATGCATCTTTTGCTTTCTTGACTGCTGCTTCCATGGGTGTTGATTGTGGATCCAAGTAAAATGAAATCCTTGACAACTTCAATCTTTTCTCTGTTTATCATGATGTTGCTCACTGGTCCAGTTGTGAGGATTTTTGTTTTCTTTATGTTGAAGTGCAATCCATACTGAAGGCTGTGGTCTTTGATCTTCATCAGTAAGCGCTTCAAGTCCTCTTCACTTTCAGCAGGCAAGGTGTCATCTGCATAACGCAGGTTGTTAATGAGTCTTCCTCCAATCCTGATGCCCCATTCTTCTTCATATAGTCCAGCTTCTCGTATTATTTGCTCAGCATACAGATTGAATAGGTATGATGAAAGAATACAACCCTGACACACACCTTTCTTGACTTTAAACCAATCAGTATGCCCTTGTTCTGTCCGAAGAACTGCCTCTTGATCTATGTAAAGGTTCCTCATGAGCACAATTAACTGTTCTGGAATTCCCACTCTTCACAGTGTTATCCATAGTTTGTTATGATCCACACAGTCGAATGCCTTTGCATAGTCAATAAAACAAAGGTAAACATCCTTCTGGTATTCTCTGCTTTCAGCCAGGATCCATCTGACATCAGCAATGATATTCCTGGTTCCATGTCCTCTTCTGAAACCAGCCTGAATTTCTGGCAGTTCCCTGTAGATATACTGCTGCAGCCGTTTTTGAATGATCTTCAGCAAAATTTTGCTTACATGTGATATTAATGATATTGTTCTATAATTTCCACATGTGGTTGGCTCACCTTTCTTGGGAATAGGCATAAATATGCATATCTCCCAGTCAGTTGGACCAGTCAAAAGACCTCTTCAAAGTGTTGAAAAGCAAAGATGTCACCCTGAAGACTAAGGTGTGCCTGATCCAAGCCATGGTATTTTCAGTCGCAGCATATGCATGTGAAAGCTGGACAACGAATAAGGAAGACCAAAGAAGAGTTGACGTCTTTGAATTGTGGTGTTGGCGAAGAATACTGAATATACCATGGACTGCCAAAAGAACAAACAAATCTGTCTTGGAAGAAGTGTGGCCAGAATGCTCCTTAGAGGCAAGGATGGTGAGACTGTGTCTTACATGCTTTGGACATGTTGTCAGGAGCGATGAGTCCCTGGAGAAGGACATCATGCTTGGCAGAGTACAGGGTCAACGGAAAACAGAAAGACCCTCAATGAGGTGGATTGACACAGTGGCTGCAACAATGAGCTCAAGCATAACAATGATTGTAAGGATGGCGCAGGACCGGGCAGTGTTTCATTCTGTTGTGCATAGGATTGCTATGAGTCGGAACCGACTCGACGCCTAACAACAACAACAAATCTGTCAGAGTTATAAGGTGACCAACTGACCTAGCTTACCTGGGACAGAGAGGTTTCCTGGAACTTTCAGTGCTAAGACCCACAAAGTCTCAGGAAAACAGATGAGTTGGTGACTCTTGTTTAGAATGATTTGATACCCTTAACTTTCTCAGCTAGAACCCAAACAGGAACCACTGTCCCTTGTGGAAACAAAGAAATTCACTGATAAACCAAGAATCTGTTTATTACTTGCTGTTTCATCATCTTCCTTCCTTCATCTCCAGATCTTTTTGGTAGTACACTAATAAGTGGCAAAATCAATTAGTCAGATTTCCTTTCAATATTTCAAATTCTCCTAGCTCTAATCAGGGGGAGAAGGCAAATAAATGGTGAAATGACCATCTGTGGGAGACAAGATGAGAAATCTATCTTAACTATTAGGGGCCTCCTCTGTGCCAGATGCTGAGTTATACATTTCATGTTTCTTATTTCACTGACCTGCACCCCCCCCCCAGTAGTCATAAATGGTATTTTGCTTGTCTTATGGATGACGAAACAAGGAGTTAATGTTGTTGTTAGGTGCTGTTGAATGGGCTCTGACTCGTAATGACCCTATGTACAACAGAATGAAATATTACCTGGTCCGGCGTCATCCTCACAGTCGTTGCTGTCTTTGAGCCCATTGTTCAGCCACTGTGTCAATCCATCTCGTTGAGGGTCTTCCTCTTTTTTTGCTGACACTTTACTTTACTTTCCTTCTTCAGGGACTGGTTCCTTCTGATAACATGTCCAAAGTATGTAAGATGAAGTCCCCACCATTCTTGCTTCTAAGGAGCATTCTGGCTGTACTTCTTCTGAGATGGATTTGTTTGTTCTTCTGACAGTCCATGGTATATTCAATATTCTTTTTAGTAAAAATCTTCAATTTTCTCATCTTTGGTGTTAGTGATTGGTGTGTAAATTTGAGTAATTGTCATATAAACTGGTCTTCCTTGTAGGTGTATGGGTATTATTCTATCAGCAACAGCGTTGTACTTCAGGATAGGTCTTGAAATGTCCTTTGTGATGATGAATGCAACTTCATTCCTCTTCAATTTGTCATTCCCAGCATAGTAGACCATATGATTGTTCCATTCAAAGTGTCCAATACCAGTCCATTTCAGCTCACTAATGCCTAGGATATTGATCTTTATGTGATTCGTTTCATTTTTGACAACTTCCAATTTGCCTAGATTCATGCTTCGTACTTTCCAAATTCTGATTATTAGTGGATGTTTGCAGCTGTTTCTTTTCCTTTTGAGTCGTGCCACATCAGCAAATGCAGGTCCCAAAAGCTTGACTCCATCCAAGTCATTAAGGTCTATTCTACTCTGAGGAGGCAGCTCTTCTCTAGTCGTATTTTGAGTTCCTTCCAACCTGATGGGCTCATCTTCCAGCACTATGTCAAAAAATGTTCTGCTGCCGCTCATAAGGTTTTCACTGGCCAATTTTTTCAGAATTGACCATCAAGTCCTTCTTTGTAGTTTGCCTTAATGTGGAAGCTGTGTTGAAACCTGTCCACCATGAGTGACCCTGCTGGTATTTGAAATACCTGTGGTATAGCTTCCAGTATCACAGCAATACCCAAACCACCACAGTACGACAAAGTGACAGTGGAGTGGTGAAGTTGATAGGTTAGATATAATTTCTACAAATTCATACAAGTAGTGGGTCTGAAACAAAACCCTTGATTTCACTGGCCCCAAGTCCCGTGGTGCTCTTTCCAGACATTACATAGTCTCTTAAAAAGTTACAGGTGATTGGGGTAAGGGATATGTTTTTACTGAGCCTGTGTTACAAACTTTAAAAAATAACATCATTCATTGAATTCCACATAATTAAAAAATTATTATCACATTAATATATAATTATAAAATCATTAATATAAACTTAGAAAAACTTTACGTTTCCATTCCCCAGAGGCAATCACAGTTATCAGTCTCTTGCATGCCTTTTTAGAGATTTCCATGCATATGTATATCTTTCTATATCAGTACACAAAGATAATCCATTTTCTTTTTTTTTTTTTAACACAGCTGAGCTGCACTGTATTCTGATGTATGGCATTCTCACATAAGCATGTGTCACGCAATCTAAATAATTTTCTAATAAGGACATTAAGGAAGTCTTCGTTTTTTTCCCATTGCAAATAATACCACCATAAACACTCTTGTCCACTTATATTTGTACTCTTTTGCAGGTATATCTGAAGGGCAAATGTCTAGGATTGCGCATTAAAAATTTTGGTAGATATTGCCAAAAAGCTGTTCAAAGTTGTATTAATTTTGACACCAACCAAGTATGAGAGTCCTTGTTTTTTCCTTTATCCTTGTAAACACTCACTATTAGAAAATGTTCTATTGTCCAAAAATGTCAAAATTTTGGTAGCTAAAAAAATCAAGTTTCATTGTTGTTTTAATCTGTATTTATGTATTTCAGTACTTGGGTAATTTTATGTATTTTTACTGGGCATCAGTATTTCAATAAATGTGCCTCTGTGCTAGGAATTGTAGTAGGTCCAGGAATATAGAGACGAACAGGGCAAGATTCCTGTCCTCAAAGAAGTCATAGTCTATTAGACTCATCAACAAAAACTTCAATAAAGTATTACAGGCACCATGGGAGAAGTTCATGTAGAATACCGCCAGAGACCATAGGGGCAATTCTCCTAGAATGCGTCAAAGCATAGGTCAAAAGAGCATGGGGAAGCTGACCCTTGAATGTGGTTTAGTGGAAATGAAAGGAATTTTGGAGATAAGCATGCTGGAATCCTGACTTACTGTCTGTGTTATCTTGGGCAATTTATTTGACCTCCCTGAGCTTCAGTGCCTTCATCTTTAAAATACCAAAATCCATTGTCATCGTGCTGATTCCAACTCATAGTGACCCCGTAGGACACAGTGGAATTGTCCCATAGGGTTCCAAGGAGGGGCTGGTGGATTCGAACTGCTGACCTTTTGATTGGCAGCCATAGCTTTTCACCACTGAGACATCAGAGCTCTTCTCTGTAAAATGGGGATTCCAAAAAAACCACACCAAGCTTGTTGCCACTGACCTGGTTCTGGGGAATTATGCTTCTTAAATTACATTGTTTTTTTTACATTGTTAGGAGGGATAAATGAGGGAATGCTGATGTGAAAAAAAAAAAAATCTTCGTGTTCAATGACCCCTTTTTCTCTTTTCTGTGTTAGAATACTTCCAAATTCACTCAATTTTGAGTTTTCAAATATGAATCCATATGAACAGTGACTTCAGAGCCTAAACTTGCTCCTTTGTGGCAATGTTCTTAAATGACATAGCTGTTGTTACCGTTATATAGTGCTGCTGGTGGACATTTTCACAATCAAGGGCAATAATTTCTTAAAGCAAAAGTTTACACACAACTCCTGGAAGGAATACTTTAGTGTTCATATAACTGGAAGATAAAAGAGGATCGGACGGAAAGTTGTGATTTGGTGAGAAGCGTGCCTTGGCATGTGGGCAAAGCTGGACCATCTTCGGTACAAGCTCTCAAAGACTGAGAGCTATTTAGGATTTCTGAACACTAGGTTAGATGTTAAGATACCTTGAAAAGAGACTTAAACCATTGCAAGTGCCACTACTCTTTAGTTTCCAGTTAATTTAACAAATATTTACTGAATTGCCTAACAGGATGAACAGTGACCCTTTGGGAAGGTCCTTGGGAGACAGCACGTTCCAAGAACTTTACTTTTGTGACTTTGGAAGGCAACAGGCTTAATTCTCACTTGCCTAAAATTTTGTTTATTCTGTTTCCCTCAGAAGAGAACTAATGGACTTAGACTATTTGAATGACTTCCAGGGGGTTTTGGTACTTGGGGAAGGTCCATTTTGTCATTTGCTGATATAAGAGACTGTTTGCCAATGGACAGTCTCTATACATGGGCTGCCAAAGCTACCTGTGGAAAACAAAGAGCCCATGTCAAAGATGATGTTGTTAGAGACTGATGACTTAGTCCCTGACTCATGGCGACCCCATGCACATGGAATAAAAAGCCACTCGGTCCTGTGTCATTCCCACGATTAGTTGAGGATCGAACTGTTGTGATCCACAGGGTTTTCACTGGCTGATCTTCAGAAGTGGATCACCAGGCCTTTCTTCCCAGTCGTTTTTAGTCTGGAATATCTGCTGAAACCTGTTCAGTATCATAGCAACACACAAGTCTCCACCAACAGGCAGTGGCTGCCCATGAGATGCATCTGCCAGGAACCCAACCCAGGTTTCCCACACGGAGGGCCAGAATTCTCCCACTGAGCCATCAGTGCCCGCATGTCGAGGATAGCTCGTTTCATGCTCCAGAAGGTCAGCTCTGGAGTAGCGTGTACGAGGGCCTCTGCTACACTGACCACTAAGGGTCCAAATAAAGGGCTTGTTTTGGCCACTCTGTTGTTTGCCCTAGACATAGATAGGTTCTTTTTTTAATGTTCAGGAAGAGATTACAAATTACAGGGAATGCAGGAGGTATTTGTAGAAGTCAGCCATCAGCGGCCCCAACCTAAAGTTCAAGGTGGGCTGAAAGTGGTAGAGTAACTTCCCGAATGCTCACTGCCCTTCCAGAAGGACCAAGGTCTTTAGAAACCCAAAGCAATGAAAAGATTGGGGGACTTTTTTTTTTCCCCACCCTCTCTCAGTGTAATTTTTACTGAGGTATAACAAACATACACAGTAACATGCACAAATCTTGAGTGTAGGCGGATGAATCATTACCTATCTCCCATGGAATACGGGATAAAATTTGAATGCAAAACTTACAACATAAACTTTGCATGCATTTTGAAATTAAAAAAGTTTCTTTTTAGATTTTATGATTGCTCTTTCTGGATACATTAATCAACGCTAAACACCCTCCTCTCTGTCTTTGTTTTTGGTGTCCCTCTTTCACTAGTGTCTTAAGCACGGGCTTGGTGTGACAGCCCTACCTATGAACAAGAGAGGGAAGCCTGTTTTCTTAGTGGTTCCAGAGGGCATCATGCTCGTGTACCCAAGACAACCTGGAATTGAGAATTAGACTGAAAAACCCCTGAAAATCTCTGCTATGTGTTTGAGGTATTCTTAGTAATGCTTATGGGAAGCGATAGAAATTGTGACTCTGGGTTTGAAGAAATCAATAAATCAAATATAACATCTAAGGTAATTTCAGAATTCCCTGGGGAACTTGGCTCATTCTGTTGCTCCTCTATCACTTAAAACAGAGTTCTTTGTCTTTGGGGTTGATGAGTAGGTATAAAAGCAATTCCAGAGCCAACTGTCAGATAAAGCAAACTCAATTCTTGTCCTATAATGACAAGGTCGAGCACCACCTAGAACTGCTTTTAGATTGGCTTTGAGTAAACTCAGATGAAGAAAAGCTTGTAGCAGAAAAAAGGAAAACATACACACACCTTACCTGAGAATACACAGGGATCAAAAGGAGTCCTGCTGTGGCGGTGGGGGGGGGGGCAGCTTTTGTTTCCATAATGACTTCTTTACATTATTGAATACAATGGGAGCTTAAAGGGTGACTGCAATAACAGTTTCTCATGAAAAATTAACAATGAATTTATGGAAATGTAAGAAAAGTCCCAAAGCAATTAGCTTAGATTTCTCTAGAGTCTGAGAAAAGCCTGGATAATTGCACACAGAAACTGCGTAAAGTGGCTATTTTCATTATCACGGGATACAGAAAGCCCGTTTTCATCACAATGGGATATAATGATGTTAAAGCTAACAGGGAGATATGTTTAAAAAGGTTACAACACGGTTTACCAAATGGTTTGATTTATGTAACTTGGGAGATACACACTTAAGGTTACTGTTAAGGGGACTGGGGAGGTTCCTTTTGAAAATTTCAAAGGCTCCTATAGGACAGGAAAATATATTACAGTTTCTGAAAGCGTAATTGTACATTACCACTAGGATACACAAGAATGAATTTAATTTGTCTCGGAATTGAAAGCTGAATTGTACTACAAGCTGGCACATGAATATACATTTTGACTCAGCTCTGTCGTAAATTGGCTATTATGTATGTTTATAGGTGCACTGAGGCTGGGTGTCCTCTCCCCAGATGTCTTGGAAACTCTGAGGTCCTGGCACCCTAAGGAAGCAGAGACAACATTCAGAACACCCACAGAGTTCTTGCTAGGCCCACAAAGATTTTATCTGTCATTATTTAAACGCCCCGATTTGTAGTAAATTAAATAAAATGAAAAGCCTCCTCTTTTCTTCGGATGTTCATTCAGAAGCACTGGCAATCTAATGATGCTTCCCAGGTCCAAGAAAGGCAGCTCTCCTTCCTGTCTGGGAAGAAATGGGGAGAGAGACATAATAAAAATGGGGAGAGAGACATAACACAGGGAGCTTTTATCCACCCCCCCACCCCCACCCCAGCGTCCTCTGCAATGTCACACGCGCACAGAGCTGGATATCCTTTTCTATCTATAAAAAGCTGTAGTTAAGGCTGTGCCTGGGATTTGAATGATTCTTGAAACCATTAAATAGATTCTTGCTCTGAAGCCCACAGAATATTAATAACTTTCTTTAGCTGCAGTATTGAAAGGATCATACCGTCTCAATCTTATTTGGTAAACACTCTCTGTTTAAAAAAAGAAAAAAGAAAGGGAAGAAGAAAGAGAGATTATTTAAGTGTTTCCATCAAAAGCCTCAGCAGAGGACCTACTCTGAATGGACACTGCTGCCTGGGGACAAATGTCAACACAGTTCAAGCTTTGTTAAAAGGACTGAAAAGATCTGCGAGCCTGCACACGGGCACGCTTATGGCCAGCATTAGGGAAATCAATCTAAAATAACAAAACCGCATTCACGTCACAACCTGGCCAACACACTTCCAGCAGATGTGACAATCATATTTTGACAGTTCAGATAGCTGATAACGGATGGTGAAAGAAATTTCTATTTGCCAGGGGACCTGAGTTTACACAATTACAGCCCCTCTGTTTGTCTGGGCCACATTAAGGATGCAAAAAGCAGAGGTAACAAACAGAAGCCAGTATCTTGGTATAATCAATGCAAAATGATGCAAGCCCTATCAGCCTCTTTCTAGTCTACTTTTAATTTTTACTCGCTTCTGCATTTAATAATAGCCAAGAGAATAAATTAAGATTCCTGCAGTCCCCATTGCTTTCCAGCTTGCCATCTTTTGCCAGCCTCTTTGTCATCCCAAACACATTTTTAACACATGATTCACCTGGCTAATGAAAGAAAGGAAGGACGAATGAATAGAAAGCTTTGTTGTAATGGAACTGACATTTCACTCAAACATTCTGAGCAGCTCTGACATTCAACACCCTTGTACCTGAAAACTTCTGGACATCTCAGATTCTAGCAGGTCAAATGAAGCTGTTCCTTGGGGGATAGTTTAAAACTACTTGTAACATGTTTTGATTTACAGGTTATCAATTCTGCCGCGCAACAGAGGGACATATTTGGGAGCCGCGTAAACAAATACATTCAACTGTGCTGTAGATTAACCTAAAGTGACACTTTTATTTAAAAATCTGCCTACTACTTGTCCTCATTGATTAAACGCCCTTAAGAAAGTAAGCCTGATGAAATGAAAGCCATTAAGATGCAGCACACCTCCTCCACTTCTTTGGATGGTTGACACATTCCCTTGAGTGGGAGATTGGACGGCTGATAAGCTAACACTGAATTATAAGCACTTTGTGGAATGTCACTGGCAAATGAAAGATCTGTTTTACTCGCAAAGCAACAGTATGCCTTAACAGCACAAAAATGGACATGGCGCAGAATTATTTCATCCTCTGTGCTCAGAATATAAACATATGTGTGTATACCATGCACGCGTTTTCACAGAGGAGATCAGCTCAGAGCCAGCAGGGCTTGTTCCTGGGTACAGTACCATTGATCAGGGAAACAGAAAGGCCTGCCGAGGACTTTGTCAAGGCTGTGAGGAATCCAACAAGCGTCGGGTGATTTTGCCCTGTTGCTTGTTGTTACCTGAGCTTTAGCAGTTTCAGAGGGCAGTCTGAGTATGGGGGAGGGCGAGTGTGGGATGGTGGTGCTGAAGGGTTAAATGGAAAACTCTTTTCTTTTTGGAATTAGAGGCTTAAAGAACATTAGAGGTGTAGCGCAAAGGGCACAAAATGTGGAGTTCCAACTATTTCTTTCCTTACCAGCTTTATGGCCTAGAGAAACACCACTTAAATTTGCTGAACCTCCAGTTTCTTCAGCTGAAAAGTGGGGCTAATAATATTTGTTTTTTATTGGATTGTTGCAAGCATGGTGTGAAATAATGTGTAAGAATGTGCTTTTGTGCTTTGTAAACTGTAGCAGACAAAAAAAAAAAAAAACTAAACCCCCAAAACCCAAACCCAAACCCAAACCCTTTGCTGCTGAGTCAATTCCAACTCATGGTCATCCCATGTGTTAAAGACTAGAACTGCTCTATAAGGTTTTCTTGGCTGTTGTCTTTATGGAAACAGATTGCCAGGCCTTTCTTCCACAGCACCACTGCAAACTTTTAGGTTAGTTGTTGTGTGTTGTTCAGTCGATTCTGACTCATAATGACCCCATAGGACAGATTAGAACGCCCCATAGGGTTTCCAGGCTGTAATCTTTATGGGAGCAGATCAACAGGTCTTTTCTCCTGTGGAGCGGCTGGTGGGTTAGAACCAACGGTCTATCAGTTAATAGCCGAACACACCACCATTGTGCCACCAGGGCTCCTTTTTAGGTTAGTAGTGGAACATAAACCATTTGCACCACCCAGGCAGTCTTGTGAACCACAGCATCATACAAATATCAGGTGTTGGCTGCAGTGAATGAGAGAAACCAGGTGGCACTTTCTCCCAGGCGTTGAGGCCCTTGGGGGCACTGGTTGTATGCAGCCTCACTGCTGCCCTGTTTTGCCTTCTGATTTCAGAAAGAATCAGCATGAACCCTCTCTGCAGACTGTTTCAAGCTGCAATAGAAATATCTAGAAAATCTGGAATATAGTTTTGACGTCAATCTAAATGGCATACAAAAAAGCCTGTTGCCGTAGAGTCTATTCCGACTCATAGCAACCCTCTAGGACAGAGTAGAACTGCCCCATAGGGTTTCCAAGGAACGCCTGGTGGATTCAAACTGCCGACCTTTTGGTTAACAACCATAGCTCTTAACCACTAGGCCACCAGGGTTTCCAAATGGCATAATGGATGTTTAAAAAGATTAAGAATCAATCACACTGTTCAAAATAAAAAATAATGAAGGGAATCCTAAAGTGCTGTGAAATACTAGTGAATTTTGAGATTGCTTGATACCAAACCAGGGATCAGACTTGAATATTCAAACTACTTTTTTGTTGTTGTTTGTTTTTGAGCAAGCAAAATTTCTTTAAAAAAAAAAAAATTTTTGTTTGGGGGGAAGTCATTTTTAGGTCTATCCACAAAAGCATCAGTTGTCAACTGCCATGGAGTCAGCCCCTGACTCATGGTGATCCCATGCACAACGGAACAAAAAGCTGCCCAGTCCGGCGCCATCCCCATAACTGCTTGTAGATCAGACCATCAAGATTCATAGAGTTTTCAACGTCTGATTTTGGAAGCAGATGGCCAAGCCTTTCTTCCTATTCTGTCTTAGTCTGAAAGCTCCTCTGAAACCTGTTCAGCCTCAAAGCAACACATAAACTTCCACTGGCAGATGGGTGGTGGCTGTGCATGAAATACACGGGTCTGGAATCGAACCCAGGCCTCCCACATGGAAGGCAAGAATTCTACCACTGAACCACTACTGCCCCACATAAGAATTAATTTTCCCTCCAACATTTTTCTCTGGCTGTGCCCACCAGATACAGACATATTTACTCCAGACATTTGATAGTATTTGTTTTACAACATCTTATGGGCGGGAGAAGACCCATGTCTATCTCTATACAGATCTATAAAAATGTCATGTGGACCTCAGACCTCCTCATCTAACTTTGCGAGGGTGAAAGAGCTGATGCCTGTGCGATGGAGGTCAGAAATACCTCCTCTCTCCAGCCTTTTTACCAGTTCTGATACCAGCTGTATCTCCCATGGCACTCTCTACTTGTCTGCTGGGTTCTATAATTTATTGCAATGACTGTATGGAATTCACAGACCATGTTTACAGTTACGGGGTTTATTGAAGAAATAGCAGTTTACAACCTGGGATCAGGATCAACAGGTTACAACTCAGGATCAGGATCAGGAAGCATGGCAAATTATCCATTCTTCAACGCAGAATAGTTCTTCCAGCTCCTTTCGGCCCCCTTAGGACAGGCTTCTCTCTTGGCCCTTGGCCCTGCTCAGGCAGTGTTACAAAACTCTTTAGCTCTGCTCATAAGTGCCCAGAGGCACCCCACTCCACCCAGGAAACCTCCTGCCTGAAGGGGCTCAGCACACCTACTGTAGTCACCTTGTTCCATGGGCCGAGGAGCCCACAGTGCTGCCGCCTTGGCTCTGCTGCTGCCTTTTCTCTGCCGCCGCCTTTTCTCTGCCACCACTTCTTCCCCTCTTGTACCATCTCTGGTTTTACAGCTGTTTCTGTCTCCTGGGTCTAGGAGGTTAGTGTGGGACTCTGAGTTCAAAAGGCATGCTCTGTTCTGGCTCTTCTTCTGGATAATAGTGAGGTCCACTTCTCTTCCTCTGATATTGGCTCCCTTTAAGCCTAGTGGAGGGGCAAAACTGACCAATCCTCTTATTAGGGTTCACTACACCTTATATGCATTATTTTGGCCCTTGACGGGCCATAACCACCTTATTTACATAGTCCCACCTAATCATTTCATGGGAGTCACAAGACCATGGTTAGAAGGGCCATATTACAGTAATTCACTACACCACAGATGCCCTATTCCAATTTGAAACTTTTGAATAGGGCGAGTGATATTGATGGTACAGTTTAACCCCTTGCAGTGCAGTCTTGGTTTAGTTTTGACTTGGCCAATTGATAGCTATGTTTCCCTGGGCTTACCTCTTAACTTCTGTGATAATAATACTAAATATGATAATAATAAGAATAACTTCTGATTACTGAGTGCTTATCAGGTGCCAAACATTTTTATAGGATTAATATGTTGTAGCTGCTATAATTCTCCTAACAACCTGATATACTGGATACCAGTGGTTAAGAGCTTGGCTGCTAACCAAAAGGTCAGCAGTTCGAATCCACCAGCTGCTTCTTGGAATCTCCATGGGGCAGTTCTACTCTGCCCTATAGTGTCACTAAGAGTCAGAATCAACTTGACAGCAAAAGGTTTGGTTTCTGGTTTTGTTATCATGTCTGTGGTGCAGGTTAAATCATTTGTTCAGATTTTACATCTGGTAGATTTGAGAAAAGGGATGAAAACTCAGGTCTGGGTAACTCCAAACCTGATCAACATCCACCCTGCTTACCTCATGGGGCTGTTCAGAAGATTAAATGTAATTGTGCTTGTTAAAGAATTTTTTTTTTTTTTAACTGTGCTTTTAGTGAAGGTTTACAGAGCAAATTAGTTTCTTATTAAACACTATGCATATTGTGCTGGACTCAATCTGGTGAAGGCTGTGGTAGTTGCTGTCCATTAAGTCCTTTGGACTAATCTTTCCCTTGTGTCTTTGGTTTTCTTCATTCTTTCTTACTCCAGATAGGGTGGGATCAGTGGAGCATCTTAGATGGCTGCTCATAAGCTTTTAAGGCCCCAGACGCTACTCACCAAAGTAGAAGGTAGAACATTTTCTTTATAAACTATGTTATGCCAATTGAACTAGATGTCCCCCGAGCTCATGGTCCCCAGCACTCAACCCAGTAATTTGGTCTGTCAGGGAGTTTGCATGTGTAAAGAACTTTTTTAAAAAAATCATATTTATTTATTTAAAAAACATATAAACCAAATATTTCTTATGAAGAATTTGGAAAGAACAGAAAAGTGCAAAAAGAAGTAAAAACCACTTGTTACCCTGCCTGACTTTTCTGGGTGATGCAAAGAATTTGTGCTAAGCTGGTAACTGAAAGGTTGGGAGTTCAAACCTACCCAGGGGCAACAGGAAAGGCCTGCTTCCATAAAGATTACAGCCAAGAAAACCCTATGTAGCAGTTCTACCCTGTCGCATGGGGTCACCTGAGTCAGAATAGACTCAACAGCACAAAGACATTACCTTACTGTTTTTTATAAATAGATATAAAGGAAATGTCAAGGTCCCTCCCTTCAACTCCTCTCCCATCTCTCAGAGATAAACTTTTGTTAACAATTTTGTGTGTGTACTTCCAGACTCTTTTCTTCATGAAACTTCTTTGAAAACTAGAAAACTCTAAGGTAAGGTGTAAGCCTAATTTTCCTGCTGCTGTGGATGAAGGACACAGACTGACCTTGAACGTTCAGGAAGTAAATTTAAGGGTGCTTTTTTTTTTTTTTTTGGCTGACCTTGGCTGGGTGACCCATCTGCAGGGCCATCTGCATGTGTGTTGGGAGCCAACGTGGGAAGAACTGGGTCCCAGTTGGCCTTCCTGCATTTTGATTTCTTTAGGGTTTTTGTCCAAGTTTGTGTCTCTTTGTCGTCTTCCTTCCCTGCTCTCTCTCTTTCCTGCTTTAGTTCCTGATCCCCCTTTTCTCTTCAACCATTCTTCATTGTGATTTCCATGGGAAATATCCTGAAGTGAAAGTGATTAGTGGGGTAGGAGGAGGGTGGTGAGGAGGGGGAGAAAAATCAATGTTTCAGTGCAATTTTTAAGATTTTTAGGTCTCCGAGACTCCTTTCTACTGATTTTGCTAAGTGCTTTGGGGCAGAACCGACTAGCACACTCAGTAGTTTGAGCAGATGCCCTATTGCACCCAAGGGAATAAAGCAGATCAACGGAAGAAGGAGGGCACCTGGGAGCCATATTTGAATCAGTGAATAGGTGGAAGAGTGAGCTCGTGCTTATTCTCCAAGCCCCTGGAGACATTCCCGCTGAAGCTCAAATCCCAGGCATGGCACTCACTGTGGGCTTTAGATGTAGCTGAAAACCCTGAGTGACAGTAGAACAAGGAACAGCAAAATGAGCTTTCAAAAGAGAATTTTAGTGAAGCCTTTTGGTCAGATGGGGAATACTGTTAACAGATATTTCTGCTGTTAGTGCCATTTAACACTGAAGATTTGAAAGCTGCCCAGTTGGAACTCAGGACAGGACACTACGCTTGCCTGGACACCCTGACCAGCATTGCCTCAACTGGTCTAGTTGTCCTTTGCCCACATGGAAAATGCAGTTTGTCTTTCAGAATTAGTGCTCATCTAAGTATCTAAGCCAATAAAGAACCCTGGTAGAGCAACGGTTAAGTACTTGGCTGTTAGCCAAAAGGTTGGTGGTTTGAACCCACCCAGAGGCTCCATGGAAGAAAGATCTGGCAACCTGCTTCTGTAAAGATTACAGCCTAGAAAACCCTATGGGACAGTTTTATGCTGTCACATGGGGTTGCTATGAGTCAAAATCGACTTGATGGGACCTAACAATAATAAGTCCATATTGGATAGACAAAATGGCCATGACAGGGCCTGAATATTTGATGTACATGTTTTCCACTCTTCATTTTTATATTTGACTGACTTTGTAAACATAGGTGTCCTGGGGTGGTGCAAATAGTTAATGTGCTTGGCTGCTAACCAGAAGGTTGGAGATTCGAGTCTACCTAGAGGTGCCTCAGAAGAAAGGCCTGGCAATCTACTTCCAAAAAATCAGTCAGTGATTGAAATCCCTGTGAAGCACAGTTCTACTCTGACACACATCGTGTTGCCATGAGTGAGAATCGAATTTTTTTTTCTTTTCCATTGTCTTTCTTTTTTTTTTTTTTTTAATTATGCTTTAGGTGAAAGATTACTGCTTGAGTTAATTTCTCATATAAAAATTTATACATGTATTTTTATGTGACACTAGTTGCAATCCCTGTAATGTGACAGCACACTCCCCCTTTCCACTTCAGGTTTCCTGTGTCCATCCAACCAGCTCCTGCTGTCCCTTCCTGCCTTCTCATCCTGCCTCTGGACAGGAGCCACCGATTTGGTCTTGTGTATCTGTTTGAACTAAAAAGCACAGTCTTCACAAGTATTGTTTATGTTTTATAGTACAATCTAATCTTTGTCTGGAGAGTGGGCTTTGGGAATGGTTTTAGTTCTCAGTTAACAGAGCATCCAAGGGCCATGGCTTCGAGGGTTTCTCCAGTCTCATTTAGACCATTAAGTCTGGTCTTTTTATGTGAATTTGAGTTCTGTGCCACATTTTCCTCCTGCTCCATCAGGAACTCTCTGTTGGGTTCCCCGTCAGGGCGGTTATTGGTGGTAGCCCGGCACCATCTGGTTCTGGTTTTTAGGCTGTTGGAGTCCCTGGTTTACATCGCCCTTTTGTCTCTTTTTTTTTTGTTTGTTTCTTGGGCTAAGATTTTCCTTCTGTCTTTGGTGTTCTTCTTTCTCCTTTGCTCCAGGTGGGTTGGGACCAATTGATGCATCTTAGATGGCCGTTCACAAGCTTTTAAGACCCCAGACACCACTCACTAAAGTGAGAAGCAGAACACTTGAGTCAGGATCAAATTGATGGCAACTGGTTTTTATAAATGTAACCTGGAATCCAGAAATTTTACTTGCCCCAATTGACCCTTTGGACCTCATTTACAAAGTATGTTTTTACCTCTTTGTAACTGGCTAAACTTACTTGGAAGCAAAATCTGGGGTTGTCTAGATCACTGGATGTGGCTCTCATGGCCTGTTTTTCACACATGCAGAGTAATGTAAAACTGATTCTACATAAGGCTGAAATTCCATTGAGAGGGGTTAGTCATTCGTGGCATCAGAAACCGTGAGAGGGAGGTTTTGAGTGGTTTATCAATCTCAGAAGAAGCCAGAGATCAAATTATAACTTAATATGCACTGTTGGGTGTGTTCTATTATTTATAACACATGCCCCGTTTTTAACACTCCTTTGAATGCTATTTCATTCCTCTGATGGGTCTCCCATCCTGATCACCTCCCTCACCCAGCCTCTATCATTTAAACTATTGTAAACTGCTGCTTGCCAAGACTGACAAGTGCACATTGAGCCAAGGGTATCTGCTTTCACAACAGCTTTTTTTTAAGAAGCCAAATCTAAGTGTCTCAGTTGGGTATTCAAAAATCTTAGTGAATTGAAAACAAAAAGAAAAAAAAAAAAGTATTTTTGGATTAATGTGGAAAAACACAGCTTGTACCCAGTGAAGTGGTTCAAAAAACAAAAATAGTAGACTCATTCAACAAATATTTCTTACTCTTTGCCAGACACTGAGCTGGGTCTTGGGAATGCAGACATGAGCAAGATAGACAGGGCCCCAGCCCTTTGAAGCTTACATTCTTGCAAGGAAAGACAGACAATAAGCAAGGTAATTACAGATTACAATTTATGCTGTGGATACAAAAGACAGCACAACGTGGTAGAGAATAAGGGCTGGGGTAATGGACAGAGTCGCTGATTTGGGCAGGTATGGCAATTTCCAGGACACGATATACCATTTTTGACTTTTAAACCCTGTTGGCAGGACTCTAGCAGTTCATCGTTTTAATATTGATAATGAGACAGGGTACAGTGCAGGTCAAAAGTAGAGTCTCCATGGGAGAGGAAGAGAAGAATATTCAACTGTAGATCTTTGTACGTTTGCAATTTGAAGGTCATTCTCTTCTCTTCTGGGTGTCTTGCAAAGTGCTGCACCTTGTGCCTTAGGAAAATGACCATCAGATAGACACACTTAGGGGCTTTTGCATTATTCAAATAGACCGGATTTCAGTGCCATGAATCCTGGACTAAAGGTTCTTTTTAAAAACATTTTACATTACCTCAAAATTGGAAGTCGGGCCTGGCTACCAACTCTTAAAAGGCGTTGCCAAACGTTCCATATCTAATTGAATTTATTTTAAGTAAAAATCTCCAAGCTAAGTTATTAAAAGAAAGGACATCTCATTAAAAAAAAAAAATCTATTGATGCGTTCATACTTTTGCACCACAGAGTTAAATTAACCGACAATTTATTGTAAACTTTTACTCAGCACTCTGCTAAAGGGAATCTAGAAGAGTAATAATTGATTTATTCTTTCTTTCATTCAGCAAATATTTACTGAGTCTTTACCATGGGCTTCATTTAAAATGTCCATTTTTAAAAACCTGTCTAAACATGATCTGAGAATGATCTGATTTTATCCAATCTGCTCCACGCGCCGCTCTGCCGGGTGCTTGGGCGCAGCAGTGATAAAGCCAAGAAGGTCTGGATTGTCACACACCTCAGAGAAGGCTTCTTAAAGATAAGGGCCCCCAAAATGGGGTTGTGGTTATTGTGCAGTTAGAATTCCTACCGAGCAAAGGTGATGGCGAGGATGGAGCACTAGTTGGGAATATCTGAGAGAGGAACTAGAAGGAAAAAAGAGACTTCTAAAATGGCTGCTGGTTCCAAGGCAGTTATTGGGAAGGACCTGTGAGTGTGCCTGTTTCCCTTAATGAGCCTGATTAATGACACGTGTATTAGAGAACAGGGCAGGGTCTTTGTTTCATACAACACACACACACATACATACACACACACACAAATTGATAATGCCTCAGGACTTTGCACTGACATCACTTAGGTTCTATGTTGTCTTGATTGTTTCTTTATGTATCTATCTCGCACATTAGTCTGCGTTTCTGGAGCACCAGAAATTGAGCATATTGGGTATTACTCATGGTTTAGTAAGTGCTCAATAAATATTTGTTGAATGAATGAATTAATGAATTCGGGGGCACTTGGAAAGCTTTTCCTTGAACAAGGTCTTTCAGAATTTACAATAAAAGCATCTTTTTAAAATTGATTGGGAAAACATCACTGAAGTCTGGGCCATGGTGTTAATATCTAGATATGGTTCTAAAGTACATTTGAATGCAGACATGACAGAAACCAATCCACTAGAGAGGTTATGGAAGGTATCTTTTATGCATTTTCTAAATGGAAGCTTACTAAAAATGCATGAGCAAGAACAAGAGAGCAAGAGTGAGTGATAAAAGAATCTTTTAAATGATAGAATTGAACTTAGCTTTTTAGAAAAAATGTGTACCTTGGTCACATTCACTAAGTGTACTAAAATATTGTTTCAACCCCTGTCTCCTCTACGGCAGTGGTGTCATGGGATTAGGTGATCCAATACAGACGCTCAGACCTTGTAGAGATGGAAACAGACAGTGGTGTGGACTCTTAGTATTCCCAAAGGCCAGAGCCCATTGATGTCCTCTCTCTGAAGTTTGGGGGCTCCTATTGAGCTATGAGATTCACATAAAATCAGTGGAAATTCGTTTCGAATCAGAAAGATATGCTGGAAAAACTTCTGGTCTCGGGGGATTTCAGCCAATTCTTAGAAATTTGGTTCAAAGATTTTGTCTGGAACAGAGTCTACCTGAATGGGGACTCTAGAAAATGAGAAAAAAAAAAGAAAATGAGAAGCACTTAGCAAAACAAAAATCACTTCTGCAATTAATTACGGCTATAAATGAATGAATGCAGTCACCAACAATTATTTCTACCTTCAAATGACCAGTATCTAGAGACAAAGTAACAGCAGACAAAATATGTGCATTTGAAATCCATCAATATAAATCTCCTTTAAAATTTCTTACAAAAGCAGTGTGCTCAACAATAAGTGGTTAATTAAGTTATGACATGTTCTCATGACAGAATACCAAATAACCATCAAATATTACATTTTAAAAGAATTTGTTAAGACTTGGGAAAAGCTTGACATAATAAACCAAAAAGCAGATTACAAAATAAATGAATATTAAAGACCCAAATGTGTAAAAATATACATAGAAGAAAAGATTGAAGGTCTGGCCACCAAAATGTTAAGGCTGGTATTTTCACGCACGTGTGTGTACACGTGTGTGCACGTGTGTAGGAAACTATATGGGCAATAGTTTTTCTTCTTAACTATTTTCCTTAAAATGTTTTAAATCATAAAAATTTTTAAACAAACAGAAAAGTTCAGAAAATCATAGAGCTGACGCTTATGAACCAATCACAAAGATTGAATAGATGCTAATAATATGCTACGTTTCCTCCAGGTCTCCCTTCAAAACATGCAAGAAATTCAACATTTCCTATAACAGCTCCAGTCCCATGCATATCTCTTTCCCCTTCCTCCTTCCAAGAAGTAGCCCCTGATTTTCAGTGTAGGGTGTGTTTGTCTGGAATGAACACTACATTTCCCAAATACGGCCATGTGACTAAGTTCTGGCCAATGGAATTTAAACAAAAGTAAAATACACGACTTTCTAGCAGATTACAGAAAGAATGGGGAGTTTGTCTTCTTTCCTTTTCCTCCTTTATTCTGGCTGGAATGTTGCTATGATGGTAGGAGCTATCTTGAGCCACCAGGTAAACACTCCACATTAAGGAAGGTGGAGCTCAGATTAGAACAATTCCGGTTTCTTTATGTCTGTGGAATTGCCATGTCAACTCTAAGTAGCTTACATGCAATTTTATTTGACAAAGAAAAAAAATACTGATTTATTTAAGCCACTGCTATTTTAGATTTCCTGTCGTTCATGACTAAGTGAATACATTTAATATACTGTTGTATTATATTCCTATATATGTTTTGTACTCATGTAAACGAGTATGTATGTATTCTGAACTATATATATACACACACATATATATGGTGCTTGTTACTACTATAAATGGTGTCATATTGTACATATCTCTTTGCAACTTGCCTTTTTTATTTGACAAGATGTTTTTGATATATATTCATGTTGATATCTATAGATATGACTGCGGTATACTATTCCAGTCTATGAATTAACCACAACTTGTCTTTATTCCTGGTAAAAAATGGATAGGTTGTTTTACTATTTTTCTATCACAGGAAGTACTACAATGAACATCTTGGTCCATGTTTCCTTGTGTGCAAGTGTGACAGTTTCTCTCAGGTAGATAACTGGAGGTGAAGTTCCTGGGTTACAAGGTATGTACGTCTTTAACTTTACGAGGTCTTGCCAAAGCGAGTGTTCCAATATACACTCTTTCCAGTAGTATATAAGAGTTCCTATTTCTCTGCATCCTGACCTACATTTGACATTATCAGATCAACTTTTGTCCTCCAGTTGAATAAAAAAATAGTATTTTATTGTCATTTTCTACACTGAAAATGTATTACCTTTTTTTATAACTAGGAAAGAGAAATATTAAAAAATATCCCAGCTTGAATCTCAAGATGTACATTAAGTTGCTTCAGGGAGTGTAGACATGTATCAGGTATCAGTGGGAAATCTTTCTCATCCACATGATGCCCTCTCCAAACTCACTGAAGTATCTTATCTATTATTTTAGAAATACTGTGTGCAATAACACAGGGCAAGAAACCTTTTGTTCTGCTTTGTCACACTTTTTATGAAAGCTTTTAGAATCATGGTGCTGAAGTCAACTCAGCTGGTGACCTGTGACTCTCTGTTTCTGGGTACCTTGCCACAAAATTGTCTTGTTCTGTTGCCACTGTAAGCAAATCGCTATCCGAGAGGTGTGTCAGGGAAAGGGCACAACATTTTTCTCTCTAGCTCCTTTATATCACCTACTCCTCCAAAATATTGTGAAGTGGAAGAAGTATGGTTTGATTGCTCTACTCCCTTCCCCTGCACTCTTTTCGGAGACTCTATCTTCCCTCTTTCCTCTTGATGAATATATGATCTGCTTCTCCTACTTCCAGAGATGTCCCCCACCCCTTGCCCCCACCAGGAGCCTTGTCTTGAATCAGATTTCTATGGCCACGGACTTGGGCCCGACTGTCAGTTCTTCCTGCTAAACTGTGTCTTGAGGTGATTGCCTTCTGAAGGGTATTGGTGCTTTAACAGAGTTCACTGGAAGATATAGCTGCCTTAGAGACCCAAAGGACTGGATCTTTTTGGGGAAATTTAAGACACCTTAGGAAGAGAAGAGGTAGAGGATTGGGCTTATAGACCTTGCTGGAGGTTCTCAAATAATACCATAGAATTTACCGACATGAATCAACTGGTGAATATTTGGTCCTGTGCTTAAAAAAATACATGAACAGAGAAAGAATGTGGTAGTCAAGTCTTTCAAAATAATCTTTTACTGTATTTATTTCCGTGTTGTTAAGTAAAGTTCTCAATGACAGGAAAAGCCTCTGTTATGCAAAGTCCCCTACCTGGACATCATTGTGGTCACACAAATGTATGCACTGTAGACATCTACACAGCTGAAAGTAGATAGCACTTGAGGTATACAAACTGCTGAGTAAAGGCCTTGGGAGAGGATTTGGACCACCTGAAGGGTCAGGCTGCTAGATCCAGAGAACTTCAATGGGTGTATGGAGAGAGACATCCTAGGACAAAAAGTAATAAGACCAAATCTCAGAAGTAAGTCAAGGATTTTAAAGGAATTGGGACCATTCTGCGAGTTGGTATGGAAAAATCGAGTATTGGGAATTGTGGAGACCTGGTTGCTAGATCCAGTTCTGAATCTACACTTCCATTGCTCTTGGATCTTTCTAGGACTCTAAAATGGATTGTTGGACTACATAGTTTCTCTGATGTCTTTAAGTTCTGTCTTAGTCATCTAGTGGTGCTATAGCAGAAATACCACAAGTGCATGGCTTTAACAAACAGAAATTTATTCATCAATTTTCCCCCAGACTAGGAGCTTCTCTGTGCAGGATCGCTGGGTCCAAAGGACTCACTCTGCTCCTGGCACTGTTTTCTTGGTGGTATGAGGTCTCCCGTCTCTCTGCTTGCTTCTCTCTTTTATCTCAAGGGATTACCTCAAGACACAATCCAATCTTGTAGGTTGAGTCCTGCCTCACTAACACACTGTCACCCATTCTCCGTCATTAACATTATAGAAGCAGGATTTACAACATACAGGAAAATCACACAATACTGGGAATCATGGCCCAGCCCAACTGATACACATATTTTTCTTCGTTGCTTTTTTTTTATTATTAACTTTTATTGAGCTTCAAGTGAACGTTTACAAATCAAGTCAGACTGTCACATAAGTTTATATACACCTTACTCCGTACTCCCACTTGCTCTCCCCCTAATGAGTCAGCCCTTCCAGTCTCTCCTTTCGTGACAATTTTGCCAGCTTCCAACTCTGTCTATCCTCCCATCCCCCCTCCAGACAGGAGATGCCAACACAGTCTCAAGGGTCCACCTGATATAATTAGCTCACTCTTCATCAGCATCTCTCTCCTACCCACTGTCCAGTCCCTTTCATGTCTGATGAGTTGTCTTCGGGAATGGTTCCTGTCCTGGACCAACAGAAGGTTTGGGGACCATGACCGCTGGGATTCCTCTAGTCTCAGTCAGACCATTAAGTATGATCTTTTTATGAGAATTTGGGGTCTGCATCCCACTGATCTCCTGCTCCCTCAGGGGTTCTCTGTTCTGCTCCCTGTCAGGGCAGTCATCGATTGTGGCCGGGCACCAACTAGTTCTTCTGGTCTCAGGATGATGTAGGTCTCTGGTTCATGTGGCCCTTTCTGTCTCTTGGGCTCTTAGTTATCGTGTGACCTTGGTGTTCTTCATTCTCCTTTGCTCCGGGTGGGTTGAGACCAATTGATGCATCTTAGATGGCTGCTTGTTAGCATTTAAGACCCCAGACGCCACATTTCAAAGTGGGATGCAGAATGTTTTCATAATAGAATTATTTTGCCAATTGACTTAGAAGTCCCTTTAAACCATGATACACATATTTTTTTGGAGACATAATTCAGTCTATGACAACTTCTAACATTCTATTCTCCAGAACTAGGTCTAGGACACATTTTTGCCAATTTAAATCAGGAACCAGGTAACCTACAAGTGTAAGCTGGTCATAATAAAAATAGCACTGATTTTAGAAAGTGCGTAATAAAAATAGTAGGTAACACAGAGTATCTATTACATGACAGCATCGCTCTAAGCCCTTCATGTACCTTAAACACTGAATTTTCATAACAACCCCATGAGGGAGGTGCTTTTATTACCTCTTTTTCAGATGATAAAATTGAGGTTCAGAGAAGTTTAGTAAAACTTCCAAGCTCCACAGATTTTATCGATTCTTTGTGGGTTAATTTCTCTGTGACTCAGTGTCTTCATCTGTAAAATGGAAATAACCATATCTGTCCGTTTGTAAACAATTTGTAAATATTTCATGTGAGCTCAAGATGGATGTATGTTCTTTAATTGCTGGGTACAGCATCCTATTTATATCCTTTATGTCAAGGATGTTGACTGTGGCTTTCAACTAACAGCAATAACAGCATATAAAAGTTTCATCCTATACCTGAAAATTCTTGCCTTTGATCAGTTACAAAAAATCATTAGCCGTTATCTTTTTGAACGTTGCTTCTCCGTTCTTTTTTTTCTCTTCCTCTGAGAATTCAACTACGTGATGCTACACTTTCTCATTTTATTTTCCATTTTTCCTACTCTCTGGGCTGTGTTGCGATTTTTAAACATCTACCACACAGTTCTATTTTTTCCTTCAGCTATATATAATCCAGGAAATCCTGGTGGCATAGTGGTTAAGTGCTACGGCTGCTAACCAAAATGTCAGCAGTTCGAGTCCACCAGGCGCTCCTTGGAAACTCTATGGGGCAGTTCTGCTCTGTCCTGTAGGGTCGCTATGAGCCAGAATTGACTTGACGGCGATTTTTAGGGAACCCTGGTGGAGCAAAGATTAAGCGCTCGGCTACTAATGGAAAGATTGTGGGTTTGGGTCCTCCAGCTGCTCTGCAGGAGAAAAGTCCTGGTGATCTGCTCCTGTAAAGATTACAGCCTAAGAAACCCTATGGGGTAGTTCTCCTCTTTCCTATAGAGTCAGTATGAGTCAGAATCGGCTCATGGCACACGACAAAAGAACATATACAGTTATTTAATACTCAATTGAGATTTAAATTTCAATGTTTTTATTTTTTATTTCCGAAAGCTTGATTTGTTTCTCATTCAAATCTTCCTGGTTATTTTGCAAAGTCTCTTATAGCTTGCTAATTTAAAAAATGACATATTTAAACAAAAATTCTTATATAATTATTTTGTATTCTCTATTTTAAGATTTTTTTTTTTATTTTAAGATAATTCTAATATTGAAAGCTTCAGGCACTAAATCTATGGGCTTTTGTTTCTGCTGAATTCACTCATGGATGCTTGTTTCTTGGTGTGTCTGGTGATTTTTATTGTGTTGGACTCCAGTATGGTTTAACTTAATCCTTAGGAATCATGTGAGTGTAAATTGGGCATGTTTTCTTTCAGAAGGAGCCATGGTGGCGCAGTAGTTAATAGTTCAGCTGCTAACCAAAACGTCGGCAGTTTGAATCTACCAGCCACTCCTTGGAAACCCTATGGGGCTCTCTACTCTGCCCTATAGCATTGCTATGAGTTGGAATCAATTTGACTGTAAGAGGTTTTCTTTCAGAAAGGATTTGTATTTCTTCTTAGAGTTGGGAGTGGGATGCTACAGACCGGGGACTCTAGCCTCTTTGGAGGTTCCATGCTAATAGATATTTCCCAGATTCAGCTCCCCTAACTTGTAGCAGTCACAAAACTTAGCTTCCAAGCCCTGTACTAAGGCTGGAATTTATCCTCATGTGGACTCCAGGTTTTGTGTTCTTTTTTGTTCATCCCTCCAGTTTGTTTCAGCCTGCTGTTCCTTTTCAATTTCTTTTTTAAAGATTTCTCTTACTTTCCCATGATCCCAACACGGCATTAAAAAGTTTTGTTGTTATTGTTGCAGTTTATCCAGGATCAGATTATTCTTAGTTCTCTGTATTGCCAAACTCTGATATCTCAGATCTATTTTACTTAGAGCAGTAAACGCTGCTCGGGATCTTTATTCTCACAAATACTTCGGAGCATTGACCATCTCCCAACTCTGTCCTAGATGCTGCAGAGAATAATGTTTTTGTTCTTGAGAGCTTGGAATCTGGTGCGGTGAAATGGACACCTAGACCAGAAACTACTCAACAAGGCAGTCTGAAATACGTGCTAAACTAGAGGTACCACCGCGGTGAACTGCAAATGCTTAGAAGGGAGGGGTTTACTCTCACAGGGGTGAACTGTGAATTGTGAAGCTCTGAGGATCAAGCTCATGCATTGAATATAAGCTTCCATTTCATAGGAGGCCAAGGGTGTGCAGCTGGGCAGGTGTTAAATCAAATCTCTTTCAAGTTAAGAGTGACTGATGTGAAGGCACAAGCTTACTGCAGAAATCTGAGGAAACATTCCAGACGGCCCATGCTGGCCTTCTGGTCACAAACCTTCACTTATAATAGGAAATTATTTAGAAGGTTCATGGCTGAGAAAAGGTGGGACACATTTAGGTATTCCAAGTATTTTCCAGGAAGAGATAGCCAATGCTTTTCCTGCTATTAAAGGGAACTTCTAAAATGATGACTGTCTACTGGTGTTATCCATTATAACTCTATTTTAAGAGAGTTGTATTTTGACTAAAAATTCCCTCCGGGTGAAAACTTGGCGTGTCAGAACACTCTGTTGAATAACGCTGGCTTTTTTTTTTTCTTCTTCTTTTTAAACAGATTTAATTTCTATTAGGCAAGCTCCTTGAAAATCAGAAGAAGGCAACAAAGCTCATAGTATTGGAGATAATTGATTCTTTCTATAGATGCTTGCATTTTGTACTGCATTGAAGCTAAAAATAAATAAATAAAACAAAAAAGAATCAAACTCATCAAACTTATTTGTCTCCCTAATGTGCAAAACAAAAATCCAATTTTAGATAAGAAGTCTTCATTCACTGTGTCAAAAATTACACATACCAAAGCTATGTTGTATATGTTGTATCTACTAAAGAAACTAATGTGCTTCTATTTTTTTTTAAAGCACACGTGACTGGTAAGAGTCCAAGTGGCTAAAGTATAACCCAGTGTAGAGCACTAGAACTGAAGCAGGCAGCAGTTTTGTTATTCCCACTGGATTAGATGGTCTCTACCAAGATAGTGAATTACACTGTAAAAATTTGTAGTGATAATCAGGGGAATCAATATACTTAATACTAAGCAATGTATGTTTGGCATTAAAAAGTAAAAAAGAGACACTGAGAAACCTAGAAGAATTTTCCACTTAATGGGCAATCACATGCTGCATAAGGCACTTGAGATTGGAAGCTGAAGTCATTGTTTTCTTGGTTGCCTCAGTTCCCACTTGTCTTTCTTTTTGCTGTGCTGAAAGTAATGTTAGTAATTAAAGACATAGGATCCCCAATGTGAGTCAATGACTTCATCAGGTGCCCAAATAAACACAAAGACATTTGATCTACCATTGAAGGAAGAGCCAGCTGTCCTGGATATAGAGTGAATTGGTATGGGTATCTGCAAAATGGTAGCTTTCTAAGAATTGTTAAGGATTATATGCAATCAATTTTTGCCTTATTTACTAGACTGGGAATTTAACTGCTGAGTAAGATGTGGCTCCACTTTATGCGCTGTGTTAACAATAAAACTAGTGGAAGGAAATTTTATTTTTACCCTTTAGAACTACGGACATGAGGAGGAAATTTCCAAGCCTTAGAGAAACACCCCTCCCCCTCTTTGTGAGGTGGTGTCAAAAGAGGCCTAGGGGAGAGTCAGTGTTTTTACCACTACACAGTGGTAATGAGGCCACTCTCCTGTACTGAAATTGGAAGCCATGTGTAGAGCAGTAAAGAAGCACTTACACCCCTCTCAGTCAGGCAGGTAGCAGTGGAGGTCTAGTGGGGATATGGAACTCCTACCCACACCCAGTAGTCTCAAGAAGCTCCTCCTCAGGTGTCAAAGGAGGCCAAGTGCAGAATCTGGGCTTCTACCCCCACCTGAAAGTAATGGGGTGGCATCCTGTCTTCCCTGCCAAAGCAGTGTCAGAGGAAGCTAGCTAAAACAGAAGATTTAAATAAAACCAAAGTCTCACAACACAATACTCAAAATGTCCAGGTTTCAAATGAAAATCCCTCATTATTCAAAGATCCAGAAAAATCTCAAACCGAATAAAAAAGAGAACCAACAGATGCCAACACTGAGATGACAGATGTTAGAATCATCTGGAAAAGATTTTAAAGAAGCCATCATCAAAATGCTTCAACAAACTATTTCAAAGATACTTGAAACAAATGAAAAAAACAGAAAGTCTCAGCAAAGAAATAGAATATGTTAGAAGAATCAAGTGGTAATTTTAGAACTGGAAAATAACAATAACCAAAAGTAAAAAAAAAAAAGACTCGGTAGATGGAATAAAAGAAGAATGGAATGGATAGAGGAAAGAATCAGTAAACTGGATGACAGAACAAAAGAAATTATCTAATTTGAAAACCAGAGAAAATAAACTGAAAATTAATAAAGACTCAGAGATCTGTGGGACTATAACAAAAGACCCAATATTTGTGTCTGCAAGAAGAGGAAAAATAGGACAGCTGAAAAAGTACTTGCAGAAATAATGGCTGAAAACTTCCCAAATGTGGCAAAAGACATAAATCTATAGATTCACATACCAATATGATAAGCCTGAAAGAAACCCACACCAAGACACATCACAGTCAAACTTCAGGAAAATGAAGTAAAGAAAAAAATCTTGAAAGCAGCAAGAGAGAAATGGCACTTTATCTATAGGGCAAAAACAATTTGAATGGCTGTGTATCTCATAAAAAATCATGAAGGCAGGAAGAAAGTAGCACAACATTTTTCAAGAGCTGCAAGGAAATGAATGTCAACCCAGAATCCTATATCCAGTGAACATACTCCTCAGGAATGAAGGGGAAATAAAGCATTCACAGACAAAAACTTAGAGACTTCTAAAAAGAATTAGCTAAAGGAAGTTCTCCAAACAGAAATGAAATGATAAGAAAAGATACCTTGAAACATCAGAAAGGAAGAAATAACATGGTAAACAAAAATATGGGTCAATATAATAGGCTTTCCTTCTCTTGAGTTTTCTAAATTACGTTTGATGTTTGAAGCAAAAAAAAAAAAGTACACAGAGGAAATAGTAAAGATAAGTATATTGTAAATGGGAAATAGTAAAGTGATGTAAAGTGAAGTAAGGTTTCTATTCTGCCCTTGAACTGGTAAATAAGTATACCACTACATTGTAATGAGTATTACTGTAATATATATATGTAATATCATACCTACAGCAACCACTGCAAAAGCTATACGAAGAAATGCACTCATAAACAATGTAGATAAATAAAAATTATATTTAAAAAAATGTTCAGGTAACCCATAGGAAGGCAGAAGAAAAAAAAAAAAAGACAGAAAAGAAAAAATAAAATGGCACATTTAAGTCCACTAAAAAAGTCAATTAAAAAAACAAAAACAAAAAAACCGTGCTGAGCTAACTCCAACTCCTAGTGATGCCTTGTGTGTCAAAGTAGAACTGTGTTCCATAAGGTATCAATAGCTAATTTTTCGGAAAGTAAATTTCTAGGCTTCTTCCAAGGCACTTTTGGGTAGACTTGAACTGCCAACATTTCAGTTATAGCAGGGAGATATGTATATATATATAAATATATGGGCTAAATACACTGTGGAAACGCTGGTGGCATAGTGGTTAAGAGCTACAGCTGCTAACCAAAAGGTCGGCAGTACGAATTCACCAGGCACTCCTTGGAAACCCTATGGGGCTATTCTACTCTGTCCTGTAGGGTTGCTATGAGTCGGAATCTACTTGATGGCAATGGATTTTAAATACACTGTAGTAGACTTAATAAATGGAGCTCTGGTGGCACAGTGGTTAAGAACTAGGTTGCTAACCAAAAGGTCGATAGTTTGAATCCATCAGTTGCTCCTTGGAAACCCAATGGGGCAGTTCTACTCTGTCATATAGGGTTGTGATGAGTCAGAATCCACTGGAAGGCAATGGGTTTTAGGCTAAATAATAGTCTCTGAAGATAACAGGTCCTCATCCCTAAAAAAAAAAAAAACCTATAAATAAGTTGGAAAAAGAGTCTTTGCAGGTACGATTAATTTAAGGCTCTTGAGATGAGGAGATTATCCTGCTGGTCCCTAAATGAAAGCATGATTTTACTTACAAGAGAGAGGCAGACAGAGATTTGGTACAGATACACACAACAGAGGAAGGCAATAAGACCATAGAAGCAGAGATCAGGGTGATGCAGCCACAAGCCAAGGAATGGCGGCAGCCACCAGAGCTGGAAGAAGCAAGGAACAGATTCTCCTCTACAGCCTATGGAGGCAATTTGTATCTACTGACACTTTGATTTTGGCTTAGTGAAGCTGATTTCCAACTTATGTTTTCCAGAATTGTAAGAGAATAAATGTGTGTTGTTTTAAGACAACAAATTTGCCATAGGAAACCAATACATACACCAATTAAAAGACAGAAATTGGCTGAGTGGATTAAAAAATATGACCTAATTACATACTATCTATAAGAAACTCACTTAAAATATTAAAATAGAGTCAAGTTGCAAATAAAAGAATGGAAAATATGTTATGATATCATTGATCAATGGAAAGTAAAATTTATTATATTAATATTGGATAAACTCCATTTCAGAGCAAAGAAAATTACCAGAGTAGGAGAGGGATATTCTATAATGATAAAAGGATCTATGAATCAAGAAGACACAGCAATCCATATATGTATGCAACAAACAACAGAGCTGGAAAGTATGTATGAAGCAAAAACTGATAGAGCTGAAAGGAGAAATACAAACATCCACGAGAATTGTTAGAGGCTTCAACACCCATCTCAACAATTGATAGAACAACTAGGGATTAAATCGGCAAGGATACAGAAGAACTCAGCAACACCATCAACTGCCAGGATCTAACTGACATTTCTAGAACACCCTACCTAACAATAGCAGAGTGCACATTCTTTTTAAGTGCCTGTGGAAAATAAACCAAGATAGACTATATCCTGGGTAATAAAACAAACCTCAACAAATTAAAAAAAGAACTGAAATCACCCAGAGTGCATTTAATGACTATGCTAGAGTAAAACTAGAAATCAATAAAAGAAAGATAACACGAAAATTTTGAAACACTTGGAAATTAAACAATATACTTCCAAATAATCCATGGATCAATGGGGAACTCAAAGGAATATGAAAAAACACATTAAACTGAATTAAAAAGAGAATATATCAAAATGTGTGGGATACAGTTAAAGCAGTGTTGAGAGGGAAATCTATAGCACTAAACATACACATTAAAAAAGATGAAAAGTCTCAAATTAATAATCTAAGATCCTACCTCAAGAACCCAGAAAAAGAACAAAATAAACCCAAAGCAAGCAGACAGAAGGATATAATAATGGTAAAGCAGAAAAAAAATTAAATTAAAGCAAAGAAAAACAAAAGATACACCTGTTTTTTTAAAGACCAATAAATCTGACAAACCTCTAGCAAGACTAACACCCCTCTTCAAAAACAAATAAATGAATAAAGAGAGAGCGAGAGAAGCAAGTTGCTGATATTAGGAGCAAAACAAGAACTATCGCTAGAAAATCTGCACATATCAAAAGGGAAATAAAGGAATACTACAAATAACTCTAAAAATATAAAATGGACACTATAGATGAAATGGGTTAATTTCTTATAAAACACAAAATACCACAATTTAACCAATAGTATACTTTTCAAGATATTATCATTGTGGGGAGCTAGATAAAAGTGCATGGAATCTCTCTGTATTATTATTTCTTACAAATTCAGGTTAATCTACAGTAATGTCAAAATAAAAATCTAATTAAAAGTAATATTAGCTTTACTTGAACAATTGTTGTTAGGTACCATCCAGTGGCTTCCAACTCATAGCGACCCTACACGTGACGGAATGAAACACTGCCCAGTCTTGCGCTATCCCCACAATCCTTGTCATGCTTGAGCCCATTGTTGCAGCCTGTGTCAATTTGTCTCACTGAGGATCTTCCCTCTTTTTCACTCACCTTCTGCTTTTCCAAGCATGATATCCTTCTCCAGGGACTAATCTCTCCTGATGACGTGTTCAAAGTATGTGAGATGAAGCCTCACCATCCGTTGTAAGGAGCACTGGCTGTACTTCTTCCAAGACAGATGTGTTCGTTCTTCTGGCAGTCCATGGTATATTTAATATTCTTCGCCCAAAGCAATGTGTCATTTGATTTCTTGGCTGCTGCTTCCATGGGTGGATCCAAGTAGAATGAAATCCTTGACAACTTCAATTTTTTCTCCGTTTGTTATGATGTTGCTATTGGTCCAGTTGTGAGGATTTTTTTTTAAGTTAAGAAAGCTGTAGATCTCAGATAAACCCACACAGTTCACATGAGAACAATGACAGGGAAAGAGTCCCTGAATGCATAAATTAACTGTATAACTCTAATTCACCATTAGTCAGGCATTTTATTTCCTTTCAGGTGCACAACAGATAGCAATATTTAAGTCTTTGACATATGCTTATATTTAAGTCAATGAAAGTGATTAATTTGGTCCAAAAATTTATACTTGTTTATGGAGAAGGCACCACATTATCTTATTATACTTGTGTGATGGTTAATTTCTTATGTCAGCATGGCTAGGCTCTGGTGCATAGTTGTTTAGTAAAGTACTACTCTAGTTGCTGTTATAAAGTAATTACATATTATTAAATCAGTTAGCCTCAAGAAAGGAGATTACCCTCATAACATGGGTGATGTTCAACCAATGAGTTGAAGATTTTTTTTTAAATTTTTATTTTGCTTTAAGTGAAAGTTTACAAATCAAGTCAGTCTCTCATACAAAAATTTGTATATACCTTGCTGCATACTCCTAATTGCTCTCTCCCTAATGAGACAGGCCACTCCTTCCCTCCACTCTCTCTTTTCGTGTCCATTCCACAAGCTTCTAACCCCCTCTGCCCTCTCATCTCTGCTCCAGATAGGAGATGCCAACGTAGTCTCAAGTGTCTACTTGATCCGAGAAGCTTGTTCTTCACCAGCATCTTTATCTATACCGTTGTCCAGTCCAATCCCTGTCTGAAGAGTTGACTTTGGGAATGCTTCCTGTCCCGGTCTAACAGAAGGTCTGGGGGCCATGACCACCGGGGTCTTTCTAGTCTCAGTCACACCATTAAGACTGGTCTTTTTACAAGAATTTGGGGTCTACATCCCACTGCTCTCTTTCTCCCTCAGGGGTTCTCTGTTGTGTTCCCTGTCAGGGCGGTCATCGGTTGTAGCCAGGCACCGTCTAGTTCTTCTGGTCTCAGGCTGATGTAGGCCCTGATTTATATGGCTCTTTCTGTCTCATGGGCTCGTAATTACCTTGTGTGTCCTTGGTGTTCTTCATTCTCCTTTGCTCCAGGTGGGTTGAGACCAATTGATGCATCTTAGATGGCTGCTTGCTAGCATTTAAGACCCCAGATGCTGCTCTCCAAAGTGGGATGTAGAATGATTTCTTAATAGATTTTATTATGCCGATTGACTTAGATGACCCCTGAAACCATGGTCCCCAAACCCCTGCCCCTCCTAGGATGGCGTTTGAAGCATTCAGTTTATTTAGGAAACTGCTTTTGGTTTAGTCCAGTTGTGCTGATCTTGCCTGTATTGCGTTGTCTTTCCCTTCTCTTAAAGTAGTTCTTATCTACTACCTAATTAGGAAATACCCGTCTCTTCTTCCCTTCCTCCCTCCCTCCCACTCTCGTTACCATCAAAGAATATTTTCTTTTCTGTTTAGACGATTTCTTGAGTTCTTATAATAGTGGTCTTATACAATATTTGTCCTTTTGCAACTGACTAATTTCACTCAGCATAATGCCTTCCAGATTCCTCCATGTTATGAAATGTTTCACAGATTCATCACTGTTTTTTACCCTTGTGCAGTATCCCATTGTGTGAATATACCATAGTTTATTTATCCATTCATCCATGGATGGGCACCTAGGTAGATTCCCTCTTTTTGCTATTGTAAACAGGGCTGCAAGGAACATGGGTGTGCATATATCTGTTCATGTAAACGTTCTTATTCCTCTAGGATATATTCCAAAGAGTGGGATTGCTGGATCGTATGGTAGTTCTATTTCTAGCTTTTTAAGGAAGTCCCAAATTGGTTTCCAAAGTGGTTGTACCATTCTACATTCCCATCAGCAGTGTAGAAGTGTTCCAGTCTCTCCACAACCTCTCCAACATTCATTATTTTGTGTTTTTTGGATTAATGACGGCCTTTTTGGAGTGAGATGGAATCTCGTTGTAGTTTTGATTTGCATTTCTCTAATGGCTAATGATCATGAGCATTTCCTTATGTATCTGTTAGGTACCTGAATGTCTTCTTTTGTGAAGTGTCTATTCATATCTTTTGCCCATTTTTTCACTGGGTTATTTGCCTTTTTGTAGTTGAGTTTTTGCAATATCATATAGATTTTAGAGATCAGGTACTGAGCAGAAATGTCATAGCTAAAAAATTTTTCTCAGTCTGTAGGTAATCTTTTTACTCTTTTGGTGAAGTCTTTGGATGAGCATAGGTGTTTGATTTTTAGGAGCTCCCAGTTATTTGGTTTTTCTTCTGCACTATTAGTAATGTTTTGTATACTGTTTATGCTATGTATTAGGGCTCCTAACGTTGTCCCTATTTTTTCTTCCATGATCTTTATCATTTTAGATTTTATATTTAGGTCTTTGATACATTTTGAGTTCATTTTTGTGCATGGTGTGAGGTATGGGTCTTGTTTCATTTTTTTGCAGATGGATATCCAGTTATGCCAGCACCATTTGTTTAAAAGACTGTCTTTTCCCTATTTAACTGATTTGGGGACTTAGTCAAATATCAGCTGTTCATATGTGGCTGGATTTATGTCTGGGTTCTCAATTCTGATTCATTGGTCTATGTATCTGTTGTGGAAATACCAGGCTGTTTTGACTGCTGCAGTGGTGTAATAGGTTCTAAAATCAGGTAGAGTAAGGCCTTCCACTTTGTCCTTTTTTAGTTACGCTTTACTTATCTGGGGCCTCTTTCCCTTCCCTATGAAGTTGGTGATTTGTTTTTCCATCTCATTAAAAAATGTCATTGTAATTTGAATCGGAATTGCATTAAATGTATAGATCGCTTTTGGTCAAATAGACGTTTTTACAATGTTAAATCTTCCTATCCAAGAGCTAGCTATGTTTTTCCACTTACGTAGGTCTCTTTTGGTTTCTTGCAGAAGTGTTTTGTAGTTTTCTTTGTATAAGTCTTTTACATCTCTGGTAAGATTTATTCCTAAGTATTTTATCCTTTGGGGGACTACTGTAAATGGTATTGATTTGTTGATTTCCTCGTCAATGTTCTTTTTGTTGGTGTAGATGAATCCAACTGATTTTTGTATGTTTATCTTGTATCCCGATACTCTGCTGAACTCTTCTATCAGTTTCAGTAGTTTTCTTGAGGATTCCTTAAGGTTTTCTGTGTATAAGATCATGCCATCTGCAAATAGAGATACTTTGAATTCTTCTTTGCCAATCTGGATGCCCTTTATTTCTTTATCTATCTAATTGCTCTGGCTAGGACCTCCAGCACAATGTTGAATAAGAGTGGTGATAAAGGGCATCCTTGTCTGGTTCCCGATCTCAGTGGGAATGCTTTCAGGTTGTCTCCATTTAGAGTGATGCTGGCGGTTGGTTTTGTATAAATGCCTTTTATTATGTTGAGGAATTTTCCTTCTATTCCTATTTTGCTAAGAGTTTTTTTTATCACGAATGAGTGTTGAACTTTGTCAAATGCCTTTTCTACAAAAATTGAATAAAATTATGTGATCATTGCCTTGTTTTATTTGTATGATGTGTTACATTAATTGTTTTTCTAATGTTGAACCACCCCTGCATACCTGGTATGAATCCCACTTGGTCATGGTGAATTATTTTTTGATATGTTTTTGAAATTTATTGACTAGATTTTGTTGAGGATTTTTGGATCTAAGTTCATGAGGGATATAGGTCTGTGGTTTTCTTTTTTTTTGTGGTGTCTTTACCTGGTTTTAGTATCAGGGATATGATGGCTTCATAGGATCAGTTTGGGAGTATTGCATCCTTTTCTATGCTCTGAAATACCTTCAGTGGTAGTAGCGGTGTTAACTCTTCTCTGATAGTTTGATAGAACTCTGCAGTGAAACCGTCGAGGCCAGGGTTTTTTTTTGGTTGGGAGTTTTTTGATTACCTTTTAAATCTCTTCTTTCGTTATGGGTCTATTAATTGTTCTACCTCTGTGTTAGGTAGGTAGGTAGTGTCTTTCTAGGAATTCATCCATTTCTTCTAGGTTTTCAAATTTGTTAAAGTACAAGTTTTCATAGTAATCTAATATGATTCTTTTAATTTCAGCTGGGTCTGCTGTAATATCACCCACCTCATTTCTTATTCAGGTTATTTGCTTTCTCTCCTGTTTTTCTTTTGTCAGTTTGGCCAATAGTTTATGAATTTTGTTGATTTTTTCAAAGAACCAGCTTTTGGTCTTGTTAATTCTTTCAATTGTTTTTCTGTTTTCTATTTCATTTACTTCTGCTCTAATTTTTGTTATTTGTTTTCTTCTGGTGGCCGAGGGTTTCTTTTGTTGCTCTCTTTCTATTTATTCAAGTTGTAGGGATAATTCTTTGATTTTGGCCCTTTCTTCTTTTTGAATGTGTGCATTTATTGATATAAATTGACCTCTGAGCACTGCTTTCACTGTGTCCCAAAGATTCTGATAGGAAATGTTTTCGTTCTCATTGGATTCTACGAATTTCTTTATTCCATCCTTAATGTCTTCTATAAGCCAGTCTTTTTTGAACAGGGTATTGTTTAGTTTCCAAGCGTTCAATTTCTTTACCCTGCTTTTTCTGTTATTGATTTTTACTTTTATGGCCTTATGGTCAGAGAAGATGCTTTGTAATATTTCAATGTTATGGACTCTTCTAAGGCTTGCTTTATGACCTAGTATGTGGTCTATTCTAGAGAATGTTCCAAGTGCACTAGAATAGAAAGTATACTTGGTTGCTTTTGGGTGGAGTGTTCTGTGTACGTCTATGAAGTTAAGCTGGTTGATTGTGGCATTTAGATCTTCTGTGTCTTTATTGATCTTCTTTCTGGGTGTCCTGTCCTTCACCAAAAGTGGTGTGTTGAAGTCTCCTACTATTATTGTGGAGCTGTCTATTTCACTTTTCAATGCTGATAGTTTGTTTTATGTATCTTGCAGCCCGCTCATTCGGTGCATAAAAACTTAATATGGTTATATCCTCCTGGTATATTGTCCCTTTAATCATTGCATAGTGTCCTTCCTTATCCTCTATGATGGATTTAACTTTTAAGTCTATCTTGTCAGAAATTAATATTGCCACTCCTGCTCTTTTTGGATTTTTGTTTACTTGATATATTTTTTTCCATCATTTGAGTTTTAGTTTATTTGTGTCTCTAAGTCTAAGGTGTGTCTCTTGTAGGCAGCATATAGGCGGATTATGTTTTTTAATCCATTCTGCCACTCTCTGTTTCTTTATTGGTGTGTTTAGTCCATATGAATTTAGTGCTATAATTTTGATATCTTTTTTTGTGTGTTGTTGACAGTTTCTTTTTCCCACTTCATTTTTTGTGCTGAGTAGATTATCTTTATATATTGTCTTTTCCTCATATTTGTTGTTGTTGATTTTGTTTCTGCTGAGTCTCTATTTTTTCCTTGTATTTTATTTTGATGTGTAGGATAGTTTGTTTCCTTTGTGGTTACCTTATTATTTACCCCTATTTTTCTATCTTTAAACTTAACTTTTATTTCTTTGTATCGCCTTGTCTTCCTCTCCATATGAAAGATCTATAACTACATTTCTTAGTCCTTCTTTACTGTTTTAATGTTGTCTTCTTTTATATAATAACATCTCTGTTTCCCTGTTTTGAGTGTTTTTTAATCTTGATTTATTTTTGTGATTTCCCTGTCTGGGTTGACATCTGATTGTTCTACCTAGCGTTCTTGTCTTGGGTTGATACCTGGTGTTATTGATTTTCTAACCAAAGAACTCCCTTCAGTATGTCTTGTAGTTTTGGTTTGGTTTTTACGAATTCCCTAAACTTCCCTTTATCTGGAAATGTCCTAATTTCACCTTCATATTTGAGAGACAGTTTTGCTGGATATATGATTCTTGACTGGTAATTTTTTTCCTTCAATTTTTTATATACGTCACCCAATTGTCTTCTTGCCTATATGGTTTCTGCCTAGTAGTCTGGGGTTATTCTTATGTACTCTCCTTTGCAGGTGACTTTTTGTTTATCCCTAGCTGCTCTTTAAATTCTCTCTGTATCTTTAGTTTTGGCAAGTTTGATTATAATATGTCTTGGTGACTGTCTTTTAAGATCTACCTTATGTGAAGTTTGATGAGCATCTTGGATAGGTATCTTCTTATCTTTGGTGATATCAAGGAAGTTTTCTGCCAACAAATCTTCAATTCTGTCTGTATTTTCTATTATCCCTCCCTCTTCTGGTACTTCAGTCACTCGTAAGTTATCTTTCTTGATAGAGTCCCACATAATTCTTAAGGTTTCTTCATGTTCTTTAATTCTTTTAACTGATTTTTCTTCAAATATATTGGTGCCAAGTGCTTTATCTTCAAGTTCACAAATTCTGCCTTTCACTTGCTCAGTTCTGGTCCTCTGGCTTTCTATTGAGTTGTGTAATTCTGTAATTTTATTGTTAATCTTCTGAATTTCTGATTGCTTATTAAATTTTTCATTATGTTCCTGAATAACCTTTTTAATTTCTTCACCTGCTTTATTTTTCCAGCTTATTAAATTTTTCATTATGTTTCTGAACAAAGTTTTTAATTTCTTCAACTGCTTTATCTGTGTGTTCCTTGGCTTGTTCTTCTTATTGCCTGATTTCCTTCCTGATGTCTTGAAGGGTTCTGTATATTAATGTTTTGTATTCTGCCTAGGGTAATTCCAGGAAGACACTTTCATCTTGAAGATCTCTTGATTCTTTGTTTTGAGAGCTTGTTGAGGCAATCATGGTCTGTTTCTTTATGTGACTTGATATTTACTGTTGCCTCTGAGCCATCTATAAGTTATTGTATTAGTTTATTTTATGTTTGCTTACCCTATCATAGCTTCTTGCTTTGTTTTGTTTTGCTATGCCCAAATGGGTTGCTTGAGTGAGCTAGCTTGATTATTTTCACCTTTGGAGCTCTGTCATCCTGTCCATAGATGGCTAGAGCTTTTATCAGGCATACCAGCCTAGGAGCCCATTCCCTTTTTTTGTATGAATTCAGCTCAGGTGTCCAGGTAGCTGATCATCAAGTGTGTGGTACAGACTCTGTCCTACAGTCTTAGAGGGGCAGGGGTGATTGGTGTATGTTCTGGTACCTGGTTGCAGCAGGGTGTCATGCCCTGAACAATGCAGGGAACTGAGAATAGTCCACCAAGTTTCTCTGAGGAAAGTGTGTCCCTGTTCCTTAGAATGTACAGGTGGGTATGCTCTGCAGATGGATCATGGGCACCCAGTGTTTTTGGTTGTAAGGAGTGGGAGATACCAGTTATCTCTGGACCCCTATCATGGGTGGCTGGGTGACCTGAGCGGAGCCACCTTATGCTTCTGATGTGGGTAGGTGAAGATCTTGTTTAATATGCAAAGTGGTATCAAACATTAAATACCCACCTTCCCACCACACAGATGGTTCTCTATAAAGTTTCATTTTATAGAGAACCATTATGAAGACAACCTATATCACACTTCATTCCAAAAAAGAAGAATTATTAAAATCAAGAGTAAAAACACCCAAACTTTAAATTGGCTGAATTTCTAAATTTTTGATTACACCTATGAAACTTTCCACTTATGTGGACTTTTCAGCAGATATTCTGAAAAGTGAAAAAGTCCTTTGATTATATAAAGAATACATTTCTGAACTGTTAAATTTTGGTTTTCTCAAAGTGAGGTGCAATTTTATCACATTGTAATCTCAAGCATAATATCCAGGGAATATAGTCAATATTGAGAAGATGAGAAGAGATAGTAATGAAAGCTAAGTTTGGAGCCAGACAAAACTAGATTTGAATCGCTGGGCCTAGAACAACTTAATTATCTTGACTGTGACTCACCTGAAATGGAGAAAATGACTCCTGTCTCATAGAGTTGTTCTGAAGATGTAATAAGGGTGGGAATGCTTGGGACATGGCATATACTAGTAGATTCTCATGAAATGTTAGTGCTTTTCCTTGGACCAACAGTGGAAGGAAATTAGAAGAAAGAGGAAGGAGAGCCTGCTAGGTTACTGCTGAAGGGAATCCAGTCCCCGGGGTGACACTATCTCCTAGCTGTTTCCTTTGGGTACATCACGGCTATTATTTGTGTTGTGCCTGAGCATTGCTGTGCAGTCTGCCTAAATGATGGGTTTGCATGATATTCTGGAAGGATCATCTTATTCATGAGCTATAACAAGGCTTTCTAAACAAAACAAACAGACCAAACTCTCCTTGGTGTGGTACATTAGACTGAAAAGAAGTTTCTAGTAAAACTCATGGTTGTAGGTACTGGCATCATATGAAGACTGCCTGGCTGATAAGATCAGATGACCACTTTGTCATCCATCTATTCATTTAGTTACTTGATGCCTCCCTCCCCTTTTGGCGTTTTATCTCAATCTGTAAGCAAATGGATGCGCAATTTTTTGGGTTAAAAATTTTTTTTTTTTTTTTAAATAACGTTTTGTTACAAAGAGTCTTTATTGTGACTGGAGTCCTTTTCTTTTATCAAATTAAACACCAAACAACAAGAAACAATATTCTCTGAAAGGCAGTGTTTTATCCTTTCCAACACTGAGGGTTTGACCTTGAGTTGGTTCCTGTAGCAACACTGTAGTTGCTGTTAGTTTCACTGACTGCCTGTCATTGACTATAGCAATTTTACGCATTCAGCGTGAAGCAAAATTATGATGAAGCACGTTTACCATGGATAGCAATTTATTATTATACTAAAATGCATTTAAGGAGAAAATGTGACAGGAAGAAAGGTAGACAGAAGGTGCTGTGACTATCTGGGGATCATTACCTTATCTAAACTAGGAAGAAATAATAAAGCAAATTTCAGACTGTAGACTGTGTCAGCTCTGGATAAACAGTTAATCTAAGAAAATAAACTTTCCCCACGACAAAACTACATAGCAGCCACCAGGCAAGGCCCCTATGGGGCACACACTGGCTTTGCATTTGTAGAAATTCTTCTTAAATTATTAAATGGAGCCAGTAACATATTTTTTTTTCTGTGTTTTCTTTTGTAGCTTTGTCATTTTTTTGTGATTTCCAAGAACAAAAGTCACATTGCTAGGAAAATAACCCCTGTTCTCTCTTCCCCAAATGGCCATTAGTTTCACTGTGAATTATTTTACTCACTTTACAAATGTTGCATATTATAGGAAGAAATAGAACTGAGGAATGGTGCACTTCCAGCTGGTATGTTAATAGGACACTGTTTATTCAACATCGGCATTAAGGATATAAAAACCTCATCACTAGTCCTCGCTGAAAGCCTTTGCAAATAATAGCACTTATATAAAACTTAAGGCCTGAATTTTTCTTGTTTATGAGTAACATAGTATTAACATATTAAAATCATTATTAACCAGTTCTGGAATATGTGTTCAGAAGCCTGTCAATGTGCTAATGGTAGTAGTCTTGGAAACTCCACATCTGCCACAGGATTAATTACTTACGTAAAACCTTATCATTTCCCCACATCTCCTATGAGAAGGAGCGGCTGCTGGAGTGAGTAATGGCCCTGAATGATATACAAAGGAACGAATGGGAGTGTTACTTAGTGGATTGAGAGATCTGGTCTTGATTCATATTAGAACTAGTTGAACAACCTCAGTGGTGTAACATTTATTTTGTGATGCTCATAAGCAATTAAAAATAAATGTCTGGCACAAACTCTTGGAAACTTACTGTTTAAATGGCCAAGACTGCCTTCTCCAGGGGCCTTTATGTAGGAGGAGAGGAGTGTGGAGGTAAAGTTAGGCCAGAATGAACCTGGCCATTATGGGTAGGTGAACAAACTGGTGTTCACTGATGCCAGGTTTTTCAAGTCCTCCTGCCTTGTGTTTCTCATTAGCTGGAGCCCAACTCAGGGTGACTTTCAATGTTGACACTGACGACTCTCCCTCCCACCACTATAGGCTCTGCTTGCTGTCAAACTGATACCGACTTCATTTTGAGAGAATAGGGGGAAAGAAAAGAAAAAACATTTAAAAGACAATTTATCGTTTACAATTAAAACTAGGGGATTGTGATTCAAAGGTGAGAATTCAGCCTGCAATTAAGGCTGGTGAGAAGACTTAAACAAGCTATTATGTAACAATTACCACACATGGAAACAAGAGGTAATCTATTGATTGCATCCCTGATCACCCCTCCATGTTGTCCATCATTCTGGTCAAGCAACTTTGTCAAATCCTAAACTACCTCCAGCATACAATGAATTGGACAGGCTATGTTTGGCTGTGCTGTGTTTTGGATGAGGAGAAAATAGACTTTCCAAACAAAATCAGTCCTTGGGGTTTAGAAAGTTCATCTCATCTCATTGTTTCTGCCTTCTCTTTATTTTTTACAGGTCTCTTTTTGGTGGACAGATTCCTACAATTGAGACTTGACAAGTTAAAGCTATAGTAAGTACTAAAGAAACCAAGACAATTTTCAAAGTCTTTCAGCATCATTATAATTAGAGAAGTGATTACAGTGAAGTTAGTGGTAATTTAAATTGATCAGCTGGATATCAGATGATGAGTTGTTTGGAACTGACAAATCTAATGACTATCTACTTGGTGAGCAGGCTTGCCTTTCAGTAAATGAAGATAAAATCTAGCCACCTGGTTGGCCATATTTATGAGCCTGTAACCTGCGTAAATGCTATTTATACAGGTGACAAAGCTCAGCATTGTAGGTTTTTCAGGGAGGATAATATCGGAGGTTCACTCTGTTGGATTCTTTCCTACTCCCTAAATTTCTGCTGCATCAATTAAACATTTAAATGCTAGTATTTCTACAGAAGAAGATCTTGGGAGAACCTACTAGAATAAAATTCTTTTGTAGTGCTTCCGTTTTTGTCTCACTTGAGTGTTTGTTCTTTTTCATTAAATAAATCCAGCTTAGTTTACTGACATTCTGATTTTCCAAGGACTTACATTCAGGCTTTCTCTTCTCCTTCTCTGGAGGAGATCTCTTGGAGTCTCATTCCAAGGCCTTGTCGAATTCCTGTTATGCACAGAGGACAACATTAATATACTCTTAAGGGTTAAGCTTGGCCAGGAAGAAGACAGAGAGAGAAAGAGAGAGTGGGGGAGAGGAACCAGAAAGAATATATATGGTTGGAAAATTGTGAATTCAACCTGAAGGCTTGGGTTGTTGTTGCTGGGATCCCAAGAGCTGTGTTGAAGTGTGCAGTTTGTGATTAAACCCTTGACATTTTATGCCATTCCAGATAACAACTGGTATTGAAATCTCTAAGGACTTTGACTTGAATGCTGTTTACGGCCTCAGAGGGGGCTGTAGGAAATTTTCCTTGGACGCTTATTGTCCATCTATCATGTCCTCACTGACCATTTAAGGTGGTAGTGCTGCTACTCAAGACATTGAATTTTGTCTCATTATGTGTCCTTGGATAAAAGAAATCTGCATCCTGGCTGGCTAATATTGTCCACTTTTGGCTTTAAGGCTTAGGAAACAATAGATCTAATTACTTAAGGTGATTTCCCAAGCCTTGAATAAAAACATTAAATAAAAACAACTACCTAGCAGCAACTTTGGCTCTTGTTTCACTCCGTCCTTTGTAATTCCAGCTATAGTGCTTATTATAATAAGTAAAAATTCTCTGAGTTTACATCTTTTATCACACACTACTACTGCTTCACAATCCATGTACGTATTTTTACCAGAAGTGCTAAACCTTTGAGAGAAACAGTTCTGACAATTGAGTGGCTGGCTGGAAATCATTTACTATCGATGGTCACTCAGCTCAAGATTGTATCACTGAAATGACTTAGGAAGAAAAATCAATAACACTCATACATTGTGCAGTCCTCTTAGAGGATCATCTGTTTTACCTCACAAAAGTATTCCTTGTTCCAGAACATTCTCCTGAAATAAAAGAAGAAAAAAAGGCAATCTAAATCATAGCTTATTTTCTCTTATGCTCTTATTTTCTTTCAAGCTCCCTTTTTGGGGGGGAAGAAAGCACAAGTCTCAAGTGGAAACAGAAAGGAGTAGATATAGGTAAGGTGGAAGGCTAGTGTGAATGTGCTTGTATTATAATTCCAATTGCTCATGCTTACAACTGAAAAAAAATCCAGTGTATATTTAATAAGTATCTCAATTGAAAATTGTTGCATAAAGGAGGAATGGCTCGAACCTCATAGAATGGAATTTGTAGGTGGAGAATTCACTTTACACACACACACGCATACCGCGCGCATGCACACACACACGCAGTATATGTGGGTTACTGTCATTCCCATTCTTAGGCAGACATTCACATTTTCACTGTTTCCTAAAATGACTGTGTCTGTGTCCACAATCAAGCTGATCATTTGGTGATCTGGCTTTATTGGTTGCTCTAACGATCAGATGAAATTAAATGTCCAAGGAACACACTGCTTGACAGTGGACTATTTGTTAAACCAAAATATCCAGAGGGAAGGGAAAACATTTGATATACCTGTACCTAAGTGACACAGCTAGTCAGAGTCAGCCTGGAGCCTGCAATAAGGAAATAAGTCAGCAAATAGGCTGATATTCATCAAGGAGGAGCCTGGCAGGGATGGGCAGAATGCCCGGGAGCACTGGACACCAGGAAAGTGCCCTAGAGGAACCAAAGTGCTGAATGGAATGTGCAAGAGGCTGGGCGTTTAGATGGGAACGTAAACAGCCATGGAAAAATGGGAGGTTTTTTTTATGATTAGGGAGTAGTTCTATTGGAAGATAAAAAGATGGCTGTGTCTGAGGCGAGGTAGATTCACGAAACTGGGGTAGAGGATTGTAACTCAGAGAAGGAGGGCTGACTGAGGACCTAAGGAAGAAATTGGAATCCAGGTATAATAGGACAAAGAATCTTAGAAAATTATGTAATGCATTTTGTTGTTAGGTGCCATTCAGTCAATTCGGAGTCACAGCGACCCCGTGTACAACAGAACGAAATGCTGCCTGACTGCAGAATCTTCACGATAGTTGTTATGCTTGAGTCCATGGTTAAAGCCACTGTGTCAATCCGTCTTGTTGAGAGTCTTCCTGTTTTTCGCTGACCCTCTACCAAGTATGATTTCCTTCTCCAGAGACTGATCACTGCTGATAACATGTCCTAAGTATGGGGAACATAGTCTCACCATCCTTGCTTCTAAGGAGCATTTTGGTTGTACTTCTCTCAAGACAGATTAGTTCATTCTTCTGGCAATCCATGGTATATTCAATGTTCTTTGCCAACACCACAATTCAAAGTTGTCAGTTCTTCGGTCTCCAATATTGTAACTCGAGGTCTGAATTTTTTCTTCAGCTCTTTCAGCTTGAGAAATGCCGAGCGTGTTCTTCCCTTTTGGTTTTCTAACTCCAGGTCTTTGCACATGTCATTATAATACTTTCCTTTGTCTTCTCAAACCTCCCTTTGAAATCTTCTATTCAGCTCTTTTACTTTGTCATTTCTTCCTTTTGCTTTAGCTGCTCCATGTTCAAGAGCAAGTTTCAGGATTTCTTCTGATATCCATTTTGGTCTTTTCTTTGTTTCCTGCCTTTTAATGATTTCTTGTCTTCTTCATGTATGATGTCCTTGGAAACCCTGGTGGCGTAGTGGTTAAGTGCTATGACTCCTAACCAAGAGGTCAGCAATTCGAGTCCACCAGGCGCTCCTTGGAAACTCTATGGGGGCAGTTCTACTCTGTCCTGTAGGGTCACTACAAGTTGGAATAGACTCGACGGCAGCAGGTTTGTTTTGTTTGTTTGTTTGTTTATGATGTCCTTGATATCATTCCATAGCTTGTCTGGCCTTGGGTCATTAGTGTTGAAGTCATCATATGTATTCTTGAGATGGTCTCTAAATTCAAGTAGTATATACTTAAGGTAGTACTTTGGCTCTCGTGGACTTTTTCTAATTTTCTTCAGTTTCAACTTGAACTTGCATATGAGTAATTGATGGTGTGTTCTGCAGTTAGCCCCTGGCCTTATTATGACCGATGATATTGAGCTTTTCCATTGTCTCTTTCCACAGATGTAGTCTATTTGATTCCTGCATATTTCTTCTGGTAAGGTCCACATGAATAGTTGCCATTTATGTTGGTGAAAAATGGTATTTGTAATTAAGAAGTTGTTAGTCTTGTAAAATTCTACCATGTGATCTCTGGCATTGTTTCTATCACTAAGGCCATATTTTCCAACTACCACTCCTTCTTCTTTGTTTCCAACTTTTGCATTCAAATCATCTATAATTGTCTATGCATTCTGGTTGCATATCCAGTCAATTTCAGACTACAGAAGTTGGTAAAAATCTTCAATTTCTTCATCTTTGGTCTTAATGGTTGATGGGTAAATTTAAATAATAGTCATATTAACTGGTTTTCCTTGTAGGCCTATGGATATTATCCCATCACTGACAGCACTGTACTTCATGATAGATCTTGAAATGTTCTGTTTAACAATGAATGCAACACCATTCCTCTTCAAGTTGTCATTCTTAGCGTAGTAGACCATATGATTATCCTATTCGAGTTGGCCAGTACCAGTCCATCTCAGTTCACTAGTGCCTATGGTATTGATGTTTATACATTCCATTTCATTTTTGATGATTTCCAATTTTCCTAGATTCATACTTCATACATTCCATGTTTCTATTACTAATGTATGTTTGCAGCTATTTCTTCTCATTTTGAGTCATTCCACATCAGCAAATGGAGGTGCCAAAATCTTGACTCCATCCGTGTCATTAAGGTTGACTCCACTTTGAGGAGGCAGGTGTTCCCCAGTTGTGCCTTCCAACCTGCGGGGCTTATCTCCCAACACTGTATCAGACAATGTTCCACTGCTATTTATAAAGTTTTCACTGGCTAATCCTTTTCAAAAGTAGACCTCTGGGTCCTTCTTAGTCTGGAAACTCAGATGATACTTTTTCACCTTGGGTAACCCTACTGGCATTTGAATACTGGTGGCATAGCTTCCAGCATCACAGCAACATTCAAGCCCCCACAGTACTACAAATAGACAGATGCGAGAGGGATGGAATGTATAGATTTCCCAATGTTAAGTTAATGACAACACATTTATCATAAAATAAGTGATTAGATGATGGGAAACAAAGAGAACAAGAGGAGGTAGTTTGCAAAATTAGATTTCAAAGATAGTTGAAGGGTTTATTTAATTCTGACATATTTGTACCCTAGCCTAGATCTAGAATAAAATCCAGCACAGAGTTCTGATGAAATGAAGTTGTGCTAGGACTACCGGATTGGGAATAGGAACAATACAATTTAGCAAAGTGTGAAATTGAAACCCACTGAAGAACACACATACCAAAAGCTGGATGAAAGCCTAAAACGGACGAGATTTCCCTTAGTTGCCCAAAAGAAAAAGCATAAAAGAATGGCCTTAGTTGCTTTGGGTCTCTCCTTGGTGCTGAGACAGCAGCTAAAGGAATGTTCCCCCCACATCCCGTTGATGTAAGTGTGCCCTGATGGGTTGGACTAGACCAATAATTCTTATTGTGAAATGCACGTTACAGGAGTGTTACAGGATGTTACGGATTGAATTGTGCCCCTAAAAAAGGGATGTTGAAGCCTCAAAGCTTGAACATGTGACTGTTTGAAATTAAGGCTTTTCTTTTTGCTATGTCAATGAGATCATACCAGAGTAGAGTGGGTCCTAAACCTTCTGAGAAGTATCTTATAGAATGGGAAAGCAGTCTCAGAGAGTTACACTCACAAGGAAGACATCATATGAGAATCTATCTATAAGCCAAGGAATGTTAAGAAATACCCAGGGCTATATAGAAGCTGAAAGAGACAAGGACTGATCTCCTAGAGCGGACAGAGCATAGCCCTGCTGCTGCTCTAAATTCAGACTCCTATCCTCCACAACTGTGAGACTATAAATTTCTGTTTTTTAAAACCATGTACTTGTGGTATTTTTGTTAAGGAAGTACTAGAAAACTAAGACACAGGAGATAATTTTACACAGAAGGACACAGTTTTAAGTAGGTTTTAATTCATGTTGAGAATGGTATTCCTTTTGAAATTTCTCATCTCACCTCCTTGTGATCCATAATCATTTGAATGTTAGAATCCAGATTATCCCATCTCTTTTCACTTACTTGTCTTCATTCTTTATTTTAAAAGAGATGAAAGCTATAGGTCTGTGTTTATTCACTTATTTGAATTTTACCTGCATCTCTCTGATAGCTAGCTTTGGAGCATTTCAACTCTGCTTTTCATTTGAGAGACCTAATGCAAATTCTGATAGACAGCACTAACGGATGATTCCATTCTACTCTCTAATTCTATTTTGAACACCTCCACTGGGCATTTACTTCAGTTGAGTCCTTCAGCTCAGTAATACCAAACTGAAATTACAGAAAGTCAAGGTTAACTTTGATTTTTTAAAATGCATTTTTAGCTTTTGCTTATTATCTACAATTGTGGTTTCTTTTCCAACTGATAAGACAAATGCCAGCATGCCAGTGGGAATGGTGTTTTTCTAATAGCTTTTCTGTTCTAGAAACAGAACAATGAAAGCACTACAACATCTTCTGTTAAAATGCAAGTTTCTTTAAAGTGAGTTAGCTCAAATCATGTGGCAAATGGGAGATGATGTCAGTATAATGCAGAAGTTATGTTGATGTGTGCAAGATTTTCCCACACACTTTAATGTTTTGAAGTGACTAGAAGCAAGCTTCCTCACAATTAAAGAGACAGCTTTGGCCAAGTGTGAAGACCTTAAAAGAGAAGAGGAAAATCATGCAAAAGTGACTTCCTTTAGTGTTACTAATGACTGGTTTAGTGGCCTCAAGAACTGGTACATTTTCCACTGTGTTAAGCTGTTTGAGGAAGCTGAGAGTACTGATAAAGAAACAAACAAACAAAAAAGGTATTTTCTCCTGCATGGAAACAAAGGTCCCAATTTTTAATTTTGGTGAAACTGGTCTCTATCAGAAGCAAGTGCCTTCAAAAACTTGTGTCTCAAAAGAGGAAGCAGAGGCCCCAGTTTTAAGACTGCAAATGATAGACTCACTGTAATGCTAGGTACTGATGCCAGTGGAAAGTGAACTGTGTTTGTATATTTATTGTTTTTGTTAGAGTTTGTTATGGATTCAATTGTGTCCCCCCCAAATGTGTGTCAACTTGGTTAGGCCATGATTCCCCGTATTGTGTGATTGTTCACCATTTTGCCATCTGATGTGATTACCCTATGTGTTGTAAATCCTAATCTCCATAATGTTAATGAGGCAGGATTAGAGGCAGGACTCAATCTACCAGATTAGGTTGCATCTTGAGTCAATCTCTTTTGATATAGAAAAGAGAGACTTGAGCAGAGAGGAGAGGGATCTCATGCCACCAAGAAAGAAGAGCTGGCAGCAAGCATGTTCTTTGGACCTGAGGTCCCTGTGCTCCTAGACCGGGGGAAGATTGATGACAAGAACCTTCCTCCAGAGCTGACAGGCAAAGAAGGCCTTTCCCTGGAGCTGGCACCCTGAATTCAGACTTCTAGTCTTCTAGACTGTGAGAGAATAAACTTCTATTCGTTAAAGCCATCCACTTGTGGCATTTCTGTTATAGCAGCACTAGATAACTAAGACAGTGGTTTAGTGGCAAAGTTTCATCTGAATTTCCCCAACATTATTTTCCCCAAATGCCTGTCTTTTTTACCATACAATATTATAGATTACAAGGTTTTGAGAATATGTATATGGAGTAATAGCAGAAATGTCTGTAAAATGTGTTGAAGAGTTTAAATCCATATCCTTTGGGCCCGGATGTAACTAATCTTTCACTGGCAGAGGAGAGGCAACTCAAGGCAGCACTGCACAATAAACCTTCGAGGGAGAGGTGATTCACAAAATCTAAGGCCTCCTGTATTCAGCTTGTACCACAAATGCACATGGGCACATATGCCAATGATTTTTGGTTTGCAGACCAGCTCTGGCCTCTGTACTATCTTTTCTACCTGTGGAAGGGATGTTGCTGGCTTTGTGTAAGGTAGCTCATGGACCTTGCAATCCAGAAGAGTTAACCTTTGTTCCACAAGGTGCTCTTTGTTGAGTTTGAGAGCCAAGCAATCTTTCTTTTAAGCGTCATGCCTGCCACATTTGTGCCTGCTGTATTTCTATCTGAATACACCAGAAATAAAGGTGTTAGAATTTTGGCAAACTTGGAAAGCAGTGTACATGTCCCTGGATTTATATTTGTATTGTATGTCTGAAACTCTATGATGGCATGAAGAGAAAGGGATTCTAGTTGCAACTTAGCATCTAATGAGTCATGTAGCTTTGGCTATATGACTTCTCCTCTGTGGTTTGGTTCCCACAAACTGAAAATGAGCCACGACTTACCTTGCCCCTTTCTGTGAAGTCTCAAAATAACTGCCATACCCACCGTCCTTCTTCAGAGTTTGTTGTCATTGAACTTGACCAATCTGGTCTAGGATTGGGGCTGTATCCAGTGGCTGTCAGCTTATCTGCTGGGCAGAGGCCTATGAGAGGCATGGCCTGAGTGCTCAACCCAACCCTCTATACCAGTTGAACTACTTGGGTCTCTTACTTGAGTAACTCAAACTCTAGACATTCAGAGTAAATAATAGTTGCAGGGACAAATAGACCGGGGACCTAGGTACAGGGAGAGTAGCTACATTATCCTAACCTCCAGCAGAAGTCAGCTGCTGAGGGGACAAGACAGCTTGATGACTGGCATTGCGTTGTGTCTTGAATGATATTCCAGTCTCTATGAGAATTGACTGGGCTGAATTGGGATGATTTCCTTACTTCCTGGCTTTGCTGTGAATTCTTATCTAAGAGTGCGTTTTACCACTGCCTGGCTCAGGGGCTGAGGGTGGGTAGGGAGTGGGGCTTAGGGAAGCTTGAGCACAGTTGCATCTAGGTACAGGTACAGCAACTTTCCTTTCCATAGCACATGCTCCCTACAAGGTATCCAAGTCTCTTTCCTCCTCCTTTGACAGCTAATGAGTGTTTGGGGTTATTGAACTTGGGTTGTTTACATGGATGGGCTATTTGTACTGAAAAGTGGGGGACTAGGTTGGCATTATTCTCCTGGGGGTCACTTGCTGTCATGGGAAGGCCTTTGTGGGAGAACAACAGGAAGAAGAGGCAGCATAGCTCTTCAGAGCAAGGAGGTATGTACTTAGGGGTGGGGTGGGATGGGGGAGGGGGGTGGGGAGTGGACAGTGGGCAGAGGCTGACCCATTTCCCAGGGGCTGCTGGTGATTGAAGGGATCTTGAAGGAAGAGAGGCTAGGCAACCTAGGGACCTTGACGTCACTACCACCTCCTGGTCACTCCAAGCCCCTCCTTAGTTCCCCCTCTCTTTGGTTCCATCCCTCATCACCTCTCCTCTGGTCTTGAGAAGCCCAAGGTAACATTGGTTATATACAGAGGAGGGGGTAGTGATTCTTATTCCTCTTGCTTATTATTTATTCTGAGTCCTTGTCTAGTCCTCTCAGGATTTTAGAGTCTTTAGGCGTGACCCAGTCAGGCTCCTTTTTCTCTGTTTTCTGCTACACTCCTTTGAGACAGTGAATGCCATGAGCCTAACTGCTTAAATGAGGGATGCAAGTCATTGGTGTGAGGCTGGTAAGGGGAGGGCATACCAGAGTGAAGAAAGGACTAAAGAACTCTGGTTGATAAATATGTACAACAAATCCCATGACCTTTAGTTTGGAGGTAACCTGAGCATATGTCTCTTTTGTGCATCCTAAAAGAGCTTACACACATTCCCTGAGCCTCTATAGAGCAAAAAGTTTCTAAACTCAGCAAGTGGGCCATCTATTTCAGATAATATGATAAATTAGGCTATGCCTTGGTTACTTGGAAGGCCTCCGGAGTTTGTTAGAATGTGATCTGCAGTACTGAAATGGAGGAAGATAATGGAGACAATTAAAGGCCTAAGATATTGATTAAGTAACACCTCGGATATTGAGACTTTTTTTTTTTTTTTTAGAAAGGATCCAAGTCTACCAGTTTATGCAAATAGTCCAACCAAAGAAATAACTAGGAAATGAGCAAAATTCTCAGTGTAGAACCTCTACTTTGAAGCATGAAAGCAACTACATGTTGTATTGAAACATCCACCAAGCTTTCTCTTGAATGTATGCAATTACAGGTGAGGTTCCTAATGAAGACAAACAATTGCAATCAAATGGAGGACCCAAGAGGGTCCTAGAGAGGACCCAAGGCCAGGGGCCATGTTTATCAAAGAAGCTTTTAAAAAATAACACCTTTCAGTTTTTGAGAAGTGCAATGATGATCATCTGGCAGTAAATATATTGCTACTTTTGTAAACAGTTGCCAGTAAATGTGCATCTTTTCTTTTCTGCAATTTGAGTCAATTAAATGTTTTGTACAAAGAATAGCAATAAGCATTGTGTCAGGACACAATGCACAATCAGTTCCTACCCTTTCCCTGCGAAATGCCTCAGTTTGCACAATATTAGTTTATAGGACATTCCATTTCCCAAGAAGGTAGAACTACTTAAAGAGATTATCATGACGAAGACAAAGGACAAGGAGAAAAAATCATTTATGTTCCCTGGTTACTCGCAAGACAAATATTTATGCAAAGAAATAGGAGGTGCTATTATGAACCACCACTTGTCAGTTTGTTGTGTTCCTATGATGCTGGAGGCTATGCCACTGGTGTTTCAAATATCAGCAGGGTCACCCATGCTGGACAGTCTTTAGTAGAGCATCCAGGCTAAGACAGACTAGGAAGAAAGGCCTGACAAACTATTTCCCAAAATTAGCCAATGCAAACCCTACAGATAAGGACAGAATTTATCTGATGCAGTGCTGAAAGACGATCTCCCTAGGTTGAAAGGCACTCAAAATACACAGTGGCCACAATAATTGGCTCAAGCATACCAATGATAGTGAAGATGGTGCAGGAGTAGGCAACATTTTGTTCTGTTGCATATGGGGCCACCAGGAGTCCTAGTCGACTTGATGGCAACTAACAACAACAACCAAAATGAAACGTATCTAAAATTTATATAAAGTCTTACTTGTGGCTCAGCCAAACTTTGTAACTAAATTTTGCACCAAAAATTCCATAACAACTGTAATTGTTGGCAGCTAATTAACCAAATTTAATCCTACTTATTGTTGTCAACCTTTAAGTAAAGATAAAAATGAACTCTCAATAGATAAACATCTTTATTTAAATATTTTCCTTTAAGAAATGAATGTCCATAATAATATATCACCATGAGCTTACATTTGCAGTTACCTGGTACTGTAGTTATAGATACTTATCATTATAGTTACATTTGTTACATTTATATAAAACTAAGGGTTTAAGGGTTGGGGCCACAGCTAGTTCATCTCTGAATCCTCCACAATGTCTCATCCCTAGAGGATTAGTAGGTATTTGCTGAACTGTATTTGTATTAATCCTCACACAGCCTCTACTTTGTCTTCCTGAAACTCTGTAATTCATTTAGCCAACATTTATTGAATAGCTACTACATGCTGAGCTAAGCACTATGTACATTTGTGATCAATCTAGCATCTTCTTTTGAAGCTTAAAGTCATGTGGAGGGATGTAGGCAGGCAGGCAGCACTTCCCTTAGACCCGGGCAAGTTGGCTCCTACGATAGGCCTTGTGTTTTACCCAGCCTGACTCTGGCCCCACTCTTGTCATGGAGAGAAGTCCTGGGGCCAATGGGACAATTCACACCTGAAGCACATACCACCCTCACCCCTTCTCCAGTGTCTGGGATGGGAATTCCTGCTTCAACATTTCCAGCAGCTTCCAAGGCATGGGTGGACCTTTTGTCCAAATCTGCCTCCCTAGAGCTGACAACACTGACCTTGCAAGCTCGTCCAGGGCCCATGGACTGGTCTAAGGGCAGCAGTTTAAGAAAGGGGTTGTGGGCGGATCTCAAATGTGTGGGCTGTGTTGTCTATATGCATGTGTGGCTCATCTCAGTGCGGGATAGAACTGGTGTTGGGAAGAAAGGGGTAGAACAAGCTACAGGCAAGGAATTTCCATTGTAAACTTGTCCTGGCCTCACATCTGTTAAGAGCAGGTCTGCCCTTAGGGAAGTAGGGAACTATACTTAAGGAGAGAAACACTGGGTATTAGTGGTACCCCAAACTGGTTGCTCTGGGAAAGCCTCTAGAGGAACGAACTTTTAAAGTGAGTCCTGAAAAATGAGTAGGAGAAAGAGCATTCCAGTGATAGAGAATACCAAGTGTAAGAACAGTGAGGCAAGGGGAAAGACAGTAGTTTGCTGAAAGAGCTGAATATTCAGTATGGCTTAATCATGAAGTGTGTGTATGTATGTGGTTGCGTATGCAGGGGGTGATGAGGTGGGGGAGGTATGAAGTACAGAAGATAAGGAGATGAAGTTGGAAAGACCAGCAAGAGCTAGATCTTGAAGACCTTGCTGGCCTCAGTTAGTTTAGACTTTATCCTAAGGACAATCAGTGAAAAGGCTCTGAAAAGTTTTAATCTGGGGGAAGCATGGCATGATTTTTTACATTTTCAAAAGATCTGTCTCTGAGCTTGTTCAGAAAGAACTGGAGGTTATGGTGCTTTGAGGCAGGGTAAGGGGGAGAAGTGGACAGATTTAAGAGATATTTAGGAGAAATTTGATAGGAATTCGTGATTGAATGGAAGGTGCTAGTAATAGAGACAGTGGGATTTGGATGGTCTCAGTTTTTTGGCTTAGGCAACAAGGCTGTTGATGGAGGTATTAACAGAGTTTTGAGGAGGAGGAGTTTAAGGGACATGATCAATTACAATCCTAGGCCTGGACTTCTCTTGATTGGTGCCGCTCCCTGGATTTAGAGGGAATGGGGCCAAAGGGCTCTAAATTGGGGCCCTTAGATGTCTCTTTTCCAACAAGTCAGCCTAAGATTATATGTCATGAGAGTAGAGGAAAGTCTCACCTTTATGCTTCAACAACTTGATCCTGAGGAGAAAGCTCCATTTGAAACAACCAATAGGCTGCCCTGTTATTCCCAATATAGGAGCTCAGGTCACCTCCTTGAAGACAGCCCCCCAGGACTGCTCTCCAGTTCTAAGGGTGACAAAGTTGCTAATACCATGACTTACGGTTTCTTTGAAGTCATACCCATGGTGAACCCAGTTCACTGACTGAACGCGCCATACTGGCAAAAATCGTCCCACTTTTCTTCTCTGAGTTGATGGAATTAACAAAGATTGTCTCATTTTAATTGTTTTTCTGACCTCGAAAGAGCAGTGACTTCAGGACTGGCACTTCCAAAGGGCATCCTGCTGAGCCCCAGCTAGTTCAGTCCTCCCTATACTCCCTCAGCCCCTGTCTTCCCTTTTACCAACGACTTTAGTCTTTCAAAGGACAGAAATGGCTGGTCTCAGTTTGTCGTCTATTTAGTCCTTGGATATTGATTCCTACTCAGTCTTCTCCCTGCGCAGCTGGTGGCAGAGCAGATCTGCTCAGTGACTGTTGATGTGAGTTAATGCCTCAGAGAGGTGTAAATATTGCCCCCTGCATGGGGAAGGCAGTTGTACAATACAAAGCCCTGTTAGGAACAATCTCATGTTGGTGTGATGTGTAAGAGGGCTTAGAAACAGAGGAAAGAACAGAAGGATTGCTCAGGGCAGTGGTGAGTAGCAGGAATTTTGCAGGACTCAGAGATCGCTGTAGAAAGCATGTAGCATAGGGAACAGTAGATTTTGCTAGAAATTACGGCCTGAGAAGTGTCAAGTGATTCTGTCCTGTGACTCCAAGCTTGGCAAGAAATTAGGAAAGGAGAAAAAGGGAACTTCTGTGACTAAGAAATAGGCAGTCCCCAGCATAAAAGATAGAATGAAATTATATTGTTTTAGAGCCTGAGAACATGGTCAGTGCTACACCAGTCAAATCTCTCTCTTCCACTGCAGGAGTTTGGAAGTGGGGCTACTGAGAAAATGAAAAGTAAAAATCCACGGTATGAGCCTTGGAGTTCACACAGTCCCTGGGGCAACCAGCCCTGCCCCATATCCCATTTCCTTCCCATTTTTAGTGCCACTATACTGTTGAGTGCCTCAGGGAGTCCCTTCAAATTTATTTCCATTTTTCTCTGACTGAATTTCCACATAATTTGTTTTGTATGCTTATTAGTTGAGCATGAAATTCACATTTATTTTTAGTCCCCCAATTTGTCAATTAAATGCTTTACTATGTCCAATTTTGACCCAATAAAAATACAAAAATGTCTACTGAGCAGCAACCTTTGGAAATATACTACTAATGGCTTTCTCAGTAACCTTTTAGAGCTAAATCCCCTTTATTTTCTGAAACTTGGCCTACTAACATTTTAAATTCATCCTGGTATACAGCCTTTGGGGAAAAAGTAAGTTCTCATCCATACCAATATGTTCAGAGTATGCAACATTTATCTTAGAAATAATGCATTTATTCAAACAGAGATAGAGATTTTAAACAAAAAACCGACTTGTCCAGTAGCATAACTTTTTATAATTCCTAGGGCAGAAATTTCCAGAAGGTTTGGGGATGAGGAAGTTACTTTTAATTTCCGGAGGAGAACAGCAGGGGGACAGGGAGTGAGGAGGAAGTAGCCAAGGGATGATGAAATTCAACTGTGGAAGGAACTACTCAGACCTTGGGGCTGCTTGCTTCTTGCTGGGAGTCCTGGTAAACCTTCAAGAGGACTCCTAGAAGTAATCATTGGCTAAAACTTAACAAAAAGGCTTCTTGGCCTACCCACAAATTCTGTTATAGCCTCTGGTGTTGTCCTCTCTTGGCAAGTGCCAGTGCTAATTTACATGGTTGCGCTAAAGGAATCTTGCTTGAAATGCTTCTTTAGGAAGGGGTCACATTGTATCTGATAAGAAATTACCTGTGTGTCAAAATGAACTCCTCTTTAGCAATCTGGAGAAGTAGTGACTTTAGGATGAGCTAATTGACTAAGTTGTTTATTTAAGGGAGAAGAAGATTCAAGAGACCATACCAGACTGAAGGTAAGACAGAGTTCCAATCTGAAAACCAGGAATATATAATTTCCGGAACACAAAATTTAGCATAAATAATAAACATAGTGGTTAACTTAATTTTGCGTTGTTCACGCATATGAGAGATATTAGGGTAATGTATTAGTGTATCACATAAAGACCCTTCCCATCTCAACTTCTGTTTCCTGTTTCTTGAACACACCACCCTCTTTGGTGTCTCAGGCCTTTGCACACCTTCTTTTTGCATCAAGAATATTCCCCTCCTCACCCTCCATCATCCATCTGGTAAGCCACCATTCACCTATGAAGGCTTAGTTCATTCTTTGTTTCCTTAGTGGAATTGTCCCTGGCCAGGTCTTCTCCAGGGAAATTGGCCGCTATCTTTTTGGCTCTTCAGGGTGTCTTAGTGTTGGTGTGCCCCACACTATATTGTGGAAATGTCTCAAGCACTAAATAAACCATGTACTTCACTTTGGCGAGAACTGGCATTTTTTTTTTTTTTTTAATTTTGAACTTGTTTAAAAGAAATTTTATTGTGGTGAAAATATACACATTTGCTAATTCAGCAATTTCTACATGTATAATTCAGTGACATTCATTATGTTCTTCATGGTGTACAACCGTTGTCACTATTTTTTCCCAAATTCTTCCACATCGTTAACATAAACTCAGTGCTTTCTAAGCAAAAATTCTCCTTTTCCCCCTTCTTTCCACCCCTGGAAACCGCTAATAATCTTTGGTTTCTACATATTTGCTTATTTCATATAAGTGAGGTCATATAGTATTTGTCATTTTGTGACTGATTTATTTCACTCAGCATGTTTTCGGGGCTTATCCATGTTTTGGTGTGTATAAGGACTTCATTTCTCTTTATCGTTGAGTCATATTCTATTGTATGTATATAATTCATTTTGTTTATCCATTTATCTGTTGATGGACATTTAGGTTGTTCCCACTTTTGGGGTATTGTGAAAAGTGCTGTAGTGAACATTGGTGTACAAGTTTCTGTTCGTGTTCCTGCTTTCACCTTTTTTGAGTACAAGCAGTCCCTGGGTTATGAAGGAGATCCTTTCCTAAGTCTGTCTTTAGGTTGAATTTGTAGGTAAGTTGGAACAGGTACGTATGGTTCTTATTCAGCATCAGTGAGTCAAAAGTTTGTCTTAGTATATAGCATATACACCTTTCCATGCATATAAAACACTTAACAAATACTCCCAAAGTGCACAATGGGCTTCACAAAGTAGTGCATACGTTCGTTACTATGAGCCATTGTATTTAATTCATTATGGCAGTCTGTCCTTAAGTACGAGTTGTCCATAAGTTGGATTTTTGTAACTTGGGGACTGCCTGTATGTACCTTGGGATTGCTGGTCTATATGGCAGTTCTATGTTCAATTTTTTGAGGAACTAATAAGTTGTTTTCTACGGTAGCAGTAACATTTTATATTCTCACCATCAATGGATGAGGGTTACAATTTCTCTACATCCTTGCCAACATCTGTTGTTTTCCTCTTTTATTATTTTTTTTGTCATTGCCCTTCTAATGGGGGTTAGGTGGTATCTCATCTCATTCTGTCTTTTATTTGCATCTGCCTGATGGCTAATGAAGGAGCCCTGGTGGCACAGTGGTTAAAGTGCTTGGCTGCTAACCAAAAGGTCAGTGGTTTGAACCCACCAGCTGCTCCGAGGGAAAAAGATGAGACGGTCTGCTTCCATAAAGATTGCAGCCTTGGAAACCCTATAGGGGCAGTTCTGTTTTGTCATATAGGGTCACTATGAGTCAAAATGGACTTGAATGCAATAGGTTAATGGGAATGGCTAATGACATTGAGCATCTTTTCATGTGCTTATGGCTATTTGAACAACTTCTTTGGTGAAATGTCTGTTCAAGTCTTTTGCCCATTTTTTAAATTGGGCTACTTATCTTTTTGTTGTTGTGTTGCAGAGCAAAATGCCAAGTCTGTTTGAGTTTTAAAATAAGAGGGATTTATTGAAGGTAGAGACCATTTGAATGGGGAAGATGCTGGTTCTGATAAGCTATTTCAACAAATCTGAAGAGCCACAATCTTACAGACATTGTTATAAGGTAGAAGCAGGGACTTCTGGGCATAAAATTATGATTGGTAGAAGGGCATTTAGGGCAGTGGAAAGTGGGATGTGCTAAAGAGAGATCTTTTACATGATTGTTGAGCACAACATATGTGGGTTTGCATGATTGGTTTCAAGAGTCTCTTTTGATTAGTTACTGCTTGGTGAGTATAAGAAGTTTGCAGGGTAATTACAAGACAACTGCAAGACATTCATTTCTGGGAACATTGAGGTTGGATACACTGTATTATGGATCCTTGGGAATAAGCTGAAAACATTCTAACTCAGTTGCAAAGAAAAGATTTCCCTAAATACCAGATAACAAACAGGTATAGGATATCACGGAGTTTAAATCCTGCATTTGAATCAGTCATTTTATTTTGGTCAAGAGCCTGACTTTTAGAAGCTCTTCCTCAGTTGTAGAAGTTTTTTTTTTTTTTTAATTGTATTTTAGATATTAGACCCTTATCAGATGTATGGTTCCTGAAAATTTTTGTCCAGCCTATGTTGTTATTGTTACGTACCAACAAGTCAGTTCCAATTCATAGCAGCCCCATGAACAACAGAACGAAACAGTGCCCAGTCCCGCATTATCCTCACAATTGTTGCTATGCTTGAACCCATTGTTGCAGCCACTGTGTCAATCTATCTCAGTGAGGCTCTTCCTCTTTTTCACTGATCCTCTACTTTACCAAGTGTGGTGTCCTTCTCCAGGGACTTATCCTTCTTGTCAACATATCCAGAGTATGTGAGACACAGTCTCACCATCCTTGCTTCCAAGGAGCATTCTGATTGTACTTCCTCCAAGAGAGGTTTGTTCATGCCTCTTGGCAGTCCATAGTGTATTCAACGTTTTTCACCAACACTACAAATCGAAGGCGTCAATTCTTCTTCAGTCTTCCTTATTCATTGTCCAGTTTTCACATGCACATGAGGCAACTGAAAACACCAAGGCTTGAATCAGGCGCACCTTAGTCCTAAAGGTGATATCTTTGCTTTTTAACACTTTAAAGAAATCTTTTGCAGCCAATTTGCCCAATGCAGGGTGTCTTTTGATTTCTTGACTGCTGCTTCCACGGGTGCTGATTGTTGATCCCAGTAAAATGAAATTCTTGTCAACCTCAATATTTTCTCTGTTTATCATGATGTCGCTTTTTGGTCCAGTTGTGAGGATTTTTGTTTTCTTCATGGTGAGGTGTAATCCATACTAAAGGCTGTGGTCTTTGATCTTCATCCATAAATGCTTCAAGTCCTCTTCCTTTTCAGTAAGCAAAGTTGTGTCATCTATATAATACAGGTTGTTAATGAGTTTTCCTGTAATCCCGATGTCCCATTCTTATTCATATAGTGAAACTTCTCAAATTATTTGCTCAGGGTACAGATTGAATAGGTATGGTGAAAGGATACAACCCTGACACATACCTTTCCTGACTTTAAACCACGTAGTATCCCCTCGCTCTGTTTGAACAACTGCTTCTTGATCCATGTACAGATTCCTCATGAGCACAATTAAGTGTTCCAGAATTCCCATTCTCTGCAATGTTATCCATAATTTGTTAAGATTCACACTGTCGAATGCCTTTACATAGCCAACAAAACACAGGTAAACATCTTTCTGTTATTCCCTGCTTTCAGCCAGGATCCATCTGACATCAGCAGTGGCATCCTTGGTTCCATGTCCTCTTCTAGATCCAGCTTGAATTTTTCATAGTTCCCTGTCAATATACTGCTGCAACAATTTTTGAATGATCTTCAGCAAAAATTTGCTTGCGTGTGATATTAATGACATTGTTTGATAATTTCCACATTCAGTTGGATCACCTTTCTTGGGAATAGGCATAAATATGGATCTTTTTCAGTTGGATGGCCAGGTAGCTGTCCTCCAAATTTCTTGGCATAGGCAAGTGAGCACTTCCAGTGCTGCATTAGTTTGTCGAAACATCTGTATTGGTATTCTATTAATTCCTGGAACCTTGTTTTTTGCCAATGTCTTCAGCACAGCTTGGACTTCTTTCAGTATCATTGGTTCCTGACCTTATGTTACCTCCTGAAATGGTTGAATGTTGACCAATTCTTTTTGGTATAGTGACTCTGTGTATTCCTTCCATCTTCTTTTGATGGTTCGTGTGTCGTTCAATATTTTCCCCTATTTGAAGCTTGATTTTTTCTTCAGTTCGTTTAGCTTGAGAAATGCCAGTCTGTAGGTTGCCTCTTGACTTTGTTGATAAATTCCTTTGATGAACAAAAATATTTGATTTTTATGAGGTCCCATTTACCTATTTTGCCTTTTGCTGCTTGTGCTTTTCTTGTCATATCTGGTAATCCATTTTTAAAAAATAGATCCCACAGTCATGCTCCTATATTTTCTTCTATGAATTTTATAGTTTTCACAGTTAGACCCTTGATCCATTTTGAGTTGGTTTTTGAGGTATGGATCCTGATTCATTATTCTGCATGTAGAAATCCAATTTTCCCAGCACCATTTATTGAAGAAATTCTTCTTGGGGACTGGGTTTTATAATTATACTCATTTTTGGAACTGTTTTGCAGCAGCACAGAGCCAGGAACCAAGTTACTGTTTAACAAGAGTTTGTTGGGTAAATAAACAAATGTTTATTGTATAACTACTTTGTAAGAGGCAGTAAAGGAACTACACAAAATATTAGACAAGATTTCAGTACATTTGGAGCTCATAATCTGGTTAGCGTGGCAAGGCAGAAGCATCTGATCACGCAACTGAACAATGCAATGCAACACATGGCAAAAGGCAAGAGGGATGACTCCAGAGCCACAAATACTGATGTGAATGAGATTGACATTCCTCCTAGGCTAGCACAACAATCACATCCTTGAAGCTATTTCCCCAGAGAGAAGTCATCTGTCTCTTTCTTTTGAATTATGAAATTAGTTTATGTATCTTTCATGACACTAATCACATTCTACATTGTCATACAGATATTTCTGTTATGTGTCATAGTTTTATTCCTTGTTAGAGTAAATTGTATTCATTTTTAAAATATTCTGCAGTGCAGGGCTTAGCATTATGTTCAGGATATAGTAGATGTTGAAACGAGCCCTGTTGAATGAATAAAAATGCTTGCTCTGGGCAGTGAGTGCTACACGCATTCAAGGCAAGAAAGTTTTATGACCTGCTCTTTTGGTCATAGAATGCTTGGGAAAAAAGAAGGAACTGAACTGTATTTTGAAGTGTAGAATTGTGTAAATAGACTTAGGGAAGGCATTTCCTAAAGAGAGAATAGTATGAGCAAAGATTTGGAATGAGGACTGCAAAGACGTACGTGAAACGAAGTGAGTGAGAAGAAGATTCATGAAGGCGAAAAATGTAAGAAGATGTGGTAAAAGTGGAGGGTCGGTGGCCTAGAGTCTGCCTGCCTCGTCTGTTTAGTGGAACTGTCTTCTTTTGTCTGACTTCCCAAGTAAGCTCTAGGTCCCTACAGATACCACCATGGCTATCACATCTCCTGCCTGCCATCACTACTGAGTTGTGGCAGATAGAGAAAGGTGAAAAGGATTAGGAGGTGAAAGAGGCAGAGGAGAAAGAGAAGAAGGCCAGATTATATTTGCAGAGGAGAGAACAAGAATATGGGAGGGAAAAAGTAAATGAATAAATATGGAAAAGGTCTGCTGTAAAGAATTAAAGTATCCTGAGAAGTTCCCAAGCTAATCCGGCAGCAGTAATGACCTAAATTTCTGGGGTTAATTGAAAGTTGATGGAGTTGCCAAACTAGAAAATTTCAAAAAAAATTGTGAATATTTTTTCTTGTTTGTGCAAATGCAGAACAGCATCAAATTTATATTTTATTTCTTCTATGTAAAGCAATTGCTATACCAGGAAGAAGACTCATTTATAAAAATGTTGCTGTGGTGAACTATTTGAAAATTGTTTGTTTCTGCTCTGGAGCTTTTACACAGAACAAAAGTGATTCAGTGTTTCACATTCTTGGATTAGCCTCACACAAGGCTGGTGTCAGGTGGTGGAGTTCAACACCATGACTGTATTAGACACGGGCAGGCTAGTTCAGTGGCCATAAAATAGTACCAGGGGGACTCTCTGTAGGTAAAACAGTGGTAATTGTATCCATCACTTGAGGGCAGAAAGCGATTCTACACAGGGGTCAGGAGAGCAATCTGTTGGCCACAAACTCCCCCACATCATTGGGAGGTACATTCATTTTAAGCCTGTTTTCCCTCCTTTGAAGCCGGAAGTTATTGGCTACTGCCAGAGGCTTGTTATGACCATGTGAGGATCAAAAGCCCGACCAGGGGTGGGAAATCCTTTGTTCCTGGCTCTCTCATAATAGTTTTCTCCTTTTCTTTAACTGAGAGAAGCAAGTCAAATAGGATTATCCTAATGGAACAGAAGTGTTTTATACAGAAAGTTCAGAAAGGAAATCCAAATGAATTCCAATGTCTTTCCTTTACTGAATACTGTTTTATTACTGAGCCAAAATGGAAATTATTCTGGTGGCAAATGGGCCATTTTCTGAGGCTCTAAGTGTATTAGAAAAGTCCCTTTAACTCCAGTAAATAAATAAAACAAATGTGTTTTTTACCCCTAATTCAAAGTCCTTCAAACTACATGCTTCAAAGACTTCCAAATTACTACAAATCCAACTTGTTTCAATTGTTGAAAAACTGCAAACTGTATGCCCTAAAAAGAAAATAAAGACACACTTCAGTGACACCTTCAGGGTATGATGAAGTGCAATATAGGTGCAGAACCACAATGCAGTTGTTTAGAAAATAAAAGCACAACAATAAAGTCATAAAATAACAAGCATAGAGTTATTTTCTAGGTGTCATTGTTTTAAAGAGGAACAGCCTCACAGTTAAAACACACGAACTTCCTGATCATAAGGCACTTTGTTGACATGGAGTCCGAGGGCTATACGGTCTCCCAACGATTCCTTCTTGTTTGCTCTGTGCCTGTCTGTCTGCTCGGCTTGACCACCACTTTGGTGGCGAACAGGAAGTTTAAGTGGCTCTGTGAATGTGTGACCTTCAGTTCTGGAAAAATGAAGGGTATTCTTTAGAAACCTGGCCTATTATACATGGGGCAACCTAAGAAGCTCAGAAAAAAAAAAACAAATGATTCTATTGTGGCATTTTAGCATTTACTTCTTGCCGTGTGAGCTCTAACTTGGCTATATTTTATCAAAGGATGAATCTGGGAGTGCTGTGGGTGTGGGAGAAGGCTTAGTCAGCATGGGGATTCAACAAGCTTTGGGGAAAATCTTGACGAGTCTGGCTGTCTTTTACACTCCCAGAGAGCAGGTTTGCGAGGCAGACGAGTAATTACAGGAATTTACCCTTTCAATTAAAATTTGCCTGGGTGGCTGGCTGCTGATTTCCACCTTTCTCAGTGGCTTAGGGAGAAAGTGAACGATGGGTGGATTGTAAGATGGATTGATTCAGAACAGAGGCAGGAAGTAGGGTGTTATATGGAGGGGCTGGGATGTGCTGATGGGTAAAATTTATCTGAGGAAAACATTAGCAAGAGGGTGTGTCCCTTTCCTGCACTGGACAGAGGACACACACTGATGGTCCATAGCTGTGTTTTGATTGAGCTAGATGATGTTTTTAAAAATTTTAATTGTTGCAATAAAAACTCAGACATTTCACACAAAAATATGCATTTTCTGATTACATTGAAACAATGGAAGATAGGGAACATGGGCGCTCACTGTAGCTGCCCCCTTAGGATAAGGTGTGTTTTCTCCAATCTTTGCATGGGTCCAGTGGCATCTGAGGTTTGGAGCCCTGTCTTTGGGGCTCTGCTTTCTCCCCAAGAAGTAAAAATAGCTAATATTTGTTGGTGCCAGGCATTATTCTATTATTAAAAATCCCCACATGGGTGTTGATTCCGACTCATGACGACCCCATGTATTGCAGAGTAGGATAGCTCCATAGGGTTTTCTTGTGTGTAGAAAGAAAGATCTTTATAGAAGCAGATCCCCAGGACTTTCTTTTGCAGCACTGGTGGATGGGTTCAAATTGCCAATGTTTAGGTTAATAATTACCTTAGTTATCTAGGACTGCTATAACAGAAATACCACAAGTGGCTGGCTTTAACAAATAGAAATTTATTTTCTCACAGTCTAGGAGGCTAGAAGTTTGAATTCAGGGTGCCGGCTCCAGGGGAAGGCTTTCTATCTCAGCTCTGAGGGAAGGCCCTTGTCGTCAGTCTTCTGGTTGAGAAGGTTTTCAGCGCAGGGACTCTGGGTCCAAAGGATATGCTCTGCTCCTGGCTCTGTTTTCTTGGTGGTAGGAGATCTCCCTGTGTCTCTGCTCGAGACTCTCTTTTATATCTCAAAAGAGATTGACTCAAGACACAGTCTAATCTTGTAGATTGAGCCCAGCCTCATTAACATAACTGCCTCTAATCCTGCCTCATTAACATCAGAGAGGTAGGATTTACCACACGTAGGAAAATCACATCAGATCACAAAATGGTGGCCAGTCACACAATACTGGGAATCATGGCCTAGCCAAATCGACACACGTTTTGGGGGTCACAATTCAATCCATAACATTAGTCAAGAGAATTTACTAATTTATTCAACCCTCACAACAATTCCATGAGGTAGGTACCATCATCTTCAAAGTTTTACTGAAGAAGACATGAAGGCAAAGAGAAGTAAAGTAACTTTCCAAATCTCACAAATCCAGATACCATGCTTTTAATCCTGGCAATATAAGGAAACATCCATGAATCACACTGGGAAGAAAGGTGGGTTTATTAGCCAGATGATATCATCAGTTCTTATTTCACTGCAGTTCTTTAAACCTCTAATCTTACAATTAGTTAGATAATTTAAATCATACGAACATAAAATGCTGCAGTTGGGTCACAACTACCAAGCCTAAGTCAGCAAGATGGTGAGAGAGAGGGAGAAGCCAGGGATTAGTTGGTACAAACAGTTGTTAGATTGCTAACTGACAGTCAGTGGTTCAAATCTACCCAGAGATGCCTCAGAAGAAAGGCCTGGCATCTACTTCAGAAAAATTATCCAGGAACAGCCCTATGGGCCACAGTTCTACTCTGACACATATGGAGTCACCATAAGTTGGAATCAACTTCCCAGCAACTCTTTTTTTTTAGGAAAATGGTGATGGCGGTGGCACCTACTGAAACGGAGACTGTAGGAGAAGTAGTAGGTTCAGGAGGAAATAAGATGGGTCAGTTTTGGACAAGATCAGTTTGAAGTGCCAGTGGGTCATATAGTGGTTGGACAGGTTGAGGTGACTGTTGTTGTTAGGTGCCATCGAGTCACCCTGACTCAAAGCAAACCTATGTACAACAATACTGTTGTCTGGTCCTGCTCCATCCTCACAGTAGCAGGTATGTTTGAGCCCATTGTTGCAGTCACTGTGTCAGTCCATCTCGTTGAAGGCCTTCCTCTTTTTTACTGACCCTCTGCTTTACCAGGTGTAATGTCCTTTTCAAGGGATTGGTCCCTCATGATAACACGTTCAAAGTAAGTGAAACTAGATCTTGTCATCCTTGCTTCTAAGGAGCATTCTCGCTGTACTTCCTGCAGACAAATGTGCTTGTTCTTCTGCAGCCCATGATATATTCTGTATTCTTCAGTGACTAGTAAGCACTTTTACCTTACTTAGAGATTTTTGGGGACTAGAAGATGAAAGACTAAAATGAAATCCTAAGGATGGTTTAGCTAGTGCAGGAAAGCGTTGTCTATTGAGAAAAGCAATATGCTCGCTGTCTTTGATTTTTTTTGTTGTTCTTTTTTCTTTTAATTATGAAGAAAACTTATACATGTCTTTGGGGAAAATGAAACTCAATTTTGTAGTCATTAATTTGTTATTTTTGCCTTCTCATTCAGCTTCATTTCTTTTCCTTGTGGCCACAACACATGGATTTTCTGTTGGGGAACTACCATCTCCACTCTCAGTCTCCTCCTGGCTCCAGGAGCCAGAAAGTGACCCTGGTGTGCCAGCCAGAGCAGTGCATCTCATTGGCTGCAGTACCTGGTTCAGCAACTGTCATGATACCTAGGATCTATCCAATAGATTCAGACTCATAGTGACCCTATAGCACAGAGTAGAACTGCCCTCATAGGGTTCCCAAAGCAATAATCTTTACAGAACCAGGCTGTCACATCTTTCTCCCCTAGAGTGGCTGGTGGGTTTGGCTGGTGAATTGGAATTGCTGACCCTTCGGTTGCCAGATGAGCACTTAACCACTGAATCACCTGGGCTCCCTATGACCCAGGATACTGAAACCAAACCAAATCCACTGCTGTGGAGTTGATTCCGACTCATAGCAATCCTATAGGACAGGGTAGAACTGCCCCCATAGGGTTTCCAAGACTGTAAATCTTTAGAGAAGTAGACTGCCACGTTTCCCCCCCACAGAGAGAGGCTGGTGGGTTCAACCACTGAGCCTCTGCACCACCAGGGCTCCTTGTGACTTAGGATCCCAAAACCAAAACCAAACCCACTGCCATGGAGTCGATTCTGACTCACAGTGACCCCATACGGTTTCCGAGGCTGTATATCTTTACAGAAGCACACTGCCAGATCTTTCTCAGAGCTGCTGGTTGTTTCAAAGCACTGACTTCTTCAGGTAGCAGTTGAGTACATTAACCACTGCACCACCAGAGCTCTTTGTAACCTAGGATAAAAAACCAACCCATGGCCGTCAAGTTGATTTCAACTCATGGCAACCCTACAAGACAGGGTAGAACTGCCCCACAGGGTGTCTATGGAGCGCCTGGTTGTTTCGAACTGCAGGCTTTTTCCTGAAAACCGTGCCCGAATTTCACAGGAAAGAGATCGCTGTTGTAGAGCTGAAAGGTTGTCCACCTGGAGCCGAAAGGTGGGCTTCTGTGCCTGCCCAAGATTGATGCTGATGCAGAGGACAGCAGAGGTGAACAGGTAGGTTCCTGATGGCTTTGAGCAGCAGAAACCCTTTTTACCTTAGGCCAGTTTCAGGGATTTATTTCTTTGCAACTTAAAAAATGTGATGATGAACACGTTAGTGATATGTTGCTTTGTTTTCACCAGTTGCTGGCGCTGGAGTGGATTTCCACAACTGCAAACAGCAACCATGCTGGAGGCGAGCACACTCAGTTATTTATGGATGAGGGTAACATCAAACCAAATTTCCGGGCCACAGTGTGAGGAAGGCCCACTCCTTGTTCAGAGAAAATGAGGACTGGCACAGTAAGGCAAAGAAATGCTATCTTTTTTTTTTTCCTGCTAAGTTTGGCAGTATTTCCCCTGACAGAAGTGAAAATATGATCCTTTTGAAGGCTAAATTACTAATTGGTCTGTCTGGGAAAAAAAGTGTATCAAATCCCTCTGCAATTTCGTTATTGTCACGCTCACCTCTTTATCTATGGCAATGACAATCAGCTGGAAGTGTGTAGGTGCCCATTTTTGTTTTTAGCTTGTATCTTTTTTATTATTGTGCTTTAGGTGAAAGTTTACAGCTCAAGTTAAATTCTCATTCAAAAAATTATACACATATTGTTTTGTGACATTGGTTGTAATCCCCACAATGTGACAGTATGCTCCCCTTTTCCATCCCGGGTTCCCTGTGTCCATCCATCCAGTTCTTGTCCCTTCCTGCCTTCTCAACCTGCTTTTGGAGAAGAGTTGCCCGTTTGGTTTCATATGTGTTATTGAACTAAGAAGCACTTTTCTCACGTGTTTTAATTATTTATTTTATAGGCCTGTCTAATCTTTGCCTGAAAATTGGGCTTTGGGAATGGCTTCAGTTCTGGGTTAGCGGAGTGTCCGGGGGCCATAGTTTCAGGGGCTCCTCCAGTCTCTGTCAGACTAGTAAGACTTGTCTTTTTTACTAAACTTGAATTTTGTTCTACATTTTTCTCCCACTCTGTCCAGAACTCTCTGTTGTGATCCCTGTCAGAACAGTCATTGGTAGTAGCCAGGCATTATCTGGTTCTTTTTTTCTCTTGCTGGTGGAAGCTCTAGGTCATGCAGTCCTTTAGTCCTTTGTGCTAATATTTTCCTTGTGTCTTTGTTTTTCTTCATTCTCTTTTGCTCTGGACAGGATGGGACCAATAGACAAATCTTAGACAGTGGGTTGCAGGCTTTTAAGATCCCAGACACTACTCACCAAAGTGGGATACAGAATATTTTCTTAATGAACTGTGTTATGCCAATTGAACTAGATGTACCCTGAGACTATGGTCTCCAGGCCCCAGCCCCAGCTACTTGGTCCCTCAAATTATTTAGATGTGTCTAGGGAACTACTGTGCTTTTTCTTTGGTCCAGTTGCGATGACTTTCCCTATATTGTGTGTTGTCCTTCCCTTCACCAAAGCTGACACTTGTCTACTATCTAGTTAGTGATTTCCCCTCCCTCCCCACCCTAGTAACCATCAAAAAATGCTTTTTTCTGTGTGTAAACCATTTCTTGGGTTCTTATAATAGTGGTCTCATACAATATTTTTTCTTTTGTGACTGACTGATTTCACTCAGCATAATGCCCTCCAGATTCATCCATGTTGTGAGATGTTTCATGGATTCATCATAGTTCTTTATCATTGCATGATATTCCATTGTGTGTACCATAACTTCTTTATCCATTCATCTGTTGATGGGAATTTAGGTTGTTTCTATCTTTTTGCTATTGTGAATCGTGCTGCAATGAACATGGGTGTGCATGCGTCTATTTGTGTGATGGCTCTTATTTCTCTAGGGTATATTCCTAGGAATGAGATTGTTGGATGGTATGGTATTTCTATTTCTAACTTTTTAAAGAAGTGCCATGTCATTTTTCAAAAGTGGTGGTACCATTTTACATTCTCACCAGCAGTGCATAAGAATTCCAGTCTCCCCACGACCTCTACAACATTCGTTATTTTGTTCTTTTTTGGATCAGTATTGTCAGCATGAGATGGTATCTCAATGTAGTTTTTATTTTGCATTTCTCTAATGGCTAATGGGATCCCTAGTGATGCAACGGTTAAGAGCTCCACTTCTAACCAAAAGGTCTGTAGTTCAAATCTACCAGTGGCTCCTTGGAAACCCTATGGGCCAGTTCTACTCTGTCCCATATGGCCCCTATGAGTCGGAATTGACTCAATGGCAATGGGTTTGGTTAATGTCTAATGATTGAGAGCATTCCTTCATGTGTCTGTTAGCCACCTGAATGTCTTCTTTGGTGAGGTGTCTATTCATATTCTTTATCAATTTTTTAATTGGATTATTTGCCTTTTTGTTGTGGTGTTCCAGTATCTTGTAGATTTTAGAGATTAGACCCTTTTCGGATATGTCTTAGTCAAAACATTTTTCCCAGTCTGTAGGTTCCCTTTTTACTGTTTTGGTGAAGTCTTTTAATGAGCATAATTGTTTAATTTCCAGATCACATTAATCTAGTCATGGGTGCGTATTTTAAAGCTATCACACAGAAATTTGATGATTGTATTTGTATTATTCTATTATTATTCAAGATCTTTCCTCTAAAACTAGCTAATTAATATTAATTTGCCTTCTGGTATGACACTACTCCTTCATTAGACATTTGGCTTTGAAAGTGGCTATCTAAGATCTCTTTTTAGCACAGAAGGACAAGCTGCTTCGTTAAGTCACCTATTGTGCAAGGTAAGCATAAAAATGTAGTGCCAAGGAGATTTTTTTTTTTTTTTTATCATTCGCATCAAATGGAAACTCTAAAATTAGGATGGTGTCATTGACCTTCCAGTCCTTTGAAATGAATCCTTTCTTATTGTCAAAATAAAAATTCCACAGACCAATTCTGCTCTTGCTATATAATTACTGCTCTGTCTTATAAGTATGTATGTGTCTGTGATTAACAATGACTGCTCCCCATTAAACTGATCTACTTTGATTAAAAAAAAAAAAAAACCTTTAATAATAAGGAAGTAATGCCAATATTTTAAATTTATTAATGAGCACTGACATGGAAGGTATAAAGAAATAAGATGATCCTCTTCATTCATTGAATGGTTCCATCTTCACCAGCATGGGATGGCCTAGGTAACTTGACATACAGAACACAGAGGACACAGCTGGTACTAGCAGACTAGTGCTCTAGTGTTTATATTATTAGAGGTCTTTCTTAAAGAAATGGCCATTATCACCATTTTAGAAATTATAGAAATGTAGAATTCTATTTTGAAGCTGGAAAGAATCTCAGACCCCACCTAACCATGTATTTCCATAGTTTTATTCTTAATGATTCTGGACCTCAATGAAATTCAGTGATTTTAGTTCTGTCAGCCAGCCACTGTTAGAACACTGAGAATAGTATCCTGGATTTTTTACTCCTAGACTAGTAAACCCCACGTGTCTATCAGTTTGCTGCACTGTGGTGGCTTGCATGTCACTGTGATGCTGGAAGCTATGCCACCAGTATTTCAAATACCAGAAGGGTCACCCATAGTGGACAGGTTTCAGCTGAGCTTCCAGACTGACAGACTAGGAAGAAGGACCTGGTTGTTTCCTTCTGAAAAAATTAGTGAAAACCTTATGAATAGCAGCAGAACATTGTTCGATATAATGCAAGAAAATGAGCATCTCAGGTTGGAAGACACTTGAAAGACGACTGGGGAAGAGTTAACTTCCCCAAAGTAGAGTCAACCTTAACAACATGGATGAAATCAAGCTTTCAGGGCCTTCATTTGCTGATGTGGCATGAATCAAAAATAAGAGGAAACAGCCACAAATAGCCATTAATAATTGGAACATGGAATGTACAAAGTATGAATCTAGGAATATTGGAAATACTAAAAAATGAAATGGAATGCATAAACATTAATATTTGAGGCATTAATGAGCTGAAATGGGCTGGTGTTGACCATTTTGAATCAGAAAATCATACAGTCTACTACACCAGGAATGAGGAACTGAAGATGAATGGCTTTGCATTTATCATCAAAAAGAACATTTCAAGATCTATCCTGAAGTATAGCACTGTCAGTGATAGTATAATATCCATAGGCCTACAAGGAAGACCAGTTAATATGACTATTATTAAAATTTATCCACCAACCACTAATGCCAAAAATGAAGTAACTGAAGATTTTTACCAACTTTTGCAGTCTGAAATTGATCAAACATACAGTCAAGTTGTATTAATAGTTGGTGGTGATTGGAATGCAAAAACTGGAGGCACGGAAGAAACAGTAGTTGGAAAATATGGCCTTGGTTATAGAAATGACACTAGAGATTGTGGAATAGGATTTTGCAAGACCAATGACTTCTTCACTGCAAATACTTTTTTCAATTACGTAAATGGTGGCTCTACACATGGATCTCGCCAGGTTTGAAAACACAGGAATCCAATCAACTACATCTGTGGAAAGAGACAATAGAAAAACACACCATCATTGGTCAAAACAAGGCCAGAGACCGACTGCAGAACAGAATATCAGTTGCTCATATGGAAGTTCAAGTTAAAGCTGAAGAAAATTAGAACAACTCTACGAGAGCAAAAACTATACCTTGAGTGTATGCCACCTGAATTTAAAGACTATCTCAAGAATTGATCTGATGCATTGAACACTAATGACCAAAACCCAGGTGAGCTGTGGAATGACATCAAGAACATCATACATGAAGAAAGCAAGAGGTCATTAAAAAGACAAGAAAGAAAGAAGAGGCCAAAAGTGATGTCAGGAGAGACTTTGAAACTTGCTCCTGAATGTAGAGTAGCTTAAGCAAAAGAAAAAAGTGATAAAGAGCTGAATAGAAGATTTCAAAAGGCAGCTCGAGAAGACAAAGTAACATATTACAATGAAATATGCAAAGAACTCGAGTTAGAAAACCAAAAGGGAAGGACATGCTCAGCATCTCTCAAGCTGAAAGAACTGAAGAAAAAATTCAAGCCTCGAGTTTCAATAAAGGATTCTGCAGGAAAAATATCAAAGGACACAGGAAGCATCAAAGAAGATGGAAGGAACACTCAGAGTCACTGTACCAAAATGAATTGGTTGATGTTAAACCATTTCAGGAGGTAGCATATGATCAGGAACTGATGGTACTGAAGGAAGAAGTCCAAGCTGCACTGAAGGGAATGGCAAAAAACAAGGCACAAGGAATTGATGGAATACCAATTGAGATGTTCCAACAAACTGAAACAACACTGGAATCACTCATTTGTCTATGCCAAGAAATTTGGAAGACAGCTACCTGGGTAACCAACTGGAAGAGATTCATGTTTGTTCCCATTCAAAAGAAAAATGATCTAAGAGAATGTGAAAATTATTGAATAATATTATTAGTATTACACAGAAGTAAAATTTTGCTAAAGATCACTCAGAATCAGCTGCAGGGGTACATTGATAAGGAAATACCAGATACTCAAGCTGGATTCATAAGAGGAAGCGGAACCAGAGCTATCATTGCTAATGTCAGATGGATCTTGTCTGAAAGCAGAGAATACCATAAAGATGTTTACCTGTGTTTTATTGACTATGCAAAGGCATTCAACTGTGTGGATCATAACAAATTATGGATAACATTGCAAAGAATGAAAATTCCAGAACACTTAATTGTGCTCATGAGAAACCTGCACATAGACCAAGAAGAAGTCATTGGAAGAGAACAAGAAGATACAGCATGGTTTAAAGTCAGGAAAGATGTCTGTCAGGGTTGTATCCTTTCACCATATTTATGCTGAGCAAATAATCCGAGAAGCTGGACAATGGAAAGAAGAATGGGGCATCAAGATTGGAGGAAAAGAGGTGGAGCCAAGATGGTGGAGTAATCAGATGCTTCCTCTGGACCCTTTTACAGCAAATACCTGAAAAAACGAGTGAATTGATGATATATGACTAGTAACCCTGAGCATCAAAGACAAAGTTAAGGAGCCCTGAACATCAAAGACAAAGTTGAGGAGTCAGACCGAGCAGCAAGAGGAGGGAGAGACAGTTCAGAAACAGAGAGGATTAGTCAGACCTGACCTGGTCAGCACCCTGCAGGCTGAATGGGCTGGTGTGCAAGCTGAGGCAAGCAGTAGAACTTGGGATGTGTTTTCCACATTGGGAGAAACCATGCAGTGGAGAGTCTGCACAAGCGTCCAGAAACAGGGAGAAGCACCACTGAATCTGTGAAAGTTAAGTGCAAGCATCTAACCTACCACGTGGGATCAAAAAAAGTCTCTTCCCTCTGAGAAGTACCTCTTTCCCATTCACCTGCCCCCTCCTCACTCTGCTGTGGTCCTGGGCTGGCTTCATTGATTGCTGAGCACCCTGGGCCAGAAGTGGGACCCATTGCTCTCTTAAAGCCATTGTCCTGAATTTGGACAGGGAACAAATTAACAAACAGGAAAAAATAATCTGACAGCTCTCTGAAGCTGAGAACTCATGGCAGGCACAACTCCTTTACCTAGGCACAGACATAAGAGGTCCATGGACTTTGAATGCTTTTTATCCTACCTAGACCTATGTGGGCCCATTTCCACAGTGTAAGCCCTCATCAGCATAGTGTAACAGGGTATATACCTGAAGCTTACTTTCAACTGCAACAGCTAAGGGAGAGTGGCAGATTCATGACATTTGACACTGCCCTGCCCATTAAGCAGGGTCTTCACTTTTCTTCACCTACCAATAGCAAGGGTCTGAGGACTGGGAGCTACACCCACTCAACCTAGCCACCCATAACAGGGGTCCAAGAATAAGTGGTGGCTCCTAGTCCTTACAGCCAAGAGTACTGGGTGTCCAACATCCTGCTACAAAACCCTTCCACTTATGCACTTTAGGGAACAGGGTCACACCTTCTACCCAGGCACTCAGGAGCAGCCATGAGCCCCCTACTTTGCTCAGTACATAACCCCCTACTGCAGCCAGATACCTACGCCTACTCCAGTCACCCCTATGTAGCCCTGCCTGTCTAAGACTGTAGGTGAGAGCCTGCACTACACACACGGTGACAGATGACCTGGACACCTGAGTTGAATCTACACAAGAAAAGTAAATGGACTTCTGGGCTCCTATACCTAGTAACAGCTCTAACCACCTGTGACAGGATGTGAGAGCTTCAAAGACACCAGTAATCAATATAGCTCACATGATCAGCCTATATGGGCATAACAAAACAAAATAAAACAAGAAGCTAGGACACAGTAAGCAAACATAAAATAAATAAATATCATAAATTATTGATGTCTTGGAGACAATAAACCAAAAAACCAAATCTATTGCCATCAAGTCGATTCCAACTCATAGCGACCCTATAGGACAGAGTAGAACTGCCCCATAGAGTTTCAGAGACAATAGTCAAGATCAAATCACATAAAGAGGCAGACCATGATGGCTTTAACAAGCAACCAAAACAAAGAACCAGAAAACCTGCTAGAGGAAAAGAAGGTCTTGGAATTACTAGAGGTAGAATTCAAAAGATTAATATAGAGAAGTCTTCACTGGGTTGGGTTCAGGAGATCAGGCAACACACAGACCAAGCCAAGGAACACACAGACAAAGCAACAGAGGAAATTAAGAAGGTTATACAGACGCATAACAACAAATTTGACAGGCTGCAAGAATCCATACAGAGACAGCAAATAGAAATCCAAAATATTGACAATAAAATATCAGAGTTAGACAACTCAACAGAAAGTCATAAGAGCAGATTTGAGGCAATGGAAGTCAGAGTTAGTGAGATTCAAGATAAAGCACTTGGCACCAATTTATTTGAGGAAAAATCAGATAAAAGAAATTAAAAAATGAAGAAATCCCAAGAATTATGTGGGACTCTATCAAAAGGAATAACCTAGGATTGGTTGGCATACCAGACGGGGTGTGGGGGGGGGAAGGGAATAATAGAAAACATAGAGAGAATTTTTGAAGATTTGCTGGTAGAAAACTTCCCTGATATTGTGAAAGACAATATCTATCCAAGAAGCTCATTGAACCCCACATAGGGTAGATCCCAAAAGAAAGTTACCAAGACACATTATAATCCAACTTACCAGAACCAAAGATAAAGAGAGAATTTTAAGAGCAGCTAGGGATAAATGAAAAGTCATCTACAAAGGAGAGTCAATATGACTAAACTTTGACTACTCAGCAGAAACCACGCAGGTAAGAAGGCAAGGGGAGGACATATATCAAGCCTTGAAGGAAAAAAATTGCAAGCTAAGAATTATATATCCAGCAAAACTGCTTCTATGATGGTGAAATTAGGTCATTTCCAGATAACCAGAAGTTAAGGCAATTTGTAAAAACTAAACCAAAATTACAGGAAATATTAAAGTATTCTGTATATGTCTCAGAATATACAGACTACTCTACCCAACAGCAGCCAAATACATTTTCTTTTTCAATGCACGTGGAACATTCTCCAGAACAGATCACATACGAGGCCACAAAACAAGCCTTAACAGAACCCAAAACATTGAAATATAACAAAGCATCTTTTCTTATCATAAAGCCACAAAATAGAAATCAATAACAGAAAAAGCAAGGAAAAAAAAAATCAAACACGTGGAAACTGAACACCTTGCTCCAAAACGACTGGGTTATAGAGGAAATTAAGGATGAAATAAAGAAATACATAGAATCAAATGAGAATGAAAACACATCCTACCAGAATCTTTGGGACAGAGTAAAAGCAGTGCTCAGATGTCTATTTATAGCAATAAATGCACACACCCCAAAAGAATAAAGGGCCAAAATTAAGGAATTATCCCTACAACTCAAACAAATAGAAAAAAACCATCAAAAGAAGGCCCCAGGCACAAGAAGAAAGGAAATGATAAAAATTAGAGCAGAAAGAAATGAAATAGGGAATAGAAAAACCATTGAAAGAGTTAACAAGACCAAAAGGTGGTTCTTTGAAAAGATCAACAAAATTAATAAACTGCTGGTCAAACTGACAAAAGAAAAACAGGAGAGGAAGCAAATAACCCAAATAAGAAATGAGATGGGCGATATCACAACAGACTCAAATGAAATTAAAAGAATCATAACAGAATCCTATGGAAAATTGTTCTCCAACAAATATGAAAACCTAGAGGAAATGAACAAATTTCTAGAAACATACTACCTACTTAAACTAACATGAACAGAGGTAGAACAACTAAATAAACCCATAACAAAGGATAAGATTGAAGATGTAATTTAAAAACTTCTAACAACAACAAAAAGCCCTGGCCTGACGGTTTCACTGGAGAATTCTACCAAACTTTCAAAGAGTTAACACCACTACCACTAAAGGTATTTCAGAGCATAGAAAAGGATGGAATACTCCCAAACTCATTCTATGAAGCCAGCATAACCCTTATGCCAAAACCAGGCAAAGACACCATAAAAAAAGAAAAAAAGACCAATATCCCCATGATCATAGACACAAAAATCCTCAACAAAATTCTAGCTAATAGAATTCAACAACATATCAAGTGAAATTCATACCAGGTATGCAGGGATGGTTCAACATTAGAAAAACAATGGCTGTAATCCATCACGTAAATAAAACAAAAGACAGGAACCACATGATCTTATCAATTGATGTGGAAAAGGCCTTTGACAAAGTCCAACACCCATTCATGATAAAAACTCTCAGCAAAACAGGAATATAAGGGAAATTCCTCAACATGATAAAGGGTGTTTATACAGCCAACATTATCTTAAATGGAGAGAGTCTGAAAGCGTTCACCTTAAGAATGGGAACCAGACAACAATGCCCTTTATCACCACTCTTACCGCACATTGTGCTGGAGGCCCTAGCCAGAGCAATTAGGCTAGAAAAAGAAATAAAGGGCATCCAGATGGGTAAGGAAGAAGTAAAAGTATCTCTATTTGCAGATGATATGATCTTATACACAGAAAACCCCAAAGAATCCACAAGAAGACTACTGAAACTAACAAAAGATTTCAGCAAATTATCAGGATACTAGATAAACATACAAAAATCAGTTGGATTCCTCTACAAGAACAAAAAGAACTTCGAAGAGGAAATCACCAAATCAATACCATTCACAATAGCCTCCAAGAAGATAAAATACTTAGTAATAAATCTAACCAGAGACATAAAAGACCTATACAAAGAAGACTACAAGATACTACTGCAAGAAACCGCAAGAGTCCTACATAAGGGGAAAAACATGCCTTGTTCATGATGGGAAGACTCAACATTATGAAAATGTCAATTCTACCCAAAGTCATCTACAGATACAATGCAAGCCTGATTGAAATTCCAAAGACATTTTTTAACCATGTGGAGAAAAAAAATCACCAACTTCATATGGAAAATGAAGAGGCCCCAGATAAGTAAAGCATTACTGAAAAAGAAAAACAAAGTGGGAGGCCTCACTCTACCTGGTTTTAGAACCTGTTATACTGCCACAGTAGTCAAAACAGCCTGGTACTATTACAATAGATATATAGACCAATGGAACAGAATTGAGAATCCAGACATAAATTCATCACCTATGAACAGTTGATATTTGAGAAATTCCCAAAATCCTTTAAATGGGGAAAAGACAGTCTGTTTTACAAATGGTGCTGGTATATATAACTGGATATCCATCTGCAAAAAAAATGAAAAAAGACCCATACCTTACACCATATACAAAAACTAAATCAAAATGGATCAGAGACCTGAGTATAAAATCTAAAATGATAAAGATCATAGAAGAAAAAATAGGGACTATGCTAGGAGCCCTACTACAGGGCATAAGCAGAATACGAAAGATAACTAACCATGCATAAACACCAGAAGAGAAACCAGATAACTGTGAGCTCCTAAAAATCAAACACTTATACTCATCCAAAGACTTCACCAAAAGAGTAAAAAGACAACCTATGGACTGGCAAATAATCTTTGGCTACAACATACCCGATCAGGGTCTAATCTTTAAAATTTACAAGATACTGCAAAACCTCAACAGCAAAAAGACAAATAATCCAACTAAAAAATGGGCAAAGGATATGAACACGCACTTTACCAAAGAAGACATTCAGGTGGCTAACAGATAAATGAAATGCTCACCATCAATAGCCGTTAGAGAAATACAAATCAAAATTACATTGAGATACCATCTCACCCCAACAAGGGTAGCGTTAATCCTGAAACCACAAAATAATAAATGTTGAAAAGGTTACGGAGAGACTGGAACACTTATACACTGCTGGTGGGAAAGTAAAATGGTACACCCACTTTGGAAATTGATTTGGTGCTTCCTTAAAAAACTAGAAGTACCATAGGATCCAGCAATCCCACTCCTTGGAATATATTCTAGAAAAACAAGAGCCCGCACAGGAATAGATATACGCACACCCATGTTCACTGCAGCACTGTTCATAATAGAAAAATATGGAAACAACGTAGTTGCCCATCAACAGATGAATGGATAAATTATGGTATATTCACACAGTGGAATACTACGCAATGATAAGGAACTATGGTGAATCTGTGAAATATCTCACAACATGCATGAATCTGGAAGGCATTATGCTGAGTGAAATTAGTCAGTCACAAAAGGACAAATACTTTATGAGACCACTATTATAAGCACTCAAGAAAAGGTTTAAACACAGAAAAAAACATTTTTTGATGCTAACGAGTGTGGGGGTGGGGGAGAGAGGAGAATTCACTAACTAGATAGTAGACAAGAATTATCTTAGGCGAGGGGAAGGGCAGCACAAAATACAGGGGAAGTCAGCACAACTGGACTAATCCAAAAGCTAAGAAGTTTCCTGAACAAAACCAAACACTTTGAGGGACAGAGTGGCAAGGGCGGGAGTCTGGTGACCATGGTTTCAGGGGACACCTAGGTCAATTGGCATATCAAAATTTATTAAGAAAATGTTCTGCATCCCACTTTGGTGAGTGGCATGTAGGGTCTTAAAAGCCTGAGAAAAACCCAGTGCCATCGAGTCGATTCTGACTCATAGTGACCCTATAGGACAGAGTAGAACTGCCCCATAGAGTTTCCAAGGAGCGCCTGGCAGATTTGAACTCCCGACCTTTTGGTTAGCAGCTGTAGCACTTAACCACAACGCCACCAGGGTTTCCAAAAGCTTGAGAGCAGCCATCAAAGATACATCAATTTATCCCAACCTACCTGGAGCAAAGGAAAACGAAGACCAAAAAATACACAAGGAAGATATGAGCCTGAGAGACAAAACAGCCACATAAACCAGAGACCCCATCAGCCTGAGACCTGACGAACTAGATGGTGCCTGGCTGCCACCAATGACCGCCCTGACAGGGAACACAACAGAGAGTCCCTGACGGAACAGGACAAAAGTGGAGTGCAGAACTCAAATTCAAATAAAAAGACCAGACTTAATGGTCTGAGTGAGACTAGAGGAACCCCAGAAGACATGTCATCTGGACTCTCTGTTAACCCAGAACTAAAACTATTCCTGAAGCCAACGCTTCAGACAAAGATTAGACTGGGCTATAAAACATAAATTTATACTCGTGAAGAGTGTGCTTCTTAGGTTCAAGTAGAGATACAAGAGTAAATGGGCATCTCCTGTCCAGAGGCAAGATGAGAAGGTAGAAAGGATAGGAACTGGTTGAACTGACAGCGGAAACCCGGGGTGGAAACGGGGAGTGTGCTGTCACATTATAGGTATTGCAACTAGGATCCCATTGCAATATGTACGTAAATTTTTGTATGAGAAATTAACTTGAGCTGTAAACTTTCACCTAAAGCACAATTAAAAAAAGAAAAAAAGATTTATGGAAGACTTGATAACAATCTGCGATATGCAGATGACACAACCTTGCTTGCTGAAAGTGAAGAAGACTTGAAGCACTTGCTCAAGAAGATAAAAGACCACAGCCTTCAGTCTGGATTACACTCAATATAAAGAAAACAAAAATCCTCACAACTGGACCAATAAGCAACATCGTGATAAATGGAGAAACTATTGAAGTTGTCAAGGATTTCATTTTACTTGAATCTACAACCAATGCCCATTGAAACAGCAGTCAAGAAATCAAACGATACATTGCTTTGGGCAAATCTGTTGCCAAAAACTTCTTTAAAGTTTTAAAAAGCAACGATGTCATGTTCAGGACCAAGGTGTGCTTGACTCAAACCATGGAGGTTTTAATTGCCACATTTTTATGAGAAAGTTGGACAATAAATAAGCAAGACAAGAGAAGAATTGATGCATTTGAATTATGGTGTTGGGAGAATACTGAATATACTATGGACTACCAGAAGAATGAACAAATCTGTCTTGGAAGAAGTACAGACAGAATTCTCCTTAGACGCATGCATGGATGGCTAGAATTCTTATCCCGTACTTTGGACATGTTATCAGGATGGATCAGTCACTGAAGGACATTATGCTTGGTAAAGTAGATGGTCAGTGACAAAGGAGATGACCTTCAATTAGATGATTGACAAAGTGGCTGCAACAATGGCTTAAGCATAAGGATTGTGAGGATGGCACAGGACCAGGCAGTGTTTTGTTCTGTTGTACAATGGGTTGCTATGAGTCAGAACCAACTCAATGGCACCTAACAACAACAACAGACTGATAAAAAATTCTACAGACAATTAAGTGTTTATAGTCAAGTATTTATGCTGGACACTGTGCTTTGCACTAAGGATATACCGACGATGTCATAATCGCTGCCCTGGAGGGGATCATGAAGTAGTGGGAAGACAGACATAGCAACAAACAGATCCAGTGCACTGGGACAAGTGTTCAGAAAGCGGTATGTATAAGGATATGAAGGCACTTCTTAGGGGAGGTGACGTTTGAAGGGACCCTTGGAGGATGAGTAAAAAAAAAGGTTGCCAAATGGTCAAAGCAGAAAAGGTCCTTCCTATTAGAGAGAAGAGTGAGCATCCCCAAAGGTGTGACAGTTGAGGCTGATTCATGGAGTGGAGAGCCAGGCTCTGTCACAGGAAATACGATTGTGGGAATTACAAGACCTGGGGTTAGAAACGAAACCCTGGTGGTGTAGTGGTTAAGAGCTACGGCTGCTAGCCAAAAGGTCAGCAGTTCAAATTCATCAGGCATTCCTTGGAAACTCTATGGGGCACTTCTACTCTGTCCTATATGGTCGCTATGAGTCGAAATCGACTCGATGGCAGTGGGTTTGGTTTTTAAGGTTAGAAAGGTAGGCAAGAATCAGACCACTTTGCGTGTAGTGGTAAGGACTTTGAACTTTATCCTGAAGGCAATGGCATGTCTCTGAAAGATTATAAACAGAAGTCTAATCAGATTAGGATTTAGAAAGATCACATTGTAGTAAGAGCAGAGAATGGATTGGAGGGAGGGGAGACTAGAAGTAAGAAGATGAATTACAAAGCTGTCCCAATAGTTTCTTTAATAAACGACAAAACCTCTTGGAGGACAGTCATGTTGGAGGTTGTTATAAAACAATTTGAGAAATATTTAGGCAGGGAAATACAACAGGACATGGTGATTAACTGAATGGAGGGGTCGTAGTGGGAGAGAGAGAGAGATTTTGAGAAATTGGCCCTTGTGACTGTGTCCTGAAATTGGTGGTCAGGTGGTGGGAAAGAGGGAAATTCTGGCAGGATGTTTATTTATAGTCTGGAGGCAGAATCCTCCCTCAGTAAAATTCTGGTTTTGCTCTTAAGGGCTTTAACTGAGCGAATGAGACTCACCCACATTATGGAGGATCATCTGCTTTACTTAAACCTGGTGGCTCAGTGGTTAAGCTGTCAGCTGATAACCGAAAGGCTGATGGTTTGAACCCACCAGCTGCTCTGCAGGAGAAAGATGTGGCAGTCTGCTTCCATAAAGAGTACCAAACCAAAACTCATTGCCTTCAAGTCAATTCCAACTTATAGTGACCCTATAGGACAGAGTAGAACGTCCCATAGGGTTTCCAAGGAGCACCTGGTGGATTTGAACTGCTGACGTTTTGATTAGCAGGTATAGCTCGTAACCACTAAGGCCTCCAGGGTTTCAGCATAAAGTTTATAGCCTTGAAAACCCTTTGGGGCAGTCTTATTCTGTCCTTTAAATGCTAATCATATGTAAATACTTCATAGCACTATCTATTGTCTGACCAAACAACTGGACACCATATCCTAGCCAAACTGATAGATAAAATTAACCCTCACAATTAAACACTCTGAGTTTCGTGCCTTAAGAAATTAGGGGGTTAGTGGAGCCATTTCCTGAATCAGAGGACTGATGAGACAGCAGCCTTGGAACCACATAACACAGAGAGGGCTCTGAGACAGTGTACAGAAGGGGGTTGGCACCTTTCCATTGTACATGAGAATAGTATGTCCAGGAAGGCTTTGCTATTGTCTAGTACACCTTTTAGGCTCTCAGCTAGTGTTAGAGCCTAAAACAGCTTACTAATTTTCTTTTCCCTTTGAATTTTTTTTTTGGGGAAAACGAGGAAACGTGGACTTCTGTAAATGGAATTTTTACACTCCTTTCTCCACTTCATGCATGAGTGAGGCCTTGCAGAATAGCCTGACATTATTGGCAAAAACAAACAGCACTAGACTTAAAGGAAGATGACGGTATTTTAGCAAATTTGTTCACAGTATGTTGAAAGGAGAGAGCAGTGTGACTAGGACAGAGAAAGCATTTAACTTCCGTGTAATATAGAAAGCACCTTAGACTTTTCAAATCGCTTCCTCTTGCTTATTAAATAAGAATGGTGGAAAACAGCGTGTAAATCTATCTCCCCTAATCTGTTAGACAGGCAGATGGGATACCCCTCTTTTCGAAGCTCATGTACACACTAAGATAAATGTATATAACACGTTAGATTCTCACTAAACTGGTACAGGCCCCACTCTTCTGCTGTCAAAGCATCTTATGGATTTTCAAACAAACAATATTTCATTTTAGATGAAATCCTTATTACTGTTTGACATTTAGACATGAAACTAGAATGGAAAACTGAATATAAATGTGAATAAAAATGAACTCAGTTAAACTAAAAGTGTGAATGCATTGAGTGTGAACACAATTGCTTGACAGTCTCCAAAGTGGTCTCCTTGTGACTTGCTTTGTCATTCTTGGGACCGCCAGAGATGAGTGTGTTTGGAAGAAACTCTTCTTTTTGGATAACAGTCTGTAAAAGTGCTTTAAAAACCTCTTTGAACAGCAGAACTTTTTTTCAAATGGAACCACATGAACCACGTGCCATATTCAGAACCCAACTTAGAAAGGCATTACAGTCTGGACGGTGAGGGACAGTCAGGCCTCTGGGACCCCTTTTGTGCCCCCAGCCCTTTCCCCAAGGCAACTCCATGGGAGCCTAGAACTATCCTGAGAACCTTCTGAGAACAATTAAGGAAGAAGAGCAGGGATAAACATGACCTCCCTTATGTTAGAAGATACGCACTTCAATCTGGAATTGTCAATTCTTTTGACAATACTTGTTTGGGTGGATGCTTTGAAACTGCCTTCATTCACCTTAGGAAGTGGTAGCTTGCATGCCAGGCATGACTCTTTCCCTATCTGGCTTGGTGCATTCAGACAAATTCTTTTGTCTTTGGTCACATGGACAAGTTTCTTTGATAATTTTGGTAACATCATTTTGAAAATGTGAAAGTGCTTCATGAATGCAAGGCAAAAGGAGCTCATAAAGTTACCAATGATATTCCATAGTTTGCTTTCTATCATGGGAGCTCTGGTGGTACAGTGGTTAGAGCTCTTGGCTGCTAAACAAAAGGTCAGTGGTTCAAACCCACCGGCTGCTTATCTGGAGAAAGATGTGGCAGTCTGCTTCCATAAAGATTACAGCCTTGGAAACCCTGCGGGGCAGTTCTACTTTGTCCTACAGGGTTGCTATGAGGCAGAGTCGACTCAACTGCCGTGAGTTTGGGTTTTTGGTTTCTATCATAGTGGGTATGAATTTTATTTCCGGACTCAGATGTGTAAAAAATGTTACGCTAAGTTGTTTTCCTAAATTTAATGAAATCTCTCGCTGGTCTCTTATCCCATGAGACCAGCAGAAAACTCAGTCCCAGTCATTGCATGTTCTCCTCTCCAAACCAGACCAGGTTCATGGGAAAGTTCCCAGGGTCTTGAGGTGAGCAGATCATTGGGGGTCGTTTTCCTGCTTACAGGTGAATTGCTAATCATCCTGTGAATTTCATCTTAAAATCAAATGTTTTTAAATTTATATTGTTACTTTGAGACATTTTGGGGGCAAGAATGCTGTACCCTTCCAAAGATGACTCATCTCAAAATGGGTTTCCGGGGAGTGTGATGAACAACCCACAGGAACATTCTCCTGGGATGCCTGTAGGCACTCTACTAAATGATGAGGTCCTCTAAAACAGGTGCTTTGGAGCTTTAACAAATGGTCCTGAGACCATTTTTGCTGCACCATCAACATCACTTATTTTCTATTGGTATAAGAGCACTGTGTATCATACCATCGGAGCTGTTTACAATATTGGCAATGTCTATGTTCCTGCCCTGCCCCCTCATCTCTCTTCCAGGATATGTTTTCTGTAATAGATGTGCTGGCTTTTTTTTCACTGGCACATTTGATATCAGCTGCCTGACAGTAAATACTGCATGGTGCTAGAGATTGTCTCCAACCTGATTTCTTAATCCTTAACTTGTTCCAATATTTATACGGCTGAGTTAGCACATGAGATGCTATAAAACACTGGGACTGATCTGAGATAGACAAAAAAGCCTTCCAAGTTCTACAAATTTCCCTCCTAAAGACTTTATTTTTAGAGTCAGGGAGAAAACAGGCTAAAGTCCATTTACAGAAGGTGAACTTTGAAATCTAGGCTGCTGAGACTCAGTAGAGCCTCAGATGTTTAATGTAATCAATCACAACTGCCTTGAAATAAATTTGAGCTGCCATTTTGCAACTTGCCTTCTTATGTATAAAAATGGAACGGAAGGGTAAAAATCTTACTGCCCGTAGGCCACTCTGAAATTCCATTGGTTTCAAAAGCTATTTTTAAGTGGGGTGGAAAATGTGAGGCTTCAAGACTATGTAGTGTCTCCAGCCAAACTCCTCTAGCAAATGCAGTGAAAAAGAAAATTGGCAAAAAAAAAAAAAAAACCAAACACGGGCGCACACACACACACAAACCCACGAAACTTTACCCCACCTGTTGCATGAAGAATAGGGTGATTATGTATAATGAAAATTTCTAATTTGCAACCCTGTGGGATTAGTAAAGAAAAATAGGAATTGCTGACATATTTTGGTACCAACTCATTAACAAGTTGTGGAGGAGGCTGCTAGCTGCTCACCAAAATCACTTTTCCATTGTTTTCACAGTAACAGAAACTACGCAATGGCTACCCACATACACTACGTATCCCAGTTTCCCTTGCAGTTAGGTGAGGCCAGCTGACATAAAAGTAGGATGTGGTAGTTTCTAGTCTCATGCATAAACTTCAGAATGGCTTTTTATATTTTGGTAGTAGTATACACAAGAAAAAAAGAACCTGAAGTCATATGCCCTAAAATTGTTAAATCCTTAAAGCAGCAAGTAATCAAGGAGATTCATCAGAGCTATCAATATCTATGACTGGGGCAGAGATGCCTCCTCAAAGTAGAGTCAACCTTAATGATATGGATGGAATCAAGCTTTCAGAGCCTTCACTTGCCAATGTGGCACGACTCAAAATGAGAAGACACAGCTGCAAACATTCATTAATAATCGGAACATGGAATGTACAAAGTATGAATCTAGGAAAATTGGAAATCATCAAAAATGAAATGCAATGCATAAACATTGACATCCTAGGCATTAGTGAGCTGAAATGTACTGGTATTGGCCATTTTGAATCAGGCAAGCATATGGTCTACTATGCCCGCAATGACAACTTGAAGAGGAATGGCATTGCATTCATTGTCAAAAAGAACATTTCAAGATCTATCCTGAAGTACAGTGCTGTCAGTGATAGAATAATAATCATACACCTACAAGGAAGACCAGTTAATAGGACTATTATTCAAATTTACTCACCAAACACTAAGGCCAAAGATGAAGAAATTGAAGATTTTTACCAACTTCTGTAGTCTGAGATTGAAAGAACATGCAATCAGGATGCATTGATAATTACTGGTGATTGGAATGTGAAAGTTGGAGAGAAAGAACAAGGATTGGTAGTTGGAAAATATGGCCTTGGTGGTGGAAATGATGCCAGAGATCTCATGATAGAATTTTTCAAGACCAATGACTTCCTTATTGCAAATATATTTTTTCACCAACATAAATGGTGACTATTTTTTTTATACACATGGACCTCACCAGATAGAATACACAGGAAACGGGTCAACTACATCTGCAGAAAAAGACAATGGAAAAGCTCAATATCATCAGTCAGAACAAGGCCAGGGGCTGACTGTGGAACAGACCATCAATTGCTTATATTCCAGTTCAAGTTGAAACTGAAGAAAATTAGAACAAGTCCACGAGAGCCAAAGTACGACCTTGAGCATGTCCCACCTGAATTTAGAGACCATCTCAAGAACAGATTTGATGTGCTGAACACTAATGACTGAAGATCAGATGAGCTATGGAATGACATTGAGGACATTAAACATGAAGAAAGCAAGAGATCATTAAAAAGGTAGGAAAGAAAGGAAAGACAAAAATGGACGTCAGAAGAGACTCTGAAATGTGCTCTTGAACATCAGGTAGCTAAAACAAAAGGAAGAAAAGATGAAGTCAAAATTTCAAAGGGCGTCTTGAGAAGACAAGGTAAAGTATTGTAACAACATGTGCAAAGACCTGAAGGTAGAAAACCAAAAGGGAAGAACATGCTCAGCATTTCTCAAGCTGAAACAATTGAAGAAAAAATCAAGTCTCAAGTTGCAATGTTGAAGGATTCTACAAAGAAAATATTAAATGACACAGGAAACTTTAAAAGAAGATGGAAGGAATACACAGTCACTATACCAAAATGAACTGGTCAACTTTCAACCATTTCAGGAGTAACATATGATCAGAAACTGATGGTACTGAAGGAAGAAGTCCAAGCTGCTCTGAAGGCATCAATAAAAAACAAATCTTCAGGAACGACGGAATACCAACTGAGATGTTTCAACAAGCAGATGCAGCACTGGAAGTATTCACTTGTCTATGCCAAAATGTTTGGAAGACAGTTACCTCGCCGACTGACTGGAAGTAATCTATATTTATGCCTATTCCCAAGAAAGATGATACAACTGAATGTGGAAATTATTGAAAAATATCAATAACACACGCAAGTAAAATTTTCCTGAAGATCATTCAAAAGTGGCTGCAGCAGTATATTGATAGGGAACTGCCGGAAATTCAAGTCAGTTTCAGAAGGGGACATGGAACCAGCAATGGCTGATGTCAGATGGATCTTGGCTGAAAGCAGAGAATACCAGAAAGATGTTTACCTGTGTTTTATTGACTATCCAAAGGCATTCCATTGGGTGGATCATAACAAATTGTAGATAACATTGTGAAGAATGGGAATTCCAGAACAGTTAGTTGTGCTCATGAGGAGCCTGTACATAGATAAAGAGGCAATTATTGGAAAAAAATAAGTGGATACTGCATGGATTAAAGTCAGGAAATGTGTGCTTCAGGGTTGCATGCTTTCACCATACTTATTCTATTTGTATGCTGAACAAATAACCTGAGAAGCTGGACCATATGAGGAAGAATGGGGCATCAGGATTGGAGAAAGACTCATTAACAACCTGCGCTATGCAGATGACACAACCTTGCTCGCTGAAAGTGAAGAGGACTTGAAGCACTTACTAATGAAAATCAAAGACCACAGCCTTCAATATGGATTGCACCTCAACATAAAGAAAACAAAAATCCTCACAGCTGGACCCATGAGCAACATCATGATAAATGGAGAAAAGACTGAAGTTGTCAAGGATTTCATTTTACTTGGACCCACAATCAACACCCATGGAAGCAGCAGTCAAGAAATCAAAAGACCCATTGCGTTGGACAAATCTGCTGCAAAAGACCTTAAAGTGTTGAAAAGCAAGGATGTCACCATGAAGACTAAGGTGCACCTGACCCAAGCCATGATGTTTTCAATCACCTCATTTGCATGCTAAAGTTGGATGATGAATTAGGAAGACAGAAGAATTGATGTCTTTGAATTGTGATTTTGGTGAAGAATATTGAATATACGGACCATGGACTACCAAAAGAATGAACAAATCTCTCTTGGAAGAAGTACAACCAAAATTCTCCTGAGAAGCAAGGATGGTGAGACTACATCTCACATACTTTGGACATGTTATCAGGAGAGATCGTTCCCTGAAGAAGGACATCATGCTTGGTAAAGTAGAGCATCAGCGAAAAAGAGGAAGATCCTCAATAAGATGGATTGACACAGTGGCTGCAATAATGGGCTCAAGCATAAAAACACTTGTGAGGATGGTGCAGGACCGAGCAAGGTTTCATTGTGTTGTACATAGGGTTGCTATGTGGGGGAACCTACTTAAGGGCACCTAACAACAACAATCAATCAATAACTAACATCCTACATGGATATGGTGAGCAACCAGTTCACAGCTATATTTGATTTTACTTATATTCATCACCAGGTGTTCAGTACAGAAGTAGCATAAACTCTTTTTAGAATATGATCATATCCTTAAGTCAGGGAAAAATATAGGGGTTAGATGAGATGAAGAGGCATTTAAAGAAATATTGAAAGTTAATGGAGATTTTAATTCACATTGAGAGATCAATGTTGGAATGTGTAGGTATCGTAGGGGTTGGAGGGCTGGCATGTTAGAATACTTAGAAGTAGAATTGAAAACAAGAGGAGAAGGCTTATGTCAAAGTAGAATTGGAGGGCCAGGGGACAGGAGAGTGGATAAGAATAAGAGTATAATTTGATAGCAGGCTTTGGAACAAGAGTTTCTGGAAACAGTCTAGCAGTTTGACATTAGGAGAAACTGGATATCAAAGGGAATGTAAGGCAGATGTCTACAAAGTCTGAGCAGGTGGGTTGGCCACCTGGAGATCCACAGAAACTGAAGAGGCAAGACAAAGAAGGCGAAACTAATGCACAGTAAAAATACAAAGGAGAGATCCTGAGAGTGAGGCCAAGATGGCCCCAGCCAGATGCTTTCTAAGTTGCAGTTAGGAGTACTAACTCTGTAAAGGAGGTTACCTACCATTTCATCTTTGCTCCTTTGTCATCTCCTATGGAGTTAATCATGGCAGAAGTGAAACTCAGAGAGTTCCTGTGATAAGGAAGGGAATCATCCCATCATTCTTGTAATGGGGAAAAATTGTGCACTGTCTCATAAGGTACAGTTGTAATGGCATAAGGCTTTCAGGAACTGCTGTGTTTAGGCTCAGTCAGTGTCAAAGTCTTGGTGCTTTTTCTAAATGAAGCAGTCACACTGAGGTTAAATGAGGAGAAACAGTATAAGTGGGCCTGAACAGCCCTTTGGAGATCCAAGGATACCGACTATTTTGCTCAAGGTCCTTGAATTTTTAGATGAACCAAACTCCAAGAAGAAATGAATACAATTTGCAATAGATTTTCTCATTTCAGAATTGCAATTGTGTTCCTGGAATCTTCCTGTGAACAGGAGGACTCAGCCTTTCAAATGGGAAGTAAACTTTCCTCTAATCATTTTTAATAAAAAAACAGGGGACAGGTTATTCTAGGATGGCAATGTCATTTTGAATTTCGTGGTTCTCTACAGCAGGTTCCAGCGGGTCTTGATTTATATATGAATTCTCATGATTTTAAAGATGAAGCAGCTTTAGTTTGGGTTTCTACTTTCCAATTAACAAACATATTACTTTATGATAACTTTGGTTTAATAACTAACAAGCATGATTAACGTGAGGTCAATTATATTTGAAGCAACAGGGCAATGTTCAGAGTCATGTGTGCCTCTTTCCTTAGAGATAACAATATCCAATGTTGTTATGAATTTCCATGAGAATTCGCAATAAGACTTGTGTCTTTGCTGAAGGTCTTTGTAGTTTTTAGGTGCCATGCAATTGGTTTCGATTCGTAGTGACCCCGACATATAATAGAATGAAACACTGCCCGGTCCTGGGCCATCCTCACAGTTGTTGCTATGTTTGAGCCCATTGTTTGTAACTGGAACTAAATGAAGTAACAAACAAGCTTCATGTAGGAAAACAGAGATGGGAAAGGAGATACAAAAATAAAATAACCAGGTAGCCAGCTTTGTGTATATGCATATGGTTTTATGTTTTGAAGACTATGCCTCAGTCATAGAAGACGCCAAATAACTGAGTCTGGATTAAGAACGAAACATATAAGCTGAGTTCTTTCCTTCATAGTTTTATTGTTCCCCTGACACCAAGCTTTCCTCCCATTTGGAACCCTCAGATATTCCACACATGTTTTATTGGACTTAAAAGAAATCTTGCCATTCTGGTGGCTTTGTTTCCAAACTCTTAAAACACCTAGTTAAAAGTTCTGCCCCTGGGATTCAAGCTTTGACTATGCCTTGAATATGTAACAGGGCTTTTGTTTTATGAACTTGTGAGATTTTTCTGTTCCTTTCTTTATGCCAGTCCACATCTCCAGAAAATTTGGGAGAAGGATAGTTCCTGGGCAAGGCTTCCTGTTTTCTTCCAGAGCCTATTTTTCTTGCCAATTTTCCTCATGGTCTTTGCCTAAAGAGAAAAGGAAGTTCCAATAGGGGCCTGATTTGCATGGTTAATATGAAACCAACTTCAGGTCTGATTTGTAATTTTCCAAGAACAAACACATTACTTTATGGCAAGCAAATACTCTAATAGCCTTACTTTCGATTTAGAGACCAACAAGCATGAATAACAGAGGTTCAATGTAGAAGATCCAGGAGATTATCCCACTTGAGTCCTATTCCTTCTAGCATGTCCTCCCAGACTATAAACCCTGGAAAGCTAGAAACTACATTTGACAGATTCCTTTTGAGTTATGAGTGACTCTAACCTTTATTCTCCACATGAAAAGAGCAAGAGGTGGTGGCCATAGGCACGAAGTTCTAAACTTCTGGCAAGTATAGAACAGAGGCAGTGTGGCTCTGGGGTTGGCAGCTGCAGAGCAGATTTCTTGCTTCAATAATTCCCAATTGCAACAGGGCCCATACCATCAACAGATCCCTTAAAATGTCAGTTCTCTGGAGTGGCTCTAGAAGCTGTTTCTGAAAGTTCAGTCTAGAATCCTTTCTTTCAACTTGTGCCGTGGTTTTGTGACTTATATTCCATGATAATCTCCCTTCTCTTTATATTATCTACAGTGGTTTCTGTCGCCTGCAACAAAAAACTGACTGATAGAGTCAACCTCATTGGAAAAACTCAATGGCAGGATCCTTGTAGGCTTCTTAAAGAGTCACACTTAGGCTTACTCTCTCCTCTCTGTCTCCCCTCCATTCTTACTGGTGGCCCCAGGAATGTGTCCTGGCCACATATTTTTTCTAGCTGTCACCACCTTTTCTTTATTTTCTGAGATCTCATTCTTGTAAGATCTCAATCGTGTAAGATTATAAGAAAATGATATGAATGTTTACACATCCTTATTCACTAAACCCACATTCATTTTAAGTTTTTTTTTTTTTATCATTAGCCATATTCATTTTAAGTTTTAGGTCATGGATTATCATAGAAAGCAAGGTGGGGTTTTTCATAAAACAGAAACCAGTAGATGACAGAGGTATATCTACCCTTTGTGAAGTTTCATAGGAGTTGTACCCTGTACACAGTGAACTGGAAAAAGAACATGAGTTACACATCACTAGTGTCTTCTTCTGCATACTTCTTAGCTGACTCCCACACAGTAGTTATGCCCCCTTTAATTTCCAGGGACAACCTTCATTAGGGTTACTCCTTCTTCTAACAGGTGAAATGCATCCATGCTTTCAAATTCTAGCGATTCACTTGTATATGGAAATATGCCTGTAATTCTAGTGTCCTTGCTGCCACTCCTGCTCGCAACATCCCATGTTATAGCCAGTCACCTCAAGTAGTCCCCGATACTTATTTCTAGCTTAACAAACTTCTAAACCTCAGGTTTGGTCTGCCCCTTGTAAACTGCTTGCAGTTGGAGGACTGGTCCTTGAACTGGTTCCTCAGAATTGCACAGGTTGTGTAACTGTTTTCCTTTATTCTGTCTTTGCCAAGATATCAGAGTTTTCAGAGGCTATTTATTCGTTTCAAAGATGAAAAATTGAAGAGTTTTATCACCTTCTGCAGTCTGAAATTGATCGAACATGCAATCAGTATGAGTTGATAATTACTGGTGATTGGAATGGGAAAGCTGGAAACGAAGAAACATCAGTAGTTGGAAAATATGTCCTCGGTGATAGAAACAATGGTGGAGATCGAATGATAGAATTTTGCAAGGCCAACAACTTCTTCATTGCAAATACCTTTTTTCACCAGCATAAATGACAACTATACACATGGACCTCACCAGATGGAATACACAGGAATTAAATTGACTACATCTGTGGAAAGAAAGGATGGAAAAGCTCAATATCATCAGTCAGAACAAGGCCAGGGACCAACTGTGGAACAGACTACCAATTGCTCATATGCAAGTTCAAGTTGAAACTGAAGAAAATCAGAGCAAGTCCATGAGAGCCAAAGTACGACCTTGAGTATATCCCACCTGAATTTAGAGACCTTATCAAGAATAGATTTGACACCTTAACACTAAAGACTGAAGACCAGATGAGTTGTGGAATGACATCAAGGAAATCATACATGAAGAAAGCAAGAGGTCATTGAAAAGACAGGAAAGAAAGAAAAGACCAAGATGGATGTCAGAGGAGACTCTGAAACTTGCTGTTGGATGTCAAGTAGCTAAAGTAAAAGGAAGAAATGAGGAAGTCAAAGAGCTGAACAGATGATTTGAAAGGGTGGCTTGAGAAGATAAAGTATTATAAGGACATGTGCAAAGAGCTGGAGATAGAAAACCAAAAGGGAAGAACACGCTTGGCCTTTCTCAAGCTGGAAAAACCAAAGCCTCAAGGTGCAATAGTGAAGGAATCTCTGGGGAGTATATTAAAACACACAAGAAGCATCAAACAAAGTTGGAAGAAATACACAGACTCATTATACCAAAAGGAATTAGTTGACGTTCAATCATTTCAAGAGGTAGCATATGATCAGGAACCAATGATATTGAAGGAAGAAGTTCAAGCTGCAATGAAGGCATTGGTGAAAAAGAAGGTCCAGGAATTGACGGAATATCAATTGAGGTTTCAACAAACAGATGCAGTGTGCTGGAAGTGCTCAATCATCTATGCCAAGAAATATGGAAGACAGCTTCCTGGCCAACTGACTGGGAGAGATCCATCTTTATGCCTATTCTCAAGAAAGGTGATCCAACCCAATGTGGAAATTATTGAACAATATCATTAATATCACACACAAAATTTTACTGAAGGTCATTCAAAAGTGGCTGTAGCACCATATTGACAGGGAACTGCCAGAAATTCAGGCTGGATTCAGGAGAGGACATGGAACCAGGGATATCATTGCTGATGTCAGATGGATCCTGGCTGAAAGCAGAGAATACCAGAAAGATGTTTACCTGTGTTTTATTGACTATGCCAAGGCATTCGACTGTGGGGATCATAACAAATTATGGTTAGCATTGTGAAGAATGGGAATTTCAGAACACTTAATGGTGCTCACGAAGAACCTTACATAGATCAAGAGGCAGTAGTTTGAACAGAACAAGGGGATACTGCATGGTTTAAAGTCAGGAAAAGTATGCATTAAGGTTGCATCCTTTCACCATAACTATTCAATCTGCATGCTGAGCAAATAATTTGAGAAGCTGAACCATATGAAGAAGAACAGGGCATCAGGATTGGAGGAAGACTCATTAACAACCTGCATTATGTAGATGACACAACCTTCCTTGCTGAAAGTGAAGAGGACTTGAAGCACTTACTGACGAAGATCAAAGACCACAGTCTTCAGTAGGGATTACACCTCAACATAAAGAAAACAAAAACCCTCACAGCTGGACCAAGAAGTGACATCATGATAAACGGGGAAAGGATTGAAGTTGTCAAGGATTTCATTTTACTTGGATCCATGATCAACACCCACGGAAGCAGCAGTCAAGAAATCATTGAGCAAATGATTGGGCAAATCTGCTGCAAAGGACTTCTTTAAAGTGTTGAAAAGCAAAGATGTCACTTTGAAGATTAAGGTGCATCTTACCCAAGCCATGCTGTTTTCAATCACATCTTATGCATGTGAAAGCTGGACAATGAATAAGACTGAAGAATTGACCCCTTTGAATTGTGGTGTTGGTGAAGAATATTGAATATACCATGGACTACTAAAAGAATGAACAAATCTGTCTTTGAAGAAGTACAACCAGAATGTCCCTTAGAAGCAAGAATGGCGATACTGTGTCTTACGTACTTTGGACATGTGGGCAGGAAGAATCAGTCCCTGGAGAAGGACATCATGCTTGGTAAAGTACAGGGTCATCAGAAAAAAGGAAGACCATTGATGAGATGAATTGACACAGTGGCTGTAACAATGGGCTGAAGCATAACAAGGATTGTAGGGATGGCACAGGACCAGGCAGTGTTTCGTTCTGTTGTGCATAGGGTCGCTATGAGTCAGAACTGACTCGACAGCACCTAACAAAGACAAAAACAACATTTATTCTTTTAAGAATCAAAGACTCCAAAGAGATGTTTAGGATAGAACAGGGTGTGCAGAACAGACTTCAGGCAGATGGGAATTTAGAAATCAGATTAAGGATTTTTGATTGCATTTTGAAGAATTCATACTCCATCCAGGTCCAGGAGAAGTCAAAACAGTGGGAAAAACATATGACAATGACAAAGAAGTAGCTACATGCACAAATATATAAGAGAGAGTTTTATACTTCTATAAGTGGGAAAAACGAGTATATCCATTTGGCTTCTTTGACTATGCTTACACCACATGTCGTTGTTATTGTTAAGTGCCATTGAGTCCATTATGATTCATAGTGACCTTATAGGACAGAATAGAGCTGCCCCATAAACTCTTTAATTATTATGGGCCTGCTTTTCTTCTGAGGGCTTATTTATACCATGCCAGATAGCCAGTGACAATCTTGGCAGTGTAGCAGAACTAGGATGGAATAAAGTTCGTGATTATTTGAGTCCTTACAAGCAAGGGACCAATCCTTTGGGGAAAGTTTTAGGGGAATTCCTTTCTACCTTCTGGTAAAAACAGCCTTTTTCACATTGGGCTGATGCAATTAAAGCCACGCCTTTTAAGGAGGACAGAATGGTACAGTGAAAAAAGGCCTCGATTTGAAGTGAAAAGTCCTGGGTATGAATTCTAATCTATTTATTAATAGTATGTTGACTTGGTCAAGTCAATTACTCTCTTGAAATCTTTTTATTCAGTTATTTATACCATACTTTAGATGAAGGTTTACAGAACAAACTAATTTATCATTAAACAGTTGGCATGATATTGTTTTATGACATTGGTTAACAACCCCACATGTCAACACCCTCCCTTCTCGACCTTGAGTTCCCTAATACCAGCTTTCCTGTCCCTTCCTGCCTTCTAGTCCTTGCCCTAGGGCTGGTGTGCCCCTTTAGTCTTATTTTGTTTTATGTGCCTATCTAATCTTTGGATGAAGGTTGATCCTCAGTAGTGCCTTCATTACTGAGTTGAAAGGGTGCCTAGGGGCCATACTCTCAGGGTTTCTCCAGTCTCTGTCAGACCAGTAAGTCCGGTCTTTCTTTTTGAGTTAGACTTTTGTTCTACATTTTTCTCCAGCTCTGTCCTGGACCCTCTAGTGTGATCCCTGTCAGCAGTTAGTGGTGGTAGCCAGGCACCATCTAATTATACTGGACTCAGTCTGATGGATGCTATGGTAGACGTGGTCCATTAACTCCTTTGGACTAATCTTTCCCTTGTATCTTTAGTTTTCTTTATTCTCCCTTGTTTCCGAAGGGGTGAGGCCATTGGAGTATCTTAGATGGCTGCTCAGAGGCTTTTAAGACCTCGGGCTCTACTCACCAAAGTAGAATGTAGAACATTTTCTTTATAAACTATGTGATATCAATTAAGCTAGATGTTCCCCGAGACCATGGTCCCCCACAGCCCTCAGACCAGCAATTGGGTCCCTCCCTCAGGCAGTTTGGATGTGTTTATGGAGCTTCCACGACCTTGCCTTATGCAAGTTGTGCTGGCTTTCCCAGTATTACTCTCTTGAAATCTTAATTCACCATCTTGAAGATGTCAATATTTATATTTTTAGATTTTGTGCCCCTCCAGGATTAGTGGAAAGGTCAAATGGGACAATATATTTGTTGACAATGTGCAAACAGTTAAATGCTTTAGACACGTTAAGGGTCAAATCAGATGATCTCTGTTAAAAAATCAAATATTTCCTGGTTAGCGTAGCAAACGAACTCATTATCAGCCATAACTTCTGAATCAGTTAGCTTCTTTTAGTTATGAGTAAAAAAATTGCCTCCAGTGGTCATAAACAAATACACGGATTTATTGCAAAGCTCCTGGGTGCTTCAGAATTGAGAGGAGATTGAAGGACCAGGCTTGGGAAAATGGACAGAAGCCAAGAGAGTCAAGAATCAGGAGACACTGGAACTGTATTTTATCAGAAGCAGCCTGCTCCCAATGTAACTACCTCCAGTACTATGTATAGGACAGGACCTCTGCTACTGAAGAATCCCCTTCTCCTCCTGATTAATGAAGAGGTTTCTATCACCTCTGCTGCTGTAAATGAGCTTGAGTAGTCCTTTTGCTTTGGTGTTTTAAGGTCAGGACTAAAAGCCCTGGGTAGAAGCATCTTATTGGCTGAGTCTGAGTTACGATGTACCCGTAGGCTGGCTGCCACGCTTCAGCTGGAGGGAGCATCAGGTGCCTTTAGCTTCCACAGTGGCATGCAGGGAGCTGCTACCATTAATGCCACATACAATGGTGTGGGGGTACATAATAGAAACAATAAGCTTTGATGTGAATTCAGGATAGCGAAATTTCAGCTAAACATTAATGGGGGAGAAGAGGATGTTCAGTAACAAAGGACTGTGATGAGTAGAGTATTGAAATAAAAAAGGGTCTCAGAAACAATGAATAGTGGGAGGGTACCAAAGATTTACTTTACGTATTTCATAATTTTTTTTCAGCCGAGTTCTATTAACAAACACTCCCTGAAAAAAAAAAAAATACCTAAAAATTCCTTCAGGTTGCACAGTTCTTAGAATATCGCGTTTCTAAGCTGGAGGGACCTCAGAGCTCCAAGTCAATCATTCTATACATGAAGAAACCAAGGCTGAGTGAGTTCATGTGAATACACATGCCCCACAGCAAATTAAGGACAGAGCCAGGACAAGAATTTAGTTTTCCAGACTCTAATCCATTGTCATTTTCATAGTATCACACAGCATCTCTTGCTTAAAACCTATAATTTTTTCTTTCCTGGCAGGAAAAGGAAGGGATGTTTAACATCTTAATTAGAAAATATGCTTAGCACTATTTACTGACGCCATTTAGCTAGACCACTGACTTCTGCACTTACCTATAACTTCTGTCTGTACAGGCACTCTGACTTGATATCTGAACCAAGAAGTTGCAAGGAAACCGTCATAATTATCTCAGAAAGAAGAGCCTGGTTTAATCAAATTGATATTTTTAGAGCATCCACTATATGGAATGTCAGTCAGTATAGGAGATGAGCCAGATGTGTCTCCTAACCTTGAAGATCTCACAGTCTACCAAGAGTGAAATAGACAAGCCTACAAACAGAATACGAAATGAATTTTGAATGTGATAAGAAAGGTACTAATTACATGCTATGAATTTTCTAAGAAGAATAACCACATCTTAAACCATTAGATTTTTCTGTGCTAGAGACTTTCACTACTTAATCATACCCAGTTCTCTAGACTCTGAGTATAAGGGAGAGTCACACCTTGTTCTCTCTCTTACGTGACTAGTTCTGGCCAATGGGCTGCAAGAAGAAATGATATGTGCAATTTCTAAGCTGAAGTATTTAATTGAAGTTGTCACAAGCCTCAGATGGTACACCTATAAGAAAGTGGAACCCTCCTGAGCCTAGGTGACTGAGTCACTGTATGGGGGTCAGTTGCTCTGGAAACTCCCCTGGAGTCACAGTAGGTACTGTATGAGCAAGAAAAAACCTTTGTTGAATTATATCACTAAAAATTTTGGGGTTGTTCATTACCACAGCATTACCTAGCTTATCCTGAGTAATATATCTGCATCCCACCCACTGCCCTATTTATGATACATAAATAAATAAAAATATAATTATAAACAAATATGTACATAAGAACTTAAATTTATTTAATAATTTGAATATCATTTTGATAAATATAAAATAAGTAAAATAATGATTAAATATTTTAAAAGCATAAATATGTAAATAAATTTAAATATATCAATATTTTACATATCAATATAATATATATATATATCAAAACCAAACACATTTCCATCAAGTCAATTCCGGCTCATAGTGACACTATAGGACAGAGTAGAACTGCCCCATGGGGTTTCTAAGGAGTGGCTGATGGATTTGAACAGCTGACCTTTGATTAGCAGCCAAGCATATATGTAACCAAAAAACCAAACCCAGTGCCGTCGAGTTGATTCCGACTCATAGCGACCTTATAGGACAGAGTAGAGCTGCCCCACAGAGTTTCCAAGGAGCACCTGATGGATTCGAACTGCTGGCCCTTTGGTTAGCAGCTGTACATATACATAAAAACTTAATACACACACAAACACATTACAGCCTTGTATTATTTATTTCCATGGGCAATTTAATGCTTGGAAACCTAGAAATCTGTTTGAAGTTCAAGTTGTCTCTCCATCTTTCTTCTTCTCCTAACCTTAACTATTTCTGTGCATTCAGGAAAAAAAGAGTTGCATTTCTCCCTTTCTAATATCACCTGATGTCCTGGCACAAAGCCAAGCCTTTTATAGAATCCATCCAACTCTGATTATAGTCTAAGAGTTTTAAATCAACAGGCAGAAAACATGAAAATATAGAAAGTTCAAATTGGGTGAGTGGAGAAGTATAGTCTCAGGAGCCCTAATGTTGCCTAAAGCACAATAAATAAATCAATAAAAAAAGAATGAGAGAACTGCTGCCAAAAGTAATATTCCATTTAAACGATAAACCATTGTCATTGTGGGGAAAAATGAACCAAGTTCATAAATTTTTGCAAGATTTTTATTTGTTTTTTAACTTTTTTTGGCAAGGTGGTGGTGGGGTGAGTTGCACTGTACATAGCCAAGGAAATCAAAAGTGGTATTTCTAGCCAGTTGTACTCTCCAAGAAATGTGAAATCACTCCAAGCTAAAGGCATATAGTACTGCCTGAAGTCTACTGAAATTTTTCCAAAGTATGTCCAAATTAAGGCTTCCCAGTTCCATTGCTCTATTGGTGCCGTCAAATAGAGCAATTGCAAATTACAAAACTTATAGGAAAACTGAAGTATTTTTTTAAATAAGACGACACGTGTCACAAATAGGTTCATTCATTTGAAAATATGTAACACCAACAGATCTTTTTTTTTTCTTTATACACCATACCAGTCCTTTGGTCTTGTTATTTTGTGACTTTCTTGGTTTCTTGTCAACTCCTTTGACTGCATCCAAGGGAAACTTGGAGAAGTACTTAAAAAAGAAATAGCTGGGAAACTCTAGGCCATTCTGTTTTACTTAATGCCAGGACTTAACCTTTGTTGATGTAACGTTTTCTTTGCAAATAGTGCAAAGTAGAAATTTCCCTAGGATCACAGTCCAGCCCTCCCCAGAGCCAAATTCAGCCTCAAAGTTGCTGTTTTCAAGTGTAATGACATTTATTCAGTCCCAGCTCATTTCCTACTTTTCCGCTGAAACACTCCCCACAGCAGTATTTAACAATAGAGTCATTTGGACAATAAGCTTATTTGGTTCTGAATTTTGGATTTCTCAAGGAAGCATAAATATTTGTCCACCATTGGTATTTTGGGCTCTGATGAAGGGCCCACACTGTACCACCAGCTCGACCTTTTTATTTCTCTTGGAGACACACGTAAATTTCTTCTAAATTCATTCATTTTGTTTCACCTGCTGGGAATCATGTTGACATACAATACTGTAAGAACCTATTGAGAAATCCTCTGTGCTGTCGTTGATGTGTTTTCATTTGCGTGCAGAGGAGGGTTTTATTGTGTAACCCTCCACTGACACCCTATTCATGCTTTCTATTATCCCTCTAGCTTTGTCTTTAGCTAAACGCATTCTTTTTTTTTCCCCCTCCTCCAAGTGATCATTTGTATGAAGATTTGCATTTAAATAGATGTGGGAAGTACATTAACAACACCTACACTAGCCACGTAAAAGGTGCACAGTATTTGTTGCTGCCAGACATGAATGGGAAAAAAATTCAATGAATGTTTTGTAAAGAGAGTCCTCAGGTAGCTGTATTTTAGACACAAAGACACTTCATTAGATTGTATTTAATACTGATTATGCATGCAGAAGCTTATGAATACAAATACCCTATTCCCACGGGAGATGCTGCGAAATCCTGCTACATGCATGTGCTCACTACGGGAGCCAAACATTTCAGTGTTCGGGTTGACTCCAAAGGCCCCTAAGTGGGGTTACAACCCATTGCAGGGTTGGCTAATTTTGACCTTTATGTTCTTGCTAATAGAATGAGGAAGGAAAGGGAGAAAGAACTTAAAATAAGCTGCATTTCGGTCTCCACTTAGGGCTTTTTTTCTTGAGCAGCTCAAACAATAAACATTTTTGTAAGAAGCCTAAATACCAAAGACAAAAAACAAAATACCAAAGACAGGGAAGGGAAAAAGAAAGAAGAGAAAGGGAACAGAGAACAGGGTGGGATGAGAGAGAAGAATGCTTAGTGAGATTTTAGATGGCTATCCAGTTGTTTTTCTTTTTTGTCTTTTATTGCGGTAAACGTGCATATCAAGGGGGTCCCTGGGTGGTGCAAATGGTTAAATGCTCCACTCCCAGCTGAAAGATTGGTGGTTCAAACCCCCCAAAGGTACCTCGGAAGACAGACCTGGTGAACTCTTTCCAAGAGGTCACAACGTTGAAAATGGTGTGAAACAGATCTATTCTGGGCACATGGGGTCTCCCTGAGTCAGAATTGACTCGACAGCAACTAACAACAACAAACATGTGATAAAACATTTGTCGTTTCAACATTCCTCACATGTACAATGCAGTGACATTGTGTTCGTCGTGTTGTTTAAACATCACCATTATCCATTTCCAAATTTTCCCACCACTCTGAACAGAATCTCAGTGTTCCCTAAGCAATGAGTCCTCTTCGCCCTCACTTCTATCCAGTTTTTAATTAAAAGAAAAAACGCGAGAAGAAGAGGGAAAGAGAGAAAAAGACCAGAAAAAAAAAAAAAAAAAAAGGAAAAATGGAAGGAAAAGACATGCTAAAAGGTAATATAAATCAGAGAACAACAAGTTCAACTGCAGGGGAGGGAGAGCAAGAAGAGAGAGAGGGAGATGAAAAAGAACTGAAGAAAGACTGTGAGAGAACCTTTGCACTTCATATATAAAGCAGAGACACTGGGTTATCATTCAGTATTACGAGAGAGAAAATTAAATTGGTCTTGGCAAAAAGATTCTATTAAGGGATAATATCTTTCCTTTTATGGTTAATTATTTTATGTTTACAATAGTCAATGTATATTATTTTTACAGTAACACATGGCTTAGCATAAATAATTTACCCAGGATATATGGCTAATTTCTAATTAACTTCTAATGCTGTTAGTTTGCTTTCGATTAAAGCCCTTTCTCTTTCTAACAAGTCCTTGAAGGTGAGCAGACGACCTAATTATAGGCATTCATTGTGGAATATTTATATTTAGCAATTTAAAAAGGTAATATCAATCTAGAAATGTAGTGGAAAATAAAGTGGAAGAGAAAAAGGTTTCAGCGGAGGGAGGAAAATTTTTTGTTTGTGCTTTTATATCTGCATAAGAAAAAATACACTAAAGGAATTTACTAGCAGGCTGAATGTCATATGGCGCTAGTACCTCGGTGTCCCCAAATACAATTATTGTTTATTGCTTAAAAACAATTTTCCATAGGCTATATGCACTAAAGAGAAATCCATAAACATCAGAAACAAGTCTCTAACAAGTCTTCATTGTTTATATGGATGGAAAAAAAATCCATATTTCTTTTCTTATTAATCCAGAGTGGGCCAGAATAAAGCAAATTCCCTGCATCCAATGAGATTTGTAATGCAACAGTAGAAGAATCTGATTTCACACATTATGGTTAGAGTCCTCCATATCCTGGCTGTAACAAGGGTAATAAATAAAGTCTACTCTAAAACCAGGCTGATAGCCTTAGTAATTGACTTGCTGTCTGCATGAGACACAATGATTTCCAAATGTACAAGTCTAACCCAAGTCAGAGGGCTTGCGGAAGTTCACCATGGGAATGCAGTGGCATAAACAATCCTTTGTGCACAGAGCTTCGTCCTAGATGCGGAGGCTTCTTTAAAAAGGAACAAAATGGGATCAGGTTCTTGCTTTATACCTGTGTCGTAGTAATTGACACAACAGAGGAAAGCCCTCTTCCCCTGGGGCCTCATTTCTTGGACTAATCTAAGTCACCTTTGGACTTGTGATACCACAGCCCCGAATTCATGGAGATGTAGATAAGTGTTGTGTGTTAGTGTCTTAATATGCATTTACAATACACTGTGTAATTGCTCCTTTGGAGCTGCTAATGCATTTTTATAGCCCAAAAACAATTTCCTATGTACTGTAAGTAGTAAGGAGAAATGCCTGCCTGAAGATTTATGTTGAGAATGCTCAAAAACAAAGCAAAACATCCTAGCTTGTGCATTCATCTTGTTAAAGACCATGCACTTGGGTGCATTTGTTCTTCAAAGAGTGTGAGGAACATCAAACATTCCAGTTTCTTTGTCATCCTCTATCCGGGCTTCAGAGCTCCCAAGTCCCTTTTTTATTTCCCACTGTATTCTCAGTATATCAGGCTGTCTGGGGAACAAGCAAGACAATATAGAGCAAAAGGGTTTATGTGATAATGGGAAAGGAAAGAATGATATACTTCAAATTTGAAATGATCTCAGAAGAGACAGTACAGATTCATATACACAAAGGCAGGAAGGGAATTCTGGAAAATGAAAATTGTTATACCACAGCATGTACAGTGTTAAGAAAAAAAAAAGTACATCTCCCTATTTTTCTAATGGTCCTTTAATGGTGCTATATAACTTTTTACTAAAAAATGACAGGTAGGGAGTTGTTCTGGTTATTCTCTTCTTTGTCATCTAATCCAGATTATTTCTTTGCCCTTCTCTGTGGTGCTCTCTGCCCAAGGCGGGTTAATGTTTTATGCCTGCATCACTGGGCTCTTTTGCCAGCTGGCTTCCAGTTGATTTGCCCAATGGAAGACCCTGAAAGAGATCAGATGAGAGGAGATGGGGTTGGGTCATTTCTTTCCTGCTCCCTCCCTGCCATGGCACTGTGTCTAGCCCGTCTACATCCCTCCATGATCACAGCTCCTCCTGAGTACCACCCCTTCCCCCCCACCCCAGAATTCCAGGTCTCTCTGGGCACTGGTAATACAAGGGTAGTAAAGGCTTCCCACTGTTGCTAGTCTCTGGGTGCCCTGTCCTTTGTTGATCCTGTTCACTCCTCTGTGAGTAATCACTTTATTAATACATACTTGTTTAAACCATGTGGGTTGGGATCCTGTGACCCAGGACCCTGAGGCCTTTCGTTACAGTTCGTTACAGGCAAGAAAGAGACCCTCAAATAGCCAGGCCAATTTACTCACGGTTTGCTCCAATAGCTCCCCTAACTAGGTTTTGGCAAACTCATCTCCATGTTGCTTCTAGAAGGATGGAGCCTTCCAGGTTTTTATTGGTTGTGGTATTGTTGTTGTTGTTAGGGGCATCAAATCAATTCTGACTCATAGCGACCCTATGTACAACAGAATGAAACATTGCCCGGTCCTGTGCCATCCTCACAATCTTTGTTATGCTTGAGCCCATTGTTGCAGCCACTGTATCAATCCATCTCATTGAGGGTCTTCCTCTTTTTCCCTGACCCTCTACTTTATCAAGCATGATGGATGTCCTTCTCTAGGAACTGGTCCCTCCTGATAATATGTTCAAAATACATGAGATGAAGTCTCACCATACTTGCTTCTAAGGAGCATTCTGGCTGTGCTTCTTCCAAGAAAGATTTGTTTGTTCTCTTGGCGGTCCATGGTATGTTCAATATTCTTCACCAGCACCGTAATTCAAAGGCATCAATTTTTCTTCTGTCTTCCTTATTCATTGTCCAGTTTTTGCATGCATATGAAGCAAATAAAAACACCATGGCTTGGATCAGGTGCACCTTAGTCCTTAGGGTGACATCTTTGTTTTTCAACACTTTAAGAGGTCTTTTGCAGCAGATTTGCCCAATGCAATATGTCATTTGATTTCTTGACTGCTGCTTCCATGGGCATTGATTGTGGATCCAAGCAAAACGAAATCCTTGACAACTCCAATATTTTCTCTGTATCATGGTGTTGTTTATTGGTCTAATTGTAAGGATTTTTGTTTTCTTTATGTTGAGGTGTAATCTATACTAAAGGTGTTATTTATAGTCTTTGATCTTCATCAGTAAGTGCTTTAAGTCCTTTTCACTTTCAGCAAGCAATGTTGTGTCATCTGCATAGTGCAGGTTGTTATCGAGTCTTCCACCAATCTTGATACACGTTCTTTTTCATATAGCCTAGCTTCTTGGGTTATTTGCTCAGCACACATATTGAGTAAGTATGGTGAAAGGATACAACCCTGACACCCCCCTCCCCCGCTTCCTGGTTTTAAACCACGCAGTATCCCCTTGCTCTGTTTGAACAACTGCCTCTTGATCTATGTACAGGTTCCACATGAGCATAGTTCAGTGTTCTGGAATTCTCATTCTTTGCAAAGTTATCCATAATTAGTTACAATCCACACAGTTGAATACCTTTGCAAAGTCAATAAAACGCAGGTAAACATATTTCTGGTATTGTCTGCTTTCAGCCAAGCTCCATCTGACATCAGCAATGATATCCCTCATTCCACGTTCTGTCCTGAATCTGGCTTCAATTTCTGGCAGTTACCTGTTGATGTACTGCTGCAACCATTTTTGAATGATCTTCAGCAAAATTTTACTTGCTTGTGATATTAATGATATTGTTCAATAATTTCCACATTCGGTTGGAACACCTTTCTTGGAATGTGCACAAATATGGACCTTTTGCAGTTGATTGACCAGGTAGCTGTCTTCCAAATTTCTTAGCATAGACAAGTGAGTGCTTCCAGCATTGCATCCGTTTGTTGAAACATCTCCACCGGTATTCCATCAATTCCTGAAGCCTTGTTTTTCACCCATGGCTTGTTTCTTCTATAGCTACAGGGAGTAATATTCTCTTTGAATTGCGTGGGTCACATGCTTATCCCTGATGTAGGAGGCAGGTACAGGTCCACTAAGTCCAAAAGGGGTGCTATTTCAAAGAATTAGATGCAACCGAGCAGAAACAGGTAACATGAAGCAATAAGAACAAAACAAAGCCGATCAGCACCCAGTTAACTCCAACTTTTGGAGACCCTGTATATCTCAGATTGAACTATGTTCCATAGGTTTTTCAATGGCTGTAATCTTCCAGAAGTAGATTGCCAGGCCTTTCTTCCGAGGCAACTCTGGGTGGGCTTAAACCTCTAACCTTTTGGTTAACAACTCAGGGTATTAACTATTTGTACCACCCAGGGGACTCCAATATAAAGTAATAGAGGCACACAGTATGCAGAGATGATACATGAGAGTCTGGTGTATATGAGACTAAAGAAATATGTGAGCTGTCTATACTAAACACATTTGTGACCTTCCTAACTACTCTTTAAAACTTGCCTGTGGCTCACAGACAAATACCTTTGGAAACAACTGTGTATTTCTGGTCCATGCTTTATGGCAAAAAGAAGATAAGAGGTTTTTGGACAGAGCACTGAATATATTACCTTAAGTCCAGTGGATACTCAATCAATTTTAATTACCCCACTTATGAATGGGAGGGAAAGATAAGGAATGCAAAATCACATCCAAAGAAGAAAACATCTGGCTTGGCAATGTGATTCAGAGTCTGAATACAGTTCAAGCTATAACTTGTGAGCCCTTAGGCACGTTTGTGAAATTCTGTGGCTCTTGGGTTTGTTCCTCCGGGAAATGGGGAGAAGGTCAGAAAACAAACAGAGAAAATTCTTTTTTCTTTTTCTATGTAACTTCTTTTTGTGGGGGGACATTGATGGTTCAGTGGTAGAATTCCTGCCTTCCAAGCAGTTGACCTGGATTTGACTTCTTGGCCAATGAAAATGGTCATGGGGATGATGCAGCAACAGGCAGAATTTTGTTCAGTTCAGTTGTTTGGGGGTCAATGACAGCTAACGAAAACGATGGAACTTATTTAACAAATACTTTAAAAAAGCTATAGGCAGGAGGGCACCAGCAGTCTTTGGGACTTTTCCGTCTATCCACCCTCCCTTCCTCCTTCTTATCGTGTTGCCCTCCCTTCCTTTCTCCCCTCCTTCCTTCCTTTCTCTGAAATTTGCATTTAAAATTAATTTAAAATCCACCTTTTTAAAGTGAGCAATTCTGTGGCAACTACTACATTCACAATGTTGTACAACCACTACCTCTAGGTCCAAATATTTTCATCATCCGAAAGGAAATCTTTTACCCATTAAGTAGTTGCTTCCTAGTCCTCCCTCCACTCAGCCCCTGGCACCACCCATCTGTATCTGTCTCTATGAAATTACCTATCCTGAATATTTCACGTAAATATAAATGGAATCATATAATATGTGACCTTTTGTGCCTGGCTTTTCACTTAGCCTAATGTCTTCCAGGTTTACCCACATTGTAGCATGCATCAGTACTTCATTCCTTTTTATGGTTGAATACTATTCCATTGTTTGTATATACCACAATTTTTTTTTTTTTTATCCGCTTATCCCTTGATGGGTGGGCTTATTTCTTGGTTTACCTTCATTATTCAGAAAATAGATAGTTTATGTCTGCACAAAATTTGACATCTAAGTGTCCTTTTTAGGGGAAACTTTTGGAAAGAAACGAATATTCTGTGTCGGAACTCTATTCATCTAAGATCAGGAGAAGCAGGTGAAGTGACAGCTCCTTTTAACTTTTTACTTGCCATTATTGTTTCTTAATGTCTCAGCCTTTGAATGTCTTCTGTTTTGGTTGTGAATTTCCAAATCTTAATTAAAATAAACTTTAATCCTTTATAGTTTTGAGGACTGAACAAAGGCAAAGGTTTCTACAAAAATATTTTTTGATCTGTCCCTTTTTTCCATAGATCTTGGCAGGAGATAGTGCTGACAATGGATGGGATGATCTGCTCCTACTTTCCCACAGATATGTGGGACAGGACATGCCTGAGAGGCTCTTGGAAGTTGTGGTAGCTACTCTCCAAAGAACGCTCCCTCCCCAACGAAACATACCTCTTAGCTTTGAAGCCCATGTGTAATCTATGCCTCTTAAATCTGCGCTGAACAATAGAATATGGTGGAATTGAGCTGCCTGACTTGAAATGTGGTCACAAGGAGCCTTGTAGCTTTTGCTTGGGTCTCTTGGGTGTAAAAAGTCCAACTACTCTGAGGCCACACCTTGTGAGGAAGTCCAAGCTAGCCATGTGGAGAGGCTGCATGGAGAGAGAAGTGCCTGAGGACCCTTAGCTGTTCCAGCCATATGAGTCAACGAACGTCTGAGGGAAGAAGCCATTTTAGTTGCCTAGCCCAAGTAGAGAATTTAGAAGACTTCAGCTCCATCTGCCATCTGATTACAACTGCATGAGAGACCCCAAGTGAGAAACTGCTTGGCTGAGCTTGGTCAATTTAAAAACTACAAGAGATAAGAATAAATAGTTGTTCTAAGCCATTAATTTGGGGGGTGGCTTGTTGCACAGTAGTAGATACCGAAACAGGGCTTATAAGCAGATGAGTGGGTGGTTCCTGGGGGCTGAAGTGGTCCATGATGGTGGGGGATCATTTGATGTGAGGTTTTTTTTAATTTTATTGTGATAAAGTATAAGTAACAAAACTTTTACCATTTTAGCCATTTTTAAGTGTACAATTTGGTGACATTGATTGCATTCACCATGTGTAACCATCACCACTATTTATTTTTAAAAGCTTTTTTCACCCCAAACAGAAACTCATTACCCCTTAAGCAATAACTTCCCCACTTGCTCAGCCCCTAGTAACTACTTGCTCTTATGCATTTGCCTATTCTAGATATTTCATGTAAGTGGAATCATACAATATTTGTCCTTTAGTGTAAGTTGTTAAAGCTGCTCAGCTCGCTGTGGTTGCAATGAATGAAATCATGAACTGGAGTCCGGACAATGTGCTTCATCTCTGGGCCATCCTTCCAAGATGTGGGTCCTCTCCTGTTCTGGGGTCACCCCACCCATCTTTTCTATACTCTGGGCTCTTTGTCTTGTTAGGTATTTATTACCGTATTTTTATAATAACGTGTGCCTTCCAAGTTTGTTTGCTGTCCGTGCCCTCCCCACATAAGATATTTTCCTAAGCATGCTATGCTAATATTTTTTTTTATTACAGCAATGTATGGAAAAGGATTGGCATGACAGTGGTTGTGAGGGTGTGTTGGGGGAAGGGGGTGAAGTGGGGAGAGGCGGGGAGGGCGTGGGAGGCAAACAAATGCAGAAGGTGTGGATTATTTGCATAAAAATATGGTATTTAGCATTACAAATATTTTTTCCCCCGCTACTGTCTCAGATCCCAATTTATTTTTAATCTGTTTAATAAATATTAACTATTGCATTTTTTATTGCATATAGTTTGTAGAGGTGAACTTGTGCTTTAGATTTGCTTCCGAGTAAAAAAAAAAAAGTTAATTGTTTCCATTTTTACATTTAATAATACATACTCATGAATAATATTTCCTTAAATGGGTAACACAGGGTCGGGGGGGTCTCACGAATTGAAAATTGTCTTTAAGGGACTTTAAAGAGGAAATATTGTTAAGATTAAGAGAGAAAGGAGGGGTGGGAATGGAAAAACACTAAATAGACAATACATAAGTGGTAACTTTGGTGGAGGGTAAGTGATATTACACAATACTGGGGAAGCCAGCACAACTTGGACAAGGAAAGGTCATGGTAGCTCCATAAAATAGACACATCAAAACTCCCTAAGGGATCAAATTGCCAGTCTGAGGGCTGTGGGGACCTTGGTCTTGGGAAACATCTAGTTCTACTGGCATAATATAGTTTATAAAGGAAATGTTCTACGTTCTACTTTGGTAAGTAGTGTCTGGGGTCTTAAAAGCCTGTGAGCAGCCATCTGAGATACTCCGCTGGTCTCACCCCTTTGGGAGCAAGGGAGAATGAAGAAAACTAAAGACACAAGGGAAAGATTTGTCCAAAGGACTAATAGACCACAACTACCATGGCCTCCACCAGACCAAGTCCACTACGTCTAGGTGGTGTCTGGCTAGCGCTACTGACTGCTCTAACAGGGATCACAATAGAGGGTTCTGGACAGAGCTGGAGAAAAATGTAGAACAAAATTCTAAGTCACAAAAAAATACCAGACTTACTGGCCTGATAGAATGGAGAAACCCTGAGGGTATGGCTCTCAGACACATTTTTAGCTCAGTAATGAAGTCACTCCTGAGGTTCACCCTTTAGCCAAAGATTAGACAAGTCTCCCCATCCTCCCCCCACCAAAAAAAAGAGAGACTAAAGGGACACATGAGCCCAGGGGCAAGGACTACAAGGCAGGAGGGGACAGGAAAGCTGGTAATAGGGAACGCAAGGTCAAGAAGGATGAGTGTTGATATGTCATGAGTTTGTTAACCAATGTCATTAAACATCATGTGTACTGTTTAATGAGAAGCTAGTTTGTTCTGTAAACCTTCATCTAAAGTACAAAAAAAAAAGAGATTAAGAGAAATACAAAAAGCTCACAGCAAAATTAACATTGTCCCCTTCCCCCCACTCCCTGTCATCACTAAAAAGAGATGTTAAGCAACAAGTTCTGGGGATACGGTGAGTTGTAAAACACAACCCTTGATATTAATAAATTTAGAATGAAGTTGGCAAGATGACGATAAGAACCAACATTTATTGAGTACTTTCTATGTACTAGGCACTAAGTACTCTACATGCATTTATTTGTTTAACCCTCATAACAGTCTATCAAGAGGTACTGTTATTATTTTGAGGTTGTAAATAGAAAAAAATAGCTAAAAAGTTTATGTGACTCAGCCAAGGTCACCTAGCTAGTAAGTGGTAGTAGTAAGTAGTTAACTGCTGCAAAGTATTGTCATATATACTATATACTATAAAACATGTTTTATTATTACTTCTTGTAAGAGTGTTGGCATGTACTCTATGAATATTACACTTTATTACTCCAGGCCTTTGCAAAATCAATAAAACACAGGTAAACATCCTTCTGGTATTTTCTGTTTTCAGCCAGGATCCATCTGACATCAGCAATGATATTCCTGGTTCCACGTCCTTTTCTGAAACCAGCCTGAATTTCTGGCAGTTCCCTGTTGATATACTGCTGCAGTCGTTTTTGAATGATCTTCAGCAAAATTTTGCTGGCGTGTGATATTAATAATATTGTTCTATAATTTCCACATTTGGTTAGATCACCCTTCTTAGGAATAGGCCTAAATATGGATCTCTTCCAAACAGTTGACCAGGAAGTTGTCTTCCATATTCCTTGGCATAGACGAGTGAGCACCTCCAGCGCTGTATCTGTTTGTTGAAACATCTCAATTGATATTCCATTAATTCCTGGAGCCTTGTTTTTCACCGATGCCTTCAGAGCAGCTTGGACTTCTTCCTTCAGTACCATCGGTTCCTGATCATATGCCACCTCTTGAAATGGTTGAATATTGACTAATTCTTTTGGTATAATGATTCTGTGTATTCCTTCCATCTTCTTTTGATGCTTCCTTTGTCATTTAATATTTTCCCCATGGAATCCTTCACTATTGCAACTCGAGGCTTGAATTTTTTCTTCAGTTCTTTCAGCTTGAGAAACACTGAGTGTGTTCTTCCCTTTGGTTTTCCATCTCTATCTCTTTGCACACGTCATTATAATACTTTTCTTTGTCTTCTCCAGAGGCCCTTTGAAATCTTCTGTTCAGTTCTTTTACTTCATCAGTTCTTCCTCTTGCTTTAGCTGCTCGACACTCAAGAGCAAGTTTCAGCATCTCCTCTGACATCCACCTTGGTCTTTTCTTTCTTTCCTGTCTTTTCAGTGACCTCTTGCTTTCTTCATGGATGTTGTCCTTGATGTCATTCCACAACTCGTCTGGTCTTCGGTCACTAGTGTTCAATGCATCAAATCTATTCTTGAGATGGTCTCTAAATTCAGGTGGGATATACCCAAGGTCATATTTTGGCTCTCGTGGACTTGCTCTGATTTTCTTCAGTTTCAGCTTGAAATTGCATACGAGCAATTGATGGTCTGTTCCACAGTCAGCTCCTGGCCTTATCCTGACTGATGATACTGAGCTTTTCCATCTTCTCTTTCCACAGATGTAGTCAATTTGATTTCTGTGTGTTCCATCTGGCGAGGTCCATGTCACCGTTTATGTTGGTGAAAGAAGGTATTTGCAATGAAGAAGTTGTTGGTCTTGCAAAATTCTATCATTCAATCTCCAGCATTGTTTCTATCACCAAGGCCATATTTTCCAACTACTGATCCTTCTTTGTTTCCAATTTTTGCATTACAATTGCTGGTAATTATCAATGCATCTTGATTGCATGTTCGATTAATTTCAGACTGCAGCAGCTGATAAAAATCTTCTATTTCTTCATCTTTGGCCTAGTGGTTGGTGCATAAATTTGAATAATACTTGTATTAACTGGTCTTCCTTGTAGGTGTATGGGTATTATTCTATCACTGACAGTGTTGTACTTCAGGATAGATCTTGAAATGTTCTTTTTGACAATGAATGCAACACCATTCCTCTTTGAGTTGTCATTCCCAGGACAGTAGACTATATGATTGTCTCATTCAAAATGGCCAATACCAGTCCATTTCAGCTCACTAATGCCTAGGATATCGGTGCTTATGTGTTCCATTTCATTTTTGACAATTTCCAATTTTCCTAGATTCGTACTTTGTACATTCCAAGCTCCGATTATTAATGGATGTTTGCAGCTGATTCTTCTCATTTTGAGTCATGCCACATCAGCAAATGAAGGTCCCAAAAGTTTTACTCCAGCCACTTCATTACGGTTGACTCTACTTTGAAGAGGCAGCTCTTCAAAGTAGAGTAAGGATGGCGCAGGACCGGGCAGTGTTTTGAGCTCCTTCCAACCTGGGGGGCTCATCTTCCAACACTAAATCAGACAATATTCTGCTGCTATTCATATGTTTTGCACTGGCTAATGCTTTTCAGAAGTAGACTGCCAGGTCCTTTTTCCTAGTCTGTCTTAGTCTGGAAGCTCAGCTGAAACCTGTCCTCCATGGGTGACCCTGCTGGTATCTGAATACTGGTAACATAGCTTCCAGCATCACAGCAACATGCAAACCCCCACAGTATGACAAACTGACAGGCATTTGTGTGGATCATAACAAACTATGGATAACACTGCGAAGAATGGGAATTCCAGAACACTTAATTGTGCTCATGAGGAACCTTTACCTAGATCAAGAGGCAGTTTTTCGGACAGAACAAGGGGGTACTGATTGGTTTAAAGTCAGGAAAGGTGTGCGTCAAGGTTGTATTCTTTTACCATACCTATTCAATCTGTACTCTGAGCAGATAATACGAGAAGCTGGACTATATGAAGAAGAGCAGGGCATCAGGATTGGAGAAAGACTCATTAACAACCTGCGCTATGCAGATGACACAACCTTGCTTGCTGAAAGTGAAGAGGACTTAAAGCACTTACTGATGAAGATCAAAGATTATAAATAACACCTTTAGTATAGATTACACCTCAACATAAAGAAAACAAAAACGCTTACAATTAGACCAATAAACAACATCATGATACAGAGAAAATATTGGAGTTGCCAAGGATTTCGTTTTGCCTGGATCCACAATCAATGCCCATGGAAGCAGCAGTCAAGAAATCAAATGACATATTGCATTGGGCAAATCTGCTGCAAAAGACCTCTTAAAGTGTTGAAAAACAAAGATGTCACTCTAAGGACTAAGGTGCACCTGATCCAAGCCATGGTATTTTCAATCACATCATGTGCATGTGAAACCTGGACAATGAACAAGGAAGACCGAAGAAGAGTTGATGCCTTTGAATTGTGGTGTTGGCGAAGACTATTGAATATACCATGGACTGCCAAAGGAACGAACAAATCTGTCTTGGAAGAAGTGCGGCCAGAATGCTCCTTAGAGGCAAGGATGGCGAGACTGTGTCTTACATACTTTGGACATGTTGTCAGGAGGGATCAGCCTCTGGAGCAGGACATCATGCTTGGCAGAGTACAGGGTCAGCAGAAAAGAGGAAGACCCTCAGTGAGGTGGATTGACACTGTGGCTGCAACAATGAGCTCAAGCATAACAACGATTGTAAGGATGGCGCAGGACCGGGCAGTGTTTTGTTCTGTTGTGCCTAGGGTCGCTATGAGTTGGAAAGGACTCCAAGGCATCTAACAACAACATTACTCCAGGCATGGTCCCTAGACCAGCAACATCAGCATCTCCCAAAAACTTCTTAGAAATGCAGAATGTATATCCTCACCTAAACCTACTGACTCAGAATCTGCATTTTAACAAGATCCCCAGGTGATTCATATGCACGTTCAAGTTTAAGAAACATTGATATAGAAAGTAAATACTAAAGGACTTACAAGGAAGATGTTGTCACTGTGACTTTCAAAGTGGTGTGATTTGATTGCCTGCCTGGGGAAACTGGTAAAATGATTATATGAAGAGGGACTTTATTTTGCCAATTAAGAACTCATGGAGTGGCTATGCAAAGGGAAGACATGAGAAATGATCTTTTAAGCAATGTGTTTGCTTTTTCTTTTTTTTTTATTGCACTTTAAAAATTTTTTTCTTAATTGTACTTTAGATTAAGTTTTACAGAACAAACTAGCTTCTCATTAAACATTAGTACACATATTGTTTTATGACATTGGTTAACAACCCCATAACATGTCAATGCTCTCCCTTCTCAACCTTGGGTTCCCTATTACCAGCTTTCTTGTCCCCTCCTTCCTACTAGTCCTTGCCCCTGGGCTCATGTACCCCTTTAGTCTCGTTTTTTTGGGGGGGGGCCTGTCTAATCTTTGGCTAAAGGGTGAACCTCAGGAGTGACTTCATTACTGAGCTAAAAATGTGTCTGGGGGCCATACTCTCAGGGTTTCTCCAGTCTATCAGACCAGTAAGTCTGGTATTTTTTTGTGAGTTAGAATTTTGTTCTACATTTTTCTCTGGCTCTGTTCAGAATCCTCTGTTGTGATCACTGTCAGAGCAGTCAGTGGTGGTAGCCAGGCACCATCTAGCTGTACTGGACTCAGTCTGATGGAGGTTGTGGTAGATGTGGTCCATTGTCCCTTTGGCCTAACCTTTCCCTTGTATGTTTACTTTTCTTCATTTTTCCTTGTTCCTGATGGGATGAGACCAGTGGAGTATCTTAGATGGCCACTCACAGGCTTTTAAGACTCCAGAAGCTACTCACCAAGGTAGAATGTAGAACTTTTTCTTTATAAATTATATTATGCCAATTGAACTTGATGTTCCCCAAGACCATGGTCCCCACAGCCCTCAGCCCAGTAATTCAGCCCCTTAGGGAGTATGAATATGTGTATGGAGCTTCCATTAACTTGCCTTGTCGTAGTTGTGCTGGCTTCCACAGTATTATTTACTGTCTTACCCTTCACCGAAGTTACCACTTAACTATTGCCTATTTGGTGTTTTTCCATCCCTACCCCTTCCTTCCTTCGTAACCATCAAAGATTATTTCTTTTTGTGTGTAGACCTTTTCATGAGCTTTTATAGTAGTGGTCTCAAACAAGATTTGTCCTTTTGTGATTGACTTATCTCACTCAGCATAATGCCCTCCAGATTTACCCATGTTGTGAGATACTTTGCAGATTCATCATTGTTTTTTATCATTATATAGTACTTCATTGTGCGTATCTACCATAGTTTGCTTATCCATTCATCTGTTGACGGGTATATTGGTTCTTTCCATCTTTCTGCTATTGTTAACAATGTTGCAATGAACATGAGTGTGCATGTTTCTATTCTTGTGACAGCTCTTATTTCTCTAGGATATATTCCTAGGAGTGGGATAGCTGGATCATATGGTATTTCTATTTCTAGCTGTCTTAGGCTGGGTTCTCTAGAGAAGCAAAACCAGTAAAGCATATAAATATATATATATAGAGAGAGAGTTATATCAAGGAAACAGCTTACACGATTGTAGAGGCTAGAACGTCCCAAGTCCTTGGATCAGGGTAGAAGCTTTTCTTGATTCACATAGCCAGAGGGGCTGTCAAACCCAAGATCTGCAGGTCAGAGAGCAGGGCTTTTGCTCACAGGCTGTGAAAATCGATGTATCACAAGATCAGCAGATAATCTCATAGCTCAAGTCCCAAGAAGCAGAGGTAAGATGAACAAGAGGCAGCTGCAGGATCTCCACCTCCCCCCACCCCGCCCACCCCCCCACACCCTCGTAAGCAAGCAAAAAAGAACAAAAAGCCAGAATGTCTGCTTATATTTGGATGCAGTCCATGTCCCCAAGGAAACTCCTTATAACCTGATTGGCTGCTTACAGCAGATTCAATCATGGGAGTGATCACATATAAACACTGAGAATCATGGCCCAGCCACGTTGGCACACAATCTTAACCGTCACAGTCCACCCCTTGTGAATTTGGTGCATGTACACATCTCCTTAAACCATACTTAATCTCTGAATAAAGACAATTATAAAGTCATGCTTGTGCCTAACATGATGTTACTAATGTGTGTACAATCAAAAATGCACTAGCCCCATTTATATCTTATATTTTACAAGTGAAGAAAAAAATATTTGATGCACACATACAAAGCAGAAATTCTCATAACAGTTACAGCCCTTGTTTCTGTAACTGATTATGTGGCAGTAACTGGTATTTAGAACTACCTTCTTCCACCACCCATTCCATATTCCCCTTGCCCTCAGCAAGCACCTCAGCTGGGTGTGGTTCTTTGCCTGGTGTGACCCAAACCTTCATTCTTGAAGGGTCTGGGTCATTAGTAGTCATGCCAGAATTGGGTTGCTATAGTTTTCCATTGCCTTTAATCATGGGGCATGGTAGTACTAAGAGATGCCTTAAGAGATCTCTTGCATTCCAGACATACTCTTCTTTACCTCCACTATGTAATATCAATCAGATTTCCTCTTGGTAATCAGCACCAATCACACCAGCCAGTATGGAAACTCCCTTCTTTGCCTGTTGATCCAAAGGCATGAGGAGCTCAAAGTGGCCAGGTGGCATTCTCAGCATCCAGTTCAGTGGAATCAGTGATGTGTCTCCAGGGAGGAGCATGCCTCCCTTTGGAACTAAGACCTCCAGGCCTGCAAAGCATAAGGTCGTGGGGACAGGAAGCAAAAATCTTGTGAGTGGTTCAGTAGGGGTAATATTGAGCGGTTCCACTCCCATTTCCACCCCTTGATTCCTGGAACCATGAATCCCGGCTATGGGAGAAACAGCACCATATATTGGACACTGGTTTAGAGCATATACAGCCTCCTGGAGAACATTGTCCCAATCCTGCAAGGTATTGCCACCTAGCTGGTGTCATAATTGTGTCTTTAGAAAGCTAGTCCATCATTCTATCAATCCATCTGTTTCGGGATGATGAGGAACATCATAACACCACTGAATTTCATTAGCATGGGCCCACTGCTGTACTTCATTTGCTGTGATGTGAGTCCCTTGATCAGAGGCAATGCTGTGTGGGATAACATGATGGTGGGTAAGGTATTCCACAAGTCCAAGGATGGTAGTTTTGGCAGAAGGATTGTGTGCAGGGAAGGCAAATTTGTATTCAGTGTCTATTCCAGTAAGGACAAAAGGCTACCCTTTTCATGATGGAAATGGTCCAATGTAATCAACTTGCCACCAGGTTGCTGGCTGATCACCTCCAGGGATGGTGCCATATCAGGGACTCAGTGTTGGTCTTTGCTTTGGGCCGCTTGGGCACTCAGCAGTGGTAGTAGCCTAGTCAGCCTTGGTGAGTTAAAGTCCATGTTGCTGGGCCCATGCATAACCTCCATCCCTGCCACCACGGCTACTTTGTGCATGAGCTCATTGAGCAATGACAGCAGTAGCTGGGAAAAGAGAATGATTGGTTTCCATAGAATGTGTTATCTTATCCATTTGACTGTTAATATCATCCTCTGCTGAGGTCACCCTTTGGTGAGCATTCATATGAGACACAAATATCTTCTCTTCTTTGACCCATTCAGAGAGGTCTATTCACATACCTCTTCTCCACAAATCCTTGTCTCCAATTTTCCAGTCATGTTCCTTCCATAACCCTGACCATCCAGCCAAACCTTTGGCCACAGCCCATGAATCAGTATACAATAGCACATCTGGCCATTTTTCCTTCCAAACAAAGTGAACAACCAGGGGCATTGCTCGAAGTTCTGCCCATTGGAGGATTTCCCTTCACCACTGTCCTTCATGGTGTCCAGTGGTGTGGGGCATGTTGAGATATTTCCTCTAAAGTGAAGGGTAAGTTATTGCATCTGACCCCTCCTATAACTAAAAAGGAGGCACAATTCTGGTGGGTCTCTTTGGATTTGGGAGGCAACATATCCCTCATTTGGGTGTGTTACTCTACCCTATTTATCAAATGACTTGAAAAGCTGCTTGTTTTGAGTGGAGCACAGAACAAGAGAAAGCTCTGCAATGGGTTCAGGTTGCGGTTCATGCTGCTGTGCCACTTGGGCCATAAGATCCAGCTAATCCAATGGTGTTTGAAATGTCAGTGGCAGATAGAAATGCTGATTGGTATCTTTGGCAGGCCCCTATCGATGAATCACAGTGCAGACCCTTAAGATTTTGGAGCAAAGCCCTGCCATCATTTGCAGATAACTACTCTCCTTTTGAGAATCAGCTTTTGGCTTGTTAGTGGGGCCTTAGTAGAGACTGAACACTTAACCGTGGGCCACCAAGTCATCATGCAGACTGAGCTGCCCGTCATGCTTTACCCATAGAGTCATAAAGTCAGACGTGCACAGAAGCACTCCATCATTAAATGGAAGTGTTATACATGAGATTGGGCCCAAGAAGGACCTGAAGGCAAAATTAAGTTGCATAAATAAGTGACCCAAATGCTCATGGTCTCCACTTCTGTCACATTACCTTCTGTCTCCCAGTCTGCACCTACAGCCTCATGGGGAGTTCCTTATGATCAGTTGACTGAAGAAGAGAAAAATCATGCCTGGTTTACAGATGGTTCTGCGTGATATGCAGGTACTACTCAAAAGTGGACAGTGGAAGCATTACAGCCCCTTTCTGGAACCTCATGTCACCAAGAAAGCAGTGCTAAGAGCAGATTATGTCCTTTGGACCCCGAGTTCCCGTATGGAGAAGCTGCTAGTCTGGGGGAAGATTGATGAGAAGGCTGACAGAGAAAGAAAGCCTTCCCTTGGAGCTGACACACTGAATTTGGACTTTTAGACTACTTTACTGTGAAGAAATAAATTTCTGTTTGTTAAAGCCATCTACTTGTGGTATTTTTGTTGTAGCAGCACTAAATAATCAAGACACTAGCTTCCTAAGGAAGTACCATATTGTTTTCTAAAATGGTAGTTCCATTTTGCATTCCCATCAGCAGTATGGATCTGCTTTTTAAAAAAAATTGAAAAATGTGGTTAGGTCACAGAGACACGTTGATTCATTAAGTCGGCAGACTCTCCAGGGCAAGACCATAGTTTATTCTGCCCCCCAAACTCCTTCAGTGTCTTCTCTCACTAACCCTAGCACATATAATCTGTCAGCTTGGCCCAGAAAGATGGACGGACAGCCAAATGGCCATTTGGCTGTATTGGGTGACCTGGGAATAACTGCCACAACTCTCTGTGTGGTAGGAAATGTGCTCCATTGCTTAAAAAAAAAAAATTCCAATCTCTGATGAAATTTGTCTAGGCCATAAGTTTTAAAAAGATGAGAAAGCATTACATGTGACATTACCGATCAAGGAATGAAAGCAGTAAGTCTTTAGCACGCAGATGATAATAAGAGAGGGTGGAGAAATAGAGGGGATCAGATAGAGCACATAACATAACTTGCTTTCTTGACTTTGTATATGATTTTGAAATATTCCAAAGAATGCAAACAGATCGCTGAGATAGTTATTAGTAGAATGGGGAGAAAGTTTAAGAGGCAAGGAAGTAAAGTGGAAATTTATTTTCACTGGTGTGAAAAAAGTAAACCAATGGACAGATGCTATAGGAAAGAACTTTAGTCTGCCCAGCCTTGGAGGAAAAAGAATAAGGCTACTGTGTAAAGTACAGTGGGAAAAAAATCCTGGTTACCCTTTACAAAGCCAACAGAAAGATTTTGATTAAAAAAAAAATAGTGGTGGCGTGTGAACACAGATGTCATAGGGTTTATGTTGTCTTTTGGAGCAGGAAGTATAATAATAAGTATTAGTTCTGTGAGCAAAAGCTAGGAACAGAGAAATAAGGACTGACATAGCAAGAGAATGTTCACAAATATGTGGGTGACAACATTGAAGGTCATGTTTTGCTTCACAAGAGGCATGACCCATGAAGGAAAACACGGGCTTCTAACTCAGACAGACCTGGGTTGGAAATCTGACTTTGTCCTTTACGATCTTCAAGCTTTTTTGAGCCTTGCTTTCTTATCTATGCACTGAAGATAATCATCAGTCTCACAAGGCTGTTTAGGGAATTCACTGGAGAAAGTGGGTGTAGAAGATCTCATTTCTGCTTGTTCAGTTCCTCATCATGTCCTGTTTATTTACCTTCTCAAAATCTTTGGAATCCACTTACTTTTTTTCATCCTAACCACCTCTCCTGTAGTCCAAGATACCAAGTCCTTTCCCACTCTTCCAGAAATACTCCTATAACCTCCTACATAGTTTTTCCACATCTACCTTTCATTTCTTCCGGACTGTTCAGTGTTAACATCTGAAAGATCTTTTCAAAATGCAAATCTGGTCATCTTACACATTCTTCCCTAACACACACACATACACTCCTTAAATAGCTTCACGTTGATCTTAGGATAATGACAAAACAACCAAGCCCTGGCCATTACTTGAATCTTATATTTCACTATTCTTGGCTGCCTTTCAGTTTGTTGAAGCTCGTTTTGTTGATTGGTTAATGTCCGTATGAGGTCAGGTTCTGTGTCTGTTTTTGCTCATGATAGTATCTATAGTATCCATCACAATGACAGATAGACACAAGATGCTCATTCATTGTTGCTGAATGAGTGATGATGCCTTTTTAGTAAATTTTCTTCCTGCTCCCTTTAAGCATATCTCAAAACCATGTAGGGGATTAATGGTATGTGCTTGGCTACTGGTCCTTAATCAATGGACCCTCTCATTACACACATGAAGGACAGGAATGCTTGCCGTACAGGCAATCTGCTTTGAAAACTTGCCAACCCTTATTCTAGAATGGCATTCTCAGTCTAGACACAGTGTATGAACCTGTTATGGCTTGATTTGTGTCTGCCAAAAACATATGTGAAAGTCCTAACCCCTATGCCTGTAAATATGACCCTGTTTGGAAAGAGGGGTTTTTTTTGTTATGTTAATAAGGCTATACCATCATGTGTGAGTTCTAAACTAATCACATCTGAGTGATCTTATAAAAAGAGCAGAACAGACAAGAGCACACATACAGTGGAAAGACAGACACCATGTGAGGATCTGTCCACAAGCAAAGGATAGCCATCAGACACCAGAAACTAAGTGAGAGGTCCATAGGTAATTAAGATAAAATTCAAGGAAAAGGTGCCAATTGAAGAATTGAGAAAGGTATGTGATGTAATATTATTATTCCCACTTGGAAATAGCCTTCTGTCAGTTTAATATTGACTTGTTCACATTTCAAAATTATCCTATGTAATCTAATCTCTATAAGTTTAGCTTTTGCAGTTGTTAATAATAATATGATATGATTAATTTCAAAAGACCCTCATTAGTAACACTGTTCAATTCAAATCCTCATTAATCTGTCAGATAAGATCTTTGTATTCTCCACTGCTAGAATCAAGGCAGGTTCCAATGAGCTTTAATTACTTGGAATAAGGTGTCGCACGTTATCTTTCAGAGTGTTTGTATGTTCAGGGATTGATGACATTTGGCTCAAATTTAGTCTTACTCATTGCCATCAAATCAATTCCGACTCATAGCAACCCTATAGGACAGAGTAGAACTGCCCCATAGGGTTTCCAAAGAGTGGCTGGTGGATTTGAACTGCTGACCTTTTGATTAGCAGCTGAGCACTTAACCACTGTGCCACCTTATATATATCATTTTCTGGAATTCGTAGGACTATGGCACTGTTTTTGGAAAAAGTGAAAGGAAGGCTATAAGAAAAAAGTTCTATTAGTTCTGAATTTGTCCTATCCATTGTGTTGAGGTGAAATCTCTACACACACTATGACTGTCATGATTGTGGAGATGACATCTCTAGACATACTATGATCATCTTGACTATGTCGTATGCATGTAGTTATAAATGTTAGAAATATGGCACCTTCAATCTCTTGATGATCAGATTTTAAGGCCACATCTGAGAATGTGTGAGTACTTGGTAGAGCACCAACCATGTGATGTGGCCGAACAGGGCATAGTGGTCTCAATTGCTTTTGCTTTCGAGCTCTGAAACAGTACTAACCGTGGCAGAACTTACTAGCATTTGGGCTGCCGTGTGGTGGAATCTCATGAGAATGTTGTCACATCTCACCCAGATATTTCTTTCAGAAAAGAGAATTTCTAGAAGATGCATGGCCATGAGATGCCCAGTGGGAGACTACTGCTAGACAGAGTTTGAGAACTATGGGAAAAATAACCCTCAACAAGATAAATGAGATATGTGCCATTGCCACATTTGATGCTAGATGATCTTCTTCCCCCTTTTATCCTGTCATTCTCTTGTGAGATATAATTCTCATTGCAGTTCTACAATTCCTTGCCCTAAACCCTTAAAGGCAGAGATGCTTCAGATCGAAAATGCTTCGGATTTTAGAAAAATGCTATAGCCCATATATCACGTATCATGTAGCGCCTCCAGTGGGATGGGCCAACATCCCATAATCAAACATACCAATGTTTCTGAAATAATTCTCATTGAGTGGGATAAGACATTATTCAGGTCAAGTTTTGCTACCAAATGAGTCTGCACAAAAATTAGGAAAAACATTTTCTTTTTTTTTTTTCCATAACTTTTTGCATTTTGGAATTGTGCAAAAGGAATTGTAGGTATGTATCTTTCTCTCTTCTCCTCTAACCCCTCTACTGTGCATGGTTTGAGAGACATGTTATAGTTATTTCTTCCTTTCTAGATCTATCACTCTAGTAATATCATACAAGTGATTTTCACCTGTGTGATCTGAGCTAGCACTGATTTTAAACCTTCATTTGCCTATCCAGCATAACCTGTAGCCAATTACTGCTCAAGGTCCAGGCAAACTAGGGGAATCGATCTTTTGTCCTCAGTGGGTTACACAGTGCCTCAGGCAGGAGGTTGGCCAGCTGCCTAGAATACACAGAGAAACAGTGTGTTCTCATTATTTTATTTTTTGAAATAATTCTCTTTACAGATGAGTTATATAACAATAAAAATAAATTTATTATACTAAATTTAGAGAATGCTAATTAGCAGAAAGAAAAAAAAATTAAGCTTATTCATAAACACATTATCCAAAAAGACTCACTTCCAATGTTGCTATCTATCCTTATAGTTAGCCTCTCCCTCTCATTCTTTGTGCAAATATGCATTTGTGTGTCTGTTTGTGAGTATGATACCTATATGCATACAAACATATGTAGGCCCAGGTCACAAAATTATATAAACTCACATTATTTATAGGAAACATATCTTTATTTTTCTAGAACTGATCTGATCTTCCCCTCTAGAGCCATACACACTACATAAGGGAAGAAAAACCAAATTTTAGTCTAGTCAGATAGATTTAGTTTGATCTGAGGCAAACATTTAAAAAATCTCTTTGGATAACTCAGTCTTTTCTTGTTTGACTTAGATAAAATTCAGAGTTCTGTGCCCTTCCGCACTTTTCTCCAAGTCAGTGTCTGGGTGTGTGATGCATGTGACTTCATGGCAGTTGAAGAAAGTGGTCTCTGGGTCCTACCCAGCAGGATCTGCTTCTTATATCTGTGGTATCTGAGGGGCTATAGGTCCTCAGTGGCATTTTCAGGATATGCATGGTCATCCACTTTGGGCTCATTTGCTCACTGCTCATAAGTATTTCTTTAGGTCATTCAGAGAGTTCTCAGCCCTGTGTTCCATAATCAGCTCTGGTTCCTTGTTCTTCATGCATCAGTCTTGGGAGCCAGGAGCTCAGCTCCCTCGCCATATTGGGTACCTTGCTGAGTGGGCTGTACCTCCATGCCTTTGGAAGGTGAGTGGAGGAAACTCAGTCACATGAAAGGAGCACGGCAGGTCAGCATAGGATTTAGAGATTCCTTTAAATATTTCTCAGAGTGAGAAATAAGGGATCTCACAAGTGAGCAGAGTAAAACTTGTCTTTTCCACAGTAGGCTTCATTCTGTTTTATAAATTACATGCCTTGCCCTCTCATCTGGGTCAAGATTTGTTCTTACAGAATGTTGCCAGGGCAACAATGCCTGTGGCTTTTCAAAGTATTTCAGGAGTGACTGAAGAGCCCTCTCCATCTGCTGGGGATGAGCTACTTGGGGATGAGAGAGAGGCCTTATGCCAATTTGTTTCTCATTAAGATCACATTAATAAGCATTACTCATGTAAATCTCTCAGGCAGTTATTCCCTGGCTTGTGCTTATATGTTTCCAAACACAGAATTCTCCATCTCCATGTTCATGCATTCCACAGCTCAGCTCTCAAAAGTCAAATAGGTTAATTCACTTCATTTGCTCTGTGTCCTCTGAAAGTCACAATCCAGTTTGGTTTAAGAGGCTGTTGAAGACAGTCTTGGGAGGGGCAGGTCTTTTAGGAATTGAGTGGTTGAGGGTGTACTGTGTACCTGGTTGTATGTGGACTGATATTTGGGTAATTAAAGGAGATATTGTTTGACAGTAACAAAGACCCTGGAATTGTTAACAAGAAATTGCACCCAGGTTGATAAGGAGTAAGTCAAAAACTGCCCCAGTGCTCTGTACGCAACCTGGAAGGGAACATACCACAGAAGTCTAATTCTGATCTGAGTCTGACCACCATGGAATAATAGTCCCTGGGTGGCACTCAACTACTAGCTGAAATGTTGATGGTTTGAACGCACCCAGACACACCTCGAAAGACAGCCCTGGCAATCTGCTTCTGAAAGGTCACAGCCTTGAAAACCCTATGGAGCAATTCTACGTGGCACATGTGGGTCATCATGAGTCAGAATTCACTTGATGGCAACTAACAACAAAAACAACCGTAGTCTGAAACAACAGCCTATGGCTGGGGTTGGACAAGGTAGAGATAAGAAGTGGGAAAGCTTTACCAGGCTCTCTCTGTGGGAAGTAGATTTGTTCTGGCTCTTACAGTGTTTGCTTTTGAGAGATAAATGAGGACTTCAACCCCCTCAGCTTTTCAGTTAGTGAGTAAATGTATCTTTGTACCACGTCTCTATCCCCTTAAGAAAACAAGTGTCTATTAATACGCTTACAAAATATAACCTACAGTCATGAGCCAGGCTGAACTTGATAGTAGAAGTACCAGACAGGAGAGTGGAGCTTGTGGCTTTCTGACTTTGACTTTAATCAGGTCGTCTTGATTACATAGCACAAGCAATGAGAAGCTTGATTAAATGACTTTAGTTCATTGATAACTTTAAATAGCTGAATATGTAATTTGCAATTTAACTGACTCGGTTACCTGTGGGTTACCATGGTAATAAAGGATATGCTGAAATGACATTTAACATTAATTTTATTATTTTAATTTACAATCAGTGGAACACAATAGCACTTCCCTACCAGTGTTTTTTTTTTTTTTTTTACCAGTGTACTTCATTTTAGGGTAACAGCAAGAATTAATGTACTCGCATTCTCATGTATTAAAGAGAAAAGGTTAAGACCAATTCACGTATTTCCAAATTAAGGGTTAAACTGATGTAGATGGTGAGGTTAAATGGGCCCTCTTGAAATAGGTATCCGTCTGGCCTTCCGACACTGGGTATGTGGTATTTGGTCCTGAGATAAGTGACACCTCAAGCCAGGCTGCAAAATGTGATATAATGAGATGATAGTACCCTAGTTCCTTGAGCTTAGGGTTTCAACACTGGATTGAAGTGTGCTTATACTTTGTTGGCAACCTGTGGCTATAAAAAAAAAGAGGATTTGGTTGGACTTTTCTGGTTTGGCTAATATTCTAGGAGTTATTACTCATGCATAATGGAAACCTAGAGAATATTGTCGTTGTATGCTGTTGAGTTGTACATAAAGCGACCCTATGTACAACAGAATGAAAAATTGCCCAGACCTGGGCCACCCTCATAATTGTTGTTATGTTTGAGCTCATTGTTGCAGCCACTGTGTCAATCCATCTCTTTGAAGGTCTTCTTCTTTTTCACTGACCCTCTACTTTACCAAGCACGATGTCCTGCTCCAGGGACTGGTTCTTCCTTACAACATGTCAAAAGCATGTGAGATGAAGTCTCACCATCCTTGCTTCTAAGGAACATTCTGGCTGTACTTGTTCCAAGACAGGTAGGGAATATTGGAAACTCTTTTATCCAATGGTAGATTTGTGATAAAAAGGCAAAATTATGGGATAATATGAACGCATTTAAAAGTCTCTAAAGGGCTTGATTTTGTGTGTGTGTGTGTTACTACTATTGCCAATAATACATATGATCAAAAATTGACATGGGAAAGAATCTGTAACTTTATAATGGCTTTGAAAATGATTCCATGTGGATTCATCATCTCCTAAGGCCCAGGACTGCCACGAACTTGGGCTATACCTTGTGAAGAGGTCTATGGATCATGGTCCCCATTCTTGAGTTTTAACCATACCTGACTCTAATGACATTCATATTGCTGCTCTTTCTTTCAGCTCCTTTTCAAAGTTGATGAGCTTTTAACTTTTCCTTTTTACAATTCTTTCTGTTGGGAAGACTATCATGGGAATATATTTCGGGGTACTGCTTTTGTTTTTGGTTAGTAAATGAAACCAATGCCCTAACAGAAGTAAGTGAATATTTTCACCATGTTCTGCAAAAGTACATAGTTTCTTTTAAATATGGAAATGAAGATGCATAAGAAATATTTTAAATCTAGCTAACACATTGTTTTGTCAGACAGCAATGTGCAGAAATTCTCTTAAAAATAGATCCTGTATTTTAACGGTAAATGTAATCTCTGTAAGGTGTGAATAGTGATAGAAAACATAGAATCCAACTCTCTTTCCTTAAATGAAGCATTCACCTCAGAAACCAACCAGAGGAAAATTGAACTTGGCATACACCAACTACCTTTTAGTTATTTATTGAGAAGTTAATTCAAATTTTGCCACCAAGTCATCACATTGATTATTTTTCCATCTAACTACTCGCACAGCTAATGATAAATAATCAAGCCAAAAAATAATTGACAGTCTTAGGGAGGGAATGATATTAAAAGGTAGAAAATAAATGTATCCATCAACTAATGGAAATAAAACTGATAAGCACCGCAACAGTAAAGAAAGCATTAATTCAGGCAGCACCCTTTCAGTTCGCCTTAGGAATCATGAGTAGCAATTTGAAATCCTGTTTTCCTCCTGGGAAGAAGTGCTGCCTGGAATATGATATAAACTATACTGATCAAATAAAGCAGAGAGCCTCAGGCTAAAACAGAGAGAAAGAAGTTACAACAAAGAAAAACAGCTAGTTGTATGAAATGACACATTTATACACCAGCAAAGTAAAATTAGAAATCTCCCCCCACATAAATGTTACATCAGCTGCAGAAGAAAAATAGCTATATCACAGAGACCAAATTGGAGAAAGAAAATAACATAAAATAGAAGATTATTTCAAATAATTCCCAGAGGATGTTTCCATAATACAGATCTGTGTACCTGTGTACATATACAAAAAAAATAAAATATACAAACATACATATATATTTTTAGGCTTTGATCACGATATAATGATATCAATTTAAGTTTGTTATAGAATAATGCACAGATTCACCTGAAATAAGCTGAGCATTTCAGGAAAAATTAAATGATAAATAATATTAAGATGTATATATTGGAACAAAAATTTTATGGGCATAAGTCATTAAAGTTAAACAGGCATTTGATGCTCTCTTTTTTCTTTGAAAGCTTAAAGCTCTCCATCAGGCAAAATGGCACCCTTTGGCTTTTGCAAGCATCACTGAGTTTAGAAAAGTATAACTAATGACGAAGTGAAATATTGCAGGGGCATTCCTCGGATGTGATGAATTTGTTATTGCAGCGGTTTCCATTTGAAATTCCACGTCATCTATCAGGAAGGCCTCTGTGCCTCATCTTATGCAGCACATGGGTTTTGAAAGGCAACAGAACAGGTAAGTACAATTTTTGTAAATTAAATCATTGTGCTTGTAATTTGTGGCTCATCATTTTGTAAAACCAAGAGTCTATTTCTAATGTCAATGACTAGGCCTAAAATAGCTAACTGTTGTTGTTGGGTGCCATTGAGCTGGCTTTAACTTGTAGCTACCCTACATACAACAGACCAAAACACTGCCCCATCCTGTGCCATTCTCACAAATTGTTGTTATGCTTGAGTGCATTGTTGCAGCTACTGTGTCAATTCATCTCATTGAGGGTCTTCCTCTTCTTTGCTGATCCTCTACTTTAACAAGCAGGATGTCCTTCTCTAGGGACTGGTCCTTCCTGATAATATGTCCAAAGTATGTGAGACAAAGTCTCACCACTCTTGCTTCCAAGGAGCATTCTGGTTGTACTTCTTCCAATATAAATGTATTTATTCTTCCAACAGTCCACAGTATATTCAATATTCTTCATCAACACCATAATTCAAAGGTGTCAATTCTTCTTTCTCTCATTCATTTTCCAGCTTTTGCATGCATATGAAGTGATTAAACAGACCATGACTTGGGTCAGGTGCACCTTACATGTTGCTGAAAGCAATTTAAATATGTGTAAAATGCAAGAATGAACAAGATAAAAGATAGAAATTACAGGAAATCATAAATATTCATATTATAGTCAATAAAATAAAAACAAGTAAGATTTTATGGGTGCTTAATATTTGCAGCAACTGGCAATCATTTCACTTTTCTCTTTCCTCAGTCGGCTACAGAATCCCAAGTTCACATTTTAATCTATAAACAGCATTTTTTACAGTTGATTTCTCCTTCCTCCTTTGAATACTCTTAAGACACCACTCTCTCTTAAAATTACTCATATCTTATTGGTTGTTCCTTTTCCATCTCCTTTGTCGGTCGAATCTCAACATTGGACTGTTCTAGGGCTCAGTCCTTGGACCACTTCTTGCTATTTGGCTTTATGTACTCGATGATCTCATTCAACCTCATGACTCTCAATACTACATATATGTGAATTACACTATTTTCACCCTTGAGCTCCAGATTCATATATGGAACTACATACTCAACATCTCCATTTGGGTCTCTAATAAGCATCTCAAACTTAATATATGCAAAACCAAACACCTGGTCTCCCCCATGCCTGCCTCTCAGTATCTTCCCATTTCAAGAAATAAAAACTTCACTCTTTCATTTGTTCAATCTCCAAACTTTGAGTCATCCTTAAATCTTTTCTTATTCTCACACCTCCCACTCAGTTCACTAGGAATTTCCCATCTCCACTAACATCAGCCTGATCTAAACCGCGTATTTGCAATCACCTCCTAAATCACTTCCTTGTTTTTTTCCTCTTACCCACTGGCAGTTCATTACTCTCAAAGCAGCCAAAGTGATTCTTTAAAACATAAACAAACTTAGGTCACTCCTCTACCCCAAAGCCTCCAATCACTTTCCATCTCGTTCAGAGTAAAAGGCAAAGTCCTTACATTGGCCTATAAGCTCTGCATGATCTGACTGCTTTACCTCCCTGACTTCATCTCTTAACACTCTTGCCCTCACTCATTCTCCTCCAGCTACAACACCCTCGTCATTCAGTCATGCCAGACACACTCTCACCTCAGAGCCTTTCAGCCTTGACTGCTCCTCTCCTGAGCACTCTTCTCCCAGATATGGACATGATTAGTTTCCTCTTTACTCAAATGTCATCTTCTTCATGAGGTCTTCTCTAGCTACCCAATTTAAATTGCAATTCCCATTCCATCACTCTCTATCCTTCCCTTATCATTCCCCATGGCACTTATCACAATTTGCTGTAGAATATGTTTTACTTTTTATTGTGCCATGATCCAAATGAACCTCAGTTGTAACAATTTATTCAGGGAGTACAATCACATAGCTATTCTAGAGAAGAAAGCCTGGGGTCATTTAAAATCTTAAAATCTGAAGCGTTATTATCTTGCCTTCCAGCTTCTTCATTGATTTTATAACTCTGTACAAGATGTTCAATATCATGAAGCAGCCTATAAAGTAGGCTGTAGTGTCCTTTACATTTTAAGTTGCCCCTCTGCCTTCTCCCACTCTAGTATACATTGCCTGTAGGGGGAAATTATTGCCTTTTGTGTTCATTGCTGTATCCTCAGTATTCAAAGACTTATAGGTGGGGCTTGGCTGGTAGTTGTTGAATGAATGGCTAATTGTAAAAATAGCTCTATGGTTACCTTGAATATTTAAAGAATCTGGCCTAGATGCACATCTTAGTGCAGGATCTGAGTTTGTGACTTGTTGAATTAATAGTCTATAATTGAGAACAAGGTTTATATAGTAGAAGACACCACTGAACACTAAGTGGAACAGAGGTTATTCAAGGAAAAGAAATACAAAATCAGGATCTGGCAAATGCAGGTTATTATTCACCCAACAGACATTTGTTTTTTCTTGGTGAAAGACTTCTGATTTTATGACTGCTGTAATGAATCCAGCCCCAGAATGAATCATGATTAATTTAAGCTAATCACGCAAATCTCATTCCTCTTTGCCCAGTGACTAAACTAGGGCAGTTCTAGTCAAAGTGATGTAAAAAGCCTTATGGGAAAATTTTTTACTCTCATAAAATAGGGAGTGGTAAAAAAAAAAAAAAAACACTTTTATTTGCCCTACTTCTTGCTTTGGAGTTTGCATTTTGGGGAAACACTGCTTGGGAATAGCTAACTTGCAATCATGCAGGAGGCATCATCAACTTACTGAGAATGCCTGAACAAAAGCATGGCAAGAGTCAGAGCCCTTGTTGACAGTGTTGATATTTGCCAATCTGAGAACTACTTACCTACAGACTTCCTGAAAATACATATTTGTATTCCTTAAGCCACTCTTCACTGGATATTCTTTTACTTGTAGCTAAAGTTAACCTAACTGATACAGAGGACTTTAAAATGTGAAGACATGGCCAATATCCAAGTGAACCTCAATTTTAACAATTGAGTCAGAGAAAACAATCCGTTGCTTTCACGTTGACTCTAACTCCTGGCGACTCCATGTGTGCAGAGTAGAACTGTGATGCATAGAATTTTCGATGGCTGATTTTCTGAAGTAATAACCAGACCTTTTTGGTAAGATGCTTCTGGGTGGACTTGAACTGCCAACCTTGTGTTTAGCAGCTGAACATGTTAGCTATTTGCACCACCCAGGGATATCCTGGGAAAACAAGCACACAGCTTCTGTAGAAAAGGAAGCCTGGGATTATTTTAAAATCTTAAAGTCTAAAGAGTGATTATCTTGCCTTCTAGGTTCTTCATTGTTTTATATCTCTGCATAGAATGTATACAATTATGAAGCGGCATCTACTGTTGTACAGTCCTTCACATTACAGGTAGTCCCCTCCCCCTCATCCCCTATACACTTTATAACGCCAAAGAACATACTCCATTGACATCAGTGGTGCTGGCCAGGGGTCTGCCTCATAGCCCTCTGCACTCAGAGCTGACTGTTACATAATGCATACCCATCACCCCCATAAGGAAGCTCTGTATCCCACAGAACTCTAACAGTGGCCACCTTATCCTTGGAAGGAATTCTTTTTCTCGTTACTCTTTCCCTTTGAGTCAGCTCCAAATCCTCTGGCTTCAATAAAATGACTCTCGTCTAACATTTTCTTTGCAATGTTGAGCCATTGTTCATGCTCAATTAAGGATGATGACGAATAATGCAACTAACAGTAATTAGTAGCCTGAAAGAAAAGGATGGCTGAAAAAACAGTAGGGAACTTCCCAAGAGAGTTTTATTCCTTTTAGACAAGCCATATGAAAAATGTAGCGGAAGCATCATCCACCTGGGACAGAGTGAGGCTGGACAAATAACAAGAAAAGATGACAGTGGGGAGTTCTGCAATAGTGAGGTAATGAGCTGAAAGACCCAATAGTTTTTTCATTCTATTTAATTTCAAAGGTTTAATTTTCACCATTACCAAATGGCGATTATTGCATCCCCTTGTGAACACAGCCTTGACCTAGATACTACCACCTAGAAGCACATTATACCAGCATGCATTTTGAATTTCCCTTAGTTATATTCATAGGAAAATAGTATCTGGAGAAATGTTCTTAATAAAGAATAACTTTGGTTCTCTGCCTTTTGCCCTTCCTGTTTCCTGTAACTGGAATGCCTCCCTTCTCCCACCCATTCTGCTATTCTAGTCCTTCTCATCCTTCAGTGCTCTTTTCAGGACCTTGCTCTCCTGGAAGCCTTTACAGGTCCTTCCTCTCTGTATTTGTACCACAAATTGGGTGGCTTACAACATCAGAAATGAAGCACATGGAGGGGAAAGTACTAAACCTATTTTAGATGTTAACTTAAAAGGTCTTCAAAGGGAAATCATATTAAGAGAAATATAAATCACTTGTGTGGTTAAATGAGGTTAATGAGTGACATTACTAAATTCATCTGAAGATTATTTTTTAAGATAATTTTCTGAGGAAAATACAAATTTTTAGTCTCACTGTATGCTACCTGTATTCAGGCATAAGTTAAACACTTGAGCACAAGAGAGACCTTTTTGGCTCAGTGTATTGGCAATAATTTCATCAGTTTAGTTCATGTAGATGGTCAAATCAGAAACAGTTTAATATACAGTGCAGATTGCTGGAATCTAACTGGTTTTTCTTCATTATCATAACTCTTGTTGTGTAAATGTGGCATTGATGGTTCAGTGGTAGAATTCTCACCTTCCATAAAGGAGACCCGGGTTTGATTCCCAACCAATGCATCTTATGTGCAGCCACCATCTGTCTGTCAGTGGAGGCTTGTGTGTTACTATATGCTAAATAAGTTTCAGCAGGGCTTCTAGACTAAGAGGGACTAGGAAGAAAGGCCTGGTGATCTTCTATCAGCCAATGAAAACCCTGTGGGTCACAACAACAACAAAACCCTATGGATCGCAATGGTCCAAACCCTAATTGATTCTGGAGACAGCACAGGACCCAGAAGCATTTCTTTTCATTGTGTGTGGGATTGCCAGGAGTCTGAGGCTAATTCGATGGCAGCTAACAACAACAAAATGTAGTCACCAGCACTCATCTAAGGATGGAAGGGATATGAACGGTGATGAGCTGAAAAAAATGAACTCAGTGAATGTCATCTGCTGTATGCAAATCATGGAGGGACCTTCTGGTAATTGTCTCTTTCTTTAATTTTTCCTAGAAAATCTTTCACTCGGAATCTGGGAATATGGCTATGTTAACCTGATAAGATATTAAGGCAGGCTATGGGCTTTATTCAATCAGTAATGGTCTCAGGTCCATTCATGGGTTAGGATATCACCACTGTGCAAAAATTGAACCTTGTTGACAAGTGTTTTCCATAGGTGTCTGTGATACCACCAAGCTGTGGGAGGGGTGATCTTTTGCCAATGGGACTGAGTGACAGTGTCTAAATAATTAAGACATTTGGAAACTGGTTGGTTCTTGCTGAGGAAGCCAAGCTACTCCTTCTGATTAGTGCTTTCCAGAGCCTCCTGAGCTGTGAGTCCAAACTGTGTCCACCTTGTTTGACCCTGAATACGAAACAGCAAGTGTGCCCACTTTCTGGCTCTCACAGTTCTTTGACAATGAAACAATTGAATCACAAGGCAAAAGACTCCTAAGAAAAATATAGATTCTATTAAAACCAGGTTGTGCTGTGAATAAAGCAGTTTCTTGTTTGGTGCATGGGAAAAGTCAGGAGGAGGGAGACTGTGCCACATAGTCCCCATTAGTGAAAAATTTTTTTCAAGAAATAGTCCATAGCGTCACTAAACCAATCATATAGGTAAATTTGGCAAAATTTGTGGAAGTCCTTTGCTACAGCTTTTGTAATGGGTTGGCGTAGAGCAGAAAGTTATTGCTCCCTGACATAAAAATGTGAAATACTTTTCTTCATCCAAGACGTAGGAGCTTATGAAAGAGAGAACTGACAGTAAATTCACAGCACCACCAAAGCTGAGGCCTTATCACTGCAGAGATTTGATTAGGAGAACTGCCAAAACAAATGTCACCAAATTTTTTTTGACAGAAGAAAGAACAGAGCAACAATAAAAACTGTCTTAATTATCCAGCGCTGCTGTAACAGAAAGAAATACCTTAAGGTGGTTGGCTTTAACAAATAGAAATTAATTTTCTCACAATTTAGGAGACTAGAAGTCTGAATTCAGGGTGCTAGCTATAGGGGAAAGCTTTCTGTCTCTGTCAACTCTGGAAGAAGGTCCTTGTCCCTTCAGCTTGTTTCCTGGTTCCTTGGAGATCTCCATGTAACCTGACATCAATCTTCCTCCATCTCTGGTTCTTTCTTTTGTTTGTTTAATCTCCTATATCTCAAAAGAGAATGATTTTAAAATACACCCTATACTAATGCTATCTCATTAACTGTTCCCCATTCCCGAATGAGATTATAATCACAGGCACAGAGGTTAGGGTTTACAATACGTATTTTGGGTGGACACGATTCAATCCATTACATTCCACAGTTTGCCCCCCCCCCAATTCTTGTCCTTGCCACATGCAAAGCACATTCACCCCATCACATCGTCCCCAAACTCTTAAATCATCTCCATGTCAAAAATCTCATCTTCTGAGTCATCTAAATCAAATATGGGTGAGACTTTAGGCATATTCCATCCTGGACAAATTCCTTTTTATCAGTGAACCTGTGAAATCTAAAATACAAGTTATCTGTTTCAAAAGTACAACAGTGAAACAGGTACAAGGTAGACATTTCCATTACAAATGGGAGAAATAAGAGGAAAAGAAGGGATAAAAGGCATCAAGCATGTCCAAAACCTAACAGAACAAATTTACTTTGGTTCTCAAGTCTTGAAAATAACCCTCTGTATTCGTTGAAGCCATCTGGGCAATGGCCTTGCCCTCTATACTCTGGGTGTTGGCCATACCCTCTGGATTCTGGGTGGAGGCCTTTTGGCCCTAGGGTTCGGCTCTGTCTTCAAGGTCCACTGGGATGGCAACTCTGCTCCCTTGGCTTTGGGTGGTGCTATTCTTCTAGTTCATTTGGTAGCAACTTCACTCCCTTGGCTACAGCAGGCCCCAGTCTTCTGCCCCTTGGGAAGCTTTGAGTGGTGGCCCCATGCCCCTGGCACAGCTTAATGTCAGTCTTGCACTCCAGAACCAAGTTGGACAAGATCTGACTCTTTGAAACCTAGGAGGCTGTGGCTCCACACTTTGAGATCCAGGAGTCTATGGCCACCCTTTCAAATCACGAAGGCCCTGGTTCCCATGCTCCTTCCAGCAGTTCTGCTGATCTCTAAGGTGCTCTAGGAATCATCCTTTTCATTTCTTGGAGGACAACAGATGTAGCTCCTTTGGCCTGTTTCCTGCCTGTAGAATCCCAAGAGGCAGACAGCGTTCTTTCCTTTTGTTCTTTCTCTGTCCCATACAGTCTAAGCTGATGGGTTTTCTGTCTGGTAGTAGGTTAGATCCTTCAGTCACAGGCTTAATTTCTTTAACTAAAAAGATTATGCAGCCATGTCCTTGGTGAACATTCTATAACATGTGTCCTTAGTTTGTATAACTAAGTATAGTTTGTATAACAAAATTTTCCAAATCTTTAAGTTTTGTTTTCATTTTACACAGTTCATTTTTTAAAATTTTATTGCGTTTTAGGTGAAAGTTTACAGCTTAGTTTCTCATTAAAAAATTGTATGAATATTGTTTCGTGATATTGATTGCAATCCCCACAATGTGACAGCACTCTCTCCATTTCCAGGTCCCCTGTGTCCATTTGTCCAGTTCCTGTCTCTTCCTGCTTTGTCCTCTTGCTTTTGGGCAAGACATGATCATTTGGTCTCACATATTTGATTGAACTAAGAAGCACGTTACTCACTTGTGTTATTGTTTGTTTTATAGGCCTTTTTTATAATCTTTGTCTGAAAAGTGGGCTTCAGGAGTGGTTTCAGTTCTGAGTTGTCAGAGTGTCCATGGACCATAGTTTCAGGGGTTACTCTAGTCTCTCTCAGACTAGTAAGTCTGGTCTTTTTTAGGGAATTTGAATTCTGTTCTATATTTTTCTCCCACTCTGTCTGGGACTGTCTGTTGTGTTCCCTGTTAGAGCAGTTAGTAGTGGTGGCTGGGCACCATCTAATTCTTCTGGGCTGACATTGGTGGAGGCTCTGGTTCATATGGTCCTTTAGTCATTTGGGCTAATGTTTTCCTTGCGTCTTTGGTTTTCTTCATTGTCCTTTGCTCTGGACAGGATGGGACCAATAGATGTATCCTAGATGGCTGCTCGCAAGCTTTTAAGTCCCTGAAAGCTACTCACCAAAGTAGGATGTAGAACTTTTTCTTTATGAACTGTATTATGCCAGTTGACTTAGATGTCCCTCGAGATTTCTTTCCCAGGGGGATCTCAAACAGCCCCTTCAAAAGAAGGATCAAAAGAAACAAAAGTTGGGGTCAGGAGGGGGTGCTGGCTTTGGGGTTCTTCAGAGGCCTCAGCCAGCTCCTGGAGATGGGGAAAAGAGGTCTCAAATCAAAAAGAGCCGGAAAATGAAGCTCAAAAAGTCAGAGCGAGGGGAGATAGACTCCCACCTCCTCAGCCTCTGTGGGCTCCCTCCGGTGATACAGACCTTGAAAAGGAGGAGAAGGAGGAGGAAAAGAGGAGGAATAGGAAATGGCAGCAGTGGTAGGAGGTGAAGCCCCAGCCCCTGTGTTCCCAACACCCCCTGAGGTCCCTAGGCCGCCTACCACAAGGCTTCCTGAAGAAACCCCTCCCACACACAGAGAAAGCAAGGAGGTGGGTAGCACTGAAACAATCCAAGATGAAGATGCCAGCTCTAGAGAAGGGAAGATGCAGATCATGGATGAGGACATCGTGGTGGAATCAAGTGATGACTCATGGGGTCTGATCATTTGTTACTGCTGAAAGCCCTTTGCAGGGTGGCCCATGATTGAGGGCAGCCTGTGTGGGACATGGACCCATTCCTCCTGTGCTAATATTAAGAAGACCAATGTTCCTGTCTTCTTTTACTGCCAGAAATGCAAGGAACTTGCTCGGAAATGAGTGTCTCATGTTCCTATCCTCCCTTCACTCCTCCTTCTACAACCTCTGAATTTAGACTTGGACCCACTGCAGTTGGGAGTGAGAGTCTGTTTGGGTTCCTAGACACACAATCCCTGCCTCTTGGACCTGCCATCCCTCACTTTTCTGGGCCAGAGTTGGAATTGAGTTGGAATGGCGCAGTTGTCTATAAAACGCTAGTGTAAATATTAGCACTTCTCTCCCTCATTGTTTTTTCTCCCATCTCCTCATTTATTTCCTTATATACACTGGTCATATTTTTAACTTTGGACTTCCGCTTTTGGGCATGGCAGCTCAAAGGTGGAGTACTAGAGCCTGGCTGAGGGAGTAAGGAAAGCCCCAGCAACTTGATCCCTGGAGCTGTTTGTGTGTGTCTGGGAAACTTTTGTGACTTTACCTTGGTCAGGTCGTGCTGATTGCCCCTATATTGTATATTGTCTTTCCCTTCACCAAAGTTGAAACTTGTCTACTATCTAGTTAGTGGTTTCCCCTCCCTCCCCCTCACCACCCCCATAAACATCAAAGAATGTTTTTTTCTGTGTGTAAACCTTTTCTTCAGTTTTTCTGATAGTAGTCTTGTACAATATTTATCCTTTAGTGATTGACTTATTTCATCAGCATAACGCCCTCCAGATTCATCCATGTTTTGAGATGTTTCACATATTCATCATTGTTCTTTACCCTTGCGTGGTATACTATTGTGTGTATGTACCACAATTTGTTTATCCATTCATCTGTTGCTGGGCACTTGACTTGTTTCAATCTTTTTGCTATTGTGAATAATGCTGCAACGAACATAGGTGTGCATGTGTCGATTCATGTGATGGCCTTTATTTCTCTAGAATGGGGTGAGAAGGTATCTTTGCATTTCTCTAATGGCTAATCATCGAAAGCATTTCCTCATGTGTCTGTTAGCTGCCTGAATGTCTTCTTTGGTGAAGCGTCTGTTCATATCCTTTGCCCATTTTTTAGTTGCATTATTTGTCTCTTTGTTATCAAGGTGTTAAAGCATATTCCTGATTTTAGAAATAAGATCCTTGTTGGATATATCTCAACCAAAATTTTTTTCCAAGTCTATAGGTTCTCTTTCGATGTAAGTCTTTCAAAGAACATACGGTTAAATTTTCAAAGTGTTAAATTTTTAGGAGCTTCCAGTTACCTAGTTTATCTTCTGGTGTTTGTGTGTTGTTAGTTACAGTTTGTATTCTTTTTATGCCATGTATTAGGGCTCCTAGCATTGTCTCTATTTTTCTTCTGTGATCTTTATCTTTTTAGGTTTTAGATCCATTTTGAATTAGTTTTTGTGTATGGTGTGAGTTATGGATCTTGTTTCTTTTTTTAAAAAATGGAAATTCAGTTATGCCAGCACTATTTGTTAAAGTGATTGTCTTTTCCCCATTTAATGTACTTTGGCCCTTTGTCAAATATTAGCTGCTCATAGACGGATCAATATAAGTCTGGGTTCTCAATTCTGTTCCATTGGTCTATGTGCCTGTTGTACCAGTACCAAGCTGTTCTGACTGCTGTGACTGTATAATAGGTTCTAAGATCAGGTAGTGTGAGACCTCTCACTTTGTTCTTTAGTGATGCTTTACTTCTCTGGGGCCTCTTCCCTTTTGTACAGATTTGGTGATTTGTTTCTACATCTCGTTATAGGATGCTGTTGAAGTTTGGATTGGGATTGCATTGTATGTGTAGATTGCCTTGGGTAGTATTGACATTTTCACAATATTGAGCCTTCTTATCCATGAGCTCTGTCCAAGAGAATCATATGGATATCTGGGATATGGTTTATTCTGGCAGAGAAAATAGAAAATGGAAGGGCTCTGAGGCAGGGTAGCTTGCAGTATTTCAGGAACAAATGGGGGCCATTGTGGCCACAGCACAGAGAAAAAGGCATTGAGAGGTAGAGAGGGAGCCAGGGGCTGGATCAGGTAGGCCCTGGTAGGTTTTGAATGTTACTCTACATGTAACAGGAGGTCATTGGAGGACTTTGAGAAGGAAATTAATACAATCAGATAAACCTTTTGAAAGTACAGAAGAAAGTATTGCTTCTTTATAGGACCCCCCCCCCCCCACAATTACACAGGACCTCTGGCAGACATATCTACTAACAATTGTTGGCATCAATTATTCACAAAAAATATCATTCTTCCCATATACGGTACACCTGTGTTTGTATATACTCTTATGTTCTCTTTAGAAAACTACTGTGAGCAATCCTGGCCACATTTTAGTAAGTTGCTATTATGCCCACTATTGAACAATATCATTAATATTACATATAAGCAAAGTTTTTCTGAAGATAATTCAAAAACAGTTGCAGCAGTACATTGACAGAGAACTGCCGGAAATTCAAGTTAGTTTCAGAAGGGACCTTGGAACAAGGGATATCATTGTTGATGTTAGATGGGTATTGGCCAAAAACAGAGAACAAAAAGATGTTTGCCTGTGTTTTATTTACTATGCAAATACATTCACCTGTGTGAATCATAACAAATTATGGATAACATTTTGAAGAATGGGAATTCCAGAACACTTAATTGTACTCATGAGGAAGCTGTACATAGATTAAGAGGCAGTCGTTTGAACAGAACAAGAGGATACTGCATGGTTTAAAATCAGAAAAGGTGTGCATCAGGGTTGTATCCCTTCACCATATTTATTCATTCTGTATGCTGAGGAAGTAATCTGAGAAACTAGATATATGAAGAAGAACAAAGCACCAGGATTGGAGAAAAGCTCATTAACAACCTGCCATATGCAGATGACTCATCCTTGCTTGATGAAAGTGAAGAGGACTAGAAGCACTTGCTGATGAAGCTCAAAGACTACATACAGTCTGTAGTATGAATTACACCTCAACACAAAGAAAACAAAAATCCTCACAACAGGACCAATAAGCAACATCATGATAAATGGTGAAAATTTTGAAGTTGTAAAGGATTTCATTTTACTTGGATCCACAATCAATGCCCATGGAACCAGCAGTAAAGAAATCAAAAGACATATTGCATTGTGCAAATCTGCTGCAAAATATATTTTCAAAGTGTTAAAAAGCAAAGATGTCACCTTAAGGGTTAAGTTGCACCTGACCCAAGCCATGGTATTTTCAATTGCCTCATATACATGTGAAAGCTGGACAGTGGATAAGAAAGATCGAGGAAAAATTGATGCCTTTGAATTATGGTGTTGGTGAAGAATATTGAATATACTGTAGACTGCCAGAATGAGTCTGCCTTGGAAGAAGTACAGCCAGAATGTTCCTTAGAAGCAAGGGATGGTGAGACTTTGTCTCATGTATTTTGGACATGTTATCAAGAGGGATCAGTCCTTGGAGAAGGACGTTATGCTTGCTAAAGTAGAAGGTCAGCAAAAAAGAGGAAGACCGTCAATGAGATGGATTGACACAGTGGCTGCAACAATGGGCTCAAATATAACGATTGTGAAGATGGTGCAGGACTGGGCAGTATTTCCTCCTGTTGTGCATAAGGTTGTTATGCATTGGAACCCATTCGATGGCACCTATCAGCAAGCATAACAATCTGCTCTTTGGTTTGTGTACATTGGTTCACCTTCACAACCACTTTGCAAAGTAGACCTTATCATTGCCATTTCATAATTAAGGAAATGGAGGCTAAGAAAGATTAGCGACTTGGCCAACATTAAATTCTCAGTGGTGTTGACCTGCAACTTTGACAGAAGTCTATCTGAGTCCAAATCTGGGGCCTTCCCACTTCATTACAGGACTTGTACTATTATTGCTCACAAAAATAAAACAACAGCTGCTTAACAAATGAAATGAGTTACTCAATGTTGTCTGGCTTGTGCTCTTTCCAATTATAGCTGCCCCTTGGTAAAATTATGAGGTTTAAATGAACATGTTTGATGTTTTCAAATTCATGTAATAAGAGTAGGGCAAAAGCATATTTTATATTGTTTTCAGTTCTCTGGTAACATCATCATTTCCTCCGTTAAAACTGATCCCGGGCTGCAACCTATAGATGTGTAAGCACTGGAAGGAATGAATGTTTAGTGTTCCCTTAGAGTATTTCAGATACAGAACCAGTATTGTCAGGCATTTTAAAATATGTTTTTTAATTCTTTCCTCACCGAAGCTTGTCCTAGGGAGCCAGAGGCTGTATCAGCTTAATGAAAAAAGCAAAACAAACACAACAACCCCCAATCATATAGTGAAGGAGAGAGAGGACTTGGTTTAGCTCATTTTAAATTAGTTTAACTTTTTGCATCAGGCCAATAATCCACTCCTAATAGAAATTCCACTACTTGAAGTCCATGAGAGGAGGTATCTTGTCTATGCCGTTAAATTCATCTTTGATGCTTGACCCTGTCTTCATTGACACTGCGGTAAACACAGCAAACGCAGCCGCAAAATCACCGTGGAAGATTTGAGCAGTCTTCAAAGTCTAAGAAGCGAGGCTCCTGTTTCTTTTAACTTCTAAGATTTTTAAGAGTGATGTTATTCTTACCCCATCGTGGCCTTTCTTGGCTGACCTCTGATGGAACCCCTACTGCAGTTCTAAAAAAAAAGCAAAATCACAGAGTTATATTGGTGGGGGTTTAAAGATGGTGCAACTACTTTGGAAATCAGTTGAACAGTATTTTGGACATTAAACCTACACTTATCACATGACTCAGCAATTCTGGTCATGCAATACAAAGAGAAATGAAAACATATGTTCCAAACGACAAGAATGTTCATAGCAGTTTAACTCATAAAAGGCAAAAAACTGAAAACAACCCAAATATCCATTAACAGATGAGTGAGTAAACACATTTTGATACATCCACACAATGGAATACAACTTGACAATAAAAAGGAAGTAACTTCTGATTCACGTAACAATGTGGTTGACACTCAAATGCACTATGCTGAGTGAAAGAAGCCAAATACTGAAAGTGCACACTGTGTGTTTTCATTTATGTAAAAATCTAGAAAACGTAAATAATATATAGTGACAGGAAGCAGGTTATTAGGTGTCTGGGGCTGGAATGAAGGAGAGATTGACTATACAGGACTTGAGGGAACATTTTAGGGTTAAGAGAAATGTTCTGTATCTTGATTGTGGGGAAGCTGAACTAGAATATATATATAGGATAAAACTAATTAAACTGTACACTAAGGTGAGTGGATGAAATTTATTACATCTAAATTATACTTCAATAAAGTATTTTTTAAATTATGTTAAATATATTCCTTGAATTGTTCTAAATGATCCAATTCCCCAACTTCTCCCTCCCTGGTGGAAAATGTCTCTGCAGGAATTATGACCAAAGCACCAAAAGTTTGCCCAATAATTCATGTTTAATTGGTTTCTCTTTTGTACATGAAAACTCCCAAATGGTTATGATCAAGCTGATGTTTATTTGCATTCTTAATATATCTCTTATCAGTAGAGGAAATAATGCAAATGTGTGAGGCAAAGGTCTCTATTCTGCTGATAGGTTGGCGTTTAAGCATGAATTCAGTTTTAAACATGGATCTTCACTTCTAATCTTCTAACCTTTCTGCAGCATATACACATTTAAACAGTTTGGAGCAAGGGTGTGGATGGACAGAGAGAGAGAAAAAGAACCGAATAGTGTGATCTATCCCACCTGCCATGCCACTCCATTCCAGGAAGAACTACACTAGCAAACGCAGGAGGCGGGAATGAGGAAAACTCAGTTACCTAGGGCTTCTTGTAATGTGATCATCACACAATGTTGAGTGTGATTTTGACAGTCAAAGGTATGTGTTTTTCATGCAGTATGTCCCCTAAACACAAGCCAATTGCTTACCTCGTGCTTTTTGAAGAAATGGTATGTTTCTCTGCTAGGAAATTTATTCCTTCTTTGGAAACCCTCGTAGCGTAGTGGTTAAGTGCTACGGCTGCGAACCAAAGGGTCGGCAGTTTGAATCCGCCAGGCGCTCCTTGGAAACTCTGTGGGGCAGTTCTACTCTGTCCTATAGGGTCGCTATAAGTCAGTATCGACTCGATGGCACTGGGCTTTTATTATTATTATTCCTTCTTTTTGTTAGAAGAAGCTGCCAACTCCTCAAAAAGAAGAATTTGAGTTCAACTCCAGGAAGATACTAGTGTGGTAGCCATTCTCCAAGAAGGTCCCCAAAGATCCTGCCTCCTAGTAGGCATGCTTTTGGGCAGCCCCTTCCTACAAGGTACCAGGGTTGTTCTACATAACTAACAGAATATGGTAGAAATGATGTTGTGTGACTTATGAGAGTAGGTTATAAAAGACATTGTCGCTTCTGCTTGGCATTCTCTTGAGTCATTTGCTGGACGCCTTGTATTGGGGACATTCAAGCATCCCAGAGAGACATCTATGTGTCAAGGAACTGAGACCGCTCACCAACAACCAGCACGAACTAGCTAGCCATTGAGTAAGTCATCTTGGAAGCAGGTCCTCCAGCCCCATTGATGCCTTTGGGTGACTGCAGCCCTGGTCAACATTTTAACTGCAACCTCCTGAAGTTTCCCAAGCTAAGACCACACAGCTAAATCATTCCCAAATTCATGGCCCACAGACATGGGGAGATAATAAATGCTTATTGTTTTAAGCCACTTACTTTAAGAAAATTTTTTATACAGCAATAGATCGTGTATGCAACTAGAATCATGAGGGCCCTCAGGGACTTTTTGGTAACTGAATCCCTTTTTAATAAAAACACCCAGTCTAAGCACAACTATGATTACAGTGATTCCAATAACTTCAAGCAAATCTTCAGGCGCTATCATATTATCTTATTTAATCCATATAACAGCTGTAAGAGATGGGTATTCTTTATTATCCCCTTTTACAGGTGAAGAAGGAGTCCTGGTGGCACAATGGTTAAGCACTTGACTGCTAACAAGAAGACTGACAGTTCAAACCCACCCAGCAGCTCTATGGGGGAACAAACCTGGCAATCTGCTCCTGTAAAGATAACAGCCTAAAAAACCCTATGGGCAGTTCTACTGTGGCACATGGGATTGTTATGAGTTGAAATAACTTGATGGCACCTGTGTGGGTCATCTAGTGCTGCTATAACAGAAATACCACAAGTGGATAGCTTTAACAGAGAGAAGTTTATTTTCTCACAGTAAAGTTGGCTAAAAGTCTAAATTCAGGGCATCAGCTCCAGGGGAAGGCTTTCTCTCTCTGTCAACTCTGGAGGAAGGTCTTTCTTGTCGCTTTTCCCCTGGACTAGGAGTTTCTCTGAGCAGGAACCCCAGGTTTTAAAGGATTCCCCCTGCTCCTGATGCGTTTTTCTTGGTGGTATGAGGTCCCCAACTCCCTGCTTGCCTCCCTTTTCCTTTTATCCCTGAAGAGATAAAAGGTGGTGCAGGCCACATCCCAGGGAAACTTCCTTTACAATGGATCAGGGAGGCGACCTGAATAAGGGTGGTGTTGCAATCCCACCCTAATCCTCTTAACATAAAATTACAATCACAAAATGAAAGACAACCACAGAACACAGGGAGTCATGGCCTAACCAAGTTCATACATACATTTTTGGAGGTACATAACTCAATCCATGACACCACTTAACAGCATCAACACAGGTGAACAAATTGGAGTCCAGAAAATTTTAAGTTCTCTCAGCTAGGACTGACTGCTTGCAAGCCCCATAGTCTTAACCTCTTCATTATACAGCCTTACTGTCTAACTCTATTTTCATTCTAGTTATTTTATATTCCATTTTACATGAGATTTAAATTTGTTTTCATTTTCCTCTAAGTGATATGAAAAGAAAATTATAGGCACACAATTATTTCATGTCCACATTGTCTGAAACACAAGAAATTAGGTTTCTGTGAAATGTGAGTCCTTAGTAAAGTGTGTCTTTGATGCATGTAACCAATTCCCTAGTAAAACAAACCAGATAAGGAGGAAATTTATTACTTTTCTTCTTATATTCTGCTTTTTTAGTTACATTACCCAGGAATAGCTTTGCTTATAGTAAGTAAAAAAGATCAGTTTTTTAGAAATTATCATTTCAATATGTTCACGGAAGCTTTACACAATCAGTCAAAAAGCCTTGGTTTGACCCTGGGAAGTGGAATTTATCTCACACTCAGGAAGAAGTTTTTTTTTTTTCATGTCTTAAACCAATAGAACAATTGATTTATTCTTCAGTTACTATATCCTCCCATGTTTTTGCCTTACTTTATTAATAATAGCTATCTCTGTTGACTATTACTCATCTGTCAGTTTGTTGTCCTCTGGTGGCTTGCATGTTGCTACGATGCTAGAAGCTATGCCATTGGTATTTCAAATACCAGCAGGGTCACCCATGGTAGGCAGGTTTCAGCGGGGTTTTCAAACTAAGACAGACTAGGAAGAATGGCCTGGCGATCGACTTTAGAAAATGAGTCAATGAAAACTCTACTGATCACAGCAGAATATTGTCTGATATAGTGCTAGAAAATGAGTACCCTAGGTTGAAAGGCCCTATACAATAGCCTCAACAATTGACTCAAAACATAGCAATGATCATGAAGATAGTGCAGGATTGGGTAAAATTTCATCCTGTTACACAAAAATTCTTCCAGAGTTGGAGCTGACTCGATGGCAACTTACGACAACCATCTATCTCTGTTTAGCACTACATACTTGAATTATATAAATGTGCCTTAAGTACATAATTTTTAAAATCCACATAAATATTTCTAAGAAGTAAATAGTAATGGAATCTCCATTTTACAGATGAGAAAAATGAAGATCAAGGAAATGACGTCCTTGCTCAAAGATACTCAGCTTTTAAGTGGCAAACTTGGGGATTTTGAGAGCCTATGCCTTTTCCATTGCTGCTCTTGCTTCATTCTGAAAGGACTGAAAAAGGAATTAAAGATACAAGAACCAAATGGTCAAATGGAGTAGAATCCTATTTTGAATGGCATTGGAATTGAGCTGTAACTGTTGAGTCAGGGGTTTCCATTTTAGAGAATAAAAATGTACATAGTTGGCCATGGCAAAACAAGTGATATGGAACAAGCTTTTTTATACCAAAAGTTTTAGGATGCATTCCTACTTTACTTTAAAAAAGTGAAAGAGCATTGTAATATGTAGATTTCCCCCAAGAACCTAATTTAGCCCAGACTGTTATTCACCCGTCTGTGTTTTATTTGTGAAAATGAATTCTCCGTCAGTGAGGTACATGTAGCCATAGATCTGCTGAATGATAAAGTCAAGGCTGGAATGCTGATTTCTTCACGCCCAGGCTGGTGATTTTTGAAACACACCCAAGCCTTCCTTATAAAATATTTCAGACCTAGCTCATAGTAACTTTGGGCCAATGTGGGCCTAATATAATACCATCTTTTTTTTCAAATTTGGAAATAATTTCAGAAGTAGGTCTCACATAAGTCCTTATTACAGTTTCTGCAAGGGTAGTCTTTGATTTCTTTTATTGTAAAGCAATTCTCTCTGAGTCTATTAGATGCTGGGGTAATAAACATAAATATTTATAGAAGTGGAGAATAGTTTGAATTACTTTCTCCAGGAACAGACTTTAATGTCATCTTTTCCAACTCATCTTTCATCGTCTTATCTAAATTCGACACTATTGACTCCTGATGGTAGCACGCAAACTCAAGAGCACTCCAAGGGCGACTGTACTGGATTTCCCATACAAGAAAGGGTAGTGAATTAACTGCATAGGTAAAATTTTTTCATTAAAGTCCAGCTGTGACATATACACTTCGGAGAAAATGTGCACATACTTAGAGAACTCTGGTAAATGAGCGTAAAACAAAGAGGTTTGGTTAAACTTATCATGAGAATAGATTATACCCTGACTAGTTCCGCAGAAACAGTGAGTTAAAGAAAGTAATGTGGCTACCAATGACATAAATTGGCCCTTTAGATTCAAGAAAACTAAATGAGAACTACATAATAACTATTTATTAATGGTTTATACTTTTGTCATGTGTTTTGGATTGGATTTCATCCCACCAAAAGATAAGTTGAAGTCTTAACCCCTGTACCTGTGAATGTGACCTTGTTTGGAAATAGAGTTTTTCTTTTGTTATCAGTTAAGTTTAACAAGGTCATACTGGAGATGGGTGGGCCCTAATCCTTTCTCGGTGCTGTTTTACAAAAGGGTAGAACAGGCATGGAAACAGAGTCACACACAGGCGGAAGACAGACAGCTTGTAACTACGCAGGCAGATGTATCTACAAGCAGAAAAGGAACACCAAGGATTGCTGGCTAGATCCTAGAAGCTAGAAGAGAGGTATGGGACAGTTGCTCTCTCAGAAACCTCAGAAGAATCGACACAACCGATACCCTGATTTGAACTTCTAACCTCTAGAACCATGAGAATACATTTCTGTTCTTTAAAGCCACTCACTTTGTAGTATTTTGTTATGACAGCCTTAGGAAACTAAGGCATCATGTGTTACTTTTTCCAACTTACGAAACTAATTCAGCTTTTCTCTTTCACTATTTATGCATGTGTGGAATGGATAAATCCAGCTTAATCCAGTAAAATACATTTCTGACTCCTCTTTCCCAACAGGCACAAAGATCTTTCTGACATGTATAAATAAAATTTAGCCTATAAAAACGGAGTTTCGTAAACTGTGATTATAACATACTTTGGAAAAATTGCAGTGATGTTGGCAATAGAGGGTAGTCTTTGTACAAAGAATGAACACAAATGTGAACCAAAAGCTGTTCCCACTGGATAATGGTGTGTTTAGAAGATTAATCAATTAGTTAATACATTTGTTTATTTATAAATAGCCTGCTGTAGACATGCTATCTCACACATAATCCACCTTAAGAGTATTTCTGTTTTGGCAACCATCTCATTCTTCCTGCCTTATTCCTCCAGGGACGCTCAGAGAGATGATGAAGGAAATATTTCCTGAATATCCCACAACTTTTAGCAGTTGTAGGAAACCTGGCTGCTTTTGTGACTTATTCTTGGTGTCTGAGCTCATAGGTACTATGGAATTCATTTATATGCAGAAAGAGAGGGTGGGCCATGGGAGAAGGTCAGTGCTCTAACGTCCTTCATACTGCATTCCTGTATGATGGCAAAGACTGAATGGGTTAATGATCTGCAACTGGTAACTAGCTATTTTAATTTTTATTGGCAAGAAAGGCTATAATCAAATGACTCCTATGAGAATGAATTATAATTCAATATACGACTCCAAGTGAATGATACTAATTAATTTCTGTAGGTCAGCATGATCCATCACCTCCATCATAAAAGGCAGGCACGCCTCAATCCAGAGAAACAAAACAGCATTTCAAAACTTTTGAGTGGACATCCAGGGATTGGAATTCATAGGTTTGCATCCCAAATGGGATGCTGATTTTAGAGAATCAGGTTTAGAGAATCCTTTTCTGTAAGGCTGTGCACATGGGAGATGAGAAGCAAGCTCTCGGAAGACCCAGTGGGGATGCTGTTACAGCTGTCTTGGCAGTACTTGTGCCACAAATAAACAATCTTCAGCCCCAAAGACTCTCTAGTGTGCAACTTTGAAGGCAAGAAATTCACACACAAAATGGTGATTCAATAGCCTGCTGCCCAGTAGGACCGCTCTTTAAAAATTAAAACAAGATTAAATTTTCTATAAGAGGAAGCAGCTCTGCCCTAGATATTGGCTCCACTCAGCTCTCTGAATAAGAGCTAATATGCCTTTTGTGCATGTATTTTCTCGCATGCCCTGTCTTCCATTAGCGCAGAGTGAAAAAGCGGATTGCATAGGAAAGAAGATACGAGTTTATTCTTAAAACAGTAACATATCCACCAGTTGGTCTTGCTAACCCAAGACAGAATGTACAGCCATGGCCACAGCTTTTCTGCCGTCTTAGAGGGCACATATGCTAATAAAATTTATTTGAACAAGATGGAAAATTGTTAACACTAGAAGACTTTTATGTCATGTTAGTTCAGGAATTCAATTTTCAGCCACGTTGGCTCTATAACAGGTATACTTGTGACCACAACAACATAATGCATTTAAAATTTTGCAGTTTCCAAACTGAAGGTGGTTACGTTTAGGGTTTTTTTTTTTTTTTTTTTTTTCCTTACCACAGCTAGGACATTTGAAATCGTTTACTATTAACAGCACAAGTACACATGTCAAAATCTTGTTCCTTGCAGCTAGGCACTCTAGTTTTGAAGTTTGGTAGCATATTGTAGCTTAACCAGTGACTATCAGCTTTATTTGGAAATTATACTTGCTGTACATCTTGCATCCACTTTTAAGATAAGGGTAGATAATTCAGGACTAAGTCGCCTTTCCATTTTGATAAGACAGCTAGTATGGATATGTGGGGTCTTGGTCGTCTAGTGCTGCTATAACAAAATACCACAAGTTGATGGCTTTAACAAATAAATTTATTTTCTCACAGCTTAGAAGGCTAGAAGTCCAAATACAGGGTGCAAGCTCTAGGGGAGGCCTTTCCCTCTTTGTTGGCTCTGGAGGAAGTTCCTTGTCTCTTCAGCATCTGTTTCCTGGTTCCTTGGAGATCTCCATGTGGCTTAGCATCTATCTTCCCCCAGCTCTGCTGCTTGATCTGCTCCTTTTATATTTTGTAAGAGATTGACTGAAAACACACCCTACACTAACCCTGCTTCATTAACAAAACAATGACAATTCATTCCCAAGTGGGATTATAACCACAGGTATAAAGGTTAGAATTTACAACACGTATTTTGAGGGGACACAATTCAATCCACAACAGTTGGCATGAGCTTTTACATATGATATTCAGATTGAAATAGTTATTTCCTCTTATGTAAAACTTTCATCAACTCTACCCAGAGCATTGATCAGTTTTAGCCTTTTTCCATCTCTCTGGAACTGTAGTATTTTTGGACTGCTGTCAAAGCTGGTTCTACTGCAATCCTAAGGGCTATATTAAAGGTCATGTGACTGTTTACTGCTTCAATGAAAAGGAACTTATAATGCAAAATGCTATTCACCATTTATTCATCTCATGTATTCATGCAATGGTTGTTGGCTTACTGTGGTGTTTGCTTGATATGTATTCCACAGCATATCTATTGTTTCTGCAAAACTGCACATTATATCAGTTTTGCATCTGACACTGACTTTGTTCTAGGAAGTGTTCTAATAATAAAGGGAAAAAGAAAATGCTACAATGAGGAGCTATCCAGCCCATGCAGATTTGTTTGGAGGGCATACTGACCTTGAATAGTGAGAAATCCCACAGTGGCAGGTATCAAACCATAGTTCATTGCCAGATCTTATCATTCCGCTTCCTGGTTTGCATGTTTGTTTTCACTTGAAGTTCCTTATTACCAAGAAGAGCTATGTCATGGCTTATGTGAAAGCCTCCAGACAACCACATGGGGAAAGCCAACATATTTATTCTGCTTTCTCCCATTAGGAATTGAGAGTACTGATTTTTAAGTTATTTCTGTCTCTTTTCTTTGTAAGACTTTGGATGTGACTCTTTAAATAGTGAAGTCTCTAATTTCAGTAATTTTAGGACTACATTTGGGACCATATTGTTCATGTTCACATACTCAAACCTCAATATTTGAAGTTCTCATTCTAACTGAAGCATGAACTTCCCTTAGCAGCCCTTCTTGAGTTTTCAGTATGAGAGTTCAGACAAACAAGATGTTGGTTTGAATCTGGCTTCACTACTTCTGAGTTATATGAATGAACAAATCATTATCCTCTCTAAACATTAGTTTCCTCATCTATACAATGCAGATAAAAACACCCACCTTGAAGGGTCGTTGTCTGTCTGTCTGTATATAACAAATACTCAGTAAATGTTGGTTTCCTTCCCACATTCCTTTGCTCTTAAAGGGTATTTTTTCTCATGTTCATTCCCATCTCTGAAGTGGAGCTAGTTATAATGATATCTGTTGAAATTATTAAGCAGTAGAAAAACAATACCCATTGCTGTTGAGTTGGACTCATAGCAACCCTATAGGACAGAGAACTGCCCCTTAGGGTTCCCAAGGTAGTCCTGGTGGCACACTGGTTAAGTGCTAGGTGCTAACTGAAAGGTCGACAGTTTGAATCTACAAGCCTCTCCTTGGGAACTCTCGGGGGCAGTTCTACTCTGTCTTATAGGGTTGCTATGAGTTGGAACCAACTTGACAGCAATGAATCTAATCTTTACGGGTTCAAACCACCGACCTCTCAGTTAGCAGCTGAGCACTTAAGCACTGTGCCACCAAGGCTCCTTAGAAAAGCAATAGTAAAGTCTTTTCCAAAACTAATGCCAGACCACCTGCTGTCAAATCAAATGGATGTAAGATATCCTGTAAGCTAATGTCTCCAAAAGACCGAAAACCCGGGATTCAGACCAAAAAACTTGACATCCCAATCACCAGCTGGCTGATCTTGCCCTCTCCAAGCCTTAATTTTCACATCTATAAAATAGGGATTATAATAAGAGAAATCACAATAACAACATATTTCAGAGTTGTTATGAGGAATAAGTGAGGTAACGTAGGTGTCAAATGCTTGGCATTGTGTTTACCTTAGTATTATTTTAATTATGGATAAATGTGGGATAAAAATATGTGATTTGACTATATCCGTAGAAGCTTTCTTTTTGCCCAGGACTCTGCGTTGGATTATATATACCCTAGAAAAAAACAGACTAAGACTCAGTCATTTAATCTCACAAATTTAGTCACATTGGGAAAGATATGACCAAGACCAACCCAACCCACCGCTGTCTGGCTCATAGCGACCCTATAGGACAGAGTAAAACTGCCCCGTAGAGTTTCCAAGGAGCACTTGGTAGATTCCAACTACCGACCTTTTGGTTAACAGCCATAGCACTTAACCACTACACCACCAGGGTTTCCCCAAGACCAACAGTAGCATTTATTATCAAGACCAACAGTAGGATTTATTATCATTTCTTCTCATTAAATTTTTTGCCTCTTTTGTTTTAAATTCAACTCTCCAGCTTGAGTAAATGGTGGCTATCATGAAAATTACGCTCAGGGTTGTAAGAGTGGAGAAGGAAGTTTCATTTTCTGTATTAATTGCTTGAGGATGAAACACAACTTTAAATGACACCAAAATTCACTGTAATTTTGTTCGTACCTCTTGAATCTCTAGTCTGAGCATTGCTGGCCTCACTGTGAAGCTGCTGTGTTATTTTGTTGGGGGGGGGTTGTGAGTAAAAGAAGGGCACTGAGTGGCATAAATGGTTAGCGCTCTTGGCTGCCAACTGAAGGGTTGACGATTCCAGTCCTCACAGAAGTGCCTCAGAAGAAAGGCCAGGTAATTTACTCCCCCCAAATTAGCCATTGAAAACCCTTAGATCACAGTTCTACTCTGACGTATGTGGAATTGCCATAAGTCAGAGGTGACTCTGTGGCAACTATTTTTATTTTTTTCTGGTGGGTAAAAAGGAGCCTGGTGGTGCAGTGGTTAAAGCACTTGGCTGCTAACTGAAAGGTCAGCAGTGTGAATCCGCTAGTGGCTCCTCAGGAGAAAGATGTGGCAGTCTGGTTCTGTAAAGATTTACAGCCTTGGAAACCCTGTGGGAGTAGTTCTGCTGTGCCCTATAGGGTTGCTATGAGTAGGAATCAATTTGACGGCAGTGGGTTTGGTTTTGGGATTGGATGAGTTAAAGAACAGTGACCCTTGTGCTAATATTGGAGGGAAAACCTTTACTGTGCTCTAAAGTACATTTCATGTCCAAAGGTAAATGTTGCTTTGACTTTAAGAAAGGGTTCTCATAAGTTCATCTACATCAGAGGACAGAACGGTGACGGTGACTGAGATTGGGTGACACAGGAAAACACGCTGTGTTTTCAAACAAGGGGCTGACAAGAGTGTATATTTTTAACCATCCCCAGATGTAAGCAACAAAGTCACATGGGAGATTTATTTCTTTTACAACAGAAGTCAATTGGGCATGACACTAATGTATTGTTTCAAGAAAAGTCTAACTCAACTAAATCGAGACTCAGTAGGAAATTTAAAGAGAAGCAATTTCTGTTATCGGTTTTAATGAATACTATCAAGTGATAACCAAAAAGAAAGAAGAAAAAAAGATTAGGGTTGCTCAGAAAACATCCTTCCCACTCTTCTAAATTATCATGACAACACAGTCTTGAGCTGCGAAGTTAATTTCCTCCATAATTACATTCTATTTAGAGGTGCGATTGCTGAGAAACACCCTCCTTGCAAGGAAACTCTTTTATTTCAGTGAAGGATGAGAAAGAAGAGGTCCCCAGCACCATATGGCAAGTATTTATTTTCCCTGTTTCACCCTTGGGCACTTACCCATCGGGGCGCCTTGGGAGCCCCTCCCGCCCCTCATTGGGAGCTGCCTCTCATTCTGAGGGCAGTGGGCAGGAAGGAGGCTTTAGAGGGACTCTCAGGAGAAAACTTCCTGGGCTGGATGTGAATGGCACTTGCATTGAATTGTAGGGGCTCTTAGAAGGCACTTCACTCTCCTCTATCCCTGGGATTGTATGAAGGTGGTTAAATGAGCCCTGGTAGGTAAGAAGCCTGGGTACTTAGAAGAGAAATATTTTTTAAAACAGGACGCTTCATTATGCCATCAAATCATTGCAGGACTGATTCTACTATGACATGAGTGAATGTATTTTAACGTTTCCATCCCCCAAGTTCTTGTTTACAATCATTTCTCTGTCAGTCAGTCGGGGAAAAAACAAAAGCAGAAACAAAAAAGCCACAGCCCAGACTGGCTGTCTTTGAGTTGGTCATGAGGTCTTCACCCAAAGGACTAAAAACTAGGGCAAAATACTTTCTTACAATGTAGGCCAATTTCCCATTTTCAAACTCCCAGAAAAAATGAGGCCAGAGAATGCTGATGAATGATTCTGAGAGACGAGGTCCCAAGGTTCACTCATATGTTTTCATGCAAAATCAGAGAATGTTCACTACAGGGCCGAGTCCAGATAGAGGAGGCTCTAATTCTATTACCGCCTCATCCAGGCACATTATTTTTGCTCATTAACAACATGGCATCATAATGGAGCAGGCAGCAGCCAGAGTGATTAGCAAAGCGCCTCCTTCCATTCTTCAAAATGTCATCAACACACTGGTCAGGAAACAAACTCATTTTCTGACTCTGCCGTGATTTGCCGGGTTTCAGGCACTGATGATAGCTTGTCTGCTTGGTTTAAAAGAGCTCCTGATATAACAGAACCTGACACTGTTTACTTCAGCCTATTATGCCTGCTGCATTCACTGAATGCTTCACTGGAGAAGAAAAATCGAAAGAAGGCTATTCATTGTAATGCCAGCTGCTTTTTAAAAAAGGAAATCAATTTTTGCTTGAGCTCAGAATGTACTCCGCAGGTCCAGAGTGACCTACCACTTTTGATGTCAACAACAAAAGGATCTGCCTGCATTTTCCACAACAATCACCCAACAGCTCAAAGAACATTGAAAATCCTAGATTAGTTTCATTTTAGTTTATGTTCAAATTGGTATCCACTCATCCCAACAATATCACAAAATAGAAAGCCTTGGGTGACACAGCCCTTGCACGCCAAGCTGTAGAACTCTGGGCTTTGCCTTTATGCCGGGTTTTGTTATAAATTACTTGGCAGGACCATTTTATGATGGAAATAATTAGTTATGTTTAGTATTTATAGCTAGTATCATGATGCCTTTCTGTACTGCTAATTAATTATTTTATGGCCAGCATGTTTCAAACGCAATTAGTTAGGTATGGCAATGATCATAATATTTTGCATATGCATGACAACATTCTGCCTATTTACAGCAAAACTTGAGTGTCAAAATCAGTTATTTTCCTTTTGTTATTAGGCAGAATAATTATAGGAAACAATAACAATGATCTCTTGCATGTGAATAACGGTTTTACAACCAAGCACCTCCATTTGCGCCTCCCACACATGCACCCCTGTGGCTTCTTACACGGAAAAGCAAGCTCCATATGGTGACAAGCTTTGGCTGGGTCTTTAGCCAGACTGAAGGTCATCGATAGAGGCTTTTGCTCTTTTTATATGTAGTTGGAGACTCACTTGGGCTACAGGGATGGACAGGTTTCAAAGAAGGCGTGCGGGGAAAGAATATTTGGGCTGGATGGGGGAACAAAGGAGTCAGTTTGCACTAGGTTTTTTTTTTTTAAACCAAGTCCCAGACTGTATTATTATTATTTGTAGTAGGTGTGTTGGTGCCTCTAAACAGAAGGGAATCCTCCCTAGGTTTTTCTACACTGGGGAACTCAGAAGACAGATTGAATTATTGCTTAACCGGGCTCCGGATCCAGGAGGCGCACTGTCTGATGTCGAACTATTGAGTGCTTCTTAAATCCTGAGCGTCTAGAAATAGCATTGCTCTGCAAAGCTTGGGAATGTTCTCAATTAGCTTGTGGACAAGATCAATGACATATGCTCTCTTCCAGGTCCATGCCTATTTCTCTTTACTTTAAGCCTCCCTGACTAGCCATAATCCTCCATTTCCTTTTCCCCAAATGTGCTCTGCAAAGTGCTGAAAATAGTAAAAATCAAGAAAAAACATTGACTACTGAGAACTGAGATTTAGCTATGAATTTCCTTTTGTGGTACATTAATAAGACTGAACTGTGGGGATAGGAGAACAAGAGTGGTTGGAAAGATGAAACTTTTATGTATTTCTAGTTTATGTCCCCGAAAGCGTAGACTACCATGAAAAAATTTAAAAAGACCACCATCAATGGATTTACGTTGGTTTTAAAGTGTGGTATACCCCCTTGTTAAAAACTACATACAGAGGTGGACTCTGTAATGTCCACAGCAATCAGATTATCACGTTTCTCCCTCTGATGGGCAAGAAATTGTTCCTTTTCCCTTACCAAATTCTCTTCTGCTTTTAATTCCAGCCCATTTCCATTCATTGGGTTTGTTGCAGACATGAAGAGCAAACTGACTCTGAAGTTAATAATCATTATTTTCTCATTTCTTGGGATAAAGGCAAAAAGAATCCCTTTAGCGTTCCCTCAGAAACCACTCTTTATCCCTTTAATCATCTTTGTCACTTCTCTGAACTCACTGCATTTTCTCCACATCTGCACATTACAAACATGAGTTCTCAGTCCTCCTAAACATGCTCACTGCTCCATTTTCAAAAACATCTGCCAGCACTTCGGGCTAAGTCTAGAATTAATCCTTCTGTTTTAACAGCTCTGGTATTGGTCACAGGCTAGCTATATGAGTTGCTTTTCAAAAAAAAATCCTCAGGGAAGAAAAGTTTTTACGTCAACACTCAACTTTAGGAATGACTGCCTTCCCTTGTGACCTCAGTGATAGGCTGCTTTCCAATTTGATCCTCAAGATTCTGACCAGGACAAGGTGCATGGTCTAGGGAAGGCATTGTGACTGAGAGCCATGGGGCTCATGAGGCCTAGTTGGGAGGCTGGATAATTTCAGGGTGAACTCCCAGAGTGCTGCTCCACTCTAGAGCCAGGCTGGGGGTCCTGAGAAATCTAGAATTGAATTTAGTCCTATATGGGATATTTATTACTAAAATCCCAAATATTTATTATTTTGGAAGATTTTTCAGCATCAACAAGACAAGCTGAAAAGAGAATGAATAGGGAGAAGAAACTCCATAAGATATAGGTGTTAACATGTTTGAATCATCACAGACGCAGTTAATTAATCTTTGATAGTTAATAATTACTTGATTTACAGATTCTGCTCCAAATGAACATTTCTAGTCCTATATGAATGTTTATAGGTCCCTCTGAACCTTCCCTAGCTTCTGCCCTCCGCCCCCATACTGTGGTAGCCCCTTTGTCTAGCGGCCTTGCTTACTCTCCACTGGCTTTTAGAAAACTTAAAAAGTGGGAGTGTTGCTATTGTTAGGGGCCTTTGAATCGGTTCTGACTCATAGTGACCCTATGTACAACAGAACAAGACATTGCCCAGTCCTTTGTCATCCTCACAATTGTTGCTATGCTTGAGCCCATCGTTGTAGCCAGTGTGTTGATCCATCTCACTAAGGGTCTTACTCTTTTTCACTGACCTTTTTCTACTTTACTGAGCATGATGTACTTCTCCAGGGATTGGTCCTTCCTGATAACATGGCCAAAGTGAGACCAACTCTTGTCATCCTCACTTCTAAGGAGCATTCTGGGTGTACTTCTTCCAAGGCAGATTTGTTAGTTCTTCTGGCAGTCTATGGTATACTCAAAATTCTTTGCCAATGGCATAATCCAAAAGCATCAATCATTTTTTGGTCTTCCTTATTCATTGTCCATCTTTCCCATGCATATGACGTGATTGAAAATACCATGGTTTGGGTCAGTTATACCTTAGTTCTCAAGGTGACAGCTTTGTTTTTTAACACTTTAAAGAGGTCTTTTGCAGCAAATTTACCCAATGCACTGACTCTTGATTTCTTGACTGCTGCTTCCATGGGCATTGATTATGGATCAAAATAAATTTGAAATCCTTGACAATTTCAGTATTTTCCCCATTTATCATGGTGTTGCTTATTGGTCCAGTTGTGAGGATTTTTGTTTTCTTTTTGTTGGGGTATAACCCATACTGCAGACTGTAGTCTTTGATCTTTATCAGTAATTGCTTCAAGTCCTTTTCCATTTCAGCAAACAAGCTTGTATCATCTGCATATCGCAGGTTGTTAATGAGTCTTCCTCCAATCCTGATGCCCTGTAGTTCTTCATATAGGCCAGCTTCTCAGATTATTTGCTCAGCATACTGATTGAATAAGTATGGTGAAGGATACAACACAAGGACAAATTAACAAGTAAGCAAGGCATTTAAGTACAGGGTTACATTAAGAAAGGTACTCATGGGCTTATTTGTGCTTACTTACTGATCTACAGTGAAAACAGGTGAAATTGTGCACTACAGATTAGTAAGTAAACCCGTGTGTACTTTTCTTATTATATAATCTGTCTCTGGCATACAACCCTGATGCACACCTTTCTTGATTTTAAACCACACAGTATCCTCTTGTTCTGTTTGAACAACTGCCTCTTGGTCTATGTACAGGCTCCTCATGAGCACAATTAAGTGTTCTGGAATTCTCATTTTTCGTAATGTTATCCATCATTTGTTATGATCCACCCAGTTGAATGCCTTTGCATGGTTAATTAAACACAGGTAAACATCTTTCTGGTATTTTCTGCTTTCAGCCAAGATTCATCTGACATTGGTAATGATATCCCTCATCCCATGTCCTCTTCTGAGTCCACTTGAATTTTAGGCAGTTTCCTCAGCAAAATTTTACTAGCCCACTGTCCCCTTGAAGCAGCCCATGGGTGGTTCAGTGGTAGAATTCTCGGCTAACATGCAGTAGGACCAGATTTGATTCCTGGTCCATGCATCCCACTGTTGGGGATAGGTTCATTATAATCTCTTTTCCCGTAAGAATGCATGCCAGCCCAGTCTCTTTCTATAGCTATAACTACAGTTGCAGATATTTTCTTACTAAGAGAAATTCAAAATATGAACATATTGTAGTCCTGATGAGCTATTCAGGTTTTTGTCATCAAAGAGCAGCATAAAAAGAATAATGCAGGCCATGTGTTTTTAGTAATTGACAGCCTAATCAATTCCACATTGTAATTGCCCCTGTCATCTATTTACACACCTTTCATCAGTTTACAATCTTGCTCTTAGAAGGCAGGCTTGCCCCAGTCCCGCAGGTTGGGAAACATCTGTCTTCCTGCTCTCTGAGCACAACATAAAGGTTATATTGAAAAAGAAGCAGCAATAATGTTTTACATACTGATTTTTTATTCGTTTAATTCATAATTGTGAAATATTAGTGCTGAGCATCACTTGCAGCCAAAACAGAAAGTTTTCTTGTGATTGATCTGTGGAAAACAGTGGATATATCTGGACAATTTGAAAGACTTTAATACGTATTATTATAATTAGGCTAATGTAGTTTTGAATAATTTGCAGGCCAGTTATTGTCATCAAACCAAATTAATGTTACACATCCTAAGCTAAGCTTAGTTTTTTTACATTTTTTTAATAAAGGTTTCTTTTTTCCAATTACGATTTTCATACTTTTTATATTTCTAGAAACGTCACAGGCATCACTAATACATTTCCATGAAGATTGACTTGTAGCAGCCTTCTATAGGGATTAGAGCTGACATCTGCATAACAGTGCCTGAGAGAAAAAAATATTAATATAGTTCTTGCTATATGATGATAGACATTAGGATGTCATTAACAAACCAATTTCTAAAATAGAAACTGACATCATACTGGGCATTCTGATCTTGGGCTTGACCCAGCAATGGGATGTGGAACGAAAACAAGATTGCTAAAGAACCATAAACAACTGATACAAGAGGGAACCTTTTTTTTTCTTTTCTTTAAATTCTTTAGGTGTGTGACATGAATGACTTTAGAGAAATCAGTGTGTGGCTTTGCAGGTTTTCTTGCTTTAATTCCTAACACTTTTCACAGGGCAAAATAATACATTTCATTTTTCTTAAGATGTATAAACACAGAAAGCTCACCACGTAATTTTATACTTCATCTAATATCAGAAATGTGAATAAAATGGTTATAAATGTCACATATGCAAGTGACATAGAGAAGCCGAGGCTTTCTCCTTTGTCTCTGGGTTTGGGCAGTTATTCCCAGAGAGGATCCACTCAGTCCAGCTGAATAGTGTCTCAGGCCAGCCCTGCACATGTAGTGTCTTCAACTCTGACCAGGGCAGAGTCAAAACGGCTTAACTCCAAATTCTTCAGCTGACATTTCAAAACTTTGTAAGCACACAGATATATCATTTTAATGAATGAAAATACATGCCTTTAATAATTTAAGTTAGTCACTTTTCAGTCAATAAATGTGTATTCAATGTCTATTATTTTAAGCCACTATTCTGGCTACCACAGAGATAAAGAGGAAAGAGACCTAGACCAGTCCTCAGGCTGCTTATAGTTCAGGAGCCCTTAGCTATATAACTAAATGTAAAAAATAGTTACCTGTTTTTCTCTGTTCTTGTGTTCTCTTTTTTTTAAAAAATGCATATTCTATTATAATGAGTTGTTTGGCTTGGCTTGAGTTATGAGGAACCACGTTTTGATGTGATCTGTATTAAACTTTTCCTCTGTTTCTCGTTGTATTGCCGTTTCATTTACACAAGCACCCTTTGAGGAACTAGAAGCTTAAAAGAGGTATGATAATTACCACTGAGGGAGATTAAAAAACCCCAAAAAGCCCAGTGGCCATTGGGCTGATTCTGACTCATGGTGCTCAAATTGTTTCAGAGTAGACTGTCTCCACAGGGTTTTCAAGGCTGTGACCTTTTGACCACATTGTCAGGTTTTTCTCTGAGGTACCTCTGGGTAGGTTTGAACTTCCAACTCTTTTTTTTTTTTTTGTAGTATTTTGAAGTATATTGTTTTGGAGTTGTTTTTTTAATTTATTGTGCTTAAAGTGAAAGTTTACAAATCACGTTCGTCTCTCATACAAAAAGTTATACACACCTTGCTGTGTGCTCCCAGCTGCTCTCCCCTCAACGAGGCAGCACATTCCTCCTCTCCACCGGTATTCCGCGTGTCCATTTATCCAGCTCCTGTCCCTCTCTGCCTTCTCATCTCCCCTAGAGTTGCGCACATAGTCTCGTGTGTCTACTTGAGCCAAGAAGCTCACTCCTCACCAGTATCATTTTCTATGTTATAGTCCAGTCCAATCCCTTCCTGAAGAGTTGGGTTCGAGAAAGGTTCCAGTCTTGGGCTAACAAAAGGTCCGGGGACCATGACCTCCAGAGTCCCTCTAGTCTTAGTCAGACCATAAAGTCTGGTCTTTTTACTAGAATGTGAGATCTGCATCCCACTGTTCTCCTTCTGCATCAGGAATTCTGTTGTGTTGTTCCCTGTCAGGGCAGTGATCAGTGGTAGCCAGGTATCGACTAGTTCTTCTGGTCTCAGGCTGATGCAGTCTCTGGTCTATGTGGCTTTTTCTGTCTCTTGGGCACATCTTTACCATATGTCTTTGATCTTTACCATTCTCCTTTGCTCCAGGTGGGTTGAGTCCAACTGATGCATCTTAGATGGCTGTTTAGACCCCAGACGTCTCTCACCAAAGTGGGACGCAGAACGTTTTCTTAACACATTTTGTCAGTTGACCTAGATGTCCCCTGAAACCATGGTCTCCAAACCCCTGCCCCTGCTACGCTGGCCTTCGAAGCATTCAGTTTATTCAGGAAACTTCTTTGTTTTTGGTTTAGTCCAGTTGTGCTGGCCTCTCCTGTATTGTATGTTGTCTTTCCTTTCACCTAAAATAGTTTTTGTCTACTATCTCGTTAGTGAATACCCCTCTCCCTCTCCTCACCACCAAAGTTGAAACTTTTACTTGAGTTCTTATAATAGTGGTCTCATATAATATTTGTCCCTTTGCAACTGACTAATTTCACTCAGCATAATGCCTTCCAGATTCCTCCATGTTATGTTTCACGGATTCATCATTGTTCTTAATTGTTGTGTAGTATTCCATTATATGAATATACCATAATTGATTTATCCATTCATTCATTGATGGGTACCTTGGTTGCTTACATCTTTTTGCTTTTGTAAACAATGTTGGAATGAACATGGGTGTGCATATATCTTGAACTTCCAAACTTTTAGTTAGTAGTCTAACACTTAATTGTTTGTGCCACCCAAGGACTCCTTGGAGGAGAGAGAGCAACTTACTTCTTCCATTTCACAGGTGAGGAAACTGAGTACAAAAGGCCCAGGACAAAAAAGTTAAAGTTCTACAGCTAGATAAAAATGCTCAGGCCAGGATTATTTTCTGCCTCCTTGCAGACTGGACAAACCAAACATTCCAGGGGTGACAGCTTGCAGGCCATGTTAAGGGTACCCAAGCTACTCCCAGCATTGTGATTTTACAACATGGGGTAAACAGATGGCTCATGGTTCAGAAAACGAGCCGAATGCTTCAATCTGTCCACTTCAGGCATTCGGGTGAGCAGACCATTTCTAACTCATCTTCCAGGCCAGAGTGCCATAATTCCTGCTCAACAATTTTAGTTTTGGGGACTTGCTGAAAAAGTACTCTTCTTCCTTAATTATTATCATTAAAAGATATTTAGAAAATCGAGACAGGAAAGTGTCATCTTTGTTGTTTTCATTGTCCGTATCCACTGAGAATGCATTTTCACTACCGAATTGTGTAACTGTTCTTTTGTCTCGATCCAATAGTTAGAAGCTAATTTCCTCTGTTTTCAGAGCAACAACAACCTTGACCTAAGGGTGCCTTTGCTCTCTCTGAGCTTGTCACGTAGCCATAAAAATCCTGCAAGTGTGTATTGATATTCCTCACAACATCAGAGAGGAATCCATCCAGTCTGGAGCTGTTTGGTTTGAAAGGAATTTAATTGCTACAAACTGCATTTGTGAACTTGTTCTTTCCACCACATCCAACAATTTTAAGAAGTAATTGTTAACAGAAACAAAATCTGTATTTATTAATGTTTATTGTTTTCCAGCTGAAATTAATTTTCAAAGCATACTTCTGAGTACCATTTACATTCAAAAATAAATACAGCAGATGTGTTATTAGGCCAGCTCTAGGATATTCCAGGAGGCCTAATGTGCCAACGTTTACTGCATGAAGGCAAATGAGGAAACCTCTAGAGTGATCAGCTCCATGGAACTAATGTTTTATCTAATCCACTGCTTGAATGAGACATGAACAGATTTCTGCTTCGCTATGATACCAGTAATTAGCAAAGTCTCCCTAGATCTAGTTACATTTAGAATAAAGTAAATAACTTATTCATGATTTGGCCATTCCTGATATATTCCTGTGGCTTTTAAAATTGAATGAATGAATTAAAGCAAGCTGTTGCATATAGCAATCACCATAAATGCGTCCTCAAATACTGTAGGATTTTTTAAAAATCTAAAGCTTTCTATCTCTAAGTCTTACACTAAGTAATGTTCGCAGCGGGGCTGCTGGAAGCTGCTTTTCAAAAGACCCCAGGCGGAACCATATATATTTTTAACTACAGGGGACCGATGTGTGCTGATATAATTGTAAGTCTTATTCTCTGGCCTCAGTGAACAGAAAAGGACCTGTTAGGTCTCCTGTCTTCACTTATCTTTTGCGTACTTCTAAAAATAAAATGGAAATCTTGTTAAAACATGACAAAATGCCTGTTTTATTGCAAAAGGCTTCCTTTTCACATGGAAAACGGATCTAGACACAGGTTCTCAAATTGCCAGTCTTCCTCAACTGAAGAAAGGTGACAGGGTGAATTAGTTATCCCTCCTTCGGTATAATGCTTTCCACATCGCATCCTCTGCCGTTTGTGCTCCACCTACTTGAGCAGGCAGGTTATTTCCTATGACAGGGGAGACATCTGCAATACCTTTACTCAGCCAGAGTTGTCCACCTTCATAAGTCCCAAACGCATTGAGATGCAGCTTTTCTTGCTACATCTGTTTTAATGCAAAACCTACAAATGGAAGAAAGCATTTCCCAATACCAAACACTCCGGGAAGCTCTTTGATCTTAAGACTTGGAAGATGGAGTTTGAGTTTTAAGAAACAAATTTTTTGTTTGGCAGAGACCTTTGATGAGCGAAATCATGAGTGTTAAGCTAAGGGTGATTTCGGGTTTTGGTTTTCTAGATTTCAGGAGCACCTCTTTTTCCTTCTGATGGTATAGTGGGACAGTTATTTCCCAGCAAACCTTCCAAGTTGGTTTGAATTTTCTTGTCTAAAAGGTAATTAGAGTGTTCATATGAAAGCCCTCCTCTTGGACAAGTTTGTGTTTCTGGATACAGAAGAGTAATTGTTGAGTGTCTGTTGGCTTGGAAGTTGAGTGTCCCCCTCAGACTCTGACCTAATTGGCTGAATCACCCCATGGGCAGTGGCACCCCAGCCAAGGAAGGTAGGAAAGTTGGGAGAGGAGCGAGGAGAGGAAATGGGAGAAGCTGTTTCATGATTTGTACTATGGGGCAGTTCTTCTCTGTCCTATAAAAAAAAAAAAAAAAAAGGCTGCTATAAGTCGAAGTCAACTTGACGGCAATGGTTTTTTTTTTTTTGGATTTGGTGAGGGTTCCAGAACTGTGGAACTTCGGAAGCAGATAGCAAGGCCTTTTTTCTGAGAGGCCTCTGGGTAGGTTCAAACTGCCAACCGTTCAGTTAGTAGTGGAGTGATTAACTGTTTGTGCTACCCAAGTACTCCGAAAAACCCCAAACCAAACTTTTTGTTGTTGAGTTGATTCTGACTCATAGCAACCCTGTAGGATGGAGTAGAACTGCCCCATATGGTTTCTAAGGCTGTAATCTTCAAGATAGCAGATTGCCATATAAAAAAAAAAAAATTTTTTTTTTTATAGTTGGTATTAAATAAATGTCAGTTGGTACTGAATTACATAGCCTTATATACAAAATCTCTGTAAGTAGGGAGTTTTGTATTTTAAAATTTGCATGATTCTCTTTGAATGCTGTTGGTTGTTCTCTATGTTGAACATACTTAATATCGAATGCTGCTCTCTTTACCTTTGAAAGAAAACAAGCAGGAAAAAGAAAAGAAGGGTTAAATAGATTGGCTATGTCTTTGCAAGGCAGTTGGGACACCACTCATATTCATTTTGTTTTGATTTTGTTTCCATTCAGACAGGTGGAATCAAGTGAGTTAATTTTTTCAGGGGTCGTAGTACCCAAAGGCATTGATCTTTATTTAATTTTTCAAATAATTTAAAATTGTTCAAGTTATTTATCTTTGTAAAGTGCTACATCTGTGGTTCTCAAAGTGAGGTCTGCAGACACTTGAAAGTCCTTGAGACCCTTTCAGGAGGTCTGTAAGATTAAAATTATTTATACAATAATACTAATTCTTTAGCTACTTTTTTTATTGTATTGATATTTGTCCTGATGGTAGAAAAGCAGTGGCGGGTAAATTTGCCTTAACACTTATCACAACTATGGCACTAAGCTGTACCAGTAATTATTGTATTCTTCACTGCCATGTACTTGCAGTTAAAAGGAAAAAAAAAGCCAGTTTCTCTTAAGAATATGCTTGACGAAACAGTAAAATTATTAATTTTTATTAAATCTTGACCCTGAGTGCACGTCTTTTAATGTTCCGTGTGACAGAAGTATGCATAAAGCACTTCTCCTGCCAACTGAGGTATGACTGTCTTGAGGAAAAGACTTGTGTAATTGTTTGAGGTGTGCACTGGACTCTCTACTTTTCTTTCTGGAACACCATTTTTACTTGAAAGAATGACTGACAAACTATGGTTATTCAGACTGGAGCTTTTGGCAGATATACTTCCTCAAAAATGAACAAAGCAAGCCTGTTTTCAGGGGAAAACTGACAGTGTTTGTTACCAATGATACAATTTGAGCTTTCAAGCAGAAATCAGAATTTTGGAAGATTTGTGTCTGCCACTACGAGCTCGAAACTTTCTGGTACTTAAAGTTCAGTGGTTATATTAACAAAAGTGATTTTTTGATATTGTATAATGAAATATGTCAACATTTGGACAATCTGCATAACTAAAGGAGCAAAAATTTCTAAATAGCCAGTGAGTGATATTACAAAATCATTCATGGGTTAAAGAGCATTCAAAGTACAAGGTAGACAAATGGATTTTAACGAAGCAGAGTAGGAAACATTCATGGGTATGGTTTCAGATTGCTCACTGCAACTAGCCTGTAAAGGAAACAGTTTGCGGCGTTCTAGTGTGTAGGGTCGCTATGAGGCGGAATCGACTTGACGGCAGTGGGTTTGGTTTTTTGGGTTTAGTGTAGTGTTAAAGAAGAATGTTCACAATTATCTGAAAAGGCCATTAAAATACTCCTTCCTTTAAAAATAAAATAGAACACTACTCCCTTTTCCAGCTACATATCTGTGTGAGAACATTCATATACTTCAACCAAACACACACACACACACACATTGCAACAGACTGAAATGGAAACAGATATGAGAATACAGCTGTCTTTTATTAAACAAGACATGAAAGAGACTTGTAAAAATGTAAAACATTGCTGCCCTTCTCATTCTTTTTTGAAAATGTAGTTATTTTTCATTTAAAATATCTGTTGACATTATTTATAATTGTTATTTTTAAATAAATTGATAAAATATTTTTACAAATTTGTCAGTTTTCGTTTCTAACATGGTAACTATCGACAGATATGATCCAGAGAAATGAAAACTCTCTGGGGTCTTCATAGATATTTTTAAGAGTACAAAGGATTCTGAGACCAAAATGCTTGAAGAATGCTATGCTAGATAGTCCCCTACAAAGAATTGAAAACTCAACAAAAATATTTGAGTTTTGCACATACAATTTTCACTCCATGGGTTGACCATCCTGGGAATTCATTCCCAGATTGGCTATGAATTAGGAAATGTCATATTGTATCTTGTTTGATATTAACCCGCAATTCCTCACCATCCCTTGAAGTTACAAAAGCACAGTAACATGTTAAAGATTCTAAGAAACAAACCTGTTAAACTTTGCTCATCTGTCTTTTCCCAAATTATTGGGCATTCTGATTAATAAATGTTGTGCTAAGGAAGCGTTTTAGGCTTTCCCCAACTAAAGTGTTTTAGTTTTGTGTTTTGTTGTTGTTGTAGTTTGTGTTATTGCCTTGATTTGTATTGCTTTTGGTTTTCTTAAAATGTTTTATTTTTCATTGTGAATCTTTCAAACATTCATAAAAGCACGGAAAATAATATAGCAGGCTTCCAGGGATGTATCAGCCAGGTTCAACAGAGGTTAAATTGTAACATTTGTCTTAGATATTGCTCTTCAAAGAGAGAAAAGAAGGGGAAAAAAGCAGTACAAATACATTCTCCTGGAATCAGTTATTTTCATTTCCCATTTGTTTTTGAGCTTTGTCCGTGTTGAAACATGTAGACTGCACTAATTTAAAAATTGCTATAAAGTATTCCATTGTAGAAATAAAATCTCAAGTTTTTTGCTTTTTTAAAAAAGTTATTTAAAAAAATTCTTATTAAAACATGCATAAATATGGCAGAAAAACAAGGCAAAAATATTTCTCATACTGGTCAAGCTTTTTGGCTCAAAATTTAGCAAGGCCGTGGTAACCCTAGGCATTCAGATTTTCAAACAAGTAGTTGAGTAAATTGGAGACTTTCGCTCTTTGAATTAGTTTTGCACACATATTCTAAGTAAGCTATTTATTTTTATAAGTTATTACTAAATCTAACTCAGTGTTTTTAATTATACTCCTCAGCATGCATCATTATATATTACAGTGGAAAAGCACTTTGAATCTAACGGAATTTCAGATTACCACTGTGACCCTGTTTCTGGGAGAAACAGCTAATGTTTGGATAATGATTATTACGCAGTTGGTCTAGATAGCCTATGTATTTTAACATTTGTTGGGCATTGAAATTTTAAGGAGTAACCAAAACAAGAGCCTTCCTGGATTTCGTTTATGTTCCATGTCTCAGAATCAGCAAATAATGTAATACTGAAGCCATCTGCTGCTAATGGTGACTGGTTTGTCCTCAGCATGGAGTGGAGTTACTCACTGTGGTCCAATTAGTCAATTCACTATTATAACCATAAGTCTTGATGAATAAGTTTATCACTGCACACAGTAATCACTATCATCTTAAAGATGGAGGAAATTCACTTGCCAAGAGTCACAGGATTAAACTTGAACTACAACTCCAAGGCTCTTTTGAGACCACATTTCCATTCAGTTTCAAAATTCTGTTCTGACTGATTTTATTGGTATGGCTTGCATCACCCTAAAGAGTGTTCTGATCTCAGGGAAGCTTAGCTGCTGAATGACATTTAATCAATGCAGAAACTTCTGAAAATTCCAAAGACAATGCTATATGGCATTATATACCACTTACAGAAACCAGCTTCTAGTAAGCTTCTTGCCTAGGCTAAGGAGGCGCAAAAGGTAACTGCTGAGAGTGGGATAGTGGCTTGGTGCAATACTTTTAGAATAAAATGTATCAGTCCAGGTCCTTACAGGGAAACAGCACTCTCAAGCAGGGTGTTTGAGGAGGGTTTCTGGGAAGACTATATGTAAGATATGGACAGGGCTTTTTTTAAAAAAAAAAACAAAAAACTAAGGATGGCTGGTAAAAACAGGAAGCCATTACTACACCCAGAGCCTGAAAGGGAAGGTAGAGGAAGCAGTTATAGGAACCCAGAGAGAGAATTGTGTGGGAAGGGCCCCCTGACGGGAGCTTTGCCCTTTGGTGGAAAGTCACAGCCTATCCACAGTGACTCTCGTTCTCTTCCCATCCTCTGCTCCCTGTTTGAAGTAGTGGAGTTGGGGGCAGTGGCCTAACCCAAATGGAAGCCAGAGGCCAAGGGAGTTCCTATAGGTTAGCCTTGTGGCTCTCTCTCTCTCTTTTGGGCACATGCATACATGCACACACAGCATGGAGAAGGGTAGTTAGTGGGTGGATCTGGAGGGGCAAACGGAACCTATCCAGTACCAGTATTTGTATTATACTCTGCCTGCATTGTTCTTCCTTGGATCAAGCATCACCTTTTCAGAGAGAGCTCCCCCGCTCCGCTCACCCGAGTTTCCCCATTTTTACCCACATGTGGCCCCACTCACTCTTTTATTACTGTTTTATTCCCTTTACCTACCTCAGAGTTTCTTGAGTTGTTAACATGTTTATTATTTATCACCCTTTCTATACCGAAAGCTCTGTAAGAACAGGCCTTGTTTGTTTTGTTCTGTGCCGTAACCCCAGCCTGGCATATTATAGAATCTCAAACTGTATTTGTTGAATCAATGAATGAGCGAATGAATGAATGGAGTGTTTGGGGTATGTGGTATAAAGCATGGTCTCACACAACTAAGAGGCTGGAATGTAGTGAATAGACATGGCGCCGAGAGGAATTTTGCCCTTTGTGCTTTGGGACCAGATACGTAGAGTTCTACAGTGGGGAGCCTCAAATTATGTCCTTATGCTGTGTCTGCTGGATTTACTGGCCCCAGGATTACACTGAACAAAGTCATTATTGAACCCAGCATTTCAACAGGGCTGTCCTTGCTGCCTGTTAGGAAGTATAAACTAGAGGTCTTCATAAGCGGCAACAAATGCTCTTGTTTTCAGTGACAACCTTAGAAACAGGAGGAAGAAAGTCAATTTAACGCTTTCCTTGTGAAGTCTAACAGTTTAAGTAATGCATTCACATTTTTTTTTCATACTACACTACGTATTTAACTCTCCATGCTATTCCTATATTACAGAGAATTTATGATTTTGGTTCTCTTGACTTGAATTTTTTGTAATTCTATTAAATTAATTTCTTACTGACTTAGCGGGTTGAGGGGGTGCTATACGCCCCTTTAGCTGGCTGCTGCAGTGACCACAGATTCTATTTTTCCTGGCAAGCTATGCTCCTGTCAACAGTTTACATTTCTGTTTACCCATGGTAAATCCTTTTGTTTTCTTTTTTACTTTTAACTTTTCAGGAGTGAGTGCTCCAAGATTTTTTGCAATTCACAAAAATTACATTTTTTCTTTTATGAAGGAAAAATTGAACCTAGCATTTGGTATTCTTGCCTAATTTAAGATACTGTCATGGATTGAATTGTGTCCCCTAAAAATGTGTATATCAATTTGTCTGGGCCATGGTTCCCCGTATTGTGTGATTGTCCACCATTTTGTCATCTGATATGATTTTCCTATGTGTTGTAAATCCACAGGATTTATGATGTTAATGAGGGGGGATGGGAGGCAGTTGTGTTGATGAGGCAGGACTCTATGTGGTTGGATTGTGTCTTGAGCTGGTTTCTTTTGGGGTATAAAAGAGAGAATCGAGGAGAGGGACAGGGGAACCTCATACCACGAAGAAAGTAGTGCCAGGAGCAAAGCACATCGTTTGGACCCAGGGTTCCTGCATGGAGAAGCTCCTAGTCTGGGGGAAGATTGATGAGAAGGCTAACTGAGAGACAAAAAGCCTTCCTGTGGGGCTGGCACCCTGAATTTGGATTTTAGCCTATTTTACTGTGAGGAAATAAATCTCTGCTTGTTAAAGCCATCCACTTGTGGTATTTCTGTTAGGGTAGCACTAGATAACTAAGACAGATACTTAAAAGAACAAAACTCAGCACTGTTGATCGATTCTGACTCATACAGACCCTATAGGACAGAATAGAACTGCCCCATAGGGTTTCCAAGGAGCAGCTGGTGGATTCGAACTGCTGACATTTTGGTTAGCAGCCGAACTCTTAACCACTGTGCCACCAGGGCTCCTTAAGAGACTTCAGGAAACTATGATAAAAACCATTAATTAATTGGTACTTATTGAGTGGATCACTTTGCTGGGTGCTATACTCAGCCCTCGTGATATCATGATGAACAAGGCAAATGTGGTATTAGACTTCATGGAGCTTTTTGAGGGGAGAACAGATAAATAAACAAGGAAATGGACAAGAAATGAAGTAGTTTTAAGTTGAAGGGTCCCTAGGTGGTACAAACGGTTAACACACTCAGCTGCTAACCAAAAGGTTAGAGGTTCAAGTCCACCCAGAGATGCCTTGGAAGAAAGGCCTGGCAATCTACTTCCAAAAATTCAGTCACTGAAAACTCTATGAAGCACAGTTCTACTCTGACACACGTGGGGTTGTCACAAGTTGGAATCGGCTCAACAGCAACAGATAAGTTATAGGTTATGCAGGTAGGGCATCCTCAGCGAGCCTACTTTAGGTGGAGTGTTCAAGGGGGCCCTTCCTGAGGAGTTGTCTACAGGGTGGGCAGCAGGCAGCCACAGGGAAACCTGGGGGTGACAGCAGCATTGCAAACAAAGAGAAAACGCTTTTGTGCCAGGTCCCTGAGTGCGACTGAAACGCTTGGTGGATTTATGGAAATGAAAGTTCAGGATGGGTGAAGTGCCTGCCATGGGTTAGGTAAGAGCGTCATAAGATGAAGCTGGAAAGAAATGCAGGGCCCTGCAGGCCATGACGAGGAGATTAGACTTCAAACTAACTGCAGCGGGAAGACTTTGACATTTTTTAAAGTGGAGAGTGATACGACATCATCCCCATTTTAAGATCATATTTGTCCCTCTGTGGGGAGTGGATCAGATGTAGAAAGAGTGGCAAAACCATAGGCCAGTTAGGAGGCTGTAACAATGGGCTACGTGGACCAAAATACATACTGGTAGAGGGCATGGAGAGAAGTGAACAGGTTCAAGATACATTTTAGAGTTAACTGAACGTCCTGATGGGTTAGATGTCGGGGGTATGGGAAACGGAATAATCAGTAAAACTCTTAGGTTTCTGAATAGGGGACACTATAATGTATTGGTTGAGAATGTTGGCTTTTGAGTGAGACTGCCTAGGTTTTAATCTCATCTAAGATTCTTAGTAGTGTTTTGAGCTTGGGAAAGTTAACCTCTCTGTGCTTTGGTTTTCTTACCTGTAAAATTGGAAAAATATACCTACCTACCCCACAAGGATGCTGTGAGTGGTACAGTTGTTAAGAGCTTGGCTGCTAGCCACAAGTTTGGCAGTTCGAACCCACCACCTGATCTGTGGGAGAAAGATGTGGCAATCTGTTCCCTTAAAGATTACATCTTTGTAAACTCTATGGGACAGTTCTACTGTGTCCTATAGGGTTACTCTGAGTCGAAACAGACTCAACAGCAATGGATTCCCTATAAGGATGCTGTGAGCATTAAATGAGCTTCCTTGACTTGCTTACTGGCACAGAGTAAGCCCAGGTAAATGTTAGCTCTTGCTATTACTTATTGAAAAAAGAAGACTGGGTAGATAGAGTTTAGAGGAGTAGTGTTCACTTTTGAGAGGGATGATCAAGGGTTCTATTAATGACATAGTTTAAATTGCCTATTGGAAATACAAGTGGAAATTTCAACTGGACAGGTGGAATTACAAATCTGGAGTTGAGAGAAGTGGTGCAGATTGAAGATATAAGTTTTAGAATCATTAGCATAAAGGTGGTTTTGAAACACTTGTAAATAGATACCACCTAGGGAAAGAGAGAAGAAAGGAGAAGGCCCAGGGCTAATCCCTGAGCTCAGTAGTTAGCAAGAAGTCAGTAAGATTGAGAAAAAGCATCTAGCTGGCAGATGCTTGGGAGAATGTAAGGCAAGAAAGAGGGCTTAAGTGAGTAAACACCTGTGTTTGGAATGCTGCTGAAAATTCTAGAAAGGTGGCCATGGGTTTTGGTGACATGGAGATCATTGACCACCTTGACACAGACAGTTTCAGTGGGAGATGTTAGGAGGATGAAGTGGTGTGTTGCGAATATATTGGGGGCGAGGAAGTGGAGATAGCACTTGTAAACAATTCTTGAGGAAATTTACTTGTGAAGGATTGTAGAGTGGTTGGGCAGGCTTGTGGAAATAAGATGTTTGGTTTTGTTTTATTTCAACAGGGGAGTAAGTACAGTGGGAATATTTCAATAGAAAGTGTAAGGTTGATGATGTGGGAGAGAAAGAAGATGATTGAAGGAGCGAAATCCTTGAGAAGTGATAAGTTAGGAGTCCGGAGCAAAAGCAGAGAGACTGGTCTTTACTGAAAGTCTTTAACACTTCAGGAAAGAGGGACAATAAAGTTGAAGGTGTAAATGCAATTGTGGGCTTGTGGTGGTAAGATGAAGGATTTGTGTTTAATTACTATTCTTCTTAATGAAGTGTGAGGTAAAGTCAGCTGAGAATAAGGGCAAAGCAGGAGGTGTGGTAGGTTTGAGGCAAGGTGAGTCATGAAATAGACATCTTATAAAGTGGAAAGTGTCTACTAGAGAAAATTCGTAGAATTGCTGGCTGTACTGAGTCTCCATTTGATCTCTGAGGTTCTGAATTTAAAATGACACCACTATACTTGATTGTGAGGTTCAAGTGGTAGAATTCTCAAGTTTCATGTGTGAGATGTGGGTTCGATTCCCAGCCAATACACCTCAAATGCAGCTACCACTTGTCTGTCAGTGGAGGCTTGTATGTTACTATGATGCTGAACATATTTCAGTGGAGCTTCTAGACTAAGACAGACTAGGAACAAAGGCCTGGTGATCTACTTCCAGAAATAAGCCGATGAAAACCCTTTGGATCATGACAGTCTAATCCCACTGTGTACGGGGTAGTGATGAGTCAGGAGTCGACTAAATGGCAGCTAACAACAACAACATACTTGATTATGTAATTCTCTTCAGTATTCAGTTGTTGAAAATCTTCTTGAACTGTTAAGCTTAAGGAAATTCCCATGGGCTATACATTCAGAGATTGAATTAGAACTAAGAATCTACTAGTCTGAGGTGGTAGTCACATTAACGGAAGCTACTCTTAAAATTTTTGGAAAGAGTTGACTGTCCTTTCATCATGCTAGAATGCTGTAATAGCCAGTTTCAAAATAAAATAGACACCAAACAAGAACCTGGAGTGAAGTGGTCATTTGAAATGTATCTGAACAAATAGAAGGCTGGGCCCACAGTTATTTGTGTAATAAGGTAACATGTTGAGGGGATGTGCTTCCAATCAGCAACAGTCATGAAATGGTCGCACGGTGCCAAAGGAAGCCAACAAGATGCTGTATATACATTGAAGATGTCAAGGAGAAAGACCCCAGTCTGCTATTTCTATGCTAGTCTTTTTACTAACCAAAAATCACAGTTGAGGCGAACCGACTGACATTGCTTCTAATTTCCTTGACTTTCCTAACCACTTCTAGATTAGTTTTTGGGGAATGTTTGTGTAGAAGTGTGTACAAGTGTGCACACACCTGTGTGAAAGCTGGGTGCGATGTAGCTGTTTTTACTTTGACGAAACTAAATCATCTGTTCCTGACATCAGTTCTTTCGACATGTGCACAAAAACAGATCAGGTTGGTTCTGAGCACAGGCCCATGTTTCTAAATATGTTACCTCCTCAGATTACCTGCTCAGGAAGCCTTTCTACACAGGGCTGTGTAACCCTATTCTAAATAGGTTCTCATATTTTCTTTCCACTATTGCAGGCAAATTCCAGTTCCTGAGAATGTGTGTACTGTGAGGGACTTTGGCTTGATACAATAGCTATTGTAAGAAAAGTAGCTTTGAAATGGGATCCTTATGAATCTGAAATGGACTACAGCGATGATTCTACCTTTTGGGAAATGTAACATTCTGCTTTGTGAGTGGATGGGGAGTTTCACAGAGATGTTCTGTTGCTTACACTTTAAAACATTAATTAGAACTAATTCTGTTTGGAAAATTTTATGATACTCCATGGCATAGCTGGAGATATCCTGCTGTTGGGTTGATAATCATGAGTACAGATAATGAGGTAATGTTTAATCCTCTACGAAGCATAAAGTTGTGCATGCAACAGGCCGCAAGAAGCACTCATGGAAAGACTTCTTCCCTGAAACTCTGAGCAACTGTGGGGAGAGAGGGCAGGACAAAGTCTAAATCCCCTACCTTCCTACCAGAAAAGCATGTTCTCTTGTCTGGGGTAAGAAGACAAGCCCTGTCTTACATAGGAAGCTATTTAACCATAGTGGAAAGCAGTAAGCCTGAATTCAGAACATGGCTCTGCCACTTAATGGCTGTCAAACCTTTAGCTCAAATTGAATTTGGAGCTTTCATGGTTTTGTTGTAAGTTTTAAATGAGCATTACTCTAGGACTGTAAAACATTTGGGATGTCACATGAGTCCATTGAAACATCTCAGTTCTATGACTTGTCCCTAGTTAGTTTGTCCTTCTACTTCCCTTAGTAGGTTTTCTCCTCATATTTCTAATTCCAGAAACAACTTATGTTTCACAAAGAAAATATTGAGTATAAAACACAATCTTCCCACTCACAAAATGATCTTCATTCGTCCCATTCCTGCCCCCTGTCTCAGTGGTGCCCCTCATGGAGGACCAAGTCCTCTGTGTGCTGGGTCTCATTCCCTCAATCCTTACAGATCACTCTCCATTCTTTACCTCACAGGTTACTGTATCAACTTTTCAGCTTCATTTTCTTCTCTTCATCAAATGATCAAGCACAAGTCTCTTCTGCTTATACAAGAGACTTAGACATGAACCTCGCAGTTTCTCAGGCCTGAGATGAAGGAACATACTAGTTTCTTTCCTACCTCTCACTCCCTAATCTAGTTAATCAGCAAATTCGAACTCCTTCTTGGTCCTCTGCATTCCTCTACAACTTCCTTGATTAAGTACCTCATGATCTCTAAGTAGGACCATTGCAATAATCTTTTGGCCAGTCTTCTTGCCTCTTCCCATACTGTTCTTAAATCCAGAATCCACAGAACAGATGGAAGTGGGGGAGGATGGTTTCTCACAGCAATGATTCTCGGCATGTACTTTTCTTGACTGGCAAGCATCAGCACCACTTGGGAGCTTGTTAGAAATGTAAATTATCAGACTCCACCCCAGACCTATTGGATAGAAACTCTGGGGTGGATCTCATCAATCTCTGTTTAACAAGCCCTGAGGGTGATTGTGACGTCAGTTTGTTGTACCACGGTGGTTTGTATGTTGCTGTGATGCTGAAAACCATGCCACCGGCATTTCAAATATCAGTAGGGTCACCTGTGGTGGATTGATTTCACCGGAGCTTCCAGATTAAGACAGACTAGGAAGAAAGGCCTAGCTATCTACTTCCAAAAAGTAGCCAATAAAAATGCTCTAGGTTGGGAGCACTCAAAATACACTGTGGCTGCAACAATGAACTTGAGCATACTAAAGATTGTGAAGATGACACAGGACTGAGCAACTTTTTGTTGTTTTGTGTATAGGATTGCCTTGAGTCAAAGCCAGCAGGCAACCAGCAATAATAATGATTAACAAAAGAATGGGAGCGAAAACAACGTTTACTACGGGATTCTATTCTATTGCAAGATCCTAAAGATCTTGTTTTTAAATTGTTGTGTTTCTAGGTGCCAGCCCACTATAAGGCCTACAGTTTCCTTTTCTTTTTATTTTATTGTGGTGAAAATAGACACACCAATACTTTCATCAGTTCAATAATTTCCACAAGTACAATTCAGTGACATTGATTACATTCTTCATGTTGTACAAGCTTTATCACTATTCTTTTCCAAATCACCCCAGTACCATTAACTTAACCTCTATGTCCCCTAAGCAAAAACTTCCCCTTTCCCTCTCCCTCCACCCCTGGTAACCACTGATAAACTTTGGTTTCTGCATATTTGCTTATTTCACATAAGTGAGATTATACAGTATTCGCCTTTTTGCAGCTAGTTTGTTTTGTGCAGCATGACGTTTTCTAGGTTCATCTATGTTGTGGCTGTGCCTATAATTTCTTGAATGAGTGTCTGAATGTGCCCAGGGCTTGGCCATCACAGGGATGGAATTAAGATTGGTTTGTTCTTTTTCTTAATTTTATTCAGTGAATTTTAGAGGTTTACTCTTGTTTGGAATCAACAGGCTAATGCCTAGAGACTAGAGAACAAATGATCTTTGTTGGTGGGAGCTGAGTTGTCTCCCTAAAGCTTTGTGACAGCAAAAGTCCCCAGTTCCATGACCCTTGTGCCCCCACCTTCTCTAGCCCTGTTCGTTGTCTCAGTTAATTCTGACCTCACTGGGTAGATGGCATTTGAGTGGGGCTTGAGGGTTAAGAAGGAATTTGGTAAGTGGAGAATGAGGGGAAAGATACTTCAGGCTGATGGAATGTTATAAACAAAGGCAAGAGGGATGAAATTACAAGACATGCTATGTGACCAACAAAAGTAGAATGTTGTGGGCTGAGCAGAAGAAATGAGACTGTAGTTTGTAAACAGTCCTGAAGAGACTGCTAAGGAGTTTGAACTTTATTTGGGAGACCATGTAATAGATAAATAAGAGCCATAGTGTTAGAGCATATGTTTGCATCTCAGAGGTTATCTCTGTGTATAATTTTATCTCCCTGCCGAACATAACCAAAGACATGTAAAGGCATGCAACTTTTGTCTAGGTGGATTCAGATTTCTGTTGAATAAAGTGGGTCAATCCAACCTGCCCCTTGCCTGGGAAACTGCAGTAACAGCTGCATATACACAGGCATACTTGGAAACAGTAAGAGGTGGGCTTCAGCTGAGCTGTAGATGTCTGATTGTTCTTTCCTTGATTTCTAAGTTGTTGGTGTGGGAAATTTTAGTAGTGACATATTAGCTCAGGAACATGGGAGCCAAAGACAGCCGTGTGGTTTGTGAACAAGAGCCTAAAATGGTCCTGGTTCTTTCTTGAACACTCTATCCCCCCACCTCTGCATCTCCACCTTGCCATCTCTTACTGAGGGAATGATTTTAATCTTGCAGAGCGAGGATTTTGACTTATTAAAGAAAACAACTGTTAGGTTCCTATTACAGCGCTGTTTTTAAATAGGCACCAAGACATTTTCCATCCGGTGGGGAGCATTAACCTTCTTAAGTAACTGGAAAGCTAAACATCCCTGTAGGTGATCAGTGCGATCCTCAGTCATTAGTTTAGCCTCTGGCTGCTTTGATTTCCAAGTGATAATAAAGAACTTCTTGAAGAAGCCATCACAGAACTGGCCCAAGCCCACTGCTGAGCTTCAAATGCCTGCCTCTGGTTAAAATGGATTTATTTGATCAGGTTGAAAGATTTGCTGCCCAGACCTGGCTTAAAAGCCGAAGACGAAGACTTAACAAGGAGAAGAAACAGGAGAAGGTGGTGTGAGGTTTTTTATAAATGAACGTACATTTTTATTGTTGCTTAATTTTCCTTCATTGTATGTTGAGAGATAAAGAAAGAAACAAGTCATCCTTTGGCTCTTACTGCAAGACATCTCTTCCTTGCCTGATAATAAAAAAAGGGCTGGATGGTATGAAGCCCTAGAAATGTAGTTCAATCACTCCCCACAATTACTGTGTCTTATTGATAACTTGCAGCTCTATCCAGCAAATGCCATCTCTGGAACAAAGCCTGTCACAGATCAGACTGAATCCATTAAAAAGCTTTGATTAACATGTCCCTGGGGTGTGCTGTGGAAACTTTTTACGCCAAATGACAGCCTATTGCTGCTGCCTCTGAATTGTCCTCCTGAAATACTCTTGTGTTTTAATCTAGTGCACAGTTTAAATTAAAAAACGGCAATGACTTTGTGTGACCTAAATACCAGTCACTTCTATTCAGGGTGGGATTTATCAACTGCTTGCAGATTAAGTGTTCACAGAAGCAACAATTAACCTTACTGTGTGTGTAGGTAATATTAATTATATATATATTATACATATGTATATAATCTCTTGTGCTTTCTCCTATTCTTAAACATGGCCCAGAGAAAGGGTCATAGTTAATGTGCTTAATTTAGTGGATACAAAGCTTTGTGTTCCTCCTTAGTGGAAAATAAATTTGCGTTTGAGGAGCACAATTATCATCCTTCCTGGTGATTTTTTATTGGTCTCTGACATAGATGCTGTAATGAATTGCAGCTTTTTGAAGCAAAGATAAAGCTCAGTCTCCTGAATGTTGAGTTGCTGTTGTTGTTGTTAGGTGCCATTGAGTCGGTTCTGACTCATAGCAACCCTATGCACAACAGACCAAAACACTGCCCAGTCCTGCACCATCCTTACAATTGTTGTTAGGCTTCAGCACATTGTCGTAGCCACTATGTCAACTTACCTCATTAAGGGTCTTCCTCTTTTCCGCTGACCCTGTACTTTGCCAAACATGATGTCCTTCTCCAGGGAATGATCCCTCCTGACAACATGTCCAGAGTATGTAAGACTCAGTCTCACCATCTTTGATTCTAAGGAGCATTCTGGTTGTACTTCCTCCAAGACAGATTTCTTGGTTCTTTTGGCAGTCTATGGTGTATTCAATATTCTTCACCAACACCACAATTGAGTTGCTAGGGACAGGAAACTGGCTGTTGTCCACACAATCTCCCTTCCATCCTGTGGGGAAATTCATTCTTGATTGACCCTGTAAGTATGATGTATGTGTGCATATGTGTGTACAATTTTTCTTTATTGCTACCAGGTACTTCTAAAATTTAAGTGTTGAATGAACCATCCTACAGGACTGTGATGAATTTCATTACACAATAAAAAATGACTCTCTAAAATGCTACAAAAAGACACTAGGAGAACTCCCTACAGAAGGAAGGCAGCTATCTACTGCTCTTCACTGTATTTGAAAGTCTCTGAAATTGGTGGGAGACAAAAAGTGATTTTTACTGGCAAAATTCTCAGGGCACATTTATTATTGTCAGCCATTAATTGTGGCAAAAAGAAATTAAAATTATAGATGAAAAAGTATTCCCTGTGGAATGAAGCAACACTAGGGACCCTGTCATGCCTATCTAAATGCATAAAAGTAGACTTTTCTCTTCTACTACCCCAGCAATTAAGCCCTATTTTCTTTTAAAGGTTAAGATTTTACTGCTGAGAGAAAACTCAATGAACCTCCATTTTTCAGCCTATATCAACACTATAGAGCCACAGAAGGAGACCTGGGGGGATCTTTGGGTAAGGGAAATTTTTGATAATCTAAAAAAGGACTTTTCTCTTTTAATTGGGGTGTACAAAAATGTAACGGCCTGCACTGTGAAGTATTGAGCTTCCAGTCATTTAGACAGAGGTTGGGTGATATACATTGAGTAAGAAATGAGAGGGCATAATTTGAAGCAGACAAATTCTGAGATTAAGAGAAGTAAACCAATTAGCTAAATTATCCATCAAAAAGTTTGGTACTTTCTTTTTTGGGAATTGTCTGCTGGCAGACCTGAAAAATAAGAGATGTTCAAGCCAAGCTCACAAAAAAAAAAAAAAAAAAAAAGCTCACAGCAGTGGGTTAATTTCCACTAACTCGGGGAGAATGGGGAGGGGAAAGGCAAAACTGCAGCTGTTCTTGGAAAGAATGCTGGTGCAAATTGCCCTGTTCTGGAGAGATATGGGCTGGCTCCAAGAAGTCTGTCAATTAGCTGGTAAGAAGAAACTAGTTGAAAAACAAGTTATTTATAAATGTTTGCAGTCTTCCTGATGATGAGGAGTCTCCTGTATAATGAACCCTCACACTGTATGAGCTTTAGAGTACTTCGTCACTTTTGTGCTGCCTGGCTTGAGCTGCTCTTCCTCAATAAAACTCTTTGTTCGTACTCCCAACAGAGTACTGGATTTTCTTCTTGACATATTTGGTGTCAGAAGAGTGATTTAGAAGTTACATTGACTACAGTGACCCCTGAGGAACCAAGTATTCAGGCCTTGGTACTAGGTGAGCCACTTGGGCTTTCTGCCTCTGTGAACTCTCAGGAGTCACTCTAAGATAAATAACCTCCTGAATTCAAGCTCCACTCTCTTAGCATTGATAGCTCTTTGAGTTTTATTAAAGGATTTGATTTCTTGGCCTAGATTTTTTTTTTTTTTTCTTGCAAATATTGTACCATCTTTTTGGGAAGGTGGGAAATGTCACATTCAGGAGTAACTTGGAGCCACTCTCAGAGACTGCTGCTTATGACATGAACAAGCATTTTGGTCCTTTAACAAGCTCATTTTTTGTCTGGGGCATGAGATGGTCCAGAGCATTAGGCCGTCCACCAGCTGCAAGACAACTTTCATGCAAGGAAGACACTCTGTGAAGCAAAACACTGACCAAATCCCGTGGCAGACTCCCTGCTAGGAATTTTATTTGACTCCAGGAAACCAAAGTTTCAACCTGATTCTTAACATTCTTGATAAATGAGCCTGGATTTTCCCTCTGGTTTGGAGTTCATGTTCAAAAGCACTATATAAGTCAAATATATTTGAAGTAATTTGAAATTTCAGTGATCATTTTGGGAAAATGAGTTCCCATCTGCTCTGTCCTTTTCTTTCCACTTGAGGAAAATGAGTTCCCATTTGCACTCTTTTTTTCCTCATTGGAGAACTTTTGTTTGATGGTCAAGTTTTGTCAGAGGGGCTGCTATCCCTTCACCTGAGACTTCGGCAAGTTAATAAGGTTTTATCTAGAACCCATTTTTCTGTTGAATTGAGTTGATGTTATCAAAGAATTGCTGGGTGCATTTTAAGAAATTAAATTGTTTATGTTGTGTGGTATTGTTTAAGCCTGGTTTTTGAGCTGGCTCCTCAGATATGTGACTTAATTTGTTTTTTCTCTTCCATTTTGTCCTGAGAACTTGCCTCTAGAGTGTTGTGTCTAATTCCTGTCTTGTGTCACATTAAAGGCCATGGCTGATGTTTTTCATGGGGCTGTCTAAAATCCCAGTTCTTTTCTCTTCCAAGAAAAACTCCATCTTATGCCTGGGCTTTTAGTAGCTCCTTTGAGAAACTTTTCTATAAATTAACCTACTTGAAAAGTGCACTAAAAAATATATATATATAAATTAAAAAAAATAGGTATAACAAGGCCTTTTAAGGGACAACTTATTCTAAATTTCTTCTCCAAAGGATCCTATAAAGCACTCAAAAGACGGATTTATGAAGATACAATAATTTCCTACATCTGGATGGTATTATTAAGTCAGATTATAGTGTTTCTTCAAAGAACTTACTCTGGTCAGTTTAATGATAAATAAACATTTATATAAATTAAATAGCCCTAATATTTCCAAGGATTAATGAAAATAAATTCATTCTGATAATGGCTTTCATATTTATGTCAACCTTGACAGCAAAAATTTTAAAGCAAACTCTTCTAAGTAACTTAAGCTAGATATACAAAATGTGTTTTATTTAAGGAAAAGAAGTAATTTTTATTAATTCTAGAATGACAAGAAAAGGAAGGTTCATGGGACTGGGAAAATTTAGACTTCCATATAACAGCTTTCTGAGTCCCCAACACTGAGAACACCCAGTGCAAAGCAACAGAAACAAAGTAAAAGGCCCTTCAAGACAGGCTTATGTTCAGTGGCCTTGAACAGGCCATAGAGGCTACCTCTAGAATGTGCTAATAACTGTCCCTGCCAAGATAACTGAGTAGCAAAATATTCACAGCTGCAAAAGTAAGAAGAAATCAGGTGAAGACTTTTAAAAATAAGATAAACAACATGGACATTTCAAAAAAAGAAAAAAAACATTGCCATCTAGTTGATTCTGACTCATACTGACCCTGTAGGACAGAGTAGAACTTTCCCATAAGGTTTCCAAGTAGTGGTTGGTGGATTTGAACTGCTGATCTTTTTGGTTAGCTGTTGTCTTAGGCTGGGTTCTCTAGAGAAGCAAAACCAGTAAAGTGTATAGAGAGAGAGAGAGAGAGAGAGACAGAGAGAGAGATTTCTATCAAGGAAACGGCTCACATGGTTTTAGAGGCTGTAAAGTCCCAAGTCCATGGGTCAGGATAGAGGTTTCTCCTGACTAATGTGCCAACAGGGGCTGGCTAACCCAAGATTGACAGGTCAGAGAGCAAAGCTGTTGCTCACAGGCTGGAAAGATCAATGAATACCAAGACAGGCAGGCAAGGCCTCAGGTGAGCTGTTAGCTCAAGCCAAAAGAAATGGAGGTCAGATGAACAGGAGCCAGCGGTAAGATCCAGAACAAGCAAAAGCCCCCAAGCTCTGCCAGAATGTCCACCTGCACTCCATGCAGGCCACAAGTCCAAGGAAATTCCCCTTCAACTGATTGGTTACTCGCAGCAGATCCCATCGTGGGGGTGATCACACATCAAATCTCAACAGGGAAGTGACCACACCATTACATGACTGCTAAAACACTGAGAATCATGACCCAGCCAAGTTGGCACAGTCTTAAGCATCACAGTGGCTGAGTTCTTAACTGCTGCACCACCAGGGCTCCATATGGACATTAATAAGGTCTAAAATAAGAAAAATGCTGTCTTAATACAGTTGCTGGAAATTGGGTGGATCACCAACATTAAAAAAACAAAAAACCTATGGACTAGTCTAGGGTTAGATTGAGAGAGTATAGGACATGGTAGGGGTTTAAATGGAAATATGGACTGTTTAGACAGGCTTTGCTTCAATGGTGATTATGTTTTGTGCTTTATAGACTTGGATTGATTTCCAGGATTTTTGGGCGACTTGCTAATACTGGACAGAGTTGGTGGATGTTCATTGTGGTTAAAGTTTTTGGGCTCTTGATTCTTGTGCCACAGTGAGAGAATGTATGCATGTATATCTTTGGGTCCTGTAGTGAGTATTATCTTTACAACTTGAAGGGTTATACTGTGGGAGATGTATGGTATGGAAAAGAAATTTGAGAGCTTTATTGAAGGAGAGTTTGTTTGATATAGTAAAGGTTTTTGTTTGCTGTGGCTGAGGATTTGGTGGGTTAATTTATGACAATTTTAAAAAGCTTTAATGTCAAATAACAAAGAATTGAGTTTCTCATTGTTAAGATAACAAAAAATTTTTTAATTACTAGGTTGAAAAGTTAGTTTTATTTTTTGTGCAATCTGCCTTAAAGGCAAGGATTCAACAGAATAAATTCCTGAGTCAAAAATCCAAGCCACATGAGTTTGGAAAAGGGTAAGGTTTTTACCCTAAAGATCTTTAGTTAAATAACTTAAGTATTGATTTTAAGTGACCTATGAAAAACTCCTGACAAATTTTGAAACTTCATAGAAAGCCATAAAAATTTGTTCCTGATTTATAAAAAATTTTATTTAATATGTTATGAATTACATAAAGCATGTTGTCAGATCAGAAGTACCAAATTTTCTTTGAAGTTAAATTTTATATGTCAGTAGTGTTTGCCTGATACTAGACAATAGGTGCATAATATTATGTCACAATTTTATTATTTTAATTGATAACTTGGTTGCAACTTTGTTTTCCTTTGAATCTAACAACATCAAGGCCAATAGCTTTAAGTGGGAAATTCACATAATTTACCTAGGGACTTTTTATTACTATTTAGATACTTACAGACTTGATAATCTTGGTATATTCTTTGTATATCCTGACTATTTGATATTATTCTCAAGATTATTATGTGCTATATCTAAAATTTAATTGGCTTTATTTGGCTTTGCATTACTTTTGTAGTTAATTCCTATCATGTTTTTCACTTTTGAGAATCATTTTTATTATACATTAACCATAATCATTTTTAAGTTTGTCATCTGTAGGTAAGTTTTACTTTGCTGATGCACTGAAAACTTTGACGAAAATATTTCAACAAAATGGACTATATCAGACTTATGGAGGGGACTATCACATTTTTTACAGGCTAAAGAAGCCTTTGACGGCCCAAAACTGAAATTTCAAATTCTGCCTAACATTGCCCCAGGACAATATGTATATAAGAAAGGATATCAATTAAAAGACTAATTAGAACCTCATTTAGAAAAAGCCATACCTAATTCTCCTTACAAATCCATGTACTGCCAAATTACAGGGAGTTAAAACCTAGATCCATTTACTGTAACTAAAAGCCAAGACACCCCTGTGGGGTCAATCCCCTAAAAAAACTAAACCAAACCTGTTGCCATTGAGATGATTCTGACTCATAGTGACCTTATCGGACAGAGTAGAACTGCCCCATAGGTTTTACAAGGAGCACCTGGTGGATTTGAACTGCCGACCTTTTGGTTTGCAGCCGAACTCTTAACCATTATGCCACCAGGGTTACTAAAAATCACTTTAAAATGCCCTAGTGGCCTGAAACAGACATTTGAGGTAGACAACTAATCCCAAGATCATGGAACAAGTCTCTATGATTCTTGCTGAACTTTGTGGTCTTTGCTTTAAAATTGTAGCTATTTTTATGTTATTAGCTTTACTTCATACTTGTGATCTTTTTCTTTGGTAATTTTGTCCAACATGATGGTCTGTTTAACTTTTATCTTTCTCTTTTCTGTGGAGTCTTTTGCTACATGAGAAGAGAAAGCATTTATTAAACTAGCCAAATCAGTAGGTAGCACCAGAAAATTAACCACAATCCCCCTCCCCACAACCTGGGCATGAAACTCAGATCCATTGGCCTCTCCTGTACTAGAGTATGGTCATCATGTACCCAGTGCTACTGTTAACCCCATCATCAGCTCTATGTAGGCTATGTATGTTAAATTATGGCATCCCCCTAGACTAATAGCCCAACCTCAGACACTAAGCTTTAATATAATCCAAATTATGATATGAAAGTTGAATTACTCTAGGCTAACAGTGCCTGGATTTTTCTGACATTCCTTCCAAGAGATTTATGGCTTTTGCAGAAAATGATTTCCTTATCCAATATGCAGATAACCCTAGATATTTCAGAAATGTATCAACTTGTCTGAAAGGAGACAAAACCGGTATTAACAACCTGTCTCCTCATTATCTTATGCTTTGGAGCCCATTAAGAATAGGGAAGTTGTCCGTTTATAATAAGTCCCTCACCAAAATTTGGCTTAAGCAGGTTAACCAAACCAATTCCTTTCCACACAATGAAAATGGTGTGATTTGCATTCCCTATGGGTATATATGGATACCCTGGTGGCACAGTGGTTGAGTGCTATGGCTGCTAACCAAAGGGTCGGCAGTTCAAATCCACCAGGCACTCCTTGGAAACTGTGGGGCAGTTCTACTCTGTTCTATAGGGTCACTATGAGTTGGAATCAACTCGACGGCACTGGGTTTTTTTTTTTTTAATGGGTATATATTTTTATGTGGAGAAACAAACTAAACCAGAATAACAGAACCTAACCCCAAAGATGAATGTTACTCTTGGGTATTGCCCTGTCTAGATGGCTGGAATATTACAGGCCAATTCACTTTAGGACATTTAGGAGTATCTTTAGAAATCTATTCCTATAGTGAAAGTATGCACTGGAATGATGATTTGAAACTTCTTCCTTGTTATAAAAGAAATGCAGGTGAATTAGGCAGACCAAATTAAATACCAAAACCATATATCCAAAAAACCTAACTTAGGGTAGTTATTCCTCTGAGCATTTTTACCTTGGTATGGTGTTCCCCAGCTTGAAAAGTCTATTTATAGTCCATCTGCTACTATGGCCCAAATCGCTGATGATATTGCAGATGGAATGGCAACTCAACAGAAATCTTTAAGCTCCTTTGTTAAATCTGTATTGGATGACAGAAGAGTTCTTGATTTTATTTTAGCTCAACAAGGAAGAGTCTATGCCATTGCTAACACCTCTTGCTGCACCTGGGTGAATGCCTTGGGAGAAGTAGAACAAGATATCAGAAAAATCCACCAGAAGGCTATTTGGCTTCATTTAATACCTCCAATACCTGACTCTCCCTTTTTTCGTATCTTCAGTTGGTTACCCAGCAGCACTGGTTATTGGCTATGCTTAGTATTACAAACTGGAATTCTTTTGATCATTATAATGTTAGTTATAGGACTAACGAGATGCTTTATGAAATACTTGTCTAATGCTTGTAATCAGGATAAAGCTTTCTGACTGTGGAAAGAATTATGTATCTTGAAAAAATTTATGCTCCATAGTGGCTAACCTTTTGCTTCTTCCCTGATTTCCCTCTAACACATTGTACATTGACTTTTGCTGTTTGGAACTGGTTAGAATTGTTCCTCAAATGTGGCCTTGTCTGCTACCTCAATAAGAGCTAAACTAACTCATCCTGAAGATGAGCCCTATTAGCATGGCAAGATTAAGAGACTGCCCCTTATGAAAAGATAGATAAAAGCACTTGCAGAAGAAAGGTGACTCTATTGTGGCTGATGTCATCAGTGCCCTCTGGTATAGGCTTGACCAAAGGGGGAAATGTGCTAGCAGGCCTGAAAAATAAGAGATATTTGAGCCAAGCTGACAACAATGGATTAATCTCCATTGACTAGGGGAGGATGGGGAGGGGGGAAACAAAACCGCAGCTGTTCTTGGAAAGAATGCTTGCAAAAATTGGCTCCTGCTCTTGAGAGGTATGGGGTAGCTCCAACAAGTCTGTAGATTAGCTGTATGTAGAAACTAGTTGAAAAACAAATTATTTCTTAATGCGGTCATTGTGACCATGCTGCATCTCCTGTATGAAAACTTCTTGTGCTTTCTTTCCATGCTTTGGAGCAATTCATTGCTTTGTGTTCCCTGGCTTGAGCTGCTATTCTTCAATAAAACTGTTTGTCCTTACTCCCAACAGAGACAAGATTTTCTTCTCTGACATTATTCAAAATATTTTTCTTTTGTGCCTTCAAAACTCATCAAAACCTCCCCAGAATATAAGCTTCATGAGGGTATGTATTTTGGCTATTTTGTTCTTTGCTGTATCCCTAGCTTCTAGAACAGTGTAAACACATAGTAGGCACTCAATGAACACTTGTTGAATGAACTAATTTCTCCTTTATAATACTTTTATTTGCTTTAGCTTCTCAGAAAAAAGCAACTCATAACACATTGTTACTAAAGTGAGCAAACCATAGATATTGCGCTGTGGTCCTCTCCCTAGGCTTGTCTCATAGGGGTGTTAGTCCTGGTTTCTCACCTCAGTGTTCACCCTTATCCTGAAACCCTTGTTACCTTGGACGCATACCTACTAATAGATATTTATTCCAAGGGGAGTGAATTGGTTTTGACAGAAACAGACCTTCAACGCTTGAAGGGCATCCAGCAGTGAGCTTACATACTACTCAGGAGATCAACACTTTATATTTAGTCTAAGCTGTGCTCCATATTTTTATTTATAGGTAGTCTCTGAGAGCCTGAGATAAACCGAGGTCAAAGTATATCAGAATGAATAGGATTGTGTCTAGATTTTTCTTAGTAGGCTCTTCTAGTCAGGCTTAATCTTGGACTGACCTCCTTCCCATTTATCTTTCCTCAAATAGAAGAGAATCTGACATGAGCCAAGCATGAAATTGGCTTAAAGAGGACCTTCTTGGAGAAGAATGGACAGCTAGATGTGGAGAAATCGGCCATGCATTTGTGAAATAAAACACCATCTTGAGTGCCATAACTTGTTCAAAAGCTTTAATATTCTTTTAAGGTATTTCATACGTGGCTTTGAAGACCCATTTCCCCCATTCATGCCTATTCTTGGATTTGTTATTACACGTCCACTACTTCCCAGGCAAGGATGCAGTCCAAAGACATGAAAAAATAGACTGCACAAAAACAGGCGGACAGGGAAACACTGGAGAAAATCCAAGTGTTCCAAAAAAAAGGAATTTAAAACATAAGCTATTGGTAAGCCATTGTGTAATATCATGATGGTTTATGAGATGTTCTCTAAAAAGGCAAATAATAATACAGGGAAATACTGCTACGAAAAAAAAAAAAAAAGAAACAAGAAGAAAATAAGAAAAAAGAAAAGGAAAGTAAAACACAATTTGATATGAAAACATTGGTTATAACTCTGAAAAAGAAAAAGGACTCTGATAAATATCCTAGAAGTAAATTTTCATGGAAGGGCAACAATTGCAGAGTATTATTTCTCAGACTTTCAACTATGTTGTCATGGCAAGTGTATGAAATAGGTATTATGATTGCCATTTTACACATGGAAATACTGTCTTTCAGAGATAGTAACGTGTCCAAAGAAACAGAGGAGAAACAGACAAAGTGGGAATTCCAACCCAGATTTGCCTAATGGTAAACACAAACTATTTTCATTACAACAAAGAATTTAATGTTTATTTGATTATTTTGTCTCTAAAATTGTATAAAACTGCAATTTTAAAAATGCAGTTTGGTATAATTGCTTCAGGTATTAGTAGATTATGAGTCAGCATTCATGTTATACTGTTATACTTGTGGCAAATAAAAAAGCGATGTTTCTGAGTGTATTTGGAGTCCCTGGGTGGTGCAGATAGTTAACATACTCGGCTGCTAATTTAAAGCTTGGAGATTTGAGTCCACCCAGAGTCTCTACGAAAGAAAGTCCTGGCAATATTCTTTAGAAGAATCATCCAGTGAAAGCCCCATGAAAGACAGTTCTACTTTGACATACATGGTGCTGCCATGGTTGGAATTCATTGGATGGCATCTGGTTAGTGGTTATGAGTATATTTAATTTTCAATTGAGAGAGAAGGAAGGAAGGAAGGGTGTGATAGATAAAAATATCACTCAGGTTTTTTTTTTTCTCTTTATTTAATGAACTCTTGCAGATACATTCTCTGGTGTTCCTTGAGCTGTAGGGCAAGGCCCATCTTTGGGGGAACAATACTAATAATTTAGATATCGTGACTAGCTCAGCGTTGAGAAGTGAATAAGTTTGTGATCTTTTACTCCCTACCTTTCAACATTAGCTCTTTCCAATTTAGAAAATTTAGAAAACTAAACTCACAAGTCCGTATCCCCATAAATATTCATTCCCCCTGAGTCTTGCATCTGTGTCTTCTCTCCTCCATGTCACTGTTCACAACTAGAGTAAAAGATGTTTATAATATCTTGACTTAAAAAAATTCTCCTCTTAATACTGATAGCTTCTTTTGTCACAAAAATCTTTTCCTTACCTCTATAATGGATCTAGTCATTTCACACATTGCAACCTTCACAGAACATTTTGTTTTGTAAAAAAAATATGAAGACAAAGATACTGCTCCACATTTCCCAGGGAATCATATTATTAATGTGTATTATATTACATTGAAACTTTATGTAAAGCACATCCTAGGTTTATTCTATACTTACTGGGGAACCAGTTGGCCTGGAAGGCAGGGTGGTGCCCTGGGAAGATCTTGGAGATTAAGAGTCAGATCTTCATTTGGGTCCTAGCTCTGCTGTTTACCATCAGTGTGATCCTGAGCAAGTTGCCTAAGTTTTTGGAACCTAATATTCCTCGGGTATAAGATGGGGATAACATCAGTCTCATGAGGATTAGAAATAGGGAACATGTATGTGAAGGATCTGGCATAATGAATTCTAGCTATTATTTATAACTAATATTAGTATAGCATAGTACAGTAGTTTACAAAATGTGGTCCCCAGATTAGCAGAATCAGCATTAAGAGTTAAAGAGGCAAATTCTTGGGTCCTAACCCAGATCTACTGAATCATAAACACTGGGGTATTTGTAACAAGCCCTCCAAGATGATTCTGAGACCTGCTGAAGTTTGAGAACCACTGGCAGAGTTGTTATACGTGGAGACTCCGGGGTCAGACTGCCTGGGTTAGTAATCCTGGCTGAGCCATTTCTCAGCTATGAGACCTTGAGCTCAGCTTGCTAGATAAAATACAAGATGCCCAGTGCAATATTTAGGATGTATTTATAGTAAAAGATTACTTATTATTTATCTGAAATTCGTATATAACTGGGTGGCCTGTATTTTTATTTACTAAATCTGACAACCCCACTTTGGGTAAATTATTTAACTATGTTATGTCTCATTTTTCTCATCTGTAAAATGGGGTAATAAATGCATCTACCTCATGGGGTAGTTGTAAAGAACTTTGAACAGCATTTGCATTTAATATGCACTCAATAAATGTCAGTATTATTTACCTTTGAGAGATATTTAAGCTTATTTGCCAGAAACAATATTCGAGCCAAATGTTCTTCAGCAGGCAAGATATATTAGCTGCTACATGCATGGGTACTGGATCCAGGTAACCTGGGCTCAAAACTCAGCTCTGTCACATAGAAGCCATTGGTCATGGTAAAGTTTCTAACTTCCCTAAGTCTTAATGTCCCTGTCTATAAAATGGGAATAGAAATATTATCCATGTCAAGTAATTGTAATGAGATGACACATGTAACATGCTTAATAAGGTATCTTGGGTGAAAATGTTAGTCATTAACAATTATTCTTCAAGTACATTTCATCTGATTGAATGACAAATGCTTACCCAACAATTTTTAAATAAGCCTCGAAAATGGTTGTGGATAATTTTTTTTTTTATCATAGATTCTTGCTTACTCTTGAAGCTTCAATATATTTCAGTAACATTTATTTTTTAAGTGTTTGGAGTACAAAATAGCCCATGACCTCTGATGAGATTCATCTGTGCATTTAATTTGATGTTTCACTTAAAAACAGTATTAGTGCCTAAGAAATAGGTACAGTCAGTTGCCATCCTCTACAAAAGGGTTAGTCTACCTGTATATTTCTTGAAGAAGGGCAAGTCAGGGTAGCACTAATATGGTCATTTTTAGTACAATGCCATACCTAATTTCTCACTCACAGATGAAGCTTTGTTATTTTCGAAGACCTGAGATCTTTCAGGCAGGCTGGAAAACAGTTAACAGCCTAGTCCTGAACAGAGAATGTGTATGCTTAACAAACCTGCTTTTGCTGCTCTCCATTACCTTCTTTCAGCAGGTGTAAAGCTTTATTCCTTATATTCCTTTCCATTGTAGACACCTGGCTCTAAGCCTTCTTTGTTTCCGCCCAGATGCCAGCTTCTAGTTAACTATTCATTTTCTTTTTTTTAAGCTACCAACCATCTGGAGAAAAACTGATTGGGGCTGAGGTCATTTTTGTACCTTTTAAAATTGCTGTGTAGATAAAAGGATTTGTGAAACCCATGGATGACCCTTCTCAGGTCTCAGAGGCACTTCTGATTGGCAAAGGGCTGCTTCACGAAGACGCCGAGTCAAGCAGAGGCAGCAACAGAGACGAAAAGGAGCATGCTCTAACTACAAAATGTGCTGAGAAATATAGATCTGCCCAATTATAATTCAAACAAAAACAAGTGAGAAGCTGTAGTCCGCTGAGGCACTCTTGGCCGAGCATCTGGGCTTTGCATGCGTGCATGCATAATTAAGCTTCAAGCAGCTGCAGGCTTCAACGGTGCAACAGGGCAGGCAGGATATCATAATACACAGTAGGCTGCATATCAATGGAACTCTTTTTAAATTCACATGAAGCATAAGATAAAAAGACATCAGCAAAAATTAAACAGCATTCAAAACGCCAGTGAATAGTGACACAGGCCACCAGGAAAACAATGGAAGCCGACCTGGTTTCCCCTCATTGTTCTTTTTCCTCCTCACAAATAGATTACAGCAACAGTGCGTACAATGTTTTAAAATACACACACTCTGTAAATCAAAGGGATCAATGTACATTTAAGCAACTTTCAAGGCAAACTAGGGAGAGTGAGCTGGTCTGCTTTGTTCTGAAAGACAACACAGAAAATCACACACATGCAACAGGCGTTGTGATACTCAGTTAGCTTTCAAAAGAATTAAATGTTCATGGAAGACAAAAATCTCTCCCATTATAATTTTAATGTATATGAGGCTTTAAGGAGCCTTGGTGGCACAATGGTTAAAGTGCTTGGCTGCTAACCAAAAGGTTGGTGGTTCGAACCCACCAGCCACTCCTCAGGAGGAAGATGTGGCAGCCTGCTTCTGTAAAGATTTACAGCTTTGGAAAATCTATGGGGCAGTTCTACTCTGTTGTATAGGATTGCTATGAATTGGAATAGACTCTGGGGTTTTTGGTTCATGAGGCTTTGGTCTCAAGGCTCTCTGTGCTCACATAATAGACAGTCCCTGTTCTTTGCACACACTGGGCACAAAGATGGCTCAGATGCATCTCGCAATGTTACCCTCTTTCTCCCAGGCCAGGCAGGTCCTTTCACAGCTGGGCCGCCTCGTGGTAGCCAGTTATAGTATGCCATTGAGAGAACCTTGTTCTCGATTTTCTTTTATTTCCTTAGGTGTACCAGATGAGTGGATTCTGACTCATGGCAAACAATGTGTGTCAGAGTACACCTATGTTCCATACAGTTTTCAATGGCTGGCTTTTTGGAAGTAGACAGCCAGGTCTTTCCTTCAAGGTGACTTTACTTATTTTTTTAATTGTACTTTAGGTGAAGATTTACAGAACAGTTTCTCATCAAACAGTTAGTACACACATTGTTCTATGACATTGGTTAACAACCCCACGACATGTCAACACTCTCCCTTCTCAATCCTGGGTTCTCTATTACCGGCTTTCCTGTTCCCTCCTGCCTTCCAGTCCCTGACCCAGGGCTGGTGCACCCCTTTAGTTTAGTTTTGTTCCATGGCCCTGTTCAATCTTTGGCTGAAGGGTGAACCTTAGGAGCGGCCTCATTAGTGAGCTGAAAGGGTGTTTGGGGTCCATACTTTCAGGTTTTCTCCAGTCTCTGTCAGGCCAGCAAGTCTGGTCATTCTTTTTGAGTTAGAATTTTGTTCTACATTTTTCTCCAGCTCTGTCCAGGACCCTCTATTGTGATCCCTGTCTGCACTGCTCTATCAGTGGCGGTGGCCGGGCACCATCTAGTTGTACTAGACTCAGTCTGGTGGAGGTTGCCCTAGACGTGGTCCATTCGTCCCTTGAACTAATCTTTCCCTTGAATCTTTAGTTTTCTTCATTATTCCTTGCTCTTGAAGGGGTGAGACCAGTGAAGTATCCTAGATGCCCGTTCATGGGATTTTAAGACCCCCCCCCGCCCAGATGCTTGCTACTCACCGAAGTAGAATGTAGAACATATAAACTATGTTATAAACATATTCTGTATAACTATGTTCTAAACATATTCTTTATAACTGTGTTCTAAACATATTCTTTATAACTGTGTTCTAAACATATTCTTTATAACTGTGTTCTAAACATATTCTTTATAACTGTGTTCTAAACATATTCTTTATAACTGTGTTCTAAACATATTCTTTATAAACTATGTTCTAAACATATTCTTTATAACTATGTTCTAAACATATTCTTTATAACTATGTTCTAAACATATTCTTTATAACTATGTTCTAGACATATTCTTTATAACTATGTTCTAGACATATTCTTTATAACTATGTTCTAGACATATTCTTTATAACTATGTTCTAGACATATTCTTTATAACTATGTTCTAGACATATTCTTTATAAACTATGTTCTAGACATATTCTTTATAACTATGTTCTAGACATATTCTTTATAAACTATGTTCTAAACATATTCTTTATAACTATGTTCTAAACATATTCTTTATAAACTATGTTATAAACATATTCTTTATAACTATGTTATAAACATATTCTTTATAACTATGTTATAAACATATTCTTTATAACTATGTTATAAACATATTCTTTATAACTATGTTATAAACATATTCTTTATAAACTATGTTATAAACATATTGTTTATAAACTGTGTTACGTCAATTGAGCTAGATATTCCCTGAGATCATGGTCTCCACAGCCCTCGGCCCAGCAATTCAGTCCTTCGGGGAATTTGGAAGTGTTTTTTTTTTTTATGGAGCTACCATGGCCTTGCCTTGTACAGGTTGTGCTAGGTTCCCCAGTACTGTGTACTGTCTTAACCTTCATCAAGGTGACTTTAGATGGACTTCGACCACCAACATTTCAGCTAGCAGCCAAGCAGGTTAACTATTTGCCTCACCCAGGGACTCCTTTGGATGCAGACTTTGGATAAAAGACCCTCAGCTGTGTTTTGTCTAATAATTGCCTCCAGCCTTCATTAAAAGCAGAGTGCCAGGGCCGCAAGAAATCTTTCAGACCCATGACAGATAGAAGGGACTCTCTGAGGTACCTGAACCAGGGCTTCAAACTGGTTCATTTTGATTCAACCCTCCGCTGAGAATTTCCGTCTCTATCCCAGATATACTCAATCAGAATTTACATTTTAACAAGATCCTGAGAATCACCTGGGAATCCTGTTAAATTATAGATTCCGATTTAGTATAACTGGCATAGAAAGGCAAATTCTCAGCAAGAGTAGAACTGAAAAGGACCGGTTTGAAGCCCCGGCCTGAACACAGGATATAGTTGCATTTGCATCTCTTTCTGATAACCTGCTATTTGTTGTTTTAATGCATACCTTTGTTTGACAAGGAATCAAAAGGCTTTCTCAGAGACTTTTAATCTGATTAACTACACATGGTTAACAGCCTTCAGGGCTAAGATGCTACAGAACAAAGGAGCTTTGTTAGATAGGGCTGGGTTTGTCACCTCTGAAACTCCGTACCCTCTTCCCCTTGTCTTTTCCCGGTGCACTCCTCTCTTTCTCTGCTTCCCCATCCTGTACGCCAACTCACTCAGAAACTAGGACTGAAAGAAACTAGGACTGCTTTTGCTTAGAAGAACGATGGAAATAGATGTGTTTGCTCTTCACAGGCTGCTGAAATAAAGAATTTATTACTCATTGTCATGGATTGAGTTGTGTCCCCACAGAATATCTGTCAACTTGGCTAGGTCATGATTCCCTTGTATGATTGTCTACCATTTTATCTTCTGATGTGATTTCCCTATGTGTTGTAAATCCAACCGCTATGATATAATAAGATGGATTAGCGGCAGTTATATTGACGAGATCTACAAGATTAGGTAGTGTCTTAAGCCAATCTCTTTTGAGATATGAAAGAGAGAAATGAGCAGAGAGACAAGGGACCTCATACCACCAAGGAAACAGTGCCAGCAGCAGAGCTCAGAGATGCTCCCAGACCAAGGGAAGGCTGATGACGAGGAACTTCTTCCAGAGCCAACAGAGAGAGAAAGCCTTCCCCCAGAGCCAGTGCCCTGAATTAGGACTTCTAGCCTACTAAAGCCATCCACTTGTGGTATTTCTCTTATAGCAGCACGAGATGACGGAGGTAGTCATCATGAAATGAATGAAACTAAACCTGCTTTCAGGAGAGGGTTAAGGAGGTGGGAAAAGAAAATATTCCTCTGGATTTCAGTTTGATTCTGAGTTAGACTCATTTTAAGTCAGTTAGGAAATGGACTCTACTGATTCCATTAATTGGAGCTGTCTACTCTTAAACACTATGTAATTATGCTGTCTTTGCTTCTCTATACATTCTTTTTTTCTGTACTTTAAGACCATGTCCTCTATGGAAGTGAAGTAATTAAAGAATGACTAAGCAGAGTTGCCACAGGATTTTGCAATTCAGATAATTGTATTTTCAGGAGACATAGTTATTTGATCAGTTCCCGTGTACAGGTCCTTTCCTTTTTTTTTTTTTTTTTCGTTTTCTTTCTGCCGCTGTCCTCAGATAAGTTCCATTTTATCTCCAGCTAAAATTAAAGACATTTATCTTCTAGGTGTTATTTTTGCATTCATATTTTAAACACAAGCATAAATGTGCTTACATTTCTGGATGCCAAAATATAAATAGATATGACACTAAGGAATCAGATCTCACTCGTCCTGTCTGGGAAGTATGCTTTCAGTAAACAGTGACATTTCCATGATGGGAACTTTATTTTTCTTTGAAATATTCTCTAAATCCTCAATTTGACCCAGAGTCAAAATTCATATTCCAGTGCTTAGTGCTTTGAACCAGGCAATACCATAGATGTAGGGATTAAACAGAGGGGCACTGGTGACTCAGGGGTAGAAGTCTTGCCTTCCATGAGAGGGAGCTGGATTTGATTCCTGGCCAATGCACCTCAGTGCAGCTGCCACTCATCTGTCCATGGAGGCTTGCATGTTGTTATGATCTGAACAGGTTTCAGTAGAGCATCGACTAAAACAGACTAGGAAGAAAGGCCTAGTGATCTGAAAATCAGCCAAAGAACCCTTTGCATTACAATGGTCTGATCCCATCACCATGAGTCTGGGGCAGCTAACAACAATAACAGGGATTAAAGTGATGACTGGAAAATCAGCCCCTTGCCTTTCGTGTAGCCAGCCTTTGAACTGAATAAGCAACATCAGAGGTGGCACACTGGGCACAGCACTCATATTGAGGTTGCCCAGTAGGCAGAGTAGTGAGGAAGGAAGGCAGAGAACAGGCTCTGACTTGGATGTGGCGTTTCTCACCAGTACAGCATACCCAAAAAACCCAGTGCCATCGAGTCAATTCCGACTCGTACCCACATTAAATCATCAAGCTATAGTCATTTGGGAGAATGGTTGTTTATTCTGCTGCAAGAGGAAAGTGTGATTGTTTATAGCTTTGCATTTGACCAGTTGTTATCAAAGGCCTGGAGTCTTTGAGGACAGAAAGAAAGCTAACACTGTCTGCTTCACAAGTAAGAAAACGGTGCCAGTAATTTTAGTAGCACTTAAAAAACAAACAAAAAAACATCTTGCACCTTGCTTTTGGCTGTCCCCTCCTTTCTCGCCCACAAACATTCTTTTGACAGCTTAGCTGTGTGATTTTCTGATCTTTCTTTCAAGGATGTTTCAAAACAGGTAAGTGGTAGGAATCAATGCACACCATCTTAATTACCAAATACAACTTATTTTATTGTCAGACATTTATCTCCCAATGGCCTCAAGACAAATGCTCTGTCTTAGTGCTAAGGATCTCCCTACTTTTCCAAAGTGGCCTAGAAACATTTGTTGGATAACTCAAACATCCCCAAACTGACTTTTCTATTCAAGACATCCTGAACTATAGGAAAAATTGCCTCAAAATTTCAGTTTAGTTTTTGGCCCTACCTATTTTAGAATACTCTGGTGTCTGCTGTGCTGCTTTGTTCTTTTGTAGTGGCTTTCTCTAATCCATAGGTGTTACGGCACTAGCTGTGGAAGGCCAGGATTCTGCTGAGACGATTTTTGTGAAAACGTTTTCAATATGCATGGATTTTTTTTTAATTATAAGGGTAATGCATCTTTACTGCAGAATAATAAAAAACACAGCGGTATAAAAGAGAAAGGCATAGAGTTACTGAGGTATATACCATTGTTGTTAGTTGCCATTGAGTCAGCTCTGACATGGCAGCCCCAACTATAACAGAATAAAATGAGCCACAGTCTCAGACAATATTCTGTGATTCATGAGGTTTTCATTGATTGACTTGCGGAAGCAGACCACCAGGCCTTGTTTTCTAGCCTGTCTCCGCCTGGAAGCTCCGCAGCAACCTGTCCACCATGGGTGACCCTGCTGATATTTGAACACCAGGAATGTAGCTTCCAGTACCATAGCAACATGCAAGCCACCACTGTAGGACAAACTGAAAGACGAAAGGTGGAGATACCATGAGGGCAGGCTTTCCCGAGCACACGTGAGCCTCTGGGGAATAGGCGAGACATAAATAGGGTTTTTAGCAACATTTCATGTGGCTGGAACCCTTCAGGAGCTCTGGTAGTACAGTGGTTAAGAGCTAGGCTGCTAGCCAAAAGGTCGGCAGTGCCAATCCAGCAGCCACTCCTTGGAAACCCTATGGGGAAGTTCTACTCTGTCCTACGGGATGTATGGACCAGATGGCAACGGGTTGGTTTGGAGTTCTTCATAAGCACTCAAAGGACTAATCACACAAGATGGAAATCTAGGACTTTTTTGTTATTTGTATCTTTCACTTCCCAAATTCTGCTTATTTTGTATCCTAGTATTTATAGAATCTCTACTCTCTTATCCATTGCCTCTTTTTTTTTATTAATAATATTTTATTGTGTTTTAGGTGAAAGTTTACACCATAAATTAGGTTTCCCTTTAACAATTTTTATACAAATTATTCTGTGCCATTGGTTACAACTGTTACAATGTATCAGCATTTTCATTATTTCTATTCTGTTTGTTCCGTTTCCATTGATCTAGCTTCCCTTTCTGTCCTTGCCATCTTATCTTTGCTTTTGGTTGACCGTTTGTTCTCATATAGTTAATTGTTTAAGAGAACACATTAGTCATGGGTGATATTGTTTATTTATAAGTCAATCTATTATTTGGTTGAAAGGTGACCTTAGAAATAGCTTCAGTTCCAACTTCAAAGTGTATCTTAGGTCGATAGTCTTGGGGATCCCTCTAGTCTGTATCGGTCCAGTAGGTCTAAACATTTTTAGGAATTTGAGTTTTGTTTACATTTGTCTCCCATTCTATCCTGGACCTACTATTGTGTCCCTGGTTAGTACAGTCAGTAATGGTAGCTGGATATCATCTAGTTCTCCTGGTCTCAGGTTAGAAAAGGCTGTGGTTCATGTGGGCTATTAGTCCCACCGACTAGTTCTTCTTTGAGCCTTTGATTTCCTTCATTCTATTTTGCTCCACACAAGTATGCCAATTTTTGTATCATAGATGTCCACTCACAAGCTTTTAAGACCTCAGATGTTACTCACCAAACTCAGATGTACAGCGTTATCTTTGTGAACTAGTGCTATGCTGATTGACTAAGTTGTCCCCTGACACTATGGTCCCAAGCCTTTTGACCCAGTAAACCAATCTCGTCAATTGGATATGTCAGGAAGCCCCAGTAACTGTGTTCCCTATGTGGTTTGTTATATATGTGGATATATGTGCAGCACACACAAAGGTGTGTATGCACATGTCTGAAGATATACCTACACATGCACGTGCATTTACTTGCATACACCTTCCTGTACACATATATGTATCCATATCTACTTACGTAACCACACAAATATATTTTGGTTGTTTTTACTGTTGTTGCAAAATTGTAAATGTTATAGCATTTACCAAATATCCGTTGCCTCTTAACTAGCTTCTTGCCTGGTAACCCTCAAATCCATCTTCCATGTTATCAGCCAGATGAAGTCTGTAAACACAAGTCTGACTTTGTCAATTCCCTATAAAATCCCTCAACAATTTCCTGTTTTCCATAGAAGGTAAACTAGCACTTTGTGTTTGGGATCCACACTACGTTCTCAGTATCATCCCTTGTCAATACCACCTTGAAGCTCTACAAGTGAGGGCCCACATCAGGATATCTTTATTCTCTGGCCTTTCTTCATGCTCTCCTTCCTACTTGCAATGCCCTTCCCCACCACTCCTGCCAGGCTTGTTCCTATTCATCCATTAATGCTCAGCTTAGGCATCAACTCCTTCAAGCTTTTTCCTATTTCCTCACTTCCCCAGGAGGGTGTACCTTAGCCTGTTAGGTTTTCCATAGTATTCTGCATCTCTTGGAGCCCTGGTGGCACAGTGGTTAAGAGTTCGACACTAACCAAAAGGTTGGCAGTTTGAATCCACCTGCCACTCCTTGGAAACCCAATAGGGCAGTTGTACTCTGTCCTATAGGGTCAGTATAAGTTGGATTTAACTTGACAGCAGTGGGTTTTTTTTTTGCTGCATCTGCCTATCATTTCCTTAAGAGCTGAAATTCCACTCAGAGTTTAGCTTAGGGCTTTGGTTCTTGCTGGAATGTTGCCTGGATAGGAAACTCTTTGAACCTTCCCAGTCATTTTTAGCTGCAAGAGGATAGGGCAGCAAGGAAAAGTGGAGCGTGCACAAGCATGTTGAGACTGGAGCACATGAGAGAGGCACCGAGCTTTATTGAGAGAAAAGGGCCCCAGGAGGAAGTAGGGCCAATAGAAAGATCAATTTGGCCTGTTTTATAGAGGTGTAAGGACTCGACGGCAGTGGGTGGTTAAGTTATCCCTTTCTTGCTCTTCCATTTGAAGAAAGGACACAGAATTGAAACTAAAACATTACTATTAGTTCACTTCTAGTTGGAAAAATTGTTTTCTCTGTTGAACTAGAGGGGTTATGTTAACCTGATTTTCTTTTTAATGTTAATGAAAGGATGTGTGTGTGTGTTTTAAGTTTCTAATACCACCAGAGTGTTGCTATTTTTGTTCACACTTGATTCAAGAGCAGCTGCCATTAGAGACTAATAAAAATCACATTTTTTTCCACAGCTAACCTTTTCAGCCTCCTTTAGCCTCTTGTAAAATAAATTTTGGCAACATATGTGCTATAAAGAAAATCCAGTCTTTATGTTAAGGATTATAGGTAAATATGACCATGAAAATTAGATCTTTTTTGGATATGTCAAATCTAAATACTTTCACTTAAACTTAAATCCAGAGAGAGTCAAAGACTGTAACAAATGAAAGGGGCCTAGGTGTCATCTAACCTACTCACTTGATTTTAAAATGAGCATGCTAAAGCTAAGAACATGAACTCAGGGGGCAGACTACCCGGATTTGTCTTCTGGCACAAAATAACTCTGTGACTCTGGGCGTGTTACTTAACCTCTCTATATCAGTTTCCTCTTCTGTAAAATGAGGATGAAAAGAGTACCTACTTCTAAGGTTGCTTGGAGGACTAAATAGTAAGTGCCCAGTAATGTTTGGTACTCTTATTGTTGCTGTTGTCTAAGTCACACAGCAAGCTGAGCCAGACTGAAAATCCAGGTTTTCCGACTCCTGTTCAGGGTTCTTTCCACAACTCTTATTTCCCAAATCACAGCTATCCAATTTTCCTGCAACTACTATAAGATTCTATACCAAAAAAAGAAAAACAAATAACAACAACAGAACAAACCTGTTGCCATGGAGTTGATTCCAACTCGTATAGGTATGGTTACAAATAATTTTTCCTTGTGTTAAGTCCATAACTTCTACATCAGCGCTTTGTATACAGCACCATATGCATTTTCTACCTATCTATGTTCATCTGTCTCTCTAGTCTGTTTATGTCTGTCTACCTCTCCCTTGACAATTCAATTCACACAAGCTCTATGGAGGTGCCTTAGGACAACTGAACACTTGTAGGGTGAAATCAGCCATCTTGGAAGATGTCATTCCAAAAAGGTAGACTTAAATGTCTAATTCTTAGAGATGATATACAGAAAGACAACTGAGATGGCATACTCTGGGGCAGGCCCACACAGGCCTGAGCTCTCTTCTTTGGACCAAAGCCCTCCCCACTTCCAGAAAGCCCCTACTTGAACTCTATTCTCAGTGACACTCCCCTGTCAGACAGACACTGCCTAGGACCAGGGCCTTCCAAACCAGTCTGACCACAGCTCTCATTGAGGTCAGACGAAACATGCCAGGACACAAGGCCAGTGCAGGAACCAGAATGAATGGTGCCAAATTTGGTATATTTGTAACCAGCCTCTGATTACTGTAATTCCTGGCCACAACCTAAAACTCAGGTGAATATTCTTGCCAGGTTTCATGGAGTAGTCTGACTTACACTTGTTGTCCTTGTATAATTATTAATAGGGCCTCTTTTTGCTCTCCAAAGTGTCACCCTACCTAAGATGTAAGGCCACACTTAGCCTCCCTGATCATGTAACCTCTATGATTAAAATTTTTTATCCCTTTACTAGTTAGCCTCTCCTGTACCACGACTCTTCTTAATTTATATATTAACCTCCCTTTCCTTCCCCCTTGCCCACTCTGATGTCTTCAGTAGATTGATTGTGGCTCCTGCTAAACACCCTCCAGTGGACGCCCATCACTTACATGTAAAATTCCAGGCTACTTACATGGCCCTGGAGGCCCTGCGAGATCTGACTCTGCTGGCTTCTCTGGTCTGGCTTCTCACCTCTGCCTTACCCTCCATGCTGCAGCCAACTGGACACTTGTGTTTCTCTCTGCAGCTCATGCTCATTCTCATCTCTGAGTCCTAGAGCCATTGTTTTCTATCCCTGGCCCTCCCATTCTCTCCTTCTTGCCTGAATGACTCCAACTGCTCTATCCCCAGATGGCATCACCATTTCCAGGGCCAAGTGCTGTGCGTACCACATGCTGCCTCAGTGACTGGTGCACACGCAGTCCTAGAGTTCACTGTAAGGTACTGAGAGTCTGTGAAGTCCTCACTGGCTGGGATGGGTATATAGAATACGCTCTGTAAAGGTCTAAAGGAACCGCATTCAAATTAGTGAGGTAATGATTATGAGGGGTGGAACAAGACTTTGGTTATGTTCACTCTTAGTGAATGGATAATGAAGTCACAGGGAGACTGGGTGATGGATGAGAAAGTGAACCTCGAATTCTGCCTTCACTTATCCACATATAAATTGGGGCAATTTTTGTCTCACCCATGCGCTAATCTCTCTTTCCTCCTCTTATCTATCATTCCAATTCCTAGCACTTTAAATCTATTTGAATTTTTAGATTCCTTCCTTGCCTCATTACTGGATGTGGTAGGCAGAATAATGGTCCCCAGAGACGTCCACATCCTAATCCCTGGAATCTATGACTCTATTGCCTTAAATAGCAGAGGAGAGGGAAGGCTGCAGGTGGGATTAAGGCTGCAAATCAACTGACCTTAAAATAGGGAGCTCACCCTCAATTATCTTGAGGATTATATCTCAATATAATCACAAGGTTATTTAAAAGTAAAAGAGGGAGACAAAACAGTTCAGAGTCAGCAGAAATTGTGACTAAGGGGTCAGAAAGATGCAATATTGCTGGCTTTGAAGATGACCGTGAGTCAAGGAATGCAGGTGGCCTCTAGAAGCTGGGAAGGACAAAGAAATGGATTCTCCCCTAGAGCCTCCAGAAGGAACCCAGACATGCTGACATCTGTATTTTAGCCCAGTGACACCAATGTTGGACTTCTATTAACACAACTGTAAGTTAATAAACTTTTGTCATTTTAAAGCACTAAGTTTGTGGTAATTTGTTACAGTAGCAAGAGAAAACTAATGCAGTGAGTGACTACAAAAATGTCCATGGAAAATTGCTTTATTAGGGACGGTGGTTAGGATCCCAGACTCTGCGGCTGCCAGGGTTCAATACTGGCTGTTTGAGATGTTGACTAATCCCCTGGTAAGGTTGCAAAGCACTTAAAATGGTACCTAGCACACACTAAGGCATTGTTATTATATTTCTCTGCCATCACCCAGGGTTGCATTATCCAATAGGCAAGGTAAGCGCGGTGCTTACCTTGCTTACCAGATCATCTGTAGTAAACAATTTCACATTTTTTCACCACATCAAATATTCTACTTTGAGGTATGGCTGACATGTGTCTCTCTCCCAACCCCACAGCACCTTCCTACAGAATCAAAGCCTTTTTTTCAAATTTACAATCCCTGACAGGGATGGATTACCCAGTAAGCAGAAATCCATGTGAAATTGTTCACTACAGATTAGTAAGTAAGCACAAGTAAGCCCGTGCTTACCTTTCTTACTGGTTAACCCACCCCTGCAAGCACCCCACCCTAGCCAAGGCTGGTTCAAATTTGCAAAAAACCTTGTATCTAATAAGCATTTGCATCATGTATACATAGGAAAATTTAAAACCTAGTAAACTAATTTGAAAACCTGAGTTTAAACCCTCACTTTACATAAAGCCTTGGCGTTGGTACACTAGAAAAGCTCTATGTTTGCGATCTGGAAAATTTTTTTCAAGCTAAGCACATGGCTTAGTGAATACATAAGGGAAGCTGTGCATTTAAATCAGAAGGGAACATGGCACTTCACAGAATTAACTGATTGCCGGTGAGTAAACAGGTTTTGATTTTTCCTAGACGAGCCGCTTGGGAAGGTGGTGTTAGAAAACTAGGTTAGGTAATGGTATTTTTTAGCCATTTCATAAAAGTCTGGCAAGCCAAGGGTTTGTTTAGAAACACATTGCAAGATATGGGTAGGGTCAGATTGGGGTTATTTAGAAAGTTCATTTGTCAAAAAGGTGAAGGTATTTTTTTTGCCGTGACTAATTTGGAGCCCTTCAGTATTTCTATCAACTGATGCAAATAATCAAAAGAGATAAGTGGTAGGTATATTTGCATCAGTACATAGAATGGTTTTATACTTTATTTGCACTTCCAGCTGACAGTTTCCAATGCAAATCAAAGTATTTGTACTTGCAAAAGTCACCCACCTGCAGTCCGAGGATAATACAGCAGAAAGCTACAGAGCTCTAATGTGTCTCTGTATTTGAACTGCCGTGTTCAGCCCTCTTTCCCTGTTCTCCACTACTAGCAGCCTTTCTGTTAGCCTGGAATTCTGTTAAAAAAAAAAAAAAAAAAGTTGCAGTTGAGTTGACTCTCACTCATGGTGACCCCTCCCCTCCATGGATGTCAGGTTAGAACTCTGCTTCGTAGGGTTTTCAACGGCTGATTTTTTTTTTTTTTTTAATTGTGCTTTTCGAAGGCTGATTTTTTGAAAGTAGATCTTCAGGGCTTTATTCCAATGCACCTCTGGGTGGACTCAAACCACCAACCTTTCAGTTAGCAGCCAAGCACATTAACTGTTTGCACCACCCAGAGACAATTCTGTTAAAAACACTCTTCACATCTCAAGCTGAAACACCTGTCTCTTCTTTGACTGCTCCAGCCTCTCTGACCTTTGCCTGCTTCAGCTTCCTCCTGTTAGTGGTGGAATCTAGAGACCCCATATTTTCTGTATCTTATACATTTTGATACATGTCCAGGGCCTCTGGTGGTACAGTGGTTAAGGCTCAGCTGCTAACCAAAAGGTTGGCAGTTCGAACCCACCAGTTGCTACACAGGAGAATGATGCGGCAGCCTGTGTCCATAAAGATCAATAGCTTTGAAAACCCTATGGGGCAGTTCTACGCTGTCCAATAGGGTCACTAGAAGTTGAAATCAAGTTGATGGCACACAACAACATACTTGTTCATCTCCCATTCTCACTTTCCCTGCTTAATTCGTATTTCTGTCCCCCCGTCTAGACTATCACCGTAGCCTCATGGCTGTGCTGCCTTTAGCTTCTCCCTTTAACATTTTTCTCTACGTATTGAATTATTTTCCTGAAACATAGTTTTGATATGGTCACTTCAATTTGCACAAAGCTCCAATGTCTCTTCCTGGCTGCTCAGTTAAATATATATCTTTCATCCCAACATTCAAGTCTCTTGTCCATTCTTAGTACACGTTCTAAGGTTTGCTTCTACATGTTTCTTCATGCTGCTTCCTCCTGAAATCGCTTCCTTGGTTTCTGTTTTTGCCTGTTCGAAGTCCTATCTATTATTTAACTTAATTTCAAATATCTCTTGGCTTGTCCTTTATTAATTCCGTACATATTTTTAATGTATTCTTATGGAATTTTTATTTTACAGATACCTGTGTATTGCATTTCTCCTAGTACAAGTTCTTTGAGGATAGGGACTATGTGTGTTCCTGATCAATGAATATCTTATACATTTGGCACATTACCTTGAATATGGTGGTAATTTAAAGATATCTTATAAACTGAGTTCAGTCATCTGTGAAGCTACTATTTTCTTCTTTCTTTTTTTAAAATGCAGATAGAAAAAAGTACATGAAGTATATAATCTAATGCGAGAGTCCATGAAATTGGTAAATGTGGCATGTCTTGGGATCTCTGAGCTGTATTCTGCATCATGGCAGAGAACAGACTTAGAGCTGAATGGATTCTCCCAACACATATATCCCAAAACACACACACACTCACACACACACATACACCATATAACTATTTGTCCCTGAAAGAAAATGCATGGCTTTATTTAAGGAGAGGATTTAAGGTAAAAGAAACCAGTCAAGCAGTTTAAGTTGATGGCTCCAGATACAGTAGTTATCTGTTGAGATGTGTGATGTTTAATTGTACATGTCAACTTGGCTAGGCTATGATACCCAGTTGTTTAGTCAAACGCCATCACTGTTACAAAGTAGTTACATGTGATTAGGTCAGTTGGCCCCAAGTAAAGCCTATTAGCTTCTGTAATGTGAGTAGGCTATAGTCAGTAAGTTGAAAGCCTTAAGAGTGAAAAGGGAGTTTCCTTAGGGTGTGTTCTGCCTCCAGGCTATAAAATAGACTTTTTGTTAGAGCACTCTTGCCGTGAATGTAACCTACGTTTAATGGTTTTTGGGACACAAGCATGTAGATGTAGGAGACTCCAGCCTGTTGCATGATCTATGGATTTTAGCCTTGCCAGCCTCCTACAGTCACAGGAGCCAATTCCTTAATATAAAACTCTCTCTCTCTATGTATAGGTTGTCTGTTTTTCTAGAGAACCTTGACTAAGACACCATATAACAAATTATCCCCAAAATTAGCAGTTTAAAACAATAAACATTTATTACAGTTTCTGTGGGTCAGGGACCTGGCTTGCATAAGCAATTTGCAACCAGCTGCTAACCCACCCGGCAGCTGCGTGGGAGAAAGTCCTGGGGAACTACTTCCAAAAAAGATTACAACCAAGAAAACCCAAAAGAGCAGTTCTACCCTATTGTACATGGTCGCCATAAGTTGGAATCTACTGTACAGCAATTTTTTTTTTTTTCTGTGGGCCAGGAATCTGGCAGCAGCTTAGCTGGGTGATTCTTGCTCAGGGTCTCTCATGAGGTTGTAGACAAAATGTAAGCTGGGACTGCAATCATTTGAAGACTGGACTGAGGCTGGAGGATCAGCTTCCAAGGTGACTCACTCATATGACAAATTAGTGCAGGTTATAGGCAGGGAGGCCTTAGTTCTCCACCATATGGTCCTCTTCATAGGGAAGCTTAAGTGTCTACTAACATGGTAGCTGGCTTCCTCGAGAGAGAGAGTGATCCTAGAGGCAGAGAAAGAAGGAAGAGGCAATGTCTTTTATGGCCTATCCTGAGAAAACATATGCTATCATTTCCACAATGTCCCGTTGGTTAGGAAGGTCAGCTCTATTAAAACTGGAAGAGGACTACACAGAGCATGAATACCAGGAGGTGAGGATTATGGGGGCCATTTTGGAGTCTGGCTACCATACTCTGGTAATTATTGTATAATTATATTTTTGGAACCCTAGCAGAAAGAGAAGTTTTTTGTCTTCCTTTTAACTTCATGGGGTTTGGTAAGGCCTAAGGGGCTAGTCATCAGATACGGAATTCCAGCTTAGCCTTTCTGTTCTTCTGGGAGACCAATTTTCTCTCTCCTCTCACTCCAAGCATGCATAACTAGCAGGGCTTTGATTCTTGGGCCTCTCAATCACCTTTGAAAGATTGCATAAGCCTCACAATAAGTTCACAGTCATCAGTGGTTTTTGAACTAGAAAGTGATTAAACATTGTAAAGTAAGTCCTCATGCTGCCAGAATGCCCCAAGTACTTTTGACTTTTTTGTAGGACTGAAAATCAAGGGCTGATTTTTTCCAAATGGAATCCTTGAAGAGGTATTTCTCTCTCCTTTTGGAAACAAATTCTTTTAATAAGGATCTGGATTGGCTTCAGTTATTTACTCGGTACTCTCTCAGCTGCAAGTTGATGATTAGATGCATTCCATTTTGGTGACACACATTTGTAAGGATTCATGCCTCTAATCATAAAAAGATAAAGTTTTTTTTTTTTTCCTTAACATCTGGAGTCTGATGAATAATTACTATAATCGAACAAGAGGCCATTGTAGAGTTGGGTATTTTTTAAGCTTCAAATGCCTCTCTGTGTGCAAGATTCACGTTGCGCACTCTTTGTTCTAAAGTATTCTACTGTGCCGTGCTCAAAATCTACTGAAGAGCTTTAGTGACTGGCATTAAAAGTAGGTCGTTGTGGCCTAATTTTTATTGCTCCCTTTTTCTGCTTCTCCAAGACCCTTAATAGATAAACTTAGTGCTCTGCTCAAGATTCCACACCCTGCCCTCCTATGCCATATAGCACTAGAGAGGCAAGGAGCCAGATTGGTCACTTTGGGAGGCTGTTAACATTCCTACCAGCTCCTCTCCTCCTCCCCAATACCATTGCATCATCTTGAAGAGTAGTGCCATGTTAACAGTTGTTAAGACTACTAGAAATACACTTTGATGAAGCAATGTGAAATATGCAACTGAAACAACCTGTGATCAGATTCACATTGAAAGGGTGGCACCTTATATTTTTTAGGTGCCTACTTTCTCATCCAAACCTGTTGCCGTCAAGTTGATTCTGACTCATAATTCATAGTGACCCTCACTGGAAACCCTGGAGGCATAGTGGTTAAGAGCTATGGCTGCTAACCAAAAGGTCAGCAGTTTGAATCCATCAAGCGCTCCTTGGGAACCGTATGGGGCAGTTCTACTCTCTCCTATAGGGTTGCTATGAGTCGGAATTGACTCTATGGCAATGGTTTCTTTTGTTTGTTTAATTTTCTCATCAAATGATGCCAGCCCTGTTACCGTTCATCACCTAGTCACACTCCCAGGTTTGATTCCCTTGGTATTAGAACATGTTCACTCTTTTGCCAAAACCTGATGCTTTGCTAGGCAAGCTGACCTTGGCCCTGGGTTTATCATCCAGGAACTTGCATCTACATGTAAACTTGTTATCCAGGTTTATGAGAGAAGCGATGGAAATAAACCAAATTACCTAGAGCCCAAAAGGACTCTGAAGACACCCTGAAATCATCTCTTCTCAAGTTCACTGTTTGTTAAACTTCATGTGTGTTAATTATTTTTTGGTAAGCGAGAAATTACATCTAATTCTGGAGGTTTTATGAAGACATTGCTTTGTATTCCACAATATTTCTTAAATGCCTTGTGTATGGTGGATGCTCCATAAATTCTTACCAACTGATTAAACCATGGCTCCAGGGGCAAAAATAACTAGAAGCGGGCTGGCATTAAGTAAAAAAAAAAAAAAAAAAAATTTTTTTTTTTTTCAGGGCCAAATTAAGTTCGTAGCCTCATAAACTGTAGGAAGGCTGATGGTTTTAGAAAATGAATATAAATATTACTACGTGTTTAAATAGATACTTAGCATTCTATAGAAAATATCGTTGTGCTTGTTTCAAGAGAATGAATGATACAAACATTTATTTGATGTGCAAACATTCTGCCTGTGGTATCTTAAAGAATTTAGGGCATGGTCGCACCTAGGAATTGTAGGTCAATGAGCATGCCCGCTTCTTCTCATTCACTGTAAAGAGGTTTTACGAAGGTCACAGACAGATATGCAACAATGGGGATGTCAGAATGAAATGTTGTGCTTTGGTATTTTGCGATTGTGTTTTTTAAGTAAAACAATCCAAGTGAGGTTAATTAATACATACACTCAGTCTGCTCAAAAGAAATCTGATGGGATAGTAAACGTTAAGGCAACTATTGCAAAGAAGTTACTTATTTCTAAGGCAGAAAGAAAATATGTTTTCGTATTAAACATATATGTTAAAACTACACGTACATGCATATTAGATACACAGAGGGTTAGAGTTATAGCTCGTATATCATTTTGTAGAAAAACCAAAGTGAAAATTATCCCTTGTAAAGAGTAACTAATGTGAGATGGCAGAATGAGTGAATTCGCTTATCCCCACACTGTGTCAGATGAACAGCTCTCATAAAAACTCCCATTAACCTAAAAAACTAGGGTCAGTAAAAGCCTATGTCTAATTCGCAAATCTCAGCAAGCCAAATAATTAGCCCAATGAGCTCTTCAGAATAGATTAAAGGCCAAACATAAAGACATTATGAAATATGTGATTTTAATAAGTTTGGTCATATCAAAGCTACCCTCTTAATAACATGATTTTATCATGGAACCTTGCATGATTTTAAAACCAAGAAGGTAATCTAAAAAAAGTAACCCATTCTTGTTCCCTACCTTGTAACCCGTCTTGCTTAGTTAATTGAATAAAATTGACTGAAACAATGCTCTTCTGGAACAGCCCACAATGACAGCAGAGATGACCTGAGACACTCCTATAGCTGAATTTCCACTTTCACTTTACCTGCCTCTGGGATAATCATGATGTCAAGGGCTAAACTCTCGGCCTGAGCTCTGGTCGTACATCTTATTCTGGATTACAATAATCCACATTTATTTCCTTTTATAATCTTCCTAATCAAGAACAAAAAGACAAACAGCTTAGGATATGCAGTCACAAAAACAAATGCTTATAACAAAATAAGACCTTTGCAAAACACATTTTAGAATTAGCAATCTTACTTAAAATAGTGAAAAAAAAATGGCAGGTTTTACCACCATTGGACTAATCCATGTCTAACGATTTATAGTTTATAAGATACTTCATGGTATCTCATCCAACCTTCAATATAATTCTATTTTTTATCATTATTTCCAACTCACAAACGAGAAAAGAGAATAAGAAACAGCTGAATTGAAATTCCCTGCATTTTCCACTGTGCTTGGGTTAGGGCCAATCCCGGTAGTCAGGGAAAATGGCTCTCAGAGAATCCTAGAATTGTAATAAGACCACAAGCCCATTTAACTGTCATCCACATAGGAGTCCCTGGGTGGTGTAAACCCGCTAATGTACTCAGCTGCTCACTAAAATGTTGGAGGTTTGAGTTCCTCCAGAGGTGCCTCTCGGAAGAGATCTACTTCTGAAAAATCAACCACTGAAAACTATGGAGCCGAATTCTACTGTGACACACAATGGGGTCACATGAGATGGCAACTTGCTGGTTCATAGGTCATGATGATCATTTTATTTTTTTGACCAGGAACTGGTGAAAAAATATTCTCAAGAAGTACACTCAAAGCCAGCCTTGTGTACTTCCTTCTTCCTGGGTGGGGAAACTATGTAAGGTATGGAAGAAGGTCCACTGACCTGACACACACCATCATTCATACCCAGGGCAGTTGGGACCAGCCATGCTGTTAAAGAGAAAAAAGAGAAGCTGAGAGTAAATGAGATGGAGATATATGGAATGAAACAGCTGAAATTAAAATGTTTTCTTCTTTGTGAATAACCGGTTTGCAAACGAAAAAAAAAAATTTTTAATTATAGTTTTTATCTATAAAGAATAAGAAATTCACTTAGCTTCCCAGTCCAATGGGTACCATGAAAATAAAACTCTCTAAAGGCCTCAGCTATTTCTAAGGACAGATGGCAGAGGAACAGGATTTTGCTGTCATCATGATTTGTGACCGGGGTCTGATGGATACTGCCAGCTTCCTGGAAGGTTAATCATTTAGTTTTTTAAAAATCATATTCCTTAAATATTTGTACATTTATTTTGAAAAGAGTCTGCACCCTGTGTAGGAGAAAAGTAGAGGGGGAATGCAGGTATCTGTCACCAATTTCAGGGAATTTGTTTTCCTAGTAAGCAAACAAGCAAATAAATGATAGTAATCATTGCTATGAAGAAAACAAAACCAGATTTGTGGTAGTGACTAAGAGGCCTGAAGGAGGGGTATGTGTGTGTGTGTGTCCAGTGCTTTATTTCAGATCAACCAGTTAGGGCCTGTCCTTGGAGCTGGGGGGGGGGGGTGCGGTGTCAAGCCCACCAAAATAGGTGAATAGACTCATTTTCTCTCCATTTCATTCTTCATCTGGCTTCCCCAAAACAAAGAAGGGCCCAGGAGCTGATCCAGATGCAAAAAATTCAACCCCTTCAAAGCCAGGGAAGAGTTGTGAGGTGGGAGTGGAAGCGGGGGAAGGAGAAGGAGATACTGCGAATCCTCACACAGCAGTAATTTTCATTTCCCTTCCAAATTAATTTTTGTGTCTCTGTGACATACACTTCAAGTCCTCTTTAGCCAAAAGCAAAACCTTATTATAGCCAAAGTGCCTACAGTAGCAAACATGGATAATACACAAACATAAACTCCCTAAAGAATAAAAGGAAAAATATTTCATTGAAACGGAGCAGTTTCTATAGTTAAAAATGAAGACAAATGAGGGAATGGTAATCATTCAAAATATATTTTTAATAATGATTATTCTTTGAAAAGTAGTTAAATTATGGTAGCTGCCTAAAATAAGAACCTTTATGTTCACCTTTTAGCTCTTTAATGGAAATCAGTCAGCTAACCTAGCAGGAATGCCCATGTTCAGACTTATTAATAGAGTTAGTTACATTCACGGCACAGTCCCAGTGTTTCATGCGATGGCTCCACCAAGGCGAGAGAGATTAATGCAGGGCAGTGACTCCACTTCAGGTCATTACTGCAATTAGGCTTGTTCTCATCAGGCTCTATTTGGAAAGGATTAATGTTTTAATGTTTATAAACTGTTGCCATGATTTTATTGTGGGCTGTGAGCCACAAGCTATTGAATCAGGGTTTAACTAGAAAATATTCACTTTTCACTAATCTTATCTAGCCAGGTAGAGTGGGCTGTCCTCTTGGCCTTAGAGTCGCCGTAGGGACACAGTGGCATGGGGAGCATCTGTTAGTGGCAAGGCTGGGTCATCTGGTCAACTTGCTTTTACAACCACGTACAGAGGGCAAATAAAGCAAAGAGCCACCTCCTCCGAGACCCACAAAAGGTTCTGTTGAAATCCTAATCCCCTCCACAGAAGGGCAAGTAGAGACAATGATGGAACTGAGGTGTGGAACAGAAGAAATGTGATAAGCAGGTCTGTTTTGTTTACATCTCTGGTGGCTGAGGAACATGGAGTTTCTTTGAGGCTCAAACAAAGAAACTGAGAAACCTCAATAGCTTTAGAGAGTGATTGTGAATATGTGGGTTTCTCTTTAGTTATATTAGAAGGGTCACATTGCTTAATCTGAAAACTCAATAGTCCTTGTAAGTTCTGAAAAACAAAATTCTTTTTACAGCTGTGTCCTTAATAAGAAGAAGATAAAAGGCCTCCTACCCCAGAGCTCACGTACAATTTACCTAATCTGAGATTATAAATAAAACCTAAACAGATACATCTAAACTGCTCACTGAGATTTAAATATGTCTTATCTTCACCCAGATATAGCTAATTATAAAAGAGAAATATACCGTGGATGTGGCCTTGAGCCAAATGAGAAAATCAAGGAAGTTCGTTTTTGGCATCTTTCAGGCTTCACTATGGCATACTCTCTCAGGATTGACTTTCTCCTTGACAGATGTTCATCACCCTTCTCTCTCCTCGCTTCCTGCCTCCCAGATATATACATTTCATCCAACCCCTTAGTATCTGCTCTCAACTGGCTGATCCAAACTCTGCTCAGCCATTAACTAGTAGTCCACCTCTGAGCGGGTAACGGCGCACAGAGGGTCTCCCCTGGGAGGTCTCAGATTCAAGACTCAGGAAGGAGAATACAGTGGAGTGGGTAGGTCAGTGGTGGGCTTGGAACTTCAGGGAGTGACCTTCCATCTGCTGCTTCCTCACACCCACCATCTATCCATTAGCCCAGCGGTGGTCTATCAACTCTTCCTTTCTGTTGTACCCACAAACTTTGATTGTATTGACTAAGGTCACTGAATTTGCTTTCTTGTCTATCTCACACATTCCACAATCCTAAGAAAACTGGCAAGAGTTCAAAACAATTAGATATCTAAGTAACTGAAAACAACAATTTAAAAGTAGGACCTTGCTGAAAAATCAAGTTCGCAGATAACGCTGGGATATGGATGAACCTTGGAAACATTATGCTGACTGAAAGAAGCCGGGCATCAAATGACAGACATTCTATGATCCAACCTATAAGAAATACCAAGAATAGGCAAATGCATAGAGACAAGACTTTATTAGTTGTTATCAGGGGCTGGAGGGTCGGGAAAAATGGAGAGCTATCGCTTAAGGAGTACAGAGTTTTTGTTTGGGGTAATGTAAAACTTTTGGAAAAAGTGGTGATCATTGTACAATATTGTAAAAATAGTTAATGTCACTGAATTGTACACATAACATGGCTAAAATGGCAGATTTTTGTTGTATATACTTTATCACAATTTAAAAAAATAATAGGTTCTTGTTAATCCAAGTGTGGCTCCCAGAGCAGCACTGCTGGCATCACCTGGGATCTGGTTAGAAATGCAGCCTCTTGGGTACAGCCCAGAACCACTGAATCTGAACCTAACCAAATCCCCAGATGATTTATACATAGTAAATTCTGAGAAGCTCTGCCCTCACCCTCAGTGCTTACCCATTAAGGATTTGAGTTTTGGATGCTTTCATAATAATGGAGCCCTGGTGGCTCAGTGGTTAAGAGCTTGTCTGCTAACCAAAGGGTCAGCAGGTTGAATCTAGCAGCCACTCCTTAGAAACCCTATGGGGCAGTTCTATTCTGTCCTGTAGTGTCACTATCAGTCAGCAACAGGTATGGTATTCCTAGCAATGGGCAATCCCATGGTGACATGGATACTGCTTTTCACACTTAACCTTGAAAGAGTGATTTTGGGGAAAAAATCATTAATATTCAGTGACAAGGTGTTCTGACTTTGTCTACTAGTTATTTTTGGCCTATGTGGGATGGATATGCTGTTTCCAGGGTATTACGGTGCCAAGTTTGGAGGAAAGGGAAGGGGTATGAGGAAAAGATAGATCCATTTTGAGCTGAAAGGATTTTCAGGGCTTGGAAGACAGAGACTCTGGGGTGTGGGAGGATGTAAACAAAATGAATAGAAGAGGAAAGGAGGATTGGTTAGAAATTAGCTGTGGGCCATGCAGGGCCATGCATCCTCTTCACAGTACTGAAGAAGTGCAAGTTGCCCACTTGAGTTATTTTGAAAGTGACTTTTGATATCTGGTCTGTGCTTTGGGGGGGGCAGCACCAGTCTGAGTCTGACTACATAATTAATAGCTTCAGTGGGGTTATAAAGAATTACACTTCGGAACCACCATTATCAGATTCAAGGCTGTGTTACAGTTCAAACTCTGTGAAATAGACCACTAGGGAACATTATGTTTTAGGTCATGTTTATCTGCTGACAGCAAACTAGACAGTGATGAAAACAGTAGGATCCAGGACGATGTCTTCACTGACCACATCACCCTTGGTCTAGTACTGGCTAGAGTCTAAAGAGTGGGCTGCAGCTCTGCTTCGGTTATTGCTGGTTGTGTTATGTTATTCCAACATCTCTGGGTCAGATTTTTCCTGTGTTTTGTAAGATATACGACAAGAAAGTGTAGAATTGGGCTCACCCTAGTCTATTCATTACTAAGTATACTTTACTATTTTTGGAAAGAATAATTTATTGCAAGCAAACTTAGATGTTAAAAATATGATTTTTAAAAGCATGGCTCACAGAAAAACCATGTTAAAATACAATTGATGAATAGCTATCTGCAACTCTGTTATTTGGTAGAAAAATGGCAGGATCCAGAAATCCCTTTTTTCCCTTTAAAGAAAAAAATTAATGTACTTCTGTAGCAGATTGTATTTTTTAAACCTTTCAATACCCAATCATTTTCTGCTTTGAATTTTTGTTGATACTATGTATTTTAAATAATGGAAGCATGTTGAATCATTGAATGCACCTGAATTTTTGGTAGAGGGTATGGATTTTTTTTTTTCTTGCCCCCTCTCATAATCCTACTCTCAGAGTAGGTACATATGTGTACCTCTAATCCTACCCCTGGAGTCCAGAGGTACATATGTGTACCACTTAAAAAATTTCAAAATCAGCATTTTACCTAAAAAAAATATTGATTCAGTATCACCTCATACAATACCTTGTAAAAACAGTAATTGGTAGCACACGCCCATTTTTTTAGCTTTAAACAGTCCTAAAAGCCCCCACCTTCCGGTAGCATGCACCATCAGTGGGGAAGCAGCTTCCCAATAAACCCCAGAGGCTAAAAAAGTAAGTGTTCGCTCCCTGTATCACAGTTAATGAAAAAGTTAAAGATGGCCACAAAAACATCTCCCAGGTGTATGAAGCAAGGTGTATATAAGTTTTTGTGTGAGAGACTGACTTGATTGGTAAACTTTCACTTAAAGCAAATTAAAAAAAAAAAAAAAAACCCATCCCATATGCTTTTCTTACAATATGACTTTGACATTCTTTCCAACCAAAGTTGAGGTCTATGTCAACTCCCCTTGACATTGGCAGGCTTTGATGATTGTTTAGACCAATGTGGCATAGTGGAAGTGATCCTATATGATGTCTGATGCTAGGTCATAAAAGGCAATTCAAATTCTGCCTTGTTTACTACAATATTTGGTCTTTAAACTTTCAACCTCTATGTAAACAGTCCAACCTCTCAGAAGCTGCTAAGCTGTAAGGACGTTTCAATTTGACCATATAAAGAGAATATATGGAGAAGCCCTGAGACTACACAAGGTAAAGAGGCCTGGTCTGTCCTTAGATAGTAGTCTTGCTTTTCACTGTTACAAATCCACCACACAAGAGACTTTGAGTCAGAACTGCCCAGGAAAATTCTTAATTCACAGGAACTATGAGAGAAAATTAAATCATTGCATTTATTTTAAGCTACTAGGTAACTGGGGAAATGCTGGTGGTGTAGCGGTTAAGCGTTATGGCTGCTAATCAAAAGGTATTCAGTTCGAATCCACCAGGGGGTCCTTGGAAACTCTATGGGCCAGTTCTACTCTGCCCTATAGGGTCCCTATGAGTCGTAATCTACTCGAAGCAACAGGTTTTTTAGGTAACTGGTTGGAGACCTGGTGGCGTAGTGGTTAAGAGTTTCTCTGCTACCTAAAAGGTCGGCAATTTGAATCCACCAGCCACTCCCTGGAAGCCCTATGGGGCAATTCTACTTTGTCCTATAGGGTTGTTATGAGTCAGAATCAACCCAGTGGCAATGGGTTTAGGGTAAGTAACTAGCTACAGATATTTTATTGGTCTGGACTAACAACATTTTGTATTTTCATTCTAGTTCTCTTTGTATTTTCATTCTAGTTCTCTGTAGTGATATATAAATATGAGATACTATTAGTGTTGTGGAAGTGGACATGGTGTCCAAGTGGTAAGGAAGACCTTCAAAGAGGGGCAAGACTTAGAAAAGTGAAGGATGGTGGGAGCAAGACATGAGGAATACCACTAGAGTAAGAAGAAACACGTTGAGCACAGCGAGGAAAGAGAATGCGGAAATCACTTGCGCAGGATCCATTTTGTTGAGGCACAAGTTACAGAGAAAAGTTGAGGCCAGATTATAGGGGTTCTTAAATGGCAAGCTTAGTTTTGACTTTGATCTGTGAACAAGGAGAGGTGACTGAAGTTTAATTTTTTTTGGTGAGGGAGTAGTGGTGCTGGCTTGATTACTATATATGCAATATGAAATGTGTTCTTGCTGTGCACGATATGAAATGTGTCTATTAAACTTTATCATGAATTCCATCTGAACACAATATCAAAATCTGCTCTTTCATGCTTAGTCCTCCTAATTTGTTTCTCATGTGACCAGGGCACATGCTCACACTTTATAAAAACAGAGGGAATATTGCTCACAGCTGTATTGGGTCCACTCTTACCCTCCAGAGATTTCATTCCTTTTTTCTTTTTTTATAACCATCTTTGTCACTTTCACGTCTTTCTTCTTCCCCTTTTTGAATCAGCTGCAGCCGTATCCAATAAAACACAGTGACAGATAGATGGATCTTACCAAAAATCTGCTGATTGCTCTCTCCGTAAACCTCAAATGTAAACAATAGGACAACATTTGTTTCTCTGTCATGTTTCTTTCAGAATGTAAAGATGGAAAAGCAAATCAATGTTAAGAAAAAAGGGGGAAAAAAAAAGAAAACGCTCTGATGGCCACCGGCTGGCTTTTTGGTAGCCACTTTCCCTTAAAAAAGGAGCTTTTACGTTCTGCCTGTTGATTTCAACAGGGGCAATAGAATTCCTAGAAAAAAGGCAATCGTTGGTATTTCAGAAAATCCTTTCATTCATTTTTCTAATGTTTCAAATTCGTTAATGAAGAGACTATGCAGAAAGAAGCCAAAATCCTAGATATTGGAATGTGTTGTATCCCTTTTTTTTTTAATTCCTCTGATTCTATAAAATGGTGTAGTTAGAAGATGGCATCGAATTAACATCTAAAAAATTGTTGTATGTGGAATATTCAAGTATATGCTGAGTACTTGGTTTAATAAAAATCTAAATGTGAGGTATTTTGTTCTTTTGAGAAGAGCCAGGGTACTCATAGAATGTTGGAATTCCATCATTCCAGCCCTACTTCCCCACCTTCCTTTTTAGAACTCTCCCCACTCCCCACCCAATAACTGAGACTGACACTGAAAATATCTTTTCGTTCACCACACAATGAACTGTTTCTCAGTTTAATGTTGGTTGTACAGGTATATGCTCTGCCCCGGTAAACATCAGCTAGCTCTAACTTGGACTCCAATGTTTCTTTTACTTCTGAGCGTAACATTCCTATTTGTACTTTTTGTAGCTGGAAAATGCATTTCCTGGTCTGTTATGTAAGGCAGAGAAATTATGCCTATGTGGTCAATAGCAGGTGAGTGACTCAAGTCCCTTGTGGAGTCAGAGGGACAGAGATCCAAACAGCAGTACAGATGGATAATTTAGGCACCATGTGGTCCACTGGGGTTTGTACTGCTGGAAAACATCTTCAGCCCCAAGTAATAAAGATGACAGACAGTCACTGAGCCTACACGGCATTGTATCCTGTCATCTTTACTCAGGAAAATCTCCCTCTGAAGTCAGCGGGGGGTTTTAGACTGAGAATGTGCCATGGAATATGTCCCTTCAAGAAAGACAATAGATATTAATGTTTCGCTGCGCAATTCAGAAGGCACTTCAGTGACATGTCTGAAAAATTATGGAAATTTCACGATTTCTTTTATAAGCACATCATCACATTACTAGGAATTCTGGTTGCAATCAATTTGTCTCTAAAAATGGATTTGACTGGCTTTTTCACAGAATTCCACAGGGAAATACGTTTTCCTCCCAAAAAGTCTATTAAGCACTTCATTTTATCACTGAGTTCTGGCTAGTTGGTATTAGCAAGAAGTGTCAGATGGGATTTAAAAATAAAGCTCTTTACTTAATTTTCTGAGGATTTTTGTTTAAGTACTTCCATGAGCACAGAGTTAAGGTTGCAATGAATGTGGTAGTTGGAGCTCTAATGTTAATCCCATGAAGGAAAGAGAAAATTAGAACAATCGTGGCCAGAGTCCTTGGTGAGGCCCAGAGCCAGATCCAACTTTCTGATCAGAAAAGACCTTCCTTCTTCCTTCCCCTGACAGCCTTCTTCAAATAGTGATGGTGCCAGCTGTGTAGGTAAAATCATAACCTTATGTTACATCATTGTTTATCATTCTCAAAATATAGTTATACTTTTAAAAATAAAATTTCTCTTTAAATTTCTATTGTATTCTTTTGGTAGCTCCTTAAGTTGAGGGTAGAGTATTGATTGCAACCCCTTCAGCAACCTTCATAAATTTCTGAGACTCTCACCAATTACATACACATATATATTTTAAAACTGTACAGTATCCAATACCTTCATGATGTGTTTTTAATAGCTTTTGAGGGCATGAGAATGACAAAGGATAAAAAAGAAGCATGGGCTGTAGAAAGGGGGCAGGGGACAATTTATTTGGTGCTTAAGGTGTTTATCATGAAATTGGTAAAATGGAAAATAAATAAATTAAAAAATGAATCAAATATATGTACACATCCACTGAAGAATGTAGTCGAGATACATACAACTGTCCTATTGTAGAACTTTTATCCTTTCTCCACACTTCTAGTGCCATTTTATTCCTTCCTTAGAATTCTCTTCTATTTCTCCGCTTGGTACATATTCTTTCTTTCAGCAAGAAATGTTCACCGAATTTTCCATGAGGATTTGGTTAGACCGTGGGCACAGATAGCATTTCCTCTCCTTTCCACTCCAGCACTCTCTCAGATGGTATGTTTTTGGGTGCTAGCTCTCTGAACCAGTTAGATGACCTGGGATATCTGAATGAACACAATATACACACAGTTCTCACTTTGCTGCCCCTTCCTTGCCTTGCACAGCAGCTGTCTCTCTTCATCTCTGCTTTCTAACCTGCAGTCGGTGAAACAGGATCCCAAGATCAGTTCAACTAACGTTTCACTCAGGTTTGTCCCTTCTTCCCTTTGTTAAGCTCACTCTGGTCCTGAGAAATCCTTTGTAAAGGGCCAAGCAGCCAACATTTCACTAATCTTCCTGGAAAATGTTGTTGACATTATAGGTACTGTCTTGTCTGCATCAGATTAACATTGTAGTGGATTTGCATACACAATCGGCAGTGAGCAAATAAACGTAGGTCATTGGCTAGGATGCTATCAAATAGGAGGCAGCTACTGATACTGACCTCAACTGAAACTAAAAGGCTTGGGGATTCAATATCAAAATAGATCTCCCTGAATCTCTCCCACCTGCTGCCTGATGGCAATTTGTCCAGTTTTCTGTTGAAAATGAATGACTCCCAGATAAATGTCTTGCCGTTATTTCCTAATGTACTCCTGATCCCAGCGGCTTAAATTTCTGTCAGAATCCAAGTGTAAAAACAAAGTGAATAGAACAGATACCTCCACGCCTTAGTTCTTGCTTTGAGAAGCAGTGTGAAACAGATCCAGACGCTAGATACTACTGCACTCAGTGCCACTGGGTGATTCTTTCCCTGCCAGCACACTGTAATTAAAGAAGAGAGACATCAACATGGAGCCAGATCCCAGGCGCTGTCCAGTTGAAAAGGTCACTGCCGCAAATGAGCAATTAGTGCTCCCTGCTGCCTCTGAGGCTTTGGCTTCAGAAAGAGCCACAGAAACACAATGCCTGGGTAAACCAGCTTTGTAATCTGCTTGTCACAAGTCCAGTCATCGGGGGTCTGCCCTGAATCGGAAAGGATAATGTTGTCCAGATTGGGAAAAGTCAGATTTAAAAAACACGGCCGTCAACAGAGCAGAGCAAAAGGCTATTTTGTTTTTTCCTGAGAAGCTGGCGTGGTCCTGGCAGCCAGGCTGTTGTGGACAAAGCACTGGGGCTGTGGCTTTTAAGATTCATTATCAACCTTAAGTATTTGAGAGCTGCTTTCTCTGGTGCCCTCAGAGCTCGGCAGCAGAGCTTTGTTGCCTGGTAAGTGGGGATTTGAAAAAATGGTTATGAATGCCAGGGTTAAACTGATTGTGTTATTAGCACTTCCTCTAAGAATCAACTGTTTTATTAGGGATTGTTCTTAAGAGTGTTTGATTTAAAGTCTAAAACCTCTGCTACTCATTGATAAAACCAAAAACCAAACCCATTGCCGTCCAGTCGATTCCAACTCATAGCGACCTTACAGGGGTGGGAAATCTAAGCCCTGAGGAGGAGTGGAGGAGGGCTTGGTGGCGGTGAGCAAGTGAGAAGTGTTGGGCATGAGCGAGGAGCAGGGAATGAAAAGGTCTCCCACATCCTCTGGCTGCTGAGCTTGGCCCTGTCCTAACCCCACACCTGTCCAAACTCCAGGGCACAACAAGAACACAGGAGTTTCATTAGCCTTTCTGGAGTCGGAAGTTTCACAGTGAAGGCGCTTTCCAAGGAAACCTCAGATAAACTTCTTTTCTTTGCTCGTTTCAGTGAAATTCAGAGAAAGAAAAAACAATTCTCATTTTTTCTCCCCAAAAGGCAAGATTTTGCTTCGTGTTATAGACAAAGCCCTGAGATTGTATTTGACAAGAGAGTCCACCAAATTATGAATCACCTGACTTGTTGATGCATGAATCTAGACTTTCCCCTTTGTGTTGTGAGGTAGATGATCAAACTTTCTTTGTTTAGTAAAGAGGAGGGAGGCAGCTGCCTCTCCCACTCTCTCCTCCTTGAAAACATAATAGGCTCTATTTTTATATTGTCTCCAACTTTTGGTTTTACAACGTAAGGTTATAGGCCTTTGGACCCTTAGAACTGTAAGCACACGCCTTCACAATTAATTTCAAAGTTTCTCACAAGACGTAATCTCAAGAGACAACATTTGAATTGTCCTCTCTCCTACTTTCTGTATAAATTTGTATGAAATTCTGCCCAGACTTTGTAGACATTTTTGTGCATATAAATCTGTAATGCCTAAAATAACAACAATAATAAAATCCAAGCCAGCTGTTATCAGAGTCAATTCTGACTCAAGGCAACTCCACGTATGTCAGAGAACTGTGCTCCATAGGGTTTTCAATGGCTGAGTTTTCAGAAGCAGAGCCATTGGGCCTTTTTTTCTGGGTGGACTTGAATCACCAATCTTTCAGCTAACAGATAAGCACTCTAACCGTAATACCAGGGACTCCCTATAGTACCTGTTGTTTTATGCCATCAAGTCGATTTCAAAGCACAACAAACCCACGTGAGTAGAACTGCCCCATAGGGCCTCCTAGGCTGTAATCTTTACTAAAGCAGATTGCCAGGTCTTTTCTCTTGCCGAGCCTCTGGGTGGGCTCAAACCACCCACCTTTCAGATAGCAGCAAAGCACTTAACCATTGTGCCACCAGGGCTCTTTCTGTAACACCTACTTACTAATAAATTGTATTATTTCCCTTGTCTTTATTAGTATGGAGGGATCTTTTTATTGGCAGAATTCTTTTACTGCCCCAACTGTGGTACACTGACAAGGATAGAGCTGGCAAGGGGGCAGATGGTGAGCAGAATGAAAACTCAGGGCAGTTCAGATGCTAGAGTATAGCGTGTGTGGGGGGCAAAGTGGTCACCTTACTCATCCTTAGCAGTGTAGCCCCTCTGCCTCACCCTGCCTTCTTTCCTCTGCTCATCTCTGTCTGGGAATAAGTTGGAGGGCACCATCATTCTCTCTGCTTCCAACTCTTTCAAAAATAGATTTTCCCAAGTTTGTCTTTTCAAATTCCATTTATGTGTCATTATTATGCAACTTGTCTGAGCTCCTGTGGAGGCTGAGATGGCAGTTGGTACTAACTTCTTGGCACTAAAAGCTGCTTTTCTTTGCTCGGCTTATTTCACTGAGGCATTTTGTTGTCAGATCCTGAGTTGACAGCACAGAATTACCATCACTCTTTCAACAGAAACTAAGTTTATAAGCTTGTAATTAGTGTTTAATGTTTAATATTTACACAAAGCTTTACAAAGCTCAAAACATTCTAGAAAAAGAAAAGGGAGAGTAGACAAAACAATAAAACAACACTAGAACAGGGACATGGAATAGTATAGGAAGTTATGTAAAACCAAAATGTCTTTAGCTTCTGTGCTTCCAAAGAACAATATATTGTGTTTTTCACACATAGTGTGCCCACATAAATAATGTGCACAAGTACATACGATGTGCTGAAATGACAAAATTATGTTAAAAAATCTAGCATAGCACATCAATGAATATACCTCACATGTCTAGCGACATTTCCAGAAGTGAATTTCGGCCTCATTCACCCTCATTCAACAGTCTGAAAATGTTTCTTTTGATCATATTTGTATAATATAGGTATAAGCCATGGCCAAGAATTCATGGATTGAGTTTGGTAGTCCCTGGTAATCAGAAAATAAACAATTGAAACTGTGTGTTTGTTTCTATTAAGTTGGTAGTATATCCTCGTTGCTTTTGATTCGATTGGAACCTTGAACCTACTGAAGCCTGTCCATAAATCGCATGCTATTATTTGGAAGCATAAACAAAGAAAAGCCTGCACTGGCATAAATGGCATCTAGCAACTACCAATAGGAATCTCAATTCAACCTGTGTTGACATAATTATCACAGTCATCTCCTGACTCTGGCTTTTCATTGGAGGAGTAACAAAGCAATACTGATACACAATGGATCACTCTCGGCTCCAGAGCTGAATGTGAAAACCTTATCAGATCATCTTAAATGAAACCATTAAGCTATGTCCAAGTTGTTGTTAGGTGCCATTGAGTTGGTTCCAACTCATAGTGACTCTATGTACAACAGAAGAAAACACTGTTGCGTCTTGAGCCATCCCCAAAATTGTTGGTATGTTTGAGCCCATTGTTGCACCCACTGTGTTAATCCATCTCGTTGTGGGTGTTCCTCTTTTTTACTGGTCCTCTACTTTATCAAGCATGATGTCCTTCTCCAGGGACTGATCCCTCATGAAAACCTGTCCAATATATACAAGAGGAAGTTTCGCCATCCTCACTTTTAAGGAGCATTCTGTCTGCACTTCTTCTAAGATGGATTTGTTCATTCTTCTGGCAGTCCGTGGTATATTCAATATTCTTCACCAACACTGCAATTCAAAGGTATCAATTCTTCTTCTGTGTCTTCCTTATTCATTGTCCAGCTTTTGCATACATATGAGGCGATCGAAAACACCATGGCTTGATCAGGAGCATCTTAGTCCTCAAGGTGACATCTTTGCTTTTTAACACTTGAAAGAGGTCTTTTGAAGCAGGTTTGCCCAATGCAATACATTATTTGATTTCTTGACTGCTGCTTCATGGGTGTTGATTGTGGAGCCAGATAAAATGAAATCACTGAAAGCTTCAATCTTTTCTCCATTTGTGATGATGTTGCTTATTGGTCCAGTTGTGAGGATTTTTGTCTTCTTTATGTTGAAATGTAATCCATACTGAAGTCTGTAGTCTTTATTCTTTGTCAGTAAGTGCTTCAAGCCCTCTTCACTTTCAGCAAGCAAGGTTGTGTCATCTACGTATTACAGGTTGTTAATGAGTCTTCCTCTAATCCTGATGCCCTGTTCTTCATATAGTCCAGCTTCTCAGATTATTTGCTTAGCATACAGGTTGAATAAGTATGGTGAAAGTATACAACCCTAAGCTATATCAGGTCTGCTTATTTCATAGCCTAATTATGACTTATTAGTGCCAATGTCTTTGATCAATGATCATAAGTCACCTTAGTCATATGCTTGTAAGCATACATAGAGACGACTGCTTCTTGTACACTTCACATTTTTTGTGATCTCTTTACTAGAACCATAGTTATTGATTGTATTGTACACATTTTTTCAGTTTAAGCACCCACTCCTCACTTACCTACACAGTTAGTTTCCACAAACCAGTTCATTATGTGAAAATTGGTATTATGCAAAAATGGAGGATGACCACATCAGACAACAAAATGGAAGATAAATACATCATTACATAACTGCCAAATTACACCATTACATAACTGCCGAATCTCATCATTACAAAACTGGCCAACCACTGAGAAACATGGTACAACCAAGCTGAAACATAATCTTAATCATGACAGCCAGCATTATTCTCACCTCTCACTTTGGTGTTTGTTACTGCCGGTTGTACATCCTTAATGTGCAAAGTAGTAGGCTGGTAGATGTTTTTCTATTGTTGTAAATGGGAAATGTCAGTAACAAGATAGTCCATATGTGAGGAGTAGGTGTGAATCTAAATCTTAGACTTCTTTAGGATCATGACAGGAATTATACACAAATCCAACACTACTGACTTCAAACTGAAAGTTATTGTGAAGGCAGAAGAAACAAGCAACAGAGCAGCAGAGAGAAAGTTCAAGGTTGGAGAGTTGTCAATTCAAAAACGAAGAAAGTAGAAGAAGGAGCTGGAGAAAATGAATCTGCAAAAAAGTGCATGTTGTGACCCCAAAGCAAAATGACCTGGATAGGAAAATGACTTAAAAGAGTGAGTTATTTCTCTAAGGGAATAAAATCAAGCTGTCTCTACTGTCGTAATTCAGGTCAAAGTGAAGCTTCTGGGAAATGAAAGAGGAATCCCAGATTCAAGAAGTCTTTCACCTGGATTTCTAAATTCATGAAAAGCGGTGGCCTTTCTGTAAGAATGAGAACAACTGATGATGATAATGAATGAATAAACTAAAGTGGCCTATTTTAAGATGAAAACACACTTTCTTCTGATGACTTTTATTTGTTGATTACAAAGACATTATCAAAATTTATGTTTCAGTTTAAGATTTATGAAAGCAATAAAATATAAACAACATCTTGTTCTTGTAGTTTTAGATCTAGGATCATTTACTTACTAATTTCTAGGTCTCCGTGAATTCATACTCTTTGGTTTCAACATGGCATCCCATTTCCATCATGAGCCTGTTCAGTTCACCGTTGGTTGCACTTGATTTAGGAAAATACTTACATTACATAAGGTTTCCACGAAACCAGTTTTATCCTGGTAACATCAAATACACTGGACAGAAAAAAAAATTGAATTCAGCAACATGTAAAAACATTGGTGTAGTGTGCTTATGGAAATAAAGCACAGGAGGTTGCACGGTTTGCAAAATGTATAACAAATTTTGTGCATAATAAATGGACATTATTTGTGTAAAAACTGTGTGTGTGTATATATTCATATACATATTTATATGAATATATATGAATAAGAATATCCTTCCTTCTGAACAACTTATGAAAATTTTTAGATGATCAATGAGAGATCTCTGGGGCATATCCTTACTGTTTTTTATTCGTGTATTATTATATCTATTACTCTAGAAGTAATACTAGTCAATGTTTTACGGAGTCCAAATAATGAAATTATTTTGGTCATAAAAAAACCATAGCTTCTATTATATTCAACAGGCCACTTTCTGCTTAGGGCTCTGACTCTTTCTTCTTGTCTTCTTCTTTCTCCCTGTTATGGATTGAATTGAGTCCCTCCAAGAATCTGTGTGTTAAAATCCTAATCCTTGTCCCTGGGAATATGACCTTGCTTAGAAATAGAGGTTTTCTTTTGTTTTGTTAATGAGGCAAAACTGGAGTAGAGTGAGTCCTAAACCTAATCTTTTCTAAGTTATGAAAAGTGCATAATAGACACAGAGACACACTCAGGGGGAAGACAGACACCAAGGAATGACAAGAACCTCATGGAACTACCTATAAGGAAGGACCTTGCCCTAGAGCTATGCCCTGAATTTTGACCTCTAGCCACCTGAACTATGAGAAAATAAATTTCTGTTCTTTAAAGTCTCTCAGTTGTGGACTTTGTGTTATGGCAGCACTAGGTAACTAAAATACTCCCTTTCTTACTCCTCCTCCTTTTTGTGTAGCTTATTTTTTTTCATTCAGTGTGTTTTAACATTTAAATTCATAATAGAAGAATATCTTCTCATTGTAAAAGTCATTTAAAATTACTGATTATAGCAAAAATCCCTGACTCATCTCTAAGCCAAATTCTCTTGGCACTGATAATCAACATTTCTAGTTTGATGTATATCATTCTAGACCACTTTTTCTGCATGTACACATGTGTGTGGGTACATGTGTGTTTGTGTACGTGTGTGTGTACAAAGAATATTTAATTTGAAGACCTTTAAAATGTAATAGTAATGATAGTTAAATTTTTTTGAATCCTTATTATGTCCCAGGCACTGTTCTAAGCATGTTAAATTTAATTCCTACAGCACAAAGTCAAGTATTTTTTGTATTCCCATTTTAATAATGAGAAAACTAGAAACCCAGAGAGGTTAAGTACCCTGCCCAAGGTTGCACAGTCAGCAAGGAGCTGAGCATGATCCATATTCAAATTGGTGCTTCTAACTACTATGCTGTATTGCTCCCTGACATACCATATTTTCACACATATAGCACATGCTTTCTGCATTTGTTTGCCAGTCACACCTTTTCCCCTTGAAGCACCCTTACAAGTGCTGCCATGTCAACCCTCTTCCACATGCTGCTTAAAAAAAAATTACCGTAGCAAGCTTACTAAAATGCTTCATGGGGGGAGGGCGTGGCCAGCAAATCAACAGAGAAGGCATACATTATTTGCATAAAAATATAGTAAATGATATCCTTCTATAGAAATTTTACTCCATACAAGAAACAATGTGTCTTGGAGCACATTGCATTTTAGATTACCTTATTCTTTTAACCCCCCATGTTTCTGCCAATTTGTCATACTTTGGGGGCTTGTGTGTTGCTGTGATGCTGGAAGCTATGCCACCAGTATTCAAATAACAGCAGGGTGGGTCACCCATGGCAGACAGGTTTCAGCTGAGATTCCAGACTAAAACAGACTAGGAAGAAGGACCCAACAGTCTACTTCTGAAAATATTTAGCCAGTGAAAACCTTATGAATAGCAGCGGAACATTGTCTGATATAGTGCTGGAAGATGAGCCCACCAGGTTGGAAGGCACTCAAAAGATGACTGGGGAAGAGCTGCCTCCTCAAAGTCGAGTCAACCTTAATGACGTGAATGGAGTAAAGCTTCCAGGACCTTCATTTGCTGATGCAGCATGACTCAAAATGAGAAGAAACAGCTGCAAACATCCATTAATAATTGGGATGTGGAATGTACAAAGTATGAATCTAGGAAAATTGGAAATCATCAAAAATGGAACGGAACAAATAAACATCAATATCCTAGGCATTAGTGAGCTGAAATGGACAGGTATTGGTCATTTTGAATTGAACAATCACATGTTCTACCATGCCAGGAATGACAATTGAAGGGGAATGGCATTGCACTTATCATCAAAAAGAACATTTCAAGATCTCTTCTGAACTACAGCACTGTCAGTGAAGGATAATATCCATACACCTACAAGACAGACCAGTTTATACGACTATTATTCAAGTTTACTTACCAACCACTAAGGTCAAAGATGAAGAAGTTGAAGACTTTTACCAACTTCTACAGTCTGAAATTGATCGAATGCACTGATAACTACTGGTGATTGAAATTTGAAAGTTGGAAACAAAGAACGATCAGTAGTTGGAAAATATGGCATTGGTGATAGAAACGATGCCAGAGATCGCATGATAGAATTTTTCAAGACCAATGACTTCTTCATTGCAACTACCTTTTTTCACCAGCATAAATGGTGACTGTACACATGTACCTCATCAGAGGGAAAACACAGGAATCAAATCAACTACATCTGTGGGAAGAGACTATGGAAAAGCTCAATATCATTAGTCGTAACAAGGCCAGGGGCAGACTGCAGATCAGACCATCAATTACTCATATGCAAGTTCAAATTGAAACTGAAAAAAATTAGAACAAGTCTACAAGAACCAAAGTATGATCTTGAGTATAAACCATCTGAATTTAGACACCATCTCAAGAATAGATTTGAGAGGCGAGGCCAACATGGCAGAGTAGTCATATGCTTCTGGTGAACCCTCTTCCAACAAAGACCCAAAAAAACAAGTGAAACGATTATATTTACAACAAGCTAGGAGCCCTGAACATCACAGGCAAAGTTAGAAAATGGGCTGAGAGGCAGGGGGAAGAAGAAGCAGTTCAGAAGTGGAGAGGAGTTGCCAGACCTGAATCACCGGAAGCCCTCAGGCTGCTGTGGCCTGGCGGTAGCATTTGGCCACAGTTTTCTTCGGGAGAAGCAGCCAGCCACACAGCCTACTCACACCTCCAGAACCAGAGGGGAACGACACTCTCAGCAAAAGTTAAGTACTTACGTATATTTTACTGTGCCCCCAATCCCCAAGCCACCTTCAGTGGCAGTCAATTTCCCTGGGCCTGAGATAGGCCCTGCTGCGTGCCCTGAACCATCCTCCCCAGTCTTGGAGAAGGAGTAAATTCATATTTGGGGGAAAAGATAATCTGTCAGCTCCACTAACCTGGGGAGTTCAGGACAGAAGTGGCTCCTCTTCAGGCATAAATGGTCCATGGACTTTGAATACCCTTCCCCCCTGCATGGACCTGTGTGGGCCTATTTCAGGAGAATAGGTCCTTGTTGGCAGACTGCACCTGTTTCAGCTGGGTGGTGGAAAGGTGGGCGATTGATGTTTGACACCTCTTTTCCTGTTAAACAGGGTCCTCACCTACCCACATCAGGGGTCTAAGGACTGGTGGCTCCACTCAGGTCACCCAGCCACCCATGACAGGGATACAAGGATAACTGGTACCTCCCAGTCCTTACAGCCAAAAGCATTAAGTGCCCATGATCCATCTGTAGAACCCACCCACCTGTGTGCTCTAGGGAACAGGAACATGCTTTCCTCACAGACACTCAGGGGATGGTTGTCAGCTTCCTGCCTCATTCAGAGTGTGACCCCTGCTGCAACCAGATACCGGTACCTACACAAATCACCCCTGCCCCTCTAAGACTGTAAGACAGAGCCTTTACCACACACTTGATGACTGACTACCTAGGCACCTGAGCTGAATCCATACAAGAAAAGTGAATGGACTCCTAGGCTGATATACCTGATAACAGCTCTGGCCATCTGGTGACAGGATGTTAGGGTTTCAAAGGTGAAAATAATCAAGCTAGCTCACTCAAGCAATCTATCTGGACATATCAAACCAAAACAAAGCAAGAAGCTAGGATACAGTAAGCAAACATAAAATAAACTAATACAATAACTTATAGACAGCTTGGAGACAATGGTTATTATCAAATCACATAAGGAAGCAGACCACAATTGCTTCAAAAAGCTCTCAAAACAAAGAATCAATGGATCTTCAGGATGAAGGTGCCTTCCTGGAATTACTGGATACAGAATTCAAAAGATTAATTTACAGAACTCTTCAAGACATCAGGAACGAGATCAGAAAGGAGATCAGGCAATATTCAGAACAAGCCAAGGAAAACACAGATAATATAATTGAAGAAATTAAAAAGGTTATTCAAGAACATAATGAAAAATTTAATAAGATGCAAGGATCCATAGAGAGACAGCAATCAGAAATTCAGAAGATTAACAATAAAATTACAGAAGTAGACAACTCAATAGAAAGTCAGAGGAGCAGAAATGAGAAAGTGGAAGGCAGAATTGGTGACCTTGAATGTAAAGCACTTGGCACCAATATATCTGAAGAAAAATCAGGTAAAAGAATTAAAAAAAAATGAAGAAACCCTAAGAATCATGCAGGACTCTATCAAGAGAAATAACCTACAAGTGACTGGAGTACCAGAACAGGAAGAGATAACAGAAAATACAGAGAGAATTGTTTAAGATTTGTTGTCAGGACACTTCCCTGATATCGTGAAAGATGAGAACATAAGTATCCAAGATGGTCATCGAACTCCACATAAGGTAGATCGTAAAAGAAAGTCACCAAGACATATCATAATCAAACTTACCAAAACCAAAGATACAGAGAGAATTTTAAGAGCAGCTAGGGATAACCAAAAAGGGACCTACAAAGGAGAGTCAATAAGAATAAGCTTGGATTACTCAGCAGAAACCATCCAGGCAAGAATTCAATGGGATGACTTATATAAAACATTGAAGGAAAAAAATTGCCAGCCAAGAATCATAAATACAGCAAAACTGTCTTTCAAATATGAAGACAAAATTAGGACATTTCCAGGTAAAGAGAGGTTTAGGGAATTCGTAAAAACCAAACCAAAACTACAAAAAACACTAAAGGGAGTTCTCTGGTTAGAAAATCAATACTATCAGATACCAACCAAAGACTAGAACATGGACAGAACAATCAGATATCAACCCAGAGAGGTAAATCAAAAAATAAATCAAGGAAAAAAAAAAAAAAAAAAACACTCAAAACAGGGAAACAGAGATGTCATTATGTAAAAAAAAAAGACAACGGTAAAACAATGAAGAGGGACTAAGAAACGTGGTCATAGATCTTTCATATAGAAGGGAAAACAAGGTGATATAAAGAAATAAAAGTTAGGTTTAAACATAGAAAAATAGGGGTAAATATTAAGGTAACCACAAAGGAAATTAACAATCCTACTCATCAAAATAAAATACAAGAAAAAAATAGAGACTCAGAGAAACAAAATCAACAACAAAGAATAAGAGGAAAAGGCAGTATATGAAAATAAACTACTCAGCACAAAAAATTAAGTGAGGAATAAAAACTGTCAACAACACACAAAAAAAGACATCAAAATGACAGCACTAAACTCATAAAAAAAAAAAAAAAAAACTCATACCTATTCTTAATTACACTGAAACTAACCCAAAACAACCCAGTGCTGTTGAGTCGATTCCGAATCATAGCGACACGATAGGACAGAGTAGAACTGCCCCATAGAGTTTCCAAGGAGCGCTGGTGGAACTAAGTGGACTAAATGCACCAATAAAAAGACAGAGAGTGGCAGAATGGAAAAAAAATACGATCTGTGTATATGCTGCCTACAAGAGACACTTTAGCCTCAGAGGCAGAAAAAAACTAAAACTCAAAGGATGAAAAAAAATATATCAAGCAAACAACAATCAAAAAAGAGCAGGAATGGCAATGTTAATATCTGACAAAATAGACTTTAAAGTTAAATCCACCACAAAGGACAAGGAAGGACATGATATAACGATTAGAGGGACAATATACCGGGAGGATATAACCATATTAAATAGTTATGCACCCAATGACAGGGATGCAAAACATATAAAACAAACTCTAACAACATTTAAAAGTAAGATAGACAGTGTCACAATTATAGTAGGAGACTTCACCATACCACTTTCGGTGAAGGACAGGACATCCAGAAATAAGCTCAATAAAGACATGAAAGATTTAAATGCCACAATCAACCAACTTGACTTCATAGACATACACAGAACACTCCACCCAATAGCAGCCAAGTACACTTTCTGTTCCAATGCACAGGGAACATTCTCTAGAATAGACCACATATTAGGTCATAAAGCAAGCCTTAGCAGAATCCAAAACATTGAAATATTACAAAGCATCTTCTCTGACCATAAGGCCGTAAAAGTAGAAATCAATAACAGGAAAGCAGGGAAAAGAAATCAAACACTTGGAAACTGAACAATGCCCTGCTCAAAAACGACTGGGTTATAGAAGACTTCAAGGTTGGAATAAAGTAATTCATAGAATCCAATGAGAATGAAAACACTTTCTACCAGAACCTTTGGAACACAGCTAAAGCTGTGCACAGAGGTCAATTATATGAATAAGTGCACACATACAGAAAGAAGAAAAGGCCAAAATCAAAGGATTATCCCTACAACTTGAACGAATCAAAAGAGAGCAACAAAAGAAGCCACCAGGCTTGAGAAGAGAGCAAATAAAAAAAATTAGAGCAGAATTAAATGAAATAGAGAACAGAAAAAAATTGAAAGAGTTAACAAGACAAAAAGCCGGTTCTTTGAAAACATTAATGAAATCGATAAGCCATTGACCAAACTGACAAAATGAAAACAGGAGAGAAAGCAAATAACCCGAATAAGAAATGAGATGGGTGATATTACAACAAACCCAACTGAAACTAAAAGAATCCTATTAGATTACTATGAAAAATTGTACTCTAACAAATTTGAAAACGTAGAAGAATTGGATGAATTTCTAGAAACATACTACCTACCTAAACTAATACAAACAGAGGTAGAACAAGTAAATAAAACCATAACAAAATAAGAGATTGAAGAGGTAATTAAAAAAAAAAACCCAACCAAAAAAAAAAGCCTTGGCCAGGATTTCTTCACAAGAGTTCTACCAAACTCTCAGAGAAGAGTTAATGCCACTTGTACAAAAGGTATTTCAGAGCATAGGAAAAGAAAGAATACTCTCAAACTCATTCTATGAAGCCACCAAATTCCTGATACCAAAACCAGATAAAAACACCACAAAAAAAGAAAATTATAGACCTATATCCCTCATGAACATAGATGCAGAAATTCTGAACAAAATTGTAGCCAATAGAATTCAACAACATATCAAAAGAATAATTCACCATGACCAAGTGGGATTCATACCAGGAATGCAGGGATGGTTCAACATTAAAAAAAAAAATTCATGTAATCCACCACATAAATAAAAGACAAGAATCACATGATTTTATCAATTGATGCAGAAAAGGTGTTTGACAAAGTTCAACACTCATTCGTGATAAAAACTCTCAGCAAAATAGGAATAGAAGGAAAATTCCTCAACATAATAAAGGGCATTTATACAAAGCCAACCACCAACATCACCCTAAGTGGAGGGAGCCTGGAAGCATTCCCATTGAGATCGGGAACCAGACAAGGATGCCCTTTATCACCACTCTTATTCAACATTGTGCTGGAAGTCCTAGCCAGAGCAGTGAGGCTAGATAAAGAAATAAAGGGCATCCAGATTGGCAAGGAAGAAGTAAAAGTATCTCTATTTGCAGATGACATGATCTTACACACAGAAAACCCTAAGGAATCCTCCAGAAAACTACTGAAACTAATGGAAGAGTTCAGCAGAGTATCGGGATACAAGATAAACATACAAAAATCAGTTGGATTCCTCTACACCAACAAAAAGAACATCAAAGAGGAAATCACCAAATTGATGCCATTTACAGTAGCCCCCAAGAAGATAAAATACTTAGGAATAAATCTTACCAGAGATTTAAAAGGCTTATACAAAGAAAACTACAGTTCACTTCTGCAAGAAAACCAGAGACTTACATAAGTGGAAGAACATACCTTGTTCATGGATAGGAAGACATAACATTGTGAAAATGTCTATTCTACCAAAAGGCATCTATAGATTCAATGCAGTTCTGTTCCAAATTCCAACAACATTTTTTAATGAGCTGGAGAAAGAAACCACCAACATCATATTGAAGGGAAAGAGGCCCTGGATAAGTAAAGCATTACTGAAAAAGAAGAACAAAGTGGGAGGCCTCACTTTACCTGATTTTAGAATGTATTATACTGGGACAGCAGTCAAAATAGCCCAGTACTGGTACAACAACAGATACATAGACCCATAGAACAGAATTGAGAATCCAGACATAAATCCATCCACATATGAGCAGCCGATATTTGACAGAGGCCCAAAGTCAGTAAATGGGGGAAAAAACAGTCTGTTTATCAAATTGTGCTGGTATAACTGGATATCCACCTGCAAAAAAATGAAACAAGACTCATACTTCACACCATGCACAAAAAACAACTCAAAATGGATCGAAGACCTAAATATAAAATCTAAGGTGATAAAGATCAATGAAGAAAAAGTAGGGATAACACTATGAGCACTAGCACGTGGCATAAACAGTATACAAAAGATTATTAACAATGCAGAAGAGAAACTAGATAACTGGGAGTTCCTAAAAATCAAACACCTATGCTCATCCAAAGACTTCACCAAAAGAGTAAAAAGATTACCTACAGACTGGGAAAAAGGTTTTAGCTATGACTTTTCTGATCAGCGTCTGATCTCTAAAATCTACATGATACTGCAAAAACTCAACTGCGAAAAGACAAATAACCCAATTAAAAAATGGTCAAAGGATATGAACAGGCATTTCACTAAAGAAGACATTCAGGTAGCTAACAGATACATGAGAAAACGCTCACGATCATTAGCCATTAGAGAAATGCAAATCAAAACTACAATGAGATTCCATCTTACTCCAACAAGGCTGGCATTAATCCAAAAACCACAAAATAAGAAATTTTGGAGAGGTTGTGGAGAGACCAGAACACTTATACACTGCTGGTGGGAATGTAAAATGACACAACCACTTTGGAAATCGATTTGGTGCTTCCTTAAAAAGCTTGAAATAGAACTACCGTACAATCAAGCAGTCTCACTCTTTGGAATATATCCTAGAGAAATAAAAGCCTTCAAACGAACAGATATGTGCACACTCGTGTTCATTGCAGCATTGTTTACAATAGCAAAAAGATGGACGCGACCAAGGTACCCATGAATGGATGAATGGATAAATAAATTATGGTATATTCACAAAATGGAATACTTCACATCGATAAAGAATAATGATGAATCCGTGAAACATTTCATAACATGGAGGAATCTGGAAGGCATTATGCTGAGTGAAATTAGTCAGTTGCAAAAGGACAAATATTGTATGAGACCACTATTATAAGAACTCAAGAAATAGTTTAAACAGAGAAGAAAATATTCTTTGATGGTTACTAGAGGGGGAAGGGAGGGAGAGCAATTTTCACTAATTAGATAGTAGATAAGAACTATTTTAGGTGAAGGGAAAGACAACACACAATACAGGAGCAGTCAGCACAACTGGACTAAACCAAAAGCAATTAAGTTTCCTGAACAAATTGACCGCCAGCGTAGCACGGGTTGGGGTTTGGGGACCATGGTTTCAGGGGACATCTTTAGTCAATTGGCATAATAAAATCTATTAAGAAAACATTCTGCATCTGACTTTGGAGAGTGGCATCTGAGGTCTTAAATGCTAGCTAGTGGCCATCTAAGATGCATCAATTGGTCTTAACCCACCTGGAGCAAAGGGAAACGAAGAACACCAAAGACATAAGGTAATTATGAGCCCAAGAGACATAAAGGGCCACATAAACCAGAGACTACATCAGCCTGAGACCAGAAGAACTAGATGGTGCCCAGCTAGAACTGATTACTGCCCTGACAGAGAATACAACAGAGAACCCCTGAGGGAGCAGGAGAGCAGTGGGATGCAGAACTCAAATTCTCATAAAAAGACCATACTTAATGGTCTGACTAAGACTAGAAGAATCCCAGAGGTCATTGTCCCCAGGCCTTCTGTTAGCCCAAAACAGGAACCATTCTCAAAGCCAACCCTTTAGAATATGGGATTGGTTTTTATGGGATAGAAAATGATATTGGTGAAGAGTGAGCTTCTTGGATCAAGTAGACACATGAGACTATGTGGGCAGCTCCCGTTTGGAGAGGTGAGAAGGCAGAGTGGGTCAGAAGCTGGCTGAATGGACACAAAAATAGAGAACAGGTGGAAGGAGTGTGCTGTCTCACTAGAGGGAGAGCAACCAGGAGTATACAGCAAGGCATATATAACTTTTTGTATGAGAGACTGACTTGGTTCGTAAACTTTCACTTAAAGCATAATAAAAATTTAAAAATAAAACAAAAGAATAGATTTGATGCACTGAACACTAATGATAGAAGACCAGATGAGTTGTGGGATGAAATCAAGGGCATCATACATGAAGAAAGCAAGAGGTCATTAAAAAGACAGGAGAGAAAGAAAAGACCTAAATGCATGTCAGACAAGACTCTGAAACTTCCTCTTGAACGCCAAGTAGCTAGAGCAAGAGGAAAAAATGAGAAAGTAAAAGAGCTGAACAGAACATTTCTAAGGGTGGCTAGAGAAGACAAAGTAAAGTATTATGATGACATGTGTAGACAGCTGGGTATAGTAAACCAAAAGGGAAAAACATGCTCAGCATTTCCCAAGCTGAAAGAACTGAAGAAAAAAATTGAAGCCTAGAAAAAAATCGAGGAATTCTATGTGGAAAATATTAAATGATGCAGAAAGCATCAAAGGAAGATGGAAGGAATACATAGACTCACTATACCAAACAGAGTTGGTCGACGTTCAACCTTTTCAGGAGTTAACATATGATCAGGAACCAATGGTACTGAAGTAAGAAGTCCAAGTGCACTGAAGGCATTGGCAAAAAACAAGACTCTGGGAATTGAACGAATGCTGATTGAGATGTTTCAACAAACAGATGAAGCACTGGAAATGCTCACTCTATGCCAAGAAATTTGGAAGATAGCTACCTGGCCAACTGACTGGTAGAAATCCATATTCATGCCTATTCCCAAGAAAGGTGATCCAACCAAATATGGAAATTACTGAACAATATCATTAGTATCACATGCAAGCAAAATTTTGCTGAAGATCGTTCAAAAGCAGTTGTAGTAGTATATGGACAGGTAACTGGCAGCAATTCAAGCCAGATTTCAAAGAGAATGTGGAGCCAGGGATATCATTGCTGATGTCAGGTGGATCCTGGCTCAAAGGAAAGAATACCAGAAAGATGTTTACTTGTATTGACTATGATAAGGTATTTGACTGTATGGATCATACCAAATTACGGATAACATTGCAGAGCATGGGAATTCCAGAACAGTCAATCGTGTTCATGAGGCAGTCGTTCAAACAGAACAAGGGAATACTGCATGGTCTAAAGTCAGGAAAGGTGTGCGCCAGGGTTGTATCCTTTCACCATATACCTATGCTGAGCAAATAATTCGAGAAGCTGTGCTATATAAAGAAGAACGGGACATCAGGATTGGAGGAAGACTCATTAACAACCTGCATTATGCACATAACACAACCTTGTTTGCTGGAAGTGAAGAGGACTTGAAGCACTTACTGATGAAGATCAAAGACCACAACCTTCAGTATGGATTATGCCTCATCATAAAGAAAACAAAAATCCTCACAACTGTTCCGATAAGCGACATCATGTTAAACAAAGAGAGGAGATTGAGATCGTCAAGGGTTTCGTTTTACTTCGGTCCACAGTCAACACCCACGGAAGCAGCAGTCAAGAAATCAAAAGACACATTGCATTTGGGAAACTGGCTGGAAAAGACGAGGATGTTACCTTGAGGACTATGGTGCGCCTGACTCAAGCCATGGTGTTTTCAATCACCTCATACGCATGTGACAGCTGGACAATGAATAAGGAAGTGTGAAGAAGAATTGATGCCTTTGAATTGTGTTGGAGGAGAATACTGAATATACCATGTACTGCCAAAAAAACGAACAAATCTGTCTTAGAAGAAGTCTAACCAGAACTCTCCTTAGAAGCAAGGATCACGAGACTACGTCTCACGTACTTTGGATATATTATCAGTAGGGATCAGTCTCTGGAGGAGGACATCATGCTTGATAGCGGGTCAGCAAAAAAAGGGAAGACCCCCAATGAGATGGACTGACACAGTGGCTGCAACAATGGGTTCAACATACCAAGTTGTGAGAATGGTGCAAAACTGGGCAGTGTTTTGTTCTGTTGTGGATAGGGTCGCTATGAGTCGGAACAACAATGACTAACCTATAGGGAATCTATAGATACAAGAAGAAGTTTCATTTTCCCCTTTGTTTCAGACATTACTGTATGCAATACTTGTCATTCTCAGGCACAGTTAGACATTTACTGTGCCGTGTGGCCTTGTGATTTTAGTGCTTTAGAGTTACATCACACCGCTTTGGTCCCCTTTCCCTTTTTTCTTTTCCCACCAAACTGAAGCAGGTAGAAGGGAAGGAATTGAAGAAATATGGTTCAGTAGCCATTTGTCCAGAAGATAAATGGTTACAAGTGCTCTTGCCACTAAATTATGCTAATCCACTCTGTAATCCAATCACTATTTTCTAGATGACAAGGAATACTAGTGCCGAAGGAACTGTAGTCAATTTTCTCCATTGTCCCAATAGGTCAATTATTCTTTTTTTCCTGAGGTAAAAGAATAACTTTCTTTCCCTGTAACTTGTGAGAGCTCTGAAATGCACACCACCCACAGGATCTGCCAAACTATTATTGCTCCATTAGAACCGGCTGAGATCATAATTACCTAAGAAATACCATTCTTCAACTCTATATTGCTGGATGTCAGCAACTCCAGGCACCTTGGATAATTCAGGAGTCAAGGTTCATATACTTTGCCCTTTATTTTCCCCCTGGACTTCTTCCATGATTCCACATGCTGAAAAGTCCACAGAGACATTACCTTAGAGTTATGTGGGAGTGAAAAACCAACCATTTGGAACTAATTCATACATTTATTGCAGAATCCACAAGAAGGATGGCATGAAACATTCTCATTTTTGAGAAGCATGAAAATTGCTCACGCTTTGGTTCCTGAAATAACATCATACACACAGAGAAAACTAGAAAGGACTACAGATAGAAGATTTTTATCATTTGGATGGTTGGTATGATATATACAGAGATCTAGGAATACAACACAAACATAAGACACGTACTTTTTAACATTAGGGAGGCTCAGAGTTGTAGCCGTTATGAAGTATGAAGTGAATCGGAGACTTAGGTAATTTCTCCCAAAATAATTTACTTAGAGGATTTTTTTTCCTTGTTTTTCTCATTATTTCCACATTACCCCCCCCAAAAAAAAGCCAGTTGCTATTGAGTCAACCTTGACCCATGGCGACCCCATGTGTGCAGAGTAGAACTGCACTGCATAGGGTTTTCAAGGCAATGACCTTTCAGAAACAGATTGCCAGGCTTTTCTTCCAAGGTGCCTCTGGGTGGGTTTGAACTGCCTACCTTTTGGTTAATAGTTGAGTGCTTAATCATTGGTGCCACCCAGGGATTTCTTGTTTCCACCTTACTTGCTGCCATGGAGTCAATTCCGACACACAGTGACCCTATAGGACACAGTAGAACCTTCCCTAGGGTTTCCAACGCTGTAAATCTTTCCAGAAACAGGCTGACACATAATTCTCCTGCAGAGTGGCTGGTGGATTCTCACCACTGACCTTTTCTTACGCAGCCCAGAGCTTTAGCTACTGTGCCACCCGGGCTCCATTTCTACCTTAACCAAAAAACCCACACCCATTGCTGTCAAGTTGAATTCTGAAGCATAGGACGAGTAGGATTGCCCCATAGGGTTTCCAAGCCTCTGAAACTTTACAGAAGTTGACTGTCACATCTTCCTCCCACAGGGCGGCAAGCTGGTGGTTTCAAACTCCCCATCTTTCAGTTAGCAGGCAAGTGCTTAACCATTGTGCCACAAAAACGCCTTTTCCACCTTAAACAAAAAAACAAACTCATTGCTGTTGAGTTGATTCTGACTCATAGTGACCCTATAGGACAGAGTAGAACTGCCCCTTAGGGTTTACTACAAGCAAATGGTGGATTCGAACTAACAATCTTTAGGTTAACAGCCATACTTTTGAATCACCGTGCCACCAGGACTCTCCCTTGGTGTACCATTATTTAATTTGCTTATTTGGGAGGCTTTGACCCGGGTTTGTGTGCGGCAGGGAAGTGGAAGGTGTTCTCCTGATTAGCTTTGAGGTGTCCTTGCACAATCAATAGCATTCTGGCAAGAGCTGGCCCTATTTTTCAGGTCTCATAGTTAGGGCAACTTTATCAGGCACTTTCCTCCCAACCTCTGACGTAGTCAATCGAAGGTTATCAGTGAGTTTCCATCCTCCGAGAATCCATTTGGATTTGGAAGACTGTCAAAATATATTTAGAGCCAAGCCTGGTGAATAAGTGGGTGGGTGGTGAATCTGGGAAACAGAATGTTTAGGCAAGGAGAAAAAAAAAAATGATCCTAAAACTTTTTTTCTTGTTTCAGCAATGGATATTTTGGCACAAATAGAATATATAACATCTCAAGGTGATTCACAGCGGGACTTAAATTTGTTCTCTGTGGAGGCCAGAGAGAGGCTAATAGAGATTTGCTTCTTCTAGAAAATGCCAGGTGGGTGGCAATGTTATTTATACAGACAAATAACTTGGGAACTTTCACAATACTCTCTTCAGATAAATGGAGAATATTATTCCTGGGATTCAGTGTTCTGACTTCTTGTCCCCATTTCCCAATGCTCTAGTCATCACCCAGGTCTTCATAGCAAATGTCATTAACCTGGAGAAAGGGAAAAGGAAATTTAATCTAGTTCAGTGTCTGAGATACAGCTCGTCAGATGTGTAGAGAGCTACGGAAAAGGTCACAGGAAGCAAGCAAATTGTCGACACTGACTCTTTCTCTCCCCCCCGCCCCAAATAAAGTAGAATATACATACATGGGAAAGACATTTGTATACTCTGTAAGTAATTATGTGTAAAACTTTTTTTTTTTAAATTGTAGTAAAGAGAGAATGAGAAGACTGAAAAGAATCTATTCTTTGTAAATATGTAAAAATTTTCTTTCAGAAGAGAACTGTCAAAGAAGTTTGTCAATGCTTTGGCTGTCCCCACGCTCCAAAAAAACACACACTTCAAATTAATCTCTTGATTTTCCAGAACACTTTGTTTTTAGCAATGCTTGACTTATAAAAAAAAATAATTGACATATATTAAAAGTAGTTGCCATGAACAGAAATATTAACCATGGGCTTGCCTTTATTGCCCCGCATCAGGAGTCAATACACAGAGAAAATAACTATAAAAGTGCTAAGAAGTCACCAAGCTGTAAGAAGAGAGCTTGCTAGAAGAAAGCAGAGTTAAGAGAGAGAATCAAGTTTGACCTATAGCCCTAACATTGAACTTGGTGTTGTAGGAAGTCGTTTAGATCTGCTTTTCATCTGGGAATTTAAAGAGCAGATTCATGGATCTTTTTTGTAGCTGTTTGGAGACATTCTTATTAGAATGTCATGTAATTACATGAATATTGAAATTTATATGAGCCCTTTAATTCTTTTCTGCTTTACTTCATGTATTTCTTTTATTTGCTGGTCAATTAGACTTGACTTGTATTTTAGGACCATAAAAAAATTTAGTTTTGGTTCAATAAATCAATTTTGTAAAAATTTAAAAAATCAAATCAAATCAAACCAACAGAACAAATTGTGAAGTCAGTAAGCTCGTTTAGCCCCATTTGTACATGTACACATATTAAGGAGAAACGTTTTTACACTTTTTTTTTTTCTGGTGTAAAAAAAAAAGTCCTGTAATTCTACCATTTGTGAATTTTGAAGGAAAAGTTTTGCCCACAGATTTTCCACCTAAGGTCATGAAATGGCTATTACTTATAAAACGCTTTATATCTAGTGTTGTATTTTATAATAAAAGGGTCTGGAATAGGTGTTGACAAGCAGAAATTTTATATATAAATGAAAAAATTTAAAGCCTTCATGAATTCAACACATTCACGAGCCTCTTTCTGTCATGTCTGTTTCTTTATTGCTTATATTTCAAGCATGTTCATGAAGTGTTTTTGCTACTGTATTGAAAAATATTGAAGGATGGGAAAGCAGGCACTGTCAGGGACTGAGTCTCTTCTTACTTTTCTATCACAAACAATTGTTCAAAGAGAAGGATCTAATAGCGGTGCTAGGCCTAAAATCTCTTGAGTTTATTGATAATCATGGTGTCTGTGGTAGGGACCTCAGGCCCATGCTTTCTCAGTGCTCTAAGTTCTATTTTCCTTCTTCATCAAACATTACCAAGGATCTGAAATGTGACTTAGGGCAAATTATTTAGTGTTTTCGAATTCCAAAAAAATGTTACTAGCTTAAGACAAATCTCATAATGAACAGTTAAGTTCAATGATACTTTAAATTTAGTCCTTCTTCTCCGGTTAATCAGAGGAATAACTCCCAGGTATATATTGACCACTTGTGTCCTATTTTCTCGCTTCTCTTGATTCATCTCTTCCTGAAAATGTCAGTACCAGTTGCCATGGAGTCAGGGGTGGATTAACCTGTGGGCAAGGTACGTATGGGCTTACTTGTGTTTACTTACTAATCTGTGGTGCACAGTTTCACATGGATTTCACCACATCCTTGACGATGTGATGATGGACTCAGGTATCTCTCCTTTAAGAGAAAACAATTTAGGTGGCATCAGAGCCAATTTGCCATTATTTTCATAATGTAAATATGTCAGCTTTCGTGGTCTGGTTCCATTAATATTGTTGTGGTATAATAAAGGACGTTTTTGCATCTTGATCCCTGTGCATTAAGTAGGAAATTTAAAAAGTGGCCCAAGATATTAGTCACATGAATGTTAGCAAAGGAGTGTGGTGTTTCCAATTAACTTGTCTTCCTTTTGCTGTTTTATGGGGAACAGGTGAGGGACTCAGACCTCATTGTAGTGCAGTAGAAAGAGCACTATATGTGAAGCCAAAAACCCTAGTCTTGAACACTTTCTTGCTGTGAGAACATGGACAAGTTATTTAAGCTCTCTGAGCCTTAGTTTTTTCAAATGTGAAATGAGAATAATCATATCTGGTCTACTAATGTTGGAGTGGTGTAGGAATGAAATAGGGCACTAAATGCAAAAGGCTTTGTAAACTTTTAGCCATTGTATAAACTTTTGTGTGCATTACTTAGATGTCTTTGATTAGAAGCCATGGAAATGAATCCTAGCTAGCTAAAAAAAAAAAAAAGCTAGGGGGAATTTACTGAAAGGATATGAGAGGCCCATAGAGTTGCTGGGAGCCTAGAATGGGACATGACAAGAAATAGGGCAGCTCCAGAGGCAAAGTGTAAGACACTCCAGGGGCCCCTGCAAGAAGGGTCCACGAGGTTGGGGTGAATTTCTGTTTACTTCTAGTGCCCTTGACCCTATAGTCAGTTTTAAATACTGGGGAAGACGTATACATTTGGCTCAGTTTGAATCTTGTTTTGGTTCCTTGGGTAGGGAAAGGTGTGGTCCATGATTATTGCCCCATCAGGTTGTGTCTAAAGGAGGAGCAATTTCTTAAAAGAAATCAGACTGCTGATAGAAAGGGAATGGATACTGGACAATCCCCAAATCCACAAACGTGAAATCAATATTCCTTGCTTCCCCAGTTTTGGGTATAAATTTTATACATCCCAATTCAATGTCTCTCAGTCCCTGTCCCCTGTAACCAAGGGGTTGCCATATTTTTCCTCCCTGGGGTTTTACCTGACAACATGAAGAACCACAGTAATTATTGTTCGGATGAAAGAGTCAATCCTGATTACCATGGCCTCAAGCTGAGAAGAGAAAACCAGAGAGCTGGCTCAGCCTACTGAGGAGACCTTGTTTGGGGCTGTTGTTGGTGTGGCTGCCTCTTGTGACCCTGTTAAAATCCAGATGACCAACTTCCTGAGGGTTCACCTCCTTGTCCACTGCTTAAAGTTTGGAGGTTGCCCAGAGTGTTGTTGTAAGGTTGTTGTTAGGTGCTGTCGAGCTGGTCCCAACTCATAGCGACCCTATGCACAACAGAACGAAACACTGCCTGGTCCTGCGCCATCCTTACAATCGTTGTTATGCTTGAGCTCGTTGTTGCAGCCACTGTGTCAATCCACCTCACTGAGGGTCTTCCTCCTTTCCACTGACCCTGTACTCTGCCAAGCATGATGTCCTCCTTCAGGGACTGATCCCTCCTGACAACATGTCCAAAGTATGTAAGACACAGTCTTGCCATCCTTGCCTCTAAGGAGCACTCTGGTCACACTTCTTCCAAGACAGATTTGTTCGTTCTTTTGGCAGTCAATGGTGTATTCAATATTCTTCGCCAACACCACAATTCAAAGGTGTCAACTCTTCTTCGGCCTTCCTTAATCATTGTCCAGTTTTCACATGCATATGATGTGATTGAAAATACCATCGCTTGGGTCAGGCACACCTTAGTCTTCAAGGTGACATCTTTGTTCTTCAACACTTTAAAGAGGTACTTTGCAGCAGATTTGCCCAATGCAATGTGTCTTTTGATTTCTTGACTGCTGCTTCCATGGCTGTTGATTGTGGATCCAAGTAAAATGAAATCCTTGACAACTTCAATCTTTTCTCTGTTTATCATGATGTTGCTCATGGGTCCAATTGTGACGATTTTTGTTTTCTTTATGTTGAGGTGTAATCCATACCGAAGGCTGTGGTCTTTGATCTTCAATAGTAAGTGCGTCAAGTTCTCTTCACTTTCAGCAAGCACGGTTGTGTCATCTACATAACGTAGGTTGTTAATGAGTCTTCCTCCAATCCTGATGTCCAGTTCTTCTTCATATAGTCCAGCTTCTCGTATTATTTGTTCAGCGTACAGATTAAATAGGTATGGTGAAAGAATACAACCCTGATGCATACCTTTCCAGACTTTAAACCAATCAATATCCCCTTGTTCTGTCCGAACAACTGCCTCTTGATCTATGTAAAGGTTCCTCATGAGCACAATTAAGTGTTCTGGAATTCCCATTCTTTGCAGTGTTATCCATAGTTTGTTATGATCCTTGCAATCGAATGCCTTTGCATAACCAATAAAACACAGGTAAACATCCTTCTGGTATTCTCTGCTTTCAGCCAGGATCCATCTGACATCAACAGTGCTATCCCTGGTTCCACGTCCTCTTCTGAAACCAGCCTGAATTTCTGGCAGCTGCAGCCATTTTTGAATGACCTTCAGCAGAATTTTGCTTGTGTGTGATATTAAAGAAAAATTGTTCTATAATTTCCACATTGGGTTGGGACACCTTTCTTGGGAATAAGCATAAATATGGATCTCTTCCAATCAGTTGGCCAGGAAGCTGTCTTCCATATTTCTTGTCATAGACGAGTCAGCACCTCCAGCGCTGCATCTGTTTGTTGAACCATCTCAACTGATATTCCATCAATTCCGGGAGCCTTGTTTTTTACCAGTGCCTTCAGATCAGCTTGAACTTCTTCCTTCAGTACAGTCGGTTCCTGATCATATGCCATTTCTTGAAATGGTTGAATATTGATTAATTCTTTTTGATATAATGACTCTGTGTATTCTTTCCGTCTTCTTTTGATGCTTCCTGCATCATTTAATATTTCCCGCATGGAATCCTTCACTATTGCAACTCGAGGCTTGAATTTTTTCTTCAGTTATTTCAGCTTGAGAAATGCCGAGCATATTCTTCCTTTTTGGTTTTCCATCTCCAGCTCTTTGCACGTGTCATTATATTACTTTACTTTGTCTTCTCGAGAGGCCCTTTGAAATCTTCTGTTCAGTTCTTTTACTTCATCAATTCTTCCCTTTGTTTTAGCTGCTGGATGCTCAAGAGCAAGTTTCAGAGTCTCCTCTGACATCCATCTTGGTCTTTTCTTTCTTTCCTGTCTCTTCAGTGACCTCTTGCTTTCTTCATGGAGGATGTCCTTGATGTCATTCCACAACTCGTCTGGTCTTCGGACACTAGTGTTCAATGCATCAAATCTATTCTTGAGATGGCCTCTAAATTCAGGTGGGATATACTCAAGGTCATATTTTGGCTCTCGTGGACTTGCTCTGATTTTCTTCAGTTTCAGCTTGAACTTGCATATGAGCAATTGATGATCTGTTCCACAGTCAGCCCCTGGCCTTGTTCTGACTGATGATATTGAGCTTTTCCATCTTCTCTTTCCACAGATGTAGTCAATTTGATTTCTGTGTGTTCCATCCAATAAGGTCCATGTGTATAGTCGCCGTTTATGTTGGTGAAAGAAGGTATTTGCAATGAAGAAGTCGTTGGTCTTGCAAAATTCTATCATTCGATCTCTGGCATTTTTTCTATCACCAAGGCCATATTTTCCAACTAGTGATCCTTCTTCTTTGTTTCCAACTTTCACATTCCAATCGCCAGTAATTATCAATGCATCTTGATTGCACGTTCGATCAATTTCGGACTGCAGCAGCTGATAAAAACTTCTATTTCTTCATCTTTGGCCCTAGTGGTTGGTGGGTAAATTTGAATAATAGTCATATTAACTGGTCTTCCTTGTAGGCGTATGGATATTATCCTATCACTGACAGCGTTGTACTTCAGGATGGATCTTGAAATGTTCTTTTTGACAATGAATGCAACACCATTCCTCTTCAAGTTGTCATTCCCAGCATAGTAGACTATATGATTGTCCGATTCAAAATGGCCAATAGCAGTCCATTTCAGCTCACTAATGCCTAGGGTATCAATGTTTATGTGTTCCATTTCATTTTTGATGATTTCCAATTTTTCCTAGATTCATACTTCGTACATTTTAGGTTCTGATTATCAATGGATGTTTGCAGCTGTTTCTTCTCATTTTGAGTCGTGCCACATCAGCAAATGAAGGTTGCAAAAGCTTTACTCCATCCACATCATTAAGGTTGACTCTACTTTGAAGAGGCACATGTCTGTCAGTTTGTCATACTGTGGGGCTTGCGTGTTGTGATGCTGGAAGCTATGCCACTGGTTTTCAGATACCAGCAGGGTCACCCATGGAGGACAGGTTTCAGCTGAGCTTCCAGACCAAGACAGACTAGGAAGAAGGGCCCGGCAGTCTACTTCTGAAAAGCATTAGCCAATGAAAACCTTATGAATAGCAGCAGAACATTGTCTGGGCAGAGTGCCCACTGTAAAGCAGGGAGCTTAATGCTATCCCTGTCTATTAAAGAAACATGCTGTCTATTATCTAAGGCTGCTGCCAAGCACTGTTTTGGTAGAGTTTTTTCTCTGAGTGAAGGAGTAGAGAAGGGGATTTGCCCTTCCTGTCCCCTAAATTCCTCAAGAGTTGGCCATAAAGCTGGTGACAAGGTCCAAAGGATTTCTTGTCTCGATCATATGCTGTGCCTGTGTCACTCCTTTCTTCTGATCTCTCAGGACTTGCCTTGGGCCAAGCCCACATGTCAGCTTTTTCATAGAAAAACATACTTTTTTTTTTTTTTTAAAGACATCATTATAGCCTATATTATCTTTCTTAAAGACTCAGAGGGAAATATATAAACGATGGGTTTCAACAGGCACTTCTATACCATGCCTTCAGATGGGAGGTCAACTTGATTTTCAACAAAAATTGAGTGGAGATAAGTAAGGCTCTTAAAGATAAAAATGCAGTTAGGGAGCAATGACTGGTAGGTTCACGAGGCAAGAGCTGTATGTGTCTTGTTCCCTTCCTCTGCCTCAATCTGAGTTCTTTCCACCCTTTTTACAAGGTGTGCCTACTTTACCCAATTGAAGATGGAAAAATTTTATCTTTCCATGGGCCCCAACAGGTAACCAAGTTGGTATAACAAAGTAAAGGAGAAAAATGATACACAGTGCCTGAATTAATAGTGGAAGGACAGTAGGGGAGAGGGGAAGACATGTGAATTTGAAGATACTGTGGCAGACATTAGAGAAAGCACATGTGAAAACTGGGCTATCTGGCTAATGAGGCAAGAGAAATTTTGAGTGAATAAATACATCTTATGCCCTTCCTCTCTTTCCGTTTCAAGAGATGCTATAGTGGCCTTTGTGTGGAGATGAGGTTAGGACAGAGAAGACTTGTTTTCATCTGCTCTATGGTCATCTGAGCTGACCTCAGCATGAAGTCACTTGCAAAGGAATGGGAGTTCTTGTTCACAAGAGCCCTATGGGGGATTTAGGAAGAATAGAAATAGACTGGAGCTGTGGGCCCCACCGGGCATTAAGGTTAATTAAGCTGCCCGTAGTCAGGACTTTTAGTGGAGGTCAAGTGGTTACCAGTTTGTGTGAAGCACATTTTAAAGGCTGTGCTTATTTCCTTACTCGAGATTATTGTTATTTTTAATCATAGGAAACTCAATGGATATAAGCTTTGGTTTAGGATGATAACAGGTCTTCCCATAATGCACTGCCATTCATAAATATTTCCAAAGATGCCACAAATGGTTTGTATGAGAAACTTCCTCCGCAAATATCAACTAGATCAGTGTTTGCTGTGAAATCAGAACACATGAAAGTAATCAGATCTTCTGGGAAGAATATAGTTTGAAACTCTGCTTTCCAAAACATTTCACAATTTCAATTGTGGTTTTTCCTGAGAACCCTGTATTCTATGGTATCTCTGTTTAGTTATAAACACCTTTAGGCTATATGCTACAGCTTGATCAGCTTGCTGTCCAACAAAAATTATGTTCATATATAATACATCTCAGCTATTTGGCAGGGGCTTTTATCAGCATGCTTTGGTTTATCAAACAGAAAGGTTAGCATCTAGTTTGTGCATTTGCTTTCTTCTCTAACACAGAAGAATTTTTTTTTTTAATACGAAGACATATTGTTCAAATATTTTTGCTCAACTTTGGATGATGTTCCAGAAAATGTATGACAGAAGCTCTATGAAATATTTTTGGTGTGATATAGTGGGTCAAATAAAGAGCAGCATGCGGAAATACCTTGTAGTTTTTCAGCATATCAAAAATGTGCTCAGGGCATTAAAGCAGAGAACTTGAAACCTATCTATTTTCTATTTGTTAGCAAATTTTGGCAATACCCACATTGTTTATGCGAATAACAAAAGTCAATTTAATTTAACTTGATGTCAATGTGTTTTGGAACAAAGATGTGAAGAAGATGTGATGAAACTATACTCTGGTACTAGAATAAAAAAATGTTAGAGCTGGAGGAGCTGCAAGGGCACCCAGCTTAATTCTCTCATTTAAGAGATGAGAAAATTGAGGACCAAACTGGTGAAATGACTTGGCCAAGATCAAACAGCTAGTTATTCATAGAGTTCAGTTGAATCTGATATTTAATCTTTGTCTTTTGTCCTTTGTACCTCTGCATAAAGTTGGTGATATGTTTTCTCTACAGCCTTTTTTTCAATATTTAAAAGGACACTTTGAATAAACTCTTCCATTAAGATGGCAAAATTACATCAAACATCAAAATGAAAGACTGTAAAAATGAAAACCAAGGATAAATTATTGTTTAACCTATAGACATATTGCATCTTGAAAAATTAAATTGACTCTCCAGGTAGGTAGGGAGTATTCATGCCTTGTCTGAAGTTTACATTGTGATTCTATGATTGAATTTGGCCAGAATTAGAACCCATTCCTGTAAGAGGGGAGCAGATCTAAGGGGAAAGGGCAAGCTTAGACACAAGAGATAGAGCATTAAAATCTTTCAAAGTGGAAGCTGAATTATTAGATAAAAAATGCTTAAAGGAAACTGTTTGCTAGAGCTTTGACACACTGAGGAATGGAGAAGAGAGCAATTTCTATACAAGCTTTGTTCATCGTAAGCAAGATCCCTGAAGTCTCTAGAGTCAATAGTAGGTACCAAACACACTTGGGTTCAAACCTGGATTTGCCACACAAGTTGTGCTCTTAAGCATAAGCCTCAGTTCCCTTATCTAAAAAATGGGTGAAAAAATAGTTGAACTTATGGCATTGCACTAGGTAAAGCCCTGCTATATGGGCAGGACAGATTAAATATGGCATATGATGTCCCAAGACATCAAGAGGTAGAGTCTGCCTTGGAATGGGCTTTGATTAATAGAATGTAGCAGCCGCGGTGGTGTGCGAGTTCTGGGGCCTGGGCCTTCGGATCCATGTAGCTTTTGCAGTTACCTTGTTGAAATGCTGCCCTGACCCCACCAGAAAGGAAGACAATGTAGTCCATTGAAGAATGAGAGGCAAGACAGAGGAGAAATATCTTCTGCAGCTAACTGGCAGCATCAACTACTAGATGTGTGAGCGAGGCCACCTTAGACTTCTGGCCTAGCTAACCTGGAGTTGAATGTAGCCAGTCATGTGTGAGATTCTGGCTGGTCATATTTTTGCTCAAGTTTGGATGATATTTCAGAAAAGGTATGTGTTATGAATTGAATTGTGTCCCCCAAAATAATACATACGTATTGTGAATTCTAACCTCTATGCCTGTGGCTAAAAATTTATTTGGGAATGGATTGTCTTTGTTATGTTAATGAGGAAGGATTAGTGTAGGGTGTATCTTGAGTCAACCTCTTTCAAGATATAAAAGAGATTAAAAAAATGAGCAGAGCAGAGATGAGGGAAGAGAGATGACAAGCCACAGGAAGATCACTCAGGAGCAGAAGCTCAAAGAGACAAGGACCTTCCTCCAGAGCCAACAGAGAGAGAAAGCCTTCCGTAGAGCCATCACCCTTAATTTGGTGCTTCTAGCCTCCTAAATTGTGAGAAAACAAATTTCTGTTTGTTAAAGCCACCCACTTATGGTATTTCTGTTATAGCAGCACCAGGTAACTAAGTTATCTATCTATATATCTCTGTGTAATATTTTTCGTGCTCTCCCACTCACACTTGGGGAGCACATATGCTCACTGGCAGGCAGATATTTGTGAGGTTGTGCCCCCACCCAACTCTGCTTTGAGTGTTCTGAGATTGTTTCTTTAGGCAGACTGCTGCATTCAGAGGCCATATGTCTGCCCCCTTCCCTAGCCTACACTACTGGGTACACAAGGTGTGAGAGCTACTTAGGTGTGTTGTGCTCTGGCAGTTGGGGTGTGTGTGAGAGTGTCAGCAGTTATGACCTCAGCCACAGCTACTGCTTATTGACAGTTATACAGATTGTGTGATAATATGCTAAATGAAGAAAATGTTACATGAAGATGGGGTTCCTTTTTCTAAGTTGCATGAAGGCACCATATGGACAAGCAGTGGTTTTGAAGTACAGCCCAGCTCAAAATGAATTTTCAGTAAACATGAATTGTTCTTACTATTAGTACATGTCAGCTAATAATAATAATTTACATAATCTTTTTGAGTTTATAAAACAAGCTCAGCAATTTCATCTTAATTAACCCTCACAATAACCCCATGAGGAGATGATTTTTTCCATCTTATAAGAAACCCTGGTGGTGTAGTGGTTAAGTGCTATGGCTGCTAAGCAAAGCTTCAGCAGTTCAAACCACCAGGCACTCCTTGGAAGCCCTATGGGACAGTTCTACCCTGTCCTATAGGGTTGCTATGAGTTGGAATTGACTTGACGGCAATGGGTTTGGTTTGTTTGTTTGTTTGTTTTGGATAATTTTTTTTCTTTGGAAAATTAAGCCTAAAGTTAGTGGCTTGTTTAAAATCATTAGAATTCCGAGTTAGAAGTTAGAAGAAGGGCTCATACTTTGCTCTTTTGATGCTTTTTTTAATGTCCTTGCTCCTGCCGCCGTATAAAAGGTGTAGAAATATGTGATGCCACTAGTGACATGGTATTAAAGCTTGATTTTAAAATAGTGATTAACTAGGTGGTTTAATTTCAACTTAATGTCCTGGGATAGCCACTGAGACCCTTCCTCAGTGTATTGTTAGTTAATATGTTACCTATCACCCTAATGTCCTTGCAGAGTCCCTGGGTGGCACAAATGATTAAGCACTTGACTACTAACCAAAGGGTTTTTGACTTGAACCCACTCCAGAGATGCCTCAGAAGAAAGGTCTAGCAATCTACTTCTGAAAGTTCACAGCCTTGAAAACTCTATGGAACACAGTTCTAATCTGATACATATAGGGTTGCAGTGAGTCAGAATTGACTAGACAGCAAATGGTTAATGTCCTTGCTTTGAGATGAACAAGAGTTATTCCTAAATACAGTTTCATCTTCTTTCCCACTGCAGAATAATTTGGTATATTTCATCACAAAGATCTGGGCAGTAAAAGCACATTTTTGGGCAACTGTCTTACTGCAGTCAAGCATATATTGGCAAATAATACTCTAGACAGTGCAAAGGAGCCAGAGCAAGATAGTCCCAGAAGTAGTGGCTTATAATGGGGGTCACTGACAAGTTTTCTGCAAGTGACTAAGGAAATTAGCTGCCAGGGGAATGCAAATCAAAAACATAATGATATAAAGCCAAAAAGGATAAAGTTCAGAGAAGAAAAAATAGAATCAAAGCTAGAGGCCCTAATAATACATGGCATAAACAGGATATAAACCATAACCAACAGCACACAAACTCCAGAAGATAAGGTAGATAACTGGAATTTTCTAAAAATTAATGCTTATGCTCATCAAAAGATTTTGTCAAAATAGTGAAAAAAGAACCTACAGAATGGGAAAAAAAAATTTGCTGTTATAAATCAGACAAAGATCTAATCTCTAAAATCTACAGGAAAATCCAACAACTCTACGACAAAAAGACAAATAATCCAATTAAAAAATGGGCAAAGGAAATGAACAGACACTCCACCAAAGAAGACATTCAAGCAGCCAACAGACACATGAGGAAATTCTTGATATTACTAGCCATCAGAGAAATGCAAATCAAAACCACAATAAGATACCATCTAGTCCTGGTATCACTGGCACGAATCAATAAAACAGGAAATAACAAATATTGGAGAGGCTGCAGGGAGATCGGAACTCTTATGCACTGCTGGTGGGAATGCAAAATGATACAACAATTTTGGAAAATGATATGGCATTTCCTTAGAAAGCCAGAAATAGAAATACCATACGATCCAGCAATCCCACTCCTAGGAATATATCCTAGAGAAATAAGAGTCGTTACACGAATAGAAATATGCACACCAATGGTCATTGCAGCATTATTCACAATAGCAAAAAAAAAAAAAAAAAGGAAACAACCTACATGCCCATCAACAGATGAATGGATAAACAAGCTATGGTAGTACATACAATGGAGTATTTTGCAACAATAAAGAACAATGATGAATCAGCGAAGCATCTCGTAACATGGATGCATCTGGAAGGCATTATGCTGAGTGAAATAAGTCGATCTCAAAAGGACAAATATTGTATGAGAAAACTACTATAAATACTCATGAAAAAGTTTACACACAAAAAGAAACAATCTTTGATCGTTACGAGGGAAGGGAGGAGTGGAGATGGAAAAACACTAAATAGACAATAGACAAGTGGCAACTTTGATGAAGTGTAAGACAGTATACTATTCTGGGGAAGACAGCACAACTTGTACAAGACAAGGTTATGGTAGCTCCGTAGACACATCCAAACTCACTGAGGGACCGAATTGCTGGACTGAGGGCTGTGGGAACCATGGTCCTAGGGAACTTCTAGCTCAACTAGCATAACATCGTTTATAAAGAAACTGTTCTGCATTCTACTTTTGTGAGTAGAATGTAGAGTAGTGCCTGGGGTCTTAAAAGCCTGCAAGCGGCCATCTAAGATACTCTAGTGGTCTCACCCCTTCAGGACAAAGGAAGAATGGAGAAAACTAAAGATACAAGGGAAAGATTAGGCCAAAGGACTAATAGACCACATCTACCACAGCCTCCACCTGACTGAGTCCAGTACAGCTAGGTGGTGCCCAGCTACCATCACTGACTGCTCTGACAGTGATCACAGTAGAGGGTCCTGGACAGAGCTGGAGAAAAATGTGGAACAAAATTCTAACTCACAAAAAAAGACTGGACTTATTGGCCTGACAGAGACTGCAGAAACCTCGAGAGTATGGCCCCTGGACCTCCTTTTAGCTCAGTAATGAAGTCATTCCTGAGGTTCACCCCTCAGCCAAAGATTAAACAGACCTCTAAAACAAAATGAGACTAAAGGGGCACAAGAGCCCAGGGGCAAGGACTAGAAGGCAGAAGGTGACAGCAAGGCTGGTAATAGGGAACTCAAGGTCAAGAAAGGAGAGTATTGACATGTCGTGAGGTTGTCAACCAATGTCATAAAACAATATGTCTACTAATTGTTTAATGAGAAACTAGTTTTTTCTGTAAACCTTCATCTGAATTACAATTAAAAAAAAAAAGCCATAATGAGATACCACTTCACACCCACAGTTGTTGCTTTTGGGTGTGTTCCAGTGACTTCTGCTTCATAGAGTCTCTACGTACAGCAGAAATACTGATCAGTCCTGCACTATCCTCACAATCACTGCTATGCTTGAGTCCATTGTTGCAGCCACTATGTCAATCCATGTGGTTGTGGGTCTTTCTCTTTTTCACTCACACCCACTAGAATGGCTATAATAAAATAAAATTTAAAAAAATGATAGATAATAACAAGTGTTGGTGAGGAGTTTGAAAAACTGGGATCCTCATACATTGCTGGTGGGAATGTAATATGGTGCAGCTGCTTTGTAAAACAGTCTGACAGTTCCTTAAAAAGTTAAACATAGAGTTACCATATGATCTAGCAATTTAGTCCCAGGTATATACACAAGAGAAATAAAAACATATGTTCACACAAAAATTTGTACTTGAACGTTCATAGCAGTATTGTTCATAATAGCCTCAAAGTGGAAACAATCCAAATGTCCATTAATAGATGAATGAATAAACAAAATGTGGTATATATGTACAATGGAATATTATTCAACCATAAAAATACATGCTACAACATGGATGAATCTTGAAAATATTATGCTAAGTGGAAGAAGCCAGTTGCAAAGGACTATATATTGTGAGATTCCATTTATATTCTGGAGAGGCAAATCTATAGAGACAGAAAGTAGACTAGTAGTAGCCTAGGACTTGGGACCCCCACTTGTCTGTCAGTTTGTTGTACTGTGGGGCTTAGATGTTGCTGTGATGCTGGAAGCTATGCCACCAGTATTCAAATACCAGCAGGGTCACCCATCGCAGACAAGTTTCAGCTGAAATTCCAGACTAAGACAAATTAGGAAGAAGGACCTGGCAGTCTACTTCTGAAAAGATTTAGCCAGTATAAATCTTAGGAATAGCAGGGGAACTTTGTTTGATATAGTGCCAGAAGATGAGGCCCTCAGGTTGGAAGGCACTCAAAAAACTACTGGGAAAGAGCTGCCTCCTCAAAGTAGAGTCGACTTTAATGACGTGGATGGAGTCAAGCTTTTGGGACCTTCATTTGTTGATGTGGGACAACTCAAAATGAGGAGAAACAGCTGCAAACATCCATTAATAATCAGAACTTGGAATGTATGAAGTATTAGTCTAGTAAAATTGGAAATCCTAGGCATCAGTAAGTTGAAATGGACTGGTAATGGTCATTTTGCATTGGACAATCATATGGTCTACTATGCTGGGAATGGCAACTTGAAGAGGAATGACGTTGCATTCATCATCAAAAAGAACATTTCAAGTTCTATCCTGAAGTGCAATGCTGTCAGTGATAGGATAATATCCTTATGCCAACAAGAAAGACCAGTTAATATGACTATTATTCAAATTTACACACCAACCAAGGCCAAAGATGAAGAAATTAAAGATTTTTACCAACTTCTGCAGTCCGAAATTGATCAAACATGCAATCAGGATGCATTGATAATTACTGGAGATTGGAATGTGAAAGTTGGAAACAAAAACGAAGGATCAGTACTTGGAAAATATGGCCTTGGTGGTAGAAACCATGCCAGAGATCACATGATTAAACTTTGCAAGACCATCGACTCTTCATTGCAAATACCTTTTTTCATCAACATAAATGGTGACTACACAAGTGGACCTCACCAGATGAAATAAAAGGAATCAAATCAACTATATCTGTGGAAAGAGATGAAGGAGAAGCTCAATATCACCTGACTGAGGAACAGACCATCAATTGCTCGTATGAAAGTTCAAGTTGAAGCTGAAGGAAAGTAGAACAAGCACATGAGAGCCGAAGTATGACCTTGAGTATATCTCACCTGAATTTAGAGATCATCTCAAGAATAGATTTGACACACTGAACACTAATGACCAAAGACCAGATGAGTTGTGTAACGACATCAAGGACAACATACATGAAGAAAGCAAGAGGTCATTAAAAAGACAGGAAAGAAAAGACCAAAGTGGATGGCAGAAGAGACTCTGAAACTTGCTCTTGTAAAGGATAGGAAGAAATGATGAGGTGAAAGACTTGAACAGAAGATTTCAAAGGGCCTCTCGAGAAGACAAAGCAAAGTATTATAATGACATGTGCAAAGAACTGAAGATGGAAAGCCAAAAGGGAAGAATGGGCTCTTCATTTCCCAAACTGAAAGAACTGAAGAAAACTCAAGCCCCGAGCTGCAATGTTGAAGGATTCTCTGGGGAAAATATTCAATGACTCAGGAAGCATCAAGAGAAGACAGAAGGAATACACAGTCACTATATCAAAAAGAATTGGTCGGTGTTCAACCATTTCAGGAGGTACCATGTAGCAGGAACCAATGGCACTGAAGGAAGAAGTCCAAGCTGGATTGAAGGCACTGGCAAAAAACAAGGCTCCAGGAATTGACGGAATAACCATTAACATCACAGGCAAGAAAAGGTAAAATTTTGCTGAAGATCATTCAATAGTGGCTGCAGCGGTATATTGACAAGGAACCGCCAGAAATTCAAGCCAGATTCAGAAGAGGACGGGGAACCAGGAACATGATTGCCAACGTCAGATGGATCCTGGCTGAAAGCAGAGAATACCAGAAAGATGTTTTCCTGTGTTTAATGCAAAGGCCTTCGATTATGTAGATCGTAACAAATTATGGATAGCATTATGAAGAATGGGAGTTCTGGAACACTTAATTGTGCTCATGAGTAACCTGTACATAGCTCAAGAGGCAGTCGTTTGAACAGAACAAGCGGATACTATGTGTTTTAAAGTCAGGAAAGGTGTTCGTCCAGGTTGTACCCTTTCAGCATACTTATTTAATCTGTATGCTGAGCAAATAATCTGAGAAGCTGGACTATATGAAGAACAGGGCATCAGGATTGGAGGAAGACTCATTAACAACCTGTGTTATACAGACAACACAACCTTGCTTGCTGAAAGTGAAGGGGACTTGAAGCACTTACTGATGAAGATCAAAGACCACAGCCTTCAGTGTGGATTAAGCCTCAACATAAAGAAAACAAAAGTTCTCACTACTGGACCAATAAGCAACATCATGATAAATGGAGAAAATATTGAAGTTGTCAAGGATTTTATTTTACTTGGATCCATAATCAACACTCACGGAATTAGCAGTAAAGAAATCAAAAGACATATTGCATTGAGCAAATCTGCTGCAGAAAACCTCTTTGAAGATGTCACGTTGTCTGACTCAGGCCATCATGTTTCCAGTTGCCTCCTATGTATGTGAAATCTGGACGATAAATAAGGAAGACTGAAGAATTGATGCCTTTGAATTGTGGTGTTGGAGAATAATATTGAATATACCATGGACTGCCAAAAGAACAAACAAATCTGTCTTGGAAGAAGTACAATCAGAATGCCCCTTAGAAGCAAGGATGGGGAAACTTTGTCTCACATACTTTGGACATGTTGTCAGTAGGGATCAGTCCCTGGAAAAGGACATTAGGCTTGATAAAGTAGACAGTCAATGAAGAAGAGGAAGATGATAGATTAGATGGATTGACACAGTGGCTGCGACAATGGGCTTAAGGGTAACAACGATTGTAAGGATGGAGCAGAATCGAGCAGTGTTTCGTTCTGTTGTTCATGGGATTGCTATGAATCGGAACTGACTCAATAGCACCTAACAACAACAACAGAACTTGAGGGGAGCAGTGATGAGTAAACTGTGCAGCGTTTCTTTCTCGGGTGATGACATGTTCTAAAATTGACCATGGTGATGGTTGCCCATATTGTAAATATAGTAAAAGCCATTTAACTGTACACTTTAAACAGGTGAATTGCATGGCATGTGACTTACATCTTAATGTAGCTGCTAGAAAGAAAAAGAGAGCAAGGCTAAGACAATGGCTCATGATATCAGCATGACTAAAGCTGATCTAGTATAAATGATACTAAGATGTTGACGGAGAAAAATAGCCAGAAGTATGGAATATAGGAGAATATAGGACTTATAAAACACTGGAGGCATGTCTACTTTATTGAGCAGGAAAGCTGGACCCAGGCTCAAGAGTGTAACCACTGATCGCTGAGGGAGATGTTCATCACTGTGGGTGCACGAGGCTGTTGTGGCCTGATTCCATTAAACTCCATTCCCCAATCTACTGAACACCACAGAGAGAGATGGGCAGGTGCAGGGCCCTGTTCTTGACAGCAGATTTCTCACCATTAATTAAGAAACTGGCATATGGGGCTCTGTGTGGGCGGTGGGAGGAGGTGGATCAGAGAAAGAGGGAGGGAGCTAACATTTCTTGATATCAACTATTGTATTTGAGGCAGTCCATTAAGTACTCTGTTTACCTGTTAATCCGCATAGTAACCTTGTATGAAAAGTGTTATTATTTCCAATGTGGAGATGAGTAAATTAAGGCTGAAGGTGAACAGCGAATGTCACCCAGCTCCTACGTGACAGCACCTGAATATAAAACCAGGTTTGTTGTTGTTGTTAGGTGCCATTGAGCCCATTTTGACTCATAGTGATCTCATCCGACAGAGCACAACTTCTCCATAAGTTTCTCTGAACTTTTACTGAAGTAGATCACTTCATCTTTTTTCCATGTAGCCGCTGGGTGGATTCAAACTGCCAACTTTTTAGGCAGCCTAGCAATTAACCATTGTACCACCAGGAATCATACTTAAAGAAAAATATTTATATATATAAACTATGGCCACTTCTAGGTATATTTCTAACCAAATCCTGTGGCTTTCCCACTCAAACGTCCATTAATGTGATCCAAAATCTGATTCAGACAAACAGAGGAATTTGACTAACTAGAGTTGGGAGACTACAACAATTGAGGACATTCAAAAGCGCCACACAGGATTTGCCAAGGTACTGCTGCCCTGCCCTTACCAAGTTCAGGTTTTACTAATCCTATTCACTTTTGATTCCAGGGACTGGGTCTTGCCCTGCTATCTGAAGACAGAGAACCAAGGGGTCTAAGTTGACCATTAATATCCAACCTAGACTTGCTGACCACATCTGATTGTTCTCCTTTGCATATGGCCAAAGCACTCCCATTACAGCTCAATGTACACCTTAATTCCGAGTGTCCTCCAGGCACCCAGGTCCTGCTTTGTGTACCAAGGCTCCAGGCAGCTGCTGTGAGCTCAGAGGTCAGGCAGACACACGCTGAGGACGTGAGGACACCTGCCTCTATCGTGCAAAGACAGAACAAATGACAACATTTGTTGCCTTGGATGTGAGCAGTACAGGCAGCATGTGTGAGGGCTCGCAAGCTCTCTTTTCTTCACGAGCATGGGTCCCTCTTTTCATATCTGGAGCAGGGAACAGATGTTTCATCAAAAGACACATTTAAAATAAAGATAATTATGCAGTAAGAGGCTTAATTACATCAGCTTATTCAGGTCCACTTAATTGCCTGACAGCCTGAGAGCCTCCCACTTATTTGCGGCAGAGGCTCTCATGTTTTGCTGGTTTATCAAATCCTTTGATGGCTCAAGGAAGATGTTATTGACTTATAAATTTGGAAAATATCAATTCCTTATATACAGCTGGTAGAGAAAAATGTAAATATTTTTAACAAGCAATAAAGAATCATCTTTTTCCTAGAGGTGGGTTACGTAATCCTATAAATGATTAATAGATTACTGTGAGAGGTGAGCCTGAACTAGATATTTCATATTTAGTTGTCTCTTGGTCATATTTGAATATTTATGTCAAATTAAAATCACAGGGAGAAGGTGATTTTCTAATTTAAGGAGGCCATTTGAAGCATGTGACAATCAGGCAATTGACCAAAAAAAAAAAAAAAAAAAAAAAAATTATGGGGCTATTTCCCTCTCTCTCCAGCTTTTCACGCATAGCTTAGTTCAGCTTTAGATGAGTGTCCTATCTCCCTTTTTTCCCCTCTAGATCACCAACATTTTGAAGAATGCTTTTTTTCTCCTTACTGCTTCTATTTTCTCACCATTCATTTCCCCTACAATAGCTTGCATTCTGACTCCTACCATCTCCAGTCTTCAGGGAGGGGAAAAAAAGTCAAACTTAGTGATTCTTTTTTAGTCCTTACCCCTTATGTAGCTCTGGTGGCACAGTGATTAAGAGCTCATTTGAAATCTACCAGCAGCTCCTTAGAAACCCTATGGGGTAGTTCCACTCTGTGGAGTCTTCTATAATAATCTCCTTGCTTCTAGTCTTTAAAATTTGCATTGTGTTCTCCATGCTGCTTCCAAAGTTATCTTTCTATTCTATTATCTATTGTATCTACTATATTTTGTTAAATCCTTAGGTAAAAGTATGACCTGAGTATATACCAGCTGAATTTAGAGAGATGTCAAGAAGATATTTGATGCCTTGAACCCTAATGACCGAAGACCAGATGAGTTGTGGAATGACTTCAAGGACTTCATACATAAAGATAGCAAGAGGTCACTGAAAGACAGAAAAGAAAGAATTTCATAAGGTCGTAATACATACATATATATATGTATCTGTTTTACTCCCTCTAGAACTTCAATTTAGTTCAGTATCTCATGTAGCATAATTAGTTGTTTACATCAGTGTTGCAAACTCAATTCCTTCAGGGGTCAGGTGGGTAATGTAATTGTGTGATGTGGCCAAATGTAAGTCAGCAAAGAATGACTTGAAGGGTACATTACCAGCTTAAAACATTCAAATTAGAAACTCAACAAAACAAGCAAACAAAACAGGGCCTTGGATCAAGTTTGTCTACTGGCCACAAGTTTGCTAACCGTGAGTCTACATAAATATCTGATTCCATGACTAAAGTATAAGTTCTTGCAAAACAGGCACCATAAACGCCTTCCCTAGACCCTATGGTGTTTAGCATAGGCCTCTTTACAGAGTAGATACCCAATAGATGTCTGCTAAATTGAATTTAAAAAAGTAAAAACTTCTCTTTAATCTTCAGATTGATAGTGATTTTGCTTCTATAGAATATGCCCATACCAAAGTAATCTAAAACTACTAAAATGGTTTGGTTAAAATTCCCCCTCTTCTACAGCTTTGAGGTAAGTGATGAGACACCAAGGCCAAAAATTTTAAATTGGTCTGATTCCTTGTTCCTGACCTCAAAAGTCATAAAACAGATGCCTGGTTTCCCAGTGGCCCTGAAGATGTGGTCTGCTCAATGGGCCTGAGAGGTTTAACCACTAAGATACATTTTGTTTACTGCCCACAAGCACTGTTTAAAATCAGAGCATTACTCAGGGAAGCCTTGAATGAGGCTCAGGTGTGCCTCAAAAGTGTGCCTGTGAGAACAATGCCTCTAGCCAGTTGTTCATTCTATAGGTTCCCACTAGCCAATACATCAGTCTAATTGATGGAGAAATCTTGGTATGAGGTTTTCAAAACACAGAAGATGAAAGAGAATTGTTTCAAGGAAACCAAGATCCAAAAAAACACTGTCAATTACTGTTGGCTTTCTGACAAGGAAGATTTATGGGTAATCTTGTTTTATAAAAATTATAAAGCCCCTGAGCTAAAAATAAGTGCTTGAACCCAAACCAGAGGATGAAAAGATTATTTTGTCATTCAGGAATGTGTGTGCCTTCATGTTCTACCACTGTTGACTTTGTGTGAATTTATACATACTAATTTTCTTGGTATGAAGTTTAAGATTGTCTTTAAAATAGCAGGGCCTACTTAAGATGAATTTACCAAGTTAATCTTAAAGGAGGAGAAAGATAATTGTCCTGTAAAGATTTGAAACCCATGCTCATGCGTAGAGTAATTCTAAACAAATGTGGCTAAATTTTGGAAATCTTTCCAATAAACTTTGAGGTTTCAAAATTAGGTATTATCATTCTGTGGCTACATTAACTACTATTTTTAAGGGTAGCCACGAAGATTGACCTTAAGCAACTGGAACTCTTTAAATTCTTTTTCTTGTATTTATTTAAATGTCGTTAGAACAAGTTTTGAATTGATTTTTGCACGACTTTGCCCAGATTTCTTCAAACATATTTTTTAGACAGGCGAATAGAGTTTACTAATATATTATGTGTTGTTTTTGTTGTTGTTAGGTGCCGTTGAGTCGGTTCAAACTCATAGCGATCCTATGCACAACAGAACGAAACACTGCCCGGTCCCAAGCCATACTCGCAATCGTTGCTATGCGTGAGCTCACTGTTGCAGCCACCGTGTCAATCCACCTCGTTGAGGGTCTTCCTCTTTTCTGCTGACCCTGTACTCTGCCAAGCATGATGTCCTTCTCCATGGACTGATCCCTCCTGACAACATGTCCAAAGTATGTAAGACGCAGTCTCACCATCTTTGCTTCTAAGGAGCATGCTGGTTGTACTTCTTCCAAGACAGATTCGTTCATTCTTTTGGCAGTCCATGGTATATTCAATATTCTTCGCCAACACCATAATTCAAAGGTGTCAATTCTTCTTTGGTCTTCCTTATTCATTGTCCAGCTTTCACATGCGTATGATGCTATTGAAAATACCGTGGCTTGGGTCAGGCACACCTTAGTCTTCAGGATGACACCTTTGCTCCTCAACACTTTGAAGAGGTCCTTTGCAGCAGATTTGCCCAATGCAATGCGTCTTTTGATTTCTTGACTGCTGCTTCCATGGCTGTTAATTGTGGATCCAAGTAAAATGAAATCCTTGACAACTTCAATCTTTTCTCTGTTTATCATGATGTTGCTCATGGGTCCAGTTGTGAGCATTTTTGTTTTCTTCATGTTGAGGTGTAATCCATACTGAAGGCTGTGGTCTTTGATCTTCATCAGTAAGTGCTTCAAGTCCTCCTCATTTTCAGCAAGCATGGTTGTGTCATCTGCAAATCCCAGGTTATTAATGAGTTTTCCTTCAATCCTGATGTCCAGTTCTTCTTCATATAGTCCAGCTTCTTGGATTATTTGCTCAGCATACAGATTGAATCAGTATGGTGAAAGGATACAACCTTGACGTACACCTTTCCTGACTTTAAACCATGCAGCATCCCCTTGTTCTGCTCGAACAACTGCTTCTTCATCTAAATACAGTTTCCTCATGAGCACAATTAAGTGTTCTGGAATTCCCATTCTTCTCAAAGTTATCAATAATTTGTTATGATATACACAGTCGAATGCCTTTACATAGTCAATAAAACACAGGTAAACATCCTTCTGGTATTCTCTGCTTTCAGCTAGGATCCATCTGACAACAGCAATGATATCCCTGGTTCTATGTCCTCTTCTGAAACCGGCCTGAATTTCTGGCAGTTCCCTGTCGATATACCGCTGCAGCCGTTTTTGAAGGATCTTCAGCAAAATTTTGCTTGCGTGAAGAAAATCAGAGCAAGTCCATGAGAACCAAAATATGACCTTCAGTGTATCCCACCTGAATTTAGAGACCATCTCAAGAATAGATTTGATGCATTGAACACTAGTGACCGCAGACCAGACAAGTTGTGGAATGACATCAAGGGCATCATACGTGAAAAAAGCAAGAGGTCACTGAAAAGACAGGAAAGAAAGAAAAGACCAAGGTGGATGTCAGAGGAAACTCTGAAAGTTGCTTTCGAACTTCGAGCAGCTAAAGCAAAAGGAAGAATTGATGAAGTGAAAGAACTGAACAGAAGATTTCAAAGGGCTTCTCAAGAAGACAAATTAAAGTATTATAATGACGTGCAAAGAGCTGGAGATGGAAAACCAAAAGGGAAGAACACGCTTGGTGTTTCTCAAGCTGAAAGAACTGAACAAAAAATTCAAGGCTCGAGTTGCAATAGTGAAGGATTCTATGGGGCAAATACATTATATAGGACAACCTAAGTCTCTAACATTTACTGTATAGTTTTACAACTCTGCTTTTTAGCTTGCATCTTGGGACATTCCCAGTAAATCAAAAACTTGTCTCAGTTCCTACTAGCCGTACTTGAAATGTTTTGAGTTTTCTATTGATCTTTGCATTTTAATTTCCCAACATTTACCCCATTCTCTAAGGAGACCTAGTGGTGCAGTGGTTAAGAGCTTGACTGCTAACCAAAAAGTCAGTAGTATGAATCCTGCAACCACTCCTTGGAAACTCTATGGGGTGTTACTACTCTGTCCTATAGGGTTGCTGTGAGTCGGAATCGACTTGACAGCAATGGGTTTGAATTTTTTGGTTTGGTACATCCCATTTTCTATTCCAGAAATATAGACCTTTCCTCTCCTGTATTCTTCCATTGAAGATATAGTATGCTATTTTGTTGTTAATATTCAGTGTTCACATTAGTATGACCATATAAATATATAAGTAAAAATATAAATATGACCTCATATACCATGATTTTTGTGTTACATCATATTTACCATACTCGAAATCCTTTTTAATTTTCCTGGAGTTAATAATATGCATGGTTTAAGCTGGGCATGTAGTCTCTCATTCATTTCTTGTTGAGTTATATGTGGCCACATCACACAATTGTATCTTCCACTTGACTCCTGAAGGAATTGTTTTCTGTGATCCAATAAACCTTACTAATGCTTTCAGAAAGAACTCTGAAACTCCTTTCAATCCATTCCAACGCAGGTCGTTTATTGATTCCTTTTGTTTTTTGGGAAACTTCCTTCTGGAACCCTCCATCCTCCCACTCTTATCTGTATTGGTTTTTCTCTAGGCCCACTTCACAACTGTTGTCCTGGAATGTTTGCTCTCAGAAGTGGCAGATTTAAAAAAAAAAAAAAAAAAAAAAAGGCCAGATTCCTTCACTCTTCCTTGAATCTATATCCCTTGCAATGTGACTTTATAGCTGTTTCCATCAAGTAGTGAGATCGATTTTCCCTTCCCTTGAATCTTGGCTGCTTTTATGACTTGGTTTGGCCAAAAGAACACAGTGGAATTAACTTTGTGCCTCTTCATTCTAGGCACACTTCCTCTCTACTCTTGGAAAACTGCTGCCACAATGACACCAAATATGATCCATCCCAGCTGAGCCTGTCTAAGATTAGGTAGCTGCCAGTTGACCCAGAGACTGCAGACACTTGAAACCAGCCAAGAGCGAAAGAACTGCCCAGAAGACCCAAGCTCAACTTGCCAACTTGTAGAACATTGAGCTAAATGAGTGGTTGTTGTTTTAAGTCCCTCAGTTTTGCAAGGGTTTGTTATACAAAATCTGATGCAACTGGCTCCAAGAGTGTGCCCAAGAAATTTTTGAGAGGAAGACAGTATCTCGAATACATGGTAATGGTATTGATCCTCATTAGGCCCTAGGGATGTGGGATTCTGAAGCATTAGCAATAGCTTTGATTCAAGAATATGTTGAGAGTACTTTTCTTTCTTTTTTTTTTGTTGTTTGAGACATAATTGATATACTATAAAATTCACCTTTTTAAAGTGTATTATTTTTTTTATTTTAGTATATTCACAAGACTGTGAGATTATTACCACTATCTAATTCTAAAGCGGCACTGGGTTAATTCCAAAACATTTTTATGACCCCTAAAAGAAAACCCACATCCATTAGTGATCACCATCCAATCCCCTTTCCTGTAGACCCTGACAACCACTAATCTACTTTCTGCCTCTATAGAGTTGCCTATTCTGGAATTTCATATATATAGAACCATACAATATATAGTTTTCTGTGCCTGGCTTCTTTCATTTAGTCTAATGTTTTCAAGGTTCATTCATGTTGTAGCATGAATCAGTATTACACTCCTTTTTATGGCTGAGTAATATTCCATTGTATGGATATGCCACATTTTATTTACCTATTCACCAGTTGATGGACATTTAGGTTGTTTGCACATTTTGGCTATTATAAGTCATTCTGCTGTAAGTGTGCACAAGATTTTGTGTAAACATATATTTTTCAATTCCCTTGGGTATGTACTTAGAAGTAGAATTGCTGGATCATGTGATAAATCTGTTTAACTTTTTGAGGAACTGCCAGACTGTTTTCCAAAGTAGCTGACCATTTTACGCTTCCACCAGCAATGTATGAGGGTTCCAATTTTTCAACCTCCTCACCAACACTTGTTATTGTATGTCTTTTTTATTTTTTTTTTTTAGTGGATGTAGATTCTTATTATGATTTTGATATGCATTTTCCTGATGGGTAATGATGTTGAACATCTTTTCATGTGCCTATTGGCCATTAATATATCTTCTTTGGGTAACTGTCTATTCAAATTCTTTGCCCTTTTTGAGATTGGGTTATTTACCTTTTTACTGTTGAGTTGTCAGAGTTTTTAAAATGTATTTTGGGTGCTAAACCCTTATCATACATATGATTTGTACATATTGTCTCCCATTCTGTAGATTGTCTTTTCACTTTCTAATGGTGTCCTTAGAAGTACAAAAGTTTTAAATTTTGATAAAATCCAATTTATCTATTTTTTCTTTGGTTTCTTTTGTTTTAGGTATCATACCTAATAAACCATTACTTAATCCAAGGTCATGAAAATTTACACCTATGTTTTCTTTAAGTACTTTACAGTTTTAGCGTTTACATTTCCAAGTTAATTTTTTTGTATGGTTTAAGGTGGGTCCGATTTTGTTCTTTTGTATGTGGATATTCAATTGAAAACATTTTTCTACTTGGATATATATAGTGTGAAAATGAAATACTTCCTTAAGCAATTCTGATACAAGAGAGGGAGGTAGTAGCACAAGCTGAAAAATGACTTCTCACAAGATACTGTGTAGGAACCCAAAGAGTAAAGGGCAAGGGAAACTAAGGAATTCAAACATTGTATGGAATAGACAGATCCCTCGAATAATACCTGGTGACTGGGGCTCCCATTATTTCAAATTTTAACTTTGCAAGAAGGTAGCAACATCTCAAATGCCACTCTTTGAGGAATGAAATATTAAGTTTGAAGAGATTACCTGCAAAAATGGTGAAAGAATAATGCCAACATTAACGTGTTGCTGGGACTGATTTTAACTTCACAGCTTGTGGATTCTGGGCAATAGACATAAACTGATTGCACCTAGTGATGCTGAAACCAAGTTTTTCCATCTACTCCTTCCCTCAGACATCACTGAACTCTCTCTATGTGGCCTCTAGCAAATCTTAGAACTAGGTTCTCAGAATTCACTTTTGCCCGCAGTAACTGTTCTAAGAGCTAGGCAATGCATGTAAAAGCTGGACAATGAATAAGGAAGATCAAAGAAGAATTGATGCCTTTGAACTATGGTGTTGGTGAAGAATGTTGAATATACCACGGACTGCCAAAAGAATGAATAAATCTGTCTTGGAAGAAGTAAACAAGAATGCTTCTTACAAACAAGGATGATGAGACTTCATCTCACGTGCTTTGGACGTGTTATCAGCAGGGGATCAGTCCCTGGAGAAGGGCATCAGGCTTGGTAATGTAGAGGGTCAGCAAAGAAGAGGAAGACCAATGGATTGATACAGTGCCTGCAACAATGGGCTCAAGCACAATGATTGTGAGGATGGCTCAGAACTCAGCAGTGTTTTGTTCTTTTGTACATGGGGTTGCTATGAATTGGAACCGACTTGATGGCACCTAACAACAGCAACACGCTTCATAATTGCAATGTATTTCTTATAAACCACATAAAGTTGGGTCTTATTTTTTTTATCCAATTTGATAATTATGCCTCTTAATCACTATATTTAGTTCATTTATATTTAATGTAATTATTGGTGTAGTTGCATTTAAGTCCTTCATGTTGATGTTTATTTTCCAATTAATTAATTTACTCTTTGTTCTATCATTCCTCCTTTCCTGTCTTCTGAGTGAATTGCATTTATTTTAGCACTCCATTTTATATTATGTATTGTTATGGATTAAATTATGTCCCCCCAAAAGATACGTTGAAGTCATAATCTCTGGTACCTGTAAGCACAGTGTTTGGAAAGAAGGTCTTTGAAGATGTTATCAGTTAACAAGAGGTCTTCCTGGAGCATGTTGTTGTTAGGTACCGTTGAGTCAGTTCCGACTCATAGCGACCCTATGCACAACAGAACGAAACAGTGCCTGCTTCTGCGCCATCCTTACAATTGTTGTTATGCTTCAGCTCATTGTTGCAGCCACTGTATCAATCCACCTTATTGAGGGTCTTCCTCTTTTCCACTGACCCTGTACTCTGCCAAGCATGATGTCCTTCTCCACGGACTGATCCCTCCTGACAACATGTCCAAAGTATGTAAGACGCAGTCTCGCCATCCTTGCTTCTAAGGAGCATGCTGGTTGTACTTCTTCTAAGACAGATTTTTTCATTCTTTTGGCAGTCCATGGTATATTCAATATTCTTCGCCAACACCATAATTCAAAGGTGTCAATTCTTCTTTGGTCTTCCTTATTCATTGTCCAGCTTTCACATGCATATGATGCTATTGAAAATACCGTGGCTTGGGTCAGGCACACCTTAGTCTTCAGGATGACACCTTTGCTCCTCAACACTTTGAAGAGGTCCTTTGCAGCAGATTTGCCCAATGCAATGCGTCTTTTGATTTCTTGACTGCTGCTTCCATGGCTGTTAATTGTGGATCCAAGTAAAATGAAATCCTTGACAACTTCAATCTTTTCTCTGTTTATCATGATGTTGCTCATGGGTCCAGTTGTGAAGATTTTTGTTTTCTTCATGTTGAGGTGTAATCCATACTGAAGGCTGTGGTCTTTGATCTTCATTAGTAAGTGCTTCAAGTCCTCTTCACTTTCAGCAAGCACGGTTGTGTCATCTGCATAACGCAGATTGTTAATGAGTCTTCCTCTGAACTCGATGCCCAGTTCTTCTTCATATAGTCCAGCTTCTCGTATTATTTGTTCAGTGTGCAGATTAAATAGGTATGGTGAAAGAATACAACCCTGACGCACACCTTTCCTGACTTTAAACTAACCAGTATCCCCTTGTTCTGTCCAAACAACTGCCTCTTGATCTATGTAAAGATTCCTCATGAGCACAATTAAGTGTTCTGGAATTCCCATTCTTCGTGGTGTTATCCATAGTTTGTTATGATCCACACAGTCAGATGCCTTTACATAATCAATAAAACACAGGTAAACATCCTTCTGATGTTCTCTGCTTTCAGCCAGGATCCATTTGGCATCAGCAATGATATCCCTTGTTCCACATCCTCTTCTGAAACCAGCCTGAATTTCTGGCAGTTCCCTGTTGATATACCGCTGCACCCATTTTTCAATGATCTTCAGCAGAATTTTGCTTGTGTGTGATATTAATGACATTGTTCTGTAATTTCCACATTGGGTTGGATCACCTTTCTTAGGAATAGGCACAAATATGGATCTCTTCCAGTCAGTTGGCCAGGAAGCTCCCATATTTCTTAGGGTAGATGAGTGAGCACCTCCAGTGCTGTATCTGTTTATTGAAACATCTCAATTGATATTCCATCAATTCCGGGAGCCTTGTTTTTCACTGATGCCTTCAAAGCAGCTTGGACTTCTTCCTTCAGTACCATCAGTTCCTGATCATATGCCACCTCTCGAAATGGTTGAATATCGACTAATTCTTTTGGTATAATGACTCTGTGTATTCTTTCTGTCTTCTTTTGATGCTTCCTGCGTCGTTTAATATTTTCCCCATGGAATCCTTCACTATTGCAACCCGGGGCTTGAATTTTTTCTTTAGTTCTTTCAGCTTGAGAAACACCGAGCATGTTCTTCCCTTTTGATTTTCCATCTCCAGCTCTTTGCACGTGTCATTACAATATTTTATCTTCTTGAGAGGCCCTTTGAAATCTCCTGTTCAATTCTTTTACTTCATCAATTCTTCCTTTTGCTTTAGCTGCTCGACACTCAAGAGCAAATTTCAGCGTCTCCTCTAACATCCACCTTGGTCTTTTCTTTCTTTCCTGTCTTTTCAGTGACCTCTTGCTTTCTTCATGGATGATGTCCTTGATGTCATTCCACAACTCGTCTGGTCTTCGGTCACAAGTGTTCAATGCGTCAAATGTATTTTTCAGATGATCTCTAAATTCGGGTGGGATATACTCAAAGTCATATTTTGGCTCTCGTGGACTTGCTCTGATTTTCTTCAGTTTCAGCTTGAACTTGCATATGAGCAATTGATGGTCTGTTCCACGGTCGGCCCCTGGCCTTGTTCTGACGGATGATATTGAGCTTTTCCATTGTCTTTTTCCACAGATGTAGTCAGTTTGATTTCTGTGTGTTCCATCTGGCGAGGTCCATGTGTATAGTTGCCATTTATGTAGGTGAGAGAAGGTATTTGCAACAAGGAAGTCGTTGGTCTTGCAAAATTCTATCATTCGATCTCTGGCATTCTTTCTATCAACAAGGCCATATTTTCCAACTACTGATCCTTCTTCTTTGTTTCCAACTTTTGCATTCCAATCGCCAGTAATTATCAATGCATCTTGATTGCACGTTCAATCAATTTCAGACTGCAGCAGCTGATAAAAATCTTCTATTTCTTTATCTTTGGCCCTAGTGGTTGGTGCATAAATTTGAATAACAGTCGTATTAACTGTTCTTCCTTGTAGGTGTATGGATATTATCCTATCACTGACAGCGTTCTACTTCAGGATAGATCTTGAAGTGTTTTTTTTCTTGACGATGAATGCAACACCATTCCTCTTCAAGCTGTCATTCCCAGCATAGTAGACTATATGATTATCTGATTCAAAATGGCCAATACCAGTCCATTTCAGCTCACTAATGCCTAGGATATCAATTTTTATGCATTCCATTTCATTTTTTACCATTTCCAATTTTCCTAGATTCACATTTCAGTTTCCAGTTATTAATGGATGTTTGCAGCTGTTTCTTCTCATTTTGAGTCCTGCCGCATCAGTAAATGAAGGTCCTGAAAGCTTTAGTCTATCCACGTCATTAAGGTCAACTCTACTTTGAGGAGGCAGCTCTTCTCCAGTCATCTTTTGAGTGCCTTCTAACCTGGTGGACTCATCTTCCAGCACTATATCAGACAATGTTCTGCTGCTATTCATAAGGTTTTCACTGGCTAATGCTTCTCAGAAGTAGACTGCAAGGGTCCTTTTTCCTAGTCTGTCTTAGTCTGGAAGCTCACCTGAAACCTGTCCTCCATGGGTGACCCTGCTGGTATCTGAAAACCGGTGGCATAGCTTCTAGCATCACAGCAACACACAAGCCACAACAATATCACAAACTGACAGACACATGGGGGAAAAAGAGGCTTACATAAGTGGAAAAACATACCTTGTTCATGGATAGGAAATATCAATTTTACCGAATGCGATCTACCGATACAATTCAATCCCGATCCAGATTCCAATGACTTTTTTTTAATGAGATGGAGAAACAAATTACCAGGTTTATATGGAAAGGGAAAAGGCCCCAGATAAGTAAAGCATTACTGAAGAAAAAGAACAAAGTTGGAGGCCTCACACTACCTGATTTTAGAACTTATTATACCACCATGGTAGTCAAAACAGTCTGGTACTGGTACAACAAAAGATGCATAGACCAATGGAACAGAACTGAGAACCCAGGCATGAATATATCCACCTATGAGCAGCTGATATTTGAAAAAGGCCTAAAATCCATTAAATGGGGAAAAGACAGTCTCTTTAATAACTGGTGCTGGCATAACTGGATACCCACCTATTAAAAAAAAAATGAAACAGGACCCATACCTCACACCATACCCAAAAACTAACTCCAAATGGATCAAAGATCTAAATATAAAACCTAAAAGGATACAGATCATGGAAAAAAAGATGACAATGCTAGGGGCCCTATTACACAGCATAAATAATATACGAACCATAACTAACAGTGCACAAACACTAGAAAAGAAAGTGGATAACTGGGAGCTCCTAAAAATTAAGCACTTATTGTCATCAAAAGACCAAAAGAGTAAAAAGAAAACCTACAAACTGAGGAAAAATTTTTGGCTATGACATGTCACATAAGGGCCTAATCTCTAAAATCTGCAAGATACTGCAACACCCAACAACAGAAAGACAAATAACCCAATTAAAAAATGGGCAAAGGATATGAACAGGCACTTCACCAAAGAAGACATTCAGGCAGCTAACAGATACATGAGGAAATGCTCACCATCATTACCCATTAGAGAAATGCAAATCATAATAAAATGAGATACGATCTCACCCCAACAAGGCTGGCACTAATTCAAAAATCACAAAATAACAAATGTTGGAGAGGTTGTGGGGAGATTGGAACTCTTATGGACTGCTGGTGGGGATGTAAAAAGGTATAACCATTCTGAAACACAATATGGCACTTCCTTAAAAAGCTAGAAATAAAAATACCATACAATCCAGTAATCCCACTCCTAGGAATATACCCGAGAGAAATAAGAACCATCAAACAAATAGACATATGCACACCCACATTCATTGCAGCATCGTTCACAATAGCAAAAAGTGGAAGCAACCTAAACGTCCATCAACAGATGAATGGATAAACAAATTGTGGTACATACACACAATGGAATGTTATGCAATGGTAAAGAGCAATAATGAATCTGTGAGACATCTTTCAGCATGGATGAATATGGAGAGCATTACGCTGTGTGAAATAAGTCAGTCACAAAAGGACAAATATTGTATGAGACCACTATTATAAGAATTCAAGAAAAGGTTTACACACAAAAAAAATTCTTTGATGGTTATCAGGATGGGGAGGGAGGAGAAGGGAAAATCACTAACCAGGTAGTAGAGAAGTACCAACTTTGGTGAAGGGAAGGACAACACACAATACAGGTGAAGTCAGCACAACTGGACCACAGTGAAAGCAAAGACATTTCCTAGACACATCAAAACACTTTGAAGGACAGAGTAGCTGGGAACGGGGCCTGGGGACCACAGTTTTGGGAGATATTTAGGTTAATAGGCATAACATAGTTTAGAAACAAAGTGTTCTACATCCCACTTTGGTGAGTAGCGTCCGGGGTCTTGAAGCTTGCCTTTGGTCATCTAAGATATATCTATTGGTCCCACCCCACTTGGAGCAAAGGAGAATGAAAAAGACACAAGGAAAATACTAGCCCAGAGGACTAAGGGACCAAATGAACCAGGGACGCCTGAGACCAGAAGAACTAGATGGTGCCTGGCTACCACCAATGACCCCCCTGACAGGGAACACAACAGAGAGTCCAGGACAGAGTAGGAGAAAAATGTAGAACAGAATTCAAATTCACATAAAAAGACCAGACTAAATGATCTGACAGAGACTGGAGGAACTCGAAACGATGGCCCCTGAATGCTCTGTTAATCCAGAACTGAACCATTCCCGAAGCCCACTCTTCAGACAAAGATTAGACAGGAATATAAAACAAAAAATAATACTTATGAGAAACATGCTTCTTAGTTCATTCAGATGTACAAGACCAAATGGGCAGCCCCTGACCAAAAGCAGGATGAAAAGGCAGGAAGGAAAGGGAACTAGTCAAGTGGACGCAGGGTATCTGGGGTGGAAAGGGAGTGTGTACTGTCACATTGTGGGGATTGCAACCAATGTCACAAAACAATATATGTATACATTTTTGGATGAGAGATTAACTAGAGCGGTAAACTTTCACTTAAAGCACAATTAAAAAAACAAAACAGCCAATGAAAACCCTGTGGATCATAACCATCTGACTCACAACCAATCATGGGTATGGCATGGGATTGGGCAGTGATTCGTTCCACTATGCATGGGGTCTCTATGACTCAGGGGTCAACTGGAAAGCAGCTAACAACAACATAACTTTATTTGGGGAGATAATACCTTATACACTAAATGGAAAATACCAGAAACACTGATGCTTATTAGCAAAAATCGATTCATATGGAGGAAATAGATTTGTGACAATAATAATTTCTTTCATTAAGTTCAAATGGTCTGGCTTTAGGTACACAAAATAAACATAATACAGGTGTAGTAGGATCTATTCACCTGCCTTTCCTTTTTTCTCTCTTCCCCCTTCTTGAGCCTCTCTCTATAGCTCTCCGCTTATTCCCCTCTCCTCTTTGTTTTCCTCTTATCCACATCTTCCCTCATTTCCATCCTCTTCACTCCATACACCCCATTTGACTTTTATTAGAATGCATGTAAAGGAGATGATAAAACTAAGTAAATAATTTATTTAGGGCAGAATAGGCCAATGAAGAGACCCTGAAATATTATAACCTCTTCTAAGGGTGGGCCAGTTTCTATTACCATCATTTAGTGGGAAAGAATTCTCCAGGCTGAGGGGCTGGCTAAGCCTGTTAGGGTCTGGGGCAGGGTTACTACCTCTCCAGGGCTCTTTAGTTGGTGAGTTTTGACGATAAAACCATCTCTGACTACAGGAGATTTTCATTTGATGAGTGGTCTGAACATCTACTTAGTGGTTATAAAATATTTGCTGCTGAAAGCCACAGAGCATTGATAAACAGATCCTGGACAGTTGAGTTATTGCAATCTACTTAACATGAGGAGAACAAATTATGAGTAAAATGTTCCTGTTTAATAGCCTTACTCAGGGCAGAGAGGCGCTCAAGGCTGGAGTTAACCCTGCATGCGCTGCACCTGGCCATGATCCCAGAAAAGGCTGTGCAGGCATTGAAGTGATTCAGGTGGATTTTACATTAGGACTAAGGTACACAGAGAGGAAATTTAGAAAGGTCCATCTGGAAAAGGAAATAAACAATTTGTGAAACTGCTGAATGGTATTGAATACGCTGCCTAGACTCCCTCTGTGACTTGCATTTCATCTTCCTTAGATTACACATGTTTAGGCTTATTAAATCTTATCCTTAGCATAGTACTGGAGTCTTTTAAGCTATTGGGGGAAGGGAAGAAATATTTTTCTGTTCCCCATTAGTCATTGGACCTAAGTCAATCATCTTAGTCTGGGTATTATAAATATGCTGAAAACTCCTTTTCTGTACTTCCAGGGTTATAATTTTCTTTAATATTATGTGCAGAAATGGATGGATTCATCTCATTCATGGGAAACAATCTAGGAATGTGTCTCCTGTGCACACTATTTTAAAAAGTGAATTGAAAATAGTATTGGTTTCTCAATCTGCTCCCTAATATTTGCATTTGGGGGTATGTATGGAAGGCATGAGGGCATTGGTGTTTCCTTGATAGGTGACCCAGGTTTGATCTCTGGCCAACACACCTCATATATAGCCACCACCCATCTGTCAGTGGATGTTTGCGTGTTGCTATGATGCTAAACAGGTTTCAGGGGAGCTTCCAAACTAAGACAGACTAGGAAGAAATGTGTGACAACGTAATTCCAAAAATCAGGCAATGAAAACCTTATAGATCACAAAGGGCTGATCTGCACCAGTCTTGGGATGGCGCAGGATAATGTTTCCTTCCATTGTGCATGGGGTCGCCATGAGTCAGGGTCTCACTCAATAGCAACAACAACAACAACAACAATGGAAGGCACGGGTTTGAAAGTGAGTCAAAGTGTTCTAGTGGATAGTGGGGAAACCATTTCTCTGTTGTTCATGACCTGAATGTTGTTCTGAGGATCTTGGTTAAGCAGGCTACAGGGTAGGTGGTGTTTGAGCCTTAGCCTAGTTGGATGTCACATTACTGTCCTGCATCTCCACTGTAGTCACTAGCATTCTGCATGCTCACCTCCACTTCCCACAACCACAACCACGCACACGCATACACATGTACACGCCCAAGACTTAGGCTCTGATTGCTAGGAAGCTTTTACTCCTACAAGCCATTTTACTCTTTCCTTGACCTCCAAGGCTGGAATCTACCTGTAGAATCCAGAGACTCTGCTGACACGGAATTGGAAAATAAACGTATGCAAAATGTACATTAAAAAAAAAGAAAAAATACAAGGAACCAAATTAAAGACACCCAGTATTTCTCAATTGGCATACTCCCAATAGCTTCGAATTGGTTTTCCTGAGCCAAGAACTTTCTTAAATGAAATGCACCAGGCTAGGAAGGCTTTTAAGACCTCTTCACCTTAAAGTATGAACTCTGAATGGGGCCCTAGAAAGCAAAGTCTAGATTTGGCATGCCACTTAAAGCGTGATTAGTAGAGTATCAGCATGCTAGAAATAGCTATATTTGTGAACCTCCTGTTCTCTTGCTCTTGACTGCCAGCCAAGCCCCAAATCAATCCCAGAGAATGAAAACTAAGATAATAATGAGAAAATAGACTTTTTGTGCCAAAACTCAAGAAAACATCTTATTCTCCATATGCTGACTTTGAGCCACATAAAACAAGGAGCAGTGACCTTGGCCTGCTGGTCCTGTCTTCAGGGTGGCTTGTTGTGTCATTACACACGTATCCTCCCTGTGCTTTAGTTCTCAGTTTCTTTAGTAAACCAGGGACCAATTTTTCTAGCTCTGTCATGTGGAGTATAATGTATTTCTTATAGCTGGTGCTTTCAATCAGCAAAGATATTTTTTGGGGGAAGGTTTTTAGTAGTGCCAGATATTAAGTCTAATTCCAGCTCTGAGTTAGTATGAGTCTGACTTTTTTTTTTCCTCTTTTCCATTGAAATACGTCCTTGTACGTGACTTGACAAGCTGTTGTAAAATGTTTAGAAAGGTCTCTTTTGTTTTGAGGTTGCACTTGATTGGGTCTGAATCTGAGCTGGGTGGGGGAGGGAACACACTTTTGACTTTTCCTTTCCATATAGCCGGGTGGGCATTTACTGCCGCTATGTGTTATGAAGAACTAGCCATAAATCAGTACTCATTTTCCATTTTCTTCTTATCGATGGAATTGCTGTAGGAAAACAGCTTGTCTCCCAGCTCCTGGAGCCCTGCAGGACTGAAAGCTGCACACAATAAAAGTTGTTTTGACAGAAAACTGACCAAACTTGACAATGGGCAGAGGGGGAAGGCAGAAGGAGGGGTAGAGGGTGTACATGCTTGTCTGTGTTGAATCATGGCCCTCTCTCTCTTTTTTTCTTTGTTAAATTACTTTTTCATATGAAGGACACAAAGGGAACAGCCCCTACTGGCAGCCAGAAGGCAGAAAACAAACCCTTTGAAATTTCTAATTTGTTTATAGATGGTCCTCCAGGAGCCGGCTGGAAAATAATTTTGTCTGCCAGAGACAGCAAACAGCTACCCGAGGGTGTTGTGGTGAAAAAAATGACTCTCCAGTTTTGGTCCTTGAATGTCTTATTGTTCAGCACTCAGCAGTTCTGAAATTACTCATCTGGCAGACAAGGAAAATGAAAGACAACCCCCGCCCCCCGCCCTCTTCCTAGTCTGGGTTTCTAGTAAAGTTGCTTTTTGATTTTTATTTTGATTTGGCTTTAAACTGCATGTCTATTAATTTTAGAGTCACACAAAGGTTTGTTACTCTTGTCCCCTAATATGTCTTTTCATCTCTGGGGAAGATTTTTATTGCCGTGGATACTTCCCGAATCAGTCATTTCATACAATCCAAGAGGTGCTCTTCTCTCTGAAATGCTAACAAATTGAACTGCTTCTCTAGACATTGCCACAGAGCCCTCAGACCTCTCACCCTGCAGGCCTAATCTGAGGATGTTTCTAAATGTGAGCAAAATCTGGAGATTTTAGAACATGCCCAGGAAGGCCTGGCATAGGGGAGGGAGGATATAGTAACTTGCGGGCCTGACACATTTATACACTTTCAAACTCTTTGCCATTGAGTCGATTCCAACTCATTGAGACCCCATGTGTTACACAGGAGAACTGCTCCATAGGGTTTTCTTGGCTATAATCTTCACAGAAGCTGATCGTCAGGTCTTTTCTCCCCCAGAGCTGCTTACACTATTCAGGGATCTTAGAAATGTCTAAAGAGGGCCCCAAACTAGACCCCTCATTGACTGGTGTGGGAGGACTACAGGAGGTGATGTCTTCTTGCTCTCTAGAACTGGGAGCTAGAAACTCAGGAAGCACTTACATGGGCGTGTTGTCCATCTTCTCCCTCAGATGCATGGAGCACAGAGAGAATGGGAAAGGAAAGAAGGAAAGTAGAAGGGAAGCACAGAGGTCTGCGGTGACTACAGAAGTTCTGCAAACTGCATGTTCTTCACAGCTTAATTTCAAAGCTAAATGGGCTGTAGCATGTCTAACCTGTGATAAAAGAAAAAGCAGCATTCACGGCAAGTTGCTGAATCCACACAGCTCTTATTAGTGTAAGATCATGTAAAGGAGCAAAAATAAAGAGCGACAGAGGATAACTTTATAATAGTACAAAGTTAACAAGCACAGGGGTAAAGGGCCTAAAGGCTAAAAGGCAAAGCTTAACATTTGTGTAAGGGAGAGCACGGTGATCATTGGTAAGACTGATAACACATTGTTAATGGGATCAGAGCTAGCAAAGTAGCCAAGATTCCAACACAATTATTCTACTAGGTTATTTATAATTTGTGACTATTTTGTAAAAATCCCTCGGAAATACTCAAATGTCAAGTCTAATGGAAGATCAAATTTAACAAAAGCTATGCTGTTTATTGAGTTTATCATATGCCATAAACTGTGCTAAGACCTTATAAACATTATTGGATTTAGTCTTCACATCAGTCATGAAGGAGATATTATTATTTCTGTCTCACATACTGACTGCAGAGTCTGTGGTAGACTGGGATTATGAACCCACAGCTTGTCTTCCAATGGCTATGCTATCCGACCACCCTCCCTCTCTCAATTAATAAGGAAATACACCTAATATATGCAGATGAATTCTCATATTAAGCATCTCAGAGCACTTTTCAAACCCTATGATTTATTCACCAATATAAAACCATCTAGGTTGTGGGAAAGCCGTTTTCTAAACGTGACAGACATAGGGCAGGTGTGATAAGGTGAACTTGAGAACGAAAAGGAGACTGGAAGGTGAACTCTATGGTTCCCTCCACATTTAAGATCATGGGTCTCCAATTGGAGTGACTTAGTGTGTGTAGATGACAACTTATTCTGAAGTGTCATCTGCAATTCATATCACTACTTTTTTCTTTTTTTAATTTGGAGCAATATTACTAGAAGATCTGGGTTAGTATATCTGGAATGGATAATACTCTAGCAATTCAAAACCACTTATAGAGAGATCTCTATGTGTCCAATTTGCTAACAGACATTGAGGGCATTATTTAAAGCAATGTCAAGTCCAGCAATGACGACAGACATATCAACAACTAACCAAAATGCAAAGCAAATTGTAGTGGTAATTTATTAAGCTGTATCTCTCATCATTCCTTCCCCTCTCTCTGGTAACACAGATTCTCTTTCCTCTAGAAAATCCATTCTGACCCTGACCCTGAGTTATATTAACCACATTAGGGGTCCAAGACTGAGACTTGCTCAGTTAGAGAGCAAATTCTCCATTCCTGCATCTCTCACCTCACCTTGAATTCATTCAGGAATGGGCCTATGACTCACACCAAGCCAATCACATTCTCTTTCTCAGAAGTTTGAATGCTGAGTTAATGGCACAAGGGTGGAAAACAGTAGAAGTCGTTTCATTCTGGTGGTAGCATTCTGAAGGGATGTGACACTGCTCTCCATCACCTAGATTACTAGAACTGCCCCATTCTTTTCCTTCCTGAGGCCTGATGGTCTAATTTCTTCTGCAAGTTTGTGAGTACCCTTGAGTTCATCAATTGATTTATCTTGTGTAATTGTGTCTTTATTTTATTCTTGTTGTTATTCTTGCTAGCTGGAGTCGGCTTTTGCTGTTTATAAGCAACATACCCTAAAAAAAAAAAAAAAAAATACCCTAACTGGTACCGAATTAGTATCACAAGTGCGGTATTACAGGTAAATGAAGCTAAAAGATAGAATGTTCATGGCAGGATGTGGGGCAAGGAGGATTCCTCTGTCTCTGGCTGAGAAGTTAGCAATACTTGTTAAGTGGCAGCAAATCAGCTTGTTACATCATTGCTTGTTGCCTCTTTATGCAGAAATATGCCTATCAAAACTGTAATTTTGGAAATATGAAGACTTAGGGATTTGTTGATTACTTTTTAAAGTTTTCAATAAGATAAGAAAGGTAACAGCTTGGACCATCTGAAAGCAGTGAAGATGGGATAGAGCTTTGCTAGGAAAACACTTTGAGCTAAGAGGATTTACTATCACTGAGACCTCTGGCTAAGAGATAGAAGTAGAAAGAGCATCCCTAGCCTACCTCAGCCTTAACACAGATTCAGAGATGATGCCTTGACAAAATCTCTGAGTCTAATTGCTAGTTCATGGATTTTCTAGAATGTTATTTGGAAAATGACCAAGCAAAGTTTTGAGGTGCTCATTTTGCAAAACTAGGTTGCAATTTGCTCTCCCTTAAAATTTTACAAACAGTAATTGGGCAGCTATAGAAATTAAAACCCAAGGAAAGGCATATTTCTCAACACTTTCTCATATTTGAAAATGAAGACTAAAGGACAAGGACGATCCTCCCATTGAGCAGAACCAGGGACAATTATATGGATTGGCCCAGGAATTCACGTTACTGCTGGGGTAGGGACTCTTTGCAATCCCTGTTTGGCAACATACAATAAATGTTTTGGAGCAATAACCACTGTAGGTGGCTTCTAAATGGCAGTTCCTTGTATGTTTACCTTGTTTTATCTCCTCCGCTACTGATTGTGTTGAGGTGATTAATTTCAGTAGCTGCTATAGCATTAACAGCCTCATTTGCTCTGACTGAGGCCAGAGGAGCCCTGGTGGTCTAGTGGTTAAGTGCTCGGCTGCTAACAAAAAAGGTTAGCAAGTTTGAAACCACTAGCCTTTCCAAGGGAGAAAGATGTGGCAGTCTGCTTCTGTAAACACCACAGCCTTGGAAACCCTATGGGGCAGTTCTACTCTGGCCTGTAGGATCAGTACAAGTCAGAATTGACTTGACGGCAATGGGTTTTGGAGAACAGAGGTCTTGGGTGTGAGCTGGATGGACATGGTAATTAAACAACATTTTGATTGCCTTTTTTGAGTAATGTATTTTTTTTGTTTTTTGTAGAAGAGTTCATGGTGAAAGTATTTTAAAATAGTATGTATGAGAAAAAAAAGTGGAATAAATGTTAGCCAGACAAGGGCTAGGATGTAATAGAAATATATGATCTGCCTCTTACCTCTTCTTTCCTCTTTTAAAGAAGGAGCTCTGTTTCTTGTGGGGTAATCATTTCACTTGTTTATTACATTTCACCCCCTTCTACTACAGTTTACCCATGTCAGGAGTGGCCATATAATCCGAGTTGTTCGATGGCAAATTTCTCCTTTTCCTTAGTCGTAATGACTGCTTTAGGGTCACAGGCCTGCCATGTGGAGAGAGCTCTTTGTCAAAGAAACAGAAACAGAGAGAGAAAGAGAATGCCAAAATCTTGATTACATATTTTGAGCCCTAGGATGCCTAAAGCTACCTTTTTTCCCCGAAGCTAGTTAGGATACTGTAACATACTTTATAAAGTGCTAGGGAGGAAAGAAGGATGAATACTTAATTATTTGCCTGGGAAACGGCTTTAAAGTGGACAAGACTTTTGAAATGGGGTTGAAGGGTGAGGAAGGGTTTTCTAGTCAAAGAGCATGGGAAAAGGCATTCATGCAGAGATAACAGTGTCATCAAAGGCAGAATGACAAGAGTATTTATTGTATCATTGGAATGGACATTCCAAACCTTGGTATGTGGAGTGGATAAATGGAGGAGAATTCTTGAAAGGTAGTTTGGGGCCAGAGTATGAAGGGTTTATTTGCTATCTAAGTGGTTTCCACTATACCAATTGACTTTGAATATGTGTAAGCAACAGAGCAATATAATCCCATCAGAAGGAAGAGGCAGACTTTATAGGGGGCATGGGGTGGTGGGAAGAGCAGAGGCTCTGGAGTCAAAACCCCTGGAAGCCAATCTTGGCTCTGTCACTTATTCTCTGGGTGACTTTGAGTGAATTATGTAACCTCTTTGTGACTCAATTTCCTCATCTGTATGTGCCTCTTTCTGGCTCAATTTCCTCAACTGTAAAATGGTGTTGATACTAACAGCACCTAACTTACAACGTTGTTATGAAAATTAAATAAGTTGATGTAAAACACCCAGATAAGAGCCGGACACATGGTAATTGCTCAATAAAGGCATTATCTGTGATCTGGAGATTAAAGGATTGAGGACTGTTAGGGGAAGGGAGAGGAAAACTGTTGATCATTTTCAAGAATCACCCTTTAAAATAGGTTAGTTTCTCAGCCTAGCTAGCTATCCCCTAACAGACAGAGAGGTCCTGGGAGATTAGGGTGTAGGACTAGCACATCTGGGTGGGAGGGCAGGAACAAGATAAAAGAACATGTTCAGAGCAGGAGGCTGCATTTCTTGAGCTAGGTAGCAGGGCTTGGGTGGCCAAAGAATGGCCTGTGATCACTGAGGATAGGGGAAATGGCTTGACTAGGAAAGGATATTCCAGAGCCCAGCAGCCAATGGGAAAGCTTTGCCTAGAGATGGGCTTGACTATAGCAAATCAGTGGAAGGATCTTTGAAGATGTGAAGGATAACTTTTCAATTGAAACTGTAGACAAAGGTCTGCAGGAGGCCAAAGCAATAGCTCAGAGGGCAAGGGTCAGACCATTCAGTTAACACCACAGTGAGAAATTCCACAGGATCCTTAATAATCACAACTAGTCAGGGATTCCATCTGATGCCCTATCACCCAGAACACAGACTCAGCAAACGCTTTAGCCCCAGAAGTCAGCAGCAGGGTAGGCAAAGCTTCCAGGGACACTACCAGGCTTAAGGCAAAGGCAGAGAAAAAATTAAAGGTAGAAGATTATAGGGAGAGAGAGCAAAGAAAGGAAGGAGATATGTAAGAGTGTAAAAAAGGAGAAAGTGATAAAAAGGTGGTGGGGGGGAGAGGCACATAGGGTGGGTAGTGGCTGAATAGCACAAAAACTTGATATATTCTGTAAAAACCATTTTCCCACTCTGCCAGTAAGCATTCTGGAGAGAGGTGATAAAATCAGAGGATTCCACTATTAGGTCTACTTTCCTTTTTCTGCTGCCTTCATTTAAATTATTACCTTTCCATTATACTTGGAATGGTAATTTACACAGAATTTTGCTATCCATTAAATATCAACACATGACTTACATTTGACGCACAAGCTGACCTACCCTCAGATACTGCAGCACAGCAATGACGGCTGTGGGAGCCTTTCCTGACCACTGAGAACTTCAGCCTGGCTGCAGTGTTTATCCATCAGTAGTTTTAAGAGTAAGATGCATATATCTCATGCAGTAGTCCTGCAGGAGACTGTTTTGAAGGTAAGAACTGCCCAGCTTTCTATAACCCATAGTGGCTAAGATAACCAAAATCATTACCGTCGAGTCAATTCCGACTCATAGCAACCCTATAGGACAGAGTAGAACTACCCCATAGAGTTTCTAAGGAGCGCCTGGTGGATTCTAACTGCCGACCTTTTGGTTAGCAGCCATAGCGCTTAACCACTAGGCCACCAGGGCTTCCAAATAGCAACTAGTAGGTGCTTAATAAAAGTGAATGAATTAAATAATGTCTATTTGCTGCAATAAAAAGCACCCGATGAGCTGGAAGAGAAAAAAAATAGTAGTTAGACTTAACCAGGGTTTGAATTGTAGCTCCATCAGTTACTGCTCTGTGACCCTGGAGATGTTACCTTACATCCATGAGCCTTGGTTTTCTCCTCTGTAACATCAGGCTAATACTACTGCCTCTACAAGGTGGTAGCGAAGATTAAACAAGTTTATGTATAATATTTTGCATAAAGTAAGTGCTCAATAAATATTAGCCCAAAACAAAACCAAGCCCTCCTTTTCCAGTGTAGTCTATTAAATGTCAACGACAGTATTAGGAAATTCACAATGTTTACAAAAGCATGCTGAGACATGTGAAATGTGCAGGAAAATATCACCGCTAGCATTATCATTTCTGCAACATTCTTCCTAGTTTCAATACGCAGTATGACCTCATCCAGTATAACAGTAGCAGGTTCCTGAAGGGAAAGTTAGAGTATGAGAAATCCGACCCCAAATCCCAGCCCTGTCACTTACTAGCTGTACGATTCTAAACAAGCTGTTCATTTAGCTGCATCGTAGACAGTCAGTATGGCTCTTTCTAGATCACCGTTACAATATCACTGTTTAGAACAGAGCCTGGCATATAGTAAGCACATGATCATTATTTTTTTAATCAATATATCTGTAAAATGGGATGTTATAAGTATTAAAAGAAATAATAATAATAATTGTTAAAGTTTTTTAAATGTTCAGTAGGTACCAGGCGAACATTTAAAAAAAGCATATATATATATATTTTTTAAATGTTCACTATGTACCAGGCCCCCCACATGTCTGCAAGTTTGTTGTACTGTGGGGACTTGTGTGTTGCTATGCCACCAGTATTCAGCTACCAGCAGGGTCACCCATGGAGGACAGGTTTCAGCTGAGATTCCAGACTAAGATAGACTAGGAAGAAGGACCCGGCAGACTACTTCTGAAAAGCATTAGCCAGTGAAAACCTTATGAATAGCAGCGGAACATTGTCTGATATAGTGCTGGAAGATGAGCCCACCAGGTTGGAAGGCACTCAAAAGATGACTGCGGAAGAGCTGCCTCCTCAAAGTAGAGTCGACCTTAATGACGTGGATGGAGTAAAGCTTCCAGGACCTTCATTTGCTGATGCAGCATGACTCAAAATGAGAAGAAACAGCTGCAAACATCCATTAATAATCGGAACCTGGAATGTACGAAGTATGAATCTAGGAAAATTGGGAACCATCAAAAATGAAATGGAATGCATAAGCATCGATATCCTAGGCATTAGTGAGCTGAAATGGACAGGTATTGGCCATTGTGAATTGGACAATCACATAGTCTACTATGCTGGGAATGACAACTTGGAGAGGAATGGTGTTGCATTCATCTTCAAAAAGAAGGATACAAAATCTATCCTGAAGTACAACGCTGTCAGTGATAGGATAATATCCATACGCCTACAAGGAAGACCAGTTAATACGACTGTTATTCAAATTTACACACCAACCACTAGGGCCAAAGATGAAGAAACAGAAGATTTTTATCAGCTGCTGCAGTCTGAAATTGATCGAACGTGCAATCAAGATGCGTTGATAATTACTGGTGACTGGAATGCAAAAGTTGGAAACAAAGAAGAAGGATCAGTAGTTGGAAGATATGGCCTTGGGGATAGAAAGAATGCCAGAGATCGAATGATAGAATTTTGCAAGACCAACACCTTCTTCATTGCAAATACCTTCGTTCACCAACATAAACAGCGACTATACACATTTTTTATTTTTTTTTATACACATGGACCTTACCAGATGGAACACGCGGAAACCAAATTGACTACATCTGTGGAAAGACACGATGGAAAAGCTCAATATGATCAGTCAGAACAAGGCCAGGGGCCAACTGTGGAACAGACCATCAATCGTTCATATGCAAGTTCAAGCTGAAACTGAAGAAAATCAGAGCAAGTCCACGAGAGCCAAAATATGATCTTGAGTATATCCCACCTGAATTTAGAGACCATCTCAAGAATAGATTTGACGCATTGAACACTAGTGACCAAAGACCAGACAAGTTGTGGAATGACATCAAGGACATCATCCATGAAGAAAGCAAGAGGTCACTGAAAAGACAGGAAAGAAAGAAAAGACCAAGGTCAATGTTAGAGGAGACTCTGAAACTTGCTGTTGAGCATCGAGCATCTAAAAGAAAAGGAAGAACTGATGAAGTAAAAGAATTGAACAGAAGATTTCAAAGGGCATCTCGCGAAGACAAAGTAAAGTATTATAATGACAGGTGAAAGAGCCGGAGATGGAAAACCAGAAGGGAAGAACACACTCAGCATTTCTCAAGCTGAAAGAACTGAAGAAAAAATTCAAGCCTCGAGTTGCAATAGTGAAGGATTCCTTGGGGGAAAATATTAAACAACACAGGAAGCATCAAATGAAGATGGAAGGAACACACAGAGTCATTATACCAAAAAGAATTAGTCTGAATTCAACCATTTCAAGAGGTGGCATACGATCAGGAACTGATGGTACTGAAGGAAGAAGTCCAAGCTGCTCTGAAGGCATTGGTGGAAAACAAGGCTCCAGGAATTGATGGAATATTTAATTGAGATGTTTCAACAAACAGATGCAGCACTGGAGGTGCTCACTCGTCTATGCCAAGAAATATGGAAGACAGCTTCCAGGCCAACTCACTGGAAGAGATCCATATTTATGCCTATTCCCAAGAAAGGTGATCCATCCCAATGTGGAAATTATAGAACAATACCGTTAATATCACATGCAAGCAAAATTTTGCTGAAGATCATTCAAAAATGGCTGCAGCAGTACATCAACAGGGAACCGCCAGAAATTCAGGCTGGTTTCAGAAGAGGACATGGAACCAGGAATATCATTGCTGACGTCAGGTGGATCCTGCCTGAAAGCAGAGATTACCAGAAGGATATTTACCTGTGTTTTACTGACTATGCGAAGGCATTCGACTGTGTGGATCATGACAAACTATGGATAACATTGAGAAGAATGGGAATTCCAGAACACTTAATTGTGCTCGTGAGGAACCTTTACATAGATCAAGAGGCAGTTGTTCGGACAGAACAAGGGGATACTGATTGGTTTAAAGTCAGGAAAGGTGTACGTCAGGGTTGTATTCTTTCACCATACCTATTTAATCTGTGTGCTGAACAAATAATACAAGAAACTGGACTATATGAAGAAGAACGGGGCATCAGGATTGGAGGAAGACTCATTAACAACCTGTGTTATGCAGATGACACAACCTTGCTTGCTGAAAGAGAAGAGGACTTGAAGCACAATATGGATTACACTTCAACATAAAGAAAACAAAAATCCTCACAACTGGACCAATAAGGCGCATCATGATAAACGGAGAAAAGATTGAAGTTGTCAAGGATTTTATTTTACTTGGATCCACAATCAACACCCATGGAAGCAGCAGTCAAGAAATCAAAAGATGCATTGCATTGGGTAAATCTGCTGCAAAGGACCTCTTTAAAGTGTTGAAGAGCAAAGATGTCACCCTGAAGACTAAGGTGCACCTGACCCAACCCGTGGTGTTTTGAATCGCATCATATGCATGTGAAACCTGGACAATGAATAAGGAAGACCGAAGAAGAGTTGACACCTTTGAATTGTGGTGTTGGGGAAGAATATTGAATATACTGTGGACTACCAAAAGAATGAACAAATCTGTCTTAGAAGAAGTACAACCAGAATGTTCCTAAGAGGCAAGGATGGCGAGCCTGCGTCTTTCATACTTTGGATATGTTGTCGGGAGGGATGAGTCCCTGGAGAAGGACATCATGCTTGGCAGAGTACAGGGTCAGCGGAAAAGAGGAAGACCCTCAACAAGGTGGACTGACACAGTGGCTGCAACAATGAGGTCAAGCATAACAACGATTGTAAGGATGGCGCAGGACCAGGCAGTGTTTCATTGTGTTGTGCATAGGGTCGCTATGAGTCAGAACCGATTTGACGGCACCTAACAACAACAAATGTACCACGCACTATTCTGAGTACTTTACATTTGCTAATTCTTTGAATTCTCACAATAATCCTGTGAGGTAGGTAATATTATTATCTTCATTTCATAGATGGGCAGATTTGAGCAAAGAGAGATTAAAGAAATCTCGTAAAATCACATAGCTAGAAATGAGCATATCCAAGATTTTTCCTAGTTAGCCTGGCTCCAGAACTCAAGCTCTTAACAACAGTATACTGACTTTCAGTGTGGCTATTATAATTGCCTCCCCATCATCTCATTCACCCATCTTTTCTTAGGGGCAGTGGAGTTGGTTCGACTCACAGAGACCATAAGTACGAAAGAACGAAAACACTGTCTGGTCCTATCCTCACAATTGTTGCTATGCCCAAGCCCAGTGTTATAGCCTCTGTGTCCTCATATTTTGAGTGCCTTCCAAACTGATGGGCTCATCTTCCAGCACACTGTCAGGCAATGTTCCTCTGCTATTCATAAGTTTTTCACTGGCTAATTTTTTTAGAAGTAGACCACCAGTCCTTCCTATCCTGTCTTAGTCTGGAGGCTCCACTGAAACCTGTCCACCATGGGTGACCCTGCTGGTATTTGAAATAACAGTAGCATAGCTTCCAGCATCACAGCAACACACAAGCCACCATAGTATGCCAAACTGACAAGAAGTGGTGGTTATCCTTTGCTAACTAAACCGAGTTTTCACTCATCTATTTAAATCTTCCTCTCTTGTGTGGTCCATGTGCTTTGGGAAAAACAGCAAGTGGATTAAGCACCCCCCCCAAAAAAAAAAAAAATTAAAGCCCAAGCTATTAAAAATGACCCCATTTCATACACATGATTAATAGGTTAGAAGTCAGCACTTGACTCAGTTTAGACCTGTGAGATTGGAGATGTTTTCTGGGAAAAGGTTTCCTAGCTTTCTAATTCTTTCTAGAGAGCTTCTGGAATCAATTTTTCTTCTTTTTCCTCCTCTTCCTCATCTTTGTACTCCTTGCCTTTCTCCCCCACCCCTACCCCGCTTCTTTTTCCTCTCTCTCTCTCTCCTCAGTCATTTTATGACTATGAAGGAGAACTAGGTTTAGAATGAAATTGACACAATGAAAAACAGAGTAGACAGAGAAAAAGTGGGTCTTTAATGATATCATCAAGTTAACATATTGCAACTTAATTTTTTTTTTGCAAATACAGTACAAAGAACTTTTTATTCCTCAACATTTGAGAGTAGGGTCCCAACATAATTCTCCATTACTCTTTAATACTTTAGAATTAATTTCCTACAAAGATATTTTCCTGCAAAACCAAAATCAAACTGTTAAAATTAGAGAATTAACATTGATTCATCACTTTTATTTTACCCTAATATCCCACTGAAGTTTCGAAACTTTGCAATAATGACTTTTACGGCAAAATAACCCAGTCCAGAATTTTGCATGGCATTTATTTGCCTTGTCTCTTTCAATCTGGAAAAGTTCCTCAGTTTTCTACCTTCACTTTCATACTCTTGACGTTTTAGAAGATTGCATGTCAGGAATGCTATAGAGTATCCCTCAATTTGATTTTGTCTGGTGTTTGCTCATGATTGTCAGGGATATCACAGAAGTGATTTTGTGTTCGTCTCATTGCATCCTATCAGTGGTGTACAATGTCATTATTGATGTCCTCCTCACCTCACTCAGGTTTCAACACTCCACACCAGGTCATTCCACCACCTCCTATGGGCATGCTTTTCACCTTGCTCAGGCTTTAACAACCTAGTCTGGGCTGCCATGACCCCCATCCTCCCTTCTTCACACAGATGCCTACTTTGGTTGGGCTCAATCTATTGGCTTTTGGGCTGAAATGTTCATAAACAGAAAGGAAGGAAAGGGAAGCAAAAATGAAAGGCAAGTTGACAAGGAAGATGAAGAAGAACAAAATCCTAATTTTGAAGCACACCATCCCTCTTGATTTTCAGCCTTAATAGCAGATTGAGCCTCTTTGTAATTTAAACCTGTATGAGCATTTTTGTTTAACTCTCTTGTTATTTGCAAACCAAACCTTATTAACTGATACATTTTATAAGCTCATGGCAAATAGTAGGCACACAATAAATCGATGCTATTACTGTGATGGTAATACAGCTACAGAAAAGGCATTAAATTTTGAATCATGAGAAATGAATTTGGCCCAAGAAATAGCTATGTCACTGTGCAGTAAAGGTTTAACCTTGCCCTAAGAAAGGTTTGGCCCTTGATCAGCTCCTGGAAGGTAACCCCTAAGCCCTTGGAATGTCTACCGGATAAAAGTGTCACTGCTTACCTGGGGGCTTTGGGCCACAGGCTTTCAGCTTGACCTCTGGATGGGCTGGAACCTAAGATCAGCCATGTGAGTGACCTTAGTCTACGTGATCGACCTCCAATAAAACCTGGACACCAAGGCTTGGGTGAACTTCACTGGTTGAAAATACTCAGTGCATTTTACTACTGCACATCGATGCTGGGAAAAGTAAATGCTGTCCACAGATTCTGCTGGAAGAAGACAACTGGAAGCTCATGCCTCGTCTCACCTGAACCCTGCCCTATGCACCTTTTCCCTTTGCTTATTTTAATCTATACCCTTTCTGTGGAATAAACCATAACTGTGAGTGTAATGGCTTTTCTGAAGACTGTGAGTCCTTCCAGTGAATTATGGAACCTGAGAGGGGTTTGGGGGACCTCCTAAATTATAGTTATATTGGACAACACACTTAAATTCTTTGAGCCTGAGGTTCCTTATCCTAATCCCCAGATAATAATTCTTACCTTATGAATTTCTGCAAAAGTGCTTTATAGAATGAAGATGTATATAAATATAAGAGATTATCATTATCACATCTTTCTAAACTTTGCCACTGAACATGAGACGAGTCATCAAAAAATTCTAGTTCTTTCAAAAGACTTTTTGTGTTGTGCTTACATAATGGCGGGAAAAAATATAAAAGATTGTGAATAGCCAAAAAGATGATCTTGTTCTTGTTTATACCCTTCGGAACAAAATCATGATCTCTGATCTTGTCAGAAGAAATGGGTCATTCGCTTTCAGGTACTTTCTGAAGTATAGGCCTGTTGTCGTAAGTTGGTGTTACCCGGGCAAGTATGAATTTAGTCCTAGGCATGTTATTTAATTCTTGTTTGCTTCCATTTCCTAAACTGGAAGATGTGAATAATAATAATAGTACCTACCTTACAAGATTGTTGTGGAGATTAAAAGAGATAACACATTTAAAGTGTGTGCAGCAGAGTCTGGCACAAAGGATCTGTGTCAAGTAAAAGGTTTCCGTAATTATTTTTTACGGAAGCACAAACGCCACCATCTTAATGTGGATAAAGACTGAGAAAAAATCTGGTAGTGACCAAAATTATCTTGAATTGTCAATCTTATGCTTTCTATAATTTTGTAAAGTAGAAGATAAAGAATAAATAGAAACTGAGTTATAGAAATTTAATGAAGTTACACTTTTGCACATCTGAGTTTATGTTGATAAAATTTATTCCTGCTACATTAGTAGCCAAGCAATGTTCTTCAGCTTCTTTATTGTATCTCAAGTATCTCATTTGTGCCTAGTTTGCATTCATTTGCACTGCAAGGTTTTCTTTGTTATGTTACCTGCCTGAGATTTACCACTAGGAGACCACTTGTTTGAAGTAGTCAACACAATTCCACTTCTCCAATTAGAAAGCAAAGCCTAAGAGAGAGCCACCAAACTCCAGTGGTGTTGGGGTGGTAGAGCATCTGTGTTGTCCTGGTTTTGTTACTCCTCTGAGCACTTTGCCTTCCAACAATCCCACCACCCATGCTATGTATTCAAATGTATACAGCATTTCCTAAATATAGGCTATAATCTCTTATCATGTCTTCTGAGTGTGGTGTGAACACCAATGGCATTGACCTTTCACTATTATTTCTCATGGGAAAAAATATTTTTAATGTATATATTTTTGGTGACACACCTTTATAAGAACATTTTCTTTGCACAGGTCCAAGAAGAGCACCTGTGACCTTTGCAGAGCCTATTGAAGCTTTGCAAATTACCTTGAATTTTTGTTGGAGGTGAATTACACTTTGAACAGTTTTCTCTCAATCTCCTCCTTAGTCTCTTTTCTGGTGAAAGAAAGTCCTTTTATTATTGGATGTTTTGTTCACCATAATTATGCTTCTGGACTAAAGTATTTCCAGTCACCCAATTTTCCTTTCTAAGTTGCTTTAGGTAATTTCCCTGGTCATACTCTTTAGTATGCTGCCTCCTGCTCCCAGAATCTTTCCCTTTCAGAACCACAGAATTTGGTCTGTCAGCTTATTACTTCTGGGAGTCAGAAATAAAGCCTGTTTGTATTGCCTGCCAACCAAGAGAAAGTATTTGTTCACTAAGGAGAAGTCACAAAGTTTCTTTCCTCAGTAGTACCAGTGACACCGTTGATTTAGCCTGCACACAATGTTTTACCTTACAGATTTAAAAGTACATTTGGTTTCTCAGATACTTTATGACTCACTGCCTTTGGAAAAGGCTTCAAGTACAGAGGTCAGAATGACTATACCACTTAGAACAGGAAATATATATAATAACAACTTCGTCAGTTGAGAACAACACTTTTTATAAATCATAATGATGATATAATTCCATTTTTTCACTAACAATAGAACTAATTATCTGTTTCAGTAATGAAATTTTATCTGAACTGAAGTAGTTAACAGCAGTTTTTAGGTACTTATTATGTACTAGGTATTGGTCGATGTGCTTTACTTGTATCAATTCAACCTTCACGTTCCTAGTAGATTATTAGTCCCATTCTACAAATGGTGACCTTGACACCAAGAGAGGTTAAATCAGTTATCCATGTTCCCAGAATAAGTTACAGAGGCAGGATTGGAACCCAGGCAGTCTGGCTCCAGGCCACTGCTTTAAATTCTCCTGTAAACATTGTAAACTGTGCTGTTTCTCAAGAGCTATGGATCAGTATTTAGGCATTGTGGAAGACGTTCGCCTTTTCCAGACTTAGTTCCTATCTGAATTCACATTTTGGTTGCCATTTATTTCAGAGGCATTGCATCTATTACCATAATAGTTGAGTTGAGTTGGTTTGAAATTAAATAGTGCATTTTTCAGAAAACTTTAGACAACAATGACCTTTACTTGGTCATGTTTCTCAGCATTTGGTTTATATTTTAGCAATAGAGTTGCATTCCCCCTTCATCCAATACATGTTTGTTTGTTTGTTGATCCAAAAGTCAACTGCATTGCTGGACAGATAGTAGATGGGCTGATCCACACATTTTATCCATCTTCATGCTCACCATTAAGTCCAGTAGCTGAACAAGCATGCACCAATTTTCTCGATGACTGTAAAAGATGGGACTAGCAAGAAACATCCAGTGACCAAAAGCTAGTTCTACACTAGTAAGATATTAAGTCACAAAAATATATATTCCTTCACATATCTACAGAAATGTTTGATTATTCAAAACCGTGACCTGTTTTGCAGAATTTTTTAGTGCTAGGAATGGTATGTTACCAATGCAACAAGGAGTTAGGTATGTTTTGCTTTTCTTTTTCTGTTTTTTTTTTTTTTTTTCCCCAACAATTCAAGATTAAAGAGAACTCAGCTTTAAATTCAGTAAGACAAGAAATAAAAAAACAAGTAACAACAAAAGGAAGAAATGTGCATAGTCTTAGTGCTATGTTCAACCAGTGACCACTTACGAAAATACACACAAGACAAGAGAACAACTGAGAAAAAAAACTGCTTGAATTAGAAGAGGTAGTAAGGTGATTGACTAAAGAATAGTGACCAGACCATTGTCCTGTTGGGAGCTGGGTGGGAAGACAGCTCAATGCCATCAAATAGGCTCCAAAGGAAAATCATATAAATGGCAGCATATCCCTGGAGATCTGTCTAGGGGTCATGACTGGATCAATTAGAGGTCAAGATGAATGGTCTGCTTTCATGGTCCATGCCTGACAAAACAAATACAGACTTTAGGGCAAGTTCTGTAGTATTAAATATTGAAGGCATATCTCTAATTCTTACACATAAATTTACAGTGTCGGGACAGCCACTTAAGTACAATAATAAATAGAAAGCAACAAATGTAGCCTAGGACATATTTCTACAATATATAAAGAAACCATTTTCCCATCAGCCGTGCTTCATCTTCCCTACACACGGGTGCACGTGTGGGCGTGCACACACGCGCATGTGCACACACACCACACTATTGCATCAAACAAAAGTAACACTGAAAGTGTATTAAGCAATTCCTACATAATAAGAGAAAAATTAAGGTTTTCTATTCAGAGCAATGTGACTTTGTGTGCACACATGCATATATATTCTAGCGATGGCGATAGTCATACATACGAGCTGGATTTTCTACAAAAACAGTGGAAAGTCTGGTGTTTTAAAAGCATGGTATCAACAAGAATGCAGCTTCTCAAAACTTCTTGCTGCCTTGCTGAACCACAACAGTAAGTCACTTCAGAGTGCGCTGGGACAAATCACATCGTGTCATTATGTCATGGATCATAATGAAGCACAGAAGCTGATCGAACCAACAGGCCTCAGTGCTAATCTCCATGACAGACTGGAGGCTTGAGAAGTTTTCTGATGGGGATAAAGGAGGAGAGATTGAAAGCTGAAGTTAATGATTAAAGCAAAATGAACCCCACAGGTGAAATGATTTCAATAGCAACATGTCTCATATCCAGAGTTTTGATGATTAATAAAACGAATAGAGCAGGTCAGAAATTCCCAGGCCGCCTCAGGTCACTGAGTAGAAGGGTCAATCAATGCACAGCAGGATTGACTGCTGCCTGGGGGCCAGGCCAGAGCCCCGAGTCTGAGTCCGGACTGGCAAGGGGGTAGGGGGAGGGATGGATCAGTCATTGCAAAGGAAATGGTTCTTTTCACCCTTAAAATTGGAAAAAGTAGAGATAAATGCAGCTTTTATTTTTCTTCAAATCATTTTTTAAATTTAAGAAATACGTTGAAGATCGTGTTTCCTTTTAAAAACTAAAGGATAATATTTTGAAAAAGAAGGATAAATAACGACATGCAAGTCAAAATACAGAAAGTTGCACCAGTTAATCATTCTAACAGGCCAGTTTAAAGGACTTTATTTTAGTTCTAATCTTTTTTTTCTGTCCACTGTAGAAAATATGAAAAATACAGAAAAGTACATAAAGGGAAATAAACAACCACTGATATTTCTATTACCAGTGATAACTACTGCTCACATTTAGGTGTATTTTCTTTCCAGTGTTTTTCCATTCACACAGTTGTTTTCCGTAACATTGAAGCCATAATACATATACAGTTTTCTGCCCTAATGATTTTGTCATTAAAATTAATTATAAGTATTTTTATTGGCAGAGCTATGTTCTACTCTATTCATTAACCATAATGTATTTATCCACTCCCATATTGTTGAGCATTTAGTTTTTCTTCCTTCCTTTCTTTTTCTTTCTTTCCTTCCTCTTAATATTAATTCTGTGAAAGAAACCTTTGAATAAGGATCATTGTTCACATTCTAACTTTTTTTTAAGTTTGATCTTAAGATTTTTTTTTTTTAACTTATGCTCCTTCCTACTTGGGGAGAAGTAGAGAGGAACTTCAAATGAGTATATGCAATACGTCCCAGAGGTAGACCCCTCCCTAGGAAAATTCTTCATCTTTTTTCTCAGTTTAATTGTATGATTCATCAATAAAAGTATTGAATACATATTGTGTAGCTCACAGAAATCATTCTTGTTCCAGATTGACTCATCTCACATGAGGTTCAGAGCTGATCTGAGGGTCCATGTGAAGTCTTCCAGAGTTGTGAGTACAGTGGCTGGAGAGTCATTGCTGTTGGCACTGTAGAAATGCAACACTTTAAGGATGAATAACTAATTCCATAGATGCTACCACCGCTAGATAAATGATACCTAGGCAAAGTTATAAATTTCTATCACTTGATTTCAACTAGAGAATGTAATACTACAATGCTGACACTCCCGTCCCCATCAGCTCACAAACAATGATAGACTTCCCATCTGATTTGACATGGCAGCTGAATCTACTGTATCCATTTCTGACTCCACGAGACTGTCAATCTTACCACTGAATAATATAAGCCTTGCAATTGCCAAGTCTCTTGCTAACATGCCAGATGGAAGAAAACTGCCACCATATCCAATCTGTAAGCCTGAATCTCTGATCAGAGACAAAAATCATGATTCTCATGGCCAGAATAGAAAGAGGTATGTGATGATCTACAAAACGATGGACTGCAGAGCAGAAAAAAAGGAAGGGTATATAAGCTGACAACACAATCCACCTATTGCTAGACAAGATGAATGCTTATTTATGTAAATATATGTAATCAACCTTTTACCAAAACTGGGTGTGCTCTAAAAAAGTATTTCTTCTTGAGTTTGTGAAATTGCTCTTGTCTTAAACCCTTGGATAAATGAGCTTTTGGAGGGTATTCTTAAATAGTGAGTCAAGGAAAAGTAAAATACACTGTAGATGAGAGAATTAAACGGATCAGAAAGTGTAAATATTTTAGTATGTAAAATTGTACAGGCAATTTCTATCTCTGAAGTAGACATGACATACAGTTGTACATATTTAGACATGGTGATGCAGTGGTTAAGCTCTCGGCTGCTACCCAAAAGGTCAGCAGTTTGAAACTACCAGCCATTCTGCAAAAGAAAAACATGGCAATATGGTTTCATAAACTTAACAGCCTTGGAAACCTTATGGGACAGTTCTGCTCTGTCCTATAGGTTTGCTATGAGTCAGAATCAACTCAACAGCACACAACAACAGGCACAATTTTTACTGTGTGATGATAAAGATTGTTTAACAATAATAAAATTTTGAATTTTTATAGTACTTTATAGCCAATCAAGTGCTCATGCATGTTATTTCATTTTGATGCACACACACTTATACCTACACAAAACTCAAAGGTCAATAGAAATGATATTTATTTACGAGGAAACTGAGACTCAGACAAGACAAAAGAGTCATATCCAATATGCCATAGCCAGTAAGAAATGAGTGTGGGATGATACCCAAGTTTTCTCATTTTCATGTCTTTCTACCACACTTTGAATGATGCTTGTCCTACAGGGTTGTTATGAGTCAGAATCCACTAGACAATGCACAACAACAGCAAAGTGTTTCCTAGAGAAACTACGTGATTTGGGCTCTTTGACCATTGCAGTATCTCTGTGTGTTCCAGCATTCTTTTCCCTAGACTTTAAAGCTTTATTTTCTAGTTAGTTTGTTTTCAGTTAGGGTCAAAGTCAGCAAAAGTGTCACCCATTATCAGAATAGCACGTCAGATAATGAAAAAGCCACACAGATTTTGGAGACATGTGCACTGTGTTTGAGCTTCACTAACCTTGGGCATACCCACTAAGAGGGCAGTTGGTTAGATTAGTGGAATAACGTATGTGAAAGATGTATGTTGAAAGAGTAATGAGCACATAAGGCTTTGTTATGAGTAGGATGCTATTTCTAAATGACATTCTACCTTTCTGTGGGGGGGGGTATGTGGCTGCATGTGTATGTCTGTGGCTGCATGGGTTTTTCCATGTGTGTATGTGTATAATGCCTATGTGTGTGTCTATATGTGTATAGTGTGTGTATATATACATATGTATATATACAGACACACACATATATGTATATATCTACACATGCATGTATGTAGTGCTCGTGTGTATATGTATGTGTATGTGTGGATAATTTACATTTTAAAATAAGATATAGACAATTGGTTGGAGCTATGAACTAGTGGCCCAAATTATTCTCCTAAGATATTTTTATTTTATGCACATAAAACATATCTGCAATATTTGACTCTGTGAGTACAATTATCACGCATGAGCTGAAAATACTGAATTATTAATAACTTCGTGAGACTTTTTGGTCTTCTTTGAAGCTTTTGCCAAAAACGAGAGGGAATATTTTAGGTGCCTTGCTTGCATTTGAGGGTATTATCAGTACAGGTTAATGGCCCACTTGACCAATTGCAGTTCTGCAGAATTTGGGTCAAGCATGCAGCCCCGCAACCTCAGTTCTCCTGAGTTGATGCACGACCACCCCTCTGAGTTTCTGTCCTTTTTCTTCCTTACATCTTTGCTGTTGTTGTTGTCATTGTTCGTTGCTGCAGAATCAACTCTGATTCATGGTGACCCCATGCAAAACAGAGCAAAATGTTGCCTGGTCCTGCACCATCTTCACAATACTTGGTATGCTTGAGTCCATTGTTGCGGCCACTATATATTTTGAACACCTTCCAACCTTGGGGGCTCATTTTCCAGCACTGTATCAGACAATATTCTTTTGCAATCCGTTGAGTTTTCATCGGCTAATTTTCAGAAGTGGGTAGTCAGACCATTCTTCCTAGTCTGTATTAGTCCGGGAGCTCCACTGAAACCTGTCCACCATGACTGACTCTGCTTGCGTTTGAAATACTGACAGTGTAGCTTTCAGCATCCCAGCAAAGTGCAAGTCACCACAGAATGGCAAATTGTCAGACTTCTGGTGGTCTCACATCTTTAGCTCTTCTTAGTAGACTACCAGGGAGATTGGAGAGTATGCTCTAGATTTTCTGACCTTCCCTGATTTTCTGTAGAAACCCTGGTGGCGTAGTGGTTAAGGGCTACAGCTGCTAACCCAAGGGTGGGCAGTTGGAATCTGCCAGGTGCTCCTTGGAAACTCTATGGGGCAGTTCTACTCTGTCCTGTAGGGTCGCTATGAGTCAGAATCGACTTGATGGTACTGGGTTTAGTTTTGGTTTGGTTTTCAATACAGTGCTTTCTGCGTTGCATTCCCACAGCACTCCCAAAGAATCTTTTTCTATTCCTTACCACAATGGATGTCATTCTTTGTTGTCATGTTTTACTACTAGACTCTGTGTACTGTAAGGGCAGTGGCTGTCATAGTCGTGCCTGGTACATGGTAGAAGGCTACTGACTGAATAATGGCCTGAAGGCATGAATGAATCAATAGCAGGTAACTGGGGAAAGCTCCCAGGATCTAATGCAAATGCTACGTATAAAGAATTAGTCCTGGAGGCGAATACGTCCTTTCTGCTGATGAGGCAAACAAAGCCAATTTTTTGAATAACTGCATTGTAAATAACATTAGTAGCAGAATTCAGTGCAAAAATGGGACAGCCCATGTAAAAAAGAACCTCTTTTCCCTCTATGAAGTTTCTGGTTATTCTGCTGAGTGTAAAATTCTTTTATATACTTTTACAGGAAGGAAGGAGGAAGGCTCTACTACATAGGCATAAATGCAGGATGAGGAACTTTGAAAAATAAAGGCAATTGGATTCCACACAGAAAATGTTTGAAAAGGCTAATGCCTGCACACTATTGTATATTTGGAAGTAAAGTGGCCATGAAAAGGAAAGAGAGGCAGAAATACCTTCCTATTTGTTCCAATAAAATGTAAATACATGTTATTTCCCAATGAACATCATCGTATTGGACTTGCAGAGCACTGGTGTCCAGAATTTAAAATGCAACTATCCCATAGAGAGAAACTGTTCCTTTGGCAACCACCTTAGGGAAAACAAAAACAATACAAAAATTTAGGATTAAAAGCAAATACACATGAACAAAAAAATTCTTTCTAGGTTTGTATAATGGAAATCAAACCAATTCTATTCCAAACTATTAGCAAGAAATGCCCTGCCTATTTACCACCTGCATTTTCCCAATAATTTATAATTAGAACCCAGCAGTAAGTATTGATTTCCAATTGATGGATATCATCTGTGCCCTAATGAACTGACAGACCTTCAGAAATCTACCCAGGGAGACCTTTAGAATACATGACGTGAGTTAAGCATATTTTATTTAACACCAGAGGAAATTTGCATTTCATCTCTCAGGCTTTTACGAAGCCACTGTAAATGATTTAGCTTAGCTTTTAGATTTCAGAGTCATTTCATTGCAATTTGGGCACACTCTTATATAATTCTTAGCCTTTGTTCAACCAAATGTAGACTACTGACATTTAGCATGTGGAATAACATGTCAAAAATATGGGATGCTTAAATTCACGGTTTGTGGATTTAGTAAAGATGTGAAATAAAGCCTTTGATGCGTGTAAAAATCACAGTAAAATGTAAGTGAAACCTAATTGTAAAATGTAAATGAGGTCTAATTGTTTACCATGCTCTTGTAACTGAAATCCTGCTGGGTAATATGCCACAGCGTCCCCCAGGATGCGGCAATACTGTGTTCAATGAAGTCCAAGGAGGTTTAGCTCCGACAAATACCGTCATTGTTCATGAGCTGATGGGTGCGGCATTTCTTCCGGGGGCAAAATCCGTTTTATATGGTTGGCAGCCTATTCAAAGCATGGCCACTGAGATCAGAGTGTTCACACAGGAAAGGCTAGATTTTAAGACAGAACGCAAGGAGTCACCGAAATCCCTAAAAGATTGCTCTGAACAAGCTGAGGGCCCTAGGCTATTGCATTGTTTTATTAGCACGTTTCCTAATTAAAAAAAAAAAAAATACAGTGGTGGCCTTATCATCAATACTCTGCATTATTAATTATGTGTCAATTTACCATAACTACCTTTTAAAATTTGCTAGCGGAACCAAGTTTGTTGGTTTGTTTTTAAGGAAGACAGCAACACGCGTACAGGTTTAATATAAAGTGGGACCCTTGAGCATTTCTATGTGAATTTTGTTTGTTTTCTGGAAAAAAAGGGATCCTATTAGCAGGCTCATTTGTATAATAATCATGCATTAAAGTAGACTCCATGGCAATGAAATACTGTACTTGAATTCCAGCACAAAGCCTTTAAAAAGCTAAAATGTCAAAACAATAAAACTAATTAAGGCAACAAAATAGCTTTTTCCAGCTTAATGACAAGCTGGTCCAAAAACACACTTCAGTGATTTTTGTTTTCTCCAGAGACACTTTAAGCAAGGATAGGATTTTCTACCATCATTACCTAGCCCAGTGTCATCTAGGAACCTAGCCCAAACGAACTGTCTGGCAGAGGTGGGAACATGTCCACTTTTGGTTAGCTGTCCTTCTCTCCTTTTCCTTGCTCTTTTCCTTCCTTCTCCCCCTCTTTTCTCTCCCTCCGCTCTCTTGTCTTTTTCTTCTCTGGCTGCTTTCCATAACCGTTTATAAGGGTTTTCCTGGGTAGTGCATACAGTAAATGTGCTCAGCTGCTAACTGAAAGGCTGGAGGTTCAAATCCACCCAAAGACACCTCAGAAGAAAGGCCTGGTGATTTAATTCTGAAAAATCAGCCATTGAAAACCTTACAGAACACAGTTTTACTTGGACACAAGTGGGATCGCCTTGAGCTGGAATTTACTTGATGGCAAATGGTTACTAGTTAGGCACTGTGGTGGTATACCAAACTGAGCTAGCTGTGAATCCTGAAGTCAAGCAACTGATGGATTAGAAAGGGAGACAACACATAAACAACTCTAATCAAGGGGAGAAAAGTTACACCTTTCAAATTTACAGAAAAGTTGCACAGATAGTACACAGAACTCCCACGTGCTCTTTGCTTAGAGACAGAATTCAATTTTCACCCATTGTCCCAGCAATGTCCTTTGAGCAAAGGATCCAAAACAGGGTCATGGTTGTTCCCAGTTGTCTTTTCTCTTTAGTCTCTTTGATCTGCAAAAATTCCTCAGTCTTTTTTTTTATTTTTATAATCTTGCCATTTTTGAAGATTATAGGTTAGTCATTCTGTAGCATGTCCCTCAGTTTGGGTTTGTCTGGTGTTTCCTCATGAATAGATTCTGGTAGTGTATTTTTGGTTGAATTAGGGCAGATACTGTTCTTTTAATTACATTCTATTTGGTAGTATGTGACGTCTGTTTTTCCCATTCCAGGAGTGTGTTAACATTTATCATTTGATCTAGATAGTGTCTCCCAGTTTCTCCACTATAGAATTACCTTTAATTATTACTATAATGGTTGCCAAAAGATGGTTTGTAAGAGTATTAGTCTCTTTATACTTATTATTTATATTTATTGGTTGGCATTCTATTATAAGGAATAATTTTCTTTTCTCATATTCATGTTTGTTTATTTAATCAGTGTTGACTCATAGATTCATTTTTCTTGAACAACCTATTATTCAGTGGGTTCTAATCCATTTATATTAATTTTTATTTTGATGCTCAGTTTCCCCCAGATTTGGCCAGTGGGTCACTTCCATGTCTTTCTGATATGTTCCTATTATTCTTTGAACATTTCCTTATTTTGTGGTACCCGAAGATATTCTAAGTTCATCTTGTGCCACAACCTTGGGGTCAGTCATTTTTTCTAAAGAGCTCTGGTACCTTTAGAATGGTGTTTGGAAAGCAAGATTTGGGCTACTGGAGTGACATTTCTTCTTGGCTTTTTCAGTGGACAGAATTAGGAAATATATACTTATATGTATATACATATGCACACATTTACATGTGTGTTTATTTCATATCTATCTATATATATTGAAAGTAGCCCTTGCGGCATAACAGTTAAGAGCTATGGCTGCTAACCAAAGGTTCAGCAGTTTGAATCTGCCAGGCATTCCTTGGAAACTGTATGGGGCAGTTCTGCTCTGTCCTGTAGGGTCGCTATGAGTCAGAATCGACTCGACAGCAACCGGTTTGTTTTTTTTTTTTTTTGGTAAATCTTAAATCTTAAATTTGGTTGCAAATCTTAAATTTACTCCGATACCTACAATTCCAAGCCAACACTTCAAGGTTCAATCAAGCCTTCCTCCTTTGCATCACTATACCTCTCTTCTCCAGCAGGGAGAAACCTGGTTCCCATTGTCTTAATCTCTCTTTATTTAGCCAAACTCCTGACTTGCTCCCTGCCCCTCTTCTTCCACTCCCCACCCCTACCTGGCCTGCCTATCAGTTTGCCCTCTTTTCTAGTGCTTACCTCTTCCCTCAACCTGTGTCGCTCCAAGCACTGGCCCCAATCTAGGATCAAGCCTGCTTATCCTGGCCACCTCCCCTCCTTGTTCAAGTCTACCTACTTTTTTTTTAATTGTGGTGCAAATTTTAACTGTGGTGCAAATTCACGTGTAATTCGGTGATATTGATTATGTTCATCATGTCGTGCAACCATTACCACTACCCTTTTCCAAATTATTCCACCACCATTAACAGAAACTCCACGCCCCCTAAGCATTAATTCTCCCTTTCCTTCTCCCTCCCATCCTTGGTAGTTACTAATAAGCTTTGGTCTCTATATATTTGCTTATTTCATGTAAGTGAGATCATGCAGTATTTATACTTTTGTGACTGATTTATGTCACTCAGCATAATATTTTCAAGATTCATCCGTGTTGTAGCATGTATCGGGATTTCATCTGTCTTTATGGCTGAATAATACTCTATTGTGTGTATATACTACATTTCACTTATCCATTCATCTATTGATGAATAGTGCTCAGTGAACACTGATATACAGGTTTTTGTTTAAGTTCTTGCTTTCAATTCTTTTGGGTATGTACTTAGGACTGGAATGTTAGGTCTTATGGTAGTTCTATATTTAATTTTTTAAGGACCCACCAAACTGTTTTCCACAGCGGCTGTACCATTTTACATTTCCACCGGCAGTGGGCGAGGGTTCCGATTTCTCTGCATCCTTGCCAACACCTGATGATTTCTGTTTTTTTGATCATAGCTGTTCTAGTGGGGATGCGGTGCTATCTCATTATGGTTTTGATTTGCATCTCCCTAATGGCTAATGATGTTGGAATTTTCATGTGTTTGTTGGCTGCTTGTGTTTTCTTTGCCCATTTTATGATTGGGTTGTTTGTCTTTTTGTTGTTAAGTTATAGGGGTTCTTTATTATTATTATTTTGGACATTAAGCCTTTACCAGATATATTGTTCCCCAAATTTTTCTCCCAATCTCTAGGTTTGTAGCCATGGATCCAATTGAACAACGATCATTTAGAGAATAAATGCAATAAAGTTTTTTTGTTTTTTTTTTCCCTAAAGTACTAGTCAGCCTGGTGTGGAAGCAATAGTGCCAGAGTGAGACTTCAGTCCCATTTTTTTCAATCCAATCTGTGTTGTTTGATCATCCCATGACAGATAAATAACACAACTCTGTGAGATCAATCAGTAACTTATGAGAATGATACATTTTCTAAACTTTCTCCAATTTTGATTAAAAACAAAGTATAATTCTTTGAATTTGTTAGATAAAAAAATATGATCTAATTAATTTAAATTGTAATTCTTTAAAAAGGATTCTCCGAACTTCCTCTTTGGTGAAAGGCACTGAAGCGTGTGGGAGGATAGCATGCCCCTTTTGGGGCATGGAAATCTGTGTTGGGAACCATCACCATATACATCTCTTCATATGTATCCTTTCTGCTCACATAAACATGTAATTGTCAATCCTCTTATTTTACATGTGAGAAAACTGAAGCTCAGAGATTAAAATGGCTAAGATATCATACTGGAGATGATGCAGCAACACTGAGCTCAGTAAACAACAAACATACCCTAAAGAGGGGTGAATGCAAGCATACAAGGAGCCTGGATCCCTGAAGGTAGCATGGAGACACCAGCCATTACCAGTTATCAGTTACCATCTAGTCAACTCCAACTCATAATGACCCCATTTGTGTCAGAGTAGATCTGTGTCCACAGAGTTTTCAGTGGCTGATTTTTTGGAAGTAGATCGCCAAGACTTTCTTCTGAGATGCCTCTGGGTAGACTCAGACCTCCAACCTTTCTGTTAGCCGCCATGAGAATTAATCTTTTGCACCAACCATAGGCTCCTGGAGCCACCATACCAAACAAATTGAGACTTTTATTTTCCTCACATTACTTAATGTCTGGGGCTAGGCATTTGGGGGCTGCAGCCACCATCCAACCCAGTCCACCATACCAGCCCCGAAATGCTCATCTCCAGGCATCACATAATGTGAGGAAATAAAAACTTTAACTTGTTTTTGTTTTAAGGGATTCTCTTAACAAAATGGAATTATTACTGAGTTTAAACTATTTTAATGTGCCTGAGCTCTTTGTGTTTCTCCTATGGTGTGCAGCTTTTTGGCATCCTCTTTCATTTGTAGATTAAGTTATTTCTATTTAACTTATTGCTTTGTAAGAATATTTTATATAGTAAGACTAAAGCCTATTTACAGCTCATACACATGCAAATTTTTTGCTGTTTTTTTTATTGGCATTTTGTGTATAGAATCATAAGATTATTTTTGTGTTTAAATCTACCAACATTTTATTATAGGTTTCCTGTCTGCTTCATTTATTCACTTAGAATGACTTCTATATCCTGAAATTAGAGGGTCATCTATGTTGTTTTCATTTTTGTTTACTTTATCTTTTCTTTTCTTTCTTTTTTTAAAAATTTATTGTTTCAGGTGAAAGTTTACTGTGCGAATTATTTTCTTATTCAAAAATTTATACACAAATTGTTTTGTGACATTGGTTGCAATCCTCGAAATATTTCAACACTCTCCCCCTTTTCCGATATACCCCTGGTTCCCATGTCCAGTCATCCAAGTTTCCTGCCCCTTCCTGCCTTCTCACCCTTGCTTTTGGACAGGCACTGTCCATTTGGTTTCGTACACATGATTGAACTAAGAAGAAAAATTTCTCATATATGTTATTGTTTGCTCCATAGGCTTGTCTAATCTTTGGCTGAATCAAGGACTTCAGGAATGGCTCTCATTCAGAGTTAGCAGGGTATCCAGAGGCCATAGTCTCAGGGGTTCTTCCAGTCTCTGTCAGTCCAGTAAGTCTGGTCTTTTTTTTGTGAATTTGAATTTTGTTCTACATTTTTCTTCCTCTGTGTCTGGAACCCCCTGTTGTAATCCCTGTTAGAGCGGTCAGTGGTGGTAACCACCATCGTGTAGTTCTGGGCTCAGGCTGGTGGAGGCTGTGGTTCATGTGGTCCAGTAGTCCTTCGGAATACTATTTTCCTTGTGTCTTTGATTTTCTTCATTCCCCTTTGCTCTGAATGGAATGGGACCAACAGATGTATCTTAGATGGCCACTCACGATCTTTTAAGACCCCAGACACTACTCACCAAAGTAGATTGTACATTTTCCTTATGAACTATGTTATGACAATTGACCTAAGTGTCCTTCAAGACCATGGTTTCCAGCTCTCAGCGCCAATAACTCAGTCCCTAAAGGTGTTTGGATGTATCTAGGAAGTTTCTATGACTTCGCCTTGGTCAAGTTGCTCTGACTTCCCCTATATTCTGTGTTGTCTGTTCTTTCACCAAAGTTAACACTTGCCTATTATCTGGTTAGTGATTTCCCCCCTGTTGTTTTTATTTCTCTTTGTTTTCAATTCTGTTGAAAGTTTAAAGTTTCGATAAAAATTGGAAAGATATTTGACCTAAAAAAGGTTCTTGTCATGGACTCAATTATGTCCCCCCCAAAATGTGTGTATCAATTTGGCTGAGCCATGATTCCCATTACTGTGTGATTTTCCTATACGTTGTAAATTCTGCCTCTATTTTATGATGTTAATGAGGGGGGATGGGTGGCAGTTGTGTTAGTGAGGCAGAACTCAATCTACAAGATTGGATTGTGTCTTGAGGCAATCTCTTTTGAGATATAAAAGAGAGAAACAGGCAGAGAAACAGGGGGACCTCATTTCACCAAGAAAGCTGTGCTGGGAGCACGGCACATCCTTTGGACCCTGGATCCCTACATGGAGAATCTCCTATTCCAGGGGAAGATTGATGAGAAGGCCGCTAGAGAAAGCCTTCCCCTTGAGCTGACACCCTAAATTTGGTGCTTTAGCCTACTTTACTGTGAAAGAATACACTTCTCTTTGTTAAAGCCATCCTTTTGTGGTATTTCTGTTATAGCAGCACTAGATGATTAAGACAGCTCTCTTCTAATGAAATAAAATTACTACACAGGATAATTGAAACAAAAACAAAAAAAACCAAACCCATTGCCATTAAGTCAATTACAACTCATAGCAACCCTATAAGACAGAGTAGAACTGGCCCATAGCATTTCCAAGGAGTGGTACATTCAAACTGCCAACTTTTGGTTAGCAGCCAAGCTCTTAACCACTGTGTCACCAGGGCTCCACACAGTATAATTAGGATTACAGAATTTTAGAGCTAAAGAGAACCTTCAAGCTGATTCAATTCAACTTAACCAACATTAATTTAGTGGTAGCTGCACAAAAGGTGTTTTGATGAATACTGTCAACCAGTGGTTCTCAGCCTTCACTGGACATTAGAATTTCTTGGGAAGCTTTGAATTATATTGTTGTCTGGATTCTCCCCCCAGAGATTTTGATTTAATTGGCCTGGATAAGGTACAGGCATCTGTATTTTTAAAACATCTCCCCAGGTCATTCTAACATGCAATTAGGGTTGAGAACCAGTGAAGGGGTCCAATCTCCTTCGTTTCTAGAAATAGAAATTAAGACTAAGAGGGGATCAAGGCTATTGGGGTATAGATAAATATTCAGGAGTTTTGACTGCTGGTCCAGCTTTTCCTTCCCTACACATCAGTTTTTCTTTTAGTTGCAAGATCACTGCCTGAAAATGTGAGAGCAATCATTACTAGTTTTGAGGTCTTTTTTCCTCAGCTTGGTCTCACAATTACATCTACTATTTTTTCTGGCTCCTATCTCTACTATGATAAGTATCATGCCAATGTTTTGATTTAATATTTCCCCTTTTCACCATCCTCCCAAACTCTGAAGAAAAGATAAGCAGAGGGGCCTAGAAAGTCAAATATTTAAGCAGTGTTTTCATTGCTGCTTAAAAGTCTGACACACTTTTCATACTCAGAGATTGGCAGTGGATTTTAAAGAGACTTAGAAGAAAAACAGGGAATAGGTGAAGAAGAAATGGGGCCAGACATGGAGCAAGACGGCATCAGAGCTAGGGAATGTAACCACCCGTAGCAGTTCCTGACTTGAAACACTGATGAAAATCGAAGACTACAGCCTTCTGTTTGGATTATACCTGAACATAAAAAAAAAAAAAAAAAAAGAATATAAAGAAAATGGAAATCCTTACAACTGGACCAATAAACAACATCGTAATAAATGGTAGGGAATTTGAAGTTGTCGAGGATTTTATTTTACTTAGATTAACAGTCAATGCCTATGGAAGAGCAGTCAAGAAATCAAACAGCATATTGCGTTGGGCAAATCTGCCACAAAAGACATTTTTTTAGAGAGTTACAAAGAAAGATTTCGCTTTGATAATTAAGGTGCACCTGACCCAAGCCATAGTATTTTCACTGGTCTCATATGCATGTGAAAGTTGGACAGTGAAAAAGGAAGACCAAAGAATTGGTACATTCGGATTATGGTGTTGGTACAGAATATTGAATATACAATAAATATGCCAGAAGAATGAACAAATCTGTCTTGGAGGAAGTACAGCCAAAATGCTACTTAGAAGCAAAGACGGCTAGACTTTGAATCCTGTACATTGGACATGTGATCAGGTGGGACCAGACCCTGGACAAGGTCAGCATGCTTGGTAGAGGGTCAGTGAAAGAGAGGGAGTCCCTCAATGAGCTGGTTTGACACAGTGGTTACAATAAGGGGCTCAAACATAGCAACTATTGTGAGGATGGTCCAGGACCAGGCAATGTTTTATTCTGTTATACATAAGGTTGCTATGAGTGGGAGCTGACTCACTGGCACCTAACAAAAACAAAACAGATGCCATCAGGTGAATTCAGATTCATGTCAACTCCGTGTACTGTGCTTCATAGTGTTTTCAGTGGCTGGTTTTTTTGGAAGGACCTCTGAGTGGACTTGAACCTCCAAACTTTAAGTCAGCAGCCAAGCTAGTTAACCACTTGCAGCACCCAGGGATTCTAGAAAATATAACACAAGATCCAACTTCTGCCTTGGTTCATTGGCAGAGTGTTTAGAAGGTAGTGAAACTCTCTTAAACACCAGAGATGTTGGAGAAGGAAAATCCTTGTCAGAAGCAGAGGGGAGCAGAAAAAATAATTTATGAAGCCCAGGAGACTGATAATATTCATAATGATGGGAAGAAAACTCTGCATTTTCCAAGACACTGTGACAACTAGTACAGTGGATTGGGGTCACCTAAGACTTCTACTTCAGCATCAAAGCTAACCTTGAAAAAATAGTTTTGCAAATGATCTTTACCTATTTCTACTTCTGAATAAAATGAAGATACATTTAAGAGAAAATATTAATAATCCAACTAGATGGTAATGCTGCAGGGGTTTTGTCTATTTTATTTTTTATATAATTTTATTATTTTGTTGTAGAGAATATACACGGGAAAACATACACCAATTCAACAGTTTTCACAGGTATCGTTTAGTGACACTGATTACATTCTTTGAGTTGTGTAACCATGCTCATCCTTCTTTTCTGAGTTGTTTCTTCCCCATTGACACAAATTCACTGCCACCTGAGGTTCCTATCTAATCTTTTGAGTTGCTATTATCAATTTGATCCCATATAGAAAGTTCTTAAAAGAGCATAATGCTCAAGGCAGACATTTTTTACTAGTTAAGCTAAACTACTGATTGGTTTTAAGAAGACTTTAGGGGTATTTTTGGCTTAAGATTTAAAAATTATCTCAGGGTAATCGTTTCAGAAATTTTTCCAAACTTCATTGCTCCATGAAGTCTGGATTCCATGAGAATTTGAAATTCTGTTGTGTATTGTCCCCGTTTTGATCGGGATTCTTCCATGAAATCTTTGATCAAAATGTTCAGTAATGGTAGCCAGGCACCATCCAGCTCTTCTGATATCAAGTCATATCAAAGGAGGCTGTGTTCATGGAGGCACTTAGTCACATGTTCCATATACTCCTCCTATTCCTGACTCTCCTTTTCCCTCTCTTATTCCAGGCAAATGGAGATCAACTGTTGTGCCTTGAATGACTTGCAAGCTTTTAAGAACCCAGGCTATACGCATTGATCTAGGAAGTAGAGCAGAGGCAATGAAACATGTTATTAGGCCAATTAACCAGGATGTTCCATGAAACCATGACCTAAACCTCCAAACCAAGGAACCAAATCTCATGAAGTTTTTGGTTGTGCATAAGCAGTTTCAGTAGCTACTCTTTTTTTTTTTTTAGGTCACTGTTGTAAATAAATCTATCATACAATTTTGTCAATCCAACTTTTTACAGGTGTACAGCTTACTGACAGCAATTAAAATAATTGGCTGTGCAATCTTATCCTTAATGCAATATTTCCATCATCTTTAACCCCCTATTTCTCTCTCCCTCCTCCCCCCGGTAACCTCTAATAAACTTTGTTCTCTATACATTTGCCTGTTTTTGTCTTTTTGTGTAAGTGAGGTCATACAATATTTGTCCTTTTGTGATTGACATTTTATTCAGCATAATGTCTTCCAGCTCCATTCATATTGTAGCATGTATCAAGACTTCATTTCTCTTACTGGCTCAGTAGTATTCCATTGTATGTAATGTACCACATTTTGTTTATCTATTCGTCTGTTGATAGGCATTTAGGTACTTTCCACCTTCCAGCTATTGTGAATATTGCTTCAATAAACAATGGTGTACAAGTCTCTGTTTGAGTCTCTGCTTTCTAGTCTTTCGGATATGCACCTAGAAATGGAATTTCTGGGTCATATGGTAGTTCCATTTTTAGTTTTTTGAGGAAACACCACAGTGTTTTTCACAATGGTTGACCATTTTGCATTCCCATCAGCAATGGATAAGGGTTCCAATATCCCCATAGCCTCACCAACATTTGTTATTTTCTGTTTTTTTTTAATCTCAACCATCCTGTTTTTGTTGTTTTTAGGTGTTGCCAAGTTGGTTCTGATTCACAGCAACCCTATGCACAACAGAATGAAATACTGCCCAGTCCTGAGCCTTCCTCACAATCATCGTTGTGCTTGAGCCCATTGTTGCAGCCACTGTGGCAATCCATCTCATTGAGGGTCTTCCTCTTTTTCGCTGATCCTTTACTTTACCAAGCATGATGTTCTCCTCCAGAGACTGATCCCGACTGATAACATGTCCAAAGTATGTGAGACGTAGTCATGCCATCCTTGCTTCCAAGGAGCATTCTGGTTGCACTTTTTCCAAGGCAGATTTGTTCATTCTTTTGGCAGTCCATGGTATATTCAATATTCTTCACCAACGCCATAATCCAAAGGCATCGATTCTTTTTCAGTCTTCTTTATTCATTGTCCAGCTTTCTCATGCATATGAGGTGATTGAAAACACTGTAGTTTAGGTCAGGCACACCTTAGTCTTCAAGGTGACATCTTTTCTTTTCAATACTTTAAAGAGGTCTTTTGCAGCAGATTTGCCCAATGCAATGTGTCTTTTGATTTCTTAACTGCTGCTTCCATGGGTGTTGATTGCGGAGCCAAGTAAAATGAAATCCTTGACAACTTCAATCTTGTCTCCATTTATCATGATGTTGCTTATTGGTCCAGGGGTGAGGATTTTTGTTTTCTTTATGTTCAGGTTGTAACCCTAATATCCCACAACGTATTTTCTCCTTTTCAAAGTGGGTGATTGAGAACTTGACATAACTAACGCCATGGTGACCCTATAAGTTTTTTTCTGCCTGCCTTCTTTTTACATACTTTTGTTAATGACTTTGTTTTGTTCTGTCTGGCCACCTGTGATTTATGACCCCCCACATGTAGGTTAGAGCCCAGGTGTCTGGCATGTATCTCTTTAATCTGCTAGTCTCTTGTAATTATAATGAATAACTCATCTGGCTATGCCATCTGTAGGCTACACGCCAAAAGACACTTGTAACAGCAATATATAAGCTCTAACATGAAATTTCCTTTCGGGACTCCATAAAGAGAGCCTGCGTTGTTGCCGGACTTCCGGTTGGTGTTATCTCCTGAATAAACTCTCTCTCTCTTTCTGCCTTGGAGTATGTTTCATTGTCTCAACTGCTTCAGGGCACACACCCTAATCAGGAAACAAGGTTCAATCCAGACTGAAGGCTGTGGTCTCTGATCTTTATCAGTAAGTGGTTCAAGTCCTCTTTACTTTCAGCAAGCAAGGTCGTATCATCGGCATAACGCAGATTATTAAATGAGTCTTCTTCCAATCTTGATGCCCGTTCTTCTTCATATAGTCTAGATTCTTGGATTATTTGCTCAGCATACAGATTGAATAGGTATGGTGAAAGAGTACAACCTTGATGCACACCTTTCCTGACTTTAAACCATGCAGTATCCCCTTGTTCTGTTCAAATGACTGTCTCTTGATCTATGTAAAGATTCCTCATGAGCACAATTAAGTATTCTGGAATTCCTGTTCTTCACAATGTAATCCATAATTGATCCACACAGTCAAATGCCTTTGCACAGTCAATAAAACACAGGAAACATTTTTCTGGTATTCTCTGCTTTCAGCCAGGATTCATCTGACATCGGCAGGCATCCTAGTGGGAGTAAAAATCTCATTGTGGTTTTGATTTTATCTCTGTGATGGCTGATGATGCTGAGCATCTTTCCATGTGTTTGGTGGCCATTTAAATGTCCTCTTTGGTGAAATGTCTATTCATGTCCTCTGCTTATTTTATGGTTGAGTTATTTGTCATTTTGTTTTTAAGTTGTTTATGTTTTATATATATTTTGGTTATTAGATTCTTGTTGGACATATGGTTTCTGAAGATATTCTCCCAGTCTGTAGCTTGTTTTTTCACTTTTTGATAAAGTCTTTATATGAAAGTTTTTAATTTTTGTGAGGTCCCATTTATTTATTTTGTCTTTTGTTGTTTGTGCTTTTGTTATTATATTAGATAACCCATTGTTTAAAGTTAGACCTGGTAGCATTGCCCCTGCTTTTTCTTCTAAGAATTTTATGGTTTTAGTTTTCACATTTAGGTCCTTAATCCATTTTTAATTTGTTTTTGTGTATGAGTGAGACATGGATCCTGTTTCATTTTTCTGTATGTGGAAATCTAAATTTCCTAGCACCATTTATTGAAGAGACTCTTCTTTCCTTTTTCTATTTTATGTATTGCTATAATTCCTGTACTTAGAACATAGAGTTAGAGCTTAATAAATCTTTCTTAAATGAATGAATGAATATTCCATCCAAGTCACAAACTCAAATCCCCATGGGGATTAGGCAGACACCATAAGTGAAAGGATCAGCCTGGGTGGAGAATGATAAAGCAGAGTTACTATGGCAAAGTGAACATCTAAAGGCTCACGTTTCTTATTTTTTTAATTAAAAATGTTGTGCTATTTTTGTTAGGTGCCACCAAGTCAATTCTGACTCATAGCAAACCTATGCGACTGAATAGAACTGCCCCATAGGATTTTCTTTGCTGCAACCATTACGGAAGGAGATCATCAGGTCTTTCTCCTGGATAGGTTACAACTGCCAACTTTCCATTAGAAGCTGAGCGCTTAACTATTGCAACACCAGGGCTCCTTAGTAGAGCAAAACTCTGCAGACCAAATTTAGCACAGAGCTACCAGTTTATGATCTCTGTTCTTTGTCATCATAGTATTTTCTTGAGTTTAGATTATAGGGAAAGAGAGCCCCTTGGGTACTTGTATTTCTCAGTATTACAAGGATTTCCACAGGTTGCTTAGATCAGAGATCCTAATGTTTTAAAGCTGAATGAAGCCTGAGAGATGATAGGTATAACAATTTCATTTTTATAGATGAGAAAGCTGTTGCCCACTGAGGTTAAGTGACGTGAGCAAGATTAAATGACCTGGTAAAAGTGAATCCAATTCTGGATCCAGGGGACTGGAGTCTCAGTCTGGCACTATTGCTCCCACACCACGCTGACTATGCACTTTATGGATAAAGCTTTGTTGCACTAATTCTCTAAATGATCATTGCTTAACTGGAAACATGCCTGCTTTTATTTTAATTGAGATTTTATTTTCGCCTGCCTGGAGCAAGGAAAGCATTATGGTATTTTAAATGAGAACTAAGGAATTACCTGTACTTCAAATATTAGCAGTTACATTCTGCTAAAGATGCATGTGGACTGTCTATTAGAAACATGTCGTGGGTAAACCAGAAACATTTCATGCTAATTGTTGTAAGCGTATTATCCATCAAAACGTAAATTTCACAAAGTGGGCTCTATGTGCATCATAATTCCCTTTATTACAAAATGGACTTGAAAACTCTGGCTGGCTCCTTGTCCTTATGTAAAACCATTATTTCCTGTGGTGCCTCCAATTTATTTTTTCACAGCTTTAACGGCTCTCACACTGTGACTTTCTATATCTGTTGCAAATGTTCAACAATTTACAGAGAAAATTTTAGTCCATGGCTTTCTGCTTTTAGCTTTTCATGTGTAAAGATTAAAGAATGAATGTGCAATCAGCAGATATATAGAAAACATCTCCTGCTAGAATAAAATAGATGGTTCAACTTCTGAAACCCCCACGGAATTTATAATATCTACCTACAGCACTTCCTCTTTTTTGTATTGCGCCTTCTGATAAATAGACTCCCAGAAGAGACAATTTGGGAAGCTAGAAAGTACTTTATTTTTCTTTATAGTACGACATAGCATTGTCCAGGCCTTGCAGGTGGCAGAAACATAGGAAGCAAAAAGGCAGAAGGAGACCTAGGGGTGATAAAAAAAAAGATAGTGACTGACAAATCAAAAGACACTTTGCGCTGCCTAATGTGAATCTTAAAGGCTAATGCTCTTTTGGAAAAAGCACAAAATTTGAGATTACATCTAGAATATTGATTATCAGCTGTTGTTACCTCAGGTCTTAAAATCATGGTAATGCAGTCAGGCACATGCTGATACATTTAGTTAGAGGAAAGGGGCTGGCTCTTGGTATTGTATATGGTTGATGTATGTAATACAATGTGTGTGTGTGTGTGTGTGGCAGAGAGAGAGAGAGAGGAGAAGGATTTTTACGTTTCTTTAGAAAAAATGCTAGCATCTGCAGAAATGGCTTTCTTTGAGGTTGGATCTATAAAATCACAGCTAAAACAGAGGGAAGGGAAGTAGTCAGTCTGCCCAGTTTGCTATGACTTGTCTGTATGGGCAATGTTACTACTTCTCAGGCTGCTAGGGTGCCATTCGCATTAGATCTCAAATCCCATCTCTCTGCACTTGATAGACCTGACCTCAACCTCTCTTTCACAAACAAAAGCTACTGTTTCAGAAATGCAGTAATATAAAGCTTTTATTTCTGTCTTTATCTTTATACCTTTTTGATTTTTCTGGACATAATGGAAATATGTGTGTTGCTCTAGGAGCTCTAACTCAGCATGTGCATTTGAAGGCACATTTCACTGCCAGGCTCTTGATGAAACTGGATATGCACAGTGCATCAGGTACAGAAACAGTGTGGATCCAAAACAGGCGTTTTAAGAATATATTAATTTCAAATTATGTGTCTCATATCGTATTTGACCTTCTACTAAAATCCTCATTTCCAACCCTTCTGTAATGCCTCTGTTGCCATTATACTTTTAAAGACTGTCTTTATTTCTTGCCTGGGATACAATTGTAATGATCACCTAACAGTTTTGCCTCTTCAATTGATCCCCTCCACTGCAACCACCTTCCAACTTGCCTACTGCTCAAGTACCTTAGTAGTTCCCATTGCCTTCAAGATGGGATCTAAACTATTTATTCAGCTCTCTAGGCTGGCCATCATCTGATCTCACTTAGCCCATTCTCCCTTCTGCTACAATTCCCCTGACCCTGTGTATCTGTCACTCTATGCAGTTCCTTAAAAATAATCATACTTCCATGTCTCCAGTCTTCTGCTGGTGGTATTCTCTCAGTCTGGAAGGCATCTCCCACCATTGCTATCTACCAACATCTGGCTCTTCTTTGAATGTCACATCTTCCTGTAAGCTCATCGGATGGTCCGCCAATTAGCAGTATTGTATCACCTCAAAGTTTATTGGGATTCTTGGTCATATCTCAGGACTACTAAATCAGAATCTGCATTTTAATAAGATCTTCTAATGATGCTGGTTAAATGTTGAGAATCACTAATCTATAATATCAAGTAAGAAGCATCTGTTAAGGTAGGGAATCCCAGTTTACAGAGAAGATGGGTGGGGTCGTGTCACAGGGCAATTGATGAAGTTACAATTCCATCCAAGGCAGAGGGTCCAAGAACTAGAATCAGGAGAGATTATTTAATAACCAAGGTAAGCATGGGCTTACTTGTGCTTACTTACTAATCTGTAGTGAACAATTTCACATGGGTTTTACCAATCAAAGTGATGAAAGGGACCCAAATTTGTCAGTTCCCATCCACCGGTACACAATTCCCACACTATTCCCTATTCCCAGCTTCTTTTCTGGATATACAGTGGGAGAATAGAGGAGCAAGAGGGATGAAGAGAAGCTTAGAGAACCACAGGTGATGTGTTATCTTATTCCTGACTGACCCCAAAGTAAAAACAAACTCCTATAGAGGGAAAGAAAGGAAATGTGATTAATTAATTGAAATTCTTTTCAAAACTCAGTACACCAAGGCCTAGAAAACATGATGGCAGGTACTCCACACTGGAATCACCCTTGTCATTTTAACTATCTTTTAAAAAGAATCTATTTGGTGTCCATTGCTTTACCTGAATGACTTCTTATTCTACAACAACCTTATAAGGTAGATGGTATCAACTCTGATTAATGCAAAAAACTGAGGTTCAGGGGCTAAACTTTAACGCTAGGGTTGGGGTTCTCCTATATGAACTGACTCCAAAGCCTGTAGCATTATTTAATAAGCGGTGTTTCTGCTCACGCCCATCCCTTTCCCCTCCTCTTATAATGCGCTATTTAACATTCATGAAAAGGGTCACTTCCTCTTTGGAACCTCAGTTTTCTCATCTATAAATTTAACATGTTAGTATGGATACTCAGATACTAGCAAGCTCCATTTTTCTATATTTTACTAAAAAGGTAACTCCACACACACAGATGCCTAGCCACTTAGCTCTAAAGTTTGTTTAAAAAAATGTATATTTAAATTTAAGCAAACAAATGTAACATCACGATGGTCATCCAGGTATGCACAGAACAAAGCCTGATATGGCCCTGGTACACTGTATCTCCTTTTTGTCCTTTGTCTCTGCTTGGTGGATGAGACCTAGAAAGGTGGTGGGGAGGACTTTGGTCTGCAGTGTAGGAGCAGGCAGGGAGGAAAAGTAAAGGGGTTTTGGAGGGCAAGGGCAGAGCACAACCGAGGATATGGAGTGTATGATGATGGACACTTGCCCTGTCCTCTGCCCATTGCCACTGAAGACCAGGTTCTATGTAAAGCTTCTTAATAGAATATTTTCTGAAAATGGGAAGGAGCAGAGCAGTTGGTGAGAGCAGGGTGTGGGAAGTGGAGATGTGCCAAGACTGAACTTTGCTACTTCACAATTTTGCTTCTCAGTTAGAAAACACTGCAATCCTCCTCCTTCAGCATCACTCTAAACACAAAGCACAGCTCTTCCACAATATTGCTGATTGAATCTCTTTCCAAAGCAAAGACTATTAAATGTCATGCCAATAACAAGACAGTCTGAAAAGAACAAGCAGCATTTTAAAATACAGCTTGAACACAATTTGAGGGAATGAGTAGACATCAATGTTTTGAAATTATTGGATATTGTTGGGAAAAGCAAGAGATAAACAATGCAAATAATATATGATGGTATATATCAACATCTTCTAATAATATATTGTCCTATAGAACCTTCTGTCCTCTAAACCAAACACTAGGAATACTTCAATTCAATATATCATGTTAGTAGAAATGCAAACAAAAGCCTGTATTGGATCAGATAAGAGGTGTTGCTTCCCTTTCTAATGAGAAGCCCAGAGTACAATTAATGAAAGCTATGTAAATGTGCTCCAGCCTGTTAAGATTACAAAGTGAGTTCAGGGCTAGGAATAAAGAATCGGGAGAATAGGACCCACAATCAATTACACGGAAGGTCCTCCTATCTCGGACAGGCACACATATTTTGATATCTCATCGGGGAACCAATTGCACCCAGGCGCCTTTTGGAAGCAAGATGTAGGAACATGCTCCCTCCTATTTGGGGAATGATACAAGTGGGCTATTTTTGAATGATTAATTAAAAGGAATCAATCTTCATTGCTTTGCTACTGACGTGAAAAGCGCCATGCCTGTGCAATAATCGCATGCAATTATTCAACTACCCCTTTGGCAAGGACAACGTAATTAGTCCTGGTGGTGTCGAGAGATTCTCTTTATTCCCAACAAATTGGCAGTTTTAATCAAGTGTTGCTGGAAATTTATCATAACACAGGGAAAACAATAGGTGAAGGTACAGGGCCCCAAGCTGTGTGACTCCTATCTACAATGGTACAAATTTACAATGCTAACAACATGATAAATACTACCAATCCGTGAATACCTTGATTATAATTTCATATCAGCACCAAGCCTGGGCAGTTCTTATTTGTTTAGAAACACGGCTGTAACCCTTTTTGTGCTGCCTTGCATCTATCTGTCTTTGGAGACCCTGGTGGTGTAGTGGTTAAGTGCTAGGGCTGCATACCAAAGAGTCGGCAGTTCAAATCCTCCAGGCGCTCCTTGGAAACTCTATGGGACAGCTCTAGTCTGTCCTATAGGGTCGCTATGAGTCGGAATCGACTCGACAGCACTGGGTTTGGTTTTTTGCCCCTGTTTGCTAAGGACACTGAAGTAAGCCTTTGCTATTGAATCACCCAAGGATCAACCTAGCGGCCTGGAACTTGGAAGGTTTAAAAGCACAGGGAACAGGGGAGGAATCCAGAATTGCTAACCTACTCCAACTGCAGAAGTCTGGAGCTCATGAGGAGCCAGAGCAACCAAACTAAAACCAAAACCCATTGCCGACTCGGAGCCGCCCAGGCCCTATTCTGTGTTTTCCTTGGGACAGCCTTCTGCTAGAGTGGTTTCCCAAGTATCCAGGACAGGCCTTCTCTCCATCCTATCTTTTCCCTTCTTTTGTTTATTTTTATGTCTCTTAAAATCTTTGCTTAAAAATAATAGCTATTGGTTGCCAGGGGCTGCGGGGAGGGAGAAATGGGGAGAAATTCCTTAATGGAGTGATGGAAATGTTCTGGAACTAGATAGAAGTGTTGGTTGCACAATATTGTGAATGTACTAAATGCCACTCAATTGTTCACTTTAACATGAGTAATTTCATGTAATGTGAATTTCGACTCAATAAACAACAATCATAACAGCGAATATTTATCAAGCACCTCTAATGTGCCAGATGTTATTCTCAACGATTGACCTGTGTTGGCTAACTTAACCCTCAATCCTTATGAAAGGGAATTACTACGATTTTTATTACCCCTGATTTTCCAGATGAGGAAATTGAGGCTTGGAAAGGGAATAGGGCAGGGATCTCAAACCCAGGTGGCTAGACTCCACGGCTGTATGTTTAACCGCCCTCCGTAACACGCCCTGCCTGCCTGGTTTGGCTGAAATGTCCTGCACTCTTTGATACTGGATATGCGCGTTACTTCTAGAGGCCCCACAATAAAAACATGGATGCGCTTTGTATGCTTCAGCTTGAGTTAAAATGCCACTGCTGGTATTATCTCTGCCTTCTGACGCCAAGAAGAAAACATTTGTATTACCTTCAGGGCTTGTGTATTTTATGGTGTGCTTCTATAACTAGTGTATACTTGAGTGTGTGTTTATGTGTGCTTGTGTGTTGTGGAGGGATGGAGGTGGTAGCTATACAGAAAGGCAGTTTCTCAAATTTAGCTCATCCTAGAATCAAGAAGAAAGGATGGCTAGGCTATATCTCTCATACTTTGGACAAGTTATCAGGAGGGACCAGTCCTTGGTGAAGGACATCATGCTTGGTAAAGTAGAGAGTCAGCGAAAAAGAGGAAGACCCTCAATGAGATGGACTGACGCAGTGGCTGCAACAAGGGACTCAAGCATAACAATTGTGAGGATGGTGTAGGACCCAGCAGTGTTTAGTTCTGTTGTACATACCATCGCTATGAGTCAGAACTGACTCAAGAACACCTAACAACAATGATGACAAAATCATCTGGAATCCTTGTTAAAAATCCAGTTTCCAGGGCCCCACTCCAGGTCTACCAAGTCAGATTCCCCAGGGAAGGCCTGTGAATCTGTTAAGGATGAACCAATTAGGTCCTATGATTGTGCTCTAAAATGAAGATCTTACAGTGTGCCTCCTCCCCAAAGAGATAATTTCATGGGTATTAATCATTATGTGGCAAAATATTTTCCCTAGTCAAATAATTTAGGGAAATATGGATTAAGTGATATTTAACACATTTCTCAGAGACTTCAGGTTTAATGTGTAATGAGAATTTCAAGAAGCAACTGTTGTACTCAGATGTTTCCCTAACTCCATTGGCCCTGGAACTCCCTTTTCCAGGAGTATCTCCTGAGACTAGGGATTTGCAGAACATACCCTGGGGATCCTGTTCCAAAAGAAACGTAAGGGAATATAAGAATCGCCAACTGCTAGCTTCAACAGTTACAGAACCATTCGGAGCCATCACCACTATCTCTTCTCTAAAAGTTTTTAACACAATTTCTGGAAAGCGTTTATAGGGAAACAGTGTTCAAACGTATCCAAGAATTTGAGGGTACGATGAATTTGCTTATTTCAGATTAGCTTGAGAAATGTATTAATTCTTTCTCTGATGTGCGATTTTTAAAAGCATCTTCTTAGGGTCACGTTTGAATGGTCTTCAGGATGTAAAATCATGATCAATTTTTTTTTTCCTTTTTTAAATTTCTGCTGCCATAGTAGCACCATAGGCGAAAAGAATAAAAGTAGTTATATAAAGGCTGTTTTGGCCTTCATGAAGGAGTCTGGATCCTAGGCAGAAAAGGGTTGGAAAGCCTATCTCCTAAATCGAAGGAGGCTAGCTAGCCCAGATCCCATTGCTTAAAGGTGAGCCCTCCTCCAAACAGAATCAAAAAGCTCTGAGGAGTCTTGATCAGCACAGTTAACACCAAAGCAGCTGATTTCAAGCCTTTGTAACATACAGTGTAGTTAAAAGAGGTTTCAGGAAGAAACACGTCCTGAACTAACTCCCAAACCAGGCAAAGCTCATTTGTGGACAAGGCCTTGACAGTTTCTGCCCTGATCTTACTTTCACTCCTTTGTTCTAGCTGTTGCAAGATGGAACATCTGGCTTAGGGCCTGGAAAGCAGACTCCATCCTCCTCCAATTGCACCTGCCCCAGGAGAAGGAGAAATGCTTTGCTGACAAAAAGTAGGATTTTCAGAGCCACATTCCTGCCCATTAAAGCAGCTTGTTTGATCCCTTCAAAGCTTAAGATCAAAAGGAGGCTTTTCCAGAGCTGCCAACCTATAAAGCTATAGGCAAAGAGAAGGACCTCTTTGTTTTTAAACAACCAGGTGGACTCGCCATTCTAGTTCCCAGCTGGAGGAGGGGCCTTAGGCAGGTTGAAGGGTTTTTCACATCTGGCTCGTGCCACTTGGGCCCTGGGCCTCCTCGGGAAGCAGGAGCTGCTCCAGGAAGATACTGGCAACTCAGAACCACTGTTTGGCAAACAGCTCTATAATACCTCCTCTCTCTCTTCGCCCTCCACCTAGAGGCCAGATTACCAGCTTTTGTTTTATTTTCTAATCCCAGAGGCATAACCACATGTTTCTGTGCCCAGGAAAAGTTCCCAGCATCGTTTCTCCCCCATAATTTACTGAACACAATCATGAGAAAACAATCCTGTAATTTTAAATGTATTTAAAATCTCCATTTTATGTGGTGCTGGCTGGCTTTGACTATAATGGAATGTATAAACCAGGGAAATGAATTTGGACTTGGTTCCCTGAGAAAGTGTGATGACAGGATTCTGAGCCCCCTCAGCTTGTCACCACCTCCCTGCCAGTAGCAGAGCCACCTTGGACCCTGGCCAGTGCCACATGCTGGCCCTGGCCATGGCTCAAAGAACTATGGGAGAGAGGTTTTTTTCTGGTAGAGATGCAGCCAGAATGTGCTTCCTCTGGCAAGAGTTACACAGTGCTATAGAGATCTTTGCTTTAAAAATAATAACAACATCCTCCCCCAGACAAACAAACAATTATAAGCATATTTGGCAAAAACGTGGCAGACACCGGAAGAAACACAGGACCGTATAGGAAGTAACCAGGGACAATTGACGCATCTTAAGCACAGAGCCTACAGGAAAAGATACAAATGGGAGAAGTTCAAAATAATAATGAAGTTGTAGATGAGAGAAGAGAGGAATAGAAACACTCCCTAGATGCTTGAAAATAAGGACAGAGACCAGATAAAACAAAGGCAAAGGGAATGGAACACAGAAACTCAATCTCTGGAGGCATAGTCAGCCAGGGCATGACAACACCAAATCTGTTATTAGTCCAGAGATTTGTGCCTTGGGACAAAATTTTTCTCACAGAAAAAGATCTTCACTGAAACAAAAAGAGATTGGGTAACAGGATTCTATATACAGAACTTTGCTAGAGAATGAGTTTTTTTTGTTTTTTTTTTTCCTTTGTTTTTTTCTTTTTTTAAGCTACACTTCTTTTCCAGGTTCTCTGTAAGAGGCCAGTTGGAGGGATGATCTGATCTCATTACTAAAAGGCAAGTCCCAGGGGTTTACTCAGAGAGCCCTGAATGGATTCACTTGGCAGAGGAGAGAAAGCTACACTAACTAAGAGGGTCAGCTGAGGTTGGAGACACAGAGAAGAAGAATCATGCATTAACCTGGAGGGGCTAGGCAGGGGCCTGAGTAACCCACTGGGACGCAGCTGGGAGAAGAGAAGGCTGAGAGGAAGAGTGGGAGCAAAGGAGGAGGCAGGGGAAGCCAGCTATTTCCTGTGCGTCAACTTGGGTAGAGCACTGACCTGTAGAGAAGCCAAATGGTTTTGGACATTACTGAGTCATAATCTTTCTCAGGGCTCAACCTGGGTGATTATTCTGCTTATGTTTCCCCAGCTGGACTTCTCTAGGATGGTAGAATGAATATGGCAGTTTGCGTGTACCTTATGTATCACCCAGAGTCTGTGTAGCTTTCTCCACTGATGAGACAAAGGGAAGAAGTAGCAAAAAGTAAATATTGAGACAATGCCATGTAAACAAGGTCTTCCACCAGCTTGGAGAGATCAAGCCAGAAACACGAAAAGGCCAACACATGAAGACCAACAGAGTCAAGCACCCTGCCTGCCTCATCGGCCTCCATGGCATTACCAGAAAGCAATTAGGGAGTCCCCCAGAGCTAGAACACTCTCATGGGCCTCCTTTTTCTACATATTGGAGGCAGCACATTAGCAGCTTGTTGACTGGAATTCAGAGGATTCATGACAGCTGTGTCAACAAACACAGGCTTTTGGTGGAGGCACAAATTTAGGGAAAGACTCCTCATATCCCCTGACCCCAACATTTCCTACCCTTGGAAAGATCCTATGTTCCTGAAAAACAGAACCACAACAACAAAAACGCATATCCTTCCTCGTAGTAGATAATAAAAAGGAGACCCGTTTTTATTAGATGTATGAACTCTTGGAATACTGAAGCTAAAAGGCAACTTTGTTTGTTTTATCAACCCCCTAGTTTTGCATATGAGGAAATTGAAGCCCAGTGAAGATAACTGACTTGCTCAAGAAGAGATGGGTGATTGGTAAGAACTGCAGTAACAGGGAAACACTGAAAGAGGCCATTTTGATCACTCTTGCCTTCTTGGGAGAAGGCTCCTCACAAGGAACAAGCGAGGCTGTAAATACAGCAAGGGCAGAAACTATGTCAGTCATGCACTTCATGACATTGCATCTCCATTGCTTAACAAATTTCCTGACACAGTAAGGACTAGACAAAAACATTTGTCTCCCACACCCTACATTTCATCTTCAACAAGCACATTCTCAACCCAACCATTTCTTACAACCTCCACTGGTATCACCCTGGACTAAGCCAATGGCACTTCTTGCCTGGATTATTGTAACAATCTCTATACTAGTCTTGATACTTCTTTTTTACCACCTCCTCCCCATAGTCTTTTGCTTCCCCATTCCAACCATAATAATTTTTTTTTTTTTAAAGGTAAGGTAGATTATGTCACTCTTCCACTCAGAGCCTTTCAGTGGCTTCCTATTCCCTGGAAGACCTGTCCCACCACCCAAAACACTCACCATTAACTCTGCTTCTCCTTTCTATCTCACCTTTTGCTCCAGCCACATTGAACCCCTTGCTGTTCTTCCAACATGCCAGGCGTTCTACCACCTCAGGACTTTGGCAATTGCTATTCTATCTGCCTGGAATACTCTTTCCCCAGCTATTCAGTTGGCCCACTCCATTACCTTCCTCAAATCTTTGCTCAAATGCCATCATCTCAGAGATGCCTTTCCTGATCATCCTATTTTAAATCAAACCCATCCCATTGTTCTTCCCCTGCTTTATTTTTAACCCATAACACTTATCATCACCTGACATTCTGTCAAAGTTATTTGCTTATTATCTATCTACCGCTAGAATATAAAGAACAACAGGAGACATGGATATTTATTTGTTTTTGCTATATTCCCAGTGTCTACAAAGGTATCAGGTACATATAGGTACTGGATTAATATTTGTTCAATGAAGGAATGAAAGAACATATGCAGATCTTATACATGCAAAAGATTAGTTTATAGCAATTTCAATGTCTTTTTTTTTTTTACCTAAATCATAAAATTATGAAATTATTTTTTACGGAAACCATATGGTGACAAAAATATGGGCATCAAAGTCTTCATTTCTAATCCTGGCTCCATTATATTAATTGTACATTAGTTTTATATCTATGAACTTCAGTTTCCATGAAAATGATAATATTTATCCTGCCTAACTCAAAGCGTTGCTGTGAGTATAAAATGACATTATGTATGTAAAAGCATTTTGAAAACTACAAAGCACTTTTAAACTTATAGTGACCTTATAGGACAGAGTAGAAGTACCTTGTAGGGTTTCCAAACAGCTGCTGGTGGATTTGAAATTGCCAGCCTTTGGGTTACCAGCCAAGCTCTTAACTACTGCACCACCAGGGCTCCAAGTTATTATTTCCTGTGAAATCTTCCCTGAAGAAGTTGCCTTGCACATCACGTAAAGTTATAAAGCATTACTCAAGCAAGACAAGTCATCTTAACAAATTAGATGCCTTGTTAATTTTATAGGCCAGAAATAAGGGAGATGATGGGGCCCTTTGAACACTGTTTCTCCGTGAATTCTAAGCAGCAATTATCAATGCCTACATGAAGTTTACTTGATCTATCTGACTTGGTGAAAATCCAGGTGATTCATTTGGCAGAAAAGAGTAGAAAATTGTCAGTGAACTTTAATGGTAGTAAATCTACAAGTATTTATTGAATGTATTCTAACAGTATGCTAGATACTAAGAAGAAAAACAAGTTACATAAGATTGCAAACCCTTTGGCCAGAAATTTAGTCTAATAAAATGTAGAATTCTAATATACACAAAACAAATGTTTCATATTCCTGAGTAGATATGATTGTGATACCAACATTTCTAACACCTGCCCATTTCTCCAGTCTCAGGTTTAAGAGATCATATCTCCTTTTTTACACGGAAGGAACTCTTAACCCTTTGTGGGTCCCCCAAACACCATGAAAATTCTGTATCTGTAGTCATGATGTTTCCTCCACCTTATTAATTGCCTTCTCCCTTTCTTCAGTTTCTCTTTTTCTTTCCAACCTTTTGTCTTACCCCCCTTTCTCCTGCTAAAACATGTTAATTCTTTAAGATTCCAGTTGTTTGTTGTTTGTTTTTCCCCAGTTGCCCTCGAGAATATCTAAAAGGAGAGCGAGAGCACTGAGATGGAAAGCACTAGGTTCTAGGTCTGTCTCTGGCATTGACTGTGACTTTTGGACAAGTCACTTATCAGCTCTGATCCTTGGATCTCTCTTCTGAAAAATTAGTGGGCTGGCTAGAGCAGGGAGTTAGAAAATCAAATGTCTCCACAGGATTTAAGAATTGCCAAGTTCAGTCATAGCTTTCTGAGTACTGTGTCTTGTCTTTTCATAGGGTAACTAAGAAGAGTCCCACGGTCATTTCTTTGCTGACAATTTTTGAGAAATTGGAATATGCAACAGAATATAAGAATATAATGGAGGAGTTTTGAATAAGTAAGGTATTTTCTCAAGCCTGGGTTAGCTTTCTGGTTTAATAAAAAGTTCTACAGACAGCATTGTTTAATCATTAACACCTTGGTTAATGCAAATTGCTTGTAATTATGGGTTGAGTTGAATTAATTAATTATATAGAGAGAGGAAGCAGGGAACAGCTGGGCAGAAAGGCTGAGGTTCTTGGCTCTATGTGGAGTCCTGCTTCCTAAATAATATCATAATTTGGCTGTCAGGTTTTTCTCCCAACCTGGATTTTCCTTTTGACTTCATTGTTTACAAGCCCTACAGGATGAACTCTGTTGATTCTATTGAGTTCAGGCTGACAGTGAATTTTGAGGTCACTCCCTGGTAATACTGAAGTTTGAACATATGTCTTTTGTTAGCATGAAAATTGCGTAGCCACTAAATATTGTCTAAATAAGCACATATGTGCTTTTAAAGAATGCCATTCATGTGTTTATCTTGGGCAAACACACTTACTGCACCCGGTTTTGACCCAATTCTTCCATTATTGCCTTCATCAGAATCTCTAGAAATAGGTTGTCTTTAATATTCACTGTCTATAAAATCACCTCTGAACTTCGAATGAATTTTTTTCCTCAGGCTACATTTCCATGTTCAATGTTTTATAATGCTGCGAGTGAAATGGTTTTGCACACCGCCAGAAACCTACATTACTCGTGGCAAAGTGGTGATTTGTTATACTGAATGACATTTAGTTAAAGATACCAAAAAAAAAAATTGTGAGGCAGAAAGGGAGAGAAAGAGAACAGGAAAACCGCTGCTCACACAGAGAGGCTTTGTGTATAATCTGAATAACTTCCATCCCTGCTGAGGTCTCTTATCTTAATGACTTTGCTAAAGAAGTTGTCTTGTCAAATCTATTTAAAAGCTTTTGCCTTATATGAATAATTTACCAACAGAGGCAATTTGGGAACATCCTGATGAGATAAAAAAAAAAAAAAACCTCAGTGATAAGAAGCAAGCTTGAAAGAGTTGAATACAAGAATAGAAAAGTTTTCATAGGATCCTGAGGGACTTGTCCTCAAAAGGTCATTGGATCCATTGTTCTGGTTTTGGGGAGGGCTGTTCTAAAGAATTCTAGCTAGAGGAACAGCCTATTTAAAAAAAAAAAAAAATCAAGGGAGGAAATCCGTAATGTTCCCACAGTGATTTAGTCTATTATTTCTTAAAAAAAACAACCGCCGCTTTTAGAAAATTTTTATTTATATTTTGATAAGTCTGTTTTGAAAGTTCTACCTTAGTTGATGGACACCCTGGTGGCATAGTGGTTAAGTGCTACTGCCAAGTTCGAATCTGCCAGGCACTCCCTGGAAACTCTACGGGGCAGTTCTACTCTGTCCTATAGGGTCGCTATGAGTCAGAATCGACTCGACGGCACTGGGGTGGTGGGTTACCTTAGTTTGGTTAAAGAGCGCATAGATGTTACACATGCACACTTTCTGACCACCCGGCTGTTCATATTTATATACAGTTCGCTGCCTGAATTGGGCAGTGATGTAATGTGCTTGACAAAGCAATAATGTGATTTTATTGGTCCTATCAGTTTTTTTTTTTATCAGTATTTTATCAGTATAATAAGAAAATAATTCCCAAGACCATGGAAACACAAGACTGAAAAAGACCCCGGTCAGTACCTCCCTGGAGATGTCCCATTCTGGATACTTCTGGGCTTCCGCTCATTTCTAAGCCGAGTGAAATTCAGTCAGGAACTGCCTTTAGGGAAGAAAACAAATATTTGAAAACGTATCATGTGGCACTGACTTAGATATTGCTTTACTTAAAGGTATTAGAATAGAGAAGTGAGAACTAACTTATTATGTAAGAATCTGAATGATGGAATAGACATTGATACTCATTGTTAAAAACTCTCCTATCCCCACACTGTCCTCAATGCCATCTGTTTATAGGTGTGAAAGTACGTAGAGGGGAAATCCAGGTCACCTAAGGGAATTTTTTGTCGGAATTTAGTCATAAAAACCTTATTCGTGCTTCTCTTATGTAGGAAATCTTGGTGTACAGCAGAGATATCTTAAGTAGATAACGAGGAAGGAAAGATTCCTGTTTACTGTTGGCTTTTTAAGATTTCAGCTAGAAACTTGTCTAAAACAAACATATCATCAAATGCATTAAACTCTTGGATTAGGATCTGATTTAGTCTTACTGGCTAAAGTGTAAGTAGAAAACGTGTCAAGTCAAATGGTGGCAGTATACAGAGAAGAGGAGAGTTAGCCTGGGTAAATCTTGGTAAGTAAAAGCGATTGTGCAAATATCAGATTGTGACAGGCCCAACCCCAGTAAAACTGGCTTCTCCAGCTGGAGGTGGTTCTTGGTGGTTCTTCCCACAAGGAGTGTCTTTCATGTGTACAAGGTAGGAGGTGAGATTAGCAAATACGTTGTAGCATGTGTCCAAAGACCAGGGAGAAAACAAGGCCAAGGACAAAATTGGGACAGTGGGCTATATGGGGAGTTAAGCAGCCAAGGGCAGACTGTATCCTCTTCACCATGTGGCCTGTGCCAGCCACTATGGTGTCTCAAAACTTGGAGGAGATCACCTGGCTTTTCACCCTGCACAAGTCCCGGGATACTTACTGCATGGGCTGTCAGGCAGAATTACTGGCCTCCAGGTTTCAAGATTTACATTTTCGACTGTTCTCAAACTTTCAGAATGCTTTGGATCAAATTAGGAATGCAGGTCTGGAGACTTCTGTAACTGGTATGGGTTTCTCTTTGAGGTGATGAAAATGTTTTAAAATTGACTGTGGTGATGGTTGTGCATATCTGTGAATATACTAAAAAAAAATCATTGGATTGTATGCTTTAAATGGATGAATTCTACAGTGTGTGAATTATATCTCAGTAAAGCTGTTAAAAGATGACTAAAATGTGGTCTCTGCCCTCAAGGCACTGTCTTTCTAGAGAAGATATAAGAGTGCACACAGGAGCTTGGTCTGCTCTGCTGTCAAATCTCTCCTGCATCTGTTTCCTCCTGTTGCAACTCATGGGCTTTGCCCCAGGATGGGCCCCACACATCTTGCCTGAGCTGTAGTAATACCCACCCATGGTATCCTTCCTTTCAGTTTCCACATGGTCCAATTCATCCTCAACACTGCCAACATGCAATTTCTAAAACACAGATCTAATCACACCGCTCCTCTGGGTAAAATCTATCAGTGTTTCCTTATTTTCCATAAAATAAAGTGCAAACTCCATAGCACCACAGCCATGTACTCTTCTAGCCTTGCCCACTACTTCTGCCTGGTTGCTACTTATTCCTTTTTCTCTATGGATTCTGTGCTCAGGCAATATCACTCTACTTGTCTTTTTCTTGCGTGTGTCATGCCATTCCACATCATCTGATTTTGCTCGTGCCATTAATCTTTACCTGCAATGTCCTACCTCCTACTCTCTCTGATGACTCCTACTCCAAGGCCTAGCAAAACCCTAAGAAACTTTCCCAGGTGTACCCATAAGACAGAATGAATTAACCCTTCATGCATTCACAGAGAAACTTGTTTATACTTCTTCTGTATTACTATCGTGTGTGATTGTTTCAGTCATTTAACATTTAATGAACATTGCAAACACTTGTTGGTCATAAACTGTAAGTGCACAGCACTGTGCTAAGTGTTTTATTTGGATACTATTGTTTAATTGTCACATTAACCCTGTGTGAGGCAGACTTTAACAGTAGTCCTGTTAACGGATGGGGAGTCTTAATGTTGGAGAAGTTAACCTGTGCAAGACATACTTCTAGTAAGCATCAAAGTCAGAATTCAAATTCAGGCCATCTGACTCCATAGCTTGAACTCTTAACTACTCTGGCATGTTGCCTTTCATGCATGTGTCTTTCTTCCTCTTTTGGGACCTTAGATATGGTGCCTTCAACTTCTTACCTTAGCACCCACCTAAAGCAGCACTCAATAAAATGTTTGTGGAACTGTAGGGTATTATATTGGATTCAGTTGCACTAACTATAGTGCAGGGAGTATGTATGAGGTAATAAGGGCAGAACAAACTGCAAAGGAGGTAGATCAAGTTTACTAGAGAATTGACAAAGACTTCAGTTAATAGATACCACAGTATTTATCACATAATTACTCCTCATGTATTGAAGAATACTAAGTTGTCACCAAGATAAATGATATCATATTTCTTCAACATTTACTATACTTTTTCCAAATTTAATTGATTTTTGCTTCATTCCATATACCTTTCAAATCTCCACTGACCTAAACTGAGAATAAGCTGGAAATAATGAATTATTTCTTTGTGAGACATAAAGATCTTATGTCCCTAGAATTCAAAAACATTTTTCACTAAACAAGTATTCATTGAAGGCTTGCTAAGGGCAAGACAGTGTTCTAGAAGTCCTGATTAAGAATAAGGTCTCTGGACTTAGACCTGAGTTCAAATCTTGATTCCTCCATTTTCTGGTATGACCTTGGGGATATTACTTAACCTTTTAAAATATGTTTCCTTATCTGTAATGTAGGGATAATAATAACATGTGTTTTATGAGGCTGTTGTGTGAATTAAATGAATTTACATATATAAATTAGTGCACCCCTTATAATGGTAATCACACAAGAAACATCAGTATGACTCTGACAAAAATTAAATTTCTCCCAGAAGACGTGGAATTCACCCAAAAGAGTTTGACTCCATACTTTTATGGTTTTGGTTTTCAGTGTTTCCTACATCCCTGATGCTAACAGGTTTGTACCTGTACACTGTGTGTTATTTACTCCAACAAAAGCATAGCAGATGATACAAAATGCAATATTTATCAGTTATCATCCCAATAATAGTTCCATCCAATACAGCAAGATTCATAGAATTCATGAACAATAATTGTATATAAATTCAACCAGCAGCTCTTTGTCTAGGCTTTGATCACTCTGCTTGATTTTCTTTTAAATTTCATATAAGTTTTTGAAGTTGAATCCTTGTGATTATTTAAAAGTGTTAACACTGATTAACAGCGTTAACACTGCTGTTATTTATTGCATTGATAAGTATTGTTTGACATGCCAAATAACAACATGCCAACGTTATTATTGATGTTACTTTAGCTTAATTAAGTAGAATAATAAGAATTCGAGAAATGAAAGAGAGCTCAAAGCTTGATCCCCTATTCGAGAATTAAAGGAAAAAAAGAAAAACAATAACAAATCAAGAAGCTCAGAGAGATTAAGTGACTTGTGCAAGGTCAAAAAGTCGCTTTGTGGTTAAACTAGGACATAAACCCAAGATTATTTAGTGTGAGGCATGAACTAATCATTACATTGGTGTCATAAACTGTCTGAAATTCATTGAATGTGTATCTTCACCTGGTAGACTGTATCTCTAGTGCAAACATACCAGGTGAGCAGGAACTTCAGAAATAGGAAAATAGTTTCAAGGAATCATTCTTGAAGGCAATTTGGCAATATTTAGTCGATCTCTAAATACAGGTTTCCCCAAGATGAACCTATAAAATGATACCATTTCCAAAATGATAAACTGTATGGGGCAGTTTTACTCTGTCTTACACGGTTGCTATGAGTTGGAATAGACTTGACTGCAACGGGTTTGGTTTTGTGGGTTTTTTTTTTTTTTTTTTTTTTTTTGTAGCTGGTTTGGAGTCCCTGGATGATACAAACAGTTAACATGCTTGGCTGCTAGCTGAAAGGTTAGAGATTCCAGTCTGCCTTGAATCACTATGAAAGAAAGGCCTGGTGATCTACCTCTGAAAAAATCAGCCATTGAAAACCCTATGGAGCATAGTCCTACTCTGACACACATGGGATCATCATGCATCGGAATTGACTCAAAGATTAGGAAGATTCAACATTGTGAAAATCTCTATTCTACCCAAAGTGATCTGCAGATACAATGCAATCCCAATCCAAATTCCAATTGCATTTTTTTATGAGTTGGAGAAACAAATCCCCAAATTTATACAGAAAGGGTAGAGGCCCCAGATAAGTAAAACATTACCAAAAAAGAAGAACAAAGTGGGAGCCTTTCACTACCTGATTTTAGAGCCTATTATACTTCCACAGTAGTCAAAATTTCCTGGTACTGGTACAACAAAAGATACGTAGACCAAGGGAACAGAACTGAGAATCCAGACATAAATTCATCCACTTATGAGCAGCTGATATTTGACAAAGGCCAAAAGTTCTTTAATGGGGGAAAAGACAGTCTCTTTAACAAATGGTGCTGGAATAACTGGATATTCAGCTGCAAAAAAAAAGAAACAAGACCCATACCTCACACCACACATAAAAACTAACTCAAAATGGATTAGAGACCTAAATATAAAATCTAAATTGATAAAGATCATGGAAGAAAGAATAGGGACAATGCTAGGAGCCCTGATATACAGCATAAACAGCACATGAAACACTACCAACAGTGCACAAACACCAGGAGAGAAACTGAATAAAAACTGAATAACTGGGGGCTCCTAAAAATCAAACGCTTATGCTCATCCAGAGACTTTACCAAAAGAGTAAAAAGATAAACTACAGACTGGGAAAAACATTTTGGCTACAACAAATCTGATCAGGGTCTAATCTCTAAAATCTACAAGATACTGCAATACCTCAACAACAAAAAGACAAATAACCCAATTAAAAATGGGCAAAGGATATGAACAGACATTTCACCAAAGAAGACCTTAGGGGGCTACCGGATACATAAGGAAATGATCACAATCATTAGCCATTAAAGAAATGCAAATCAAAACTACAGTGAGATACCATCTTACCCCAACAAGGCCAGCATTAACCCAAAAAACACAAAATAATAAATTTTGGAGAGGTCGTGGAGAAACTGGAACACTTTTACACTGCTGGTGGGAATGTAAAATGGTACAACCACTTTGGAAATCAATTTGGCACTTCCTTAAAAAGCTAGAAATAGAACTAGCAAACAATCCAACAATCCCACTCTTTGGAATATATCCTAGAGAAATAAGAGCCCTCACACCAATAGATATATGCATACCCATGTTCACTGCAGCATTGTTCACAATAGCAAAAATGTGGAAACAGCCTCGATTTCCATCAATGGATGAATGGATAAGCAAATTATGGTATATTCACACAATAGAATACGATGCAATGATAAAGAACAATGATGAAATCTGTGAAACATCTTATAGCATGGATGAATCTGGCAGGCATTATGCTGAGTGAAATTAATCAGTTGCAAAAGGACAAATATTGTATGAAACCACTATTATAAGTATGCAAGAAAAGGTTTAAATACAGAAGAAAACATTATTTGATGGTTACGAGGGTGGAGAGGGAGGCAGAGGGGTATTTACTAACTAGGTAGTAGACAAGAATTATTAGGTGAAGGGAAGGACAGCAAACCAGAGACTCTATCAGCCTGAGACCGGAAGAACTAGATGGTGCCCAGCTACCACCAATGACTGCCCTAACAGGGAACACAACAGAGAGTCCCTGTTGAAGTAGGAGAAGAGTGGGGTACAGAACTCAAATTCTAGTAACAAAACCAGACTTAATGGTCTGGCTGAGACTAGAGGGACCCCAGAGAACATGGCTCCCAGACTCTCTGTTAGCCCAAAACTGAAACCATTCTCAAAGCCAACTCTTCGGACAAAGATTAGACTGGACTATAAGATGTAAAATGGTATTGATGAGAGTGTGCTTCTTAGCTCAAGTACACACATAAGACTAAATGGGCAACTCCTGTCCAGAGGCGAGATGAGAAGGCAGAGGGGGACAGGAGCTGGTTGAATGGACACGGGAAATACGTAGTGGAGAGGAGGAGTGTGCTGTCACATTACGGGGAGAGGAACTAGGGTCACATAACCATATGTGTATACGTTTTTGTATGAGAAACTGATGTGAATCATAAACTTTCACTTAAAACACAATAAAAAAAAGACTCAATGACAACTTGTTTATAGCTACTTTACATGTAGGTTGTTTTACATAATCCTCACAATAGCACTTTGGGGCAGATATCCCCATTTTGCAGATAAGGGTACTAAAACTCAGAAAAATTACGTAACTTGGGGCCTATTTTGATCTAATCTCTAGAGAACAATAGTGTTAGAGTAGAGGAATTTGATTTGGATTATCCTTCTTTCATTAATACCATCTCTTTGTATCAGGTGAAGCGTGTCACAGTGGAAACTGGGGAAGGATGGGATAAAAAATGAAATGTGGTTGCAGGAAGAGTTGGAGCTAGAGGCCAAATTCATCCAATGCTGACAATGGTTGTAGACCCAGGAGAGCAGAGAGCTGAGTCCACTTTATTCCACCTAGTACAGTATTAGCACTGTGAGAGTAGTAATGAGGCCAAACAACCATGCATCCTGCATTGACTACTCATTCACTCTTTCAAAACATTTGTTAAACTCCCAATACATAGCATACATCGGGGGCCCAAAGACAAATAAGAACCTAACTTTAAGAAGGCCACACTTTATTAGAGGGACTAGATATATAAATGTGTAGGTGTAAATGCAGAATGATAACTATTTTACTATAAGTAAGGGAAAGAAATCCATCTGTCCAGGGATCCGGAAAGGCTTGATGGAGGCGACACATGGACCGAAGGCTCATGAAGCTGCTTAGTGGCAGAACCAGGATCCAATCTGGATTTCCTGCTTCCTGGTCTAAGATAAGTCTTAAAAGACAGTTCATGTGACCCTATAGTGAACAGCCCAAATAAACCAATACGAAAGAAATATCCAGAAGAATGGAGTTGAAAATAACTAATTTTGAAAAAAGAAAAACATACAAATTAGGACTTAGACATACCACTACAGAGAAAGTGGAGATTAAAGAAGCAGGAAACTGAGCTAAACCTGAAAGGAGGTGTTCCTTTGAAAAAGTCACTGGCTCAGTTCTCCAAAAATAATCTGTGCAAGAAAACTTGCATATAGCCAGAGCAGCAGATTGAAAGATAAGGAATGGGCAAATTAGAAAATGTGCTCCACCATATTCCTCTAGTGGCCATCCTTCCTGTCTCTGTGATGGTCTGAGAGTTCTAGGTGAGTGACTGATAACAAGACACATTCTACTAACCCTTTGTAAGCATTTCCTAAAGGGAAAAGGGAGAATTTTAACGACTCTTCAATAAATATTGAGTGCCTACTTTATCGCAGGAGCTGCACTAAGTACTGTTGCTTAAATCTTTCTCAAATTATTTATTTATACGCCTTCTCCTTCAAGAAAGGATATAGGACTGCTAACTAAGATAAGTAAAATGTAATGTTGTTGTTAGATGCCGTCGAGTAGATTCCAAACAAATAACAGAACAAAACGTTGCCCCATCCCGCACGATCCTCACAATGTTGCTATGTTTGAGCCCATTATTGCAGCCACTGTGTCAATCCATCTTGTTGAGGGTCTTCCTCTTTTTCGATGACCCTCTACTTTACTGGGAAACCCTGGTGGCGTAGTGGTTAAGTGCTACGGCGGCTAACCAAAGGGTCGGCAGTTCAAATCCGCCAGGCGCTCCTTGGAAACTCTATGGGGCAGTTCTTCTCTGTCCTATAGGGTTGCTATGAGTCGGAATCGACTCGACGGCACTGGCTTTGGTTTTGGTTTGGGGTCTACTTTACTGAGTATGATGTTCTTCTCCAGGTCCCTCCTGATAACATGTCCAAAGTACTTAAGTACATATCCAGAATGCTTCTAAGGAGCATTCTGGCTGTACTTCTTCCAAGACAGAGTTGTGTTTATTCTTCTGGCTTTCCATGGTATATTCAATATCCTTCGCCAACACCATAATTCAAAGGCATCGATTCTTTGCTCTTCCTTATTCATTGTCCAGTTTTCATACACGTATGAGGGGATTGAAAATACTGCAGCTTGGGTCAAGCATACCTTAATCCTCAAGGTGCTTTTAACACTTTAAAGAGTTCTTTTGCATCAGATTTGCCGGATGCAATACATCATTTGATTTCTCGACTGCTGCTTCCCTGGGCATTGATTGTGGATCTAAGTAAAATGAAATCCTTGACAACTTTAACCTTTTCTCCATCTATCTTGATATTGCTTATTAGTTCAGTTGTGAGGATTTTTTTTTTTATGTTGAGGTATAATCCATAATGAACATTGTAGTCTCTGATCTCATCAGTAAGTGCTTCAAGTCCTCTTTGCTTTCAGTAAGCAAAGTTGCATCATCTGCATATCATAGGTTGTTAATGAGTCTTCCTCCAATCCTGTTGCTGCATCCTTCTTCATATAGTCCAGCTGCTCGGATTATTTGCTCAACATATGGATTGAATAATTATGGTGAAATGGTACAAAAGCTGTGGCATGAAAAAAAATTAACTCATGCCATTATTTTTTATGCTGAAGATAATTTAAAAAAGTTGCAGCAGTACTTCAACAGGGAACTGCCAGAAATTCAAGCAAGATTCAGAAGAGGACATGGAATGAGGGATATCATTGCTGATGTCAGATGTTTACCTGTGTTTTATTGGCTATGCAAAGGCTTTTGACTGTGTGAACAGAGAAAGGGGATACTGCATATTTTAAAATCGGGGAAGGTGTGCATCTGTTCAAAAGACTGCCTCTTGATCTACGTACAGGTTCCTCATGAGCACAATTATGTGTTCTGGAATTCCTATTCTTCGCAATGTAAACCATAATTTGTTATGATCCACATGGTCGAACGGTGATGGGTGAGGCAAAGGTCGCCTTCTATAACTGGTCATTTACATGTCCATGGCAGAAAGTGCTTTAAGTTTCCAAATCTCTGGTTTTATCTAGTTCCATTTACTGCCGTGGCCTCTTCTAACGTGGCAGTCCCTGAGTAGATGAGTGTAGTTTCCTTGGGTGCAATGCTCAGCTCCAGTCCAGCCTCTCTGTCACCAAGGTCCCCTCACAGAGGCACAATAAAGCCTCCCTCCAGCTCTATCTTTGTCCACTGTCTCTGCTGGGCAACCTTACTACTCTTGCCCTTTCTCTAGCCCTAAGCACCCCCCGCCCCACCCCAGGTAGAGCCACAAGAAATATTGAGGTCCTCCTCTTTGCTTTCTGAGGATGTTTTGCTGCCATCCTAATCTATTGTCCCCTCATGCCCTTCTAGACAGTCTGTGCAAATCTCTAGCTCGGAAAGAACACCATGCTCTACATTAAGTCCATCTGCTACAGTTCAGAAGATGGTGGCAAATTCCTTTCAGAACCCCTTACCATTTGCCTCCTAGAAGGCAACATCAAGGAGGGTTGGAAGCCTGCAGGTTTTATGTTTCAGGTAACCTCCAGCCAAGGAGGACAGAAGTGCTTCCACTTCTTGAAATCACCCTCAAACTTTCTGAAGGTCTGAGGAACTTGACTCTACCCCTCAGGAAAAGTGAAGGGAAAACCATCCAAAGAAACACCTAATTCTCACAGTTGACAACGACTACGGTCAACTCCTCTTTTCCATTCTCTTCTGTCCTCTGCTCCCGTAGACTCAGGTAGTCTATATGATGCAAGGCACCATCTTCCCAAGTTCCAGTAAAATTTACTCTAACTAATAGTAGTTAGGAGCCCCAGTGGCACAGTGGTTAAGAATTCAGCTGCAAACCAAAATGTTGACAGTTCAAACCCACCAGCTGCTGCTTAGAAACCCTATTGGGCAGTTCTGCTCTGTCCTACAGGGAGACTGGGAGTCGGAATTGACTTGACAGCAGTGGGTTTGGTATTTTTGGTTTACTAGCAGTTAACTGGTGGTTTTACTTTGGTCTTAACTGAAATTTTAGGATCAATTCCACTCAACACCTTGTTATATTTTATGTCTCTGTCCACATTAAAGTGGAAACATGAGAAAGTTTGCTTCGTATCAGTTATTTTTTCCTTGCATATTTATGTCTAGTCTCTCTACTTTCCTTGTAAGCTCCTTGAGGGCCACACTTCAAAGAGGCCTGTATAGCACTTGCCCCTAGAAGAAAGGGCTTGAGTGTTGTGCTTATTTGGAGAGTGGGGTCTCCTATTGTTACTTAGCCTCAGGCTGCATTTGTCACCTGCTGCTGTCAACACTGAGAATCCTGCTTTCACACCCAAGAATTTTTAAAACGCAATAACTCCCTAAGAAAGGGAAGGAATAATTCGTCATAGGGGATTTGCTTTCAAGTAAATTCTAACTTGCCCAATAAACCAAGCTGTTTATTGCAAAGAAACCATTTGAAGAGATGGTAGCTCAATTAAACTCAGAGTTTGGGTTTTGCTTTTTTTAAATCTCACTGCCTGGTGGCTCTGTGCTTTTACAAGCATAAATGCTTGGAAGCCACAATTGCTGTGGAACGGTAACAAGGGGTCTTCCATCAGCCACAGGGTCCTGAATCAAGAACAGGTGCAACTGCACCCCCTCCACAAACAAAGATATTTTGTTTAAATGGACGCAACACAGTAGAATGGGATGTATTAATAGCTGAATAGTGTCTTTATTAACAGTAGAACATCTGGCAGTTCTATATGACAGCTCTCATTCCAATCCATTTTATCCAATTGCGGAACTATAAGCACGCTACACCAGGGAACTGAGGGGACCACACGCAGGCAATCAGCCATTCAACAGCACTCTAATTGCTTCACAGTTGGAAGTATGTTCTCCTCAGCCACTGTTATTCTTTTAGGCAGAATTGTTGGTGCACTATCTAGAATCAAGTGCTTACTGCTAATGCAGATAAGCTACTTGAAGAAACTTCCTTTGTTTTATAAGGCCTTGTGAGCACTCCCTGGTCTGGCTGATCATAAATCCCTGGCGCTGGGTGCTGGAGGGAAGCGGATGCAGGAAGTCTCAGCATCTCTGTCATCTCCTAGCAAAGTGGTTCCCCTAAGAGGGGAAAATAAACTCCCATCTCATAAAGATCCTGTTAGACCCTGCTTGAGAACCTTTCTTCAGGGCGTCCTACTGAGCCAAAGAATAGATTCAGTGAGTCAGTGCACATGTATAAATGCTGGCGACTGCACTCCAAGTCTCTGAGCAGTGGGGAAGCTGTACTGGGAGGAATCCAAGTCGGGATAATCAGGTTACACAGGTAAGAGGGAGGAAAGAGGAAGCAACTGGAGAGCAGGGGTAAAAGCAGGGCTGATGCCACAGATTAAAAACAATACCTGTGCTATGTAGGCAGACAGGAATGAAAAAAAAAAAAAATCCCTCAGTGTATTTATCAAAGAAGGATCTGGCTAAACATTATTAAAACAGTGTCAAATAAAGGAGGCTGGGTTATTTTCTTATTCTTTCCAACTACTGTTCAATGTTCTTTGTGTGTTTGTTTTATTTGCAGTTGAACCAGCCTGAGAAAATATTGTTTGCAGAGCATTGCATCTCTGCCTTCTTACAGGGTAATTCCTGTTCGGTAGTTTTCCAAGGATCCTTTGGGGAGAATATTAAAAAGTTCTTAGCTGTATTTAGCCCAGACAGATATAGGCAGATATGAAATTATAAACTCTTCCTGATTTGCAGGGCTTCTTTTGTTCTCTCTAATCATTTGGGGATTAAATGACTCAAAAGAGTAAGTTATTGTTTAGGATCCACCAATCAGGCCACTGGCACATGTATGGTTCATTGGAATCACTGTGGCACTTCTTGTTTTGTCCTTGTTAGCTAGCATGTAGCTCCAGGTAATAAAATTACAGATTACTCCACTTTGCCCATCTCCTTTTTGTTAAATTGTCCCCAAATGCCTTTCAGACAGTATTTTTTCCCCCATCCCCACTGATGGCACTTTCTGAATAAGCAAGCACGTCTTTGGCCACGACAATAGATTCAGATGAAATGGAAATCATTGTTGGAAATAAAATAGACCCTAGAGAGCTCAGGACAGTGAAAATCACGGGTTCACAAAGAAAGTCGCTAAAGCTTTAATGAAAGGCAACAAAGACACAGGAGGCAAAGCAACAGACTCCAAAAGGAGGCAAAAGGTCATGTCTTTTATAGACGCTCTTTTATGTTGCTTCTGTGACGGGTTAAGTTTTCAGAGCAGCATAAATTCCCCACAAGAATCCTTAAATCTCAGCCCTCCTGCCAAGAAAGTGAAGATGCATACGCATCTGTTTGAAAATCTCCCAAATGCATGTGCAAAATGGGCCAAGCAGCCTTCGCTGCCAAACAGTCGGTAGAGTCCCCCTTCCCCCCTCCCATCACAGCCTCACGCAGAGAACTTCATTTTAGGCCGATGGCACCTGCAGACTATGCTGGGAAGGGAGGAGGGGAGGAGAGGATATTTCTGGCAACAGGATGCCAGGGTCTGCTTAGAGTGGAAGAAACAAATCGACAAACTCCTCTCCACTCAACGTGGATATTTAAAGAGACACGCCCAAACATGTCCGTGTTCAACATTATTGGCATACAGGACTTCGCCCCACCTCCCATGCTCCCACCCCCTTACTTAAAACGATCTTCTTGCTGTCTAGTTGAGTTTTTAGTTAGGGAAAAGGTGGTATCCACGGCCCTTAGGATTCTGGGCTCCCTGACCGGTTAAGCCAGCATCTGCTACTGCAGGGGACAGGAGGGCTGTGCAAACAGGATCCTGTATTGTCCTCTGGTCAGACAGGCTCCTTCCAGGGAACGTCTGACTCTGGGATCCTTTTCGAAGTGTATAACCGTATGTCATGTTTAATGTCTTAGTTACCTAATGTTGCTGTAACAGAAACACTACAAGCACGTGACTTTAAAGACTCAAAATTTATTTTTTCACAGTTCTGGAGCTAAAAGTCCGATTCAGTGTCCCCACCATGTTGATTCCTTACTTGTAGATAGTCCTGGACATTCCTTGGTCCCTTGACTTGTAGATGATGCTCACAGGGCATCAGCCCTCCACCCATGTGTGCTCATCTCTGTGTCTAATCTGCTCTTTTCCTAACTCAGAGTGATTAGATTTAGAACGCACCCTGCCTGGGCATGCTTAAATCAACATAACAAAGAAAACCCTGTTTCCAAACAGTATTACATCCACAGGCGTAGGGGTTAGGATTCCAACACATATTTTAGTCCATAACACTGAGGAAAATACTTCTTCCTTTGTTTACTAATTGCCCTTTTCAAAATAAGGCTGAAAACTCCTTGAGAATAGAACCTATGTCCTTGCCTTTTTGGTTTCCCCAGGATCTAGCACAACGCCCTGAGCGTAAATGAAGGTGGCTTCCATATTTACCACCTACCTTGTCTGGATAATACATACACGCATCTCTGTGTCGGTCCCTTATGGGTGGAAAAAATGTGCCTTTTTTCATATCTGTTTAGCTGAAATGTTGGTGGTTCATACCCACCCAGCGGTGCCTTAGAAGACAAGCCTGGAGATACCCTTCCGAAAGATCGTGAGCTTATGGAGCAGTTCTACTTTGCACACACGGCGTTGCCATGAGTCGAAATCAACTTGACAGCAACTAACAACAACAGCAAACCTTTCAAAGTTTTTGCATAACTTTCAGGATAGTCTTGTGAGATAGGGCAGCTATCTTTATGTCAGTCTACATGTGAAAGTGCTAAGGGCTCAAAAGATACACTGTAGTGGATGGCACTAGAAGCTGTGTTGCCTCCTTCCTAGCTAGGCTTCCTTGGTCATCAGAGCATTTGTTAAGTGCCAGTGGAAGCAAGAATTCAAAGGGAAGCACTGAGTAAAACTGCATTATGACTGGGAGGGCCAAGGTCATGTATGTCCTCAGGATTTTCTGAAAGGGAGGGGACAGCAGTCATCTTTTTAATTTTTTACCCTTCTTTGTCAGCCTACCTATCTACTGAGTCAGACTCCATCCAAGTTTCAGATCTTTTCTTGATGGATATTCAGTATTCTCATCTAGTCTTATCTCTAAGCCAATATCTGTGCAGAATGTATCTTAACTTCTTCACCTTTAAAACTGGGAGTTTCTTCTTCCACATAAAGGTCTAATTACAGACAGATTACAAATCCCTCCAACTCTGGGATTGTTCTAACTCTCCATGCCAAACATATGACATTCTTGCTGATGCTGGCATAACCGTTTCCTATCTTGGCTATGAGTAGGGATAGAAAACTGCCATCTGGGAAGAATAACTGCCCTTCCCTATGTGTCCAACTTGCCAGGGAGCCACTGACCATGCGTGCCTGAGAGCAGGCGCCTCTCTCCTTGGGGAACCAAGCAGGGTTCACTGCCCACAGGCTGGTCGCAGCCCCGGGGCCCTGTTGCCAACAGAGGAGGAGAGGACGTGTTTACTTATTGCAATGAGTCTACCAGGGAGAGCTTATTCCTCTGTGAATGCCTTTGTGATTTTTTTAGACTCCTTCTTTGATTCAGTTTGGTCTTTAATGTGTGGACTCTGGTGTCTCTGAGTCTGACCCAGCAACTGTCTGCTTCTTTTATTAAGTGACTCCAGGGCTAATGTTAACCTTGTCTGGTATGAAACAGGCCAAGATTACCTCAGAGGCTTCTGAGGCAGAGTTACACTGTACCATCAGATTTATTCAGCTTTTGAAAGTGTATTTTTAATAACAGATGAATTGGCTAAATAAATTATGGTACCTCCTTTCAATGGAATACCAAGATGCCATTAGAAAAGATGATGTAGTGCTATATTTATTGACCTGGAAAGATGCTCATGACACAAGAACATGTATAAAATTATTCCACTTATGTAAAATTGCAGATATCTATATCCATATATATTTATATGTGGAGATAGATGTCTGAAGGGCTGTTCATAAATTAACTGTGGTTATATTTGGGCGATAGATTTTGAGATGACCTTTTAAAAGCTTTTTTTTTCCTAATGGTTGTGTGTGTGTGTGTAATTTTAAAATTTCTTATAATAAGTCTCATTTTTAGTAGGAAGAGAAAAAGTTCATTTCATTTTGCAAAACAAAAAGTCTTCCACTGGTTTTTTATTGAGCACCTTTGCAATTCCACTCTCTTTAGCAGTATCGAGATAGCATTTGCTAAGTGTGCATTTGTGATGATGGCTTTTCTAGACACCAGGCAAGGAGTCACTTAGATGAACCCTACGGTTTAGCACCATGGCAACATACAAGCCTCCACTGGCGGACAGGTAAGAGCTTGTGCTTGAGGTGCATTGGCCAGAATCAAACCCAGCATGGAAGGCTAGAATTCTACCACCCAAAATTCAATTTTGACTCATGGCTACCCCATGTGTTGCATAATAGGATTGCATTCCATACGGTTTTCAAGGCTGTGGCCTTTCAGAAGCAGATTGCTAGGCCTTTCTTCCAAGGTGCCTCTGGGTAGGTTTGAAAGGCCAACCTTTTGGTTAGTAGCTGAACACTTAACCGTTTGCATCACTCAGGGACTCCACTGACCCACCACTGCCCCCATAAAAGACATAGTGACAACTTAATAAAAATGAAACATATATTCACCAAAGCTGAACATTCAATGTTTCCCTAATATTTATTCCTTATTCTATTCTCAAGTCTGTGGCTACACCAGTCAAAACCAATGGACATTGAAACAGTACAGAACCTGGATGTGAAATTTGGAGTTGCCCAGATACAATGTCCACAGGGATCTTAGAATTCCAAAGATGAACAAGACCTGTAACTGTCATTTAATTGAACTGTCCACCTAGTACACAACTCCTTGCATGCTTATCTCTCTTATATCAAATGAGAAGTGAGCAAGTTTCTGATAACTTACGTCTCTCAAGAGAAAAGAACAGGTTTTTTTTTTTTTTTTTTTTAACTTCCCTGAGAATAGGATCAAAAACGCAGCTAATGGTGTTTGCTTCTGGTTCCCAGGTTAATTCTCACAGCTGTACAATCAGAAACCTTAGTGAGATGCTGGTGGGAAGCAAGGAAGAAGGGGGTATTCAGAAGTTCTTAGAGCATCTTTTTGGTGAGAATAATGACCTGAGAACTAAATAAATAAAAGGGATCGATGTGTTTATTGGTGATTAATACATAAATGATACTAGAACTAGAGAGGACAGAAAAGCAAGATGGACAGAAATAGAAGTTCTTATGAACCAAGAAGGACATACAGAGGTAAACATTAGATCTAGAGAATGGAATGGCAGGGAAGAAGATGTAATAAAGGTAACACTAGATATGGAAGAGAATGTCTCAAATAACATTTAAAAGGCCAACATTGTGAAGCTTAAGCACTAGCCCAACAATTTTCTTTAACAGAGAAAGTTCAAGGTCCTTGAACCCAGAAGTTCATTATCTTTCATATTCATGGGACTTTTTGACTTATTACTTAGGCAGTAAGATCCTACTGATCATGTCCAGAGATTTAATAGTCTAAAGTGAAAAATGAAACAAAATAGTTCTTCTTAAACTGGGACTCTTCCTAAAGGGTCTGTGGATAGAATTTAGGGGGCCCATGAATATGAGTGGAGGAAAAATACTATTTTTTTTTTTTGCTAATTTCTAACTGAAATTTGTTCCTGGGTAGTGCAAAACATTAATGTTCTTGGCTACTAAATGAAAGTTTGGTGGTTTGAGCCTACCCAGAGGTACCTCAGAAAAAAGGCCTGGTGATCTACTTCTGAAAAATCAGTCACTGTAAACCCTATGGAGCACAGTTCTACTCTGCTGCATATAGGGTTTCTATGAGTCAGAGAGGAAACCCTAGGGGCATAGTGGTTAAGAGCTACGGCTGCTAACCAAAGGGTCAGCAGTTCGAATCTGCCAGGCACTCCTTGGAAACTCTATGGGGCAGTTCTACTCTGTCCTGTAGGGTCGCTGAGTCAGAATCGACTCGACAGAAATGGGTTTGGTTTTTTTTGGGTTATGAGTCAGAGCTGACCCAATGACAATTGAAATGGAGCTGAAATTTAGTGTTTCCTTCAACCATAAATGTAGGTAATACATCACAGTGTGGAAACCCTGGTGGTGTAGTGGTTAAGTGCTATAGCTTCTGACCAAAAGGTTGGCAGTTTGAATCCACCAGGCACTCCTTGGAAACTCTATGGGGGCAGTTCTACTCTGTCCTATACGGTCACTATGAGTCAGAATCGACTTGATGGCAATGGATTTGGTTTTGTTTTTTTTGGTGATTTTATCACCAATGGAACTCACAGATAATTTCATTATTACATTAGCGTTTTTAAAGAAATATTATTTATGCTCATTACTTACCTCAAAATTATGATAGATATTCAGTCCTCTGCTAACTATTTAATGAATTCATAAATAAGCACATACATTATTATATCGCAAAATCTTTGTTTAAATATTTTGATAAACATACTTGAATATAACTGCTTTTGTTTGTAATTCTCCGTATTTTAGTTTATGCCTGTAAACCTATTACTTTGAGAAGGGGTCCATAGGCTTCACCAGCTACTTTAGATTCAGCAAGAACATTCTAGAGAAGCAATTGCACTGGTGGGCATGTGAACCCCCTCGCACCCGATGAGATTCTGAGAGCTACCCTGCATTTCTGCTCTAATGTGACTGACCCCATAGGCGACCCTGGTGGCCTGAATCCTGAGAGTGCGATGCCGGCATGTAGGAAAGGGGGAGGGCTACTCTTCCCGTCAGTTTTATTAATAAGTTTTGGTGGTATCGTTATTAGTTTCCTAGGGTTTCTATGGAAACCCTGGTGGCATAGTGGTTAAGTGCTACGGCTGCTAACCAAAGGCTCAGCACCTCAGATCCGCCAGGTGCTTCTTGGAAATTCTATGGGGCAGTTCTACTCTATCCTATAGGGTCGCTGGGAGTCGGAATCGACTCGACGGCACTGGGTTTGGTTGGTTTTGGAGGGCTTCTGTGACAAATTATCACTCAACTTGGTTGACCTAAAACATCGGAAGTTTATTTTCTCACAGCTGTGAAGAATAGAAGTCCAATATCAAGGTGTTGGCCGGGCCATGCTCCCTCTGAAAGCTCTAGAAGAAGATGCTTCCCTGTCTCTTCTAGCACCAGGTGTTTGTGGCAGCATAACTCCAATCTCTCCAGTGGTCTTCACGTGGCCTCCCTGTGTTTCTGTCCTCTGTGTGTCCCTTATAAAGACACTTGCCATTAGACTCAGGGCCTGCCTGGATAAACCAGGAAGATCTCTCTAGATCCTGAACTTCATTTCATCTACAAAGACCATTTTTTCCAAATAAGTTCATATCACAGCTACTGGGGGTTAGGACGTGGACATATCTTTTGGGAGCTGCCGTTCAATCCACTCCAATAACACAACTTGATATGATTACCCTGGGAAGTGAAACATATTACTATAAAACATATTATTATACTCATAATTACAGGAAATAAGTAAATAGAAGTGACATCTAGGACACAATCTCGGCGGGGGTGATTTAACTGTTCACCAAGTTGACAAACACTTGCTTCAGTGCTCATGTTCTTGGTGTTCCCATCTTTTCAGTAGGTATAATGAATAAGCCCTGGTGACACAGTGTTTAAAGTGCCTTGACTGTTAACGGAAAGGTTGGCAGTTCAAACTCACCAGCTGCTCTGCAGGAGAAAGATGTGGCAGTCTGCTTTTGTAAAGATTTACAGCCTTGGAAACCCTATGGGGCAGTTCTACCTTGTCCTTTAGGGTCACTAAGAATCAGGATTGACTTGATGGCAGTCGGTTTAGTTTGGCTTGGAACGATCCCAAACTCAGTTGAAATCAGGACAGTGGAATGTACAAACATGCATTTGCTTTAAATAATTGTATTTTGTCCACATCTTGTGCGTATAACACTCCTGTGACAATTGCATCCAAATGGACAGATGACAATGATGGGAGAAAATAGAAATGCTCCAAAGCTATGGTGTTTCTGTGCTTTCAACAAAGGCTACACCTACCCATCTCGCCTCTTTACAGCAGCTACAGTGCGGGGCTTATAGCAGATGGTTCTGCCACGTCAGGCCCACAGCTGTGCATTTCTGGCACAAGAACAATGTTTGAATTCTGTACAGAAATTTTGTAAGATATGTTTCTTGTTGCCTTTTCATGAATTTTATTTGGTAATTTTTTTAAACTATAAAGAGTCTGGAGACCATATTGAGAAAATGTTGGCCAAGGGAAGCTATTTGTTAGCTAGCCAGATTTATTTAAAAGGATCAATCACGCATAATTCCTGGAAAAGGGGCTGCCCGTTGGCACCAATTGTGCATCCCAACAAACTCAGAGCTTGAGCCGCAGCCACACAGTGCTTCCTCTCACGCTCTCTTCAAATTAGGTCCTTTACCAGCTTTCACAGCCAGGAAGGGAAGAAGGTCTGAGCATTTATTTAGGAAACAATAGGAGGGTAGAACCCCTTAGTGTCTAGAAAACTCACCTACCCTTGAACATAAAATAAAATAAAATTCAGGGGGAATTTGAAAGCATTCAGAATTTTTGGAGCTAATCAGGTACAACCTTGCCTGATTTCACGGAATTAGTGCCAGGTCATTTCTGGGTTCACTTTGAAGGACTTCTGCCCTCTTTATTCTAGAAGCCCTCTGAGTAAAATCATCAGGAAGTTTCTATGGCCTCTGTACTCTGGCTTCCTCCAGGGAAGCTTTAACCTGGGCCCTTTGCTTGTGTGAGAAAGAAAGAGAGACCTGATCCACACACTGACCCCAGTTCTGTTTCAGCTAGGGTTTACTGATTTTTCCAAAATAACCCAGCAAGTCAGAATAAACCCCGACATAGGGCACAGACCTCTCTAAACCCAACCACATGTATAATTCAGCAAGCCCCAAGGATGTATTTAAAGAATACTGAACTGGTTGCTTTATTTCAAGCAGAGATGTGAACGTCATGTGGGTTTTAAAACATTTTTTGTTTTAAAAGAAATGCATACTTTTACTCTGGAAACCCTGTCATTTCCTCCTGGTTTCCTTAATCCTAAACTTGGTGTCTGAAATAAATTTAGGGTGGTTCCCACTATGTTGTTGAAAGGGCCCAGGGATTGCTACCGTTATCAGAGAAATGAGTCCAGTGCCATTCAGGGTGTATTCAATAGTGTGTTGGGCTGTCTGCAGCTGGCAGCCAGCGGTAACTTGGAGCTGTTTTAGGAGCTGTTCCCCTGATTGACAGTACCCTGTGACCCGGGTCAGAGTGGCAGCAGCTGCTTGAGGGAGCAGATTCCTTTGACTCACATTTGACAGATAAACCAGAAGAATCTGGCAGTGAGATCCATATTAATGGCTGTGGCCAGCTTTCTCTTTCATGATGTTCTTGCTTTTTCATTTTGTTTGAGATTGAATTTGAAAGTGAACTTTGTTCCACTCTGTAGCCTATGGCAGTGGGCAAATGAGATGAAACTGCACTGAGGAATAGCATGCGTACTGCACACACCCAAGTAGATGTATGAAAAATGGAAATGACAAGGGTGGCTGGAGCCAACTCGCTTTGTACAGGAGCTGCACTTCCACCGACGAATTACCAAGGGAGGTTGAGAATATGCTGGAGTTTCAGCAACCTTCACATAACCCGCTTTCCTAGAGAGATATGAAAGCGAGTTCCAAAGTGCCCAAGCAGACAAGAAGAGCAAGGAAGTAGCCCTGCCAGCAGCCACTACTCTGACGCCCACACTGCAACCACTTGCTGGGTGCGACGCTTTGTTAGCAATCAAGACGTATGGACATGGTGGCAGAAACAAAAACCCAGAATGACTAGTGATGACCATCTGAACAAGATAACACCATCTCCAAATAACCGAAATCCCCACCCCAACCCCATCCAGTTCAGATTTTGCCAACAGGGAGGCAGTTTGGGAACGGGGGTGAGGTTGTGGTGAGGGTGTCTCTGTATTTTATTTGTAACTAAATTCACTATAAAATAGTGCCATCTTTCTCATGGTCTTGCCTTCCCACTACTCCTGTAACCTGGAATTTCTCACACTGATTTACCATAGATGATTTTTTTTTTTTTTTAAGAAAATTTTAAAGCCCAGCCCTATACCTAATGACTGTGTCTTAATTAGTCTAGGGTAGGTGGGTTCACTCAGCCTCGTGAGTGCAAATCGTTCTTTTGGCTGCTAACGGAAATGTTGGAGGTTTGAATCCACCCAGAGGCTCCTCAGAAGAAAGGCCTGGCATTCTACTTCTGAAAAATCAGTCATTGAAAACCCTGTGAAGCTTAGTTCTACTCTAACACACAGAGGGTGGCCGTGAGCCTGAGTTGACTCTGTGGCAGCTGGTACTGGTTAGGGTGGGCCCCTTATTACAGTTTAAACCTTCATGCACGCACACGCACACACACACACCCCAAACTAGTTGTCGTGGAGCTGATTCTGACTTACTGTGAGCCCTTGAGTGTCAGAGTAGAACTGCACTCCATATGATTTTCAATAGCTATAATCCTATGAAAGATCACCAGTAAGAAACCCCAGCATCACTGGCTGGATTCAAATTGCTAATCATTTGGTTAGTAACAAGTACAAAATGTCTGCACCACCCAGGGACCTTAAAAACTTCTCACAGATGATTCTAGTACATCCTTAGGGCTGAAACCACTGCACTTGTTTTCATTATTGTCTTAACAACTGTAATGCCTATACATTTCCTGTAAATTTGTTTCAAAAGATACTTCTTTGGTAGACTGTTTTCAGGGGTGAGATTTCTACCTCTGCCCTCATTGCTATACACTTTCTAGATTTTCTTTATTTCCTTTGACCTTTATTCTGCAGTGAGAAGCAGGGTCTGCCTCAGACCAGATTTTGGACAGGGAAATTTTTTCTTCTTGATGCCGCTTGCTACAGGAAATTCCACACACTTTCCCTTCATGCTCAACAGCAGTTTTTGCAATGAAAAATTCTTATTTAAAAAAACTTCCATTATAACCTTATTTTCAGCACTTGAACCTGTTACTAGATGTAAAATACTGATGGCATTTCAGCTCAAAAGCCCTTGCTCGTGCCCAACTTTTCTCAGCCGTTTTTTTCCTTCTTTTTTCCTTCTTTCCTCTTCATTCATCCCTTTCCTCTAGTCCATTCTTTTCTCTTTCCTCTTCTTTCCCTTCTCTTCTCCATTGTTTTCTTTTCCTGTCTTTTGGGTTCATTTTCCTGTTTCTGTTCCCTCCCTTAGGTATTTTTCTTCGTCTGTTCACTGCTAATATTTTCCCACCTTCCCCTGATTTGGTTCCTTGGTCCACGATCCCGGTTCTCAACGAGATTTCAAGATGGCAGTTCATTTGCTAACCCACTCCATTTGGGAGGGGAGGAGCAGATTTGAATTAATACAGCTCTGAGTAATCAGAGACTGCTTTAATCAAAGAAAGGGACCATGTGTCAAGTGGTTATGTATGTGAACGCTGGGCTCAGCTATCTACTTGTGCTGTGACCTTGAAACATTATCCAGCAACTCTGTGCCTCAGTTTCTTCATTTGTAAAATAGGCTTCTTGTGCCTATTAGGATTGTTGTAAATATTGATTGGATTAATGTATGTATAATTCTACTGTACCTGGAATACAGTAAGTGCTCAATAAATGTTGTTGTTGTGTGTGCCATCGTGTCAATTCTGACTCATAATGACCCTGTAGGCAAAGTAGAACTTCCCTTTACGGCTTCCTAGGCTGTAATCTTTATAGGAGCTAATTACCAGGTCTTTTCTCCTGTGGAGCTGCTGGTGGGTTCAAACTGTGGACCTTTCAGTTAGCAGACAAACCCTTAACCATTGCTTGTTAAATATGATTATTATTACTACTTTTTTTATATATATAATTTTTACTGTGCTTTAAGTGAAGGTTTACAAATCATGTCAGTCTCTCACACAAAAACTTACATACACCTTGCTACATACACCCAGTTGCTCTCCCCCTAATGAGACAGTCAGCTCCGTCCCTCCACTCTCTCTTTTTGTGTCCATTTCGCCTGCTTCTAACCCCCTCTACCCTCTCGTCTCCCCTCCAGGCAGGAGATGCCAACATAGTCTCAAGTGTCCACCTGATCCAAGAAGATCACTCCTCACCAGCATCCCTCTCCAACCCATTGTCCAGTCCAATCCATGTTTGAAGAGTTGGCTTCAGGAACGGTTCCTGTCCTGGGCCAACAGAAGGTCTGGGGGCCATGACCACCGGGGTCCTTCCAGCCTCAGTCAGACCATTAAGTCTGGTCTTTTAACGAGAATTTGGGGTCTGCATCCCACTGCTGTCCTGTTCCCTCAGGGGTTCTCTGTTGTGTTCCCTGTCAGGGCAGTCATTGGTTGTAGCTGGGCACCATCTAGTTCTTCTGGTCTTGGGATGATGTAGTCTCTGGTTCATGTGGCCCTTCCTGTCTCTTGGGCTCGTAATTACCTTGTGTCCTTGGTGTTCTTCATTCTCCTTTGATCCAGGTGGGCTGAGACTCGTTGATGCATCTTAGATGGCTGCTTGCTAGCATTTAAGACCCCAGACACCACTCTTCAAAGTGGGATGCAGAATGTTTTCTTAATAGATTTTATTTTGCCAATTGACTTAGATGTCCCCTGAAACCATGGTCTCCAACCCCCTGCCCCTGCTACGCTGGCCTTCGAAGCATTCAGTTTATTCAGGAAACTTCTTTGTTTTTGGTTTAGTCCAGTTTTGTACTGACCTCACCTGTATTGCGTGTTGTCTTACCCTTCACACTAAGTAGTTCTTATCTACTATCTAATTAGTGAATACCCCTCTCTCACCCCACCTCCCTCCCCCCTCTTGTAACCACAAAAGAATGTTTTCTTCTCAGTTTAAACTATTTCTCAAGTTCTTATAATAGTGGTCTTATACAATATTTGTCCTTTTGCAACTGACTAATTTCACTCAGCATAATGCCTTCCAGGTTCCTCCATGTTATGAAATGTTTTACAGATACATCACTGTTCTTTACCCATGCACGGTATCCCATTGTGTGAATATACAATAATTTATTTATCCATTCATCCATTGATGGGCACCTTGGTTGCTTCCATCTGTTTGCTATTGTAAACAGTGATGCGATAAACATGAGTGTGCATATATCTGTTCGTGTAGAGGCTCTTATTTCTCTAGGATATATTTGGAGGAGTGGGATTGCTGGATCGTATGGTAGTTCTATTTCTAGCTTTTTAAGGAAGCACCAAATCGATTTCCAAAGTGGTTGTACCATTTTACATTCCCACCAGCAGTGTATAAGTGTTCCAATCTCTCCACAGCCTCTCAGCCTCTCCAACATTTGTTGTTTTGTGTTTTTTGGATTAATGCCAGCCTTGTTGGGGTGAGATGAAATCTCATTGTAGTTTTGATTTGCATTTCTCTAATGGCTAATGATTGTGACCATTTCCTCATGTATCTCTTAGCTTCCTGAATGTCTTCTTTAGTGAAGCACCTGTTCATATCCTTTGCCCATTTTTTAATTGGGTTATTTGTCTTTTTGTAGTTGAGTTTTCCAGTATCATGTAGATTTTGGAGATCATGCACTGATCGGAAATGTCATAGCTAAAAAGTTTTTCCCAGTCTGTAGGTGGTCTTTTTACTCTTTGGTGAAGTCTTTGGATACGCATAGGTGTCTGATTTTTAGGAGCTCCCGGTTATCTAGTTTTTCTTCTGCATTCTTAATAATGTTTTGTATACTGTTTATGCCATGTATTAGGGTTCCTAACATTGTCCCCATTTTTTCTTCCATGATCTTTACCATTTTAGATTTTATATTTAGGTCTTTGATCCATTTTGAGCTCGTTTTTGTGCATGAAATGAGGTATGGGTCTTGTTTTATTTTTCTGTAGAAGAATATCCAGTTATGTCAGCACCATTTGTTAAAAAGACTGTCTTTTCCACATTTAACTATTTTGGGGCCTTTGTCAAATATCAGCTGCTCATATGTGGATGGATTTATGTCTGGATTCTCAATTCTGTTCCATTGGTCTATGTATCTGTTTTGTACTAGTACCAGGCTGTTTTGACTACTGTGGTGGTATAATAGGTTCTAAAATCAGGTAAAGTAAGGCCTCCTACTTTGTTCTTCTTTTTCAGTAATGCTTTACTTATCTGGGGCCTCTTTCTGATTTGCATCTCCATCTCATTAAAGAATGTCATTGGAATTTGGATCAGAATTACATTAAATGTGTAGATCGCTTTGGGTAGAATAGACATTTTTATAATGTTAGGTCTTTCTATCCATGAGCAAGGTATGTTATTACTACTTTTAAGGGTAGAAAATAACCCTCCTGACAGGAGAAGGAAAGGGGGTACCTTAAGAAATAGATAAGAATAATTTATAATTCCCATATCTATTGTTTGGATGCAAACAGTACTATATTGTGTAAGCTAACATTTCCCTTGGTAATGTTATTGATTTAGTTATAAATTTCATTGTTCATAAACCCAGGTAAGTTTCTACTGAAACAATTTTTGACAGTAAAGCTACTCCCATGTATCCACCACTGGATTAAGCAGCTGAAATTTGTTACTCTGGGTGTTGCAGTCTTTACATTATATAACCCAGAACAGTGACAGTTCTGCAAGAAATACACATGGTTACATGCTATTTTGGTTGTTGACAAGGAAATAAAAAGACAGAGAGGGGTTGCAGCTGAATTCTTGTTTCTTTTTTTCCTTTTGTTCTATGTTCAGGTAAGAATACATTCCATCACCTCTTCCAAGTTTTAAAAGTATTTTGTTAAACAAACACCTCTTGTAAATGCCCAAACCTCAAAACAAAACACACATTAACCAAAGGCAGAGGGGAGAAAAGTTGATTCTGAGTATTCTCGTTCCATACTCAGTTATGTGGGTTTTTACAAAATGTTGCAGAGATTTCCCCAGAGCACTGCTTCCCACTTCCCTGACACCTTCTTGCCTTCTAACTCCCACCATCTCCCTGCATCTTTAGACTCCATGAAACCTTAGGGGCTAAGGGCCAGTAGCAGTGATATTTCCCCTCTGTTCTTCTTCTCCACTTGAAGGGCTCAGCAGTAGTATGGTGAGATGGAGAAATATTTGGAGGAATATGGGAGTAAGGGACTGTTTGGGATGTCTGACATTTCTCTTAAAAACAAACTTATTTACATAAAACCTCTCTTAGGAAGTTCCTACTTTGCTTATGGCACTACCTCAAGCGAGATATTGGTAATCATCAAATGTGGGATATAAGTGGGTTGACCAACCATCCTGGTTGGCCCAGGACTGGGGTTTCCTGGGACATGGATATCTCACTGCTAAAATGAGGATAACCCTGGGCTAACCAGGATGGTTAAGGAACCCTTGTGGCACAGTGATTAAGTGCTCAGCTGTTAACCGAAAGGTTGGTGTTTCAAACCCACCAGCCACTCCTCAGGAGAAAGATGTGGCATTCTGCTTCCGTAAAGATTTACAGCCTTGGAAACCCTATGGAGCTGTTCTATTCTGTCCTGTAGGGTTGCTATGAGTCAGAATTGACTTGATGGTAATGGGTTTAACCAGGATGGCTGGCTAGTTATCCTAGAAATAAGAACTACATATGGAATAAAATTATTTTACTTAGCTATAAAAAAAAGTCTCCCTGTTAATGGAAACATAAAAATGAAATATAATCAAAGGTATACAAAAGGTTTGCTAATTTGCACCATAGCCTATGCTCATTCAGATCTTTCTGTAGAACCTTGCCCCAGCTCCAATCCCTATACACACAAGTCTTCATCTTGGCAAGTGAAACTCCCACCTCTAAATTGAAGGGAGCTGTATTAGGTATCTATCGCCGCATAACAAGTTACCCCAAAACTTCGTGGCTTAAAACAACAATAATCATTTTTTATCTTATGGGTTCAATTGGGCTGGGAATTCAGACATGGTCTAGCGAGGTCCACATGTCTGGGACCTCACCTGGAAGCCTTAAAGTCTGAAGGGCTGAAATCACTCGAAAACTTGAACAAGGCTGAAGGATCTGCTTCCAAGGTGGCTCACTCCCATAGCTGGAAAGTTGGTGTTGCTCCACATAGGCCTGTCCATAGGGCTGCTTGAGTATCCTCACAACATGGCAGCTCGCTTCTCCCAGAGGTAGTGATCCAAGAGAGAACAAGACAAGAGCGACAATGCCATTTATACACCATCGCTTCCACTACTTTCCAGTTACTAGAAGTCAAACACTAAATACAACTCACATTCAAGGGAAGGGAAAGTATGTTCTACCTCTTGAAGGGAGGAAGGTCAAAAAATTTGTGGACGTGTTTTAAAATCACCACAGGTGTTGTGAAAGAACTCCTCTATGCTTGAAACACTGGTGGGAGTGTGGTGATGCAGAAAGCTTTCTGAAATGCTGGTTTTTATTCTAAAAGTAATGATAATAATTAGGTTGCTGTTGTTGTTAGTTGCCATTGAGTTGGCTTTAACTAAAGGCAACCTTGTGTATAACAGAAGGAAAGCTTGCCTGGTCCTGCACCATCCTCCTGACCATTAGTATGTTTGAGTCCACTGTGGCGGCTATTGTGTGGTGCCTTCCAGCCTAGGGGGCTCATCTTCAGGCACTATATCAGATAGCATTCTGTTGCAATCCGTAGGGTTTTCACTGGATAGTTTTCAGAAGTGGATTACCAGGCCTTTCTTCTAGTCTGTCTTAGTCTGGAAGCCCCGTTAAAACCTGTCTGTTACAGGTGTCTCTGCTGGTACTTGAAATACCAGTAGCATAGCTTGTAGCATCGTAACAACATGCAAGCCACCACAGGGCAACAAACTGACAGATGGGGGGTAGAATAACAATAATAGCTTACAATAATAGACTAGTTACTATGTTTCAGATATTGTTCTAAGCACCTGCCATTTACCCTCTTGCTTAAAATGTACAGCAGCCCTGTGGGCAGGTACTGTTATTATCCCTGCTTGAAGATGAAACTTAGGCCAAAGCACGGTTAATTAACTTCCTGCAGTTCACACAGTTAGTAAGGGCTGGCAGCTTCAGGATGCTTTTGCGCACATATGATCACGTGACAGTGATTTTTCTTTAAAACCTAAGAAAACAAGGTTTGTTATTTTATTTGTTTTATTGGATTAGTTTGTGGTTATCAGTCTAGTGATGTTCATAACAATTCCGTCCTCCTCACTGACCTCATGGCTTCTATTTTAGTCTTAAGTCAGCCAACTTTGGTCACTGTGAGAAATGACATTTTGGGAGGGAAAAGTCAAGAGTTAACAAGTTCTCCAAAGCCTTCTGGGACAGTGAAGGCTGGCTACCCATCACAAATGATAGTTTTGAGATTAGAAGGGAATAATAAATGAAAGCATCACGCAATCTAGAAAACTCTCTGTAGCTAGTATATGCTCCCCACATATGGTGGCATCTCTATTTTCAGTGCTGTTTTTCTGCCTCACAACTTGAAGCAAAACAAAATGACGGTATGGTAATGTGGAGAGTCACTATTAATTTGGATTCAGCTCATGAAGATTCCTGGGGTTTTTCTCCAGTGCATGTTTTTCCAAGGTAATTTTTTTTTTTTTTTTTACCTGCTTCATAGCGTTCTATGAACTTACCAGGTAAATGTCAGTGAGACTGGGAAAGTCCGAAGGTGCTTATGGCTTGTAATTGAGTGAGTCTCCAGCGAATGGTTCACTGCTGCCTTCACGAAGGCATTTTATTGTAAGCAATTGGCCTCGGCTGGAAGCTGTGATGGCTGATGAGGTGTGTGGTACAGCCCCCGAAGCCTAAAGATGAACATAGGCAAGAGAAAGTTAATTGGGTGCAAAGGGAAATGACAACTTGGAGTGAGGAAACAGTAGAACAAACCAACCATGCTAACTTACGTATTTTACTTATTTAAAAAATACAGTAAAACCTGTGAAAGCTAGAACCTATATCAGGTGAAAACCTGACAGAGAAGGAAAACTAAAATACTTTCCACTAATAGAGGGTGACAGAAAAGTGGTAAGACCGTACCCTGTCAAAGGTGGAAAACTTCCGAGACCCAGAAAAACAGGGCAGTCCTGTCGAGTTTGGATCTCATCGGTTTCAAAGTATATATCACTTACTATGTGCCAGAAACTGCCCTAAGCATTTTTTTTTTAATTTCCAAATTTCATCTATTTAATCCTCAACACAAGGAGCCCTGGTAGTGCAGTGGTTAAGTGCTCAGCTGCTAAGCTGAAGTCAGCAGTTTGAAACCACCAGCCACTTAGCTGGAGGAAGATGTGGCAGTCTGCTTCCCTAAGGACTACAATCTTGGAAACCCTGTGGGGCAGTTCTACTCTGTCCTATAGGGTTGCTATGACTTGGAATCGACCCGATGGCAATGGGTGTGGTTTGGTTTTGAATCCTCAATACAATCCTGTGAGGTCAAAACTATTAGCCCATTTTACAGATGAAAAATCTGTTCAGTAGTACAGAGCAGTTAAGTAACTTGCCCAAGGTCACATACTAGTGAGGGCTGGAGCTGGGGTTCCAGCCCAGGGAAGTTTGCTCCTGAGTCCTGGGTTTTATCCACTCCATAATGTTGCTTCATAACTTTGTGTCAGCAATTGTTCTCCTCCAGAAAGATCGCATCATTGCTGATCTCCAAATAAAAGCCCAATTCTTGTCTGAATGTATAGGTAAGCATTTCCCATAGAGAGAAATGGGGGGTGGGGTGGGGGCTGTTCAGATAATCAAATGTCAGTAGCTAAAAACTCTAGCCTGAGCTGATATATATTGCAGCAAGCTGTCTGATATTTCCCAGATGTGTGGATATAATATTAGAAGAGTATTTAATGTAATAGTCCTTTTGGCATTTAAATATGGGTGACAGAAACTCTTTAAGGCTGCATAAACAGAGCACACAGGTGTTAGAAAAACAGCTGTGAATAAAGGCCAGGTCTTTTCAAACAGAGAGAGAAATGGTGCAATAAAAGGGCTATAACCTTATGTTTTTAGGCTTATGACCTTTGTTTCATTAGGTGCACCTTTAACGGTGATAAACATCCACTTAAATGAATATCATTTCCTTACAATTACAGAAGGGTCATACATAATATACTAAGTTCCCCTGGCAGCCTATGTGTTAGTCATGCATATTTCATGAGCAGTTTTATTCCCCAAGTCACTTTCAAGTAATGCTCAATCCCATGGCTTTGGTGCATAGGAAATAAAGGTCTTGTCCGTAAAGGGATCTCAGGGCAGTAACTGTAACTCTGCACTTTATCAAGGAGAGCAACCAAATGACCTGCTTGTAACATCTGACCAGCACTCTTATCAATTTTCTCCTTAATATACACGATCCCTCTTATTTATTGGTGGGTCTGGGAAACATGTTTCTCGGATTTTATTTGCCTGGTGTAAATTGTTTGAATGATGCTGAGTGATATAAGGCGATCGACCCTTAAAAGAATACTGCAGCAACTTAATGAATGCAATAATAATTAAAAAAAAAAAAGTCATGCCCCTGTGCCCGCAACATGCTCAATACTTGTGGGGCAGGAAAAAATAGATCACGGTCCATGGAGCATGGTCAGGCAATCTAAGTGAGCAGACATCTGTTTGTGCAATGGGATGTTTTTCCCAGCTGCATGAGCGGGTGGGAAATAAAGTGTTGGAATGATAATAAGCAGAAGGGAAGTTTGCAGTAACAGTGAAATATAAGCCTCTTTATAGTCTCAATATCTTTTGTGGGCAATTTCCCTTTTTCTCTTTTCAAGTCTATTGAGTTCATCAAGACAGCTTCATCTTTTTGAGATCTCCCACCACACTTGGAATATGATTGAGGAAACGTGACTCACATCTGCCAGCTTTTGCAGGTTGACCTTCTGAGTTGGATGAAATTAATTCAGTTTTTTAAAAATTCCAGTGTTGGAAACACTGCCCATGCAGAAAGTAGCTTCACTCTCTTTCCCCGGCATAAGAGCTATATTAGGTTTACTTTAAAATTATAAGATCAGGTCCAGGTTAGGGCCAAGATACTTTCCTCATATCTGTTCATTCCGCACCCTACTTTCTTACCCATACTGCCCCATACAGATTTGGGTTTAAGACTTTGTTCCACATTTTCCAGGGTAGAGAGAGGTGAGGGGGAGGGAGGGAGAGAGAAGGACTGTCCCACTTAATTTAGCTAAATTAATATTTATGTTGTGAAAATATTAGAGAAGCCACAGAAAATTATTAATCTAAAAAAGTTATAATTGTCTTTAAAATGGTGCCTGGGGCCGCCTGCCCGGCTACCACAGCTGCAATTGATCATTCCAAATCAAAGGCAGAGGGAGCCGTCTCTGGTGGCACAACCGGGGGGGGGAAAGCAAGCGGAGAAAGATGCTCTGTTCTGTGGGTCTGTTATCAAAAAAGCGAGCTGGAATGTGTTTCAAATCTTTCCTCTGTTGAATTTGCAGCCCTTCAAAGCTTACCCACAATAAATAAAGTTTTCAAAACCCATAGCCTCTCAAAGATTCATTGAACATTCCTCTGAAATTCGCAGTCTCTCTCTCTCTCTCTCCTCTCTTCCTCCCTCCTTGGTTACCAAGGCCAGTGCGTTCTGAAACAAATGTGAATTAGATGATTAAACATGAGACATATTTAAACTCTTTCAAGGCTTTCATTTATAGTGTGGTTGTTTTTTGGCCCACACTTGCAAAAAGTGAATGTGTCGATTACGTTGTTAACGAAGAGACCATACTATAAAGAGAATAAGAGGACAAGGAAAAAAAGAAATCTGTAATAAAGCAGGAGCTAAGTGCATTTTTTTTTTTTTTTTAAGTGCATACGCCAAACCGCGTCCCACGGCTGGGGCTTCAGAAGTTCACCCGCAAATGAAGGAGACAACTGGAATCTTCCCCAGCCCCTGACTGTGTAGACATTTCTCAAGGTCCATTAAATTCTATTTGACGTACATTAAAAAAGATTTAATCACAGATGCCAGTCAGCTACTCAACCCATTAATCTAGCTGTTTTTCCTAAGAAAATTGTATTTAAAGAGGTCTTTTTTTCTCAATTTAATTTAGTCATCCTTTTAAATTTCATGTATTTATCATGTAAATGTGCCTTATTTGCAAAAGAAAAGCACGGGATTCAGTGAAATAAATAGTTATTTCATTAAAATGGATACAAAAAACCCTGTGATTAGGGTAATTAATTTGCACACTAAAAGCTATCTTCCTGGTTCAGATCATTAATATTGATGGCCTTCGATTTTGTTCTCAGTAATGTTCCTTGAAATATACTCAGAACTGGCACCCGGGCTCAAAGAGCAGCCATCGGAACTACATGTAGAAATGAGGCGTCAGTGAGCCTTTGGGGCCGCCTCCCTCACCTCTTCAGCCAATAATACACAGTCTGGAGACCTATGTCCTGAAATAAACTCGGATGATTTCTGTTTGAATGAGCTAGTGTGGTTTATCTTATCTCAAATGTCAGTTATTGATGCCTGGCACTTATTGACGTGTGTCGTCTTCTGGAGGAGGAAAAAAAAATTTAAATTGCAAAATAACATTACAGGAGATTATGTCTAGGTACCACATGCTGTTATGCACGGCATTGCCAGATAACAAGGCAACGTCTGTCAATATACCTTTCTCATTAGATTTTCATCTGCATATTATGCAAATGGTGTAGAACAGGTTTCCACTTTGATAGCTCTCTGCCACAAGTTTGAGTCAAGACACATATTTTGTTTCTGTTCTGTTCAGCAGATGTGTTCCACCAAAGACCTTGTAGGAAAGGTGTCATATCAATGTGCTGTGCTATCAAATGCAGCTGTAGGCTGCATTCACATGAAAATCGAATCCTGGAACAATTTTAGATTGCCTCACCTAGCTGTGTCAGCATGCTCAACGTTTGTGGTGATGGAAAATGAATTAACATTCTGCACTAGATATGTGTGGATGCAAACAGAATCACATAACAACGTAGGAGCCAGTTGGTATTTTAACTTGCATTTCAGGGCTTGCGGACAGGGATGTTGCTAACACTTTTTAATTACAGGTAGGAGTATGATTGGTAATAGTGGTTTACATTTCCCCAAGTGTTCTTTTTTATTTTTTCCTGACACATTGCACTTGAGGTCCCCAATTCCCCTTGAAAGAGATGATAAATTTATCCACAGTTACCCAAATTACTGTTTTGCTTCTGCTACCTTGAAGCTTATTTTAGACCACGAACTCTCTCCCAAATATGAGGACTCCAGTACAGAAGTCCTTAACGAGCTGCAATTTTTTTTAGTGTCCGAAGTGCTTGTGTTAAAATTTTAACACTTACATTGACACATGTGTCTTGGTCTGTGAGAGTTCCTTCCTATCTCTGATAATCTTGCAGTGTGTGTGCTTTGTCACTGGTCTTGTACTTTCCCTGCCTTTTAAAACATTTTCAGGTTTTTAATTCTCTAGTATGAATGAATAGCAAAGAAGCAATCCATGGATTATCAAAGAACAGTTTTACATATTTCTGAATTTCTATAGTGATTTCTAGGCAAAATACGCCAAACAAAAAACCTAGCCAGAACTCTTTTTAAACGTTGGTGAGTACTTTACCTCAGAAAAGAGAAAAAGGGAGGGAGAATGGAGGTAGAGAGAGAAAAAAAAAAAAAGGAAGTTTTCTAAATCTACCCCAAGACAACTCACTGGGGCTTCCTGGCCCATCTTGTTCTGAGCCGAGCTTCAAGTGGGACTCTCTAGGTGCCCTGTGATAAGGCAGGGTGCTGCTGCAGAAGGCGATGTGCTAATTAAAAAGGGGAACACACCACAAATCTGCTCGTTATTATTCATGGCAAGTGTGCAGCAAATCACTTGGCTGTTTGCTTTTAAAAGAAAAGCTTTTTTTCTACCTTATTTTTTTTTTCCTTTCTTTTCTTCTTTTTCCCCTTTTCTTTTTTTTTTTTTTCCTAGGTCTCCCTTATTTAAAAAGACACCATGGTCTCAAAGACTTTCTCTAAAGAATGACATTGAAAAGACTTTGCCCCAAGGTTTGGTGGAGCAAAAGCCTGGATCATTTGTACTTTGTTTAATGTCATGCCTTTTTTTTTTTCCTCTTGATTCTTTTTTTAAACAGCTATTCACCCCTTACAATATGCTTTCCTCAAACCAACTCCAGATTAACAAGTAGGTGAGATGAGTTGGGAGTATTATTCCTTTTTTTAAATCTTTTTCTTAACATTAAGAAGGAATGGTAATAAGAAAAGCGGTTTTATATAACTCAGATTCCCTCAAATGCTGACAGTATGAGGGATTTGCAGCCATGGCCACATATGTTAAGATGCCAGACACTGCATAAAGGAGACATGTCATTATTTTTAAAACAACAGTCAATACACACCCTCCCCAACAAAAATCTATATTCAAACCCCTAAACTTGTACTTTGAGATTCCAATACCTCACAGGAGGCAAACATAATATAATGGACAGTAGTTTTTGTTAACATTAACCTTCTGCTATTACTTTTTTTGAAGCATACCATTGTTTAAAGGAATGTTGTTGTTAAGGTATTTTTGTGCACAATTTGCACACCTACATTTGTTTACAACCCTTGCCCTCCCTACCTAGCCGCATGAGGTATTTTCATAAATATGTGATGCTAATTTTTTTTTTTAAACTGCACATTCTACTTTTATTTGTCAATTAAAAATTGGAGTGATTATGAAAATACTGGGAGGGAGTGGAGGGAGGCACAGTTGCAGACAAACAGAGGGTGCATGTTATTTTCATAAAAATAATGTACACTATAACTATCTTTTAAAATTTCTATTTATTTATTTTTTATTGTTGAGAGCATATACGACAAAACATACACCCATTCAACAGTTTCTACACTTACCATGCAGTGACATTGATTACATTCTTTAAGTTGTGCAACCGTTCTCACCTTTTTCTCAGTTGTTCTTCCCTCATTAACATAAAGTCTTTCCCCTCAAGGTTCCTATCTGATATTTCAAGTTGCTGTTGTCAATTTGATCCCATATAAAAAAAAAATTCGGTTCTTAAAACAACTTAATGCTCAAGGAGAACGTTTTTTCACTAGTTAAGCTAAACTATTGCTTTTTTTATTTTATTATTTTTTATTTTTTTATTGCTTGGTTTTAAGAAGACTTCAGGGGATATTTTTGGTTTAAGTTTTAAAGATTATCCCAGGACAATAGTTTCAGGGGTTCATCCAACCTTCATGGCTCCAGGAAGTCTAGAGTTCATGAGGATTTGAAATTCTATTCTACATTTTTCCCCTTTTAATCAGGATTCTTCTAAGGAGTTTTTGATCAAAATGTTCAGTAATGGTAGCTGGGCACCATCCATTTCTTATGGCCTCATGACAAAGAAGGCAGTTGTTCATGGAGGCAGTTAGCCTTACATTCCTTATCCTTTTTCTATTCCTGATGTTCCTTCTTCCTCTGTTGCTCCAGGCAAATAGAGACCAATTACCGTGTCTTGGAGGCTGCCTGCAAGCTTTTAAGACCTCAGGCACTACACAGCAAACTAGGAGGTAGAACAGAAGCACTAACCATGTAATTAGGCCTTGAACATATTATTAGGCCAAATAACTGAGATGTCTCATGAAACCATGACTCAACCTATAAAACAAAAAAATCAAATCCAGTGAGGTTTTTGGTTGTTCATAAGCAGTCTCAGTGGCTACTCTTTTTTTTGTCATTGTTATAAATATATCCATCACACAACTTTTGCCAGTTCAGCTTTTTACAGGTCCACAACTTATTAACAGCAATTACAGTAATTGACTGTGCAACCCTTAAGCGATACAATATTTCCATCACCCTTTCCCCCTCCCTCCCGCCTCTGGTAACCACTAATAAACTTTGGTCTCTATACATTTGCTTTTTCTTGTCTTTATATAAATGAGATCACATACTATTTGTTCTTTTGTGATTGACTTATTTCACTGTAGTATCTTCCAGCTCCATCCATATTACAGCATGTATCAAGACTTCAATTCTCCTAGTGGCTCAGTAGTGTTCCATTGTATGTATGTACCACATTTTGTTTATCCATCAGCCGTGGATAGCTATTTAGGTTGTTTTCACCTTCTGGCTGTTGCGAATAGTGCTGCAATGAACATTGGTGCACGAGTCTCTGTCTGAGTCTCTGTTTTCAAGTATTTTGGGTATATAATAATACAGCTAGGAGTGGAATTTCTGGGTCATATGGCAGTTCTATTTTTAGTTTTTGGAGGAACCACCATGGTGTTTTCTACAATGGTTGAACCGTTTTGCATTCCCACCAGCAATGGGTAAGAGTTCCAATTTCCCCATACCCTCACCAACATTTGTTATTTTCAGTTTTTTTTTTTTTAATCTTAGCCATCCTAGTGAAAGTAAAATGGCATCTTATTGTGATTTTGACTTCATCTCTGTGATGGCTAATGGCTCTGAGCATCTTTTCATGTGTTTAATGACCATTGGTATGTCCTCTTTGGTGAAATGTCTATTCAAGTTCTTTGCTCATTTTATGATTGAGTTGTCTTTTTGTTGTTGTCAAAGTTTTATATATATTTTGTTACTATATTCTTGTTGTCTATGGTTTCCGAAGATATTCTCCCACTCAATAGCTTGTCTTATCACTTTTTTTGCTGAAGTCTTTTGATGAACAGAAGTTTTTAATCCTTATGAAGTCCCACTTATTTATTTTGTCTTTTGCTGTTGGTGCTTTTGTTGTATTGGATAATCCATTGTTAAAAACTAGGCCTGACAGCATTGTCCCTGCTTCTTCTTCTAAGAATTTCAGGGTTTTAGTTCTCACATTTAGGCCCTTAACCCATTTTGAATTTGTTTTTGCGCATGGTGTGAGGCATGGATCCTGTCTTAGCTGTCTAGTGCTACTATAACAGAAATGACACAAGTAGATGACTTTAATAAACAGAAATTTATTTTCTTACAGTCTAGTAGGCTAGAAGTCCAAATTCAGGGCACCAGCTTCGGGGGAATGCTTTTTCTCTCTGTCCGCACTAGAGGAAGGTCCTTGTGATCAATCTTCCCCAGGACTAGAAGCTTCTCAGCACAGGGACCCCGGGTCCAAAGGATGCACTCTTCTCCTGGCACTACTTTTTTGGCGATATGAAGTCCCCAACTCTCTGCTCACTTCCATTTCCTTTTATCTCTTACTAGATAAAAGGTGATACAGGCCATACCCCAAGGAAACTTCCTTTACATTGGATCAGGGATTTGACCTGAGTAAGGGTGTTACATCCCACCCTAATCCTCTTTAACATAATCTAATCTTGCCTCAATAACCATAGGCAGAGATTAGGATTTACAACACATAAGAAAATTGCACCAATCATAAAATGGAGGACAACCACACAATACTGGGAAACATAACCAAGTTGACACATATTTTGGGGGGACACAATTCAATTCATGACAGATCCTGTTTCATTTTTCTGCATGTGGAAATTCTATTTCCCCAGCACCATTTACTGAAGAGACTCTTCTTTCCCCATCTAGTGAATTTATTACTCTTGTCAAAAATCAGTTGACTACAGATGTGTGTGTTTATATCTGGACTCTCAATTTTATTTCATTGGTCTATTTGTCTGTTGTTATACCAGTAACAGGTGTTGCAATTACTATAGCTGTATAGTGTGTTTTAAAATCAGGAAGTGTGAATCCTCCTACTTTGTTCTTCTCTTTCAACATTACTTAGGTATTCGGAGTCTCTTGCATATAAAGCTGAGGACTGGTTTTTCTACTTCTGTAAAGAAAGTAGTTGGAATTTTGATTGGGATTGCATTGAATATAAATTGCTTTGGGTAGACTGACATATTAACAATATTAAGTTTTCCAATCCATGAACATGGAACATCTTTCCGTTTAAGTCTTCTTTAATCTCTTCAGCAGCGTTTTATTTTTTTTAGTTTTTATTGTGGTTTAAGTGAAAGTTTACAAATCAAGTCAGTCTCTCATACAAAACCTTATATACACCATGTTATACACTCCTAGTTGCTTTCCCCCTAATGAGACAACACACTCCTTCTCTCCGCCCTGTATTTCCGTGTCCATTCAGCCAGCTTCTGTCCCCCTTGGCCTTCACATCTCCTCTCCAGACAAGAGCTGCACACATAGTCTTATGTGTCTACTTGACCCAAGAAACTCACTCTTCTCCAGTATCATTTTTTATCCCATAGCCCAGTCCAATGCCTGTCTGAAGAGGTGGCTTTGGGAATGGTTCCTTTCTTGGGCTGACAGAAGGTTTGGGGACCATGACCTCTGGGGCCCTTCTAGTCTCAGTCAGACCATTAAGTCTGGTCTTTTTATCCCCAAAATGGGATGCAGAATGTTTTCTGAATAGATTTTATTATGCCAGTTGACCTAGATGTCCCCTGAAACCATAGTCCCCAGACCTTGACTTCTTTCAGCAGTGTTTTATAGTTTTCATTGTATAAGTCCTTCACCTCCCTGGTTAGATTTATTCCTGGGTATTTTAGTCTTTTAGATGCTATTATAAATGGAATTGCTTCCTTACTTTCTCTTTCAGATTTCTCATTGCTGGTGTATAGAAACCCAACGGATTTTGGTTTGTTGACCTTGTACCCTGCAACTTCGCTAAATTTCTCTATTAGCTGTAGAAGTTTTCTTGTGAACTCTTTGGAATTTTCTATGTATAGGATCATATCGTCCATGACTAGAGATAATTTTACTTCTTTTCCACCCTGGGTGCTTTTTTAAATTTTTTTCTTGTCTTACTGCTCCAGTTACGATTTCTAATACAATTTTGAATAGAAATGGTGAGAGGAGGCACCCTTGTGTTGTTCCTGATTTCAAAGGGAAAGCTTTCAGTCTTTCTCCATTAAGTATAATGTTGGCTGTTGCCTCTAAAAAATGCCCTGAAATATGTTGAGGAATTTCCTTTCTAGTTCAACCTTCTTTAGGGCTTTTATCAAAAAAGTGTGCTGGATTTTATGAAATGCTTTTCCTGCATCCATAGAGGTGATCATGTGGTTCTTTTCCTTTGTTCTATTGATATAATGTTTTACACTGATTGATTTTCTAATGCTGAACCATCCCTGCATTCCTGAAATAAATTCCACTTGGTCATGGTGTATGACATTTTTAATATGCATTTGGAATCTGTTCTCTAGTATTTTGTTGAGAATTTTGCATCTGTAATTATATAATTATAAGGGAAACCCTGGTGGCCTAGTGGTTAAGAGTTTGGCTGCTAACCAAAAGGTCAGCAGTTCAAATCCACCAGGTGCTTCTTGGAAACCCTGTGGGGCAGTTCTGCTGTGTCCTACAGGGTCGCTATGAGTTGGAATCAACTCGACAGCAGTGGGTATAATTATAAGAGATATTGGCCTACAGTTTTCTTCTCTTGTGGTGTCTTCGTCTGGTTTGGGTATCAGGTTTATGTTTATGTCATAGAATGAATTAGGGAAACTTCCTCCTATCTCTGTCTTTTGGAAGAGTTTAAACAGTATTTCTGTCAATTCTTGTCTAAACTACTATAATTGTTATTTCGGATTTATATAGTGCTTTTTTTCTTCTGAGCCATCTAAGAAGTTTGTAAACGAACAGTCCACCCAGCCACTGCATCGTCATTCCCTATGTTGGGATCTTTGTTTTCTAAGTATGGTGGTTCAGGAATACAAAGGTTAAATGACTTATTCAGGAAATGTAGAGGAACAGATTGACAGATAGATTGCTGCTGGAGAGTTGACTCCTACTCATGGTGACCTTATGTATAACAAAATGAAACATTGCCCGATCCTAAGTCATCCTCACAATTGCCAGCATGCTCAAATTCATTCTTTTGACTAATGTGCCAAGCCATCTCATCAGGAATCTCACCTGCTCTCACTGCCCCTCTATTTCACAAAACATGATGTTCTTCTCTAGTGGTTGATCCGTCCTGATGATGTCCAAAAGTGAGTAACTCTGGCAATGCCCTATTGCTATCCATAAGATTTTCATTGGCTAATTTTCAGAAGTAGATAGCAAGACTTTTCTTTCTAGCCTCTCTCTGGAAGCTCCGCTAAAACCTGTTCATTATGAGTGACCCTGCTGGTATTTGAAATACCAGGGGCATAGCTTCTAGCATCATAGCAACATGCAAGAAACCACAGTATAACAAAACTGACAGATCCAAAGGAATAAACCAAACTTGTTACATTGAGTTGATTCTGACTGATAGCAGCCCTATAAGACAGAGTCGAACTCCCCACAGGGTTTCCACAGCTTTAATCTTTATGGAAGCAGATTGCCATATCTTTCTCCTGTGGAGCTGCTGGTGGGTTTGAACTACTGACCTTTCAGTTAGCAGCCCAGAGCTTAACCACTGTACCACCAGGGCCTCTGTGCAGAGGAATAAGAATCCTCAAATAGCTACCTGTTTTATTCAATCTGGGGGACTTGGGAAGCAATTTAAATATTTTCCTTGTCTTTTTCAAGCAACACTCCCTACATAAGATGCACCAGCTCTTTTGGGTGGTAATTTAGTTTGCTAGCTGAAAGATGCCTTGTATTTCTCCTCTTAGATTCACTTTTTGTGAACTTTTACTCAAAAAGAATTTTCTTTATATAGAAAGTCAAAGCTGAACTGTTAGGCTCTGGGATTCCCCAACCATTTACAAATTACTGTGCTGCTTGAGGTTATGGTTCTATCCTCACTGCTGGGATTACTTCACTTCAGCTTCATAAATAGCTGTTGGGCGTTCTACTGACTCTATTTCTTAACAGTGGAGTTGTGTGTCGTAGATACCACTTTACAATTTGGTAGATTGGCTGGATTGTATGAATTTGTCTTTGGTGATCTTGCTTGTCCTACCCCTTGAAGCCAGTCAGTAGGGTCATGGGTTACTCAAGAAACTGGATAAGATCCTAGCGGTGACTACCTTGGACTTTGGAGGTTTCACTGAGTGTATCTATTCAGTTTGAACCATGGTTTGCTGCTGTGTTTGTGCCATTCGGATATGTTGACCAATACAGGAGTTTTTTTTTTTTTTTTTTTAGAGCAAGGGCTGGTTTCTTTTTTCAGGCTTTGATTAGTTGATGTTTTCAGTAATACTTGGGCACTTCTTTTTTTTTTTTATTAGCTTTTATTAAGCTTCAAGTGGACGTTTACAAATCCAATCAGTCTGTCACATATAAGTTTACATACATCTCACTCCCTACTCCCACTTGCTCTCCCCTTCTTGAGTCAGCCCTTTCAGTCTCTCCTTTCGTGACAATTTTGCCGGCTTCTCTCTCTCTCTCTCCTCCCATCCCCCCTCCAGACAAGAGTTGCCAACACAATCTCGAGTGTCCACCTGATATCATTAGCTCACTCTTCATCAGCGTCTCTCTCCCACCCGCTGACCAGTCCCTTTCATGTCTGATGAGTTGTCTTCGGGGATGGTTCCTGTCCTGTGCCAACAGAAGGTCTGGGGACCATGGCTGCCGGGGTTCCTCTAGTCTCAGTCAGATCATTAAGTTTGGTCTTTTTATGAGAATTTGGGGTCTGTATCCCACTGACCTCCTGCTCCCTCAGGGGTCCTCTGCTGTGCTCCCTGTCAGGGCAGTCATCGATTGTGGCCGGGCACCAACTAGTTCTTCTGGTCTCAGGATGATGTAGGTCTCTGGTTCATGTGGCCCTTTCTGTCTCTTGGGCTCTTAGTTGTCGTGTGGCCTTGGTGTTCTTCATTTTCCTTTGCTCCAGGTGGGTTGAGACCAATTGATGCATCTTAGATGGCAGCTTGTTAGCATTTAAGACCCCAGACGCCACATTTCAAAGTGGGATGCAGAACGATTTCATAATGGAATTATTTTGCCAATTGACTTAGAAGTCCCCGCAAACCATGTTCCCCAGACCCCCGCCCTTGCTCCGCTGACCTTTGAAGCATTCATTTTATCCCGGAAACCTCTTTGCTTTTGGTCCAGTCCAGTTGAGCTGACCTTCCATGTATTGAGTGTTGTCTTTCCCTTCACCTGAAGCAGTTCTTATCTACTGATTAATCAATAAAAAACCCTCTCCCACCCTCCCTCCCTCCCCACCTCGTAACCACAAAAGTATGTGTTCTTCTCAGGTTTACTATTTCTCAAGATCTTATAATAGTGGTCTTATACAATATTTGTCCTTTTGCCTCTGACTAATTTCGCTCAGCATAATGCCTTCCAGGTTCCTCCATGTTATGAAATGTTTCAGAGATTCGTCACTGTTCTTTATCGATGCGTAGTATTCCATTGTGTGAATATACCACAATTTATTTACCCATTCATCCGTAGATGGACACCTTGGTTGCTTCCAACTTTTTGCTATTGTAAACAGAGCTGCAATAAACACGGGTGTGCATATATCTGTTTGTATGAAGGCTCTTGTATCTCTAGGGTATATTCCTAGGAGTGGGATTTCTGGGTTGTATGGTAGTTCTATTTCTAACTGTTTAAGATAGCGCCAGATAGATTTCCAAAGTGGTTGTACCATTTTACATTCCCACCAGCAGTGTATAAGAGTTCCAATCTCTCCGCAGCCTTTCCAACATTTATTATTTTGTGTTTTTTGGATTAATGCCAGCCTTGCCGGTGTGAGATGGAATCTCATCGTAGTTTTAATTTGCATTTCTCTAATGGCTAATGATCGGGAGCATTTTCTCATGTATCTGTTGGCTGCCTGAATATCTTCTTTAGTGAAATGTGTGTTCATATCCTTTGCCCACTTTTTGATTGGGTTGTTTGTCTTTTTGTGGTTGAGTTTTGACAGAATCATGTAGATTTTAGAGATCAGGCGCTGGTCTGAGATGTCATAGCTGAAAATTCTTTCCCAGTCTGTAGGTGGTCTTTTTACTCTTTTGGTGAAGTCTTTAGATGAGCATAGGTGTTTGATTTTTAGGAGCTCCCAGTTATCGGGTTTCTCTTCATCATTTTTGGTAATGTTTTGTATTCTGTTTATGCCTTGTATTAGGGCTACTAGGGTTGTCCCAATTTTTTTTTCCATGATCTTTATCGTTTTAGTCTTTATGTTTAGGTCTTTGATCCACTTGGAGTTAGTTTTTGTGCATGGTGTAAGGTATGGGTCCTGTTTCATTTTTTTGCAAATGAATATCCAGTTATGCCAGCACCATTTGTTAAAAAGGCTTTCTTTTCCCCAATTAATTGACACTGGTCCTTTGTCAAATATCGGCTGCTCATACATGGATGGATCTATGTCTGGGTTCTCAATTCTGTTCCATTGGTCTATGTGCCTGTTGTACCAGTACCAGGCTGTTTTGACTACTGTGGCTGTATAATAGGTTCTGAAATCAGGTAAAGTGAGGCCTCCCACTTTCTTCTTCTTTTTCAGTAATGCTTTGCTTATCCGGGGCTTCTTTCCCTTCCATATGAAATTGGTGATTTATTTCTCTATCCCCTTAAAATATGACATTGGAATTTGGATCGGAAGTGCGTTAAATGTGTAGATGGCTTTTGGTAGAATAGACATTTTTACTATGTTAAGTCTTCCTGTCCGTGAGCAAGGTATGTTTTTCCACTTAAGTATGTCCTTTTGAATTTCTTGTAGTAGAGTTTTGTAGTTTTCTTTGTATAGGTCTTTTACATCCTTGGTAAGATTTATTCCTAAGTATCTTATCTTCTTGGGGGCTACTGTGAATGGTATTGATTTGGTGATTTCCTCTTCGGTGTTCTTTTTGTTGATGTAGAGGAATCCAAGTGATTTTTGTATGTTTATTTTAGAACCTGAGACTCTGCCAAACTCTTCTATTAGTTTCAGTAGTTTTCTGGAGGATTCCTTAGGGTTTTCTGTGTATATAATCATGTCATCTGCAAATAGTGATAACTTTACTTCCTCCTTGCCAATCCCAATCCGGATACCTTTTATTTCTTTGTCTAGCCTAATTGCCCTGGCTAGGACTTCAAGTACGATGTTGAATAAGAGCGGTGATAAAGGACATCCTTGTCTGGTTCCCGTTCTCAAGGGAAATGCTTTCAGGTTCTCTCCATTTAGAGTGGTATTGGCTGTTGGCTTTGCATAGATGCCCTTTATTATGTTGAGGAATTTTCCTTCAATTCCTATTTTGGTAAGAGTTTTTATCATAAATGGGTGTTGGACTTTGTCAAATGCCTTTTCTGCATCAATTGATAAAATCATGTGGTTTTTGTCTTTTGTTTTATTTATGTGATGGATTACATTAATGGTTTTTCTGATATTAAACCAGCCTTGCATACCTGGTATAAATCCCACTTGATCATGGTGAATTATTTTTTTGATGTGTTGTTGGATTCTATTGGCTAGAATTTTGTTGAGGATTTTTGCATCTACATTCATGAGGGATATAGCTCTATAATTTTCTTTTTTTGTAATGTCTTTACCTGGTTTTGGTATCAGGGAGATGGTGGCTTCATAGAATGAGTTGGGTAGTATTCCGTCATTTTCTATGCTTTGGAATACCTTCAGAAGTAGTGGTGTTAACTCTTCTCTGAAAGTTTGGTAGAACTCTGCAGTGAAGCTGTCCGGGCCAGGGCTTTTTTTTGTTGGGAGTTTTTTGATTACCGTTTCAATCTCTTTTTTTGTTATGGGTCTATTTAGTTGTTCTACTTCTGAATGTGTTAGTTTAGGTAGATAGTGTTTTTCCAGGAATTCATCCATTTCTTCTAGGTTTGCAAATTTGTTAGAGTACAATTTTTCATAATAATCTGAAATGATTCTTTTAATTTCATTTGGTTCTGTTATGATGTGGTCCTTCTTGTTTCTTATTCGCGTTATTTGTTTCCTTTCCTGTATTTCTTTAGTCAGTCTAGCCAATGGTTTATCAATTTTGTTAATTTTTTCAAAGAACCAGCTTTTGGCTTTGTTAATTCTTTCAATTGTTTTTCTGTTCTCTAATTCATTTAGTTCAGCTCTAATTTTTATTATTTGTTTTCTTCTGGTGCCTGATGGATTCTTTTGTTGCTCAGTTTCTATTTGTTCAAGTTGTAGGGACAGTTCTCTGATTTTGGCTCTTTCTTCTTTTTGTATGTGTGCATTTATCGATATAAATTGGCCTCTGAGCACTGCTTTTGCTGTGTCCCAGAGGTTTTGATAGGAAGTATTTTCATTCTCGTTGTTTTCTAAGAATTTCTTTATTCCCTCCTTGATGTCTTCTATAACCCAGTCTTTTTTCAGGAGGGTATTGTTCATTTTCCAAGTATTTGATTTCTTTTCCCTAGTTTTTCTGTTACTGATCTCTAGTTTTATTGCCTTGTGGTCTGAGAAGATGCTTTGTAATATTTCGATGTTTTGGACTCTGCAAAGGTTTGTTTTATGACCTAATATGTGGTCTATTCTAGAGAATGTTCCATGTGCGCTAGAAAAAAAAGTATATTTTGCAGCAGTTGGGTGCAGAGTTCTGTATAAGTCAATGAGGTCAAGTTGGTTGATTGTTGTAATTAGATCTTCCGTGTCTCTATTGAGCTTCTTACTGGATGTCCTGTCCTTCTCCGAAAGTGGTGTGTTGAAGTCTCCTACTATAATTGTGGAGGTATCTATCTCACTTTTCAATTCTGTTAAAATTTGATTTATGTATCTTGCAGCCCTGTCATTGGGTGCATAAATATTTAATATGGTTATGTCTTCCTGATCAATTGTCCCTTTTATCATTATATAGTGTCCTTCTTTATCCTTTGTGGTGGATTTAAGTCTAAAGTCTATTTTGTCAGAAATTAATATTGCTACTCCTCTTCTTTTTTGCTTATTGTTCGCTTGATATATTTTTTTCCATCCTTTGAGTTTTAGTTTGTTTGTGTCTCTAAGTCTAAGGTGTGTCTCTTGTAGGCAGCATATAGATGGATCGTGTTTCTTTATCCAGTCTGTGACTCTCTGTCTCTTTATTGGTGCATTTAGTCCATTTACATTCAGGGTAATTATAGATAAATAAGTTTTTAGTGCTGTCATTATGATGCCTTTTTATGTGTGTTGTTGACAATTTCATTTTTCCACATACTTTTTTGTGCTGAGGCATTTTTCTTAGTAAATTGTGAGATCCTCATTTTCATAGTGTTTGACTTTATGTTAGTTGAGTCGTTACGTTTTTCTTGGCTTTTATCTTGAGTTATAGAGTTGTTATACCTTTTTGTGGTTACCTTATTATTTACCCCTATTTTTCTAAGTAAAAACCTAACTTGTATTGTTCTATATCGCCTTGTATCACTCTCCATATGGCAGTTCAATGCCTCCTGTATTTAGTCCCTCTTTTTGATTATTGTGATCTTTTACCTATTGACTTTCATGATTCCCTGTTATGTGTATTTTTTTTTAATTAATCTTAATTTGTTTGTTTTTGTGATTTCCCTATTTGAGTTGATATCAGGACGCTCTGTTTTGTGACCTTGTGTTGTGCTGATATCTGATATTATTGGTTCTCTGACCAAACAATATCCTTTAGTATTTCTTGTAGCTTTGGTTTGGTTTTTGCAAATTCTCTAAACTTGTGTTTATCTGTAAATATCTTAATTTCGCCTTCATATTTCAGAGAGAGTTTTGCTGGATATATGATCCTTGGCTGGCAGTTTTTCTCCTTCAGTGTTCTGTATACGTCTTCCCATTCCCTTCTTGCCTGCATGGTTTCTGCTGAGTAGTCTGAACTTATTCTTATTGATTCTCCCTTGAAGGAAACCTTTCTTTTCTCCCTGGCTGCTTTTAAAATTTTTTGTTTATCTCTGGTTTTGGTGAGTTTGATGATAATATGTCTTGGTGTTTTTCTTTTTGGATCAATCTTAAATGGGGTTCGATGAGCATCTTGGATAGATATCCTTTCGTCTTTCATGATGTCAGGGAAGTTTTGTGTCAGGAGTTCTTCAACTATTTTCTCTGTGTTTTCTGTCTCCCCTCCCTGTTCTGGGACTCCAATCACCCGCAGGTTATCCTTCTTGATAGAGTCCCACATGATTTTTAGGGTTTCTTCATTTTTTTTAATTCTTTTATCCGATTTTTTTTCAGCTATGTTGGTGTTGATTCCCTGGTCCTCCAGATGTCCCAGTCTGCATTCTAATTGCTCGAGTCTGCTCCTCTGACTTCCTATTGCGTTGTCTAATTCTGTAATTTTATTGTTAATCTTTTGGATTTCTACATGCTGTCTCTCTATGGATTCTTGCAACTTATTAATTTTTCCACTATGTTCTTGAATAATCTTTTTGAGTTCTTCAACAGTTTTATCAGTATGTTCCTTGGCTTTTTCTGCAGTTTGCCTTATTTCGTTTCTGATGTATTGAAGCATTCTGTAAATTAGTTTTTTATATTCTGTATCTGATAATTCCAAGATTGTATCTTCATTTGGGAAAGATTTTGATTCTTTTGTTTGGGGGGTTGGAGAAGCTGTCATGGTCTGCTTCTTTAAGTGGTTTGATATGGATTGTTGTCTCCGAGCCATCACTGGGAAACTAGTTTTTCCAGAAAATCCGCTAAAAAAAAAAATGCAGTCAGATCCCTATCAGAGTTCTCCCTCTGGCTCAGGCTATTCGGATGTTAATGAAGCCGACTGCGTCCAGTCCAAATCCCGGCAGGACGGTTCCCCGGCTGGGACGCTGCTCTCCCCTTTCCAAGACCAGTCACTGCCTCCCAGGGACTTCTCCTACCGGCTGCATCCCACGCCGTCTGCGGAACCAGCTGGTCCCCCTCCCGGGGTTAGTTCAGGGGGGTGGAGCAGCTCTCTGTGCTTGTGCCGTACCTGACTGGTATGCTGGCTGCAGGCTCTGAAAACAATCGCTGCTTCCGCATATTAGTTCGTTCTCCGTCTCTAAATCTGTGTTTGTTGTTCAGGGTTCATAGATTGTTATGTATGTGATCGATTCACTTGTTTTTCCGTGTCTTTGTTGTAAGAGGGCTCCGAGGTAGCGTCTGCCTAGTCCGCCATCTTGGCTCCGCCTTGGGCACTTCTTTTCTGCTTTCACTGCCCATGAGGTCATCAACATTCCCTGAGAATTTAGCCAAAGAATGGCTCAGAGGTCATGTTTATGCCAACTAGGAAACATGTGGATGTTAGTTTATAGTCTTTAATCATTTGACTTCATAATTCCCATAAAGAAGGAGATTATTGGATTAACTCTGTATGGTTTTATAAGTAGGAAAAAAATTCAACTTTCAACCTTCATTCTGGCAAATGCCTTATTCCACCCCACTTGGGTGGTATGGGTTAACTTTCCTTTGATTTTAGAAAATCTGAGGTAAACAACAATCTTATTAGTGTGGTGATGCGTAATCTATGTCCATGAAACTCATAGTCTTCTCTGTCAATGCTAATTTTGAGTGAAAAATGGGAAAACTGCCTATGTGAAAGTAATCTTCAAAAGTACCCTTATTTTTTTGGCTAAAAATCTATTCTAATTTTCTCCTTGACATTCTTACGTTCAATACCCATGTGATATGAATATTTTGAATATTTTGAGACATGTATTCGAATTTAGTTTTTCTTCATTAATTTTGACTTTCTAAAAACAGTTTTACGATAAAGAAGTGATTTATTAGATTAATTTGAAAAGGCTATAATCAATAGACATGTGATATGAATTCTGAGCCTGTCTTTATTTAAAATTTGATATTTTGTTCATTGTGGATTTTTTGCATTAGCTTTGATTTTTAAAAATATTTCAGCATTAAGTTTTTGTTTATGGAGATGGAAAATATGGCAACAGATATTGGTGATGGTTGCACAACATGATTGATGGAGTTGGTTTCATTGAATTATACAAGTGCTGAAATGGCAAATGTGTTATCTATATTTTTATAACAATAAAAAAAATTATTAAAATATTATTTACGTTGCTTATTGAGTTTTTTTTTTTTTTTTGGTGCCCACTTAAATTTCACACCCAAAATGAATGCCTCACTTGCCTCACCCTAGTCCCAGCCCTGAACATGAAGAAAGATGATATTTTTGGTAATGTTTGGCACTTCTTTTCTGCTTTCACTACCTATGGGCTCATCAACATTCCCCCAGAATTTAACCAAAGAATGGTTCAGAGGTTATGTTTATGCCAGTTAGGAAACAAACATGTGGATGTTAATTTACAGCCTAGAGGATTCCAAGAGGTCTTTAAGCATTTGACTTTATGCTTCCTATAAAGAAAAAGATTATTGGATGAACTCTGTACAGTTTCAGAAGTGGAAAAAAAAATTCAACATTAATTGTCATGATTAAGTTCTAGTCAAAAGAGGGCGAGACTAATAGAGATGGGATGTAGGTAAGGCAAGGAACAGATAACAAAGAGGAAAAAGCAAAAGCATAGAAAATTATTGTAAACTTCTGCGACAGGGTGAAACAAGCAGACCAGAATTCCTTCCTGCTCTAAATGCAGAAAAATGCTATGTAAATTATGACAATAATAAGGTTGTCAAAAGTATAGAGTAACAGGAACTCTCAATTCCGTTGGTGGTAGTGTAAATAGGGAAACAATGCTTTGAAAAGACATTTGGCAAAATACATTAAGGTTTGAATTATACATGCCCTTTGTGACTAGAAATTCCACTTCTAGGTAGGTAGCCCAGGGAAACTCTCACATCTATGAACAGAGAGATATACAGAAATGTTCAATATGGCATTATTTGTAATAGCACCTGTCATGGATTGAATTGTGTCCCCGCAAAATATCTGTCAAGTTGGCTAGGTCATGATACCCCGTATTGTATGATTGACTACCATTTTGTCATCTGATATGATTTCCATATGTGCTGTAAATCCTATCACTACGATGAAATGAGATGGGTTAGTTGGCAGTTACATTGATGAGATCTGCAAGATTAGATATTGTCTTAAGCCAATCTCTTTCAAGATGTAAAAGAGAGAAGCGAGCAGAGAGACATGGGGACCTCATACCACCAAGAAAGCAGCACTGGAAGCAGAGTGTGTCCTTTGGACCCCGGGTTCCTGGGCCTAAGAAACTCCTCGACCAAGGAAAGATGATGACAAGGACCTTCCTCCAGAGCCAACAGAGAGAGAAAGCCTTCCCCTGGAGCCAGTGCCCTGAATTTGGACTTCTTGCCTACTGGACTGTGAGAGAATACATTTCTCCTTGTTAAAGCCATCCACTTGTGATATTTGTGTTAGAGCAATACTAGACAGCAACAAAACTGGAAATGACCTAAATACCACTCTCAGAACTTGAATAATGTATTATGGTATATATATATATAGAATGGAATAGTGTACAGTAAGTAAAATGAATGAATTAGATCTACCTGTACAGATATAGATAAATCTCAAGAACAAAGCTGAGCCAAACAGGAAGGTTACAAAGGATACATTAGACATAATTTATATACATTTTGCATATACGCAAAATAATATTATATAAATTCCTACAGATATAGTAAAAATATAAAAGCACGGCTGTGAAGAACACACCACTTCCAGGGTAGTGATTAATTTTGGGCATGGAGGAAGGGGATAATGATGGTGGAAAGTGAGGATTTCAACTTAAATAGTAGCGTGTTACTTTTCAGTGAAAAGACTAAAGTATGGCAAAATGAATGCGCTTGATAATCAGGGTAGTAGTTACATGGCACAGATGTGATTCTTTAACTTATTATGTCTTTCTGTACGTTTGAAATATTTTGTTATTAAAAACAAAGAGAAAATAACGTAAACAATGGCAGTTCACTCTGACTATCCCATCTACACATGAGTGAGAAAACAGGATGTCATACAGCTCTGATGGAAAGCAAGGCCATCAGGTGGATTTTAGATGGATAGTGGGCCTCAGTGTCACCTTAAAAAAGCCAGATTGTCTTCTGTCTTTGTTGCTGGGAAATGATGCCTGTTTCCCAGATTTAAGATCTTCTTACTGAGACAAGGAGCAAGTAGTCTGCACCAAGGAGATAAAATCAAGGAGAAAAGCCAGCTTTTCTCACCCTCATGGCGAATGGATGATCATGCCTCCCAAGGGCCATTTTGACAAGCTTAATTTTTGTTGACTAGTGTGTCATTGTGTATTGTGCTTCCTAACAACATTTCTCTCTGCATTTTTAATGACAATCTTAAATTTTATTCATTACTGAGGCATTCGTTCATGTAAATGAAAGCCTACTACATAAAAAGAATTTTTATAAAAATGCTGTGCACTTTCTAAAGATTAAAAAAAAAAAATACCCGTTGCCATTGAGTCAATTCTGGCTCATAGTACCAAAGATAAGTGAAGCCTACAAAGTGCATAGAGTCTTAAGTGAGCCTGCCTGGTTTAGTATCCTAGCATTTGCAGGATACTTAGTCTCTTTGGAAACCCTGGTGACGTAGTGATTAAGAGCTACAGTTGCTAACCAAAAGGTCGGCAGTTCAAATCCACCAGACGCTCCTTGGAAACTCTATGGGGCTGTTCTACTCTATGCCTATAGGGTCGCTATGAATCGGAATCGACTCAACAGCAGTGGGTTTGGGTTTTTTTTTTTTTTTTGGTTTAACCTCTTAAATCTTCAATTTCTTTATGTATAAAATGGGTATAATAGTAGTACCTACTTTACGGTGAAGATTGAATTATATAAATCATGTAAGCATTGCAAGTACTTGGTAAATTTTAACTATTATTATTTTAGTCTTTGAGGTTTACTCTACTATAGCGAATTGTGAATAAGATAACGATCTCCTCTTTAAGAAATTGCTTGAAGATTCTCCCCATGATCTTTAATTATACATATAGTTTGCTGAGTTTGGAAACATTTTGTAGATACAGCCATGCACCACATAATATCCATTTTGGGCAATGTCCTACCACATACAGGCATACCTCATTTTATTACACTGCCCAGATATTGGAGTTTTTTACAAATTGAAGGTTTGCTGCAACCCTGCATTGACCAAGTCTGTTGGCTCCATTTTTCCAACAGTATGTTCTTACTTCATGTCTCTGTGTCATATTTTGGTAATTTTAAACTTTTTAATTATTACGATAACTACTGTGGTGATTGGAGTCCGGGTGTCACAGTGATTAAGAGCTAAGATGCTAACTAAAATGTCAGCAGTTTGAATCTACCAGCTGCTCCTTGGAAACCTGTGGGGCAGTTCCACTCTGTCCTGTAGGGTCTCTATGGGTTGGAATTGACTCGACAGCAATGGGTTTTTTGGTTATGATAATCTGTAATCAGTGATATTTGATGTTACTATTATGATTGTTTTATGATTGTTTTGGGTGCCATGAACCTCACCCATATTAGACTATGAACTTAATAAATGTGTGTGTTCTGACTGCTCCACCAACTGGCCATTCGCCTATGTTCTCCCTATTCCCTGAGACACAACAATATTGAAATTAGGCCAGTTAAGAATCCGATAATGGTCTCCAACTGTTCAAGTGAAAAGAAGAGTTGCATGTCTCTCAGTTTAAAACAAAAGCTAGAAATGATTAAGTTTAGTGAGAAAGGCATGTCAAAAGCCAAAATAGGCTGAAAACTAGGCCTCTTGCACCAAACAGTTAGCCAAGTCATGAATGGAAAGGAAAAGTTCTTGAAGGAAATTAAAAGTGCAACTCTAGTGAACACTCGAATGATAAGAAAGTGAAGCAGACTTATTGCTGATATGGAGATAGATTTAGTGGTCTGGATAGAAGATCAAACCAGCCACTACGTTCCCTTAAGCCAGAGCCTAACTCAGAGCAGAACTCTAATTCTCTTCAATTCTATGAAGGCTGAAAGAGGTGAGGGAGCTGCAGAAGAAAAGTTTGAAGCTAGCAGAAGTTGGTTCATTAGGTTTAAGGAAAGAAGCCATTTCTATTACATAAAAGTTCAAGGTGAAGGAGCAAGTGCTGCTATAGAAGCTGCAGCAAGCTATCCAGAAGATCTAAAAAAAAAAAAGATCTAGCTAAGATAATTGACACCTTCAGTGTCGATGAAACGGCCTTATATCGGAAGACAATGCCATCTAGGACTTTGACAGCTAGAGAGAAGTCAACGCCTGGCTTCAAAGCTTCAAAGGACAGGTTGCCTCTCTTGTTAGAGGTTAATGCAGCTGGTGACATTAAGTTGAAACCAATATTCAATTACCATCCCCCAAATCCTAGGGCCTGTAAGAATTATGCTAAATCTACTCTGCCTGTGCTCTATAAATGGAACAACAAAGCCTGAATAACAGTACATCTGTTTGCAACATGGTTTACTGACTATTTTAAGCCAACTGTTGTGAGCTACTGCTCAGAAAAAAAAGATTCCTTTCAAAATATTATTGCTTGTTCACAATGCACCTGGTCACCCAAGAGCTCCGATGGAGATATACAAGGGCATTAATGTTGTCTGCATGGTGCTAACACAGCATCCACTCTGCAGCCCATGGATCAAGGAGTAATTTTGACTTTCAAGTCTTATTATTTAAGAAATACATTTCATAAGCCTAAGGCTGCCATAGATAGTGATTCCTCTAATGAATCTGGGCAAAATAAATTGAAAACTTTTTGGAAAGGATTCACCATTCTAGATGCCATTAAGAACATTCATGATTCATGGGAGGAGGTCAAAATATCAAGATTAACAGTTGATTCCAAACCTCATGAATGACTTCGAGGGGTTCAAGATTTGGGAAAAGAAAGCAACTGCAGATGCAGTGGAAATGCAGTGGAAATTCTCTTCATAGAACTGAAGAGAATTAGGGTCTTGCTCTGAGTTAGGCTTTGCCTTAAGGGAATGTAGAGGCTGGTTTGATCTTCTATCCAGACCACTAAATCTATCTCCATATCAGCTGCATTTGCACAATATCCAAATCACATAATGTCCTATTTCACAGAATATATCGTGGATGTTAAGTGACGCATGACTATAATTACAAATGCACTGCATTGATATCTTCTTGTTATCTTGGGGGATTTTCATACGTATCTGTGTGGTTACAATAAACTTTGGACCTTCTTTTGACCCATTAGTGATAAGTAATCAGTTTTAGGAATCTTCTATTTATACTGATATTACTAGCCACATCATCTTGATATAATTTTCATGGTGGACTTTTCCAGGTAGCTAATTATATTTCAGGGTCCAGGTTTGCAGATAGAATTGAATGCATTTTAACATAAAACGTTAATGTTATTATCTTCCTTAGGTTTCTTTGTAACTGATAGAAAGTGTAAATTGTACTTGCTATCCCCTGCTGTAGTCAACTTGCTCTACAATTCTAGGACAAGAGTGGCAGCAGCAACTATCATTTGTAGCAGTTGTGAGTGCTAGCTAAAAGCACAGGTAGGGGAAACAGAGACACGGGTAAAAAACTGAGCTTCACCATTTATTCAACTGCATTGAACCTCAATTTCCTTACTAGTAAATTACAGATAGCAATACCAGCCTCATATTACTGCAATGGCACGATGTATGGGTATGCCTAGCATTTAGCAATCATTCAATATATGATAATATTATTCAGATGCTATTGCTTGCATCCTTCTTGAAAATGCTTATTACTCTCATTTTTGTCATCCTGAAGTTGTTCTTTCTATTTCTAATATTGAGAAAGAGCTAATTCAGATGCTAAACAGCAACCCCTTTACTGGCTTAAAAAATATCTGTAAAAATGCTGCCCAGTTCTAGAATTTAATCATTCTTCATGACCCTGACTGTAGTGATAATCTCTTGAAAAGTTAAGTCAAAGTCCACTAAGTTATCATAGTTGAGCTTGTGGGATTTTTACCTTCAATAGTGGAAGCTGCATTTAAAAAGTTATATGGGTGCATATGAGTGAATATGATATAACTTGAAATGAGAGGTTTTTAAAAGAGAACATAAAGAACATACAGGCAGAAATTCTGGATTTTATTTTGTGCTATTCCCCAGATTACTCTTTGACCTTGAAAAAGTAACTCTACTCAGGCTTTCAGTTTTCCCATGAGTCAAATGGAGATGACAGTGCCCATTAGCTGTTACACATTTCTACTTTATAAGTAAAGGGGTTGCTATCAGGATTAATGAGATGATGTTTGTAAACAGCTTTGAGCTCTTTGGGAGGCAGATGTTCTATAAATACAAATTATTAATAAAGTATTTATACTAATGATTACAGGGAATGTTAACAGTTCTGGAGTAAAGAAGTCATCAATTATATGGCACATACAGTGGGAGAGAGAACGTAGCTATGGAATAAAAATGCTAACTGGGCTCATACAATTCTTGCAAAATGTACTCTGAAATTAGAACGCCACCAATTGCAATGTTATCAAAGAATTGTGTTAGTTAGGTTCTTTCAGGTTACAAGGATAAAAAAAATAGCTTAGGGTATCTCAATATATTAAAAGGACACCAGAAAGACAGAGGACATGAATGGAGTTTCTGCAGCTGAAAATTAGACCCCAAAGAAGTGTAACCTCGCTCATCCCTTTCTGGGGAAAAAGAGCAGCTATTGACATCTCCGAGGACATAAGTGTGTCCTTCTACTTTGATTAAATGAAAATTAATTTTGATGAGAAAAGGAAGGGTGAATAAATATACTGTTATTGTGCCACTATCCTCCCCACGAATGCTGCAGGGTAATTCATATTTCTTATGTCTTCAAAATCCCATAGCAAATGTGTCCTAAGTTGGTATAAAACAGTTATCACAAATGATTAAGAAAGATATATTTTGTCAACTCTATGAAAATAAAGCATGAAGTTTTTAGCAATTTAATCTCTTATTTAATCCTTTCAAGTGATACTAAACCAAGCATCAAGATCTCATCTAATTTCTCACCGATTCACCGTCACTTAATCACCAGTTAATCATTTAAGCCTTGGTTAGCTTCACGTAACTGACTTCATAACCTGAGCATGGATTTTCCCTAGGAGGCTGCTTTTACTGCCCCCTCTCCAACAGTATTATGTCAGCAGGATACATGCAGAGCTTGCCTGTGTGGCAGAGATAAACATAGATGTGTTTATGGTAAGATCCTGGGCAAGGAAATGCAAGGCTTAGTTTCCCTACCATTGTCTAATTGGGTGACCTTGAGGATATCAATTACCCACACCAGATCTCTTTTCCTCCTTTGTAAAATTATTTAATAGAAAGTCTTAAAAGTCCCTCCCCACTGAACAGCCCTGTGGACGTTACATTAAAAAAAAAAAAGTTGAATTCTTATAAAATATTCTAAAAGGCCTAACTAAAGAGTCCACTTCTCTTAAACAGGAAAACCTATTATTTGATTATAATGTTATTTAATTACATAATCAACTTGGATCCATCTACCCTCATGGGGCAGAGGAAGAATATAAGTTAGCCAAAGCTTAAATTTCCCAGAAATAACAGGCTAATCCATCATTTGTCTGTCAGTTTGTCATACTTGGTGGCTTGCATGTTGTTGTGATACTGGAAGCTTTGTCACCAGTATTTCAAATACTGGCAGGGTCACCCTTGGTAGACATGTTTCAGCTGAGATTCCAGACTAACACAGACTAAGAAGAAGGACCTGGTAGTTTACTTTTGAAAAAATTGACCAGTGAAAACCTTCTGAATAACAGGGGAACATTTCCTTCCATAGTGCTAGAAGATGAGCCCCTCAGGTTGGAAGGCACTCAAAATACAACTGCGGAAGAGCTGTCTCCTTAAAATAGAGTTGACCTTAATGCTGTGGATGAAGTCAAGCTTTCCAGATCTTCGGTTGTTGATGTGGCATGACTCAAAATGAGAATAAACAGCTGCAAACATCCATTAATAATCAGAACAAGGAATGTACAAAGTATGAATCAAGGAAAATCGGAAGTCATCAAAAATGAAATGGAACCCATAAACATTGATATCCTAGGCATTAGTGAGCTGAAATGGACTGGTATTGACCATTTTGAATTGAACACTCATATGGACTACTAAGCCAGGAATGACAAATTGAAGAGGAATGGCACCATGTTCATTGTCAAATAGAACATTTCAAATCTATCCTGAAGTACAACACTGTCAGTGATAGAATAATATCCATAGGCCTATAAAGAAGACCAGTTACTAGGACTATTATTCAAATTTACTCACCGACCACTAAGACCAAACATAAAAAAATTGAAGATTTTTGCAAACTTCTGCAGTCTGAAATTGATCAAACAAGCAATCAAGATGCATTGATAATTACTGGTGAATGGAATGCAAAAGTTGGAAACAAAGAAGAAGGATTGGTAGTTGGAAAATACGGCTTTGGTGACAGAAACTACACCTGAGATTACATGACAGAATTTTCCAAGACCAATGACTTCTTCATTGCGAATATCTTTTTGCAACAAATAAACAGCTACTATACAGACCTCACCAGATAGAACACACAGGAATCAAAATGACTACATCTGAGGAAAGAGATGATGGAAAAGCTCAATATCATCAGTCAGAACAAGGCCAGGGCCAGCTTCAGAACAGGCCATCGATTGCTCGTATGCAAGTTCAGGTTGAAGAAAATTAAAACAAGTCCACAAAAGCCAAAGTAGGACCTTGAGTAAAATCCCACCTGAATTTAGGCACCATCTCAAGAACAGATTTGAAGTATTGAACACTAATGACTAAAGACCAGACGAGTCATGGAATGACATCAAGGACATCATACATGAAGGAAGCAAGAGGTCATTAAAAAGATAGGGGGAAAAAAAGGATGTCAGAAGAGACTCTGAAAAACTTGCTCTTGAATGTAGAGTAAAGTGAAAGGAAGAAATGGTGAAGTAAAAGAGCTGAACAGAAGAGTTCAAAGGGTGGCTTGAGAAGACAAAATGAAGTATTATAATGAAATGTGCAAAGACCTGGAGATAGAAAACCAAAAGGGAAGAACACATTCGGTGTTTCTCAAGCTGAAAGAACTGAAGAAAAAATTCAAGCCTCGAGTTGAAATACTGAAGGATTTTATGAGAAAAATATTAAACAATGCAGGAAACATCGAAAGAAGGTGAAAGGAATACACAGAGTCACTATACAAAAATGAATTGGTCGACGTTCAACCATTGCAGGAGGCAGCATATGATCAAGAGCCAACAGTGCTGAAGGAAGAAGTCCAAGCTGCACTGAAGGCACTGGCAAAAAACAAGCCTTCAGGAATCGATGGAATACCAATTGACATGCTTCAACAAACAGACGCAGTGCTGGAAGCTCTCACTCATCTATGCCAAGGAATTTGGAAGACAGCTACCTGACCAAATGACTGGAGGAGATCCATATTTGTACCATTCCAAAGAAAAGTGATCCAACAGAATGCAGAAATTATCAAACAATATCATTAATATCACACACAAGTAAAATTTTGCCAAAGATCATTCAAAAGCAGATGTAGCAATATGTCAATAGGGAACTCTCAGAAATTCAAGCAAAATTCAGAAGATAACGTGGCACAAAGGATATCATTGCTGATGACAGATGGGTCTTGACTGAAAGCAGAGAATACCAGAAAGATGTTTTCCTAAGTTTTATTGACTATGCAAAGGCATTCAACTTTGTGAATTGTAACAAATTAAGGATAACATTACAAAGAATGGAAATTCCAGAACACTTAATTGTGCTCTTGAGGAACATGTGCTTAGAACAAGAGGCAGTTGTTCAAACAGACCAAGGAGATCCTGCATGGTTTAAAGTCAAGATAGGTGTACATCCGGGTTGTATCATTTCACCATACTTATTCAATCTGTATGCTGAGCAAATAGTCCAAGAAGCTTACAATATGAAGAAGCACGCAGCTCCAGGATTCGAAGAAGACTCATTAACAACCTGCATTATGCAGATGACACAATCTTGCTTGCTGAAAGTGAAGAGTGCTTGAGGTACTTAGTGATGAAGATCAAAGACCGGGACCCTCAGTATGGATTACACCTCAGCATAAAGAAAACGTAAATCCTCGTAACTGGACGAATAAGCAAAATCATGATAAACAGGAGATTGAAGTTGTTAAGGGTTTCATTTGCTTGTTTTCCACAATCAATGCCCATGAAAGCAGCAGTCAAGAAATCAAATGACGCATTGCATTGGGAAAATCTGCTGCAAAAAATCTCTTCAAAATTTTAAAAAGCAAAGATGTGACTTTAGGGACTACAGTGCACCTGTCCCAAGCCATGGTGTTTTCAATGCTTCATATGCATGTGAAAGCAGGACAATGAATAAGACTGAAGAGGAATGCCTTTGAATTATGGTGATGAACAATATTGAATATACCATTGATTTCCAGAAGGAACAAACCTGCCTTGGAAAAAGTACAGCCAGAATGCTTCTTAGAAGCTAGGATGGGGAGACTTTGTCTCATATACTTTGGACATGTCATCAGGAAGGACCAGTCTGTGGAGAAGGTCATCATGCTTGGTAAAGTAGATGGTCATCGAAAAAGAGGAAGGCCCTCAGTGAAATGGATTGACTCAGTGGCTAGAACAATTGGCTCAAGCATAACAATGATCGTGAGAATGGTGAAGGAGCAGGCAGTGTTTTGTTCTGTTGTACACAGGGTCGCTATGTGTCAGCACCGATTTGATGGCACCTAACAACAGGCTAACACTTAATTTCAGATTATTTATTTTTACAATTTTATTCTGCTTAATTTAATATGAAATGAAAAAGTATTCTACAAGGGAATATTACCCGGACATTACTTTTCTGACAACCTAAACTGTGGAAAGCCTACGTGTTGCTAATTGACAGATTATTGATATTTATCTGAAGCTTATTATATACCAGATCTGTCACTCATCTGTCAGTTTGTCATATTGTTGTGGCTTACATGTTGTAATGATGCTAGGAGCTATGCCGCCAGTATTTTAAATACCATCAGGATCACCCATGGTGGACAGGTTTTAGAGGAGCTTCCAGGCTAAAACAGGCTAGGAAGAAAGGTCTGGCAATCTATTTACAAAAATTAGAAAATGAAAACCTTATAGTTCAAAACTAAACATTGTCCAACTTGCTTGCTTTGGACATATCATCGGGAAGGATAAATCACTAGAAAAGGACATCATATTTGATGAAGTAGAGGGCCCAGGAGGGCGAGGGAGATCCTCCGTCAGGTAGATTGGCACAACTGCACGATGGTGGACTTGAATATAATGGCAATCGTGAGGATGGCTCAGGACTGGGCAAAGTTTCAACCTGTTGCACATAAGTTTGCCAGAGTAGAGTCGACTCCACAGCAGCTAACAAGGGTATACCTGACAGACGATCAAGTAATTTTTGTACACGATCTTGTTTAGTTTTTTAATAACTATTAGAGAACAGAGCCATTAGTTTTCCCATTTACAGAGGAAGAAATTGAGGCTTTAGAATAAGAAATTTGCTTGATGTAGTATGTCTATTAATGGACTGGAATTCCAACTCAGGCCTATCTTATTCTTCAGCTTAAACTTCTAACCACAGTACTGCATTTTCTCTCTATTTGCTCGTGGGCTTGATACTGTGTTACATACTGTAATAAAGCTGTGTATTCGTAATTTCTGTTACTGGTAGGCCAACGTTAATCTTCTGAAGCAATGCTCATCTCAACTTCTTAATACTCAAGAAGTAACCTTTATTTTTGTGTTTTCATCATATTTTTACTTATTTAAAAAAATTATTTTTTAATCTAATAGAGAAAATACGGTCAGTTAACAAGCATGGAAAACACAAAGTTCAAAAAATAAACAGTAATTCCACTACTGAGCACTAGTCACTGCCAATATTTTGGTTGATTTATCCTCACTACTGGAGCCCTGGTGGTGTATTGGTTAAGAGCTCAGGCTGCTAACCAAAAGGCTGGCAGTTCAAATCCACAGCTGCTCCTTGGAAACCCTATGAAGCAGTTCTACCCTGTTCTGTAGGGTCTCTATGAGTAGGAATCGAATCAAAGGCAACGAGCAGTACCTAAGTCCTACTTTAAAACTAAAAGAAAAGTGGTACCAAAATATATACACAATTTTAGCCTACTTTTCCCCATTTCACTTAGTGATACACAAGGAATTCCATACTTTTCTAAATGTCATGCTTCTGAAAATATCAGAGTGGGGATAGGAGAATGACGGTTTTTCCTAAAGAGCAAAAATATGCTACAAAGCCATAGTTATGGTTTCTGCATGTGAGTATTTTCTGAAACAACAACAACAATAACAAAAACCAAACCTGTTGCTGTGGTGTACGTTATGACTTATAGGGACCCTATAGGACAGAGTAGAACTGCCCCATTGGGTTTCCAAGGTTGTAAATCCTTACGAAAACAAACTGCCACATCTTTCTTCTGCACAGCTCCTGGTGGGTTCAAATCGCCCATTTTTGGGTTAGCACACAGGTGCTTTAGCCACTGTACCAACAGGGCTCCTCTCAAGGACTTTCTAAGCATAAGCAATCCAGCAGTTGGAGAGGAGCTTCCCTGGCCCTTGGTGGAGACTGGAGGTAGCTGCAGTTCGGACAGCAGTGTTAGGGCACCAGCTGTTCCACAGGGACTAGGAAGACTGCAAGAGCCAACTAAGGATGTGCCCTACACTATTGCCCAGTTTCCTCTTCCATACCTCTATAAAGACTGGGAGGAAGGTAGGGTACACCCCAATCTTTAATTAGACCAAAGATGGCCAGGTTCGTGTGATCAGGACATGAAGTTTTAACTTCCCAGATTTGAGGAGCTAATGATTTCTTCTCTGGACTTGCAATCACTAGGCTAAGCAGCAACCTGAATACTGAATTACTTAATGAGTTAATCAAATGACTATTTAAATGAATATATATTGAATACCTCCTATATTTCAGTTACTTTGAACATGAGCTGTAGTGACAGACATTTAAGTAAGTAATTATAGGACGGTATAGTGAATGCTAAATTGTGGATCCAAAATTGGTGTGGGAACAAGAAGAGAAGCAGACGATAGGGGTGAGTGGTTTTGTATACTCAGTAAACCTCACAGAGGAGGTGGCTTTTCAGGCTGAGATAGAATCATCCAGTCTGGGTCTTGACAAAGAACTTTTTTTTTTTTTTAAACATAATTGGTTTTATGTGATGCAGTGGTTAAGAGCTTGGCTGCTAACCAAAAGGTTGGCTGTTTGGATCCATCAGCCACTCCTTAGAAACTCTGTGGGACAGTGCTATTTTGTCCTATAGGGTCACTATGAGTCAGAATCAACTTGATGGCAATGGGTTTTTGGTTTGGTATTTTAAGCGTGGTTGGTGAGTGAAGTGGATTGTTGTTGGACAGTAGAGAATAGTGGGGGTGGTGGTGAATTGAAGAGTAAGTGCAGTAAACTAGAGGTCTGATCAGGCCTAAAGAGGCCTAAAGGAGCCTAAAAGGACCAGGCTTTCACCTCCTGTATTCAAATTTAATCAGAGTTCCCTTGTGTGAGCACTGTCCTCTTGAACAATGAGCTCCTGAGTGCTTATCTTTACATACATTAAAACTTCCTGCCATTCCTAACACCCTGCTCTAACCTAGTTCAGCTTCTCTTAATTTCTTCTCTGGAGTATTCAGGTACCCTTTCTCCCCACTCCCCACGCTGACTCTGCATCTAGTCCATCTTTCCTACTCCATCTAGCTTTTCCCCAAGTCAGTCATATTACTTCTATCTGCCCCACATTACATTTAATTATTTTCATGTCAGTTTTCGCCACTAGTTAGAAAGCTCCATAAGGACACAGGCTATGTCTTACTTATCTTTCTATTCCTGCCCCTCCCCTCAATGTCTATTATATAAGAGTTCTCAATAAATAAATAAACTGGGAAGAAAATGCTCATTCTAGTGTTCAGTGCTTTCAGTGTCCAGTTTTATGGTAAGAAGTGCATAAAACATCAGTCCAAGATTTATCTTCTACCATCAATGGTGAAAGGTTTTAGCTAATGATCATTTGCGTTGGTACTAGATAAACACGTGCAAGACTCCAGGAAAAACCAATTCATTTGTCAATACTTTCCTAATCTCTCTTACTACTGCTGCATAGATAAAAAAAAGAAAAAAATTTTTTTTTTCTTTTTTTTTTTTTTTATCATAGATACTGCTCTTTATTTCCTTGGCTATCAGTCTAGCAACATTTGCTAAACCACCTCCAGACTGTAGCAACTAAATTGCACATTATGACAGTCCAGTTCATAAAGTAGTTTTAAGTAGATAAATGAGTCAGACTCATATATTTGAAGAACATGGCTGCTTTTGTACTTCTCGGTTTCATTAACAGGGACCACAAATTCAAATGCAGGTGACGTAAATGAAGTGGGCAGGTGGTAGATATCAGAGAACAGTAGGACTAGGGCACATTGAGAGCAAGTACACTAATGGGGCAGCTGCCTCTTGGCTCCAGCCAATTGTTGTCCCTTCAGAATGTGGGCTCAGTGTTGGCATATTGCCAGATGTCCAAGTATTTCAAGGGAAGACAAAAATATGGTTTTTCTGGGTCATTTTCAGATTTTAAAAGCACAATTTGGAAGGAAAATGAATCAGGAAGCTATTTTTCAACTAAGCTCTCAATAGCTTGATCTTATTTAGGAGTTTTAGAACTTTGAAAGAGCATGGGTGGTTCTGCAAATCTGGTTTGGAAATTTTCCTGAAATTTTTTTTTGTCTTTTTCAAAACTGGAGTTTTATAGAATGGCCGTTTGCAACAGAGTCAGACAATGAAGGTTAATGGACAATCAGAATCTTATCAATTGAGTTTCAATATCATATTCAAGGTATTGGAAGAATACGTCAATTCTGAGGAAGGCAATTTAGCTTTAGTTCTTAGCTAAAGTAGTCTGGCTCTCAATTGTAGAAATTGACTAAAGACTGCTCTGTTAAAGTTTTTTTTTTTTTTATACAAGAGCTTTAAAATGACCTTTGTGACTTTTGTGGGCTCCCTGAAGGGTGGATGCCCCCTCCTCTTGATGAAATCTCAGCACATACATCTGTAGAGTAGTGGGTCTTATTTTCTCAGTCATTCCCTATTCCCCATGTCCCAACTATCGAATCTGACACCATGCTATAAAAATGCACATCTGTCTATACATCTATACAATCTCATTCTCTCAATTTTGGGGTTTTGCTGTCACCCTGAAGTTCATCTGCAGATCCAGGTCAGGAAATCATAACTTGAAGTGAAACCATAATTGATCAAATGAGAGGCTGTTGTTGTTGTTACATGCCATCGAGTTAGTTCTGGTTCCGATTCACAGTGACTCTGTGTACAACAGAACGAAACACTGCCCAGTCCTGCGCCATCCTCACGTATCATTTTTATACCTGAGCCCATTTTTTGCAGCCACTGTGTCAATCCATCTCATTGAGGGCCTTGCACTTTTTCACTGACCCTCTACCAAGCATAATGCCTTTCTCCAGGAACTGAAACCTCCCAACAACATGTCCAAAGTATGTGAGACATAGTCCCACCATTCTTGCTTCTAAGGAGCATGCTGGTTGTACTTCTTCCAAGACAGATTTGCTCATTCTTTTAGCAGTCTGTGGTATATTCAAAATTCTTCGCCAACACCACAATTCAAAGGCATCATTTTTTCTTCAGTCTTCTTTATTCATTGTCCAGCTTTTGTATGCATATGAGGTGATTGAAAACAACATGGCTTGGGTCAGGGGTACCTTAGTCCTCAAGGTGACATCTTTGCTTTTCAACATTTTAAACACGCCTTTTGCACCAGATTTGCCCAATACAATGCGTCTTTCGATTCCTTGACTGCTGCTTTCATGAGTGTTGATTGTGGATCCAAGTAAAATGAAATCCTTGACAACTTCAATCTTTTCTCCGTTTATCATGATGTTGCTTATAAGTCCCGTTGTGAGGATTTTTGTTTTCTTTATATTGAAGCTTAATCCATACTGAAGGCCGTGGTCTTTAATCTTCATCAGTAAGTACTTTAAGTCCTCTTCACTTTCAGCAAGCAAGGTTGTGTCATCTGCATAGTGTAGGTTGTTACTGAGTCTTTCCTCCAATCCTGATGCCCCGTTCTTCTTCATGTAGTCCAGCTTCTCAGATTATTTGCTCAGCATACAGACTGAATAGATATGGTGAAAGGATACAACCTTGATGCATACCTTTTCTGACTTTAAACCATACAGTATCCCCTTACTCTGTTTGAATTACTGCCTCTTGATCTATGTACAGGTTCCTCATGAGCACAATTAAGTGTTCTGGAATTCCTATTCTTTGCAATGTTATCCATAATTTGTTACGATCCACACAGTCAAATGCCTTTGCATAGTCAGTAAAACACAGCTTTTAGCCAGGATCCATCTGACATCAGCACTGATACACCTGGTTCCTCACCCTCTTCTGAACCCAGCTTGAATTTCTGGCAGTTTCCTGTCAATATACTGCTGCAGGTGCTTTTGAATGATCTTCCACAAAATCTTACTTGCGTGTGATATTAATGATATTGTTTGATAATTTCCAAATTCAGTTGGGTCACCTTTCTTGGGAATAGCCATAAATATGGATCTCTTCCAGTCAGTTGGCCAGGTAGCTGTCTTCCAAATTTCTTGGCACAGATGAATGAGCATCTCCAGCACTGCATCTGTTTGTTGAAACATCTCAATTGGTATTCCATCAATTCCTGAAGCCTTGTTTTTCACCAATGCCTTCAGTGCAGCTTGGACTTCTTCATTCAATACCATTGGTTCCTAATCATGTGCCACCTCCTGAAATGGTTGAACATGAACCAATTCTTTTTGGTATAGTGCCTGTATGTATTGCTTCTATCTACGTTTGAGGATTCCTGCATCTTTTAATATTTTCCCCACAGAATCCTTCAATATTACAACTTGAGCTTTAAATTTTTTCTATCACCAAGGCCATATTTTCCAACTACCAATCCTTCTTTGTTTCCAACTTTCACATTCCGGTCACCAGCAATTATCCATGCATCCCAATTACGTGTTTGATCAATTTCAGAATGCAGAAGTTAGTAAAAATCTTTAATTTCTTCATCTTTGGCCTTAGTGATTTGTACATAAATTTGAATAATATTTGTATTAACTGGTCTTCCTTGTAGGTGTATGGATATTATCCTATTACTGGCAGCATTGCACTTCAGGATAGATCTTGAAATGTTTTTTTTTGATGATGAATGCAATGCCATTCTTTTTCAAGTTGTCTTTCCAAGCATAGTAGACCATATGATTGTCTGATTCAAAATGGCCAATACCAGTCCATTTCAGCCCACTAATGCCTAGTATACAGATGTTTATGCATTCCATTTCATTTTTGACGATTTCCATTTTTCTGAGATTCATACTTCATACATTCTGATTATTAATGGATGTTTACAGCTGTTTCTTCTCATTTTGAGTCGAGCCACATCAGTGAATGCAGGTCCCAAAAGCTTGACACCATCCACGTCATTAAGGTCAACTCTACTTTGAGCAGGCAGCTCTTCCCCAGTTGTATTTTGAGTGCCTTCCAACCTGAGGGGCTCATCTTCTGGCACTATATTAGACAATGTTCTGCTGCTATTTATAAGGTTTTCACTGGCTAAATATTTTCAGAAGTAGACTGCTGGGTCCTTCTTCCTAGTCTGTCTTAGTCTGGAAGCTGAGCTGAAACCTGTCTGCCATGGGTGACCTTGCTGGTACTTGAATACCAGTGGGATTGCTTTCAGCATCACAGCAATACACAAGCCCCGACAGTACGACAAACTGACAGATGAGTGGGGGAAGTGAGGGCTGAATTAATGCTGACCACATCTCTTTTAACGGCCACCATTAAATGAGAGATAAAATGAGAGATGGTCACCATCAATTCAGCCCTTCCTATGTGCCAGGCACCATGCCAAATAATTCACATGCATTTTCTCATTTAATTGTCAAAATAGCAATACCGTGGGTAGGCATATTATTACCAACTTATAGATGTGTAATGGAAACCCTGGTGTTGTAGTGGTTAACAGTTCGGCTGCTAGCCAAAAGGTCAACCGTTCAAATCGACAAGGCACTCCTATGGGGCAGTTCTACTCTGTCCTAGAGGGTTGCCGTGAGTTGGAATCAACTCCACGGCAACGGTTTTTTAAAATTATTTTATAGATGAGTAAACTAATTCATCTAAAGGCATGTAACTAATGTGTGTCAGCAATGGAATTTTAGTAGTATTGTGTCAAAATTTAGAAGTATAGACTTTGGCTTCAGACAGCACTGGGTTTGCCAACTGCCAAGTTAACTTCTCTGAGTCTCCAGTTTTTCATCATGGGGCTGAGTAAGTGTGCCTGGGACATAATGATGCATGTGTAATGTGTCTGACTATACAAATGCCACACTCAGGTGCAGAAAATATCCAGTTACTTAATTTTTCCTAAGATCAAGCTAAATCTGACTCTAGCCAGCATTTTGATGACTTGGCAGAAATTTTACTACCAGACATCAGTGGAATTCCCTTTTCCTTTGTCCCAGGTTTGCAGAGCTATTAAAGCTATTCTATTTGAGCAAATATGAGTTAGTGTCACTTTTTTGGAAGGTTGCAATGCATACTCATGCTGGAGTATAACATCACCAAAACACCATGCAGCCTGTAAAGAACCTAACTACTGGTTCCTCAAAAAAATGGCTGCAGCTTTCAAAGGAGTGATTTGAGTTTACAATTGTGAATCTGAGTGGAGAAAGTTCTGGCTTCCACCCTGTAATTTTCTTAACATTAGTTGCAGATTCTGAGTGAGCAATGTTCATGACCTGGCATTTCCGTGACTGTTCATTCCTCAGCAACTCAGATGCTTTATATTCCCCCATTCTGTGAGAAAATGTCATGATTTGTCATCATAAAGTAGTCTGTCATGGACAGTTACATTTTCCTATGTTTCTATCAGTGTTCGGCTCCTTCTTGGTCTTATGAGCTCATCTCGCTGTGAAGTTGTTCTGTTTTTAAAGCATTTAAAGATATATGCTCATTTTTTATGCCTTTTCAGTTGGAAAGGTTGGTCTTATGGATTTACTCTCACAATTACAACAACATCCCATATTCATTTGAACCTAACCATTTGGTATCACTTTGTAAGAATCCCGGCCCAACGCTATCAGGGAATTTAAGAAACTGGTTATACCTGTTGTGTGTCATCACTCTGCTATTGTCTACAGTGCACAGGAACCACAAGCCAAGAGTTACCCTACAGGGAGATCTATCTAATACCCTACCCCCAGGATTTGACGCTGTTGTCCATAGTGAACGGCCTTATTTAGATGAGCCAGGGGCTACAAACACTGGCTTTCTAAACTTGTTTGTGTTACCATGTGGTTAAGACCTGATGTGGAATTGGTCGCGACATGAGATAAAACCACACATGTTGTGTTGTTCTCTTTGTAACAATAGGCTAGCAATTAGAGTCTCATAAAAAAAGTCTCATAGCTTTGTAATATATTTTTGCTTTGTTTTGTTTTGATAGCAAGCAAGAGAATTTGGTCAATAAAGAAATTGTGCTGCTGGTCATTGTCAAGCTTTAGGGAAGGCAGTGCTGTAACAATGATATATATGTGAGGAGGAGTGTGGGTGTGTGTTCCTCTTGTTGGGGAATAATCAAATGAAGAGGCACTCACCAGCTGATTCCCATTTCCTTTATTTAAATATCTTTTCTTTAAAAACAACATGATAAGGAAGGTCTTGTAGCTAAGAAGACTCTATTTACACTAAATTACCTTGATTTCAAACAAGAAAAGTGGACAAAAACAAGATCTCAAATTGCAAACTTCTGTGTCAGTTAATGTAAACAAATCAAGGATGTGTTTTACATATTGAATACAGCCTTGTTAAATAATAAACCTTTGTTAAAAATAAACTGCCCTTAATTCCTAGATATAAAAGATGTGATAGAGGGCAATTTATATCAATAAATGCACCCATACAAAAAGAAGAAAGGGCCAAAATCAAAGAATTATCCCTACAACTTGAGCAAATAGAAAGAGAGCAACAAAAGAAAACTTCAGGTACCAGAAGAGAGCAAATAATAAAAATTAGAGCAGAATTAAATGGAATAGAAAACAAAAAAAAAAAAATTGAGAGAGTTAACGAGACCAAAAGCTGGTTCTTTGAAAAGATTAACAAACTCGATAAACCGTTGGCCATACTGACAAAAGAAAAACAGGAGAAAATACCCTGAATAAGAAATGAGATGGACAATATTACAACAGACCCAACAGAAATTAAAAGAATCATAACAGAGTACTATGAAAAGTTGTACTCTAACGAATTTGAAAACCTAGAGGAAATGGACAAATTTCTAGAAACACACTACCTACCTAAACTAACACAAACAGAGACAGAAGTAAATAAACCATAACAAAAGAAGAGATTGAAAAAGTAATCAAAAATCTCCCAACGTAGAAAGGCGCTGGCCCTGATGGCTTCACTGGAGAGTCCTACCAAACTTTCAGAGAAGAGTTAACACCACTACTACTAAAACTATTTCAGAGCATAGCAAAGGATGGAATACTCCCAAACTCATTCTATGAAGCCAGCATAACCCTCATACTGAAACCAGGTAAAGACCCCACAAAAAAAGAAAATTAGAGGCCAATATCCCTCTTAAACTTAGATGCAAAAATCCTCAACAAAATTCTAGTCAATAGAATTCAACAACATATCAAAAAAAAAAAAAAAAATTCACCATGACCAAGTGGGATTCATACCAGGTATGCAGGGATGGTTCAACATTAGAAAAACAATCAATGTAATCCATCACATAGATAAAACAAAAGACAAGAACCACATAATCTTATCAATTGATGCAGAAAAAGCATTTGACAAAGTCCAACACCCATTCAGGATAAAAATGCTCAGCAAAATAGGAATAGAAGGAAAATTCCTAAACATTAGAAAGAGCATTTATACAAACCCAACAGCCAACATCATCCTAAATGGAGACAGACTGAAAACATTTCCACTGAGAACAGGAACCAGACAAGGATGCCCTTTATCACCACTCTTATTCAAAATTGTTCTGGAGGTCCTAGCCAGAGCTATAAGGCTAGATAAAGAAATAAAGGGCATCCAAATTGGCAAAAAAGAAGTAAACGTATCTCTGTTTGCAGATGACATGATCTTATACACAGAAAAACCTAAAGAATCCTTAAGAAAACTACTGAAACTAATAGAAGAGTTCAGCAGAGTTTCAGGATACAAGATAAACATACATAAATCAGTTGGATTCCTCTACATCAACAAAGAGAGCAATAAAGAGGAAATCACCAAATCAGTATCATTTACAATAGCTCCTAAGAAGATAAAGTACTTAGGAATAAATCTAAATAGAGAAGTATAAGTCCTATACAAAGAAAACTACAAGACAGAACTGCAAGAAACCAAAAGAGACCTTCGTAAGCGGAAAAACATACCTTGCTCATGGATAGGAAGACTTAACATTGTAAAAATGTCTATTCTGTCCAAAGCAATCTACAGATACAATGCAATCTCAATCCAAATACCAGTGACATTTTTTAATGAGTTGGAGAAACAAATCACCAAGTACATATGGAGGGGAAAGAGGCCCCAGAGAAGTAAAATATTACTGAAAAAGAAGTACAAAGTGGGAGGCCTCACACTACCTGACTTTAGAACCTATTATACTGCCACGGTAGTCAAAACAGCCTGGTACTGGCACAACAATAGTTACATAGACCAATGGAACAGAATTGAGAATCCAGACATAAATCCATCCACATACGAGCAACTCATATTTGACAAAGGCCCAAAGTCACTTAAATGGGGGAAAAGACAGTCTTTTTAACAAATGGTGCTGGCATAACTGGATATCCATCTGCAAAAAAATGAAACAAGACCCATACCTCACACCATGCACAAAAACTAACTCAAAATGGATCAAAGACCTAAACATAAAATCTAAAATGATAAAGTTCATGGAAGAAAAAATAGGAACAACACTAGGAGCCCTAATACATGGCATAAATCGTATACAAAACATTACTAGAACTGCAAAAACAGCAAAAGAGAAATTAGATAACCAGGAGCTCCTAAAAGCTAAACACCTATGCTCATCCAAAGACTTCACCAAAAGAGTATAAAGATTACCAACAGGCTGGGAAAAAGTTTTTAGCTATGACATCTCCAATCAGCGGCTGATCTCTAAATTCTACATGATACTGCAAAAACTCAACAACAAAAAGACAAATAACCCAATTAAAAAATGGGCAAAAGATATGAACAGGCACTTCACTAAAGAAGACATTCAGGTAGCTAACAGATACGTGAGGAAATGCTTACGATCATTAGCCATTAGAGAAATGCAAGTCAAAACTCTGTCCAACAAGGCTGGCATTAATCCCAAAAACACAAAACGATAAATGTTGGAGAGGTTGTGGAGAGTTTGGAACACTTACACACTGCTGGTGGGAATGTAAAATGGTACAACCACTTTGGAAATTGATTTGGTGCTTCATTAAAAAGCTAGAAGTAGAAGCATCATATGATCCAGCAATCCCACTCCTTCAAATGTATCCTAGAGAAGTAAGAGCCTTTACAAGAACAGATATATATGCACACCCATGTTTATTGCAGCACTGTTTACAATAGCAAAAAGAAGGAAGCAACCAAGGTGCCCATCAACGGAAGAATGGATAAATAAATTATGGTATATATATATATTTTTTCCACACACAATGGAATACTATGCATTGATAAAGAATGATGAATCTGAGAAACATTTCATAACATGAAGGAATCTGGAAGGCATTATGCTGAGTGAAATTAGTCAGCTGCAAAAGGACAAATATTGTATGAGACCACTATCATAAGAACTCAAGAGTTTAAACAGCGAAGGAAATATTCTTTGATGGTTATGAGAGCAGGGAGGGAGAAAGGGAGGGAGATGGGGATTCACTGATTAGATAGTGACAAGAACTAATTTAGGTGAAGAGATGGATAACACACAATACAGGAGAGATCAGCACAACTGGACTATACCAAAAGCAAAGAAGTCTCCTGAATAAACCGAACGCTTTGAAGACCAGAGTAGCAGGCTCAGGGGTTTGGGAGCCATGGTTTCAGAGGACTTCTAGGTCAACTGGCGTAATAAAAACTATCAAGAAAACATTCTGCATCCCATTTTGGAGAGTGGTGTTTTTGGTCTTAAACGCTAGCAAGAGGCCTTCTAAGATGCAACAATTGGTCTCAACCCACATGCAGCAAAGGAGAATGAAGATCTCCAAAGACACAAGGCAAGTATGAGACCAAGAGTCAGAATGGGCCACATAAATCAAAGACTACATCAGTCTGAGGCCAGAAGAACTAGATGGTGCCTAGCTACAACCAATGACTGCCATGACACAACAGAGAATCCCGGAAGGAGCAGGACAGCAGTGGGATACAGACCCCAAATCCTAGTAAAAAGACCAGACTTAATGGCCTAACTGAGACCAGAGGGACCCTGGAGGTCATGAACCTCAGGTCTTCTGTTAGCCTAAGACAGGAACCATTCTGGAAGCCAACTCTTCAGACAGGGCTTGGACTGGACTACAAGACAGAAAATGATACTGGTGAGGAGTGGGCTTCTTGGATCAAGTAGACACTTGAGACTATTTGTGCAGCTCCTGTCTGGAGGGGAGATGTGAAGGCCAAGGGGGACAGAAGCTGGCTGAATGGACAAAGAAACACAGGGTAGAGAGAAGGAGTGTGTTGCCTCATCAGGGGGAGAGGAACTGGGAGTATATAAGTATATAGCAAGGTGCGTATAAGGTTTTGTATGAGAGACTGACTTGATTTGTAAACTTTCACTTAAAGCACATTGAAAATAAAAAAAAAAAGATGTAATAGTATTCATCAGGGAAGTAATTTCTGAAGCTTCAGCAATTTCCTCTTAATGAAGAACACTTAGGTCTGGGCTTCACATTGAATTTAATGGCATAACCAAAGAATGAGGGGACAGGGGCGATTTGACTCTGCCCTCTCAAGGTCTTATGCAGAAAGAACAAATTAAGCTGGGGTAGGGGAGGAACCTAAATATGTCAGTGAATTATAAAGGCATGAAAAAAAATCCAGATATATGTAATAAAATATGGTTGTTCTAAATTATTATTTTTTTTATGTCTACCCCAAAAAGCAATCTTAGTATTTTAGAAAGAATCATTACCCAAAAGTTTAAAGAGCTTGGGTGGTCCAATTGTTAAGTGCCTGGCTTCTAATTGGAAAGTTGTCAGTTCGAACCCACCCAATAACTCCAAGGGAAAAAGACTTGGTGATCTGCTTCCATAAAGATCAGGGCCAAGAAAACCCTGAGAACCAGTTCTACTCTGCCACGTGGGGTCACTATGAGTTAGAATGGACTCGAACCGCACCCAATAACAAAAACAACCCAAAGGTTTGATTGGTGTCTTAGCCACACCACACACTTGTTTACCCCCCATCAATCCAGTAACACACACATACGCATAGTCACACACACGTGCACACACACACATCCACATATGTGCACACTCATATACAACTCAGCAGTACATTGGATAAGTAGGTCATCGAATCTATTCTCCCACCTTAAAACTTTCCATGGTAACAGACTGATGCCTTTGGAAAATAACTGAATCAGTGTTTGTGTAAGTTACATGTATCCAAATTGCCTCCTCACTTCAAGCAAGAGTATTATGGGTATCAGGAAAATTGTCAGCAAAATTTCCCCGAAGCTAAACAATTTAAATAAAAACTCCATACCCTCCAATTTGTTCAGAGTTCTTGTCTTCTGTAGTTAAACTGAAGGGGAAAAGTGTTCAGTGAAATGTCTACTCAGTGATTCTATCAATTTAGGAGCAGGATCAAACAAGCGAATGAATCATGCAGTAAGCCCCCTGCACTGGAAAGTGGGTCATCTTTCTGTGAGCAGTAAGGCATTCGGAGCCAAACCAGGTTTAGGTGGTTAAAAATGTCATTTAAGTAGATTCCTTTAACTTGCTCTTGGAAAGAAAAAAAAAAGGCACTGACAACTATTTGTCTTTACAAAGGCACTACTTTCAAATATCTTATCCCGTAAGCCAAAGAATGTATTTAATTCCCAGGAAAAACCTTTCAGCGCCCTGAGAAATCCTTTTTGTTCAAAACTAATCAATTTTTGCTTTGCGCACAAAAGTAAAATACTTTGTCAAACTCTCTGCAGAAATCCTTTTAGCTATCTTAAAAAATACATTTGGTGCAGCCCTGGCTGATTTCTGTTATTTGGGCAAAAATTTACTTTGTCAAATTATATTCTTCAGAAAGGCTTTCAGCTGACTTAAAAATCCATTTTGTGCAAAACAATGACCATGCATCAGCTCAGAGTGATTGCACAGTAGTTACTTAGCCTGGCAAATGGCAGGAAAATGTCAGCTGAAATGAAAGACACACAGCCCAGGGCTTATCAGGGAAAGTGCAGATGATTCATGTAACATCATAAATAAATAATGCCAACTTTGTGTGGAGTTAGGTTTAACAGCAGAGGTTCTTTTACCAGCCATAGTATATTTCAAAGCAATAGTAAGGGGAGCCTTACCTGGCAGCAGTGACGTGTGCTAAGATAAGGCACAGTGCTTTTAACACTCATATTTCAAGGTCACTAAACATTATATCTGTGAGTAAACAGAAAAAAAAAAATCCTCTGATGATAGAGTGGAACTCAAAGTATCATCAAAGCAATGATAGTCGTGAAGGGAATAAAATTTCTCAGTTCTATCCCCAGTTGTATATTCTTCAACACCATTGCCTTCCTTTTGGCTAGCTTTGGCAGTAAGAGTTATATGGAGGAAGAAAGAGGTTGGTAATAAGGAAAAAAAAAAAGGCAGGGTAAAAATAGAAATGAAGACCCTAGTCTTAGTTCATGAAATACTAGTTTCTAACAATATGGTCTACCACCTGTATGTCAGTTTTTTGCACTGTGGGGGCTTGCTTGCTGCTATGATGCTGGAAGCTATGCCACTGGTGTTTCAAATACCAACAGGGTCATCCTTGGTGGACAGATTTCCCCAGACCTCCCAGACTAAGACAGTCTAGGAAGAAAGGTCTGGTGATCTACTTTTGAAAATTAGTCAATGAAAACTCTGTAGATCACAACAGAATATTGCCTGATACAGTGCCGGAAGATGTGTCCTCCAGCTTAGAAGGCACTCAAAATACACAATGGACTTGAGCATACCAAGGGTCCCAAAGATGGGACAGGACCAGGCAATGTTTTGTTGTACATGGGGTAGCCATAACTTGAAGCCAATTCAAAGGCAACTAACAACAACAATAGGATGGTACTCATCAGCCAACTATCAAGGGTAGTTGCATAGTCCCCATGTTCAGAAGGGCCCCATGCTTGGTTTAATGTTCTGCTCCTGCCATCTTGGAATTCTTAATAATTTTTGGACAAGGGTTCCACATTTTCATTTTTCACTGGGCTCCCACAAATTATGTAGCTGGCCATGATCAAGGGTAATCAGAGCTGCTGTATGACTTTTGTGGACTCTAGGCACTTTTGCCTTCCTGGGTCCCTTCCTCTACAAAAACGCATAGAAAATAATTCTATTTTACAACTATATCAATATAAGTATGAATATATGAACTTTTTATTTGACCTTAAAATTAATTTTTTCATTCTTAAGATAAATTAATACATTTTCATGGACCCTAAAACTACCGTGGGCCCCAGGCACTGAGCTTTCTGTGCCTAATGGAGAATTGCCACTGGGTCACTGGGTGGAGACTGGACTTAGCATCAGAGTGATGTGTGCTGGTAGGAAGTTAATGCTCCTGGGTATCTGCTTCTCAATGAAAAATGGGACCACATTCTCTGAGCTCATGTATTATGCAGAACACACATGGCCCTTGCTGCAACTAACAACTAAATAAAGAGCATGGTCATTTCAGAGAAGCTCCAGAGTCCTCAGCATTTTCTATAAGAACCTGAAAGTATCCTAAAAGTTCCAATCATAAATCATATTTTCTCAGAGCTGTTTCTGTTCATGGCAATCATGTCACATACTTTAACCTCACTCTGCTATGTTCCCCTGTTAGATGGACATCATTGGCCCTATGCAAAATAGTTGAATGGTCAGAATTAATCTGCAGTCTACTCTCCTCCCTCCACCTCCATACTCATTTATCTTGTTGTATCTTTAACCCTCATCCAAGGCCCTCTTAGATACTCATGGGATCTGCTCCTCTGAAGTTAACTCCATGTTTTGTGTGTTTCACTTTCCTTTTTCCCTGTTCTCTATCAAAGATTTTCTGTCCTGGTGGCTCCGATATTTGCCCACACATCACACAGAACTATAGAGGGATGAGATTCAACAGGTCTTAAGAATTCCTCTGGCCTGGCGTTTCTCAGTCCTGATGCACATCAACAGTACTAGAGAACTGAAAAAGAATCAGATATCCAGGTCTCATCCCTAAATCTACTCAATTGGGATCTCCAGAGGAGATAATTTTTGGCTTTACAAAGCTCCCCAACTAATGCTAATGTTTGGGTTGATAACATCCACATTCTTCCACTGGTCACCTAAAGCAGGAATCACTTTTACAGCCCTCCTGACCTCACTTTGATCTGCATTTGGGACAAAGACATAAGCTGTGAATAGATGTTGAATATAATCACCCTTGTGGGAGATATAATCCTGTACAGTAAAAAATTAGGTTCTGTCTCTTTGACTAGTACTATATCACATGTGGGATTGTAGGACGGATTTTTGTTGCATCTGAAAGGTATGGTCAATTTTGAAAGGTATTTGGGATGGTCAATTAAAGTAGAAGCTACGTGGCATGTGCACAATTTATTTCAGGAGTCCCTGGAGCGCTTCCAATAGATAGACATACCTTCCAGAGTGACTGAAGTGGGTGCACAATGAAACAACTGTGTGACTGCCTTAGAGAGGCTGCAGAGCACATATTAAGATGCTGCAGACAGACAGACGAGAAGTTTAAGAGGCAGAGAGCCTATATTAATGGAGATAAAACAATATAGTAGAGATAGAATGGCGACACAATGTGAACCAAGTAACCAATGTTATTGAACTGTTCATGTAGAAATTGTGAATGGATGAGTGTTTTGTTGTGTATATTGCCACCAAAAATAAATAAAATATTAAAAAAAAAAAAAAGATGCTGTGGTCATAAACTAAACCAAACTCATTGCCATCAAGTCGATTCCAGCTCACAGCGACCCTATAGGACAGAATAGAATTGCCCCGTAAGGTTTCCAAGGCTATAAATCTTTACAAAAGCAGACAGCCACGTCTTTCTCTCATGAAGTCATTGGTGGGTTCAAACTGCCAACCTTTTGGTTAGCAGCTGAGCACTTAACCACTGTGCCATCATATGTCACCAGTAATGACTTTGAGCATCAAATCAAAAGCCAGGAGGGAGGAATTCTGATTGGCAGTCGTTGCCTTGTGATTGAACTGCTTCTCACAAGAGCAAGAGTAGGTAGTTTTGTTTCAGGTGTAATATTAGATGTTTATAGCAGGTGTTCAAGAAATGCTTGTTGCATGACTGAATCAGGGTATATGGCATCTTAAGATAAACCAATTACATATTCTCTGTTAAAAATAATCATCTGTTTTGATTTGTGCCCAAACTTAAGAGATGTTACACCTCATTTCAAAATATCATATTCTTTATTATCAAAATATAAATAAAAATTCTGAGTTTTCCTTTTTGCAGTTTCTCCTGGACACTTCCTCTGGGAATTTCTGAATTTAAGACATTTCAAAGAGCCTCTTTTATTACCTAGAATTTGCTGGGTTCATTATTGCTGTATTCTTTGGAATGCTCTTTTAGATTAAAAAAGTAAGAGTTTTAATGATATAGAACGTTTTAGACACTACCTAAAATGTCAAACTTTTTTGCTGGAGGCTGGCTGTCCCAGAACAGTTGTTCTGGATTATGACTACAGTCCCCATCATGAAAGTCCATAGATTGAAGTCTGTATACAGGGTATTTTAGACTTCAGTCTCTCATGTACGGTTCAAAGTGATGTGAGAGTAGGAATTTAGAACCTAATTACCAAGTTATACTCCAAAAGTAGCTAACTTTGCAGACCTTTATCTTCTAGGTAAAAGGAGCTTTGGTGGTGCGGTGGTTAAGCACTTGATTGCTTACCAAAATGTCAACAGTTCAAGCCACAACCGTTCCACAGGAGAAAGATGAGGCAGTCAGCTTCTGTGTTATAGGGTCGTTATGAGTCTGAATTCACCCGATAGTAATGGGTCAGTGGGTTTTCTCCTAGGTCAAGTTCTCAAATTCTCAACCCTGCTGTCTAGGTACCCCTGTAAGCATAACCATCATTTCTGGTGTGGTTATTCTTAACAATTACAATCTCCCAGGGAACCTCAGTAACCTCAGTATTGTACTGAACTTTTCTTTTCTCAGAGTTCTGCTGTCCCCTAACTTTTGTATCTCAGTAGGGATGTCACCCACCACTTGTCTGTTAGTTTGTCACACTGTGGTGGCTTGCATGTTGCTGTGATGCTGGAAGCTATGCCGCTGGTATTTCCAATACCAGCAGGTTCACCCATGGTGGACAGGTTTTTGTGGAGCTTCCAGACTAAGACAGACTAGGAAGAAGGACCTGGCAGTCTACTTCTAAAAAAAAAACACACACAACTGGCCAGCAAAAACCTTATGAATAGCAGCAGAACATTGTCTGGTATAGTGCCAGAAGATTAGCTCCTCAGGTTGGAAGGGACTCAAAAGATGACTGGGGAAGAGCTGCCTCCTCAGATTAGAGTTGACTTTAATGACAAAGATGCAGTCGGTCAAGTCTTCAGAACCTTGATTTGCTGACGTGGCATGACTTAAAATGAGAAGAAACAGCTGCAAACATCCATTAATAATCGGAATGTGGAATGTACCAAGTATGAATCTAGGAAAATAGGAAGCTGTCAAAAATGAAATGGAACACTGGAAAATGATATCGAAGGCATTAGTGAGCTGAAATGGGCTGGCATTGGCCATTTTGAACTGGACAATCATATGGTCTACTATGTCAGGAAAGAAAAATTGAAGAGGAATGGCATCACGTTCATTGTCAAAAAGAATATTTCGAGATCTACCCTGAAGTACAACACTGTCAGTGATAGGATAATATCCAAGCCTACAAGGAAGACTAGTTAATATGAATATTATTCAGATTTATGCAGCAACTACTAATGTCAAAGATAAAAAAAAAACTGAACATTTTGGCAATATCTGTAGTCTGAAATAGATCAAAGATGCAGCCAAGATCCATTGATAATTACTGGTGATTGGAATGTGAAAGTTGGAAACAATAAAGAAGGATCAGTAGCTGGAAAATATGGCCTTGGTGATAGAAATGATGCTGGAGAACTCGTGATAGAATTTTGCAAGCTAACAATGTATTCATTGCAAATATCATTTTTCAACAACATAAATGGTGACTACACACATGTACCTCACTGGATGGGATACACAGGAATGAAATCAACTACATCTGTGAGAAGAGACAATGAAGAAACTCAGTATCATCAGTCAGAACAAGGCCAGAGGCTGACTGTGGAACAGACCATCAATTGCTCATGTGCAAGTTCAAGTTGAAGCTCAAAAAAATTAAAACAATTCCATGAGAACCAAAGTACAACCTTCAGCATATCCACCTAAATTTAGAGACTATCTCAAGAATAGGTTTTTTGTATTGAATTCTAATAACCAAAGACTGTAGGATTCCTGGGTTGACATCAAGGACATCATACATGAAGAAAGCAAAAGGTCATTAAAAAGACAGGAAAGAAAGAAAAGTCCAAAATGGATGTCAGAAGAGACTCTGAAACTTGCTCTTGAATGTAGAGTAGTTAAAACGAATGGAAGAAATGATGAAGTAAAAGAGCTGAACAGAAGATTTCAAAGGGAGGCTTGAGAAGATGAAGTATTATAATGAAATGTGCAAAGACCTGGAGATAGAAAACCAAAAGGGAAGAACACGCTTGGTATTTCTCAAGCTGGAAAAACTGAATTAAAAATTCAAGCCTCAAGGTGCAGTATTTAAAGATTCTATGGGCAAAAAATTGAATGATGCAGGCAGCATCAAAAGAAGATGAAAGGAATACGCAGTCACCGCACTAAAAAGAATTGGACGACCAGCAACAATTTCAAGAGATAGCATAATGATCAAAAACCGATGGTATTAAAGGAAGAAGCCCATCCTGCTCTGAAGGCTTTGGCAAAAAACAAGGCTCCAGGAATTGACAGAAAACCAATTAAGATGTCTCAACAAAGAGATACAATGTTGGAAACACTCACTCATCTATGCCAAGAAATTTGGAAGACTGGTGCCTGGCTAACTGACTGGAAAACCAAAGACCCAAACTTTTTGCCTTGGAGTTGATTCCGACTCATAGCGACCCAGTATTTGTGCCCATTCCAAAGGAAGGTGATCTAATGAAATCCAGTAATTATCAAACAATATCATTAATATCACATGCAAATAAAATTATACTGAAGATAATTAAAAAATGCATCAACAGAGAACTGCCAGATTCAGTAGAGGATGTGACATGAGGAATATCGTTTCTGATGTCAGATGGATCTTGGCAGAAAGCAGAGAATACCAAAAGATGTTTACCTGTGTTTTATTGACCATGCAAAGACATTCAACTGTGTGGATCAAAACAAATTATGGATAACATTGTGAAGAATGGCAATTCCAGAACACTCAGTTGTGCCCGTGTGGAACCTGTACATAGATCAATAGGTAGTTATTTGAGCAGAACAAGGGGATACTGCGTGGTTTAAACTCAGGAAAGATATGTATCATGGTTGTATCCTTTCGCCATGCTTATTCAGTCTGTGTGCTGAGTAGATAATCCAAGGAACTGGATTATAGGAAGAAGAATGTGGCCTCAGGATGGAGGAAGACTCATTAACAACCTGTGATATGAGGATGACACGACTTTGCTTGCTGAAAGTGAAAAGGACCTGAAGCACTTACTGATGAAGATCAAAGACTACAGCCTTCAGTACGGATTACACCTTAATATAAAGGAAATAAAAATCCTCACAACTTTACCAATAAGCAACATCATGATAAATGGAGAAAATATTGAAGTTGTCAAGGATTCCATTTTACTTGGATCTACAATCAGCGCCCATGGAGGTAGCAGTCAAGAAATCAGACAACGTATTGCATTTGGGAAATCTACTGCAGAAGACCTCTTTAAAGTGTTAAAAAATCAAAGATGTCACTTTGAGGACTAAGGTGTGCCTGACCCAAGCCATGGTATTTTCAATTGCCTCACACACATGTGAAAACTGAAAAAGGATAAAGAAAACCAAAGAAGAATTGATGCATTAGAATTACGGTGTTGGCAAAGAATATTGAATATACCATGGACTGCCAGAAAAATGAACAAATCTGTCTTGGGAGAAGTACAGCCAGAATGTACCTTAGAAGCTAAAATGGCTAGACTTCGTCTTATGTGCTTTGGACATGTTACCAGGAGGGACCAGGGCCTGGAGAAAAACACCATGCTTAGTAAAGTAGAGCATCAGTGAAAAGGAGAGAGACCCTCAACAAAATGGATTGACACAATGACTGCAACAGTGGGCTCAAACATAGGTACTATGATTGTGAGGATGGCACAGGGCCATGCAATGTTTTATTCTGTTGCACATAGGGTTGCTATGGGTGGGAAGTGACTTGATGTCACCTAACAACCAAACAATAGGGATGTCACATTTTATTTTTCAATTGTCACTCTAACAATGGCTCTCATTTTCCAGATCCCATAAAATAACAAAACAGGTTGCAGTCATCAAAACACCTTTGATTTTCACGATTATCTGCCTATGTATATAAGGTAGTAAAAAAAACTCATTATGCAGTGTTTGTTTATGCCTGATTCACATTCATGTTTAAAGACTTTTCTGCCTAACTCCCAATCCTTATTTGCAGTACATTACGTAAAGTCACATGGTAGTTGAGAGAAGAGAGAATCATGTATTCAGAACACCAAACTCATATGTAAATTATGTGTTCACTTCTCTTACAGTTCAAAAGGATATACTAGTGATGTTTTTCTGCATTCATCCATATGCTTTATGCTTCCCCTTTAGCAAATATCAGAGAAAAAACATACTTTGGAAGCAAGAAAGAATTTCTAAACACGTGCTTTTTCTGAAGGTAGTTTGGAATATGGCATGGGTATTTCAATTTTATTGAGCTTTGTCAGAAATAAATCACATCTTTAGTCCTGGTCTGTGTTTCTACTATAGTTTTATACATCTAAGTGTGAGTGGATTTGATTTATTTTTCCTGTGTCCACTCAAATTATTCCATCCTATTAGTATTTTTGTCAGCTAGGTTGCAGAGAATGTTTTATACCTGGAACCCAAGCTCTTTTCAGATTCCAGTGTTATTGTGGGTCTGTTAAAAGGTCACTTTAACCTCTCTGCAAAGTGAAGAGCGTAAAGATGTATAGCTTCTCTGTCACTTTACCAATACATGTCAGTGAACATTCAGCTGGGCTTGAGCTGCACTAAGTTTGTGAAGGGAAAGCTGTCTAGGTACAAAAGATGACACAGTGAATAATCAAAATAATTCTCAGCTTCAAATGTAATCCTATAGGAAGTGTTACGGTGTAGAAGCTTGAGCAAGAAATAACATGATAATTTCTATGTAGAAAATCATTTATGCTGGATTTGCCTCTTTCTCCATGATAGCATACTGAGTAATGTCCTCTAGCTCTGGAGGCCCTTGGGTTATAGCCAAACATTGATTATTTGTCAGATAATGCTATCAGACTTACAAAGACATCCGCGGTGTACCTGCAAGGAAATAAATGACTCTCGTATCCTTTTGGGGGGGGTGGGGAACAAAGAAAACATGAGACTCACTGGAATAAGGGCTCTAGAAGTTTACAATAAAAGGCCAGATGTGGACTGTATTTTAATAAAATTCCAAGTGCATTGGCAAGATTTTGAAATCCATTTTGGAGTGGAGATGGTAATTACCTGAACTTTGTTGAGTGGCTGTCCTGTGCCAGGTACGTTAGTTACCTAAGCTCATTCAATTTTCCCGGGCACCACGTGAGATAGATATTGACCCATAAGCCAGAGAAGGAAAATGAGACCACAGAGGTTAAATGCCTTTGTTCAAGGTCACCTGTAAGAAATTTATTAGTCTGCAAAATCTATGGTTGACCATCAAAAACTGTGGGTATATACTTATACAAAATTGTTGTTTATTTGTGTTCCTTTCAGAACATTTAGTGCCAACTGAATTTAAGGCCAAGGTGAATTTTTTTGTCTCTTGGAAGATGTTGTTGCATGTATGACTTTGGGAACTCGGAACCACCTCGCTTCTCTAATACCGTGAAAAACTTTCATATGTTCCGAAAATTTGTTCCTTGGTTTCCTGGGGCACCCACATCCCTGAGACACTTTCCTCTGCTAACTCTTGGTGACAAAGCACTGAGGTGGGGGGTTCTCTTGCTGTTTGGGGTGCTCCCTCCATTTTGAGGGATTTCACTGTCACATGATAAGCCTGAGCCCTAAGCATTTTCTCTGTAACTATTCACCGCTAGAGAAAATTGCACTGTACATACATGCAGGACTAAGAAAGCTTACAATTCCCTGTTTTTTTTTTTTTTTTTAAGTTTCCGTAAAAATAATAAGTAAATAGATATATGGATCGGTAGATAGGCAAAAAGTAAGGTGTCTGTTTATTGTACCCTCTTTTCTTTTTTCAAAATGTACAGAATTGTCATCAAGATGAAGCAAGCCAAAGTGAGCATTCTTGCTTCATTCCTGATATTGATGTAAGAGCAGAATAAAGACACTTATTTCCCCCCAGGCATTCACAGGCTGCCTTTTCGACTGTTTACTTCATGTTCAATTGCTTTAACAAGATTTACGCAGTTCTAACTCACTTATGGAAACTCTGGTGGTGTGATGGTTAAGAGCTACAGCTGCTAACCAAAATGTCGGCACTTCAAATCCACTAGGCACTCCTTGGAAACCTTATGGGGCAGTTCTACTCTGTTCTACAGGGTCACTGTGAGTTGGAATTGACTCAATGGCAACGGGTTTGGTTTGCTTTTTTGGAACTCACTTATTAAATGCTTCCAAAACATTTTAAGGCAAAAACCTTCAAAAGCAAAAAGCATGTCTCAGCCCTCAGTCTGATGTCTACTGCACAGAGTTCCATGTTTTAGAGTTGAAAAGGAACTATTTAATGTCTCTAATTTATCTAGTTCTGATTTCTGCTCTATCGATTTAATTTTTTTTCTTGAATACCCCCCCAATTCTATTAAAAAAAATGACTTTTCAGAGCTTTACTGGGCTAAATTTGAGAATTAATGTATTCTCAGGAGACAGCAAGATGTGGGTGTGGTTGCAGAAGAATTTGGAAAGACATGACTGGAAAGGTGAGTGTAGTTCAAAGCAAAGGATTAAATCATGCCAGTAGCCCTGTAAAATGTATTTTGTGGTGGCAGAAATGAATTCATGCGAACAGCAGCCTGTAAATTAGAAACTGAAGTGTAAGGGCAATGAAGCCACTGTAGAAACATTTTTCTCAAGAAAAGCACTCACTAAGCTCATTCGAATACTTAGGTATTGCAATCAACGATTTAGAAAATCCTATACCGAATTCTATTTGTTTTTTCAGCAGAGAAATAGATGACCAGCATTTGTATGAACGGAAAGATTTTTAGAATATTGATTTGAGGACATAGAGGGTAATAAAAAGAATGAGCCAAAGGAAAGGGAAATTGTCTTTTTCTCGGCAATCCACACTTCCACACTTCTAACTCACATGACTGTTGTAAAAAATGTTTTCTAGAGATAAAATATTACGTAGTCAGTGGGGAAGGAAAGACCCTAGGACATGGACAATTTGCACACATCTAGCTCTATTAATATCATTAGGCAGGAGAATCAGTGACACTACAGCTAAAAGCTAGAGATAAACTAACCGGCGCTTTATCTCCTATTGCCAAGGACTACATGATGAACTCTGCTGTGACCCAAATTTATTACCAAGTCGTGCTCATTGCTGCTGTACTGAGCACTCTGTTGCAATTACAGCACATTAGGCAGGGGAACAAATCTCAAGGGGAAATGTCTAGTCTTTTAATCAAATAGTAGAAAAGTCAGGGTGTGTAATAATAATAATAAAAAACACACACACACACACATATAGACACATATATCCTGTCTGTATATGTGCATCTGTATCTGATAACAGTCCTAATTTTGCCCAGAAAATGCTTTTATTATATACGGAAGTCATGAAAGTACTGTGCCCTCATTTAATCTTTTCTCTACTGCCGTCTGTTTTTCCTTATATTAACTTCTCAGTCTTCAAGAACCTAGAAGCCCAAAGAAGTTATAGAAAATGGAGTGAGAGCTTGGAAGGGTAATGTAGTGTATGATATTTTTGCTTTTCTTCGTTTTCCCACGAGTGCCCCTCTCTGTCCCTTTGTTGTCTTTACCTACTTTTTTTTTGTAAATAGCAAAGGCTTCTCTGGTGTTCAGCAATTTGATTGCCTCAGAACAGACCAAATGACATCATTCCAAAGTATGTATTGTAGTATTTGGTGGGAGCAGGAAAGCTGCAATCTGGTAAGTCACTGATTTGATGTAATGGATGGGAGGAAAGCTGGCATAAACAGGAGTTAGAAGACACTATTAACACACTTTATAAGAGAAACAAGCAACTGTTTCACACAATTCTTGAAACAGATTCCAAAAAAGTCTTAAGAATTATAAACTTTAACCACAAATAAATCTAGTCAACGTAGTTAACCCAAGTTTATGAAGAAACGAAGTTTAAAGTAGTGAGAAACACACACACACACACCACATTTGCCATCAATTTGATTCTTATACGTGGTGACCCCATATGTGTCAGAATATAACTAACTGCTCTCCACAGGGTTTTCAAGGACTGATTGTTCAGAAGTAGATATCAAGGCCTTTCTTCAGAAGCACTTCTGGGTAAACTCGAACCTCCAACTTTGTAAACAGCAGCCGAGTATGTTAACTGTTTGCACCACCCAAGGACAAAAAAGGAGAAGAAATAAAAAGGAAGCAATAAAGAGAAAAGCAGAAACTGGAAAAAAGATACAGGTAAGGTGTGCACTCACAAGCCATTGTGAGATAGTTTATTTTGTTTTTGTTGTCATTGTGTGTATTTTAAATAGTCTGTAGCTTACAAAGTCATTTAAAACAGTGAAGCCAGTTTGTAAGGGTAATCGCAGTGTAAAAGGAAAATTTTCATTTATTTTAAAGGTACAGCTGTGGTAATTATCCTGCTCATAACATTTCAGAACTCCTCATTGATATCTTTTTTATGGCAAAGGCATTCACTATCTCACAAAGCTTTAGCTAAAATATGCTTTATGCAAAATACACATATTTGCATCTTGAAAATGACGTGGCATACATGAGGGACATCCAGTACACCCATAAAAATTATATTCTCAGCAACTCCTGTAGTGTACACCTGCCCCCTTTTTGGGAAATTCTCATTTTCTGTAGAAAAAAGTACCCCAAACTTCCTGCGATCTATAATGTCAAGTTGCAAAACATTTCGTTTATATTGTTACATATATGCAGTACATACTTACTCATGAGGATAAGCACATGTTTAGGGGTATTTAAGGGTTCCCTCTCTTATCACAATCACACTGCTGTGCCCTCCAAAATGCACCTGGGAAGTTAGGACCCAATACGTCTTTGAAATGTCAGTAATATGATTTTAAGCCCTTAAACAAATGAACCTCCATCAATATTTCTCTACTCCAGTGTATGGATTTCCGCTTCTTGGGCCTGCAACCAGAGGGAATTTACGTTTCCCGATTTGGTCAATTTTTACTACCTATTGTGCATGTCTGACTTTGTGAGGTACTAAACAATATATTGACAAATTAGATCAGTAGAACACCATTTTAGCAGTAGAAAGAGCGGCTTTTTCTATAATTTATAAGCTCACCTTTTCCGACTTCAGCCTTTCTAGAGTATTAAATAAAGCCATGGTGAGGTACATTGGAGAGCAGTGAAAGAAAATGAGATGTCAGAGAGGTAGACTAGTCAGTGTTGAGGAGGGAAGCTTAAAAGCACAATAGATTTTTCAAAGTAAGATCTATGACAGAATAAGGGAAGGTCTGTGGAGAGCATAAAATTAAATAAGATGGACTAACAGAGATGGAGAGATCCTGCAGAAAGGAAGCTGTGGATCCAGCAACAGGGAGACATTTTTCTGATATCCGTGGAAGTGAGAACTGGAGACAGGGCTATTACAGTAGAAAGAGAAAGACAAATGAAGCAATAGAAAAAGACACATATATACAAGTCTCTGTGAATAGTCCCTCAAGAAAGATAGCAAAGTCAAAAAGCATTCACCAATATATACAAGCTAGAGAAGACGTTATCATTATTTAGTCTTTACAGAGTACTTTCTTTTTGGAAAGAGCTTCTATTTTATTTTTCTCAAGTGTAAACCCGTAAGGGAGAAAGCAGTATTATTATCCACAGTTGAGGAATTCGAGGCACAATACAAGTTACCCTGAAACAAGAATTAGAAACCAGTGCCAAAGTCAGAGACTGTTCACATAATCACTCTGACGTTATTTATTATTTTCAAATGGTGGATGTTCAATGGTTGGTCAAGTCTTAAACTGTTCTGTGGTACCACCTTCCTCTTCAAGAAACTTACAGGCACTGTAATGAACTGGAATCCACGCACCTGTTTTTTTTTTTTTTTAATCCCCATTATGATTTCCTTACAAGCTCTCTGTTTAGCTGATACTGCTCCTTGATGTTTGCTGCTTAGTTACTCTTAGGCTTAAAGTGACTAGGACAATGATCATAAAGGATCTTCTGAGTTCAGTTGAAGAGCAGTTGTGCTTGGATTGGATTGAGATACGATGCCAGGTTGGTTTATAGTTAGCTTAACTCCAACAGAGTGACTGTGGGACAGAATCTTCCAGAGAAATTCTAGGAACTAGAGATGTCTAAATACTTCAGATATGAGAAGTGTCCACCAATGCTGAAAGCTGTGCTGGAAGGTTACTCCCTGGAAATTCTCATCATGGAGTTTAATTTCAGGAGTAGATCAAGGAGCACTGCTTCTGAGATGACCTTCAGTTGAAGAACATTAACTCATTTACAATATGTCCTAGTCTTCAAAACACAAGAAGGGATTAATAAAAGTCAGGAAGTTGGATTCAAATCTCTCTTGATTTTCAAGCCTCATTCTCATTTGTTTGAGCATTAGATTCACTTGCATATCCCCTTGTCACTTAAACCTCAACAGCTCCTAAACCTAGTCAATCATCTTGCCTCTGTCATAGAACATTCAACCCTTGCACCAAAACTTTTTCTCCTTTACTCTGTTGGCAAACAACCTCTAATGATCGCAAACATAAGATCATACTCTCTTTCCAAATCCATTCATTTGCAGAATCTCCTTGATTTTACCACTTTATTGCCATTATCCCCAATTGTCTGTCAGTTTGTCATACTGTGGTGGCTTTCAAGTTGCTTTGATGCTGGAAGCTATGCCACGAGTATTTCAAATACCAGCAAGGTCACCCATGATGGGCAGGTTTCAGAAGAGCTTCCAGACTAAGACAGACTAAGAAGAAGGATTTGGCAATCTACTCCTAAAAAAAAATAAAAAGCCAGTGAAAACCTTATGAATAGCAGCAGAACATTGTCTGATACAGTGCCAGAAGATGAGCCCCTCAGGATGGAAGGCACTCGAAATACAGCTGGGCAAGAGCTGCCTCCTCAAAGTAGAGTTGCCCTTAACGTTGTAAATAAAGTCAAGCTTTCAGGGCCTTCATTTGTTGATGTGGCATGACACAAAATGAGAAAAAACAGCTATAAGCACCCACTAATAATCAGAAAGTGGAGTGTAAGAAGTACGAATCTAGGAAAATTGGAACTCATCAAAAGTGAAATGGATCACATAAAGATGTATATTCTAGGCATTAGTGAGCCGAAATGGACTCGTATTGGCCATCTTGAATCAGACAATCATATGGCCTACAATGCCTGGAATGACAAATTGAAGCACAATGGTGTCACATTCATCCTCAACAAGAAATCAAGATCTATCCTGAGTACAATGCTGTCAGTGATGGGATAACATCCGTATGCCTACAAGGAAGACCAGTTAATATGACTATTATTCAAATTTATGCACTAACCACCAATGCCAAAGATGAGGAAATTGAAGATTTTTACCAACTTCTGCAGTCTGAAATTGATCAAACCTGCAATCAAGTTGCATTGATAATTACTGGCGATTGGAACATGAAAGTTGGAAAAAAAGAAGGAACATTAGTTGGTAAATATGGCCCTAGTGATAGAAGCAACTCTGGAGATTGCATGATAGAATTTTGCAATACCAAGGACTTATTCATTGCAAATACCTTTTTTCAACAACACGAATGATGACTATACATGTGGACCTCACCAGATGGAAAACATAGGAGTCAAATCGAGTACATCTGTGGAAAGAGACAAAGGAAAAGCTCAATATCATCAGTCAGAACAAAGCCAGGGGCCAACTGTGGAACAGACCATCAATTGCTCATGTGCAAGTTCAAGCTGAAGCTAAAGAAAATTGCAGCAAATCTACAAGAGCCAAAATATGACCTTGAGTATACCCCACCTGAATTTAGAGACCATCTCAAGAATAGATTTGATACACTGAACATTAATGATCAAAGACCAGATGAGTTGTGGAATCACACCAAGGATATCATACATGAAGAAAGCAAGAGGTCATTCAAAAGACCAGAAAGAAAGAGTAAACCAAAATGGATGTCAAAATGGATGAAGAGACTCTGAAACTTGCTCTTGGATGTAGAGTAGCTAAAGCAAATGGAATAAATGATGAAGTGAAAGAGCTGAACAGACGATTTTAAAGGGTGGGTCGAGAAGACAAAATAAAGTATTATAAAGAAGTGTGTAAAGACTTGGAGTTAGAAAACCAAAAGGGAAGAACATGCTCAGCATTTCTCAAGTTGAAAGAACTGAAGAAAAAATTCAAGCCTCAAGTTGCAGTACTGAAAGATTCCAAGAGGAAAATATTGACTGATGCAGGAATCATCAAAAGCAGATGGAAGGAATACACAGAGTCACTGTACTGAAAAAAAAGTTGGTTGACTTCCATCCGTTTCAGGAGGTAGCATATGATCAAGAACCAACGGTATTGAAGGAAGAAGTTCAAGCTGCAATGAAAGCATTGGTGAAAAACAAGTCTCCAGGAATTGATAGAATACCAATTGAGATGTTCCAACAAACAAATGCAGAGCTGGAGGTGCACACTTATCTACGTCAAGAAATTTGGAAGACAGCTACCTGGCCAACTGACTGGAAGACATCCATATTTGTGTCCATTCCAAAGGAAGGTGATCCAACAAGATGTGGAAATTATAGAACAATAATATTAATATCACACGCAAGTAAAATTTTGCTGAAGATCAGCCAAAAGTAGTTGCAGCTGTAGATGTATGGGGAACTGCCAGAAGTTCAAGCTGAATTCAGAAGAGGACATGATATCAGAGATATCATTGCTGATGTCAGATGGATCTTGGCTGAAAGCAGAGAATGCCAGAAAGATATTTACTTGTGTTTTATTGATTATGCAAAGCAACTCCACTGTGTGGATCATAACAAATCACAGATAACATTTTGAAGAATGGAAATTTCAGAACACTTAATCGTGCTCATAAAGAACCTGTACGTAGACCAAGAGGCCAGTCGTTTGAACAGAACAAAGGGACACTGCATGGTTTAGAGTGAGGAAAGGTGTATGTCATGGTTGTATCCATTCACCACAATTTTTTGTTCAGTATGCTAAGCAAATAATTCAAGGAGCTGGACTATATGAAGAAGAACGAAGCATCGGGATTGGAGGAAGACTTATTAACAACCTGTGATGACACAAACTTGCCTGCTGAAAGTGGAGAGAACTTACTGATGAAGATCAAAATTACAGCCTTCAGTATGGATTGCACCTCAACATAAAGAAAACAAAAATCTTCACAACTGGACAAATAAGCAACATCATGATAAATGGAGAAAATATTGAGGTTTTCAAAGATTTCATTTTACTTGGATTTACAATCAACACCCATGGAAGCAGCAGTCAGGAAGTCAAATGATGCATTGCTTTGGGCAAATCTGCTGCAAAAGACCTCTTTAAAGGATTATAAAGCAAAGATATCACTTTGAGGACTAAGGTGCACCTGACCCAAGCCATGGTATTTTCAATCACCTCATATGCATGAAAAAGCTGAACAATGAATAAAGAAGACTGAAGAATTGATGCCTTTGAATTATGGTGTTGACAAAGACTGTTGAATATACCATGGACTGCCAGAAGAATGAACAAATCTATCTTGGAAGACGTACAGCCAGAATGCCCCTTAGAAACAAGAATGATGAGACTTCGTCTCATGTACTTTGGACATGTTATGATGAGGGATCAGTCCCTGGAGAAAGGCATCACGCTTGTAAAGTAGAGGGTCAGCAAAGAAGAGGAGAACCCTCAACAAGACGGATTGACACAGTGGCTACAACGATGGGCTCAAGCATAACAACTATTGTGAGAATGACACAGGACCCTGCAGTGTACACAGTGTCTTTACGTGTCAGATCTGACTTGATGGCATCTAACAACAACAACATTGCTATTATATTTGCTTATTCTTTCCCACTTTCACCACAAGTGTTCTAGTTGAAGTTATTAATTTTTAGTGGGACAAAATTGACAGTGTAGATGTCTTTCCTGCTCTCCTACCCACAATTCCACCTCTTTCTACATTATATGACATACCTCAGTGAGGTATCTTGTTAAAGTACAGATTAAATCTTTAAAGGTAGCCAAATGTACACAGAATAATCTCTATACTTACAGGCCACACAATCAGGCATTCCAAACCCTGAGCCTATCCACCTTTCTAGCATTAGCTTTGAATTTATCTTTCTTCCTATTTAGGTGCCCTAAGTTTTGGGGGAGGGAGGAAATGAGGATTCCTGGAGTACAACTCTGCATGAGATATGATGTAAATGTTGCCCCTGGAGCCATGCTACACTTCAGTCATACTGGTCTTCTTGATCCTTCCTGAACGTTCTCCACACTCTTCAGTGTTCTTCCAGACTTTTGCTCTTGCAGGAAATCTGATAGAGCTGGAAATTAAAACTCATGTCATACCTCCCCTTTGAAGCTTTTCCACTTTCTATTCATGCCCTTTCTCCCAAAATTGGGCTGATCTTCCTTTTCTTGTCATACAGCAAAGGGTCCATGGCTTAGACAGAAGAAGGTCTGGAATTTCTGCATAGAGGGTTTTCAAGATTACAAACAGTTCAGAAAAGAGGGCAAGGGAATGTCCAAAAACTGTATTTGCATAATGCTGTGACTTACACAGATAATGCTCACCTTCTATGTCTGTTTACCAACCACTCCTTCCCCCCAAGGACGTATTTTCATCAGGGTCCTGTGCTATTTTTTTTTTTTTTTTTTACATCAGCACGTAAAAAAAAATTGATATAGTGGCACTTGTGAAAATACCTTGCTGTTTGAGGGAGTGGATAGCAAACAAACGTAGAAGGTGAGTGCAAATTTGCATAAAAATACGGTAAGTATACTACTTTTTTTTACATTGTGGGTTTTTTGGGCAGCTTCTGGGAATTCATGGAGATTATATAGAGGTTAAAGGCTTCCCATGACACTCCTTGGGAGCACCAAGTATATTTTATGTTGCAGGGTCCATATATAAAGGACCTTTACAGACCTGAGGATGAGTTTTATCTTTTTATCCTTCATAGAATGTGAAAAAGTGTGTTTCATTTAGGAACCGTTTATTCAAAATAACCTTTGAGCAAATATTGAAAATAGTAGCATTCCAAAACATTTGCACTTGGTGTAAAGCACTAAGCTCGGTCAAGTTTTTGGTCAGGTGAATTTTAAATCTGTTTTCTATTTTCTTCTATACTTGAATCCAAAATAGTCAGTCTCTCTCTATCTCTCCATTACTCTCTCTGACTTCTATGACAATGATAAAAACTGGCCCCTAAAACAATTTCTTAGACAGGACCCCCAAAGTCACATTTTGTTACATGGCCAGATACAGAGACAGATGGATTATGAAAAATTTTTTCCATTGTAATTCACTCCAAAGTGAAGACCGATGAAGACATACCGCAGATTTCAAATCACGTTTAATCAATTGTTTCATTTATTTTTACTATTGTTTTCTTCGACTGCTTATAGATAAGCCCAAGGAGTTTTAATGTAGAATCTTTCAAAAGTTAATTTAATGTCTTTCTGCCTCAATCTCTAGTCTGAGTTTTTGGATTCAAATAATATTACTAAATCAATATTTAATATTACATACATTCATTTAAATATTCATGAATCTAATCTTTATAAGCTCTGACCAATTGGGAAATTTAGGTATTTCAAGAACATTTATATGTTGATCATCTGTTTTTCATAGGAGATACAAAATCTATAGCCTAGATACAAATATTACTAGTAGCTAGTATGTTAAAAGGATTGACAAATAAGGAACTTTTACATCAAAAGAAGACATGTCTTTCAAACATCTTCCCAGCTAACCTGCCATGTATGGTGTTCTTTCTGCAGGGAGTTGCCATTTCTTATACCAGCCCAGGAAATGAATCAACCATGTAAAGCCAGGATATAATGTGCAGTTAGAAAACTCAGCTTAATTATGGCTTCCATCAGCATAAGCAAATGAAGTATGGCTCTTTCAAACCTGAATCCTCAGGATATTATCACAAGATTTGATCTTTGTCAAGTGCCAGGTTCTGGCCCTGGCTCTTCACTCATCTTCGCAATCAGTAGGAATTTCCTTGCCCCAGATTCCAGATCTGTCTTGGCTAGAACAGAAAATCAAACTCCAACCCTTTGGAGCAGGAATTTTAATTGATTCATTCTGCCTGTACTTTTAATGGTATTTTATGCCCTAATGTTGACTTTTAAATTCTTCAGTTCCTACCTAACTTATCACATGTTCAGTGATAATCAAAGAGTAGCAGCCACGTTCCACCCCTTCTCACCCCCAGTCTATTAAGTGTTCTTCTTGTACGAGAGTCTCTGAGGCCCTGACCTACTTGTGGTCATATATCTGAGATCCTATCTGTGTTTTTATCTTGGTCCTAATCTCTCAGTGGATGTCTCAGCTTCCTTCTAGGACCCTACCTTCTACTTGTCATATTGGAATCCTCTCTTTTAGGTGAAAGTTTACAGAGCAAATTAGTTTCTCATTCAACAATTCATACACAAATAGTTTTGTGACATTGGTTGCAATCCCCCAATGTACCAATACTCCTCCCTTCCCAACCCTGAGTTCCCCAATTCCATCTGTCCATTTTTCCTGTTCCCTTTCTGCCTTCTCTTTTTTTGCTTTTGGGCAGGTGTTGCCCATTTGGTCTCGTATACTTGATTGAACTAAGAAGCATATTCCTTACATGTATTATTGTTTGTTTTATAGACCTGTTTAATCTTTGCCCGAAGAGTGAACTTTGGGAGTATCTTCAGTTCTTAGTTAAAACGGTGTCTGGGGGCCATAGTCTTGGGAGTTCCTCTTGTCTCTGTCAGACCAATAAGTCTGGTCTGTTGTTTTTTTTTTTTTCTGTGTGTGTGTGTGTGTGTGTGTGTGTGTGTGAATTTGAACTTTGTTCTACATTTTTCTCCTGCTCTGTACGGAACCCTCTATTTTGATCCCTGTCAGAGCGGTCAGTGGTGGTAGCCAGACACCATCTGGTTCTTCTAGGCTCATGCTGGTGGAGGCTGTGGTACGTGTGGTCCTTTAGTCCTTTAGATTAATATTTTCCTTGTGTCTTTGGTTTTCTTCATTCTCCTTTGCTCCAACTGTGATGAGACCAATAGATGTATCTTAGATGGCCGCTCACAAGCTTATAATATCACAGATGCTACTCACAAAGTTAGATGTAGAACATTTTCTTTTGAACTGTGCTATCCCAATTGATCCAGATGACCCCTGTGGCCATGGTCCCCAGCCCTCAGTCCCAGTAACTCAGTTCCTCGAGTGTGTGGATGTGTTGTGTCTATGAAGCTTCTATGACTTTGCCTTGGTCAAGTAGTGCTGATTTCCTTTATGTTGCGTACGGTCTTTCCCTTCACCAAAGTTAACACTTATCTACTTTCTAGTTTGTGATTCCCCCCCAACCTCCCCTCCCTTGTAAGCATCAAAGATTGTTTCTTTCTCTGTGTAAGCCTTTTCTTGACTTTTTATAATAGTGCTGTCATACAATACTTGTCCTTTTGTGATTGACTTATTTCACTCAGTATAATACCCTTCAGATTCATTCATGTTGTGAGATAGCTTGTGGATTCATCATTGTTTTTTAACATTGTCCAGCATTCCATTGTGTGTATGTTCATAATTTGTTTATCCATTCAACTGTTGTTGGGCACTTAGGCTGTTTCCAGCATTTTGCTATTGTGAATAATGCTGCAATGAACATGGGTGTGTGTATGTCTACTTGTGTGGTGGTTCTTATCTCTTTAGGATGTATTCCTAGGAGTGGTATTGCTTTTATAGACCTGTCTAATCTTTTTGATCATATGATATTTTTATTTCTATCTTTTTAAGGAAGCACCATATAGTTTTTCAAAACGGTTGTACCATTTAATATTCCCACCAGCAGTGCTTAGGAGTTCCAATCTCCTCATAACCTCTCCAACATTTGTTATTTTCTGTTTTTTTGATTCATGCCAATAATATTGGGATGAGATGGTATTTCAGTATAGTTTTGATTTGCATTTCTCTAATGGCTAATGATTGTGAGCATTTCCTCATCTGTCTGTTAGCCACCTGAATATCTTCTTTGGTGAACTGTCTGTTCATATCCTTTGCCCATTTTTTAATTGTATCATTTGTCTTTTTGTTTTTGAGGTGTTGCAGTATCTTACAGATTTTAGAGATTAGACCCTTGTTGAATATGGAGTCCTTTCTTTAAATCTCAGTCCAATATCCACATCATATGTTTCATGCCATTTGGCTATATTTTCTTTGTTGTACTCAACATTGCTTGATACTTTCTTGGTTGTTTTCTTTTTTCTTGACACTTTCCCTCCAACTAGAATGTAAGTATCATGAATGTATGGACCTTGTCTATCTGGTTCTTCACCCTAACCTCAGTGACTAGAACACTATGGGTTGGTGGTTGGTAACTGGTGAATGAATGCATGAATTAATAAAACTTTGTAATAGGAAATTAGCAAAGATGCTCACTGTCTTTTGTCTAGACTTCTGAGTATTGTCTCTCTGTATTCCTTAGGAAGCTCTGTCGTTCACGGACTTATGGTGCTAGCTTTTGTGAACACTTTCTGGAGAGTATATTACCCTTGGATGCCCAGACAGACCTCAAATCATTCAAAGCTGATCCTAGCCAACTGGTAAGGTCTTGTGCCAGGTTCCTTTCTAGTAGGAAACATCTAATCCAACATCAGCAATTCTATGACATTGATGGCATTACCTTTGTTCCTGTTCCCAAGAATGACATGATGAATTGTTTGGTACTCTATCTCAGACAAACACAGCTTCACAATCAGGATATTTCAGTTAGGCAATACCAATTCATCTGAAGTGACATCTTTGTCATCCCAGAGCTTAACCAACCTCACATCAAATGCACAAAGCCCAAATATAACTTCCATGGTATTGGCCATTCAACACCTACCTGAACAATGTTAGTGACAGGAAGATTATCATCTCACTCTCGACAGTCTCACTTTTGAACAATACTAAATTTTAGGAAGTTCTCCTAAAGTGGAGACCAAACCTGCCCATCCATATGTGGGTCCTAGTTCTGCACTTTGGGTGGGAAAAGAATAGAAAGAATTTCTAATTTATCACAGTTTTTGTTGTTGTTTTTTTTTTTTTTTTAAATCGTAAGTCCCAGATTAATAGTAAGAGCTGGCATTTACGAAGCTCTTGTTATATGATAGGCACTTTTATAAGTGCTTGAAGACATATCATTTAATTTCCAGAACAGGTGCCATTATTAGCATTTTGCTGATAAAGAAACAGACATAGAATTTTGCTCCCATTAACTACTTTTTTCTATTTCCTGTCCTTGGTCTACTGTCAGATCTTTATTAAGAACTTTATTTCTTTGCATTATGATTATGTATATACATAATTATCTGCCATGTTAGATAGTAACTCTTCAATGGTGCATTTGACATCATTATCTTGATGCCTTGCCCAGTATGTGGAACATAGGTAGTGCTCTATAAACGCTTACTATTTAGTGAAAGGATATAACAATTTAAGAAAAGAGTTTCAGCTCCATTCCATTCAGGAGACAATTGCTAATTGAATTAAATCATTCTGGATCGATTGAACATGAATACAGGATACCGCAGAATTACGTGGGTGTAAACTCAGGGCCAAGCAATCCCTGAAAAGTCATGCAGAATTGGAGAGGTTACGAAAACGGAAAACAGACATGTGAAGTCTCAATTAAGATTAAAACAAAAATGAGTAAAAGAACGACAGAACAGTGATTGATTCCCTGGAAAAATTTTAGAATATTTTTATAAAAGAGATAGTTTATGAATATTTAATAAAGATGTGGTCCTCTCTAGAAAGCCAATGTTAATTAACTAAAAACAGCTTATGCCAAATTAGTTCACTAGTCACCCAAACATTACTCTGGCTTGTTTGCTTAAATTATCTGGATTGGAATTTTGTTTTTCCACATTAAAGTTGCTATTGTTACAATGCAAATTTATTTGAGAAAGAAAGCTCTCAAGGTAGTATCAATCATTTTTACTTTGTTTTAAGCAAAGTCAGATCAATAGTTAATAGAGAATATGAAAGGAGTTAAGTTCTTAAATGGGAAGGAAGTTTATCTATTATGGAGGAAAAATGGGACTGACTGAGACTTGAGGGACCAGTATAGACCAGCCAACTTTCTTTGCCTTTGGGCCCGGGACTATGTGTTAACCTTGTACATTTGTTAACTTACAGTGGGGTTTCCTGAAGTATATTCCAAAGGAACACTATCCCTGTAAGATTCTCCTCAAAAAGGGGACTTTGAAGTCAAATAAACTTGGGAAACCTGAATTCTAGTAGAATTGAGAATCTGGTAAACTAGCTTTAAATCCATGTTTCCTAGATGCATACTCTAGGAAAGGCAAGCAGGAGGATGACACTTCCATGGATTTAGTGCTCCCTAGAATACAACCGTGGGAAACACTGGTTATTCAACTTCATAGAAATATAAATCAGCTAAAGTGCTCTAGCTAACAGTTACCAGATTTCATCTGTAAGGAACTCAAGCAGAAATTTGAGGTCTGTGGAAGGCCCTTGTTTGAGGAATTCTTTGTTCACCACAGTTTGGCTCAATGCTTGTCTAATGACCTTCTACAAGCAGAATTGTAAAGAGCTGAAAGACACATTTCTTTACATTGACATCTTATTTATTTTAATATATGCCAGTTGTTGCTCAACTTCTTATGCATCCTGATTGTTATCCTTTTGAACTTTTGCCCTGAGGCAATTTAATCATGATTGGTTCAATTGTGTAAATCCAATAAACAAATCTTGGCCAAGGTCCCCTGGAGGCATTATCCTGACATTTCCCTGGGTGTGTTTACAAAGCCCTTTTACCCAGTCTTAAAATCATGGCCTTTGCCATGTGTTCTTGAATTCAGAGAAACCCACCACTTCACAGAAAAAGCATCTGAGATCACAAAAATGTCCTTCATTCCTAAAAAGAACACGTTATTTGACTGATTTTAAGTCTTTAATTTCCTTCATATTTATACCTTGAAAAGAGCCTCCACAAAGGCATAGCCACAAGGACTGGGTGCTTGTAATAGAAACAAGTTGGTACAACCACACCCAGCTCTTAAATTAAAATACAAAATAAAACGAACTTCATTTTTTATGCCTTTTTTTCCCAAGGGATAATTTTTAGGTCTTTTACAATTTCTAGGTGTAGCCTAGTCTAGAAAGGTATTTTCCACTACCTTTAAATAGTTCCTCTTACTTCAAAGATAAAGACATTCTTTTTCTTTTTAGTTGAAGCTTCTTTGGACAAAATGCTAAGCTAAGGCTCAAAATTGATCTCATACAATAAATATGCAAAATAGATGACAATGAAGCTATTATGTACCCCAGAGCAATATAAAACCACAGTTTGGGAGCTATATCTAAGATACGCCTCTCCCCCTGCCTTTCCTAACAATTGTAAATATAGGTGGGAGATTTTATATTATTAATTAAGAAACAAGGGAATTATCATTTTAATAGGCCTTGTTTTCTTCTTGAAAGGGAGAAAAATGGGCCACTTATATGAACATAATTTCACTTCTCCAAGCTGTTTAAGATAGCTATTTTCATGTAGAATATTTACATCAGCTTTTAAACTGATATATAAGAACTTAAGTTAAAATGTTTCCACTCCATATACTAATGTTTAGCTCTGGTGTTCATCCAGGAATTGGGCCCCTCACAATTATAGCATCTGTTTTTGTTTGGTTAATTTTATAATCTCAGATGTTTCCATAAATCCTGAATTAAAGAGAAAACTGCTGGGACCAATTTGTGTGGGTAGGCTAAATGTAATAGTATACCATCACTGTGCAAGGATGTTTTGCTTTTTTTTCCCTGTGGCTTTTTATTACAGATATCACATTTCGGCAAACGCTTCCATTTCTTCAAAAAAAAAAAAAAAGCAATACGGCGCAGAAAATGGTCCATTTCATCTTGTTTCAGTTAGATTATGGTATTTGGGATTTAGGCCATTTTGCCATTGAGAAAATGGGAACAAATGAGTTGGTCACTTTTAGCTCTATGATAAAATTTTCTGTAGAGTTTACAGGCATTTCTAGTTCCTTAAGTTAGTTCAACACACACTGACAAATGCTTTTTGGTAGTGAAAAAATTAGGATTAGAGAATAGAGTAACAAGGACTACAGAATTACCTTATTGTTTTCTTTCTTCTATGTACTTCAAAGAAAAATAGTGAAAATGAAAATGGAAAACTGTGAAGTTGCTGAAATTCTGTTTTGTTTTTTAAATTACTGGCCATAGTCTTACATGCTGAGTGATCAGTAACAGTATCTTTTATAGGTCCCTTACCAACAACACAGAAATAAAGAAAAAAAAAATATTTTTTTTTCCTTTTTTTCTTACCAACAACATAGAAATAAAGGGAACAGCTAATTTTTTCTTTATTCACTTTATGAAGAACAGCAGGCAGGGACTTTTCAAGCAGCTATTAGATTGTAATAGAAATCTAGGAAAGCCTAATGTAAATGGAAAATATGTTAATTGTTTTAAAGTTCCACCACATACTCAATTGTAGGGAACAAACTTATAAGTCAGTAACTGGCTTTTAAGTACTTGAATATTTATTTGATCATTGTTATACCACACACACCCGTTGAGGTCGAGTCAATCCCAACTCATATCAACCCTATAGGATAGAGTTGAACTGCCCCATAGGGCTTCCAAGGAACGGCTGATGGATTCCAACTGCTGGCCTTTTGATTAGTAGCCGAGCTCTTAACCACTGTGCCACCAGGGATCATTGTTTGAGTATTTTAAAAAAAGAAAAAACTCTTTAGCACAGAAGACAATGGAATCACAAATTCAAAGAAGCATCTTTGTCAACTACTGCTCCTTTGCTCTCTAGGTGAAATCTTCTTTGAGTTCTGCTCATTTGTGGATGAATGATTTGGAGACTACACTGGAGGACTGATTTTTTTAATTGAAGGCTAAAACGCCTGCTAGGTCTATCTCTCAGATCATGATAATTTTTCTCAATAAAATGAAGTTATTTATCTAATTTTCATTTAGAAGACAATTGAACTTTTCTAAAATGGCTCCAGTTCTTTTATAAAAATTAATTGATGACATTCATTTAAGTCTAACTTCTGAAGTTTTAATTTTGGAACTAATTTTATGTGCTTTGGAGAACATAGTTTCCTCTTTATTGAGAAATGTAATATAATTTCAGCTCTCATTATAGCTCTGATGGATGCTCTTAAAATAAGAAGTTATCCTTTACTAAGCTTTCCCCTTTCGAGTTCTTTGAATTCTGGTTATTTTAGAGAAGGACTTGCTATTTTATTTAAGGAAAACTTCGTAGTCAGTTTTGGTCATTAGAATAATGGAGAAAGGTGTAAAATATACTTCAGAAGAAAGTAGCAGGTCTGACTACTTGACGCTATAATTAAGGAAGGGGTGGTAAACGGCTTAGCTCTGGAGGATGATGGATATGGCACCCTTAGATACAAGACTTTAAGCAAGACTCCTAAAATCTCTGAGCCTCAATTATGCATAATAACAACAGGGTCGCTATGAGCCGGAATCAACTCAACGGCAATGAGTTTGGCTTTGGATGAGGATTTAGTTAAAGACTAGTGTAACATGCACAGCATAGAATCTGGGTCAGATACGATAAACAAACACTATAATGGCACCAAATGGAAAATGAATGATTTTCAAGTATGACATAGATGATGCCAAAAACTTCCATAACATTTTAAACCTTTCTTTGCCTAGACTTGTGTGATTTTGATATGATTAAGCAGAAAAAAAGTCCAAGAAAATGTTCTTGCTTTGTTATAATATGCCCTTTCTAGTCTATCTAAAAGTGAATATCAGCTTATTTAAGCAACTCTAGGGGAAGGTTGGAAAAATTCAATAATGTCTAAAATAATACATTTCTATTTCACCAAATGTCAAATTTCAGTACATAAAAGACCCAAACCACAGACACAGTGTCAGGAAATAATGCATTATTAATAATTTGGAAATTCACAAGGAGCTTTATTCAACTCTTTATTCAAACTCTTTTTTTCTTCTGCTGGATCCCAAAGAAATTTAGTCTTATTTAATCACATAATACTAATAAAATAAAACACGTCAAGTGTTTCCTTTGAACGTGTTCTGTATTTTTAAATTTAACCTTTAGGTTCTATCAAGCAAGAGTCAATGAAATATCATTTAGAGACATTAGTGTTTTAAAAACTCTTAACAATTTATTTGTTTTCTATACGAACAACATACTAGGGAAGAGGATGATTAAGAAATTAAAAATTATCTCTAATCCCAGTACCTGTAGAAGTACTTTTAACATTTTATTTTGTGCCTCTCTTAGATCTGGTTCCCTAGAAGCCGAGCCTGAGGCAGGTTTCAGGTAGACAGTATGACCTGAGTGAGTGCCCCCACGGTGAGGGAGGCAAAAGCAGCAGGCTAGGGCAGCAGTGGGAGCTGAGCAAGGCTGTATGATCAGCCGACATTTCACTTCACTGGTTTCATGGAGAACTTGGAGCATGAATTGCCTTGTAGAACTGGTCCCAAATTAAGGCAAGGAGGTCAGGTATTTGTACTCTATGATTCAATCGCTGATTGCTGGATGCCCCGGGAAGGAACACTGTAACTTGCTGGGCAAGGCAGTTCCCATTTGGCCAAGGGCAATTCTCCAGAGAAGGGGGCAGTGTTGAGCTGTCAGCAGGCGATGCTTGTAGCAGCTGAGGTGTGTGCACTGGCCCAGTAAAAGCGATATAGGAGTACCTACAGTATTCACTACAATATCCTTTCAGGCTTTAACAACTTTATTTTTTCTTACAAAGACCGAAGTAAGCCGTTGCTGTCCATTCGACCCAGAATCATAGTGATCCTATAGGGCAGAATAGAACTGCCCATAGGGCTTCCCGAGTCTGAAAATCTTTAAGGAAGCAGATTGCCACATCTTTCTCCCTTGGACCAGCTGGTGGATTTGAACTGCCGTTTCGTTAGTAGCCGAGTGCTTCACCACTGCACCCCAGGAGACAGAATTACACAGTATGTACTATTTTTAATTGCCTTTGAAAACTTTAACAATATTTGGTGACTATCTTTCCATGTTAACAAATACATTTCTACAATGGCTGCGTAATGTCGTAACGTATGTATAAATACATCACGTTTATCTCTTAGATTATTTCCACAACTCCTTTTTTATTTTTTGGATGGAAGAATAGATCTTAATTTAAATTTTTAATTTTTTTGTCTCAGAAGACACGGATATTGAACTATTATATTATCTTCCATACATTTTCATATTTTAAATTTATGTACCTCACCCCTGCCCTTGCCCACACAAGGAGACAATTTTTTTCCAGTTAGCTTTTATTTCTCAGCCTTGGTCAAGATTGGAAAATCTACTAATAATGCCTTTTTATTCCTGTTTCTTGAAGCCAAGAACTTAAATTAGGTTTACTTTTGCTTAAATTGTGAAGAAAATAAACTTAAATTACTGTGTTTTACCCAAATAACACACGCCTTCTACGTTTGTTTGCCAACTGTGCCCTTCCCCCATGTGGTATTCTATAAAAGTGCTATGCTAATTTTTTTTTATAGCAACGTGTAAAAAAAATGGGCATAGCTGCACTTATGAAAGCACCTTGCAGGGGCTTCGGCATGGCTGGCCAATGAACGTAGGAGGCATGGATTATTTGTGTAAAAATGCCATATTCTTGGAGAAATTGGATAAAGAAATGTTGACTAGTAAACTAGTTTCCTCAGATAACACATCTTTTTTTCTTCACATATTTTGGAAAAATTTCTAGTTTTACACTTTTGTCCAATAATGTCATAATTGCTAGCTGTGTGCCTGAGAAATATTGTGTCTACAGTGATAAAAAAAAATGTCAGGGCTGGCATATATTTAAAGGTTCTCAAGTTTTCCTTCATGTTTAATACAAATGTTAAATCACATAAATTTTAAAATAATTTTTATTACATCTTATAAATTTTTATATAAATTTAAAAAAGATTTTCACCCTTCGCATATCTCGTTCTGTTTCCTATTACACACAATCAGCCAGATTTCGTTACATTTCTGTGTGTAAATTACTGAAACAGGAGTTGTGGGAAAGAGAAAAGCATTCATGGTCCCTGACCTCAAGGAGCTTAAAATCTAGGTGTGGGGAAAATTATTATATATCAGAATAAAGCAAACCAGTTGCTGTCAAGTCACCTCCAACTCATGGTGACCCCATGTGCATCAGAGTAGAACTGTGCTCCATAGGGTTTTCAATGGCTGATTTTTCCGAAGTAGATTGCCAGGCCTTTCTTCTGAGGCATCTCTGGGTGAACTCAAACCTCCAACCTGTTGGTTAGCAGCCAAGCGCCTAACTGTTTGTACCACCCAGGGACTCCAAGGAATTAATCAGGAAATACTTTTTATTCTTTCACGTGAAACCACTGTGAGCCAGCACAATTTAGTAAAGTTTCACAAAACTGTGAAACTTGAGCTACTTTTGAAAGACATAGAGAATTTGGGAAATCACAGAAGAAGAATGAAGTATTCCAGAAAGAGGGTAAGAATTTGAATCAAGACGGAGAGGTAGGTGCTCAACCAGAGGTTTGAGTAATTCTCCTATAAGGTTGATATGATTCATTAAATCAAGTCAAGTAATTTGGAAGAAAGAGAGAGAGAGAGAAATACTGAATTATAGAACTGAACAGGAGATTTCAAAGAGAGGCTTAAGAAAACAAAGTAAAGTATTGTAACAACATGTGCAAAGACCTGGAGATAGAAAACCAAAACAGAACACGCTCCGCTTTTCTCAAGCTGAAAGAACTGAAGAAAAAATTCAAGCCTCGAGTTGCAATAGTGAAGGATTCTGTGGGAAAAATATTAAATGAAGCAGGAAGCATCAAAAGAAGATGGAAGGAATACACAGAGTCATTATACCAAAAAGAGTTAGTCAATGTTCAACCATTTCAAGAGGTAGCATATGATCAGGAACCAATGATACTGAAGGAAAAAGTCCAAGCTGCTCTGAAGGCATTGGCGAAAAACAAGGCTCCAGGAATTGACTGAATATCAGTTGAAATGTTTCAAAAAATGAATGCAGGGCTGGAGGTGCTCATTCATCTATGCCAAGAAATATGGAAGACAGCTTCTTGGCCAACTGACTGGAAGAGATCCATATTTATGCCTATTCCCAAGAAAGGTGATCCAACTGAATGTGGAAATTATAGAACAACATCATATGCAAACAAAATTTTGCTGAAGATCATTCAAAAATGGCTGCAGCAGTGTATTGACAGGGAACTGCCAGAAATTCAGGCTGGTTTTGGAAGAGGATGTGGAACCAGGAATATCGTTGCTGATGTCAGATGGATCCTGGCCAAAAGCAGAGAATACCAGAGGACGTTTACCTGTGTTTTATTGACTATGCAAAGGCATTTGACTGTGTGGATCATAACAAATTATAGATAATGTTGTGAAGCATGGAAACTCCAGAACACTTAACTGTGATCATGCAGAACCTTTACATAGATCAAGAGGCAGTTGTTTGGACAGAACAAGGGGATACTGATTGGTTTAGTCAGGAAAGATGTGTGTCAGGGTTGTATCCTTTCACCATACCTATTCAATCTGTATGCTGGACAACTAATCCGAGAAGCTGGACTGTATGAAGAAGAACGGGGCATCAGGATTGGAGGAAGACTCATTAACAGTCTGCCATTTGGAGATGACACAACCTTGCTTGCTGAAAGTGAAATGGACTAGAAGCACTTACTAATGAAGATCAAAGACCACAGCCTTCAGTATGGATTGCACCTCAGCATAAAGATAACAAAAATCCTCACAACTGGACCAATGAGCAAAATAATGTTAAATGGAGAGAAGTTTGAAGTTGTCAAGATTCCATTTTACTTGGACCCACAATCAACAGGCATGGAAGTAGCAGTCAAGAAATCAAAGGATGCATTGTATTGGTTAAATCTGCTGCAAAGGAGCTCTTTAAAGTGTTGAAAAGCAAAGATGTCACTTTGAAGACTGAGATGTGCCTGACCCAAGACATGGTATTTTCAATCGAATCATATGCATGTGAAAGCTGGACAATGAATAAGGAAGACCGAAGAAGAATTGACACCTTTGAATTGTGGTGTTGGCAAAGAATATTGAATATACCACTGACTGCCAAAAGAACGAACAAATCTGTCTTGGGAAAAGTACAGCCAGAATGCTCATTAGAAGCAAGAATGGCAAGACTTTGTCTCATATACTTGGACATGTTATCAGGAGGGATCAGTCCCCAGAGAAGGACATCATGCTTGGCAAAGTATGGGGTCAGCAGAAAAGAGGAAGATCCTCAACGAGGTGGATTGACACAGTGGCTGCAACATTGAGCTCAAGCATAACAACAATTGTAAGGATGGCGCAGGACCGGGCAGTGTTTCATTCTGTTGTGCATGAGGGTCACTATGAGTCGAACTGACTTGATGGCACCTAACAACAATAGAACAACAACAGAACACAGTGTTTTTTTAATATATATTATTTCTTTTATTTGTCTAAACATATCAGCCAAATAAGTCATCCTTAATTTAAGGAGATATATATTGTGCACTCAGAAACCCTGGTGGCATAGTGGTTAAGAGCTAGGGCTGCTAACCAAAAGGTCGGGAGTTTGAATCCTCCAGGTGCTCCCTGGAAAATCTGCGGGGCAGTTCTACTCTGTTCTATAGGGTTGTTATGAGTCAGAATCAACTCAACAGCAACGAGTTTTAAAATTTTTTTTTTTAATTGTGTTGTGTTTTCAAAGTTTATTTCAAAAGGATATCGATTACCATTGCTAAAGGGCAAGCCATACCTGTTATTTTTTTAAATAAAATCTGAGTGAGATTTGGAAATTTTGTTGGTCTTCCCAAATCACATTATTTTTAAACTACAGCATTTAGAGTATAAATTCAGAAAAAGATAGAAAATGCAAAGGATTTCCAGCTTCACTCTCTTGCCTGAAAATAACAAAAAACTGAAAAAAAGAAAAACATGGAGAAAATGCCATAATTTTATCTTCAGTGACAAATATTGCCTCAACTCCTATGCAAGTATGAAGAACAGCTACTGAATATGGTGACATTTATATGCAAATAAATAGAGGAGGCTAAGGGCGAAAAGAGCCCTGATGGTGAAATGGTTAAGCACTCAGCCGCTAATCCAAAGGTCAGTGGTTCAAACCCACCAGCCCCTTCCCAGGAGAAAGATGTGGCAGTTTGCGTCCATAGAGATTATAGCCTAGAAAACCCTATGGGGCTGTTCTACTCTGTCCTATAGGGTTGCTATGACTTGGAATGGACTCAACAACACACAACAACAACTAAAGGAGATATCATAGCACTACAGATATTGGGCAGTACATAGAAAAATCCAGAAGTAGGTAGCAGGCACTGAGAGACTCAAACAACAATCTCCACTTGGAAATGCAGTTGTGAAGCCTAGTTTGTTAGCAGAAAAATCCCCCAGTAGATTTGATTATTATTGTTAATATGATCTTACTTAAAACTACAGGTTGGTGAATCCCCGAAAAATCAGAACATATCATAATACTTCTATCTTTTTGCAGCCTCAAGTTTCTTTCATACATCTTATCTCTTGTCTTCCTGACTGCCCTGTGGGATAGATACAGCAATATTACTGTCTCCATTTTTGCTTAGAAGTCAAGTCGTCTTAAATAAGACACTAAGGGACTTGCCCAAGGTTACAGACGAAAAGTTATAGAAGAGCTTAGAAACAAAAAAATCCAGTGCTATCGAGTCGATTCTGACTCATAGCAACCCTACAGGACAGAGTAGAACTGCCCCATAGAGTTTCCAAGGAGCGCCTGGTGAATTCGAACTGCTAGCCCTTTGGTTAGCAGCCGTAGCACTTAACCACTATGCCACCAGGGTTTAAGCTCTGCTAATTTCAGACCAGTGCTTGTACTGACTTTGGAATGTTCAATCCATACGCATATCTGTGTCGGCACACATACATTTGTGCGTTCATCTACACATATAAATTTGTTCCGAACACATATTCCAGCATCTTATAGTAGGGTTAATTTTTTAAAAATTACAAAAATATGTAAAAATAAAATATTATAGAGATATAAATTAACTACCTTATTATTAAAAAAAAAAACAGAACCCCCAATCTCCTGTTATATATATGCTAACACAATATATTAAACATATTTTTGCTTACCCTTATGTACTTGTTTCTCTAAATATCATTTTTGAAAAAGCATTTCTAGTATCTAGTATAGTTTTTAAGTATACTCACTACTAATAAAATGTTGTCTAATAAAAAGGTTATGCATCAACAGTTTCCACTCAAATAGCTGTCATCAGCACATTTCCTTATAAAATAATATTCATTAAAAATAGGATATTTTCTTAGCTAAAGTGACAGCTCATCACCTTGTCAATTTTCTGTAATAATACACACTTTACAATACTGTGCTAACAAGACACAGGGTAGCATTTCAGTCATCTACTACAGTGTCAAAATGGAGACTGGGTATACTGCATTCAAAGAAAAGATGCCAATTAAATGTACTGTCTGTACAGTCAGTGCTCCAATAACATACAATAATGTGATCTGTGTCCTTATTATCCAATATTAGCTACTAGTGTTCCATCACATTTCGTTTCTCTCTTTCCTTTTCTCTCTTTTTAATACTAACTCCAAGCATACTGTCATATCTGTTATAAGACCTAGCAGTGGGATTACCAAACCATGGGTGCTGCGATACAGATCCTAGGAAGACCCACAGAACTGGAGAAAAAAGGCACACATTTATAAGACAGGCAGCATAATATATGAATAAATATCTTGTCACAATTAAGTTTACATTCTTACTACTGATTAGCTATCTGATGTTGTACAAATAATTAACTTTTCCAAGCCTCCATGTCCTTTCATTAAAGTGGAGATAGCAATCCCACCTGTCAGGAGGGTGTGCAGGTTAAACGAGATGATATCTGGAAAGGGTTTAGCTCAGAGCCTATCACGTAATAGAACCCTAGTAAATGCTAGCTCATTTTAAAGATGTCATTCCTTTGCTTCAGGTTTCTGTGAAGTCAGATCTTAGTCTTACTACTGCTTCTCTGAAGTTAAAACGTGGCCCCTCTGAATGCTTTAGGAGTTTTTTGTCTGCGTTTTTGGGCAATTTAACCAGATGTTCCATTTTTTTTTTTACCTAGTTATCCCCACCCCATTGCTGTTGAGTTGATTCCTACTCATAGCGACCCTATAGGACAGAGTAGAACTGCCCCATAGGGCTTCCAAAGAGTAGTTGGATTCAAACTGCCAACCTTTTGGTTGGTAGCTGAACTCTTAGTCACTGTGCCACCAGGGCTCCATTTAGTGCTTGAGTGTCTTTGAAAAAGAATAACTCAGCCAGACAAACAAATCTATAATACTCCCGGTTTGGGTTATGCTTCTGTAAGGTTTAGAGCATTATGGTTTTCCAGTTAGAACCTGAATGCAATAGTCACAATTCACTTGTAACTGAACTCCATATTTGTTCCACTTACCTCACAATTCTGTCATCTGAGGCTCTGAATCATCCAGGACAGGTTCAGGAGCCTCAGTACTGAGGTCTCTTGTGCTACATGGAACTCCAGTGTCATTCTTTGATTGGAAAACAGTCTCTAGCAGCTTCCCTTTGTCCTTAGAAAAATTTCAAACCCCTTGGTATGTCAGGCCCTATGAAGTGTGGCCCCTGACTCAACTATGACCTTGCTTCTACCCTTCACCCCTCGCTTCCTACTCCTGTTACTTGGGTCTTCTCTCTGACCCCAAGGCCTGTCAAACTCATTTCTGCATTAGTGTCCTTGGAAAGCTCTTCTTCATATCTTCACAATGCTGCATCTTTGTTATCATTCTAATCTCAGTTTAAATGTTACTTCTTTAGGGAGAACTTTCCTGAAATTCCAATATGATGTGACCCTTCTTACTACCCTCACCACCCCCCCACAAAAAAATACCTAGTAGACTTAGAGTTGATTCCTACTCATGGCAAGCCCACACGTGTCAGAGTAGATTTGTGCTCCATAGAGTTTTCAATAGCTGATTTTTTGGAAGTAGATCACCAGCCCTTTCTTCTGAGGTGCCTTGGGGTGGGCTCAGACTTCCACCCTTTTAGTTAGCAGCCAAGTGCATTAAACTGTTTGTATTACCCAGGGACTCCCTTCCTATCCTTGTCAGTCTTTATAATGTTCTGTGTTATTAATTTTTAATCAAATGTGTATCTATTACTATTTAATTTACCTGTACATTTTCTGTCTTCCCCTATTAGACTATATGAAGAGCTGTGCATTTAGTAATTCCAGGGGTGCCCCTGTCACATTGTGGTCCATGCAGATGGTGCTCCCTGGAGTTATTCAATGTATGTAACCTGCACAGCCTCACCCAGTGGCCCTCCACAACAGTAAGAGCAGTTGGTAAATGCTGTTATTCGTAGTCCCCAATAACTCAAAAGTAACGGGTTTGGTTTTGGGTTTGCAAAGCAGTGCCTGACACAGAGCAGACACTCAAAAAACATATGTTGAAAAATGAACTCTTGAATTTAATGGTTTCAAGAGGACTGAGGGAGCTGGAGAGTTTATTTTAGCCATAATCATTTCCATTCTTATTGCTCTGATAATTTCTTGCAAAGAAAGCCTACATTAAAAACAATGAAAATGAACCAAATTTCTGGTATAAATTACAAAGAAAAGAATCAATCATTTAACTGAATTGCATAAGAATGATGTGCTCAGGCCACTGAAGCTTTAGTTTAATTTTAATGAGTACAGGCAGAATGTATTTCTTTATCATTTCCATTAACATTTGCGTCTGTATTGGTGTATTAATCATAAATAACTAACGTGCTACCAGTGTGGGATATTACCCATCTTTGTGAAACTTTTGTATAAGGCCACTTTGTTAGGTTGATTGGATTTCATAATAATTTATGAGTCTTTGAATGAAAAACTTTAAACACGACGATGAAAAGTAGTATCACCTTTTATTTAAAAGAAAAGGTAGCACAATAGTAAACAGATAATGAAGATAAATGCGGATAAACGAAGAAACTCTGGATTTTTGAACTAAAATTTTACAAAAGTGTGGGATCATAAAATAGAAAACATATAGTCTATGGTGTAGCGTACAGTGACTTTTAATATAAAGATCCTGCATAACTTTTCCAGTTTGAACTTTCTAAGAAGTACTTAAACCTGCAGGGTTGGATTTTTCTTTTCCATTCTGACTCATCTTTGGACTCAGGGATGAATGGACATGAAGGCTTTGGTCAGGTTAGGTCAACTTGCCTTATCTGATTAGTAGCTGATTTTGCATACGTCGTACATCATACCCATAACCCCATTGCCATCGATACATACGTTATGTTCTCTGGAATTGATGAAAACCACAAAAAATCCAAACCCTTTGCCTTCCAAACCCATCTTGAAAATACAAATGCTGTAGCTAGTGTATTAAAAAAAAAAATAGACATTTTATTACACCACAGCATTTCCCCCTTTTTCTCTGTGGTATCATTTGAAGTCTGTTTTCTTAAAACAGAAGTTGAACAAATGAATCCTTCTGTCCTCACTTTCAGTTGTCAGCAGTGCTTCAGTGTGAGATGAAATAAATTGCCAAGCCCTTTCATCTTCTATAATCAGCTCTGCACAGCTGAGTACACCCACAGCCCCACGCGCCGCCTCTGCCAGCGCTCGTTCCATGCGGAACAGGAAGTCTTTGTTAAAGCCACATTTCCAGTGCTCTGCACAGGAATGGGCTTATTTTGGTTCTCTCTTTCTTGCTTTCGTTTCTCTCCCACCTCCTTTCTCTCTGCGTGCACAACTAATGTGCAATTCATTTTCTGCAGGAAAGAAGTTGTTAGGGAGTAACATTATTTTCAAAAATGTGCCCGCTGTAGGTTTTTTCCACCCTACAACACAATCATGTACCATATCTTTGCTTTGGTCATGAAAGTGTTGACAAGATTCACAAATTGAAAATTATTTGGAGAAGCCTTAAAGCACACTTTTACTATGTCAAAATGCTTCATTTTTAAAGGCAGAGCAGCAGACAAATTTTAAGGGCCCCCAAAGAGATCAACTTACTACAATATAGATTTTGTCTTTTCATCATTCTAACTGGAAACCCTGGTGGCGTAGTGGTTATGAGCTACGGCTGTTAACCAAAAGACCAGCCGCTGGAATTCAGCAGGCGCTTCTTGGAAACCCTATGGGGCAGTTCTACTCTGTCTTCTAGGGTCGCTATAAGTCGAATCAACTGCAACAGGTTTGGTTTTGGTTTCATCATTCTGACTATGTGGGATTCTCTTATTCGTGAGTTGCTATGAGTTGCATCAACAGGAATGGGTTTAGTTTTGGTTTCATTATTCTAAGGGAGAATCTATTATTTGTGACCCAATTATTTTTTCATTTTAATTTTTTGTTGATTCTATGTGTTTTCAATAATGGAGGACATGTTGAATCATTGAGTGGGTCTGAACTTTTGGTAGGCGATATGGTTTTTGTCTTCTACCTCCATCCACAACTTGTACCCTTGGAGACCAAAGGTACATATGTGTACCAAATAAAAAAATTCAAAATTCATGTTTTTCCTACCAAAATTCAATGATTCAGTGCCACCTCATACAATACCCTGTAAAAATAGTAATTTGTGGCACATGCCCTGTATTTTCCATTTCAGATTCTTACATAGGGCCTTGCCTGCCAGCAGCATGTACTGTCGGTGGGACAGTGGCTTCCCAATGAACCCATAGTTACAAAAAGTAAGTGGTAGCTGTATATACTGCCAGTCCTGAAAGGGTTAAAAAACAAAGCAGAGAATAACAAGTTGGTGTAGAGATTAGCATGAATATCTGCCAGCTTTTTTTTTTTTTTTCAGCTCTGACTCTACTGCATGGGACTATTCTTTCTCTGATCCATGTGATTCTGGTGGGACCCTTAGTCCCTGACTGTTCCTCCTTCTCTTCCTCCTCCTTATCATCACCATCATCTTCATCATCATGCTAGCGTTTGCTGAGTGGTTACTTTATGACAGGCACTGTTCTTACATCTGTTAACTTGGTTACTCTTCACAACAAAATTATAAGTTAAGTACAATTTATTACCTCTGATCTCCAGATGAGGAATGGGAGGCACAGATTGGCTAAACAACTTGCCTAATGCCACACAGCCAATAAGTGGTGGAACTGATATCCAAATCTGGATCTCCAGACTGTGTTCTACCTAGTGCACCACAGTGCTGCTTTGAGTGCGGCATAGCCCCTGGACACAGTGACTGATTCAGGGCAGGCACAGGCCCGAGAGTGGGAAGATGGTCCTGGTAGACAGATGTGCATGTTGTCTTCATAAGGGGTTACTCAGCCAGTGGGGTGGGACTCTTAGGCTGTTAGAGACACCTCACATATAGAGATAAAGGAAGACAAAGAGCCCTGATGATATTTGTTGAGTTCTGGTCCAGTTGCCCCTGAATTCAGTTTACTCGAAGACATTTTTGTTACGTGAGCCAGAGAATTCCCTTTGTTTGCCGAATCCAGCTACATTTGGGTTTCCATCACTGAGAGCAGAAAGGGTGCTGAGTAACAGAGAAAAAAAGAACAGAATTTGAAAAACTTGCCCAGTAAGGTTGGATACCCTTCTACTCCCTGTGCTGCCATAGCCCCCTCGGGGCCATATTCAAATCCAGATCAGTCCTGTAAAAAGGATGGCCGTTCACTTTGCTAAGCCACTGGCTTCTTAAAAATAAAAAGGACATTTTTGAGATGAGAGGCCATACTTGGCCTCAAAATGTGTATTGATCTTATAAATTCGAATTTCATCTCAAGTGGAAAGGGACTAAAAATGTGGAGTCTTAGGTGAAATAAATTAGTGTTTTCAGGCCAATTTCTGGTGTGAGAGATAACAACACTTGGAAGCCAATTACAACAACAACAAAAGACCTGAAAAGACAATTCTCAGGAAATGTCAATCACAATGCCCCTAGCTGGGATTATGGAGAAGGCCAAAATGGCAATTGTTTGCCCTGGGGGTTGCAGAATTACCTTGATTTATTGGAAGGGATTGTGTCGTATTAATTCTCTGAATCTAGTACCAAACACAGTACACACCACAAGAGCTAACATCTACTAAGCACTTCCTATGTCAGGACTTTTTCAAGAACTTTATGTGTATTTAATCTTATTTTGTCCTATAACCCAGTGCCTTTGAGTCGATTCCAACTCATAGTGACCCTACAAGTAGAACTGCTGCATAGGGTTTCCAAGGCTTTAAATCTTTATGGAAGTAGACTGTTTTATGAGGTAGGTCCTGTTGTTATCATCCACATTTTACAGATGAGGAAGCTCAGGTGCAGAGCTGTTAAGTAACTTGGTCAGTCACTTGGGTGTTAACTGGTAAAGCAAAGATAGATTCTTAACCACTATGCTATGCCAACTCTTCTTGTAGAAACCCAGTAAACCAGTTCTCATTGAGTCAATTCTGACTCATGGGTATCAGAGTAGAATTGTTCTACACAGAGTTTTCAATTCCTGGTTTGTCAGAAGTAGATCACCAGGCCTTCTTCCAAGGTGCCTCTATGTAGACTCAAACCTCAAAGCTTTCTATGAGCAGTCAAGCACCTTAATCACTTGTACTACCCAGGGGCTCTCTTCTTGTAGAAGGTGAAGGTGCCTAGTATATGTTTGTTGAGTTGATCTGAAATTATTGAATTCATCATCATGTGGCTTGGCTAGCAAGAAAACAGGCCTTTTGTGCTATGAAAAAAATAAGCTGCACCTCCAGAGTAAAAGAAGTAGCCAGACTTAAAAGTCCTCCATTCTCGTGAGGCTTTGATTACCTCAAGATAACCTCAGTCTGCAGAATTAGTTTATTGTCATCAGCATATAAATTAAATATTTATTAGGAAAATTAATATTTTTAAATTGATCTAAAACTAGGCTGGCCATTAATAGCTCTGCTCATCCGTAGAGAATTTATATGTTATTCTACAGCCTAAGAACATTTTAACAGCCAATAAAATTATTCCCTAGATCCTAGCAGTTTTCAGATTGTGAAATTATAGCTGAAGATACTGTTAATCATTCCTGAATTACCAACTGCTCACTATTGACCTCTAAATTGTCTACTTGATCTTTACATTGAGAAAAATAATAAACACGACTTCCCCAGAGGTAGATTAGGGTAGACACAGGGCAGGTATACTTGATACACTTGTATATACATTTAAAACACAAATTACTCCAGAATAAAAACCGACGACGCTGATTCTATACGGAGGTATCTAAACATAACTAAACCCATCCATTTAGCTAAGTTTGGGGGAAGAGATGAAGATGTTGTATCACTGTAAGTTTCATGACAATAACAGTGTTATTAAAGTGTCTCCCCAAATAAATAGATTTTTATTAAGTTACCAGAATATTTTTATCCGTATATATTTTGTTTATTTTGGATTCCTTGGGTAGTGCAAATGGTTGACATGCCCTGCTGCTAACCAAACAGCTGGCGGTTCGAGTCTACCCAGAAATGCCTCAGAACAAAGTCCTGGCAATCTACTTCTGAAAATTCAGCCAGTGAAAACCTATGAGGCACAGTTCTACTCTGAAACACGTGGGGCTGCCACAAGTCGGAATCCACAAAATGCCAGCTGGTTACTCGTTATTTTATTTATTTAGCGTATCTATTTTTTTTTGGGGGGGGGATTTTTCATTAGACATTCCTGACACTAAAATGTATAGAACAGTAGGTGCTTGAATATATCCCTGTTCACTTGGAGATTAAACATCTGTTAAGACTGTTCTTCTAAATTCATATTATTCCATCCAAAATTTCCTAGCTAGGAGTCAAAATGGAAAAACTAAAGAAAAAAAAAAAAAGACAGTTATTGTAAAGAGATGTTATCAGTTTTATACATAAAGTAATAAGTTCTGAATTCTCAGAGTGGGGAGGATGGTGCTCTCGATTGATGCTTTTCAGATGTGTTTATATACACTGATAGCACTGTGCCAATTGCATTTGCTGGACTTCCTACCTAGGTAGACAGGTGCTTGAAATTGGAGTAACACCAACATCCACTTGGGGGGCACTTCTATAAGTCTATAAAATCAGGCTAAATACATATTATTTTACCTGTCTAAAAAAAAAAATTTTTTTTTAAATGTATTTACTTTGAAAATTTCATGATCATTTTTACAACTCCTTTAAATTCAACTTAATAAACATCATTAAGTGCCAATTCTATACAAGACCACGTGCTTCTCTGTGGAAAACACAAAGATGATCAGATATGGACCTTGTCTTTCAGGAGTTTAATCAAGGGGGACAGAGAGACAAAAATTTAATCATGAAATGTGTATGTGCTAGAAAAGAGGTACAGTGTCTATTAAGAACAAGCAGAGGCAAAAAGCAATTCCTTTGATTAAGTGAAGGTGGAATAGCTTCAGTGAGGTAGCAACATTTCAGGTAAGCAGAGAGATTTTGACGTGGGAAGAGATGGTCATGAGGACTTTCCAGGAATGCAGTATCTTTTCATATGGACTTAAATCACTTTCTACAGAGATAGGAGTAGGGTACTAGTGCACGGATTGAGTTCAGGCTAATATAAGAGGCTCATATCCCAGCAGTTTCATTTTCTATTTTTGTGACCTTAATTCCAACATCTACTATTTAAAATATTTTTATGACTTCTTTAAATCACAGTAAAACCATAGAGTTGCTACAGAGTTGATTCCAACTCATGGCAACCCCATGTGTATCAGAGCAGAACTGTGCTCCCTTGGGTTTTCAATGGCTGATATTTTGGAAATAGATCACCAAGCCTTTCTTCCAAGGCCCCGCTGGGTGAACTTGAGCCACCAAACTTTTGGTTAGCAGCCAAGTATGTTAACTGTTTGCACCACCCAGGGACTCCAGTAAATACAAATTATTCCATTTGACTTACTAATGTCACTAACTGTCCTCTTTCCATATACTACAAAACAGAGGTGAAGCACTTAGTAAGTGTCACACAGAAATGGTTATTATTAACTTGCAGTCCAGGCATTGTGCTTCCATCAATGTGTGGCTCTCCATTTTATGTAGACATGACTCAGTAAGACAGTGGCAATGTACGTGTCCGATTTTTTAGTTATTAGCACTGTGGGAGTGGGTAGAATCACAGCCTGAGATACTCATACCTTGAAACCTCAACTGGATACAGTCCAAGCTCCCAAATCCAGGGTTATTCTCTTTAAACTCTGCAACTCTTCCATAACTGGCTGTTGTGTACCAGTGAGTCAGTAGATGAAGAAGTATTGGAGGTAGAACCTACTTTGAACCTGAAAGAAAGACCCACTTTAAACCCTATCTACTTTCTTCTTGTGCTAAAGATGTGTTCCATCAGTTGTGTGTCAGCCCCTGATTCTGACTCATAGCAACCCTATAGGACAGAAGAGAACTACCCCAGGGGGTTTCCTAGGCTGTATTCTTTTTTAGTTTGTTTTTAATTTTATTATGTTTCAGGTGAAAGATTACAGAGCAAATTAGTTTCTTATTCAAAAACTTATACACAAATTGTTTTGTGACATGGGTTGCAATCCCCTCAACTTCACATCACTCTCCTCCTTTCCTTTTACATACCAGGTTCCCTGTATCCCTTCCTCCAGTTTTCCCGTCCCTTCCTGCCTTCTCATCTTTGATTTTGGGCAGGTGTTGCCCATTTGGTCTCATAAGCTTGATTGAACTAAGAAGCACATCCCTCAGGTGTGTTATTGTGTGTTTTATAGAGCTGTCTAATCTTTGGCTGAAAGGCAGACTTTGAAAGTGGCTTCAGTTCTGTGTTAGAAGGGTGTCCAGAGGCCATAGTCTCAGGGGTTCCTTCAGTGTCTGTCAGAACAGTAAGTCTGGTCTTTTTTTGTGAATTTGAATTTTGTTCTATATTTTTTTCCCCGCTCTGTCCAGGACCCTGTATTGTGATCCCTGTCAGAGTGGTCGGTGGTGGTAGCCAGGCACCATCTAGTTCTTCTGGGCTCACGCTGTGGTTCATGTGGTCCGTTAGCCCTTTGGACTAATATTTTCCTTGTGTTAGGCCGTATTCTTTACAGGAGCAGATTACCAGGTCTTTTATCCCATGGAGTGGCTGGAGGTTTGAACCTCTGACCTTTTGGTTAGCAGCGGTGCACTTAACCATTGCACTGTCAGGGCTGCTTGTGCTCTATTTAAAATAATATATTTTTATGCAGCCATTTTTCTAGATATGACTTCTTTCTAATTTTAGTGCCAATACCACTGCTGAGCCCAATGAGCCCGATGTTTGTATTTAACCTACAGTTATAAATCTACAACTCTAAGTTCCTAACAACAGGTGCCGTCAATTCTGACTCATAGAGACCTCATGTGACAGAGGAGAACTGCCCCATAGGATTTTCTTGACTGTAATGGAAGCGGATCACCAACTATAAATACCAGTAGGTTATTACAGTGCTAATTTTATTTCTTATGAACAAGAAAATCTGGGTATAAAAATTTAAATAATTTCTAGACACTGGCCAGGAGTAGCCAGCCTCTTTGATCTTGGTCACTGCCACCACCCGGGTTCTTTAATCCTCACATTTTTAGGTTCAGGAGGCTCAGTAATCTCTGAGAACTTTTCTGTACAATCTGTTCTTTTGGAGTTGCCATCTTAAATATCTCAAATAAACAAAAATTACATTAAAAAATTGTCTCCGTGACAAAACAGAGTTTCAGGCTTGTAATAATTTTTTTCTTTGTGTAAACTTTAATAAGAATTCGTTTTTATAACTGGACGTTTTTATAAATGAATTTTGTTATTGCCATCTAAAAATAGTACTTTGGTTTATCAAAGCTGACAAAACACACACCTAGATGCTCCCTTGTTTGCCCTTCAAACTACTCAGAAGTCTCTTGGCTTTCTTGGTCACCTTTGAATTTGACCTTACAGCTCTGCTTATAACTCATTTTAACACAGCCAAAGGTAAAGAGAAGAATAAAAGAACAAAAGAGTCCACAGCCGAACAGTGTAGTACTATGTTCCTAGTTTCATGAAATATTTTTTGCTGCTAGCATTTTTTGCTAGATCCAGATGAAGGAAAGCTGTAGAACTGAAATCTTGGTATGCATAAGAATCACTAAGATATTTGTTAAAAATGTAGATTCATAGTCTCACCCTTTGAGAATTCAGTTCAGTAAATCTGGGGGAGAAGCAGGAATCTGCATTTTAATTTTTTACGACATCCACAGACAGTTCTAGTGCAGTTGGTTTGCAAAACATTTTAAGGAAAAGATGCAAAAGTGGCTACTCATAATTAATCGACTCCTTTTATATACAATTTTAGTTTTTTTTTTTTACTGTTTCTTAAACTAATGTTATAGAAGAGTAATGTTGATTTTTGTCACTTTTAGTGTAGATCTAAATCTGCATTTGAGAAAAATACTTCTCTGATTTGCCCTTTCAAAAACCGTATAAACCCACTAGAAGTCCTTTGAAGATTTCCAATAGGCTGTCGACCACATCTTAAGAAACCCTATTCTCAGCTGTCTTAAAATTATGGCAGAATGCCCAGAAGCTGATATTTAACAACCATGAAATATATTTACTTGCAATCTTGCAAGTGCAAACGACTTTGCGAAGCCAGTTCCCACTTCAGTATTTGGCACTGGATAAAAGTTTCACCCCATTGGAGATCCACATTCAAAGACAGAGGCTCTTCAGTATTCACAATTAATTTCACTTACCTAAAAATAACACCAAAAGAATGTGCAGCTGATGTTGATTCCTGGCGGCAGTTAGTTTGTTTACTCTCTGTCTTGGCTGTGCCCTCCTCATGTCTACAGCCTTTGGTCACACTTAGAAGAGCCACGCAAGTTTTCAATCCAATTATAGAAAAGTATAAAAATAAAAATATCTGCAAGCAAATACTGAAATATTTTATAGTGAACAAAGACTATATTTGCTCAAATTTAAAAGTAGCCAAGTAAGTAAACGAATAACATATATGTTTAACATGGAAAAGATCAAATTATAAAATTATGTGACCTGAAGATATTTCAATATGCTTCATTTCTATGTCCTTTCAAGTTTTTTTATTGGGGTATAACTGACATCCAACAAATTGCACAAATGTATAGTTGCCCAAGTGTGTAAGTTGGTGGAAACCCTGGAGGTATATTGGTTAAGAGCTACGGCTGCTAACCAAAAGGTCAGCAGTTTGAATCCACCAGGCACTCCTTGGAAACTCTATGGGGCAGTTCTACTCTGTCCTATAAGGTTGATATGAGTCAGAATTGACTCGATGGCAGCGGGCTGTATAAGCTGATAAGTTTTGATAGCTGTGACATTATCACCACAATCAAAATAATGAACATTTTCATCATTTCCGTAAGCCTCTGTGCGCAGCTCTGTGCGCGCCTCTGTGCGCGCCTCTGTAATCCCTCTTCTCCCTGTCCTCCACTTTTTTATCCATTTGCAAGCAACTACTAATCTGCTTTCTGTCTCTATACATTAGATGGCATTTCTTAACATTTTATATAAAGGAATCATGTAATATATAACCTTTGCTTTGTCTGTCTTCTTTTACTCAGCATAATTATTTTGAGATTCATCCATGTTGTCATATGTTTCACTAGTATTCAATAGGGTACTTTGATTTCTCTCATCCTAACCTTGGTGCTATTGTCACACATTTCACTTTTATATACATTATAAACCCCACAGTATATTTTTATTATTTTTTCCTTAAGCAGTCTGTTATGTGCTACAGGGATTTAAATGATTAAAACAAACAAGTATATATTTACCCATTTCTGGTCATGTAGATTTATATTTCCATCTAGCGTCATCTTCCTTTTCCCTGGAGAACTTTCTCTAATATTTCTTGGAATGCAGAACACTTTGAGCAAAAAATGTTGTTGAAGTTTTTCAGCTATATCTCCTCAGGAGCCATGGTGGCACAGTAGTTAAGCACTGGACTGCCAACTGAAAGGTCGGCCAGTTGAACCCATCAGCCACTCGTCACGGTCTGCTTCTGTAAAGAAGCAGTTTCTTAGATCAACTTGATGGCAGTGGGTTTTTTTCTTTTTTTGTGTGTACTTGAAAAAGTATTTTACCTGTGTTTACTAAAGATATTTTTACTGGGTAGAAGGTTCTAAGGGATGTTGCTGTTGCATGCCATCAAGTGAATTCTGACTCATAGTGACCCTATAGGACAGAGAAGAACTACCCCATAAGGATTCCCAGACTGTAATCTTTACATGCCTTCAGTGCAACTTGGACTTCTTCCTTCACTACTATCGGTTCCTGATCATATGCTACCTCTTGAAATGGTTGAACATCAACCAATTCTTTTTGGTATAATGACTCTGTGTGTTTCTTCCATCTTCTTTTGATGCTTCCTGCATCACTTAATGTTTTTCCCATAGAATCCTTCACTATTGCAACTCTAGGCTTGAATTTTTTCTTCAGTTCTTTCTGCTTGAGAAACATTGAGCATGTTCTTCCCTTTTGGTTTTCTATCTGCAGCTCTTTGCACATGTCATTATAACACTTCACTTTATCTTCTTGAGCCACCCTTTGAAATCTTTTGTTCAGTTCTTTTGCTTCATCGTTTCTTCGTTTTGCTTTAGCTGCTTGGCTTTCAAGAGCAAGTTTCAGAGTGTCTTCTGACATCCATTTTGGTCTTCTTTTCTGTCTTTTTAATGACCTTTTGCTTTCTTCATGTATGATATCCTTGATGTCATTCCACAATTTGTCTGGTCTTTGGTCATTAGTGTTCAGTGCGTTGAATCTATTCTTGAGCTGGTCTCTAGATTCAAGGTGAGATATACTCAAGGTTATATTTTGGCTCTCATGGACTTGTTCTTATTTTTTCATTTTCATCTTGAACTTGCATATGAGCAATTGGCCCGTCGCTTTGTTCTGACTGATGATGAGTTTTTCCATGATCTCTTTCCTCAGATGTAGCCGATTTGATTCCTGTGTATTTCATCAGGTGAGGTCCATGTGTATAGTCACCGTTTATGCTGGTGAAAAAAGGTATTTGCAATGAAGAAGTCACTGGTCTTGCAAAATTCTATCATGCAATCTCTGGCATCATTTCTATCACCAAGGCCATGTTTTCCAATGATCCTTCTTCTTTGTTTCCAACTTTCCCATTCCAATCACTCCACCACCAACCCACTGCTGTCAAGTTGTGTCAATTCATCCTGATTGCATGTTTGATCAATTTCAGACTGCAGAAGCTGGAAAAAATCTTCAACGTCTTCATCTTTGGTCCTAGTGGTTGGTGTGTAAATTTGAATAATAGTTGTATTAACTGGTCTTCCTTGTAGGTGTATAGACATTATCCTGTCACTGACAGCGTTGTACTTCAGGATAGATCTCAAAATGTTCTTTTTGACATTGAATACAACGTCACTCCTCTTCAAGTTGTCATTCCTGGCATAGTAGACCATATGATTGTCTGATTCAAAATGGCCAATGCCAGTGAATTTAAGCTCACTAATTTTTTTTTTTTAATGCTTAGGATATCAATGTTTATGCATTCCATTTCATTTTTTGATGATTTCCAGTTTTCCTACATTCATACTTTGTGCATTGCACGTTCCAATTATTAATGGATGTTTGCAGCTGTTCTTCTCATTTTGAGTCGTCCCACATCAGCAAATGAAAGTTTCGAAAGCTTGACTCATCTATGTCATTAAGGTCGACTCTACTTTGGGGAGGCAACCCTTCCCCAGTTGTCTTTTGAGTGCCCTCCAACCTGGGGGGGCTCATCTTCTGGCACTGTATCAAACCATGTTCCCTGCTATTCATAAGGTTTTCACTGTCTAATTTCTTTCAGAAGCAGACTGCCAGGTCCTTCTTTCCAGTCTGTCTTAGTCTGGAAGCTCAGTTGAAATCTGTCTGCCATGGGTGACCCTGCTGGTATCTGAATACTGGTGTCATACCTTCCAGCATCATAGCAACATGCAAGCCCCCCAGTATGACAAATTGACATACATATAGGGGTGACATATTTATGCCTATTCCCCAGAAAGGTGATCCAACTAAATTGGGAATTATCAAACAATATCATTAATATCACATGCAAGCAAAATTTTGCTGAAGATCATTCAAAAGCGGCTGCAGCAGTATATTAACAGGAAACTGTCAGAAATTCAGGCCTGATTCAGAAGAAGACATGGAACCAGGGATATCATTGCTAATGTCAGATGAATCCTGGCTGAAAGTGGAGAATACCAGAAGGGTGTTTACCTGTGTCTAATTGACTATGCAAAGGCATTCAGCTGTGTGGATCATATCAAATTATGGATAACATTGTGAAGGATGGGAACTCCAGAACACTTAACTGTGATCCTGTGGAACCTTTACGTAGATCAAGAGGCAGTTGTTCGGACAGAACAAGGGGGTACTGATTGGTTTAAAGTCAGGAAAGATGTGTGTCAGGGTTGTATTCTTTCACCATACCTATTTAATCTGTATGCTCAGCAAATAATCTGAAAAGCTGGACTATATGAAGAAGAATGGGGCATCAGGATTGGAGGAAGACTCAGTAACAACCTACATTATGCAGATGACACAACCTTGTTTGCTGAAGGTGAAGAGGGCTTGAAGCACTTACTGATGAAGATCAGACCACAGCCTTCAGTATGGATTACACCTCAACATAAAACAAAAATCCTCACACTAGACCAATATGCAACACAATGATAAATGGAGGAAAAAATGAAGCTGTCAAGGATTTCCTTTTACTTGGATCCAGAATCAACACCCATGGAAGCAAAAGTCAAGAAATCAAACAACGCATTGCATTGGGCAAATCTGCTGCAAAAAACCTCTTTAAAGTTTTGAAAAACAAAGATGTCACCTTGAAGACTAAGGTGTGCCTAACCCAAGCCATGGTATTTTCAATTGCATCACATGCATTTGAAAGTTGGACAATGTATAAGAAAGACTGAAGAAGAATTGATGTCTTTGAATTGTGGTATTGGTGAAGAATATTGAATATACCACGGACTGCCAAAAGAAGGAATAAATCTGTCTTAGAAGTACATACAGAATGCTCCTTAGAAGCAAAGATGGTAAGACTGAGTCTTACATACTTAAGATATGTTGTCAGGAGGAACCAGTCTCTCGAGAAGGATGTCATGGTTGATAAAGTACAGGGTCAGTGGAAAAGAGGAAGACCCTCAATGAGATGCATTGACACAGTGGCTGCAACAATGGGCTAAAGCATAACAACAATTGTGAGCATGACACAGGATCAGGCAGTGTTTTGTTCTGTGGTACGTGGGGTTGCCATGAGTCTGAACTGATTCGATGGCACCTAATAACAACAACAACGATCTCTACATAAACAGATCTCCAGGTCTTTTCTCCCATGGAGCCGCTAGTGGGTTTGAACCACTGACCTTTGTTTAGCAGCAGAATGCTTAACCATTATACCACCAGGGCTTATTAGATTCTACGTAGACTTTTCTTTTTTTCCTTTGAGAACTTTAACAATATTGCTCTACTGTTTTCTCACTTTCATTGTTTCTGACAAGAAATTTGTTGTCATCTTTAGTCTGTCTGTAAAGCATTTTTTTTTTTTTATTGCTTTTAAGATACTCTCTTTTTTACTGGTTTTGAGCACTGTGATTATGATGTGCCATGGTATTGTTATCTTCATGTTTATAGCGCTTGAGGATTGTTGAGTTTCTTAGATCTACAGGCTTATGGTTTTGCTTGAATTTGTAAAATTTTTGGCCATGACTTTAAAAAAAAATTTTCTTTTTTTTTTTTTTTACCCCTTTTTTAGAGATTACAATTACAAATGCATTAGGCCTCTAGAAGTTGTCCCATAGCTCACTGATACTCAATTTATTAGTATTTTTTAATATCCTTTTTTTCTGTGTTTCATTTTGGGTACTTTCTATTGCTTGGTTTTCAAGTTTACGAATCTTTTCTTCTTCAGTATCTAATCTGATGTTAATTCCATCTGGGTTTTTTTTTTTTAATCTCATACCTTGTAGTTTTCATCTTTATGGGTCAGTTTTTTTTTTTATTAAACACTTTATTTTGAAATAATTGTGGGTTCATATACAGTTGTAAGAAATAATACAGCCAGATTCTGTATACTCATTACCCAGTTTCCTCCAATGATAACATCTTGGAAAATTATAATAGATCAACCAGGATATTGACATTGATACAGTCAAGATACACATTTCCATCACCACAAAGATCCCTCATTTTGCCCTTTTATCTGCATTCTCCATTTCAATCCAGTCAGTTCCAACACATAGTAACCCTCCAGGACAGAGTGGAGCTGCCCCAGAGGGTTTCCAAGGCTGTAAATCTTTACAGAAGCAGACTGCCATATCTTTCTCCTATGGAGCGATTGGGTAACCTTTCAGTTAGCAGCTAAGCACTTAGCCACTGTGCAACCAGGGCTCCTTTGCCCTTTTATAGACACACCTAATTTCCTTCCGCCCCCTTCTTAACTCGTATCCATTGCCATGAAGTAGATTCTGACTCCTACCCACTCTATAGGACAAAGTAGACATGCTTCTTGGTATTCCCAGGAGCGGCTGGTGGATTCAAACTGCCAGTCTTTTGGTTAGCAGCCCAACTCTTAAGCACTACACGACCAGGGCTTCCCTATGGCAACCACTAATCTGTTCCCCATTTCTATAATTTTGCTGTTTTAAGAATGTTATATAAAAGGAATCTTACAGTATGTAACATTTCAGGATTGGCTTATTTCACTCAGCATGATTTTCTGGAGATCCATCCAGATTGTTGTATGTATCAATAATTTGTTCCCTTTTTTTATTACAGAATAGTATTTCATGGTGTGGATATACCACAATTTAACTCCAAACTCATTGCCACTGAGCCAATTCCAACCCGTAGTGACCCTATAGGACAGAATGGAACTGCCCCATGGAGTTTTCAAGGAGCACCTGGTGGATTCAAACTGCTGACCTTTTGGTTAGCAGCCATAGCCTTAACCACTATGCCTCGAGGGTTTCCACAATTTAAAGGACATCTGGGTTTTTTCCAGGATTTAACTATCATAAATGAAGTTGGTATAGACATCCATATGCACGTTTTTGAGTGAAAAAAGTCTATATTTTTTCTGAGGTAAATACCCAGGAGTGCAATTGCTGAATCACATAGTAATTACATGTTTTGCTTTTTGACAAACTGCCAAATTGTTTTCCAAAGTCGCCAGATAATTTTACATTTCCATCAGCAATGTATGAGAGATCCAGCTCCTCCACATCCTTGCCAATATTTGATGTCACTGTGTTTTATTTTGGCATCCTGGTAGATGTGTAGTGATATATCATTGAGTTTTTAATTTGCATTTCTCTAACGGCTAATAAAGTTGAGCATCTTTTCATGTGATATTTGTGATCTGTGTATCTTCTTCAATAAAAAGCCTGTTCATGTCCTTTGCTCATGTTCTAATTGGATTTTTTTCTTTATTGTTCAGTTTTGAGAGTTATTTAAGTAGTCTAGATACTAGTTTTGTCAGATATGTGGCTTGCAAATATTTTCTCCCATGTTGTAGCTTGTCCTTTCATCCTTTTAACAAGATTTCTTAGACAAATTTTGTTTTAAATTTTGATGTAGTCCAACTTATCAATTTTCCTTTTTATAGATCATGCTTTTGGTATCAAATCTAAGAACTCTTTGCCTAGCCCTACCTACATCCTGAAGATTTTCTCCTGTGTATTTTTCTAAAATTTTATACTTTTACATTTAAGTCCATGAACTATTTTGAATTAATTTTTGTATAAGGCATGACACTTAATTCGATGTTTACTTTTTGCTTATGTATGCCCAATTGCTCCAGCACAATTTGTTGAAAAGGCTGTATTTCCTCCATTGAATGGCATTTTGACTTTTGTCAAAAATAAGTTGGGCATATTTGTGTGGATATATTTATGAGTTCTCTATTCTGTTCCATTGATCAATGTGCCTATTCCTCAGCAAATATCGTAGGTATATAATAAATCTTGATTATTGTAGGTATATAATAAATCAGGTAGATATATCATACTTTACTATTCTAGTTTTTGCCTCTCCATGTAAATTTTAAGGTAATCATGTCTATATATACGTATAAAATATCTTACTGGGATTTTTATAGGAATTACCAAAAAACTCTATATCAGTATGGGGAGAATTTTTTACCATTTAGTCTTCCCATCCATGAACATGGTATGTTTCTCCATTTATTTAGATATCCTTGGATTTCTTTTTTCAGCACTGTATAGTTTTTAGCACATATGTCTTGTATGTGTTTGTTAGATTTACGGTTGTTTTTTTTTTTGAAAGACTGAAAATGACATTTTATTTTTACTTTTGGTGTCCACATGTTCATTGCTAGTATATACGAACACAATAGGTTGTTGTATGTTTATCTTGTATCCTGAGACCTTGTTAAACTCACTTATTAGTTCTAGCAGGGTTTTTTTTTTTTTTTTTTTTTTTTGGTGGGGAAGGGGTTGGCATTTTCTACATAGACTATCATGCCATTTGCAAATGGGGACAATTTCACTTAATCAATTCTACTTCTGTAAGTCTTTTATTTCCTCTTATTGCCTTCTTGCACTGGCTAGATCTTCCAGCACTGTGTTGAATAAGACTAATGAAAGCAGACATTCATGACTAATTCCTGATATTAGGGAGAAAATATTACGTCTTTCACCATTAAGTATAATATTAGCTGTAGTTCTTTTGTAGACAATCGTTATAAAGTTGAGAAAGTTCTTCACTGTTCTTATTTTTCTTAGAATTTTTATCATGGGTTTTTCAAATGCTTTTTATAGATTGGTACAAGCATGTGATTTTTCTTCTTTATTCTGTTAATATGGTGCATAGCATTGATTTTTGAATATTAAACCAGCCTTGCGTCCTTGGAGTAAACCTCAAGGTCAGATTATATTATCATCATGCTTCAAGGGACCTTCTGCTGATATGCTAGTCCCTGTCTATAATGCTTTCTTCTATCTGATACTTTGACTTGCAAACTCTAGCCATCTTGGTCTCACTGGACTATCAGCTGGATATCCTTAACTCACAGTTTCTACTGGACTCTACTTAGGTTTCCCCTCCCCACACTGCAGCCTGAAAACTCTCCCAAGGCAGTAAATCTAATGGCATTCATAGGGCTCACATCATTTGTTTTCCATCTCCCTGGGATCACTATTTTTCATTGCCTAATGTCCTAATGAAAACTGTTGTTTCATATATTTTATCTATTTTTTTGGTTATTTCAGGTGAGCAAGTAAACCTGGTCCCTGTTACTCCTTTATGGACAGAAGGTCAGTGTCTGCTTTTGATATCTACAAAATGTGACTGGAATAAATCATCTCTCAGGCTACTTCCAACTCTATTATCATACAATTCTAGCTTGAAGTTTAAGTTCATAGAGTGCATAGGGTCATTGCTCTCCTTTTCTAAATGTGGAACAATTTATCAGAGGACTGACTTTTAAAAGAGTTTTAAAAGCTAACACATAAATAGGCTTGCTAAGTACTAGTTACTCTTCTAATCCACAGTTCTTTATCTGCAACCCAAAAAACCAAACCCAAATCTGTTGCCATGGAGTCGATTCTGACTTGCAGAGACCCTACAGGACAGAGGAGAACTGCCACATAGAGTTTCCAGCTGCCGACATTTTGGTTAGCAGCCAAGCTCTTTACCACTGTGCCACCAAGGCTCCTATCTGCAACCAGTGGGGCCAATTTTTGTATTTTCCTATTTTAGAAAGGTATGTTTATCAAATATAAACTTATGCTCCAGTTTGAGTCTGATGCAGCACTAGTAATCAAATACATTTATTTTTCTGTAACTAAAATATGAATATTAATACTCAGTAGGATAAATAAGGGTACTGCATAGCCAATTCCCATTCAGGTCAAATTTTATTATCAAATAAATTTGTCAGTTCTTGTCTCCATTAAAGCTACAAAAAAACTTTTTGGTTTTTAGATGTTTAAGTTTCAAAATTTCAAGTAAGGGTTTATATATTATACTGAACCTGAGTCTGGTGTAATTTGACTTCTCTAACAGACCAGATTACCTAGTAGTTGTCTAACATGGTAGTTAGATATCTTAGGATAACTTTTGATTGTATCCATATTTGAAAACTGGCTCCCAATTGTGTTTGCTGAGGGCCCTGTTGGATATTACTAATGCCCCAGCTTACCCCAGTCTCCTCTTTAGATTCTTCAAATTCACTCTTGCTTGTCCAGGTTGTGCCCTGCAGAGAATTCTGGGCAAACTGAGTAATTAGGGGCTGAAATTCAGTCTGTGCTTCACTCCACAAATCCTGTGGCCATCCATCCTAATGTGCAGGGCTATATCTGCTGAAAAGAAAAGGCATGTTACTCTAAAGCATAGACGGGTGACCCATGGCTACATGAGGTCCTGCCCTGGGTCCCCTAACCCTGCTACCATGGAGGCAAGGTAAAATGACCCTAGCAGGGATTCCCAAAAATATTTGCAATCTGAGTACCTAGCACCTATAAATGTGGCAAGCTGAGGTAGCTTTTAAGTCACCCTGACTTTTCCTTATTAATATATTGCCCTAGTTATTTAAGTTCAACTTTATGCCTCCTTCTTATACTCTATGTTTTCTCAGAAAGCTAGGTAAACACCAGGCAGGCTCTCATATGCCATATTCCTAGAGGACTGTCTTCTCCACAAAGCTCTAGTTTTATGCCTAATCCACATGTAATACTATGCATTATTCGTTACTGAAGAGAGAAGTGGAAAGAATGTGGACACAGTTAAAATCAATTTACCTTTGGAGAACTATTTGGATTTATATTTAATATGTTGAGGGAAAAGAGATCCATATTCATGTTTAAACATTTTTAATCAGATAAGCAGGACATAGTTCCCTCTTGTCTTTGTCCTTGCTGTCAAAACTTTGGTTTGGACACTAGTTTTTATATCAACTGTTCTGCCATAGTTTTACAACTAATTTTTTTGTTTTTGTTTTTGCTTAATTTGGTCCCTTTTATTCCACCAATATTTATTTCCTTTTGGTTACTTCTTCCTATCCTTCTTATTTTAGAATCACATGGAAGGTACTTGGTAAAAATATAGATTTCTGGGTTCTACCAGAGGCCCACAGAATCAGACAAGAATCACTGATTTAAAGTCAAACACTTTGAAGGCACGTCCTACTCCAGCTCCGGAATCCTGGAAACAATGCTATGCACAGGATAGCTTTTGTTTGAATTTCCTTTTATTGCCTTAATGTTAGATAAGGCAGAGATATTCTTGCTTTATAAATAAACAAAATTCTTTGCTTTCAGACTGAGGTTTGTTGTTGTCTGCCCTTGAGTCGATTCCGATTCATAGCAACCCTACAGAGTAGAATTGCCCCATAGAGTTTACTAGGCTGAAATCTTTACAAGACCAGAATGCCAGGTCTTTTCCCCTGAGGAGCGAGTGGCTGGTGGATTTGAACCATCAACCTCTCCATTAGCAGCTGAGCTCTTAACCATTGCACCACTTGGGCTCCTTAACTGAGATTTAGAGGTGTGTTTTTAACTTCCTCCTGCATAATTAAAGGTGTAAAATATCCTTTCCAACTCACTGCTATTGACAATGACAAAGAAATTTGTTTTTCAATAATGCGTTATCACGGTATGTGGAAGTGTTTGGAGGGCGGGGAGCAAACAGTTTTCTCTCCCAGACAACAGTGCCTTACCATAACCTTGACACGATGCACATTCATTTTACACTATACACAGTAGTCAGGGAGAAAATTAAAACTCCTGCTATTATCTCCCCCCAAAGACTGATAACCTTCTCACAGGAGGCTCAGGCATGCCAAGCCTGCACCTATCTCATCCATCTTATACTGATCTATTAACCAACATGCCAGCAGTAGACAGACAATCCCTGACACTCTCACCTCTCCAGCTTCCATTTCAATGAGCATTTATTTAGCCTTTTAATCTAAACCCTGTACTTTTTTTTTTTTAAACGTAATTCCACGTATGTCTAGGTTTAAAATTCCAGTCTAGAAACATACAGAATTGGAAGCTCGAAAAATCTTAATTACTGGATTTCAAAGACTAAGGCTAAATAAATCAGTTTCATGAAATAGAAAAATTGAGTAGCCTGCGCTTCACTGATTCACCAGAAGCCAAAATTTGTGGTTAAAAATGAAGTAAAATTGGTAATTTGGACGTTCAAATCTAAGCCCAGATATTTGCTGAAAAATAGTAACAGATGCATACCAAAAAAAAAAAAAAAAAAAACCAAACCCATTGCTGTCGAGTCAATTCTGACTCATAGCGACCCTATAGCACAGAACAGAATTGCCCCACAAGGTTTCCAAGAAGTCCTTGGTGGATTCAAACTGCTGACCTTTTTGTTAGCAGCCATAGCTCTTAACCACTATGCCACCAGGGTTTCCACAGTTGCATAGTAAGGGAAAATAATCAATATTTTATAAAAACGAACCCCAAATAATTAGAAGTTAAGAAGACTATAGTGTTATTCAGCTTTCCATTATTCAGATAACAAAGCTTGTTTTGAGTAACTGTCAGAAAAAGCGCAGTGTAAGGCATCAAGGACATCTGAATAGAACATGGCACTTTAAACTAAGGGCCTAATAACAATTTCTCAGAATCAAAGAGAAGTTAAAACACATAGATGTTATGAAAAAACAAGTTTATCTACTTTCATGGATTGAACTGTGTTTCCCCCAAAATATGCATTGAAGTCCTGGTCTTTGTACCTGTGGATGTGGCTCTGTTTGCAAATATGTTTTGTCTTTTGTTATGTTAATGAGTCAATACCAGAGTAGAGTGGGTCCTAAAGCTAATCACTTTTGAGTTGTAAAAAGAGCAGAATAGACAGAGAGACATAAGCAATGAATGGGAAGACAGACAACAAGGAATGCCAAGGAAAACCAAAACTGGTAAACCAAACCCATTGCCATCTAGTCGATTCTGACTCATAGCGACCCTATAGGGCAGAGTAGAGCTGTCCCATGTAGTTTCCAAGGAGCACCTGTTGAATTTGAACTGCCGACCTTTTGGTTAGCGGCCATAGCTCTTAACCATTATGCCACCAGGGTTTCCAAGGAAAGCCAAGGAATCCTAAAGATCCACAAGGAATATACCAAGGAGACTCCTGGGACTACCAACAAAGAAAGACCTCCTTTTAGAGCCACGCCCTGGATTTGAACTCCTAGCCTCCTGAACTGTGAGAAAATGAATTCTGTTTTTATAAAGCCACCAATTTGTGTTATTTTTTTGTTATGGCAGTACCAGGTAACTAAGGCCATCTACTCACTCCCACTTCCAGAGTTAACGTGTTATAACAGTATTACTTTTGTCAAGTTTTTTCGAGTGGAATGTTTCTATTAAAAACATGTACTGAATTATTTTGTAATCATTCCAGAGCAACGCAATATCAACACAGCAAAAGTTTGGGCCAAGTTTGTGTAAAGTCATACTGGGAATGGAGAGGATGACTCCACCGAGGGAAACAGATAATCACCCCCTCAAAATGCAGTTTAGCCTTTGCATAGTGTAAAATAGAATCTTTTTTTTGTCGCGAAATAGAGCTCTCTCTTTCTCTCTTTTTTTTTTTTAACTGATGAGGTTGTTTGTGTCTACATGGGATATGCCAGATGGAAAGGTTTACTCATTAGAGGCAGCTGTTTTAGCAAATTACCTCACTATAGCATAATGGCAGAGTATAACCACCTATTGAAGAAAATCCTTTCTCTTCCCAGTGAGATCATGAAAACTAGAAACAATTTCAATGAGATTTTTGATTTACTTTGGAAATGGTTCAGTTGGACACATGGGTGATAAGATGAGGTATTTTGTGTTCATATTTCATTCAATATTTATATATAACAGTGTAAATATAGGATATAGATTTACAATTTAACCTCTTTTTCAACTAACTGATTCATTATCTTTGGGGGATGATCTCATTAGTTATTTAAGTACGAATGATTCTACTGGGGAAGATTTTTCCCTTTACGATGTCCCATTTAAAACATACATGTGCCTTATACATGATCATAGGTCTTAGTTTTGTATTGGAGCCACATCCATATAGCATTATTATTGAGATTCTGCTAAAGAAGAGATCTGACACTCAGGGTTTCCTTGACTAGCAAAATCCCTTTAGTTCTTCAGATAAAATATCTTGAATAGGATGCAATAAAAAACCTACTTTATATTGGATTTTAACAAGGGCACATACAATAATATATATATATGTCTTTAGAATTCATAAAGAGTTTATATACCATATTTTTTATGCAAATAATAACTGTGCCCTCCCCCAGTGAAGTATTTTCATGAGCACGCTATGCTAATTTTCTTTTACAACAACATATTTTAAAAAAATAGACATTGTGGCATTTATGACAATACCTCATGGGGGAGGGCGTGGTTGGCAAACAAACATGCAAGGAGCACATTATTTGTGTAAAGATAAGGTATGCATATATATTCTTATTTTGTCCTCATAATAACCCTATGAAGTATATTATTATTTGTTTATCAGAGGTGGAAATTTCAACTTCAGTTGTTTGATGATTTTCAGTGGGTCAAAGAAGCTATTAGGTGATGAAGCCACTCCAGGTAATTTTCAACAAGGGTCAATCTCTAACTTTATCTAAAGGCATCCAGTTGGAACCACAATACCAGGAAACATTCACCTGAATTGCAAAGACACTTGAAAAAAAAAAAAAAGACGTGTATTGCTGCAATGGGTACCACGATATGGTAAAGTTTGAGAACTTACTTGTTTATGTGTAAATTTTCATGATTGTAATTCATTCCATTTTCCATGACACCTTGTTTATGTCCAGGATTAATGTCACATAGTTAGTGGAAGGGCTGAAAAGTAGATGCCATAACTAAACCATTATGCAGGCCTGTTATCATGCAGGTCTATCTCCCTGGCTTTCAGTGCTGAAACTCAATGAAAGAGTATAGATTGAGAGTTCGTTATTTTTCTTGTAAACTCAATTAATATTTATAATAGTTTAGACTTTAATTTTCGTTACTTGACATGGCTTTTAGTAGAGCTGGATTTTACAAATTTTTTTTTTTTTTTTGTAAGTAAACAGACTTCATTGATTTCTCCCTATATATATTAACTTTCTTTTTAATATGTTCCTCATCAGGATGTCCTCATCTCGTATACATCTTGCTATTAAAATATAACATTATACATATATATGTGTGTAATATTATATATATATGTATGCTTTAATGGCCACAAGACTAGTTGCTGAGGGCATTAAAAGTCTATTATCCTTTGACTCCTTCTTAATAGATCTTAATCTGTTGGGCTCTGGTCCAAAGAAATGATGGGTGGCCTCCAGAAAGTGTGGAAACCTTGCTCAAGTAGGCTGTCTAGAGTGTCAACACAGCAGTAGGGTAAATGCTCACTCAACCTGGAGAAGCGATGGAGGTGGGTGAATTAAAGGAGCCTCTCGTGAGGCACAAAGGTTCTCTGCAAATCAGGATACATTGCATGGGGAAATTCTCACTTCCTCTTAAATGATCCTTATTCCTGTGTCTGTCTTTGCATATTTCCACTTTCTTTCAACAGTACCGTGGTGAGACCCTGTGGTGAGGTCATCAGTAACAATTGTGGGACAAGGAGAAAGATGGCTTCCAGGCTCAATGGTTACCAGAGTTAGAACAGGAAAGAAGAGCTCCCTCTCCTGCCAGCAAATGCTGGAGCTCTGAGTAATTTAAGGAGACTCCATACTTGCTCACAACTTAGTTTCTAAGCAAATTTTCAAAATACAAGCCAGCTGTACATTCAGTGAACAGAACCCCTCATGTTTTTTTTCCTAGCTGAACTATTCAGGAAGCAATGGGCCCATTCTCTCGCCTGAAATGTCTTGCATGTGACAGGCACCCTCAAGAGATTTTTAGTTGTGTTTGGTTCTGGTTGTCACATTTACACACAAAGTAGCAAAACTGGGAGAAACCAAACCCATTGCCGTTGAGTTGATTCCCACTCATAGACACCTTATAGGACCAACACCCGTTCCCCGCCCCCCACAAAAAAAAAGCCCTATAGGACAGAATGGTTTAAAAACAAGACTTGCAGAAAAATCTGATATGGTAAACAGATTAAGGAAGACTTCTCAGAGACTTGGGGCAACTGGACCCTAAAAAACAGAAAGAACTGGTAACAACATGGCTGATGCTGACTTAACTTTCATCTAATACAGAATGGTTGGCAACCAGTTCTGTTTGTGCTTATTTATTACCAAAATTATTCACAGCAATTACCTGAGTCCTTAATCAAATTTCAACTGCTCTTGAATATTCTGAAATGATTATTCTTGAATTATGTGCAGTATCTCTCGTTCTTTTTTTTTTTCTGAGAAATTCAAATGTGCACAAGCTTTTTTTCTCTTGTTCGTATTAGCTTAATATATGGTTTTCTTAGGTCTTTTCTATAGTAGTTCACTACCTCCCTTAATCTTTCAGTGTTGTCATTGACAAATTCAACTATTTTGCACTGCATCAATCATCCAGGTTGCTAATAAATATACCGGAGAATAGTGGTCCTAAACTTGATTGATCCCAAGGGAGTTTTCCTATTAATCGCTTCAGTCTTAAGGCTAGCCATTTGTTCTTATTCTTTGTGTCCTCCCCCATTAACTACTCTTCATTGTATGTGCAGATTTAAAATATTCACACCAAAATGGTTTACTTTTATTATTTTCTTAGCATTTCTTATGAACAGTTGTCCAGTGTGTCCATAATTTACCTGGGTCTTAGAGACTGAAACTATGCTTGTGTATAATGAGGGTGTTTGCTGGATGACCTCTTTACTCTCACATCCCAGGATCTATCTTTGTCCCAACTAAAAACCAAACAGGTGCCAAGGCCTATCACAGAGAAGAATAATTAGCCCATCCATTAATTTTGGTCCTGCTAACACATCTAGTGTTAACTCTAATCACTTGTAGATTTTAACTGAGCTCTACCCACTACTACTGTTTATAAGTGACATAGGGTCGCTATGAGTCGGAATCAACTCAAGGCCACTGGGTTTTATGGGTTAGTAAATTATATTCGATTTGATACACATCTCATAAGAGGACTCAGCCTCAGTTGACTTTTACACAAGTCCTTGTATAAAAGCTGAAGTTTCTAAGCTAAAAATTAAAAATATGTAAGAACGATAGAGATGTAAGAACATGAAACTAAAGCTATGATTGTTATTATTTTTGGTAAATCCATATGTATGATTTATATGTAGAGCTATATTTTTTTTAAGTATTAATGTGGTTTAATTTGTTGCGTTTTAAAAAGCCTTAGTATTAGTAACACAACAATTAGTATAGTTAACACCTTAGCATTTAGCGATAAATCCCTAGGCTGCCTGTATATAAAAAATATATATATATACACATATGTATATATATATATATATATACACATAAACTTTTAAAAACATTTTTTTTCCCTCATCAAATCCAAAGATTCTACATACATTTCTGGCATTACTTGAAATCGTTTGTCGCCAGACAGCATAACCGGGCTCTTGTCACAGCAATGCTATGTGTTTGCCCTGCAGAGTTTCCTGCTTGCTGAGCTCTGGTCTGATAAGAGGCACCAATCACAAGATGCATCACCCTAACCACAAAACAAAAGGGTCTCATAGGGCCATCATCCACGACGAGATGTAACAAAGTCTGCCAAATTCAGAGTCAGTCTTGCTCTTCTCTGGGAAGCACAGCATTCCTTTGAAGGAAAATCCCTGCCCCATATGTGTTTGCAGCTCCTGAACTATTTATAGCCTGCAGAGTATTCTAGTTATTAGCGGTACCATTTTTGATAATTATTAAGAGCAATAAAGCACCCACTCCATCCTGATATCTGCTGCTGCTCATTTTGACAATTGCTAGTTACGCTACTATAAAGTCAATAGTGTTCATACTTATATTGGTAATAAGAATAATGAGCATCATGTATTGAGGCCTATGGGATGAGCCGCTTTGATACATTCTTGTAACTACCTCTAACAACATTCTTACAAGCTAAGTATTATTAGGCCCATTATACACTTGAGCACACTGAGGCACACAAAGGTTTTAATAACTTGTAATAAAGTTTGAAAGCAAGTCTTTGATGGGGCCAGGACAGGAACTTTGGCCTGTTCGATTCCAAGTCTTGACATTCTACCAAATCACTTTGGGCTTTTAGAAAAAATTCCCACAATATATGAGTTAAATACAAGTAATTGCCCCTATTTTCTTTCTTTTAAACAGTATCATTAGAAAAAGTTAAAATTTTTCATGGAAATAGTTCTAAAATATATCCCATACTGTCTTGCATCATTGCATAAGGGCCACCTCCAAGAAAAGCACCATGTCTGTTGGGGAACCTGGGCATCCAATAGAGAAATCTAGGCTTTGAAGCTGAGCTTACCTCCTTACCAATCCAGTGAGCAATAATTTACCTTCTTGAACCAGCAATTTACTTGCCTGTGGAAACTGGAAACAATGCCAATAAGTTTACTGAACTATTCTGACGGTTTAGTCGTATGAAGCATGTCAAGCACCCAGATGAAAATAACAATTACTATTCATTAATGTCAAGTCTGAGCTATAGTGGTTATTTCCATTTGCTTTATGGATTCTCTTGTTCTTAGAAAGCAATATAAAGAATGGATTTAAGTGTTCTGGCTGCAGAATTGGTCAGACTGGCATAAATGGTGGCTTCTGTTGTTGTGAGCAGCCTGCAGAGTGGGCAGCCCCCACAGAAAACAGACTGGACTGTCTCTGGCATCTGTGGCCTTTGCCACCACCCTTTCTGCTCCTGTGGGCCCCACTCTCCCTGTCACCAGCTGAGTAATTTCATTCCAGCACTTGGGAATATTTGGGTCATTAGGATCCCTTTGCTAGTCCACCAAAGGTCATCTGGCCCCAGGGCTATGTCACAGAAGCAGGTCTAAGCGGGAGAGAGACAAAGGACTTTGGGAAACTGAGCCCTTTGGGGGACTCTGTGGTGAGTCAGTTCAGGATAGTGGTGCACTTCCAGGTCCAGAGCATCACAGCCTTGAGATGTGACCAATCCTGCTTCCCACAGGCAGGAATGATGAATGTCCTTCAAGTTCCATGGCCAGAAAGAGTACCTGAGAGGTGGGTGGGGCTCAGTATCTGCATTTCTATGATCTAGCTGTGTGACCTGGGGTAAGCCATTGTGCCTCACTCTTCTTCCCTATAAATGGGGACAGCAAGCCCCATATCACTGTGTTGTGAAGAGGATTAAATGAGTGGGTGTGAAAGCACTTGGTAAAGTACAAATTGGTGTAACATGCCCCTTTTCATTGTTCATGCTCCACCTGATTCAACGAAAAACTTGCAAAGTAGGAAAGGCTGACATCATTACTGTCACGATATCATCAACTTTTTACAGGCTAGGAAATAGGGGATAAAAGAAATCAGGTGATTCATCCAGGGTTACATGATAAGTAGAAATGGTTTGAATGTAGCCTGTTTCTGACTCCAAACCTGCATGTGCTCCTGCCAGGGCAGCACATAGTCCTAAGGCATCATGTTCCATGTGCATCTTCCCGGAGCATTTGGTCTCTTTGTGCTGCTAATGGAGGCAGCTCCCCTGCACAGATGTCTGAGAACTCTCACTGTGGATCTCATTCTGGAGCCCTGCACAATAATCCTTCCCTGGTCTTTCCCACAAATAGCAATTAGCCTGGGAATAATCACCAGATCCTAACCCGATCTTTAACTGCTCCATCTCCTCCACTTACCATCTCTTCCTCATCCATCCATGCACACATCGTGCAAAATTCTAGTTCACTAGCACTTTAGGCTCTAGGGAGCTCAATCCAATGCCTTAAGCACTTAGCTCTCTTTGTTCCCCACCACACCCAACCCACCTGCGCCTTTTTTTGAAGTGGTGATAATAATGTGATTTCCCTAACGGGTTTTTTGGACATGAAATGCTACTTCACAATTGAATGGCCATAGCACAAGGTGATAAAGAATCCATAACAATAGCTGTTGTACTGTACCTTACTATTCTAATTATATATTTTATTAGAAGCCATATACCTCTTAAAGCCAGCATTTCACCTGCCTCCTTTGCCTTGTAGAAACCCTGCTGCTGCTTTGACAATGGGTAGTAGTAAAGCTAATGGTCTTTTCCAAACCCTTTCTTAGATTCAGAGGAAAAAAGAGAAAGGAAGAGAGAAAGAGAAATCACACAGTCATTTCCAGCCATTTGTGTTAAAATACAAAGAAAACAAGGCGCATTCAAAAATGGTGTGCTAGGCAGCCTCCATTAATATTTATTTTGGCATTAATATTGATCAGAAAGTACTTTGTGGCTGGGCTTTGTTGCCTTCCCTGATGTCCTCAAGCTCCTTGTTATTCAAGCTGGTGGCCATTAGCTCTAGTCCTGCTCTGTGCCCAGAGCCTCCAAGAGGTTTGGCGGGCCTCCAGCTCACTTACGCTTAAATGGACACTCAAGCGCCGACGGACACACAGCTAAATAGAGGCCAATAATTCAATACAGTATGACTGTACTGGGGCTGCTAGTAAATCCATCAAGCAGTAAATATCATCTGAAGCCAATGCAAGCTTTTATCTTTCCAATTTTTTTGTATGTCTGAGTGAAGCCCAGGCATTCAGCGAATCATGTAATTTATTCTGCAGTGCTGAGCCCGGGCTGTCTCAGACATCATATTGACTTTTTTTTTTCCATCTGTCAGGGGCAGTCAACAGCTCCACTGTTGTGGGAGTGCATCACATTACATCTATTTATTTATTTATTTCCACGTCTTCTTTGTAGCATGATTGGACAAGAACACATTATCTCAGATCAACGAATGCTAAGAAAAGCATCTGAACATCATTACAACAGCATGTTAAACATTTGTCCTACCCAGTTTGTTAAATCAGCAAATGTATTTCCAGCAAGTGCTTGTAATTGTTCATAAAGGGCTCCCTACTGCAGGGTTTCATTAAGCTGAAAATATGGCCTGTTATTTTCTTCAGCTCTGAGGTCAGCAGTGATGCCAATATATTGTAAATAATGCTGAACAGCTGGTGTGTTGACTTGCTCTCTGCGTGCGTGTGTGTGCACACAGTCACACACCTAACTGTATCTCTGAATGTTGCTCAAATATTTTGTGCACTTGTAAATGATTGTGTAGGTCAATACGATGTAAAGTAGGTAATTTTGTCTGTATGTTTACTTGGCCAAGTTAATGCTTTGGGTATAGCTTACAACAGTTAGAAAAACATCTTGCTTCCTAATCAATCAGAATTTAGATTCAGAACAAAGCTCTTTTGGTTACTACTGCTGTCTTATTACAAATTTAGAAATTGTAGATGCTATAAGTGGAATGTTCTATAGGACTCTCTTAGACCTCCTTCTGCGTAACCTATAAAATTAAAGAGTGAGGCAGGAAGAAGACGGATTTCCCCAAAGTCCTTCCCTTCCTAATGAGGTTTGAGGCTGCTAAGGACAGACCCAGCCAGTCGTACACACAGTGACGAGATGATGACACCCCAAGTATATGCTGCTTTCTCTTGAAGCCATTCCGCAGAGCCGCCAGCCCTTTCCAAAGGCCTCCGAGATTCAGCTTGACTCACAGTTGAATAAATTTGGATTTGATTAGTACCCCACTTTGGAAGCACACATCACAGAAGAGTATTTTAGAAGTAAGTTCCTCCATCTTCTCTGAGTAGATAAATGCGTCTCATGAATATACTTCATAGAAGCTTCAATGCAGACTGCAAATGATGCGGCGACTTAGAATGAGCTGTGCTGATTGCCTAACTCCCCTTAGAAATAAGTTTAAAACAAGACTTACAAATCTTTTCATGTATGGTTGTAAGTGAGGCAATTCATATTTTAAAAATAGCAGAACCAACATTGTTGTGAGAACCTGGCTCTTCCATATGTATGATCAGTTTATTGTTTTTTTGAATAACATCTCATGCCATTGGAAGGTTATGCATTCTTTGAGAAAATACTTGTGGGTTGTACTTGGTAGAAAATATCTCCCTGTGGACTGGTGGTAAAAAAATGACTCTGTGTTTTATACTCCATTATTAGTGTCACTACCTTAGAAAATATCAAATTGGCTTTCACTGCCACATCTGACCAGGAGAATCTGGATAAACATGAGTTTTATTCTGAGATTGGATAAAATCATTTCTCACATCCTTGGGTGTGTAGTTAGATGCATTCTTCTCCATGTGGTAGAGAGCATCAATGTGTATGCTCAATCCCCCTTTATTAACCTCTAGTTAGAAAGTCCTGCACAGTACATGTCACTTTTAGTATTCCAAAGAGCAGCCACACTGTCTTTCTAAAGAAACACATTAAAAGGCAACTCACTGAGCCATTTTCTAACACCTGAGAGCAATTAATGTAAGCAGAGACAGGAAACATCATCAATTATTTAAAATAAAATGAATATGTAATGCTGACCTTCTCCAACTGCCATCAGTTGTATACTTACACCTGAATAAACTCAGGGGAACACAAATCCACAAGGCACTTTACGTTGCAGTCTGCAGCGAGATAGGGGCTGGTCACAGGGAGAGCTCCTGGGAGGGGTTCTGGAGAGCCTGAGACAGCCTGATGAGGCAGGGAGTGACCTCTAGCTCCATGAGCACAACCCCACCTGGGACCAGCTGTTCTGGATGAACTCTTCTTGCCCACTGGGCTTTTCCAAATATATTCACTTGTTTCCAATTTCTTTATTTACTTTATTTCCCCACCAGGTTAAGGGTGACAGCTAACATTTTTGTTATGTATACGTAGTTCTAAACATAAATATATATGTGTATCTATATCAGAGCCCTGGTGGTACAGTGGTTAAGAGCTCGGCTGCTAGCAAAAAGGCCAGAAGTTCTAATCCACCAGCCACTCCTTGGAAACTCTCTGGGGCAGTTCTACCCTGCCCTATAGGGTTGCTATGAGGTCAGAATTGCCTCAAAGGCAATGGGTTTGTTTTACATATGTATATACATGTATATAAACCCACCACTGCCGTCCAGTCGATTCTGACTCATAGCGACCCTACAGGACAGAGTAGAATTGCCCCATAGAGTTTCCAAGGAGCACCTGGTGGGTTTGAACTGCCGACCTCTTGGTTAGCAGCCATAGCACTTAATCACTACGCCACCAGGGTTTCCTATGTATATATATATTCTAAGAACATTGGTGGTTCAGTGGTAGACTTCTCACCTTCCAAATGGGAGACCTGGGTTCAATTCCCAGCCAATGCACTTTATGAGCAGCTACCATCCATCTCTGGTGGCTTGTGTGTTGCTATGATGGTGAACAGGTTTCAGCAGATCTTCCAGACTAAGAGAGACTAGGAAGAAAGGCCTGAAGATCTACTTCCAAAAATGAGTCAATGAAAACCCTACAAGTGGTAATGGTCTGATCCACAACCAGTCATGGGAATGATATAGGACTGGGCAGCATTTTGTTCTGTTGTGCATGGAGTCACTGTGATTTGGGGACTGACTGAACAGCAGCTGACAACAACCACATACATACTCTATTGCTGCTTCTGTTAGGGGCCGTAGAGTCTATCTCGACTCATAGAAACCCCATGTGATAGACTAGAACTGCCTAGGGTTTTCTAGGCTGTAATTTTTATGGGAGCAGATGGCCAGGTCTTTCTTCCATGGAGCTATTGGGTGGGTTTGAACTGCCGACCTTTCACTTAGCAACCTAGTGCTTAACTGTTGTGCTACCAGAGCTCTTTATATATTCTATTACATGTGTTTATTTAATCCCATAAAGTCACTAGCCCTTCTCTCTCTCTCTTTTTTTTTTTTTCTTTTCATCTTTTTTGGCCTTCTCTCTGCTAACTTTTCCTTGAAAAAAATAGGAAATGGTGAAGGTAGGCCATGTTTATTTAGGAAGCTCAGAGAGATGTGTTTATATAGCTGTACTAGCCATTTGCTGGAATTAAATGAATCATCCGATTTCTGAACAGAGGGTCTTTCTACAAATATGAGAGCCTAGACATTCAGGGCAATGTCACTGACTGGAGATTGGGGGAGGGCGCGTCAAGGGAAACGGAGTTTATTACCTAATGTAATTGCTGTGCATGACATAAGGCATGAGCCAGGTTTTGGCAGAGCAGTGGCTGAAGATTTTCAGAGCAAAACCTATTAGACATAAAGTACAAAAAGTCCTTTGTGACTGTTCAAGCTAAACAAGACTTGAAGGGCCGGTGCCTGTTTTTCCCCTGACTTGTATTAGTGGTTCCAAGAAAACTCACAGAGGGCCTCATGCAGAATGACCCAAGCTTCCAACAGGGTCATCCTCTTCTGATCTGCCTACAGCTATTCTGGGGCTTTGGCTAATAGTCTTGGTTGTAACTTTCAGTCATGGCCACAAAGGGAAAGCTGATTATTAGTTTCTAGGACCGGATTTATCACAGAGCTATTCCTAAGGCTGTTATTAAGAATCTAACATAAAGCATCTATTTATTTATTTCTTTTAGGAGATTGCCTATTCAAGTTGGCATGGAGACCGATCACTAACACTTTTCATTTGAAAAGCACTAAAAAAAGGGGAAAAAAAAAAAGGAACAAAAAAGGCAGGGAAAACCATTTGTTAATGTTGGAGAATTAAAATTACACATAAACAGCAAAAAGTTCTTTATGTCAATTTTTCTAATAGTATAGCCAAATGAAGCTTTGTTCCTTTTAACGTGCCTTTCAACACGGCGTTATGCATCTTCACCTTTAATGTGAATTAATGGCTTTAGGGAGAGAGCTAACATGAAGAATGCTTTCTTCACTGCCTCTTTATCACTACCATATTGGATTTCCCCTCTCACACAAAGAAAGGATGCTAGGGTTCAGAAATCCATTTCAAGAAAGCAGAGCTAGGATAGCGTAAGCAAAATCCATAGACAGCACGAAACTATCTTCTCACCCAGAAATTCCTGATTAAGCAGTAATCTGTGCCGCCAAGGGGGCGGGGATATCCCCACTACTGTGCCGTGAATTGCCTTTACCCTACGTGGTAGCACAGCTGCGGGGTAAGTGGTGGACTCTTGAGTGTCATAAATCCAGTTATTTCAGTAGCATATACTCTGCAGTGTCCACATACAGGGCACGAATCTTAACAAAGCTAGATTAGGTTGTCATAGTTAGGAAATCACGAGTACAAAAGGAAATATGATTTAAATATATTTGAAGAAAGTATTACAGAGCTCATGATTCTGGGAAATTCGGGAGTTTTATTAAGGATGAATACCCAGGAAGCTATATCCCTATCCAAAATTTTGTAGAAAATTCTCTCGCAGCTCCTGTGTCCCTCAGAACAATAGAGCCCAGAAAACACAACTAAAGAGAGGAACACATCCCTATACATAGAACCTAAACAAGAATTTTAACAGGCATTTTAAATAAAAACTGCTTGTAAATAGCAGCCATTGCAGAAATCTCTGCAGAAACCAGTACTTAAAACCTCGTCCCTGAGACTCTGGGCTGTGTCATCTTAGAGCAACTGCACGTGGAGAGACTGAGAATTCCATGCTGCCCAAGCCTTCTCAGCGCAGAGCACATGGAAGGCAGACACTAATGATGAACGGATGAACAGAACGAGGAACAGTAATGAGCAAGACAGACACACTCCTCTTAATCATACCAAGGAAGGGTCTTTTTCATAATAAGAAAGTGTTACCAAAATCTCTTGCCAAAGAGAGCAGAGGCTTAGCTTGGTTTTTATGTCAGGGAGGTAAGCCCGGGTGAGGGCAGGAATGACAAGTGGCTGGCGTATTAGTCAGAGGGACCACTATCATCTGTTTGACATTTGTGGAGGAGTCAGAACATAAAAAAAAAAAAACACCTTTTGTACCTCTTTTAGTTATGAGGTGTCAATGGCATATTTCACTCTGCTTCATGTAATGTTTTCATCATTGTCTTAACATCACATCTGCATATTGTTTTTGGAAAAAATACTGTTACATTTGGAAAAAGATTCCCAGCCTCCTCAACTATGCTTCTGCCCAAGAAGTATGTCCCTGAAAAGTATTGTGGTTGGCAGAATTACAGGGGACAAGATCAAGATCTCTTAGAGAATAGGAGGTTAAGGGAAAAACAAAAACATGTAATGGTCTGGAAGGTATTCAATTCCAAAACTAAACAGCTTTAAAACAACGTTGTTGTTTAGAGCATTGCAAATCTTCTTTGTTTTACCATTTTCCTCCAGTTGTTCAGGAACTGTGACACTGTGGTACTGTTGTTCCATAGGCTCTCCCACAAGTTTTATATTACACAGACTCAACCATCTCTTAAAGTGTTTGCCAGCATGATCATAAATTCTGGTATAAAATATAAAGCTACATTATCTCAAAACCACAATTAGAAGCATTTAGCGGACGAGAGATTACTGTGTATTATCGGTAGTTGTGGCAGATATAGCTTTATTCATGCTTGTGTCATATTAACCATCTATTGAACTTATAGAGCTAATTCTCTTTTCAAGGCATAGTTTAGTCATTCTTGATTACTGATGCTTTATAAAATCCTGAGTTAGAGCTTCCTGTAAGTATTGTTGTAGATTGCTAGATCCATCCAGATACAGAAGGATTCAAAGAGAGGGAAGCACGTGGGTGGGAAGACACTGTGGAGGGAGGTAGCATGGTATGTGGAAAGAATGGAAAGGAAGCTAGGAGGAACAGAAGGCCTCAAACAGAGGCAAGCAGAGGCTTGAGCAATAGGCAATGACCAGAGCTTGCAACGTCAAGACCAGACTTTGTCTTTTTCCTTAAGGAATAGGGAAAGTATTGAAGGACTTTCAAGCCTAGGCAGGCAGGAAGGTAGATATGTTGATGTTGTTGTTAGGTGCTGTCAAGTCGGTTCCAACCCATAAAAAAAGAAAACCCATAGCGACACTGTGTATTGATATAGGTAGATAGATAGATTAGGTAGATAGATAGATAGATAGATAGATAGATAGATAGATAGATAGATAGATAGATAGATAGATAGATAGATAGATAGATAGATAGATAGATAGATAGATAGATAGATGATAGATAGATAGATAGATAGATAGATAGATAGATAGATAGATAGATAGATAGATAGATAGATAGATGATAGATAGATAGATGATAGATTGGTAGAGAGAGAGAGATAGATGATAGAGAGAGAGAGAGATAGACGGACAGACAGATAGATAGATAACCCACTGCTGTCAATTCATAGATAGATAGATATTAAAAAAAAAACCAAACCCACTGCCGTTGAGTCAATTTCAGCTCATAGCAACACTATAGGACAGAGTAGAACTGCCTCATAGAGTTTCCAAGGAGCAGCTGGTAGATTCAAACTGCTGACCTTTTGGTTAGCAGCCATAGCACTTAACCACTACACCACCAGGGTTTCTGTAGGTAGAGAGATATACAGGTATAGGACCTGGTTATTGATTAAATATGGAGAATAAAGAACAGAGAACTCTAAGCGAAAATGCTAAGATTTCTGGCTTGATTTAGCTAGATGTATGGTGTCATTATTTGCTGTAAGAGAAAACTGAAAGTAGGCTTTCGAAATAAGATCATGCTTTTGGTTTTGGATGTGACGCATGGCTTTGGAGAGTCCAAGTGCAGATGCCAAGTGGACAGTTGGGAAGTAATGAAGAATATCAACCCCCAAACACAGGAAGCTACAAATCATATAACCTGTTAGAGAGAGAGAGAGAGAAATCTCCCTTTCCCCAAAAGACAAAATTAATGTTTTATTGGACAAAATTGTGGATGCTTCCATATGCATCTCAGAGCTCCTTTCAAATGTCCTTTTTGAAGTTTGCTAACTTCTAGGTCTACTTATTTCCTCTTTGCTGGGGTTCAGCAGGTCTGCTCACCCCCACTTGAGTTTCACAACACTCCTTCTTCCCCTGCTAACCTCAAAGCTTTTTTCAGAGGGCATCTTGATTTTACCTGTGATAAAAAAAAGAGAAAAAAACCCTGTAATTTTGAAAACACTGAAGTGTGATAGTTGTCAAAATTTTTGCAGGTCATCCTGTATGAATATTTACTTTCTGTATGAAAATTTTCGAAATCTTATTTTAAATTCTGAATCTGGCTTTATTTTTCCACAATATTAATTGCAACTCAGTCCAAAGCTCAAAAAAGAAATGAAAAGTATAAATCACCTGCATATAGGTACTAATTGAAACTGTGCCCACAGATGATATTGTGTAAGATAAAAGGCCAACATGTTAAGAAAAGAGGGCTCCCCTTCGAGTTTACTACCAACAACTTTGAACCCTTAATACGTAAATACACTGGTGATTCATGGGTCAAACATAGTCTCTCCATTTTTAATTTTATCACTTATTCTAGTTCTTAGCATCACATGATGCTAGTTAATGGCCTTATATATTTTTTTAAAAAAGGATCAAGTTACCTATGTATTTGATCAAAATACATTTTTTATTCTCTGGTGAACTATTTCAATGAAGAGGAAGCATACAGATGCTACAGCCATTAGCTCTTTTCAAAACAAGGGCTTAAATACTTACATACGCAAGGATCCTATCTCATACAAGATGACAACTTCCTACAAATTGAAGAACTGACTGCAAAAAATTATCTCCCTTCCTCTCTGCCAAAACTTTCTTTTAAAAACAGAAACAGAGAACACGGATAATCTGAAAAACTAGAAAATCCGTCACAGGATAATCAAAAGGTAATGGTGTAAGCAAATATTTAGGGTTTTATACATCATTACCCACCAAAACTCTTACTCTTTGAGCCTTTCAATATATCCACTCTCTAAAAAAAAACAAAAAAAATTTTTTTTTTCTTCTGCACACTTCCTCACATAAAGGCGAAGACTCCCGAGAGAATCCTATAAAACCACTTTATGCAGAATCAAAGAGAAAACATCTCATTGGTCATAGGAAGTTGATTCTTTATGAGTGGGGCTGAAGGCATCAAAGGATCATTTTTATAAAGAGTACTTTATCGATCACAAATTTCAGTCTGTGATCCAATTATTATTGGACCCGGATTTTAACACTGGATCTGCTACAAACTAACTGTGTGATTTGGGCTCTTATATACTATTTTAACACTTGTATTTTCTTCTGTCAAATGAATGGATTTTATCTAAAAGCCCTTTAAAGACATTAAACAATTCAAATATTTGAATATGGAGGATGCTTAGAACATTTTAATGGGCCCAAGCATATTGTTGACCAACCTATTCACCTTCCTTTTCACCTTATATATAATCATCTTTGAATCTCAAGCATCTCTGTAGCTGGTGGCTGAATTGGCTCATTATAAACCTAACCATTGTCACAGTGTCATTGGCTGAATTAATTTCCATGTTAGGAAATCAAATATCTTTTTAGGATTTTAGGATGATTGACCAGGGTGACCATAGATAGCCACCGTTCTATGCTCTGATTATCTGATTTAGACTGGAATCTTCTTTTTCAGTCTTCTTTCTGTCCCCATTCTTTCTATATTACCTCATTTATCTTAAAAAATATATATATATGATCATATCACTACTCTATTCAGAACTTTAATTAGAATCTTAACTTTGGGAAAGAAAAGGACAAACTCCTTGGCATGCCATTCTATGCCCTACAATTTGATTCCAAAGTACTTAGAAAATCTCCTACACTCTTGATCTTAGGAAGTCTTGTGAGAAACTATGCTGGGCTCACCATTCCCAAATTACATCCCTTAGCTATACATCCATTTTGTTAGCTCTGCTGGTACTATCCTGCTCATTTCCTACTGGCAAAACTCTGTTCTTCCAGGTTCACCTCAAATATTGCCTCTCCTGTGAGCTTCTCCTAATCCACTATGCAGAATTACTTCCCCTTCTGCAGTTGGATAGCACTTGTTTCATACGCTCATCCCTCTGGCCCATTACTCACCACAGTCTGATGTGTGTTATATTCATTGAACCGTGTCTGTCTCTTCCAGAGGAGGATGAGCACTTTGGAGACAGAATTGATGACTTACTCATCTTTGAACTCTCAGCACCTAAGCAGGGGCTTACAAAAAACAAATGTATTGAATTAGTTCAGGTTCCCAAAAGGACACTGGAGTTGTGGTTTCTATTTTCATTTGTAACCAATGCCATAGAAAAAACTGAAGAATAAGCCTTTCCATGGATACTTACTGACTGTTATTTTAAGGAAGATTTTCTTTATTGCTAAAGCTCAGTTTCATCACCAATAAAAGTGATTTCAGGGGAATGATTGTTGTGTTCACTGATACCTGATTCTTCTCTAATCCTAGGCACATGGGTGTGATTGAATTTCTGAGCCCCCTCGTGGGTGAGAAGGGCCATGTGAGTAATTCCGGACAATGAGTTGTGAAAAGGAGAGGCTTGCATTTTTCCCCATCTACATATCTAATTGGTAATGCAAAACCCTCAAACCCTGCTTTTACTTCTCTCGTAGCAACTGGCAGCCTTCAGGATGATGGTGGCTACTTCATAAGTCCAAGACCCTGAGAAAATATGATAAAAACCACTTCCTCAGACCCATGATACCTATTTTTATTGTTAAAAAAAAAAAAAAAAACTCTTATCCATGCCTCAGAGATTGATCTGATAGAGATTCCTTAGTCTAGGAATGAGGGCAGTGGTGGCTCAGTGGTAGAACTTTTGCTTTCCCTGTGGGAGACCTGGGTTTGATTCCTGGCCAATGCACTTTAAGTGCAGCCATCACTCATCTGTCATTGGAGACCTGCATGTTGCTATGATGCTGAACAAGTTTCAGCGAAGCTTCCAGACTAAGACAGACTAGGAAAAAGGGCTGGAAATCCATTCTGAAAAATTAGTCAGTAAAACCCTATGGATCACAACAGTCTGGCCCCATTGTGCCTAGGGTCACCATGAGTTGGAGGTCTACTTTACAGCAGCTAGTAACAGTCTGGGAATGGTTTCCTTCTCTCATATCATATCATCCTGAGAGTCTCTTATTATGAGATTTATCACACTGTATTGTAATAACTTGGAGAATTGATACAGAGTCTTGGCAGGCTACCATCCAGTATTTCTCCATGTTTTTCCTAGACCTCCTGTATCTGGGAAGGTTATCAAAAATTCAGATTCCAGAACCCGCTAGACTATGGCCCCCCAGACACCCTGATAACTCAGAACTTAAGTCACCCCTGAAGTCCACCTTTCAGTCGAAGATTAGACAGGTCTATAAAACAAACGATAACACAAGTGAGGAACATGTTTCTTAGTTCAGTCATGTGTATGAGACCAAGTGGGCAACACCTGCCCAAAAGCAAAGACCAGAAGGCAGAAATGGACAGGAAAACTGGATAAATGGGCACAGGGAACCTGTGTGGGAAGGAGGAGAGTGCTGACACATTGTAGGGCATTCGACCAATGTCACAAAATAAAAATTTATGAACGAGAAACTAATTTGCACCATAAACTTTCATCTAAAGCACAATAAATTTAAAAATAAAATAAAAAACAATGAGAAAAATTCAGATTCCAAGGTTTCAACCCAATCGTAATGAGTCAGAGTTTTAGGAGGTTTGGCCAAAGAATGTGCATTTTCAATAAGCCCTCTCACTGTTGTATTTCATGAGGTCAAGGACTGTGTCTCTCTCGTTCAGTTGAATTAAATAATAATGTCAACTTCCGAAGGGCTGGGACCTTGTTTATCTTTTTCACTCCCTATACTGGCATCTGGAAACCCTGGTGGCATAGTGGTTAAGTGCTATGGCTGCTAACCAAAAGGTCAGAAGTTCAAATCCACCAGGCACTCCTTAGAAACTCTGTAGGGCAGTTTTACTCTGTCCTATAGGGTTGCTATAAGTCAGAATTGACTTGAAGGCAATGAGTTTGGCTTTGAGTTTTGGATATTGGCATCTAACACAGGCCAAAAACACAGTAGGTAGACAATCAATAAACATTTATGGGATATAGATGAAAAGGAAACTATAGTTTCTGCTCTTCCTATCTCAGGGAAATATTGTGACAATAAAAATAACATCATGTACGTGAAATCACTTTGCATGCAGAAAAAGAAAATATCATTACTCCAAACCAGACAAAGAAATTAGACATATAACCAGTACTGTACCTTTGAAGGTCCCTGACTACCACAAATAGTTTATGCTCAACCACTAACTTAAAAGTTGGTAGTTCAAATCTACCCAGTAGCACATTGAAAGAGAGGCCTGGCAATCTACTTCCTTAAAGATTACAGTCAAGAAAGCCCTATGCGGTAATCCATGATGTCTTTATAAGCTGAAATCAACTTCATGGCAATGGGTTTTTTGTTGTTACCTTTAAACCTTTAGGAGCCCTGGTGGCGCAGTGGTTAAGAATTCACTGCTGACAAAAAGGTCAGCAGTTGAAATCCACCAGCTGCTTCTTGGAAACCTTATGGGGCAGTTCTACTCTGTCCTATAAGGTTGCTGTGAGTCGGAATCAACTCAACGGCAACGAGTTTTTGGTCAAGCCCTTAATGACTTACAAAGCTAAAACTCATTTTTTAACTATCTCACTATTTACCAAATAATTTGTATGTTGAGAAAAAGAATGCACTGTTGTAGATAAAATCTGAGATGACATGTCTACACTTAATACTTATCAGTGGACCTTTGTTTCTTTCAAATGTCTCTGAATTTGTGCCAAATCCAACCTTCAGATAGAGTCTCTGGTCTCCCTTGCAATAAGTGTCAAAGAGGCTTCAACTTAAATGAATCTCAAAGCTTTGACTGGGCCTTTGTGTACTGAAGAAGAGGTCATTGATGGGCATGTAGCTTAGCAGTGGGCCCTTTTCTTCTATCTCTTACCAGCATTCAAGTAGATTCTGGCCTTTATTATTTGTAAGTTAAAAATGAAGGTACTCATACTCCAAACAGTGAATTTTTGTCACTCTTTATGAGATCAAATAGTTTCAAAGTAACAAACATTTACATCATTAAAAAAAAAAAACAAAAAACCCTAAGGCTCATGACTTCTCTTTAATGCTATCTTGCATTGAGTCCTTGTTTCAGGCAGGAAGAGGAAACGATGAAAAGAAAACTTATGTCATATAACAAGGGCTTTCCTTTTTGTCTGTTAAGGAACATCCACACCAGGGCTTCCATATGTACCTTATTGGTCAAGACTGGTTAGCCACATTTAACTGCAATGGACTAAGGGAAGGTGATTACGTCATTCTTAGAGCCTGCTCAGTAGATGAAAGAAAAGGAAAAGGAGTCATATATGGCTTTTGATTAACCAGTTAGCAGCATCCAACACAACACCACCCTGCTAGGGCATCACTAAGAAGAAAACTTTTTACTAGAGATATTTCTGCTCCCAGGATACTCTTACCAATGGCATCTCTGTAGATAACACTTTGGTTAGGGGGACATTTGTTAAATGACAACCTTCTGGAGAGACCTCTGCTAGAGACAGTGCTTTTAAGGTTACTCTTCCTTGGGAGACCTCTGCTAACGGCACATCAGCTAGAAATAGTTGAATTAAACACACATGTGCATACCCAGAACTCCCAAGGAGTCACTGAAGCCTAAACTCCTTCCGTGGTTAAGGTGATTCTCCACACAATGGAGTTGGTACTTCACATAATTATGGATAGCTATATTATTTCTTTTCTTTCCTCTCCCTCCTTTCAAATTGTTACACTTAAGGGCTGCCAGGCATAAGAAAAGGGCCCACTGCTAAGCCATATACCCATCAGTGACCTCTTCTTCAACTACACAAAGACCCAGTCAAACCTTTGAGGTTACTGTTAATAAATATTTGATTAAATCCTTAGTCAAGGGCCCTCCAACTCCTCTGTTTCTGTCTTGAGGAGGTGTTTTTTTTTAATTCCCCAAATTACATCATATTCCCTTAGTAATATACATAACATCTTATACTGCCGAATTAGGCTGGATTACATTTAAGTAAAGAGGACTCTTTTACTGATTTCATTCAAGGTCTTACAGTGATATTCGTTAACTTTTTGGCTGCCAAGCATCTTCTTATTTGGGAGAATCTCATAACGTATGAGTTTTAATGGAATTCAGAACTCTGCCTCCAATGACAGAAGCAAAAGGGAGCTGGAATTCAGGGGTACTATGAGTTGGAAGAAGCCCTGGTAGCACAGTGGTTAAGAGCTTGGCTGTTTACCAAAAGGTTGGCAGTTTGGATCCACCAGCTGGCCCTTGGAAACACTATGGGGCAGTTCTACTTTGTTCTATACGGTCACTATGAGTCAGAATCAACTCAACAGCTATGGTTATGGCTTTTTTATGAGTTAAAATTGACTCAGTGGCACACAACAACAACATTCAAAGGCTAAACAACTCATATATAACATGGGCACCAACCAAATATAATAAACTCTGGTCTACATGTTGTTCTACTAATTACCTTGTATCAGGGGCTCCCCACTGCCCCACACCTAGGACAACTGGAGGATGAGCACATGACCTAGGTAAGCCAACTAGATCCACTGCCTAGGACTTCGTGTTTTGAGTTAATGAAAAAAGGCAGAGACCTGGTTAGAATTCATCCAAGCAATTGTATCAGTGTCCAGCGGGACCAATGTCTAGTGGTGGACAGTCGTCCTGTAGCCACTCTACTGTGACCATGGCCGGCTTGTTTTAGCCCAAGCATTCATTCTCAAAAGATAATTTCAGTGCTTTATGCCTCTTGGTCCTCCACAGTTGCCTTAGTTCCTGACATTTTCCAAGGTTGCTTCTCTCTTCCTACCCATTTTGTGAGTCCCTGACACTTTTTCAATAAAGCTCTTTTCTCTTAAGCTAACCAGATCTTGTAGGCTTGTTACCATGAGCGCTGGCTGATAAATAACTGAAGACAGGGTTAATCTTCTTGCTTTATGTCTCCTTTCTCCTAGGCACAACTCTGGTTTTGGTAGACTTTGGGAAGTAAGGGGAAGAAGCCCGTGGGTAGAGAAGGAAGGCTGTCTTTCTGTGGCAGTAATATGGATTTCTAAGAAAGGACAATTTTCTTCCCACTCCCCACCTCTTACTTCCCGTCAAAGTATTGTCTCTTAGAAACTGTAGGCCAGAAACAGCTGTGTTTTTCCCACTGAAAGTCCCACTTTCTTTTTTGAGGATGAGATGAGATTTTATCTGATGTCTCCATTGAATTAGAGCATGTCAATAGCAAATAGTTTTGCTATTGAAGACTGATTGTTTAGAAAATATCAACCCCAAATTGGACTACAGTATCGCATTTATTATGGCATCCAAGTCATTGTTCTATACAAATATTTTTTATTTCCACATATCCCACTTGTGACGAAAAGGATTCATATACTCCATAAAGATAAAGTTAAATAAGTAAGAAAAATGAAATTAAGGAAAAATGTGCATAGCCACAATTATATGTGAGGAAATTATATAATTTACTGCAAGGGCCATCAGTTCTGCAAGAAAATCTTCTAGAACCTTAGGCCAATAATAAGCATAGGGTGATATGTGTTTTAACTTACCAAAATCAATTTAAAGATTAGGTAATATGTATTTCCTTAAATAGACTGGGTACTTTGTTTTCCTTCCTGCTACAACTATATATCCAATAACTACTAATACTCAACACTGTACGACCATTTTCCAGCCCAATAAACTTTAGCTACATAAACTGTTTTATGATTTAATGGTAATATTAGAAATAATTCTAAAAATCATGAATTAAAATTTTGTTCAAATGCCATTTTATGTGACTCAAACATTGTTAGATTACTTTGAGGTTTTGGAAAGTCTGATCAGTTAATATATACTTATTCCCCCTCAGAATCCTAGAACTTAAGTGACAATGATTGACAAGTTTCAGGCATTTGTTGCCTCATGTTTTAGGAGCCATCAGTTAAAAGTTACTTAACTTGTGAGAAAGTCACTTGACTACTAAGAAGCAAAGCCAGTTTTTGAGAAGGCTGTAATTTAGTCCAAATTCTACCTGACTCATGGATATAGTTCTAATAACTTCTAAGAGAAGAGCACACTGCTATCATGTCCACTAGGAAAAAGGAAGGGCTCCAGGACTTACATGCTGATGATTACAACAGTGTGTTGTATATGCCATGGTCAGCAGTGTGGGCTTAAGTAACAAGCAGCTCTAGAAATTCCTGGGTGACACAGAGCAAATCACTTTACTTTCTGAGCCTCGCTTTTCTTATTTGTAAGTTGGTGATAATAGTATATACCTCAGAGTGTTGTGAGGATTACACACACACACACACACACACACTTAATTACCCTCTAGTTTCTGGCACATAGTAGGCGTTCTTTGGGTACTTCTTTTTTTCTTATTACTCAAAGGAACAAACCAACTCCTCAATAACTTTACTAATACCTAACATTTTAGAAAGGTTTTAACTAAATACGGAATACAACAAAACAAATAAAAACTCAAAACCTCTCTTGAGGGTGGTATGACCAAACCTGTACAGAAAATGTTGAGGTTTGATAGTGTAATTAATCTCTTCTATTGGAGATGTAAACTGGTTACAATGGGTGGAATAATAACCTTTGATGCATATTGAAGAGAAGACTTGCTATAGCAATAAAACAATGTCATTTTACTCTACTCTTTGTGGACTGTAAATATGTTGCTCAACACAAGATGTTACTGTTAGGTGCCCTTGAGTTGGTTCCAATTCAGAGCAACCCTATGTACCACAGAATGAAACACTGCCCAGGCTTGCTTCATCCTTATAATCCTTGTTATGCTTGAACACATTGTTGCAGGCACTGTGTCAGTCCTTCTCGTTAAGGGTTTTCCTCTCCTTCACTGACTCTCTACTTTACAAAGCATGATGTCCTTCTCCAGTGACCGATCCTTCCTGACCACTAGTCCAAAGTATGTAAGATGCTTCTAAGCAGTATTTTGGTTGTACTTCTTCCAAGACAGATTTGTTCATCCTTTTGGCAGTCCACAGTATATTCAGTATTCTTCACCAACTCCACTATTCAAAGGCATCAATTCTTCAGTCTTCCTTATTCTTTGTCCACCTACCACATGCATATGATGCAATTGAAAATACTATGGCTTGAGTCAGGCACACCTTAGTCTTCAAGGTGACATCTTTGACTTCCAACAGTTTAAAGAGGTCTTTTGCAGAAGATTTGCCCAGTGCAATGCTTTTTTGGATTTCCTGACTGCTGCTTCCATGGGTGTTGATTGTGGATCCAAGTGGAACGAAATCCTTGACAACTTCAATCTTTTCTCCATTCATCATGATGTTGCTCATTGGTCCAGTTGTGAGGATTTTTGTTTTCTTTATGCTAAGGTGCAATCCATACTGAAGGTTGTGGTCTTTGATCTCCATTAGTAAGTGCTTCAAGTCCTCTTCACTTTCAGCAAGCAAGGTTGTGTCACCTGCATAACGCAGGTTGTTAATGAGTCTTCCTCCAATCCTAATGCCCCATCGTTCTTCATATAGTGCAGCTTCTCAGATTATTTGCTCAGCATACAGATTAAATAGGTATGGGGAAAAGATACAACCCTGATGCACACCTTTCCTGACTTTAAACCAATCAGTATCCCCTTGTTCTGTCCAAACAATTGCCTCTTGATCTATGTACAGGTTCCTCATGAGCAAAATTAAGTGTTCTGGAGCTTTTGTTTGTTTCTCTCTCTCTTTTGTGGCTGTTGTGTGTGTATATATATTTTTTAAATGTCTGCAAGAAGTTTCATATTTCAGAGAATTCTAGTAACATTCCGAAGAGGAAAGTTGATATCAAGAATGATTTCATGATTTTACTTCATTTAGAAATTCTCATTTGTCTCAATCTCAATCTATGGATCAGTAGACCTTAACCTTGGCTGCACATTAGAATCACCTAGGGAGCTTTTAAAGAATACTCATGCCTGAGGCCTATTCCCAGAGATACTGATATAAATGGTCTGGGATTTGGGCGTCTGAATTTTTTAAAGTTCTACAGGTGGTTTCTAATGTGCCTCCAGGGTTGGGATCCACTGCCATATGTTTGTAACTGACTACTCTCTTTTAGGAGCCCTGGTGGCATGTGGTTAAGTGATATGGCTACTAACCAAAAGATCGGCAGTTCAAATTCACCAGCCACTCCTTGGAAACCCTATGGGGTAGTTCTACTTTGTCCTCTAGAGTTGCTACAGACTGGAATCGGCCCAATGGCAACAGGTATACTCTCTTTTATGTCTCTTGCCCCCCAGATAATTGAAGGAAACCCCCCCCCAAAGTCTTCCCTGTACACATAGACCCCTCCCTTACAGGACTGAGTTAGGTGCCAATGCTATTTGCTTCTCTAGGACACTGAAACTCCACTTTTATAGCATATGTTACATGTATTGCAGTAGTTTTTTCCTGCTCTATACAGTAAGCTCCATGAAGGCAGAGACATGACTGTATTTTGCACCATTATCTTCCTGGCATGTAGGAGACACTCAATGACCATTTATTGATGTTCATTGTTGAATAATTCTGTAAATCCTTTTCTCAAAGGGGTCAAAGTACTTACCCATAGTTCAAACACTTCAGTGTAAGGAGCTTTCAAACACTAGATGCCAAGGAAGGTGAAGATGAAGATGGGATGGGGAGGAGGAGGGGGAGTAGCTGCAGTAGCAGCAATGGGAGCAAGGGGTGAGGACAACTAATACTGACATGCCTGGCTTAGAAAAACAGAGTCCTGGTCATACATTATTTATTGAATTTATTGTGCTGGGAATTAAGTTCTATATTCTGCAGAATGAACATAGAAAGTCCTAAGATTTTGAGTTGATATCTATATTTGTAGTGAATCAGGGTAGAATGAAGTTGGTGTTTTTTTTGGCTTTGGGTGCCTCTCAGTACACTGATTTAGAGCCTTAATTAAATCTGCTCCACTTTACAAAAGGGTCACCAGGGATAACATCAGTTTGGTCTACTGGGGACTTTGGTGGCCAGTTTGCAATACAACTATTGACTATCTCATCAAGGAATTGAGTTTTCTATATCTCAGCTTACTATTTATAAAATAGTAATATCTGTAGTTAAGCTGTGCAAATCAAATTCACTGTTGGCAGAATATCCATAGAACTTCTGACAGATTCACTTAAAAAATGAATAACATTTTACTGACTTGATTGCAATTTAGCAGATACACACTTAACACTTCAATTATATTAATCAAAATGAAGGCTTTCACATGACAGTTTTAAGCCAACAGCCTCAGTATTTGAACCTATTTCACCCTCTTCATTAGAGTGTAGAGTTTTTATAACTGCATAGTTGTAAAATAAAACCAAAGAAATGTTTTAGAGGTTTTTAATTTTTTTTTTTTTTTTTTTTTGAGGCTTTCTAGGCAAATGAAAGGGTATTTCCATTCTGTCGCTAGAGGAGAATGATTCTTTTCCTGGCTTTTGTCATCCTTGCCCTGTGATGAACTACTCTGTGTTATTTCTATGTACTTTTTCTGTTGCTGATTAACTTTCATATCAAGTTGTATCTATCTTCTTATCATTTCAATTTCCTCCTCATCATTCTCCCTCTTACTACCTTCTACTGCCTCTACCTGGATCCAGGCCATAGGCATGTTTAGATTAAAATTTAAATATCACTGCTTTCAGGTGAGCATATGCTCTCCAGCTTGCACTGGCCCCTTCACTCCCTGTTACAGCCCACTCCCTGCAGTTACATCACCTACCTGGTCCCTTTCGGCTTCCGCTGGTTTAGGCCCACATTATCTCTTCTAGGTGACTGAATAGTCTCTTAAGTTGACTTCTTGACACAAATGGAGTGATCCAATCACCCTACCCTCCCATTTAAATCCTGTCAAAATCTTCCCATAGCCTAAAGCAGTGGTTCTCAACCTACTCAACACATCTGAATCACCTGGGTAACTTAAAAAAAAAAAAAAAACCTCACCCAGAAAAATTAAATTAGAATTGCTGAGGTTGAAACTCAAACTTCTATATTTTTTTCATCCAGAATGAAGAACCACTGGCCCAGATAATAAAGTCCAAATTCCTTAGTGGGCTTAGTGTTTTCCAGGCTCTTGTCAGTGGGTCTTCCCTCAACCCACATTAACTTCCCTGTGGTCCCCCAGGAGTGCCAAGCATTTTCAGGTCTCTAGGTCATGGCTCATCTACCCCATCTCTAAGGTTACCTTTACTTCTTGTCTCTCTGGCAAACATCTATGCATTTCATAAGACCCAGATTAGGCATTGGGCCCTATGAAACATTTCCTAAAATACCTACTCTACCTCAGAGGAGTGATTGCTGCTTCATTTTTATCCCATGACACACTGGTTGCACTATCACAACCCTCTACAGAAGTGCTTCTCAAACTTTAATGTGCACACAAATTTGCATTTGTTAAATGGACACTGTGATTCAGTAGATCCGGGGTGGAGCCTGTAATTCTGCATTTTTAAAAAGCTCCCAGATGAACACACACTGGGTGGCAAGGCTTTATTGTACTTACTTACTTGTTTTTATGCCTAACCATTTTTGCTTTACTGTTTACTTCCTAATGGCCGTGACCACTCTATAATCACCTTTTTATCCCAGCTCAATATCTGATGGAGCCTTGGTGGCACTGTGGTTAGGTGTTGGTTGCTAACCAAAAGATCGACAGTTTGAGCCCACTAGCTGCTTCTTGGAAAACCCTATTGGGCAATTCCACTCTGTTCTGTAGGGTCACCATGAGTTGGAATTGACTCAACAGCAACAGGTTTGAGTTTTTTTGGTTTTCAATGCTTGATGGAGAGTAGACATTCACTAAGTAACTATTATATGAATGGAAAATAGCAGGATAAGTCAAAAAGTATTGCTACAAAATCACAAAAGCCTTTATTAAACAAAAATATCAAAACGTGAAGCTATTGTTTCTCAACACATCCTCCATGTAGGTCTATACACTTCTTAAGGTGATGTTTCCATCTCTCTAACCCTTCTCTGAACAATTCTGTGCTCTTAGAGTTACACTGCATCAAAATGGTGATTTGCATCCTCAAGAGACTCAAACCATGTTCCTTTTAAATGTTCTTCAAGTTTTGAGAACAGAATGAAGTCTGAAGGGGCAAGATCAGGCTGTAGGGTAGATAGGGTAAGGTTTCTCAATGAAATTCTTGTAGGACAGCTACCCTCAAAGAATGAGCAGGTACACTGTCCTGATGAAAAAAAAATTCCTTGGTGAAATTTTCCTGGCCTTTTTCTCACCAATGCAGTTTTCAATTTTCTTAAAACGTCTTTATAGAAAGATCCCATCATCATCCTGTGTCCTTCGAGAAAATCTATCAAGATTACCACTTTGGAGTCCCAAAAAACAGTTGCCATAGTCCTCTGAGCAGTCTTTCCTCTCTTGGTTCATCTCTGAGGTCTTCCCTATCTTCCTAAAATGTTTGACCCATCTAAAAACTCTTATTTTGGGGGGGCAGCATTCCCATAAACTTGTTGCAAAGCTTCGGTGATTTGGAAAGATGACCACTTGACTTTTGTTAAAAATTTGGTATTAGCCCTGACCTCAAAATCATTTTTTTCCATGGCACAAAAAGTATCCTTTTTTTTGAGGGCACCTTAATGAGACTAAGACAAATGTATTACTGAGAGGACTTGTCTGCAGCCATCCACTGATTGCAGAAACATGTTTAAACGCATTTCGTTTGGAATAAAATTGTGTACGTATGTGCTAGAATCCTAGCAGCAATACTTTTTGACCTACCCTCATACATGACAAATGGTTGAATGAGCTGTGGATGGAAGGCAGGGAAGAAGAAGGCAGGGAAGGAGAGAGGGAGGGAGGGAGGGGAGAGGGAGGGAGGGAGGGAGGGAGGGAGGGAGGAAGGAAGGGAGGAAGGGAGGAAGGGAGGAAGGGAGGGAGGGAGGGAGGGAGGGAGGGAGTTATAAATGTCTCTCATTTCAGGCAAACAAGTATGCTTTCTCAAAAGGCAAATTTTTGCAGAACCTTCTTAGTAGTATATTGACAATCATGCCAGAAGTGATAATATCTCAGACAGCAGCTTCTTTCTGCCCTTCAAAGGAAATAGTAGCAATATTTCTGAGAAAGAAGTACCCAGGATTATAGAAATCAGGGACATTAATAGCACAAGATATTTTATAGCTCTGGAGGAAAAGTTTACATTGCAGGAAAACATGAATGGTGATAAGGTATATGATGATAACTCACAGCCAGACAGCTACATGGCCAGTATTTTTAAGGCAATCTCTGCATTTTCCCTGGTAGAGTTCCTCATCCATGGTATGTCTGTGTCGTCAGATGGGAGACAGTGAAGCAGGATGCCCAAGGGCACTGGCTTTGGTGCTTTTGCATGATTCTTGACTTGGAAAATTACTAGCTCTGTGACTTTGAGCAACTAATTTTAACATCTATTACCCACAGTTTCTTCCTGTATACCACAGGATAGTATATCAGTATTAAAGAATTTAATAAGAACCAAAGGAGATACTACACACAAATGTGTTGGCATAGAGTTGGACATATTAAAAAAAGAAGAAAATAATAGATAGTAGCAATGGTGACTTTCAGGATCCAGAGGTAAAGACCATTTAGGTGTGCAGCTGGCAGGTCATAAGTAATAATCAAATAATTGATTTCTCATTATTGTGAGCAATGAGGAACAATTCCACACCTAGGTATATATCCCTGGAAAATATTTGCATATGTGGAATAGGATAATATTCATGGCAGCATTGTTCACAATAGGAAACTGTGGGAGCACAGTTTGGGTGTAGGCAAATTCAAGCTCAAATACTATTTTTGGTACTTATTCACCCCGTGACTCTGACCAAGTTACTTAAAATTCTCTGAGCCTCAGTTTCCTCATCTGGAAATTATACAAGACTGTATCTAACTTGAAGAATTATTGCAAAAATAATCAGCTAACATTATAAAGGTTGGATTTTGTTGGACTAAAAGTTACATTTGGAAAAGTGTAGATCTAGTTTTCTTGTTACAAAGAAACAGCCTGAAAGGTAAATATTTTTTCTAATACAATAATATATTAAAACACAATACACTATAGCAAAAAATATATGTTCAGTACGTTGTGTTGATCTTAAATAAGGACATATGCATGACCTACAGGGGAATGAAGATCTCTGGTGATCTAAACCAGGAATCACAAAACTACATTCCACGGGTGAAATTTTCCCACTCTTTGTTTTCGCAAATAAAGTTTTACTGGCATACAGCCATGTCCATTCATTTATGTATAGCCTATGGCTACTTTTACACTGAAAGGCAGAACTGAATAGTTGTGATGACGGAGACCATTGGGCCCACAATGCCTACGATATTTACTTTTTCACAGAAAAAATTTCTAATCCTTGATCTAAACTAATAAAGTACACAGAAATAGACAGAAAAATTGTCAGTAATAAACATGTTAAGATTGTTTCCTTACACTGTTACTCCTGTCCTACAGAGTGAAGAGATGTTCATCATCATTAATGATCAGGGAGAAGAATAAATTCAAAATGAGAGGTGGCTTTCATCCATTCAGTTGGCAAAAATTAAAAAGTCTGATAATATCAAGTGTTGGGGAGGGTTTAGAACAATCAAATTTCTTAAACATTGTGTGTGGAGATATAAATTGGTATAACCACTTTGGAAAGTATGTTACTCCTAAAGTTCGAAGCTGAGTATTTATGCTCTGCCAATTCCATGCCCAGGTATACATCCCTGGATCCCCGGAAAACATTTGCATATATAGTATAGAGTGTTCCAAGTCAGGATAATAATTATGGCATCATTGTTCACAATACAGGGGGAGGAAAAGAAAACCCTGGAAACAATTAACCACCTATAAGCAGAAGGCAACAGGTTTTTGTTTTTTTAAGCAGAGGGTAGATGAACAAACTTTGGAAATACAATACTATACAAAACAAAAAGAAAAACCTGTTGCTGTCAACTCGATTCCAACTCATAGCAACCCAATAGGACAGAGTAGAGCTGCCCATAAGGTTTCTAAGGAGCAGCTGGTGGATTTGAACTCCCAACCTCTTCCCTAGCAGCCTTATCACTTAACCTAAAAAGGATAAGAGTGTAACATGGCTAAAGATCTGACTTTGAACACCACAGATTGCAGCTTGCCACTTTATAAGCTAAAGATTTATCTAGACTCAAAGTATTCTATACCTGCTCTTGAAACTGCATTCCTCTCACCACTCCCATTTCACCATGTCCCTTCTTATTTTCTGACAAAGAAAAAAAAAAAGCCAAATAATCTAAGTTAAGGGAATTCAGGCAAGACCATGTTAACACCTAAGATTATGTCTGAAAGCATTCTCTATGAACCCGCACTAATGATGACCTAAGGAAAACAACCTGCACTCTCGACCTCTTTCAGATGCGTGCCCCATAGGGAGCAATCAGAATAATGCCATTTTAACATCTGTTATCTCAATCAAGTGCAAGGCTAGGGTACATCACGTGGTTTTGTAACCATCACTGAACAATGTCAGTCCTATAGCCAATAATTAATTACAACAGCATTATATCAATAAGGAGAATGACAATTTAGCTATAAAATTGCTTAATTTTATATCTAAAAATCAATAAATGTTTCTTGTATAAATCCCATTAATTAAAGAATGTGGTCCAGATTTTTAAAATAATAAAATACTTCAAATTCTCACTAGTTGGGATGAACAGAAAATTTAGGTATACACATCTGAATGGAAGCATAGCTTGGAAGTTTTTGATCTTTAAGTTTATGTAGCATTTTGTGCTTTGCTTTCTACTCTAAACACTACGTATAATAATGTTACTGGATCTTAAAATAAATAGAAAATGTCATCATCAAGCTAGTCAGACATCAGATTTAAAAACTAAATAGTTAATAGTAGCTGTGTACATGAGATCTGAATCCAGACCACGTGTTCAAATCCTCTCCACTACTTACCAGCTTGTGATTTGGGACCTGCTGACTGGGTTCCTCAGCTATAAAACTCAATAATAATAATAATAATACCGACTTCACTGAACATTGTGGAAATTAAATAAATATATGTATATATCTATATAGCAGCCCTGGTGGCACAGTGGCTAAATTCTCGGGCTGCTAACCAAAATTTTGGCAGTTCGAACCCAACAGCCTCTCCACGCAAAAAAGATGTGACAGTCTGCTTCCATAAAGATTTACAGCCTTGGAAACCCTACTGTTGTTGTTGTTAGGTGCCTTGAAGTCTGTTCCAACTCTCTATATGTACAAGAGAATTAAACAATGCCTAGTCCTGAGCCATCCTCACAATCATTGTTATGCTTGAGCCCATTGTTGCAGCCACTGTGACAATCTATATCATTGAGGGTCTTCCTCTTTTTTGCTAAACCTCTACCTTACCAAGCAGGGTGTCCTTTTCCTGGGACTGATCCCTTCTGACAACATATCCAAAGTATGTGAGACATAGTCTCATCATCTTCACTTCTAAAGAGCATTCTGGTTGTACTTTTTCCAAGACAGATTTGTTCGTTCTTCTGGCAGCCCATCGTATATTCAGTATTCTTCGCCAGCACCACAATTCAAAGGCATCAGTTCTTCTTCAGTCTTCCTTATTCATTTTCCAGCTTTCCCATGCATGTGAGGCGATTGAAAACACCATGGCTTGGGCCAGGCACACCTTAGTTTTCAAGGTGACATCTTTGCTTTTCTACACTTTAAGGAGGTCTTTTGTAGCAGATTTGCCCAATGCAATGCATCTTTTGATTTCCTGACTGCTGCTTTCATGGGTGTTGATTGTGGATTCAAGTAAAATGACATCCTTGACGACTTCAATCTTTTCTCCATTTATCATAATGTTGCTTATTGGTCCAGTTGTGAGGATTTATGTTTTCTTTTTGTTGAGGTGTAGTCCATACCGAAGGCTGTGGTCTGATCTTCATCAGTAAGTGCTTCAAGCCCTCTTCACTTTCAGCAAACAAGGTTGTGTCATCTGCATAATGCAGGTTGTTACTGAGTCTTCCTCCAATCCTGATGCCCCGTTCTTCATATAGTTTCATTTCTCAGATTGTTTGCTCAGCACACAGATTGAATAGATATGGTGAAAAGATATAATGCTGACACACACCTTTCCTCACTTAAAACCATGCAGTATCCCCTTGTTGTGTTCATGCGACTGCCTCTTGATCCATGTACAGGTTCCTCATGGGCACAAGAAAGTGTTCTGGAATTCATATTCCTCAAAATGTTACCCATAATTTGTTATGATTCATACAGTCAAATGCCTTTGCATAGTCAGTAAAACACAGGTAAATATCTTTCTGGTATTCTCTGCTTTCAGCCAGGATCCATCTGACATCAGCAATGATATCCCTGATTCTATGTCCTTTTCTGAATCCAGCTTGAATCTCTGGCAGTTCCCTGTCCATATACTGCTGCAGCTGCTCTTAAATGATATTCAGCAAATTTTACTTCTGTGTGATATTAATGATATCATTCGATAATTTCCACATTAGGTTGGATCACCTTTCTTGGGAATAGGCATAAACATGGATCTCTTCCAGTCAGTTGGCCAGGTAGCTGTCTTCCAAATTTCTTGGCACAGACAAGTGGGCACTTTCAGTGCTGCATCCATTTGTTGAAACACCTCAAATGGTATTCTGTCAATTCCTGGACCAATGCCTTCAGTGTAGCTCGGACTTCTTTCTTTAGTACTATGAGTTCCTGATCATATGCTACCTCCTGAAATAGTTGAACGTCGACCAATTCTTTTTAGTATAGTGACTCTGTGTATTCCTTCCATCTTCTTTTGACACTTCCTGCTTCGTTTAATATTTTCTCCATCAAATTCTTCACTATTGCAACTCGAGGCTTGAATTTTTCCTTCAGTTCTTTCAACTTGAAAAATGCCGAATATGTTCTTCCCTTTTGGTTTCCTATCTCTTGTCTTCTTGAGCTGCCCTTTGAATATTCTGGTCAGCTTTTACTTCATTATTTCTTCCTTTTGTGTTAGCTGTTTGATGTTCAAGAGCAAGTTTCAGAGTCTCTTCTGACATCCATTTTGGTCTTTTCTTTCTTTCCTGTCTTTTTAATGGCCTTTTGCTTTCTTCATGTATAATGTCCTTGATATCATTCCATAACTTGTCTGGTCTTGGGTCGCTAGTGTTTACTGTGTCAAATCTCTTCTTAAAATGGTCTCTAAATTCAGGTGGAATATACTCAAGGTCGTACTTTGGCTCTCCTGGACTTGTTCTAATTTTCTCCAGTTTCAACTTGAACTTGCATATGAACAATTGACGGTCTGTTCCAAAGTTGGCCCCTGGTCTTGTTCTGACTGATGATATTGAGCTTTTCCATTGTCTGTTTCCACAGACGTAGATGATTTGATTCCTGTGTATTGCATCTGGTGAGGTTCATGTGTGTAGTCACTGTTTATGCTGGTGAAAAAAGGTATTTGCCATGAAGACGTCGTTGGTCTTGCAAAAGTCTATCATGCGGTCTCCAGCATCATTTCTATCACCAAGGCCATATTTTCTAACTAGGGATCCTTCTTTGTTTCCAACTTTCCAATTCCAATCACCAATAATTATCTTGCACCCTAATTGCAGGATTTATCAATTTCAGACGGAAGAAGTTGGTAAAAATCTTCAATTTCTTCATCTTTGGTCTTAGTGGTTGGTGTATAAATTTGAATAATAGTCATATTTACTGGTCTTTCTTGTAGGCGTATGGATATTATCCTATCACTGACAGCATTGTACTTCAGGATAAATCTTGAAATGTTCTTTCTGACGATGAATGCAATGTCATTCCTTTTGAGTTGTCATTCCTGGCATAGTAGACCATATGATTATCTGATTCAAAATGGACAATTCCAGTCCTTTTCAGCTCACTAATGCCTAAGATATTGATGTTTATGTGTTCCATTTCATTTCTGACAGATTTCCAATTTTTCTAGACTCATACTTCATACATTCCATGTTCTGATTATTAATGGCCACTTGCAGCTGTTTCTTCTCATTTTGAGTTGTGTCACATCAGCAAATGAAGGTTCCAAAAGCTTGACTCCATCTACATCATTAAGGCTGACTCTACATTGAGATGGGAGCTCTTCTCCACTCATATTTTGAATGCCTTCCAACCTGAGGAGCTCATCTTTCGGCACTATACCAGACAATGTTCACTGGTATTCATAAGGTTTTTACTGGCTACACCATTTCAGAAGTAGACCACTGGATACTTCTTTTTAGCCTATCTTAGTCTGGCAGCTCAGCTGAAACTGTCCACTACAGGTGACCCTGCTGATATTTGAATACCAGTGGCATAGATTCCAGCATCACAGCAACACACAGTCCCCACAGTATGATAAATTGACAGATGTGTAGGGGTGGAAACCTTATGGGGCAGTTATACTCTGTCCTATAGGTTAAATATGATTCAGAATTGACTTGACGGTAATGGGCTTGTTTTGGTATCTACCTATACTTATATCTATACCTGTATATCTATATGTTGCTATTTTAGAATAGTACCTAGTGCACTGTAAATATGAGTTTTTACTATCATTATCATTATTAAATATATGACTTCCTTTTAGCCTTAGAAAGGAGCCTTGGTGGTGCAATGGTTAAGGCTCAGCTGCTAACAGAAAGATCAGAGATTTGAACCCACCAGCTGCTCCTTGGGAGAAAGATGTGGCAGTCTGCTTCCTTAAAGATTTACAGCCTGGGAAACCCTATGGGGGCAGTTCTACTCCATCCTACAGGGTCAGTATGAGTTGGAGTTGACTCAAAAGCAGTGGACTTTTTTTGATTTGTTAGCTTTGGAAGGAAAACTAAAAACAGAAATATAGGGATGGGAAAGTGCCATTGTTTCAAGACATGCAAATAAAGCAATAATTACATGTGACTACAGGAAGAAAACTAACATTCATTGAGCACTCATGCTGGGTACCTGTACGTTAAGGCACTGTGATAGGTCATTTACCTTATCTTATTTAATCCTCATCATCGCTCCATGAAATAACTGGTATTACTTCCAACTTACAGCTTAAAGAAAAAAAAAAAAAAAAATGAAAACTAGACAGGCATTGTGACTTCCCTAGAGGCACACAGTGACTTAATGGTGGTGTTGGAATTTTAACTCAGGTTTTGTTACCGTAAGTAACTAGATAACTAAGTCAGGTATCGATAAAAAAAAAAATTAAGTTTCAACCACATTGTTACTATCCTAAGTAAATAGTAGAATTGAGTGACATTTTAGCACGTGATCTCTGAAGGCAGACAGACTTCGGTTTGAATTCCAGAACTTACTTACCGTGTAAATTTGAGCATGTGACTCAGTTTTCCTGAGCCTGTTTTCTCACATTAAAACAGGGCTACTAACAGTGCCTAATATATAGGGCTGTTGTGAACATGAAATGAAATAATGCACGTAAAGCTCCTAGATAGAACCTGACATGTAAAAAATGCAGAGTACATGGTAGCTAACAGTCTTATTTTTATTATATTATTCCTGCAGAGCTACTCACAAATGCATGTGTACACACATGAACACATACACATACAAATAATCTTTTTTCCAGATGGAGAACTTGTATCTTAGGTACTGTGATGGTTCATTTCATGTGTCAACTTGGCTAGGCTGTGGTGCCCTGTTGTTTGATCAAACAATAGTCTAGATGTTGCTATGAAGGTATTTAGGTATGATTTACAATCAGTTGACTTTAAGTGAAATGTGGATAATAAAGATTATTCTCCATAATGTGAGTAGGCTTCATCCCATCAGTAGAAGGCCTAAAGGCAAAATCTGAGGTTTCCTAGAGACAACGCTTCTGCCTCAAGACCGTTAACAGTAGTCCTGCTGCAGTTTCCAGTTTGCAGCCCTATAAGTTTTGAATTCAAGGCAACCAGAGTTTCCAAACTGTCACCTGACCTATGAATTTCGGACTTGACAGTCCCCATAATGGTGCAAGCCAATTCTTTAAAATAAATCTCTCTCTCTCTTTTTCTATGAGTCACAAACTCAGTGCATCACAACGGAATATTGTCTGACAGTGCCGGAAGATGAGCCCGTTAGGTTGGAAGGCACTCAAAATACACAGTGGCCACAATATAAAATCTTGGGCTCTTGGTGGGGAAGGGTGTGAGAGGATAGATGACAGAATTGCTAACAAAGCAGTAAGGACTAATATGCACTGGAACTGTTTTCTGTCCTAGTAAGACTAGAAGCTGATCTTTTCTTATCAAAACCTATGATTAATTAAAAAAAAAAAAATTTATTTTGCAATAATTTTAAATTTTCAGAATGTTGTGAAGATAGTACAAAGTGTCCCTATACCCTTCACCCAGCTTCCTCTAATGTTAACATCTTACATAACCATGGTGTATTTTTGTCACAACTAAAAAAAATAACATTGATAAAATACTATCAACTAAAACAACAGATTTTATTTGGATTTCACCATATTTTTTTCCCACTAATGTCTTTCTCCTGTTCCAGGATCCAATCCAACACTACACTTAGTACGGTTGATTTTGAATCAACTTTCTTCTCCTTGCCTTCTCCTCCTCCCCCCTTTCCCCTCTCCCCACCACTTTATCAAAACAGATAGCACCAAGTGCAGAGAGATAGGGCAGTACGCTCAGATTGAAGTGGCCCTTCCGAAGAATGGGTAGCTAGGACAAGATTTTTGAGTATTTCTACATTGCAGCTTTTGTAAAAATTTGTACAATAGTATGTTAGGAGGAAGGATTGCCTGAGCTAAAGAAATACTGTTGAAATATGAGAGATGAGACACAATAATATAAATACTGTGTGGCAGAAGATACTGACTGTAAGATTTCTTTAAATATATGTGTTAAAATTTAAGACTGCCTACTAGAAAATTGAAATAGAATTCATAATTTTCCAATAACAAAAAGACAAAAACAAGGAAGAACAGAAAATTGAGATTCAAGGAAATAGGGAACGATACACACAAAAAGCCAATGAACGGAAAGAATAAAAGTATATCAAATAAGAACGTAAAATGATATCCCAAACATTAGAATAGCACAAATACATCAGCAATCCAAATAGATATGACTTGAAATGGTTGTTTCTGAAGAGTGGGAATTGTGGGGAGGTGGATAGCCTTGTGGGGGGGCCTGGGAGCAGCTATTTTTCTTAAAAAACCTTATAGAAAACTATTAATTACAAAATTAATCATAAAGGAGGAAAACTCAAATTGTTATACAGGCAAGTTCTATTAAATAGTCAAGACACTCAATGTTTCTCTGTTACATAGAAAGCCTCTGTGATATGGAAACTGAAGGAAACCTTCTCAACCCTTTCTATGAGGCAAGCATTACACTCACGCACAATAGGCCCGTCTCACATATGAAAAAAGATGCAAATATCTGAATAAATGATCAGCAAATTGACTGCACCAGAGTATTATAAGAATCCCATAATGACCAAAAAAAGTATATCTTTTAAGGGAGGTTTTACATCAGAACATCTATAGAAACAATTCATGAATTTATAGATTAATAGATTAACTGGGAAAAACCATATGCTCACCTAAAAAGGTGCCTAAAATATCTACTGATAAAATTTAGCTCTCAACTTTAATTTAAAAATATCTACTAAGAAGAAAAACAAACACATTCTTTAAAACTGCCAACCATCTACCAGAGATCTACAGTAAACAAAACACTTGACAGTGAATCATTAAAAACTTTCTCACTAGAATCAAATGTGAAAAAATTATCCACTGTCACTACTATTCTTCAACAATGTACTCAGTGTCACAACCAATGTGATAAGAAAAGAAAGAGAGAAAGAGATAGACATCAATATTGAAAATGAAGAGAACAAACTCTCGGTGTTTGCAGACATTAGTTTTGGACCTAGAAAATCCAAAATGTTGAAAATATATCAGAAATAGTAGGAGAGGTCAGTAAGTCGCTGTATATAATATGCAACTACAAAACAGTTTTCACACATATCAAAAACAATTGAAAATACAATGAATAAAAGAGCCTATTCATAGCAACCAAAAAAAAAAAATTGAAAATCCACAAAATATCTAGGAATAAACCCAACAAGAAATCTGTAATATGTAGAAGAGATACTTTATCAAAGGGCCTAAAAGCAAATCTAAACAAATGCAAAGACTTACCATGTTTTAAAGTGGAAAGACTTATTCTTCTAAATATTTATTTCTATAACATACCATATATTTAATGCAATCCAAATCCAAGTGCCAACAGTCTTATAATGGATATTGACAAATTAATAAGTTCTTAAAAAATTTTTTTTATATTAGAGAAAATACACACAATTAGTCAATAATACTTTGTAAAACAAACCAAGGAAGAGGAGTTGCCCTTATCATATATCAAAACATACTTCAAAATTAACTACAACAATGTTATCTTGGTTCTTTAATAAATAAAGAACATCATAAATAGTATACACAGCCTGAAAACAAACCAACGGGTTGTTGTTGTTAGTTGCCGTCGAGTCATTTCTGACTCATGGAGACCCCATGAGTGCAGAGTAGAACTGCTTCATATGGTTCTCAAGGCTGTGACCTTTTAGAAGCAGATTGCCAAGCCTGACTCTGAGGTGCCTCTAGGTGTGTTCAAACCACCAACCTTTTGACTAATACTCGAGGAATTTTATGAAAACTGTGACATTTCAAATCCCTGGTGAAAAGATAAAGCATTCCATAAGTGACTTTTTGACCATTGATTATAAATTAAACCTTTAATTAACAAGGTATAAGAGATATTTGTTTCTTGCACAGTTATCTGATGGCTAGAATGACAAAACATGAGAAAATTTAAAAATATAAGAGTATCTAGGATAATATTGTTAAAAATCTTGAAATGGTAAAAGACTTTCTGAGTAAGACACAAAACCTGAAAATGTCATAGGTTTGACATGGTAAAACTTAAAAAATTCTTACAATAAAAAATTTCACAAAATCTTAAAAGACAAATGAGAAATTGAGAAATAATTTTAACATATTTAACAGGCAATGAATTTATATATGGAATATGAGCAGAATTCAAAAAATAACAATTAGAAAAAGAAAAAATAGAACAAACGGTCAAAGGACTGTAAGCACAATTTGAAGAAGAAATAGAAATGGATGACAAACCTATAAAAACAACTTTTCAACTATGTTAGTAATCACTGAAGTGCAAATTAAAGCAATAATGAGTTAATGACCCCCATTATATTGATGGATAGTGTCAGGTACTGATAATAATGTGAGACAACAAGCAGTTCTGTACACCATTGATATAACCCATTGCTGTGGAATAGATTCCAACTTATACAGCTTTTTTAAAGGACTTAGTAGAACTGTCCCACAGGGTTTCCAAGGAGTAGCTAGTGGATTAGAACTGCCGACCTTTTGATTAGCAGCTGAGCTCTTAACCACTGAGCAACCAGGGCTCCATTGATACAACAGGCAGAGCCATTTTGGAAGACAGTCAGCAGTAAGTATCAGCAGTTAGATACTATGGCTCAGAAATTCCTCTTTAGTAACTTCTGTGAAAAAGCATGCATTATAGGCATATGCACGAAGATATTTGTTCTTTTTTAAAAAATTTTTATTGTGCTTTAAGTGAAAGTTTACAAATCAAGTCAGTTTCTCACACAAAAACTTATATACATCTTCCTACATACTCCCAATTGCTCTCCCCTAATGAGACAACCTGCTCCCTCCCTCCACTCTCTCTTTTCATGTCCATTTTGTCAGCTTCTAACCCCCTGTACCCTCTCATCTCCCCTCCAGGGAGGAGATGCCAACATAGTCTCAAGTGTCTACCTGATCCAAGAAGCTCACTCCTCACCAGCATCTCTCTCCAACCCATTGTCCAGTCCAATCCCTGTCTGAAGAGTTCACTTTGGGAATGGTTCCTGTCCTGGGCCAACAGAAGGTCTGGGGTTCATGACCACCGGGGTCCTTCTAGTCTCAGTCAGACCATTAAGTCTGGTCTTATGAGAATTTGGGGTCTGCATCCCACTGGTCTCCTGCTCCCTCAGGGGTTCTCCGTTGTGTTCCCTGTCAGGGCAGTCATCAGTTGTAGCCGCACACCATCTAACTCTTCTGGTCTCAGACTGATGTAGTCTCTGTTTTATGTGGCCCTTTCTGTCTCTTGGGCTCCTAATTACCTTGTGTCCTTGGTGTTGTTCATTCTGCTTTGGCCCAGGTGGGTTGAGACCAATTGAGGCATCTTAGATCGCCACTTGCTAGCATTTAAGACCCCAGATGCCACTCTCCAAAGTGGGATGCAGAATGTTTTCATAATAGATTTTATTATGCCAGTGGACTTAGATGTCCCCTCAAACCATGGTCCCCAAACCCCTGCCCCTGCTACACTGGCCTTCAAAGCATTCAGTTTATTCAGAAAACTTCTTTGCTTTTGGTTTAGTCCACTTGTGCTGACCTCGCCTGTAATGTGTGTTGTCTTTCCCATCACCTAAAGTAGTTCCTATCTACTATCTAATTGGCTAATACCTCTCCCCCAATCTCCCTCCCTCCCCGCTCTCATAACCATCAAAGAATGTTTTCTTCTCTGTTTAAACTATTTCTCAAGTTCTTATACTAGTGGTCTTGCATAATATTTGTTCTTTTGCAACTAATTTCGCTCAGCATAATGTCTTCTAGATTCCTCCATGTTATGAAATGTTTCACAGATTCCTCACTGTTCTTTATTGATGAGTAGTATTCCATTGTGTAAATATACCACAATTTATTTATCCTTTCATCTGTTGGTGGGCACCTTGGTTGCTTCCATCTTTTTGCTATTGTAAACAGTGCTGTAATGAACATGGGTGTGCATATATCTGTTCATGTAAAGGCTCTTATTTCTCTAGGATATATTCCAAGGAGTGGGATTGCTGGATCAAACGGTAGTTCTATTTCTAGCTTTTGAAGGAAGCGTCACATCAATTTTCAAAGTGGTTGTACCATTTTACATTCCCACCAGCAGTGTATAACTGTTCCAGTCTTTCTACAACCTCTCTAACATTTACTATTTTGTGATTTTTGGATTAAAAAATCCTCGTTGGGGTGAGATGGAATCTCATTGTAATTTTGATTTGCATTTCTCTAATGGCTAATGATCATGAGCTTTTCCTCATGTACCCGTTAGCTACCTGAATGTCTTCTTTAGTGAAGTGCCTGTTCGTATCTTTTGCCCATTTTTTAATTGGGTTATTTGTCTTTTTGTAGATGAGTTTTTTGCAGTATCATGTAGATTTTAGAGATCGGGTGCCAATCGGAAATGTCATAGTTAAAAACTTTTTCCTAATCTGTAGGTGATCTTTTTACTCTTTTTGTCAAGTCTTTGGATGAGCATAAATGTTTGATTTTTTGGAGCTCCCAGTTATCTAGTTTTTCTTCTGCATTGTTAGTAATATTTTGTATATGTTTATGCCATGTATTAGGGCTCCTAAGGTTGTCCCACTTTTTCTTCTGTGATCTTTATCATTTTAGATTTTGTATTTAGGTCTTTGATCCATTTTGAGTTTGTTTTTGTGTATGGTGTGAGATATGGGTCTTGTTTCATTTTTTTGCACATTGATAACCAGTTATGCCACCACCATTTGTTAAAAAGACTGTCTTTTCCCCAATTTAACTGTTTTGGAGCCCTTGCTCGATATCAACTGCTCATATGTGGATAGATTTATGTCTGGGTTCTCAATTCTGTTCCATTGGTCTGTATATCTGTTGTTGCACCAGTAAGAGGCTGTTTCGACTACTGTTGTGGTATAATAGGTTCTAAAATCAGGTAGGGTAAAGCCTCCCACTTTGTTCTTCTTTTTCAGTAATGCTTTACTTATCTGGGGCCTCTTTCCCTTCCCTACGAAGTTGGTGATTTGTTTCTCCATCTCATTAAAACATTTTGTTGGGATTTGATCAGAATTGCATTAAATGTATAGATCGCTTTTGGTAGAATAGCCATTTTTATAATATTAAATCCTCCTATCCATGAGCAAGGTATGTTTTTCCACTTATGTAGGTCTCTTTTGGTATCTTGCAGAAGTGTTTTCTTTGTATAAGTCTTTTACATCTCTGGTAGGATTTATTCCTAAGTATTTTATCCTCTTGGGGACTACTGTAAATGGTATTGATTTGGTTGTTTCCACTTTGATGTTCTTTTTGTTGGTGTAGAGGAATCCAACTGATTTTTGTATGTTTATCTTGTATCCCGATACTCTGCTGAACTCTTCTATTAGCTTCAGTAGTTTTCTGGAGGATTCCTTAGGGTTTTCTGTGTATAAGATCATGTTGTCTGCAAATAGAGATACTTTTACTTCTTCCTTGCCAATCTGGGTGCCCTTTATTTCTTTATCTAGCCTAATTGCTCTGGCTAGGACCTCTAGCACAGTGTTGAATAAGACTGGTGATAAAGGACATCCTTGTCTGGTTCCCGATCTCAAGGGGAATGCTTTCAGGATCTCTCCACTTAGGATGATGTTGGCTATGGGCTTTGTATATGCCCTTTATTATGTTGAGGAATTTTCCTTCTATTCCTATTTTGCTGAGAGTTTTTATCATGAATGGGTGTTGAACTTCATCATATGACTTTTCTGCATCAATTGATAAAATCATGTGATTCTTGTCTTTTGTTTTATTTATACGATGGATTACATTAATTGTTTTTCTAATGTTGAACCATCCCTGCGTACCTGCTGTGAATCCCACTTGGTCATAGTGAATTATTTTTTTGATATGTTGTTTAATTCTACCAGCTAGAATTTTCTTGAGGATTTTTGCATCTAAGTTCATGAGGGATATAGGTCTGTAATTTTCTTTTTTTGTTGTATCTATACCTGGTTTTGGTATCAGCGATATGCTGGCTTTATAGAATGAGTTTGGGAGTATTTTGTCCTCTTCTATGCTCTGAAATATCTTTAGTAGTAGTGGTGTTAACTCTTCTCTGAAAGTTTGGTAGAACTCCGCAGTGAAGCCGTCCGGACCAGGGCTTTTTTTTTGTTGGGAGTTTTTTGTTTATCTTTTCGATCTCTTCTTTTGTTATGGATCTATTTAGTTGTTCTACCTCTGCTTGTGTTAGTTTAAGTAGGTGATGTGTTTCTAGGAATTTGTCTGTTTCTTTTAGGTTTTCAAATTTGTTAGAGTACAATTTTTCATAGTAATCTGATTCTTTTAATTTCAGCTGGGTCTGTTGTAATATCGCCCATCTCATTTCCTATTCAGGTATTTGCTTCCTCTCCTGTTTTTCTTTTGTCAGCTTGGCCAGTGGTTTATCAGTTTTGTTGATTTTTACAAAGAACCAGCTTTTGGTCTTGTTAATTCATTCAACTGTTTTTCTGTTTTCTATTTCATTTAGTTCTGCTCTAATTTTAATTATTTGTTTTCTTCTGGTGCCTGAGGGTTTCTTTTGTTGCTCTCTTTCTATTTGTTCAAATTGTAGGGATAATTCTTTGATTTTGGCCCTTTCTTCTTTTTGGATGTGTGCATTTATTGACATAAATTGACCTCTGAGCACTGCTTTAGCTGTGTCCCAAAGGTTCTGATAGGAAGTGTTTTCAATCTCTTTAGATTCTATGAATTTCTTTATTCTTTCCTTAATGTCTTCTATAATCCAGTCTTTTTTGAGTAGGGTATTGTTCAGTTTCCAAGTGTTTGATTTCTTTTCCCTGCTTTTTCTGTTATTGATTTCTACTTTTCTGTCCATATGGTCAGAGAAGATGCTTTCTAATATTTCAATGCTTTGGATTGTGCTAAGGCTTGTTTTATGACCTGATATGTGGTCTATTCTAGAGAACGTTCCATGTGCACTAGAAAAGAAAGTATAGTTGGTTGCTGTTGGGTGGAGTGTTCTGTATATGTCTATGAGGTCAAGTTGGTTGATTGTGGTATTTAGACCTTCCATGTCTTTATTGAGCTTCTTTCTGGATGTCTTGTCCTTCACGGAAAGTGGTGTGTTGAAGTCTACTACTGTTATTGTGGAGCTGTCTATCTCACTTTTTAATGCTGATAGAGTTTGTTTTAAGTATCTTGTGGTCCTGTCATTGGGTGCATAAATACTTAATATGGTTATATCTTCTTGTTGTATTGTCCCTTTAATCATTATATAGTGCCCTTACTTATCCTTTATGATGGATTTTACTTTAAAGTCTATTTTGTCAGAAATAAACATTGCCACTCCTACACTTTTTTGATTGTTGTTTGCTTGATATATTTCTTCATCCTTTGAGTTTTAGTTTGTTTTTGTCTCTAAGTCTAAGGTGTGTCTCTTGCAGGCACCATATAAATGGATCGTGTTTTTTAATCCATTCTGCCACTCTTTTTTTACTGGTGCATTTAGTCCATTTACATTCAGTGTAATTATGGATAGGTATGAATTCAGTGCTATCATTTTGATGTCTTTTTTTGTGTGTTGTTGACAGTTTCTTTTTCCCACTTAATTTTATGTACTGAGTAGAATATCTTTATACATTGTCCTTTCCTCATATTCCTTGCTGTTGATTTTGTTACTGTTGAGTCTCTATTTTTTTCATGTATTTCATTTTGACATGTAGGATAGCTTGTCTCCTTTGTGGTTACCTTATTATTTACCCCTATTTTTCTAACTTTAAACCTAACTTTTATTTCTTTGTATGGCCTTATCTTCCTCTCCATACGGAAGGTCTATGACTACATTTCTTAGTCCCTCTTTATTGTTTTAATGTTGTCTTCTTTTCCATAATAACATTGGTGTTTCCCTGTTTTGAGAGTTTTTTATCTTGATTTATTTTTGTGATTTTCCTGTCTGGGTTGACTTCTGGTTGCTCTGTCCAGTGTTCTATTCTTGGGTTGATACCTGATATTATTGATTTTGTAACCAAAGAAATCCCTTTAGTATTTCTTGTAGTTTTGGTTTGGTTTTTACAAATTCCTGAAACTTCTGTTTATCTGGAAATGTCCAAGTTTCACCTTCATATTTAAGAGACAGTTTTACTGGATATAAGATTCTTGGCTGGGAATTTTTTTCCTTCAATTTTTTATATAAGTCATCCCATTGCCTTCTTGCCTGCATAGTTTCTGCCGGGTAGTCCAAGCTAATTCTTATTGACTTTCCTTTGTAGGTGACTTTTCGTTTATCCCTAGCTGCTCTTAAAATTCTCTCTTTGTCTTTGGTTTCAGCCAGGTTGCTTATAATATGTCTTGGCGACTTTCTTTTAAAATTTACCTTATTTGGAGTTGGATGTGCATCTTGGATAGATATCTTCTCATCTTTCGCGATATCAGGAAAGTTTTCTGCCAATAAATCTTCAACAATTCTTTCTGTATTTTCTGTTATCCCTCCCTGTTCTGGTACTCCAATCACTCGTAAGTTATTTCTCTTGATAAAGACCCACATGATTCTTAAGGTTTCTTCATTTTTTTTAATTCTTTTATCTGATTTTTCTTCAAATATATTAGCGCCAAGTGATTTATCTTCAAGTTCAGAAATTCTGCCTTCCACTTGCTCAGTTCTGCTCCTCTGACTTTCTATTGAGTTGTCTACTTGTGTAATTTTGTTGTTAATCTTCTGTATTTCTGATCGGTATCTGTCTAAGGATTTTTCCAGCTTATTAAATTTTTCATTATATTCCTGAATAATCTTTTTAATTTCTTCAATTGTTTTATCTGTGTGTTCCTTGGCTTGTTCTGCATATTGCCTCATTTCCTTCCTGATGTCCTGAAGGGTTCTGTATATTAATCTTTTGTAGTCTGCCTCTGATAATTCCAGGAATGCACTTTGATCTAGAAGATCCCTTGATTCTTTGTTTTGAGAGCTTGTTGAGGTGATCATGGTCTGTTTCTTTATGTGGCTTGATATTGACTGTTGCCTCTGAGCCATCTATAAGTTATTGTATTAGTTTATTTTGTGTCTGCTCACTGTGTCATAGCTTCTTGCTTTGATTTGTTGTGATATGCCCAAATGGGTTGCTTGAGTGAGCTAGCTTGATTATTTTCACCTTTGGAGCTCTGGCATCCTGTCCCCAGATGGCTAGAGCTGTTATCAGGTATATCAATCTAGGAGTCCATTTACTTTTTTTGTATGAATTCAGCTTGTTTGTCCAGGTAGCTGACCATCAAGTGTGTGGTATAGGCTCTGTACTACAGTCTTAGAGTGGCAGGGGTGATTGGTGTAGGTACGGGTATCTGGTTGTATCAGGGGGTCACACTCCAAACAAGGCAGGGGGCTGGGAATTGTCCCCCATGTGTCTCTGAGGGAAGTGTGTCCCTGTTCTCTAGAGTACAGGTGGGTGGGTTCTGCAGATGGACCATGGGCACCCAATGTTTTTGGTTGTAAGGTCTGGGAGGTACCAGTTATCCTTGGACCCCTGGGTGGCTGGGTGACCTAAGTGGAGCCACCAGTCCATAGGCCCCTGTTGTGGGTAGGTGAGGACACTGTTTAATAGGCAAAGCAATGTCAAACATCAAACACTCCCCTCTCCACTGCACAGCTGAAGCAGTTGGAGTCTGCCAACGAGAGCCTATTCTCCTGAAATAGGCCCACAAAGGTCCATGCAGAGAGAAATGGTACTCAAATTCCATGGACCATTTATGCCTGGACAGGAGTCGCTTCTGTCCTGAGCTCCCCCAGTTAGTGGAGCTGGCAAATTATCTTTTCCCCCAACTGCAAATTTTTTCTTCTCAAAGGCTGGGATGATGGTTCTAGGAGCTCAGCAGGGCCTATCTCAAACCCAGGGAAATCAGCTGCTGAAGCTAGCTTGGGAACATGGGTGGGGATGTGGTAAAATATACACAAGTACTTGGCTTTTGCCAAGGGCGCCATTCTTCTCTGGTTCCAGAGGTGTGAGTAGGCTGTGTGGCTGGCTGCTTCTCCCTGAGGAAACTGTGGACGAAAGCTAGTACCAGCCTGCTGCTGCCACTCCCAGGAATGGTGCCTGAGGGCTCCTGCAATTCAGGTCTGGTAACTCCTCTCCACTCCTGAACCATCTCTTCCTCCCGTTGCTCCTCATTTCATCTTCTAAGCTTGCATTTGATATTCAGGGCTCCTAGCTTGTCATAAATAGACTCACTTCACTTGTTTTTTCAGGTGTTTGTTGAAAGAGGGCTCGCTGGAAGCATCTGCCTATTCCACCATCTTGGCTCTGCCTCCTGCACAAAGATATTTGGATGACATCATTTGTATGTTTAAAAACATCACTTACATAGGCAAAAAATTAGAAAAAATTATAAAAATAAATCAGCAAGGGTTTAAATACATTCCAATATTTTTATATTTTGAAATGATATTTCACCAGTGAAATAACAAGATTGATGAATTTGTACTGATACAGAAAGATATCCAAAAGATATTTAAAAATTAATTGGCAAAATGTCTACAATATGATTCCATTTAATTTAAAATAAATCACAGTACTTTTGTATGAAAGAAGATAGTCTTTATCTCTGAAAAGAAGTGGGAATTAAAAGTTTCCTTTTTCTCATGCCGCTTTGCCACCATGGTCCCACTCTCAGGGGCTCAGTCTAATGGCGGACCAATATAGAAACAGACATCCTACTTAGGGTTCAATCTGGATTCTGAATTGTTTCCTGAATGAGGATACAGCTCTCTGTAGTGGATGTAAAAACGCTTTGACATTTTGAAGGATATGGATTCTAATTCAATGTTCATTGCTTACTAGGTGTTTTAGTTATCTAGTGCTGCTATAACAGAAATACTCAAATGGGTGGCTTTAATGTATACAAATTTATTTGCTCACACTTTAGAAGGTTAAAAGTCTGAATTCAGGGCCCTGGCTCTAGGGGAAGACTTTCTTTCTCTGTTGACTCTGGCAGAAGGTCCTTGTCTTTTTTTGGCGCCTGTTTCTTGGTTCCTTGGAGATCTCATGTGACACGGCATCTATCTTCCCCCCCTCTCTGCTTGCTTGTTTAATCTGCTCTTTCATATCTCAAAAGACATTGACTTAAAACACACCCAACATTAATACTCTCTCATTAATATAAGAAAGAAAACCCAAATGGGATTATAATCACAGGTACAGTAGGATTTATGACACATATTTTGGGGGGGCACAATTCAATCCGTTAACACTAGGTGTGTGGCTTCTGAGCTGTGGTTTCCTTCCTCACAAAAATGCAGATGCTACGCCATTGAAACAGAGTTACTGTGAGCATTTATAAGCTTACAAATAACCCCAAGAAGCTTTGTAGACCTCTGGACCATGAATATGGATTTCAAGATGGGTACTCTTTTGCCCAGCACTGCTTGAGCTGCAAGACACACACAATGGCCAAACAAGCTTAGAGTACCACCATACCAACGAAATCATAGAAAAGTAATGGAAATCATGATCTGCTTGTGTCATTAGTTAATCCTGACACCCACCAGCCCATAAACAAGCCAATTTATCTATGCAATATTGAAATTTATCTGAAAATATGAATGACATATCAGTGACAGATTTTAGTTCTAAGAAAGTCAATAAACACCTCCTGCTGCTTGGTGAAAAAATATCTAGAAGGCATAGAGGGGTTTTAACAAGAAAGCATAATTCAGACATTTATTTGGCGTATCGGTTCTAGCAGTTTTTCTTGTCTTTATTCTTTTTTTATTTCAAGCTTACTCTGAAAAATATCTATCAGATTGCTTTGGTCCACCTGGGGTAGATTTTTAAAACTTGTCCGAAGCTGAAAAAAGAAATAATCTTGAATTAAAATTAAAAAGAAATAATCTTGAATAAAAATTATTTCAGAAGTCATATGGATCAGTAACACAGAAAATTGAATATTTGAAATGAGTATTTAACTGGGATTTAATAAAAATTGAAATGGTCAATGGTTTTAAGAGTTACCTCAATAGCATTGACTGTTAAGAGTATTTATTGAAATTTAGTAAGTATTATATAAAGGGCTGTCCCTTAATTAAGTATGATTATGCAAGCAATAAATGTATAATTGTATTTCTATTAATTTATAAGAATTGCATGAATTTTTAGGCATGTTTCATTGAACAAGGTAGATGGGGCAAATTAATGTCATAAAACAATAATCCCGATATTGACAATAAACGTTCACTTATATGTTATTATAATATTAATAGGATTTCAATTTCATATGTAATGATTACAAGTTTTGGGATTTGTTACAAACTAATGAGACTCACCTTTTTAAAAATAACAACACCAGACTGTTTAAACCCATTGGATATTTTTCACAGCTGGTCTAGTTTTAAACACAATGCTCTAGGAGCTTGTTTTCATGCTTGAAAACTTTAAAAATGTATAATATCTTTCATCCTTTGGCCAATAACTGTACATAATTCTGATAATAATTTCTTATCATTGCTTAGCAATACAGAACATATGAAGTAAATTTTAAAAAGTCCTTAATTAAAATGTTGTCATGTAAAATGCAATCAACATAGCATTTTACATACAGTATATAGCACAACCAAAATAAATGCCTTTGATAAAATATATCATGCTGTAGCAATTCATAAGTATTTCTATGCTGCCGTTACGAAGTTTGGCCATTTGCTTTATTTATATGTGTGTTTGTGTGTGTGTATACACATTTAATAGTTGATGACATTTATTGTTATACTTGTGTTCTCAACCTCTTTTAAACTCTAGGGTCATTTACAGATTCAGACTTAGCTTGGCAACTGTGTAGTTTCTAGAACCGTGTCTCCTAAGTAATTGGAGCTCAGTATCAGTTGACATGAATAAATGATTTGAAGTGTTTAAGAGATGAAGCTGTAAATGTGGCTGTCAATGCAGAGCTAAGTACCAAAAAAAAAAAAAAAACCAATTGCCATTGAGTTGATTCTGAGTCGTAGCAACCCTGTAGGACAGAGTAGACCTGCCCCATAATGTTTCCAAGAAGCAGCTGGTGGATTTGAACTGCCAACCTTGTCTTTCCTGACTTGATTTTATTTTCATTGTTTTAACATTATAATTACATCTGCGATAAATATGAAGGTATGCTTTCTAATTACAGTCATGATTCACCTCCAACAGCTTGTGTGTGTTTGTGTGTATTTGTGTGTGTGTGTATGTGTGTGGTGTGTCTGGCGCATCTATAAACTCCAGGAGCTCTGCTGGTTTCTACTAATGAGGAATCCGAACATAGAAAAAAGAGTTTCTATAAATCAAACTACAGAGTGATTTATTTGAAATTCAAGCCTTGTATTATTAGTACTTTTCCTCTAATGTTTGACTAAGTCGTCACCTTGTACAAGATGCTGCTTCTTGGTTTCCAGACATTCTTATGAAAGTGAATCCTGTAATCACTGCTTGAAAAAATTTCAAAAGTAAACCAGACGAAAGGAAATGGGGAACCCAGGGCAGAAACGGGGAGAGCGTTGACATAGTGTGGGGATTACAGCTAAGGTCATGGAACACTTTTGTATACAATTTGTTAAATGGTAAACTAATTTGCTCTGTAAACTTTCACCTAAAACACAATAAAATATTAAAAAAAAAAAGTAAAGGGTATGTGTGTGTTTAAGAGAAGGGAGGCTAGGGAGAAGAAAGGGAGGGAGAAAGACAGAACGTATACTGTATATATATAATAATAGGCTGAAAATTTCAGATTAAATGGAAGACTGTCTTCTTTAATATAAAAATATTCAATTAGGTAAAACCTCTGAGCTACATACACACTTAACTGATACTATGGGTACGTTTCTGACAAGAAGAAATACACTCCGACATAAGGTTGACTTAGGTCAAGATCTTTAGTAATTAAGTTGAGTTGAAGAAGACTTTGTGTTTTCTTATTGTGTAAAACATATTAACATTTCATAATCAACCATTCATTTTAATCACAGAGTCTGAACACGCGCTTGTTTTCACGTTATCTGCCCAATAGGAAGGTGATTATCCTGTAACTGAGGAAGGAGAAACAAATAGAGTGAGTGTAAAAGGTGTCACATTCTTTATGATAAATAATAATACACAGATTCAAAGTCACCCAAAAAGAGAAGTGGTGTTAGCACTAGCCTTGGTGGGCAGATTAGATTATTTGCTGAAGAGTGAAAATAGCAATTTAGGTGATTAATGGAATGTCCTAACACCTTCTTTACAAGCAACATGTATGCGTTGTTATTAAATATCTGCTCCCCTCTACTTTGCCAGCTTTTTATCTGGTTATATATAATCCTAGCTGTTTCTCTCAACTGAAAACTATAAATCATTTAGCAAAAGCTCTTAAAAAAAAGATGCTGCAACCAACTCTAGATTAGGCACAAAATTGTTCCATATTTCCAATTCCAGTGGAATATTATCAAGGCCCTAAAATAAGACAGGCCCCTTTAATACAAAAAATAAACACTGAGAACCTTTTCTTAATAAAAGCAGTGGTTCAGCTACACTTGCTGAAACCAAATAAACAATCGTGAATTGACACTCAGACAGAAATGTGTATAAATTATTCAGAATGAAATGTTCAAGTAATATTAACCTAAAGGTATAGGCATCAATTTTCTCCTGACGGATGGCATTGGGTAGTTAGTATTCAAGTGTTACTACATAAATAAAATTGATTTATGCTAACTGAGAAGACCGAGAAAAATTTTTATCAGGATGCCCAAATTCTGTTCCTTCTGGCTTGATCAATCACCTCTCTACTGAACTGTGTATAGTTTTCTTGCAAAATTCTTAGCCAAGAAGTTGGGCTAAGGCAAAATGAATAATACATTCGCTGCAGTGTTAGACTAATGACCCTTAAGTGCTTTTAAAAAAAAAAAATAGCGATGACTGCTTCCCTTATGAACACATTCTAGCTTTCTCTTTCCCTCTCTGTCTTTCTCTCTCTCTTTCTTGGGAAGCAAATAATTAAGCTTTAAGTTGGCTGACAATTTGGAAGGTGGAAGAGACCGGGGTGAGGAATTACTAAACCCAGTGGAGGCATGTATGGAGTAGGTCTGTTTGGTTCCCTTTCTTGCTCTCCCCCTATCATCTTGCTTCCCCCTGCAACCCCCTCCCCCACTTTTCAGCTCCATTTGGGGTTGCTGAGCTCTCATTTGTGTTCATCATCTTCGTATTTCCTTTTACTGTTTTCATATGCTATTGTGTTATCATAAAGACATTGATCAAATGGTGTCAGGCAAGACAGAAAGCTATTTACTTTGCAAAAGTAGGAGGGCTATCTGACAGAGCTGCATGGTTAAAATCTGCCTTGGCTGGCATTTGTAATGCACGAACAATTTTTATCTCTCCCTGAGTGGGTCCCTAAGAGACACAATGGTGGCTCAAGTTTCTGTACCCAAATGTCTTTTTAAAATCTGCATAAAGCAGCAAAGGAAAGACAAATTCTTGCATTAAGCATGCTTAAAACGAAGCTTGCATGTGGATGATTAAAGAGAAATGCAAAGCCTCTGGCTGAATAATACAGGATTATTTTTAATTAACTTGCTTTAAACCCATCGAAACTGCACTTGAGGTGGAAATGTAGTATTTTTGGATTTCAAAAGGAAAAGGTGCAGCCACCATCTTGTGTGTGTGTGTGTGTGGCATATGTGTGTGAGTCGAGAATGTTGGTAGACAGCTGCTGAAAATGAAATTGTTTTCTAAGGAAGTAGTCATTTACAAACTAGCGTGGGGTCAGGTAACCTCATTAATCCTTTTACAGTTCCCATTAGGTCTAAATAGCAATCCGGCTACCATCACTTTCATCTGCAGAAGCACAGGCTAGTTTTGTCCTTTTAACTTGAGCTTTTTATTCTGGGGAAGAATTAAACTCTACGTCACTGCTGTTTCTGTTTCATTTCATTGCTGTTCTACCTTAGGGGAAATCAGCCTCACATTGTGTTATTCTCATGTCTGCGACTAATGTTTCTTAAAAAAAAAAATGAAAAGAAAGAAACGAAAAAGAGGAAGAGTTCTTTTTCAATAAAGCAGCCCCACTTTGATGGGACTAAAAAATTGATGGAACTACCAAAGGAAAAAGAAAAATCATTATATGAAAAGGCCAGATGACATTAGAGCAGTCAGATCCCTAACGTCTAACGGTGAAGCCATTAATAAATATTTATTTTTCTTAGGCACCTCTTCTAATGTAAAGGAAATGATTTAAAGCCTAAGTGACATCACTGGGTAAGAGGCTAAAAGATGTGCCTTCTCTAATGCTGAAGCAAAGAAAACATACACCCTAAGTTATATTTAGGTATCAGCCTTCAGAGTCACATTTTCCAAACTGGAAGTATCCATTCACAAGCAAGCATACACGCACATGCACACATACACACACATACACACAACTGGTCAATGACATACACACGGCCTTTTAGAGGGACCCACTCCCACATTTTCCCAGGTTCCACTGCTTGATTTTTTGTCTGTTCATGGCTGAGAGAATCATATTACTAGGTATTAAACAGGAGGCATAATAAGGCCTTGTAGCTAATAGTAGCATAGCAACTGCCACAAACCTTTCTACAGAGCTACATAAATGTCTTTCAAACACCTGTTTCCTTCTGCCACTTTCCCATTTCATCTGTCATTATGGTCTAATGATTTTATTATCAGGATGAGTCTTTCTATAGGGGTTAAGTGAATCCAATTTACATACAATGATTTCATGGGAAAGGTAATAGTGGAGGGAAGTGGTTACCATGAGGAATTGATTTATTAAAATCACCTCAGAAATTCCAAACAATAAAAAGCTGCTTTGCCAAAGTTATTACTGACAAAAAAAAAAAAAAACCCTTTTCTATTTACTTATGTAAGTCCCGTTTGGAAAATAATAATAACATTTTACAATACATTATAAAAGATTGACAGTCTGAACCCACCCAGAGGCTCTACAAGAGAAAGACCTGATGATCTGCTTCCATGAAGGTTATAGCCAAGAAAACCCTATGGGGCAGTTCTACTGTGTCACATGGGATTGCTATGAGTCGAAATCTACTAAACAGCACCGAACAAAAACAATCCTATATAAGCAGATCACCACGCCTTTCTTCAGGGGTGCAACTGAGTGGATTAAAACCACCGACCTTTCAGTTAGTAGACAAGTAAAAACCATTTGTGCCACCCAGGGACTACTAAAAAGCCAGTAAACCAATTGCCGTAGAGTCTATTCCTACTCATGGCGAGCCCATGTGTGTCAAAGTAGACCTGAGCTCCATAGGGTTTTCAAGGCGGTGACCTCTCAGAAAGAGATTGACAGGCCTTTCTTCCAAGGCACCTCTGGGTGGATTTGAACTGCCAACTTTTTGGTTAGTAGTCAAGCATTTAACCATTTATACCACCCAGAGACTCTAGTAGATATACTGCATGGCTTCAATAACATCCTATCTTATTCTAGTGATATTTTAGCTTAAAATTTCCAAGAAGGGAATTGTAAAATCTTCTAGTGCTGATAAAATTTAGGAGACATACTAGTCCTAGCAGCAAAACATTTGCAAATCATCTCCAGGGGGCTTGGGCACTCCTGCAAGGGCTCATCTTTGCCATTGTATATTGATTCTCATTAGCTTCACTTTCAGATATTAAAAAAAAAAAATCCTGTCCCCTATTCCAGGAGTACCCACTATTTTGTCTTATATTTCCCAATTTACAGACTACACCCAAAACTGTTAGGATAAATGAAATAATAAAAAGAGTGTTTTATAAAGCTTGGAGGTAGAAAGAATGACATCAAAATCATTGTTGATTTTATTTGTGGATCAGAATTCAGCACAATTTTTTTTAACCTCCATGTGGCTTCTCCAGTTGAGATAACTTCAGCCTCCCACTGCTCTTTTCTGCATACCCAGTTTTGCTGTTAATGGTCTCCAGCTGTAGTTGGCTTCCTTTAACAGTTTATTTTATGCCCTCATCTCTCATCTCTGAAGTAATTGCAAAGACAATGGAATTTGAGACACAGCTTAAGTGAGTAATAATGATAAGTTAGTCCCTTAGCTAAGCAGCAGGCTACCCTACAGCTTCACCTGTTTTTATAAATTGTAAAAGAAAGCAGAAAAATCTGAGCTCCAATTCTGTAGCTCTATCCTTACTTAGCAAAATGCATATTAAAATAGAATGTCTAGTCCCTTATCAGTACTACTTAGATCAGACTTGACCATGTTGGTTCTTCTGACAGTCTCAAATTAAATCTATTCAATGAGTGAGTGTGGGGACTTACCCCACTGATGCACAAATGATCTCAGATATTTCTTCCCATGTTTTACAAATTTGTACCCTTGCACACCAAGTTTTCCTCTTCTAACTTCTGTAAAGCCAATGACTCTATGAGTTGCTCTTTTAATTACTTGACAACTACTTATCAAGGCTCTACTATGGACCCTTAGTGAGATGGATTGACACAGTGGCTATGATATGGGCTCAAACATAGGCACAGTTATAAGGGTGGTGAAGAACCAGGCAGCATTTTATTCTGTTGTACATAGAGTTGCTGAGTTAGAACCAACTCCATGGCACCTAACAACAACAACAACAAAAAACCAACCATTGGCCAGGGACTATTTTCAATACAGAGAATAAGTGGCTTGAAAACCCTTCTCTGAGGTGACTTACATATTAGTGGGAAGGGGATCATACAATGAACTGATAAACTGATAAATAAATCTTGTAAACACAGAAATTTCAGATAGTGTTAAGTGCTATGGAGAAATCAAAACAGGTTGATGTTATAGAAAGTGATTTCAGGGCAAGGGGAGAGTACCATTTCAGATTGAGCGGCTAGAGAAGGTCACAATGAGGAAGTGATATCTCTTTCTGAAAAAGTGTCACATGAAAAACTAGAAAGAGGAAGTGAAGCAAAGATAAGATGAAAAGAATCCAGGTATGGGAAACAATTATATGTAAAGATCTAAAGCAAGAAAAATATTTGAGCTAAAAAAAAAAGAGAAAAGATAAATATGGCTGTTGAGGCAGGATTCTAGCAGTTAAGGGGAGAGTGATTGTCAGGAACCAGATCATGTAGGTCCTTGAAGTCTTGTCCAAGAGTTTAAGTTATACTTCAGTGGAAGTTGGAAGCCATTGGAGGGTTTTTAGTGGAGATGCTCATGAGGAACCTGTACATAGACCAGAAGGCAATTGTTCCAACAGAACAAGGGGCTACTGAGTGTTTAAAGTCAGGAAAGGTGTGCATCAGGGTTGTATTCTTTCACCATACTTATTCAATCTGTATGCTGAGCAAATAATACGAGAAGCTGGATTATATGAAGAAGAACAGGGCATCAGGATTGGAGGAAGACTCATTAACAACCTGTAATATGCGGATGACACAAGCTTGCTTGCTGAAAGTGAAGAGGACTTGAAGCACTTACTGATGAAGATCAAAGACCACAGCCTTCAGTATGGATTGCACCTCAACATAAAAGAAAAATCCTCACAACTGGACCAATAAGAAACATCATGATAAGGTGTAAAAAAATATTGAAGTTGTTAAGGAGTTCACTTTACTTAGATCCACAATCAATGCCCACGGGAGCAGCGGTCAGGAAATCAAAAGACCTGTTGCAAATCTAATGCAAAAGATCTCTTTAAAGTGTTGAAAACAAAGATTTCATTTTGAAAAGTAAGGTGCTCCTGATCCAAGCCATGGTATTTTCAATTGCCTCATACGCATGCAAAAACTGGACAATAAATAAGGACGATCAAAGAAGAATTGATGTCTTTGAATTATGGCATTGGCAAAGAATATTGAATATGCCATGGACTGCGAGAAGAACAAACAAATCTGTCTTGGAAGAAGTACAGCCAGAATGCTCATTAGAAGCAAGAATGGCAAGACTTAATCTCACATACTTAGGACATGTTATCAGGAGGGATCAGTCCCTGGAGAAGGACATCATGCTTGGTAAAGTAGAGGGTCAGTGAAAAAGAGGAAGACCCTCAACGAGATGGATTGACATAGTGGTTGCAACAATGGGCTCAAGCATACCAACGATTGTGAAAACGGCGCATGACCAGGCAGTGTTTAGTTCTGTTGTATGTAGGGTCACTGTGAGTTGGAAGCCACTCAACAGCACCTAGCAACAAAAAGTAGAGATGTGCGACCATCTGTAGAAGTTGAAAAAGGCAACATTGACCACTCTGTGAGACTACAGACCAACCGCCGGCCACTGAAGCCATCTGGGAAAGAGATGATGGCGGCCTGAACAAATAGTGGATCTGGCCATGTATGTAATCAGATTCCACAGAATTTATGACTTTGTGTGTGTTGGTGCCATTTTCTGAGATGGGGAACACTGGGGTAGGAGCAATTGGGAGGTGGAGTTGGGATCAAGACTTTTATTCTTGGAAAGTACATTTAAGAGTACTTTTGGACATTTAAGTGGAAGTGTCAAGTAAGCGAAAATGCACACAAATATGAGTTTGGGAGGTAGGTGGGGGTGGAGGTACACATTTATGAGTCATCGGCATAAATCTAGACTAGATTAAGTTATCTTTAACTTTTCTCTCTACTAACTCCATGTGTTTTTTTCCCCCTATATGCCTCCCTTCCTTTGTTGTTATTCAGGAACTTCTTGAAACTCCTTTTTACTCATGAAGCTTTTACTAGTTAAATGAAAATGAAATGCAGGTGATAGCTCGTATTGAACTCCTGATGACAATATGGTTATTAGACATCCCGCACATACTAAGACAGCAAAGTCTAAGTAAGGGATTAGTCATTAATTATCCGTATAATCATGTCTTAAAATATTTCAACTGGGTATTTAACTATACCCCACTCTGGGCATAATTTCACTGGTGTCTGTTGCAGTGTGTATGATCCTAGCAGGCAAAGACGTATATAATTTGCTTTGTGGAGACTAGTGCTGTCCCATGTGTGTAAAAAAGTATATTAAATATTATTTAACAGAGACATTGATAAATGAATCTAAATAAACAACTTACATTTTCAAAAAGAACCTTCAAAGCATTTGCTTTATCAAATGTGAAATACAATTTGTTGCCAATGCACTTTTTTTACTCTGAGTTGTTGATAGTTTCTATTAAATCTTTGCAAAATAAAAAGTCTTTTTCATTCTTATTTTCAGAGGAGCAAATTGTTCTTAGGTTACTTACTGAAATAGTCACTTAGCTGCTTTATCAAAGCAGTGATTTATGCCAAATCAGTAGGAAAAAAATCACTGAAGTACCTGTGTATTTTTATACAATTGAGCACATTGATAGATTTTTTACATTTTAAATTGTATTAGATATCATCCAGTTCTCCCAGGTGAACTTCTTCGCTGCTTGTTCCTAGTGAACATCATATGGATTGTAATTTTGCAATTAAAAAATTAGCAAACAACATTTTGGCATAATGGAAAGCAAACACCATTTTATAAGCTCTCTCCCTGTCCACCTCCTTTTTTGCCCGGCCAATCTAATTACAGGATCCATGAAGAATGACCAGGTAGTAAAGAATTTAATAAAAACTTCAGCTGAGGTTGTTGATGTAGTAAGGATTAGCCACAGCAAATGCAAACAAATAAAAAACTCATATGCAGCAGCATGCACTTCATCCATGAAAGACGATAACCCTCCACAAGACATGCTGCTAGTGGAAGTAAGAGTCAATGAAGCCAACCCAGTCAGTGAAACAAATCATTTGACTTACAAATAAACAGTCTGGTCCAGAGACTTCCAAAGCGTTTCTGGATCTTAGAAACTTTATGGGACATACAGCATATAAAACCATGATATTTATTACACATTTCACTTGCAGCTATCATAAGAGCACTGGAAATACTCCAATCTAGTAGTGGAAGGAACTGAATGTTGGGGCAGACATTCTGAAAAAGATTTGGACATACGTGATCTGAAGGCAGCAGAGTACCTGGGCTAAGAGCTTGCGCTTGGAGATCTGTTTCTAAATTCTCTTGTTTTTCACTTACTTGAGCAGAGTCACTCTATACTCTTTAGAACATCACTGACTCTCTCGCAAGCAAGGTGGAAAGAATGCTAATACTTCAGAAGGCTAGGAGGTGGATCAATTAGATCTTTCAATAAGTCATTTATCACAGTGTCAGGCACATAGTAAATACTCATAAGTGTTATTTATTAGCATTATTATTTATGTTGTCTGGGCAACATAGGAGGCAAAGCTTTGCAAGTGGCCTTAAAGCTGATGAGCTATGATAAAATATTGAAAACTCTAGACAAGAAGCATTTTTTCTTATACATTGTTGAAATTCTTATACAAATGTTGAAATGCATTTTTGTTTGATTGTTTTTTTATTAGAGACCGCTAACTTGAAGGCTTCTTTCACTGCCACCAATTTTTTTTTTTTTTACTTTATTTTTAGAGTTTCCAGTTTACAGAAAATTGTGCAGAAAGCAAGAGAGTTCCTATATACTGCCTTTGTCCCTGGACACTGTTTCTCCTATGATTAACATCCAGTGTCCCTGTGGTCCAGTTGTTAAAATACTGACACAGTACTATCACCTAAAATCCATAGATTACATTAGGGTTCATAATTTGTGTTGTACAGTCCTATGGCTTTTGGAAAATGCATGTGTTCAACACCACAGTAACATACAGAAAAATTCCACTGTCTTAAAATGCCCTATGTTCACCTATTCCTTCCTTCTTTCCCCTGAAGCCAAGGCAACCAGTGACATTTTCACTGTCTGTATAGTTTTGCCTTTTCTAGAATATCAGTTGGAATTATAAGTATGTAGCTTTTTCAGACTTACTTCTTTCATCAGCAATATGCATTTAAGTTTCCTTCGTGTCTTTTCCTGGGTTGATAATTTCTTTTTATTGCTAAATAATACTCCACTGGGAGCCCTGGAGAAACCCTGGTGGCATAGTGGTTAAAAGCTGCAGCTGCTTACCAAGAGGTCAGCAGTTTGAATCCACCAGGCACTCCTTGGAAACCGTATGGGGCAGTTCTACTCTGTCCTATAGGGTCACTGTACGTCGAAATTGACTCGATGGCAACGGGTTTGGTTTTTTGGTTTTGGGAGCCCTGGTGGAGCAGTGGTTAAGAGCTCAGCTGCTGTAATCAGAAGGTCGGCAGTTTGAATCCTCCAGTGGCTCCATGGAAACCCAATAGAGCAGCTCTACTCTGTCTTATAGGATCACTATGAGTCCGAACTGACTCGACAGAAACGAGTTTTTTTTTTTTTTTTTGTATGTATCAGTATGTATCACCATCCATTCAGCTATTGAAGAACATCTTGCTTGCTTCAAATTTTTGGCTACTATGAGTTAAGCTGCCATAAACATTTGTGTGCAGGTTGTTACATGGACGTGAGTTTTCGTCTAGGAGCACAAATGCTGGATTGTATGTTTGTTGTTGTTATTGTTAGGTGCTTTCAAGTCAGTTCCAACTCATATGACTGTATATACAACAGAATGAAACACTGCCCAGTCCTGCGCCATCCTCGCAATTGTTATGCTTGAGCCCATTGTTGCAGCCACTGTGTCAACCCATCTCATTGACGGTCTTTCTCTTTTTCACTGACACTGTACTTTACCAAGCATGATTTCCTTCTCCAGGGACTGATCCCTCCTGATAATGTGCCCAAAGTATGTGACCGCCAGACTCTTTCAAAGTGGCTATCCTGTTTTGCATTTTCACTAGCAATGGATGAGAATTCCTGTTGCTCCATGTCTTCACCAACATTTGGTGTTGTCAGCATTTTGGATTTTTAACCATTCTAATAGATGTGGAGAGGTGTTTCATTGTGTTAATTTTCAATTCTCTAATGACATGATATTGAGCATTTTTCATATGTTTATTTGCCATTGGTATATCTTCTTTAGTGAGGTTTCTGTTCAGATCTTTTGCCCATTTTGAAATTGGGTTGTTTCTTTTTTCATAGTTGAATTTTAAGAGTTCTTTGAAAATTTTGTGTCGTTACTTTTTTATTGCTGTAAAAGTATATATAATGTAACATTTGCCAATTGAATATTTTTCATACCTTTTTAATTTTGAATTTTGTGCTTTCTAACGCATACAACATAGTAAAAACAATACACATATATAATTCACATAAGCATATGTGGATTGCATGCTTGAAATTTTTTTGCTAATAAAGGTGCACAGTTAAAAAGGATTAGAGATCATTGTTCTAGGAAAAGTTGTAGGTTTAAATAGGGTGTAATATGATGCTGTTAAGGGAAACATTTTTCTAAATATTCTAAAATCTATGCCACATATTTCAATGAGTTATTCTCCATTCACTCAAAACCTTAAAGGCTAAAATAAGCATCACTAACGTAGACGGAATCGACTTGATGGCAACAGGTTTTTTAACGTAGGAGGTAGAAAGGCAGACAGAGCCTTCAATTCAGCCTCTAACCTGGATCAACTATTATTATAAACATAACTTAAACCTATTAAATTGAAATTTTGATTGTTTTTTTCCCTTACTCAAAAGTTTTAATAGACAAGCTGCACATTCAGACACATAATAAATAAAGAACTGAATCAACACAAATTAAACGTACGAACTACCAAGTTCTGTACACATTAGGATCAATGATCTAGTGGAGTAAGAGGGAGAGAGGAGCTTTGACAGTGTCAAGGGTATGATTCAGGAAAGTGGGATGAATAACAGTTCTGGGACCAAAGAAGAAATTGCTAAGTTTAAAAGGAAAGGAAGATATTACTAAGGAAAGCTCAGAGAGAGAGATGGGTCTTTGAGGGGGCTGCTGAATGGGATTCTGAAAAAAGAGGATGCGTTTTAGATGAAGCTTGCAGAAGATGGAACTTGTAATTTAGATCTAGTCCTTCCACTCCTGATTTTCTTCTTTGCCTTCTGTCTCCAAATACTAGTAGCATTTTGACTTTTTGCTTGGAACAACAACCTGATCTTTTGACTTATTTCAATAGGAGAGATACCAGAGGTTATCAAGAGTACTGAGAATTCCTGGGTTCAGCTTGCTGACAGAAGCAATAACACGACAGAGAAAAGCTCTGAACGGAATTTTAAAAAATGGATGTCATTGATATAAAGCAAGTATAGAAGCCCTTTCAAGTAGGTTTTGAGGCAAATGAAAGTGTTAGACAAGTGAAATTATTCAAGAAACTTGAAGGACCACAAAAAGAGAGTCAATGAAATAGTCAATAGTTGACTGAATATAATAGTGTGAAAAAAAAGCACAAGAAACTTTTTTTTTGATTACTACATACATGAAAGTGTCGATAATCAGAAAAAATCATCAAGAAAATAGACCAGAAATATACATCGTGAATACCCTCTCTAAAAACCTTTCCAAGAAAGTAGATGTCAGAGTGAAAGGATCCAGTTCCATCAGCTTCTTCTTCTTTTTTTTTATTGTCCTTTAAGTGAAAGTTTACAAATCAGGTCAGTCTTTCATACAAAAATTTACATATACCTTGCTATACACTCCTAATAGCTCTCCCTCTGATGAGATAGCACAGTACTTCCCGCCCCTCTCTCTTCTCATGTACATTCGGGTAGCTTCTGGACACCTCTGCCCTCTTATCTCCCCTCCAGACAGGAGATGCCAACATAGTCTCATGTGTCGACTTGATCCAAGAAGCTTGTTCTTCACCAGTCTCATTTTCCATCCCCTATTCCAGTCCAATCACTGTCTGAAGAGTTGGCTTTGGGAATGGTTCGTGTCCTGGGGTAACAGAAGCTCTGGGGTCCATGGCTTCCAGGGCTCCTCCAGTCCCAGTCTGACCAGTAAGTCTGGTCTTTTTATGAGAATTTGGGGTCTGCATCCCACTGCTCTCCTGCTCCATCAGGGTTTCTCTGTTGAGTTCCCTGTCATCGGTTGTAGCCAGGCACCATCTAGCTCTTCTGGTCTCAGGCTGATGTAGCCTCTGGTTTATGTGGTCCTTTTTGTCTCTTAGGCTCATAATTTTTTTGTGCCTTTTGTGTTCTTCATTCTTCCTTGTTCCAGGTGGGTTGAGACCCATTTCCGTCAGCTTTTTTTCCAGTGGATAACTCACCCTAGACTAAACTGGCTGAGCTACTATATGAGAACACTCTCAGGGAGTTCTTATATATGTATATGTATATATATATATAGTTCTCATATATATATAGTTCTCATATATATATAGTTCTCATATATATATAGTTCTCATATATACATATAAGAGAGAAGAAATGCTGAATATTGGGAACATATTACTTTTCAGAGTAATACATGGCTTCTGGGAATAAAAATTTGAGGGGTGTAGAACTCTTCAACAGACACTCAATACAGTGGTAAATTTTAGCTTCAGCTCAGATGTGCACCTGGGAAAATGAAAAAAATTTTAAAAGTCTTGTTTTAAAAAGTTACTGAGTGTACACAATATTGAGGAGGAAGTACGCAACATAGCTGTATATCCTCTGGTAAAGGAGGCAACAGAAGTTAATTTGAAGAGTTGGATATTATACTCACGTTAAACAACCAGTATGGTTTCAAAACTTGGGCAGGGGATGATAATTGCCCAAGAAGTCCTTACCTGGTTTATACAGCCACACTAGAAACATTGATGCTGGTAATGCAGCCAAAATGCTAGGAGTAACAGAAGCACAAACTTTAAATGGGTGGAACTAACACGTATTTCAGTAACCAAAATTGAATTAAAAAAAAAAAAATCTAAACAAACAAATCCAACATCTCTTCTGATATTCCTAAGGAAACCTTCAAGATAATGTGTCTTGAGTTGAAGAGGTAGTTGGCTGCCCATGACAAAGGCTGAAAAAAGAGTCATTAGGAACTCAGGCTCATCCTAGAAAGGGAGTGTAGGTATCTCTGTGACTATGAGCTATTTCACAATTAAATGCATGAGCTACCTGAATTTTAAATAGTAGCTGATCTTACCCCTCCCATGATAGTGACATCAGCCAAGAATTAAATGTCATGTTTCCATGAACACAGAGATTGATTTTTAAATTGCTGTCTGTATAAGGTGTGATTAGCACTTCTATGTGAACTGAGAGGCACAAACTCAGGTGCAAATTCAAGTGGAAAATGCTGTGCCATTATGGTAAGTGTTGATTCATGTCAGATTAGTGATTACTGTGCCACCCATCCCACCTAATACTACAGACTATAAATACAGGGTGAGTGAATTGTCATGGGCTCCTGGGCAAGACTTTCATCTGAACACACAGGTGGTGCCTGGCATACATTTCAGCATGAGAAGTAAGTGCTAGGGGTACTAGATACCAGGCAGGTAATAAGCCACATTCTCTCAGTGACTCAACTACTCCCTTACTACCAGTAGACAATATAGATAAACAGCAATTATTGCTCCAGCTTACCATGCTAGCGTTTAGCAGGGTTTTCATTTGAGTAAATTGCCTTTCCAGTGTAGGAAATTGTGCCTAGGAGGCTGAAAATGGTGAACTCAGCTTCTCCAAAGTATCTAGCTTATAAACAGGTAGTAATTGAGACATTAGAAGAATATGACTCTACTAAAGAGCAACAGAACCAAGTTAACACAAAGACTCAGTCCAATTGCCATTCTTTTCCCAGCATTAGGGAAGAAGAAGGGACCATCTATTTGTTCATTCATTTCTTCATTTACTGTTAGTGTAGTGCTTCAGCATATGGCTCTTCAGATAAACTATCCAGGTTTGCATTCTGGCTCAATTAGGAGCCAAGGCAAGCAATTTATCTAACCTGTATCAGTTTCCTTAACTGTGAGAACTTTGTTGTTGTTGTTGTGTGCTAGTGAGTCTACTCCGACTCATAGAGACCATATATAACAGAATAGAACTGCCCCGTAGGCTTTGCTAGGTGGTAATCTTTACAGGAGCAGATCACCAGGACTTTTTTGCCTCGGAGCTGCTGGTAGGTTCAAATGCTGACCTTTCAGTTAGCAGCAAACTCTTAACAATTGCTCCCCCAGGGCTCTTTGCGTATATTAACTAAAAGAGTTATAATTAAGGTTAAATTAGTATACGTAAGGCTTTAGATCATAGTGCTTGAGAAGCTGTAGCTGGTACAATTTGACAACAAAGATTAACTCTGTATCCCTGGGTGGTGGAAAAGGTTTAGCACTTTACTAGCTGAAAGCTTCATAGTTCAAATCCACCCAGAGGTGCCTAAGAAGATAGGCCTGGTGATATGCTTCCAAAAGGTCACAGCCTTGAAAACCCTATAGAGCAATTCTATGCTGCATACACAGAGTCGCCATGAATCAGAATAGATTCGACAGCAACTAACAAACAACAAATTGCATACCATTTTCTGGCAAAAAAAAATTTAGTCTTTATGAGCCACAGCAAATCTAATTTCAATCACAATAGCTATGTTGTTGTTGTGTGCTATTGAGTCAATTCTGACATAGGAACCCTATAGGGCAGAGTAGAACTGCCCCATAGAGCTTTCAAGGAGTAGCTGGTGGATTCAAACTGCCAACCTTTTGGTTAGCACCCAAGCTTTTAACCACTGTGCCACCAAGGCTCCCATGGTAGCCACACCCTTCTTTTATTTAAGATTCTTGGTATTTTAAATCAATTTTTGAAATGTTATTAAATTACCTTAATGTAAATAAATGGCTTCGCCTATCCTTGTATTAACATTATATATTATAATAACTTTGGAGGGAGGAAGTAAAGATAGGGTTTTATAGCCAAATGAAAATTTGTCCTAATATTAAATGTTCTTAAACCATTTTGAAGGATCCAGATAAGAGTCATATGAAGGGCAAATAAGACACTCCCCCTGTATTGTTCAATAATACTGCTAACTGTATATAGTAAAACCATCATGGGAACCATGAAAATCATCCTTCTTAACTCCTCCTCCCCCATATGTCAGATCTTAATGTTTCCCTCTCATTACCTATAATCTCACCTCTTTAGACTTGCAAATATTTCTGTCACTGCAGTGTTATTCATGATTCTGCTGCAAGGGACAAAAGTCTAACTCAATGACAGAAAATTTACTGAAAAGTTCAAGGACTGGGTGTTTTGAGTGTGGCTCAGATGACATCACCAGGACCCAGGCTCTCTGTCTCTCTTGACATTATTCCACATGGGCTTTATTTTCAGGCTCCACATAGTGACAAAAATAGCTGCCAGCAAATCTAGGCCTACAGCTTCCAGATTCAAGTCCAGCATAACAGAGGGTGTGCTGGCTTCTCTCAACAGTATCAGCTAGGGGACTTCCAGCCAACGTACAAACACCATGCCATCTCTGCACAGCAAGGACCCGAAAAACTAAGTAAAACAGAGATTAACATCATTCCTGGAACCTGAAGTGTCAAATGAAGTGATAAAGAACTCAGCTAAACAGTGAATGGACTAAAAAACTGGCAGAGGACAGACAGCGAGGAGAGATAAGTGTGGAGGTCCCTTATCAGCTAACACAGCATGGATTTGCCAACTTGGACTCCTGCTGAGGATTGGTGGACAAGGAGCAGAGGAAATCAGCTTCATGGAGCTCCCAGCAGGAGACAGAGCATTTGGTAACCAGCGATACATGCTTTCCCACCCCCATCCTCTCTCCACTGCTCTACCTCAGAGCTTCCTGGCTGGCTGCAGTGGCTCAACCAGCTGGGAAGTGCAGCTTCTATTCTGTTTGGATGGGCGGACAGGGAGTATGGGAAAGCAGATTCACAAGGTTCCCAGCAGAAGACATAGAGCAACTAGCAATGAGTGATATATGCTTTCCTAACCTCCACCATTCCCCCCCCCCTCCTTTGGCCTCCTCTGCTTCCCACTAGCCACAGTCTTGGCTGGGAGCCAGCTGTTTCTGTACTAGGCAGCTTGGATTTGCCCCGCCCACACTGCCCAGGTCCCTGAGCTGCTGTTGCTTCTTTCTGTTTCTTTTGGTTTCTTCTGTGCCTCTCACCACCTCCCCCTCCTTTCTCTTGAACACATGGCTCTGTGTGCCATCTTTGCTTCTTCTTGAAAGGCTATGAGGCCTTGCTCAACTGGGGAACCACTTCTCCAGCCCATGACACCACCCTGTTGGGATCTCTGGGACTTTTTTTTTTTTTTTTTTGCTTGTTTTATTTCTCTTTTTGCACTTGGGAACCCCCTCTAGCCAGGCTGCACTGCCCAGCTTAGGAGCCAATCTGCTTAGCCACATAGGTGGGATTCCTAGGGTGTCATTTCTTTTTTTTCTTTTTTCTCTCTTTTTCCTTTTCTGTCTTTCTTCATTTCTTAGTTCTTACTTCTCTATACTTACCTTCTTTTCCTGTGTCCTGAATACCTGCAGCTGTGTGACATCTATACCTCCTTTAGCCAGACTATACTGTGCACCTGGAAGCCACTTCCCTAGTCTTTGTGGCTGCACCAGTGGGACACCTGCAGGCATTTCTTTTCCAAATTTTTTTCTAGTTACTTTTTTTCTTTTCCATTTTTCTTTCTTTTATTTTCCATTTTTCTTTTCTCCATTTCTTGGTTTCTCATCTCTCCACTCCAATGGAAAGCTCCCTTGCACTTTTTTTCCCTTTGTTTCTTTGTTTGCTTTTGGCTCCTTTTTCTCTCTCCTCTTTCCCATATCCCTATTAGCTCCACACATCACAACCTCCCCACTCTTTCCTGCCTACCTGCACTGTACCCTGACCATCACATCCCTGAGCAGCACAGACACAGCCTACTGGAACCTGCCCAGCACCAATTCATGGCTCACCTTGTCGGCCCTAGTACACGCCACAAACAACTCATCCCAGTCCCTCTCTTTCAGCTGGGCCTGCCCTGCTGCACCATAGCTAAGTGACTGGCCCCACTCTTTGGAAAGGTAGTGAAAAATATCACTACTACAGATGAGCAAACAACAAAAAACCCACAGCCAGACTGCTCAGACATAACCAAATAAAATGAAAAAAGCAGGACAAAACAAATATACAACCAAGAAATGAAGAAAATAATTACTGAATGTCCCGAAGACAGCAGACAATATCAAAACATATTTTAAAAAAGGGCAAGATGGTTCCAGTAAGCATCCAAAATAAAACACCAGATGACTTTTCAGTAGAAGAAAAGGCGCTGAAGTACCTGACAGGGAATTCAAATTTCTAATATTCACAGCTATCCAAGAGTTGAAGCAAAAAGCAGACAAAAATGAGGAAAAAAATAAACTTATGGAAAAGGTAGACAAATTCTTGGAAAATACAGACCAAAAAAATGGAATAATTCAGGAAAATAATGCAGGAACAAAATGCCAAAATAAATTCACAACTAGAAATCACACAAAAGCAACAATTAGAAATCCAAAAGGTAAGCAACAAGATTTCAGAAATGGACAGTGTCATAGAAGGGCTGAGGAGTAGGTTTGAAATGATGGAAGAGAGGATCAGCGAAATTAAAGACAAACAGTTGGATACAACTCTGAGGAAAAATCAGAAAAAAGGATCAAGAAAAATGAGGAAACTCTGAGAATTATGTGGGATACAATCAAAAGCAAAAATTTACGAGTGATTGGAGTTCCAGAACAGGGAGAGAAAATGGAGACCACAGAGAGGATCATTGAAGAATTGCTGTAGAAAACTTCCCTAATATCATGACTGATGAAAAGCTGACCATCCAAGAAGCTTAATGAACCAAATATAAGATGGACCCCCCCAAAAAAACACCAAAGCATATCATAATCATACTCGTTAAAACCAAAGACAAAGAAAAAATCCTGAGAGCAGCTTGAGAAAAACAAAGTCACATACAAAGGAAAAACAATAAGATTAAAAAATAAGCTCTGATTATTCAGTAGAAACCATGCAGACAAGAAGGCAATGGGATGACATATACAAAACCTTGAAAGAAAAAATTGCCAACCAAGAATAATATATCCTGAAAAACTTTCATTCAAATATGATGGTGAAATTAGGGCATTTCCAGAAAAAAGAAATTAAGGGAATATGTAAAAACCAAATCAAACTTATAAGAATTATTAAAGGGAGTCCTTCAGTCTGAGAATAAACAAAATCAGATCACAGCTGAATCTAGGATGCAAAATTGTAGCAGCCTGACACCAACATAGGAAATGAACTCTCAAGGACTATCCAAAGCCAAAAGAATTGCAACAGGTAACTAGAGAGGTTAATCTGTAAACATCAACAACGTCAAAACAATAAAAGAGGGAATAAATGGTATAGGTATAGAACTTTCTAATGGATAGATACCATTAGATACCAAGGAGATACCAAGTAATAATAGACTGGCTCAAACCTAGGAAGATAAGGGTAAATTTCAACCTAACCACAAAGAAAGTTAAAGAACCTACTCATCAAAATAAAGAAAAAACACAAAGTCTCAATAAAAACGAAATCTACGAAAACAAAAAGAAATCCACAGACAAAAGGAACTCAGCACAGGAGAGTAAAAGGAACAAAGAAAATGTTAGCACCACAAAAAAAAAGCACTACAAAATGACAGCAATAAACTCACACCTATCAATAATTGCACTGAATGTAAATAGCCTAAATGCACCCATAAAGAGACGCAGAGTGACAGAATGGATAAAAAAGTCGGGTCCATTAATATGCTGTCTACAAGAGACATAATTTAGAAACAAAGACATAAATTTATCAAAAATCAAAGGATGAAAAAAATACATCAAGCAAATAACTACAAAAAAAAAAGGAGCAGGAGTGGCAATACGAATCTCAGATACAATAGCCTTTAAAACAAAACCCACCATAAAAGACAAAGAAGGGTGCTACATAATGATTAAAGGGATGCTCCATCAGGAAGACTTAATTATAAACATCTACGCACCCAATGACAGGGCTCCAAAATACATGAAACAAACTCTAACAGCACCGAAAAGAGAAACTGACAGTTCCACAATAATAGTAGGAGATTTCAACACACCACTCTTGGTAAAGGACAGAGCATCTAGAAAGAAACTCAACAAAAATATAGAGGAGCTAAAGAGCATAATCAGCCAACTTGACCTCAAAGACATGTATAGAACACTCCACCCAACAGCTGCAAGGTACATATTCTTTTCCAATGCACACAGGACGTTCCCCAGAATAGATCACATCTTAGGCCACAGAGCAGCCCTCAACAAAACCCAAAACATGGAGATAGTACAAAGTATCATCTCTGACCACAATGCCATCAAAGTGGAAATTAACAATAGGAAGAGTAAGGGAAAAAAATCAATTACATGGAAACTGAATAACATCCCTCTTAAAAACCACTGGGTGATAGAAGAAATCAGAGATGGAATCAAAAAAATTCCTAGAATCAAATGAAAATGAAAACACCTCATACCAAAACCTTTGGGACACAGCAAAGGCAGCCCTCAGAGGTCAATTTGTAGCACTAGATTCACACATCTAAAAGGAAGAAAGGAAAAAATCAAAACATTAGCTACACAACTTGAACAAATAGAAAGAGAACCGCAAAAGAAGCCCACAGCCACCAGAAGAAACAAAATAATAAAGGTCAGTGCAGACAGAAACGAAATAGAGAAGAACAACAGAAAGAATCAACAAAACCAAAAGTTGGTTCTTTGAAAGTATCAACAAACCATTGGCCAAATTTATAAAAGAAAAACAGGAAAGGACGAAATAACCCAAATAATAAATGAAGTGGGGCACATTACAACCTTTTCAATCCCTTCTCTTGTCAAGGGTCTGTTCAGATTTTCAACATCATTTTTTGTTAGTTTGGGTAGGTACTGTCTTTCTAGAAATTAGTTCATTCCTCTAGGTTTTTAAAATTTGTTGGCATATAGTTTTTCATAATACTCTGTTATAAAAAGGATCATAACAGAGTATTATGAAAAACTATATGCCAACAAATTAGAGGAAATGAACTAATTTCTAGAAAGGTACTACCTACCCAAACTATCAAAAAATAATGTTGAAAATCTGAACAGACCCATAACAAGAGAAGGGATTGAAAGGGTAAAAATAAAAACTCCCAACAACAACAAAAAAAGCCAAACATTCAGAGAAGAGCTTACACCAGCACTACTCAAACTATTTCAAAACATAGAAAAGGAAGCAATACTTCCTAATTCATTCTGTGAAGTCAGCATAACCCTGGTACCAAAACCAGGCAAAGACACCACAAAAAAAGAAAATTACAGACCAATATCTCTCATGAATATAGAAGCAAAAATTCTCAATAAAATTCTACCCAATGGAATTCAGCATCATATCAAAAAAATAATACACCACAACCAAGTAGGAATCATACCAGGTATGCAAAAGGATGGTTCAACATTAGAAAATCATCAACATAATCCACCACATAAATAAAAGGAAAGAAAAGAATCACATGATCATCTCAACTGACGCAGAAAAGTCACTCCACAAAGTCCAACACTCGTTTCTGATTTAATAAAAAAAAAAAAACTCTCAATAAAATAGGTTAGAAGGAAAATTTCTCAACATAATAAAGGACATATATGCAAAACCAACAACCAACATCATTCTTAATGGAGAGAGGTTGAAAACATTCCCCTGGAGAACAGAAAGAAGACAAAGATGTCCTTTATCACCACTCCTATTTAACGTTGTGTTGAAAGTCCTAGCTAGAGCAAGAAACAGAAATAAAGGGCATCCAAATTGGTAATGAAGAAGTTAAACTCTCCGTATTTGCAGATGATATGATACTATACATAGAAAACCCAAAAGACTCCACAAGAAAACTATTGGAACTAATAGAAAGATTCAGCAGAGTAGCAAGACACAAGATAAACATACCAAAATAAGTTAGATTCCTATACAACAATAAAGAGAACAGTGAAAAGAAAATCAGGAAAACAATACCATTTATCATAGCACCCCAAAAAGCAAAATACTTGGGAATAAGTTTAACCAGGGATGTAAAAGACCTACACAAAGAAAACTACAAAACGCTATTGCAAGAAGCCAAAAGAGATCTACATAAATGGAAAAACATATATTCTCAGGGATAGATACACTCAACATTGTGAAAATGATGATTCTACCCAAAGTGATTTACAAATACAATGCAATACCAATCCAAATACCAACACATTCTTTAAAGAGATGGAACAACTTATCATCAACTTTATCTGGAAAGGGAAGAAGTCCCAGATAAGTAAAGTACTATTGAAGAAGAAGAATAAAATAGGAGGACTCGCACTACGTTACCTCAGAACCTACTATACAGCTACAGTAGTCAAAACAGCCTGGTACTGGTACAACAACAGCTACATTGACCAATGGAACAGAATTGAGAACCCACATGTAAATCCATCCACCTAGAGTCACCTGATCTTCGACAAGGACGCAAAGTCCATCAAATGGGGAAAAGACAGTCTTTTTAACAAATGGTACTGGCAAAACTGGATGTCCATCTGCAAAAAAATGAAACAGCACCCATACCTCACACCATATACAAAAACTAACTCAAAATGGATCAAAGACCTAAATAATAAAGCCAAAAACTATGAAGTTCATAGAAGAAAAAATAGGATCGATGCTAGAGGCCCTAATTCACAGCATTAACAGGATACAAATCACAACCAACAACACACAAGCTCCAAAGGACAAGCTAGGTAACTGGGATCTTCTAAAAATTAAACACTTATGCTCATCAAAAGACTTCACCAGAAGAGTAAAAAGAGAACCTACAGACTGGGAAAAATTTTTTTGGCTATTACAAATCAGACAACGGTCTGATCTCTAAAATCTATAAGAAAATCGAATACCTCTACAACAAAAAGACAAATAATCCAATTAAAAAACGGGCAAAGGAAATGAACAGACACTTCACCAAAGAAGACATTCAAGCAGCCAACAGACACATGCTGATGATCTCTAGCCATTAGAAAAATGCAAATAAAAACCACAATGAGATACCATCTCACCCGAGCATTACTGGCATGAATCAATAAAACAGGAAATAACAAATGTTAGAGAGGCTGTGGGGAGATTGGAACTCTTAAGCACTGCTGGTGGGAATGCAAAATGATACAACCATTTTAGAAAACGCTATGATGCTTAGAAAGCTAGAAATAGAAATACCATATGATCCATCCCACTCCTAGAAATATATCCTAGGGAAATAAGAGTCATCACATGAATAGATGTATGCACCACCATGCTCACTGCAGCATTGTTCACAATAGCAAAAAGATAGAAACAACCTAGATGCCTATCAACGGATGAATGGATACTCAAACTGTGGTACATACACACAATGGAGTATTGTACAACCATAAAGAACAACGATGAATACACTAATCATCTCATAACATAGATGAATCTGGAGGGAATTAAGCTGAGTGAAATAAGTCAATCACAAATGGACAAACATTGTATGAGACCACTACTGTAAAAACCCATGAAAAGGTTTACATACAAAAAGAAACAAACTTTGATGGTTATGAGGGAGGGGAGGGGTAGGGATTGGAAAACTCTTAATAAACTATAGATAAGTGGAAACTTTGGTGAAGGGAAAGAGTATACAGTACTGGGGAAGGCAGCACAACCTGTACAAGTCAAGGTCGTGGTAGCTCCATAGACACATCCAAACTCCCTGAAGGACTGAACTGCTGGGCTGAGGGCTGTGGAGTCCATGGTCTCCAGGAACATCTGGCTCAATTTGCATAACATAGCTTATAAAGAGTATGTTCTACATCCTACTTTGGTGAATAGTGTCTGGGGTCTTAAAAGCCTGTGAGCAGCCATCTAGGATAATCTACTGATCTCATCCATTCAGGAGCAAGGACGAAGGAAGAAAACTGAAGATATAAGGGAAAGATTAGTCCAAAGGACTAAGGGACCACATCTACCACAGCCTCCACCAAACTGAGTCCAGTAAAACCTGATGGTGCCTGGCTACTACCACTGACTGCTCTGATGGGGATCACAGTAGAGGGCCCCAGACAGGGCTGGAGAAAAATGTAGAACAAAATTCTAACTCAAAAAGAAAGACCAGAGACTGGAGAAACCCTAAGAGTACGGCCCCGAACACCCTTTTGGCTCAGTAATGAGGTCACTCCTGAGGTTCACCCTTCAGCCAAAGATTGAATAGGAAAAAAACAAGACTAAAGGGGCGCAGCAGCCCTGGGGTGAGGACTGGAAGGAAGAAGGGAACAGGAAAGCTGGTAATAGGGAACCCAGGGTTGACAAGGGAGAGTGTTGACATGTCATAGGGTTGTCAACCAATGTCATAGTTCAGTGTGTGTACTAACTGTTTGATGAGAAACTAGTTTGTTCTGTAAACCTTCATCTAAAGTACAGTTAAAAAAAAAAAAAAAAAAAACAGTATCAGCAAAAATTCCATTGCCTCTCCTTGGCTGTTTTGATCACACGTCCATCCTGAACCAATCATGGCAGTCAGGTAAAGAAGTCCTCTGAGTGCCGAGTCCGACTCCTGAGTCACAGCCAGGCTCCTGGAGATGGGAGTGAAATAAATTCCACCCAAAGCACAAAGCCTAGGGGAGGGGTAAGTGAAGTTCCCATAGAGAAAAAAATTAGTGTGTAATCATCAGCAGGTGAGTGAATGGGCAGCAAAAACACCACCTGTCCATTATATCCATCCTAGTGTTCTCAGACGCCAAAATGATCCTTCTCGCCTCTTGCATAAAGCTAATGTCTACGCCTGGCATTCAAGGCTTTCCTGGTTCTAATGCATTTCTTACCATGCCTCCTCTTGCATTCTAGTCTCTAGTTTGTTTTCATCCTTTTCTGATCTTTAATTCCTGATCTTCCTTCTTATCTGTCTAGTGGCTATCCTTTATATTGTTCAAAGTCCAGTCCAAATGCTATCTCACAATAAACCAATGAGCAGTATTATTATCCTCATTGTAGGACATTGAAGCAGAAAGAGAGTGAGAAAGTTACTCAAGGTCATCTTTTCAGTGAATGAGCAAGCTGGGATTCTCCTCGGGAATGCTGGGTCCAGATCCATCCCTCTTTACTTTACTCTCTCACCTGTCAAGAGGAAGATGGACACCTTAATGACACCATATGTCCACATCAGCACCAGGTACATGAAAGCATGTGCAGTAGAGGAAAATTTGAGATTTTATTTGTCCTGATTTGCTTTCCAAGGACATGGGTATTTCCAACTGACAGAGCATTTGTTTGTTTGTTTCTTCCCCCTTTCGGCTAAAATTTGCAAAACATAACAATCAGGCCAATTAGTGATAGCTACACATGCGTTTTGAAAAATTATAATGGTCACATATGAGTTTTGAAAAATTATAATGGTCAATGTTTTAAAATTTCACCATCTCACTAATTTGAGTTCAAAGGTAAAAAATATTGCATAAACATTGCATTGGATGTATATTCTCTCCCAAGTTCTACAGATTTAAAGAAGAAAACAAACTTCAGTCTTAAGTTGCTTGTTGTCTAGTTAAGGAGACAGTTGTAAGCACATTCTAAGTTGTTACATCAGTCTTAGAATTTGAAAAAGATGGTTGATTTTTGTTTGGGAAAAAAAAATCCAACAACAACAACCAGTATTTAAATGCTTATCCTATCGTAGATGAATGGATAACTATCATAATAATCAATTTAACATTTAATCATTTTTCCATTCAAAAGCTATTTATTTCAGGCACTATGCTATGCTTTGGCCATAAAATGGTGAACTACATAGGCATGGATCTTATCTTGTGGGAGGGAAACATTAAATGAGAAAACAGCTAAATATATAATTGAACAATGAGAATTGCTATAAGGAGTGGAATCAAAAGCTGCAAGAGAATACCAGAGAGGCCATAAGTATCTGAGGGAGCATGAGTTCTCTGAGGGATTGCTTTTTAATATGAGACCTGAAAAATGAGTAGAAAGGAACCACTGAAAGACAGGGGAACAACATTGCACACATTCCACACAGACTAAGGTATATGGAAAGCTGATATGGCAAAGAACTCGGTGCATTCAAGGGAGTTCAGGGTCTGCAGAACAGGTTCAGTGTCAGGCAAGTGGCTTGAGATGAGGCTAGAGTAGTAGGAAGAGCCTGAAATATAGGGCCTTGTATCATGAGAAGACCAGCACCTGTCTCTCAGTTTGTTGTACTGTGGTGGCTTGTGTGTAGCTATGATGCTAAAAGCTATGCCGCTGGTATTTCAAATACGAGCAGGGTCATCAAAGGCTGACAGGGTTCAGCAGAGCTTCCAGACTAAGACTAGGAAGAGAATTAGCCAGTAAAAACTCTATGGATCACAACAGGATAAATCAAGTGCTGGAAGATAAGCCCCCTCAGGTGGAAGGCACTACACAATGGCTGCAACAATGCCAACAATCATGAAGATGGCACAGGACTGGGCAACATTTCATTTCGTTGTACATGGGGTTGCCATGAGTCAGAGTTGAATTGATGGCAACTAATAACAACGACACCGTGGGAAGAAGCATGGCTTTTAAGTATGGTGCGAAACCATTGACGATTTCAAGCAAGGGTGGATATTGATTCAATTTAAGCTTTAGGAAGATAATTCTGGATGCAAAATAGGAGGCTAATACAGTTGTCCAGTGGAGGCCCAGGCTGGGAGGGAAACAGTGAAAAGGAAGAGAGAAGGACAGATTTGAGAGCTATTTTGTCCATACACTTGGTAGGAGACTGCATGTGGGCGATGAAGGAGAGGGGTGGTATCAAGAATGACTTCCAGGTTCTTATCTTTAGTTACCAGCAAGTTGCAGCTAGCATTTACTAAGAATCATTATTTAAGAATGCCATATCCCAAAAGGGGAGGGCAGGTAGTTTGGGCCAAGCTAAAGAAATTTCAGAACAGATGTTCTCTAGTTTTGAATAAGAATCTCCTTCTAGTTTTAAATAAGGATCACATGCAAGAACTTCCTGTGAATTCTAGGGCTCCTGGAGTAGAATCGAATCTTTTCCAAACTGATCCTTTCCTGCCTCCATGTTGTTTCCTTTATAATTTCAGGCTGAGAACCAGCTGGAGAAACAGATGCTGTCTCTACTGAGAGCTCCCTGTTCCAAGTTGTGACATTTACTGGCAGTCCACATATTGGAATGGTCTTCAGGACTTCCGTTTTCAGGCTTCCACCCCCTTTCTACAGAAAGGTTAGTTCTGTCTGCTCCATTACTCTGTCCTTTATCTCCTGGTTAGTCTCTCTCTGCCTCGCAAGAAGAGATATAATAAACCCATGTTTCAGTACTATTCTGAACTTGTAACCACGCACTCTTTGCCCAAAGGACTTATAATCTCTCCCCATTTCACTGGTTCTATAGATAAACACCTGTGGAGATATGCTGCTATGTCTGAGAAATTCTGATTTCATTTTAGGAGATTTTCTCATAATTCAGAACTCCCAAATAGCAACTGCTTTTTTTTATAGCCTGCTCTGACTTTACAAGAGCATAGGATTATCAGAGAACAATTAATATTTCCAGTTTTAAGCTTACAAAGCTCTATCATGTATGCTGTTAGATGATTATCCCATTACAGTTGTTGTTGTTAGGTGCTGTCAAGTCGGTTCCAACTCATACCGACCCTATGCACAACAGAACGAAACACTGCCTAGTCCTGCGCCGTCCTTACAATTGTTCTTAAGCTTCAGTCCATTGTTGCAGCCACTGTGTCAGTCCACCTCGTTGAGAGTCTTCCTCTTTTCCCCTGACCCTGTACTTTGCCAAGCATGATGTCCTTCTCCAGGGACTGATCCATCTTGGCAACAAGTCCAAAGTATGTAAGACACAGTCTCACCATCCTTGCTGATAAGAAGCATTCTGGTTGTACTTCCTCCAAGACAGATTTGTTCATTCTTTTGGCAGTGCATGGTATATTCAATATTCTTCACCAATGCCACAATTCAAAGGCATCAGTTCTTCTTCAGTCTTCCTTATTCATTGTCCAGCTTTCACATGCATAATAAGCGATTGAAAGTACCATCAGGCATGCCTTAGTCTTCAAGGTGACATCTTTGCTTTTCAACACTTTAAAGGGGTGCATTGCAGCAGATTTACCCAATGCAATGCGTCTTTTGATTTCTTGACTGCTGCTTCTATGGGTGTTGATTGTGGATCCAAGTAAAATGAAATCCTTGGCAACTTCAATCTTTCCTCCATTTATCATGATGTTGCTTATTGGCCCAGTTGTGAGGATTTTTGTTTTCTTTATGTTGAGGTGCAATCCATAGTGAAGGCTGTGTTCTTTGATCTTCATCAGTAAGTGCTTCAAGTCCTCTTCACTTTTAGCAAGCAAGCAAGCTTGTGTCATCTGCATAACGCAGGTTGTTAATGAATCCCATTAATACTTAGAGGTAAACATTGTTATTTGTGCCATATTTATATGAGACAATCGATACTTAGAAAGACTAAGTGAACTGTTCAATATTATAAAGCGAGAAGATGGTGTCACAGTTCTCAAATTCATGGCCAAAGCTAATGCTTTTATTTTTTGTTTTGTTACAGTATCTTACTGTAAGGGGTGAAGAGGTTATACTTCAAAACATTTTGCTACATTCTAGTTGAATATAAAGTTGCTTTTTTTCTATCTAGACCTCCAGAAGTATTTATAGCAAGTTGTGTAATGGTTCCCAGGCAGGTCATTCAGTGCATTAGAAGCTAGTACTCGATGCCTAGTAGGATTAGTTTTTCTTTAAACCAAGAGAAGCTCTATTCCACAACAACAGTCTTGACTCTTGAAGGAACTTGAAAATTTATTTCTTAAATTAGTATAAGAAACAGGAGAAAAGTATAGGCTATGTCCTCCTGGGAACACAACTCAGGGTATAAGCTCTGCAGCCACAGGGCAAACATCTTCACCTTTGTTTTGCAAGGGCAACAATATCTATACCAAACATCATGGCCACCCTCATGAACCACCTCAACTCAGGGGAAACCAGGACTTATTAGGATGGCCTCTGATTTAAAATGCAGAGCATTGCTCCAGGGAAATCTTACTGATCTCCTTCCAATGGGAGCACGTATTCTTTATTGTTGTTCATGTTTTCAAAAGCTTGTGACGTGAAAAGAAGTAAACTCTTCAACCTCCTTGGAAATAAAGCAAAATGGACCAATTTTGTAGCCACTTTCTACATTTATATTATTATTTCTATGTTTCACACATGTTATGAATTCACACAGTACAATATGCAGAGATGAGGGGCACTAACTCTGAGATGTTGTAGATGAGGCTCATAGAGATGAAGTAAGCCCTGAAGAAGATGGCTTAGTTAGAAGTTGAATCCAGGTATCCTGAGCTCCAGTTCAGTGACCAAGAAAGGTTGGGTTACACAGCAATGACGGGTATATATTAAGGGAGAGAGAATCTACTTTACCTCCTCAATTACCAATAAATATGTGTTAGCCTGGATGATTACTTAATTTCTTTTCAGTTCTCACTTTTTAAGATTCTTTGTATAATCTGGTTTGGGTCCTCCCTGAAGTGTCCAAGCCAGGGTCAGGTCAGACATCTTTAGATCATTCCAGCCCACTTCTGGGATGTTCATCCTAGGCCAGAGTCAAGCATAATATTCTAATTGTTGTTACCTGCTGATGTATTCTGTGGTATCTCTTATCAGTTAACTATTATCTTGAAGAGAAGATTTCTCTTGTAGCTCCAAAATTAAATGACATACACCAATGTTCATTGTTTTTTGTTTTTTATACACCAATGTTCATTGCAGCACTATTCATGATAGCCAAAAGTGGAAAAATTTAAGTGTCTATTGACAGATGAATGAATAAAATGTGGTATATACATACAATGGAATATTATTCAGCCATAAAGAGAAATGAAATTCTGATTCACGCTACAACATGAGTAAACCTTGAAATCATCATGGTCAATGAAATAAGTCAGACATAAAAGTACAAATATCATATGATCCTGCCTACATGAAACATTTAGAATAGGCAAATGCATAAAGTAGGCAAAGTAGATTAGTGGTTACTAGAGGTTAGAGGAGAGGAGATAAGGAGGAGTTACTGTGTAAAGTGTACTGAGGTTTTGTCTGACGTGATGAAAAACTTTAGGAAAAGGATAATGGTGATGGTTGTGGATGTAATTAATGTCACTTAATAGTAATCTTAAAAAAGATTAAATGGCAAACTTTATGTTATATATATTTTACTATGATAAAATTTTTAAAAACTCATTTTCTGTGGTTTAATATTAAATGTCTTTTCCTCCCTTTTTAATTTTATTACATTTTAATTACAAAAATAATATACATATTTTAACAAGTCTAACAACATAAAGTTGTATAAGGAAAATATTAGTAATATTCTTGCCTTTTTCCTCTAATTCTACTCCTTTATTAAATAGCCTGCCATCCATTTCTCCATAACACACACACACACACCACAAATGCATAATTACATGCACATATCTAGAATTTGTTTTGTTTTATTTTTAAAAAGTGGTCGTACTATATCTAATACTCTGCAACTTTTTTTTCATTAAATAATACATTATAGAACCATCTCTAGGTGAATACATAAGACCCAATTTTAATATTGTTGCATACCAGTCATTATATTTTCTATAACTTAACTAAGTATTTCTCTTTTTGATGCCATTTGGGATATTTTAATGGTTTTGCCAACTCAAATAATGCTGCATTAAATATATTTGTATTTTCAACTTCATATAACATTGTATTTATTTTTGTATATCCTCAAAATTGGTACTTTTGGGTCAACGTGTATAAGAAGTTTAAATTTTAATTGATGTCAATAGATTAATTCGGTGTAGGTTGGAGCAAAGTATAGTATAGTCTCATATCCTTGCCTGCATTGAATGTTAGCTTTCGGACTGAGGGATGAAAAATAAGATCTCATTGATATTTTATTTTGAATTTCCTTGCTAATAAAGTGATTGACCACATTTCTAATTTTTAGCAATCTGCAAGAGACTTTCATCTTTACTGCACGTGGACTTTCAATCTACACAATGTGTCCATAAATATGTAGGAACCAGGTCTATGTTTATATAGATCATTGCAATTTAATACACTGACACCATCCTCCCACTTGTGGTGAGAAAGAAAGAAGGACCAGCAGATAGGTGATGATGTGATGGACCTTGAAATTTGTTGGTAGCAGAGCAACTAAGGAAAATCTAAAGAGAAATCATCTTGTTAATGACTTTGAATTAGAAATGTATTTAGACTGTAATATAAATCTAATGACCAACTTGTAGAATCGCAGAATTTTCCAATTTGGTGTTGTTCCAGGTTAAAAAACATACCAGCTGAAAAATGTGAATTGGAATCATTTGCCATGCGTTCCTAATATAATGACTGATTTCCCGCTCTGGATTCAGTGAGCTACAGGCAATGGGTTTGAACTGAGTCCAGGTGGAAGGGGGCCAGACATGTTACATTTAAGGCCTCTATTGCACAATTCCCTAAAGAAATTGTGCAAATAACATAGCCAAAGTGCTTTCTACACGCTGTGTAACCCAAGTCTTTTGGCAACCTGATTAATTCCTTGCCCTTTTCTATAATATGCACAGTTAGGAAATAGACTAAAAGGTGACAGAAATCATAATAGAATCTGTCAAGTATTACATTCAAGACATTATCCTCTTCATTTTCAGTTTAGAAAAGAAAAATTTCAAAAAAAAAATTTCTCGTGAAACTAATATATAATAATTCCCCCTCATTGCTATTTCCCTTTGTTAATGCCACCAATGTCAGTAACATTCAAGTCCAGCCCTGGAGCTGATGGTTATTCTAAATTTATGTAGTGCTCTACAGAGCTAAATATAAATATATAGCCAGGATTATTAAATATGGGCCTAATCAATGCAAACAGCTTTTAATTGTGCACTTGAAATTGAACCACCATGTCAGTACGTATTTCTGTCTTCCACATGTGTACACACCTTCTTCAGAGATTAAATTTTCATGCATTCCCCCCTGCTTTCCAGGCATGCCGTTTTCTCAAAAGTGGGCCTGTGAGATGAGGGTAACTTTTGAGCTAAATAACAAGATAAATATAATCCAAGATTTGTGATAACTCCAGTTTTAGTCTTCACAAAGATGGAGGTGTTAATGTTACCAAGGTTCCAGTGAGAACCAATGCCAAGAATGACACATCAAGTCCTACCAAGGCAACTAAAACTTGTCAAAAGGAGCCAATGTGTTAAGTACATACTACCACCTCCCCCAACCCCATTGAAACATTTTAGAGGTGACTTCTATATTAATCTTTTTTACTTGCAAATTCTACCTTAATTGCACACTAGGAGTCCAGGAAGTGCTTGATATTTGGCTAATGAATTCAAGCATATGACTTGGAAGCCAACTTGGCAAAAAACTTGGGTCTATGTAACCGTGACGTGCTACATTATCAATCAGGGATAATGAGTGCCTAAGAAGCTCAAGTAAAAATTGTATTATAATTGCTGGGAGAAATTGGCAGGACTTTGGAAGCTGAGAAACAAGTCAAAATGGATTTTAAACTAGGCAGCCTAGGTTAGAGCTAAATTTTGTTTTTGTTTTTTAGATTTTGATTTCAAAATGTTTCCCTAGAGCAGATACTTTGGTTTAAATGGGATTTGAACAAACTCAGCTCCAGGAATTAGTAACCAATTTGCTTTAAAGTGTCATGTTTCATGTTACACTTAACAGGTATCACATGTTTTAGTTGGTCTTTTACGTATATTGACATTGGCTTAGGGGGAAAGGAATTCAAATCATAAAGCACCATGATACTTACAGATTGTGTCATAAATCATGCTAAGTTATAATATCAGTATATATTTTGTGTGTAATTATGTAGTATGCCATAAAATACATGTGTGTGTGTGTATGTGAGATTCGTGACTGAAAATATTCTTTTTGGGCAGCAGTCTAGTTGCTGTCCTGTTGACCTAAGGAAAAACATCTGGCAATTAAATGGAAAAATCGCAAGGTTAATTGAGATGGGAAGGCTAATAGGATTCTAGCTGTGCTAGGGATCAGGATGTGACCTCTAAGATATTATGGATTGGAAACTGGAAAATGTTTTATATCTTGCACTTGCAAAAACATTTGAAGTGGCACCACATGCCAGAGTTAATCAGTGTCAAAGTGTATTTCTCCACGTCTTTGGAAAACAAGAAAAATGGAATGAAAATAAGTTTGCTCCTTTGTCAAGTTGCCTTAAAGTAGGGTGTAAGTCACTATGGGTAAATAAAAAAATAAAATGGGGGTGTCTGTGCTGCCAAAGCAGTCATCTTATATTCTTCTGCATTATCTGGGGCAGACCTAGCTCTAGTAAAAATAAATTCTTCTGATAGTGTCTAAAGTGGTCTTAAAAGTCGTCAGAGTAAGTGGAGTCTACATCTGTTATTTTTACTTGCCCACATTCCTCCTTCTCCTCTAATACTGCCGTGGTTTCCTGTGAGGAACAGCCCATCCCTCACCCTTGGTCTATGTGGTTTGAGTGTGACTGACCCAACCCCACCTCCCCAAGTTGGGCATGTGACTCGACTAGGACAATGAGAGTACAGAAGCCCCCTGCCAGAATGATTACTCAGGAATGGACATGAGACAATCACAGCCATTTGACATCAGCCCACACACTTTTGCTGGAACTTCTGGGAAAGAGACACACACTTTCTGCTAAGATGATAGGAGGTAAGACTAGAGCTCTTGGTAGCCATTTCTCTGAGAATAAAGTCAAGATAGAGAAGTCCAAGTCAAGGAGAGGAGAAAAAATCTGGGGATAAAGTCATCCTTTACTTAGGGTAGGACTTAAATCCAAAGACTTATGTCCTTATAAGAAAAGGAGAGGACACAGACACACAAAGAAGAAGGCCACATGAAGATAGAAGGAAGAGACTGGAGTTTTGCTGCCACAAACCAAGGAACACCAGGAGCTGGTAGGAGCAGGAAGAGACAAGGCACAAACTTCCCCTAGAGCCTTCAGAGGGAGCATGGGTCTGCTGGCAACTTGATTTCAAAATTCTGGCCTCCAGAACTGTGAAAAAATAAATTCTCATTGTTTTAAGCTACCCAGTGTGTGGTAAATTATTATGGCAGCCCTAATACACCAACGAACCTGCAGATATGGGAAGAAAGGTGAGAACTCTAAGAGATGACCTTGCTTGAGAAGTAGGAGTTCATGTCAAGCTTTATTAGCATTGAGATCACAAAGGACAGTGAGTGCTCTTCCCTCTGTAAATTCTACCTTGTGCCTTTAGTCTGAATTAAACCAATGATGGTCAGGCTTTATATGTTATCTGATGGCCATTCTCTGTCAGGAAAAGCAGGAATTTGCTGAACTTTGTTTTGTTTTGTTTTAAAATTTTGTGAGAGGAGGAGAGCATGGGGAGAAAGGGGGCATGGTGAATTTACTGTGGAAATTCTACAGTGTGTACTGGCATCATGACAACTTGGCCATCTGCTTCATGGAGGTAGTCCAGACCCATCAAAGAGACAGTATAATTTGTCACTTCTTAGAAAAGCACCCTTGTAACACAGAGTCATTTAGCGGATCCATTGTGTGGCAGTGAACATTTTCATGACTAAGGCCACCGTTCATCCCAGTTGGCTTTGGACAGTCCCAATTTACTCTTGTTGTCCCAGCCTAATTAATTACAGCCCTCCCCCCTCACTTTCCAAAGTGTCCCCATTTGGATGGTAAATTATATAGGGAACTTAGCCATGACTCAATACCTCATTTTAAAAGAAAGTTATAAAACTTCGCAAATTGATTTACTTTCCTTTTCTTGCCAACCCCACATGATTACTTAGTCACAATGTTTTGGAAACACGGATTAATTTTTTAAGGGAGTTTTGCTTTGGAGTTAGAAAGGGGAAGTTTGTGATTTATTTGTTTCCCAAAAACTGGTTAGCTTCACCCTGCCTCCAACACTGCTCAATCCCTCCCCTACCTGCTTTTTGCTTTGGTTGTCACAGCAGTGCCTTTCTCCAGTGAAAGGAATTTGGCTACTTCAGCAGTGTGACCAACTGCACACATCCATGTCTGCAAAGCAGGTGTAAGCTGGCATTCTGCCCAATCCTGGCCAGACAGCTTCATAAATCCTGCCCTTACCGCAGGCCCGAATTACTTTTCATGACACAAAGCCAAGCTGTGTTATTCACCTAATGCTCCGATTTACAGTTCCCAAGACAAAAGAACATACAGATAGAGTTTCAGGGCTCTGTTTGCCTCCACGTTTATCTAAAGGTTAGTTTCAGGTCAAGCTCAAGAAACCTGACAAATGGTAGTGAATAAACCTAAAAATAAATTAAGTGCAAGTAGGAAACTTAAGCATTCCTTGTTCTTGTGCCAAAAGAAAACTCAACCAATTTACATTCTTTTAATATCTGAAACGAGCAGCTGTTCTCTTATTTGTGGCATACTGGGAAATAATTATGCTCCCGTTCAGCTCACGTGCATCTGTATGTGTGTGCTTATACACAAGGCACACACACACAACTCTACACAATCCCTATTTAGATTTTTGTTCTTGTGTTCTTCAACTATCAGAGCTAATGGAAGACTTGAACAGACACATGGTGAGAGAAGCTCTTATCTACAGAGTGCTGTGGTGGTCCAGGAGTGCCACTCAATGTTCTGTCAGGCCCAGGAGTACTAGAACTTCAAGTAAGAAATCCCATCACTCAAGAACAAGAAAACCAGACCTAGAAAAGAAGGTACTTGGATAGAGATAGCTGGTCATATATCATATCCATGAGGGTGAACACCAAGCAATTAACCTGAAGAATGCTTCATGCAGTTGGTTTATGACTGCAGAATAAGAAAGTCCTGGACCCAATCAAAAAATGGGAAAAGGACTTGAATAGACATTTCACCAAAGAGGACATTCAAATGGCAACCAAACATGAAAAGATGCTCCACACCATTAGCCATCAGAGAGACGCAAATTGAAACCACTATGAGATACCATTCCACTTTTTAAGATGGCTAAGGAAAACAAAAACAAAAAAACAGAAAATAAGAAATGATGGGAGGATGTGGGGAAATTGGAACCTTCACTCATTGCTGGTAAGAATGCCAAATGGTACAGCCATTATGGAAAACAGTGTAATGGTTCTTAACACAAAACTACCATATGACCCAGCAAGTCCACTGCTAGGTATATACCCAAAAGACTTGAAAGCAAAGACTCAAACAGAAACTTGTACATCGATGTTCATTGCAGCACTGTTCACAATAGCCAAACGGTGGAAACAAACTAAATTAACAGATGAATAGATAAACAAAATGTGGCACTTACATACAATGGAATACTGCTCAGCCAGTAGAAGAAACAAAGCCTTGATACACGCTACAGATGGTTGGAGCTTGAAGACATTATGCTGAATGAAATAAGTCAATCACAAAAGGAAAAATATTGTATGACCACATGTATATAAAAAGACAAGAAAAGGTAAATGTCTGATATTTAAGTTTATTAGTGGTTACCTGGGCTGGGAGAAAAAGGAAAAGGGGAGGGGGGTGGTGGTTACAATGACAGGAAAATAGCATTGGTTAAGGGTAGGGTTGCACAACTGATTATTGTAATTGTTGCTAATAAGTTGTATATCCGTAAAAAGTTGAACTGGCAACATTTGTGTGATAAACATATTTACAACAACAACAAAAAAAAAGTAGCTGCAGAGGCTACATATGTACTATCAAAAACCTCATGGGATTTGGTTCCTTGGTTTGGAGGTTTTAGATCATGGTTTCAAGGGACATCCCAGTTAATTGCCCTAATAGCATGTTTAGTGCTTCTGTTCTACTTTCTAGTTCATTGCATAGTCCCTGGGGTCTTAAAAGCTTGCAAGTGGCTATCCAAGGCATGACAACTGGCTTCTATTCATCTCGGGCAACAGAAGAAGAAAGAGAATCAGGAATAAGAGGAGAATATGGCATATGTGGCTAATTGCCTCCATGAACAACTGCCTTTGCCATGAGACCAGAACTGGATGGTATCCAACTACCATTACTGAACATTTTGATCAAAGATTCTATAGAAGAATCCTGATCAAAAGGGAGAAAACGAAGAACAGAATATCAAATTCTCATGGACTCCAGAATTTTTGGAGTTTCTGAGAACTGGATGAACCCCTGAAACCGTTGCCCTGAGAAAAAAAAACAAACTCATTGCCACCAAGACAATTCCAACTCATAGCAACCCTATAGGACAAAGTAGAACTGCCAATAAGGTTCCCAAGGAGTGGCTGGTAGATTCGAACTGCCAACCTCTTGGTTAGCAGCCAAGCTCTTAACCACTGTATCATGAGGGCTCCATTGCCCTGAGATAGCCCTTAAAACTTAAACCAAAAATATGCTCTGCAGTCTTCTTAAAACCAAAAAATAGTTTAGCTTAACTAGTAAAAAAATACCTGCCTTGAGGTCAGCATAGCTGGACTAAACCAAAAGCAAAGAAGTTTCCTGAATATAACTGAAAGCTTTGAAGGCCAGAGTAGCAGGGTTGGGAGTCTGGGGACCATGGTTTCAGGGGACATCTAGGTCAATAGGCATAACAAAATGTATTAAGAAAACGTGGCATCTGGGGTCTTAAATGCTAGCAAGCAGCCATCTAAGATGCATCAATTGGTCTCAACCTACTTGGACCAAAGGAGAATGAAGAACACCAAAGACACAAGGTAAATATGAGCCCAAGAGACAGAAAGGGACACATAAACCAGAGACTCCGCCAGCCTGAGACTGGAAGAACCAGATGGTGCCCAGCTACCACCGATGGCTGTCCTGACAGGGAACACAAGAGAGAATCCCTGGAGGAGCAGGAGAACAGTGGGATGCAGACCTCAAATTCTCATAAAAAGACCTGACTTAATGGTCTAACTGAGACTAGAGGGACCGCAGAGGTCATGGTTCCTGGACCCTCTGTTAGCCCAAGACTGGAAACATTCCTGAAGCCAACTCTTCAGAAAGGGATTGGACTGGACTATAAGATAGAAAATGATATTGGCGAGGAGTGAGATTCTTGGATAAAGCAGACACATGAGACTATGTGGGCAACTCCTGTCTGGAGTCAAGATGAGGCAAAAAGGGACAGGAGCTAGTTGAATGGACACAGGGAATACAGGGTGGAGAGGAGGAGTATGCTGTCTCATTAGGGGTAGAGCAGCTAGGAGTATAAAGCAAGGTGTGCATAAGTTTTTGTATGAGAGGCTGACTTGATTTGTAAACTTCCACTTAATGCACAATAAAAAAAAATCTGCCTTGAACATTATGATCTTTTAAGAACTATCTATATGGGTTCAAAGCGACAACAACAACTCAAAAGACTAGATAGGAAACTCAGGGAACATTGAGTTTATGTTAATGGAGCAGAAACAATTCAGAAAAGGAGGGTGAGAATGGTTGTACAATTTGAAGAATGTAATCAATGTCACTGAATGTACACGTAGAAATGATTGAATTGGTGCACGTTTTGCTGCATATATTCTCAACAACAACAACTTTGTACTAATTAACACTTCCTCTGGGCAGAGCTAATGATTATATATAAGTGAATAAATAGAGATGACTCTCTCAAGATCTCTCTCACTAACCAAGAACACCATAGGTTGAAAATGCTTCTGCAGAAACCTCAGGACCCCAACACAGTCAATGATCAAGACTCACCACCAGTGGGGCTGCAAAGGCAGCAGTCAATTCCCTAGGACTAGGTAAAGGGAGTTTTTAAGGAAAACAATAGAAATCAACAAATGCATACCTTGTAGAAAACTACAAAAATCCTTTAGATTTACCCTAAACCTGTTGCCATCTAGCCGATTCCAACTCACAGTGACCCTATAAGACAGACTAGAACTGCTCCATAGGGTTTCCATGGCTGTCACCTTTAAGGAAGCCAACTGCCACATCTTTCTCCCATGGAGGAGCTGATAGGTTCAAACTGCCGATCTTTCAGTTAACAGCAGAGTCACTTAACCCCCATGCTACCAGGTCTCCTAGATTTACGCTACTACTGTTGTTTTCCTTTTGAAGTAACCTCTCCCTTTCTTCCCACAAGAAAGCCTCGCTTTTCAGTTTCCTGGAATTCTCACTAAGGGAAAGAAAATCTCACTAAGGGAAATAAAGCATTTCTAGGGGATAAGCACATTTATTCCAGAGAATAAGCACATTTCTAGAGAATAAACCTATATATAGTGGGCTTATAGATGCCAGCCACCTCTTACAGAAGTTGCCCAAGGCTTTTTCTAAAGACCAAGTCAAGTGAAATCCACCTTTGTCAAGCTTCTGATTGTAGGTGTAAACATGTGTGTGTTTCAGTGACTGTTTTGACAGATTTGCCACATGACTTGTGGGCAGCAGCACTTGGACAATTAAGTCAAAAGGAGTATGTTGAGTGAATGACTTAGGTAACAGACATGTCTTATGGTGCCATTAAGAGGCACATTTGCTCATCCACGTCATCTCAGTTCTTACCCATCCCGCCCACGCTGATGGGTCCTGCAACAAGCCCTTGTGTCTCTCTTCCTAAAGGCTTCTCTCCATCTGCAAACACATCAGGTCAGAAGTGCAGGGATGTAAGTTCCCGGGGAGCAGCACTCAGCCAATGACACACAGGAGTAATTGGAGGATAAATAAATACAACAGTGGGGGTAACTCTGAGAGGCACTTTACACCAGCTCCCAACAGTCCCTGAGGGTTGTGTCCTGGTTGCTCACGGTAGTAACTTGCTCAGTTGTGCAACTTTTATTAGTTTTTTTTTTTTACCTTCTCTGCCTCATTTCTCTACTCCTCTACATGTGCTTCCCAGATCCCTCACAATTGGAGTGTTTGCATTCAAACCCTTATCTGGGGTCAGCTTCAGGAGGAACCTAACTTGAGAAAGCCCAATACGAAGATATTTGTGAAAAGGTAGGGTGATACCATGGTGTGTGTGTGTGTGTGTGTGTGATGTGACTTATTTCTGAGGAACAGTCGCCATAGGGCGTTTGGAAATCGCACATAGGAGTGTCCAAGTAGATGAACGGTAGTTACAGAACGTTAACTTCCAGATACAAATGTAAAAGTACATGTGTGTACGCATGTCCCGGCACACAGGGCAGGGGGTGAGAGTGGGGTGTGGAGGGTGAATTGTGGAGAGAGGCCAGTTAATGAATTCTAATTCTAGTCTTCCATTATTAGCATTATGACTGGGATGACAAATCATCACTTTGAGATTTGTCTGTGTGTTTGAAAGGCGGCTGAATATTATTAATGTATTCCAGGGAGTGCTGAACATCAACTTGAAGCTTTTATCAGCTTTCCTTTGCTCTAATTTCTAAAGCAAAAATGCCTTCCCTCCAAATACTCTATTAAAAGAACATATGAAATTAATGAAACATATCATTACTTTTACAATGGCCAAATTGTAGATTTGTCACAGTACAGAGAAGGAAGCTCATTAAGCTATTGTGCTACTCCTTCACACATTATAGTGTGCTAAAAGAAAAATAATTTTCCAAACCCACCAATCCTTTTTCCCTATTGTCTTTCTGAAACTTCTTTTATAGTTCTAGCTGAAAATCATCTGCCTTATCTCTCTAGGCTTGTAATATCGGTAGAACAGAAATTAAGAATCGCTGTGACTGAAAACAAGAATCTCAACTTGGGGTTGTGAATTTCATGGTTTATTTGAGAACTAGGATAGAGTGGACAAGTCTCTCTATCCTCTGAAAGTGAATGAGTAGAGCAGCAATCTTTATCTGCCTGTCAGAGCCCTTTCCTCATATCTTTCAGGGAAATCATGAATTATTTATCCCACCGGGTTTGGGCATTTTAGCAAACGTCAGCTCTCTTGCAGCGTGAAGCCAAGCAGATTGCTCAGTTGCCCACTACACTATACTGAACAATGCTGCATCTCTTGAGTGGATACCATGAATATAGGAGAGAATGATATGTGAAATCAAGTGTGAATTAAGGCAGAATGGGTCAGTTTTCCTTCCAGACTACTCTTGCGCTTATCCTCAATAAAGGTCTTTGAAAACGCAATAGAACTCTGTGAAAATCCTCTCACACCTATCCAAACTAATGGTTCCTAATTTCCTTTTATTACCAAAGTCAGTTTTCATTTAATAATTAGTGTACGGGGACAATTTGACAGGAATTGTTTTTAAACACTAGCAAACTCTTTTCACCTTTAAAAAATAAAGCAAACACACCTCACAGGCACTCGACAGAGAAAACATCTGTATGACTTTGATCATGAGCCTTTGTCCTTCTTATATTATTCTGGAAAGTCATCTAGAAAGTGACCTGTTGAGGGGATAAACTCTTTCCTATAGCCCTTTCCCATATTCCCCTGGGTAGCCCTGGGTTACCCTTCAAAAGGAAGTGTAATCCATGTCTCATGTTACATTGGAAAGAATATGGTATTTTGAGTGAGACAGACCTGAATTTTCAAAATGCAGGCTTGCTACATACAAGCTGTGTGACCTTGAGCAGGTACAAAACTTTTTTGAGTCTCAGTTTTCTTATTTATAAAATAATATGTATTAAGTATCAATTAAGATTATTTCTGTTACAAGATACAGAAAAACCTAGCTCAAGAAAAGAAGGGAGAGGTATTGGCTCAAGTGACTCAAAATTTGAGGTTTTAGCCTGAATTCAGGATTCAATTTGATCCAGGGCTCAAATGATGTTATGGAGACCCAATTAGCACCTGATTTCTCTCTCTCCTCACTCAGCTCCCCTTGCTCTGGGTGGCCCTGTTCAGTCTCCCCCTGTCTAACAGCTTCAGTCTACAACTTCTCAGGTTACAGACCAGCACCAGGAAAGAGCACCTTTTAGCTCTCCCAAGACATGTCCATCCCTAACCAAATGCAGGAACAGACATATATATTTTAGAAAAAATTACATTTGGATATATTTTTTTAAAAGACTGATGAGCTAATAGGGGATTTGTCTTTGATAGCCTTATCTAAAGATGGCCAACACCATCTTGGCATATCATTTTTGTATAATCAACTTGCCTTAAAGAAAATAAATAGAACTGATTGGAAAAGGAATTTTGGCAAATTGAAACAATAGCAGAGGACAATTTTTAGTTGAAATTAAAATGAAATAGGAAGTTCCAAGCAGGAGAAAAATGAACCAAAATGGGAATTCTGAATGGTTCTATAATCAGCTTACCTTGAGCGAAAGAATTAAAGCAATTGATGGAACTGATAAGCTCCTAGAGTGAACTTCAACACCACACCACTGCCCTCAGCTCTCTGCCCGTACTTTCTCCCTTCTTTTCCTTCTCTTCAGCTTCATTTTTGGCATTTTTCTTTTTCATACACCATTTCCACTGTTGGACTTGTCAATGGCACTTGTGACTTAAGCTTAGTTATTTATTTTACCTAAGTGTAAAATAAATGTGTATGTATGTGTGTGCATGTATGTATGTTTTGGTGATGGTAGTGGGGTTAAATTAGAGATACTAGAATTAAAGATTCTATGGATAGAAATTATTCTATTGCTGGCATTAATTTGAGCACATTGGAGTGGGAAGAGATTATAGGTAAAAATATTCATAAAAATCAACTGTGGCAGTCCAAGTACCCAGCAAAACCTTGGACTCCAAGTTTTAATGAAACCAAAAGAGTTAAGTGTTAATATAAAACAGGAAGAACAGCAAATTTCTGAAACCACATCTACAGAGTAAGAATGAGGATATCATATTTAGGACGGAAGAAAGAAGGGTGAGAAAGTTGTAGCAAAAGATGATTCTTGGGAAGGGTTTTATGATAGCCTCAGAAATTCTTCGCCCACGTATTTTTCAAATCATTCTGTTTTTACCTCAGTTGTTGAGAGGTAAGGGTATTTCCACAGTCGAGTGTTTTTCTCAGCTGGGTTAATAGCCTGGTTGGACAATTGAAGATTCTTCCTTGTTCTTAAGCCGTTGGCTCATCAGCCTTCACTGGGAAGGTGAGCAAGTGCACTGAAATACTGGTTTGGAAAAACATAAGAGTTTTATGAACAAATATTTGGAGGTAGATCAAATTTCAGTCCTTCCAACTTTGACAGATATCCTTGCACATGTAACTAAATTAAAATGGAGTACAAATCAAATGAGGAAAAGAGGATGAAAAATTATTCAAGCAATGAAATGTGTAGACACTCGAAGACTAGTATTTACTTTCTCACCTACATCTTGAGTCATAAGTAAACAAGAGTTAATTTAAATAATGATCTCCCTTAAAAACTATAGTCTGCTAGTATTCACTTCCAGTATTTTATATACTTCTGAGTATCTCAGCAAGATTTTTTGGCCATCAATACTGTTACAGAGCAGCACTGTGAACATGAATCAACTTGGCCTTGGCATCTTTTATTGGAGCAAAGCAGAGAGGTTACTCTGCTGAGAAATGAATTTTATTCATGATCATAATTGCTATCTAGACAGAAAAACAGAAAATGCTTCACTTATATCAACAATGATAATATTTATAGAGTGCTTACTAAGTACAAAGCCTGGTGGCATAGTGGTTAAGAGCCATGGCTCCTAACCAAAAAGTCGGCAGTTCAAATCCACCAGGCACTCCTTGGAAACCCTATGAAGCAGCTCTACTCTGTCCTACAGGTCACTATGAGTCCGAATCGACTCAATGGCAATGGGTTTGGGTTTTTTTTTACTAGGTACGAAATGCTTTTCACAAATTATTCCAATCAATGTTGATATCAACCTTTTGAAGTAACTTTAATTATGACAAGTTTTTTTGAATGTGGAAACTGAATCTTGGGTAGGAGAAAGTGACGCAGTAACTAACAGAAAGTTACTAAGAGTTACTTCCATCTCAAGACCTTCTGACTCAAAAGCTCATATTTTAAACCATTCATACAATACTTAGGAGTAAAAAAAAAGTCTTGTGCCATGGAGTCAGTTCATCAATTCCAACTAATTGACGAAGATCCCATGTTTTACAGAGTAGAACTGCAACATAGGGGTTTCTTGGCTGTAATCTTTATGGAAGATGACCATCAGGCCTTTCTTCCCTGGTATCACTGGGTAGGTTTGACTGCCAACCTTTAGGTTAATAGTCAAACGCAAAAAGTTTGCACCACCCAGGACCCTAACTGAAGAGCAGACCTTGACTAATACATTGACTTTTAAACAATTAGAGATAGTTATGCCCTGCTTTGGCAATGAAACAACTAAGTATCCATGTTTAAACTTATCTCACTTTTCTTAAGCTGCAGCTTGAGGAATAGAAGAGCCTTTTTGAATTCACCCTCATATATTGTTAGCCAGTTTACTGAGTGTTTTAATTGCAGCTTCCCTTAATTGTGCTCTATTGACAGCTCCCCTTTTCCATAATGAGAGCTTGGTCAGATTTATTTAACTTTCCAGCCATTTTTGGCTTAAAACATTCTCAATTGTTTTTTTAAGACTCAGCCTTGTCCATTTTGTAAATCCAGTCTCAAACTCAATTCTAAGCTTGTCTTCTTCCCATACCTTACCTTGTCCACATTTATACCGCTCCAGGACCAGACTTGGTTGTGGTCGTATCTGCATGAATTAGGTAGAGGAAGGGCATGATTTCCTCCTTACACAATTACTCCTTACTTTCTTTAGTAGGCCTTTCTTTCCTTCTCCCTTTGGATTCAGTCTTTCTCCAGCTACCTTCTTATCTACCACTACTGAGGAAGAGGAGATTCTGCTTATGAGGGTTATATATGTCAATCATATGGAAGTGTCTTTGGCTTGCTCTAATTCAATCTGGTGAAACCTTTTAATGGAGGTCATGGTTGATTTGTGGTCTTCTCTGTTCCATGGAACAATTTTCTTCACTTCAGCCTCCTCTGTTGCTGAGAACCAGCCTTTCCTCAAAGTGGCAGTGAGCTGCTTCCTTTGTCTCTGCTGTAACCAACCAGTATATGCCACAATCCATTTCCTGGGTCAAGCATTCCATTGTTTGGCCCACTAGCCACATGATCCTTACACAGTTCCTGCCCTTTGTCACGTTAAGTTCTCCAACATATGGAACCATAGAAAACGCGGGGGTCGCTCTTCTGGAGTCAAAGAAAACTGGGAGGGAACCATCCTCTTTCCAGGTACTTCACTTTATAGTTTTTTTTTTTTTTTTTTTTCAAACCCTGGTGGGATGAGTGATTCCATCAGATCTATACTTTTAGAAATCCCTGGACCACGTTCTGTGTTCAAGAATACTCCAAAATTTATGGCACACATTTGAAGCTCCCTTTTCCTTCCCCATGGGGCAGGGTTCATAGTGGTTACTGAAAATGACAACATGCTAGAAGCTGAGGCTTCCAAACATCTTTTCCAAGAATTCTGTCATCATACTCCACTCTGGTGGCAGCATCAGAGTAGGACTGTGGGTTCTGCAGCTTAGTAAGCACTGATCCAGGAGAATGGGTGGCTAGTCTCCCCTTCTTCCAGCACTCCATTCTCTCTCTGTAGAGGCTTTCTTGGACAGCCCTTCTACCCTACTCCACATACACTTGGTTTCAGAGAGGAAAGCTCTCTCTCTACCAATATTAAATTCAAAATCCAACCACATTCCTCCTCTTTTACATTAACTGAGGTGGGTATGAAGGTAATCATTGTTGGTAGCCAGAACATACCAGTGCCTCTCTCGGTAAGCTCCACAGGTAGATCCTAACTGCTGGTAGCACATTAGTGCCTCTCTGAACTTAGATTGTAGGATAATTAGCAACTCTGCCCTCAACTTCGGGCCTTAGATAGTTGCAGAATGTGGTACATGCTTTAGGTGTCTCTCCCTTCTTAAGGAGATAACAGTTTAGCGAGATAGATGAGCCATGCAGCTAAATTAGCTGTTTCTGTTTATTTTGTAATAATCAACAGTTTAATAAGGGAAATTTCTGCTTACATTAATCTTTCTTACCTAGGAAGACCTTAAAGCATGTCTCTGACTCAAATAAATTTTAGCCTTCTTCACTGGTGCCCTTTTCAGAGTATATACAAAAATAATTTTGGGCACAGTTAAAAGTGCACCTAAAATTAGTATTTTTTCTTTCTTATGCTCAGCTTAAACTTAAATTACTATAACTCAAGAAAACACACTAAAGACTATAGCCCTATACTCCAAAAGGCTTATTCACTGGACTTTCTATGTCAAAAACTATTTACCTTTATGAGACTTAAGGATGGCTTTTACCATATCTTTCAAGGATCATCTTCCACTAACCAAAACCATTGTTTTAAACTGCCATGAGTGTGTTTTCCTCTATTCTCTGCATATTGAAATTTTTTGGTTTCCATTAAGATACATAGTAAATGTGTCTTTGCATGGTAAATAGGACCCAAATCTCTGATAAGCTCACTGAAGTAGAAACAGAAAAGAAAGCAGAATATTTGTTGGGAAAAGTCTGTGATCCATGGAGCCACAGTAATTCTTTAAAAAGAAAGATGAGCATGTGTATACCTAGTTGGCATTTGTGTCCTATTTTTGATATATATATTTTTTAAACATTACCCTAAGTAAAGAAAAAAATGATGGTGTCCAAAACAACGAATCAGAATTTGAAAGTTTCTGGGAAAGACACAAGACAAATAACAGATCTAAAGACAGGAAAGGGGATTAAAAGGAAGAGGAAACATCAAGTGAAAGAAATTACAAAGAATGAAGAATGTTCATTTTTTTGGAATCTCTGCCTAGTGCAAACAGTCACTCAGATGCTAACTGAAATGTTGGTGATTTGAGTCCACCCAGAGGCACCTCAGAAAAAAAGCTTGGCAATCTACTTTTGAAAAATCGGCCATTGAAAACCCTAAGGAGTACAATTCTACTCTGCTACACATGGGTTCACTGTAAAAAAGATAGGGGCATCAAATTAATAACATTAATTTCAATAGGAAAAATCAGAGAAAACAGGGGAAGATGAAATTATCAATCAAATTTTCTTAAGAAAAACACCACTAAAATATTTTTAAATTTATAAATTAGTGATTAAATGTAAATACGCAGTCAGTAAAAATCCTGACAAGTAAGTAATTCCTTAAATTCTTGAAAAAACAGAGTTACTCAAATATAGACTGGGAACAAAAATGACATTGGTATTGAAAACTAAAGACATAGAAGACAACAACTCAAACTGTGGAGGCTTAGACAGGAGCTCAAAGAAGTCTATTAATGTCTGCAAATGTGTAAGACCCGTTGTCTTTGGGAATCCACTCTCTTCTTGTCTACTAAGTCCTATTTTAATCCCCAAAATAATAGCATAATACATGTGAAGAAAATAGATCTGTCACCTAAGAACACAAAGAGATTATTGTCAAATGATGGACAATGAGCCAGAGTCTCCAAAATATCAACTGAAAATACATAATGTATTAACCTTTGAAAATAACAACAAAAAATCTGGAGTGCTTATTTCTAGCAAAAAGAACATTTTTTTTTTTTTTTAAGCAGGTAACTCTTTTAACCGCTAGGGATTTTTTTTTTTAAATCTTTTCAAATTAACATGTTTTAGTTTGTTATAAAAGCATTATATGCTTATTATATAAAACCTAAATGTAACAAAATATAGTTTTACCTCATACATGTACAAATAATACTGTCTAAAAAGCTCTAACTTCTGCCTCATTTTCTGACTAGTATTTAGAAATTTCTGTTTTTTAAAATGAAATGTGTAACCATCTCTAAAACTCTTATTTTAGCTTTCCTAAAACTTGCAAAAATCTTAATTTGGGGCATGATTTAGAAAAGGTTTCCTCTTCCTCAAGAATTTTCAGTATAATTTGGAAACTTAAATTCCTGAATTCTACACATGAGACAGCCTTCCCTCATGGCTATCCTCTTCACTCAGACAGATGATTTATTGGATCTTCTAGAGGATCTGGAAACCCTGGGGGCGTAGTGGTTAAGTGCTGCAGCTGCTAATCAAAAGGTCAGTAGTTTGAATCCACCAGGAGCTCCTTGGAAACTCTATGGGGCAATTCTACTCTGTCCTATAGGGTCACTATGAATCAGAATCGACTCAACAGCAACGGGTTTCTGGAGGATCTGCCCACCAGCAAGTATTGTTTCCCAAGAAGGAGGTGTTGGGGGTATCTAAGTTATCTAGTGTTGCTGTAACAGAAATACCACAAGTGAATGGCTTTAACAAAAAGAAATTTAATTCCTCACAGTCTAGTCAGTTAGAAGTCCAAATTCAGGATGTCAGCTCCAGGGGAAGGCTTTCTCTGTGGGCTCTGGAGGAAGGTCCTTGCCATCAATCTTCCCTTGGACTAGGAACTTTCCATGAAGGAATCCGGGGTTCAAGGCACTGCTTTCTTGGGGATATGAGGTTGCCTTCCCCACCCCCAACACACACTTCCCTTTCCCTTTTTATTTCTTGAGAGATAAAAGGTGCTGCAGGCCACACCCCAGGGAAACTCCCTTTACATTGGATCAGGGATGTGACCCGGGTAAAATTACAATCCCAAAATGGAGAAGAACCACACAACAGTGGAAATCATGGCCTAACCAAGTTGACACATATTTTGGGGGGACACAATTCAATCCATGATAGTGGATTAACTTTTACCAGGACATAAAATATACAGCAGTATCTCTATGTCATTTTTTTGTTGTTGTTATATGTGTGGTAATATCCCCCAGGTTCCAAGGTTAACATAGGTTTTGATTCTCTTGCCATTTTCAATATTCTGTTGATAATTACCTCACACTGTACCAATAAACAACATTATAATAAATGGAGAAAATGTTGAAGTTGTCAGCGTTTTCAGTATACTGGGATCCACAATCAATGCCCATGGAAGTTAAGTCAAGAAATCAAACAATGTATTGCATTGGGCAAATTTGCTGCAAAAGACCTCTTTAAAGTGTTAGAAAGCAAAAAATGTCACTTTGGGGATTAAGGTGCACCTGACCCAAGCAATGGTATTTTCAATTGCCTCATATGTGTGTGAAAACTGTACAATGAACAGGGAAGACTGAAAAAGAATTGATGCCTTTGAATTATGGTGCTGGAGGAGAGTACTGAATATAATATAGACTGTAAGAAGAATGAACAAATTTGCCTTAGAAGAAGTACAGCCAGAATGTTACTGTTCTGTACAACAGAAGCAAGGATGGCAAGACTTCATCTTAAGTACTTTTGACATGTTATCAGAAGGGACTAGTCCCTAGAGAAAGACATCACACTTAGTAAAGTAGAGGGTCAGCAAAAAGAGAGAAAGACCCTCAACAAGACGAATTAACACAGTGACTGCAACAGTGGGCTCAAATGTAGCAATGATTGTGAGGATGGTGCAAGACCAGACAGTGTATTGTTCTATTGTGTAAAAACCCAAATGCATTGCCTTTGAGTCGATTCCATCTCATAGCAACCCTATAGGACAGAGTAGAACTGCCTCATAGAGTTTCCAAGGAGTGCCTGGTAGGTTAGAACTGCTGACCTTTTGGTTAACAGCCACCGCACTCAACCACTATGCCGCCAGGGTTTCCAACTCTGTTGTGCATGGGGTCACTATAAGTCAGAATGGACTCATTGAATTGCAATTGATAATGAAATTGGAGTATCTGAAATATTTACTTAAATTCACCAACTAGCTATAATTCTCTCTGAAATTAAGTATTCAGAAACATATGAATAAGGTTAATGATTAAGGTTAAAAATTGATCTTTAAAAGACATGCCCCAAAACATGGTTTTATATCTACAGTATGGGAACTGGGCAATTTAAAAATAACCATATTGCTTTTCACTAGGGTCTTGACTTAGAAACTTAAAAAAATCATGTGTGGTCCCCCAGAATGTGTTTTGAGCCTTCATTTGTCCTAAGATCTAAATTCAGAGATGACTTTCTAGACAGTAAACCTTCCATTTGACTTTTATCCTTTGACAAAGAAAGTTTTGGCTAGAAGTCTGGACATTCTAGGATGAGATGGGGTAGCCTCAAAAAATCACAAGGTCCTAGCTACAAATTCCATCATCAGAGATACCAAAATGCTAACAATCCTATTTTTCTATGATTGGTAATGGATTCACGGGTATTTGAAAATATGACTCAGGAACTGAGGCAATTATTTTCAAGCCAAAATAAAGAACAGCCTTACTATTAAGGGATATGGGGCTTCTTTTGGCCATTTTGATTTCATGCCTTCTTTCTGCCTCTCCCACCTATTTGGCTTCTGTCCTATGTGTCACACCCACTTACATGTTCCTCCAGGCGCGCCTCTTGTCTCCTAGTCTTTGAAAAGCAGTACGTTTTCCTGTTTCAAGTCCTTGTGTGTTTTCTTTTCTCTGTTTTTGTCTGAATCTCAAGACCCTGCACAAACTCCTTACACATTTCAGAGGAGCAAAGTAAATCATCAGAAAAAGGAGAGTTTAACCTATCGAGGTAAAATATGACTTGGAAAAAAATATTTTTTTCTATGAATGTTCTGTTCTATATTTCCAACTACATAAGCAATTGTCTAACTTCCCACAGGCCACCTAAAATTAAGATGTGAATTTACAAGGATGTTGACAGGGCAAGTTATAAAAAGCAAAGTCTCTGCTAAAATTAAAAGAACATTGCAACCTGACCTGCTTAGATTTAGTTTGGCTTGGTTGTAGTATCATGTAGCTCTGAGAGACTATTTTGATAGGACACTTGGTATTTTTTATATTCACCATAGGGGGGCTCTTCCAAGAAAGCTGGCTTATAAGGTTACTTCAATGTTTTTTAAATTCAAGATGTAGACTGAGCTTTGCCAAATTGAGCCCTATCTAGTTCAGTGATCAAACATTGTATATTTGGAAAGAAGAACTGAAAGCCTACTAATCACTTGCCTAATTTCATGACAACCAGAGAAGGCATCATCAGAACCTTGTTTTATATGATTTGTTGCCTTTGTTTTTTTTAATAATTAATTCTCTGCATATTTACCTGTAAAGTTTATTCTACTGAAAAAATGTGTTGATAAAAGTCTTCATGAGCACAAGTCCTGATATTGTCATCAATTGTGAATTTCAGAGCACACTTGTTTGGTGAAATTCTGATCTGCTAAGGAAAGTGCATTACTCCAGTCACATAGGTTGATTTATGGGCTTTATGCCTGACTGGAAATCCCTTTTTACAAGTTCATTCCTGTTCCCCTCCAGTTCCAGTTACTTTTCAGTTGTTAAATAGGCATATAATTGCTGTTGTATTTAAGAACTAAATACTAAGACTATAGGTCATAAAATGGCAATCTGTGGGGGGTATACAACATGTAGACATCTTTGACTTAGTACCAGAATAATTCATAGAAAAAAATCACCCAGCTTTGTCTTGAAAAAAACCCGACATTTTGATTATCTAGTGCTGCTGTAACAGAAATAGATACAATTTTGCAAGACCAATGATATCTTCATTGAAAATACCATTTTTCAACAACGTGAACAATGACAATACAAGTGGACCTCATCAGATGGAAAACACAGGAGTGAAATCGACTACATCTGTGGAAAGAGACAATGGAAAAGCTCAATATCATCAGTCCGAATAAGGCCAGAGGCCGACTGTGGAACAGACCATCAATCGCTCATATGCAAATTCAAGTTGAAGGTGAAAAAAATTAGAAAAAGTCCACAAAAGCCAAAGTATGACCTTGAGTATATCCCACCTGAATTTAGAGACCATCTTAAGAATAGATTTGATGCATTCAACACTAATTACTGAAGACCAGATGAGTTGTGGAAGTGATATCAAGGACACCATATATGAGGAAAGCAAGAGGTCATTAAAAAGACAAGAAAGAAAGGATCAAAATGGATGTCAGAAGAGACTCCAGAAGTTGCTTATGAATGTAGAGTAGCTACAGTGAATGGAAGAAATGATGAAGTAAAAGAGCCGAACAGAAGATTTCAAAGGGTGGCTCGAGAAGACAAAATAAAGTATTATAATGAAATGTGCAAAGACCTAGAGATAGAAAACCAAAAGGGAAGGACAGGCTCTGCATTTCTTATGCTGAAAGAACTGAAGAAAAAATTCAAGCCTCTAGTTACAGTATTGAAGGATTCTATGGGGAAAATATTTAACAACTCAGGAAGCACCAAAAGAAGATGGAAGAAATACACAGAGTCACTGTACCAAAAAGAATTTGCTGACATTTCAAGCTTTTTAGGAGGTAGCATATGATCAAGAACCAATGATCCTTAAGGAAGAAGTCTAAGCTACACTGAAGACATTGGGAAAAAACAAGGCTTCGGGAATTGACGGAATACCAGTTGAGATGTTTCAACAAACAGATGTAGCACTGGAAATGCTTACTCGTCTATGCCAAGAAATTTGGAAGACAGCTACCTAGCCAACCGACTAGAAGAGATCCATGATATTTGTGCCCATTCCAAAGAAAGATGATCCAATAGAATGTGGAAATTATAGAACAATATCACTAATATCACACACGAGTAAAATTTTGCTGAAGATCATTCAAAAGCAGCTGCAGCAGTACATTGACAGGGAACTGCCAGAAATTCAAGCTGGATTCAGAAGAGGACATGGAACAAGGGATATCATTGCTGATGTCAGATGGATCTTTGCTGAAAATAGAGAATACCAGAAAGATGTTTACGTGTGTTTTATTGACTATGCAAAGGCATTTGACTGTGTGGATCGTAACAAATTACAGATAACATCGCAAAGAATGGGAATTCCAGAACACTTAATCATGCTCATGAGGAACCTGTAAGTAGATCAAGAGGCCATTGTTCCAAGAGAACAAGGGGGTACTGCATGGTTTACAGTCAGAAAAGGTGTGCGTCAGGGTTGTATTCTTTCACCATACTTACTCAAACTGTATACTGAGTAATAATCCGAGAAGCTGGGCTATATGCAGAAGAATGGAGCATCAGAATTGGAGGACTCGTTAACAACCTGGATATACAGATGACACAACCTTGTTTGCTCAGAAAGCCCTGGTGGCATAGTGGTTAAGTGCTACAGCTGCTAACCAAAAGGTCAGCAGTTCAAATCCACCAGGCACTCCTTGGAAACTTTATGGGGCAGTTCTACTCTGTCCTATAGGGTCACTGTGAGTCAGACTCGACTTGATGGCAACAGGTTTGGTTTGGTTTGCTCAGAGGGAATAGGACTTGAAGCACTTACTGATGAAGATCAAAGACCCCAGCCTTCAGTATGGATTATACCTCAACATAAAAAAAAGGAAACAAAAATTCACAGAACTGGACCAATAAACAACATCATGACAAAAAGAGAAAGGATTGAAGTTGTCGAGGATTTCGTTTTACTTGGATCCACGATCAACACCCATGGAAGCAGCAGTCAAGAAATCAGATAACGCAGCATTGGGCAAATCTGCCGCAAAAGACCTCTTTAAAGTGTTCAAAAGCAAAGACCCTATTTTAAAGACTAAGGTGAACCTGACCAAAGCCATGATATTTTCAATTAACAACAGAGCTGGTGGCCTGAATTTGGACTTCTAGCCTCCTAAACTGTGAGAAAATAAATTTGTTAAAGCCACCTACTTGTGGTATTTCTGTTATGCTGCTGTTGTTGTTAAGTGAACTTCAGTCATTCCTGACTCATAGCAACCCTATGTACAACAGAAGGAAACGGTGCCCAGTCCTGGGTGAGCCTCATGATCCTTGTTATGCTTGAGCCCGTTGTCGTAGCCAAAGTGTCAATCCATCTCATTGAGGGTCTTTCTCTTTTTTGCCAACCCTCTCCTTTATGAGGCATGATGTCCTTCTTCAGGGACAGATCCCTCCTCATAACATGTCCGAAGTATGTGGGACCACGTCTCGCCATCCTTGCTTCTAAGTTGCATTCTGGCTGTACTTTTTCCAAGACAGGTTTGTTCGCTCTTTTGGCAGTCCACGGTATATTCAATATTCTTCACCAACACCACAATTCAAAGGCATCAATTCTCCTGTCTTCCTTATTCATTGTTCAGCTTTTGCATGCATATAAGGCGATTGAAAACACCATGTGTTCGGTCAGGCACGCCTTAGTCTTCGAGGTGTCATCTTTGCTTTTCAACCCTTTAAAGAGGTCTTTTGCGGCAGATTTCCCCAATGCAATGGATCTTTTGATTTCTTAACTACTGCTTCCATGGGTGTTGATTGTGGATGCAAGTAAAATGAAATCTTTGGCAACCTCAATCTTTTCCGTTTATCATGATGTTGCTTATTGGTCCCGTTGTGAAGATTTTTCTTTGCTTTGTTGAGGTGTAATTGATACTGAAGGCTGTGGTCTTTGATCTTCTTCAGTAAGTGCTTCAAGTCCTCTCTACTTTCAGCAAGCAAGGTTGTGTCATCTGCATAACACAGGTTGTTAATTAGTCTTCCTCCAATCCTGATGCCCTGTTCTTCTTCATATAGTCCAGCTTCTAGGATTATTTCCTCAGCATACAGGTTGAATAGGTATGATGAAAGTATACAACCCTGACGTACACTTTTCCTGACTTAAAACCATGCAGTATCCCTTTGTTCTGTTTTAACGACTGCCTCTTGATCTATGTACAGTTTTCTCACGAGCACAATTAAGCATTCTGGAATTCTCATTCTTCAAAATGGTATCCATAATTTGTTATGATCTACACAGCCGAATGCCTTTGATAGTCAATTAAACAGAGGTAACATCTTTTTGGAATTCTCTCCTTTTAGCCAGGATCCATCTGACATCAGCAGTTATATATCCCTGGTTCTGAGTCCTGTTCTGAATCCAGCTTAAATTTCTGACAGCTCCCTGTTGATACACTGCTGCAGCCACTTTTGAATTATCTTCAGCAAAATTTTACTTGCATGTGATATTAATGATATTGTTTGATAATTTCCACATTCGGTGGGATCGCCTTTCTTGAGAATAGGCAAAAATATAAATCTTTTCTAGTTGGTTGGCCAGGTAGCTGTCCTCCAAATTTCTCGGCATAGGTGGGTACTTCCAGTGCTGCATCCCTTTATTGAAACATTTCAATTGGTATTCCATCAATTCCTGGAGCCTTGTTTTTTGCCAATGCCTTCAGTGCATCTAGGACTTCTTCCTTCATTATCATTGGTTCCTGCTCATATGGTACCTCCTAAAATGGTTAAACGTTGACCAATTCTTTTTGATATAGTAACTATGCATATTCCTTCCATCTTTTTTTTGATGCTTCCTGAATTGTTTAATATTTTCCCCATAGACTCCTTCAATATTGTAACTAGAAGCTTGAATTTTTTCTTCAGTACTTTCAGCTTGAGAAATGCAGAGCCTGTTCTTCCCTTTTCGTTTTCCATCTCCAGGTCTTTGCACATTTCATCATAATACTTTACTTTGTCTTCTTAAGCACCTCTTTGAAATCTTCCATTCAACTATTATTTCATCATTTCTTCCTTTCACTTTAGCTATTGGACGTTCAAGAGCAAGTTTCAGAGCCTCTTCTGATACCCATTTTGATCCCTTCTTTCCTGTCTTTTTAATGTCCTCTTGCTTTCCTCATATATGATGTCCTTCCACAACTTGTCTGGTCTTCAGTCATTAGTGTTGAATGCATCAAATCTATTCTTAAGATGGTCTCTACATTCAGGTGGGATACTCAAGGTTGTATTTTGGATCTAGTTGACTTGTTCTAATTTTCGTCAGTTTCAACTTGAACTTGCATATGAGCAATTGATGGTCTGTTCCACAGTCAGCCCCTGCCCTTGTTCTGAGTGATGATATCAAGCTTTTCCATCATCTCTTCCCACAGATGTAGCCCATTTGATTCCTGTGTATTCCATCTGGCAAGGTCCATGTGTATAGTTGCCATTTATGTTGATGGAAAAAAGGTATTTGCAATGAAGAAATCATTGGTTTTACAAAATTCTATCATGCAATCCCCAGCATCGTTTCTATCACCAAGGCCGTATTTTCCAATTACAGATCTTTCTTTGTTTCCACCTTCCACATTCCAATCACTAGTAATTATCAATGCATCCTGATTGGATGTTTGATCAATTTGAGACTGCAGAAGTTGGTAAAAGTCTTCACTTTCTTCATCTTTGACCTTAGTGGTTGGGGCTTAAATTTGAATAATAGTGGTATTAACTGGTCTACCTCGTAAGCGTATGGATATTATCCTATCACTCACAGCCTTGTATTTCAGGATGGGTCTTGAAGTGTTCTTTTTGAGGATGAATGCAACGCCATTCCTCTTCAAGTTGTCATTTCCGGCATAGTAGACCATATGGGATTTTACAATTTTCATCAGTTTAGAAGTCTGTAGAATATCCATCAACAACCAGGAAGTATGTGTCTGGGTGAACATTTCAGGGCCTATTATATAATTTTCAAAATAATAAATGCATTCCCAATTCATCACCTTTTAACTAAAATTTTGTGTGTGCAACAATGTTTATCCCAGACTTGTCTATGAAAATAAAAAATTAGAAGACAAAATTAATTATCCAATAAAGTCTTGGCAAAATAAATCACAGTGTATTCGTAGGGTAAAGACTTTGTGTATTTCTATTGCTACATGAAAAACTTAGTAGCTTAAAACAACACACATTTATTATCTCATAATTTCCGTGGGTCAGGAGTTTGGGCACAGGTGAGCTGGATCTTATCCTTAGGCTCTCACAGGCTGTATTCAAGGTTTTGGCCGGAGTTGGAGCTTGACTGGGTACGTATCTGCTTCCAAGCTCACTTAGGTTGTTGATAGAATCATGACTGTAGGACTAAGGGCTTTGGTTTCTTGCTGAATGTCAACTGAAGTCACCTGCACTCCCTTGCCTCTTGGAGTTTTCCAACATGACCATGTCCTTTCTCAAAGCCAGCAAGGGAGAAAGAGAATCCTGAAAGTTGGGTGCTACAGTCTTATAATAACATAACCATGTATAAGTAATCACATACATCCTGTCACCTTTGTCATATTCCATTTGTTGGAAACAAGTCACAGGTACCACCCAAATGCGAAGAGAGGGAATCACACAAGTGGGGACAACAGGAGGTGGGAATATGGAAGCCACCCATAGAGTCTGTCTGCCAGCTCTGCAACACCAAAATTGTGCTTTTGAGAAAACTCGTTTAGATATAGGAAAAAGCTCAAAATATGACCGATCTTAAAAAGACAAAAATATATGCAATATGAGCTCAATTTCATTTTATATTAAATATATACACTAATATGTACATGGAAAAATATATATATATATAAACACATACACACTATGAATAGAAAAATTTCTTAATAGTAGATATTGTCAGTTACTGGTTTATGGAGACTCTTTGCTTTGTGTATTTAAATGTATTCCAAGTTTTCTTAGACAATATATATTTCTCTTATAGTTGGAAATTAACATTATTTTTAAACTTTAACATATTCTTAAAGTAAATTCATCTAATTGAATGTTTACTTTATTTTTAACATCAAAATAGGCCAAGATTTTAGTTCGCTTTTAGAAGTTTCTCTTCTTTTAGTTGGTGGTAACACCCAAGCATTTCTCTTCGGTAGAATGGTTGGCTGATTGCCAGAATATGGTTCTTCCATAACTGGAGGTGGTTCATCATCAGATCTGGAAGCTTTTGTGTGTGGTTTTTAACTTTTGATACAGTTCTTTAATACAATATTATCTGTGGTTGCTGCTATCGTTACCCTTTTTTGGGAATTTCTCTTTTCTTTACACCTGTGGTAGCTCCAGAGCCCTGGTGAACCACTGGTTAAGAGCTACAACTGCTAACCAAAAGGTCAGCAGTTCGAATCCTCCAGCTGCTCCTTAGAAACCCTATGGGGCAGTTCTACTCTGTTCTATAAGGTCACTCTGAGTCACAAACAGCTAGATGGCATTTTTTTTTTTCTTATGGTAGCTCTATCCTGCTCTACTGTTTGACTTAGGCAGGATTCTGCATTCTTTGGGCTTCTGCACACAGGACACATGTTCTGTAATGGGAAAATAGGCTCAGGCACACCATGACAAAAACCACATTTAGCTCCTCTCTGAAGAAATCAGTACTTTTTTGATAGGCAAACACAAACAGAAAACACCTAAGTGAGTATACCATTCTGGGTAAAAGAGGTATTTCATACTGTCTACCAATGATCTTTTATTGTGTACAAATGTTGCAAATGGTTAACACACTCAGCTGATAACTGAAAATTTGGAGGTTAGAGTCCACCCAGAGGGGACTTTGAAGAAAAGTCTGGTGATCCACTTCTTGAAAATGAGGCATTGAAAACCCCACAGGGCACAGCTCTACTTGAACACACATGGGGACACCATGAGGTGGAATCGACCGGACAGCAATTGGTAGAGCTTGGGATTAGCATGCTGATAGATCTGAGCCATAAATAGAGATATAATATAGAATTTTCATCTAAATGTTACTTAATATTTATTTCATGAAAGCTTTCAGTGTTCTCATTGGTGTACGTATATATATATGTATTTGTCCCTCAATGGTGTACGTATATATATATGTATTTGTCCCTCAAGCTGTGAGGACAAAATAATATAGTTTTATTAGGTAATCCTCAAAAATGTCTGGCAAAACAAAACTGAATTTTCTCCTCAACTCTCCAGGTAAATTTGATGGTCCTTGAATCCCAAAACTATTGTTTGACCCCCCCTTGAACCATTTAGAATAACCTTTCAGTGTAGATATGTAGAAAGGATACCTTATTTCTCAAATTAAGATTTTCTAGAGGAAGTCTCTCAAGAAAAAAAAAAAAAAGAAAAATTCTTCCAACTAGAAAGAATTTTTAAAATCAACCAAAAATATATATATATATATTAGCTCTTTTTTGTGTGTTTTTGTTGTATTTTGTTTTTAAGATCTCAGAGCAAGAACTGTTATTTTTCCCCGTAGGAGCCTCATTAGAGTGTCTGATCATGGTTCTTAGAAGGCACATTTGATGCTGACTGGGAACTGACGCTTATGTTCAGCGCTTTCTGCCAAGTCTAGTTGTTCTTGGCAGTAATAATAATAAAAAAAAACACTTGGATGTTAACTAAAAATGAAGCTGCTATCCAAAGTCCATAGCCTACAATTTAAAAAGAAATTCTGGAACTAAAGCACTTTTCTGATGGATCTTGAATCTTGGCCTCTTCTTTTTTTTAACTGCAGACTGTTAGAGAACTGCTCTATTTTATTTTTTTAATCTCTGTAGAGTTCCAATTTTCTGAACTTAGTAACAGCCACCATAGAGGAGACTGAATTTCAAAACGTTACCACTTTGATGTGAAAAGGAAATTATCTGTTCAGTTTAAATTAATGTATCTATGTAATATTCATCCTATTGTGTCTGACTTATAGTCAAGTGATTATCTTTTTAGTTTGGTTAACTACAGTTCTATAATTTAGTTTTATGAATTTGGGGGCTAAACAGTAATATCTTAATAATATATTTGGAAAAAAGTACACTGTTTTGCTAGTTTGCTGTTGTGTGCTAGTACTCGACGTGTAGTAGGTGTTCAAAAACGCTTGTTAAATGAATGAATGAATTAAAGTTTTCAGGAGTCAACGTTCTCATGGTTCAACCCAATACTGCTCCACAGGGATGTTGTAGGGGTTCAAAACGTTATCTTTGGGACTTCTGTAGACTCCAGAAATGTGTTTCACATTGGCTTGAACGATTCAGGACTTATTTCTTACACATAAGAAGAAGTCCAGAATTTGGCAGTCCATGACTGGGGAATCTATTCCCGTGGGACTTTCATTTTACAGTTGCAAAATTGCTGCTTTTCCTCCAAGTCTAACATCAGCATTTCTGGCAGGAGGAAGAGGGAGAAGGAGGTAGCATCTACCTGTTCCAGGGAAGAAACACCATCAGAAACTTTTTTGATAAACTCCGATTATGTCTAGGATGCTATTTCTGTATGTTATGGCCACTCCTGGATGCAAAGGAGACTGGAAATTTAGGGGATTTTTGGTTGAACACATTTTCCACTGCAAACAAAATCAGTGGTCTGATAGTAAAGAAGATAAAATGTTTATCTGGTAGGCACTAGCAATTTCTCTCTTGCATACTGTCTCAGTAACCAAAAATGAAAATCTGTAGGCAAAGATGTATTTACACTTTTAGTATCATTGCCTCTGTTCACGAAATGTACAATTCTATTTTTAAATTTAGCAAATATTATTGATATTCTTGGTTCCACTTTTACAGTCCAAATTATTTATATTCTTTAATCTTACCATTATTTTCTTTTTTTAAAAAATTATTAAACACTAACACTAAAGTACTTTCAATATTGAATAAAATACAATCCTGTCATATGGGTAGGGGGCCATGTAGTTCATTGTCCAAACCAAGATCCTTTTGGGAGTGAAAGAGGCCTTAAAACAATAATCAATGTTAATTGATCTAAACTAGAGTTAATACATTATTCCCCAGCAAATCCAAAAATACAATCACCTGTACAAATAAGTAATTATTATGCAATGGGTTAAGCTAATAGTATTGGCATATATTGATGCTATAGAACCACAGAGGAAGAAGTAATCACTGCCTGAGTAATCAGCTTTCTCAATTTAGCCTACTTCTTATATATCTTATACAGGGCCACTCTCTGCACAATCCAGAATGTGCACACTTGCTTAGTTGTTGGCCGGAGCAGCCCTAGCTAGGACTTGTACTTTTCTTGAAGATATATATCCAGGTTTAGAAAGCCCATACACAGTGTTGGTCAAATCTGGAGAGGTCGGTACTCTGGCAATCCCAGTGGTTCCCTGGAACAGTGCAGTGACAAAGAAGTGTGTGGATATTAATGGTCCATGGGGAAGACTTGGGAAAGGGGCCAACAGATAGATAATTTGTCTTCCGTTCATACAGACAATCTTGAGACACAGATATTTTGTTTGTAGGCCTCTTTGAGAATCTCTATCATTTTTGAACAACTAGTTGCACTTATTGTCTGGCGTGGCCAAGTAGGAAATAGCTCCACCCCTTGTATTATTTTCCCTTCTTTTCTACCTCATTCTCCCTATTTCTCCTTTTCCCCTGGGATTGTACTAAGGTTAAATCATGCATCCATATCTTGTTTTCTATCTACCGTCCCTCAGTAAACTAATTCAGTTTGAGTTTTACCTACCCACTTATCACCCAGAGAGGGCCCTTTGGAAGTAGTAAACATGTTTTGGTAAATGAACACACGTTCTCTGCATTTACTGAGTTCAGGAATTAGTTGTAGCTCAAAATTGAGTTCCTTTCTGTGGAGGCACCAAGGCTGGGTAAAAAAAGTCTCAGAAAGGGATAGATGTGGGTGGAATGGCTCCCTATCCAAATATAGGTCTGATATTTGTCAACAGTTTTAGATTTTGCAAAGACAAGAGCCCTCAATACTGGGAGGATGCTCCTGAAACAATGCTTGCCAAAGTGTGTTCAGAAGTAGAAGAATCTAATTCAGGAAACACCCTTTTAGCTATTGAAATATCAATAAGTAGGGTAGCTCAGTTTTCTCTGTTCTAGCACCACATTCTCCTTGTTCACAACAGGTAACAGTACTGGCCAAAATGTGTTTCAGAGATCAATAACTTCAGAATGTAGGAGATCGAGATTATGAAAAGCAAATGTCTACTGGTTCTGTCAATTTAGAAATATCATTCCTAGAATTTTTTTTCTCCATTGGTAAAGATGCCATTTCTCATAAAAAATAGTAAAAGTTAGATATAGAGATAATACAAGGGTTATGTAATATTATATTACTCTATATGGCATGAATTGTATGTTCTTTTCGTATCTTTAAATTAATGAAATTATTTAAAATAAAACAGAGAATATCACCTTGAATTCCAAGGAATGATTCCCTATTACATGTGTTCTTCCAAGTACTTGCTGAGTTTCTTAATTTTAAATCTATTTCCTTTTGTGTGAAATGTGAAAACCATTTCCTCAAAGCATTTTAAAAACTTAATTTGGAATGCCATCATTAGTGTAATATAATCATACAAAAATAATATTTTGTGGACATAATACAGGCAAAATTTCTAATCAAATATTTGAGAAGCAAGGAGCGGGTTTGATTTTTAAGTGGACCTAACGTCTTTGGAAACCCTAGTGGCATAGTGGTCAAGTGCTACAGCTGCTAACCAAAAGGTCAGCTGTTCTAATCTACCAGGAGCTCCTTGGAAACTCTATGGGGCAGTTCTACCCTGTCCTATAGGGTCGCTGTGAGTTGGAATCGACTTGGCAGCAACGGGTTGGTTTTGGTTTTTTAACCTTTTTTTTTTTTTAATAGCTTTAAAACTTACAGCAAATTCTGGCTGAAAGAAGGAGAGAAAAAAAGAAAAGAAAAGAAGTCTTACTTGGAAGAAAAGAAATGAAAAATTACTTTGAGACTACAGTTGTGTGAAGAGATAAATATAGACAGGTAGAAAAAAGGAAACTGGGTATTTGCTTTTAGTTAAGCCTGGATCCTCTTAGGTAAGTCACTTAGCTAAGCCCTTTTATTGGTCTTGGGGTTTCTTTCATTGCTCACTACATATTCTAAGGTGATTTTAATATGATTTATGTAACTGTTAAATAAAGGATCAACAACCTCCTAAATTAAATTACTGTAGCCTCATATTGAAAGAAAAAAAATCGTTTCAGATAAAATTACATTCTATTTAAGAGAATTAACTCACAGTTTTTGTTGTTTTTCAAGTTAGGTGTTTGTTTCTACAAATTTCCAACACTATAGAAACAAAGAAAGATAATCAAAGAAGTATCTTCTCTGTGATTTCTTCTAAATATCCTGTGCCAAGACATCTATTTTTAGATGTCATCTATAATTTGTGTTAGTTTTGGAATTTTCTTTATTTTGTTCTTTAACAATGGTTTACAACTCAGAAGGAGTTAATTTGATTTCTTTGAAGCTTAGTTTTCATAATAGGAAGGTTTATCCACAGAGAGAATTCAGGAAACTCACCCTAAGGTGATCGTGTGGCTTTCTTAGACAGAAGTTTAAAGACTTGGGTAGTTTAGTGGGCAGGGATAAGATAATGAAAGCAAGGATTTCTCTAGGGTTTTTATTTTTCCTCTCAAGGACATAGCAACATCAGTGATGCTGATGCAATACTTGGCACATAATAGATTCTTGGTAAATGTTTTATGCCTGGCACATGATAGACACTCAAGAAATATTTATTGAATGTATGTCCAGTAGGTGATGTACAATTAACAAACATATAGTAAATGAATGCTAAGGTGCCTGCAGCTTAATGAGGAGCATAGCTATCACTGCAGAGGTTATCCCTACTGAAACAAAGAGTCTCAGATAGACACATTGCTGTTCAGCTGCACCTTCTATAAGCAACTATGATACCCTATACTTGTCCTTATCATGGCTGTTTAGCTATACTGGCTCCTCTAGAATATAAGCCATAAACATATAACCAAAAAACCAAACCTGTTGCTGTCTTGTTGATTCAGACTCATAGCGATCCTATAGGACAGAGTAGAATTCTCCCATAGGGTTTCTGAGGAGTGGCTGGTGGATTTGAATTGCCGACCTTTTTGGTTACCAGCTAAGCTTTTAACCACTGCACCACCAGGGCTCCATAGACATATATACAGTGAGAAATAGCTTGGGATAGGGTATAATGCATGTAACTTGGTTGGTATGTAACAGATGTCTCCCAAACACTGTCATCATAAAGGTCATAAACTTTTATTTTCCCTATCAACGGCAACGGGTACAGGTATCTTGAAAAATGTAACATTTTTACACTATAGCTGAAGACTCGTGAGTTATGTTTCATAATTTATGTAACTGGTTTCATGGTATTTTTGACAGAGGTGTGATACTTTCAATTTTACATTTTGTTTTTCCTTTCCTATATTGGAATACTAGATTGAGATTTGGTGAATGGGTAGGATTTGAAGGGGGGTGGGGGGTTGAATCCACTGTGAATCCTCATTTCTAGAGTCTCTGGAGGGCTTTCTTATCCTTTGAATACCAAAAATAAACCCTGATTAAATATTTGTTGAATCAGTTAAGATTTTTATAAAGAAGATGAAATGTAGGATTGAAGAAATTGTTGTTTTTGTTTTTGTTTTTGTTTTTTGAGAAGAAGGTTTTGCTTTAGCCAGATTTTTCTAGGTACCTGTCTTTGTGAATGAAATTCATTTGGTAATTGCTCAGCTCTCTCAATTTTATCTCTGAAGACAGAACCAAAGTACTCAGTGATATTATAATGATTATTAATATTTGCTTAAGTATTTCTGCTAAGTATGAAATAGCTAATGATAGTGGAAATACACGGACATGATTTTGATTGGTAATTAGAAAATGATTCTGTTCCGAATATGTCCCATGCTCTAAACTAAACCTGTTTTTTGAAGACCAGCTCACTGTGAAAAATTTTAATAATCTACTTATCAAGGTCAGGTTAAAAGTCACTGCTGGATTTTTATGCAGGCTAATGACTATGAGAACAGTGATAAACCGAGGAATTGTTCTAAAGTGGAAACATGAATTCAAAACGGGAAATTAAGTAACTAATATGATAAAGTGGCAAAAAATACAAAAAACACCAGACTGGAAAAAAAAAGTGGCTGAGCTGGTGTTTTCAGCTTCTTTAACAATTAAGTAGGCAACTTGATTAATAGTGCAGATTGCAAGCAATTCAGTGACCACCTGAATGAACATAAGCAGATCATAATCACCTGACAAATTGTGGTCCAAACATTCTGCTTTTGAAATGCAAGCAATTGACATTAGAGCTCACAACCTAGCTGAACCAAAGCACCATGAACACAGAACCATGAACCTCAAATTAAGTGAACATAGAAAGCAGTTTTAACAACTTCTGAGACACGTGTATGTTTAAAACATAGTCATGATTTACTATATTATCAGAAAATAAACAAAGAACTCAAATTGACTTGTAAATAAGAAGTCTGAGGGGGGAAATAAAGAATTATTCTTAGCAGATAATTTGTCTTCTTTCCTGGGAACAGGTAAAAAAGAAAAAGAAAAAGAAAAAAAAAAAACAGCTCCACACCAGATCACCAGTTGGTATATTTGATGGTTAACTTTTTTTTTTTCCGTTTTTATATTCTCAGCCATTTATCAGAAGCTAAAGAAACCTATTAATCATCTTCTCTAACTGCTAAACTACATAGTGTATCAACTGTAGTCTTGAAATAAAAATAAGATAAATGATTTGACATGAATTGTAGCCCAATGAACCAAGAACAAAGATCTGACACGTGGTAGATCCAATAATGTCTGCTTTATGTTTAAAACACACTCTAACTAGACTCTTCTCGTTTGCCATATTGCTTCATATTGGTGTTCTGGAAGATGTAGAGATTACAGAAGAGGGAAGTTAAACCCAAATTAAATTGCATATTGCTTGTAAACCAAGAATAAATGTGCTGGATAATGGTAACACTATTCTTTTTACTATCGTTTAGTCTTTCATGAAGGAAGTATCAAATCTTACTTATACAGAGCACATCACAGTTGTACTGGTCTTATTTATGAAGCAGGCTTCTATGCAAGTTTATGTAGCACCATGGGATAAATGGTACACGTAATGGGTGACCAAGGGCATTCTGTAAAATCCTGTGTGTTGTCTTAGTAAGCCCAGAAAAGAATAAGTTAATATAAAACTTTTTAGAAGAGTTATTCATCCATTAAGAGTTTATAGCAATTGAATGTCCAATAAAAATTATCATGACATCTCCAAAAATATGAAAATAAACATAAGATATAGCTAATTTAAAATGTTTAACATATGAAACTACATCTTTAATACTGATCTGAGCAGAGGTCTAAGCACTTGCCCAATGAAAGTGTGACCTTCTAGTGTACCAACCTGGGTCATTAGGGATAAACCACAGTTGTCTTTTTATTATTGCCTTGATATTTTAGTACATGACAGACAAATGCATTTACAACCACTCCCTGCTTCTGCATGCACGCATTTTTACGGTGTTGCTACGAGATTCCGACATTGTTTTTCATGGCGCCCAAACAGCCTCAGCGCTCTTCCCTAAACACTCCTTGAGGAATCAGACCTTGGCTATTTAGTGTGATCTAGAACAAATAATTCTTTATGCCCCAGGTTTATCATCTGTTATAAATAAATAAAAGGTTATAAAATATCAAATGCAAAGTGTATGCATATTCAGTATTTGGCGAGGAAAACAAAAGTCATTCTATGTACTTCAGGCATAAAGGGTTTTAATATAACATTAGGGGCTTATATTCAAAGAACTGGGAAAGTAAAGATCAGAAAATCCATTACTGATGATCCAGCCGGAAGCACAGAAGAAGATGATCAGCAAGAGTTCCCTGGAAAGCCACTATGAATCTCATGTCTAACCATATATCTGGCTGTAACAGTCTCAAGAGAATAACACCCCACCCTCCATCTTAGTGCAAGTTCTCATCTCATTCCCGTGAAGTTGATTCCAACTCAGAACTACCCTATAGGACACAGTAGAACTGCCCCCATAGGGTTGCCAAGGCTGTAAATCTTTACCGAAGCAGACTGCCACATCTTCCTTGTTAGCAGCCAAGAGTATAACCATGTGATGCCAAATCTCCTTTATTCAATACTCTATTAGCCTACATTTATTTTTTGATAAACACTTCAAAAAACATTTGATTGCATTCAGGGTGTAAAAGTCAATACTACGATTGTGTTAGTTCATTCAGGTATTCATCCATTCATTCATTTGACAAGCATTAACTGAATATGTGTTGTGAGGCTTAAGTCCAAGAGGAGAGATTATCGATTATCAAATAAATACATAATATCATGTGGTAACAAATAAAAGGGGCCTATTTTAAATACTACCAAAATATGAGAACCAAAATACAGCCTTGAGTATATCCCAACTGAATGTGGAAACCATCTGAAGAATAGATTTGATGCATTGAACACTAATGACTGATCATCAGACGAGTTGTAGGATAACATCAAGGACATTATATACGCAGAAAGCAAAAGGTCACTGAAAAGAAAGAAAAGAGCAAAATGGATGTCAGAAGAGACTCCGAAACTTGCTCTTGAACATAGAGTAAATAAAGCGAATAGAAGAAACGATGAAGTAAAAGAGCTGAACAGAAGATCTCAAAGAGTGGCTCAAGAAGACAAAGAAAAGTATTATAATGAAATGTGCAAAGACCTGGAATTAGAAAACCAAAAGGGTAAAGGCACACTTGGCATTTCTGAAACTGAAAGCACTGAAGAAAAAAATTTAAGCCTCGAGTTGCACTTTTGAAGGAATCTATGGGCAAAATATTGAATGATGCAGGAAGCATCAAAAGAAGATGGAAGAAATACATAGTCACTGTACCAAAAATAGTCGGTCGACATTCCACCATTTTAGGAGGTAGCATATGATCAAGAACCAATGGTATTGAGGGAAGAAGTCCAAGCTGCACTGAAGGCATTGATAAGAAACAAGGCTCCAGGAATTGACAGAATACCAACTGAGATGTCTCAACAAACAGATGCAGCGCTGGAGGTGCTCACTCATCTATGCCAAGAAATTTGGAAGACAGCTACCTGGTCAACCAGCTGAAAGAGATCCATATTTATGCCCCTTCCAAAGAAAGGTGTTTCAATAGAATGCAGAAATTATCAAACAATATCATTAATATCACATGCAAGTAAAATTTTGCTGAAAATCATTCAAAAGCGATTGCAGCAGTACATTGACAGGGAACTGCCAGAAATTCAAGACAGATTCAGAAGAGGACACGGAATGAAGGCTATCATTGCTGATATCAGATGACTTTTGACTGAAAGCAGAGAATACCAGAAAGATGTTTACTTGTGCTTTATTTACTATACAAAGGCATTTGACTGTGTGAATTATAACAAATCATGGATAAAATTGTAAAGAATGAGAATTTCAGAACAGTTGATTGTGCTCATGAGGAGCTTGTACATAGACCAACAGGCAGTTGTTTGAACAGAACAAAGGTATACTGTGTGGTTTCAAACCACAAAAGGTGTGCATCAGAATTGTACCCTTTCACTATACTCATTCAATCTGTATGGTGAGCAAATTATTTGAGAAGCTGGACTATATGAAGAATGGGGCAACAGGAGTTGAGGAAGACTTGTTAACAACCTGCGATATAAAGATGACACAACCTTGCTTGCTGAAAGCGAAGAGAGCTTGAAAGCACTTACTGATGAACATCAAAGACTACAGCCTGCAGTATGGATTACACTTCAACATAAAGAAAACAAATGCCCTCAAAACTGGACCAGTAAGCAACATCATGACAAATGAAGAAAAGATTGAGGTTATCATGGGGTTCATTTTACTTGGATCCACAATCAACACCCATGGAAGTTGCAGTCAAGAAATTAAAGGACGCATTGCATTGGGCAAATCTGCTGCAAACGACCTCTTTAAAGTGTTGAAATGCAAAGAAATCACTCTGAGGACTAAGGCGTGCCTGACGCAAGCCATGATACTTTCAGTTCCCTCGTTTGCACGGGAAAGCTGGACAATGAATAAGAAAAACTGAAAAATTGATGCCTTTGAATTGTGGCATTAGTGAAGAATATTGAATATGCCATGGATTGCCAGAAGAACAAGTCTGTCTTGGAACAAGTATAGCCAGAGTGCTCCTTGGAAGCAAGGATGTCAAGACTTCATCTCATGTACTTTGGGCTTTGTAAAAATGCTTTGGGGGCAGTGTCTGACTTCCTCCAACCCCACAAGGGGAAAGAAGAACCAAGATGAACACCACAGGCTGACTCCTATGAGCCAGACAAGCCTCTTCTCTCTGCTATCTTTACTAATTTTGACACCAACTGTCCCTCACACAGCAGTCTCTACTTCTCTGCTGGGTTCAATAATTCATTGCAATGGCCACACAGAACTCATAGACCATACTCACGATTATGGGATTTATTTTAAGGGGGTAACAGTTACAGTTCAGGCTCAGGCACACTCAAGATACAGTTCTTTCATTAGGATAGCCTCTCCCCAGTCGTGCTCCACAGGCATGCCTCTCCCTGGCCCTTGGCCTCTGCCCAAAGGCACTCAGCTTTCTCTCTGCGGGCTGGGAAGCCCACTGCACTGTCTCCTGCTGCCGGCTCTCTGCTGCTGGGACTCTCCTTCCTTGTGGGTGGTAGGCTCCTCCTCTCTGTTCTGGAATTGGCTCTCTTCTAAGGCAAAACTGACCAATCCCCTTGGTAGGCCACAATTAACCTTATCGCACAATTATGTGAGTGGAAGTTTCAAGACCTTGGCTAGAAAGGCCACACACAAAAGTAATTAATTGCACTGCAGACATGTTATCAGAAGGGACCAGTCCCCGTAGAAGAACGTCATGCTTGGTAAGGTAGAGGGTCAGCAAAAAAGAGGAAGACCCTTGATTAGATGGGTTGACACAGTAGTTGCAACTGCAGGCTCAAACATAGCAATGATTGTGAGGATGGCACAGGACTGGGGAATGTTTCCTTTTGTTGTGCATGGGGTCCCTATGAGCTGAAACTGTCTCAATGACACTTGACAACAACGTCATTTTAAGTAGAGTGGTCACCTCCTCTCTGGTCTCTAACTTTTAAGGAGGCAATATTTGAGCAGAGACCTGAAAGTGAGAGAGAAAGCTTCAAGAACAACTAAGGGAAAAGATTTCCATGCAAAAGGAAGAACAAGTGCAAAGGCTCTGTGCTGAGTATGAACTTGGAGCTTTGCGATACAGCACCCATGAATATAAAGTACTTAGGAAGTTTACCAAAGATGTTTATATTCTCTAAGAATAATATATAAGTATCAGTCTTTCCACCTCATCTTTTTATTACTGAGTATAGTTTTACATTTTTTAAAGATTGATAAAATAGCTATTATTTTAACTGTCAAGAATTAAGTTTATTGATCCATTTTATCAATATAGGCTTATCATTTTCTTTCATCCTGTATTTTCTATTTTGTTTTCCTTCTTGCTGAAGAACATTTATTAGTCTTTTAGTCAAACGCTTGATTTTTGTGTCTTTTTTGTTGCCGACATCATTGTTGGTGGTGGTGTTCAATGATACCATAGCTGGGTATAAGATTTTAGGTTAACAATTATTTTTCCTCAGCATTTTGGAGATATTATTGAATTGTCTTTTAGCTTGTTTCGTTGTTGTTGCATAAAGATATGTCCAATTTAATGACTATTCTCTGTAGATAGAGTCTTTTCTCTTTGGTAGTTTTTAGATTTTTCTCTCTCAGTATTTTGCAGTTTTACAACACGTATCTGCATGTGGAATTTAATTTTACTTAATTTTTATGCAATCTGTTGTGATTTTTAAGTTCATTTTTTATCTTTCTGAGATCTTTAGTAATTTTTTACATAGACACTTGTTTTTATGCTTCCTTTCTCCTCATTTTATTTTGGTGAAAATTTTTCATGTTTGAAATGAATGTAATGTACTCATTTTAAAGACTGTCAAAGTGCTCCCTAAAGTTAATTTTTGGGGAATAAATTGATGTTACAGTTGTTGATGTTCTTGTTTTTCAATAGACCTTCTGTTCAGCCTCTGTTTATGTGGGCTTGAAGAGAGCCAGAGGCCCAGGCTTCAGGTAGTGAGACTGGTTTCTGCTTTTCATCTAATGTGAAGCATTTCTCATCCCTGTTAACTTTTCAGGAGCTAAGATTTTTTACCAACCCTCCAGTTGGGAACTGAGTTCTAGTTCCATTACTTCCCTGTGATTCTGTTCCACTTCTGGTACATGTAGGGGTTTATGTTGTTTTATTGAGCCAAGTTCTTTACAAAAGATTACATCTTCATTGATCTGTTTTTGGAAGAGATGATGTGCTTAAGTGTCTTAAGTCATCTTGACCAAAAACCTGTTTGAAAATTATTTAAATGTCTTATGTTTCAGTAATTTATCTTTTTCTTCAGAGATTTTAGTAATTCATGACTAAAGGTTTCCTACTGAATATATAGAATGGGCTTGAGACACGCTGGGACAGTCTTGATTTTATATGCCTTAGGTGGCATGGTGATTAAGAGCTTGGCTACTAACCAAAAGGTCAGCAGTTCAAATCCACCAGCCACTCCTTGGAAGCCCTATGGGGCAGGTCTACTCTGTTGTATAGGGTCTGTATGAATCGGAATCTAGTCAATGGCAACGGCTTTGGTTTTTTGGTTTTATACCAATAAAGAATACACATACAAGTAAATATATTTATTTATATCATTCTTGGTTTCCTAAAGATTTTAAAGGCAATCTAAATATGATTTAATTTTCATTCCTAGAAATTTTTTCAATAAATTCATAAATTAAAAACAATTTTTTTTTTTTTTGGTCAGATCATACCTGACAGTTTTTTTGTTGTTGTTGTTCTGCAAAGATAACATTATTTAAAGAATTCTGTACAGCTCTCCTGACACAAATTATTTTCTCATTCCTCATTCTAGCTTCAGCCCATCTTATGCCAAAATAACCTATTAAATTGAAAATTGGAGTGTCTGTGCTTGTAAATTGACTTCACCGAAATCCTCTAATCTTCCCACCTTACTAGTACTGAAGGATTCACTACCGTGAATCATGCAGTCAGCCAACCACCGTTCACAATATCTGAATTTGAAAACCTACTTAGAAAAAAAAAATCAATTTTCAAGGTGACCCAGGAACCCTCCATACTTAAATTGGGAAGTGTGAAAAGGTGCTTTTGGGGAGTTCTTGGTTGTTCTTAGTTCAGCGTCCTGAAGGAAGTAGGTACACATGAACAATGTACATATTTGTGCTAATAATGATGTCTACCTCAATTGACGCAAGTTCCCTTTTATCCTCTGTTTTGTTTCATCTTCAATTATTTGGGTCATTTATAATTTAAAAAAAAGAAAAGATAAAACGTTTTCAAGGCATGGATGTCATTTGGGTTAAAAAAAATTCACCTAATTTAACAAGTTAAGAGTGTAGCAAACTTTGGCAGACAAAAGAGAATTAAACTAAAGGAAAGGATTGTCAGCTTTTCACTTTTTTTTTTTTAATTTAATTTGAAGTTAACATTTAGTTTTCTTTTGTTTGGTTTCATTTTTAAGTTGCTCAAAAGTCATAATAAATAGTTAACATAAAATCTAAATGAGAAGGAATCTGGGAATATTATTTTGAATTTCTTAGAATAAGCATTAATCTCCGCCAGAACTTTTAGCTTCCTTTTGTGTGTAAAATTGTTGCATTAAGTGTTTTTCTTTCAAATCCATATTGCAAATTTATCATATTCTAGGACTTGATATAGAAAAAATTAGCTCATAGCCTAAAATTAAGCAAGGTATACAGGCTTTTTAAAATTGTCCGTATCTAATTGGCTAAGGTATCTTAAATAAATGTTTCATTAGATTAAGGTCTAGAGTAGAAGGAAGCTTCGATGAGACTCTTGCTGTGCTGCTTCTTTCAGTCTATCATTTACAGAACTGGAAATCCTCATTACTAGACTCAGCAGGCAATAGGAAACTGCCTGCCTGATAACATTTCTGTAATCTCTTTTAATAAAAACTTAATTTCCTTTCTTCCTTCTTAGACTGTCAGATATCAGAAGCTTATTTATTTTCCTGACAGCCACTAGTCAACTTATGAGCACCCAAGTCTTGCTATTTTGATTCCCATCGTTTCTTCCTTTTCTTCCTCACTTCCTAGCAAAGCCATAGGGGAATATGAGTTTGGGACTGTTCCTCTGCAGAGCCCACAGAGTTTCCATAAACATATCACGGCTTGGCACAAAGAAGATGCTGAGGGAGCAGCCACAGTGCGTACTGCCAAAAGTACTTGTGGAAATCCTAGGAATGTTAACCAAAAGAATTGCCCCAAGTCCCAAAACACTTTTCTCCTAGCACACTTAGCACACTGTGTGACTGGACAAACTGCTCTTTCAGCTGCCCGGAGCCTTCAGCCTGTGGTTTGAGGCATGACAGGACATGGCAGCCTTGTCTCTGGATAATGGAGTGCGATGCAACAAAACGCATCAAATTAGAAAATGGAAACTTTTCCTTCCTTCAACTGTAATTTAGCTGTCACTTGGCTTTAAAGCAGCTGAAAACAATTTCTTGAAAGTGAATGTTTATTTCCTGAAGTTTTGTGAATAATTATAGGCCTATTTCTACATGTTCAACATTCCACCCGCATTTCCCATAACTCTGTCAGCAGGAACTAGTGCATGCTTATGGTGGCTCTTTGCACTAGAAGACGCTGCTGTTGAATATGTGGCACCTTTGATCTAAAAAAAAAAAATTTTTTTTTTTTTTTGATCTGAGGCGTGTGACATACTTTACCTGCAGCTCTCTCATCAAGCTCAATGCTGTCAGCCTGTGGGATGTGTGTGTGTGTGTGTGTGTGTGTGTGTGTGTGTGTGTGTGCATGCCTGTTGGTAAGCTCATTTTCTGAAAGCTATGAGAAGAATCTACTGGGAAAACTCGTGATTTTACATCTGTCTTACCACAGGAAGAGAAGGGCAATTTAATGAATCTTTCATGAGCCATGTTTCCTAGTGTTCACCAAGAAACCTTTGTCTTTCTAGGGGAAGCTTTTGACCCTTTGTGGTGAAGGAGTTCCTAACCTGATGCTATTGTTAAAGTAATTATAGTCAAAGGTTTTCATCCCAACATCCCAGTTAGCTCAGTCAGGTTATGTAATTTGAAATTCTTGTGCCTCTTCTTCTTAAAATATATGCTCTGCAAAATCAGAGGGGTGAAGGCCAATGAGTTGGTCATAAAACAGTTATTACACAGGTGAAAGGGATGTCTTAGGTGTATATGGATATACAGGGCAAATTTTACAGAAACAACTGTTATGTATATTTAAAAGAATTATAGAAGTTACACTTGTCAGGGATTTCCTAATTTAGGAATTTAAGGTGTTTCTGCTGAATATTAGGATTTGTATTTGGAAATAGCTAAGATATCTTAATTATAATTAAGAAATTTCTTGTAATTAAGAAAATAACTCTTACCTAGGATTTGATGGCATTTTAGAGAAACTCTTTTTACTAGATTCGTTTACATAATCTCCATTCTTCACTACCACCTTTCAGGGAAAAGACTATTTTTCTTATTTTCCAGAAGTAGAACTCAGAGGAGGAGAAATTTTGCAGCCCTTACACTGAGCATGCATGTCAGATTTTCGGGGTGTTCTTCCTGATGTATTACATTGGTTCCAAAGCAAGCAGCCTTTCATGTTACCAACTCACCATTTTGATCCCTGGGGTAAGTCTTATGAACAAGTAACAAGACTGCTATTTATTATTCTGACACTCAGAACGGCAAAGTTTGTTGCTCTATTGTATGTTATTTAGAAACATTTTCTGCAGCTCACAATTATTTAGAACCTTATTTGATTCCAAACTTCCTGTTCTGTAGAGATATAATCATAATTACTGGCAATGAGAGCTTTATATTAATGTCTGTTGATTTGTACAGCTCTGTGAGACTATAGGTACTTAGAAATTAGCACATCTGTACATTGCATTAAATTAGTACCAGTACAATAGCATGGTGGTTAAGTGCTACAGCTGCCAACGAAAGGATTGGCAGTTTGAATCCACCAGGTGCTCACTGGAAACTCTATGGGGCAGTTCTACTCTGTCCTATAGGGTCACTAGGAGTTGGAATCGACCCCACAGCAATGGTTTATGGTTATGGTTTTCTTTTTTTTTTTATCATCTTTGAAGTTCCCTGGTGGTGTAGTGGTTAAGAGCTTTGACTGCTAGCCAAAAGGTCAGCAATTTGAATCCACCAGCCACTCCTTGGAAACTGATGACAGTGGGTTTGATTTTGGACTTGGTATCATCTTTGAGCTCCTAAAGTGAACATGCTCATTCATGAAAATTACTATTGATAAAAACAAATCTCTACCTTTTATTTCCGTAACTATAAATGACAATAATGTTCTACTTTTGCCAAACTGATTCACTTGTAATAAACTAGGCATCATCTCCGATAGCATACATTTTTTATTTATAATTCTTTGTATATAGGCTTACAACTCAGAAAGATGTAAGGTGTTCTTGTTGGATGCTGTGAAGTTGACTCCAACTCAAAGCAATCCTACATGACAGACCGGAAGTGCCCCATACATAGAGTTACCTAGGCTATAATCTTTATGGGAGCAGAACCTCAGCTCTTCTCTCCCAGGGAACAGCTGGAGGGCTAGAACCACCAACCTAGCTGCAGCACTTAACTGTGGTGCCACCAGGGCTCCTTAGATGTAAGGTAGCCATTGCCAGCCGGTGGATTCTGACTCATAGTGGCCCTACAGGACAGAGTAAAACTGTTTCCAAGAAGCAGCTGGTAGATATGAACTGCAAATCTTTTGGTTAGCTGCTGGACCCTTAACCACTGTGCCACCAGGGTTCCAGATGTAAGATACCAGTGTGCAATTATGAGAACAAACTTCTGACCATCGCTCAAAAACAAGTAACAAGACTATAAAGGACAGATACATTGCTATTTTTCATCTAAATTAGTCTCATAGGATCTAACACCCTCATTTTCAGGGAAATCTTTTTTATATTGCTTCACTTTTTGACAATAGTTGCTTTAGAGAAAAACCAAAATTGGGGAATGGCTACAGCTTAAGAAGTGGATTTAAAAAAAAAAAAATGTGTGTAACAGATATTCCAAATATAAGTAGAAGGTGATGAAAGTGGTTCCATAAGCTGTCTCCCTTTATCACTACAACAACCTTGATGATTTCTCTCAAATTACTGAGGACACTGAGCTGTCATAATATCATTTAACTACTTTGCAGTGGGAGAATTAGCTGCTGTTGGCCACTATGGTTTAAAAAGCCAGAATTGTGCTTCAGTCCAGATCTCATGCCCAAATTCCAGGCTTGTGTATCCAATTGCTTTCTCAAAATCTCTTTGGATATCTGATAGAAATTCAAATTTAACATATCCAGAACTGAACTACTGATCTTTCTCCCTGAAATTTGCTGTCTGCCTACAGTCTTTGCCATCATAGTTGAATGGCACCTCCAGTCTTTCAGCTGCTTAGACCAAAACCCTTCAAGCTATATTTGTCTCCTGTCTTTTTCTCACACCTCAGGTACAGCCTATTAAGAAATTCTCTTGACTGTACTTTTCAAATATATTTAGAATCTAAAGAATATTACACCACTGCTGCTGTGGTTCCAACCACCCCCCACCCCTCCTCTATATTATTACGATGGCCTCTTAATTGGTTTTCCAGCTTCTATGGTTGTTTCACATAAAGAGTAAATCTTTTAAAATGAAAGTCAGATCATCTCATTCTTCTGCTCAAAACCCTGCATTGATATTGGCTTCCTATTTCACTCGAATAAAATGTCATGTCTTTCCAATCACCTAGACATTGCCACACGATCAATCCCCTTCCCTCCCCTCCATTACCCCCTCTGACCTTTTCTTCCACGATTGTCTCCCTTGTTCACTCTGCCCCAGTCATTAATGGCCTTGAACTTATCATGCCAGGCATAATTCCACCCCAGGGCCTTTGCACTCTGCTTAAAACACCTTCAACCCACTCGCCATATCAGCATGGCTCTCTCCCTTACCTATTTTGAGTCTTTACTAAAATGTCAGCTTTCACTATGAGGCCTACTCTGACCTAAAATCCTCCCCTCTTTCTAATACCTTATACTCTGTTCTTTTTGTCTTTTCCCCATAATCTTCTATTATATTTTCTAATTTATTTATTTAACACATTTATTGTGTAATATCTATCTCCCCTCATTTGAATGCAAGCTCTACAGGAGCAGGAATTTTGTTCTGTTTTTTGCACTGATATATCTCAAGCATCTAGGGAAGTGTTTGCACATAGTAGGTGCTCAATAAATGCTTCTTGAGTGAAAGAAGAATAAAACAGCTTAGGCTGGGTTTGTGTCACTTGCAATCTGGGAATTCCTGACGAATATATTCTGTCATTGTTTTGGCTCATCCTTTTCACCTTTTCTCCCCTGGTCAACATTAATTATTTCATACATATATGAGTTCTAACTCATTATTACATATTTCACAATGTGCACTATATTAAAGTCTAAACTAAATGATGTGATCCCCATCCTCAAAGCATGGCAGGTGGTTCATAACAATAAATAGAAAAGAATAGCATACACACACACAAACTATGTAGTTCAGTGCAAGATTTTAATGTCTTTAAGAGTTCAGAGGCCAGGAGCATCAGCAAAGGTTGCAATAATTATAGAAGGCTTCCTGGAACAGAAGACTTGAAAATTGAAGAATAACGTGAATAACACAGTACCTTATATAATTGTTTTAATAAAATGTTATATCATGTACTATAGTCATTTACTTTGTTGCTATATTGAGTGTTGGTTTCTCATAAAAGGAAGTAGGGTCTGTAGCCAGAAAAAGCCTGTCAATACGTTAACATCCTGCTAAACTGACTTACCACAAAAATAGGCTGCTGAGAGGAAATGGAGAGGTCTCTATGATTTTCATCCTCTAGTAAATCAGCCAAATCAAAACTCAGGGATATGACGTGGAAAGGAAAGTAGGTACCTCAGATATGTCAAGTTTTCCCTGGGGGAAGCCACATAGGCAAGTACAAAAGCCACATAATTACCTTATTCATGACTTGAGTTCATCTCTGCTGGTATTGATTGGCAAGCAGTCGCAAAGAGAAGGTAGTGAATGTCACTCTTAGAGAAAAGCTTAAATATATTAGCCAGGTAATTGAAAGGCTTCAGCACATACCAGGTTTCAAGCATCACAGGAACAAAACAAGTTGAAATTTATTACAGGTAGAAAAGAGCCAAAATCATCCCCAATGCCTATGTTTCATAACTTCTAACTTTTGTTTTAAATCATGCATCCTCTTTCTTGTAACTCTTGTCTAGTGTATATGTTTATGGACATTTATCATGTTTTCTATGCTTTAATAATAGAACAAGAAAATTTAGAACAAGAAAAACATGCCTGCCCTTGGAGTCTTCATGAGAAGGAAGGGCTGCTCGGTACAACCCAACTGTCTATTGGGAAAAATTACATACTGCAGTTTAACATTTCCTGGCCTGTTAATAAGGTTTCAAGTTGCCTGACACATTTAATTACATAGAATGATTTGGTGACTCATCAAAAACAAATGGCTCCAGTTTATCAACACAATGGAAGATAGAAGGCAACTATGAGTTTGATAGTACAATGAGGATACTTCTTGACCAGGGCATAGTCTACATACACATTCATTCCTTCATTTAACAAATATTCAGTCCCTTCTATTGCATCAAATAATGATAAGTGTAGACAGGCAAAATATGAAAATATCAGAAATTTAAAGTAAGGATGAGGAATTAAAAGTTCTGCAAAATAAAGTAGGGGACATAATTTCTGTGGACAGAGAGGTATTATTATGATGCAGTGAGGATCCTGGACAGGAAATGGAAAAGACCAGGGATATAGCAGTGAAGGAGAGAAAGGGAGACGTGTGATATGAAACAATGATCAAGCATAAATAAAACCCAGTGCCCTCAAGTTGATTCCAACTCAGAGAGACCCTACAGGGCAAAGTAGAACTGCATCGTAGGGTTCCCAAGGTGGTAATCTTTACAGAAGCAGACTGCCATATCTTTCTTTCACTGAGCTGCTGGTGGATTCGAACTATAGACCTTTCTGTTAGCAGCAGAGCCTTTAACTACTGTGCCACAGGGGTTCCTTTTCAAACATAAATAGGCCATGGTAATGACTGAATGAGAACAATGGGCAATGCCCGTTTGAAAAGTGATGAGAACAGAAGCCTGAATCCAGGGTACGTCAGAGCAAATAGAGGCAGCAAATATAAGCTGTTTATTTTAAAAGTTTGACAGTAAAAAGAAAGAAAAATTACAGTGGTAGCTACAGAGGGCAGCTGGGCTAAGAGAATGTATTCTAAGAGAGCAGAGAACTATACATGTTTAAAGCCAAAAGGGTAAAAGCTGTGAAGAGAGTTTGAAGATGCTGAAGGGGCGGGGACAAATTGAGAATTAGGGCCTTGACAGTACTGAGAAATGTGTGGGATGACACAAAAGGGACCTTGAGCTTTAGAAGGATTTGTTTTGTGAGACAGAGACAGGGATAAGAAATGAAAAAGTGGTGTCACTGAATCTCTGTAGCTCTGTGTGCCAACAGATGATGATTTGATCTTACTAGAGAAGTAAATGCTAAAGGCAGTATCTGAAGAGAATAATAACTTCCTATCTTTTATTACAGCTTGATCATGAAAACAAAAGCATATTCTTAGACCCAGTTATAATTAAAATATGTCTCTTTCCCTAATTTAGTTCTCATTGAATTTCCAACTCTGGTTTTTAATGAAATTTCCTCTCTTAAGTAGTCTTATTCTTTCTCTTCATCCATTTTTTATGTATTTGACTTACCAGCAATGTCAATCTTTTACATGCTACTTATATACTCTTGGAATTAGCCATCCCTATCATATTTTACTTTCATTCCTTCTCTTCTAGGAAATAAAGCACTATGTCTCCTCAGATAAAGATCAACAAAAATTAACATACTTTGTGTTGTCATCTTTTCTTAATTTCCGAATTGGTTTTTACATACTATATTTTAGAATTAATAATAATACTTACCTTGCTTTTAATTGTGTGCTGTTTTTCCACTTTCAAATAGAAGTCATTTAAGGCAGTGGGTTCTAAAGAAGGGACACATAGCCCTTCTTTATTCTTTTTCTGTCTCTGAGCAAGAAAGAAAATAGAAAGAAGATATTGGAATTTCTGTCTTTTTTATCTGCAAATATGAAGCAAATTAATTTTTCTACTATTTTACATATGAATTGACCCAGGTCTCCTCATATGTCACACTGTCAAACATCAGCATATGGTGATGGAAAAATCACATTGATCAAGGGTAGAGTTGCACAGCCAATTAACATAATTGCTGTCAATAAGTTGTACACCTGTAAAAAAGGTGAGCTGGCAAAAGTTGTGTGATAGATATATTTACAACAACTACCCCCAAAAAGAGTAGCTGCTTATGTACAACCAAAAACCTCATAGGATTTGGTTCCTTGATTTGGAGGTTTAGGGTCATGGTTTCATGGACATCCCAGTTTGCTGGCCTAATAACCAGTTTAGTGCCTCTTCTTTATCTCCTAGTTCATTGCATAGTTCCTGGGGTCTTAAAAGCTTGAAAGTGGCCATCCAAGGAAGAATAATTGGTCTCTACTCACCTGGAGCAACAGAGGAAGAAGATGAGTCAAGAACAGGAAAAGAATATAAAATGTGTGGCTAATTACCTCCATGAACAACTGCCTCCTTTGCCATGAGTCCAGAAGAACTGGATGGTGCCCAGCTACCACTATTGAATATTTTGATCGAAGATTCTATAGAAGAATCTTGATCAAAAGGGGGAAAATGCAGAACAGAATTTAAAATTCTCATGGGCTCCAGGCTTTCTGGAACCATAGGGGCCAAAAGAACCCCTAAACCTACTGACCTGAAGTAATCTTTAAACCTTAAGCCAAAAATATCCCCTAAACTTTTCTTAGAACCAATCGATAGTTTAGCTTAACTAGTAAAGGGATGTCTGCCTTGAGCATTATGCGCATTTAAGATCTATCTACACAGAGTCAAATTGTCAAATGCAACTCGAAATATTAGATGAGAAACTAAGGGGACAGTGAGTTTATGTTAATGATGGAAGAACAATTCAGAAAAGGAGGGTCAGACTGGTTGCACAATTCGAAGAAAGTAATTAATGTCACTGAATTGTACATGTAGAAACTGTTGAGCTGGTGTATGTTCTGCTGTGTATATTCTCACCAACAATAAAAAAAAATTTTTTTTTAAACATTCTGGCAAAGAAACTGCAGATTAAAGGCTATACTCATAATGCAAGCATAGACAAACAACTAAGAATTGGCAGAGCTGTTACTACCACTTTTTCAGTAAGCTCAACAAGAGCCAACATTCATGGAAAAAAAAATAATAAAATGGAACAAGATCTGACAAGAAATTAGCCAACAAAATTAAAATGATTAAGACTATTTTAAATATGGACTTACACATATCATTAAAGATGGCTGTAATCCTGGGTGTATAGTATGCCTTTAACTCCCAAAAAACCAAATCCATTGATGCCTAATCAATTGTGACTTATAGTGACCTATAAGACACAGTAGAACTGCCCCAGAGGGTTTCCAAGGTGGTAATCTTTACGGATGCAGGTTTCCACATGTTTTTCTCATGGATTGAGTAGTGGCTTCAAACCACTTCCCTTTTGGTTAGCAGCCAAGTACTTAACCACTACGCCACCAGGGCTCCTTAGTATGCTTTAGACAACAGTTAATAATGATAGTACATGCATATAATTTATGAGTAAATAAATATGTATGCATTGGGGGATTTTGCTTAACATTATTTTTTACTAATAGGTATGTTTAAAAAAAACAGTTTGGAAAGCTCTGATCTAGCACATTTTTTGTTGGAGAATATAGTTTTTTCTCATAAAACAGCAAAACATTACAGTCTTTATAACTCTAAAGTATAGCTTTGAGAATAGTGGAAAAGTGGATGGCTTTTTAAAATACACTTTCTCCATAAGCTATTACACAGCAGAATTTCAAAAGAACTCTCTACAGTGACAAGGATTAGCAAGATGTACCAAGGATGAAGATGGACACTCTGATGCACCATCACACATTTGAGGGACTGATTTTTAGACTGAGTTACCTACCATTCTCTGTATATATCAGAGTATTCAAGTAGGTCCCACACATTATCAGCCTTGATGGGAAGCAACCACAGATACTCTTCGGAAATGTTGTTTCACTTGTACCATAGTTGTAAATATCCTGACTCTAGAATACCTTTTTGAGGTGCCTCAATAATGGATTTGCCCATTTGGGGCTTTATTTTCCTCCTTAAAGCAGGTAACAAGGGCATATGGAAAAGAGTCTTCTCAATAGTTCTGCTGTACGAAGAGACAGACACTTTCATACATTTGGTTCTCAAAGGGAACAGAAAAATTAGCATGTTTTATGGCTACCAGTCACACTCAGTTTTCCATGATGGCATGCAAGAGGTCTTAGTTTCCTGTGCGTTAGCCTGGGAAACAATTACAAATACAATTCCATGGATGAGTATTGACTCAAGTGGACTATTACATCCAGCAGGCATTCTATAAACTGTATTTTCCTTCCAAATTTTTGAAAGCTGCATACAGGCTCCCATGTGTAGATATCATTACATTCTAAAATTAAAGTGAACCAGTTTTACATTTTATTAGTGTTTAGTTTAGAAATTGAGACGCTAGCTCTGTGAATCATTAGGTAGTCCTCACCTGCATGGTGATGAATTCTATAAAATTGAAAAGAATATTATGATTTTTTAAATTATAACAATAATTTTAAAAATAGCAAGTGTCTAAGTAATGACTGCTTAGATTTACATAGTACCTGTTTAAAAGTTTCCAAAGCAATTTAGAGACTTATTAATTCTCACATTTCTCTCTAGAGTGGATAATGAACAGATCGGGAAAACTGAAGCAATAAAGTCACATGCTGCTCCCAAGCTTCATTAGTAAGCAATGAAGAAGCAAAGAATCACCTTGTGACAGAATTCCACAAGACCAAGAAGCTATTAAACAATACAGTTATGGTGTTTAAAATAATGATAATTTAAGACATTCTAGTCCACATAATGAAATCATAGGATCAACTGAAATATATATCATAAAAATTTCTTTATGCTGATTGCATAATTTTTAAAAACAGGTTTCTTCTGAAGTATTAATGTGATGTCATCTCTAAACAAAGAATCTGAAACCCATCCTATTAGGATAATGCTTGGCTAAGCAGCTAAAATAAACGCTGTAAGGAAATCTAGACTTTCAATATCATGAGCAGGCATTCCAAGTTATAACTATCAAAGACTGAGGGTAGGCAGAAGAGTTAAAAGAACGCTTCCAAGGCATTATGACACTTTATAAGTGTAGGATCTGCATCCTTCTAAAGCATAGAGAAGGAAGGAACAGTGTCGCAAAAGGTCTCCTGAGGTACAGAAATTAGTTGTCCAGAAGGCTGGAGAGTAAAGAGGATTCATTAGTGACACAAAATCCGGTAAACGAGAAGTAAAATATGGAGAGATCCACGACAGTTCTGAGGGTTGATGGCTTGGCTGTGAAGCAAAGAGATCCCTGCAATCTTAGTTCTCAGATCTCAGTTCCTGTTGATAAGAAATTTCTAACCTAACCCTCAAAATATTAAAAGCCAGTGGTGAAATGAATCAAACAAAACCTGCAGCAAGTCAAGACTCAGCTAACAGACAGATCAGATTGACTCATCCAACGTCCAGTAGACTGACAGTAAAAGTAGGGAAAACACCTTTCTAGAGGTTGTTGTTGTTGCTGTTAGGCACCATCAAGTCAATTTTCAACTCATTGCAACCTCATATGACAGAGTAGAACTGTCCCATAGGGTTTTGGAAGTAGATTGCTGGGTCTGTCTTCTGTGGAGCCTCTGGGTGGGTTTGACCCACCAACTTTTCAGTTAGTAGTCAACTGCTTAACTGTTTGCAACACGCAGGGACTCAGGACTGGCTTATTCAGTCATAAATCTGATGGCCAACTTAATATCCCAGAGCACATCACCAGGTTTTTCTTCCATAGAGCCGCCAGATGGGTTTGAACCATCAACCTCTCAGTTAGCAGCCAAAAACATTTATTTCAGACTCTGTTGTTCTTTTATATAAAATCTCCAGCATATACTTAGAGAGTTCAAGACATAGAAAAATGCAAGAAAATGTCATCCATGGTCAAGAGAGGAAAAGTCAATTCAAGAGCTTTTTTTTTTAGTCCCTTCAGGTTTTAGGTATATGTTTTTATTTCTTTAAAAGATTATTAATTATTTAAAGCAAAAACAAGAACAATGTATGGTGAGGTTTACTGCATATGTAGAAGTAAAGTAGAAGACAATAAGGGTGCGAGGGAGTAAATGGAATTATATTATTGTAAAATGTTTACTCAACATATATTTCTTTTTAAGAATACTATTATTTAGAAGAAAAACATGGTAACTTCAAAAAGTATATTGTAATTAGAGCCACTATTTTAAAAAAAAGTATAGCTCAAATATCAATACGAAAAATAAAATTCTAAATAATATTCAATCGTACCAAAAAGGCAGAAAAGGAGGAATAGAGGAAAAAAGAACAAATGATACAAATAGAAAACAAATACCAAGTTGGAATATTAAAACATAACGATATTAATAATTACCCTAAATGTAAATAGACTAAAATGTTCCACTTAAAATGCAGAGATTTATAGACTGGATTGTTAAAAAGCAAGATCTGTGGTAATTCCTCAAGAAGTAAAACATAGAACTACTATATGACCTAATAATTCCACTCCTAAATATATATCCTAAAGAACTGAAAGCAGGGATGCAAACAGATACTTGCATACCAGTGTTCATAGCAGTGTTATTCACAATAGCCAAAAGGTGGAAAAAAATTAAAGTGTCCATCAACAGACAAATGCATAAGCAAAATGTGGTATATACATACATACATCCATAAAAAGAAATGAAGTTCTGATACATGCTGCAAAATTGACAAACCTTTGCTAAATGAAATGTCAGAAACAAATGTTGTATGATTCTACTTATATGAATTTTATAGAATAGGCAAATCCATAAAGACAGACAGTAGAATAAAAGTCATCAGGGCTGAGGGGAAGCGAAAATGGGGAACTACTGTTTAATGGGTATGAATTTTATGATTGAGATGGTAAAAAAAAAACTCTAGAAATAGTGGCGATAGTTACACAGTATTACAAATGTAATTAATGCCACTGAATTATACACTTAAAGATGATTAAAAGGGCAAATTTTATGTTTTGTATGCTTTACAGAATAAAAAAAAATTAAAAACAAACAAAACCTATTATGTTATATGAAGTAAGCCTGACACAAAAGAAAAAATATTGTGATTCCACTTATATGAAAGATCACAAATAGGTAAATTCATAGAGACAGAAAGTAGGTTAGAGGTTATCTGAAACTAGAGAATGGGAAGAAACGGGAGTTATTGCTTTCTGGGTACAGAGTTTCTGTTTGGGGTAATGAAAAAGTTCTGGAAATAGATAATGGTAATGGTTGTACAACATGCTGAATGTAATTAATGCCACTCAATAGTACACTTAAAAATTATTAAAACGGTAAATTTCATGCTATATATACTTTATCACAATAAAATTCTTAAAAAGACACAGATAAGTTGAAAATAAAAAAGATGTAAAATTATATATCAGGTAAAAATTAACCATAAGAAAGCTGGGGGCTATATTAATATCAGAAAAAATATACTTCTATAGAAAGAGAACTACCAGAGATAAAGGAGGACATTCCATATTGGTAAAAGGATCAATTCATCAAGAAGACATCATAAGTTTGCAGGTTAAAGGTTGCTATACAATAATCAACTGCATTTCTATATAACAGCAATGACGGATTGAAAAAATAAAATGAAATTAATAATTGCATTTATAGCATCAGAAACATCAAATATGTAAAAACTATGTGACAAAAGATATAAAAGATTTCAACATCGAAATTACAAACACTGCTAAAAAAGGATACTTAAATAAATGAAGATGTAAGACATGGTTTGAGATGGTTGAATCGATATTGTTAATTTTCCATAAATTAATATATATAGATTAAAAAATATCTATAAAAGTTTTAGCAGAGTGTTTTTGAAGAAATGAACAAGATGATTATAAAAAAACCCATTGCTGTTGAGTTGATTCCGACTCATAGTGATCCAACATGGCAGAGTAAACTGCCCCATAGTTCCCAAGGAGTGCCTGATGGATTCAAACTGTTGACCATTTAGTTAACAGCTGTAGCACTTAACAACTACACCACCGGGGTTTAAATTCAAACATAAATTCTAAGGCTCTAGAATAGCAAAAACAAAACAGAGAAAATAGTTTGGAAAATTTATATTGCCTGATTTCAAGATTTACTCTAAAACCACAAAGATCAAGATAGTATGCTTTGGTAAAATGTTAGACAATAGCTCAATAAAAATGACCTGAAATTCCAGAAATAGACCCAAAACATATATGATAAATTGAGTTTTGATCAAGGTGCCAAGTCAATTCAAAGGGAATAATAAAGTCTCTTTAACAGATGTTGCTGGGACAATCAGAAATGATCTATGACTCATTGTTCCTCATTCCATACCATACACAAAAATTAATTTGAGATGGTGGTAGGTGCAAATGTAAAACTCAGAACCATAAAGCTTCTTGAGGAAAACATTAGAACATCTTCATTACCTTGGTATAGGCAAAGCTGTCTTATGATACAGAAAGTATTAATCATAAAGACAAAATCAATAAATTGGGCCTCAACAAAATTAAAATTATCTGCTCATCAAACATCACTGGAAAATGAATAGGCAAGCCACAGACTGGGTAAAAAAAAAAAAAAAAAAAAAAACTGCAGCAAAATTACCAGACTACATTAAAAAAAAAATACTGAAAATATTAGAAACTCCTAGAAATCAATATTAAAAAGACTATCCAATAAAAGTGAGCAAAAATTTAGTGACTTCACAAAAGATGTGAATGGCCTAAAAGTGCATGAAAAAGGTGTTCTACATCTTTAGTTATGAGGGAAATGTAAATTAAAAGCACAGTGAGGTATACAGTTCATAGTCATTTGCTATTAGATGCTGTCCAGTTGGCTCCAACTCACAGCGGCCCTATGTACAACAGACTGAAATGTTGCCTGATCCTGCACCACCCTCACAACAGTGGATTTGTTGGAACACATTTTTTGTCACCTGAATGGCCCCCAAAAAAAATCAACACCACTAAATATCAGTCATCAAAATTAAATTAAATCTTTTCATTTTTGTCTTTAGGTTTATTAGCAAATAAATTACTTATCCGTGTATTCAGACCAGACTTTTTTGCCTTCTCTACTTTCCATCAACCTCAGAGTTTCTTGTAACTGATAAACAAGCCAAGCTGAGATTATAATTTTTGTCAAACGAAAGGATCACGCACAGAAACTGAAACTGTCCAAACATTAAAATTCCATGTTATAAGATGCTTCAAATACATATTTGTTAAATATGAGAATTGACTTTTACAACATCACATAATAATTTCATTAGAAGTATTTTGCGTATATGACTCATTTATTTACAGAAAAAAATCTCTGTGAACTTGACAATGTGCCCACTATATATGAGAAAGTTGAATAGATGGATAAAATGGGGAGTTAGGTGGAGAGAAAAATAGTATGTATTTTCATATGGGTCCTCCGGCTAGCTGAGGTCCTCCGGTTGGCTGAGTTGGTAGAGCATGCAACTTTTGACCTCGGGGTCATAGGTTCAAGCCCCAAGTGGGGTGTTTTGGAACCCTGGTGGCATAATGGTTAAGTGCTACAGCTGCTAACTAAAGGGTCGGCAGTTTGAATCCACTAGGCGCTTATTGGAAACTCTGTGGGGAAGTTCTACTCTGTCCTATAGGGTCCCTATGAGTCGGAATTGACTGACAGCACCGGGTTTGGTTTTTTTTTTTTTCTTTTTGGTTTATTCTCATATGGTTTTAAAAAAGAAAATTAAGAAAAGTTAAAAATTATTTAAAAATATAGTGTTCTTATGAAATAAGATAAAGAGGGAATGAAAGAAGACAGGAGGAAATGGAAGACTGACTTTTATTTTTTCAAATTAATCATATTTCTCCTACTGGGTCTCATTCTGATCATTGGGGAAGAATTCCTTAGAGTCACTTTGATCCTTAGTTCACACAGACAGTGAATAAAATCAGGGGTCTGAGAGGTTTCTCTAGTCTTCTTACTTGCAAATAAGCTGTGATGAGAAGTATGCAGTATTTATTAACACAGAGCTATTCAGAGTTATTGATAAAAAGGAAAGATCCATCATGTAATTCCCATAGCACTGAAGGAGGTTGTACTATATTGATTCAGTAGTTAATTGGATCAGTCACTTCTATGACCTGTTAAAAATGATTTGTATGAGAATTATGAATATTATTTGGCCACTTTAAATTTTTTGAAAAGTAGAAGAAGAAAACATTTTGCTAAAATAAAGACTTCATTTATTTTTAAAACGAGGAGTGCAATTCACATGACAAGAGTGAGCTAAAACACAGTCACAGAAGAAAAACAAGTGGGGCTTTACCAAGCAATCTTCCCTTGCTTCAAACGAAGCCGGGTAACCAACCCTTGTACTTTCACTCTTCCTTCCATGTTTACCCCACTTTTTTTTTTTTTTTTTTGCAGTAAGTAAGTACAAATATTCAAAAGGGCCCAAAGTCCCACAAACACAGCACCACAGTAAACTTGCGTAAGTACTTTCATCTGTTTAGCTTCACATTTCTAAAAAAAAAAAAAGTTGTGTTCGTAGATCTCTCTTACGTGTCTTATAAATAGGCATCTAAGTTTTAATTGTGATATTTGAGGCAAGGGGTACCTGACTTATAGGTCCTCTGACCTGGCTGTGTCTTAGGTGCATGTTGACTGATGAGGAAATAGGCAAGTATTGACAATTTTCTCCAAACATTTTGATAGGACATTTCCAGTCATCTGAACCAGACTTTCAGGTCCAACCATTTGCTTGTGAGTGCCAAGGTATATAGTGACAGTTTAACTATAAATTCCCTGAATTGCATTTAGGGAAATATACTATCATTTTCAGAAACTATAATATTTAACAATTATTTCATAGCTATAACTTTTGCAAAAAATATGGGATAAAAATGAAAATCAGTCAGCCTGAGTTTTGCGGTAATTGAGATGTTTAATCGCCCTTGGAATGATCCTACAGAATAAACATGTTACTTAACTAAGACTTTTGGTCACTTCCCACAAAAGCTAGTTTAGAAAGCTAAATCTCTATGGCAGCGTTTTAAACAGTAAATCAGAAAAATGAACATTTTCAAGTGAACATCTGAGAATAATAACATCAGCAAATTACATGCTGAAACATTACTAACGATGTACAAAACAAAAACAAAAATGGATGGTCACAAGTGATTCATCATTGTAACTCGATAACATCGTATAAGGCAGGGACTACCTATATATCAAATATCCTGACACTTACCCACCTCTTAAATATCAAAACTAATTATTCAGCACTCAGCTAATGTTTTTATTTTTTAAAAAGTCTGAAAATTATTACATTGTGTAACCATGTTAATAAAATGACAAACATTTTAGCTAATACTGGACTCTTTCTTCATGAAAGCAAACTTTAGTGGAAAAAATATTAATATCTTGTGAAATATTCCTCAGGCACTTTGGTAGATTAAACATCCCCATCCAAACCTTTATCTCTAGGCCATTTCATACTTGTGCCTTAGTGGCATTGTTGGAATGTGGCATCACATTTTAGGACTCTTAGAAAGCAAAGTCCCTTAAACTATTAGAAAAAGCGAGGATAGACCAGAAGTTTTTAACAAAATAACTTGATTAGGATTGCTTCTCAATAACTGATATAACTGTTAAGCATTTCCAAAAGCATATGAAACAGTTAACATTGATAAACTTGAACAAGGTCAAACTTTCAGTTATTCATTCTTCAAACCAATATTCTTCCGACAGCTATGCTGATCCAGACATTACATATGCAAAGGTTACTGAGACACATGCTTGCCCAAAAGGTGCTTTAAGTCTAGGACAGGAAGCAGAAAGATTAAAAAGAAGACTGCATGGTAATACTATACATGCTATGATAAAGGTGGGAAAACAAAAGAGAGAACCTAATCCTGACCTGAACAGCTGAGAAACCCATTAAGACATGAAAGTCTCAAAGAGCCGCAGCAAATAGTGATAAAATTTGTCTTGGTTTTTCAAATGGTGTCATTCATTAAGATAAGCAACTTAGAAAAAGCAGATTTAAGGTAACTGTTGAGCTCAAATGTACTCAGGAATTTTTAGGAGCATATTCTCTGAAACTATCCTCCACTGTGTCCACCACCTTTGGCGCTCACACCTGGGTTCCTGGATAGCCCAAGGAAAACCTGCCCTGTATTTCATTTATGATTAGCCTGCTTATATGAACATTGATACTATTTCGAAGAAGGTGAACATGGTCACAAAATAACACACTTAATCCCCTTGTACTGGCTCATTTTCCGCATTTTCCACCACCGTGTTGCCTTTCAACGAGAATTTTCCAGCTCCAGGACTGCGGGGCATGTAATATGAAGGCATTTATCAGTCATAAGTTTGCTTTCCAGTTTGGGGAAAGTTTTTCAAGGCCCTACAAGTTTGACAGCCCGGTAACTATCAAACAGGATATCAAGTTTTTTAAAGATACTTTGTAGCTAAACCTCTGCAGATGTTATATAATGGGTTTATTTCTCTTGCTAGTACAGTTTTTCTACAATAACTCTTTGTACCCCCACCCGAGCCCAAAGTTTCCCCTTTTGTAGCAATTGATGATTCTACTCTCCTCTTCTGATAGCCTAGTAGCTGGAAAACCTGTGTGCCTGCAGCACACTCTCCAGGAGGTCAAAGACTGATGTGAGAAACAGAGACAGGCTCTGGCCTATGATAGGGTATATTCACGGGACATACTGTTTTATTCCACTCTTCTTACTTATTTATGAACACTGTTTTGGGGATTTAGAGGACCATTACTTGAGGTTCCACAGGGTAAGAAAGACCATCAATCTTCTTGTTCAGGTTCCCCATTCAAAATTTTCCTCCACCATTCTCTGACACACCCTACTCTCTACCACTCTCCTTTATGTTACCTCAGTAAATCACCTCAGCCACTAAGAACTGAAGACTAGACTGGAGAGAAAATTATGAATTTTCAAGAGCAACATAGCTTTGTTTAGAGTAATGGTCTTGAGAATCCATCTCAAGCCTCCAGAATGTACCCAAGTACTATAATATAATGGTTAATTTCCAACGTTTTGGAACTGGGAAGACCTAGATCTGCCCCTTATTCCTATATGACCTTGGGGTAGTCACTTAACTTCCTCGAACTTTAGTTCCCTCATGTGTAAAATGGGACTTACAATGGTTGTTATGGTTAGCCCCTCAACATCATTCTAATTCAATGATTTATCTGAGATACCCATCACCTTCCTAGGTCCCTTGCCAATGTTTGTTTCATGGCCTGAGCCAAATGGGGCCAAAAAGATGCACAAGAAAGGCTAGTTCTATCGGATGTGCATAAGGAATTACAATGACCTGTTGCTGGTGGCAGATACCTCATGACCATGAGGGTGATGAACCTTGTGATGAAGCCAACATTGTAAAGGAAAGATGGAGAGACTGAAAGGCCCCTAATGATGCTGTTGAGAAACTAATAACCCTGGTGTCTGCTCTATGTCTAGGTTTCTGCTTGTTACATAGTCAGTTTGAGTTGTAGTTTCTTCTATTTTGCAGCCAAAAACTCAATCATAGAAGAAAAACAATAGACCTACTTTATGTAACGTTTTTAGAGATTAAATTAAATTAAGCATGTAAAGCAATTAAACTTACTTACTGCCTAAGCTCATAGTAAGTTCTCACTTAAAGGTAGGTGATAGTGCTGTTGCTGCTGCTATTGTTGTTATTGTTATCCCAGCAAAGAACCCTAGAAAGATTTCAAACCCACTTTGATTTTAGGAGGGGACCTAAGAAGAGGAGTGCTGTTCAAGTCAGCTCTGAGCACTTAACATCTGTTTTCTGAGTCGTAGTGAAACTCTCTAATTCATCCTCTAACCTCATATTTCAATTCTTAACTTTTTCCCACTGTTGTGGTATTCTTTGGTTTCCATCAGTTTCCCTCTAACTAGGGATTTTACCTCAGGTCTGTCAGTTTGTCCTAATGTGGGGGCTTGCATAATGCTGTGATGCCGGAAGATATACCACTGGTATACAATGGGTGACCAGCAGGCTCACCCACGGTGGGAAAGTTTCAGCTGGGCTTCTAGACTGGTGGTTTACTTCTGAAAATAATTAGCCTGCAGAACATTGTCTGATATAGTCCTGGAAGATGAGACCCTCAGATTGGAAGACACTCAAAAGACAACTGGAAAAGAGCTGCCTCCTCAAAGGAGAGTAGACTTTAATGATGTGGCTGGACCAATCTTTTAGGACCTTCATCTGCTGATGCGGCATAACTCAAATTGAGAAAAAACAGCTTCAAACATCCATTAATAATCAGAACATGGAATGTATGAAGTATAAATCTAGAAAAATTGGAAATCATCAAAAATGAAATGGACCACATGAACATTGATGTCCTAGGCATTAGTAAGCTGAAATGGACTGGTATTGGCCATTTTGAATTGGACAGTCATATGGTCTACTATGCTGTGAATGACAACTTGAAAAGGAATGGTGTTGCAGTCATTGTCAAAAAGAACATTTCAAGATCTATCCTGAAGTACAATGCTGCCAGTGATAAGATACTATCCATACACCTACAAGGAAGAACAGTTAATGCCACTATTATTCAAATTTACTCACAATCCACTAAGGCCAAAAATGAAGAAATTAAAGATTTTTATCAACTTCTGCAGTCTGAAATTGAATAAACATGCAATCAGGATACATTGGTATTTACTGGTGATAGGAATGCAAAAGTTGGAAACAATGAAGGATTGGTAGTTGGAAAATATGCCCTTGGTGATAGAAACGATGATGGGGACCCCATGATAAAATTTTGCAAGACCAATGACTACTTCATTGCAAATAACTTTTTTCAACAACATGAACAGTGCCTATACACATGAACTTGCCAGATGGAAAAGAAACGAATCAAATCAACTACATCTGTGGAAAGAGATGATGGAAAAACTCAGTATCACCAGTCAGAACAAGGCCAAGTACCGACTGTGGAACAGACCATCAATTGCTCATACGTAAGTTCAAGTTGAAGCTGAAGAAAATGAGAACAAGTCCATGAGAGCCAAAGTACCACCTAGAGTATATCCCACTTGAATTTAGAGACCGTCTCGAGAGTAGATTTGACACGTCAAACACTAATGAGCAAAGACCAGACAAGTTGTTGAATGACATCAAGGACATCATACATGAATAAAGGAAGAGATCATTAAAAAGACAGGAAAGAAAGAAAAGACCAAAATGGATGTCAGAATACACTCAGATTTGCTCTTGAATGTCAAGCAGCTAAAGCAAAAGGAAGAAAAGATTAAGTAAAAGAGCCAAACCAAAGATTTCAAAGGGTGGCTCGAAAAGACAAAACGAAGTATTATAATTACATGTGCAAAAACCTGGATTTAGAAAATTGAAAGGGAACAACATGCTTGGCATTTCTCAAGCTGAAAGAACTGAAGAAAAAATTCAAACCTCGAGTTGCTATATTGAAGGATTCTACCGGGAAAATATTAAACGATACAGGAAGCATCAAAAGAAAACGGAAGGAATACACAGTCACTATACCAAAAAGAATTGGTCAACATTCAACCATTTCAGGAGGTAGCATATGATCAGGAACCAACGGTACTGAAGGAAGGGGTCCAAGCTGCACTGAAGGCATTGGCAAAAGCAAGAAATTGACAGAATACTAATTGAGGTGTTTCAACAAATGGATGCAGCACTGGAGGTTCTCACTCATCTATGCTAAGAAATTTGGAAGACAGCTACCTGGCCAAGCGACTAGAAGAGATTCAGATTTATGCCTATTCCAAAGAAAAGTGATCCAAAAAAATGTGGAATTTATCGAACAATATCGTTAATACCACATGCAAGCAAAATTTTGCTGAACATCATTCAGAAGCGACTGCAGCAGTGTGTTAACAGCAACTGCCAGAAACTTAAGATGGATTCAGAAGACATGGAACCAGAGATATCATTGCTGATATCAGATGGATCCTGGCTGAAAGCAGAGAATACCAGAAAGATGTTTACCTGTGCTTTATTGACTATGCAAAGGAATTCGACTGTGTGGATCATAACAAATTATGAATAACATTATGAAGAATGGGAATTCCAGAACACTTAATTGTGCTCTTGAGGAACCTGTACATAGATCAAGAAGCAGTCGCTTAAACAGAACAAAGGGATACTGCGTGGTTTAGTGTCAGGAAAAGTGTGTATCAGGGTTGTAGCCTTTCACTATATTTATTCAGTCTGTATGCTGAGCAAATAATCCAAGAAGCTGGACTATATGAAAAAGAATGAAGAGGAAGATTCATTAACAACTTGTGATACACAGATGACACAAATTTGCTTGCTGAAAGTGAAGAGGACTTGAAGTGCTTACTGATGAAGATTCAGTATGAATTACATCTCAACATAAAGAAAACAAAAATCTTCACAGCTGGACCAATAAGCAACATCATGACAAATGGAGAGAAGATTGAAGTTGTCAAGGATTTCATTTTACCTGTCTCTACAATTAACACTCATGGAGGCAGCAGTCAAGAAATCAAACGACGCATTGCATTGGGCAAATCTGCAGCAACAGATCTTTTTAAATCGTTAAAAAGCAAAGATGTCACCTTGAAGACTAAGGTGAGCCTGACCCAAGCCATGGTGTTTTCATTCATCTCATATACATGTGAAAGCTAGGCGATTAATAAGGAAGAGTGGAGAAGAATTGATGCCTTTGAATTATGGTGTCAGCAAAGAATACTGGATGTACCATGTACTGCCAGAAGAACAAACAAACCTGTCTTGGAAGAAATACAGCCAGAATTCTCCTTAGAAACAATGATGGCATTATTTTCTGTCACATACTTTGAACACGTTATCAGGAGGGATCAGTTGCTGGAGAAGAACATCATGTGTGGTAAATTACAGGGTCATCGAAGAAGGAAGGCCCTCAATGAGATAGATTGACACAGTGGCTGCAACAATGGGCTCAAGTGTAACGATTATGAGGATAGTGTGATTTCGTTCTGTTGTACGTAGGGTCGCTAAGAGTTGGAACCAACTCAATGGTACCTAACAACAATAACAGGGCTTTTACTCTGTCAAATGTGTTGACAGGAACATGGAATGGAGTCAATGATTAAGAAACCGATTAGTATCTTTTTTTTTTTTTCTGCTTTATATTTTCAAAAGAATTACAATATAATTTTTTCTTTGAGGAGAGTGAGACAGACAGGGCTTTGGTTCATAGGCTCTCTGCTCCTTGTGCGAGGAAGGAATGACAGCTTTTGTGTTTCAAAACTAGAAAAAGTAATGTTGCTAGGTACTTGTGAAATAACTGCAAGTGGGTTTGTTTTTGAATGTGCTCTATAGGCTAAGAAAATCAAAGTGAATTTTTCTGAGGGTTAAAAAACTGGACACTGGGCAGTCAGGAGAAGAGACAAGTGGCTTGACCACAAAGGCAGGGTGAATTGTTTTCCTATAGCCTGCATGATGGGAACAGGTGGCTGGCTCCATGAATTGTGAAGATCTGTTTCTTTGTGACTGATATAAGTCCATGCCCTCATTCAGATATTTCTGATGAACATATGTCATGGCCTTGGGACCTAGGACAAGGTTCTTGCAGCTGAGCCGTCCATGACACCAGTTAGAATCACTTGCCTTTAGAAGGATCATGCAAACCTAGATGATGAGCAGCAGCAACAAACAATGACTATCATCAAAGTTTTCTCCTCCGTTGTTCTGAACCATACGCCCTGGTAGTCCTGGCGTTCCATGGGGAAGGGGGCAGTAGTCATAAAATGGTAACTCTTCCATTATCTTTGGCCATTAGAGCTTGGAGATGGATATGATTTGTGTTATGGGTTGAATTTTGTCCCCCCAAAATATTTGAGAGAAGAGTGGGGCACAAGGAGACTCCGTAGACGGTCCCATTACTGTACGTTAGATCAGCTCCCAGCACCACCACTCACAAAAAAAAAGAAAAAAAAAATATTTATTGATGTCCTGGCCCCCGTAGCTATGGATGTGATCCTGTTTGGAAATAGCCTTTTTCTTTTATTATGTTAATGAGCTCTTATCATAGCACCGTGGGTGGGTCCTAAACCTAATCATATCTAAGTTATAAATAGAGCAGAATAGACACAGAGACCCATGGGGGGAAAGTGCCATATAAAGACAGGTCCACATGGCAGATGCATCTGTAAGCCCAGGAACAGCAAGGACTGCTGACAGCCATTAGAAGCTGAAATAGCCCAAGAAGGAAATCCCCCTAGAGCATGCCATGAATTTGGACTTCTAGCCTCTTGAACTGTGAGAAAATGAATTTCTGTTCTTCAAAGCCACACACTTTTGTTTCTTAATATGGAAGCACTAGGTAACTGAGACAGTTTTGTTTTTTTTTTTTAGAAATACGAAGAAACATGACATTTCACGTACTTCAAATGTCATAGAACAATTCCTACCTGTTTCAGGCTCTTCGGGTGGATGGTTTTCCTGGTCATGTAAAATCATCTGCTGCTTCGTGCTCTTCGGGCCCCAGGCCAGACATGTCCCCTCCTTCCTAGATGACTCTGAATACTCTTGTTATATAGTTTTTTCTTTATTAACTTTACTTGTTATAGTTAACCCCTGAATATTAAAATATTCAGAAGAAAAACCCTGAGTTTTCTTTCCTTTTTACTATGTTCATTTCTCTTTCATTTTATAAACTAAAAAGTTTAGGATCAGATATTAGAAAGACAAACAAATTCTCTGCACATGTTAGGTAGTAAAATAGTCATTATCCCCATTAGCAACAAATTCCATCCAGAATATTTCTCTACCTGACAAAATATCTAAAGAGGGAACACTTATTGAAATCTTTTAGAACAAAATGCGTTTCAACTGCAGCAATGTGGTGTGCAGAGCATCAAAATATGGAGATTAAAGCACACATCAGCTTTTCTCTACCACACAACTGTCCTACATGTCATTTTAAGAAACTAGCCTACCAAACTATGCTTTGATCATTTATAATAGATTCTTTCTGACTAGTTGTCAATGTGAAAATTAAAATGCCTACTTGAGAAAGCACAACAGCAACTTTGGTAAAGAAAGATTAACCATTTGTTCCAAATAATAAAGACATAATCACTAGTATAAATTAATCTAATATCATTAGGAACTTCTATTTTCTTTAGAAATCATGTGCCACTACTAACACTTAAATTAAGGTACTTTAACTGTGTTTAATATCTATGACATACCTTCATCTATAGATATGGACATCGAGTGTCATACCCAAATGTAGGACATTTTGGAGAGATAATAAATGACTAGAAAAAAAAGATCCTTTCATGAAGAGCTAAGTTATTTATATTTAAATTAATTATACTGTTAAAACATGATTGCACCTTTTACTTTTTACAAGTTTAAAAAATGAAGGAAACAAGATCAACAAACACAGCTGGCCATTTATTCCTCCCTTAACAATAAATCTTAAACAGTTTCAAAGAATTGGCTTCCTCCAATCTAGCTAAAACATAGAAGGAGGTTTTGAACTTCAAGAAATGACTCTATGAGGAAGGATAAAATGTAATGTGGTAATGCTAAATATTTATTGTAACAATTAAAATGTAAAACATGTGTAGCTAGTTAATGTATTCACCTATATCAGTGACATCTGGCCTTTCCTTTATTTTCATTGTTTATACAAGAAACAATATAAGCATGTGATATGCATACTTTAAAAAACTATGACCCAAAAATGTTACGTATATTACCTATCAGTACATTTTTCATGTCACAGTTTTAGCCTACTACAAATGATTCTTATGTAATAGTCCTAGTCTAGCACACATGATTCATAAATACAAACTTAAATTCCTAACATAAGACCTGAAAGTGGTCATTATAGAGAAATAAGTCACCATGAGTCAGAATCAACTCCACAGCAACTGGCTGGATTTTTTTTTTTTTTATCTGTTCAAACAAGAACCCCCCCAAAACAGGATCAAACCATAGTGGATCGCAATGAAGTCCATCATTTTCCTTGCCATTGAATAGAGAGAACTTTCACATTTTATGTTTCACCACAGGTTTTACTGTGTGCCCGTCGATTATCAACAATAGCATTTCTTTGACTTTATTTATATTGGATATCAAACCAGGTACAGTTAATACAACACCTAATGAATAGCTTGCCCAATTGAGGAGAGGCTAAAGATTTTTTTTTCCTGTTTAGAGTAGAATTTTCCAAACTGTTTCCCAAAAAACTGTAGTTCTGGAAATATTAGTGTTTTGTGAGTAAAAAAAAAAAAAAAAAAGAGTATCACAGTCAGTAAATTTGATAAGTGCTGTAAACTGATCCAGTTCCATAGAATTTCACGTTATAATATTTAAAAGGACCCAAATAGAGATGAAAAATTCAACAAATAAAATGAAAAATACACTGTTAAGAATAATAGCAATTAGATATTGTGGAAGGAAAGTTATGTCAAAGGCATATCAATAGAAACTATACAAAATAAAGCATAAACAGAGAATAAAAAAGACTGAAAAAAAAAAAAAAACAGCATCATGACCTATAGGATGATAGAAAGCATTTTAACATATTTGTAATTGGAGTCCCAGAAGGTGGGTGGTGAAGGGAGTAATACAAAAAATAATTACAGAAATAATTATTCAAATTTGATGAAAACCAAAACTCACAGATCCAAGAAGACCAATGAGCCCTCAACAAAATAAAACTAGAACAAACCTTATCAAGGTACAGCATAGTGAAATTGCTGAAAATCAGTGATTAAAAAGAAAAATCTTAAAAGTAGCCGGAGATTGAAAAAAAGGCATTATTCACAAAGGAACGAACGTACAAGTGATAGAAGACTTCTTGTCAGAAACTACACAAACCAAAAGAAAATGAAGGTTTCACTTTTTGCTATGATGGAGAAACAAGGACCAGATTTGCCCTATTGCCTTAAACAACTGCAAGTAGGCAAATACATGAAATGATCATTCTTGGACATAGTTTCACTTTTTTCTATGATGGCGAAACAAGGACCAGATTCTTCCTACCACCTTAAACAACTATAAACAGCCAAGTATATGAAGGGATGGTTCTCAGACACTGGACAATCGGCAGCACAGGACAGTGGCTCCTGAGAGCATGGAAACAAATGAAGTGAGCCCTCCAATTTTCCCAGCTAACAACCTGGAAAGAATTTGCAGAATTCTGTACAGGGAGCGGGAACCCAAATAGAGCCCTCCAACCTTCCTGAGTTGTGAAGACAGAGTTCAAAATTCAGGAAAGAGTATTTTATCAAAAGTTTCTGATATTGTTAAAAGAAGACTTTATAATCAGTGATCTAATTCATCACAATTTGAGGTTCCATACATTGTGAAAGACATTTATAATCCTGATGATTCTCATAACTATCTGAAAGAAATATGGTGTTGTAGTTAAAAGATGATAGCTTCAGATTTAGCTCTGAGTTTTTCAACATTGTCTTTGTTAATTTTTGTATTTTCACATATAAGTAAAATAATCTTGTAAATTTTCCCTAAGAAATGGACCGTGGTTGCAGCTGAGTAGCTTCCTGAAGGGTGTGGTCATAGTTATCTAGTGGATGGCATTAACAACCAGAAATTCATTTTCTCACAGCCTATATTGAGGCTAAAAGTCTGAATTCAGGGCACCGCCTCCAGGGGAAGCCTGTATCTCTCTGTTCGCTCTGAGGGAAAGTCCTTGTCATCAGTTGCCCCTGCTCTAGGAATTTCACGGTGCAGGGACTCTGAGTCAAAGCAAATGCTCCACACCTGGCTCTTCTTGCTTGATGGTAGTGTGGTCTCCCTATTCTCTGCTCACTTCTCTCTTTTAAATCTCAAAAGAGATTGACTCAAGATACAACCTATTCCTATAGATTATATCCTTCCTCATTAACATAACAGCCTCTAATCCTGCCTCCTTAACATCATAGTGGTTAGTATTTACAACATATAGGAAAATTGGTCAGATCATAAAATGGAGACAACCTCACAATACTGGGAATCATGGCCTAGCCAAGTTGATGCAGATTTTTAAAGGACATAGTTCAATCCATAACACATGCCTAGAAACCTTTTGCAAACTGATGAATCTCAATACCTTTTAGTTCAAGCTGGTAGTATTTTCACTAAGTTTCTTAAAAACGTTTTAGGCTTCCTATGCCTCTGATTGGAGCCCTGGTGGCACAGTGATTAAGAACTATGGCTGCTAGCCAAAAGGTTGGCTGTTTGAATCCACCAGCTCCTTGTTGGAAACCCTATGGAGCAGTTCCACTCTGTCCTATAAAAACCCACCAAAAAAGGGTTGCTATAAGTTGGAATCAACTCGATGTCAGTGGGTGTGGTTATGCCTCTGATTTGGGCCCATGCCATGCCCAAAAGCCACATCCATGATTTTAAGACATGCCTCTCTCTACATTCAGTATTCCAGGTTGCAGTGGGGCAATGCCCTTAAGATTCTTAGAAACTCTTTTTGTAGCTGAGAGGGGTCTACTACGTACTGCATTAAATCTTACAGAGGTCTCAATAAATAGTCTTATACCCATATGTTTAACTTGACCTATGCCCCACATAGTATTTTACTCTGAGAAGCATTTCAAAATGCAGGAACTTTAAAGAAGAAATAGCGTTATTTTTCAACCCAGCCATTTCTAGCTCCTCGTAGTTCCTGTAAATTTTCTTGGAATTTAAACACTCTTTTCTTTAACTGATCTTTTTTTACCATACCTTTTCAATTAAAAAAAGCCTATTGACACTTTCACATTCTACCAGGAAATAATTTTACCAAGGGCTAAAAGTTTATCAAGTAAATTTTTTCTTTTCCAAGTTACTATAGGCAGCAATTTTTCCAGTTGTTTCACTACTGAATAGCATGGGTCATCATTCTTCCAAACCTTCAATAAAAATTTTCTCAGCATTTTTTCTAGCCTTTGCTAGCAGTTTTCTTCCTTTCTTACAGTCTTCACTAACCATTTCCTTGTTGTGATTGCTACCTCGGCTAACAGTTTGCAACCTGACTACATGAAGCTGTTACTGGGTCTCTAGAGTGCTGCGATGTTCTGAACGAAGTTCCAGCTTTTCATTGTGCCTGACCATTTGATGGTTGAGTTTCCTGTCCTTCTTTAACTTTCCCATGTATCCTTAGAATAAATATCGTCTTTATTGATAAATTGACCAATAGTTATGTCCCAACCAGGGCAGCTTTGAAAGTGTAAGGGGACACTATTAATAATTACTTTCAGATAACAGGCAAAAAGTGAGACTTATGCTTGCCCTATTTTTAGGTAACCTGAGCATCTCTCTTCTATGCATGCCTTAGAAATAGCTAGAAAGAACATTATAAGCACATTGATAAAATACAAATTATTGCTTGGACAAATAAGTCTTAACACATTAATACACTTTAGAGCTAGCTTAAAAAAAATTTTTTTTTTTTTTTTACTTTTGAAAAATAATCCTAGCTCTGACTTTTTAATATCTGGTTGTAGATTGATTAAGGTTTCTTCCACATTTCAAAAACACCTTGTATAATCTTGGGTTCCAATTTTTTTTAGGAGTTTTGATCGTAAGTATTTAGGTAAATCATGTTTTCACCTTCCTTGCACATTATATTTAATTATGAGAAAATCCACAGATGATAATAAAGTATTAACAAATGAATTAGACTCAATGGATATTATACACTAATATAACATTTAACATATTAATAAATATGCCCAAGAAAAATTAATTTTTACAATTTATCAATTTAACTGTCTTCACACCAGAAATCTGAATATAAGACAGTAGAAGATAATACCATGTAGAACTGAAGGTATCATTCTATCCAAACTCCATTCCATCAGCATTCAAATGGCCAAGAAGAATATAAGAACTTCCTCCGTTTAGGGCTGCGTAAGCCAGCAGAGATTGGGTTCTACACTCCCGAGCGCGTGCTAGGTTCTGGAAAAGCATGCTCGTTTTTAGAAACTCTAGAAGCTGACTACGGATTTTCCTACAACTTAGTGGAAATAGTCCTAAGGTTGTCAAGTGCATGATTTACATGGAATTAGTTAATTTTTTCAATGTTTTAGCCCATTCCATTTGATTACACTAGTTTCCATATTTGAGTCTGGTGCTAGAAAATTTACATTCTATCAGCATTTCCAGGTTCTGGTAAATAAATGTCCAATTAGTCTGCCTGCTATAGGAAGCAATTTCATCTAACAAAGAAAACACTTTTTTTATTCTCTAAAGTAAAACCTGTGATCTCTAAATATGCTATTCACAGAGACCAATTTTTATACAAGAAAATGACCTAAACACTGGGGAAAATGAGTGTGGAAGATCTTAACTTTAGGTACAAGTTTCATTATCTGAGCTATATAGTAACTCTTTCATGGTGGAGAGGATTAAGCCATTTAATACTCAAGTGTAGCCTGCCTGTAAAAGCATAATTTACACCCAGAACCCTTTCTGAATTTCACCGTTCAAGATTTCTTAAGGTTCCTACCCTTTTAAAATACATAGTCAACATGCAGCAACCTGGAAATAGCATTGGAAGAACACTAACATGAATGCATAAATCACTGAGCTACTCATGAAAAAGTTATTCCAGTGACCAAGCTAGATACAAACTGAGGTACATGGGCAGGTTCAGAGAGATGAAGTGAAAGCAACTATTTTTCAAGAGTTCTCTCTAAAAATGATATGACGGTGTTAGACTAAATGATCTCTAAGTTGTCTTCTAGGTCTAAATTCCAAATTATTAATGCTTCTGAAAATATGGAATTAAAGTTACTGCTTCAAATAGTTTTTATTTCCACAAAATGCAAACTGGTGTTTTGTTTATATTCTTTCCCTTGAAATAGCCTACAAATGTAATATGCATGCAAATACGCTTGGCTATTAAGAAATGTAATTATTTGCCATATTACTTTTTTTTCCTCCAGAAACTTTTTTTTTCTTTCTTTCTTTCTTTTGCTCCTTTGCAGGGCAGAGTTGCTGGGGGAGATGTTCTGGCTCTGGAGTGTGTCTGTTTGCAGAATTTGGATGAAATGGACATTCTAAAGGGGAGAATTTGTGCCCCTCTGACTTGAATATGTCATGGACTGCCCGAAGAACAAATAAATCTGTCTTGGAAGAAGTACAGCCAGAATGCTCCTTAGAAGTGAGGATAAGGAGACTTTGTCTCAAGTATTTTGGACATGTTATCAGAAGGGATCAGTCCCTGGAGGAGGACATCATGCTTGGTAAAGTAGAGGGTCAGCAAAAAAGAGGAAAACCATCAATGAGATGGATTGACACAGTGGCTGCAACAATGGGCTTAAAAGTAGCAACGTTAGTGAGGATGTCCCAGGACTGGGCAGTGTTTCCTTCTGTTGTACCTAGGGTTGCTGTGAGTCGGAACCAACTTGATGGCACCTAACAACAACTAACAATGACTTAACTCCAGGGGAACAAGTTAGGAGCACTTTCATTAGAAGTATTTCATTTTCTCGCTTTATTCAGGAGTCAACCTTGACTTACTTGGATTCCCTGCCAAGGTGGAGATATATCCCTCGAGTGTCCTCTGTATAAGTCGCAGTACTGCAGCTTTTGCTCTTCTCTGTGAACAAGGTTGCACGAGCAGTCTCCAAGGAATATGAAATCCTGAAGGAATTTAATAGAGATTTCAACTTAAACTCGGATGTCAATATACAAATAAGAAGGGTTTTTGCTATATGTTGAATATTAAGATGACTCTTTCCAGACACCTTATTATATATAAACCATGAAAATTACTATGAGTCCACTAGCCCAGAGTCAAAGAGAAATCAGAGAAAGCTCTGTGATAATCACTAATATTCCCTAAATTCCAATCGCATATATCTCCCGGCCACTTTGTATACATCATTTCAAGTCGGAATCAATTCAACGGCAATGGGTTTGGTTTTTTCATTGCTCTGCCTGGAGCCTTGGTGGCACAGTGGTTAAGAGCCTGGCTGCTAACCAAAACGTAGGCAGTTTGAATCCACCAGCTGCTCCTTGGGAATCTTTGGGGGCAGTTCTACTCTGTCCTATAGGGTCGCCATGAGTCAGAATCAACTCGACAGCAGAGTAGGTCTCTGCCTAGTCCTGAAATCTAAGAAAGCTTCAGAGAGTCAACCTGTCTAGCATCACACAGTCATGAGTTGTGGAGCGGAGATTCAAACTCAGATCTTGCTGACTGAAAAGACCAGATTTTTCCGTTACACCACACACTGTCTCAGGACCTTATAAAAAGGGGATAGTGAAATCCTCTAAGAAATCGTTTAACCCAAATACTCATTTCCCTCTGAAGTAATGGAAAACAGAAGCCTTGACCAGAGTCTGAGAGCAAAACCTAGGCCTAGAGATGCTAGCCCTCCCTTTAGTACCCTTTCACCCCATGTAAGATCCATGCAAAATTTTGGAATCAATTGAATTTTTGTTGCACAGTAATTATTGTCCAAGCTGCTGTATCCAACACAGTTGCCTTAACACATAGCAATTCTGTTCCAAGATTTATAGGAAATACAGTAAAATGCAATTAAAAATATTATCACTCTCTGTGCATGCTATTAAAAACCCACCCTATGTTATGAATGCATGATTGGTGATCTAGCCCTTGGGATAATGTGGAGAACATTTGAATTGTAGAATGTTAGCCCTAGAAAAGGCTTTAGAGATGTCTGATGCAAAAATCTCCTTCTGTAGATGAACAGATGTCCTGAGATGTTAGCCCCATGCTTAAGGTCACATGATGAATTAGTGTTTGTGTTTGCATTTTGATCTGATTCACTCTGATGCCCTTTCACCACATTCACTTTTTTTTTTCCCTTTAACTAAATTTACTCGTTTTTGTCTCTGCACAGCTACCTCTAAGAAAAAAACACTACATGGGGAAAAATGATACAGTATAAAAAAACAAACTATGGGGAAATACAGAAATGGTTGATGTACTCACTATAAATCTCAGTGCGATATGATTTCTAAACCTTGTTTCCCTTAGTGGAGAATTTACCCAGAAGAAGCCTCATGGTAGAGATGTTTGTTGAACTTGCTTCTGGCTCTTGAACTTCTCTTTTCAGTATCTAAGAAACAACTACCAGTATTAATAACTGAAACTCATGCTTACATTTTTTTTATTTCTACCAGCTATGGTTAAGGCATTTTCTTTTCACATGCTTTAAAAATTTTCCAGTCATAAAGCAATCTAAAAACATTATTTTAAGAGGGCTAGCTAAACCCAAAGCCTTCATGGTTATATTCCTACTTTCTTCTCAAACTTGCCTGAAAAATTCCGCCTCCAGATTTCACTTATAATGTCCTATCATTCAGAAGATACGCCATCTTTGTTTTGGGTACGATCCGGGCTTCTTTCTTCATCTAAGTGAAAAGGAATCATAACTTCTTTGTCTGATGTAGAGGGAAAGGTCTTCAGAACCCTTATTAATAAATGCTATTTAATTATTGCTATGAATAATGAGCTACATACTCTGTTCATTTACGATTAAGTTTTCTCAGCACAAACATTTATTCTGCTCATCATTAAAAAAAAAAAAAATTAGGCATCTTAAAAAGGAAGATTAACCCCCAATATTCTTGTTTTAATGTATTTGTGATTAAAAAAAAAAAAGTCCACACCTTTGAAATTGATTACTCACTCTCCCTAGTTCCCATCATATTCTCATCCCCAAAAGGCCTTTGAAAGCCTCGTCTGACCCAGAGACTGAAACTCTGGCCCTCGCCTCCAGACTCCTTTCTCTCGCCTGCCATTTTCTCTAGACTCTTATTGTCTGCAATATGAAGTGCTGTGTACTGATAGATATTGGCAGAACCTGGTTAAAATTCATTTCACATACTTTGCTCTTACTTCAAAGGAACAAAGGGATTTTTTTGTTGTTTTTTTTTTAATCCTAAGAACAGAAAAACCAAGTTATATTTGTGGTGTTAAGCATAAAACTGGGTCTTTTTTTTTAAAGCAACATCTGATGTTTCCTCTCTTTTCAACTCAAGCAACTGGGCACTTCTGTATTACCCATCCCCAGTCCCTCTGCTTTTGGATTTTTTCATGTCAGAGGCTGCTGACAGCTAACAAACTGCCTTGTGAAAAGCGGTGCTAACCTTAACAAAACTCCTGAGCCTACGAGGGTAAGAAAAGCCTTTGCCTGAAACAGGGCAAGTAGATTTGCAGAGATTCACTGCTCCTTTCATCTATCAGGAATCTATTTCACAGTAAGGTGGCTCTCTCTGACCCCAAGTTGAGCATTGTCTGGTACCCATCCTAGAAAAAAAAAAAAAAAATTTTTTTTTTTCATCCTAGACTCCCTCCCAATCTCTTGCTTATCAGCAGTTGCATACACACTTCGGATCACTAGCCACTTGCACTGCCAAAGCCCAACAAATTTCCAGCCAATTTTGCGTCACGGGAGTTCAGCCCATAAATGATAATTAAAAAGGTGATATTTGATGAAAACATAAAAACCCAACAAATGTAACAGTTTAATCATTTAAAGCAAAGTGTTTGATACTTATTGATTGACATGCATGAGTTCTAAATTAAGAAGCCAAAGTAAGGATGATAAAACTAATCATTGCTTAGGGTAGGAGACTCAGCACCGAGGTTTGGTGTCTGCCTTTTGTCAGTGTGCTGCATTAATACGGGTCAATAGTTACAGTATCTCTAATGTCTAGCACATAAGCAGTCGTCTGAGAAGTGTTTAAGTTGCTTATCACAATCTGTAATTTAAAGGGATCTTATCTGAACTCCATTGTTGTCAGCCTCAGAAAGACTTAATTTTCATACTTATATTTTAGATATACCATGGGGGAAATCATTCCCGCAGCATTTTCGATTGAGTCTTTTTTTTTTTTTTTTTCCTTCTTACAGAAGAGAAGATGGCATTCTGCCCAGGTATACTGGCACATTTAACAATGTCCAAGCCACCCTACAGCAGAGCTCGGGCTGCACGTTGTTGAAGACAACACAACTCTGTGTTGATCACTTTCTTTACATTTGATTCTGTGCAATGCTGCCTGCTAAATCCTTGAAGCCAAATAAACAAACAAAATAAATAACAGGATGCACTTAACGTGCTTACAGAATTATAGGGTTTTGAGAGGTGGCATGGTATCCTGCTAGAAGCCATAAAAATACCCCAGCTGTTTCATCGTGTGCAGGAAATATATTGGTTTTACATTTTATAATTTCAAACTCTGTTGTCAACAGGCAACTTACGTTACTTTATATTCCGCTCGTCACAACCCACCATAATTCCTCATGGCAGAGCAAAGTAAAATATATTCCTCTGTGCTGACACTACTTATTGTTTTTTGTCTCCTATAAATGATTTGTGGTCTTGCTTTGAATTTTGGTAAGAAAGTACATTTCCAGAAGCTTTTATAAGAAACAGCACGTTCTACAGCATGGGAGATTCAGTCTCTTAGGAAACAGGAAAAGGCCATTTGGCTTTTTCTCGCAAACCATTCATGCTTTCTCCCATTTCTTTCTGCCAACGTCCTTCAGGACTCTCTTTTCCGAGAAATTCATCAAGCAGCTATTGAAATCTATTAATCCCTGCTTTAGTGCCCATCAGCCTGCATCTTTCTCAGGTAATCGTTGTAAGCCCTCTACCGCTCCTTTAAAGATACAGGTCAGACTATCTCTTCCATTTCCATTTTATTGTTGATTCAAAGACTATCAAGTGATAATTGTCAAGAGCTGAGGAGGAATTGACTTCATTGTTCTGGAACCTTAAAAAGATTAGGCGTTCTGCCCTAGGTTTCATACTTCATTGGTTCAAACACCGTACCCAAACGTTGTCCGTCTAAGTTATTTAAAAAAACAATTTTTTGTTTGTTTTGTTTTTTGTTTTAAAGGGAATTTGTGTACCTTGCACTGAGATATTATATCTTTATGGAACATTTCTTTGGAGCCTTCAAGCCAGAGCCTGTTTGACAGGGCTGTCTTTCCTGTGCCCTAGGTTTCTGTTGAAGGAGGAAGTTGAGAATGGTGCTGTGAACTGTGGCTCCCACAGGAGGAAGTAGAGGCTTTGACTATATGGGGAGGGGCAGTGGGGGCATTGCTCTGAGAGTCACCAGCTATAAAAATATGTGGTCTTAGTGAGAAAAGAACAACCTACTCTTTCATCTGCAGGCCTTTATTCAGTGACATCTCTGGATGGGTTCAAACCAGTCAACCTTTTGCTTAGTAGACCAGCATTTAACTATTTGCACCCCCACTACTGCCTAAAGTCACACTTGTTAATTGCAGTCAAGTCGATTCTGACTCATGGTGATCCCATGTGTGCAGAGTAGAACTGCCCCACAGGGTTTTCAAGGTTGTGACCTTTTAGAAGCAGATCACCAGGCCTGTCTCTCGAGACACCTCTGGATGGGCTCAAATGGCCAAACTTTCAGCTAGTAGTCTAGCTCTCAACCATTTATGCCACCCAGGGACTCCTAAATTCACACTAGTTCAATCTAAATCTACCTTATTGCTATTGATAGAGCTCATATTTGTCTTAAGAAATAAAATCTTATGACTAAAATAACCACCTATGCTAGTAATAAAATTATGTTGATGTCATGTGCCATTCAGTTGATTCCAACTTATAGCAGCCCTATAGGACACAGTAGAGCTGACACGTAGGGTTTCCTAGGCTGTAATCTTTAGAGGAGCAGATCACCAGGTCTTTTTTCCTGCTGAGCTACTAGTGGGTTTGAGCTGCCAACCTTTTGGTTAACAGATCATCACTTAACCACTGCACCACCAAGGCTCCTAATAAAATAACAAATTACAGTTAATGTTTTTTTGATCTGAAAAAAAATTGTTTTCTCATAACACTTTTCTTGTAACACCCATAAAACTGGAATTAAGTTTATAGCAGTTTAAATAATTAAGAATTACATATAGTAACATAAATTGTTTTAAGTTCTTTGCAAATTTGGTTAATTCTCACATCAACCTTATGATATGGTTGCTATTGTTTGCCCATTTTACAGATAAGGAAATGAGGCCCAGAGAGGTAAAGAAACTTGCCAAAGGTTACCAGGCTAGTTAATTTAAACCCGTGGATCCAGTGACTACACTCTAACCACTATACACAAAACCAAAACCCATTGCAGTCCAGTCAATTCCAATTCAGGGCAACCCTACATGACAGAGTAGAACTGCCACACAGGGTTTCTAAGGCCTTACTCTTAACAGAAGGAGACTGCCACATCTTTCTCGTGCAGTGTGTCTGATGGGTTTAAACAGCCGACCATTCAGTTAGTAGCCCAGTGCTTAGCCACCACGCCACCGGAGCTTCTTCCACTAGACACATTACCTCCCAAATTATTATTGTGGTATTTCCTTTTTACTTTACAAATCTCTTGATATATTTCACTTGTTGTTGTTGTTAGGTGCCATATAGTCAGTTCTGATTCACAGAGACCCCATGTACAACAGAACAAAACACTGCCTGGTTCTGAGCCATCCTCACAATTGTTATGCTTGAGCCCATTGTTGCAGCCACTATGTCAGTCCATCTCGTTGAGGGTCTCCCTCTTTTTCACTGACCTTCTACTTTACCAACCATGATGTCCTTCTCCAGGGACTGGTCCCTCCTATAAAATGTTCAAATTATGTGAGACCAAGTCTTGCCACCCTTGCTTCTAACGAGCATTCTGGCTGTACTTCTCCCAAGACAGATTTGTTCATTCTTCTGGCAGTCCATGGTATATTCAATATTCTTCACCAACACCATAATTCAAAGGCATCAATTCTTCTTCAGTCTTCCTTATCCATTCTCCAGCTTTCACATGCATATGACATGATTAAAAACACCATGGCTTGGGTCAGGTGCACCTTAGTTCTTCAAGTGACGTCTTTGCTCTTCAACACTCTTAAAGAAGTCTTTCGCAGCAGATTTGATGGTAAGGCATACAACACAGTAAAACAACCCATAAAACAAAACAGACTAGAGCTTTCCTATGGCATATTTTTCAAATGCTTCATCTGTTAGGGCTGGGCTAGAAAGAGGCAGTCATTTGTATTAAATATTCTTTCTTCTGCTTTCATGATATGGTTATAACACAGAAATGCCAACTGGTAAGTCGGACGTTTGTAACCCATGGACTGCTTGTGTATAAGCAAACCTGTAGTTCCCTCTTAATATATAGTGGGTCATCTGGGTTTTACCCCCCAGCACTGGGGAAGATGAGGCAGCAGTGACATCAAGGGAAGCAGCAGAAAGTTTGTAAAACGTGACAATAGCTTCCATTGCTCGTAAGCTTACTAAGTGCTCTGTAAACAAATGTCGGAATCCCTAGGTGATGCAAACACTCAAGCACTCAACTACTAGTTAAAGGTTGGCAGTTCAAACCCACCTAGAGACTCCTCAGAAGACAGACCTGGTGTTCTGCTTCCAGAATCGACTTGACTGATGGCAACTAAAAACGACTCCAAATATTTGGGCTCTGCTTATTGTTCCCTTTATAAAGATAAGGAAAATGAGGCTTATTGTCATAGAGCAGTAAGTTACAGAGCCAGGTTTCAAACCCAGGCCCTTCTGCCTGCAGAAACCATGACCCCCACCCCCACCCCCACCCCTGCCCTGCATTGCTCTGCTCTGACAGCAGTCAGACTCTCCCATCCCCAAATCTCCAGGTCTATCTTTCAGAAATGTTGCAAGCATGAGATTCTGGTTTAAAATTCAATGAAGAAACGTCATGCTATATATGTTAGGCTTAAATCTCCAGGGTAGGGAATTATGTAGTCTGCTTCTCCAGGGAACGTGTTCAAATTTATTTCATTAATCTGAAGTAAGCAACTCATATTTTCACACCACCTCATTTCTATTCATTCTGCTATATTGAAGCTGGTTTCTGGGGTTGGCTTCTTCATTGCTCAGGAGAGATTTCATCAACTAATTGAAAAAGAACACAGCTCTGTCCTCAGCAGAGCTAAATACATACAACAATTTCACCACCAGTGCCAGACACATTATTAGTGTCCTGATCTTTGGCCTTTGATACTTTCAAGAGATGTCCCAGGGGAAATCTTTCGCTGGAATGTTAATCTGTTGCTTCTCTGACCTTCTACACATGTACCGCATTATTATTACAACCCACATGCTTCTCTTTTCATGCTGTCATTTTGACAATAGAACCATCGGGCAATTCATCTTTAGAGGAGATAGCCGGAACAAAGTGCATACAGTAAGTGAAATCAGATTGGCTAATGGTATTGTTTAAAATGCAATAACATTTCTCTTCTGAAATCCACCCAGATTTCAAATGATATGTCATGCCGAGGTGATGCTCTGAAACAATTAGCTACTGGTGATTCATCAAAGGGTCCCAGTGTGAGGATTTCTTTTTTACGTTTCTTCCTCAACATGCTTTGGAAACATAAATTAGTCCCTGAATTGAATTGGTGTGGATTTATCACTCGAGTTTCCTGTCTTTACCTCTTTCTTCTTTCATCTGCCAGCTGTTTGTTTCATCTACAAATTTACTGAAAACGGTGCGGGGGCCTGAGGGCACCTAGCAATACTGAAAAGTCATTTCTCTAAAGACTGCTCAAATGTCAGATGGCACCTCCTCCGAGAGGCCTTCTTTTGACCACCCCACATAAAATAAACCCCATTCCTCTTAGTATCTCTCCTCTTTATCCTGCTTTACTTTTCTTTATAGCACCTATCGTCACCTGTCATCTGGTACATTCACTCATTGGTTGGCTGTTTTCCACTGCTAGGTGAGTTCCATTACTGTTATCTCTGCCAGGGCTAGCACAGTGCCTGGTTCACAGTAAGTGCTCAAAAAATGTTTGTATTTGTTGAGTGATAGAGAATTTTCCACCCTAGAACATATTGATAGAATGATGTTATCATCAAGGCACATGAACTGCAAATCTTACCGATAACCAGTTGGCATTTCTGTGTTATAACCATATAAGGAAAGCAGAAGAAAGAACACTGAACACAAATTACTTCCTCTTTCTAGCAGAGCATTAGCAGATGAAGCGTTTGAAAAATATGCCCTAGGAAAGCTCTCGTCTTCTGTTTTATGGGTTGTTTTGCTGTGCTGCATGCCTTACCATCATTTTCAAACATACAGAGAATAACCAAGGTTTATCTTAAAATGCTATTCATGTTAAATGCCAGGAAGTTCGGAAGCTGTTATGAATAGAGTTTTTCTCTTGAGCCAAATACTCATAATAACTGAAGAGTCTTCTAAGGTAGGAGAATGAAGTATGTGTGGCGTCCCCACATCTGCATCTTCAAATTTCTCTCTAATTATTATAAAAAGCCTTCCCGTATAACATGATATATCATTTCTGCCCATTTGAAAATGTCCCAATAAAAAGCAAAACCGTGAGACATATTTACCCAGGCTCATGTGAGATTGTGTATTTTTGAGAAGTGTCTCGATGGCCTGAAAGTGTTGATCCTGTTTCCAAAATTAACAAACTCATTATAGTAACTGTTTCTGTACAACTGATAAGGAATGCCTCAAGATGTATTTAGGGGGAATAATATAAATGCTTCATCTTCCTTTGACCCACCATAGACCGTAGTTATTTTCTTTCCCTACTGAGAAAACAGCCAGTCTCCCTTTGTGGATGCGATAATGACTACATTGGAATAACAACAGTTAAGGAAAGTTGCTATGGAAGTCCACAATGCAATCCTAAATGGTGGGTATTGAACGGACCAGTTAAGGAGTCACGAAAAGGTGCACATTATAATCATCTGGTTGTAATATTTAAAATATTTTCCGTGTTTTAAATTTATTTAATAAGTTTACTGTTCATCTTTCATCCCCAGGGTATTTCCTACACTCTCCTCCAAATAATTGATTAAATTTCTTCAAGATTAATATCAAGTTATTACTCTCATTGACTGGAGGCAGGTATAGGCAAAAAGTGAGGGAGACAATAAGTCAACAGCAGCAGGAGGAGAAGGGAAATGTGAGTTGTATTTAAAAGATAATCTTTTAAAATACAGGATAAAATGCTTGGGGGATAAAAGATGATCTAAAAACACCATTCTTTAGAGACCAAAGCCGTCTCCAATGGTAGTCTTTAGGCAGATGAGAAAGGCACCCCAGAGGGTAGTGGGAAGAAAGCAAATTATGTGACTATGTTAAAATTTACACGTCTTGAGGAAGAAAGGGTGAGAGGATGAAGAATGACAAGAAAGCCAGCCCCTTCTTCCACTCCCAGAAAAAAAAACCATGAACATCTCATTTTGGCTACATCACAGTGGACCATATGGTTAACAGCGGGTTCTTCGAATGTCAATTAAACAATGTGGTTGCTGCTTTCAAAGACTGTCAGTGGGAGCAAGGACTGAACACATAGAAGACCAGAACCTCAGCCCCAGGGACTTCTTTTTGTGAGCAGGAGCTTGTTGTGTCCTTTTAGAGTTAGTGATAATATGTGCTTTGAGGAACTATTGCTTTTAATCTTTATTGTTAACTCCTTCTAAAGAAATTTGTAAAAAGTGTAATGACAAATCCTGGAGCAACTTAAACCTGCATAGAAATCTTCTAATTTCTAATTCATCTCAATGGAGATTGAGTTGTTCAGATTAACTACTCATTCAAGGGAGATCTAAATGAGAGAATGTTTGAATTAGCTCTGTAGAAATGAACTGAAGCTCATCAACTTTGGTTTACTTTTTTATGCTCAGCAAAACATGTGAGAGAAGGAAAAAAATGTTCAGAGGAAATAAAACAGGCTTTAAAATCTGAAATTATACAAGCAGTTGAGGAGGCTGGGAAGATGGAAGTGAGATCAAAGTGTGATCCAAAACCAAACCCAGTGCCGTCGAGTCAATTCCAACTCACAACAACCCTACAGGACAAAGTAGAACTGCCCCATAGATTTTCCAAGGAGCACCTGGCAGATTCAAACTGCCAACCCTTTTGTTAGTAGCCATAGCATTTAACCACTACACCACCAGGGTTTCCCAAAGTGTGATAGGAGACCTAAAATGCTCTGAATTATTAATCCATTCAAAATATATTAACCGAGCACCTACTATGTGTCAGGCACTGTTGTAGGCTCTGGGGATTCAGCAGTGTATAAAACAGTAATGTATAATTATATAATTTCTAATAACAGTCATACTGATCAACCACTTGGACATTATCTGGACAACAGTTTACCCCATATGGGCTGTTGAGATGCCCATCCAAACCAATTCTGATCACTTAACCTGGTTCTCTGAGTCTTATCCCATTCCCCAGCCATCTTTTAAGGGCCTGTATTAGTTTTCTGTTGCTACTGCAACAAATTACCACAAACTTAGTGGCTTAAAACAACACAAGTTTATCTTTCAGTTCTGGAGGTCAGAAGTTCAAAATGAATCTTAAAGGGTAAAAATCAAGGTGTTACCAGAGCTCTGTTACTTCTGGAGGCTCTAGGGAGAGAATCCATTCCTTGCCTTTTCCAGCTTTTTTATTCTCCTCATTGCGATACTAGCCTAAACACTTTAATGCTTATCTTTCTTGATATCTCTTAGGTGTGACATATTGATCATCATTCCTGCCTTCTCATTAATAATAATAAAGCAGATTTCATTATTTAGTGCTTACTATTTTTTTTTATGCTCCAGGCACTAAACTGAGCACTTTATAACCATTATTTCATTTGTTTCTCTCAACAGTCCCATGAGTTAAGCATTATTTCCCACACTGTATAAATGATAAAACTGAGGCTTAGTAGAGCAACATCAGGTACTACTTGCCACATTGAAACTTCTGTCTTCAGCTCCCACTTTTATTTTAAGTGGCAGTCATCTCCGACTTCTCTCACATCCAAGGAGCCACCAAACCCTGTTATTTCTATCTCCTACATGTCCTTGAATCTTTCCCCTTCCCTCCATTTTTATAACCATCAACTTAGTTTTGGCTTGTCATGAGTCCCGTTTTCCTGCCTTGATTATTAAGCCAGCTTCTTAACTGACCTCCCTGTCTTGATTGTTACATTCATTCTGTTTCTATCTCTACAAACTCCTGTTTCTCGGTTGATCTTTTGATATGGTAAATCATGTCCTTTTAAATTCATAATTATGTAGTGATTCCCACTTAACCTTCATGTTTTGCATTTTCATATCATTGGACATATCAACAGCCTTAAAAATGTTGTACATTTTAACCTAGTATTTCTACTTCTAAGAATATATACTAAGAAAATAATCAAACATATTATTAAAGGTTATATTATTGAATATAAATCGTCATATTCAAGAATATTGTAGCATTATTTGCTAGTAAAAACTTGGAGACATGTTCAACAATAAGGTAATGATTAAAAAAATTAATACATGTAATATACCAAAATATTTTATACCCATTAGAAATTATGTTTTTTTAAAAAGCACAATAAAATATTCGTAATATGAGTTTAAATAGAAAAGCCAGGATTTTTCATCCTACTAAAATATGTATTTACATATGTACACATAAAAAGAAACTAGATGGAAATGAGCCAAATAAGTCAATATATTAGAAATTATTTCTAGATTGTAGAATGGGTGGTAAGGAGCCCTGGTGGCAAAACGGTTGAGTGTTTGACCCCTAAACAAAAGGTCAGTGGTTGGAACTCATCAGCAGCTGTACAGGAGAAAAACTTAGCAATTTGCTCCCATAAAGATTTCAGCCTAGGAAACCGTATGGGGCAGTTCTACTTTGTCCTATAGGGTCAATATGAGTTGGAATCAGCTGAATGGCACACAACAGAAGGGGTGGTGGTTTAAATTTTTATACTTTTCAGTGTGTGAACATGGTCTTTGGAGACAGATTATGTTTGAGTTCATATCTCAGCTCCATATCTTACTTCTTGTGTGACTGTGGGTAAGTTATATAACCTTCCTAAAACTCCATTTTCTCATCAGTAGAATAGAATAGTGGGTGAAGAAATAATTATAAAAGTAGGTGTTTCAAATTCTATATAATATAATTTGATAAAAGTTTTACCATAGTGTCTGGCATAGACTAAACACTAATTAAATATTGTTAAAGTTATTAAATATACAACTATCATTACCAATTTATAAACACTCCTTATATTTTTTATTAGGAAAATTAAATAAAATTTATAATAAAAATATGAAGGGCTAAAAGTCGAAAGAGCCTTGGAAACACAATATTGAAGTCCTCAGCCTCTAATCAAAAGGTTGACAGTTCAACTACCATACAACCCAGAAATCCCACTCCTCGGAATATACCCTAGAGAAATAAGAGCCTTCACACAAACGGATATATGCACACCCATGTTTATTGCAGCTCTGTTTACCATAGCAAAAAGCTGGAAGCAACCAAGGTGTCCATCAACGGATGAATGGGTAAATAAATTGTGGTATATTCACACAATGGAATACTACGCATCGATAAAGAACAGGGACGAATCTGTGAAACATTTCATAACATGGAGGAACCTGGAAGGCATTATGCTGAGTGAAATTACTCAGAGGCAAAAGGACAAATATTGTATAAGACCACTATTATAAGATCTTGAGAAATAGTATAAACTGAGAAGAACACATACTTTTGTGGTTACGAGGGGGGGAGGGCGGGAGGGTGGGAGACGGTTTTTTTACTGATTAATTAGTAGATAAGAACTGCTTTAGGTGAAGGGAAGGACAATACTCAATACATGGAAGGTCAGCTCAACTGGGCTAGACCAAAAGCAAAGAAGTTTCCAGGATAAAATGAATGCTTCAAAGGTCAGCGGAGCAGGGGCGGGGGTCTGGGGAACATGGTTTGAGGGGACTTCTAAGTCAATTGGCAAAATAATTCTATTATAAAAACACTCCGCATCCCACTTTGAAATGTGGCGTCTGGGGTCTTAAATGCTAACCAGCGGCCATCTAAGATGCATCAATGGGTCTCAACCCACCTGGAGCAAAGGAGAATGAAGAACACCAAGGTCACACGACAACTAAGAGCCCAAGAGACAGAAAGGGCCACATGAACCAGAGACCTACATCATCCTGAGACCAGAAGAACTAGTTGGTGTCCGGCCACAATCGACGACTGCCCTGACAGGGAGCGCAACAGAGAACCCTTGAGGGAGCAGGAGATCAGTGGGATGCAGACCCCAAATTCTCATAAAAAGACCAGACTTAATGGTCTGACTGAGACTAGAGGAATCCCGGCAGACATGGTCCCCAGACCTTCTGTTGGCACAGGACAGGAACCATCCCCGAAGACAACTCATCAGACATGAAAGGGACTGGACAGTGGGTGGGAGAGAGATGCTGATGAAGAGTGAGCTAATTATATCAAGTGGTCACTTGAGACTGTGTTGGCATCTCCTATCTGGAGGGGGGATGGGAGGATAGAGAGAGTTGGAAGCTGGCAAAATTGTCATGAAAGGAGAGACTGGAAGGGCTGACTCATTAGGGGGAGAGCAAGTGGGAGTACAGAGTAAGGTGTATATAAACTTATATGTGACAGTCTGACTTGATTTGTAAACGTTCACTTGAAGCTCAATAAAAGTTAATAATAAAAAAAAAAAAGCATGGTGGAACGCAAGGAAAAAAAAAAAAAAGGTTGACAGTTCGAACCCACCAGTTGCTCTACTGGAGAAAAGACCTAGAAATCTTCTCCCATATGGATGACAGTCTAGGAAACCCTGTGGGGCAGTATTATGGATTGAACTGTGTCCCCCTAAATGTGTGTCAACTTGGCTAGGCCATGATTCCCAGTATTGTGTGATTGTCCTCCATTTTATGATCTGATGTATTTATCCTATGTGTTGAAAATCCTAACCTATATGATGTTAATGAGGCAGGATGCAATCTACAGGATTAGGTTTTATCTTGAGTCAATCTATTTTGAGATACAAAAAAGAGAAGTGAGCAGAGAGGAGAGGGAACTCATTATCACCAAGCAGTAGCCAGGAGCAGAGTATGTCCTGTGGACCTGGTCCCTGCCCTGAGAAGCTCCTAGACCAGTAGAAGATTGATGATAAGGACCTTTCCCTAGAGCATATGTGGTGTGGGGGGGGCGGGGGGAGAGCCTTCCCCTGGAGTTGACATCCTGAATTTGGACTTCTAGTCTCCTAGACTGTGAGATAATAAATTTCTGTTTGTTAAAGACATCCACTTGTGTTATTTCTGTTATAGCAGCACTGCATGACTAAGACAGGCAGTTATACTTTGTCCTGTAGGGTCGCTATGAGTCAGAATCCACTTGACAGCAAACAACAACAAAAAAAGTCAAAAAAGAGTGTCTCTTTGTGAATTCTTATTTGGTAGCCCAAATTAAGTCCTAAGAGAAGATGGCAGGTACACATCTACACAGTGACCTCCTGGTAGCAGGGAAATTATGTATCTGAATACATGGAGTTTTGTCTTTTCTTAAGGAGCAAACAGTAAAAGTAAGTGAGTTCCATGTTCAGAAATTCTGGGGCTTCAATATATAGAGGAGAAAGTGACTACTTGGAGAATGCAAGAACAGTTACCCCTGGTCAACCCAATCTGAGCATAGCATGTCTCAGCATAACTTTTGGGGAAAGGTAGAATAATAAGCTGTTTCATTGTGTTGTACATAGGGTCACTGTGAGTCAGAATTGACTCAAGGGCATCTAACAACAACAACAGAGTAACAAGCCATATGGCTATCTATCAATGGATAACAAATTTCCCAAAGATTTAGCAGATTCCATACAAATTTATTATTTCACAGTGTTTCTGAATCGGGAATTTGAACACACTTAGCTGAGTTTTCCACCTCAGAGTCTCTAATAAGGATACAATCATCTCAAGGCTTGACTGGGAAGGATACACTTCCTAGTTCACATGTATGGTTTTAGTCAAGATTCATTTCCTTGTGGGCTATGGAACTAGGAAGTAAAGCTTAGTTGCTCACAAGCTACTGTCTAGAGCTGTTCCTTGGTTTCTTGCCAAGTGGGCCTCTCCATTGAGTATCTCAAAACATAGTAGCTTACTTCATTAGAAAAAGCAAGTGGGAGGATATGTGAGAGTATGCTAATGAGAGAGAAGTCAAAGTCTTTTGTAACCTAATCATGGAAATGGTATCCTATCGCTTTTTACCATATTCCATTCATTCAAGCCAATAGGTTTAGATCACACTCAAGTGGAGAGGATTGTAAATATCAGAACAGGAGCGATCATTGGAAGTCATGTTAGAAGTTGCCTACCACAGTCTACCTTTTGTTTTCCAATGATATATGTCCTTCCCATGTGTGAAATACTTCCACCCTCTCCCAGGACCACCAAAAGTCTCATCCCATTACAACATCAACTCAAATTCCAGAGACTCAACTTCTATATCAGTCTATGTATGGATGAGGCTCCTCAGGTATGTTCCTTGAATACAGCTCCATGAGTACACATTTAGATCTGTGACGCTAAAGAGACAATCACCTGTCTCCAACACACCCAACATACAATGGAAGGATAGGCATAAGATAATCACTTTAGACACTCCTATTCAAAAAAGAGGGAAATGGGAGACACAAAGGAGCCACTGGACCATAGCAATTCTAAAATACACCTAGGCAAATGTTGAAAATTCCTTGACTAGGTTTTAGGCCTGAGATCAATCCCTTATGGCTCCTGCTTCTACCCTTGGAGCTCTGGTTCGTCTCTCCAAGTCTTCCTTCCTTTCATTTTCATGAAAGGTACGCATGCTTGTAGCTGAGTTGTTTTCTCAACTTGCTTCTAGATGGTAGAATTTTGGGATCCAACACCTCTTTTCATTTTGTGTTCTCCCTGTCCCTTTTAGTCAAAGCTGGCAGTATATCTGCTAACATAGTTTTCTCAGAAACTTTGTGGACCTCCTGTGAGTCTCATTGGAGTCCATTTTTTTAAAAATTCACAACCACAAGTTGTATTGATATAAGACCTTCTTTACCTTGGATTCCTGCTGAGATGGCAGAGGGACAATGTCCTTCAGCTTCTTAGGTCCTGTTGCTTTATTGTGAGAATCTATAAAGCACACTGTTAATCTCTTGAAAGGGCCTTTTGTGTGACTGAATAATAATCTGATTCTTTGATCTTTCAGAGGTCTTAAAAAATTGTATAGTTACACCTATGACTTCATATCTAGGTCATTTTTTCCTAACACTGCTCAATGTCATTTGTTAATTCCACTTTTTTGTTGTTGTTGTTGTCTAGAGAGGCTGAAATTTTTCAAAATCATTAATTCTTATTGTTTAATGGTCCTTCCCTTAATTTCTCTCTCTCTCTCTTTTTCTAGGTCTCTCTCTCTTTCTGTATCATTTTCATACAAGCAGCAAGAAGATATCAGTGGCACGTTTAGCATTTTGCTTAGAAACATTTTTAACTAAGTCCCCAAGTTTATTCGGCAAATATTTTTCTTGACACACAACTGCATTCAACAGTATCATTAATCTTTTTGCCATTCCATAACAAGGACCCCCCACCTCCCAGTTTTCAAAACCATGTTCCTCACTTCTTATGGAGCCCTCACTGGCAGAATCATCAATATCCATATTTCTACTAGCAGACTATTCAGGCAATTTAGGCATTCTCTATAAAGCTCCTTAAATTTTTTCTGCCCAATTCTCTGTGACTACCTCAGTCAGTGTTTCGTTCTTTTGTGCCTAGGGTGGCTATGAGTCAGAATGGAACTCAACAGCACCTAACAACAACAACCACAACCACAGTCTACCTCTTCTATTTGAGAAATTTGGGCCAGATGGCATCCAGAAGTTCCTGGAAGAAATTAAACATGGAGTAACCAAGATACTGACAATGGTTCTCACAGCTATGTCAACAAAGCACTAGTTCCCAAAGACTGAAAAATAAGTAGTATTAAAGCCTTTGTGTGCTGAATAGAATTGCTCCATAAGGTTTTCAAGTCTGTGACCTTCCAGAAGTTAAGTTCCAGGCCTGCCTTCTGCGGCACCTCTGAGTGGGTTCAAACTGCCAAACTTTCAGCTAGTAGTTGAGTGCTTAAGTATTTGCACCACCAATGGACTCCTTGAATGAATTTTGTAGTTATCTATTTTAGAAAGTTGTTCTGAGGATCAAAATTAACATTGTATAAATGTATACAGCAATTAGTCCAGTGCCTGGCACATAGTAAGTCCTCAAAAAACTGTGGTTAGCCTTCAAATGACTGAGTGAAACCAGGTTAATTTGGTGTATAATTTCATGATGTTTCTTAATAAATTATATATCCCATGGAGACAATTCATAATTGATGATGAATTGAAGGCTAGCTAAGTTGTTGTCACAAAAAAATCTGAAAGTAAAAGTGATAAATTGTTTCTATAAGCTTAGAGAAGTTAATAGTGGAAAGTTTGGACTATATAGTCAAAATCATGGTTCACAAAAGTTAGAAGAGGTGACTATTTAATAAGAACATAACTAGAAATTGGCCTTTGAAGGTCAGCACCACATTTAAATAACTCCCACTTATGGATTGCCTCCCACAACAAAAGTGCTGAAAAGCTGATCAAATGAATCTTGTGTCATTCAGGCTTGACCTGAGGCATGTGGTTGCTCTGGGAATGCTAATAATTTGGCACCTCTTACACCATATTCTTTTTTTAAGTATTTATTCAACCTTTATTTTATGGAGCCTGGAAGAAACTGATTTTTCATTACCAAAAACCGTATACAGAAATATCCACTTACTAACTTACTTCCATTAGCTATAGGAGGCTAAACTGGGAAAAAAACAGCAAAACAATTTTCATTTTTTCTGTACTTTTCTCAATTTTTTTTTTTTTTGGTAATTTTCTTGAAGAGACAATATCTTGGGAGACAAGTTAAGGGGGTGAACATTTAGATAATTAAACCACTCATTCCTGGTAAGCAAAACAACATGCATTATTGGTTTTTGAACTCAGCTGACAGCAAACTCATGATTCACAAAAGTATTCAACACAGACAGGTTGACATGAGTGAGGCGTGAGACCAATTTGCATTTTGCCAATTTATTCCAGTGATGTTTCAGTTTCCCTTTTAGATCTTCATCCTAGGTGGATACCCAGGTTGCCTTCCCATTAATTTGACTCTGAATTCTACTCGAAAATCTGTGGGTTGTTGAAACAGAAAAAATATTCCATATATGTGGCTTTTCTAGGGAAAGCAATTCTAAAGAAAACACTTCATATGAAATTTGTGCCATTGAACTATCAAAAAATGCTGCCACTTAACTGGCAGGAAGGTACTGGGGAGAAAGTGACTTTGACAGAAACAACAGTAATTAGGCTGGGTCAGCTGCGTTTCCATTGAGCACTGAGATTTGTGGTGTTCCCTTTCCTCCCCCAGAGTCCTTGGGTGGTACAAATGGTTATTGTGCTTGACTGCTAACTGAAAGGTTGGAGGTTCAAATCCATCCAGAAGTGCCTTGAAAGAAGGGCCTAGTGATCCATTTCTGAAAAACTGGCCACTGAAAACTCTGTGGAGTACAGTTCTGCTCTGACACACATGAGGTCACCATGATTTGAAGTCAACTTAAAGGCAACTGGTTTTCTTTTTTTCTCCCAAATCATTCCCCTGGCTGAGGAGGTCAGTATTCCTAGACCACGTACTCTTAGACAGGTTGACAATATTTCTGTAGACCAGATTGCATTACAAAAGGTGGCCAGGGGGTAAGAATAACAGGTTTGACATAAATTTGTATGATGAAAGATTACCAAGGCAAAATGTGCTTAGCTTAGAAGAAATATTCATCAATGGATAATTTTCTCTTATGCTTTTTCAAATAGTTAATAAGAATTGAAATTTATTCTCTATACCCTGCTCTTCTGAATTAGTGCCCCCTCCCCCAGTTCAGTTACTGGTTGATGCATGGGGGTGGGGGAGATGAGACTGGGTTCAAAAAATTTCACACTAATCTGTTGTCAATGTTAAAGCACCTTCTTTAAACAGGAAAGGACAGTGTTGTTGTTGTTGGTTTTTGTCGAGTTGATTCTAACTCATGGCAACCCCACATATACAGAGTAGAACTGCTCCATGGGGTTCTCAAGGCTATGAACTTTTCAGAAGCAGGTTACCAGGCCTGTGTTCTGAGGGATCTGTGAGTGGGTTTGAACCACCAACCTTTCGGCTGGTAGTTGAGCACTTAACTGTTTGCATCACCCAGGGTCCGGAAAGGAAAGCAGGAATAATAACATACATATTTATATACATTTATAATAACAGTATAAAATATGTTCCCTAGTTCCCTATATAATAAAATAACTATGATATTTTAGTCTCCTCTGAGTTGAGGTTAGCCCTGAGCAGTACAATGTTGCTTTGGACGATTCATTCTTTTTTAAAAAAAGATATGGATTCTGGTAGCGTGAAAGAGTTAAGAGGTACTAGAAAGTAAACCTAATTATCCCATTTTACTCTTACAGACCCTAATAGTGTTTATTTTTTTGTTTTCCTGTCCAACCAGCTTTAAAATGCTCATTTCTTAAAGAATCTCTCTGCCATACAAAAAAAAAAAATATGAATTACCATATTTTTACTCAAATAATGTGCATCTTCTATGAGTGTTTGCCAACTGCTCCCTCTCCCTGACAGGTATTTTTGTAAGCGTGCTATGCTGACTATTTTTTACAACAAAAAAATTAGCATAGTGTGCTTACGAAAATACCTCGAGGAGAGAGGGAGGGAGTGCTTGGCAAACAATTGTAGAAGGTGCACATTATTTGCTTAAAAATACAGTAATAACACCTTGATTTGTCTTGAATTATTTATTACCTAGCACTCCTATTCTTACCCCAGTGACCTGTATTGGGAATACAATTGACCGGGGGAGCACCAAGGCTTCCAGTGAATATTTCAAGTTCTTGATCAAGATTAGGGCAATCTGTAGCCTTGGCAGTATTTGATCTTTCTCTGTGAAGTAAGGCTGGATCTCTTGAGAGTGATTTCCATTTATTTAAAAAATATAGAATTGTATGAGCTCTTAAAAAATTTTTTTTAACTTGTTTTACTTCAATTTTTACTTGTTTAAAAATCTTTTATTTTATTATTATTATTTTTTTTTTTGATACTATCAAGTTAGGGTAAGGTGTTGTGAAGTCTAACTCTATAGGATCCTTCTGTTTCCTAGTATCTTCCTGGGATGAGAAAAAAAAAAAGGAGAAATTATGTTCCTAGAAACTCCATTCTAGGTACATTCTAGGAGACAAACTCCCTACCAAACAGGAAATCAGAACATTACATTTGGGTCATCATGGGTGGTGTTTGTGTCTGCTGATGTTTATGATTTATCCTCCAGCATGGCTCTTTAGCTATCAAGCAAAATACGGTCTTTGCTGCTGCTGCTGGAGAATTTAGTCTTTCAATATTTTTGCAGGGTTCTTCCATCCTCCTGTAACCCACCCAGTATGATACTGCCAATCCTGTGGTCTTCCTACCATCCACTCCTCTCTCTCACCACCATCACTCCCTCCAACTCCCACCCTCTAGTCTCTCACCCATCAGCCACCTTCTGATCTCACCTGCACTCTGAGAAATGATCTGAGGTCTGAGCAAAGTACTCATTGCTCAGACTTGGGTCAGATCCTCTCAGCTAGTGTCCTAGGTTCTGTCCCGAGATCTTTGGTTCTCTGACTTTATGAGGAAATGGGTCACCCTTTCACCTGACCAAGTACACCCAAGCCCTCTCGAGATTACTTTGCTAACAGCTAGTTTAAAAGTACCTGTTTGGACAGGCATTCTGTGACTCTAGGTCTCTTAACAAAGTGGAATAGGGCACAACTCTGCTCATCTTAAATAACTTAGAATCACTCACTTCTTATCTGAACTCCAAATTTAAACACTCCCATCAGGAGAAGGGTTTCTGTTTTATTTTCTCCAAATTATGATGGAAGAATCATGGTCCTAGGAACCAAAAACACCTTTGACTGATTTTATTTTCGGAAGATGACCACAAAAGGAGTTCCCACCCCACATGTTCTCCTTAAATCTTACTACTTCCTTATAAAGAGGTGAAGTCTAGTTCTCCTCCCTTTCAAAATTACTGGGTTTATGACTTGCTGATAACCAATAGAATCGATGGAAGTGGCACAAAATGACTTCTGAAGTCAGGTCATGAAAGACAATGGTGCTTCTGTCTTGTTTGCTGGAATAGTCATTCTTGACACTTTTATCCACTATGTAAGCTCTCTGGCTACCCTGAGGCTGTCATGCTGTTACAAAGTCCAACAGCCCATGCTGAAAGACCCCATAGAGAGACCTTGAGACTACATGAGGGGAGAGAAATATCAAGCCAACCCCCAGCTGTTTGGTTCCAGTCACAATTTAACTGCAACCCTAAGAACAGCAAACAAACCAGAACTGCCTGACTGAGTCCTGACTGGATTTCTGACCCACAGAAACATTGGGAGATAACAAAATGATATTGTTGTTGAAGCTACTAAATTTTGGAATGATTTGTTACATGGCAGTAACTAAAATAATGTCTCAGTTCAAATTACAGCTCTACCCATATAAAATTTACTTGACCTGAGCTATTTGTATAACTTCTCTGAGCCTTGATTTTCTTTTGTGTAAGTATGGAAATAATAATCCTATTTCATCAGGTTTTTTTTTAAGGGGTAAACAGGAGCAAGTATGTGAATATTTTATTCGTTTTCTGGGTGTGGGGTTTACAGACCTCAGGCCTTTTCAGTCAGCCATCCCCATTGCCTCCTGGTTCCTCCTTCAATAGTCAGGGTTCCTGGGACATCCTACCATGACCAAACAAAACCGTTGCTTCTGTGAGGCTAGCCAGTGGCCAACACATTGTTGAAGAATCATTGATTCACTCAAAAAACATATAATAACACCTATTAGGAACTTGGAGCCCTGGTGACACAGTGATGAAGAGCTCAGTTGCTAACCAAAATAGGGCAGCAGTTCAAAAACAGCAGCCACTCCTTGAAAACCTTATGGGGCAGTTCTACTCTGTCCTATAGGGTCACTATAAGTTGAAATTGACTCAACAGCAACAGGTTAATAGGTGACTAGGAGTTTGATGCTGAAAGAGAAGAAGTAGAATAAGCCATGACTCTCGTCTCAAGGAACTCATTTTTGGTGGAGGAGGCAGACCTATTAACAAATAATTATATTGCTATGTGACAAGTGTTTAGTGGAAAGCGCTTCCATGAGTGAACTTGGTGATTCATATCTCTATCTCATTTAATCTTCACCTGTCAAGAAAACTAAAGCTCAGAGGGATTAAGTGACTTCCTTGCCCTAAATCACACAGCCTGCAAATGGTCAAGACAAAGCCTGATTCCACATGATCTTTTGCCAATCCTAGTGTTTTTATATTAAAGGAAAAAGAGATTTTCTGCCCCAGAGCAGAATCTTCTCTTCTTCAGTGTCCAAGATTGGGGTGTTGGGAAAAGAAGGCTACATAAGCACCTAAACCTGAGCTGTTATCTGTGGAAAAAGCAAAATAATGTTTATGATTCTTAGCAATGAAAAGAAAAGTCTGGAAGGACACCTATTAGGTTGTTAACTTGGGTAATGAGGTAAGGGACATGACAATAGTAAAGAAAAAAAAGGAAGAAGGGGAATACAACTATTGAGCTCTACTTATCTAGAGCAAAAGAAAAAAGTCAGAGAAGAAACTAGTCCACAGGACTAACTGTTTACATGAACCATGGTCATCTCTACCTTGAGACCATAAGAACTAGATGGTGCCCAGCTGCCACTATCAAACTGTCAATTCATCCACAATAGATGGATCCTGATAGAAAGGGAGAGAAATGAGAAACAGAACTTCAAGTTCTTAAAAAAATCGGGGCTTACTGGATCAGATGAGACCAGAGGAATCTGCAAGACCTTTGCCCTGAGATATTCTTTAAACATTGAATCAAAAATATCCTCTGGAGTCACCTTTTACTTAAAAAGTATTTTAGCTCATAAAATAGACAATATCACCCGTCAGTATTGTGCGCCTTTAAAAAATCATCTACATGAGGCCAAATGGTCAACAATTACTCCAAAACAAAGATGAGAAAGTAGAGAGGCAGGAAGAATAGATGATTGGAAACAGAACAACTAGAAAGGAAATAACGATAATGTTGACACAAGGTGAAGAATGTAACCAATGTCACTTAACAGTATGCGAAGAAATTGTTAAATGAGAGCCTGTTTTGCTGTGTACTTTCACCAAAAGTAGAACAAGCTTAATAAAAACAATTTTAAAACCCATTTAATTCCATTTTTTAAATAAATGGAAATATAAGAGCTAAAAAGTAGCTAATAAAAAATATCGATGTATAATGAAAGCAAAAGGTCAAATTTTTAACCACTTTAATAGGAAAGAAAAAAGACTGACTACAAGTTATACTTCCCCTTAAGTTAAGGTGTATGTTAATTGTTTCAAAACCTTTTTTTTAATGTTTTATCAACTAAAACAATTTGTCTTAAAACAATTTTGGAGCAGCCTACACTAGTACTGTCCTGTTTTCTCAAAATTACGTTTGTAATTTCTCTGACCATTTTGTAACACAGAACTTTACTTATTCTTAATATAACCCAGTGCCGTCGAGTCGATTCCAACTCATAATATATGACTCACTAAATAAGTCATCTCCAGTTAAGTTACCTATTATAATGTATGTACAAACACTGGTTAGGCCAGTCCTTTATTTCAATTATCTTTTTTCTTATTAGATGGTTATAACTAGACATGTTCGTTCTCAACCATAACAGAATCATCCAAACATATATTAATTCATTCATCAAATATTTACTGAGTGCCTGCTAGAGGCCAAGCACCATTTTAGCTACTTGAACACATCACACACAAGACTGGTAGACATCACCCTCCAGCCAAAGATTAGACAGGTCTATAAAACAAATAATAACACATGTGAGGAATGTGCTTCTTAGTTTAATCATATATATGAGACTAAATGGGCAGCACCTGCCTAAAAGCAATAACAAGAATGCAGGAAGAGACAAAAAGAATGGGCAGATGGAAACGGGAACCCAGTGTTTGGAAGGGGAGAGTGTTAACACATCACAGGATTACAACCAATGTCACAAAGCAATTTGTGTATAAATTTTTGAATGAGAAATTAATTTGCTCTGTAAACTTTCACCTAAAGCACTATATATATATATATATATATATATATATATACATATACATATATATATATATATAAAGCACTGGGGGGGGGTTGGGGATATATACCGATATATATATCTGTCTTAGGCTGGGTTATCTAGAGAATCAAAACTAGTGAAGTGTATAAATATATACACAGAGAGTTTTATATCATGGAAATGGCTCACGGGGTTGTGGAGGCTGGAAAGTTCCAAGTCTGTGGGTCAGGCTGGAGGCTTCTCCTGACTCATGTAGCTGCAGGAGCTGGCATACCCAAGATCAGCAGATTAGACAGCAGGCCTTTGGCTCATGGCTGTGGAGGCTGATGAATCCCAAGATCAGCAGGTAACCTGCCAGCTCAAGTCCCAAGAACTGGAGTTCAGATGAACAGGAGCCAGCTGCAGGATTCAGAGCAAGCCAAAGCCAGTGAGCTTTACCAGAAAGTCCACCTATATTGGATGCAGGCCACATACCACCCCCCACCCCCCACCGCCCCAAGGAAACTCCCTTTCAACTGATTGGCTGCTCATAAAAGATCTCATCATGGACATGATCACATTATATCAGATCTCATTATGGAGGTGATTACATCATTACATAGCTGCCAAACTACATCATAACTGCCAAACCACTGAGAATCATGGCCCAGCCAAGTTGACACACAACCTTAGCCATCACAGACATTCTTGCCCTTATATGGTGCTTTCAATCTAGGAGGGGAAGGAGATGATAGATAAGATAAAGTAAAAATATATAATACGTTAGTGATTTAATTAAGGAGACAACTAAAGCAGAAATGTAAATAGGAAATGCATGTATATGAGTATGTGTGTATGTAATGTTTTGATTTATATAACCTAGCCATGGAAGGCCTCACTGAGATGTTGACAACTGAGTCAAGATCTAAAATAAATCAGGGAGTGAACTTTACAGCTCTCTGAGGAAAAAGCCTTCAAGGCAAAAGGAATAGCTAGAGCAAAGACTCTGAGACAGAAGCGTGGCTAGTGTGCTCTTGGATCAGCAAGGAGGCCAGTCTGGTTGCAGTGGAATGAACAATGGGGTGAGTAGCAGGCAGTAAGAGTAAATAAATCCAGAGGGATAGTTGATATATGGCCTTTAAGTCCATTGCAAGGACTTTGGCTTTTACATGATGAAAATGAGAAGCCACTGGAAGTTTCTGAGGAGTAAAGTGACATGAGATGCCCTAGGTATTACCAAGGTCATTCTATTGCTATATTGAGGCCACCGTGAAGATGGCCAAAGTCAGAAGCAGAAACATTGGAGACCAACTACAAGCCTGTTGCAGTAAACAAGATTTGACTTAGACTAGTGATTGGATTTTGGATAAGTTTGGAAAATGTAAAAATAAATGCTATTTAATTTTAAAAAAGTAAGGGGGGACAAGAGCGAAGTAAGTAAAAAAGAAAAAGACATGAGAAAAACTGTTGCTTGTGGAAGGGCATCTGGTTAACTAAAATTATAAATGTTGTGTATGTATGCACAAAGAAGTAAGTGAAAGAATGATCACTGGAATGTTAATGGTGATTATCTCAGAGTAGGAATATAGATATTTTTTTTCTTTGTTACTTACACTTATTATTACTTTTTTTTTTCCTGAAAGAACTGAAGAAAAATTCAAGCCTTGAGTTGCAATTTTGAAGGCTCCTATAGGCAAAATGTTGAATGACCCAGAAAGCATCAAAAAAAGAAAAAAAAAAGGAAGGAAGGAATACAAAGAGTCACTGTACTAGAAAGAATTGGTTGACGTTCAACCATTTCAGGAGGTAGCATATGATCAAGAATCAATGGTAATGAAGAAAGAAGTCCAAGCTGCACTGAAGACATCGGCAAAAAACAAGGCTCCAGAAATTGACAGAATACCAATTGAGATGTTTCAACAAACAGATACAGAGCTGGAAGAGCTCACTCATCTACACCAAGAAATTTGGAAGACAGCTACCTGGCCAACCAACTGGAAGAGGTCCATATTTCTGCCCATTTCAAAGAAAAGTGATCCTACAGAATGTGTAAATTATCAAATAATATCATTAATATCACATGCAAGTAAAATTTTACTAAAGGTCTTTCAAAAACAGTTTCAACAGTACATCAATAGGGAATTATCAGAAGTTCAAGGCAGATTCAGAAGAGGACATGGACCAAGGGCTATCATTGCTAATGTCAAATGGATCTTGGCTGAAAGCAGAGAATACCAGAAAAATAGTTACCTGTGTTTTATTGACTATGCAAAAGCATTCAACATTTCGAAGAACGGGAATTCCAGAACACTTAATTGTGTTCATGCCAAACCTGCACATAGAGGCAGCTCTCGGAATAGAACAAGGGGATATTGCATGGTTTAAAGTCAGGAAAGGTTTGGGTCAGGGTTGTAACCTTTCACCCATATTTATTCAATCTGTATGCTGAGAAAATAATCTGAGAACGTGAACTATATGAAGAAGAATGCGGCATCAGGATTTGAGGAAGACTCATTAACAATCTGCATTATGCATTACACAGATGACACAACCTTGCTTGCTGAAAGTGAAGGAACTTGAAGCACTTACTGATGAAGATCAAAGATTACACTGAAACATAAAAGAAAAAATTCTTCACAACTGGACCTTTAAGCAACATCATGGTAAACAGGAAAAAGATTGAAGTTGTCAAGGATTTTACCCAGAGTCAAATAGAAATAAGTAGTATAACTGATTGGAGTTTTGGTCAAGAAAGTATAAAGCGATGAATAAAGTGTCGTGAGATGAAATGGGAGTGATTTTTATAACAAAGTAGCATTTACATCCAGAAAGTATTTTTCTTTTCTGTTTTAGGCTTGACCCCTAAATATATATTAATGGGAAGGAAGACTGTTCGGGTAGATAAAAGTACTTTCTCTACCTGTATGTAGTCCCCAGGAGGACAGATACCACATCTGTCTTGTTTACTTCTGTATCACTACTGACTAGTCATTACCTGGCTCATAATAGTTGCTAAACACATTTTTTTTTTTAATTGTACTTTAGATGAAGGTTTACAGAACAAACTAGGTTTTCATTAAACAATTAGTACATATTATTTTGTAATCTTGGTTACCAACCTCATGACAGGCCAAAACTCTCCCTTCTTGACCTTGGGTTCCCTATTACCAAATTCCCTGTCCCCCCTGCCTTCTAGTCCTTGCCCCTGGGCTGGAGTGCCACTTTTGTCTTGTTTTGTTTTACGGGCCTGTCTAATCTTTGGCTGAAGGGTGAACCTCAGGAGTGGTGACTTCATTACTGAGCTAAATGGGTGTCTCAGGTTTTCTCCAGCCTCTATCAGACCAATAAGTCTGGTCTTTTGTGTGTGTGTGTGTGTGAGTTAGAATTTTGTTCTAAATTTTTCTCCAGCTCTGTCCAGGATCCTCTACTGTGATCTCTGTCAGAGCAGTTGGTGGTGGTAGCCAGGCACCATCTAGTTGTGCTGGACTCAGTCCGGTGGAGGCTGTAGAACTTGTGGCCCTACAGTCATTTGGACTAATCTTTCCCTTGTGTCTTTGGTTTTCTTCATGCGCCCTTGCTTCAGATGGGGTGAGACCAGCGGAGTATCTCAGATGGCCACTCTCAAGCCTTTAAGACCCCAAACTCTACTCACCAAAGTAGAATGTCAAACATTTTCTTTATAAACTATGATAACGCCAATTGAGCTAGATGTTTCCTGAGACCATGTCCCCCAATGACCTCGGCCCAGTAATTCGGTCCCTCGGGGAGTTTGAATGTGTCTGTGGAACACCCATGACCTTGCCTTGGACAAGTTGTACTGGCCTCCCCAATATTGTGCTCTGTCTTTCCCTTCACCCAAGTTAAAAAAAAAAAAAAGTTACCACTTATCTATTTAGTGTTTTTCCACTCCCACCTCTCCCCTCCCTCATAAGCATCAAAGATGTTTTCTTTTCATGTGTAAACCTTTTCGTGATTTTTTTATAGTAGTGGTCTCATACAATATTTGTCCTTTTGTGATTGACTTATTTCACTCAGCACAATGCCCTCCAGATGCAACTATGCCGAGATGCTTTGCGGATTCATCATTATTCTTTATTGTTGTGTAGTACTCTGTTGTGTGTAAGCACCATAGTTTGTTTATCCATTCATCTGTTGATGGGCAGCTAGGTTGTTTCCATCTTTTTGCTTTTGTGAACAATGCCACAATGAACATGGGTGTGCGTATTCCTGTGATGGCTCTTATTTCTCTAGGATATAGTCCTAGGAGTGGAATAGCTCAATCATACAGTATTTCTATTTCTAGCTTTCTAAGGAAGTGCCATATTGTTTTCCAAAATGGTTGTACCATTTTACATGCCCACCAGTAGTGCAAAAAGTTCCGTTTACTCAACACAGATTTTGTAGTAAGTTTGCAACATTTAACTCATGTTACAAATTTAATGTGCAGAGAAATGGTAAATTATTTATTATGATGTAGCTGACTCATCCTTCTCCTGAATCCCTACCTTATGGTTAGTAGTAACGGGTTGGTAGTGACTAGTTTGCCTGGGCTGAAGGGTTTCCCAGGACTTTCAGTGCTAAAGCTGGGAAATATCACACAAATCAGGATGAGGTGGTTACCCTAGAATGGTATGGAAATACTAGATGTCGACTTTGGTTGAGATTTATTCTAATCTGATAAATTAAATAGTTCCTTTATGTAAAACTCAGTTTCTCATTTGCATAAAATATTTCAGTCTTTCAAATAGCCTCTTCTGTCCCCCTGTCTCTTTCTTTAAGATGGCAAAGCAGTGGTGTCCGGGGATGGGAAGGAAAATGGCTTATGTGAACTCAGAGTTAGGTGAGAGGAAGACAAGTCATTAGAGCCCTATGGTCTCCTTGTTGTTATTCCAGACTCTTTTGGTCATTGGGTGCCCTGATGGTTTCTGAGGCAGAAGTCTGTAACACTTGAAATGTTGGTTCTAATCTCTCTCTTTACATATTCAGAAACATGAGACACTCCCTGGTTCACTCAGCCTCCCCTTTCTTCCCATTGCCTTCCCGTCTTCTGTCAACTAGAAACGATCATAACCAGTTTAGACTAGCCCCAGGTGCTACCACCTATAAACCTTACTTAACTGGTATTTCCCAAACCCATATCCTCTTGAGACTCCATCCTAGTAAACCTACAAACCCTCACACCTATTACAAACCAAATAAAGGATTCATGGCCCAATTACAAACTTGCCTCCACTTCCAAAGGGCCTGCCTTTGCTTAAATGACAACTTTCGAGAAAATAATCCTTTTTTTTCTCCAACTAACCTCATAAAAGCATCTTATAAACACCCCTGTCTTTTTCAAACAAAGTCCTGGTTGCAAAGTGGTTAAATGCTCGACTTCTAACTGAAGGTTGGCAGTTCGAACCCACCAACCGTTCCGCTAGAAAATAGACCTGGCGATCTGCTCCTGTGAAGATTACAGCCTAGAAAATCCTATGGGGCAGTTCTACTCTCTCCTATAGGGTTGCTACGCATCCGAATTGACTCAACTGCACACAACAACGACAACAACAATCTTTCTCAAATTGAAGTCTTTGATATCTCTTCTTGAGTGCTAGGCTTCCTTGCGGCAGCAATTCAGTTTACTTCCAAATAAAATCTCAGTTAAAATTTTTATAACTTGATTCCCAATTTAATATTTTTAACAGGTCTATGAGACCTACAGCCAAGATCACTGGCTTGGGATCTACTCACATCCTCTAAGTCTACCCACTTTGCCACTTCTGTGGCTCTCAAGGAGCATCCACATCACATAGGGGTATCTTGAGGTGGAACATGGATGTCGTCTGGGGGTTTCATTATCACAGGTGGAAGGTATAACTTTTCTAGTGCTACTCAAAGCATGGTCTTGGGCCAGTGCTGGTGCTGCCTTGCAAACTCTGTTCTTGCTCCACATGAAGATGTATTGAAAAATTAAGTGGAAGTGTTTTAGAAACTTTTATAGCAATTTGAGAGCAATTTTGTCCATTGAATCTAATACTAAAAGAATTGGAACTTGTATTTTATAAGTCTTTGTGTTGCCTACCTACTTTTAGTTTTTTCAGTAGTGATTTTTAACTGTATTTTATAAAATAATTCATCTTTGATGGATTTGAGGAAAAAAGCATGTCATTCACCACAGATATTCTGAGAAACACTACTCTACCCTACGAGTAAATTCAGGCTAAGCTCTTGATCTATTTAAGAGGGCAGAGATTGTAATTGAAATTTTGGACAAATCATCTTGCAAGAAAATAGACTCTTAAAGCCTATTGTCTTGCTCTTTAACTCTATTTGCATGTCCAAAGCTGAATATCACTGTTCTTTCTTTGCTTTTCTAATCATCTTTAAAAAAGTGGACTAGAGTGAAGATCTTGTATTCAGAAAGGCAACTGAGGAAAACACACTAATAATTTTAAATGTTTCCATTACACTTGTTTTATAAATGAATGAATGGAGGTCCATTGGTCCTGAGGCGTCATATATAAAAGAGATAGCTTTAAGGAAGGAGGGGAGTAAAAGACAACTGGACATGCGTAGAGGAGAGCATGCTGTGTAGCATTTTAGCATTTCCCAATTCAGCCAGAAGCAAGGGTTTTTTTTTTTTTTTTCCTTAAGCAAGGAGAGAAAGGGCAAGCCTGCTCTTCTAAGGTGGTAGAACTAGCTGTTTCAAATCACGGGGGATAAAAAATAAAAAGGACAGTGAGTTCTCTGTATTTTCTTCTCAAAATGTGTATGTGCATGTGTGTGTGTGTTTGGAGGGGACTATGAGTGTAAAGGAAACACACAAATAAATACAGTACATGTTTTTAAGACAGATGGTGTTATGTTCAGTTCCTTTACTCTGGAAAAATCAGTGCATGTAAGTACACACGTTAAAGTTTTGAAGAACAAAACATGGAAAATCAGAGTTTAGTATCTAATACCAGAAGCATCCCACATCTTGTTGTGGCATAATTAAATGCTGGACCTGTTAAACAATAACATGACTTAGACGAATTTTTTTCATTTGACTATTGTTCTGTATCAGTAAAAGCATGTCCTTATCTTATTTAACCCATTGCCGTCAAGTAGATTTCAAGTCATAGCTACCCTAAAGGACAGAGTAGAACTGTCCCATAGGGTTTCCAAGGAGTCCCTGGTAGATTTGAACTGCTGACCTTTTGGTTAGCAGCCGTAGCTCTTAACCACTACGCCATCAGGGTTACCAAAATCATGTTAGTGTTACAAACAAAAAAAAATCATTTCCTCATTTCATCTACAGGTTGGATCTTCTTCTCTCAGGATGGTTTACTTCTTCATCTCCTCTTCTTCCTTCTCCTCTTTGTATCAATTCCTTTAACAAGTGACTCATATGACCACCTAATGGTGTACGAAAACTTTGATACACACTGAAACAACTGTAACTCACGTGGAGCAGAAAACTCCCAGAGACTTGAATAACTCAGTAGAGGAAAGTAGCTGATAATCACCCATCGAGTACAAACCAGGAGATATATTTAACTTCGAATATCCGAGTTTCTCTCTGTCAAATGGAGACATGGCATCTACTTGCTTCAGTCCACCCAGGAAAACTTTCAAAAAAGAATTTTTTGACCACTTTACTCCAACAGACTATGTGAGTAAATGTTTTCATATAGAACAGCAACCAAGCAGTAGATAGATGGTCCAGACCTTCATATATTTCTGTAGAATTACTCCAATGAACTACAGTTATGCAGCAGTCAATCAAGCTTTTTAGCACCCATGGTTAAATAATGAAAAAGAAAAGTTATTAAAAAAAGAAAAGAAAAGAAACAGCAACGTAATACCACTTCTAATTGCCTCCACCAGCCTGAACCCAAAAGGACTAGGTGGTACCAGGTTACCACCACCAACCACTCTGACAGGAGTCACAATAGACCATCCCAGACAGAGCAGGAAAAAACGTTGAACAAAATTCAAATTCACACACACATACAAAAAGACCAGACTTACTTGTCTAACAGACTGGAGGAACCCCAAGACAATAGCCCCCAGACACCCTGCTAATCAGAACTAAGTCCAGTCCCAAAGTCTACCTTTCAGCCAAAGATTAGACAGGCCTATAAAATAAAACAACACATGTGAGGAAGGTGATTCTTAGTTCTACCAAGTATAAGAGACCAAATGGGCAACACCTGCCCAAAAGCAAAGACGAGAAGGAAAGAAGGGACAGGAAAATTGGACAAATGGACACTGGGAAGCCGGGGTGGAAAGGGAAAGTGGGAGAGTGCTGACAAGATGCAGATTGCAACCAATGTCACAAAACAATTCGTGTATAAACTTTTGAATGAGAGACTAATTTGCGCTATAAACTTTCACCTAAAGCACAATTTTTTTTTTTTTCTTTTTAGTGCATTCTACACTTAAACACTTTGGAATTTCTCTAGAGACTCATATCACCCTTCCTCTAAGCTAGACAGTCAAAGCACTTTCCCAGAAAAGCCTCCTGGACAGAGCCCTTGGTACGGATGTTGATAGAAAGAGGTGCTCCTGACGGGTAGCCAACAGACTGCTGACCTGATCCAGACGACTCCCTTCAGTGTGAGCTGAAACTCACAGAGCATTCGGTTACGGTAGTGCCGTTTGCTTCAACACTGACTAACAGCGTGAACCTGTTTTACGAAAGAATATTCCAGCTAGAACTCTTTCTCCTCAAACACATTTGTTTACTTGAAGTGGGGTGGAAAGAATGCCAGGAGAAAATGTGCTTTCAAATACTGAAGATTATATGTATGGGCATATAAAAATATATCCATATGTGTAGTTAATATGCAGTTGGAAATATTTGTATGATCAGATGTATCTTTATGGCTTCATTGTTTCTATGCCATTCCCTTTTTTTATTTAAAACACTGGGAAAAATTACCTAAAAAGGGGAAAGTCTACTTTCTGTAGAGATTCATGTTATTTGTTGAAAATCTATACACGATCTGTTTACTGGGAGTGCTTACATGGCAAATTAAGTTCTATCCTAGAAAATAATAATAAATTCTTAGCCTGTTTTCTCATCTGGACAGCAAAATTTTATAGGCAGTTTTGAAGGCAGAACTGTATTCAGTTCCACGCTTACTGAGTTTTCTGTTCTGATATATATCCATCTACCTGTTAGGCATGGGGTATTTGATATCGGCTTTGGATCACTTTGGACTTTGCTGAGATTCAGGGCATGTCCCTGCGGTCTTTGAGCAGTTGTGGGAATTCTTGAAAGTTTTAAAAGGAATGGATCCTTTAGGCTACAATCTCCATTAGTTCAGAGGGAGAATACAAAGCGGGCTATCCTCAGATCTAAACTCTATTTCTTTTGGCTTGGTAACCATACTTGAATGTGAATTAAATATCAGGTAGTGTGATTGGTACATTATTTAACACAAAAAAGGCCTTCGGTGGAAGCCTCAGGACTGAGCCTTCTCTGTGCCTGATAAAGAACAAGAGAAGGCAGATTTTCTCTCTCAGTTCTGCCCAGAAGTCTACAGGGGCAGGATACTGCTCCATTAGTATGGGACCGTGTTTATGGCCAGCCTGTCTGCCCCATAATTGTCCTTAACACTATGTGCTGAGAATGACTGGTCATTTTGCTTCAGAATTCAGAGAAATTCTGGGCATCATATGATCAAGAGATTCCAAACTGACTCAATTTGACTCACTAGCCAGTAACCTCAAAAGTACAAAGCGAATGGCCAGTCAACAGACTGTCTCAAAGGTTGATACCGCACAGCTTCTTGCAGTGGCTGACGTGAGCACTTTTTTTTTTTTTTTTAATTCTAAAGTCCTATTGCTGGCTCTTTCAAAGCATGAATGGAAAAATAATGAGGAAGAAAAATAGTCTAATGCAGATTGGTTTGTATCAGAACAACAGCAATGAGAGTAGGAAATGGCACACACTCTCTTGCCTTGGAGGGCTTGTCTACAGGGGGTCAGGCAGTCATGTTCTCTTTCAAGGGTAAAGATGTGGGAACCAGCTATTGAGAACAGAAAGAGTGATGAGTTGAAGAAAAGGTTTTAAATGTAAGAAGACAGATTCAAAGAAGACCTGATAGGCTACTGGAGAAATCCGTGAACAACATAGTAAAGGAAATAGGTCCGCAGCCTCCTTGCTTCATTTCCAGCTTTCTTTTATCAGTAAGAAATCATTTCTTCTCCTCAAACACTTCTACAGTAAAATCAAGTTTTCATTCTCATTGGCCATGGGGACAGCAACATCTTTGATCTTCCACTTACTGAAGCAGCTGCCTACTGTTCAACTTCAAAGCTTGCTTTTATGACTTAAGGGCATTTTAATAAAGAGTTCCCAAACCCCAGTTGCGTATCAGCTGGAATAATAAGGAGCTATGTAGCTCATCAGGTGATACAATGTTAGAATCATAAGAAAATGGCTGTCAGAAAAAGCAGCCGGAACTGTTGGAGAATAGCTTTTTAAACATTTATACTGGCTTTCTAAGGGCACACACTCCTACACTTTGTCCCATCTGCTTAGCCTTCCTTCTGCTGTTATAAATCAAAGTTACAGTCTCAAAAAAAAAAAAAAAAAAAGGGTAAAGTATTGGTTTGAAAGGCTTCCATCTTAAAGAATGTGTGAAATGTGGCTTAGCCAAAAAAAAAAAAATTAAGCTTATCTAACATATGTGAAATGCCCACAATATGGTACAAGCTGTTCAGGGTAAGAAAGGATCTCTTCTGTTAGGAAAAAGTTTACAAGCAAATCATTAAGTCTGTACCTTTGGGGCCATGAAAGAAATTGCAGGTATTTTCTTTACCTGGGGTAGAGAAAAGGAGACATTTCATCAGGAATAAAAGGAAAAATGACTCCTTGTATCCATCCTAACAAGCTGTGTTTAGGGGAGCAAAGTTTCAAAGAAGCCTTATAATGTTTTCTAAGTAGAGAAGTTCATGGTGGTCAATTAGTCTAAGCTGTGAAGTGTTTACTCCAACTTAAAAAATACTGGCAATAGATAGTTACAATAAATATAGAAGGACAAATTTTAGATTTTCAGAAGATTGGGGTTTAATATTTAGCCTAAGGTTGAAATGCCAAATGTTGAAAACAATTTAGACATGACAGCTGATTTTTATCAGTGCACTGGGGTGAAACCAACCATCTACACAGCCAGCACGAGCAAAACAGCTTCAGCCATGAAAGTCTTAGTCATTTAATTAGATCTCACCTATTTTAAGAGAATCATGTATTTAAACAAATAAACCATTGCCATTGAGTCGATTCTGTCTCATAGCGACCCTATAGGACAGGGCAGAACTGACCTACAGGATTTCCAAGGAGCAGCTGGTGGATTCAAACTGCTGACCTTTTGGTTAGCAGCCAACCTATTAACCACTGCAACACCAGGACTCCAAATCATATATAAGCAATTTTTTTCTTATAAAATTTCTCTTTTTAAAATCTCTTACACATGCTTTTATTTAACCTCTTACATATGCTTTTATTTAACTTTTTTTATTTGCTTTTTTTCCTTTTTCTCTACATACCCTCCCTTGCACACTCCCCCATCCTATTTGTCTGCTGAACTGCTTGAAAACCAGCTGCAGACGTCATGAGCTCTTGCTACTACGTACTCTCACTTCAGAACAAGGGCGTTCTCCCACACAGCCACAGTGCTATTATCAGAACGAAAATATTCAAGATAGACTAATTAATTTTGCCTATTAAACAGCCAGTATTTAATATTCTCTGTTTCAAATACACGTCTTTTAGTTGTTTTTGTCTTTAATCCAAGATCCAGTCATGAATAATTCACTGCACTTAACTGTCTCCTTTCTTTGATGTCCTTTAATCTGTAACAGTTTACTTGCTTTTTGGGTTTTTTTTCCTTTCATGCCATTAAATTTTTTTTAAGAATTCAGGCCAATCGTTTTATAGGATGCCCTACATTGTGGATTTTTAAAATTCCTTACTTCATGTTTAAGATTTAATGTTTTGACAAAATACTACAATCCTTCTTATTACATCCATAGGTAGGTACCAGTCATTTGTCCCATTATTGGTGAGGTTAAACATGAATATTTAATTAAGATGATGTCTATGAGATTTGTCTCTTATAAAGATACATTTTATCCCTTTATAGTCAATAAGTAAACTGGAATGTAAAATTTTGATAACATGTTAATTTCCTTTTATCTCTCTGGAAGGTAGAAAAATGATTATCCAAAGATGTCAAGGTCCAAACCCCAAGAACCTATGAATATGTTAGGTTACATGGCAAAGGGGAATGAAGGTAGCAGACAGAATTAAAGTTCCTAATTAGCTGACCATAAAATAGTGAGATTATCCTGGATTGTACAGGTGGACCCAACGTAATCACAAGGATCCTTAAAAATGGAAAAGGGAGGCAGAAGAGGAGAGCCAGAAGGAGATGTGACTACTGGAGAATGGTCAGAGAGACGCAATACTACCTGGTTAAAAAATGGAGGAAGGGAGTCATGAGCCAAAGAATATGGGTGGTTTCTAGAAACTGGAAAAGGCAAAGAAACATACTCATCCCTAGAGCCCCCAGAATGGAATGAACTCCTGCCAATACCTTGATATTAGCATAGTGAGACCCATGTCAGACTTGTAACCTATGGAACTATAAGAATAAATACGTGTTGTTTTAACTAGTTTGTGGTAATTTGTTGCCATAGCGATAGAAAACTAATACCTCCACTCATCATTGCATCCAATGGTTTTAGCATGCATTGATGGTACTTGTCTGAATCAATTATTACATTAGGAGTTGCAAGTGGCAGTATTTATTAATTCCATCAATCTATTCTTCTCTATTAGATGGTATTCTCCTAAAAGAAGAGGTCCCCACTGCTCTCTTTCTCTTTCCCTCTCTCCCCCTTCTCTCATATCATTATAGATTCATAGGTACTTTTTAAAATTTAATGTGATATAATGCATTACCATCATCATTTTTTGATGCTCAAATTGTTCTAAATTTGTCCAGAGGTAGCCACTTGAAACTGACTCCTTTACCCACCTGACATGGCCCCATTTCTGGAATACAATATTTAGGGTTAACCCTATACTTTTTCTGTCCCAGACCTGGAATCCACCATCTTACTTAGGAGTCCAGGTTTCATTTAATGGACAAGGGTATTTAGAAAGCTGGGGATGGGAGGACTTATTTTTACTAACACATACGTATCTCAGTTTAGTTTTAGTACACATTTCTCTTCATGAATGAAATTGAGCATCTTTTCCTAGTTTAAAAAACATTTGCTTCATCTTTTTCTGTGAACTTTTCTTATGCATTCGTCCATAACACACACACACAGAGAGAGAGAGAGAGAGAGAGAGAAAGAGGGAGAGAAAGGGAGATGCCAAGTAGATGTTTCTAATTAATTATGGTGTTTAGAACATTAATTATGTTCTATATCATCACTAATTTTTTTTTTCACTTGAATTTTCTTGAACTAAAAGTGATGTTAAAGTCCTTATTATTAGAAGTGGTTCATAGATATTCATAACTGTTATAAATGCATTGTGAATATTACCTCCAGGAAAGGAGACTCCATCGTATGTCCCACCTTAGAATACTTCTAAGAAAGACATGGTGGTGTCATTTGGCAGGGAGGGGACAGAGGGGGACAGGGGGTATGGACCACACCAGGTGACACTGTCAGAGGAGGTGACACCAAAATGACTGTCTATAAAATTTTTGTGCAATGTTTCAGCAGAAATTTATTATTTTTAATAAAAATATCCTTGTAGTTAGTTATAACAACAAAATCATTTTTCATAAGCCCAGCTTACATGTGTCAACATACCTATAAGACTAAAACTCTATGCTAATTTATTTTGAATCTTCTAATGCACTCTGTTCAGAGCTGTCATTGTTACTCAATTACAATGTTGCTTTGAATCACATGGTTCCGTCCGCATGTGGTACGAGCACCCGCTGTTGTTTTTGTTGCTGCTGGTGTTTTTATAGTCGCTGATTATGGCCTGATACCGGAGGAGGTCCGTGCGGGGGGGTGACGCCATGACTTACCACGCTGGGGTGACACCAACCCTAGTGATGCCACAACTGAAAAGCTGGAGAGTACGCAGTATGAGAGGTATAAATCTTGCGAAGGCATCACTTCTGGGGAAGAGGAACTCGTTTGCAAAGGAAGGTACTTTGGCGGCTTGATTCAAAGAGCAAGAAGGAAACAATACGTGCTTTAAAGTCCCTAATATTAGTGCTATGTTTGGTTCATGTAATATTCATAATAGTTATGTATTCATTGTGAATTAAGTTTCTTAGCATTTTAAAAGTCTTCTTTGTCACATATACTGCTTTTTGGTCTGAATTCTACCTTGTTTGCTGTTAGGATTGCCATCCCTGCTTTCTTGTTGTTTATATTCCCATGGTATACATTCACCCATCACATCATTTTTAGCTTTCCAGATCATTTAGTTTTAGATGTGCGTCTTGTGTTCAGCATAGCTTGTGAACCAATCTGAATTTTGTTTAAATAGGTGAGATAAAACCATTTTGCATTATTTATATGACAGATAAATTTGGTCTCAGCATGGTCATATTATTTGATGTTATACTTAGTGTATATCTTTCTCTATATGCTCTATTTTCTTTGCTCTTTTTCTATAATGCTTCTGTTCATTAGAAAAATTTGTATTTTTGTACTAATGGTTACATTTATGTTAATATCCTTTATAATATTCTTGGCTTCTTTTCCCTTGTTTAGATTCCTACTATTTATTTTGACAGTTTTAAATGACATCCTCAACTCCCACCTATTATTTGGACATCAACGAGCTTATTTAATTTCTCTTTCTGTCTATTTCTCTGCAATTTTTATTCCATTATTTCTACTGTTCAGAATGCATTTATACATTATTCTTTCACCTTTGTCTCAACTTTAACTTCATTCCCAAAATTAAATATAATTAATGCTGACTATTAGTCCTGTTGCTAAACTTACTTCAGTCATCTCTTGGCTGGAAGAAGCTTGTCTTCTCATAGATGTCTCAGCATGTGTTCATGTGATGTAATGATTTACTTAATATGGCCCTTCTAGCCTTTTTTTTTTTTTTTAGCCTTGGTCTGTGTGATTTACACACAATGATTGAGTGGGATTATGCAAATAAGGCATTTAGAACCTGTGATGCTTGGGGTTATTTGTCAGTTTGGCTTGGCCATGATTCCCAGTATTGCATAGTTGTCCTCCATTTTGTCATCTGATGTAATTATCCTAGTTATCCTCCATTTTATGTGTTGTAAATCCTAACTTGTATATGTTAATGAGGCAGGGTTAGTGTGGGGTGTACCTTGACTCAGAACCTTGCAGGAGGGACATGACTCAAATCCCACTCTGACTCAAATTATGCCCATTTCGAGATGTGGCCTGCATCCAAAGTATGTATGTAAGTGCTCAGGTGGGACTCTCTCTCTCTCTTTCTGCACCTGGATCCTACGTCATTGTTTGACCTCCAATTCTTGGGACTTGCACCAGTGGCCTGCTATCTGACCTGCTGATTCTGGAATTCACCAACTTCTGCAGCCCCATGGGCCAGCAGCCTACTGTCCAACCTAATTTTCCAGCTTTCTCAGCCTTGTGAGTCAGCAGTCTGTTGTCTAGCCTGCTGACTTGGGTTTGTCAGCCCCCAGAAGCCACGTGTGTCAAGAGAAGCCTATGCCTGACCCACAGATTTGGGACTTGCCAGCCTCAGCAATCATCAGAGCCATTTTCTTGATGTGATTTGTGAGTCCTGTGAGACATTGCAGAGAACTACGGCACCCAAAAACAGGAGGGAGAGTGCTGAGGAGAGGAGGAATAGTTGGTATTAGAGATGATGAGGTGGTACAGCAGCTTGGAAAGGTTGGACATTTGGGACGTCTTTAATCTCTGCCTCATAGGAACCAGCTTTGTGCTGATCCTTATAAAATAAATTGTTCATTTTGTCGATGTAAGTATGATTGGTTTTGTTGCAATGGCCCGGACTCATTGGAGTATGTGGTTTTGGAAAAAAGGGGATAAACAGGAGAATGAGAAGCCTTTGGTTTCTAGATAGGATAGAAAAGACCCATGGATTGAAGTAGCTTTTCTGTTGCAATGAGTTACCCAAAGCAAAAGCTATTCATGGGTTTAGGCATGGTACATCTAACCCCTGAAGAATTGGCTAGTTGGATGTATATGGAAATACAGAGTGATAAGGAAAGGGCTAGATATACAATTCCTTGATTTTTGTTATCAGTAGTAGCTGCAATGGCAGGGAAAAAGAATGTATGTGTAGACTTTAGTACTGAATCAAGCCCAGGTCCTGGCCAGTAAGAGTTATGACAACACCGACCAGGAAAGGAAAAATCATGTCCAATCAACAGGAAGTACACCTACTACTGTTGGTCACGAAGAAGTAGTCTGGAAGGGAAATTGCAGAACCAAAAAACTATAGAAACCTGGGGGTATAGTGTAAAGGAGTTGTTTCAATTTGTAGATCAGTGTCATCAGCTTCCTGAGGAATGGTTACTAAGCTGGATTGGGAAAGTGACTAATTTAGGGACAGTGTCTTTAGTTTTGAATGCTGCAGAATGGAAGAGTATGTTGATGCAAGATCCACAGCTTACTATGAAGCAGCCATAAATGATGATACAAGATCCAGTTACACATCAGGTTAACCTGGAGGAGGTGGTTAACCTAGTAGACTGGATAAAATTTTCAGTGAGATTTGTTTACCCTGAGAAGCGAAATTCTCTCTCTCCCCCGCTAAATACCCAATGGAACACTCCAGACGAAGCAGTTGATGTGCTGCTTACACAAGCCATGCTGGAGTGGCTTTATGATGAACAGCATGTTCATCCAAAAAGTATACCCCTTATGCAGTTCATGGTAACCTTGTTACTGTGAGACAAAGCAACAATCCAAGAATCCTTGTCGATCTGTTGGCAAAACTTCCCCAGATGGTCTCCCCGCTCAGAGGAGAATCGGAAGAGGCAATGTGGAAAGTACTTACCCCAGCAGAACAGAGATTTTTAGATAGTTAACAAAGAAATGAAATGAATATAGCAGACATTGAAAGAGTTGAAAAAGTTCTAAGGTAGCACTACAGGAAGTTGGGTGAACCAACAGAAACTGTTGCTAGTCCCCCAACATTGAAGACACCTGAACAAGTCCATTCTATTCACTTCAGTCAGGAGGAATTTAATAATGGGAATTCCTACCTGGGACCATTTGAAGCTAAGGCTTAGCTAGATGTTCAAGATAAGGATTGATGAGGGCGCCAGGGGCTTCTGCTCCAGCCCCTGGCAGGGGACCCAAGGCCATATGCACATGTGTGGGTGAAATGGTTCGGGAGTGGGAAAGAGGCCTTCTCGTGGCTCCTAGATACAGGAGCCCAATATACTGTAATCCCAAAACCTGTCAATAAAATCTTGAAGGATCTTAAGGTTAGACTGGGGAGATATGGTTAATGGTACTAATGTAAAAGTTTGGATGAGAACTAGAAGATTTAAACAGATTTTGTATGAAGTAGTTGCATCTCTGTTACCTGAATGTATTATTGGTATGGATACTATGTCTAACTGAGGAACAATCCCTCTACCTGATATACTGTAAAACTAAAGACATGTAAGTCTGCTGTTAGGCCAGTCTTGATTGGACACACTAAATGGGAACCATTAGAATTTCTCAAACCCACTCAGGTTGTTAATTTGAAACAACATAGGACACCTGGTGGACAAAAGGAGATTACTGCTTTGATTTTTAAAGGCTGGAGTGTTGGAGCCAACAAATTCTGTATATAACAGACCTGTATGGACCATGAAAGAGGCAGGTGGTTCATGGAGGCTGACAGTAGACTATTGAGGCCTAAATAAAGTAGTGCCACCTGTGGCTTCAGCTGTTCCAGACATGATATCAATGGTGCAGAAAATACAGCAGGCTAAAGGAGACCCCAATCCCAGAAAAGAGCCAGCTGCAGTTTGCTTTCACATGGGAAGTATCCCAATATACTTTCACGGCATTGCTACAGGATTATTTGAATTCACCAGCTTACTGTCATAGTTTGGTTAGAAGAGACTTGGACTTGGTGCAGATCTCAAGTGTAATGATACATTACATTGACTGTATTATGTTAATATCAAACACCAAAGAACAGTCTAGGGCTGATTTGAATACAGTAGTGGCCCATATGACCAACAGAGACTGGTTAATAAATCCAGCAAAAATCCAAGGCCCTGGCCAAATGGTAAAATTCTTGGTAATAACTTGGGCAGGAGCCACCGGTAACATCCTGCAGGCAACTAAGAGTAAGTTGTTGTCACTAACTACCCCCAAGACTAAGCTGGAGGCCCAACATTTGGTTGGTTTCTTTGGATTTTGGAGAATACATATTCTACATCTGGGAATATTGCTGGTCCCCATCCATAAAATCACTTGGAAAAAAACTGTGTTCAAATGGGGGCCAGGGCAACAGCAGACTATGTCTGAATTACAGAAAGATTCTGGACTAGAAAGTTTCCAGGTGCTGCCACAAAATACATACCTTGTGAAAGACAATTGCTTGCCTACCACTGAGGGTTGACTTAGATTGCCTCAATGACAGAAGGACGTAAAATCAACATGAGACCTGAAATATCCATAATGTCTTGGATGATGTCAGAGAAACACTCTGATAAGGAAGGCAGTATCCAAAATAGTTCCTTAATAAAATGGAAATGGTTCATACAAGAATAAGCTACTGGGGGGAATGCAGGGAGACACCCAGCATATCCATGAGCAGGTAGCCTCTTTTCCCATAAGTCCTACTGTGGAACTACCTGAGAAGCTGCCAGGAGCCATTGCTGCATGGACAGTGCCCTATGAACAATTTTCTGCTGACCAGAAGAAGGCTGTTTTGTTCATGGATGGTAGTTTCAGAGTACATGGACAACATGTGATGTGGAAAACTGCTGAATTAAGATCAGAAGATTGAAAGACTCTGATTGAAGAAGATAAGAACATGTCAGCTCAATGGAGTGAGCTGCATGCTATCTTCCTAGCCATGACGGAAGAATTGTACAATAGTGAGAGCCCATATGTTTGCATTTTTACCAATTCATGAGCAATGGCCAACAACCTGGGCATACAGTCAAGCAAATGGGTGATGAAAAATCAGACTATTAAGGGGACACCTGTGTGGCATATCTTGTTGTTGTTGTGTGCCATTGACTCATAGTGACCCTATAGGACAGAGTAGAACTGCCCCGTAGGGTTTCCAAGGAGTGTCTGGTGGATTTGAACTTCCAACCTTTTGGTTAACAGCCTTAGCTTTTAACCACTTTGCCACCAGTAATCCCATGGAGCTATGGAAAACAATCTGGGAATTTAGAGGCTACATTAGAGTAGGACATGTTGATGCCCAACAGAAAAACCCCCTTCCTGGATGGGAATCAGCAAGTGGACCTGTTGGTACACTCAGTTGAGGTGACCAATTGAGTCCATGAAATGAGGGGATGTGAGAGCGCTGCAGCAATGCAGAGATGGGCTGAATTTAGACACATCCCCCTTGTGTCCTCTGAGGCACAAAATGACAACAAGGACTGCTCTGTCTGCCAGCAAGAAAAACAGAGGTTACAGATGGCTATAGGGCAGATAACCCTGGGGGAAGGCCCTGTACACAGCTGGCAAGTTGATTATATTGGACCAATGATGCCAGTGGCACCAGGTGGCTACAAATGGGTCCTCACAGGAATAGATACTTTCTCTGGACTTGGACTTGCATATCCTGTGATAGATGCAAATGCCAAAAACACCAATAAGGGATTGGAACAAAAGATACTGTACCAATTTGGGCCATATTTGGAGTTATATTTCATCAGACCAAGGAACACACTTTATAGCCCACAGTGTGCAGCAATGGGCCAAGAAATATCATATTATATGGACATACCATGTTGCCTACCACCCTCAGTAATAGAGAATTGGAATGGGCAATAGAAATATTTGTTGTCTAAAATGGGGGGAGATAAAGGCATGAAGGGCTGGCTCACACACCTTCATGAGTGTGCACTTACACTCAACATGAGGGGGACAAAAAGGGGGATTACCACTGAACAGATTCTTACACTTCTCCGGGGAATCTGGGGAAGGATGCTGGTGTCACTGTACAATTATTTCTCACATCACCTAAAATTGCTTTTTTTCCTGCTGGATGCTGGGGTCCCAGGACCAGGGATGCAGCTGTGGGTACTGGAAGCAGAGGTGATCCCTAAGCAAAAGACTATAACTATAACCCTGAACATGTATGCCAGAATTCCCAAGGGCCTGATAAGATAGATTGTACCTTCCCTTCTTCCGGCAAAATTGGAGCTGACAGTGAATATTGCCGTATTTCCTAGTGGGTGAGATAGCCCACTAGTGTTGTACCTATGTAACCCTACCCAATATGAATGGGAGTGGACTGAGGGGAAGCACTTGCTAGACTGGTTTTTCTACCAGCAATCTGGACTAGCACAGCAGCTGAACCTGATGTCCCTTCCCAAGGTGGAAAAGTTTTGGTAAAAATAAATGACAAATGAAAGGAAAGAGAAATAATAGCTAAAGGTAAAGGAACGAATAAATGGGTTATACAGCCAGGGAAGTCTAACATTATGATAATACCTCAAGAGAGACTCAGAGCAAGGGAATAATTTTCTTTCAGTTAAATTTTATCAGAGGCCAGAAAAGTGTGAAGATGAGATAAACTGTTGGACAACTTGAGCAAATCCGATGGACCCCAGCAGCATACCTGAATGGCTGGTACCTGAGTAACTTCACCCTTAGGACTCTTGCCCTGCTGGACTAATTGTTAATGACTGTTTTGGACTGGTAAAATGATTAGGTGGGGTAAGTTAATCCTTCAGTATGAAAGGGTCAATGGCTAGAAGAGCCAGAGGTGGCCTGTGGTGCAATGAATTACTTAATATGGCCATTCTAATTGTGGTCTTTGTGATTCGTACACAACGATTGAGTGGGACCAAATAAAGTATATGGAACCTGTGATTGTTGGGGTTATGTCAGCTTGGTTTGGCTATGATTCCCAATATTGCATGACTGTCCTTCATTTTGTGATCTGATGTAATTATCCTAGTGATCCTCCATTTTATGTTATAAATCCTACCCTCTATATGTTAATAAGGCAAGATTAGGGTGGGGTGTACGTTGAGTCACAGCCTTGCAGGAGGGCATAACTCAAGTCCCACCCTTACTCAAGTTATGCCCTTCCCTGGGGTGTGGCCTGCATCAAGGCATGTATGTGGGTGCTCTAGCTGAACTCTCTCTGGACCTGGATCCTGCATCATTGTTGACCTCTGGTTTTTGGAACTTGCACCAGCGGCCTGCCATCTAAGCTGCCAGTTCTGGGATTTGCCAGCTTCTACAGCCTTGTGAGTCAGCAGTCTGTCATCTGGCCTGCTGATTTGGGCTCATTCGCCCTGGCAGCCATGTGTGTCAGGAGAAGCCTAAGCCTGACCCACGGATTTGGGACTTGCCAGCCTCCACGACAACATGAGTCATTTTCCTGATACAGTTTGTGAGTTCTGTGAGACATTGCAGCAAATTATACAACCCAAAGACAGAAGGAACAGTGCTGAGGGGAGGAGGAATAGTTGATGTCAGAGATAAGGAAGTGGTACAGCAGTTTGGAAAAGTTGGACAATTGGAACCTCTTTAATCTCCACCTCATAGAAACCAGCTTTGTGTTGATCCTTTATGAAAGAAATTATTCATTATTCATTTAGTTCATGGTTGCACCATTCCCTAAAAATCTTGGAGTCAACATTGTTTTTAGCCTTGTTATTTGAAGAACAGCTTGGTTGGAAATAATTGGTTTAAACTTTTTCTTTTCAGGTTGTTAAAATTTTTGCTCTCCAGTTGTCTTGCTTTGTATGTCACTGTTAAAAAAAAATTAATATCAAATCGATTTTTTTTTTGTAACTTGATCTTTTTGCCTGAAGGGCTAGATGATTTTTTTTTTTCTTTTTCTATACTGTCTAATAGTTTTACTAACATATAAGTTAGAGCTGGTCAGTCTAGTTTAATTTCATAGGCATATGGTGGGTCTTTTATTTCTAGAATATGTTTTAGATTATAATTTAAAGTTAAATGTTATCATTGTTTTGCTTTTCTTTTTCCTACTTTGTACTTGTGTGTACGTGTGTATATGTATGCACACATATACACACACACATATATATACATACGCATTTTTTATACACATATGTTGTTGTTGTTAGGTGCCGTCGAGTTGGTTCTGACTCAGAGCGACCCTCTGCACAACAGAACAAAACCTGGCCGGTCGTGCACCATCCTTACAATCATTGTTATGCTTGAGCTCATTGTTGCAGCCACTGTGTCAATCCACCTCGCTGAGGGTCTTCCTCTTTTCCGCTGACCCTGTGCTGTGCCAAGCATGATGTCGTTCTCCAGGGACTGATCCCTCCTGACAACATGTCCAAAGTATGTAAGACGCAGTCTTGCCATCCTTGCCTCTAAGGAGCATTCTGGCTTCACTTCTTCCAAGACAGATTTATTCGTTCTATTGGCAGACCATGGTATATTCAATATTCTTCGCCAACACCACAATTCAAAGGCGTCAACTCTTCTTCAGTCTTCCTTATTCATTGTCCAGCTTTCACATGCATATGATGCAATTGAAAATACCATGGCTTGGCTCAGGCGCACCTTAGTCTTCGGGGTGACATCTTTGCTCTTCAACACTTTGAAGAGGTCCTTTGCAGCAGATTTGCCCAATGCAATGTGTCTTTTGATTTCTTGACTGCTGCTTCCTGGCTGTTGATTGTGGATCCAAGTCAAATGAAATCCTTAACAACTTCAATCTTTTCTCCCTTTATCATGATGTTGCTCATGGGTCCAGTTGTGAGGACTTTTGTTTTCTTTATGTTGAGGTGTAATCCATACTGAAGGCTGTGGTCTTTGATCTTCATTAGTAAGTGCTTCAGGTCCTCTTCACTTTCAGCAAGCAAGGTTGTGTCATCTGCATAACGCAGGTTGTTAATTAGTCTTTCTCCAATCCTGATGCCCCGTTCTTCTTCATATAGTCCAGCTTCTCGGATTATTTGTTCAGCATACAGATTAAATAGGTATGGTGAAAGAATATAACCCTGACGCACACCTTTCCTGACTTTAAACCAACTGCCTCTTGATCTATGTAAAGGTTCCTCATGAGCACAATTAAGTGTTCTGGAATTCCTATTCTTTGCAGTGTTATCCATAGTTTATGATCCACACAGTCGAGTGCCTTTGCATAGTCAATAAAACACAGGTAAACATCCTTCTGGTAGTCTCTGCTTTCAGCCAGGATCCATCTGACATCAGCAATGATATCCCTGGTTCCATGTCCTCTTCTGAAACCAGCCTGAATTTCTGGCAGTTCCCTGTTGATATACTGCTGCAGCTGTTCTTAACTGATCTTCAGGAAAATTTTGCTTGCGTGTGATATTAATGATATTGTTCTATAATTTCCACATTCGGTTGGATCACCTTTCTTGGGAATAGGCATAAATATGGATCTCTTCCAGTCAATTGGCCAGGAAGCTGTCTTCCATATTTCTTGGCATAGGCGAGTGAACACCTCCAGCGCTGCATCTGTTTGTTGAAACATCTCAATTGATATTCCATCAATTCCTGGAGCCTTGTTTTTTGCCAATGCCTTCAGAGCAGCTTGGACTTCTTCCTTCAGTGCCATCGGTTCCTGATCATATGCCACCTCTTGAAATGGTTGAATATCGACTAATTCTTTTTGGTATAATGACTCTGTGTATTCCTTCCACCTTCTTTTGATGCTTCCTGTGTCGTTTAATATTTTCCCCATGGAATCCTTCACTATTGCAACTCGAGGCTTGAATTTTTTCTTCAGTTCTTTCAGCTTGAGAAACGCTGAGCATTTTCTTCCCTTTTGGTTTTCCATCTCCATTTCTTTGCACATGTCATTATAATACTTTACTTTGCCTTCTCGAGAGGCCCTTTGAAATCTTCTGTTCAGTTCTTTTGCTTCATCGATTCTTCCTTTTGCTTTAGCTGCTCAACGTTTGAGAGCAAGTTTCAGAGTCTCCTCTGACATCCATCTTGGTCCTGTCCTCCATGGGGTCCTCCATGGGTGACCGGTGGCATAGCTTCCAGCATCACAGCAACGCACAAGCCCCCACAGTACGACAAACTGACAGACACGCGGGGGCATACACATATATACATATATACAGTTAAAAATATGTAAATACAAAGTAAAATCTGAGAAATCTAGAAGCTGTTTAAGGCAGAAATCTGTCATAGAAGGAAAATTCAAATATTTTCCACTAAAATGAGTGATGGAAAAGTGGTAAGACTGCATCTGACAAAGGTGGGAAAATTACAAGACCCAGAAAAACAAAGCAGTCCTGTTGAGATTTCAGCTCTCACAGGTTTCACTGTATATATATCATATTTTATCTTATATATCTATCACTGTATTTATGATTCTTTTTATCTGCTTTATTTAATTTTCTGTCTCTTGACTATTTTTTTTTCCTTTTCCTCAATGTCTCCAGTTGTATCTATTCTGCCTTGAACACCTTGTAATTTAGTGTTTATTTCCAAGATGATTTTGCATTTTTCTTCAGTTTTGTTTCTGAGTTCAGTCACTCTCATTTTATACCTTTGGGTTTTTTGTTGTTGTTTTGCAGAGTCTATTTTGGATCTTCCTTTTTGAGTTTCTGATTTGGCATATTTATTCATATCTAAAAATGCTTATTTAAGAATGCTTAGTTTGGGCTGTGGTTTTGTAGTTTCCATCTGCTTTGTTTTTGTGGAGAATGTTTTTAAGTTTAAATGTGTAAGCTCTCTTTTTTTTTTTTCCTACTTATAAAATAAGCGTTGTCTGCTAATTTCTGCTAATTTTGAAATGTCATATCTTTTTCTGTGTCAGTAAGAATATTGTGATGTAGGCAAGGATGAGGGGTGTATTTGACATAAGTTTTCTGAATGCCATCTTCTCTTTGAATATTTAATCGCAGTCTTTAAAAATTAATAAAGCTTGTTTTGGAGGGGGAAAGGGGTGCCATATGCATTTTGATTTGTGATTCACTTTTGTTTCTGTAGACTGTGTAATTTCCAAGACTTGCTCCCTTCTTTCCCTTTACCGCCAAGCCTTTGAGGAGTCCTTTTCCTTTCTAAGTCATCCTCTATTCTCAGAGTGGTGTCTTTTTAAGGTTTCTACCAATAATTCTGTACATTCTCAAGCCCCTTTCTATGAGTTCCTCAATACCTCAGTAGCCAGTGCTCTGAACCACCAGACCCCAGAACTGATCAAAGGAGGGATTTAGGATGTGAGTCTCTTTATTAGGATAATTTTTATCTGCTTTCTCTTATATCTAGTTCTCTCATCCTCTCTTCTTTTCTTTTTTCCACATAGTCTCTGCCATAGTCTCCTGTCTGGTGTGATTTCTGGAGATTGCTATGCTGTTTTTAGGTGTTGTTTCCCAACTTACACATAGTCGGTGTTCTATAGTATTCTCTGGTCCCTAATTTTGCTCTGAGTGTGGGGTTTGGGCAGCTTTATTTGCTGTCTTTTTTGGTCTGATTTGTTATTTTCATTGAGTAAGTGGAGATATTTATTTGGGTATTGAGGTAGCCATGAGTTGGAATCAACTCAATGGTACCCAACAATAACAACAACAAACACCGTTATCCTATGGAAACTTAGAAGTCTCTTGTATATTCCTAAAATTGACATCTTCATATATTTTCTTCATAATATTAATACCATGTATTCATAGACATTTTATTTTACTCACAACACTTGTGTTTATAGTCATTCAATCATTCTTTGACATAAGCATATTTTCAAATGAGAAAACTGAGTCTCGAAAAGGATAAATGAATTTTTCAATGTCAAACCTACATATAGTGGAAGAATTCAAATTTAAATTGAGTTTCCCTGACTTCAGATCTAATTTTATTTCCATATCATCATTTTCATGAATGTAGTAATTTATTGAGGTTCTTCTTAGAAAAATTACAATGAAAAAATAAACAATTTCTAAAACATTTCCCAAATATTCTCCAAAATAAGGTAATGATTCCCACGTAAGGCACTGGAAATAGTGAAATGTTGTTACAATTTTTTTTAAGTGTGTGTGCATCAACACATCCAAGAACTTTATCTACTCACTCTGAACAATGCAATGATACTAAATTGTGAAAGACTATATGAAGAGGTCAGTGCTATCTCAAGTCAGTTATCACATTCAATCCCACTTAAATTCATGATATATTAGAGTAAAAGGTAGCAGGAATGATGCTATACACCCTAGCTTATTACTGAGAATCACTGACCAGTGGTGTACAGAATCAGCCAATGACTATAGAAAAGAAGGTCAAATTGAAAGATATTTTCACCCATAAATTTTGTGTTTAATGAAGGAAATTGTGTTGACATTTATCAGATATAATTGTTGCTAAATGTTTGCAATTTTATAAGAGTAAGAAAGAATTTGAAAAAAATATTGAATTGGGGTAATTAAGTCCTATCCCTAATTCTGATAATAATTCCATTCATTTTAGCAAGTAACTTTATTTTCTTATACCTTCAGGTACTGAGTTGATCTATACGGTTCTTTCTACTTTTAATATTTTTCAATTATGGTGTTGGTGAAGAATACTGAATACAGCATGGACTGCCAGAAGAATGAACAAGTCTGTTTGGGAAGAATTATAGCCAGAGTGCTTTGTGGATGGTGAGACTTCATCTCACATACTTTGGACATGTTAACAGGAGGGACCAGTCCCTGCAGAAGGACTTCATGCTTGGTTAGGTAGAGGGTCAGTGAAAAAGAGGAAGACCCCTGACAAGATGTATTGATGCAGTGGCTACAACAATGTGCTCAAACATAGCAATGATTGTGAAGATAGTGTAGAATCGGGCAGTGCTTTGTTCTGTTGTACTTAGCGTCACCATGGGTTGGAACTGATGCAACAGGACCTAACAACAATAAAAATAAGCAGCCTTGTGACAGAGTGTTTCTATAGATAAAGTCATCTTAAGGAACAAGAATAGTATGGAACTAGGAAAAGAATAGCTTTACTGAAGCCTAAAATGATCAGACTGTCTGAAGCATGATCTGTTCTGGATGACAATTTTAGGAGGGACATTGGCAAACTGGAGTGTATCTGAAGAAGGGCACTTTGAAAATCATATAATTTAAGGGACTATTAAAGGACTTGGATATGTTTGATATAGTAAAAATATTTGAGGTAAAATAAATGCTTCAATTATTTGAAGGACTAACTTCTGGAAGGCAGATTAAGATCTAATTTATACTATTCAGAGAAAACTGAGGCCAGTAAAGGGAGATATACAGTGTTGGTTCCATTTAATAACATTTTTCTAACAAAGATAGAAATATGCTGCCTTTTTAAGTAGCGACTTTCCCTCCCACTGGAAATGCCTAGGTGGAGTACAGATAATCAACTCTTGGGAAGTTATTTGGAAGGTCCCTGCACTATGTTGCCTAGATGTTCTCTAAGACAGCAGTTCCCAACCATGGCTAGATCAAAATCACACTGAGAAACTTTTCAAAAATATAGGTTCTGGAAACCTATGCCATAGCCTCCACTTCTGGAAATCTAAGGCAGAGAGAATGAAAGAGAGAGAAAGGAATGGGATAAGAATTGAGATGAAGGCAGGGCCTGACTCATGCAGGGACCATAAATAACATATCAGGGATTTTGTACTTGATCCTAAGAGTAAAGGAAACCACTGCTGGTTTTAAAGCATGTGTGTATGTGAGTGGAATGTGAGTACTAAGTACCCAGATCCGAGTCGCATTTTTAAATGATAATCCTGACTACTTTGTAGAAAATAGATCCACAGTGAGACAAAAGGAACATGAGAAATTTTGGTATCACAGATAAGAATGATATAGAATTAGAGAGGAAAAAATACATGTGAGCTATTTTTAGGAGATATAGTAAGCAGGACTTTGTAATGGATTTGACTTGAGGGCAAAGGGTAGTAGTGTGTCCTCAAACACAATTTCTCCGCTTGGGTCTTGTGCAATTGAGTGAATGGCAGTACCATTCACTGGAACAGAGCCACTGAATAATAAAAAATGTGAAGAGGACATTATGATTTAGTCTTGGATATGTTGAGATTTCAGATGCCTTTGAGATAATGAAATACATTTATTGAATAAACTGTGGCATATGTGAGTCTGAAAGTCTGAGGAAAGGCAAAACAACCTGGTTCCCTTCTACTGCTAAGTATCCTGTAAAGAAAGAAAGGCCCATACAAATCATGCTTAGATAACAGCTTTAGCAATTTCAGAGTATATTTAACGTTAGATTTATCAGGATTATTGGCATCTTGCCTGCTAGAGGAAGTACAGCCAGAATGCTCCTCAGAAAGGAGGGTGGTGAGATTTCATCTTACATACTTTGGATATGTTACCAGGGGGGACTAGTCCTTGGAGAAGACATTATGCTTGGTAAAGTAGAGGGTAAGTGAAAAAAAGGATGGCCCTCAACGTGACGGATTGACTCAGTGGCTGCAACAATGGGCTCAAGCTGTCTTTTTTGGTCTGATTTGTTATTTTCAGAATCAACCTGATGACACTTAACAATAGCAGTAACAACCCTGCTGGTGTCATCTATTAATTAAATCAAACAGGATTTTTAAGAACAAAGATAAAGATGAAAGCTCTTAGAGTTGTGGTTAACATGCTTGGCTATGTCTGCAGCCATACTACAATGATTATTTGATAACAAGATAGCTCGTGCACTCTTGTGGGAGCTGAAAGGACTTCAAAGAAATCTTCTCCCATCTTCCTTCGTTTCTGCAGGAGAGAAGGCAGGAGCATGTGGAGTGAGCGAATAGGATATGTAAGCTGAGAAAGGAATCCAAATAAATTGCAGGGGAGTGATGGAAGGGAATAAAACACACACACACACACACACATACACACAAACAGTATCTCTGGCAAACAGGTAAGTTTAAAAAAAAATTGGGAATAATACAAGAAGAAAAAAGCAGCCACAGCTATGTTAGAAGTTTCCTCTCTATTATTAGTTGGCAATCTGTGATAAAACATGGTTCCAGTCACACCATTTCCTAATAAAAATTTCACTGGCAAAATAAACACTGAAAAAGTCCGAGAAGCATCTCTAATTAGAAAGCCAGGAGCGGTGGCATCATTAGGGTTGGTGTCACCTAATACGGTAACTCAAGGTGCCACCTCCCTCATGGACCTACTCCAGAACCAGACCATACAAAATCCTTAGCAATGTTTTTTGTACTAATGTTACTCATAAATCGTAATTCCCATATATTACTCCTACTTTTCCTTTAATTACTACTCCATTCTTAAAAAAAGTTATTGGGGGGCACACTTCCTGCAGTGGAGGCTCCAGAGGCTGAGGCAAGATGAGTCAAAGTCAAAGTGGTGATCATGGTCCTGGAGGTGGCAAGAAGGATGACAAGGACAAGAAAAAGAAATATGAACATCCAGTACCAACTAGAATGGGGAAAAAGAAGAGGAAAATGAAAGGACAAGATGCTACCAGCAAACTGCCACTGGTGGCACCTCACACTCAGTGACAGTTAAAATTATTGAAACTACAGAGAATTAAAGACTACCTTCTCATGGAAGAAGAATTCATTAGAAATCAAGGGCAAATGAAGCCACTTGAAGAAAAGCAAGAGGAGGAGAGATCAAAGGTGAATGACCTGAGGGGGACCCTGATGTTGGTAGGAACTTTGGAGGAGATCACCGATGACAGTCATGCCATCATGTCTACAACAGTGGGATCAGAACGTTACCTCAGCGCCCTTTCATTTACAGACAAGGATCTGCTGGAGCCAGGCTGCTCTGTCTTGCTTAAACACAAGGTGCATGTGGTGACAGGGGTGCTGGTGGATGGCACCGATCCCCTGGTTATGGTAGTGAAGGTAGAAAAGGCCCCCCAGGAGACCTATGCTAACTGTGAGATTGGACAATCAAACTCAGGAAGTTAAGAAATCTGTGGAACTTCCTTTCAATTACCCTGAATATTATGAAGAGATGAGTATAAAACCCTCTAAAATGGACCCCTAGGGGGATTTCTTATGACCCACCTGGCACAGGTAAAACATTGTTAGCCAAAGGAGTAGCAAACCAAACCTCAGCCACTTTCTTCAGAGTGGTTGGCTGTGAACTTATCCAGAAGTAACTAGGAGATGGGCCCAAACTCATGTGGGAATTGTTTTGAGTTGCTGAGGAACATGTACCATCCACTGTGTTTATAGATGAAATTGATGCCATTGGGACAAAAAAAAATATGACTCAAATTCTGGTGGCAAGAGAGAAATTCAGCAAATGATGTTGGAACTGTTAAACATGTTGGATGGATTTGATTCAAGGGGAGATGTGAAAGTTATCATGGCCACAAACTGAATAGAAACTTTAGACCCAGCACTTACCAGTCCAGGCCACATTGAGAGGAAGATAGAGTTCCCCCTGCCCAAAGAGACGAAGACGACTCACATCCTTCAGATTCACACAAGCAGGGTGATGTTGGCCGATATCATAACCTTGGACGACTTGATCATGGCTACAGATGACCACTCTGGTGCCGACATCAAAGCACTCTGTACAGAAGCTGGTCTTGTGGCCTTGAGAGAACATAGAATGAAAGTCACAAAAGAAGACTTCAAAAAATCAAAAGAAAATGTTCTTTATAAAAAATGAGAAGGCACCCGTGAGGGGCTCTATCCTAAGTGAACTACAAAGCCTTCAAGAAGTGACTAAGAGTTTTCTCAAGCCCTCAGAGGGCTGGGCTTGGGGATGTTGCCCAGAGGATCCATATCTCAGTTGATTTTTGTCAGCCAAAATTTCTGTGTACCTTTTTGCTTGTGGTGTATAGTATATCCAGTGGGCTGCACCTATGTGTCATTCACCATGCAGCCCTGTTCCCAATAAAGCTACTCTTTTAGAGGAAAAAAAAAAAAGTTATTGATATAGGTTCACAAACACTAATTACCACAATATTGTAGCTAAAACATCAAAATTTGAGGAACTTGGCGACTGCAAAAACACCAGCAGCAATGAAAACAGCACACATGTGTAGCACTTGCAGAAGAAACCACATGATCTGAAGCATCATTGTAATCAGGAAATAATGACAGCTCTGCCCCGAGCACATTAGAAAGTTCAAATAGTAAATTAGCATAGAGTTTTAGCCTTGTAGGTATATTGATACATGTAAGCTGGGCTTATGAAAAATGTTTTTGCTGTCAGAACTACAGGGATATTTTTATAAAAAATAATAAATTTCTGCTGAAACACTGCACAAAAATTTTACAGACTGTCATTTGTCACCCCCCTGACAGTGTCACCTGGTGCAGTCCACACCTCCTGCACTCCTGTAGAGACACCATATCTCTGGAAGGAATCTGTTCTGTTAGTTTTCTGGGCAATTGGCTACAGAAAGAGATGCGAAGACTATGTGTTACAGTGGTTCATTTAGGAGCTTACAGGGATTGACTAGGCACTATACCCGTGTGGCTTTACCAGGTGAAGTGAGCTAACTACCAGCAAACACTGAAGGAAATTTGAAACTTGATCACACCAGCTGTTCCTAGGCCTCAGATTTCCCATATTCACTTTATTTTCCCTTTCACAATTTTGGATATTTTTATTAATTTTATTGTATGCGTGCCCTTTATTGTTAATCATCTCAATTCCTACTTAGAAAGTGACATAAGTAAAGTGTGTAACAAGTGAGACTAAGTAGGTTTGAGTCTTAACTGCTCATGTATCCAAAATCTGTTTTGTTATTTCAACAATTCCATTTGGCATTCTTTTGCTCACGCCCCCTCACACGCTCTGGGCTCCTATCACTTTATGGAAAAAAATGCGAAGCGAAATACCCAAAGGCAAGGGAAAACCAAAGTCACCAAGCCACGTACTGTAGTCCCAGGTGGGCAATTAACCACTTCAGTGCCGCCGTAGTACAAGCTTGCCTTGCACATCTAAGCTGGTGACTCAACACACTTTCTCTGAGTTTTCTCCCTGATCCTTTTTTACCCTGCTCTGAGGCAGTGACGGAGCTCCTCACAGTGTTCTCACTAATTATCTCTGACATGCAGTTGGCAACCTTATTTGTGAGGCTTTGTCTATATTCTGTGCTAGGTTGGCCTCACCCCTTGGGAGATGAGAAGATGTGTGTCTTTGAATCAAAAGATCTGAAAATGCAGTCAAGATGTACTCCTGTGATCCCTTAATATACTTTAAGCCAGGGGCCCTTTTATTGTCTCTCAAACAACATCTCCCAAATGCACTGCAGTGTCAGCCTATTCTTCAAAGTGCCCTTGCAGAGAGCACCTGACGTCTACAGCTGCAAGGAAAAGCAAAGGACAAACTCACCCCTGCTGCTCATCACTCAGGGCATGGGAATACATCAGGAGGAGATGCTAATTTTCTCCCTGAGATTGGGGGTCAGTGTACAATGTCTCTCAATTCCAAAATTTCCCAATGCTTGCTGAAGACAGTAGTTTGTACGGGTATGTTTTTTTTGGCATGGCATTGATTTTTCCAACAACATCTCCCATGTGGAAATTGAGACAAAATAAAGCTGAATAAAATATAATGTCTCTTGCTCGAAGGTTTAGGGATTTGAGTAGGTGGATGCTCTCCTCCTTCCCTACTCCCCTTCTCCCCATCCAGGCTCCTTTACCTCGTCTTCACTGTTGCCTCCAGGAGAACCTGTGGTACCTATGGCTCAACCGCTGATTTTAGAACAAGGACAATCAACTCAAGTCCTGATAACTGAAGCTCAAAGTGGTTTCTTTAGCCTGAAATTATGTATTTAGCTTGTTGTTGTTGTTGTTAGGTGCCATTGAGTCAGTTCCTACTCATAGCGACCCTATGCACAACAGAACGAAACACTGCCCAGTCCTGAGCCGTCCTTACAATCATTGTTATGCTTGAGCTCCTTGTTGCAGCCACTGTGTCAATCCACCTTGTTGAGGGTCTTCCTCTTTTCTGCTGACCCTGTACTCTGCCAAGCATGATGTCCTTCTCCAGGGACTGATCCCTCCTGACAACATGTCCAAAGTATGTAAGACGCAGTCTCGCCATCCTTGCCTCTAAGGAGCATTCTGGCTGTACTTCTTCTAAGACAGATTTGTTCATTCTTTTGGCAGTCCATGGTATATTCAATATTCTTTGCCAGCTCTACACTTTAAAGGTATCAATTCTTTTTCGGTCTCCCTTATTCATTGTCCAGCTTTCATATGCATATGATGTGACTGAAAACACCATGTTTGAGTTTTTTGTATATTATAAAATATAAACTTAAATAGAAATTTGGCAAGTATCTGAACAATTATACTGTTGACCATGTATTTAGCTTAGTCAGCAGTATAATTGTTCGGATAATTGCCAAATTTCTATTTAAGTTTATATTTTAAAATATATAAAAATGCCTTTAGTTACCATAGGAGATATTCTGTCTGCCTTTCAGGCCCATGTCAGGTCATATGAATATAAAAGCATAACCGGAGGCGGAGCCAAGATGGCGGACTAGGCAGACGCTACCTCGGATCCCTCTTACAACAAAGACTGGGAAAAACAAGTGAATCGATCACATACATAACAATCTACGAACCCTGAACAACAAACACAGATTTAGAGACGGAGAACGAACTAATACGGGGAAGCAGCGATTGTTTCCAGAGCCTGGAGCCAGCATACCAGTCAGGTACGGCACAAGCACAGAGAGCTGCTCCACCCCCCTGAACTAACCCCGGGAGGGGGACCAGCCGGTTCCGCGGGCGGCGTGGGACGCAGCCGGTAGGAGAAGTCCCCGGGAGGCAGTGACTGGTCTTGGAGCAGAAGGAGCAGCGTCCGAGCCGGGGAACCGTCCTGCAGGGATTTGCACTGGACGCAGGCGGCTTCATTAACACCTGAATAGCCTGAGCCAGGGGGAGAACTCTGATAGGGATCTGACTGCATTTTTTTTTTAGCAGATTTTCTGGAAAAACTAGTTTCCCAGTGATGGCTCGGAGACAACAATCCATATCAAACCACTTAAAGAAGCAGACCATGACAGCTTCTCCAACCCCCCAAACAAAAGAATCAAAATCTTTCCCAAATGAAGATACAATCTTGGAATTATCAGATACAGAATATAAAAAACTAATTTACAGAATGCTTAATGATATCACAAATGAAATTAGGATAACTGCAGAAAAAGCCAAGGAACACACTGATAAAACTGTTAAAGAACTCAAAAAGATTATTCAAGAACATAGTGGAAAAATTAATAAGTTGCAAGAATCCATAGAGAGACAACATGTAGAAATCCAAAAGATTAACAATAAAATAACAGAATTAGACAACGCACTAGGAAGTCAGAGGAGCAGACTCGAGCAATTAGAATGCAGACTGGGACATCTGGAGGACCAGGGAATCAACACCAACATAGCTGAAAAAAAATCAGAGAAAAGAATTTAAAAAAATGAAGAAACCCTAAGAATTATATGGGACTCTATCAAGAAGGATAACCTGCGGGTGATTGGAGTCCCAGAACAGGGAGGGGGGACAGAAAACACAGAGAAAATAGTTGAAGAGCTCCTGACACAAAACTTCCCTGACATCATGAAAGACGAAAGGATATCTATCCAAGATGCTCATCGAATCCCATTTAAGATTGATCCAAAAAGAAAAACACCAAGACATATTATCATCAAACTCACCAAAACCAAAGATAAACAGAAAATTTTCAAAGCAGCCAGGGAGAAAAGAAAGGTTTCCTTCAAGGGAGAATCAATAAGAATATGTTCTGACTACTCAGCAGAAACCATGCAGGCAAGAAGGGAATGGGACGACATATACAGACCACTGAAGGAGAAAAACTGCCAGCCAAGGATCATATATCCAGCAAAACTCTCTCTGAAATATGAAGGCGAAATTAAGATATTTACAGACAAACACAAGTTTAGAGAATTTGCAAAAACCAAACCAAAGCTACAAGAAATACTAAAGGATATTGTTTGGTCAGAGAACCAATAATATCAGATATCAGCACAACACAAGGTCACAAAACAGAACGTCCTGATATCAACTCAAATAGGGAAATCACAAAAACAAACAAATTAAGATTAATTAAAAAAAAAAATAAATACACATAACAGGGAATCATGGAAGTCAATAGGTAAAAGATCACAATAATCAAAAAGAGGGACTAAATACAGGAGACATTGAACTGCCAGATGGAGAGTGATACAAGGCGATATAGAACAATACAAGTTAGGTTTTTACTTAGAAAAATAGGGGTAAATAATAAGGTAACCACAAAAAGGTATAACAACTCTATAACTCAAGATAAAAACCAAGAAAAACGTAACAACTCAACTAACATAAAGTCAAGCACTATGAAAATGAGGATCTCACAATTTACTAAGAAAAACGCCTCAGCACAAAAAAGTATGTGGAAAAATGAAATTGTCAACAACACACATAAAAAGGCATCAAAATGACAGCACTAAAAACTTATTTATCTATAATTACCCTGAATGTAAATGGACTAAATGCACCAATAAAGAGACAGAGAGTCACAGACTGGATAAAGAAACACGATTCATCTATATGCTGCCTACAAGAGACACACCTTAGACTTAGAGACACAAACAAACTAAAACTCAAAGGATGGAAAAAAGTATATCAAGCAAACAATAAGCAAAAAAGAAGAGGAGTAGCAATATTAATTTCTGACAAAATAGACTTTAGACTTAAATCCACCACAAAGGATAAAGAAGGACACTATATAATGATAAAAGGGACAATTGATCAGGAAGACATAACCATATTAAATATTTATGCACCCAATGACAGGGCTGCAAGATACATAAATCAAATTTTAACAGAATTGAAAAGCGAGATAGATACCTCCACAATTATAGTAGGAGACTTCAACACACCACTTTCGGAGAAGGACAGGACATCCAGTAAGAAGCTCAACAGAGACACGGAAGATCTAATTACAACAATCAACCAACTTGACCTCATTGACTTATACAGAACTCTGCACCCAACTGCTGCAAAATATCCTTTTTTTTCTAGCGCACATGGAACATTCTCTAGAATAGACCACATATTAGGTCATAAAACAAACCTTTGCAGAGTCCAAAACATCGAAATATTACAAAGCATCTTCTCAGACCACAAGGCAATAAAACTAGAGATCAATAACAGAAAAACTAGGGAAAAGAAATCAAATACTTGGAAAATGAACAATACCCTCCTGAAAAAAGACTGGGTTATAGAAGACATCAAGGAGGGAATAAGGAAATTCTTAGAAAGCAACGAGAATGAAAATACTTCCTATCAAAACCTCTGGGACACAGCAAAAGCAGTGCTCAGAGGCCAATTTATATCAATAAATGCACACATACAAAAAGAAGAAAGAGCCAAAATCAGAGAACTGTCCCTACAACTTGAACAAATAGAAAGTGAGCAACAAAAGAATCCATCAGGCACCAGAAGGAAACAAATAATAAAAATTAGAGCTGAACTAAATGAATTAGAGAACAGAAAAACAATTGAAAGAATTAACAAAGCCAAAAGCTGGTTCTTTGAAAAAATTAACAAAATTGATAAACCATTGGCTAGACTGACTAAAGAAATACAGGAAAGGAAACAAATAACCCGAATAAGAAATGAGAAGGGCCACATCACAACAGAACCAAATGAAATTAAAAGAATCATTTCAGATTATTATGAAAAATTGTACTCTAACAAATTTGAAAACCTAGAAGAAATGGATGAATTCCTGGAAAAACACTACCTACCTAAACTAACACATTCAGAAGTAGAACAACTAAATAGACCCATAACAAAAAAAGAGATTGAAACGGTAATCAAAAAACTCCCAACAAAAAAAAGCCCTGGCCCGGACGGCTTCACTGCAGAGTTCTACCAAACTTTCAGAGAAGAGTTAACACCACTACTACTAAAGGTATTCCAAAGCATAGAAAATGACGGAATACTACCCAACTCATTCTATGAAGCCACCATCTCCCTGATACCAAAACTAGGTAAAGACATTACAAAAAAAGAAAATTATAGACCTATATCCCTCATGAACATTGATGCAAAAATCCTCAACAAAATTCTAGCCAATAGAATCCAACAACACATCAAAAAAATAATTCACCCTGATCAAGTGGGATTTATACCAGGTATGCAAGGCTGGTTTAATATCAGAAAAACCATTAATGTAATCCATCACATAAATAAAACAAAAGACAAAAACCACATGATCTTATCAATTGATGCAGAAAAGGCATTTGACAAAGTCCAACACCCATTCATGATAAAAACTCTTACCAAAATAGGAATTGAAGGAAAATTCCTCAACATAAAAAGGGCATCTATGCAAAGCCAACAGCCAATATCACTCTAAATGGAGAGAACCTGAAAGCATTTCCCTTGAGAACGGGAACCAGACAAGGATGCCCTTTATCACCGCTCTTATTCAACATCGTGCTAGAAGTCCTAGCCAGGGCAATTAGGCTAGACAAAGAAATAAAAGGTATCCGGATTGGCAAGGAAGAAGTAAAGTTATCACTATTTGCAGATGACATGATTATATACACAGAAAACCCTAAGGAATCCTCCAGAAAACTACTGAAACTAATAGAAGAGTTTGGCAGAGTCTCAGGTTATAAAATAAACATACAAAAATCACTTGGATTCCTCTACATCAACAAAAAGAACACCGAAGAGGAAATCACCAAATCAATACCATTCACAGTAGCCCCCAAGAAGACAAGATACTTAGGAATAAATCTTACCAAGGATGTAAAAGACCTATACAAAGAAAACTACAAAGCTCTACTACAAGAAATTCAAAAGGACATACTTAAGTGGAAAAACATACCCTGCTCATGGATAGGAAGACTTAACATAGTAAAAACGTCTATTCTACCAAAAGCCATCTATACATTTAACGCACTTCCGATGCAAATTCCAATGTCATATTTTAAGGGGATAGAGAAACAAATCACCAATTTCATATGGAAGGGAAAGAAGCCCCGGATAAGCAAAGCACTACTGAAAAAGAAGAAGAAAGTGGGAGGCCTCACCTTACCTGACTTCAGAACCTACTATACAGCCACAGTAGTCAAAACAGCCTGGTATTGGTACAACAGACACATAGACCAATGGAACAGAATTGAGAACCCAGCCATAGATCCATCCACGTATGAGCAGCTGATATTTGACAAAGGACCAGTGTCAATTAACTGGGGAAAAGATAGCCTTTTTAACAAATGGTGCTGGCATAACTGGATATCCATTTGCAAAAAAATGAAACAGGACCCATACCTCACACCATGCACAAAAACTAACTCCAAGTGGATCAAAGACCTAAACATAAAGACTAAAACGATAAAGATCATGGAAGAAAAAATTGGGACAACCCTAGGAGCCCTAATACAAGGTATAAACAGAATACAAAACATTACCAAAAATGATGAAGAGAAACCCGATAACTGGGAGCTCCTAAAAATCAAACACCTATGCTCATCTAAAGACTTCTCCAAAAGAGTAAAAAGACCACCTACAGACTGGGAAAGAATTTTCAGCTATGACATCTCCGACCAGCGCCTGATCTCTAAAATCTACATGATTCTGTCAAAACTCAACCACAAAAAGACAAACACCCAATCAAGAAGTGGGCAAAGGATATGAACACACATTTCACTAAAGAAGATATTCAGGCAGCCAACAGATACATGAGAAAATGCTCTCGATCATTAGCCATTAGAGAAATGCAAATTAAAACTACGATGAGATTCCATCTCACACCAGCAAGGCTAGCATTAATCCAAAAAACACAAAATAACAAATGTTGGAGAGGCTGCGGAGAGATTGGAACTCTCATACACTGCTGGTGGGAATGTAAAATGGTACAACCACTTTGGAAATCCATCTGGCGTTATCTTAAACAGTTAGAAATAGAACTACCATACAACCCAGAAATCCCACTCCTAGGAATATACCCTAGAGATACAAGAGCCTTCATACAAACAGATATATGCACACCCATGTTTATTGCAGCTCTGTTTACAATAGCAAAAAGTTGGAAGCAACCAAGGTGTCCATCTACGGATGAATGGGTAAATAAATTGTGGTATATTCACACAATGGAATACTACGCATCGATAAAGAACAGTGACGAATCTCTGAAACATTTCATAACATGGAGGAACCTGGAAGGCATTATGCTGAGCGAAATTAGTCAGAGGCAAAAGGACAAATATTGTATAAGACCACTATTATAAGATCGTGAGAAATAGTAAACCTGAGAAGAACACATACTTTTGTGGTTATGAGGTGGGGAGGGAGGGAGGGTGGGAGAGGGTTTTTTATTGATTAATCAGTAGATAAGAACTGCTTTAGGTGAAGGAAAGACAACACTCAATACATGGAAGGTCAGCTCAATTGGACTGGACCAAAAGCAAAGAAGTTTCTGGGATAAAATGAATGCTTCAAAGGTCAGCGGAGCAAGGGCGGGGGTCTGGGGAACATGGTTTGCGGGGACTTCTAAGTCAATTGGCAAAATAATTCTATTATGAAATCATTCTGCATCCCACTTTGAAATGTGGCGTCTGGGGTCTTAAATGCTAACAAGCGGCCATCTAAGATGCATCCATTGGTCTCAACCCACCTGGAGCAAAGGAAAATGAAGAACACCAAGGCCACACGACAACTAAGAGCCCAAGAGACAGAAAGGGCCACATGAACCAGAGACCTACATCATCCTGAGACCAGAAGAACTAGTTGGTGCCCGGCCACAATCGATGACTGCCCTGACAGGGAGCACAGCAGAGGACCCCTGAGGGCACAGGAGATCAGTGGGATACAGACCCCAAATTCTCATAAAAAGACCAAACTTAATGGTCTGACTGAGACTGGAGGAATCCCGGCGGCCATGCTCCCCAGACCTTCAGTTGACACAGGACAGGAACCATCCCCGAAGACAACTCATCAGAAATGAAAGGGACTGGTTAGCGGGTGGGAGAGAGACGCTGATGAAGAGTGAGCTAATGATATCAGGTGGACACTCGAGATTGTGTTGGCAACTCTTGTCTGGAGGGGGGATGGGAGGATAAAGAGAGAGGGAAGCCGGCAAAATTGTCAAGAAAGGAGAGACTGAAAGGGCTGACTCAAGAGGGGGAGAGCAAGTGGGAGTAGGGAGTGGGATGTATGTAAAGCTTATATGTGACAGACTGATTGGATTTGTAAACGTTCACTTGAAGCTTAATAAAAGTTATTAAAAAAAAAAAAAGCATAACCAACTCTCATCTTTTATATCACAGGTCAACACAATTATTTCTACCAGGTAATAAATACTTTAGGCTTTGCAGCTTACATACCATCTCTGCCACAGTTTCTTCTCCTTCTCTTTCTCTTCCTCCTCTTCCTCCTAACAATGATTTTTGGTTGTTGTTAGTTGCCATCATGTCGACTGTGAGTCACCGTGACCCCATGTGTACAGAGCTAAACTGCTCCATTGGGTTTTCAAGGCTGTGGAAGTAGATCACCAGGTCTGTCTTCAGATGTGCTTCTGGGTGAGTTCAAACCACCAACTTTTGCTGGTAGTCAAGTGCTCAACCATTTGTGCCACCCAGGGATCCAACAATGCTTTAAAAAGTAAAGTCTTTCTTAGCTCAAGGGCCATACAAAAACAAACAAACAGCAACAGTTAGTAGACTGGACTTGGCCCTCAGGTTGTAGTCAGTATACTTCTGTTTTAGATTATCTGGGATTAAAACTGCAACCTTACCTTGGCTTTTAATTCAGACTAAGGTACATGTTAGGGGAGTATTTTACCCTCCACTCTTAATGTTTCCTTCCGTGTACCTGGAGCTCCATGAATCACAACACCCAAGGCTTCCCTCTGCTCCTTTACTCACCCTGTTTCAGGGGAAGTACAGTGTCTGATTTGACGGTAAATTAGGAAAAAATAACTGAGTGTGGTTGGCTCAGTTCAACCCTGTTTCCTCCGGGGTACGAGCTGACCAGTGAATAATATACACAAAAATCCCTTCTAATGGGAGGCAAAAAGTAAACACAATAAGTATAAGTAGCTTTAAAATGATAAGTGTTAAAGGAGAAAACAAACCAGAGAGGGGAAATATGAGAAGTCGCAGGTGGGAGGGCTGAAATTTGAAATAAGGTATCCAGGGATGGCCTCACTGAGAGAGCGATTGTGCCTAACACCAGAAGAAAGTAGGAGCAGGAAGCATGTGTGTATCTTAGCGGGGAGACCATTCCCAGCAGATTATTCAGGGATAGTGCCCAGGGCCTGAGGCAGGACAATACCTGCTGAGTTTAAAGGGCAAAGAATCCAGGGTACTTGGAGCAGGAAAATAACATGATTTGATTTATGCTTTAACAAAATCACTTTGGCTCCTGTGATAAGAATAGCTTGCTGGAGGTTGCAGGGCTGAAACAAGGAGTAGAGTTAGGAGGCTATTGCAATAATCCAGGGGAGAGATGATGGTGCCAGCAGAGAAGGTAGTGAGAAGGAGTTGAATTTTGAACATTTGTGAAAAAAAGCTGGCAAAATTTGCTGATAGGTTAGCTGGAGTGTTAGAAAAAGACAAACATCAAGAACAACTTCAAGGATTTTGGCCTGTGCAACTGAAGGATAGATTTGCCATTAACTGAGGTGGGAAAGAAGCTGTGAGAGGACACTGAAGACTAGGAGCCCAGTTTTAGACACATTGAGTTTGAGATGCCTATGAGACATCCAAGTGGGAATCTTGAGTAGGGCATTGAATACACGATTCTGGAGCTCAGAAGTCCAAGAATGACATCAACTAAGAAATGGCATTTGAAATCATGGAACTGGATGAGATTATCCAGAGACTGAGTAAAGATAGAAACTCGGTGTTATTCAAGGACAAAGCTCTGGGCCACTCCGATATTTAGAATTGGAAGCAAGAACAATAAACAGTAAAGGAGTCTAAGAGAGGTAGGGGAAAAATTAATTAGGTGGGGCTAACTACGTTCCAGGTACAAGTTTCATTGATCATTCTCTGGGGCTGGCCTGGATCCATACCCGCCTTTAGCTAATGTTATTGTTGATGCATGCTGTCAACTGGATACTGATTCATACCGACCCTATAGGACTGAGTAGAACTGTTCCATAGGGTTTGCAAGGCTGTAATCTTTACAGAAGCATACTGTCACATCTTTCTCCTGTGGAGTGACCAGTGAATTCAAACCACCGACCTTTCAGTTAATAGCCAAGCGCTTAACCACTGTGCCACCACAGCTCTAAAACCATGTCTTTCAAGCTGATCTCAAGTGCCACTTTGTTTTATTTCACAAATTGTTCAGAAACTGGGTGGGAAAAGTGGTTCTATATGTTAGGATTCTCTTGAGGACTCCTAAAAGAAGAGAAAAATGGAATATGTGCATTTTGCTTGGAGAATTAAAGAAATTGTTCTAAAATTTTTAAGCCAAGAACCAAACTTATGAGATACTAAGGGTACAACATTACTTTTTCAACAAAAAAAGGAAATCTATTGTAAAAACATATCATAGCATATTTGCCCAATGTTTAGGTTTACTTTCCCTTTAAGACTCACTCTTTGAAAACTAAAGAGCTATTCTTGGTGTTCTTTGGAATTCTATAATTCAGCAACTGGTTAAGGTCATGTAGCCTACTACTTGGTAGGAAAGTGATCTTACATGAATGCTGACATTTTTCTTTTACTAAGCATATCTGAATAGCGTATTTACAAAGTCGTTTGTAGGCACAGCTGAACTCACTTGGGACCAGTAATCAACATTGCTGAAAGGATTGAGTAGCATGTGTGGGTTTGGAATAAGCCTAAGTGTGAAAAGAAGAAGGAGAAAAATAACATGAAGTATTCATGCCAAAGCGATTACATCTAAAGGAACCCTTGACTACACAGAATTTCAAATCTTTGCTTTTCTGGCTCTAACATTCCACGAGTTTTCCTAGGACAAGCATGCTTCCTCTCTTGTTTTAGCAAAACTTCTTACCTTAAAAATTATTTTAGCTAAATCTATTCTTTGTAGTAAAAACTACCCTTTTAATTAAAAACAGTATTGCATGCTCATGGTACAACATTTAGATAGTACTGAAAGTTGTAAAGAGAAAATAGAAAACAAGCCATAATTCCAAGTATAATCCCAATATAAATCCCAATATACATATCATCAATATTTTGCTGCCTAAACCTCTAGATCTTTTTGTTGACATATACACTATTTTGGTTTATATACAAAAATGCAACACATACAAACTGTGGAAACCTTTTTACCACTTCCCAGTGTATGGTCAATTTTAGTAACTATTTTATGATCTCTTCAGGAAAATAAGGTGTATTTTCTATTTCTAGAGACTAGAGCTTAATAGATAACATTCATTAGAGTGGCCTTACTCATTTTACATTTATGTTCTCTGGATTCTTTTTGTAAGACTTCCACTGTTAAAGACCAAGATTAGGTTTTTCTGTAGTCTTTTGGTTCCATCAGCTTTTCCTGTATTTCCAAATTATTTTTTGGCCTTTTTACTTTACTTTTAATTTTGTGATATGTCTTCCTTGTAGACTGTGTTTTCCATCAGAGTTTTCCTCTTTAATGTTTTGACTTTGAATTCCACTGCGTCTGATATTAATATTGTGATCCCTAGCTTTTATTTCTTTGCATTTACTTGGTGTATTTTATCCATTTCCGAAGTCACTTTTGTGTGTGTGTGTGTGTGTGTGTCTGTATTAGATAGCACAAGCAATAGTTGGATTCTTTTGACTTAAACCAAGAGCTTTTTCTTAAGTTTTTCTTTCAATAGGTAAGTTAATTCATTCATATTTATTATAATATGGAGTACATTAATGTCTGGTCTCCTGAATCCTTATTTTACTTTTCATAAAAAATATTTTTTAATTTCTTCCTTTGTTTTCTCTCTTTCATGCTATTTTCTGTGATATTTCTTATGTTTTTATTCCTCCACCCACAACCTCTACTCCTTTTAGTTCTTTCGTTGTTTATTTTTATTTCTTAAAAAAAAAAAAAAAAACTTGAAACTTAAACAATGTTTCTCTAGTTATCAATCTTAGCAGTAAATAATGGCAATTGACTCTTTACTTTGTAAGATTAGGAAAACAGCATACATAAATTTCCTTCCACCTCCCTTTTCTTAGAGTTTTTTAAATATAATTTATTGTTATTAAGAATATATACAGCAAAACAAACACCAGTTCAACAGTTTCTACCTGTACAGTTCAGTGACATTGATTACATTCTTTGAATTATGCAACCGTTCTCATCCTCTTTTTTTGAGTTATACCTCCTGCATTAACATAAACTCATTACCCCCTTAGGTTCATAACTAATCTTTTGAGTCGCTATTGTCAATCTGATTCCATGTAGATAGATCTTAATAAGGTATAATGTGCAAGGCAGACATTTTTTACTAAGCTAAACTATTGTTTGATTTTAAGAATTCAGAGGATATTTTTGGATTAAAGTTTAAAGATTATCTCAGAACAATTGTTTTGGGGCTTCATCCAGCTTCCATGGCTCCGGAAAGTCTGGAGTCCATGAGAATTTGAAATTCCATTATGCATTTTCCCTCTCTTAATCAGATTCTTCTATAGACTCTTTGATCAAAATGTTCAGTAATGGTAGCCAGGTATAAAGTTCTTCTAGTCTCATGGCAAAGGAGACAGTTCTTCATGAAAGCAATTAGCCACACATCCATTTCCTTCTCCTACTCCTGACTCCCCTTCTTTCTATGTTGCTCCAGACAAATAGAGACCAAATACAGAACAACTGCTGTGCCTTGGGTGGCAGCTTGCAACCTTTTAAGACCTCAGGCATTACACAATGAACTAGGAGATAGAACAGAAGCACTGAACACATTATTAGGTCAATTACCTGGGATGTCCCAAGAAGCTATCGCCCTAAACCTCCAAACTAAGGAACTAAATCCCATGAGGTATTTGACTGTACATAAGCAGTCTCTTTTTTTTTTTTTTGGTAAATATATCTATAACACAATTTTTGCCAGTTCAGTGTTTTTATAGTTGTACAACTTATTAACAGCAATTACAATAATTGACTGTGCAATCCTACCCTTAATCAATGCAATTTTCCATAACCATAAACTAAAACTCAGTACTCCATAAGTAATGTCTCATTTTCCCCCTCCCTCCTACCTCTAAAAAAAAAAAAAAAAAACCTCTAGTAACCACTAATAAACTTGGTCTGTATACATTTGCCTTTTCTTGTCGTTTTGTATAAGTGAGGTCATACAATATTTGTCTTTTCATGATTAATTTATTTAACTCAGCATAATGTCTTCAAGCCCCATTCATATTATAGCATGGATTAAGACTTCATTTCTCTTACTGGCTAAGTAGTATTCCATTGTATGTCTGTACCACATTTTATTTATCCATTTATCTGTTGATAGGCATTTAGGTTGTTTCCACCTTTTGGCTATTGCCAGAATCTTTTAAAACCACTTGTAATTTTTTTTCTTCCAAGTCACTCTGGAAATTCACTGCTGTGGACTGCTGAAAGCAGAAAATATGGTGGGATAATTCAGAGGAAACGCCACTCTCCAGACACCCCAGACACCCACAGAGTACACAGTAGTGGCCTGCTCAAGATCTGGAGTAGGGTAGAAGAATAAAGTCCCTCAGAGACCTACACTGAGGGTATCTTAGTTTCCTAGTGCTGCTACAACAAAATAACACAAAGTAGGTGGCTTTAAAGAACAAAAATTTATTCTCTCACAGGTCTGGAGAGTAAAGTCTAAATCAAGTTATCAGCCATATTGATTCCCTCTGAGCATTCTGAGAAACTGTTCCATGCCTCTCTCTTAGCTTCTTGGTAGCTCCTGGCAATCCTTGGCCTTCTTTGGCTTGCAGATGCATCTTCAAATAATCTCTTCCCCTGTGTCTATTTTCCTCTTTTATAAAACACCAGTCAGATGGGATTAGGGCCCACCCTAATGTTAATCTAACTGATAACATTTCAAAGACTCTTTTTCCAAACAAGGTCACATTCACAGATACCAGATGTTAGGACTTCAATATATCTTTTAGGGAGACACAAAGAGCCAGCAAGGACTGGAGAGGAAAAAAGAAGCTTCTTAGTGACCCACAAAGCTGTCAACCTGACTGTAAAGCAAAGAGAAACCTGGCATTAACAGCTTAAGAAAAAAAAGAAATCTCTCTCTCTCTCTCTCTCTCCAGTGCCGTTGAGTCGATTCCGACTCATAGTGACCCTAAAGGACAGAGTAGAACTGCCCCATAGAGTTTCCAAGGAGGGCCTGGCAGATTTGAACTGCCAACCTTTAGGTTAGCAGCTGTAGCACTTAACCACTATACAACCAGGGTTTCCATACATACATACATACATACATATATATATATATGTGTATATGTATATGTATATATATATATATATGACCACTTCAATAGATGCAGAGAAAAGATTTGAGAAAATTGAACACCTATTTGTGGTTAAAAAAAAAAAAATACTCTCAGCCAGCTTAGAATAGAACTGAACTTTCTCTATGTGATAAAAGACAATTTTGAAAAACCTATACCTTTTTTTATATGTATACTTAATGAAGCAATAACTGAATACTTTTAACCTAAGATTTGAAACAAGATAAGAACATCTGCTCTCACCACTTCTACATAACACTGGAGGTCCTAACAATGGAATAAGCCAAGAAAAAGAAATAAAAGGCATGAATATTAGAACAGAATAAGTGAAACTATCTCCTCTACGGATGTCGTGTGTATGTGTAGAAAATTCTATAGAATCTATACACAAAATAAAGCTAATAGAAATAATAAGTGAATTTAGTAAAGTCATAGTATGCAAGTCAGTACACAAAATTCTATCTTATTTGTAAATACTAAAAACAAACAATTTAAAAGTGAAATTGAGGAAATACAATTTATAATAGCATCACAATATTAATCACCAAATAATAAAATTATCAACATACATGTGCCTCATGTACACTAAAACTAACACACATTGCTGAAAGAAACTAAAAAGACCCAAATAAGTTGAGAAACATGCATATCAATGGATTGGAAGACTCAATATCACTAAGATATACACTACCCCAAAACTGATCTGTAGATTCAACACAATCCCAAATAAAATGAGGCAGAACTTTAAAAGAAAATGACAAGCTAATTATAAGGAAATGAAGAGGAGTTAAAGTAGTCAAAATACGGAGAAAAAAAGTAGCAGGACTTATACTAACTGATTTCAAAATTTCCTAGAAACTTATAAAATGATCAAGACAGTGGGGTATTGGCATAAGGATAGGAATGTAGATGAATGGAACAGAATCAATTCAAGAAAAGACTTATGCATATACAGTCAATGAATTTTCAACCATGGCACCAAGTCAATTCAATGAGTAAAAGAAATTCTTTAAAACAGGTGCTGGGACAGCTGATTATTTTTATGGGAGAGAAATGAACCTAATTCCTACCTCACTTCATACCAAAACCTAATTCAAGATTGATTATAGGCCTATACATAAAAACAAGACTCATAAATGTTCTAGAAGAAAACACAGAATAAAGCCTTCATAACATTGGGATAGGCAAAGATTTCTTAAGACACAAAAAAAGCATAATCTTAAAAAAAAGTGATAAATTAAAATTCAGCAAAATTTAATTTTTTGCTCATCAAAAGATACCAGCCAAGGACTGAGAAAATATATTTGTAATACATATAATATGAGAAAAGACTCATGTTTAGAACATATGGAATTCTTACAAATGAACAATAAAAAATTCAAACATTTTAATGGTAAAAGTAGAAAGTATATTTTAATAAAAACTTCACAAATGAAGACATACAACTAAGCATACAAAAGATGTACCACAGGATGGAAAAACAAATTAAAAGCACAATTGTTTACCATTTCCTATCAACTGGAACAGCTAATGTCAAAAGTATAGCAACACCAAATATTGGCTAGGAGGTAGAACAACTTGAAATCTTACATACTGCCACTTTGGAGAGCTATCTGGCAGTTTCCCATAGAGTTCAATATACTACTAGTCCATGACCCAGGCATTCCAGTCCAAGGTATTTACTCAAGAAAAATAAAACCAAATGGTTACAAAAGAGTTTTACATAAACATTTATAACAATTTCATGCTTTATAGCCAAAACTGGAAACAACCTCAACAGAAAATTGGATAAATTGTGGCATGTCTATACAATGGAATACTACTTACCAGTGCAAAGGAAAGAACTTGTGATATATGAAACAACATGGATAAATTCTAAAAAATTTTGAGTGAAAAATCACACATGCACACAAGAACAGTTTATATACAAGTTTGACTTTAGTTGCTGTTAGTGGCTTTTATTGTCTTTGTCATAGTCGTCTGCTTAGATTTTTCCACAGTGAACATATATTTCTTTAGTCATTATAAACACATTAAACATTTTAAAAGTTACAGAGTTCAAATTTTTGACTACTGCAAATTTCAAAATACTCATGGGAAAATGAAACTTGAGCCTGTTGACATCATTGAAAAGACAACTATTTAGTACCAAACTGCATCGACATTGCTTTTTATTTCCCCAAATATAATTATTCCCACAAAACTTTCTTATTGCTGTGCAAAAAATATTAAAACATGATACAAAATGAAATAATTATTGGAAAGAATTACTAAAGATGAACAAAATGTGAAAGCAATGCTGTGATGCCAAAATAGCTATCCTAAACATTTGTGCTTGCTATGGCTTGCAGTTACAATTTAAAAATAGCACTTAAATATGTGTGTTAATAACATCCAGAAGGCATTTCTTTCAAGCCTGTTTGGGCTGTTGAAGGGTTTAATTTAACCACAGCGTTCATTTATGTCTAGCAGTTAAGTTTTTTCTTTTAAGCTCAAAGGAACTGTGAGTTGTAACTATGATCTAATTGGTAAGGAATGAAGAATGTTTTTCATGTTTTATAGACAACATGCACCCTGATCATTTTACAGCAGTAAATTATGAAGCGCTCCACTTGCTGTGTCTCCCTGTGGAAGCCAGGGCCTAGCTCATTAAACTATAAAAATAACTTGCTGGGCTCGGCAGCTCCTGGAAAGGCCCTCGGACAAGGTGGGTTATTTTTATTTCACTAACGCACATTCACCAGGCTGTCCAGAGTAAGTGAGATTCTTTACTGTCCCCAACTAAATCAATGTATAACTACATCTACATGTCAGAGGGGACGTGCAAAGAACCTAAACTGTTGTATAGGAAGATAATTTATTATTGATTTTTTTCAACTCTTTTTTAAAAGAAAGCAGCTACAATTCACTGGTTCCTTAGTTCCCTTCTGCAGCACGAATGATCTATCTATGCAGCACTTGTGCCGCGTCAAGCCAGGTTCCTGTGGGGAAGGAAAAGGAGGTAAGAGTCAGGAGTGCCTGGCTTCAAGGTGGCTTAAAGAGAAATAAAGAATGACCTTGCAGTCATTTAAAAACAAGGAGCAAAAAACTGTCAGGTTGGTCTGCCCCTTGTGAAAGACCTTAAAAAATTAAGTGCTAATCACCTGTTGTTTAAATATGCATATTAAACTACCTCTGACCTAATAAATCAGGTACTTAATTTTACTGGAAGAAAAGTTACCATAAATTTCTTATTTTCCTTCTAGCCTTGAAGAGCCAAATATTCAGTGGCAAGTAATTTGAAGGCCATGCCTGCAGTTTAGGACTGTAGGAAGTTAGAAAAAGACAGTGACACAAATTCAGTAACCTGCAGAGTTTACTATTGAGCACTGTAATAATTGATTCTGATCACTTTACTCTGGCTCTACGGTGAATAGACTCTTTCGTGAAGACTTACCAGCAACGATTTCAACAGAACATGCTCCCTTTACCATGACTCAAACAAGGGCCAGGTACAAAGACTGCGATTCTACATTCCAGTCCTGCCTACGACAGTTACTTTACATCTGCTCTTTTCATTTATAAAGTGAAATAAACAGTCTCTGCCGTCAGAATAGTACTAGGACTTACTGGTAAAATATTGATTAAAAAACCACCCACTGCCGTCCAGTCGATTCCGACTCGTAGTGACCTTGTAAGACGGAGTAGAACTGCCCCATAGTTTCCAAGGAGCTCCTGGCAGATTCAAACTGCCGACCTCTTGGTTAGCAGCCGTAACACATAACCACTAGGCCACCAGGGTTTCCAAATATTGATTAGCATAACACTATTAATGACTAATGCCCTGGTGGTGCAGTGGTTAATAGCTCAACTGCTAACCTAAAGGTCAATAGCTCAAATCAGCCAGCCGCTCCTTGGAAAACCTGTGAAGTAGTTCTACTCCATCCTATAGGGTTGCTAGCAGTCGGAATCAACTTGAGAGCAATGAGTTTATTTGGTTTTTCTGTTTTATTTTTTTGGAATGTAACAACAGTGACCCTAATAATGATTGTGATATAATGAAAATAACAAATGTCTCATGAACATATTGCAGCCCATTTGGGCAGAAAAACACTACCAAAATTACCATAGTTCCCACTCCCACTGCTATTCCCATGTCCCATTCTTCCAAAACTGTCAGTATTGTTTATTTCTTCTTGTTGTTATTGTTAGTTGCTGGGGAGGCATCTCCACCTCAGGGAAGTCTTAGGCACAACAGAACAAAATGTTACCTGGCCCTGTACCATCTTATTAACTTCTTAAAAGCTAAAATTCTTGTAAATAAATTGTTTTTTCCCCCCTCAAATTAAAAAGCCTTCTTTTTATATTATTGTGCTTCTATAAATAAACGGAAAATATGGGATTTAGGCCCCTTGATACAGTATATTCTGATATGCTTAGAATCAGGACACCTGGGTTTGAATTCTGGCACCACTAAGTAGCTATTTTTATCTTGGACATTACACTTTCGGTTTCCTTGGGAAAAAAAAAAAAATGAGGAGCCCTGGTAGCACAAGAGTTAAGTGCTCAGCTGCTATCAAAAAGTTGGTGGTTTAAACCCACAATCAGCTCTGTGGTAGAAAAGACCTGGCTATCTGCTCCCATAAAGATTTCAACCTAGGAAACCCTGTGGAGCAGTTCTATTCTGTCATATAGTGTCTCTATGAATCAGAATCAAATCAGTGGTACACAGTGACAACAATCCATAATATAGTAATAAAAAAAAACTATTATTTTTATCTACTATTTAGAGTTTTCATGAAGATTAAATAAGGTAATATATGTGAAAATACTGTTGGAACAATATAGCACTATAAAAACATTAGCCATTATTAATAAGTTGGCCATTGTAATAGCCTACTTACAAAAAAAAAAAAAAAAATAGCCTACTTACAAGGTGGCCATATTTTGGTTAACCAAGCCCTCTGGATAATGTACTAAACCAGTAAATAAGAAAAAAAAAAAAAAAAGGCTTGTGTGGATCAAGGAGAATAACTGTAAAAAAGTCACACATTTTATTCATTAGAGGAAAGGCAGTTACATCCAGAATCTACTAATTTAAGCCGATAAATTACATGATAAATTAATCTGATTTCTAAGGACCCTATTGATAATATTGCTACAGAAGGAAAATATAGAGTCAGAATTTTCCTGATGAGCAAAAATGATCATCATTCCAGAGGATGAAGACAAAAAAGCTATGGAAGGCAAACAAGACAACTCTTTCCACCTACTGACATCTGCACTCACTCTATGTTCACTCCTATAAATGCAGATGAACTGTCCATGCTCCTCACTCAGGCCAACCCCAAAACTCATGGTCCTTCTACCTCCTCTCACCCATTTAAGGAATGGCTCCAGCAATCATTAGATTTTTCTCTCTCTACTGGATCATTCAGTCGACTATGCAAAGGCATCCGACTGTGTGGATCATAACAAATTATGGATAACATTGAGAAGAATGGGAATTCCTGAACATTTAATTGTGCTACTAGGAAACTGTACTTAGATCAAGAAAAGCAGTTGTTCGAGCAGAACAAGAGGATACTGCATGGTTTAAAGTCAGGAAAGGTATACGTCAAGGTTGTATCCTTTCACCATACTTATTCAATCTGTATGCTGAGCAAATAATCCAAGAAGTTGGACTATATGAAGAACTGGGCATCAGGATTGAAGGAAAACTAACTAATAACTTGCGATTTGCAGATGACACAACTGTGCTTGCTGAAAATGAGGAGAACTTGAAGCACTTACTGATGAAGATCAAAGACCACAGCCTTCAGTATGGATTACAGCTCAACAACAACAACAACAACAAAAATCCTCACAACTGGACCAATAAGCAACATCATGATAAACGGAGTAAAGATTGAAGTTGTCAAGTATTTCATTTTACTTGGCTCCACAATCACCATACCCATGGAAGCAGCAGTTAAGAATTCAAAAGACACATTTTGCATTAGGCTGGACTGCTAAAATAATGAAAAAATCTGTCTTGTAAGAAGTACAAACAGAATGCTCCTTAGAAGCAAGGATGGCAAGACTTCGTCTCACATACTTTGGGCATGTGATCAGGAGGGATCAGTCCCCGGAGAAGGACATCATGCTGGTAAAATAAAAGGCCATTGAAAAAGAGGAAGACCCTCAACAAGTTGGGTTGACGCAGTGGCTACAACAATGGACTCAAGCATAACAACGATGGTGAGGATGGTGCAGGACCTAGTAGTGTTTCGTTCTGTTGTACGTAGGGTTGCTATGAGTTGGAACCGACTAGATGGCACCTAACAACAATTGGATCATTACCAACAGAAATCAAACATGTTGTTATTATTTTCCCATTTAAAAAAAAAAAAAAAAAAGCTCCCTCTAAATCTCACTCTCCAGCTCCCAGCAGCTATCACTCCATTTCTCTCCTTACTTTGAGAATAAAACTCCTTGAAAATTTTTATAATGGCTACATCCAATTTCTTTCCCTCTAGTGTCTCTTAAGTTCACTCCGTGAGAATTTTATCCTCATCATGCCCTCCAACTGCCCTTAACTATGTCACCAAAGACGTCCACATTGTTAAATCTAACAGCAATTTGCAGTTCTCATCACGTATGACCTATCGTATTTGACACAATTAATTACATCATTCTTTTGAAATGCTCTCTGCCTTAGGCTGGGTTCCCTAGAGAAGCAAAACCAGTGAAGCATGCATATCTGTGTACATATACATATACATAAAGAGAGAAATACAATAAGAGAGATTTATTTTAAGGAAATGGCTCACATAGTTGTAGAGGCTGGCAAGTCTCAGGTTCATGAGTGAGGCACCAGACTGGAGGCTTCTCCTGACTCATGTAGTTGCAGAGACTGACAAATCCAAAATCAGCAGATAAGATGGCAGCCTGCTGGCTCACAGGCTGAGGCAAATGAATCCCAAGATCAGAAGGCAATATATAGCAGGCTGCTGGCTCAAGTCCCCAAAACTGGAGATCAGAGGATAATGAGCTGGATGCAGGATCCAGAGCAAGCAAAAGCCAGTGAGCTTTGCTGGGACATCCATATATAATGGATAGGGGCCACACCCCCGAGTTAACTCTCCTTACAACTGATTGGCTGATCACATCATGGAGTTGATAATATCACAAAATGGAGGATAATACATTATTACATAACTGCCAAATTACATCATTACATAACTGCCAAACCACTGAGAATCATGGCCCAGTCAAGTAGACACACAACCTTAACCATCACCCTCTCCTTCCTTGGGTTCCTAGTTTTCCACCTACCTCTTTGACAGCTCCTTCTTAATCCTTCTTGCTGGCTGCTAATCATAGTTTTTTTTTCTCTGCATACTGGACTGCTCCATAACTCAGTCCTTAAGCCTCTTCTCTGTGGAGATCTCATCCTTTAAATCAGGGGCGAATTATCCAATAGGCGAGGTAAGCATGGTGCTTACCTTGCTTACCATGCCATCCGTAGCGAACAGTTTCACATTTTTTTTTTTTACCACATCTAAGATTCTGCTTCTGGATATGCCTGGCATGTGTCTCTCTCCAAACCCCACAGTACCTTCCTACAGAATCAAAGCCTCTTTTCAAGTTTACAATCCTTGACAGGAATGGTTTACCCAATAATCGAGGTATGCATGGGCATACTTGTGAAATTGTTTACTAGAAATAGTAAGTATGCATAAGTAAGCCTTTGTTTATTGGGTAATCTGCCACTGACTTAAATACCTTAGGGCAGTAGACAAGTGTCAACTTCAGTGAAGGAAAGGACAACACATAAAACTGGGGAAGTCAGCACAACTGGACCAAAGCAAAAGCTTAGAGGTTTCTTAAATACATTGAAACACTTTGAGAGACAGAGTAGTTGGGACTGGGGCCTGGGGACCATAGTCTCAGGGGACATCTAGATCAATTGGCATAACATAGTTCATAAAGAAAATGTTCTACACTCTACTTTGGTGAGTCGCATCTGGGGTCTTAAAAGCTTGTGAACGGCCATCTAAGATACATCTATTGATCCCATTCCACCCGGAGCAAATGAGAATGAAGAAAACCAATGACACAAGGAAAATATTAGCCCAAAGAACTAAAGGACCACATGAACCAGAGACTCTACCAGCCTGAGACCAGAAGAGCTAGATGGTGGCCGCCTACCACCAATGACTGCCCTGACAGCAATCACAACAGAGAGTCCTGGCCAGAGCAGGAGAAAAATGTAGAACAGAATTCAAATTCACATTAAAAGACCAGACTTACTGGTCTGACAGAGACTGGAGAAACCCTGAGAATATGGCCCCTGGATGCTTTGTTAACCCAGAACTGAAACCATTCCCAAAGGCCACTTTCCAGACAAGGATTAGACAGGCCTATAAAACAAAAAATAATACACATGAGGAATGTGCTTCTTAGTTCAATCAAATATACCAGACCAAATGGGCAACTTCGGTCCAAAAGCAAGATGAGAATGCAGGAAGGGACAGTAACTGGACAAATGGACACAGAGAACACGAGGTGGAAAGGGGGGCATGCTGCCACATTTTGGTGATTACAACCAATGTCACAAAACAATATGTGTATAAATTTTTGAATGAGAAATTAAAATGAGCTGTAAACTTTCACCTAAATCACAATTATAAATAAATACTTCATGGCTTTAAATACCATTCAAATGCTAATGACCTCCCAATTTATATCTCCAAACTTTATCTCCCCTCTTCCTTTAAAATTCAGTTATGTATATTCAACAGCCTAATTGACACCTCCAATTAAAAAGAGTAATAATTGATTCATGCATGATTTGTCCAAAATTTAACTCTTGATATTCCAAACCATAGTGCTTCCTTCTATAGTCTCACATCTCTGATAATGAGTACCCCATTCTTCCAGATACTCAAACAAAAATCTTCAGAGTTTTTCCCTCTACTCACTGTTTTTTTCTCATAATCCACATCCAAAATATCAACAAATCATATTGTTTCTACATTCAAAATATATCAAGAATCCAACCATTTTCCATTTGCACTCCTATCACCTGATTTAAGACATCATTAAGTCTTATCTGGATTGCTGCACTATCTTTCTAATTGGCCTTCATCATTTACCCTGTGCCCCTTCAATCTATCTGAAACACAGTGAACACAGAGATTCTGTTGAAATGTAAGTTATATCATGTCAGACTATATCCCCGTCTCAAGACCTTGAAATATCTCTCAGAGTAAAAGCCATAATACTATAACCAAGCAGGCCCTACATGATCTAGCTACCAACTATTTCTCTAATTTCTTATCCTTCCACTCTTCCCATCATTCATTCTGTTTCAAACATACTAGTCCTTTTAATGTTTCTCACATAAACTGAGAGCACGTTTTCTTGAAGCCTTTGCATTTGCAGCTCCCTGGGGCTCTGATCTGTTAGATGTACTTGTGGCTCACTGCCTTGATTCCTTCGGAACTTCACTCAAATGTCACCTATTCTGTGAAGACTTCCTCAGCCAGACGTTTTACAATTCCACTCTTACCTGCTTCAATTTTGCTCCTTAGCACTTTCCACTATTTAACTATCACTATCTATATTTTATTTTTTATCTCTATTTTACTTATTTATTTCAACTACTGCCTCCCTCACTAGAACGCTGGTTTTGAGAATGCAAGTTTCTTTTTTTTTTTTTCTTTTTTGTTCATTGATGTATCCCAACCATTAAGAACAGTATCTGACACATTGCAGATTCTCAACAAACAGTCATGCAATGAATGAATAAATGAATTCAGAAAGAAAAATTAGGTGTAAGAAGCAATAGTGAGCAGTCATTGATAAACATATGGGAAAATCTTCTGGAACTTTGATGTCATAGAAAAATATTGAGGCTAATGATAGTTAATTTGCAGTTATGAATACAGACTGGATTGAAAATATAAACAACAATATGTAAGATGCTGGGGGTGATTTGAGTGAAAACACTTCAAAGTTCTTGCATTGTTTAAAAGGATTGTAAGATGTACTAATTAACAAGAAAATTATGCATGTTAGTAACTTAGGGTAGCTATTAAAATAATAGAAATAATACAACAGAAAAGAAACGGCATGTATAAAATTTGAGCATTCTGAAAGAAAGCAGAAAAGGAGGGGGAAGAAAGTAAAAATAGATTAAGTAAAAAGCACAAAATAAGATGGCAGAAATTAATTCAGATGTATTACTAACCATAATAAATTTAAAACTATTAAATGAGATTTTTAAAAATCTATCTTTCTATTATATTTTATTTATAAGAGACATGTTTAAAATACAGAAAATAACAGTGTAGTAAAAGATATATCAAGAAAATGCTAGCCAAGAAAATCTACTGTTGCTTCAATAGTATCAGAAAAAAAGCATTGAAGGCAAAAACATTATTAAAAATAAACAGAATCATACAAATAATACAAAAGGAAAGCTCACCAGAAAGATACAAAAATTCTGAATTTCCAAGAAACCAGCAATCTTATCTCAAATACACAATGGCAAAACTTTACAGAATTACAAGGAAAAATTTACAAATCCATTCACTGTGCTCTCTCAGTAACTAATAAGCCAAGTACATAAAAAGTAACAAAAATAAGACATTCTTCAAACAGCACAAAAACAAGCCTGCTCTAATCCATTTATTTATAACTTTGGAGTCAGTATTTAGAAAATGCACATTTTTTTCAAATACATATGAAAACTTACAAACATTCATCACTTAGTAGATTACCAAAACAAAACTCAGTAAGTATAAAGATTGATACCATGGAGACCAGTCTATCTACAATACAAAAATAAAATAAAATATGAAATAAACCGGGAGTCGTGGCAATGGTATCCTGTCTGTCAAGGATGAGGTTTATTTAACTCCAGAGAAGCCCAAAGTAGAGGCCTACCCATCTTCTTAAATGCATCACCCTGAAACTAGCATAATTACTATGTAAGCTTGCAAAATATACCTTCAATGACATCCAGATTGGTAAGGAAGAAGTAAAAGTACCTCTATTTGCAGATGGCATGCTCTTATACACAGAAAACCCTAAAGAATCCTCAAGAAAACTACTGAAACTAATAGAAGAGTTCAGCAGAGTACTGGGATACAAGATAAACACACAAAAAAACCCAAAAACCCATTGCTGTTGAGTCAATTCTGAAGTCAGTTGAATTCCTCTACACCAACAAAAAGAACATCGAAGAGGAAATCACCAAATCAATACCATTTACAGTAGTCCCCAAGAAGATAAAATACTTAGGAATACATCTTACCAGACACATAAAAGAATTATACAAAAAAAAAAATATAAGACACTACTGCAAGAAACCAAAAGAGACCTACATAAGTGGAAAAACATGCAGAAGGAAAAACTAGATAACTGGCAGCTCCTAAAAATCAAATTCTCATCCAAAGACTTCACCAAAACAGTAAAAGATTGTCTACAGACTGGGAAAAAGTTTTTAGCTATGACATTTCCGATCAGCACCTGATCTCTAAAATCTACATGATACTGCAAAAACTCAACTGCAAAAAGACAAATAACCCAATAAAAAAATGGGCAAAGGATATGAACAGGCATTTCACTAAAGAAGACATTCAGGTAGCTAATACATACATGAGGAAATGTTCATGATCATTAGCCATTAGATTGGCTACGAAGTAATAAAAACTACAATGAGATCATATCTCACCCCAACAAGGCTGGCATTAATCCAGAAAACACAAAATAATAAATGTCGGAGAGGTTGTGGAGAGACTGGAACACTTATACACCGCTGGTAGAAACGTAAAATGGTACAACCACTTTGGAAATTCATTTGGCGCTTCCTTAAAAAGCTAGAAATAGAACTACCACACAATCCAGCAACCCCACTCCTTGGAATATATCCTAGAGAAATAAGAACCTTTACATGAACAAATACATGCACACCCATGTTCACTGCAGCACTGTTTACAATAACAAAAGATGGAAGCAACCAAGGTGCCCATCAGCCAATGAATGGATAAATAAATTATGGTATTTTCACATAACGGAATACTACACATTGATAAGAAAAACAATGATGGAAGCGGAGCCAAGATGGCGGAATAGACAGATGCTTCCGTCGAGCCCTCTTTACAACAAAGACCCAAAAAAACAAGTGAAAAGAGTATATTTGTGACAAGCTAGGAGCCCTCAGCATCAAAGGCAAGCTTAGACAATGAACTGAGGGGCAGGGGAAGGAAGAGGCCATTCAGAAGCAGAGAGGAGTTGCCGGATCTGAATCTCAGGGAGACCTCAGGCACCATTCCCTGAGTGGCTGCAGTGGGCTGGCCCTAGCGTTCCGCTGCAGTTTCCTCAGGGAGAAGCAGCCAGCCACACAGCCCACTCACACCTCCGGAACCTGAGCAGAAGGGAGCTCTCAGCAAAAGCTAAGTACTTGCGTATACTTTACTGTGCCCCCCACCCCCCGACCCCAACCCAGCTTCAGCAGCTGAATCCCTAGGCCTGAGACAGACCCTGGTGAGCACCTGGAGCTGTCCTCCTACCCTTGGCGAAGGAAAAAATTTCCAACTGGGGGGAAAAGATAATTTGCTAGCTCCATTAACTGGGGGAGCTCAGGACAGAAGCAGCTCCTGTCCAGGCATAAACCATCCATGGACCTTGAGCACCTTTCCCTTCTGCATGGACCTGTGTGGGCCTATTTCGGGAGAATAGGCCCTTGTTGGCAAACTCCAACCATTTAAGCTGTGCGGTGGAGAGTTGGGTGTTTGACGTTTGACACTGCTTTGCCTATTAAACAAGGTCCTCACCTACCCACAACACTGACCTAAGGACTGGTGGCTACACTTGGGTCGCTCAGCCACCCGTGACAGGGGCCCAGGGATAACTGGTACTTCCCAGTCCTTACAACAAAATCTTTGGGTGCCCACGGTCCCTCTGCAGAGCCCACCCACCAGCACGCTCTAGGGAACAGAGACCCGTTTTCCTCAGAGACACTTGGGGTCGGTTCTCAGCCCCCTGCCTTGTTCAGAGCATGACCCTCTGCTGCAATCAGATACCAGTATATACGCCAATCACCACTGCCCCTCTAAGACTGTAAGACAAAGCCTGTACCATACACTTGATATCAGCTACCTGGAAACCTGAGCTGAATTCATACAAGAAAACTGAATGGACTCCTAGACTGATATACCTGATAACAGCTCTAGCCAGCTGGGGACAGGACACCAGAGCTCCAAAGGCGAAAATAATCAAGCTAGCTCACTCAAGCAACCCATGGGGGTATACCAAAACAAAACAAACCAAGCAGCTACGACACAGTAAGCAAGAGTAAACTAATACAATAACTTATAGATGGCTTGGAGACAATAGTCAATATCAAGTTACATAAACAAACAGGCCATGATCACCTCAACAGGCTCTCAAAACAAAGAATCCAGGGATCTTTTAGATGAAAGTGCATTACCAGATGCAGAATACAAAAGTTTAATATACAGAACCCTTCAAGACATCAGGAAGGAAATGAGGCAATATGCAGCTCAAGCCAAGGAACACACAGATAAAGCAACTGAAGAACTCAGAAAATTATTCAGGAACATAATGAAAAGTTTAATAAGCTGGAAAAATCCATAGACAGACAGCAATCAGAAATTCAGAAGATTAACAATAAAATTATAGAATTAGATAACTCGATAGAAAATCAGAGGAGCAGAACTGAGCAAGTAGAAGCTAGAATTTCTGAACTCAAAGATAAATCACTTGGCACTGATATATTTGAAGAAAAATCAGATAAAAGAATTTTAAAAAATGAAGAAACCTTAAGAATCATGTGGGACTCTATCAAGAGAAACAACCTACAAGTGATTGGAGTACCAGAACAGGGAGGGATTACAGAGAAAGTTGTTGAGGATTTGTTGGCTGAAAACTTCCCTGATATTGTGAAAGATGAGAAGATATCTATCCAAGATGCTCATCGAACTCCACATAAGGTAGATCTGAAAAGAAAGTCACCAAGACATATTATAATCAAGCTTGCCAAAACCAAAGATAAGGAGACAATTATAAGAGCAGTGAGGGATAAAAGAAAAGTCACCTACAAGGGAGAGCGAAAAAGAATAAGCTCAGGCTGTTCGGCGGAAACCATACAGGCAAGAAGGCAATGGGATAACATGTTTAAAAAATTGAAGGAAAAAAATTGCCTGCCAGGAATCATATATCCATCAAAACTGTCTCTCAAATATGAAGGTGAAATTAAGACATTTCCAGATAAACACAAGTTGAGGGAATTCGTAAAAAACAAACCAAAACTACAAGAAATACTAAAGGGAGTTCTTTGGTTAGAAAATCAATAATATCAGGTATCGACCCAAGACTAGAACACTGGGCAGAGCAACCAGAAGTCAACCCAGACAGGGAAATCCAAAAAAAAAAAAAAAAAAGCAAGATTAAAAGAAAAAAGCCCAACACAGGGTAATGGCAATGTTATTACATAAAAGAAGACAACATTAAAATAATAAAGAGGGACTAAGAAATGTAATCATACACCTTCCATAGGGAGAGGAAGATACTGCGATACAAAGAAAGGGAAGTTAGTTACAAATTTAGAAAAATAGGGGTAAACAATAAGGTAACCACAAAGGAGACAAACTATCCTTCTCATCAAAATAAAATACAAGGGAAAAATACAGACTCAGCAGAAACAAAATCAACAACAACAAATATGAGGAAAGGACAATATATAAAGAAAATCTACTCAGCACATAAAATCAAGTGTGGAAAAGAAACTGTCAACACACAAAAAAAGACATCAAAATGATAGCACTAAATTCAAACCTATCCATAATTACCCTCAGCGTAAATGCACTAAATGCACCAATAAACAAACAGAGAGTGGCAGAATGGATTAAAAAACAAGATCCATCTATATGCTGCCCAAGAGAGACACACCATAGACTTAGAGACACAAACAAACTAAAACCCAAAAAATGGAAAAAAATATATCAAGGAAACAACAATCCAAAAAGAGCAGGAGTGGCAATATTAATTTCTGACAAAATAGACTTTAAAGTTAAATCCATCAGAAAGGATAAGGAAGGACACTATATAATGATTAAACGGACAATACACCGAGAAGATATAACCATATTAAATATTTATGCACCCAATGACAGGGCTGCAAGATACATAAAACAAACTCTATCAGCACTGAAAAGTGAGATAGACAACTCCACAATAATAGAAGGAGACTTCAACACACCACTTTCGGTGAAGGACAGGACATCTAGAAAGAAGCTCAATAAAGACGTGGAAGATCTAAATGCCACAATCAACCAACTTATCCTCAAAGACATATACAGAACACTCCACCCAACAGCAACCAACCATCCTGGCTTTTCTAGTGCACATGGACCATTCTCTAGAATAGACCACATATTAGGTCATAAAGCAAGCCTTAGCAGAATCCAAAATATTGAAATATTACAAAGCATCTTCTCTGACCATAAGGCCATAAAAGTGGAAATCAATAACAGAAAAAGCAGGGAAAAGAAATCAAACACTTGGAAACTGAACAATACCCTACTCAAAAAAGACTGGATTATAGAAGACATTAAGGATGGAATAAAGAAATTCATAGAATCCAATGAGAATGAAAAGACTTCCTATCAGAACCTTTGAGACACAGCAAAAGCGGTGCTCAGGGCTAGTTTATATCAATAAATGCACACATCCAAAAAGAAGAAAGGGCCAAAATCAAAGAATTATCCCTACAACTTGAACAAATAGAAAGAGAGCAACAAAAGAAACCCTCAGGCACCAGAAGAAAACAAATAATAAAAATTAGAGCAGAAGTAAATGAAATAGAAAACAGAAAAACAATCAAAAGAATTAACAAGACCAAAAGCTGGTTCTTTGAAAAAATCAACAAAATTGATAAACCACTGGCCAAACTGACAAAAGAAAAACAGGAGAGGAAGCAAATAACCCAAATAAGAAATGAAATCGGCGATATTACAACAGACCCAACTGAAATTAAAAGAATCATATCAGATTAGTATGAGAAACTACACTCAAACAAATTTGAAAACCCAGAATGGATGAATTCCTAGAAACACACTACCTACCTAAACTAACACAAACAGAGGTAGAACAACTAAATAGACTCATAACAAAAGAAGAGATTGAAAAGGTAATCAAAAAACTCTCAACAAAAAAAAAAGCCCTGGTCCAGACGGCTTCACTGCAGAGTTCTACCAAACTTTCAGAGAAGAGTTAACACCACTACTACTAAAAGTATTTCAACGCATAGAAAATGACGGAATACTACCAAATTCATTCTAGGAAGCCACCATTTCCTTGATACCAAAACCAGGTAAAGACACCACAAGAAAAGAAAATTACAGACCTATATCCCTCATGAATGTAGATGCAAAAATCCTCAACAAAATTCTAGCCAATAGAATTCAACAACATATCAAAAAAATAATTCACCATGACCAAGTCGGATTCATACCAGGTATGCAGGGATGGCTCAACATTAGAAAAACAATTCATGTAATCTACCACATAAATAAAACAAAAGGCAAGAATCACATGATTTTATCAATTGATGCAGAAAAGGCACTTGACAAAGTTCAACACTCATTCATGATAAAAACTCTCAGCAAAATAGAAATAGAAGGAAAATTTCTCAACATAATAAAGGGCATTTATACAAAGCCAACAGCCAACATCACCCTAAATGGAGAGAGCCTGAAAACATTCCCACTGAGATCGGAAACAAGACAAGGATGCCCTTTATCACCACTCTTATTCAACATTGTGCTGGAGGTCCTAGCCAGAGCAATGAGGCTAGATAAAGAAATAAAAGGCATCCAGACTCACAAGGAAAAATTAAAATTATCTCTATTTGCAGACAACATGATCTTATACACAGAAAACCCTAAGGAATCCTCCAGAAAACTACTGAAACTAAAAGAAGAGTTCAGCAGAGTATCGGGATGCAAGATAAACATACAAAAATCAGTTGCATTCCTCTATACGAACAAAAAGAACACCGAGGAGGAAATCACCAAATCAATACCATCTACAGTAGCCCCCAAGAAGATAAAATACTTAGAAATAAATCTTACCAGAAATGTAAAAGACTTATACAAAGAAAACTACAAAACACTTCTGCAAGAAATCAAAAAAAGACCTACATAAGTGGAAAAACATACCTTGCTCATAGATAGAAAAACTTAACATTATAAAAATGGCTATTCTACCAAAAGCGATCCATACATTTAATGCAATTCTGATCCAAAACCCTGCAACATTCTTTAATGAAATGGAGAAACAAATCACCAACTTCATATGGAAGGGAAAGAATGCTCGGATAAGGAAAGCGTTACCGAAAAAGAAGAACAAAGTGGGAGGCCTCACTCTACCTGATTTTAGAACCTATTATACCGCCACAGTAGTCAAAACAGCCTGGTACTGATACTACAACAGATACATAGACCAATGGAACAGAATTGAGAATCTAGACATAAATCCATCAACATATGAGCAGTTGATATTTAACAAAGGCCCCAAAACAGTTAAATGGGGACAAAGACAGTCTTTTTAACAAATGGTACTGGCATAACAGGATATCCATCTGCAAAAAAAAGAAACAAGACCCACACCTCGCTCCATGCACAAACATGAGCTCAAAATGGATCAAGACCTAAATATAAAATCTAAAATGATATAGATGATGGAAGAAAAAACAGGGACAACCTTAGGAGCCCTAATACATGGCATAAACAGTATACAAAACATTACTAACAATGTAGAAAAAAAAACTAGATAACTGGAAGCTCCTAAAAATGAAACACCTACGCTCATCCAAAGACTTCATCAAAAGATTAAAAAGAGTACCTACAGATTCGGAAAAAGTTTTAAACTATGAGATTTCCGATCAGCACCTGATTTCTAAAGTCTACACAATACTGCAAAAACTCAACTGCAAAAAGACAAAAAACCCAATTAAAAAATGGGCAAAAGATATGAACACTTTACTAAAGAAGGCATTCAGGTAGCTAACAGATACATGAGGAAATGCTCACGATCATTAGCCATCAGAGAAATGCAAATCAAAATGACACTGAGATTTCATCTCACTCCAACGAGGCTGGCATTAATCCAAAAAACACAAAACAATAAATGTTGGAGAGGTTGTGGAGAGGTTGGAACACATATACACTGATGGTGGGGATGTAAAATGGTACAACCACTTTGGAAATTGATTTGGCCTTTCCATCAAAAGCTGGAAATAGGACTACCATACGATCCAGCAATCCTACTCCTTGGAATATATCCTAGAGAAATAAGAGCATTTACACAAACAGATGTATGCACACCCATGTTCATTGCAGCACTGCTTACAATAGCAAAAAATTGAAAGCAACCAAGGTGCCCGTCAAAAGATGAATGGATAAATAAATTATGATATATTCACACAATGGTATACTACACGTCGATAAAGAACTGTGATGAATCTGTGAAACATTTTATAACATGGAGGAACCTGGAAGGCATTATGCTGAGTGAAATTAGTCAGTTGCAAAAGGACAAATATTGTATAAGACCACTATTATAAGAACTCAAGAGTTTAAACAGAAGAAAATACGCTTTGATGGTTATGAGATGGGGAAGGGAAGGAGTGTGGGAGACGGGTATTCACTAATTAGGTAGTAGATGAGAACTACTTTAGGTGACGGGAAAGATAACACACAATACAGGTGAGGTCAGCACAACCGGACTAAACGAAAAGCAAAGAAGTTTCCAGAATAAACTGAATGCTTCCAAAGCCAGCATAGCAGGGCGGGGGTTTGGGGACCATGGTTTCAGGGGACATCTAAATTAAGTGACAGAATAAAATCTATTAAGAAAACATTCTGCATCCTACGTTGGAGAGAGGCATCTGGGGTCTTAAACACCAGCAAGCGGCCATCTAAGATGTATCAATGAGTCTCAACCCACCTGGATCAGAGAAGAATGAAGAACACCAAGGACACAAGGTAATTACGAGCCCAAGAGACAGAAAGGGGCACATAAACCAGAGACTACATCAGCCTGAGACCAGAAGAGCTAGATGGTGCCCAGCTACAACCTATGACTGCCCTGACGGGGAACACAAGAGAGAACCCCTGAGGGAGCAGGAGAGCAGTGGGATGCAGACCCCAAATTCTCATAAGACCAGACTTAGTGGTCTGACTGAAACTAGAAGGACCTCGGTGGTCATGGCCCCCAGACCTTCTGTTGGCCCAGGACTGGAACTGTTCCCAAAGCCAACTCTTCAGACAGGGATTGGACTGGACAATGGGTTGGAGAGGGATGCTGGTGAGGAGTGAGCTTCTTGGATTAGGTGAACACTTGAGAGTATGTTGGCATGTCTTTCCTGGAGGGGAGATGAGAGAGTGGAGGGGGTTAGAAGCTGGTGAAATAGACACGAAAAGAGAGAGTAGAGGCAGGGAGCAGGGTGTCTCATTAGGGGGAGAGCAATTGGAAGTATGTAGGAAGGTGTATATAAGTTTTTGTGTGAAAGACTGACTTGATTTGTAAACTTTCACTTAAAGCACAATAAAAATTTAAAAAAAAAAACAAGAACTTTTATCAGAATCCATGCTTTGTACCAAGTATTTTTTAAATGTCCAATTTTCAATAAAAATTTGTGGGACATGCAAAGAATGAGGAAAGTATGGTTCAGGAAAGTATACTCCAGGGAAAAAGAAATAAACAAGCAGCATAAAATGTCTCTGAGTGGTCAGTGATACTGTTTTAGCAGAAAAGTATTGCAAAGCAACTGCTATAAATATATTCAAAAAGCTAAAAGAAATCACCTTTCAGTAATTAAAGTATGGCAATAATGAATCCATAAAGAGTTTCAATAAGGAGATGGAAATTTATTATGTATAGGATTTATTCATTATATATAGGATTAATATGTGACATCTCATCTGAAATAATAGAAGGAACAGTGTTGCAAAAAAAAAAAAGCTGTCAGCCAAGAATTCTATCTAGCAAAAATGTCTTTCAAAAGTGAGGACAAAATAAATACAATCTCAGATAAGCAAAGGCTGAAATAATTCATTGCTTATAGACCTGCCTTGTAAGAAATACTAGAGGAAGCTCTGTAGGCCAAAAGAAAGTAAAACCATATGATTACCTGAATTAACAGGAAATTTTTTTTTTTTTAATAAAGAATGTGGAATATACCATGGACCGTCAAAAGAATGAACAAATCTGTCTTCAAGAAGTATAGCCAAAATGCTCCTTAGAAGCAAGGATGGTGAGATTTCATCTCACATACTTTGGACATGTTATCAGGGGGGATCAGCCCTGGAGAAGGACATCATGCTTGGTAAAGTAGAGGGTCAGTGAAAAAGAGGAAGACCCTCAATGAGATGGACTGAAACAGTGGCTGCAACAATGGGCTCAAGCATAAGAACAATTTTGAGGATGATGCAGGACCAGGCAGTGCTTCGTTGTGTTGTACATGGCAGGATCACTACGAGTCTGAACCAGTTTGATGGGACCTAACAACGACAACAATAATGAGCATTAGAAATGCTAAATATCTGTGTTAATATAAAAGACTCTATAAATATATATTTTCTCATTTTCTTAAATTCTTTAAAAACCAGATTTTATAGGATAAAAATTATAATAATATATTATTTTTGTTTATAACATACATAGAGATGAAATGTATATAATAATAATAGCATGAATGATGTTGGAGAAAATGAAGCTATGTAAAATATAAAGTTTTAGTAACTATAAATCATAAAAGTTTCTATATTTTAACAGAATTCAATTAATATCAATATGAAATAGATTCGATAATTTGATTCATTGAAATCTCAAGAGCCACAACTAAAAAAATAACTAAAAATATAGTAATGAAACAATAGAGGAAATAAATGCTACACAAAAAATACTCATTTAATACAAAGGAAGGCACTCGAGGAACCGAAAAACAAAAAAGATTATTTTAGTTCTATAACTTAATAGTAAATTTTGACATCCTGGAAGGCAAGTAAATTCCATCTCACTCATTCTTTGTTTCCTTGCTTATTTTTGATCCATGGTTTTTCAAGATAAATTTTAGGATCAGATGGTCTAGCTCTGTGAAATAACTGGAATTTTGATTGGGTTATCATTGAATTTTAGATTAATTTGTAAAAATCGTCATTCACGAACGTAATATATCTCTCCACTATTTAGTTTTTATCTTTTTGCACTTTCATTAGGTTACATGATTTATTTTTTGGTATTTTGGTTTCATGTTATACTTTTTTATATTCTTATAAATAGTATCTTTGTTTACAGTTACATTTTCCAGTTGGACATTACCGATGTATAGGAGCACTATTGTTTTTATTTATTTACCTTTTATCAAGAAACCTTTCTGAAACATTTTATTAAATCCTTATTAGACAATTCTTTTGAATTTTTTATATTGACAATTATGTCGTTGCTGTTGGGTGTGGTCGAGTCAGTCCCAACTCATACCAATGCCATGTGACAGAGAAGAACTGCCCCGTTGGGTTTTCTTTGCTAAAATCTTTACTGAAGCAGATTGCCAGGCCTTTCACCCATGGATCTGATGGGTAGATTTGAACCGTCAACTGTCTGGTTAGCAATGAAGCACTTAACCATGGTGCTACCAGGGCTTCAGGAAATATTTCCTGAAAAATAATTGTGGTTTTGTTTCTTCTCAATTCTGCCACATTTTATTATGATGATTTCTTTGTCTCATTGTGCTGCCTAGGTATTTGTGGTAGGTCCTTTCCCGGTCTCTCTGAGGTTTTAAGGTAACTAAGTTCATAAGCCTGTCATTGTTGTTAGGTGCTGTTGGATTGGTCTTGACTCAGCAACCCCACGCACAACAGAATGAAATGCTGCCCAGTTCTGTGCCATCCTCATAGTTGTTGCTATGTTTGAGCCCATTGTTGAAGCCAGTGTGTCTCCTTGAGGATCTTCCTCTTTAAAAAAAAATAGGGACTGGTAATTGTTACATAGTTACAATATAACTACAATGTAGCTATGTATGGGTGATGCTTTATTATTATATTATTATTATAATAACTTGTGGACAATGTTACAAAATTGCACTAGTGACATAGTAGTAAATTGTACCAGAAACCCAGATGTTAGATACAGGGGCTTGACAAAGGGAATTTTTTTTTAAAGTTTTTGTTGTGCTTTAAGTGAAAGTTTACAAATCAAGTCAGTCTCTCATAAAAATTTTATATACTCCTTGTTGCTCTCCCCCAATGAGACAGCACACTCCTTCTTTCCATTCTCTATTTTCGTGTCTACTTGGGCAGCTTCTGACCCCCTCTGCCCTCTCATCTCCCATCCAGTCAGGAGCTGTCCACATAGTCTCATGTGTATACTTGATCCAAGAAGCTCACTCCTTACCAGTATCATTTTCTATCCCATAGTCCAGTCCAATCCCTGTCTGAAGAATTGGCTTTGGGAATGGTTCCAGTCTTGGGCTAACAGAAGGTTCTGGGACCATGACCTCTGGGGTCCTTCCAGTCTTAGTCAGACCATTAATTGTGGTCTTTTTACCAGATTTTGAGTTCTGCAGCCCACTGCTCTCCTGCTCCCTCAGGAGCTCTCTGTTGTGTTTCCTGTCAGGGTAGTCATGGGTTGTAGCCAGGCACCATCTAGTTCTTCTGGCCTCAGGCTGATGTAGTCTCTGGTTTATGTGCCCCTTTCTGTCTCTTGGGCTCATAATTACCTTGTATCTTTGGTGTTCTTCATTCTCCTTTGATCCAGGTGGGTTGAAACCAATTGATGCATCTTAGATGGCTGCTTGCTAACATTTAAGATCCCAGATGCCACTCTCCAAAGTGGGATGCAGAATATTTTCTTGCTAGATTTTATTATGCCAGTTGACCTAGATGTCCCCTGAAACCATGGTCCCCAAACCCCCACCCCTGCTCCGCTGGCCTTCAAAGCATTCAGTTTAATCTGGAAACTTCTTTGCTTTTGGTTTAGTCCAGTTGTGCTGACCTCGCCTGTACTGTGTTTTGTCTTTCTCTTCACCTAAAATAGTTCTTGTCTACTATCTAATTAGTTAGTGAATATCCCTTTCCCTCCCTCCCTCCTCTCATAACCATCAAAGAATATTTTCTTCTCTGTTTAAACTATTTCTTGAGTTCTTATAACAGTGGTCTCATACAATATTTGTCCTCTTGCAACTAATTTCGCTCAGCATAATGCCTTCCAGATTCCTCCATGTTATGAATGTTTCATGGATTCATCATTGTTTTTTTTTTAATAATTTTTATTGTGCTTTAAGTCAAAGTTTACAAATTAAGTCAGTCTCTCACGCAAAAACCCATATATACCTTGCTACACACTCCCAATTACTCTTCCCCTAATGAGACAGCCTGCTTTCTCCCTCCACTCTCTCTTTCTGTGTCCATTTCGCCAGTTTCTAACCCCCTTTACCCTCTCATCTCCCCTCCAGGCAGGATATGCCAACATAGTCTCAAGTGTCCACTTGATCCAAGAAGCTCACTCCTCACCAGCATCCCTCTCCAGCACATTGTCCAGTCCAATCCCTGTCTGAAGAGTTTGCTTTGGGAATGGTTCCTGTCCTGGGGCAACAGAAGGTCTGGGAGCCATGACCATTGGGGTCCTTCCAGTCTCAGTGAGACCATTAAGTCTGGTCTTATGAGAATTTGGGGCCTGCATCCCACTGCTCTCCTGCTCCCTCAGGGGTTCTCTGTTGTGTTTCCTATCAGGGCAGTCATCGGTCATAGCTGGGCACCATCTAGTTCTTCTGGTCTCAGGATGAGGTAGTTGCTGGTTCATGTGGCCCTTTCTGTCTCTTGGGCTCGTAATCACCTTGTGTCCTTGGTGTTCTTCATTCTCCTTTGATCCAGGTGAGTTGAGACCAATTGATGCATCTTAGATGGCTGCTTGCTAGTGTTTAAGACCCCAGACGCCACTCTTCAAAGTGGGATGCAGAATGTTTTCTTAATAGATTTTATTATGCCAATTGATTAAGAAGTCCCCTGAAACCATGGTCCCCAGACCCCTGCCTCTGCTACTCTGGCCTTCGAAGCATTCAGTTTATTCAGGAAACTTCTTTGCCTTTAGTTTAGTCCAATTGTGCTGACCTCCCCTGTACTGTATACTGTCTTTCCCTTCACCTAAAGTAGTTCTTATCTACTATCTAACTAGTGGATACCCCTCTCCCACCTCCCTCCCTCCCCACTCTCGTAACCACAAAAGAATGTTTTCTTCTCAGTTTAAACTATTTCTCAAGTTCTTATAATAGTGGTCTTATACAATATTTGTCCTTTTTCAACTGACTAATCTCACTCAGCATAATGCCTTCCAGGTTCCTCCATGTTATGAAATGTTTCACAGATTCCTCGCTGTTCTTTATCGATGCGTAGTATTCCATTGTGTGAATATACCATAATTTATTTATCCATTCATCCGTTGATGGGCATCTTGGTTGTTTCCATGTTTTTGCTATTGTAAACAGTGCTGCAATAAACATGGGTGTGCATATATCTGTTCATGTAAAGGCTCTTATTTCTCCAGGATATATTCCAAGGAGTGGGATTGCTGGATAGTATGGTAGTTCTATTTCTAGCTTTTTAAGGAAGGGCCAAATTGATTTCAAAAGTGGTTGTACCATTTGACATTCCCACCAGCAGTATATAAGTGTTCCAATCTCTCCACAGCCTCTCCAACATTTATTATTTTGTGTTTTTTGGATTAATGCCAGCCTTGTTGGAGTGAGATGAAATCTCATTGTAGTTTTGATCTGCATTTCTCTAATGGCTAATGATCGTGAACATTTCCTCATATATCTGTTAGCTACCTGAATGCCTTCTTTAGTGAAGTGTCTATTCATATCTTTTGCCCATTTTTTAATTGGGTTGTCTTTTTGCAGTTGAGTTTTTGCAGTATTATGTAGATTTTAGAGGTCAGGCGCTGATCAGAAATGTCGTAGCTAAAAACTTTTTCCCACCTTGTAGGCAGTCTTTTTACTTTTTTGGTGAAGCCTTTGGATGAGCATAAGTGTTTGACTTTTAGGAGCTCCCAGTTATCTAGTTTTTCTTCTATGTTCTTTATAATGTTTTTTATACTGTTTATGCCATGTCTTAGGGCTCCTAACATTGTCCCTATTTTTTCTTCCATGATCTTTATTGTCTTAGATTTTATATTTAGGTCTTTGATCCATTTTGAGTTAGTTTTTGTGCATGGAGTGAGGTATGGGTCTTGTTTCATTTTTTTGCAGATGGATATCCTGTTATGCCAGCACCGTTTGTTAAAAAGACTGTCTTTTTCCCCATTTAACTGTTTTGGGGCCTTTGTCAAATATCAGCTGCTCATATGTGGATGGATTTATTTCTGGATTCTCAATTCTGTTCCATTGGTCCATGTATCTGTTGTTGTACCAGTACCAGGCTGTTTTGACTACTATGGCGGTATAATAGGTTCTAAAATCAGGTAAAGTAAGGCCTCCTACTTTGTTCTTCTTTTTCAGTAATGCCTTATTTATCCGGGGCCTCTTTCCCTTCCATGTGAAATTGGTGATTTGTTTCTCCATCTTATTAAAGAAGGTCATTGGAATTTGGGTCGGAATTGCATTAAATGTATAGATGGCTTTTGGTAGAATAGCCATTTTTATAATGTTAAGTCTTCCCATCTATGAGCAAGGTATGTTTTTCCACTCATGTAGGTCTTTTTTGATTTCTTGCAGAAGTGTTTTGTACTTTGTATAAGTCTTTTACATCTCTGGTAAGATTTATTTCTAAGTATTTTATCTTCTTGGGGGCTACTGTAAATGGCATTGATTTGGTGATTTCCTCTTTGATGTTCTTTTTGTTGGTGTAGAGGAATCCAACTGATTTTTGTATGTTTATCTTGTATCCCAATACTCTGCTGAACTCTTCTATTACTTTCAGTAGTTTTCTGGAGGATTCCTTAGGGTTTTCTGTGTATAAGATCATGTTGTCTGCAAACAGTGATACTTTTACTTCTTCCTTGCCAATCTGGATGCCCTTTATTTCTTTATCTAGCCTCATTGCTCTGGCTAGGACCTCCAGCACAATGTTGAATAAGAGTGGTGATAAAGGGCATCCTTGTCTTGTTTCCGATCTCAGTGGGAACGTTTTCAGGCTCTCTCCATTTAGGGTGATGTTGGCTGTTGGCTTTGTATAAATGCCCTTTATTATGTTGAGAAATTTTCCTTCTATTTCTATTTTGCTGAGAGTTTTTATCATGAATGAGTGTTGAACTTTGTCAAGTGCCTTTTCTGCATCAATTGATAAAATCATGTGATTCTTGTCTTTTGTTTTATTTATGTGGTAGATTACATGAATTGTTTTTCTAATGTTGAGCCATCCCTGCATACCTGGTATGAATCCGACTTGGTCATGGTGAATTATTTTTTTGATATGTTGTTGAATTCTATTGGCTAGAATTTTGTTGAGGATTTTTGCATCTACATTCATGAGGGATATAGGTCTGTAATTTTCTTTTCTTGTGGTGTCTTTACCTGGTTTTGGTATCAAGGAAATGGTGGCTTCCTAGAATGAATTTGGTAGTATTCCGTCATTTTCTATGCGTTGAAATACTTTTAGTAGTAGTGGTGTTAACTCTTCTCTGAAAGTTTGGTAGAACTCTGCAGTGAAGCCGTCTGGACCAGGGCTTTTTTTTTGTTGAGAGTTTTTTGATTACCTTTTCAATCTCTTCTTTTGTTATGAGTCTATTTAGTTGTTCTACCTCTGTTTGTGTTAGTTTAGGTAGGTAGTGTGTTTCTAGGAATTCATCCATTCTGGGTTTTCAAATTTGTTTGAGTGTAGTTTCTCATACTAATCTGATATGATTCTTTTAATTTCAGTTGGGTCTGTTGTAATATCGCCGATTTCATTTCTTTTTTGGGTTATTTGCTTCCTCTCCTGTTTTTCTTTTGTCAGTTTGGCCAGTGGTTTATCAATTTTGTTGATTTTTTCAAAGAACCAGCTTTTGGTCTTGTTAATTCTTTTGATTGTTTTTCTGTTTTCTATTTCATTTACTTCTGCTCTAATTTTTATTATTTGTTTTCTTCTGGTGCCTGAGGGTTTCTTTTGTTGCTCTCTTTCTATTTGTTCAAGTTGTAGGGATAATTCTTTGATTTTGGCCCTTTCTTCTTTTTGGATGTGTGCATTTATTGATATAAATTAGCCCTGAGCACCGCTTTTGCTGTGTCTCAAAGGTTCTGATAGGAAGTCTTTTCATTCTTATTGGATTCTATGAATTTCTTTATTCCATCCTTAATGTCTTCTATAATCCAGTCTTTTTTGAGTAGGGTATTGTTCAGTTTCCAAGTGTTTGATTTCTTTTCCCTGCTTTTTCTGTTATTGATTTTCACTTTTATGGCCTTATGGTCAGAGAAAATGCTTTGTAATATTTCAATATTTTGGATTCTGCTAAGGCTTGCTTTATGACCTAATATGTGGTCTATTCTAGAGAATGTTCCATGTGCACTAGAAAAGAAAGTATACTTGGTTGCCATTGGGTGGAGTGTTCTGTATATGTCTGTGAGGTCAAGTTGGTTGATTGTGGCATTTAGATCTTCCGTGTCTTTATTGACCTTCTTTCTGGGTGTCCTGTCTCAAAGTGGTGTATTGAAGTCTCCTACTATTATCGTGGAGCTGTCTATCTCACTTTTCAATGCTGATAGTTTGTTTTATGTATCTTGCAGCCCTGTCATTGGGTGCATAAAAATTTAATATGGTTAAATCTTCTTGGTATATTGTCCCTTTAATCATTATATAGTTTCCTTGCTTATCCTTTATGATGGATTTAACTTTAAAACCTATTTTGTCAGAATTTAATATTGCAACTCCTGCTCTTTTTAGATTGTTGCCTGCTTGATGTATTTTCTTCTGTCCTTTTAGTTTGTTTGTGTCTCTAAGTCTAAGATATGTCTCTTGTAGGCAGCATACAGACAGATCGTATTTTTTAATCCATTCTGCCACTCCCTGTCTCTTTATTGGTGTGCTTAGTCCATTTATATTCAGCATAATTATGGATAGGTATGAATTTAGTGCTATCATTTTAATGTCTTTTTTTGTGTTTTGTGGACAGTTTCTTTTCCCCACTTAATTTTATGTGCTGAGTAGATTATCTTTATATGTTGTCCTTTCCTCATATTCATTGTTGATTTTGTTTCTGCTGAGTCTCTATCTTTTTCTTGTATTTTATTTTGATGAGTAGGATAGGTTTGTCTCCTTTGTGGTGACCTTATTATTTACCCCTATTTTTCAAAATTTAAACTTAACTTTTATTTCTTTGTATTGCGGTATCTTCCTCTCCATATGGAAGGTCTATGATTACATTTCTTAGTCCCTTTTTATTGTTTTAATGCTGTCTTCTTTCATATAATAATATCACTGTAACTCTGTTTTGATTTTTTTTTTTTTTAATCTTGCTTTTTTTTTTTTTATTTCCCTGTCTGGGTTGACTTCTGATTGCTCTGCCCAGTGTTCTAGTCTTGGGTTGATACCTGATATTGATTTTCTAACCAAAGAACTCCCTTTAGTATTCTTGTAGTTTTAGTTTGGTTTTTACGAATTCCCTAAACTTCTGTTTATCTGGAAATGTTCTAATTTGATCTTCATATTTAAGAGACAGTTTTGCTGGATATATGATTCTTGGCTGGCAATTTTTTTCCTTTAATTTTTTAAATATGTTATCCCATTGCAGTCTTGCCTGCATGGTTTCTGCCGAGTAGTCCAAGCTTATTCTTATTGGCTCTCCTTTGTAGGTGACTTTTTGTTTATCCCTACCTGCTCTTAAAATTCTCTCTTTATTTTTGGTTTTGGCACGTTTGATTATAATATGTCTTGGTGACTTTCTTTTCAGATCTACCTTATGTGAAGTTCGATGAGCATCTTGGATAGATATCTTCTCATCTTTCACGATATCAGGGAAGCTCTCTTTCAACAAATATTCAAGAATTCTCTCTGTATTTCCTGTTATCCCTCCCTGTTCTGGTACTACAATCACTCGTAGGTTATTTCTCTTGATAAAGTCCCACATGATTCTTAAGGTTTCTTCATTTTTTTAATTCTTTTATCTGATTTTTCTTCAAATATATTAGTGCCAAGTGATTTATCTTCAGGTTCAGAAATTCTGGCTTCTACTTGCTCAATTCTCTTCCTCTGACTTTCTATGGAGTTGTCTACTTCTGTAATTTTATTGTTAATCTTCTGAATTTTTGATTGCTGTCTATCTATGGATTTTTCCAGCTTATTAAATTTTTCATTATGTTCCTGAATAATCTTTCTAATTTCTTCAATTGCTTTGTGTGTTCCTTGGCTCATTCTGTGTATTGCCTCATTTCCTCCCTGATGTCTTGAAGGGTTCTGTATATTAAACTTTTGTATTCTGCCTCTGGTAATTCCAGGAATGCATTTTCATCTAGAAGATCCCTGGATTCTTTGTTTTGAGAGCTTGTTGAGGTGATCATGGCCTGTTTCTTTATGTGGCTTGATACTGACTGTTGTCTCTGAGCCATCTATAAGTTATTGTACTGGTTTATGCTTGCTTCCTATGTCATAGCTTCTTTATTTGTTTTGTTTTGATATACCCAAATGGGTCGCTTGAGTGAGCTAGCTTGATTATTTTTGATTTTGGAGCTCTGACGTCCTGTCCCCAGATGGCTAAAGCTGTTATTAGGTATATCAGTCTAGGAGTCCATTCACTTTTCTTGTATGAATTCAGCTCAGGTGTCCACCTAGCTGATCACAAGTGTGTGGTACAAACTCTGTCCTATAGTCTTAGAGGGGCAGGGGTGATTGGTGCATGTACCAGTATCTGATTGCAGCAGGGGGTCACACTCTGAACAATGCAGGGGTCTGAGAACAGACCCCTGAGTGTCTCTGAGGAAAGTGTGTCCCTGTTCACCAAAGCGTGCAGGTGGGTGGGCTCTCCAGATGGACCATGGGCACCCAATGTTTTTGGTTGTAAGGACTGGGAGGTACCAGTTATCTTTGGACCCCTGTCATGGGTGGCTGTGTGATCTGTGTGGATCTACCAGTCCTTAGGCCCCTGATGTGGGTAGGTGAGGACCCTGTTTAATAGGCAAAGCAATGTCAAACATCAAATACCCACCTCCCCACCACACAGCTGAAAAGTTTGGAGTCTGCCAACAATAGGCACACAGGTCCATGCAGAAGGGAAAGATGCTCAAAGTCCATGGGTCATTTATGCCTGGACAGGAGCCACTTCTGTCCTGAGCTATTCCGGTTAGTGGAGCTGGCAAATTATCTTTTCCCGTAGTTGCAAATTTTTTCCTTCTCCAAGGCCAGGAGGTTGGCTCTAGGCACTTAACAAGGCCTATCTCAGGCCCAGGGAAATCAGACGCTGAAGCTGGCTTGGGGGTGGGGGACTTGGTAAAATATACACAAGTACTTAGCTTTTGTCAAGAGCACCATTCTTCTCAGTTTCTGGAGGTGTGAGTGGGCTGTATGGCTGGCTGCTTCTCCCTGAGGAAACTGCAGCTGAACGCTTGTACCAGCTCACCACCACTGCTCCCAGGAATGGTGCCTGAGGGCTCCTCGCGATTCAGGTCCGGTAACTCCTCTCTGCTTCTGAATGGTCTCTTCCTCCCCCTGCCCCTCAGTTCATTTTCTAAGCTTGTCTTTGATGCTCAAGGCTCCTTGCTTGTCATAAATATACTTGTTGCACTTGTTTTTTCAGGTCTTAGTTGTAAAAGAGGGCTCGCAGGAAGCGTCTGTCTATTCCGCCATCTTGGCTCCACCTCCGAAGTTCTTATTCTTGCTGCTTGGCTTTTTTGTTTGTTTTGTTTGCTTGTTTGTTTTATTTATAGGTTTGTCTGGCTAAATATGTGTATAGAGTTCGTTCTCAAACACTTCAAACCAGTAAAAATTCAACTCCCTGTTAATGATAATGTATGCTGGTAATGGAGAACATTCAATTTTCCGGTCGTTTTAAAGACTGCCCTGATTTTACTTTCTGCTGGTCCCTTTTGTATTTTCTCTGTGCATGCAGATTTTTTTAATTTTATTTTTACAGCCCATTGAGATATAAAAAGGGAATTGAAGAGACTTAAAAATCTGTCTCTTTGCTAGTTTACCAAGCAATTGTAGCATTTAAGAGCACTGTTCCCCAATTAGAGAAAGAACCCCTTTGGGGCATGACCATATCATTGACTTTGTATCTTCCTGTATATATATATCGTATGGGCCTGAAAAGTGTAGGTAGGTATTATAGATTAAATTGTGTCCCCCTAAAAATATGCATTGGAATGCTAACTCCTATGCATGTGGATGTAATCTTATTTGGAAATACAGTCTTCTTTGTTACATTAATGAAGCCATATCAGTGTAGGGGTGTGTGATGGCTAATATTATGTGTCAACTTGGTTAGGCCATGATTCTCAGTGGTTTGGCAGATATTTTATAATCATCTTCCATTTTGTGATCTGATGTGAGCAGCCAATCAGTTGGAAGGGGAGTTACCTTGGGGGTATGGCCTGTATCCCATATATATGGATGTTCTGACAAATTTCTCTCTCTCTCTCTCGAGTCTGCACTCATCTCATGGTCTGGCCTCTTGTTCTTGGAGAAGCTTTTAGCCAGCTGAATGACCTGTAGGTTTTGCATTTGCCAGATCCCACAACCCTGTGAGCCAGCAGCCTGCCACTCGACCTTCAGATTTCGGGTTCATCAGCCCCTGCAACCATGTGAATCAGGAGGAGCATTCATCCTGCTGCTTGACCCATGGATTTGGGACTTGCCAACCCCCACAGTATTGTGAACCATTCCCTTGAAGTAAATCTCTCATATATATTTATATACACACTTCACTGGTTTTGCTCCTCTAAAGAGCCCAGCCTAAAACAATATGTGCCCTAAATGTAGTCACTTCTGAGATATACGAAGTAGCATAGACGGAAAGATTAGCTTAGACATAGAGAGACGTGGGCACATACTGGGAACGATAGAAGCAGATTGCCAAGGAATGTCCAAGGCTACAAACAATGAAGGATTTAACATTACTGAGACTTCGATTTTGACTTTTAATCTCTATGACTGTGAGGAAATAAATTTCAGTTCTTTAATGCCACCCACCTGTGGTATTTGTGTTACAGCAGCACTAGAAAACTAAGACAGTAGTTTCTCCATAAACATGTATTTAAATATTGATGAAAATAATGTGAAAATAGTACATAAAATCAGAGATGCTTCATGCAGGTGAACAGAGAATTTTGTTTAGAAGAGAACAGAGTAAAAAGGAAAACAGATCATTAATATCGAAAATAGCTTGGATTGGTTCACATTAAGCACACTCTAATATATGGTGGCGATTCTTTAGTTAGAGATTATGAGAAGTATAAAATGCCATGAAGATTTTTAAAACCTGACAAGAAAACTGTTCAAGAAAACCTTAAAAAAAATTTTTATACTTTATACTAGGCTTTTAAAAAAGGGTCTTATTTGCAAAGCATATTTTGAAATTCATATTCTCCCACTGGACAGCATAAAGGGTCACCTTGCATTTCAATTGTTTCCCACAATTCAAAGTGTTGATATTTGTATTTAATTGATATTTGTATTTAATTGGCACATGTTTGGAAATATCAATATGAAACTGATATATGTATTGAAAACATAATTCAAGAATGTTTTCAACGAATCTTTACTGAGTTCTGTTATATTTACTCATTTTTCATTAATTTTCTTTAATCAGAAGCAGCCTTAAGTCTTAAACGATGCATAACTAAGTTAATGAAAGTTGCTGAATGAGCTATTTCTAAAATAAAATGTTTCACATAGAAATTTTTAAGAATTTTAAATATATATTTCATATGTTCAAAAATTTTTTTTTACAGGAATTTTTAAATGACTTAAATTTCAGCTGTAAATGGTTTTACTACATTTGCTCTAAATCTGATTCCACTACGATCACAAAATATTTCAGCACCTCCTATGGATAGCATTTTCCATAATAATAGCCTAATTTCTGGCTCCCAAGGATCATTTCCTTACAACTCTTTTCTCAAATGTGAGAAAACTACTGTCTTTCAAATTTCTTAAGTTGTAAAGAAATCAGTTTGCTTTTGCTTGGTACCACAAGCAATTTAAGCCTCACCACTTCAGTCCCTAGTGGAACATAAGCAATACAGCTGCCTTTCAAAGGCATATCAATAACCATCTTCTTGGCAAAGTTTTATTGAACACATCTTTCTTCTGCAGCAAAATGCAATCTGGTTTTGATGAGTAGGAAGGACTGTGGACAGAAAGGTGAAAGTATCACTCAGTGAAAAAAAAAAAAAGTCTGACCAAAAGAGATAAAAAAGAGAATTTTAAACCACAGTCTGAATGCTGTAAGATTGATGAAAGTTATGGGACTAAGAGAGTGGCATCCAACCACAAAGAAAAACAATACATAATTATCCAAAGCGTATAAGCAGGAACATGACATACAGGGAATGAGACATAAATTTAGGAGATCTTGATTAATATTGGCTCAGTATTACAAAGCATAACCATCAAGCATGAGCCAATGTAATTATGGTTTGCAAAACTATAATTTACTCAAATATGAAAAAGCAATGATACAATATATCATAAAAATATACAGATGTGCCCACCAAAATAATCTCAGTGCCTTAAACACTTACAAAGTATTTCTATTTAATTTGTTGCATGCCCATATATTTGTAATCTATGAGATTTCTGCATGTGTGAGTCTGAAATAAGTTCAGCTCCAGCTGAGTGAGATGCTAGCTGAATGTTAATGAGACAGATTGTTTATTTTAATACATGTTTTTGTACAAACTGATTATATTAAAGTATGTTATAATTGAATTATTTTCAAGACTATTATTTAGGAGTACTTGTTATTTTTGAGTTCTGGTTTTTAGCATAACAACGGTGACCTTGAAATATTTAAAATAACATGGTTTGCAAGAGAAAAAAGATCATCTTACCAGTAAAGTTTACTTGTATAACACATAAAAATAGAATTCTTGGAGGATTTTATATTTCTATTTGGAAATTGTTTCTCTGATGTTTTTCCATTGGAGCAAAATTGATCTAGTCTCAAACTAAGCACTCTTCTCCCTTCAATCCACAGGAGTCAAAACATCATAAATTAGTTAAATCTCTGGATACATAAAAAGCAATGTGTCATTAAAGTTCTTATTTTTTTTCACCTACCAAATTCTCCCGTTTGCGCAATATTCTGAATTATAAAACAAACTGCATACATATAATTCAAGCCAGTTTCCACAGCTGGCTCTCTCAATTTGTGAAGGTTTAGTTCTAAGCTAGTAAAATTGATTATGTTTGCTTGAGTAGTGAAAATCTTTCTAATTTCCTTCTTAGAATAATATTAATTTTCCCAATTCAAAACACATAAACATATTTAATATAAAAAACTAAAAGAGCAATAATAATAATAAATATCATTTAATGAATACCGACCAGGTTATGAGTGTTGTAGAGAAAGCTTGAAGGCTGTATTCAGAGTAAAATAGAGAGGTTTGTTAAGGGTTTAAAAATGGTTTAAACTGGGAACTATGTGGTTTGTGAAAATGAGACTACTAACTCCAGGGCATAATAATCACATCGACATTTTTTAGGATTTACACAAAGAGCAGGGCTTGCAACATTTTGACTGGTTTACCGTGATTGAAGCCAGTTAAAGGTGGGACAAAGTGAAGAGGCACTCCTGAACAGAAGAAGAGGATACTGCATGGCTTAAAATCAGAAAAAGTATGTGTCAGGGTGGATTCTTTCACCATATCTATTCAATCTATATGCTGAGCAAATAATCCTAGAGACTGGATTATGTGAAGAAGAATGGGTCATCAGGATTGGAGGAAGACTCATTAACAACCTACATTATGCAGATGACACAACCTTGCTTGCTGAAAGTAAAAAGGACTTGAAGCACTTACTGATGAACATCAAAGACCACAGCTTTCCATATGGATTACACTTCAACATAAAGAAAACAAAAATCCTCACAACTGGACCAATAAGCAACATCATAATAAACAGAGAAAAGATTGAAGTTGTCAAGGATTTCATTTTACTTGGCTCCACAATCAACACATGTGGAAGTAGCAGACAAGAAATCAAAAGATGCAATGTATTGGGCAAATCTGCAGCAAAAATCCTCTTTAAAGTGTTAAAAAGCAGAGATGTCATTTTAAGGACTAAGGTGTGCCTGACCCAAGCCATGGTGTTTTTAGCTACCTCAGAGGCATGGGAAAGGTGGACAATGAATGAGAGCTGAAAAAAAATTGATAACTTTGAATTATGGTGTTGTTGAAGATACTGAATGTACCACGGGCTGCCAGAAGAACGAACAAATCTGTCTCGGAAGAAATACAACCAGAAAGTTCTTTAGAAGCAAGGATAGTGAGACCCATCTCACATGCTTTGGACATGTCATCAGGAGGGACTGTTCTCTGAAGAAGGACATCATGCTTGGTAAAGTAGAGGGTCAGCAAAAAAGAGGAAGACCCTCAACGAGATGGATTGGCACAGTGACTACAAAATGGGCTCGAACATAACAACAATTATGAAGATGGCAGGACTGGGCAGTGTTTTGTTCTGTTGTATATAGGGTCACTATGAGTCAAAACTGACTAGATGGCATGTAATAACACAACAACATGGTTAATTTATAATAACCCTTAAAAATGAAAAGACCTAATGAAAATTAATTACACAGTTAATGCAAAGTTAAATAAAGGTAAATAAAAATTTTAGGCAAAGATATTTCTAAACATAATAACTCCATTTTCAGAGAGCTTCGGATACAACACATAATAATCTTGAGACATAGTACTATATAGTCAGGATACAATATATTAAGAATATACTAAGCTGAAGATTGAATGGCAATGAAAACTTTATGGGTACATGATACGAATTATCTTATTAAACTCATTGGCTTTGATGATGCTAGAGTTAAAAGAAACAAAACTGAACAAGTTAACAATAAAAAATAATGAAATTATCACATAATATTATGTGCTTGTTGTTTAGCATCGGGCATATAAATTTTAACTCAAAGAAAATTTGGCACTTTTCCTAATTTGACAATACATTTTAAGTAATTCATAACATAGTAAATAATTTTTTTTTGCATTTTCTTTTTTATGAAGAGAAGAAACAAATCTTTTGCAACTTCTCATGAGGTATCGAAGTTGTCAGGAGTGTACTATAGATAACCAAGACACAATACCTAAGTTATTTAAAGCAAATATTTTAAGGGTAAAAAACTTAGATTTTTTTCAAAACTATACAGCTTTATTTTGACTCAGGAATCTTATTCTAATGAGATGCTGAACTCTTGTCTTCAAGGCAGATTACACAAAAATAACACTTTAGCTTAGTAATAAAAAAGAACTTTGTTATTTTAACAGCAAAAAACTTAACTCTTTGTTTTATGTGTTATTTGATATTAAAAGTTCTAAAAAAATCTCACGAATTAACTCATTAAATTTTAACTAGGCAGATAAAAACTTGGTTATACTAAATTATCATTTTTATAAACCTTTAAAATTTTGCTTTTTACAACATTTCAAGTGGTCATAATCAACATATTTACCAGCAGACCTATGTCTACATCTGTATCTATATCATTTATATTTATATCTTTTCTTTGTGGCACAAAAAGTAAAAGAGTATAAACTTGGATATTAACTTGATTTAATATTAGTAAGTTATTTAAAGGTCTTGGAAATTATTTTTTCTTTAAGTAAAACACATTTCATATAATATCTAGTTTAAATCACTTAGAGAGGTTTTGCTTTTAAGATTGACACATTATAGGACACAAAAATCTTTGTCAGAATAAATGTACTTTCATTAATTCTTGGAAATATTCAAACTATTAAACTTATGTGAGTGTAATATGTCCTCTTCTGTGCATTTTTCAAAATATACTAATTTATATTAAAGTTTTTTAAAGTAGCTGTTAGAAGTCCAGGCACAATAAGCAATTTTTTAACATTTAAAAGATGGCCTCATGAGGAAAAAAAGAAAGCTAACAACTGCTAGTCACAGCTTTTCAGTCAAGACACACACACACACACACACACAAATATCTTAAATACAAAATGAGACTAAAATTACATAAATTTACTGGTTTGTGAGACTAGCTTTAAAATTAGGTTTAAACAATACTATATAAGACAAACATAAATGAAAATTCATTTTTCTAAAATGATCACTGAAATTCTAAATTTTGGTAAGTGATGCTAACTAGGAGCCAACTATGAATTTCATAAAACAGGTCAGAAGCTGGAAATTTCACAGAGCTGGCCAGTGAGCTACCACCTCCCCCTGCAAATTGGTGTCACTTATTTTCTTGCAAGACTGGGTGAGTCCTACCCAAATGTGCCCACAAAAAACTTAGACTGCAACAGTGAAGCATTGTGTTTGGTTTCTCAGAGCCTTGATCAAAAGACTCTGAGATTCCTTGTAGCAACCTCCACCAGCATGCATGAAACCTAGGTCAACAGAAATTTTCAAGCCAGCATCCCAGGCCAAGACGTCTGCAAGAGAGTAGTCAGAAAAAGAAACTAAAACATTTGCTAGAGTGAGACAGAAAACAAAATCCTTAATAAAATTACTCAAAAAAAGGAAATTGAGTTCAAATTTGTAGGTAAAAAAACATGCATTCTATTAATTTTGCTTCTTAGGGCCCTTAGATGCCAATTTACTGCTTAGAGAACTCAATTTGTCAGTGTTTGTCAATGTTTGTCAAAGTCAAATGTTAAATTCTTCTTAGCAAGCCCATAACAGTGGTTAATTGGTATTCTCTATACTTACTAAGATAGCAACTACTCATATGAAGAACAGTTAACCTTTGCTCCAGAGTCTTTTTACAAAAGAGAAACATACTCAAAAGACTTTCATGGGTGTTTACAGAAAACACAGTGAGTTTACTTGTCCAAACCAAGCTGCAATTCGAAGTGAAAACTATCTGATGAACCTGTTAAAACAGTTTTGGCTAGACTAAGTTGCAAAATACCTAATGAACTCTAGTCAAACAGGCTGAACAGCAAACTGAAAGTAAAGAGACAAAAGGCTGTTAGCAAGGTTTAGAGGACTTTGACATGAAAAGGGCAGAGGTCCTTGGTCTGGGAATACTTGCCTAGGAGTGACCCCTTGAAAGCTGTGGAAGCAGATTAAGTACAAGGAGGCTGTATAGGTGCCAGTGTTCTGGATCCATGGTCCCCTGGGCTCGTGGCTGAATAATTGCTCCAGATCCCACTTCTGACACCATAATGTTGTACAGAAAACTTGAATGCCGTTTCAGAGTAAAATAGAGAGGTTTATTAAGGGTTTAAAAATGGTTTCTACTGAGAACCACATGGCTCTAAGGCACATAAACACTTTTTATAGCATTTAGACAAAGAACTTTGCTTACAATACTTTGAATGGCGTACAGTGACTGAGGTCAGTTAAAGGTGGAAAAAATAAAGCATGATTTTTAACACTATTGATTACATTAATACAGCTAGAAAACATTGATTGGCTAAAAGACATAATTGCAAGGCATTTGGTCATGGAAGGGGTCGCATGACTGTCACAAAACAATGGCATGACAGATAATGTTGGGAACAGGTTGTTAAACATTGCCTCACTCAGAGCATGAGATCTCCTGGGAAAATCTGACACAAAGAGTTTTGATAAGGTTTGATTACAGACTCCTGACTACTAAGGAATATTTCCTTAATAATAGGTTTGGTTTCTAAGCAACAGAGATTGAATCCATGTGAAAAGTTATACCAAGTCTTGGCCTTAGTTCAGCCATTTTATGTTTAGGTAAGATGCCTCTTTTGATTTTGTATCCCATATCAATCGACTCGACGGCAGTGGGTTGTTGGTTATCATTGGCAAATGCAAATTACATTATAACTTATTTCGTTTAATCTTCCCAACAACATTGTGAAGTAGTTGTTAATATTCCAGTTTTTACCACAACAAAATAGGCTTAGAGAGGTATGGTGGTGATGTATCTAGCTAACCCAAATAGATGTAGCTTACTGGTGTCAAAAAAAAAGCAAAAGCAAGCACATATCTATTTTCAACAAAATCTTGATAAATGAATAAGGAAATTCTCTAGACTCAGGAGGTATCATGAGAAAAAAAAACTTTCAAACTGTGTTCTACAGGTGCTTAAGACTTCCGCAAAGCATATATGAAAACTGACAGCAACAACACATACGATATCTATGTATTAATCTATATTATGAACTGTAAAAGGCACTATTTATTGCTTAACGTATTAATGTATGGATTAATTTGCACTTTGATTTTGATTTATTCATTCATTTATTTATTTTTAGAATAAAAGCTTCATCTTTCATACTGGGAACATGTTTAGACTACTTATAAATGTGCCATGTATTGGGAGGTCTTGAAATTTCAGTTCAGTGCATGTTTGTGCTTGCAAAATTAGATATCAGATACCCTACTGGAGTTCCTAATGTCACTCAAATAATGCGTGAGAAATATTAGGTAGATTTGCTTAGGGAACAAGTTCATCCTAACATAACAGCTTGCTGGCAGTCATAAGAATGTGCCAATATTTGGTGATGATGATATTATAGATACATTTAGATATCATTCACAGTTTTGGAGAACTTATGTAATATATCATTATATTTGTATTTAAAAATAATAGCTAGCAAATATAGAACCTTAACTCTGTGTCTGTTTTACTGATAAGAAAACAAAGGTTCAAAAAGTTTAAGTAACTCGCTCAAGCCAAGCTCTTTGAAGATTTGTATTCAAAGACCAGCAGTCTGAGTGCAGAGGAGTCCCTGAGTGGTGCAAATGGTTAAGCGCTCGGTTACTAATCAAAAGGTTGGTGGCTTTAATCCACCCAGAGGTGTCTCAAAAGAAAGACCTGGTGATCTAATTCCAAAAAATCAGCAATTTAAAACTCTACCGAGCACAGTTCTACTCTACACACATGGGGCCACCATGAGTCAGAATGAACTCTACTGGTTAATCTCATTCCAGAGTACTCCTAACCCCTCACACTTCTTGAAGACAAGGAACGGGAATTCTTTTTAGTCTTAATGGTTGAACATTGAGAAGAATATCTTTGGATGAAAAGGTCAGCTGTTAGAAAGTGTAATCTATGGATACATGGGTAAATCAGGAGAAAATAAACTTGATATACTGAAAGATATACTGAAATGATATGACTATAAATTATACTTATAATCACAAACTCAAAATTTTTTGTTCAGTATCAAAATTGCTTCATAGTTCTCATTTATTGACATTGGAGTAAGTAAATGTTGTAAATTTAACTCATAAACTACACACTGACTACTGTTAAATGCCACCTTCATCAGTTTTAGGTCTTGAATTCTACATTTTACATTTTAGATGATGAATTACATTTTCAAGAACATGATTCAAAAGGTTTTAAAAGCTCCCCTAGTAGAAATTGAAGAAGTTTTGGAATCTGAAGAACTGAGGTTGAGTCTTGGATTACATGGCATTGGGCAAATTACTTAAATACTCCAGAATTCAGTTTAAAGTGGAAGAAAGAAGTACATTTACTAAGGGCTTACTACATGTCTCTGCTGTGCTATATCCTTTGTCATTTTCTTGTTTAATGGGGGCAGTACCATCTCCTTCACAGGATTATTGTAAGAAATAAAAGAAAAAATACATGTAGAAAGGACTCTGTAAAGAGATATTGCTCAAGTTAGAGGACTGATAGGAGTCTGGGAGTTATCCACTTAACAATGGTGATGGAGGGCCTACTGTGGACAAAAGACCAAGGCAGCAAACTGACAGCTGAACACATGCTCATTCTGCCAGTGATGTTCCAATTCATGAAAAAAAGGAGTGGAGTTGATGAAATATTCAAGGGTCTGAGATCAACTTGAGGTGAAATCCCTGAAAGAGATTCCTGGAATTATAAGGAAAACAGACAAGGTAACCTCAGAAAGGGAGAAGCTTGAAAAGTGTTTTTCTAACCTCTGCCTTTCTAGGAGGGAAAATGAAATTTGTTAACTGGAACCAAATAGGCCACATATGATCTGGGAATTCCTTTTTTTTTTTAAAGAAAAGAATTAGCAAAACAATGTAACTCTCTTCATATATTTGAAGGTTTATCAAATGGAAGAGGAATTGGATTTTTTCCATTAATTTCCAAAAGACAACTACGGACAGACGGTTAGAAATTAGTTATACAGAAAGAGTTTGAGGCTTAATACAGAAAATCATTGTCTTATATTTAGAATTCTTTCAGAGTAGAATGGGTTAGAAATAACCCCATTTTTAGTGAAGAATGGCTTTTAAATGATTATTCAAATCCATAGAAGAGGTTGAGTTGCTGAAATAAATATAGGTATAAACATCTGAAAGATACTTGGAGAAGAGTCAAAACTGTGTTCCTGATAACTTCAATTTTTCTTTCAAAAAGGAAATTGATGACCTAGCAATAAAGGTCATTAGGAGGTATAATTTTGTCATGGTTATGAATCTAGAATTTAGAGTCAGATGGACTTTTAATCCACTCTTGGTTCTGCCAAAACTTTGCTCTCGTTTATTAACTTTGAAGTAAGTAATTGTTTCACCACTTAGTGTCATTTTTCTCATCTATTAAATGGGAATTATGCCTACCTTTCTCAGGGTTGGAATAAGAAGAAAATAAAATAATGCACATAAAATACTTACAGCAATGCCTTGCACAGAGAAAACACTAAAAATGATGGAAATTAGCACAGAAAGAGGGAAAAAAATGGCACTGATACTATTCATCCTAGGAGTAAAAATAGAAATAGACAAGTTTTCTGATGTTTCAGAATTATCTATCCTTAATTGGGCAGGTGACCTCATTCAGAGCAGAAAGACAGTTTCCTAGTATAAAAAAAAAGTATAGTGACATGAAAATTCCCTTCTTTGACTGGAAATTCAGCTTATGTAAAGGTACTTTTTTAACCATGGTAATTGAGGGCATAGCCATACAATTTTACAATGTATAATTGAAGGTATATTCTCAGTAATCTTTCATCTCTCCAGAAAAAGAAATAGAGACTTTTCTACATTTGACACTGACAGCTTATTTTGCTTGTACAATTTCTCAAGAAAAGAAGAAATGAAACAATGTCACTGGTATAGAAATACGAAAGAATTACACCGCTGGTAACAACAAAACATAAATTGCTGTCTTTCATCTATTTCTGACAGTCTAAACATAATATTTTTACTATTTCAAAAAAGAATGCATAGGAACTGCCAGCAAATGTTTCAAATATCAAGCACTATTGACCCTAAACTGTCAAAATAACATAAATCTATTTTGAAACTCTATTCTGGAGTAGGAGCGGTTTGCATTGATATTTTGACCTTTCATTCCTTCCCTGAAGTCATCATCTATAGTGAAATCCTTGGGACTGTCTGACCATCATTTCTGTTGTAGGAATCACCTCTTTCCAGTTCCATCCACATAGTTTTCACAGAAGCCTCGTTACTAATTACAGCATCCATAAATTCGGCTTGTTTGAGATGTTGCCGTTGAGTGCTATCAAGTCGATTCCAACTCATAGATACCCTATATGACAGAGTAGAACTTCCCCCAAAGGATTTCCTAGGCTGTAATCTTTACTTGAGCAGATTGCCAGTCTTTTCTCCCACTAGTGGGTTCGAACAACCAACCTTTAGTATCTCAGTGCTTAACCATTGCACCACCAGGGCTCCTTTTCTTTAAGATAGTCCTGAGTTATATCTGTAGTATCATAGTAGTTTTAACATTTGTCCAGGACTATCTATTTATTGATGAGGTATCATTATCCAAACCAAAAAACCAAACCCAGTGCTGCTGAGTCGATTCTGACTCATAGCGACCCTATAGGACAGAGTAGAACTGCCCCATAGAGTTTCCAAGGAGCACCTGGTGGATCAGAACTGCCGACCCTTTGGTTAGCAGCTGTAGCACTTAGCCACTATGCCACCAGGGTTTCCACAATAAACCAAAAAACTCCGTTGCAGTCAATTTGATTTCAGCTCATAGCGACCCTATAGGAGAGAGCAGAACTGCTCCATAGTGTTTCCAAGGCTGAACTCTTTATGGAAACAGACTGCCACATCTTTCTTTCATCATTATCAATAGTTGCACTAAAATAAGTCAGAGTGGGTTTGGCAGCCTCCACTTTATGCTTTGACTTCTGCCATATTCCCTTGGAGCAGTGTGTGAAAGCCTTGGGCAGTGGACAGATTTCTCACAATTTTAGTACATGAATAAATTGGAAAGATGATCAGGAATTGAAAATTATCTATATAAACCTAAGGAGAAACTGAAAACTAAAATGAGATCTCAAGCAGTATATAAGATCTAAATTTAAAATGCTATATATCTTTATTTGTAGTTAGAATATCTTTATAGTTTTAATTTGGAAATAATTTCAAGTTTACGAGAAGTTGCTAAAATAAAATTATTACAAGGAATACCCATACACGTTCTGATTCATCTATTGTTAACATTTTGCCCCAATGACTCTCTCTCTCTCCACTGCTCTCTTGCTCCTGGGCACACAGGCATGCACACACTCATTACTGTCCCTCTATATCTTTCTCTTTCTTTACCTGAGCTATTGAGGGTAAGGAAACCCTGGTGGCTCAGTAGTTAAGAGCAACAGCTACTAACATAATGGTTGTCAGTTCGAATCTACCAGGCACTCCTTGGAAACCTTATGGGGCAATTCTACTCTGTCCTATAGGGTAGCTATGAGTTGGAATTGACTCAATGGCACTGTTTTTGTTTCTGTTTTTGTTTTTAATTGGTGGTAAGTTAAATAAATCATGGCCTTTTACTGTAAATATTTCAGTGTGTATATCCTAATATTCAGGATATTTTCTTACATCAATTTTATAAATTTACACTGGTACAATACTTTTATATAATCTACTGTCATGTTCCAATTTTGTCAGTTGATCTAATAAGGTTTACCTCCTCCAGTACAGGATCCAGTCTAGGGGAACATATTGCACTTGGTTATCAGTGATCATGTCTCTTTAGCTTCCTTTATTCTGGAACATTTCCACAACTTTTCTTTATCTTTTACAAAATTAATATTTTCTGAAGAGTCAAAGCCCTTGTAACTTTTTAATTTTAATCTAATGATAGGAAAAACATTTTGATGTATCTCCTATTTTGAATATAATAAGCTTATATTCTGGACTAGAATGGAATGAAATTAAGAAGGCCTATGATTTTGTGACACCTAAATTTGGAAAAACATTCAAGATATCATAAATAATCTGTTTACTTACTGAGTTGTCTTTTAGAGTCATTTGTCAAAGATATTTTGCATAGAAGTAAAAAGACAGGATCTGTAAAAGTGTTTCATTTCAAATACATACAAATTTCAACACAAAAATAAATAAACAAAAAATGAGAATCTCTAAATCGATATTCTTCACTTAACAGAATTTTCTTCCTCTACATCAGGACAGCTACATGTAGAGAGCGTGATCTACAAAGCAGAGTGAACTGAAGGTATCAGCAATTACAAATGTATTCATCATAAAAATGTAACTTTGAAGAAAATCACAGGTGATTTATGAAAAATTAAAAACTAATGAGAACATATTTAAATATATTACATAGAGAAAGATTGTAAGCTAGATTTAGAGCCAGATATAACTAAGAAATTGTTGAAGTATGTAAGGTACTTAAAGTACATAAAGTTGAAGTACATAAAGTATCACAAAGGATAATTATTGAGCTCATTTTTTGGAAGACATATATAAAACCTTTTTATTAAACACCTACTGTATGCCCAGTATACAATAGGGTCACTATGAGTTGGAAACAGGTTTGGTTTTTTGTTTGGTATGCCCAGTACTGTAGGAGTTTATACACAAGATCCTTTCCTAAATCAGCTAAGGAGAAAAATGTAAAACAACATAATTTGAGATCATTAGTAAAGGAGAGGATAGATTCCATTGCGGTACTCTTTAGCACAAAACCAAATTCAGAAGTAAGGAACGTTGTTGTGACTGGCCATTTGGGAAGGTTTGTTAATCCAGTGGTTTGTAGAATGAAAGGTCTAGGGGAGAGCACTGAAGCAAAAGAAACATATTTACCTATGGTATCAAGAAACATTGCCTTACTTGGTTGATTACAGGGAGTATTTCAGAGACATCATTTCCTCCTCCAAGGTCTTCTAAAATGTTGGCAAATTCTCAGGGTGTACATGCCAGCTCAGTAGGCCCCGAGATGATAACACTTGTTGCATTTCTCCTGAATCAGCTCAGAGCAATAAAGCTCATTGAAATTCTCACCAAGTCCTCTTCATCCATTTAGCCCACAAATATTTATTGAATCCCCACTATTACTAGGTCCTAAAGTCACATGGAAACCCTGGTGGTGTAGTGGATAAAAGCTATGCCTGCTAACCAAAAGATCAGCAGTTCAAATCCACTAGGTGCTCCTTGGAAACCCTATGGTGCAGTCCTACTCTGTCCTATAGGGTCACTATGAGTCAGAATTGACTAGATGACAGCAGTGTGAAGTCACATGATCATTTTTTAAATGTTCAGGTATTTGATATAATTTATTTTGTTTTTTGCTTCATTGTGCACAGATATGTCATTTTATTCTTTTAGAAATGATTGTTATTTGCTTTGAATAGTTTTTAAATAAAACTATTTTAAAAGGTGCCATTAAAATAAAACCAACTTGTGGGTCAGTAAATATCTCAAAAACTATATAATTTCAAGTATTTTAGCACCAAATTTGGATGATAAATTATACTAATGTTAATACAGTGTGATTTTGTCCGTTGGATAGAACTCACTCTTCCAAAGGTAGCCAGCTTGTCCAGTTTGGACCAACCAGAGTGCTTCCATAGGAATATTGGGTTAGAACTAAAAAAAAAAAAAAAAAAGAATCAAATCTATTTTTAGATGACTAGACTGTAAAATATCAGTGGCACATTTCCCACCATGTCGTGTTAGAGACGCAGGAGTTCCTCAAGCCTCAATTTCTTCTTTTATCCATTTCGTAAAATCTGCTTTCCATCCTCAACCTGCAACTATTCAGGTTTCCTAGCAGCTGCACTTTTTTCCTGCAATATCTGTTTTTGGTAAATAGACACAGAGACACATATAAACTCAGCAGAAAATTGCTTCTAAGCCAAGAATTGCTATCATTTAGACTGATGCTGATAGGAAAGTAAGATTCACTGTACATTTTCCAAAACAGCATCTGAAATACTTCACCTTTCACAAGCATTGTAATCTCTGAGTGTTCATGTGTTTGACATGATTAATCCATTGTAGATTGTCAGTTTTCAGGGGCTTTCTTCTTGCTAACAGTGAATATCAAAAACATTATTGTAAAATCAATCTCTATAGAGAAAGTGAGGATAAGCATGCTTAGGACTCACAACTTGAAAATTATTTCCATTTCATGAAATCCCTGCTTAAGATGGATGGTTTGTATGTTAAGATTGTAACTGAGAAGTTTGTAACTCTTTACTGGTCTTTCCAAGCTGAACAAGGCTAATACAAAAGAATCCCTAATTAATGTGATCAGTTGACCTTTCCAATGGGAAGTGGTTAGAAAATAACCCCCAAGCTGTCAAGTCAAACTGACTCACAGTTGCAGCCCTCTTTTGTTGACATTGAACTTCACAGGGCTTCTTATTGAGTTCCTTCTAATCAGGGGCACCTGGTGGATCCACACTGATTCCTGGCATTCCAACTATTTTCTTCAGTCCCCTTTTCTCATCTTCCGTATAATTAGACTACAAATAAGTAGTCCTATGCAGAACTGAATAAACACTTAAAAAAAAAAAAAACTACACTGCCCAACTTCCATGGCTTTCTATACAGCAAATGGTTTGGGGCCAAATGAAATCTGAAGTCTCAATCACTTTCTGTCCTAATTTTATAATCGTAAAAACCAGTCAAGACTTTCCTTTTAGTCAATACAGGGAGAAATGGAAAGGAAATATAATATTGGAATTTTGAAGACCCAAAACATCCCACCTCTCAATACATCATCAACTGTCCCCCTATACCTCTACAGCCTTGCCTCCACCTGCTAAGGAACTTTGCATACTGCAGTTCCCACTCTACTGAGGTCAACTCCTGATCACTCTAAAGAAAGAGAGAAATACCTGTTTTCATCAAGTCAATTCTGATTCAAAGTCAACTTGGGAGGATGGAGTAGAACTGCCATAGGGATTCCAAGGCTATAAATCTTTATGGAATCAGACTGCCATATTTTTCTCCCATAGAGCAGCTGGTGGGTTTGAACAACCAAACTTTTTGTTAGCTAGCAACTGAGCAGTTAACCACTATACCACCAGAGCTCGGATCACTTCAGTATCCCTTAAGCTCTTCTTCCTTAAACCCATAGTTACAATCTGCACTACTAACTTGACATACTCTAATAATTGTTTCCCAAGTTTTTGCGGAGTTCTTTGAAGGTAGCTCTGTCTTGTTCAGAGGTCTGATTGATTGCTTCATGACATAATGAAATGGTGTTTTATAAAAATAAGATTTATCAATAATAATAAAACATGTTCTGATAGAATCATTACTTGCCCTGTGAGGGAAATTGCATTTAAAATAGTAGAGATAAGAGTGATGTGCCATTTTCTCAAAGTCTCCAAGGACAATTGGGCCCTCGAGTTCATTAAGAAAAGTGTGGAGACACGCATCCAAGCCAATAGGAAGTGAGATGAGCTGAGCAATGTCCTGGCCACCATGAGGAAGGCAGCTGCCAAGAAGGACTGAGCATGTTCCTGTCCCTGTCTGCTGTACCCCTCCCCTAAGTAATATAATAAAACCTTCCAAGAAAAAAAAAATCATAGAAGATAAGGTTCTTTTCATTTAGAAACATTAACTAAAAGTACCTGAGGAGGAGGCGAGGCCACAATGATGGAGTAGTCGGGTGCTTGCTGTGGTTCTTCTTACAAAAAAGACCAAAAAAAAAAAAAAAAACAAGTGAATCAATTATCTATGGCAATATAGGAGCCCTGAACATCAAAGGCAAAATTGAGGAATTGGACTGAGCAGCAAGGGGAGGGAGAGATGGTTCAGAAGCAGCAAGGAGTTGCCAGACTTGACCTGGCAGGAACCAGCATCCTGCAGGCCAGGATCAGCTGGTGCCAGCAGTAAGGTAAGCAGTGTGGCATTTGGGATGCATTTTCCACATCTGGAGAGACTGAGCAGCAGAGAGTCTACTCTTGCTTCCAGAATCAGCAAAAAGCAGTGCTCAATTGCCAAATGATAAGTACATGTATCTAACCCACTGCATGGATCAAAAAAACACCCCTTTGGGGAAAAAAACTCTTTTTCATTCACCTGACCCCTCCCCACTCTTCACTGGGTCCTGAACTGGCTTCAGTGATTCCCTGGGCCAGAAGTAGGACCTGATGCATTCCCTGAGCCATTCTCCCAGCCTTGGAGAGGGAAAAATTAACAAACAGGAAGAAAATTATCTGCTGGCTCCCCTAAGCCAGAAACTCAGGGCAGAAACAATTCCTTAGCCTAAGCAAAGGCATAAGGGGTCCATGAACTTTGAAGAACTTTCACCTCTGCATAGACCTGTGTGGGTCCATCTCAACAGTGTAGGCCCTCATTAGCACAGTATAATAGGGTATATACCTGAAGTCTAACTTCAACTGTTTCAGCTATATAGTGGAGAGGTAAGTTCTTGATGTTTGTCACCACTCTGCCTATTAAGCAGAGTCCTCACTTACCCACATCAGGGGCCTGAGGACTGGTAGCTCCACCCACCCTACCCACAAGACGGGTCCAAGGATAAGTGGTGTCTCCCAGTCCTTACAGCCAGTACCATTGGATGCCCATAGTCCACTTATAAAACCCACCCACCTACATGCTCTAGGGAACAGAGACATGCTTTCCTCAGAAACACTCAGGTGTGGATGTCAGTCCCCTGCCTTGCTCAGCACTTGACCCCCTACTGCAGCCAAATACCTGTGCCTATACCAATCACCCCTGCTCATCTAAGACTGTAGGTGAGAGCTTGCACCACACACTTGGTGACCAACTACCTAGACACCTGAGATGAATCCATACAGGAAAAGTAAATGGACTCCTGGGCTTATATACCTTGTAATAGATCCAACCACCTGGTGACAGGACGTTAGAGCTTCAAAGGCACCAACAATCAAGCTAGTTCACTTGAGCAGCTTACTTGGGCATATCACAACAAAACAAGATGCTAGGACACAGTAGGCAAACATAAAATAAATAAATACAATAACTTATTGATGTCTTGGAGAAAACAGTCAATATCAAATCACATAAAGAAGCAGACCGTGATGGCTTCAGTAAGCTCCCAAAACAAAGAATCAAGAAATCTTCCAGATGAAGATAACTTCCAGGAATTACTGGAGGTAGAATACAAAAAATATACAGAACTCTTCAGGAGATCAGGAAGGAGATGAGGCAAAACACAAAACAAGCCAAGAAGCACACAAAGTAGTAGAGGAACTTAAGAAAATTAGAGAAGGATGTAATGACAAATTTAATAGGTTGCAAGAATGCATAGAGAGATAGTAAACAGAAATCCAGAAGGCTAACAAAATTTCAGAATTAGACAACTCAATAGAAAGTCATAGGAGGTTAATTGAGGCAATGGAAGTCAGAATTAGTGAGACTGAATATAAAGTACTTGACACCAACATATATGAGGAAAAACAGATAAAATAATTAAAAAAAAAAAAATGAAGAAACCCTAAGAATTGTGTAGGACTCTATCAAAAGAAATAACCTATGAGTGATTGGAATACCAGAACATGTGGAGATAAGAGAAAAAACAGACAGAATTGTTGAAGGTCTGTTGGCAGAAAACTTCCCTGATATCATGAAAGATGAGAAGATATCTATCCAAGATGCTCATCAAATGCCACACAAGGTAGATTCCAAAAGAAAGTCACCACGACATATTATAATCAAACTTGCCAAACCAAAGATAAAGAGAGAATTTTAAGAGTGGCTAAATGAAAAGTCACCTACAGTCAATAAGACTAACCTCAGACTATTCAGCAGAAACTATGCAGGCAAGAAGGCAATGGGATGACATATACAAAACTTGGAAAAAAAAAAAAGAAATCCCAGCCAAGAATCATATATCTAGGAAAATTGTTTCTCAAATATGATGGTGAGATTAGGACATTTCCAGATAAACAGAATTTTGCAAAAATCAAACTAAAATTACAAGAAATACTAAAGTGAGTCCTCCAGTTAGAAAATCAACAACATCAGTTAACAACCCAAGACTAGAACACAGAACAGAGCAACCATATCAACCCAGATAGGGAAATCACAAAAATAAATCTAAGTTAAAACACTCAAAATATGGAAACAGAGATGCCATTATGCAAAAGATGACATTAAAACAAAAAAAGAGGGACTACAAAATGTATAGATCTTTCATACAGAGAAGAAGTCAACGCAATTAAAGAAACAAAAGATTGGTTTAAACTTAGAAAAAATAGGGGTAAATATTAAGGGAGACTAATAATCCTGCACATCAAAATAAAAAACAAGAAAAATGTAAAGACTCAGCAAATACGATCTCAATATGATGAAAAAGAGGAAAAGAAAATACATAAAGAAAATGACTCACCACAGAAAATTAAGTGGAACGAAGAAACTGTCAACAACACACACATAAAAAAAAAAATCAAAATGGCAGCATGAAATTCTTACCTATCAACAATTACACTGAATGTAAATGGACTAAATGCACAGATAGAGAGACAGAGAGTGGCACAATGGATTAAAAAAACACAATATATCTACATGCTGCATACAAGAGACACACCTTAAACTTAAAGACACAAACTAAAACTCAAAGAATGGGAAAAAATACTTTAAGCAAACAATCAAAAAATAGCAGAAGTGGCAATATTAATTTCTGACAAAATGGACTTTAAAATTCACCAAAAAGGGTAAAGAAAGACAGTATATAATGATTAAAGTTGCAATATACCAGGAGGACATAACCATGATAAATTTTTACATACCCAATGACAGGGCCCCAAAATATATAAAGCAAACTCTAACAGTATTAAAAAGAGAAATAGCTCCACGATAATAGTAGGAGACTTCAATACACCACTTTTGGTGAAGGACAGCTCATCCAGAAAGAAGCTCAATAAAGACATGGAAGATCTAAATGACACAGTCAAACAACTTGACCTCATAGACATATAAAGAGCACTCTGACCAACAGCAGCAAGCATACTTTCTTTTCCAAAGCACATGGAACATTCTCCAGAATAGACCACATATTAGGTCATAAAGCAAGACTTAACTGCATCCAAAACATTGAAATATTACAAACCATCTTTTCCGACATGAAGCCATAAAAGTCTAAATCAAAAACAGAAAAAGCAAGGAAAAAAATCAAACACATGAAAACTGAACAACTCCTTGCTCAAAAACAGCTGGGTTACAGAAGGAATTAAGGATGGAATAAAGAAATTCATAGAATCAAATAAGAATGAAAATACATCCTACCAGAACCTTTGGGACACAGCAAAAGCAGTGCTCAGAGGTCAATTTATGGCAATAAATGCACACACACAGAAAGAAGAAAGGGATAAAATCAAAGAATTATTCCTACAACTCAAACAAATAGAAAGAGAGCAACAAAAGAAGCCCTCGGGCACCAGAAGAAAACAAATAATAAAAGTTAGGGTAGATTTAAATGAAATAGAGAATAGAAAGACAATTGAAAGAGTTAACAAGACCAAAAGCTGGTTCTTTGAAAAGATCAACAAAATCAATAAACCACTAGCCAAACTGACGAAGGAAAAACAGGAGACAAAGAAAATAATCTGAATAAGAAATTAGATGAGCAATATCACAACAGACCCAACTGAAATTGAAAGGATCATAACAGAATACTATGAAAAATTGTACTCCAACTAATTTAAAAACCTAGAAGGAATGGGCAAATTTCTAGAAACACTCTACCTACCTAGACTAACACAAACAGAGATAGAACAACTAAATAAAAACCTATATCAAAAGAAGATATTGAAAAGGTAATTTTAAATTTTTCAACAAACAAAAGGCCTGGCCCTGATTGTTTCACTGGAGAATTCTATGAAGCTTTCAGAGAAGAGTTAACACCACTACTACTAAAAGTATTTCATAGGATAGAAAAGGACAGAATACTCCCAAACTCATTCTACGAAGCCAGCATAACCCTGATATCAAAACCAGGTAAAGACACCACAAAAAAAAAAAAGAAAATTACCAACCTATATCCCTCAAGAACATAGACACAAAAATCCCCAGGAAATTCTAGCCAATAGAATTCAACAACACATCAAAAAATAATTCACCATGACCAAGTGGGATTCATACCAGGCATGCAGGGATGGTTCAACATTAGAAAAACAATCAATGTAATCCATCACACAAATAAAACAGAAGACAAGAACTACATGATCTTATCAATTGATGCAGAAAAAGAATTTCACAAAATCCAACACCAATTCATGATAAAAACTCTCAATAAATAGGAATAGAAGTGAAATTCCTCAACATAATAAAGGACATTTATACAAAGCCAACAGCTAACATCATCCTAAATGGAGAAAGTCTGAAAACATTACCCTTTAGAATAAGAACAAGACGAGGATGCCCTTTATCACCACTCTTATTCAACATTGTGCTGGAGGTCCTAGCCAGAGCAAATTAGGCTAGAAAAAGAAATAAATTTACAAATTGATAACAAAGAAGTAAAAGTATCTCTATTTGCAGATGATATGATCTTATACACAGAAAACCCCAACGACTCCACAAGAAAACTGCTGAAACTAATAGAAGAGTTCAGCAGAGTATCAGGATACTAGACAAACATGCAAAAATCAGTTGGAGTCCTCTACACCAACAAAGACAATATCGAAGAAGAAATCACCAAATCAATACCATTTACAATAGCCCCCCAAAATAAAATACTTAGGAATAAATCTTACCAGAGATGTAAAAGATGTATACAAAGAAAACTATAAGACACTACTGCAAGAAACCAAAAGAGACCTACATAATTGGAAAAACATACCTTGCTCATGGATAGGAAGACTCAACATTGTGAAAATGTCTTCTCTACCAAAAGGGATCTGCAAATACAATGCAATCCTGAACCCAATTCCAATGGCATTTTTTAATGAGATGGAGAAACAAATCACCAATTTCATATGGAAAAGGAAGAAGCCCCAGATAAATAAAACATTACTGAAAAAGAAAAACAAGGTGGGAGGCATCACACTACCTGATTTTAGAACCTATTTTACTGCTACAGTAGTCAAAACAGCCTGGTACTGGTACAACAACAGATACATAGGCCAATGGAACAGAATTGAGAATCCAGACTTAAATTCGTCCACTTATGAGCAGCTGATATTTGACAAAGCCCCAACATCCACTAAATGGGAAAAAGACAGTCTCTTTAACAAATGGTGCTGGCGTAACTGGATATCCAACTGGAAAAAAATGAAACAAGACCCATACCTCACACCATGCATAAAATCTAACTCAAAATGGATCAAAGGCCTAAATATAAAATCTAAAATGATAAAGATCATGGAAGAAAAAAATAGGGATAATGCTAGGAGCCCTAATACATGGCATAAACACTATGCAAAACATTACTAACAATGTACAAACACCAAAAGAGGAGCCAGATTACTGGGAGCTCCTAAAAATCAAACACTTAAGCTCATCAAAAGACTTTACCAAAAGAGTGAAAAGACAACCTACAGACTGGGGAAAAAATTTTGGCTTAAACAAATCCAATCAGAGCCTAATCTCTAAAATCTACAAGATACTGCAAAACCTCAACAACAAAAAGGCAAATAATCCAATTTAAAAATGGGCAAAAGATTTGAAAAGGCACTTCACCAAAGAAGACATTCAGATGGCTAACAGATACATAAGGAAACACTCATGATCATTAGCCATTAGAGAAATGCAAATCAAATCTACAATGAGATACCATCTCACCCCAACAAAAAAAAGGCTAGAATTAATCCAAAAAACACAAAATAATAAATGTTGAAGAGGTTGTGGAGAAAATAGAACCCTTATACACTGCTAATGGGAATGTAAAATGGTACAACACTTTGGAAATCAATTTGGTGCTTCCTTAAAATGTCAAAATAGAAGTACCATATGATCTAGTGATGCCACTCCTTGAAACATATCCTAGAGCAATGAAAGCCCTCACACAAATAGATACATGCAAATCCATGTTCATTGCAGCACTGTTTACAATAGCAAAAAGATGGAAACAATCTAGGTGCCCATCAACAGATGAATAATTTTTTATGTATATTCATAATTCACATATATTTTTATTATGTATATTCATATCATGGAATACTATGCAATGATAAAGAACAATGATGAATCTGTGAAACATGGTGTAACATGGAAGAATCTGGAAGGCATTGTGCTGAGAGAAATTAGTCAGTAGCAAAAGGACAAATGCTGTATGAGACCACTATTATCAGAATTCAGGAAAAGGTTTAAACACAGGAGAAAATATTCTTTGATGGTTACAAGGTGGGGAGGGATGGAGAGGGGTATTCACTAACTAGATAGTAGACAAGAATTATTTTAGGTGAAGGGAAGGACAACATACAATACAGGGGAAGTCAGCACTACTGGACTAAACCAAAAGCTAAGAAGTTTCCTGAATACAACAAAACACTTCAAGGGACTGAGTAGCAGGGGTGGGGGTCTGGTGACCATGGTTTCAGGGGACATCTAAGTCAACTGGCTTAACAAGATTATTAAGAAAACATTCTGTATCCCGCTTTGGTGATGGCATCTGGGGTCTTAAAAGCTAGAAAGTGGCCGTCTAAGATGCATCAATTGGTCCCACCCCACCTGTAGCAACTGAGAATGAAGAACACCAAAAGCACAAGGAAAATATGAGCCCAAGAGACAGAAAGGGCCACATAAACCAGAGGCTCCATCAGCCTGAGACCAGAAGAACTAGATGGTGCCTGGCTACCACGAACAACTGCCCTGACAGGGAACACAACAGAGAGCCCCTGATGGAGCAGTAGAAAACTGGGGTGCAGAAGTCAAATTCCAGTAAAAAGACCACACTTAACGCTCTGGCTGAGACTGGAGGGACCCCAGAGGACACAGACCCCAGACTCTCTGCTAGCCCAAAACTAAAACCATTCCTGAAGCCAACTCTTCAGACAAAGATTAGACTGGACTATAAGACATAAAATGGTACTGGTGAGGAGTGTGCTTCTTAGCTCAAGTAGACACATGAGACTATGTGGGCAACTCCTGTTCTGGAGGTGGGATGAGAAGGCAGAGGGGACAGGAGCTGATTGAATAGACCTGGGGAATACAGGGTGGGGAAGAAGAGTGTGCTGTCACATTATAGGGAGAGCAACTAGGGTCACATAAAAATGTATGTATAAGCTTTTTTATGAGAAACTGATTTGAATTGTAGACTTTCACTTAAAGCACAACAACAAAAAAGGAAAAATAAATAAATAAATAAATAGAAGTACCTGAAAAAAACAGCTACAAAAACTAGCTTAATAATTAAAAGTAGATAAAGAAGAGGAAAAGGCCAAAGGCCAAAGGCCAGGCTGGGAAAATTTCTAGTAGAAGCAGAAATATAACAGTTAATAGGTAAGATAAGTAGGAAATTTTAGTGACAAGTTTATAGTAACAATGCAAACCATTAAAAAAAAAAGAACAAACAGATCATAAACTATTATATGTATTTCATTGCTAATAGGAAGATTACTGCCTCTGTATTGTATACGTTTTTGATAAAGCAGAAATTTAATCTAGCAGGTTAGGCATTTTTCTAAAGCAAAGTTACTAATATTCTTTTAAGAGTGTATTACTTGATACTGAGATGGTGCACCTTGAAAGGTAACAGATTCTATTACCCTCAAATTTGTTTTTGCACACATGTCCCTGAAACGCACATCAGAAGAGTTACACGGTGCTCTCTCTGCTAGGAGTATTACATGGCTTCTCATGCCATTCTCCCTGCAAAAACTCAAAGCTGCTTGTCATTGGTATAGGCATTTCAAGGACAGCTTATACATTTCCTCAATAAATTTCATTTATTAGCAGTGACACTAGTGTCAAGATAAGGTAAATATATATTTGAGAATCAAGAGTCTTATTCACGTATTCAATTCATTGAGCAAATATTTATAAAATACCACAATGTATTAAGAACCATATAATTAAATGCAAGTTATAGATATAAGCCAAGGTTCTTATTTGCAACCAACAGGGACTAATTCAGACTTAATTCAAGAGAAAAAGAAACTTTTGCAACCTTAATGCGAAGGTCACAGAGTTGCCGAGAGTACTGGAAAACCTGGCGTGGATCAGAGGGAAGCAGAAGCCATGCCCAAAAGGACAATTGGCCTAGAGCAGTGAGAACCCCATGACACCATTACTGAACACAGTTCTCTAGAATTTGTGCCAACACCAGCGACTAGATGCTGCGTGCTGCAGCTTGTTCCATCAAAACTACCCTCTCAGGAAATTGGGTTTTGATGCCTTCACCGCCATCACCAGAGAGTTTTCTCTTGTCCATGATTCTTTATGTTATTAGTTCCAGAAGTAAAATTGATGGTGGGTGCATCTGATTGGTTGACACCAGGTCAGGGGCTTGAGCCCTAACTATCAAAATGAGTATTTGATATCCTGTAGCTTATATTCTATTCCATTCCATTCCATTCCATTTATTATATTGTAATATATTATGTTGTAATATATTATAATACACTATATTATAATATAATATAGTATAGTATATTATTATATATATATTTGGAAATGAAAAGTATGCTAAATCATCCAAATTATCCTCATTACAGCACAGTCTTCTGAGAATATTGGCCATTAAGGTGATAGATACTGTGTTATACATGATAAGGTTGGAACAGGATACCATAAACCTAGGGAAATGAAAAGTCCAGGAGGGTTTCCTGGAGGAAGAAGATACACTGGGACTTGAAGGACAAGTAGCAGATGACCAGAGTAAAATTATGGGAAGAATACCCTGGAAGAGAGCAGGAGAAAACATGCTTAGGGTGAGATGAGCAAGCCTGTCCTAACAAAATAGTTGATCTAAAATTCTGCAGTTGAGGCTTCCCTAGCACTGGAAACTCTATGGGGCAGTTCTACTCTGTCCTACAGTGTTGCTATGCGTCGAAATTGACTCAAGAAGTGCCTGGCAGATTCAAACTGCCAACCCTTTGGTTAGCAGTTGTAGCATTTAACCACTATGCCACCGGGGTTTCCTCAGAATACAATATAATATATAAATTCCAAAGAAAATTAAAATTGTTTTCAATTTATGTTTACACTGATTTTTCTTCTGCCTTGATTGTGGAGAACAGGACTGAGAACCCCAAGTGTATGTTAATAAATGTTAATAAAAATTTTTTAATATAAGATTACACAAACAGCTACAAATTCTTCCAATGTTAATGATAGTTCAAACATTATACTTTTTAATCCATTACTTTTCCCTTTCAAATTATTCTGAGATATTTTTGCCAGTTAACTAATATCTTACTCAGTTAACTGAATTACATTCTTAAGCATTACTTCTAAGAATAATAGCTAAATGGTATTTTTCTGAGTCCTTTCTTATCGGAAAATGTTACTCTGTAATTTTTATACATGACTGACAACTTTGCTGGATATAAAATTCTTAGTTCATATAAACATGTCAGGTTGGGTTTTGGTTTTTTCTTTTTTGTTCTTGACTCTTGTATTTAGAGGGAAATTCTGAAGTTTTTACTCCTTGGAAATGATATAATTTTCCCCAGTGTCAGTTCTTCCATTTATTGGACATTTAATACTGCTATTAATTTTTAAAACCTTTTCAGTTCTCTTATTTACCTTTTTATCCCTTCCTGGTTTTTTGTTTGTTTTCTAATTTCGGCCTGTTTTCTACAGATGGTAATGTCCTCTTGCATTCTGCTGATGTACTCAAGCTGTGACCCATAATATTCTCAATCGTCTAATAGTAAATCCTTTTCAGAGATAAGCCCTTTCTATAATTCTTTAAGATGATATTCCATTTGCAGTTTTTTACCTAGATTTTCATGGTCATCACCTTGGTTGGTTATTCCAGTTACTCATCCTTTATGGAAAGATATTATCTGAGGCAATGGTTGCGAGCAGAAACAGATTGTTCTTGGCCCCATCCATTCCCTAATTGAGTTTCAGTCTAATCACTTTCTCAGATCTTTGGTTAGAGGAAAAGTTGTCAAATTAATGCTCATGGCTTCTAGCACAATTCCTAGAGACTGGCTGAATTTCATCCCCTAAGACTTGTGTGGAATAAAGGATTATTTTCTGCTTCCACAGCCTATAATTTTATGATGTTCCAAACCAAGAGTGTACATGAAATTCTGCAATCAGAAACATAAATTGACACTGAGACTTAATCTGTCTCTGCCCAGCCTCCAGGGCTTTACCTTTGGAGATGCCTCCAAATGGTATGTGTTCCCATTGTGCTCTCTAACTACCTTGCCACTTATTTTCTGGATAAGATAGACATGGGTATAGTATAAAAAGAAATTGAAAATGATAAAAGGTGCTAGTGGTAAGAAACAAGTGGGGCTCAGAAAGAAGTATCCATGCAGTCGAGAGATTTCTCTTTTTAGTACAGACTTTGTGCACTTGACCAGATTTGGGTGGGGAGGCAGGGAGTGGCAGTAAAAGCAGGCATAAACCAAAAAGAACCAAACCCGTTGCCTTCAAGCAGATTCTGGCTGATAGCGACACTATATGACAGAGTAGAACTGCCCCATAGGGTTTCCAAGGAGCAGCTGGTGGATTTGAACCACTGACCTTTTGATTAGCAGCCATAGCTGTTAACCATTGTGCCAAAAGCATGCATAAAAACAAAAAAAAAACAAACCCGTTACCATTGAGTCGATTCCAACTCATAGTGACCCTATGCCTGTGAAAGCAGGCATAGAAGAAGGAAATATATTTCTTTCTTTTTTAAAACAGCCAATGGATTGTGTCTGAATGCAGTTCTTTTAAGATTTTGTTTTTGTTGTTGGTTGGTATCAAGTCAGTTCTAACTTACGACAACCTCATGCAGAACAGAACGAAATAACGCCTGGTCCTGTGCCATCTTCACTATCAATGGTACACGCTAGTACATTGTTTCAGCCACTTTGTATTTTGAGTGTCTTCCAGACGTTGTTGTTGTTAGGTGCCGTCTAGTCAGGTCCAACTCAGAATGAAACACTGCCTGGTCCTGCACCATCCTCACAATTGTTGTTATGCTTGAACCCATTGTTGCAGCCACTGTGTCAATCCACCTCATTGAAGGCCTTCCTCTTTTTCATTGACCCTCTCCTTTACCAAGCATGATGTCCTTCTCCAAGGACCGATCCCTCCAGGTAATGTGTACAAAGTATGTAAGATGAAGTTTTGCCATCCTTGCTTCTAAGGAGCATTCTGGCTGTATTTCTTCTAAAACAGATTTGTTCATTCTTTTAGCAATTCATGGTATATCCAATATCCTTTGCCAACACCACAATTCAAAGGCATCAGTTTTCTTTGGTCTTCCTTAGTCATTGTCCATCTTTCACATGCATGCATATGAGGCAATTGAAAACACCACACTTGGGTCAGGCTCACCTTAGTATTCAAGGTGACATCTACTTTTCAATACTTTAAAGAGGTCTTTTGCCCAATGAAATGAGTCTTGATTTCTTGACTACTGCTTCCATGGACATTGATTGTGGATCCAAGTAAAATGAAATCCCTGAGAGCTTCAATCTTTTCTTAGTTTATCATGTTGTGGGTTATTGGTCCAGTTGTGAGGATTTTTGTTTTCTTCATGTTGAGGTGTAATCCGTACTGAAGGCTGTGGTCTTTGATCTTCATTAGTAAGTGCTTCAAGTCCTCTTCACTTTCAGCAAGCAAAGTTGTGTCATCTGCATAATGCAAGTTGTTAATGAGTCTTTCCCCAATCCTAATGCCCCGTTCTTCTTCATATAGTCCAGCTGCTAGGATTATTTGTCCAGCATACAATATCTCCTTATTCTGTTCAAACTACTGCCTCTTGATCCGTGTACAGGTTCTTCATGAGCACAATTAAGTGTTCTGGAATTCCTATTCTTTGCAATGTTATCCATAATTTGCTAAGATGCACATAGTCAGTAAAACACAGGTAAACATCTTTCTGGTATTCTCTGCCTTCAGCCAGGATCCATCTGACATCACCACTGATATCTGTCGTTCCACATCCTCTTCTGAATCCAGCTTGAATTCCTGGCAATTCCCTGTTGATTTACTGCTGTAGCCACTTTTGAATGATCTTGAGCAAAATTTTACTTGCTTGTGATATTAAATGATATTGTTCTATAATTTCTGCATTCTGTTGGATCACCTTTCTTGGGAAAAGGCATAAACAGAGATCTCTTCTTGTTGTTTGGCCAGGTAGCTGTCTTCCAAATCTCTTGGCATAGACAAGTGAGCACTTCCAGTGCTGCATCCTTTTGTTGAAACATCTCAAAATTGGTATTCCATCAATTCCTGGAGCCTTGTTTTTTTGCCAATGACTTCAGTGCAACTTGGACTTCTTCCTTCAGTACCACTGGTTCCTGATCACATGGTACCTCCTGAAATGGTTGAACATCGACCAATTCTTTTTGGTATACTGACTGTGTGTATTCCTTCCATCTTCTTTTCCAGCTTCCTGAGTCGTTTAATATTTTCCCTGTAGAATCCTTCAATATTGCAACTCAAGGCTTGAATTTTTTCTTCCGTTCTTTCAGAATACGCCAAGCACATTCTTTCCTTTTGATTTTCTATCTCCAGGTCTTTGTACTTGTCATCATAATACTATACTTTGTCTTCCTGAGCCACTCTTTGAAATCTTTTGTTCAGCTCTTTGACTTCATCATTTCTTCCATTTGCTTTAGCTACTCTATGCTCAAGAGCAAGTTTCAGAGTCTCCTCCGACATCCATTTTAATCTTTTCTTTCTTTCCTCTCTTTTTAATGACCTCTTGCTTTCTTCATGTATGATGTCCTTGATGTCATTCCACAGCTCGTCTGATCTTCGGTCATTAGAGTTCAATGCCTCAGATTTCTTTTGGGACGGTCTCTAAATGCAGGTGGGTTATACTCAAGGCTGTACTTTGGCTCTGGTGGACTTATTCTAATTTTCTTGAGTTTCAACTTGAACTTCCGTGTGAACAATTGATGGTCTGTTCTACAATCAGCCCCTGGCCTTGTTCTGACTGATTATACTGAGCTTTTCCATCTTCTCTTTCTACAGATATAGTCAATTTGATTCCTGTGTATTCCATCTGGTGAAAAAAAAAGATATTTGCAATGAAGAAGTTGTTGGTCTTGCGAAATTCTATCATGAAATCTCCAGCATCTTTATTTTATCACCAAGGCCATATTTTCCAACTATCGATCCTTCTTCTTTGTTTCCAACTTTCACACTCTAATCACCAGTAATTATTGATGTATCCTGGTTGCATGCTCAATCAACTTTAGACTGCAGAAGTTGATAAAAATCTCTAATTTCTTCATCTTTGGCCACAATACAACAAACTGACGGACTCATGGGGGCCTTCCAACCCTAGTGGCTCACATTCCAGCACTATATCTGACCATATTCTGTTTGTTCTGACCATATTCTGTTTGTGATCCATGTGATTTTCTTTGGCTAATTTTTAGAGTAGATCACTATGCCTTTCTTCCTAGTCTGTCTTAGTTTGGAAGCTCTCCTGGATCTTGTCCACCATGAGTAACCCTGATGGTATTGGAAATATCAATGGCATAACTTCCAACATCATGGCAACATGCAGTCCACCACAGTATGAGAGATGGATGATGGTTTAGGATTTAAAAAAAAAAAAAAAAAGATTTTAGGTAGTGGAAATTCCTCCAAGATTCTGAGCATAGGTTGTCAGTTCAAAATTTTAGTGGTTTTGTAAGATTTTTTATTTTGTTTAGTCATTTGAATGATTTGGCTTGTTTGAATTGTTCTTCTGTCTTTATAGCTGTTTCATTGGTGATCTGGGAAATGCTACATCAAGAACTACCATTTTAAACAAGAAGCTTTTAAAGTTACAGTAGCTTTTCCACCTCAAACCAGCCCTCCTCACTGTCCATATCTTCTTGCTATTCCTTTAGGAAACAAAAAAAAAAAAAACTTCACAAAATTTAAATATCATCAGAACACTCTCAGAGCTTAATCAGTGAGCTTCTTCATGCCACACTGGAGGAGTGGACAATGGTTCCAGAAACTTTAGCTATTAACTTTAGTTATTAGTCTGTATTTCTTTCAAAATGAGGAGTCCAAATTAGATAAGTTATGATAATAGCTGACTGAAGCCAAGTATAGATACTCAACCTATTATCTGCCATGATGAAATTTGAAAGTTCTGAAAACAAAGTTTAGTGTAAACTCATTTGGGTGCACAAATGGATCCATATTTAAATGGGGCTTAATAATCATCAGCAGTTCATTCTACATTGTGTGAATATTCATTCTGCTCCAGAAATCTGAACGTATTTGATTTTCAGGGGCCACTCCAATCCCCTTGGAATATTACACAACATGTAGTATATGCCCCACATTTTTTTGTTCCAAAAGCATTCTGAATTCTAAAATATACCTGGCCCCAGGCTTTCAGAAAAGGGATTGTAGGCCTGGTATGATTAGTCCTTGAACAAAATTATATCTATTATATAATTCTAATGTTTTTCATCAGAAAACAGAAACTTAGTCATAGTTACGTTAGATCTGGAGCCCTCGTGGCACAATGGTTAAGAGCTCAGCTATTAAGCAAAAGTTTGGCAGTTCAAATCCACCAGCTGCTCCCTGTAAACACTATGGGGCACTATGAGTCAGAATGGACTTGACAGCAATGGGTTTGGTTTTTAGGTATGTTATAGCTTTTACCACTCATCTGTCAGTTTGTTGCACTGTGGTGGCTTACATGTTACTGTGATGCTGAAAGCTATGCACCAGTATTTCAAATATCAGGAGGGTCACCCATGATGGACAGGTGCCAGGGGAGCTTCCAGACTGAGACAGACAGAAGAAGGACCTGGCTATCTACTTCTGAAGAAATTGGCCAGTGAAAACCTTATGAATAGCAGTTGAACATTGTCTGATATAGTGCCAGAAGATGAATGCCTCAGGTTTGAAGGCACTCAGAATATGACTGAAGAAGAACCGCCTCCTCAAAGCAGAGTCAACCTTAATGATGAAGCTTTCGGCACTTTAATTTCCTGATGTGGCACAACTCAAAATGTGAAAACACAGCTGCAAACATCCATTGGTAATCAGAATGTGGAATGTACAAAGTATGAATCTAGGAAAATTTTGAAGTTGTCAAAAATGAAATGGAATGCTTGAAGATTGATATATTAGTCATTAGTAAGCTGAAATGGACTGGTATTGGCCATTTCAAATTGGACAGTCATATGGTCTATTATGCCAGGAGTGACAAATTAAAGAGGAAACTTTGCATTCACTGTCAAAAAAGAACATTTCAAGATCTATCCTGAAATACGAGCCTGTCGGTGACAGGATAATATCTATAAGCCTACAAGGAAGACTAGTTAATACAAATGTTAATAGCCTGCCCTAGCTATGGTATTTTCAATCACCTCATATGCATGCAAAAGCTGGACAATGAATAAGGAAAACCAAAAAGGAATTGATGCCTTTGAATTATGGTGTTGCTGAAGAATATTGAGTATATCATGGACTGTCAGAAGAACAAACAAATCTATCTTAGAAGAAGTACAGCCAGAATGTTCCTTTGAAGTGAGGATGGCGAGGTTTGTTCTTAAGTACCTTGGACATGTGATCACGAGGTGCCAATCCCTGGAGAAGGACATTACGCTTGGCAGAGTAGCGGGTCAGTGAAAAAAAGGAAGACCCTCAATGAGATGGACTGACACAGTGGCTACAATAATGGACACAAACCTAACAAAAATTGTGAGGGTGATACAGGACTGAGCAGTGTTTTGCTCTGTTGTACATGGGGTCAGTATGAGTCCAAAGTGGCTCGATGGTACCTAACAACAACAATGTTAGATCTTCAAAACAAATTTGGACTTGCTGTTCACGGTAAGGTAACAGCCGGCATTTGGATGATGATTGTTTAAAAAAATGCAATCATAATTCCACCTATTCTTCTCTCTTTACTGAAGTAACACCACTTCAGTACTCCTATGGAATGGCTCTGTAAAGATATTCATAGCAAGTAAATAGTTCTATAATTAAACACCTTAATCAATAAATATTTGTAACTTCATATTTTAGCCAGATACTCATAAAAGAAAACCTGATAATCATTTCAATGACTACTCAGTTTTATAATATAAAACATATATTATAAAACTGAGTAGTCATTAAAATTATCGTGTTAAATCGTGCCTGTTAAAAATATCTCATTTCTAACATTTACTTAAGGAAACTTCTCCTTAGAGGATGCTTTTTAGAAAACATAATAACCAGCACTTGAAAGGTGAAGTTCATCAAAATTTTCTCTGGACTACTGAACAGAGACTCTTGTTTTAATTTCTTTGCTAGAAGTTCATGTTATTTCTTTTACCATCTTGCTACCCAAATCAAGAGTCTTCTCCCTATAAGCTGGTGCCCTTTTCAACAATTTCTTCTTTGCTCACTGACTTTCTCTCTGTCATTTCCAAGCAACCAGGCTTCTTTTCCCCAATGTCTATTATCAAGTTCATTTAATTTCAACTATATTAACGGAAATTCCCTCTAATGGGAAACTTCTCTTTTGTTCTCCAAACTATTTTATTTTATTAATTTAATGTAAATGTTAATTTAATATCATTTCACAAACTTTTCCTGTTTAATGTCAATTAATAAGTCACTGGTTTGCTACTCAAAACAGCACTTAATGTCAATTACTACAATCATCCTTTCATTTAAATACTGAATTTTTTAAGTGAACCTGATTTTAATATGAATCTTCAAATTTGCTCAGTAATGAGTTGAGCAGAGTATGAAAGACAATTCTTTAAACTTTTTGATTATTGTTAAGGAATTAGAAATGACTACTGGAGGTTTCCAATAGATTAAAATGGTGTATCAAAAAATTAAATGATGCAAAAATGCTAACATTAAGTTACAGGGCTCTTTAGTAGATTAACCAAAGATTACTGCTAACTCTTTCAGATAAATGATTTGACCATATTTCTACCAAATATCATTTGATCATTTTCTTATTTCTCTTTTTTGACAAGTGTTTTTAAAATCTTTATGCTTTAAAAGGTAGTAGCCATTATACCTACCTCATTTTTATGAGAAAGTTCAAGGAACGCACTCTACATTTAACCATGGAAGTACTAATGAGCATGTTAATTTGCATCATGTCTGGGAACAAATTATGATTCTTTCTCACAAGTAGATGAAATAGTGAGGAGAAGTACCACACCTGCAGCATGATAAATATATAAAAATTAGAATAAAGGCTGAATAAAACATATAATGAGAAATAATCTCACCTTATTTTATCTCCCATTAATATACAAAGAAATATTATTTTAAATGTTTAATAGTATAATAATAAATTTGGATCTATGATTTGCTAAAGAGATAAGTAGTGCACACAAAATATAAAAGTCACCTCTTTGCCATACCTTAAATACTTAGCTTTTAATCCAATGATACACACACCAATTACATATTCTCTAGTATTATTTTTGGAGCTCTGGTGGCCTAATTGTTAAGAGCTCAGCTTTTAACCAAAAGGTTGGCACTTGGAATCTACCAGCTGCTCCTTGGAAACTCTATGGGGCAGTTCTATTCTGTCCTGTAGGGTCACTATGAGTCAGAATCGACTCGACAGCAACAGGTACGGGTAGTATTATTTTGCCTTTATTTGGTTATCACGTACAGCTTAAAAATTAAATCATGCTAATATGGCACCTAACAACAACAACAAAATGGCTTTTGATTGGGCATCATATTGAGTGATTGTTCATAAATGGTTACTAGGAAACCCTGGTTTCACAGTGGTTAAGAGCACGGCTGCTCACCAAAAGGTCAGCACTTCGAACCCACCAGGTGCTCCTTGGAAACCCTGTGGGACAGGTCTACTTGATGGCAATGAGTTTAGGGGTTTAGGGGTCAAGTAGCCTCAGAAATTACACTTGGCATTTATGCCTCTTAAATCAAGATTTAGCCTATAATATTTCTAATCTCCATGTTTTTTGTTTGAAAAGATCAGAGTTTCCCAAAACTATAAGCAAATTTCATGTAATATATTATTCAAAAACAATGAGAAAAAAACTGTAATTTTATTGAAAGAGTTTTGACAAATATCAGAGTATAGTCAAAACTGTTGATGTCAATACATCCACGAGGTTAGTATATTACCCATCATATGTCCTCCAAATGAACACGAAATATCCATCTTGGTGAAAAAAGAATGGTCACAGCATACGTCATAGATCACAACAGCAAAAAATATTTTCATTCTAACATTAAATTGTTCTTAAAAATGATTCTTTAGTGGAACAAGCTAGAAACTTCAGGGGTTGCTGATCCAACCTTGAGGACTCTCTCCTATTACTACTCCCATTTCTCAACAATCTGAGGGGGAAAATGAAGAAGAGCCAAAAAGCTATCTTGGCATGCCAAGTTTTCCTTCACCATTATGCCCCCTGATATAATTTATAGTTGATTATCAAGCTAGAATAAAAAGTGTGAAGCTATGGATTCTAGTTCCAATTGCTTAACATTTATGGGACTTAATTTCATCCTCTGTAAAATTAAAAATATACACTCACATATTAATGTAAAGTGTTAAAGCTGAGAAGTTCAAAGGAAGTAATAGAAGAGATTGTAATTTTGATAAGAGAAGTGCACATATATGGAATAATAGGTGATGCCAAAGTTTTATACAAGATGTGAAATTATGAACTTGTATGACTTGCCAACATAAATGTCCAAGAGCACTTATATCATTTTATGTATGAAAAGTTACACAATGTATTAATGTAGCATCAATTATTTCACCCATCCTGCACAATATACTTACGCGCAAGTTTAAAATTTCCACTTACTGTTATCAAACCCTTTATAAGTGACTCGTTATACAATTTAGGAATGGAATTAGATTAGGTGGCAGGTAGCTTTGAACCCAGTTTCATTTTGCCTTTAATTATCCACTTTGGCCTTGCACAGTTTACTTCATCTTCTGAGTCCCTAACTCCTCATCTGTAAAATAACCAGTTGAGTCAGAGTAGAATTGTGCATTATAGGGTTTTCAATGGCTGATTTTTTGAAATTAGATTACCAGGCCTTTTGTCTAAGGCACTTCTGGGTGGATTCAAATCACCAACTTTTCCATTAGCAGCCAAGTGTTTTAAACATTTGCACCACCCAGGGACTCCATTTATAAAACAAGGCTAAATCACATAATTTTTAAAATTCTTTCTAGTTCCATAATTTGAAGAGTTTTTTACTATGAGTTGGAATTGGCTCAACAGCACTGGGTTTGGTTTTTGGTTTTTGTTGACATAGCTTTCTGTTCAACTTGTCCAATTCAAACTATTTCATAGATATTTATGTATTTGGATTGGGAACGTGCTTTCCTTTAAAGTTCTGTCTTTTATTATCTAGTCATGCAGATTGAGATGAAAAAGGCAGAATAAGTGTCACCTTGTGCGTCAGTGATTTTCCTTCAGAATGCTACTCTAGTTTTCCTCTCACTGAAAACACACGTAGTTCCAGTGCTCAGATAACATGACTATTTTAGCCGAAGTGTACTTAAAGATGGTTTTTTACTGATGGACATGGCCCAGCCAGAGACTGATTCTGGATTATTAATTTTGTCTCTTTAAGTTACATGGAATAGTTCAGCCAAACATAGTTAGACCCATTCTTTTATGGCTGTGACTCAGGGGGCTCTAAGTCAAAGAGAGGTCAACTTCTTACAACTGATATAGCAGCTTTGGACAAGGGAATTACTAGAGAAATATGGCCTTTCTGTAGCAGACAGAAGCTAGGGTCAATGAGAAGCTTCAGGGGGTTGAGTGGAGGGAAGCATAATAAAAGGTTTGCGTTCTAGTCACAGACTGAGACCTCTATGATTGACATTTATTGCCTAGTCTACATTAGTACCATATCTACTCCAATACTTCTGTCCTGAGGGGAATCATTCCAGAACCTAGACAGCGTTACCTCCTAGGAGGAGGGATGAGAGTTTTAGAGATTACGTCCCAAGTAAATTGCTGCCATTTGTTTATTATCTTTTTGTCCACACAACTAATAGCAAGGATTGTGTCCTTATTTAAGTTTCTGAGGTTAATTTGGTCAACGTACTCTGGCAACAAAGAAGAACTAGTAAAGCCTTTATGCAAATAGCCAGAAGCTGTTTCTGAATACTTATAAAATAGCATATACTTCCATTTATATTATTTATATAGTTTAGCATCATTGTGGCAAGATTTTATGAGGTTATTTAAAGCGTATAACAAGGAAGTTATTGAATGCTTATCGCTTTCTGAAAATTCTGGCTCAATATTAACTTGCTGAGTACACAGCAGGGAGAATTCTTTCAGTTAGATGACCCAAGTTAATAAAGCAGCTAAAATTAGATAGAGAAGTTCCATAAAATTCTCTTGGGATACTATCTGGATTAGCTAATTTTCCCATTGGTAATTTTTGAATAACTTTTATGATCATCTAGAAAGAGATCTATTCTTAAAGTACCAAACCTCCTTGGTTCATGCATTCTAAGTTTAGTTCACATAAAAAGGTTTAATTTCTGTTGGACCCAGATAGTATAAGGAGAATAATTCTGAGAAAACAAAATAACTCAAAGACAAAGACTATCTAGTTCTAGGAATCTGGTAAAGAATAGGCAAGAATGGAAGACCCCAGAAGAGACAAAAAAGAGTACAAAGATTTACAGACATGTGAAATATTAGGGATAAACATAAAATTACTGCAGAAACTAGAGAAAGTGAGGATAATCTGTGAATCTAAGCCATGCCACCATTATCCTGCCTATTCCATTAATCACCTTACAGCAGTTGTTACAAAATGAACATATGTAATGACTGTTGGCTAAAGACAGCAATTTTCTTATGAAGCACAGCAATATGGAGGTTAGATATTGGGTTTTTATCATGACTGCTACTTGCTAGTTGTGTGATCCTGGATTAATTCACTAAAATTTATTGACTCTCGGTTTCCTCATCTCTAGCATGAGGGTTGTACTACCTATCTCAGAGGCTGCCATAAGCAGCACTAAGTAGAACACCTGACATAGAGATAACTCAGATAAGCATATAAATGCTACTCGATAAATGTTGGATTCCCTGGCCTTTTTCAACCTAATTCTCTCCCTTCCTCTCTCGTTAAAACAGTGGTTAACAGTTATTCTTTAAACAATGAGGTTTCTCTTTAGCTTTCACTTTATTACATAGTGACACATAAGCACATTACCATTGTAAGAATAGCAAACAGTACAAAGGTACATAGAACAAAATATCTCCGTACCCCATTCCTTAGCCTCTAAAACCATCACCACCCTAGTTAGAAGGTCCTTATTTATTCTCCTGTTTTTTTTTTTTAATTTTTTTCTAGAAATGTATGAGATTTCACCATATAATTTTTCTGTAACTCACTTTTTCATTTTAAAAATGTCTTCAAGATCTTTCAAAGTTAAAATGTAGGCCTAACCCAACAATTTCAAAGTAGTCTGGGTTTTTCCCACAATTCATTTAACCATTACTCTGTTGATAAATATTTAGTTATTTGCAATGTTCTACCATTACAAATAAACAATGCTGAATTAAACAACCTGTATACACATCTGTGCTCATGTTTGAACACTCCTTTAGATGAAATAATTAGAAATACTGCCTAAAATGGAACTTACACAATAAATTCTGGTAGGTAATACCAAATTATTCTTTAAAAGGTTAAATATGTTTATTCTTCAACCCAACAGATAAGAGAAAACCCATTTCTCTGAAAGAGGGGTTAGCAACTTTCTCTGTATGTGGCCAGGTACTAAAAATTTTGGATTTGTGGTCCATACAGTCTCTGTTGCAGCTACTTAACTCTGCTGTTATAATGGAAATGCAGCCATACACAATACTTACATGAATGGATGTGGCCATTTTCCAGTAAAACTTTATTTATGAAAATAGGCCTTCTGAAAAAAAAAAAAGAACAGCTGGTTTTGTCCCAAGTGCTATAATTTTCCAACATCTGTTCTATATCTGTGACAATATTCTCACTGAGCCAAGTGATGCTGCTTCTTCACTTTCAGCAGCATGAAAGCTGCATATAATATTATCAGTGCATTTATTACATCTCTTTGCAATTATTTGATTATATGTATGATTCATATATAATGGACTCTGAGCTCTTTGCAGACAGGAATTTCATCACATTTATCATTGTATTGCCAATATCTAACACACTGGCTACCACACAGGAAAAACTTATTATGATTTGAAGAATGGCAGGAAGGCAAGAAGGAGAGAACTGGAGATAGTTATACATTTACAAGATTACAATTATGAAACACGTCTTACTCTAAAATTATGTATTTTCTAAGCTTGTAAGCTCTTACCAACAGCCCATTCTTTCCGTCTTTCTCCTCCCAACCCACTCCCCAAATTTTCAGGATTGTAATGAGATTGATATATGCACTTTTAACTTATTTTCAACTTGCATTTCTTTGGTTTTGACTTTCCCTCAGGCAAGGTGGTTTTTTATGTCTCTACAGTGTTTGGTCTTGCTATGTTATAGCATTTCTAAATTTTTAAAATATCACCATCTTTTAAAATATTTTTCATTAGGAGATGAAGACAAAATTACAGTGTCCAAAGTCATTTAGAAATTCTGAATATAGGAACCATCCTTAGATTTTCTGGTTAAAGTTGAACAAGTAAATGAATTTTTATTGCCTTCTTCTTTCTAGAATCCCACCACTAAAACACTATGTTCAGTAACATAATGAACTAGACACAACTCAGCCATGAACTAGGTTACCAAGCTTACCAAGGATGGTGAGGCCTAAACGAGAAGAAAAGGGTAGCCAAATAGCCAGATTGCATGATCTCAGATATTAGGTTTTATTTAATATTAGCACAGTTCTAAAAGGCTCATCAAAGATACTGACTAGAGGTACCAAAGCTAGATGTGTTAATGGAACACAGATCTTGCTGAAGACCTCAGAAAGCCAGGCAAAGTAGAGCTCAGTGGGAAACTCAAGCTAACCATGTTACTTTCGATTATTTTAGTGGTACTGTTGCTTATTTTGGAAACCCTGGTGGTATACTGGTTAAGTGCTACAGCTGCTAACCAAAGGGCCGGCAGTTCGAATACGCCAGGCACTCCTTGGAAACTCTGGGGGGCAGTTCTACTCTGTCCTATAGGGTCACTATGAGTCAGAATCAACTTGATGGCACTGGGTTTGGTTTTTGGTTTGATTATTTTTGTGTATGCTTTAGAAAGTACATTTATGACTTATTTCAGTCTGATGAAATTGTTTTTACCTTTCTCTGACACTGTTACACCTTCAGAATATTTTAAGTATATTCACCTTCTTCTCACCACTTCCATTTCTGTCAGCATTTTAATTCTACTTATATCTCAAATTCCACAGGACATTACCATCATTGTTTGGCAAAGCCTGTACAAATTTAAATTCACCCTCATCATTTCTCCCTCTAGTGTTCTTTATTCTCTCCTGCATTGCCAGATTCCTATCTAGGTTCGTTTTCTTTACCTTTAGTATTTCTTTTAGTTCAGGCTTGATGGTATTAATTTCTCCCATTTTTGTCTGAAAAACATCTTTATTTTATCTTCTTTTTTAAGTATGTTTTCTCTAAGTATACGATTCTACATTACCAGTTTTTGTCTTTCAGCACTTACAGATGACATTCCAATGTCTTCGGATTGCCATCATTTCTGTTGAGAAGTCAGTTGTAAATATTGTTGTTGCACCTTTGAAGGTAATATGTCTTCTTTTCTTCTGGCTGCTTTATATATATATATATATATATATATATATATATATATTTTTTTTTTTTTTCAAATCTGGCTTTTAGAAATTTAGCTATGATGTTCTCAGGTGTGAGTTTCTTCATATTTACCCTCCTTGGGGTTTGCTGAAATTTATAAAGATGCACACTTTTAAGAACTTTTGAGTTAGTTCCATAGATTCTTACACAGAAACAGGACTTAATAAATGTACCCATGGGAAAACCAGGAAAGCATTTAAGGCTACTCATGATTTTAACTTGTCATTCCAAACCATTTGACCATAAAAAGCCTTGGAAGTTTCTCTTCCCCCAGAAGACACCCTTTGCCCTGGCTAGGACCAATCCTCAACTTGTGCCCAGAATCAACAAATGTCCTTAGAGACCAATTTTATGCTATTAGTCAAATGGCCTCAGAAAAATTTTCCCCTCTCTGAAATTATGGCTCAGCTCCTCCTTGGTTGCGCAGCTCTCTGATTTCTTTAAAATATGGTATTTTTACTTATCTGGCTTTTTCTACTTATTGCAAAAGAATATTGGCCTGATATATAAGGTAAATGAGTGAACAGGACCAGATTTAATACAATTTAAAACCAAGATCAATAATAACTGATTGTCTTAGTTATCTAGTGCTGCTGTAACAGAAATACCACAAATGAATGACTTTAACAAAGAGAAATGTATTCTCTTACAGTTTAGGAGGGTAGAAGTCCAAATTCAGGGTGCCAGCTCTAGGGGAAGGCTTTCTCTGTCAGTTCTGGGGGGAAGGTCCTTGTCATCAATCTTCCCCCTGTCTAGCAGCTTCTCAGCACAGGAACCCTGGGTCCAAAGGGTGCACTCTGCTCCCAGCACTGCTTTCTTGGTGGTATGAAGTCCACCTGTCTCTGCTTGCTTCTCTCTTTTATATTTCAAAAGAGATTTGCACAAGATACAACCTCATCTTGTAGACTGAGTTCTCTTTCATTAACATAACTGCCTCTAATCCTGCTTCATTAGCATCATAGAGGTAAGATTTACAACATATAGGAAAATCACCATCAGATGTCAGAATGGTGGGCAATCACACAATACTGGGAATCATGGCCTACCCAAGTTGACAAACACTTTGGGGGACACAATTCAATCCTGAAAAGCAAAGATGTGACATTGAAGACTAAGACGTGATTGACCCAAGCCATGGTGTTTTCAATCACCTCACATGCATGTGAAAGCTAGACAACAAATAAGGAAGGCCAAAGAAGAATCGACACCTTTGAATTATGGTGTTGGCGAAAAATATTGAATATACCATGGACTGCCAAAAGAATGAACACGTCTGACTTGGAGGAAGTACAACAAGAATGCTCCTTAGGAGCAATGATGGCAAGACCACCTCTCACATAATTTGGACATGTTGTCAGGAAGGATCACTCCCTGGAGAAAAACATCACGCTTGGTAAAGTAGAGGGTCAGTGAAAAGAAGAAGTCCCTCAACAAGATGGATTGACACAGTGGCTGCAACAACGGGCTCAAGCATAACAGCAATTGTGAGGATGGCGCAGGACCGGCAGTGTTTCATTCTGTTGTACACAGGGTCGTTATGAGTCAGAACTGACTTGATGGCACATAGCAACAACAACACAATTCAATCCATAACACTCATGAATGATATTTGGCCACAGTCTGGGTGATTATACTAGTTTTCTATTGCTGCATAAAAATTATAACAAATATAGAGACTTAAAACAACACACATTTACTAATTCTCTCAGTTTCTGTGGGTCAGGGGTCTGGGCATACTTAGCTAGGTTTTCTACTCAGGGTTTTGTAAACCTACAATTAAGGTGTTGGTTGGGCTGGGTTCCTTCCTACAACTTGGGATACTCTTCTAAGCTTACATGGTTGTTGGAAAAATTCAGTTGTAGGACTGAGGATGCATTGCATTTCCTTACTGACTGTCAGCTGGGAGCTTTTCTCAACACCTAGATGACACTTGGAGTATTCTGCCACATGGCCCTCTCACACACACTCACACAGGCCTTTCTACAACATGGCAACTTACTTCTTCAATGTCAACAGGAGAATCTCTTACCAGTCTGTAAGATGGAGTTTTATATAATATAACGTAATCACAGAAAAAAAAAAATTTTTTTTTTTTAATCACAGAAGTGAGGCTCCCATCCACTTTGGCATATCATCTTGCCAGAAAGCAAGTCATGGGTCCTGCCTGCACTCAAGGGGAGGGGGTTATACAAGGGCATGACTCATCATGGTATGCCTACCACAGGGATACAGCTGAGTATGGTAGTAATTATGGTCAACTAGAGAACCTATATCCTCTCAGTGGAAGAATATTGCTATTAAGCTCCAAGCAACGTGGAATGCAGACTCAATATTTTCAAATATTCCAGTTTTTTTTTTAAGAAGTCAAAAGTCTAGAATTTTATAAGAAACCCCCCAGCTTGTAAATGTTAGCAATGAAAATATATTGTATATGTTAACACTTGTCAGGCCAAATAAATCACATCTGCAGGATACTATGACCTCTGTTACTAGTTTTCAGCCTCTGGTCTACTAACAAATATCCTAGCCAAAGAATACTACAGAAGTTAGGAGAAGGAGACAGTAGTTATGAGATCCCTTCATAGAAAACTGATGACTTAGGGAAATTTTCTGTAAGCTATACTATTAAGCATTTAATTATGTCCCCCTAGAAAGACATGTTGAAGTTCTAATACCAATACCAATACCTGTGAATGTGACTCTGTTTCAAAATAGGATATTTGAAGGTGTTATCTTTAGGTTAGTATCAGGTCATACTGGAGTAGGTGTGTTCTAATCCTATATGACTGGTGTCCATAAAAAAGGACAAAAGACACAAAGAGACAATGACCATGTAAAGGTGCATCTTCAAGACAAGAAATGCCAAAAATCACCAGTCAATATCAAAAGCTACAAGAGAGGCATGTAAAAGATTCTCTCTCATAGCCCTCAGAAGGAATAAAACACCCTGATTTTGGACTCCTAGCCTCCAGAAACACATCTGTCAGTTTACCGTACTCTGTTGCTGTGATACTGGAAGCTTTGCCACTGGTATTTCAAATATCAGCAGGGTCATCCATGGTGGACAGGTTTCAGCAGAGCTTCCAGACTAAGACAGACTAGGAAGAAGGACCTGGCAGTCTACCTCTGAAAAAATTGGCCAGTGAAAACCTTATGAATACTAGCAGAACATTGTCTGATATACTGCTGGAAGATAAGCCCCACAGGTGGGAACCAAAACCAAAAAAACCCGCTGATGCCAATTAAATTCTGACTCATAGCAACTATGTAGGACAGAGCAGAACTGCCCTACAGGGTTTCCAAAGAGCAGCTGGTGGATTCGAACTGCCAATCTTTTGGTTAGCAGTCAAGCTGTTAACCACTGCACCACCAGGGCTCCTTATGTTGGAAGACATTCAAAATACAACCAGGGAATAGATGTCTCCTCAAAGTAGAGTTGACTTTAATGAGGTAGATGGAGTCAAGCTTTCAGGGCCTTCATTTGCTGATGTGACATGAATAAAAATGAGAGGAAGCAGCTGCAAACGTCCATTAATAATTGAAATGTGCAATGTACGAAGTACGAACTTAGGAAAATTAGAAATTGTCAAAAATGAAATGGAATGCATGAAGATCGATATCCTAGGCATTAGTCAGTTAAAATGGACTGGTATTGACCATTTTGAATCAGACAATATTATGGTCTACTGTGCCAGCAATGACAAATTGAAGAGGAATGGTGTCGCGTTCATGGTCAAACAGAACATTTCAAGATCTATCCTGAAGTACAATGCTGTCAGTGATAGAATAGTACCCATAAGCTTAAAAGAAGGCCAGTTAATACAACTATTATTCAAATTTAAGCACCATCCATTAATGCCAAAGATGAGGAAATTAAACATTTTTACCAACTTCTGCACTCCAGAAATTAATCAAACATGCAATCAAGATGCATTGATAATTACTGGTGGTTGGGATGCGGAAGTTGGAAACAAAGAAGGACTGGTAGATGGAAAATATGGCCTTGGTGATAGAAACAATGCCAGATACTGCATAATAGAACTTTGCAAGGCTAACAACTTCTTCATTGCAAATACCTTTTTTCAACAACATAAACACCGATTATATACATGGACCTCACTGGATGGAAAACACATGACTCAAATTGACTACATCTGTGGAAAAAGATGAGGGAAAAGCTTAATACCATCAGTCAGAACAAGACCAGAGGCCAATTGCAGAAAAGATCATAAATTTCTCATATGCAAATTTAAGTTGAAGCTGAAGAAAATTAAAACAAGTCCACGAGAGTCAAAATACAACTTTGAGTATATTCCACCTGAATTTGGAGACCATCTCAAGAACAGATTTGATGCATTGAACACTAATGACCAAAGACCAGATGAACTGTGGAATGACATCAAAGACATCAAACATGAAGAAGGCAAAAGGTCATTAAAAAGACAGGAAAGAAAGAAAAGACCAAAATTGATGTCAGAAGAGACTTTGAAACTTGCTTTTGATTGTAGAGTAGCTAAAGCGAATGGAAGAAATGATGAGGTAAAAGAGCTAAACAGAAGATCAATTCTGGAGGATAAAGTAAAATATTATAATGAAATGTGCAAAGATGTGGAGTTAGAAAACCAAAAGGGAAGAACATATTCGGCATTTCTCATGTTGAAAGAACGGAAGAAAAACTTCAAGCCCTGAGTTGCCATTTTGAAGGATTCTATGTGGAATGATGCATGAAGCATCAAAAGCTGATAGAAGGAATACACAGAGACACTTTACCAAAAAAAATTAGTCAACATTCAACCATCTCAGGAGGTACCATATGGTCAAGAACCAGTGGCATTGAAGGAAGAAGTCCAAGCTGCACTGAAGGCACTGGCAAAAAACAAGGCTCCAGGAATCCACGAAATACCAATTGAGATATTTAACAAATCAATGCAGTGCTGGAGGTGCTCACCCATTTACACCAAGAAATTTGGAAGACAGCCACCTGGCCAACTGACTGGAAGAGATCCATATTTGTACCCATTCCAAAGAAATGTGATCCAACAGAATGTAGAAATTATCAAACAATATCATTAATATCACGAACAAGTAAAATTTTGCTGAAGATCATTCAAAAGCAGCTGCAGCAGTATATTTACAGGGAACGACCAGAAATTCAAAGATTTAGAAGAGGATATGGAACAAGGGATATCATTGCTGATGTCAGATGGATCTTGGCTGAAATCAGAGAATACCAGAAAGATGTTTGCCTGTGTTTCATTGACTATGCAAAGGCATTCGACTATGCAGATCATAACAAAATTTTGGATAACACTGCAAAGAATGGGAATTCCAGAACACTTAATCAGACCAAGAGGCAGTTGTTCAAACAGAACAAGGGAATGCTGTTTGGTCTAACATCAGGAAAGTTGTGTGTCAGAGTTGCGTCCTTTTACCATACTTATTCAATCTGTATGCTGAGCAAATAATCTGAGAAGCTGGACTATATGAAGAAGAATGTGGCATCAGGATTGGTGGAAGACTCATTAACAACCTGTGATATGCAGATGACACAATCTTTCTTGCTGAAAATGGAGAGGACTTGAAGCACTTAATGATGAAGATCAGACTTACAGCCTTCAGTATGGATTACATCTCAATGCAAAGAAAAAAATCCTCACAACTGGGCCAATAAGCAACATCATGATAAACAAAGAAAAGATTGAAGTTGTCAAGGATTTCATTTTACTTGGACCCACAATCAACACCCATGAAAGCACCAGTCAAGAAATCAAATGATGCATTTCATTAGGCAAACCTGCTGCAAAATACCTCTTTAAAGGATTAAAAAGCAAAGATATCACTTTGAAGACTAATGCACACCTGACCCAAACCATGGTGTTTTCAATCACCTCATATGCAAGCGAAAGCTGGACAATGGCTAAGGTAGACCGAAGAAGAATTGACACCTTTGAGTTGTGGTGTTGGTGAAGAATATTGAATGTACCATGGACTGCCAAAAGAATGAAAAAATCTGTCTTGGAAGAAGTACATCCTGAATGCTCCTTGGAATCAAGGATGATGAGACTTTGCTTCACATACTTTGGACATTTACCAGAAGGGATCAGTCCCTGGAGAAGGACATCATGCTTGGTAAAGTGGAGGGTCAGTGAAAAAGAGGAAGACCCTCAATGAGATGGATTGACACAGTTGCTGGAACAATGGGCTTAAGTGTAACAAATATCATGAGGATGGCGCATGACCTGACCGTGTTTCGTTTTGTTGTACACGGGGTCACCATGAATGGGAACTGACTTGATGGCACCTAACAAAATCAACAACATGGAGCCCTGGTGGCACAGTGGTTAAGAGGTCAGCTGCTAATGAAAAGGTCAGCAGTTCAAGTCCACCAGCCACTCCCTGGAAACCCTGTGGGCAGTTCTACTCTGTCCTGTGGGTTTGCTATGAGTCGGAAACAAGTCAACAGCAATGGATTTGGTTTGGTTTGGAGTCATTGTATAGCCAGAATGCTCTTTAGAAGCGAGGATGCCGAGACTTAGTCTCACGTACTTTGGACATGTTATCAGGAGGGACCAGTCCCTGAACAAAGATATCATTGTTGGTAAGGTCAGCAAAAAAGGAGGAAGACCCTCACTGAGATGGATTGACAAAGTGGTTGCAACAATGGGCTCAAACATAGCAACGACTGTGAGGATGATGCAGGGCCGGGCAGCATTTCATTCTGTTGTCAAAGCGCCACTATGAGTCAGAACTGACTAGACGACACCCAACAACAAATCATAGTGGAAGGGTCGCTTGCTCAAATGAAGCGTCTTAGAGTAAGTGACAGGTGCGCTGATATCTTAAGGAGGAAAAGTAGTTAACTAGGTGAAATTAAATGGGTATAGGTGTTTGTCAAAGCCAAGAGTATGGTGGAGTAAAATCACCTAGGAGAGAATATTACAGGAAATGAGCAGGAAGCCCAGACTGAGATTCATGGAACCAGAACATTTAATAACCAGAAAGAAGATTTTGAATCCAAACAAGATTCCAGAAAAACACAGTCAATAGACACCCATGAAAATGACTAAATCATTCATAGCCTCTCTCCTGAGGAAAGTGGATAGTTGTCAGAAGGGTTAGAGGCCAAGATACATAAATATAGAAGTAAACAGAATCCACAAGACTGGAAAACCACGTGTAAGCACTAGTTACAAAATAGAGAAGAGTACAGAGAGAGATTTGTTGGAGATGGCTGGAACAAGGACCGAGATAAAGCCACTGTAAAATCTAATGTACTAAACAACATTTTAACAGCATTGTGACAGTGTTCTTACAGTCTCATGACATCTGGATACTTGACAGGTGTCCTTATTTCTTGTCTTCATTACTTTCCTATGTATTCTTACAATAAATATCTTTCTTTCTTTATGTGAAAGAGTCCAGCTAGCACATCTAGAAAGTGTAGCCTTAATCAAGTGTTTTCTTGTCATGGTACACAGCTATAGGAAATTTTTCTTGCTTTTAAGCTTACAGTCAAGTTGAGTAAAAAAAGACAATTACGTAAACCATGAGAGAATACTTTAAGGGTGTTTATGATCTTAATATGTAGCAAGCCCTAAGAGTAAAGAATTATATCTGATGGTCTCAGTGGACAATCACAGAAATGGGCTGTAATTTCAAAGATAGGAAGGTCTCCACACGTGGAGGAGGGAGTTTCCAGGCTGAGAGAGTAACATTTGCAAAGGCCCATGGAGGGAATCTCAGCTTGAATTGTGATGCTCATGATAGAATGCTACTCTACTTGGTCCCTAAAACTCTATTTATGAAAAAAAATAATAAAAACCTCTATTTGCAGCATTAGGCTTTGCCAATAATCTCATAAACATGTCATGAAACAAACCATGAGACAAAACTTCTACTGCAGTAATGCCATGGCAAAACTGCTTTGTTCATGTCTTCAGGCTTCTGAATTCACTTGGAACCAAAACAGTACACAAAGGCTAATGCCCTAAAACATTCACATATATTTTAGTATAAGACCAACCCTACCACCTACCTTTTCGACTTCAAAATAGTTTTTATCGGCAGGAAGTAGAAGTATGACCTTTTGAGTATTTGACATTTCCCTGTTTCTCCTCTACAAAGTTACTATTACTCCTGTTTTTTTTGTAAATATGTACTTAGATGTGTAAACAAAGACAAGTGTCAACTGGTTAGAGGGGACCTTTCAAGTCATCTAGTCCTATTCCCAACCCACTTCTCTCTAGGTATATTTGTATGAACCTTAATACCACAAGGGATTTGCAATCTACAGAGTGCAATTTCCTATTAGATTTTGGTGCTAACCTAGTAGGCATGTGGGCTATTATCTCTTCTCTCTCACTCATTACCAATGTTTATTTTTCTCTTGAATCATTTTCATCAATATACAAATATACTGTTATATGCCTCATCTTCAAATAACTCTACCTTGACCTTTCCTCCAGTTCCTGCCCCTATTTTCTGCTCACCTAAAACTCCTAAAAGACAGTTGCTAGTGCCTTTCTTTCCATTCTACTTTAACCCACCCCCATCAGGCTTTATTTCTCATCTCTCCACAGATAAGAGTTCACTCTGACTCATGACCACCCCATATGTGTCAGAGTAGAACTGTGCTCCACAGGGTTTTCAATGGCTGATTTTTTTGGAAGTAGAGTACCACTAGGCCATTCTTCTGAGGAGCCTCTGAAAAAAAAAAAACAAACAAACCCGCTGCTGTGGAGTTGATTCCGACTCATAGCGACCCTTTAGGACAGAGTGGAACTGCCCCACAGAGTTTCCAAGGAACACCTGGCGGATTCAAATGGCTGACCTCTTGGTTAGCAGCCACAGCACTTAACCACTATGCCACCAGGGTTTCCGAGGAGCCTCTAGGTGGTTTCAAATTTCCAACCTTTCAGTTAGCAACTGAACATGTTAACCATTTGCACCACCCAGGTAACTGGTAAATGTGTGTGTGTGTGTGTGTGTGTGTGTGTCTGTGTGTCTGTGTGTGTGTGTGTGTGTATCTTTTTTTTCTTCTCCTACTAGAATGTAGGAAACCCTGGTGCTGTAGTGGTTAACAGCTACGGCTGCTAACAAAAAGGTCGACAGTTCGAATCCACCAGGTGCTCCCATGAGTCGGAATCGACTCAATGGCAACTGGTTTGTTTTTGTTTTTTTTTTTTGACTAGAATGTAAGCTTCACAAGGACATGGATTTGTTTTGTTAACTCACAAGAGTTATGTCTGGCAAAAGGTAGATACTCAGTGTATACTCACTGAACGAATGAGTAGATAAATTTGCTGGTTAAACATACAATACATATTATTCCACCCCTCTTCGCAACTGTGCTATAACCTGCTGGTGGGTTAGGATAAGCAATCCTCATCTCATTCAGGTATTTCTCTGTGATGCCTTCCTCCATCTCTCAGCTCAGAAATTTTATAACAATTTATCATGGAACATCTCTTATAATATAAATTGGGTTTTGTTTACCTCCCAATCATACTTGCTTTTATTCCTCTCTTACTTGTTGTTGTTAATTGCTATCAAGTTGATTCCAATTCGTGCCAACTCCATGTGTGCAAAGTAGAACAGCTCCACAGGGTTTTCAAGGCCACAGCAGATCACCAGGCCTCTCCTACGAGGCACCTCTGGGTGGGTTCTCTCTCACTAAATGCAGCCAAATGTATTTTACAGAGTTTATCTTAAATGGGTTGGCTTGAGAGAGACAATGGTGAGGAAAGAGGGTGTGTATATATCTGTGTGTGAGTACGTATGTGTATGTGTTATTTGTTATGTGTTTGTTTAATGTTTTTATCAGAAAATTCAGTCATCTTTGACCTTGATTAACCCGGATGTCAGAGGCAATTTCTCCATTTAGTAAAAACAAATAATGTTAGATGCGTTTTTGTGTTTTTTCTTTGTTAAGCAAGAGGTTATAAAATAACCGCCTTTTCAGATGTTATACTATCCCAAATAAGTAGAATGGGTATCACCAAACTGTCAAAGAAAGATGACATAAAGTAATACAACTTTAAATATTATTTTGAGAAAAATGAAGACAATGCATGTCACTCGATCTATATTTCTTAAAAAAAAAAGAATATAGAACATCCGTGTTGCACGTGGATGTCAGCATTACAGAACTATATTGATTAAAATTCAACCTATTTACAATTTATAATAAAATGTAGTTGTTGATTTTCTTTTAACTTTTCAGCTGGCAAGTAGAAATCTCACCATTGATATCAATGGAAGGAAAACAGCCTCTCGGCTTGGCAGGAAGCGTTTATGACTGTATATAATGCAGATAAGTTTGTTTGGGAATGTAGACAGCTTTCTAGACAATCACTAGAGATAGGACCTTAATTTAACCCAAGCCTGAAGCATTTCCTCTGGGATGTGGATGACTGATAACACGGCGGAGGGCAAAGAAAGTATAGATTTATTGAAAAATGGATGTTGCAAGCCGGGTGTGTTAAATTTCTTCCTCTAAATCATTGTTTAAAAGGACAGGCATAGATTCCTGCTTCAGGATGAAAAGCCTAATCGTTAGAAAAGAGAGAAATTTTTTTAAATCCAGGCATTTTTGACATTTCATTTCAAAAGCGTAATCAGTATACTTACCTCTACCTTATGTTGCGACACGATGGCATGACAACACTTGCTTTTAATATCCTCTACATGGGATACATCAGTGATTTCTAATTTAAAGAAAATGAGTCCTTTGCAGACAGCCTGATAACCTTTCCCGTGGGAACAGCAGAAAAAAAATCTCTTATCCATGGCTCTAATGAGCATCATATAATAGCCAGCTCCTTTAAATGGTGGAGTAAATAGATCGTTATTAACGAAGATTATGCATTATGTGTTTCTATATCACAATCTTCAAGAATAACCTTTTAACAAAGTGAATAAATAAACCATAATGGGTTTCTTGCCCTTTACTAAGCAAAATATCAAGACCTTCTGCAAGGCCAGAGGTTAAGTAACCCCTTTATTTACTAATGAGAAAGTTAATTGTGTGAAACCTATTGCTACCAGGTTGGAAAAAGGATTTTTCTTTTAACTAACACTTGGCCCTCACAGTGGTTTTAAGAAACGTTGTAATTCCTCCAAAGAAGCTTATCCTCATCTTATCCTACAGTTTAACAAATTTATGATTGCAAACAAAACACTGAATATATTCCATTCAAAATAGCTAGCTAAGAACAGTAAATAGCTACTTTTTACTGGGGCTTCTCAGAGTAGTAGTTTCAATATCCATTAATAGTAAATATTCCTTATCATCCTTTTCATTGGGTTGAAATAACCAAGCGGCACAATTCTGTGGCTAATTATAAAATAGCCTACATTACAGAAAAATTAAAAACAACAAATGAATCACCTGGAGAGCTGCCATGGTTTTTCTAAAACGCTACACACATTACATGTGAATTTTAATATATAATTTTAATTACGCAATTCTTCCTAGCTAACTCTGCTCATTACTTAGTCAGTGTGTGTGTGTTTCTTTTACCTTGATTACAAAGTCAAACCATTTTCTCTGAAATTTTAAATATCTGTACATTTATAGAGAAAACAGACGGCTGTGTTTTGATAAGGCCTCCAGAGCAGGAAGGCAAAACCGACCCCTAAAAGAAAGGAAGCCTGCCTGGGCTTCATATCAGGCACCAGCTAGCAAAATCCTAAGAGGGTTTGTTATAGGAGCCAGTGGGCTGAGGCAACCTTTAACATGCAGAAAACTGGAGTTAATTAAACTGTTACCAGGATCCTATCTGTCATACCACCAGTGTGCTCTCTCCCAAATTCATTTACATTTTAGAATTGAAAAAGTGTTCTCAGGACTATTGATAAACCATGTTTACTGTCTCTATTGATTTGCTAATTTTGCGTAACCTTTATGTTTTAATTATCTTACAGTATTTCTTGAAGGCTCTTCTGTAGCGGTGGCTCTCTGATCAGACTTTACCGGCAATTACTAAACACTAGGAGTACACCTTTTAATGGATTAATCCGCTTGGAAGTTATCAGACGGCCGCAGGAGTGAAGCTGCTAAGAAAATATAATGTTGCGTCACTGAGAGACTATTTTCAAACTACATTGTGTTTACTGTAGAGGAGACATCGTCAGATTATTTGCCTGCTTTATTCAATGGACTGTCTCTGGAGGGTTTTATTTTACATACAGTATGTCTGAGAGAGCATATACCAAGCAGCTATCAATTGGATAATTAAGATACTAATTTAACACCTGGTGAGCTTGCAATCTGTGAAAGATCTGGAGCCAGACTTTTTTCTAATATAAGTATTGTTTACACAATGAAATTCTTATTTATTATGATATGAATCAAAATTATACAATACATTTATTTCTTCATTTTACCTAACATTTATTGAACATTATTGATCATGGGGTAATATTATCTTCATTTTTCACAGAAAGCTACAGAGGCACAGAGAGGTTAAGTAGTTTGCCTCAGGTCACACAGCCAAGCAAGTGGATTTGCAATTTGTGGTGTCTGATTCCAGAACGCAGGGTCTTAACTGCTCAACAATAAATACCCTATGGCATATATTTCAGTAATAGATCCTGGATGCCATTAAAAGAAAAATGATCAGACCATGTCCTGCTTTTAACATTTTAATGTCCAAATATTTGCCCAGAGCTTTATTTTGAAGATCCGATTGTGACAACTGTTTCTAAAATTCAAAATAGCTCCAATCCAATTGTAATATTAAAGAAAATTTAAGTGTATATATTCTATTTCTAGGAGTTTGACTGTTCTGAATGAGTTCCTACGAGAGGAAATAACTAGGAAAAGGGAGAAAGAATCAAATGACATATCCTGTCTACACTCCTAAAACAAACAAACAAAAAAAAGCAAACCCCATGTGATCCTGAGTTTGCTCACTTACCACTAAAGCGCAAGGAAATTTATCAACGTTAGGAAGCATGTAGTATGTGTCCACACAGTGTTTGTTATTGTTAAAAGGAACCTGGTACCACTTTCCCCAAAGACTCCAAAGGAAATCCTGGGTTGAATCTTCTAGTCATTTATTTTAGTTATGAATGTGGGGGTAGAGGGGGAAGGAAACCCTTAATCTTTCTAATACAAGGAGAAAAGTCGGAGTCACTAAGGTTCTAGCTCCGGATAGGATCAGACACATCAAGCTTAGTAAGCCACATAAGCCACTATTCCATCCTCCCTCTCATCCATCCATTTGTCCATCTATTCATCCCATATTTAATAAGCAAAGCAGAATAACAAAGGTTCTAAGCATTAACTCTGAGGCCAGGCTTTTTGGATTCTTAAAGACAGGCTCTGTTTCACACTAGTTACATGACCTTAGGCATATTAGCCTCCTTGGCCTTACTTTCTCCATTTGTAAAATAGGGATATTATACTGTACATTTTCTATTCATACTATATTCTATAGTATGAATCTAGGCAACTTGGAAGTCATCAAAAATGAAATGGAACACATAAACACTGATATCCCAGGCATTAATGAGCTGAAATGGACTGGTACTGGCCATTTTGAATTAGACAATCCTACCAGTATCATTTTCTATCCTACAGTTCAGTCCAATCCCTGTCTGCAGAGTTGGCTTTGGGCATGGTCCTGTCCTGGGACAACAGAAGGTCTTTTTTTATGGTCTACTATGCCAGGAACCACAATTTGAAGATGAAGGGCGTTGCATTCACCGTTGGAAAGAACATTTCAAGATCTATCCCAAAGTCCAAAGCTGTCAGTGATAGGATAATATCCATATACCTACAAGGGAAACCAGTTAATATGACTATTATTCAAATTTACACACCAACCACTAAGGCCAAAGGTGAAGAAACTGAAGATTTTACCAATGTCTGCGGTCTGAAATTGATTGAATCAGGATATGATAACTACCAGTGATTGGGATGTGAAAGTTGGAAACAAAGAAGAAGAATTGGTAGTTGGAAAATATGGCCTTGGTGATAGAAGCCATGCCAGAGATCCCATGATAGAATTTTGCAAGACCAATGACTTCTTCATTGCAGACCTTTTTTCATCAACATAAACGGTGACTACACACATGGACTTCACCAGATGGAATACACAGGAATCAAATCAATGACAGCTGTGGAAAAGGACCATGGCAAAGCTCATTATCATCAGTCAGAACTACACCAGGGGCCGACTGTGGAACAGATCAATTGTTCATATGCAAGTTCAAATTGAAACTGAAGAAAATTATAATAAGTCCCCAAGATTCAAAGTACAACCTTAAGTATATCCCACCTAAATTTAGAGAACATCTCAAGAGTAGATTTGATGCCTTGAACACTAATGACTGAAGACCAAATGAATTGTGAAAGTGACATCAAGGATATCATACATGAAGAGAGCAACAGGTCATTAAAAAGACAGGAAAGAAAGAAAAAACCAAAACGGATGTTAGAAGACACTCTGAAACTTGCTCTTAACATTGAGTAGCTAAAGCGAAAGGAAGAAATGAATGAAATAAAAGAGTTGAACAGAAGATTTCAAAGGGTGGCTCCAGAAGACAAAGTGAAGTATTATAATGACATGTTCAAAACCTGGAGATAGAAAACCAAAAAGGAAGAACACACTCTGCCTTTCTCAAGCTGAAAGAGCTGAAGAAAAAAATTCAAGTCTCCAGTTGCAATATTCAAGGATTCTATGGGGAAAATATTAAAAGACTCAGGAAACATCAAAAGAAGATGGAAGAAATACACAGAGTCACTGTACCAAAAAGAATTTGTCAACGTCCAATCATTTCAGGAGGTACCATACGAGCAGGAACCAATGGAACTGAAGGAAGAAGTCCAAGCTGCACTGAAGGCACTGGCAAAAAACAAGACTCCAGGAACTGACAAAATACCAATTGAGATTTTTCAACAAATGGATACAGCACTAGAAGAACTCATTCGTCTATGCCAAGAAATTTGGAAGAGAGCTACCTGGCCAACCAACTAGACAAGATCTATATTTATGCCTATTCCCAAGAAAGGTGATCCAATCAAATGCGGAAATTATCCAAGAGAAGGCCCTAGTTCCCCCCATTCTTCCTGGACTGCTTGGGGCCCCCGATCCCCTTCCCCTCACCTTAGAGCCCAGTGCCCAATTCTACCTTGTTACAGCCACTTGCAGAGTATAGGACATCACACCCACTCCTCCTTCAGTGTGTGTCCCTTACTAGCCACCATAGGGTGTGGTACAATCTGATATTACCTGCCTTCTGTGAGTTAGTGGTATGTCACAGGATGATTTAGGTGGCAAATGGACAAACTCTCCTGTTTTGTATTTTAATAGTAGTCAGTACTTATTTTAACATACTTAGAAACACATCACCACATCAGAACTATAATTTCGTAGATACTTTTCCTTAGACTAAGACCAAGCAAATAAAAATAAATTATTTATACAATGAAAAATAAAAGAAGTGATATATAAAGACAGCACATAAGTGACTGAAGTTTGAGAAAGGCTGTTATCCCACCCTGGATTTGCAAGTATAGTCAAGAATAAGAATATTATCATGCCTGTTCTATAACTAAAGAAAATAATTCAAGAAAAGGAACAAGTAACTTTCGATAGTCTTCAAACGTGAACATTAAATATTAGCTGTTTCGTTAAAAACTTTAATAAACACTAACTAAATTTTAAAAAATTTTTTTAAATGATGGAACCCTGGTGGTGTAGTGGTTAAGAGCTATGGCTGCTAACCAAAAGATCAGCAGTTCAAATCCACCAGACACTCCTCGGAAACCTATAGGGCAGTTGTACTCTGTCCTATATTGTCTATATGAGTCAGAATCGACTCGATGGCAAAGGGCTCCAATGTTTCTCGTAAATTCTTTTTCTTATTGTTTTGTTTTCACTTTTGAAGGAGAATGATTTGTTACAGCACTATAAAGGCTCCATCAGCCAGCCAGACGGGGCCTGTCCCCCAAGCTGAGACATCTTTGCAATTCCCATTCTAAGGGATCACATGCTAGAACTCAACAGGAAAATGGAATGTTTAACAGGTATAAAAATACTGGTCGATTTTCTTCAATAATTTATTTATAAGATTTGCCCTGTGTCTATGCTAATATTTAATTACAATCTGTCGTTTCCAAAGGGATGGGAAGAGAAAATTAATGTTGGCGGATGGGGTAAATTTGCAATCGCAACCTATTTATATTTCTTATTTGTGTTTATCTCTAACGATATTTTATACAAAGAAAGGGGGGAAATCATCCCAAAGGAGATGTTAAATCTCTAGTAGTTGTGGTGGGAACAAAGATTTAAGTAGCTTATAAAGTTCTACTTCCAGTTAATTCTTTAAAGGCAACATTGAAGAGCTTAAAGAAGGGAGAAGTTCTCTTTATATTACTTTGCCTGTTTTGAGTTATTTTGAGTTAGAACTGAATAAGAAAGCGACAACCAGAGCTGAGCTTTTAGCAGCTAGCTCTGCAATGATTATGTCAAGAGCTGGCCCTAGGTCCATGTTTCTCAACTTGGATGCAGCCCACAAGGCGAGAAGCCAGGCGTCTGCAAAGCCACAAAATAAACATGGCACATCTTCCTGAGGCTCAAGTTAGTTTGAGAGTACCTCATTTTAAATAATTCTTATAGTAAGACAAAAATGAACATATAACAGAATTGAAAATAAATTTCCCCTGAATTTTTAAGATAAAGCACAAATCTCAAAGCAATAAAACCAAAAAACACACCCGTTACTGGAGAATAGCCTCAGTTCTTGCCTTCGGTGTAGAAAAGAATTCAAACACTGAGACAAAGTGCAGAGCAAGCAAGGGGTTTTATTAGTTAGCAGAGGGTTAATAGCGAAAGTGCACTTGACCAGAGAGCTTCAAGTAGGCTGCTCAGAGGGAGAGCCTGAGAGCCCCGATGGTCGTTTTCTTAGGGTTTTATACCCTTTTTCTCTTATCTCCCCCTGTTAACATTTAACAGCCAAGTCAGGGACCCCTGTAGAAATTATTTCCTTGGCTTATCATTTAATTACCAAGTTAGGGACCCTATCAAGTTAGGGAGCCCATAGGGACCATTTTCTTACCTTAAAGTTTAACTAGTAGGGACCATCTCATTAAGAAATGTCACCACCCCCTGTCTCTTCCCCCTCCGGAGTGCAAGCTCTCCCCCTCCCCCTTACAAACCCATTGCCCTCAAGTCAATTCTGACTCATAGCAACCGCAATGGACTGGGTAGAACTGCCCCATGGGGTTTCCAAGGAGCAGCCAGTGGATTTGAACTGCTGACCTTTTGGTTAGCAGCCGAGCTCTAAACCACTGCACCAGGAGGGCTCCCTCAAAGCAATAGTGAGCTTTTAATAGGCCTCTGTAGGCTAATTTCCCTCAGGTCACCAGGGGGACACACACTCTTTCCAAAGAATTAAACATAAGCTTACATTTGACCCAACAATAATACCACTCCTGGGTACGTACCACCTCAATGGCAGTCGGGGTGTTGTGTGTGTAGGTACATACTGAACAGTCTTGAAAGCAGGGACTCAGACACTGTTCATGGCAGCATTATTCATAATATTCAGAAGGTAGAAGCAAACCAAGTGTCCATCAACAAATGAACGGATAAAATGTGGTACATAGCATACAATGGAATAGTATCCAGCCATGAAGGGAAATGGAGTTCCATATTCTATGACACGGATGAACCTTGAAAACATTATGTTGAGTAAAATAAGACAGGCACAAAAGGATAGATATTGTTTAATCCCTCTTATATGAAATAGCTAGAATAGGCAATTGCTAGATACGAAAGTTCATTAGTGGTTACCAGGGTCTGAACGTAGGAGGCAATGGGCAGTTTTGCTGAAGGGGAGCTGAGTTTCTGTTTGGGATGATGGAAAATATTCAGAAATGGATCATGGTAGCACAACAGGGTACATGTAATCAGTGTCACTAAATTGTATATTTAAAAATGGCTAAAATGGCAAACTTTTTGTCACGTATATTTTATCTCAATAAAATTTAAAAAAATTTTTTTTTAATGGACTTGGGTGAAAAGATTTAAGGAGTCATTTGCTACCTGTGCTACTCCCAACCACTCTTCTTCCAGTACTTCCGGCTCTTTGCAGCCTCAAACTGGGGCCGCAAAACTTTTGAGGATCTGCAAAAATATCCTCGGCATCTTCAAGGACCTGTATTTAAGACAACCCTTCTTGGAACTTTCTCTCTAGGCCATACATAGTAAAGCTCAGATATCAGCCCTTTCTACTTCAACATGAATTTAATTCTGCCTTAGCTCTCCCAGGCTCACTTAATATTTCACACATTATCTCTTATTATAGAATTAAAGAATTTGCCCCAGTTAAAGGGGGTTGTGGCTTGCATGGGCAAGACAGTTGATATCTCAGAATCTGCTTCTATACATGCCCCCTTCCCCAATAGCCTCTTTGCTTACACCTCCTTCCCCAAGGCTCTGGAACTTTACAGGCAGCCCCTAGGCTACGAACAGCATCTGTTTCTAAGTCTATCTTTAAGTCAAATTTGTAGGTAAGCCAGAACAGGTACATATTATTAAGCGTCAGTTAGTCAAATGTTTGTTTTAGAGTATAGCATGTATTTTACTTTTCCATGCATGTAAAATACATAAACGCTTCCAAACCACACAATGTTTTCAGGAGCAGCACGAAATAGCATGTGTGTTCCTTATTACGAACCATTGTATTTAACTCAAATTTTTAATATAATAGGCTTGATGGCAGTCCATTCTTAAGTAAAAGTTGTCTGTAAGTCACATGTTTGTAACCCGGGGACTGCCTGCCTGTATTCTGAAGGAAAGTTCATTTTCTGGCAACAGGCTTAAATTTGTAATTCTGTCCTGCTTTATCTGCGTAAATGCAAGCTACCTGACTCTGGGACCTTCCTCTCATTCCTTTGGTTGAAGTACTATCCTGAATGAATTTTGACTGATTCATATCAGTGCTTCAGCACACCTCATAAGGCACAATGTTCTTTAAATGTTTCTATTCTACTCTTGGGGAGATCATTACTATTCCAGATCAGAACTGTTCTAATGCATGCAAGCGTCAGTATTTCTCAGTTTAATTCATTATGCATCCATTCAGGTAGGCGATCCTATAACCAATCTGTGTGCTTGCCAAGGTCTCCCATCCCCCGCCAAGAAGGGCCATGATTAGTTAGCATCAAGGCAACTGGGACGCAGTCCTTTTTCTTTTTAAATGTAAACATGAGTTAGTTGCTTGGCACACATTAATGGTTTTTTAAACATCTCTTTGTAATGTAATCTGTCATAATGTCTTCATCACCATGCCAACTGGAAGGACTTTACTGTTCATTTTTTTATGATAGGAAAGTTGAAAACAATGACTAAAAAAAATCATATTTATTTAAATTTTGTGTCCATACTGGTGGGAAGCAGGAAACGGTTTGGGTGCATTACCTAGAAAGTAGTGAATGCAAAGATGTTAAGTCTTATTACAGATTTCTCTGCTCTGGTGGAGGAGTGATTCCACAGAGCACTGTTCCCTTAGCTGTCTTTGGGTCCAAATTCAGAGGCGGTACAGCACACAACAGAGCATCTAGGAAATGCTGCTATGGCTGGTAACAAATCAGCCTTGCTCTCTGCAAACACGCCTGGGCCAGGATTTAACCCTCTCCTAGGTCTTTGTCTCGTCATTGATGCTTTTATTTTTCTTGTTTTCTTTTTGTTATTTTTTCTTTGTTTGTTTTCATTTTCTCTAGTTCTCTCCTTCCCAAAGGATATCTGTCAACATCAAGGTCAGCTTCAAGGTCAGCCTTGTTACATGGATCTAACACGAGTGAACTTCACTCCTCTTCCTCTACTAGCAATTCTCCCCCTGTCAGCATGAGCATCTGCCCCGTCTGCTGTCGCAAACCCAGCTGATGGAGTAACCTACTTCTATGCTCAGCACTGAGAGCTAGAGGTGCGATTCTGGGCACAATGTCCAGGAATTCAAGAGAGACTTCCTAATTGATTGTACTGGTCCTCATTTGCCTCAGCTGTCCAGGCTTAATCTTCCTCCCTGTTCCCTAAAAGAGTGCAATACTGTGTCTGTTGGATTTACCACTGCCAGTGACTAAACCAGGGTTTCAGAATTAAAAGGCATTAACCACTGGCAGGGAAAGTACAGGACATGGAGAAGGATGAGACCCTCCTAACCTTCATTCATCACAGTCCTGTTTCCCCAACGTTAAAAGGCACACCATTTTCTAACCAAATTGATTTTTCAACACAGGAATCTGGCAGCTTTTCACACACCAATCATAGAACACAGCAGACAAAATTTACATGGAGCGTTTGTGTCTGTAAATCCTGAGAAATTTGGGAAATTAAGGTTTTCTCCCCACTTCTTTCACAAAGCCTGTGAAAGCATTCTTCTCCTACTAAATGGATTTAGTCTAACTGCCTAATTCATTATGCTAAAACCATGAAGCAATTTCCTGTTCAAAGCCCAGCTCACAGGCTCTCTGTTGTTAAGTATTTGAATTTCAGATTAGAAATGTGTTCATTTGGATAGCTTGAAAGGAAACCTTTGTTGTCAGCTTTGCTTTATGTTCTGCCAGAAGCCAAATCCCTCTTCTTCAGCAGTCACCAGCAAAATACCAGACCTCGACTCTGGACTCAATATCTTGAAACAAACACAAACACCTCTGGCCCCTGTGGTCAAAGCAATGGTTTGAGGCTTGCTTTCTCTAATAATAAAATTCCTTCTGATGATGAATTCCGATGGATGATGGGAACAAATATTTAGGGTCTCCACTCTGTCCCCTGCCTCTGCCTTCATACCACCATCACACACCACAAATTAAAAAAAAAAGCGGGGCGGAGGGGGGCGGAATTTCTGCCAGAATATCCTCTACAGTAGCTCAGCTCTATTAGTAACTGAGCCATTTGTTAGAGCGGTGAACTGAAGTGGGGGCTGCATTTTCATCAGCCTTCAGCTTGTCACCCGCCATCATTTACAATGTGCAGCACTGTCCCGCTCGCTTGCCATTACTAGTGACTTTTTCCCCTTATTGATCTTAGAAAAATATGCACAGCTGCTCAGAAAGTCAAAGGTCATGTGTCTGAGCTGGAGAAGCAAAGTCCAGAAAAAAAATTAAAAACGCCCTGATAAACCTACAAGGAAAAGGAGAAAATACACATTTGATTGGCTAATAATCACAGAGGTCCTGACACTGGGTAGAAATTTAGGCAGCCATTTCTTGGACAGATCTTTGCATTCTTGAAGCTGCAAGATTCTATGGCATTGTCACAGTTTAGTATTTTGGTTCCATTGTGACCATCTATTTTTAATCAAGTAATATTTACTGAGGATTCTTGTATCCAGATATCAGTACATACCTTATCTCAGATATCATCGTGCAGTATTTTTTGATCATGATTTACATTAATAATGAATATTTCTTTGGTGGTTTACAATTTACAAAGTGCTTTTATTTAAAATGACCTCACTTTATTCTGTCAGATGGGTCTTAACACGGTCCGTATTTAGAAGGAAGCTGGTCTTAAGGGTTGTAGCACATAAGTAGAATTGCAGACGAAGGGGTTTCAAGCACAGAACTTTGACTCCAAATTTCCTGAATGTGTTATTAAACCACCCTGACTCTGATAGTGATCTTGGACCCTGAAAAGGCATAAGTTACCATCTTAGCCTCTCTATGGCCTTCTTATTTTGAGGCCTGATATGAGGGAACCTACAGCCTATGTCCATTTGGCTCATCCCTGCAAATAGAATTTTCTGTTTTTGTTGTTGTTTAATGACAGTGCTTGTAAGTAATTTTAGTATATCCATTGTTTTCAGTTTGAAAACAGTAGTCTCTATGTGTATTTAAAGGCTATCTGGTGGAGCAGGGGTTAAACGCTCGGTTGCTAACCGAAAGGTCAGCAATTCGAAACCACCAGCTGCTCCGTGGGAAAAAAAATGTGGCAGTCTGCTTCCGTAAAGAATTACAGGCTTGGAAATCCTGTGGGGGCAGTTCTACTTTATCCTATGGGGTCACTATGAGTCAAAATTGACTTGATGGTAGTGGGTATGTAAATTTAAGCTACAAGCCAAGTTTAATTATGCCAGAAAAAAAAAAAGTAACGCATTGTCATTTATGCTTTTTGATAAAGATAGAAAATAGTAGCCAATTTGCCAAACTACTCTGGACATAATTCAGGCCTTATTACAAAGAAAGGAAAAGTAAAATTCAGGAAAAATTAACGAGAATTTAAGAATTAGGATGGCTCTTGAGTCAATGTCATTGAAGAAAAGGAATTGTTAGACTCAAAGAATGACCTACTTCCTGATCTTCAACCTCAGTGTAACCCTTGACTTACTTTGTTCTTCAGGGTCATTTCCTGAATTGGCAATTAAGTCGCGGAATTTTTGTAAAAATTTGTAATTCTGATCTATTACATTTTTAACCAAAAAATAGTATGCTGGTCCAATATTACAATTTCATTCTGAGAGTGAACCCACAATCTCGCATATTAATCATTTAGAGGCAAAATATCTCAGCCACAGAAGAAACACAGTCCTCACCACAATCCACAGCCATTGTCCACAGCCATTGTCAACATATTATTTTGTCATCTTAGTTGAATTTTTACAAAATTTCAGAGTAGATTTTTTTCCCTATTTCTGATTGTATAACCCTTTTCCTTCCTGAAATACTCTGATAATAGCCTTTATGTGTTTTTTTCTTTTTCTTCTCTTCCTCTTCCTCCTCCTCCTCCTTCTCCTTCTTCCTTGGTCAGTAGAATTAAATAACTTGACTATTTTAACCTTTGTAAGCAGTAACGTCCTGAGGCCACATGTGTTTCCTTCATTCCCAAGACTGACTCATACAACAACAGGTGCTGAGGCCATCATGTCCCTCCCAGTCTTCAAGACCCCTCATTGCCACCTCCTCCAAGAAACCTTCACAGGCAGTGCTGACCCACAGTGATTTCCCTCCTGTGAACTTGGCACTTGTGGAAATGTCATTTCATCTCTTTATTGCTATTAATATTTAATCATCTGTACTTTATGCTGTACTTCTCCCACTGGATTACTGCTCCCTTAAAAGTGAGCACTATGTCCTGCTTCTCTGTATTCCTGATTCCAGAGGAATTTGTGAGTAACTACCATGAGTGTAGGAGCTCTGGTGGTGCAGTGGTGAAGTGCTCAGCCACTAACCAAAAGGTCAGCTGTTAGAACCCACCAGCTGCTCTGTGGGAAAAAGATCTGGCAGTCTGCTTCCATAAACATTACAGCCTTGGAAACCCTATGGGGCAGTTCTAGTCTATCCCGTAGGGTTGCTATGAGTTGGAATCGACTCCACGGCAATGGTTTACCATTTGAGTGGATGTGAAAATGTTAACTGGCCACCCATACCGCTGGGCCCTGAGGGGAGAGATAAGCATGTGCTGTGGGACTTTCTTTCGAGTCAGAGTAATAAGTCACTCTATGGCATGTCCAAAGGAGCCCTGACTGCTTTCTCTTCCCCTGCCCTCCTGTCCTCCCACTGTAGGTTCTGAGCTGAGCATGGTGATAAAAAGACAAATGAAACACAAGGAGTCCCTGTCCTCAGGGTACTCATTGTCACACCTGGCTGTCTGCCAAAAAAAAGTCTGCCAAGGAAGAGGTGGTAAGAGTGTTAGAGGAAGGTTCATGGGCCCCCCTGCATAGAACCCTCTCTGTAACTGTAGTGGATTTAACTGCGTCAACCTGGTTACCCTGGAACTACAGTTCCCAGAACCCCCTTCCCTGTACGGTTCTCGGCTAAGAATTGGCACAAGATTTGGAAGACAGAAGTGAAGCAGCAGCCATTACTCTCTGCAGGTGGCTGTGGTTAGATGTGGAGACCAACTCAAAGACACCAGCAGGTTCCAGCTTGCCCTCCCTCTCCCCTGTTTTGTGTCCAGCTCTTCTTTGTGACTGCCAGTGCTGCTGACCAGCAGCGGTCCCAGGCCCACCACCAGATATTTGGCTTTGGGCCTAAGGAAACAGTTGCCACCAGAGGTGATGGCTGCCATAGGTTCTTCCCAGCTCCCCTTCATGGCTCGACCCCAGCAGCTGGAATTACCTGCTTCCGGGATTTCTGGGCAAGCACTGACTTGCCCACCCCCTCCATTGTTTCAGCAGAGATAGTTATGACTTTCCTCTGATCTTCCATTTTGCCTTTCTGGAACCTTACTTCCCCAATGGAATGCCAATGGATTTAGTAGCACACCTAATAAATGTGCCCTTTTGTGATGAGCTGTGGCACAGAACATTGTGCTCTCTTAGTAAGTGACAGAGATAGGAGAGATAGGTCATTTTGATTTAACTCTATTCTCTGACCCCTTTGTTCCTTATGACCAGATGTGCTGATTTGGGCTAAAATCAACTGTTTTTGTGGACATTAAAAAGGCTTATTCATATGAAACTAACATATTATAACAAAGATCAAAGCAATGACTACTTTTCTACTTTCTCGGTCAACTAAGAAAATGGCTGTATCGAAGATTAATGGCAAAATCTCCCCCTTTTGGAACAGCTTGAAATGATAATGGTAATATAGGTCCTTCACGTATGCATTGAAAACACAGTTTGATATATTTCGTCTTCAGACTTTGACCATTTCTAGAACTTTGAGGTACTCCCCTATCCTTAAAGATATCTTTCTCCTCAGTAAAATAAGTCATTCTTAGCCAACTTTCTCTCACAGCCTTTTGTATGACCCTGATTAAAACAGAAGGGAGATCAGTAATGGGATGAAGGCAAGCCGTATTGTGATCAAAAACAGTAAGGACTCTGAAGTTGAGAGCTGAGGCATGGGAAATAGGGAAGAGGACGTAGGGACCAGCAGTCCCTAGGTGGCACAAATGGCTAAGTGCTCGATGACTAGGCTAAAGGTTGACAGTTCAAAACCACCTAGAGGTACCTCAGAAGACAAACCTGGCAATCTGCTTCTGAAAGCATTGAAATAGCCTTGAAAACTCTGTGGAACAGTTTTACTCTCACACATGGGCAACTGTGAATCAGAATTGACTCAACAACAACAGACCAGGGTGATAGCTGATGTTATAACACACTCTGTGAATGGGAGAAGAAGGGATACTCCATTTGGAGCTGAAAGTAGTGGGGTGGGCATTGGGCAAAACCCACAGCTTACTCTTATCTCTGCACTAGTGTAAAAAGAATAGCTGTATACTGTTAGGCCTGTGCCATGACTGTGACAAGTGAGAACATTACTCTTCAGGCGTATTCTGCACTAGACGACGGAGTCTTCACCTTAGACTCAAAGGTCAGGGACTCCGTCTTTCTCACATTTACACCAAAGCCCATATCTAACGCAGAAACTAACACATTTAAGATAGTCAATAAATGTTCTTTAAGTGAAGAGATGCATCCTTGGAAGAGATACAAGTGAGAGATGTAAAACACAAAGGTTAGCTTTCGGCCTCATTTAAAAAATGTTCAAATACTTTCGAGACCTATTCACACCACTGTGTACCACTTACCAGTACTCCGCAAGACCCTTATTTGTTGACATTCTTATACCATCTCAAAGGATCATCTAATGAGCAACCTTTTTTTGCTTTTAGTTATTTTTCAAGCTTAATATATTAAGCACCTATAAACCTTAACAACAGGAGGGGATTAAAACAGATACAAGTCCAATATTTAGTTTCTACAGGTACAGTTGCCAGGCAACCACCACACTACAATACACAGGACTGCCATTATGGATCACTCTTTCTCCTTTAACTCCTTTACCACCAAAATGAAAAGCAATGAAGGCAACAACATCACTTAAAAGCATCCATCCTCCTGCCACTTTAACTGGCTAAAATCTCTTTTAAAAATTGCAGAATAGGAGCTGGCAAAAATGAATCCTTGTTATTAGAATATTCCATTTCAGTATACAGAATGCCTTTATATCAAGAAAATTCTGTGACTAAAAAGATACTGCAGATTATTAAACTTTGTAATTAGCAATGTAAATTATTTATCAAATTAATGTAAGGCACCAGAGATCCCATTTACAGTAGAATAGGTGCTGTCTTATTCATATTCTGGTAACTGCTCAGCTTTCCTCCGTGGTAATTTCATCCATACCACTCACAGGATGACAATTTTATATCATAAGAGGTCCCCTGGTAGTGGATATTAATTTACAATAGAGGGGAACAGCAGGAAGAATTTTTTTGTGTGCTGCTTGCTAGTAAAGCACACAAACTGCTCCCTTGAGGCACATATAGTTATATATTAAAACATTAGTGATGGTACTAGAGTTAATAAGAGATATAATATACAATACAACCATATATAGTATATATTAACAATTCCCAGAAAGATATTGCTCATCCTAAAGGAAAGCTCCCAGGTTAATTTGTGTTCTATGCTTTCTGTAGTTTAAAAAAGCACAGTCTTAGAAAATATGAAATGGATCATCCCCTCTGGGATTCAAAATTACCTGAGGTCAAATATCTGAAGACTATTTTTTTTCCAGTGAAGCATAAAACATAAAATCCTCTGTTGTTGTCTCTAAACCATAATAAACCCAGTAGAACTACCAGTAACCAAAGGATAAAATAAATATTTCCAAAGTAATAGAAAGCATTAAGCTAGATTAGTGGTTTCCATAGTTCCTTAAACGATTCCCATTCCCCATGCAAAATGTTTTCAATTTTGTTCCCTAAAATAAAAAAGACATAATACATCTGCTCCAATACTAATTTAGGATCTATTTAAAGTAAGGTACCTTTGCATTTTGATCAAGATCTAGCCATAAACCAAAAACCAACCAAATCCCTTGCCATGGAATCGATTCTGACTCATAGTCACCCTATAGGACAGAGTAGAACTGCCCTATAGAGTTTCCAAGGCTGTAAATCATTACAGAAGCAGACTGCCACGTATTTCTTCTGCAGAACAGCTGGTGAATTCGAAATGCCAACCTTTAGGTTAACAGCTGAGTACTTTAAATACTGCACAACCAGGGCTCTTTGATCTAGCCATTAAAAAAAACATTGCAGCAGAGTCGATTCTGACTCATGGCCACTCCAAAGGACAGAGTAGAACTGCCCCATAGGGTTTCCAAGGCTGTGAATCTCTGTAGAAACAGACTGCTACATCTTTCTCCAGAAAAGTGGCTGGTGGGTTCAAACTGACAACCTTTCAGTTAGCAGCTCAGTGCTCAACCACTATGGCACCAGGGCTCCTGATCTAGCCCTACTCCTATATGAAGCTAACATTTTAAAATTTCTCCCTTATTACTCAGTGACTTTAAAATATTTCGCTAAAATGATTTTCCAGTGGAAAAAATATCATTCCCAATTTAGAAGCTCAAAAAGCACTAAATTCTGTCATAGAAATTAAAAGCCTCTGAAAAGTCAAGTGACAAAAATACTGGTGGAATCTAGAACAAATCAGGTATACTTGATTCAAGGTAAGCTGCACCTTCAATAATGAGCTGGAGTTGTTGTCATGTTTCTAGAGACTAATGTCTTGTTTGACACAGCAACTCTGTTTTCAAAGCAGTGAGTTAAGTGTTCTTTACAAGTCTGGGCCAGCTAGAAGATCGTAATAATAATGTCTCCAAAGTTAACAAGCTCTATCCTTGAATGCAAGAATCCCTGGTAATCCGTAAAGGTTACAGCCTTGGAAACCCTATCTTTATAGGGTCACTATGAGTTGGAATTGACCCAGTGGCAATGGGTTTGGCTGGATCCTTGAATGAGCCAATTATATCAACAACTGAAATGACTACAGGTGGGATTCTTCTTTCTATCCAAACATCTCTGAAATTTCCTAATTCTTATTTGATCACTCCTTAAAATACGGTACTGTTTCTTCTTGTTCAACCTCTCACCCTGGTCAATTTCTTATATTCTACGACTGCAGTTCTCACATCAACAATATTACCTTTCCAAATTCTCAGTTTAAGTCTGCCTACTCAGCTTCATATCTCTTTTTTCAAAAGCTTACAGGATAGAACCCATTGTATGCCTCACTGGGCAGTTCAAACATTTTACCTTAACTCATGGTATTATCCACCCAAATATTTTATTTCTTATAATTAGAACTAATAATAACACCTGCCTCACACAACTGCTCTGAAGATTAATGGGGTCTCTGCTCTAGTGTCGAGTAGGAGGTACTCGCATATTCATATATCGGTCACCCTCCCAAAGTAAATAGAGAGAGCATTAATATAATATCAAAGCAAAGAGTTTCTATATTACTGGCTAGCTCAGTAATTCAGTCATCATTATTCACAGCATACCATATATATATGTAATTCAAACAGAGTGAAATGTCAGCCCTGAATGACTGGAATTTTTTTTTTTTAGGTGAGAACAAACACATGACTTCAATAAACAGAATCATCTGCAATATTTTCACAGTTGTTGGTTATCATTCTTTCTAATAAATAATAAATTGCTGTAGGGCAGGAGTCAAATAGTACTGATGGGTCTGGTTATTTCTCAACAAAGTCTCAAAGCAAAATTATCAAATGAGGCAAATCCATAATCTGTAATGAATGTAATTAAGAGAATCAGGAATTTAGACTACTTACATAAGCATCACATCTGATTAATATAAAATTGATTACCTGCCAAGTAATCATTATTGCAAACTTTCCAAGGTACTAAACCAGCTCAATACATGCAAAAATGGAGAAGTACACAACTTGGTTACTAAGCAAATTTTGCACTTATAAAAAATAGTATACTTGGTATACTCTGTAAGCAAAGGTCATTTGTGATTGCTGTATTGTAGCACTAGGAAAATATTACAGAATGTAGACAAGGAATTGTAGTCAATAAGCGCTTATAGCGCACAATGAGTTTGGGCATGTTTTGAAATGTTGTGCTAGGAACACAAAGCAGCATACTGTATCTGCAGACTCATTCTCTCATGAATTTCTGTGATAAAAGTAGAGCCAATGTCCCAAAAAAGAGGTAGCTTCAGATCTGTGAAGTACTTGGGCAGTCACCAAATGTATTTAATGATGTCAAGTCTCGTTGTCATCTTCCAAATTCTTGACCTAGAAAATTTTTAAAGTACTCGTGCAAATTATTCAATGAAAAAAATTTTTTTTTCCTGCAACAAATGGTAGCCCTGGTTCAGTGCTACTGACTAAAGATACTCTGACTTCCTTCACTCTGCTGATTTATATTTGGCAATGATGACTGAATTCACAGCCTATGAGCTAAATGTTAGCTATTCAGAAAGTTTAGATCTGTCAAAAAGTGGTACTTATCACCAAATTATTTAGCTTTTATGGGGCCAGTAAATGCAGTTTCCATGAAACATAGCATCTGCGGATGATTAAAAATGAAAACAAAATATGACCAGGCCAAGAATGATGAAGGTATTTCCATCTTTTGTAAGGATGCCATATACAACCATTTAAGATATTAATCGTGACCTTTGCTCTAGTACTATCTCATGCTCTAAAATGGGCACTAAATTAGTTCTGAGAAAAATTGGCGGGTACTGGGACACTATGATCTTTAATACAAAATAATGTATGATTCTATCCAGGACAAGTGGAGCCGTGCTACATAATCAATTATCACTAAACTCAATTCTTTACCTTTCAAATACTAATTCACTACTCCCACCACACATACACACTGTACTAAAACTTGCCTTAATGTAGTTTTTTCCCATTTTATGGTTGAAGAGACATGAACTAAGGAAAGATAAGGGACTTAACCAAGGTGTTAATACAGTATTGACAGTCACTGAAGTGGTACTAAGGAAAAATATTTTCAAGTAAAGCAGAGGAGGGATTTTACTTCCTCCAACTACATTTTTCTAATCTAGGTAGAGCTATTACTTCTGTTTCCCTAGTACATAGTTCTCCTTTGGTGACAGAGGCAGATACAAGGAGAATAAAATATTCTGTAGCCACTGATTATCTCTAACATGAAGTTAAGATTATTGCTAAAGGCCAACTTATATCTTTTCCTAACACCCATGCAGTTATAGGAAGGCAATGTTAATCCACATTTTATGAATGAAAACTGAGAATTATGGCATTGATGGAGTCAAAGCTAGACTGAAAACATACTTCAGGTCTTCCAAATCCCTTGCTTGTTCTTTCAATCAAACAGTCAAAATAAGTTTTTCTTTAGTTCTAATTCAAGTAACTTTATGTGTTATTTAGGAAACACAGGTGAATTATTTCAACTGATTTTTTTTAAAATCACTGATAAAATGCTCAGATTGATGGCAATTCTATTTCCTAAAATATTCACATAGACCCAGACTGAGTCAGAAGCACTGTTCAAGCCAGGGCATCTAACCTGTTCTGTCAGGTTCAAACCCCTGCTGTGAATTTGCATATCTAACAAGTTCCCAGGCTATGCCAATGCTGCTGACTAGGGACCAATTCTGAACAATAGTAGAGCAGTGGTTCTCAAAATTTACTATATATAAGAATCAACTGGGGACCTTGTTAAAATATAGATTCTGATTTTGTATATCTGTGGGGTGGAAATGCAAATTCTCAGCCCAGGTTCCAATTGAAACAAACTGGTTCGAAGCCCTGGCTCAAGCATTCTCACATTTTTTTTTTTTTTAGATGAAGGTTTACAGAGCAAACTAGCTTCTCGTTAAACAATTAATACACTTATTGTTCTGTGACATTGGTAGCCAACCCCATGACATGTCAACACTCTCCCCTTCTCAACCTTGGGTTCACTGTTACCAGCTTTCCTGTCCCCTCCTGCCTTCTTGTTTTATGGGCCTGCCAAACCTTTGGCTGAAGGATGAACCTCAGGACTGACTTCAGTACTGAGCTAAAAGGGTATCTAGGAGCCATACTCACAAAGTTTCTCCAGTCTCAGACCAGCAAGTCTGGTTTTTGTTTTGTTTTTTGAGTTTGAATTTTGTTCTACATTTTTCTCCAGCTCTGTTAGGGACCCTCTATTATGATGCCTGTCAGAGCACCAAGGTGTATTCTTGCTTCTGAGATGATACTTGATCAATCTCATAGTAGCGAATCATTAGTTAAATATTGCTGACATCGCCCAGGCTACACCTCCCAAGTTGCATAGTGGCTAAACTTGGGCAGTCATAAGATCAACATTATCACAGCACAGTTATTAATCAATCCTGAATCAACTTTGTGAAATGTAAAACTTGTTGAATAAAACATCTATTATGGCCACTTGAATTTTATCTAGAAATTTTATATGAATATGCTAGCCATTCAAAAATAATTATTCAAAAATATATATTGAGGTCCTGATCAGTCTATGCGCTGTGTTCGGTCTAAGGACACAGTGGTAGTTAAAAAACAAATACTATTACTGCCCTTAAGGGCTTAAGTCTAGTGCTGGAGGGAACAGACATTGATCAAATAAACACAGGAAAAGAACGTTAAACAGCAAGTGTGATAAGAGCTCTGAAGAAAGGACGAGAATATTCAATAGGTGGATTGGCCCCCAGAAGTCTGTGGAGTTGAGAAAGTCTTCCTAAGGAAGACAGCTTTGAATTGAGTTCATCAGCCGGAGAGGTTAAGGAGACAAAGATGGCATATAAAAGGCAGAAGTCTGTTTGGAGCCGGTTGAAGAGAAGTTTGAACTGAGAACAGAGAAAATTTATTTTTCTCAAAATGAACCTAAGTATGATTCTTCAACTATTATATCTTCTTCATTATTATTATTACTATTATTAGATATTTTTACTGACTGTTGGCTGGACAGCTATTGTTATTAGGTGCCATTGAGTCAGTTCCAACTGATAGAGACTACGTACAATGGAACAAAACACTGCCCAGTCCTGCACCATCCTCACAATCATTGCTGTGTTCGATCTCATTGTTCAGCCACGTGTCAGTCCATCTCAGTGAGGGCCTTCCTCGTTTTTGCTGACTCTCTATTTTACCAAGCATGATGTTCCTCTCCGGAGATTGGTCCAAAGTACATAAGCACATGTCCAGAATTCTTTTAAGGAGCATTCTGGCTGTACTTTTTCCAAGACAGATTTGTTCATTCTTCTGTCATTCCATGGTATATTCAATATTCTTCACCAACACCATAAATCAAAGACATCAATTCTTCTTCAGTATTCTTTATTTATTGTCCAGCTTTCTCATGCATATGAGGCAATTGAAAGCACTATAGCTTGGGTCAGGAATACCTTAGTCCTCAAAGTGACATTTTTGCTTTTTAACACTTTAAAGAGGTCTTTTCCAGGAGATTTGCCCAATGCAATACATCATTTGATTTCTTGACTGCTGCTTCCATGGGATGTTGATCACGGATTCAAATAAAATGAAATCCTTGACAACTTGAAACTTTTCTCCATTTATCGTGATGTTACTTGGCCAGTTGTGAGCATTTTTGTTTTCTTTATGTTGAGGTGTAATCCATACTGATGGCTGTGGTCTTTGTCTTTGATCTTCATCAGTAAGTGTTCTATCTTCTTCACTTTCAGCAAGCAAGGTTGTATCACCCGCATATCACAGGCTGTCAATGACTACTATTACTATAATACTAAATAATGTTCTTTAATATTATAACAATCACTAATTACTAGTGAGGGCTCCTTCAGATCACAGAACTAATCTAAAATCTTTTGATTTGGGTATAAAGAGAAAAGTAACTGGGTCATAAATTAATAGACTCTTCGGTCTGCTAACTATGCCTCAGCTACCACCATAAAGGAGCCCTGGTGGAGCGGTAGTTGGCAACCTGGGTGCTAAGCAAAAGATCAGTAGTTCTAAGCCACCAGCCACTCCTTGGAAACCCTATGGGGCAGTTCTGCTCTGTCCTACAGGGTCACTATGAGTCGGAATCCACTCCATGGCATTACATTTGGTTTTAGTGCCACCATAAAATGAAGGTGTGGCTGAGTGCACTTTTCAGGAGTCTTCCAGCCCAAAGTGCTAGAAAACAATCACAAAATGGCTTAAACAAGACAGGAAGATATTGGCTCACTTAATTTTTCTTTCTTTTTGGTTTTTCTCACACTGTATTCATTCTTAGACATGCTGTTTCCACAGGGGACCAAGGAGAGCCCATTGCAACTTAGGGCTTTGTAACTAGCAATTCCAAGGAAATGGAGTCTTCTTTTCATAAGCTTCAACAAAACTCTCAGGAAAGGTTCTAATTGGCTTGTTAGGTCATGTGCCCATACCAAACCCAATCACTGTGGCCAGGGGAATGGAGTACTCTGACAGCCACCCAAGATAATGTGCCCCCTCATGGAGCATGGGACATGGGGCCATCTGCTTTGTAGCCTCCTTGAGCAAGGGAGAGACAATTCCTGAAAGGAAAAAAATTCTGTTGAGCAGGTACTTGACCACTACAGTGAGTTACCTAACATTTTTTTAAATGAATGTTCTATTGCCCTAAGGATACTGACAGAACAGGAACAATATGTATGTTCTGAGACTCGTTACAATGAAGCCTATGTTTTGATTTCCTGAGAAAGCTCTAATGACCCTTGCCAACACACTGGATGGCAGTTTGCATTGCCTGTTCGCTTTGTCATAAACATAATGTGCTTTACATCTCTCCTTAGTTTACAGATCTTCATTTTTAATTGGCCCCTAATGTTTCCCAAATGTCTTCACCTTCTCTTACAGTGCACCAAGAAGGTAGATTTTACCCACATGCACTAACACGATGATTTAAGAATCTCAGAATAGCTAATTAGTTTGCACTGTGAAAAACATTAGGTATCCAAATAGTCACAACAAAGATGAAGAGGGGAGAGAGGAGTATATTATCTGGCTGTACTCCATCTTTGCCCAAAAATAAGCTAGTAAATAAAATTTGCCTTTGTTGTTTGCTTCACTCCACTTATCTCTCTCAGAGCCCAAGGAGGCCTAGCTTTTCAAAATCACCACTGCTTCCCAAAACACATTTCCTAGGCGTCTACTGAAACCAAAGTTCCCCAGGAAAGAAGAGAATGAGAACACAAAGAAAGCATTCAATGATCCATTTTACATTATAAAGGGACCTCATACCAATAACAATAAGAGATAATTAATTAAAACCTTGAAAATTTTTCCTTGTTCTGTATTGTTCCACTGAATAATTTATTACCAGGTCATCAGCCAGCCTAAGCACAATAGATAAGGAGCAGAGTCTCTTCCTCCTGTGTTAACTTGGTTCTCCCGACTCCATCCCAACCCCTCACCATCTCCCCACTTCTCACCCCTGGAAATTTTAGTGTTGATCACCACGACTCTTTGTAGTTCCCTCAAGAAACGTAAATCCTTCTCTAACTAAAGTGAAATTTAGTACATTCCATTGGCTTTAAGTGACTGTGCTTCGCATAAAGGAAACCATATGACTTTTTCTCAAGAGCAACAGATCATCCCAACACAGCCCCGGGGAATCTGCAGAGAAGCTATTACTGACTTCTGAACAGCATTAGGTATCACTCCATGGCTCTGTTATTTTTGGACCCTGAAATTGTAGAGTTGCATGCCAAGCTTTTTCTAACAGCAGGTTAATTTAGCCATATTGGTTGCTGAGTTCCTATTTCACTCAGCCTACCAAAATTTTTTCTTTTCTTACCACCTAGTTGCTAAAAGACAAGTCTGGATCTTTAGCTCCTCCCAATATGACCTCCTAAGTGATGCCTGTTAAAATGAGACAATGACAGTATTATAATAGAGGCACCACTTCAATATTTGAAGCAAACAAGGTTATAACCAGCCGGTTGCCAAATACAAACCATTTCTGATAAGACTTTTTTTTTTTTTAATCACACACTATTTTCATTTTTTACACAGAGATTAGGACATGTTAATGGAACCAGAGATGTGGAAGGGGGAAAAAAAAACACAACACATTATGCAAATGTAGTAACAAATGTAAAATGATAAATTAGCAAGCAACTATTTAATTATTACTGTGACTAATTCCTGTAGATGGTGCCACAGCTAATGAACCTGAACTTGTCCTGGTTGACTGCAGTGTTCTGTTGAAACATTTCCATTTGGTTTGTTTGCTGCTTGTGCAGCTCGGTGAAGTAGATCGCATCTGTTTAATGAGCTCCCACTTCATTACAGAGTTGTACTACTTACTGAGTCATTCTCCTTAAGCATGCAGGCTGTGTACTCTGCTGTTGTTTTAAAGCAAATACTAATTTATGATTACCTGTCACATTAGGCCATTGAAAATTGTACTCACACTGGCTCGCATGAGCAGAATGCTAATGAGCTGATTATGGACTGTGGTGGTGTCTCTCGCTTACAATCAGCGGACATAAAATCAGATCCCAGTACAATATGGGCTCCGGAACAATAGATGCTGTTTGAGAGGCAGGAGAGGGAAGAGAAAAGGGGTGGTGAAATCATCACATGTAAATGCAGACTCTCAAAGGCCGACCAACTCAGCAATGACCTAATTCAATGTGCGCGGAGTGTCAGAAACACGCTGTTACACTGTGTCATGTACAGAGGAAGATGAATGACTCTCTGACTATTCACTCCCTGCCATGGTCATTATCTAATTGAAGCCTGATGCCCAAGCAAGGCGGATCCTGACACGATGACTGCAAGCCTCTATTGAATGGGATAAATCCTATAGCACCCACAGATGTGTCCTAAAATGGTACTTACAGAGAAAACTCCAATCAATAACACTTCCCCAAAATGTAGCTTTTCATCTTCAAGTCTACTATTTACCTGCAGGCTTTAGCACAATGTTCTTTTATCAGGGTATTCTTTTTTTCCCCTCTCTCTCTCATTCCTCCTTTGCAAGCATGCCACTTGTGCTTTCAAATACAATATTAAGGAAAATGCCTCATTAAATCTGTTTTTTTGTTTTGTTTTGTTTTAGTTTATCCTCTACAATTGGCCCCCATAAATTAAAAGTATGGGAAGATGTGATTTCGCTTTTTTATCGGCTCTCTGCTCAGTTTGTTTTTATAGCCTTGACTTCATTCTGCCTGGGGACACTGTGGTTTTCTTCAGGGCCTGCTGCCCTTGCTATGAATACCACTTACTTAGAAATACCCTGCACCAATCATCATCTCGGCTACAAACCATTTGGGACATCAACCCTGAGGATCAGCACAATGAAAGAGGTGGCCAAGAAACATTCAGAGTTGCACTCAAATCTAGAATGCTTATGTATAGCTGCTATGGGTAGCTTCTGTGTTTGCTGTAATAGAGGCTTGAAGACCCTATGAAGTTAGCCATGTACATAAACAAGAACACAAAGATTAATATACATCTGCCCTCTAGACTGACTTTTTTTCTTTCTTTTTTGAAGATCATCTGTTTAGAGACTATAGCTTTCCTCCTAATAGAGCTTTTAAAGTTGTTCTTCTTGTTTTTCTTTGCTTAGCCACCCAGGACTCACAACTGGACTGATGGAATGGGAGAATAAAAAGAAAAAAACCATGCCCACCTTTAAAACTGTTAAAAGAAAAAACAGGTGAGAATAAGCACAAATCGTAATCTATGCCTGCTCATTAAAAATTTTAAACAAACTCCTAAACGTCATATATTTATGTCATCTAACATATAGCAGATGTGTATAGCATCTCTCTGAATAGCTATGAATTTTATGCCTTGTCTCTTCCTTGTTGCATTGAGCGGAGCATGCCCTAAACTGAAACCCAGCAAACCTGAATTCTTGCTCAGTCCAGCCACTATGCAGGGCTACAACCTTACTTCTCAACTCGGCTACTTCAGGGATAGGACGAGAGAAAAGGACAAAATGATTGCTAAGATTCCTTTTAACCCTGTTGTATTCTATAGTTCTACATTCTTAGCCATGATTAAAGTAGAACTCTAATTAGCATGGGTGTCCAAGACAGTTAAATTGGAAATATTAATTTTAACCACATTTCTGGTTTACTCTAATAAGGTGAAAACAGCTCTTAAAAATTAGCGATTTTCTTTAATGCACAAATGAGGTGTTGTGGCTTCTCATTTCAAATAAAGCCCAATTTACACCACAGCAACTTTGACCCCACTATTTTCTAAAAGAAACCAAAGTTTAATTCATCTTTGTGATGCACAAGTCTGCCTCCCACTAAACACAAATTATCTATTATTGGACAAATTTGCATATTTTTTTCTTCTTTAATGGAGCTTGAAGAATCTAGAAACACAGTTGTTCATTTTATTATCTTAGTACGAGTACAACATAAAAGATTTCAGGTAACCCAAAAGAATATTTCTCATACTACCTGTGTTTAAAAAAAATTAAGCTGCAGAAAAATGGGAGCAAATCAGCTAATTACTGTCTCCTGCTGTATGGGCACTAACAAATTCTTTTCCCTCACTTCTAAGCAACTCCTAATGCCAGGAGACGTGGGGGAGGTGTGAGCAGTGTGCAGGTTTTTTTTTTTTTTTTTTTCTTTTCTGCACAAGCAAATTGCTTTTCCTGATTTACATGGGAAAAAAGATGGAGTGCCTATTTACACACTGGATAATCCAATTTGCTTATTTTGCAAAACAGGCCCTTTCCCTTTATTGGCAGCACTAAGCATTGTGCAGGCTCTCAACTAGAGTGAAAAAAAGATATGCATTAGATACAAGGCCACACAATGACTGTACTAAGTTCAATAAATAAAGCAGAGTTCATGTTAAAAAGAAGATGGAAAGGCAAAGTTGGCCGTATGCTTGTAAAAAGTATATGCACTAAATGCCAAAAACTAAGACTAATAGAGACGAGAAGTCCTACTGAGAGCTGGAAAAACAAAAAGGTTTCATTGTAAGGTTTCATTTGAGGTCTCTTAAGAGACTTCCCAGATAGAATTTTGCACATTCGCCAGTTCTCAAAATCACATTCTTCTGAGGCCAGGATAGACCTAACAACTGTTAAATATTCTTTCATAAGATGCTTTAGATAAAATGCATGTAGATTGATAGATACAGATGAAGATGGAGATATGCCCATAACTCAATAACCTGAAGTATATCAAAACAGCTGTGCACTAATGGCTAGGAAAGAAGGATGCGAACCAGGGTTAAAGAGTGAAGGAGCAGGGCTTGAATAGGGTTTGAATGGGGGCAGCGGAAACGCTTTAGCTGGATTTTGTATTCCACAGATAATCAGAAAGGTCATATGCAAAATCTTGCAAGCGTCTCATACTGCAGTAGGCTGGGAAAAGAGAGCTGCACCTATTTAAAGTGTGTTTTCATGAGAAAGGAAAGCCTCAAATTGTGAACACAGAGCTTTTTTCCACAGCCAGCGACCCTGCCATCCCTGTCATCTTCGTACCAGCCAAATCAGCCACAAAAACAAGAAGAGAAAATGGAACGTGAAAAGACAAAAATGACCAGCATCCCAGCTCCCAGAGGGACCCTCCAAACAGCACAGTGAAGGCAGCACTGTAACCTTCCTTGGTCGTCACAGGATACTGTGTAAAAAGGAAGTGACAAGCAAAACTAATTTGAGATGGCAGTTGATGAACATTGGCCCATGTAAAAGCAACCACCAAGTGTTTCCTTTCCCATGGATCTTAGAAACCAGCCAGGATCCTATACAGGCTCCTCCTTGTTTATTAGGAGTACTCTAGTCTCAGAGCCCTGCTGTAGCCAAAAGGTTGGCAGTTTGAATCCACCAGCTGCTCCTTGGAATCCCTGTGGGGCATTTCTACTCTGTTCTATAGGGTCATTATGAGTTGGAATTGACCTGACGGCCATGTTTTTGTTTTTGTTTTTTTGTAGTCGCGGAATGTATATGTATACATTTGCGCGCACACACTCTAAAACAGACCAATATGTCAACTCTGACATTTCAACTTACTTCTGCATACATGTATGATATGTAATACACTCGCAGATAAGTAAAGTTAAAATGCCAAATTTGAAAGAGTCAGCTCAATCATGTTTTATAGTATAATACTTCCCACAAATACAGCCTTCAGAAAGTGACTCTCAAGCATGGTAATTAAAAATACTAGCGCAGGTCTAGAAATATTTAGCCATGTGTGCAGTGGAAGGTTGTAGGAAGGTCACAAGCTCTGAAAAACAGTCCCTGTCTTCTGAAATCCCTGCTCCATGGCCCCTCTTTATCCTGAAAACAATTCTATGGGTCGGCAACACTTCAGTGTTTTTGCTGGCTTTAGTGGCAAAGGGTAAATACCTGCAGACACAGCCCTTCCCCCTCTGCTGGCCCACAGTTCCTCAGGCTCCTCCTTTCTGGCACCACACCTGGGGGAGTTACCACCAGTTCTGTGACCCTACAATGGCTTGCCTTCATGGTACCCTCGTCCAAGCAGAACCAGTGCGGTTCTGGGGTCACGGGCAGGTGCCTTTACCACGCCGATAACTAATCTGACCCAGCAACACTTCTCTTCACTTTCTTAGGACTATTCTTTTTTTGGAATAGTAACAATGCAGGGAGAGAGAGAGAGAGAAAGAGAAAGAAAAAGACAGAGAGCAACTTCAAATGAGAAAAGAAATAACTGGAGTTGTCAGGGAGAGAGAGTGAAAAAGAGAGAGGGAGAAGCTGCTTTTATTTGAAGTGTTCAGACATGCTGAAGTAATGATCCTGGCAGCATGTTAGCAAAACATTAGAAACACTTTAGTAAGCAAATAATTTAATTACAGCCTTCTCTGCGGCAGTTTATATTGCTTGACCCCTGACCTTTTATATTGCTATACCTAAACTCAGCCTGGGATTCACACTTCCTATGCTTGTCACAGAATCTCTCCATCTTGTACCATTTAATATAGTGTGCTCCAGGTGTTCTGTGGTGAATGAATAGTTATATTACTACCTGTCAGACACAATCACACTCTATTCATCATTCTCGGCTGGCTGCATGAAGCCCAGCTTCCAGCAGGCTCCCTCTCTATTTCCTTGTTCAAACGTCTGCGGTGCTTTTGGCCCATCTGTCAAGGCTGTCATTTAGAGGGAAAACAGTATCAGCGCTTTAAATATATGGAGTTCTCTATTGAAACAGTGCTGTGATTGAACTGTCAGCATTCTCAGTATCACAGACAGTAATTCATGACTGGTCAGGGCTCCATTGAGGTTGCTATTACTACAGTGACCCTGAAGGGTCATGCTGAGGGTTTTTGCTTTACAGTTTGGTCTATAAATAGTGCAATTAACCTTTCAAGAATTACAAAATGCTTTTGATTTCTCTTTGCATTTGCTTCGTGCTTGCACAATGCAGAGCAATGGGAAGAAGAAAAAAGAACTTCAAAATTGTTTGCTGAAATATGTGCCATATGAGATAGGAACATATATATATAGTTTTGAGAGTGAGCACTTGAAATGCATGAATATATTTTAAGCCACCGTTTGCTGTTTAAAGCAAGATGGCATATGCTGAGGTTTCTACTGAAATTAAAAGGTTTCTGAATCTGAAATAAAAGATGATAGATGTGAATGGAAGGACTTCTGTTCATCCTTATGGAAAGGAAGCGAAGGTTTTCGGTTCTCAAAATTGTTACCTTTCAAAAACAGAGTGTTTCTCAATGTTTCCAGTCCCAGTTTCTCAAGCAAAACACCTGCATTCCCAACCAAACCCAGAGAAACATACTCAGGAGCCAAATGTTATCTCTAATCTTAGAACACAATCCCCAAAGAAATAGAATTTTGGATGCTGATCAGGTCTCTGCATTTGGAAACCTCAAATCACTTAAAGAGATTTTTCTGGTTTACTTTTCAGGAAATCAAGGCACTTTCTAAACGAAGCCCAGAAGGTCAGAAGCAGAGCCCAAAATATAAACCCAAACTCCAAATCTCAGCTTTCTGCAAAGCCAAGTCCATCAGGCCACCCACTTCCTCCCTGAAAACCATAAGAATAAAGAGATTCTTTTTCAGTCTCTCTACAATTACATTCTAAGTGAATCAGGGTAGTCACTTGGACTTGTTCCTGAATTACCATACTGATTTTTGTTCCCCGAGATTTCTGCATCCCAGGGATGTCTCATAACACAAGAGCATAGATTCATGGTGCTGCTCATTTGCCTCTCAGATGAATGTTTGATACGTTTTCTCCTTTGCAGGATCATTTAATGACTGCATTATGCCTGTTATTCCCACAGTTTATCCAGCACAAAGAGTTTTTCTTTTTTGTTTTTACTGAATTTCTCACTGGACAAAACCAAGGAGCATTCTTAGTTGTGATACCATGTTTATGTAGCTAAAACTAACCCCTGGCTTCTATTACTGTATTTTCCTTGCTTCAGAGGTCATTTTTGCCCAGTTTCTTTCTTTCGGGAAAGAAGGAGATGCTATGTGTGTGGGGGTCACACGCAAATACCACAGACCCAGAAAACAGTCCTTTATAACACATACTTGTGTCGACCATCCTCTGAAAACAAAATAACGCATTACTTTCTTAAGTATCATCATCAGGGAGGTAGGATTAAGGCAATATTTCATCTAGTTAAAGGTTTGCAGGAGGCAGAAAGAAGAGTAAAGAGGTGTATAAACCTTCCCATCAGAGCTATGTTCTGGGACTGCTTCTCACACCAATCTGCGGCTATGCAGAGGTAAAAAGCCTTTGCTTATTACAGCCACTGAACAAGGATAATTAAGAAGTACTCTCCAACAGTTAGGGTGCATTTTCCTTTTTGGAAGCAATCATAAAAGGTAGAGAGAGGTGTCCAACAACCCCATGTTGTCATTGTTGTTATCTTTTGTGTCTGCTTCCTTCTCTTCCCCTACTCAGTTGGAAAGCAAAAAGCCTTTTGCTTATTATAGAGGCAGAATAAGTGCTAGTCTCATCCCATTAACTGTCATATTACCAGGCTCTGTGCCATCCCATTTGAGTTTCACTGAGCATTCAGAACTGCTTAATTATGTACAGTAAAGACAGTCTGCTGAGACTTTCCTTCTTGATTAATATGGGAGGGAGATGGGGGGGCGCTAAGGGTCACCTACAAGGCTCACTCTTGCCTTGCACAGAGCTAACACACTGTGACAAAAGCTTTTGTGAGTTAAAAAAGAAACTAAAGAGCATTCGGAAAGGAAGATGCTTGCATCAAGGGATAAGGCTACTTTTGATTCTGCAGACTAACAACAGATATTCCCCCCTCTGTGTTGGCGTTAAACTGTATAGTACATTCCTCATAAATTATACCACCCCATGTTAATTATAGTGTGCTGACAGTGCTTGTCATTACTAAGCCTGCTACAGGCTTTGTGTTCTCAGATTTTAATAGCTGTTTGTTCTGAGGAATGTGGCAGAGCCTCGTAAGTGGCTGAGCCCAGTCATTGCTAACATCCCTTTCTTCAGTCTCTCACACTGGTTCTATTTTTACAGCCCTAATCCCTCCTCCTCTGGCTCCCCGGCTTGCCCCCTTTCCCCAGTAAAGCAGATGTATAGGTTACAGTCTAGAAATGCCAATGCATTCATTCAGACACAATAAACTGAGGCTTATATTGTGCTATGCGGATTGTCAGCCTTTAAAAGCCTCTGGCTGAAATACTCCTCTTTTGCCTTTATCCAACCTCCATATAAAATCATGACTGCTCTAATCGAATGTGCTACTAGGAGTTTCCTTCCCCAAATTCTAATTTTGCATTCTCCTCTCAGTCAGGAAGCTCCACCAGCTACTTTATTCACATCCATGGCAATAGCCAGTGAAGGAAGATGCTATAATGGTGCAAACAAAGTCTAAATCTAGGGTCCATCACCTCCTCCTCCTCAACAAATAATTGTATATTTCGGACACCTATTTCTATAATCATCAACAGATAAACACAAAAATTCATTCTTTCATCCAAAAACTTGATAAGTGCTTACTATATACCTGGGGCGAAGGCTAAAACCAAAACCCATTGCTGTCAGTTGATTCCAACTTACAGTGACCCCATGTGACAGAGTAGAACTGATCCATAGAGTTTTCTTGGCTGTTTAATCTTTACAGAAGCAGATCACCAAGGCTTTCTTCCATGGTATCACTGGGTTAGTTCGAACTGCCGACCTTTAGATTAGTAGACAAGTGCAAACCATCTGCTCTACCCAGGGACCTTAGGGGCAAAGGCCAGCTTCTGGAAAATACGAAGATGAATAAAATACAATCCCTGGCCTAAAGGTCCTTAGAGCCTAGCAGGGAAGGCGATGTGTAAACAAATAATTACCGGTCTGAGTGATGTGTAACAACACAGGTGAAAACAGAATTTCTCCCCGCCTTATCAGCCTGAGGGTACAGTGGTGGTCACATTAACACTCAACTCAAATTTCTCTGCTTTGTGCACTCACCCATTTCTGGGAGTTCCAGACAGGGCCTCACATGTGCTCATAAATAATTCCTACTTTGCTGGCACCTTGGGTGATAATGTCAAGTGTCATGGCTCCAAATCATTACAGCCTCCTTCTCTTTCTGTCTCTTGAGTTGTCCCCTTTTAGAGGGTTATCAAAGCAGTGTCATTTGGGCCATAGTACCTTACAGAGTTTCTAGTAAAGCAGACCAGTCTGTTCTCCAGAGGAGTCAGAAAGTATCCATGAAGGACTGGACAAGGAGACAGACCTGAGCGGTACATACCATGCCATTCTCAGATGTGCCGTCTCCACCATCACAAGTAAGCCTTTCTTACTGGGTCCAACTTCCCAGACCAAGCCCCTTCCTCTTTAATTGAATCCTCACACATTTGTTCCTTTCTCTTCCTATCAAGGGGCTTTTCCTGGACCTACTCCCATGAGATAAAGGAAACTCCAGACGTGTCTATATCTCCTGCATATTCAAGCTGAGACAGAATTTGTACAAGATGTCTTAAAACACTCACACACTCACCCCCCCACACACACATACACAGACACACAAACACACCACATATGCAAAATAAATTGTAACAAGAGAAACTGATATGGCTATTAAAAAAAAAAAGTTGCTTTTGGGTCGACTTTGACTCATGGCAACCCACATGTTTCAGAGTAGAACTTTGCTCTATAGAGCTTTCAATGGCCATGACATTTTTGGAAGTAAGTTGCCAGGACTTTCTTTCAAGGCACCACTGGGTAGATTTGAACTGCCAGCCTTTCAACAAGTTGACCACTTAACACTTTGTGCCATGCAGGGACTCCCTGATATGGCTATCGTTATCTATAAAAATCAGTTTTAGGGTAAATATGGTAAAACAACCAACTAACTGTTATTGACTTAAGGAAATGAAACCCATCTTCTTTCCCTTTAACAAAAACCAAAAAGTATGTAAATGTAGACACATTGTAAAGAAAATGACTTTCAAGGTGAAACCAACTCACTGAAAGTTTATTATTTCAAAACAAAGTGGAATTACATCATATACTCCTTTACCTTATGCATAGACCTTGGAATTCAACCTCGATGAGATACCACTGTATCTGTTAATCCTCATAATAACAAAAGGAAAGCTATTTATTAAGTGAAAAAAACTTAATACAAGTGTGTGTCACTTAATGTCCACTATGTTGTTGCCGTTAGGTGCAGTCGAGTCAGTTCTGACTCATAGCAAGCTCATGTAAAACAGAACAAAACATTGCCCTGTCCTGTGCTGCCCTCACAATTGTTGTTATGCTTCAGTCCACTATTGTAGCCACTATGTCAATCCATCTCATTGAGGGTCTTACTCTTTTTCACTGACCCTCTACTCTACCAAGCATGATGTCCTTCTCCAGAAACTGGTCCCTCCTGATAACATGTCCAAAGTTTGTGAGACGAAATGTTGCCATCCTCATTTCTAAAGAGCATTCTGGCTGTACTTCTTCCAGGACAGATTTTTTCGTTCTTCTGGCACTCCATGGTATATTTAATATTCTTCACCAACACCATAAGTCAAAGGCATCGATTTTTCTTTGGCTTTCCTTGTTCATTGTCCAGCTTTCACATGTATATGAGATGAACGAAAGCACCATGGCTTGGGTCAGGTGCACCATAAAGTGACATCGTTGCTTTTTAACACTTTAGAGAGATCTTTTGTAGCAAATTTGCCCAATGCAATGGGTCATTTGATTGCTTGACTGCTGCTTCCCTGAAAACTTCACTATTTTCTCCGTTTATCACAATATTGCTTATTGGTCCAGCTGTGAGGATTTTTGTTTTCTTTATGTTGAGGTGTAAACCATACTAAAGGCTGTGGTCTTTGACCTTCGTCAGTAAGAGCTTCAAATCTTCTTCACTTTCAGCAAGCAAGGTTGTGTCATCTGCATATGGCAGGCTGTTAATGAGTCTTCCTCCAATCCTGATGCCCTGTCCTTCTTCATATAGTCCAGCTTCCCCAATTATTTACTCAGCACTCAGGATTGAATAAACATAGTGAATGGACACAACCCTAACGCACACCTGTCTTAACTTTAAACCATGCAATATCTTCTTGTTCCGTTGGAACGGCTGCCTCTTCATCTACGTACATGTTCCTCATGAGCACAATTAAGTGTTCTGAAATTCTCATTCCTCACAATGTTATCTATAAGTTGTTATGATCCACACAGTCAAATGCCTTTGCATAGTCAATAAAACATAGGTAAACATCCTTCTGGTATTCTCTGCTTTCAGCCATGATCCATCTGACACCAGCAATGATATCCCTTGTACCACATCCTCTTCTGAATCTGGCTTGAACTTCTTTTGTGAAACAGGACATTACGTGATTTGGAAGTTGTACTAACACCTGGGTCCATGGGCACTTTTCTGAGGCTGCTGTGCCACAGGTCTGCAGCCTGGGCAGTAGGGTCCCTGCCAACAGCCACAGCTGGGTGAAGATCACAGCTGGGAGGCTCCAGGCCCCAGCCGGGCAGCAGAGGGCATCTCCTCAACCAGGCGCTCCTGCCAGGTGGGAACCACAATGCCTGCGACCTCCGGCACTCTGGAGTAAGATCCAGTGCCCAGTCCTCCCAGGAGCAGAGGCACCTGTTCCCAAGGGTGGGGGGCTGTGATCACTGTCAAGTCCAGAGGTAGGCATACCCTGGAGAAAGAAAGGGACAGGTGGGTTTTTTGTTTTCTCTCTCTCCCTCTCTCTCTCACATCAGTCATTTATTGTGGGAGTGGGGGTGGGGGTGGTTAGGGAAACAATTCCTTTATAAAAGGAAACCAAAGACTGCACCTGGAGCTATCTATGAGCCCCAGGGTAGCATCTCTTGGTCCCAGTCTGGGGCATTCTGTTGTCCTTGCTGGGGCTCAGGCTCCGGTGGCTCTCTTAGGTGGCCATGCCTTGGGAAGCCCTTCTGGCCCCCAGCTTGGTCTGGACTCTGCGGAACCTGCTTTTGGCTCTGGTGACCTCAGGTCACCGCCCCGGTCTGGCCTTGGGTCCTTCACCCGCTGCTTCTTGCATGGAGGTCCGGGGGGCTGTCTCCACTTGGCAAGCCCGGGAAGCATGTCCTCGTCAAGCTCCTCACCCACTGGGCTGGCGGAAATACTCAGCTTCATCCTCCTCCTCCTCAGGTCAGCCTGCTCCCTCGGCCTTGGCTGGAGCCTCGCGTCCTCAGCACCCCTATCCGCATCGGTCTCTGCCCTTGTCCTCTTCATGCCTCCCAGGATCTTCCTGTGGGCCTCTCGCTGCTCCCGCTTGCGCTGCACGTCATGGGCCTGCTGGTCCAGCCTCTGGGCCTTCAGCCTCTCCTCTTTGGCTGCCAGGATGGCCTGCAGCTCCACCTCCTTCTTGTGCAAGAAACTGTAGAACAGCACTTTCCCCTCCCTGACACCATCCTGGATCATGGTGAGCTGCAGTGTCATCCAACGACCCATACCAGTGAGCCGCCATGTTGCTACACCCTGCGATGGCCCGGGGCAGCTCTGAAACGTTGTGCTCTCTGTCGGGCTCCGCCTCGCTCACTGACAGCCCTGATCTGGTGGCCACCAGCCACCTGATGTCCCGCAGACAGCTCATGTTGGGGAACTTCTCCCAGAAAACCTTTTTCATCCCGTGACTTGTGCTTACAGAAATGACTTTGATGCTATAATGGCCCAAATCCAGCCCCCAGGAGTTGGGATTGTAGTTGATGAGGAGGCAGCGCTTTATGATATTCAGGTTTGCCTTGTGTTGATGAAAGGGAACAAGTTCTGGAACACAGTGGTCATGAGCTTCCAGTACATATCAACGGAGCTGAAACTGTTAAGCACCAGGAGAGGAGGACGGACATCCCCCACCCCCACTACCAGGGTGCAGCGGGACCACTAAGGTATAGGCCATCCCCGTTGCCCAATTGGATGTTATGCAGCACACGACTGTATTAAAACACAATGTAAACCCTGCAGTAAAGCAGAAAGCACATAATATTATATACCCTTCACCCCACTAGGGACTTGAGAGCTGTTTTTGATGGCTACTGTTTATGTCAAGTGGAATGGTTTGAGTACCCAGGCATCAGCAAGATTTTGTGTATCCTTCCTTCAGTCTTGCTCATTCTATGCACACTTCAACCTTAGCGTGCAAAAGTGTTACTATAAGAAGAAAATTGTACATGCTGTTTTTATGAATGGCTTAAAAGCTTTCCAGAGGTAGTTTGTAATTCATGATTTGTGCTTTACTTGTTGACTTTAAAACTTGACCCCAACATAAGCCATGACTCCACCATAAACATTGCTCCGTGTGTGTATGTATGTGTGTCTATGTGTGTATACTTATCCATAGATTTTAGGGTATAAATTTATGCTTCTACTTTGTAAAACTTTACTAAAAGGCAGCAGATCACATAGTGCATTTTAAAGAATGCTGTCTTTTTGAGTACCAAACCTTAAATCATCTCTTTTTTTGGCTTCTTAGGGCAAACTGATTCACTTGTCTCTCGACGAATCATTTTCTCACATGATGTACTTTGCATCAGTGACACGGATTTCCTCTCTATCCCCTAGTTTCCAATGTTATGTGATATTATTTATTTTCAAAGCATTTTGAAAAATGTGGCTAATGGTCAATAGATAGATAGGTATATCTCCAATTGCTGTCAATTCTGACTCATGGTAACCCCATGTGTATCAGAGTAGAGCTGTGCACCACAGTGTTTTCAGTAACAGAATTTTTGGAAGTAGATAGCCAGGCCTTTCTTCTGAGGCATCTCTGGGTGAACTCAACCCTCCAGCCTTCCGGTTAGCAGCCAATCGTGTTAATCATTTGCATCACCCAGGGACTCCAAATACACATATTTGAGAAATAAAAAGATTGATAGAGAGAAAAATCTCTCCCAGGAAGTAAGAATTTTGCACTCTCACTTTATATCCATCTCCCAAATTATTGGATTTAAGATTTTTGAAGATGCTAACCTCATTAATAGGATAAATTTCCTTCCTTTATTCCCTTTAAATGTGTTTTAAAAAAAATTTTTTAACAAAGAATATAGTACTATCCCTACCAATCCTGAGCAACTAAAGCAAGAAAGACTTATATGTCTTCATGTAGTAGAAAATTTTTCCAAGATAAGTTCAAGGTAAGACTCGTTGTTGAAACACACACACACACACACACACACACACACACACACACATACAGAGTTCTGGTTTAGTGTTTATCTGTGGTACCAGCCCCATGAGTTGTTCTGCCTTCGTCACAACCTCCAGCACCAACAACAAATATCCTTCGGTCATTTAGGAATGCTTTTCATGTTATATTTGCCATAGGACCACTAAGCTAGAGCAGCACTTTCTTTCATTCCTTCAGCTTTTCAAAACTGTTCTGGGAAGCACAAAGCCCATATTTCACATCACTCCTCCACATCACTGCCAGCAAGTTCACTGCTCAACTTCATGTACAGCTTGAGAACTGCCTAGAGGCCCCTCAGCCAGGATCCACATGTGAGGACACATCCTTCTTGTACTGAGTTGCTATTTATGTCAGGGATTCTGTAACACACCTGGAGGGGAAGTTCTGACCTCCAGTTGTCAGCGTTATTACCACCTGAGCTGCTGCAAGCAGCTACAGACAGACAAACAATTACCTTGGCATGTAGGTCTCCACAGTCACGGGCTTTGTGAAAAAATAGCTTCAACTGGATTCTTCCTCCTCGAGGAGATTCAGTAGGGGTATTTTACTTTTCAGTTAAAACTGAGGACTGGAATTAAGCCATTCAAGGGCATGACCCTGATCACACCACAGTCATGCAGTGTTTATGTAGTGTCAACCTCACTAGAAAGCGTAAGCCCACTTTGCGTGGAGATGAAGTCCAGGCTGCAGGGGCAGGGGTGAATTGCTTTACTAACCTTTCAGACTGAGAAAGATTCGCCAGTCCCAGTCGTGGGCCGTCACTCTTCCTCTGGGCTTTGGCAAACAGCTTCTCAGCCATTCAGAATTACTTAATCTGCATCCGGTTGGCCAGCTCCATGATTTGAAACATGACAGTGATTTCAATCACTCTTTTAGCTCCTCCCAAGACCAAAAAATCTGCATTCAAACTAAGTGTTTTAACATAATCAACTAGCTAGTCTGACAAGCACAGCCAAATGAGACTCTTCTGAGCTTCAAAATGCTTTTAGCTCAACTAATAGCAAATAAATTTTCACATATCATGAAGACAGGAACAGTATATCATACAATAAATACAATAAAACCAAGAGTTCAATAAAACACATGTTTTCAAGGTTAACTTCTATTTTTAGAATGCTTTATCTTTTCAGTGTTTCTGGGTGGTGCAAACAGTTAATCTGCTTGGCTGCTAAGCAAAGGTTGGAAGTCAAAGTCCACTTATAGGCACCTTGGAAGAAAGGCCTGGATCAAAAAAAAAATCAGCCATTGGAAACCATGTGGAGTACAGTTCCACTCTGACATACCTGGGGCCTCCATGCATTAGAATCAACTTGATGGCAACTGGTTTTTTGTTTTGTTTTATTTTCTAATCTTTTCAATATTAAATATAAAAAAAAACCCTATGATTAAAACAATTTTTAAAAAATCCTGTCTAATTAAAAATAAGCAGCAATTTGCAATACTTTTGTTTTTTCGTTTTTTCATTTCAAATAAGTGCCCAAAGCAAAAACATGATAAATTGGGTTTGTTCTTGGTTGGGATTGTGATGTTGGATAGTCTCCAATTTTTATTTTATGCAAGTGATTTTGAACTGGTTAACAGGCTCTGTGGGCACTTTACACCAGTGTCATTTCAGTGCTTGCACAGGCACCCAGCAACCTCACATGTGTGGAGTATATGCAACTCCAGGCTGACTAGAAGCCTCACGGGATTCATGGAGCTGTAAATGCAAGCAAGGACCGTCACTGGGATAACAGAAGGCAAGGCTAAACAACCCGCTTTTAAAGAAGTAACCTGAGCTAAGAAGGGACAACTAAAGGACTAAATATTTGGTGGTAGGAACATTTGTGTCTTCTTGGAAACACCAACATCCAAAAATGAAATCAGATATAGATGATGAGTTTTTCTCCTTTTGAAGACTCCAGAGGAACAGTCTTGGTTTTTTCACATCCACTGGCACGAGACCAGAGTTTTCTATAAGGGAGTCAGGTAAGGACAGTAAGCAGGTCTAGTTAGATATGCTTCTAGTTCTCCAGATTATTCTAACATTATAACTTCATCCTTTCTCTAGGGTAGGGTCCATGAGTAGACATGTAAGAACTAACAGTGTGAGAATGTTGGTGAGAATGGGCTTTAAAAGATGAATAATGGAATCCAGGCTGAGAAAGAAAAGGGAGAAAATAAAATAATAGAGAGTTATAAGCTCAAAGACTAGGAGAAGGTCAAGTTTTTGAAGATCATGATAAATATAGAGGGCAAGCATAGTGGAAAATTAGGAAGAGAAGAGATTTTTACTTTGTTCTTTGGGTGGGTCTTATCTCCCCAATATTTTATTATCCTAACTTTACAATAATAGAGCAGAGGAGTGTTGGTTTTTTGTCATGGTAACTTACAAGGAGAAGAAGAGTCTGGGGTGAGGGTCAGATCTGATGTTTCTAAGGTAATAGTTTCAAGAGAGGAAACCCTGGTGGTTTTAGTTTCAAGAGAGTCCTTTTCTTCTTACTCAGCCTTGCCTAATTCCTTGAATGTTAGAGTAAGATTTAAGTTTACCCGATAAGATATAGGATGCCCAGTTAAACGTGGGTACCTCTAGTTAGGAAAAGTAGATACCTCCCAGATAAACAATACAATTTTTGCTGTCAGTATGTCCCATGCAATATTTGGGACTTAATTATGTTAAAAATTATTTGTTGTTTATCTGAAATTCACATTTAACTGGGAAACTTGTATTTATGTTTCCTAAATCTGGAAACCCGAGGAAAATAAATCAGGAATTTAGCAGTTAGCACAAACCACTAATCAGTGAGATTTCTCTTATAGTCCTTATAATTCTAAAAGGGAACTTGTTTCACTGAGTAATTTATGACCTTTTATGTGGTCAGTCAAGTTTCTGAGTAACTAATCAAACTGTTCTTTCTTAAAAAGAACCCAAAGTGTCAGGAGTCGTTTTCACTTTGATCTAGGTTGGAATGCACCCTCAATCAAAAGCGCCCTTCAATTTAACTAGCAAGATGACAGCCAACAAGGCGTTAACGTGATCTGTGGCTCTTTGGCAGCGAATTTGCTGCCAGCAAGTTTCTGAGAAATTGAATCATTTTTGTCATGTTGCTGGAACATGCTCTGTGGAGTTTCCCCATTGCCATGACTTGTAATTTTTTTAATTTGTTTCTAATCTGCATATATAATGAAAATCATTAGAGAGACAAATATGACTCCTGTACCAACTGGCAATAAATGGAGCACAGCATTATTTCAAAATGTTGTTTACCAGAGTTAGGCGATCTTGCTTCATTAAGACATATGTATAAGGAAAAGCTCTCACACATTCTTTGATACGAGCTCCATAGGAAAACAATGAGTAAAATTTTGACTTGTGTAATACAGGTTACCCCTAGCTCAGTGACCACACTTGCCACTCTCAAGCCTTGATACACATTAGAATCACCTGAGGAGTTTTAAAATGAATGCCAGTGCCCGGTCCCCACCCACCGATTCATTAAATCCAGTTTCCTCCAGGCCATCCTAGTCTTCAGCCAAAGCTGAGACTCACAGCCCTATACAACAAATACAAATATAATTATTCGTTGAGTATGGACTTGAGTGAGGTTAGATATCCAAAACTGAACATTATAGCTCTCAATCACACTATTAGAGTTTCCATTTCTAAATTACTGTTTATTAAGAACCTACTGGTCAAATGAGAAAAACTAAATTGAACCATGTTAAAGTCTATTTTTTTTTTCTTCATGAGTAATCTACAGATTCTTTCCTTTTTGTTTTAAAAAAGGTTTTCCATGAAAGGATTCTAAATTTCTGAGCCATATTATATCTCATCTTTCAAGGCTGCTCAAGGCTTAACCTTCTCTAACACCTTTACCAAACAAAATCACAAGAAAAGCATATAATTTTTAGGAATCATCAAATCTTTGAATATTAATCTAGAGGAAATGTAAGAGTTGTTGGGTGATTTTTTTTAAATCTGTCCTCTTCTTTTTGTAGATAAAGAAAATTAACTTTCTTTAGGGTAGGTATCCTCAAAGTGTACTCCTTGGACCAACAGTGTCAGCATCAACATCAGCTGGCAACCTGTTATAAATTCTCATTCACTGGCCTCATTCCAAACCACCATATTGGAAACTCTGGAACCTAGCAATCTGTGTTTTAGCAAGCCCTTCTGGTGTTTTTGATGGACACTGAAGTTTGAGAATGTCTGTTCTTAACTGTGTGCTCTCTGATTTTTCCCCCTCTTTGGCAGTTTTTCATTTGTGTCTTCATAACTACTAGGTGGAATTCCTGAATGGTGCAAACGGTTAACATTCTCAGCTGCTAACCAAAAGATCGGAGACTGGAGTCCACCCAGAAATGCCTTGGAAGAAAGGCCTGGTGATACTCTTCAAAAAAATCAGCCATTGAATACTTTATGGAGCACATTTTTTCTCTGACATACATGTGGTTGCCCTGAGTCAGAGTAGGCTTGTCGGCCATTAGTGGGAGGGTTTTATTGTTGTTGTTTTGTTTCAGGCTTAGAATGGACTTTATTTTATTATTACTTTATTGTACTTTAGATAAAGGTTTACAGAACAAACCAGCTTCTCACTAAACAGTTAGTACACATATTGTTTTATGACATTGGTTAACAACCCCATGACATGTCAACACTCTCCTTTCTCAACCTTGGGTTCCCCATTACCAGCTTTCCTGTCCCCTCCTGCCTTCTAGTCCTTGCCCCTGGGCTGGTATGCTCCTTTAGTCTCATTTTGTTTTATAGGCCTGTCTAATCTTTGGATAAAGCGTGAATCTCAGGAATGACTTCATTACTAAGCAAAAACTGTGTCCAGGGGAAATACTCTCGGGGTTTCTCTAGACTCTGTCAGACCAGCAAGTCTGGTCTTTTTTTGTGAGTTAGAACTTTGTTCAACATTTTTCTCCAGCTATTGTTGTTGTTTTTAACTGCTAGGGATGTCTGATTCAGTGCTGGGGGCTTTGGGATTAGGAGGAAAGAGTCTGACCTCCAGGTAGCTTCATCCCTGAATTGAGTTCCTGGGAAAGAAAGACCATCAGTCCAGATCCCAGGGGAGGGAGCTGGAGAGAACAGAGCCCCATCTTTATGAAAGTGCAGGCAGAACTGAGGGACTTGTTTCTACAAGGGACTCTGTGAGACATCTGTCCTTTCCTAGAAGGCAGCAATGACTGTGTCTAGCATTCCATACAAAGGTTAAAACAAAAACCCTAGTCTCTTTGCACATGCTTTTCCCTTATTTGGAATGTCTTCACCCTTTTCTGCTGGGTGGACACCTTTACAACTTTCAAGACTCACTCAGCAGCCCCTCCACTGGGAAGACTTCTATAAAGACTCCTTCCTGACATCCACACTCAGTTTCCATAAGATGAGCTACTCCTGTTCATATTCATACCACCTGGTGTTGTCTATTCTAAAATAAAAATGTCTGCCTCCCCCAACAGATTTTAAATTTCTTGAAAGTAAGGGTGGTATCATAGTAGATAATTGATAAATATGAGTTGAATGAATGAATTACAAATATACAGTCAAAGAAACTTTTGGGTGATGATTATAGATGTCAACTTTATCAATGGTCATGTGCTAGGGTGTTATCCCATACCATTATTGTTATTAATCTTTACACAGAAAAGCATATCAGGTACCAGAAGGGAGTGTATACAATCTTCAATAAATTTAGAATTTATCATTTCTCTCTTCTTTGAGAGGGGCCCTGGTGGTGCAATGGTTAAGTGCTCAGCTGCTAAGTGAAAGATTGGCAGTTCGAACCCACCAGCCACTCTGCAGGAAAAAGATATGGCAGTTTGCTTCCATAAAGATGACAGCCTTGTAAACCCTATGGGGAAGTTCTACTCTGTCCTATAGGGACACTGTGGTTGGAATTGACTCAAGGACAATGGGTTTGGATTTGGATCTTCTTTAAGAGTTTCCTAAATATGGTACCATGTCACTTTAGTAGCGTTTAAAATTAAGCTTTTGAAAATAATAAAATGTGTAATTACGAAAATGAAAGATGACTTCTTTTTTTTTTTAGAAGACTTCCAAACATTTAACATTTATGTTAAAGATGATTTGAAGAAAATATCTTTCAACCATATGTTCAATCATGTCATGTGAAATTTTTAATTTCCTTCCATAAGGGAATGAAATTTCACAAGTCTAATATGCTTGGTACTGAACTGTGACTATCTTGAAATATATTGAAGAATACTGATATCCTTTTTCATAGAGAATGATAGGGATGTCCCCTCTAAAAAAAAGCAATAGAAAACAGGTTCAAAAGGAACAAAAGGGATTTCCATTAAAGACAACAAAGGATTGATTTAGATCTCAAATTCTAAGGGTGATTATAGATTGTTCTGTCTTTGAGACATTTTTTGACTTTAGAATTTCAATTTGATTCTTTTCTTAAATAGATTCTAACTTTCTGGTGAAATTCTCCATCTTGTCATATATTTTCCTGGATGTATTAATCACAGTTGCGATAATGTCTGTGCCTGATAATTCCAATATCTAAATCATCTGAGTCAATTTTTATCATTTGTTTTCTAGGTCCCATTTTTTGGTACACATGACAATTTTTTTATTAAAAAATTATCATTAAATATGAAAGATACATGAAATACATATGAAAAGTAGTAGAATATTTTCCTCACCCTATCCCCTGGTTAATAGCTGAAATGGGGCATTTTATTTTAATCCAATCAGGGATTCAGGTAATGTGAAGCTGGATCACAGCTTTTAAGGTTTTGGCCTCTGATTTGCTTTAATTTTTAGGATGAAGCTCTTTGGGGATATCAGCTGAGAATCTGGAGTGTTTACTAAGGGACTCTCTCCTTGTCAGGTCATAATGTTCATTTTTTTTCCCCATGGCTCAGTGAGAATGCCAAAAATGTCATTCATCTTAGCCTCTTACCCTTTGGAGATTAAGAATTTAGCAAATGGCCTAAACAGAAAACTAGTAAGTCCAGGTCTCCCTTTTCTGCACCTCATTTTCTCCAGGCTCTTGAACCCTCAAATCCTGGTTGCCTGGGAAGCTCTCTGATTCCTAAGCAGCTCTCTGATGCCTTCAAATGTATTTTCTGTGTGTGTTTTATCCAGTCAGCCAACAGATACAACAAAACAAAAAAATTGGAATTGTAAAAAGATTGCCAATGAGCATCGAATTGATCTAAATATACAACCAAGACTAACAACTGTGGAAATTATGATTACAGAAGAGAAAGTGACATTTTATCTGCTGTCAATTTGGCCACGATTCCCGGGGACCCTATGCACAACAGAACAAAATGCTGCCCGGCCTTGTGTCATCACCGTCATTGGTTGCAGATAGGACCATGTGATCCATAGGGTTTTCAAGGTTGACTTTCAGAAGTAGATCACCAGGCCTTTCTTCCTAGGCCATCTTAATCTGGAAGCTCTATTAAAACCTGTTCAGCATTATAGCAACGTGTAAGCCACCACTGATGGGTGAGTGGTGGCTTTCAATGAGGTACATTACCCAGGAATTGAACCCAGGTCCCCCACATGGATGAATGAGTTGCATTACCCAGGAATTAAACCCAGGTCCTCCACATGGGAGGCGAGAAGTCTACCCTTGAACTACCATGCTCCCCTTGAAGGTGACTTAAACACTTTAAAGTAAAACAAAAATTGAGAGTAGAGGGAAAGAAGGTATAAGAAAGTAGAAAAAGTAATGATTCAAGTTCCATAAAAATACCACTGTTACTGACTAAATTTTAAACAGAATTTGAAAAAAATTACTAATTCCCTAATTTACATAATCTTGCATTTTTACCTTTGAGAGATCTTTTAGGAACCTATATCATTTACAATGAAAAAAAAGAAACTGAATTCATCAGTTCGTCTACTATGATTTTAATTTTTTGTTATATTGAAATAAAATTAAATTCAGTAGTTTTATTTTTAAACATGTATTAGATTCAATTTTTACATAATTATTTGGGTCTACTTATCTATATCTACTTATCTATCTAAAAGTGATAAAGCAGAATGAGAAAACTATCAAATAATATCATTAATATCACGCACATGTGAAATCTTGCTGAAGATCATTCAAAAGTGGCTACAGCAGTATGTCATCAGGGAACTGCCAAAAATTCAGGCCAGATTCAGAAGAGGATGTGAAACCAGGGAGATCGTTGCTGATGTCAGATCGATCATGGCTGAAAGCAGAGAATACCAGAAAGATGTTTACCTGTGTTTTATTCACTGTGCGAAGGCATTTAACTGTGTGGATCATAACAAATTATGGATAACATTGCAAAGAAAGGGAATTCCAGAACACTTAATTGTGCTCATGAGGAGCATGTACTTCCACCAAGACACAGTCATTCAAACAAGGGGATACTGCACGGTTTAAAGTCAGGAAAGTGTGCATCAGGCTTCTATCTTTTCACCATACTTATTCAATCAGTATGCTGAGCAAATAATCTGAGAAGCTGGACTGTATGAAGAAGAACAGGGCATCAGGATTGGAGGAAGACTCATTCAGCCTACCATATGCAGATGACACAACCTTGCTTACTGAAAGTGAAGAGGACATGAAGCACTTACTGATGAAGACCAAAGACCATGCCTTCAGTATAGATTACACCTCAATATAAAGAAAACAAAAATCCTCACAGCTGGACCAATAAGCAACATCATGATAAGTGGAGAAAAGATTGAAATTGTCAAAGATTTCATTTTACTTGTCTCTACAATCAACACCCATGAAAGCAGCAGTCAAGAAATCAAAAGATGCACTGCATTGAGCAAATCTGCTGCAAAAGACCTCTTTAAAGTGTTAAAAAGCAAAGATGTCACTTTAAAGACGGAAGGTGCTCCTGACCAACACCATGGTGTTCTCAATCACCTAATTATTCGTGCAATAGCTGGACAGTGAATAAGGAAGACCGAAGAACAGTTGATGCCTTTGAATTATGGCGTTGGCAAAGAATATTGAATATACCATGGACTGCTGAAAGTACAAACAAATCTGTCTTGGAAGAAGTGCAACCAGAATGTTCCTTAGAAGCAAGGGTGGTGAGACTTTGTTTCACATACTTTGGACATGTTATCAGAAGGGACTAGTCCCTGGAGAAGGACACCATGCTTGGTAGAGTAGAAGGTCTGCGAAGAAGAGGAAGACCCACAACAAGATGGATTGACATTGTAGCTGCAACAATGGCCTCAAGCTTAACAACAATTGTGAGGATGGCACAGATCCAGGCAGTGTTTTGTTCTGCTATACATGGGCTGCTATGAGTTGGAAATGACTTGATGGCACCTAACAGCAACAACACCTATCTATCCAACTTTCTACTATGTGTATTCACTCCATATGGAGTGATGATCACCTCTGATAAAAGCTATTTCAGAATGGTAAATATTTCTATTTTCACCCCTTTCTTCATTGTAGTTTTCGGTAGTGCTCCTTCTTTTAAAGAGCATGTATTATTTTGATATTTTCAGAAATGGAAGAATGCCCTTTCCTTTTCTGACATACTAAAAAAGTATGAACTGATGAAGCACCCCCAATGGACTAGAAGTCTCCTTAAGCACAGGGATTCTTTTCTCATTCGCTGTTCTAGCACCAACCGCAACACAAGTGTTCATACATACCAGATGCTCAATAAATACTAGCTATATAAAAAAAAATTTTTTATAGGACACAACATTTGGTTCATATACTTTAAGTTGAAACTCAAAGCCTATAACATACTATTGATTATTATCCTCAAATAAAAGGAAGAATCAGAGCTCAGAGAGATTAAGGGATTGTAGAAGCTCACACAGCTAGTTCATATCAAAGTAGAAACACCAACCCAAGTTTTCCAACAATGAAGCCATCTTTATTCTAAAACCTATGAAGCATCCATTTTAATACAGCTGCTTTTCTACATACTTACGTTTATACATACATATATACTGAAAAACATCTTTGCTAACCCTGTTTCCTCTTAGCTTTGGCTAGTATCCTTACATATTGGCAAGAATACCTCTCTTGCTTGTCTTCCTTAGTATTTCATCTCACTGTCTCTCCATATACTAAAGAAATATATCACCATCAGGAAATAGAAATTCAACTTGTCATTAAACCGTCAAATGGCATTATATGTAGGCACTTGATCCTACACTTGGAGACATAAAGACACTATGAATCACAGAGCTAAAAATAGGTAACTGACACCAAGTTTCAAATCTGGCTTGATCTCCAAGTTCGCTTGAATGTATTTACTTGGAATGCCTAAACTTCTAGAAGCAGCTTCTGTCACCACTTGGAAGAACATCGAGTGCATGTACAAAACCCTAAAACCACTCTGATGTCATCAAACAGTCTGACTTTTCCATCTGAATCAACTCAGAATACTTACTCCCTGTTTGTCTATCAAGACCTAGGTATCATTCAAAAGTGTCCCCCACCCATTGTAACACAATGGTTCTACCTTTTGTATTCATTCCCTTTACTTTTTCTATCCTCAATTACGAAGCCTTTGCTCTAAACAAGATCATGTCCCTGAGCTCACTGCATTAAACATAAAATTTCCACTGCCCATTTACTTTTCTAATATTTGTTTAAAGCATTGTTTCTATTTTTCCTTTGTTCCCACCGTTGTAAGCTAGATCAGCATGCTCCCACATTCATCTCCAGCTCTCAGAAGGCCAGGATGGAAGGAACCCTAATGATCTCTATTCAACCAACTCATTACCCCTTATCTGGAGGCAATGTAAAACACAGAGGTAAGAAGTATAGGTTTTAACAAATAAAAAGGGGAAGGACTAGTTTCTGGGTATTTTCTCTGATTCTTTTCCTACAATAAATATATATTACTTCTGTAAAAAAAAAAAAAAGTTAAAAATATCACCAAAGGGTAGGGAGGGAAAAACACTAATTAGATAATAGAAAAGCAGTAACTTTGGTAAAGGGTAAGACAGTACACAATACTAGGGAAGCCAGTACAACTTGACCAAGGCAAGGTCATGGAAGCTTCATTAGACACATCCAAACCCCCTGAGGGACTGAATTACTGAGCTGAGGGCTGGGAACCATGGTCTCAGGGAACATCTAGCTCAATTGGCATAATATAATTTATAAAGAAAATGTTCTACATCCTACTTTGGTGAGTAGTGTCTGGGGTCTTAAAAGCTTGTGAGCAGCTATCTAAGATGCTCCACTGGTCCCACCCCATCTGGAGCAAGGGAGAATGAAGAAAACCAAAGACACAAGGAAAATATTAGTCCAAAAGACTAATGGACCACAACTACCACAGCCTCCACCAGACTGAGTCCAGCACAACTAGATGGTGCCTGGCTATCACCACCAACTGTTCTGACAGGGATCACAATAGAGGGTCCCTGACAGAGCTGAAGAAAAATGTAGAACAAAATTTTAACTGACAAAAAAAAACTGGTTTGACAGAGACTGGAGAGACCCCAAGAGTGTGGCCCCCAGACACCCTTTTAACTCAATACTGAAGTCACTCCTGAGGTTCACCCTTCAGTCGAAGGTTAGACAGGACCATAAAACAAAACTGATGAAGATCAAAGACTTCAGTCTTCAGTATGGAATACACCTCAACATAAAGAAAACAAAAAAATCCTTACAACTGAACCAATAAGCAACATCATGATAAATAGAAGATTTCATTTTACTTGGATCCACAATGAACACCCATGGAAGCAACAGTTAAAAAATCAAACAACCTATTGCTTTGGGCAAATTTGCTGCCAGACTTCTTTAAAGTGTTGAAAAGCAAAGATGTCATTTTGAGGGCTAAGGTGCGCCTGACCCAAGTCATATTATTTTCAGTTACCCAAAATGCATTCAAAAGCTGGACAATGAACAAGGAAGAATAAATTAATGTCTTTGAATTAGGGCATCTGTGGAGAATAGTGACTATACCATGAACTGCCAGAAGAACTAACAAGTCTGTTTTGGAAGAAATACAGCCAGAATGCTCCTTTGATGTAAGGATAGTGAGACTTCATTTCATGTGCTTTGGACACGTTATCAGGAAGGATGAGTCCCTGGAGAAGGACATCATGCTTGGCAAAATAGGGGGTCAGCGAAAAAGAGGAAGACCCTCAATGAGATGGATTGATGCACTAGCTGCAATGATAAGCTCAAACATAGCAATAATTGTGAGGACGGTGCAGGACCGGGCAGTGTTTTGTTCTGTAGTACCTACAGTTGCTAGGGTCATTTTTTTTTTTTTTTTACCTAGGGTCGCTATGAGTCTGAACCGACTCAATGACACCTAACAACAACTGTACAGAGAAAAATCACAAAGTTGTCAGCTAGAAAAACAGAACAAAATGAGAGTTCAAGAAATTGGTTAAAATTAAAATTCAAAAATTATTTATTTCAAATAAATATTAAATATTTAGAATATAAAGCAGAAAAATGTATAACATTCATAGTACGCACAAAGACAACATATTACCTCTTGCAATAAATTTAAGTAATACGTAGAATGTATGTGAGCACATTTGTGAAAAGCTATCGAAGGACATAGAAAGACGCTTGATTAAGTCTAAAAACATACGTATTTTTTCTTACATAGAAAGAGTTTGTATTGAAAGGATGTTAATTCTTTCTAAATTAAATGAAAATGTCATGCAACTCCAATCAAACCCCCAACAGACTTTTTTTAAAAACTTGGCAAAAAAATATCTAGAGTAATAAATGTGAGAGAATATCCAGAACACAGTAACAACAATGATAATGCCTGGGGAGGGGATGTCTGCCTAACAGATATTAAAACATAGCAAAGCTAAAGTAATTAAAAGAATGTGTTGGATTTCTGCTTCTGGCTGAGACAAAGTGAACAGTACCAACCATGTCCTCCTGCTGTAAGCAGCTTTAAAACAAGACGAAACATATGAAACCACTGTTTTCAGGTGTTCAACGACAAGCAGTCCAACACTGTAATTTTTAGAACGAAAACATGTGAAGTGAGTATTGTTACCCTGTTATCCTGCAGGGAATCCTATGTAAGAAATCCATAGGAAAGTGGAACCCAGGCCGAGCAATGATAGTCTAACTGATCAGAGGGGAAATATTTATTCAAATTTGCTAAAAAGGGTGTTATTTTCCAGATAGGAGAAAGCTCGACAGAGAGGGGATCTAAGCAATCTGTGTGGAGTTTCACAGGGCTCCTTAGCTGAGGGCTGGGCTGCATGCGCAGGGCATGATTCTGGAAGTCCTATTAGAAAATAGCTGCTGCAAGGATGGAAGCTGGACGAAGACAGCAGAGATTCGGCAGTATTGGGACACATCAGAGTTCTGGCTGTACCAGAGTGAAAAGGCCTACCTTACCTCTCTACCACCTCAGGTATTCATTTCAAACCACAAAAAGCTATGCATTCGTAGTGCTGACCACAATACACAGTAAGGGTCATGCTTTCAGATTAAGGACAAAACCTTAAAAGACCCACAGGAAAAAAAAAACTTAAAAATCCTGACAGAATCAAGAGGATATGCTAGGAATTTGAATGCCTACCTGAACAAAACCAAAATTCTCCCTGCACTAGATGATTTACAATTTCCAGCATAAGATTAAAAAGCTAGTAGACTGAGGAGACGCAGGAAAATGTGACCAAAATAGTCAACAGAAACAGACTCTAAGATCACCCAGAGGTTGGAAATACGAAAAGGGGATTTTAAACAGCTGTCATCAAATACTTAATGAAAAAGATAGATATAATGAGAGAACAGATGGGAAATACCAGCAGAAAAACAGAAGCTGTAACAAAGAAATAAGCGTATGTAAAAATTTCACTAAGCTGGTTTAGCAGAAGATTAGCGACCTCAGATAAAAGGATCAATAAGTTTAAAGACAGAAAACTAAAAATTATGAAGAAAAATAGAGTCTCTGTGAACTGTGGCACAATATTAAGCAGTTTAGTAGATGTTTATCTGGAGTTCCAAAAAAGAAAAGTGAGATAAGGAAACAAAAATATCATTTTGAGGAATTTATGACTGAAAATATACCGAATTTGATGAAAAACATCAACCTTTACATCCAACAACCTCGGTAAGCATGAAGCATAATAAAAACAAATTAAGACATAGAAACATCATATTTTATTTCTTTAAAGATAAAGTGAAAATCTTAAAATTCAAAAAGAGAAAAGGAACTTTACATTCAATGGAATAAAGATACAAATGATGGTTGACTTCTCATCAGAACAATGGTGGTGAGACGGTACTGTAATAATAACTTTGAGGTTCCAAAAACAGAACAAGAAAAAAAAAATGGAAAAACTGTGAACTAGAAATGTTGAAAAACGAAGGTAAAATAAAAACATTTTTGTATCCATGTCTGTATATCTGCATTGCACACGCAGACAGGCTGTGCCTCAAATTTTCAGGCAGCCATTAGATTATTAGGAAGAGACACATACACCCAGTGGCATCAACCATTCTGTGGGTATTACGTTCTACTGTGATCAAGCTGGACATACAAGGTGTTTACACCTTGTTGGCAAAATGAAGGCCATTAATATTATTTATAGGAGGAAATGGTAAACAATAATAACAGATTCTCAAAGGGGAGACTCTTACCCTGACCCAAATTACCCATGTCCATTCTTATATAACTGGACAGCAAGTGCAGCACGGTTCAAGTCATATGCTATGTTCACGACACCACTGCCTCTGGCTACCACCATATTGCCAAGGTTTTCGCTCTGCCGCTGGCCCTCCCTGAGTCTGGCTGCTAGCTGAATGACTCCTGCACAGGATATCCTGAGCTCCTGCTGCTGAGCCCTTCTGGTCTCTGCTACCGGCTCCCACCACACTACGCAGGCCTGCGGGACTTTCTTTTCACCAGGCTACCTGGGCCCCCGCTGCCTAGAGAAGGAGGTGTGCAACCCCTGCAAAGGGCACACTCCGGCCCCTCTTGCCCTACACCAGCAAGTATTACAGCCCAGAGGCATCCAGCTCCACCCTACTGTAGAAAGACCACAACACAAGATTCTTTGAAGCAACCCCTATATGGGGCACATTCAGGCCACTGCCTTGCATGGGCAAGTGTTACAGCTCTTTTAGCTCCTCTGGCAAGCATCCTGCCAAAAGGCACTCATTTCTTGCTCAGTGGACCAGACAGGCTCACCACCATTCTCATCATGTTCAGCGTTCATTCTTTCTTCAGGGTCTAAGAGGTTCTCAGCGTGGGGACCCCAAAACCTTGGTCCAAAGGACATGTTCTGCTCCTCCAAACTCTTTTTTTTTTTTTTTAGTAGTAGTGAGGTCTCCCTTAACCTCTGTGGGACTGGCCCTTTTAAGTCTAGCAGGATGGCAAAACTGACCAATATCCTTGGTAGGCTATAGGAACCTTATTTGCATAGTCACAGTAAATAGCCCAAGGGTTTTACAGACCTTATTGGCATAGTCCCAGTCAATCATTTTGTGAGAGTTACAAGACCATGGCTAGAAAAGCCACGTAAAAGCAATTCTCTGTACCAAAGTTTTCAAAATGAAAACTAGGGGAATTTGTCACCAGATAACCTAAACTTCAAGAAATGCCAAAGGAAACTCTTCAGGCTGAAAAAAAAAAAATTATACCAGGTTGAATCTCAGATCTGCAGGAAGAAATAAAGAACACCAGAAATAGTTAAATATAACAGAACAACCAAAACAGAAATAATGAGAATGGTGACACACTGTGCAAAACGTAACCAACCACTGAACAAATTGTGTAGAAATTGTTAAATGGGAACCTAATTTGCTATGTAAATCTTCACTGAAAACACAATAAAATAATATTTAAATAAATAAAAAATAAACAACAACCCAAAAAAAGTTAAATATGTAGGAAAATATAAACTACTATCTGTTTCTTCTCTTAATTCCATTAAAGGCTACTTACTGTTTAATACAAAAATAATGTATTGTGGGAGGTTATAATACATGTAGAATTTAAATATATGTCACCAATGGTGCAAAGAATAGGAGTAAATGTGATTATAGTGCTGTAAGATTCCTACTTTTTTTAGTAAAATATTAATTACAACAGATTTTGATAAGTTAATTATGCATATGGTAATACTGAAAGCATCAATACTCATCTACCCATTACCATCATGTCAATTCTGACTTATGGCAACCCTACAGGACAAAGTAGAACTGCTCCCACAGGGTTTCCAAGGGTGTAAATCTTTATGGGAGCAGATTGCCACATCTTTCTCTCATGGATTAACTGGTGGGTTTGAACTGCTGACCTTTTGGTTAGCAGCCAAAAGCTTAACCACTGTGCTACCATGGCTCCTTGAAAGCAACAATAGACACTTGCAAGGAAGTATAACTAAATAGTGAATAGAGAAAATGAAATGAAACATTAGAGTAATAAATTAACCCAAAAGAAGACAGAAAAAGGAAGACAGAGGAACAAAACAAAACAAACATATAAAAATTATATGAGACAAATAAGAAACAAGTAGCAAAATGGGACTTAAAATCAAGTATATCAATAGTTACATTAAATATAAGTGAACCAAACATTCCAATTAAAAGGCAGAGATTGTCAAAATGAATAAAAAGAAAACGAAATCCAACTATATGTTGTCTATAACAGACACTCTTTAAATATAAAAAAAAAAGCTAGTGTGTTTATGTTATTATTGATATAGTATAATACAAAGAGTATTATCAAAGACAAAGAGGGAGCATTTCACAGTGCGTGGAGGATCAATATATCTAGAAGATATAATAAATCTAAATGTATAAGCACCTAATAACACAGATTCAAACTACATGAAGAAAATAATGAGTTAAAAGGAGACAGAAAAATCAACAACTATAGTTGGAGATTTTAATGCCATTCTCTGAGTAGTTGTTGCAACAAGTAAACAGAATATCAGTAAAGATATACAAGATATAAAATATTTGAACAACACTATCAACCAAATTCATTGATATTTATAGAACCTGAGTTGTGCGAAAGGTCTCTCAGCTACTAACTGTCTGCAGTTTGCTTTCTACTTCTGAAAGGTCACAGCCATTAAAAACCTGCTGTGTGATTGATTACTAATTGATTACTTTTGTGTGGCCTTTCTAGCCATGGTCTTGTAACTCCCACCCAGGTGATTGGGTGGGACTGTGTGATAGAGTAATTGTGGCCCACCAAGGGGAATACCAGAAAGATGTTTACCTGCGTTTTATTGCCTATGCAAAGGTATTTGACTGTGTGGATCATAACAAATTATGGATAACATTGCAAACATGGGAATTCCAGAACACTTAATTGTGCTCATGAGGAACCTGTATGTAGATCAAGAGGCAGTCTTTCGAACAGAACAAGGGGATATTGCATGGTTTAAAGTCAGGAGGGGTGTGTGTCACCTTTCACCACACCTATTCAATCTGTATGCTGAGCAAATAATCCCAGAAGCTGGACTATATGAAGAAAAGCAGGCATCAGGATTGGAGGAAGACTCATTAACAGATGACTCAACCTTGCTTGCTGAAACTAAAGAGGACTTGGAGCACTTACTAATGAAGATCAAAGACCGCAGCCTTCAGTGTGGATTACACCTCAACATAAAGAAAACAAAAATCCTTACAACTGAATCAATAAGTGACATCACGATAAACAGAGAAAAGATTGAAGTTGTCAAGGATTTCATTTTACTTGGATCCACAATCAACATCCTTGGAAGCGGCAGTCAAGAAATCAAAAGATGCATTGCATTGGGCAAATCTGCGGCAAAAGACTTCTTTAAAGTTCTGAAAAGCAAAGATATCACCTTGAAGGCTAAGGTGAGTCTGACCCAATGGTATTTTCAACTGCATCATATACATGTGAAAGCTGGACAGTGAATAAGGAAGACAGAAGAAGAGTTGGTGTCTTGAATTGTGGTGTTGGTGAAGAATATTCAATATACCATGGACTGCCAAAAGGACAAAAAAATCTGTCTCAGAAAAGGTACAACCAGAATGCTCCTTGGAAGCAAGGATGGTCTTACATACTTTGGACATGTTGTCAGGAGGGATCAGTCCCTGGAGAAAGACATCATGCTTCTTAAAGTACAGGGCTACCACAAAAGAGGAAGACCCTCAACGCTATGGATTGACATAGTGGCTGCAACAATGGGTTCAACTTTAACAATGATTGTGAGGATGGTGCAGTACCAGCAGCATTTTGTTCTGTAGTACATAGGGTCGCTATGAGTCAGAACTGACTCGATGGCACCTACTAACAACAACAAGGGAATTGGTCAGTTTTGCCTTAAAAGAGACCCAATTGCAGAACAGAGGGGAGGAGCCCACCACCACCACCAAGGAAGGAGAGACCGGCAGCAGAGACCTGGCAGCAGGAGATGGCACAGTGGATTTCCCAGACTATGAAGAGAGAAAGCTGAGTGCCTTTTGGCAGAGACTGAGGGCCAAGGAGAGGCGTGCCTGTAAGCACAGCTGGGGAGAGCCTATTCAGATGGAAGAACTATATCCTGAGTGTTCTTGAGCCTGAATTGTAACTGTTACTTCCCTAATAAGCCCTATAACAGTGACTACAGTTTATGAGTTTTGACTGGTCATTGTAATAAATTATCAAACCCAGTAGAGAGTGCTATAGCAGGCAGGGTTGGTGTCACAATTGGTAGAGATGGCAGAGAGAGGAGGCTTATCTGGCCTCCACCTCATGGGAGTCAGCCTTTTGCTGTTGATCTTGGTTCTCCTTCCCTCTCATGAGGTTGGAGGAGGTTAGAAACTGCCCCCAAGCTGTTTTTCACAAAATCCTATGGAGCTCACTTCTATTCTGAAACACATGGGGTCAGAATTGGCTTGACAGTAACTGTTCTTGTTTTGTTTTGTTTGTTTGTTTGGTTAGAGAACACTACACCCAACAACAGCAGAATATACATTCAAGGGAATGGTAAAATTAAAGAAAACCTGAACAACACATTAAAAATGGGAAAATCATTTGCAGTGCTTAATTTTGTAAATCAACAAGGAAGACTGCAAATTTAAAAAAAAAAAAAAATTATTGTGTAAAATGACCAAGAATATGCTATTTAAAAAAAAAAATGACCAACAAATATCTTTAAAGGCCTCATTAATAATAAGCTCAATGAAGACAAAATAACTTGTATTTTGGGGGGAAAAAAAAAACAAGTCTTAGCTTGGCAATGAATTAACAGGTTAAATAAACCCAGCAATAGACAACACACATGAAATTGGGCAGTCTTAGACTTTTAGTGAGAATATAAATTGGTAAAAATTTTTTTAGAAAATAATTTTCCAAACTATATCCAGTAATGCCAATAATAATAAATATAGGGGATGGGGTAAAGATGGTGGAGTAGCCAGATGCTTCCTGTGGTCCCTCTTACAACAAAGACCAAAAAAAACAGTGAATCGATTACATATGACAATCCAGAAGCCCTGAACGTCAAAGACAAAGTTGAGGAATCAGAGTGAGCGGCAGGGGGAGGGAGAGACAATTCGGAAGCAGCAAGGAGTTGCCAAACCTGATCTGACTGGTGCTGGCACCCTGCAGGCTAGATCAGCTGGCACCAGTGGTGAAGCAAGCAGTGACGCTTGGGCCTCGTTTTCCACATTGAGAGAGACCGAGCAGAGGAGAATTGGCTCAAATCTCTAGAACCAGAAAGAAATGGTGCTCAATCGGCAAACGATAAGTACAAGCATCTAACCTACTGCTTCATCCCCACTCTGCTCTGGTCCCAGGCCAGCTTCAGAGATTTATGTACTCCCTGGGTCAGAAGTAGGATCTGTTGCACATCCTGAGCCATTCTCCCAGCTTTTGGACAGGGAGCAAATTAGCCAACAGGAAAAATAATCTGCCAGCTTCCATAAGCTGAGAACTCAGGGCAGGCACAGCCCTTTTACCTAGGCACAGGCATAAGGGGTCCACAGATTTTGAATGCTCTTCACCCCTGTGTAGAACTGTGTGGGCCCATTTCAACAGAGTAGGCCCACATTAGCACAGTATACCAGGGTGTATACCCGAAGCCTATTTTCATCTGTATCTGCTATAAGGGAAGTGGCAGATTCCTGATATTGTACACCACACTGCCCATTAATCAGGGTCCTCACCTACCCACATCACGGGTCTTAGGCTCCACCCATGCCACCTAGCCATCTGTGACATGGGTCTAAGAATAAGTGGTGAATCCCAGTCCTTACAGCCAACAGCATTGGGTGCCCATAGTTCAGCTGCAAAACCCATCTACCTATATGCTTTAGGGAACAGGGGCACACCTTCCACTCAGACACTCACAGGCAGCAGTCAGCCCCCTGCCTTGATCAGCGCATGACCCCTTATTGCAGCCAGATGCCTGTGCCTACTCCAATCACCCCTGCCTGTCTAAGATGGTAGGTGAGAGCCTGCACCACATACTCGATAACTCACAACCTGGACATCTGAAGTGAACCCACAGGAGAAAAGTAAATGGATACTTGGGCTTACATACCCGGCAACAGCTCTAACCTCCTGGAGACAGGGCATGAGAGTTTCAAAGACACCAATAATCAAATAAGCTCACACAACCAGCCTATTTGGACATAACAAAACAAAATAAGAAGCTAGGACACAGTAAGCAAACATAAAATAAATAAATACACTAATTTTTGATGGTTTTAGGTGTTTTGGAGACAATAGTCAAGATCAAATCACATAAAGAGGGAGACTGCCAGTTATGGCTTCAGCAAGCCACTAAAACAAAGAGTCAAAAAACCTTCTGGAGGGAAAGAACTTCTTGGAATTAGTAGAGGTAGAATTCAAAAGGCTAATAAACAGAGCTCTTCAAGAAATCAGTCAGAATTAATGAGATTGAAGATAAAGCACTTGACACTGACTTATTTGAGGAAAAATCAGATAAAAGAATTTTTAAAAATGAAGAAATCCTAAGAATTATATGGGACTCTATCAAGAGGAATAACCTACGAGTAATTGGAGTACCAGAACAGGAGGAATGTCAAAGAATACAGAGAGAATTATTGAAGATTTGTTGGCATAAAACTTCCCTGATACTGTGAAAGATGAGAAGATATCTATCCAAAAACTCATCAAACCCCACACAAGGTAAAAAAGAAAGTCATCAAGACATATTATAATCAAACTTGTCAAAACCAAAGATAAAGAGAGAATTTTAAGGGCAGCTAGCAATAAACGAAAAGTCACCTACAAAGGAAAGTCAATAAGACTAAACTCAGACTACTCAGCAGAAACCATGCAGGCAAGAAGACAATGGGATGACGTATGTAAAACCCCAGAGGAAAAAAATTGCCAACTAAGAATTATATATCCAACAAAACTGTCTCTCAAATATGAAGGTGAAATTGGGCCTTTCCAGATAAACAGAAGTTTAGGGAATTTGCAAAAACCAAACCAAAATTACAAGAAATAATAAAGGGAGTCCTCCAGTCAGAAAATCAATAACATCAGATATCAACCCAAGACTAGAACACAGCATAGAGCAACAACGTATCAACCCAGATAGGGAAGCACACAAAGATAAATCAAAGATAAAACACTGTAAATAGGAAAACAGAGATGTCACTATGTAAAAGATGACAGCATTAAAACAAAAAAGAGGAACTAAAAAATGTAGTCATAGACCTTTCATATGGAGAGGAAGTCAAGGCGATAGAAAGAAATAAAAGATTGGTTTAAACCTAGAAAAACAGGGGTAAATATTTAGGTAACCACAAAGGAAACTAACAATCCTACACATCAAAATAAAAAACAGGAAAAACATACTCGCCAAATACAAAATCAACAACAAAGAAAAGAAAGCACATAAAGAAAAATGACTCAGCACAGAAAATTAACTGGAACAAAGAAACTGTCAACAACACACAGACAAAAAAAAATCAAAATGACAGCACTAAACTCATATGTCGCTGTATATAAATGGACTAAATGCACCAATAAAGAGACAGAGAGTGGCAGAATGGATTAAAAAAAAACACAATCTGTCTATATGCTGCCTAAAAGAGACATTCCCTAGACTTAAAGACACAAACAAACCAAAACTCAAAGGATGGGGAAAAATATGAAGCAAACAACACTCAAAAAAGAGCAGGAGTGGCAATATTAATCTCTGACAAAATAGAATTTAAAGTAAAATCCAACACAAAGGATAAGGAAGGACAATATATAATGACTAAAGGGTCACTATGCCAGGAGGACATAACCATAATAAGTATTTATGCACCCAAATACATAAAACAGGGCTCCAAATACGTAAAATGAATTCTAAAAGTGCTAAAAAGAGAAATAGACAGTTCCACAATAATAGTAGGACACTTCATCACACGACTTCTGGTGAAGGACAGAACATCCAGAAGATCTAAATGCTACAATCAACCAACTTTACTACACTCCACCAATAGCAGCCAAACATACTTTCTTTTCCAATGCATATGGAACATTCTCTAGAATAGGCTACATATTAGGCCATAAAGCAAACCTTAAGAGAACCCAAAACATCAAAATATTACAAAGCATCTTTTCTGATCATAAAGCCGTAAAAGTAGAAATCAATAACAGGAAAAGCAAAGAAAAAAATCAAATACTTGGAAACTAAACAACACCTTGCTCAAAAACAACTGCGTATAGAAGAAATTCAGGACAGAATAAAGAAATTCATAGAATCAAATGAGAATGAAAACACATCCTACCAAGAACCTATGGGAAACAGCCAAAGGAGTGCTCAGAGTTCATTTTATAGCAATAAATGCATGCATCCAAAAAGAAGAAAGGCCAAAATCAAAACATTAACTCTACAATTCAAACAAGTAGAAAGACACTAGCAAAAGAAGACTTTGGGCACCAGAAGAAAGGAAATAATAAAAATGAGAGCAGAATTAAATGAAACAGAGAATAGAAAAACAATTGAAACAGTTAACAACACCAAAACTGGTTCTTTGAAAAGATCAACAAAATTGATAAACCACTGGCCAAACTGACAAAAGAAAAACAGGAGATGAAGCAAATAACCCAAATAAGAAATGAGATGGGCGATATCACAACAGACCCAACTGAAATTAAAAGAATCATAACAGAATACAATGAAAAATCATACTCCAATAAATTTGAAAACCTAGAGGAAATGACAAATTTCTAGAAACACACTACCTACCTAAACTAACACAAGCAGAGGTAGAACAACTTAAGAAACCTATGACAAAAGAAGAGATTGAAAAAGTAATTTAAAAACTCCCAACAAAACAAAGCCCTGGCCCTGAAGGCTTCACTGAAGAATTCTACCAAACTTTCAGAGAAGAGTTAATACCACTACTACTAAAGGTATTTCAGAGCATGGAAAAGAATGGAATACTCCCAAACTCATTTTATGAAGCCAGCATAACCCTCATACCAAAACCAGGTAAAGATACCACAAAAAAAGAAATTACAGACCTATATCCCTCACGAGCTTAGATGCAAAAACCTTCCACAAAATTCCAGCTAATAGAATTCAACAACATATCAAAAAAAAAATAATTCACCATGACCGAGTGGGATTCATACCAGGTATGCAGGGACGGTTCAACATTAGAAAAACAATCAATGTAATCCATCACATAAATAAAACAAAAGACAAGAACCACATGATCTTATCAATTGATGAAGAAAAGGCATTTGACAAAGTCCAACACCCATTCATGAAAAAACTCTCAGCAAAATAGGAATAGAAGGGACATTCCTCAACATAATAAAGGGCATTAATACAAAGCCAATAGCCAACATCATCCCAAATGGAGAGAGTATGAAAGCATTCCCCTTGAGAATGGGAACCAGATGAGGATGCCCTTTATCATCATTCTTATGCAATATTGTGCTGGAGGTCCTAGCCAGAGCAATTAGGCTAGATTAAAAAATAAAGTGCGTCGAGATAGACAAAGAAAAAGTACCTCTATTTGCAGATGAAATGACCTTATAAACAGAAAACCCTAAAGAATCCACAAGAAAACTACTGAAACTAATAGTTCAGCAGAGCATCATGATACAAGATAAACATACAAAAATCAGTTGGATTCCTCTACAACAACAAAAAGAACATCAAAGAGGAAATCACCAAATCAAAACCATTTACAATAGTCCCCCAAAGGATAAAATACTTACAAACAAATCCAACCAGAGATGTAAAAGACCTATAAAAAGAAAGCTACAAGACACTACTGCAAGAAACCAAAAGAGACCTACATAAGTAGAAAAGCATACCTTACTCATGGATAGGAAAACTCAATATTGTGAAAATGTCAATTCTACCCAAAGCAATCTACAGATACAATGCAGTCCTGATCCCAATTCCAATGACATTTTTTAATGAGATGGAGAAACAAATCACCAACTTTGTATGGGAAGGGAAGAGGCCCCAGATAAGTAAAGCATTACTGAAAAAGAACAAAGTAGGAGGCCTCACACTACCTGATTTTAGAACCTATTATACCTTCACAGTAGTCAAAACAGCCTGGTACTGGTACAACAATGATACATACATAGACCAACGGAACAGAATTAAGAATCCAGACGTAAGTTCACCCATCTATGAGTGGCTGATATTTGACAAAGGGACAAAAGGGGCCACATAAACCAGAAGCTTCATCAGCCTGAAACCAGAAGAACTAGATGGTGCCTGGCTATCAGCAATGACTACCCCAACAAGGAACACAACAGGGAGTCCCTGACAGAGCAGGAAAAATGTGGAGTGCAGAACTCAAATTCTGGTAAAAAGACCAGACTTAATGATCTGACAGAGACTGGAGGGACACCGGAAGACATGGTCCCCAGACTCTCTGTTAATCCAGAACTAAAACCATTCCCGAATTCAACTCTTCAGACAAAGGGTAGATTGGACTGTAAGACACAAAATGATACTCGTGAAGAGTGTGCTTCTTAGTTTAATCAGATACACAAGATTAAATGGGCAGCTCCCGTCTGGAGGCAAGGTGAGAAGGTAGAGGGGGCAGGAGCTGACTGAATGGACACGGGAAATCTGGGGTGGAAAGGAGGAATGTACAGTCACATTACAGGAATAGCAACTAGAATCACATAATAATGTGTGTATAAATTTTTGTATGAGAAACTAACTTGAGCTGTAAATTCTCACCTAAAACACAATAAAATAATAATAATAAATATAGCTAACAATTATGATAATTTATGGTGCCGCAGGCACTAGGCACTACATTAAGTGCTTTGCATTCATTATCTCATTTCATCTTCCCTACAAATTTAGGAATTTGGTTCTGGTATTATCCCATTTTAACAATGACAAAACTGAGACAGAGAGAAATAACTTTCCTAAATGTATACAGATTAGGTGGAAGAACGGAAATTCAAACCACCCCACCAAGCAATCTGATTCCAGAGGCTGTGATTCCAGAGCCTGTGATCTTCGTTGCGTATATACTGCCTCAACATTTAAATGCACGTAGTGGCGCAGTGGTTAAGTGCTACGGCTGCCAACCAAAGGGTTGGCAGTTTAAATCTGCCAGGTGCCTCTTGGAAACTCTATGGGGCAGTTCTACTCTTTCCTACAGGGTCGTTATGAGTCGGAATCGACTCGATGGCACTGGGTTTGGTTTGGGTTTTTTCAGTCTTTAACCCAGAGCACGGGTGGAGCAGTGGTTAGGAGCTGCTAACCAAAAGGTCAGCAACTTGAATCCACCAACTGCTCCCTGAAAACCCTACGGGGCAGGTCTACTCTGTCTTCTAGAGTTGCTATGAGTCAGAATCGACTCAACAGCAACAGGTTTGGTTTTTTGGTTTAGTCTTTAACCTAATAAGAAAAAGGAATTATAGCATAACTGAAAATGGGGTGAGGGACATGATAAGCACACAAAGATGTTGATTAAAGCATTGTTTTTATTACTGAAACCTGAAAACAACTTAATGCCCATCAATGTGAGACTGGATAAATAGATTTGGTTGATACATTGCTGTGTTACACAGCTTAAAAAAAAAAAAAAAAAATGGTGTATTTATTAAAAAATACACCTTTGACATTTTTTCTTGAAAAAGCCAGCTACAAAACAGGTTTATTATAATCTCATTTACGTAAAACTCCAGAGTTGTAGGTGGATGCATGCATGGCAAGATGTCTAAAAAAATATTGACCAAAAGGCTATCAGTGGGATTATAGATGATTATTTTTCTTTGAAGTTTTTGGATTGTTTGAAATTTTTACCACATACATTTTCATTAGAGACTATAACAGGATGGATTTCGGAGTAAGATAGATTTCAGTTCATATCATAGCTTATGTGAGCAAGCTCTAACCTGCAGATTCTTCATTTATAAAGTAAGAGCAATAATGCTGAACATATAAAACTGTTTTGAGAGATAAATTAAATAATATCAATAAATTGCTAACACAGTGTTCAATAAATGAGTTCAATAAATAGTAAATCATTTTGCCTAGAAAAGCTGTTCACACATGCTAGTCAAATTTCCAAATGAAAACTTAAACAGCTAAGACCATAAAAACTTCCAGCATTCTGGTATCCTACACAGACGGGTCAAGTAAAGGAGACACTGCCTAGCTGTTTCACCCCCAGCATGTGTAAATCTCCACATGCTGGCAAAAACATGCAAAAAGAAGGGTGCGTTACGCCCACAGCGCTAAAGCCAGTGCAGCTGAAGAATATTCTGGCAAGTACCTGGCTCACCTGTTTCAGTATGTCGTCTATTATAGCTAAGCAATCCATGTCCCTGTACGTTGCTAAGGCCCCTAAAATACCCTGTATCACAAGTATGCCAAATAATGGTATTTCCAGAGTATGCAAATTTAGCAACTTTAACAAGCAAGAACAGATCCTATTCCTTAGTAACCTGATACAGTGTTAGAAGACAACATGGCCATAAAAGACAGAAACTCAGACAGTGCCTAAATGGATTGGGAGCAGTTGTGGAGCTAAACTGGTCTGTCTCCTACAAAAACTCACATTAAAATGAATGACACTACTCATTCTAAAAAAAAAAAAAAAAAAAAGATTTGGGGCATCAAGTTGGAAGAACAGTCCAATTCCTACTCATCGAAAAGGAGCAGAAATTCTTATCCTGAAACTCGCCCACAGTTGAGATCAGATTCAACCCAATTCTCCATATTAATGTTCTTATTAAATGTATCCTGAGACATGATTTTACTTTTCATGTATGAAATAATTAATTTTGTTTATCTCTAGCTAATACCAAGCTGAGTTGAAAGCAGAGGATAAAGATTTCAGTTATTGCTTTGTTCTCTACTACCAAATTTAAAATTCTCCTCTTACCCTGAACATTCTAGCTGTCTGTTGCTGTCCCTTTATTTCTGCTTCCGAGGCTTCCAGTACAGTTCCCATTATTTGGTGCAATGCCAAGCATCACGTAAGATCTGCTTCCAATGTAAGACCATGTGGAGAAATTATGTGTTTTTGTCACACCCTATTAAACAGTATTCAAAACACAATGCCCCAGAAACTAAATTGATTGTAGGTTTTATAACCCTTTTCGGGCTAAAGGAAACAATTCAGGACCATGAAGGAAAGCACAGCTAGTGCAGCTGTGGGAATCTCAGACTGCTCAGCTCAGCAGTCCTGATCTGGCTGAAGCAGTTAAAGTTCGGTTAGACTCCACTCTTCTGGACCTGTGACAGATCATTCCAGATTAATGGTTATGAGGTTTTCCATGTATTTTGTAAATCGACTGTTTTCTTTTGACTGATTCTGAAGTGTCTATGAGGCTGGGGAATGTCAACAGGTATGAAGACAGTTTCAAGCCATCTTCCTTTTTCTATGATGTTATTAAACCAAAAAAACCAAACCCATTGTGGTTGTTTGAGCCCACCCAGTGCTCCAGGAGAGAAAGACCTGGCGATCTGCTCCCACAAAGATTAAAGACTAGAAAACCCTATGGGGCAGTTCTACTCTGTCACATGGGGTCACTGAGTTGAAAATTCACACTACAGCACCTATCAACAACAAGGTATCTGACCAGTGTAGCCCTTCCAGAGTACGTATAAGGAACAACTTATGAGGTAAGCCCATGACAGATTGGAAATGGATCACGGGGCTGTTCTAGATTTTTTTTTTTTTTTTTAGTAAAAAGGAGCTGAGCTCTCTCTGGTTGACCAGTAACCCCCAACTTCAGAGCTACTTGGCAAGGCAGGGCCTTGATCCTGTCACTATCACAAGTGATCGCTCCCTCAGTTATTACCTGCACTGCATGCCGCTCCATCAGAAAAACATCTGTGAACATTATTTGACAAATTGATCGCTAAATGAGCCATTAGCTGAAGGGGCTTTTTGATTGCCTCTAGGAAGCCAGAGTGGCTGCAGAAGAAAAATGCTCACAGATGCAAAGCAGCGATTAGGAAGGGAAAAAGAACTCTTGTGTAAGTGCGTATGGGAGGGTGAAGGGGGCCAGTGTGGGAAAGGGGGTGGAGAGGTGGCAATGACCCAAGTCCTGCAAGAAAATCCACCTTTTCTAAAGGAAGCTGTTTATTAGAAGCAGTAATAAAACTGCTTAATTCCCTCAGTGCCTCCAGGGAGAAATCCAAGCCTCTGTGAACTGAAGGAGAGAGAACCGTAGCCAGTGGTGTGCTTGTCAGGAAGAGAAAGCTAGGGAAACAACGTTAGTCATTTTACCATCCCTGTTTGCCAAGAGCCAACAGGTGTGTAGTTTACTATTGTTCTGACAGGCTGCCAGATACCACAGTCTAGTATTCAGCCTCTCCTCCAGTGTGTGGGGGAAAACAGCTGTCTCCCTGGCTCAGGAGACAAGAAGTGGAGAGAAAGGGACGGGGAGGCAGATTCTTCTGCTTTAGCATCTCTTGCTTGGCTTTGTTTGATTCATCGCTGCAAACACATGGTCTTCCTGCGAAATGCATTGCGTATAGGCAGACTCTTCACCGTGGCTACAAAAATGACCTATAAACAATATATAGAAATTTACAGGTAAATAAAAGCAAAAAGATCCTGAGGTTAAATTGTGGCAAATCAGTCAGAAGTAATCACATTCAACAGCCCTCAAGGAAGTGGATTTTATAAATCCTTCAGGTTTCATGTTGCTGACAGATGTTTGTGATTAAAAAAAATTTTTTCTTGAAAAAAGAAAGCCAGTTATTTTGATCCAAAATGATGTGTTTTCCTGTCTTGCATGGCATGGAAACTATTTCAATGCCAAATTCCCCTGAGACAAGAAGGAAAAGCCCACCAGACTCAGAGAGTCCAGATACAGTAGCTTTAAGAAGTTTAGACTGTTCCCTTTTTGTGCTGAGGTATTAAAAGCTCAGGGTAACCAGCTGAGGCAATGTCATTAGGTATACTCCCATGACAACTGATCAGAACAAGACTTCTGCACCAAATTCAGGGCTCTCTGGATTGAAAATTTGGTCAATACCAATAAAACCTATGCTGCTTAGATTAACAAGGGAGAAAACACATCCATTACCAACAGTACAAGAAACTTGAGAAATGCTGGCTCTTTCCCAAAAGTCCAGGTATTTTTCTAATAAAATAAGCAGTGAACTTCAAACGACTCTAAACTCATGACATAATGGTACATATTGCATGCATAACCTTTTAGGCTTTTTAACCTTTTAGGCTTACACTGAAACACACAAACCTGTTCCTGGAATAACAACTTAAGTCAGAGAGATTGAATTACCCACCAAAACAATTTCAAGTTAAGAGCAGAGGGTCTTCCATCTAAGGTCCCCTTTTTTAGGGGCAACAGAGTTTAATCCACTTACTTCCTTCACCAAACCGAGACATTATATTTCACATGCCTAATAAATATTTTAATAAATATATTCTTATAATTTCATATACTTTTCCTCCATGTTTTATGACAGAGCCTTGGGTAGTACTTCTACTGTTAACACTGACAAGGCTCAATGGACTTCTTACATTCTTGTTTTTGAAGTCAATAAATCATCAGGAGAGATGAGAGAAAGGAGAAGGCATGAAGGATGAGGCATGGTGTTAGGAAAAATCCTTCCTCTGTAAAATGTTTACTTATTCTGTCTGTGTCTCCCTTGAGCCCTGGGGAATTCTTTGTTTTACTGATGAAAAGGGAAAGAAAATCTTTCCACATATGTCTTCTCAAATGGAATTCTTGAGAGACTGGCAAGAAAGCATAAATTATAAAAAATATTAATTGGGATAAATGCTAGATCAGCCATTGAATGGGATGGAGTAACCTTTCAAATGGAAGCACTCACATGTTTTATAACATTTTATGAGACTTCTGCTTTTGGCTAAGATAGAGTAACCAGAATCAGATTTACCCTCCCACCTGAAACAGCTAAAGGTCTAGACAAATATATGAAACATCTCGCACTCTAGCATTCAAATAATAAAAGTCCAAAAGTGGCAGGGAGCAAGCGGAAAGACGGAAATAATTTTGTTAAAATGAAGTGAAGATTTGCTGTTAACCTTGATAAAAATGTGATCCGTTGCCCAACACAGTGTCTGGCACATGGAAAGGGTTCCCAACAAATATCTGTTTGCTAAATCAATTAAACCTCTAGAGAAGAGTTAGACAGTTAGGAAATTAAGTTCTCTTGATAACAATCTAAGTGGTGCAAATTTATATGGGCCAAAGTAATCAAAGTATTTAGAGGAAAATGAATGTTAGTTTTCACTTAAACAGGCAGTTCAGAAGTGAGGGCCTCAGTAGGTGATTTCCAGAGATGTGGAAGGAAGATCCTGGATGGTAATGATGGTTGGGCAAGTCAAGAAGTAAATGAGATATCCAAAGAACCCATGAGTCAAAGAGGAAGATGAAGCAAAGAAGTTTAAATCAGCCAGAAAAGATGAGGAGGTCTAGCTACGATCACTTAATTAGAATTTCCCGTTTAGAAAAGAGAGACAAACTCAGGATTATTCTGTAAGAGGAATTCACAGAACTGTTTAATAGCTTTTTTTTTTTTTTTTAATAATATTTTATTGTATTTTCAGCAGTTTACACAGCAATTTAGATTCCCATTCAACAATTTCTACACAAGTCATTCAGGGACATTGGCTACATTCTTCACAACATGTTAACATTCTCATTATTTCCATTCTGGTTGTACTGTTCCCATTAATCTAGATTCCCTGCCCCATTACATTCTCATCTTTGTTTTAAAGTAATTATTGACCATTTGATCTCATATAGGTGATATTGCAAAGGAGCACAGTACTTATGGGTAACATTCTTTTTTTTTTTTTTTTAGCCAATTTGTTATCTAGCTACAAGGTGGCCTTAAACCAAAAAAAAAAAAACTCAGACCCATTGCTGTGGAGTGGATTCTGACTCCTGGTGACCCTATAGGACAGAGTAGAACTGCCTTACAGAGTTTCCAAGGAGCACCTGGTGGATTTGAACTGCTGACCTTTTTGTCATCAGTGGTAGCACATAACTGCTATGCCACCAGTGTTTCCCAAGGTATCCTTAAAAAAACCCAAACCAAACCTATTGCTGTTGAGTCAATTCTGGCTTATAGCAACCCTGTAGGATGGAGTAGAACTGCCCCATAGAGCTTCCACGGAGCACCTGGTGGATTTGAACTGCCAACCTCTTGGTTAACAGCTGTAGCACTTAACCACTATGCCACCAAGTTTTCCAAGGTAGCCTTAGGGGTGTTCAACTGCTTTTGAGAAGAATAGTTTAGATATAGAGCCCAAGAGTGATCCTAACCTAGGCAGAAAGTATGGAACATTTTTACAAATATGAAGAAGGCACGAAATACATAGAATATCTCACTTAAACTAGGTATTGACAGAAGCATACTCCTCCATTCCCTCTTAATACAGTGGAAAATTTGCATATCAAAAACTAGGCCCATTTTAGCATTATTCAAAATAGCCAAAAGGTGGAAACAACCCAAGTATTCATCAATAAATGAATGGATAAAAGAAATATAGTATAGGCATACAATGGGATACAGGCATACCTCATTTTATTGTGCTTCACTTCATTGTGCTTTGCAGATATTATGCTTTTAACAAATTGAAGGTTTGTGGCAAACCTGCACTGAGCATGTCTACAGTCGCTATTTTTCCCACAGCATGTGATCACTTCATGCCTCTTTGTCACATTGTGGTAATTCTCACAATATTTCAAGATTTTCATTATTTTTATATCTGTTATGGAGTCCTGGTGGTGCAGTGGTTAAGAGCTCAGCTGCTAACCTACAATTCAAATCCACCAGCCACTCCTTGGAAACGTTATGGGGCAGTTCTAATCTGTCCTATAGGGTCCCTAAGAGTTGGAATCAGCACAACAGCAATGGGTTTTGTTTTAATTTTGATGGTGATCTGTGATCAGTGATCTTTGATGTTACCATTTTAATTGTTTTGGGGTGTTATGAACTGCACCCATATAAGATGATGAACTTAATAAATGCTGTATGTGTTCTAATGGCTCCACTGACCAGCCATTCTCCTGTCTCTCTCCCTCTCCATGGGCCTCCTTATTCCCTGAGACACAGCAGTATTGAAATTAGGCCAATTAATGACCCTACAATGGCCTCTAAGTGTCAAGTAAAAGGAAGAGTTGCATGTCTCTCACCTTAAATCAAAAGCTAGAAATGATAAAACTAGTGTGGAAGGCATGTTAAAAGCCATGACAGGTCAGAAGCTAGGACTCTTGAGTCAGTTAGCCAAGTTGTGAATGCAAAGTTCTTGAAGGAAATTAAAAGTGCTACTCCAGTGAACACATGAATAATAAGAAAGCAAAACAGCCTAAATGCTGACATGAAGAAAGTTTAATCATCTGGATAAGCCAAACCAGCCACAACATTCCCTTAAGCCAAAGCCTAACCAAAGCAAGACCCTAACTCTCTTCAATTCTGTGAAAGCTGAGAGAGGTGAAGAAGCTGCAGAAGAAAAGTTCGAAGCTAGCAGAGGCTGGTTCATGAGGTTTAAGGAAACCATAGCATAAAAGTACAAGACGAAGCAGCAAGTGCTGATGTAGAAACTGCAGCAAGTCATCCAGAAGATCTAGCTAAGATAACTGATGAGCGTGGCTACACTAAGCAACAGATTTTCAATGCAGACAAAAATGGCCTTATACTGCAAGAAGACGCCATCTTGGACTTTCATAGCTAAAGAGAAGTCAATGCCCAGCTTCAGAGCTTCGAAGGGCAGGCTGACTCCTTACTTATGGGCTAATGCAGATGGTGACTTTAAGTTGAATCCAGTGATCATTCACCATTCTGAAGACCCTAGGACCCTTGAGAATAATGCTAAATTTACTGTCTGTGCTCTATAAATGAATCAGCAAAGCCTGGATAACAGCACAACTGTTTACAACATGGTTATCCAAATATTTTAAGCCCACTGTTGAGACCTACTGTTCAGAAAAAAATATTCCTTTCAAAATATTACCGCTCATTGACAATGCACATGGTCACTCAAGAGCTCTGATGGGGATATACAAGGAGATTAATGTTGTTTTCAGACCTGCTAACACAACATCCATTCTGCAGCCCATGGTCTCCAGAGCACTGCGTGATCTAGTTCCTGTTTTCTTTTACAATTTCAGCTTGTACCACTTCTTATTCTCCTCATTACACTTCAACACATCATCCTTCTTATTATTCACCAAACACAATAATCTTTTTCATTTCCTTTGCACCTGCTGTTCCTTCTGCATGGCGTACCATTCTTCTACGTCTTCCTATAACTAGCTCCTTTCTATCGTTCATATCTCAGATGAAATGTCACCTACTCAGAGACCATGCATACCTAATGTGTGCATTATTTGTTGTCTTAGATAGCAACAAATTTTCTATAATTTACTTGGATGATACTTTGTTCAAGTGTGCAGGATCGAGAGATCAAAGGCAGATGAATTGTGTGGAGTTGTAGTTCTCAACCCTGACTACACATTAGAATTCACAATACCCAGGATTCACCCCAGACTTACTGAACAAGAACCTCTTGGAGTAGAGCTAGGGGATCAGTCTTTTTATAAGTGCCTTCACTCCCTAGGTTATCCTAACATGCAGCCAAATTTGAGAACCACTGGCTGAGTGAAAATTAGTATTTCTCTAATTCTATCCCTTCTGATCATTTGTTTCATCTTCAGCCTCTGAGCATGAGAAATCCCCTGATAAGTTTTTAAGAATACCAGTTCCCAACTCATATCCTACAGAGTTGAATCAGAATCTCTAAAGATGTTCTCCAGGCACTGGTATTTTAAAAGCCCCTCAGGTGATTCTAAAATGAAGTCAGGATTAAGATTCTAGAACCTATTATACCGCCAAGGTAGTCACAACAGTCTGGTACTGGTACAACAACGGGTACATAGACCAATGAAACAGAATTGAAAACCTAGATGTAAATTCATCCACCTAGGAGCAGCTCATATATGGCAACGGCCCAAAGTCCATTAAATGGGGAAAAGACAGTCTCTTTAACAAACGGTGCTGACATAACTTGATAGCTACGTGCAAAAAAAAAAAAATGAAACAAGACCCATACCTCACACCACATACAAAAACTAACTCAAAATGGATCAAAGACCTAAATATAAAATCTAAAATGATAAAGATCATGGAAGAAAAAATACGGACAATGCTAGGAGCCCTACTACATAGCATAAATAGTAAAGAAACCATAACTAAGAATTCACAAACACCAGAAGAGAAACTAGATAACTGGAAGCTCCTAAAAATTGAACAGTTAGGCTCATCAAAAGACTTCACCAAAAGAGTAAAAAGACAACCTACAGACTGGGGAAAAAATTTTGGCTATGACATATCTGAAAAGGGTCTAATCTTTAAAATTTATAAGATTCTGCAACACCTCAACCACAAAAAGACAAATAACCCAATTAAAAAATGGGCAAAGGATATGAACAGACGCTTCACCAAAGAAGACATCCATGCAGCTAACAGATACATGAGGAAATGCTTACAATCATTAGCCACTAGAGAAATGCAAATCAAAACTACAATGAGATACCATCTCACCCCAACAAGGCACTAATCAAAAAAACACAAAATAATAAATATTGGAGAAGTTATGGAGAGACTGGAACACTTATACATTGCTGGTGGAATTGTAAAATGGTACAACCACTTTGGAAAATGATTTGGCGCTTCCTTAAAAAGCTAGATATAGAAGCACCACACGATTCAACAATTCTATTTCTTGGAATATATCCTAGAGCAATAAGAGCTGTCACACGAATAGATAAATGCACACTCATATTCATTGCAGCACTGTTCATAATAGCAAAAAGATAGAAAAAACCTAAGTGCCCTTTAATGGACAAAAGGGTAAACAATTTATGGTACATACAACAATGGAATGTGACACAGCTATAAAGAACAATGATGAATCCGCAAAACATCTCACAACATGGGTGAATCTGGAGGGTATTATGCTGAGGGAAATTAGTCAGTCACAAAAGGACAAATATTGTATAAGAGCACTATTATAAGAACTTAGGAAAAGGTTTAAACAGAGAAGAAAGCATTCCTTGATGGTTATGAGGGTGGGGAAGAAGGGGAAGGGAATTCTCTAACAAGATAGTAGACAAGAATCATCTTTGGTGAAGAGAAGGACAATATACAATACAGGGGAAGTCTGCACAACTGGATCAAAGCAGAAGCTAAGAGGTTTCCTGAACACTTTGAAGGGCAAAGTAGCTGGGACTGGTGCCTGGGGACCATAGTTTCAGAGAATACCTAGGTCAAGTGGCATAACAAAGCTTATTAAGAAAATGTTCTGCATCCTCCTTTGGTGAGTGGTGTCTGGGGTCTTAAAAGCTAGTGAGTGGCCATCTAAGATGCATCAATTGATCCCAACCCACTTGGAGCAAAGGATAATGAAGAACAAAGACACAAGGAAAATATTAACCCAAGAGACAAAAGGACCACATAAACCAAAGACTCCACCACCCTAAGACCAGAAGAGCTGGGTGCTGCCTGGCTACCACCAATGACCGCCCTGACAGGGAACACAAGAGTCCCAGACAGAGCAGGATAAAAGCACAGAGCAGAACTCAAATTCTAGTAAAAAGACCAGACTTAATGGTCTGACAGAGACTGGAGGGACCTCCAAAACTGTGGCCCCCAGACGATCTGTTAACCCAGAACTGAAACCATTCCCGACACACTCTCTGCAAAGATTAGAGTGGGCTATAAAACAAAAAATAATACTCGTGAGGAGTGTGCTTCTTAGTTCAATCAGTTACATAAGACCAAATGGGAGGCTCCTGTCTAGAGGCAGGATGAGAAGGCAGGAAGGGACAGGAACTGGCTGAAGGGACACAAGTAACCAGGGGTGAAAAGGGGGAGTGTGCTGTCACATTGTGGGGACTGCAACTAATGTCACATAACAATGTGTGTATAAATTTTTGTATGAGAAATAAAAAAAAAAAATGCAGTCAGGGTTAAAACCCACAAGCTGAAACCACAGTAAGATTAGTGTCTTTTGTTTAGGGGTTGTTTGGGGATGTTTCATCATAAGCTTATCCTCTTTGAGCATGTAAAATAAAGACATGAGAAACATTCCAATTAATACCTGTATTCACTCTGTAGTTGAAATCCTTTCTCTCAGTTCTACCATCGGGTCCACTAAAGATCATCAATTTTGGTATTTGGAAAAGCACAACTATATTTACTTGTATTTCCTCTACATATCATATAAATTAGTGTAAGTTTCCTTACTGTAATTTTTTTTTTTTTTTTTTTGCTGCCTTGTTTAAATTGTGCAACATCAAAAGGGACTGTACAGTAAAGAGTTAACTCAGCACAGTGAGGTTGCTCAGATCTTACATAGTCCAAATAAAGGCCTCTCTTCAGGAGCACCAGCCCTTGACTGGTTCCTAGAAGATAACCTCTGAACACTTGGAATATCCTACCTGAGGCCTTGGACCACACTATCAGTTTGACCAGATAGTTTATGCTAACAATGTGACTTACGATGAATGCCTGTTTTTGTAGGTATGCCTGAGACTTTGGACCATACTGTGTCAGCTTGACCCTTAGGGGTAAGTAGTCTGAGTAGCTGAGATCAGTCATGCAGGTTCTGGATGCCTATGTGACTAACCCCCAATAAAAAACCCGGACACCAAGGCACAGGTGAGCTTCTCTGATTAGTAATACTTCACACATGTCTTACATCACTGCTGAGATAATTAAGTGTGTCCCTGTGCAACTCAACTGAGAAGGAATACCTGGAAGCTTATGCCTGGTTTCTCCTCAACTTTGCCCACGTACCTTTTCCTTTTGCTGATTCTGTTCTGTATCCTTTTGCTGTAAAAAATTTTAACCATGAATACAACGCACTTTGAATCCTGTGAATCTGTCTAGTGAATCATCAAGCCTGAGGGTAGTCTTGAGGAGCCCCAGCACAGCGATATAAAGGTATCTTCTGATTTCAATGAGGTAGTCCTCCAAAAACTTTTTCTTTAATTGGTTTTTCATTAGTAGAAAATACTTAGAGAAAAAATGATATACAGAGTGGTTGGTTTCTCAGCAGTCAAAAATAAGATAAAATGTAACTCATCATGAAGTAGAAATTAATTTTATACTTCATTTTGTAATTTATCCTCTTGCCTATTACCTCTGCTCACTACTCCTGTTCTTAAACATGTTCCCTGGAAAATTATTTCAGCTACGTCAAGGATAAACTAAGCAACATTGGCAAGCTGCTCTGGGATCCTAAGCTTCTTCTGTAATGGAGAGGGAGAAAGGGACACAACAGGTCAAGGAACTCTTGTTTCCATGCCTCTTCACCCACCACTAATCTAATAACTACTAAATATCCAGTACCCATCAAAAAGGAACTGTCTCATTTTGGGAGGAGCTCTGTGGTGCCAACCACCAAAACTGCTTGCCACCACATCTTAGCCTGACCAACAGCAAAGATACCAGTGAGCAAGAAATAGAACTGCTTCTTCTTCAGGCTTCCAAAACATACTCCTTGCTCCTCACTTCTGAGCTGGCCTAGGTTAGTCATTTTTATGTGTAGGTATTTTCAGGTCATATATTTGAAACTCAGATTTACATTGTGTCTTCATCTCCTAGGGCTGCCATAACAAAATACCACAAACTGGCCAACTTATAAGAACAAAAATGTGTTGTCTCACAGTTCTGGGAGCTAGAAGTCCACAATTGGGTATTGGCTGTGTTGACTCCTTCTGAGGGCTTAAGGGAGAAACTATTCCCACACCTCTCTCCTAGCTTTTGGTGGCTCCTGACAATCTTTGGCTTTACTTGGCTTGCAGCTGCATCTGCCTCCATTGTCACATACTGTCCTTCATCTGTCTCTGTGTCTGTTCTCCTTTTTTGTAGTCACCATTCAAATGGGACTAGGACCCATCCTACTCCAGTATGGCCTCAATTAATTTAAGTGATAACATCTCAAACAGGGCTTCAAAGTGTTAATTCCTGATCAAACTCCTGCCAAGAATATGCATTTTTAACAAGTTCCCAGGAAATTATACATAAGAATTAACTGGGTAAAAAAAAAAAACTGGGTATCTTGTTAAAATGTAGATCCTGACTCAGTATATCTGAGGTAGAAATGCAAATTCTCAGCACAGAACTTGTTAGAAATGGGGTTCTAACCTAGGGGTTAGAAAAGGGGTTCAAACTAGACCAAACTGGTTCAAATCCCTGATCTCAAAGACCCTACTACCAAACAAGGTCACATTTCCAGGTACAGGAGTTAGAACGTCAACACATCTTTTTGAGAGTTGCAATTGAGTCCATAACACACTGAAATGTATCTGAAGCTAAACTTAATTTCAAAGTATATAGTATAAATAAATTCACTCTGAGGGATTTCCTTGTTATTAATTCACAACACTGAAGAAAATCAAAGTCCATATACAGAGCTCTGGAAGACCACTGACATGCAAATTTCTGAAGTTTCCTTTTATCCTACCATTTGGGAGCACTTAAGAGTTCATATTCTGGGCAATTAAAGATATTTTTCACACTATCCACCTTAAAAAAAAACCCACTCCATTACCCTCTGAAGGAAGCAGAGATTGGAGTAATGTACTTGGAAGATGGAGAAAAAAAGCCATAACACATGGAATAGAGGCAGCCACTAGAAACTGAAAAAGACAAGGAAATGAATTTTTCCCTCAGACCCTCCAGAACATACCAGCCCTGACAACACCTTGACTTTAGCGGAGTGAAATCGATTCAGATTTCTGACCTCCAGAACTTAAAGAGAATAAATTTATGGTGTTTTAATCCACTAAGATTGTGGTAATTTGTTACAGTAGCATAGGAAACAAATACACAATATTTATGGATTTGCAGATTCTCTTCTACAAAAAGAAGCAAGAAATTCTGTTGAGGGGCACCTTTGCAAATGATTGGATTAACTTCATTCAATCAACACATAATCCTCAATTTTGAGGGGTTATCTTAAATTATAGGCAAAATATCACAGGAAGGAAAAAATAGTATTTGGTAAATTTTTTAAATTACAACTTATCCAAAAGGTATTTGCCATGCCTAGAGGCAGTCTTTTCAGGACAATTGGTCTTAAAATAGAGAAAATAATGATCCACGTTTCAAATTCCTGCGTTAAGGTTTATTACATGTGATGTCTGGGTTATATTAAACTCCTGGTAATCAGGGCCTATAATGGAATGGCTGACAGACCCTTAACTTTAATAGCCTTTCTAAGTACTGCAATAGTGAGTATTACTTTTTAATGTTATAAAATGATGGTTAAAACACTACAGAATTTTCTCAAGACAGATAAGCAGGTGTTCAAGAGAGCAGAGCTACTTAAACTTCATTGATTTATGGTCTATCTTATATTGAAGGCCAAAAGTTTTATTGAATTCCCACAGTAGATACCCTGAACTTAATTTTCCAAAATAGTAGGGCTATTTCAGCATCTCCCATATATATTAATTCCCTCATTTTAACACTTAGGCTTCTATATTTTTAAAGTTACTAGGCATAATGAAATAGAAGCCATAGCGAAGAGCTTAAGTTAGTCTATGCTTTCTTTTTATTGGTTTACTTTTCAAAGTACGTTGTGTGTAATAAAACCCAATGCACGGCAACTAAATCATATAGTCTGGGAACACAAGTCCCCAACTAGTCGTTTAAGCTATACTGTATTTCTGTCATTCTCCAGAATTGTGAATATGACATAGCTGTGAATATGAGCATAGTCTTACTTTAGTGTGAGAGAATGTAAAAGCATTTCTCATAACCCCTTCCCTCTCCAGCTGCTCTTTCAGCCCAATATTGCCAATCTTTATGCTGCCCAACTGAAAGTGACACGGAGATTAGAAAAGCCCCCACAAACTATCAAATATTTTATGTGCTCTGTTAGCATTTTCTGCTGGTTTACATAAAAATCAATACTCTTATAACTGTAGGACCCAACCCTAATGATTTAGTGAAACTGATATTTACTGTGGAATAAAATAGAAATACCATTAGCTCTCAAAACTAAATAACATTAGAGAAAGCTGGAAGCAAAATAATTACTATTATTTAGACATGTGGATACCAAAGTAGCTGATATTCCAACTTATCTTTGGTACTGACTGGAATAGAAATAAATTTCTCTTGTGGAAGGAATGGTTGGAGGGCAAGTCAGGCAGTAGATGAATAGACACACAGCTTACGGTGGGAACATTGACTCCTTTGCCTTCCTCTCTACTTTCCCAGCCTCAGAAAACAAGATGAGTCAAACCTAGAAAATAAAAGAATGAAATGGCAACACTCTGACAGAGATCAGAATAGAGGGTCCTGGACAGAGCTGGAGAAAAATGGAGAATAAAATTCTAACTCACAAAAAAAGACCAGTCTTACTCATCTGACAGAGACTGGAGAAACCCCGAGAGTATGACTCCTGGACACCCTTATTACTCAGTAATGAAACCAGTCCTAAGGTTCACCCTTCAACCAAAGATTAGATAGGCCCATGAAACAAACAATAATACAAGTAGCTCAACTGTGTGTATGAGACTAGATGGGCACACCAGCCCAGGGACCAGGATGAGAAGGCAGGAGGGGACAGGAAAGCTGGACGAATGGAAATGGAAACCCAAGGTCAAGAAGGGGACAGTGTTGACATGTTGCAAGTGTGGCAACCAATGTCGCAAAACAATATGTGTATTAATTGTTCAATAAGAAATTAATTTGTTCTGTAACTTTTTGCCTAAAGCACAACACGCACACACAAAAGAAAATCTTAAGGCAAAAATAATGATAGTAATAATAATAAAATGGCAGCATGATGATCAAAAAATAAAAAGCTTAGTAGCAGTTCAGGAAACGTTAGAACACGGTTTAGTCAACATATTTCTGTAACTTCTACCTATGTGAGCAATTAATTTTGTCAAAATCCAAGAAAATTATCAAAGATTTTTAAAATAGTTATCAATATAAAGTTGTTTTAAAATGGTGGATTCAAGCAAACATCCAATGCCAGGTGTACTTTGATATACTTTCATCAAAATCATTTATCTTATTTAGCCAAAAATAAGTCTGTGTCACTAAAATTTCTCATGGTGCATTCGTTCAATTCCATATACCAAGTAATTGGATTAAAAGGGAGGTCTCCATTTTTTAATAAATAACGGAAGCTGAGCAAGTATGTATAAGTTGCTGCATGGTCAGAGCTGCAAAATTTAAAGATTGTTCATTTATAAACATATTTTTTTCATTGCTTATATAGTATGTTTAAAAACATTGTTCAGTCAGGAGTATATCAATCAGAACTTTCCTCCCATAAAAGTACTCAATTATTTGACCAAATTCACCTGAGCTTATTTTTCTATCTGCTTTGTCATGTAAAAATTATACTTATGGAGCAGGTGAGAAGGTTAAAGCTAGAGAAAGCTGGAGCTCTAACCTGCTGCTGCCTCATCATCCATTATTGAAAAATTCTGCAAGAGGGCTAATATCACTTTTGCCACATAGCCATATTCACTGTGACTTGACTCAAGTTATAAGAATCTTTCTCCCCTAATACCTGTCTCCTGTCCAGGTGATTTCTATATTCAGCTTTCCTAAAAGAATTCTGTAGTTCCAAATTGTGTTTAAATACTGATTGACAAAATTCACCAACTTAGTGAATTTTACTATCTCCCTTTCCTCTGAAGTGACCTTAGGCAACTATGACCAAATCAAGTTTCTTATTTCTTTAAAATGGAGTTATCAGGAGTGGTAGCAGGGCTAGCTTACCCTCCCCTTTTGAAAATATATAAAAGAAAATAAAGTATAGCCACATTTGGAATTTTTCTAATTTGAAGAAGTCAGATAATGATGAAATAATTCAAAAATTAAAACTGAATTATGTGTCTATGCTTTTTTTTGTGTGTGTGTGTGCATTAGGTAAAAGTTTACAGGGCAAATTAGTTTCCCATGCAATAGTTTGTACATAAATTGTACCATAACATTAGTTTCATTTCCTACGATGTCAGCACTCTCCCCATTTCTGTCCTAGGTTCTCTGTTTCCTTTCGTCCTTATTTTCTACCCCTTCCTGCCTTCTCATCTTTGCTTTTGGGCAAATGTTGCCCTTTTGATCTCATATAACTGATTGTTCCTCTCTCATGTTATTGTTTATTTTATGGGCCTGTTTATGGTTTGTCTGAAAGATGGTCTCTGGGAATGCTTTCAGTTCCAGTAAGAAGGGTGTTTTAGGGCCATAGTCTCGGGGGTTCCTCCAATCTCTGTCAGGCCAGTAAGTCTGGTCTTTTTCGTGAATTTGATTTTTTGTTCTACAATTTTTTTCCCACTCTGCCCAGAGACCTCTGTTATAATCCCAGTCAGAGCTGTTGGTAGTGGTAACTGGGCACCATCTAGTTCTGGTCTCAGGGTCATATAGGCTGTGGTTCATGTGGTCATTAGTTCTTTGGACTAATTGCTTCCTTAAGTCTTTGGTTTTCTTCACTCTCCTTTGCTCTGTTGCTTCAGATGGTAGGAGGCCAATAGCTGTATCTTAGATGGCCGCTCACAAGCTTTTCAGACCCCAGACGTTACTTACCAGAGTAGAATGTAGAAATTTATCATTATGAACTTTGTTGTATCAATTGGCATAGATATCCCCTGAGTCTATGGTCTTTTGCCTTTGAGCCTAGAAACTTCATCCCACGAGGTGTTCGATTGTGTCTAAGAAGTCGCCCTGACTTTGGCCCTTGTGTGCTCTATTGTCTATATTAATATATAAGCAGCACTTACAGTTATGAATATAGAAATATCTACCACCAAACCTATATTGCAGGTGGGTGTGTTCCCTTATACCCTCCCACACTTTTTGGTATATCTATCTACCTATGCATCCATTTGTAAATTATTGTTTAAGTTGTTAATAATACTTAGATAATGACTAAACTGTATTCACTGGCTATAGCATTTTAAAAGGTGATCATTTTGTGAACTCATTGAAAGCAATTTTAGGAAAGCAACCATCCATTTTCGGGGAAAGACAGAGACTCTAACAATTAATTTTAAAATAAAAAATTTACTGCTCAGAGATTCCAATTTAACAATTAAAGACAATTTCCTTTTAATTACATAATGGATTCCTTTTTGTTAAAACCAACAAACTTTTTCATCCTTATCTTATTGCTGCATTTGACACTGACAGTCTCTCTATCCAATTTGAAACTCTCTCTTCATCTTTCTAACACTGACTTATTCATTTCAGCTCCTTCATGAGCCCCTTTCTCACTCTGCAGCTCTTAAGTAGTAGTATCAAGAGAGAGGGCAAGATTTATTCTGGGTCCTGCAAGAGGCTCAGTCCAAGTTATAGAAAGTGAAGTGGGGCCCAGTAAGAAATCAGCTGGACAGATCATCCTGGGTCAGATCATGAAGGGTTTTACAAACCAGAGTAAGAAGCTTAGGATTTAACCTTAGATCAGTGGGCAGCCATTAATCCAGGTAAGGATAAATTTAGGGTAATACTTCAGATTATCATTTTAGAAGCCCACTCCAGTTACAGAATGGAGAAAGGACTGAGTATATAAAGACCAGAACAAGGAAGACCAGGTTCACAGATGTTGCAATAATTTAAGTGGGTGATTATAGTGATCAGGCCATGTATGGTAGGAAATAGAGTTTAAAAAAAAGATTCAAAAGATAGTCTGGAAGCTTAACTGCAGTGGATGATTGATTGGAAGAAGAGGGTGAGGAAGAAAAAGTTGAGAATGGCGCCTAGATTTCCGGCTGGGGTAACCGAGTGGATGGTCGTGCCATTCAGTAAGATAACATATATGGGAGAAGGAGGAAGAAAAGGAGATGCGAGAGGTGAGATAATGATTAATGTGGTCTAGGTATGTTAAATTTAAGATCTTTCCATCTAAGTGTGAGTGTTCAATAAACAATTGGATATATGCATCAGAATCTCAGAAAAGAGATTTGACAAAATATAATTTTGAAGTTCATGAGCATATAGAAAATAATTAAAGACATGGAAATAATTGTTGAGTTCTTCCTTTCCCTCACATCAAACCATAAGAACATAACCATGGCTGAGTTGGACTGCAGACTTTTTTAGCTCTTGATGAGGAGCAAATAAAAAGGACACGCCCAAATCTTTAGAAGTCAAACCTAGACTGAGTTGTTGAAGTCTCCTACATAGATCTATAAAGATTAAAAGAGAGAAGGGCCAGATAAGTAAACAGAACAAGTGACCCCAAAAGAACAAAAGCTAATTCATAGTTGTCGTTCTTAGTTGCTGTTGAGTTAATTTCATGGCTACCTCATGTACGCAGAGTAGAACTTCTCCACAAGGATTTCAAGGCTTTGTGACCTTTCGAGAGCAGATCATCAGGCCTTACTTCTGAGGTGCCCATGGGTAAGTTCGAACCAACAATCTTTCCACTAGTAGTCAAGCACTTAACTGTTTGTACCACCCAAGGACTCCTTGATAATTTACAGTACAAAAGAGAATTAAATCTCATTGGTATCCTCTGAGATTTTAGAGAATATTGTCTCCATTATGAATAAAATAAAACAAAACAAAGGCAGAAGCTGCTATGACAGGAGCTATCAGAGAACAAGAAAATGTTTTCAAAATTCAAAATATTAGTGACAAAATAAAAAATTCAATAGAAATGCTGGAAGAAAAAGTTGAGTAAATGTTCCAGAATGTACAATAAAAAGGCAGAAACGGGACATATGAGAAAAAAATTTAGAAGACATGTAGGATCAATTCAAGAGGTCCAATATCCAACTAATTAACTCATAGTGCATTCAGAAACAAAGTAGCTTCTTTATTTTTTAGGGGTAGATAATCTGACCTTCTTCACACACCCCCACCTGATCAGTTGTAGAAACAATACCTATATTTTAGTCAAAATTGGTAAACTGAGTCCAACGCAATAATTTTTAAAATTCCTTTGGTGAAGCTCCATCCTCTTGATTTCTTCTCCCTCTCTCTGCTCTTCCAAGATAGCAAAAGGAGAAAGAAAAACATGACATCTGCGACTTCAAGAAAACATAATGGCTCTTTTCTAGTGCACATGGAACATTCTCTAGAATAGACCACATATTAGGTCATAAAAGCAAGCCTTGGCAGAAGCCAAAACATTGAAATATTACAAAGCATCTTCTCTGACCATAAGGCCATAAAAGTAAAAATCAATAACAGAAAAAGCAGGGAAAAGAAATCAAACACTTGGAAACTGAACAATACCCTGCTCAAAAAGGACTGGATTATAGATGACATTAAGGATGGAATAAAGAAATTCATACAATCCAATGAGAATGAAAACACTTCCTATCAGAACCTTAGGGACACAGTGAAAGCAGTGCTCAGAGGTCAATTTGTATCAATAAATGCACACATCCAAAAAGAAGAAAGGGCCAAAATCAAAGAATTATCCCTACAACATGAACAAATAGAAAAAGAGCAACAAAAGAAACCCTCAGGCACCAGAAGAAAATAGAAAACAGAAAAATAATTGAAAGAATTAACAGGACCAAAAACTGGTTCTTTGAAAAACTCAGCAAAATTGATAAACCATTGGCCAAACTGACAAAAGAAAAACAGGAGAGGAAGCAAATAGCCCCAATAAGAAAAGACATGGGCAATATTACAACAGACCCAATTGAAATTAAAAGAATCATATCAGATTACTATGAAAAATTGTACTCTAACAAATTTGAAAACCTAGAAGAAATGGATGAATTCCTACAAACACACTACCTACCTAAATTAACACGAACAAAGGTAGAATAACTAAATAGACCCATAACAAAAGAAGAGATTGAGAAGATAATCAAAAAACTCCCAACAAAAAAAAGCCTTGGCCTAGACGGCTTCATTGAAGAGTTCTACCAAACTTTCAGAGAAGAGTTAACACCGCTTCTACTAAGGGTATTTCAGAGCATAGAAGAGGACGGAACACTCCCAAACTCATTCTATGAACCCAGCATATCTCTGATACCAAAACCAGGTAAAGACACCACAAAAAAAAGAAATTACAGACCTATAGCTCTCATGAACATAGATGCAAAAATCCTCAACAAAAGTCTAGCCAATAGAATTCAACAACAAATCAAAAAAATAATTCACCATGACCAAGTGGGATTCATTCCAGGTATGCAGGGATGGTTCAACATTAGAAAAACAATTAATGTAATCCATCATATAAATAAAAGACAAGAATTACATGATTTTATCAGTTGATGCAGAAAACGCCTTTGACAAAGTTCAACACCTATTCATGATAAAAACTCTCAGCAAAATAGGGATAGAAGGAAAATTCCTCAACATAATAAAGGGCATTTATACAAAGCCAATAGCCAACATCATCCTAAATGGAGATAGCCTGAAAGAATTCCCCTTGAGATCAGGAACCAGACAAAGATGCCCTTTACCACCGCTCTTATTCAACATTGTGCTTGAGGTCCTAGCCAGAGCAATTAGATAGATAAAGTATTAAAGGGCATCCAGATTGGCAAGGAAGAAATAAAAGTATCTCTATTTGCAGATGACATGATTTTATACACAGAAAACCCTAAGGAATGCTCAAGAACACTACTGAAACTAATAGAAGAATGCAGCAGAGTATTGGGATACAAGATAAAAAAAAAAAATTTTTTTTTTAAACATACAAAAATCAGTTGAATTCCTCTATGCCAACAAAAAGAACATCAAAGAGGAAATCAACAAATCAATACCATTTACAGTAGCCCCCAAAGAATACAAAATACTTAGGAATACATCTTACCAGAGATGTAAAAGACTTATACAAAAAAAACTACAAAACACTTCTGCAAGAAACGAAAAGAGACCTACGTAAGTGGAAAAACATACCTTGCTCATGAATAGGAAGACTTACCATTATGAAAATGTCTATTCTACCAAAAGCCATCTATACATTTAATGCAATTCCGATCCAAATTCCAACTACATGTTTTAATGAGATGGAGAAAAAAATCACCAACTTCATATGGACGGGAAAGAGGCCCCGGATAAGTAAAGCCTTACTGAAAAAGAAGAACAAAGTGGGAGGCCTCACTCTACCTGATTTTAGAACCGATTATACTGCCACAGTAGGCAAAACAGCCTGGTACTTGTACAACAACAGATACATAGACCAATGGAACAGAATTGAGAATCCAGACATAAATCCAACCACATATGAGCAGTTGATATTTCACAAAGGCCCCAAATCAGTTAAGTGGGGAAAAGAGTGTCTTTTTAACAAATGGTGCTGGCATAACTGCATATCCATCTGCAAAAAAATGAAACAAGACCCATACCTCACTCCATGCACAAAAATGAGCTCAAAATGGATCAAAGACCTAAATATGAAATTTAAAATGACAAAGTTCATGGAAGAAAAAATAGGGACAACATTAGGAGCCCTAATACGTGGCATAAACAGTATACAAAACACTACTAACAATGCAGAAGAAAAACTAGATAATGGAAGCTCCTAAAAATCAAACACTTTTGCTCATCCAAAGACCTCACCAAAAGAGTAAAAGGATTACCTATAGACTGGGAAAAAGTTTTTAGCTATGACATTTCCAATCAGCATCTGATCTCTACAATCTACATGATACTGCAAAAACTCAGCTACAAAAAGACAAATAACCCAATTAAAAAATGTGCAAAAGATATGAACAGGTACTCTGCTAAAGAAGACATTCAGGTAGCTAACAGATACATGAGGAAATGCTAATGATCATTAGCCATCAGAGAAATGCAAATCAAAACTACAATGAGATTCCATTTCACTACAATAAGGCTGGCATTAATCCAAAAAACACTAAATAATAAATGTTGGAGAGGCTATGGAGAGATTGGAACACTTACACACTGCTGGTGGGAATGTAAAATGGTACAACCACTTTGGAAATTGATTTGGCGCTTCCTTAAAAAGCTAGAAATAGAACTACCATACGATCCAGCAATCCCACTCCTTGGAATATATCCCAAAGAGAAGAGCCTTTACACGAACAGATATATGCACGCCCATGTTCATTGCAGCACTGTTTACAACAGCAAAAAGATGGAAGCAACCAAGGTGCCCATCAACGAGTGAATGGATAAATAAATCATGGTATATTCACACAATGGCCTACTAAGCATCAATAAAGAACAGTGATGAAGCTGTGAAACATTTCATAACATGGAGAAATCTGGAAGACATTATGCTGAGTGAAATTAAAGAAATTAGTTGCAAAAGGACAAATATAAGACCACTATTATAAGAATTCAGGAAACAGTTTAAACAGAGAAGAAAATATTCTTTGATGGTTATGAGAGGGAGGAAGGAGGGAGGGTGGGAGAGGGGTATTCACTAATTAGATAGTGGATAAGAACTATTTTAGGTGAAGGGAAAGACAGCACACAATATAGGGGAGGTCAGCACAACTGGACTAAACTAAAAGCAAAGAAGTTTCCCAAATAAACTGAAAGGTTCAAAGGCCACATGAACCAGCAACTACCTCATCCTGAGACCAGAAGAACTAGATGGTGCCCAGCTATGACCGATGACTGCCCTGATAGGAAACACAACAGAGAACCCCTGAGGGAGCAGGAGAGCAGTGGGATGCAGGCCCCAAATTCTCATAAGACCAGACTTAATGGTCTCACTGAGACTGGAAGGACCCCAGTGGTCATGGCTCCCAGACCTTCTGTTGCCCCAGGACAGGAACCATTCCCAAAGCAAACTCTTCAGACAGGGATTGGATTGGGCAATTGGTTGGAGAGGGATGCTGGTGAGGAGTGAGCTTCTTGGATCAGGTGGACACTTGAGATTATGTTGGCATCTCCTGAGGAGATGAGAGGGTAGAGGGGGTTAGAAGCTGGTGAAATGGACACAAAAAGAGAGAGCAGAGGGAGGGAGAGTGCTGTCTTATTGGGGGAGAGCAATTGGGAGTATGTAGCAAGGTGTATATAAATTTTTGTGTAAGAGACTGACTTGATTTGTAAACTTTCACTTAAAGCACAATAAAAATTAAAAAAAAAACACAATGGAGGACAAGATAGATCCCTTAAACACACTAGTATCCTCCAGACCCTTGATCCTTTCTACTGCAGAGGACCTGGATTGGGAGATCCTTGGAATACTGGTTGGTATATTTCACCTTGCCTTGTCTCTGAGTGTTCTGGAATCTTCTGTTGTAGTTTTTTCCTGGTCTGTTGCAGCTTGTTGAGGGCTGAGCCTTATGGTGTTTACTGGCTAGCATGGCCTTACCCCAGTTTTTAAAAGGCATGTGGAACTTTCTGAGCCTATTCCTTATGATCCACATGGCTTCTGAACATCATAGCTCCTGGACTTCATGACTTCTGCTGCTGGAGCATCCCACCCCTTGCCACAACAGGCTCAGATCCACTGATTTTTCAGCTCATTGAGCCTCCATACCTCCTCTGGGAACTCAGGACTGCTCAGAGCCTCAACTCTAGCTCCTTCTTCCTAACCATCCTGAGCTATTGAGTTTACTTTGTTGTTGCCAACCCCCAAATTTGTTCAGGAGGCTTATAAGACATCTTCTTCTACTATCCTAAACAAGGAATAAGCTAAACCCTCAACCACTTTGGAAAAATTTCATGCTGTTGACCTTCCACTGAGGAAGAGCCTCATTATAAAGCATTTCTTCAGTACTTGAAACTTTGTTTCCCTATTACAAAGAAAATTCTCTACATAATTGGCAATATACATATTTTATATCAAATAAGTGTGTTTTCTAGCCATATATGTGGCATTTAAATATTTAGATATTTCTGTACTTTTTCCTTGATCATTAACTTCCAAACAATTCATTTGACCAAATAATTTATAATTCTAATAAAAGAAAATAAAGTATCCATCCAATTCTTTAAATGTTGAGGTAAATAAAACAGTTGCTCCTGAAGAATGACAGTGAACTACCTCATAGGCTACCATCTTGTCTTGAAATAAAATTATCCTTAAGCTCTTCCTAAATAGTGATCGTTCATAGGAGTAGAAAGGAAAATATAAGGGAACTGGAAATAACTCAGCAGATTTTTAAATAATAGTATGCTTTGAAAATACCTTAGAAATTATTATTTAACTACAACCTGCCCATCCCCTACAACCACACACATGCAATCTTTCTCTCTCTCTCTTTTGCTAGCTCTAGCACTCTATCTAAATCTCTCTCTCTCTCTTTAATAGCCCTTTTGAGGTTCATAATTTGAAATTTCCCTGTGAGCTTAAAAGATAATTCTTGCATAGCCAATGAGAACAGTAGATTTTTCTATGGAGTTATTAGTAATATACACAGGGTGAAACGTACGGAGGCATTTTCAAAGCTTAATTGCCCTCCAGAATTAGCCACTAGACATCCTGGCAAGCTATCAAATCACTGGGGTCCTGATTCTGGGATAGAAATATGACCTTATTCAGTAATTACTCACAAAAAAGGAGGGCAGATGCTTTAACTGCACTGGAGGAAAGTTATTCCCTACTCTATCTCAAAATATTTGGCTAGGTCATTTTTTTTAATCTGCTAGTGGGATATTTCTTATTTTTACAGGCCACTCCAATCATCTTTTTTTTTTTTTTTGCCAGCTTGGAGGTTAATGATTGTGATGTTTAATAGCTGTCCCAAAAAATCAGTGTATCTGGCAATAACTTTACACCATTTTAGATACCTTGAACTTTCTGATATAGTTTTGTTGTTGTTGTTAGGTGCAGTTGAGTCAGTTCTGACTCATAACCATCCTATGTACAAAAGAACAAAATGCTACCCAGTCCTAAGCCATCCTCACAATGGTTGTTATGCTTGAGCCCATTGTTGCAGCCACTGTGTCAACTCATCTGGTTGAGGGTCTTCCTTTTCTTCACTGACCCTCTACTTTACTAAGCATGATGTCCTTCTCCAGGGACTGATCCCTCCTGATAACTTGTCCTGATAACAGTCTCGCCATCCTTGCTTCTAAGGGGCATTCTGGTTGTACTTCTTTCAGTACAGATTTGTTTCTTCTTCTGGCAGTCCATGGTATATTCAATATTCTTCACCAATGCCACAATTCAAAAGCCTTCAATTCTTCTTTGGTCTTCCTTATTCATTGCCCAGCTTTCACATGTATATGAGATGATTGAAAACACCACTGCTTGGGTCAGGCGCACCTTAGACTTCAAGGCGACATCCTTACTCTTCAACGCTTTAAAGAGGTCTTTTGCAGCAAATTTGTCCAATTCAATGCGTCATTTGATTTCTTGACTACTGCTTCCATGAGTGTTGATTGTGGATCCAAGTAAAACGAAATCCTCGACAACTTCAACCTTTTCTTTGTTTATCATGATGTTGTTTACTGGTATAGTTGTGAGGATTGTTTTCTTTACATTGAGGTGTAATGCATACTGAAGGCTGTGGTCTTTGATCTTCATCAGTAAGTGCTTCAAGTCCTCTACACTTCCAGCAAGCAAGGTTGTGTGGTCTGCATAACACAGGTTATTAATGAGTCTTCCTCCAATCCTGATGCCCTGTTCTTCATATAGTCCAGCTTCTTGAATTATTTGCTTAGCAGACAGATTAAATATATATGATGAAAGGATACCACCCAGACACACACCTTTCCTGACTTTAAACCATGTAGTGTCTGCTCGTTCTGTTCAAACGACTACTTCTTGATCTATGTACAGGTTCCTCAGGAGCACAATTAAGTGCTCTGGAATTCCCATTCTTTGCAATGTTATGTCTAATTTGTTATGATCCATTCAGTCAAATGCCTTTGCATAGGCAATAAAACACAGGTAAACATCTTTCTGGTATTCTCTGATTTCAGCCAAGATCCATCCGACATCAGCAATGATATCCTTCGTTCCACATCCTCTTCCGAATTCAGCTTGAATTTCTGGCACCTCCCTGTCTATACACTGCTGTAGCTGCTTTTGAATCATCTTCAGCAAAATTTTACTTGTGTGTGATATTAATGATACTGTTCAATAATTTTCATATTCGACTGGATCACCTGTCTTGGGAATAGGTATAAATATGGGTCTGTTCCAGTCGGTTGGCTAGGTAGCTGTCTTCCAAATTTCTTGCCATAGATGAGTGAGCACTTCCAGCATTGCATCTGTTTGTCGAAACACCTCAGTTGGTATTCCGTCAATTCCTGGAGCCTTGTTTTTCACCAATACCTTCAGTGCAACTTGGACTTCTTCCTTTAGTGCCATCAATGTACCTCCTGAAATGGTTGAACACTCACTGACTTAATTCTTTTTGGTATAGTGACTCTATGTATTCCTTCCACCTCCTTTTGATGCTTCCTGCGTCATTTAATATTTTCCTCGTAGAATTCTTCAATATTGCAACTCAAGGCTTGAATCCTTTCTTCAGTTCTTTCAGTTTGAGAAATGCCAGGCATGTTCTTCCCTGTTGGTTTTCTAACTCCAGGTCTTTGCACGTGTTATTACAATACTTTAATCAGGATATCTGGCAATAACTTTAGACCATTTCAGATACTTTGAAATTTCTAATATAGTTTAAGAAGCAGTAAAACCATTAGTTTATCCAACTCTGGCATCATTAATTAGAGCTACTCTTTTTATCAGTGATATTATTTGATGCCTTCCAAACTCTGCCCTCCCAACTTATGCGTGAGGTATACTTTAAAATATATAAATAATTACCAAGGAATATTATGAAAAAATAATTACAAGAGTAACAAGCAGGCCTTTATGCTCTACCCATGCACTTGAACCTATCCATTATTGAATTAAGTGTGGTATTTTTTAACCTTTCCTGAATAGCTGTAAATGAAGCTGCCTCTTAAGAGGAAAATCTAGTCCAGAACAATGGCATTTGCTAATCAATATGTGAACAGGGAAAAAAGAGAAGAAATCTGGGACTTAAAATACAAGAACTAGATACTCTAAAGCCTAAAATGGAATCATCTAAAAGGAGTAATACTACCTCTTCTTAAAATCCACTGAGTTCAAAATTTGACCTGAATCAAGTACATTGTTGTTGTAATTTCCTGAGCATTTGTCTTAGAAATTAATTAGAAAGTCTGGAGATAGTACTTGATATTCCTAACATGTCCTGGAAGCCTTTGTGTTAGTTCTTTTAATTCCAATCTCCCATTTGGAAGCGACCCAAAATCTAACAATCAGACAAGTTGGACTAACCAAGATTCACTTTCAAAACCTATGTCACTCAGTGAAAATGCGAACAGTAACTTGGTGTAGCATAGATGAAAGACAGAATAAAAGGTATTCTATTTTTTTTTATTACAGTGACTATAGAACCACTCTTCATCAATAGTACATTCAACTCTGTATAAAACAAATGTGCTGCTTCTTTGCTTTTATACACAGATATGTCTTTACACATGCAGGAGAAGCCATGCAGAGTAACTGAAAATCAATCATGTCAACATTATGCTGTCCTCACTTCTGAACCTTAGGCTGGAATTCAGCTAACCTAAACTTTACCAAATGTTAATATAAGTTGACAACACGAATGAAAAAAAAAAAAAAGGACTCCAAGAGTAATGAAAATGAAAATATAGCACATGACATTGATCTAAATTTTGACAGACTTTTCAGTCAGCATAACATATGAGCTCGGAAATGAAGTTTCGGCCGTGCACCTTTCAAAAAGGACTTCCTTTATAAGGTTGTTATAGAAAATGACTAGCAGTATCATACACTAAGCATCTTAGCCAATAAGAAATTGAACATTAATGGAAACTATTTCTTACATGTCCTTGTGAACTAACAGACTAAACATCCAAGGCACCTGGAATTACTTGCTCTGTAATGGGCTGTCGTACAGTTTATCACCCCAGGACCTATTTGAAGCGGATGGGCTCTTGAAAGCCCCAGTAATTCTACTGCTGAGCCAAAATTCCATTCTGAGCAGCAGCAGTATTTGTTGATCATCAAGACAGGTGGAAGAGAAGGGGCCTGAGGAGAACTACTTATCATGCTCAAATAATATGCACAGAAAAGAAGAATGGGATGATGCCTTATTCTTAAATTGTGTCTGGCCAGCATGTTAGTATTGATTGAAGACAAGCAGCGGAGAAAAGAGTCATGTCTGCATTCAGAGATGAAGAGGCAGTTATCCACTCTATTTCTTGTCAACTGCTTAGATCAGTCTCTCAATTTTAGGACAAATAATAATAAAAGCCATGGGCATCTTGTAGGGCCTCTATAGAAAATGTCACTTCCACCCCCCCAACAAACTTTAAAAAAAAAAAAAAATACAGCATAACTGCCTTCCTAGCCTTCATGTACAAAGGCCAACTTGATGTGAAAATGTTTTCTCCTAAGTGATGGAATGTGTGGTCACGCACGAGCAACCCGGTGCTGAATATCAACTTGTCTGTTCTGGATGAAACTGCTCTGGGGTTGGACAGAGCACGCTGTTAGAAAGGGAGGCCTTTCAATACTTGAAGGGGAGGCTGTGCACTCTATTTCAGAAGATGAAGGTTTATCTTCCAATGGAGGGCTTTGATGTTATTCATATGCTAACAATATCACCATTTCCTCACAGCACTCAATACACAGGGAATAAAAGACATCATTTGCTGACATGGAGCTCAACACTTTCTGTCCAGCATACTGATCAACAATCCATATACAGCTTCCACAGCTAAGCCACCATATAACCCTTAAATTGTCCTTTTAACACTTTAAAATTTTGGTCAAAATAATTTACCATTTGATAGAATAAAATGATGAAACAAAGAACTCTCACTGTATTTTTACTCCACTCCTAAAATGCAGCTTCAGTGCCCCAGGGGCTCCTTTCATCTCGTATAAGTGCCGGCATATGATGTGATTGTTAACATAGCTGGCCACCAGATGAAGTGAATTATCTAAACTGCCAAGGTTCCCACTTTCTTTCCAATTTAAACATCAATTTAACACAGAAACTGAAGGGTATTATGAAAGCTTTAATACGAACCATTTCAGACATAGGAAAAGAAATATTCGAAGGTTTTCTTTTCAAACAGCCAAACAAATATGCAATTTTTTGAACCTGAAGATGAGTCAGGAAAATGAAGGGAACACGAGAGCACACACCATATGCACTTTAACCAACAGCAGCACAGAAAGGCCTCTTTGTCTTAAATAACATGCTTTTTTTGGATACAGGAGGATTTTACTAAAGAAAACAACCTGGATAAACTTGTTAGGTCATTAACTAAATACAAATGTTCATCAGCAAATGGAAGATTTCTGATTTAAAACTTTTCAAAACCTCTGTCATCAACATGGAGGACCTGGAATGTCTTTAATAGTCTCCTCCTGATTGGGTCCTTTTCATTACCCAACTTGCTTTCCTTATGGAAATGCTGTTTGTCTCCATTTGGATCATTAGCTGTTTACAGAATGTATGAGCAAATGTCCTGCTCTTTGAAATTGAGACCACTTCATAGATAATTCATAACAATAAAAATTGATGCTTTCTCTAACACAATAGAGCATTTGCCAGTACATCGCCCTTAAATTAAAGCATATAAGTTTAAAGCAAATGTATGTGGATTATTATCAGACATAATCCTTAATCTTTTTCTAGACTTCACAATATAAATGGCATTAATATGCAAAGTACGTAAAGATTTGTGTTCACAAGTATAAAAACTTGTCATTACCAAAATGAGAGATGTGATGATTTGAAATAAGATTTGAAGATCTATATTTAACAATGATTTCATAATATGCAAGTCAAATACACGTGATTTTGCTGCCCAAAAATGTTACTAAAAGTTAACATTATTATAGATTTTCCTCTGGGAAGTAGTATTCCTTAATTCCTTAGAGCCAATTAATTGCTTATAGAGGAGCATTGGTGGCACAATGGTTAAGCACTCAGCTACTAACCCAAAGGCCAGTGGTTTGAGCCCACCAGCATCTTCACGGGAGAAAACACCTGGTGATCTGCTCCTGTAAAGATTAAAAAATTTACAGCCTAGGAAATCCTATGCGGCAGTTCTACTCTGTCATATACAGTCGCTATGAGTGGAAATTGATGTGAAGGCACACAACAACAACAACAATAAATGGTTATAAAAATAAACAAAGTCAGCCGTTTTACTATACAAAAGTGTTCTAACCATCATTCCCAGCTGTCTTAAGCTGGGTTCTCTAGAGTAGCAAAAACAGTGAAGCCTGTATATGTAGAGAAAAAGAAATTTATCTCAAGGAAGTGGCTTATGCAGTTACAGAGGCTGTGAATCCCAGAGTCCATGGGTCAGGAGTCAGCCTGGAGCTTCCTCCTCATTCATGTAGCTGCAGAGGCTGATGAACCCAAGATCAGCAGGTCAGATGGCAGGCTGCTTGTTCAAAGTCCACAGAGGCTTACAAATCTCAAGATTGGCAGGCAATATGACAGGTCGCTGGCTCAAGTCCCAAAAACTGAAAGTCAGATGGTGATGGGCTGACGCAAAATCCAAAGCAATTGAGCAAGCTTTCCTAGAACATCAATGTATATATTGGATGCAGGCCACACTCCCAAGGAAACTCCCCTTACAACTGATTGGCTGATCACATCAAGGATGACTACATCATTACATAACTTCCAGACTACATCATTACATAACTGCCAAACCACTGAGAATCATGGTCCAGTCAAGTTAACACACAACCTTAACCATCACAATCCACCCCTTGTCAACTTGGCACCTGTACACATCTCCCTAAACCAAACATAACCTCTAAATAAAGACAATTACAAAGTCATACCTGTGCTTAACATGATACAACTGCGATGCATACAACTGAAAATGCTCTAGCCCCATTTATATCTTATATTTTATAATTGACGAAAACAAAAATATTTGATGCACGCATACAGGGGATAAGTACCCGTAACAATTACAGTCCTTGTTTCTGCAACTGGTCACATGGTTGTAACTGGTATTTAGAACTACCTTCTTCCACCACCCATTCTGTATTCCCTTTACCCTCAGCAAGCACATCAGCTGGTCATGGTTCTTTGCTTGGTGGGGTGACCCAAACCTTCATTCTTGAAGGGTCTGAGCCATTAACAGTCATGTCAGAATTGGGTTGCTGTAGTTTTCCACTGACTTTAATCATAGGGCATGGTAGTACTAAGAAATGCCCTAAGGGATCTCCTGCATTCCAGACATACTCTTCTTTACCTCCATTATGCAACACCAATCTGATTTCTCCTTGGTAGTCAGGATCAATCACACCAGCCAACATGGTAACTCCCTTCTTTGCCTGTTGATCCAGAGGCATGAGGAGCCCAAAGTGGCCAGGAGACATTCTAAACTTCCAGTTCAATGGCATCTGTGCTGTGTCTCCAGGAGGGATCATTCCTTCCTTTAGAACTAAGACCTTTAGACCCTCAGAGCATAGTGTCATGGAGACACGAAATAAAAATTTTGCATGTGGGTCACTAAGGGTAATAGTGAGTGGTGCCACTCCCATTTCCGCCCCTTAATTCCACGTCCCATGAATCCTAGCTATGGGAGAAACAGCACCATATATTGGGTGTTGGTTTAGAGCATATACAGATTCCTGGAGAACATTGCCCCAAACCTGAAAAGAACTGCCGCTTAGCTGGTGCCGTAATTCTGTCCTTAGGAGTCCATTCCATCACTTCACCAAGCCAGCTGCATCAGGATGATGGGGAACATGGTAAGACCAGTAAATTCTACGAGAATGGACCCAATGCCACACTTCATCTGCTGCAAAGTGAGTCCCTTGATCCAAGGTGATGCTGTGTGGGATACCATGATGGTGGATAAGCATTCTGTAAGTCCACAGATGGTAGTTTTGACAGAAGCATTGTGTACAGGGAAGGCAAATCCAGGTCCAAAGTAAGTTTCTAGCCCAGTGAAAACAAAATGCTGACCTTGCCATCATGGAAGCAATCCAATGTAATCATCTTGCCACCAGGTTGCTGGCTGATTACCTCAAAAAATGGTGCCATATCAGGGACTCAGTGTTAGTCTCTGCTGCTGACAGATTGCGCACGCAGCAGTAGCTGTAGCTGAGTCAGCCTTGGTGAGTAGAAGTCCATGTTGCTGAAGCTATGCATAACCTCCATCCCTGCCACCATGACCACTTTGTTTATAAGTCCATTGGACAATGATGGGAAGAGGCTGGGGGAAAAGAATGACTGGCGTTATAGATTGAATTGTGTACCCCAAAATATGTGTCAGCTTGGTTAGATCATGATTCTCAGTATTTTGTGGTTGTCCTCCATTTTGTGATCTGATGTGATTTTCCTATGTGTTGTAAATTCTAACCTCTGTGATGTTAATGAGGTAAGATTAGAGGCAGTTATGTTAATGAGGAAAGGCTTAATCTATACAATTAAGTTGTATCTTGAGCAAATCTCTTTTGAGATATAAAAGAAAGCAGTGAATAGAGAGGAGAAAGACCATCTCCACCAAGGATGAAGTACCAGAAGGGGAGCAAGTCCTTTGAACCTGGGGTCCCTGCACTGAGAAGATCCTAGACCAGATGAACAGTGATGACAAGGACTTTCCCCTCACAGCCGACAGAGAGAGAAAGGCTTCCCCTGGAGCTGGCACTCTGAATCCAGGAATTTAGCCTCCTACACTTTGAGAAAATAAATTTTTCTTTGTTAAAGCCATATATTTGTGGTATTTTTGTTACACAGGCACTAGATAACTAAGACAACTGGTTTCCACAGGACGTGTCATCCTATCCACTTAATTGTTAAAATCCTCCTCTGCGAAGTCACCCTTTGGCGTGCATTCACATGAGACACAAATATCTTCACTTCTTTGGCCCATTCAGAGAGGTCTGTCCACACTAGTTTTCCCTATACCTCCCTGTCACCAATTTTCCAATCATGTTCCTTAAAAGTCTCTGACATTCCAGCCAAACCATTGGTTGCAGACAAGGAATCAGTATACAATCGCGTATCTGGCCATTTCTCCTTCAAAGCAATGTGAACAATGAGGTACACTGCTGGAAGCTCACCACTGGCCTTTAGGGAGGTCCCAGAAAGGTGATGTAGTCCAGCTGCTCTCCACTTCTGAGTGGTGCCTGCATATCAAGCAGAACCACCTGTAAACCAGGCACAAGTTTTCTCTTCCTCAGTCAACTGATCATAAGGAACTCCCCATGAGGCCATAGGTACAGACTGGTAGAGGGCAGAAACCATCACAAGAATGGAGACCACGGGCATCTGGGCCACTTCCTCATGTAACTTACTTGTGCCTTCAAGTATGCTTGGGCCTGATCTCATATCTAACACTTCCGTGCTGCTGTGCACAACTGACTTTATGACTCTGTAGGTTAGACAACACCCAGTTCATGATGGGCAGCTCTAGTAGCATTGTGACTTGGTGTCCTATGGTTAAGTGCAGTCTCACTAAGGCCCAATAACAAGCCATAAGCTGTTTCTCAAAATGAGAGTCGTTATATGCAGAGGATGGCAGGGCTTTACCCCAAAATCCTAAGGGCCTGTGCTGTGACTCACCAATAAGGACCTGCCAAAGACTCCAAACAGCATCTCTATTTGGCACTGACATTTCAAGCACTATTGGATCAGCCAGAGCTTATGAACAAAGTGGCAGAGTGGCTTGCCTAGCAGCCTGGACTTTTGTTGCAGAGCCTTCTCTTTTTCTGGGCCCCACTCAAAACTAGCAACTTTTTGAGTCACTTGATAAATAGGCCAGAGTAGCACACCCAAATGAAGGATATGTTCCCTCAAAATCCAAACAGGCCCAAAGGCATTATACCTCCTTTTTAGATGTTGGAGTTGCCAGATGTAACAACTTATCCTTCACTTTAGAAGGCATATCTCAATATGCCTCACACCACCGGACTCTAGAAATTTCAGTGAAGTGGGAGACACCTGAATTTTTGTCAGATTAATTTCCCACCCACCAGCATGCAAATGTTTTACCAATAAGGCCAGAATCATTGACACTTTTTCCTTACTAGGTCCAGTCAGCATAATACCATCAATATAACGGACCAGTGTGACATTTTGTAGAATGTCTCTGCAGATTAAATTATGACATAGGGCTGGAGAGTTGATAAACCCCTGAGGTAGGACAGTGAAGGTGAATTGCTTGCCTTGCCAGCAGAAGGCAAACTGCTTCTGGTAGTCCTTCAAAACCAGAATCAATAAAAGGCATTGGCGAGATCAATGGCTGCATACCAGATACCAAGAGATTTATTGATTTGCTCAAGCAATGAAACCATATCTGGAACAGCAGCTGCAATTGGAATGACCACCTGGTTAAGTTTTAGATAATTCACTGTCATTCCCCAAGATCCATCTGTTTTTTGCACATGCCAGATAGGCAAGGTGAATGGGGATGTGATGAAAATCACCACCTCTGCATCCTTCAGGTCTTTGATGGTGGCAGTGATCTCTGCAATCCCTCCAAGAACGCAGTATTGCTTTCTGTTTACTCTTTTCCTAGGTAGGGGCAGTTCTAATAACTTCCACTTGGCTTTTTCTACCATAACTACTCTTATTCCACTTGTCAAGGCTTCAATATGGGGGTTCTGTCAGTTGCTGGGTGTATCTATTCCAATTATGCATTCTGGAACTGGGGAAATCACTACAGAATGGGTTCGCAAACCCACTGGACCCCCTTTGAGATGAACCTGACCTAAGACTGTATTAATAACCTGACCTCCATCCACCCCTACTCTGACTGGTGGGCCAGCACGATATTTTGGATCTCCTGTAATCACTGGCAGTTAAGAGCCAGTATCCAGTAATCCCCAAAACATCTGATGATTTCCTTTTCCCCAAAGAATAGTCACTCCTGTAAAAGGCTGTAGAACCTTTTAGGGAAGGCTTGGAGAAAGATTAGTATAAAGTTTTGGCAGTGTAGTGGGGTCCTGCCTCAAGGGAACACAGCCAACCCTTCATTCAAGGGGTTGTGAGTCTGTAAACTAGCTCAAGTTCGGGAACTAATTGAGGGGCCATGACTATCTCTTCTGGTGATTAGAGTTAGACTGCCACTCGCTTGATCTAGAATCCTTCCATTTGTACAGATCAAGTAAATATTTAGTAGACTTCTCATCTATTTCACTCCTAGGGACGCCATGACTAAGTAGGCAACCCTGTAAGTCCATAAGAGTCAGATGGTTCTGATTACTGCCCTGACTCCACTGTCCATTATGGTAACCACACCCATCTTGTTTTTGTCAATTGAGTGCCACTAATTGGCCCCTGCCACCACGGGGTTCAATCAACCTTATTGTAGTTAGGTGTCTTAATTCAGTTAGGAAAGTTCCCCCTGTCAAATCTGATTTATATAAAATAGCAATCACAGAAGTTTTCAAAGATGCGGGGGCTCTCTTCACAAATTTGTTCCTCACCATTGTGGTAAAATTTGTGTCCTCTTGGCACTCCATATGTGGGTCTGTAGGTCTAAACTGGTAAATCCATTCCAACATGCCAATTAATTTCCCTGAGCCTTTGGAAACCTTCTTCTACAGTGTACCAAGGCAGGTCTCATACTTCAACTTGGTTTAGTGTAGGCCATCACATAATCCATGCTTCAGTGAACCAACTAAATCAACTACTAAAGCCTTTCCTAACCTCCCAAGCTGACACAATGAATGAAGAATCTGTGCTTAGTGGGCTCATATTAATAAACTCAGACTGATCGAACTTTATGTTCCTTTCACAATTGACCTACCCTTTTAAAAGCCATTCCCACATATATTCCCTAGGTTTCTGTCTGTACATATTAGAAAAGTCAAGTAGTTCCTTTGCAGTGTAGTATGACTCCTCCTGAGTCACACTTTGTACTTCACCTGTTAGGGCTCACTGGGACTTATGCCTTGTCATAGATGTAGAAGCAAAAATGGGTGGTGGGGGTGGGTCGTGGGAACATTCAGCAATGTCTGGTAAGGAATCTACCCCAGGCAGTGCCCCAGGCAATGACTCAGGAGGTGACTCAGACAAAGGCTTTTCAGACACAGCTGGGTTAATCTCACCAAATGGGGGTTGAGGGATAATGGTTTTACTGGGGAGGGTGGTTTAGCAGACAAAGATGGAGTAATCTCTTCAGATGGGAGAAAGAGGGCTGGTTCTGTTGGTAGGAGTGATGCAACAGAATTTAGGTTCTCAATGTCCTCAGCTTCCTGATTATCTGCCCATATGTCCCCATCTCAAGTACCAGGTTATCATTTCTTCCCAATCAATGCCCTTATTTTAATTTCAGACAACATTTGAGATTTGGAATTCAGCTGGCATTATAAGTTAGCACCCTTACGATAAGACTTGAGGCTTTGTTTTCAGCAATATCAGCTCTGTTACTACAAGAAATAAGGCTTTCTTTCAAGGCACAAGTGGCAACTTTGAAATCTTTTATCCAGTGCTTCAGCTGTGACTCTGAAACGCTGAACTCATCTCTTTCTTTCACCAGTTTGTCTAGCAAAAGTAGGACCAAACAATCAGATTCCTATACTTCTTAGTCTGGCAAAATTTTAGAAAAGTATCATATATGATCACTCAGAGCCTTACTTCTCCCTAATACTTGCTGTATTGGTGGTGCTATTTTGTATATTAATATTACCACTTCACACCGTGGATTGATACTTCTGTGCTACTAGAGGCAGAGTATATTAATATTACCACTTCACACCGTGGATTGGTACTTCTGTGCTACTAGAGGCAGAGTCATCAGCACCTTTAAGAATAGTCAGACATAATAGCCAATTTAGGAAACTCATCCTTACAATTTTGTTTCTCTAAAACCACTGTCAGTGTGAAATGTCTTAGGGTAGGTTCTCTAGAGAAGCAAAACTAGTGAAGCACATATGTATATAAAAAAATATAGAGAGAGAGATTTATCTTAAGGAAATGGCTCACATGGCTGTAGAGGTTGGCAAGTCCCAAGTCATGGGTCAAGCATCATGCTGGAGGCTTCTCCTGATTCATGAAAGCTGCAGCAGCTGATGAACCCAAGATCAGCAGGTCAGATGGTAGGCTGATGGTTCACAGGCTGTGGAGGCCAACAAATCTCAAGATCAGCAGGCAATATGACAGGCCGCTAGCTGAAGTCCCAAGAATCAGAGGTCAGATGATGACAAGCCGGATGCAGGATCCACAGCAAGCAAGGAAGCTTTGCTAGAATGCCCATGTATACATATTGGATGGAGGCCACAACCCCGAGGAAATTCTCCTTATAAATGATTGGTTGATCACATCAGATCACATAATGGAGAATGACTACATCATTACACAATTGCCAAACTACATCATTACATAACTGCCAAACCACTGAGAATCGTGGCCCAACCAAGTTGACACACAACATTAACCATCACACTATCTTAAAAGTATAGTTTGAGAAGAATATGGAATATATGTACATTAACTGTACAGAACATAAATCACACTATTTAAAGAAAGTAAAAGTAATATTACCATATAAAGATGGCATCACTATCCCCATATGGAAAGCACACGGAATAGTATTGACAAATCCAGAACAACCATATGCAATGCTCAACGGTACTTCCAAATATAAAACAAAAATATAGTATGTAATACACTTATAGCATGTTGCACACCAAATGATCAAGCAATTTACTGGGCTAGCATTTAAGAAACAAATAATACAACAAATACCATATGTACCTGTGAATGATTTTTTTTTTTACATTGGTGGTAATTGTTTGATTGATCTTACGTTAAAGAGAAGTTTTCAGAGAATTTTCTGGCCCAAGGAAGTTTGTAGTAAATTATAGAAAAAAAAAAAAAAAGCCTTAGAGATCATGTAGTGTTAAATTTTTATATGATTTTATTTAATTTGTTGTTGAGAATATACACAGCAAAACATACCAATTCAACAGTTTATACATGTACCATTTAGTGACATTGATCACATTCTTCAAGGTGTGTAACCATTCTCACCCTTGTTTTCTGAGTTGTTTCTTCTCCATTAACATAAGGCTCCCATCTAAAATTTTGAGTTGCTGTTTTCAGTTGGATCCCATACAGATAGTTCTTAAAGGAGCACAATGCTCAAGGCAAATTTTTTTTACAAGTTAAGCTAAACTATTGTTTGATTTTAAGAAGACTTCAATGGATATTTTTGGTTTAAGTTTTAAAGATTATCTCAGGGCAATGGTTTCAGGAGTTCATTCAACCTTCCTGGCTCCAGGAAGTCTGGATTCCATGAGAATTTGAAATTCTGGTTGATATTTTCCCCCCTTTTGATCAGGATTCTTCTGTGGAATCTTTGATCAAAATGTTCAGTACTGGTAGCCATGTACCATCCAGTTCTTCTGTTCTAATGGCAATGGTGGCATTTGTTCATGGAGGCAAGTAGCCACATGTTCCATATCCTCCTATTCCTGACTTGCCCTCCTCTGTTGTTCCAGGTGAGTAGAAACAAATTGTTGTGTCTTGGATGGCCACTTGCAAACCTTTAAGACCCCAGGCACTAACACATCAAACTAAGAGGTAGAACAGAAGCATTAAAACCTGTGAGGTTCTTGGTCGTATATAATCATCTTCAGCAGCTACTCTTTTTTTTTTTGTCACCGTAAATATATCTATTGCACAACATCTGCCAATTCAGCTTTTTAGAGATGTACAATTTATTGACAATTTCAGTAATTGACTGTGCAACCCTATCTTTAATCAATGTGATATTTCCATCACCTTTAGTCTTATTTTTAAATGCAAAAATCGAAGCCCAGAAATGTTAAGTTGCTTGCCCAAAATGATAAAGCACGTTAACGCAGAATTCCAGGTCTCCTGGTTCTCAGGCCAGGCCCAACATTAAAGTTATCGTAATTAGCTCATATTGACTGACAATGCATAAAAAACAAACCCAGTGCCGTATACATACTTAAATCTCCATAGGCTTCTCTGTTATCTGGCACAACAATCCTATGTAGAAACACCCAGCTCTGGGTTCTCACAGTGCAACCACATTGTTCCATTCCCAGTATAATTTCATTGACCATGACTCATACTTCCCATGGATTCTCCAGGGGAACAGAAGACAGATTGACCTCACTAGAAAAACAGACATGATTCTATGAAAGTCATAACAGAGCCTAAAATTGTTCGGTCCTGGAATGGGGCTCTACAGAGAATGCATCAGAAAAGGATGTTTTGTTCTTCCTCCAGAACACTTTCAGGAACGTGTGGAATGTGTGCCAAAGCCTCCTCCCCTCTGCCACGAAGACATAACTGGAAAGAGAAGAGAAAAAGCCTGAAAATTAAAGCAGAATACGTGGCTCTCAGCTGCATACTTCAATATTCTGCAACTTTCCATCCCTCTTCCCCTGTAACACATAGCCTTCCAGCATAACAGAAAACAGCCTTCCCCCTCACTCCCCAGAAAAGTATTAAATCACTCAAGTGAACTTCCAGACATGTACCCAGAAATAAAATATCCGCTTTCAGGAAATCTGCCCAATCACTCAATATACCCTTTTTTGTTTTTTGTTTGTTTGTTTTTTGGTTTTTTTTTTTTTTTTGGCCAGTGGAATCCTGGGATCCTTCTAAATACTTAACTGTCAAATATCTAGATAGGTTCTTAGTAACTTGAAGTGTTTCATTTAAGCTGTTTCTCCCTGAAGTTCTTTTTTTCATTTCCACCTCTTCAAAGCAGATACAACTTGCAGTCTAGAATATAATAGAGGATTATAATGACCAGTGTGTTCCAACTTAAATAATCATTCAGGAAAGCCTTCAGTTTGAAGGAAGGAGAGTTAATTCTAAAAATATTACCAAAACAGACTATTTTTATGTCAATCACAGAAGGGCTTGGTCTTCCATGAATTGCTGAAATTGGAATCCTCGGTAAGTCTGAAAAGGACGTGTTATTAAGTTTTAAAATCACGCCCCAGCTATCAAATTTAATAATTCAATATCAAGCATTGTTCCTAAGGTTCTGAGCACTGTCATTAAAGCCATACATATAAAAGGTCTCTCCTCCCAGATTAGTCACTCTAATTCCTTCCCTGCCTCGCGAAATGTCCACTCTCCCATTGATTCAATTATAGTGGAAATCACCCCATGTTATTTTAATTTTCAATAAGACTTATTTTTAAGTAGATTAAATGCAGTACACAGAAATATCTTTAAGAATTAAGCTATTTACTATTTACTAACAGGTTTTCTTTTATTGTCAGTTCCTTAAAACAAAAAGAAATCAATAAACCTGACTAAAACCACGTACATACTTCACCCAGTTATACAGTGCCGTACCCAAATCAAACTTCTTATTACTCACCAGTGACGAGATGCCAATCAGCGTACTTAACGGTGGCTCTGCAGTTGAGGCTCAAATTTTCACTGACCAGTGATAGCTGTTATGTCTTTTTTGACATGGTATATAGCCAATCACACTCTGGTTTCTTCAAAATCAAAACCCAGAAGGCAAGAGTGAGATTACGAGTCTGGATTTAGAGACTTTGAATAGAGCATGTTAAAAAGTGATAAAGAAAAGCTGGATGAATGAAAATGAGAAGCCCCAGTTTGAGAAGGGGAAAGTGTTGAAACATCACAGGGTTGGCAATCAATGTCACAAAATGATATGTGTATTAATTGTCTAATGAGAAACTAATTTGCTCTGTAAACTTTCACCTAAAGCATATTAAAAGACAAAAAAGTGATAGATGACATCTACCCAGATGGAGCCACTATTTGGATTCAGATACATGGGGAGTGAGAAGCCCCTATGCTTTCATCAAAGTTCAGTTACTAATGTCCTCTAAGTGTATTTTCATGATCAGTTTTGATATACCTTCAGCTCAATTGTACTGAGGATTTCCTAGAAGAAATATTGACTGATAATCACCTTGATATGTAAAATCGGCAGCTTAGAAGAAGTCCTGAAATAAGGCCCAAGAAGAGAACTGCTATAGATGAACATTGATTTCTCCCAGAACTCATGTTTCTCACCCCACCTATACTAGAGTTTGATTTATATAACATAGCATTGAGATTATTTGTCCTGATATTGTTATAATAATCAACTTTTTATTATCCAAACTATAATGAGATAGGATTTTTTAAGTTCACCAAATTTCTTGGTGAAATAGAAAAATTTAGTTAACCTGAAGTGGTCTTCATATTTTATCTAGCTCCTTGCTACTTGAAGTGTGGTCCATGGACCAATACTCCGAGCATCGCCTGGAGACTTGTTACAAATGAAGAATCTCGGATGCCCCTGGACCTCTTGATAGAGAATTCACATATTAACAAGATCTCCAGGTGATATATATGCACATAAAATTTTAAGAAGCACTGATGTAGTTATCTTTACGCATGTTAGAACCAAAGAGAAAAATCAAACCCAGTATCATATCTGTATTTCTTCCCGGCAGTCCACAGAAAGCATCAAATTACATTTGATGTATATTTTTTTTAAATCTCAGGCCAGGGCCAAACGCAAGTAAAGGACAATTTATGTTCTTGATACCATTTGGGAAACTTATTTACTCACACCTCAAAATCATCAATTATTTTAGAATGAAAAATATAAGGTTGAACAGTACACAATACTGGGGAAGCCAGCACAACCTATACAAGGCAGGGTCATGGTAGCTCCATAGACACATCCAGACTCCCTGAAATACCGAATTGCTGGGTCAAGGGCTGTAAGGACCAGGATCTTGGGGGAATATCTAGCTCAAATGGCATGACATAGTTTATAAAGAACATGTTCTATATTCTACTTTGGCGAGTAGCATCTGGGGTCTTAAAAGTCTGTGAGCAGCCATCTAGGACACTCTACTGGTCTCACCCCTTTGGGAGCAAGGAATAATGAAGAAAACTAAAGCTATAAGGGAAAGATTAGTCCAAAGAACTAATGGACCACATCTACCACAGCCTCCACCAGACTGAGTCCAGTACAACGAGCCCAGCTACCACCACTGGCTGTTCTGACAAGGATCACAATAGAGGGTCCCAGGCAGAGGTGGAGAAAAATACAGAACAAAATTCTAACTCAAAAAGTAAGACCAGACTTGCTGGCCTGAAAGAGACTGGAGAAACCCTGAGAGAACAGCCCCTGGACACACTTTCAGCTCAGTAATGAGGTCACTCCTGAGGTTTGCACTTCAGCCAAAGACTGAACAGGCCCATGGAACAAAACAAGACTAAAGGGGTGCACCAGCCCTGGGGCAGGGACTGGAAGGCAGGAGGGAACTGGAAAGCTGGTAATAGGCAACCCAGGGTTGAGAAGTGAGAGTGTTGACATGTCATGGGGTTGTTAACCAATGTCATAGAACAATGTGTGTATTAACTATTTGGCGAGAAACTAATTAGTTCTGCAAACCTTCATCTAAGTACAAAAAAACAAAAGACAAATGTATGGATGAGAACCAAGAGATCCAAACACTAGCTCTTTCTTGCCAGTAATGATGTGTCATTGGGTTAATCAGTTTACTTTTCTGTGTTTATTCTATGCCTGACACAGTGCTCAGACCTTGGGATTCAACAGTGGACAAGACACAGGTGGTTTCTTTTCTTCAGTTTCCTGTGTATAAATGAAAGATCATTCTAAACAGGGAACCCTGATGGCACAGTGGTTTAGAGCTACAGCTGCAAACCAAAAGGTCTGCCGTTCATATCCACCAGCCCCTCCAATTAAGTCAAAAAACCAATTGCCATCAAGTTGACTGCAACTCATGGAGATCTTTTATGTATCATAGCAGAACTGTCCTCCATAGGGTTTTCAATGACTTATTTTTTGAAAGTATATTGTCAGGCTTTTCTTCCAAGGCACCTCTGGATGGACTCAACTCCTCTTAGCAGCCAAGTAGTTTAACCACTTACACCACACAGGGGCTCCAGACACAAATTTGCAGAGATATATAAAATTAGCACAGATATATAAAATGTAAAAGCCCCGACGAAACAGTGGTTAAGTGCTCGGTTGCTATCCAAAATGTTGGCAGTTTGAACCCACCAGCTTCTCCATGGCAGAAAGATGTGGCAGTTGGCTTCCTTAAAGATTACAGCCTTGGAACACCTATGGGGAAATTCTACTCTGCCCTATATGGTCGTTATGAGTCAGAATCACCTCAATGAAAATGGGATGTAAAATGTCATGGTATTTTGAGGAAAAGATAAGCAGTTTATGAGGTGTGTTGCAGAATGTATGGTGGGGAAGCTGGAAGATAACTTCAGGTTAGAGAGAGAAGAGCTGTACACTTTATTCTGGAGTTTGGTCTCGGGCAAATGAGAGTCATCTCAAGTGTTTGCGAATGAGAATGACATGAGACCTGAATTTCAGAACAATTTCTCTGGCAGTAATGGGAAGGATACATTTAAGAGAGAGGAGACCGACCCCAGGGCGTCCAGGTAGGAGGATATGGAAGTTGTTCAGTGAAGAGATGATAAGAAGCTAAAGTGGGGGAAGTGGCACAGGTAGAACACGTAGAACTTAAAAACTAATGGAAGTGTGTGTGCGCGTGTGTGTGCGTGCGTGTGTGTGTGTGTGTGTGTGCCTGTGTGTGTGTGTGCCTGGGGTGGGTAATGCGGGAAAGAAAGAGGGGCACTAAATCACTCCAAAGTTTCTAGTGGGCCAGTTGAAGAAAATGGTGAAGCTATTAACTGAGAGAGGGGACATGGGGGGTGGAGTGGGTTTGGAACAAGAGAAGGAAAGAGATAATGAATTTTGCTTTGAACCTGTTGGGTTTGAGAGGCCTGGGAATATTTAAGTTGTGAAACCAATAGTCAGGAAAGAATAAGAATCTTTTCCTCAGACAAGATGACAAAGGGCAAACTAGTAAACCCTAGTATCAAAATGGAATGTGCTGACATTTTGAAGGTTGTGTGTATAAGAAGACAAAATTTCTGAGGATAATATATCTGTACAGATACTGCAGAAAGAACATTTAAAAGTGCAGTTAGCTCTGCCTATTTTAGCTCTAAGAAAAGCATGAACCTTTAAGACAGGGAGACAGGGGAGACAAAATCAGATGAATAGACACAGCAGCAGTGCAGCAGTAGCAAGGAACTACTCAACAAACTGCAATGGAACAAAAATATATTCCAAAGATATAAAGAGGGTTTACAGAAAGGTTTTCTTATATCTATGTTCTGTTCAATTATACAATAATGACCTGTGTTTCTGTAATTTCTGGACTTAAGGGGTATAGTTGCACTATGTCTCACCCTTACATATGTGCAGGTCACAGGAATTAGGTGTTTTCCTCTCTTTACAAATGATGAGACACATTCAGCATGCTCAATGCTCTCATTCCCCAATAAAATGTCCTATCCATTAGCCCTCATTGTATTGATGTATACACGTCCCTAGGAATATTAAACACATACAAACCTTACTGAATATCAATTACTAAAGGATAAATGAGAGAGGGAACTGATATGTGAGAATATGAGAATGTGTTACAATTTCTGGCCCAGAAATGGACTTCTCCCTCATTGTGCAGCTGGGACAAGAGAGCAGAATTTTAAAATCCTTTGCCCGTTTGATTTGTAGGATTCAAAATTACACCCAGTTTAGATACACTGGCTGTCTTTTAGTTACTGACTAACTGGGTCCCTATTCAAAACCTTATGATGAGCAGTTAAAAATATTGCTGAGGATCAGACCTGATAAACCATTAAATGTAGAATTTTATTTAAAATTACCACTACAGTCAGTAATAGAGAATGTGTGTTTGTTTTTGTAAATCAACTAAATAAATATGTTTCCCTCAGACTGAAGCAGCAAAAGACTCTCCCATTCTTCAGAGAATTTAGGCTCTCTCTCCCTGGGACATCAAATTCTGATTTCAAAGACTTGATGGAAATGAATGGCTTAAGTCGACTCAGCATACAAGGCCTGTTTGATTCACAGGTAGTAGATAGCTATTTTAGCAGCCACGTGAAACGCCATCTGAAGTACTGAGTATATTTCTGGTGGGTGAGCTGAAGAAAGGACAATGCAGACTCTGCCTCTCTCCTTCTTTCTCTCTGGTACTCTCTCTCTCTCACACACATACACGCACACATACAAATACAACACACACATACACTATAAAAAGAAATTGGAATGACCGGAGATTCTGAGGGCACTATTGTGAACAAGAGTTAGCTCGTTTTGCCTTCTATTTCTTTGGAAGAAGGATGGACAGTGAGAATGAAGGAGTAGAGAAGTTGGTTGGAAAGGTACCAGTACAGTCAAAAGCAACTCAGAAAAAAAAGGAATGCAGCAATACCAACAAATTGTTTGAACTAGTAATTAATTCAGAAATAAGAGGTCATTACCAATTAGTGTGGAAGAAGAAAGTAGCTTGAACTCGTTTAGATAAACACTGACTAAATATGAAACAAAGTGCCAAAGTCAGCAGTGAAGCTAGTGAAAATCAATTCAACAGAGTATTTTTCAGAGTCCGACATCAAGCTAAGCAGAGGCATCAAAGATGCCTGCCTCCCTACTCCTTCTGCCTTTGTCTTCCAGCAGACCTTAAGACTGGCCTGGTTCCCACAGAGCCCTGAAGAGAGAATCTAGGGCAAGAATTGATGTTGGAAGAGGGTAGACTTGCAAAGCTAGATTTGGACTCTAGTTCACTCCCTAACTAGTTGTGGGACATTGGGGAACTTTTTAACACTTATTTTCCTCATGTGTAAAATGGAGATAATTATAATATGTTCATCATAGGTTTGTTATAAAATAACGTAAATAATGCCATGCCTGGCAGTAACATATTAACTACATAATAGATAATATTATGTTATTATTATTAAAGCCATGGAAGAATCAGAATAGTAATTGTTGTCATTGTTGTTAGGTGCCATTGAGTTGGTTCTGACTCATAATGACCCTATGTACAACAGAAGGAAACACTGCCTGATCCTGTGCCATCCTCACAATCATTGCCATGCTTGAGCCCATTGTTGCAGCCATTGTGTCAATCCATCTCGTTGGGGGTCTTCCTCTCTTTCACTGACCCTCTACTCTACCAAGCATGATGTCTTTCTCCAGGTAGTGGTCCCTCCTGATAACAGGTCCAAAGTATGTGAATAATGATAGCTTACATTTTATGTAATTTATACTGGGATGGCAGATTGCTTTATACATATCAACTCTTTTAGACCTTACAACAACCTGAGAAGTTGGTAATGCTATTACTCACCATTTCATGAATAAGGACCCTGAGACCTAGAGACATTAATTAATGAGCCCAGGGATTTGAACCGTAAGCAATTTGGTCCCAGAGTCTTTGCTGTACACCTGTGCTATATTACCAGAAGGGTCCTTGAAACAAATCTGTACAACTTTAGCATTTTACAGATGAGAAAACTGAGGCTTATGATGGTGATATGGTTTATCCTGTATTGCATAGCCAATCATAGGACAAATAAGATAAATTTGAGAGACTGGACTGGAAACACTTCCCACTCCAATGAAAAATCCAGGGCCTGCCCTAGAGGGTTGAAGTGATTGTCACATTTTATCCAGACACTTTCTTCTACAGAAAATGCAATGAAACATGTCATTTATTCCTATGAGATTCAGAGTGGGAAAGGCATCTTTGTAGCAAAACTTGATAAATTTGTAACTGGTGGTATTTGTTTTCATGATGAATGTTAGAGAATGGGAAGAGAAGGAGGGAACCAACTTGCCTTAAGTACCCACTTTGCTTGGCACTCCATGCACTATGAAAATCGGCAAGGAACATTTGAATCACACAGATATGGGATAAGTGCTGTGGTCAGAAAAGTCTAATTATAGTTAGAATAAGATTCTTATTCTGGAAGCTATAAATAAAACATCAGCCATTGTATTTCCTGGTAACATTTAATTGCCCAGGGGGTGGGTGGGGGGAGTTAAGATATAATTTATACTGAAGTAGAAATACAATTATCACACCCTTTGAATTTCACTCAAAATTTGTTGGTATTCATTGATTTGGTAGGTGATGAGTAGCAAGATTTCTTGGTACATGGGCAAGTTTCTCCAGACTAAGCATGCTGCCTCAAGCCATGGGAACTCAACCTCAAGTTGGCACACCCAATCAAGGAAATTTTCAAATTCAGCAGGAGAATTTGTTTCTAGTCACAAGGTACAGAAATGGGCAGAAGGAAGAAACAGCTCAATCTAAAGTGTTCTTTGTCCTAAAACTAACTTTGGACAAAAAAATTCCCCCTTCTACCTCTGTCTTAGGCTGGCTTCTCTAGAGAAGCAAAACCAGTAGAGTATAAATATATACAGAGAGAGATTTATATCAAGGAAACAGCTTACTTGATATAGGTGCAGACTGGGAGATGGGAGGTAATGTGACAGGAGTGGATCAGAACAGAGGCCTCTGTCAATTCATTTAGCCGCAGGGGCTGGGAAACCCAAGATTGGCAGGTCAGAGAGCAGGTCTCCTGCTCTCAGGCTGTGAAGGTCCATGAATCCCAAGATCTGCAGATGAGCCGATAGCTCAAGTCCCAAGAGCCAGAGGTCAGACAAACAGGAAGCAGGTGCGAGATCCAGAGTAACCAAAAAAGCCAGAACATATGTCTATATTTGGATGCAGTCCACACCCCCAAGGAAATGCCCTTTCTACTGATTGGCTACTCACAGTAGATTCAATCATGGGAGTGAGCACATATAAACACTGAAAATCATGGCCCAGCCAAGTTGACACACAATCTTAACTGTCATAGTCCACCCGTTGTCAACTTGGCACATGTATACATCTCCTTAAACCATACATAATCTCACAACTATAAAGTCATACTTGCGTCTAACATAATACAACCAAAAACACACTAACATTGTTTACATCTTATATTTTATAAGTGAAGAAAACAAAAATATTTAATGCACACATACAAAGTAGAAATACAACAATTACAGTCCACTCATTTCTGCAACTGGTCACATAGCTGTAACTTGTATTTGAACTACCTTCATCCACCACCCATTCCATATTCCCTTTACCCTCAGCAAGAACCTCAGCTGGCTGTGGTTCTTTGCCTGGTGGGGTGACCCCAACCTTCATTCCTGAAGGGTCTGGGTCATTAGCAGTCATGCTGGAATTGGGTTGCTGTAGTTTTCCATTGACTTTAATCACAGGGCATGGTAGCACTACACCCTAAGGGATCTCCTGCATTCCAGACATACTCTTCTTTACCTCCATTATGTAATATCAATCTGATTTCCCCTTGGTAATCAGGATCGATCACACCAGCCAGTATGGTAACTCCCTTCTCTGCCTGTTGATTCAGAGGCATAAAGAGCCCAAAGTGGCCAGGTTGCATTTTTAGCTTCCAGTTCAATGGAATCAGTGATGTGTCTCCAGATGGAAGCACTCCTCCCTTTGGAACTAAGACCTCTAGACCTGCAGAGCATAAGATCGTGGGGATAGGAAGCGAAAATCTTGCGAGTGGGTCACTAGGGGTAATAGTAAGTGGTGCCACTCCCATTTCCACCCCTTGAATCCTGTACCCATGAATCCTGGCTATAGGAGAATGAGCACCATGTATTGGATGTTGGTTTAGAGCATATACAGCCTCCTGGAGAACAATTGCCCCAACCCTGCAAGGTATTGCCACCTAGCTAGCACTGTAATTGTGTCTTTAGAAGGCCATTCCATCATTCTATCAAGCCAGCTGCTTCAGGATGATGGGGAACATGGTAAGACCAGTGAACTCTAAGAACATTGGCCCACTGTCACACTTCATTTGCTGTGAAGTGAGTTCCTTGATCAGAGGCAATGCTGTGTGTGATACCATGATGGTAAATAAGGCATTCTGTAAGTCCACAGATGGTAGTTTTGGCAGAAACATTGCATGCAGGGAAGGCAAATCCATATCTAGAGTAAGTGTCTATTCCAGTAAGGACAAACGCTGCCCTTTCCATGACGGAAGCGATCCAATGTAATCAATCCGCCACCAAGTTGCTGGCTGATCACCTCAAGTGGTGGTGCCATATGGGGGACTCAGTGTTGGTGTCTGCTACTGGCAGATTGGGCACTCAGCAGTGGCTGTAGCCAAGTCAGTCTTGGTGAATGGAAGTCCATGTTGCTGGGCCCATGCATAACCTCCATCCCTGCCACCATGGCCACTTTGTTCATGAGCCCATTGAGCAATGATGGAAGTAGCTGTTAAAAATCATCCTCTGCTGAGGTTACCCTATGGTGAGCATTCACATGAGACACAAATATCTTCACTTCTTTGGCCCAGTCAGAGAGGTCTATCCACATACCTCTTCCCCATAAATCCTTGTTTCAAATTTTCCAATCATATTCCTTCCATAGCCCTGACCATCCAGCCAAACCATTGGCCACAGCCCATGAATCAGTATATAATAGCACATCTGGCCATTTCTCCTGCCAAGAAAAGTGAACAACCAGGTTCACTGCTCGAAGTTCTGCCCATTGAGAGAATTTCCCTTCACCACTGTCCTTCAGAGAGGTCCCAGAAAGGAGCTACAGTGCTGCCGCTGTCCACTTTTGAGTGGTGCCTGCATATTGCGCAGAACCATCTGCAGACCAGGCACGAATTTTCTCTTCTTCAGTCAACTGATCATAAGGACCTTCCCATGAGGCCATAGGTGCAGACTGGGAGATGGAACGTTATGTGACAGGAGTGGAAAGCATGGGCGTTTGGGCCACTTCCTCATGCAACTTACTTGTACCTTCAGGTCCTGCTTTGGCCTGATCCTGTATATACCACTTCCATTTAATGATGGAATGCTGCTGTGCATGACCAACTTTATGATTCTGTGGGTCAGGCAACACCCAGTTCATGATGGGCAGCTCAGGCCACGTGGTGACTTAGTGTCCCATGGTTAAGCATTCAGTCACTACTAAGGCCCAGTAACAAGCCAAAAGCTGTTTCTCGAAAGGAGAGTAGTTATCTGCAGAGGATGGTAGGGCTTTGCTTCAAAATCCTAAGAGTCTGCACTGTGATTCACAAATAGGGGCCTGCCAGAGATTCCAAACAGCGTCTCTATCTGCCACTGACACTTCAAGCACCATTGGATCAGCTGAATCATATGGCCCAAGTGGCAGAGTGGCTTGCACAGCAGCCTGAACCTGTTGCAGAGCCTTTTCTTGTTTGAGCCCCAGTCAAAACTAGCAGCTTTTCAAGTCACTTGATAAATAGGCTGGAGTAGCATACCCAAGTGAAGAATACGTTACCTCCAAAATCCAAAGAGGCCCATTAGACATTGTACCTCCTTTTTAGTTGTGGGAGCAGCCAAATGCAATAATGTATCCTTCACTATAGAAGGAATATCTTGACATGCTCCACACTACTGGACCCCTAGAAATTTCACTGAGGTGGAAGGTGCCTGAATTTTTGTGGGATTAATTTCCCACCCTCTAGCATGCAAATGTTTACCAATAAGTCCAGAGTCATTGACACTTCTTCCTTACTAAGTCCAATCGGCATAATGTCATCAATGTAATGGACCAGTGTGATGTCTTGCGGAAGAGAAAGTCAATCAGTGTCCCCGTGGACTAAATTATGATATAGGACTGGAGAGTTGATGTAGCTCTGAAGTAGGCAAATGAAGGTGTATTGATGGCCTTGTGAGCTGAAGGTCAATTGCTTCTGATGATTCTTCAAAACAGGTATGGAGACAAAGCATTAGCCAGATGGATAGCTCCATACCAGGTACCAGGAGATGTATTAATTTGCTCAAGCAATGAAACTACATCTGGAACTGCAGCTGCAATTGGAATCACCACCTGGTTAAGTTTTTGATAATCTACTATCATTCTCCAAGATCCATCTGTTTTTTGCACAGGCCGAATAGGTGAATTAAACGGGGATGTGGTGGGAATCACCTCCCCTGCATCCTTCAAGTCCTTGATGGTGGCAGTAATCTCTGCAATCCCTCCAGGAATGCAGTATTGCTTTTGGTTTACTATTTTCCTAGGTAAAGACAGTTCTAATAGCTTCTGCTTGGCTTTTCCTACCATAACAGCCTTTACTCTATTTGTCAAGGATCTAATACGGGGGTTCTGCCAGGTGCTGAGTATACCTATTCCAATTATACATCCTGGAACTGGGGAAATCGCTACAGGATAGGTTCAGGGACCCATTGGACCTACTGTGAGATGGACATGAACCAAGCCTCCATTAATAACCTGACCTCCATATGCCGCCACTCTGACTGGTGGAAGCCTTAAGGTCATTTATGCAACACTTGAGCTTTCACACTGAAGCCCTGAGTGCATCTCTTTCTTTCATCAGTTTGTCTAGTGAAAGTAGGACCATCCAACTAGATTCCTTATACTTCTCATTCTGACAAAACTGTAGAAAGATATCACACATGTGTTCACCTAGAGCCTTGCCTATCACCTGATCTGCTGGTGGTGATATTTTACACAATTGTATTACCACCTCACACCATGGACTAGCAGTGGCCTCTTTACTGCTGGAAGCAGAATCATCAACATCTTTAAGACTAACCGGACTTGAGAACAAATTTAGAAAACCCATCCTTACAATTTTGTTGCTCTAGAACCACTCTTGGTACCAAATGTCTTAGGCTGGGTTCTCTAGAGAAGCAAAACCAGTAAAGCATATAAATATGTATACACAGAGATTTATATCAAGGTAATGGCTCACGCAATTGTAGAGGCTGGAGCATCCCAAGTCCGTGGATCAGGATAGAGGCTTCTCTTGATTCACATAGCCGCAGGGGCTGGCGAACCCAAGACCAGACGGTAGAGAGCAGGGCTCCGGCTCTGAGGCTGTGAAGATCAGTGAATCCCAAGATCTACAGATAAGCTGACAGCTTGAGTCCCAAGAGCCAGAGGTAAAACAAGAAGCAGCCATAGGATCCAGAGTGAGCAAAAAAGTCAGATTGTCTGCCTATATTTGGATGCAGTCCACATTCTCAAGGAAAATCCCTTTCAATTGATTTGCTACACATAGCAGATTCAATCATGGGAGTGATCACATATAAACACTGAGAATCATGGTCCAGCCAAGTCAACACCCAATCTTAACCATCACAACTCCACTAAAAAAAAATTCTCTTAGTCAACCCTCTTCTTTCCTCACCTCAAAAAGAACCAAGACTACCATAACAGCAATATTGACCTCTCTAAGTTGAAAACTGGGATTCACAAAAACAGAGGCAATGAAATTCTGCCTCAAGTGATACCTCCTAAAATAAAGACTCCATGTTCACCAAAACAAATTTCGTAAGATGTCTTCACATTCAACAGGCCACTCTCACCATCCGTTCAGATCTAAGAGGTGTTTCCACTGTACGGTCCCATTTTCTTGTTTTGATCTCTCGGCCATCCACCTCAAGTAGACATTTTTTCTCAACTGAGCCACCCACTGGAGCCTCTGGATTCCAGCTTATGGTAACAGAAAAAGTATGACTGAAGGGAGACTATGGGCATATGACTTACCAAAGCCCTGGGCTTCCTCTAATACAGAAGCAACCGCATAAGCCTTGGCAAGGAGGCCCTGCTGGGGTAAGAGGAACAAGAGGGCAGCCTGAGGGAGCTCTGTCTTTCTGCACTCTTGCAACTTATGCCTCCTGTCCAAGAGAGTTTATAGTGTTTCCAAATGCTGACTCTGCTGAAGCTGAAGACCGCAGCGGGACAAGCTTTATGGAGAGTGATTGATTGAAATTCAGAGCACTTTGCAGAATGATTTGTTTGACATTCCCAGTAGGAAACTCATGTTTGTTGAACTTATTATTCATTCATGTATTCATGAAAAAAATACAATAAATGCATAATCTCCACATAGTGCCTCAATGATCACATTGAAATGAACCCAGAGCTTTGCAGTGCTAAGCAAGGTCTTTAGTTTGCAACAGAACAGTTTTACATTGCAATATCATTAACTGTGTCTAGAGTTTACATTATGCTTATAAATCAGCAAGGGAAATTTAACCTGCATTGTAATTTAAGGTTACACAGAGAATCAAACATTAAAAATGCATATGCATAATAATAACTCCTTGTGTGACTTTTTTTTTTTTTTTTTTTTGGTTTTCCTCCTACTGAGTGATTTAACAATTACATGTTGAGATGTAACTGAGTCTGTTCAGTTAGTGTTTGTGTTTTGACTTTTTGACAACTAGAATACAAGCCAGGGGAAATACAGAAATTATTTCCAACATTCATGGGTAACTTGGGAAAATGACTCTTTAAATAAGCTATTAGAGTAGGAGAAAACATGCTACATTATTTGGAAAACAACTGCTGTTAAATGTAGTGTTTTAAAATAGCAGATATTACTAGGCCTAAAACAGTAAGGTCAAGGTGTTATAATGGCACATTCTTGGTCTGGACTTTAATGTTTACATCTACAACGATAGTCTCTGGCCTTCTCAGTGAAAGCAAGTGCAGGGAACACAAGAAAGGATCATCGTAGCATGATGACCTCTTCAAAATTGAGTGTCACTGTTGATCTTCAGAAGACCAAAATGGAATTCAAGAACTCCGTTGCATATTTTCTTGACCCTGAGCTATCCCCCATAAAGATCTCTTTTATTCTCTAATACCCTATGATTTCTTCTATAATCTCCCATCATATTCTAAAAAAAAAAAATGTAATTGACCTGACCTGTACCGTGTACACATAACAGTCACTTCCAAACATCAGGACTCACTCTAATTTCAGGGTTGAAAGAAGCCAAGAAGAGAAAACTATTGGCTGAAAGTGCTTTCTGAAACCTGGGGTAATCAGATTCTCAGGTCTTTTGTGACCTTGATCCTATCTTATTCATATTCATAGAATATCTGTAGAACATCAACACTTAATATCTCACATTGACTAAGCACCCAGAGCTGACCCCACTAGTCCTCAAACACTCTATTAGTCAATTCTACCAAATCTTTTCATCAATATTAACAGTGCTGCCACTTTTCAGTTCTCGAAATCTTACCACTTTGTGGGGTGCCCCTTTTTATCATTTCCTTCCTATATATCACCCCACCGCTAAAACCACGCACATATATTGAGTCAGTATACACAATAGGGTCCTCGAAAATATATTTTGAGTCTGCACTTTGTTTTTCCATTTCCAAAACAGCTCATCTAAATCAACTTTATATTCTCAACTGATCTTCAGTTGATCTGTCTTCAATATCTGCACATGTCAATATACCCCAGGCCAGCCCAAGCCTGTTGCCATTAAGTCAGTTCTGACTCATGGCAACCCCATATATTACTGACTAGAGCTGAGCTCCAAAGGGTTTTCTTGGGTTTAATCTTTATGGAGGCAGATTGTAAGGCCTATCTTCCATGGTGCTGTTGGATGGGTTTGAACTGCAAACATTTAGGTTACCCTAAAGCTGCTGAAATAATTTTCTTCAAAGTATGTTTTCAATACATGCCTCTGAAGCTTATAAATATTGCATTGTTTCTTATTATCTACTATTTAATTCAAAAAGTCCTTGTCTAGCCTTGAGAACATTCCTCAAAAATGCTTCATCCCAACCCCGTTCATCAGCCTACACGACTTTCCATTCTTGCCTTCATATTTTTTCATGTCTCTCTTTCATATAATGCTGTTTTCTCTCTTTATCCCTCTCATTTTCCTAAAGCTTGCTAAAACACTCACCTTCTTTGAAAAGTCCAAATATATTATTTAGAAAGAAAAATACAATATGCAAAAGTTTGAAAAAGGTTAAAAATAAAAACCATTACAAATGAGAAACAATCATATGCAGAGAAGTGGTGATTTTCTAATTTATGACAGAAGTATGGGTATAAACACATATGAATGAATTTGAAAACAAATGAAATGGAAAACATAAACTATAGAAGGTAGAAAATATTAGCACCCATAAAAGAAAGGAAAAAGGTAGTCAAAAATAACTCCTTGCCTCTGCCTCCTAAAAAAAAAAAAAAAAGGCATCTCAGATATTTTCATGGACAGCATCTAGAAAAACTTAAAACATAAAAGTTATACGTATCAGTCAATGCTGTTGTTGTTGTTTTTGTTGTTGTTGTTAGGTGCCGTCGAGTCGGTTCCAACTCATACCAACGCTATGCACAACAGAATGAAACACTGGCCGGTCCTGCGACATCCTTACAATCATTGTTATGCTTGAGCTCATGTTGCAGCCACTGCGTCAATCCACCTTGTTGAGGGTCTTCCTCTTTTCCACTGACCCTGAACTCTGCCAAGCGTGATGTCCTTCTCCAGGGACTGATCCCTCCTGACAACATGTCCAGAGTATGTAAGACACAGTCTTGTCATCCTTGCCTCTAAGGAGCATTCTGGCTGTACTTCTTCCAAGACAGATTTGTTCTTTCTTTTGGCAGTCCATGGTATATTCAATATTCTTTGCCAACACCACAATTCAAAGGTATCAACTCTTCTTTGGCCTTTCTTATTCATTGTTCAGCTTTCCCACGCACATGATGTGATTGAAAATACCATGGCTTGGGTCAGGTGCACCTTAGTCTTCAGGGTGACATCTTTGCTCTTCAACACTTTGAAGAGGTCCTTGGCAGCAGATTTACCCAATGCAATGTGTCTTTTGATTTCTTGACTGCTACTGCCATGGCTGTTGATTGTGGATCCAAGTCAAATGAAATCCTTCACAACTTCAATCTTTTCTCCACTTATCATGATGTTGCTCATCGGTCCAGTTGTGAGGATTTTTGTTTTCTCTATGTTGAGGTGCAGTCCATGCTGAAGGCTCTGGTCTTTGACCTTCATTAGTAAGTGCTTCAAGTCCTCTTCACTTTCAGCAAGTAAGGTTGTGTCATCTGCATAATGCAGGTTGTTAATGAGTCTTCCTCCAATCCTGATGCCCTGATCTTCTTCATATAATCCAGCTTCTCGGATTATTTGTTCAGCCTACAGATTAAATAGGTATGGTGAAAGAATACAATCTTGACGCACACCTTTCCTGACTTTAAACCACTCAGTATCCTCTTGTTCTGTCCGAACAACTGCCTCTTGATCTATGTAAACGTTCCTCATGAGTACAATTAAGTGTTCTGGAATTCCCATTCTTTGCAATGTTATCCATAGTTTATTATGATCCACACAGTCAAATGCTTTTGCATAGTCAATAAAACACAGGAAAACATCCTCCTGGTGTTCTCTACTTTCAGCCAGGATCCACCTGACATCAGCAATGATACCCCTGGTTCCACATCCTCTTCTGAAACCAGCCTGAATTTCTGGAATTTCTCTGTTGATATATTGCTGCAGCCATTTTTGAATGATCTTCAGCAAAATTTTGCTTGCATTTGATATTAATGATATTGATCTATAATTTTGACATTTGGTTGGATCACCTTTCTTGGGAAAAGGCTTAAATATGGATCTCTTCCAGTCAGTTGGCCAGGAAGCTCTCTTCCATATTTCTTGGCATAGACAAGTGAGCACCTTCAGTGCTGCATCTGTTTATTGAAACATCTCAATTGATATTCCATCAATTCCTGAGCTTTGTTTTTCGCCAATGCCTTCAGAGCAGCTTGGACTTCTTCCTTCAGTACCATCGGTTCCTGATCATATGCCACCTCTTGAAATGGTTGAATATCAATTAATTCTTTTTGTATAATGACTTTGTGTATTCCTTCCATCTTCTTTTAATGCTTCCTGCTTCATTTAATATTTTCCCCATGGAATCCTTCACTATTGCAACTTGAGGCTTGAATTTTTTCTTCAGTTCTTTCAGCTTGAGAAATGCCGAACGTGTTCTTCCCTTTTGGTTTTCCATCTCCAGCTCTTTGCACATGTCATTGTAATACTTAACTTTGTCTTCTCGAGACGCCCTTTGAAATCTTCTGTTCAGTTCTTTTACTTCATTAATCCTTCCTTTTGCTTTAGCTGTTCGATGCTCAAGAGCAAGTTTCAGAGTCTCCTCTGACATCCATCTTGGTCTTTTCTTTCCTGTCTTTTCAATGACCTCTTGCTTTCTTCACGTGTGATGTCCTTGATGTCATTCCACAACTCGCCTGGTCCTCGGTCACTAGTGTTCAGTGTGTCAAATCTATTCTTGAAATGGTCTCTAAATTCAGATGGGATATACTCAAGGTCATATTTTGGCTCTCGTGGACTTGTTCTGATTTTCTTCAGTTTCAGCTTGAACTTGCATATGAGCAATTGATGGTCTGTTCCACAGTCGGCCCCTGGCCTTGTTAAGACTGATGATATTGAGATTTTCCATTGTCTTTTTCCACAGATGTAGTCTATTTGATTTCTGTGTGTTCCATCTGGTGAGGTCCATGTGTATAGTCACCGTTTATGTTGGTTAAAGAAGGTATTCACAGTGAAGAAGTTGTTGGTCTTGCAAAATTCTATCATTCGATCTCTGGCATTGTTTCTACCACCAGGGCCATACTTTCCAACTACTGAACCTTCTTCTTTGTTTCCAACTTTCGCGTTCCGATTGCCAGTAATTATCAATGCATCTTGATTGCATGTTCGATCAATTTCAGACTGCAACAGCTGATAAAAACTTCTATTTCTTCATCTTTGGCCCTAGTGGTTGGTGCGTAAATTTGAATAATAGACGTATTAACTGGTCTTCCTTGTAGCCATATGGATATTAATCTATCACTGACAGCATTGTACTTCAGGATAGATCTTGAAACGTTCTTTTTTGACGATGAACGCAACACCATTCCTCTTTGAGCTGTCATTCCCAGCATAGTAGACTATATGATTGTCCAATTCAAAATGGCCAATACCAGTCCATTTCAGCTCACTAACGCCGAGGATATCAATGTTTATGCATTCCATTTCATTTTTGATGATTTCCAATTTTCCTAGATTGATATTTCATACATTCTAGGTTCCGATTATTAATGGATGTTTGCAGCTGTTCTCATTTTGAGTCGTGCCACATCAGCAAATGAAGGTCCCAAAAGCTTTACTCCATGCACGTCATTAAGGTCGACTCTACTTTGAGGAGGCAGCTCTTCCCCAGTCATCTTTTGAGTGCCTTCCAACCAGGGGGGCTCATATTCCAGCGCTATATCAGATAATGTTCTGGTGCTGTTCATAAGGTTTTCAGGGGCTAATGCTTTTCAGAAGTAGACTGCCAGGTCGTTCTTCCTAGTCTGTCTTATTCTGGAAGCTCAGCTGAAACCTGTCCTCCATGGGTGACCCTGCTGGTATCTGAATACCAGTGGCATAGCTTCCAGCATCACAGCAACACGCAAGCCCCCACGGTATGACAAACTGACAGACATGTGGGGGAATAAGTCAATAGTGAACAGTAAATGGAACACTAAAAAACTAAATCTAAAAGAAGGCAGGAAAGTGGAAGACTTAAAAAAAAAATACGGGACATACATAACAATCTACGAACTCTGAACAACAAACACAGACTTAGAGACGGAGAACGAACAAATACGGGCAGACAGTGATCGTTTTCAGAACCAGGAGCCAGCGTACCAGCTTATTACCTGGAAAAACTAGTTTCCCAGTGATGGCTCAGAGACAGCAGTCCATATCAAACCACGTAAAGAAACAGACCATGACAGCTTCTCCAACCCCCCAAACAAAAGAATCAAAATCTTTCCCAAATGAAGATACGATCCTGGAATTATCAGATACAGAATATAAAAAACTAATTTACAGAATGGTTAAAGACATCACAAGTGAAATTAGGCTAACTGCAGAAAAAGCCAAGGAACACACTGATAAAACTGTTGAAGAACTCAAAAAGATTATTCAAGAACATAGTGGAAAAATTAATAAGTTGCAAGAATCCATAGAGAAACAGCATGTAGAAATCCAAAAAATTAACAATAAAATTACAGAATTAGACAATGCAATAGGAAGTCAGAGGAGCAGACTCGAGCAATTAGAATGTAGACTGGGACTTCTGGAGGACCAGGGAATCAACACCAACATAGCTGAAAAAAAATCAGATAAAAGAATTTTAAAAAAATGAAGAAACCCTAAGAATCATGTGGGACTCTATCAAGAAGGATAACTTGCGGGTGATTGGAGTCCCAGAACAGGGAGGGGGGACAGAAAACACAGAGAAAATAGTTGAAGAACTCCTGACACAAAACTTCCCTGACAACATGAAAGATGAAAGGATATCTATCCAAGATGCTCATCGAACCCCATTTAAGATTGATCCAAAAAGAAAAACACCAAGACATATTATCATCAAACTTGCCAAAACCAAAGACAAACAGAAAATTTTAAAAGCAGCCAGGGAGAAAAGAAAGGTTTCCTTCAAGGGAGAATCAATAAGAATAAGTTCAGATTACTCAGCAGAAACCATGCAGGCAAGAAGGGAATGGGACGACGTATACAGAGCACTGAAGGAGTAAAACTGCCAACCAAGGATCATATATCCAGCAAAACTCTCTCTGAAATATGAAGGAGAAATTAAGATATTTACAGATAAACACAAGTTTAGAGAATTTGCAAAAACTAAACCAAGACTGCAAGAAATGTTAAAGGAGATTGTTTGGCCTGATGACCAATAATATCAGGTACCAGCACAATACAAGGGCACAAAAGAGAACGTCCTGATATCAACGCAACTCAAATAGGGAAAGCACAAAAACAAACAAATTAAGATTAATTCTAAAAAATAAATAAATAAACAAAATAATACACATAACAGGGAATCATGGAAATCAATAGATAAACGATCACAATAATCAAAAAGAGGAGCTAAATATAGCAGGTATTGAACTGCCAGATGGAGAGTGATACAAGGCGATATAGAACAATACAAGTTAGGTTTTTACTTAGAAAAATAGGGGTAAATAATAAGGTAACCACAAAAAGGAATATCAATTCCATAACTCAAGAAAAAAGCCAAGAAAAACGTAACAACTCAACTAACATAAAGTTAAACATTATGAAAATGAGGATCTCACAAGCTACTAAGAAAAACGTCTCAGCACAAAAAAGTATGTGGAAAAATGAAATGGCCAACAACACACATGAAAAGGCATCAAAATGACAGCACTAAAAACTTATTTATCTATAATTACGCTGAATGTAAATGGACTAAATGCACCAATAAAGAGACAGAGAGTCATGGACTGGATAAAGAAACACGATCCAACTATATGCTGCCTACAAGAGACACACCTTAAACTTAGAGACACAAACTAAAAATCAAAGGATGGAAAAAAATATATCAAGCAAACAATAAGCAAAAAAGAAGAGGAGTAGCAATATTAATTTCTGACAAAATAGACTTTAGACTTAAATCCACCACAAAGGATAAAGAAGGACACTATATAATGATAAAAGGGACAATTGATCAGGAAGACATAGCCATATTAAATATTTATGCACCCAATGACAGGGCTGCAAGATACATAAATCAAATTTTAACAGAATTGAAAAGTGAGATAGACACCTCCACATTTATAGTAGGAGACTTCAACACACCACTTTCGGAGAAGGACAGGACATCCAGTAAGAAGCTCAACAGAGACACGGAAGACCTACTTACAACAATCAACCAACTTGACCTCATTGACTTATACAGAACTCTCCACCCAAATGCTGCAAATTATACTTTTTTTTCTAGTGCACATGGAACATTCTCTAGAATAGACCACATATTAGGTCATAAAACAAATCTTTGCAGAATCCAAAACATCGAACTATTACAAAGCATTTTCTCAGACCACAAGTCAATGAAACTAGAAATCAATAACAGAAAAACTAGGGAAAAGAAATCAAATACTTGGAAAATGAACAACACCCTCCTGAAAAAAGACTGGGTTATAGAAGACATCAAGGAGGGAATAAGGAAATTCTTAGAAAGCAACAAGAATGAAAATACTTCCTATCAAAACCTCTGGGACACAGCAAAAGCAGTGCTCAGAGGCCAATTTATATCGATAAATGCACACATACAAAAAGAAGAAAGAGACAAAATCAGAGAACTGTCCCGACAACTTGAACAAATAGAAAGTGAGCAACAAAAGAACCCATCAGGCACCAGAAGAAAACAAATAATAAAAATTAGAGCTGAACGAAATGAATTAGAGAACAGAAAAACAATTGAAAGAATTAACAAAGCCAAAAGCTGGTTCGTCGAAAAAATTAACAAAATTGATAAACCATTGGCTAGACTGACTAAAGAAAAACAGGAAAGGAAACAAATAACCCGAATAAGAAACAAGAAGGACCACATCACAACTGAGCCAAATGAAATTAAAAGAATCATTTCAGATTACTACAAAAAATTGTACTCTAACAAATTTGAAAACCTAGAAGAAATGGATGAATTCTTGGAAAAATACTACCTACCTAAACTAACACATTCAGAAGTAGAACAACTAAATAGACCCATAACAAAAAAAGAGATTGAAACGATAATCAAAAAAATTCCAACAAAAAAAAGTCCTGGCCCAGACGGCTTCACTGCAGAGTTCTACCAAACCTTCAGGGAAGACTTAACACCACTAGTACTGAAGGTATTTCAAAGCATCGAAAAAGACGGAATACTACCCAACTCATTCTATGAAGCTACCATCTCCCTGATACCAAAACCAGGTAAAGACATTACAAAAAAAGAAAATTATAGACCTATATCCCTCATGAACATAGATGCAAAAATCCTCAACAAAATTCTAGCCAATAGAATCCAACAACACATCAAAAAAATAATTCACCCTGATTAAGTGGGATTTATACCAGGTATGCAAGGCTGGTTTAATATCAGAAAAACCATTAATGGAATCCATCACATAAATAAAACAAAAGATAAAAACCACATGATCTTATCAACTGATGCAGAAAAGGCATTTGACAAAGTTCAACACCCATTTATGAGAAAAACTCTTACCAAAATAGGAATTGAAGGAAAATTCCTCAACATAATAAAGGGCATCTATGCAAAGCCAACAGCCAATATCACTGTAAATGGAGACAATCTGAAAGTATTTCCCTTGAGAATGGGAACCAGACAAGGATGCCCTTTATCACCGCTCTTATTCAACATCGTGCTTGAAGTCCGAGCCAGGGCAATTAGGCTAGACAAAGAAATAAAGGGTATCCAGATTGGCAAGGAGGAAGTAAAGCTATCACTATTTGCAGATGACATGGTCGTATACACGGAAAACCCTAAGGAATCCTCCAGAAAACTACTGAAACTAATAGAAGAGTTTGGAAGAGTCTCAGGTTATAAAATAAACATACAAAAATCACTTGGATTCCTCTACATCAAGAAAAAGAACACCGAAGAGGAAATAACCAAATCAATACCATTCACAGTAGCCCCCAAGAAGATAAAATACTTAGGAATAAATCTTACCAAGGATGTAAAAGACCTATACAAAGAAAAGTATAAAACTCTGCTACAAGAAATTCAAAAGGACATACTTAAGTGGAAAAACATACCCTGCTCATCGATGGGAAGACTTAACATACTAAAAATGTCTATTCTACCAAAAGCCATCTATACATTTAACACACTTCCGATCCAAATTTCAATGTCATATTTTAAGGGGATAGAGAAACAAATCACCAATTTCATATGGAAGGGAAAGAAGCCCCGGATAAGCAAAGCATTACTGAAAAAGAAGAAGAAAGTGGGAGGCCTCACTCTACCTGATTTCAGAACCTATTATACAGCCACAGTAGTCAAAACAGCCTGGTACTGGTACAACAACAGGCACATAGACCAATGGAACAGAATTGAGAACCCAGATATAAATCCATCCATGTATCAGCAGCTGATATTTGACAAAGGACCAGTGTCAATCAATTGGGGAAATGATAGTCTTTTTAACAAATGGTGCTGGCATAACTGGATATCCATTTGCAAAAGAATGAAACAGGACCCATACCTCACACCATGCACAAAAACTAACTCCAAGTGGATCGAAGACCTAAACATAAAGACTAAAACGATAAAGATCATGAAAGAAAAAATAGGGACAACCCTAGGAGCCCTAATACGGAGCATAAACAGAATACAAAACATTACCAAAAATGATGAAGAGAAACCCGATAACTGGGAGCTCCTAAAAATCAAACACCTATGCTCATCTAAAGACTTCACCAAAAGAGTAAAAAGACCACCTACAGACTGGGAAAGAATTTTCAGCTATGACATCTCAGACCAGCGCCTGATCTCTAAAATCTACATGATTCTGTCAAAACTCAACCACAAAAAGACAACAACCCAATCAAGAAGTGGGCAAAGGATATGAACACACATTTCACTAAAGAAGATATTCAGGCAGCCAACAGATACATGAGAAAATGCTCCCGATCATTAGCCATTAGAGAAATGCAAATTAAAACTACGATGAGATTCCATCTCACACCAACTAGACTGGCATTAATCCAAAAAACACAAAATAATAAATGTTGGAGAGGCTGCAGAGAGATTGGAACTCTCATACACTGCTGGTGGGATTGTAAAATGGTACAACCACTTTGGAAATCCATCTGGCGTTATCTTAAACAGAAATAGAACTACCATACAACCCAGAAATCCCACTCCTCGGAATATACCCTAGAGATACAAGAGCCTTCACACAAACAGGTATATGCACACCCATGTTTATTGCAGCTCTGTTTACAATAGCAAAAAGCTGGAAGCAACCAAGATGTCCGTCAACAGATGAATGGGTAAATAAATTGTGGTATATTCACACAATGGAATACTACGCATCGATAAAGAACAGTGACGAATCTGTGAAACATTTCATAACATGGAAGAATCTGGAAGGCATTATGCTGAGCGAAATGAGTCAGAGGCAAAAGGACAAATACCATATAAGACCACTATTATAAGGTCTTGAGAAATAGAAAAAATGGAGAAGAACACATACTTTTGTGGTTACAAAGGGGGGAGGGAGGGAGGGAGGGAGGGAGGGAGGGAGGGAGGGAGGGAGGGAGGGAGAGGGTTTTTTATTGATCAATCAGTAGATAAGAACTGCTTTGGGTGAAGGGAAAGACAACACTCAATACAAGGAAGGTCAGCCTAATTGGACTGGACTAAAAGCAAAGAGGTTTCCGGAATAAAATGAATGCTTCAAAGGTCAGCGGAGCAGGGGCTGGGGTCTGGGGAACATGGTTTGAGGGGACTTCTAAGTCAATGGGCAAAATAATTCTATTATGAAAACATTCTGCATCCCACTTTGAAATGTGGCATCTGGGGTCCTAAATGCCAACAAGCAGCCATCTAAGATACATCAATTGATCTCAACCCACCTGGAGCAAAGGCAAAGGAAGAACACCAAGGTCACACGACAACTAAGAACCCAAGAGACAGAAAGGGCCACATGAACCAGAGACCTACATTATCCTGAGACCAGAAGAACTAGTTGGTGCCCGGCCACAATCGATGTCTGTCCTGTCAGGGAGCACAACAGACAACTCCTGAGGGAGCAGGAGACCAATGGGATACAGACCCCGAATTCTCATAAAAAGACCATACTTAATGGTATGACTGCGACTAGAGGAATCCCGGAGGCAATGCTCCCCAGACCTTCTGATGGCACAGGACAGGAACCATCCCCGAAGACAACTCATCAGACATGAAAGGGACTGGTCAGCGGGGGCGGGGGGGAGAGAGATGCTGATGAAGAGTGAGCTAATTAAATCAGGTGGACACTGGAGAGTGTGTTGGCAACTCTTGACTGGAGGGGGGGATGGGAAGATAGAGAGAGAGGGAAGACGGCAAAATTGGCACGAAACGAGAGACTGAAAGGGCTGACTCAATAGGGGGAGAGCAAGTGGGAGAAGGGAGTAAGATGTATGTAAACTTACATGTGACAGACTGATTGGAATGGTAAATGTTCACTTGAAGCTTAATAAAAATTAATTAAAAAAAAAACATATGGGACAAACAGTAAGATGGTAGTATAAAACACAATTACACTGATAATTGTATTTGATATATATGGTCTAAACACTTCAATTAAAAGGCAGCCATTATCAGAATGGATAAGATAGCAAGATAAAACCACAAGCCAACTACAAGAAATAAATTTTGAATACAAAGATGCAGATAGGTTGAAAGTAAAATGAAGGAAAAAACATGTTTTTTCATGAGAAACTGGGGTGGCTACAGCAATATCAGATAAAATAGATTTTAGGAAAAGTAGTTTTTCCAGAGATGAAGATGGATATTTCATAATGTTAAGAAGATCAGTTCACAGGAAAAAAAATTACAAACTTAAATGTGTATGCACTTCAGAACAGAGGTCTAAAACATATGAAGCAAAAGCTGAGATATTTGAAAAAAGAAATAGACACATGCAAATTTATAATTATAGATTTCAGAACTCCTCTCTGTATAATTGGAGCCCTGCTGGTTTAGTGGTTAAGAGCTCAGCTTCTAACCAAAATGTGTTGGCAGTTCGAATCTACCAGCCACTCTTTGCAAACCCTATCGGACAATTCTACTTTGTCCTATAGGGTCATGAGTCAGAATCAACGTGACAGCAATGGGTTGTTGGTTTGGTGTCTCTATAATTGGCTAAATAAGCAGATAGAAAATCAGTAAGGATAAGAAATATTTGAATAACACTACAAAGCAACTAATAACCCTTTATAAAAAACTACGTCCAAAAAAAGCAGCATACAGTCTTTTTGAGTGCAAGTGGAACATTCATCAAAATAAACCGTACACTGGGGCAAAACACAAGTCTCATAAATTCAAAAGATTTGAAATCGTACAGAGTGTGTTCTCTGACAAAATGAAATAAAATTAGAATCACTTTTAAAAACAAGGTACCTGAAAAAAAAAAAAAAAGGATTTGAAAATGAAACAATACACCTCTAAATAATTAATAATTAATGGATCTAAAAAGAAATCCCAAGGAAAATCAGAAAATATTTTGAACTAAATAATATTAAAAACATATCATAATTTGTGGGATGCAGCTAAAATAGTGTTTAAAAGGAGATAATTAGCTTTAAAAGCTCTTATGTTAAAAAAAGAGTCTAAAATCAATTACCTAAGCTTCTACCTAGAAAGAAAAAGGAAATAAATTCAAAAATAGTAGAAGGAAAAAAACAATAATAAGAATCCAATGAAATAAGAAACAAGCAATAGACAAAATCAATTAAACCATAAGCTGTGTCTGCAAGAAGATAAATTGATAAACTTCCAGCTAAACTTGTGAAGATAGAGAAAAGACACAAATAACTAATACCAGGAAGAAAAGATCATGTGGACATTAAAAGGAAAAATTATAAACAACTTTATGCCAAAAAAATTAATAAAGGTCAAATTTATAATTTTAAATTAAAAAGTGCCTAAAACTGGCACAAGAAGAAATGGAAAATCTGAATTGCTTCATAAGTAATTGAGTTCATTATCAAAACTTTCACCTAAAGAAAACACTATTCTCAGATGGCTTCGCTGGGGAAATCAATTAGAGATTCAATGAAGAAATCCTAAAAAAGCTGTTGAGGAGGAAAAAATACTTCCCACCTTATTTTACGAGACCAGCATTATACTTGATACTGAAACCATAAGTTATAAGAAAATAAAACTAAAACAATATCTAATACAAACCTAAACCAAAACAAGATCAAACCCGTTGCCATCAAGTCGATTCTGACTCATAGAGATCCTATAGAACAGAGTAGAACTGCCTCATAAGGTTTCCAAGGAGCAGCTGGTGGATTCCAACTGCCAAACCTTTTAGTTAGCAGCTGTAGCTCTTAACCCACTGTACCACCAGGCCTCCAATACAAACATAGATGCAAAAATCATTGATAAAATATTACCAAATCAACACCAGTAATATAAAAAAATGATAATGCACTGTAAACCAGTGGAGTTTATCTCAGTAATGCAAGGGTGGTTTAAAATTGAAAAATTAAGCAATGTAGAGGGCGGAACCAACATGGTGCTATAGACAGAAGCACCACTCTGTCCCTCTATTACAACAAAGACTCAAAAAACTAAGTAAAACAGGTACAAATGTCAATCCTTGAACCCTAAGCATCATATGCAGGCATAAAGAACTCAACCAAGCACCGAATGGAATAATAAACTGGCAGAAAACAGTAAGGGGAGCTATGGAGTGAAGGTCCCCTACCACCTAATACAGCATGGGCTTGCCATCTTGGACCTCAGCCACCAAGAACCATGAACAGGGAGTATTAGAAGGCAACCACATGGAGCTCCCAACAGGGGAAAGAGCACCAGGTAACCAGGAATACACGCTTTCTCGCCCCCCACTCTTCTTCCCTCTACATGGCCTCCACCATTTTCCAATGGGCCACAGTCGCTCAGCCAGAGAGATGCCAGCTCCTTGCCACTAAGATTCACCCCACCCCACCAGCCAGTTCCTTCAGTGTCATTTTTTGTTATTGTTGTTTTGACTTTTTTGTTTGTTTCTTCTCTCTCTCTCTCTTCTTCCTTTCATTTCTTCCTCCCACCTAGCACCGTGTGCCATCTCTGCCCCTTCTTAACAGGCTGTGTCACACCACTCAGCTAGACAGCCACTAGCACACAACTTCCCCAGTATGCACCACCCACATGTAGGCTCCCTCAGTGCCATTTTTGTTTGTTTGTTTCTTATCTCTCTCTCCTTTCCTTCCTTTCTTTTCTTCCCCCACGTAGGTGTATGTGTCATCCCCAACCCTTCTTGACAGGCGAGTCCATGCCACCCTACCAGCAGGCTCCTTCAGCACCATTTTTTCCCAGTTTCTTATATCTCCCTTCCTTCCTCTCCTTTCTCCAGCCCACCTAGCCACGTTTGCTGTCTCCACCCATTTTTGACAGGCTGTGTCACACCACTCAGGTAGAAAGCCACTGACAAAAGGCTTCCCTAGGTCTCTGCCACCCCATCAGTACTTTCCCTCAGTGCCAGTTTTTATTTATTTATTTTCCTTTGATTCTTATCTCTCCCTTGCTTTCTTTTCCTTTTTCTCATCCACTAAGCCCTGTATGCCATCACCATCCATTCTAGACAGACTGTGCCACACTGCTCAGCTAGACAGCCACCCACACAGCCTCCCCAGGTCCAGAACACCCCACTAGTAGGCTCCCTCAGGGCCACTTTTTTTCCAGTTTCTTTTCTCTCTCTCTACCTTCCTTCTTTTCCTTTCTACCATATGCCTATCTGCGTGTGTCATCCGCCCCTTCTTGATGGGCTGTGCCACACCACTCAGCTACACAGCCACTGGCACAAAGCCTTCCCAGGTCCATGCCACGCCCACTGACAGGGTCCTAGAGTGCATTTATTTTTTTCTTTTTATTTTTGTTTGTTTTCGCTCTCTTTTCTTTTTTTTGTTTCCTCTCTCTCTCCCTTCCTTACCTTTCTCCCACCCACCTAGCCCATGGGGTGTGCTGTACCACTTAGCTAGAGAGCCTCCAGCATATGAACTCCCCAGGTCTGCACCACCTCCACAAGCCAGCTCCCTCAGTGCCATTTTTTTCTTTATCTTTCCCTTTTCCTTCTCCCTCCCTTCTAGGCCCTGCACTAGCTCTACCCCTTCTTCATGGGCCATACTGCACTGACCAGCAAGAGAAACATCAGCTCAACACCACCCCAGTTCCACCCTACCCCCAATGGCCAGCTTACCCAGCACCACATTTATTTTTTGTTATTTTTGTCTTCATTTTTTGTTTGTTTGTTTGTTCTGTTTTTTTCTTTCTTCTCTCTCTTCCCCTTCTTTTCTTTTCTTTCTCCAGGCCACCTAGCTCCAAGCACCAACCATGACCCTTCTTGACAGGTCGAGCCACACCACTTGGCTAGAGTCACAGTCACATGGCCTTGCCAGGTCTGCCCTGCCCCCACCCACTGAATCCTACAGTGTTGCCATTTGATTAACTTTTTATATTAATTTTTTCTTTTTTACTTTTTTATTTTACTTCTGTTTCTCTCTTCCTTCTCTTCTTTTTCTCACCCACTTAGCTCCATATGCCACATTATCTCCTTTCCCTTCTGCCTATCTGCACTGTATGCTAAGCACCACACCCCCGAGAGGCACAAGCACAGACCACCAGACCATGCCGTGCACTGCTCCCAGCCCTACCCTGTCTGCCTCAGTACATGCCACAAACAACACATCCCTGTTGCTATCCTCCAGCTGGAGATTACATGCTACTCCATAGCTGAGTGGCCAGTCCTGCCCACCTGGACAAGGTGGTGAGATATATTGTGCCCACAGACAAACAAGCAGCAAAGCATGGCCAGCCCACCTGCCCAGACATAACAAACTAAAACAAAAAAGCCAGACAAAACAAACAAATCTACAATCAATAAATACAGAAAATAATTCCTGAGGGTCCCAAAGGCAACAGGCAATATCAAAACATATTTTTTAAAAAAGCAGAACAGGATGGTCCCAGAAAGTATACAAAATAAAACACCAGATAATCTTCCAGTAGAAGAAAAGGCACTGGAACTACCTAATAAGGAATTCAATACTTTAATATTCAGGACTATCCAAGAGAGGAAGGAAAACACAGAGAAAAAAAATAAGGAAAAAATAGACAAAACCATGGAAAATACAGACAAAATCATGGAAAAGACAGAAAAAGAAATGGAAGAATTCAAGAAAATGACACAGGGGAAAAAAAGTCAAAATAAACAAACAACTAGATAGCATACAAAAACAGCAATTAGAAACTGAAAAAGATAACAAGACTTCAGAAATGGACAGTGCACTAGAAGATTTTAGGATCAAATCTGAAACAATGCAAGACAGAATCAGTGAAATTGAAGACAATTCCTTGGATACTACTTGTCTGAGGAAAAATCAGAGAAAAAATGAAGAAACTCTGAGAACAATGTGGGATACAATCAAAAAGAAAAAAATTGTGACTGATCAGAGTTCCACACCAGGAGAGGAAAATGAAAAACACAGAAAGGATCATCGTAGATTTGCTGACAGAAAACTTTCCTAATATCATGAAAGATGAAAAGCTAACCATCCAAGAATCTTAACTAACCCCATATAGGATAAACCCCAAAAGAAAGTCACCAAGACTTATTATAGTCACACTTGCTAAAACCAAAGACAAAGAAAGAATCCTGAGAGCAGCTCAAGGAAAAAAAAAAAAGTCACATACAAAGAGTAAACAATAAGACTAAGCTCTGCAGGCAGGAAGGCAATTGGATGACATATATAAAACCTTGAAAGAAAAAAAATTGCTAAGCAAGAATAATATACCCTGCAAAGCTCTCAGTCTAGTTGTTGTTGTTGTTGTTAGGTGCCGTCGAGTCAGCTCCGACTCGTACCGACCCTATGCACAACAGAATGAAGCACTGCCCAGTCCTGCAACATCCTTACAATCATTGTTATGCTTGAGCTCATTGTTGCAGCCACGGTGTCAATCCACCTCATTGAGGGTCTTCCTCTTTTCGGCTGACCCTGTACTCTGCCAAGCATGATGTCCTTCTCCAGGGACTGATCCCTCCTGACAACATGTCCAAAGTATGTAAGACACAGTCTCGCCATCCTTGCCTCTTAGGAGCACTCTGGCTGCACTTCTTCCAAGACAGATTTGTTCATTCGTTTGGCAGTCCATGGTATATTCAATATTCTCCACCAACATCACAATTCAAAGGCGTCAACTTTTCTTCAGTCTTCCTTATTCATTGTCCAGCTTTCACATGCATATGATGTGATTGAAAATACCATGGCTTGGGTCAGGTGCACCTTAGTCTTCAGGGTGACATCTTTGCTCTTCAACACTTTGAAGAGGTCCTTGCAGCAAATTTACCCAATGCAATGTGTCTTTTGATTTCCTGACTGCTGCTTCCATGGCTGTTGATTGCGGATCCAAGTCAAATGAAATCCTTCACAACTTCAATCTTTTCTCCACTTATCATGATGTTGCTCATCGGTCCAGTTGTGAGGATTTTTGTTTTCTCTATGTTGAGGTGCAGGCCATGCTGAAGGCTGTGGTCTTTGACCTTCATTAGTAAGTGCTTCAAGTCCTCTTCACTTTCAGCAAGTAAGGTTGTGTCATCTGCATAACGCAGGTTGTTAATGAGTCTTCCTCCAATCCTGATGCCCCGATCTTCTTCATATAGTTCAGCTTCTTGTATTAATTGTTCAGCCTACAGATTAAATAGGTATGGTGAAAGAATACAACCCTGACACACACCTTTCCTGACTTTAAACCACTCAGTATCCCCTTGTCCTGTCCGAACAACTGCCTCTTGATCTATGTAAACGTTCCTCATGAGCACAATTAAGTGTTCTGGAATTCCCATTCTTTGCAATATTATCCATAGTTTATTATGATCTACACAGTCGAATGCCTTTGCATAGTCAATAAAACACAGGAAAACATCCTCCCGGTATTCTCTGCTTTCAGCCAGGATCCACCTGACATCAGCAATGATATCCTTGGCTCCACATCCTCTTCTGAAACCAGCCTGAATTTCTGGACGTTCCCTGTCGATATACTGCTGCAGCCATTTTTGAATAATCTTCAGCAAAATTTTGCTTGCATGTGATACTAACGATATTGTTCTATAATTTCCACATTCAGTTGGATCACCTTTCTTGGGAATAAGCATGGGGATCTCTTCCAGTCAGTTGGCCAGGAAGCTGTCTTCCGTATTTCTTGGCATAGACGAGTGAGCACCTCCAGTGCTGCATCTGTTTATTGAAACATCTCAATTGATATTCCATCAATTCCTGGATCTTTGTTTTTCACCAATGTCTTCAAAGCAGCTTGGACTTCTTCCTTCAGTATCCCCACTTTTCTGTCAGTTTGTTGTACTGTGGGGGCTTGCGTGTTGCTGTGATGCTGGAAGCTCTGCCACCGGTATTCAGATACCAGCAGAGTCACACATGGAGGACAGGTTTCAGCTGAGCTTCCAGACTAAGATAGACTAAGAAGAAGGACCCGGCAGTCTACTTCTGAAAAGCATTAGCCAGTGCTAATATGATGGTGAAATTAAGACCTTTCCAGATAAACAATAATTACGAGAATATGTAAAAACAAAACCAAACTTAAAAAGAATCATTAAAGGGAGTACTTCAGTTAGAGATTCAACAACCTGAATCTAGGACACAAGACAGCATCAGTAAGATACCAAGGTAATGAACTCTCAAGGATAAAAAAGAACTAAAAGATTTACAACAGGGAGCCAGAGAGGTCAAGCTATAAAAGACAACAACATCAGAACAATAAAAAAGGGCAGTAAACACTGTAGGCACAGAACTTTCAAATGGAGTGGAAGTCAAGGTGATATCAAGTAATAAAAGACTGGTTTAACCTTAGGAAGATAGGGATAAATTTCAAGGTAACCACAAAGAAAGTTAACAAATCTACTCATCAAAATAAAGAAGAAAAACATAAAGTCTCAGGAAACACAAAATCTACAAAAACAAAAGAAATGAAAAACAAAAATCTGCAAACAAAGGGAATTCAGCACTACACGAAAGGACAAATATTGTCTGAGACCACTACTATAAAAATTCATGAAAAGGTTTACACACATTAAGAAACAATCTTTGATGGGTACAAGACAGTAGAGGGTTGTGGATGGAAAAACACTAAATAGACAATACATAAGTAGTAACTTTGGTGACGGGTAAGACATACACAATATTGAGGAATGCAGCACAACTTTTGCAAGACAAGGTCATGGACGCTCCATAGACACATCCAAACTCCCTGAGGGACCCAATTACTGGGCTGAGGGCTGGGAACCATGGTCTCGGGGAACACCTAGCTCAATTGGCATAACATAGTTTATAAAGAAAATGTTCTACATTCTACTTTGGTCAGTAGCATCTGGGGTCTTAAAAGATTGTGAGCAGCCATCTAAGACACTCCACTGGTCTCACCCCATCTGGAACAGAGGAGAATGAAAAAAATCAAAGACACAAGGGAAAGATTACTTCAGAGGACTAATGGACCACAACTACCACAGTCTCCACCAGACTGAGTCCAACACAACTAGATGGTGTCCAGCCACAACCACTGACTGCTCTGACAGGATCACAATAGAGGGTCCCAGAGTTGGAGAAAAATGTAGAACAAAATTCTAACTCAAAAAGAAAGACCAGACTTACTGGCCTAGCAGAGACTAGTAAACCCTGAGACACCCCAGACACCCTTTTAGCTTGGTAATGAAGTCACTCCTGAGATTCACCCTTTAGCCAAAGATTAGACGGGCTCATAAAACAAAACAAGACTAAAGGGACACACCAGCCCAGGGGCAAAGACTAGAAGCAGGATTGGACAGGAAGTCTGGTAATAGGGAACCCAAGGTCAAGAAGGGAGGGTGTCGACATGTTGTGGGATTGGTAACCAATGTCACAAAATAATATGTGTACTAATTGTTTACTGAGAAACTAGTTTGTTCTGTAAAGCTTCATCTAAAATACAATAACAAAAAAGAAAAATACAAAACAAAAGCACTACAAAATGACAGCAATAAACTCATACCTAGCAATAATCACACTGAACATAAATGGCTTAAATGCACCCATAAAGAGACAGAGAGTAACAGAATGGATTAAGAAAAAAAAGACCCATCAATATGCTGTCTACAAGAGACGCACCTTAGAAACAAAGACATAAATATATTAAAAATCAAAGAATGGCAAAATATATCAAGCAAACATCAACCAAAAAAGAGCAGGAGTGGCAATACTAATCTCAAATAAAATAGACTTTAAAACAAAACCCACCATAAAAGACACGGAAGGACATTATATAATGATCAAAAGGACAATCCACCGTTAGCACATAACCATAATAAATATCCACATTCCCAATGACAGGGCTCCAATATACATAAAACAAACTCTAACAGCACTGAAAAGAGAAATTGATAGTTCCACAATAATTGTAGGAGACTTCAACACACCACTCGTGGTAAAGGACAGAGCACCTAGAAAGAAACTCAACAAAGATACTGAAGATCTAAAGGCCACAATCAACCAACTTGACTACATAGACATGCATAGAACACTCCATCAACAGCAGCAAAGTACACATTCTTTTCCAACACACTTGGAATGTTCTCCAGAATAGACCACATCTTAGGCCACAGAGCAACCCTCAACAAAATCCAAAACACTGAGATAAAACAAAGCACCTTCTCTGATCACAACACCATAAAAGTTGAAATTAATAACAGCAAGATCAAGGAAAAAAATCAAACACATGGAAACTGAATAACACCCTGCTTAAAAACCACTGTGTAATAGAAGAAATCAAAGATGGAATTAAAAAATTCCTAGAATCAAACAAGAATGAAAACACATCATACCAAAACCTTTGGAACACAGCAAAGACAGTGCTCATAGGTCAATTTATAACAATACATGCACACATTAAAAAAGAAGAAAGGGACAAAATCAAAACATTAGTTACACAACTTGAACAAACAGAAAGAGAACAGCAAAAGAAACCCACAGCCACCAGAAGGCAATAAGGAAGATCAGGCCAGAAATAAATGAAATACAGAATAGAAAAATAATAGAAAGAATCAACAAAACCAAAAGTTGGTTCTATGAAAGGATCAACAAAATTGACAAACCACTGTCCAAAATGACAAAAGAAAAACAGGAGAGGATGCAAATTACCCAAATAAGAAATGAAATGGGGGACATTACAACAGACCCAACTGAAATAAAAAGGATTATAACAGAGTACTATGAAAAACTATACTCCAACAAATTTGAAAACCTAGAGAAAATGGAGAAATTTCTAGAAACATGCTACTTACCTAAACTAATACAAACAGAAGTCAAAAATCTCATAACAAGAGAAGAGATTGAAAAGGTAATAAAAATACTCCCAACAAAAAAAAAGCCCTGGCCCAGATGGTTTCACTAGAGAATTCTACCAAACATTCAGAGAAGAGCTTACACCTGTACTACTCAAACTATTTCAGAACATAGAAAACGAAGGGATACTTCCGAATTCATTCTGTGAAGCCAGCATTACCTGATACCAAAACTAGGCGAAGACACACACAAAAAAGAAAATTGCAGACCAATATCTCTCGTGATTATAGATGCAAAAATTCTCAACAAAATTCTAGCCAATGGAATTCAGCATTGTGTCAAAAAATAATACGCCAGGACCAAGTGAGATTCATACCATGTATGCAAGGATGATTCTTACAACATTAGAAAATCAATCAACATAATCCACCACATAAATAAAATGAAACAAAAGAATCACATGATCATCTCAATTCACGTAGAAAAGGCATTTGATAAAGTCCACCACCCATTCCTGACAAAAAAGGCTCTCAATAAAAAAAAGTATAGAAGGGAAACTCCTAAACCTAATAAACAGCATACAAAGCCAACAGACAACATCGTTCTTAATGGAAAGGCTGAAAACATTCCCCCTGAGAACAAGAACAAGACAAGGACACCCTTTATCCTCACTCCTGTTTAACGTTTTGCTGAATGTTCTGGATAGAGCAATAAGGCAAGAGAAAGAAATAAAGGGCATCCACATTGGTAAGGAAGAAGGAAAACTGTCCCTATTTGAAGATGATTTGATGTTATACATTGCTGTTGTTATTGTTGTGTGCTGTCCAGTCAATTCTGACTCATAGTGGTTCTATACAACAAAGTAGAACTGCCCCATAGGGTTTTCAAGGAGCAGCTGGTGGATTCAAACTGCTGACCTTTTGGTTAACCGCCTGAGTTCTTAACCACTTGACCACCAGGGCTCCAATACATACTATACTATACATACTATACATAAAGAACCCGAAAGACTCCACAAGAAAACTACTGAAACTAATAGAAAGATTCAGCAGAGTACCATGATACAAGATAAACATACAAAAATCAGTCAGATTCATATACACCAATAAAGAGAACTATGAAAAGTAAATCAGGAAAGCAGTACTATTTATAATAGCCCCCCAAAAAATAAATAAATAAAATACTTTGGAATAAATCTAACTAGGGTTGTAAAAGACCTATGCAAAGAAAATTACAAAACACTCCTGCAAGAAACCAAAAGACATCTACAAAAATATACCATGCTCATGGATAGGTAGACTCAACATTGTGAAAATGAAAATTCTACTCAAAGCAATCTACAAATACAATACAATCCTGATCCAAATAGCAACAATATTCTTTAATGAGACAGAAAAAAATAATCATTAACTTTATACGGGAAGGAAAGAGGCTCCAGGTAAGTAAAGCACTACTAAAGAAGAGTAAAGAAGGATTTGCACTACCTGACCTCAGAACCTACCATACAGCTATGGTAGTCAAAACTGCCTGCCATTGGTACAATGACAGACACATTGACCAATGGAACAGAATCAAGAACCAAGATCTTTGACAAAGGCTCAAAGTCCATTAAATGGGGGGAAAGACAGTCTTTTTAAAAAATGGTTCTAGCAAAACTGAATGTCTGTCACCAAAAAAATGAAACAGGACCCATACCTCACACCATACACAAAAACTAACTCAAAAGGGATCAAAGACCTAACCATAAAACCAAAAACTATAATGATTATAGAAGAAAAAATAGGATCAACACTAGAGGCTCTAATACACGGCATAAAGAGGATACAAACTATAACTAACAATGCACAAACACCAGAAGATGAGCTAGATAAGTGGGATCTTCTAAAAATTAAATACTTATGTTCATCAAAAGACTTCGTCAAAAGAGTAAAAAGAGAACCTACAGATTGGGAAAAAAAAAATTTGGTTATGACAAATCCAACTAAGGTCAAATCTCTAAAATCAATAGGAAAAATCCAATACCTTTACAACAACAACACAAATAATTCAATTAAAAAATGATCAGAAGATATGAACAGACACATAACCAAAAAAGACATTCAGGCAGCTAACTGACACGTGAGGAAATGCTCTCGATCACTAGCCATTAGAGAAATGCAAATCAATACCACAATGAGATACCATCTTACCCTGACATTACTGGCACAAATCAAAAAAACAGAAAATAAATGTTGGAGAGGCTGCAAGGAGATCGGGACTCTTTATGCACTGCTGGTGGGAATGCAAAATGGTACACCTATTTTGGACAATGATATGGCACTTCCTTAAAAAGCTAGAAATAAAAATACCATATGACTCAGCAATTCCACTCCCAGGAATATATCCTAGAGAAATAAGAGCTGTCACACGAATAGATGTAAGCATACCCATGTTCATTGCAGCATTATTCACAATAGCAAAAAGATGGAAACAAGCAAAAAGATGCCCACCAACAGATGAATGGATAAACAAACTATGGTACATACACACAATGTAATACTACTCAACGATGAAGGACAATGACGAATCTGTGAAACTTCTCACGACATACATGAATCTGGAGGACATTATGCTGAGTGAAATAAGTCACTCACAAAAGGACAAATATTATATGAGACCATATTGTAAAAACACAAGAATAGGTTTACACACAAAAAGAAACAATCTTTGATGGTTATAAGGGAGGGGAAGAGTGGAAAGGGAAAAACAATAGACAATAGATAAGTGGTAACTTTGGTGAAGGGTAAGACAGTACACAATACTGGGGAAGCAAACACAACTTGGCCGAGGCAAGGTAATGGAAGCTTCCATAGACACATCCAAACTTCCTGAGGAACTGAATTACTGGGCTGAGGGCTGGGGACCATGGTCTTGGAGGACATCTAGCTCAATCGGCATAACATAATTTATAAAGAAAATGTTCTACATCCTACTTTGGTGAGTAGCGCCTGGGGTCTTAAAAGCTTGTGACTGGCCATCTAAGATACAATACTCGTCCCAACCCATCTGAAACAAGGGAGAATGAAGAAAATCAAAGACACAAAGGAAAGATTAGTTCAAAGGACTAATGGACCACAACTACCACAGCCTCCACCAGACTGAGTCCAGCACAACTAGATGGTGCCTGGCTACCACCACCGATTGCTCGACAGGGAACACAATAGAGGGTCTCAGACAGAGTTGAAGATAAATATAGAACAAAATTCTAACTGACAAAAAAAGACGAGACTTACTGGTCTGACAGAGACTGGAGAAACCCTGAGAGTATGGCCCCCGGACACCCTTTTAACTTAGTACTAAAATCACTCCTCAGGTTTACCATTTAGCCAAAGATTAGACAGGCACATAAAACAAAACGAGACTAAATGAGCCCACCAGCCCAGGGGCAAGGGCAAGAAGGCAGGAGTGGACAGGAAAACTGGTAACGAGGAACCCAAGTTTGAGAAGGGGAGAGTGTTGATACATCATGCGTTGGCAATCAATGTCACAAAACAATATGTGTATTAATTGTTTAATGAGAAACTGCTCTGTAAACCTTCATCTAAAACACAATAAAAAAAACTAATGTTATTCACCATATTAACTCAATAAAAATAGAAACCATGTGATCATCTTAATACATGCAAAAAAAGCATTTGACAAAAAGCAATGTTAGTTCATGACATTTTTTAAAAAGAAAATTGGTAATAGAAGGAAATATCAATATCATAAAAAGCATTTTTTATAAAATAGACAGTTAACATTATAAAAGAAAAAATATATATGCTCACCATTAAAAGACTGAATGTGTAACGCCTTAGATCAGGAACAAGGACGTCCACTTTTACTATTTGTACTCAATGCTGAATTGGAGGTAGTAGCCAGTATGGTAAGGCAAGAAAACATAAGAAAAATCACATAGATTTGAATGAAGGAAGTAAGACTCTTTTTTTTCTGCAGAAGGCATGATCATATATGTAAACAATCCTAACAAATCTGAAAATAAAACCTACTGGAACTAATAAGTGAATTTAGCTAGGCAACAGGATTTATTGCTGTTGGGTGCCATTGAGTCAATTCCAGCTCATAGAGACAGCATCACCCATTGCCATCGAGTCAATTCTGACTCATAGCAACCCCGTAGAGACAGCATAGGACAGAGTAAAACTGCCCCACAGGGTTTCCTAGGAAGTAATCTTTATGGGAGCAGACCACCAGGTCTTTTCGCCCTTGGAGCCGTAAACATTATAGTCTACGAAACCCAGTGAGGCGCAGTTCTACCCTGACCTATAGGGTCACTGAGTCAGAATCAACTTGACGTCACACAACAACAAAAATCTTTACGAGATCAGATCACCAGATCTTTTCTCCCGCAGATCAGCTAGTCAGTTCCAACCGCTAACCTTTTAGTTAGCAGTTGAGTGCTTAATAATTGTGCCACGAGGGCTCCTTTAGGCAACAGAAGAATTACACAACTAATTTTATATCTATGTAGAATTCAAACAATTCAAAGATAACATTTTAAAAAATAATTACAGATAGTAATAAGTGCTCTAAAGACAATAAATACTATAATGCATAGGAGATTAATGGATGAGAGCGGCGATAGGGAAGTGCAATTCGAGGTGAGACCTAGAGGATAAGAAGAGACGTGCTCAGTGAAGAGCCTAGAGGAAGTGTTCTAGATAAAGAAGCAAAAAAATAAATAAATGATATAATTTGGATAACTATTTGATGGATGTTAAAAACTGTCATAATTAGCAGATTATTTAATTTTCTTCCTAGTTAAACCAAGCCAATCAAAATTATTAGAAGTTATCAAGGGATTTAGTACAGATCAATGACACAGTGGTTTACTCTTCCGACATGGATTGGACTGGACAATGAGTTGGAGAGGGATGCTGGCAAGGAGTGAGCTTCTGGGATCAGGTGGACACTTGAGACTATGTTGGCATTTCCTGCCTGGGGGGGAGATGAGAGGGTGGAGGGGGTTAGAAGCAGGCGAAATGGACACAAAAGAGAGAGTAGGGGGAGAAAGTGAGCTGTCTCATTAGGGGGAGAGTAACTGGGAGTGTGTAGCAAGGTATATATGGGTTTTTGTGTAAGAGATAAAAAGAAGAAGAAAAATAACACAGCGGTTTAACAGCACAGGCTCTACAGAAAGCCTTCACCTTGTTTTCATCTGGCTCCACTTCTTTTTAGATCTATAGCTTTGGTCTAGTTACTTAACTCCTCTATGCCTCCATTTCCTCATCTATAAAATGAGTTTAATAATGGCACATACCTTGGGTTGGCTTCAGGATTAAATGTTTTAAAATAGGTAAAGCTCTATGCCTGGCATGTAAAGTTTATGTGTTAATTATTTTTCTCTTGCGCCAGAGCAATAAAAAAATTCAAAAAAATATCATGAATAAAAATTACTCTTTATAATTCTATAAAATATTGTAAGGTACTATGATTTAACCCTAAATGCTAGAAATATCTGATGAAAGTTATAAAATATATGAAGAAAGCTATGAAATTTTACTGAATGATATGAAGTAAAAACTGAATAAATTGGTAACTACGTTTTAGATTTCAAGTCTCAACCTTATAAAGGTGTTAGTTCTCACCCAGGTTAATCTACAATTCAATGCAACCCCAAACAAAATCCCAATGGGGTGTTTCATAGGACTTGATACATTGATCCTCAAGTTCATCAAGAAGAGCAATGAAAAGAAACATACCCAGCAGATACTGTAATAATGACAAAATTACAATAATTAGAACAATGTAAAATTGGCTCAGGAACAGAAAAATAAAATAATGAAACTAAATACACTCTAGAAATGGAGCTAGTATTAATGAGAGTTCATACACAATAAAGGTAGCATTTAAAATTAGTTAGGAAAACTCAGCAGAGTTTTGACTGTCTACTTGAAAAAGAATTAAGTTAAATCTTTATCTCACATCATTCATAAAAATAAATTCTATATGGATTATTTAATAATAAACTACATTTAAAAAAATCAAACCCGTTGCCGTTGAGTCAATTCTGACTCATAGTGACCCTATGGGACAGAGTAGAACTGCCCATAGGGTTTCCAAGGAGCAGCTGGTGGATTCAAACTGCTGACCTTTTGGTTTGCATCTGAGCTCTTAACCACTGCGTATTAGGGCTCCATATACTGCATATATACTGGAAAATATAAAATATTTTTTAAATTCTTGAGGTGGAAAAAGCTTTTCTAAGCAAGATACAAAATCTAGAAAACCTAATGGGAGAGTGACAGCTTTGACTACTTCCTTAAATTTAAAAACAAAAAAAAGCTGGTATGATGAAAAATGGATAAATACAATATAAGTCGGTCTTGCTATAACATTAGCCGTTGATATTGGACTGCATCTGGAGATTTTATCACATTTAAAATTTCATTATTCTCTTGCTTGCATTCAGAATTAGAGTCCAATTTTTTTATCCATAGATTGCAAAACTATTTGGAGTCTAAAACTTGAACTGGAGGATGGGAAGGAGGAAAAGTATGTTTAGAAAAAGTGAGCGGGGGTATTTTAAAAATCTGGAATTTAAACATATATATTTAACCTCCAGGTAAAAGTAATCACTTTTATTTAATGACCTATTAAAAATGAATGTGATGCAAATGCAAACGTTAAGATTAACACAGATACCTAGAAGACAAAAAATAAAGTCATAATTTTCTGGTTTTCAACGAAGTAAAGATGCTTCCATTTCTTCTTTCTTTTTAAAAAAGAAGTATATCTTGGTACTTGCCATTTATTTATTATCCAACAATTATCACTTCACTTACTATTCCTCAAATACCCAAAAATTCTTTGTGCATTTTAACTTTCTTTTCCTGAAGGTCATTGACAGTGCAGATGATAAATCAAACAGTTGTGAAAGCATGGAGAACAGATAGCAGCCCAATACTCCATTTAATAGTCAAGGCCCAATTCTGCTTGGGACCTTGCACACCCAATGTCAGCTCGGAGAAATGCTGATACATTTTAATAAAATTCAGTGTATATCAGACTGGAAAGACACAGGAATCAGACCAAAAATAACTATCAGATTAGTTCACAGGCTAGAGTAACTCACACTTCGTCATCATAAGAAAAGATTTAAAGGACATCTTTTGGCTCTATCCTGCTTTATCAGAAAATATTTAAATCAATTAAGTCTAAGGTCCTAGTTTAGGATTGAGAGTTGTTTCAAGTGTCTTTTCCCTAGAAAATTCAAAATAACAATAGAGATATTGAAGGTCTCTACCTATTGGGAAGATAATACATTCAAAAAATGATTTTATAAATAATACAGCCCAGAAAACATTTCTATAAACTTCTTCTTCCCCTCTTCCTTACAGATCACCCAACTTAATTTCTGGAAGCATAACATAGCAGAAAATGAGTACAGACTTTGTCATCATTAAAGCATGGGGTCAAGGATACCAACAATGTCTGCCACACTGGAAAGTCTTCTCAAACAGCATCCCAGATACTAAATTCAAGAACCAGAGCTCTGAATTACTAAAGAGATGAGCAAAATCATTTACTCAGTGAGGACTCATGTCCTTGAAACCTAATTAACAGTTTGGGTTCTAACTAAATAACTAATTGGGCAAATTGCTGGGAGATGCTGAAAGAAGAAATTGCTATTAAACAAATATGGTTTTGATCAAATGAGCTAAGCTCCAAAGACTCCTGCTTCATGCTTCAGGAAGGAATATACATATCAGTGAATTAGTCCCAGGCTTCTTAATGTTCCAGTCTGGGGATTTTCTTTCAAGGGTTCCTTCCTTACACGATAAGGTTGCTGCTTACAGCAAAATATCGAAATGACACTTGAAAATACTGAAACTCTCCATGTATTGGAAAAATAATAAATATCACCGATAAATTCATAAATAATGCAACCTAGACAACATTTCTGTAGATTTTTTTCCTCTCCCCGTTCCCACTCCTTCAACTTACTTCCCTGAGGCATTTGAGGCAGTGACCAGAGTATTAAAAATGAAAGTGTAGCAAGGTAAGCGAAAAGGAGACAGCTATTCCTCTGGGAGGAGGGGGGGGAAGGAGTCAGCACTAACCAAAATATGCATCCCAATGAACACACAGAAAACCAGACTTTTACAGGATTTTCGGGTTTATTAATACTGAGAGAAAGGGGAGAAAGCAGGTGTTGATTTCCCCCACATACACAATGAAAAGAGATTTGGAATGGGAAAGATGAGTCACTGGTAGAATAGCAAATAAGACCTTTGCCAGCCTGACACCCAAAGTCGCTCTGACACAAGGGGCCACAGCACGCCACTTAGAATGATGTGTTTCCTGCCTAGGAAATGATACGGATGGCAGTACCTGACTGAGTGTAACAGTAGTATAATGGCAGGCTCTGAAGGCTGCTTTATTTGGTAATTGTTTCGGAATAGGTCTCTATTCTAGCTACATAATTTCTCACAGGGATGCTATATCATCTGCGGGCTTCAAGTTCTCTTCACCTGGAAAATGTAATCTACAATGAGGGGAAAAAGCGTACAACAGCATGACCATGATGTCTCTGCAAGACGAAAATGCCTGCAGTAAAGAAAGGCACACTGATTTAAGCGCCGCTGTCAACATTTGCTTCTTTAGGCCCCAAGGACCAATACGCTCTTGGAGGGAAGCAAATTTGGGTCTTATAGACAGACAAAGCTCCTAGAACTGATTATTCAGTCAAGTCCCCAGAAACTCCTAACACATTTCATATTTTTCAGTTTGAAAGAATGTACTACTTATTTACAAACCTCATTTCTCCCAGAAATATAATCCATCAACAAAAGTATCACATCAGCAAAAAAAAGTAGAACTAAATATTTTCCCTTTTACTGTTTCCTTTTCGGTGTCCTATACATTGATGTATGTCTAATATCTGGCTGCCCGTCTTAAAAAAAGCCATCGCTTGGCGGTACTGTTCTTAACCGATACAGTAATGACTCAGTAAAATGTTGCTGAGTTGGGATCTCAAACTTGTCCAATTCTGATAACCAGCATCACAACAGTGTTCATCCCTGTACAGTTTGTGTTTAGGGAACTGATCTAAGACAAATGTACCAGGAGAGATGAACATACAAATTCAAATTGTTCGGATGGGTTTCAGCTCTGTTTACAAGTTCGAATAGTTTGGTAAATTTACAATTTTCACCATGTCATTTGATATTACCAATTGGAATATAACATTGGTTTTAATGTTACAAATTGTCCTGATATTCATAGCCAATGACTCAGATCAAACTAGAACTAACAAGAGCCTTAGTCACTCATTCGAACCAACATTGATGCCTGCTATACCAATTTCTATGAACATATTTTAGAGCAAATTTAAAAAATGAAAAACTACACATACATTGAAGTGAAGGGAAGCTGATTAATCACAGACTGCTAGTCCAGGTCACACTTCACATATTCTGTTCCCTTTAGAATCCAGGCACTGTCCAAGGCCCAGGATACAAAACAGAATACAAAATCCTTAGTCTCAAAGACCTCTAGGTTTATTAAGAGAGAGAAGATAAAACAAAAACCTATATAAACCCATAATAAGGGTATAAAGACAGAAGCAACTGAGTAGTCAGGGGAGAAGAGAGGAGAGAAGCCTAACTCTTCCTCCAGAGGCTAGTGAAAGGACATGAAGATTTAAGCAAGTCTCAAGCACAAAATAACTCAGGCTCCTCATGGCATGTGGTAAGATTTCTGACTCAGAAAAAAATGGGGAGAGGATTAAATGAGGTCATTTATTGCAACAGATAAGCAACTTGCTCACTGTTGACATAAAACCTATGAACTTTTTTGGAACATAACCAGATTTCCTTGTAACAGGAGGGGAACCCAGGGCTCTCGACTTCAATTCCAGTCCTCTTTCCATTGGGTGGACCCTCAAACGGGTGCATCATCGGGTTTGGCTGCTGCAGCAGCTTGGCCTACACAGTGGGGTTCCTCCTTTTACGCCACAACATACATAAGGGATGTGCATCCATGTGAACCCAGGAAAAATAGGATTTCATCGGCCAACCCAGAGTGACATTTGGGTTACTATGCTGCCGTGATTAGATTCCAACTCCTCATAAGATACTGATTTCTCAGTCATCATGGTAGTGATCTCATTTGGTTGTTGCTGTTGCTAGGTGCCGTCAAGTGGGTTCCAACTCACAGCAACCCTATGCACAACAGAAAGAAACACTGCCTGGTTCTACGCAATCATTGTTGTGCTTGAGCCCATTGTTGCAGTCACTATGTCAATCCACCTCCGTGCTGGTCTTCTTTTTCACTGACCCTCGACTTTACCAAGCCTGATGCCCTTCTCCAGGGATTGGTCCCTCCTAATAACATGTCCAAAGTGCAAGAGACAAAGTCTTGCCATCCTTGCTTCTAAGGAGCACCTGGCCATATTTCTTTCAAGACAGATTTGTTCATTCTTCTGACAGTCAATGATATATCCAATATTCTTCACCAACACCATAATTCAAAGGCAACAATTCTTCTTCAATCTTCTTATTCATTGTGCAGCTTTCGCATGCATATGAGGTAATTGAAACCACCATGGCTTGGATCAGGTGCATCTTAGTCCTTCAAGTGACATCATGTCTTTTAATGCATTAAAGAGGTCTTTTGCAGCAGATTTGCCCAATGCAATATGTCGTTTGATTTCTTGACTGTTGCTTCCACGGTCATTCATTGTGGATCCAAGTAAAACAAAATCCTTGACAATTTCAATCTTTTCTCTGTTTATCAAGATGTTGCTTATTGTCCAGTTGTGAGGATTTTTGTTTTCTTTATGTTGAGATGTACTGCATACTGAAGGCTGTGGTCTTTCAGCAAGCCAGGTTGTGTCATCTGCATTACGCCGGTTGTTAATGAGTCTTCCTCTAATCCCGATGAGGCATTCTTCTGAATATAGTCCAGCTTCTCGGATTATTTGCTCAGCATACAGATTGAATAAGTATGGTGAAAGGATACAACCCTGACACACAATTTCTTGACCACACAGTATCCCTTTGTTCTGTTCCAATGACTGTCTCTTGGTCTGTGTACAGGTCCCTCATGAGCACAGTTAAAGTGTTCTGAAATTCCCATTCTTCAAAATGTTATCCGTAATTTGTTAGGACCCACACAGCCAAATGCCTTTGCATAGTCAATAAAACACAGGTAATCATCTTTCTGATAGTCTCTGCTTTCAGCCAAGATCCATCTGACATCATTAATGATATACCTTTTTCTACAACCTCTTCTGAAGCCGGTGTGAATTTCTGGCAGTTCTCTGTCGATGGAGGGAACTTACAGTTCTTGATGTTGGCAGTTCTCTACTGCAACTGCTCTTGAATGATCTTCAGCAAAATTTTAATTGTGTGTCATATTAATGGTATTATTCAATGATTTCCACATTCTGTTGCATCATCTTTGGAATGGGTACAAATACATTTGTTTGACGAGGTAGCTGTCTTCCAAATTTTTTCACATAGATGAATGAGCACCTCCAGCACTGACCCTGTTTGTTGAAACATCTCAGTAGGTATTCCTTCAATTCCTGGAGCCTTGTTTTTCACCAATGTCTTCAGTGCAGTTTGGACTTCTTCCTTCATACAATCAGTTCTTGATCATATGTTACCTCCTGAAATGGTTGAACATCAACTAATTCTTTTTGGTACAGTGACTCTGTGCATTCTTTCCATCTGTTTTTGATGCTTCCTGTGTCATTTAATAGTTTCCCCATAGAATCCTTCAATGTTGCAACTTGAGCCTTGAATTTTTTCTTCTATTCTTTCAGCTTGAGAAATGCTGAGCGTGTTCTTCCCTTTTGTTTTTCTAACTCCAGCTCTTTGCACATTTCTCTATGATATTTTACTTTGTCTTCAAGAGCTGCCCTTTGAAATTTTCTATTCAGCTCTTTCACGTTATCTTTTCTTCCTTTCACTTTTTCATCGGTAAAAAGCAAACAAAAAAATCCATTGCTGTCTAGTTGATGCTGACTCATAGTGACCCTCTAGGACAGAAGAGAACTTCCCCATAGGACTTCCAAGGCTGTAGTTTTTACAGCTGTATCTTTCTTCTGTGGAGCGGCTGGTGGGTTTGAACTGTTGACCTTTCAGTTAGCAGCTGAGCACTTTAACCACTGTGGAACCAGGGATCCTTTCTCATTGGGTAGAAACATTCAAATAAAGCAACTCTTTCCAACCTGAAGATTTGTTTAGTGTATTTATGCCAAAACCTTCTTCTCTCATTCCTCCCAACATCCCAACACTCCTTCTGGATTTTCCCCAGTGAACTTCATCATATAAACCCATTTCTGCTTTACGCTCTTCCCTCCGAGTTTACACTGATAAGAAAGTCCTTATGAAGTAATAAGCAATAAAGTGCAGCCTCAAAAGCCATTCTATTTTAAACCCGAACTAAGCGCTGAAGGACAATAGCAAAGGGAATTCATATAGTATTTTAACTGCTGTTGTGGAACACACTCATCATACTACAGTTCCCTCACCACCTGCTCCCCCCCACCATGTCTTTCAAGACACTCTTTACAGTAATACACTCAATTATAACCCTTAAGGAAAAACACGGGTGTGGAGGGAAAAGCCATTCACTCTAGAATCCAAATTTCATCCCTTTATCCCCTCCCACTCCAAAATCCAGGTATTATTACATAATATCATTTATAAAGGCCCTAATAGGTCCTGTCATACCTCTCACTAAAATAGAAATATTTTTTCCTTTTCACTGGAATAAATGGGACCTCTGTGGTTATCGTTCTCACATGAGATATGATAAGGTATCCATGATACTTCAGAAATATGAACTGTCTACCAAAAAGAAGAGAAATCACTTAACATCCTTAAATACCTTGTTCAAAATTCCTTTGTTGAGGAATCATGATTGCTTATGTTCTATATTTCTGTTGAATTAGAAAAAATGGAACAGAATAGAAAACCAGAAATAGCCACTCATATATTCATCCATGCATCTGATGTGCCATTTGTACTATGTACCAGGCATTGACCTGGATGCTTGGAATATATCAGTGTACAAGACAGACCAAGATGTCTGTCATCACAGGTCTTACATTCCAGCAAAGTGATCCTGGGTTTAGGAAAGAAGTGTCATTGCAAGGAGAAGAAAGGATGAACCTGTCAACAAACCTTGGGACAATTGTTCATTCATTTCAAATAAAATAAAATTAGATCCCTACGTCACACTAGACATAAAAATCAGTAATGGGTAGAAACTTCAGGATAAAATATGGAAGTTTCCATAGAAACTTAGGACAGGAAGGAATTTCTTAAATGAGACGCAGAACAAAATCCATAAAGAAAATATTGTTATATTTAACTACATAATAATTAAAACTTCTGTGAACAACAACAAAATACAAGCCACAGACCAGGAGAAGATTATTAACAAGGCACATTATCAGGAAAGAATTTGTGTCCAGAAAACAAAACATCTTTCTACAAACTGATGGGAAATAAAGATTAAAAGCCTATTTTAAAAATGGTCAAAGAATATGAGCAGCAACTCATAGAAGAGAAAACCTGGGTTGTCAGTTAAGTTACGAAAAGTTCAACCCCTAACTTTACAAGAAAAATGTAAATTAAAAGAGAAATGAGATGCAATTTTATACCCATTAGATTGGCAAACATTTTAAAGTCAGACAATCCCAGGTGCTAATGAAGATATGGAGCAATATGATTTCTCACACACTGCTGGGAAGATGAGATTGGTACAGGTACATTATAGAGTAATTTGGTGATACCTAGTAAATTTAAAGATGCTGAGCTTATACACCTTCCCAAGGATTTTGTTCCTGTGGAGACACTTGTGTGTGTGTGCACAAGACACTTGCATAAGAGTATTCTTTGCATCAATGTGTGTTACAGCAAAAGTTGGGAAACAAATGCCATTAACTAGGAATGAGCCCTGTGGCATAGTGGTTAAGAGCTACGGCTGCTAACCAAAAAAAGGTTGGTAGCTTGAATCCACCAGCCACTCTTTGGAAACCCTATGGGGTAGCTCTATTCTGTCCTATAGGGTCACTATGAGTCGACGTTGACTTGATGGCAATGAGTTTAGATAGATTGTGGCATATTTAACAATTGAAAACAGCAGCTGCTAAAATGAATATACTGGTGTCACATATAACTTACATGGAGGGACCTCAGAATGAATGTCTTTCCACAACTCATCCAGTTTTTGGTCATTAGTAAATTCAATGTGTCAAATCTATTTTTGAGATGGTCCTAAATTCAGGTGGGATATATGCAAAATTGTACTTTGCTTCTCACGGACTTGTTCTAATTTTCTTCAGTTTCAACTTGAACTTGCATATGAGCAATTGATGATCTGTACTGCAGTCGGCCCCTGGCCTTGTTCTGACTAATGATATAGAGCTTTTCCATTGTCTCTTCACACAGATGTAGTTGATCTGATTTGTGTGTATTCTATCCAGCAAGGTCCACGTGTATAAATATATATATATATATATATATATATATATATATATATATATATATATATATAGGCACCATTTATGTTGTTGAAAAAAATATATTTGCAATGAATAAGTCAATGGTCTTGTAAAAGTCTATCATGCAATCTCCAGCACCATTTCTTTCTCCAAGGCCATATTTTCTACATACCAAACCTTCTATTTGTTTCCAACTTCACATTCCAATCATCAGTAATAATCAATGCATCTTGATTGCATGTTTAGTCAATTTCAGACTGCAGAAGTTGGTACCAAAAAGAATCAGTCGACCTTCAGCCATTTCAGAGAGTAGCATATACTCAAGAAACAATGGTACTGAAGAAAGAAGTCCAAGCTGCGCTGAAGATATTGGCAAAAAACAAGACTCCAGGAATTGATAAAATACCAACTGAGATGTTTCAACAAATGAGTGCAATGCTGAAAGCACTCTCCTGTCTGTCAAGAAATTTAGAATACAGCTACCTGGTCAAATGACTGGAAGAAATCCACATTCTTGCCCATTCCAAAGAAAGGTGATCCAACAGAAGGTGGAAGTTACCAAACAGTATCATTAATATCACACACAAATAAAATTTTGCTGAAGATAATTCGAAAATGATCATAGCAATACATCGACAGGGAACAGCCAGAAATTGAAATTGGAGTCCAAGAGGACATGGAACAAGGGATATCATTGCTGATGTCAAGATGGATTTTGGCTGAAAGCAGAGAATATCAGAAAGATGTTTACCTGTGCTTTATTAACTATGCAAAGATATTTGACTGTGTGGATCATAACAAATTATGGGTAATGTTTCAAAGAATCGTGCTCATGAGGAACTTGCACATAGGCCAAGAGGCAGTGGTTTGAACAGAACAAAGGGGTACTGCATGGTTAAAATCAAGAAAGGTGTACATCACATCCATGTTCATTGCAGCATTGTCCACAATAGCAAAAAGATGGAAACAACCTAGATGCCCATCAACAAGTGAATGGATAAACAAACTGTGGTATATACACACAATGGAGTATTACACAACGATAAGGAGCAACAATGAATCTGTGAAGCATCTCATAATATGGATGAATCTGGAGGGCATTATGCTGAGTGAAATAAGTCAATCACAAAAGGACAAATATTGTCTGAGACCACTACTGTACTGAAAGGTTTAAACACAAAAAGAAACAATTTTTGATGGGAAGGGATGGAAATGGAAAAACACTAAATAGACAATAGATAAATGGTAACTTTGGTGAAGGATAAGGCAGTATGCAATACTGGGGAAGCCAGCACAACTTGTACAAGGCAAGGTCATGGAAGCTCCGTAGACACATCAGAACTCCCTGAGGGATTGAATTGCTGGGCTGAGAGCTGTGGGGACCATGGTCTCAAGGAACATCTAGCTCAAATGGCATAACAGTTTATAAAGAAAATGTTCTACATTTTACTTTGGTGAGTAGTGTTTGGGGTCTTAAAAGCCTGTGAGAAGCCATCTAAGACACTCCACTGGTCTCACCCCTTTGGGAGCAAGGAAGAATGAAGAACACTAAAGATACAAGGGAAAGATTAGTCCAAAGGACAAATGGACCATATCTAACATGGTCTCCACCAGACTGAATCCAGTACAGCTAGATGGTGCCCAACTACCACCACTAACTGCTCTGACAGGAGTAACAGTAGAGGGTTCCAGACAGAACTGGAGAAAAATGTAGAACAAAATTCTAACTCAAAAAGAAAGATCAGACTTGCTGGCCTGACAGAGACTGGAGAAACTCTGAGTATGGCCCCTGGACAGCCTTTCAGCTCAGTAACTGAAGTTACTCCTGCAGTTCACTCTTCAGCCAAAGATTGGACAGGCCCATAAAACAGAATGAGACTAAAGGGGCACACCCCTGGGGCAAGGACCAGAAGGCAGGACGGAACAGGAAAGCTGGTAATAGGGAACCCAAGGTTGAGACATGTCATGGGGACACTAACCAATGTCATAAAACAATATGTGTACTGTTTAATGAGAAACTAGTTTGTTCTGTAAACCCTCATGTAAAGTACAATAAAAAAAAATCAAGAAAGGCGTGCATCACATCCATGTTCATTGCAGCATTGGTCACAACAGCAAAAAGGTGGAAACAACCTAGATGCCTATCAACAAATGAATGGATAAACAAACTATGGTACATACACAAATGGAATACTACTCAACTATAAAGAACAATGATGAATCTGCAAAGCATCTCACAACATGAATGAACCTGGAGGGCATTATGCTGGGTGAAATAAGTCAATCACGAAAGGACAAGCATTGTATGAGACCACTACTATAAAAACTCATGAAAAGGTTTACACACAAAAAGGAACAATCTTTGATGGTTACAAGGGAGGAGAGGGGTGGGGAAAGAAAACCAGTAAATAGACAATAGATAAGCATTTTATGGACCTTACTGGTCTGACAGAGACTGGAGAAACTCCAAGAGTATGGCCCCTGGACACCCCTGTAACTCGGTAATGAATTCACTCCTGAGGGCCAAAGATTAGACAGTCAAAGATTAGACAGGTTCATAAAACAAAATGAGACTAAATGGACACACTAGCCTAGAGGCAAGAACAAGAAGGCAGGAGAGGACAGGAAAGCTGGTAATAGGAAATCCAAGTTTGAGAAGGGGAGAGTGTTGACATGTCATGGGGTTGACAACCAATGTCACAAAATAATATGTGTACTGATTGTTTAATGAGAAGGTAGTTCTGTAAACCGTCGAAAGTAGAATTAGAAAAAAAAAAGAAAGATATGTGTCAGGGTTGTATCCTTTCATCATACTTATTCAATCTGTATGATGAGCAAACAATCTGAGAAGCTGGGCTATATGAAGAAGTACACAGCATCAGGATTGCAGGACGGCTCTTAACAACCTGTGATATGCAGATGACACAACCTCGCTTGCTGAAAGGGATGTGAACTTGAAGCACTTCCTGATGAAGATCACAGACTACAGACTTCAGTATGGATTACACTTCAACATAAAGAAATAAAAATCCTCACAATTGGTCCAATAAGCAAGATAATGATAAATGTAGAAAATATTCATTTTACTTGAATCCACAATCAATGCCCATGGAAGAAAAAAAAAAAATCAAACGACGTAGTGCATTGGGCAAATTGGCTGCAAAAGATCTCTTTAAAGTGTTAAAAAGCAAAGATGTCACTTTGAGGACTAAGATGTACCTGCCCCCCCCCCAAAAAAAGCCATGATATTTTCAATCACTTCATTTTTTTCATAAGCATGCAAAAACTGGACAATGAACAAGGAAGACCAAAGAATTGATACCTTTGAAATACAGTGTTGGCAAAGATATCAAATATATCATGGACTACCAAAAGAAAGAACAAATCTGTCTTAGAAGTACAACCAGAATGCTACATAGAAGAGAGGATGGTATGACTTCATCTCATGTACTTTGGGCATGTTATCAGGAGGGGCCAATTCCTGGAGAAGAACATTGTTATGGATTGACCTGTGTTCCCCCAAAATATGTGTCAACTGGGTTAGGCCATGATTCCCAGTATTGTGTGGTTGTCTTCCATTTCATGATTGATGTGATTTTCCTATGTGTTGTAAATCCTACCTCTATGATGTTAATGAGGGGGGAGAGGTGGTAGTTATGGCAATGAGGCAGGACTCAATCTACAAGATTGGATTGTGTCTTGAGGCAATTACTTCAGGATATAAAAGAGAGAAGGGAAGAGAGAGATAGGGGGACCTCATATCACCAAGAAATCAGTGCCAGGGGCAGAGTGCACCCTTTGGACCTGGAGTCCCTGCACAGAGAAGTTCCTAGTTCAGGGGAAGATTGACGAGAAGGACCTCCCTCCAGAGCCAACAGAGAAAGCCTTCCCCCGGACCTGATGCCCTGAATTTGGACTGCTAGCCTACTTTACTGTGAGGAAATAAATTTCTCTTTGTTAAAGCCATCCACTTGTGGTATTCTGTTATAGAGGCATTAGATAACTAAGACATAAATCATGCTTGGTAGAGGGTCAGCAAAAAAGAGGAAAACTCTCAACAAGATGGATTGACATAGGTGCTGCAACAATGTGCTCAGACATAGCAATGATTGTGAGGCTGGCACATGATGGGGCAGTGTTTTGTTCTATTGTACATAGGGTTGCAATGAGTCAGAACTGCCTCAACAGCACTGAAGAACAACAAGAATTCGTAAGTCATATCTTTCAAGAATAATCTCTAATTCGCAAGGATATTTAAACTTTTTTATATGTTTAACTTGTATCAGTGAGTAATATAGTTGCCTTTTGATCACCTAGAACTTTGCTTCTCTAACTTTAATATGCATACAAACCACATAGAGATCTTGTTGAAATGGAGATTCTAATTCGGTAGTTCCAGGGTGAGGATTGAGAGTCTGCATTTCTAACAAGCTCCTGTGTGATTATGATGCATCACCTTTGAGCAGCAAGGAACTCGAGTAAATTTTTCAAGAAGAGTTTGTAAGTATTAGATTTCCTGATCTTTGCACATTTGAGAATATCTGTGTTTTGTCTACGCACATGAATAACATGTTCACTAGGAACAGAAAACTTGAAGCACAGACTTTCAAACCTCTTTGGTAAGTGCTCAACTATCTTCCAGCATTTTATGTTGCAGGGGATATTGAGGCCCACCTTATTTGAGCCCCTTTAAACACAGAACCAAGTGTTTTTCCTGCCTGGAAGCTTGCACAAGATTTTCTATACCACATGAATTCAAATATTTTACCAGAAAAAAAATGTATATGTGTTCCTACTTTTATTTAATTTGGTCAATAACACAGTGAGCACTTTCAATTTGAAATTAATAATTTTTTCAAGACTATGAAAATATTCTTTTTCTTCATTCCTAATTATGGCTTCTGCCTGGCTTTTTATATTTTTCTTTACCAAGAATTCTTATTTTCCCTAAATTCTTCTTTATTCTCTATACTTACCAATTTCATGAATCATAATTGGAGATTTTAATATTCTACTGTCAATAATTGATAGAATGACTAGACAGAAAGTCAGTAAGGACATAGAAAACTAGAATGATACTATCAATCAACTTGACTTAACTGACATTTATACAATGGGATTCTGTGCATGCTTATATTGGAATACACTACAACAGTGAAAATGAAAGAACTATGGCTACACTTATCAACTTTGAAGAATCTTAGAAACAAGACTGGGGGATATATTTGGAATGGGAGAATAAAGTAACAATAAAAAAATACATATGGGACTGCCCCGATAGGGAGCACAAGAGACAACCCCTGAGGGAGCAGGAGAACAGTGGGTTGCAGACCCCAAATTCTCAAAAAGACCAGACTTAATGGTCTGACTGAGACTAGAAGAATCCTGGTGGTCATGGTCCCCAGACCTTCTGTTGACCCAGGACAGGAACCATTCCTGAAAACAACTCATCAGACATGGAAGGGACTGACAATGGGTTGGAGAGAGATGCTGATGAAGAGTGAGCTACTTGTATCAGGTGGACACTTGAGACTGTGTTGGCGTCTCCTGTCTGGAGGGGAGATGGGAGGGTAGAGAGGGTTAGAAACTGGCAAAATTTTCACGAAAGGAGAGACTGGAAGGAAGGAGCGGGCTGACTCATTAGGGGGAGAGTAAGTGGGAGTATGGAGTAAGGTGTATATAAGCTTATATGAGACAGATTGACTTGACTTGTAAATTTTCACTTAAAGCACAATAAAAATTATTTTAAAAAAATACATATGGCATATAAAAAACAAAGAGCAAAATGGTGGATGTAAATTCTACCTTATTAGTATTTATATTAGATGTTAATGGAATGGTGACCCCCCAAAAAAGAAATATCCACACCCTGATTCCCTAAACTAGTGCATGTTACCTTATTTGGAAAAAGGATTTTTGTGGATATAATTAAGGATCTTGAGGTGAGATCAGGATGGATCAAATAGACCCTAAATACAATGATATGTGTCCTTATAAAGAAAATAAGAATTCTTGGTAAAAATAAATAAATAAAGAGACAAAGAGAAGAAACAGAGAAGAGAAGGAAGTATGTGATCACAGAGGCAGAGGCTGGAGTGCAACAGTCATAAGTCAAGGTATGCCAATAACTATCAGAAGCTGGAATAGGCAAAGAATGGATTCATCGCTAAAGCCCCCAGAGGGAACATGACCTTCTAAAATTTTGGACTTCAAAAACTGTGAGAATAAATTTCTGTTGTTTTAAACTACGAAGTTCACGGTAATTTATTACAGCAGCCTTGAGAATCTAATATACATTCCAAGCAAAAGGCAGAGCTTGGCAGGATAGATTTGAAAAAAAAAAGAAATGATCCAACTATATGAGACAGATTTTAGATTCAAAGACACAAAAGGTTTGAAGGAAAAAGGATAGAAAAATATACCCTGTAACAGTAACCAAAAGAGAACTAGAGTTCCTATACCAATATCAGACAAAGTATACATTAAGACAAAAAATGTTACTAAAGAAAAAGAAGAGCATGCTAAAATGATTTTTTTAAAGGCAATCTATCAGTAAGACATAACAATTATAAACATATATGTACCTAACAACGAACCCTCTAAATACATAAAGCAAAACTACTATAACTGAAGGCAGAAAAAGACAACTGAAAAGTAATCTTTGAAAATTAAATACATCGCTTTAATGGACAGAACAACTAGGCAGAAGGTCAACAAAATTATAGAACACTTGAACAACACTATAAACCAACTAGACCCAAAAGTCATCTATAAAACACTCTGGCCAACAACAGCAGAATACACATTCCTTTCAAGCACCATGGAACATTCTCCAGGATAGGCTGTACACTACAGCATAAAACAAGTCTAAATAAATTGAAAGAACTGAAGTCATACAAAGTATGTTCTATGACCACAATAGAATTAAATAGAAATCCGTAACAGAAGGAAATTTGGGTAATTCACAAATATGTGGAAATTAAGCAACACACTCATAAATAACCAATGGATCAAAGAAGAAACTAGAAGGGAAGTTAGAAAATACTTTGAGATGAATGAAAACAAAATTGATAGGATGCAGTTAAAGCAGTGCTTAGAGGTAAAATTATAGCCGTAAATGTCTATATTAAAAGAGAGTAACTACACTGATGGGATAAGATATATGGAATATTAATACTTGTTCCTAGTTTTTAATGTTTCTTTTTGAGCTTCCCCCACCTATTCCTCAAGGTGTCCAGACCATTCCGCATTCATTATTCCTGACATAAAATAATAACAATAGTATCTAACATTAATTGAATTGTTACTTAGTCGTAAGAACTTTATCCATATTAAATCATTTCACCATCACAACAACCTATTATCATGTATTTTAACAACGAGGTAGTTAAGACACAGAGAAGTTAAGTAACTTCTCCGAGGTCACAGAGCTTATAACCGAAAGTAAGTGAATGAAATCTAGGAAGTCTGACATCCAGAGAAAGGGTGAACTCAGAGAAGGACCCAATTCTTGGACTCTGAGTTTCAAAATGAACATTTAAAACTCCTAACGTAGACCAGGAGTTGGCAAACTATGTTCTGTGGCCTGTTTTTGTATGGCCCATGAGCTAAGAATGGTTTTTAATTTTTTTAATGAGTGCAAAATATCAAAAGAAGAATATTTCACAATACACAAAAATTATATGAAATTATCATCAGTTTTGTGAATTTTAGTTAGAATAGAATCTGAATACCTTCACTTGTCATACAAAGGGTAGTCATATGGCTTAGCAGTGGCTGCTATTTTGTTGTTGTTGTTTTTGTTATGGCAGCCCTATGTAACTAAGACAGTTTCTCCTCATTCCTTCTTTTTTGTTCTCATCTTTTTCTTTCTCTCTCTCTCTTTTTTTATTTTTATTTGTAATTTAGAAGATTCTTTATTTTGATGAGTAGGTTTGTTGACTTTCCTTGTGGTTACCTTGAAATTTACCCTTGTCTTCCTAGGTTTGAACCAGTCTGTTATTACTTGATATCAGCTTGCCTTCCTCTCCACTAGAAAATTCTATACCCACGCCATTTATTCCCTCTTTTGTTGTTGTCATCTACAGGTTAACCTCTCTGGTTCCCTGCTGTAAACCTTTTAGTTTTGTACACTCCTCGAGAGATCATTTCCTAGGTTGGTATCTGGCTGGCACAATCCTGCATCCTAGATTCAGGCTGTGGTCTGATGTTGTTTGTTTTCCAACTGAAGGACTCCCTTTAATAATTCTTGTAAGTTTGGTTTGGTTTTTTCATATTCCCTTAATTTCTGTTTGTCTGGAAATGTCCTAATTTCATTATCATATTTGAACAAGAATTTTGTAAGATATGTTATTCTTGGTTGGCAATTTTTTTTTTCTTTCAAGGTTTTGTATGTTATCCCATTGCCTTCTTGGCTGCATGGTTTCTGCCAGACAATCAGAGCTTAGTCTTATTATTTCTCCTCTGTACATGACTTTTTGTTCTTCTTGAGCTGCTCACAGAATTCTGTCTTTGTCTTTGGTTTTAGTGAGTGTGATTATGATATGCCGTAGTAATTTTCTTTTGGGGTTTGTCTTACATTGGATTCATTGAGCTTTTCATCTTTCATATTAGGAAAGTTTTCTGTCAGCAATTCTTCAGTGATCCTATATTTTCCATTTTCCCCAGCTGTTCTGGAACTCATACTTGCAAATTTTTGCTTTTGATCATATCCCACATAATTCTCAGGGTTTTTTCATTTTTCTTTATTGTTTTTGTCTGATTTTTCCTCAAACAGCATTGTAGCCAAGTGTTCATTTTCAGTTTCGCTGATCCTGTCTTCCATTGTTTCAGAACTGCTCCTCAGACTTTCTATGACGCTGTCCATTTCTGAAATCTTATTATTTTTTGGATTTCTAATTGTTGTTTTTGTGTGGTTTCTAGCTGTGAATTTATGTTGGCATTTTGTTTCTCTATTATTTTCCCGAATTCTTCCATTTTTTTGTCTGTATTTTCCATGAATTTGTCTATTTTTTCCTCATTTTTGTCTGCTTTTTGCTTCAACTTTTGGATAGCTCTGAATATTAGAGATTTGAATTCCCTATCAGGTAGTTCTAGTGCCTTTTCTTCCACTGGAAAGTCATCTGGTGTTTTATTTTGGATGCCTAATGGAGACATCCTGTCCTTTTCCTTTTTTTTTTTTTTTTTTTGATATTGTTTGCTGTCTTCAGGACATTCAGTAGTTATTTTCTTCATTTATTGACTGTAGATTTGTTTACTTCATCCTGGCTTCTTGTTTTACTTGGTTATGTCTGAGCAGGGGGCCTGTGCATTCTTTGTTTTTTGCTCGTCTGTGGTCATGATACTTTTCACCTCCTTGTCCAATGGGCAGGGCTCAGCTATAGTGCAGCAGGGCAGGTCTACCTGAAGGGGACAGACTAGGATGGGTTGTTTGTGGCTCGTACTAGGGACGACAGGGTGGGCCAGGAATCAGCACATGGCAGGTTCCAGTAGTCCATGTCTGCGCTGCTCAGGGGTGTGATGTTCAGCACATAGTGCAGGTAGGTAGGAAAGAGGGTCGAGGTTGTGATGCGTGGAGCTAAGATTAGTATGGCAAAGAGGAGAGAGAGAAGAGAAAAGGAGGAGCCAAATACAAGCAAACAAAAAAGGTGTTAAGGGAGCTAGCCATTGGAATGGAGAGATAAGAAACTGAGAAATGGACCAAAAAAGGGAAAAATAAAATAATAATAACAATAAATAAATAAAAGTTAGAAAGAAAAAAAAGAACCCCCTCCCCCCCAGGGATCCCACTAGTGTGGCTGCAAGACCAGGGAAGTGGCTCTCAGGCCTCACAGTACAGCCAGGCTAGAAGGGGTAGAGATGTCACGCAGCATCAGGTATTCAGAAGACAGGAAAGAAGGTAAGTATAGACAGACAAGAAACTGATAAATGAAGAAAGACAAAAAAGAAAAAACAAATGCCCGAGGGATTCAACTGATGCAGCTGATAGACTAGGGAAGTGGCTTCCAAGCTGCACAGTACAGCCCACCTAGACGGGCTCCCAATCTGCAAAAAGAAAACAAATAAACAAAGAAAAAAAAGCCCAAAGGCTCCCAGCAATGTGGCAGCGTGGGCCAAGGAACCAGTTCCCCAGCCGAGCAGTGCCTTTCAAGAATAAGCAAAGATGTCACATGGACCCAGGTGTTCAAGAGAAAGGAGGATGAGGTGGTGAGAGGCACGGAAGAAACTAAAAGAATCAGAAAAAAGGAACACCCGCAAAAAATATATGGCACTCAGGGAGCCAGCCAGTGTGGGTGGGGTGAATCCAAGCAGCACGGGGTTGAAGCTGGTGCCTCCAGCCAAGAGGCTGCAGCTGGTGGGAAGCAGAGGAGGCCAAGGAAGTGAGAAGAATGGTAGTGGATGGGAAAGTGTATATTAGTGATTACTGAGTGCTCTGTCTTCTTCGGGGAGCTCCATGAAGCTGCTTTCCTGTATTCCCTGTCTGTTGATCTCTGACAGAAGTCCAACATGGCGAAGCCACGCTGCCTTAGCTGACAGGGGACTTCCACCTGTATCTCTCCTCACTCTCTGTTCTCTGTCAGTTTCTTATTCCATTCAGTGCTTAGCTGAGTTCTTTATCTTTTCATTTGATGGTTAGGGTTCTGGGATTGATGTTTGTCTCTGTTTTACTTAGTTTTTCAAGTCTTTGCTGTGGAGGGACAGCGTGGTGTTTCCATCTGTAGCACCATACTGGATCCGCCTTATGGCTGCTATTTTTTGAGCTCAGAGCCAAAACTGAAATTTGTCTGAACTAGAAGAACTGTCCTCAACCACTATTATCAAACACTGAATGGGCTTTGGAAATTAGTTTTGCTGAAGATCTTATGTTTCTGAACTTAAAAAGCTTTTCTTCAGATTTCTAGCTCCGGCCATGGTAGCATAGACGTTATTGGGTTAACCCTCCTGCTGAACGTAATTATGAAAACTGGACAACTTTTTGTTTTTAAATCATTTGGAGGCACTATAGAGCAACTTATGCAGGCAGTGTTTATGGGGCTATGTGTTCCTTGAGAAAAGGGAAACAGAAAATGAATTCTACAATAGCCTTTGCTTTTTTTCTGAGGGTGTTTCCTAATTTGAAAAGCTGAGGAGTAAATGGAGCCTGAGCAAACACAGTGGTCTTACTGGAAAGAGGAGGCACAGGTCCAAGCCTGAGCAGCTAAAGAGATTAAAATATGAGGGCAAAGTCTGAGAGAGCAGAGGACCACTGAGAAGTGGGCCTCCAAATCTGCAAACAACTTCTTCTCCAATAGTCAATTAACAGCTGGGCTGTATGTGTATAGGATTATACTATACAACCCAACAGAAATCAGCAGCTAGGAAGCTAAAAAGCTAAGCACAAAGCTGAGCAGCTCCTGATGTTGGGAAAACAGGAGTTGGAGCTCAAGAACTCAGCCAAGTTAGAGGTGTTAGAATTTCTACATGAGGCAGAGAGCCACACCCTAGGTATAAGGAGCATATCCTAGAATTAAAGACAAAATTTAAGCCCTAAAAACATGCCAATCATTTACAGGGTCAACATAAGTTGCTGTATTCTTTCCTCTGCCAAAAATATTGATTCTCTTTGGTCCACTTAGCCCAGCATATGATCTATTTTGGTATGGTCTATTATCAGTGGTGTGGTGGTAAATGTTTAACTGGCTCTCCAAGGAAGTGTAGGAAATCCTGATTCATAGCATTTGCCTACTTCCATAACATAAATACTTTCCCCATGGCCAGTTCTAAGCTACCAATGTGACATGACTGAAAGCAGATTTGGGAACAGAAGAACACAATCAAATCTTGTTAGCTGGTGAGCTGGCTCTAGCACATCACTGTAATCATATAGCCTAAACCCTACATTTTACAACTTTAAATTCAACAGGAAGAATGATTTTATGAGCACAAATACATGTTAAACTTATCATTTCTTTCTATATTTGGAGAGGTTGAATTCATTTGCATAATTTCCTCTTCTTAGAAATTGTCTTTGCTATAACATAATATGATTCTTAAATATTTACCTTTGCTGGGGGGCTATAGCAGGAGTTTATCTCATTCAAAGAAAAACAAAAAAGTGACTTGGACACCAATGAATAATTTTTCCATTGATTTACCTTAAATGGATGTTGATTAAACACATTTCAATTCAACAAATATTTATGGAATGTGTCCTCTATTTAAGGGACTCTGCTATGTAATGAACGGTTTCTTGTTTCTTCAATTATTCTTATCAAAACAAATATTCAACAGCCTAAAAGAAAACTTCTTTAAGGAAATATTTATATCTCAAGGTTGAATGGAGGCAGAGAGAAAATGACTAAAGCAAAGAGTAGGGATGTAACAAAATGCATGGTGGAGTTGAAAGATTAGAAACTGGAAATACTGTGAATCTAAGTCTCTGCCTGTTCTTGATGTGGTGTATGAACTCAGTTTGAAATCATCCCCACAGTGACCTGTGATTGAAAGAGAAAACATTGCCATTCTGACTTCACGAAATTGGCATCTTATTACCTTATTTGTGGCCCTCTTCCTTTGTCAGGGAAAAGTCAGCCAGGTCCTTCTAGGCTGTTCACATAGGTTTAAATGACCTTGTTTTCTAGCACTTAGGAAAAACATCTTTCTTTTTCTCCTGAAACCCTTGGCCTATAATGCATCCACTCCACAGCGCAGCCTCTCTTTGAAGAGGAAAGATCCTATTTGTTTCTCTGCAGGTGATGGCTTGTTTGACCTTTGCATCTTGACGTACAAAAACATGTACACCTACTCCTCACTGATCGACTATCTCATTATCAGACATTTCACATTAATGACAATAGGGAAAAAATCTATTATCTGATTATTTTGCTTGTTAATGAGGAGCCAAGGCAGAAGGGGGGAGTAGGAGTGCAAGTTTTGCGAGAGGGAGTGAGATCTTTTGGGCCACCAGGCCACTGGAGGTTTGTATTACCTGGGTCAGTTGGAGGAGTCAGTCTGGACCAGCAGCTAGTACAGGGGCAGGCAAGTGGTGCACAGGAGGCACACAGGAAGCTGGGGCAGCCGGGCTGAAACAAGATGGCAGAAGTTAAGCTGCAGGATTTGGGCAGGAGGCTTGGAAGTTGCTTCCTCCCAAGAGGCTTCTCTGCCACCTCCACAGCCTCCACCAGGCCTCATCTGCCAAAAATCCCAGGAGCTGCCCATCTCCAGGCCAGAGGAGCAAGAAGGTGGAGAGGTAAGACATATGGGTCCGTGTGGAGGCCTGGAGCGTGGCCAGGTAATGGTGGGCCCCTGCTGCTCCAGAGGCAGCAGGTAACCCCTGACTAGCACCACCAACATCCCCCCTCACCTTGGGGGCCATACAATTAGATGGAAGGTGTGGTGGGGAAGGAGAGCCCTCTACCAGGCACATCCCTAATCACACCGGGGGTGCCCAACAGGTAGTGAACAGCTGTGGGGTGGAGAATGGGACACCAGTGCTGAAGATGGCTGCAGCCCAGATTCTTGCATAATGACTCTGGCATAACACCAATTTGTGCTCAATGATCTTGTCTTTGGAAACTAACAATGTCAATAAGTGAGGAGTTGATGCACTCTAATATTGAATTACCAAGCCTACTGAAATACAGCCATTTTCTTTCCCTTAGTGTTATGGATTGAATTGTGTCCCTCAAATTATGATGAAGTCCTAACTCCTATATCTGTGAATGTAATCCTATTTGGAAATAGGTTTTTCTTCTGATATGTTAATGAAGTCATATTGGAGTAAAATCAAACACAAAACTGCTGCTGTTGAGTCAACACATTACACACATTAGAACAGCCCCATAGGATTTCCAAGCAGTGGCTGGTGGATTCAAATTGCTGACCTTTTGATTAGCAGCTATACCTCTTAACCACTGTGTCACCAGGTCCCATACTGGAGTAGATAGGCCCTAAACCTAACATGTTCTGAGCGGTGTCTTATAAACGGGAGTATGAAAACAGAGAGACAGACACACACAGGGAGAGGAAAGACACCATACAACAACAGAGACAGATGCATCTACAAACCCAGGAATGCCAAGGATTGCCAGCAACTACTAGAAGATGAGAAAGATAAACAAGAACCTTCCTCAAAAGCCAGGGTTCTGGGGTGGAGCAAAGATGGTGGAATAGACAGACGTTTCTGGTGAGCCCTCTTTACAACAAAGACCTGAAAAAACAAGTGAAATGAGTATATTTATGACAAGCTAGGAGCCCTGAACATCAAAGGCAAGCTTAGAAAATGAACTGAGGGGCAGGGGGAGGAAGAGACGATTCAGAATTGGAGAGGAGTTACCGGATCTGAATCGCGGGGAGCCATCAGGCACCATTCCCAGGAGCAGCGGCAGTGGGCTGGTACTGGCATTGGGCCACAGTTCCCCCAGGGAGAAGCAGTCAGGCACACAGCCTGCTCACACCTCTGGAATCAGAGAAGAACAGCGCTCTCAGCAAAAGCTAAGTACTTGCTTATATTTTACCTTGCCCCCCCTCCCCCCGACCCCGCTCCCAAGCTGGCTTCAGCGGCTGACTTCCTTGGGCCTCAGATACACCCTGTTGAGTGCCTAGAGCCATCCTCCCAGCCTTAGAGAATGAATAAATTTTCAATTAGGGGAAAAGATAATTTGCCAGCTCCACTAACTGGGGGAGCTCAGGACAGAAGCAGCTCCTGTCCAGGCATAAACAGTCCGTGGACTTTGAGTAATTTTCCCTTCTGCATGGACTTCTGTGTGCCTATTTCAGGAGTACGGGCCCTTGCTGGCAGACTCCAACCATTTCAGTTGTGCAGCGAAGAGGTGGGTGTTTGATGTGTGACATTGCTTTGCCTATTAAACAGGGCCATCACCTACCCACAGCAGGGGCCTAAGTACTGGTGGTTCCACTCAGGCCACCCAGCCACCTGCAACAGGGGTCCAAGGATAACTGGTACCTTCCAGTCGTCACAACCAGAAACACTGGGTGCCCATGGTCCATCTACAGAACCCAGCCACCTGTACACTTCAGGGAACAGGGACACACTTTCTTCAGACACACGTGGGGGAAAATTCTCAGCCCCATGCCTTGTTCAGAGTGTGACCCCCTGCTGCAACCAGATACCGGTACCTACACCAATCACCCCTGCCCCTCTAAAACTGTAAGACAGAGCCTGTACCACACACTTGGTGATCAGCTACCTGGAAACCTGAGCTGAATTCATACAAGAAAAGTGAATGGACTCCTAGACTGATATACATGATAACAGCTCTAGCCTTCTGGGGACAGGACATCAGAGCTCCAGGGGTGAAAATGATCAAGCTAGCTCACTCGAGCAACCCATTTGGGCATATCAAAAGAAAACAAAGCAAGAACCTATGACACAGTAAGCAAACATAAAATAACCTAATACAATAACTTATAGATGGCTCGGAGACAACAGTCAATATCAAGTTACATAAACAAACAGGCCGTGATCACCTCAACAGGCTCTCAAAACAAAGAATCCAGGGATCTTATAGATGAAAGTGCATTCCTGGAATTACCAGAGGCACAATACAAAAGATTAATATACAGAACCCTTCAAGACATCAGGAAGAAAATGAGGCAATACATAGAAAAAAACAAGGAACACACAGATAAAGCAATTGAAGAAATTAAAAAGGTTATTCAGGATCATAATGAAAAATTTAATAAGCTGGAAAAATCCATAGACAGACAGTAATCAGAAATTCAGAAGATTAACAATAAAATTACAGAAGTAGACAACTCAGTACAAAGTCAGAGAAGTAGATTTGAGCAAGTAAATGGCAGAATTTCCAAGCTTGAAGATAAAGCACTAGGCCCTAATATATTTGAAGAAAAATCAGATAAAAGAATTTTTTAAAAATGAAGAAAACTTAAGAATCATGTGGGACTCTATCAAGGGAAATAACCTATGAGTGATTGGAGTACCAGAACAGGGAGGGATAACAGAAAATACAGAGAGAATTGTTGAAGATTTGTTGGCAGAAATCTTCCCTGATATAGTGAAAGATGAAAAGATATCTATCCAAGATGCTCATCCAACTCCACATAAGGTAGATGTTAAAAGAAAGTCACCAAGACATATTATAAACAAACTTGCCAAAATCAAAGATAAAGAGAATTTTAAGACCACCCAGGGATAAAAGAAAAGTCACCTACAAAAGAGAGCCTATAAGAATAAGCTCAGACTACTCGGCAGAAACCATGCAGGCAAGAAGGCAATGGGATGACTTATATAAAAAAATTGAAGGGAAAAAATTGCCAGCCAAGAATCATATATCCAACAAAACTGTCTCTCAAATATGAAGGTGAAATTCGGACATTTCCAGATACATAGAAATTTATGCAATTTGTAAAAACCAAACCAAAACTACAAGAAACTCTAAGGGGAGCTCTTTGATTAGAAAATCAAAAACGTTAGGTATCAACCCAAGACTAGAACACTGGACAGAGCAATTGGATGTCAACCCAGACAGGGAAATCAACAAAATAAATCATGATTAAAAAAAAAAAAGTTCAACACATGGTAACAGAGATGTTATTATGTAAAAGAAGACAACATTAAAACAATAAAGAGGGGCTAAGAAATGTAGTCATAGATCTTCCATATGGAGAGGAAGATAAGGCAATACAAAGAAATAAAAGTTAGGTTTAAATTTAGAAAAATAGGGGTAAATAATAAGGTAACCACAAAGGAGACAAAGTATCCTACACATCAAAATAAAATACAAGAAAAAAATAGAGACTGAACAGAAACAAAATCAACAACAACGAATATGAGGAAAGGACAATAAATAAAGGTAATCCACTTGGCTCATAAAATTAAGTGGGGAAAAAGAAACTGTCAACAACACACAAAAAAAAGACATCAAAATGATAGCACTAAATTCATACCTATCCATAATTACCCTGAATGTAAATGAACTAAATGTACCCATAAAGAGACAGAGAGTGGCAGAATGGATTAAAAAACACGATCCATCTATATGCTGCCTACAAGAGCCATACCTTAGACTTAGAGACACAAACAAACTAAAACTCATAGGATGGAAAAAAGTATGTCAAGCAAACAACAATCAAAAAAGAGCAGGAGTGCCCATGTTAATTTCTGAAAAAATAGGCTTTAAAGTTAAATCCATCATAAAGGATAAGGAAGGACACTATATAACAATTAAAGGGACAAAATACCAAGAAGATATAACCATATTAAATATTTATGCACCCAATGACAGGGCTGAAAGATACATAAAACAAACTCTATCAGCATTGAAAAGTGAGATAGACAGCTCCACAATAATAGTAGGAGACTTCAACACACCAACTTTGGTGAAGGACAGGACATCCGGACAGGAGCTCAGTAAAGACATGAAAGATGTAAATGCCACAATCAACCAACCTGACCTCATAGACATATACAGAACACTCCACCCAACAGCAACCAAGTATACTTTCTTTTCTAGTGCACATGGAACATTCTCTAGAATAGACCTCACATTAGGTCATAAAGCAAACCTTCCAAAACCAAAACCAAACCCGCTGTCGTCGAGTTGATTCCGACTCATAGCGACCCTATAGGACAGAGTAGAACTGCCCCAAAGAGTTTCCTAGGAGCACCTGGCAGATTTGAAAAGCTAACCTCTTGGTGAGCAGCTGTGGCACTTAACCACTACACCACCAGAGTTTCCAAGCAAGTCTTAGCAGAAGGCAAAACGTAGAAATATTACAAAGCATCTTCTCTGACGATAAGGCCATAAAAGTGAAAATCAATAACAGAACAAGCAGGGAAAAGAAGTCAAACACTTGGAAACTGAACAATACCCTATTAAAAAAGGCTGGATTGTAGAAGACTTCAAGGAAGGAATAAAGAAATTCATAGAATCCAATAAGGATGAAACACTTCCTATCAGAACTTTTGGGAGACAGCGAAAGCTGTGCTCAGAAGTCAATTTGTATCAATAAATGCACACATACACAAAGAAGAAAGGGCCAAAATCAAAGAATTATCCCTACAACTTGAACAAATAGAAAGAGAGCAACAAAAGAAACCCTCAGGCACCAGAAGAAAACAAGTACTAAAAATTAGAGCAGAACTGAATGAAATAGAAAAGAGAAAAACAATCGAGAGAATAAACAAGACCAAAAGCTGACTCTTTGAAAAATCAACAAAATTCATAAACCATTGGCCAAAATGACAAAAGAAAAACAGGAGAGGAAGACAAAAATCCAAATAAGAAATGAGATGGGCGATATTACAACAGACCCAGCTGAAATTAAAAGAATCATATCAGATTACCAAGAAAAAAAGTACTCTAACAAATTTGAAAACCTAGAAGAAATGGATGAATTCCTAAAAACAAACTAACACAAATAGAGGTAGAACAACTAAATAGACCCATAACAAAAGAAGAGATTGAAAAGGTAATCAAAAAACTCCCAACAAAAAAAAGCCCTGGCCCAGACAGGTTCACTGCAGAGTTCTACAAAACTTTCAGAGAAGACTTAACACCACCACTACTAAAGGTATTTCAGTGCATAGAAAAGGATGGAATACTCCCAAACTCATTCTATGAAGCCAGCATATCTCTGATACCAAAACCAGGTAAAAACTCCACTAAAAAAGAAAATTACACACCTATATCCCTCATGAATGTAGACGCACAAATTCTCAACAAAATTCTAGCCAATAGAATTCAACAACATATCAAAAAAATAATTCACCATGACCAAGTGGGACTCATACCAGGTATGCAGGGATGGTTCAACATTAGAAAAACGATTAACATAATCCATCACATAAATAAAACAAAAGACAAGAATCACATGATTTTATCAATTGATGCAGAAAACGCATTTGACAAAGTTCAACACCCATTCATGATAAAAACTCTCAGCAAGATAGGAATAGAAGGAAAATTCTTCAACATAATAAAGGGCATTTATACAAAGCCAATAGCCAACATCATCCTAAATGGAGAGAGCCTGAAAGTATTCCCCTTGAGATTGAGAACCAGACAAGGATGCCCTTTATCACTGCTCTTATTCAACATTGTGCTGGAGGTCCGAGCCAGAGCAATTAGGCTACATAAAGAAATAAAGGGCATCCAGATTGGCAAGGAAGAAGTCAAAGTATCTCTATTTGCAGATGACATGATCTTATACACAGAAAACCCTAAAGAATCCTCAAGGAAGCTACTGAAACTAATAGAAGAGTTCAGCAGAGTATCAGGGTACAAGATAAACACACAAAAATCAGTTGGATTCCTCCACACGAACAAAAAAGAACATTGAAGAGGAAATTAACAAATCAATACCATTTACAGTAGCCCCCAAGAAGATAAAATACTTAGGAATAACTCTTACCAGAGATGTAAAAGACTTATACAAAAAAACTACAAAACACTTCTGCAAGAAACCAAAAGAGACCTACATAAGTGGAAAAACATACCTTGCTCATGGATAGGAAGACTTAACATTACAAAAATGTCTATTCTACCAAAACCCATCTATAGATTTAATGCAATTCCGATCCAAATTCCAACAACACGTTTTAATGAGATGGAAAAACAAATCACCCACTTCACATGGAAGGGAAAGAGGCCCCAGATAATTAAAGCATTACTGAAAAAGGAGAACAAAGTGGGAGGCCTTACTCTACCTGATTTTAGAACCTATTATACCGCCACAGTAGTCAAAACAGCCTGGTACTGGTACAACAACAGATACATAGACCAATGGAATAGAATCGAGAATCCAGACATAAATCCATCCACATATGAGCAGTTGTTATTTCACAAAGGCCCCAAAACAGTTAAGTGGGGAAAAGAGAGTCTTTTTAACAAATGGTGCTGGCATAACTGGATATCCATCTGCAAAAAAATGAAACAAGACCCCTACCTCACTCCATGCACAAACACGAGCTCAAAATGGATCAAAGACCTAAATATAAAATCTAACAATAAAGATCATGGAAGAAAAAATAGGGACGTTAAGAGCCTTAATACATGGCATAAAGAAAATACAAAACATTACTAACAACGCGGAAGAGAAACTAGGTAACTGGAAGCTCCTAAAAATCAAACACCTTTGCTCATCCAAAGACTTCACCAAAAAAAGTAAAAAGATTACCTACAGACTTGGAAAAGTTTTTAGCTATGACATTTCCAGTCAGCACCTGATCTCTAAAATCTACATGATACTGCAAAAACTCAACTACAAAAAAACAAATAACCCAATTAAAAAATTTGCAAAAGATATGAACAGATACTCTGCTAAAGAAGACATTCAGATAGCTAACAGATACATGAGGAAATGCTCATGATCATTAGCCATCAGAGAAATGCAAATCAAAACTACAATGAGATTCCATCTCACTCCAGTAATGAGGCTGGCATTAATCCAAAAAACACTAAATAATAAATGTTGGAGAGGCTGTGGAGAGACTGGAACACTTACACACTGTTGGTGGGAATGTAAAATGGTACAGCCACTTTGGAAATCGATTAGGCACTTCCTTCAAAAGCTAGAAATAGAACTACCACATGATCCAGCAATCCCACTCCTTGGAATATATCCTAGAGAAATAAGAGCCTTTACACGAGCAGATATATGCACATGTTCGTTGCAGCACTGTTTACAACAGCAAAAAGACTGAAGCAACCAAGATTGCCCGTCAACGGATGAATGGATAAATTATGGTATATTCACAGAGTGGAATACTATGCACTGATAAAGAACAGTGCTGAAGCTGTGAAACATTTCATAACATGGAGGAATCTGGAAGGCATTATGCTTAGTGAAATTAGTTGCAAAAGGACAAATATTGTATAAGACCACTATTATAAGAATTCGAGATATAGTTTAAACAGAGAAGGAAATATTCTTTGACGGTTACGAGAAGGGGGAAGGGAGGGTGGGTGGGAGAGGGGTATTCACTAATTAGTAGATAAGAACTACTTTAGGTTATGGGAAAGACAACACACAATACAGGTAAAGTCAGCACAACTGGACTAAACCAAAAGTAAAGAAGTTTCCTGAATAAACTGAATGCTTCGAAGGCCAGCATAGCAGGGGCATGAGTTTGGGGACCATGGTTTCAGGGAATATCTAAACCAATGGGCATGATAAAATCTATTAAGAAAACATTCTGCACCCACTTTGGAGAGTGGTATATAGGGTCTTAAACACTAGGAAACGGCCATCTAAGATACATCAATTGGTCTCAACCCACCTGAATCAAAGGAGAATGAAGAACATCAAAGATGCAAGGTAATAACAAGCCCAACAGACAGAAAAGACCACATATACCAGAGACTACATCAGCCTGAGACCAGAAGAACTAGATGGTGCCCAGCTACAAACGATGACTGCCCTGACAGGGAACACAACAGAGAACGCCTGAGGGAGCAGGAGAGCAGTGGGATCCAGACCCCAAATTCAAGTAAAAAGATCAGACTTAATGGTCTGACTGAGACTAGAAGGACTCCAGTGGTCATGGCCTCCACACCTGTTGGTTCAGGACAGGAACCATTCCCAAAGCCAACTCTTCAGACAGTGATTGGACTGGACAATGGGCTGTAGAGGGATGCTGGTGAGGAGTGAGCTTCTTGGATCAGGAGGACACTTGAGACTATGTTGGCATCTCCTGCCTGGAGGGGAGATGAGAGGGTAAAGGGGGTTAGAAACTGGCGAAATGGACACGAAAAGGAGAGAGGACGGAGGGAGAAGGATGTCTTATTAGGGGGAGAGCAGTTGGGAATACGTAGCAAGGTGTATATAAGTTTTTGTGTGAGAGGCTGACTTGATTTGTAAACTGTCACTTAAAGCACAATAAAAATTAAAAAAAAAAAAAAGCAGAGCCCTGAATTCAGACTTACAGCCTCCAGAACTGTGATAAAATAAATACCTGAACACGAATGAATACTTTTTCCACTGATTTGCTTTAATTTAAACAGATGTTGATTAAACACAATTTGATTCAACAAATATTTATGGAACGTGTACTCTATTTAAGGCACTGTTTCTATGTAATGAAGGGTTTCATATTTAAAATCATCCACTTGTGGTATTATTTTGCTTTGGCAAACATAGCAACCTAAGACACGTGGCCTATTTGATCTCATTCATACCAACTTCTGCGTGGGTTTGTTACTCTTAGTTTTTCCATCATTATAATGGGGGAAGATGTATTAGTTTCCTATTGGTGCTATAAGAAAAACAACAAAAGTGGTGAGTTAAACACTATTTTATTATTTCGCAGTTCTGGAAGTCAAAAGTCTAAAAGGAGACTCACTGGGCTAAAATCAAGATATTGGCAGAGCAGCATTCCTTCTAGAGACTCTAAGGGAAACTCTATTTCTTACTTTGTCCAGCTTCCAGAGGCTGGCTGCATTCCTTAGCTCATTACCCCTCCCTCCACCTTCAAATCCAGCAGTGCAGCATCTTCAATTCTCCCTTTGTATCTGAACTCTTCTGCCTCCCTCTTTCAGCAAGAACTCCTGTGATTATATTGGGCCTATCAAAAAAATCTAGAATAATCTCCCCATCCCAAAATCAGCTGAACAGCAAGTTTAATTCCATCTGAAGCCTTAATTCCTTCTTGCCATGTAACATAACATATTCACAGATTCCAGAGATTAGGATATGGGCATTTGAGGGGTGGGGAGTATTATTTTGCCTACTGTAGAAGGTGAGGGGTAACAGTGAGTTCCAGTTAGAGGAAAACCAAAGAGCACACAGAATATTTTTCACAAGTCTATTTGTCAATAAAACAATGGTACATTGTCATTCTAAAACTAAAATATATCATTTTCAATGGGACATCTCTTGGGAGTGTTTACATTTCTAAAGTAGAGAGGTGTTTCACCTATTGACTATCCTCAAAAGTTGCTCCATCTGACTCCAAAATTGGAGCATGCAAGCCACTTACTTCACAGATAAGGAAGCTGAGACCCAAAGAGGTAATGTATCACATCCACATTTTTACACTAAGTGAACAGCAACATTTAGAAACCAGGTCCCTCAACTCCCAATTCAGGGCTCTTTCCCTGAACAAGACCACCTGCCAGTGACTAAGGGCCCTTGAAATTTTCTTACTATCAGCATTATGGAGAAGTTAAGTATAGAACTCCTCATTATAGAAAATGAAGAAAGAACAGACATCCAACTGATAGTATAAATAAAAAACCAAAAAACCAAACCCACTGCCGCCGAGTCCATTCCGACTCATAGCAACCCTATAGGACAGGGTAGAACTGCCCCACAGAGTTTCCAAGGAGCACCTGGCGGATTCAAACTGCTGACCTTTTAGTTAGCAGCCATAGCACTTAACCACTCCGCCACCAGGGTTTCTGATAGTATAAATATCAATACAATTTATTGTTGCAAAAAGACTGAGTGGACAATAACCTAGTTCCAAATACTCCTTTGGCAATGTTGCATGGCAGACTCCACAGTTATTCCCAATCCCCTCACAGGATAGAGGTTGAAAAATATACTCATTTTTCCTAGCATCCAATGAGAAACCAGTATTCTGCTAAGGCGACAAAAGGTGTTCAGAGAAATTTTTGCTTCCGTAATTAAAGGAACAAACAGACAGACTGATGATTGTTTTCCTTTTTTCTCTACCTGCAGAACAGGGACTATGTTTTTTCACTGCTCTGTCCTCAGCATGAGAATAACAGTGCATGGTGTAACATAAGTATTTATTGTTAAATGAATAAATATTATGCAATGATGTCAGGAGTTACAGCAACAATATTGGGACTAGAGGGAAAAATCCAAAGTATGTATATGTATACAGGGATGGATTATCCAATCAGCAAGGTAAACACACACTCGTAGGGCATCAACAAAACAGGAACACCTGTTGTCTAAAGCAAAGACCCATAGATGCCAAGTAGACAGGACAAAAAGAAAATCAAGCACGGCAGTGGAAGGAAACTGGCAGGATAATAAATGAAATTGATACAAGCTTCAGTGCTTGAGAATGTGCTGGTCAGGAATAAAGCTCACACAGGGTCATGAAGGCACTCATGTGCAAGGTTATTTAAGCTCTGAGGTCCCTACCACTTCAACACCTTCACTGATATCTGTCTCCTACAATCCTCTATGTATAATTGAAACTCCTTATCACAGCAGGTCTCTTAGGAGTATACTATTTCTTTCTAATAAACAAGAGATGGGGGTGGGGTGCGGAGTATAATTCTTGCTGCTTTCACCCAACTGCCTGTGTCTGTAGGCTTGTCATACTGTAGGGGCTTGCATGTTGCTGTGATGCTGGAAGCTATTCGCCAGTATTCAGGTACCCGCATAGTCACCCATGGAGGGCAGGTTTCAGCTGAGCTTCCAGACTAAGACAGACTAGGAAGAAGGACCTGGCAGTCTACTTCTGAAAAGAATTAGCCAGAGAAAACCTCATGAATAGCAGCAGAACATTGTCTGATATGGCGCTGGAAGATGAGCCCCCCAGGTTGGAAGGCACTCAAAAGACAACTGAGAAAGAGCTGCCTCCTCAAAGTAGAGTCAACCCTAATGACGTGGGTGGAGTCAAGCTTTCAGGACCTTCATTTGCTGAGGTGGCACAACTAAAAATGAGGAGAAACAGCTGCAAACATCTATTAATAATTGGAACATGGAATGTACCCGGTATGAATCCAGAAAAATTGGAAACCATCAAAAATGAAAATGGAACACATAAACATCGATGTGCTAGGCATTAGTGCACTGAAATGGACTGGTATTGGCCACTTTGAATCAAACAATCACATGTTCTACTATGCCAGGAATGACAATTTGAATAGGAATGGTGCTGCATTCATCATCAAAAAGAACATTTCAAGATCTATCTATCCTGAAGTACAACACTGTCAGGTATAGGATAATATCCACACACCTACAGGGAAGACCAGTTAATACAACTATTATTGAAATTAATTCACCAACCATTAAGGCCAAAGATGAAGAAATTAAAGATTTTTACCAACTTCTGCAGTCTGAAATTGATCAAACATCCAGTGAGGATGCATTCATAATTACTGGTGATTGGAATGTGGAAGTTGGAAACAAAGAAGAAGGATCAGTAGTTGGAAAATATGGCCTTGGTGATAGAAATAATGCCAGAGATTTCATGATAGAATTTTGCAAGACCAATGACTTCTTCATTGCAAATACTTTTTTTCACCAACATAAACGGCAACTATACACAATACACAGGAATCAAATAGACTACATCTGTTGAAAGAGATGATGGAAAAGCTCAATATCATCAGTCAGAACAAGACCGGGGGCAACTGTGGAACAGAACACCAATTGCTCACATGCAAGTTCAAATTGCAACTGAAGAAAATTAGAATTAGTCCACAAGAGCCAAAGTATGACCTAGAGTATATCCCACCTAAATTTAGAGACCATCTCAAAAATATATTTAACACATTGAACACTAATGACCGAAGACCAGGTGAGTTGTAGAATGACATCAAGGACATCATACATGAAGAAAACAAGAGGTCATTAAAAAGGCAGGAAAGAAAGAAAAGACCAAAACAGATGTCAGAAGAGCCTCTGAAACTTGCTCCTGGACATCAAGTAGCTAACGTGAAAGGAAGAAATGAAGAAGTAAAAGAGCTGAACAGAAGATTTCAAAGGGCAGCTAGAGAAGACAAAGTAAACTATTTTAATGACATGTGCAAAAAGCTTACCAAAATTCTGTGTATCAGTCTATATCATATAGAGAGGATGTGAGGTGGTTTGAAAGTCCTATATGCCTCCTCTCTCTAATGGCTGGTGACTGAATGTCTGTTCATTTATTTAATTATATCCTTAAAGTACCTTCCTGAGAACACATTTAATTACAGAGTGAGGAGAGAGCATGGAGGCAGCAGGTAATGCAGTGGAGAACATAGATCAACATGGAAGGCAGAGAGGAGGGCCAAAAGTCACAGGGGCCCTTGGGTGGCAAATAACCCTCTCTTAGGGACATGAAGCCATTTACACAGAAAGAATTTACCACACGTACTTGCCAAAGCTAGAATTTTTTGCAGTTCTCAAAAGTTTCATTTTTATTTTTTTGCCCCATGTGCTTCATTATATATATGAATATATGTGCATATAGTCACACACATGCATTTACCTATACATATACATTTTATGCATACACCTATATGTTTTTGTTTTTTTTTTATATGTACATCCACCACTCATCTATCAGTTTGTCCAACTGTGGTGGTTTGCGTGTTGCTGTGATGCTGGAAGCTTTGACACTGATATGTCAAATACCGGCACGGTCAACACTGTAGACAGATTTCAGCTAGACTTCCAGACTAAGACAGACTGGGAAGAAGGACTTGGCAATCTACTTCTGAAAAAACTGGCCAGTGAAAACATTATGGACAACACCAGAAGATGAGCCACTCAGGTTGGAAGGCACTCAAAATATGACTGGGAAAGAGCAGCATCCTCAACATATAGTCAACCTTAATGATACAGATGGGGTAAGCTTCCAGGACCTTAATTTGCTGATGTGGCACATCCCAAAATGAGAAGAAACAGCTGCAAACATCCACTAATAATTGGAACATGGATGTGTGAAGTATGAATCAGGTAAAATTGGAAGTTGTCAAAAATGAAAGGGAATGCTTGAAGATCAATATCCTAGGCATTAATGAGCTGAAAAGGACTGGTATTGACCATTTTGAATAAGAAAATCCTATGGTCTACTATGCCAGGAATGACAAATTGAAGAGAAACGAGAGCGAAAGTATGACCTTGAGTATGCTGCTCCTGAATTTAGAGACCATCTCAACGATAGATTTGACTCACCGAACTTTAATGACCAAAGACCAGACAAGTTGTGGGATGACATCAAAGACATCATATATGAAGAAAGCAAAAGACTATTTAAAAGACAGGAATGAAAGAAAAGACCAAAACAGATGTCAGAGGAGACTGTGAAACTTGTATTCTTGAACATAGAGTAGCTAAAGCAAATGGAACAAACAAGGAAGTAAAAAGAGCAGAACAGAAGATTTCAAAGGGCAGCTCAAGAAGAAGTAGTAAAGTATTATAATGAAATGTGCACAGACCCAGAGTTAGAAAACCAAAAAGAAAGAACACACTTGGCATTTCTGAAGCTGAAAGAACTGAAGAAAAAAATTCAACCCTTGAGTTGCAATATTGAAGCATCAGGGTTGTATCCTTTCACCATACTTATTTAATCTGTAGGTTGAGCAAAGAATTCAAGAAGCTGAACTATATGAAGAACACAGCATCAGGATTGGAAGAAGGCTCATTAACAACTCACACTACACAGATGGCGTGAGCTTGAAGAGGAATTGAAGCACTTACTGATGAAGATCAAAGACCACAGCCTTCAACATAAAGAAAATAAAAATCCTCACAACTGAACCAATAAGCAATATCATGATAAATGGAGAAAATATTGAAGTTGTCAAGGATTTCACTTTGCGTGGCTCCACAGTCAATGCCCATAGAAGCAGCAGTCAAGAAACCAAATGTTGGGGGGGACTTCCAGCCAACATGGTGCTATAGACAGAAGCACCAGGCCATCCCTCCACAGCAAAGACCCAAAAAACTAAGTAAAACAGAGACAAATGTCATTTCTGGAAGCTGAAGTGTAAAATGAAGAGAAAAAGAACACAGCCAAACACCAAATGGAATAAGAAACTGGCAGAGAACAGAGAGCAAGGAGAGATATGTGTGGAGGTCCTCTATCAGCTAACGCACCACAGATTTGCCCTCTTGGACTCCTGTCGGAGATTGGTGGACAGGGAGCACGGGAAAGCAGCTTCACAGAGCTCCCAGCAGGAGACAGAGCACCTGGTAACCAGCGATACACGCTTTCCCACACCCCGTCCCTGCCCCGCTGCTCTACCTCCACACTTCCTGGCTGGATGCAGTGTCCACGCTGCTTGGATTCCCCTGCTCACATCAGAGATTGGCAGACAGGGAGTACGGAAAAGCAGCTTCATGAAGTTCCCATCAGGAGACAAAGCTCTCGGTAACCAGCTATACAGGCTTCCTGACTCCCTTCTTCTCCTCCCTGCTTTGGCTGCCTCTGCTTCCCACTGGCCACGGTTTCTTGTCTGGAAGGCAACTGCTTCAGCTCCGGGCTGCTTGGATTCGGTTGCTGATGTTGCTTTTTACCTTTTCTTTTAGTTTCTTCCATACTTCCCACCACCTCCACCTCCTTTCTCTTGAACACCTGGCTCTGTGTGCCATCTTTGCTTCTTCTTGAAAGACTGTGAACCACCGCTTGACTGGGTAACCACTCCCAGGGCCCACAACACCACATTGGTGGGATCCCTGGGACTTTATTTTTTTTTAATTTCTTTGTTTTGTTTTACTTTGTTCTGTTTTGTTTGTTTGTTTTTCTTTATCTTTTCACATCTTGACAGCCCGTTCTAGCTGGGCTGAACTGCATGGCTTAGAAGCCACTTCCCCAGTCTGGGCAGCCTTGGGGGCATTTCTTTTTTCTTTCTTTTCTCTCTTGTTTCCTTCTTGTCTTTCTTCATTTCTCACTTCTCATCTCTCTATACTTGCCATCTTTTTCTGTCTCCTGAATACCTGGTGCTGTGTGACATCTATACCCCCTCTAGCCAGGCTATACTGCACAGCCTGGGAGCCACTTCCGTGATCTTTGCAGACATATGGATGAGACCCCTGGGGGCTTTTCTTTTTCCAAATTTTTATCTAGTTATTTTTTTTCTCCCCTCCCCACTTTTTTTTCCTTTTCCTTTTTGTTTTTCTCCATTTCTTGGTTTCTCATCTCTCCATTCCAATGGCAAGCTCCCTTGGCACTACTTTTGTTTGTTTGTTTTTGCCTCCTCTTTCCCATACCCATATTAGCTCCACACATCACAACCTCCCCTCTCCTTCCTGCCTAACTGTACTGTGTGCTGAACATCATACCCCTGAGCAGGACAGACATGGCCTACTGGAACCTGTCCAGCACTTATTTATGTCCCACCCTGTTGGTCCTAGTACATGTCACAAACAACCCATCCCAGCCCATCCCCTTCAGCTGGGCCTACCCTGCTGCACCATAGCTCAGTGACTGGCCCTGCCCATTAGACAAGGTGGTGAAAAGTATCGTGACCACAGATGAGCAAACAACAAAGATCGCACAACCTGCCTGCTCAGACATAACCAAATAAAACAAAAAACCAGGGTGAAACAAACAGATCTATAACCAATAAACAAAGGAAATAACTACTGAGTCCCCAAAGATAGCAGATAATACTAAAATATATTTTAAAAAAAAAAGGACAGGATGGTTCCATTAGGCACCCAAAATAAAACATCAGATGACTTTTCATTAAAAGAAAAGGCACTAGAACTACCTGATAAAAATTCAAATCTCTAACATTCAGAGCTATCCAAGATTTGAAGCAAAAAGCAGACAAAAATGAGGAAAAAATAGACAAATCCATGGAAAAGGCAGACAAACTCGTGGAAAATACAGACAACAAATGGAAGAATTCAGGAAAATAATACAGGAACAAAAAGCCAAAATAAATTCACAACTAGAAATCATACAAAAAGAACAATTAGAAATACAAAAGAGAAACAGCAAGATTTCAGAAATGGACAGTGTCATAGATGGTCTGAGGAGCAGATTTGAAACTATGAAACACAGGATCAACAAAATTGAAGACAAACATTTGGATAAAACTCTGAGGAAAAATCAAAACAAAGAAAAAAGAAGAAACCCTGAGAATTATGTGTGATACAATCAAAATAAAAAAATTGCGGGTAATCAGAGTTCCAGAACGGGGCGGGGGCGGGGGGGGGGACGGAAAACACAGAGAGGATCACTGAAAAATTGCTGACAGAAAACTTCCCTAATATCATGAAAGATGAAAAGCAGACCATTCAAGAAGCACAACAAACCCCATATAGGATAGACCCCAAGAGAATATCACCAATGCATATCATAATCATACTCCGTAAAACCAAAGACAAAAAACCCTGAGAGCAGCTTGAGACAAACGAAAAGTCACATACAGAGGAGAAACAGTAACACTAAGCTCTGATTATTTGGCAGAAACCATGCAGCCAAGAAGACAATGGGCTGACATATAAAACTTTGAAAGAAAAAAAAAACTCTCATTCAAACATGATGGAAAAATTAGGACATTTCCAGATAAACAGAAATTAAGTGAATATGTAAAAACCAAACCAAACTTACAAGAATTATTAAAGGGAGTCCTTCAGTTGGAGAACAAACAACATCAGACCACAGCCTGAATCTAGGATGCAAAATTGTACCAGCCACATACCAACCTAGGAAATGAACTCTCAAGGACTACCCAAAACCAGTGGAACCAGAGAGGTTAATCTGTAAATGAATACAATGTCAGAATAATAAAAGAGTAATAAACAGTGTTGGTATAGAACTTTCTAATGGAGAGGTAGGCAAGGCGATACCAAGTAATAATAGAATGATTCAAACCTAGGAAGACAAGGGTAAATTTCAAGGTAACCACAAAGAAAATTAACAAACCTACTTATCAAAATAAAGAGGCAAAACATAAAGTCTCAATAAAAACAAAAGAAATCCACAAAGAGAAGGAACCCAGCACAGGAGAGTAAGAGGAACAAAGAAAATGTCAGCACCACAAAAAAGCACTACAAAACGACAGCAATAAACACACCTATCAATAATTTACACCAAATGTAAATGGCCGAAACGTACCCATAAAGAGACCAGAGAGTGATATAATGGAAAAAAAAAAACAGGATCCAACTATATGCTGCCTACAAGAGAAACACCTTAGAAACAAAGACTTAAATTTATTAAAAAATCAAACAGTGGAAAAAATATATCAAGCAAATAACTATCAAAAAGAGCAGGAGTGGCAATACTAATCACAGATAAAACAGACTTTAAAGCAAAATCCACCGTAAAAGACAAAGAAACCCCCCCAAAAACCAAACCCATTGCCATCGAGTCAATTCTGACTCATAGCGACCCTATAGGACACAGTAGAACTGCCCCACAGAGTTTCCAAGGAGCACCTGGTAGATTCGAACTGCCAACCTTTAGGTTAGCAGCTGTAGCATTTAACCACTATGCCACCAGGGTTTCTAAAAGACAAAGAAGGGCACTACATAATGAATAAAGGGGTGATCCATCAGGAATACTTAACCATAATAAACACCTACACACCATATGACAGGGCTCCAAGATACATAAAGCAAACCCTAACAGCACTAAAAAAAGAAAATAGGCAGTTTCTCAATAATACCAGGAGATTTCAACACACCACTCTCAGTAAAGGACAGAACATCTAGAAAGAAACTCAGCAAAGATACAGAAGAGCTAAAGGGCACAATCAGCCAACTTGACCTCATAGATAGATATAAAACACTCCACCCAACAGCTGCAAAGTACATATTCTTTTCCAAATGCACAAGGAAAGTTCTCCAGAATACACCACATCTTAGACCATAGAGCAACCCTCAATAAAATTCAAAACACTGAAATAATACAAAGTATCTTCTCTGACCACAAAGGCCTTCAAAGTGGAAAATAGCACCAGGAAGAGCAAGGAAAAAAAAATTACTTGGAAACTGAATAACACTCTCCTTAAAACCGCTGGGTAACAGAAGAAATCAGAGATAGAATCAAAAAATTCCTAGAATCAAATGAGAATGCAAACACATCATACCAAAACCTTTGGGACACAGCAAAGGCAGTGCTCTAAGGTCAATTTATAGTAACAGACGCAAACATCAAAAAAAAAAAAAAAGAGAAAGGGACAAAATCAAAACATTAGCCATGCAACTCAAACAATAGAGAACAGCAAAAGAAGCTTACAGTCACCAGAAGAAAGGAAATTATAAAGACCAGAGTAGAAATAAATGAAATAAAAAACAGAAATACAATAGAAAGAATCCACAAAACCAAAAGTTGGTTCTTTGACAGTATCAACAAAATTGACAAACCACTGGCCAAAACGACAAAAGAATAACACAAGAGGATGCAAATAACCCAAACAAGAAATGAAATGGGGGACTTTACAACAAATCCAACTGAAATATAAAGGATCATAACAGAGTATTATGAAAAACTATACTCCAACAAATTTGAAAACCTAGAGGAAATGGACAAACTTCTAGAAACACACTACCTACTCAAACTAACACAAAATGATGTTGAAAATCTGAACAGACCCATAACAAGAGAAGAGATTGAAAAAGTAATAATAATAATAATAAAGTCCTGGCCCAGATGGCTTCACTGGAGAATTCTACCAAACATTCAGCGAAAAGCTTATGCCAGTACTACTCGAACTATTTCAGAACATAGAAAAGGAAGTGATACTTCCAAATTCCTTCTATGAAGCCAGCATAACCCTGATACCAAAACCAGGCAAAGACACCACAAAAAAAGAAAATTACAGTCCAATATCTCTCATGAATATAGATGCAAAAATTCTAGCCAATTCAATTCAGCATCATATCAAAAAAATAATACACCAAGACCAAGTAGGATTTATACCAGGTGTGCAGGGATGGTTCAACATTAGAAAATTATTCAACATAATCCATCACATAAATAAAAGGAAAGAGAAGAATCACATGATCTTCTCAATCAATGCAGAAAAGACATTCGAAAAAGTCCAACACCCATTCCTGATAAAAATTCTCAATAAAGTAGGTACAGAAGGTAAATTTCTCAGCATAATAAAGGGCATCTGTGCAAAACCAACAGACAACATCATTCTTAATGGAGAGGCTGAAAACATTCCCCCTGAGAATGAGAACAAGACAAGGACGCCCTTTATCATCACTCCTGTTTAACATTGTGCTGAATGTCCTGGATAGAGCAATAAGGCAAGAAAAAGAAATATAGGGCATCCACATTGGTAAGGAAGAAGTTAAACTGTCCCTATTTGCAGATAATATGATACCAATTGACTCGACGGCACTGGGTTTTTTGTATACATAAAAAACTCAAAACACTCCATGAGAAGACCACTGGAACTAAAACAAAGATTCAGCAGAGTGGCAGGATACAAGATAAACACACAAAAATCAGTTGGATTCCTATATACCAATAAAGAGAATGATGAAAAGGAAATCAGGAAAACAATACCATTTACGATAGTCCCTAAAAAAGTGAAATACTTAAGAATAAATCTAACCAGGGATATAAAAGACCTATATAAAGAAAGCTACAAAATACTACTGCAAGAAATCTACATAACTGGAAAAACACACCATGCTCATGGATAGGTAGAATCAACATTGTGAAAATGACAATTCTACCCAAAGCGATTTACAAATTCAACGCAATCCCAATCCAAATACCAGCAACATTCTTCAAGGAGATGGAAAAACTTATCATTTACTTTGTATGGAAAGGGAAGAAGCCCCAGATGAGTAAAGCACTACTGAAGAAGAAAAATAAAGTCGGAGGACTAGCACTACCTGACCTCAGAACCTACTATACAGCTACAGTAGTCAAAAAAACCTGGTACTGGTACAATGACAGCTACATTAACCAATGGATCAGAATGGAGAACCCAGATATAAACCCATCCACTTATGGTCATCTGATCTTTGACAAGGGCCCAAAGTCCATCAAATGGCGAAAGATAGTCTTTTTAACAAATGGTGCTGTCAAAACTGGATGTCCACCTGTAAAAAAAAAAGTGAAACAGGATCCATACCTCACACCATACAAAAAAAAAATTCAAAATGGATCAGAGATTTAAATATAAAACCAAAAACTATGAAGTTCGCAGAAGAAAAAATAGGATCAACACTAGAAGCCCTAATACATGGCATTAACAGGTTACAATCCACAACCAGTAACAAACAAACTCCAGAAGATAAGCTAGATAACTGGAACCTTCTATAAATTAAACACTTATGCTCATCAAAAGACTTCATCAAAAGAGTAAAAACAGAACCTACAGACTGGGAAAAAAAATTGGCTATTGCAAATCAGACAAAGGTCTAATATAAAATCTACAAGAAAATCCAACACCTCTACAACAAAAATACAAATAATACAATTAAGAAATGGGCAAAGGAAATCAACGGACACGTCACCGAAGAAGACACTCAAGTGGCCAATAGACACATGAGGAAATGCTCACCATCATTAGCCATTAGAGAAATGTAAATCAAAACCACAATGATATACCACCTCAGCACAGCATTACTGACATGAAACAATAAAACAGGAAATATCAAATGTTGGAGAGGCTGGGGGGAGATCGGAACTCTTATTGCACTGCTGGTGGGAATGCAAAATGATAACAACCATTTTGGAAAACGATATGGCACTTCCTTAGAAAGCTAGAAATAGAAATATCATATGAACCAGCAATCCCACTCCTAGGAATATATCCTAGAGAAATAAGAGTCATCATGTGAATAGACATATGCACACCCATGTTCATTGCAGCACTGTTCACAATAGCAAAAAGGTGGAACAACCTAGATGCCTATCGACAGATGAATGGATAAACTGTGATACATACATACCATGGAGTACTACACAACGATGAAGAACGACAGTGAATCTATGAAGCATCTCATAATGTGGATGAAACTGGAGGGCATTACGCTGAGTGAAATAAGTCAATCACTAAAGGACAAATATTGTATGAGACCACTACTATAAAAACTCATGAAAAGGTTTACACACAAAAAAAAAACAATCTTTGATGGTTATGGGGGGAGGGGCGAGGATAGAAAAACACTAAATAGACAAGTAGTAACTTTGGTGAAAGGTAAAACAGTACACAATACTGGGGAAGCCAACACAACTTGTACAAAGCAAGGTCATGGAAGCTCCATAGATACATCCAAACTCCCTGAGGGACTGAATTACTGGGCTGAAGACTGTGGAAACCATGGTATTGGGGAACATCTAGCTCAACTGGCATAACATAGGTTATTAAAAAAAATGTTCTATACTCTACTTTGGTGAGTAGCATCTGGCGTCTTAAAAGCCTGTGAGCAGCCATCTAGGATACTTCAATGGTCTTACCCCTTCAGGAGCAAGGAAGAATGAAGAAAACTAAAGATACAAGGGAAAGATTAGTTCAAAGGACTAACGGACCACATTTACTACAGCCTCCACCTGACTGAGTCCAGTACAACTAGATGGTGCCCAACTACCATCACAGATTGCTCTGACAGGGATCACAATAGAGAGTCCCAGACAGAGCTGGAAAAAAATGTAGAACAAAACTCTAACCCAAAAAGAGAGACCAGGCTTGCTGGCCTGACAGAGTCTGGAGAAACCCTGAGAGTATGGCCCCTGGGCACCCTTTCAGCACAGTAATGAGGTCACTCCTGAGGTTCACCATTCAGCCAAAGAGTGGACAGGCCCATAAAACAAAATGAGATTAAAGGAGCACACCAGCCCTGGGGCAAGAAATAGAAGGCAGGAGGGGACAGGAAAGCTGGTAATAGTGAACCCAACTTGAGAACAGAGATTGTTGACATGTCATTGGGTTGTTAACCAATGCTATAAAACAATATGTGTACTAACTGTTTAATGAGAAACTAGTTGGTTCTATAAACCTTCATCTAAAGTACAATAAGAAGAGAAAACAAATCAAACGACATATTGCGTTGGGCAAATCTGCTCAAAAGACCTCTTTAAAGTGTTAAAAAGCAAAGATGTCACTTTGAGGATTTAGGTGAGCCAGACCCATATCATTGTATTTTCAATCGTCTCATGTGCATTTGAAAGCTGGACAATGAATAAGAAAGACCGAAGAAGAATTGATGCCTTTGAATTATGGTGTTGGCAAAGAATATTGAATATATCACGGAGTGCCAGAAGAACAAAAAAAAAATCTGTTTTGGAAGAAGAATAGCCAGAATGCTCCTTAGAAGTAAGGATGGTGAGACTTTGTCTCACATACTTTGGACATATTATCAGGAGGGGCCAGTTCATGGAGAATAACATCATGCTTGGTAAAGCAGAGAGTCAAAGAAAAAGATGAAGACCCTCAATGAGATGGATTGACAGAGTGGCTGCAACAATAGGCTATAGCAACGATTATGATGATGGCACATGACTGGGCAGTATTTGGCTCTGTGGTATATAGGGTTACTATGGATCATAACTGACTTGATGGCACCTAACAACATATGTACACATATATATATTCACATATACATACCTATACACATTTATGTCTACATACATACACGTAAACCCGCACATATATTTTTTGGTTGTTGTTGCTATTGTTTCAAAATTATATATGCCATAGCAATTATCAAAAGATCCTTCTCGTATGCATTTTACTGAAATTGCCTTCATCCAGCTGTTCACACTTCACCCTCATTCTGTGTTGCTTTTCCCATCACCAAAAATAACAAGTGCCTATTGTGAATCCCCCTCCCTTCACCACTTTCCCCCACCCCTGGTAACCACTAATGGACATTAGTTTCTGTGTATTTGTCTGTTCATGTCATTTCATAAAAATGAGAACATATAACAATTTTTTCTGTTTTTTGTGATTGACTTATTTAGCTCAACTTAATGTCCTCCAGGTTCATCTTAGTTCCAAGATGTTTTGGGAACGCAGTTTTCTTTATTGCTGAGTAGTATTTTATTGTAGGTATGTACCAAATTTTACTTATCCATTTATTTGCTGACGGACATTTAGGTTTTTTCCATTTTTTGTTATTGTGAATAGTGCTGTGATGAACATAGGTGTGCATATGTCTGTTCATATCGTTTCCATTAAATCTCTAGGGTACACACCTAGGAGTAGAATTCCGGGCTCATATGGCAGCTCTACCTCTAGTTTTTTGAGGAACCACCAGACTGTTTTCCACAATGGCTGTACCATTTTGCATTCCTACCAGCAATGAATGAAAGTTCCAATTTCTCCATATCCCCTCCAACACTTGTTATTTCCTGCTTTTTTTTTTTAAAGCCATCCTAATGGGAGTGAAATGGTACTTCATTGTGTCTTGCAAAAGTTTCATTTTTAAATAAATTCTTAAACAATCAGTCCGCTTTCCTATTCCACGCAGATAAGAGAGTAAGCCACATATCTTCTACACTATCAATTTACATGGCAGGTTGAGTACAACTGGCTGGCTGAACCAGCCTCCTCTACCACTCTCACCCCTCATATTCTCCCACACTGCACCTCTGGTCAAAGAGAACAACCCCCAGATGAAGGAGGAAGTTCTTTGGTCAAGGTAAGACTCTACTGAGTATTGCTATGTTTCTTCCACAACAGTTGATTGAGGACCTGGATTTTTAAAATTCTACAATTCTCCATACTTCTAATCTTCACTAATCATTAGAAACAATCTACATCACTTTTTCAACTGTTTTGTAACTTTCTATCCATTTTATGCACTTGAAAGTATATAAATTTTGCTGTTTTAATTTTGAGTAAATGTCTTCAGTAAACACTGAAAGGAAAATCAAAAATACCCAGAGTATATCAAGTATCTAAAGTGAAAAAACCAAGGCTGCAAGTGAAAATTTTTCATTCTGGTTATGTTAAGTCCATTAAGGTACTGAAATCTGAATTCATGCATAGGCTGAGTAGGTCCGTTTCAACTTGGAGATTATAGACAAGTTGAATTTCTATTACATATTACTCAGCCCACTATTCTAGTCTGCAAGCTCAAATGCCTCATTTCACTCTATGCCTTGGAATTTGATTCCATTAGGAGTTCCTAGGCATGTGTACAAGGCCATAAAATCACAATTAGTGGCAATCTAAGCCAAAAAAAATAGAGATTTTTAAGCAAAGGGACAAAAGGCCATGCACACAACAAAACACAAATAATCATGCTTCATTGAAACCAAGTCTTTATTAAAAAGGTTAAAGCAATTTTTCTGTTGCCCGAATTACCAAGATCATAGCTTCAAATCCTCACTTATTTTCACTTTACCAGATATGGCCACAAATTGCTTGGCACTGATGTCAAATACACCATACAAAAAGCAACATCACAAGTAACAAACAAAAAGGAGCAGGATAAATAGCTGTTATCCCTTCCCAGCTTCTCCAGAACACAAATCTATCCTCAAAATTAGTAAGAGGTTATGAAACCAGAAAATTTCCTCTGTATGGTAGAATCTTGTCCTCTAGGAAAGTTCTGCACACCAAAATAACCCATGTAACAAATCAGAGAGATAGAACCATGTTGCAAAATCCTTCAACGGGCAAGAAAGCATCAGGCGTCATCCGTGTCATTAAGATGCACAACTTCTGAGGACTGATAAAACCTTTGATAAATGCATTTTCTTATTTTCCTGTCTTTAGTATTATACTATGTTCCTAATAAAGTCCCCAAATAAAATATTTGATGTTCTTAAAATTTGGGACCCTAGCTTTTGGAGTGTAGTCAATAGATGAAACACAGAAAACCAGAAAACGCCTAAGGGCATTCCATTTGCAGAAAGAGTGGGCCTCAGCCACAAAGATGGAGAGATTGCCTGCTAAAAATCACATATTGTGTCTCTAAAACTGTATCATTCTAGAATTTCCTGAGAATAAATGGACTTGCAGATCTGTTCTACATACTCTTGGTTCTTCTCTCATTAAGCAGTACTTTTCCCCCAACTCCCCCTCCCACATTACAGTGCTGAATAAACTCAGTATAACAAAGCCACACAGGAGCTGGCATGACTGGGATCAAAACAGTCAAGGAGGCACAATGGCGCATTTCGGCAGGCTAGATAGTTCAATACTACAGCATATGTCTGTGCACACCAAGCTGCAAAGGGCAGCCAAGCCATTTCCTTCAGAGAATCAAATAGGATCTTTCCTTCTTAAAGACAGACTATGCTGTGAAGTAAATGCATTACAAGGCTAGACTTTCAGGAAGAAAAATGATGCTTTTCTAAGTGTTAGAAGTCAAGGTGATTTAGGCATATGAGAACAGACCGAAAGAACTTGGCTGACCGTTCCCTGACACAGGAAGAAAAAAAAAAAAACCTATTGCTGTCAAGCCATTTCCAACTCACAGTGACCCTACAGGACAGAGAAAGAGAGCCACAAATAAGGTAATGAGATTCCCATTTCATGAAGTCAGGTGCTAGGAAATGGAAATGCTTTCTTTTTCTGCTGTGGGTCACTGTGGGGGTGATTTCAAGGGCCATTAACATGTAGTTCACTATCACAAGATCAACATAAGCAGACTAGCAATCACGGTATTTCCCACTCTTTAACCTCCCACATCCTTAATGTTAGCTTGTATAATCGTGCTCTTTGCTTTGAGCGTTTTTTCTCTTCCTCCCTTGCAATTTTGATAAGTAAATAGTTTCTTTCCTATGAGTTTCTTCTTGTCAGTCTTCTTGTCTGGTTTGATGAGAATAATTAAAGAAATGTAACCAGAGTGCCTTAAATATAGTGCATGTTCCCTAAATGTCTCAGGCTTGGTTCTCTAGAGAAGCAAAACCAGTAATGCGTGTAAATATATACAGAAAGATTTATATCAAGGAAACAGCTCATGCAATTGTAGGGGTTGGAAGGTCCCAAGTCCTTGGATCGGGACAGAGGCCTTTCCCAATTCCCGGAGCCACAGAAGCTGGTGGACCCAAGATGAGCAGGTTGGAGAGCAGAGCTCCCACTCACAGGCTGTGAAGTCGAAAAACCCCCCCAGGTCGGCAGGCAAGACCTCAAGGTTTCTCCTGATTCACATAGCTGCAAGGGCTGGAAAACCCAAGATCAGCAGGTCAGGGAGCAGGACTCTTGCTTGCAGGCTGTGAAGATGAATGAATTCCAAGATGGACAGGTATGCTGCTAGCTTAAGTCCCAAGAAGCAGAGGTCAGACAAGAGACAGCTGTTGGATCCAGAACAAGCCAACCACCTTTGTAAGGTGAGCAGGAAGGAAGTAGGTGGCAGAAGGTGGAGAGATGAACCTGAGGGGGCAGTAAGCCACCACAGGCTCCACCCTGGCTGGTACCACTCAGCAGATTCCATTATGGTGGTGATCCCATACCAAATTTCACAGGGAAGTGATCACAACATTATACTACTGCCAAAACACTGAGAATCATAGCCCAGCCAAGCTGACACACAATCTTAACCATCACACTTCCCTATGAGTTTCTTCTTATCAAGCTTCAGAATCTAATAGTTCGATAAGAATAATTAAAGAAATGTAAATCCCCTCATTACTAACCAGAGTGCCTTAAATATAGTGCATGCTCTCTAAATGTTTGTGGAATTGAACTTTGCTTAATCAACATGTTTGAAACAGACAAATTCAAAAAGGTCTTACATCCGGGTCCATACTACCTCTACTGTTTTACTTGAAATGAGATTGACTCCTGCTGTAGTCCAAAGAAGAAGTTACACTCATGAGCGTTTTTATCTTGTAAGTTCCACCTTCCAAGACTGCTGAAGACACCAACAGCAGCTGCTCCCTAAAAGCCTTAGTCTTGCCTGCAGTCTCAGCCTCCAACAAGAATTCTATCCCATCATCCTGATTATGCTTGTTAACTTTCCTCTCTTTGGCAAGTATTGTGGATTGGCTTTCACGACTCCAGCCCAACCCTCTTTAGATGCACTTCACTGAATACTAGAGGAGGGAAAGCTAAGGACTCTATTTCTCAGACTCCCCAGGTTCCAGTATAGCTTGGGTTCCATCCATGACCTGGTCTTCAGGTAGATGCACCTGCATGTGATTTGGGAGGCAGAGTTTGTGCTTGAGCTGTTTTTGCTTTACATTGGCTAGCACAACCACGGGGGCTCTTATGGGTTCAATTGTGTCCCTGAAATTATGTGTTGAAATCCTAGCCCATACCTGTGGATGTAATCCTGTTTGGAAATAGAGTTTTCTTTGTTATTCTAATTCCATGTTAGATAATGCCTGTTAGATAATACCTGAGTACTATGAATTGTAAATCTAATCACTTCTGAGTTATAAAAACAGCAGAATGGATGCAGAGACATATACACAGGGGAAGAGAAAGGACATGTGAGAATCATCTACAAGCAAAGGAACACCAAGGATGACCATCAGACACCAGAAACTAGGAGAGAGGGTTACAGAAGGAATCAACAGGGCCAAGACCCTGATTTGGACTTCTGGCCTCCAGGCTGTGAGAACATAAATTTTTGTTTTTTAAAGCCATGTATTTATGGTATCTGTGTCACAGCAGCACTAGGTAACTAAAAGATGGGCTTTTAATTTTTCTGCAGCAGTAGTAATAAAGGACCCAAAGCCCAGCCCTCAGCATTGTGAATGTCAAGTCAAGGCCAAGAGCATTTGTTTTCATGGGATGGATCACGTCTGAGGTGGTACCCTGAAACAAACATCTGCATGTCAGTTTCCCAGTTATGGCAGAGCTATCAGCTACCATGATGGGCAGTTCCTGATATTGTTCAAATTTATTCCTGGAAGTTACCCAAGAATTTGTTCCTGGAGTTCAGATTATTTTGTAAGCACCTAATTACTTTCTGCTTAAGCTAGTTACTGAAATACTTCACGCATTTTTCTTTCAATTCTTGGTTTGATTTTCAAAAGTCAGGCATGTTAAGAGGAAAAAAAAGATCTTCCTGAGAAACTCAAAGCTTTATATATTAAGATCTAAGCATGGAAGACTGTAGTATAGAATACGAAGGAGTACGAATGTAAAGAAGTTCCTGCCACTCAGGATGCAACGAGCCTTTCCTGGAGGCAGGGGAGGAGGACTGAGCAGAGGATAAGACTTCTCAGGGGAAAATAACAACAACAATCTGTGGAGAAAAGAAGAAACACCCAGACAGTTCAGGTTCAGACTAATAAACAGCAGGGCTGGTACCCTCCTCTTCTAACCTAAGGAGACAGCAAGCCTCTTAGAAAAGTCTCCTACTTAGCATGGGGCTGCATTCAACATGAGAGAGGTAGCTGAGGACAGGTAGGCCTAAGAACAATTACACAGGGTTCCAAACACGAGAGTGAGGATGAGAGAGCAGCCAAGAGCAGAAGGCAAAAGTACTAAGAGGAGGCATGAACAGGAAGATGTCTGAGGTCAAGACGAGGGGTAGATGCAAAGTTCAGAGTTTTTGCAGTTGCAGGCAAAGGTCAATTGCCAACATGTGCCCCAAGGCCAGCTGGACTATCCACAAGTCAGTGGACGCCAGCTAAATTGTTCAGGGAACAGGCGCGTGAAACAGCATTACTGCAGGTACTGCACTGACAGAGACCAAGGCCAAGCAGGATAAAAAACCTCAAGTAGGGGCCAACAGACCTTGTATTATTTTCCTGATGTCAGAATAATATGTCTGTTCTCCCTTGAAAAGAAATCATTCCTGAGGAGCAGGGAAGGAGAAATGGAGAGGTAAAGAAAGCATGAAAGACTTCGGATTTACATAAAAGTTGTTAAGAGAGAAAAGGAATAGTGATTGCGATAACATTCGGAATTTAGCTGAAAAATCACTGGATTGGACTGAGAAATACCAGAATAAGAAAGAATAAGTTGTCTGATCAAGGCAGTATGGGAGACTAAATAACAAACTGGGCTTAATCATAGAAAACAGAGTTGTTTTTTACACATCACAGTCATTGTGTATAATTTTGACCGAACTGTAATAGCTAGAATTTACTGACTGCTTACCACACACTTACAGCCCTAATAGTTGTACAAACCCTATTTCATTTATTCTTGGCATAGTCCAATTATCCTCACTTTATAGGTAAGGAAACTGATTCTCACAAATAACTTGCCCAAGGGCTAACAAAATACAAATTACGTTATGTATGTATACTATAATACACCAGGAACCCTGGTGGCACAGTGGTTAAGAACTTGCCTGCTAACCAAAAGGTAGGCAGTTCAAATCCACTAACTACTCCTTGGAAACCCTGTGGGGCAGTTCTACTCTGTCCAATAGGATCTCTATGAGTCAGAATCGACTGGACAGCAATAGGTTTTGTGTGTGTGTGTGTGTATATGTGTATGTTGTTAGTTGCTGTCCAGTTGATTTGGATTTATGGCAGCCCCATGTGTACAGAGTAGAACTGCTCCATAGGGTTTTCAAGGCTGTGACCTTTCAGAAGCAGATCTCCAGGCCTGTCTTCCGAGGTGCCTCTGGGTGGGTTCCAACTGGCAAACTTTGAGCTAGTAACCATTTGTGCCACCCAGGGACTTCGTATATTTATAAACAAAATTACATATACTTGTACATATAATAAAGATACAATAAAGTCATATCTATAGACTAGCAGTAGTTTACAAGTTATCCCTAATGAATAATCAGTCACTTCAAATGTTTTCTGTCTTGTTTGTCGAACACTGATTACTATGTAGACAGATACTGATTATTGCTGTTTGCACTATGGATGGGAAGGGAAGAAGAAAATTCATCTCACCAAAGTTGAAGTTTTTTTCCTATAACTAGAGTTCTCTTTCCTTGCATTTTTCCTAACAATATTTTCAAGTTCATGGAAACAGATAAAAAATCAGAAAAAAAAAAAAAACACACAACCATTTGGACCTGGATCAGACTGATATTCCTGAGTCCCCTTCCTGGGTTCAAGTCACTTATTCTCTGGCTAATTCACATTTAAAAGACTGGCTATCAGATATTTTTCATCTCTAAGTCCTGAAGCAAGAATTATGAAATTGATGTACTCATGATTTTCAAAATTCTAGCACAACATGATAATATAAACTTAATATAAAAAAACTTACTTCTGGCATTGCTTTTTTCTGCTGTCCCTGGGACTAAAGCCTGGATACACTGTTTTTTAATGGTCCCATTGGAACCCACTCAATCACTCTATTCCTTCACAATTCTGAAAACCTTTGCCCACATCACCTGAATCAGATCATACAGCCTTATGAGGCACACACCACACTACATAAAGACCCTCTGCCGAGAACTGTCATCCAGATTCCATGCTCTAGCTCCTAGCCCGATAGGCCCACTCAGGGGCTAAGGAGGCAGGCCTGGGTGCCAGCTGTCAGCTCTGAGTTGAAGTGCTGGAGCTGGTCCAGGCCAGACTGGGAGCCCAGAACCAAGCTCCACCAGCCAAGTAATGCCTGATTTCAGCCTGATTGCTTTGCTGAGAGCTTCCAGAGCAGAGAGAATGCCACTGAACAGATTCTGCATGATTTTGTCCATACTCTGCTGTGCCATTTTGAACTGTTGAGCTGGAAACTTTTCCTAGAGGGCCAGAAGTATATTTCGCACCAACTTCTGTGCTTTTTTTCTGTATCTATTATTATATTCAAAAAAATCAGCAATTCCATGAGCATGTCCTATTTGCCTTGGTATGCACATAATATATAATCCAAAATTGAATAAGCACTTACTAAATATTTGTTGAACGAATAAATTAATGATAGCATTAATCAGTAAAACAAGGATTCTATGTAAAAATATATTTGATTTTAAAAATAGCTTTTCTTTAACCTAACATCACTGTCTGGATACCAAAGAATGATTCTTAGATCCTAATCCAGTACTTCTCAAACATTAATGTAAATAAGAAAAACCTGGGTGTCTTAGGCTATGTTCTCTAGAGAAATAAAACCAGTGAAGCATGTCTATATGTATATATATAAATATATGTGTATTTGTTGTTGTTAGGTGCCATTGGTTCCAACTCACAATGACCCTGCGTACAACAGAATGAAGCACTGCCTGGTCCTTTGCCATCCTCACAATTGTTATGCTTGAGCCCATTGTCGCAATCACTGTGTCAATCCATCTCAGTGAGTGTCTTCCTCTTTTTCACTGACCCTCTACTTTACCAAGCATGATGTCCTTCTTCAGGGACCGATCCCTCCTGATAACATGTCCAAAGTATGTGAGACAAAGTCTTGCCATTCTTGCTTCTAAGGAGCATTCTGGCTGTATTTCTTCCAAGACAGATTTGTTCATTATTTTGGCAGTCCGTGGTATATTCAATATTCTTTGCCAACACAATTCAAAGGTGCCAATTCTTCTTTGGCCTTCCTTATTCATTGTCCAGCTTTCACATACATATGATGCGACTGACAATACCATGGCTTGGGTCAGATGCATCTTAGTCTTCAAGGTTGTATCTTTGCTTTTTAACACTTTATAGAGGTCTTTTGCAACAGATTTGCCCAATGCAATGTGTTGTTGGATTTCTTGACTGCTGCTTCCATGGGTGTTGATTGTGGATCAAAGTAAAATGAAATCCTTGACAACTTCAATCTTTTCTCTGTTTAACAAGATGTTGCTTATTGGTCCAGTTGTGAGGATTTTTGTTTCCTTATGTTGAGGTGCAATCCATGCTGAAGGCTGTAGTCTTTATCTTCATCAGTAAATGTGTCAATCCTCTTCACTTTCAGCAAGCAAGGTTGTGTCATCTGCATAAGGCAGGTTGTTAAAGAGTCTTCCTCCAATCCTGTAGCAATGCCCTCATCAGTATGAACTAATTGGCCTAACCATCATTAGAATCTTAGAAAATTTCTCTGGTCAGGCAAACTTATCTATGGTTAATAAAGTAATATACATATCTTGGTACATAATAAGCAATCAATAAATATTAAATCAGGATTTCATTACGAAGAAAATAAATTTATCTTATATAAGGGGCAGGGAAATTCCTCTAGTAATTAAAGAGGAGAGTTTACATGAAGTCTTGTCACTTCCACGCTGCAGAATGAATTTCAGCACTTTTTTTTAAAGTGAGCTCAATGTATTCAGCTTTGAGCCATGCCTTAAATTCACCAAACATTTTCAGATCAAAGTGTAATTTTTCCATACTTTTTTGCTAACTTCCTTCTAGTGAGAAGTGGAAAAAGTAGTGAAAAGCCAACCATTATCCAGAAGAAGTTTAAATTTTTAACATTTGCTATTAATAAGGAATAAGGAAATAGTAAAATGGAGTTTACATTAACTGAGTAAAATTGCAGATAGAGTTAACTGTGGTTTTCCAGAAACCAAAAAGTCTTTGAGAGAGAATGGAGAGAGACAGCATATTCCTACCAGCAATTTCAAAGAATGATTTTGGAAGAAGATACTTCTTTTTTTTTTTTTTTTTACAGTGACTTCAGGACTCATATTGGCATGTAACTTACATGTACCATCACTGATGAATATCATAAATGTAATAATAAGTTATAATGTCACACACAAAAAAATGATTTCTTTATTTATGATTCCATTTCTATAAAGTCTGAAAACAAGCAAAACTAATCTAAAATGCTTAAACTCAAGGTAGTGCTTACCAAGGAAAGGATACTGAAAGGAGGGGGCATGAAGGGAGCTTCTGAAGTACAAGTCATATTCTAGTTCTTGATCTGAGTACTACTTGCCTGCGTGGGTCCGTTTTGTGCATTTTCCTATAAGTACACTAAGAAAATGGCATAAAATAAAAAGTACCTTTGACTCATAAGCACTTAGTTCTTATCTCTACCATTCAGCCCAGGGTAACCACTTTTTTAAAAACATTTGATCCATTCTCTGTTTTTGTGTGACTGTGTATGTGTGGAAGTGTTTTAAAGCTTTTTGTTTTGATATAATCGTAGATTCACACACAGTTGTAAGAAATAATGCAGATTCTGTGTATCCTTTACTCAGTTTCTCTCAAAGTTAACATCTTGCAAAAGTATACTAATACTGTAACAACCAGGACATGGACATTGATACAGAACATTTCTGTCCCAAGTATCCTACATGCGTCCCTTTTATAGCCACATCCACTTCCTTCCCACCCCTACCAACTCCTTAACCCCTGGCAACCACTCTGTTTTCCATTTCTATAATTTTATCATTTCAAGGATGTTATACAATTGGAATCATACAATATTTAACTTTTTGGGATTGACTTCTTTCATTCAGCATCATTCTCTGGAGATTCACGCAGGTAATTCCTTCTTGTTTATTTCAGAGTAGTATTCCATGGTTTGGATGTACCACAATCTGTTTAACCATTCACCTGGTGTTTCCATTTGGGGGATATTAAAAACAAAGTTTCTATAAACATTATGTACAGTTTACTGGTTTTTTTTTTTGTTTGTTTTGTGGGGTCTTTGCTTTTGAGGGGGTATGAATATAAGTCTTCGATTTTCCTGGGATAAATACTCAGGAGTGTAATTGTTGAGTCTTACAGTATCTGCATATTGGTTAGCACCTGGGCACTTAGCCGCTGCACCACTAAAGAGAGAGATGTGGCAGTCTGTTTCCCTAAAGATTACAACCTCACAAACCCTATGGGGCAGTTCTAGTCCACACTATAGTGTCACTATGAGTCAGAATAAACTTGACAGCAATGAGTTTTTATTGTCTAATGAAGGAGTCCGAGTGGCAAAAATGGTTGAGTATTCAGCTGCTAACCGAAACGTTGGTAGTTTGAACACACTATGGGAGAAAAGTCCTGGCGACCTGCTTGCATAGAGATTTCAGCCTAGAAAACCCTATAGAACAGTTTCACTCTGCCACATGGGGTCACTATGAGTCGAAATCAACTCAATATCACCAAAGATTTTCTAATAATGTTGAAAATCTTTTCATGTGCTCACTCGAAATGTATCCTTATGCTTTTTGCCCATCTTCTAATTGGATGGTTTGCTTTTTCACTCTTGAGCTTTGAGAGACCTTTAAATATTCTAGACACTAGTCCTTCGTCACATATGTAACTTGCAAATATTTTCTCCCACTCTGTAGCTTGCTTTTCATCCTTTTTTAAGAAGCTCTCTTGGAGAGCAAAAGTTTTTAATTTTGATAAAGTCAAATTTATCAGTTTTTCCTTATGGATTGTGTTCTTGGTGCTAAGTCTACACCCTTTTGTCTAGCCCTAGATCTCAATGATTTTCTCCTATGTTTCTTCTAAGAGATTTCTAGTTTCACATTTTACATTTCTGTTTGTGATTCATTTGATTTTTATATAAGGTATGAGACATAGGTTGAAGTTTATATTTTTATCTATAGATACCCAATTGCTTCAGCATCATTTGTTGAAAAGGCTACCTTAATTCTATTGAATTGCTTTTGCACTTTTATTAAAAATTAGTTAGACATGTTTGTGTTGGTTATTCCTGGGTTCTTTATTCTGTTCCAGTGATCTGTGTGTCTATCCCATCTCCAATACCATGGAGTCTTAATTATTGTAGCTACATAATAAGTCTCGAAATTGGGAAGACAGTTTCCCCCAGCTTTATTCTTCCTTTTCAAAATCCTTCTAGCTATTCTAGTTCCTTTGCCTTTCCATATAAATTTCAGAACAATCTTGTCTATATCTACAATCTTGTTAGAATTTTGGTAGAATTTGCATCAAACCTGTTTATCAATTCTGCATGCTGAGTCTTTCAATCCATGAACACAGTATATCTCTCCATTTATATAGACCTTTTTTAATTTCTTTCATCTGCATGTGTACGTTTCAGCACACAAGCCCTGTGTGCATGCTTTATGAGATTTACACCTATTTCATTTTTTTAGTGATAGTAAACGGTGTTGTATTTGTAAGTTCAATGTCCATGTATTCATTGCTACAAATAGAAATATAATTTTTGTATGTTATTCTTGTATTCTGAGACTTTGCTAAACTCTTGTTATTAGTTCCCTGGAGCCCTGGTGGTACAGTGGTTAAGAGCTCGGCTGCTAACCAAAAGCTCAGTAGTTTGAATTCACCACCCGTTCCTTGGAAGCCCTATGGGGCAGTTCTAATCTGTCCTATAGGGTCACTATGGGTCAGGATTGACTCTATGGCAATGGGTTTGGTTTCTTGGCTATTGGCTCCAGAAGTTTTGGGTTTTGTTTTTGTTTTGTGTGTGTGCATGTGAGTAGATTTATTGGAATTTTCTATGTAGACAATCATGTCCTCTACAGATAGAAATAATTTCATTTCTTCCATTATGGTCTTTATGCCTTTTGTTTCCTATTATTACGTTATTGCACTGGCTAAAACTTCTAGAACTATGTTGAATAAGAGCGGTAAAAGCAAACACTCTTCCCTTATTCTTGATTCCAGGGGGAAATCATTCAGTGTTTCATCATTAAATATATTGTTAGGTGGATGGAAGTTTTTTGTAGATGTTCTTTATCAAGTTGAGAAAATTCCCCTCTATTCCTATTTTTTTTTAATTTAGGTCATGTAAGAGTGTTGAAATTTCTCAAACGCTTTTCCTGCATTGATTAATATGATCATGAGATTTTTCTTTTCAGCCTGTTAATATGATGGAATACATGGATTGATTTGGAATACACAGATTGTTTTTCAAATACTGAGCCAGATTTGCAACTCTGGAATAAACTCCACTTGCTTGTGAAATATAATTTTTATATACATAATGCTGAATTTGATCAATATTCATTAGGAATATTGGTCTGTAGTTTTCCTTTTTTGACTGTCTGATTTTCATATCAAAGTAATACCAGCTTTATAAAATAAATCAGGAACTATTCCCTCCACTGCTATTTTCTGAAGTAGATTATGTAGAATTGGTTTTAATTATTCTTTAAATTTTTGGTAAAACTGCCCAGTGAAATCATGTGTTCCTAAAGATTTCTTTTTTGGGTGTTTACAATTATAAATTCAATTTCTGTAAGAGTTATAGAACTATTCAAATTATTTATTTCTTTTTGGATGAGTTATGGAAGTTTGTGTTTTTCAGGAAAGTGGTTCATTTCATCAAAGTCAAATGTATGTGTGTAGAGTTGTTAGTAATATTCCCTTATGAACAGTTTGACATCTGTAGGATCTGTACTAATATCCCATTTCATTCTTGATTATGTTGATTTGTCTTTTTTTTTGGTCAGTCTTGCTAGAGATTTATCAAATTTATTGACCTTTTCAAAGACCCAGTTTTTCTTCATTGATTTATTCTATTTTCCATTTTCAGTGTCATTGATTTCTACTCTTATCTTATTATTTCTTTGTTTCTGCTTGCTTTAGGTTTTTTTTGCTCCTCTTTTTCTAGGTTCTTCAGGTGAGGGCTTACATTATTGATTTTAGACTGTCCCCTTTACTAATGTATGTATTTAGTGCTATAACTTTCCCTCTAAGAATTGCTTTAGCTGTGTCACACAAATTTTTGTTTTATTTTTAGCTGCACCCAGCTCAGTGTGTTTTTTAAGTTCCCTTGAGACTTCCTCTTTGACCCATAGATTATTTAGAAGTGTGTCATGTAATTTCCAAGTGTTAAGATACTCTTTGGTTATCTTTCTGTTAGTGATTTTTTTGTTATTTCATTGTTGTTGGGGTTTTGACATTTTTGTCAGATTAATTGGAGAAAAACTACATTTCTCTTTTTATAAGTGAGGGTAAACATACTTTCATATGCTTAAAAGTCTCTTAAATGTCCTTTCTATGAAATGCTTCTTCATATTCTTTGTCCATTCTTCTGTGTATTTTGTCTCTTGACTTTGCTAGTTATGCTGGGTTTTTTGTTTTTTTGCCATAAATAAGATTCTTGTTTGTTTGTAAGCCTACCAATATATCAGGCCTTTCTTCATTCCTACAGGATTATTATTGTCTTAATTAAAAAGTGTTTTCCACTTCAAAATTAAAGAATTTTCCTATGTTTTATTCTAGGATTTTTATTATTTAAATTTGTAACATTTACCTTTGACCTAATTAGAATTTATTCTAGTGTTATGTGTGAGATAAGGCCCCGACTTTTTTTTTTTTTTTAAGTAGCCATTCTGTTGTCCCAAACCATTTAGTGAATGGTCCATCTTTAATCCAGTGAGCTGAGATGCAACCTTAAAATTCTTTTTGAATTAAAATCTATTTCTGGATTTTTAAATTCTGCCCCACAGAGTTCAGTACCTAAGATAAGCAATGATATTTTCTGCTGTACTACAATAAGATTTTAATCCATATATATCCTTTCCTACTATTTATCTTCAAACTTTATAACAACTTCATTAAAATATAATTCACTTATAAAAAAATTCACCATTTTAAAATGTACAATTCAGTGGCTTTTATTATATTCACTAAATTGTGCAACCACAACTATTATTTAATTTCAAAACACTTTCATAACCCCAAAAAGAAACACTTTACCCATTTTCAATCACCTCCATTCCTCCTTCCCTCCAACTCCTGGCAACCACTAACCTGCTTTCTGTTTCCATGGGTTTTTCCATTCTGGATATTTAATGTAAATAGAATTATAACATATGGGGTCTTTTGAGACTGGCCTCTTAGCTTGTTGTGAAGATTTATGCGTACTGCAGCAGGCATCAAGACGTCATCCTTTTTATTGTCATATAAAGTTCCATTGTATGGTATAAATACATCAGATTTTGTTAGTCCATTCACTTTTTGACTATTACAAATAACAATCTATGAAAATTGTGTACAGTTTTTTTATGCGGACATGTGTTTTCAACTCTCTTTGGTATACACACACACATACATATATATGTATATATATATCATTGTTGTTGGATGCCCTTGAGTTGGTTCCATCTCATAATGACCAAATGTACAACAGAACGAAACACTACCCATTCCTTCAAGTCTTAGTCATCTAGTGATACACACATTTTGGGAGGGAACATAATTCAATCCATGACATTGCACCATCCTCATTGCTATATTTGAGCCCATGGTTGCAGCCACTGTATCAATCATTCTCATTAAGGGCCTTCTTCCTTTTCACTGACCCTTAACCAAGCATAATGTCCTTCTCCAGGGACCGGCCCCTCCTGATAACATGTCCAAAGTACATGAGACGAAATCTCACCATCCTTGCTGCTAAGGAGCATTCTGGCTGTACTTCTTCCAAGACAGATTTATTTGATCTTCTGGCAGCCCATGGTATATTCGATACTCTTGAGTAACACCCCATAATTCAAAGGCATCAATTATTTTTCAGTCTTCTTTATTCATTGTCCAACATTGAAAATACCATGGCCTGGGTCAGGCACACCTTAGTCCTCATGGTGACATTTTTCCTTTTTAGCATCTTGAAGAGGTCTTTTGTAGCAGATTTGCCTAATGCAATATGTTGTTGATTTCTCAACTGCTGCTTCCATGGGCATAGACTGGGTATCCAAATAAAATGAAGTCCTTGACAAATTCAGTCTTTTCACCATTTATCATGGTATTCCTTGTTGGTCCAGTTGCGAGGATCTGGATTTTGGTTGAGAGTCTCTACTGTCATCCATTTTGGTCTTTTCTTTCTTTCCTGTTTTTTTAATGGCCTTTCACTTTCTTCATGTATGATGTCCTTTATGTCATTCCACAACTCGTCTGGTCTTCAGTCATTAGTATTAAATGTGTCAAAAATCAGAGTTTTTGTTTTCTTTATGTTGAGGTATAAGGCTATAAGTCTTTGATCTCTGTCAGTAAGTGCTTCAAGTTCTCTTCACTTTCACAGGTAAACATCTTTCTAGTACTCTCTGTTTTCAGCCATGATCCATCTGACATCAGCAATGATATCCCTCATTTTACATCTTCTTCTGAATCCAGCTTGAATTTCTGGCAGTTGTCTGTTGATGCACTGCTGCAACCGTTTTTGAATGATCTTCAGCAAAATTTTACTTGTGTGCAATATTAATGATATTGTTGGATAACTTATGCATTCTGTTGGACCACCCCTCCTTGGAATGGGTACAAATATGAATCTCTTCCAGTCCATTAGCCAGGTGGCTGTCTTCCAAATTTCTTGACAAAGATGAGTGAGCACTTCCAGCATTGCACCTGTTTGGTGAAATATCTCAAATGGTATTCCATCAATTCCTGAAGCCTCATTTTTCACAAATACCTTCAGTGCAGCTTGGAGTTTTCCCTTAAATTCCATCAGTTCTTAATCATATGTTACCTCCTGAAATGGTTGATCATCAGCCAATTCTTTTTGGTACATTGACTCTGCATAGTACTTCCATCTTCTTTTGATGCTTCCTGCATCATTCAATATTTCACCCATAGAATCTTTCTGTATTGCAACTAGAGGCTTGACTTTTTTTTTTTTCAGTTCTTTCAGTTTGAGAAATGCCAAGCGTGCTCTTCCCTTTTGGTTTTCTAACTCCAGATCTTTGCACATGTCATTATGATATTTTACTTTGTTTTCTCAAATCGTCCTTGAAACCTTTTGTTCACCTTTTTTGCTTCATCATTTTTTCCTTTCACTTTAGCTACTTGATGTTCAAGAACAAGTTTCAGAGTTTCTTATGGCATTCATTTCGGTCTTTTCTTTCTTTCTTTCTTTTTAATGACCTCTTGCTTTCTTTGTGTGTGATGTCCTTGATGTCATTCCACAACTTGTCTGGTCTTCAGTCATTAGTGTTTAATGTGTCAAAACTATTTTTTAGATGGTCTCTAAATTCAGGTGGGATACACCCAAGGTTGTAATTTGGGTTTTGTTTTAATTTTCTTTAGCTTCAACTTGAACTTGCATATGAGCATTTGATGGCCTGTTCTACAGTCGGTTCCTGGCCTTGTTCTGACTGATGATATTGAGCTTTTCCATCGTCTCTTTCCACAGATCCGCCAGGTGCTCCTTGGAAACTCTATGGGGCAGTTCTACTCCATCCTATAGGGTGTCTATGAGTCGGAATCGACTCGAGGGCACTGGGTTTTGGGTAATCAATTTGATTCTGTGTATTCCATCTGGTGAGGTCAATGTATGTAGTCATCATTTAAGTTGTTGAAAAAGGTATTTGCAATGAAGAAGTCGTTGGTCTTGTAAAATTCTATCACATGATTTCTGGCATCATTTTATCACCAAGGCCATATTTGTCAGCTACAAATCCTTTTTCATTTCCAGCTTCCACATTTCAATCGCCAGAAATTATCAATGCATCTCGATGGCATTTTTTTATCAATACGGACTACAAAACTTTGGTAAAAAACTTCGGTAAAAAACTTCAATTTCTTCTTCTTTGGCATTAGTCGCTGGTACATAAATATGAATAATACTGGTGTTAACTGGCATTCCTTGCAGGCATATGGATATTACCACTCTCAGCGTTGTACTTCAGGATAAGTCTTGAAATGTTCTCTTTGACGATGAATGCAATGGCACTCCTCTTCAGTTTGCCATTCCCAGTATAAACAAACAAACAAAAAAACCTTTTGCCATTGAGTCGATTCTGACTCGTAGCAACCCTATAGGACAGAGTAGAACTGCCCCATAGGGTTTCCAAGGAGTGCCTGGTATTCAAACTGCCAACCTTTTGGTTAGCAGCCATAGCTCTTAACCACTATACCACCAGGGTTTCCATTCCCAGCACAGTATACTACAATATTGGTCAATTCAAAATGGCCAATACTAGTCCATTACAGCTCACCAAAGCCTAGGCTATCGATCTTTATGAGCTCCATTTTATTTTTAACAGCTCCCAATTTTCCTATATTCATTCTTCTTATGTTCCACATTCTGATTAACAGATGTTTGCGGCTGTTTCTTCTCATTTTAAGTCACACCACATTAGCAAATGAAGTTTCCAAAAGCTTTACTCTATACAAGTCATTAAGGTCAACTCTACTTTGAGGAAGCATTTCTTCCCCAGTCATATTTTGAATGCCTTTCAACCTCAGGGCTCTAGAAGTAGAATAACTAGTCCTTTGTTTTTAGCATTTGTTTTCCAGAGTGTTTGTATCATTTTAAAATTCCACCAAATTTTATTGGTTTTAGGTTTTGTGGTTACTTTATACTGTGTTTTTATGCAAATAACACACACCTTCCATGTTTGTTTACCAATTGTGCCCTCCCCCCATGAGGTATTTTTTTAAACATGTTATACTGTTTTTTTTATAGCAACATGTTTTAAAAAATGGCATAGCAGCACTTACAAAAATACCTCATGGGGGGAGGCTGCATTTGGCAAAGAAATGTAGAAGGTGTGCATTATTTCATTAAAATATGCCAATTTTTAACTTTATAAATGCTTAGCAACAAAAATTTGTATATATTTTTATGTTTGTTCATGTTTAAGTAAAATTATAATAAAAATAATTTAGACCAAAATAAATGTCTGTGTCCCATCGTTATGGTCATCTTTGCTGTCTCCAGTTATGCTTATGTTGGATCACATTTGCTTATCTTTTAAATTTATTATTTTCTCCCTAATTTTTTCTGAATTCTTTTTGCTTTCATTTATTCTGTTTGCTTTTCTCATTTCTAATTTTTATGACCCTTACATGTTTTCTACAGTGTTTATTCCTCTTTCTGCTCCTCCCATTTATGTCATAATTTTAATGACTATATGCTTTTGGTATTTTGGAAGTTGTGATCTCCTCTTTAGTCATGCTTTATTAGCAGAAATTCAGCGTGGCTTCATTTAAGTAACTTTACATTTCCTCCTTCAAGCACTCTAAGAATATTATCATTTCAGGACCAATTTTTGTTATCAACTAAAAATTTATACATGCATTAGGGTATATCCTTAGTTATAAAATCTTTGATAAAATTTTTTTCTATGCCAATGAGGTAACAAAAGGCTAGAGAAAAAAAAAAAAAAGCCAGAATTTTTCTAGTCTACTTTTACACTCAGAGTATAGCCCTTTGAATGTTCAAATATATAGTAAGTATCTGTGAGTTCAAATTTCTCATCTCACATAGCCCCATCACCTGTTTTTTTTGTCAATTAAAACCACATCCCTTGGTTAACGAGACCAGTATTCATCTCTTGGGCAGCCACAACATCAGCTCATGCTTGTTTCTCTGGTTTTCAACTCCATATCCATTTCTATTATAGATCCCTACTGCTTTCTCTTACATTTTAGAGATTAGTTATTTAAGATGATTTGTTCTGTGTTTTTCCAGGGTGTGAGATATTTTGTAGTAGGAAGGTTTTCAGTCTATTTAGATAGACATAATGCCTGCTATTACTGGTGGTTACTAGGCTGTTAATTTTTTTAGTTAATATTTTACCTAGGATTTATCACCTAGGTTTATAAGTGAAATACCTTATAATTTTATTTTTTATACTCTCATTTGGCTTTGTAGCTAAAGTTATAGGCGCTTCTAAATAAGTTGGATTGTTGTTGTTATGTGCCATGGATTTGATTCTGACTCACAGTGACACTATAGGACAGAGTAGAACTTCTCCGTAGGGTTTCCTAGGCTGAAATCTTTACAGGAGCAGATTATCAGATCTTTTATTCCACAGACTAGCTGGCAGGTTCAAACCACTCATCTCTAGGTTAGCGGTCAAAGGCTTAACCATTGTGCCACTAAGGTTCCTTAATGAGTTGAGCAGATCTACTTTTTTTTTTCCTGTAACCACCTGTATAATACAGAAATTTTGTATTACTCAAAATTTTGGCAAAATTCTCCTATAAAAGTGATTCTGAGACTTTCTTGTGAGGGAAGAGAGGTCTTTGATTTCCATTTCTGTTTTTTTTTTTTTTTTTTTTAATGATTATTGGAGCTCTGGTGGTACAGTGGTTAAGAGTTCAACCGTTAACCAAAAGGGAGGTCTTTGACATCCATTTCTGTTTTAATGATTATTGGTCTATTTGTGTTCTCTTTTCTTCATACCTACTTTGGCATTTTCAGAAATCACCCAGTTCATCTATACCTTCAACTATATGCATATATTTCTTCATATTATTTCTGTTATTTTAAATCATGTGACTAATTATTTGCCTTTTTTATGTATTTTGTTTATTTGTGTTTTCTCTCTAATTGTCTAGTCTAGATCAACCTTAGCAAAGTTGTGTCTCCTATAAATCTTTCCAAACCATCTCTTGACTTTGTCCTCAACTGGAGAAATTTGGACACAGAATAATGAAGTTAATTTCCTCCAGTCATTTTGATCATAAAGGTATTTTCTATAACTATATAAAACCAAAATATCATAAGGCAAATCAAGAATTTTTTATGTCTGGATTGTGCTTAAGATCGGTGGGATTTTTTTCCTATTTTTACTAGTATTTTCATTTGCATAGCCCTTTTAAACTTACTACCTTAATCATCTTTGTTATGAGGGACAAACCACTAGACCACTCAAAGCATCTGAGTTGCCCGTGCAATAGCTGCATTCCAGAGGTCATTACATCATAATAAACAGGATTCTTTCTTATATAAATCATGTTCTTTAAATAAACAAAAACCTCATCTCCAATTCCACTGATAAAAATTCAGACCATGGGAGAACTCCCTATATTTACTTAAAAAAGAGAGAAATCCAAGTGAACCCTTTCTGATTTTTTTCTTTTAGGAGCAATGAAACTAAGCTTAAAACCAAAGGATTATTAGTGTTAGGAGTGATCACAGAAATCAAATAGCTCATCACCCTCATTTTGCAGCCAACATCTTGACATGAAGAACTGACATGTACAAGATGACACAATAAGAACCAGAACTCACTCAAGTCACTGATTATAGCCTGATAATGAACTCCGTATTTTTTTCTTACTGGAACATCGTAGAAAAAGAGTAAAATCCTCAGGAACTACAAACTTTGTAGCAATTAAGAGAGCATGGAGAATGAAGAGTGCGAGAAAGGAAAGAGAATTTAGTGGAAGAGTCCTACAAAGCAACTTTAAGGTGAAGAATATACATTTGGAAATATCAGTTACTTTACCGCATTATAATAAATGAAACTGACCTTTTTTATTCATGTCATTTATGTAAGTTAAAGCCAAGGATTCCATTTATATTTTTTTGCACGTATTGATATTATTGTTTTTACTGTTAAAATAATTATTTGTTTACCTGCAAGATATCTTTTCAACTATGGAGGATGGGAAGCAAGAAAGAAGGCAATTTTCTTGTGAAATTCTTATTTAATGCCCAGCATGCCCTGTGTATCATATTTACAATCTAGGAGAGAGAGAAAGAAAAAAAAAGTAATATAATCTAATTTAAACTCAGAGCCTAGTCATCAATGACCTGTAAACTCTAAAAACAGTGCTACTGCCCACATGGCAAATGCAATTATGAAATTTGATTTCCTATATGTAGTATGCAATGAAACTGTTTTAATTGACACTGATATATATTTGTAATAACTTCTGTATAAATTAAAAATCAATGCCAATTTCAACTCTCTCTGCAATTTTTTATTGAACAGATGAAAATTTCACAGGGATTGAATATTTGCAAATGGCAAAGCAACAAATAAAACAAAAATTCAACACAGCACTCAGCTCTTTTAAACCTGGAAGCGTTCTCTAGGCTACAGGGCTTACTACACCCATATGCTGCAGAATTTAGGGAGATTCCCAAAATATTACCGTGAGGTAGGAACTCCTCAATTACCTCAATCACTCCTCCACTCCTACCCTCAGACTAGGTGTCCCTGAGTGGCATAAAAGGTTAAGTGCTCAACTACTAACAAAAAGATTGGTGGTTCAAACCCACCCAGAGGTGCCTCGGAAGACAGGTTTGGTAATTTGCTTCTGAAGCTCACGGACTTGAAAACCCTATGGAGCAGTTCTATTCTGCACACTTTCTATATGATTTTGAAAGTATCCCCTCTTGTCATTAGGCAATCTGGAGTGGGTCCTCTTTATAAATTTCGGCATGTATACAACCAGACCTGGGTTCACCATGCGTTGGAATCAACTCAACGGCAACTAACAACAATCCTCAGTTTCTGCACCCTTCTCTTTTCTGAGACCCTTTGGTTCTGCCTTAAATTAGACACAGCTGGGGATAATGGAGACGTCATCATTATAGTCAAACTGGGTATCTGTAGTCAGAGACTGCACACTGGGGGACTGGTTACCTCTTACACACTGGTACACGATCCAGTGACCAGGCTTCAATTGGACTGTTAACCAGAAAAGTAAACATAAATGGAACACGTATGTAAAGCATACGCAGGTGCGTGCACGCACACACACACACACACACACACACACACACACCCCACTGAGTAATTGGCAAGAGAGCAATTGTTAAGGCTGTTCTGACTTCCGGTTGCCATTTACGGGTAGATAGTTCACAAAGCCCTTCAACAGTGAGACAGAGCATTTTGCTGTGGGCACTCAGTATTTCAGAGCACCAGACAAACTGAAAACAAGGCTCTCCAAAAAGAACAACCTCCCCTTTAGTGCATTCACCTAAGCTTTTCCTTCCTAAACTCCTGGCCAGAACTTAGAAGGACTCGACTTAGTCAAATGCTGCAAATAAGGAGAGCTGTCAGACCTATCATTTCTCTTTTCTTTTTTACATTGATTTCATATAAGACTGAACATATCAGCAATTAGTCCTGTCAAATCTAGACTTAAATTTCCAATATGATTTTGAAAGTATCCCCTGTTGTCATCAGGTCATCTGGAGTTGGGTCTTTTTTATAAATTCCACTATGTCTACAATCAGACCTGGTGGTTGACTATAGCGCTACAAAGGTTTCTTTCCCGTAAGTTCAAGCCAGGTAGTGTTTTTTCATAATGAGAAATATGTGCTTGTGTTAAAAAGAAAAGAAATTAAGTGAATTACATAGCAATAAAAATTGTTTTCACCTGGATTATGAAAAGCCTATACATAACTAATGTATGACCCATTTTTATAATATATATTTATATTCATAATATACATATTATATATATATGTATAAGGAGCCCTGGTGGTGCAGTAGTTAAAGTACTCAGCTACTAACCAAAAGATCTGCGGTTCGAACCTACCAGGTGTTCTGCAGAAGAAAGATGTGGCAGTCTGCTTCTGTAAAGATTTGCAGCTTTGGAAACCCTTTGGGGCAGCTCTACTCTATCCTACTGGGTCACTGTGAGTGAGAATCGACTCAATGGCAGTGGGTTTTGGTATATATGTATATACACACAAAAAACTTAGAAGACTATACATTCAAATAACAGCATAGAATATGTATTTCTTATTTACTTATTTCATTTACCTATATTTTCTAATGTTTCTACAGTAATCTTGTGTAACTTTTTTTGTAAGAGTTTTTTATTGCTGTTTTTAAACTAGCATGAGATTAGCTACAGGAAAAACGTGTATGGGATGTAAGTCTCCTTACTTAGATCCAGAATAGCCAAATGTATACAAACAGGAGAAATATACAATTGTGTGTGAGTAAATGTACATGGAGCTCAGGAAAATAGAGTTCAGCCTGTGAAAATAGCAGAGCTGGAATCGCCTTCCCAGAATATTTATATATACCACAAAGATATTTATATAAATTCGCGGTCTGAGACTTCCCATGTTACTTTCTTGCCATTTATGTGGTCCTGGACACTGCTGCAGAGCCTTTACAAGCCTGCTGTTGAGGACTTTAACCTTGCTTTGACATATGAATTCAAACGCCAGTGAATTACAATATAGGTATCTTCTCTCATAATGGCTCAAAAATAAATGCCACCAAACTTTTCCAAATGCCGTGATTTTTTTTTTTTTTTTTTTTTTTTTTTACCAGAAATAAGGGGTCAGGGGAGAACAGGGGGTGGGTAAAAAACAAACAAAAAACCTTTTCCCTTCCTTCAAGCCAAAAGCACTAAATTAAAACTGCCTTGTAAATCTCTACCAATTTGTGCTCCATGTAAATCTCAAACAGGACTTCTCTTCCTGAACCTTCCCCTAGAAAGCAGTTGCCAGGATGTTTATAGAATCATTATTGGTGGTTTTTTTCTCTGCAAGAAAAGTCACAACTGCAGCTCAAGTCTTTTGGAGGTGCAAAAATGCATTTCAGGAGACAGTAGTCAGCCTTTCACATTAAAATGTTTTAAAGTCTTTAGTTCAGACCATAATTACACTCTCAGAGAAAAAAAGAAATTGAAAAATGGGAATTTTTTTTTTTTTTTTTTTTTTTTTTGTAGATCAATGGCTTTATCCAAGCAAGAGCTCATGAATAAATCTCTTTTTAAAGATCTAAAATGTGACATAGGCTCATTATTAGAAAATATTCAAATAACTAAGTATGTAGTTTTAAGGAGGAGAGAAATTGCGGCACACAGTATTCTGAACCAGAGCTGACTTCTCAATGATGTATCTTTAAAAAAAATTATTGAGAAAATAATTTTTGGTTAGATAAAAGTGTATCTTCTGTGAGATCACTTTTCCTACAGATATTTCAACTGTAACGAAATAATGCAACAGTAATCTGTAAGACTTTTTTCAGTAATAGATGTTTTTCCTCAGTAAATCAATGCAAAGGCTAATTGGGGTGGAAGGTGACTATCTCTCGTGGTTATAAATACATTTGCATTGCTATCAATCTTTTCCACCACTAATGTTAAACCAGGCTGAGCTGCCTAAAGAGGAAGTTCAATGTTAGCGCGTAGTAAATGCTGTCACCAAGTGGCCAAATAGAGAGTTGCCCTATTATAAAAAATAATACCAGATTCTTAGATCTATTTAGTAAGAATTTCAAGGGGGAAAGGGATCCGGAAATTGAATTTTTAACTAATTTTGTAGGTGACTCCTATGACTTTAAATTTAAGAGCCACCACATTTTAATAAATGAGAGAATAAAGTGATTTGCTAAAGATCACAAAACAAGAATTGGAACCAGAAACAGAAGCCAGCATTTCACTCTTCCTGTTGAAAATTTAGTGGCACAGTGGTTAAGAGCTCAGGTTGCTAACCAAAAGGTTGGCAGTTCAAATCCACCATCTGCTCCCTGGAAACTCTATGAAGCAGTTCAACTTTGTCTTATAGGATTGCTATGGGTAGGAATCAATTTGACAGCAATGGGTTACTCTGTCCTACAGGGTTGCTATGTGGGTTTTATATGAATATAGAGTAGCTAAAGCAAATGGAAGAAATGATAAAATGAAAGAGCTGAACAAAAGATTACAAAGGGCAGCTCAAGAAAACAAAGAATTACAGTGAAATGTACAAAGACCTGAGATTAGAAAATCAAAAGGGAAGAACACACTCAGCATTACTCAAGCTGAAAGAACTGAAGAAAAAATTCAAGCCTCAAGTTGCAATATTGAAGGATTCTATGGGGCAAAATACTAAATGACACAGAAAGCATCAAAAAAAAAAAAAAAAAGATGGAAAGAATACACAGTCACTATACCAAAAAGAATTGGTTGACATTCAACTATTTCAGAAGGTAGCGTATGATCAAGAACTGATGGTATTGAAGAAAAAGTTCAACCTCCACTAAAGGCATTTTTAAAAAACAAAGCTCCAAGAATTGACAGAATACCAGTTGAATGTTTCATCAAACAGGTGCAATGCTGGAAGCACTCACTTGGCTATGCCAAGAAACTTGGAAGATAGCAACCTGGGCAACCAACAGGAAGAGATCCATATTTGTGCCCGTTCCAGAGAAAGGTGATCCAATAGAATGTGGAAATTATCAGACAAGGTCATTAATATCACACACAAGTAAAATTTTGCTGAAGATCACTCAAAAGCAGTTACAGCAGTGCATCGACAAGGAGCTGCCAGAAATTCAAGCTGGATTCAGAAGAGGACATGGAATGAGGGATATAATTGCCAGTGTCAGATGGATCTTGGTTGAAAGCAGAGAATATCAGAACAATGCTTACTTGTGTTTTATTTACTATGCAAAGGCATTTAACCATGCAGATCATAAAAAATTATAAATAACATTGTGAAGAATGGGAATTCCAGAACACTTAATTGTGCTCATGCTAAATCTGTATATAGACCAAGAGACAGTCATTCAGACAGAACAAGGGGGTATTGCGTGATTTAAAGGCAGGAAAGTTTTGTGTCAGGGTCGTATCTTTTCGCCATACTTATTCAACCTGATGCTGAGCAAATAATCCCAGAAGCTGGACTGTATGAAAAAGAACACAGCATCAGGATTGGAGGAAGACTTATTAACAACCTTCAATACGCAGATGACACAACTTTGCTTGCTGAAAGCAAAGAGGACTTGAAGCACTTACTGATAAAGATCAAAGACTACAGCCTTCGGTATGGATTACACCGCAATATAAAGAAAACAAAAATCCTCACAGTTGGACCAGTAAGTAACATCATGATAAACTGAGAAAATACTTGGATGCACAATCAACAGCCATGGAAGGAGCAGTCAAGAAATCAAAAGACACATTGCATTGGGCAAATGTGCCACAAAGACCTTTAAAGTGTTAAAAAGCAAAGATGTCACCATGAGGACTAGGGTATGTCTGACCCAAGCCATGGTATTTTCAATCATCTCCTGTGCATGAGAAAGCTTGACAATGAACAAGGAAGAATGAAGAAGAATTAATGCATTTGAATTAAGATGTTGGCAAAGAATGTTTTCTATACCACAGACTGCCAGAAGAATAAATCTGTCTTGGAAGAACTACAGCCAGAATGCTCCTTAGAAGCAAAGATGGCAAGACTTCGTCTCACATACTTTGGATGTGTTATCAGGAGGAACTAGTCCCTTTAGAAGGACAACATGCTTAGTAGAGTGTCAGCAAAAAAAAGGAAGACTCTCAATAAGATGGATTGATACAATGGCTACGACAATGTGCTCAAACATAGCGACAATTGTGAGGATGGCACAGGACTGGGCAGTGTTTCATTCTGTTGTAAGTAGGGTCACTGTAAGTCAGAATCAACTTGACGGCACCTAACAACAACATAAAAAACCAAAAACCAAACCCAGTGCCATCGAGTCAATTCTGACTCATAGTGACCCTATAGGACAGAGTAGAACTGTCCCATGCGGTTTCCAAGGAGCGTCTGGTGGATTCGAATTGTCAACATTTTGGTTAGCGGCTGTGGCACTTAACCACTACGCCACCAGGGTTTCCAACAACAACATACGAACCAAGAAATATATTCCACATGTCAGATCTCAGAATCCTTGCACTGTGATTGGGAGCTATTGACCTCATACAGGAGAGGTATTTCTATAGTTCTACCTTATCGCCTTATTAAAAAAAACGCTATGTTATTAAAGAGACAGTATATCACTCATCATCATTAAAGCTAATAATAGTCTGACTTCCTGTTAAAAGTAGCAGACTGCTATTGTTTCTGCCTCTTCGTTTACTATGAAACCAAACAAAAACAAGTCAAGAAACATAAAAGAAAAGCCTAAGTATGTTAGATTGTTTGCTACCCACAAAAGTCTCAATAATTCCTTTTATCACTGGATGCATGTCCTTTATAACATGACTCTGCCATTCCTTCTGTCAAGAGCATTTTCCCCACCCCTGTGACTTACTTTGACCCTTACAGTGAAGTAGCTGTATTGTTAAATGACTTCCTAGCCTTGGCTAGGAAGATGCCCGGGATAAAAGATCACCTGAGAAGAGAAGCCCAGACATCCTAACTGGTTCAGCCATCCCAGCTGAGCCACCAGTTGATTGCAGTCACCATAAATGAGCCTAGACAAGGCCAGCAGACTGCCCAAGCAACAGAAGTGGGAAAAGTAATAAGTTGTTTTGTTTGTCATGCTTTAAATGAAGGTTTACAGTACAAACCAGTTTCTTATTAAACAAATAATACACATGTTATTTTGTGACATTGGTTGCCAAGCCCAGGACATCAACACTCTCCCCTTTGCCACCTTGGGTTTCCCATTATCAGCTTTCTTTCCTGTCCCTTCCTGCCTTCTTGTCCTTGCCCTTGGGTTGGTGTGCCCATTTAGTCTCATTTTGTTTTATGGGCCTGTCTGATCTCTGGCTGAAGAGTGAACCTCAGGGGTGACGTCAGTACTGAGCTTAAAGACTGTCTGGGGGCCATACTCTCAGGGTTTCTCCAGTCTCTGTCAGACCAGTAATTCTGGTCTTCTTTTTTCAGTTAGAGTTTTATTCTACATTTATCTCCGTCTCTGTCTGGGACCCTCTATTTTTACCTCTGTCAGAGCAGTCAGTGATAGTATCCAAGCACCATCTAGTTGTGCTGGACTCAGTCTGGTGGAGGCTGTGGTAGTTGTGGTCCATTAGTCCTTTGGACTAATCTTTCCCTTGTGTCTTTGGTTTTCTTCATTCTCCCTTGGTCCAGACAGGGTGGGACCAGTGGAGTATCTTAGATGGCCACTCACAATCTTTGAAGACCCCAGATGCTATTCACCGAACTAGAATGCAGAACATTTTCTTTATAAACTGTATTATGCCAATTGAGCTAGATGTCCTGAGACCAAGGTCCCCACAGCCCTCGGCCCAGTATTTGGTCCCTCAGGGAGTTTAGATGTGTCTATGAAGCTTCCATGACCTTGCCTTGGTCAAGCTGTGCTGGATCCCTCAGTATTGTGCACTATCTTACCTTTCTTCAAAGTTACCACTTACCTGTTGTTTATTTAGTGTTTTTCCATCCCCACCCCTTGTCACCATCAAAGATTGTTTCCTTTTGTGTGTAAACCTTTTCATGAGTTTTTATAGTAGTGTTCTCATACAATATCTGCCCTTTTGTGAGTGACTTATTTCACTCAGCATAATGCCCTCCAGATTCTTCTGTGTTGTGAGATGTTTTGCAGGCTCATCATTATTCTTTATCGTTGCATAGTATTCCATTGCTTGTATGTACCATAGTTTGTTTATCCATTCATCTGTTGGTGGGCATCTAGGTTGTTTCCACCTTTTTGCTATTGTGAGTAATGCTGCAATGAACATAGGTGTGCATGTGTCTATTCATGCAACAGCTCTTATTTCTCTAGGATATATTCCTAGTAGTGGGTTTGCTGGATCATATGCTATTTCTATATCTAGCTTTTTACAGAAGCGCCATATCATTTTCCAAAATGGTTGTATCATTTTCCATTCCCACCAGCAGTGCACGAATTCTGATCTCCCCACAGCCTCTCCAACATTTGTTATTTTTTGTTGTTTTTTTTTTTTTCTGATTCACGCCAGTAATGTCAAGGTGAGAGAGTATTTCACCGTAGTTTTGATTTGCATTTTTCTAATGGCTAGTGGTGAAGCAACTGTTCATACCCTTTGCCCATTTTTAATTGAATTATTTGTCAAAAAGTAATAAACTGTCGTTGCTATAAGTTACTAAGCTGAGGGTGCTTTGTTACACAACATTCAATAATAAATATACTAAGAATCAACCATAGCCCTAAATCATGACATATGAAGAAATAACCACAATGCTAAACCACAACCATTGTCAAATACAGTGAAAATGAGATAAGGACAGGGAAGGGCCTTGAGAAAGGATACAGCCTCTGCAGACCCTGAGGAGAGTGAGGCATTCATCACAGCAGGTGGGATACACTGAGTTAAAAAGAATCATCCTTTGCTTGCACAGCCAACTGGGTTTCAGGGCTGCAGAAAGTTTAGTAAACCTTGTTTTATGCCCTAGAATAACAGATATTGCTGGGATGAATAAAAAGGTATACAGACATGCCATCTTTTCAAAAGAGTTGACGTGAGTGAAACAGGGTAGTAAAGAAATTGTTGGCACAAGTACTCTTTAAGAGAAGTAAGGACAAATCACTACCAAAAAAGACAAAAAATTAATAAATGCAGCACTTGTGGCTTCCCTATGTGCCAGAGAGACTTATTGCTAACTCAGAGTTGATTTTCACTGCTAGGGTAGAAGATTAGCAAGAATATGTTTAGAAATCCTGGTCAAACATTCAAACTGTCTGTTACACTCTACCTGATCCTCTTTTACACTATCCATCATCAGATGCCTGATTCAGTCATGCATTAAAGATGAATAAAAGTAGTAAAAGATCAGCTTGGGGGTCTATATAAAGATAACACCAACAATCCAAGGAAAAAATATGGCAAAAAGCAAAACCAAACCCATTGCCATAGAATTGATTCTGACTCATAGCAACCCTATAGGACGGAGTAGAACTGCCCCATAGAGTTTCCAAAGAGTGCCTAGTAGATTCGAACTGCCGACCTTTTGGTCAGCAGCTGTAGCACTTAACCACTATGCCTTCAGTGGTTACTTGGAAATAGTAGGAAGACAAAAAATACACAAGGCTGTAACACAAATCAGGCAAAAATATATACATACGTACAATTAGTATTCTTTAATAAGAATGAATTTGAAAAACTACGATCCCTCTGAACCAAGAGCTCGGACAAACATAACAGAACTCAAGGAAAAACTTATCAGAAAACAGAAGGTAAAGAAAGACGATGTGTCAAAGTCAAGAAAAAAAATAAAAGAGAATAATAATAAAACTTTTACATACATAAAGGTCACATTAGAGGCATCAAAAAGAAAAAACAAGCCTCTTCTGAAAACACAGAACTATAGTAGGTAATCCTGAGAAAAATTATAAAATATTAAAATATATGTACAAGTGTTAGAAGAAAAATTGCTGTTACAGAACTAAAGGAGATACACGTGCCTAACTGGCATTCCTAAATAAGAAACATTTTGCTGTTTTCTAGCTACTGTTGAGTCAGCCTCCAACTCATATTGACCCCGTTCACAACAAAGCAAAATACAGCCTGCCCGTTCCTGCACTCTCCCCATGATCAGTTGCAGATTCAACATTGTGATCCATAGGGTTTTCATTGGCTGATTTTTGGAGTAGATAGCCAGGCCTTTCTTCCTAGTCTGTCTTAGTCTGAAAGCTCTGCTGAAACCTGTTCAGCATCATAGCAACATACAAGCTTTCACTGACAGATGGGTAGAGGCTGTGCATAAGGTGCATTGACCAGAAATTGAACTAGAGTCTCACACATGGAAGTCAAGAATTCTATACTGAAACACCATAGTCCCCAAATAAGAAATACAGCAGAATAAATATTCAAAGATATAATAAAAGAAAATTTCCCTGAAACAAAGATAAATTCAAAGAAAATTTTCTTGAAATCAGGAAAAACTCAAATATATTGATGAAAAGGGCATATTGTATACCAGGAAAAATTGAGATAGAATGATCAGCATATAGTCTGGTAAAATTACAGGAATTTAATAGTAAACCATTCTATGGGGAACATAAAAAGAATCAATTCTCCTATAACAAGACAGAAAATCAGGCTGACCTCAAAATCAAAAACAAAACAAAATGAAAAATCATCATAGGAGGCAGTTGAGCAGTGACTAGTAAGTCCTCAGGGAAAAAAGTGTAAACCAAGAATGTTAAATCAAAGTTATAGCCAGGCCACACATTCCTAAGTGCCAAATGCTACCCTTGCACAGCATGGGCCTTGACGGGGCCTGTGGGCATGACACAGGCATGGCTTTAGGACTCTCCCAGGGGACTGGTGTCCCTCACCCTGGCTAGGGTCATGCAGGCACCTACTCAGTCTGTCAGCAGTCAGGGTCATAGACACGGAGCCACATCCTCTATAGCCCTACTTGTGCCTCATGTGGTTTGTACCTGGCTACTGTATCTCCCAGAAGCCCTGATGGCACAGTGGTTAAAGCATTTGGCTGCTAGCTAAAAGATCAGAGGTTTGAACCCAGCAGCTTGCTCGACAGGAAAAATATGTGGCAGTCTGCTTCTATAAGGATTTATCACATTGGAAACACTATGGGGCAGTTCTACCCTGCCCTATAGGGTCTCTATAAGTCAGAATCAACTTGACAGCAATGGGTTTTTATATATTATACTATCTAGGCCCAGAACAAAAAAACAATATGCTCATTTGGTCTTAAATCAACGGCACTGCAGTTCAGTGAAAACACCAAGCATTGGCTCAGTGGCATTAGTCTGGTGATGCTGGGGTGCTGAGCTTGGTGGGCATGAACTGTGACCAGACTGCTCCCTACTATGCTGCTCAGGCTGCTGCGGGAGCCCATCTGGCTCACCAGATTTACCTTCTATGTGTCCATAGACCTGAGGATTGTTGGGACAAATTTGTCTCTAGACAAACAACAGGGCTAATATTATTTTTAGAATTGACCTTGGAAATTTATGGAAAGAAAACAGAAGAAACAAAGAAAAACGTAAGTAGTAGATTAGAAAACTAGCAAATGAAGCTTACCTAGGCTTTTTCTTAAAACAAATTTTTACAAAACACTATCAGATATTGTTACCACATCATTAGAATTTAAATAAACGATTTGTTACGGTATGTTAAAGAACTAAGAACTAGAAGATAAAGATTTGAGGATGGCAAGCATTTTGCCTGGATTTTAGTTCAACTATTTGCTAGCAAAATGCTTGCCCTGTTTCAGAAGCCAAGAACTCTTCAGGCTTTGAGATGACCTTGAAAGTTTAAGCTGACTCATTTTTTTGCTCATTATATTTCTCATATGCGGTGATGGGAATTGTGTAAGTTTTGGCACTTTAACAAAACACTGGTACATATTTCATCTAAATGTATCTGTAGGTAAATGGGCTCTCTTTTAAGGGAAAAATAAAAGCTGCTGTAGAGAACAAAACAAAAAATAAATCTAACCAAGTTATCATTTCAGATATAATGGTAATTGACAGATAATATGAAATATGTGAGAAATCAGCAATGCAGCTCCTTTGAGCTCTTAAAATAAAACTATACAATCACATCCCATAAACTTAGAGATGAATGCAGAAATCACTGTAAAGGTACTACCCAATAGTGAGAATTGTAAGTAGAACAAAACATAAACATAATAGGCCATAGCCATTTACAAATAATAACATAATTCACCTTACAGCATGGATTGAATTGTGTCCTCCAAATATAGTGTCAACTTGGCTACAACATGAGTCCCAGTATTGCTGTCTTCCATTTTGTGATCTGGTGTAATTGTCCTCCTTTTGGTGATATTGTATTGTATAATTCTCCACCATTTTATGTGTTGTAAATTCTAAACCCCTATATATATTAATGTCCCCATGTGTCTGTCCGTTTATCATACTGCGAGGGCTTGCATGTTGCTGTGATGCTGGTAGCTATGAGGCAGTATTCAAATACCAGCAGGATCACCCATGGCAGACAGGTTTCAGTTGAACTTCCAGAATAAGATAGGCTAGGAAGAAGGACCCAGCAGTCCACTTCTGAAAAGAATTAGCCAGTGAAAATCTTATGAATAAGAGCAGAACATTGTCTGATATAGTGCCGGAAGATGAGCCCCCAGGTTAGAAGTCACTCAAAAGAAAACTGGGTAAGAGCCGCCTCCTCAAAGCGGAGTCGACCTTGATGACCTGGATGGAGTCAACCTTTCAGAACCTTCATTTTCTGATGCGGCATGGCTCAAAATAAGAAGAAACAGCTACAAACATCCATTAATAATCAGAATGTGGAATGTATGATGTATGAATCTAGGAAAATTGGAAATCATCAAAAATGAAATGGAACACATAAACATTGATTTCCTAGGAATTAGTGAGCTGAGATGGAGTAGAATTGGACAATCATATGGTCTATTATGCCAAGAATAACAACTTGAAAAGCAATGGCATTGCATTCATCATCAAAAAGAACATTCTAAGATCTATCCTGAAGTACGATGCTGTCAGTGAAGGGGTAATATCCATACACCTACAAGGAAGACCAGTTAATGTGACTATTATTCAAATTTACGCACCAACCACTAAGGCCAAGGATGAAGAAATTGAAGATTTTTACCAGTTTCTACAGTCTGAAATTGATCAAACAGGCAATCAGGATGCATTGGTAATTACTGGTGATTGGAATTTGAAAGTTGGAAACAAAGAAGAAGGATTGGTAGTTGGAAAATATGGCCTTGGTGATAGAAATGATGCTAGAGATCACATGAAAGAATTTTGCAAGACTGCCACCAGAAGAAAGGAAATAATAAAGATCAGAGCAAAAATAAATGAAATAGAGAATTTAAAAACAATAGAAAGAATCAACAAAACCAAAAGTGGGTTCTTTGAAAGGATCAATAAAATCGACAAACCGCTGGCCAAATTGACAAAAGAAAAACATGAGAGGACACAAATAACCCACGTAAGAAATGAAATGGGGACATCACAACAGACGCAACTTAAATAAAAAGGATCATAGCAGAGAATTATGAAAAAGTATACTCCAACAAATTTGAAAACCTAGAGGAAATGGACAAATCTCCAAACTAACACAAAATGATGGCGAAAATCTGAACAGACCCATAACAAGAGATTGAAAAGGTAATTAAAAAAAAAAAAAACTCCCAACGAAAAAAAAACACTGGTCCAGATGGCTTCACCAGAGAATTCAAACAAACATTCAGAGAAGAGCATACGCCAGTAATGCTCAGAATACTTCAGAACACAGAAAAGGAAGCAATACTTCCGAATTCCTTCTATGAAGCCAGCATAACCCTGATACCAAAACTGGGCAAAGACACCACAAAAAAGAAAATCACAAACCAATACCTCTCAAGAATACAGATGCAAAAATCCTCAACAAAATTCTAGCCAATTCAATTCAGCATCATATCAAAAAAATAATACACTGCTACCAAGTAGGATTCATACCAGGTATGCAACGGTGGTTCAACATTAGAAAATCAATCAGCGTAATATGCCACATAAATAAAAGGAAAGCAAGAGTCACATGATCAACTCAAATGAAACAGAAAAGACATTCAACAAAGTCTAACAACAATTCCTGATAAAAACTCTCAATAAAATAGGTATAGGAGGGAAATTTCTCAACATAATAAAGGCCATCTATGCAAAACCAACAACCTGTATCATTCTTAACAGGGAGAGGCTGACAACATTCCCCTTGAGAACAGGAACAAGACAAGGATGCTCTTTATCACCACTCCTATTTAACATTGTGCTGAAATTTCTAGCTAGAGCAATAAGGCAAGAAAAAGAAATAAAGGGCATCCACATTGGTAATGAAGAAGACAAACTGTCCCTATTTTTATGATACTATATTTTTTTATACATAGAAAACCCAAAAGACTCCAGGAGAAAACTACTGGAACCAATAGGAATATTCAGCAGAGTAGCAGTATTCAAGATAAACATACAAAAATCAGTTGGATTCCTATACACCAATAAAGAGAACGATGAAAAGAAAACCACAAAAACAATACCATCTATAATAGCCCCTACAAAAATAAAATACTTAGGAATAAATCTAACCAGGGATGTAAAGGACATATACAAAGAACACTACAAAACACTACTGCAAGAAACCAAAAGAGATCTACATAAACAGAAAAACCTACCATGATCATGGATAGGTAGACTCAACATTGTAAAAATGACAATTCTACCCAAAACAATTTGCAATTACAATGCAATCCCAATCCAAATACCAGCAACATTCTTTAAAGACAGTGAAAAACTTATCATTAACTTTATATGGAAAGGGAAGAAGCCCTGGACAAATAAAGCACTATTGAAGGAGAATAAAGTAGGAGGACTAGCACTACCTGACCTCAGAACCTACTATACAGCTACCATAGTTAGAACAGCCTGGTACTGGTACAATGACAGATACATCGACCAATGGAACAGAACTGAGAACCCAGGTGTAAATCTATCTACCTATGGCCACCTGATCTTCAACAAGGGCCCAAAGTCTGTCAAATGGGGAAAAGACAGTCTTTTGAACAAATGGTGCTGGCAAAATTGGATGTCCATCTGCAAAAAAATGAAACAGGACCCATACATCACACCATATACAAAAACTAATTCAAAGTGGATCAAAGACCTAAATATAAAGCCAAAAACTCTGACGTTCTTAGAAGAAAAAATAGAATCAACACTAGAGGCCCTAATACATGGCATCAGCAGGATACAAACCGCAAACAACAACACACAAACTCCAGAATATAAGCTACATAACTGGGATCTTCAAAAAATTAAACACTTATGCTCATCAAAAGACTTCACCAAAAGTGTAAAAAGAGAACCTACAGACTGGGAAAAAATTATGGCTATTACAAATCAGACAAGGGTCTAATCTCTAAAATCTACAAGAAAATCCAACACCTCGACAACAAAAAAACAAATAATATTGTTGTTGTTAGGTGTCGTCTAGTTTGTTCCGACTCATAGAGACCCTATGCACAACAGAACGAAACACTGCCCGGTCCTGCGCCATCCTTACAATCCTTGTTATGCTTGAGCTCATTGTTGCAGCCACTGTGTCAATCCACCTCACTGAGGGTCTTCCTCTTTTCCGCTGACCCTGTACTCTGCCAAGCATGATGTCCTTCTCCAGGGACTGATCCCTCCTGACAACATGTCCAAAGTATGTAAGACGCAGTCTCACCATCCTTGCTTCTGAGGAACATTCTGGTTGTACTTCTAAGACAGATTTGTTTGTTCTTTTGGCAGTCCATGGTATATTCAATATTCTTCGCCAACACCACAATTCAAAGGTATTGACTCTTCTTCGGTCTTCCTTATTCATTGTCCAGCTTTCACATGCATATGACGCGATCGAAAATACCATGGCTTGGGTCAGGTGCACCTTAGTCTTCAGGGTGACATCTTTGCTCTTCAACACTTTGAAGAGGTCCTTGGCAGCAGATTTGCCCAATGCAATGTGTCTTTTGATTTCTTGACTGCTGCTTCCATGGCTGTTGATTGTGGATCCAAGTAAAATGAAATCCTTGATAACTTCAATCTTTTCTCCATTTATCATGATGTTGCTCATTGGTCCAGTTGTGAGGATTTTTTTTTCTTTATGTTGAGGTGTAATCCATACTGAAGGCTGCGGTGTTCAATCTTCATTAGTAAGTGCTTCAAGGCCTCTTCACTTTCAGCAAGCAAGGTTCTGTCATCTGCATAATGCAGGTTGTTAATGAGTCTTCCTCCAATCCTGATGCCCCGTTCTTCTTCATATAGTCCAGCTTCTCAGATTATTTGTTCAGCATACAGATTAAATAGGTATGGTGAAAGAATACAACCCTGACACACACCTTTCCTGACTTTAAACCAATCAGTATCCCCTTGTTCTCTCGGAACAACTGCCTCTTGATCTATGTAAAGGTTCCTCATGAGCACAATTAAGTGTTCTGGAATTCCCATTCTTCACAGTGTTATCCATAGTTTGTTCTGATCCACACAGTCAAATGCCTTTGCATAATCAATAAAACATAGGTAAAGATCCTTCTGGTATTCTCTGCTTTCAGCCAGGATCCATCTGACATCAGCAATGATATCCCTGGTTCCACGTCCTCTTCTGAAACCGGCCTGAATTTCTGGCAGTTCCCTGTCAATATACTGCTGCTGCCGTTTTTGAATGATCTTCAGCAGAATTTTGCTTGTGTGTGATATTAATGGTATTGTCCTATAGTTTCCACATTCAGTTGGATCACCTTTTTTGGGAATAGGCATAAATATGGATCTCTTCCAATCAGTTGTCCAGGAAGCTGTCTTCCATATTTCTTGGCATAGACGAGTGAGCACCTCCAGCACTGCATCTGTTTGTTGAAACATCTCAATTGATATTCCATCAATTCCTGGAGCCTTGTTTTTTGCCAATGCCTTCAGAGCAGCTTGGACTTCTTCCTTCAGTACCATCGGTTCCTGATCATATGCCACCTCTTGAAATGGTTGAATATTGACTAATTCTTTTTGGGATAATGACTCTGTGTATTCTTTCCATCTTCTTTTGATGCTTCCTGCATCATTTGGTATTTCCCCCATGGAATCCTTCACTATTGCAACTCAAGGCTTGAATTTTTTCTTCAGTTCTTTCAGCTTGAGAAACGCTGAGTGTGTTCTTCCCTTTTGGTTTTCCATCTCCAGCTCTTTGCACATGTCATTACGGTACTTTATTTTGTCTTCTCGAGAGGCCCTTTGAAATCTTCTGTTCAGTTTTTTTACTTCATCAACTCTTCCTTTTGCTTTAGCTGCTCAATGCTCAAGAGCAAGCTTCAGAGTCTCCTCTGACATCCACCTTGGTCTTTTCTTTCTTTCCTGTCTTTTCAGTGACCTCTCGCTTCCTTCATGAATGATGTCCTTGATGTCATTCCACAACTCTCCCAGTCTTCGGTCGCTAGTGTTGAATGCGTCAAATCTGTTCTTCAGGTGGTCCCTAAATTCAGGTGGGATATACCCAAGGTCATATTTTGGCTCTCGTGGACTTGCTCTGATTTTCTTCAGTTTCAGCTTGATCCTGCATATGAGCAATTGATGGTCTGTTCCATAGTCGGCCCCTGGCCTTGTTAAGACTGATGATATTGAGCTTTTCCATCGTCTATTTCCACAGATGTAGTCAATTTGATTTCTGTGTGTTCCATCTGGCGAGGTCCATGTGTATATATATATATGTGTGTATAGTCACTGTTTATGTTGGTGAAAGAAGGTACTTGCAATGAAGAAATCGTTGGTCTTGCAAAATTCTATCATTCGATCTCTGGCATTGTTTCTATCACCAAGGCCATATTTTCCAACTACTGATCCTTCTTCTTTGTTTCCAACTTTCAAATTCCAATCACCAGTAATTATCAATGCATCTTGATTGCATGTTCGATCAATTTCAGACTGCAGCAGCTGAGAAAAATTTTCTATTTCTTCATCTTTGGCCCTAGTGGTTGGTGTGTATATTTGAATAATAGTTGTATTAACTGGCCTTCCTTGTAGGCATGTGGATATTATCCTGCCACTGACAGCACTGTACTTCAGGATAGATCTTGAAATGTTCTTTTTGAGGATGAATGCAATACCATTCCTCTTCGAGTTGTCATTCCCGGCATAGTAGACTATGTGATTGTCTGATACAAATGGTCAATACCAGTCCATTTCAGCTCACTAATGCCTAGGATATCGATGTTTATGCATTCCATTTCATTTTTCATAATTTCCAATTTTCCTAGATTCATACGTCATACATTCCAGGTTCCGATTATTAATGGATGTTTGCAACTGTTTCTTCTCATTTTGAGTTGTGCCACATGAGCAAATGAAGGTCCCGAAAGCTTTACTCCATCCACGTCATTAAGGTCGACTCTACTTTGAGGAGGCAGCTCTTCCCCAGTCATCTTTTGAGTGCCTTCCAACCTGGGGGGCTCATCTTCCAGCACTATATAAGACAATGTTCTGCTGCTATTCATAAGGTTTTCACTGGCTAATGCTTTTCAGAAGTAGACTGCCAGGTCCTTCTTCCTAGTCTGTCTTAGTCTGGAAGCTCAGCTGAAACCTGTCCTCCATGGGTGGCCCTGCTGGTATCTGAATACCAGTGGCATAGCTTTCAGCAACACAGCAACACACAAGCCCCCACAGTATGATAAACTGACAGACAAATAATACAATTAAAAAATGGGCAAAGGGGACTTCAGGCCAACGTGATGCCATAGACAGAAGCACCATGCCGTCTCTCCACAACAAAGACCCGAATAACTAAGTAAAACACAGACAAACGTCATTCCTGGAAGCTGAAGTGCCAAATGAAAAGATAGAGAACTTGGTCAAGCACCAAATGGAATAAGAAACTGACAGAGGATGGAGAGTGAGGAGAGGTACGTCTGGAGGGCCCCATCAGCTAAAGCAGCATGGATTCGCCATCTTGGACTCCAGTCAGGGATTGGCAGACAGGGAGTATGGGAAAGCAGCTTCATGGAACTCCCAACAGGAGACAGAGCACCCAGTAGCCAGCGAAACACACCTTCCCACCCTCTATTCTCTCCCTACTGCTCTATCTTCGAGCTTCCTGGCTGGCGGTGGTGGCTAGGCCGGCTGGGCAGTGCAGCGTCTGTGCTGCTTGGGTTTGCCCCACCCACATCGCAGATCTTTGGACAGGGAGTATGGGAAAGCAACTTCGCTAAGTTCCCAGCAGGAGACAGACCACCCCATAACGAACAATATACACTTTCCTAGCCCCCACTTTCTTCCCCTCCCCCTTTGGCCTCCTCTGCTTCCCACTAGCCTCAGTCTCTTGGCTGGGAGGCAACTACTTTGGCCTCAGGCTGCTTGGATTTGCCCTGCCCACACTGCCAGGCCCCTGAGCTGGTATTGCTTCTTTCTGTCTCTTTTGGTTTCTTCTGTTCCTCCTACCACCTTCCACTCCTTTCCCTGGAACATCTGACTCTGTGTGCCATCTTGCTTCTTCTTGAAAGGCTGTGAAGCCATGCTCAACTGCAGAACCATTCCCACACTGGTGGGATCCCTGGGGATTATTTTTTCCTTGTTTTGGTTTTTTCTGTTTTGTGTGTTTGATTTCTTTTTCTTTTCACAGCTTGGGAACCCCTCCTAGCTGGGCTGCACTGCATGGTTTAACACCCACTCTCCCAATCTGCGCAGCTGCATAGTGGATCCCTGGGGGCATTTCTCTTTTTCTTCTTTTTTTTTTTTATTTCTCTCTTTTTCCCTTTCTGTCTGTCTGCATTTCTCAGTTCTCATCTTTCTACGCTTATCTTCTTTTCCTGTCTCCTGAATGTCTGGTGCTGTGTGACATCTATACCCCCTCTAGCCAGGCTATACTGCACAGCCTAGGAGCCACTTCACCAGTCTTAGTAGCCCCACCAGCGGGACTCCGGGACTTTTCTTTTTTTCTTTTTCAAAATTTTTATCTAGTTATTTTTTTTCTTTCTTTTTCCCTTTTTCTTTTTTCTTTTGTTTTTCTCCATTTCTCAGTTTCTCATCTCTCCACTCCTTTAGCACTCTTTTCTCTCTCTCTCTTTTGTTTGCTTGTTTGTTTGTGGCTCCTATTTTTCTTTCCTCTCTCTCCTCTTTCCCATACCCCTATTAGTTCCACACATCACAACCTCCCCTCTCTTTCCTGCCTACCTGCACTGTGCACTGAACATCACATCTCTGAGCAGCACAGGCACAGCCTACTGATTGCTGGTCTGCCCTGTTTGCCCTAGTACATGCCAGAAAAAAAACATCCCAGCCTCTCCCCTTCAGTTTGACCTGCCCTGCTGAACCATAGCTGAATGACTGGCCCTACCCATCAGACAAGGAGGTGAAAAGTATCGTGACTACAGACAAGCAAACAACAAAGAACGCACAACCAGCCTGCTCAGACATAAGCAAACAAAGCAAAAAAAAAAAAAAAAGGACAAAACAAACAAATCTACAATTAAGAAACAAAGAAAATAACTACTGAATGTTCCAAAGACAGCAGACAATATCAAAACATATTAAAAAAAAAAAAAAAAAAGACAGGATAGGTCCAGTAGGCATCCAAACTAAAACAACAGATGACTTTCTGGTAGAAGAAAAGGCACTAGAACTACCTGACAGGGAATTCAAATCTCTAATATTCAGAGCAATCCAAGAGTTGAAGCAAAAAACAGACAAAAATGAGGACAAAATAGACAAATTTTTGGAAAAGGCAGATAAATTCATGGAAATACAGACCAAAAAAATGGAACAATTCAGGAAACTAATACTCTAACAAAATGCCAAAATAAATTCACAACTAGAAATCCAAAAGATAAACAGCAAGATTTCAGAAACGGACAGTGTCATAGAAGGGTTGAGGAGTAGGTTTAAAATGATGGAAGACAGATCAGCGAAATGGAAGACAAACAATTGGATACAACTCTGTTTGAGGAAAACTTAGAAAAAAGAACAAAGAAAAATGAAGAAACCCTGAGAATTATGTGGGATACAATCAAAAGCAAAAATTTGCAAGTGATCGGAGTTCCAGAACAGGGAGAGAAAACAGAAAACCCAGAGAGGATCATTGAAGAATTGCTGACAGAAAACTTCCCTAATATCATGAAAGATGAAAAGCTGACCATCCAAGAAACTCAACAAACTGCATATAGGATAGACCCCAAAAGAAAAACACCAAGGCATATCATAATCATACTCGTTAAAACCAAAGGCAAAGAAAAAATCCTGAAAGCAGCTCGAGAAAAACAAAAAGTCAGATAGAGAGGAGAAATAATAAGACTAAGCTCTGATTATTTGACAGAAACCATGCAGGCAAGAAGACAATGAGACAACATATATAAAACCTTGAAAGAAAAAAATTGCCAACCAAGAATAATATATCCTGCAAAACTCTCATTCAAATATGATGGTAAAATTAGGAGATTTCCAGATAAACAGAAATTAAGGGAATATGTAAAAACAAAACCAAACTTACAAGAATTATTAAAGGGAGTCCTTCGGTCTAAGAACAAACATCAGACAACAGCCTGAATCTAGGATGCAAGATTGTACCAACCAGATACCAACATAGGAAATGAACTCTCAAGGACTACTGAAAGCCAAAACAATTGCAGCAAGAAACCAAGAGGTTAATCTGTAAATGACAACAAAGTCAGAACAATAAAAGAGGGAATAAACAATATAGGTATAGAACTTTCTAATGGAGAGGAAAGCAAGGTGATACCAAGTAATAATAGACTGGTTCAAACCTAGGAAGATAAGGGTAAATTTCAAGGTAACCACAAAGAAAGTAAATAAACCTACTCATCAAAATAAAGAAGAAAAACATAAAGTCTCAATAAAAACAAAATCTACAAAAACAAAAGAAATGCACAAACAAAAGGAACTCAGCACAGAAGAGTAAGAGGAACAAAGAAAATGTTAGCACCGCCCCCCCCAAAAAAGCACTGCAAAATAACAGCAATAAACTCAATAATAAAGAACAATGATGAATCTGTGAAGCATCTCGTAACATGGATGCATCTGGAGGATATTATGCTGAGTGTAATAAGTCAATCGCAAAAGGACGAATACTGCCTGAGATCACTACTGGAAAAACTCTTGAAAAGGTTTACATAAAAAAGAAGCAATATTTGATGGTTATGGGGGCAGGGTGGGGATGGAAAAACACTTAATAGAAGATAAGCAGTAACTTTGGTGAAGGATAAGACACTACACAATACTAGGGAAGCTAGCACAACTGTACAAGGCAAGGCCATGGTAGCTCCATAGACACATCCAAACTCCCTGAAGGACCAAATTGCTGGGCCAAGGGCTGTGGGGACCATGGTCTCAGGGAACATCTACCTCATCTGGCATGACATAGTTTATAAAGAAAATGTTCTACATTTTACTTTGGTGAGTAGTGTCTGGGGTCTTAAAAGCCTGTAAGTGGCCATCTAGGATACTCCACTGGTCTCACCCCTTTGGGAGCAAGTGAGAATGAAGAAAACTAAAGACACAAAGGAAAATTTTGCCCAAAGGACTAATGCCACATCTACCACAGCCTCCACCAGACTAAGTCCAGCACTACTAGATGGTGCCTGGCTACCACCACTGACTGCTGTAATGGGGATCACAATAGAGAGTCCCAAACAGAGCTGGAGAAAAATGTAGAACAAAATTCTAACTCAAAAAGAAAGACCAGACTTGCTGACCTGACAGAGACTGGAGTAATCCTGAAGAGTATGGCCCCCAGACACCCTTTCAGCTCAGTAATGAAGTTACTCCTGAAGATCACCCTTCAGCCAAAGATTGAACAAGTCCATTAAAAAAAATGAGACTAAAGGGGCATAACAGCCCAGGGACAAGGACTAGAAGGCAAGAAGGAACAGGAAAGCTGGTAATAGGGAACCCAAGGTTAAGAAGGAAGAGTGCTGACATGTCCTGGGGTTGTTAACCAATGTCATAGAACAATGTGCGTACTAACTGTTTAATGAGAAAGTAGTTTGTTCTGTAAACCTTCATTTAAAGTACAATAAAAATAAAAAAAAAAAAAGAATTTTGCAAGACCAATGACTTCTTCATTGCAAATACCTTTTTTCACCAAGATAAACGGTAATCTCGCCAGATGGAATGCACAGGAATCAAATTGACTACATCTGTGGAAAGAGACAATGGATGGGAAAGCTCAACATCATCAGTCAGAACAAGGCCAGGAGCAAATTGAGGAACAGACCATCAATTGCTCATATGCAAGTTCAAGTTGAAACTGAAGACATTAGAACAAGTCCATGAGAGTCAAAGTACAATCTTGAGTATATCACACCTGAATTTAGAGGCCATCACAAAAATAGATTTGACATATTGAACACTAATGACCGAAGGCCAGACGAGTTGCGTAATGACACCAAGGATATCAGACACGAAGAAAAAAGGAAAAGGACATTAAAAAGACAAGAAAGAAAGGAGCAAAGTGAATGTCAGAAGAGACTCTGAAACTTGCTCTTGAACGTCAAGCAGCTAAAGCAAAAGGAAGAAATGATGAAGTAAAAGAACTGAACAGAAGATTTCATAGGCAGCTCAGGAACAAAGTAAAGTATTATAATGACACATGCAAAGAGCTGGAGATAGAAAACCAAAAGGGAAAACAAGCTCGGCATTTCTCAAGCTGAAAAAACTGAAGAAAAAATTCAAGCCTCGAGTTGCAATAGTGAAGGATTCTATGAGGAAAATATTAAGTGATGCAGGAAGCATCAAAAGAAGATGGAAGGAATAAACAGAATCATTATACCTAAAAGAAATGGTCAAAGTCCAACCATTTCAAGAGGTAGCATAAAATTAGGAACCAATGGTACTAAAGGAAGAACTCCAAGTTGCACTAAGCCATTGGTGAAAAACAAGGCTCCAGGAGTTGAGGGAATATCAATTGAGACTTTTTAGCAAGTGGATGCAGGGCTGGAAATGCTCACTCATCTATGCAAAGAAATTTGGAAAATAGCTACCTGGCCAATCAGCTGGAACAGATCCATATTTATGCCTTTTCACAAGAAAGATGATCCAACCAAATGTGGAAATTATCGAACAATATCATCAATATCACACACATGCAAAATTTTCCTGAAGATTATTCAAAAGTGGCTGCAACAGTATATCAAAAGGAAACTGCCAGAAATTCAGGCCGGATTCAGAAGAGGACGTAGAACCAGGGATATCACCGCTGATGTCAGACGGATCCTGGCTAAAAGTAGAGATACCAGAAATATGTTTACCTGTGTTTTATTGACTATGCAAAAGCATTCAACCGTGTGAATTATAACAAATTACTGATAACATTTCAAAAAATGGGAATTCCAGAACACTTAATTGTGCTTACAAGGAACCTGTACGTAGATGAAAAATCCTCACATCTGGGCCAATAAGCCACATAATGCTAAATGGAGAAAAGACTGAAGTTGTCAAGGATTTCGTTTTACTTGGATCCACAATCAACAGCCATGGAAGCAGCAGTCAAGAAATCAAAGGACACATTGCATTGGGCAAATCTGCTGCAAAGGACCTCTTCAAAGTCTTGAAACGCAAAGACATCACCTTGAATACTAAGGTGTGCCTGACCCAAGCCATGGTATTTTCAATTGCATCTTATGCATGTGAAAGCTGGACAATGAATACGGAAGACTGAAGAAGAATTGATGCCTTTGAATTGTGTTGGCAAAGAACATTGAATATACCATGGACTGACAGAGAACAAACAAATCTGTCTTGGAAGAAGTACAACCAGGATGCTCCTTAGAAGTATGGATGGCAAGAGTGCGTCTTACATACTTTGGACTTGTTGTCAGGAGGGATCAGACCCTGGAGAAGGGAGGAGAAGGCAATGTGGGGATGGAAGCAGGGGTCAGGGTGATGCAGCCACAAGTCAAGGAATGTGGGCAGCCTCTAGAAACTGGAAAAAGTATGAAACAAATTCTTCCCTAGAGCCTCTAGAAGAAATCAGCCCTGCAATACTTTGATTTTAGCCCAGGGAAATACATTGTGGACTTCTGACCACAAGAACTATTAAAAAATATATTGTTTTTCTCTTTAAGGTACAGTAGCTAAAGTGAAAGGAAGAAATGATGAAACACAAGAGCCGAACAGAGGATTTAAAAGGGCAGCTCAAGAAGACAAAGTATTATAATGAAATGTGCAAAGACCTGGAGTTAGAAAACCAGAAGGGAAGAACACACTTGGCTTATCTCAAGCTGGAAGAACTGAAGAAAAAATGCAAGCCTCGAGTTACAATACTGAAGTATTCTCTGGGCAAAATATTGAACAGCGCAGGAAGCACCAAAAGAAGATGAAAAGAATAGACAGTCACTGCACCAAAAAGAATTGGTCAATATTCAACTATTTCAGGAGGTACGATAAGACCAAGAACCAATGGTACTGAAGGAAGAAGTCCAAGCTACACTGAAGGCATTGGCCAAAAACAAGGATCCAGGAATTGATGGAATACCAATTGAGACATTTCAACAAAGGGAAGCAACACTGGAAGTGCTCACTCATCTACGCCAAGAAATTTGGAAGACAGCTACCTGGCCAACTAACTGAAGAGATCCATTCCAAAGAAAGGTGATCTAATGCAATGAGGAAATTATTAAATAATATCATTAGTATCACACACAAGTAAAATGGTTTCAGCAGTACATTGACATGAAATTGCCAGAAATTCAAGCCAGATTCAGGAGAGGATGTGGAACGAGGAATATCATTGCTGATGTCAGATGGATCTTGGATGAGAGCAGAGAATAATTTACCAGTGTTAAATTGACTATGCAAAGGCATTGGACTGTGTAGATTACAACAAACTATAGATAACGTTGTGAAGAATGGGAATTCCAGTACACTTCATAGTGCTCATGAGGAACCTGCACATAGACCAAGAGGCAGACATTTGAACAGAGCAAGCAGCCACTGCATATTTTAAAATCAGGAAAGGTGTGCTTCCAAGTAGTATGCTTTCACCATACTTATTCACTCTGTATGCTGAGCAAATACTCCAGGAAGCTGAGCTGTATGAAGAATTCAGCATCAGGATTGGAGGAAGACTCATTAACAACCTGTGATATGCAGATGACACAACCTTGCTTGCTGAAAATGAAAAAGATCAGAACTTACTGAAGAAGATCAAAGACTGCAGTCTTCAGTATGGATTACACCTCACCATAAAGAAAACAAAAATTCTCACAACTGAAACAATAAGTAACGTCATGATAAATGGAGAAAATACTGAAGTTGTCAAGAATTTCGATTTACTTGTATCCACAACACCCATGGAAGCAGCAGTCAAGAAATCAAACGGCACAGCAAAACTAGATAGTGCCCAGCTACCATCACTGACTGCTGTGACAGGGATCAAAATAGAAGGTCCCATACAGAGCTGGATAAAACTGTAGAACAAAATTCTAACCCATCAAAAAAAAAGGCCAGATTTACTGGTCTAACAGGGACTGGATGGAGAAACCCCAAGAATATGGCCCCCGGACACTCTTAATAGCTGAGTAATGAAGTTACTCCTGCAGTTCACCCTTCAGCCAAAGATTAGACAGGCCCATAAAACAAAACAAGACTAAATGGACACCCCAGCCCCAGGACAAGGATGAGAAGGTAGGATGGAATAGGAAAGCTAGTAATAGGGAACCCAAGGTCGAGGAGGTGAGAATGTTGACATGTCGTGGGGTTGGCAACCAATGGCACGAAATAATATGTGTACTATTTGTTTAATAAGAAACTAGTTTGTTCTGTAAACCTTCATCTAAAATACAAAAAAAAAAAAAGAAAGATGAGAATGTAAAGAATCTAGGGAGGGAAACTAGATTAATAGAAACAGAACAACAGAAAGGAAACAATGAGAATGTTCATGCATTGTGAAGAATGCAACTAATGTCACTGAACAATTTGCGTAGAGATTGTTGAATAGGAACCTAAACTGCTGTGTAAACCTTCACCAAAAACACAGTAAAATATTATTTAAAAAAAAAAGAAAACCCTATGAAGTACAGTTCTACCCTGACACACATGGGAAAACCATGAGTCAGAATCAATTCAATGGCAACTGGTGGTGGTGTTTTTTTTATATCTACTGCTCCAAATAAATTGGAATTGATCATCTGGCTTTACAAAGTTAAAAACTCATTTCGCTCTCTAGATTAAAAGAGATATTAAGTAATCGCAACACGTGGACCTTATTTGGGCCCTGAAAAAAACTGTAAAAAGAATTACGACATTTACTAGATAATTGGAGATTTAAACACTGACTGGATATTTGATGACATTAAAGAATTGCTTCAAAAAAAAAAGAAAAGAAAAGAAAGACATCAAATGACATATTGCATTGGGCAAATCTGCTGCAAAAGACCTCTTTAAAGTGTTAAAAAGCAAAGATGTCACTTTGAGGACTAAGGTGTGCCTGAGCCAAGCCATGGTATTATCAATCACTTCATATGCATGTGAAAGTTGGGCAATGAATAAGGAAAACTGAGGAATTAGTTCATCTGAATTGTGGTGTTGGCAGGCCATATTGAATATACCATGGACTGCCAAAAAAATGAGCAAATTCATCTTGGAGGTACAACCAGAATGTTCCTTAGAAGGGAGGATGGCAAGACTTAGTCTCATGTACTTTGAACATGTTATCAGGAGGGACCAATTCCTGGAAAAGGACATCATGCTTGGTAAAGTAGAGGGTCCGTGAAAAAGAGGAAGGCCCTCAACAAGATGGACTGACATAGTAGCTGCAACAAATGGGCTAAAGCATAGCAATGATGCTGAGGATGGCACGGGGCCGGGTCGTATTTTGTTCTGTTGCCCATAGGGTAGCTACGAGTCTTTGTTATTATTGTTAGTCTCATTGTTTTTAGCTAATGCTGTGGCTAAATTCAAAACTATATAAATTTCTCCTAAATGATCCCATAAAGTTTTGGGTGTTTATCTAAGGAAAGACACACCATTTCTAGATAGATTACCTGTACTTTTTTTTTTTTTTTTTTACAACTTACCTTATTGATAACATTTTTGGCCATTCATTTCAGAGTCAGGAAGAGGGAATTCAGCCATTTCTCATAGTCCTGCAGAATTCATACACATTTCTGCTGAACCAGGCACAAGATAATGCTGCGTGATCCACTCAACTGAAACACATCACCTCAGCCACCATATGTTACTATTTATTAAAACAAAATGGGAATCAGCTTTTCAACCTAATAGTTTACCTGAAAGCCTCTCTTAGGCAGGTTTGACCTTTACGTTTTGAATTTCATTTTACTGTAAGCTTTACATTTATACTACTGTTTAACATGCACTCTTCATAGAAATCTGCCCTAACAATTTCTAACTGTATTTTATTCATGCTGAGCATTCTGTTTAACTACCAGCCAAAAATGCAGTACAGTTACCAGAGAAATAATATTTCCTGTTATTTCAGAACTGTGAAGGTCAGACCACTTTTATGCAAAGGGAAATGACATGTTTTGTGTCTTTAGGTTGTATGGTATATAATTTAAATGGTTCTTTTGCTGTTTATGGTAGAGCCTGCCACTATTCCTCATTTTACCGTTTGCACTATTGTTCTCCTTTGCCCTCCCTTCCATGCCTTTTTAACTTAGCAAGGTTATTTCTAATGATCTATCCCCTATAGGAATTATGTTACATCCATAGCTATTGAAACTCTAAGTTAAAAGCAGCGTTTGTTACCAGAAAGCAAGAAAAATTATATTAATGGAATAGTTCTGTTGGGTTTTTAATCAGGTAATTAATCCCTTGGATAAAGTAATTTATTTCATTCTCTACACTATTTTGAGGAGTCAAGTGACCCCATAGAGATTGCCTACTGTTGAATTTTTATTAAAGTAGCATAGCACACAATTGTAATATAAGCCCAGCCCTGTGGTAAGCGGCTGCTCTCTAATGGAGCCTTACAGCATAGAGGCTAAATGCTTGGGCTCTAGAGTCAGAAAGACTGGGTTTGAAACTTAGTTCTACCAGTTACTTGCTATGTGAATGTAGGCAGATTGCCTAACCTGCTTTGATTTACAGTCAACAAATTGAGCATTCAGTATTCTACCGTTATTACTTTTTGCTTACGGAACTGCAGTGAAATGTGCCCAGGTACCATTGCAAAATCTGAAAATATTCTCTTCATTGAAAACCCAGCATGTACTAACTCAGCAGTCACAACCACCACAATATGGCTGAGAATGGGGGGGGGGGTCTACAGGTACAGCAGGGTATCAGAGGCTGGGCCCACCCAAAGTCAATCAAAGCATAATGCAAAAAGGACAGAGCAAACTTAGATAGGGTTAGGACAAGTATCAATGTCGGAAAAGCCCAGCCTGGTGAATGATGCACAGCAATAAGTAAGTTCCTGACTATTTTCAAAGACAGGCATATAAATGGCTTTCCAAGTGTCCACTGATTCTCAACCAGCACTGCACAATTCACTGTTAGAGATCATGAGGCAAGAAGGAGGCTGAGTTGTAGCTAACTCCTCAAGAATTTCCGGTAAATCACAACTTATGGCTTTCCTGTATATCATCTTATTACTATTACTGATGGGTGTGTATATGTTTCGTACATGGGAGTGTTACCTAATATGTGTTTTATAAGTGTAGTGGGTTGAATTATGCTCCCCCCAAAAGGTATATCTACCCAAAGCCTGTGAATATGAACTTATTCGAAAAAAGGATCTTTGCAGATGTAATCTAGTTAAGGATCTCAACATCAGATCATCCTGTATTAATTGAGTGGGACATGAATCCAATGACAAGTGCTCTTATTACAGACAGAGACACAGAGAAGGCCATTTGAAGACAGGGCCACAGATGAGCAGGTAGTTCAAAGCCTGACCAGTGGATACAACTATTATTCAAATTTGCATACCAACCACTAAGGCCAAAGATGAAGAAATTGAGGATTTTTACCAACTTCTGTTTTTTTACTGTAGTCTGAAATTGAAGGAACATGCAATCAGGATGCACTGATAATTACTGGTGATTGAAACACGAAAGTTGGAAACGAAGAAGGATCCATAGTCGGAAAATATGACCTTGGTGATAGAAACAATGCTGGAGATCTCATGATAGAATTTTGCAAGACCAATGACTTCTTCATTGCAAATACCTTTTTTCACCAAAATAAACGGTGACTATACATGGACCTCACCAGGTGGAATACACAGGAATCAAATCAACTACATCTGTGGAAAGAGACAACAGAAAAGCTCAATATCAGCAGTCACTACACGGCCAGGGGCCGACTGCGGAACAGACCATCAATTACTCATATGCAAGTTCAAGCTGAAACAAAGAAAATCAGAACGAGTCCACGAGAACCAAAGTACGACCTTGAGTATATCCCACCTGAATTTAGAGACCATCTCAAGAATAGATTTGATGCACTGAACATTAAAGACTGAAGACCAGGCAAGCTGTGGAATGACTTCAAGGACATCATATACGAAGAAAGCAAGAGGTGATTAAGAAGACAGGAGAGAAAGAAAAGACCAAAATGGATGTCAGAAGAGACTCTAAAACTTGCTTTAGAAAATCGAGTAGCTAAAGCAAAAGGAAAAAATGAAGAAGTAAAAGAACTGAAGATTTCAAAGGGTGGCTCCAGAAGACAAAGTAAAGTATTGTAATGACACATGCAAAGACCTTGAGATGGAACAATAAAAGTGAAGAACACGTTTGGCTGAAAGAACTGAAGAAAAATTCAAGCCTTGAGTTGTAATTCTGAAGGCTTCTATACAGAAAATATTAAACAAAGCAGGAAGCATCAAAAGAAGATGGAAGAAATACACAGTCACTACACCAGAAAGAATTTGTTGACGTTCAACCCTTTCCAGAGGTAGCACTTGATCAGAAACCGATGGTACTGAAGAAGCCCAAGCTGCACTGAAGGTATTGGCAAAACACAAGGCCCTAGGAATTGATGGAATATCAGTTGAGATGTTTCAACAAATGGATGCAGCTCTGGAAGTGCTCACTCGTCTATGCCAAGAAATTTGGAAGACAGCTACCTGGCCAACTGACTGGAAGAAATCCATATTTATGCCTATTCCTAGGAAAGGTTATCCAACTGAATGTGGAAATTATCCAACAATATCATTAACATCACATGCAGGCAAAATTTTGCTGAAAATCATTCAAAAGCGACTGTAGCAGTGTATCGACAGGGAACTGGGAGAAATGCAAGCCAAGTTTAGAAGAGGATGTGGAACCAGGGATATCATTGCTGATGTCAGATGGATCCTGGCTGAAAGCAGAAAATACCAAAAAGATGTTTAGTTGTGTTTTATTGACTATGCTAAGGCATTTGACTGTGTGAATCATAACAAATTATGGATGACATTGCAGAGAATGGGAATTCTAGACCACTTACTTGTGCTCATGAGAAATCTGTACATGGATCAAGTGGCAGTTTTTTTTTTTTTAATTTTTATTGTGCTTTTAGTGAAAGTTTACAAATCAAGTCAGTCTCTCACACAAAAACTTATATACACCTTGCTGCATACTCCCAGTTGCTCTCCCCCTAACAAAACAGCCTGCTCCCTCCCTCCACTCTCTCATTTCATGTCCATTTTGTCGGCTTCTAACCCCCTCTACCCTCTCATCTCCCCTTCAGGGAGGAGATGCCAGCATAGTCTCAAGTGTTCACCTGATCCAAGAAGCTCATTCCTCACCAGCATCCCTCTCAAACCAATTGTCCAGTCCAATCCCTGTGTGAAGAGTTGGCTTTGGGAATGGTCCCTGTCCTGGGCCAACAGGAGGTCTGGGGGCTATGACCACTGGAGTCCTTCTAGCCTCAGTTAGACCGTTAAGTGTAGTCTTTCTATGAGAATTTGAGGTCTGCATCCCACTGCTCTCTGGGGTTCTCTGTTGCGTTCCCTGTCAGGGCAGTCATTGATTGTAGCCAGGTATATCTAGCTCTTCTGGTCTCAGGCTGATGTAGTCTCTGGTTTATGTGGCCCTTTCTGTCTCTTGGGCTTGTAATTACCTTGTGTCCTTGGTGTTCTTCATTCTCCTTTGATCCAGGTGGGTTGAGACAAATTGATGCATCTTAGATAGCCACTTGCTAGCGTTTAAGACCCCAGTGAAGAGGCAGTTTTTTGAACAGAACAAGGGGATACTACATGGATTCCACCAGGCTTTCCTTGGAAACCGCATGGGACAGTTCTGCTCTGTCCTATACGGTCGCTATGAGTTGGAATCGACTCAACTGCAACGGGTTTGGTTTTTGGCAATAAGAAATTTGTGTGTTAATATAGAAGAATTTCTAGGATATACTTTTAAATACAAAAAAAAAGCACAAAACACTTCTAGTGTGTGTGTGTGTGTGTGTGTAAAATCAAGTTTACACATGCAGAGAAAATTTCTAGCCAGGATATGCAAGAAATTTAACAATGGTTGTTCCTGGGGAGGAGGACTGATGAACTGAGTATCTGGCATCAGAAGGAGACTCTCCTTTCAATTTTTAACCACCTGTACTGTAGGGATTTCTATCACTGGCATATGTTGCTTTTAGAATTAATAAAGACATTTAAAAATCCCAGGCAGCAGAAGCTGCCAGACAAGCTGGGTACAGAACTACACTTCCTAGGACCCTAGGATCCTGGGATCCCAGAACAATGAACTTCCTGCACAAGCTATAGGCAATGTTGATGCAAGTTATAAAACATTTGGTTAATTGAAAGCAGTACAAACTTGAAAGATGCATAGTCAGAGTGACAGTATACTGCCGTTAACAGATCATCTAATTCCCAGGTAGTCACTGGTCTAACATGATTTTAATATCAAGTTGTGACGATAGAAAGATTTTATTAATTACTTATATCCTAGACAATATAATATGGTTTAGGAAAACAATGGAACTTTTCTTCTGTATCAAAATCTGATCTCCTTTACTCAAGGCAGATTCTTTGATTTCAAGACACAATTAAAATAAATTGTGAAAAATATTTAGTGACATCTGAGGTCCCAAACACGAGGGTTATAGTCAAATACTTTGTGGCCCTGTTTACTGTGAAAGTTTATTTTCCTAATGAATTTACAAATACTTCATGAAAATAACATCTCCAGTTAAAGGCAGGACTTTGTTATGTTCTTTGCAATAACTTCTTAAGTTTTAGCACTCCAAAAATGGAACCATAATTTTACAGGAACTTTATTTGTGCCAAAAAGAAATTGAGGCCTACAGTGTAGCATACATGAAAATAACATACCCAATCACTCAGTGACTTTTTGTGAGTCAAATAAAAGGGTTCATATTATGTAGTTCTGAAAGCATTTGCAGCCGAAGAAAAAGTTAACTTTTTAAGGCATGTGATTACAGTACTTTCAACCTGGTGAAGGGTGAATAATGAGGAGTTCAGGGTATCACTGCAATTTAGATGTAGTTTATCCATCAAGAAGGCTCCTGAAAAACTCTCACAAGTTAACTACATGTCATTTCCTAACTGGACTACAGGTTTCATTTACTCTTCTTACAAAACAGGGAGAAGAGTCACTAACTTCAAAACACACTTAGTGAAGGCATTCTAGGAGTTACATGCTGTAAAATCAAAGGACATTTAAAAGCATTTTATTAAATAGTGCTAGAACCACTGTTAATAATGTTACTTGAAACACATGACATATTTGTTTTAAGTATAAAATAGGGAATATAAGTACATTATAACTGTAAGGGAAACAGATTACTATAACATGAGTCTAATAACCATCTGATTTTCGTTAGCCTATCCAACCACTCCTTGGAAACCCTGTAGAGCAGTTCTACTCTGTCCTACAGAGTCACTATGAGTTGAAATCGACTCGACGGCAATGTTGAAAAGCAGAGATACCACATTGAAAACTAAGGTGCACCTGACCCAAGCCATGGTGTTTTCTATTGCCTCTTATGCATGTGAAAACTGGACAATGAATAATGAAGACCAAGGAAGAGTTGATGCCTTTGAATTACGGTGTTGGCAAAGAATATTCACTATATCATGGAATGCCAGAAGAATGAAAAATCTCTCTTGGAAGAAGTACAGTCAGAAAGCTCCTTAGAAAGGAGAATGGAGATATTTCATCTCACATACTTTGGACATGTTATCAGGAGGGACAAGTCAGTTTCTGGAGAAGGACTTCATGCCTGGAAAAGTAGAGGGTCAGCAAAAAAGAGTAAGACCCTCAACGAGATGGATTGACAAGTGACTGCAACAATGAACCCAAGTATAGCAACGATTGTGAGGATGGCATAGGACCCAGCAGTGTTTCGTTCTGTTGTACATAGGGTTGCTAAGAGTCGGAACCAACTCGACGGCACCTAATGCCAACAACATTTTTCCCTGTGTTCTTTGGATTAGATAATTTCTATTGTTCTATCTTCAAGTTCACTGATTCTTTCACCTGTCATCTCTTTTCTGCTGTTATGCCCACCCAATAATTTTTTTTTAGATATTTTATTTTTCAGTTCTGGAGTTTCCATTTGCTTCTCTTTTTATAGTTTCTATTCCCTCAATGAGATTTTCTACCTTTTCATTCATTGAAATCATGTTGTTGTTGCTGTGTGTTGCCAAGTCGATTCTGACTCATAGCAACCCTATTTGATAGTATAAAATTACCCCATGGGGTTTCCTAGGCTGTAATCTTTACGGGAGCAGATCACCAGGTCTTTTCTCACGTGGTGTGGCTGGTGGGTTCAAGCCTCCGATAGCTGCTCTAAAATTCTCATCTGCTAATTCCAGATTTGTGTCATTGAAGGTTTGGTTTCTATTGATCAACCCTTCTTGTAAGAATGGGTTACATTTTTCTTTTTCCTAATATGTTGAGTAATTTTGTATTATATCATGGATATTATGAATACTCAGCTGTGGAGACAGTAGATTCTATTATATTCTTCTGAAGATGAAGACTATTGATTTTTGTTTTTGTTTAACAGGCAATTAACTTAGTTGTATTCAAACTACAAATTCTGTCTTTGAGGAGGTTGTTCAACTTTCAGTTCATTAAATGTATCCTTAGCTATATCTGTCCTTCTCTCTGGAATTGCCTCTTCACTTTACAGTGCCTGTTGAATCCCCAAACCCTGTTATCTGGTAATCCAGTGCAGAAATAGTGCAGGTTTTCAGGCAGAATATTAGCCATACCACACACTACCTGCAGCCTGCCCTCAGGCTTAAAGCAATAAAAATGGATGAGTCACCCTATATTATCCCTTTTTCCAAGTGCTGAATACCCTCCAGTGTCTTCCTGCTTTTTGTTCACTCTTCAGTGCCAGAGTTTATTATTGTTATCGGTGGGAGGGTCAAGTCTAGTAGAAGCTTGTTCAGCCACATGGAAAGTAAAACTTGAGGATATATGTTTCAAATAAAAAGGTTTAAATTAAATATGAAAGAGTTAAAATAATTGTAAAATAATAATTTTACAAAACTGACTTATTGTATGACCATGCTGCAAAACCAAAGGAAAAAATGTCATATTGTGACATCAAGCAATTTTTTTTTAGAAACATGACTAAAAATATCAATTCCTTCTTCGATACATACATACTTGCAATTATAGCTTAAATTTTGCTAAAAATAAAATTAACTTTCTTTCTTTTGGGGGGGGTCTCATTTTTAAAATTAAGACCAATCAAACATACCCAGCTACTAAAAATCACTATTTATTATAAAACTGTGGTCCACATTTTATTCAAATTCATACTAAGTGGCTTTTTTTTCAGCACAAATAAAGAGGAATTGCACTTTCAGGTCCATCTGACATTTTGAAGCATTGCTGTTCATGAAGGCAATGATGAGTATTCCGGAATTTAGACAGCAACATTTTAGACTTCAGGCATATTCCCAACCAATTTTCTCTTTGATCTGCTCCTTGAGTCTTAGCTTTGCCTCTTAAGATCTTTCTCCTATGCCAAAAATTTATATTTGGTCTCTCCTATTTCTTCCAAGCTTTGGCTTTGTTATTTTCTCTCTGGTCTTCCCTCCTGTCTAACATCTACTCCCATCGTGTGGTAGGCAGCTTCTGATATGACTCCTCAAGATCCCTTACTCCTGGTATTCATGTCCTTGTGCAATCTCCTACCCTTGAGTTTGGCTAATCTTCCCTTGAGTTTAGGCTGAACCTAGTGACTTGCTTCTAATGAATAATGCAAATGTTTTGGCAGATTACTTCCATGGTTATATTACAAATGATTGTGATTTCTATCTTGTTAGCAGATCCTCTCTTTTGGCTCTCTCAGCTGGTACAGTTTGGAGAAGCCCACACTGCAAAGAACTGAAGGTGGCCTTCAGCCAACATTCATCAAGGTACTTAGGTCCTCAGCCTAACAGCCTATGAGGATTTGAACTCTGCAAAGAGCTACACAAGCTTGAAAGAGGATCCTTCCTGAATCTGGCCTTGAGATGATCACAGCCCAGCTGACACCTTGATTTCAGCCTATAAGAGACTCTGAAGTAGAGGAAATAGCCAAGCTATGCTCAGATGCCAACAAAGGAATGGACCTTGTCAGATGGAATATACAGGAACCAAATTGACTACATCTGTGGAAAAGCTCAATATCATCAGTCAGAGGAAGGCCAGGGGCTGACTGTGGAACGGACCATCAATTGTTCATATGCAAGTTCAAGCTGAAGCTGAAGAAAATTAGAACAAGTCCATGAGAGCCAAAGTACAACCTTGATCATGGGGAAAATCTAGCTCAATTGGCATAACATAGTTTATAGAGACTATGTTCTACATTCTACTTTGCTGAGTAGCATATGGGGTCTTAAAAGCTTGAGCAGCCATCTAAGATACTCCACTGGTCTCACTCCTTCTGTAATAAGGGAGAATGGAAAAAAAAAAACTAAAGACACAAGGGACAGCTTAGTCCAAAGAATTAATGGACCACAGCTACTATGGCCTCCACCAGACTGAGTCCAGTACAACTAGATGGTGCCCAGCTACCATCACTGATTGGTATGACAGGGATCACAATAGAGGGTCCCGTACATAGCTGAAGAAAATGTAGAACAAAATTCTAATTCACAAAAAAAGAACAGACCTACTGGCCTGACAGAGACTAGAGAAACCCCAAGAGTATGGGCCCTGGATACCCTTTTAGCCCAGTAATGAAGTCACTCCTGAGGTTCACAGTTCAGCCAAAGAGTAGACAGGCCCATAAAACAAAACAAGACTAAAGGGGCACACCAGCCCAGGGGCAAGGACTAGAAGGCAAGAGGGGTCAGGAAAGTTGGTAACGGGGAACCCAAAGTCGGCGAGTGAATGTTGACATACCGTGAATTTGTTAACCAATGTCATAAAACAAAAACAATATGTGTACTAACTGTTTAATGAGAAGCCAGTTTGTTCTGTAAACCTTCATCTAAAGTACAATAAAAAAAAAAGTACGACCTAGAGTATATCCCACCTGACTTTAGAGACCATCTCAATAATAGATTTGACAGGTTGAACACTAATGACCAAAGACCAGACAAGTTGTGGAATGATGTCAAGAACACAATACGTGAAGAAAGCAAGAGGTCATTAAAAGGACAGGAAAGAAAAGACCAAAATGGATGTCAGAAGGGACTCTAAACTTGCTATTGAATGTAGAAACTTACTCTTGAACGTAGGAAATGATGAAGTGAAAAAGCTGAATAGAAGATTCCTAAAGCCAGATCAAGAAGACAAAGTAAAGTATTATAATGACATGTGCAAAGACCTGGAGTTAGAAAACTAAAAGGGAAGGACACATTCAGCATTTCTCAAGCTAGAAGAACTTAAGAAAAATCCAAACCTCGAGTTGCAATATTGGAAGATTCCACAGGAAAAATATTAAACGATACAGGAAGCACCAAAAGAAGATGGAAGGAATAAACAGAGTCACTATATCGAAAAGAATTGGTTGACATTCAAACATTTCAGGAGGTAGCATAGATCAGGAACTGATGGTACTGAAGGAAGAGGTCCAAGCTACACTAAAGGTGTTGATGAAAAACAAGACCTCAGGAATTGACAAAAGATCAATTGAGATGTTCCAACAAATGGTTGCAGCACTGGAAGTGCTCACTTGTCTATGCCAAGAAATTTGGAAGACAACTACCTGGCCAACCAACTGGAAGAGATCCATATTTATGCTTATTCCCAAGAAAGGTGATCCAGCTGAACGTGGAAATTATGAAACAATATCATTAATACTACACGCAAATAAAATTTTGCTGAAGATCATTCAAAAGCAGTTGCAGACTTACTTCGACAGGGAATGGCCAGAAATTCAAGCAAGGGTATCACTGCTGATGTCAGATGGATCCTGGCTGAAAACAGAGAATATCAGAAAGATGTTTGCCTGTGTTTTATTGGCTATACTAAGGCAAATTATGTATAACATTTCAAAGAATGGGAATTCCAGAACACTTAATTGTGCTCATGAGGAAATTGTACATAGATCAAGAGACAGTCGTTGGGACAGAACAAGGGGATGCTGCATGGTTTAAAGTCAGGAAAGCTGTGTGTCAGGACTGTATCCTTTCACCGTACTTATTCAATCTGTATGCTGAGCAAATCATCAGAGAAGCTGGACTATATGAAGAAGAATGGGGCATCAGGATTGGAGAAAGACTCATTTACAACCCATGATGTGCAGATGACATGACCTTGCTTGTTGAAAGTGAAGAGAATTTGAAGCACTTACTGATGAAGATCAAAGTCCACAGCCTTCAGTATGGATCACACCTCAACTTAAAGAAAACAAAAATCTTCACAACTCTACCAATAAGCAATGTCACGATAAACGGAGAAAAGGTTGAAATTTTCAAGGATTTCATTTTACTTGGATCCACAATCAACACCCATGGAAGCAGCAATCAAGAAATCAAACAATGCATTGCATTGGGCAAATCTGCAGCAAAAGACCTCTTTAAAGGGTTAAAAAGAAAGATGTTACCTTGAAGACTAAGGTGCACCTGACCCAAGACATGGTGTTTTCAATAGCCTCATATGCATGCAAAAGCTGGACAATGAATAAGGAAGACCAAAAAAAAAAAAAAAAATGATGCATTTGAATTATGAATATACCATTGACTATCAAAAGAATGAACAAATCTTGGAAGAAGTACAGCCAGAGTGCTCCTTAGAAGCAAGGATGGCGAGATTTCAACACACATACTTTGGATATGTTATCAGGAGGCATCAGTTCCTGGAGAAGGACATCATGCTTGGCAAGGTAGAGGGTGAGCAAAAAGTAGCAAGATCCTCAACAAGATAGACTGATATAGTGGCTGCAACAGTGGGCTCAAGCATAACAACAATAGAGAGGATGATGCAGGACCAGGCAATGTCTCATTCTGGTGTACACAGGGTCACTATGAGTCAGAACCAACTCTACGCACGTAACAACGACAGAATCACCTGAGAGTTTGTTAAAACATAGATTGCTGGTCCCTATCGCCAAAGTTTCTCATCCAGTGAATTTGGACTGGTAGCCTACTAGCCTGTGAGAGAAAAAGTTTCTCTTGGTTGAAGCCATCCACTTGTGGTATTTCTGTTATAGTGGCACTAGATAACTAAGACAATTTCCTTCATTCTCTTTTGCTTCATACAAGTAGACCAATAGTTGTATCGAGAACCACTGTTCTATAACATTACTCTTGTTACATTATGCACAATAGATGGAGGAGGAGGACGGGAGAGGAACCTGTTAGAAGTTATAGAAAGCATCAAGGGGCCCTGATATAAGGAAGTGACATTGAGAATGCATGTAAGTGGGCAGATGTGATGGATATTAGAGAGGTATAATGATCAGTAATTGGTAACAAATTAGAGATGGAAGAAAAGGGAAAGGAAAAATTCAGGAATGACTCCTGGATTTGTGGCTTAACCAATCTGATATATGGTGACATGATTTAAGGCAGAAGTGGTCAAAAATCAAGTAAAAATTCTTAAAAGTCAAGTGAAAGTGGTAAAAAGTCAGGGAACAGGGGTGGAGCCAAGATGGCGGACTAGGCAGACGCTACCTCGGATCCCTCTTACAACAAAGACATGGAAAAACAAGTGAATCGATCACATACATAACAATCTACGAACCCTGAACAACAAACACAGATTTAGAGACAGAGAACGAACTAATACGGGGAAGCAGCGATTGTTTCCAGAGCCTGGAGCCAGCGTACCAGTCAGGTACGGCACAAGCACAGAGAGCTGCTCCACCCCCCTGAACTAACCCCGGGAGGGGGACCAGCCGGTTCCACGGGCGGCGTGGGACACAGCCGGTAGGAGAAGTCCCCGGGAGGCAGTGACTGGTCCTGGAGCAGAAAGAGCAGCATTCGAGCCGGGGAACCGTCCCGCAGGGATTTGGACTGGACGCAGGTGGCTTCATTAACATCTGAATAGCCTGAGCCAGAGGGAGAACTCTGATAGGGATCTGACTGCATTTTTTTTTAGCGGATTTTCTGGAAAAACTAGTTTCCCAGTGATGGCTCGGAGACAACAATCCATATCAAACCACTTAAAGAAGCAGACCATGACAGCTTCTCCAACCCCCCCAAACAAAAGAATCAAAATCTTTCCCAAATGAAGATACAATCTTGGAATTATCAGATACAGAATATAAAAAACTAATTTACAGAATGCTTAATGATACCACAAATGAAATTAGGATAACTGCAGAAAAAGCCAAGGAACACACTGATAAAACTGTTGAAGAACTCAAAAAGATTATTCAAGAACATACTGGAAAAATTAATAAGTTGCAAGAATCCATAGAGAGACAGCATGTAGAAATCCAAAAGATCAACAATAAAATAACAGAATTAGACAACGCACTAAGAAGTCAGAGGAGCAGACTCGAGCAATTAGAATGCAGACTGGGACATCTGGAGGACCAGGGAATCGACACCAACATAGCTGAAAAAAAATCAGATAAAAGAATTAAAAAAAATGAAGAAACCCTAAGAATTATGTGGGACTCTATCAAGAAGGATAACCTGCAGGTGATTGGAGTCCCAGAACAGGGAGGGGGACAGAAAACACAGAGAAAATAGTTGAAGAACTCCTGACACAAAACTTCCCTGACATCATGAAAGACGAAAGGATATCTATCCAAGATGCTCATCGAACCCCATTTAAGATTGATCCAAAAAGAAAAACACCAAGACATATTATCATCAAACTCACCAAAACCAAAGATAAACAGAAAATTTTCAAAGCAGCCAGGGAGAAAAGAAAGGTTTCCTTCAAGGGAGAATCAATAAGAATATGTTCTGACTACTCAGCAGAAACCATGCAGGCAAGAAGGGAATGGGATGACATATACAGACCACTGAAGGAGAAAAACTGCCAGCCAAGGGTCATATATCCAGCAAAACTCTCTCTGAAATATGAAGGCGAAATTAAGATATTTACAGACAAACACAAGTTTAGAGAATTTGCAAAAACCAAACCAAAGCTACAAGAAATACTAAAGGATATTGTTTGGTCAGAGAACCAATAATATCAGATATCAGCACAACACAAGGTCACAAAACAGAACGTCCTGATATCAGCTCAAATAGGGAAATCACAAAAACAAACAAATTAAGATTAATTAAAAAAAAAAAAAAACACATAACAGGGAATCATGGAAGTCAATAGGTAAAAGATCACAATAATCAAAAAGAGGGACTAAATACAGGAGGCATTGAACTGCCATATGGAGAGTGATACAAGGCGATATAGAACAATACAAGTTAGGTTTTTACTTAGAAAAATAGGGGTAAATAATAAGGCAACCACAAAAAGGTATAACAACTCTATAACTCAAGATAAAAACCAAGAAAAACGTAACGACTCAACTAACATAAAGTCAAGCACTATGAAAATGAGGATCTCACAATTTACTAAGAAAAACGTATCAGCACAAAAAAGTATGTGGAAAAATGAAATTGTCAACAACACACATAAAAAGGCATCAAAATGACAGCACTAAAAACTTATTTATCTATAATTACCCTGAATGTAAATGGACTAAATGCACCAATAAAGAGACAGAGAGTCACAGACTGGATAAAGAAACACGATCCATCTATATGCTGCCTACAAGAGACACACCTTAGACTTAGAGACACAAACAAACTAAAACTCAAAGGATGGAAAAAAATATATCAAGCAAACAATAAGCAAAAAAGAAGAGGAGTAGCAATATTAATTTCTGACAAAATAGACTTTAGATTTAAATCCACCACAAAGGATAAAGAAGGACACTATATAATGATGAAAGGGACAATTGATCAGGAAGACATAACCATATTAAATATTTATGCACCCAATGACAGGGCTGCAAGATACATAAATCAAATTTTAACAGAATTGAAAAGCGAGATAGATACCTCCACAATTATAGTAGGAGACTTCAACACACCACTTTCGGAGAAGGACAGGACATCCAGTAAGAAGCTCAACAGAGACACGGAAGATCTAATTACAACAATCAACCAACTTGACCTCATTGACTTATACAGAACTCTCCACCCAACTGCTGCAAAATATCCTTTTTTTTCTAGCGCACATGGAACATTCTCTAGAATAGACCACATATTAGGTCATAAAACAAACCTTTGCAGAGTCCAAAACATCGAAATATTACAAAGCATCTTCTCAGACCACAAGGCAATAAAACTAGAGATCAATAACAGAAAAACTAGGGAAAAGAAATCAAATACTTGGAAAATGAACAACACCCTCCTGAAAAAAGACTGGGTTATAGAAGACATCAAGGAGGGAATAAGGAAATTCATAGAAAGCAACGAGAATGAAAATACTTCCTATCAAAACCTCTGGGACACAGCAAAAGCAGTGCTCAGAGGCCAATTTATATCAATAAATGCACACATACAAAAAGAAGAAAGAGCCAAAAGCAGAGAACTGTCCCTACAACTTGAACAAACAGAAACTGAGCAACAAAAGAATCCATCAGGCACCAGAAGAAAACAAATAATAAAAATTAGAGCTGAACTAAATGAATTAGAGAACAGAAAAACAATTGAAAGAATTAACAAAGCCAAAAGCTGGTTCTTTGAAAAAATTAACAAAATTGATAAACCATTGGCTAGACTGACTAAAGAAATACAGGAAACAAATAACCCGAATAAGAAATGAGAAGGACCACATCACAACAGAACCAAATGAAATTAAAAGAATCATTTCAGATTATTATGAAAAATTGTACTCTAACAAATTTGAAAACCTAGAAGAAATGGATGAATTCCTGGAAAAACACTACCTACCTAAACTAACACATTCAGAAGTAGAACAACTAAATAGACCCATAACAAAAAAAGAGATTGAAACGGTAATCAAAAAACTCCCAACAAAAAAAAGCCCTGGCCCGGACGGCTTCACTGCAGAGTTCTACTAAACTTTCAGAGAAGAGTTAACACCACTACTACTAAAGGTATTCCAAAGCATAGAAAATGACGGAATACTACCCAACTCATTCTATGAAGCCACCATCTCCCTGATACCAAAACCAGGTAAAGACATTACAAAAAAAGAAAATTATAGACCTATATCCCTCATGAACATTGATGCAAAAATCCTCAACAAAATTCTAGCCAATAGAATCCAACAACACATCAAAAAAATAATTCACCCTGATCAAGTGGGATTTATACCAGGTATGCAAGGCTGGTTTAATATCAGAAAAACCATTAATGCAATCCATCACATAAATAAAACAAAAGACAAAAACCACATGATCTTATCAATTGATGCAGAAAAGGCATTTGACAAAGTCCAACACCCATTCATGATAAAAACTCTTACCAAAATAGGAATTGAAGGAAAATTCCTCAACATAATAAAGGGCATCTATGCAAAGCCAACAGCCAATATCACTCTAAATGGAGAGAACCTGAAAGCATTTCCCTTGAGAACGGGAACCAGACAAGGATGCCCTTTATCCCCGCTCTTATTCACATTGTGTTGGAAGTCTTAGCCAGGGCAATTAGGCTAGACAAAGAAATAAAAGGTATCCGGATTGGCAAGGAAGAAGTAAAGTTATCACTATTTGCAGATGACATGATTATATACACAGAAAACCCTAAGGAATCCTCCAGAAAACTACTGAAACTAATAGAAGAGTTTGGCAGAGTCTCAGGTTATAAAATAAACATACAAAAATCACTTGGATTCCTCTAGATCAACAAAGAGAACACCGAAGAGGAAATAACCAAATCAATACCATTCACAGTAGCCCCCAAGAAGATAAGATACTTAGGAATAAATCTTACCAAGGATGTAAAAGACCTATACAAAGAAAACTACAAAGCTCTACTACAAGAAATTCAAAAGGACATACTTAAGTGGAAAAACATACCCTGCTCATGGATAGGAAGACTTAACATAGTAAAAATGTCTATTCTACCAAAAGCCATCTATACATATAACGCACTTCCGATCCAAATTCCAATGTCATATTTTAAGGGGATAGAGAAACAAATCACCAATTTCATATGGAAGGGAAAGAAGCCCCAGATAAGCAAAGCACTACTGAAAAAGAAGAAGAAAGTGGGAGGCCTCATCTTACCTGACTTCAGAACCTATTATACAGCCACAGTAGTCAAAACAGCCTGGTACTGGTACAACAACAGACACATAGACCAATGGAACAGAATTGAGAACCCAGACATAGATCCATCCACGTATGAGCAGCTGATATTTGACAAAGGACCAGTGTCAATTAACTGGGGAAAAGATAGCCTTTTTAACAAATGGTGCTGGCATAACTGGATATCCATTTGCAAAAAAATGAAACAGGACCCATACCTCACACCATGCACAAAAACTAACTCCAAGTGGATCAAAGACCTAAACATAAAGACTAAAACGATAAAGATCATGGAAGAAAAAATTGGGACAACCCTAGGAGCCCTAATACAAGGTATAAACAGAATACAAAACATTACCAAAAATGATGAAGAGAAACCTGATAATTGGGAGCTCCTAAAAATCAAACACCTATGCTCATCTAAAGACTTCTCCAAAAGAGTAAAAAGACCACCTACAGACTGGGAAAGAATTTTCAGCTATGACATCTCCGACCAGCGCCTGATCTCTAAAATCTACATGATTCTGTCAAAACTCAACCACAAAAAGACAAACAACCCAATCAAGAAGTGGGCAAAGGATATGAACACACATTTCACTAAAGAAGATATTCAGGCAGCCAACAGATACGTGAGAAAATGCTCTCGATCATTAGCCATTAGAGAAATGCAAATTAAAACTACGATGAGATTCCATCTCACACCAGCAAGGCTGGCATTAATCCAAAAAACACAAAGTAATAAATGTTGGAGAGGCTGCAGAGAGATTGGAACTCTCATACACTGCTGGTGGGAATGTAAAATGGTACAACCGCTTTGGAAATCTATCTGGCGTTATCTTAAACAGTTAGAAATAGAACTACCATACAACCCAGAAATCCCACTCCTAGGAATATACCCTAGAGATACAAGAGCCTTCATACAAACAGATACATGCACACCCATGTTTATTGCAGCTCTGTTTACAATAGCAAAAAGTTGGAAGCAACCAAGGTGTCCATCAACGGATGAATGGGTAAATAAATTGTGGTATATTCACACAATGGAATACTACGCATCGATAAAGAACAGTGACGAATCTCTGAAACATTCCATAACATGGAGGAACCTGGAAGGCATTATGCTGAGCGAAATGAGTCAGAGGCAAAAGGACAAATATTGTATAAGACCACTATTATAAGATCTTGAGAAATAGTAAACCTGAGAAGAACACATACTTTTGTGGTTACGAGGCGGGGAGGGAGGGAGGGTGGGAGAGGGTTTTTTATTGATTAATCAGTAGATAAGAACTGCTTTAGGTGAAGGGAAAGACAACACTCAATACATGCAAGGTCAGCTCAATTGGACTGGACCAAAAGCAAAGAAGTTTCCGGGATAAAATGAATGCTTCAAAGGTCAGCGGAGCAAGGGCGGGGGTCTGGGGAACATGGTTTGCGGGGACTTCTAAGTCAATTGGCAAAATAATTCTATTATGAAATCATTCTGCATCCCACTTTGAAATGTGGTGTCTGGGGTCTTAAATGCTAACAAGCGGCCATCTAAGATGCAGCAATTGGTCTCAACCCACCTGGAGCAAAGGAAAATGAAGAACACCAAGGCCACACGACAACTAAGAGCCCAAGAGACAGAAAGGGCCACATGAACCAGAGACCTACATCATCCTGAGACCAGAAGAACTAGTTGGTGCCCGGCCACAATCGATAACTGCCCTGACAGGGAGCACAGCAGAGGACCCCTGAGGGAACAGGAGATCAGTGGGATGCAGACCCCAAATTCTCATAAAAAGACCAAACTTAATGGTCTGAGTGAGACTGGAGGAATCCCGGCCGCCATGCTCCCCAGACCTTCAGTTGACACAGGACAGGAACCATCCCCGAAGACAACTCATCAGAAATGAAAGGGACTGGTCAGCGGGTGGGAGAGAGATGCTGATGAAGAGTGAGCTAATGATATCAGGTGGACACTCGAGATTGTGTTGGCAACTCTTGTCTGGAGGGGGGATGGGAGGATAGAGAGAGAGGGAAGCTGGCAAAATTGTCAAGAAAGGAGAGACTGAAAGGGCTGACTCAAGAGGGGGAGAGCAAGTGGGAGTAGGGAGTGAGATGTATGTAAACTTGTATGTGACAGATTGATTGGATTTGTAAACGTTCACTTGAAGCTTAATAAAAGTTATTAAAAAAAAAAGTCAGGGAACATAAAAAAGAAAGTGTAGCAAAGGTAGTCACACACAACCTTATGGGAGCAGTTTTGGTATAACAGGGGGTGCAGTAGCTAAACTGCAGTGAAGAAGGTAAGCGGAGACAGAAAGTGTATACAACTCTTCAAGACGTTTGGCTGTTAATGGGCAAGAAGTAAATCAGGATGTAGCTAAAACAGAACACTGAACTAGACTAAATCCCAAGGGCAGTATTAAAACCAAGCCAATCTGTCTAATTCATCTTTGTGTGAATTAACTGAGCAAACAGATCTCTGGATACTGGTTCGGACAGTTAAAGGGGGAGGGATAGTCTGAGCTCAGGGTATGGCAGGCTCGAGTGGGCTCCTGGCATTTAGAATTGAATTGTGCATGTTATCTGGTAAGGATGGGAGAATAGCAGCAGTTCACAGAGGAAAGCAGTGAAGTAACAGCACTAAATAAATAGTCTTGTTAGATGTGAATTTGATACAACATTTTTACATCTTGGTTTATGCTTCAAGAAGCTTTAATGTGTACTTTCATTTTTCTTAATAATTCTACTCCAGAAATTTATCCCAAGAGAGTAGTGCTAAATATGCGCAAAGTGTTCCAGACAAAGATATTCATCACAGCATTATCATAGCAAAAAAAAAAAAAACAGGTCCCACAATGAGGACTAAGAAGACTATAGAATACCTAATCAGTGGGATTATATTGCACTTCAAATGGACATTCATAAAATCAGTAATAGCACAGAATACTTGGGATATACTATTTTTTAAAACTCCCTAAGGGGTTGAGGGGGTGAGACCACTAGAAGGAAATACGTCAAATGGTATGCAACTGTTGCATTTGGATTTTCAAACAATTTTGAGACTTAGCTTTATTTTTCTAAAAAATCTCACATCTTGGCTATATTTAATACTTCTCCATAGCTCACAAAGAAATGTTTTATTAGGGATAGAGAAAATATAGCAAGAATATAAGTATTATACCCTTGGAAGACCAGCATATATGTAGGAAGGATATGTAGGAAAGACATGGTTAGAAAAATATCTGCTTCATCTTCATGTCTCAAGAAAGAGGAAAATGAAGAAAAGTATCACTTGCATTTTTTTTTTTTTTTACTGTTTCCTAATCTGTTTGCCAGCAGGTAAAATAACCAGGATTATAGGTGCATATTCATGGGTCTAGATCTCTAGCTCGCTGAATAAAAGAAAACTAAAGCACCATTCATTTTTTCCTCGTGAAATCAAAACTGCAATCTTCAGGTTCAAAGCAAAGCCACAGAAAGCAGGAAACTTCAGAAATCCACCTGCAAGGCAGGTAAATAAATGCATTAAGTATAACTCCTGATTAACCTTCCCCTATTTTATCACCCAGGCAATCAAGAATCCTCTGTACTTCTCATGGGACATAAAGTGACCAACCATTCTCAGAGACCCTTAACCTTTCCCAGTGACTCATGAAACTTTTCCTTCCCAGTCTGAGAGCTTTCATAAAATCAGAATCTATTTTCTCCAAGACTTCAAATTTTATCATGGAAGTAATGCCTAAGGACAGTTTAAGCTCTGTTCATAGAGGGCAATACTACTCTCATTTTCTCTTCTTTTGGGCAGGGTTTTGAGATAGGAAAGTATATGAGCAATAAATATAAGTTTTCTGCTTTTAGTGGCTGCACTGAGACTTCTCAATTTCTTAAAGAAAGAGAGGAAAATTTTGAACCTTCTTTCTCAAATCTGAAAGCAGTAGTGGATGGCAGAACCTTCATCAAGATTCGTTAAAGGTGGAGAGAACATCTGTCTAGTTTTGAAGACCAGTGCTTTAATCACTGATGACTTCCAATAAGAAATTGTAAAATAACCATAAGACTCCCTTCTTGAGATCCCACTAAGATGGTAGATCTGCCATTAAAACCAAGAGAGAGACAAAGAGATAGAGGTAAACCAGTAGAACAGTAAAACAAGATGAAAAAAATATATATAGATTTGAGTGATTCTTAACCTTAAGTAATCAAAGAGAGGGATGTAGGCAATATGAGGACCACTTGATCCTACAGAACCCCGAAGAGGGTAAGGTGTGCTTAATTTCTGAAGCTGTTATGTTATATCAAGGCAAGGAAGTATAAGATTTCTTCTCTGGAGTGGCTGGAGCTAGGCAGAAATTAGTGTACTTATTTACTTATACTTTTCCCTTTAGATTGTCCCTTTGGACTGCTCATGTGCTTGGCTGCTAACTCAAAGGTTGGTGGTTTGAATCCATGGGAGAAAGATGTGCCAGTCTGCTTCAGTAAAGATTACAGCCTTGGAAACCCTTTGGGGCAGTTCCACTCTGTCCTAATGAGTCACTATGAGTCAGAATTGACTTCACAACACACAACATGGTTAATTACATATAGTTAAAATTCTATGCATGTCATTGTTCCCACCCTAGTCACACAAGAGATTTCTTTTCTTCACTTCCAGTTACATTATTTTCAAAAATTGCCTCAACTGAAAATAATTTTATTGGCATATGTACTAACCACATGCAATTTGTTGTTGTTGTTGTTGTTAGGTACAGTCAAGTTGGTTCAGACTCATAGTGACCCCATGTACAACAGAGCAAAACACTGCCCAGTCCTGCACCATCCTCATAATCGTTATGCTTGAGCCTATTGTTGCAGCCATTTTGTCAATCTATCTTATTGAGGGTCTTCCTCTTTTTCACTGATCCTGTACTTTACCAAGCATGATGTCCTTCTCCAGGGACTGGTCCCTCCTGATAACTTTTCCAAAGTATGTGAGACATAGTTTCGCCATCCTTGTTTCTAAGGAGCATTCTGGCTGTACTTCTCCCAAGACAGATGTTTGTTCTTTTGGTAGTCCATGGCATATTAGATATTCTTCACCAACAGCATAATTCAAACACATCAACTTTTCAGTCTTCCTTATTCATTGTCCAGCTTTTGCTTGCATATGAGGTGACTGAAAACACCATGGCATAGGTCAGCCGTACCTTAGTCTTCAAGGTGACATTTTTGCTTTTCAACACTTGAAAGAGGTGTTTTGCTGCAGATTTGCCTAATGCAATGCGTTGTTTGATTTGATTGCTGCCTCCATGGGTGTTGACTGTGGATCCAAGTAAAATGAAGTCCTTGAAAACTTTGATCTTTTTCTCCGTTTATCATGATGTTACTGTACAGTTGTGAAGATTTTTAGTTTATGTTGAGGTGTAATCCATACTGAATGCTGTGGTCTTTGATCTTCATCAGTAAGTGCATCAAGTCCTCTTCACTCTCAGCAAGCAAGGTTGTGTCATCTGCATAACGCAGGTTGTTCATGAGTCTTCCTCCAATCCTGATGCCCTGTTCTTCATATAGTCCAGTTTCTCTGATTATTTGCTCAGCATACAGATTGAATAGGTATGGTGAAAAAATACAACCCTGAATTTTAGAAAGAATAGTTTATAAGGACATAAACATTTTATTAAATGTGTATCATAAATATAAAACATGTAATGATAGCTGTGTAAGATACTCTTATATACTGTATAAGATAGATACAGGAGTCCTGTATTTTCTTAGCATCCATTCCCTTTATAACAGTTACAGAACCTTACTCCAGGAAAGCTGTTATCTTTGCTTTTATAACTAGCAAGATTAGAGACTACATTCTCTAAGGAAATTGTTTGCCTGTTTCTTTTTCAAAATAACAAGCATGTAATGTTCTTTTTTTAATCAATCAGACTTAAAAACACTGAGAAGCTCTGAATCCATTTTCACTTAGTCCCCAGAGTTAGCTTACTGTTTTGTCATTAAGGAAAAAAAAGATTGAACTTTTCTAGGGTGTTTCTGGATTAATTCATTATGAAAGATTTTTAAAAGACAACATTAATACCTACATTTTGCAAGGAGGGGACAAATATAATAAATATTTGTCCAAAATTAAAAACATGTGTCTGAAAGGATTTTTCCCCCAAAGACAACTGCTGATAAAATGTCATTGGTAGTAGTGTAAACAGCCATCCATTTGTTTTCTTCATGCCTTTACCAGTTGCCATCCAATCGACTCAAACTCATGGTGACACCATGCATGTCAGAACTATGCTACATAGGGTTTTCGGTGGCTGATATTTCAGAAGTAGATCATCAGGCCTTTCTTCCAAGGCATCTCTGGGTAGACTCTAACCTCCAACCTTTTAGTTAACCAATCCCACCATCTAGGGACTCCTCCTTTCTACCTATACAGATGGTATACTATTGAGAAACTAGTGTTGGTAATATCTAATTATCTTAAACAGAAAATAAAACGGTCTTTGTTAAGATCCCTTCTGGCCGAATCTATCCCTTGATGTTCTGAATCTTTCACTCACTGTCTTATAAAAGGAACATATTAATTAATTTGCAGCCTGGTCTGGAAAAGGATTTTAACCAATAATTCCCCTAAAACATCACACCATGTAACTTCTAACAGTTTTCTGTTTGTCTTTGCATTTATTCAGACTTATCTATGGGTGTTCACATGTACAAAAAAAGAATTGTATTTCAAATGAACTAAGTACTATGGCTTGTACTGCCACAGTCCCTGCCCCCAAAGAAGAACAGGTAGAGACTAGGCATGGAGGGGTCAGGCAGTGGTTTGAATTACACACTGATTCATACCCTAGAACGTTATAGGACAGGAGACTGGGAAGGTGTTAGCCCACGTCCGGGGAGGGAGGCATGAATCAGAAGCTAAAACAGTGAATACAAGGACAGCTGAGCAGAGTCAGGAAAGCAATGAATTTAGAGCCATGTTCCCAAAAGTCTGTTCCTTGGCAGCCTACGGCCAAAAGGTGTTCTTTGAAATCAAGAGTCCTGGCATTTAAATATGTTAGGAGGTACTGCACAGTATCTCTAAGTCTCATAAAGTCATGCACCTCCAAATGTGCAAGCACCATTTTGAAGTGCAAAGATAGGAACTATGAGATGGATTTCTACTTGTCAAGTCACTCCAGATAAGATCACTGTCTTCCCTGGTGGCGTAGTCGTCAAGCGCTAAGACTGCTAACCAAAGGGTTGGCAGTTTAAATCTGCCAGGCGCTCCATGGAAACTCTATGAGGCAGTTCTACTCTGTCCTATGGGGTCGCTATGAGTCAAGATCGACTCGACAACACTGGGTTTATACTATTCAATGCAATCTGTGTATTTGGAACGAGGTTTCTTAACACTTCATACCTAACTTTAGAATCAGCACTTATCAATTTACATTTTGGGGCACATTTACTATAAGAGGACATTTACACTTTCAAAGAGTCTGGACTGAGCTTCCTGAAGGTAGAGTCTGATTTGCCTCCAACACCAGGGACTGCTTACTGCTTGGCACATAGTCAGTGCTGAGTAATTTAATGTGAATTGAAGAGAGTAAATGAGCAAATGAATAACTGTTGACTGAATAAACAAATGTAGAGAAAGGGTGTTGATACCTCTTTCCAGATGAGGGGACTTAGGGTTTTCACATCCTATTTCCTTCTACCCCGTTAGACTTTAGTGGTTTTGTTATTACTCTAAGCTAGGCTGCTTTCTTTCCATCAGGCTATCAAAGGAATCTGCCTGAAAAAGAGAATTTTTCTCTACACAAATTTTCTATTATGCTTATTAGCACTACCAGTCATTGTGTTACCTTGACAGTTGGTAATTTTTTCCTACACATGCCATTTTCCCAAATAATAATCTTGAGGGCATAGAGCTGTCTTATACAATTCACTGTGTATCACTGTGTTAATCTGGGCCCTCCAAGCAGCGGAAGCCAAAACAGGATTAAATATGCACATATTTTATTAGGCGAAATATCTGTTGAAAGGAAACAGGAAGAAGGCAGAGGAAGGCTGGGAGGCCTGCCAAGCCATGATGCAAAGCATGGTCCCAGAGAAGGCGAGAGGGAGAGAAGGTTGGGTAGAAACCTTCTGGATGACTGTACAGTCTAAGGAAGGTTCAGCAAAGCCCTTTGAGAGTCTATTTCCTAGGCATGGGTCTGCCTTTGTATCTTCGTCTCATTCAGTCATTTGCAGGGAAAAGCCTGCAGCAATCATGGCCTGGATACAAACACTAGGATGAATTTCAGATTGCATCAGAGGGGTTTCAGGTCAATTATATTCCCTGAAGTCAGAAGTCTGAAGGTGCATTCTCATGGCCATCACATTCACAAAGTCATTGCAACATTGACTGGTACTCTGAGTTAAGTCAATCAACTAATCAGACTTTAGCTTTTGGGCTCGTCAGAAGTCAAGGTCAGACTCATTCTGTAAGAGGTCTGAGGCTGCTCCTAGGGAAACCATCTACACATCTTCCCAAGGTGTTAATGCTCTTTCCCCTTGGGGACAGGGAGTGGAAATTGGAGATGGTGTGGAAGGATGTGTCTGATACAGAGAAGTACAGATAAAGCCAAGTAAACTGCATGACATTGCTATAGTTCAGATTTTTTATAACTCCTTTAAAAATTCCAAAGGACCCAAAATAATTAATATTATAAAGGAGAAAAAGGAAGACCAGCAATGTCAGATGACCTCTGAAGGGTGCCACACAAGCATTACAGGCAGAGACAGGAAGAGATTCAAGTCCAGTCTCCCTTCCACGCCAACTTCTGCTCCCACTCCGTACCTCTAGTTGCAAAGTTGCAAAAAAAAATCTTACCCATTACAACTATATTGAACAAGAGGAGATTAGTTACAAAATCCCAGAATCATCAATAAATTATTTGATTTTCCCTTTTTTCCTTATAGCAGGACATTGCCTGGGCTAGAGGAGGTGTTTAGAAATACTTGGAAACTGGTTGAGAACCAATTTTTAGAAAACTGGTGAATGGTAACATCTTTTAAAAGGCTAGAGATGTTGCTGGGACATTCTCTGCAAACTTGCTTTTTCTATCAGATATTTTTCATACAAGACTGAGCTTTCTGGGAGAGATGGATGTCACTGGGTCAAAGAAGCTAAACTTCACTGCATTCATATGACCAAGGCTGGAATAAGAGTTTAGATATAAAATCAGATTTTTTTTTAATAATTTTTATTGTGCTTTAAGTGAAAGTTTACAAATCAAGTCAGTCTCTCACACAAAAACCCATATACACCTTGCTACACACTCCCAATTACTCTCCCCCTAATGAGACAGCCCACTTTCTCCCTCCCCTCTCTCTTTCCATGTCAACTTCACCAGCTTCTAACCTCCTCCACCCTCTCATCTCCCCTCCAGGCAAGAGATACCAACATAAGTCTCAAGTGTCCACCTGATCCAAGAAGCTCATTCCTCACCAGCATCCCTCTCCAATCCATTGTCCAGTCCAATCCATTGTCCAGTCCAATCCATGTCTGAAGAGTTGGCTTTGGGAATGGTTCCTGTCCTGGGGCAACAGAAGGTCTGGGGGCCATTACTACCGGGGTCCCTCTAGTCTCAGTCAGACCATTAAGTCCGGTCTTATGAGAATTTGGGATCTGCAACCCACTGCTCTCCTGCTCCCTGTTGTGTTCCCTGTTAGGGCAGTCATCCGCTGTAGCCAGGCACCATCTAGTTCTTCTGGTTTCAGGATGAGGTAGTCGCTGGTTCACGTGGCCCTTTCTGTCTCTTGGGCTCGTAATCGCCTTGTGTCCTTGGTGTCCTTCATTCTCCTTGGATCCAGGTGGGTTGAGACAAATTGATGCATCTTAGATGGCTGCTTGCTAGCATTTAAGACCCCAGATGTCATGATTCAAAGTGGGATGCAGAATGTTTTAATAGATCTTATTATGCCAATTGACTTAGATGCCCCCTGAAACCATGGTCCCCAGACCCCTGCCCCTGCTACTCTGGACTTCGAAGCATTCAGTTTATTCAGGAAACTTCTTTGCCTTTAGTTTAGTCCAACTGTGCTGACCTTCCCTGTATTGTGTGCTGTCTTTCCCTTCACCTAAAGTAGTTCTTATCTACTATGTAATCAGTGGCTGCCCTTCTCCCACCCTACCTCCCTCCCCCCACTCATAACCACGAAAGAATGTTTTCTTCTCAGTTTAAACTATTTCTCAAGTTCTTATAATAGTGGTCTTATACAATATTTGTCCTTTTGCAACTGACTAATTTCACTTAGCATAATGCCTTCCAGATTCCTCCATGTTAAGAAATGTTTCACAGATTCCTCACTGTTCTTTATTGATGAGTAGTATTCCATTGTGTGAAGATACCATAATTTATTTATCCATTCGTCCGTTGATGGGCACCTTGGTTGCTTCCATCTTTTTGCTATTGTAAACAGTGCTGCAATAAACATGGGTGTGCATATATCTGTTCGTGTAAAGGCTCTTATTTCTCTAGGATATATTCCAAAGAGTGGGATCGCTGGATCGTATGGTACTTCTATTTCTAGTTTTTTACCCAGCCCAGACCCAGTGCCATCAAGTCAATTCTGACTCATAGTGACCCTATGGGACAGAGTAGAACTGCCCTATAGAGTTTCCAAGGAGTGCCTGGTGGATTTGAACTGCCAACCCTTTGGTTAGCAGCCGTAGCACTTAACCACTACACCACCAGGGTTTCCCTAGCTTTTTAAAAAGGAAGCGCCAAATCAATTTCCAAAGTGTTGTACCATTTTACATTCCCACCAGCAGTGTAGAAGTGTTCCAACCTCCCCACAGCCTCTCCAACATTTATTATCTTGTGTTTTTTGGATTAATGCCAGCCTTGTTGGAGTGAGATGAAATCTCATTGTAGTTTTGATCTGCATTTCTCTAGTGGCTAATGATCATGAACATATCCTCATATGTCTGTTAGCTACCTGAATGTCTTCTTTAGTGAAGTGTCTATTTGTATCTTTTGCCCATTTTCTAATAGCGTTATTTGTCTTTTTGCATTTGAGTTTTTGCAGTATCATGTAGATTTTAGAGATCAGGCGCTGATCAGAAATGTCACAACTAAAAACTTCTTCCCAGTCTGTAGGAAGTCTTTTTACTCTTTTGGTGAAGTCTTTGGATGAGCATAGCTGTTTGATTTTTAGGAGCTCCCAGTTATCTAGTTTTTCTTCTACATTCTTTATAATGTTTTGTATACTGTTTACGTCATGTACTAGGGCTCCTAAAGTTGTTCCTCTTTTTTCTTCCATGATCTTTATCATTTTAGATTTTATATTTAGGTCTTTGATCCATTTTGAGTTAGTTTTTGTGCATGGAGTGAGGTATGGGTCTTGTTTCATTTTTTTGCAGATGGATATCCAGCACAATGTTGAATAAGAGTGGTGATAAAGGGCATCCTTGTCTGGTTACCAATCTCAATTGGAATGTTTTCAGGCTCTCTCGATTTAGGGTGATGTTGGCTGAAATGCCCTTTATTAAGTTGAGAAATTTTCCTTCTATTCCTGTTTTGCTGAGAATTTTTATCATGTATGAGTGTTGAACTTTGTCAAATGCCTTTTCTGCATCAATTGATAAAATCATGTGATTCTTGTGTTTTGTTTTATTTATGTGGTGGATTACATGAATTGTTTTTCTAATGTTGAACCATCCCTGCATACCTGGTATGAATCCCATTTGGTCATGGTGAATTATTTTTTTGATATGTTGTTGAATCCTATTGGCTAGAATTTTGTTGAGGATTTTTGCATCTACATTCATGAGGGATATTGGTCTATAATTTTCTTTTCTTGTGGTGTCTTTACCTGGTTTTAGTATCAGGGAGATGGTGGCTTCATAGAATGAGTTTGGTAGTATTCCATGCTTCTCTATGCTCTGCAATACCTTTAGTAGTAGTGGTGTTAACTCTTCTCTGAAAGTTTGATAGAACTCTGCAGTGAAGCCATCTGGACCAGGGCTTTTTTGTTGGGAGTTTTTTGATTAACTTTTCAATCTCTTCTTTTGTTATGGGTCCATTTAGTTGTTCTACCTCTGTTTGTGTTAGTTTAGGTAGGTAGTGTGTTTCTAGGAATTCATCCATTTCATCTAGGTTTTCAAATTTGAGTATAATTTTTCACAGAAATCTGATATGATTCTTTTAATTTCAGTTGGGTCTGTTGCAATATCGCCCCTTTCATTTCTTATTGGGGTTATTTGCTTCCTCTCCTGTTTTTCTTTTGTCATTTTGGCCAGTGGCTTATCAATTTTGCTGAGTTTTTCAAAAAACCATCTTTTGGTCTTGTTAATTCTTTCAATTGTTTTTCTGTTTTCTATTTCATTAGTTCAGCTCTAATTTTTATTATTTGTTTTCTTCTGGTGCCTGTGGGTTTCTTTTGTTGCTCTCTTTCTATTTGTTCAAGTTGTAGGGATAATTCTTTGATTTTGGCCCTTTCTTCTTTTTGGATGTGTGCATTTATTGATATAAATTGGCCTCTGAGCATCGTTTTTGCAGTGTCCCAAAGGTTCTGATACGAAGTGTTTTAATTCTCACTGGATTCTATGAATTTCTTTATTCCATCCTTAATGTCTTCTATAATCCAACCTTTTTTGAGCAGGGTATTGTTCAATTTCCAAGTGTTTGATTTCTTTTCCCTGCTTTTCCTGTTATTGATTTTCACTTTTATGGCCTTATGATCAGAGAAGGTGCTTTGTAATGTTTCAGTGTTTTGGATTCTGCTAAGGCTTGCTTTATGACCTAATATGTGGTCTATTCTAGAGAATGTTCCATGTGCACTAGAAAAAAAAGTATAGTTGGTTGCTGTTGGGTGGAGTGCTCTATATATGTCTACGAGGTCAAGTCGGTTGATTGTGGCATTTAGATCTTCTGTGTCTTTATTGAGCTTCTTTCTGGATGTCCTGTCCTTCACCGAAAGTGGTGTGTTGAAGTCTCCTACTATTATTGTGGAGCTGTCCATCTCGCTTTTCAATGCTGATAGAGTTTATGTATCTTGCAGCCCTGTCATTGGGTGCATAAATATTTAATATGGCTATATCTTCTTGGTGTATTGTCCCTTTAATCATTATATAGTGTCCTTTCTTATCCTTTCTGATGGATTTAACTTTAAAGTCTATTTTGTCAGAAATTAATATTGCCACTCCTGCTCTTTTTGGATTGTTGTTTGCTTGATATATTTTTTTCCATCCTTTGAGTTTTAGTTTGTGTAAGTCTAAGGTGTGTCTCTTGTAGGCAGCATATAGATGGATCTTGTTTTTTAATCCATTCTGCCACTCTCTGCCTCTTTATTGGTGCATTAGTCCATTTACATTCAGGGTAATTATGGAGAGGTATGAATTTAGTGCTATCATTTTGATGTCTTTTTTTGTGTGTTGACAGTTTCTTTTTCCCATTCGATTTTATGTGCTGAGTAGATTTTCTTTATATATTGTCCTTTCCTCATATTTGTTGTTGTTGATTTTGTTTCTGCTGAGTCTGTATTTTTCCCTTGTATTTTATTTTGATGAGTAGGATAGTTTGTCTTCTTTGTGGCTACCTTATTATTTACCCCTATTTTTCTAAATTTATAACTAACTTTTATTTCTTTGTATCGCCGTATCTTCCTCTCCTTATGGAAGGTGTATGATTAAATTTCTTAGTCCCTCTTTATTACTTTAATGTTGTCGTCTTTTATATAATAACATTGCCGTTACTCTGTGTTGGGCTTTTTTTTTTTTTTTTTTTTAATCTTGCTTTGTTTTTTTGTATTTCCCTGTCTGGGTTGACTTCTGGTTGCTCTGCCCAGTGTTCTAGTCTTGGGTTGATACCTGATATTATTGATTTTCTAACCAAAGAACTCCCTTTAGTATTTCTTGTAGTTTTGGTTTGGTTTTTACAAATTCACTCAACTTGTGTTTATCTGGAAATGTCTTAATTTCACCTTCATATTTAAGAGACAGTTTTGATGGATATATGATTCTTGGCAGGCAATTTTTTTCCTTCCATTTTTTAAATATGTCATCCCATTGCCTTCTTGCCTGCATGGTTTCTGCCAAGTAATCCGAGCTTATTCTTATTGGCTCTCCTTTGTAGGTTACTTTTCTTTTAACCCTCGCTGCTCTTATAATTGTCTCTTTATCTTTGGTTTTGGCAAACTTGATTATAATATGTCTTGGTGACTTTCTTTTCAGATCTACCTTATGTGGAGTTTGACGAGCATCTTGGATAGATATCTTCTCATCTTTCACAATACCAGCGAAGTTTTCTGCCAACAAATCTTCAACAATTTTCTCTGTATTTTCTGTTATCCCTCCCTGTTCTGGTACTCCAATCACTCGTAGGTTATTTCTCTTGAGAGAGTCCCACATGATTCTTAAGGTTTCTTCATTTTTTTTAATTCTTTTATCTGATTTTTCTTCAAATATATTAGTGCCAAGTGATTTATCTTCAAGCTCAGAAATTCTAGCTTCTACTTGCTCAATTCTGCTCCTCTGACTTTCTATTATCTACTTCTGTAACTTCATTGTTAATCTTCTGAATTTCTGATTACTGTCTGTCTATGGATTTTTCCAGCTTATTAAACTTTTCATTATGTTCCTGAATAATCTTTCTAATTTCTTCAGTTGCTTTATCTGTGTGTTCCTTGGCTTGTTCTGCATATTGCCTCATTTCCTTCCTGATGTCTTGAAGGGTTCTGTATATTAAACTTTTGTATTCTAACCCAAACCCTTTTTTATTCTGCATCTGGTAATTCCAGGAATGCACATTCATCTAGAAGATCCCTGGATTCTTTGATTTGAGAGCCTGTTGAGGTGATCATGGTCTGTTTCTTTATGTGACTTGATATTGACTGCTGTCTCCGAGCCATCTATAAGTTATTGTATTAGTTTATGCTTGCTTACTGTGTCATAGCTGCTTGCTTTGTTTTGTTTTGGTATACCCCTATGGGTTCCTTGAGTGAGCTAGCTTGATTATCTTCACCTTTGGAGCTCTGGTGTCCTGTCCCCAGCTGGCTAGAGCTGTTACCAGGTATATCAGTCTAGGAGTCCATTCAGTTTTCTTGTGTGAATTCAGCTCAGGTTTCCAGGTAGCTGATATCAAGTGTGTGGTACAGGCTCTGTCCTACAGTCTTAGAGGGGAAGGGGTGATTGGCGTATACACTGGTATCTGATTGCAGCAGGGGTCATGATCTGAACAAGGCAGGGGGCTGAGAGCTGACCCCCAAATGTCTCTGACCAACACATCTCTGTTCCCTAGTGTGTGCTGGTGGGTGGGTTCTGCAGAGGGACCATGGGCACCCAAAGTTTCTGTTGTAAGGACTGGGAGATACCAGTTATCTTTGGACCCCTGTCACAGGTGGTTGGGTGACCTGAGTGGAGCTACCAGTCCTTAGGTCCCCGATGTGGGTAGGTGAGGACCTTGTTTAATAGGCAAAGCAACATCAAACATCCAACACTCACCTCTCCACCACACAACTGAAGTGGTTGGAGTTTGCCAACAAGGGTCTATTCTCCCAAAATAGGCCCACAAAGCTCCATGCAGAAGGGAAAGGTGCTCAAGGTCCATGGACGATTTATGCCTGGACAGGAGCTACTTCTGTCCTGAGCTCCCCCGGTTAATGGAACTAGCAAATTATCTTTTCCCCCTAGTTGCAATTTTTTTCCTTCCCCAAGGCCAGGAGGATGGCTGTAATCACCAGGGTCTATCTCAGGCCCAGGGATTCAGCCGCTGAGGCCGGCTTGGGGGTGGGGAGGTGTGGTAAAATATACGCAAGTACTTATCTTTTGCCGAGAGCGCCATTCTCCTCAAGTTCCAGAGGTGTGAGTGGGCTGTGTGCCTGGCTGCTTCTCCCTGAGGAAACTGTGGCCGAACACTAGGACCAGCCTGCTGCCGCTGCTGCCACCGCTGCTCCAGGAATGGTGCCTGAGGGCTCCCCGTGATTCAGGTCTGGTAGGTCCTCTCCACTTCTGACTGGCCTCTTTCTCCCTCTGCCCCTCAGTTCATTGTCTAAGTTTGCCTTTGATGCTCAGGGCTCCCAGCTTGTCACAAATATACTTGTTTCACTTGTCTTTTTGGGTCTTTGTTGTAAAGAGGGCTCGAGGGAAGCGTGTGTCTATTCCGCCATCTTGGCTCCAAGTTTTCCTAAAATCGGATTTTATACCTGATTATTCCCAGGACTCACCATCCACTGGGTACAAATGAGGTCACATCAATATTAATGCCAGAATCGTGTTGCAATTCAGCTCATCCCTACTTGAATGAAAGATGTTAGGCCTCTACCAAGGCTCCCCTGATACATATTTCTGGAAGGGAGGGATTTTTTTTATATTTTCAGGAAAAAAGGGAAACTTCCATGTATGACTTTAACTTGTAAATATTACATAATGAATGGTGTTTTTGCTTTCTCTTTCTCGATGATGGCAGAATCGTATTTCTTTGGTTCACCCATGGCCACTGCAAATAACTATGCAGGTTGTGCTGTGGAAGAGGGTGCCCAGCCAAGGAGACTAGAAGGAACTGTTTGTCAGGAAATGGAGGCTTTTTCCCATTTGTATAAAGGCTCCATGTAAACTAGCATCAGCTGTGGGTTCACTCATCTATTCTCTATTGCAGGTACGCAGTATGCATTCGATAAATATTTGTGGAGTGAATGAGTGACTGACTAAATGAATAAACTTTGATCTAACTCCTTGGTGAAGCCAACTGCCTACAAGTCTTTGAAGGAAGCATTTCATACACATGGTGCTCTGCAAGAGCTCTGCTCTACTAATGCACTGTGGAGACTAGAGAACTCAAGGCTAGAGCTGTTTTATGGGCCCCATTCAGAAGTGGGGAAAATAGTCTCTATTCCATCATTCACTTCAGCACCTGGGTCTTGAAACAGTATTGTTTGTTTCTCATCTATGGGGATCAGACCTTCGGCCCAGCTAGAAACCAGATGATGTTTTTACCTCTGTTTTTCATCTCCCCTTTCATCTTTGCTTTAGATATCTATGGACTAATATTGTCCCTACTCCTTTGAATGAATAGACAGACATATGGACAAAGTAGGTAGGTAGGTAGGTAGGTGATTGACAGATAGCTAGACAGACAGATAGATAGAACCTCATGTATATCAACACAACCAAAGAAATGCAAAAGTGGGTAAGTAAAGTGGAGTGATGGGTTATCCTACACTGATCATCTTTTTCAATCAGAATAAAAAACTACACTGTATATATTTTTAGATTTTTACACTGCTTGTTAGATCCTCTCTTTTTCTAGGTCCCTATTTTCCACAGTCCCAGCATTCCCTAAAGAAAAAGTGGAGTCAAAATGAACAAAATGGGAACAGAGACTAGGGAGAGGAAAATGGAGAAAAAGTCATGATTGGGCAGAAACCTTGTGTTATCCAAGGCTCTCAATCCAAAACAAAAGTAGTATATGGTAAAGTAGTATGTAGTAAAGGAAAAGAAGTCAATCAATAGTTGTCACAAAGAAGTAAGTGTATCAGTTTTGGTAAAATAAAATACGCTTAAAAACAAAAACAAAATCTCAGTGACTAAAATTTTGTTTCACACTTATGTTATATGTCCATTACTGATTAGCAGAGAGACTGTCCTTATTTTAATATTTCAAAGACCAGGATGATAGAGACAGCCACTAGCTCAAATGTTGCTAGTTGCTCCATCAGAAGGAAATGAAAGCTTTGGATATTTTTCATTAGCAATTACATTCTCCAGCCCAGATGTGATACATGCTACTTCTACTTAGCATTCATTAACTAGAATTAGTCATGTGGCCTCACCTAATCACAAGGAAGCAGGAAGTAAATCCTATCCTAAGATGGGATGAGGGGAGAACCAGAAATATTTGACAAACAGCACTAATGACACCACATCAGGGAAGAGGGTTTTAAAAAAGAACACCTCATTAGCCAACTCCCAGAAGTTTACCAAATGTAAGTCATCACCTTCAAGGACTTTTAGGTATAATCCATCAGAGTAATGCATCCTAAACCTGGTGGTCCACTGAAATTATTAGAAGAATTCTTTAAAAATAGTTCCTCCTTCCCCTAAAAAAAAAAAACTTAGGAATAAATCCAACGAGGGATGTAAAAGACCTATACAAAGAAAACTACAAAACACTAATTCAAGAAACCAAAAGAGATCTACATAAATGGAAAAACATACCATGCTCATCAGTAGGTAGACTCAACATTGTGAAAATGACAATTCTACCCAAAACGATTTACAAATACAATGCAATCCTGATCCAAATACCAACATTCTTTAAAGAGATGGAAAAACTTATCATTAACTTTATATGGAAAGGGAAGAGGTCCTGGATAAGTTAAGCACTATGGAAGAAGAAGAATAAAGCAGGAAGACTCCCACTACCTCACCTTAAAAAAAAAAACCTACTATATAGCTACAGTAGTCAAAATATCCTGGTACTGGTAAAACGACAGATATGTTGACCTATAGAACAGAATTGAGAACCCAGATGTAAATCCTTTCACCTATGGTCACCTGATCTTTGACAAGGGTCCAAAGTTCATCAAATGGGGAAAAGACAGTCTTTTTAACAAACGGTGCTGGCAAAACTGGATGTCCATCTGCATAAAAAAGAGACAGGACCCATACATCACACCACATACAAAAACTAATTCAAAACGGATCAAAGGCCTAAATATAAAGCCTAAAACTATGAAGTTATTAGAAGAAAAAATAGGATCAACACTCCCCAACCCAACCCAGTGCCCGTCGAGTCAATTCCGACTCATAGCGACCCTATAGGACAAAGTAGAACTGCCCCATAGAGTTTCCAAGGAGTGCCTGGCAGATTCAAACTGCCAACCCTTTGGTTAGCAGCCGTAGCACTTAACCACTACGCCACCAGGGTTTCCCAGGATCAACACTAGAGGCCCTAATTCATGGCAATAACAGGATACAAACCACAGCCAACAACACACAAACTCCAGAAGATAAGCTAAATAACTGGAATCTTCTAAAAATTAAACACATGCTCATCAAAAGGCTTCACCAAAAGAGTAAAAAGAGAATCTACAGACTGGAAAAAAAAAAATGGCTATTACAAATCAGACAAAGGTCTAACCTCTAAAATCAACAAGAAAATCCAACACCTCTATAACAAAAAGACAAACAATCCAATTAAAAAATGGGCAAAGGAAATGAACAGACACTTCACCAAAGAAGACATTCAAGTGACCAACAGACACATAAGGAAATGCTCGCAATCACTAGCCAGTAGAGAAATGCAAACCAAAACCACAATGAGATATCATCTCATCCTGGCACTACTGGTCCACATCAAAAGAAACAGGAAATAACAAATGTTGGAGAGGCTACAGGGAGATTGGCACTCTTATGCAGTGCTGGTGGGAATGCAAAATGATACAACCATTTTGGAAAATGATATGGGGGTTCCTTAGAAAGCTAGAAATAGAAATACCATATGATCCAGCAATCCCACTCCTAGGAATATATCCTAGAGAAATAAGAGTTGTCACAGGAATAGACATGTGCACACCCATGTTCACTGCAGCATTGTTCACAATAGCAAAAAGATGGAAACAACCTAGATGCCCATCAACAGATGGATAAACAATCTGTGGTACATACACACAATGGAGTATTACGCAACCGTAAAGAACAACGATGAATCTGCTAATCATCTCATAACGCGGGTGAATCTGGAGGGCATTACGCTGAGTGAAATAAGTTAATCACAAAAGGACAAACACTGTATGAGACTACTACTGTACTGAAAAGGTTTAAACACAAAAAGAAACAATCTTTGATGGTTATGAGGGAGGGGAGGGGTGGGGATGCAAAAACACTAAATAGACAACAGATAACCGGTGACTTTGGTGAAGGGTGACCCAGTGCACAATACTGGAGAAGCCAGCACAACTTATACACAGCAAAGTCATGGAAGCTCCATAGACACATCCAAACTCCCTGAAGGACTGAATTGCTGGGCTGAGGGCTGTGGGGACCATGGTCTCGGGGAACATCTAGCTCAATTGGCATAACATAGTTTTAAAGAAAATGTTCTACATTCTACTTTGGTGAGTAGCATCTAGGGTCTTAAAAGCCTGTAAGTGGCCGTTTAGTATACTCCACGGGTCTCACCCCTTCGGAAGCAAGAAAGAGTGAAGAAAACTAAAGATACAAGGGAAAAATTGGTTTAAAGGGCTTATGGACCACATCTACCACAACCTCCACCAGAATGAGTCCAGTACAGCTAGATGGTGCCTGGCTACCACCACTGACTGCTCTGAAAGGGATCACAAAACAGAGTCCTGAACAGAGCTGGAGGAAAATGTAGAACAAAATTCTAACTCAAAAAGAAAGACCAGACTTTCTGGCCTGACAGACTGGAGAAATCCTGGGAGTATGGCCCTCAAACACCCTTTCAGCTCAGTAATGAAGTCACTCTTGAGGTTCACCATGCAGCCAGGGATTGGACAGGCCCATAAAACAAAATGAGACTTAAGGGGAACACCAGCCCTGGGGCAACAACTGGAAGGCAGGAAGGGACAGGAAAGCTGGTAATGGGGAATCCAGGGTTGAAAATGGAGAGTGTTGACTTGTTGTGGAGTTAACTAATGTTATAAAACAATGTGTATACTGTTTAATGAGAAATTACTTTGTTCTGTAAACTTTCATCTAAAGTACAATAAAATAAAAATAGTTCCTCCTTCTGCCATTGAAATCACGGGAGCAGGGCCCAAGAATCTTCATTTTAAAAAGTAACATCTTTAAGTGGCTCTGACACCCGGCTAGCTGTGGAAACTTCTGCCTTAGATGTCACAAAGTCCTCCAAATTCACCATTTCATTTGATTATCGCACCCTATGACGATGTCAAAGGTTAAGAGAACTATCTTCACAGAATGTTTGAGTTAGGTTTCTTGACCAGAGTTCCCTTATAGAGTTGAAACTGAGACCCAGAAAGATTAAGTGACGTGTCTTGAATAACACAGCTAGTGAGTAGCTGGGTGCTGAGTAGTATAGGTTTTTGATTTCCTAATCCAGTGCTCTTTTCTCTGAGGCTACTCTGTCATTACCAAGGTGGAGGAGGAAGAGAAGAGAAAGGAGGAAGGAGAGAGCACTTAACCTTTAGTCAGTGGGATTACTACTGTATCTCTCAGTAGTCTTTTTTCTGTTTTCTCAAAAAAATTCTCCATTCATTTGTTGTTCCCCACAAACAGCTTACTTGCAGGGATTTTCATTGCAACAAACATACGCCTTGGTTTCACACTGACTAAATATGATCAGGGTTTCCACCACATCATCTTTTCCTCAGCAGCTCTAGTCTCCAGTACTGCTTAAATAATAATAGCCAAGACAGTCACCATTTACTAAGTACCTACTTCGAGCCTAGAACTTTGCTAAACAACATACCACATTTTCTTCACCAGAACTCCATAAAATGTTTTATTAAACTGAGGCTTGAGGAGTTTAAGTAACTTGCCTAAAGGAGTGGTGGTATTCCAATAAAACTTTATTTACAAAAACCAGGGTCACTATAAGTCGCAATCTACTTAACGGCAACAGGTTTGGTTTGGTTAGGTTGGGGGTCTGTATTTGGCCCGTTGGCCATAGTCTGGTCACCCCTTATAATCACACAGGTATATTGTTTTGAAATATTAGATACTCTCATTGGTGGCCTTCTAAAAGTAGCATAGAATTCTTTTCAGATACTTATTGCTGTGTTAAGAAATGATCTGGACAAATGCAATTACGTAGCCCTAATTTCAAAACAATTAAGAGATAAGGATACGTGGTTGCCACACAATGTCCATGTGTGCTCTACCTATGTATTCTTGTCACACTGCAAAACACTTTGCTTTTTTCATAAAACCAAAATTAAAGTGGTAAGATAATATATCCCAGATCATCCCACCTTGTGATATGCTTAATAATATTCAATCATGTTTTAAAAACAAGGATTCTTGTTTTAAACATTTGGTGTGTGTGTGTGTATGATTTTTTCAAGATGGTTACAGAAAATTGAATGTAACAGATAAGAACTGAATATAAGAGCTACTATTCTGGTAGCTCAGAAGAAAAATTGTAAATCTCTCACAAAAGGCTTAGTAAAATTAGAGTTAAATTAACCAAATGCATTGCTGTCGATTCCAACTCATCTAAACATAAACAATAAGCTTATATAACTTATTTCTTATTACATTTTCTGAGGCCCTTAGCTTCAGCACAAATTGATATTTATGAACAAAAATCTATATTTAAGAGCTTACTTTAAGTAATATATATGTGGATTCCAATAAAATTACTTAATAGTCTACTCATAGAAATAGCAAAGGACATATTAACGGGTAAAATATAAATTATGTTAAAATTTGATTTTCATATCAAGTTTTATAGTTAGAAGGATTGCATTACTCAGGAAATTAAAAAGGAACTAAGATCATACTTTGGATAAAGTATATATTTTAATAGGTATGGTACAAAATAATGCGAAAGTTAATTGAGAAATCAACCATTTGAACTCGTTTTATTTTTCTCCTCTAGCTATCCACTAACATGGCTGGAACAATGCATGCCTACAGAACAAGTCTCAGAAGCACCCAGACACCCACATTTTTACCATCTCTCCACAGTAAGGCACCAGAGCTCCTTAAAAAGGTCATGTCTAGGGCATCTTATTAGAGAGCCAATGGGTTTTTGAATGTGAAAGAAATGAAGGATACTGAGACACCCCCCCCCGACAAAAATCACAAAAATCCTTGAATCTCTGTGAGCAGTATTAACGTTGAAGTAACAAGACGATTTCATGACTATGACTTCAATGTCAATAGAAAGGACACAGATGCTGCTTGAGTAGCATTATGTAGAACATGGGCAAGATGGTCAAAATCTTCCATACATTCATTTATGCTTTGCTTCAACTTTGAATAAATAGTATTTACATCTTTACACAAACATCCACCAAAGTTTATACAGTAAAACCTGAGAAAGCCAAAACCTGTATAAGGCAGAAACCAGTCAGGGAAGGAAAACTCAAAATATTTTCCACTAAAACTATTACTTTAGCCTAATAAATATTCTCTGAAAGCCAGAATCTGCATGACATGAACGAAATTAGAAAATCATCGGTATTGCAACTCAAATACAAGGAAGTACAGATGTGAAAGCTGGAAATATTTCCAAGTACAAGAGTCAGAGATGAAGCTTTGGTTTTCCACTTCCTTTTGCATTGTCAATGCGTGTGAGTACTAGGCATCACTAATACTCTGAGTACCTCTCTTCTTTATGTTTTTGCCCTTTTCGTTCTGCCTATAAATTTTTCCCAGCAAAGAACAGCATCCGTAAGTTTGGAAGAAGGTAAGAGATACCGATAACTTTCCTTATTTTCATTAAAATCTAGCAAATCATAGTTTTTTTTTTTTACTTGTCTTGAGAGATTTTACTCTTATCCTTAATTTTTAGTTTTTGCTTTATTTGTAATTTTGATGCACATTATTACAATTTTCAGAATCCACTCCTTCACTTCCTTGAAATTCTTTCCTTCAAAATTTCTTGTTTTGCTCAAAAAGAGGCATTTCCTCACTTAACACATTCAACAAGTGCACAAAAGCAAAAACATTCTTCTCACGTGGTTTCTTTTTTCCTTGAACATTTTACTGAAGTGTGCTAACTTTATCATATAATAATGTTGACACTTTTCCTTCTTTTTCTTTGAGATATTCATTTTCAAGATCATAAATTCCTTAATTTTATATAAACTTATTTCCTTTTTGTTCCTTTTTTAGAAAGCTTACTCCTTCACAGCCATGAACAAGAGATTGAGAAATTTATCTCTGAAAGGTTTGATGTTGCCAAGATGATAACTGAAGAGAAAAAGACTGTCAAAGAAGCTGTAATTAAGTTCAAGTGTGGGAAAACTCAAATTTACTCAATTATGAAATAAAAGAATAATTTCAAAATATGTGAGCAGCACCAATATAAACGACAAGAAACGAAGGAATGGAAATTATGCAGAAATCAACAAATCTGTTTTTGAGTGGTTTCTTCAAGCCTCCACCAAAATTTTCCTGTTTCAGGGCCTATCTTGCAAGCAAAGACGAAGGAAACAGTGGAACTTTTAAAAGTTGATGGATTCACAACATCTAACAGGTGGCTTCAAAGTTTCCAAAAAAAAAAAGAATCTCTTGCAATATAGCTTTTGGAGAGTCAAACAAGGTGAACAAAGTTGTTCAAAACTGGTTCACAAAATTAATAGATCATAACGGGATATGATCCTGAAGACATTGCAAATGCTGGTGAGACTGCTCCGTTCTACAAGACAATGCCTAATAAAGACCCTGAAAATGAAGAGGGAAAAATGCTCACGGGGTCAGTTTTCATAATAGCAGCTTACCATCTGTGATCATTAAGGTTGTGTGTCAGTTTGGCTGGGCCACGATTCACAGTGGTTTGGCAGTTACGATGTAGTTTGGCAACCCTGGTGGTGTAGTGGTTACATGCTAAGGGTGCTAACCAAAAGGTTGACAGTTGGAATCCACCAGGCATTCCTTGGCGATGCTATGGGGCAGTTCTACTCTGTCCTATACGGTCACTATGAGTCGTAATCGGCTCGACAGCAATGGGTTTTCTTTTATTTTGGCAGTTATATGATGATGTGGGAAACCCTGGTGGTGTAGTGGTTAAGAGCTACTGCTGCTAACCAAAAGGTCGGCAGTTAAAATCCACCAGGCACTCCTTGGAAACCCTATGGGACAATTCTACCCTGTCCGATAGGGCCACTATGAGTCAGAATTGACTTGATGGCTACAGGTTTTTTTTTTTAATGATGATGTGCTCACTTCCATGATGACTTGTGATATAATGTGATCACCTCCATCATGAGATCTGTTGTGAGTAGTTTAACAGTTGAAAGGGAGTTTCCTTGGGGGTGTGGCCTGCATATAATATAGGTGGACTCTCTGGCAAGGCTTGCTGGCTTTGCTTGCTCTGGATCCGGTAGCTGGCTTCTGTTTATCTGACCTCCAGTTCTTGGAACTTGAGCTAGCAGCCTACCTGCCATCTTGCCTGCTGATCTTGCGATTCATCAGTCTTCGTAACCTGTGAGCAAGAGCCCTGCTGTTCAACCTGCTGATCTTGGGTTCACTAGCCCCTGTGATTGAGGAAGAAACCGTAAGAAAATACCTTAACAACTGTGGTTTCTTATTTGGCAGTGGCGACAGTATACAAAGCAAAACAGTTACCAAGCCCAATTATATGCATATTCAGGATGCAATAAATGACATTTACAACGGTGTTTCAGAAAAATAGGTCAGTGCCATATCTTCCGTTGATATCAACAAGGAAATTGCCACAGAAATGGGTGATATAAACATGCAAAAAATTGTGGACTTGCAATCTAAAGATGAAGATGAGGAAGACCGACCATTACAAGTGCCTAAGACTTTAAGTCAAACAAAAGTTTTCATCTATATAAAGGCTTTGAAGGAATTCAGAAAAGTTAAAGGATATCAAGAGTTTTTAATAAGGACTTAGAAATTTGTTTCAAAATAATTTCATCAAAAAACCAAAACTGTTGACATTAGATGTTTTATTCAAAAGTGAATTTTACCCGTATCATTGTTTGCATACGTGTACAAAATCTGGATAAACAAGTAAATCATAAAAAATGGTTTAGTTTCTTTTCCAGTCCTATAAAATTGAAAATAAATGCTTTCTGAGTGTTTACGAGGCTGGACTCTTAACAGAGAGCGATAGAAACATAGTAAGACTGCACCCTGTCAAAGGTGGAAAACTTTCAAGACCCAGAAAAACAAATCAGTCCCATCTAGTTCTGGCTCTCACAGGTTTTCACTGTATTTGTGCTCTGTCCACCAAAAGCAGTACAACTTTTCTCATTCATCATAACTCAGTAAGAGAGTCTCTGTAAACATTTGCTATTGTTTGTGAAGTCTTATCTGGGAGGACTTTACTCACAACAGCCTTATAAGCAAGGCTTTTTCATGAGAAAAATATTGCACCAGCAACAGGAAAACCTTTTCAGCACTGCAATTATTTGCATCCATGGCTGTGCCATAAAAAGCTAAGACATTTAGATCTTTGACAATCTCTGTAAGGGTAAACAGACCTATTATTATTATTTTATTATTATTATTGCATTAGATTTTATACTGGCACTCCGAAATTGGCTTACAGTTTTGGAATCAGAAAATACTTCTGGGTAGTATGTATGTTCATTTGACCTGATGATACACACTTTGGAAGGCCAATGCAGCTTCTGCTGCAATTATTTTGTCTAAATTTCTCTTAGTCAAAAAAAAGATGTTCCATTTTATCACTTCTTTTAGTACTATTTGAAAAATCATACACCTCTTATGCTTAGCAGTTAGTATATGCTGGTGTATATCCAGCTATCCACCATTTTCAATATAGAATAGGTAAGTACGTACTGCACAAACAGCTTCAAAAGGACTTTTCATCGTTTAAATGTCCCCCACTAAATTTGGTAATCCCATGGACACATCATAAGTATGAACTAACCATAAACATGGGTTGAACCTTTGAAAGAGTTGCAAACTTGGGAACTAACAATAAAGTTAGCTCGCTATCTGATGCAAAAAAAAGTAATCTTCCTATTTGCCTGCAAGAGAAAGTTGTACATGTAAGGCACACTCTGGAACAAAGCCAGCACTGATCTTATGCAAAGTCTTGAGAACCCTGTCTTCAGAGACTGGTGGACTTTCAGAAGCAGGAGTGTGTACAGTGAGAGACTTCCAGTTGTGCTAGTGTGGTCACTGGAGGAAGGCTGCTCCTGGCCACCTTTCAGGAGCAGGGGCACTGCAGTGAGGCATTTGCTGATTGGCTGTTGTCTAGAAATGATGGGATCTCACTGATTTGCACACTTTCAGAAACCTGGAATGAGGCTGTTGTTGATGAGCTCATTTTCAGAAGCATGGCCACTGGAGTAATGGTGTCACTGACTGGCTAATTTACATAGCTTGTGTATCAATCTGAAGTTATCCCGAATTAATGGTGGTTACTAATTCATATTTATGTCTATTCCCAAGAAAGGTGATCCAACCAAATGTGGAAATTATCAAACAATATCATTAATATCATATGCAAGCAAAATTTTGATGAAGATCATTCAAAAGTGGCTGCACCCATATATCAACAAGGAACCAGCTGAAATTCAAGCCAGATTTAGAGGAGGACATGGAGCCAGGGATATCACTGCTGATATAAGATGGATCCTGGCTGAAAGCAAAGAATACCAGAAAGATATTTACCTGTGTTTTATTGACCATTCCACTGTATGGATCATAACAAATTATGGATAACATTGCGGAGAATGGGAATTCCGGGACACTTAATTGTGCTCATGAGGAATCCATACATGGATCAAGAGGCAGTCATTCAAACAGAACGAGGGGGTACTGCATGGTTTAAAGTCAGGAAAGGCATGCATCAGGGATGCATCCTTTCACCATACCTATTCAATCTATATGCTGAGTAAATAATCCAAGGAGCTGGACTATATGAAGAAGGCATCAGGATTAGAAGAAGACTCATTAACTACCTGCATTATGCAAATGACACAACCTTGCTTGCTCAAAGTGAAGACGACTTGAAGCACTTACTGATGAAGATCAAAGACCACAGCCTTCAGTGTGGATTACACCTCAACATAAAGAAAACAAAAATCCTCACAACTGGACCAATGAGCAACATCGTGATAAACAGAGAAAAGACTGAAGTTGTCAAGGATTTTATTTTACTTGGATCCATGCTCAACAACCATGGAGGCCAGCAGTCAAGAGATCAAAAGATGCATTGCATTGGGCAAATCAACTGCAAAAGACCTCTTTAAAGTGTTGAAAAGCAAAGATGTCACCTTGAGGACTAAGGTGCACCTGACCCAAGCCACAGTGTTTTCAATCACCTCATATGCACGTGAAAGCTGGAAGACTGAAGAAGAATTGACGCCTTTGAATTGTGGTGTCGGTGAAGAATACTGAATTATGCCATGGACTGCCAGAAGAACGAACAAATCTGTCTTGGAAGAAGTACAAGCAAAATGCTCTTTTGAAGCAAGGAGAGTGGGACTATGTCTCACATACTTTGGACATGTTGTCAGGAGGGATCAGTCACTGGAGAAGGACATTACGCTTGGTAGACTAGAGGGTCAGCAAAAAAGAGGAAGACCCTCAAGGAGATGGACTGACACACTGGCTACAACAATGGGCTCAAGCATAGCAACAACTCATGGTGCAGGACCGGGTAGTGTTTCATTCTGTTGTACATAGGGTCACTGAGTTGGAATCAACTCGATAGCACCCAACAACTTGCTCATCACTTGGAACTTTGGCCAATGAATAATCTTTTCCATTTTTTAATAGGAAAAACAAGTAGTCTTAGCTCTAAACTCATAGTTCCCTCCTTTGATCTTCCCTCAGCCAAACCTGTAGGACCATAAGAGATAACCAAGATCTTTATTTGTGGAGGTATGATTTTCAGCTGGTGTGGCCATATAAGTGATTTAATCACCAATTACTATGGAGAAAAACAGCTCTAATTGACAAATTTTTGTAACCTACTGAAAAAAATATGACGATAGAATATTTAGGGCATCTCGAAAAACAACACTTTTGGCAAGGAATTCACTCCAGAAGAGAACTGGCCAGGAAGTTTGAAAACAAGACCTAGAAGACTTCACAGTAAGGCACAGATCAGACCTATAAACAAGAAGACTTAGGTTAATAACACAGCACAGTATACAGAAGTTGCTGGCACTGGGTATGATGAGACTACTGATTGGAATACACACATATGAGAAGGGGAAAGCAAACTGAGAAGATTTATACCTACATTAGAATTTAGGACACCCAAGGTAAAATGCACTGTGGAAAATATTTGGGCAAAGAGAGGAAAAGCTGAGATACTACCCCAAAAATCTATTACAGAGTGACAGTCCAGATTGAAAAAAAAAAAGAGAGATTTAGGCACACAGACCCTTGCCTGGCATAAAGTTTTCAAAAAATAATTGTGGCATACATGAGCATTAAACTATCACAAAACTTGGAAAAGTAAAATTTAGTGAGATACAGGGCGCCAGTTGTCCAGCCTCCAATTTTACAAAAACCAGAGCACCTGACAATTCTTTACATATCACAAATCTAATCTCCGAGAAACCAGAGAAAGCAAAAATTAAAGCTACTTCTCTGGAGCACAGTAATGACCAGAATGAATTGACTGATAAAAAGGAAATGTCCAGAGCCTAAGAGAATGTGAGCACCTTAAGCTCTGAGAACTAGTGAGGGGAACTCAAGACTGTGATCCAGTTCTGCAATGAAAAATGATCCTGAGTGATAAAGCTGGAAACGAATATAGTGATGGTTGCACAACATGATGAACATAACCGTTGTCACTGAATTTATATATGTAAAATATGCTGAAATGGCAAATAATTTGTTATATATATTTGTACAATAAAAAAGGATCTTGATAAGGGAAAAAAGGATTAGGCTTGCAAAAAATGTCTCTTCTCTATGACAAGCTTAGCTTTTAAAAGGATACGAGAACTGAAATATAGTGCTCATAACAAATGAATACAAAAAATGAGAGTTGCTCTTTAAAAAAAAGGTGGATCATACAATTACAGATTGGTAAACATAATGTCGCATTCACATAACATTAGACTGAATTACTTAAAAGTAATTTAAGTATTAGAAAGGGAAATGGTGATCTTGATGAGTAAACATGGATTCATCAGGAAAAAGTTATGTGAAACTAACCTCGATTTCATTTTTTGACAAAATGAGAATGGCAGGGCAAAGAAATGGACTTTTTTATCTGGATTTCAGCAAAGCATCTAATAAATGTCTACAGTATTTGAGTGGTGGAAAAGGATTATCATAAAATAGAACACTTAGACATCCTGTTAGGGGTTCAATGAATTGATGTTGACCTTAAGATAGGATTACAGTAGCTTGACACAGGGCTTTGCTGTCACCCTCTTCTGTTCGTCGTTTTTATCAGTGAAAGTATAGAATTAATGATCTTAATGAAAAAAGTCAATGTGAATATGATGGAATTAGGATCCAACTATTTTTAAACAGATAAGAATGGTGGCCTTAATCTAAGAAGACAAAGTTTAATAATTACCAAGTCTTACTCTTGTCTCAAAGAGCAGAAGCACACACTGCATGAGAAACCAAGGTGTTGCTACATTTAAAAATGTTCTTTATTGTGAGGATAATGGTAAAAGGTATCTTTTATTGAGCAGTTTTATAAATATCATCCCTAGTCCTCAGAACCATGCTGCAAAGTAGGCATCATCTCTAATTTGCAATGAGGAAGCTGAGGCTAAGAAGTCAAATAACTTGCCACAATTCTCACAAGTTAAGGGAAGAAGTTGAGATTCAAATCAAATTTGTCTAATCCCCAAATTCATGCTGTTTCCAACACCCCACATTGCTTCAACATCTAAGTTCACATGAGAGTGAGACAAATATGCTTTATTTCTAACTCCCATATGTGTTGTGCAACGTTAAAAAAGAAATCAATTCTTGATGCTATTTCCAAATGTCCCCTCCTTTTATAAAGAGAAAAAAGGCCATCTCTTGGTAAATGCTTTCATTCAATTAGATGAAAAATAATTTACCTCATTCAAATCTTCCAATTTGGCCTAGAGCAGAATGGCCTGCAGGCCAAATCCAGCCCATCTCTTGTTTTTGTACAGTTCTGGAGACAAGAATGGTTTTTATATTTTAAAATGGTTTTTAAAAAATTAATATCTTGTGACACATAAAAATTATATGAAATTCAAATTTCATTGTCCATAAATAAAGTTTTATTGGAACACAGTCATGCTCATGCATTAACGTATTTCCTACGGCTGCTCTCATGGTACAAAGGCAAAGTTAAATAGTGGACACAGAGACCATATGTAGTGCTCTCATTGCTTGGCATTGCTACTCAACACACTCCAAATCGCACTGGTGCAGTTATAGCTCAACAGCATTTCAAGTGCCAGGTATATCATCATACGGAAACGTTTTATTATTATTTTATTACCAGTGCATACTCATCATGTCAAAAAAAGCTAAGAGAAGTAAACTTTGAATGGTGTGTTTTTAAGGCACAGTGGAGTAAGGATTATTTTGTTATTAACTTTAGATGCCAAAGCATTGTGTTTATTATGCAATAACACTATAGCTATGCTAAAAGAATACAATATATTTCAACATCACCAGAGTAAGCACTAATCACAATATTCCCAACTCACAGGAAAGCAAGTCAGATGAATCAAAAAATTTAAAACACAGTATCTCATCAGAGCAGAATTTATTCACCAAAGTGGAAAATGAAAACAAGGGTACAACCAAACTAACTTTCCGAGTGGCTCATTTGTTAGTTAAGCAAGGAAAGTTATTTATTGATGGTGAGTTAGAGTTAGAGTTAATTAAACTGTGTTTGATTGCTCCAGCTGGAAAATGTGTCTAGAGAAAATAAATTTGTTTAAGACTATTAGCCTTTCAGCAAGAACAGTTGCTGGAAAAGTCGAGGACACTGGGCTGAAACTGACCTCAATTAAAAACCAAGGCAAGTACGTTAGAGTTACTGTCCTTGGCTTTTGATGAGCCAACAGGCAGTACCCATACTACTTAGTTGTTCTTTACTTGAGTCAATGCCGAGTTTGGACTGAAAAATTAGTGTCTACGAATAGTCTGTATGGAACTAACTATATGTAGGAATAATTTTCAAGGAAGTTGAGAAAACACTAATTCAGTGCAACCTGAAGTGGAATCTGCTAAGATGTGTTGCAACTGATGGTGGTAAACACATGTGTGAAGCAGAAAAAAAGCTAATTTGGACAAATTTACAAAGCTTGTGAAAATGGATGATGTTTAAAGCCAATGATTCAATACATTGTATAACCATTAGCAGGCATTTTCCAGAAAATACTTTAATCTATCATAGGTTATTGAACCAAGGGTGAATTTCATTCACTCTTGTAGTTTTAACTATCATCAATTCCATTAAATGTTGTCAGAAATAGAAGTTAAATATCCCAACAGTTTGCCCAACTACACAGCAGCTTGATGGCTTAGCAAGTAAAGTTTTATCTTTCTGAACAAGAAGAAACACCCTCAACCACTAACATCAGACACTAAATGGCTTTGGAAATTAGTTTTTGTTGCAGACTTAACAATGCTTCTTAATAAATTCAACCTAAAATTACAAGGCAAAATAGTACTACTCATATGTGAATTTTATACTGAGGCTAAGTAATTTAATAACAACTAATGTTGTTTAAATCACCGGTAATGTCAAGCTGATTTTTACACTTCCCATGCTGTCAAGTTAAAACACAAAGCAAGATCTCCACTACCATGCCGTTGGATATATTTTCCAAATTCAACTACAGTTCCAGTCACTCAATGCGAGTGTAAAGGAAATTTCTTTACTTCAAAATCCATTTAACTGTACAACTGAAAGTAGCACTTAATTTTCAACTGCAAGTGACTAATATGCAATGTAATGACATACTAAAAGGCAAACAACAATAGAATCTAATAGAATTCTACAAATACCTTTCAAATGACAAATATGCTCAATTAAAATCATACACTCATGGATTAATAACAGAATTTGGTAGTATCTATGTGAAAACACATTTTCAAAGATGAAATAAAACTGAATTACAGATCAGCATTAACACATGAACATTTATTTTCAATTTTCAACCCCAATTAAGTGAAATATCCCCTCCAAAATAATTCAATTTTTATCATTAGTAGACCTGTATTACAAAAAAAATGTACTCATTAATTTCATCAACAAAATATTTGTAGAAATTTGTTTTCTCTTGTTATATAAGTATAAATAATAGCCTCTATTTTGCGTCTTGGCCCACAAAGTCTAAACTTTTCCCTCTCTGGCTCTTTACAGAAAACGTTTGCGAACCCCAGGTCTAGAGCATTACAGGAGTGTTTTCCCACTTAAGTACAATCATAGTATGGTAAATATCCCTATGAGCAACTATTCTTTCTAAGAAAACCATTTTCATATCCTGCCAATATTACCCGATACTTGTTCTATGTACAGTTCTTTCTTTGGTTATGATCTATGTACTCTTATGAAGAAGTAAATTTCAGGTAAATGTTCCATCACATATACATATACATATTTACCACTATTAAAAAAAAAAAAAGTAGTAAATTCCACAGGAAAATAACTTACTTGGGTCTGTGTTAGAGATGACCAGGGAAAAAGCTACTCAGCCTGAACATTAGCAAAACTTTATAATAATTCGTTTATTTGTAGCCCAGTAGAACAATTAATTCTTCAAACCTAATTGTCATGAAAACCCTGAAAAGCTAAACAAAAACATGCCAAATAAGGTACTTTTGAAATTCCCTTCTAACCTAAGTCCAAAGCATTTTTCAAATATACTCGTTTATACTAACATTGTGTCCAGATTTTTTAAATTCTCAGTAACAATAATCATTCACTCTCCTTCTGGTAACAATATCCTAATTTTCTTTTGGGTAGCACTCCTTCTGCCTCATTCTTAGTCCACTAAGTCTTCTGAAGGTGGACCCATGGACTTAGGCTCAGCCACTGGGAGAAGAGCATTCCCTTGGCCATAGTAATTGGCTCAAGAATAAACATGTGAACCAAAGAGGCAATAAATTATCAGCCTTAGGATTTTGTTGGAACTGTTGGGAAAAGTGGCCCTTTGTTTTTGCTTACTAAGCTGACAGAGTAGAGGTCTGAAACTGCTGGGTGGACACTTTACCATCATACATGGAAAGCCTACCTGAGAATGAAAACAGCAGGGAGGAAAGCAAAACTAATATGGAGAAAATCAGATTTCCTGTTTTAGCACCAAGACTGAGCATGCCTGAAGCATGTCCTACCACTGCACTTTTCAGTTAAATGAACCACTATACACTCCTATTGCTTAAAGCCAGGTTAAATTTCTGTCACTTGGAATTCAAAGTGTTCTGACAAATGCAACTATACAATCATTCAGACTGGAATTCCAATCTCATAACAGTTGTGTCATCTCCAGATCTTTCTCCTGCTTCTGTTTCTGCTGCTTAATGGACATGCTATTCGTAGGTTAAGTGCATGCCCCTTTGCCTAATCTTACCTGTAGCATCCTTCAGAAGGTAAACAACCAGTTGCTGTCAAGTCAGTTCCGACTCATGGCAAGCCCATGTGTGTCAGAAGAGAGCTGTGCTCCACAGTGTCTTCAATAGCTGAGTTTCTGGAAGGAGATCACCAGGCCTTTCTTCTGAGGTGCCTCTGGGCGGGCCCAAACTTCCAATATTTTGGTTAGCAGCCAAGAGTGTTAAGCATTTGCATCACCCAGGGACCTCCCTTTAATAAGTAAGAGCATCATTAATGTCATTTTGCAAAATGCTTCCAAGTACTTAGCACAACAATGAACTGTGAGACACTGCCACGAACACATGTTCGCCATCTGCAATTAACTAAATTTTAAAGCCATTCACTTAACACCAGTCTAATAATGTTTAATTTCTGTATTATGATAGTAATAATATTATTTCAGAAAGGGAATAAAATGATTCAGCTTCTTTCCCTTAGTTTATCAGAAGACATTAACTTTAATTAATTGCTCTATTAAATAGTTCAGAGAAATGTAAAGAAAAATACCAAAACCTTCATTAAAGAAAGCTTAGATCCTTGCTGCTATGGGCTCTTTTCAACTGGGTTGCAACAAAGCAAAACAAAATAACAAAAGCGTATTTCTTTAGTTCTACTTCTCACATGACAGGCTGAATGAATTAAACGATTTAACTCCTATCTTAAATTAATGAGTGAAATTATTTTACCCATGATTAGAGGAAAGGGGAAAAAGCAAGTTTAAAAAAACTACCTTTATTTTTTATTTCTTTTTCAGTTACATACTTTTAAACAGGGATGTGTTTCATTATTCAGACATTCAGGCAACGTTGACTGCATTAGTGTTGACAGAAAAGAAGCATATAAATGCAAAACATTGTTGGCTTAACCTGAACATACCTGCATCACCTATTATTGACCAGTTTGAGTTGCCAAAAGACTTTTTCCTTGGCATTAAAACGGAGCACTTAAAAATATTGCTAAAAAGCAAATGTCTACACACTGGTCTTTGCAGCAAATAAGGGTATTTATACTTTTTAAAATATTTTAAGTCCATAACTGGATTAATATACACACCTTCTTATGTATAAGGAGTTCAGATCATATAAACACTGTACAGTCCAAAAAACCCTACTGAGAATAAAACTAAATAGGCTTATGAAAGAAAAACAGATATCGCATGTATTTACAAATATCATAGACACACAAATTTGGTCAAATACTGTAAAGAAAGATGAAGTGGTTTCACATTATAAAGGCCAAAACAACCATCTACTTTGCTCAAAGCAAACAAAAATAAAAACTCAGTATTTAACTCCTGTAGTTTAAGACATCATGACAATATACAAATAGAATGGAAAACTGTTGACCAAATTATACAACAAATGTTTTCTAGGTCTTTAAAATCAAGAATTTAAAAATATCATTCATAGTATTCATAGCAACATTGATAAACAATGTCCAGATTCATGGTGCTCATACAGATGCCTAATTCATCAAAAACAATGCATTGAACTTTTGGCTAATAAAAATAATAATAAATTACAAAGTACAATTAAATCTCTGTAAATGCAATGATGAAATCAAAAATGTGGATTTATTTACTTTAATACATATTTCAAATGTTACCTTGAGACAGTAAAAATAAATAAGCATGCCTGGAGGCATGCACTCAGACAAAGAAGGGACTGAATGGAAGGAATAAGTGACAATTTATAAAGGAAAGGTGAGTATGAGATTTGAACAATATAATCATCTTTGCAGCCAGTCATTTTGTTTTAACCCTTCTTGAAAATTCTGGCTAGTTAATATGTGACAAAAGTACACTGTGTCTTTTATGGCTTAAAACAAAGCATACTTGAAAAGTGGAATGGGTTTCCATTTTCATAGAACTGTTACTTTGTTCATATACAGGCACTTCAAAAGACTATGGAGGCAAAGCACCTGACCCATCCTCTCTAAAACCATTTTCAATCATCACAATTACGCTAAACAGTAAAAAAATTCCAGAGAACCAGCAAAGTTGAATACAAGAGACTAATGTGCACAAAGGGAACAGAGTGACCCAATTTTTATTGCTCGGGGTCTTTGTTATCAAAGAGCAAAATAATTAATAAACAGAACACCACTGCATGGCACATCCGAAGTTTTCTGCTTAAGGGAGAATGTAATCATTCAGCACTAGGTCTCAGTGGGGTCACCTTAGACTTCAACCTTAATACATTTCAGTGAGGTTTACATTTATTTCTTCCCCTTAGTCTATTTTTTCAAACTCCAACATATCCCATTTCTCAAAGGATTCATTTCCTGCTGTCTAACATACATTATTATCTGGAAGCATAAAGTTACATTATACAAATATTTTGCATTTTTTAATAAGCGCTTTTGCCACGTCTGCAACACTGCACTTCACATAGTGGTGCAACAAAAGCAGAACTTGTATAAACCGCATGACTTGTGATTCATTTTATCACTACCATCTGCAGAATCCATAGAGCTTTTTCCTCAGTACCTCTGGGCAGTGACTGTACCATGATTTCACACAGATTGTTAATATGACTCATGAATAGCAGTACCATCAGTAATACTGAAATCAATGCAGATGTCACACAAAATATGAACTTCTCAGGAATCACTTCTTTTAAACATTTGGGAGACTGTTTTCTCTGTTGCATTATCCACTGGCAAGAAAATTCCCGTTTGATTATGCTCTGACAGAACTCACAAAAAATCAGATTAGGTATAAAACTGGCTGACATTTAAGATATTGTATGCTTTCTACAACAGAAGAGCTTCTGCAAAATGTTCTATAGAACTGTATTCATCAGTACTACCAAACTGGTCCATTCCTTTCATTGATGGGCAAAGCACTCATGTTTTGACAAAACTTTAAAGCTTCCATAAAAGTTAAATTAGAAAAAAATACGAATGTAAGACAATCGCAAAATGACGTGTGAAGGTATGATGTTTTTAAGAGTCAGTCCTTGAAAATATATGTGGTCACTACAGAGATGATTTTAATCACAAGACAGCAGATGAACACATAAGTAACTCCCCATGGTTTGTCTATGTCCAAAGTCATTTGTGGCGCTGAATAGTTTTCCTTTTCCTTCGTTTGAAGAAACAGCAGCACCTGCAGATGGAAGGAAATACTTCTCTTATTATAAAAGTATTAAAATGTCACAAAGTAATGCTAAATCTACCACATTAATTTAAATGGTCATAAAAAGCAACAGGCTAGTGCAAGACGATCAGTGGACACACCAATAAAGCATACATATTAGTGAAACTATGGCAGAGTTATCACTATCATGTTTCATCAATGTGACTTTTAGGAATAGCAAGACATTCTGTGCAGCATCAGAAAAGAGCCACTTAACTGAAAAAGCTTTGCATCAAGACTAATTGAGGAGCTACGGAGTCCTGAACCCTCACTGACCCACCACATGTTATTTAGGATGCTCAAACACTTCCAGAAGTGGTGTGCTTTTATAAAGTTCGTCTTATGTATTCTCTCCTTTTCTCTCTGCTATTTACTTTCGATTGTCAAAGCCATTGTTAGAAATGCAATAACGATCCTCACATGGGGGATATTATCTTCACTAAGAATCAGTTTAGATTCCAAAAGGAAAAAGAGAAATGCAAAATACACTCTTCTACAAGCATTTTCCTACCATAATCACAAGTTTAAGAGAGGAAATATGTTCAAAAGAATGTCAAGTTAGCCCTTTTTTAATTATTTAGAAGAATTTCCTCAACCTTATTTTACTTAAGGTAAAAATTGTGATTAACATTTAAAATAATCAGGGTTCGATGATTCAGTTTTATTGTCTATGAAGACAGCCCTGATTTTTATTCCAAAGTAAAAAAAAAAAAATCTAGATATGATACTTGAGAGAGCTAGTCTCCCTCATGCAAATTCTTCCATTCCTGAGAAGATATAACACATCGTGGCTGCTGTAGAACAATGCTGAGGCTGGTGGAAGCTGAAAGAGTTAAATGAGACATCACTAATCAGCTCTAATCAGCTCCACAGAAGTCTGTGTAAAAGTCTAGCACTCCTTCATAAAAGGTACACCTTTTCTCCCTTTTCAGAAAGGCACTCTATCAGAACATCCCAAATGACTTACCACATAGACTGAAGCTCCTTTTTTTAAAAAAAAGAAAACGTTCAAACAGTCACCTTTAATTCCTAGGGTTGAGTTTGATTTGGAACAGGCATGGCTGGCTGTCCACTGAAAGTGTGTGTGTGTGTGTGTGTGTGTGTGTGCGTGCGTGTGTAAATCATATTTTGTAATAAAAGCAAGGTATATTTATATATGGTGAATCCATCATCAAAATGCTGCCAATAAAAAGACTGTATAATATGATCTATGAGGATCTTCCCGTAACTTATATCAACTCATATTCATAAAAGGATATTAACTCAATATTTTTAAGCTAAGTATAATAAAAACCATATGGCTTCAAATGTCCTATCAGACAAAAGATTACAGATGATGAAACAACTGCTAAATATGGTCTATAGCTTTCTGTGAAACAAATACAACAGAAATTCACCTTACCCAATTAAATTAAACAATTTGTCCAACCACATTCTCTTTAGCCAAAAATAATTTTAGACCATTTATTATGATTTGTCATGATTATAAAACCACGATGAGGCATCTAGGAGCCCTGGTGGCACAGTGATTAGATGCTGGGCTGCTAAAGAAGGTCAGCAGTTCGAACCCACCAGACGCTCCTAGAGAAAAGGATGTGGAAGTCTGCTTCTGTAAAGATTTACATACTTGGAAACCCTATGGGGTAGTTCTACTCTGTCCTATAGGGTCACTATGAGTTTGAATTGACTTGACAGTAGTGGGTTTGGTTTGGTTTTGGGTGGGGCATTCAAAGGAGCCCTGGTGATGCAGTGGTTAAACACTCAGCTACTAACCCAAAAGGTCAGCGGTTTGAATCCACCAGTCACAACATGGGAGAAAAATGTGGCAGTCTGCTCCCAGAAAGATTTACAGCCTTGGAAACTCAATGGGACAGCTCTCCTCTGTCCTATAGGGTATCTATGAGTCGGAATCGACTCAACCTCAACAGGTTTGGTCTGATTATTTTGATGGGGTATTCAAAACCAAAATATGTAATTGCATTTCTTTAAGTACACTCAAACAGCACTTAGTGACTAGAACATAAAACGTGAGTAATTAAAAATTTTGCATATCAGCTGATAAAGACTCAACTAGAAATATGTGCAATTATCAATCTTTCTGAATTTTACTCTCATTAAAGTGGCTACCAGAAAGAATTAACTACCCAGTTAGGAGGCTGCTACTACAAAATCAAAAGATTCAGGATGCAGCAATTTTTTTTCCTCTATTTAGAAAAATACGTGAAATTTATTTTTAACTCTGATGCTTTTGCATTTATGTAACTCTCATTTATATAAATTTTCTAAAAAAAAAAAAATTTCATGTCAAGTTACTCTAAGAGATGAAAACCAATACTTTGGAAAGAATCAAAGACTTGATTATGGGTTCAGAAAAGTGTCCATACGGCAAAAAGTGAAACATAATAAAATTGGTGTTTAGAGGAAGCAGGCCAAAAATTCAGAATTGTAAATTAAAGGATATGGTCATATTTCAAAGGAATTTTTTAAAGTTCTGCTAATAATGTTCACTATTCCTAAATACCATGATTTTTCTTTTCAGATTCCAATGGATATACTTTTAAGAAATTTCTACTCAAAAGGTGTTTTGAGGGCTATGCAAACCAAGTTAAAGTCCAGGATTTTCCATGCTTGTATTGGCAATTCACCTCGTGTGATCTGTTTTTCTAGTACTATTAACCTGCTTTCAGTTCTGGGACTTGAATGCTTCCCATTTATTATGTAACCTGCCCTTCAACTGCATTTAAGTGTTAGTGGCCACAGAAAATCATATTAAGGGTCTGAGACTAAATAAAGATTTTCAAAGGAATTTTCATGGTAAAGGCCTCTTAAATTCAAACACAATCTAAAAAAGACAACCCAGGTAGTGTAGTGGTTAAGAGCTACAGCTGCTAACCAAAAGGTTGGCAGCTTGAATCTACCAGGTGCTCCTTGTAAACCATATGGGGCAGTTCTATTCTGTCCTATAAGGTCGCTGTGAGTCAGAATCAACTAGACGGCAACTGGTTTGGTTTTAGTTGATTGTTTCAGAAATAAGTTCTACTAAAAAAACCAAAAAGAGTAAACCCTTGAAAGAGATTGCAAAAGCCAGTACACTAAGCTGTTTGCCACCAGAGGGCAGCATTGCTTTATATGCTAGGAATGCACCTAAATACAGAAAAAACTGAGATGCTCAAAATGATATGCTGTCAGAAGTATAATTACTTACACTTACGAGTAAATTGATATTTTAGAGTTTCTAGGGGGGAAAAAAAAACATTTGGTAGGCTAACAGTCATTTTCATTTTTGACAATAAGCTATATGACACACACTCAAACAACTTGTGGTTGATTTTTTAAGGTAAAAATCATTACCAGAACAGTTGATTTACAGTGTTGGAGATTAAGAAGTCAGGTCTCATCTCAACTGTCTCCTGTCCTTAAGTACTCAATCCAAAATAGTGTCACCCCATACAGCCACTCTATCAGGACTGTTTTACTTTCCTCTCAGTACTTTACACTATTACGAAATTGTGTTTATCTGCCTCCAAACTAGGATGTAAGTTTCATAAGGGATTGCTCGCAGACATTCCCATAAACTGGCACAAAGTTGGTACTCATTAAATATTTATTGAGTAAATAAATGATGTGCTACTTCATAAACCCCAAAACTTCAGAAACTGATGAAATTTGCCTCATAAATGCAGCTAACTCCTAGATTAAGGGCAAAAAAAAAAAATGTTTTTTATTTTTATGTAAGGCTTTCTAGGGAAAAGCAGCTTTTTTTTTTTTTATACCAGGCCCTTAAAGAGTTTGAATCCCCAAGGTTAAGAACCACTGTTCTCTAGGTGTACCGCCCAGTCAGCCCTCCTGCTTCACCATTTCTAATCGTCTCTTGGTCCTAAGTGCTATGAGCTGAGCACTACAGATACTAAATGGGCTCCATGTCTTCAATTTATATGAGTGAAGGCACAAAAAAACACAAAGTAATTTTAGTACTTGGTACAACAGGTGAAAGGGGGAAAAGCAGTTATTAGTCATAAGAACTGCAAATAATAGCAAAGATTCTGGGAACTGGCACATACAGAGGTTCTCACAGATATTGTGGACAAGTTAATTTCAGCAATAAATAATCTGGTCTTAGAAAAAGAAGCCCTGGTGGCACAGTGGTTAACATGCTTGGCTGTTAACAAAAAAGGCTAGCGGTTCAAACCCACCCAGAGGCTCCATGGGAGAAAGATGTGGCAGCCTGCTTCTATAAAGATTTACAGCCTTGAAAACCCTATGGGACAGCTCTACACTGGGGTCTTTCATAATTCTCAAAACAGCTTGAGAATCACTGCTTTAGACTTTTCCAGGCTATTTGTTCACACTAATCCGGTACTATCCATTATTTTCCACTTATGTTTCTCTTTTCTCCCGAAGGTTCTTTTAATGATTAAATACTTCATACCCCAAAATACTTAGCACCTACCTAGCATCCAAAAATATTTCTTGATTGAACATCTACTTAAATTCACTTACTGTTTTTCTAAAGAAAAGCAATTCCTACCTAGCCCACTCAAGTAACTGAAAAGTTAATTGTCTATATATAAATATTGAGAAGCATTTGGTGCTCTACAGAATATACGAATACTTTTATAATACTAACACCACCATCCTTGCTGTCATTTAATGTATCATGTTTGCTTAAAGCAAGGTACATCAACAATAGCTAAAGTAATTTTCAAACACTACCATACTCCATCAAATACAATAATACACTTGGAGATTATTCAAATTTTGAATACTATTATTATGCATAGAAAAGAACTCTGGTGGCGTCCTAGTTAAGCACTCAGCTGCAAACTGAAAGGTCGGGGTTCAAACCCACCAGCTCTTCTGCAAGAGAAAGAGTAGCAGTTTGCTTCCTTAAGGATTTATAGCCTTGGAAACCCAATGGGGCAGTTCTATCTGTCTTACAGGGTCACTATGAGTTGAATCGACTTGATGGCAACAAGTCTGGCTTTTGGGTTTTATTGTGTGCAGATCTCAAAATCAAACTTTGATATTCTCTCAGGCTTAAAAAAAATCTTGTGTGTTAAATGCACTAAAGCTGTAGTAAAAGGAATACAACAAATCAATATATAAATCTTTTACAGTTAAAAAAGAGAGCACATCTGAAAAACTAAATCTTTTACTAGTATTTTCCAAACTAAAAAATTTCAGACATTTAGTTTAAGTTATATTGACTAAAAAAAGGTAAGGTTAAAGCAGCTAAATGAACTGTAAAGAATCAAAAGCTAAATTACATTGAAATATTACTGTATCATCTGATTTAAACCCATGATCTGAAGGTAGGACCACACTGTTACTCAATTATTCATTCAATCACCTAGGAAACTAGGAGCTATGTACAGTTAGAGGACACTATTACAAACACTTCCAAAGCACCACAGGGATGTTTAAGGGCTCTCTTCTCTAGTGAAAAGTTAACAAGTAAGTAAAGCAAATCAAACAATTACAGTTTAACCACTAACATTATGAAGAGGCGTATGTCTAAAACTGGGGTGGAAAAGGGCAAAGGAATATGTGAACCCTATGCAAGGCATAAGGTTCCCTGGTGGTACAGCGGCTTAAGCGCTCAGTTGCTCCACAGGAAAAAGATGTGGCGGTCTGCTTCTGTAAAGATTTACAGCCTTGGAAACCCTATAGGGCTGTTCTACTCTGTACTATAGGGTTACTATAGTCAGAATCGACTCAACTCCAATGGGTTTTTGTTTTGGAGCTTGAAAATAAGTAGCACCTAATAACACAAGCACTAATAGCTCCAATTTATTGAGAATTTATACCCACTTACTATAATGGTCTAGGCATTTTTTATGCATTATCTCAATTAATCCTCACAATATCACTAAGAGTACTATGAGTATGAATCAACTACTACGAATTACACAATTTTATAGAGAAGGAACTCGAGGCTCAGAAAGGCTGCTCCATCTCATGCTGCTGGGATTTGAATCCAAGCAGCCTGCCTTCAAACCTGCAGTATATACTACCGCCATTTTTGTTGGGGGCAGAGTTAATTACATCCAGGCAGCTGGACGTTTTGCTCTAAATAAACCTAGTTTTTTGGTTTTGTTTTTTCTTTTTAAAGTCTAAATTGTTGCCTCTTTCCCAAAGCAACAATATGACTTAATCATGTTGAACATCATGCAAAACATGTTGCAATAAATATCTTTATGCCATAAAGTTTCTCATGATATCAGATACGACAGCTTTAAAGAGCTTCTAACAAATCAAAAGATCACACCAGCTTCTTGAGAAGGCCATTCTAACAGGAGCTCCTTGGTAAGAATGTGCCCCACCCCCAACCCTCACCATCCAGTTTAGACAGAAGCACAAGAATCTTTCTGCTTATTTGTTTGGACTTCGGGAACAGTGGATTTGGTTTTGTCTTTTTTTAAGTTACATTTTAGCTTCTAATTATATAATCACATCTGAGTATCTGTTATCTCTGGTGTCTTCACTGCATAAGGTCAATCCCCAAAGGAACAGTTTTTTCAAGCTTGTAATCTCAAAGTCTACACAATAGTAATACATACAGCTATTGCATAACAGCACTGCGTTATGCACTAATTTTTTTCAATTACTATTTAAATATTTATTCTCTCAAAAACACAAAATGTTTCACTTGAAAAATGAAAACATTTTTGTAAAGCTTTTTTTTTTTCAATATCCATACATTCATTTTTTTCTTAACAAGTATTTACTGAAAACCTATTATATTATTATATGCTAGATACCTTGCTAAGAGCCAAAGAAAACAGCAGGGCAGATGATTTGAGAGATGTCTTTCTCCCTAAAACAAAACTTATAGGACTTGGCTCAGGTATAGTGAGTGTCCCAGACATCTAAATGTCTGGTCTCAGCATCTGGATAAACAGAAGGTCCACTCACTGACAGGGGTTATACCAGGGAGGAGAACAAGGTAGGGGGTGTGCGTGGAGGCAGGGAGGGGGTGCAAAGATTCAGTTTTCCACACATGATGTTTAAAATATCTCAGCTACATCTCAATGGCAATGCCAAATAAGCAGCTGGATTTGTGAGTAGAAGAGAAGAGTAAGCTGGAGACATAAATTTGGGAGTTACCAATACAAAGATGGTTTTTAAAGCAATGGGAATGGATGAGATTGTCTAGAGAGCAAGTGTAATTAACAGTGAGATGAGAACAGGCCTAAGGTTGAAATCTGAAGAACTGGTACACTGAGTAAGATGGAGAAGAATTCAACAAAAAAGACTGAGAGAATTCATTCATCCAGCAAATATTAACTGAGCTTTCGCCAAAAATAGAGAGAGAGAGGGAGAGCAGCTGCTGAGTCTGCTTAACTACAACCAAACACCTCATGGGATTTGGTTTTTTGGTATGGAGGTTTAAGGTCATGGCATCATGGGAATTCCACGTAATTCATCTAATATTATTTTCAGTTCTTCTGCTCAACCTTCTGGTTTGCTGCATCATGCCTAGGGTCTTAAAAGCTTATAAACAGCCATCCAAGATACAGTCATCCCTTGCTATCCACAAGAGATTGGTTCCAGATACCAAAATCCGAGGACGCTCAAGTCCATTATATAAAATGGCATAGTATTTGCGTATCATCACCTATGCACATCCTTGCCTATACATTAAAATCATCTCTCATAATACCTAATAACAATGCAAATGTTATCTAAATAGATGTTATACAGTACTGTATTGTTTAGGGAATAATGACAGGACTTGAGGCAAACAATGCTCAAACAATGACTGCTAGAGAGAGACTGAGGATCTGTGAAATGGTGGGAGGCTACAGCAGGGTATGCCTACACAACATTCCATTCGCATAGATTCAGCATAATGCTCAGTGCACAGCAAATTCAAATTGTGTTTTTTGGACTTTTTTTTACAAGTATTTTTAATCCACAGTTGGTTGAATCCACAGATGTAGAAACTGTAGATCTAGAGGACCAATTGCATAACAAATGGTCTCTATTCACCTGGAGCAGGAAAGGAAGGGGGAAAGTCAAGACCAAGAGGAGGAAATGGAACGTATGCCTAATTGCTTCCATGAACAAACACCTCCTTTGCCACGAGACCAGAATAACTGGACGGTACCCAGCTACCATTAATGAACGTTTTGATCAAGATTCTACAGAAGAATCCTGATCAAAAGGGTAACAACGCAAAACAGAACTAAAAATTCTCATGGAATCCAGACTTTCTGGAGCCACTGTGGCTGGATAAACCCGAAACTGTTGCCCTGAGATAATCGTGAAACTTTAACCTCTAAATCAAAAATATTCCCTTAAGTCTTATTTAAAACCAAATGGGTCAGCTTATTTAGTTGAGAATATTTGCCTGGAACGTCATGCTCTTTTGAAAAATTATTTATATGAGATTAAACTGATAACAGCAACTGGCAAGGGCAGACAGGAAGCTTAGAAGGCAGTGAGTTCACGTTAATGGGGGAGGAACAATTCGCAAAAGGAGGGTGAGAATGGTTGCACAGCTCTAAGAACGTAATTAATGTCACTGAATTGTACATGTGGAAAATGTTGAACTGGTGTATGTTTTGAACAAAAACAATTTTTAAAAAAAATCAACTGAGTACATACCATGTGCCAAGCTAGGCACTGGGGATACACTGCTAAACAAACAGACATGAGCAAAGAAAGACCCGAAAATATTACTAGAAGATCAATCTGAAGAGACTACTAGATTTAGAGATAATGGAAGTAACTGATGCTCTTAACAAGAACAGTTATAATAAAATGATAGAAGAAGAGTTTGTCTCATACTCCTTCAAAAGAAACACTTCTGAGAAGCTTGACTACAAAATGGAGCAGGGGTTTACACTGGTAAAGAGTCAATTATTTAGTAATCATTTATTGAGGCACACTGTGTTACACACTATAGATAAGAAGAAAATGTAGCGTCCTCGTTTCCAAGAGTTTCACAGTTAAGTAGTGAGTAGATAAAGAAAATATATACAGAGGCAGGTTTAAGGAATCAATGGAATATAGGGTTCAGAATAGAAAATGGAGGGAAACAGAGCTGGAAAAGGTGAAGGGCCACCTTGCCAAGGAGTCTAGACTGATGCGCTAAACAACAAAGAGCCTCTCCTTCAGGAAAAGCCTTCCCACCATTTCTTCCTTTCTCATCCCCCAATGCCTACAAATAAAGACCGAACCATATGAGACATATACATCCACGTTCATCCCACCTAAATAAATTACTATGCCATTCTTCAAAGCCACCTCCATAAAGCAATCTCTGATCATCCTATCAGGAAGTAAGCTTTTTCTTTACAAGCTCTGTTTATACCTTTTTCATCATATTTATCATATACAGATATATGCTAATCCAACTGCAATCCCCCCCGCTAGTTTGTAATTTACTTAAGGGCAAGGACAACATCAGATGTATCTGGAATTTCAGCACTGTAAATGTTAAATGGATAAATGTAATAGATTTGGTTGAAAGCAGGTCTTTAGGAGGATGCAAACATAGAACAGCCCAGTTTTAGTGAAGGGTGTGGGTATCAAAGTCCATTGGACACTGATGAAAGAAGCGCAAGCTTCGGAAGAACATGGAGGAGAAAGGCCATTGGCAGCTGGAAGTGGAGAATAAACAGGGGTAACGATAGATGTTGAACACCCCCGTGTGCCAGACAAAATACTTGTTCTTTATCACATTTAATCTCTTCGACAACCTATGACACAGATATTATTAGCCTCATTTTACAGAAAAAGAAACAAGCCTGAAGTGGCAGAAGTAGGATTCTACAATCTATGTTTAACTGCAAAGAACATGTGCTTTCTGATCTGCCACACTCTGCCTCCTACTTTTATAAATGAGCTTAGGATTGTACCTAAAATTCATAAATAAGCATAAGCCATTGTTTATTTTTAAATGTACAGCAGCATATAGCTTACTAATTATATCCTGAAATCCACTAAACTGAGTCATAGTGTCAATAAATTCCATAATCAAAACTGACCATTGCTCTTTAAAAAGAAATAGTCACAAAAGTTTATTCATTTTATATCTAGTAAATGAACATTACTTTAGAAATTATATAAGATTCATTTTGGATAGGAGTACCAAAAAACCAAACCCACCGCCATCGTCTTTATTCCAACTCACAGCGACCCTACCTAAGAAAGTAGAACTGCCTCATAGGCTTTCCAAGGCTGTCAGTCTTTCTGGAAGCAGAGTACCACAGCTTTCTCCCTTGGAGCTGTTGGTGGGTTCGAACCTCTGACCTCTCAGTTAGCAGCCGAGCACTTTAACCATTTCAAACCTTTAAGCAATTTTTTTTAAGGCTGACTCAAAATTGTCCTGAAACTAAGCATTTTAAACACAGCTTTACAACTAAAAGTAGATGTTAGAGAATAATTTCAATTCGTATTTCTACTAACAGGAATTTTATTTTTCACAACATCAGCAAATAATTTTTTTTTTATTTAGATGAGAATTTTTCATAATGCTATGTCACTACAGTTTATCATAAAAGTTCTCATGTATATTCAGTGGCAATGATAATCGGCTAGTAAACTGGGGTTGGGGGGAGAAGGGGGCAGGCAACAATGTATATTCGAACAGGGGAAAAGAAAACTCTAAAACCTGTCTTTCTATTTAAAATAGCAAACAAAGCCTCTGTGTTACACAACAAATGCATAAGCACAAGCAGGGTCGGTGAACCATCTACTCATTTAAGAAGTGCTCCCAAATCTCTATCACTTGAAGCAAAAAAGTTGCAGCAGGCAAAAGAGCTCCTTGAGCAATTATTTCTTGTTGTTCACAGCGTATGGTAATGACATCAAATACTTTTGAATAAACCAATTGTAATTACTACATTGAGAGGTTTGTTTTTTAAAATACAAAATGGTTCTAAATCTTTGAAATTACAGTTAATGGAGCTATTTCTGCCTGCCTACACTTGAAAACTCACCACATGTTCAACACTTTCTGGCAGCTACACACACACACACACAAAAAAAAAAAAAATACAAGGAAAAAAAGAGAGAGAGAGAGATCATCAGAAAACGGCCCACACTGAAATGATCACATTGTTTTTCATGCTTAATTTCTCCAAGCAGCCATACTGTAACTTACATTCACAAAAAAGCTAATTTAAAACTAATAATAAAGCATGCAGGATACTATAAAATCAATACTTATTTATTCTTATGCTTACAGAAAAAATGAATGTCTATCATACAGCCATAACCTCCATGCATAAACACTCTTAAAAATCAAAAGCTAAAAATATGCTGCTAATTCTAAATAAGAATTTGAGCAGTTTGTAAAAAACAACTTTTAATTATTGAAGTATTTACTGAAGTAGCACTATCTTAAACCTAAAAAAAATCACTAAACACTTCTGCATGCACCTATTCTTGAAAAAAATTTCCTGCAATTGTACATGACTATAAATCTCACACATGCAGAGCTTAAGAAAAAAATGTCACTAAAACAAGCAAAATGAATACGCACTTGGTTTCATCCATCACTTCTACTTCTGTAGGGGCTGTGATGGGCGCATTTGAACGTCCTGCAGTAGGGTCATCTGTGTTTAATTCCCCGTTTGTAGAACTTACAACCTGGAAAAAAAAAAAAAAAGTATATATATATATATATGTACTACGTAACAGGTTATATAATAATAAACATAATTAAGTTTAAAGTATTCAAATTAGAAAGCTAACATGAGGAACATAAAACAATTAGTATGTAGTTGTTCGTAACTGAATGTAGTTAAGAAGTCTAGCATTTTATTAACAACCAAGATCATCCAATACGAGCTTTTTCAATTTTCTTTCCATCTTGACATTTCTGTCTTCAGACTCTTTCCTTCTGGTTTTTAAGATTAACTCCTACACTTGTGTCTCAATCAGTGGTCTCTGTATACCCATCTCCTTTGGTACCTTTCTGTATCATTTATTACTACTCATTGAAAAATTCAGTACTTCGCCTTCTGACAGAGCCTTCGCTTCAACCTGTAACCACACTCAGGTCTCTACCTAAACTATCACTTCCATGTAAAGGACTCCCCGAGCCTAACCACTCACCCACATCTTTGGTCAGACAGACATCTCCCTTTGACACCTCAAGCTCAGTATTCTCAAAACCAAATTTATCATCCTCCCTCTTAAATCTGTTACTCTTCTTTTGGTTCCTATTTCTATTTAAAGACCTACCATCTGCCTGACCTCAAAGCTTAAATTCTAAGAATCATCTTTGATGTTTCTCCTAGCTATTCTCTAGTCTCTTTATAAGAAAAAAAAAAAAGTTAATGACACTAGATTTAATAGCTCACTACTAAAGAATACCAGAGGCTCTATACAATCTCATATTTCTAAAAATTAATTCAAAAGTTCTTACTGAGGATCTACACTGTTCTAGGTACCTAGGATATCTCAGTAAATAAGAGAGGCAAACATCCCTGCCCTTGTGGACCTTATATTCTAGTGTGGAGAAATAAGCCCCTCTCTCCCACCCCAAGAAAAGTAATATTTCTGGGTTAATTCAAAATAATGGAAATTCTGTTTCCTCTATCCTATGTGGGCCAAGTACTTAGAAATCAACTTCACATTTGTACATACGGCTGAAAACACGAAAATGCCTTGACGATCTGTAGAGGCAACCCAGGGAGTCACCAAAGAACACTCATACATCTAAGTCTGCCTTTCTGCCTCTGGGGCACAGGCACTCCCCCGTCTGTCATTATGCTGACCGCTGTGGACATTCTTCTCTGTATTTTCCCCCTTTCTGAAAACATTTAAAAGTAATTATATTGAACATAATTTGGTTCTTTATTCTCTGCTTTTAAAATATCAGAACTCCTACAATGAACTGGAAAGAAGCTAGAAACCAGAATTCCTACCTTACACTTTTATATTCTCTAATATTTTTAACTAGTAGAGTGCCTTGCATGCAATAGATGATCAGTACATTTCACTGAACAATTTATGTTACTCTTCCCATGACATAATACCCAACAGATTTGCTTTTTCTCCCTTTTGTTCAATAGCCCTACATAGCTGGACCCTATCTCGAGTTACAGGCTGCTCTTCTTTCATATCTTCTCTAGCTCTAAGCAGCATAATTGGAAATTAAAAACTCAGGTATTCTAAATTTCAGATATTTTCCAACAGCAGTAACTATATATGTATTGTAATAAGCTGACTTCAGTTCACAGAAGACTTTTTTTTAACATATTTTTAATTAAGATGCTATTGCAATCCCTAAAATATAACATTTGAACAACATGAGCATGAAAATAATACAGAAACAGGGTCTGCATAGCCCCTAAGACTTGGCCTAATCACATTAGCAACAAAGAGTAGCACAAAGTGCATTACTTTCTCTTTGTCACTTTCGGCACAGCTTACTCAGAACTGCTTGTCAAGTTTATGGCCATTTCAGAAGACTAATAAAACTTTACTGACCTGGGCTTTTGGGAAATTATTTGCAAGAGAAATAAAATGATTCGTATTGCAGAGGAAGACTTTTGAACCCGACTTTTATAAACTTTATTTTAGTGAAATCCTTCGAATCCCATTCTGCCTGATTGACCAGAAACAGGCCAGAAGAAAGTAACATCTTGCTTCATCTAATTTCTCTGGAGATTCCCAGATTCCCTAACCCTCTAAATTAAGGCCAATATCCCAGGATCAGAATAGAATCAATTTAGTAGCAGAGGTAAGAGATGGTGATAACTGCTGTTATCCAACTTAACACCGGTGATTTGAGAGTTTATCATAGTATTAAAACTATTTTTACTATAAATGTGATTAATGGCACTAGATTGTACACTTGAAAATGGTTAAAATAGCAAATTTTATGTTGTATACATTTTACAATTAAAAAAATTTTTTTTTCATCAAATAAAACTAGTGGTCTTTGTGCAATGGGATTTTACAAGGAGAAACAAAGAAATAATATTATAAATAATCTGTGTTACTACCTTCCTAGAAGCTAAATCAATCAATCAAGCATACACAAATTGTTTTTTACAAGCCAACTAAAAGAATGATTTTATTTAGGTGATATTTTCTACAATTATGACTTGAACTGGAACACGAGTCTCTGAAATACTAATGTTCATCAGGCTGATTTTCTTAATGCAAATATTAAAACAACAGATGATCTGAGATTTGCTATTTCAAAAAACTAATTCAAGTATCTTACACATTGGTTTTTTTGTTTCATTTTGTTTTTAATTGTTGTTTTCCTTCTTCTTGAAGAAATTTCCTTTAACATTTCCACTCCGACAAGAAACGAGTACAGCTCTTATTCTAAGAGGTAAAACGAGGGCAATCAGCTTTACTACTAGTATACCAGCCTTAAAGGGGAAGGGGTGAACAGCACTCAGGGAAGTGTGGGAGATAATAACTTTACTTAACAGATGCCTGCCAAGCCTAAGTTTAACAGAATTCATTCTCATAGACTTCTAAGTACAGTCAAAGGTAACACATGGTTTTTAGTGTCAATGACTTTAAAACATCAATTAATATACTTGCCAAATATAATGAATTCATACTAGTCATACTATTATCTTCCTAACTTCTCTTTGAGTTCTTGTAAGGATGACTACCAAGTACAAAGCAGAGACTAAACATTATATCAATTAACTAGATCTTTATCCAGTAAGGAAACCCTGGTGGCACAGTGGTTAAGAGCTAGAGCTATTAACCAAAAGCCTGGCAGTTCAAATCCACCAGGCGCTCCCTGGAAAGCCTTTGGGGCAGTTCTACTCTGTCCTATAGGGTTACTATGAGTCAGAATTGACTCGATGGCAATGGGTTTTGTTTTTATCCAGTAAATATATTAGAAATATTTACAAATTGTTTTATTTACACACTGGACTTTTTCTAAAAGATATCTACAAGAAACAATACCAACAAATGAGATACAGCTAAAAGAATGATTTCCAATGAGTATTCTGGACCTGTGCCAGGGTACACATTTACTATATGAAGCCAATTTTCATATATTCTAAAAACTATAGATAAGTTATAGCTGAAAGTCATGACTTGTCTCCTGTCTTCCTCTCAGTCTCATTTCTTAACACACACCAGCTTGACTGAATTGTATTCCATTCCTCAATATGTCCGTTTCTCCTCTACAACTTTAGGCATATTGTTTTTTCTGCCTGATACACTCTTCTCTTGACCCCTTCTAACTTCTTCAACTGATTAATTCCCACTGATTCTTTAGATCTCAGTTTAGATATCACTTTTTCCGGGAAACGTTGACCCACTAAATCCATATTAGGTGCTTTTCCAATATATTCCATAGCACCTTGTACTCTGTCCACTTAACACACTGCCTGTTTATTACTCTCCCTCCATTGACTGAAAGCTCCATAGAGATAGACAGTACATTCCTGTTATTCTTCCTTTGATTCAAAGAACCTAACTCAGTACTTAGTATGTAGTAGACATTCATATATATTTCCTGAATAATAAAAGGGCAAGGAATTGAATGTGGTAGGTCTAAGGTTCTCAGCCACATTTATTATCAATGATTCTAAGGAGGAACAGAGAGGGGTACACTTGATTCCCCTGGGAGCTTTTCCAAAACACATGCAAGTCAACAACACATTCAAAATAAAAATTTTAGATATATGAATATTACTCTTAGCTTTTTTTTTTTTTTTGTAATTTGATTGTGTTTTAGGTGAAAGTTTACAGTGCAAATTAGTTTCTCGTTGAAAAGTTTATACATAAATTGTTTTGTTACATTGGCTGCAATCCCTGCAATGTGTCAGCACTCTCCCCTTTTCCCTTTATATCCCGGGTTCCCTGTGTCCGTTAATCCAGTTTTCCTGTCCCTTCCTGCCTTTCTCATTTTTGCTCTTGGGCAAGTGTTGACTGTTTGGTCTCATATATTTGACTGAACTAAGAAGCACATTCCTCAAGTGTGTTATTGTTTTATAGACCTGTCTAATCCTTGGCTGAAAGGTGGACTTTGAGTATTTTTCGTTTCTTGAATGGGAAAAGTTTATCAAATGTACACCTATACCCTTCTGATTAGTGAATCAATTTGACTTCACTGAAGAGATAGAAAAGGATTAGATAAATTCCACTGATAATGCTTTCTTTTGCTTATGCTTCTATATGCCACTTACCAGAGAGAATAAAAAACTAGTCAAGTTTCTCAATTTGCAAAAGGAATAGATTCTATTTATCAAGCCATTCCTAGGCCCCAGGTTCTACGTTAAATACTTTTTTATTATTAATACAATAAAACCATGAGGCATAAGTGTTATTAATATTCCCATTTTACTGCTAAATAATCTAAGACACAGAATTTAAATTCAAATCTGACCCCGGAGCCTGTGCTCTTAACCACAATGTCATCAACTTGGTAACCTGTGTGCCTGGTCTGTAATACATATATAATAATTCTAGAAAGGTTCTTACCAGGCAATTCAAATGTAGTTCAAACCATCTGCTGTTCAGTTCTTATTAAAAGCACATCTGAAATAATGAATACCTGAGGATCTTTAGGTAGATTAAAATGGCAGGAAGTTTCATCTTGCATATCAACTCCAAACCACCTGGAATGCTGTGTGGTGCTGCACTGAGAACAATTATCAATTCCATGTAAAAAAGGGCAGTGATAGACGAAGGATGAATGCCGTAGGCCCAGAATGGCTCTTTGGTAATTGCTGATTCTGCTTCTGAGTATCCTAAACCTGTATCACATTTTATTACCAGATAGCTACCTACTCATTATGAAACTACAAGGAAAGGTCTTTATTGAGAAAATATCTGATGATATGCCTTTAGTACTTGTTGAGAATAATTTTTTTAATTGCCATGTAAAGTTGTTGCAGCCCCTTCAAAACCAATGCTGGAAGCTTTGCCTAATAGGTTGTTAAATGATCTTTGCACAAAGAACTTCAAGGAAAATTCCTCTTGTACTTTTACATCAGTAAGGCTTCTTTTTATCTCTTCCCTTTATCAGATGATGAGAACAATAAAACACATTGTTTCCCTTTCTGCCTTCATTCAGAATCAAATTTAGTACCCAATTATAATAGCCATATTAGCTGAGGTTTTAGGCTCTTTTCTTTCCTCCTCCTCCCATTATTATTACTGGTTTTAAATGACAATTATATTACTCTAATTATACAATAAAATTAAAAATTAAAAAAAAAGATTTTTTTTCTTTTTTCTTTAATTATACAAGTATCATAGCTTTTCAAAGAATTTTCAAAGTAGGTAAAATATAAATTTTAAATGAATTCAATCTTTATTTTGGAGTGGGACAAGGTTCAAGCATGAGCTCAATTATTAGGCTATTACTAAATTTCTCATGAGAGTCAAACTTGTTTAATGACCATCACATCAGGTCAGTTAATGCTGTAAAACACAAATCGATGAAAATAGTGCACAATTTTTTGTTTTCTCTATGCTTTACTAAAATTCTAGTAATTTTTATCATTAAAATTTAGAATGAAAACAGATATAGTCTCTATATCAGAAACGATGAGAAATTAGAAAAGTTCAAATACCTCTTCAAAAACATTTAACAAAATACAACATGAGGTACTAGAGCGATGAGGCAATAATCAAACTCATTCATCCTTTGACAGTTCAAAGGGATCCCATGAGCCACCTTTGGGAATCACATAACAACGAGAGGTTAAGAAATTAAGTTTGTGGCAATGGTACAGAAGTGGTAGAAAATCTTTCTGATAATTTCTTATCTGCTGCAGATTTCCTTGAGCACTGAGCAAACTCTTGCTATAATACACACAAACTCAGACACACTTAATATATAGATACATACGTAATCCAGTGTGTATTATGGAAATTAAATACAGTTTGCTCAATTAGCTCTTCCAATGAAATGAATCGAGGTCATTTAAAATTTTACAATTCAGCCTCTGAGTCCCTCACTCTAGGGCTTTACAGAACTATTCAAATGCTTCTGCTACACACTACTAAAAATTCTATTGAATACAGAATTTTATAGAATACTTGATTTACATGATTTAAATTATTTCAAATTTAACTGTGAGAAAAACATGACAGCTTGTAAAGATTATGATCATAAACTGATTTTTATAATTCAAATAAAGAATGAAATCCAGTTGATTAAAAATACAAAGAAAAAATTAAAATGCAGTAAAAATGGAAAAAAATATTCAACTGGAGATACGTGGAGGGAAAAAAATCAAGATTTAAAGAAAGGTTTTTAATTAAAATAGATTGAGTTAACATCTGTTAACTCAAACAGGCATTTAGATTACCTTGAACAGGCATTTTAAAAGACATAAGAGATTTGCAATCTCTCCCTATTTCTACAATATATATAATATAAAAGATTAAAATTTAGGGGGGCTGAGAGTACAGAATACAGTAAAAAAAAAAAAAGAGAGAGAAAAGAGCAAATCAAAAAATAAGGGATTGCTTTTTTTTTTTAATATACACAAAATTTATTGAGGGATTGCTGAATTCCTCTCATTAAGATCATTTTCTCCACCTGGTATTTTCTACAAGCACAAATAAATCATTATAAAAATTAGGGTCATGTTTATTTGACCAATTAATCTGAAAGTACACTGAGAGGTCCTAACTCATTTTGAGGAAAGAATAGACATGAGTGAGCACACGGACTGAAGGAAGGATGACATCAGCTAAGGGTGAAGACAGTTAGATATCTATATAACTGACTTAAGGAATTAAGGAGACAAAATCAATTAAAGGGGAAAAATACAAAAATATTCTATTACTTCATACCCCACAAAAAAAAAAAACCTGTCGCTTTCAAGTCGATTCCAATTCCTAGTGACCCTATAGGACAGAGGAAATCTGCCCCATAGAGTTTCCAAGGTTGTAATATTTATGGAAACAGACTGCTACATCTTTCTCCCATGGTGCAGGTGGTAGCTTTGAACTGCTGACCTTTCAGTTAGCAGACAAGCACTTAACCATTTAAGCATTAAAAAAGACCGACCTTACTATTCGAAAATCAAGTTGAACACGTATTGCAAATAATACCACCTGTTTTTCTAACCTGCTGTGAGTATGACATACTTAAATACTGTGGCATATACTTGCAAAAATGAACAAAGGCAAAATCTTAATGTTTCTAGTGGTCTTTTTGACCATGTTAATTTTGGTTTTTGGTTAAATAACAAAGGAATAGGATTATGGATACAGTTCAGCAACAAGCTTTTCATTAGGGGATGAAATCATGCCATGAGTTCCAAAAAAAGGGGTTAGTTGTATAAATTTGGGAAATAATCACTCATGCAAAAATCAGAAAATACCTGTACCGAGCCACCATGTCTGTCTGCTGCAAGGTGAGCTCTCAAATGGTGGGGATTTGCCTGCTGGGAGTCCCAAGCTGCCCTGTGGTCTGCCGACTGCCATTTATTTAATGCATGTGGCATGCATGGAAGAAGAGAAACCCAATACGTTATTAAACATCTCATCCTTATAATGTATTAAAACAAATGTATAAAAGGAAATTTAAAATACCCTTACTATTCTGAAACACAGATGCAGTTATCTTTGCATACTGATGTAGAGAGATTTTAGTAAAATCACTACAATTATGTAATGAGCAACAGTAAAAATAAAATAGAACCATAGAATTTTAGAAGTGAAAGGACTTTAGAGATCACAGGCACCACCTTCTAACTTTATAAATGAAGTTAAAGAACCCAGGAGGTGCTCAAGAGAGAGTTCCAAATAAATGATCAGCACATTAAAAAGCTATCTACTCTATTTTCTTACAGTAGAGGTCCCCAGTGGTTTTCTGATGAGGATCTACTTTTAACAAGGTAAAAAAGATAGTCCTTAAATAGTTTACTTAGAAACTTAGAAAAAATTTCACTCTTGCTTAGTATCCTGTTTCCGATTGTGAAGATAATATGAGAAAACAGAAAAGTTCTTTGAAAGCTGAGATCTAAATAAAATACTATGAGGATATAACAAAACAGGCAAATTAAAAAAAAGGAATCCTACATATACGAATCCCTTTGATTTTTTTATTTCTTTTTATCTGGTTCAAATTAAGAAATTGATTTCCATGAAACAGGCTGATAATTCTTTATGTTTTTAGTTCCCTTGATAAGTCTGCACGGCAATAGCCACAAACTAATAATAACCTACTAGCTAGAACTAGGACTAGTTGCTTAATAGGTGTCAATTTCTACGTTTCAGGAATGTGGAAAGCACTAATATAAAGAAGGAGTAAGAACACAATATTTATGTTCCTATTACATGTTTGGTTCTATATTAGCTACTTTATATGCATTGTCTAATTTTGAGACAGGTAGTATCATCCCCCTTTTACTAATGAAGACATTGAGGCACTAGAGACATTAAACACTTCCATAAGGTCACAGAGCTAGCAAGGAGCACAGCAGAGATCAAACTCAGAGCCTGATGTTCTCCCTACTATATACCTGGCTCCTTGCCACAACTGAATATATTCTAAAGCCTTCACTGTTCTTTCCTTTCTTTCCTTCTTTTTTTCCAACCTAAGTCTGGAAAAACTTGCCACAAGTGCAAAGTAACAAGATTCCCCAACAAAGTTTTCTTCTGGATATTTTAAAGCTGCTGGGCACAACCTACAGGTTTAAGTCACAGCTGGTTCTGAAAGCCCAAACGATCTCTTGCCTCAGTGACACCCAAGTGCACAGTCCACTATGGTTTCCTCACAGAGCTCTATGTTTCTCTGACTTTTTAGATCTGCATGGAGATTCAAGGACCCACCCCACTCCTGAGCACAGGGCTACAGGAGATCTAGCTCAAGGTTCAGAGCACGGGTTAGAGTGGGTATGGTCCACTTGCAGAAGTAGGTGGTGGGCCTCTCCACTAGATGAAGGTTAGCTAAACACCATATAAGAAAAAAATAAGCATTTGCTTTGCAGTGAATTCTCATACAGAATCAGAAAGTGCTTTGGGGACAGTACATATGGGATATCCAATCTGGTGGTTCTCCGTTTTTTTCTATTTTTTGTGTTTCTGAAGGGACAGCTATGGATCTGTACTACAGCAAGGAGTTTAGGCAGCAAGTTGATTTATGCTATATGAGAAGCCCAAGCACGATGGTGGCCAGAGTAACCTTTTGGGGAAGAGATGTTAAATTCAAGTGGACACAATGAATAAATATTCTGGCACTAAGCTACACTAAACTGTACAATGCAAAATTACATAATCTGTACCATGAAGAAATTTGTTAATTTGTTAAAAGTACATCATCAAAGCAATTATGATAGTTCTATAATGCCTTTTCATTAAACCCTCTGAATTCATAACCAGAACTTAGAAGATTTGTAACTCAGAACTGAAATAAATTAAATGAAATCAAATCTAGACAAGATAAAAGAATAAAAATAATGTTTAACAGAGACAAATATCTTGGGCAACAGGCAATATTTTGGGGTCATGGACCTCTTTAAAAATATGGTAAAGGCTATGAACTCTCTCCTCAGAAAAAAACATATACATACATCCAACATTTTATATACAATTTCGGGATCCCCTGAACTTCAATGGTTGACTGTAAGTTAACAATCCTTTATCTGGAGATATTACAAAGGATTGAGTCATTTGAAAGAAATAACTTTTTTTTTCTTTATGACTGAATTATGAGCTTCTCATAAAACTTAAAACTATTTAATGCATTATTGATAGTTAAGAAGAGTTTTTTCCAGATACAACTTTTCTATCATGTAACCAATATGTCTCAAATTCAATGTATAAGCCTATCCTAAAGGATTTCCTAAAATAAAAATATACATATATATTTACTGAATCCCTACATTTAGTGTCATAAAGACTATACAAATATAGTTCTCATCTTCAATGAGCTTATAAGCTAACTACCAAGACAAGTCTGAAATACCTAAAAGGTAAACTACAAAATACTTAAATTGTAACTTAATTCAAAATAAAATAAGTGTTTCACTTATTACAATACCAAACATCTCAAGCGCAGAACTTTGGAGAACAACTGATCTTCTTCCAAGCACATTTGAGAAATTAACTCTGATTTACAAAACCAGAAACTGTGGTTCTTAATTTCTGAGCCATTTCTAAGTATAATTTATATTTGAAGTAATTTATTTGTAGGAGCCCTGGTGGAGAAATGGTTAAGTGCTCAGCTGCTAACCAAAAGTTTGGAGGTTCAAACCAACCAGCAGCTCCATAGGGGAAAAGACCTGGCAATCTGCTTCTGTAAAGAACCCTATGGGGCAGTTCCACTCTGTCATATAGTGTTGCTATGAGTTGGAGTCAACTCAACAGCACACAACAATCTGTGAGACCCTTTACTGTCCCAATTTTTCTAAGGTAAAATTCTAAAACTGATCTTTGTAAACTGGCTGTATTTTATACCATAATATGGTTAAATGCCTCCTGAAGTGTAGCATTTTATTTTGCTGCAGTTTTTAAAAAGTGCTGTATTTTCTTTTGGTTTTCACCTCTTGTTATAACCCTCACTTAAACTCTGACAGGATAATTGTAGCAACAGAAAAAGGACAGTACACTATCCCTCTCCAAAAAGTGTTATGACCAAAAATTTCTGTGAGGACACTTTTTAACTCATGGTGATAGCAGATTTTTTTATGCCAAAGATAGCTTCAATAAAGATTCTTTTTTACAAAAAAAGAGAAAGGTGAAAATATTGATCAAAAATTTCAACAGCTTTCTATTACCTTACCCAGGAAACACCAACTCCTCATTCTTGATCAATCTTATGCGCCATATTTCAATCTACTTTACCTACTCTCTGCTCCAACCAAATTGGACTCCTTGCTAGTCCTTAAACAAATTCTGCTCTTTAAAACTACTGCTTCATATGTTACTGTTCACTCTCCTCAAAATGCCCTTATTCCTTAATCTTCCTTTAAATATGCCCTTCATTCTTCAGGTTACCTGCTCCCTAAAGTCTTTATAATTCCATATACACTCCAATAATCCTGGTTCTCCAAAGTACTTTATTAATATTTTTCACACGATATAGTTCTTTCTAGTTTGTAAGTACTTACTGTAATAATCATTACAATAGTAACACCAGCCACAACATTTGAGATACACTGGAAGTTTACTAACCAAAAAATCCATTGCCACTGAGTCGATTCTGACTCATAGCGACCCTATAGAACAGAGTAGAACTGCCCCATAGGGCTTCCAAGGAGTGCCTGGTGGATCTGAACTGCTGACCTTTTGGTTAGCAGCCATAGCTCTGAACCACTATGCCACCAGGGTTTCCTGGAAGTTTGCTATGTGCTAGGAACTAATATAAATTATTATATTTTATAGTGAGGGAACTGAGGCTTTGAGAGATTAATTAACTTGCCCAGGGTCAAGTCACATTCAGGTACATTTGACTGAGACTGAGTGAACTCTCGACTCCAACACTGCTCGTAGCTATTCATTAGCAAATCATTTCTTGTATTATCTCCTTTACTTCTGCATTTCTGCAGTATGTAGAATAAAAAAAAAACCTAAACCTGTTGCCGTCGAGTCGATTCCGACTCATAGCGACCCCATAGGACAGAGTAGAACCACCTCAGAGTTTCCAAGGAACACCTGGTGGAGTCGAGCTGCTGACCTTTTTGGTTAGCAGCCGTAGCACTTAACCACTAAGCCACCAGGGTATGCAGAATAGTAGCTTTCAAATAGTAGAAACTCAACACATAATTTATTGAACTAAACGAGACTATGGTTAGAACAATCAACTGCTACTACAACTCATTCCAACAGGATATCCCAATATTTTTTTTAATAGAATATCAAATATTCCTCAAAGTTTATACTAATTTATACCATTAATCAGGAATTTATGATTAAAAAGATACAGATTGGTTATAGTTTGTTATTTCTCAACTTGTAAAAAGATTTTTCTTTAGGCTATTAAATAGTGAAAATAAGTAGAAATAACATATTGACAGAAAAAATTTGTATTTTCAACCTCTCAATATGTGTGTGTGTATAATCTATTTTATCAACTGAAAAAAAATATGTATTTCAATCTTCTAATATGTATACATGTGTATATACAGACACACACACAAAGCTGCCGTCTCGATATGGTTGTACATGAAATATATTTATAAATTTTCAGAAGGCAATAAAGAAACAAAGAAATTTCATATCTAAAATAACAGCAAACCTGGTTTTTGGATTGCTGCATCTTATCTCTGTGTTGATGTGCTTCTCTGTTTGATGACAAACCAGGATCTTGCTGAACTGCACCCACTGGAGTAGGCTACAATGCAATAATAATTGGTATTGATACATTCTATTGCAAACATCTTATTTAAAATCATTTTGTTACTTAAAGGAAAAAATTAAAGACATGGTTGAATAATTTAAAGCCTAAAAAAAGATTCTCAAAATATGTTGTTAAAGCTAACAAGTTAAGAAAAGAGAACATAGCTACTTTAAAAGTATTTTTAATATTTTTATACCTACAGAAGCACCTTCTAATGCTGTCACTACTTTAGGTCACTTTTTCATATCAGAACAATGAAAACTTATTTCTTAATGGCTCTTGTTTCCAAAGCTAACGTACACATAGAGTAAATTATTTTAAGGAGAATTAACTTTGAAAAATAAACTAACAAAATTGCTACTGTCAACATTCTGACTCAAAGAAGAGGCTTATGAAAAATTTCCAATAATTCAAAACCTAATATAAATACTTTAATCAAAGTTCATCTAGATTCACATCATAGATACAACATATATTCAAATCACTCTGGACTTAAAAATATAGATAAAACTCTTGAATAAATCAACTGTCAAAAACACTTGATTTTGAGACTTCGGCAGTTCCAAATGTGGATAAAAATACACTAATGCTAAGCCACAAGTGAGCCCTGGTGGCACAGTGGTTAAGTGCTCAGCTGCTAACCGAAAGGTCTGTGGTTCGAATCCACCTGCTGCTCTGCAAGCAAGAGAAAAATGTGGCAATTTGCTTCCATAAAGATTACAGCCTTGGAAACTCTATGGGGCAGTTCTACTTTATCCTATAGTGTCACTCTGAGTTAGAATTGACTCGACGCCAACAAGTTAAGCCACAATTAAAGAAAATTTTATAAGATACCCTTACATATTAAAAAAAAAAAAAATAGTGAAAGTAAATTCTTGATTTTTTAAGGATCACCTCTTCAAAGAAAGAATTTAATGAGATGCCTTTAAGTGATTAGCACCCATCTCACATTTACAATTATGACAATTTTTTAAAACCTGTAAAAACTGAGTGCATTTTTTAAAAATTTAAACATGCTCCAATTTATAAGTACCAATCTATTCTAAAAGACTACCTATAGTATCACCGTTGTCTTATTAAGACTGCTGTAATAATTAAAACTTATTTTTAAAAATAAACAACAAATATTTTAAAAGATGGCCAGAATAAGCAAAATTAGCTAACCTTTTAATCATTAGAACATTATGCAAAAAAAGTATATTTAACATGAGAACTAAACCAGGAATAGAAAGTTCAAAATAACTTATTCAAAATGCAGGCAGTCCAAACGCAGAGTTTTAACAAAATTCAAAGGATAATTTTAGCATTGTACTACGTTAAGAAATGTTCATACAAAGGAAATAAAATGAATCATTTTTAAAAATGATTTGTTCACAACTCTTTTCAATTGAAGGGTCTGTAGGGGGTCTGTACTGTTACAAAGAAAATGAATACTATAGATAATAGTTTATTATACATCTGAGTACTCACCAACTGTTTACCAATCCAGTCATATTCATAATCAAACAAATATCCTTTTCGATCAAACAAGTCAGTAAAGAGCTTCCTTAGGTAGTCATAGTCCGGTTTTTCAAAAAAATCTAGCCTTCTTACGTAACGAAGATATGTTGCCATTTCTTCTATAAGGGAAATTAAAAATTATTTTTATCATACTCTTCTATAATTCTCATTAATAATAACATTTTAAATGCCTAAAAGCATGAAAAAATAGCAAAATTCAATTTAAAGTTCTCTGAATTTTTATATAATGAAATTAAAAAGAGAAAAAGAAGGGAAGAAAATAGGAACAAAAGAGAAATGAGAAGTTTCATTTAATAACTGTTATTTTTGCTTCACTTCATTAGTAAAGGTTAAAGTTTTTATTTCATATTAGTGTTATTTTTTAATACTTTTCATAGTATTAGGGGTTTAATTATCAACTTAAAATGCATGATTACTTAATTACAAAGCTCCATAATCAGTCCATAAGTTTAAAAATCTAAAATATGAGTGAGAAATGATTTATATGAAAGCATTCACACTGGCTTGCTGGAATCCCTTTAGAACCAGTGACATACACTAACTGACCAATACAGGATTCAAATTCCTAACTTTGGCTGTGAGCAGTGTTCTAATCAATTGAGCTAGCTAAATAAAGCTAAAAAATGATCTCCAAAGTAATACAGGAACACAGTGTAAGTCTTATCTTCTGGTCATATAATTAACAATTATTTGGTAATATACGAATCTCTGTACACCACTGTAATGCTCTTTTTTTTTTTTAGCCATCCTTTCCAGAAAGAAGGAAAAAGCCATAAAAATCAACAGGCAAAATGGTGAACAACGGAGTGTTTTACCATCAGTGCACAGATCATCACCACAGAAAGAGATGGTAGGTTATACCTAGCTGCTTTTCTGCTGCAATTCACTCACAGTAGCCAGTAAGAACGGGATCACATACAGTCCAATGGGAAACAAAAGTGGTAGCCAGTGCCCTTCCTCATATGTTGACCCAGTCACTATTCCACTTTGCAGCTGATCACCTGGCTAATTTACTTCGGCACCCCCATAACACATAAACCACTAGGGCTATTGATTTTCTTTAAATCTTTCAGTTCTAGATGTTAGAGCAAGAAAAGAAAAACGCATACATAAATAAAAATTTTTTCATGTGAATCCTAGTTTCTTCTCTGAGAATGATAAGCTAACTAAAGAGCAAATAAAAATACTGAAATTAAAAAAGGGCACTGATTGTAAAATGCAACTTCAGTAATTCAAAATGTTTGATAGTTTAAGTGGTAATTTTCTTTGTACTTATTTTTTGGGGGGGTTAAAGTTTGCTGTCAATGAATAATATTGGCAAATATGAGATTATGCTAAGGATATTATTATTACAATAATAATGCCGGCATTATATAGGAGACCCAGTTAATATCAAAATGAGATAGAAACTCAGTCTTCTTTGTTAAAGTTCAGTTCTCTCCACTTTACATAGCCACACAATACACAGCAGGTATTTTATTACATGAAGAGCAAATTATTCTTATTTGGTTTATTCAGAACCTTTACTAAGTAAATTTTTCTTAGTTTGTTATCATACTTGAAAACTGAATTATTTTCATAAATCCATACTGCTCCCCAAAATAAAATTAGCCTAAAATGAAAAAGGTTAGTTAGATTTTACTGTATTTTGAAAAGTAAACTAAATCACACTTCACATACCTCTTTTGAGCTTGACATTAAGAACTAAATGACTAACATTGTACACCAAAACTTTACAGCGAGTATTTTAACTTACTACAAGTGTGTCCCCAGAGAAAATATTACTTCAGGTGGTACCAGTCAAACTGTTAAAAAATGGGATTTTCTTCTACTACCATCTTGCAAATCAAATGCACAAATTTCCCCTGTGGTCTATGGATAAAATAACGGCATCTTTTAAATCACATTTTGAACTCATTTTTTTTTAAGGCATGGAAAAAATGTATTCATAAACTTAAGCAATGAAAATTGACAGTTCTGGTTTCCAGTGTTCAAGTACATGTATCAATATGACATTATTCATTACCTGGAAAATTTTCACATAACACTTCTATTGGTGTGGCTCGTTTTGTATCTCCAATTTTTTGATACCTCTCTTTTAATGTATCTGCCTAAAATAGAAAAAAAAAATCTTGAGAAGGTAAAAATTTTAAAAGTATTTAGTTGGAAGAGAGGACCTTAATATCTTACTAGCATTTTTAAACATCCTGCATGCCACTTTGGTGAGTGGCATCTGGGGTCTTCAACGCTAGCAAATGGCCATCTAAGATGCATCAATTGGTCTCATCCCACCCGGAGCAAAGGGAAAACAAAGAACACCAAAGACACAAGGTAATTATGAACCCAAGAGACAGAAAGGGCAACATAAATCAGAGACTACATCGGCCTGAGACCAGAAGAACTAGATGGTGCCCGGCTATAACCGATGACTGCCTTAACAGGGAACATAACAGAGAATCCCTGATGGAACAGGAGAACAGTGGGATGTAGGCTTCAAATTCCCGTAAAAAGACCAAACTTAATGGTCTGAGACCAGAAGGACCCCAGAGGTCATGGTTCCCAGGCCTTCTGTCAACCCAAGACTGGAACCATTCCCAAAGCCAACTCTTCAGACAGAGATTGGACTGGACTATAAGAAAGAAAATGATAATGGTGAGGAGTGCGCTTCTTGGCTCAAGTAGACACGTGAGGCTGTGGGCAGCTCCTGTCTGGAGGCAAGATGAGGAGGCAGAGGGGAACAGGAGCTGGCTGAGTGGACACAGACATGATAGGGTGGAGAGGAGGTGTTTGCTGTCTCATTAGGGGGAGAGCAACTAAGAGTACATAGCAAGGTATATATAAATTTTTGAATGAGAGACTGACTTGATTTGTAAACTTTCACTTAAAGCACAAAAAAAAGGTAAAAAATATATATTTATTAGCATTTTATAAAATTCAATAAGGAAACAAAAACAATTACCTTTAAACCTTGCCAAGGAAGACTGCCTCTCAGAAAATACATGAACATATGACCTAAAGCTTCTAAATCATCTCTTCTACTTTGTTCTGAAATATAAGAGAAACATAAATTTCACTTTCTTCTACCAGTTAAGGATGTAAGAAGGGAGAACTGATTCTGATTATGTGTAAATTAATGCCCAAAAGTTCAATATACAAACACAAAATACAGATCCAGTGCCCATAAATGACAAAATCATGCCTAGCTAAACCATAATGTTTTTACTTTAAAATTAATATACAATTTAAGTTGTATAATAATTATGAGTTTTTAGATACTTCTGGCAGATTTCTTCCCCTACATATCTACTCACGGAAAGATAAGGCATAAAACAGAGTTTCAAGGTCAGAGTCACTGTGTACTACAGCTGCCTCTTAAAGATTCACAACATATTAAAGGGCCTAAGAGGCAGTGATTGCGAAACTATGCCTCATATAATCTGGACATGTTATCAGGAGCGATCAGTCCCTGAAGAAGGACATCATGCTTGGCAAAGCAGTGGGTCAGCGAAAAAGAGGAAGACCCTCAACAAGATGAACTGACAGTGGCTGCAACAATGGGCTCAAGCACAGCAATGATAGTTTCATTCTGTTGTGCACGGGGTCGCTATGAGTCAGAATCAACTCGACAGCACCTAACAACAAGAGGCCCTAGAGTTCAAAGTGCTTACAGTCATTTGACCCTGTATCTCCTAAACTTAAATTAGCACAAAATGTCTATCCCACATATTCTCCATTAACATTATACACAATTAATATTTTCCATATTTCAAGAAACACGTGTTTGACTCATCCCAACATTAATAACCCCTCCACTATTAGAACATATTGCCGCTTTCAAGTTGCTGCTGTTGTTTCAGTAATGAAATACCGTATACTGACAATCACAGACTAAGGCTCAGAGAAATAAAAAAAAAATTTTTTTTTTTTTTAAGGCTCAGAGAGATACTTATAAATACTTGCTGACATATTTTTTGGCATTGCAATTAAAGATTTCTTGATATGTTTTAAAATAATACAAAAGCGCTGACAAGCAATGAAAGAAAAAATAATAAGAGGATATTCATGTGTGAGAAGTTTTACTACTCAATTAAATAGTTAATCACTATACTGAGGAAAACTAAATGCTTTCAAAAAAACAAACTTTTCAAAGCATGGATCTCAACTAGGGTGAAAGGGTCAGAAAAGGTTTTAAATTCTACTATGTATGTACTCTCGTAACATTCTATACTTGCCTTTTTTTAACACTTCTCACAGTTAAAAAACATGTTTGTTACTTAATCGATAATGGCTGGCAAAGAGCAAGAACTCCGCATATACTATTTAAATAAATGAATATTTGACAATTCATAATACCAGATATATGTGCCTTTTCTATAAGCATAGGAAAAATACCTACAATCATATTGACAAAATTATTACTCATTAAAAAAAAAAAATTTTTTTTTTTTAGGGGTATAGAGCTGGGAGAACAGGAAGGGGACTTCGACTTCACATTTCATATACTCAAAAATAGGAAAGTTTTCTTTCTTTCTTGTACTTTTGTTATAATAATGTATAAAAACAATAATAATGTATATGCTATGAAAAACAACAAAGTTTTCCATAATAATTTAGTGTACTTAAAGTTTCTTTTAAATCGTTTTGTGCAAGTGGGAATGTGAATAACATGAAAAAAATAAGTAATGTCTTTTATAACTAAAATTTTACTTCATTAGGTCCTAGAAGCTTAAGAATGAGAGGTCATGCAATGAAAACACTATTTCTGACCTCCAGCTGAGAATCAGAATTATCTCCGCAAGATTTAAAAAATTCAGACGAACAGGACTACTGCTGGAGATTCTGATTCTTTGAGTATGAAGTAGAGTAGAGGAATGTGCATTTAAAAAAGCTCAGCAGATGATTCTGAAGTGTAGGCAGATTTGATAACCACTGAAAAAGAAAGTTATTCTTTTCTGAAGCATAATTTACATATAATAAACTATACTCATTGTAGGGGCAGAGTATGATGAGTTTGGTACCATACACACTTGTATAATTACCACCACAATCAAGATGCACTTCCAATACTCCAAAAGCTTCCATTATGTACCTTATTCTTCCCCTTCTCTTACCACCTTCAGCCAACTCCTGGCTTCAGGCAACCACTCATCTGCTTTCAGTCACTATAGATTAGATCTGATTTTTTATAGAGCTTCACATAAATGGAATTATACAACATGAACTCATGTGTCTGGATTCCTTTGCTCAGCATGTTTTCAAAGTTCATCCACATTGTTGCATGCATCACTACTTCATTACTTTATTACTATGTAATAAACCACAATATTTTTATTGATTTACCTGCTGATGTGCATTTGGGTTGCTTCTAGTTTAGCGCTATTGTGAATAAAGCTGTTATGAAAATTCTTGTATGAGTCTTTGTGGGGACATATGTTTTCATTTCTCTTTGGTAAAATCTGGAAGTGAGATTGCTGCATAATACTGAAAGTGGAGGTTTAATTTTATATCAATCTGCTAAACTGTTTTCCAAAGATGTTGTAACATATATATTTCCACCAACAACGTTATGAGCATTCCAGTTGCTCTAGAGCCTGTCCAACAATTAGTTTGGCCAGTCTTTTTCATTCTAGGCATTCTTATAGCTGTGAAGTATTGGCTCATTGGCATTTAATTTTCATTTCACTCATGACTAAAGTTGCTGAATATCTTGTAATGTACTTGTTGGTCATTTATACATCTTTCATTATGTACAATTTAATTGCTTGTGAAGTGTCTACTCAAACATTTTGCATTTTTAATATTGGGTGGTTTATATTCTTAATACAAAGCTGTGACAGTTTTTTATAAATCTTCTCAGTTATCAACTATCTCACTATCCAACATTTAGCATTTACAACAATAGTAAAAAATTTACTGTCCTACTACTCTGCACATTAATGACACACGTCTGGCAGTAACGAATGCCAAGGTACAAGGCGAGAGTAATGCTGACTATGATGGTTAAGGAGATGTGTCAGCTTGGCTTGGGCCATAATCCTCAGTGGTTTGGCAGTTATGTAATGATGTTATTTAGCAGTTACGTAATGATGTGATTTGGCAGTTACGTAAGGATGTGATTTGGTAGTTACGTAAGGATGTAGTCATCATCCACTTCATGATCTGATGGAGTCATTCTCCATCTTCAACAATTTTCACATAACGACCTGATCTTTGGAACCTAACAATGTCAATAAGTAAGGAGTTGGTGTATATTCTAGATACAAGTTTGTTTTAAGATAAAGTTTTGCAAATACTTTTCTTTTTTTCTTTTTCTTAGCAGTGTCTTTCAAAGAACAGGACATTTACATTTTGATGATATCCAACGCATCCCCCCCGCCCAATTCATGCTTTTTGTGCCCTACCTAGGAAATGTTTAACTACCCCAAGACTGCAAAGATTTTCTCCTAATTTTTTTTTTTAGTTTTGTAGTTTGGGTTCTTATATTTGGATCTATGACTCATTTTGAAGTAATTTTTTGGGAGATTCTAGTGTGGAGTAAAGGTATAGATTCATTTTTCTTAATGGTGATATCTAGTTACTTCCTCACAGTGTCTTGATAAGACTATCCTTCCCCCTTGAATTACTTCTGCACCAGCCCCAGAAAATTAAGTGACCATCTATTTGACCTCTATGGGTCTATTTCTGGACTCAGTGTTCCATTTATCTATGTCTATCTTTATGCCAATACCACCCAAAATAAGTAGAAAAAAGGAGAAATAATGACAAATGAGAAAAATCAATGACCACAAAATGGACAATTAATAGGAAAAAAAAATGAAATCAAAACTAGTGATTTGAAAAGTTCAATAAAATCATTAAGCCGCTTACTAGGCTAAAAGAGAGAAAATACAAATTATCAATATCAGCAGCAATAGAAACAGTATCAGTACAGATCCTACAGATATTACAAGAGTGATAAGGGAATATTATAAACCAACTTTGTGCCAATAAATTGAACAATTTAGATGACATGGGCAAATATCTTGAAAGTTCAAATTATCAAAACTGCCTTAAGAAAAAGTGAATAGTTTTTATCAATTAAAGAAACAGAATTCATAATTCAAAACTTTCCAAAATAAAATCCAAGGAAGAGATGGCGTGCTTAGTGAATTCTATTAAACAGTTAAGGGACAATACCAATTCTATACAAACTCTTTTAGGAAATATTAGAGATGAGAACCTTTCCCAATTTTGTTACTAAAACTACACAAAGACTTTACAAGTAAAGAAAACTACAGGAAATATCCCTCATGTATACAGGCAAAAAGATCCTTCAAAAGATAATAACACTATGACCAAGCTGGATTCATCCTAGGAATGTAAGGTTGGCTTAACTTTCAAAATTGAATGTAATTAACCATATTAACAGAATGAATTGTATGATTATCTCAAAACATATGGAAAAAGTATTTGACAAAATCTAACATGCATTCACGATAAAAACACTCAACAAACTAGGAATAGAAGGAAACTTCTTCATACTGGTAAGTGATATGTTATGAAAAACCTACAACTAATATAATTCTTAAATGGTAAAAACTGAATGCATCACCACTAAGATTAGGAATAAAACAAGGATGTTCATTCTCACCCTCTCTATTCAATACTGTACTGGAAGTTCTTGCCAGTACAAAAAAGCAAGTAAAAGAAATGAAAGGTAGTCAGGTCAGAATGGAATAAATAAAACAAATAATTTTTCTTTGCAGACAATGTAACTGTGTATGTAGAAATCCTAACTGTTAAAAATTTCAATTAAACTAATTAGTCTACCTAGGTTATATGATATTAGATAGATAGATGAGAGAGAGAGAGATACACACACACATACATATAATTGCATTACTATACCAAAACCAAAAAACCCAGTGCCGTCAATTCTGACTCACAGAGGCCCTATAGGACAGAGCCGAACTGCCCCACAGGACTTCCAAAGAGCGCCTGATGGATTTAAACTGCCAACTTCTTGGTTAGCAGCCATAGCTCTTAACCACTCTGCCATCAGGTTTTCCATTACTAGCAAGGAATAACTGGAAACTGAATTTAGAAAGCAATACTATTTACGACAAATCAAAAACATAAAACAGAGGGATAAACTTATCAATGCATATTTAACTACATTATAGCATATAGTTTAAAACGCTAAGTGATACATAAAAATATCCTGAGTCCTATAGTAGGGCTCTTTGTTAAAGAGAGAAACTCTGTATAAAAGGCAATTCTCCCTTTGAATTCCATCCAAGAGGAGCTTTAGTCACCACAGTGCCTACGAGCCATGATCATAAGATGATTTCCTCTATATGGCTGTCTCAGAGAACAGTATTAGTCTCATAATCCACACAGTATTTAAAAATTAAAGTCATAAAAATATCAGCTAGTAAAATAAACCTATTCATTTTAATTACTGAAACTTAGTCTGAAAAACTCCATATCCTCCTAATTTTCTTTGTGTTCTTTCACCATGTAGTAAGTAATAGAAGTCATAAGGAAGGCTTTCACTTTTAAACTCAGTAACTACAGAACACCCCCTCGGGTCTTTTAACAGTTTTGTTACGGGAAATAAAATCTCCCAAAGGTAATTTGGCCCTTATTAAACTCTCTTCACATTTTTTAAAGCACTAACTACAAAGGCCTGTTTGAAAATGGATGTTTTTCCTCAAAGTCAAGAATCCTTACTATAGGGAATGTGCTATAAGCAACTACAGAAATTAAAAAGTGATTACTTGCTTTGCAATAGGTATAACTAAAGATTTCTGTAAATAAGTTCTTCAAATACACTTAAATGATACATGAAGAATCAATTAAAGTTTTCCTCTTGAGGAATATGTGTATCATATAAAATAAACTTAACCAACACATATTAAGAGCCTAGTATGTGTCAGGGCTTCATATACATGATCTTTTAAAGCTGTAGCTATGTTGAAAAGTAGCTACTAGTATCCAAAATAAGGAAACAAGACTCAGAAAAGTTAACTAACCGAAAACTATGTACCTAGTAGGTGGAAGGGAGGATTTCAACCCACATATGTGTACTTTTTTTTACTTCAGGGAACCCACTAATTAACCAAATGTCTATTGCAAACCTTCTGCAATGCTCTTCTCTTTAAAAATTTTACTATTCCATCTCAACATTATTTTTCTCTTTTAAAATATGCTTTCATTCCGTACTTGACTATCACTGTTTCCATTTCAATTAAAATTTCAATTCAATTTTCAACAACAGAAACCTACTCTCTTTCTACTAACTCTAATTTTAGCTTTAAAAAAAATACATAAAATACTTCACTTACAAGTAGAAAATTTTCTACTATATGTATATTTGCAAAAATAAAGTTATTACTGCATCATTTTCTCTGCCAAAATGAAAAGCAAGGTCAAAAGAAATGTTAATAAAACCAAGTATAGGCATGTTAAGAGAACTCAACAACAAAAATTCTCCCTAAAGAAAGTTTGAATCATTCCTTATTAAAAAAAAAAATACAAAAACAATCTACTTCAAACAAGTGAAAGTTTCATTTAATATTTCCTTCTAAACTTCTTAAAGCTAATGGAACCCTGGTGGCTCAGTGGTTAAGCGCTATGGCAAGCTATGGCTATTAAACAAAAGGCTGGCAGTTCAAAGCCACCAGATGCTCCTTAGAAACCCCATGGGGCAGTTCTACTCTGTACTATAGGGTCACTATGAGTCAGAATCAATTCAGTGGCAATGGGTTTGGTTTTCCTGGACTCCCTCAAAAACAAAAATACATCTTCCTCAATATTCATTGAGCTCATGTATGTTTTTCAAAGTAACATAATTAAGATGGATTTTTTAAATGAGAACACAAACCTAAAAGGAAAAGAAAAAAACACAATTATGCAAGATAGTTTACAGGAACAGCTCACAAATCCAAAGATATCTAACCTACCAATATCAATAAAACTCAGAGAGTAAGCAAAAAATTTTCTGAGTAACTGTATCCAATTCAGATATTGGCTCTATTCCTAAAGGTGTTTTCTTGTATCTAAGTCTCTTAATTTAGACATAATTCCACTAAATTTAGCTATCAGGTTAGAAGAAGCATATCAGTTGCAGAAAAAAGCAAAGTGCTGCCAGTAGGTGTACTACATACAGTATCAAAAAGTGAGAGAAAATAGACTTAAAAGCAAACCCCTGCCCAAAAAACTATTAAAAAGCACAGTAATGTCTGACTAGCCTTTTCTCTAAAGTCTTTTAGAAAAAGCTACACATCCTAATACTCTCCAATTTACCTTGAAGGTATCGCTTTATAAACAGTAATTATACAAAAAATTTTGATCCAGAAATACCAAGAAAAGATAAATCACATTCATCCATACTCTGTTTAAGCAAGCATGGAATTGTGTAATACCTTTTTTTAAAACTGTTAAAATGCTGACTGGGAAGCTTAAAGAGCAGGCCTAAGGTATATGGACAACTAACCTAGACGCTGAATTATATAAATCACAGGACAGAATGATACCACAGGAAAAAGGCGTTTGTGTAGCACCATAATTCTGTGATACCTTCTCTCCTATTCAGAGAGCTCACCATTTAGAGGCTTGAAACATCATTTCTTCAACATCAATATCAACAGATTTTTATTAACACTTACTTACAAGCAATTGGCAATTTATTCCCCAAATCCAAGTCTCTTTATTCTTGAATACTCAATAATAATTAAAAATAAAAGACTTGATTTTTATTTCAAGTCTATTTACCAGAGAGGAATATACAGAATTAATCTAAAATGACTTCACAAAGAGAAGACAAAAAGAAAAAAGAAGTGATCCAAAGGAATATCATGAGATTCAAAATATTTAACAACAAAAAAGGAACCTTTAAAGGGATATCAAAAAGAAGACACTTGATCAGACAATTAAAAATAGCATTTCAACATGACAATACTTTAATAAAAGTCTTTATTAAAGTTGACTAAGGAAATTCACATCTGCCACATGTAGCTTTATCCAGATTTCAACTTGGACACTGATTTAAGCAGATGCGTAAAAGTTGTACAAACAAATAATCACTACATCTCTCCTCCGTACATAAATTACCCAGTTAAGATCAACAGACATACCACAAGAATAAAGATGCTAAAGCCTACCATGCGATTTTACACTATTTTTTCATATTATAACATTAACCCATAAAAACCAAACCCATTGCCATCGAGTTCGATTCCAGAGTAGAACTGCCCTACAGAGTTTGCAAGGAGTGCCTGATGGATTCGAACCGCTGACCTTTTGGTTAGCAGCCACAGCTCTGAACCACTACGCCACCAGAGTTTCCAATTAGGGACATCTTTTTCTTCTCAAATCTGATACGGTATCAGTCTTCAAAAAGGAAAAATATTTTTAAACAAATTCTAATTCTCTATTTTGAAAAGTTCATGTGAGCAAAAAGTCTTTGGATGCATAATAAGGGCAAATGAATGAATAAGGCTTTAAAAGCAATCGCAAAGTTCAGGCAAAAAGAAGACAATAAATTACATATGCACAAATTAAAATCACCATTAAAAGGTCATATTTTCTCTTCTTTTTCTTTTTTATTTCTTCTTGATTGCTCACAGAGCCAAGTACCGGTACTCTAAACTCAAAACATCATTACATAATCCATGTTCACAGGTGCCACAAGTGTACAGAATGCTTTAAACTCTTCAGCACTCAAGCCAATATTATTTTAGCTTACTCTAAATTAAAAAAAAAAAAAATTCATATAATCTGGCAAATAGATTCTCTCACTGTTAATATTATCCATCTACGCCATGATGCCATAGTGGTTAAGTGCCATGGCTGCTAACCAAAGGGTAGGCAGTTCGAATCCGCCAGGTGCTCTACTCTGTTCTATAGGGTCGCTATGAGTCGGAATCGACTCGACGGCACTGGGTTTTTGTTTTTTTACTCTCAAGCTATACATCTGAGAAGCAGGGATTTTCTAAATCAGGGAAAGTAATGATTAAAGGTGTCACTGTTTGCAGTACTTTCCAAAGAAAAAAAATTATTTTTGTTTGTTTTCTTTCTGCATGAGAAGTAAAGAGATTATTGCAATACTTAAATGCTGTTTCCAAAGCTATGAAGGCTTTTCCCAACAAGGACTAACATCAGACACACCCTCATTCTGCCATTTCTACAAACAGAATGCCCTTACATTTACCATTGTTCAGACAAAGAACACAAGGCCACAGGGAAATTGTAACTTCATGTCTCACAATAAAACAATGCTGAACCTTTGCTAATTGTTATAAAATAATTCATTAACAAATACTCTGAAATGAAAAATTTTCACAGACACTATATATGTAAATATAGGTGTGTCTGGTTTTAATAGAAATTGTATATAAACCCAATTATATTTAAAATCTATCAGGAAAGTTTGCAATTGAAAGGGGATATAGCAAAATATTATTGGGGGGGCCTGTGTTTTATGATTTCAGATGTTTAGATTTTACACGTACTAGGTGTTTCTAAAGAAAGGCAAAATTGCATTTTTCTAGCTGTTCAGACCTCTGAAAGTACTTTTGAGCAGTGATGATGAATATATACACTGATTGATTTATATTCTTGTCTATCCTCCTTTATGAGTGAGATGTCAGGAAAAGAACCTAAGAGCAGAAAATTAAATTTGGACTTCCTCTGATATTGAACACTGACTGTGGCTTAAGAATGAACCATTACAAATACAACCTAGAACTAGACAGACTGCTGAGGGTAATGGTACAACATGTGTGTTCGATCCTATACAGCCTTCCCTTCTCTTCTCCTTTAGTCCCCAAACTAAATACCAACTATATGCAGATGCCCCCTAAACCTGTATTTCCAGACCTAAAATCTCCTCATAATGTGAACCTTATATTCACCTGCATACCCAACAATTTCACATGGATTAGTCACAGCAATCTCAAACTTAACAGGGACAACATAGAATTCTTAACTCTGCTGCTATTTTCCATTCATAACCTGTTCCTTCCCTTTGCAACAAACAACATTGCTATCCAACTAGATGCTCAAGCTACTAGATCCTCAAAATTCTAGAAGACCTTCTTTCCTCTTCACTGTCTCTCACCCAGGACATCCAATTCATCAGCAGCCCCTGCCAAATCTATCTCCAAAGCACATCCCATATGAGAACTTCTCTCCGCATCTGTTACACTCTAGTCCAGCCACCATCTCATTTTTCTCCTGGAAAAAAAAACAAGAGTCTCCTCACTGGTTCTCTGCTTTGATTCCTCCTCTCTTAACATCTACTTGCTTTAGAGGAGCCAGAATGCTCTTACATCACTGCACCAGGGTAAAACGAAAAAGAAAGAAAAAACAAGCTCAGTGTTTCCCACTTCACTTAAAACACACTACTCACCCTGGCATAAAATGCGTTTCCTAATCTGGTCCATGCCTAGCTCTCAGAATTTGCCTTGCACCCTTCATTAACTACATGAACTTTCTCTCTGCCCCATACACCAGAAACACCTAGTACATGTAAATCAAGAAAAACATTAACAAGAAAGATAAATTTTCTCATCTCAAAATGTAAAATAACTTTTGGAGGAGTTTCCACTATCAAATCAGCAATGGAGTATTAACTATAATCAAGGGAGCTTTCTTTTGTTCTTTAAAAACATTAGATTGATCATCAAAAGAAGTATAATCTACATTTTCTACCTGGCCAGCTTCAGCATACCAATTTTTACTTTGTGCATTTTGAAAACTACCTTTTGTTTTCTGTTATTTTAAGTGACAAGAGGAATAACAATGCATTAAAAGTGCCCCAAAATAAATTGTATTTACAACTCAGTACATTAAATTCATCATTATTTAAAACAATCATTTCTCTTAGCATATAAAAGGGAAGTCTGAAGTGGATTCAAAAAAAAAAAGAACCAAACCCACTGCCGTCAAGTCGATTCTGACTCATAACGACCCTATAGGACAGAGTAGAACTGCCCTGTAGTTTCCAAGGAGCACCTGGCGGATTCGAACTGCTGATCTTTTGGTTAGCAGTCATAGCACTTAAAGAAATTACAAAAGAACATTCCTGAAAATAGGCAGAAACCATCTGAAATGTTATTGAAATGTTTAAGCTATTAAAAACATTAAAGTACAATTTTGGAAGTGCAATTCTTAAATCCTGAAAGGTGAATTTTTATTTCATAAAATTCAAACATGTTTACCTGCATAATTAAAAATAGCATGACCCAAATCTTATAAATGTACAACAAAAACACATCTAAACTGTAGAAGAAAATACAACTTTGTATAATTCATTATTTATTAAAGCAAGGAAGAAAAACATCATTTAAAATCAAAATAACATCAGTAGCCCAAAAATCATTCTCTATAGAACGTGCCAGTAAGTAAATGAGAAAAACAAAAAATTGAAATACAATTTAGAAAGTTGATTTCAACTTTAGAACTGACAATCTGATTATATGTTCCCAAAAAACTGTACTACCAAAGAAGGGCCAGGTGACTGTTTTCACCCCAGTTCAGGGATAGAAATATACTGAAATGTCAATACTATGATAAAGGAGGTACCATACATCTGAACCTTGGTTGTACTGATAAAAGGGGCAATCAACACTATTGATTGCTGGCAAAACTCAGTGCTAACCAACTTAAAAACAAACCTTCAAAGAATCAGGCTCATCTACCAGGAAATTAACTGCTTACCAGAAAAGAGCTTAATATTCTCTAGAAAAGCAACAATATCCAGATTCTTTAAAATGTAGCATCCACAATGTTGAGCTCATATTTTAAAAAAAGTTACTGGACAGCTGAAGAGGAAATATGTGACCAATAACCAGAAAAACTGTTAATGGAAAATGAATTCCTGATCACCCATATGTTAGAATGAGCAGACAAGGACCTTAAAGTACCTATTATGATCATGTCCCCAGGACTTAAAGAAAAATATGGTCATAATGAAATAACATGTTAGAATTATCAACAAAGAAAAGAGGGATAAAATCAAACAAATTCTAGAACTAAAACGTACAGTATCTTGAAATGAAAAAAAAAAAAACACTAGATGACCTTAACAGCAAATTGGAGTCAGAAGAAAAAAAGGCCCAGTGAACTTGGAAACAGCCATATAATTATCTAAGAGCAGAGAGAAAAAATATTGGAGAAAAAGTAACAGATATTCACTGAGCTATGAGACAATGATGCAGTCTAATATTGTGTAACTAGAGTTCCAGAATGAGAAAATAGATTTAGGGCAGAACAAAACATTAGAAGAAACAATAGCCTAATTTGGCAGAAAATGCCAACTTACAGATCTATGACACTCAGCAAAAACCAAGAAAAAAAAATTTAGCTTTCTTTAAAAAGACCATTCTTTTACACTGTAATCAAACCACTATAAACCAAAAAAAAAAAAAAAAATTGAAAACAGTGCAGAATCCCGATCAAAATCCCTTTGGCCTTTTTTTGCACAAATGGAAAAACCAAAGTTCACATGAAATTGCAAGGGACCAAAACAATCTTGAAAAAGGAGAAAGGTAGGGGACTCACACTTCCTCATTCCAAAACTTACAATAATCAAAAAACTGTGGTACTGTCATAAGGACAGACATATAGATCAATAAAGTGAAACTGAGAATTCCAGAAATAAACCCATACACAGATGGTCAGTTGGTTTTTAACAAGAGTGCCAAGACCCTTCAATAGAGAAAGAATAGATTCTACAAATGGCTTTGGGACAACTGGATATCCACATGTAAAAGAATGAAGTTGAACTCCCTACCTCACATCATACAAAAAATTAACTCAAAACAGATCAGAGATATAAATGTAAGAGCTAAAACCATAAAACTCTTAAAGGAAAACTTAAGTGTAAATCTCCGTGACCTTGGACTAGGCAATGGTTTCTTAGGTATGACACCAAAAGCACAAGCAACAATAAAAACAATATTAAAAAACATTTGTACACCAAAGGACACTATCAAGGGGAAAAAAAGACATCCACAGAATGTGAGAAAATATTTGTAAATCATATATCTAATATTCAGAATAAGGTGCACTGGCAGTGCAGCGGTTAAAGAGATCAACTACTAACCGAAAGGTCAGCTGTTCGAAACCACCAGCAGCTCTGCGGGAGAAAGATACGGCCGTCTGTTTCCATAGAGATTTATAGCCTTGGAAACTGTACGGGGTCACTATGAGTCAGAATTGACTCGAAAGCAGTGGATTTGGTTTTTTGGTTAATATCCAGCATATATGAAGCAACTCTTACAACTCAATAACAAAAAGACAAACAACCCAATTAAAAAATGGGCAAAGGACTTGAGGAAACATTTCTCCAAAGAACATATAAAAATAGCCAATAAATAACATAAAAAGTGTTCAACACCAGCAGCCATTAAAACCAACAAAGCAGAACTGCCCCACAGTATTTCCGAAGAGCAGCTGGTGGATTCAAACTGCCAACCTTTTTGGTTAGCAGCCAAACTCTTAACCACTGCACCACCAGGGCTGCAAAGCCATTAAACTCCTTGCCATCGAATCGATTCCAACTCAGTGACCCTATAGGGTTTCCGAAGCTGTAAATTTCAGAAATGCAAATTAGAAACTGGAAATGCAAATCAGAACTACAATGAGATACAACTTCACATCCACTAGATGGCTATTAAAAAAGAAACAAAACAGAAAATAATAAGTATTGGTGAGAATGTGAAAAAGCTGGAACCCTCCTGCATTGCTTGTGGGAATGTAAAATGGTGCAACGGCTGTGGAAGATAGTCTGGTGGTTCATGAATAAGTTAAACATAGAATAACCATAACCCATAGGGTCCAACAATTTCACTCCTGGGTATGTACCCAAAAGAACTGAACACAAGTATGCAAACAAAATCTTGTATGCTACTGTTCATAGCAGCACTTTCCACAAGAACTTAAATGTTGAAACAACCCAAATGTCCATCAACTGATAGATGGATAAAATATGGTATGTCAATACACTGGAATATTATTCAATGACAAAACAGAATGTAGTACTGATACATGTACAAAATGGATGAACCTTGAAAACATTATACTAAATGAAAGAAGTCAGGCACAAAAGGCCACATACTGTATGATTCTTATTTATATGAAATATCCAAAGTTGGCAAACCCATAGAGAGGCAGAGAGCAAATCAGTGGTTGCCAGGGGCTGGGGAGAAGAGGAAGCGGGGAGTGACTGTTTAACAGACAAGGTGTTTCCTTTTGGAATGATGAAAATGTTCTGAAACTAGATGGTGGTGATGGTTGTACAACATTATGAATGTACTAAATGTCATAAGTAGTAAATTGTATTTTATGTGTATTTTATCACAATAAATAATAAGGGGGCCCAGAAGACAAACGAATGACATCTTTAAAGTGTTAAAAAGAGAAAAAAATACCAAAAAAATCCTGTAAACCCAGAATCCTACATCCAGGAAAAACATTACTCAAAACTAAAGTGAAATAAACACATTGTTATAGATTGAACTGCGTCCACCAAAAATGTGTGTCAAGTTGCCTAGCCATGATTCCCAGTATTGTGTGACTGTCAACCATTTTGTGATCTGATGTGATTTTCTTATGTGTTGTAAATCCTACTTTAATGACTTTAATGAGGTGGGACTAGCAGCAGTTATGTTAATGAGGCAAGACTCAATCTACAACATTAGGTTTTGTCTTAAATCAGTCTCTTTTGAGATATAAAAGAGAAAATTAAGCAGAGACACAGGTGGACCTCACACCACCAAGAAAGTAGTGCCAGTAAAAAGGCACATCGTTTGGACCCAGGATCCCTGTGCAGAGAAGCTCCTAGTCCAGGGGAAGATTGATGATAAGGACTTTCCTTCAAAGCTGACAGAGAAAGAAAGCATTCCCTTGGAGATGACACCCTGAATTCGGACTTTTAATCTACTGAATTGTGAGAGAATACATTTCCCTTAGTTAAAGCCATCCATTTATGGTATTTCTGTTATAGCAGGACTAGATAACTAAGAAATACAAATACAGAAAAACAAAACCTGAAAGAATCCACAGCTAGCTGACTGAAGAGAAACTGACAGCACATAAAAACTCAGATACACAGGAAGAATGAGTGCCAAAAATAGTAAATACATGTATAATGACAAAAAAAATTGCATTTTAATTTTCTAACTTTTTTTAAAAGGCATAGAGCTCTCTGAGGTCTTAAACGCTAGCAAGTGGCCGTCTAAGATGCATCAATTGGTCTCAATCAACCTGGAGCAAAGGAGAACGAAGAACACCAAAGACACAGGTAATTATGAGCCCAAGAGGCAGAAAGTGCCGCATAAACCAGAGACTACATCAGCCTGAGACCAGAAGAACTAGATGGTGCCTGGCTACAACCGATGACTGCCCTGACAGGGAACGCAACAGAGAACCAACTCCTGAAGGAGCAGGAGAGCAGTGGGATGCAGACCCCAAGTTCTTGTAAAAAGACCAGACTTAATGGTCTGACTGAGACTAGAAGCACCCCAGAGGTCATGGTCCCCAGACCTTCCGTTAGCCCAAGACAGGGACCATTCCCAAAGCCAACTCTTCAGAGAGGAATTAGACTGGACAATGGGATAGAAAATGATACTGGTGAAGAATGAGCTTCTTGGATCAAGTAGACACGTGAGACTGTTAGTATGTCCTGTCTGGAGGGGAGATGAGAGGGCAGAGGGGGTCAGAATCTGGCCGAATGGACACAAAAAAAGAGAGTAGAGGGAAGGAGTGTGCTGCCTCATTAGGGGGAGAGCAATTAGGAGTATAGAGAGACTGACTTGATTTGTAAACTTTCACTTAAAGCACAGTGGGAAAAAATGGCATACAGCTGTTTAATGCAAAACATAACATTGCATCATGGTATATGTATACATATAACACAGATGACAAAAGCATAATAGGACAAGGGGATAAATTAAGCTATACTGTCATAAGATTCTTATATTTTATATGAAGTTGTAGTGTTTATACAATATTAATTCTAAGGAGACTGTGCTAAATTAAGAATGCAAACTGTAATTCCCAGAGCAACCACTGGGAAAAATAATAATGCAAAGAAGTACAGCTGAAAATCCAGTAGAGGAATTAAAATGGAATACTCAAAAACGTTCAATTTACCCAAAGACAGGAAAAAAGGAACGGCCTCAAAAAAACAGATGAGGCAGAAATAATTAACAAAATGGCATGACTAAATCTGACCATATCAGAAATTATATAAATGGAAATAGACTAACAGTCCAATTACAAGGCAGAGTTTGATTAACTAGATAAGCAGATCCAGCTAGATATGGTCTACAAGAGATGTACTTTACAAGAAAAAACAAAATTATAAATAGATTAAAAGGATGGAAAAAATATACTAAATGACAAGTACGAGAAAGCTAGAAGACTACATTAACATCAGAAGAATTAGATTTCAATAAAAAATGTATGACCAGAGATAAAGAAGGATATTTCAATTTGGAAAAAAAACGGTGGGGGGCTTAATTCATCAGGAAGACATAACAATCATAAATAGGTATGTGCTTAAAAACAAATCTTCCAAATAAACAAACCAAAACCTGAAAGAACTAACAGGAAAGGTAGACAAGTCCACAATCATAGCTGAAGATTTAAAAACTTCTCACTCAATAAATGATATGTAGACAAAAAAATTAATAAAGATAGACAAAATCTGAACAACACCATCAACTACCTAAGGGACCTCCAGTGACACAAGTCGTTAAGAGCATGCCTGCTAACTAAAAGGTCAGTGGTTAGAACCTACCAGTTGCTCTGCAGGAAAAAGATGTGGCAATCTGCTTCCATAAAGATTTATAGCCCTGGAAACTCTATGAGACAGTTCTACTCTATCCTATAGGGTCACTATGAGTCGGCATCAACTTGACAGCAATGGTTTGTTTGGTTGGATCACCTACCTGGGTGATGCAAATGGGTAACATGCTCAGCTGCTAACCACAAGGTTGGAGGTTCAGGTCTACCCTGAGGCACATCAGACCAAAAGCCTGGCAATCTACTTCTGAAAAATCAGAGAGTGAAAACCCCCTATAGCCAAAAGGTGGAAACAATCTAAATGCCCAACAACAAATGGATAATCAAAATGTGGTACATACATAAAATGGAATACTACTCAGCCAGCAGAAGAAACAAAGGCTTGATACACGCAACAATAAGATTGGGGCGTAAAGATATTATGCTGACTGAAATAAGTCAATCACAAAAGGACAAACATTGTATGACCTCGCTTACATAAAAAGACAAGAAAAAGCAAATGTATAAAGACCAAAGTTTATTAGTAGTTACCAGGGATGGGAAGATGGGGAAAGCGGGGATTAATGGTGATGGGAAAATCCAATTGATTAAGGATAGAGTTGCATAGCTGATTATTGTAATTGCTGTCAATAAGTTGTACATCTGTAAAAAGTTAAACTGGCAAAAGTTGTGTGATATATTCACAACAATGAAAAAAAAAGACCATATGTAGCACAGTTCTACTGTGACACAAATGCCATCGCCACGAGTAGGAATGTACTTGTCTACTGTGACACAAACGCCGTCACCATGAGTAGGAATGAACTTGACAACAATTGGTTTCTAGTTATCAACTACCTTCAGCTAACTGACTTTTGTAGAACACTTTTTTACAAAATGCATGTTCTTTTCAAATGCATACTGAATTTTCACCAACACAGGCTACATGTTGGGTCCTAAAATGTCACAAAAAATTTCCAAAGAATAACCACAATCAAATGAAATCAGAGATCAGTAATAATAAGGTATCTAACATATTTGATACTTAGCATATCTAACATCAGATACCTAACATAAATGGACATTTAACAACTCGTTTATATATAATTGACAGCTCAAAAATAGAAATAACAAGGGAAATTAAAAGATATTTCAAACAAAATTATAATGAAAAAGAACATATCCAAATTTATGAGACACAGCACAATGCTGTATTTATATGCATTAAAATGCATATAAGTTTTAAATGCCTATACTGAAAGAGAATAAGGGTTTAAAATCATTGATCCGATGATCTAAATGTTAGATTCAAATGATCTAAAAAACCTAGAAAGTTAGAAGACAAGCAAAGAAAATCCAAAGTAAAAAAAAAAAAAAAAGGAAATAATGAAAGGAGAAATCAATAAAATGGCAAACAGACCAAAAAATACACTAAATCCACAAAGCCAAAAATTGGTTCTTTGAAAAGACTGATAGAATTGATAAACTCCACAAGACTAATAAAAAAAAAAAAAAGAAAAGAGAGCAGGAACCCCACAAATCACCAATATCAAGAATGAAAAAGAGGACAGAGATGTTACAAACATGAAAATGACAATACATTTAAATGGCAATGCAAGAGGCCTATAATATAAAGAAACAAATCTTGAAATAGGATAAAGCTGAAAAACTTAACTACCTGACTTCAAAATTACACTTCTCTCACCACTCCTAATCAACACTGGACTGAAGGACTTAGCCACGCAATAACGGAAGGAAAAAATATGAAAGACATAATGCTCAGAGGAAAAAAAAAAACTCAATATTCATATAGAATGGACTGTATCCATAGAAAACCCTATAAAATCTACTAAAACAAACTGTGAGAACTAATAAGTAAATTTAGCAAAGTTGCATGACACAAGGCCAATATGCAAGAATAAACTATATTTCTATATACTGTTGTTGTTCTTAGATGCCATCATGTCAGTTCTGACTCATAGCAACCCTACGAACAGCAGAACGAAACACTGCCAGGTCCTGAGCCATTCTCACAATTGTTGCTGAGATCTGAGCCCACTGTTGCAGGCACTTTGTCAATCCATCTCACTAAGGGTCTTCCTTTTTTTTTACTAATCCTCTACTTTACCAAGCATAACATCCTTCTCCAGGGACTGGTCCCTACTGATAACATGTCCAAAGTAAGAGAAATGAAGTCTTGCCATCCTCACTTCTAAGAAGCATTCTGGCTGTACTTCTTCCAAGACAGATTTGTTCATTCTTCTGACAGTCTATGGTATATTCAATATTCTTTGTGAATACAATAATTCAAAGGCAGCTTTCACATGCATATGAGGTGACTAAAAATGTCATGACTTCGATCAGGTGCACTTAGTCCTCAAAGCGACATATTTCCTTTTTAACACTTAAGAGACCTTCTGCAGCAGATTTACCCAATGCAATATGTCATTTGATTTCTTGACTGTTGCTTCCATGGGCGTTAATTGTGTATGCAAGTAAAATGAAATCTTTGACAACTTCAATCTTTTCTCCATTTATCATGATATTGCTTACTGGTCCAGTTGTGAGGATTTCTGTTTTCTGTACATTGAGGTATAATTCACACTGAAGGCTACCTACTGTCTTTGATCTTCATCAGTAAGCGCTTCAAGTTCTCTTCTGTTTTGGCAAGCAAGTAATGACAACTGCATATCAAAAGTTGTTAATGAGTCTTCCTCCAATCCTGATGTCCCGTTCTTCTTCATATAGTCCAGCTTCTCAGATTATGTGTTCAGCATACACAGATTAAATAAGTATGGTGAAATGATTCAACCCTGATCCATACCATTCCTGATTTTAAACCATGCAGTCTTCCCTTTGTTCTTTTCAAATGACTGCTTCTTGGTCTGTGTCCAGGTTCAACATGAGCACAATTAGGTGTTCTGGAATTCCCATTCTTTACAACATTATTCATAATTTTTTATGACCCACACAAATGCCTTTGCATAGTCAATAACACACAGGTAAACATCTTTCTGGTATTCTCTGCTTTCAGCCAGGATCCATTTGACATCAGCAATGATATCCCCCTCATCATCTTCTGAATGCAGCTTGAATTTCTAGTTGTTCCCTTTTGATAATACTCCTGCAACCGTTTTTGAAGTAACTTCAGTAAAATTTTACTTATGTGTGATATTAGTGATACTGTTTGATAATTTCCACACTCTGTTGGGTCACCTTTGTTTGGAATGGGCTATATACTAGCATCAAATAATCTGGAAAACTAATTTTTTTTTAATTCCATTTATAATAGGATCAAAATTATAATGCTCTTAAATACAAACTGAACAAAAAATATACACAATCTCTATAAACCAAAAACCAAACCCATTGCAAAAACACTGTTGAGAATAATTAGAAAAACTGCAGATAGAAGGGGAGAAAGCCCATGTTCAAGGATTAAAAATTCAGTATTGTCAAGATATCAATTTTCCCTAAAATTGACCAGTAAATTCAGCACAATCTTGATCATAATTCCAATAAGCTTCTTTTTTAAATAGAATGGACAAGCTGAATCTAAAATTTATATGGCAATGCAAGAGGCCTAAAAAAAGCACCAAAAAAAGAAATCTTGAATAAAGTTTAAAAATTTCCTGACTTCAAAGTTATAAAATTACTATAAAACTATAGAAATCAAGACAGTAAGACTGTACTTATAGCAAAAGGATAGAGAAGTAAAAAAACGGAACTGAAAAGAGTGTAGAATAGACATACCCTTATATGATCAACTGATGTTTTTTACGAAGGCATAACAGTAATTTAATGAGGAAAGAATATGATATCATAAAAGAACCTCAACCCTTATCTCACACTACATAAAAAACAAATTCTAGATAGAATTTACTTTTAGATATACAAGCTAAAACTATAAAGCTTTTAGAGAAAACCTAAGATGTCTTTGTCACATGTGGGTAAAGATTTCTTAGGACTCAAAAAGCAATAATCATAAAAAAACTGAGGAATCAGAACTTCATAAATATTAAAAAGTTCTGCTCATTAAAAGATATCATTGAGAAAATAAAAAGGCAAGCCACAGATTGGAAGAAAATATTCACAATGCATATATTTGACAAAGGGCTGGTATCCAGAATACGTAAAGAACCCCCAAATAAGTAATAAAATGACAAACACTTCTCAAAAGTATACAAATGGCCAATAAACAACAAGAAACAAAGCTCAAAATCATTAGTCACAGCAAAATGAAACACCATTATATATTTACTAGAATGACTGAAATGAAAAAATCTGACACCACCAAATATTGGCAAGAATGTGGAACAAACAGAATTCTCGTCCACTGCTGGTGAAATAAAAAACGGTACAAACAATATGGGGGAACCGGCTAATGGTTTCTTATAAAGTTAAACAAAAGCCTACTATATGACCCAGCAATCCCAATCTTTGGTATTTGCCCAAAAGAATGGAAAAAACGTGTGCCCACACATTCTCTTCCAAGAATGCCACAGCAGCTTTATTCATAACAGTCAAAAACTGTTAGCAGCCCAAATGTCTCACAATATTAAAATGGATAAACAATTAGGAATGTATTTATATAACTGAATACTACCTGGCATTAAACTACTGACACCTACAACAACGCAGATTAATCTCACAGACATGATAACTGAGCAAAAGAAGACAAATTCTTCTATTTATATGAAAAAGCAAAATCGGCAAAACTAATTTATGGTGACGGAAATCAACTCAGTGCTTACTTCTGGAGTAGGAGAGGACTGAGTGGGAGGGAGTAAGAATGAAGTTTACAGAATCCTGGTAGTGTTCTAAATTTTGATAGGTGTGTGCATTTGTCAGTACTCACAAATTATATACTCAAATGTGTTGTTTACTCAATGTGAATTTTACTTCAATTTTAAAAAGCTCTTCAATAAAATAAGAGTTTCTGAAAATATTGTTAATTGTATGTTTGCCATACAAAGTGGTCTCAATTAGCAATTCTGAAAAACTTTGAGTATCCTAGCCTTCCAAAAATAAGTAAAAATACTGGGAGTGGAAGTAGCCAGATTTCTCATTGTTGGCAAAGGGAGGTACAAATATAGAAAAGGGATGAGAACGAAAAAAACAGAAAAGGGAAATACCACTTTGTGGTGGTAGGCTGAAAGTAGAAGTACCGGTGTAAATTCCTGATTTTTAATATATGTATATATACCTGCAGGTATATTTTATAGTGTGTGTATATTTATGTATATGTACATAAACACCCAATTTTCTAGTTCTGTCTGAAGAAAGGGCTTAAAAGCAATAACCTACCAACTGCCCAATTCTTGGTTTCTAAATACCATTCTGTAAGGAAAGGACTCACACGTTCTTAGAGAAATGACTGGTTCCAGGGCTGGAGCAGGGAAACTACAAGGTGAGCTTAGAACAACTTGTTGCACCAGAAAGTAAGGAATTGCTCAAAAAACATGGGAACATGTCAAAAGGACAGAGGAGCCTGCTTGACCAAGCAACCAGTGATCAAATCTGGAACAATTTCAGCATCAAAATAAATAATAATAGTAATGCATTATCGTATATAAAATAAGAATCTATGAGTCTATGCCAATATAAGTAAATAAATGAGGCAAAAAAGGAAAGCTTTTGCTTACTTAGAAAATATTAAGATTATGAATCACAAAGAAAGACTAAGGAAATGTTCCAGATGAAAAGAAAGAGATTTGACAAATAAATGCAATGTGTGATCCTGGATTGGATCCTGGATCAGATTTAAAAAAAAAAAAAAAGCTATAACAAACATTATTAGAACTGATGAAATGTGAATATTGACTGTGGATTAGATAATAACATTGTCTCAATATGAAATTTTCTGATTTTGATGGCTGTTATGTGGTTATGTAAGAGACTATCCCCGTTTTTAGAAAATGTACACCGAAGTATTTAGGAGTAAAGAGCTACGGTGTCTCTAACTTACCCTCAAATGATCTGGGGAGGGGAAAATACACACACACACAGAAAAGGATATTACAACAGTGTTTCAGTGATAAATACATCAAATACTAAGGCTGAGATAAACATTAATTTATATATCCAACACATCAAACACTAAGTTGGGCTAAACATTAATTTATATATCTGTGTAAGTACTTAATCAAATGCAGGCGATTTTAATTTCTGATTAAATTTAAAGACCACATTTCATACAAAGCAGAAAACCAAGCAAATCAAACCCGTTACCACCAAGTTGATTTCAACTCATAGCGACCCTACAGGACAGAGCAGAACTGCCCCACAGGGTTTCCAAGGCGTGCCTGGTGGACTCAAACTGCCGACCCCTTGGCCAACAGTTGTAGCTCTTAACTACTACGCCACCAGCAGAAGTACATAAAAATCTCATATACTTTTAAGAAAGTATATAGCTCTAGCACTTTTATAAAGCTTACTCCAAGACAGAGTAATAGTTAAATGTATATCACAAGGAACAGGAAGTTGAATTACAACAGCCCAGATAACTTAGGCTTTTGCTATGTACTTACTCTACTCTGAATTGTAGAGTAATAAAATAAAAATACACATGTTTAATACTATTAACAATTGACAGGTAGCACTGATTGCCCAATTTTTGTTAACCTTATTATAGAATGATGGATAATCCTTCTGTTAGATCAATTTTCAAATTATAGTTTATTTGACAAACCCAGTTATCTGGCTTTACCAACCGTACTCCAATACTTGAAACCTCTAACATCTCCGTATAGGCTCAAACAGAAGAAAAATTTCCTTTTCTTCCACAAAAGATGAAGTTGGTATTTCGTTTCTCTAAATCCTTCTTATACCTGTCTTCACCTTCTTAGCTCTGTCCTCTTTTGCCCTCTGCCTTAGTAAGTCATATCAATCTCAGCGAATGAGTCACTTAGGTATTACAGTGATATGTCACTAACATTTTTAAACTATTTCTGCTCTGCTTATCAGCATCTTACAGTGGGGCAGCAGTCACCCCTTTCCTGGCATTATTTGGACTTCCAAAAAGATGAATTTCCATATGTAGTAAAAATAATACATAGCTGCACAGTTTTAAAAAACATAATGGCAGTGCCAAACCAAAGCCCCCATACTAAATCCAAACCACAGTGACATGGTTATTAACATGTCTCGAAGAAGAAACACCTCCCTATTTACAACATAGGTTAGAGGCCTATGTAAGAGTCAATGGCAAGAGGGAAAAATCCTACACTGTGCACATACCTTGATTTATACAATAGATACAATGCCAAAGAGTGACTACCTTTAGGGCAGGCAGTATAGCGGAGCGGTGAAGTGCAGGGATTCAGATCAGGCTGCCTTGATTTATAATCTGGCTCTACCACTTTTAGCCATGCATCTTGCAGCAGGCCCCTTAAACACTCTAAGTTTCTTTATCTATAAAATAGGAACAATACCTACCTCAAAGGATGTTGTGAAGAACAAATGTGACATCTGAGATATGTGGTCTGGCACAAAGCAAGCACAATCTGTAACCCCATCCCCACCCCTCACCTTTCTGACTCCATCTTCTCCTGCTCCCCCCAACACACTCTCGAGTCAGCCACTAGGACCTACTTCTTGCTATTCTCTGAACATGACAAGGCCTACCCCGCCCCCCTTAGAACCACCACATTTGTTGTTCTCTTTGCTGGAAATGCTCTTCCCGGACATAACTGTTGGTCCTCACCCTCGCCTCTTTCAAGCCTTTCTCAGATGGGAACTGCTAGGCTGAACCCTTCTCGGCCCGCTCCGTTTAAAACTGTGCACCTGCCCACTTCCCCAGTATTCCCTCGCTCCCATCCCTGCTTTACTGATCTCCAGAGCACTTTTCACCTTTTCAAGTCTTTTACCATCTGCCCATTCCCCTACCTCACTGCTCATTAGATTATCAGTCCCATGAGGGCAAGAAATTTTTTGTGGTTGCTTCACAGGTATATCCTCAGTGCTTACACAGAGTCTGGGACATAAAAAAAGGTTAAAAAAAATATTTAATTTACTGAATAAATATCTGCTTTTATTATCACCACTGCAATTTATTTTCTGGAGTTATTCCTTTAGTTTTCTTTTTAATGTGTGCTTTAATACATCAGTACCTCCCAACATGTATCACATGTACTTGGTCGTGAATGATGCTGTGAGTTAAGTCACATGGTGGTGCTCCTGGGCAGACAACAGCTCAATATCATAAAGCATTTTCTTTTTCTGTACTGTAATTTCTACACAATCACTTGAATAATTCATTGAACTTTACTCCAACATTAAATGATAGGAAAATTAATATGCTGCTGTTTTTTTTATAGATGCAACCATCTGAGTAAAAGAGGAGACATACAACTAATAAATACAAACAGGCTTGTATATGTTGCCTACAGAGGATCAGGAGGCTGAGTGGCTGGGAAACTTACCTTTAACTATACACCCTTTAAATGTTTTTGACCATATATAAGTATTACCTTTAAAATTTTTAATTTGAAAATAAAGCGCTAATTCCACTGATGACAGTATACTCTGTTTACCTAATGGAAAGACAAAACTTGTTTCTTTAGCATAAGATACTCACTGGATTTAAGCTGGCTAACCAACTGAGAAGTGAATGAATAAACAAGCATGTACGAAATGCCAGAAATAAATATTAGGTTCATTATAAGCAACTGTCAATATTCTACAAAGGTTCAACCTAATGGTTACAGGCTAACCAAAAAAGGGTATAATTAAGAATTTTGTATTTTCAGCTCTCTGGAAACAGGGAACTTTATTGTTTAAATATTGCACAACTCCTTTCAAACATTTTTAGTAGTAAATCATATAAAAAAGCAGCAGACTGTCCATATAGTTTAAATATTCTAGAAGAGCTTGTTCTCTGAAATGGTCTCTTTAAGTGACAGCTCTTTTTCTAAGGAAGATAATCATAACTGATATTTGGTTTTGAATGTGTATGTTTATTTAAAGATCTTTTATTAAACCAGTATCTATTGAGTGCTTACTATGTATTTTAATAATGCATCATCACAAGAACCCTGTAAGGTTGATATTATCTACCCATTACACAAATAAGAAACCCCCTCTAAAAGGTAAACGACTTGCCCAAATTCACAAAGGTCGTCCATAGCTAAATCAGGATTAGGACCCATATCTGCACATTTCAGCAATACGTGTTCTTACCACTATGCTTAGCAGGCAAGTTGCTATGTCCCTGGCTAGTCGTAACAGGGAGCTACAGTCTCAGTCAGAATTTTTCACATGTACTAAAGTCAGTTAAAATTAGGCATTCTCTCATATTCAATAGAAACAAATGTCACCCTACATAGATAAAAGTTGAACATTTCAAATTATATTTAAAAAAAAAAAAAAAAGATGTAGTGAATGTAAGGATGGCTGTCATTTACTCTAGATCTACTTTAAGAGTCTTCATAAAATAAACGGAAATAAGTTCAAACTAGATGTGATAAATAAAAATTACAAGAAACTGTAATCTGCAAAAACTGAACTAAAATAACAAATAAAAACTCACACTGTTAGCATAGTTTCTGAATTCAAACTTCCATACTTACAAAAGGAACACGTACCTTTTCCTAAATGTGTATTTATGCTCATGTATCTAGCTGTTCCCGTAAGACTCTTGTGTTCTCTGTATGGTATGTGTTTCTTCGTCTCTGGATCAATATATTCCTTTGCCAAACCAAAATCTATAATATGAATAACTTGCTGGGTTTTGTTCCCTGGTCGTCCTATTAAGAAGTTCTCAGGTTTTACATCTCTATATATCAAGTTCTTTGAATGGACATATTCCATACGGGAAATCTTGATTCAAGAAAAAAGAAGACAAATTTTAGGTTTTAAAATAGCATGAGAAAGCATGCTAGAGGAAAAACAGAATTTTCACAATGAAAACAACATTAAATAGAAAAATCATCTGAAATTATTTTAGTTTTTTAAAAGTAACATGTCAGTCTATAGTTCCTCAAATATATACCCAATTATAATTAAAAAGCTAAGCATTTACTATTATGGTCACTGGCAAATGAAAGTGTCTGAATTTTATAAATTCCTTTTACATCAGTAAGCTTGAGCCAATCAATACTTTTAGATGATGTTACATAAAATCAAAAAGCTTTACTGATATAAAATCTTGAACTCAAAAGTGTAAATGGACATTTATACTGTTACAATTTATCAGTTCAGTAATCAAGCAACTTTCACAATTATATTAGAGAAACATAAGTCTAAATTATTAAATAAAATAATTAGCAAAGCAACTTTCAGTTTTTTGGGTTTTTTTTTTAATAACTTCTTTACTTTTTCCTCAGGTATTAAATGCTTAAAAAGATCCTGAAATTACAAAATTTTGAAATTCAACTCTAATACTGTACGTTTTTAATAACTATTTTTTGTTACAGGTTCTTGAATAACGTTCAGTGTAAAAACTTCAAAAAATAGAACATTACCAATAAAACCTCTTAATTTAGTAATAATCATGATTAACAATGCAATACACATACAGTTACACAGGTCACTTCAATTCGTTTGTTTGCTAACAAATTTTGGTTTTTTTTTTTTATGATACGTAATCTTCTAAGACATACTTTTTACTTGACATGAACATTTTTCAGGTCACAAAACATTCTTTTAATATACACTTTTTAATGGCTGCATATTATTTTAGTGCTATTCAAAATTTATACAAGCTAACCCTATTATTTCTGTACATAAGAGTTGTTTCCCATTTTTTATTATAAACATCCTTGGAGAAAAAGTTTTAAGTATCTCTGAATACCTCCATAGGATATGGAAGTGGAGAAGTGGAATTGATGAGTCAAAAGATAAAACATTTTTATGACTTCTGCAGCATACTCCTATTGGCATTTATTTCAAAACCACTTTAAATCACTCTCTATACTGCTTTTTCACAAACTATGAAATTTAAACAATTTGTTAAGACTCTCTCGTTGGTTTGTTCTTTCTTCTAGGCTACTAGAGACTATTATCAAGATTAAGAATCCATGTTTCTGAAGGATCTCTTTCCAAGTAATCATCTTCTGCATCAAGAAAGGGCTGAAAACAATTCTGAAGCTGAAAATTCTGATCTTACACAAATCATATATTCTCTCATGTAAATAACATATATATCTTGATTCAGCTATTTTAAGTTATATACACCCTAAAAGACAATATATGAAAAGCAGAGCATTTTTATTAGGTTGAATGCTCTGTGAGGTAATGTCATAAAACTCTGAACTTTTAATATAATTATATGACCAAATGAACTACACAGTTGTTCAAACAACTACAATACATTCTGCTTTACTTACCAGTTGTATAGCTATCATAAGAACTGTTTTAAGAGAAAACGTTCTGTCACACAAGTCAAACAAGTCTTCTAAACTAGGTCCCAGCAGTTCCAGCACCATAGCATTGTATTTACCACAAGGGCCAAAATAGTAAACTTGAGGTATACCATCTAGGGGAAAAGAAAAAGTCATTTAATAATTCCATCAACTTAAATACCAAACTTTTCTTCCTAAAAAAAAAGGGTAGTTTTAACACTACAGCAAACTGCTTACTTTTTCTATACACAAAACAAACACTCCTGACCAAATTTCCAACACAATATCTTAGCCTTGATGTTTACACTGTACTCTGGGTACACTTCCAACATGGCATTTACTAAACTACACTATACCTGTATTTTCCTGTTCGTCTCTATACCACTTCACCAGAGAAAGAAAATGGGCTTTTTAGTCATGTATTTCCATGGCCTAAGGAAATGCTTAGCACATAGGAAAGACACCATTTTTATTGACTCCATTTTCTTGAGTAACAGTATGCCCTCCCCTGAGTGTGGGCAAGATTCATGGGACTTTGCTCCCATGATTAGGTTAATGCTATATGGCAAAGGTCTCTATCAGTTGACTATGAGTTAATTAAAAGGAAGAATATCATCCTGGTAGCCTAATCATGTCCTTTAAAAAAGAGGGCCGGTATATTCACACAATGGAATACTACGCATTGATAAAGAACAGTGAGGAATCTGTGGAACAAGTCTTAACATGGAGGAACCTGGAAGGCATTATGCAGAGTGAAATTAGTCAGGTGCAAAATGACAAATATTGTATAAGACCACTATTATAAGAACTTGAGAAACAGTTTAAACTGAGAAGAAAACATTCTTTTGTTGTTACGAGAGGGGGGAGGTAGGGAGGGTGGAAGAGGGACATTCACTAATTAGATAGTAGATAAGAATTACTCTAGGTGAAGGGAAAGACAGCACACAATACAGGGGAGGTCAGCACAATTGGACTAAACCAAAAGCAAAGAAGTTTCCTGAATAAACTGAATGCTTCAAAGGCCAGAGTAGCAGGGGCAGGGGTCTGGGGACCATGGTTTCAGGGGACATCTAAGTCAACTGGCATAATAAAATCTATTAAGAAAATATTCTGCATCCCACTTTGGAGAGTGGCACCTGGGGTCTTAAACGCTAGCAAGCAGCCATCTAAGATGCATCAATTGGTCTCAACCCACCTGGATCAAAGGAGAATGAAGAACACCAAGGTCACAAGGTGATTACGAGCCCAAGAGACAGAAAGGGCCACATGAACCAGAGACTACATCATCCCGAGACCAGAAGAACTAGATGGTGCCCGGCTACAACCGATGACTGCCCTGACAGGGAACACAACAGAGAACCCCTGAGGGAGCAGGAGAGCAGTGGGATGCAGACCCCAAATTCTCATAAGACCAGACTTAATGGTCTCACTGAGGCTGGAAGGGACCCTGGTGGCCACGGCCCCCAGACCTTCTGTTGCCCCAGGACAGGAACCATTCCCAAAGCCAACTCTTCAGACATGGATTGGACTGGACAGTGGGTTCGAGAGGGATGCTGGTGAGGAGTGAGCTTCTTGCATCAGGTGGACACTTGAGACTATGTTGGCATCTCCTGCCTGGAGGGGAGATGAGAGGGTGGAGGGGGGTAGAAGCTGGCGAAATGGACACGAAAAGAGAGAGTGGAGGGAGAGAGTGGGCTGTCTCATTAGGGGGAGAGTAATTGGGAGTGTGTAGCAAGGTGTATACGGGTTTTTGTGTGAAAGACTGACTTGATTTGTAAACTTTCACTTAAAGCACAATAAAAATTATATATATATAAAAAAAAAAGAGAGGGCCTAGATCAGATAATCAAAGCATTACAGACGCTTCTCCTCTTGGCCTAAAAGAAGCAAACAGCCATGTTGTGGAGAGGGGCAAATGCCAGGGAAGAACAGCATCTAGGAACTTAAGGCCTTAGTCTTATAGTCATAAGGAACTGAATTCCACCAACGACCAGTAAGCTTAAAAGAGGTCTCTGAGCCTCAGATAAGATCACAGTCCTGGCTTAACACCTGATTTCAGCATGATGAGGCCCTCGGCAGAGGACTCAGCTAAGCCATGCCTGGAATCCTGCTCCAAAAAAACTGTGAGATAAATAAAGTCTCTTGTTTTAAGCCACTAAACTAGTGCTAATTCATTAAGCAGCAACAGAAAACTAACATAAAATCAGAATACAAATATAAACTCTAAATGCCCAGAAGTCTTCTGTATTTTATTTTTGTGCATAAAAGATTCCCAGTAAACTAAGAGCTAATAGGTGATCAATTTACCTTAACACTGCATTTATGTATTTACTCATCACGAGAGAATGAACTCTTCTACCTTAAATGTCTCAGTTTAACTTCCAAGGATGTGGCTGTTGTATTTGTCTGTCTTGGCAATTTTAACACAAAAAATCTTTCCAAATTATAATATACACTTCCTATTCTTTTTAATAAAGAGTTTAGGGAACAAAACTTTACTCTTTAATGGTCCACCAGACTGAGTCCAGCACAACTAGATGGTGCCTGGCTACCATCAATGACTACTCTGACAAGAATCACAATAGAAGGTCCCAGACAGAGCTGGAGAAAAATGTAGAACAAAATTCTAACTCACAAAAAAAAGCCAGACTTACTGGCCTGACAGAGACTGCAGAAATCCAAGAGGATGCTCCCAGATACTCTTTTAAGCTCAGTAATGAAGTCACTCCTGAAGTTCACCCTTCAGCCAAAGATTAGACAGGCCCATAAAACAAAACAAGACCGAAGGGGCACACCAGCCCAGGGGCAAGGACTAGAAGGTACAAGGGGACAGGAAAGCTGGTAAAAGGAAATCCAAGGTCAAGAAGGGGGGACTGCTGACATGTCATGAGACTGGTAACCAATGTCACAAAACAGTATGTGTACTAATTGTTTAAAGAGAAGCTAGTTTGTTCTGTAAACCTCCATCTAAAGTACAATTTAAAAAAAAAATTACTCTTGATGTTTACCCTATCATATTTAATATAAATTATTGCATGAAAAAAAGATTTTCTTTTTTTTTTAATTACATGGGCAGAATAGAAAATATGGAACTAGAACCCAAGACAACTGAGATCTTAATCTGACAATAATCTTACTCTGACAATAACCACCAGCTTTGGGGCTGCCTTGTCATTCAATCTCTCTGGTGGGCCTCAGTTTGCTTATGTCTCATATTAAGACCAGATTTCTCCCAGGTGAATATCAGTGAGACAAAAGACTGTCTGGGGATGGGGAGGTAAGATATTATCATCATGAGAGGCAGAGGAAAGGGGACAAGTTCAAACTGCATGCTTGGCTCCCTTCCCATAAACAGAGATCTTTGTATGAGCCCTCCAGGGTATATGTCGGCACCCACCATGCATACACACACTCACATCCACTTGTCCCATTCCCCTTGCTCAGTGAATCACTTGGTGCAAGCCACTCTCATCAGGGCCACTCTCACCACTCTTATGTGTCATATCTACCCCTCACATGTGTAAAGGCAGAAAAAAGGTTCAAAGAAATAGTGATATGAGAGGTCCTCTAAAGTTTACTGCAACTCTGAAATTCTGCTTTTATTTACTGTGCTGTATAAATCAAGATCCTGAAGCTTTAAGACTAATAATCAGTTCTTGGCTACTAAGCTTTTAAAATTCTAAATTTTTTTTTCTCTGTACTAGTGAAAGTTTTAAATTTCTTATGCTCTCCATTTAGCAATCTCTAATAACTCATATCCACTCTATAATTTGTTGCTTCAAATTAATTTTAAGTTGTTTTATATATGTGTATCTATACATATATATACACATATACACATACGTAAAATACACACACATGACAGATTCTGAGGTTCTTCTATAAAACCCAAAATCAAACCCATTGTCATCAACTCGATTCCAACTCATAGTGACCCTATAAGACAGAGCAGAACTGCCCCAAACGGTTTCCAAGACTATAATAATTCCCCCCTCCCCCCCGCCTTGGTGAGCGTCAGGAGTGACTTCTTACTGAGTTAAAAGGGTGTCCAGGTGCCATATTTTCAGGGTTTCTCCAGTATGCCAGGTCAATTAAGCCTGGTCTTCTTTTTTGTGTGTGTGAATTCGAATTTTGTTCTACATTTTTCTCATGCTGTGTCCGCGATCCCTCCATTGTGATCCCCACCAAAGCAGTCGGTGGTGGCACCAGACACCATCCAGTTGTTCCAGGCTCAGTCTGGTAGAGACTGTGGTAGTTGTGGTCCACCAGTCCCCTGGACTAACCCTTCCCCGTGTCCTTGGTCTTCTTCATTCTCCCTTGCTCCAGGTAGATGGGACCAGCAGATGTATCCTAGATGGCTATTCGCAGGCTCCCAAGACCCTAGTCACTACCCAGCACAGCTGGATGCAGAACATCTCCATAGACCATGTTATGTCAATTGAGGCAAATGTCCCCTGAGACCATGGTCCCCAGCACTTAGCTCAGTAGCTCGGTCTCTCAGGGCGTTTTGATATGTCTGTGAAGCTTCTATGACTTTGCTCTGGTCAAGCTGTGCCAAGGCTGTACAGAAGCAGACTTTACAGAAGGAGACTGCCACATCTTTCTCCCACAGAGCAGCTGGCTAGTGGATTCCAACCTCTGATCTTTCAGGTAACAGCCACACGCTTAACTACTGCGTCACCAGGGCTTCCTCTATGAATGGACTATCAAATGTAGTTCCTTCCGAGTCTCCAGCTACATTACTAGTAGCTGAAGTTGTTGAGAAATAATCTCTGAATAAGATAGCAATATATTTTTGTTTATTTTAAGGACTTTTTTTTTTAATGTTCTTCCACTAAAACTGGGAAAACCATTTAAGGAATCACACTGTCTTAAGTAATCCAAAGTAATCCAACAAATATTTACTGAACATCTACTACATGTCTATGGGACTGAGCTGAGCATTATCAGTGTTTAATAGTAAACAAGAAAAGGTTCCTTTTTTTTTAAATAATGTGAGGTATCAAAATAGATCAGTGAGCTTTAAACAACAAACATGCATTAATGTTATGATGTATAAAAGTAGGCAAAACCTAGTTACCAAAGCTATAGGACTCCCTCATCTTTTCTTGGTAAGAGGGTGGCACACAAGAGAGGGGATACAGGAGAACCAAGAACAGAATTAGAGAAGTTCCTTCTTCCTTTTAAATATTTAATGAATAGTTCCTTAAAGTTCCTGCTCCTGATGTCCTGCAATTTAAACAAGATAAAACAAGCCATTCCAATAACCACACTAAAATACAAAATTTTTTAAGTGGCAAATGTAACACTGCTGTAAGTTTATAGTAGATACATATTACACTGGCAGTGAATTAGGAGAATCATAAAAGGGTTCATGAGAAGATGATATTCGAGCTGAGCTTTAAAAACTCAGTAGGATTCTAGAAGTCAATAGGGTCAGTTAAGCAAATTCCAGATATGGGGAAAAAGCCAGACCAAAGGCAGAGAAGACCACAGCACAGTAGAGAGTAATCAGTAATCTTGTTCGGATACAACACAGAGTGCTAGAGAACTACGTTGATACCAGACTGTGGTATCAACCCGATGCAGTAGATAGAGGGAAAGGAGCTACTGACTGTTTGCAGAAAAGTAAATGACATGAAAGAAATTATACTTTAATACAGTTAGAAACTCTAAGAAATAATGCATACTGTAGATTAAAGGGAGAAATAATAATAATAAAAGAGTTACAAGACTGCAATATGCAACAGTGGAGAGGTAGTTAATCTATGTAATTAATTGTTTTTAACCACACAGCACCCTGATTTTCTCCATAAAGGCGCCCCTCCTAGTCTAGCAAAATGCCAGTTATAATCTTCTCAAACAATTCATACAAAGAACTTTAATAATTCTACAGAACTTATTACATGAGATTACAGAACTTACTTCTCTCATCCAATGTGCCTATCCACCCCAAAGCAACCTTTAGAGTTATGAGAATTTTTCTCTTTTTTTTGTAAGTCTGGGTTGCTGCCACTATCAAAAACCAAAAGAAGAAAGAAAAACATGCAATTGCTAGCCTCATACAATCTTCAATATAAAAACATAACTTCAATGACTGGTACAGAGAAAAAGAACCTCAATAACCTGACAGTTTAAAGGATAACCATGAAGCTACTTGATTATATCAATGGCAAATCAAAATTTAAAGTAGAGGTAAATTTATTACTTTTTAAAAACATATTTGTTTTACATATATATGTATGTATGCATGTATTTGTTTAGTTCATTTATATCTTATGACGACTTCTAAAAGTCATCTCTGTCAGACCTAAAACAGAAACTATTTTGGCACCTTTCAGCTAAGTTATTTATGGATATTTTTAGCTAATAAGTACTAAGAACAGCACATAGCTGTCAAATTCCAAAGATTAGTATCAAAATGGAAGTTGTTCCCTTAATACTTCCTATAATCAACGGCAAAACCAAACCAAAACAAACTCATTGCTGTGGAGTTGATTCCTGCTCATAGCAACCCTACAGGCCAGAGTAGAACTGCTCCACAGGGTTTCCAAGGAGTGGCTGGCTGGTGGATTCGACCAGTCAACCTTTTGGTTTGCAGCCAAGCTCTGAACCACTGTGACACCAGGGCTCCTCAAAATGAAAGTGGTTCCCTTAATAGTTCCTACCAAAAACAAAACTAAAACCAAACCCAGTGCCGTCGGATCGATTCTGACTCACAGCCGCCCTATAGGACAGAGTAGAACTGCCCCATAGAGTTTCCAAGGAGCGCCTGGTGGATCCCAACTGCCAGCACTTTGGTTAGTAGCTATAGCACTTAACCACTACGCCACCAGGGTTTCCATAGTTCCTACAGTCAGTGGCAAACCTAAGATCAAATCTATACTGAGCTACCTATTTTTAATCACAAACTCAGAAGAAATTTAAATTATTTTCCCAGGTATAGGAATACTGTGCTTGTTTGTTGCTTCACTGACGCAAAGACAATGTAATGAGAGCTGAGTTAGGCCTCTGAGAACAAGCCAGGATACAGATCCAGCTCTGGATATTAATTAGTGTTAGTATAACTAATGATTTATTCTTTGAGCAGAGTCATATTTCCACATGCAAGTATAAGATAATGTTTCCTGCAGTTACATGCTAGATGCTTTACATCTAAACATATTTTTCAAATAAGAAGCTTCACTAACTGTTAAATAAAACAACGCGTTACACATTTAAATCTATTTCATCTACCATATTTTTATGTAAATAAGGCACATCTTTTACGTTTGTTTGCCAACTGCGCCCCACCCCAAAGTATTTTTGTAAGCACCACTATGCCAACTTTTTTACGTGTTGCTATAAAAAGGATAGAGTGACTCCAGCTGATAAAAGGTTGCTTATATAGATGTGTGGAATGAAAACATTTTACACAAATGTGCAAAAACACATGCAAATATACACCTAAAATGTTTTGTGAGTCTGCATTACAGAGTGGCTAGCAATGCAGTCATCAATTATTAGCTGTTGGATTCTTGGTCACTATTTTGAAGTTACGACTATTTTTTTTAACCACTCATACCATAAGACAAATCTATTCTGTGGAAAACACATATCATAGAAGACAATATATATTTTCCTAAAGTATGTGCATTAGTTTATTACAGCCGAACAAATTATATTTGTCAATTAACTCCCCTTCAGTTAGAAGAAGCTAATAATATGTTATATTTTACTGCCCCTTAAACTGTTAAATAAGTTGCATTTTCCAAATACACACTTGAGTGTACTCAGATCTTTAATTTTAAGAAAATCTAAAGTAAATTAAATACATTCTTGGCAATGCAAAACTTAGTTCATAACATGAATTATCTCCTCTTTTGTTTTCTACATTCAGATTTTCATTAACAAAATCCAGTTGAAGTAAACCATATTTTATTCTAAGGCCCTATCGTCACAACTTGTTTTATGTACAACGAAAACTCCAGAACTCAAATTTCAAACATGGACTTTCAAATAAAATCCTACAATATAAAATTTCTTACTTTGTAATCCTGCCATTTTTCTTTAAGAATCATTCATAGGAAAACACAACATTTATAACATATTTTATGCAATAACTCATCATTTTGATGAATTCTTATAGTTATCACTGAGAAGTCAAGACCCATGCTAAGCGCCAGGGATCCAAAGATGAATCAAGACATGATCGTTGTCCTTCAGAACCTCAGAGTCTAATAAGAGGTGAAAGACAAGCAATTATAAAATGATGTGGGAAGACCTATGACAAAGACAATATACAAGTGGTACGCAAGTAGAGATGCTGGAAATTAATGCTACCAGGAGAGAGGAAGCAGCCTACAAAAATTTCATAGAGGAGGTAATATGAACTGGATAGATGCAGAGGAAAGGGCAGTGAGTGAAGAAAGCACTTCAGGCAGAGTCACAAAGACTGTAAACTATAAAAGCCCATGAATATGTTTAGGAGGTAAAAAGATCTGAGGGATTATTTGCTCACTGATCCCTACGGGAGGCAAAGAAGCTAAGTAGGACAACTCCTGGGTTTTGGCTTGGATGACTTAAGGAAACACAAAATAAAGGAAGATCTGAGGGGCACAGATTTCAAGTGCACTGAGTTAGAAGGAATAACTAGGTGGGAACATCCAGTAGAAGGTTACAGAGTAGTTTTGGAACTTAAGAAGGAAGTCTACACAGGGATATGTATGGACTAAATCACCATCTCAAGGGTGGTAATTAAAAATAGGATAATGAATAAAATACTCAGGGAAAACTTGTCCTCAAGTGGAAGAGCAAAGGGTTCAGGATAAAGCCCTGAGAAACAGCAACATTTAGAAACAACAGTAAGAGCTGCTTAAAAAATTACTGAAATAAATTAAAAATATGGTGCCAGGTCTCTCAGGTTTCCACACATTAGTGCCTATATTATTAATAGAATATAAACTGGTCACAGTCCCACTGAAAAAGAGAGCTCCCGTACATCACTGCTGAGTAGGCTTGCAACACGCATGTGCAACTTACAGTTTCAGGCTGGGCTCTCAACTCTGAGTAGTCATTTGACAGTTACCTTAAGTATGTACTCATAGCTAAAAAAATTCTGAAACTAGATAATGTCTGGCACTTTGAGGAATCAGTGACATACTTAATATCTAATATTTAAAATATTTTATACACCTTCTCAAGGTTATAGAAGCTCCAAAGACACACCCAAGCTCCCTGAAGAACCCAAGTACTGGCTGTGGGGACCGTGGTCTCAGGGAACAGGCAGTTCGGTGGGCAAAACACAGTTTATAAAGAAAATGTTCCAGATTCTTTTTTGCTAAGTAGCATCTAGGATCTTAAAAGCTTGTGAGCGGCCATCTAAGATACTCCACTAGTCTCACCTCATCTGGACCAAGGGACAGTGAAGAAAACCAAACACACAAGGGAAAGATTAGTCCAAAGAAATGATGGACCACAACTACCACAGCCTCCACCAGACTGAGACCAGCACAACTAGATGGTGCCTGGCTACCACCAATGACTGCTCTGACAAGGATCACAACAGAGCGTCCCAGACAGAGCTGGAGAAAAACGCAGAACAAAATTCTAACTCACAAAAAAAGACCAGAATTACTGGCCTAACAGAGACTGCAGAAATCCCAAGAGTATGGCCCCGGATGTCCTTTTAGCTCAGAAATTAAGTTACTCCTGAGGTTCACCCTGCAGCCAAAGATTCGACAGGCCCATAAAACAAAACAAGACTAAAGGGGCACACCAGCCCAAGGGCAAGGGCTAGAAGGCAGGAGGGGACAGGAAAGCTGGTAATAAAGAACCCAAGGTCAAGAAGGGACAGTGTTGACATGTTGAGGGATTGATAACCAATGTCATAAAACAATATGTATACTAAGTGTTTAATGAGGACCTAGTTCGTTCTGTAAACCTTCATCTAAAGTACAATAATAATAATTTTAAAAAAGAAGGAAAATCTTTTATATGCCTTCAATATTGCTTTCTGGTTTGGAAAAATCAGAAAAGGAAAGCGAAACCCACTGCCATGGAGTCGATTTTGACTCATAGCAACCCTACAAGACAGAGTAGAACTGCCCCGTAGAGTTTCCAAGGAGCGCCTGGCAGATTTGAACTGCCGACCTTTTGGCTAGCAGCCGTAGCACTTAACCACTACACCACCAAGCAAAATCAAGAACTAGAGAAAAGTAAGAAAAATTTTGACTTTTTTCCCCCCCAGAACACTATCTCTGCTTTGGTCAGGGAAACTAAATTAACCAGTAGTAAACTGATTGGTTACTATTCCTCCTACGTATTTAAAGTTTCTTCAGTGAACTCATATTCACAACACAATACAAAAATGGAAAATAGACTAAAACTATGTCCAAATTCTATCACTAGTGTATATCCTTAGTGTATGAGTAAATAACACTACTCAATCATAAAGTATAGAAAAACTATGAAGCTAGACAATTCCAAATAATTTAAAAGAAGCATTAAAAGAAGGTGGAAGGAATACACAGAGTCACTATACCAAACAGAATTGGTCTACGTTCAACCATTTCAGGAGACAGCATATGATCTAGAATCGAGGGTACTGAAGGAAGAGGTCCAAGCTGCACCGAAGATGCTAGCGAAAAACAAGACTAAAGGAATTGACAGAATACCAACTGAAGTGTTTCAACAAACAGATGCAGCGCTGGAGGTGCTCACTCCTCTATGCCAAGAAATCTGAAAGACAGCGACTGGAAGAGATCCATATTTGTACCCATTCCAAAGCAAAGTGATCCAACAGAATGCAGAAATTATCAAACAATATCATTAATATCACACTCAAGAAAAATTCTGCTAAAGATAATTCAAAAGTGGTTGCAGGAATACATCGACAAGAAACTGACAGAAATTCAAGCCAGATTCAGAAGAGGACATGGAACGAGGGATATCATTGCTGATTTCAGATGGATCATGGTCAAAAGCAGAGAATATCACAAAGATGTTTACCTGTGTTTTACTGACTATGCAAAGGCATTCGACTATGCGGATGATAACAAATAATGGATTGTGTGGAGAAGAATGAAAATTGCAGAACTCTTAATTGTACTCATGAGGAACCTGTACATAGGCCAAGAGGCAGCTGTTCAAACAGAACAAGGGAATACTGGGTGGTTTAAAGTCAGCAATCAAAACCAGGAAAGATACAAGAACAGTATGTGGGCAGCAAAAAGAAGAAAAAGATTTCTCAAAAATGCAAGCACTAATGAATATCACAGAGCCCTGGTAGCACAGCGTTCAGCTGCTAACCAAAAGGCTGGAAGTTCTAATCCACCAGCCGCTCCTTGGAAACCCAATAGGGCAGTTCTACTCTATCCTATGGGGTCGCTATGAGTCAGAATCGACTTCACTGCAGTGGTTTTTTAATATGTATCACTATGCTAGAGGAATGCCCCTGGTATTTCCACATCAATCCTATTTACTCACATTTGACAAATCTAACAAGGTAGGTGAGTAATCTATTTTCCCAGAACATAAAAAATTAGAGATGTCTACTGGTCTCATAATGGTTCTTTCTCAGATAAATGCCCTTCGTTTATATATATAAGGGAACAGGGCCCCTGCAGCCATGTTTTTAATGACCATCCCCTACCCCTTGGCTAAAGCTGACTGAATAGGGGAAAGGGTGTGGTCTGATCCAAATTAGGCTTATCAGTTTCCTTCTCCTAGGAATCTACAGCTGGGATTCAAAGGCAATCACACAGTCTGTGCAAATAATTGTAATGAAAGGAAATATAATAAGTAGCTACAAGGGAAACCATGTGTACATAAAAGCCAAGAAAGAAGAGGTACGAGTGTATGCCAGGAAAGCAGGAAATAAGAGGCCATTTGATACCAGAAAGTCAGCAGCTGCCAAAGTTACTCTACCTTTGGACCTGCTATGTTCCTGCCCTTTCATTCCTCAGATTCTCCTGGTTCTTGTTGGCTTAAATCAGTACAGTTGGATTCTGTTATTTACAACTAAATGATATGTAATTAAAACATATAATGACCCCAAGCCATCAAGAAAATTCCATATGTTCTATCTACTAAAGCAGAAGGCATGTTATGGGGACTCAACTAAAGTAGAGCTTAGAGGATTATATATAGCTATACATGCTTAGATCAGAAAAGAAGAAAAGGTTAAAATCGATGACCTAAGTATCCACCTTAACAAGTTAGAAAAGAAAGAGTATATAAAACCGAAAGCGAGAAGAGAAAATAATAAAGATAAAAGCAGAAAACAATGAAATAAAAGACTGACAAAGTCAACAAATTAGCCAATTTTTTGACTCAATGAACACTAATGACTGAAGACCGGACAAGTTGTGGGACAACACCAAGGACATCACGCATAAAGAAAGCAAGAGGTCATTAAAAAAAAAGGGCAGGAGAGAAAGAAAAGACCAAAATGGATGTCAGAAAAGACTCTGAAACTTACTCTTGAATGTAGAATAGCTAAAGCAAAAGGAAGAAACGATGAAGTAAAAGATCTGAACGGAAAATTTCAAAGAGTGGCTAGAGAAGACAAAGTAAAGTATTACAATGAAATGTGCAAAGACCTGGAGTTAGAAAATCAAAACGGAAGAACATGCCCAGCATTGCTCAAGCTAAAAGGACTAAAGAAAAAAAACGCAAGCCTCGAGATGCGATACTGAAGAATTCTACAGGGAAAATATTAAACGATGAAGGAAGCATCAAAAGAAGACGGAGGGAATACAGAGTCACTGTACCAAAAAGAACTGGCCAACATTCAACCACTTCAGAAGGCAGCATACGATGAAGAACCAATGGTACTGAGGGAATTAGTCCAAGTTACACTGAAGGTGCTGGCAAAAACCAAGGCTCCAGGAATTGGTGGAATACCAGCTGAAATGCTTCAACAAACAAATGTAATGCTGGAAGCATTCATTTATGCTAAGACATTTTGAAGACAACTGCCTGGCCAACCAACTGCAAGAGATCCAAGTTTGTTCCCATTCCAAAGAAAAGTGATCCAACAGAAGGCAGAAATTATCAAACAATATCATTAATATCACACACAAGTAAAATTTTGCTGAAGATAATTCAAAAACATCTGCAACAGAGCATCAACAGGGAACTACCAGAAATTCAAGCCAGGTACAGAAGAGAATGTGGAATGAAGAATATCATTGCTGATGTCACTGCAACCTTTCGCCATACTTATTCAATCAGTATGTGAGCAAATAATCCAAGTAGCTGGACTATATGAAGAAGAATGCTACATCAGGATTGGAGGAAGACTAATTAACAACCTGCAACACGCAGTTGACACAATCTTGCTGGCTGAAAGTGAAGAGAACTTAAAGCACCACTAAAGATCAAAGACTACAGCCTTCAGTATGGATTATACCTCAACAAAAAAAAATTTTTTTTTAAATCCTCAGAAGTGGACCAACAACCAATATCATGATAAGCTGTCAAGGGTTTCATTTCATTTTGATCCACAATCAACATCCATGGAAGCAACAGTCACGAAATCAAACAACATATTACGCTGGGCAAATGTGCTACAAAAGATCTCTTTAAAGTGTTTAGAAAAAGCAAAGATGTCACTTTGAGGACTAAGGTGGGCCTGACATAAACCATGGTATTTTCAATTGCCTCACAAGCATGCGAAAGCTGGACAATGAATAAAGAAGACCAAAGAAGAATTGATGCATTTAAATTATGGCGCTGGCAAAGAATACTGAACATACCACGGATAGCCGGAAGAACGAACACTTTGTCTTGGAAGAAGTACAGCCAGAATGCTCTTTAGAAGCAAGGACAGTGAGACTTTGTCTCACATACTCTGGACATGTTATCAGGAGGGACCAGTTCCTGGAGTAGACATCATGCTTGGTAAAGTAGAGCGTCAGTGAAAAAGAGGAAGACCCTCAACGAGATGGATGGACACAGTGGATGCAACAATGGGTTTAAACATTAGCAACAATTGTGAGGATGCACAGGACAGGGCAGTGTTTCATTCTCGTCCTTTTGGTTGCTATGAGTTGGAACCATCTTCATGGCACCTAACAATAACATGACCAATTTGATGCAATAAATTTGATAATATAAATCAAATGGAAAAACTTCTTGAAAGGTACAAATTACCCAAACTTATATAAGAATAAGAAATCTGAATAGCCCTATAGCAACTAAATATATTGAATCCATAATAAAAAATCTTCCTACAAAGAAAATTCTAGGCCCAGATGGCTTCACTAGTGAATTCTATTCAACATTTAAGAAAAAGTAACACCAATCCTATCGTTGTTGTTGGGGACGATCAAGTCAGTTCCAACTCATAGTGACCCTACATACAACAGAACGAAACACTGCCCAGTCCTGGTCTATCCTCACAATCATTGCTATGTTTGAGCCCATTGTTGCAGCCATTATACCAATCCATTCCTATATGAACACTTTAAGAAAACAAAAGAGGAGGAAACTTTACTACTCATCTTATTTGCCAGTATTACATTGTATCAAAACAAGACAAAGATATTACAAGAAAACTAAAGACCATTATGCCTCATTAATACAGAATAAAATCCTTTTACAAAACACTAGCAAATCAAATCCAGAAATATATACAAAGGACAACATACCATGACCAACGGGGATTTGTCTAGGAATGCGAAGTTGGTTTAACATTTTAAAATCAATCAATGTAACTCATCATATTAACAGGCTAAAGAAGAAAAGTTATATGATGACCTTAAGCACCTTAATGCAGAAAAAGCATCTGATAAAACTCTAGCAAATCAGGAATAGAGGGGGTGTCATGGATTGAATTATGTCCCCCCTCAAAAAATGTGTGTATTAACTTGGTTAGGCCATGATTCCCAGTATTCTGTAGTTGTCCTCCATTTTGTGATTGTAATTTTATGTTGAGAGCATTAGGATGGGATTATAACACCACTCTTACTCAGGTCACATCCCTGATCCAACGTACAGGGAGTTTCCCTGGGGTGTGGTGTGCACCACCTTTTCTCTCTCAAGACAGAAAATGAAAGGGAAGCAAGCAGAGAGTTGCGGACTTTATACCACCAAAAAAGCAGCACGAAGAGCAGAGCACATCCTTTGGACCTGGGCTCCCTACACCTGATGAGCTCCTTGACCAGGGGAAGACTGAGGACAAGAAATCTTCCTCCAGAGCTGACAGAGAGGGAAAGCCTTCCCCCGGAGTTGACACCCTGAATTTGGACTTGTAACTTCCTAGACTGTGAGAGAATGAATTTCTCTTTGTTAAAGCCACCCAGACTTGTGGTATTTCTGTTATAGCAGCACTAGATAACTAAGAAAGAGGGTAACTTGTTCATTCTGAATAGTATCTGTTAAATACCTACAGCTAATGCCATACTTGGACCCTGGTGGCATAGTGGTTAAGAGCTACACTGCTAACCGAAAGGTTGGCAGTTCGAATCCACCAGGCATTCCTTGGAAACTCTATGGGGCAGTTCTACTCTGTCCTACAGGGTCACTATGAGTCAGAACTGACTCAGTGGCAACAGGTAATGGAAATGTCATACTTAATGGCAAAAGATTGAATGCTTCTCCCCTGTAACTGAGAGCAAGCCTCTCCTACTCTCACTTCTTCTGCTTAACAGTACAATGAAGCAAGAAAAATAAGTAAAAGACATTCTCTAAAATGAAGAAAGATGTTACTTCAAAGAAAAATTGACAATTATTTGTTACTAACAATAAAATTCAAGCTGCCAGGTGGAAATTAAAATTTTGTCAAATTTGTATATGGTACCATGACATCAACAACTTCCCAATAAAGACTTTGCTAAGATCAGCAGTATACTAACTTAATTTTGTATAATGAAATGTGTCAATATTTGAAATATCTATATAACTCAGTGAATCAGTATTTTCTAAATGACAAATAAATATTGTTACAAAATCACACATAGCTAAATGATCCATTCAAAGTACAATGGATTTTAACGCTAGAATGGAGAAACCTCCTTGATAGAGATTCCGTTTCTACAATGTACGCAACCTTTCAGTTCTGGTGTCGTATTATTCATAATTTGTAAGTTAATTAATTAGCCATGGTTGACAAGGCTGTGAGTTAAAATCTTGTTTCTGAGAATATAAACTGATATATTTTTGGAGGAAAATTGCCCTATATTTTTCAAAGCAAGCAAAAATATGCATAACATGATGTTCAAGCTATACTGTTTCTAACAGTAAAAAAAAAAACCTGGAAATTAAGTATTCATCAACCCTGGACTAAACAAATTATATCACACCCATTCTATGGAATACAATACAGTCTCTTTACCTTTGGAGAAAACTGCGGAAGATAAATTTTTACTATTTATGTCTTATAATTCTGAACTGACTTTGCTCATCTGGGTATAACAAACATACATTATTTTTAAAATAAAATGCATTAAATAAGTTATTAAATGAACAAATGAATAGAAAAAATACTAAAAAGAAAAACCAGAAAGCTAACAAAGATTCCTAGAGGATGATTTCTACTGTTTAATATGTTTTTAACTTTTCTAGACTTTTATGGTGAACACATACTATTTATACAATCAGGGGGAAAAGCACATTTGAAAATTCTTCTGGAACCACAAATAAAAGCTTAAACTAGAAAAATTCAATTGATTGATTCCGTATAACAACCTTAATTGAGCAGCTACTTCTGAAACTAATGTTCAAAGTTACATAGCCTTATCTCTACTCTTATGAACCTATTTTCATTCTGAAGCTCCTAGGAACAAAGAATACTATCCCTGACTCTGTGAGCATCTATTATGAAAGTCTGGCTTCCTTTCCCTCCCCACCACACCTTTCTAACAGAAGAATAGATTAGTTCTAAGGCCCAGATTTACTCTGCCTCACTTTGCTTAAGCTATTCTAATGTTACATTTGAAAATTCTCTACCCTACCACTGTCATCCAACTTGTCAACTTTTTTTATTTTTACTCAACATTCAAGTCTCCACTTTTCAAACTATCCCCAATAAGCATGACTTAAAATTCATAACATTCACACTGACATTCTCACAGGTAAGGAACTGGTATGCATGAGTAATCTGCTTATGGCAGGCTTTCAAATAAGCAGATTCATTTTCAGAAGAAGAATTACTGTATACCTAATATGGCACATTCAAATTATATACATAATATACCTTTGGGTTCTTAAAATAATGGTGAGAAAGATCATTAAAGGAAACAAAAGGGAAATGTTCCAATTTTCTCCAAAATTTATTTTCATTAAATGATTTCGATATCTCTCAAAATTAGGTATCTTGATCTCATCCAACACAGCTGAAATTCCATAAATAGCACTACATTCAATTGAGTAAATTAAACGAATGTTTAATCTCCAATTTTAATGAAAGTGCCTAAGATTTATCATTCAACATAATTTTACACTAAAATTTGACTCATTAGCACTGATTTTTTTGATGGGGTTAAAAAAAAAATGTCTCCCACAACCAAGTGGGATTCATACCAGTATGCAAGGATGGTTCAACGTTAGAAAATCAATCAACATAATCCACCACATAAATAAAACAATCACATGATCATCTCAATCAATGTGGAAAAGGCATTCAACAAAGTCCAACACCCATTCCTAATAAAAATTCTTAAAAAAATAGATATAGAAGGGAAATTCCTCTACATAATAAAGGGCATCTATACAAAACCAATAGCCAACATCATTCTTAATCAAGAGAGGCTGAAAACATTCCCCTTCAGAACAGGAACAAGACAAAGATGCCCTTTATCACCACCTCTATTTAACATTGTGCTGGAAGTCCTAGCTAGACCAATAAGGCAAGAAAAAGAAATAAAGGGCATCGAAATTGGTAAGGAAGAAGTTACACTGTCCCTATTTGCAGATGATATGATACTATATACAGAAAGCCCAAACGACTCCATGAGAAAACTAGTGGAACTAATAGAAAGATTCAGCAGAGTACCAGGATACAAGGCAAACATACAAAAATCAGTTAGATTCCTATACACCAATAAAGGATGAAAAGGAAATCAGGAAAACAATGCCATTTATAATAGCCCCTAAAAATACAAAATATTCAGGAACAAATCTAACCAGGGATATAAAAGACCTATACAAAGAAAACTGCAAAACTCTACTGCAAGAAACCGGAAGACATCTACATAAATAGAAAAACATGCCATGCTCACGGATAGGTAGACTCAACATTGTAAAAATGTCAATTCTATCCCAAGCAGTCTACAAATACAAAGCAATTCTGATCCAAATACCAACAGAATTCTTTAAAGAGATGGAAAAACTAATCACTAACTTTATATTTTATATGGAAAGGGAAGGGGCCCCGGATAAGTAAAGTACTACTGAAGAAGAAGAATAAAGTAGCAAGAGTCACATTACCTGACCTCAGAACCTACCATACAGCTACAGTTGTCAAAACAGGGTGGAACTGACACAATGACTGATACATTCACCAAACGAAAAGGATCAGTCCATCAAACGGGGAAAAGACAGTCTTTTTAACAAATAGTGCTGGCGAAACTAGATGTCCATCACACACAAAAAAAGAAAGAAACAGGATCCATACCTCACACTATACACAAAAACTAATTCAAAATGGATCAAAAGACCTAAATATAAAACCAAAAACTATAAAGATCATAGAAGAAAAAACAGAATCAACACTAAAGGCCTTAATACACAGCATTAGCAGGCTATAAACCATAACTAGCAACAGAGAAACTTTAGAAGATAAGCTAGATAACTGGGATCTTCAAAAAATAAATACTTAAGCTCATCTAAAGAGTAAAAAGAGAACCTACAGACTGGGGGAAAAAAAATTGGCTATGAAAAATCTGACAAAATTCTAATCTCTAATATCTAAAATCTATAGGAAAATCCAACACCTCTCCACAAAAAGACAAATAATCCACTTAAAATACAGGCAAAGGAAATGAAAAGACACTTCACCAAAGACATTCAAGCAGCTAACAGACACATGAGGAAATGCTCACAATCACTAGCCATTAGAGAAGTGCAAATCAAAACCACAATGGTATACTACCTCACCCCAGCATTACTGGCATGAATCAAAAAACAAAATATCAAAATGTTGGAGATTGGAACCCTTATGCACTGTTGGTGGGAATGAAAAACAGTACAAACATTTTGGAAAATGATACGGCACTTCCTTACAAAGCTAGAAATAGAAATACCATATGATCCTGCAATCCCACTCCTAGGAATATATTCTAGAAAAATAAGGGCAGTCACACGAACAGACATATGCATATCCATGTTCACTGCAGTATTGTTCACAATAGCTAAAAGATGGAAACAACCTAGATGCCCATCAACAGATGAATGGATAACAAACTATGGTACATACACACAATGGAACACTACACAAAAAACAATGATGAACCTGCTAAGCATCTTACAACATGGATGAATCTGGAGGGCATTATGCTGAGCGAAAAAAGTCAGTCACAAAAGGATAAATTTTGTATGAGACCACTACTATAAAAACTCATGAAAAGATTTACATACACAAACAAACAATCGTTGATGGTTACCTGGGAGGGATGGGGTGGGGGCGGAAAAACACTAAACAGACAATAGATAAATGGTAACTTTCGTGAAGGGTAAGACAGTACACAATACTGGAGAAGCCAGCACAACTTTTACGAGGCAAGGTCAGGGAGGCTCCATAGTCACATCCAAACTCCCTGAGGGGCCGAATTACTGAGCTGTGGGCTGTGGGGACCATGGTCCCAGGGAACATCTAGTTCAACTGGCATAACACGGCTTATAAAGAAAATGCTCTACATTCTACTTTGCTGAGTAGCGTCTAGGGTCTTAAAAGCTTATGAGCAGCCCTCTAAGATACTCCACTGGTCTCACCTCATCTGGAGCAAGGGACAATGAAGAAAACCAAACACACAAGGGAAAGATTAGTCCAAAGGACTAATGCACCACAACTAGTATAGTCTCCACCAGACTCAGTTCAGTACAACTAGATGGTGCCTGGCTACCACCATAGACTGCTCTGACAGAGATCACAATGGAGGGTCCTAGAGAGAGCTGGAGAAAAATATAGAACAAAATTCTAACTCACAAAAAAAACACCAGACTTACTGGTCTAACAGAGACTGGAAAAACCCCAAGAGTATGGCCCCCGGACACCCTTTCAGCTCAGTAACGAAATCACTGGTGATTTTCACCTTTCAGCCAAAGATTAGACAGGCCCATAAACAAAATGAGATTATTGAGGCACACCAGCCCAGGGACAACGACTAGCAGGCAGGAGGGTGCAGGAAAGCTGGTAACAGAGACCCCAAGTTCGAGAAGGGAAGGGAGAGCGTTGACATGTCAAGGGGTTGATAACCAATGTCACAAAACAATATGTGTACTAATTAATTGTTTAATGAGAAGCTAGTTTGTTCTGTACACCTTCATCTAAAGTACCATAAAATAATAATAAAAAATAAAATAAAAAAAGGTAGTCTAACTCTAAATCACTCTTTGAGATCCAGATTGTTTTATGAATTGATAATTGCAGTAACTTCTTAGATGATTATTAAGTATTTCAAGAGAAATTTAGTGTCACTGAAGTATAGACTCAAGAGATATTAAAAAAAAAAGTCAAGAATGTAAAGCAAACATTATAAAGACCAAAGTATAATTTCATTTCCCAGGACAAGTCACGGCAGTTTTCTAACACTGAGCAAACAAATTAAATTGTTAAGAGTTGGAAAAGTTGCAACGAGCAAACTTTGTTGTTAGGGAAGGAGGGGACCCTAAGCAAAACAAAGCAAAACAAAACCACCACAGCAACATAAATATGGTAGGCAAAGCCACAGGAAGAGTTTTTTTTTTTTTTTTTTTTGAAGTTGGAGAGATGAAATAAAAGAGGGCAAGAGAGGAGCCACTCAGAGGAAGGGTAATAAGGGTGTCAAATTACTAGCTGTGTCTACAGATCAAAGTATTCAGCTATTTTGTGGTGTAATTCTACTTGTGGGCAAAGGCAAGCTTTTGCATGTATTTGTTCTTAAATCCAGAGTAATCTACATCTACAGTATAAACTTATCCACACCCCCAACCCGTTGACTCTCAATGTTCTAAAATTATTTTTGTTTGAGACTACTTTAAAAAGGATTTCGCCATTAATTCATGAAAATAAATTCTAATAATTTCTAAAATCCCTACTTTCCAGAAATGCTCACTAGCATCCTAATTTTCAAGAAAAGTTCAAGAATGAATAAGAATACAAAATTCACGTATTAGTTAAAAATACTATCTCACCCTTTAACTCTTCCAAAATTAATTTCACCAAATACTTCATTTTCTATTTCAGCATTCCATTTAAGTGACTCTAAACCACAAAACAACACATAGGCAGAAAGTCTAGCACTCTTAAACACTGCTTAGTGCTTTGTGCCAGAATCTTCCTTTGAAGATCTTGAAGTACTTCTGCTGCTTATATGTGGGTATTAGTTAAGTGTATCATTAAGAGAAATAATGATTTTTCCCCCATTCTCAGGTCCAGAAGTATTCATGCACAGTAATGAATTACCAGTGATAATCCTGCTAAATCTCTGAGGCTGTCTGATATGACATAAATGAACACTATAAAAATTATACAATGATAAATGCATTAATACAAAATTCAAACATACTGACTACTCATTTGGAAAGTACATTCTCGGGGCAGGGGCGGGAAGCAAAAGCAATAACCCATTAAAAAATAAACAGTCCTAGCAATTAGAATGCAAACATGTGCTTATAAAAAGATACATGAGAAGATTATATTTTATCACACTTGCAAAAACAAAATACTTCTACTTCGTAGGAACCTGTACAAACAAGATACTTCTACTTTGTAGGAACCCGTACGATAGGCATGAACAAAAAAGAGGCAAAACCGTAAAAAGCTTTAACGTGAAGGAAATATACAACAAAAAATGTTTCCATTAGTTTTTTCAGTTAGCACAAAATAGCCACTCTCACTTAGATTTAGAGTTTATGTGAACATACCTAAGTTTCCTACCACTGCTGTTAACAAATTGCCACAAACTTAGCGGCTTAAACAGAAATGTATTCTTTAATAGAAGTCTGAAATCAAGTTCGCTGGGTCAAAAAAAGGTGTTGGCAGGGCCGCACTCCCTCTGGAGACTCTAGGGAATATGTCCCTTGCCTCTTCCAGGTTCTTGTGAATACCATCATTCCTTGGCTTATGGCCGCATCACCCCAATCTCTGCCTCCATGGTTATATTGCCTTCTCCTATTGTGTGTGTGTAAAATCTCCCTTTACCTCTCTTTTATAAAGACACTTGTGATTGCATTTTAGGACTTACCTGGATAATCCAGAATAATCTCCCTACATCAAAATCCTTTATTTAACCATATTTTTTTCACAAAGTCTTTGCCATAAGGTGTAACATTTACAGGTTCCAGGGATTATGCTACAGATATCTTTTCGGGGGCTATTTTCAGACTACCAAAATACCGTAAGTCATTTCAATAGCTATAATCTTGCCAAAAAGGCTAAAAATATGGAAATCATATACATTTCATCTCAAATTTTTTTTTAATTTTTTTACATTAGCACTAAAATAAATAAGATGCTCCAAAAATGTAATATTTAAAGTAAAAAGGGAACAACATTAAGACTCTAGAAAGAAAACGTCTAGTAAGCAAAGCCTTAAAAAGTGATTCTTCTTAACAAATTTAGAATACTATTCCTTGAAGCTAAAAAGGTAGTATCATGACAATCCATTTTATTGAAAATTTAAAATTCATTATAAGATCTTACCTCCAGATCCTAACTGCTTGTAGAATCTGTATTCCAAATGTAGCTGTGGTGCTCTGGATTTCATGGGTTCCTAATTTTTTAAAAAAAGAGAGAGAATATTTAAATTATTAAAAGATCACCAGGACCTCATTTCAGATTTCAAAATCCTGGTGTCAAATCTGTAGACTATAATATTCCATTAAGCATCTTTGTCTCTCTAAGGTTACCTACCTACCCATTGCTGTAGAGTTGATTCCCACTCATAGCGGCCCTATAGGACAGAGTAGAACTGCCCTATAGGGTTTCCAAGGAGCAGCTGGTGGATTCAAACTGCCAACCTTTTGGTTAGCATCTGTAGCTCCTAACCACTGCATCACCAGGGTTCTGCTCTAAGTTTAGAGCTATATAAAAATCATTTTTACATTTAGGGTAAAATAAACTGATGCCATAAATATATACATGGTTAAGTGGCTACTAGATCAAGCATTAGGAAATTCTGTTTGACTCACTGCCCCTCAAGAAAAGTACACTCCAAACATTCATGACTGTGATATGGCAGCCCTTATCCCATTTCACCCATTCCCAGAAATTGTCTTCTGAACATGTGTATTTCTGATGTAAAGGTCAAAATCAAGTCAGAGAAAAGTAAGAGAGAACAAAGATGGAGATAGGAACACTATGATAGCAGCAACATGTCTTTTTTAATTTTTAAAATGAGGTATAAGCTACATATAACAAAAAACACAGATCTTGTTAGGTTCACCAGTTTTAACTGCATATATCCCTACAACCACTGTCAACCGCTAACCAAAAGGTCAGCAGTTCAAAATCACCATGGCTCCGCAGCACAAAGATGTGGCCGTCTGCTTCCGTAAAGATTTACAGCATTAGAAATTCTACGTGGTCGCTATAAGTTGGAACTGACTCGAAGGCAGAGGGTTTGGTTTCTGTTTTGTTTTGTTTTTTGTTTTGTTTTGACCACCCCAAACAACCTATAGAACATTTCCCTCCCTCAGAGGTAATCACTTTCTGAGTTCTAATACATTTGGATTAGTTTTACTTGTTCTTGAATTTCACATAAATGGTATCACACAGTACATGTTTTGTATGTGTGTATCTGGCCTTTGTCACTCAACATAATGTTTTTGAGATTCATCCATGCTGTTGCCATAATTTACTGCTTTTTAGTATTGAGTATTACTCCACTGACTGAATACACACAATTTATCTGTTTTCCTATTGGGAACATTTGGATTTCCAGGCTGTAGCTATTATAAATAAAGCTGCTATGAACATTCTTGTGCAAGTCTTAACTTTCATTGCTATTGAGTGGAACTGCTGGATAGTTGCGGGCTTTAAGAAACTGTCAGTTTTCCAAAGTGGTTATGCCATTTTTCACTCACACCAGCAATGTATGAGAGTTTCAGCTGTATTTTTAGCTACTCTAGTGGGTGTGAAATGAGATTTCATTGTGATATTTACTTTTTACTGATGACAAATGATGTTAAAAGCACCTTTTCATGTGCTTACTAGCCATTTACATATATTCTTTTGTGCAGTATCTGTTTAAGACTTTTGTCTACTTTTTATTGAGTTATTCATCTTTTTAATTATTAATTTATAAGAATTCATTATATATATTCTATATGTAAGTTCTTTGTCAGATATATATATTATGAATATTCTTCCTGCACATGGCTTGACTATTAATTTTCTTAATGTTATCTTTTGATTAGCAGAAATTTTTAAAGTTTTATGAGGTCCTATTTATCATTTTTTTCTTTTATGATAGCTCTTTTAATATCCTGTCCAAGAAATCTTTGTCTTCCACAACAGTACCATTTTAATTACAAAGCTAGACTTTTTAAAATACACCACAGGATTTACATAAGCACAAAAAAAAATGAATATACATTATGAGCACTGGTTAAAAAAAACTTTCAAGAATTGATAATCCACAGTTTATTAAAACTAATACATTCTCCTATTATTCCATTTAGTGCAATAGAAGGAAACAGTCAACCCAATCTTACAAAGTTCTAGAGTTGCCAGATCTCTTTTTCTCTCAGTCAATAATTATCTATACACAGCCTGCCAGCTTTCTTCTTCAAGACAATAATTATGGACAGGAGAACAGGAAGGAAAGAGAAGTTTTGCTATATAGGTGGCTATTTTTCATTCTACTTCTGTTGCTTGTAATTCTCCTCAAACCTTTCACTTACAGAAAAACAGAGGACATGTGATCCTGGATAATTCACAATTCTATTAGTTTATACTTGTTTTAATTGAAAAATAACTTCTATGCTGAAAAAGCCAATAATGCGGGTTTTTTTAATTCCTCCTTAGTTAAGAAAAATAAGATTGTTAGCTAATCTAAAACAAACCGAGCTAATCTGTTTCTAAATGCTGCATGTTCCCACTGAGCTGAAGTAAAGTTCTTCTGTGGCCATGGTAGGTTTAAATTAGCTAAGTTAAGTTTCACAACACAGAAAATTTGACAAAACATTTACATCTGGAGCAGGGCTGCAATACAAACCAATGAGCGAGGAACAAAAAGTACGAAATTAAAAGCAAACAAAAAAAATCTACTCTGCAGAAACTTACAATCACAGGGGCATCTCAGCAAGTCCTTCTGGGAACCTTCCATTACAGACTATCACAGTTAAACTAGCTATCACTATCTCAGACACTGTAAAGCCGTCAGAAATAACAGTTTCATGTTTCCAAATACAGGCACCCCACACCTCTAAGTATAATTTTACGCTGAACAAGATACGGAACCAAAATTCCCCCACATTAAATTCTATTACTGGCAACACCAACTTCTGAGTCTCAATCTCTTACACGCAACTACCTTTTGGATATGCCCATCTAGATAATTTGCATGTCTTCGAAGTTATCTAAAATCAAATTCATAAGGCTTTTTAAGATAATGGCATAACCATCTACCCTATTAACCAAACTTATAATCGCTTTAACCTTCTTTTCAAAGTCAATCAATTATCAACTAGTGATTAAACCACAAATAGCTAATAACCAGAATCTTAGAACACCAATTGGGTATTTCATTGATACCCTCTTCATTAATTTAAATTTATACAGATATACTTGACATATTTCAGGAATCAAATTACAACATTTTAAATATGCAGGAAATATTTTGTAAGAATTAACTGACCAAATGTACTTCTCATCAGTAAAACAAAAGCATTTGAAGCTTATAAAATAAAGCTAATTTTTTTTTATTGTACTTTAAATGAAGGTTTATAGAACAAACTAGCTTCTCATTGAACAGTTAGTACACATATTGTTTTATGACATTGGTTAACAAGTCCAGGACATGTCAACACTCTCCCTATCACCAGCCTTCCTGTCCCCTCCTACCTTCTAATCCTTGCCCCTGGGCTAGTGTGCCCCTTTAGTCTTGTTTTGTTTTATGGGCCTGTCTAATCTTTGGCTGCAGGGTGAACCTTGGGAGTGAGTTCATTACTGAGCTAAAAGGGTGTCCCGGGGCTACACTCTCAGGGTTTCTCCAGTCTCTGTCAGACCAGAAAGTCTGGTCTTTTTTTTGTGAGTTAGAATTTTGTTCTACATTTTTCTCCAGCTCTGTCATGCCTGTCAGAGTAGTCAGTGGTGGTAGTCAGGCACCATCTAGTTGTACTGGACTCAGTCTGGTGGAGGCCGTGCTAGTTGTGGTCCATTAATCCTTTAGACTAACCTTTCCCTTGTACCTTTAGTTTTCTTCATTCTCCCTTGCTCCTGAAGTGCAGTATCTTAGGTGGCCGAAAATAGAACAAATATTTTGAATAAAGATGTGAATGGCAGAGGTTTCTTATTTACAAAGACATTGTGAATTAATTATTCTTGTTATAAACGCAATGATATTTCAAATATTATTAATATGACATTTATTAACTTATGATAAAGAAATAATACCTTCCATATGAAGCAATTTTTTGTTGGGAATCTTCCCTGCTGTGCCATTATGCTTATTTTGAAAGGAGAGCATTACATAAGTACACGGGAACTGCAATGTAAGTTATTTAAGGGTAGAAGGGAAAACGCTGTTAAAATGTTTTTATCTTATATATAAAGTGTGAACAGTTCTGATGTCAGGATAGCTGTGTAAATTTTTTTAGAGACCACTTAACTGCCTCTAGAGAACTGTTCTATCAAAAAGACCATGGAAAGTATTATCCATTGGAGTGACAGAGAAAAAAGTATGAAAGAAACAGTGTCAAACAACAGATAAAAAAATAATGTGAAAAATCAAACTATGACCTATCTGTAGCTGCCTTTCCTGTTCCCATGATCTAGTATAAATGAACTATTTGATTCAAAGGAGTAATGTATACAACGAAATGTTAGTAAAACTAGTAAGGGAAATTGGCATAAGAATGAGATAAATCTTGAATTCCACGCTAAAGAATAGAGACTATTCTGTAAGCTTTAAACTGCCACTCAATCAAAAATTTATTATTGTTATTCATAAGACCACTTAAGAAGAGCTTGCTATGTGCCAGGTACTATGCTAAGTGTTTTATATTATTACTGTTTTCTAAGAATCCTGTGATACAGTGTTCTAGTTTTAAAAATAAGAAAACAGAGGCCCACGGGGATTAAATAACATCCTTAATGTATCATAAATAGTAAGTGGTAGAACTAGGACTTAAAACCAGGTTTATCTAATTGTAATTTTTAATACCATAGTCTTAATCACTATGCTAAGGAGCCCTGGTGGTGCAACGCTTAAGAGCTCTGTTGCTAACAGAAAGGTTGGCAGCTTGAACCCACCTAGCAGCTCTGCAGGAGAAAGGCCTGGCAGTCAGCTTCCATAAAGATCACAGCCTAGGATATCCTATGGAGCAGTTCTGCTCTATCACATGGGGCCACTATAAGTCAATCAACTAGAAGGCGCCCAACAATCAGTATAATATCCAGCCTCTCAGGTAACTGACACAATCACAACTGCAATAAAGAAGGAAATTTGGTTACAAACTAACAAACAAAATAAAAGAAAGCAGAGAAAGCAATAATTTTCAAATTATTTTTCATTTGGGGAAAGAAGGTTGTTTAGATAGCACAACTTTTTTTCTCTCCTCCAAATGAAATCCTGCACAGAAGCATTTAAAAATATATACATAAAAGACAAGGTAAAAATGATACTAATCTACTTGAAGAGGTAAGGGATAGGCCGATGCCCCCTAAACTACCTCTATCCCTGCACAAGTCTAGAAGATACTGCTCTAATAACCCAATTCGAAAATCATGGGTATAGATAATGTTATACAGGTAGTGAGCACTAAGATTTATCACCTTTAATTCTTTCTAACAAACTCCTAATGTGGTCCTAGGATCCACCCTTCTCCAACAGCCATCAGCTCCAGCTGAGAGGCCTGAAACCTAGTGTGATTCCAGATTGGTACATTTGTGGGGGATTAGTTTAGATATGGGTATGTAATAAAACAAAGAGCCCTGGTAGCACAAGGGTTAAGTGCTTAGCTACTAACCAAAAGGTAGTGGTTTGAACCCACCAGTGGCTTCATGGGAGAAAAGACCTGGCAATCTGCTCCCATAAAGATTTCAAAACCAAACCAAACCAGCTGCCATCAAGCTGATTCTGATGGGGCACTTCTACTCTGTCCTACAGGGTAACTATCAGTCGGAAACAACTCGATGGCACACAATAACAACAATAACACCACGTAACAAAACTGACCAATGAGACTAAAGGGAAGTCTGCTGGAGAGCTTTTAAGAGTGTTTAAATTACTGATGAAAAAATGAGTTCCTTTTCCTTCAGTTGGACATTGCGTTAAGTATATGTGAAACCTGGGTCTTCGACATCTACCTTTTGACTAAGAAGGAAGGATGTTAGCGTAAACACAAAACCATCATACCATCGATGGCAGAGTAGAAAAATCGAAAAAACCTCGAGAGATCCTGCTCTGCAGCAAACAACCCCTCAGTCCTTAACTGACCTGGGCATGACCAGGAGGGTTGGAGGAGGCTGTGAACCAGGAAAGAGGGTGAGTATTCCCTCTAAAGAGGAAAAGGAAAACCTGCTGGAGATTTGAAAAGCAAAGCTTCTTAGGGACCACTTTGAGCTACCTCTGGGTAAGGACAACTGACCTTGGATCAATATTTAGTTTTAAAACTACGAAAACAGAGCGTTATGGGGATTAAACGATGTCCTTAATGTATCATAAATTGCAGTTCAAAGAGTGAAAAAGTACTGCCAGTGAGTTCTGGTTCCCAGTAATAACAGGCTAGGTTATTCATTATTCCTATCAATCCTTCCATTGAGATGAGAGAAAAAATGCTGGATTTTTTTAATAAAAACAAAAAACTTTAAAGCATTAAAGATCTAAAACGATACTTGCAACTTGTAGATTTTTTTTCTTTAAAAAAAGCCTGGAACAGACAAAGTATTGGTGCACCAAACTACTGGAGCACCAAAGCTCCACTTGGGTTCCCAGGCCAAACTGGGCAAGCGATTCTAAAACCAAGGCCCAATGCCTCCACAGGTGAGCTGTCTTATAGAAAACCTCCTTCATCTTAAGTTGGGACCCCAAAGGGCCAGGCCATCAAAGTAAGCAGCTTCACATTCCCTAACCCCAGAAAACTAAAGGAAAAGCTTCTTGGCACTGAACAGTGTAAGAGAAGAAAAAGAAAAAGAAAAAAAATTTACCAGCAGCTGTACGAAGGGTTTCTATGGTTGGCGTCCCAAGCTCCTAGCAGGAGCAAAAGCAGAAAATGTCTAGAAAAGGGCATGTCCATTATAAGCCTCAGGAAATCCCCACAAATAATTTTTTTAAGGGAAATGACCCGCAAGCAGCCAAAGATAGTCAGGCATGTATACACACACAATGAGACAACATAAAAAGAAGCAATATAGATTGCAGATTTAGCAATAAATAATAAATGTGAAATTATCTTCAGAGAACAGGAAAGGACATGATAACAGGAAATCTGAACAACAGCCAATAGGAGAGCATAACAAGGTAACAAAATTTAAATAAAACACAAATTTGAGAACTAAAATAACCAAAAATTAGAAACTCAGTTTGCCATCAGATTAGCATAACAGAAGAGAGAACTTGGGAACCGGAAAGTAGGTTAAAATTATACAGGGCTGGACCAAGATGGTGGAATACTCAGATGCTTTGTGTCGTCCCTCTTACAACAAATACTCGAAAAAACACATGAATCAGATATATATATGACAATCTAGGAACCCAAAGCATCAAAGACAAAGCTGAAGAATTAGAATGAGCGACAGGTGGAAGAAGAGGCAATTCAAAAACACTGGGTATGGGAAATTACGGCTCACTGGATCACCGGCATCCTGTTAGCTGAATCTACACAGCCCACACAGGTTGAAGCAAGCAGCAACATCCCAGGCTGAAACCCGCCCCCCATCTGGTGCAGCTAAGCAGCAGCGGTTCTGCATACATCTCCAGGACCAAACAGGAGCAACATCAGACCTGAGAAAGTGCAAGCTCCCAAACCACCACGTGTGTACCATAACATATCCCACACCAAAGGTTCGCAGCTGGGGAGCAGTCCCTTCTCCTCATCCATTCCCCTCCCCACTACAACACTCGTCTAGTAGCATTCACCACTGCCACGCTCCCTACCCCTAACCCAGGAACTCACTGCCAGGTTCAGAGACACCCACCCCTTCACCCAGCCACTGCCTTAGGAGGTCCACAGACTTGCAGCATCCTTCACCTCCACCGATCACCTGTACCAGTAGCTTGCTGGCCATCCTGACATGGCACGCCCTCGTTAGGACAAAACAGACAAGATTTCCACCTGAAGCCCATTTTCACCTGCAGCATCCAAGTGGGAGCTACATATTTGTGACATTCAACACCATCCTGCCTCCTAAGAAGGGGCCTCAACCACCCACACCAGAGACCTGGCAGTACCACCTACTCCGTATAGCTGCCCATGACAGGGGCCTGAGAATTAGTGGCACCCCACAATCCTTCCAGGCGATGGCACCAAGCACCTAAGGACTTGGTACCTGCACAAACACACTACATGCTCTAGCAGTCAGGTGCATGTCCTCTAACCAGGCACCTGGAGGCAGCTGACAGCCCACTGCCTTGCCCTCCACATCACCCCCACTACTACCAGAGACACGTGCCTGCTCCAAACACCCCCACGCAACCCTGTCCACCCAAGCCTGTATGTGGTTGTCTCCGTACCATGCACTCAGTGACTGACCTGTGCCCTGACCAAACGGCAAGCAGTGGAGCACACACACACAATACCCAACCCGATGACCTGGGAGAACACTTCCTGTACTCACGGCCAGGTAACCAGCAGGACAGATTCATCACCTCACCAAAAACACCACCTACATCCTCAGCACCCCTGCAAAAACAGTGAACATGCACCTAGTAGCTGCTCTGGCAACTTGGAGAGAGTAGGTGAGAGTTTCAACAAGGCCAGAATAACAAACAGAGTAGCACACATGCCCAGCCTATTTGCACATATCAAAACAAAACAAAGAAATTCAGGATACAGTAAACACAAATACAATAAATAAATGTAATAACCTTTTGACGCCTCAGAGACAACAGTCAACATTGAATCACATAAAGCAGGACAAGGCAACTCCAACAAGCAACTAAAATAAAGAACCAGAAACTCTTCCAGAGGAAGAAGAGGCAATGGAACTACCTGATAAAGAATTCAAAAGACTAATATATACAGCTCTCCAAGATATCAGAAAGGAGATCAGACAAAATGCAGACCAAGTCATGGAACACACAGAAAAAGCAACAGAAGAATTCAGTAAAACAACACAACGACAAAACAAAAGAATAAAAAGATTGCTAGGAATCTTAAAAAGAGCAACCAGAAATCCAAAAGATTAACAGTAAAATTTAGAATCAGACAACTCAATAAAAAGACAGAGGAGTAGGAAGGAGACAATGGAAGTAAGAATTAATGAGACTAAAGATAAATCCCTTGACATCATTTGTTTGAGGAAAAATCAGAAAAAAATAATGAAGAAAGCCTGAGAATTATGTGAGATACTATCAAGAAGAAAAAACCTATGAATGATCAGAGTACCAGAACTGGGGCGGGGGGAATAACAGAAAATACAGAGAGAACTGCTAAAGATTCGCCTGCAGAAAACTTTCCTAACATCATGAAAGATGAGAAGATATCTATCCAAAAAGTTCAAAGCACCCCATACAGGGCAGACCCCAAAAGAAAAGTCACCAAGGCATATCATAATCAGACTTGCCAAAACCAAAGGCAGAGAAAGAATCTTGACAGTAGCTAGGGATAAATGAAAAGTCAACTACAGAAGTGAACCAATAAAGCTAGACTCTGATTACTCAGCAGAAACCATGAAGGCAAGAAGGTAATGGGATGACTATATATAAAGCCTTGAAGGAAAAAAAATTGCCAAGCAAGAATTACATATCCAGCAAAGTAGTCTCACAAATACAATGGTGAAATTAGGTCATTTCCAGATAAACAGAAATTAAGGGAATTTGTAAAAATCAGACCAAAATTACAAGAAATACTGAAGGGAGTCCTCTGATCAGAGAAGCAATATCACACAACAATCCAAGACACAGGACATACCAACCAGTTACCAACCCAGACAGGGAATTCACAAAAACAAATCAAAGCTAAAAGACTGAAAATAGGGAGCCAGAGATGTCAATATGCAAATGATGACATCAAAACAAAAAAGAAGGAATAAATGGTGTAATCAAAGAGCCTGCATACGGAGAGGAAATTAAGGCAATATCAAGAAATAAAAGATCAGTTAAAACTTAGAAAAATAAAGGTAAATTTCAAGGTAACTACAAAGGAAGCTAACAAACCTACACCCATCAAAAATAAAAAGAAGAAAACATAAAGACTCAGGAGCCACAAAATCAACAACAGTGAAGGAGATGAAAATACATAAAAAGAACTCAGCACAGAAAACTAAGCAGAACAACGAAACTGTCAATGCCACAAAAAAAAATCAAAATAACAGCAATAAACTCATACCTATCAATAACTGCACTGACTGTAAGTGGCCTAAATGCACCACCAGTAAAGACACAAAGAGAGGCAGAATAGATTAAAAAAAAAACACAACCCAGCTATACACTGTCTACCAGAGACACATCTTAGACACAAAGACATAAACTAAAATTCAAAGGATGGGAGAAAAAATGTATCAAGCAAAAGACCACCAAAAAAGAGGAGTAGCAATATTAACCTCCGATAGACTTTAAAACAAAATCTATCATAAAAGATAAGGAAGGACACTACATAATGATTAAAGGGTCGATACCCCAGGAGGACATAATCATAATAAATATACATACACCCAATGACAGGGCTCCAAAATTCATAAAACGAACTCTTAACAGCGTTGAAAACAAATAGACAATTCCATAATAATAGTAGGAGACTTCAACACACCACTTTCAGTGAAGCACAGAACATCTGGAAAGAAACTAAATAATGATAGAGAAGATCTAAATGCCACAATCAACCAACTTGACCTCATAGACATATAGAGAACACACCACCCCACAGCAGCAAAGAATACATTATTTTCCAGCACACATGGAACGTTCTCCAGAATAGACAACATTTTAAGCCACAAAGCAAGTCTTAACAAAATCCAAACATCGAAATATCTTCTCGGGTCATAATGCCATGAAGTAGAAATCAATAAACGGAAACAGCAAGGAAAAAAATCAAAGACATGAAAACTGACCAACACTTTGCTTAAAAACTACTGGGTAATAGAACAGATCGAGGATGGAAAAAAAAAAATCATAGAATCAAATGAGAATGAAAACATATCTTACCAAAACCTTTGGAATGCACCAAAAACAGTGATTAGAGGTCAACTTATAGCAATAAATGAAGACATCAAAAGAGGGCCCAAAATAAAAATATTTATCCTACAATTCAAACAAATCGAAAGAGAGCAGCAAAAAAAAGCCCTCAGGCACCAGAAGAAAGGAAATAAAAATTAAAGCAAAAATAAATGACATAGAGAACAGAAAAAGAATCAACAAGACTAAAAGTGGGTCCTTTGAAAAGTTCAAGGAAATCAACCACTGGCCAAACTGACAAAAGAAAAACAAAGAAGCAAATAACCCGAATAAGAAATGAGATGGGTGATATTACAATAGACCCAACTGAAATAAAAAGGATCATAAGAGAACGCTACGAAAAATTGTACTCCAACTAATTTGAAAACCTAGAGCAAATGGACAAATTTCTAAAAACACATTACCTACCTAAACACACACAAGCTGAGGTAGAAAAACTAAACAAACCCATAACAAAAAGAGATTAAAGACGTAATTTAAAAAAAAACCTCCCAACCAAGAAAAAGCCCTGGCCCAGATGGCTTCACTGCAGAATTCTACCCAACTTTTAGATAAGAGCTAACACCAATACTACTGAAGGTATTTCAGAGCATAGAAAAGGAAGGAATACTTCCAAACGCATCCTATGAAGCCAGCATAACTCTGATACCAAAGTCAGGCAAAGACACCACAAAAAAAGACTACAGACCAGTATCTCTCATGAACATAGATGCAAAAATTCTCAACAAATTCTAGCCAGTACAATTCAATGGCATATCAAAAAAATAATACATCGTGACCAAGTGGGATTCATACTAGGTATGCAGGGATGTTTCAACATTAGAAAATCAATCAACGAGGAAAAGAATCACATGATCATATCAATCAATGCAGATAAGGCATGTGACAAAGTCCAACACCCATTTCTGACAAAACTCCCAGGAAAATAGGAAGAGAAAGGAAATTTCTCTACATAATAAAGGGCATTTATACAAAACCAACAGTCAACATCAATCTAAACAGAGAGAGGCTGAAAGCATTCCTCTAGACAACAGGAACCAAGCAAATATCCCCTTCATCACCATTCTTATTCAACATCATGCTGGAAGTCCTAGCTAGAGCAATAAGCAAGAAAAACAAAGGGAATCCAAAGGAGTAAAACTATTCCTATACAGATGACATGTAATACAACGAAAACCATAAGTAAAACACAAGAAAACTACTGGAACCAATAAAAGATTTCAGCAAAATACCAGGAAACAACATTAACATATAAAAATCACTTGGATTCATTCTGTACTGACAAAGATAACTTCAAAAAGGAAATCACCAAGTCAATTACCATTTACAATAGCCCCAAAAAGATAAAGTAGTTAGGGATAAATCTGACCAGGGACATAAAAGACCCATGCAAAGAAAATTACAAAACACTACTACAAGAAACCAAAAGAGATCTACGTAAGTGGAAAAACATACCTTGCTCATGGATAGGAAGACTTAACATCGTGGAAACGTCAATTCTACCCAAAGAGATCTACAGATACAATGCAACCCTAATCTAAATTCCAAAAGCATTCTTTAACAAGATGAAGAAACAAAATCACCAACTTTATACGGAAAGGGAAGAGGCCCTGAATAAGTAAAGTATTACTGAAGAACAAAGTGGAAGGCCTCACACTACATGATTTTAGAACTTATTATACAGCCACGGTAGTCAAAACAGCCTAATGCTAGTATAACAACAGACACATAGACCAATGGAACAGAATCTAGAACACAGACATAAATCCATCCACCTATGAGCAGCTGATATTTAACAAAGGCCTCATGTCCATTAAATGAGGAAAAAAAACAGTCTCTTAAGAAATGGTGCTGGCATGACTTGATGTCCATCTGTAAATAAATGAAACAAGATCTACACCTCACACCATACACAAAAACTAACTCCATATGATCAAAGACCTAAATATAAAATCTAAAATGATAATGACCATGGAAGAAAGAATGGGGACAATGCTAGAGGCCCTAACACATGGCATAAATGGTACACAAACCATATCTAGCAATGCAAACACCAGAAGAGAAACTAGATAACTGGGAGCTTATAAAAATTAAACATTTATGCTCATCAAAAGATTTCACAAAAAAATAATAAAAAGAGAACCTACAGACCGGGAAAAAAAATTGGCTACGATATCCAACAAGGGTCTAATCTCTAAACTCTACAAGATACTGCAAAACCTCAATAACAAAGAGTCAAACAATCCAATTTAAAAATAAGCAAAGGATATGAACAGTCATTTCACCAAAGAAGACATTCGGGCAGTCAACAGACACATGAGGAAATGTTCAAGACCACTGGCCATTAGAGAGATGCAAACCAAAATTACAATGACATACCATTTCACCCAGACAATACTGGCACTAATCCAGAAATAAAATAAATGTTGGAGAGGTTCTGGGGAGATTGGAACTCTTACAAACTGCTCGTGGGAATGTAAAGTAGCACAAGCATTTTAGAAAACAATATGGTGTTTCCTTAAAAAGCTAGAAATAGAAATACTATATAATACAGCAATCCCACTCCTGGGAATATGTTAGAGAAATAAGAGCCATATGCATACCTGCGTTCACTGCAGCGCTATTCACGATAGCAAAGAGATGGAAACAACCAAGGTACCCATCAACAGATGAATGCATAAACGAATTATGGCACATATACACAATGGAATACTACGCAATGATAAAGAACGATGATGAATCCACAAAACAGAACATGGATGAATCTGGAGGGCATTACGATGAGTGAAATAAGTCAGTTAGTCACAAAAGGGCAAATATTGTATGAGACCACTATTATAAGAACTCAAGAAAAGTTTACACACAGAGGGAAGGAGAAGGGAAATCACTAACTAGATAGTAGACGAGTGTCAACTTCGGTGAAGGGAAAGGCAACACACAATACAAGAAAAGTCAGCACAACAAGACCAAAACAAAAGCACAGAAGTTTCCTAGACACATCTAAACACTTTGAGGGATCAAGTAGCTGGGGCTGAAGGCTGAGGACTACAGTCTTGGGGGACATCTAGGTCATTTGGTATAACACAGTTCATAAAGAATGTTTCACACCCCACTTTGGTGAGTAGTGTATGGAGTCTTAAAAGATTGCAAGCGGCCACCTAAGACACATTTATTGGTCCCTTCCCATCTGGAGCAAGGGAGAATGAAGAACACCAAAGACACAAGGAAAATATTAGCCCAAAGGACTAAAGGACCACATGAATCAGAGACTCCACCAACCTGAGACCTCAGTGTTACCCGGCTACCACCAATGACAGCTCTGACAGGAATCACAACAGAGGTCCCATAAAGAATGGGAGAAAAATGTAGAACAAAATTCAAAGTCGTGGAAAAAACACCAGATTTAGTGGTCTGACAGAGCCTGGAAGAGTCCCTGACACTGGCCCCTGGACACTCTGCTAACTTCAGACAAATATTAGACAGGCCTATAAAGCAAAAGAACAACACATGAGGAATGTGCTTGTTAGTTCAATCAAATACAGGAGACCAAATCGGCAACTCCTGCCCAAAAGCAAGAAGAGAAGGCAGGAAGGCACAGGAGCTGGACGAACTGACACAGGAACCCAGGGTGGAAAGGCAGGCTGTGTTGTCACATTGTGGGGATTGCGATCAATGTCACAAAACAACATGTGCATAAATTTTTGAATGAGAAATTAACTTGAGCTGTGAGCTTTCACCTAAAGCACAATAAAATTTTTTTTTAATTATGCACAATGCATCATGAAGGAAGAGAAAAATGGAAAACACAAAAGATTAGAGACCCATATAATAGAGTTACAGAGTCTAATACACATTTGATAAGGGTCTTAGAGAGAAAAGTGGGCAGAAGTAATATCTGAAGTAATAATCAATTCAAGAATTTATAAAGGACAACAAATCACAGATTTAAGAGAAATGTGAATTCCAAACAAGATAACTAAAAATAAATTTAGCTAGACACATGATAGTGAAACTATGATCAACTACAAAGAATTCAGATAAAGGAACTATTAAAATCTGTTTAGAAATGTCATTAATCATTACCCCAGCTGCCACAGAACTCATAGTGACCTCATGTGTGTCACAGTAGAACTGTGCTCCACAGGGTTTTCAATGGCTGATTTTTCAGAAGTAGATTATCAGGCCTTTCTTCTGAGGCACATCTGGGTGGACTTCACCCTCCAACCTTTTGGTTAGCAGCCAAGCACATTAACTATTTGCACCATTCTGAAACTCCCCTTAATCACTCCAAAACCCACTGCCATCAACTGAATTCCAATTCATAGGGAGATGCAAATCAAAACCACAATAAGATATTACCTCACTACCACAAGAATAGCTATCATTTAAAAAAAAAACGGAAAATAACAGGTGTTGGTGAGAAAGTGGAAAACCCTCCTCCACTGCTGAATGTAAACAGTACAGCCACCGTGGAAAACAGTTTGGTGGTTCCTCTAAAAGTTAAACATAGAACTACCATATGACCCAGCAATCCAAATCCATGGTATATACCTGAAAGAAGGCAGAACAAAAATAGAAACCTGTATACCAGTGTTCATTGCAGCAATATTCACAATAGGCAAAAGGTTGAAACAATCTAAATGTTCATCAACAGATGAATGGATAAACAAAATATAGTACATGCATATCATGAAATATTACTCAGCCATAACCAGAAATAGTCCTGATGCATGCCACAACAAAAATGAACCTTGAAAATATTACAGTGAATGAAACAAGTCAGTCACAGAAAGACAAATATTATATGACATCATTTATATGAAATATGCAAATGTATAGAGGCCAAAGTTTATTAGCAGTTACCAGAAATGGGAGGAAGGGAAAAAGGGGGCGTCATTGCTCAGGAGGCACTGAGTTTTTGTTAATGTTGGTGGAAGAATTTGGAATAGAATAGTGGTAATGGTTGCACAACATGTAAACATAACCAATGTCACTGAATTACACATGTAAAAAGTGTCAAACTGGCAAATATTTTATTATATTTTACCACAATTTTTTAAAAATCCAATTAGAACAATTATAACCCTAAGAATTATTATATGAGAAAACAATTCAGCTTAGTTCTTGAGAGGCAGGACAGTACAGTAGTTAAGAGCATATACACTGAATTCGATTGTACTAGGTTCAAATCCTGACTCTACTACTTACTAGCTGTGTGACTTTCAAAAAGCTACTTAACCTTTCTGTATTTCAGTTGCCTCATCTGTAAAACAGGGATAAAAAAAATTGTATTTTTCTCAAAGTATATATAAAGTACTTAAAATAGTACTTTCCACATCCAAAAAACTAAACCCATTGCTGTCAAGTCAATTCTGACTCATAGCAACCCTACAGGAGAGGTAACACTGGCCATGGGTTTCCAAGGCTGTAATCTCTGCGGAAGCAGACTGCCACATCTTTCTCCCATGGGGTGGCTGGTGAGTTCAGGCTGGTGAGTTCAACCTGCTGAGCTCTGCGTTAGCGGCCAAGCGCTTAACCACTGCGCCACAAGGGCTCCTTACTTTCCACATAGTGAGTGCTATATTACCTATGCTCCTTCAGTGAACTATCTAAAAGTACATAAACTTAAGATACAATAAAAGATGCCCACTTACGCAATCACAAGTGAAATTAAATACATCATTTACTCAATAATATTGCCTAGGTAAAAACAGAAACTCAGATCTAACTTAGCTTAGTCAGTTCAAATTGACTCCAGTACTTTACTAGCAGTAAAATTTTATTATACTACCATATAACAAAATCTCCCTACCTCATGATAACATTTTAATTATTCGTGGACAACAGGTTGTTATATAAGCATAAATAACAATAAATGAGGGTAATGACTAAGGTCAGATTAACAAAATATCCTGAAACAAAACAACTGTCTAAACTAGGGGTAACATTATTAAATGAATGTAAAAGTCTTTATAAAAGATAGCAAAGCCGAAAGCAGTCATAAAATCCACTCCCTGAACACCATGTTATCAAATAACACTTTCATTTGTACCATGGTACAAAAATCAGACAGCACGGACATCACGGAAACATAATATTTTCAAGTGATTACTTTTATGGCAGGTTCTGAACAAAATTTTATGTTATTCGTTGCAAAAAGGTACAACAGATACAAACAAAAATATATAAGGAAACTACAAACTACCAAACTATGCTCCAACACAGTTCATGTGAAAATTTTTCTGACATCCCAATATAGCCTTTGGGACTGATATGAGGAGAACAGAACCGCATACTACGCTTCAATCTCAAAATGCTAGGGACATAGATCCAAAAATATTCCCAGTTCCTCCAAAGAACACCGGAAAAACCATGATAATTATATGTAGTGCTGATCATTGTGCTTTTAAAAGGCAAATCAGAACAGGAAAAAAAGTGGAAGGGAAGGAAAAGAGGAGAAAATTAAAGGGATAGAGTGATAGGGCACAAAGATAAGATGAAAAAAGTGATACATATGTATACATAAAAAAGAAGGCTAAAACATGCCATGACAAATGTTTACTAAGGCAGCAATGGTATGGACAGAATAAATAAGTTCCAAAACTGAAAATAATAGGACCCAAGGGTACCATTTAACTACTGAAGCAGACAAGATGTGGTCAGCCTAGAGCAATGGCTCTTGCCTTGACACAATGGTTTATTTGCCTAAACATACCAGATAAATATCATTCACATGCAAGACATACTCCCAGAAGTTGCTCACTATAGGCTGCTGCATCAGTAACACAGAAGATGGGCTTTACCACACTGTGCACCACTCCCTTCCCCAATACCCAAACTATATTCTAGACCACTGGCCTAAAAACACAGAAGAAGGAAGAGTTCCAAAGAAATGACAGTCAGCAGTGCCCATTCAAATACTGCCCAGTCCCTGCATTCTGGGCCCTTCCTATAGTGAGTCACACAAACTAACTTTCCTCATCCTGATACCACGCTCACAAAAGAACTTGGTAATTTTAATTTGGCTTTCCATGTAGATTAGCCTACAGAAAGAAAACGTGCTGTTTATACCAATTTCAGCATTCTAGACCTATAATACTAAAATACCTTATTATAAATTATTAGAAATTAACCCTTTGTAAATATTTATACCTCTGAGAAAGAGGTAACCTAGGTGAGATGACCTAACTAGATATTGTGTCATAAAGCCAAGGTCCAGACCTTAAAACCATGGTGAACTCAACTAGATAAATAATAGTCCAAAGTCTAATGTCAGCCAGCCAGTCTTTCCTGGTGGCACCACGATCTCACCATGCATCTTCATTTCCCAGGGAAAATAAACTGCATTGGTTGCAGTGAAGCTTGGTCTATACTCACAAAAATATTTAAAATCAAGTAATGCAATTTTTCCATCTCATTCCAAGTTTTTCTATATCCTTCCATTTGCCTCTTCCTTCAATGGATTAACTAATGTTTAATAATAATAATCTCACATTGTCCTGATAACAGGTTATAATGGCAGAGTCAAGGTTGAAAAGGACAGACAGACTGGGAAAACCAAACCCTGCTTAACCTCAGGGAAAACTAGCTGGCAAGCCAGATAGAAAAGTTGTACCAGAAGAAAGAAAGTTATATTTTATGGAAACAACTTCCAGATCCCAACTCTTCCAAAAGAGGTATCTCTGTCTTACAGCTGCCTTACCAGGCATATTTAGGACTTTAGAATAGTCCCATAAGAGTTTGCTTCCCCTTCTATCCCCTATCTACATCAAGCATTTTTGAATCCCTAAAGGTCAAGCCATAGCCAGCTTTATCACCTATGAAGTATCAATAGTAAAACAGATTTTGGAAGCTACTTGAAAATATGTTTTCAAAGAGTATAATCCTGAATGTAAATGCTTGGATCAAGAAAGAGAAATCTTGCTAATTTTTATCTAATTAAAAATGAAAATATGCTAGCTTCCCTAAATTAAAAACGGTGCCAAAATTCAAAAACTCACTATACAATGTCACCAAGGCAAAAGGACTGAGTTGTCATATATTTAAGGGACCAGATGACGTGATGAGCTTAATAACAAAAGATCAGCTATGTGCATCACTTTTTCTCTTCAAATAAACAGCCAAGTTATAAGTAACATGAAAATAAAAGATAATTAAAATATAAGTTAATAATTAAGGAAGTAACAAGAAAATAAGAAAAGTAAGAAACATGAACTTACCAGCTTAATTGCCACATATTCATTCGTGTATAAATTTTTCCCTTGGGGGGGGGAAAAAGAAAGAATGTCAGATTCTGCCAGTAATTATTTTTTAAAGATACATTATGTGAAACTACAAGGTCAAAAAGGCAAAAAAAAAAAAAAAAGCACTGGTTTTCCCTTTTAACTAACAAAAATCTCAACGACAAGAAAATATTTAAAGTTATGATCAACTCAATGACTGGCTGAGTATTCCATCTGGATTTAAAGTCACAAATGATACTTTAATCTGCTTACAAAAATGCAGAGATTCTGATTTTGTTGGAATAATGTATACAACTTAGAAAACTATGTCAAATACACGCTAAATTTCAAAACCAGAACTGGTGTATGAACACAGGAATATAAGACTCTTCTCCCCAAGCAGCACTTCATTGTAAATTATTATTAGAACTCATTATTTAATCTTCTAAATATAGCAAATACATAGGAAAAAAACCTGGAACACATTTAAAATAAGAAACTATTATTCAATAATTGATAAAGTAGCTAAGTACTTTAAGGGAAAAGGGGGATTATTAGTGCCTCATCTCATGACCAAATTAAATTCCTGATATTTTAAACTTAAATATAAACTATAAAACAAGAAAAAATATCAGCCAAATATATAGAGCCCTTTCTGAGCATAAAGACAATAAAATAAGAAAAAAAGAAGACCAAGAAGATTCTATATAGATTTGACTGCAGAAAAAATTTTAAGCTTCTGTATGTGGAAAAAATTTACCATATACAAAAAACAGCTGAACGACAAACCACAACAGAGATTTAGCACACCTACTACATAAAGACGTCAAATCAATTACAACAGTCTTTGGCACCAACAAACTGAAAATGATCTAGAAAATTTCAATGAGAATTCCAATCTACAGCCCAAGTAGAATATTATGTCGAATTTTGGAATCAATAAATATATTAAGGTAATCTGACATATAAAAGAAATTTATGTATATCTTTACAATTAAAAAGAATTTAAATAAAAGAAACAGCAACCTGTGACTTCTGAATTTCCAATATTTTTTCAATAAATTTATATTACTCTCATAATAACCTGTTTGAGTACAAATGGCCTTGGCTGCATTGGCTACGAAACACATAACAGGCAATCATCAACTTTTACACATTATTTTCCAGCATAATACCCTCAGTCTCCTTTTATACAGCAGCTGATAAATGGCAGTAGGACATCCAGGCAACATTTCATATTAGATGTGTTGTCATCTTTGAATAGTAGTGTTTGTTCATATGCATATTGTGATACATTCCTCAACTTTCCATGTATTTTGTAGAAATTAGTGAAAAAATTCATATTAATGCTAACTAGTGTGTTGTTGCCGTTAGGTGTGGTTCAGTCGACTCCAACTCACAGGGACCACGTGTACAATAAAATAAAACACCATCCAGTCCTGTGCTACCTTCACAATCATTGCTATGTTTGCGCCCACTGTTGAAGCTACTATGTCAATCCATCTCATTGAGGGTCGTCTTCTTTTTCACTGACCCTTTACTTTACCAAGCATGATGTCCTTCTCCAAGGACCAGTACCTCCTCACAACATGTTCAAAGTTCATAAGACAAAGTCTCGTCATCTTCATTTCCCAGGGGCATTCTGGCTGAACTTCCTCCAAGACAGATTTGTTCGTTCTTCTGGCAGTCCATGGTATATTCAATATTCTTCCCCAACACCATAATTCTAAGGCATCAGTTCTTCTTCAGTCCTCCTTATTCATTGCCCAGCTTTCTCATGCTTATAAGGCAACTGAAAATACCATGACTGGGGTCAAGCACACCTTAGTCCTCAAAGTGATATCTTCACTTTTTAACACCTTAAAGAGGTCTTTTACAGAAGATTTGCCCGATGTAATGCGTCATTTGATTTCCTGACTGCTGCTTTCATGAGCGCTGACTGTGGATCCAAGTAAAATGAAATCCTTGATAACATCGATGTTTTCTGCATTTATCGCCATATTGCTTATTGGTCCAGTTGTGAGGATTTCTGTTTTCTTTATGCTGAAGTGTAATCCATACGTAAGGCTGTACTCTTTGATCTTCATCAGTAAGTATTTCAAGTCCTCTTCACTTTCACCAAGCAAGGTTCTATCATCTGCATATTGCAGATTGTTACTGAGTCTTCTTCCAATCCTAATGCCACATTCTTCTTTATATACTCCGGCATCTCAGATTATCTGCTCAGCCTATGGATTGAATAAATATGGCAAAAGGATACAACTCTGACACACATCTTTCCTGATTTTAAACCACGCAGTATTCCCTTGTTCTATTCAAACGATCGCTCCTAGGTCTGTGTACAGGTTCCTTGTGAGCACAATTAAGTGTTCTGGAATTCCTATTCTTTGCAATGTTATCCTTAATTTGTTATGATCACACAGTCGAATACCTTTGCATAGTCAAAGAACACAGTAAACATCTTTCTGGAAATTCTCTGCTTTCAGCCAAGATCCATCTGATATCAGCAATGATATCCCTCATTCCATGTCCTCTTCTGAATCCAGCTTGAATTTCTGGAAGTTCTCTGTCAATGTACAGCTACAACCATTTTTTAATTATCTTCAGGAAAATTTTACTCATGTGTGATATTCATGATACTGTTCAATAATGTCCAGGTTCTGTTGGTTCACCTTTCCTGGGACTGGCACAAATAAGGATCTCTTTCAATCAGTTGGCCAGGTAGCTATCTTCAAAATTTCTTGGCATAGTGCAGTGAGCGCTTCCAGCACTTCATCTGTTTGTTAAAACATCTCAATCGGTATTCCCTCAATTCCTGGAGCTTTGTTTTTCACCAGTGCCTTCAACAGCAGCTTGAACTTCTTCTTTCAGTATCATCGATTCTTGATCATATGCTACCTTCTGAAATGGCTGAATGCCTAACAATTCTTTTTTTACAGTGACTCTGTATATTCCTTCCATCTTCTTTTGATGCTTCCTGCTCCATTCAATATTTTGCCCATAGAATCCTTCATTATTGCAACTCATGGCCTGAATTTTTTCTTCAGTTCTTTCAGCTTGAGAAATGCCGAGCATGTTTTTCCTTTTGGTTTTTTAACTCCAGGTCTTTACACATTTCATTATAATACTTCGTCTACTCAAGCCACCCTTTGAAATCTTCTGTTCACCTCTTTTTACTTCATTTCTTCTTTTCGCTTTAGCTATTCTGCGTTCAAGAGCAAGTTTCAGAGTCTCTTCTAACATCCATTTTGGTCTTTTCTTTCATTCCTGTCTTTTTAATGACCTTTTACTTTCTTCATGTATGATATCCTTCCACACTCATCTGGTCTTCAGTCATTAGTGTGCAATGCATCAAATCTATCCTTGAGATGTCTCTAAATTCAGGTCGTACTTTGGCTCTCATGGACTTGTTCTAATTTTCTTCAGCTTCAACTTGAACTTGAACATAAGCAATTGATGGTCTGTTTCACAGTCTGCCCATGGCCTTGTTCTGACTCATATTAAACTTCTCCATCATCTCTTTCTACAGATGTAGTCGATTTGATGCCCGTGTATTCCACCTGGCAAGGTCCACAAGTGTAATCGTCATTTATATTGTTGAAAAAGGTATTTGTAATGAATAGTCACTGGTCTTGCAAAACTCTATCATGCAGTCTTTGTCATCATTTCTATCACCAAGGCCATATTTTCCAGCTACCAAGCCTTGTTTGTTTCCAACTTTAATGTTTCAATCAGCAGTAATTATCAATGTATCTTGATGGTATGTGTGATCAATTTCAGACTGCAAAAATCTTCAGTTTCTTCATCTTTGCCATTAGTGGTTGGTGTAAATTCTAATAATAGTCATATCAACTGGTCTTCCTTATAGGCTTGTGGATATTATCCTATCACTGACAGCACTGTACCTCAGGATAGATCTTGAAATGTTCTTTCTGACGACGAATGTGATGTCATTCCTCTATCTAGCAAGGTCTCATAAACACATTATTGACACATAGATGAAACTCAATAGTAATACCGAAAGTGTTGAACCTTAAGCTGTTTCCAGTTACTGACTAAACTAAGTATAGATATTTTTTTTTAAATTACAGAATACTTCATATTTTTATAGTCAGTAGTTCAGCATTTAGATTTGCCATCATATACATTCTGAATGTATGAAATTTTAGGTTTCCTCTGGTAAGCTTATAGTGAACAAGTGTTCACAATAAGAAACTTAATCTTGAGAAACTGGTGTCTAACAAAGGAACAATCCTGGTTTTGAGATCAGAGATAGAATTTGTATTTCCTTAAGTCAATAGCATCTATTTGTAACTATTCTGTATATGACATTTATTCAAAAGTACACAAGAGAAAAAAAGCCACAGAACAAGAAGTTAGGTTAAATATCCATGCTATACAACCAAAATACACCAAATACTTCTCATAGTACTGTTTTTGTTCCTCTTTATATGGCAAAATATCTACTTTTAGATCACAGAAAACTATGTTCTAGTGAAACTGTACATTAAATGTTTATATCAGGACTATTACTTATCCAGCAGTATCCATTTTCCCCCTTTTACAATAAAAGAATGCCCACGTTTTAACATGGCTGCCCAGCTAGAAGCTACATTTCCCAGTCTCTCTTTCAGCTTGGTGTAGCCATGTGAGAAAGTTCTGGATAGGAGTGGATGTGAGATATGTCACTCCCCACTTGATGTGGTCACGTAACTAAATTCTAGATATAAGTGAACATGAAGCATGTCATGTCCCTACTCCCTACTTCTAGAAATGAACACGTACTGTCTTGGTCCTTTTTCTTCTTGTTGATGGCTGGCTGGAAGACGGCAACAACTAGAGCAATCACTGGACACAGAGGGCAAAGCCATATATTGAGGTGCAAAGGTAACCTGACAGCCCTAGTTTCTCTCCCTGTGGTCTGCGTTATGTGAAAGAAAAATAAAATATTTTGCTTAAAACCACTATATTGTGGCATCTCTTTGTTACAGTATCGTAGCCTATTCCTTAGTTATTAAATTTTTCAGATAAGTTTTATAATATGCTTCAGCTAGAAACAGTAGAAAATCAATAAATTGAAATATGATGAACCCATCAAAATCTGCATATTTATTTGATATATATTGTAAGACATGCAGAATTTTCAACAAAACAATTCTCAGATATAAACAAGATAAGGAGAGTTATGAGCCAATAGGAATAGGAAGAGAATAGACAAAAATAATAGAAGTTATAGCAACTTCTGAGGTATATTTAATAATGTCATAAATTACAAGACTACCTTATTTCTGATACGGCAATTTATAATGCAATATATAACACTCTGTATTTTAGTTAACCGTATTTGCTTTCATTCAGTGCATGCCAAAAACATTTCCTGGGGTTTCTTTCAGTTGACTGTCTAAGCTAGAATTAAGTTTACCAACTTGCAAAATGAGAGCCTTACCACCAATGCATGAAGGTAAAATAAAATCACAAATACACCAATGTTTCACTTCACAATATAAAAAGAGAACACATAAAAATGAAAATAAATAACATTCACTTACATTTAGTTTTAAATTATTGTTTATAATTTTTTTACCAGTTTTTAAAATACTTCACAGCCAATCTTCTTATGTCCAACTCATTTTTTTTAATTACTTTTAAAAGTGGTTTCAACAGCAGGTAATACTGTCTCTCCTTGGGTATTTAAATATGTGGGGGCAGCATTCTGGGTTGTGTGTGGGGGTACAACTCCTGTTTAGTACCCAAGGGGTCTCAAGTTCTATATGCCCTGCAATGCTGTGGGACAATCCTCCACAAAAAAAGAAATACCAAACACCCATTAGAAAATGCCAATAACACTCTTATTGAAAATCACTTACCTATATAACATGTACACCTTTATTCTTTCCCACCAAGTGCTAACTACAAAAAATTTCAGTACCAGGAATCAAAGGTTCAAGATGTACCTATTAATGCAGTTTTAGAGAAAGTACTGTAAGGACCTAAACCAGCTTTGAACAGCACCATTTGTTTATCCAAGTATAGAAAGAATAATGCTTAGAATAACTTTTTCTAAACAGAGAAACCATGTGGAGCCTAAAAAAAGAAGTAAAATTACCCTTTATTTAGCAGCCTAAAAAAAAGGCAGGAAGAGGAATAAGATGACCAAATTAAGTTTACAGTTACATATATACGCATGTATGTTTACACATACACAAAACACATATATGGATTCAGATAAATACATTAATAAATATTAATATATATACAACATGTGTGTGTATCTATATACATCACACACCCACAGAAAGGTAAACTGGATGGATGAATGGATGCATGTACAGCTAAGTTAGTCATCTTTCTGCTTATTCAGACTGCAAAATAAAAGGATGTTTTATTCATTTTTGAGTATTTAACAAATACAGTTTCAGTTTATAACATACACAGTTTCTCATATTGCCTTGGCAAAAATGGTCCACTAGGTCTATTTTCTGTTGGAAATATATGGAAGCCCTGGTGGCGTAGTGGTTAAGAGATATGACTGCTAACCAAAAGGTCAGTAGTTCAAATCGAGCAAGTGCTCCTTGGAAACTCTATAGGGGCAGTTCTACCCTGTCGTATAGGGTCGCTATCAGTCGGAATCGACTCAAAGGCAGTGGGTTTGGTTTTTGGTTTTATAGAAATATATATGCATATGCATGTATACATATATATTTACAAACCAAAACTAATGCACTGCCATCGAGTCGATTCCGACTCATAGCGACCCCATACAACAGGGTAGAACTGCCCGTACTGAGTTTCCAAGGAGCACCTGGCAGGTTCGACCTGCTGACCTCTTGGTTAGCAGCCGCAGCACCTAACCAACCGCCTCCAGGGTTTCCACAGATCTCTATATATGTGGTTATTTTGAAATTAAATATTACAATATGAAACCAATTTTTAATTTAAAAAATGGCTAAAGTACTATAGTTACATACAGAAAGAGACAGAGCAAAAGACACAGTGTATATACACTCATGTGTCACTTAACATCCACAATACATTCTATGAACTTGGACTATATGTGATTTGAATACTGTACGAACACCGTATTATACAGTCTCTGGGTTATGAACATCTGTTACATACAACTATAGCTACAAAACAACTCCCAACCCCCATAAAGCCAAGTATAATAAAAATTCAAGGTACATACAATACTTTCTAATAACGAACGGGCGCTATCTTGCACACAGGAAGCTATTGTGTTCATTACATCCAGTTACATCTGCTATGTTCCATTTTCCGATTGGGATTTCTGAGTTTATGGGACCACGGATGTATAGGTGGTTGGATGCTACCCAAACAGATGTTTTGTGGTGCATGACTCTGTGTGTGTATAAAATAATACACAGCTGTAGAGCTAATTTATATACAACGTAAATCTAAATAAATATATACATATACATAACGCAGCCCTGGTGGTACAGTGGTTAAGAACTCAGCTACTAACCAAAAGGTCAGCAGTTCAAATTCACCAGCCACTCCCTGGAAACTGAATAGGGCAGTTCTACTCCGTCAAATAGGGTAGCTATGAGTCGGAATCAACTCAATGGCAACAGGTTTGTTTATGTACACACAAAAAAGAATAAGTATCTTGGTATCTTTTTAAAAGAACGATCATTATTTTACTGATATATGCAGGTACAGTGCTGGCTCTTTTATATTACAGTCTCAATTTAACCTTCATAATAACCTAGAAAGTGGAAATAATTCCATTTTACAGCTGAGGACATTAAAGCCCCAAGTGGTTAAGCGACTTACGTGTTTCATGACAGCAGGGACTGTATATTGTTTTTTCCAGTATGCTACCAGTGCCTAATCATGCCTGGTGGTGTAGTGGTTAAGAGCTCACCTGCTAACCAAAAGGCTGGCAGTTTGAATCCACCAGCCACTCCTTGGAAATCCTCTGGGGCAGTTCTACTCTGTCCTATAGGGTCACTATGAGTCAGAATCAACTCGATGGCAGTGGGTTTAATCATGCCTGGTACCTGATGAACATGCAAGAAAAACTGGATGGATGGATGCATGGATGATACTGCTCAGGGTTAAACAGTAAACATTCCAATTTCTCTAAGTCCAAAGTCAGAAACACTTTAATAACTTTAAAGTATCTAGCTCAATATCCTCAAAGAATAAAATGTAAAACATTAATCCATTTAAATATTTGCATTCTTGCTAAATGCAAAAGAGTCTGCCAGCCATATCATGTTATAGCTATGTACAAAGTATGTCCTTGCCTTTTACTGACTTGCTTTATTGAAATAATGAAATAACTACACAAAACAATCATAAAATAAAGAAGTAACTACCAATTAAGGTGTTTTGCAAGATGAAAAGAAGTATTTGAGTAAATAAACATACAACTGAATTTATTTATAACGGCAAGGTTGGATAAAAGGAAAATTGTGAAGCCATGTTTTGTTGTTTTTACTTTTGAAGTTCCCACTCTGGTCAACCGACCTGTATGCTGACCACTATATATTCATGCCACTCCTCCTCCTTTCATTTTAATGGAAACAGCCACATCTCCACAGCACTAGGAGTTCAAAGACATGGATTTTGGCCCTAAATCTGTCATTAAATTGCTGAGTGACATTTGGCAGGTAACCTTTCCTATCTGAGTTTCAACTGCATTAAATGTAGATAGGAGGTTAAATTAAACCAGTGTTTCCCAAATTTGCCTGATCATAAGAATGTCATTGTTGTTGTTGCTGTTGTTGTGTGCCATCGAGTTGATTTGAACTCATAGCAACCCAATGTGACAGAACAGAACTGGCCCATAGGGTTTCCTAGGCTGTAATCTTTAAGGGAGCAGATCGTCAGGTCTTTTCTCTTGCAGAGGGTTGGTGGGTTCAAGCCACTGCCTTTTCTGTTAGTAGCCGGGCACTTAACCAATGTGCCACTGGGGCTCCTTGATTATAAGAATAAGCTGAATCAATAATTTGAGTCCCTTGTTAAAACTAGATTCCTCAGCCCCAATCCAGACACACTGCTGAAGACAGTGAGAGCTAAATTACAAAAATGTGAATTTCATTCATTTTATGCACTTTCAGTAGATTGCCTTGACTTTAAACCACACGTTTCTAAGGTGATAAGTTAGTAAATGTCTTCAAGTCTGAAAAAAACCACCTGAATATCATTCCTAAGATACATACTACAAAGGCTTTACTGCAGTAAAGGGATTTCTGGTAGCTACTATGGCTATGTAGGCTTTTTTCATTTACTTCCTTATTTTCTCAGATTTTGGAGGATTAATCTCAAGTAACTAGACATTCCCATACTAGGAAATTTCTTAAAAATAAAAAAACAAGTACACAAGAAGACACATCCAACATCTTTATTCTTTAAAATTACCACAACTAAGCAACTAAACAACTAAATGATTTTCATTTAAAAAATATCTTCCGTTAAAAAAAAAAAGGTTTCTAGCATAATGTGATAAACAAAATAGTCTTACCTAATCGTAATTCTCCAAAATTGCCACATCCAATTTTTTTTCCAACTCTAAAGTTAGGTCCAACCATTAAAACTCCAGAGGATGAAGATCCAGTTCCTCGAGTGCTGTGCCCCGACCGACCACTAGGCCGTGCCATTCTATCATCTGATTTGTCCTTGTCTTTCTTTTTATTATCCATATCAAGTTTGCGGTACTCCACTTTGAATTCTTTAATCAAGACAAGCACGCTGAAATGGGGTACTCTGAGAACAGGTACATCACTAGGTAACTGTACCAGGTGCGCAATGTTAACATTCAAATTGCAGTAGGTAGTCAATTAACTGGCACATGTTCATCCCATTCGTAAAATGATTTTTCTCAGTTGTCTTTTCAGCAAAACATGTCTTCAGAACGCTCCTTTCAATGTTAGCTGATGCTGATAGAGAGCTAGAATATTAAGAAAAGAAAATTAGTCAACTAACTAAAAAAAATGTTTGGGAAATTAGGTAACAAATTTAGACAATAAATTATTGCTATTTATAGATGCCCACTGAAATCAAGCCACAACACTCTTAAATTACCCTGTATTTTTGCACTTTAAAACCAAACAGATCACAAAAATCTAACAAAATAAAGAAAAGAAATTAGATTTAGTTACTTCTAAATAGGTCTGAATTGTGTCCCCACAAAATATGTCTTGGAAACTTAATTCCTATACCTGAGGATACAATCCTATTTGGAAATAGGACTTTCTCTGTTATGTTAATGAGATCATATCAGAGTAGGGTGGGTTCTAAAACTAATCACTTTTGAGTTTAAAAAAGAGATTAGACACAGAGACACACTCACAGATGGGGGGGCGTGTAAGACAGCCACCACATGATGATGATTACAAGCCAAAGAACCAACGAACACACTAGGCTAGCTACAAGGAAGGAACTGACAAGTCCTGATTTGGACTTTTAGTCTTCAGAAATGCGAGAAAATAATTTTCTGACTTTTAAAAGCCACCCACTTGTGGTATTTGTTACAGCAGCACCAGGAAACTAAGACAGGCAAATTTAGCAATCTGGAGAACTATGATCTTTAACCTGTAAGATATGACTGACCTGGCTCCAGAGGGTAGTTAGGATCAGAAGAAGTACCACATTAGCAGTTCGTGTTGGAGAGGATATTTACAGTTAGATTTACAGTCTGTGTGTGTTGGAGAAGGTATACACACAAAGAAACACCCTTTACAGTCCAAATAGTTTTTTCTGAACTGTCAAATAGTTCATATGAAATTGAAAAGTTAAAGTATCATGTTTCTATATCACCTTAGCAGAGTAATAAAAGTCAAGGTTTCTGAATAACCTTTAATCCTGATGTGAAATATGTTTTTTTATTAAAAATAGATATTTTACTTTTATTGCAAGAGATCTTTTTATCGATGAACCTAAGAATTCCTGACCCAGAATTAATCCTGCATGCAGCTTCAGCTTCACTGGCCTGTTTTTTTCCTCCAGAGTTGCTAATCAACTTTCCTGTTCAAAGAGCACGCAATAGGAAAAGCACTGCCTTATGGTTTTAATGAAAAAGACTCCAGGTTCATGTAAATCTCAAAAAAAATCATGAGTGGAGAGCAAAATTATTAGCAGTCAGGCCACAGACCACCTAGTAATCTCATTACCAGCAGATCTCAGTACAAGAGGGAGGGCAGGGTTCCATCAATCATGTTAAGATTAGCCAATGGTTAGTCTTCTGTTTTGCTCCTTCCTCTTCTCTTTATAAGCCTCATTGTAACTAGCCTAATTCCAGATATTTACTTTTTTTTTTTTTTTAGAATCAGAATGGTCTTCCTATAAACATATAAGGTAACTGCTCAGAATAAATTTTGTTTCAATTTCTTTAAGTTTTAGCTATTTTTAACACTGAAAACAGCTAATTTTAGTACGAATAAGAAAATTTAATACTGTTGTAATAATGCTATTATCATCCCAAGAAGGATTATTTAAGAGGTTCATTATAAAAGCTTTATTCATGTCTGATTTGTGTGAGAAGTTTTAAAATTAATCTTTAAAACAAAAACTACGTAAAGAACAGTGGAAAAGTTGAATATTATTAAATACTAATAAAAATCTAAAGCAAATTTTCTTTTTAAAAAACTGTAAAATTTTAATAAAACATGTGTAACACCAGGTACACAGAAAACATAAAACACTGCTAAGAGAAACTAAAGAGGCACAAATAAATGGCATGTTATTGAATCAAAAATTTTAATATTGTTACTTTGTCCATCCTTCACAAGTTGATATACAGAATCAACACAATCCCAAAGAAAATGTCAACAGGCTTTTTTTTTTTTTTAATTTGAAAAGCCAGTTCTATAATGTATATGAGAGCTCCCGGAAGTGCAGTGGTTAAAGCACTCAGCTGCTAACCAGAAGGTCGGCAGTTTGAAACCACCAGCCACTCCTCAGGAGGAAGATGTGGCAGTCTGATTCCGTAAAGATTTACAGCCCTGGAAACTCTATGGAGTTGCTATGAGTCAGAATCGACTCAACGTTAATGAGTATAATGTACATGGAAATGTAAAGAATCTAGGGTAAACAATCTCCGAAAGAAAAAGTCAGAGGACATACACTACCTGACTGCAGGGACTTACTAAAGAAGTAAATAATTAAGAATGTGTGGAACTAGCATAAAGATAGATATATAGATCAATGGAACCGTAAAGAGAATCCAGACACAGACCTACACGTATCCATTCATTTTTACTAAAGCACCAAGTAAATTGAATAGGAAGTGTTTTTAACAAATAGCACTAGAACAACTGCATACCTGTCTGGTGGAAAAAAATGAACTTGACCCCTACCTCATTCTGTAAACAAAAAAAAAATTCAAAATGGATAACAGATCTACACATAAATGCTAGAATACTAAAGAAGAAAATCTGGCAATCTTGCGGTGGGCAAAGACTTCTTAGAAGGCACAAAAAGCCCGAGCCATTAAAAAAAAACAAAAACAAAACTGATAATTAGAACTTCATCAAAGTTAAAAACCTCTGCTTATCAAAAAATAAACAAATGGAGTGCTGAATATCATCACTTATCAAAGAAATAGTAATTAAAAAAACAAAATATTTCATGCCCATTAGAATGGTTAATATTAAAAAACTGGCAATATCAAGTGTTGGCAAGAATGAGGATCAACTACAACTTACATATTGCTGGTGAGAGTATAAAGCAGCACAACTTTGGAAAAAAGTTTGACAGTTTATTTTCAGGTAAAATATGCACCTATCAATACCACTCTTAAGTATTTAGGCAAGAAAAATAAAAACATACGCCTACATGTCTTAGGGTTTTCAAGAGAAACAGAACCAGAGATACACATAAAGATTTACTTCAAGAAATTGCTGCACGTGATTCTGAAGACCTGGCCGATACAAAATCCGTAAGTCAGCCAACAGGAGAATTAAAGAATAAGAGTGTTCTGGAAAAATGTCTACACTCTGGAGGCAGAACACATCCTAGGGGAAGTCCCTTTATGTTCCTATGGACTTCAACTGATTGATAGAGGCCCACCCACATTATAAAAGGTAATCTGCTTTACCTGATTTAATCACATATAACTAAGTTATGGAGTACCTGCTGTTGCTAGGAAACCCTGGTGGCATAGCGGTTAAGAGCTAGGGCTGCTAACCAAAAGTCCGCAGTTCAAACCCATCAGGCGCTCCTTGAAAACTATGGGGCAGTTCTATTCTGTCCTATAGGGTCGCTATGAGTCGGAATCAACTCAACGGCAACAGGTTTGGTTTTGGTTTTGTTGTTGTTAGGTGCCATCTGAGTCAGTTCCGACTCATAGTGACCCCACGTACGATAAAACAAAATGCTGCCAGGTCTGACACCATCCTCATGATCGTTGCTGTATTTGAGCACACTGTTGCAGCCACTGCATCAATCCATTTTGTTGAGGGTCTTCCTCAACAATGGAATATCTACGCAGTGCACATGATTAATGCACCTGGTTGCTAACCAAAAAGTTGGAGGTTCAAATCCACCCAGAGGCACCTCAAAAGAAAGGCCTGGCAACCTACATCTGAAAAATCAGCCATTGAAAACCCCATGGAGTACAGTTTTACTCTGACACATATAGGGTTGCCATAAGTTAAAATTGACTAGATGGCAACTTTTTTTTTAACTACTTTATATCAGCAGCTACATTAGGGTGTCTTATCAAATAATTGGGTACCACAGTCTCGCCAAGTTAACACATAAAATTAACAATCACATTACACAAAGACTTGTACCAATGTTTATTGCAGGCTTACTCAAAATCAGCAAACATTTGAAACAATCCGAAAACACAAGAAGAATAAATGAACTGTAGTATATTCATACGATAGAATACTATTGTCGTTACGTGCGATTCAGTCGGTTCTGACTCATAGCAACCCTATGTACAACAGAACGAAAACAATGCCCAGTCCTTCATCATCCTCACAATTGTTGCTATGTTTGAACCCACCATTGCAGCCAAGGTGTCAACCCATCTCATTGAGGGTTTTCCTCTTTGTCCATGACCCTCTATTTTAAACAAGCATGATGTTCTTCTCTCCAGGCACTGGTCCCTCCTGATAACATTTCCCAAGTATGTAAGACAAAGTCTCACCATCCTCATTTCTAAGGAGCATTCTGGCAGAACTTCTTCCAAGAAAGATGAGTTTGTTCTTCTGGCAATCCTTGGTATATCCCATATTCTTCACCAACACAATTCAAAGGCATCAATTCTTCTTCAGTCTTCCTTTTTCACCGTCCAGCTTTCACATGCGTATAAGGCAACTGAAAATACCATGGTTTGGGGGGTCAGGTGCACCTTAGTCCTCAAAGTAACATTTTTGCTTGTTAACACTGTAACGATGTCTTTCGCAGCAGATCTGCCCAATGTAATATGTCGTCTGATTTCCTGACTGCTGTTTCCATGGGCGTAAACTGTGGATCCAAGTAAAATGAAAACCTGGACAACTTTAATATTTTCTCCATTTATCGTGATGTTGCTTATTGGTCCAGTTGTGAGGATTTCTGTTTTCTTTATATTGAGGTGTAATCTATACTGAATGCTATAGTCTTTGATGTTCACCAGTAAGTGCTTCAAGTCCTCTTCGCTTTCGGCAAGCAAGGCTGTGTCATCCACACAGAATATTACTCAGCAATAATACATGCAATAATACGAATAAATCTCTTAGACGTGAGATTGAGTAAAACAGGTCGGGCACAAATGAATGTAAATTATATGACTCTAGTTATAAAAAGTTCTAGAATTGACAAAACTCGTCTGTGGTGACAGAAATCAGATCAGCAGCTGCCTGGGGCAGTGGGAGATTTGACTAGAAAGGAGCATAAAGAAACTTTCTTAGGAAAAGAAATGTTCAGTTTTTTGATTGGGAGATTACATGAGTATGTACATTTGTCAAAACTCATCAAACTACACTGAATATCTACGCATTCTATTGTATGTAAATTACACTTGTTATAGATTGAATTATGTCCCCCAAAAATAAGTGCTGTAAATCCTAACCTCTATGCCTGTGGTTATAATCCCATTTGGGAATGGGTTGTCTTTGTTATGTATAGGGTGTATCTTGACTCAATCTTTTTTGAGATATAAAAGAGATTAAACAAGGCAGCAGAGAAGAGATGATGGAAGAGAGATGCCAAGCCACATGAAGATCACCCAGGAGCAGATGTTCGGAAGAGCTAACAGAGAAAGAAAGTCCTACAGCCAGCACCCAGAATTCAGACTTCTGGCCTCCTAAGTGTGAGAAAATAAATTTCTCTTTGTTAAAGCCACCCATATACGGTATTTGTTATAGCAGCACTAGATAACTAAGACAACACCTAAATGTTTGATTAAAAAAAACAAACCCTGAATGCTTTATCTCAAAGTACATGTTCTTCCTCCATGATAACATTACCATAAAACTTACCTGAAAATAAAACGTTACTTTTGTAAAAACAGTTAAAGAACGTAACAGTATTTGATTTTAGAAGCTTTTTTAAAAGAGCCCTTCCATACTTCCTTCTATTTAGGAAAAAGTAATTTTCCTTTTGTAATTTTTCATATTATTTTTAATATATGGTTTTTACTTATTTTAATTTAATCAAATATTCAAAAACACATTCTACGTATAATGAAAATGTAAATAATACAGATAAATTAAAAATACCATTTAGATGCCCATACCTACTGTCCCCAAACCCCCGTCCCTTCTCAGATATAACCATTACTTTCAGTTTAGTGTGTATACTCCAGACTTTTTTTTAACACCTATAAATTTCAGAAAGATTTGGGTTTTTTTGTCTTTTTTTAATTATGTAATAGGTCAATAAGAAGCCACTGTAGTACTAAAACTGTGCCCCACAACAGCAACAGTATTTGAAAACGTATCATAACAGAGTTCACTGAAGAACTTTTACCCTTTCCCTTTAATACCTCTCCATCCCACATGAACCATAGAGGAGCAAATGGCAGCACAATGAATAGGGGAAGAAGAGTCAAGAAATAGCCCTAACTCAATTTCCAAATAGTGGTTCCAGAGCCAGAGGCCAACCTTGAAAGTGTGAGGTAGGGAAACAGAGGTGAGAAGAAGTAATGAATTAGCTTAAAATCAAACTGCAAGAATGAAAAAACTTAATACCTCAAAATGAGTCCATGGTTACAATTTATTCTTATACATGACAAGAAAGCAATGACTGAATAAGATGTCATTTGTGAGGCGGGAGGAGGGATAATCAGAATATATTTAAAAACAGTCATGAGAAGCTAACTGTCATTAACCAATAAAAATTTTTTTAATAAACCAGATTTCTAATTAAAATATTTTCTTATTAAGAGTCTCTGGTAGTGCTAGTACTTCCATTATCGTGTTGTTGTTAGCTGCTGGCAACCCAAAGCACAACAGAACGAAACACTTCCCAGTCCAGCACCATCCCCATGATTCGTTGCAGCTCAGACCATTGTGATCCATAGGGTTTACACTGGCTGATTTTCCAGAAGTAGATCACCAGGCCTTTCTTCCAAATCCAACTTTGTCTGAAAACTCCTCTGAAACCTGTTCAGCATCATAGCAACAGGTAAGCCTCCACTGACGAATGGATGGTGCCTGGGCATGAGGTTCACTGCATGGGAATCAAAGCCGGGTCTCCCTCTTGGAAGGCAAGAATCCTGCCACTGAAGCACCACTGCCCCCACTTCCCTATCATAACACCTACCAAATAGTACTAGAATTGCCTATATGTTTATCTTGCCAGGGGTCAGCAAACTATCGCCAGCAGGCTAATAACTACAGGAAAGAATAGTTTCAAAGAAATTGAGAAACACTAATTCAGTAAAACGTCAAGTAGAATCTGCTAAGATATGTTGCAACTGATGTTATACTGTTAAGATGTGCTACGAGCCTTCAAAATTTTCCGTAGTTGGGCCTGGAGGAAGAACTAAGGCAATTAAAGAATAAAAACCTGAATGATTTAGATTCAGAAAAGAGACTGTATATTGAACAGATTGTTTTTCAAGACTCCCACATTTTTTTTTCCAAAAATGAGGACTATTCAGTTTCTATTTCTACTTGTGTCTGTTTCAATAAATTATATTTTTCAGAGAATTTGGCCTTTTTGTCAATAGCATAGCACTTTTAAAAATCTTGCTACAAAAAAAAATCTGATTCACATAGCTTTACATGCTTTATCAATCTTTCCAGGAAGAAATCTTTCCAATCTCATTAAACTCTTCCAGAAAATAGAATTAAAAATACCTCAAACTAATTCTATGTGGTCAGTATAACTAGGCTACCAATAGCAGAGAAAAACAGTATAATATTGAAAAAATTACAAGCCAATTTCACTCATGAACATAAATGCAAAAATCTTAAACTTTTATCAAAGCCAATCTAATAGTGAATAAAAAAGAGCAAGAAAATGCAATAAAACCAGAAGTATCTCAAAAGATTCAATATGCACTCATTATTTTAAATAAATAAATGCCTTACCAAACTAGAAACATAAAGGGGAACATCCTTAACCTTTTTTTTTTTTTTAATTGTCTGCTAAATATCTGCCAAAAAAAATCTTTAGAATGATGAAATGTTAGAAGAGTTTCCTTTAAAATCAGGAATAAAACAAGAGCACGCACTATAACAACATGTATTTCATTTATTTAACAATGCATTATCATCAGTCCTAGCCAATACAGGCAAGAAAAAGAAATAGATATTAGGATTGCAAAGAAAAAAACAGCTGTCATACACCATGAAGTCATAAATGTCTACCCAGAAATTCAAAACAGGCTACAAATTACTGGAACTATTAGTAATTCTAATAATTTTTTTAGCAAAGTAGCTAAATATTAAATCAACATAAAGAAAATACATCGTATTACTATACAGAAACCACAGCTCTGGGAAAATATAAAAAAGATGGGCAAAAAGACTTAATTTGATATAAAAAGTGGCATCTCGATTCACTAAGAAGGGCTTTAGAGTACATTGTGTTAAAACAATTGGACAGTGATTTGAAAAAAGATAACTGGATCCAGGTCTCACACCAAACACATGAATAAGCTGTAAATCTATGAGACCTAAATGCATACAATAAAAATTTATGAAATAAAACAATACAGGGAACAACAAAAACACAAACCACCCAATCAAAAAAATGGGCAAAAACTGGACAGACAGTTTACCAAAGAGGATATATAAATGGCCAACAAGCACATAAAAAGATGTCCCATGTCATTAGTCAGCTGTTGTTGTTAGGAGCTATCAAGTTGATTCCCTCTCATAGTGACCCCAAGTGAGAGAGTAGAACTGCCCCGTAGAGTCTTCTAGACTGCAATCTTTACAGGAGCAGATCGCCAGATCTTTTCTCCTGTGGAGTCACTGTGTGGGTTCATCTTTCGGTTAGTAGCTCTTAACCATCGAGCCATAAGGGCTCCTTCATCAGTCCCCTGCTGTTGTTGTTACATGCCATCAAGTCACTTCTGACTCAGCAACCACCCTATGTAAAACAAAACACTGTCTGGTCCTGCACCATCCTCACGATGGTTGCTATGTTTGAGAACACTGTTGCAGCCATTTTTGTACTCCATCTCACTGAGCGTCGCCTTCTTTTTCGATGACATTCTACTTTACCAAGCACGATGGCCTTCTCCAGGGACCGGTCCCTCTTGATAGCATGTCCAAAGTACATGAGACAAAGTCCTGCCATCCTCACTTCTCATAAGCATTCTGACTGTACTTCTTCTAAGACAGATTTGCTCATTCTTCTGGTAGTCCATGGTATATTCAATATTCTTCACCAACACCATAATTCATTTGCATTAGTCACTCCAAATCAAAACCATAATGAGATACCACTTGACTCCCACTAGATAACTATGATCAAAAAAATGGAGGCATTTGATAAGGATGAAGAGACACCAGAACCCTCATCTACTGCTGGTGGGAACGTAAAATGGTATACCGCTGTAGAAAGTTTGGCAGTTCCCTAAAGTTAAACAAAGAATTTCCGTTAAGATCCGGCAATTCCAATCCTAGGTTGCTATTGTGTTGTTACGTGCCGTCGTTGCAGCCACTGTATCAGTCTGTCTCATTGAGGGTCTCCTTCTTTTTTGCTGACCCTCTACTTTACCAAACACGATGTCTTCGTCCAGGGACTGGTCCCTCCTGAAACATGTCCACAGTATGTGAGATGAAGTCTTGCCATTCTCGCTTCTAAGAAGCATTCTGGCTGTACTTCTTCCAAGATAGAATATTCAATACCTTACGCCAACACCGTAATTCAAAGGCATCAACTTTTCTTCTGTTTTCCTTATCCATTGCCCAGCTTTCCCATGCATATGAGGTAAATGAAAACACCATGGGTCAGGCGCACCTTAGTCCTTTAAAGTGACATCTCTGCTTTTTAACACTTTAAAGAGATCTTTTGTGGCAGATTTGCCTAATGCGATGCCTCGTTTGATTTCTTGAGTGCTGCTTCCATGGGTGTTGACTGTGGATCCAAGTAAAACTAAATCAATCTTTTCTTCATTCATTATGATACATATCCTAGGCATAGACCCAAAAGAATTGAAAACAAGAATGCAAACAGAAACTTGTATGCCAATGTTCACTGCAGCACTATTCACAATAGCCAAAAAGTAAAAACAACCTAAACGTCATCAACAGACGAATGGATTAACAAAATGTGGCAAAAACATACAATGGAATATTAATAAAGAGAAATGAAGTTTTGATACATGCTGCAATATAGACAAATTGTGGAAACATTATGCTCAGTGAAATAAGTCAGTCACAAAAGAAAAACTTACTTTCCAATGGTTCAGCAAAAAGATAGATGGTCAGACGGCAGGAAGACAAATAGGTAAATGATAAAGCCTGCGAGCACATGTGGCAAAATGTTAACAACTGTTAAATCCAAATGGCAACTATATGAGTATTCATTATAGTATTCTTTCAATTTTTCTGGTTTTTCTAAATTTGCAAAATAAAAAGTTGAGAACAAATACATCGTTTATAGTAACAACAACAAAATTAGGCTACCTAGGAAGAAAAAAAAAATCAACCAAAATATGCAAAAGATTCTAAAACCTTGTTGAAACAAGCTTTAAAAAGACTTAGAAGGAGCTGTATACCACATCTACCATATGTCTGTTAGTCTGTCACACTGTGGTAGCTTTAGTGTTGCCATAACGCTGGAAGCTATGCCACCAGTATTTCAAATATTATGGTGGACAGATTTCAGCAGAGCTTCCAGACTAAGGTTAGGAGAAAGACCTAACAAACTATTTTAAAAAATAAGCCAAAAGTCTCTATGGACCAAAACAGAATATTGTCTGCTATAGCGCTGGAAGATGAGCCTTTTAAGTTGGAAGGCACTCAAAATACACAGTGGTCATAACAATGGACTCAAGCATATCAATGATTGTAAAGATGGCACAGGACCAGGCAAAGTTTCATTCTGTTGTATATGGGGTCCCTATGTGTTGGAGCTGACTCAAGTGCAACTAATAACAACCACAGTATAACCGGAAGACTCAATATAAGACAGATCTCACTTCCCCCCGCCAAAAAAAAAAAAAAAAAGATCTACACATTCAATGCAATTCTAATCACAACCTCAATTTAATTTTTCAAAAAAATTGATAAATATATTCAAAAATTTATATTAAAAAGCAAAGGCCTAAAAATAGTCAAGAAACTCACACACAAAAAAAAAAGGAAACCAGTCTCACCAGATATTAAAACTTATCATAAAGCTACAGTATTTAAAACAGTGGCTATTTGGTTCATGTGTAGACAAACTGAGGAGTTCTGGTGGCACAATGGCTAAGCACTCAGCTGCTAACCGAAAGGTCGGTGGCTCTAATCCACCAGCTGCTCCAAGAAACAAAGAAATGGCAGTCTGCTTCTATGAAGATTTACAGCCTTGGAAACCCTATGGTCCAATTCTACTCTGTCCTGTAAGGTCACTATGAGTTAGAATCAACTCAACAGCAGTGGGTTTGGTTTGGTATCTTTATAGCCAAACCTGACCAAAGGAACAGAATAAAGTGCCTACCAACATACCTACACATACGTGGAAACTTGTAGATCACTGCAGAAAGATGATTCAATTCATAGTGCTGTGGCAACTGGCTACCCATATAGAAAAGAGAAAAAAAAAAAATGGGATCTTTGCCTCACATCATAAGCAAAAACGACCTGCAGATGGATTAAAGATTTAACTTTCAAATTAAAAGGAAATATAGAAAATACAAAAGAATTATCTTTATGACCATCAACTTACAAAGAGTTAGGCAAGAAAGGAAGGACTGGTAAATATAACTACCTCACATTAAGAATTTCTATTTGTCAATAGACATCAAAAAGAAAGAATAGACATTTTTGTAACACATATAACCTACAAAGATACGTAAAATCTGTAAGAAAATGTTAAACAGCTCAACTGCCAAATGTGCAAAAAATACGAGCAAGCATTTCATAAAAGAAACACAAATGACCAATACACATTTAAAAAGATCTTCAACCCTAGTAATAATCAGGGGAATATAACTTAAGGCCACAATGAGATTCCACTTTACACACTAGACTGGCAGAATTTAAGATAGCTGACAATACCAGTGGTTGACAAAGTAGACTAATGTTAGAAATAAATACTGACACATCTTTTGAAAACAATTTGATGTTACATTGTAAAATGTAGTGGGCATACTCTGTGACTCAGGAGACATGTACCAGGAGACATGTACAATAATGCTTACCACAATATAATTTATAATGGCTGAGATAAAACTGGCAACATTCTGTCAAAAAACAAAAAATAGACTTACCTATATTCACACAGTAGGCTACCATAAAACCAAACCCAGCGCGGTTGAGTCGATTCCGACTCATAGCGACCCTGTAGGACAGAGTAAAACTGCCCCATAGAGTTTTCAAGGAGCGCCTGGCGGATTCAAACTGCCAACCCTTTGGTTAGCAGCCGTAACACTTAACCACTACACCACCAGGGTTTCCGCAGACTACCATACAGCAATAAAAATTAACTAAACCACAGCAAAGTGCAAAAATGGTGTCAAATAAAAAAGTTTGCTTGGTAACACATGTGTCAAGAGATCATTTTCATAAAGCTCACAGACAAGTAAAATTAAACAATGTATTGTTCAGGGATATAGACACGTGATCGAACTCAAAAAAATGGCAAAAACCCAAAAATGACAAGTGTATAATAAACACAAAATTCAGGGCATTAATCACCTCTAGAGCAGAGGCAAGGGGAAGGAACACCGAAGGTATACACAATTAGAACTAAACGTTCTAGTCTTTATGTTCTAGGCTTTAAGTCTGCCCACAGGTTTTTGTTTTATTACTACATGTCATGCAATATATATTATGTATATAATATATATACACACACGCTCATCTATCAAATATTTTATATTAAAAAGAACATTATACCAAAACTTAGATGTAGCCAAAGCTATAATAAAAATTTTTTAATGCCATAACCTTCTACATTTCATTACTAAAGAAGAAAATATGAAAATAAAGCCTACAACTCAAAAAGTTAGAAGAAAAATTCAAGAAACCGAAAAAAAGGAAAAGAAGACATTAAGGATGACAAAACAAATTAAAAACTAAAAAAAAAAAAAAAAACTGATACACGCAAAAAAATCTATATACAAACATTTATAGCACCTTTATTTGTAATAGCTAAAAAGTGAAAACAACACAAATGTCCTTCAACAGGTGAATGACTAAACATGATGCAGTACATCATACTATGGAATATTCTTAACAATAAAAAGCAATGAAACACTGATGCATGCAACAACTTGGTTAGATATAAAGGACACTGTGCTGAGTGAAAAAATCAATTTCAAAAGGTTACACACTGTATGATTCCCTTTACATAACATTTCCAAAGTGACAAAATTATACTGATGAAGAACAGAGCAGTGGTCTAACAGTTTACGGTTGGGAAGAGTGTGTGACCATAAAGCTTTGGACAGCATGAGGGATTTTCTCTTGGGGTGACAGAACACAGTTCTGTATCCTGATTGTGGTGGTGGTTATTCGAATCCATAGCATTTTTATACCACCACCACCAAAAAAAGGAAAAAAATGCATGCAAAACTGGGAAAACACAGTTTGTAATTTAGTTAATAGTACTGTACCAATGTCAACTACCTAGTTAGTTCTGATCATTGCATCATGGTTATATAAAATTGTCACTGGGAAAAGTTGAATGAAGAATACAGGGGAACCCTGTGCTATTTTTGCTACTTCTACATACCTATAATTATTTCAAAATAAAAAGGCTAAAAAGTAGTTATGAGTTAGCCCTATCCTAAGTCTTTAAACAAAACAAGATTAAGGAAGGAGAGAGAGGATAGGAGAACAATCAGAGAGGAGGAAACACAAATAACCAAATATTAGGAAAAAGCATACTTACAGAAGAAATTCTACAACTCTATAAACTTGGAAACCTGTATGAAATTAGACAATTTTCTAAGAAAACACAATATACTAACAAAAATATATATATATATATATATACTCAAGGACAATTTGAGAATTTAAGTACAATAGTATCTATGAATAAAATGGAGAAAGATATCAAAGAACTAACCCTCCCTTTCCCACAAAAAAACAAGGACCTGGCTCACACAGTTTCACATGCAATTCTTTTTAAAATACTATACTATGTAAACTGTTACATGATACAAAGAATGAAGGAAAGTTTTGTAATTCTTTTTAGAAAGCCAACAAAATCCTCATGTCAAAGCCTGATAAGCACATACCGTACACAAGCACACCCCACAAACACATACGCATGCACACCCAGACCCAGCCAGTGCCGTTGAGTCAATCCCGACGCATAGCGACCCTATAGGACAGAGTAGAACACGCATGCACACACACACAGACATATACACACACACATATCAAGTTACTCCCCCAGGCAAAATAAAATGTAAAGAGCCAGGAAAAAGAAAATGTTGGGGGGAAAAAAAAAAAGAAGAAGTAATGTAGGAATGGCAAGATGTCAGGGCATGATAAGATGCTAAATATAAATTAAAAACATATCTTTGGGGGGTGGGGGTGGGGAAAAGACAGAAGAAGAATAGAGAAATGAGAGGGGAAAAAATATATGGAAATACGGCATAGAGTAAGAAAAGCATTACAAAAAAAAAAAAAGACAGCATGTGTCATGGATCGAATTGTGTCCCTCAAAAATATCTGTCAACTTAGCTGGGCCATGATTCTCAGTATTGTGTGACTGTCCACCATTTTATGTGATTTTCCTATACGTTGTAAATCCTATCACTAAGATGTAATAAGATGGATTAGCAGCAGTCACACTGAAGAGGTCTACAAGATTAGGCAGTGTCTTAAGCCAATCTCTTTTGAGATATAAAAGAGAGAAGCAAGCAGAGAGACATAGGGACCTCATACCATCAAGAAAGCAGTGCCGGGAACAGAGTGCGTCCTTTGGACCTGAGGTTCCTGCACTGAGAAGTTCCCAGACCAAGGGAAGACATGCATCACAAGGACCTTCCTCCAGAGCCGACACAGAGAGAAAGCCTTCCCCTGGAGCTGACGCCCTGAGTTTGGACTTGTAACCTACTAGACTGTCAGAGAACAAATTTCTCTTTGTTAAAGCCATCCACTTGTGGTATGGCTGTTATGGCAGCACTAAATGACTAAGACAGTACTATTATAATCCCTATTTTTTACCAGTAAGGGAACTAAAATTTAGAAAAATTATATCACTTGACCAGTATCACAAAGTAACTAAGTAGTATAGTGAGAATATGATTAGAGGGCATGATTCTTAACCACTTTACCTCTAGTATTGTTCTTGCTATTTTTCTGACCTCCCAATCTGTGGTCTGTGCCTTTCCATCTGGACCTAGCTTCTACCTGCTCCCTCTTGCTAGCCTACGCTATAAGTATATCCAAGAACTCAATGTTACCAGAATCCTCATTTTGGACCAACCTGGCCAACACTGCCCTAGAATTACTATACAAAGAGATAGAAAGAGACGTGTGGGGGGGGGGGTGGGTAGGGGGGCAGGAAAGGGGGAAACCCATCAGTCAACAGGCCCCATCCATGTACACAGGGCTCCAGGAGATTTATAAAGAAAAAGACCTATATATATACAACAACAGAGGAAATCCAAACCATTCACCCAGAAATATTAACCTAGTCCCTCATTCACAAATATGAACTGACAATTAAGAATCACTAGATATATGAAGAAAGCTAACAATATAAAATAAAATAATCAAATAGAAAAAAAAAATCTGGGGGAAACAGGTCATTCAAGAGAACTTAAAAACAAACAAAATAAAAAAGCCAAGTAGTATCCTCAAAGGTTTTTGAGAAGTACAATAATATATCCACAAAATAAAACAATGCTGCATTAAATGGAATAATCAAAGATAAACTAGTAGAATAATCCTAATATCTAAAACAAAACTATAAAGAAATATTTAAAAAAAAAAAAAAAAAGGGGGGAAAGAGATAGAGAGAACCAACCCAGTATCTCCAACAAAAACTAATAGAGAAAATTGAGAAAAAAACTGTCAAAGGAAATTTTCCTGAGCTGAAGAAAAAGGGGCCCAGAGAGTGCTAAGGAAGAAAAAAAGGTAACCGCAGCATACTGCTTGGCTCTGTAGTGAGTCAAATAGCGTAAGCACTGTTAATTGATTTTCAACTTTTAGAATCAATCTAACAAAAGAGAAACATGACAGATAAATATTACAGAAAATATAAGTTTTAACAATCACTGACAATGTTGAAATTCTCTCTTTCTTTCTCTTTTAGAAAATAAGACTACAACTGACAAAAGCTCAGAAGAGAGGAAAGGGAGTTATAGGGGTAGGAATACCTGCATTTTACCTAGTACAGAGTTAAGAGATACTATAAAAATCTGACAGAAGAAGAAATAGAGATGTAGGAACATTATTTAAAGTGGCAAAAGTAAACATAATCCCTATCTAGACATTTAAGACAGAAGGGGAAGTGGGAATACATGAACTAAAACCTCATCATTCTTGGTGAAGAATTAAATTAAATCTTTGACATAATAAAAAAGCATACACATATTATCAAGAATTATGAAAGTAACCACCTGAAGCTTTGAAAACTGAAATAATTAGAAGTAGTTTTATCTGTTGAAAAATTAAAAGATTAGAAATACAAGGCTTATGTACCTTTCTGTATTATTTTAATTTCTTACCATCTATATACATGTTTTTTATAGACATTAACTTAATAAAAATATTAATCCTACTATCAACAAACAGATAATTGTCATCCTAAAAATAAATAAAATACTGGTTAAACTTAGGATTAAGGTGCACCTGACCCAAGTCATGGTATTTTCAATCGCCTCATGTGCAAGCGAAAGCTGAACGATGAGTAAGGAAGACTGAAGAATTGAGGCCTTTGAATTACGGCGTTGGCAAAGAATACTGATTACACCATAGGCTGCCAAAAGAACGAACCAATCTGTCTTAGAAGTACAGCCAGAACGCTCCTTACAAGCAAGGATGGCGAGACTTCATCTCACATACATTGGACATGTTAACAAGAGGGACCAGTTTCTGGTGAAGGACATCATGCTTGGTAAAGTAGAGGGTCAGCGAAAGAAAGACCCTCAATAAGATGAACTGACACAGTGGCTGCAAAGATGGGCTCAAGCACAGCAACGATTGTGAGGATGGCACAGGACCAGGGAGTGTTTCGTTCTGTTGTACACAGTGTTGCTATGACTAGGAAATGACTCAAAGGTACCTAACAACTAACAACGAACTGATTAAGAATACGTCAAATGATTGAATAGTAAAGCATTAAGTGGCTCTACAAATCATAGTTTTTATTTATTTTTTTGTTTGTTTGTTTTGAATGAAAATAGAATCCACCAATACTTGAGACAGTTGTTGTGGAGTTCTTAATTTGAAATCCACAGAGTCCCTGAGCATTTTCTTAAGAAAGACTTCATAGCCTTTGTGATGAATAAGACTGTGTGTCAACTTGGCTGGGCCTTGATGCTCAGTGTTATACATGATCACTCCCATAATGGAATCTGCTGTGAGTAGCTAATCATTTGAAAGGGAGTTTAATTGGGAGTGTGGCCTGCATTCAAATATAAGCACACATTCTGGCTTTTTGCTTGCTCTGGATCCTGCGGCCGCCTCCTGTTGTCTGACCTCCGGTTCTTGGGACTTAAGCTATCAGCGTGCCTGCCAATCTTGGGATTCATCGATCTTCACAGCCTGTGAGCAAGGCTCCTGTTTTCCAACTTGCTGATCTTGAGTTCACCAGCCCCCACAGCTATGTGAACTGAGAGAAGCCTCTATTCTGATCCACGGACTTGGGAAGTTCAGCCCCTACAATCACGTGAGCCATTGCCTTGATATAAATCTCTCTCTCTCTCTCTCTCTCTCTCTATATATATATATATATATATATTTTTGCCACCAGAGTTTCCCGCATACTACAAAGGAACTGAAAAAAATTTTTAAGTAAGTAAAATAATCTTAGAAATTAAACTATGAAATAGTATAACAAACACATACCATGTTGTTCAGTACACATGGTAAACAAAATAAATTATTTCTGACCTTTTTAGTAGCCAAGCAAAAACAGAAATATGATTTGATACAAGATTCAAAGTGTCCATTAAAATTAAACCAGTTACTAAAGAAATACAAATAACTCTAGTACTATATCCATAGATACAGTCAACAATTACTGAAAATTTCTCTTAGGGAAGTTCTGAATTCAAAAATTACGAAGAAGAAAGTGAAAAAATACAGACAGAAAACTTAAAAATTAGGCATCCATACAAATATAAACTGAGAAAAAAAATTTACAGAAATATGCCCTGCTTACAATTTCTTATAACACAGATAAAACAATGATTTATACTACTCCAGCATATTTTAATTTTTATAAGATATATTACCCCTTTAACTGAAGTAACTGAAACCTTAAACCTTCCATTACTAAAAATAATGGACATGAACTTAATATGATTAAAGCTACATGAGTGTGCACAGACTATTTACAAATTGTTTGATTCTATAATTATTCTCAGCTTACTGACTTATTTACAAATCTTTACTAAAAAAATTAATGAAAAGGATACTTTATAAAATCATCTTTGAGGATAAATACAAATAATCAATTGCTTTATAAACAAACACAATTTTGATTCACTAATAAAAATAAAAATGAGTTGCCAAAAACAGAAAATACTAGATGTAATCCGATTATGTGAGCAGAAATGTAGGCCAGTGGCATACTTCTAATGTGATGACCACTGATGAACTTTCAGGACATAAAATAGAAAATCAGATTCTCTAATCTGCATGGCCCAATAATATAGGGCTGTACAGAGCCAAATGACCTCCTTAAAGTTGCAAAACTAGATAAAACAGAAAGTAGACTGAGAACATACCAGTATAGTATGTTCTACCTCATTTAAAAAAAAAAAAGCAGACACAGCTAAAGCTTTTAAGTAAACACAAGGAGTTGTAAATTTTTTTACAAATGATTATTAGTATCCTAAAACTTCCAAAATATTGTTGCAATAAATATGGAATTTTTACATATCCCTGAAAATATTCAGTTTCTATGGGTATACTTTTCATGTTTAACATGTTATTCAATGATCTTGGCAAATACAAAACTACAAGGAATAGAAATATAAAAATTAAATTTTATATTTAAATGTAACTTGCCATAGCATTGGTTTCCCATGACTTTGTTGTTTTAAATGAAACACCCATATTTAATACATAAAATGACCAGTGTTTCAAGTGCTTTATTAAGTCTGTATAAAAATTACATGTCTTCAGGTTTCTCCAAAATTTAAATGAGTAAGGGTATTTGTGATGTGATGGCTAGCTGTCACATCACATGCTTCTATTAGCAGCGAGTGTCCCAGTTACTGGTATCTGGCATTAGGTCAGCTGTGGTTGTCTAAGAAAAGACTAAATATTTACTTTTAAAAGCTAAATCATTAACTGCAATGTCAAAAATGGACATCAATTTCTCTAAAGACATACTACAAAAACTTACTTTGTCTCAGAAAGATTTAGTAACTATCATCTGCAACACTTCCCATTTGTGAAACCTGATTTCAGTGATGCCCACTTATACACTCCTGTTAAGATACAGGAAACTCTAGCTTTAAAATTTGCCTCCAGGTTCTATTAGAGCAGTGTTTTTGAAATTGCTGACCAGGACCCATTAGTGGGTCATTAAATCAATTTAATAGGTCTTAAGCATCAGTTTTTAAATGAGGTATTATAGAAAAGAAAGCGGAGTACATGCATGTAATAAGGATAAACCACACCAAACCCACTGCCGTTTAATCGATTCCAACCCATAGTGACCCTGTATTTTATGATTATCATTACTTGCTATGAAAATAAGGATAAGTACTATTTAATAAGATTTTGTTTTATATGAATGTTCATATTATAACAATTAATTAAGTCAATCTTAAGTGAAAAAACTTTATTAAAATCAAATTTCCTTCTGTATACATAAACATAACCAAAAATCTAATGAAATATTCTAATTGTCTAGGTCTATTTCCCAGTAACTAGGATATGACTGTTTCACATATTTTCAAATGGTCTTTTGTGCCTCCTCTTTTCAACTTCACAAGAAAATTTACACTTCCAATAATAATCACCTTATCACAGCCAGTGAGTCTCAATAGCTGGAGGGGGAGGAAATGTTTAATTTGAAGACGCCCCAGCCCCAGAAGCATGTAGCATATGTACACCCAAAGAAACACAGACTGCCGTCATCTTCTGCCCCTTTAAGAATGACAGGAGTCAAAAATTAAAACAGAGGTCATGCTAAATTCATATTACTGAAATATTCACCATACCAACATCTATGAGCAAGTCATATAACTATAATCATTAACTTGATTGCAAACCCCAATCAAAACAATGATATAAATGTAAACTGCAAGTCATCAACAAAAAGCCATGTTCCATTTTAGGCATTTATTTTCATTCAACAAATATTTATTGAGCATTTACCATGTACCAGACACAGTCCTAGGTGCTGGCAATATAAGAGTGAATTCGCCTCAGAAAAGGTATCACCAAGCCTCTTAATATGCTATCTACTTCCATGACCCACAACCTTCTGTAGAGTACTTTTCAAATCGGTTATAAAGGATATTATTTTGTACCTCAAGAAAACCAAGTAATTGATGAGGGGAATGTTCTCTTTAAAAGTATTCCAGCTAATAAATGAGTAACAAATGACAGAATTCTAATATCACCATTATGCAACTCCTAATGAATTAATGGAACTAGGCAAGGATCAACTAAAGTTGCTAACATCACCAAAAAAGACAACTTTTGATCCTCCTGATAGAAGGAAAAAAAAAAAAATCAAAACAATCTGATCAAACCTCTGTATCTCACTACCAATTTACAAGAAAGGCAACGGACAGTGTTTTCACTTTTTTAATCTAATATTTAAAAAAAACCTCATTGCCATCGAGTCAATTCCAAATCATAGCAACCCTACAGGACAGAGTAGAACTGCCCTGCAGGGTTTCCAAGGAGCAGTTAGTGGATTCAAACTGCCAACCTTTCGATTAGCAACCTAGCTCTTAACTACTGCACCAAAAGCGCTCCTAAGACACTACAATTTTTAAATCTGATGCCCTCAAGGTCAGGGACCATGCTTTACTCAACTCTGTCACCCTAGTACCTACCACAATACATAGCACAGAGTAAACACTGATTAAAAGTTTACTGAATAAATAAGACAATGAACAAAAGAATGAATCAAGAATCACTTAGAGGTTTAGGAAAGCTAAGTTATATGATCATCTCTTGTTCAAATAAAGGAGGAAAGAGGAAGAGGTACAGGTCGGCAATTTACAGCTCTAAGAGATACCGCAAGAAGTGGAGTAACATCTCACCAATCTAAAGGTCATCTCTACTGTAATTTCAACTCTTTCAAAATATAGCTATGAATCAAAAGAAAAAAAATTCACTAAAAGAGGTCACAAAATCCACATTCTGTTCATTAAACAGTATTAGTTGTCACTAAGTCAGCTCCGACTCTTGGCGACCTTACATTCAACAGAATGAAACACGGCCCCACAGTCCTGTGCCATGTTCATGATCACTGGTATGTTTGTAGTAAGGGTTCCTAAAACATCCATTTGGAATCAGTTTACTCTTATTTTAAAATAATTCTAATATGTTAATATTGGAATTCAAATTAAAATGGAAAAATTGAGGTGACTAGTAAAACTATGACAGAACAAGACAAACAACCTTTTAGACCTCCATAAATAACGTACATCTCTCTGCATAACAACACATTTCATAATTTTTATCCAAAATGAGAGCTCTAACCCATCAAGAAAAGCTTTGAATATGTTTAGCAAGCACAGGGGGGAGGGGAATACTATGTTGTAAAGTTTATCGTTTAAAAAAACAAATAAAAAAATTTTGGGTATAAAGGCTATGGTCCCTAGCACCTATACAGCTCATTCTCTGATAATGCCAGATAAATAAGAAAGTATGAAAGAAATTCAGAATTCAGAGGCTACCTTACCTATAGTTCTCATAAAAAAGTTACATTCTTTCTTCTTAACTACAATTCTAATTTTCTAACTCATATATATGTGCATAACCATATATACAAAACAACATATAATAGTCTACTGCAGGCAAATATCACAAATTTTAAAGGTCCATTCAAGGGTATTGAAGTTTGGGGATTTTAATTGTAAAGCTAATATTGCCAACTCTCACCACAGAAAAGGACTTAGTAATGTAACGGACAATAAACCAGGGCTTCAAACTGGTTGGGTCTGGTTTGACCTCCCACTGAGAATGTACCCTTCCACCCCAGATATACTGAGTCAGAATCTACATTTTAACAAGAGCTCCAGGTGATTCTTACGGATCCTTTATATATACATACGAATCACCTGGGGCTCTTGTTAAACTGTAGATTCAGTATATCTGAGATGAAAACGCTAATTCTCAGCAGGAGGGTCAAACCGGACCAACCATTGGAAGCCCTGCAGTAAGCCATAAACAACAAAGTTAACAACTACAAAATTCTAGAATGAAATATGCAGTGAGTGATAGAAACAAGCTGACAGCACAATCATTTCTTCGAAGACAGAATTTCCTTTTGCCCAGCCCAAATCAAGAGAATCTTAAAGTAAGTGCTACTGAAGGTAGACACAGAATTGATCTAAAGGTACCTTAATCCTCAATATGAGCAGCAGGGTTAAGAGCCTAGATTTTCTTACAGAGATCAATGCCACGTTACCTGAGCAAAAAGAACAGATTCATAACACACTGCAGATTGCATTCACTGAAAAGTGAGGCATCCCTAAATGACTATCTCCAGGTGACAGATCTACAGTAATAAAAATATCATTTTGAGAATTATGTTATTGTCATGATATTGCTGGTGTGCAATCAAACTCACAAGCCAATGTAATTCAATAAAGCCCATTTAAATTTTAAGAACTGCTTATTCCTGGAACTCTCGTACACTGCTGGTGGGAATGCAAAATGGTACAGCGGCTCTGGGAAACAGCGGGGAGTTTCTTACAAAGTTAAACATACACTTGCAGTTGACCCAACTATCCAATCCTAAGAACTTACCCAATAGAAATGGAAAATTTAAGTTTACAAAAGACTGTACATTAATGTTTGTGGCAGCTTTATTCATAATCACCAAAAGTTATGGATTAAATTGTGCCCCCCAAAAAGATATGTGGAAGTCTTACCATCTGTACCTGTGAATGTGACTCTTTTTGGACAGGGTTGTTCTTATATTAATGAGGTCATACTGGAGTAGGGTAGGTTCTGAATCTAATCCCTTCTGAGTGTTTTTAGAAAAAAGAAAATAGGGATGTGGAAAGACACACACACAGGGGGAAGACAGACAAGAGGTATATGCCTCTAGGTTGTGGGATAGGCCCAGGAAGGTCAAGGATTGCCAGCAGATACTTGAAAATGAAAGAGACAAAGAAGGACCTTTCCCTAGAGCAAATACCCTGAATTCAGACTTCTAGCCTCCAGAATTGTGACAAAATAAATTTCTGCTCATTGAAGCCACCCACTTATGGTATTTTTGTACAGCAGCACTAGGAAATGAAGATAACTGGAAACAAGTGCTTCAACTGGTGAATGGATAAACATGCTGAGGTACATCTGTACAATGAACTACTTACCAATAGAAAGAAAACTACTGATACATGCTACAACATGAATGAATCTCAAATGCATTATGCTAAGTGAAAGAAGCCAGGCTCAAAGGGTTACATGCCACAAGATTTAATTTACATGATATTCTGGAAAAGGCAAAATTCAAGACCAGAAAATAGATCAGTGATTGCTATGGACTACGGGTAGAAGGAGGAATTGACTACAAAGGGAAAGTATGAGGGAATTTTGGAGGGTGATGGAACTGTTTTGTGTCTTGATGTGAAGGGAGTAAATTGGATTAAATTGCGCTCCCCAATTTACTGCATGTAAATTCTGAAAAAGATTAAAAAAAAAAAAAAACTTGTTCAATATAAAAAATATTCTATAAGAAAACCATAACTAACTGAAATGCTAAAAAAACAAAACAGGAATATTTCCTTGAAAAATTTTTCTGGTTAGCCCATAAATGTATTTAAGTACAACTTCTGACACTTAAAAAAAAAACTATATGTATGTCTCCATTTTTAAGCCTGAGTAACTAAGTTAGATGCTTGTGATTATTAATGTATTTAAATTGAGACCAATTTATTTGTTTCAAATTTGTCTCTAACAACTATGACAATGCAAACTAAATTGGTTTGGGGTGAGCACCATGCCTCAGAAGGTATTTAATCAAGGTTCTTTTATGTTAAAATATACCCTAATAAAAAAAGATACAATAATTAATCCATCCAATCAACAAATAAGTGATCATTAGAAGCCTATTATGTGCCCGAAGGAGAAAATACAAATGCCAAACAAGACAATCATAATTTCTGCCATCATACAGGTTAAACAAGCAATAGTATAAAGTGTGGTACATACTACAATAGAATTACAGTGATTTGGGAGCAGGTAGCAAATGCACATAACCTACACATACAAAATCTAAACCTTGTGCCTTTGAGGTGCAGAAGAATGGCTGTCTACGCAGTTCATACGCTCCCATTATAATCTATGCCTTAAAGTGCTTGGTATTTTGGTGAACTCAAAACCATAGTTTAAAAGGCATGCACCACCAGTACTCAACAAGGCACAATCCCCATTACCCTTCAGTGTTTAAGGCTGGAAAGAAAGCAAGGAAGCTAAATACACATAACAGCCTAACCATACATAAGCCATGCAATAATCAATGCCCTAAAGCAAGGTCCTCTTTAAGAAAATATTAGAATATGCAGATTTATTTCTCTCACCTTTCCAGCAAGCAAGAAATTTTTCCAATACAGAACACCACAATTAAAAGTTTCTCTTCCTGAAAATTATTTTTTTTAAGGTGGGGGGAGGGAATGGGGAGAAATGAAAGAAGAGAAGGGAAGGGAAAAAATGAAAGGTGAGAAAAAGAAAAAAAATGAGAGAAGATGGGAAGAGAAACTAAAGGCAAAAAATAAGCCAGGATCTGAATAAAGATTCTTGCAATGAAGTCTTTAAAAATTTTAAAGAAAACTTTTAAAGAAATTAAAAGAGACGTTACAAACACACCCCTGCTTCTTTTTGTTATGAAAAAGGAAGCCAGGATGTGTAATAAGGAGGCTGTCTGCAGGTACTTTGCCACGAAGTTATCACGTACAGGGGCTCCCAGAGGACGAAAGAACGTTTGATGAATACTTAAATATGCCAGAGTTACCTGAGTTTTCCATCTCAAGCAACCTAATAACACAAGTCTTCTGGGACCACAGTGGAGCCCATAGGACCAGGGTTTATAACTTCATGTCAAAAAAAACAGAAAAGCTTTCAACAACTGTTAAAGAAATGGATACAGATTAAAGTATTTCTTGGTAGGTACATTATTTACCACAAAAAAACGTATTAGCAGCTTACTGAAACTCCACCTCAGGGGAGTAAGACGCTGAATATTTTCTATCAAAAAACAAGGGATGAATGCAAACTAATGCAGGCTCACAGTCCTTTTTCCAAAGTTCTTGTGGCCAAACATGTTTTAGAATTCAGTACTTGGGGGGATTTTAGACAGGTGATACAGTGTATACATTACATACTTTGCAACAAGCTTCAGAGCTCTGGTCTGGCTTTCCATGAAAGTACCATTCATTGCTAGAATATAAAATATGTATTTCACAGAAATAGAAAATAAACATTACACAGACTGGATGTAAGACAAAAAACATTTTCACTTCCCTTTTTACTAAAGGAAATTCTGAATACAACTTTAACTCAAATATATCACATTCTAATACACTGCCAAGTATACTGCCAGAAGTTGAAACCAAACAAGTTAAAAAAAAGAGATATCACAAAAATTATAAAATGTTCAGAAATCTGCTACTTTTATAAAGTACACTATATCAGAAAGTATATATCTAGTTTCAACTTAAAATTTTATAGTTAATATTTAATAAAACAATTTTCAAAATAAAATTGCAAAATATGAATGTATTCAAAGCATACTTTATCAAGGTAACATACAATGAAAGCAGAATTTACATGTTAAAATCAAAGCTGGTAGAAATGCCCACTCCAGGAGTTTTGCTTTTTTTTTTTTTTCCTCCAAAGAACACAGGTTTTTTCTCTGATGGTAAAAATAATGCATTATCACTGCAAAAAACCCAAACAATACACAGGAGTATAAAAACTGCAAAAATAAAAATCATTCCAAACATCATCATTTAGAAATAACTGTCATTAACAAGAGTATCTTTCCAGAGGATAGATGGATTTATTTCTATATATTTAAAACCATGCATACGTACACAAAGGTATGAATATGTATAAACCAAAAAAAACCATGCCCATTGTTGTCAAGTTGATTCCAACTCATTGTGACCCTACAGAAAATAGTAGAACTGCCCCATGCGGCTTCCAAGGCTGTAATCTTTACAGAAGCAGACCACCACATCTTTCTCCTGCAGAGGCTGGTAGGTTTGAACTGCCAACCTTTCAGCTAGCAGCCAAGCGCTTAACCACTAACCCACCAGGGAAAATGAAAAAGCAGAATGAGTGCTTGAGACAATTTACATTTTTGTTTCCAAGAAAATTCTTATCTTCAAAATTTCTGTACCCTCAATATACGTGAAAGAATAGAATATACATGTGTGTATATAATTTTCTGTACTTTCAATACGTGTAAAATATAAAATACGTAAGTATAAATATATATTAATTATATAAATTAAATGTACAAATTTAAAAGAACATATATATGTGTATGTGAGTCACTATGAATCAGAATCGACTCGACGGCACTGGGTTTTGGTTATATATACACATATATTCCTTTCTTTCACATATATTGAAGGTACAGAAATTTTGAAGATAAGAATTTTCTTGGAAATAAAAACTAAATTGTTTCATGCACTCCATTTGTTTCTACATTTTCATTTAACCAGATCAGGTTCAAAGTTATTTATAGTGTGCAGGCATGCACACAGTGTGCATTTCTGTTATTGTCGTTCACTGCTTGAAGAGAGGTAAAAGGATTCATCTGTTTGCTTTACTTTACAAAATAAATAAATAACTCTAGCTAAACTCTTCCAAAGCCTGAGAACACAGATACTTTACAAAAAGGTGGCTGGCTGACTGTTTACGGCCTCCTACATCTTGGTCAGAAAGAGCACCATACCAGTAACCAGAATAAGAGAGTTCTACTAACCAGGTGAGCCCTGGTGGTACAGTGGTTAGGAGCTTGGCTGCTAACCAAAGGGTTGGCAATACGAATCCACCAGCTGCTCCTTGGAAACCCTATGGGGCAGCTCTACTCTGTCCTATGGATCACTATGAGTCAGAAACAGCTCGACAGCACCTAACAACACTAACCAGGTGTGTGACTGAGCTTTTCACTCAACCTTCCAATGATTTCTTTCAATTCTAAAATTCTATGATTCGTCTCTTCTTCCTGATCCTTCAAATATCTTTCTGCTGCCTTTAAGATGTCTAAAAACTGTCCTTTTCTCCCATTTCACTGGGACTCCATGATTGAAAATAAACCCCTCTTTTGGCAAACTCCACTTCCTCAAGGCATTTATTCTCTACTTTTTTTTTTATGTATAAGGAGTAGAACAATCTGATGAGATCAAAGTTATGGACAAGTTCACAGGGAAGGAGGAACATAACTCAGAAAAAATTTTAAGACATTTACAGATACAAATTTTTAAGTCAAATTAACACAGCTTTACACATTCCATGGAAAAATGTATAAGCTTACAACCGAGTTAACCTATTTTATTGACTGAAAGTTAGTCAATAAGAAACCTAACAGGGTTTTTGGCTCCTAAAGTATTCATACCTGAGCATATTTAAGATAGCAACATGGACGTAGCTTTTTAATCTTTTATTTGTTACATCTACAGCACACTTTAAAAGTTCAAAGTGCATTCGCATGCATTATTTATTTTCACTCTCAAAACAAGTAGATGTAATGGTCACTATTGATTGTCTAACATCCATTTCCCCCATATTCTTCCTTCCCACAACTTTTAAAAAATATTCTCCCATCACCATGTAACTCAGAAAAATGTGACCCCATCTCCACTATTAAGGGTATATCCTGATTAGTCGAAACCAGCCATGATAACCCCATTCCCCTTGCCATGACTAGTTAGGGAAGTGTGCGTATCTAATACAACACAAAGGGAAAGGCACTCTGGTAGGCTTGTGCAAAAGATTTCCTCGGTCTCCCAAAAAGAGACATACATAACAAGAAAATGCTCTATTCCATCCTCTTGGCAATGCATTTCTAGATGTGATTTTGCTACCAGATTGAGAATGAATCCAATACACAGAGGAGAGCCAAGAAAAATTGCAAAGACAGGCCAGAGCTCTGAAGTACTAGCCTGGAGCCACCCACCCTGTCTCCATAGTTCAATGTGCCATTTTAGCATCTAATGCATTTCAGGTATTGCAATGTGGTGACACTAAGATGAATAGTATATACCATCTTCCTCCCCTTCCCCAACCTAGACCTCCATCTCCTACATATCCTCTCCACTTAGGCTGAGCAAGGCAAGATAGGAGGGTAGACAGTACAAGCTGTTAGACCAGCACTGCTTTGCACCAAGCTCAGGTGTTCATGGTATACATCAAGGGTGCAACATTTCCTCTTCCAAGGGACAACGTCCTCTACCATTCATCCCAGCAGTCCCTACTAAAGCTCAGGAGATGCTGGAATTATAAAGTAGCTCCTCTCCAACCCTGATGCTGCATAAAAGCTGAAAGGTAACACGGAATCAGATCAGGGACATTATCAGAAAATACGTGTGATCACTTGATTAGATAATTAACCTAAGGCATGAAAGGCTATTAGGTTCAGGAATACCTGAATGCATTCATTTATTTATTTATTTCAATCTCTAGGCGGGGGTATAAATTAGGAAAGATGATACCCTCTTTAACATGTTATTAAAATTAACACATATTTAATATGTATTAACCAGTAGCTGCTCAGTTACTTAAAAAAGGGAATTATAAAATAAACCTACATACCTTAAATATTTTATTGAAACTTAAACATAAAAATATGCATTCATTAGACAATTTTTTCTTCTTCAAATATGAGTAATGATTGAAGTTCTATTTTCTTTCTTACAAAAACTACGCACAGCACATCACCTGTGATTTCCAGTTTCTATTTCTTTAACATGGAAAAAAATCTCACACTGGAAGTGCAAGCTTACTGTACAATCCTTTTAGAATTTCAGGTATTATTTTCCTAATTGTTTTCTTTTCAGTTCTTTCACTTACATCTGTTTCAATTGCAACTGATTTTAGATACTCATTTTCAAAGCAGCCAACTAAGTTCTCATACAAACAGCATTTTGCCTTATATTTCACTGAATAATATTTCATTAAACATGGACTGTCAGAAGAGTGAACAAATCTGTCTTGGAAAAGTACCGCCAGAATGCTCCTTAGAAGCAAGGATGGCAAGACTCCGTCTCACATACTTTGGACATGTTATCAGGAGAGATCAGTCCCTGGAGAAAGACATCATGCCTGGTAAAGCAGAGGGTCAGCAAAAAAAGAGGAAGACCCTCAGTGATTGTGAGGATGGCGCAAGACAGGGCAATATTTCATTCTGTTGCACATGGGGTCACTATGAGTCGGAACCAACTCAATGGCACCTAACAAAACAAAACCAAACCCACTGCCATCGAGTCGATTCCAACTCATAGGGACCCTGCCTCATCCAAGGAATGGATGGTGGATTCGAACTGCTGACCTTTTGGTTAGCAGCCGTAGCTCTTAACCACTACACCACCAGGGCTCCCTAACAACAACAACATGTAATTACAACACTGTATACAACTTCCATAAATGGCTAGATACAAACACAAATAAATCTCAGTAAGTAAACAAAAACTGGTGGGGATAAAAGTTCAAGAGCAAACTAGCATCTACTGGCACTCAACGTAGCATGGGCATCAGTCAATAAATTCTATACAGGGAGTGAAGAATATCACTTAATCTGGTGAGTGGGATGAGCAGAGGTCATTTAAGAGAGATTCTCCTGTAACAGGCTCTTCCGAAGAGTCTTTGCTTAGTCTACCCATCAATCAATCCTCTAACAATGCATATACCTCATCAACTTCTGAACGGGGGAGGAAAAAAAGAGGATGATTTGCACATTGCCCAATATGTGCCAGGCATCACACCTTGGCACTTCACCTGAATACCTTGATGAAGAGCATAATGGCAGAGATAATTTTCATGTTTTTTTGTAAATGCAGCTCAGCTAAAGGAAGTAATTCAAGGTAACAAAATCAGCTAAAGAAATGTAATAAACTTAAATACAGCTTAAAATCTGAAATTAAACTAAAGAAAAAAGGTTACAAATTTGTTTAATAAAAAGATCTATCATTAGATTTTACCTAATGCCAGTGAAAGCTATAGAAATTGTGGGCATGATTTAGCCATGAAATTTCATAAATTACAATGATGTAATAATATTACTAATAAGGAAAATGTCCAAAAAGTGTGTCTTATCTCCCAAATACAGACACTTCAAGTTCATTCTTAAGAATTATTTCTTATAACTAAGATGGGGGCGGCAGGTGACAGGAGAGAAGCAATCACTTACTATGGCCTAACAAGAAGTCAATATGCACCTTCCATAGGTCCCATACTAACAGGGAATTCCAAACTTTTATCGCTTCCGAATCTCAGCTTTGAGAAGGGAGCTTAAAAAAAGCCTGGCTAACTGCAGCCTCCATTGTGTCTCTAAAAGTTATCTATCCCTGCTTAGCTCTCTCATTCAATATCCTTTCTGATTAGTTCAGAGACACTCCAAAGTCCCTTCACATTAATGGATACCTACTCAATTTCTACACATTAAGGATCCAAAGTATGGTTCTGTCCCGCACATCAGCACAATACTCTGGGGTAGTTTAAATTACCAGAACCATACTTCCTGCTCCTGCAGAATCCCTACAATTAGAAAAATGCCCCAAAACTGCCACTTTCAGAAAAGTTACACCTTAAAGAACCAACACTCACAGATTAACAATGCCAATCAATACCTGTGTCATTTGCTTGAGAAAAGACAAAAAAGGAGGAGAGTGAAAGACGGGGGGGGGGGGGGGGGGGGCAGGGGGGGAGATCATTGGTGGCTCAAGTCTTTCAAGCCTGAAAAACCAGATTCAAGCATGCAGTCTGCTACTTCCAAGATCTTGAACAGCTTAAATTCTAGAAGATTCTATTTCCTACCCACAAAATGGGGTTACACCACCTAACTCACAGACTTAACAGTAAAAACATAAAACTACCATTTATGATCCTGGTGTAAACAGAACAGCTAATGCTGTTATTGGGAGGTTCATGGTAACAAAATTTAGTTGTAAGTGCTGTTTGAATTATAGGGGGAGAATAATTAATTTTAAAAAACTCAACCTTCCTTGTAACATAATTCTACAAGGATTTAAAAACTGGTGAGTTAGGGTGATATTCCTCTATATTCTCCTTTGATAATGACTAAGTTAAATTATTTTAGAGACATCTGATACTTAAGATGACTAAAAAGCTTATACATATTTACCCGGAAATTTGAAAGTTTCTCATTTTATCATCCCCCTGTTATAGTCAATTTTCTTCATGTGCAGGCTCCTTCCATTTCACATTATCCACAGCAAATGTCACTTAAAATGTACTAACAGTAATGTAACTATCCAATGATCCAATGTGTTGTTAGTTAATATTTCAGCATTCCCTCCTGGGGAGTCTTTTGGGAAACGCTTTGAAACTAAACACTTAATCACCTGTCCCATTCGGAAAAAAATCTGAACCAATAAACTATACCAGAATTATAGTCTATTTCTAGCATGAAGGGGATTAAAAAACGTATCAGGGGAACACAGTGAAGTAACCAAGAGCTTCGTTCTTCTGAGTCACGTTTTTACAGTCTGTGCTTATTTCATACAAACCCAATTATCAGATCATCAGACACTCATTACCAGACACACCCATATTCAAATGCAGGTAAAGAAACGAAACAAAGCCATGGACAAACTGTTTAGATGATAGACTTTTCTGCTTTCCTCCTTTAGCATGAATAATAGCAAATGGACTGTTCTGTTTCTTTAACCTTGCTATCCTTATTTTTCCACTTACTCTCTACGGGTATAGGATCTACATACACTTGCACCTTCACACCTTCAACTGACTCATTTTTAATACAAGGCATCTGGACTTCCATGGCCTAATCTCCACCTACTTTCACAGCTTCCTCTATTCCACAAAGGCCTCCTAGCACGGCAGACTTATGCCCAGTTCAACAGGCTTCGAAATACCCAACCGCCATGCCTGTGCTCAGGCTCTTCCAGTCACCTAGAAAACTTTCACTCCCCAGTCCCATTACACACATTAAAATATTTTAAGCCCAGTTGGGGTGATATAGCTCAAAACTCGTTCATAAACTCCTGCTTAAAACTTAGTATTTCACACACATGCTTCCATGCACCTCTAATAAATCCCACAGGTGTCTTCCGTTGCAATTATTTCTTAACATGTCTGCTTCTCCCTTGAGGGCGGCTACTGGGTCTCATTCATCTTTATATTCTACCCCCTCCTCCATCGTCAACGGAGTAAAGGGCCCTCGCACATATTAAAAGTCTGGTCGAATTAAGCTAGTCCTTGATTCTAATTCCGATTTTATTTTGAAGAAAGTAATAAATGACTTTCAATTTTGTAAGTTTGTTAACATAGTGTTAATGCTTGCAAACCTAACAATGCAATAATTACGTAATGCATTAATGTTTAAGCTGATGAGTATCAGAGAATGTCACTGAGTACAATAAGTCATCAGTAAAAGATAATCATTTCCCAAGATCCCTTCTAAAGAAAGTCTCCTACACCTCAACATTAAACTTTCTGTCCCCCACTCTGGAAAGTACTACTTCTACCTGATGCATACCCGGAAATGTAAGCTCATTGGAACCAAAAGTGTCCATACATTCTGCAAAAAATCTATGCCAAAGCCATGCAATGTGTTTGATAACAGCTTTCTTCCAATGCCTGTAAATAAAACTTTCACCTTTTGTGCAACTACAAAGATTAACATATACAATATGAAGATCATTTACTTTAGCTCAGGATATACACTTGAAGGAAAGTTTGGGACAATTATAAAATACATTAAGCACATTTTCAAAAAACAAAATTAAAAAAGGCAAACAAAAACCCAGCTTGTTAAGAATGTCACAACCCAGATCTGACTTTTGTTGAAAAACGTTTCCTTAAACTGTTCTCAAACCTAATTCCAATTTATAATTACAATTTTTGCGATATTTTTCTTTCACAATTTATTTATAAGAAAAACCAATATTCTCCAAAGAAACACACATGACCTTAAAAATTAAACATTTTTAATTAAAAAGAGTATTGCAACTTATAGTTTACCTCAACATCTCTTACTATCTGTGGGCAAGTGTCATTCCTGCCATTAATTTCTTAACTTACCAAAAATAAGTTGACTTCTAATTTTTCAATGCAGATGTTCTTACAAAGGTTAAAAAGGGGACACTGCCTGACCAGCCTGGGGTACTCATTACAAAAGAGTTAAAGCTAGTTCACAATGTGTAGCAACAGTAGTTATCTCCCAGACTGCCTCTCCCACCCATTAACTTATCCTCCTTCCGTGAAACATGAGGTGGGAGAACTGGAATGATCATGACATAGGCCTAATACCCCCACGAGCACACACAAATCTCCATCACCACTCCGCTGAAAAGAAATGTGGGGGCTGTGTACCAAGTGAGCGGACAATTCTGTCACTTCCCCCCTCCCCGCATGTAGGATAAACAAACAAACCTGCACTGTAACAGTAACCATCACAGTAATTTTGTTAACCCCGACTAATGCCTTGGTTAAGTTTTGAGCTAAATCAAAAGCTCTACCCAATAGGCAAGACCCTGTCCCCCTTAAAAACAAACACCCCAACGGGAAGTTTACCCCTGAACTGAATGCTGGCCCTAGTCACCTCCTTCCAGCACACCGATGCCTGTCCCCCTCCTTCCCAAAGCTCCCTCCCACTCAGAAGATAATTGTCTGAACACAATCAAGGAGCGCAGGGCGCTGCACTCCAACAAACCCCTCGCGAAAGTAGCCCCCGCCTTTTCCCAGCTCGCCCACCTCCCACCCGTCCCCACTCAGGCAACTTTTGCACCGAGCCCGGCCCGCCGCCCCGGTCCCCCTCCCCGCTCAGCGAGCCCTCCGCGCCCTCATCCCCCGACCGCGGCCCCTCCAGTCCGCGCCTCCGCGCCGCCCGCCCGGGTCCTCGTCCACCCCGAGGTCCCCATCCGCGGCGCCGCCCCCGCCGCACCCCACCCACCCAGCCGGGGACCCTCGCCCACCCAGCCCCACCCGCGAAGGAGGAAGCCGCGGCCGTGCCGAGGCTGCCGCCGGGCCGGAGCAGCCGAGCGGCCGCCCGGGCGCGAACGCGGAGGAAGCTTTACCTTAGAGGCGCGGCCACGAGCGAGGTCGGTCCCGGGCGCGGGCGGCGCCCCTGGGTCAGTCAGTCAGCCGCGGCGGGGCAGCGGCAGCACATCACATTCGCCGACGGCCCGGGGAGGAAAGCGAGCCAGGCAGGGAGGGAGCGAGCGAGGTAGGGGGGAAGGAAGCAGCTAGAGAGGTAACGCAGCTCGGCTCGGGCTCGTACTCTGCGCTCGCGTCGGTGCCTCCTACCGCCGCCGCTGGCCGGAGAGTCGCCGCCCGGGCCGCCGCTGTCGCCACCGATGCAGCCGAGAATGAATGCACAGCGACGCCTCACTTATCCGGAGGTCAAACATCCTTCTACCTCGGGCATCCGGATCGTCGCCGGACCCGGAAGTGAACACATGGAAAAAAAAAATGTATAAAAGGAAAGCGTCTCTCTAGCGGCGGCGGCCCCCAGGCTGCCCGCATCAGCGAAAAGAGCCGAGCAGAGCCGAAGATTGCACCGACCTGTTCAGATTGGTCGGCTCCCGGACCGGAAGAAAGGCAGCGTGCTCATTGGCTGGCAAGGCCTATAAAAGCCAATCCACCCACCCACTCCTGCTCCGCACGAGTAGTTCCTGAGGGCTTGTGAGTAGTAGTAGGTACGGGTGCGTTTCCGTGGATGAGCCCATGGGAGGGGCGTGTACCGAGGTCTACGTATAATGCTGGGGAAAAAAAATCCTCCCATGATTTAAGAGATTAGAAAATCCGCCGCTTGACAGAGCAGAGAGCCGTTCTGCCAAATCAGAAGGTGCCCAAGCTTTCCAGGGTCTGCACAGGGCTCCAGGTCCCTAGGATTCGTAGGGCTTGTCCTGAGAAAGTGTGATATCAATATACACTAAGATTGCCCCCTCCTTTTTTTTTTTTTTTGTGACCTCAGTGTTGTATCAGGGATTCAACTGCTTGGAAATAAGAATTGTAGCTGACGTGTTCATACTCTCTTGCTGTCTGGCGAACACCCCGTGTGAGCTCAGGTAGTCCTCTGAATTACATAACATGATAGCTTTATCTCAGTTTTTCAGATAAACTTGAAGTTCCAAGATGTTATGCATCGCTCAGGTTATCAAGTTGTAGAACTCAAGGGAACCGATGTTTTATGACTCCACTTTGCAGTTCACACTGCCCACGTAAAAAAAAAAAAAAAAAGACGGATTATGGTCCTTTTCTCCTTGTAGTTGGTTGACTGGCATGAAAAAAGATAGGTCTTCTTGAAAGATCTTGTCTGTGAAAGCTAAATCCACTATGGAAGCATTATAGAAGACTCTGAAACTAGTATTTTTTAATTGTTATTTGGCTCTTAGGCTGGGTTCTCTAGAGAAGTAAAACCAGTAAAGTATACACATAGAGAGATTTATATCAAAAAAAACGGCTCAAGCGGTTGTAGAGGCTGGAACGTCCCAAGTTCATGGACCAGGATAAAGGCTTCTTCTAATTCACATAGCCACAGGGGCTGGCGAACCTGAGCTGGGCAGGTCAGAGAGTAGGGCTCTTGTTCCCAGGCTGTGAAGGAATCCCAAGATTGACAGATAAGCTGCTAGCTCAAGTCCCAAGAACCAGAGGTCAGACGAACAGCAGGCAGCTGCAGGATCCAGAGCAGGCAAAAGCCAGAAAGTCCACTTATATTTGATGCAGGCCACACACCCAAGGAAACTCCCTTTCAACTGATTGGCTACTCACAGCAGATCATGTCATGGAGGTGATCACATATAAACACTGAGAATCATGGCCCAGCCAAGTTGACACACAATCCTAACCATCACACTTGCCAAAAATCAAGCATTAAAGAATGTGTGAAGAAAAACCATAGCCTCATGCTTTCTTAAAAATGTCCATTCATTTATTAAGCATATGTTTATATTCTTGGTTCTCTCACTGTATCAAGAAGCTTGAGCCTTGAAATTCTCTTTCACACACACAAAGATGAAAAACTTAAAAGCTCCCATGAAACAAATACACCTTAAAATAACAAAGGACTTGTTTCATTCTCCCTCCCTATTTTACGAAATTGTAACCTTTGAAGGGATGCCTTTTTTGTTTGTTTATTTTTTAATCCTCTTAACCAACTGGACGTTAACAAGTAACTGGTAGCACCAGTCTTAGAGGAAGCAGTAATAAGAGCACTGGTCCTGTGCTTAGCACATCCCCATCATTGTACAACAGACCCAAAAGTACTTAAGATTTATGCATGCTTAGACTTGGGAATAATTTGCCTAGTCAAATGGCAATTCCAACATTTTTGAACTCTCCCAGACCCCAATACTAGGCAGGAAACAAAGTTAGCCCTATCTCACAGGATGAAGAAATGTCTACAATACAGGGAACTCTAATATATAAACATCCAAATACTGCCATCAACTCTCAACAAACCATCCTTCACTCTCTGCTTCCAAAAATTGTTTATATAAAAAAACAACTACCTACCCCTCAAAATTTCGGTAAATGCTTAAGAAATATGAGTATATAAATATCTGATCAAATTACATTCTAAAATTAGATGAATGGAAATAAGTGCTTACATTTTTTTACACCTCAGTAAAGATTTTTTTTTTCCAATTAAAATTTGGCCTAGAAACACCTATGGATTAGATTGGTAAGTATACTAGGTAGGAACCCAATTAAATTTTCATATAATTCCATTAATTTGTAAGAAAAAAAATTAGCAACATGAAAACAGTTTATGTAAATGGAGGAAAGGCCAAACTATAGTCGTCTCAACCAAAACTCTTTGTATTATACCATGATGTCACAACATAAGCAGACAGATCATACTTTTCCATCTCCTACAGTACAAATTACAGATGCAAATACCTGGCATTGCCATTCTTCACGTATTTATATTTCATTAATATTTTTTCATTAATTTTTCCAAAGCAGTTCTTACATTTTTTAGTACTCAGAACTTTATTTGGTTGAATTTATTTATAGCTCTATAAACCCTGGTGGCACAGTGGTTAAGAGCTACAGCTGCTAACCAAAAGGTCAGCAGTTCAAGTCCACCAGGCTCTCCTTGGAAACCTATGGGGCAGTTCTACTCTGTCCTCTAGGGTCGCTATGAGTCAGAATCAACTCGACGACAATGGTTATAAACCAAAAAACTCATTGCCGTTGAGTCAGTTCTGACTCATAGTGACCCTAGAGGACAGGGCAGAACTGTCCCATAGAGTTTCCAAAGAGCAGCTGGTGGATTTGAATTTCTGAACTTTTGGTTAGTAGCCAAATGTTTAACCACCATAAGTAAATATTTGCTCCATCATTTAGGCACGCAACAACTGTAATGATTACTATGGAAAACAGGAAAAAAGAACAACAGAAGCTTTACCCATATATTTGCATAAAAATTTTTAAAAAGTTACCTCGAAATGACTACAGCCTGAGATTATCATGAAGTTCTTAGGGGGGGGAAGGTTTGCAGAATGTCTTAAATCCCTTAACTTCACTTCTGAGCCTATGTAAACATTCCACTGTATTTATTACATGTTTTGCTTCTTCATTTTCACTATTTCTCTCCCTCTCACTGCTCTGCTCCCTAACCCAGCTGCCCCCCAACACACATACACACAGACATGGAAAGAATACAGGATTAAGGCCTTTGATTAGGTTTTTAAGGAAGAAAACAATTCCATTTCCTCTTTCTCCCACCTAAAATCTTAGTTTATTTAAAAAAAAAAAAAAACCAAAACCACTGCCGTCGAGTCAATTCTGACTCATAGCAACCCTATAGGGCAGACTAGAACTGCCTGATAGAGTGTCCAGGGAGCACCAGGCAGATGCAAACTGTCTATCTTTTGGTTAGGAGCCATAGCACTTAACCACTATGCCACCAGGGTTTCCTTACAGCTTTAGAGGACGGAAAAGGGCCAATTTTACTTGCCACAGAGTCTACATACCGTTCTCTCAAACAAAGCACTTGTAGGACATACAGAGAAAGCATTTTGTCAATAGAGAAATTTGATAAATACAAGCTCCCAATGTACCCTAAAAATACGACAGCATTAACCCACAGGTTTACACTATAATCATTTTCTCCCCCCTCCCTCTCACCCCAGTTTATACTATTAAAATGCTCTCCTAAACCAAACTTGGAGCACTAGTGGCATAGCGGTTAAGAGCTCAGCTGCTAACCAAAAGGCTGGGAGTTCAAATCCACCAGCCACTGCTTGGAAACCCTATGGGGCAGTCCTACTCTGCCCTATAAGGTCACTCTGAGTCAGAATAGACAAGACACGCCTAACAACAACAAACCAAACTTGTTCTGCACAAATTGATCAAGAAATAGCAAAAGTAAAAAACCAACAAAAAATGCAAAAAAGCACGAAAGATTAATCTAGCACTCTACTTTGTTGATGTCTTATACTGGTATTAAATATGTGGCCAATATGGCTGAGTTAAGTTATTCCATATGATTCTAACAATGACCCTATGAAATAATTGGGCAACAATTATTGTTACTCCTCTATTAGAAATGAGGGACAATGACCTCAAATAGGTTAAATGATTTCCCCAAGGTTACATACAATTCAGTGCCAGAAACAAGACTGATATATGAATTTATTTGAAATGATGATGTGATAAGTGACAACCTGTTAAATAATAAAATACTAAAAGTGTGAAGTTATTTACTAAAATTTTTCCAGATAAAACGGGAGGAACATTTTTCTTCTTTTTTTTTTTTTTTTCATTTTAACTGAAATGGGGAGCCTAACATGGTAATTTACTAGTTGACACAGGAATGAGGGCTGAGACATCACCACATGATACCTATTTCTTCCTATTTCAACATTACCTTTAAGGAAAAGTGCCTGGAAGAAAGATATAATTAAGAAAAAAGTAAATGGTCAAGTAGAAACAGGAAGAATGAAAAATGAGACATTGTAGCAGTAACCTGGGGCCAAAACAGAGAAACATGATTTACTAAATCAAAAAAAAAAACCAAACCGGGAGCTGTCCAGTTGTTTCTGACTCATATCGACCCTATAGGACATAGTAGAACTGCCCATGGGGTTTCCAAGGAGCACCTGGTGGATTTGAACCACCAACCTTTTGGTTAGCAGCCATAGCTCTTAACCAAGAGTTTAACTCAAAAGAGCATACTCTGTGTAGAGATTATAGAGTCTGTGAATAAAAGAAAAGGTAAAGGTTTTTTTTTTTTTTAAAAGGTTAGACAGGATGTTAAGGGAAGACAAGTCATGGTCAACATCATGGGGAAAATCTCATAAAGAAAAAGATTGCATTCTTAACAGAAAGAACTTCAATGAAGAAAACAGTCTATAGAGAAAAACTACAGACACCATGGAAAAGGTAAAGTTTCTTGCCGAGAGTGGCTAAATCCCTAGCTAGGCAATTTAATTTTTGTTTTTTTTCTTTAGCAGATCTGAATTTGGGCAGCTTTTATGCAATTATGGCTATCTGAAGAATGCTGTTTTATGATAAATGCAAGAGTTAGCTGCATCCGTGGGATGTGTGTGTGTGTGATAGTTTTAAGAGCAGCTTGAATTCTGGGTAGTAGATGAATATCATGTTTAAAGATGATCATAGTTATTAGCCCCAGCTCCATTTCCTTCCCCTTAGTTAGTCTACCTGACAAGCCAAATCTGACCAAGACAAGTGTCTCATCAGCCCCTGCCCATAGGAATGATGCAGTCCTCTGGCTGAAGATGTAGAATAAGAGCTCTGGATTATAGTGTGAACTTCAAACACTGCCACTCCCCTATCAGCCTCATGTTTTCTCAGCATGTACTTCTCCTTTTGGTTTCTTATTTTGGTTTTCTTTCCTGATTGAGACTGGGGCCTCGCCCAGAATCTCAAACAATGTTGAAAGTTGTAAAAGTTGGTTTGGAATTTTTTTCACTAGTCCCAGTTCTGACTAGATCTGGGTTCATTGACTAGTGTATCGCTATGATGGACTACCCCCAAAATTAAACTTCTTCAAATATCCTCCGCTGATTAAGCTTACTGTTCCTTCTTCCGGGTAAGAACACACCAGTGCCAAAGCTTACCTAAACCGTATCTGAACTTCATGTGCCTTTGGACAGTGAACAGGGAACTACTATGTTGGGGTCAGCCTCTGTGTCTAATTTTGTTTCCTTAATTAGACAAGGAAACTTGGTCATGCTTGGTCTAAACTTCATCCTCCTCCTCATCAGCCAGTACTGCTAAATTCCTGGCACAACTCCATTTTTCCACCTGTTCCCATTATGCTATTGATGCCGTATCTTGTTAACTTAAGGAACAAGATCACAAGGTCAACAGAAGTAAAAATTGCTGGGAGAGGATACCTTAGAACTCACTTCCATTTAGTTCTCATTCTCCTTAACCTGTAATTAGTATTATACAACTTCTCAGTCATCTATATTCTTTTCTTGCACAAGCTATTTAAGTATTCTGAAACTTAATTGGGTCATCTGTAATATCATAGTGATATCATGAAGGTTACGTTCAAAGGTATATACATGTAATGAACTTACCATTATATCTGGCACATGGTAAGTACTAAACAAATGGTTGTTTTTAGCTACCATGTAACTCCTACCCAAAAAAAACCCTAGGAACCTACATTTGGCATCAACATAAACAGTGATCAAATTTGAAAACATCTAGTCCCAAACTGCTTCCTAACTTTTAAAGCCCAAGACCCATAGAATTATATTGGTTGCCCTGGGGCAAAACAGTATTTGAATTTGTTCCAGGCCCTATTTTTCTTGGTTTTATCAATTATATTGGACTTTTACGGTATATTGGTTGTCCGGAATCTGTTTTTCCTTATAACATCCAGATTTCCTTTTGATGAATTTATCCTTCCAACTCTACTCATGAAAGGAACTCTGTTTTCCTATAGGTGTGGTATGAGGTGAGGGGGGGATGGTGATGGGCATGTGGCCCAAACACTGCCAACTGGACACTTCCTCCCTAGAATTTGAATCTTGTGCAGGAGGACGTACAGACTGTCTTAGTTTTTTAGTGCTTCTATAACAGAAATGGAAACCCTGGTAGCATAGTAGTTAAGAGCTCTGGCTGCTAACTAAAAGGTCGGTAGTTTGAATCCACCAGACACTCCTTACAAACCCTATGGGAAAGTTCTGCTCTGTCTTATAGGGTTGCTATGAGTCAGAATCAACTCAACAGCAATGGGTATGGGTTTTTTTTTTGTTTGTTTTTATAATAGAAATACCACAAGTACATGGCTTTAACAAAGAGAAATTTATTTCCTCACAGTAAAGTAGGCAAGAAGTCCAAATTCAGGGTGTCAGCTCCAGGGAAAGGCTTTCTGTTTCTGTCAGCTCTGGAGGAAGATCCTTCTCATCAATATTCCCCTAGACTAGGAGATTCTCTGCACAGGAACCCCAGGTCCAAAGGATGCGCTGTGCTCTTGGAGCTGCTTCATGGTAGTATGAGGTCGCCTATCTCTCGGCTCTCTTCTCTCTTTTATATCTCAAAAGAGAGTAGCTTAAGACACAATCCAATCTTGTAGACCTCTTCAACATAACTGCCACCAATCCATCTCATTAACATCACAGTGGTAGGATTTACAACACAGGAAAATTACATCAGATGACAAAATGGTGGATGATCACACAATACTGGGAATCATGGCCTAGCCAAATTGATACACAGATATTTAGGGGACATAATTCAATCCATGACAGAGACTAAACACAGCCAGTGCTATAGGACAGTAGATATAACCCTGCTTCCCAGCCTCTGGAGCATTTTGGATTCTGCCTGAAGCAGGTCCTCCAGGCTCTTGTCACTATTGTGAGACACCCCAGTTGCCTTTCATTTTGCTTGAGTTACTTGGAGTGTATTTCTTTGTTTGCAGCTAAAGAATCCTGATCACTAGACTCTTATTCCTGGCTTTTGGTCCAGCTCAACTCTCAGTCTATCCTTTGGGTATCCTTTCCTTGTGTGGCTTAACTCTGTGTCTACTCTGTGACTCTGTGGACATCTGAACTCAAAGCTGTAGTTCAACCCTATTCCACATTTTTGGCTTCACCCTAACATAATCTCTGACTGATTTATTAGAAGGACCTCTGGTTTCGGGTTTCAGTTCTCCTAATTGACAAAGTTGGCCACACCCTGCCAAAGCTTTGTATTTCAGTGTAGACACCTCCTATCACCAGGCAGCCGTACCTCAGCTGCCTGCCGAAACTCTGCCAATTGCAGAACTAATCTTTTAAACTGAGACCTAATGCTCTGCGTTCTGCCAGCTTGAGTGACCTGATCTAACGGGGAATAAACTTCAACCAAATGCCAATACTTGCTGCTTTCTAGCAGTGAAACCTGTGAACTTGATGGAACTGCCTTGTTTTTCTGGGTCTCACAGGTTTTCTGCCTTTGACAGGGTGTCGTCTTACCACTTTTCTATCATTCGTTTTAGTGGAAAATATTTCAGTTTTTCTTCTCTGACAGTCTTCTGCCTTACACAGATTCCAGCTTTCATAGGTTTTACTGTATTTGTCAATTTATATTCATAATAAAAGCCAATATAGTTCTGTATCTCACTACTTTTACATATACACTCATGTGTCACATAACGACCATTTGGTCTATGTCTGACCACATATCTATCCATGATCCAATACATAAGGTATAATAGAGTTCAGAAATCCTGACTGGAGAATGGGTCATAGCAGACGTAACTGAACATAATGAACAAAATAGCTTCCCACACACAACACATGTACCTCATGTCTCTTGCATACAAAGTGATTGCATTGGCAGGTGTGTAATTGTACAGTACAGTACGATATTCCATAAGGCTTTACCAAGTGCAAGCAATCCTGGGTTATGAACACCTGACTTATTTATAATCCACAGTTATGAACCAACCCCGTAAAGCCTATTATATTAAAAATTCAAGGTACCTACAATGGTTAATAACAAACAGCTGCTGCTTCGTGACATGCATCGAAACATTATTACTGTAAATTCCTGTATTATTATGTTAAAGATGTTTTAGTGTATCTGAAAGTTTCTTTAATGCTTTTTATGCATAGAAAGGTACACTATATACTAAGACAAACATCTGACTCACTCATGTTAGATACAAACTGTACCTAACTGTTCTGACTTAGGTAAAATTCAACTTGAAGACAGACTTAGGAACAGAATTCATTCATAATTCAGGGACTGCCTTAATATAATATGGTGTTCGCACATGTTCAAATTACATAACATCCTATTCCACAGAACATAGTGTGGACGTTAAGTGATGATACATAACTGTATCGCCTGTGCTATTTTGAGCTTGTTGATTCATATCAATATCAGTAGAGAGAAATCAATTTGGTTTCTTTGCAATGAAATAAATTCCGTATTTACTATAGATGTGTGGGTACAGGGGGGTTAGCCATTGTTTTTGCAAGCTGCTTAATTAACTAGGTCCTGATTTTGATGCATTAAATGGAATCGAGTTATGAAATGTTTGGGCTGCCAACTAAAGCTGCAGTCCTCAGCTTCCTCCTACGTGCCTTTAAACAAGACATCATTATCTCACTGGAAATCTGTTATTTCTTGTTATCTGTAGTGTTCAACAGCTTACTCTACAGAGTCATGATCCAGGTTGCAAAAAATGAAATAGAGGTTGGCTTTAGAATTCGTTTCCAGGTATCAGAATACCCAATTGTCTATGATTAAGTGCTAATAAATGTTAATTATTATTGTTAGTTGACTCAACAGACTAAAACATTGTCCAAAGCAATGAAAATAATTAGCAGATACCAGGATGATGATTGGTAAATAAAGAATGATGATTTTATTCTGCACAAGCTAAATGATGTTTAAAAAGGTCATAATTCTAAGTGACTTAAAAACATAGTAAGGCAACAAAGTAAGTTGGCTGTAAATTCCTAGTGGGATACACTGTAAGAATAGAAAAAATTGCCATTCTTTTTTAACTTTTCAATAGTCCTATTTTGAGGGCAGTGTTAACATTATTTTTCTGAGACTGTTATGTGGGGTAAAGCAAAATTAGCAATTATGGGATACTCTAATTTGCTATGTCTGATGTAAACACAAATAAAAGAAGAGACAAAGTAAAGAGTCTGCAGTCTTGAAATTGAATTGGAAATACCTACAACTGTCACATCTGGCTCTTAGAATAATTTTATCATTATTTCCTATGAGACTTGTATAATGGTAAATGGGATGGAATGAAACTACGGCATACCTACTATGTATCAGGCACTTTCTATAAAACATGTCTTTTAATCATAGATATCATTCTTCTCTTTTTATAGATGAGAAAATTAGACTCAGAAAGAATTTAAGTCATTCAGTTAGTAAATGATAGAGCTAGGGTTTGAATCCAGGTATGTTTGACTCCGGAGCCCTGGTGGCGTAGTAGTTAAGAGCTCGGCTGCTAACCAAAAGGCCAGCATATGTGTCAGAACTGACTTGACAGGATCATTATGTGTCAGAACTGACTCAACAGCACCTAACAACAAAAACAACAGCGTCTGACTCCAAAGTCCATGTATCTATGCTGCTTTTTATAGAAGAGGTGACTAACTGGAATATGCTATGAATGAGACTGAGAGATTACTTATTATATTACCACTCTTCTAATTTGAACCCACTTGGGTAAAAGAAGAAAGAAAGGCAAGAGGAAATGAGGGAAGCAAGGAGAAAAGGAAAACCAAAAACCAAACCTTTTGCCGTAGAGTGGATTCTGACTCATAGTGACCCTATAAGACAGAGTACAACCGTCCCATAGGGTTTCCAAGGCTGTAATCTTTATTAAAGCAGGCTGCCACATCTTTCTCCCATGGAGCGGCTGGAGGGTTCCGGCCCACAACCTTTCTGTTAGCAGCTGAGGGCTTAACCATCATACCACCAGAACTCACGGAGAAAAGGAAAAGAGAATCTGAATTGGTGACATATCCCAAGTTGAACTAGAGCAACTGCAAGTTTGCATATTGGGATTAGGTGGAGAACGGCAAGCAGAAAGAAACTCTGAAGGAAAATTCAGAGTTTTCTGGCGCACAGCTTTGAGGATTATGGCACTCACTTTAGGAAACAGCATACATCAGAGAATTACTATGATCTGTAGTCAGATACTTTTTCATCAACACAACTCCATTTTCAAATGTCAAGTCCCAAAGAGTAACGGATTCTTTAAACAAAAGAACTAGTATTTACTTGAGTGCTATTGACTTAGTTATTTTATATATACATATATATATATATATACCAAACCTGTTGCCATGGAGCCAATGCCAACTCATAGTGACCCTATAGGACAGAGTAGAACTGCCCCATAGGGTTTCCAAGAAGTGACTGGTGGATTAGAATGGCCAACCTTTTCATTAGCGTCCAAGTTCTTAACCACTGTGCCACCAGTGCTCCATATACATATATCTTTTAAGCCACATATGTACCCACATATTTATTAATAATTATTTTTAATAACTGTTCTTCAACTTTTAACTGTACAGCTATTATCTGTATATATCTGGTACTCTTTTCAACTAGTTTATTTTTGTGTTTTCAATACGAAGTTGCATTGTGTAAAATTCAGTATGGTCTCTTCTAACGTATTCTGATTAGCCTTAGCTTTGATAAGAGGATATCAATTTAAGTCATGAACCTGCCATTAATTAACAAGAGAGATGCTTGTTTAAGAGTGTAACAATAAGCTACCTTGTCACGTGATGTTTATCAAAAGTTCATTTCTAGAAAATTATATTTTTGGAGAATTTACGCAGTCCATCTATTTCTACGGACACTTCTAAATTTATCTTTAGATTCAGTATGATATATCTGACCCACAGTGTTTTGTGTCTCCTCCACTGCGCCAACAAACACATGTTGCATAGGCTTGCTTTACCAAACTGTGCCTTTCTTTTATGACAACTGCCTACATTAAGGGGCATTATAAGAAACAACCCTATGGAACTCATTATAGTAATTACTGTAGAAGTATTTTTAAGGATAATATTTACTATATCCTCAGGCAGATTAGGCAGATTATCTGATAGTCAAGATAAGCACAGTGCTTACCTTGCTTACCAGATCATCTGTAGTGAATAATTTCACATTTTCTCAACACATCAAAGATTCTGCTTCCAGGTACGGCTGGCACCTGTCTCTCTCCCAACCCCACAGCACCTTCCTATAGTTTCAAAGCCTCTTTTCAAATTTACGGTCCCTGACAGGGATGGATTACCCATGTGAAACCCGTGTGAAATTGCTTACCGCAGATTATTAAGTAAACCCATGCTTGCCTTGCTTTTTTGGTAATCCACCTCTGGGTATATCATACCGTTATCTTCTACATGAGGGCACAAAGAACAAATTTCTTTTAAGTTACAATACCAGAAAGAGCTATGTTTCTTTTAAACAGCTGCTTTATTTTAATCTCACACATGCCATGAATCATTTAACTATTATATTTACTTCTAGTGCTGATTTGTAGGAAGCCTAGGACTAACCTTGTGGCCTATCTCTACGTAGTTCATGTACGTTATGACATGCATTTTGATTAACACACCCTGGTATATTCTTGTTTTATCTATTCTTATTTCCCCCTTTTATTTTTATTTTGTTATACTCTATGTATTTTGTAAACTGCCTTGATTCCTTTGGATAATGTAGCAGAGTGTAGAAAATATGTCAAAAAAATTAAATTTCTGTTTTTCTATTTATCACCTTTCTTGAAAATCGTTAGTGTCTTTCCAAATTGGGAGAATCAATTTGGATTAGTCTGACATAAAGATGGCAGTGGCACACCTGAATTCCACGTTAGGAATTTCTGAGGGGCACCTTGAGGAAAAATGTATTCATCTTCTATAGCAGTGTTAGGAATTGAATTAATTCCCCCCAAAAGATATGTTCTAACCCCCAGTACTTGTGAAGGTGATCTTGATCGGAAATAGGGTCTTTGAAGATGTTATCTGTTAGGTTAATGTGAGGTCATACTGGAGTAGTGTGGGTCCTAATTCAATCTGAGTCATGTCCCTATAAAAGAGAAGAGGCACAGAGACAAACAGAGGAAGTACTGCCATGTGAAGACACATGGTACTGAGGAATGCCTGGGACTACCAGAAGCTGGGAGAGACAAGAAAGCACATTCCTATAGAGACTAAGGAGGGAGGATGGCCCTGTTAACACATTGATTTGGACTTCCAGCCTCTAGAACTATGAGGCAATAAGTTTCTGTTCTTTAAGCCAAGCTGTTTGTGAATCTGCCCTAGGAAACTAAAACAAGCAGCCAAACCTGAGCTACAAGGAGGCCTATATGACCACTAATAAGGAGAAATGTGTTGTTGAATTTGGTGATTTGTGGTCAGAGAACACAAACAATATGTTTAAATACAAGCCCAAACTTGAAAGGTACAAGGGCAGGCAATCATTTGCATATCAAACTACTTGTCACAAGGGCACTCTATATATTAGCAGAGCAACAGTTAATTATTCTCCCAATATAAAACAAGTCACTAGTAATTGAAAAACCGTTACAAGTATGTGATAGTTAAGGTTGTGAGACAACTTGGCTTAGCCATGATTCTCAATGGCTTGCCAGTTATGTAATGATGTAATTTGGCAGTTATGCAATGATGTAGTTATCCTCCATTTTGTGATATAATATAATCACTTCCATGATGTGATCTGATGTGATCAGCCAATCAGTTATAAGGAGAGTTTCTTTGGGGATTTGGCCTGTATGTAATATATATGGATTTCTGGCAAAGCTCATTGGCTTTTGCTCACTCTGGATCCTGCATCTGGCTCATCATCATCTGATCTCTGGTTCTTGGGACTTGAGCCAGTGGTCTGCCATATTGCCCGCCGATCTCGGGGTTGGTCAGCCTCCAAAGCCTATGAGCCATCTGACCTGCCAATCTTGGGTTTGTCAGCCCCTGTAGCTTCATGAGCAAGGAGAAGCCTCCAGCCTGACACCTGACCCATGGACTTGGGACTTGCCAGCCTCTACCACTGCATGAGCCATTTTCTTGAGATAAATCCTTCTCTCTTATATATATATATATATATATATACATATATATATATATATATATATACTTCACTGGTTTTCCTTCTCTGAAGAACGCAGCCTAAGACAAAGTCCAAAATAACTGCCAGCTCATTACACATGGAATAAATATACTAATGACAATAACAACAATCATACTACTTAAAATGTATTGAGTGCCTACTGTATGCCATCAAAGTACCAGGTCCATTTCCTGCCTAATTTTGTTTACTTGCATAACCCCAGTACCTAGGTACTATTATTAAGTTCAGAGTCCCCGGGGACGTACAAAGAGTTAATGTACTCTGCTGCTAGACAAAAGGTTGGAGGTTTGAGTCCATCTAGTGGCACTTCAAAAGAAAGGCCTAGCAATCTACTTCTGAAAAAACAGCCATTGAAAATCCTGTAGAGTACAGTTCTACTCGGACTCCCATGGGGTTACCAGGGGTTGAAATCAACTCCATAGCAACTGGTTATTATTAAGTTCATCTTTACAAATAAAAATGTAAAGGAAAGCCACTGAAGGATTTAAGCAGGAATTTGATATATCTGTTATACACCTGAAGTTGTCTGTGGCTGTTATATACAGATTTGACTGTAGAGGCAGTCATTTAGGAGGCGATTACAATAGCATAGGCATAAAATGATGGCTAGAACCAGAGAAGGAATAACAGAGGTGCTGAGATGTGTTGGAGTTAGAACATATTTGTGTGTGGGGGTGTGTTTTATGGCACACCCTTTTTAATTCTAAAAGCCAATATCCTCTCAGTAGGCTAAATGAAAATTATCACCTGTGGAGGAATCAGAATATGAATTTCCCTTGTCATTCCAGTCCATGCTGACTGTGAAGCAAGGGCCTTTTTTTCTAATTATTCAATGCTACCCATGTAGGCTGCCTTCCCATAAAAGGGTATGATTTTGTTGTGGGAAGAGAGGGAGAAAACTGCCACTCTTCCTTATTTTGTTCCTTTTTGGTGAGTACCACATCACTTCTTTGAGCAGTACGTAGGGGAACAGTTAGAGAACAAAAAGAGCTTGGAAGTATATTAAGAGTCCAAGACTTCACAGTTATTTCTTGACTTTGGTCTTCCTCCACTAAATACAGAGCTTTCACGTGTAAAGAAACTAACAGCAATGCGGATTCCAACAGTCTGTAAAGTCTGAAGTGATAATGTAAGAATCAGCATAAATTTTCACTAGGCCTCCAGCCTAAGGAACATAAATAAATGTATTGTGGGTTACCAAATCCCTGCTCCTAAAAAACAAAACGTGTTTAAAATGACAGCATGGTATAGACGTTTCATTCCCACCAAAGTCCTAATTGACGCCCTCTTATTCTTGAGTCAAATGTATTTTCCCCCTTATGATCTCCTTATGTAGTCTCAATAATATGGGTTTTCCTAATGTCTCTCTACTGTCTGCTAGTAGATTACATGTTTTATGTATTTTCTAAAGTGGCTAGAGACTGCCATCACACTGTTGGGCTAGCCTGGTCCCAGGCCGATAAGGCCTGAACCAAGATCCACAGGTAGGGCAGGTATGAAGGGTGTTAGTATAAGTTTGTAGCTATCTACATTTTAAATGTATGTGTGTGTGTGTGTGATATATAATATGCATAGAGATTTATTTAGGTCTTCTTTGATTTCCCTTATCGGCATTTTGTAATTTTAATCATATAGACCCTATGCACACTTTCTAAAGTATATACTTAAGTATTTAATTGTCTTTGGATCAATTGTAAATAGTATTGTGCTTTTAATTTTGGTTTCTGCAAGTTAATTGTTAGTACATAGAAATGTAATTGATTTTTTTGTGCTGATCTTGTATCCTGTGACCTTGCTGAACTATCTTACTAGTTCTAGGAGGTTTGAGGATTGTTCGAGATTTCTTGGAATTTTCTCTGTAGACAATCAGGTCATCTACAAATAGAAATAGTTTTATTTCTTCCTTTCTAAACTGTATGTCTTTTATTTCTTTTTCTTACCTTATTGCAGTGGTTAGAACTTTCAATACTATGCTGATTAGGAGTCATGAGAAGGGACATCCTTGTTTTGTTCCCAATCTTAGGAAAAAAATTAGCCTGCTAACATTAAGTATGTTAGCTGTAGGTTTTTGTTGATGATCTTTATCAGTTGAGATAATTCCTTTCCATAGCTAACATGTTGAGAGTTTTTACCATCAGCAGGTGTTGGATTTCGTAAAATATTTTTCTGCATCAATTTATATGACCCTATGGTTTTTCTTTAGCTTGTTGGTATGGTGGATTATGTTGATTGATTTTTGAATATTTAACCAGACTTGCATACTATTATAGATTGAATTGTATTCCTCAAAAAAATATGTTGAAGTAAATGTGATCTTGTTTGTAACTAGGGTCTTTGAAGATGTTATCAGTTGATAGGAGAACATGCTAGAGTAGGGTGGGTCTTAGTCTAATCTAAGTGATTCCTTATAAAAGAGGAAGGAATGCCATGTAATGCTACAAAAAAAAAATGCTACAGCTGCAACCAAAAGAATGCCTAGAACTACCAGAAGATAGGAGAGAAGCATAGAGCAGATTCCTTCTTAAAGCCTTGGAAGGAATCAGCATGGCTAATACCCTGATCCCAGACGCCAGCCTCCAGAACGGTAAGACAACAAATTTCTGTTCTTATAAGCCACTCATTTTGTGGTACTTTGTTACAGCAAAATATCTAGGAAACTAAGACACATACCTAGAATAAATCCCACTTGGTCATGGTTTGCAATTTTTAAAAACATTGCTAGAATTGGTTTGCTAATATTTTATTGAGGATTTTTACATCTAAGTTCGTGAGAGATATTGGTCTGTAGTTTTTTGCTCTGTTTTGTTTTTGTACTGTCTTTGTCTGGTTTTGGCTTCAGAGTAATATTGATCTCACCAAGCGAATTGAGAAAGATTCCTCCTCTCCTATTTTCTGGAAGAGATTGTTTAAAAATGGTGTTAATTCTTCTTTGAAAGTGAGATAGGATTAACTGTGCTGGCAGAGCAATAGAGCTGTTAAAAGATTACCATCTAGAAGTAAACAGGAACCACACCCTGTCAGCAGGAGATGAGGTTGAAACAACCCATGAATTACTATCTCCTTCTTAGTGTTTTTCTAGTCCCTTCCTCCTTTTGGGCTCCTGCATATGCAGAAGAACAAAGTGTGACAGCTATTTAACCTTTCTTAGCCCTCCAAAGTTGACGATGTAGTGTCAAAGATCAGTGCCCTTGCTCTATATTCCATAATAGGTGATGCCAAGGGCTGCTGAGAGGACTCCATCTTGAATGTCAGTGGGTTCCATCTTGAATTCCAGATGCACAAGAAACCTAATTATCATGTACCACCATTCTGAGAAGTACCTGCCCCTTAAAGAAGCCCACTAAATATCCATTGCTCTGTTGTCTCCACAGAACCCATATAAGCCTTAGCCTTGCTTCCCTTTTCGAATCAGTCTTTTAGAGAGGCTTAGTCCCCTGTTGACTCCTTTTGCTTGACTCAAGCAAAATAAAGCTTGCTGAAGATAAAATTTGTCTTTTGCTTATATTTTTACTTGAGAAAAGGCAAGGACCCTTTAAGTCAGATTGGCTATTGGTAACAAAAGAGGCACTACTATTGGTGGTTTCCCTCTTCACCCTAGTGTCTCTGGGCGGGGGAGGAAATTCTTGTGCCTATGATGACAAAGAGGCTTCTAGGCTGGTCTGCCTAACATACCTGGGTCTCTCCTGCTAGCTCTGCCTTTCCTCCTCAGTATCTCTCAGTGGAAAGGGGGAGTCTCAGGCCCAGCAGGGAAGGAACATGTCTCTCCTGGTCACTTATTTCTGGTGAGGTTCTCAAGTGATCCCTCTTGCCAGTGATGTCTAGCTCACCTGATGATGTTAGAGAGATTCTTGTGTGATCTGCAGGTAGAATGAGTCTACATGAGCTGCCTTCTCTTGCTAGGTTGGGAGGTGAGAAATGCTGAATATATAGTGACCTGTTTCTTGTTGGGTAGGGGTACATAAGATGTCCTGCCAGCATGTTGTTCCTCCAGTCCTGGAGTCCCAAACCACCTTGCTTTCTTGTAACCACTTTTCAGAGTTCTCCTTTGGTTGCATTTTGCATCTTTTCCAGGATTTGTACTTGTGCTTAGCAGGGAGGAGCCAAAAAACACAGGTCTACACCATCCTGTCTGGGTTGGAAATGACCTGCACTTTTAATTATAGATGCCTGTGGACTCACTTAGTTCCAAAAGATTGTGAATTACTTGAATTCTACTTAAGTGGATAAGGACTCAATAGGAAGATGAGGAAGAATAGAAGGCAGATTTTACATCACTGGAATTGACTTCAAGCTCATGCAGAGCGAATGGACGAAAACAAAAATATAAACCAACAACAATTTGAAACAAGGGGGAAAAAGCCTTTCTTTTGTAATAGCTTGTCTTTTTTCTCTTGGTATTTCATCTCTCTGCTTCATGTTTTTACTGTAAAGAAAAAGTTTTCCATATAGAAATTTTATTTTGTACATTGTGAAAAATTTGTGAAATTTTGGGAGCAACTGTACTGCTGCTCAAAGAGTAGAAACAAAGAGAAGTTTAGCTCAAACTATTAGGTAAGCACAGAACATTTATCATTCATCAGCCATAGAGTAAACGAGACATCAGGGTGGTGATTAACAGTAACATGTTTGCTCCATATCTTGCTACTTTATCTTCCTTCTTTCTTTTCAATCATTACTTGTAGAAAAGATATATTTTTTTCCTTAAGAAACATTACTTGGATTTTCTACTTTTAAGAGAAACTACTTCCATTCCATACACTCATTATTTATCAACTACTGCCTGCCTAAGTCAAAAAAAAACTGGGTGCTATTTATTGAAACTTCATTTAAATTGGCCAACATTTATCATGTGAGATTCTTACAGACAGTATTACATCCTTTGGCTGAGGTGGATTGCATTGAAATAATAGGGAACGTGGTTTTAGACATAGTTTGTGTCCCGTGCTTGTTAGTTTTGACCTGTCCAGTTAATAGATCAATGATAATTTAAAAACTCCTTATTGGTGCATTTTATATCATAAACTTATTTTTGAGAATGATTCACCCACTTTAGGGTAGGTGCTCTCCATTTGTAAAGAACAAGATTACCAAAAACCAAACCTGTCGTTCTTGAGTTGATTCTAACTTGTAGCAACCCTATAGAACAGAGTAGAACTGCCCCGTAGGGTTTCTAAGGCTGTAAATCTTCACAGAACCTGACTGACTCATCTTTCTCCCATGGAGCAGCTGGTCAGTTTGAACCACTGACCTCTTGGTTAGCAGCTGGGTACTTAACTACTGCATCACCAGGGCTCCTAAGAATGAGATACTAAAACCCAACCAAACCCACTGATGTCAAGTTGATTCCAGCTCATAGTGACCCCATAGGGTTTCCAGGGCTGTACATCTCTACGGAAGCAGACTGCCACATCTTTCTCCCACAGAGCCACCAGTGGGTTTGAACCGCCATCCTTTTCAGTTGGCAGTGGATCACTTTAACCATTGCACCACCAGGGCTCCGAAGAATGAGAGAATGGAGGGAAATCATTGTGGTCAGTCTTGCAAAGTTGTACTATGCAAATGATTGTTATAACATAATGTGCAATTCAAAGTGATGCTAGTGTAAGAAGTGGTGCGTATTAAACTTTCTAATTTTGGATGGAATATAACAAGGTACCAGGTAGTGTTCCCAGAACTATTACCAAGCAAATCTAAAGCATTACAAAGGCCAACTGGATTATAAGTAATATTTCCTGATGAGTATTACTATTCTTGTGGTTATGTGTTCGGCTGTTAACCAGAAGGTCAGCAGTTTGAAACCTCCAGTCACTCCTTGAAAACTCTGTGGGGCAGTTCTACTCTGTCCTATAGGGTTGTTGTGAGTTGGAACCGACTTGACAGCAATGGGTTTTTTTTTTCTTACTATTCTCAAGAAAATGCTCATAATAGCAACTATATTTTGGTTCTAAAAATAGCACTCTTCCACTCAGAAAACACTAGTAGCAGCAGCAGAAGTTCAACTGGAAATCTTGAAAAATGCTCCTGTGTTATGAAAGGTCTGTAGGTTCTTTGATTATACACTATCAGTTCTTAAAGAAATGATTAGATTTCTTTATTTACTAGAGTGAATACTAATATATTCAGGAATTATTTTTTAAGCTGTAGGTAACCTAACTTCTATTCCAGATGAAAGAGCGCAGCTCTTCTGCTTGTATGTTTCCAGTTATTAAAAAAATAATATACACCAGTCAAAAGTTTGTGAACTCTTTAAGAACAAAGACGTAGTCCTATTTACGTTCACAGCCCTAGAGCATAGCACCATGTCTTGTACACAGTGGGTGTTCAATAATTTATTTGTTAAATTAAATTTTTAAAAGGAACAAATGGAAAAATGTTATTCGAACTTATATTTATATAACAAGCACTGCCTTGGGCCAAAATCTTATATAATTCTCACAAAAAAATTAAGAGATTTATTAGTTAGCAGTCTTTTGGTTGCAAATAATCTAAATCAAAGTCTTGTTTCAACAATAAAGGCTCTTATAACTAAAAAGTCCAGCGGTAGTTGAAGTTACAGATGCAATTACAACACTGCTCTGCTTCAATTTTTCTGCTGTTCACTCAGCTTTGCCCTTTTCATATGTCAAATTCAATTTCACCTGGCTTCCTTTGTGGTAGCAAAATGACTGCAACCATAGCAAGACTCCCATCAAACATAAGGATAGACAGTGTATCTTTTAGTTGTTGTATCTTTTAATAGCTTATATCCTAGGGGAAAAAAAAAATTTTTTTTTCCCCCCAAATATGTCTTCATACAGCTTCAGCCTAAATAGGATCACAGGCCATGGGATAAAGTGATTGGCTTGAGCCTATCAATGACAACCTTCACTCCTGGCTGTTCTTGCTTGGCAGTAATGAGGTCCCTCTTCTCTGCTCCTTCTCTCTGACTTAAGACACAACACAATCCTGTAGATTGTGTCCTGCCTCATTAACATAACTTCCTCCAATCCTGCCTCATTAACATCATAGAGGTTAGGATTTACAAAAACATAGGAAAATTACATCACTAACCACACAAGACTGGAAATCATGGCTTAGCCAAGTTGACACATGTTTTGGGGGGACACAATTCCATCCATGACAGAGGCTATTTTCATTTTCAGATTGTGTTTTTCTGTACTACAGTTAGCAAGAAAACAATTATTCTCATTTTGAAATGACTTCCAGAACTCCAATTGCTTTAAAATGGAATTTTATCACCCTCACCCCAAGTAAAACAAGTGAATTTCAGGTTTTTAAGACCTCTGAACACATATAAACTGATAATACAAGAAAGGCTAAAATCACATTATACCTTTAAAAACTAGGAGGTCATCTTTTTAAGAATAACAAAATTTTGGATTTGTCTGTCAAAATATTAACTGGCTGTTTTTTAGTCGTAGAAAGCCAATCCCAGTTGAATTCTAAATTCAGGAGGCTGGGGTGGAGTTGAGTGCTACTGTGTTGGTTAGGTCACAAAGACAGTATGGAAAAAGGAATGTTACAACACTTCAAACTGCCAGCATGTGTCTGGCCAGATCTAGTTTAGACTGGTGAGAGCTGGAGTGTGGGTTGTTTGGGTCTCTTAAGCAAGCCAGAATTAGACTGTGGACTCTCGGTTACTGACCCTTGCTTTAATGCGTGCAAGCTGACATGAAGCCTACTTGTGATTGTTTTATGCTCATAAACTTTACCAGTGTTTTCTTCTGGGTTGCAATCACAAACATGTTTGCCACTTAGCTGCTTGTATATAGGACACCCCTTCCCGCCTACCACCCACAAGTAGAAATACCGCCCTTTCAATATTCTGAGCTGTTCAGCCACTACAGAATCCGCCCACACACAGTAACTGTTAAAGTACTCATTATGTCCTTCTCAGAATCTGATATGTTAAATTTTGTTGTTTTTCCTAATCGAAAGCAACATTGTACATATTTATGGACTTCTTCCAAAGTAGGAGTTAAAGGCCCTTAATGATCTTTACAAAACAATGTCACAATTGTTGAAATTTTGAATAATTTTTATTGCTAGCAGAATGGGGTCTCTTTTAAGAAAAAAAAAAATTCTAGTACTATAAAAACCAGGGAATTTCAGATGTGGGTGGCAATTCACTTGGACATATGCATTTAAACTGAAATTAACTAACTTACGGGTCTATAGGTGCTGTCTGGCGGCATTTATAGAGCATTCCTTACAATCATAAGTGATACCTAGCACACTGGGAGTGGGGGGTATGGGGAAAGGGGGGTGGGGAGGTGGAAGATGCCCTGTTCCCATTAAGAGCTCCTGCTCACTGTTTCAGGATGGACATAAACATTCTCCCTGCCCAATCAAGAACAGACAAAGCCAGCCTGAAACAGAGAGTCAGAATTAGGGAGAGGAAAATGTTAAAAGAATACAAAATTTGAAATATAGGTTAAAGACTTTTAAGTTTAAACAAAAAGGCAATTTGGCACCATGATATGTTTCCATGAATCATACGTGCAAGTTTGATTATTGGTTCTTTTTAAGTATCAAAGCAGCAATTTTAGAGCTAGCATCTTTCAACATGTAATACTTAAATGTTATTTTTAGATCAAAATTGCTTAAGAAAGGCAGGGAAGGATTACCTTGCCTCTGCACATTTCCAGAAACAAATATTTATTCAGATTCTGTTGCTTTTTGTTGTTCGGTGCCACTGAGTTGATTTTCGACTCATAGCAACCCCATGTGACAGAGTGGAACTGCCCCGTAGGGTTTTCTTGGGCTGTAACCTTTATAGGAAACCCTGGTGGCGTAGTGGTTAAGTGCTACGGCTGCTAACCAAAAGGTCGGCAGTTCAAGTCTGCCAGGCTCTCCTTGGAAACTCTGTGGGGCAGTTCCACCGTGTCCTATAGAGTCGCTATGAGTCGGAATCAACTCGATGGCAATGGGTTTGGTTTTTTGGTTTTAATCTTTACAGAAGCAGACCACCAGGTCTTTCTCTCATGGAGCTACTGGGTGGGTTAGAATCACCAACCTTAAGCACCAGCACTTAACTATTGAGCCACCAAAACCAAACCAAACCAAACCCATTGCCATCAAGTCAATTCCAACTCGTAGCGACCCTATAGGACAGAGTAGAGCTGCCCCATAGGGTTTCCAAGATATGGCTGGTGGTTTTGAATTGCCTACTTTTTTGGTTAGCAGCTGAGCTCTTAACTGCTGTGCCACAAGGGCTCCATAAATCCCTTGACATCGAGTCAATTCTGACTCATAGCGACCCTACAGGACAGAGGAGAACTGTCCCATATGGTTTCCAAGGAGTGGCAGGTGGATTCGAACTGCTGACCTTTTGGTTTAGCAACCGTAAAGTTTTACCACTAAGCCACCAGGGCTCCATAGGGGATCACTATTTTGTATTTTTTAAAACCTTACACGTATTCTCTTTAGGATTTTTAATCTATTTAATATTTACTAAATAAATTTTAAAATAGAATGACACGAGAATATTGAATGAGCAGAGCTGTATAAAGAGGTGTTCCTGAATTTAAAAGAGAAAATTTGGCAGACAATCAGTTGGCATCAACAGGATCCCACCAGGAAAACCAGAAGTGTTCTGATGGAATAATCACCTGCTAAGGAAACATCTGAAGCAATCAGTCAACGAACCCCAGGGAAATTTGATAGTAGGGCACCAGGCACCACTGGAAGTTCAGGAAAGCATCTGTGCCTCAGGTGGGGATTAGGGCCTCGCAATAAGCAAAGCAGGGTTTCGGTTCAACTTGGATTCAAGAACTAAAACAAAGTCCTGGTTACTATAACTGGAGTCTTATAAACAAGAATGTTAGGATTCAGGAACAGGTAGAGCCCATGCTAGAACTAATCTTAAGGCATAGCCTAACCAAAGTAAGAACTCCTTGATACACAGTCCTCTTGAGTATTTAAATCCTTTCTAGGGGGTGATCGATAATGCAATGGGTTGAGGAAGGGCTGAGGAGAATGTCAACAGCATAAGGTTATGGAGAGAGGAGGGTACTTGAACAGTGAATAAGACAAGTCCTATGAGGAAAATACTATCTGGAAGGAATATCTGTTGTTTTTCTCCTGCCTTTGTTCTGGTGTTCCGGTGGTGCATTGGTTAAGAGTTTGGCTGCTAACCAAAAGGTCAGCAGTTCAAATCCACCAGGTGCTTCTTGGAAACCCTATGGGGCAGTTCTACTCTGTCCTATAGGGTTGCTATGAGCAGGAATCCACAGCAATGGATCTGGTTTTTTTTTTTGTTGTTGTTCTGGTAATAGCTTCCTAGTTTCCCTCCAGACACGTCCCATAGCGAGAAGACTTGCCCAGCCTAATTTAAGAGTGTCCCTAGACACTAGCTAGGTCAATTGTATGCTGCTTCCCAAGAATTTGAATCTCAAAGAAAGGAAGACAAAGATGGAAAATGATCAATGTTATTTCCTTCCTGAGCCTGGACTTCAATGGACACTGTAATCCCCAAAGTTGTTCTGGTTCCTGTTCTATCTGAAGTCTGGGTGTTCAATATTTCCTGGATATTGGAAATACCTATATCCCTCCAAAGAATTCCTTCTTTCATTTACATTAGCTAAGGTCATTTCTAAGCTAATTTAAATGAAAGAAGGAATTTTGGCGGGGGGGGCGGGGGGAAGGGTATAGATATGTCTGTTGCTTGCAACCAAAGTGTTTTAGTTATCTAGTGCTGCTATAACAGAAATATGAAAAGTGGGTGACTTTAATGAACAAGTCTATTTTCTCACAGTTTAGGACTCTAGAAGTCTGAATTTGGATCACCAACTCTAGGGGAAGGTTCTCTTTGTCTGCTCTGGGGAACACCCTGCTTCTTTCAGCTTCTCTTCCATGGGTCCTTGGTGATCTCCACATGGCATCAATCTTTCCCCATTTGTGCTTGCTTGCTTCTATGCCAGAGCTCTGGTGACACAGTGGTTAAGAGCTACAGCTACTAACAAAAAGGCTGGCAGTTCTAACCCTTCAGTTGCTCCTTGGAAACCGAATGGAGCAGTTCTTCTCTGTCCTATAGGGTCTCTATGAGTCAGACAGCAACTGGTGCTTCTATGCCTAATCTGCTTCTTTTATACCTCAAAATTGATTGGCTTAAAACACAACCTAAAATGATATGGACTTATTAGCACAACAAAGAAAACTTTATTCCCAAATGGGATTACTTCAATAGGTAAAGGGATTAGTATTTACAACATATATTTTGAGGGGAAGGAGCCTGGGTGTCACAATGGTTAAGTGTTGGGCTGCTACCAAAAAGGTTGGCAGTTCAAACCCACCTAGCCGCTCTGTAGGAGAAAGGCCTGGTGATCTGCGTCTGTAAAGATTATTGCTAAGAAAACCTTGTGGGGCAGTTGTGGGCTCACTGTGAGTCAGAGTCAACTTGACAGCACCTAACAACAACAGTTTTGGGGGGACACAATTCAACCCATAACAGTATCCTATGTGATGCAGCAGCCAAGACCAAAAGGTACAGACGGCAATGATGAAAATGGGGAAGAAGGCATTCCTTTACACCCTTACCATTGAGCGATATAGCAAGATTCTGGTTCTTTTCAGAATCGGCTTTCCCAAAAGTAGTCAGGATCAATGTCCCTGATTCTGCAGTTTGGGGAGCCCCAGAGAGTTGCCCTCTATGTACAGAATTGTATTCTTCCAGAAACCTACTAGGCCAGGCAGCTTCCTTCTTCATAACCTTTCACCCCACTTTCTGACAGCTAACATACATTTTCCTAAGCCCCAAAATGCTTAGAGCATGACCTAGCTCTCTGTGCTTTCTCTAAAATTTAAAGCATTTTTAAGGTTAGTTAAATACCATCTTTCATGCTCAAAGTTTAAAATATTAGATCTAAAAGAAATACCTGATCCTACAAACAATATATTTTTGACATACTGAAATTGAGTGCAAATACTATGGACAGGTAAAGATTTTTACCTTAAATTAGATCAGACTGAACACGGCCATTTTATTACCAATTTGCCCAAGAAAATGTCACTTTTCTCATTGAAAAGCTAAAGAGGAAATGATTCTTTTTAGGTGCATGATGAAGGAAGAAAAATTGTATACCATTTAGGAATTTATAAACTTGTACAGAGATGATAAACTTTTATAGGTCTTTAATTCAATCTCAATACTTTCATTATAAAAACTCAGAGAGACATAAATGGGGGAAAATAGAACAATGACCATTAAACTACAAAGAAATTACTGAAGTTATTCATAACCATTTTCACTGACAATCAATATGGTATTGATTTTCTATTCTTGCCACTCTTGCAGTAATGTCCTTGACTTGAAACTCAACCTAAGTTAGGAAATATTAGCAAATAAAGCAATTCCAATGTAAGGAAATGGAAAGAGAAAACAAGGCAGCGAAAGCCTGGATACACTTCAGAGGTGAAAATCACTGTCTGTTGTCAGTTAATTCTGCTGGTGAGAAGATAGCACCAAGGTGACCCAGCCTGAGAACTTCCAGGTTTTACTCTGTTCCACAGCTAAAGACTATGTGCGTATCCTAGCCAGTCAGGAACATCTTTAGTCACATGGAAAAGTGGCCAAGAGTGTCTAGATGGATTCCCATCATGACTGCTGCAAAATTCACTCAAAGGGCATGCCCTACTGCCCTAGTCAATAGCATTATCTGAGTACAGGAGGAAAAGCAGAATCTCATTCAAATTTAAAAGGAATTGATCAAATTGGAAAATTTTAAAACTATCATGCATTAAAGCATAGACCATTAAAAAAGCCCTGGAGACATTCATTCCAGAAGTGGAACACAATGATTTCTTACAAAATGGAACACTTTGAGGCCTATATTGAGTAATTCACAGGTAAAGATCAAAGCCCAAATTTTCAACTGGGAAAACTGGATTCAAAATAAAGGAACATTAAATTACAGAGCGTTATTTGATAAATGTAATTTCAGTAGCTTTAAGTAATTCAATAAAAATGACTTTCAGAGGACAAATCTATGCTTTCCTGGTCTTAATCAAATCCAAGAGTCACACACACAAAGCAAATGTGGTAGAAGATGAACTACATCTGCCTCACAACGTCTGCTTTTAAACATCTCTTCAGCTTCTTTTTCAAAATGTGTTTTCTGGGAAAGATTTACTGTCTGACAAGCCTTTAGTCCAAAGGAAGGCTCCAATTATTTGGCGTCAAAGGCACTAAGAGAAGTCATTCAAATAACTTTCAAAGGACTTTTCAAGATAGTGATGTGAAAAGATCATTTAATTTTCTGGTGCAAAACATTTAAGAGATGAGTCATGCTTATTTGCGCAATGCAAAACTTCTTGTAACCACATAGGAAATATGCACCTTGTTGCAAATTGTTGAGAGTCCCATAGTGGAAAAGGCTTGAAAGCCACCCTGGGGTGTAAAGGGTGGAGTCCACATCAAAAAAGAGCCAATAGCACCACACCCACACTGAAACCTGCAGTGTCTGCATAAATGTCTCCATCTATCCCAGCTGGTTCTTTCCTTTGGTCAAGGGCCTCCTTTGACAATACTCTAGTCCAGTGACAGAGTAATTTCCTAAACTTCACCCACAATAATTTCCTTCTGCCAAAGCATGGAATAAGCCAAACAGGTCTTTTCCCTTTTGCCCGTCTCTCTTGCTAGCAGAAAAACAAAACAAATCAAAACTCTGAACTTTGTAACAATACACGTTTTAATCAGCTACAGTAACTATCCTTTTCTAACATTGAGTAACATGTAATTATTCAGCTATTTTCTCCATGCTGGCGTTTTATAGACACGTAGAATAAAGGAGCTGAAAATGACTTTAGAGTTCACCTAATACAACTTTTCACTTATTGATGAGACAAATTTCTGTCCTAGAGCTAGAGGATTAGTCCTAGTTCTCTTCTCCCCCAAAGCTTAGAAATGATTGCTTTTGCCACATTCAATACTCCATTAGCGTTGTCCTTTATTCCCTTTTTACATCTCTCTGTTATTCTGGGTATTAAAAAAAAGCCTTAACTCTAACCTATGCAATTAGCTCTTCAACTTACACAAATGCATTCCCTTGGCTAAAGCATTCGTTTAAACGGCTGAGTAAGTGTGTTCATTAATTTACAAAGCAAGAAAAGTAAAAAAAAAAAAAAAAGCTTTAAGCAAAAAATTTTTTTATTGTACTTTAGGTGAAACTTTATAGAGCAAATTATTTTCTCATCCAACTATTTAGCCACAATTGTTTTGTGACATTGGTTACAAGCCCCGCGATGTGTCAACACTCTTCCCTTCCGACCCTGGATTCCGTTTCCATCTGTCCGTATTTCCTGTCCCTTCCTGTCTTTTCCTCATTGCTTTCGGGCAGGTGTTACCCATTTGATCTTGCATACATGATTGAATTAAGAAGCGCATTACTCATGTGTGTTATTCTTTGTTTTATAGACTTGTGTAATCTTTGGCTGAAGGGTAAACTTTGGGAGTGTCTTCAGTTCTGAATTAAAAGGGTGTCCTTGGGCCATAGTTTGGGGGGAGCTGGGTTCCAGTCTCTGTCAGATCAGTAAGTGTGGTCTTTTTTTGTGAATTTGAATTTTGTTCTACATTTTTCTCCTGCTCTGTCTGAGACCTTCTATTGTGATTCCCGTCAGAGTGGCCAAAAAATGTAAAATTTTTTGAATAGACTACAGACCATTAGAGTGCATGATAATAATTAGATTTCAAAAATGTAACTGAACAAGAGCTATTGTGCAGCCTTCCTGGTAAATCTGATGTTGATTATAACATACAACTGAACTAGACAACCCTACATCAGATCTACCAGACAGTACAGAATATGCCATTCAATGAAGCAAACAGTTACCTAATGGGAATCCAGGTGACCAAACACTCTCTATAAGGTGTCTTTTAATACCAATTACTCTGACTAATAAGAAATTGGTAAGATGAGTGAATGTATAGAAACTTCTGAGAATAGACTCTCACAGAAATGTAAGGAATCTGGGATTAGTTGATGTGATACAGTTGGGCTTAAAGACAATAAAATTATTAAATTAACTTTAAGGAACGCTACTTTGGCAGCCTATTTGTTTGAATTTAATTGAATTATCGTCTCTGGTCAATTGAAGATAAGACTTTGGGAACCCTCTTGGCTAATGCCATAAGACAATATGAAGACCATGAATAGAGTCACTATATGCCCATTTTCTTCTGGATAGTTTATACATATTATCCCAGCATAATTTTCATTAGCATCCCCTTTCACTCTCTGAAGTGTCCTGGTTTGGACAATAAATCCAATTATCAACCTAGGATGATGAGACTGAGGAAAGGTGGGTAGAGTAGATGCTTCAGTTAGTGTCAGACAGCCTAAAGTTAGTGAATGACATCAGATTTCTATGGCAGTGCTTAAAAAAAAAAAAAAAAAAAACAAGCAAATACTCAAAACCTTTTATTTCTTAAAGTTGCTGGGTTAAAAATAGCCAAAAATTGAACTCAAAATTTGATCCAGTGGCTTGCTGAATAAGATCAATTGAATCCATAACTTCTCTAGGTTTCTTGTGTGAACATCAGAGCAATTACTGGAGGAAAAATAAGTGGAACCATAAGGACAGTAATGAGGGTATGTGGAAGAATTTGAATGACACAAAGAATAGTCTCTTCTCCCTTTTTGGATAAGGCTGCTCCTGCCTTGCTTGAACAGCATGTAATGGCCTTACCTGAGGAAGTTACCAAGCAAGGGAAATTTTAGTCCACATGCTTTACCTCCAAAAACTCTGATTGTCTCTAGGCCTATAATGAGTCCCTAGAGAGTAGTCTATGGAGGTCCTGCTGGATTCATATAACAACAACATCCTCCTAGACCTAGAGAAGCCTGTCTTGAAATACCGTATCAGTCACAACTCCTCAACTAATTCTCAGACTTGAGTCCATACACAGCCCCAGAACATTGAGAGGAGGCTGGGCACACTTAAGAAAAGATGCTGTAATAATTTCACTAGTGTGCATTATGAATTTTCTTTCTAGCTTTTCCCAAAGCAAACTGCAGTCATTTACCAGAGTAACTGTGCACTGGAGAAAAGGAAATACATAAACTTTTCAAGGATCATTGAACACTGGTTCTGAGCTAACACTCATTTCAGAGGTGGGAGGGTAAACTATTAACATGGCTCATTGGTTAGAATGGGGGCTGAAAAAGATAAAGTAGTAAATGGAGCTGTGATCTAAATCCACCTCATAGAGGTCCAGTGGGTCCCTGGAGCAATTTGGTCATTATTTTCCTAGTTCCTAAATGAAGTATTGTATAGATAACCTCAGCAAATGACCAAATTACTACAATGGATTCCTAATCCCTGGAGTTCCAGTTTGTATCTGTTTTTACAGCATAATTAGCATAGTATGCCTTTTCACTATCAAAAGTATCCTGATTTTAATGAAAAATTATATGATCACCTTACATATCATGATAGGAAAAATCAAAGAAAACTCTTAGAACTCTTCTGTCAGAAGAGTAAATCAAAAGCTATACCGTAACTATAAAATTAACTATAGGACAGAAAATCATACTGGTGAGCAGTGAGCTCTTTGGATCAAGTAGACGCATGAGACTATGTGGGCAGCTCCTGTTTGGAGGTGAGGTGAGAAGGCAGAAGGGGACAGGAGCTGGTTGAATGGACATGGTGAATACAGGGTGAACAGGAGAAGTGTGCTGTGTCATTAGGGGGAGAGTAGCTAGGGGTACATAGCAAGGTGCATATAAGTTTTTGTATGAAAGACTGACTTGATTTGTAATCTTTCACTTAAAGCACAATTAAGAAAAAAAAAAAGGAGCTCTACCATAACATTTTGGGAAGGTGATAGACAAAAAGGGAAGGAGATGCAAAGTTAAGTGCCACATTCAAAGACTTAATACACGCATAAGTAGCTTGTTTGTACAAATCACCTAGAATTCAGCAAATGTTTCGTAACGTCCTTGTCCAATTGATTATGATAAACTTGATCTACTTGTCAAATTGTAGTGGCCAATCCAGATTAGATTCTTTATTAGAGCAAATCAAACAGCTTTTGGTTTGCGTCTATTGATCTGACAAATGTTTTATTTCAGTAAACAGAGAATCTCTTGGAGATGTTTACTTTTACTTGGCAAGGAGAGTAGTATACTTATTATGTCTCAGGATTATATCAGTTTTTGAGCTCTGAGCCACAATTTGGTGGATAGGGTACTTGATTATCTCCCCATTTCATAGGGCATCATGCTAGTCTACTTCAGTATTATATCATGCTCATAAGACACATGAATAGAAAATGCCAGTGATTTTAGATGAAATCTAAGCACTTAAAGATATCCTCTGAAATATAAAGGACAAGTTACTGCACCTGTACCCCATATTATTAAATAAAGAGGCATAACACTTGATGGGCTTAACTGGTTTTGGAAGCAATATATGATGTGCTTCTGTGATTTATTTACAGGTTGACCCAAATGGCCCCAAGCTTAGGTTTGGACCTGGGACTGGAGAGGGCTAGGCAGTACAGGCTTCACTGTAGGCAACTCTGCTACTTGACTTTTATACTTACAGAATCAAATTTTCTGTAGCGGATTGGCATAATCTCTCAAAACTATGGAAATTCCAATAAAAGAACAACAGCATACCCCCTTAGGGTGTTTGAGCATAAGCACATCCCCCTTGCTAAGTAATAATTGTCTTTTTTTGAAACAGCAGAAACCCTGGTGGCATAGTGATTAACCGAAGGGTTAATCACTATGGCTGCTAACCGAAGGGTCGGCAGTTCGAATTCACCAGGCGCTCCTTGGAAGCTCTATGCGGCAGTTCTACTCTGTCGTATAGGGTCGCTATGAGTCGGAATCGACTCAACGGCACTGGGTTTTGGGTTTTGAAACAGCTTCTGAATTGCTACTGAGTTCTGGTAGAGACTGACCAGCTGTCCTTAGGGCTCCATTCATGAGCTGCCCAACTTTAATAAGATATTTAAAATAAACTTGGACATTATTGGAGGCACTCTTGTGCTTGCTTCCTGAGCTCATGAATAAAGTGGCCACAATGGGATAAACAGAAGCTATATGGGCTTAGTAATATGTATTTCCCCTCACCGAGGCTGGTCTGGCTATTGCTACTGCTGAATGCTCAACTTACCAGCTGCAGTAACCAAACACAAACCTCCTTTGTGGTATTCAGTTTTAGGGGGATCCAAAAGTCACCGAGTGTCAGGCTGATTACATTTCTTCGTGGAGAAGCAGTTATTTGCAATCATTAAAATAGGCGTTTACTTTGGATTTGAATTTGCATTTCCTGATTGCCATACATCTACAAGCACCACCGTCTATGGATTTAATGGACACTTTATTCATTAGCAACTTCTCTTTCAAAATATTACTGTTGACCAAACGGTTCACTTTTAAGTGAAATAAGGCAATATATGAATGCCATGAGATCATAGGTCTCATCATATGCACCATCACTTAAAGCAGTTTGCCTTGTAGAATGGCAGAATGCCTATTGAATATTTAATTATGTAGCCATTTAAGAAACAATTTCTTGGCAGGCTGGGGTGCAAGTCTGTGAATGTAATATGCCGTCTGAACAAGAGACAAATATTTGGGAGTAAAGTATCTTATTCTAACAAAATCATTATATTATTACAATTTTCTGACAGATGTCGGTAAAGTATCTTAAAGAAGAGGCATCCTTTCCTAATTTGTACAAAGGCACCATCTAGGCTAGTGGAGTCCCTGGTTATAGGGATGGTTAGGGGAATTGATTCTGACTATATTATGGTCAGTATGCTGCTACATAAGGGAATAAGGAGGTGTGTAGATACAAGACAAAGAATACCCTAAGATGCTTCCTAGTCACGCAAATCTTTTGGTGTGTTGTACTTTCCTTCTGTGCATATCCTTATAACTTCCCCCGAAGCATTCTGGGACCTGACTGTCTTTACAAGTTTGGAGAAATGAATTTAGATGAGGATGGAACATGAAGAGAATTGCCTTTCTCTTGTAAAATAAATTCCTCAAGGAAATCACCAAAAATAACTTTCAGATGTCAACATATCTGTCAGCAAAAAATTTTGATAAACAGAGTCTTGGTTACATGTCTGAACAAAAGCTGCCAGGAACATGAAGATGGGTTGCTCCTATGGCTTCTGTAACAAAAGAAAAGGATCACGCAAGGGGGGGATTTTGTCCAAATAGTAAGAGGGTTGAGATCCTGGAACCCCCTCCTAAAAAAAAAGGTAATTAAAAAAATCAATTACCTAGTATCACTATAATTAATATGTAGCATATTTATTAAAATAATTAAGTCAACCTATAAGTAAAAAGGAAAATCTTTTTGTTAAAAATCTGTGATTTATGACAGCAATTTAGATTTAAAACAGCCTTTTTCTTTCAATACAACATAATTTCAATATTGCTTAAGAATTTTGACAATCCCTTACAATTTATTAAAATGAGATTTAACTTTTGAGAGCAGAATATCATATAATCCTGACTAACCCAGTGAGAAATTGACTGATATTTCTTAACGAAGCGGGAGGTTAATGAATTAATTATATGATTTCCCAAATGCATTCTCTTGAAATCTCTCTTTCTACTTGTCTAGATTGCATTCAAAGGATCAGGGTATGCTGCAAGGTGTTGGCTGCAGAAGGCTGAGAGGAGGGAGAAGCCAAGAAGCACAAGGTGAAGTGTTTTCCCTAATCTGCCAGAAGCAGCATAGTCAAAGGGGCGAGTATAAGCCACGGTGGAGGAGGAATGACAAAGACAAAGCAGAAGTTATGACTGAGGTCAGACACTGAGGAAGCAGGAACAAATCTGAAAATGGAAGGGTCGGAGAACAATGTTTCAGCGTGGAGTTCACTAGCAATACCACAGTAGCAGCTACATGATATATGAACGGCATAGAAAATTTAAAGAGACAACGCAGGACCAGGCGCTAGTCAGAAATCTTCTGGACCAGAGCAGGGAGGATAAGTTAAAGGTAGCAGTTTAGAATAGTAGAGTCTCTTGATTTTAGCCCAGACAGCAGCTACTGGGGAACATAGTAATTCATAGAATCAGCTATGACATTGCCTGTGTCTGTGCCCATAGCTCAGTTGTTGGGAGGCAGAGCTCTGCTACTGGGGGATGCCTCCCTTTCTGGGTCAATGTGCTCTTTGCTGTGAAGAAGAAAGGTGATTCCCTCTGCCTCATTAGGTTACATGAGGATTTTCAGCACCTCTGGCACCTTTCTCTAGAGACGGAAGTGGGCTGCTTACATGTAAAGGGTTTCCCCCCCACCAAGCAATTCGTTCTCCTCTTGAACATTTGAGATGTTAGAAACTGTTGTGTGAAATATGACAGAACTACCAGTGGCTTTACACAGTTGAAAAATCTTTAAAATTTTCAAGAAAAAAAAGACAATGTTCCTTGTGGGCAATGCTGCTTATAATTATCATTGCAAAATTCCAACGAAACACAAGAAAAGACAAAGTAACCAAAACTTGGATGGGTTAGACAAAGTATCACACATGGGGTGGCCATGAACTGACTTAACGGCAACTAGGGTTTTTTTTTTGTTTGTTTTTTCGCTGCTTTATTTTTTTGTGTGCTCATTCTAAACAAAAATTCAGGAACAATTTTATATAAATGCTGTCATAGATAAGGAGCCCTAGTGGAGCAGTGCTTACGAGCTATGGCTATTAACCAAAAGGCCGGCAGTCAGAACCCACCAGTGGCTTCTTGGAAACCCTATAGGGCAGTTCTACTCTGTCCTATAGATGAGGTCACTATGAGTTGGAATCGACTGGACAGCAATGGATTTGATTTGGTTTTTTGTTTTATCACAGATGAAAATTGAAATCATTTCCCAATGCTGTATTATGGGCAAATTATGTGGAATAAGATAACAATTTGAAGTTAAACAGAACTTTTCTAAAGATTAATCTCTTACCATTTGATTGTTATAATTTCCTACAGACAATTACACATTAGTTTATAATGAAGAATCTCAAACTCAAAGGCAAAATTATTTTCCATAAAGTGATTTCTAAATTTTAACATAGCTTACATTTTTTTAGGTAGTCATCAATTCGTAGAGACCAAGTAGGTTAAAACAAACTTTAAACCCCAACCATTAAATACCTGATAAACCCCAAACATTATGTTTGATTCCCTATTTCCATGGCCTGACTTTATTGCTAACAAATTCTCATTAAGTAGTCACCTGCAATTGAGGTAACAAGTATGCCAAAACAAAAACAGAGGAATCGTTTTATTGAAATTTCATTAAATACAAACCAAATATACTACCTACTCCTAATCATAATGAAAATTGCAAAGGACAAAAAAAGCCCAATGATATCTTATTCAATCAGTCAATCACATATCCTATCACCGAACAAAACACAAAAATACTTGCCCTCATGAAACTTACATTATAGTTATCTATAACTACTTCCTTCCCCATATTGCTAATACCCACAAGGTATCATATCTTGTCAATCTGACTTCTGCATGATTTCTCAAGTTTATTGTTATCTTTCTCATTTCCTGACCATTGGATTAATTTAGAATTTCGTGACTGCTTTTAATGTTTATTTATGACCGAATAATTCATGCACATGATTAAAAACAAAATCAGTGTAAAATGTCTCTTTCTTATACCCATCTGTGCTCCCTTCCTCTTCCCAGATGCAAACACTCTTACCATTTTTTGTGTATTCAGACAGACATCAATGCAAATGTAAGTGTATATTTGTATTTTATACAAATGGTAACATACTATACACTCTATTCTGTTATCTTCCTTTTTAAAGTCAATGTATCTTGGGAATTTATCTGCATCAACACATATTTGCCTAATTACTTTCAATAGCTGCATGTTTAATGGATATATAAAGCCCACAATTTATTTAAACAGTCATTTATTATATTAGTCAGGTTAGGATAGTTTATGTTGCAGAAACAAAGAATCCCATAAATCTCAGAGGTTTATTTCTTGTTTTCAAAATATCTGCTGAGGTTCTGGACAATTGCTAAGGGTAAATATCTTCTATGTGGCTAGAGGTTTCCTGATCTTATACTGTACCATCTAGAGCAATTTGCCTTGGTTGATCGCAGCAAAAGAAGAGAACATTGGATAATCTAATAGCAACATATAAACACTTTAGCTCGGTAGTAAACTTGCATTGCTGTAGCCTGAAAGAGACACACATTTCTTGCAACCTGTTTACCAGAACTAGTTTCATGGCCTTTCCTGTTTCCAGAGAGTAAACCGGTTGCTGTCAAGTTGATTCCGATTCATAGCGACCCTACAGAACAGAGTACAACTGCCCCATAGGGTTTCCAAGGAATGGCTGGTGGAGAACTGCCCACCTTTCAGCTAGCAGCCTAACACTTAACTTCACCACCACGGCTGTGTCTGAAGGAGAGCAGAACTGGCCATGGAATGAATTAGAAAGCCCTTTGAAAAACTGTAGTATTAGTCAAATCCTGTTGAGGAGTTATGCCACATAACTTTAGATAATCAATAAACATACATTAGCATGCTCATTAATAGAATATCCAATCAATGAATATCATTTAACAAGTTTAGTCAAAAGTACCATCACAAGGTAAACCCATGGCCATCGAGGTGATTCTGACTAATATTGACCCTATAGAACAGATTAAAACTGTCCCATATAGTTTCCAAGGCTGTAATCTTTAGGCAAGCAGACTACCCTATCTTTCTTCCATGGAGTGGCTGGTAGGTTCAAACCACCAACCTCTCGTTTAGTGGCTAAGCACTTAACCACTGGGCTACCAGCTCTCCTTCATCACAAAGTAGGTCTGAATTATTACTACATTTCCAGAAAAACCAAAGATGAAAGATAAATGGGAAATATTTAAGGACCCATTTTAATACTGATCTGTTTCATAAACTAGTAAGCTATGGAGCCTCTGAAATAGACAGCAACAAGGAAGATGAAAGAGTTAAAATCTCTGGAAAATGACTATAAAAATCCGTGAGAAAATTCTTGCGTGGTTCTGATTCCTTAAAGAAACTAAAGAGATAGTTGACAAGAAAGTATCCAACTAACTAGCTAGAAAGAGGAGAGGTTGTGGTCAGGGAACAAAAAATCTAAACTAATGATTTGGAATATAAGAGAGTTTCAGGTGGTGACAAGGTCGAGGGAGCAGAGGGCTGAGGTGGAGTGAAGGAAAAGCTAGTGGAATATGTGCATCTCAAAGAACAAAGAGTTCAGATTGCTGGATGGGACATCCATATGGATATTTAAATCACCCGTGAAGATGGCAGAGATTGAGGGGAAAAAGAAGACTATGAGCCTGAGGCCAAATTCTATGAATGAGTAAAATAAGTGGGAGGTTTCACCGTATTTAGCTAGTATTCCTAGGCCGTATTTAGTCTCTAGATATTCAACATACACCAGATGAGCTCATAGAAGAGGGCTTTTGTAAAAGACAATGACAGTTAGCTAAGAAGAGAAATGTAGCTATCCCATGGACTGGTTAAGTCTGCAAGAGCAGCACATTCCTTCCCTGTAGGAAATCTGTGTGGGAAGGCACATTACAAGGAGAAGCTATTTAGTGGGCATAAAAGGAGAGAAAGAGTGGTGATAGTTGAGACGGGAGGGGAGACAATCTTAATATTTAAATGCCTAATGACATCACCCTACAATAACCTGATTATCAGCCTCTAAAAAGGGTCACCTGCCACAGAGCAGTCTTAGTGTCAGATCAACCCCTCCACCCCGAATTAGGACATGTCTACTGAACGTTGCCTAGGTTTACTCTCTTCTCCTTTTTTCTAGTCTTCTATGCTGATAACTCGCCTTCTGTTTGTCCATTTTTTTCTTTATAAAAATGATGCCATTGATTAATGTACAACCAGTTATAATGTGATCAAGGAGAAATTCTGCCTCTATAAGATATCTTGGCATTTTTCTGATTTCATTGGTTTCGCTTTTATTAGAACTACGGATTTGTCTTACCTTGTAGCAACTATTATTATTATTTTGTCATATCTAGCTTCTCAAAGTTTCTGATGCTCAGGCTGTACTATTAGGTCAACCAAAGAAAAGACCCAAATCCAATGCCATCTAGTCGATTCTGACTCATAGCAACCCTATAGGACATGGTAGAACTGCCCTATAGAGTTTCCAAGGAGTGACTGGTAGATTTGAACTCCTGACCTTTTGGTTAGCAGCTGGGCTCTTAACCACTGCGCCACTCCACTGGCCACATGATTATTTAATTATTCTTTTATTAATTCATTCAGTTCAGTGAGCTTTCTAAGTGAAAGGCACTTTCATAGGTACATTATGTACTAAGGTCCCCAAAATCCTGAACTAAGCTGGTTTCATAATGCAAAGACCTGAATTTCTAAAAGAATGACCTCTAATCTGAACCGGAGGGATCCCTCTAATGGAAAAAAAAATTCTTAGTCACAAGTCTGGAGTAGGATACCACTAACTGAATTTTGTGTGGGCATCCTCCCAATTTAGAAGCGCTGTTTTAACTTGCTGCATCTTACTTTCTGTTACGTACTTAGAGAGATGCATTAACACTTCTAAGTCTCTAGAGAACCTTTTAGCATAGTACCACATTAAGAACAAAAAAAAACCTCCAGTGTCCCAAGCACAAAATGGCTTTTCATTTACTCATTTTAGCTCCGAATTTTCCATTTATTTTCCCTTCTATTATGGATAGCACATTATGTGTGCTGACAGGTAGAAACATAGGTATGTATTATCCCAAATTATTTAGGTTTGCATTTTTAAACTTAAACATTTTTTTCTTTATGAGAACAATATATACTGGCTACCAAAAAATTAGAAAATACAAAGAGAATATAAACAAACAAAATAAACTAGACAAAGATTCACTCGCAAAAATAAACTAGACAATTCCACTCGCAATCGCATCTAACATTTGATTACTGTAATGGCTGAGGTTGTGTGTCAACTTGGCTGGGCCATGATTGTCAGTGGTTTGGCAGTCCTATGATATTGTGATCACATCCATGATGAGATTTGATATAATGTGCTCACCTCCATGATGGGATCTGCTGTAAGTAGCTAATCAGTTGAAAGGGGGTTTCCTTGGCATGTGGCCTGCATTGAATATAAGTGGACATTCTGGCAAGGCTCAGGGGCTTTTGCCCTTGCTAAATCTGTAGCTGGCTTCTGTTCCTCTGACCTCTGGTTCTTGGGACTTGAGCTAGCAGCTTACCTTCAGTCTTGCCTGCCGATCTTGGGATTCATTGATCATCGCAGCCTATAAGCAAGGGCCCTGCTCCCTGACCTGCTGATCTTGGGTTCCCCAGTCCTTGCAGCTATGTGAATCAGGAGATACCTCTATCCTGACCCACTGGCCTGGGATGTTCCAGCCTCTACAACCTCATAAGCCATTTCCTTGACATAAATCTCTCTCTATATATATTTATATGCTTTAGTGGTTTCTCTTCTCTACAGAATTCAGCCTAAGACAATTATGTGTCCTTCTAAAGTAATTTTTGTGCCTCTCATTGTGTCTGTTTTTATACTTTTATTTTGGGTAAGTAAACGGGTTTGTTTTTTAAAAAACCTTGATCATATACATCTTTCAGTAACTTGATATTTTTTGCCTATATTATGGACACCTTTCTATGCTATGTATGCTATAAGCTATACATATAGATAAATATTACTATTTTTTTAAAACTTCTCTATAGCATTTTATTGTACAGATATATCACACTTCATTTAATCAATATCGTTAAGAACGGGCTTTTAGGTTGTTGCCAAATTTTGGCTAGATGCCCAAAAATTCATAGCATGGAAGGGGGAGTGGCCAGAAGGTAGGAAATATGATTCTGGAGGTCAAGTTATAGTTGAAACTATGAAAGTAAATGAAACTTCCTAAGCAGAGCCTGAGAAAATGAGAAAAAACTACCAATATTTACAGAGCAAAGAAAGGAGCCCCAGTCCATTGAAGAGACAAAAAAGCATGACCGGAGAGTTAAACTAACACAAACTGGTATTGTAAAAGTAAAGAAAGGTGTTTAACAAGTCCAATGTGGCAAAGAGATATCCTTATCTGTAAATCGAATTAATAATTAAAAAAAAAAAAAAAAAAACCCACCATTGTAGAGTTAATTCCAAGTCATAGCAACCCTGCAAGACAGAGTAGAACTGCCCCATAGAATTTCCAAGGCTGTAAATCCTTATGGAGGCAGACTGCCACATCTTTCTCCTGAATAGTAGTACCACTTCAATAAGGATAAAATTAGCTAGTATTTGGAATATGCCTAAACTTGGTGCCTTGCACACGTTAAAATTGAAAAAACGAGGTCAATGAAGTAGAGGGTTGAAAGAGATGATGATTATAGTTGGTAATTCATGAGTTCTTGGTAACCTCATAGGAAATGAATGCAAGGCATCAAATCCAATATTTTAATTTATTTTAATTTTTTCCTTGTTTCAGATCTGAGAAACTATAGCTATCAGACACAGGAAGAGAGATCCTCTCTCTCTCTCTTTTTTCCGTGCTAAACATCTGTCACTGTTATGATTGTGCATTGGTTTAAAATTTTTTTTAAAAGCCTCCATCTCCTCTGAATAGGCTAGTGATTTGTTCTATCATATTTACCTTATTTAGTTTTATTTTCTTTAGATTAGGTTATTTTCATGGGAGCATTGGCATCCAACCGCTTTCCTAGCGAGAAACTGTCACAAAGAAGATGTACTCTTCCATAAATTTGGAAAAGCTACTACAGCATCATGAATATTTAGATAAATGTTTTCTGCTGGATATCCACACTTGGCTCTATTGATTTTGTGCTATGTGAGTGTGCTCTGACTTGGAACACGTACTGTGTTGTGAAGTATTTACCTGAAGATTAATTAAACATATTTTTTTCAAACTAGAAGAACAGTAAGGTATCAATCACTGTATCACCTGAAATAATATTTAAAATTGTTCCTAAATGATTTTTATTTGAAAACACACACTACATGTAATGTATAGTAATATGTTTTTGGAAATAAAAAATGTATACATACAAATGCACAGGAAATTTCATTTCTGATTATTTGTTTAATGCCTGCTATGAGCCGGACACTGTGCTAGGCACTCTGGCTATTATAATGTATGAGGCAGAGACAGGCCTGATTCCCAAAGAGTCCTGAAGTCTATAGGGAAAAGCGAACATTGCACTAACGTTACAAACATGATGAAAATTACAAAGACAAAACATTAGGTGCTATATAAACTTGCTATGAGTCGGAATCGACTCGACGGCACTGGGTTGGGTTTTATATAAACTTGTAACAGGAGATTGAAAAAAAGCAATCCAAAATATTAAAAACCAAAAAACCCGCTGCTGTTGAGTCAATTCTGACTCATAGCAACCTTACAGGACAGAGTAGAACTGCCCCATAGTGTTTCCAAGGAGCGCCTGGTGGATTCGAACTGCTGACCTATTGGTTAGCAGCCTCAGCTTTTAACCACTATACCACCAGGGTTTCCCACCCAAAATATAAGCTCTACTAATATATATATATATATACCCAACATATTAGTAGAGGTTATTTCCAGAAATCAAGGATTATAAGTGATTTTATATTTTTATCCTTGCTGTTTTTCTAGTTTTCAAACTTTCTGTTTCAAGAAAGACTTTTGTTACTAGAAAAGGCATAATGTTCATTGAGTGAAAGTCAAACAAAGCATTTTGGCTCTGCTTCCTCTATTGCAATTCCAATTTATTTATTTATTTTTTTAATAATTTTTATTGTGCTTTAAGTGAAAGTTTACAAGTCAGTCTGTCACATGTAAGCTTATATACGTTTTACTACATACTCCCATTTACTCTCCCCCCTAATGAGTCAGCCTGCTCCCTCCTTCCAGTCTCTCCTTTCGTGACCGTTTTGCCAGTTTCTAACCCTCTCTACCCTCCCATCTCCCGTCCAGACAGGAGATGCCAACACAGCCTCAAGTGTCCACCTGATACAAGTAGCTCACTCTTCATAAGCATCTCTCTCCAACCCATTGTCCAGTCCCTTCCATGTCTGATGAGTTGTCCTCGGGAATGGTTCCTGTCCTGGGCCAACAGAAGGTTTGGGGACCATGGCCACCAGGATTCTTTTAGTCTCAGTCAGACCATGAAGTCTGGTCTTTTTATGAGAATTTGGGGTCTGCATCCCACTGTTCTGCTCCCTCAGGGGTTCTCCGTTGTGCTCCCTGTCAGGGCAGTCATCAGTTGTGGCCGGGCACCATCTAGTTCTTCTGGTCTCAGGATGATGTAAGTCTCTGGTTCATGTGGCCCTTTCTGTCTCTTGGGCTCATGGTTATCATGTGACCTTGGTGTTCTTCATTCTCTTTCATCCAGGTGGGTTGAGACCATTTGATGCATCTTAGATGGCCACTTGTTAGCATTTAAGACCCCAGACGCCATACTTCAAAGTGGGATGCAGAATGTTTTCATAATAGAATTTATTTTGCCAGTTGACTTAGAAGTCCCCTTAAGCCATAGTCCCCAAACCCCTGCCCTTGCTCCACTGACCTTCAAAGCATTCAGTTTATCCTGGAAACTTCTTTACTTTTGGTCCAGTCCAGTTGAGCTGACCTTCCCTGTATTGAGTATTGTCCTTCCTTTCACCTAAAGTAGTTCTTATCTACTAACTAATCAGTAAATAACCCTCTCCCAGCCTCCCTCCCTCTCTCCTCTTGTAACCACAAAAGAATGTGTTCTTCTCAGTTTATACTATTTCTCAAGAACTTATAATACTGGTCTTATACAGTATTTGTCCTTTTGCATCTGACTAATTTTAACTCAGCATAATGCCTTCCAGGTTCCTTCATGTTATGAAATGTTTCACAGATTCATCACTGTTCTTTATTGATGCGTAGTATTCCATTGTGTGAATATACCACAATTTATTTAACCATTCATCTATTGATGGACACCTTGTTTGCTTCCAGCTTTTTGCTATTGTAAACAGTGCTGCAATAAACATGGGTGTGCATATATCTGTTTGTGTAAAGGCTCTTATTTCTCTAGGGTATATTCCGAGGAGTGGGATTTCTGGGTTGTGTGGTAGTTCTATTTCTAACTTTTTAAGAAAACGCCAGAGAGATTTCCAAAGTGGTTGTACCATTTTACATTCCCACCAGCAGTGTATAAGAGTTCCAGTCTCTCCTCAGCCTCTCCAACATTTATTATTTTGTGTTTTTTGGATTAATGCCAGCCTTGTTAGGGTGAGATGGAATCTCATCGTAGTTTTAATTTGCATTTCTCTAATGGCTAATGATCGAGAGCATTTTCTCATGTGTCCGTTAGCTGCCTGAATATTTTCTTTAGTGAAGTGCGTGTTCATATCCTTTCCCCACTTTTTGATTGGGTTGTTTGTCTTTTTGTGGTTGAGTTTTAACAGAATCATATAGATTTTAGAGATCAGGCGCTGGTCAGAGATGTTATAGCTGAAAATTTTTTCCTAATCTGTAGGTGGTCTTTTTACTCTTTTGGTGAAGTCTTTAGATGATCATAGGTGTTTGATTTTTAGGAGCTCCCATTGGTTTCTTTTCGTCATTTTTAGTAATGTTCTGTATTCTGTTTATGCCTTGTAGTAAGGCTCCTAACATTGTCCCTATTTTTTCTTCCATGATCTTTATCGTTTTAGTCTTTACGGTCAGGTCTTTGATCCACTTGGAGTTAGTTTTTGTGCATGGTGTGAGGTATGGGTCCTGTTTCATTTTTTTGCAAATGGATATCCAGTTATGCCAGCACCGTTTGTTAAAAAGACTATCTTTTCCCCAATTAACTGGCACTGAGCCTTTGTCAAATATCAGCTGTTCATATGTGGATGAATTTATATCTGGGTTCTCAATTCTGTTCCCTTGGTCTATGTGCCTGTTGTTGTACCAGTACCAGGCTGTTTTGACTACTGTGGCTGTATAATAGGTTCTAAAATCAGGTAGAGTGAGGCCTCCCACTTTCTTCTTCTTTTTCAGTAATGCTTTACGTATCCAGGGCTTCTTCCCCTTCCATATGAAGTTGGTGATTTGTCTCTCTATCACATTAAAAAATGTCATTGGAATTTGGATCAGAAGTGCATTGTATGTATAGATGGCTTTTGATAGGATAGACATTTTTACTATGTTAAGTCTTCCTATCCATGAGCAAGGTATGTTTTCCACTTATGTAGGTCCCTTTTAGTTTGTGAGGGTGCTGCAGGACCCAGTGGTGTTTAGTTCTGTTGTACATAGGGTCACTATGAGTTGAAACTGACTCCACGGTGCCTAACAATAACAACAACTGAAAATTCTAACAGCATGTGAATTAAAGAATAGATTCATAGGGAGTCTAGTAAAATAAGCAAGGAAGCCTGCTGGAGCAGTGTTTAAGCCCTTGGTTGCTAACTAAAGGGTAGGTGGTTCAAACCCATCGGCCTCCCCATGGGAGAAAGATGTGGCAATCTGCTTCTGTAAGAGTACAGCCTTAGAAACCCTGTGGGGCAGTTCTACTCTGTGCTGTAGGGTCACTATGAGCTGAATAGGCATGATGGTACCTGGTTTAGTAAAATAAGCAAGGAGCCCTGGTGATAAAATTGTTGAGTCCTCAGCTGCTAATCAGAAGATTGGAGGTTCTGCTCTTGCAAAGATTACAGCCTAGAAAACCTCATAAGGCAGTTCTACTCTGTCACATGGGGTCACTAGGAGTTGAAATCAACTCAATGGCGCACAACAACAACTCATTGCCATCAAGTTAATTCGGACTCAGAACAACCCTATAGGACAGAGTAGAACTGCCCCAAAGGGTTTCCAAGGAGAAGCTGGTAGATTCAAACTGCCTACCTTTCGGTTAGCAGCCAAGCTCTTAACCACTGTGCCACCAGGGCTCCAAGAACAACAATAAATTAAGCACTAGTTAAGAAACTCAAAGATGCAAAGCCAAGTCCCATGTTCTCATTATATACGATCATGAACAGTTTGTTCCTTAGTTCCTCCAAAGGAAGAAAGCAGAAACTGGGAGGAACCACTAGAGTTTATCAGTTGGCTGGGAATCCAGTTTAAAGGTACTGCTAGCAAGGCTAACATATTGCTATTAAATTTACACAACTAAAAGTTACCAAAAAAAAAATTCAAACCTGTTGCCATTGAGTAGATTCCGACTCATAGTGACTCTATAGGACAGAGTGGAACTGCCACGTGGGGTTTCCAAGGAGTGGCTGGTGAATTAGAACTGCCGACCTTTTGGTTAGCAGCTGAGTTCTTAACTACTGCACCACCAGGGCTCCATAACACCTATACCAAAAAAAAAAAAAAAAAACCAAAGTCTTTGCTGACGAGTCGGTTCTGACTCATAGCGATTATAGGAAGGACAGAGTAGACCTGCCCCATTGAGTTTCCAAGGAGTGCCTGATGGATTTGAACTGCCGAACTTTTGGTTAGCAGCTGTAGCTCTTAACCACTACACCACCAGGTTTTCCAGAACACCTATAGGTAGCTAATATACTATTATCTAGTCTCTGTTATATTAGCTAATATATTACCATCTAGTCTCTGTTGGAATCGACTGGACGGCACTGGATTTTTGGGTGGGTTTAGCCTCTGTTGGAAATCATGGTGGTGTAGTGGTTAAGTGCTAGGGCTGCTAACCAAGAGGTCAGCCGTTTGATTCTGCCAGGCGCTCCTTGGAAACTTTATGGGGCAGTGCTACTCCCCTATAGAGTCGCTATGAGTTGGAATCAACTTGATGGCACTGGGTTTGGTTTTGGTTTTTTTAGTCTCTGTTGGGGAGCCCTGCTGGCACAGTAGTTAAGAGCTATGGCTGCTAACCAAAAGGCCAGCGTTCAATCTACCAGCCTCCTTGGAAACCCTACTGGGCAGTTCTACTCTGTTCTACAGGGCCACTATGAGTCAAAATCGACTTGGTGGCAATGGGTTTGAGTTTTATGGTTTAGATTCTGTTGGAAAGTCTTAATAGATAATTTTCCCATGGCAATGTTCGATAACAACCATTGTTTTCACATTAGCCGTGTAGAAGAACTGAAAGCTCTCCTGATATCCGTTTGATGTTTCAATGTTATTATCCTCATATCAATGATGCCAGAGTTCGTAGTGAGAAGGGCATCATTGCACTGTCATTTCTAAAAAGTCTGGCAATTAAACACATTCAACATTAAAACTACACTGACCGTGATTTAATATCTAGGATCTTGTAGATTTCTCAACTTTATCATTATGAACACCACTTACTATAGATATTTGGAAGTATCAGAAAATAGAACGTTGGGTAGACCTGCTTTTGTGACACATACATGCTAATTGTATAGTACAAACTATAAATCAGGGTAACTTCTTGTTTTTAAGATAAGAATGAATTATCACTTCACCCTAGTAACTGGTATATTATGTGAATCAGTTGGTTTTTAAGAATGTAAAGGAATATGTAAGGACACATGCATGCCAATATGTAATACTATATTTGAGCTACTTTGAAGCTAAACATGTTGAATCAGAGCACTATCAATAGGGCAGCATTATATTTATTTGGTCTTTAAAAGGATATCACTGATAAATGAAGGTTGGGTAAAACAGCAGTTTAAATGGAAAACAGTGTGACAGAAATTATGGCAGGGTTATGGCATTGGCAATTAGCTAATGTCGATACGTTTAAGAAACACTGTGCAAGAAAGCTAATAAATCACAGCTGACCATCATTAATAGTCCATGACAGAAGGCAAAAGAGAAAGGTAGGAGAGAGCATACAGTAAGAAAACACACAGTGAGATATAACGTGTCCTATAATTAGAATTTTTTGTATTACCAGAGGACCCAGGAAAGGTTCTCTAGTGAATCATTCAACAAATAACTGCAGAGGGGTAAGGGGAGGATAAGGGGAGAGGATGGATAAGTGTACTGTCAAGTCATGAGTTTTCATTTCATTTTGAATATTATTTTTGTGTGTTTGTGTGCCTTTTAAAAGCACGTGGTGCCATATCAGCCAGGCATAATGGGATTGAGTCTTGACATCCTACATGCTCCTAAGAATATTACAATTCCAAACAAAAAGGTAGCTAATATATTACCATCTAGTCTCTGTTGGAAATTCTTAATTAGGCATTTTTCACATGGCAACGTACGATAATAACTATTACTTTCAGGTTACCCGTATACAAAGAACTAAAAGCTCTACTGATATTTACTTGATACATTTCCAGTCAGTGTTATTACCCTCATCATATCAATGATACCAGTGGTCATAGCGAAAAGTGCACCATGCTAATTTTTAAGTACCAACTAGGCTATTAAACTGGCAATTACAATATGGTATGATAAGTGGAATGATAGGGAAAGTAAAGGGTGTTATTACCAAGGTTAGGACTTTGAAGATCAAGGAAAGCTTCCTGCAGGTTGTGACATATAATCTGAGAGCTAAAGGTTTCCTTATAGTTAGACAGGAAAACATCAAGAAGGAGAGGGGTAAAGAAACATGATTCAAGCAGAGGAAATCTCATGTGTAAATCATATAATTGAGACAGAACATGGGATATCTGCAAAATGAAAGCACTTGAGTCTGTACTGAGTGTACGTTTTGAGGTAAAGAGAGTTAAGTACAGACCTAATTAATCAAAGAGGCCTGAGGACAATGAGAAGGCAGTAAAGCAGAGAAACAGCATAAGCAGGTTTGGAGCAATTGCAGTGATACAGCTGAGTTATGGCGGAGATTATAAGCAGTAGTTTGTAATAGCATTAAAAAAAAAAAAATAACATTAGACCATGGTTAAATAGAGAAGGGGATGGGTGTTGGAGGCAGAATTGACAATATTTAGTGCTGCTCTTCTCTACTGAATCACAAATTCCTAGAGGAATTTCTGATTATTGCTTTACTCTCTCCTCCCCCAACATTACATAAACAAAGAAACAAAAAAACAAACCCATTGCCATTGAGTCAATTCTGACTCATAGCTACACTATAGGACAGAGTGGAACTACCCCATAGGGTTTCCAAGGAGTGGCTGGTAGATTTGAACTGCTGATCTTTTTGTTAGTAACTGTTTATGCCATAGCTCTTAACCATTGCTCCACCAGAGCGCCCTGCATTATATAACACGGAGTAAACATTCAATAAATATTTGTTGAATAAATGAATGAAATTAATTCAACCAAATTTATTTTCCTTTGCAACCTAACTTGGGAGAGGTAACTCATGTCTCCATTTTACTGTACTGAATTTTTAACATTGGTATTGCCTGGGGTGTTGGCTTTCATCCAGCTGTCCTAACTTGGGAAAGAAAAATTATTTTTCCCAAATTTTTATTATGAAAATCTTCAAAAATACAGAAGTGTTGAAAGAATAGTACAAAGAATGCCCAGATACTCACCACCATATTAATAATCTGCAATATTTATTTGTGTATGCGTGTGATATTTGAAAATAAATTACAAACATCACACTTCCCCCTTAAATATTTCACCTGCAAATTCTAAGAATATTTTTTGTACAAAATTATAATAGCGTTATTGTACCAGAAAACTAACAGTGATTCCCTAGTCATTTTTAAATTTCTTCAGTAATCTCTAAATGTAAATGTCTTTTACAGGTTTTCTTTTTTTTTTTTTCAAATTAGGATTCAACCAAGGTTCACAGCTGTGCTTTGTTGTTAGGTCTTTGGATGTGAGATATTTTTGAAGCTGGAAAATGATAGAATTATGTAACCTGTGGAAAAATTCTGCAGATAACTTAATATTCAATAGATAGCATTGGGCAACCATCTTTATTTCCTGACTGCAGATGGTTTATTTTTTTTAGCCAGTAAGTTCAGTTGACAGGTATATTACATTAATGAACTATAGGTCAAGGGTTCACTCTCCATATGGGTCTGGGTCTGCTCTCTCACCATGGAGAATAATTTCTGTCCATGTGGTCATGTATTATAGCCTTTATCACCAGTAGGAACAATGAGTGTATATAGATGATTAAATGAAAGCTATTACTTCATTAGGAAAGAAAAACTCAATAAATAAGAAGTTATTCTTTTAGTGAGACATCTTCACATACAAAAGGTAGCACATTGGCTTAAGATGCTTGCATCATAGAATGCTTTGTATGGCGCTTCCAGTTTAGTCTGTGACTGGGGACAAACAGTAAACAAAAAAATATCAAAGTTGGAGTCTGTCTTTCCTGTTGGCACCTGTGAAATCATCAAAGCACAGAAAATATTACTTGCAAATATATGAGCATACTTTCAAGGGCTAAGCTTTTGCACTCCTTTCACTTCCCTTTCCCTCTTCCCCTCCTCCCTCTTTAATGGAAATGCAATAATGAAGTTTGCAGGTCTGGTGCAATGCCTCCGTTTCTAGTTGCACAAGACTGAAATATGATTATAATTTGCATCCCTTGCATATATCCAGATGCATTATGGTTTTCTGGGGTGGTGACTGTCTCTTCTAAAATTTTGAAACTTCAAACTGTTTTTAGCTCTGTTGTTCATAGGAGGCTAAGTGAATATTTGTTTATGTGCTCTAGCTCCTAGCCGTAGAAAGGCCACCTGAAGCTTCTAATAGTCCCTGTGAGCTGTATTTGAGAGGGCAGATAACCAAAATAGGAACATTACCATCCTGGGCGTGAATGGAGTAGTTCCTTCATGGGTTTTCTGCTTTTTAAAATGTGTTAATAATATATACTTTCTCTATGTCATAAACGCTTTTTGTGTTAAAACAAGCGTTCTGATTTTTCTATACAGATTTCTTAAAAACATAAATGTTTGCAAAGTGATATTAGTAACAATAATGGGGTGACAGTGGTGGTTTTGAAAAGTTTGTACATGAACAATAGTTCTTTCACCTTGTACTTATTATTTCTTTGGTTTCACGTTACCACTACTATTTGTAGAATTTGGCTGTGATAGCAAGCAGGTGTCTCTAAAAGTCTTTCCTAACCTTTGTTCCAGGCAAGCTGCCTTGTTTCCAATTGCCCCACTCCAGACTAATCCACTCCCTTTACTTATAAGACAGTTGAATGGCACATACTTAGCGGCTGCTATGAAGCAAATGTTACAGAATCCTGTTGTAAAGCTTTCTCTAAACATTCCCAGCCCACTGGAGTTAAACAAAAATGTACATTATTGAAATGCAGAGATGGATAGGACTCCAGAACCAAGTTGTTGATAATATTTCAGGACATTGCCATTTTCTATTAAAGTTGACTTGGGAGATAAAACTCAACAAGCTGTGAACACCACGAGGTAGGATATCAACTGGAGGTTAGATACACTTCAGGATATATTAGCAACTGCAATCACAAATCATAGGGCAGCATGTTCATAACAGAAAGGATTATAGATGGGAGCAAGGTTCCTCACCACTAGTGTGTGGCAGATTGATGAGAGACAAGAACAGGGGCTTGCAGCTAGCCTTCACATTATTGCACACAGTCTGCAGCCAGTCATACCTCTGCTAGGCCTGTAGTAACAGTGGGAGTATATACTTGTGCACAGAAACATTATTAATGAGGAATGTCCTGCAGAAAAAAAAAAAATGGTTTTTCATTCCTATTACCATAAAAACTTTCATTTTTTCCCCAGAGCTTTATGCATATTAAATTCTCCTACTTAAAAAAAAATTTTTTTTAACATTTTATTGTGGCTTAGGTGAAGGGTTACAGAGCAAATTAGTTTCCCATTCCACAATTTATACACATTTTGTTTCCTGACATTAGTTGCAAGCCCCTCAATGTAGCTGTGCTCTACTCTTCCTCCTTGAGTTCCCCGATTCCATTTGCCCGTCTTTCCTGCCCCTCCCTGCCTTCTCAACCTTGTTTTCCTGACCTTTTGGTCTCGTATGGTTGACTGTTCCAAGGAGCACGTTCCTCACGGGTGTTATTGTTCACTTTATAGGCCTGTCTACTCTTTGGCTGAAAGGTGATCTCCGGGAATAGGTTCGGTTCCAAGCTTGAAGGGTGTCTAAGGGCCATAGTCTCAAAGGTTCCACCAGTCTTTATCAGATCAATAAGTCTGGTCTTTTTTATGGAATCTTTTATTTTTATTTTTAATTTTTTAAATTGTACTTTAGATGAAGGTTTACGGAACAAACTAGTTTCTTATCAAATGGTTAGTACACACATTGTTCTATGACATTGGTTAACAACCCCACGACATGTCAACACTCTCCCTTCTCAACCCTGGTTTCCCTATTAGCAGCTTTCCTGTTGCCTCCTGCTTTCCAGTCCCTGCCCCAGGGCTGGTAAGCCCCTTTAGTCTTGTTTTGTTCCATGGGCCTGTTCAATTTTTGGCTGAAGGGTGAACCTCAGGAGTAACCTCATTACTGAGCTGAAAGCGTGTCTGGGGGCCATACTCTCAGGGTTTCTCTAGTCTCTGTCAGGCCAGCAACTCTGATCTTTCTCTTTGAGTTAGAATTTTGTTCTACATTTTTCTCCAGCTCTGTCTGGGACCCTCTATTGTAATTCCTGTCAGAGCAGTCTGTGGTGGTAGCCGGGCACCACCTCATTGTTCTGGACTCAGTCTGTTGGAGTCTGGGGTAGATGTGGTCCATTAGTCTCTTGGACTAATCTTTCCATTGTATTAATTTCCCCTTCTATCTACCATTCTGAATCTTAAAAAAAAAAATTATTCTGGGTAATATTAAATCACTTGCTTGCCTCAACTGCTATAACACAGAGTTGAAAATTTTATTAAGAGTCAATATCACAGAGAAACACTTTTGATGCAAAGTTGTTTTAGGAAAACACATGAGACCGTTTTATCAGCACCGCACATATTTCAGGTTTTTATTCTGCTTACTTAGTGGTCTGCTAAAAATCACAAAACCATATGGAAAGCAACCACATAAAAAATATGTTTATTGAAAATAGTACAGGAATGCGAATTGCCTAAAAGAGAGCACCAAGAGGAGGCTTTACCCACTGGCTGTTCAAAGAAGGTTGCAGGGTTTCATTAACACCTTTGCGTAACAATATATAGGAAGTCAGAGTCCTGAATTGAGCCTGAGGTAATATTCAAGCCCATCCAAGCACATTTGAGAAATTGGTGGGCAGGACTTTTATGAGTCCATTTATAGGAGACTTTTTCATTGAAAAATAGGGAGGGGGTAGTTGGGAAAAGCTTTTTTATTTTTTTGCTTTAGATATCACTGTTCCTCTAGCCAGGGTCCCAAGTGTAGGGTTTATGGAGAAAGAGGCAGTAGGCAAGACGTACAGAAGTAAATTCCCTGAGGCACTCAAGAGAGCAGAACATGATAACAGGAGGCAGGAGAAGTATCCCTCTCTCTTCTGGGTAGAACAGACTTTGGCTTTGGTGTAGTCAGACTGCTGAGAATGTGGTGTTGGAAGTGTCTAGAAACGGCACCATTGGTACAGATAGACATTAGCCTTGCCATAGACATAGAAGCAGGGAGTCAAAAGATGCCCTTGGGGAGAATGAAGAAAATCAAAGCACAAGAGAAAGATTAGTCCAAAGGACTAATGAACCACAAAGACCACAGCCTCCACCAGACTGAATCTAGTACAACTAAATGGTGCCCAGTTACCACAATTGACTGCTCTGACAGGGATCGCAAGAGAGGGTCCCTGATAGAACTGGAGAAAAATATAGAACAAAATTCAACTCACAAAAAAGGCCAGACTTACTGGTCTGACAGAGACTAGAGAAACCCCAAGTATGGCCTCTGGACACCCTTTTAACTTAGTACTGAAGTCACTCCTGAAGTTCACCCTTCAGCCAAAGATTAGACAGGCCGCTAAAACAAACAATAATACACACAAATCAACCATGTATACGGATTAAATGGGCACACCAGCCCAGGGGCAAGGACAAGAAGGCAGGAACCTATTGCTGTCGAGTCAATTCTGACTCATAGTGACCCATAGGACAGAGAAGAACTGCCCTGTAGTTGCCAAGGAGTGGCTGGTGGATTCTAAATGCTAGGCCTTTTGGTTAGCAGCCTGACCTCTTAACCACTGTGCCACCAGGGCTCTGAGAAGGCAGCAGGGTACAGAAAAGCTGGATGAACAGAAATGGAGAATCCGAGGTCAAGAAGGGGAGAGTGTTGACACAGGCACAGGGTTGGCAACAAATGTCACAAAACAATATGTGTATTAACTGTTTAATGAGAAACTAATTTGCTCTATAAACCTTCATCTAAAACACACACAAAAGGTGCCCCTGGGTGACTTAGATCAAAGCAGGAGAATACAGGTATTTGTGAGCTCATGAGAGCCATAACTGGCAAACTGAAGTGGAGTCAGAATTGCTGCAATATTAGGCAGGGGAATGAACGGGTATTCTTCCATGAATATCAGCTCATGTGCAATAATGACCACAGACAACATTTCTTCTGAGTGTCTTACCTGTCCTAAATTACCAACCTTATGAAATACGTATTATTATACCCATTTTTAGATGAGAAGAAAGAGGTACAGAGAGGTTAAATAATCTACATCATTAATAAATAGTAGATGAGATGAGAACTAGATGGTGCCCGCTACCACTAGCTACTGTTTTAATCGGGGCAACAATAGATGGATCATGACAGAATGGGAGAAAAATGTGGAACAGAACCCAAATTCTTAAGAAGTGCAGACTTGCTGGACTGGTTGAGACTAGAAGATTCCCCGAGACTATTGCCCTGACATACTCTTTGAACCTTGAACCGAAACTATCCCCTGAGGTCATCTTTTAGTTAAGTAACAGACTAGTTGATAAAATAGAGAGGATCACCCATGAATACAGCACACCTTTAAATAATCATCTATATGAGACCAACAAGTCAACAATGTTTCTAAAGCAAAGATGGAAGGGTAAGAAAACAGGAAAACTAGAATACTGGAAACAGGACATCCAGACTGGAGTTGATGAGAATGTTGACAAGTGAAAATGTAACAAATGTTACTAAACACTTTGTGTAGTAATTATTAAACGGGAACCTAATTTGCCCTGTAAACTTACACAGAAAACACAAGAAAATATTATTTATAATAATAATAATAAATAGTAGAGCCTAAAATAAGACCCAGGCAGTTTGACTCCAGACTCCATTCCTCACCCCTTTACTACACTGTCTTGAAGTATTAAACCCACAAGTTTGAGAATAATCAGGTTACATATGCAATTTTCTGTCTTAGGAACGTCATCTAGCCCTTATAAACCTAAGGAAAAATTGGAGACTGTTTATATTATTATAAATTACTTGTATTGAAATATGTCTAGGTGTAGTTTGATTTGAAAGATAAATGGCTCTTTCACTTAAGGGTGGCTGCTCAGTATAGAAAAACACTGGCATTACTTAAGTCTTAATTTGAGAATTGTATCAAAATACTCATAAATAACTATCAAATTGGTGAAGTACATATTAAAAATATATAACAAAAAAAAAAACCCCAATATACAGGTTAGTTAAAACAGCTTGATGAATGACATGAACATGGAGTCAGAAGCACCAAATTCAATATTTAATCTTTTAACCACAATTTCTACCATATTCACTCTAATTTCCTCAAAGAGAGGCTCTAGTCAATGAGAGAAAAAAAAAAAAAAAGAACTCCAAAGAACCCCATCAGGAACATGGAAACAATGTTTGTAATACTGGACTAGTTAGGAAACAACTGAAAGGAGGCAGAATAACACCAAAGTTTGGATAGAGTGGTGGCAGCCTGCCTCTCTTTTAATCATTCTACCTTCTAAACCCCCACGTGTCTGTCAGTTTATCGTACTGTGGGGGCTTGCGTGTTGCTGTGATGCTGGAAGCTATGCCACCAATTGATGCTGGAAGCTATGCCACGGGTATTCAGATACCAGCAGGGTCACCCATGGAGGACAGGTTTCAGCTGAGCTTCCAGACTAAGACTAGGAAGAAGGACCTGGCAGTCTACTTCTGAAAAGCATTAGCCACTGAAAACCTTATGAATAGCAGCAGAACATTGTCTGATATAGTGCTGGAAGATGAGCCCCCCAGGTTGGAAGGTACTCAAAAGATGACTGGGGAAGAGCTGCCTCCTCAAAGTAGAGTCGACCTTAATGACGTGGATGGAGTAAAGCTTTCGGGACCTTCATTTGCTGATGTTGCACGACTCAAAATGAGAAGAAACAGCTGCAAACATCCATTAATAATCGGAACCTGGAATGTACGAAGTATAAATCTAGGAAAATTGGATATCATCAAAAATGAAATGGAATGAATAAACATCGATATCCTAGGCATTAGTGAGCTGAAATGGACTGGTATTGGCCATTTTGAATTGGACAATCATATAGTCTACTATGCTGGGAATGACAACTCGAAGAGGAATGGTGTTGCATTCATCATCAAAAAGAATGTTTCAAGATCTATCCTGAAGTACAATGCTCTCAGTGATAGGATAATATCCATACACCTACAAGGAAGACCAGTTAATACGACTATTATTCAAATTTATGCACCAACCACTAGGGCCAAAGATGAAGAAATAGAAGATTTTTATCAGTTGCTGCAGTCTGAAATTGATCGAACATGCAATCAAGATGCATTGATACTTACTGGCAATTGGAATGTGAAAGTTGGAAACAAAGAAGAAGGACCAGTAGTTGAAAAATATGGCCTTGGTGATAGAAACAATGCCAGAGATCGAATGATAGGATTTTGCAAGACCAACAACTTCTTCATTGCAAATACTTTCTTTCACCAACATAAACCGCGACCATACACATGGACCTCACCAGATGGAACACACAGAAATCAAATTGACTACATCTGTGGAAAGAGATGATGGAAAAGCTCAATATCATCAGTCAGAACAAGGCCAGGGGCCGACTGTGGAACAGACCATCAATTGCTCTTATGCAAGTTCAAGCTGAAACTGAAGTAAATCAAAGCAAGTCCATGAGAGCCAAAATATGACCTTGACTATATCCCACCTGAATTTAGACACCATCTCAAGAATAGATTTGACGCATTGAACGCTAGTGACCACAGACCAGGCGAGTTGCAGAATGACATCAAGGACATCATCCATGAAGAAAGCAAGTGGTCACTGAAAAGACAGGAAAGAAAGAAAAGACCAAGGTGGGTATCAGAGGAGACTCTAAAACTTGCTCTTGAGCATTGAGCAGCTAAAGCAAAAGGAAGAATTGATGAAGTAAAAGAACTGAATAGAAGATTTCAAAGGGCCTCTCGAGAAGACAAAATAAAGTATTATAATGACATGTGCAAAGAGCTGGAGATGGAAAACCAAAAGGGAAGAACACACTCAGCGTTTCTCAAGCTGAAAGAACTGAAGAAAAAATTCAAGCCTCGAGTTGCAATAGTGAAGGATTCCATGGGGAAAATATTAAATGATGCAGGAAGCATCAAAAGAAGATGGAAGGAACACACAGAGTCATTACACAAAAAGAATTAGTTGATATTCAACCATTTCAAGAGGTGGCATATGATCAGGAACCGATGGTACTGAAGGAAGAAGTCCAAGCTGCTCTGAAGGCACTGGCAAAAAACAAGGCTCCAGGAATTGATGGAATATCAATTGAGATGTTTCAACAAACAGATGCAGCACTGGAGGTGCTCACTCGTCTAAGCCAAGAAATATGGAAGACAGCTTCCTGGCCAACTATTGGAAGAGATCCATATTTATGCCTATTCCCAAGAAAGGTGATCCAACCGAATGTGGAAATTATAGAACAATATCATTAATATGATACGCAAGCAAAATTCTGCTGAAGATCATTCAAAAACGGCTGCAGCAGTACATCGACAGGGAGCTGGCAGAAATTCAGGCCGGTTTCAGAAGAGGACGTGGAACCAGGGATATCATTGCTGATGTCAGATGGATCCTGGCTGAAAGCAGAAAATACCAGAAGGATGTTTACCTGTGTTTTATTGATTATGCAAAGGCATTCGACTGTGTGGGTCATAACAAACTATGGATAACACTGCAAAGGATGGGAATTCCAGAACACTTAATTGTGCTCATGAGGAACCTTTACATAGATCAAGAGGCAGTTGTTCCGACAGAACAAGGGGATAGTGATGGGTTTAAAGTCAGGAAAGCTGTGCATCAGGGTTGTATTCTTTCACCATACCTCTTTAATCAGTATGCTGAATAAATAATACGAGAAGCTGGACTATATGAAGAAGAACGGGGCATCAAGATTGAAGGAAGACTCATTAACAATGTGCATTATGCAGATGACACAACCTTGCTTGCTGGAAGTGAAGAGGCCTTGAAGCACTTACTAATGAAGATCAAAGACCACAGCCTTCAGTGTGGATTACACCTCAACGTAGAGAAAACAAAAATCCTCACAACTGGACCAATGAGCAGCATCATGATAAACGGAGAAAAGACTGAAGTTGTCAAGGATTTCATTTTACTTGGATCCACAATCAACAGCCATGGAAGCAGCAGTCGAGAAATCAAAAGACGCATTGCATCGGGCAAATCTGCCGCAAAGGACCTCTTCAAAGTGTTGAAGAGCAAAGATGTCACCCTGAAGACTAAGGTGCGCCTGACCCAAGCCATGGTATTTTCAATTGCATTATATGCATGTGAAAGCTTGACAATGAATAAGGAAGACCAAAGAAGAGTTGATGCCTTTGAATTGTGGTGTTGGCGAAGAATATTGAATATACTATGGACTGCCAAAAGAATGAACAAGTCTGTCTTAGAAGAAGTACAACCAGAATGCTCCTTAGAAGCAAGGATAGTGAGACTGCATCTTACATACTTTGGACATGTTGTCAGGAGAGATCAGTCCCTGGAGAAGGACATCATGCTTGGCAGAGTACAGGGACAGGGTCAGCGGAAAAGAGGAAGACCCTCAGCGAGGTGGATTGACACAGTGGCTGCAAGAATAAGCTCAAGCATAACAACAGTTGTAAGGATGGCGCGGGACCAGGCAGTGTTTTGGTCTGTCGTGCATCCGGTCGCTATGAGTCGGAACCGACTTGACAGCACCTAACGACAACAACAACACCTTCTAAAAGCAGCAGCATCGAAATTCAAGGATAGTACTTGGATTCTATTGGTGAAGGGACTGACTTGACTGTTAGGAGAAACAGAGAAGCTTTGTAGAGAAAGGTTTCTTAGTCAGCTCTGGGTTTTGAGAATTCAGCCTATTAGGGATTTTCTTTAACTTTCTAATTTGAGCTGCATTCTGTTATATTTTACTCCAGGCTTAAAGGAGAAAGGCAAAAAGACTACATTTCTTTCTGGCTTTCCATGATTGGCAAAGGAGGAAAGTATTCAGTGTCCCAAATATTGTCTAGAACTCAAGGCAACTCGCAGGACCTTAAGCAAATGTAGCTTAGAAGAATGAGAAATCCCAATGGCTTTTCAATTTTTTAATTGGTTCCACTTGCTAGGAATTTACCAAACTTCTGAGTCTCTGTTTCCCACCTATGAAATATTATACAGTCGTGCACCACATAATGTCTGCTTGGGCAACATCTGACCACATTTACGCCTGTGGTCTCATAAGGTTATAATAAAGTTCAGAAAGCCCAATGGAATGTAGCAGACGTAAACAGAAGCAACAGCTTCCCATATACAACATGTGCATCTCATGTGTCTTGTATACAAAGCGAATGCACTGCCAGGTGTATAATGGTAAAGTAGCAGAAAGAACTAAGGAAAAAATTGAAGCCTCGAGTTGTAATAGTGCAATATTGAAAGATTCTATGGGAAAAATATTAAATGACGCAGGAAGCATCAAAAGAAAATGGAAAGAATACAGAGTTATTATACCAAAAGGAATTAGTTAATGTTCAACCATTCAAGAGGTAGCATATGATCAGAAACCAATGGTATTGAAGGAAGAGGTCCAAGGTGTACTGAAGGCACTGGCGAAAAACAAGGCTCCAGGAATTGACGGAATATCAATTGAGATGTTTCGACAAACAGATGCAGCCCTGGAAGTGCTCACTCATCTGTACCAAGAAATTTGGAAGACAGCTACCTGGCCAACCGACTGGAAGAGATCCATATTTATGCCTATTCCCAAGAAAAGTGATCCAACTGAATGCAGAAATTATCGAACAATATCATTAATATTACTTGTAAGCAAAATTTTGCTGAAGATCATTCAAAAGCGGCTGCAGCAGTATATCAACCGGGAACTGTCAGAAATTCAGGCCGGACTCAGAAGAGGATATGGAACCAGGGTTATCACTGCTGATGTCAGAAGGATCCTGGCTGAAAGCAGAGAACACCAGAAGGATGTTTACCTGTGTTTTATTGACTATGCAAAGGCATTCAACTGTGTGGATCACAACAAATTATGGATAACATTGGGAAGAATGGGAATTCTAGAACACTTAGTTGTGTCCATGAGGAACGAGTACACAGATCAAGATGCAGTTGTTCAGACAGAACAAGGGGATACTTAGTGGTTTAAAGTCAGGAAAGGTGTGTGTCAAGGCTGTATCCTTTCACCATACCTATTCAATCTGTATGCTGAGCAAGTAATATGAGAAGCTGGACTATATGAAGAGAATGGGGCATCAGGATTGGTGGAAGGCTCGTTAACAACCTGCATTACGTAGATGACACAACCTTGCTTGCTGAAAGTGAAAAGGACTTGAAGCACTTACTAATGAAGATCAAAGACCACAGCCTTCAGTATGGATTACACCTCAACATAAAGAAAACAAAAATCTTCACAACTGGACCAATGAGCAACATCATGATAAAAGGAGAAAAGACTGAAGTTGTCAAGGATTTCATTTTACTTGGATCCACAATCAACAGCCTTGGAAGCAGCAGTCAAGAAATCAAAGGACGGATTGCACTGGGCAAATCTGCTGCAAGAACCTCTTTAAAGTGCTGAAAAGCAAAGATGTCACCTTGAACACTAAGGTGCACCTAACCCAAGCCATGGTATTTTCAGTCACATCATATGCATGTGAAAGCTGGACAGTGTTTCATTCTGTGGTACATAGGGTCACTATGATTCGGAATTGACTCGACAGCACCTAACACAACAACAGACATATAACCAATAATGTATTTCACAGGATGTATTGTGGATGTTAAGTGACATACGACTGTCTATCCTACTTAGTTTCTGAGGGTCGTTTTGAAGAATAAATAAAATGGTATACATGTAAGTTCTTAGAAAACTGTAAAGCTGTTTTATATTTAGCTAATGAGCAGTTATTATTGAAATATAATTTTATATTTCTTTGCTGTGGCCTTTAATTTATAATGATTTTCTTTATATTCTTTATTTGTAGCAAAAGCAGGAATTTTACAATATTTTTAAGAAAGAAGAGGTCTATGACACTATCTTTGCATTTCCATTCAAGCCAAATGACTCCATCATTGCACTTAAAACATTTTCTGTTTATATATTTTTAATTCCTTATTAGATTTTAAGTGACTTGAGTTCATGGAGTGTGCTGGATTTATTTCCATTCTCAAGCTTCTGTCACTTAACAGTTACTCAAATAAAAAATTGTGACATGGGGGAGAGGGGTGAGCACTCTTGAGATAGTAAACACTTGTTATTTTTGATGATGGGAAAGGTAGCATTGGTTGCGGATGAAGTGCACACAGCTTGACCAAGGTACATTATGCCACTAAGAAGTGCACAAGAGAAACGGACGTTTTTGGTAAAGGATATGACAAATATAATTATGTAACAGCACCAACAACAACCAAAAAGTATGCATATGCACATGGAAAGGGAAGAAGCCCTGAATAAGTGAGGTATTACTGAAGAAGCAGAACAGTGGGAGGCCTCATATTACCTCATTTTAGAACCTGTTATACCACCATGGTAGTCAAAATTCTGGTACTTGTACAACAGATACATAGGAGAATGGAACTGAATTGAGAACCCAGACATAAACTCATTCATCTATGAGCAGCTGATGTTTGACAAAGGCCCAAAACCCGATAAATGGGGAAAAGACAGTCTCTTTAAGAAATGGCGCTGGAATAACTGGATATCCACCTGCAAAAAATGAAATAAGACCCATACTCACACCATGTACAAAAACTAACTCAAAATGGATCCAAGACCTAAATACAAAATCTAAAACAATAAAGATCACGGAAGAAAAAATGGGGACAATGCTAAGAGCCCTAATAGATGGCGTAACAGAATACAAACCACAACTAACAATGCACAAACACCAGAAGAGAAACTTGATAACTGGGAGCTCTTAAAAATCCAACACTTATACCCATTGAAAGACTTCAGCAAAAGAGTAAAAAGGGAACCTACAGGCTGGGAAAAACTTTTGCCTACAACATATCTGATCAGGGTCTAATCTGTAAAATCTTTAAGATACTGTAAAACCTCAACAACAAAAAGACAAATACCCCAATTAAGAAATGGGCAAAGGATGTGAACAGACACTTCACCAAAGAAGACATTCAGGTAGCTAACAGATACATGAGGAAATGCTCAGGATCGTTAGCCATTGTTGTCATTGTTATGTGCTGTCCAGTCGGTTCCAACTCATAGCAACCCCATGTACAACAGAACAAAACACTGCCAGATCCTTCACCATCCTCACAATTTTTGTTATGCTTGAGCCCATTGTTGCAGCCACTGTGTCAATCCATCTCATTGAGGGTCTTCCTCTTTTTCACCGACCCTCTGTTTTACCAAGCATGATGTCCTTCTCAAGGGACTTATCTCTCCTGATAGCATGTCCAAAGTATGTGAGATCTAATCTCACCATCCTTGCTTCTAAGGAGCACTGTGGTTGTACTTCTTCCAAGACAGATTTGTTCGTTCTTCTGGCAGTCCATGGTATACTCAATATTCTTCACCAACACCGCAATTCAAAGGCGTCAACTCTTCTTCGGTCTTCCTTGTTCATGGAACAGCATTCCCATGCATATGAGGTGATCAAGAACACTATGGCTTGGGTCAGGGGCACCTTAGTCTTCAAGGTGACATTAGCCATTAGAGAAATGCTAATCAAAACTACAACGAGATACCATCTCACCCCAACAAGGCTGGTACTAGTTCAAAAAACACAAACATTGGAGAGGGCGTGGAGAGACTGGAATACTTAGACACTGATAGAATGCAAAATGGTACAACCACTTTGAAAATCGATTTGGCATTTCCTTAAAAGGTAGAAATAGAAGCGCCATACTATCCAGCGATCCCACTCCTTGGAATACATCCTAGAGAAAGAAGAGTTGTCACACGAATAGATATATGCACACCCATGTTCGTTGCAGCACTGTTCACAGTAGCAAAAAGATAGAAACGATCTAGGTGCCCATCTACAGATGAATGGCTAAACAAATTATGGTACATACACTTTTTTTTTTATTAACTTTTATTAGCAAGTGAACGTTTACAAATCCAATCAGTCTGTCACATATAAGTTTACATACATCTTACTCTGTACTCCCCCTTGCTCTCACCCTATTGAGTCAGCCCTTTCAGTCTCTCCTTTTGTGACAATTTTGCCAGCTTCCCTCTCTCTCTATCCTCCCATCCCCCCTCCAGACAAGAGTTGCCAACACAATCTCAAGTGTCCACCTGATTTAATTATCTCACTCTTCATCAGCATCTCTCTCCCACCCGCTGACCAGTCCCTTTCATGTCTGATGAGTTGTCTTCGGGGATGGTTTCTGTCCTGTGCCAACAGAAGGTCTGGGGACCATGGCCGCCGGGATTCCTCTAGTCTCAGTCAGACCATTAAGTATGGTCTTTTTATGAGAATTTGGGGTCTGCATCCCACTGATCTCCTGCTCCCTCAGGGGTTCTCTGTTGTGCTCCCTGTCAGGGCAGTCATCGATTGTGGCCGGGCACCAACTAATTCTTCTGGTCTCAGGATGATGTAGGTCTCTGGTTCATGTGGCCCTTTCTGTCTCTTGGGTTCTTAATTGTCGTGTGACCTTGATGTTCTTCATTTTCCTTTGCTCCAGGTTGGTTGAGACCAATTGATGCATCTTAGATGGCCGCATGTTAGCATTTAAGACCCCAGACACCACATTTCAAAGTGGGATGCAGAATGTTTTCATAATAGAATTATTTTGCCAGTTGACTTAGAAGTCCCCTCAAACCATGTTGCCCAGACCCCCGCCCTTGCTTCGCTGACCTTTGAAGCATTCATTTTATCCTGGAAACTTCTTTGCTTTTGATCCAGTCCAATTGAGCTGACCTTCCATGTATTGAGTGTTGTCTTTCCCTTCACCTAAAGCAGTTCTTATCTACTGATTAATCAATAAAAAACCCTCTCCCTCCCTCCCTCCCTCCCCCCTTCGTAACCACAAAAGTATGTGTTCTTCTCAGTTTTTACTATTTCTCAAGATCTTATAATAGTGGTCTTATTCAATATTTGTCCTTTTGCCTCTGACTAATTTCGCTCAGCATAATGCCTTCCAGGTTCCTCCATGTTATGAAATGTTTCACAGATTCGTCACTGTTCTTTATCGATGCGTAGTATTCCATTGTGTGAATATACCACAATTTATTTACCCATTCATCCGTTGACGGACACCTTGGTTGCTTCCAGCTTTTTGCTATTGTAAACAGAGCTGCAATAAACATGGGTGTGCATATATCTGTTTGTGTGAAGGCTCTTGTATCTCTAGGGTATATTCCGAGGAGTGGGATTTCTGAGTTGTATGGTAGATCTATTTCTAACTGTTTAAGATAACGCCAGATAGATTTCCAAAGTGGTTGTACCATTTTACATTCCCACCAGCAGTGTATAAGAGTTCCAATCTCTCCTCAGCCTCTCCAACATTTATTACTTTGTGTTTTTTGGATTAATGCCAGCCTTGTTGGTGTGAGATGGAATCTCATTGTAGTTTTAATTTGCATTTCTCTAATGGCTAATGATTGGGAGCATTTTCTCACGTATCTGTTGGCTGCCTGAATATCTTCTTTAGTGAAATGTGTGTTCATATCCTTTGCCCACTTCTTGATTGGGTTGTTTGTCTTTTTGTGGTTGAGTTTTGACAGAATCATGTAGATTTTAGAGATCAGGCGCTGGTCTGAGATGTCATAGCTGAAAATTCTTTCCCAGTCTGTAGGTGGTCTTTTTACTCTTTTGGTGAAGTCTTTAGATGAGCATAGGTGTTTGATTTTTAGGAGCTCCCAGTTATCGGGTTTCTCTTCATCATTTTTGGTAATGTTTTGTATTCTGTTTATGCCTTGTATTAGGGCTCCTAAGGTTGTCACTATTTTTTCTTCCATGATCTTTATTGTTTTAGTCTTTATGTTTAGGTCTTTGATCCACTTGGAGTTAGTTTTTGGGCATGGTGTGAGGTATGAGTCCTGTTTCATTTTTTTGCAAATGGATATCCAGTTATGCCAGCACCATTTGTTAAAAAGACTATCTTTTCCCCACTTAACTGACACTGGTCCTTTGTCAAATATCAGCTGCTCATACGTGGATGAATTTATATCTGGGTTCTCAGTTCTGTTCCATTGATCTATGTGCCTGTTGTTGTACCAGTACCAGGCTGTTTTGACTACTGTGGCTGTATAATAGCTTCTGAAATCAGGTAGAGTGAGGCCTCCCACTTTCTTCTTTTTCAGTAATGCTTTGCTTATCCGGGGCTTCTTTCCCTTCCATATGAAATTGGTGATTTGTTTCTCTATTCCCTTAAAATATGACATTGGAATTTGGATCGGAAGTGCATTATGTGTATAGATGGCTTTTGATAGGATAGACATTTTTACTATGTTAAGTCTTCCTATCAATGAGCAAGGTATATTTTTCCACTTAAGTATGTCCTTTTGAATTTCTTGTAGTAGAGCTTTGTAGTTTTCTTTGTATAGGTCTTTTACATCCTTGGTAAGATTTATTCCTAAGTATTTTATCTTCTTGGGGGCTACTGTGAATGGTATTGATTTGGTTATTTCCTCTTCGGTGTTCTTTTTGTTGATGTAGAGGAATCCAAGTGATTTTTGTATGTTTATCTTATAACCTGAGACTCTGCCAAACTCTTCTATTAGTTTCAGTAGTTTTTTTTGAGGATTCCTTAGGGTTTTCTGTGTATAAGATCAGGTCATCTGCAAATAGTGATAACTTTACTTCTTCCTTGCCAATCCGGATACCTTTTATTTCTTTGTCTAGCCTAATTGCCCTGGCTAGGACTTCAATCAGGATGTTGAATAAGAGCGATGATAAAGGGCATCCTTGTCTGGTTCCCGTTCTCAAGGGAAATGCTTTTAGGTTCTCTCCATTTAGAGTGATATTGGCTGTTGGCTTTGCATAGATGCCCTTTATTATGTTGAGGAATTTTCCTTCAATTCCTATTTTGGTGAGAGTTTTTATCATAAATGGGTGTTGGACTTTGTCAAATGCCTTTTCTGCATCAATTGATAAGCTCATGTGGTTTTTGTCTTTTGTTTTATTTATGTGATGGATTACATTAATGGTTTTTCTGATATTAAACCAGCCTTGCATACCTGGTATAAATCGCACTTGATCATGGTGAATTATTTTTTTGATGTGTTGTTGGATTCTATTTTGTTGAGGATTTTTGTATCTATGTTCATGAGGGATATAGGTCTATAATTTTCTTTTTTTGTAATGTCTTTAGCTGGTTTTGGTATCAGGGAGATGGTGGCTTCATAGAATGAGTTGGGTCATAGAATGAGTTCCGTCATTTTCTATGCTTTGAAATACCTTCAGTAGTAGTGGTGTTAACTCTTCTCTGAAAGTTTAGTAGAACTCTGCAGTGAAGCTGTCCGGGCCAGGGCTTTTTTTTGTTGGAAGTTTTTTGATTACCATTTCAATCTCTTTTTTTGTTATGGGTCTATTTAGTTGTTCTACTTCTGAATGTGTTAGTTTAGGTAGGTAGTGTTTTTCCAGGAATTCATCCATTTCTTCTAGGTTTTCAAATTTGTTAGAGTACAATTTTTCATAGTAATCTGAAATGATTCTTTTAATTTCATTTGGTTCTGTTGTGATGTGGTCCTTCTCATTTCTTATTCGGGTTATTTGTTTCCTTTCCTGTATTTCTTTAGTCAGTCTAGCCAATGGTTTTTCAATTTTGTTAATTTTTTCAAAGAACCAGCTTTTGGCTTTAATTCTTTCAATTGTTTTTCTGTTCTCTAATTCATTTCGTTCAGCTCTAATTTTTATTATTTGTTTTCTTCTGGTGCCTGATGGATTCTTTTGTTGCTCACTTTCTATTTGTTCAAGTTGTAGGGACAGTTCTCTGCTTTTGGCTCTTTCTTCTTTTTGTATGTGTGCGTTTATCGATATAAATTGGCCTCTGAGCACTGCTTTTGCTGTGTCCCAGAGGTTTTGATAGGAAGTATTTTCATTCTCGTTGCATTCTATGAATTTCCTTATTCCCTCCTTGATGTCTTCTATAACCCAGTCTTTTTTCAGGAGGGTATTGTTCATTTTCCAAGTATTTGATTTCTTTTCCCTAGTTTTTCTGTTATTGATTTCCACTTTTATGGCCTTGTGGTCTGAGAAGATGCTTTGTAATATTTCGATGTTTTGGACTCTGCAAAGGTTTGTTTTATGACCTAATATGTGGTCTCTTCTAGAGAATGTTCCATGTGCGCTAGAAAAAAAAGTATACTTTGCAGCAGTTGGGTGGAGAGTTCTGTATAAGTCAATGAGGTCAAGTTGGTTGATTGTTGTAAGTAGGTCTTCCGTGTCTCTATTGAGCTTCTTACTGGATGTCCTGTCCTTCTCCGAAAGTGGTGTGTTGAAGTCTCCTACTATAATTGTGGAGGTGTCTATCTCACTTTTCAATTCTGTTAAAATTTGATTTATGTATCTTGCAGCCCTGTCATTGGGTGCATAAATATTTAATATGGTTATGTCTTCCTGATCAATTGTCCCTTTTATCATTATATAGTGTCCTTCTTTATCCTTTGTGGTGGATTTAAGTCTAAAGTCTATTTTGTCAGAAATTAATATTGCCACTCCTCTTCTTTTTTGCTTATTGTTTGCTTGATATATTTTTTTCCATCCTTTGAGTTTTAGTTTGTTTGTGTCTCTAAGTCTAAGGTGTGTCTCTTGTAGGCAGCATATAGATGGATCGTGTTTCTTTATCCAGTCCGTGACTCTCTGTCTCTTTATTGGTGCATTTAGTCCATTTACATTCAGCGTTATTATAGATAAATAAGTTTTTAGTGCTGTCATTTTGATGCCTTTTCATGTGTGTTGTTGGCCATTTCATTTTTCCACATACTTTTTTGTGCTGAGACGTTTTTCTTAGTAAATTGTGAGGTCCTCATTTTCATAATGTTTGACTTTATGTTAGTTGAGTCGTTACATTTTTCTTGGCTTTTATCTTGAGTTATGGAGTTGTTATACCTTTTTGTGGTTACCTTATTATTTACCTCTACTTTTCTAAGCAAAAACCTAACGTGTATCGTTCTATATCGCCTTGTATCACTCTCCATATGGCAGTTCAATGCCTCCTGTATTTAGTCCCTCTTTTTGATTATTGTGATCTTTTACCTATTGACTTCCATGATTCCCTGTTATGTGTATTATTTTTATTATTATTTTTTAAATTAATCTTAATTTGTTTGTTTTTGTGATTTCCCTATTTGAGTTGATATCAGGACGTTCTGTTTTGTGACCTTGTGTTGTGCTGGTATCTGATATTATTGGTTTTCTGACCAAACAATATCCTTTAGTATTTCTTGTAGCTTTGGTTTGGTTTTTGCAAATTCTCTAAACTTGTGTTTATCTGTAAATATCTTAATTTCGCCTTCATATTTCAGAGAGAGTTTTGCTGGATATATGATCCTTGGCTGGCAGTTTTTCTCCTTCAGTGCTCTGTATATGTCGTCCCATTCCCTTCTTGCCTGCATGGTTTCTGCTGAGTAGTCTGAACTTATTCTTATTGATTCTCCCTTGAAGGAAACCTTTCTTTTCTCCCTGGCTGCTTTTAAAATTTTTTGTTTATCTTTGGTTTTGGCGAGTTTGATGATAATATGTCTTGGTGTTTTTCTTTTTGGATCAATCTTAAATGGGGTTCGATGAGCATCTTGGATAGATATCCTTTCGTCTTTCATGATGTCAGGGAAGTTTTGTGTCAGGAGTTCTTCAACTATTTTCTCTGTGTTTTCTGTCCCCCCTCCCTGTTCTGGGACTCCAATCACCCGCAAGTTATCCTTCTTGATAGAGTCCCACGTGATTCTTAGGGTTTCTTCATTTTTTAAAATTCTTTTATCTGATTTTTTTTCAGCTATGTTGGTGTTGATTCCCTGGTCCTCCAGATGTCCCAGTCTGCATTCTGATTGCTCGAGTCTGCTCCTCTGACTTCCTATTGCATTGTCTAATTCTGTAATTTTTTGTTAATCTTTTGGATTTCTGCATGCTGTCTCTCTATGGATTCCTGCAACTTATTAATTTTTCCACTATATTCTTGAATAATCTTTTTGAGTTCTTCAACAGTTTTATCAGTGTGTTCCTTGGCTTTTTCTGCAGTTTGCCTTATTTTGTTTGTGATGTCTTGAAGCATTCTGTAAATTAGTTTTTTATATTCTGTATCTGATAATTCCAGGATTGTGTCTTCATTTGGGAAAGATTTTGATTCTTTTGTTTAGGGGGTTGGAGAAGCTGTCATGGTCTGCTTCTTTATGTGGTTTGATATGGACTGCTGTCTCTGAGCCATCACTGGGAAACTAGTTTTTCCAGAAAATCCGCTGACTGGTACGCTGGCTCCAGGCTCTGAAAACAATCGCTGCTTCCCTGTATTTGTTCGTTCTCCGTCTCTAAATCTGTGTTTGTTGTTCAGGGTTCGTAGATTGTTATGTATGTGATCGATTCACTTGTTTTTCCGAGTCTTTGTTGCAAGAGGGATCCGAGGTAGCGTCTACCTAGTCCGCCATCTTGGCCCTCCGGTATATACACTTTTTATGGAATACTACACAACAATAAAAAACAATGGATGAATGCATGAAACATCTCACAATACAGATGAATCTGGAGGGCATTATGCTGAGTGAAAGTAGTTGGTCCAAAAGGACAAATATTGTACGAGACCACTATTATAAGAACCCAAGAAAAGGTTTAAACATGGAAGAAAACATTCTCTGATGGTTATGAGGGCGAGAAGGGTGGGAGAGGAGAATTCACTTACTAGATAGGAGACAAGAATCATCTTAGGTGAAGGGAAGGACAACACCCAGTATAGGACCAAAACAAAAGCTAAGAAGTTTCCTGAACACAACCAGACAGTAGGAGGGACAGAATAGCTGGAACTGAGGCTGGGGGACCATGGTTTTGGTGGTCATCTAACAAAGTTTATTAAGAAAATGTTCTGCATCCCACTTTAGTGAGTGGCATCTGGGGTCTTAAAAGCTTGCAAGCAGCCATCGAAGATGCATCAATTGGTCCCAACCCACTTGGAGCAAAGGAGGATGAAGAACACCAAAGACACACAGAAAATATTAGCCCAAGAGACAAAAGGTCCACATAAACCAGAGACTCCATCAGCCTGAGACTAGAAGAACTACATGGTGCCTGGCTGCCATCAATGACTGCCCTAACAAGGAACACAACAGAGAGTTCCTGACAGAGCAGGAGAAAAGTGTGGAGCAGAACTCAAATTCATGTAAAAAGACCAGATTTAATGGTCTGACAAAGACTGAAGGAATCCCTGGAGCCAGACTCCTGAACACTCTGTTAATCCAGAGCTAATACCGTTCCCAGAGCCCACTCTTCAGACAAAGATTAGACTGGACTATAAAACATAAAATAATGCTCATGAAGAGTACACTTCTTAGTTCAATCAGTACACAAGACCAAATGGGTGGCTCCTGTCCAGAGGCAGGATGAGAAGGCAGGAAGTGGCAAGAACTGGCTAAATGGACACAGAAACCAGGGGTGGAAAGGGGAAGAGCGCCGTCACATTATAAAGATTGCAACTAATGTCACATAGCAATATGTGTATAAATTTTTGTATGAGAGATTAACTTGAGTTGTAAACTTTCCCTTAAAGCACAATAAAAACAAAAATGTGTGTGTGGTTGCACAAATATGTATATAGGTGTATGTATATGTGTATGGGTATGAATATGTGGGTATATATGTGTGCATATTTTTTTTATGTGTGCACAGATAGATGTATCTATAGGCATATACACATACAGGCATGTGTGTGCATGCATGTATGTTCATATATATGACAAAGCACATAAGGAGACACAGTTAAGGATACTTATTTGTTGTTGTTAGGTGCTATAGAGTTGGTTCTGACTCACAGTGGCCCCATGTACAACAGAATGAAACACTGCCCAGTCCTGTACCATCCTCACAATTGTTATGCTGGAGCCCATCATTGCAGCCACTATGTCAATCCATCTTGCTGAGGGTCTTCCTCTTTTTCCTGACCCTATAATTTACTAAGCATGATGTCCTTCTCCAAGGACTGGTCCCTCCTGATAACATATCTAAAATATGTGAGACAAAATCTCATCATCCTCACTTCCAAGGAGCATCTGGCTGTACTTCTTCCAAGACAGATTTGTTTGTTTTTCTGGCAGTTCATGGTATATTCGATATTCTTCACCAACACTGTAATTCAGAGGCATCAATTCTTCTTTGCTCTTCCTTACTCATTGTGGAGCTTTCACATGTGTAGGAGGCTATCGAAAATACCATGACTTAAATCAAGAGCACCTTGGTCCTTAAAGTGACATCTTTGGTTTTGAATACTTTAAAGAGGTGTTTTGCAGCAATATGTTGTTTGATTTCTTGACCGCTGCTTCCATGGCCGTTGATTATGGATCCAAGTAAAATGCAGTCCTTGACAATTTCAATATTTTCTCCATTTTTCTTGATGTTGTTTATTAGTCCAGTTGTGAGGATTTTTGTTTTCTCTATGTTCAGGTGCAATCCATACTGAAGGCTGTAGTCTTTGATCTTCATCAGTAAGTGCTTCAAATACTCTTCACTTTCAGCAAGCAAGGTTGTGTCATCTTCTTAGACATAACCAAACACCTTGTGAGATTGGTTTTCTGGATTTGAAGGCATAGGACAATAATCTCTTAGGATATCTGAGTTAATTGGCATAATATAGTTCATAAAGTGTTATGTTTTACATCCCAATATAGTGAGTAGTGTCTGAGGTCTTAAAAGCTTGTGAGCAGCCATCTAAGATACAACTACTGGCCTCAACTTGTTGGAAACAAAGGAGAAAGAAGGAAACCACAGACTCAGAGAAGAAAGTAGTCTACAGAGCTAATATCCTACATGAGCCATGGCCTCATCTACACTGAGATCAGAAGAACTAGCTGGTACCTGGCTACCACTACCTATCGTTCTGATCAGAGCCACAATAGATGGATACTGATGGAATGGGCGAAAAACGTGGAACAGAACTCAGATTCTTTAAAAATTCAGATTTACTGGACTGGTTGAGACTAGAGGACTCCCCAAGTCTATTACCCTAAGATATTCATTAAACCTTAAACCAAAATTATTCCTTGAGGTAACGTTTTAGCTAAATAACAGACTGGCACATAAAATGAAGACTATCGCCCCTCAGTAATGAGCTCTTTTAAAAAATCATCTATATGAGACCAAGTGGGAAAAAATTATGCTAAAGCAAAGATGAGAAGGTAAGAGGACAGGGAAAATGGAATACTGGAAATGATTAACCAGAACAGAATGAATGAGAATAATGACACATTGTGGAAAATGTAACCAATATCACTGAATAATTGTGTAGAAATTGCTAAATGAGAACTTAATGTGCAGTGCAAACTTTTACCTCAAATACAATAAAATATTATTAAAAAGTGGACATGGGTGGATGAATATGCAACAAATCAGCGATTCATTAATAGTCACCAACATGAATATGTGACAAAAGTATGACATAAGTTTCATCAAGTGAGAAATGTAGATTCTGAAATAATTTTTGAGAGGGCAAAATTATTTAGATTATTTGTTAAATAACTAAATTAAAATTTCTCCGTTCTAGTTTAATGTGCTTAAACCCCAAAACCAAACCCACTCCTGTGGAGTCAATTCCAACTCATAGCCACCCCATCAAGTTTCCAAGGCTGTAAATTTTTATAGGAGCAGACTGCCACATCTTTCTCTCGCAGAGTGGCTGGTGGTCGACTCGACAGCAACGTGTGTGGTTTTGGTTTAAGCACATTAAAGGAGGCCTGGTGGCATGGTGGTTAAAGTGATCCACTGCCAGCTGAAAGGTTGGTAGTTTGAAATCACCAGGGGCTCTGCAGGAGAAAGGTGTCACAGTCTTCTTCTGTAAAGATTTACAGCCTTGGAAACCCTTTGGGGTCACTATTAGTCAGAATTGACTTGACAGGAGTGGGTTTGGTTTGGGGGTTTAAGCATATTAGACTAGATTGGAGGAAATTTAATTTAGTAATTTAGCAAATAATCTAAATAATTTTGCCCTTTCAAAAATTATTTTAGAATCTACATTTTTCACTCAATGCTTATTACATAAATTCTTTCAGGTTACTAGAGTGCCTTTTAGTTAAACTAAAACTCTAATTTACTAAATGGTACAAGCATTCATGAAAACTGCCTAATATATGTCTGATGCTAACTCACTTATCAAATGACATCCTGTCCACAGGTACAGGCATAATGAAAAGCAGGGTTGGATCACTCCAAAGGTAATGGAGCATCTGCACAATGTTCCAGGAGACAGGATATTGAAAAACACGTCTGAAAATGAAGAGATGTGGGCCCTAACCCTGACTGCCACCAACCTACTGAGAGACCTTGTTGCTCAAGTCCTGTTTCCTAATCTAGAAACTAACAGTGCTCTCAACCAACAAGTAAAAAAAAAAATCCATTGCCATCAAGTTGATTCCGACTCTGAGCGACCCTAGCATAAATGGCATACCTGGCTCTTCTGACCAAATTCTTATACTTTATCATAATAGCAGTAAACATAAACTTCTCAGAAAAAATTATGTGGCTTTTTTCCCCCTCCTCCCCCCATTATGTTGGGACTCAGGAATTTAGCAGATTTATACCATGTAAGAGGTTGAGAACCAATGAATTAGACAATCTCTAATGTACCTTTTATACTAAGATGCTATTATGGATTGAACTGTGCACCCCACAAATATGTGTTGTAAACTCTAATCTCTATGCCAGTGCTTTTAATGCCATTTGAGAATTGGTTGTCTTTATTGTGTTAATGAGACTGGATTTGTGTAGGGTATATGTTGATTCAATCTCTTTTGAAATACAAAAGAGATTAAACAAGCAAGCCAGTAAGCAGAGTTGGGGGATGAGAGAGAGCAAGCCACAGGAAGAATGCCCAGGAGCAGAAGCTTAGAAGAGACAATGACCTTCACCCAGAGCGGACAGAGAGAGAAAGCCTTCCCCTAAAGCCAGCACCCTGAAATCAGGCTTCTAGCCTTCTAACCCATGGAAAAAAAAAAAATTTCTGTTTGTTAAAGTCCCCTATATGTGGTATTTCTATTATAGCAGCACCAGATAACTAAGACAGATGCATCACACTAAGGTTCTGTGATTCTAGTCAATCACTGAACGTTTGTATGAAAGGAGACAAAGCTGGCCATGAGCCAGGATTTGTTCTAGTTATGAAAACAAAGCCTGCCCCTCAAAATAATGAGCTTTTGAAGTGGCTAAAACAGTTTTTATTCTTACAGCAAACAGCTTGCTTATAATAAAGAATACCAGACTCCAAGTTAAGAGTGTTCCGTTCCCTACAAAACTAATATTCACATCAAATGAATCTGCCATAGACAATTACAGTTACAAAAATTAGGAATGATTGTCATAATTCTCCTTCAGACTTTAACCATATGGGAAAGGGAGTTTCTACAAGGTTACCTGCTCTATTTTCAAATACAACCAGTTTCTTATTCTGTGTAAAATGCTAAATATTTTTTAAAAATTTAGACAACGTAAGATAGTTATTTTCTACATCTTATTGGAAAAAAAAAAGAGAGAGAACAAAGCAGTATGTTTCAACCACCATAATTCAACCACAGATATTTTCTTTTCTACTGCAGTCCCAGATCTCTGATTGGAAAATTATGTCTGGTACAAATATCAAGAAAGGATCAAATGTATTTTGTAGCATGGCATAAACAAAGCCACAGAAAGCAGAAGGGAAAAAGAAAACTTTAACTACCATAGTAATAATGAAACAACATAACATTTTACTAACCTTTCAAAATTTCCAAGGTTTAGCAGTGACTCTAAAGTAGTGAGTTGTTTTGCAAAAATAAAATCAGAATCAGAATGTTTTCTAACAATTGTAAAGAAGACAAAAATAGGAACCAAATAATCATTATGAAAATTTGAACCAATGGAAATCATTGGGACTACCAAGGGGGAAATTATCAGTATTTGAATGAACAGGAATTGAAAATGAAAAAATATATGAGCCATTTTATATTTCATATAATGACTTTAACAATTAGATGCAAAAGTTAGCAACAAATCAGTATTTACTTCAAAATAAATTAGGCTGGGTAATAGGTTTTATCTAGCTCAAATTTATATGAAGAGAATCATGGAAGAACAAGATTTCTAGAAGAAAACCATTAATCCATTAATTAATGTTCTGAAGACTAAGAAATTTTATAATACATACTTGTTGGAAGATAATTCTCCATGCTTCTCCTGCATTTCTTAAAGTATCATGAGTGAGGCAGTGACTGTTCTTTGTTCTGGACAATCTCAAAACTATTTGGATAGTGAACAGCCTTGGAAAATAGAGGAAGTGTCTCTTTAGAGCAAAAGGCAGGTTTGCTTACAGCCTTGGAAGATAGAGATAGTATCAGCCTGTGGAGCAAAGGACAGGCTTTCTGAATATTGTAAGATAATGTCTTCCTCAAAAGTAAAGGGCAGACATGTTTACTGCCCTTTGTAAAAGATTCTGGTTCTCTAAGCTAAGGGTTGGAAACCCTGGTGGCGAAGTGGTTAAGAGCTACAGCTGCTATCCAAAAGGTCGGCAGTTCAGATGCACTGGGCGCTTCTTGGAAACCGTATGGGGCAGTTCTACGCTGTCCTATAGGGTTGCTATGAGTCAGAATCCACTCGACGGCATTGGGTTTTTTTTGGAAGCTAAAGGTTCATTTCACGTAACACAATCATCTGTGTGCTTTTTGAGTTGCTCAGTGGGAAATGGGACTCACAAGATCGGGGCAAAAATGCTGACACTCTGGCTACTGCTACTGCTGTAATAAACTGTCCTTCATCTCTGATCTAGGAGTCTGGTGTTTTTTAAACCAGCATACATGAAACTGTAGCAGGCTAAATTGTTAGCTGGCCAAACCGATAAAAAACCAAACCTACTGCAGTCAAGTCGATTCCAACTCTTAGTGACCCTATAGGACAGAGTAGAACTGCCCCATAGGGTTTCCAAGGAATGCCTGCTGAATTTGAACTGCCAACCTTTTGGTTAGCAGCTGTAGCTCTTAACCACTATGCCACCAGGGTTTCTGTTAGCTAGCCAGTAGGGTAAAAATCCCACACCCTTTGTAGTTCTCAACAATACTGATGTTGGTAATTACCTTGGAAAAATAGTGGTTTTTTCTCTAGAGTTTTGGTAAGTAATGGAAAAACTTTGTGCTTATAACGAATGGTTTTTCGTGATGAGTAAACAATAGTCTTATTGTCGTATGGAGAAGAAATAAAGACCTGTGTATGGAACCTGAGTGACCACACCAATAAGTCCCTAGAGGTACCAGTGCTCTCACGATAGTCTAGAATATGTCCCTCAACCTTGCAAATCCTGTAATTTTACATTTTGTGGGTCCTCAGAGTTGACACAGTTCAGGACACTAGCAAAACTGATATATAATACATTGTGCCGATTTATTTATTTTTATTGAAAAATGCAATTTCTAAGCAGGTCAAAAGTTTGCAGGATAGACAGGTAATCACAGTCTCTCCCTCATATGCAAATCAAACATAATAATTGAAGAGATAATTAAATGTTCTCAATGGTCAGTGCCATCAAGTCTGATATATTATGACCACTTTACATAATATTTCAGGTTGAATATTCATATCAGCTAGTGAAAGTATCCTCTCTTCTGGATAAGCTGAATACCCACAAATTTTATTTGAGGGAATTTCCTTTTTCCAGAATCTATACAGGCAATTTCTTCTTTGTATATACCTTTTGGAAACCCTGGTGGCGTAGTGGTTAAGTACTATAGCTGCTAACCAAAGGATCGGCAGTTCGAATCCACTAGGTGCTCCTTGGAAACTCCATGGGGCAGTTCTACTCTGTCCTATAGGGTTGCTGTGAGTCAGAATTGACTCGACAGCAATGGGTTTGGTTTGGTTTTTTTATATACCTTTTATCTTCAGAAAGATTGCAATTTAACTGATTAGGTTTCAGATTTTCTTGTCTCCATCACATTCTAGTAATTTAATTTCATTAAAGATATAACCTTTGTACCTTGATTGGACTTGGTTGTTCCCAAATCTTCTCTGCACATATATACAGACAATCAAATGACTAGCTTCATCAGTTGTGTTCCCACTCTCAGGGTTCTGAGTTACTTTACCTTACATTCTAAACAGATAAAGATAGCTCTATGCTGTGTGGCTCTTGTCTAGTGGTTCTCAAAGTGTGGTCCCTGGACCAGCATGGTTGATGTCACCTGGAAACTTGTTAGAAATGCAATTTTGGTGACTCCACTCCAAACCTACTGAATAAGAAAATTCTAGCGTAAAAAAAACCTACTGCCATTGAGTCAATTCTGACTCAGAATGACCCTATAGGACAGAGTAGAACTGCCCCATAGAGTTTCCAAGGCTGTGAATCTTTTCTGTGCATGTGTGTTTCATGAGTTTTTATAATAGTGGTATCATACAATATTCTTTTGTGATTGACTTATTTCACGCAGCATAATGCCCTCCAGATTCATCCGTGTTGTGAGATATTTCACAGATTCATCATTGTGCTTTATTATTGCATAGTATTCCATTGTATGATATGTACCATACTTTGTTATCCATTCATCTATTGATGGACACTTAGGTTGTTTCCATCTTTTTGATACTGTGAATGATGCTGCAATGAACATAGGTGTGCATATGTCTATTTGTGTGACGGCTCTTAATTCTCTAGGATGTATTCCTAGGAATGGAGTTGCTGTATCATATATTGTTTCTGGCTTTTTAAGGATGTGCCATATTGTTTTCCAATATGGTTGTACCATTTTGCATTCCCACCAGCAGTGCATAAATGTTCCAGTCTCCCCATAGCCTCTCCAACATTTGTTATTTTCTATTTTTTTTATTCGTGTCAGTAATGTTGGAGTGAGATGGCATCTCATTGTGGTTTTGATTTGAATTTCTCTGATGGCTAGTGATTGTGAGCGTTTTCTCATGTGTCTGTTAGCTACCTGACTGTCTTTTGGTGAACTGTCTGTTCATTTTTTAATTGGATTATTTGTCTTTTTTTTTTTTTTGTAGAGGTGTTGAGCTTTCCTGTAGATTTTAGAGATGAGACCTTTGTCGGACTTGTCATAACCAAGTCTTTTTTCTCAGTCTGTAGGTTCTCTTTTTACCCTTTTGGTGAAATTTTTTGATGAGCGTACCTGATTAATTTTTAGAAGACCCCAGTTATCTAGCTTATCTTCTGATGTTTGTGTATTGTTAGTTATAGTTTATACCCTGTTTATGCTGTGCATCAGGACCTCTAGTGTTGATCCTATTTTTTCTTCTATAATCTTTATTGTTTTTGGTTTTATACTTAGGTCTTTGATCCATTTTAATTTAATATGGTGTGAGTTATGGGTCCTGTTTCATTTTTTTTTTGCAGATGGACGTTCAGTTTTGCCAGCACCATTTGTTAAAAAGATTGTCTTTTCCACATATGATGGACTTTGGGCCCTTGTTGAAGGTCAGGTGATTGTAGGTGGATGGATTTACATCTGGGCTCTCAATTCTGTTCCATTGGTCAGTGTGTCTATTGTTGTACCAGCACCAGGCTGTTTTGACTACCATAGCTGTATAGTAGGTTCTCAGGTCAGGTAGTGTGAGTTCCCTACTTTATTCTTCTTCTTCAATAGTGCTTTACTTATCCAGGGCTGCTGCCCTTTCCATATAAAGTTAATAATTAGTTTTACATCTCTTTAAAGAGTGCTGTTGGTCTTTGGATTTGGATGGCATTGTGTTTGTAAATTGCTTTGGGTAGAATTAACACTTTCACAATGTGGAGTCTACCTATACATTGGCACAGCATATTTTTCATTTATAGGTCTCTTTTGGTTTCTTGCAGTTGTTTTTTGTAGTTTTCTTTGTATAGGTCTTTTACAACCCTGGTTAGATTTATTCCTAAGTATTTTGTATTTTTAGGGTCTATTATAAATGGTATTGCTTTTCTGATTTCATTTCATAGTTCTCTTTCCTGGTGTATAGGAATACAACTTATTTTTTTAAGTTTATCTTGTATCTTGTTACTCCGCTAAATCTTTCTATTAGTTCCAGCAATTTTCTCATGGAGTCTTTCGGGTTTTCTATGTATAGTATTATATCATCTGCAAATAGAGACAGTTTTACTTCCTTCTTACCAATTTGGATGCCCTTTATTTCTGTTTCTTACCTTATTGCCCTACGTAGGATTTCTAGGACAATATTAAATAGGAGTGGTGATAAAGGGCATTCTTGTCTTGTTCTTGTTCTCAAGGGAAATGTTTTCAGCCTCTCTCCATTAAGAACGATGTTGGCTGTTGGTTTTGTATAGATACCCTTTACTGTGTTGAGGAATTTCCCTTCTATAGGCATTGTTTTGAGTTTTTATCAGGAATGGATGTTGGATTTTGTCTAATAGCTTTTCTGCATCGATTGAGATGATCATATGATTATTTTATTTCATTTTATTTATGCAGTGGATTACATTGATTGATTTTCTAATGTTGAATCATCCTTGCATACCTGGTATAAATCCCACTTGGTCGTGGTGTATTTTTTTTTTTAATATCAAACCAAATTCTATTGGCTAGAATTTTGTTGAGAATTTTTGCATCTGTGTTCATGACAGATATCGATCTGTAGTTTTCTTTATTTGTGGTGTCTTGGCCAAATTTTGGTATCAGGGTTATGCTGGCTTCATAGAAGGAATTCAGAAGTATCCCTTCCTTTTCTATGTTCTGAAATATTTTGGGTAGTACTGGTGTACACTCTTCTCTGAATGTTTGGTGGAATTCTCCAGTAAAGACATCTGGGCCAGGCCTTTTTTGTTGTTGTTGTTGGAAGTTTTTTAAATTACCTTTTCAATCTCTTCTCTTGTTATAGGTCTATTCAGATTTTCGATTTCAGTTTGTGTTAGTTTGGGTAGGTAGTGTGTTTCTAAAAATTTGTCCATTTCCTCTAGGTTTTCATATTTGCTGGAATATAGTTTTTCGTAGTACTCTGTTATGATCCTTTTTATTTCAGTTGGGTCTGTTGTAACATCCCCCATTTCATTTCTTATTTGGGTTATTTGCATCCTCTCCTGTTTTTCTTTTTTCAGTTTGGCCAGTGGCTTGTCAATTTTGTTGATTCTTTCAAAGAACCAACTTTTGGTTTGTTGATTCTTCCTATTGTTTTTCTATTCTATTTCATTTATTTCTGCTCTGATCTTTATTATTTCCTTTCTTCTAGTGGCTGTGAGCTTCTTTTGTTATTTTCTTTCTATTTGTAGAGTTGTATAGCTAGTATTTTGATTTTGTCCTTTTCTCTCTTTTTATAATTTATTTATTAAGTTTTAAGGTGAAAGTTTACAAATTAAGACAGTCTCTTATACCAAAAGCCATACACACTGTGCCATGCATGCCCAGCCACTCTCCCCTTAATGAGGCAGCACATTGCTCCTTTTCACCCTCTATTCCCTGTGTCCATTCAGCCACCTCCTGTCCTCCTCTTCCTTCTCATCTCGCCACCAGTCAATAGTCACTCACACAGTCTCATATGTCTATGTGAGTCAGAAAGTTCACTCTTTACTAGCATCATTGTCTGTTTTATAGTCCACACCAATCCCTGTCTGTAGAGTTGGTTTTGGGAATGATTTCAATCTTGGGCTATCTAAGGATCTGGGGACCATGACTGTCAGGGTTCCTCCAGTCTCAGCCAGATCATTAAGCTTGGTCTTTTTATAAGAATTTAAGATCTGCATCCCACTGCTCTCCTGCTCCATTCAGGATCCTCTGTTGTGTTCCCTGTTAGGGCACTGATTGGTGGTAGCTGGGAACCATCTAGTTCTCCTGGTCTCAGGCTGATGGAGCCTCTGGTTTATGTGGCCCTTTCTGTCTCTTGGGCTCATATTTACCTTGTGTCTTTGGTGTTCTTTATTCTTCTTTGCTCCAGGTGGGTTGAAACCAATTTATGCATCTTAGATGGTTGCTTGCTAGTGTTTAAGACCCCAGTTGCCTCTCACCAAAGTGGAATGAAGAACATTTTCTTAATATATTTTGTTATGCCAATTGACCTGGATGTCCCCTGAAACCATAGTCCCCAGACCCCCATTCCTGCTGTTCTGACCTTCAAAGCATTTGGTTCTACTCAGGAAACTTCTCTGCTTTTGTTAGGACCAATTGTATTGACTAACCCTGTGTTATGTGTTGCCTTTCCCTTCACCTAAAAAAAAATTTTTTTTTTTACTATCTAGTTTTTTTTTTTTTTAGTTAGTGAATATCCCTCTCTCTCCCTCACCGCCCTCGTAACCATCAAAGATTATTTTCTTCTGTGTTTAAACTTTATCTAGAGTTCTTATAATAGTGATCTCATACAATATTTGTCCTTTTGCAATTGACTAATTTCACTCAGCATAATGCCTTCCAGATTCCTCCATGTTATGAAATGTTTCACAGATTCATCGTTGTTCTTAACTGTTGCATAGTATTCCATTGTGTGAATATATCATAATTTATTCATCCATTCATCTGTTGATGGGCAGCTTGGTTACTTCCAACTTTCTGCTATTGTAAACAGCGCTACAATGAACATGGGTGTGCATATATCTGTTCGTGTGAAGACTCTTATTTCTCTAGGGTATATTCCAAGGAGTGGAATTGCTGGTAGTATGGTAGTTCTATTTCTAGCTTTTTAAGGAGGCACCAAATCAATTTCCAAAGTGTTTGTACCATTTTACATTCTCATCAGCAGTGTATTTAAGTGTTCCAGTCTCTCCACAACCTCTCTAACATTTATTAATTTGTGTTTTTTGGATTAATGCCAGCCTCGTTGGGGTGAGATGGAATCTCATTGTAGTTTTGATTTGCCTTTCTCTAATAGCTAATGATCGTGAGTATTTACTCATGTATCTGTTAGCAGCCTGGATGTCTTCCGTGGTGAAGTGCCTGTTCATGTCCTTTGGCCATTTTTTAATCAGGTTATTTGTCTTTTCGTTGTTGAGCTTTTGCAGTATGTCAATTTTAGAGATCAGACACTGATCGGAAATGCCATAGCTAAAAACCTTTTCCCAATTTGTAGGTAATCTTTTTACTCTGTGGGTGAAGTGTTTGGATGAACATAGGTGTTTGACTTTGAGGAGCGCCTAGTTATCTAGTTTCTTTCTCAGTGTTTGTACATTTCTAGTAATGTTTTGTACACTATTTATGCCATGTATTAGGGCTCCTAACGTTGTCCCTATTTTTTTTCTTCCATGATCTTTAATGTTTTTGATATTATATTTAGGTCTTTGATCCATTTTGAGTTCGTTTTTGTGCATGGTGTGAAGTATGGGTCTTGTTTCATTTTTTTGCAGATGGATATCCAGTTATGCCAGCACCATTTGTTAAACAGACTCTCTTTTCCCCATTTAACTTATTTTGGCCTTTGTCAAATATCAGCTGCTCATAAGTGGATGGATTTATGTCTGGATTCTCAATTCTGTTCCATTGGTCTATGTATCTGTTGTTGTACCAGTACCAGGCTGTTTTGACTACTGTGGCAGTATAATAGGTTCTAAAATCAGGTAGAGTAAGGCCTCCCACTTTGTTTTTCTTTTTCAGTAATGCTTTACTTATCTGGGGCCTCTTTCCCTTCCATATGAAGTTGATGATTTGTTTCTCCATCTCACTAAAAAATGTCACTGGTGTTTGGATCAGGATTGCATTGTGCCTATAGATTGTTTGGGGCAGAATAGACATTTTTACAATGTTGAGTCTTCCTGTCCACAAGCAAGGTATGTTCTTCCATTTACTTAAGTCTCTTTTGGTTTTTTGCAGTAGTGTCTTATAGTTTTCTTTGTATAGGTCTTTTACGTCTCTGGTTAGATTTATTCCTAAATATTTTATCTTCGTAGAGGCTATTGTAAATGGTATTGATTTGCTGATTTCCTCTCCGAAGTTCTCTTTGTTGGTATAGAGGAATCCAACTGATTTATATATGTTTATCTTGCATCCTGCTAAACTCTTCTATTTAGTTTCAGCAGTTTTCTTGAGGATTATTTAGGTTTTTCTATGTATAAGATCATGTCATCTGCAAATAGAGATACTTTTACTTCTTCTTTGCCAATTTGGATGCACTTTATTCCTTTATCTAGCCTAATTGCTCTGGCTAAGACCTCCAGCACAATGTTGAATAAGAGTGATGATAAAGGGCATTGTTGTCTCGTTCCGCTTCTTAAGGGGAATGCTTTCAGTCTCTCTCCGTTTAGGATGATGTTGGCTATGGGCTTTGCATAAATGCCCTTTATAATGTTGAGGTGTTTTCCTTCTATTCCTATTTTGCTGAGAGTTCTCTCATGAATGCCTTTTCTGTATCAATTGATAAGATCATGTAGTTCTTTTGTTTTATATATGTGATGGATTACATTGTTTTTCTAATGTTGAACCATTCCTGCATACCTGGTATGAATCCCACTTGGTCATGGTTAATTATTTTTTTTGATATGTTGTTGAATTGCATTCGCTAGAATTTTTTTTGAGGATTTTTGCATCTAAGTTCATGAGGGATACTGGTCTGCAATTTTCTTTTTTGTGTGTGTGTGGAGTCCTTACCTGGTTTTGGTATCAGGGTTATGCTAGCTTCAAGAATAAGTTTGGGAATATTCCATCCTTTTCTATGCTCTGAAATACCTTTAGTAGTAGTGGCGTTAACTCCTCTCTGAAAGGTTGGTAGAATTCTCCAGTGAAGCTGTCTGGGCCAGGGCTTTTCTTTGTTGGGAGTTTTTTTAAGCTACTTTTTCAATCTCTTCTTTTGTTATGGGTTTATTTAGTTGTTCTGTCTCTAATTGTGTTAGTTTAGGTAGGTAGTGTGTTTCCAGGTTTCCAAATTTGTTAGAGTACAGTTTTTCATAGTACACCCTTATGACTTTTAATTTTGGTTGGGTCTGTTGTAGTATCACGCATCTCATTTCATATTTGGGTTATTTGCTTCGTCTCTTGTTTTTCTTTTGTCAGTTTGGCCAGTGTTTTATCTGTTTTGTTAATCTTTTCAAAGAACCAGGTTTTGGTCTTGTTAACTCTTTCAATTGTTTTTCTGTTTTCTATTTCATTTAATTCTGCTCTAATTTTTATTATTTGCTTTCTTCTGTTGCCTGAGGGCTTCTTTTGTTACTCTCTTTCTATTTGTTCTAGTTGTAGGGATAATTCTTTGATTTTGGCCCTTTCTTCTTTTTGGATGTGTGCATTTGTTGATATAAATTGACCTCTGAGCACTGCTTTTGCTGTGTCCCAAAGGTTCTGATAGGAAGTGTTTTCATTCTCATTGGATTCTATGAGTTTCTTTATTTCATCCATAATGTCTTCTATAATGTAGTCTTTTTTTGAGCAGGGTATTGTTCAGTTTCCAAGTGTTTGATTTCTTTTCCCTGCTTTTTCTGTCATTGATTTCTACTTTTATGGCCTTATGGTCAGGGAAGATGTTTTGTAATATTTCAATGTTTTGGATTCTGCTAAGGCTTGCTTTAGGACTTAATATGTGGTCTATTCTAGAGAATGTTCCATGTGCACCGGAAAAGAAAATATACTTGGCTGCTGTCAGGAGAAGTATTCTGTATATGTCTATGAGGTCAAGTTGGTTGATTGTGGCATTTAGATCTTCTGTATCTTTACTGAGCTTCTTCTGGATGCCCTGTCCTTCACCAAAAGTGGTGTGTTGAAGTCTCCTGCTATTATCGTGAAGCTATCTACCTCACTTTTCAATGCTGTTAGAGTTTGTTTTATGTGTCTTGAAGCCCTGTCATTGGGTGCATAAATATTTAACATGGTACTATCCTCCTGGTATATTGTCATTAATCATTTAATCATTATATAGTGTCCTTCCTTATCCTTTGTTGTAGATTTAAGTTTGAAGTTTGTTTTGTCAGAAATTAGTATAACCACACCTGTTCTTTTTTGATTGTTGTTTGCTTGACCTTTTTTCCATCCTTTGAGTTTTAGTTTGTTTGTGTCTCTAAGTCTAAGATGTGTCCCTTGTAGGCAGCACATAGACAGATTTTGTTTTTTAATCCATTCTGCAACTCTCTGTCTCTTTATTGGTGCATTTAGTCCGTTTACATTCAGCATGATTATAGATAGGTGTGAGTTGAGTGCTGTCATTTTGATGTCTTTTTGTGTGTGTTGTTGACAGTTTCATTTTTGCACTTTTTTTTTGTGCTGAGTAGTTTTTCTTTGTAAATTGTGTGTTCCTCTTTTTCATTGTAGTTGATTTTATTTTTGCTCAGTCTTTATGTTTTTCTTGTTTTTTTTATTTTGATGTGTAGCATTGTTAGTCTTTGTGGTTACCTTAGTATTTACCCCCATTTTTCTAAGTTTAAACCTAATTTGTATTGCCTTGATTTCCTCTCCATGTGAAAGATCTTTGCTTACTTTATTTAGTCCCTCTTTATTGACTTAATATTGTCATCTTTTACGTCATGACATAACTCATTCCCTATTTTGAATGTTTTTTTTTTTTTTCTTTTAATTTTGATTTATTTTTGTGATTTCCCTAATTGGGTTGATATCTGGTTGCTTTGTCCTGTGTTCTAGTCTTTAATTGATATCCAAAATTGATTTTTTTATCCAGAGAATTCCCTTTAGTATTTCTTGTAGTTTTGGTTTGGTTTTTGCAAATTCCCTAAGCTTCTGTTTATTTGGAAATGTCCTAATTTCACCTTCATATTTGAAAGACAATATTGCTGGATATATTATTCTTGGCTGGCATTTTTTTCTCCTTCAATGCTTTATATATGTCACCCCATTGCCTTCTTGCCTGCACGGTTTCTGCTGAGTAGTCCGAACTTATTGATTTTCCTTTGTAAGTGGCTTTTCACTTTCCCCCGGCTGCTCTTAAAATTTTCTCCTTATCTTTGGTTTTGGCAAGTTTGATTATAACATGTCTTGGTGAATTTCTTTTGGGATCTACCTTGTATGGGGTTTGATGAGCATCTTGGATAGATATCCTTTCATCTTTCATGATGTCAGGGAAATTTTCTGTCAATAAATCTGCAACAATTCTCTCTGTATTTTCTGTTATCCTTCCCTGTTCTGGTACTCCAATCACTCACAAGTTATTCTTCTTGATAGAGTCCCACGTGATTCTTAAGTTTTCTTTATTAAAAAAAAATTTTTTTTTACCTGATTTTTCTTTGAATATATCAGTGCCAAGTGTTTCATCTTCAATTTCACAAATTCTGCCTGCCACTTCCTCAATTCTGCTCCTCTGACTTTCTATCGAGTTGTCTAATTCTGTAATTTTATTGTTAATCTTCTTAATTTCTGATTGCTGTCTCTCTATGGATTCTTGCAACTTATTAAATTTTTCATTATGTTCTTGAATAACCTTTTTAATTTCTTAACTTCTTTATCTGTGTGTTCTTTGGCTTGTTCTGTGTTTTGCCTTATCTCTTTCCCTATGTCTTGAAGAGTTCTGCATATTAATCTTTTGTATTTTACGTCTGGTAATTCCAGAAATACATCTTCATCTGAGAGATTCTTTGATTCTTTGTTTTGGGAGTTTGTTGAAGCAATCATGATCTGTTTCTTTATGTGATTTGGTATCGACTGTTGTCTATGAGCCATCAATAAGTTAATGTATTAATTTATTTTATATTTGCTCACTGTGTCCTAGTTTCTTGTTTCGTTTTGTTTTGATATACCCAATTAGGCTACTAGAGTGAGCTAACTTAATTATTGGGGCCTTTTTTTTTTTGAAGGTCTAATGTCCTCTGTTACCAGATGGCTAGATCTGTTGCCAGATATATGAGCCTAGGAGTCCATTCACTATTCTTGTATAGATTCAGCTCAGAGGTTCTGATAGTCAGTCACCTTGTGTATGGTGTAGGCTCTCACCTACTATCTTAGAGGAGTAGTGGTAATTGATGTATGCACTGGTTCCTGGTAGCAGCAGGGGGTCACGCTCTGAGGAAGGCAGGGGGTTGACAACTTGCCCCAAGTGTCTGTGAGGAAGGCACGTCCCTGTGTTCTGAAGCACTCTGGTGGGTGGGCTCTGCACCTGTACCATGGACATCCACTGCTTTTACTTGTAAGGACTGATAGGCTCCACTTATCTTTGGATCCCTGTCACAGGTGGCTAGTTGATGTGGTTGGAGCTTCCAGCTCTCAAGCACCTGCTGTGGGTAGGTGAGGGCCCTGTTAAATAGGCAGAGTGGTATCGAATGTCCAAAATCTGCCTCTCCACGGCACAGCTGAAGCAGTTACAGACAGACCTCAACAGATTCACCCTAGCAATATAACAGCCAGATCCTATCTGGTGTAATGGAGCCACCTGGATTCATGCAGGGGTGAAAGACAAAGTCTGTGGATCACTTGTGCCTGTACTGGAACTGCTTCTGCTCTGAGTTTCCAGATTAGGGGAGTCAGCTGATTATTCCCCCCCCCCCACCTTTGTTAATTTGTTCCTTCTCCAAGGCCAGGATAATGGCTCAGGAAGCACAGCAGGACCTATCTGAGGCCCAGGGAAATCGACTATAAGTGAAGCTGGCTGGGGCAGAGGAAGGAGGGATCAGACAGATAGGGAAGAGTTCTTTTAAAAGAAGGAGCTATTAGATCTAAAAACTAATTAGACAAAATCACTTATCTTGTGCTAAGAGTGCTGTTTTATCTCAGATTCCAGAGGCTGTGTAGCTTGTGTGTGCTGGCTGGGTCCCCACTGAGATCGCCTCAGGGATTTAGGGCTGTGTCCCGCTCTTGCCTTCTTTCACTGAAGCAGCCACATCATAAGTTCCACCACCAGCCCTGCCACTGCCACACTTCTTTCGCTGAAGCAGCTGTGTGCCCGAAAACTACCATCAGCCCCACCACAGTCATGACAAGGAATAGGGGCTAAGATACTGCCACAAGCTCGGCAACTCCTCCCTGCTTCTGCACCGTCTCTCCCTGCCCGGTCACTCAGCCCAATTTCTTAACTTGCCTTTGATGCTCAGGGTTCCTGTTTTGTCATATATATAATTGATTCACTTTGTTTTTTGGGGGTCTTTGTTGTAAAAGGGACCACAGGAAGCATCTGACTACTCCGCCATCTTGGCCCTGCCCCTGTCCTTTTTTTTTTTTTTTTTTATGTATACATCTATTGCTATATATTGACCTCTGAGCACTGCCTTTGCTGTGTCCCAAAGGTTTTGGTATGATGTGTTTTCAATCAAGGCTGTAATCCTTTATGGAAGCAGACTGCCACATTGAAATGCTGGCCTTTGGGTTTCAGCTCAGAACTTTAACCACTGTTCCACCAAGGCACCTGAAGGGTATTTTAGTTTTGTATAAAATTTTATGTTAATCTTTGTTACCCTTGTGGGAAGCTGGATGAAGGATGCATAGTATCTCTCTGTACTGTTTTTATAACTTTCTGTGGTTCTATAATTATTTTAAAATAAAAAGTTTAAAACTTTAAAACTAAGTTTAAAACAAACTTAAAAATGTATGCTCTTTATAATAAATAGAATCTTACTTTTATATGGAAAGGACAAGATGTATTCATGGCCTACAGATGAGACTTGCTCAAAAAGCAACCTATGTTTTACTGAAATTTCTTCCTTACGTTTTGCTCCTCATACCAATGAAAGAGAAAGAGAGAAATATGTCAGTTCCAAAGATCCAATGCCTACATGGGAACTGTACAATTAGAAGACTTATTATAGGAAATGCTTGTGAAGCATAAAGGAGAGAAAGCAGTAGTAGGTAGGGAGAACCATCAGACAACACTATAGGTCTGACTCCTGTGAAAGGTGAGGGGTAAAGACAGAAGACAGAGAAGAAGTCTCGATTACAGCACACTTCTAAGTAAGTTCTGGACAAGCTGAGGGGAGTTCTCAAGCTAAAATTGTCATTTATAGAAGCCCCACTTCCTGCAGAATAGTCCTACACTGGTAACTCCACTGTGCTTACACTGAGGCTGGGAACAGCCCAGGGGAAATGTGGCCTCAGCTCAAACACTGTCCTTCAACTATGCACCTGCAGCAGGAGATCTGAAAGGTGCTTTTTTTACAGCCACTAGAGTTTTCAGCTAAGTGATTTCAAAAACATAAAATGTATAATTGTGAAAATAGTATATGCTCAAACTACATGGCTATGAAGATGTAGTGTTATCATGGCTCAAATCTTCCAAATCATGTTTCTCATTCTTAGAGATCTCTGAAATGAGTACAACAAATGGTTACTGAGATGTTTTTAAAAGAATTCACTGCTAAAAACTTAATCATATGTACTCTTGAAGGACAACACAAAATTTTAATCATATGGTTTTAGACCAAAATATTTTGGGATATCACTTGGCAAAAACTAATACGCACCATAATTATTTTATGATTCTACCATTCATGCCATGTGATGTATATTTCAGGACACAGAGCTGCAGCTCAGCGTTGGCAGTACCTGTAAGAGAAGACTATTGATATCATCTAGAGCTCTATGATGGATCCAGATGACCACATAGCAGTCATCAATGACCTTTCTACAGGAAAGCTATTGTGTGGCCCCTTCAAAGCAAAAATAACTGCATGAAATCTTACCAACTTCCCTGGTAGTGATCCAAATGTGATTCTCTCTTCAGGAAGCTGAAGAGAACAATAAAGCAGGGAAGACATGAGGAGGTTTTCACTACTCCATACTCAAGACAGCACCAAGTCTTTCTAGCATAAAACAAAGCTTTAAGCATAGCAGGTGGGAATTTCTGAAAAGAACTTAATATTTATGCTCGTTTCCACCTTAATCTTAGCTCCTAATTAACACTGTTTTGACAAGTAAGATTTGAGACTCTAGCCCTAGTCAAGGCTTGTATTTCCAAAGCTTTCTGCACAATATTATTGATTGATAGCTTCTAAGTATGCTCACTTAAAATAACATCAGAAGGTAATTCTGAATTGAGGAAAGGTATTCATTTTCTTCTACTAGTTTTTAAGTCAATGAGGATGGATTTTAAAGCCTTTTTCGTTCTCTATTAAAAAAAAAAAACTCCTTCACAAACAGATGGCCTTCCCCTCCTACCACACCTGTTTTACTGGTTACTCACAGACAAAGCTTCAAACACAAAAGACACACACTGATTTACTAAAAATATTGCATTATTATAACGTACATGTTCCTTTAGAGAATGTAAAAGAACTGAGGTGTTTTCCAGCTTTAAAAGAATCACTGTTGTCATTAATAAAAACAAGATTTTACTCCATCAAAAATCAAAAGAGATCAACTGCCTTTAGTAAAACATGCTCATCATAATCATATAAAATAATAATTTGCAAAATATTAAGGACACAATTTAAAAAACCCAAATTTCACCATCCAGAAAGAATCACAATTAATATTTTGAGTAACATACTTCCAAATGTCTCTCAACATATAAGCTTATGGAATTAAATTAGGACACTACTATATATGTTGTACTGTATTCTGCTTTTTTCAATCTGCATTATGCTCTGTACATATTTCTGTGTCAAATATAAACCAAACCCACTGCTATTGAGTTGCTTCTGACTTATAGTGACCTTACAGGACAGAGTAGAGCTACCCCATACGGTTTCCAAGGCTGTAAATCTTTATGGAAACACACCGCCACATCTTTCTCCCATGGAGCAGTTGATGGGTTTGAACCACTGACTTTTCAGTTAGCAGCTGAGCACTTAAACCTCTGTGCCACCAGTGCTCCTTATGTCAAATATAGACCTTAGCAGTTATCATTTTTGATGGCTGCATAGTATTCCATTACATGGCTAGCCCATAATTTATTTTACAAATCCTGTTTTGAGTAATGATTAGGTTGCTCTAATTTTTTTGATATGCAATGTTCATATATCTAAAAAAATATTCTTGAAGGTTTATTTTATCATCTTCTTGGAATAAATTACCAGTAAAAAAAAAAAAAAAATTACTAGTAGCATAATTATTAAGAAGCCTTGGTGTCATAATGGCTAAGCATTTGGCTGTTAACCGAAATGCTGGTGGTTTGAGCCCACGCAGCAGTTCTGTGAGAGAAAGACAGGGTGGCCTGCTTCCATAAAGATTACAGCCTAGGAAACCTGTTATAGATTGAATTATGTCCTCCAAAAACTGTGTGTATCAATTTGGCTGGGCCATGATTACCGATATTATGTGATTGTCCACCATTTTGTCATCTGATGTGGTTTTTCTATGTGTTGAAAATCCTACCTCTATGATGTTAATGAGGGAGGATGGGCAGTAGTTGTGCTAGTGAGGCAGGATTCAATCTACAAGATTGGATTGTGTTTTCAGGCAGTCTCTTGAGATATAAAAGAGAGAAGTGAGCAGGGAGACAGGAGGACTTCGTACCACCAAGAAAGCAGTGCTGGGAGCAGAGCGCATCCTTTGGACCTTGAGTCCCTGTGCAGAGAAGCTGTTAGTACAGGGGAAGATTTATGAGAAGGCCAACAGAGAGAGAAAGGCTTCCCCTGGAGCTGACTCCCTGAGTTTGGACTTTTAGCCTACTGGACTGTGAGAAAATAAACTTCTTTTTGTTAAAGCCATCCACTTGTGGTATTCCTATTATAGCAGCAGTAGATAACTAAGACAAAACCCTATGGGGCAATTCTATTTTGTCACGTTGGGTTGCTGTGAATTGAAATCGACTTGACAGCAACTAATAGCAACAACAAATATAATTATTAGGTTAAGACTTACGTACTTTTTAAGAGGTTGCTATGCCTTGCCAAATTGCCTTGCAAAAGATTTTCATCAACTTATACTCTTACCACTATTACAAAAGAATGTGTATTTTCTCACTGTGGAGTAAAGAATTACTTTACTGCAAGTAATTTGGCCTTTGTTCTTTCCTGAGAGACAACTCTAAACCCTTGGAATTTCCTAAGTATATAAAGTACCTTTGTTATCTAGACCTTTAGATCACAGCTGAGGGTTTGTACTAATGGGTTGCGGCTGTCCCAGCCAGAGAGATCACCACGTGGGCTGATATTAGCTGACCTCAGTGGGGGGATAGGGGCTGATCCAATCGGTCAGGACTATGTAACAAAACAAACAAAAAAAAAACCCAGTGCCATCAATTAGATTCCGAAGCCAATAAAAGCTCTGGAAATAGAAACTACCTGGGCTTCCTGGTTGGTGAACAATTCATATGAGAGGGTAGTATGTCCTTTGGGACACGGAGGCTATGAGCTGAAAACTCCCAGACCTTGTTCTATATGTCTCTTCGTCTGTATCCTTTTTGCCATAATAGAGCTGTAATCATAAGTACTGTATAGCACTTATGATTGTGAATCATTCCAGCAAATTATTGAACCCAAAGGAGTAGTGGGAGTCAGCAGGTTAGAAGTGAGGGAGTTGGGGTCTCCTGAGCTTGTGGCTGGCATTCTGAAGGGGTAGAGGGAAACCCCTGAATTTGTAACCAGCAGGTCAGAAGTGAGAGAACCTAGGGGGTCCTGAGCTTGTGACTGGGATCCTGATGAGTAAAGGAAAATCTTGGATTTTCCTTTAACTTGTGAGATCCGACCTAGCTCTGGGTAGCTAGGGTCAGAGAAGTGCTGCATGAGCAGCTGGTGTCAGAATTAAATTGATGAGAAAAAGTATAGATTTTTATTTATTTCATTTGAGACATCCATATGGTACATTTACCAACTCAATGACATGGGCATTTCATAGGTTAGGAAGCCCTGGTAGTATAGTGGTTAAGTGCTATGGCTGCCAATCAAAAGGCTGGCAGTTTGAATCTGCCAGGTGCTTCCTGGAAACCATGTGGGGCAGTTCTACTCTGCCCTGTAGGGTCGCTATGAGTCAGAATTAACTTGACGGCAATGGGTTTGGTTTTTTGTGCTTTTGATAGGCTAAAAAAAAAAACCTTGATAGATGAAAAATAGCATCTCAGTGTTATTACTTATATTTCTTTAAATATTTCTAAAGTTGATCATATTTTCATTTCCCTATTGGCCATTTGGAAACCCTGGTGGTGTAGTGGTTAAGTGCTACAGCTGCTAACCAAAGGGTCGGCAGTTCAAATCCACCAGGCGCTCTTTGGAAACTCTATGGGGCAGTTCTACTCTGTCCTATAGGGTGGCTATGAGTTGGAATTGACTCAACCGCGCTGGGTTTGGTTTTTTTTTATTGGCCATTTGTATTAACTTTTTCCTTTGCTCATATTTCTGTTAGGTAATATTTTTTCTTGTTGACTTGAAGATCTCACTATACATTAGACTAAAAAACCTACCCACTGCTGCTGAGTCATACGCTAGACTAGGCAAAAGGAATTTACAGAATTTCTAAAAAAGATACTTTTATTCATTCTTGTTTTGGAAGGCCAAAATTTTAAATCTTATCCCCAACACATACAAGCAAATTCCTAGAATTCTACCAAGAAAAAATGCGTATTGCTAGGACATGATGATTCAAAAGGCTGTGTTTGCTGCTCTCAAAATCGAATTCAAAAGACAGTTGTACAAAGGATTTGTTTGAACATAATTTCTAACAGTCATTTCAAATTCAGTTATTTATTGGCAATGAAAATCAAGGTAAACCAAAGAGCGCAAAACTAGTTTATGTCTCCATACATGCTGCTTTCAGCTTATATTCCCTGTGAATTCTTCTTTTGTACTCTAAAATTGTAGTATATAATCTCCTCTCCGTATCATTTACAGAAAAGAACTGGAACTCACAAAGTAAATTAGCACAACAGTGTGCTCCCTTTGTGAAAGTCACATCACTACCTGTGTCCCCAGTTATGCTTTAATTAGGTACTCCACATCACATCAAGGAGAGAAAGCCATCCTCAATTAATGGCTTTCCATTGTTTCCTGAGAAACATGGTAAATTCAGACACCTACTCAACTACATCTCTAGGTGTTCATTATTCCAGAGGCTCTAAAGAATATGAAGCACAGGCAGAGGATGACTTTCTTCATTCTCACTGAGCCTAGAAAATAAATAAGTGCCACCCTTCCAGGTTTGCAGAGAAGAGTCAAATAGATCAGAAGTAAAACATACGTAGGTTCATTGCCATTGTATAAATTTTTTGTTGTTGTTAATTTTTATCTTGCTTTATTGCCATTGCATAGTTTTTTTTGTTGTTGTTGTTAATGTTTATCTTGGTTTATTTCCATTATATAGAATTTATGTTAAATTTTTTATTTATTGAGGATGTGATGCAATATATACAGACTTCCTGAATATAGAAACGATGACTAGGGACTTAGGCTTAAATTCGGGGTTGTAAAGAAACAGACCTAAAACAGAATTTCTTATTAAATGCAAAAAGAACACACCTCAAGGAGAGAGGAATCCTCTTACTTGATCAGTTCTCCTCTTGCCTTCATCCAGAGGAGAGCCCGAGCTATTTACTCAATGTGTATGTCTGTGACACAACATTCTGCTCGGAAAAGCAGCGTAAAATCATTTACCCAGGTCAGGCCACAATTAATGCAAGTTGAAAAATAAAAGTGCAGATGTCTTCTTTCCCTAACTCTAATTATCTCCCCGGGCTAAGAGCATGAGATGGTGCCAAACCTTTGTATAACATCAGAATACGGAGGTATATAAAATCCTGTCTTGTTCGTATGTTCACTATGTGCTTCATGAGGCTGTCGTATTTCCTAATCAGATTGTAAACTCCTTTTGGGCAGGGAATTTAATCTCATAATCTTCTTGTACCCCTTACAGCAGAAATGCAATGAATACTTGTTTATAGATTTCCTTGCAAGCTTTGAGAAACGAGCTATAAATACCTAAAACAAGTGTGCAACACAATTTATTCGTAATAAAACAGATAGTGCCTTGAAGAAGACATTATAAACTCTATGTAGAATTCTGCGAGACAAGATTTATTTGAAACTAATTAAAGACATGATTAATAGTTTTCATAAAAATATTGAATTGCCTCTCAAAACAGGCCTTTATATATTCTGTGTAAAGGAGGCCTGGTGGCAAAACGGTTAAGCAGTCAGCTGCTAACCAAAAGGTCAGTGGTTTGAACCCACCAGCCACTCCCGGGGAAAAGATCTGATGATCCGCTCCCATAAAGATTGTTAGTTGTTGTTGTTGTTCAGTGCCGTTGAGTCTGTTCCGACTCATACCGACCCTATGCGCAACAGAACGAAACACTGCCCGGTCCTGCACCATCCTTACAATCGTTGTTATGCTTGAGCTCATTGTTGCAGCCACTGTGTCAATCCACCTCTTTGAGGGTCTTCCTCTTTTCCGCTGACCCTGTCCCTGTACTCTGCCAAGCATGATGTCCTTCTCCAGGGACTGATCTCTCCTGACAACATGTCCGAAGTATGTAAGACGAAGTCTTGCCATCCTTGCTTCTAAGGAGTGTTCTGTTTGTATTTCTTCTAAGACAGATTTGTTCGTTCTTTTGGCAGTCCATGGTATATTCAATATTCTTCACCAACACCACAATTCAAAGGCGTCGACTCATCTTTGGTCCTCCTTATTCATTGTCCAGCTTTCACATGCATATGACGCGATTGAAAATACCATGGCTTGGGTCAGGGGCACCTTAGTCTTCAGGGTGACATCTTTGCTCTTCAACACTTTGAAGAGGTCCTTTGCAGCAGATTTGCCCAAAGCAATGCGTCTTTTGATTTCTCGACTGCTGCTTCCATGGCTGTTGATTGTGGATCCAAGTAAAATGAAATCCTTGACAACTTGAATTTTTTCTCCGTTTATCATGATGTTGCTCATTGGTCCAGTTGTGAGGATTTTTGTTTTCTTTATGTTGAGATGTAATCCATACTGAAGGCTGTGGTGTTTGATATTCATTAGTAAGTGCTTCAAGTCCTTTTCACTTTCAGCAAGCAAGGTTGTGTCATCTGCATAACGCAGGTTGTTAATGAGTCTTCCTCCAATCTTGATGCCCCGTTCTTCTTCATATAGTCCAGCTTCTCGTATTATTTGTTCAGCATGCAGATTAAAGAGGTATGATGAAAGAATACAACCCTGATGCACACCTTTCCTGACTTTAAAACCATCAGTATCCCCTTGTTCTGTCTGAACAACTGCCTCTTGATCTATGTAAAGGTTCCTCATGAGCACAATTAAGCGTTCTAGAATTCCCATCCTTTGCAGTGTTATCCATAGTTTGTTATGATCCACACAGTCGAATGCCTTTGCATAATCAATAAAACACAGGTAAACATCCTTCTGGTATTCTCTGCTTTCAGCCAGGATCCATCTGACATCAGCAATGATATCCCTGGTTCCAGGTCCTCTTCTGAAACTGGCCTGAATTTCTGGCAGTTCCCTGTCGATGTACTGCTGCAGCCGTTTTTGAATGATCTTCAGCAGAATTTTGCTTGCTTGTGATATTAACGATATTGTTCTATAATTTCCACATTCAGTTGGATCACCTTTCTTGGGAATAGGCATAAATATGGATCTCTTCCAGTCAGTTGGCCAGGAAGCTGTCTTCCATATTTCTTGGCATAGAGGAGTGAGCACTTCCAGCGCTGCATCAGTTTGTTGAAACATCTCAACTGATGTTCCATCAGTTCCTCGAGCCTTGTTTTTCGCTAACGCCTTCAGAGCAGCTTGGACTTCTTCCTTCAGTACCATCGGTCCCTGATTATATGCCACCTCTTGAAATGGTTGAATATTGACTAATTCTTTTTGTATAATGACTCTGTGTGTTCCTTCCATCTTCTTTTGATGCTTCCTACATCATTTAATATTTTCCCCATGGAATCCTTCACTATTGCAACTCGAGGCTTGAATTTTTTCTTCAGTTCTTTCAGCTTGAGAAATGCCGAGTGTGTTCTTCCCTTTTGGTTTTCCATCTCCAGCGCTTTACACATGTCATCATAATACTGTATTTTGTCTTCTCGAGAGGCCCTTTGAAATCTTCAGTTCAGTTCTCTTACTTCATCAATTCTTCCTTTTGCTTTAGCTGCTCGACCCTCAAGAGTAAGTTTCAGAGTCTCCTCTGACATCCACCTTGGTCTTTTCTTTCTTTCCTGTCTTTTCAGTGACCTATTGCTTTCTTCACAGATGATGTCCTTGATGTCATTCCACAACTCATCTGGTCTGCGGTCGCTAGTGTTCAATGCATCAAATCTATTCTTGAGATGGTCTCTAAATTCAGGAGGGATATACTCAAGGTTATATTTTGGCTTTTGTGGACTTGCTCTGATTTTCTTCAGTTTCAGCTTGAACTTGCAGATGAGCAATTGATGGTCTGTTCCACAGTTGGCCTCTGGCCTTGTTCTGACTGATGATATTGAGCTTTTCCATCATCTCTTTCCACAGATGTAGTCAATTTGATTCCTGTGTGTTCCATTTGGTGAGGCCCATGTGTATGGTCACTGTTTATGTTGGTGAAAGAAGGTATTTGCAATGAAGAAGGTGTTGGTCTTGCAAAATTCTATCATTCGGTCTCTGACATTGTTTCTATCACCAAGGCCATATTTTGCAACTACTGATCCTTCTTTTTTGTTTCCAACTTTTGCATCCCAATTGCCAGTAAGTATCAATGCGTCTTGGTTGCATGTTCGATCAATGTCAGACTCAGCAGCTGATAAAACCCTTCTATTTCTTCATCTTTGGCCCTAGTGGTTGGTGCGTAAATTTGAATAATAGTCGTATTAACTGGTCTTCCTTGTAGGTGTATGGATATTATCCTATCACTGACAGCGTTGTACTTCAGGATAGATCTTGAAATGTTCTTTTTGACGATGAATGCAACACCATTCCTCTTCGAGTTGTCATTCCCAGCATAGTAGATTGTCCAATTCAAAATGGCCAATACCAGTTCATTTCAGCTCACTAATGCCTACGATATCGATGTTTATTCATTCCATTTCATTTTAGACTATTTCCAATTTTCCTAGATTCATACTCCCCCCCCGCCCAGCTCCCCCTGCATAAAGATTACAGCCTCGGAAACCCTTTCGGGGAGTTCTACTCTGTCCCATAGGGTCACTATGAGTTGGAATTGACTCAATGGCGTATAATAGCAATATATTCTGTGTGTGTATGAATGTATGTGTATTCCCTATCATGGTTGAAAATCAGTTTTAGTCCCAGATGTGATAAATAATAAAGGACAATAGAAACACAGTGTAACAGTTTTGTTTGTTCCTGCATGAAAGGCTATTATTAGATACATCTCTAAAGCTGAACTGGAACTTCAAGTTTTGTCAGCCTCCCTCTTAAAAGACATCCTTTTACATTCAGAGGACTCAAGAATGTCCAAGTTCCTGAAATGTACACACACACACACACACACACACACACACACGCACACAGATACCATAGTTTCCAGGTAACATTAAAATGATTAAAAGACATCAAGTTTTTTTTACTGCACGCATTTTTTTTTAGAACTGTTTCATTTAGATGGCTATATAAATAAGTAATAATTTGAAGTTTTCATAATGGTTTGCATTAATGTCATTATCCTACACAAACATTTAATAACGGATAAAGAAGTAAAATGCTTTGTTAAATGTATAGTAGTCTTGGATTTTAAGAACAATTTTTCATGCTTCTCTATTGGATTTCTGACTGAACACGAAGTTCTGGACTCATGTAGTTCAAATAGGAAGACAGAGTTTTATTTGTGTTGGTAACTCCGGCTTTGCAAAATGTTTTATCTGCAAGTTAGCCATTCCTTGAAGAAATTAACATATTTTTTACTCAAGATTGGTTAAATGATCTAAAATATGATGGTTTTAGAAGAATTATTACAACTGGGAGAGGGGGATGTTCATGGTATATTAAATGAAGAAAGGAAGTTACAATAATAGTATTTGTGGTATAGTACTAATTTTTAAAAAAGCTTTATATGTGCGTATACAATTGACTTATACATAATTGTAAGACTATGCCGTCATGTTATCAATGGTTCTTTAGTCGGAGGGATTATAAGGTCTTTAAATTTTATTCTTTTTTTGCTTTTCTACATGTCCTTAATTTTCTATACTAATTTTGTATTTGATTTAAAATTTGGTTAAAAAAAAGATTTAGAATAGAGTTCACATAAAAAAAAGTTTTTGTATTCAAATGTCTCCAACACGAAGCCTATTTACCTGATCACTGCAGGTCAGGGCTCTTTGAGATACTACTTTTGCTCTCTGCTGAGAAAGAGATAGCAATGTTCCAGTTAGACCTGAACTATCTGTTGCCAAGGGACAGTCTTAGGTGAATGTCAGAATCAACAAAACACACCAGTTTGGCTGATTTCCTTAGCAACCCTATTAAAAAAAACCAAAACCAAACCCGTTGCTGTCGAGTTGATTCCGACTTATAATGAGCCTATTGGATAGAATAAAACTGCCCCGTAAGGTTTCCAAGGAGCGGCTCATGGATTCAAACTGACGACCTTTTGGTTGGCAGCTGAGCTCTTAACCACTACACCACCAGGGCTCCTTCTTTAGCACTAAAAAAACTAGGTTAGCTAAAATACTGTTTTTCTTGAAGTGATTAAAATACATTAGATTCTATCACAGGATTTCTGAAACCAAAACATCAGATGGAAAAAGGATGACACAAGGACAAAATATCAGATAGCTAGATACATTTTTTATTCCTTTACAACCATTTATTTTGGTTCTTCACATTATAGAGCTCTTTCTATGGAAATGGTTCTCAATCGTCATTAAGCACATAAGTCCTGAAGGATCCAACATGGCTTCTAAAAGTAACTAATTTTCAGTGGGGCAAGGGAGCAAGCCTCCTATAGTGCAAATCAGAATCAGGGAGAGGCATTTTACTTTGATAAAAATACTCCTAGATGGTTCTAATATCCCCTCACATTGAGAACCACTGCTCTATAATACGGTTGATTTTTGTTATTCTCAGTAGTTATGTTTATAAAGCCACTGTGAGTGCTGAATTAGTGAACACTGAGTACTAATGGAGCCTCTGGTCACAATATTTCCATCAATCAATCAATGCATAGCCTTGTTTTATGTGTGTTTCTTACTTAATATACATTGCTGATTCATAACATCAAACTCAGTGCCAACAGCACTGTAGCTCATGCCTGAATGAAGCTTATCTAACACTTACTTTCTCTATAAGGCACATCACAGCCTTTTGGTGCTTAGCAACACTAGACAACGTTTCAGCACTATGCTCAGAGCCCATTTTAAACAGCAAAATCGCTAACAAAACACAGAAGAATGCAAAAAACATGGCACTAAATAGGCTGGGAAAAGGACATTTACTTACAGTATGGAGCTGAAAGAAGGAGGCAGAGTGTCACCTTGTTTCACATCAGCTGAGAACATGCTTAGTGGGTGACTCAAAATTTTCACCATTCTGTGCATGTCCGTGAATGACCGTGAAAGCACTGTGAATATTGATTTTGGGGTCACAAATTTTAGTGAGTAGATAGATTCATGAATATAGTCCTTGATTAATGAGGATCAACTGTATTTTGCTACTTCATATTGAATGTTTAAATCAACATCACAGGCAACTATAAAAAGCTTTACTACATTCTGCTAAACATTGTTATTGCTACCTAGCCTCCGTTCCCCCTTTCTCCCTTCCTAAATGTACCCTTTCTTTCATGTTTCCAAAGCCCATGTGCTTCAGGGAATGTTGACTTGATCTCCACCTTCAGGGATAGGCCTGAGTAGTATAAGGGTAATCTCAACTCCTTGCAACAGTGGTTGGTCTAGGAATTCGGCTGTGGCATTTCCTTGGCCAAAGGACTAGTTTAGGGAGGATCAGGAGAGCCAGTCTGAGCCAATGAGACTTCAGGGAAAGTTTGCAGGGGGCTGCCGGGAAGGAAATTTTCTTGCTGTTAGGGGAAAGCCACCAAAAGAGACATGTTCTCTTTCTCTGGAAGTCATTGTGTGCACTTGTATAGCCCAGGACTTTTAGAGCCTCTCTCCCAGTGAAGGAAGCTGGCCCAAGAATGAAACAGCTTAGAGAGGAGGACACAACTGAAGGACTGCAGGGGCTGAACCAGCCCTGAAACCCTCCCTCCTTCTAAAGTACAAGGTGAATACCCTTCAGCCAGTTGGGGTAAAATATTCCATTTCTTACAGCTGAAAGCATACTAATACTGATAAACATAAATAATATTGAAGAATTCTTCAAAATGTAAGTATATCATCTCACTTATCACACTTAGAGCCCTGGCGGCGCAGTGGTTAAAAGTACAGTTGTTAACCAAAAGGTAGGCAGTTCGTATCCACCAGTGACTCCTTGGAGACACTATGGGGCAGTTAGTTCTACCCTGTCCTATAGGGTCACTATGAATCCGAATCCATTAAACGGCAATGGGTTTGGTTGTTGTCACACTTACCATGATTTGAGTGTGAACTGAGTTTCATTTCATAGATTGAAATGAACATGGAAAGAAAAGTTACTTCAGTCTCTGTAACTATTGATTTAAGTTAATCGCCTTAAATAGCATCTTAAATATTAATTTTAAATGTTTCCATTAAATACAGCACAATAATATGGCTGGGTTATAAAAGTCATACGAAGGCTTTTAGCATTCATCTTTAAAATAACGATCTTAAAAGAAATCTCAATAATGGGATTTGTGCTTAAACTATGTTTTACGTATATCCTTGAGATCTAGTATTAAAATATCAGTGCTGATAAGAACTGATTAAAATATACTTCTTTGTGAATAATTTATATATCATATAATCAAATTGAAGAATTACACTGAAGAGAAATTTCAATAACTATAGTATCAATGTAAAATAATCCTTATTGGTGCCTTTTCAGATAATGAATTAATTCCTTTAAGTTTGTTGAAATATTAAAAAAAAAAAAAAACAATATTGAAACCATAAAAATAAAAGCAGGCTTTTTTTTTTTTCTAGTGAACTCACCATTTTCCTCTTTGACAAAATGATTTCACTCTGTTCTGCAGCTTGTTTATCAAATCAGTACCTTTAGGTCATGGGGAAGGGGAGATGATGAAAAACAAGTACAAGGTAGTTACATGATTATTTTGGGGAGGGTAGGAGAAAATATTAGGAGAAATATAACAGCATTGAAAATAAACGCTTTTGAAAATTATTTAGGTGCCAAAGTAATTGTGGAAAACCAGTCTTACACCTTCGTAGAAAAATTTTCTGCCCTTCAAAGGTGCTTATTTTGGGGCTTCTGCTTTCTCTACATTAAACTTGGCGATACTTATCTTGCAGACTACAGATCCACAGGCAGTTTGCCATCCATCTTCCATTACTTACTTATATCAAATTTGCTAGATTCATACATTCCTACATATTATTATAGCATGTGGCCACAGGGGAAGTATTCAGGATAGCTAAATATTGAATAAAACACCAAAAACCAAACCTACTGCTGTTGAGTTGATTCCAACTCATGACCTATATATCTATAGGACAGAGTAGAACTGCCCTGTGGAGTTTCCAAGGAGCATCTGGCAAATTCAAACTGCCGACCTTTTGGTTAGCAGCCATAGCACTTAACCACTACACTACCAGGGTTTCCAAATATTGAATATCTGGGTTTAAATTGATTTCTATTTTGCTGACATAAAAAAAAGTGGGAAAAAAAATAGCTGACTTAAAAGACAAAGCTCTTAAACTAAAGAAAATGATTAAATTAACTCTATTCTTTTTTGTAGTTGGAGATCATGTTTGAGATTTTAGAATGGAAGACAGTATCTGAGGAGGTCTAAACAATAATATGAGCTGATTTGTAGGCTCTATTTCTAAAAGTCTAAAACCATTTTAATCCAATATGACTTTGTTTTGGGAAATCTTATAAATAAAATATTTAAATAAATGAAATTTTGAGTGAAATAAAATATCTGGATATATTACTATCTTAGAATATAACCATGATAGATTTATCTGAGGGGGCGGGGAAAGAAAAAAATGTACTGAATAAATTTCTCTCAGTATTGCGTAACAGATTAAAGTTCGTTGTTCAATTTAAATGGATTTGAAGTTATTGAACATGAGGAACTGCTATGAAGTTCCACCTTTTCATATCAAAATGATAACATTAGGCATTCATACTCATGAGAACCAGATTGGGCAGAGAGAAAGCTACGTGATCCAGGCAGAAACACTTTAGAAGAAGGGTTATGAAGAAAAGAAACCTGACTACATGTGTAAGATAAGTGCTGCCTCAGCTCTGCTCTTAGAGGTGGTAAGTTTATTAATAATGGGATGATAATTGGGTCCTTTGTGGCGGGTTTATTATACCACTTAATACTTTTTAACTGAAACCTTGAAATGTCTGCTCAGTTTTCCTAAAACTTAGAAGCTACTTCAATTAAAAAAAAAAAAAAACTTACCAATGAACTTGACTGACAATAGATACACGATAAATTTATTCAATTCCCCTGAGTGAATTCAGAGGTAAAATTTTCAAGATATACAGCAATGTGGATCTGGGTATTTGAAATTTGAAGAAACTCCTGGGAATCTTATGATGCCTGATGGTTCTATTTTGGTCCAGTTAAGAAATAGGAGAAAGCCCTTGAAAAGTCTGTATTTCTTCAGAAGAAAATTGAAGTCTAAAAGTTTGACAAAAGTAGAAAGCTACTAGCCAACTATAATGAAACAATATAGGATTTTATGTAATAAAATAATTTTTAATATTTTGACAAATGATATTTCGGTTAGGTTTAAAGTCCATCTACTGGCTAAAATCCATTATAGTTTTGTCTGTTCATTCGACAAATATTTATTGAATGCTTATTGTGTGCTAAGCAGTATTCTGAGCTCTGGGAATAGAGAACTGAACAAACAAGATCCCTGTCTCATGGAACTTAATTAATAAAAATTAATTGGCACTTGTGTATGTATATAATAATTTGTAACTTAAACAAAGATTTGTGATGCAATGTATCAAAGAAAATGAAAACAAACAAGTATTAAAATGTCTTTTAAACTTCACCCTTTTGAATAGACACCATTTTGGTGTGTTCATATTCCTTGCTAGGAATAACAGAAACCAGTTTATTAATAAACACTGCCTGGATGGTGGACAAAACTATAATATCCCATATCTTGGTATAATGCAAATGTCATAAAATAAGAATTATTAAAACTGACTGATAACTATATAGTTTAAAATATACTTAGAAAATGTCTCTCATATAGATGGGTATTGGTTTAAATTGTTCAGAATTCCAGATTTTTTAGTGTTTCTTCCTTTCTTCCTTCCATTCTTTCTCCCTTTCTCTTAACCCCCTGCCACCCTTCACTTCCTATTGGAGTAATACCCTTTCCTAGTCAGAAGTCTTGTGAAACTAGCAATTAAAAAACTGTCTTCGGTTGGATTCTTTAGAGAAGCAAAACCAGTGAAGCATGTATGTCATTGTTGTTAGGTGCCATCGAGTCAAATCCGACTCATACGACCCTATAGGACAAAGTAGAACTGCCAAAATAGAGGTTCCAAGGAGTGGCTGGTGATTCAAACTGCTGACCTTTTGGTTAGCAGTCGAGCTCTTAACCATTGCACCACAAGGGCCCCATATATGTATATATATATGTAGAGAGAGAGAGAGATTTATCTCAAAGAAATGGCTCACGTGGTTGTAGAGGCTGACAAGTCACGAGTCCATGGGTCAGGCTGAAGGCTGAAGCATCTCCTTTCTCCTGACTCACATAGTGGCAGGGGCTGATGAACCCAAGATCAGCAGGTAAAATGGTAGGCTGCTGGCTCACACAATGTGGAGGCTGATGAATCCCAAGATTGGCAGATAAGATGGCAGGCCACTGGTTCACAGGCTGCAGAGGCTAACAAATCCCAAGATTGGCAGGCAATATGGCAGACAGCTGGGTCAAATCCCAAGCAAGTTAGCTTTGCCAGAAGATCAATATATGTATTGGATGTAGGCCATACCTTTAGGAAAACTCCTCTTACAACTGATTGGCTGATCGCATCAAATCACATCATGGAGGATGACTACATGATTACATAACTGTCAAACCAGTGAGAATCATGGCCCAACCAAGTTGACACACAACCTCAACCATCACAAACACTAACTAAAAATAGAAGCTTAGTATTAAGTCATTCTCTTCTCCTTTTTCCCTGTCAAGTTTTCCTTTCTCTCCTACAGGATTAGTCACATTTTTCAAGGTTAACCTACTTACCCCTTATCCCTGGCACTCCTGCAACTTCACCTGTTTATAGTTACCTTAACCTTCAAGCCTTTTCCCAAAGCATTGCTGTAAATCTATCTTTTCTCCACTAGTTCAATAAATTATTTTTTTATTATTATAAAGTTTCTGAAATGAAATAGATGGCAAAATTCTTCCTAATGTGTCAGAGAATGGCTGTTGATTTTCCCATCTGCAGTCTGAACAAGATAAGCTTATAGCTACATTTCTTGTATTCATCTTCTTATGTAGTCATCTTTGTTCTCTGTGTATAAAGAATTGTGTATCGTTTTCTACCACTGGTGCAGATATAATTCTAACAGTGTTGCAAATTTTACAGAATTTTTCATTCTGCAATAATTTATTGACCAGGTACTACAAATTTATGCAGGACACTGTTTTAGACACTGGGGACATGGTAATGAACAAAATAGCTGTATTTTCTAATTTACTCATATTTATGTTTAGTAGTTTTTAGAAGATTATGTATTTCTGGTTAATGTTAGGATAAACCAACCAATGTCGACATTGCAGATTCTTTGCCCCCTCCCTTTTTTTTTAATTATTGATTTTATTTTTGATACAGCTCTTACCTGGGACATAAATAATTTTTTATGAAAAAAAAAACCATTTCACATTTATTAAATTTATAAAGTACACTGTTGAGGAGCCATGGTGTGACAGTGGTTGAGCTCACAGCTGCTAACCTAAAGGTTGGCTGTTCAAACCCACCCAGTTGCTTCTTGGGAGAAAGACCTGGTGGTCTACTTCAATAAAGATTACTGTCAATAAAACCCTATGGGGCAGTTCCACTCTGTCACATGAGGTCACTATGAGTCAGAATTGACTAGATGGCACCCATTAAAAACATTCTGTTATACTAACTAGACAGAGAGTGTATCTCAGTTTAATGTCCAACCATCTAAATCTAGAGTAACTAGAAAATACACGTGAACCTTCTTAAGAACTTTATTCACTATATTGAGATAATAATATTAGCATATAATTAGGAAACAAATTTAATCTTCTCCAAGCCCATGAAGATTTATGGGGAAGTAGGACATTACTCCCCCTTAGACATTATATTTTCCCCCTTCGTTATTCTAAACAACTTTCAAGATGAATCTGGCTCAAGAATGTAAGTGGTGGGCTTCCCAAAGGCTCCAACAAGTGTCTGCTTAACTGCAGAGGAAGGTTAACATGGGTATTGTTGGCATAGGGTGAAGGCTGAAGATGTGGCCCAAAACAAATCTCTTTCAAGTGTTACATTCTGTCTTTAAATGCCATGCAAACTGTTTTATTGTATCCACAATAGTTTCATGTTTGTTTTAATATAAAAACAATGTTTGAATTTCTTACCACTGATTAGCATTGTTGCTCCACAATATGATATGCTATGTTTCCACTCCAACTTCCTGGCACAGCTCCATGTGTTCAGGGCATCTGTGTATCCCCATTTGAGAATCACCAGAGTAGCATAACACAAGCTCTAACTGTTATCAAATTGTTGAAGAGATCCGATTTCATATTTTCTCATCTGTTAAACCTCCTGCTTTAGTCTGCACAGTGTTGCTGCAAAGATCAGAAGTCAATATATACAACTAGTTTATTCAACAATCTGAAGTTAGGTCAGGGTACAAATATGAAATGATTCTATTATTTTCTTTAATCACTGCTTTCAACTGTGCTCCAGTGATTCCCCTCTCCCCATTCCTTAGTAACAGCTTGGGCAGATCCCATAGCTTTCTGGTCACTTTCAGTGATTGCAATGTTCGTTCGGTCCAATTTAAAACTCTACCTTATATCCGTGTGCAATTTCACCTCCTTCTCATCCCTCCAGTTCCAGCAATTTCCACTTAAGGGAGCTGGATTGGGGAAGGAGTGGGATCAACTTTTTCACTTCCTCTCCTCTCTTTCTTTTGAATGGAGAAAGAGTGCAAATACCTGTAATTTAAAAGAGGCAGGTGTGGTCCTCTATTGTCTGTTACTGTTCCTCTAGCCCAGATCCATCAGTCTTCGGATCTATCACTTCTGGGTAGCAGCCAGCTAAATACTGAACCTCTCCTGGGATACATGTGCGTATTATTTCTAGGGGCAATGTTGGTGAGGGGCTTCCCAGGGAAATATATTCCGCCCCAGGAAACCTGCCTAACTCAGTCACTCTTGTCTCTTGTTCAACTGCTTTTAAAATCATCCCAGTTCCTTGCAACTTACTTTGGAAAAAAAATTCATTGTCATTGAGTCGATCCTGACTCAGGGCAACCCTATGGGACGGAGTAAAACTGCCCCATAGGGTTTCCAAGAAGCAGATGGTGCATTCGAACTGCCAAGCTTTTGGTTAGCAGCTGAGCCCTTAACCTCTGCACCATCAGGGCAAAATACACTGTGTTAATGAATGGATTGGAATCATGGATAGGTAGGATTGACAGAGCAAATATAGCAAAATATTAATGATTGTGTACCAGGTAGTGGGTATATAAATGTTCAATGTACAATTCTTTCAGCTTTTCTATAAGTTTGAAGTTTTTCTTAATAAAATGTTGGGGGCAATATATGCATGTGTTATCTGAAAAATAATATTAAGTTTGAAGAAAAAAATTCATCCCAGTTCCATCCCACATTCTACAACTCATAGCATTTTGATGTTGTATTCTTCTTACCTGGTGGCCTGTCCTGTCCTCTTGGATAGGGTGCCACCAAGATGGCTCAATTAAAGAGGCCTCTCACCACTGTGTTCCTTTGAATCTCACATATTTTGTCACAGTGAAATGTGGATGCAGGCTGCTAATCATAATCTCTCTGTCTTTCTCCTACAGTCTTTCTCTCTTTTCTTCCTGCTCTGGTATCCACAATGAGCTGATCAGCCCATCCTCAATCTCTGTGACAGATTCTCTTGTACCTACTTCTTTTTGCTTAGCTTAGGATGGGGAGGGAAAAAGCTCCCACCCTCTACAACAGAAAAGTTCTTGGCCTTTCACTCACCAGTCCTTGGCCCACTATCTTTGAATATAGACTTAAGTGGGTGCTGGAGTGATGGTTATAGAGGGCAAAGCCACTGTGGTCATCTCTTACAACTCAGAGGTTTCTGGGGCTTAGTTGCCTTGGGTGCTCCTTAGAGTAAGGGAGGACATAATGTCTCTTTGTTGTTTTGGGGGCCATGGTTGAAAACTCTGGGGCAACAGGAAAAGACCCCACTCAACATCCTGTTATATGCGCTAGAATTTGCTTGAAATGTACACATTTATGCAAATATAAGGCACTATTAGGCAGCAGAAACACCTGAGGTAGTTCAAGAGGGACAATTTTGTGGTTTATGTACTCATCAAGGGATAACAGCATAGTTATATAAAAAAAAAAAAGTTTTATTTCATTCTTATACCACCTGTGAAATGGTCCAACAAAGCTTGCTAGCTAGGCACTGAGTGAGCTACTGGTACTATTTCTTAGGGATATGAATAAGGAGTTGAGGGAGGGTTTTCCTTTCTCTGTACCCAGGCCATGTATTTAGAGCCTTCCTCTGAATTCAAAGGGAGATATTATTGATTGTTTAATTTATTCCTATTGTTTGTTTTAACACAGAGATATAGAGGATAGTCTTACACCCTTCAAGTGTGCTTGTAATATTCACATTAAACTATAATCCCTGTACCAGAGATATTTCATAGCACTGAAGATTCTGTGTTACCATTTAATGGCGTCAGATGTATATGGGCCAATCACATGCCCAGAAGCCTGGGGAGTTTGTCCACCAGACTGCTGAGTAGGTTGGCACCAGCTCTTCCTCCACTATTGGCTTCAGTGTGCCAAAAGGAAGCTTTTTAGAGGGAGAAGGAAATTGACACACACCAAACATTATGCAATAGGTGAATTGAAGTCCCATAATGTCATACAGTGCTTCCTAATGTCACAGTAGTGAAGAAGCGGCTCTTTCTACCCAGCACCTGCCATCTGTTCTATCTCTATAGTGGGTTAAAGAATGCCCCTCCAAATTCATGTCCACCTAGAACCTCAGAACATGACCTTATTTGGAAATAGGATCTTTGCAGATGTAATTAGTTAAGGATCTCAAGATGAAATTGTCCTGGATTTAGAGGGAGGGTTATCCTAAATCCAATCACTGATGTCCTTATAAGGAAATTAGAAGGTAATGTAAAGATAGCAGAGATTGAACCGTTGTGTTCTCTAGTCAAGGAACACCAGAGATTTCTGGCAATCACCAGAAGCTAGGAGAGAGGCCTGAAACGGTTTCTCGCTCAGATCCTCCAGAAGGAATGAACTCTGCTGACACCTTGATGTCAGGCTTCTGGCTTCCTGAACTGTGAGAGGATAAATTTCTGTTGTTTCAGTTCGTGATCATTTGTTATGGCAGTCCTAGGAAACCAATGTAATGCCTATTCCTAAAATGAAAAAAAAAAAAAAAATGAAGCCCTCTCAAAAGTCTGCTGCCTCTAGTGTGTGTTCACTTCATCAACGGCACAGCCTTCCCACAGCAATCCTGAGCCCAAAGCTCATCCCAGCCTAAAGTAATCTCGTAAAGAAGGTGTGCAAGAAATATTGCTTTTCTTTATATTCTTAAATCTACTTCCATCTCCCATTCTACCAAGCAAGAGGAAATTCTACCTGTCTCCACGAATGAAGTGCTGTGTGGAGGTACTGGGGTTCTTACACAGAGCAAATAATGGAGGAGTCTTGCCAGGTTTTGCCCTTGCTGGTCACTGTTGGGAGGAGCTCTGGTGTGCAGTGGTTAAAGCGCTCAGCAGCCAACCAAAAGGTCGGTGGTTCGAACCCACCAGCCGTTCTGCGGGAGAAAGTTGTGGCAGCCTGCTTCTGCAAAGATTACAGCCTTGGAAACTCCATGGGACAGTTCTGTCCTGTTCTATAGGATTGCTATGAATTGGAATTGACTCAATGGCAACAAGTTTTGCTTTTTGGTTTTGGTCACTGTTGAGTTGCCATAGTCCAAGGCTACAGGATTCTGTAAGTATTGTTAGTTTGCTGAGTCTGTGTCAAGTTAGGGGCATAAGAATCCGTGCTAAGAATGAAAAATTGGGGCCTAAGGTCTTGCTTCCACAAGGCTATGCCAGGGAGTAGAATGTGGGCTCTTACCATACTCACACTACCAACACCCCTTTCCTTTGCAGTTTTGGGCAATCTCTTTTCTTTTCCCTACTACTCTCTTTTCCTCGCCCTTCAGAGACAGTTATCATAAACACCTTAATGAATTTAGGCCAGAGTAACTAACCTGTGGCTGGTAGAAGTTTTTGGTTTTGTCTCACACAGTGCTGGTTTTGTTTGTTTTTAACCAAAACTAGTTACCAGCATTTAAAAATTAGATGAGTTCACATACAAATTAATAATTCTAGCTTCTCATGAAAATTTGGAAAATCTGGCATTTGTTAGAAGGCCACAATTGGCTGGAGCAGAGAAGGGCTGGAGCAGGGCTGGAGCAGGGAAGGTCTGCCCCTTAAGACAGCGATGATACTCCCACTCAGGCCCTGAGAGTCCACTCCACGGCTTTACAGCACCTACCTAACCTGCAGATAGATTTGACTTTGGAATTGTCTGCCATGATCTTTCAAAAGGCTAAGAAGAGGGACTCTTTTCGGGAATCTTATCCCTAGGCCATAAACAGAGATCAAGGTGAGGGACTACAAAGGATCTGATTATCTTTGCAGAAACTGGAAGGGAAACATCACAAAATAATACTACAATAAATTATCCCTTTATACTAACAATAACAATAAAAGTAGCTACCTTATACAGAGATTTCACGATAGCCTAGGCTTGTCACAGAAGTGATGCCATTTAATTCTTACAGAAACTTGTGTGAGGTAGGGGCTATTTACCTATTTTACAGATGAGAATACTGAGGTTCAGAGTCACAAAGAACCCAGGTCTATATGACTCTTTGCTACTAGGTTACACTGCCTTGCCTATGATAGATCATAGTGGCCAATCTTCATGACATCAGATGTTGGATTAAAGAAGTCAAGTCACCTTGGCACTATTGACAAGTACTAGTTACTACCTACCTACCTGCCTACACACACACACACACACACACACACACACACACACACACACGCTTTTCAATGGAGGCTATTTTCTAAGCATCTCCTGAAATCAGGATATGGCATCATGCTTTTACAAGTAGCAGTTATTCAATAGATATGCTGATTTTGTTTGTCCTGGGAACTTGCCTTAAATTTTACTGAGTGTGTGTACATGTATTTGAATGTGAATTGAGGGGGGACTGCGTGTGTGAGGGGGGACATGAAGGTAGAAGGAGCTGAGGAAGGAGAATACAACTCCTGATGCCACCTGTGGTGGACCACAGAAATTGCTGAAAAGATAAATAAGAGAAATCCTACAGAGTATTTTTCGAAAAATATAAAATAGCTGCAGAAAAAGGAAGGCTTACAATGAGTAAAATTGCTTTGTTTTGTTCTATTTTTCCTTTCTTTTGGTAAACACTCACAGAAATAGAAAGCTAATACGATTTGCTATTGTATTGGCAAGTTAATTGAGAATAAAGCCTTTAATTTGCGTGCTTATAGTCTAATAAATTTCACATTGTCTAATAAACAAAAATTACATGTTATAAGCATTTATTTATGTATTTTGAAATAATAATTGGTATTTCAAAAACATAACAAAAATTTCACTCATGAATTTAAGCTAAAATATGATGATTTATGCTAGAATTGAAGTTACTATTGTTTAATATTGCTTATTAGAAGAAATTAGATTGTGAAATAACAGATAAGGAGACTATAGATGTTGATGAAATTGTAATTTAATTTCTAGATGGGAAATTTCATGTCATTATCTTGTACAATAGTAGAGAACACCAAGCCAACTAATCTGATGACTTTCTAGTAGCTCTGGTGAGGTGATTTTAAAAGTGATAATGTTTTTTGATGGGGGGAAAAATAACAGATAAAAGAAACTATGTGAGAATTTTATTATATGAAAAAGTTTGTTAATTAATTTTACTGATTTGCTGATTTTTCATGACCTGAGATCATTCTCTGGCTTTCAGTAATGATTTGTAACCTAGCTTTTAAGCCCTACTGCATATCCTAAAGAAAAACAACAAGATGTATTGATGGGCAGTTTCTAGTTTTTTTACAGCTATTACTTAAAGTTTGAGACTGTTTATATAAGAAGATAATAGCTAAATGGCATTTACTAAGTTTAAGCTCTGAATTAAGGAATTATGTATACTATCATTTTATAGCTAAAACAGAGTCTTAAAGAGAAAAAATGACTTTCCTAAGGTCACCCAGCTTGTAAACAGCAGAGGTAGGTCCCAAACCCTGATCTCCTGAGATATTCTTTCTATTTTGGACACTTGCTCTCATTGGATTGGCTGCCCTTTGCCTAGTTTAATGCTAGTTTCATGCTAAGTAATGTTTTAACCCACTAATAGCATTGTATTTTGCTTGCTGTTATTGTTTTGTTTGCTACTCTTGGAGTATTGCCAATCTGGACACATTTATTAGAACTGTCAACAGAAGATATGTTAAATGACAACATTTGGTATTGCATCATGAAATTTCAGACTGTAGTAAACTCTACAGGATAAATGACAAGTTTCTTCAATAAAGAATCTCAAGGGAAAAAAAGTGGGAGTAGGTACCTATTGTTTAAAAGAGCCAGGAAACATACTACCAATGGATTGTTTTAAATTTGTTTGGATCCTAATTCAGACAAATCACTGAAGAAAAATTGTAAGATGATCAGGAAAATCTCAACAGTGCGTATATAATGACAGACACTAAGAAAACTGCTGCTAAGTTTTAGATATAATAATGAAATTGTTGAATGTTTAAATATTTTTTAAAATTTTATCCTTAGAGGTACATATTGAAAGAGATGAATAGATGTGACATCAAGGATTTCCTTTAAAATAATACCTTTGGGGATGGGGCGAGGTGGGGAATATAGAGGAAGATGATTTGTCTTGAGGTGATAATTGTTGAAAGTTGGTTCTGGATACACGGGTGTTCATTACACTGTTCTGTCTACTTTAGGCATGTTTGGTATACTTCGTAAAAGAATACATTGTTGAAAGATGAACCCAAAGTAGATCTTTATTTTGATTTGATATTGAATAACGTTTCACTTCAGGAAAGCCTTTGAAGAAGCCTGAAAGGGCCTTAAGGAGTACTGGTGCTACAGTGGTTAAAGCTATCCACTGCTAACCCAAAGGTCGTCGGAAGCGAGCGGCTCCTCGGGAGAAAGATGTGGCAGTCTGTAGTCCGCTTCCGTAGAGATTTACAGCCTTGAAAACCCTAAGGGGTCGCTATGAGTCAAAATCCACAAGAAGGCAGTGGCTTGGGATGGGAAAGGGCCTTAGAAGTAACCTAGTCCAATCTTCACACCCTCCCCTTTTCTTTTGAACACAAAGCAAGCAAACAAACCTTCAAGGCCAGAGATGAATACGTGACTTGCTCTTAAAGCAATGACTTCTAAGTTTAGAGAACAAGCAAACAGTGGGAGGGATTAGACCTATGGCCATTTCCTCGTGCTATCTCGTTTCTGCTGCTGTATTTTCCCTCGTCACCTGTTGTTATGATTTGCTTTTGTTTTTCAAAGCAGAATTATTACAAAATTTAATATTAAAAATGTCCGCACTGTTCCCTAGTGCGCCCCCCTCCCCCGTCCAGTTTCAAGCTAGGATAATCTCCCAAAGATTTCTAATCTTTCCTAAAATAAATCTTGCAGCATGGATGTAAAGATAAAAATGCCAGTTGACAGCATCTGGTCATCCTTCTTAAGTTTAAACTTGATTTTGCTAACTAGTTTTTTTTTTTAATGTGGTCAGGGAGTAGAAGAATCTATCCCTTTAATTTTCCTGCCCACGTGACAATGTTTTTGTTTTAGGGTAATTTCTAATGTACAAGAAATTCCGAGTTTGCGTCTGCGCCAACAGATACAGTAATGACCGTATTGACACTACTGGTTTTCAAAGCGCAGAAACTTCAGGTACCGCGAGAGAACAATTTGGGGATTTTCGAGTTCAAATTTGTCATTATTTTTCTGTGACTTAATTTTCTTAACAGTGTTGATATTGAGGACCTGAACTGAGCTACCTTTTTTTTAATTTAATTCCCAATGACATATTTCTCAGATTGTGTCTGAAGCATAAAACAAAGAATACGCTACATTCACACTCCTTAAATGGGGTTACGCGGCTTCGGCAAGCGTTTACTGCTGTACTGCGCCTGCGCAGCTGGTCCCCCCCATCCCCCCGCGCCGGCTTTTCCCGGTCCCGCTAGCAGGGGGCGCTGTGAGGTAATGAACAAGAAGAGTTCCCAGGGCTCTGGAACGCTGTGTAAAAGGGCGGCCGGCAGAGCGGGCTGAGAGCCATTCTATCCTCAACTGCCGTGGTCTCTATGGCCCTTTGTCCTCCAGCCTCCCCCGGGCGCTGGGCCTGTGGGCCTGGTTGCTAGGCGGAAACGGGGCGGTGGCGGAGGCCGCGGCGGCTGCCCGGGTGTTTGAAAAGCGGCTACGGAGGCGGCAAAAGGTCCTCGGGCGGCGGGCTCTCTACCTGCTCACAGGCCCGGCGGCAGAGCAGCCTTTGCCTTGGGTTGGGGCCGGGTTAAGGGCTGAGCTGGCGGCCCGCGGCAGGGGAGCCGGGCGCGCTGCAGGTAGCAGCGGCGTCAGGCCGCGGAGCAAGGCCCGAGCGTCAGGGGCCCGGGGCGGGCGGGCAGCAGGGCCGCTGCCGGGAGTCCTGCCTGGGGCCCCGGGCTTCCCGCGACTCACCCGCGCCCCTCTCCCCCCAGCAGACCCCGCCTGCGGGCCGGAGACAGCGACCATGGTCTCCAAGTCTGACCAACTGCTCATCGTTGTGTCCATCCTCGAAGGTGAGCGGCCCCGGGCTTGCTTTTGCAACTGCTGTTGCCAGAATTTTAAAAGAGTAGTGTGGGACCGAGGTTCTGTTAACTTTAAAAACCCTGTCATCTTTGCTTTTATGATTCCCAAAGACTTGTTCGCAGTTGTACGAAGTGAGGTTTGTTAGGCAATTGCTTTAAAAATCTCCCAAGGGAGCATGAGAGCTGATAGGGATAGGTGATATTTAACGTGACTAGCTGTAGCCCCAGAGAATCTAGAAAAAACAATTTCCTTCAGAAGCAGCATGCCGATGATTTTTATATATGAGCTGAAAGTACCTGGAAGACACGTTCTCTTCAGCCGCCTCCCGGTGATAGCATTTGTAACAACTTTGCCTTTGACTTGAATAAATGCTTCTCGGAATTTCAGAAGAATTTCGGAAGCCGTTTCCTTTACCAGTCTTAGGGAGGACTTAGATGACTGCAGTTGTTAACGTAGGCCTATTATACATATTTTGAATTTTTTTTTGTGGTTGAATGAGTGACATTTGTTTATTAAAGGCCTGAGTGTCCGGCCCTAAAGCTGAAAATATAAGACTGGTCCTGGTTCTAAAAGCTAACAGAATCATGGAGAATGTGTCAGCAAATCATCGTGATGTGGAAGGAGTAGCCACCTCTCACTGGGGAAGTTGGAGAAGGGTTACCAGAGGAAATGACATTTTAGGAATTTGCTAGGGGAAAAAAGGGCATTTCAGGCAAAAGGAAGAGCAAAAAGTATATAAGGTCTGGAAAGCAAGGCATGTTCTGAGGTTGCTTAAATTCTTTGTGATGGGAAAGCAGAGTGCAGGAAAGTGGAGAGCGTTGGACCTGATAGGTAGACTGAAGAAAGGTTATAAATAAAGTGGTAAGGAGCCATCATCTTGAGCAGGCCAGAGGCATGGCGATATCTTTGTTTTTTTTTTTCTTCTTCTAATGGGAAGGTATTTTGTGGAGAAGAAACATTGTTTGAATAAGGTCCCTGGGTGACCCTAATGGTTTACACTCTGCTACTAATGTGAAGGCTGATGGTTTGAACCCACCCAGTAGAACCTGAGGGAAAGAGGGAAAGACCAGTTGATTTACTGCTGTAAAGGTTACAGCCAAGAAACCCTTATGGAGAAGTTCTACTCTGTTACATGTGGGGTTTCCATGAGTCAGAATCGACTCTAAGTCAACGAGGTTTTTTTGTTTGCTTGTTTGTTTGGCATTGTTTGGAGGGTGAGGGGGAAAGGAACGTTGTAAACCTACTTTTTAAGTTTTTGTAAAAATTGGACATAAGACTGACCAGAAGCCATAAAGAGTCAGATATAGGGCGTTTTAACTGTTAGGTTGCTGATTGTTTAAAGACACAACACTAAAGTCTTCTTATAATTTGATGAACACGCTTTTGAATTAGAACTGTGCCCCAGGCTATGAAGAAATGGAAATATAAGGTACTGTCTCCCATCAAGGACCTAGAAGAGAGTCTGTCTACTTGAGGAGTTCAAATTACTATGCAGAAAACAATATGTTGGGATGTTTTATAATATTAAAAATACATGATACGGGCTATAAACATAGGTTTTGGGGTGGGATAGAGATGATGGCTGAAGTGCCTTGTGTGATACGTAAATCTTAGATTGGCTAGGATACAAGGAAAACCATTCCAGGCAATCGGACAACATAGGCCAATGTGGGAATGAGTATTGGGATTGGGGTTAGGAGAGTGTCATGGAACAGTGAAGAGGCCAGCAACATGACCAGGGTATAAGAGGATAACTATTTAGGAGTATCAGGGTGAGAAATAAGCCTCTGAAGGTAGAGTTAGTAAGGAGCACTGGTGGTGCAGTGGTTAAGTGCTTGGCTGCTAACCAGTTGTAAGGTCAACCGTTCGAACCCACCAGCTACTCTGAACGAGAAAGGTGTAGCAATCTGCGTAAATCTCTGTAAAGATTATAGCCTTGTAAATTTATGGTGCAGTTCTGCTCTGTTCTATAGGGTCTCTGTAAGTCCGAATTGACTCTATGGCAACGATTTTTTTTTCGTTTGTTTGTTTAGCTAGAGAAAGTAGGCCTTGGAAGGATCTTGAAAGCCAATCCAAGGAGTTTAGACTTAATTTGCTGAGGAATAAGGAGACAAAACCTATTGCTAAACTGGAGAGTGTTTTTTCACAGGGTTAGTTTAGTAACGTGCAGGCAAGAAAACCAGGAGTCAGGGATGTCAGTTAAAGCTTGTTGCCACAAACAAACATCAAAAATTGGCATGTGGTCCTCCGTCCAAACTGTTTCTCCTCTGTGTTTGTATTTCCATTTGTTGTCACCACTCTGTTGTTTTCAACCAAGAACCTGGTAGTCATCCTAGATTACTTCCCCATGCCCAGTTTCCAAATGGTCGCCAAGTATTGTTGATTTTATTTTCTGAGCAATAAAAACCCATTGCCATCGAGTCGATTCCAACTCGTAACAATGCTTTAGGACAGAGTAGAACTGTCCCATAGGGTTTTCAAGGCTGTAAATCTTTATGGAAGCTGACTCTCACACCTTTCTCCTTTGGAGCGGCTGGTGTGCTTGAACCTCCAGCCTTTCGGTTAGCAGTCGAGCGCTTAACCCCTGTGCCACCATGGCTCCTTTTCTAAACACCACCACCAGAAACCGCCTCCCCCTGCCAGGGCTGGTGACTGTGCAGTGTCACTATGACCCAGTGTGGGAGACCTACAGCAAGTGGTGGTGCCACAGGGAGCATTGGAACGCCTGCCAACTCCTGATTAAAATTACAGGGTCAGAGCAGGAGGTGAGGAGGGGCTGAGTGTCCATCAGGGACAACCATGGATACCACCAGTTCACCATAACCATGAAGGAGCTTGGGGGTGTGATGTGGACACTCACAGGTGTGGAATTGAGAGAAATGGAACTGATCTTGGATTCCAAGTTAAAGTGGCTGTTGATCCAGCAATTCCAAGAAACCCACCCAAAACTGAGAACGCCAGCACATCTAGCTTCCTCACCTTCAACCATCCAGACCACCAACAACAGCAGACTGATGGCTCTTACTAGCCTCCTCACCAGGTCCCTGCTCTGCACCATCCACTTTGTGCTCCTGACCTTTGTGAAGATGCGCTTGCTTGGTGGCCTACTCTGTGTCATAATGTGGCTGAATAGACTCACGGACCACCTGGGAGAAACTGAGGCAGCCTGACCAGGAGACCTGCAGCCCCCATGCCATTGATGCTGTGTCCAGAGACTGAGCCCTTCAGATTGGATGAGCCTTCCAACCTCCCACCAGGGCCCCTGCTGAGGGGAAAGTCCCCTGGTCCTGGCCTGGGAATACACTCTAGCTCCTGCCCTGCTCATGGCAACTCCCAGGGCCCTGACAAGGCCTCTGCCTTTTTCAACCTCCAGCTAAGGAGGGGATAAAGGAAAGGCTGTGGTGGTCCCCTTAGACCCTGTTTCCTTGATGGCACCTGTAATCTCACCTGTGTGTCTCCTCCCTGGTGCCCCCTTTCCTGGTGGCTCTAGGGTGGCTATACCAAAGATAATTGACTCTTAAACATTGTTCAGGATTCTGGCCAATAATGGATTTCAAATTCCAGGCCAACTACGAAGTACAAAAAAAAAACAAAACCTGTTGCCTTCGAGTCGATTCTGACTCAAAGCGACCCTACTGGACAGAGTAGAACAGCCCCATAGGATTTCCAAGGAGCAGCTGGTGGATTCAAACTGCCAACCTTTTGGTTAGCAGCTGGACACCTAGCGGTGGTGCCGCTAGGGCTCCATACAAAGTATAAAACTTGGAATAAAGCAACAAACTCCAGAGTGTGTCTCCCATGGGCAAAGATCCTCAAGGGCCGAGCATACAGAGATCTGCTGAGTCCACCTTCTGTTCATCTATACGTGGAGAAAGGGTTGCCTGAACATGGATGATTGAAGACAGTCTTGGACCGTCACTCAACTAGGGTCTTTTCTGTTTTCACTGTATGTTTCCTGTTAAAATCTTTGAATTAAAAAAAAAAAAAAAACCCAAAACAAATCTGTTGCCATTGAGTCGATTCCGACTCGTAATTACCCTATATAGTAGATGCTAAATAAAAACTTTTGTGAATGCCTTCCTTAGGGATTCTCATTATCTACCTGATCTTTTTAGTAGTCTGTTTCCTCAATGTTTGATTCATGTTTCTTATGAATCCTGAAGGTGAATGTATGCGAGTATGTTTTTGGGTAATTAATGGAATGTATGATAAGTCTGTCACCCATAACACGTCGATTTTAAAAACATACACTAAGTGATTCTCTTTGATTTTTATGCACTTCCAATTAATCTGTGTGGTCTTGTTCTTCCAGGTCGTCATTTCCCTAAACGTCCAAAGCATATGCTTGTTGTAGAGGCAAAGTTTGATGGAGAACAGTTGGCTACTGATCCTGTGGACCACACTGACCAGCCAGAATTTGCTACCGAGTTAGCTTGGGAAATTGACAGGAAAGCACTTCATCAGCACAGGTGACTATTATTTTCTTTTTTAATAATTTTTTGTTGTTGAGAATATACACAGTAAAAACATAAACCAATTCAGGTTTCTACATGTACATTTCAGCAATGTTGATTGCATTCTTCAGTTGTGCAACCATTTTCTCCCTCATTTTTTAAGTTGGATGATTATTATTTTCAATTTAAACTGCCATCTCTATTCTTCTTCTTTTTTCCAGGCTGTTATAAATTTGGAGCCCTGGTGGTGCGGTATTTAAGAGCTTGGCTGCTAACCAGAAGGTCAGCAGTTTGAATCCACCAGCCACTCCTTGGAAACCCTATAGGGAAGTTCTACTCTGTCCTATAGGGTCGCTATGAGTTGGAATCGACTGAATGGCAATGGGTTTGGTTTTTTTAGTGGGTTATAAATTTATGAAATAAATTTATATTTGTCCTATTAGATTACAGTATTAATAATAGTAGTATTTATTAATTTTTTAAAAAATGTGCCAGGAACTTTTCAAAACACTTTGTTGTATCAATAACGCATTTAAACTTTAGAACAACCCCATAAAGTGGGTGTTATTATTTTCCCCACAGTACAGATGAGGAAACTAAGGTGTAAGAGGTTAAGTAACTTGCCCTTGATCACTCCACTGGATAGTGGTAGAACTCAGGCAGTCTAGCTCCAGAACCTAATCTGCTTTTTTTCTCTTTTTGACTAATGTGTGACACTAGACTACTATTCTAGTAGTACCATACATATGCCTAAAAAAAAATTAAAAAAATACCCAGTATTAACTATGGATTGAAATTTGTTGTAATTTGTATTTCAATTTCTGTTATAATTGCTATTAATTCATTTATTGTGTAATTTATCTGGCTTGCCCAGGATATATAAAGATGGTCAGTGAAAAAGTTATAAGGTTATAAAAATTATATTAGAGATTTTTCAAAATTTATTTTATATTTAATTTTAGACATTTAAATATTTTATCAGTGTATAAAACAGGTTTAAAATTAAAGCATTTTATTTTTTTAATGAACTTTTGTGACTAGAAGCTGGCAAGAATATCGATAGCTTTAAAAAAATTAAAAATATATTTCCTTCATGGGAAACACATAATCACTCCAATATTTCTGCTTTCTCAGTAAATCAAAATAGAAATTAAAAAAAAAAATGAAAGTAAGTAGAAATTTATTTTCTTTTATTGCTAGATTAGTTTATGAATTTATTTGAAATAGTATTAAATTCTTAGTGAATGTAAGAATTTTACATTTCTTTTCAGTGACATCTGGAGTGTCCCCTTAGAGTAGTGCTATGAGAGGTTAGTGCCTGCGTTTGTGCTTGTATTTACAACTGTGCTAGTGCCGAGAGGAACCACTCTGATTGTTGTAGACTAATAAAATAACACAGGTAAATTGAATATGTAAGTGATGATTTTGTGCCAAGTGCAGGATTCATGGTAATTTCAGTAGATAAAAGCCATGGCGGAATCTAATGGGCTCACTGTATAAGCCACTGTAAACCTGTTAAACCAAACCCCTTGCAATTGAGTTGATGCCGACGTGTAGTGACACAATAGGACAGAGTAGAACTGCCCCATAGAGTTTCCAGGGAGCACCTGGTAGATTCGAACTACCAACCTTTTGGTTGGCAGCCATAGCTCTTAACCACTACGCCACCAGAGTTTCCAAGCTACTGTAGGGGTTCGGAACAATTCAAGAAGAGCCTGTGCTGTATCAGTCAATATCATGCTTACAAAACATTGTCATCTGTTAACATTAAGTTACTGTTAAACTTTATGGTTTTATGATATTTAATTCCTAAATTTATTTTGGTTTTATAGTTATAAAAAGAGCTGTGTGCATATATGTGTATTTGTCGTTTTATGTTTGTAACAGTATAAGAAAAACTTAACTTAAAACCAATCCCAAGGATAATATTTGCCTCTAAAAGGGCTGTGTACAATACAGGGAAACCCTGGTGGCATAATGGTTAAGTGCTATGGCTGCTAACAAAAAGGTCAACAGTTTGAATCCACCAGGCGCTCCTTGGAAACTCTATGGGACAGTTCTACTCTGTGCTATAGGGTCGCTATGAGTCAGAATTGACTCAGCGGCAACAGGTTTTTTTTTTTTTTTTTTAATACGATACAGAGGGGCCCTGGTGGCACAGTGGTTAAGAACTGGGCTGCTAACCAAAAGGTGAGCAGTTCAGATCTTCCAGCTGGTCCTTGGAAATCCTATGGGGCAGTTCTACTCTGTCCTATAAGGTCGCTATGAGTCGGAATCAACTTCACAGCAACAGGGTTTTTTTTTTTTTTTTTTTTTTACATACATTACAGAAGTTTGAGAAATATTGACCTACTGGATAGCCTCTTAGACAAGAGAGACTAAAATTTTGGCATGTTCTATGTATTAATTAATGAATAGATAAGTAGATGTAATTAATAGTTCATTCTCCAGGTGAAGAGTTTTGCAGAAAAGTGTGGAATGAAAATAGCTTATCCAACAAAACTATAATTGATTTGATAATAGTTGGCACTTGAAAAAAGGCTAATAGAAAATTCAATATTAAACAAAAGCCATTTTATTTATCACGTGAATTATGTTACAGACTACAGCGCACTCCTGTCAAACTCCAGTGTTTTGCCTTGGATCCTTTGTCTTCAGCCAAGGAAACCATAGGTTACATTGTTCTGGACTTAAGATCTGCTCAAGAAACAAAGCAGGTATTGCCCTTTAAGGCATCTTGTTAAAGATAATGTTAGTTGATTGTTTTTAGGAGATATCAGGTCGGTGAATAGAACACAGAATATTGGACCTGATAGATCATGGGCTTAAGCCAATATGGCAATTCTCGTGTTTTATCTTACGAATTTGACTTAGAAAATCCTGACCCTTTTAAACATTCCTTCAACCTAGAACTATTGTTCTCAAAGAAACTTCTCTCTAAGCCTAAACCTGTGTCCATGTTGCTGTTCCCTCAAGCTCAACATGTTCAACTCCTGAGCTTTCCTTTCAAAGGAAAGGAATATTCCCTTTAATGAATGGTAACCACTCACCTTCCAGTTACATGAGCTAGAAATGCAGAAGTCGTCCCTGAAACCTCCCTTTCCCTGCTTCTGTAGTTATCCTTTCCAGTTGGTTCCTTCCCCCCATCCGTCTGCTGCGTTTTCATAGCTGCAGCCCCATCCTAAATTACTATCATTTCCACCTTGGCTATCTCTTCCTGTTTTTTCAATGCCTTACATAGTAGCCACAGTAAGTGAATTTACTGAAACACATTTATGCTATGTAACTTACTCCCTCCATCTTACCCTCCCCCCCGCAAAAAGAAAAATCCTCCTGAGTGTATTCCAGTTGCCACAAGGATAAAACCAAAGTTTTTACCATGACCTATGAAGTCTGACCTGGCTTATCCTTGGCAGCCAGTATCTCTAGGGAGATGTTCAGGTAGTTCTTGGTGCTTCATTCTGTGAGAGGCCTTTATGTTTCAAAACCAATCAAGTACATAGTTTATACCTAGAACTCCACCATTAGACCTTTACTTTAGTCTTTTGTTATAATTTTTATTAACATTAAGCTTTTCATTTCCTATTTTGATATATAGTGAAAAAATGGAAATATGTTGGTCAGAAAAGGTATAATAGGAAGGAAGCGTGAAAAAGGAGGAATTAGGGAAACTGAGAATTGGTAGGTTTTTCTTTTGTTGTTGTTCAGGGCATGAAGTAAGATTGAGGGTTTAGGGCTAAAGGTAGAAAGAAATATATTTGTTTTCTTCCCATTAATATTCTACCTGTTGAAGCATAGGAATGGAGGCAAGGAAGGCGATCTAAACTTCTACTTAGTTTTTTCAAAGGGAAGTTCAATTGAAGGTTTCCTAAGCAGGATTAATGTCTTTTGTGGGCAATGTGGGAAAAAATATTTTAAAAGAGAGGAAAGTGCTGAGACGCTATAAGAAATTTATTTAGAACAACAGAGAACATTTCCCAATACTTCCTTTTTTTTTTGCCTATTAACTGTTAAGGTGTGTTGTTGTCATTCTCTAGGCACCCAGATGGTACCAGTTACTGAGTAATAAATACACCAAGTTCAAGTCTGAAATACAGATAAGCATTGCTTTGGAAACAGATACAAAGGCACCAGCAGATAGTTTTAAAGCAAAGGGAGCACCCCCTCGAGATGGAAAAGGTTTGTGCATCATTTCTAAGGACATTCTCTGAGAAGTTCCATTTTTGAACTAGAACTTTTGGAAGGGGGGCTATTACAGGGAAATACACACAGGAGTCAAAGCTGATTTTAGTGCTTGGGGAAATATTGTGACATTGTTACACGTGTAACACTTGAGGCTCTTAGCTCTTGTTTACATCTTAGAAATAGGGAAAGCTTTTCTTCCCCTATTTGACAGCTAGCAGAAAAAAGCAGAATATTGTATTGTTTTTAAAAATTGCTACTTAGGAAGATTTCCTTCTTAGAACAAGTATAGGAAAGACTAATACGCTTAGGCTGTTTTCTGTTTATTAACTCAACAATAGTTTTAACAACCTTCATGTTTCTTTTTAAATATTTTTGTGTTCTAATTTTCGCTTGGAATGATGAAAATCGGTTGAGATTGGATGAGATGAAAATGATGAAATTGGATGAGATGATCTCTAAAGTCCTTCCAGTCTAGTATGTTTTGATTAGACCTCCTGTGAAAATTTTCTTTTATCTAGAAATCAGAAGCATTTTCAGATAGAAGCAAATAGTGAAATTGAAATAGTATAATTGGTGGTACAATATGTTTCAGTCAAACTGGATGTAATGTCTTAGAATTATATGTAAAATTAATATTTATAACACTGGTTCTGTGGGCTCTTATATTCTTAGTTGAGAGTAGTGAATTTATAAATCAGTGTCTTGTCCCCAAAGTTTAATTTCTAAATTGCTTTTTAAGTTGAGATTATGGGAATTGTAGCTCAGAATTTTAGCAGAAGCTGTTTTTCCTTCAACTTCTTTGGCCATCTCTTTATAACCTTTGGATTTTCCTTCCTCTTCCCAACCTTTAAATGTTAAAGAGATCTCATCTTGTTCTGTTTACAGTCGTCCCACATGATTTTATCTATTCCTGTGACTTCAGTTAATCTTTTCTGTGCTGAAGACCTGCACCCAGGCCTTCAGAATCAAATATCCACCTGCCTCCTGGACATCTCATTTGGACATGACTTGTAGGCCCCGTAAACTTGAGATGGGAAAGCTGAATATCAGAGTTGCTGTGTTTGCAAAGATGCCATAACTCTAAGTAGTGAAGCCAGGATAAGCACTCAGAAGTCAGATTCCAGAGCCTTTATTATTAATATTTTTTTAGTTAAAATTTTACTTAGATTTTTTTCTGTTGTGAAGCAATGTCAAGCTTATAGCAAAGTTGGAATGATAAAAATAATTTTTTTCCTGTACCATTTGAGAGTAATTTGCCTCCGTAAAGTACATACCTGAATAGAAGGCAGTGGTGATTCGGTGGTAGAGTTCTTGCCGTCCGTGAGTTTAGCTCTGAGTTCAATTCCTGACCACCATACCTCATACACAGCCACTCCCCGCCTGTCACTGGAGGTTTATGTGGTACCAGGATGCTGAACAGGTTTCAGTGCAGCTTTCAGACTACGATGGACTAGCAAGAAAGACCTGGTGTTTTCTTTCTGAAAAATCAGCCAGTGAAAACCCCCTGGATGGTGGGGATGGCACAGGAACGGGCCCTATATTGTACGTGAGGTTGCGATGAGTTGGGCTGACCCTACGGCAGCTAACAGTAACAGTGTACCTGAATACTTAAGTGTTTATTCATGTAAATAAAGGATATTCTCCTACATAACCATGATAGAGCCATCAAAACTGAGAAATGAGTGTTAATAATACTTTAATATAACATTGATTCATTACTACCATCAATCCCTATTCAAATTTTACCAGTTGTCCTCATAATAACCTTTTATAGCAGAAGTGTCTAGTTTAGGATGAGGTGTGGCATTTAATTTGTATGTCTCTAGATTCTTCTTCAGCCTGAAACAATTCCTCAGTCTTTTCATGGTCTTGAACTTTTTGAAGATTACAGAACAGTGGTTTTCTAGAATGTCCCTTGACTTGGGTTTGTCTGACGTTAGATTGAAGTTATGCACCTTTAGCAGAAATCTCACAGAAGTGATACTATGTTCTTCGCATTGCATTCTGTTCAGTGGTGAATAATTTTGATTTGTCCTATTACTGATGTTCATTTTAATTACTTGATTAAGGTGGTATGTGCTAGTGTTCGCAATTGTACATCTTTTTCCTTTGTAATTATGTAATAAGTGTTTTGTAGGGGGGTATTATGAAAATATTCTGTTCCTTATGCAACCTTCAACTTATGTATTTATTTATATCAGTGTGGACTCATAGTTTTTTCTTTTTGTTCAGTGGGTTACAGTCTTTAACTATCATTATTTATTTGTCACAAATTTGGCCAGCAGGAGCCTGTTTTGTCTGAGCTTGTTTAGACTGTCCTGATCATTCTTTGAGCTTTCTCTTGCTTTCTGGTATAAGAAAATGTTCCAGGCTTATCTTCACTTTCCCTGTCTCAGCCCTGAATTCTGCTGTTTATCCAAGAAGTCCTTCCTCTTAGTAAAGAGTGAGTTTTAGACGTCAAGATCTGGGTGCTAGGTATGCTTGTTGCTATTGGGGTATTGTTGCACTTTTCAGTGGACAAAGTGAGGAATATGTGCATGTATGTATACACACATATGTCTACACATATATATATATACGCATAGATACATGTGTATATACACAGTTGTATCTATACACATATACCTTTACATCTGTATTTTTGTATTTATATAGAACAACATGAATTCACATCGACAATTCCAGTTTTAGTCCTATACCACAAGATTAATTCTAGCTTTCTCCCTTTCCGTACTTGTAACTCCTTTCGCCAACAGTGAGAAACCTGCCAGAGCTAATAGCCTTAACTTCTAAGCTCTACTGCCTTAAAAAAACCAAACCAAACCCAGTGCCGTCAAGTTGATTCCGACTCATAGCGACCCCATAGGACAGAGTAGAACTGCCCCATAGAGTTTCCAAGGAGTGCCTAGGGGATTTGAACTGCCGATCCTTTGGTTAGCAGCTGTAGCACTTAACCACTATGCCACCAGGGTTTCCTACTATATAATAAGAATAATAGCTACCTTTATTTATGTGCTTAGTATTTGGATACTGTGCTAAGTGGTTCACTTTCATCATTTAATTTAATCTTCCCAACAGCCTTATAAGAAGTTCTGTAGAGGAAAAATGGAGACTAAAGTTGTGCAATTTTCCGGTTCAACTAGTAATTGACAGACCTGGGATTAGAACCTAGGTGTCCATGACTCAGCAATCTATGCTCCTAATCATTATACTGTTTTCATCCAGTGCTGCAATAAGCATGGTATCTCTTTAGGATTAACTCCTAGAAGAGTGATTGCTTGGTTTTAGGATATGCACATGTAAAATTCTGATAACTCCTACACAGTGTCTCCAACAAGTTGTACCATTATATACCTACCCATATTGAAAGTGTCCACTTAACCTGCATTCTCCCCAGCACTGGATATGGTCTGTTATTTCAGTTGTGTGTGTGCATATTTAACCAATTCGAAGAACTGTAGTCCCTTTCGGTGCTTATTTGATTATATTGGCTCGCTTCTCAGATTTGTTTCATGATTTTTCCTTACTAGAAAACTATCTAAATGTTGCATTATGGCATTTTAGAAGAACCTTTATGGTCTGACTTCCGCTCATCTCTCCATCATGTCTTTCTATGTGTTCGACTTTGCTCTATGATGCAGCACACCACGTCTAGTTCAGTTTCTAACCACATGTGTTTTTTTGCTTCTGAGCCTTTGTGTGTACTGTTTTTCTGTTTGGCACACTCTTTTCACGCTCCCATTCTCTATTTAGGAACCATTCTTTTCTTAGCCAAATCTTTTTACTTCTTCAGTTCCCAGTTAGGATTCACTTCCTTTCAGAAACTTGTGTTGAATGTCTTTTGTATCTGGTTTATTAAATTGAAGTTTTAAAGTGATTTATATTGTTTCAGAATTTGGTTCTCACAAATAAAAAAATGTTGGTTAAATAACAGCTCTTGGGAGATGGTAAGAAATGAAAGGAAACCTTACTAAGATGTTAACAGTATCTCTGGAAGCTGCCAAGCGAATTGAAATGTAGAATCAGCTTTTAAAAATCTTGTAATGGATTATGTCAAACTATAATGCAGTTTAATTGTGTTTTACTCTGTTAAGTACCTGCCAGCCTGTCTGGACTTGACCCCAGGGACATTGTGGCAGTGCTGAATGAGGAGGAAGGCTACCATCAGATTGGACCAGTGGAGTATTGTACTGACTCCTTCATTATGTCGGTGACCATAGCATTTGCCACCCAGCTGGAGCAGGTAAAACTTATACTGACTCATAAAGAACTTGAAAACTATTTTTTAAAAACTCTACCTTCTAAGGTAATAAAAATATTAGTAAGTAGACTTTCACTTTTTAATATTGATTTTGAAAAATGTTTTCTTTCGTACCAGAAAACATTTTCGTTTAAGGAGGGGAGAAAAAAAGGTATGGATGATCTAGACGATGGTAAATAATTAATTAAATCTGTCAGGATTTAGAAGAATGACCACCAGTAAATGTTGTTTCCCATTGTATTCTGTGGCATTGTGAGGATGGCATGAAAGGGGAGTGTCATTTTTTTTTTTTTAAAGTATTGAATAATTAACTTTTTAGAGAAATTTGCAATGTTGGGAACATACTGTTTCAGTGGCTGTTGGGTCTGGGATTAGGTTTTATCCTATTTATAAGCTAACAAGATAGCCTGTTACTGTTTCGTGGATGCTGGCAGAAGACATGGGATTCTTGGGTGAGAGACAAGGGACTTTATTACTTTTGGCACAGCGGACAGCATGAATATCAGCATATTCCCTTCAGTTCCCCTTACCTCCGAGTCCCACGGGGACTACACTGAGGTACCCAGGTGGTTGCTCACATGTAATAGGTTTGTGTTGCAGCTTCAGAACACTGAACCTGGGGAGTCCAATGCTTTTAATGTAAGCAGTAAGCAGACCTGGTCTTTGTCCCAGAGGACATGTTATATTATTGCCCAAGGTTTCTACTTGCATAAAAAAACCTGGGAAATGGCCTGGGTAAAGGAACAGTCAGGGTCTCAAAGTCTTGGCACACTCAGCAGGAATGTACAGGAAGCTTAAGATCCCATGGCAGATAATTAACCCATTGCCCTTGAGTTGATTCTGACTCATAATGACACTACAAGACAGAGTAGCACTGCCCCAAAGCGTTTCCAAGGCTGTAATCTTTATGGAAACAAATTGCCAAATCTTTTTCCTGTGGAGTGACTGGTGGGTTCGAGCCGCTGACCTTTTGGTTAGCAGCTGAGTGCTTAACCACTGTGCCGAGAGGACTCCTTTGGCAGACAATTAGTGACCTCATTTTTACTTGACTTGCCAAATTTGTCAGGTAAAGGTTTTTCCTAGGAAATGTTGATTTGCCACAGTGAATTTATGTCTACCAGCAAAAGCTCTTTTTATGTATGAGCTCTTTCTGGATTCTCTCTTCCTCTCCTAATTAGGTATTGTCATTCCCTTATTTCCACTTCTTCTATGTACTTTTGTTTTCATCCACCAGCTTCCTTATTTTTTTTCTTCTCATAAAGCCCTGCCTGTAGTGTGTCCCAGCTTAAAATGCCATTTTGGTTTGGGCAAAGCCAAGTGTCCACTGTATTTTTATTTATTAACTATGCCTGAACACTCGTGCGCACTTCAGATAATTAGGAATCTACTGTTCTTTACTGTATTTTTAACATGTGCAAAACATTTTGAATTGCCATTTTATTTTTAATATTTTTTGACTCCCTGGAAAGATTGAGTGGCATAATTGTTAATATATATCTGTAACTTACTATGTTTTATGTTGTGTGTAATAGGCATTGTCCTATGTACTTTGCATATGTTGAGCATAATCCTACAGCAACCATAGGGGATTATTATTTCTATTTTAGAGATGAGGAAACTGAGTCTTAGGGAGGTTTTACAGCTCATAAGTGGCCCAGGTGTTTCTGATCATAGGGTCACATTCCACATTATTGTTTCCACATTATGCTCTGTTGTCTTTAATAGGGTTTGGAATAAGATAGATTCAGTATTTACTACTCCTTTAACTTAGGCACCTAATCTCTCTAAGGTTTACTTTTCCTCAATTGTATAGTCATGATACTGCCAGCTTTGCAGTTGTGCATGGGTGGGTAATGAGATAATATAAGTACCTGGCACATCATATTGTTTAGCTTGTTTGAGAAGTTACACTTGTATAGTAAAAGCTTGTTATGGGTAATTGACCTGTTGAGCTCACAATTAAAACTAATACAGTTCTTGGTAATGCAGGATGACTTCTTGGGACATATCTTTGTGGCAAGCTCTTTGCTGTCTCTATTAAAAAGTAATCCCGTAGGCCATCTATCCCTTGATACTGCTTACTTTGTCGTGTTTGCTTTTTTTATTCTTTACAGACAAGCCAAAGTTTTTAAAAATTAGTCACTGAAGTTTTTCTTCTTAGTCAAGTCACAGGCATTGTGGGAAAACATCTAGCAGTAAATAAGCAGACAAACAAAAACATCTCTTTCAGATGCAAAATAGTGATTTCTAGGTTGTAGTAGGATGGAGGAATGAGTTTGAAGCAAGAAGACTGAGTGGCAATAATCTTGTTTTTAAATATTGAAAATGAAGGGTAAAAAAAACTCAGTCTCTAAATTCCAGGATAATAAAGGATTTTTAAAAGAATCTGATAATGAGAATTATTTATAGTTAAATGTACTATGAACTATATACCACCACTTCTCTGTCAGTTTGTCATATTCCCGGGGCCTGCGTGTTGCTGTGATGCTGGAAGCTCTGCCACCGGTATTCAGATACCAGCAGGGTCACCCATAGAGGACAGGTTTCAGCCGAGCTTCCAGACTCAGACAGATGAGGAAGAAGGACCCGGCATTCTACTTCTGAAAAGCATTAGCCAGTGAAAACCTTATGAATAGCAGTGGAACATTGTCTGATACAGTGCCAAAAGATGAGCCTTGCCAGGTTGGAAGGCACTCAAAAGATGACTGGGGAAGAGCTGCCTCCTCAAAGTAGAGTGAACCTTAATGATGTGGATGGAGTAAAGCTTTCGGGACTTACATTTGCTGATGTGGCACAACTCAAAATGAGAAGAAACAGCTGCAAACATCCATTAATAATTGGAACCTGGAATGTATGAAGTAATGAATCTAGGAAAATTGGTAATCATCAAAAATGAAATGGAACGCATAAACATCGATACTCTAGGCATTAGTGAACTGAAATGGACTGGTATTGGCCATTCTGAATTGGACAATCATATAGTCTAATGTGCAGGGAATGACAACTTGAAGAAGAGTAGTGTTGCATTCATTGTCAAAAAGTACATTTCAGGATCTATCCTGAAGTGCAACGCTGTCAGTGATAAGATAATATCCATACGCCTACAAAGAAGACCAGTTAATACAACTATTATTCAAATTTATGTACCAACCACTAAGGCCAAAGATGAAGAAATTGAAGATTTTTATCAGCTTCTGCAGTCTGAAATTGATGGAACACCCAATCAGGATGCATTGATAATTGCTGGTGATTGGAATGCAAAAGTTGGAAATGAAGAATTGGTAGTTGGAAAATATGACCTTGGTGATAGAAACAATGCTGGAGATCGAATGATAGACTTTTGCAAGACCAATAATTTCTTCATTGCAAATACCTTTTTTTACCAACATAAACAGCAACTATACACATGGATCTCACCAGATGGAATGCACAGGAATCAAATCGACTGCATCTGTGGAAAGAGATGATGGAAAAGCTCAATATCATCAGTCAGAACAAGGCCAGGGGGCGATTGTAGAACAGACCATCAATTACTCAAATGCAAGTTCAAGCTGAAACTGAAGAAAATTAGAGCAAGTCCACAAAAGCCAGAATACAACTTTGAGTATATCCCACCTGAATTCGGAAACCGTCACAGGAATAGTTTTGACGAGTTGAACACTAATGACCAAAGACTACACTAGTTGTGGAATGACATCAAGGACATCATACGTGAAGAAAGCAAGAAGTCATTGAAAAGACAGAAAAAAAGAAAAGACCAAGGTGGACGTCAGAAAAAACTCTGAATGAAACATGCTCTCAAACATCGAGCAGCTAGAGCAAAAGGAAGAAATGATGAAGTAAAAGAACTGAACAGAAGATTTCAAAGGGCGGCTTGAGAATACAAAGGTAAGTATCATAATGACATGTGCAAAGGGCCAGAGATAGAAAACCAAAAGGAAAGAACGTGTTTGGTGTTTCTCAAGTTGAAAAAACTGAAGAAAAAATTCAAGCCTCGAGTTGCAATAGTGAAGGATTTATGGGGAAAATATTAAACGACTCAGGAAGCATCGAAAGAAGATGGAAAGAATACACAGAGTCATTATACCAAAAAGACTTAGTTGACGGTCAGCCATTTCAAGAGGTAGCATATGATTAGGAATTGATGGTACTGAAGGAAGAAGTCCAAGCTGCGCTGAAGGCATTGGTGAAAAACAAGGCTCCAGGAATTGACAGACTATCAATTGAGATGTTTCAACAAACAAATGCAGTGCTGGAAGTGCACACTTGCCTGTGCCAAGAAATATGGAAAATAGCTTCCTAGCCAACTGACTGGAAAAAATCCATATTTATGCCAATTCCCAAGAAAGGTGATCCAACTGAATGCAGAAATTATAGAACAATAAATATCACATGCAAGCAAAATTTTGCTGAAGATCATTCAAAATCAGCTGCAGCAGTATATCAACAGCGAACTACTAGAAATTCAGGCCTGATTCAGAAGAGGACATGGATCCAGGGATATCATTTTTGATATCAGATGGATCCTGGCTGAAAGCAGAGACTACCAGAAGGGTATTTACTTGTGTTTTATTGACTATGCAAAGGCACTCGACTGTGTGGATCATAACAAACTATGGATAACACTGCGAAGAATGGGAATTCCAGAACACTTGTGCTTCTGAGGAACCTTTACATAGATCAAGAGGCAGTTGTTCAGACAGAACAAGGGGATACTGAGTGGTTTAAAGTCAGGAAAGGTATGTGTTCAGGTTCTATCCTTTCACCATACCTATTCAATCTGTATGCTGAGCAAATAATCCAAGAAGGTGGCCTGTATGAAGAAGAACAGGGCATCAGGATTGGAGGAAGACTCATTAACGACCTGCATTATGCAGATAACACAACCTTGCTTTTTGAAAGTGAAGAAGGCTCAAAGCACTTGATCAAGACCAAACACCACAGCCTTCAGTATGAATTGCACCTCAACATAAAGAAAACAAAACAAAAATCCTCACAACTGGACCAATAAGCAACATCACGATAAACGGAGAAAAGATTGAAGTTGTCAAGGATTTCATTTCACTTGGATCCATAATCAACAGCCATGGAAGCAGCAGTCAAGAAATCAAAAAACACATTGCATTGGGTAAATGGGCGGCAACAGACCTCTTTAAAGTGTTGCAAAGCAAAGATGTCACCTTGAAGACCAAGGTGCACCTGACCCAAGCCATGGTATTGTCAGGCACGTCATATGTACAATGAATAAGGAAGACTAAAGAAGAATTGATGCCTTTGATTTGTGGTGTCGGTGAAGGGTATTGAATATACCACGGACTGCCAAAAGAATGAACAAATCTGTCTTGGGAGAAGTACAACCAGAATGCTCCTTAGAAGCAAGCAAGGATGATGAGACTGAGTCGTACATACTTTGGACATGTCAGGAGGGCTGTAAAGTACAGAGTCAGCGGAAAAAGAGGTGGATTTACACAGTGGCTGCAACCGTGGGCTCAAGCATAACAATGATTGTAAGGCTGGCGCAGGACCAAGTGATGTTTCATTGTGTTGTGCATAGGGTTGCTATGAGTTGGCACCAACTTGACGGCACATAACAATGTGAAATATATACGGTCATCTTTTATTAAAGTTATTTGGATTTGACTATGGAAGAAAGTAAAAGAAAATGAAAGTCTCTTTGAATTTCAGTCCTCAGAAATAATACAGAATGGCTAATAAACTTCTTGCCTGGTTTAAGATATTAAATGCTCTGGGCTAAGATTTTTTTTTAAAAAAACCTCATTTCATCTGTGTAGTAAAGCCTGTGATAGTGGTGTAAGGATTAGGTGAAATATGCCTGCCAAAAAACCGAACCCATTGCCGTCAAGTAGATACCAATCCGTAGTGACCCTAGAGGATAGAGTATAAATGCTCCATAGGGTTTCCAAGGAGTGGCTGGTGGATTCAAACTGCTCACCTTTTGGTTGGCAGCTATATCACTTAACCACTGTGTCACCAGGGCTAAGGAGAAATAAGTATGTGAAGATAAAGCTCATTTTAAAATGTTTGACTGTGTTGATTCAAGGACAGGCTGAATGAAATAAAAAAATTCTTAAGACAAACTTTACAAAATTAAACTAGTAATTTGGTTACTAGGGATTTAGAAATTTTATTTCTTAATTTTAAGAACTCAATAAAAAATCATCAAAGTTTTAGCAAATATTTTTGGAGTGCCTCAGGCATGCTAAGTACCTCTAGTAGTTTAGAAAGTAATACTCTTTTCTTTTCCTTAAATGTTTAGTTAATTCCATGTACCATGAAACTTCCAGAAAGACAACCTGAGTTTTTCTTCTACTACTCGTTACTGGGGAATGATGTTACAAATGAACCCTTCAATGATTTGATCAACCCAAATTTCGAGCCAGAGAGAGCATCTGTTCGCATACGCAGCAGTGTAGAAATTCTTCGTATTTACCTGGCTCTTCAGTCTAAACTACAGGTGAGTGTTGCAGCAATTTTTTTTTTTTTAATACATGATTTTTAAATGTTAGGGAGGTACTTAAATTCTATCCTACTTAAGTAGTGGAGGTCATCTTAATACCCCCTCTTTTGATTTTTTAAGGATTGTCCTGGCTCAGTGAAGTCATTGGCGTAAGAGTTACTTGAGTATTTTAGGAAATAGACTTTTTTCCTAGTTATTGAGAAAAAAGGAATATTGGTTATTGATCCTTTATAAAATTGTGCCTTGACCCCAGAGCTTTGGGCACAGTCAAGGTTTTAGTGCGAGTGAAAATAAAAGCCATGGGCTCAGAGTATTCTCAGAAGTTAGACTTTGCATGCATTTTGGCCAGGAATGAGGAGAGAGGTATTAAGAAATTTTAGTAGAACTAAATTTTAGAGGCGGTTCTGAATATAAGATATTTAGTAAACTGAAGACTATACAGAATGATGAAAAGCAGGAAATAAGCAGTTTGAATTATTTTATATATTAACGTGAGTCCTTACCAAAAGGATTAACTTCATATTATTTTGATTCTAATGGACATTTAAGTCATAAGAATACTTTCTCTTCAGCCCATTAAAAAATCACACGTAATAACATTAAAGCTAATTTACAGATTTCCCTTAACTCTGTCACTGTTGTCATTAGAGGTAAAAATATTTTTGTAGGATGATTGCTTATAAGGGGAAAGAATAGTATATAACGTATACCTGGAACAGTATTCTTTTGTAGTTGTCAAAAGGTGGTGATGTGGAACTTTTGATTAGCTATCATTATAAACTGGGTGTGTGCGTGTTATCCTTATAAACAGTACATTCCACCCATTTTACTGTTAAACATTGAGTTTTGTATATAAAGTCTAAAAGGCAGAAAAGGAGAGAAACATTCAAGGTGTTTATGGGTGAATAAAAGAAAATTATTTGAGGTTCTGTCATTTTTAAAGCAGACTTGATCCACTGACTTATTTTTTATAACTGTTTAAAATGTTAAATACATTTAACATGTTTTTGTTAAAATGGAAATAGAAAAAATTTGAGGTTTCTCTGTTCTATTTTAACAGAACAACCCACTGTTTTGTTTTCTGTTATTTTAAAAAAAAGTATTCTTAGATATATGGAAGAAGGAAGAATTCAATATTGGTTATGTTCTGTTTTTTTTTTTTAATACAATGCCCATGGAAATGTATGGGTCTTGTTTTAGGAATTTATCTTTTAAAAAAAAACATATATTTTTTTTTTTGCTTTTAATTATTAAACTTTCATTGTTATTTAATATCCTTATTGATCCTCTTTAGAGAACTGTATCATTTCTGTCAAGTAGTGTCATAATAGCAGAACCAGAATTGGATCTGAAGTTTGCTGGCTTTCTCTTGAAGTTATGTTTTGTGTGAGATGATCTCCAGCTTCATTTTCTGCCTTCCTCCACCTGAGCACTCTAACCCCTGGCCATATTGCCTTCTTTGAACAAACGTTTATTTTGCTGTATGTCAAACACTTGTTAGACAGTGGATAAGTACGATCACAGCCCATTTTGGAGTTTGGAGTTGATGGTGCAGTGGGGAAGACAGCTAAGTAAACAGGCAATTAAAATTCAATGAAATAGGAAGGTCAGTATTAGCATTGAACTGGTCAGGGGGCCATCACCTGAGCTTGGACTTTATGCAGTATCTCATTAAATGGAAAATTACTTTGAACTTCCCGGAATGTACCATGCTTCCTCTCACCTCCTGACCTTTGCGCACAGTTTTCCTTGGAATGACTGTTTCCCTTCAATGTCCCCAACCTCCTCACACACTGCTTTCTCTAAGATAACTCTTACTCCATCTACAGATGAAACACTCCATTTATTCCCTATCTGTCCCACAGTACTTAAAGAATGGGTGATTGACATGATATACAGTGAGGTTAGAAAAGTACGTAGCTTTGATTTTTATGTAGAGTATCATTTTATAATATACAAGAGTTTTAGAAGAGATTTGGCCCATGTACCTTTTAGTTGTCCTTATTAACTGGCATCTGTAATTTTTTTTTTTTAGCAAAATATGGCACGTATTAAATAATTGAAACAGTTTAGTTGTGTTTACACTTGTGTTCTGTGTAAGCGAGGAGCCTGCAGGCCCAGTGGTTAAGTGCTTGGCTGCTAAACGAAAGGTTGATGGCTCAAAGCCACCAGCCACTGTGCAGGAGAACGATGTGGCTGGCAGTCGGCTTATATAAAGATTTACAGGCTTGTAAACTCCGTGGAGCAGTTCTACTCTGTCCTGTAGGGCCACTATGAGTTGCAGTCAACTAAATGGCAATGTTTTTTTTTTTTTCCTGTGTAAATCACAGTGTATTTGCTTGCAACATACAGTTTACAGTTTCAGGAAATTTGAGTTTGCTTTTTTGACACCTTGTTTTCTTGCTGATAAAGAATGCACTTTTTACTATTCTTTTGATACATTTTAACATATTTTTATTTTCTTTTGCAATTTAACTTGTATGCCAAAGTTACTGAAAATAACTTAGTAACTAACTTCATTGTAAATCCTCCATTTATATTTTTAAATAAATTCTACATTTTAAGAGAAATTGTATTAAAGCATTGGGAAAGAAAAAAGCCCCCCCCCCCCAAAAAAAACCCCAACCCTTTGTTGTCAAGTCAATTCCAACTCATAGTAACCACATAGAATAGAGTAGAACCGCCCCGTGGGGTTTCCGAGGAGCAGCTAGTGGATTCAAACTGCTGACCTTTTGGTTAGCAGCCGAACACTTCACTACTGCGCCACCATCGCCTTTTAGTGTAGGTAAAATATATTTTTTCATTCAAGTATGCAGATATATAAAAACTAATTTATGCATTTAGCACTTTATTATACAGTTGCCATGTGTATGGTAGTACACATGGGCAAAATATTGAACAATGCAGGAAGTACCAAAGGAAGATGAATGGAACACACAGAGTCACTGTACCAAAAAGAATTGGTTCATGTTCAACTGCTTCAGGAGGTAGTATATGATTAAGAACTGATGGTATTGAAGGAAGAAGTCCAAGCTACACTGAAGGCATTGGCGAAAAACAGGGCTTCAGGAATCGATGGAATTCCAATTGAGATGTTTCAACAAATGGATGCAGCACTGGAGGTACTCACTTATCTATGCCAAGAAATTTGGAAGACAGCCGCTGGGCCAACCAACTGGAAGAGATCCATATTTGTCCCATTTGAAAGAAAAGTAATCCAACAGAATGTGGAAATTATCGAAAAAAATCATTAATATCACATGCAAGTAAAATTTTGCTGGAGATAATTCAAAAGTGGTTTTAGAAATTCCAGCCAAGTTCAGAAGAGGGGATATCATCGCTGATGTCAGATGGATCTTAGCTGAAAGCAGAGAATATCAGAAAAATGTTTACCTGTGTTTTATTAATTGTGCAAAGGTATTTGACTTCGTAGATTATAACAAATTATTGGATAACATTGTGAAGAATGGAAATTCCAGAACACTGTAGATAGATCAAGAGGCAGTTTGAAGAGAACAAGAGAGGATACTGCATGGTTTAAAATCAAGAAGGGTGTGCATCAGGGTCGTATCCTTTCATTGTACTTGTTCAGTTTGTATGATGAGCACATATTCCAAGAACCTGGACTGTGTAAAGAAGAACGTGGCATTAAGGCTGGAAGAAGACTCATTAACAGCCTGTGATGCTGATGACACAACCTTGCTTGCTGAGAGCGAAGAGGACTTGAAACACTTAAAAAACTACAGCTTTCAGTATGGATTACACCTCAACATAAAGAAGACAAAAATTCTCACACCTGGACCCATAAACAACCTCATGATAAACAGAAAATACTGTAATTGTCAAGGATTTCATTTTACTTGAATCTACAGTCAGTGCCCATGGAAGCAGCAGTCAAGAAATTAAGTGATGTATTACATTGGGCAAATCTGCTGCAAAAGACCTCTTCAAAGTGTTTAAAAGCAAAGATATCATTTTGGGGACTAGGGTGTGCCTGATTCAAGCCATGGTGTTTTTAATCTCCTCATATGTGTGTGAAATCTGGACAGTGATTAAGGAAGACCGACGAATTGATGCCTTTGAGTCGTGGTGTTGGCAAAGAATATGGAATATATCATAAATTGCCAGAAGAACAAATAAATCTGTCTTTGAAGAAGTACAACCAGAATGCTCCTTATAAGCAAGGATGGCTAGACTTTGTCTCACATACTTTGGACATGTTATCAGGAGAGACCAGTCCCGTGGAGAAGGACGTCATGCTTGGTAAAAGTAGACGGTCAGCAAAAAAGAGAAAGATCCTCAGTGAGATGGATTGACCCAGTGGCTGCAACAGTGGGCTCAAACATAGCAATGATTGTGAGGATGGTGCAGGACCGGGCACTGTGAATCAGAACGAACTTGACAGCACCTAACAACAATATGGTAGTGTAGTGAGATATTAAAGTAACCGTAGTGCACAAAAAGGGATAGAAAGGCGATATTATATGAGTATTTAGTAAAGAAGAATTGAAAAAGAGGTAATGGCTTCATTATTGAGATACTAGTAAACTTTTTGTTTTATCACCAGTTTTATCGTATATGAGGACCTCATATTTAGTCATGTAGTCTTTCATGAATCATTTTATAACATTTTATTTACTTATTTAAAAGAGAGGAGAAGATATAAAACCCTGTTTTTTATTTTATTTTTTCCCTTCATATTAGATCCATCTCTGTTGTGGAGACCAGTCACTTGGAAGCACAGAAGTACCATTAACTGGATTACTCAAGAAGGGCAGCACAGAAATCAACCACCGTCCAGTCACAGTTGAGGGTGCTTTTACCCTTGAACCCCCAAACCGAGCCAAACAAAAACTTGCACCTATTCCTGTGGAGCTGGCCCCAACAGTGGGAGTGTCTGTGGCTCTGCAGAGAGAAGGCATAGACGCCCAGGCAAGTAGTGACTCTCCTTCCTTGCCCCCACTCCCACACAGCTTCTCCGGAGTTGCCCGAGATTACTCACAGAAGTTGAACCTCAGAGGAGTTATCTAGCATGAGAACGTATTACTATTAATTAACGGCCTAAAATATGTGATACCTTCTCTTCAAAAAGGCCTTTTGAAAAATGGCATGGCTTCAACTGCTGTATTTTTATGAATGATTGTATCCAGAGACTGTTTAGCCTTTTGGGACATTTCTCTCATGTAGTAGAAACCATTTTCCCCCTTGTATTCAATGAAAATGGCCGAAAAAGAACTCTGGTATAGAGAACATTTTTAGACCTAGTTTCTAGCAATCTGCATTAATGGTATCTTTCTGGTTGGCACAACTTGAGTTCAGTTAAGCTTCTTAGCTCATTAGTGCTTTATAGTACTCATACTCTTTAGCCAATCTTTTGTACAGCGATGGGAAATTACAGTGTTTTGATTATCAGTTATTAACGGTACATTCCACCCCTTTTTAAAATCAACTTTAGTGACCTTTCAAAGAATTGACCTTTATGTAGATTGTGAATTAAAGATATAAAAAATGAAGTGAGATTCTAAGATAAACATGCATACGCTTTTAGAGGGGAGTAGAACAAATGCAAGAAAAATCATACTAGACATCTTTTTTTTTTCTTTTCAATAATATAGACCTCCGTTATCCTGTCTTGGTAGGAGTAATCATTGAGACACATATGCCTGACTTCTTTTCTAGAATACGGTTTTTTACCCATCAGGATGCATTTTGGTTCTCAGCTCTGGATATCATATATCCTTCCTGTTCTTCCTTTTTCTGGTCCTAGATGCTATAAGAAAATTTGCAAATTATGAAGAAAAATAGACTAGGAATATCCAAACTGGGAAAGCAAGCTTGTATTTTTAAAAAACAACATCAAGTTTTTTTGCTTAATTATGAAGGAAATTTCTTTGCAAATTGTACTTTATTTAAAAATTGTTTTTAGTCTTTAATTGAATTAAAGACCCAGAATGAACATGAGACAGAACATTCACAGAAGAGAGCTTTAACCCCCATAAAGGAAAAGACACCCACTGTGCCAAAGTCACCAAGTGTGTCCCCTGCACTGCCTCACAACCAGTCACCTCCAACAAAAGACGATGCAACGGAAAGTGAAGTGGAAAGTTTACAGTATGATAAGGACACAAAACCAAATCCAAAGGGTAAGGATTTGTTTTTACAGATCTTTTAGGTATCAGATTTTGCAGCCATTAATATACGTCTATGAGACCTTTAAGGAGCCCTGATGGCACAGTAGTTCATTGCTCAGCTGCTAACCAAAAGGGCAACTGTTCGAACCCACCAGCTGCTTGCTCCTTAGTAACCCTATTGGGTTTTTCTACTCTGTCCTGTCATTTTGCTATGAGTTGAAATTGACTCAGCAGCAGTGGGTTGAGCGCTTTCATGAGTTCTAAGGAAAAATTATGTATTTTTAAAGAACTAATAATGTGTGGTGATATAAAAATTTTCAATTTAAAGTAATTGCAGTGTGTTTAACTTCATAATAGAATTTGCTTTTAAAAGGTAAGAGACTTTACAAATAGCAGCCTATTCAAACAAAATTTAAGAATGTAGTTCTTTCGATGGGTTTTTTAAACTATTAAACTCTCAAATATCTTGAATTCATTGGAATTTTAGAGAAAAGAGCTACTAGCTGCCTTTTTACTTGAATCCATGCCCATGAAAGCAGCATCATACTTGGTAAAGTAGAGGGTCATTGAAGACTCTCAACAAGATGAATTGACACATTGGCTGCAGCAGTGGGCTCAAGCATAACAACGATTGTGAAGATGGTGCAGGACCTGGCAGTGTTTCACTCTCTTGTACTTAGAGTTGCTATGAGTTGGAACCAGCTGGACGGCGCTTACCTCCACCAACAAGCTGCATTTTGTAGTAAAATCAGTATCACTTTTGATCCTAATATTGAGCCTGAGTATTCATACATCCTCTTTTATAAAAATTTCCATCCATTGCACTTGAGGACTGCAGAGATATTTAGAAGTGTAATTAATTAGATCAGTGGTGGATTAGGAGTTAGAAGTCCTGGGTGCAAGTTCTACTTCTGTCACTGAGTAGCTTTATGACTTGAGCTACTCACTAAACATCTCTGGTCTATAATATGAAAGGGTTGGAGTAGCTATCTCTATCTTTTCAAGTTTTAGCTTTTTGTTATACTATTTCATATACGCCTAAAATAACCAAAACTAGTTTTTAAAAAGTGATATCTTTTACCTGAACAAGTCTCAAATACAGCCCTTTGAATGCTCAGTTATGTGCTGCTACTTTTGGAAATAAATTAATGCCTGCCAGACTGTAGTCGTACATTACTGCGTCAGTCCTGTATGCTTTACACAGTTGTAGGATGGGAATTAGAGCCTAGGTTGTTGCTCAGTTACACTTGATCGACTATGTAATTTTGGACAAATCACTTGAAGATACTTATGCTTCAATTTATATGCTCATTAAACCAAGTAGTCCAATATCTTCTTGAAGGTGAATGAGATGATAACTTTAAATTGTTTGATAACTTAAGAGAAACTTTTAGCAATTTTTTTTTTTTGAATGTTCATTTTAGCCATGAATTCTTCTGTACCGGCTTTGGCCCAGCCAGTGACCACGTCCAACGTTTCAGAAACAACTTCAGGACAGAAGGTTGCTGTTCCAGCAGCATCACATCACTTTTGCTTTTCAATAGACTTGAGGAGCGTCCATGACTTAGAAGTTGGTTTTCCAGTCAACTGTATATTAAGGTGGGGTCTGATTTTGTTTCTGGGTATTATTTCCTAAAGAGAAGTGCCTCTCCTCTGTTTTGAGAGCTGCAGAGAAAGAAATGTCACCAAAGAAGTTACAGGCAGTCTCCAGATTACAAACGAATTCCATTCCTAAGTCTGACTTTAAGTCAAGTAGGTATGGAAGTTGGAACAGTTAGGTACGGTTGATATCTAATGTCAGTCAAATGTTTATCTTGGTACACAGTATATAGTATACCTTTCTATGCATTAAAACCATTAAAGAAACACTTCAGATACACTAAAACTTCTTTAACATAATAATACAGTAGTGATGTTTTGATGAACGTTGCAAAGTAGTGCCCATGTGTTATTATGAACCATTGTGAGTACCTCAGATTTGTAATGAATAGGCTTTATGGGGTTTGGTTTGTAACTACGGGATGTACGTAAGTCGAATGTTCATAACCCAGGGACTGCCTGTATAACATTTGTTAGATTTGTGAACTAAAGGGGTATAAGGCTTTGGCATAATGACCTTGAATTTGAACCAGGCTGGCATTGGTGATACAAGAGGTATTATTAGTCTTGCCTAGTCTGGCATAATTATAGGTATTTATAATAATTTATCAGTTATTCTCGTGTGCCATCAAGTGGATTCCAACTCATAGTGACCCAATATGACAGAGTAGAACTGCCCCATAGGGTGTCCTAGGCTGTAATCTTTACAGGAGCGGATTGTCAGGTCTTCTGGGGAGTTGGTGGGTTCCTACCGCTGACCTTTTGGTTAGCAGCTGAACTCTTAACCATTGTAAAACTAGTCCTCCTTAATTTATCAGTACTGCTATTTAAAATACAGTGGGTCTTGAACTTATAACATCTGGAAAAGATGCTATAGGTTAAAATAATGTTTTTCTATGAAACTATTATAATTGGAGGTTATATTCTTAATACCTATATTTCATAGCTATGAATCTAAATACCATACTTAATGACTGTGTATATGAGATGTAAATGTAATTGTATATAATCTGTCAGCTGAATGGATTACATAGTAGTTTGTTTTTAATGATGTTACATTTTCATAGATGTTTATACTGTGTCTAATATAATAACATGATTTGGGGCTGTCTAGCTTCCTTTGCATAAATTTCTTTGGAACAAGCATTACAATTTGAAATAAATGTCTTGGTCTTTCTGTGATTAAAGTGAGAAAAATATTCTGCAATCTTGGATTGCCATTCCCAGGAGTCTCAGCAATTACCTTGTTCCCTGCTGTTATTTGAGACAAAACTGCCTTTGAGATGGATAAATTAATTCATACTTGCATCTTATTTTTTAATTATTTTATTCTTCTCTACCTGAAATTCTCCAGGTTTTGGTGCAAGTAATGGACAGAATCAAAGGGACTAAGCACTGAGTGTGATCCTGAGTTCATAGAATGGATGTCTTTCCATCTCAGCTTAAGTTCTGCATATTACCTGAAGTTTGAGGTTGAAAATCATTACTTAAATGTTGCTTTTATTTGAAAATTGAAGACTAAAAAAAATTTTTTTCCTCACAGACATAGCTTTTCTCAGGGTTTATGTAACATCTTTTAGAACTGCTGTTAGAAATAGAATTATTATTACTTATTTTTTTTTTTTATTCTCTATTTTAGGTTTTTTTTTTATCCTACACCCTTAACTGTGATCTCTCTTCTGGTGCTACTGGAGAATCTCATTTTAGGGTACCTAGACAGAATAATATAGAAACATAGGGAAGGAAATCGAAAATAAGGTGCTGTGAGGTGGAAACCTAGTACAAGCCACTTAGGAAACACTAATACTAGGTTTTGTGTCTCCTCATTGCCATAAAGGCCATTGTGCTTGCAACGTGCCTCGTATTAGAGGTACATGGGCCACATAAGCAAAGAGCTCAGCCTTGTGAAGACAACAGATTCAGAAATAAAATTATATGTAAGGAAGACTAGTAGTTTACCTGGCAGGGATAAGGGAAAAGACTGTTTTAAAAATAGGAAATAAATAGTTATGATCCACTTAACTCTTTACATATAATTCAGTTGATAAAAACTACTGCTTCTTTGACTTAAGGCATTTTTAGAAATGCTGGCCATTTAGCTTTCTCTCGGTTTGAAAATTTTTATGTAATCATGCTGTTCATTGGTATGAAATTGTAGTTTTGCACTATAAAATGGAATTCATGAGACAACACTGATATTTGAAAAAGTTTAATTTGTGGTAGCTTTGTTTAAGTTGTTTGTCTTTTTTTTTTAATCACTAAATCCAGTGCTGCAGTGGTAAACCAAAAACCAAACCCATTCCTGCCAAGTCGATTCTGACTCATCACAACCCTATGGGACAGAGTAGAGCTGCCCCATTGAGTTTCCAGGGGGTGCCTGGTAGATTCGAACTACTGACCTTTGGGGGTTAGCAGCCATAGTTCTTAACCACTGTGCCACTAGGGTTTAGGGTTGAATTTCTGGGGCACGAACTACCGCTCTGAGATGCCTTGGTTTCAGTGGATGTATAATTATATACGAATAGGGTGGATGCAAATGGTGGTTCTTACAGGAAATGCAGTTTTTACTGGTAGAGTTTAAATTCTAATTTTCATATGTGAATAACAAGATACAGTATGAAATATGTGTGACTATTGTAAGGTCTTTATATTTGGCTTTAAATACAAAAAAAAAAAAAAAAAGTTCAGCAGCAGTCAGTTGTTCCTTCATTTATCTGGTGTGATTTTTATGATGACAGGAAGTGGTAGCCTTTCGTCACCCTTTAATTCACCAGTAATACATTTGAGTTGTTTTCATCCTTACTTCTCTCTTCAAAGACAGATGACTACGTTTGCATCATTTTGGAGTTGACTGAGGGTTTCTTTGCCCATAAACGATTAGGACACTATTGTAAAAAGGAAGCTAGGTATATAAATTAATTCTGCAAGTATTTCTTGAGTGTTTACTATATGCCAGAAACCCTGGTGGCATAGTTGTTAAGTGCTACGGCTGTTAACCAAAGGGTCGGCAGTTCGAATCCGCCAGGCGCTCCTTGGAAACTCTATGGGGCAGTTCTACTCTGTCCTGTAGGGTCACTATGAGTTGGAATCGACTCAATGGCACTGGGTTTGGTTTTTGGTTTTTACTATATGCTAGAAACTGTCCTTGTTCCTGGAGTGCAAAGATGAAAAAGATAGATGTGTGCCCTCAAGAAACTCAAACAAATGGCGGCTTGGTTTTTAATTAGTCAATTTTACCCCTAAATCTTTGCTTGTTTGGAGTGTATCAAAATGATTATCTCTTTCTTATTTGGTGTTACTGCCTTCAAAATACCAGAATTCTCTTTTTTCTCCAGAGGGACGTTGAAAGATTATCTGTTAAGCAACTTTGTAAACTAGTGTTACATAAATAAAAGCATTTTCTTTTTTATTTCTGTAATGTTTACTTACATGATTAAAGCCTATCTTGCTGTGTTTCTTGTTTAATGTAGTCAGTCTTAGTATAAGGAATTCAGGATATTCAAAAAAGTTTCTATATCAATACTGAAAATATTTGCGTAATTTGAAAGTTCGTAATAATAGTAAAACCATCATGTTTTTAGATGGTTAAAATCTCTACCATTTTTCTATTTTAAAAATTCTATTTGATCTGAGAGGAGCCTTGGTGGTGCAGTGGTTAAGTGCTTGGCTGCTTACTGAAAGGTAGTCGGTTTGAACCAAGCAGCAACTCTGTGAAAGAAAGATATGGCAGTCTGCTTCTGTAAACGTTACAGCCTTGGAAACCCTATGGGACAGTTCTACTCTGTCCTGTAGGGTCGCTATGAGTTGGAATTGACTCCATGACAGTGGGCTTGGTGTTTTGGTTTTGGTATTTGATCTGAATGTTCAAATTTTCCTTTAGTTTTTTTTTTAAATCAGACTATAAATTTCATCTGGAAACTGTAGTTAGACTTTGTTATTCTTACATTCTAGGTACTCCTATCCATTCTTTGGAAGCGCAGCTCCCATTATGACTAATCCTCCTGTAGAAGTTCGGAAGAACATGGAAGTATTTCTGCCCCAGTCTTACTGTGCATTTGATTTTGCAACTATGCCTCATCAGCTGCAAGATACCTTCTTAAGGTAATAGGTACACTATGTTTATGAATTAATTTTCTTAAGTAACAGTAAGTATTAAAAAGAGAAATTCCTATAGGTTTAAATCCAAAGCAGTTTATGCATTTGAGATTTGAGAAACAAATTGACCAATAAACCCTGACATCTTGCGCTTTCACTGCAGTCTTACGTGGTGACGAAGGCTCTGTTCAAATTTTCACATCTTATCATTTGCCTGGGTTTGGATATTTGAACATTGTAAAAACAGGATCTGTGATTAATAAGGCAGTCTTTCCTTTTTGTACTATAATATATGAAGATAAATAACTAAGAACTAAATATTGTTGCTGTCTCACTGAATCATTGTAGTATGTTATTTGCGTTTTCTATTTTTTCATCTGTAAACTGAAAGTGTTAACCCAGCTATCCGAAATGGGCTTGTGAATAAAAATGAAATCTATGAAATGTCTTTTTTCTTTCTCAGTATCACAATTCAATTTTGTAAGTTATTTTAAAAGAGAAAATGAATGGTAATGAAAAATGATTTAACCATTTGTAGAAATAATAGTTTTTGAAGGTTTTTTTTTTATTGAATGGCAAGAAGTCTAGAAAATATAATAGTATTTCGTATTTGTTACCTGTGCGACTGAGTCTTTAACAATTGTGTGTTAGATAACATTCTAGGTAATAAAACCATCTTTCACTACATTAACAGAATTCAAAGATGTTAGTTCAGGAAAGAATTTAGTTCAGAGGTGGTAGATATGAACATATTTCTCTCTTCCTTAGGATTCCATTGCTGGTTGAATTATGGCACAAGGATAAAATGAGTAAAGATTTACTTCTCGGAATTGCAAGAATCCAGCTTTCCAACATCTTATCTTCAGAAAAAACTCGGTTTTTAGGTGCTAATGGTGAACAGTGTTGGCGTCAAACTTACAGTGACAATGTGCCGGTTATAGCAGCACAAGGGTAATGCATTTTGCACAATTAATGTCTGCTTTGCTTTTATTAATCTAGTGATTCAGATTTGCTAACCCAAACCACAATCCTTTCATCTTTTTTCTAATCATCTTCTGTGACCTGTGGGGCTATATTCTAGTTTGCTTTCTAGTTTTCTTCTCATCCCCATTTACCCTCATGAAGTAAAGAGTCTCTGTGGTGTAATGCTATAATACTTACTCAGACTGTTGACTTTTTCTTTTTCCCTCTCCTATTAGCTTGACAATTTTAAATTCACAATGTTTTCTTATTTAGTAGGTAGTAACTCTGGTGGCATAGTGGTTAAGTGCTACAGCTGCTAACCAAAGGGTTGTCAGTTCAAATCTGCCAGGCGCTCCTTGGAAACTCTATGGGGCCGTTCTACTCTGTCTTACAGGGTTCCTATGAGTCGGAATCAACTCAATGGCACTGGGCTTTTTTTTTAACTCAAGGTTAAATTCATAATGTATCTTTACATTATTTTACATTGGACTGTGACTGTTTTTTACTTGAAAAATATTTAAAACTTCTACCTCAGATCTAAAGCTTGAGAATGTTACAAGTGTTCGGCAGTCAGAAGCAGTTTTTAAAATAGTACGTTTGCTCATTTATCTTTTAAAAATTAACAGTAAAATCTTAAACTCAGTTTAACCAGGTATATCATATGCCTTTATTTTTAAGACGTAATAAGAATGTAGAAGGAAATCAGGCTTTTGTAAAAATCTGAGATCTAAAAGTCGGTATTATTGATATGTCTTCCCTTATTCTTCCCCATCCATTGCCACTTCCAGAGACTGAAGGATTTAGTACAAGTTTGATTCGCTTGGAGACCTGGGAACTGGTTTTCTGGAGAATCAGATATACTGGATAGCTGAAAATTCTTTTTGTTCCAACTCTTGTTGTTGAAAATCTCTCTTAAAAATTAGTGTTCTTTTCTGTCTTCACAAACACAATATGAAAATAATCAAGTTATTAATAATTGGAAGCTTTTTTAATGCTATTTGTTCTGAATGTTAACTTTAATTGTACTGAACTGTAGACACAAAGTTTTAGGACATTTATCTAAGTGAGCACTTCACGTATGTTCGGGAATTTCTTTCAGATGTGGTAGTGTTCCATTTTACTTTATTCAGTTCTTCTAATATCTGTGAAATTAGGAGAAGACACCTCAAAAGTTGGTTAAGTAAGAGTTCAGGTGTGTGGGATCTGTGCATGTTTTGTTTGAGGGTTTATGTGATATATTTAATTTAGACAAAACCATGTTTTTTTTGTTGTCAAGATTTTATTTTCCCGTAATGTTTTTGTTTTTGCTTATTTAATGATAAATGCTGCATGTGATTCTATGGTGCAGAGAGTTACTTATTATGATAAAAATAACATATAACTCTCCTAGGCATTATCTTGAGGCAATGTCCGTGTCTAGTAAAAGATTTATGCACAAATATGTTCATTCCAGCAAAAATGAAGGGAGAAAAATTAGAATAACCTGTATAATCAAGAGTGAGGGAATTTTCAGGTATCTTTTACTACATATATTTATTAGTATATTTTACAGGCATTAAAAATCACATTTTAAAATTAGTGTCTATGACATGAGAAAATGCTCCTGATACATGTAGGAAAAAAGCAAAATTGTGTTAACGTGTAGTTGTACACATGTACCTACGTATACATAACACAGAGAGGAAGAAAATAAATATTAGCAGTGATTACCTGTAGGAGTAACATTTTAAATTTCTCCTTTATACTTTTTGGTTTTTCCAAATAATCTGTAGCTGTTTTAAATCTTTTTGTAGTAAATGTTGGTATGTACCTTATAGGTGTTTGTGATGATAAAATAAAATCATGTATGTGGAAGGTCTTGAAGCCTGTACAAACTGCTATAATTTAGCAGCAAGAATTTCAAGTACAAGAGGTGTTGCCTACTCCTTGATGCTATGGCATTGAGGAGATAAAAGGAAAAATAATACAAAAATATTTCCATGAATTTTAGGATTTTTCTGATTTCATTTATAGGTCAAATAACAGAATAGTAGATCTTTCTTACACTGTGACCCTAGAAGATTATGGACTAGTAAAAATGCGTGAGATTTTTGTCTCTGAGTCATCTCAGGTAAATATAATTGAATATTATCAAATTGTTCTTTAAAAGGAATCTAATGGATGTGTGTGTATGAGCGTGTCTGTTTAAATATGCTTAATTATTTATATCTTAGGGTTTACCAGCTCTACCACAGAAGCCATCTTCTCTTCCTCCAGCACTTTGTCCTTCAGAAATCCAGACAGAGCCTCGTGAAACCTTAGAATACAAAGCAGCACTTGAACTAGAAATGTGGAAAGAAATGCAAGAAGACATTTTTGAAAATCAGGTTACTTTTTAAATGTTACTTAAAAAATCTATTTTTGGCTGTTCAGTATATTTTTTCTTCTCCATAGTAGCTTTTCTCTCTGTTCCATGGCTACCCTGTCTAGTTCTTTTGAATGTCAAGAATACCTTACTCTTTTCTTATTTTTTTTTTGAATACCTTACTCTTAAAAATTAAGAGAATAAGAAAAATACTTGAAATGCAACAACTTGGCAGAAGCCACTCAGAAGGATTCCCCTAAACTTTGTCCATGATTCTTTAGCAGAATTAGGAATGAAGGTTAGAATTCAGAGGTTAAGGACTTGAAAGTTTCTTTTAATCTCAGGTACTCAATTAGGAGCAGATTGCCCTGAAACCTGGCATCACCAGTATCCAAAAAAGAGTTAGAAAACAAAGCTCACTTTTAGCTTAATACGGTCCCAAATTATATACTTTACAGCTATTACTTGCCTCAGGCATCCTCCATTTCTTATTAAAAGAATAAGATGAAATGCCTGAAGGAACACATGAGTGATCAGTATTAGTTATTTAACTGAAAACAACTGATTAATTTATTTGAAATATTTGAGTTTTTACTGTAACTTCATTTCCTTTTGTAGCTAAAGCAGAAAGAACTGGCTCATATGCAAGCTCTTGCAGAGGAATGGAAGAAAAGGGATCGAGAGAGAGAATCACTAGTAAAGAAAAAGGTAATAACTTGTGTAGAAAATTGAAGGGGGGAATGAAGAATATTAATGATAGTATCGTGTATATGAATTAAAGAAAATCTCTGGAAGGATAAACTAATTATTGTGGTTATATGTGGCATGGAGGAAGTGAATGAATGGGTCGGAGGTAAGAGGGAGGTTTTTCATTATAAACTGTTTAGTGAACGATGCAAATGTATTACCTATTCAAAAAATGTATAAATACTAAAAAATGAGTATTATAGAGAAAAAGCCTCTGTATGAAAAAGAAATTAACAGTTATATATAAAAATTTATTGTAATCTGTCAGTTAATTAAAAAACCTCCAAAACTTTTAAGAATTAAATTATGAAATAAAACACATCTTTAAAAATGATAACATGAAAGGAGCCCTGGTGGTGCAGTAGTTAACACTAAGCTATTAATCAGGAGGTTGGTGGTTTGAACCCACCCACTGGCTCCATGGGAGAAAAGACCTGGCGACCTGCTCCTGCAAATATTGCGACCTAGGAAACTTTATGGTGCTGTTCTACTCTGTCACATGGGTTCACTATAAGTAGAAATTGACTCTGCAGCACCCAACAAGAACAAGTTGTGCTTTAAAAAATACACTAAAAATGATAACGAGGTCATCTGATCATATACCAGAAAGCACATAGTGGTTTGTATTATTTCTGTCAGAAAGTCTCCTGGTCATTGTTATCTTTGATTCTCTATATGTAATGTTCTTTGTTCCCCTCTCTCTACTGGCTTTTAAGATTTTTTCTTTACCATTGGTTTTTAACAACATGGTTGTGGTGTGTCTTATGTGCTTTATGTGTGTTGGTGTGTGTCTGTTTATCCTGCTTGGATTCTTTGAGCTTCCTGGGTATGTAAGTGTATAGTTTTCATCAACTTTGGAACATTTTGGGCTGTTATTTCTCCTAATATTTTTTCTGTTTCTTTTTCTCCTGTCATTCTTATATTTCTGCTTACATGTGTGTTGGACTGCTTGATATTGTCCCATAGTTAACTGTTATTTTTTAAGATTTTTTTTTTCTCTGCTTTGTTTTACATAGTTTTTGTTGCTGTGGCTTCAAGTTTGCTGATCTTTTCTTCTAACGGGTTTAATTTTTTGTTACACCCACTCCTCACTTATCAACTATCTCATTAATCTGACATTTTGCATTTACAATAGTAAAAAATCTACTGTCTGTTTTACACATTAATAATGTGATGGGCATGATGGCAATGGCTGCAGAGTGTCCCTTCCCTCGAGGAGAGTCTCCGGATGGCCTCTAGGAAGCTGAGCTGTGCTGCCCTGCATCCTCTGCTCCCTCCTGCTGGCAGGGGCACTGCGTTTAGCTGCCGTGTGGGGTCAATCTCCTCTGTGGCCACGGCCTCCGGGTGGATGCACAGGCAGCACTGAGCCAGTCTGCACCTGTTCTGGGTTCCCAGCTCCTATGTGGCCTAAGGCCCTGCAGCTCAAAATTCCTGTGACGTGGGAAGAGAGGAAAGAAGACGTATCAGAGAGGGTATTTGGAAGAAATGTGTGCAAGTTTAATGACATCCCAAAGTGAGCTGAACTAGGCCTGGAGCTTCTGCTTCAGTGAGGCCAGGTATATGGCCGGATCCCCAGTGCCCTCGCAGGAAGTCCCGAGCCTCAGTGAATCTCTAGGCCCAGAGGGCAGAGCAGACACTGGGATCATGAATGCAGGGCTTGCAGAAATGAGAACAGAGCCCTGGAGGCAGCTCCGCAAGGGAAACTCTGACCCAGCACAGGAGGCAGGCGAAGTAGTTAACCATGGGCCCTCCGGTCACACAGCCCAGCTTTTTCTAGCTTTGTCTCCAAGCCTCCTCCACAGAGAAAAAATCCATAACCGGACCCATCACAGTAATGAGCATATCAGTAAATCTTAAAAAAAAAAAAATAAAAATCTTAGCTGCTATTATTTCTATGATCACATTTTCTAAATTAAAAAAATCGGACAAATGGGTGGTCTGAAAACAGAAGGAAAAACCTCCATTTTTGCATAACGCCAATTTTCACATAAGAGCCTGGTTTTAGGAGCCTAGCCATGCCGTTAAGTGAGAAGTCGGCGTAATCCCACATAGCATTTTTTTTTTTCAACTTAGCTTCTTAAGTTTTCATCTCTAGAAGGTGTACTTGGGTCTTCTTTTAAATAATCTTTCACTTTCTCTTTATCATGTTCATGTTTTCCCCCATATTCTTAAGCATCTGGAACTTATTTATAATAGTTTATCTGGTAGTTCCATCATCTTTGTCATATCTAGATCTGATTCTACTTCTCCTTGTTATGGGTTTGGGTTATAATTTTCTACTTCTTTGCATGCCTGCTAATTTTCTATTAAATGCCAGACATTGTGAATTTTATATTGTTGATTGCTGTGTTTTGTTTTATTCCTTTAAAGAATATTGAATTTTGTTCTGGTGTGCAATTAAGTTACTTGGGATGAGTTTGATCCTTTTAGTCTTTATTAGGATGGGCCTAGAACATCCTTTAGTCTTGGACTATTTAACAATATTCACCTGAAGACTCTCTGTTGCCTAGTGCATCACAGTGTCTTTCCCCTCTGGCTGGTGGAAATATAAACTATTCTCAGCCCTGTCTGAGCTCTGGGAATTGTTCGTCCTAGTGCTTTTCAGTGGTAATTTCCTCCTCCTCATGGCATTTCACTTTTGACATACATTGTCAATACTCAGCTTAAGATCTGGAGATCTCCAGCACTCACCCTGTATGTATTTGCCCGCTCTCCGCACAAATTCTAGCTGCCCCAGCTTCTCCAGTCTCCAATTTGTTAATTTCTTTTTATTTTAATAAATTGAAGTTTTTTTCCCCCCTAAAACAATGTATACCATGTTTAGTACTTTGAGGGTTCACCTGGAGTTAGTTTAATGTTGGTGGAAAATTATGCAATCATTTAAATTAGTTTTGTTTTTGTTGCTCGGCACAAAATAATGAGCTAATAGTAAAGCTCACTTAATATTATGATGGAAGAAAGGCCTTGTGATCTTCTGAAAAATCTGCTATTGAAAATCCTGTGGAGCACAGTTCTTCTCAGACACACATGGGGTTGCCAAGCGTTGGAATCAACTCAAGAGCAACTGGTTGAGTTTTTTTTTTTTTAAGTTCAGCCTTCAAACTAAAGGTATCACCTAGTTATTAGCTCTTTGATTCAAAATGAAATGTGAATTAGCCTGTATAGTAAAAAAAAAAATAGATTATATCAAGTTGTTTTGTGCTGTCAAGTCAATTCAGAGTCATAGTAACCGTATATGACAAAGTAGAACTGTCCCATAGGGTTTCCTAAGCTGTACTTTACAGGAACACATTGCCAGCTCTCTTCTCCCATGGAGCCGCTGGTGGGTCCAAACCGCCGATCTTTTGATTGGCAGCTGAGTGCTTAACCATTGTGCCACCAGGTCTCCTTTTATCAAGTTAGAACCCAAATACATTAATTAGTATTTTCTAATAGTAAATTAATATTTAACTCACATGATCTGCAGCTAAGAATGTATATTATTGTAGTTGATTTGGTTTTTATGATCCATCATTTACCCTATTTTGGTCATCTTTTGAGACCATTTCGTAGGGATTTTCTTTTTTTTTTTTTTCCACCTAAAAAAGAGCAGATTGTTTCTCTAGAGAGTCTTCTGATTGGTAATGTAATACATCCTCCTGAATTATACATAAACTTTTTCCCTAAATAAATGAAGCTTAGGTTATCTTGAAGTAGATTTTATAACATTCATTTGTGGCTTTTAAAATGAAGTAAAATATTTGCATGTATGCCAGGCCTTTGCTTTGGAAAACTAGTCTATGGGTAATTTTCTTCTCCTTTTACAGTTTGTCTTTTATGATTACCTGATGTACAGATGATTATGCTAAACCAATAATTTTCAACTAATAAATTTGCCTTAAACTAGCATATGATTACAACATTTTGGTTCCTGTTCTGCCCCTTGGGGCAGCTGAGATAATGTTTACTCTGTCTTCCATATGACTGCCCGTCGGGCAGCAGAATGTAGTTATCATGTAGAAATAAAGAAGAAAGACATCAATACTACATATGTAACATTAGGTTTTGTAGGTAATATCATGTTTTCACTTTGATGAAGATTAACAGGTTTTGCCAGGCGGACCCAAGGGGCATTCTTAACAGAAAACTCCTCTTGAGCAAAGGCAGAGAAGTTTGAAATAGGGTGCTGCATTAAGAAAATTGTATGTAATTTCCTATAGGAAGAGGAGAGGAAAGAGTGTGACTCGAGAAATACGGTAGGAGAGGTTTACAGGGGCCAGAGTGTGAGTCATCTTGTATTTTATTTTAAGGTATTTAGATTTGATTCTGTAAATGCTCTCAGCCAGGGTTCATTGAGAAAAGTAACCCCTAATGCCCTCAGTCTCACGGCAACCCTAAAGGACAGAGTAGAACTGTCCCATACAGTTGCCAAGGAGTGCCTGGTGGATTCAAACTGCTGACCTTTTGGTTAGCAGCCATAGCTCTTAACCACTATGCCACCAGGGTTTTCAGGGTCGCTATGAGTTGGAATTGATTCGAGGGCAACTTTTTTTTTTTTTTAAATGCCCTAAAGCATCCATTATTCGTAATGCATTAACTTTCTCCTATACATCTAGAATGGTACAAGTCATATACCAAATAGAGAAAATAATCATTCACATAATTTTCTGTGTTCTGTGGTTCAGATGACGAACAGTGTCTGAGATAGATAGAAATTTGAGGAACTTCTTTTTTAAATGATGATTTTTATATAAAGGAATAAGGTAATCAGATTTTAAATTTTGAACAGTAATTCTAACGGGAGCATAGCAGGTAGAATAAAGGAATGTGAAACTACAGACAGGGAGAACAGAAAAGCCATGAGCTATGTGAAAGAAAATGAAAGCCAAACTAACAGTAGCAATAAGATGATGGAGAAAAGGATAATGGGTGTTAAAGAGATGGTATTAAGGAGGCTCAAGATCTCAAGCCTTAAAGAGTACTTAGTGCTGCCCTGTAATCCTATTACCTTCCCGGTCAATTCATCCTCTCACTTTCCAGGACAATTAATTCATAATTTTTTTCTCTTACCAAATAACCTTCCCTCATGCTCTCACTTTGATCTCTCCCTTTCTAAAATAATTACTTACTTGGCTTCCGTTACTATATTCCAAGACTTCCAACCAGTTCGTTCCAGTTTGAACCCATTCTGAGAATTTGCATTTCTAACAAGTTCCCAGGCAATGCTAATGCTGCTGGTTAGGGACCAGTTCTGAGAACCACTAGTACAGCATTGGTTCTCAAAATTTATTATATGTAAAAATCACCTGAGAATCTTAAAACGTAGGTTCTCTTTCAGTATATCTGGAACGGAAATGCAAATTCTCAGCAGGGTTCAAATCGGAATGAACTGGTTCGAAGCCCTGCTATGTTCTCCAGGTATTCTACTCTCTCCAGTAGTCTCTCCTTCCCAACTTTCATGCTAGATCCTCCTCTTCACCCTAACCTGTAAATACTGACTTTATTGGTTTGCCCCAGGGCACAATCCTTGAATCTCTTCTTTTCTCTCTTCACACTCACTCTTTAGGTGATCTTATCACTTTCTTGGCATTGTATACGTCAAATTATATACATTATACATAAAGTAGAAATATAAATTTATATATGTCACTTCTATTAGATACCTATTATATATACACACGTGTATATACATATACTGTCTGTCTCCCTTCTCAACATTTTCCCTGGACTCTAGGCTCTTTAGCTGCCTTCTTTACCCTGGCAGTTGGCTGTGTAATAAGCTCCTCCGTCATGGCATGTCTAAAAGTAAACTCTGTCTCCATTCTCTGTAACTTTGCTCCTACTGATTCCTCATCTTAATCAAGGGTATTGCCTCTACCCGTTTGTTTAGGCTATAGGCTAAGTCATTTTTGATTCTCTTTTATGACATATCTAACTCAGTAGCAAATCCTGTTGACTCCATTTTCAGAGTATATACTGGAAATTAACTATTATACTACCTCCATTGTTACTCTCCTACTTGAAACCATCACAATCTCTAAAACTACTGTAAGTACTTCTTGACTTGGTATCCTTTCTTTCATTCCTGGCCCCTGTACCAGCAAAGCATGAGACTTTTAAAATATAAGTCAGAGTATGATTATGTACTCCCCTGTTGAAAATTCATCCTACTGCTCATGACACTTAGAATAAAACCTGAAGTTCTTACCAGGATCTACAGGGCTTTACGTGATCTATTTCCTGGCTTTCTCCCTAACTTCATCTTCTGTTCACTAAGTTTGTTCCAACCAAAGTGATCTTGTAGTTCCTCAACTGTGCTAAGCCACCTACCCCTTTAGGGACACTCTTCTATCAGAGTTGCTTTCTTGTCTCTGTTCAGAATAATGTCGGTGAAGCCTTCTCCCCCAGGTATTAACTGTCTCCTCACCCTGCCTTATTTTTTCATAGCATTTACCTATCGTGTTAAATATTCATGTGTTTGTTTATTGTCTTTCTTCTCTCAGAATATAGGTTCCACAGACTTGTTTTGCCCAGTGTGTACTAGGCATATAATAAATATTTGTTGAGGTAAAAAAGATTATGATTTCAGATTTTTTTTTTTACATCTTTGAGTTTGGGGTATATGCAGAATATTGAGAAGGACATATTCAGCAAAGTATTTGGGTATATAGGTCTGAAACTCTGCAGGGAGGTTTGGCCTTGAGTATAAATTTGAGAGTTCTTAGTACCTGTGATAATATGTAAATAAGATTTACCAAGGAGGTGTAACATGAGGGGAGAAATCCTGAGACAGAACTCTGGGGAGCACAGATGTTTGGGTTGCCAGAGGAAGAACATATGCTTTGAATACTCCCTCGCAATCCTCTTCACCTCTGACTTTCTATATGGCTTTGTAAGTGTCACACTCAGAACCTGATACATTTTTGTTAGTGTTTTGGATAAGGGTGTAGAAGGCATGCTCAGCAGATGAGGTGGTAGAGTTGACAGAATCAGTATACAAAATGATACTGATTGGTTGGTATGCTGAACCTGAATCATCAAAACGAAGTTTAACAAGGTTAACAGTTTGTTAACAAATTTAACAAATTCTGCAGTCAGATTAAAACAGTCGGACAAATACACAATGGGCATAGTTGTGCCAGCTTTAAAAACAAACACAAAATCCCTGGGATACACACACACACACACACACACACACACACACACGTATACATATGTATGAACACGCATATTTATACTATATACATATATGTGTATACACATATACATATTTAAAAAAAAAAGAACCTGTTGCCATTGAGTCGATTTTGACTCATAGTAACCCTATAAAGGACAGAGTAAAACTGCCCCATAGTTTCCAAGGAGCACCTGGTGAATTCAAACTGCTGACCTTTTGGTTAGCAGCCATAGCATTTAACCATTATGCCACCAGGGTTTCCTGTATACATATATACATACATATATATATGTGTGTGTGTGTGTATATGGTTTTTTTTTTTACATTAACAAAAAGTATGACTAAGATCCTCAAATAGCAAAGGTGATTTTAGGCTAACAGACATGTGGTATCCTAGTTTTTGGCAGTACATGTTCTTAGATCTCTGAACTAGTGAGATCACATCTGAGTACCATATTTTTTAAAGGACTTTGTCTAAAATCTAGACTCTAGATTAAATCCACAGGATTAGAGAATATGGAAACCGTAATATGTGAGTAATAGTTGCAAAAACGTGGTTAGATTTCCCAGGCTTAAATATGGGAAGATACTTAATTTTTTTTCTCTGACCAAGGGTTCAAACTAGGATTAAGGAGTGGCAGTAGGAAAGGATGGGACCTGGGACCTGGAGACTGGTTGGTAAGGAGGGTGGAAAAACTGATTTAGAAAGTCCCAGTAAAAATGCTAAGTCTGACTTAGAAGATAGAAAACTGAGAGAGTCCTGTATCCATTATAGGCTGAGCAAGTAGGCCTCTTATCCTGACTAGAACTCATATCCTTAAAAATAGACCCAGGTAGGACTCTAGGCTTATAGAAATTGGGGTACTAGACTAGGAGCCTGACCAGGAGCTCTGGCTTAAGAAGAGATCAGGATCTCAGTTACTGGAATTGTATGTAGTACAGGGTCACATCTAAACCTTTAGCTAAAAGCCAGCCAGTGCCGTCGAGTCGATTCCGACTCATAGCGACCCTATAGGACAGAGTAGAACTGCCCCATAAAGTTTCCAAGGAGCACCTGGCGGACTGACTTATAACTGACTAGCTGATCTGGCAACAGTATTGGTTCCAGAGAGAGAAAGCTTAAATGACTAGCTGAGGACACCAGAGGGATACTGGGACATTGAACAAAGCAGATTTTAAGGAGGTAGGTTTTGACTAAACATGGGATTTTTATTAGCAGTCTGACTGCCCTATAGGTGATTGAACTCCTGCAAGAGATTAAATAAATATCACTAGAGATATCCAAGCAGAAGCTGGCTGCGCTTCCTTCGTTAGAGTACAGCAGAAAGGATTGCTGCTTTGAGTAGGAAGCAATTTATGACTTCTTCATTCTCAGATCCTGTTTCAGTGACATATTTTTTCTAATTCGTGTTTTGAATTTGGGGGAAAATGATGTAACTTTTCTTTTACTATATTTTAGGTGGCTGAATATACTGTTTTAGAAGGAAAACTTCAAAAAACCCTAATTGACTTAGAGAAGAGAGAGCAACAACTTGCCAGTGCAGATTCAGAGGTACTTCGTTCGTATATTGTATGTTTTCATTTCGTTAGAGAGTCTGTATATTAAGTTCATACCCTTTATTTCTTTTCTTCTAAACATGTAAAATATATTTCATGGAGATTGTCTTTCAGACAGTATGAAGGAAAGTGCTCCATCTGAGCAGAGCATGTTTTTTATGTTAGAATTTGAGGAATAGGTAGAAAAGTGTTTGTTATTTGAAATTAAGCATCATTCATCCAGCAGTGGAATTTTGTGGTTAACTTTCCCATTGTATGGAAGGAATGGATTGCTGTATTGCCTAGAGAAAAATGTACCACCAGCTCAGGGGCCTAAAATGCTGATACTGCTCGAAGGGAGAAGGGAATTTTGTTGTAAAAAAATTTGGTATAACACGCTTATGAAAATACCTCACAGGGGAAGGACAAGGTTGGCAAACAAATGTAGGAGGTGTGTATTTGCATTAAAATACAGTAGAACTTCTTCCACGTTAATTTTATATGCCCCTTGCCCACCCAAAATCGATTAAAATTTAATCAGTAAATCACCCTAACCATGTCTTTATGCATTGTTTTGGGATTTCTAAATTGTTTAGATGTTTAAACTTAAATATATATGGAAATAGTTTTGTTCCTAATACTAAAGTTCTGTTACCTTCTACATTATTAGGTAGAGAGAGAGAAGTTTCTAGAAGAAAAAAAGCAATTTGGGCATATAAGCCTATATAATAAATGGACTTTATTCAAATGGGAATTTTAAGTGGTTAGGGCCTTTTCAGGAGCCCTGCTGGCCCAGTGGTTAAGCGCTCAGCTGCTAACTGAAAGGTCAGCAGTTCGAACCTACCGGCTGCTCCATGGGAGAAGGATGTGGCAGTCTGCTTCTGTAAAAATGTACAGCCTTGGAAACCTTGTAGGGCAGTTCTACTCTGTCCTATAGGGTTGCTTTCGGTTGGAATCAACTCGAGCACAGTGGATTTAGGTAGGGTCTTTTCATCTGAATTCATATGGGTTTTGTATATTCTTTATATATTAGTATTTAATAATGATTGACTGAAAATTTATAATTTCAATATTCTTAAGTATTAAGCAGTAACTGAAAAGGATCTGAAAGTGAATTTGTAAATATTCTGAACATTTAAATTGTATCTAAGGATAATAGAATATTGGACAGTATAATTCAGCTAGTAATAGGCCAGCCTCTTAAAGATGCACTTGTTTCAAGCTGCAAAGAGAAAAAAAGGAACTACAGTCAGAACGTGAACGAAACTTCCAAGAACTTCAGGACTGTATCCGTAGGGCCAAAGAAGACTGTGTTCACCAAGTAGAGCTAGAAAGATTGAAGATCAAGCAACTAGAAGAGGATAAACACCGACTTCAACAGAAGGTTGTATAATATAATACCTGTCATCTTTTTACATTTAAAGTTTATTTGTATTCTAGGAAGAAATAGTTCATTAAAAAGTGATAAAATTCACAGTAATTTGCACTACTAATCATAATTATTGCACTGAGATGCAAATATACTGTAATTTAGATCTTTTTTTTCTTTTAAGTCAAAAGCTACAGATTATATTGGATTAATTTTTTTTTTCCTTTTTAACTATTTGCATGAAATTATGCTATTTTTCAGGTGACTCCCAACTTAAAGTCTTTTTTTTCTAATAAATTTCCTTGTAGCAAACAGATATTCTTCACATGTCACAAAATGAGTTAAGAACCAAATTTCACGAGATAATTTTCTGTGCTCCTCTCCATTTCCTCATCTCATACCCACCTTTCAGCCCATCCTACTCCACTTTCTGTCCCTTTCACTCCAACCATCCAGCTGTCACTAAGGTCAGTGGACGTTTTTAATCGTCATCTTAGTAAAAAGTCTTGACAGCACCAGCGCTCTTGTCATTGTTTCTGTATATTCTCTCGACTTCTGTTGCATCACTCCCATTGTTTTCCCCTACCTTTCTAGGCACCTCTCAGGCTGTTAAATGTTGGAATTCCTTCAAGCTCAGGACTTACTTTGTACTAAACAATTCTACCCATGGCTTCAGAAACAATCTGTACATCTGTGACTCCCACATTTATACCCCAGACCTTTCCTTTGCATTCTAGACCCTTATGTCTAACTGCCTTTTTGACATCTCTACTTGATGTAAAGGCATTTAAACTCAGCATGCCATACCTTACCTTCTCCGTTAAGTATTCTCTATTTCAATGATAGGCCCCTTCAATCTGCTTGCCATGTTGTAGCCAGAATGATATTTTTGAAATTTGGGATCATGACACTTCTCTTTAAAACCTTTTAATGGCTTCTTAGGCAATAAGAATTCTTACCTTGCGCTACAGGCCTCTGCATAATTTGGTCCCAGCCTACCTTTTGTTTCATCTCCCGCTGTTTCACCTTTGTTGTTTAGTCTCCAACCACATGGGTCTTCCTTCAGCTTCTCAAGCATGTCATGCTCAGGTCACCCATAGAATCTTCATCTACACTACTATTTCTGAGCCTAGTGAATTCCACTCATCTTTCAGTTTTTAGGATCACTTACCCAGGGAAATCTTCACTGATCCCTGCTCCCCAAGGTTAGGTCAAGTTTTTGATACATGTTCTCATAAGACATTGTTCTCCTATTTTTTTTTCTTTATATTTTATATAAGTTTGTTTTTGTTAATGTGATGATTTGATCAGTGTCAAACTCTTTGCTTCATAAAAACAGGAACAGTGCTTTTTTTGGTTTATAGCTGTATGCCTGCAGCCCAGCCAAATCTTCAGCACATAACAGGAACTCAATGAATATCCGCTAAAAGAACGATCAGCTGTTAAAAATTAAACTTACCTTTCTTAAAAATTTCAGCATAGATTAGATATGTGTGATGAATGCATTCAGAGTCTTCAGTCAATTCTGGCATGTCGACCTGTTTGACAGCACCTTCAGAGTCAGATAAGGTCACAATATTAAGGTTGTTTTTTTTTTTTTATAAATATGATTGTTACCGTGGGAGGGTCTCACTTAAAATATGAAAGATAAGGTTGTAAAAGTGGGCAAATGTGATGGGATTCGCTATTAATGCATCCCTTCTTCCACTTATCAGGAAGATTCAGCCATTTAGAACAAAGATTCTTAAAGTGTTCAGGAGGGCTCTTAAAAAAATGCGTGATGTCAGTACCCCTTCCCACATTGACATAATTAGCTTGTATTTTTGTTGGAAGAACCTGGATGCTGGTATTTTGGATAAATTACCCAGCAGTAATTTGATTTTGAACCACTGGTCTAAAACATAATCTAGGACCTGTGGGAAAAGAACTCCGGGTGGGGGAAGGTATGGGCAGGGTAAGTTTCTGGGATGCCCAAATTGCTAAGTCCACGCACTCTATACATTTCACATCTTATATATAGGAAAGCTTTTTAGACTCTTGTTCTGAACCAGGTTACATGAGCTATATACACAATTCTAACTAGAAGGCAGAAGGAGCAGTGAGAACTGTCTGTATTCAAATACATAAGAATTCAAAAGTGCCTGTATTCAAATATATAAAAGGGGATACCAGAACTCAAAAATCGCTATAGTTTATGGGCCCCTTAGCAAAGGAAAAAGAGTCTACCGTGCATTAGTATCTTATTGCTCTACAACCTAGTACGATAATTGTTTACGATAATATGGTGGCAAAACTACTAAATGCAATATTAAGTTTATTACCTTTTGTTAAAACAGGAAAGTCAGTGAGATACTTTTAAGAGATTTCTATTCAACTTTTAAAATAAAAGTTTGAATGTTAACAGTGATCAACTTCAGTTACATGGAAAATATTTATATGTGGAACACCTCATTACCTAAAGATGCTAGATAAATTCTAATTAGAATTGTTTTTGTTGACATAAAAGAAATTATTATTGATGTTTTGAAGTTCCATTTTTGCTACAGATTTTTTTTCAGTATTTCAAATCTGGTTCTTATGTCTTAGGAGAGTGATAATTGGTTTATCTGGTGATGGCTGGTCATATCAGTATATGATTTTTGGAAGCATCTTGAGCAATGCTCTTTTACATTTGAATAAACAAAAATTCCCAGATTTGAAAAGAACATCATTAAATATATATATATTTGCAGTTCTGCAGCTCTTCTAAAGGAAATTATAGTGTTTAGTCAAGGCAGTCTACGTCTCTGTCTCTCTCTTTTTTTTTTTTTTTTACTTTTTTAGAAAGTAGTACATGTTTTCATTAGAATGTTATTCTAGGGGATGAGAAGATCCGAAATCTATTTATGCGTCTGCTACTAACTAGCTCTTTGGCATTGCCTGAATTATTTAGCTTTTTGGCCCTCAATTTTTTTTTACTTATGAATATGAAGAGGCTGGACTAAATAATCTTTAAATTACCTAAAATCGTAATAGTATTTATGACATTCATACAGTATCAAATTATAAGAATAATAATAAATATTACATTACAATTAAGTTTTTATTTTCATGGATAACAGTCTGCATATATATAATACCCAGTCTTTTCTTAGATCTGATACCTTAAGAAAAATATAGAGAAGATACCAGTATTTTTATATGATAACTTTCTGATTTGCCAGGTAAAAGTTAACAAAAACATTCTTATGATACTGGGTTTATAAGAAATTCCATATTGGTAAAAAGATTTTGTACATTGTAATCAGTTGATTTAATAATGTTTTTTTTAAGATTACTAAGAATCTTTATTTTCCTCATTACACTTCATTTTCTAAATTTTCTGCTATGAACATGATTTAGAATAAAAAGATTTGAATTCTGTAACATTAAACTTGAGTATTTTTATTTTAAAATGGATATAAATACTTTTTCTTTTTTTAATGCAGCTTAATGAAGCTGAAAATAAATATAAGAATTTGGAAAAAGAGTTCCAACATTTCAAGGATCAACAGAGCAGCAAACCAGAAATACGTCTACAGTCTGAAATAAATCTTCTCACCTTGGAAAAGGTACCATGTCAGTTTTTTTCAGCATAACTATTCCCAGTGATCAGTTTGTAAAATCAGCAAATAATACTTGCATACAGAATGTAATAACGTTCCACTATAGTATTCTGATAGCAAATAAAAACGCATCAGACAATTGAAGGTACATGACATTGTCGATACTTGGGTTTCTTGGCTTGTTATCAGTTATAAACTCCCAAAAAGCCTATTGTCACTGAGTCAATTCTGACTCATAGTGACCCTGTAGGACAGAGTAGAACTGTCCTGTAGGGTTTCTAAGGCTATAATCTTTAGGGAAGCAAACTGCCACATCTTTCTCCTTCGGAGCTGCTGGTGTGTTTGAACTGCCAACCTTTCAGTAAGCAGCCTGAGCACTTAACCACTGCACCATCAGGGCTCCATATCAGTTGGAGCTCATACTAATTAGAGCTCTTATTTGCAAGCAGCAGAAGCTGACTAACTGTAAGAGTGAAGGAATTTACAAAACAGGAAAACTGAAGAACCAGTTTCAGAAAATAGGCAGGAACCAGAGGAAGCAAGGTACAGCCAATATCTTGTATCAAAACAGTTTACCAAGCTGCTGTTGTTGGTGCCATCACAGCTGCAGACAGTGCCATGTTATTGAATTGTGTATCCTCTAATTCTGGTGTCACTCTATTGAACTCTGTTTTGCTGTAGTCATTGTGAATACCTCTGCTATTGGTTTCCTTAGCCTCTCTGTATCGCGATTCTCTAGGTTTAGAAGTAGAGGTAAAGTTGAGAGTTTGAATATGGAAATGGCTTATAACAACTGCAGTGGGGAATTTGTTAGCATTATTGATGGGAGAATGATTGCAGTTGAGGTTAGATTGCATATTTTTGAAGAGAATTTTGTCAGCACTGTTATAGCAAAGTTTAGCATACTCTCTTCCCTTTCCCCAATGAACATAGGCTAGTGAAGGTGGCTAGGATTCAGAGACAGGTAAAATGAAAGCCATGGAATGGTAAGATCCTAGAGAGACCGTATTTGAAATAATCGACATTTGGCCTACTAAAGGGACAGGGAGAACAGAAAAGGGTCAGAAGACCCAAAAGGTCACTGTCACTGAAGGTTGGTAAAGTGAAAGTTAAGATGTTTGATTGATGAAGGGAAGAGCTGTGATTTTAAGATCTTGGAAAAGGATTTAGCTATGTGATGGTGGATTGGAGGGATGATCATATCTACATATTGGTTTCTGAAGTACAGTGGAGGTAAAGTAATGAAGTCAAGAAACTTTAAATATAAGGCATTATGTGAGATGAGCTAACTGAGGAAAAGTGTGAACCTAGCACTAAAGTTATCAAGTAAAGTGGGATAATATCCAAGAATGGTATTTTCAGACCATGTGATTTCAAGCTCCTTTAGGGACCGTTGTGGGGCATGGGAATGGCAGATAGTGCTCTAAAATCCTTCACTTCAGTCGGAGTCCTTGCTTCTTTCTTGAGACAGGTTTAACTTAGAGTATTACGAACCTCCCTCAAAAAATGAAAAAAACGCTTGAGAACTTCTGACTTATATGTTGATAGATGGCAGTGAAGAGGCAAGTATAAATGAATAGACTAGATTTTGAAACAGGAACCTTTGTTGAACAGCTATGGTAGAGTAGTAATCAGAAAGTGGCATTGGGGAGCAAGAAACAAACTTGTAGGTTTGAGAGAATGGACTAATGGATAGCATCAACAGAAGAGTGCCTGAGCAAAGTAATGCCTGGTCTCTGTTAAAGTGTGGTAGGGGGACGAAGACTACTGAATAGCTCCAAAATCTTTTATTTCATAACTTTAACACGGAAAACCTTAAAGTTTATGTTGAGATATTATAGTTCAGTATCAGACTGTGGAATAGATTCCTTTAGGAAATTCTAATAGTCATTGTGATTGTTTCAGAACTGCTGCAAACCAAACCAGATGATAAGCTTTCCAAGGCAGAGACCATGTTGTAGCTATCTTCATGTTACCTGTGCCTAACACAGCACCCTGTACCTTGTAGTATTGAGTAAATATCTGTTGATGGTGATGATGAAACAGCATAACCTTTGCTGCTCAGAATCTCCGATCATTCATTCATTCAGCAAAAATTTATGGAGGGCATATTGTTTGTGCTTATTTCATCTTGGTACAAAACAGTTTTGAGATGGTTGTTGTTGTCTTAGGTGCTGTCAAGTCAGTTCCGACTCATAGCAACCCTACGTGCAGCAGAAAGAAACACTGCCCTGTCCTATGTCATCCTCGCAGTCGTCATGCTTGAGCCCATTGTTGCAGCCACTGTGTCAGTCAGGCTCATCGAGGGTCTTCCTCTTTTTTGCTAACCGTCCACTTTCCCAAGCATGATGTCCTTCTCCAGGGATTGATCCCTCCTGATGACATGTCCAAGTATGTGAGATGTAGTCTCGTCATCCTTGCTTCTAAGGAGCATTCTGGTTGTACTTCTTCCAGGACAGGTTTGTTCATTCTTTTAGCAGTCCATCGTATATTCAATATGCTTCACCAACACTGCAATTCAAAGGCATCAGCTCTTCTTCAGCCTTCCTTATTCATCCTCCAGCTTTCACATGCATGTGAGGCGACTGAAAACCCCATGGCTTGAATCAAGTCCACCTTAGTCTTCAAGGTGCCATCATTGCTTTTCATCACTTTAAAGAGGTCTTTTGTAACAGATTTGCCCAATGCAACGCGTCTTTTGATTTCTTGACTACTGCTTCCATGGGTGTTGATTGTGGATCCAAGTAAAATGAAATCCTTGCCAACTTTAATCTTTTCTCCCTTTATCATGATGTTGCTTATTGGTCCAGTTGTGAGGATTTTTGTTTTGTTTGTGTTGAGGTGTAATCCATACTGAAGGCTGTGGTCTTTGATCTTCATCAGTAAGTGCTTCAAGTCCTTTTCACCTTCGGCAAGCAAGATTGTGTCATCAGCATAACACAGGTTGTTAATGAGTTGTCTTCCAGTCTTGATGCCATGTTCTTCTTCATGTAGTCCAGTTTCTTGGATTATTTGCTCAGCGTACAGATTGAATAGGTATAGTGAAAGGATGTAATCCTGATGCACAGCTTTCCTGACCTTAAACCAATCAGTATGCCCTTGTTCTGTTCGAATGACTACCTCTTGATCTATGTACAGGTTCCTCATGAGCACAATTAAGTGTTCTGGAATTTCTATTCTTTGCAATGTTATCCATAATTTGTTATGATCCACATAGTTGAATGCCTTTGCATACTCAGTAAAACACAGGTAAACATCTTTTTGGTATTCTCTGCTTTCAGCCAGGATCCATCTGACATCAGCAATGATACGCCTCATTCCAAGTCCTCTTCTGAATCCAGCTTGAATTTCCGGCAGTTTCCTGTCAATATACTGCTGCAGCTGATTTTGAATGATCTTTAGGAAAATTTTACTTGTGTATGATATTAATGACATTATTTGATAATTTCCACATTCTGTTGGATCACCTTTCTTGGGAATAGGCATAAATATGGATCTCTTCCAGTTGGTTGGCCAGGTAGCTGTCGTCCAAATTTCTTGACATAGATGAGTGAGCACTTCTAGTATGACATCCATTCGCTGAAACATGTCAATTGGCATTCTGTGTATTCCTGGAGCCTTGTTTTTCACCAATGCCTTCGGTACAGCTTGGACTTCTTTCTATTGGCACCATCAATTCCTGATCATATGCTACCTCCTGAAATGGTTGAACATCGACCAATTCTTTTTGGTATAGTGACTCTGTATTTCTTCCATCTTCTTTTGATGCTTCCTGGATCGTTTAATATTTTCCCTGTGGAATCCTTCAGTATTGCAACTTGAAGCTGGAATTTTTTCTTCAGTTCTTTCAGCTTGAGAAATGCCAAGCGTGTTCTTCCTTTTTGGTTTTCTATCTCCACCTCTTTGCGTGTGCCATTATAATATTTTGGTTTGTGTTCTCAAGCTACCCTTTGAAATCTTCTGTTCAGCTCTTTTATTTCATCATTTTTTCCTTTTGCTTTAGCTACTCGACGTTCAGGAGCAAGTTTCAGAGTCTCTTCTGACATCCATTTTGGTCTTTTCTTTATTTCCTGTCTTTTCAGTGACCTCTTGCTTTCTTCATGTATGATGTCCTTGATGTCATTCCATAGCTCATCTGGACTTTGGTCATTGTGTTCAACACTTCAAATCTGTTCTTGAGATGATCTCTAAATTCAGGTGGGATATACTCATGGTCGTACTTTGGCTCTTGTAGGCTTGCTCTAATTTTCTTCAGTTTCAACTTGAACTTGCATACAAGCAATTGATGGTCTGTTCCACAGTCAGACCCTGGCCTCGTTCTGACTGATGATATTCAGCTTTTCCATCCTCTCTTTCTATAAACGTAGTTGATTTGATTCCTGTGTAGTCCATCTGATGAGGTTCACGTGTATAGTCTCTGTTTATGTTGGTGAAAAAAGGAATTTGCAATGAAGAAGTCCTTGGTCTTCCAAAATTCTGTCATGCGATCTCTGGCATTGTTTCTATCACCAAGGCCATGTTTTCCAACTACTGATCCTTCTTCTTTATTTCTAACTTTCTCATTCCAATCACCAGTAATTATCAATGCATCCTGATTGCACGTTTGAACAATTTTAGACTGCAGAAGTTGGTAAAAAGGTTCAGTTTCTTCATCTTTGGGCTTAGTGGTTGGTGCATAAATTTGAGTAATAGTCATATTAACTGGTCTTCCTTGTAGGTGTATGGATATTATCCTATCAATGACAGTGTTGTACTTCAGGATAGATCCTGAAATGTTCTTTTTGACAATGAATGCAATTCTATTCCTCTTGAAGTTCTCATACCTAGACCATATGATTATCCAATTCAGAATGGCCAATACCAGTCCATTTCAGCTCACTAATGCCTGTGATATCAAATCAATGTTTATGTGTTCCATTTCATTTTTGACAATTTCCAATTTTCCTAGATTCATATTTCTTACATTCCACATTCTGATTATTAATGGATGTTTGCAGCTGTTTCTTCTCATTTTGAGTCGTGCCACATCAGTAAATGAAGGTCCCAAAAGCTTGACTCCATCCATGTCATTAAAGTCGACTCTGCTTTGAGGAAGCAGCTCTTTCCCAGTTGTCTTTTGAATGCCTTCCAACCTTGGGGGCTCATCTTCTGGCAGTATATCAGACAGTGTTCCGCTGCTCTTCACAAGGTTTTCAACGGCTAATTCTTTTCAGAAGTAGACTGCCGGGTCCTTCTTCCTAGTCTGTCTTAGCATGGAAGCTCAGTTGAAAGCTGTCTGCCATAGGTGACCTTGCTGGTACTTCAATACCAGTAGCATACCTTCCAGCAACACCAGAATACACAAGCCCCCTCAGTTTGACAAACTGACAGATTCATGGGGGTTGAGATCATTGGTAACTGTTAATGAATTCATCAGCTATTTATTGAGTGCCCTGTATGTTCCCAAGACAAACAGCCTCCTCATTTTAGAAGAGAGAATAAACAAATAAATGAACAAGATGATTTTTATTAGTGCTAAGCATAAGCATAACAAAAGTAATTAAAAGGATGGTGTGATGGTGAGTGTGGCACTGTAGGTGACATGGCAGGACAATGCCACCCTACAAAGGCTGGTCAGGGAAAGTCTCTTTGAGGAGATAACCATCATTTGTGGTGAGTTGAGATCTGAGAAAAGGAGGAGCCGACAGTTGTAAAGAGCTATGGAAGTGTCTAGAGAGCAACTGCAAAAGAACAGATGTAGGAGTAAGCCTGAATTGTTTATGGAATAGGAAGGCTAGCCTAGCTAAAGCATAGAGCGTGAGGGGAGGAGAATATACAAGAAAGGTTTAAAATATAGGTCTTTTAAACCATGGCAAGAAGTTTAGATTTTGTGCTTAGTCTGTGAGAGTTGCAGCACAATAGGAGTTAAGAGCATGGACTTTGGAGTCAGATCATCTTCATTCGAATCCCGGCTTTCTGCCACTTAGAAAGTGTGTAAACTTGGCCAAGTTACTTTACTTCTCTGTACCTGTTTCCATATCTTTTAAATGGGGATAATAAGGTTGATGAAAGGATTAAATGAGTTAATATTAATAAATTGCTTAGCACAGAAACTCGGGCATTATAACAAATGTTAAGAAAAATAAACAAAGTTTAAATAAATAATGGGATACAGTAGAAGGGTTTTGAAAATCCACCTAGTATGTAGAAAATGTGTGTAGGAGGACAAGACTTGTCTTTTCAGCTGAAGACCCTTATTCAACTGCTTTCTCAACATCCTTTCTTGAATGTCTTAGAGCAGCAGTTTTCAAACTTTTTGGTTTCAAGACCCCTTTACACTATAGTAGGTATTTCTGTAGACTGTCAATTGCCTGAGCTATCTTTTGCTCCCCTCATTACCCCTGCCAACAAAACCACAGCCATCGAGGCAGTTCCAGCTCATAGTGCCCCTATAGGACAGAGTAGAACTGCCTCGTAGGGTTTCCAAAGTTGTGTATCTTTGTGGAAGTAGACTGCCACATCTTTCTCTGATGGAGCAGCTGGTGGGTTTGAACCGCTGACCTTTTGGTTAGCAGCTGAGTGCTTTAACTACTGTGCCACCAAGGCTGCTTTCTTCTCACCCCTACATCCACTTAATTACAAAGTGTTGTTAATTTTATGTCTTACGTATTTGAACAGTCTCTTCATTTTTTCCTTTTCGACCATTTCTTTATTTCTCTACCAGTGAGTTTAAATCCAGCTGGGTGTTTCTCACCCCTCCTTTGATAATATCAATTCTTAAAGTACTTCTGTGTTTATAGGTATGAGCTCTGTAGTATCTACCAGAAGTATTTGAAACGTTCATTTAGACTGTGTCTCATCAGCTGTAGACCTGTTAAGTTGGTGTCAAAGAGTATTTTTAGTTTATCTTGGGGAATTCAGAGACTAGATGTCCAAATTGTAACAGAAGCATTATCTTATTCATCTTCTCTGAATATAGACTGGTTGGCTAGATAATATCCATCATAGAAATAAATTTTAAATAATTTTTAGAATTTCTTTTTCCAGCTACACTTTTACCAAAATGATAAAAATAATTAAACATATCAATAGCATAAGCAGTACCATGAATTTGATGAAGGTGAACAAGAAAGAGAGAGGAATGCATAATTGAATTGCTTCTATACTAGACCTGATGAGTTTATCCAGCATGTTTAAGTGCCTGGTATAACAAGGCTTCTCAGCTCTTCTGGAAATTCTTTGCATAACTTTTTGGAGCCAGAAGAGGGCAGAATGTTATTTCATAAGTAGTAACAGATAAAACCGCAAAAAAGACGTAAGTTAAAAAATACCTGATGTACTCTAAAATTTCTGGTTTTGTCTGATTGAGAGCTTGTCGTTTTTTCCTGATTATCCATATTCTGAAATATAACACACATATTCCCATTTTCAATGAAATGATCTAAAAATAAGTTTACATTAAGATACAGTTTTAACAAATACAATTCTTGATTCTTTTTATTATGTAAGAAGTGAATAAGAGCTTATGATTGTTTTAGCTGAGAAATACCTTTTATATGGCTTGAAAATAATTGAAACGTTAAAACAATAAATTATGGGAAGCATTATAATTTAGGGCATATAGAGTTTGAAAGGGCAGATAAAAAATACAGAAATTTTTAGTCATGGTAAAATTTATGTATTTAAGAATATATGGTAAGTACCTACTGTATGCTCACACCTGTCTTAGGGCAATGGAAAAGATGAGGGAAGAGAAAAGTACATTATTTTTTTGGGACCTCACTTTTAGTTTGTAATGTAATTGGGGAGATGACTCAGCGATAAACAACCATGTATAATCAAGTACCAAGGAATGTGATAGAAACTCTTTGCAATTTAGAAAAGAGGAACCATTTGGCATACAGAATATAATTGTTTTAAGACAGCTTTATGTAGAGGTAGAATTTGAACTGAGGTTTACCTTTAAGATTTAGATAAGCAGAGAAGAAAAAAGAAATTGGCAGGCTCAGAAAGTAACTTGGGTAAGGAGGGGAAACATAGGAGGCACAGACCTGGTTGGAGTAGAAGGTTTCTTCTTGAGAAACACTCAGAGTAGATTGAGCTGGAGTGATAGAAATTATATTTTGGCCTACCTTGAAAAGTAATCAGGAATATGGGTTCAATACTGTAGACAGATAGTAGCTATTGTCGATTTTTGGGTAGAGAGTGAATTAATCCAATAGTAGTTTGTAAGATTTGTAGAACGAAGAATAAATTTGAGGCTGGAGAGATAAGAACTTCTTATAGTCAAGGTAAGATGAGAGTTGAGAAGAGCTTGCATTAAGAAAATGGCAGTGGGAATATAAAGGAATAAAGCTGAAAAATACTTAAAAGGAGAAATCTATAGTTCTTTGTGAGAGATTGGGCCTGGGAAATAGGTGATTAGAGACAAAGACAATGCCATACTTCAATAAGAGAACTAGAATCATGGGTATGTCAACAGTAGAAACAGGGAAATGGAGAGCCCAAAAACAGTAGTCCGTACTTTCCACCTTCGCTGGCTTCTGAAGTGACTAAGTCCTGGGCTGAGTCTTCCTTCGGGAGTCTGTAACTTGGCTTATAGTATATTACTTCAGTTCATGGACCAGTAACCCTAAAAAAATCCTTGTGCACAGGATTACAGAATTCTCAAATCTACTTAAAAGTGTTCTCGAGGTCTTTTAATGCCCTGAAATTATATTAAAATTTTGGCTGTGAGTATTTTTCTGGGAATTAGGTCCATGGATTTCTTTAGAATCACAGACATATCTGTAACCTTAAAAAAGAAAAGTTAGGAACCATTGATTTGGTAATAGGAGTAAATTAGAAGAATGAGATTTGTCTCAATTTGTAATCAGTTTCTTCATTTGATAAGAATAAAGAAATTATAAATTAGGACTATACCTGTGTTTTAAATTAGTGTGAATAACTATGTAGATATGAACTATTTTAATAATTACAGTAAAACTGATGTAACCTACCCAGACAGCTTTTTCTGATGGAGTTGGTCCATTGGGTGTAAATGGTAACTCTAGATTCATTCTTTTCCTAACCCTCATCCTTGGGCCCATCCAAGATTCCAGACCTTCTCCGAGACCCGTGGACATGATCATTTTTTTAATTGGGTACTACTCTTACCCCACAACCATAAAAAGATTTTTGTTATTCCTCAGAGGTGTGTCCTCTTACATTACCAAGTGATACGTATAAATCATTGGGACATAAGTGGAAGAGATCGTCTTCAATAGCCTCAGCAGTATTATTCAACTTAAGTATGCTTGAACCCAGTTGTGAAATGTCAACACGTTTAAATCCAAGTACTAGGGATCTGTAAGCAGAAAAGTCCTTGACTCCATGTAGTCATATATTACTGCAGAGAATGTTCTGGTCTCTTGTGAAGGGAATTTGGCAGTTGTGCTTTTACTTCCGTTTTAGTTTCATGTGAGTTTTCTGAAGTTTGAGTTTTTGGATAGTGCCTTTGTTTTTATTTTCCTGTAAAATATTAGGAGTTGTGTGTGTGGGAAAAATTAGACTTGGTATAAAAAAATAGACTAGTTGAGAGTAATAGTACTTTACTGTAATCCAGGCAGATTATTACATTACTACTTAAATAGTAACACTGTCTGTTGGCTACATGAATTCATTTGGTACTTGGTATGAAACGTTGAGAGAGTAAATTGCAAAAACATAGCCAAGTTGGCTTCGATTCATGCACAACAGATTGCCTGCTGCAAGTATAAATAGCCATATTTTTAAAATTGAATCACTTTAGTGTTTATATATTTGAGGAAAAATAGAAAATAAAAGTTCTATGTATGTTATTAAGGAACATTATTTTTCTTACTCTTGGGTATATTTCAACATTCTGAAAATATTTTTGACTTTGTTTTCTTTCTTAGTAAACTGTGTTCTGTTTTCAGTGTTCTTCAGTGACTTTGCCAAAATATAGTTACAAAAGTATCTCTGCTAGCTTTCTTCATTATAAGACAAACTCCATATAATGAAGGCCTTCAAAAGGAATAATTTGGTTTCTAAGATTCAAAGTGCCAGCCAAACTGGAATGCTAACAGAACTGCTTTTTATAGAAAAATGATTGTTCACTTTGTGGGGAATCTTTATACAATATACATGTTTTAAATACATTTATAGTAACTGTCTGGAGGTTAAGACTAATTCAGTTCTTTTTAGTATAGGCTGTTAGGCAATAAAAATAAGACCATATTTTAAACACGAAAATGTTCATGTGCCATAATATTTATAGTAAATTATATAACAGTTTTAGATGATGTCGTATGTTACGCTACATAAACTCTTTTCTTAAGCCAGACTCTTTGTATATATTATCTTTCAGTGATTGTACACAGTGGTATAGTGTTTCACTTGATACGATTTTAATCACTGTTAGGTTGAACTTGAAAGAAAGTTGGAATCTGCAACTAAGTCCAAACTGCATTACAAGCAGCAATGGGGACGAGCTTTGAAAGAACTTGCCAGACTTAAACAGGTATGTAGTTTATAGCTGATGATGGATTATTCTTTTTATGTCTTCTGTTATGTTCAAATGTCTGCATTTGAATTGCCAGTGCTATTTTTGAGATTAGGGGATTTTTTTTTTTCATGTTGTATCCTCCTTTTGTTACTTAAAACTAAGATAATTTTTAGGTCCTTTTTTATTTTTTTTTCTAATTATCCTTTTTCCCAGAAGAAATTGGGAATAATATCTTTTATTTTCACTTTTCCTCCTTAAGTTCTATATCCCCCTGCCCCATTGGAAGTGCCTTTTTTGGGGGAAATTTAAGGATAGCTTAAAAAAAATTTATCACATCCTCAAATTTAAAAACATATTTTAAATGTTTTTCCTAAGAAGGCACAGAAATTTATTCCATTAAGAAATGGGATCACAGGAAATTTTTGTGTAATTTTAAGAGTTTGAAAACCTTTATAGTAGTTTCCTGAATTCTTCTTGTGTTACATTTTTTTCCCCTTCTGGCTATGATATTCTTGAGAAATTAATTGTAAGGGTAATTTCTCCAAATAATGATGACCTCTATTTGTATGAGCAAGGTTTTTATTCTGAATCTATCTACTTGGTCAAAAACTTTTAAGGGTTAGTAATGGTTAGTTTATTCCAAATTTTGCTTTTTTTATTTTTAATGTATCCATTTTATTCTGAATTAAAATTGACACATAGGGCTTTTTGGGTTTGTATTTTTCCTATTGTGTCTTCATAGCCCTCAAATACTATTAATCATGTCTGTGGTATTATACTAATGCCTAACCACCTTCATAGAGCAGTATATACTAGACTACCTGAGAATAGAAAGTGGTAGACAGTTTGATCTAACATAGTTTATAGATTAGTTGAGATTATAACCATTGCACATGAAGACAGGTAGTTATATATCACTAAACATAAAACATTATACAAAGTGAATATATTATATAAATGTTCACAGAACTAAGGGTAGATGAATAAATAACCAAGTATAGTACAGAGGACCTCCTGTATTCAGGGCACTTCTTTAGTATACAGATGTAAGTAAGATACACAGCTTTCCCTCAGGGAGCTTATAATTCAGTAAAAAAGAGAACACCACTATAAATATAACATTTACTGCCTAATTGTAAGAGCCCTGTAAAGAGTGATAAAAAATGCTCAGAAGGAGAAAGTACATCTGTTTCATAGGACTTAGAGGTATTTTTGAAGAGTTTTTATTTAAGATGGACCTCTAGAGATAAGCAGGTAGGGTTTTAATAGAGGAATTGATCGTGATATAATATTGGGGAAATGTTGTAAATCTAATGGATGAAATATATAACAGAAGGGTGAGGTGGAAAAGCACAGGCTACTTTTGTAGAACAAAGGAAAGCCCACTTAGAGCCCATTTCATTACTAGGGATCTGAACTAAGTGGTAGTGGTAGGAATGCAACAAGGAGGTTCTTGTAAGAGATATGGTTTTGGTCGATCTATAGTACAAAACATCTGACTGGAATGCAGAGTAGAAAACCAAAGATGATGCTAAGGGCTCAGGCCTTAGTGACCTAGAAGAAGAGTTTCCAGTATTGGAAATATGGTTCTTAAGAAACTGATTGGAGAGTGGGAAGGAAATAGGACCTGTGAATTTGGACATTTTAATCTTCGCGTATGCAGTTCAGCAAGCAGCTAGGAATATGGATCTAATGTGAGAAAGAATGGGTTTAAAAACAGAGATGAAAGAGTCCTTTTGCGGAAGTGATCACTGAACTGTGACAGATAGAACTTAGAATTCTTGTGTTTAAGAAGGAGGAAAGAAAGCTAATGAAATAGCAACTAGAGAGAAAGAGTGATGATAATTGTAATGATACTTACAGAGCAGTTAACATTTATTGAGGGCTTACTATATGCCAGATCCTGTGCTAAGCCCTTCATATTTTTCAGTTAATCATAACAAAGGTTCCTATATAGTAGGTAATGTTATTATCCACAATTTATAGATGAAGAAATTGAGACTTAGAGCCTTTAAGTTGTACATGATCACACAGGTACTAAGTAGTAGAGCTAGAATTGGAGCCATTTCACCAGAGTCCAGAGTCAGGCTCTTTCCTTTTCATAATGTTATGGTTTAATTATATAGAAGCCAAAGAATGAAAGAATTTCAGGGAGAAAGAAGCTGAGCCATGGAAGACTTTGGTCTATGAAAGAGAATTTCTCTCTGACAGAGCACTGAGGGAGAAGTCATGTCTTGGCATACTCCTGGCAAGGAAGATGGCATCACTGATTGTTAGACTAGCTCTGATAATGAGAATTAAAATGTCTTTGAAAGAGAGTAAACTCATATAATGTCATGATGCCACGATATTTAGATCCCAAGGTATTTGTATGTACATATGATACAATACAGAGAAGTCCCTCTGGATTTGAGAGCAAGGAAATAATATGATAAGCTATTAAAAATAACAAGATATACTGTCAGGGACATTATACATAGTAGTTAAGGATACAGCTTTGGAGTCAAGAGACACGGATTGAATCTGGCTTTACCTCTTCATACCTCTGCAACCTTGGTAATTTAATCTCTGATTAGTGTTCTCATTTGTACAATGAGATAATTTTTCTTATAGGTTCTAAGAATTAAATGAGAGGTCTGTAAAGCATTTAATACGGTGTTGCGTGTATAATATGTGCTCAATAAATGGTAACTACTATTAAAAAGTGGAGCCCTGGTGGCCCAGTGGTTAAAAGCTATGGCTACTAACCAAAAGATAGGCTGTTTGAATCTACCAGCTGCTTTTTGGAAACGCTATAGGCAGTTCTACTCTGTCCTATAGGGTCGCCATGAATGGGAATCAACTCGATGGCAACGGGTTTGGTTTTTTTGGATTATTAAAAAGAGATGAGCCATAAAAGCCATTGTGTTGTGTTCTTGGTTTCAGTCAGTGAGGACCTAATTGGATGGTAGATTTGAATATTTATGAACAGAATATTGGAGGGATTTGTGGCTGACTAGCTCTTTAAAGAAATAGTAGGCACCAATAATAATTTAAACATTTTAAGTCTGGAGAACAGGAAGATGTCATACAGTAATAGCAAAAGGGAAGTGGGTTAGAGTGTAGTTTGAGTATTAATAGTAGTTTGTTTTTAGATGGTAGTTTTAACAGATGTTCTGCAGAAAACTGTACTGAAGGAAAAAACATGTAAAGAGCTAAGTGTGCTGACATGCAGGTGTCAGTCTGTAAACTTCCTAAAGTTTGGGCATAAAGGGATGTGAGCGTATTGAGTCTGGAGAAACATTTGTAGTTAGTTCATTTGTTTATTCTTTCACTCATTCAGCAAGTGCTTGTTGAGAGCCTGTTACGCACCGTGCACAGCATTAAATGCTATGGATACAGCAGTTTTCTCCTGTGTGGAACTTAAAGTTCAGTGGGGAGAACTGATACTTAACAAGAATATAGCAGGGTATGGGAAATGCAAGCAAAGTCAGTAAAAATTAAAGAAAATAAATATTAGAAAACCAGGAGGACAACTGAGCATTAGCTGGGTTTGGGGTATTGTTAATCAAAGGTAAGGGAGAAATGCTTCAAAGAGAAAACATTTCAAATAACGCTATTCGATTTGAAATCTTTTCAAGTTTTAAAATAATCGTAAAGGGGGATGAAGTAGAAGATAGTGCCTGCCATTGAAGAAGTTGAGTAGTGAAGGATAACAGAATGATGTAATGGTAATTGATTATAAGACAATACCAAAATCACTTGAAAAGATGGAAGAGTTATGTTAGCTGTCGATTAAAGCATTTTCTTTGGAAAAATTAGTAATAATTGTAATGAACTGTAAAAACATAATTCTGTTGTAATTTGGCATGTTTCTTACTAAGAAATCTTCGTGCAAGAGTTTACTTTAAATATATTGATATTTAAGTCATGTTCATATGTTACATTGTTTATGTTGTTCACCTTCTGAGGTGGTATTTAAAAAGGAAATAAATCATGTTTTGAATACCAAAAAAACGAAACCTATTGTTTTTGAGTCAGTTCTGAACCACCCAAAGTCATGGCTCTTTGTTTTTCACACTGGGATATTGAGATAAATAATTAAAAGCAGATTCCGTGTGAAAGGCTCCAACCCAAGTAACCCTTCTTCCTAACATTTGCATCCTCGTACACTTTTGCTGTCTTCTGTGTCTTTCCATTTAATCAGTTATTTTCCATCAACCCCTTCTTCCTATGTATTTTTCTACCTTCTTGCTCAAAAAACACTTGCAGAGTATTTTATCTATTTTTCCTGATGACAGGATACTACAAAAGTTCAGGTGCCATCTTTCTCTTGAGTTACTGTGTTAAGAAAACATAATGTGAAATAACCTGTTCAACTGTGAGATTTCTTTGTATTCCATGAAAGTTAGAAAATAATAGTCTCATTCTTTGAGTGCAGCGATCTTCACTGCATTCTTACTGTAGCCCAGTTTTATTCCTCACCCCACAAACTTTCTGCTTTAGAAATTATGCTGTAAACAAATTTCAAGGTCACTAGGCATCACTGATGTTCTGCAGACTGCATTTGAGATGCAACACTTTGAGAAAAAATGTAATGGACCTGAGAGTACCATAGTGAATTGTACTCTGCCACTGGCTGTTTTCGGAAGATTAAAATTGTAACTTCATCAAATTGGTACATTTCGTACGTGTGAAAATTACTTCAAAAATTTTCCCTAAAACTTTTTATTCGCAACACATTTATTGTGTTTGAATATAAAATTGGAATCCTCTATCTGCTTTTGTTCAGAGGATTGTTTGTGCAACTTCTTGTTTAAATTGGATTAGTACCATGTTAATTTTACATTGCCTCTGGTGAATAGCCACGGGGCTATAATCTTTGCCAGTAATTTGTCACAGCAAAATCCTCTGGAGGGCCATGCAAAACATTTGTGTAGTACGGATTAGACGGCGAAAGCCAAATCTTAGATTGTTAATAAATGTTAATGACAAAACCCAGCTGGTAAAGCTTGGAAATAAGATCTAATACTTTGGTGCCCCTTGCCAAAAGAATGTTTAAACAGAGATTTCCATTACTCAAAGGTGACCTAGTATAGTCATTTTGTGAATTAAAAAAGCATAATCTTCTAATTATTCAGGGAAAAAAATCTTATGATTCTCAACCATAAAAGTTTGTGTTTCCGAGTTATATGCTTTTTTGTTCTTTGGTAACTTTAGTACGATGGCAACAGCTGTGACAATGTAAAATAAGTAAAATGTGAAATGGGTCTTCCTTTAGAAAACAAGGAAACGATACCCATACATTCTGGGTTTGGTATCTTGGGACAGAATGTAACATTGGCTTTAGAAAATTCTCCTTTTTGGACATTTAAGAGGCAGTTTATTTTATCTCTTTCTCTGCTCCATGATGATGAACACTACAGAAATGTTTTAATACCAAAATAAATACTTAAATTGGTCTACAGTTGGTCTATCTAACTTAAGATTGTCTGCTTTACTCCTTGTGTTCTAAGGAGTAACGTATTTACATATTTACTTGAAAGCATTTTTTGACACCTCAGAAGATAGTTATGTATGAAGAATAAAAGCCACTATTTAAAAAAAAAAAAGAATTGTTAATGAGGTATGAATTTGTCATTGAGAAAAATTTAACATTTTATTTATTGCGTCAGATATATTAAAACTATGTATGTTTGTCCTCAGGACAGAAAAGAGAACTAAGATTTTGAATAGGATGTGGGTCCCTTACCATATTTGTGCACAGTAGATCTGTTTAAAACTAAGCTGATATATTTAGTTAAAACAACACAGACTTCATTGGCTGACATCAGCACTATCTTGTCCAGCCTCCTGCTTATCCACTCAGAGTAATTAATTTGATTAATTTATAAGTAATTTAGCCAAGGATGGGATGTAAATCTTTGTTTAAGAAAAACAGTTGGAGGTCCAAGTCTTGGTTAAAAACTGTGTCTTGAAACCATCCAGGCCCTCCTACTGACTTGTCAGCTCTGGGTTATTTTCAGAAAACTTTACTTGAGTTCCTTAGCTTAGTTGTAAGTTTTTTCCCACAGACTTACATGGTATGTGTGAGTGGGAGAGTAAGTAGTGGCCACTTTTTAGCGGCTGTTTAGTCTAGTGTATGTATGTTTACATCTCCTCTCTGGATTTATAGGCAGCCAAGGCAAAATAAAGATTATACTCACTTGATTGAGGAGCCTTTAACCCAGAGCACCTGGCAGCAGAGAGGATTTCTTTCACTAACCTCTAATTTTTGTGTGTCTGTGTGTGTATAGTTGATTAAATTAATGCAGTATACTTGATTAAAAATGCAAGGCATTTAAAGGCTTTTTTTTAAGGTTTTAGAGTAAAAATGTTTAAAGTTTTATTAAAAAGTTGATTTTACCAAAGAGCCTAAAATTGAAAACTGACTTTTCATTATTTTTCTTTCTGCTTGCAACCATACATGCTCAATGTAAAAAAAAAAAAGGCAGAACTAATACAGAAAATAAAAATTAACCAATAATACATGCTCCTTAACTAGCAATAGCAGTTTAGTATATTGTCCAAATTTTTTTTTCCGTTTATTTTTTAAATAATCACTTCTTAAATGAAATATATTGTAAAGAAGATATATGACTGTATGTGTAGTTTAAAGGGAAAAAGAAAAGATTCGTATACCCCCTTCCTTAAGAAACAGAGCATCATCAATGTTTTGGAAGCTTTCTGTGTGCCTTTTCTCAACTGTATCTTCCCCAGAGGTAATCACTATCCTCAATTTGCTATTTATTATTCCTTTGCTTAGGGTTCATAGGGTTTTTTTTTCTTTAATCTATAATATGAATTATGTTAATACATTTTTCTAACATTGAACAAACCTGAATTCCTGAGATAAACCTTACAAAGTCATAATTTTTTTTTCTTGTGCTTTACAGGAAAGTCTATAACTCAAGTTAGTTTCTCATACAAAAATTTATACACACATCATTATGTGACCCTAGTTGCTATCCCTATGATATGTCAGGACATTCCTCCTTTCCACCCAGGATTTCCCATGTCCATTCAACCAGCTCCAGTCCCTTTCTGCCTTCTCATCTCACCTCTGGACAGGAGCTGCCAATTTCATTTTATGTCTTATAGTCCAGTCTAATCTTTATCTGAAGAGTTGGCTTTGGGAATGGTTTTAGTTCTGGTTAACAGAGAGTCCAGGGGCCATATCTTCTGGGGTTTCTCCAGTCTCACTCAGATCATTATGTCTGGTCTTTTGACTAGAATTTGAGTTCTGTACCCCACTTTTTTCCTACTTCGTCAGGGACTCTTCGTTGTATTCCCTGTCAGGGCAGTCACTGATGATAGCGGGGTACCATCTAGTTCTTCTGGTCTTAGGCTGATGGAGTCTCTGGTTTATGTGGCCATACAAAGTCATAATGTTTAATATTTTTTCTAAATTGGTAGATTCATTTTGCTAGTATTTTGCTTAGGATCTTTAAGTCTATGTTTAAGAGTAAAATTGGCCTCTAGTATTCCTTTCTCTTATTATTTTCTCTGGTCTTGATAGTAAGGTTATTCTAACTTCATAAAATGTGCATTTCCTTTTTTCAGTTATCTTTTTTTCTATTTGCATAAGATGGCCACTATTTCTTGAGTATTGTAATAGTCTATAAAGCTTTTTGAGCCTTATATTTTCTATCTTAATTATTGATCGAATTTCTTCAATTATAAACTTATTCACATCTTTTTTATTTCCAATTCAGTTCTTAAAATTTATGGTTTTATAGTGATTTGTCAATTTCATATAGCATTCAAATTTCCTAAGTTGCCTAAGTATTTTCTTAGCTGCTATAGCTGTAGTATGCCCCTTTTCATTCTAAATTATTCTTTTACTTGTTTACTTATGTATTTATTTATTTGCCCTTTTTGCCAGGCGTATGTTCATTTTATTAACCTATGTAAAGAACTATATTTTGGCCTGTTTAATCTTCTGTTATAATTTTCCTTCTACTTTTAGGGATTTTAAAAAACTAAGTTGATGTTTCACTGTTTAGTTTTGAACCTTTCTCTTTTTAATATAACCATTTAAGGCTATTAATTTCCTTGTGGATATCACTTTAATAACAGCCCATAGATTTTGCTGTGAAGTTTTTTTTTTAACTTTTTATTATGGAAATTTGTTAACATAAAAAAAGAGATAATTAAAATGAATTCCTGTATTCCCATTATCCAGTGTCAACTATCATCAACATTTTGCCAATCTTATCTATTTCCTGTTCCATTTTTGGTTCTCTTCCGTTTCTGGAGTAATTCCAAGTAAATCATTTTTCTATGTATGTATTTCAGTGTGCATCTCTAATGGATAAGGACTGTTTTTTTTTTAATAATGTGTCATTATCATACCTAACAAAGTTAACAGTAATTCCTTAATAGTTAATATCCAATCTATGTTTACGTTTGCTCAGTTATCTCAAATTACTTTTGAATTTCTGTCGTGATTTCTACTGGAACCCTAAATAAATGTCTCTTTAAAGTTGTCTTTTTGTTTTTTGTTTTTTTAACCCATTTTTTTGTGTACCTCTGGCAATGAAATTTGTTAAGACTTTTTTTTTTTTAATAATTTATTTTATTTCGTTGTTGAGAATATACACAGCAAAACATATGCCATTTCAGGAAGTATTTTTGGTTTAAAGGTTATCTCAGGGCAATAATTTCAGGGCTTCATCCAGCCCCTATGAATCCAGAAAGTCTAGAGTCCATGAGAATTTGAAATTCTGTTCTGTATTTTCTCCCTTCTGCTCAAGATTCTTTTATAGAATCTTTGATCAAAATGTTCAGTAATGGCAGCCAGACACCAGCTAGTTTTTCTGGTCTGATGGCAAAGGAAGCAGTTGTTCGTGGAAGCAATTAGCCACACATTTCATTTCTCCTCCTATCCCTGGTTCTCCTTTTTCCTTTGTTGCTCCAGGCAAATAGAGATCCATTGTGCCTTGGATGGCTGTTTGCAAGCTTTTTAGATTCCAGGCACTGTGCAGTGAACTAGGAGATAGATTTGTTTTATGGCCTAGCGTGGAATCATTTTTCTCAAATATTTAAGAAGTACTTGAAAATACATTTTCCAATTTTAGGATACATTGTTCTTTAAATGGTCTTTTGACTAAGCTTGTTAAAGGCAGTGTTCAAATTTTCTGTATCTTTTCTAGTATTTTGTCTGTTTGATCTATCCATTACAGAGGGAGGTGTGGTAAAATCTCCCATTCTAATGGTAGATTTCTCCATTTTCCTTTTTCACATCTTTTGTTTCTTTATATAATTTGAAGCCATGTTATCATTACAATGTCATATTTTCCAAGTGGGTTGAACTTTTATTATTATGTAGTTAACCTCTTTTGTCTCTAGTAATATTCCCTTAAAGTTTGTTTTGTTCCGTACTAACTTAATATTTCCTGCTTTGTATTGGTTAGTATTTACTTTCAATTCTTGTCCTCATGTATTAGGTATGTCATTCATAGACAGCATGTAAATGGATATTTTATCAGTTTTTTACCTGGAGTTTTCATTCCCTTAACATTTATCGTGATTACTGATAACGTTTTATTTTATTTCTACCATCTAATTTTCTGACCTACTTTTTCTAGGCTTTATTTTCTCCTTGCTTTCATTTGGATTGATTAATATTGTTCTTTTTCTCATCCGATTTTTTCACCTTTACAGATCCTATTTTTCGTCTATACAGGTTTTTAAATGATTACTCCTGTTCTTTTTTTGTGGTTACCTTAGGGGTGTTAGTATCCATATTGAGTTTAACAAATCCAAAGGTAATATCTTTAAAGTTAATACAAGGACCTAAGAGTAATTTATCTCCATTCACCCTCTTTCCAATCTTTTGTTGTAAAGTATTTTAGTTCTGTCTTTTCATTTTTTAACTCTACAAATTACACATTATTATCACTGTTTTATATAATATTTAATTAGATTTATTATTTTCCTTTGCCTGTCATTCCTTCTTGGATCTCAGATCTTCTTTTTGTGCTCATTTTCCTTCTTCCTAGAGTACATCCTTTATGGTCTTCTTTTTTAATGAGAGTTACCAGTAGTAAACTGTCTGTTGTAAAATCTGTTTTATCCTTGTTCTTGAAAGATAGTTTCACTGAATACACTAGTCCAAGTAGATAGTTTTCTCTCAGCACTTTGAAGATATTTTCCAACTTCTTTTGGCTTTCTTTTCTTCTTGTTGTTGAGGAGTTAACTGTTAAAATAATTTCATTCTTTAGAAGGTAATTAATTAGTCTTTTTGTCTGGATGTCTTAGAGATCTTCTCTTTGTCTTTGGTATAGGGTTACTGTGAGTTAGAATTGACTTGACGGTAATGAGTTTTTTTGTGTGTGTGCCCCTTGCCGTCAAGTCAATTCTGACTCATAGCAACCCTATGGAACAGGGTGGAACTGCCCCATAGGGTTTTCAGGGCTACAAATCTTTAGGAAGCAGACTGCCACATCTTTCTACTGCAGAGTGGGTGTCTGGTGGGTTCAAACCACCGACCTTTCAGTTAGCAGCAGAGTGCTTAACCACTGTGCTACCCGGGCTCCTATTAGAATGGTTGGAATGAAAAAGAATACCAAGTATTGGCAAGAGTATGGAACACTCACACACCATGGTGGGAATATTAAACTGGTATGACCAATTTGAAAACTGGCAATATTCACTAATGCTGAAATTCTTATACCCTGTAGCAGTTTGAATCCTAGGAATATACCCAAAAGAAATGCTCACAAGTATGTGTCAAAATACACGTACAAAAATGTTCACATCAGCATTATTTATGATACAAAATGGGAAACTACGCAAATGTCCCTCAACAGTAAAAGAACAACAGTAGAATGAATAAATTGTATATTCCTTCAGTGAAATGCAATACAGGAATGGAATGCTATACAGAACAACATAAATGAATCTTAGAACCAATGTTTTGTGAAAAAAGCCAGACAAAAAGTACTATATACTGTTCAATTCCATTTATATAAAAGTTCAAAGTAGTCAAAACATTTGTTGTATTAGAAATTAAGGTAGTAATTATCTTTGGGAAAGAGTGGGTAGTTAGTGACTGAGAAGAAACAAGGGATGTCTGTGGTTCTGAAAACGTTCTGTTTCTTGATCTGGGTGGTCGTTACTTGAGTGTTTACTTTGTGAAAATTTATTAAAATTTACACTTGTGATTTATCAGTTTTCTATTTGTTGTAAGTCAATAAACAGGTTTATTTTTAAAAGATGAAAAATACCTATTGATCCAGCTATCCCACATTGGGGTTCTGTCCTAAAGAAAGTAAAGTAATTGTACCTAAAGAAATACGTATAGGGATTCATGAGGTTGGATGATGGGGTGTTTTAGTGTGACATTGTTTATAGTACCAAAGTGTCCGTCATTGAGGGAGTGGTTGAATAAGTCATGGTGGATCCATTCTGTGGCATGTTACAGATTTATTTTAAAAGAGAGGTTTTATCTGTTGAGCTGGAGGAGTTGTCAAGTTAAAAAAGCAAAGTTAAGACATACCGTTTGTTCCACTTTTGCTCAAAACATACAAATATATGCATATGTGCACAGATTTTTGTATGAGCATGGAAAAAAATGTAGAAAGGCTTATTATTTATCTGAGGTGGAAGTGAGATTAGTGACCTGTGCAGGGATGACTATGAAATTTTTCTTTGTACATCTTTATATAATTAACTATTTCTTAGATGCCACTCTCACCATTAGTAATTGTGGAATCTCATTGTATTGACAGTGGACTCTCTTGTCTTCAACTTCTGTTAGCCTGTGATACTCACCTAACCTCAATCACTGGGCCATGGGTGATTATGGACTTATAATAAGGGGAGAAGTAGTAGGGTATTCTGAGAGGATCTGAGCATTTCTAGGTAATATGTGACTCATAGTATTGGCAGTGTGTGGCTATATCATGAGTATTGCCAAATAGGATTATAATCACAAATCGCAGTCCTGTGAAATAAATTTGTTCCTAATACTAGGGATCTGGTTTCTTTCTTCCTTCCTTTCAAGCGTGAGCAAGAAAGTCAAATGGCTCGCCTTAAAAAACAGCAAGAAGAATTAGAACAGATGAGACTACGTTACCTGGCTGCTGAGGAAAAAGATACAGTAAAAACTGAGCGACAAGAATTGTTGGATATAAGAAATGAATTGAACAGGTATCATAACTAAAAGATTATAATTTTTTTTTTTTTAATAAAAAACTGAAGTCCTAATAGGATAATCTTTTAATTGGTCATTGGTCTAGGGAAGGTATAATTTCAGGTCTCTCAAGGATAAAGTAGATCATATATAAAGTATAGCAGACTTGTACAACAGAAAATTTATGCCAGTCACCATTATACTTATTTTTTTTGCCATATGTAGCTATATCAAATCTATTTAGCTTTTTTGTTTTCATTCATAGCATTAGGACTTGAAAATTTATTTTTGTGCGACCATTTCAGGATTACTGCTACTGTTTTAAGGTAATTGATTATATTGAATTTTGAATTTAAATAAAGCATAAGAAATTTCAGGTTTATATTCTTGATATCAATAATAAAATACCACTTGTTTATTGAGCCTTTACTGTATGTCAGGAATGATGTTAAATGCCTTCTATGTTTATCCCGTTTTTATCTTCAGAGCAACTCTTTGAGGAAGGTATCCCCCTTATAGAGACGAGGAAACTGAGGACTAAACAGATTAAGTATGCTTCTCAAGGTTACACAGCTAGTAAAACATGAAACCATAGTTCAAATCTAATTTCGGAGATTGTATTTTTAATTGTTATGGTACACTGAGAGCCCTGGTGGCATAGTGGTTAAGAACTCGGCTGCTAACCAAAAAGTTGGCAGTTCAAATCCACCAGCCACTCCTTGGAAACCCCATGGGGCAGTTCTAGTCTATCCTATAGGGTAGCTATGAGCTAGAGTCGACTCCATGGCAATGGGTTTGGTGTTTTTGTTTTGGGTTTTTTTTTTTTTTTATATATATATATACTACACTGGGCTTCTCTGTAGTGTCACGTTGATTTTTTTTTCCAATTGTACTTTAGATGAAGGTTTACAGAATAAACTAGCTTCTCATTAAAACAGTCAGTATACATGTTGTTTTATGACATTGTTTACCAATCCCACGACATGTCAACGCTCCCTTCTCGACCTTGGGTTCCCTATTACAAGCTTTCCTGTCTCCTCCTGCCTTCTAGGGCTTGCCCCTGGGCTGGTGTGCCCCTTTAGTCTCATTTTGTTTTATGCGCCTGTCTAATCTTTGGCTGAAGGGTAAACCTCAGGAGTGAGCGTCATGTTGATTTTAATTATTATTTCAGCAGTGTTTCATGTTAGAGAAGAAAGGTAATCATTAGGAAGCACCATGAGAACAATTTTTTTTTTTTTGGAAGAAGGTGGAGGAAGATTTTTTAGCCTAGCTTATCAAGGGACTTTGTTTCAGCAAAGCATATATATTTTATAGAGTATCCCTTAACATCCCCATGTGTAAGCTGGAAAAATGCAGTTACTGTGTATTAGGTGAGATCAGAGCTGAATTAAACAACTGCATTTAGAATATTAGGAATCCCTGGGCGGAGCCCTGGTGGTATAGTAGTTAAGAGCTCTGCTGCTAACCAAAAGTCGGCAGTTCAAATCCACCAGCCACTCCTTGGAAAACCTATGGGGCAGTTCTCTGTCTTACAGAGTCACTGTGAGCTGTCATCAACTCAGCAGCAACCGGTTTGATTTTTTGGTGGTTTTTTGGGTGGTCCAAATGGTTAATATGCTCAATTGCTAACCAAAAGGTTGGCAGTTCAAGTCCACCCAGAAGCTCCTCAGAAGAAAGACCTAGAGGTTTGTTTCTAAAAAATCAGCCATTGAAAACTGCGTGAAACACAGTTCTACTCTGACACACATGGGGTTGCCATGAGTCGGAATTGACCTGATGGCACCTGGGGAAAAAAAAATTTAGCGTATTTATGAATAAATGTCAGTTGGGAACAGTCATGGTCTATAGTATCATACTGCAGGGCTCAATCTGTGCTACTGTTCTTTTGTATTCTATATTGTAGACTTTAAGGTATTACAGAATAATGAATTATGATGTAACATGATCCTTACCTTCCAAAATTTTCCTGTCATATACAGCACTTTTTTTGTTTTAGTGCAACAAATATGTATTAAGCCCCTGTTGTTTGCTAAGCACCGTTTTGGTGACTTAAGGAAGATAGCCATTTTGCCTGTCGAATTTGGAGATCATACAAAATTGAATTGTATCACTAATGTCTTAATAAATCAAGGTTCAGAGAACTGAAACCAACAAGATTAGATGTATCAGAGGCAAAAGCAGAGTCCTCTGTTTAAGTTACACAAAACATCACTTACGCGATGGGCTAGACATGACAAGAAAAGAGCTCATGTGAGGAAGCCTGGGAGGATTCATGTAGCCCCAGTACTTCTCTATGTAACTGGCTACAAAAATGTTTTAATTCACAACTGTTTCTGAATTTTGTCTTTATAAATAGGATGCCTCTGGATTGCTAATTAAACATTTTTTTAGCCAGTTACATAGAGGACTATAAAATTATATCTTATTAATTGTGCATTCTTAATTAAATTATAGCTTAACTCTATATCCAAATTTAGTGTTACTGTCACTGAGTATATTAGATATTCTTAGTGCCTGTCCACTTTCAAGGCAATATGATCAACAGTTTTCTATTGCAAATACCCAAATCTCAGGCTGGCACCTACTCTCGTTTTTTCACCTCCTAGATGAGATCATCACAAACGTAACTTGAAGATACCCATACAGTGTCTTAAAATGCAAACCACTTTGAACTAGGCATTCACGTTTATATGGGCACATTTATATCTACAAATAGAGATATAAGCTCTATAAAAATAAGGACTTCTTAATTCATTGCAGTATCCCAAAACCTAGAACTAGCACAAATATATATTCGTTGAAAAACTTTAGGAAAATGTTCATATTAAAAACAAGAGTAACGACAAAAGGTTCACAGCACCTGGAGATAAGCAGTGAAAGATGTAAATGATGTTGCATCCAAACGATGGAACATCATCACACAGCCGTTTGGAAGAACACTGAACGATGTAGCAAATAGTCACTGTATACATAAGTAAAAAAGTAGTGCACAGCATTGCATACGTAGTATCAAAAATTTTAGAGAAAACGCCTATTTAAAATACATATGCTTTTTTTTTTTGATTGAAAAAAACTCAGATTATCTCTGGTTGGTAATATTGCAGGTGATTTTTATTTTCTTCTTTATACATCTCCAAAATTTTCTACAATTTTCATGTATTACTTTAAAATGAGGAATGTATTGCTTTTAAAACTGCCTTTTATAAAAATGTGCTGATACTGACTAGCCGAATAGAATATTGGTTTTTGTTTATTTTTTTTTTTCTGAAAATATTTCTAAAAACTTAAATGATTTTGTTACGAAAGCCAAAGTAGTATTTGTTGCCTGTGGTTCTTGCCTTCTCAGGTTAAGGCAACATGACCAAAAACAGTACGAGGACTCCAGAGAGATCGCAACCGGAAAAATGGATAGCCCCCATGGCAAAGCATTGGAAGAAGGTTTGGATGATTATTTGACCCGCCTAATAGAAGAAAGGGATACTTTAATGAGAACGGGTGTGTATAATCATGAGGATCGAATAATAAGTGAACTTGACCGGCAGATCAGAGAGGTTTTAGTAAAAAACAGTGCCAGTAATGAATAACATTTGGGAAATCTTTATAGAGACTCCAGGTCTAAATTTTAATTTTATTATAAGACCCTCAAAAGGGGGGTAAAATGGATTTTTACCCAAAAATTTTCAATTTTTTTATAAGCAAAATTTTGTATGTTACTGTATAGTATTTATTTGATTTTATTACTTTATGCTACCTCTCCCACACTGGTTTTATTGTAATTGCTTTTTGTACACTCATTTTAAATGACTCTTCAGTGTTTCTCATAATTTACAGTCTGATGGCTAACTTTCAAAACGGCTTTTCACTAAATTTGTTATAGGAAAAATGACTGCAGTGATTTCTAGTTACATAATTTTTCATGTTGAGCCAAAAAACTCTATGTTGCACTTTAACAATGCTGTGTCCTTGTTCCATTTGAATGTAGATATGTTAAAAGTTGAGACCAATTGTAAGTGTAACCAGTTTTATTTAACTCACTTTGGATGACCTGTCTTATTTTTTCCCTTTAACTTGTAACATTTGCAAGTGACCAATTTGCAGACAGAAAGTAGAATCAAGGCAGAGAAGCCATATGACATTGGATAAGAGGTAGTCATTTACTTAAATAAAATTAATACAGATTAAACTTGTTTCAAGAGCTATTGAACTTTCAAATTTTCAGCATACTCTTTTATGAATATGAAGTAATAGGTTAACATGGTTTTCTCCGCCATTCTTGTGCTCAAGATTGCATTGTATTCTTTTGTTGGAATTTAGAGATTTTTTTTTCCAGCAATAGTAATGTTAGTTGCTAATTCAGACGCTTTCTAATACAGAAACAGACACTAAAGGCATTAGCTGAGAAAACAGAGTAAAAATCTACTGTTTTTTACTCCCCCTGATTTTAATGCGTCTTTTTCAAAAGTACCTAAGATTAAGTCATTGGGTTTACATAATGCCATGTCCATATAACTTCAGGGGCTCCTTTGCATCATATTCTTCAGAGCCAGTATTGGCCCTCAAAGCAGCACTTTCCACCTCCTTCTACAGGGTACCGAAAAGGTTTATTAGCAAATTCACAGATTAGGTGAGTCTTACATATGCAGTTTTAAAAATTCTGATTCCCAAAGATAGTAAATTTAAGTATATGCTTTAGGAAGTATATATTATTTACCAGTAACCTTCATAAAAGCAGAATAGGCTATTTGGTAATGTTAATTTTCTCTTATCTTCCAGTAGGTATATTTCTTGTTTGTGAAGTTAAAGTTCCTACCTACTTTATATGCTGTCCTTATTAACAAAGCACTAATCGTTTAAACCAATCCAGCAGTAAATAACAGGAAAAAAAAGGATGACTGAATAAGAGGATAATGAATCTGTGAATCGTAGCAGGAATTTGAAAGATTAACTGTGATAGACATTTTCTCTCATTGATTTTGTGCTGCATGAATAGAACAGAAGTGTTCTGTTTCAGAAGGTCTCTGGTAAAGTACTGTGACTGTTTACCTTTGGGTGTATTGTGTGCTGTGTGTGACCGTTTTCAAACACTAGAGGGGGCCTTAGATTTAAATAAGCAAAAAGAATTTTTTTGAAAATAAATATGTGGTTTGTTTTGCTATCAGTAATGTGACCTTTTGGCCGTGTAACTTAACAAATAAAATCATAATGGTATGCATCTTTGAGTTCTTGAGCAGTCCATTACTTTTGCTTCCACGCAGCAAAATGCAGGGCAGAGTGCTTGCCACTTCCCATTTCAAGTCACTTTGTATTTTTGTTTTTTTCTCAAGTGCTTACGTTGCAGATATTTTTATATGTCATAAAAATTGGGAGTGTGAAACTTAACACCTTTGTAATCCTTCAGCTACAGCCATTACATTTGTAGTGACATTTAACATATTTACATTGATTGCTTTACTGAATTGTCCATGGCTGGAGTTACAGACTACAACCACAAGTAGACAAATGAGTGAGTGAACAAATGAATGAGTTTCTTAATTAGTGCATAAAACAGCAGACCTTTACCAAATATTTTAAAGTGAAATAAAATGTACCTTTAAGATTTTTGTGATTATATTTGATGGAGAAAGTCTACTTCCCATGTCTAAAGCTGGCACATACTGCGTTGGAGTGATATGTCATTTCTACCAGGTATATATGTTAGTAATTTGTAGCTGGACCTGAGTTCCTGTTGCTTTCAACAGAGGTGGGAGTTTATATCTGATTTAAGGACATACAGAGAATCTGTTATCAAGGGGAACCAGTCCCTGGAGAAGGACATCATGCTAGGTAGAATAGAGGGTCAGCAAAAAAGAGGAAGTCCCTCAGTGAGATGGATTGACACAGTGGCTGCAAAAATGGGCTCAAACATAGCAGCAATTGTGAGGATGTCACAGGACCAGGCAGCATTTTTTTCTGTTTATAGATGGGGTCGCTATGAGTCAGAACCAACTAGACGGCACCTAACAGCAACAGAAGCTCTGCACAAATTCAGGGCGGATAGTCTAGTTTGACCAGGTGATTTTAGTGAAAGTTAATGGCTACTTTTTGATCCTGAACACTAAAGGTAAATTGTAGGATCTTTGAAATTTAGAATTGTAATACCTTCATATTTTCTAAAATTAAATCTTATTACCCTTTAGAAAAGAGCAAAAACAACAAAATAAAACCAAAGCAAATAAATAAAAACGACTGTTTAATTTAGCAGATAGTCCAGGCTGTGGACTTAAATGGTAGAGGTAATTTTTTGTAACAAATTACTAGTTCCCTAAGTTAGACTTAGTATCGTTTCTGTTGGTGGTGATCTTATTGTTGGTTGGTGGTCTTCTTAATTGGTAAATTTGTGTGGTGGTATTGAATAAAGTCTAGTTGAGTGATTTTTAATGTGTTATGACTTGAACATTTAAATCCATCTTTGATGTTTGTGTTTTGGCAATTGTAACATAGCCCTTGGAACCCAGGCTTTTCAATGTGCACTTACTCTCCCACCTGTTCTACAGCAGAACCATGCAGCTTCTTTCTACCCAGTGGGCCCTCCACTTCCATGACTCAGGAGATAAAGATGTAAGGCATCTGTCTTGGTGTAAGTGGGAAGATACAGAATCGTTTAGTAACTGAAGTTTTCACTGAAACCAGAAGAACTAGATCTCTCCCTGCTTTTGTTATATAACGTCTCTTTGGCGTCAAGTTAGAATCCACTTTTGTTAGGAATGTAACTGTAGAAAGGCTGCTATATACTTCAGTCTCATTTTATTTGGTTCTCTGGGGGTTGTCTTTATGTTTTCATTAGAAATGTTTTTACAGATGTAGGCTCTTCAGATATGAAATTGTTGAAGTGGAGACTCAGAAGTTTAGCTTTCAGGTTGAAGGGGGGTGAAAATCTGTTTAGAAAGATTAATTCATAGATAAATAATTTACTGACTCTGATACATTAATGTACCATAATCCCTAGAGGCTTTTAAAGATGTAGTCATTATATTCTTAAGGTTTCTAAAAACGTTAAACCTGTCATTCATAATAGGAGAGAACTAAAATTAGAACCCATTTATAATTTCTTCTTAGAAACATTTCATCCACAAATTCATAGACAAATATTTTTTCTTTTCCAAATAACTTATCTAATAGTTGGACCGCACAGCCACTTTCTTGATTAACATGTTAACTAGTCAAAAGCAAGCAGATACACTGGATGAAGTGCTGAATTTTTCCCTCAATATTTTAGATTAAAACTTGGCTACAGCTAGCAAAATATTTTTGCAAAATCCTGCTTTGCCATTATTCTAAATTTTATTGAATGCCAACTGAGTAGAGAGAGCCTAAGCCCGTAGATTCACAATATACTGTTCTTCAGCAAATTCTCATATTAGGGAATAGATCGAGTGGGATTAAAAGTGTTATTAAAGTACTGGTTTCATTTCTATGAGTTCTTTCTGTAATACGTAAAAATGAGAAGGATTTGGTTACTAAAATTTCCATCCATTTGTGAGAAATTTTGAATTCAAACAAGATGATTATTGCATTGCTCATTGCTTGAGTTCAATTCAGATTGTGAGTAAAATGTGATGTTCTGAAGATGGTATGTCCAGTCAAGTATTTGAGCCATTAATATTCAGCAGATATCTTTAGTCATCTTGTTTATATTGGATGATAATGTAGCAGACTGGTGTATTCACCTGATTGTTGCCTGGAAGAAGGAAATTTTGATTCCTGACTTAGCTTCATTGTTGGCAGATGAGATTAATGATCTTTTCTTGGTCTGTGGCAGAAGTCTATTTAGGTAACTAACTGAAATTTGTCAAATTTGCGCAAAGAAAATAAAAGCCCCAAATAGGAAATAGCTTTGTAAATAGTTTTCAGAAGTAATTTAGCCCAGGGACTTTCTTTTTGCCATTAAAAATTGAATTTTCCAGTCCACGTTTAACCTACCACTCTTTCACTGTTACCAAGTCACACTTTTCTCCCTTATCTCCTTAGAATAGGAATGTGTGCCTATTGGCACCAGGGACAAAATTTGCCTTAAGAAGATACTTTAAAGACCCCACGTGGGGGGAAGCCTACAGCCCAATTTTCCTTTTGTCTATATTTTTCTTTGTAAGGTCTGTAAATTTGTCATATGATTTATGCTGGTTCTGCTATTATGCCTTGTATTATTGCTTGAACCTCAGTGTCGTTATCTAGATCTTTCTGAGCATTTCTGTGAACACAACACACAGCAGTATAATTACCATATTATGGAGAAGCAATTGTCAACCTATACATTCTGAAATGAATTCCGAATTTGAAATTTGCTCTACAGACACACAGATAAAATAAATTGAAGAATTAATCCACTCAACCAATATATATATTTTAGCAACTATATAAAAGTGCTTTATTTACTGTAAAATTCTATATAATTATGAAGAATGAGATTTACACATTTCCTCTGATACTAGTAAATTGTGAAGGTGACGGTAGATCTCGAGTCCCTTCATGTGGTCACAGCAAAGAATGACCAAAAAACATATCTGCATTTCCTTCTCATCCTTTACCCTGATTGGTCTACCTCTTCTTTGATAGCATCCTATGATGCAGTGTACACAAAATCATTTCCAATTACATTATTATTAAAAGCTCTGATAAGTTGCTTGTTTTATGTCAAAAGAGACTTTTTCTTATATTCAGTAAGAGTATTTGGATACTAAATTTGATGCTTAAAAGTGTGTTTGAACCAGAGGAGAAGTTTGTGTCATAAAGTACATTGGATTAGCTGCTAGTTTCATGGAAACTTTAGAGGTCAGCTTATAAGGAGGCTAGAAAAGACAATCTGTTGATAGGCCTGTGCTCCAAGAAAGCTGGCTAGCAACAGAGGGGTAGTGTTGGCAAACTCAGGTAGAATCTAATGTCTTAAAATCCACGGGCTATAGTGCATTCTGTAGAATGTAGCAGTAGCCATCTTTGGGTACAAGTGATATTAGTGGTCAGGCAAGAAAAAGCGTTGAACAAAATGTTACATCCATTCCTGATAAAACTCCCAGCGGACTAAAAAATAGAAAGCAACTTCCTCCACCTCATAAAGGGCGTCTATGCAAAACCGACAGCTAATGTTGTACCGGTGAATGACCGAGTGCTCCCCGCCGCTCCCCGCCGCCCACCGAAAAAAAAATCAGGAACAAGACAAGGATGTCTGCTTTCACAATTTTTATTCAATATCGTACTAGAGGTCCTAGTCAGTGCACTAAGGCAGAAAAATAAAGGCAGATTGTAAAGGCAGAAGTGAAACTATCTTTGTTCACAGATAACATGCTCATCTATGTAGAAAATTCAGTGGAATCTACAAAAAAGCTACCAGAACTAATAAGTGAATTTAGCAAAGTCGTAGGATACAAGATCAATATACACAATCATAACAGCATTAAAAATATGAACTATTTAGGAATAAATCTGACTAAAGTGTGAAAGACCTGTGCACTTAAAATGATAAAACATTGCTGAGAGAAGTTAAAGAAAACCTGAATAGTGAGACATACCGTGTTCATATACTGGAAGAGTCAATATTGTTAAGGTGTCAATTCTCCCTAAACGGATCTTCAGATTCCATGTAATCTTCTCAAAATCTTAGCATGTTTTCTTGCAGAAATTGAAGAACTGATTCTAAAATTCATAAAGAAATGCAAAGGACCTAGAATTGCCAAAGCAGTTTTCAAAAGAACAAGATTGGAAGACTAAGACTGATTTCAAGACTTAACCACAGTCATCAAGGCCACAAGTATATGGGCAGGTGATTTTCAACAAAGATGCAAGGGCAAATCAATGGAGAAAGGACTGTCTTTTTGACACATGGTTGTGGAAAAATTGGATATCCATATGTAAAAACATAGACTTTGAGTCACACTTCATACCATATACAAAAATAAACTCAAAATGGATCATAGATCTTAATGTAAAATCTAAAATTATAAAACTTCTAGGAGAAAACCTTTGTGACTTTGGGTTAGGCAAAGATTTCTTAGACATGACACCAAAAGCAGGAAGCATAAAAGAACAAGATGATAAGTAGAACTTCATCAAAATTTAAAGTTTGCTTTTCAAAACACACCGATAAGAGGATGAAAAAACAAGCCACAGCCTGGGATAAGATATTTGCAGGTCATTTATCTGATAAGGGACTTGTATGCAAAAACATAAAGAGTTATCAAAAGTCAATAAACAACCCAATTTATTTTTTAAAAAATATTTGAACAAATGCTTCACCAAAGAAGATATGTGAATCTCTAATAAGTACGTGAAAAGATGCTCAAAATCATTACCGTTAGGAAAATGCAATTAAAACCACATTGAGATATCACACTATCCAACTATTAGAATGGGTAAAATTAAATAGACTGACCACATCAAGTGCTGACAAGGTTATAAAGGAACTACAACTCTCATACATTGCTGGTGGGAATGTAAAATGATACTTTGGAAGACAGTTTGGCAGTTTCTTAAAATATGAAGCATATTCCTACCATTTGATTTGCTATTCTCCTCTAGGTGTTTATCCAAAACAAGGCATATGGCCATATAAAAACCTGTACGTGAATGTTCATAGGACCTTTATTCGTAATAGTCTAAAGTAGAGACAACCCAAATGGCCATCAACAGATGAATGGATAGACTATGGCATAGTCATACAATGGAATACTACTCAGCCATAAAAAGGGATGAGTTATTGATGTGTGCAACAGCATATGTGAATCTCTGAACAGTTATGCTGAGTGAAAGAATCCAAAAGAAGAGTATACACTGTGAGACCCATTGCCATCAAATGAATTCCAACTCATAGCAACCCTCTACGACAGAGTACAACTGCCCTATAGGGTTTCCAAGGAGCAGCTGGTAGATTCGAACTGTGGACATTTTGGTTAGCAACCAGGCGGTTAACCACTGTTGCCACCAGAGCTCCCTGTAGGATTCAATTTACAGAAAGATCTAGAAAATGAAAAATGAGTCTATGGTGACAACAGATGAGTGGTTGATTAGTATTGGGGTGGGAGGTGAAGAAAGGGACAGGATAGAGGGATTACAAAATAGCACAAGGAAATTTTTAGGGATTGATAGATGTATGTTCATTATCTCGATTGAGGCGATACTTAGTGCGATTTCAAGGTAAGAGATATGTTTTCTTTGATACGTTATCATCACCCTATTTCATATCATAACAAAAGGAATTATTTTGACACTACTATCGCAGTGGTTAAGAGCTCGGCTGCTGACCAAAAGGTAGCTGTTTGAATCCACCAGTCACTCATTGTAAACCATATGGGGCAGTTGTACTCTGTCCTCCTATAGGGTGGCTGTAAGTCAGAATTGACTCAACGGCAATGAGTTTTTGGGTTTCTTATTATAAGGTGAGAGCCTTGGCGGCTCAGTGGTTAAGAGCTGGGCTGCTAGCCAAAAGGTTGGCAGTTTGAATCGACCAGTTGCTCCTTGGAAACCCTATGGGGTGGTTCTGCTGTGTCGTATAAGGTCACTATGAGTCAGAATTGATGGCAGTGGGTTTGGTTTTGGTTTACTAGGTGGGAGGAGCCCTGGCAGTGCAGTGGTTAAGTGCTCAGCTGCTAACCGAAAGGTCAGTGGTTTGAATTCACCAGCTACTAAGAGGGAGAAAGATGTGCAATCTGCTTCCATAAAGATTACAGCCTTGGAAACCCTATAGCGCAGATCTGCTCTGTTCTGTAGGGTTGCTGTGAGTCGGTATTGACCCAACCACACACCACAACAAATTGTAAAGTGGCACAAATGGTAAAGCACTTGACTACTAGCCCAAAGTTCTAACCTACCCAGAGGTATCTCCAAAGATCTGTTTCTGAAAGCTTACAGCCTTGAAAACCCTATGAAACAGTTCTACTCTGCACACATGGGGTTGCTGTGAGTCAGAATCGACTCAAGGGCAACTAACAACAACAATTAAAAATAAGGCTCAGATCATTTGCAAGCATATCATACTCATTTTCTTCAACGTTGTGTAATTTGCCTTGCCGTATTAATACTACTTCAATTAAGGTTGTTTCCCCCTTTGCCTTGCATACACGAATAAGCCCAGTCTAAAATTGCTTCTTATTATTTACTAGTTCTTATCCTAGTGTCCACCTATTCTCTGTCCTTTCATTTTCCTGTACTTTTTACAGAGGCTTTTGATTTTTTATACTTCTGTGAAATTCAAACATCCATTTTAAGTAGGTGCATCCATCTTAATGCATTGTGTGTTCTGATACGATTGTGCTCAGGCATTTATAAATCGAAATAGATAGCAGTTTATTTAAAATCACTTTATTTCTCCTTCATATTATAGCTAGACATTAACTTTATTTTCTAAAATTTGTGTTTAGGTGGGCAATATTGCTTAAGAACTTCATTTCAGGATAGTAAAGGAAGAGTTACAAAGTATTTGTTATAAAGAAGAGGCTTTGTGTCTGACGGGGATGAGAACTAGTGCCTCTTGAAAAGCTCACAAGTGCACCTTATGAGACATAAATTAAAATCTTTATACCATTTTGAAATTGTGTAATTCAATGATGTAATTTTGAAATAGAAAATAGTTGAAGTGTTTATTCAAAGATAAATGATGCTTTATACAATGTACACATTATACATTCCATTACAGAGTGGAATATCATACAGCAATGAAAATGAATGCAGAAAGCAGTAATTCTCAGTATGCCTCCCCCCAGTCCATCAGTAGCATCAGCATCACCTGGGAATGCAACTTGCTCAGGCCCCACACCTGGATCTACTGAATCAAACTGGTGGCGAGGCCTGACAGTCTGTGGTTTAAAAAGCCTTCCAAAAGGCAAACAAAGCCAAACCTTTTGCCATTGAGTCGATTCCGACTCATAGCGACCCTATGGGACAGAGTAGAACTGCCCCATAGAGTTTCCAAGGAGCACCTGGTAGATTTGAACTGCCAACTTTTTGGTTAACACCCACTACGCCACCAGGGTTTCCAGACAAGCCTTCCAGATAATTCTAATTTACGCTAAAGTTTGAGAATCACCAAACTAGAACTATGTCTACTGCTATGGGTAAATCTTAGAACTACACCACCAACTCCCATTAATAAAAAGCAACAGGCAGAATAATGCACATAGTACAATACCATATATCACGTTTGCATAGTGGTATGTATAACATGATTCTGGAAGAATAGAACAAATTGCCCCAGAGTTTAAGACTTGGGCCCTGGCTGAAGACAGCGAATGGTTTAAATACCTCCTAGAGTCTTGCTATTGGAACTGTCGTTTGTGGGACGACAGCATCAGCATCACCTGGGCGCTTGTTAAAAATACTGACTTGCAGACCCCACCTGAATTTACCGAATCTGAGTTTGCATTTTAAAAACATCCCCAGGTGTATTTTATGCACAGTAAAATTTGAAAAACACTGGACTAGAAAGCCATTCCACAGTGGGTTACCTCCTCCCCCCATGGAAATATTTCACACCTGGCTCTACACATGCACACAGGCACGCACGCACGCACGCTTAACAAGAATTACTAGAACTGGTCCTATTACACCAACTCAGATAGTCTATATAAGGAGACGAGGGAAGTGAGGTGGAAGAAATTGTTGGAGGTCTGAGTGATCAACTTAGGGAAGGATGACACTGGAGCTTTTTCCTGTGGTATGGGTTGAATTATGTCCCCCCAAAATGTAAGTCCTAACCCCGTACTTGTGACTTTGTTTGGAAGTAAGGTCTTTGAAGATGTTATCAGTTAAATTAACATAAGGTCATACTGGAGTGGGGTGGGTCCTAATCCAATATGACTGTTATGAAAGACAAGAAGATAAACAGAGACACAGAGGGAAGACAGCCATATGAAGACGGGCCGCGATAGAAGTGAATTGTCTACAAACCAAGAAATGCCAAGGATCAGTGGTGGCCACCAGAAGCTAGGAGAAAGGCATGGAACAGATTCTCCCTTACAGACTCTAGAAGGAATCAACATGGCCAATACCCTAATTTTGGACTCCTAGCCTCCAGAAAGAAACCCTGGTGGCATAATGGTTAAGTCCTACAGCTGCTAACCAAAGGGTCGGCAGTTCAAATCCTGCAGGCACTCCTTGGAAACTCTATGGGGCAGTTCTCCTCTGTCCTATAGGGTCACTATGAGTCGGAATCGACTCGACGGCACTGGGTTTGGTTTGGTTTTGGTTTAGCCTCCAGAACTGTGAGAGAATAAATTTTTTTATTGTCTTTGTTATGGCAGCCCAGAAAAACGAATACACCGCCCCCCCTTCCCTTTTCCTCCTCCTTTCCTCTTCCCCTCCTGATTGGAGATCCAGGTGTGAAGGATTCTAACGTAATCACTCATAATGTTTGATGGTGCCTGCAAAAAGGGAAGACAGTTGTTTTGCTCCTCTTTGGGACATCTATTAAGGCTTTGGATTTACTGGCTGCAGCTTCCTGATGAGAGATGGCGGGGTGAAGACAGCAGAGGGGCAGTCTGCATCAGTATTGGAGGTATGAGGGTCCTGTGAGTCAGGGGAAGGTAGCTAGGCTGAGCCAACTTGCTGGGACCATCAGAGAGGTACATGAATGAGAGGTTACTGGGTATATATACTTCCACCCCTCACCCCCACCCCAGGTATTAGAGTTGAGGAGGGTCCGAAGAGGCCAAGCTGAAGATGGATGTTTCATATCAGAGACGGGCAGAGGGGGAGCTCCATAGGTTCCTCATCATCCATTTCCCAAAGAAACCTCACACTTGTGACTGAGGAGACTGTTGTCTTTGGACCTGCCACAGAGCATACATCAAGGGCCACCGTGTTAGAGAAACTGCCACAATGCCAAATGAGACCACGAGGGTGGCCAGGCAGATAAGTCGGTCCCTTTTGCTGTCTCCCTCATCTTCTCCAACCTACGGGAGAAGGTAGAGGGGGGAGGAGGGGGTTCCCAGAAACTGCCGGGCCACCCCTGAGAGTGCTTCAGGGCTTGTAAGGACTGGAGTAAAAGAGCAGTGGTGCCTTCTGCCCACCCAGGGGATCCCCCACCTCACAAGTCAACCTAAGCTGGCAGAGGGAAGGAGAGTAAGTGAATGCTTTTTAAAATAATTTTATTTTTTCAGTAGGTAGTATATTTACATGGTTTAATATTTAAAGCAACTACAGGCTACAGGTGAAAAATACACCTTCTGCACCCCAGTCAAATGGTACTCTTCACCAAAAGAAAACTAGCAGTACAGGGTGGTCCCAGTTATGTCTGTTCAGATACCACCTGACCACTCCACTTAAAATTTCAGCCCCTCCTCCACCCCACCCTAGCATCTCTGACCACATTACTTAACCTGCACTATTTGTTCCATAGCGCTTAACACCTTTTACCATACTACATTAGTTTCTTTTTATTATAATTGTTTATTGTCTGTTTCCCTCTATTGTAATGTTGTTAAACTGCTAATTAGAATTTGTTGAATTAATGAATGAATGGCTGAATAGAGGTAGGTATGTAGAAAAAACTTAAAAGAAAACACACCAAAATATGAATGGTAGCTCCTTTTAGATGATGTGATTATGGGTGATTGTTATTTCCTTCCTTATACTCCCCTATATTGTACAGATTTTCTGCATTGAACATGTATACCTTTAAAAAAAAAAAAAAGCCAATTTTGAGCTTTTTTTCTATAGTTGCATTTTTAAAATGAATATTTTTTATAAATATAAAATTACAATATAAACCTGAACAAGCATATGCCATCCTCTGCCAGCACCCACGGTGGTCATCCCTCTCATTGGGAAATGTTGCAGTCCCTTCACAGAATTTGTAAAGTGGTCTAGTCTTACCAGTAACGCACGTGTCGATATTAGTGATAGCTTTACATTTATTGTGTTTTTATTATGCATTATATTGTGTATGAAGAACTTCACAGGAATTTGGTTTATATATTTTATAGAAGAGGACTACTGTACAAGTTTTAGAGATATTAGGTATTGTGTTCAGGCTACTAAGCAGTAGAGTCATTTTGGAGCTCAGAAGACCAGATTCTAGCTTGGGCCTCTAACGTTGTCCATACTACCAACCTCTGATAACCCTGCCAGTGATGCAGAGAGCTACATTATAAGTCACCTCAGCTGAATTAAGGCAATAGCCTCCTAAAAGCTCTCTAGGCATCTGCCCTTACCCCACAGAGTCTAATCTCAAAAATGATCCCTGACCCTTCAGCTCCCTGTACTTTCTGATTCCCCACAACGCAATCGGAAGCTTTGCTGCATTCATTTATGCTCTGTTTTCTAATGTCTTCATAAAGAGATCTTTACACCCATTCCCTTTTCATCATTATCTCAACATTCAGGAATCATCTTGGTACAGTGATGTCACCTAATTTGTTTTCCATGCTGAAAATAAAAATAGCAATCAGAGTTTCTGCATTAACATTCTATGAGCCAGGGTCCCGAAAATGTTATTATTATTTTTTAATTCTGGTGAAAGTAAACACAGCCAAAGATATACCATTTCAACAATTTCTACGTGTACAGTTCAGTGACACTGATTACATTTTTCAAGTTGTGCTACCTTTTTCACTATCCTTTTCACATTATTTCACCATTGTCTTAAACTCACTGTCCCCTAAGCTTCCCATTCGTTGCCATCCCATCCCATGTTGTTGTCAATTTGATCTCATAGGTAATTTCTTTAAAAGAGCGCAATGTTTAAAGCAGATGTATTTTACTAATTAAAATAAGCTACTTTTTGTGACCATGTATATCTTCTATAACGAGGGAAACGTGTACATGTGGTGTGTTTAAAGGTCGTTAAGCTAGAACTCTAGGTAGATCTTTATGAATCATTCTAGATATTCTACGTTTTCAGAGACCTCCTGAGATAATGATCTTACAATCTTTTTTCATCAAGCTGCAGCAGGGTTTAACATCTCTGAGAATCAAGGAATATTTCTATCTGCCTTAGTTCTGCTTGCCACTAGCAAGTCTGAATGGTGCCTTTGTGGCTGTGGTCAGGCATTTAGGCATGTGCTGAAGACAAGAAAAAAGGAGCAGGAGAGAGACACTTCCTTTTTTTTCCTAAAGTAATGGGGTAGACGGAGTAATGACAATAAAAAGAAAGGTAAGTAGGGGAGAGAAAAAAAAGAGGAAAGACACTACATGAACAAGTAGCAAATATTCATTGAGAGTCTTCTGTGCTAGCACCCTATGCTGGGTGCAGCCAGATGCCAAAGAGTGATTAATAGTCTGTCCTCAACGAGTCTCTTGTAAGAGGGGAGCTCACAGTATAGTCTTTACTCCTTGTCTTCTTCCATACACTGTTGTTGTTGGGTGCCCTTGAGTTTATTCCAACTCATAGTGACCCCACATGACAGAGTAGAACTGTCCCGTAGGCTTTTCTTGGCTGTAATCTTTACAGGAGAAGATTTCCAGGTCTTTTTCCCACAGAGCTGCTGGGTGGGTTTGAACTGCTAAGCTTTTGGTTAGCAGCCAGGCGCTTAACCATGATGACACCATGGCTCCTTTCTGCAACCTTAGTAGGCATTTATAGAGCATCCGGCTGTAAAGGAGCTGGAGTAAGCGAGCAACTCCTGGGGATAGATCCTGGACAGTTAAGTGGAATAAAACTTTTGATATTGTAAAAAAGTTTGAATGCTTTAAATTATCCATATGTAGATTATCCCCCTTCGTCTGTAGCTTTATTTTATTGGGCATGTCTTTTTATCTGATTTAATCCTTGATTAACTTTTCCCTTAGCACAGTATTACATATGCTTAGAATATTTCAAAATAACCTTACTATTGATCTGGGTGAAACATAAATAGGTAAATCTGGGATAGGAAGGAGAATCACATTACAGCTCCAGAGCTAAGCATAAATGATTTACTGGTTCATTGTTTGGGAGATTTTGTCCTAGGGTGCCTCTTTCTCTCCAGGAAATGGAGGACTGTTTGCAAGGCTGGTGTAAATCCTTCCTGCTCTCTGCCTTCTGGGAGATGATAAAAACTCAGCTGGTCATTGTCTGTCATAGAATGTTCTTGATAAGCAACTTCCGATAGTTTTCTTCAAAAGAACCCAAATTTCTTTGGCTTTCCCTCATGAGCCTTTATTTTTAATGCTATTATTTTTTGCAGAAACATTTTTTAGTGCTTCACACCTTCCTGAAGCTGTGGGGCCCATTCTATCATCAGTGTTAAAGTAGATGTTTGAAGTTTGTCAGTTCTCACTGGTTAATTCCGTTTTGGTTCTGATTTTCAATTATTCTTCCATTTTTACATCTAGATAAAAGATTTCTTTAGGCACAAGGGTTACCAGCATTACTGCTGGCTTTTATGCTCTTTTGAATCATTTGTGACCTGTCTTTTCTGCTATAGTCACGCATGCTGTCTACAAACCAAAACCAAACCAAACCCAGTGCCGTTGAATTGATTCCAACTCATAGCGACCCTATAGGACAGAGTAGAACTGCCCAATAGAGTTTCCAAGGAGCACCTGGCAGATTTGAACTACCAGTCCTTTGGTTAGCAGCCGTAGCACTTAACCACTACACCACCAGGGTTTCCATGCTCTCTACACACACAGCTTTATTCTTCCCCTGGCTGCTCAGCCCCGGTGGTTCGGTGGAATAGTTGTGGAGACTGGGTTCAGGCTCCGGCATTGGTGCTTACTGTCTCTGTGGCCTTGGTTAAATTGGTTAAGTTCTCCGTACCTGCACTGGGCGTTTGAGAGCGCTGTGAGAGTGAATGTGAAACTGCTTTGGGAACTGAAAGCAGAAATATAAAGACCTTCCATCTGTTCTTTTTTTGGAGTGAGTTTCTTGAGCCTCTCATCCTTTCCTATCAAAAGGGTTTTCCTTTGTTTAAAATATTCCTCTAGCCCCTTTTCACCTAGTTAATACCCACCCGGCCTTCAGATGTCATCCTAACTGTCCCTGAATTGGGGATGCCTCTCCTGACCGCCTTACTGGTCATTTCCCCTTAAAATATGCTTTGTAGCATCATGAACCTCTCCTCCTTAGCTCTTGAGTTAGTAATAATTTTCCACTGATTTATAAAATCATTTTATTTTTGGAAGTCAGCATAGCGCTGGAGGCAGACCACCTGTGCCTGTTTCTGCACCTATATGTATAAAAAAAATAATTTTCACAGTACCGAGCACATAGAACTGTGGTGAGAAGTAAGTGCATCAGTGCATATAAACTGATTAAACCTGTGCTGGCCATGTGGTCAGCCCTAAGTGGCTGTTGCCTGCCATTGAGTGAATGTTGTTCCTCTGTCTGCATCCACCACTAGAATGGAAGCCCTGTTGGAACCATGCCTTGTCTTTCAAGTACAAGCATGGTGCCTGGCTTATAATAAGTGCTTAATAAAGATTGATTGAAAGTAATAATGAATAATTGAATTAATGGATTCAAATTCTGAACCTTTCATCTTAAAATACTAGGATCATGCTTTCTATTCCATTATTCACATCACATTAAATCATGTAAATGTTAAACAGCAGAGGGCTTAAAAACCAAATGTTTTAAAAAAAATTATTTCCCAGAGTTACAGCTAAATCCCTGTTAGCTATTTGTATACACTGTGAACTTCGATTCAGTTGGGTACTGCCTAGTTATGAGTTACTTGTGATGAAGCAAATAATAATCAACAAACATTTACCAGAGTACAAAGAATTTTGCAAGGCATTTAGAATACAAAAATGAATGACTGTCTATTCAAGATGCTGGCTGGGAAGAAGTTATAACATGGAAGTTCTAACATAGTATCAGACAAAGCTCCTTGTGGTAAGTACCAAATAAGTAGACAAGTTCTATCCGGTAGTGAAAGATAGTAGAGAACTTTTAGTCACAGATCAAGAAGATGAAAAACTTCAAAATTATTCATTGTTATGGATTGAATTGTATCTCCCCAAAATATTGTGTTGTAAATCCTAACCCCTATACATAAGGATATGATCCCATCTGGGAATAGGATTTTCTTTGTTATGTTAATGAGGCTATATTAGTGTAGGGTGTGTCTTAATTGTGAGATACAAAAGGAGGAGTTTAGGCAAAGAAGCAAGGAAGCACAAGTGGGGAAAGATTGATGTCCCCTGGAATTACCAAGAAACAGAGGAAGAGGAGCTGAAAGGGACGAGATTTTCTCCTAGGGCAGACAGAGGCTTCCCCTAGAGCTGGTGTCCTGAATTCAGACTTATAGCCTCCTAAACTGTAAGAAAATAAACTTATGTTTCTTAAAGCCATCCACTTGTGGTATTTCTGTTACAGCAACACTAAGGATTGAAGACACTCAGGTTTGGTTCTCCCCCTTACCAAGTCCATCATTTTGGTAAAATGTGAAATGACTGAATTACTTTTACAACCCTGATCTGTCCTATATTTGCTATTTTTTACCTAATGGTTTGGTCTAAAGTTTTATAGAGTCAAGTCCGTTCTTTAATCATCTCCACGGTATCAATTTTCTTAGTCATAAAGAGCAAAATATTCTAATGATTGTAAATGTAAAAAGGAAGCTTACATTGAAGCAGCAAAATTTTATTTTCATTGTTGTTGTTAGGTGCCATCAAGTCAACCCTATGTACAACAGAACTAAACACTGCCCAGCCCTGCACCATCCTCACACAGGATGTTAGGCCTGAGCCCGTTGTTGCAGCCACTGTGTCAATCCATCCCGTTGAGGGTCTTCCTCTTTTTCTCTGACCCTCAGTGTGCCGAGCATGTCTTTCGCTAGAGACTGATAACACGTCCAAAGTATGTGAGACAAAGTCTCACAATCTTCACTTCTAATGAGCATTCTGTCTGTACTGCTTCCAAGACAGATTTGTTCGTTCTTCTGGCAGTCCATGGTATATTCAATATTCTTTGCCAACACCATAATTTAAAGGCGTTGATTCTTTCGTGGTCTTCCTTATTCATCATCCGGCTTTCACATTCATATGAGGCGACTGAAAACACCATGGCTTGGGTCAGGCGCACCTTAGTCCTTAAATTGACATCTTTGCTTTTTAACACTTTAAAGAGATTTCTTTTACTTATTTTAATTAGTTCACACAAAGTGCATCCCTCTTTGTTTTAATGTAATTGAGTCTGTTTCAGTGAAGTATGAAAAATGTTTCAAGTTTGTGGTTTAAATACAGGGCACTTCATCTGGCCAGTTAAGTCTTCCTAGGCGAGGAGCTATCTTAAAAGTGCTACTTGGATAATATTATATCTGATAAACACTTTTGCTTGGTTGAGCAGATGGGTTTAGAAGATAAAAATTAGATCAGATGTGGCAGTCACTGTGTTGCCTAGTTGGTGACCTTTCACGCCTGTGTAACTTGCTTATCTCCCTAGACAGGCCCCAGATACCAGATATTTGGATTCCCAGCCTTCCTTCCAGCTAGTGCTTGGGCATAAGACCCAGTGGGACCTGAGGAGAAGTCAGCTGAGGAGCTTCTGGGAAAGGCTTTTATCCATAATTTTTTTTTTTAAATGAATAAACATACTTTTTCTATCTTGACATGGTTGTTACATGGTTGTAAAATGTGGTGCCTGGAGCCCTAGCAACTTTTTTGAGACTTGAGGATAAAGACGGACATGTTAGACGTGGAAAGAATCCCGGCTCCTGATGACATCCTCAAACTGCTATACCCACCTTCCTGAGGTATGAGAAAATAAATGTACGACTAACTGCCTTTAGTTGACTCTTCCATTGCAAGCAACCAAAACCATGTGATATATCCATATCCCTGGCCATCAGAATATGAGACTAAGCAACTTATTTTCAAAATGGGCCCATGTGAATCAGTGAAATGTTTAGAACATGGCAATGGCCTGGCCCATAGGAGTTAGGAATTGTGGGTTCCACCATTTCAGTTGTAGCATCAACTAGGATTGGTACTGGGTAAGTCAAGTAACCTCCCTAGAGTATACTTTCCTTTCCTGTAAAATGAGGGATTTGGATTAAGGATATACACTTAGGTCCCTTTTATCACTAATGTTCTCCGATTGTGTGTCTCTAATAGTGTCACAGGTTGGGGGAGGCTTATGAAGAAGTACTCTTTGGATCAACATCTGTGGAAGGAAAGGGAAGAAGCAGGAGAAGAAGAACTGGTGTGTGGTCTCAGTGGAGGCCTCAGCCAAATCTACGGGGACTTGCAAAGCTGGGATGTTGGCATGAGAAGGCCTGGCATTTCTACTACCACATCAATCAGTCACTGAGACAGGCTGCCCCAGGAAGGATGTGCAACCTTGGGGGAAGTGGCTGTCTCTGCAGCTGAGACAATCTGTGTATGGGCTGATGGCTGAGAGCTTTCTGTCAGTAGCACTCCCAACAAGTGAGGAATATGCATTCATTCCTGAAGGGGGAGTTGAGCAGTACATCACAGCACTCGCCATGGGTAGGAACAAAGTTTAGTTGTGTTAACAACTAAAGGTCGATATATTTCTTTCCATTCTAATCACTGACTTAAAAAAAATTTTTTTTTCATTATGAAAATTTTCAAACTTCCACAAAAGTAGCGAAAATCATATAACGAACTCCATATATTCATGCCTCGCCTCGATCTACACACCACCATCCTTATTTCATGTATTTCCCACATGTACACTTTTTCCCTCTGCTGGGGAAATTTAAAGCACAACCAAGATATATCACTGATGGTTGATTAAATTCAAAATAATTACTTATGGCATCCATAATTTCATAGGTTTTCATTGATTAGAATATTATTTTTAATCACAATATCAATAACATATAGCTTTGTGGGGTTTTTTTGTTTTTTTTTTTCCTCCATGAGTTCATTTCAAAGGTTTCTCATGCAGCGGGCCCCATTACCAGCCAAGCCAATTAGGGGCAAATTAGAGTAGTGTGTTTTGCCTCCAGTGTTCCGATGAGCAATGGCAAACTGTGAAGCATTGCCTGGTACATGGTGATTTTTTTGGTTCCCAAGGTCAGGAGATCCAGATTTTAAAATAGTGTTTGTTTTGCTATGCCCTCACTTTTCAAAAATTCTTCTACATAATGGCTATGTTCAATCATTCTCATTTCCAAACAACCATGTCCCCTGACACTTCTAATAGAATGGAGGGTCTTATTGCCAAAAAGGGATCCCAAACAAAAGGGGATAACTAACAAAAAGGAAAGGTAAGAAGTCAGCTGGAAGGTATAGCAAGATAGACATTGGGAGGAAGTTCTGACTGAACACATCTCCTGAACTGCACTTTATTTTAGGAATTCACATGATGGATCTGCTATTTACCTTGTTTTCCAGAGTATATATCTTTAACCCAGTTTTTTTCCTTCCCTTGTGGGAAGCCTGACTGTAAAGCTATACAAACATTTCTGAATTCTTAAGTGATTGTCAAGAAGCATGAAGAAGGCCTGAGTGTCTTTTACCACTGCCGCACCTTACCTTTTTATCCGATAAAGAGAAGATTAGTTTCTATTTCCGGAGTATCCTCAGCTCTGTGGGTAAAGCACGATACACCATGCTCTACTGAAGGACCGATGAAGACTGGAGACTGCAGTGCCTGTCCTAAAAACGCTTATGGTTCAATTGTGAGGAAAAGCCAGGCAAGCTTGGCAATCCAAAAACAGTTGCTTGGACGCACACACAAAAAAATTGACTTTAATTTATATAGGAGTCCCAGGTAGTGCAAATGGTTAAGCACTCAACTACTAACAAAAAATTGGCTGTTTGAACAACTGGACTAAACCAAAAGCAAAGAAGTTTCCTGAATAAAGTGAATGCTTCGAAGGCCAGTGTAGCAGGGGCAGGGGTTTGGGGACCATGGTTTCAGGGGACATGTAAGTCAATTGGCATAATAAAATCTATTAAGAAAACATTCTGCATCCCTCTTTGAAGAGTGGTTTCTGGGGTCTTAAATGCTAGCAAGGAGCCATCTAAGATACATCAATGAGTCTCAACCCACCTGGATAAAGGAGAATGAAGAACATCAAGGACAGAAGGTAATTACAAGCCCAAGAGACAGAAAGGGCCACATGGACCAGAGACTACCTTATCCTGAGACCAGGAGAACTAGATGGTGCCTGGCTACAACCGATGACTGCCTTGAGAGGGAACACAACAGAGAACCCGTGAGGGAGCAGGAGAGCAGTGGGATGCAGACCCCAAATTCAAGTAAAAAGACCAGACTTAATGGTCTGACTGAGACTAGAAGGACCCTGGTGGTCATGGCCACTAGACCTTCTGTTGGCCCAGGGCGGGAACCATTCCCAAAGCCAGCTCTTCAGACATGGATTGGACTGGACAATGGGTCGGAAGGGGATGCTGGTGAGGAGTGAGCTTCTTGGATCAGGTAGACACTTGAGACTATGTTGGCATCTCCTGCCTGGAGGGGAGATGAGAGGGTAGAGGGGGTTAGAAGCTGGTGAAATGGACATGAAAAGAAAGAGTGGAGGGAGAGAGCAGGCTGTCTCATTAGGGGGAGAGTAAATGGGAGTATGTAGCAAGGTGTATATAAGTTTTTGTGTGAGAGACTGTCTTGATTTGTAAACTTTCACTTAAAGCACAATAAAAAAATTAAAAAAAAAGGCTATTTGAACCCACCCGGAAGTGCTTCTGAAGACAGGCCTGGAGATCTGCTTCTGAAAGGTCAAAGCCTTGAAAATCCTGTGGAGCACAGTTCTACTGTGGAATACATGGGGTTGCCATGAGTAGGAATTGACTCCACAGCAACTGGTTTGGTTTTGGTTTTTACTAAATTTGTATGTAGATAAAAAATCTGAAACTTCTTAGATGGTTAAAGATATGAATCTGGTAAAAATATATGTCCACGTAACACCTTCATGCAGTTGCAGAGTACACTTGGGGACTGAAATGCAAGTCTTGTATGATTCTTCCATGATGCTCATGAAAAAGGTTTTATTTGGAAGTGTGTGTTTCAGCATCACAAAATGGAATATAGCTTTAATAGCAACTCTTCTAAGGTTCATTATCATTGGAGGCTGGGAAAAGACTGGTGAAATTATTTTGCTTCTAAGAAATATTGACTTGGAGTATTAGATGGAATAAGTCTAAGAAAAATATTAGCAGACCATGCCCAATAATGTAAAATAAGATTATATATCATAACCATACTGAGTTTAGTCCATAATGTAAGGTTAATTTAACATTAGAAAAGTCAATTACAGAAATTCATCACAGTAATAGAAATCATGTGATTATCTCAGTAATGAAAAAGTGTTTGATAAAACTGAATATCCATTCATGACAAAAACCTATTACCAAAGAAGGAATAGAACTATACTTAAAGAACTTGATAAAGTGTATCTACAACAAATATCACAAAAGTGAGATGTGGAGGGCATTTCCTTTAAAGTCAGAAATAAGACAAGGGTGCCTGCTACTCCTAATTCTGTTCAACCTTGTATTAGAGATGGAGGTCTTCTCCAGTGCAGTTAAGGCAAGAGAAATGAGTAAAATGTACAAGGATTGGAAAGTAACAAAGTTATCATGACTCACAAACAAAACCATGAGTAGAAAAAAAAATATTCTACGGATAAGGCATTAGAATAACAAGTTGCTGAATACAAAAATAAATGTACAAAAATGAATTGCATTTCTATACTGCAGCCCTGAATAATTAAAAATGTCATTTTTTAAAGATGTCAGTTACATAGCATCAAAATATATTCTAGGAATAAATAAGAAAAGATGTGTAAAACTTCTATGAAGAAAATTATAAAACTTTACTGAAATATATTAACCAAACCAAATGCACTGCCATCGAGTGAATTCTGACTTGTAGCAACCCTATAGGACAGAGTAGAACTGCCTTGTAGGGTTTCCAAGGAGTGCCTGGGGGATTCTAACTGTAGACCTTTCGGTTAGCAGCCGTAGCTCTTAACCACTATGCCACCAGGGTTTCCAAATATATTCGAAAAGGCTTAAATCACAACATATACCATGTTCATGGATTGAAAAGCTCAATATCATTAGGTGTCAGTGTTCCTCAAATTGGTATTTAGATTCAATACAATTCCAATAAAAATCCCAAAGAATTTTTTTTTTTCCCTGTGAAGCTGACAAGCTGATTCTAATATTTATATGGAAAATCAAGGGGCCAAAAGGGAATTTAATTTATTAGATATCACCCTTTACAGTGAAATTATAATAATTGATACAGTATGGTATCTGTTTAGGGATAGACAAGTTGATCAAAGGAACAGAATAGAGAGCGGGGTGTGTGTGTGTGTGTGTGTGTGAATTAATATACATATATGGATACTTGGTTTATGGTAATGGCCATTGCATTTCAGACACTTTTTAATGAATGGCGCTCCATATAGAAAAAATAAAATTTTATCTGTACCTTAAACCACATACGAAAATCAATCCCAGGTGGATTAAACACTTAACTATGCAAGGTAAAGGAAAACTCTTAGAAGACAATGTAAGTGATTCTCTTAATGACCTAGGATTAGGATTAGAGAAGAATTTCTTAAATAAGACTCAAAAACCACAAACTATATAGACAAAGATTGATAAACTACATTAAAACTAAGAACCTCTGTTCATCAAAACCACCCATAAAGATAGTGGAATGACAAGACACAAATCAAGAGAAAATATTTGCAATATATATAGCTAACAAGCGGAAACGGGCAATGGAAAGCAGACCCTTCACAGAAGAGGAAACCCAGATGGCCAATAAACATATGAAAAGATGCTGACCTTCATTAGTAATTGGAGAAATGCAAGTTAAAATCACAAAAAGAAGCCATTTTGTAAACACTAAATTGGCACCTACAAAAAATTATATATATATATATATATACTGTGTATATTGCTAGTGAGACAGTAAATCAGTCAATCATGTATGGAAGACAATTTGGCATTATTAGTAAATAAAGATGCACATACCCATGACCCAGTAATTCCACTCCCAGCTATCTACCCTAGACCTAGAGAAATTATAGAGTGTATACCAAGAAAAATGTGTAAGAATGTTCACAACAGTATGATTTATAACAGAAAAAAAAAGGAAATAAGCCAAATGTCCACCAACAATCGAATTAATGAAGATGGCAGTGAACATGAATGAATTATAGCTAAAAACATGCAGCAAAATGGATATATTTCAGGAGTATAATGTTACTTGAAGAAAACAAGCCACAAAGAATATAGATAATAGGATTTTATGTATATGAAGTTTTAAAACGAGCAAAAATGTATTTTTACATATGTAAACACATGCTGAAATTACACATAAAAAAAAGTTAAAAAAAGTGAGGAACCACTAATCAGAAATTCAGGATGGAAAGGTGATGGGCTTACGGAGGGACATTAGATCAGGAAAGGGTTCAAAAGTCTTACAAGAAAGCAGTTATCTTCTGTATTTACACTTGATACCTAGGTGCACGGAGCTCTGGTGGTGCAGCGGTTAAGAGCTACAGCTACTAACCAAAAGATCTGCAGTTGGAATCCCCCAGACACTGCTTGGAAAACCTATGGGGCAGTTCTACTCTGTCCTATAGGGTTGCTATGAGTTGGAAACGACTCCAGGGCAACAGGGTTTTTTTTTTTTTTTTTTCCCCTTAAACTAGGTACACAGGTACCCATTGAATCATTATTTTTTATACTGTACATATATTTTAAATAGTCGTTTGTATAAACTTAATATTGAATATTTTTTTAAAAAAAGAAATACTGACCTGAAGCACATCTTTATGGTGAGTCATTGATTTGCAATTTTTAAGAGACTATTACAGAAATCATTCCCTGACATTAATATTGGAATAGAAGTTAAAAAAAAAAAATCCTCATTATCCCAACAACCATGACAGAAAACCTTCAAAGAGGAACTTCAGGCAGAGGAGGAGAGAGAGAACAAAATAACGGCTCGTCAACATGAAGCCAAAAGTCTCCCTTGGAAAAAGAGCAAGGGAGACACGCATACCCCCGGCCGACATCGCCTTTAATTCCAGTGATAAGGCTGTAAATTCTCCTCCCTGGCCTGGAGTTAGTGTAAACACTCCAAGAGCCTGTGGGACCACAGAGAAAGAAATGGCTTGGCTCTGGCTGGTTTTCCTCTGGGGGGAATGCTCACTATCAACTGTTGAATCACAAAACCTAAACCTCCCCATCTGTCAAGGGCAGTGCGCTCCGCTCCTGGCCCGGGGAGAGTATCTGGTGTGGCGTGGGGAGGGAGGGACAGAGGGGTGGAGGGCCTGCGAGGGACCCCAGACAGTCGGGCCCGGGTGGCCTCGGGTGCTGGGATCCTGGGCAGGGCCGCAGCTCAGAATCAGCCTGCAGCGGCTCCATTCCGGCCCCACAAAGCTGACCACAGGGCCCGCCGCGGCCTTTTTGTCTCTGGGCGGCTGCTCTCCTCTTGCAGACCAGGCTTTGAGGAGCTGGGATTGACAAGGAGCGCCTTCCTACTCCAGGGTCGTACTACCCATTGCCTTCGAGTCAAAGGGTCGTACTGGCCTCGGTGAATGAGGACATGGATAATAGCCCAGCACTGTCACTTGAGAAAAGAGAAAGACGCTGTGGGCACGCGGCTGATGGATACTTATTTACATGTCCACGTGGGAGATAAAAGCGCATCTTGGGCCACAAGGAATGCAATTAATTTGGTTGCCTTGCAGTCCATTATAGAGGAGCACAACGTCACGAGCCGCAAGAAAACCAGGCGTCCTTTGGCGGAGAGCGAGGAGCCTGCGGCTGCGCAGGCAGAGCCAGCCTTAAACGTCTCAGGTCGTAGTTGCAAGTAACAGGCTCAGCCCGTCAGCTACAGCACTTAAAGCTGGTGGATATATATTATTTTTGTTTAGAAAAAAATCCATTCGACCCTTAATGACTCTTGGAGTATTAGCTCAAGTATTTTCTTTTATATTAAAATACAAGATGATTTAGAAAGGTTTCCCAAGGCTCCTCAGTAACTTACGCCAGTACATTAAAAAAAAAAAAAAAAACTTTATGGAGGTATAATTTACATACAATAAAGTGCACTCATTTTAAGTGTACAGCTTGATGACTTTAATTTGTGCAACTACTACAATTAAGATACAGAACACTGCAGTCACCCCATGAAGTTCTTTGTGCCCCTTCCCAGGCAACCTCCTTCCCCCAACCCCAGTCTGGGCAACCTCTGATCTGCTTTCTGTCAGTATAGATTAGTTTTGCTCCTTCTAGAACTCCAAATAAATGGAATCACCCAGTATATTTTTAATTCTGAATTTTCCCCGTTCTGATAAACTCCTATATTCTGTGATGTTTTTCTTAATGCTTACTATTTAAAATGGCAAGATTTTGTTTCTCCCCCCTCTGGCTTTCATAATAAAACCCAAGAAAGTTAAAGACTTCTAAAATGAAGTGAAAATGTGGGACTTAAACAGTCATTAAAAAAAAAAAGCACTTAGATCATATCTGTTCCATTGAGTTAATCGGTTAAGTTGCTCAAACCCAGGGCAGACCGCAAGTGTCTGCTTCTGGGGGAGTCTGACAAGATCCATTTACAATGTCCATGAATAGAATGAAAAAGAAAAAGCCGGCAGATTAGCCAATTATGAAATAGTGAAAAATAAAAAGTTGCCAATTGGAATTACCTATGAAGATTTCCTTTCTGTCCAGCTACTAATCAGGGCCACAGAGGAAGAAAGTTTCTGTCTCCACATTTCTGAAATGACTTCTGAGGGGCATGCGAGTTTTCCGCTGATTGACAGCTGCACCCAATTCAAGTCCAGCTGCGTGAAGGCTCCTCCCAGTGGGCAATTCAGAGGTTCTCTCTCTTCTCAATAATGTCTTCTTAAACATCAGGCTGTTTAGAAACTCAGGGATTAATCTCTTCCCAGCACCTATTTCCCATATCTTCCAGGCCATCATTTTGGGAGACTTCCAAGAGGCTGCAAATCACAGGATCCTAGAACTTCATTCACCATGCCAGAACATGAGAAAACAGACTGTTTTCTGTTTTCCTGCCTTCTATTTTTGTTGTCCACAATATCTATTTTAATGGCAATTAAGCCCTGATGCCCTCCCTTATCTCTGTTGGCTAATGTATCTAATTCCACCACTCCCAAAGGGAATAATTCCAAACCTAATGCCTGTACTATATTAAAGAACTATGAATGCTTAATCAGAGCAAACAGAGGATTTGGTTTGTATAAACAGCAAAAGCTCATGTCTTTCATGTCCAGAGAGCAGGACTGAAAGAAGAAAATGATGATAAATCATTTTAAAAAACAGCATAATGTAAATGTTGTATGTTTATTTAAAACGTCATATGCTCATTTGTCCAGAGTTACAGCCCAGCTTCAGAAAGTGACTTGTCATAATGAGCTTCAGGGGCGAGCAGTGTTCAAGAGCCAAAAGACATATTGCCTCCTCCCCAAACTGCTTTTGGGGAAAATGATAAGCTCTTAAAAAGAACCAAAGCATCTAAGAGGGTAATGCAACAATAATACAAACCTTTGATATTTTTAAAATAGTTTTAGTTAAGGTATTAGGTTATATATAATCTAGCATGGCTTTGAAGAGAGGAAAAGGATAAGATTTCTTTTTGTCTGAGTTGAAGTGGAATATCCAAGTTGATAGCATCTTTAACTTTTGCTTCCAATAAGAATAAATAAATAAAAGGAATGAGCCAGAGAGGGGAAGCAGAAGGATTGGCTGGGTTGGGAGTGCACTTCCGCTCTGTTGTTAGGTATTAAGAGGACTGGTTGTGCAGGAATTTAGAGCTTGGATGGGCTCTGACTTCAGGCTGTCTGGATGTGAATCCTGACTGCCACTTCTCAGCAGAATAGCTGGGACAGGTTTCCTGAACTCACCTCATTCTCATCTATAAAATGGAATGATAATAAAAGCACCAGCTTCAGAGAATTTTTGTAAGGATTAAACACAAAGTACTTAGATAGCCCCTGGCTTCGGTGAATTAAAAAAACAAAAAAACCTAACCCTGTTGCCGAGAAGTCGATTCCAACTCATAGCGACCCTATAGGACCGAGTAGAACTGGCCCATAGGGTTTCCAAAGAGCGGCTGGTGGATTTGAACTGCTGACCTTTTAGTTAGCAGCCAATCTCTTAACCACTAAGTGTTGCCTTTTTGGAGGGAGAGGCCTTCTACATGTCTGTTAACAGAACACAAAGAAAACCTCAGAAGTGCTTTTGCTAGAAGGTGGGGATGGGTAGGAATTGACAAGAAGAGAGTGTCATGGATTGAATTACGTCCCCAAAAATGTGTGTATCAATTTGGCTGGGCCCTGATTTCCAGCGTTGTGTGGCTGTCCTCCATTTTGTGATTGTAATTTTACGTTAAAGGCATTAGGGTGGGATTGTAACACCACCCTTACCCAGGTCACATCCCTGATCCAGTGTAAAGGGAGTTTCCCTGGGGTGTGGCCTGCACCACCTTTTATCTCTCAAGAGATAAAAAGGAAAGGAAGAAAGCAGAGAGTTGGGGAGCTCATACCACCAAGAAAGCAGCACCAGGGGCAGAGCATGTCCTTGGGACACAGGGTCCCTTGGCCTGAGAAGCTCCTCGACCAGGGGAAGGTTGAGGACAAGGACCTTCCTCCAGAGCTGACAGAGAGAGAAAGCCTTCCCTTGGAGCTGACAGCCAGAATTTGGGCTTGTAACCTACTAGACTGTGAGAAAATTTCTCTTCGTTAAAGCCATCTACTTGAGGTATTTCTGTTATAGCAGCACTGGATGACTAAGACAGAGTAACCCCAAAGACTGGCTTTCCTGGAGAGACAGTAAGTGAAATTATTCTCACATCATTTCTGATATGAAAAATAAATACAGCTGTTTCCACATTGTGTCTAAACCATGATCTATGAAGCCAGGGCAAACCCTCCTTTGTAAGTGTGCATGGTCCTTCAAGGTGTACTTTATTTTCTCTTTTGTTTGAACACCACTGAGCCAGCTAGGCCATCATGTTGCTGTGCCGCCCATTACAAGCTTTTTTAATATGGTCTGGGTTGTCACAGTTGTCGCTCACTCACTGTACCAAAACAAGGAAAGCCTGACTTCTTTAAGAGACAGCGCTGCCAACACCGACAGGCTCCATGTCTGACCTGCAGCAATATCTTAAGAGCTGCATTAATCTGTTCACAATACCCTGCTGGCAGTTGATGTTGTGGTAGATTTTCTTTTCCTCATTGATTTATTTGATTGTGAAGAGGGGGAAAATCCTGACGCACTGTGGCTTTGAACTTTCGACCCCATCATAACCAACTAGAGAATGCGGTGGGTGGTGGGGAGTCAGTTTTATTATGTAGATGCTGACATATAGTAAGTGACACTCTCTGTGCTCACACATTTCACAGAAGAAATTCTAAGTAGTAGTCCATAGAAAAAGACCACAATTTTATGAGCAGTCCTGAGGACTGATATAATGAACTGATATATTGGAAGAAAATAGATGAGAAGTATATATAAAGAAATCTCAAAAAAAAAATCTTAAAATTCTGCAGCTTGTAAGAATGTTAATGGTAATTCCAGTACTTAACCCGAAGGGAAAGTGAGTGCTATTTTATCAGTCTCACTGCTATCAAAACGCAGGTCTTCTAAATCAGAAAAGTTAAGGGTGCAGGCAAATCCATTTTCATTCTTTGCGTTTCCGAAAGCCTATTATAACGTTATGCCTAGGGCACTTGAAGCTTATGACTTTTTCTCTTAATTTTCTTGGCAAAGTCATAGTGTATTTTGCATGGTCATGCATTGCCTGTCCAGATAAATAAGGATTACCCTGGTATTTTAAAACCAATTCTTTTTTTCAATTGAGATCAGTGTGTTATTAATGACAAATATACTGATTTAATTTAAGACTTTCAAGTCCTGTTTTTGAGACACATGAAGCAGTAAGATAATATACCTATCGTCTCAGTTTTTCCATTTCCTTTTAGTTTGCTTGAATTTAAAGGTGACGTTTTCTTATAAAAATCCAGCTATTATTTATGTCTCTGTTATAAGCATTGGGGAAACAAAGTTGTCAAACCTCTACCTTTGGGAGACTAAAAATCCAGATGGGGAGATAAGATATAAACATATGGAACATTTTTACTACAAAAGATGATATAAATAACTTCAACAAAACATTTGAAGAGCTATCACTGTCTACAGTTGATTAATTCTTCTTAAAACTTGCAACAGAAATGATATTCACTGGAGAAGATCAGGGCAGAAATTCACTTGCAAGTGAGAGAGTTGCTGGAAGAGAGAAGGCAGAACTTTGCTTGAAGGATGGGAAGGCTGGAGGGGGTAAGAGCCTGAAGTGCCTTTCAGAGGGTGGCTCATTCATCTGCCAAACAAATATTTACTGAGCTTCTACTACATGCCAATGAGTCCCTGTGTGACACAAGCAGATACTACTGCTCGACTACTAACTGAAATGTTGGTTGTTTGAATCCACCCTGAGGTACCTTGGAAGAAAGCCCCGGTGATCTCTTTCTGTGAGATTACAGCCACTGAAAACTCTATGGAGTTCAGCTCTCTCTACTCTGACACACATGGGGTCAGCATGAATCAGAATAAAGTCAACAGCAGCTGGTTAACTACATGCCAGGCACTGTGCTAGGTGCTGGGCATACAGGCTGAATAAAGAAAGGCAGTAAGAAAAAATTCCAATAGAAATAAGCATTTTTACTTTTGCTACCAGACTCATTTCAGCTCCTACTTTAGATGTGCCAAGTAGAGCTAGGGGGGACATGTGTTGATTCATTTTCCATCTTCCCTTTTTATGATCCTTGCCCTCACGCAGGAGTGTAGGTCCTCATGTTTTCTCTACCTTTCTCTCTAATAAAAAAAAAAAAGGAGAAAAAAAAAAAAACCCTGTTTTCATGAGCCATCACATAAAGACTGAGAAGACTACAGTTCTGTCTCCCTTAGGAGATACGTTTTAGCAGGAGACAGAGTCAGGAGTAGCTAAGGGCATAATTCTAGATACAGCAAGATTGCCCAAGAGGCAATTTTGGTGCCTATGGTGGGAAGGATGGGGCTCAGAGATCCTTCTTTGTTCCGCCTGCTTACACAGTCCCAGGCAGATACACCTACAAGTACTGAGTTATCTAACATTTCTTTAAAATTGCTTGAGATTTTTCAACACCTCAGCTAACTTATCCATCTCAAAGTAGGCCAGTCATTTCAATGAGTAAAAACGTAAGAAGAAAAATCTTTAGATCAGATTTACTCTGCTCATGTACTTTGTGGATCTTTACTTGTTTTCTCTTCTTTGAGCATTTAAATGTATTTGCTTTTTATTTTATTTTAGGATAATTTTCATTAAAAAAAATACTAGGAGAAAATTATTTTAAATGTCTTCCAAAAATCTTGCATAGAAATTCACATTTTCTTTTTTGGGAGGCAGGTGGGAAAGGGCAGTGCTGGAGTTATCTTTGTCTGAGATTCTGAGGAGGGTTGAGAAGTAAAATCTCAATGTGTAATCTTTAGTGTGGTGAAGTGTGTGGGTCTGCGGTTAAACTGCGCTAGGTGGCATTTAGCTTTTACCACTTATTAGCTGTATGACTTTGGGCAAGTTCCTTAACCTCTCCCAGCCTCTCATAGGTTGGTAAAAGAACTTGATGAACAAATGCATATAAAATAACTAAGACAGAGGAAGGGCTTACTAATTGTTGTTACTGTTAGGTGCCCTCGAGTTGATTCCGACTCATAGCGACCCTACGCACAACAGAATAAAACACTGCCCAGTCCTGCACCATCCTTACAGTCATTGTTATGCTTGAACCCATTATTGCAGCCACTGTGTTAATTCATCTTGTTGAGGGTCTTCCTCTTTTTCGCTGGCCCTGTGCTTTACCCAGCATGATATCCTTCTCTAGGGACTGATCTCTCCCAATAACACGTCCAAATTATGTGGGACGTAGTCCCACCAACCTTGCTTCTAAGGAGCATTGTGACTGTACTTCTTCCAAGACAGATTTGTTCATTCTTTTGGCAGCCCATGGTATATTCAATATTCTAATATACTAATTATTAGCTAGTATTAATTCATTTATCTAGCAAGTGTTTACTGAGTGCCTGCTATGTGCAAGGCAGTCTTTCAGGTGCTGAGGATATAGCAGTGAATAGAAGTCCCTGCTCTCATGAAGACTGCATTCTAGCAGGAAAGCACAGACAATAAATACATAAATATATAATTTGTCAGGTGGTGCAAGTGCTAGGAAGAAAACTAAAGCAGAGCCAGGGGAGAGAGTGCATGCTGGGAAGAGGAGTTGTTGCAGGTAGGAGGTCAGGGCAGGCATCTCTGATTTTTAAGCAGAGACCTGGCTAAGGTGAGGGAGTGAACCATGTGGATGGATTTCTGAAAGAAAACTGAGAGAGGCTGGAGGTCAGTATCACAGGATATAAGTCTAGAAGCCCTGGAATTACCTTTCTGTTTTTCAGTTCTACTTTTTTCTTGTTGTGGTAAAAAATTTTTGAGTTGATCTCTGTCTTTTGGTGTATCCTTTTCATGAAGTCCATGGATGGGGCACATGCTTAACACACTGGCAGCTAACTGAAAGGTTGGCAGTTTGAGTTCATTCAGAGACTCCTTGGAAGAAAAGCCTGGTGATATACTTCCAAAAAATCATCCATTGAAAGTCTCTGACGTATCCTGGGTTGCCAATAGTCAAGATCAACTTGATGGTAACTGTTTTGTTTTTTTTTTTAATTATTTTCATTGCTCTTTAATTCCCTCCATTATAAAATGCAGACAGTCTTATATGTTTCTTTGAAAAGGTTAGGATGGCTGAAAAGACAGACTCTGTGGTGAACTTCCAAGAATGAGCCCCAAACTTACACTGTAGAGCCGAGGTCTGTGCTGTGAAGAGGAAGCTGCCCTGGGAATAGGAGGCTGCTGCTACAGTTTCTGGCTCCAGAACAGATTCGTGTTTGTAGAAATCTGCACCAGAAAAATGATTGTTCTGCTTCAGGTGCCTTACTAACCATGATACCCACCTCCTGATGTCAGACAGGGGCAGTTGATCCAAGGAGCAAGGCAAGCACGGTGCTTACCTTACTCACAGATCATCTGTAGTGAATAATTTCACATTTTTTCACCACATCAAAGATTCTGCTTCTAGGTATGGCTGGCATCTCTCTCTCTCCCAACTCACAGCACTTTCCCACAGGATCAAAGCCTGACTCAATAAGTAAGGTAAGCATGGGCTTACTTATGCTTACTTACTAATCTGTAGTGAACAATTTCACATGAGTTTCACCCCATTGAGTTTCACCATGTGAAATTGTTCACTACAGATTAGTAAGTAAGCCCAAGTAAGTCTGTGCGTACCTTGCTTATTTGATAATCTGCCCCTGGTGTCAGCTTATCTTCCCCAGACCCTTAAACAGGAAACTCCTAGGTCATTTTGAACCCAAGTCAGCCTGCACAAAAGTAGGTGCTCTGAGTTTGTATGTGCCTCAGAAAAGACTTGAGCATGTTCTTCAAACATGGGCAAGATAGGAAGAACTGATTGACTCATGTATGTTAATCATACCAAACCATTCCACAGTGATAAAAGCTATGACAACCGATTTATCTGTAATCCAGGTTTGATGCCAATAATGGCTTCCAAGAAAATTCATTATCTGTCTAAATCATAAATATGTTGAAATTACTGTCAGCATCTAGTATTATGCCAAATGCAAGCATTTTTATGCAAGAAGATGGAGCTTCTCTTAGCCAGAACATTTTTCAATCCAACCAACAATTACTAAGTTTCTTTATATACTACATCTCCTATACTAGATCCTAGGGCTTCAGAGGGGACTTACACAGGTTCCCACTTTGAGGATCACCCCCATCTCAGTCTAGTTGGAAAAAAACGTAATGAATTTCAATCATACTAGTATGGTAAGTGGAAAACCTGTGGGGCTTTGGGATGCCCAGCAGCCTGGGAGTCAGGTGGTGAAGGGGTACCTGAGAATCAGGAAAGAGGTATAATATCATTTTATAAATAGTAGTTCTGTCCACTGGTACTTATGACCTAATTAATGTCTTGTACTTTGTCCAGATTAATAGTCCCTCTTGTTGAGAATTCAAGAACACTTAACTGTGCTCATCCAGAACCTTCACATAGACCAAGAGTCAGTCATTTGATCTGAACTAGGGGATAGTGTGTGGCTTAAAACCAGGAAACGTGTGCATCAGGTTTGTATCCTTTCACAGTACCTAGTCAATCTGTAAACTGAGCAAATAATTCAAGAAGCTGAACTATATGAAGAAGAATGTGGCATCAGAATTGGAGGAAGAATCTTAACAATCTGCAATATGCAAATGACACAATCTTCCTTGTTGAAAGTAAAGAGGACTTGAGGCACTTACTGATGAAGATCAAAGGCTACAGCCTTCAGTATGAATTATACCTCAACATAAAGAAAACAAAAATTCTTTTGAACTGTACCAATAAGCAACATTATGATAAATGGAGAAAATATTGAAGTTGTCAAGAATTTCATTTTACTTGGATCCACACTCAATGCCCATGGCAACAGCAAAGAAGAAATCAAATGATGTATTGCATTGGGCAAATTTGCTGTAAAAGACTTCTTTAATGTGTTAAAAAGCAAACATGTCACTTTGAGAACTTTGACCAAAGCCATGATATTTTCAATTGTCTCATATGCACGCAAAAGCTGGACAATTAATAAGTAAGACTGAAGAAAAATTGATGCATTTGAATTAAGGTGTTGGCCAAGAATACTGAATATACCATGAACTGCCAGAAGAATGAACAAATCTGTTTTGGAAGAAGTACAGCCAGATGTTCCTTAGAGGCGAAGATGGTGAGACTTTGTTTCACGTACTTTGAGTGTATTATCAGGAGGAGCCAGTCCCTGGAGAAGGACGTCATGCGTGGTAAAGCAGAGGGTCTTCGAACAAGAGGAAGACCCTCAACGGGATGGATTTGATGAAGTGGCTGCAACAATGGGCTCAAACATAGCCATGATTTTGAGGATGGCACAGGGCTGAGCAGCACTGTGTTCTGCTGTACATAGAGTCAGAACTGACTGAGTGGCACCTAACAACAAAGAAGCAAGAAGAATCTCCCCTCAGTGGCTATAGGCTCTGGTCACATTGATGGAGGAGGTTCAGAGTTCTGATGGCTAAGTCTGTGATAAATATTTTGAAATCTATCTGTTGAATTTTTTGTTTGTTTGTTTTCCGCTTTACACGATCGTGCTTCCTGACAGTTCCTTTTTATAGAGATTACCACTATAGTTAAACTTCCCTGCAACATTTGGGCTTGAGGGTTAAGAAAAGCACCCGATGATTGTCTTCAGATTTGTAAATCATTTTACTGGACCACTGTATCAAGCTTCATAACTAGGGCTTTATTTGAGTTTTCTTGAATGGCTTTCAGACTTTGTTTGAAAATGTCTTTCCACACACAGCGTAATGGAAAAAAACATCCACACAACTAAGACATCCTGCTGGCAGGTGTTTTAACAGCTCTAAAGTTATAAAGCCAAGAGCTCATTCTCATATCTTTAAAATGACCAGGCCGTGTGGGCCCCTATTATTGTTTTCTCAGTTCTATTAATAGACTTCCTTAGCTGTGCCCTGCAATGTATAGTATGTGGCATGTTTTATGGAAACACTAACACAGACTCTGTTTTGGAAGTTTCTTTTTCTTTAGTACAGACTTGACATTACATGTTTGATCAGAAGTCATCATAATTTATATATTTTTTGTACAAGCTACTTGTTTTAGTTTCTCAGCGTGGGGGATGTCTGTACAGAGAAAGCGCTGTTTGTGAGTTAAAATCCTTTGAAACACGGAGCACGTTTGGTTCTTGAAAACCATTCCAAAAGTCTGTTTGGTTTCCCTCTTCAAAGTGGTCAAATGCAAGCTGAAAAGTGTTTCAAATGGAAACCCCGCTGCTGTCTGTCATCTCTTGAGCTTGATAAACACGGGAAAGAACTGAAAGTGACTGGCTCAGATCTGCAGCATCACTGACAACTACTCAGTTCATCTGGGTTTCCACTCTGAAAAATTTACTTCTGAATAAGTAATTTATACATATAGTTAAAATTTCAAATAGCACACAAGGGCCTACACAGAAAAGTAAATATATCCTGTGTAGCAGCCTCTTGTCTTCCAATAGCTCTTCCCAGTTTCTTGTGTATTCTTAGAATAACATAAACATTGTACCACACATATGGTAGCCCACTTCATGTACTATCTTTTAATTCTTCTTTTTGATTGTGGTAAAATATACATAACTTTAAAGTTACCATTTTAAGCATTTTTAAGTGTACAATTCATTGACATTAAGTACATTCATGGTGTTGTGTAATCATCACCACTATTTCCAGAACATTTCCATCACCCCCAACAGAAACTCTGTACCCATATAGCAATAACGTCCCATTCCCTCCTCCCCCAGCCCCTGGTAATTATTTTTCTACTTCCTGTATCTATGAATTTGCTTATTCTAGATACCTCAGAGATACCACTCATCTATGTCAAGAAATATGGAGGACGGCTTCATGGCCAACTGACTGGAAGAGACCCATATTTATGCCTATTCACAAGAAAGGTGATCCAACAGAATGCAGAAATTAGACAACAATATCATTAATATCACAAACAAGCAAAATTTTGCTGAAGATCATTCAAAAATGGCTATAGGATTATATTGACAGGGAACTGCCAGAAATTCAGGCTGGTTTCAGAAGAGGATTTGGAACCAGGGATATCATTGCTGATGTCAGATGAATCCAGGCTAAAAGCAGACAATACCAGAAAGATGTTTACCTGTGTTTTATTGACTATGCAAAGGCATTCAACTGTGTGGGTCATAACAAATTATGGATAACATTGCAAAGAAAGGGAATTCCAGAACACATATTTGTGTTCATGAGGAACCTGTACACAGATCAAGAGGCAGTTGTTTGAACAGAACAAGGGGATACCGATTGGTTTAAACTCAGGAAAGGTGTATGTTAGGGTTGTATCCTTTCACTATACCCATTCAATCTGTATGCTGAGTAAGTGATCCAAGAAGCTGGACTATATGAAGAAGAATGGGGCATCAGGATTGGAGGAAGACTCACTAACAACCTGCGTTATGCAGATGACACAACCTTGCTTGCTGAAAGTGAAGAGGACTTGGAGCCCTTACTGATGAAGATCAAAGGCTACAGCCTTCAGTATGAATTATACCTCAACATAAAGAAAACAAAAATTCTTTTGAACTGTACCAATAAGCAACATCATGAAAAATGGAGAAAAGATTGAAGTTGTCAAGGATTTCATTTTACTTGGATCCACAATCAACACCCATGGAAGCAGCAGTCAAGAAATCAAAAGACACATTGCATTGGGTAAATCTGCTGCAAAGGACCTATTTAAAGTGTTGAAAAGCAAAGATGTCACCTTGAACACAAAGGTGTGTCTGACCTAAGCCATGGCATTTTCAATCGCATCATGTGCATGTGAAAGCTGGACAATGAACAAGGAAGACTGAAGAAGAATTGATGCCTTTGAATTGTGGTGTTGGCAAAGAATATTGAATATACCATGGGCTGCCAGAAGAATGAAGAAATTTGTCTTGGAAGAAGCACAACCAGAATGCTCCTGAGAAGCAAGGATGGCAAGACTGCATCTTACATACTTTGGACATGTTGTCAGGAGGGATCAGTCTCTAAAGAAGGACTTGGGAAAGTAGAGGGTCAGCGGAAAAGAGGAAGACCCTCAATGAGGTGGATTGACACAGTGGCTGCAACAATGAGCTCAGGCAGAACAACAATTGTGAGGATGGCTCAGGACAGGGCAGTGTTTCGATCTGTTGTGCCTAGGGTCATTATGAGTTGGAACCAACTCTACGGCACCTAACAACAACAGATACCTCAGATAAGTGGATTCATACAATATTTGTCCTTCTGTGTCTGGATTATAACAGTATAACATTTTCAAGATTCATTCATGTTGTAACATGTATCAGACTTTCATTCCTTTTCATGGCTGAGTAGTAGGCTATTGTATGCATGCACAGCATTTTGTTTATCCATTTATCTGTCGATGCGGGTTTGTTGTTTCTACCTTTTGGTTATTGTGAATAACGGGTTTATGAGCACTGACATACAAGTACCTGAGTTCCTATTTTCAATTCTTTTGTGGAATTGCTCGTCTATTCACTATTTTAAATCTTGCTCTTCTCACTAGGAGATGGTGTCATATTAGCACATATGGTTCTACAGAAATATTTTGAAAGGCTACTTAGTATTCCTAACTTATTTAATAAGTTCCCTTTTAATGGACATTTATGTTGTTTCCCATCTTCTGCTGTTTTAAACAGTGCTCCAGTGACGCCCAGGTTCGCAGTGAAGGGAAGGACCTCTGAAAGTCTGGGATGGAAGCAGCATGCTTCAGATGGCTCACGGGAGGAGGAAACCCTTGAAAAGTGAAGTTTGGTGGGCTGGGCAAACTTTTGTTTGGACCTCGTATTTACATCTGTGTGGCTGCCACATGAGGCGCTCTGGTGGCGCAGTGGTTAAGTGCTCAATTGCTAACCAAAAGGTCAATGGTTAGAACCACCAGCTGCTCTGCGGGAGAAAGATGTGGCAATCGGCTTCTGTAAAGATTTACAGCCTTGGAAACTCTATGGGGGCAGGTCTACTTTGTCCAATAGGGTCACTATGACTTGACTCAAAGTCAACGTGTTTGGGTTTTTGAGGTTTGGCTGCCACGCCATACCAACATGATTTTAAAATAAATGAGAAAAATAAAATAATTTGACATAAACTCTTTTTGACCTCAGAAGTGAATGGTAGTGGTTCCTGACATCAGCAGTTATAGTCACGGACAAGTTCTTACTGAAAATGGTGATTTTTGCATATTCTGCATTTATTTTTCTCATTTTATCTTTATTTGGGTGTTTGGCATGCAAAATCAGAGTCTCTATTACTTACTAAAGACAATTTTTATGTGGTGTTCAGTGCATTTTAGTGGAAAATAAATGGTTATTTTAGCATTTTTAAATCCAAAATTGTACCCATATGAAATATTCTTTTCTAGAATATTGAACCCAAATCTAATCAAGCCACTATAAACTAACTACCCAAGTATAGAAAATATAGGGGAGAGAGGCATAAGTTAAATTACGCTATGAAGAAGCAATAAACCAAATTCAGAATGTGGGGTGTTCTGCAGGACAAACGATCCAGTTTTTTCCATAAATTGATGCCACAAATAAAGGGCAGGAACCATGGTTTATTCTAGAATAAAAGAGACTTAGGAGAAGTAACAACCAAATAGGTATTGGATTTTGATTCAAACTCTTTGTAAACAAACAGACCGGCAACATCTTTGAGACAACTGGGGAAATTTGAGTATGGCCTCAGTGATAAAAAGAGCCCTGGTGGCACAGTGGATAAGAGCTCAGCTGATAATCAAAAAGTGGGCAGTTGGAATTCACCAGTGACCCTCTGTCCTGTAGGGTCACTATGAGTTGGAATCGACTTGACAGCAGTGGGTTTTTTTTTTTTTTTTTTTGGTTTTCAGTGATAGATAATAAATTGTTGATAGTTTTGGTAGGTGATATAATAGCCTGGTTAATATGTTTTTATAAAAGGTTCTTAAACAGAGGTGCATACTGAAGGGTTTACCTATAAAATGATATGATATCTGAGATTTGTTTTAAAAACTCCAAGAAAAAAAACAACGAAACAAAATTTGGAGGAGATAAATGAAACACAATTAGCAAAATATAGATAATCATTAAAGCTGAGTGATGGGTACATGGGGATTCATACACTATTATTTTCATTTTGGGGTGCTTATGAACATTTCCATGATAAAAAGTTTTATAAGTAAAAGAAACGTTAGCTTGTGCAGGACAGTTTACCCTGGGCAGCTTCTCTGCTAATGCACCAAACAGTATCGTGTGGGCCTGGCCTCTTCCTGTCCCTCCCCACCTCTCCCGGACAGAATCACACACTCACTGACCTCAACCCAAATAAGATGATTTATTTGTTTTGGTTATTTGATAAGCACAACAGACCTCAAGCCTTAAGAACCCACTTTAGGAGGATTATGTGTTTTATGATGTGAAAAGATCATGCCAAAGTTGGAAGTGTTTACATTCTGGGAGGAGAGGAGCTGAGTGTTCCCAAAGAGACTGGGTTTCGAGGGCAGACTGACGTATTAAAAATGTGTTGGTTGTATCTGTTTAGCTCTTTTTCTATTTGTTCATTTTTAATAAACCTTAAGAGAAATCTTTAACCCTACCAGTCACTCTCTTTTAAAAATTTCCTCGTGAGTTTTTTGCGCCTTCTTCTTTCCAGGTAAACCCAAGGACCATTTTTATAAATTGCATACTACAACGGAACGTCAGACCCCCAGGTGTCAAATCTTTTGGAAATACAGAAAGACAGCTTTCTTGGTAATCTCACAAACTGCTGGTGGTGTGTTTTCTTTTTGGAAAATAATTTGACAACATTTACTAGCTCACATCACCTAGTACTTCCACTTTAAATATACATTCTTGCTCAATATATGGAAAATTATATGTATAAAGTTGCTTACCACAGCAGTATTTGTATTATCTAAAAAGGAAGCTACACATACATGTTCAATGATAAAATACTTAAATCGTGGTATATCTAATTGCTAGAAAATTCTATAACCCATTAGAGAGAATACTGTAAAGGAAAACCTTGAAATAGTTCTTTGCATGAACATTTTCAACTTTGATAGAAAAAAAAAAAAACCCAAACAGAATACAGACGAACGTGGACAAAATTTTTGTAACACATACCCGGAGAGGTAATTTCCCTAAAACACAGCACTCTTACAAATCAACAACAACAAAAACCCCAATAATCCAATAAAAGAAGGAACAATGAAGACGAGCAATTCACAGAAAGTGAAATAAAAATGGCTTATCATATGAAACAATATCGAGTACATTCAAAGTTGAAGAAATGCCTACTACAGTTAAAATGAAATAATGTATATCACTTACCTGGTGGCAAAGATCTGAAGAGTGAAGAGAGGTTTTGAGAAAGAGGAACTGTTGATAAAATTACAAATGAGTATAAAATTTGTAAAGCACAATTTGACAATACCTATCCAATTTTGGGAGCCCTGCTTGCACAGTGGTTAAGTGCTCGGCTGCTAATCAAAATGTTGACAACTGGAACCCATCAGCTGTTCTTTAAGAGAAAGACGTGGCGGTCTGCTTCTATAAAGATTTACAGTCTTGGAAATCCTATGGGGCAGTTCTACTCCGTCCTATAGAGTCACTATGAGTCAGAAACAACTCGATGGCAACGGATTTGGTTTTTGGTTTTATCCAATTTCATAACGTACATTCCCTTTCACTCAGATGCAAAGGATTGTATGTGTGTATGTGTGTGGATTATTACTGCAGCTTTGTTATGTGAATATCTATAATTGAGGCCTGGCTGGATAAGAATTGACTGATTTGAATTACGTTGTTGGCAAAGAATATTGAATATACTGTGGACCTCCAGAATAGCAAACAAATTTGTGTTGGAGGAAACACAGCCAGAATACTCCTTAGAACCAAGGATGGCAAGACTTCATCTCATTTATTTTAGACATGTAATCAGGTAATGCTTGGTAAAATAGAGGGTCAGCAAAAAAGCGGAAGACCCTCAACAAGATGGATTGACGCAATGACTGCAATAATGGGCTCAAACATAGCAATGATTGTGAGGACGGTGCAGGCAGGACTGGGCAATGTTTCATTCTGCTATATATGGGATTACTATGAGTTGGAACCAACATGGTGGAACTTAACAAAAACATGTGATAGAAGGAGTTCCTGGGTGGTGCAAACAGTTAACATGTTTGGTTGCTTAACAGAAAGGTTGGAAGTTCAAGTCCATCCAGGGATGCCTCAGAAGAAAGGCCTGGTGATCTACTTCCAATAAATCATCCATTGAAAACCCTGTGGAGCACAGTTCTACTCTGACACACATGGGGTAGCCATGAATCAGAATCAACTTGATGGCAACTGTTGGTAAATATAATGAAATATCATGCAGTTGTTAATAGAAATGAGACAACTCTGTGTTTGCTTGCTAGCGTGAGGTAATGTCTGTGATGTAGTAAGTAGGGGAAAAAGCCTTCCAAATTTTTAATTTTTTGTATAGCAAAAAAAGTATATACGTATGCATGTGTGTATATTTGCCTGCAAGTGCACAGAAGGTATGCGGAAGGGTTTGCACAGTGGCTTACAGGCACTGACTCTCTGGGAGATGGATTGTGGTTGGGAGTCAGACGGCAGTCACATTTTGTTCTCTATAATTTTACACCCTGATAATTCAGACAACCATGTATTACTTTTATAATACAACCCAAAATGACAATTATGAAAACTTTAGAGGCTATGGGAAATGTTCAGGTTGCTAAATGATAGATATGAGACAAAATTCAATTTTTAAGGATATTAAAAATTCATATGAAAAATAAAAGGGACAGACAGCCCCCAGACTATGATAGTTTGCCATTTGATGATGGAATTATGGGGGAATTTTTTTCCTTTATTACCTAAATTTTCTGCAACCTGCTTGTATGATTTTTACCATTTTAAAATAATTGACATAAAGAAAAGTAAGCATACGAATTTTCTCAATTGACTTCAATCCCAAACCTAAAAGTTCACATGTGGAGAGCAGACCAGGGTGAGGCACAGTCTGAAGCTAACCCAGAAACCAAGACCCTGGATCCATAACTATCCTGAAATCCAGAAAAAAATATTCTGGAGGCTTGTCCCCTGGCTGGCCAGCCTCACTAAGAAGTTTCCATTAAATATCTAGAGAACCGGCTTTTTTGCTTGGCAATTGTGAAAACTGTACTAATTCCTTGCTTCAAATTTATGTTTTCTTCAATAATGTCTCAAGTTAGCCCCAGAAATTTTGACCCATATTTCTCTTCCACAGGCCTTTTCTAATTCTCTCTGGTGCTTGACTCAGTCCCCCACTCTTTTCCATATTCCCCCAAATCTTCATATGCGCTCTCTAGAGCTGTCCCACATTGACCCACAACTTCCCTGTATCCTCCAATTTTTCTCTCAGTAATACCATCTACTTCCCTTAATCAAACCTATCTGTCCTGCCAGACTCCCCTATCAGCTCTCTCAAGGGGTAGTTGTTCATTCTCTTGGATCTTACCCATGAAGGGGTTCAGAGGTGGGCCTACCTCCTGTCTCTCATGACACTGCCACTTCCAAACAACCATGACTCCCAAATACACTTGTTTTCCAGCCTAGACTTCTGTCCTGAGCTCCAGACCTAAATATTCTACAGTCTTTTTAACAGACTGTCAACTATGATGCCTCATAGGCACCTAAAACACAAAATATTCCAAGCTCAACCCTTCAGTTTCTTTCCATGAGCCAATTTCTCCTCCCCTGGTGCTTTCCATGGAAACCCTGGTGGCGTAGTGGTTAAGTGCTACGGCTGCTAACTAAAGGGTCAGTAGTTCGAATACACCAGGTGCTCCTTGGAAACTCTATGAGGCAGTTCTACTCTGTCCTATGGGGTTGCTATGAGTCGGAATCGACTCGACAGCAGTGGGTTTGGTTTGGTTTGGGATTGGTGCTTTCCATCTCAGTAAAGGGGTCTACTTATGCCAGAAAACTGGGGTACCCTTGACACTTTCTTCTTCCTCACTCCAATATCCAAGCCACCACTAAATCTTATCGACTGTATTTATTAAGAGAGTCCACCTACCTTGTTCATCTTTATCCACCATCCCAATCTCTCAACAGAAATCACTTCTATCTGGTTTCCCATCTCATTTCATGTGTCTTTTCCAACTTCTGTCTACCCAGCAGTCCTAGATGCATAGAATGGCCATATGGTCACATCCTCCTGCTCCTTGTTGTTGTTCTTAGGTGCCATTGAGTCAGTTCCAACTCATAGCAGCCTTATGTGCCACAGAATGAAACACTGCCTTGCCATCCTTTCAATTGTTATGCTTGAGCCCACTGTTGCAGCCACTGTGTAAATCCATCTCATTGAGGGTCTTCCTCCTTTCTGCTGACCCTGCACTTTACCAAGCATGATGTCCTTCTCCAGGGACTGATCCCTCCTGACAACATGTCCAAATTATGTAAGATGCAGCCTCATCATCCTTGCTTCTAAGGAGCATTCTTCCAAGACAGATTCGTTCATTCTTTTGACAGTTGGTGGTATATTCAATATTCTTCACCAACACCACAATTCAAAGGTGTCAATTCTTCTTCAGTCTTTCTTATTCATTGTCCAACTTACAAAGGCATATGATACAATTGAAAAGACCATGGCTTGGGTCAGGCACACCTTAGTCTTCAAGCGGACATCTTTGCCTTCCAACACTTTAAATAGGTCCTTTGCAGCACATTTACCCAATGCAATGCATCTTTTGATTTCTTGACTGTTGCTTCCATGGGCCCCCACGTGTCTGTCAGTTTGTCGTACTGTGTGGGCTTGTGTGTTGCCGTGATGCTGGAAGCTATGCCACCTGTATTCAGATACCAGCAGGGTCACCCATGGAGGACAGGTTTCAGCTGAGCTTCCAGACTAAGACAGACTAGGAAGAAGGACCCGGCAGCCTACTTCTGAAAAGCATTAGCAGTGGAACATTGTCTGATATAGTGCTGGAAGATGAGCCTCCCAGGTTGGAAGACACTCAAAAGATGACTGGGGAAGAGCTGCCTCCTCAAAGTAAAGTCGACCTTAATGATGTGCATGGAGTAAAGCTTTCGGGACCTTCATTTGCTGATGTGGCACGACTCATAATAAGAAGAAACATCTGCAAACATCCATTAATAATCGGAACCTAGAATTACGAAGTATGAATCTAGGAAAATTGGAAATCATCAAAAATGAAATGGAATGGATAAACATCAATATCCTAGGCATTAGTGAGCTGAAATGGACTGGTATTGGCCATTTTGAATCAGACAATCATATAGTCTACTATGCTGGGAATGACAACTCAAAGAGGAATGGTGTTGCATTCATCGTCAAAAAGAACATTTCAAGATCTATCCTGAAGTACAATGCTGTCAGTGACAGGATAATAGCCATACGCCTCCAAGAAAGACCAGTTAATATGACTATTATTGAAATTTACGCACCAACCACTAGGGCCAAAGATGAAGAAATAGAAGAATTTTATCAGTTGCTGCAGTCTGAAATTGATCGAACATGCAATCAAGATGCATTGATAATTACTGGTGATTGGAATGTGAAAGTTGGAAACAAAGAAGAAGGGTCAGTAGTTGCAAAATGTGGCCTTGGCGATAGAAACAATGCCAGAGATTGAATGATAGAATTTTGCAAGACCAACGACTTCTTCATTGCAAATACCTTCTTTCACCAACATAAATGGTGACTATACACATGGATCTTGCCAGATGGAACACACAGAAGTCAAATTGACTACATCTGCGGAAAGAGACGATGGAAAAGCTCAATATCATCAGTCAGAACAAGGCCAGAGGCCAACTGTGGAACAGACCATCAATTGCTCTTATGCAAGTTCACGCTGAAACTGAAGAAAATCAGAGCAAGTCCATGAGAGCCAAAATATGACCTTGACTATATCCCACCTGAATTTAGAGACCATCTCAAGAATAGATTTGACGCATTGAACACTAGTGGCCGCAGCCCAGACGAGTTGTGAAACGACATCAAGGACATCATCCGTGAAGAAAGCAAGAGGTCACTGAAAAGACAGGAAAGAAAGAAAAGACCAAGGTGGATGTCAGAGGAGACTCTGAAGCTTGCTCTTGAGCATCGAGCAGCTAAGCCAAAAGGAATAATTGATGAAGTAAGAGAACCGAACAGAAGATTTCAAAGGGCCTCTCAAGAAGACAAAATAAAGTATTATGATGACATGTGCAAAGAGCTGGAGATGGAAAACCAAAAGGGAAGAACACGCTCAGCGTTTCTCAAGCTGAAAGAACTGAAGAAAAAATTCAAGCCTTGAGTTGCAATAGTGAAGGATTCCATGGGGAAAATATTAAATGATGCAGGAAGCATCAAAAGAAGATGGAAGGAACACACAGAGTCATTACACAAAAAGAATTAGTCGATATTCAACCATTTCAAGAGGTGGCATATGATCAGGAACCGATGGTACTGAAGGAAGAAGTCCAAGCTGCTCTGAAGGCACTGGCAAAAAACAAGGCTCCAGGAATTGATGGAATATCAATTGAGATGTTTCAACAAACAGATGCAGCACTGGAGGTGCTCACTCGTCTATGCCAAGAAATATGGAAGACAGCTTCCTGGCCAACTATTGGAAGAGATCCATATTTATGCCTATTTCAAAGAAAGATGATCCAACCGAATGTGGAGATTATAGAACAATATCGTTAATATCACAAGCAAGCAAAATTCTGCTGAAGATCATTCAGAAATGGCTGCAGCAGTATATCGACAGGGAGCTGCCAGAAATTCAGGCTGGTTTCAGAAGAGGACGTGGAACCAGGGATATCATTGCTGATGTCAGATGGATCCTGGCTGAAAGCAGAAAATATCAGAAGGATGTTTACCTGTGTTTTATTGATTATGCAAAGGTATTTGACTGTGTGGATCATAACAAACTATGGATAACACTGCGAAGAATGGGAATTCCAGAACACTTAATTGTGCTCATGAGGAACCTCAAGAAGATCAAGAGGCAGTTGTTCAGACAGAACAAAGGGATACTGATGCATTTAAAGGCAGGAAAGGTGTGCGTCAGGGTTGTATTCTTTCACCATACCTATTTAATCTGTGTGCTGAACAAGTAATACGAGCAACTGGACTATATGAAGAAGAATGGGGCATCGGGATTGGAGGAAGACTCATTAACAACCTGTGTTATGCAGATGACACTACCTTGCTTGCTGAAAGTGAAGAGGACTTGAAGCACTTACTAATGAACATCAAAGACCACAGCCTTCAGTGTGGATTACACCTCAACATAAAGAAAACAAAAATCCTCACAACTGGACCAATGAGCAACATCATGATGAATGGAGAAAAGATTGAAGTTGTCAAGGATTTCATTTTACTTGGATCCACAATGAACAGCCATGGAAGCAGCAGTCAAGAAATTAAAAGATGCATTGCATTGGGCAAATCTGCTGCCAAGGGCCTCTTCAAAGTGTTGAAGAGCAAAGATGTCACCCTGAAGACTAAGGTGTGCCTGACCCAAGCCATGGTATTTTTAATTGCATCATATGCATGTGTAAGCTGAACAATGAATAAGGAGGACTGAAGAAGAGTTGATGCCTTTGAATTGTGGTGTTGGTGACGAATATTGAATATACTATGGACTGCCAAAAGAACGAACAAATCTGTCTTAGAAGAAGTACAACCAGAGTGCTCCTTAGAAGCAAGGATGGCAAGACTGTGTCTTATATACTTTGGACATGTTGCCAGGAGGGATCAGTCCCTGGAGAAGGACATCATGCTTGGCAGAGTACAGGGTCAGCGGAAAAGATGAAGACCCTCAATAAGGTGGATTGACACAGTGGCTGCAACAATGAGCTCAAGCATAACAATGATTGTAAGGATGGCGCAGGACTGGGCAGTGTTTCGTTCTGTTGTACATAGGGTTGCTACGAGTTGGAACTGACTTGACGGCACCTAACAACAACAACAACAGCTTCCATGGGTGTTGATTGTGGATCCAAATAAAATGAAATCCTTGACAACTTCAATCTTTTCTCCATTTTCCATGATGTGGCTTATTGGTCCAATTGTGAGGATTTTTGTTTTCTTTGTGTTGAGGTGTAATCCATACTGAAGGCTGTGGTCTTTGATCTTCATCAGTAAGTGTTCCAAGTCCTCTTCACTTTCAGCAAGCAAGGTTGTGTCATCTACATAACATAGGTTGTTAATGAGTCTTCCTCCAACCCTGATGCCCCATTCTTCTCCATATAGTCCAACTTCTTGGATTATTTGCTCAGCATAGAGATTGAATAGGTATGGTGAAAGGATACAACCTTGACGCACACCTTTCCTGACTTTAAACCACTCAGTATCCCTTTGTTCTGTCTGAATAACTGCCTCTTGACCTATGTGCAGAGTCCTCATGAGCACAATTAAGTGTTCTGGAATTCCCATTCTTTGAAAAATTATCCATAATTTGTTATCAAATGCCTTTGCATAGTCAATAAAACATGGGTAAACATGCTTCTGGCATTATCTGCTTTGAGCCAGGATCCTTCTGACATCAGCAATGGTATGCCTGGTTCCACATCCTCTTCTGAATCCGGCCTGAATTTCTGGTAGTTCCCTGTCAATATACTCGTGCAGTTGCTTTTGAATGATCTTCAGCAAAATTTTGATTGTGTGTGATATTAATGATATTGTTCAATAATTTCCACATTCGGTTGGATCACCTTTCTTGGGAATAGACATAAATATGGATCTCTTCCTGTTGGTTGGCAGGTAATTGTCTTCCAAATTTCTTGCTGCATTCATTTGTTGAAACATCTCAATTGATATTCCATCAATTCCTGGAGCCATGTTTTTCACCAATGCCTTCAGTGCAGCTTGGGCTTCTTCCTTCAACATCCTCCTTGAGATCCCTCAAATGCAGCCCTTTGGCCACGGGATAAAGCCCAAGTGTCTTAGCTCTTTGAGGCTTTTTATAATCTGCTTTCACTCTAGCCTCTTTCATGCCCCAAATACTTAATGAGATGTCCTACACAGACACAGTACCTGCCCTAGGGGAATAAACAAATAAATCAATCAATAAAACAATCATGCCAGGGTAAGTACCAGGACAGAAATGAACAGGCTCTAAGATAGAGACTAATGGGGTGGGAGGAGCTACCATCCTTGAGATGGCAATCAGGTAGGGCCTTTTGTTTGAGGTAATGCTTAAGCTGATTGTGGAAGTATGAGGAAGTGCCAGGCACTCTGAGAGCAGAAGGAAGAGTGCTTTAGCACATGTAGTCTTCTTCTTCTTTTTTTAAATTTATTTTGTTGTTGTTGTTGAGAATATACACAGCAAAACACATACCAATTCAACCTTTTCTACAGGTAAAATTCAGTGACATCGATTACATTCTTCGAGTTGTGTGACCATTCTCCCTCTCCTTTTTGGAGTTGTTCCTCCCCCATTTACATAAACTCACTGCCCCCTAAGGTTTCTATCTAATCTTTCAAGTTACTGTTGTCACTGTGATTCCATATAGATAGGTCTTAAAAGAGTACAATGCTCAAGGCAGACATTCTTTACTAGTTAAACTAAACTATTGTTTGGCTTTAAGATTTCAGGGGATTTTTTTTGGTTTAAGGTTTAAGCACATGACTTTTTTTAGTCTTAAGGCTAAAATTAGTGACATAGTAGAGAAAGAGAAAGAAGGGGAGTGTGGCTGGAGAAAAGTGAGCTTTGGGTGGAGTGGCTTGAGATGAGGCTGGGGATTTAGGCAGGGCCTTGTAGCCACAGTTAGGGGAGGAGTTGGAGTTTTATTCCTAGGTTAATGGGAAACCATATTGAGGCTTTCCCATTTCCTCGAATGGGTCAATATCCTTCCTGGCCTTGGGCTATACAAACACGGAGTTTTCCCTGCCTGGAAAGCTCAGTTTTTCTTTTGTCATTTGGTTGGTGTCAATACATCCTTCAGGTCTCAGCTGAAATGCCACTTCCTTGGAATGGCCATGACTCACGTACCTGCTTGTATTTTTCCTGTGTAGCATTTATCACAATAGAAATGAGTTGATTACATGTTACTTTATTAACCACTCTATCCCCAGGACTGAACAGAAGTTAGGCACCCAAAAATATCATTGAATAAATGCATAAATCAATGAACATTGAAGCAAGCTTAGAGTTTGTTTGAGCGAGGTTAACAATGACCACAGAAACTTTAAGTTTAGAAGAGATTTGGACTCCATATAAGCCAAGCTACTTGGCTTACTGATGAAGGTCCAGGGAGGAGAAATGACTTGCCCAGAGTCACTGAACTACTACCAGCGGGACCCACTCCTGGACCTGAAGATAAGCCCTCACATTCTTCCCACTCATGTCTGTGGTACTTGAATATGGTCCTGGAGAAAATGAATCCCTCAAGACGAACTTTTTTTGGCTTCTAATAACTGACTAGGAAAGGAAAATAATGCAGGCAGCATTAGTATTTAACTGATGGATTTAATGTCAGCTTGGTAAGGTTCCAGCATATCTCTGATTTGACACTAGTTTTCAGAGTGAAGGTAAAGACATCCAGAGCTAGATCCTTGACATGTTGGGTAGCAGTGTCCCATGGGTCTTTCTCTCAAAATCTCGGTTCACTTCATCACAGCAGGTCTGGTTGGCTCCAGAGAGGCTCATAGCCAGAAAGAATAACAGGGGTGTGCAGTTCAGGCCCCAGACCTGTTGGCACCAAAGTGTGGGAAAAGCTCTCACAAAGCCTGCCCACAGTCAGCCTGGTCCAGACCAAGGTTATTAATCTTTCATGTCCCAAAACACTCAAGTCCCAGAGTTTTGAAAAGGAAAAATAAAGTGGGATGGCAGGAAGGCACTGTGGTAGAGTAGAGAGAAGAACAGAAGGTGACTAGGGAGCCTGGTCTCAAGTTCCTGAACTGAAATTGAGAGGGCTGGACTCAGCGATTTCCACACTGTCTCTAGCTTTATGATTGGGTTAGAGGATTCTGAATCCTGTTCTAATCTGGAGGATCTGATGACATTTTCAGACAACAGAGGTAGTGCTTGCAATCATGGAGTCAGATTGCCTATGTTCCATTCTTGGCTTTACCATGTGTTAGCTAAATGCTCTTTTCCTCTTTGTGCCTCGATTTCTTCATCTGTAAAATGAGCCTCACAAGGCTAATTTGAAGATTAAAAGGGATCATCTATTAAGGTGACCATCACCTGTCTGTCAGTTTGTTGTACTGTGGTGACTTGTTGCTATGCCACTGGAAGCTATGCCACTATTATTTAAATACCAATAGGGTCACCCATGGTAGACAAGGTTCAATGGAGCTTCCAGTCTTAGACTAGAAAGATCTGGCAATCTAATCCTGAAAATAAGCCAATGAAAACCTTATGGGTCACAACAAAACATTGCCTGATTCACTTGCTGTGGACATGCCATCAGGAGGGATCAATTGCTGAAAGATGATATGATGTTTGGGGAAGTGGCTGGCCGATGAGGGCTAGGGAGACCATTGGTGAGATGGATTGGTGCAATAACTGCAACAATGATTCAAACATGCTGGAAATTGTGAGGATGATACAAAACCAGGCAATGTTTCATTCTGTTGTACTTAAGATTGCCGTGAGTCAGAGTCGACTCGATGACAGCTACCAATCTATTTAACAAGCTGCTAGTACATAATAAATGCTCAGTAAGTGTTAGCTATTACTATATTATCGTCTAACACAGGAAAAACTTACCCAGAAAAGAATGGTGATAGACCACAGATAATCAAAGGCTCTTGGTCACTTACATAGAGCAGAAAAAGGACAATGCCTCAACTGCCATCTGCATTCAAAAGGCATCAAAGGGGATGGTGCTCAGGACATAGTAAATACGTAAATAAGGAGGTTCCAAAATTGTGTATGCACTTTAATCTCAATTTGCAAAATCCAGCACTTATATAGTAAGTGTGCAGGTAAGGGACAGGAAGGTGGCACCGTAAGGATGTTAGCAGCAGTTATCTCTAGGGGGAGGTGATGGGACTATGGGTGGTTTATATTCTGTCTTATTTCTCATTTGCTATTTGTGTTTTCTAAATTTGTTCAGCAAATATGTATTACTTTGTGAAAGCAAAAGCTGTTTTTAACGTTAAGGTCACAGGAAAGGGAGAAAATAAATCAAGTTTTGTCAATGGCTTTATGATATAGATTATTCATTATCTAGGGCCCTGAGTCATTCTCATTTTGTGCTTTTCCATTTGGAAGTTATTCTCACAACTGTTTCTGGGCTTCTGGTTGCAACAACAACAACAGAAAGCCCAAATGAGGGACGTGTCAGTGGAAAATTGAAACAGGAGGAGGATGAGTATGCACTAATAATAATTACTTGTTAAGTGGATGAGTGAATGAGATGATATCATAGGTAGGATCTCACGACATGCGGCTGATTATACATAGGATAAAATTCACACCCTTTAGTATGACTTATAGTATGATCCCAATTTTGCAGGAAAGCACACACACGCACTCACACACACACAGGCCTTAACAGCCTGTAGGTACAAATGGAATTACATTAACAGTAATAACTCAAATTCCACTGGCACTTGTCCCTACCTGTTAAACACAGAATCCACTGCAAGTAATGAAGTCAAAGAACAATGAAAGAGTAGAGACAAATTATAAAAAGGAAATTATGTTCTGTTGTCTTTAAAGTAGTTTTCCTTCATTGATTTTTAACATATAAGACAGTAAAAATAACTTTCAAAACGGACTCTTTGGAAGGGCTATTAAATTCTTGCATCGTTTAATATCTGAGTGTTGTGCAGTTGTGTGCGCTTTCGTTTCCTTCCTGAGGTAGTTTGTGTCCTTGAACCCATCTCTTCCTGGGTTGAATTGATGGGTTTAAATATTTGCTATTTCCTGTGGGCCTAGGAGAGTTACTGAGCACATGATATCACAGAATAACCACGTTTTTAATCTGGGAACAACTTTATAATCTCTCCTGCCCTTTGGTCTAGCAGGGTTTCCTGGACTCTGCAAAGACAGTCATTTCATATTACAGCTCTTTGCACTAATACTGGGTCGATTTTCTTTGCTCTGCACCAAATACTTGTTAATGAAATGAAATACAAAAGCAACAGCTCGGAATGCCCCCAATCATTCCTCTCATAGAACCTCAGTCCTTCTTCCCCTCAGTAATCCAAGAAGTACAGAGAATCACACTGACTTTAAAGATTTAATGAATGAAAGAAATCCAAAAGCACTCCTGGCTTTCAACACCTCATCCCTCCTGAAATATTTTAAACAGTGTTTTGGAGAAAAGAATAGGTGAAGATGGGTAAATGAAGAGTTGAGTTAAGGGCCTCTTTTACAACTCAGCTGAAACATCTTATTAGATGGCTGCAGCATACCTAGATAAACCTAGAAACAGCTCTACAGGGCTTTCTTAGTTGTGCATTGGCTTCTCCTTTGCATTCCTTCTGACCCTCCAGTGTCTACTCACCACTTTACCCCTGGGGGAGGCCTGTCTTAGTGCATTAATGAAATCACTAATGTCTGCCTGTATACACCCTAACACCACTGTTTCTAGAATGGCACTTATATTATGCTCTGCCTCCTGTATCTTTCATGAGGGAGTTTTTATGTGTCACTAAAAAATACTGGATAACACTCTTTATTAGCCCCATGATACCCCAGCCCATCAATACTTGTCCAGGTCTGATGAGATCATGCTATGGTTCTTAATCAGAGTGAAAGAGAGCAAGAAATACCTTTATTAAAAAATCAATTAAAAATCAGTTGCCCCAGGTAAACAAAAAGCATCACCAGGGCATGAAAGGACTAATAATGAAATGAAGCCGTGGGGGTCACTGTTGAGGTAAAGGCCTAGAAATTACTGGTCACTTCCGTGCATGTCAGTTTTCTTTTAGATAAAATCCTTTCCTTCAAACACAAAAATGTTATCACTTACCTCTATCGTGTGCTCTGAATGATTTTTTTAGGAGCAAGGATGGATTTTTGCAGAACAGTCTACAGACACACCTGGTCCACATTGTAACCAATGAAGGCAGAAAGCCTGACCAATTTAAACCAGGTTATAGGGACCTTGAATTTCTGCTTCAGAAGCAGCTTGGGTGATGGCTTAAAGTTTAGATGTCAGCGCCCCATTCCCAGAGTCCTGTTTAGTCAGGCTAAGAAGAGACCAGAAATCTTAACTTTAAGCAAGTATTCTCAGGTGAGTCTCATGTAAAAAAAAAAAGGCGGGGCGGGAGTGGAGTTGAGAACCACTCTTGTAAGAGGCATGGTCCACGGCTTTGATCTCTTTAGGGCAGAAAATTCGCTGATACCAAAGATACTTAGGTCTTCCAATGTATACTCCATGTAACCACTCACCCCAACCAAGATATGGAACATTTTCCTCCCCTCAGAAAGTCCCTTAAGGCCCAATGCAGTTCTGCCTCACCCCTTCTCCCAGCAACCGCCAATTTGATTTTCATTGCCATAGATTAGTTTTGCCTGTTCTAGAACTTTTTGTAAGCGGAGTCATACCGTATGTACTCTTTTGTGTCTTACTTCTTTTGCAGGATGTCAGGTCTGTGAGATTTCATGATATAATGTATTTAAAGCTCTTAGCACAGTGCCAGGCCATAGTCATCATCATCAGTATTATTACTATCATTTCATCCTCTGAAGATTTTGTGTTATGATTTTGGTTTTCTTTGGTATTAAAAAAATACTGGGAATAAATACAACGGCCACACAGCCTGTGGGAACACTATTTCCCCCAGACTGTTAGACTTCTGTAAGGAGCCCTAGTGGTGCAAACTATTAAGCATTTGGTTGCTAACCGAAATGTTGGCAGTTTGAATCCACCCAGTGGTTCTGCGGGAGAAAGACCTGGCGATCTGCTTTTGTTCTGTCCCATGGGATTGCTATGAGTCAGAATCGACTTGACAGCACCTAACAAATGTTCCTGTTGGGAGGTCCAATTGCTTCTGGGCAACCCTGAACCATCAGATATGAGATGGCTGATTGGCCTTATGGCAATATGGCTACCACGTAGACACTGATCACCTGTCTTCCATGACTCTGACCATAATAATTTTATCATGATTTCCCAAGAGCTCAGACACGATTATTATATGAATATTCCTGCTTATGAAGCTCATGAGTAATGGAGACCGATTCCCTCAAACATGAAAAGAGGCCTTTAATGAGAGAACAGATCTCTATCTACATTTCAGCTTCTAGAAAGCTGGCCATGGCGTCTCTTGTATTCCCTTTAATTGCTTTCCACCTATAACTATGACATTTAGAATACAGTTATTTTAAAAAATACGGAGAATAATACAGGGCACAGATATTATTCTTGTGCTCATTTCTGGTTCAAATGGGTTTCTTCAAATGAGAATGTAGATAGCAGAGAAACTAGCATTAGATTTATTTGTTTTATTATTTACGTATTTATTTTTATCATGAAGGCTTTTCAAACTGAAGTCCTTCCAGAGCAGATTAGAAACTTTTTCCAGGAAAACTAAATCTAGGCCTAAAAATATATGACACTAACTCTATTTAATAAGGTAAATTCCCCTGGTAGAAAGCCCAGTATTAGACATCATTCCCTATGTGGAAAGAATAACAGTTATATTAAATAGTTAGCATTCGCAAGAAAATGGAATAGCCAAAAAAATTTAAAAAAGGAGGAGAAGAAGGAAGAAGAGAGAAGAGGAGGAAGGAGAAGAAAAAGAAAGAAGTTGTTTGAGTAAGGACAACTTCTTTTTGCCATGCTGATGGTAACAGAACAAAGAGGCTCATGGGAATAATATAATGCCTCATTCCATGGCAACCAAGGTCTCAGATAGTAGTGGAACATAGGGAAAGAGATTGAAATTTCAGAACACTCTCATATGACTTCCTGGATCAAGGTTCTGAGGCTCTGCCAGTCCAATTCGCTTATGGCTAGATTAAAGGAATTCCTCTGGTCTGCCTTTTTTTTTTTTTTCCCCAGATTTTTTTTTTTTTTAAATTGAACTTTAGTTGAAGGTTTATAGAACAAACTAGCTTCTCTGGTCTGCTTTCATTACATAATTTCGGAGGCATTCTTATTCATTAATTTATTCAATACATTGTATTCAATGCCAGTTTTGTGCCAGGTGCTGTGCCGAGTTTCAAATGCATGAACTCCTCTTTTCGTTTCACCATAAAAAACAGAATCCAATTTTAATGTGGCATGGTAGGTATGCTTATGCCACGAGAATTTTACTTGGGCTATATTTTTTAATTCACAGGATTATTCTTTCAAACAGAGAAGTAAAACTGTAGGGTTTGATTTGTGCCATTTCAACATGGCCCTCACCACTTTCTGCTGTGTGTATTTTATTAGGTTTCTGCCCTCCTTGTGATTTGATCTCCTTGTGGGTAGGCATGGGTCTTATTCATCTTTGTCTTTCCAGGGCTTAGCCCAGGCCTGGAACACAAATTACTCAAAAAATTCTTGAATAGATGAATGAGTAAGAACTGAGGAGCTTTTCAAATTTGCCTCATTAAAAAAGTGCTTCTAGAAATAAACGCTTACTAGACGGTGATTTTATTCAGAATCACCTGTAGACTTGATTTTAAATGCTCATTCCCAGGTCGTCCTAGGAAATCCTGATTAGGCCTGGGGTGAGTCTCAGGAATGTAAGTGCTTAACAAGACCCCCAGGTGATTCTTATCATCAGGCACACTTGGAAAACTCTGCCCTAAAGTAAAATATAAGCAATGCGCATGCAAGATAAATTGGAAAATAGGGAATGATGTTTCACCTGGAGCCTTATTTGTATGGGCAATAAGCAGTGGCACCTAAAATACACTTAAAAAAAAAAAAGCTGAGCTAGTATTCATTTCAATATAAGTTCCATTTCAGAGCCAGCTTTCCTCTTCACAGTAGCGCCTCACTACATGATTTTGACTCAAAGTTCTCCACCTTCTGAGTTTGCCAGAGTCTAGCAGCCCCATTGCTACTGTTTCCATTTCCCTGTTTCAATTCCTGATGTAAATGAAGGCCATTCTGAGGTTGTCTGAGAAGCAAATTTACTGCCCATTGATTTTCACAAATCCTGTGAGTCTTGTGAAATCCTCTTAAATGAGTATCAGATACAGGAACAAAACTGGGAGATTGAATAGAAAACGCAATAGCTCAGAGTGAAATGCGAATGAATGTTCGTCTGTTCTGCTGAAAAACACAGGCCCAGTGTGATCCACTGATGACCAGGCCGACTCTTGGTAAACACATATTTTAACGAAAAGCCTTAGATATGCCCCAATTATTGTATAGATGTCCAGGTTAGAGCAGGACAAATGGCCCAGAGACTCTAATTGGCTCCTTGGATAAATTCAGATTTTGAATAAGCCAGAGAAAGGGTGAGATTGTTGTAGCATCATTAAGTGGTAACTTATTGCAAAAGCATTACTGAACTCCATCCTAAAACAAAACAACTCCTCCTAGAAGCAGTCACGAAGTGCCACTTGGAAGCTCCTGAAGCCACAGTGATAGGTAATGAGGCCTTTGTCCGTGAACATCTAGCAACATGAGTCAGTCACATTTCCTCCATCCCAGGCTCAAATGCAATAGGCTTTTATGCAAAATTGGCCATTTGCACTTTAGTGTAATTGAACACATCGTGTATCTAATATGTTTAGTGTCTCCTCTGCTAGGTGTTGGAAGTATAGAGAAAAATAAGTCATGGTCTCTGACCACACAGGGTTGATAATCGTAGAAGAGCTGCCTGAAATAAACAACATCATAACGGAAGAATGTGCTAAATTCCCAGTCGTGTCAAAGACCAGTGCTTCTCAAACTTTAATGTGCATATGAATCTGGGGATCTCGTTATATGCAGATTCTGATCCAGTCATTCTGAGATGAGGCCCGAGATTCTGCATTTCTAACAAGCTCCCAGGTGAAGCAGTGGTGTGGATTTGAAGTTCACACTTCAAGTAACGAGGCGCTGGACATCCACATGCAGATGTCAGTTAGGCAGCTGGGTATATATGTTTGGAGTTGCAGGAGAAAGGTATAGGCCAGAGCTATAATTTGGGCAGTTACAGACATATGGATGGCACTTAAAGCCATGAGGCTGCCTGCAGTCACCAAGAGAATCGGTGTGGAGAGAGAAGACCAAGGAAGGGAGCACTGGTGACGCACTTCATGCAGGGAAATTCAGCTGGACAAAAGGCTCCTTTTCAACGTTGTGAAAAATAGTTAGGAGACTCAAGTTTAGTCAAGTTGTAAAGGGATTCAAATGCCACTGTAAAGAATTCCGTCTTGAAGAAACAATTCTTGTTATTAATGGTCCAGGGGGAATCTCGTTGTTCATAGAGCTGATGGCAAGATGACATCAGTCTCATGTAGTCACATCACCCAGGGCTTATACAAATAGAGTCATGTAAAACAAGTTAGTATGCTATTCTGGGACTCTGATAATTCCACAGAACATTCAAGAAAGCAATTTTGAGTGACTTTCTCAATGCTTCAAGCAAGTTATTCCTGTAACTGAGGGCAGACCATAAATATGACACATCTCTGTTTGGTAATTGCTTTATTTCAGATTAAGACTAGCAATTTTCTTGTCAGAGACAGGCATGCAGTAGAAGGGGAGTGGGGAAATTTGGACAGCTCAGGCAGTTTTTGCAATTCGAAAAGCCATCTACTGTTATTTTTTTTTAAATTAACACGGCAGATTCGGCATTTGCTCTTGTTGTCTTTTCAGTTTGATAGTCTTTAGAGCTCAAAACTTCATTAACCCTGTTAAATACAGACCTGTTGTGTCTTGTTATTCACTTCTAGACTGGATTGACTCTGTTGTGAAAGTTATTGTGGAAGTGGATGAGAAAGCTGGAAAAACTGGACGTTGGTAACGGCTGCCCGGGTTTTACTAACTCCATCCACTCGAGTCATTCAAACTAAATGTGCAAATCCCCAGAATTGCATTTAACGCTACATAGCCAACTAGTCACCATCTATTTATGTGTCTGCTATACGTACGTTAACGTATGTGTTAAGCCTGCCTTCCCAAGGGCACCCATTGTAAAGATCCATACCCAGTGATTATGTGATAAACGTGACTGGTTCCATTACTGAAGAAAAAAACCAAAAAACCCAAACCCATTGTCATCGAGCCAATTCTGACTCATAGCAACCCTGTAGAACAGAGTAGAAGTGCCCCATAGGGTTGCCAAGGAGAGCCTGGTGGATTCAAACTGGCGACCTTTTTGTTAGCAGCTGAACTCTGAACCACTTGCCACCAGGGCTCCTTACCAAAGAAAGCGTTCATTTCCTCCCCATCTTTTTGCCTATACTATTGTTTTTCAAAATCATTTTTGGAGGCAGTAGAATGAGCTAGGAGAGGAGAATACAGGAGACTTCACCTTTATCTACAAAGTTCTCTTTTATTACACATAAAAATCTGATGCAACGAACGACAAAATGCTAACATTTGTTAATTCTGGTGGTGACAATATTAGTGTTTGTTATATTCTTTTCCCTACATTTTTATATTTTAAAATATTTTAACTTTTTTGAAAATTAAAAATAAATTCTGCTGAGAACTCAGAACAAACAAACTTTGAGGCATAGTTTCCTCTAACTTGTCTCTCTTGCCTCGAGTCAGTAAGCGCATCAAAAGATTAAAAAAAGTAGTGATGAACACTTACCCCTTAAGTTTAACCTAAAATTACTTTTGGTTATAGTGATTTTTTTAATTAATTATTTTTAGTTTGTATGCAGTGAAATTTACTCTTTTTGTGTATTTTAACAAATGCAGAGCCTATAACCACCACCACAATCAAGAAAAAAATGGTCCCATTGACATCTTAAGTCAATTGGCAAAATAAATTCTATTAAGAAAACATTCTGTATCCCACTTTGAAGTGTGGCATCTGGGGTCTTAAATGCTAACAAGCGGCCATCTAAGATGCATCAATTGGTCTCAACCCACCTGGATCAAAGGAGAATGAAGACCACCAAGGTCACACGATAACTATGAGCCCAAGAGACAGAAAGGGCCATATGAACTAGAGACTTACATCATCCTGAGACCAGAAGAACTAGATGGTGCCCAGCCACAACCGATGACTGCCCTGACAGGGAGCACAACAGAGAACCCCTGAGGGAGCAGGAGATCAGTGGGATGCAGACCCCAAATTCTCATAAAAAGACCAGACTTAATGGTCTGACTGAGACTAGAAGAATCCTGGTGGTCATGGTCCCCAAACCTTCGTTGGCCCAGGACAGGAACCATTCCCGAAGACTACTCATCAGACATGGACTGGACTAGACAATGGGTTGGAGAGAGATGCTGATGAAGAGTGAGCTAATTATATCAGGTGGACACTTGAGACTGTGTTGGCATCTCCTGTCTGGAGGGGAGATAGGAGGGTAGAGAGGGTTAGAAACTGGCAAAACGGTCACGAAAGGAGAGACTGGAAGGAGGGAGCGGGCTGACTCATTAGGGGGAGAGTAAATGGGAGTATGTAGTAAGGTGTGTATAAGCTTATACGTGAAAGACTGACTTGATTTGTAAACTTTTACTTTAAGCACAATAAAAATTATTAAAAAAAAAATGGTCCCTTTATCCTTTGTAGTCTACCCCTCCCTCATCCCAATTTTTGGTAAACACTCATCTGTGTCTGTCCTTATAATTTTGCCTTTCCCAACATATTATTATATTTGATATATCACTTTTTTAGACATATTTTTTATATTCAGATGATTTCTATTTCCTGGGTTCCAATTGTGAGAGAATTTGATGAGCACAGTTATTTTTCCCCCAAGCCAATGAACCAAAAAGAAGAGAAAGAAACCCAAACTGATTGCTGTCAAGTCGATTCTGTGTCACAGAGACCCTATAGGACAGAGTAGAACTACTCCATAGGATTCCCATGGCTATAAATCTTTACAGGTCTTCTGCGGAATGGCTGGTGGGTTTGAACCACCAACCTTTCAGTTAGCAGCCCTGCTCTTAAACCACTGTGCCACCAGGGCTTCTTTTCCCAAACTAGTTGGGAGTAACAGTAATGGTAATACAGCTTCTTATTATAGAGTTTTCGCTTGATTTTTCAGATCAAAAAGTATCAAATCCAATTCTTCTGCAGTTTACTTTTAATTTACTAACCTTTTTGTGTAAGTGGACTTTGCATGGTTCTCCCATAGAGAGCTAAGTGCAGCTTATATTGGGCCATTAGAATCTCACTTGCAATTTCTGTCAACGTCCTTGGGCAGGGTGCAGAATGAACCAACACCAAATTTGTTTCACTCTGAAGTTCTGAACAGCATTTCTTTTCCGGTTTCTATGTTGTGTCAGAGCCCCGAGTAAGCTGGTTTGACACGAAGGTGACAGGGTTTCTTTTCTTCTTCTGTTCCATTTAATTATTTTTAGCAGAGACATAAAGAAGTTTTAAAATTACTTTTCAGCGCCTTCTTTTCAAATTCTGCATTCCATGTTTAAGCTCAAACTTAAACGTAATGAGCCTGTTATCAACACCTGACAAGAAAAGAGCATAATGATGAATATATTCAAACACCCTCTTGACAAGACTGCTTATGCTTTCCTTATGAAAGCACAGCACAGATTAGTTCTGTCTACTTTTTATGCGTATCATTTTCATAATCTACCTCGGTGCCTTAGTAATGCTAGACATTTCTGAGAAAAACGGCTTCACGCAACAGACGCTGTGGAGGAAAAAAACAAAATCAGGAGTGGAAACAACTCCACCTTTGTGCGGGCTTCAAGAAGCAACACAAAACAATTACAACATACATTTTTACATGGGAAATACTCTCTTATCAGGGGGTGTCAGGAAGTAAGATGAATATTTCTTTAGTAATTTAAAGACAGTTTTATAACAAATGTTGGGAAAACAAAAACAGAGATCGAGACCATATGAGGTAGCAAATAGATAGACAGATACATAAGGCTTCCTATGGATCTTTCATTATTTCAGCACGAATTCTTTCAAAGTACATAACACACATATTCACATGGCCATTATGATTTGCTATAATGCTTTTAAGAAATCAAATAAATAGAAACAAATTTTCTGTCATAAGGAACAAACCTAACACATAGGCATAAAAATTAATTTTATAGCATGGAAAGCCAAAAACAGTAAAGAGCTGTGTGGCGTGTCATGTTTTAATTAAGTACATATAGCTTTACACTAGTTCTCAGCCCTCAGTCTGAGAACTGTATTTGAATGTATTCTTTAGATAAAGGAAGACGCTGTTTAATGTATTTGAAACACTAGCAGCCAAAATAAGCATAATCTATGTTCCCATTATGACACTTAGGAACCTTTTAATTTATTCATATGGTCTGCTTGAATATGCAAGCAAATATACCCCTGCGAAGAAAAGACAAATATTTATGTACAAATAAATAGTGTTTTAGCAAACAGGCACTCAGATGTGAGGGCTGATGTTTTATGAGTTGACACTTAGCCTCGATAAAGCATGCGCACAAGGCAGCGTTTTCTTTGGGGATAAGTCATAACTTTGCCATGGACGGCTATTAGGGGACCATTTACTGACGTGGGACTGAGCCTACAATTCCCACAGAGAAATGTTATTTTAAAAGGAGGGCTGATATAGGGGATTTTCGGGAAAATCCCCCAGGGGAACTGAAGTTCTCCTGATGCCAGGCAGGCAGTGAAATTTTCCTTATTGTAATAGAGAATATTTGCTGCAGCCGTTGTTCCTAAATGATGTATGGCATGAGCACGTGACTTTTCCATGTAAAGTGTCTGCAGGGTTACACCGATGCGAAACCAATAACATGAATATCACAGGATTTTTTTTAGAATTCTCACTGGCTTGCACTAGACAATGTCTCTCAATCTATATATTGAGAGACATGTCCTCTTGGTTGAGTTCTAATGTATCTCCTAGCGGAGCACTTGCCCATAGTCCCATGGAATTGAGTCCTGGGGGTAGAGAATAGATATCATCATAAAGCTACAACCGCCCTCGTTCAAAGCTCCGAGTGGTTATAAACAGTGGTCAGGGCCCTCTCCCCCTCACCGTTGACTGGGGCTGCATTGAGAACTTTCTGCAGAGATTTAGCTTTAAGCATCAGATACACCTTCTCCCCCTCTAGCCTGTCTTCACCCAAACATGGAATCAGGCCCTAGGAAAGTTTACCACTTTGTGGGTAATAACTATTACTTGGGTATTGCATTTAGTATGGAATCAAGAAGTTGAAATCCTTTGTCTAGTCCCTCTATGCCCCTTGATCTCCTGAAATTTCTTTCTTTGCAATGAAAATCCAAAGCACAGATGGACTGATTTGGGGACAATCCGAAGGCAAAGGCCCAGCCTATACACTCCCTTTTGCTCACCAGTAACCAGGTAAGATAAGCGGGCAGAGTCTCTGACAGCAAGCAGAACATCGACCATTCAATTTGTACTGAAGAGTGGGCAAGGGGAAATGTGCTGGTGGATGGCCCCAAGCTATCCTTCAGGGGTACTTGGCTCTCCTCCGCTTCCGTTAGTGGTACTTTAAAGCATTTGAGAAGCACTGAGATAAGACTGGAAATGGTGGAATTAGACATCCAGAGTATTAAAACTAATTATTATGATTCTCTAACTTTCTGGGAAACCCTGGTGGCGTAGGGGTTAAGAGTTAGGCTGCTAACCAAAAGTCGACAGTCTGAATCTACCAGGCACTCCTTGGAAACCCTGTGGAGCAGTTCTACTCTGTCCTATAGAGTTGCTATGAGTCAGAATAGAGTCGATGGCAACAGGCTTGTTTTTTTGTTTTGTTTTAAATAGCTTTCTGGTTAATAGGAAATTACTAAGATATCTAATGAAAGAATTATCGTAGAAAACCCAGCTTTATTTTCCTGCCAAAACAAATTGTAAAGGTTTATAGTGAGTTCTACATATTTAGTATCATTCATGCCCAACCATAACAGAGTTATAATACAGTAAAACTTGTGAAAGCTGGAACCTGTGTAAAGTGGAAACCTGTCAGAGAAGGAAAACTCAAATATTTCCCACTAATAGAGAGTGATAGAAAAGTGGTAAGACTGCACCCTGTCAAAGATGGAAAACTTTCGAGACCCTGAAAAACAAGTCAATCCTGGCCAGTTCCGACTGTCTCAGGTTTCACTGTCCGAGGAAATTATTTGAGAGACCTTGAGCATTGTCCCAATTGTACAGTAAACCATCAAATGATAAAAAAAAAAAAGATACCTGAGATAAAATCAATGTCATTGTAGAAAATTGACGGAGCCCTGGTGGTGTAGTGGTTAAAAGATCCACTGCTAACCAAAAGGTTGGCAATTCAAATCCAGCAGCTGCTTGTTGGAAGCCGCATGGTACGGTTCTACTATGTCCTGTAGGGTTGCTATGAGTCAGAACCAACTCAAAAGCACCTAACAGCGTAGCAAATTACAAATTAAAAAATGAAACTCACCTATAATTTCCACACTAACCATGGTTGGTGCTTTTCCTTCCAGTCATTTTCTTATATGTAAGTATGCAGCTAATACAACTAAGATAGATGCAATTTGAGATCTTCCCATATATATAATCTGTAGAGTTATAGCCTGATTTTTTTTTCACTTAACAGTAATTACTTAATGAGTGTTTTTATGTAACAGTTTGATGAGTCTGGAGGTTTAGAGTACAGGATCTACAGCCTGAGTATGAATCCAGACTCTACCCCCTTATTAGGCTCGAATCCTCATCTCTAAAATGGGGTTAATAATACTACTTTCTGCTGAGGGTGTTGGAGAGGATGAAATAACTTAATATATGCAAAGTGTTTAAGGACCCCTGGTGGCACAAATGGTTAAGTGCTTGGCTGCTAACTGAAAAGTTGGCAGTTCAAACCCTCCCAGCTACTCTGCAGGAGAAAGGCCTGGCAATCTGCTTCCGTAAAGACTACAGCCAAAAAAATCCTGCAGGGCAGTTCTGCTCTGTCACATGGGGTCACTATAAGTCAGAGTCAACTTGTCGGCACTCTACAAAGTTCTTAGAACACCCGTGGGCACATAGTAAGCTCTACCTAACAGTCTGGTCTTATTTTCTCTCTAATTTGAGAAACCACCTTTGTCATATACTAAATTATTTATGTATTATGATTATTCATACACTTATATATTTGAGTCTACTTGTGGATTTTCTCTTTTCTTCCACTGAGAAGAATCTGCCTATATTTTACATGTTGACTTTATTGAAGAAGCCAAACTGGTTGGGCTAATTCCCTTCATTACTCTTCTTTTTCAGAATTTTTCTGTCTATACTTTCTTGTTCACTTTTGCATATGAACTTTAGAATAGCTTGCCTAGTTAAAATTTTTTCTTATTATTTTCATTTAAGGTATATTTGCTGAATATTTGAATACATGAACATTTACAACCCTTCTATAACTCATTGCTCTTCATTTTCATTATATGCTGTTCTGTTTTTATCTTCATCTACTCTAGAGTTACTGGTTCGTGCAAACAGTTCATGAGGTTGGAGGTTCAGGTTTACCTAGAGGTGCCTCGGCAGAAAGACACGGTGATTTACTTCTGAAAAATAAGCCACTGAAAACCTTGTGGAGCACAGTCCTACTGTGACACACATGGGGTCGCCGTGAGTCAGAGTTGACTGAACAGCAACTTGTTTGGTTTTTGGTTTCAGTTTACTGTATTCCCGAGGCTTTTTTTCTAACACACTGTGCCCTAACCATGATACCTACATATCTAGTTATTTTAAAAGAATTTGCTCTCAAACTTGATATAAAAAGAGAGGAGGAAAACAATATTTTGGTGCTTCAAAAAGCAGTATCCATGCAGCTAAACACCAGCCAGCAATCCCAAGGTATATTCCTTGGAACACTGGTGCTATAGAATGTTAGTAGGTATAGTTACACAGAAAAGATAGGGGTTGTGTGGCTAAACAGCTTTCAGAAATTCTAAGTTAAACAAAATTAAATGCGTTTTTATTCTACAGGAACTCTCAGAAACTTCGATATCACTGAAGGACTTCGTGGATCTCCAAAAAAGATATCTTTTGCAGAAGTGCTCAAACTTTTGAACATGTGCCCTTTTCTAGAAGGGACATCCCTTAGGAACTAAGCTCCTAGATACACCAGTTTCGCAAACTCTGCAGTGAAGGAATCACTTCCAAGATTTTTGGATGATACCTAGGGAGGGTTTTTATTTTTCTGTCTCCGCAAGATCTATTCAGGGAGGTGACCTATTCATTTAAAATCTAGGATAATTGGTCTTAATATAAAAGAAATTCCTCTCATATTTTGTCTGTAGGTTGACTCTGAGTTTCACTTTTTGATGATGGTGTGTACGTTTTATCTCTTCCAATATCTTCATGTGAGTTTTAGTGGGAAGTTGGGAGAGACTCAACCAGCCAAATGGTACTCTAAACAAGAAGCATGGTGCAATGTTCTCTTGGTTGCAAACTGAACTGACTGAACATTAAGTACAAATTGTTGACTAACATAGAGAAGATAGTTTCTAAAATACATACTAAATTTATTTTTAAAACTCTCTGTTTGGAAGAAAATGATTTTTCTTCTTCAGAAAATTTTTACTATTTAAACAAAACAATACCCTGCACAAGTATTAGGCTACGTACCAAAATAAAGTTTTGTTTTTTTCTTTTCCTTCTTTATTTTCGTTTTATTTCTTTGGCAGGCGGGAAATCATTTTCATGCAGTCACTTGTTGGACCTAGGGGTAAAATTATATTTCATAGCTCCCTTATTCCCAGGCTATGGTAAAAAAAAGAGATTGATGTCTGAAATTTCAACTGTATTTGTCTTACATATTTGTTTGATTCTCTTGGGAATAATTGTCTCATATCATTCAGAGGTTACTAATTCCTTAGGAATGACTTCTCTGTTATAATTACAGTAGGGGTACTTACATGCAGCTAGAAAAAGTGAAAGTAAATGAATTTAGTTTCTGGCATTACTATTTTATTAAACTGTTACTCTTTGAAACATACACTGTATTTTTATACAAATAACATGCATCTTCTATGTTTGTTTGCCAACTGTGTCCTCCCCTCATGAGGTATTTTCATAAGTGCTGCTATGTCAATTGTTTTACATGTTGCTGTAAAAAAATTAGCATAGTGCACTTATGAAAATACCTCATGGGGGGAGTGCACAGTTGGCAAACAAACATAGAAGACCTGTATTATTTGCATAAAATATACAGTAGCTGGGGTCTTAGAGACACTGCTCAATGGTGATTTTTTTTTTCTTTTTCTTTTCTGAAAACAGATCATGTAGAAATACATGGTCAAAAATAATGTTCCATAAGAAAATTCTTATTACACAATACTAATTCTATGTACATTAGGGAAAGTTGTGTCCAATGGTTGTTGAGGAGAATTTCCAATGATTTATTCTTTTCCCAATATAACTACCAATTGTTTAGTTAGACTGAGATACTAGATTCACGACTTCAGTGAAAAAGGAAGGAAGGAACAAAGGAAGGAAGAAAAAGAAAGAATAAGAGAAAAAAGAAAGAAAATAATTTTGCCTTTATAAACGGTGAATCCAAAAATTCACAACCCTTTAATAATATATTTTTTAAAATTTATTGTGGTAGATATATATAACAAAAAATTTCCCATCTTAACCATTTTTTAAAAATAATTTTTATTGTGCTTTAAGTGCAAGTTTACAAATCAAGTCAGTCTCTCACACAAAAACCCATACACACCTTGCTACACACTCCCAATTACTCTCCCCGTAATGAGACAGCCCGCTCTCTCCCTCCACTCTCTCTTTTCGTGTCCTTTTCGCCAGCTTCTAACCCCCTCCACCCTCTCATCTCCCCTCCAGGCAGGAGATGCCAACGTAGTCTCAAGTGTCTACCTGATCCAAGCAGCTCCATCTTAACCATTTTTAAATGTACAATTCAGTGACATTAATTACATTCATTATGTTGTACTGCCATCACCACTATCCATTTTCAAATATTTTTTTATTATCCTAAACAGAAAATCAGTACCCATTAACTAGAAACTCCCCATTTTCTCCTCCCCCTAGTCCCTGGTAACCACTAATAAATTTTTGTCTTTATGCATTTGCTTATTCTAGATATTGCATATAAATAGGATCTTTATATGTCTGACTTACTTTGCTCAGCATAATATTTTCAGGGGCCAGCCATGTTGTAGCATGTGTCAGAGCTTCATTTCTCTTTATGGTTGAATAATATTCCATTGTATGAAAATACCACATTTTGTTTATCCATTCATCAGTTGATGGACACTTGGATTGTTTCCACCTTTTGGTTATCGTGAATAATGCTGCAAGAACATTGGTGTACAGATATCTGCTTGAGTCTCTGCTTTCGATTCTTTTGGGTATATATTTAGGAGTAGAACTGAAGAGTGGTTAAGTGCTACAGCTGCTAACCAAAGGGTCGGCAGTTCAAATCCACCAGGTGCTCCTTGGAAACTCTATGGGGCAGTTCTACTCTGTCCTATAGGGTCACTATGAGTCGGAATCAACTCGACAGCACTGGGTTTGGTTTTTGGTTTTATGGTAATTGTATGTTTAACTTTCTGAGGAACTGCCAAGTTGTTTTCCATAATGGCTGTACCATTTTATATTCCCACCAGCAATGGATTAGAGTTCCAATTTCTCCACCTTCTTGCCAACATTTTTTATTTTCTGTTTTTCTAATAATAGTCTGCCTAGTGGGTGTGAGGTGGTATTTCATCGTGGTTTTTATTTGCATTTATCTAATAACTAACATTTTTATGTGTCTATTGGCCATTTGTATACCTTCTTTGGAGAAACGTCTGTTCAAGTTCTTTGCTCATTTTTAAAATTGGATTGTTTGTCTTTTTGTTGTAATAATCCTTTAATAATAATTTTTAAATGACTTAGCTTTGTGTAAGCCACTCAGAGCTTTCGTGAGTATGAGCTACAAAAAATGGCAATGGGATGTGAAAGAACCGTCAAGTTTTACCCTCCCATATCCATGAAAATGGGAGATGAAAACAATCCAGCTTTGGTGTTTTGAGTGGAGTGATTCCTTGCCTAGCCTTATATAAAGGTTAGAGCTGAATGTTAGATCTTTGCCTACACTGAGGTTTCTTCGTAGTCACAGGCTCTATGCTGTTGAATAATGGGCTTAAGATGCTAAGCAAGACTCTTTAACCCAGCCAACGAGATAAATGAATAATTTTCTCCGTATCTTTTGATTTGAATCAAAAGCTCATTATTAAAAATATATTATTTGTTTTTGTCTAATTTATTATTTCAAAACTTAATGTAGTATCAATAGAAAATCCCAATCAGAGAACCTTGGAAACCTAAATTTGGTAAGAACATTGACTAAAGGGCATCGACTTCCATCTCCTATTTTATAGGAATTTCCTTACACGTCAAACAGATACTAGCCTAGTGAACTTGAGCTGATAACATGGTAACCTGGAAAGATATTGTATCTAGCGCTAGACCTGTTAGGATGAACTTTTTAAAGACCATATACGGGCCTGTGTGAGTTGATGAGCAGTTATTAGGAATCTTTTTTAAAGCTGGGACTCCTAAAAGAGCTGTCTCACTATTAAAAAACAAAAAAACTCTTCTCAAGGACAGATGGAATCAGTAAGGAAGCTCAAATGTCTTCCAGTAAAAATAGGAGCCTAGGTCACTTGGAAATGTTCAGTCTGAACTTATACCATCATATGTTGTGGGAATCCCAATCACAAAGTTCAGTATCAAAACTGGCCTTGGGCCTATGAACTTCCAGGAGCATCCAGCAGAAGCAAATCATTTTATAAGAATAGTCCCATAACCTAGGGTGTATCTGACTCCCTTTAAAAAAAAGAAAAAAAAAAAAATAACCTACAAAGGACAAGTTCCCCCCTAAAAAACAATGAGGGGCTAATCTACAGTAAGTGAGAGTCAGGAGAATAACAAATAGGTAATTATAGCTCAAAAATGTTAAACTCTAAAATAATTATACTTTTTACTTGGTTTAATAGATAAAGGAAGTAGTAGAAACCATAATGATATAATGTTGTTGTTCTTGTTGCTGTTAGTGCCATCTCATAGTGGCTCTATATACAACAGAATGAAACACTGCCCAGTCCTGTGCCATCCTTACGACATAATGATATAATAGGTATAATAAAAGTAACTGAAAGATTTTTAATCAGGACCAAATAAAACTTTTAGAAATAAAAATGGAAACACAAATTAAAAAATCAGTGGCTGCATGAAAAGCAGATCAGCTGCTGCTAAAGAAAGACTTAATGAGTTTGGAGATAGATTAGGGGAATAACCTAGATAATAGCACAGAAAGATTTAAAAAAGATAGGAAATATGAGAGAGTTTAAAATGCACTCAGACAGAAAGCAAAAGCTCAAAATACATACAAGTTCCAAAAATAGAGAAGAGGAAGAATGGAGATATGGAAATAAATTATCTTAAGCCTTGAATATTTTTTAATAGAGCACTGGTTACAATTATAGTTGAAAACTAGGGGACATGTGTTTCATCAATAGTTAATGAAGAACATCAAGAGAATGAGAAGACAACTTCAACAGAACTTTTACGAATTCAGAGTCCTAGGTTAGCCATTAGTCTTCATTTCTGTTAATTGTTGTTGTTGTTAAGTGCCATCGACTCAGTTCTGACTCATGGCGACCTTATGCACAACAGAATGAAACACTGCCTGGTCCTGCGCCATCCTTACAGTCATCGTTATGCTTGAGCTCATTGTTGCAGCCACTGTGTCAATCCACCTCATCGAGGGTCTTCCTCTTTTCCGCTGACCCTGTACTTTCCCAAGCATGATGTCCTTCTCCAGGGACTGATCCCTCCTGATAACATGTCCAAAGTATGTAAGACACAGTCTCGCCATCCTTGCTTCTAAGGAGCATTTAGTTGTACTTCTTCCAAGATAGGTTTGTTCGTTCTTTTGGCAGTCCATGGTATATTCAATATTCTTTGCCAACACTACAATTCAAAGGTGTCAATTCTTCTTCCATCTTCCTTGTTCATTGTCCAGCTTTTCTGTGCATATAATGCAATTGAAAATACCATGGCTTGGGTCGGGCACACCTTAGTCTTCAAGGTGACATCTTTGGTTTTCAATGCTTTAAAGGGGTCCTTTGCAGCAGATTTACCCAATGCAATGCGTTGTTTGATTTCTTGACTGTGGCTTCCATGGCTGTTGATTGTGGATCCAAGCAAAATGAAATCTGTGATAACTTCAATCTTTTCTCCATTTTTCATGATGTTTCTCATTGATCCAGTTGTTAGGATTTTTGTTTTCTTTATGTTGAGGTGTAATCCACACTGAAGGCTGTGGTCTTTGATCTTCATTAGTAAGTGCTTCAAGTCCTTTTCACTTTCAGCAAGCAAGGTTGTGTCGTCTGCATAATGCAGGTTGTTAATGAGTCTTCCTCCAATCCTGATGTCCCGTTCTTCTTCATAGAGTCCTGTGTTAGCCATTAGTCTTCATTTCTATTAATAGGAAAGAGGAATATAAAATTGAGTTTACCGAAACTCAGTTTACTAAGAAGACCAAAGAATTTTCCTGTAATAGTCTGAAAGTGTCTTTTAATATTTCCAAGGACTACTGACTTATAAGCTCAAGGCCATGAATGTTTGTTTTAGGGAACTACACAAATTAGATTGCTTGTAGAGAATTGTTTTTGTTCATTTTAAATTGTATACTATGACATTAAAAAAAAAAAAAAAAGTCGAGTCAATTCCAACTCATAGGGACCCTATAGGACAGAGTAGAAGTGTCCCATAGGGTTTCTAAGGAGTGGCTGGTAGATTCAAACTGCTGACCTTTTGGTTAGCAGCCGAGATCTTAAACACGGTGCCACCAGGGCTCCATACTATGACGTAGGAGGTTGAATTTGCTCACCAACCTTGTGGTTATGACTTCAGTGATCTTGATATTTCCCATTTTCTTGTTAAGATAGGAAAAAGAAAACATTTTCCTAAATTAAATAATCAATTATTCAAAAGATTATTTTAAGTCACAAGAAAATTATCTCTGTCTTCCACAGTTGTTCTGGGTGAAAAGCAGTATTTGAAGAGGCTGAGAATTTTCTGAAATTTTGAGGAAAGACGTGGATCCTTATGTTAAGAAGCAAATGAGTGGAGTAGGGTAAATAAGAATCAACGTACTCCTAGACAGCATCCAAAAAAAACCATAGCTATTGAGTCGATTCTGGCTGATAGCCATGCTATAGGACAGAGTAGAACTGCCCCATAGGGCTTCCAAGGAGCTGCTGGTGAATTTAAACTGCCAACTTTTTTGGTTAGCTGAGCTCTTAACCACTGCACCACCAGGGCTCCAGGAAATAGCAAAACAAGTCTTCAGAATAACCAGAATGAAAAGATGGATTACCGACCAAGGAACAAGAACTAAAATAACATAAAACATCTGAGTTTACTCAACACATTCCCCAAATATTTACTGCACCCCTATTTTTTGCCAGATGCTGTCCTAGGTGCTTGGGGCAAATCTGTAAAGAGAACACACCAAAACAACAACAACAAAGTCAACCAACCAACAAACAAGGAAAAAAGTCAGAAGAACATGGAATAAGGTCTTTAAATTATTTATATTGAAACAACCTTGTAATAATTAACCGCCTAATTATAGCCTCTGTAATGTTGTTACGTTAAACTCAATCTGTCTATTTTCCTTCTTACTAAAATAGAGTCCTTAGTAGTTGTATCAGTTTTTCTATTGCTGCTGTCACAAATTACTACAAACTTAGTGTCTTAAAAGCAAAACAAATGTATTATTTTATAGTTTTGGAGGTCAGAAGTTCAAAATGAGTCTCACTGAGATAAAGTCAATGTGTCAGCAAGGCTGGTTCCTTCTGGAGGCTCTGAGGGAAGAATCCGTTCTTATGCCCATTTCGGCTACTAGAGGCTGCCTCCATTTCTTGGCTCATGGCTTTTTCTTCTATCTTCAAAAGCAGAAGGGTAGCATCTTAAAATGTCTCTCTCCCTCTCTCCTCTCTGCTCTGTCATCACGTCTCCTTCTCTACCTCTGACTGTGACCCTCCTGCCACTGACTTATGAAGATCCTTATGATTACATTGGACCCACTTGAATAATCAAGGATAATCTCCTCATCTCAAGATCCTTAATTTAGTCACATCAGCAAAGTTCCTCTTGTCACTGGTTCTAAGGATTAGAATGTGGATCTTTGGGTGGGCCATTATTTTGTCTACCACAGTAATTTCACCTTTACTTTTGAATAGTAGTCATCCTAAAACTCGATACCCAGATCAACTGGCAGTCAAAGAGTGAAGGTAAAATGATATTTCAGACAAAGAATCACAATTTGACAGTCAGGGACCCTTGCTGAGAGAACTGCTAAGGGCTCCTCTTCAGCAAGAGGAAAGTTGAATATAGAAGGAAGGATTAGGAAGCAAGAAGCAATAAAATAACATTAAATCAGACAATATATATGCATATATATGTGCTAACTATATTAAAAATGGCAATATAATGCCTAATCCTGTAAGTTTAAAAAAACAATGATTTGTTCTTGTTGTTGTTGTTAGGTACCCTCGAGTCGGTTCTAACTCATAATGGCTCCATGTACAACAGAACAAAACACTGTTGGGTCCTGCGCCATCCTCACATTGTTGCTATGTTTGAGCCCATTGTTGCAGCCACTGTGTCAATCCATCGCATTGAGGGTCTTCCTCTTTTTTCCTGACTCGCTACTTTACCAAGCAAGATGTCCTTCTCCAGGAACTGATCCCTCCTGATAACATGACCAAAGTATGTGAAATGTAGCCTTGCCATTCTTGCTTCTAGGAAGCATTCTGGTTTTTCTTCTTCAAAAAAAAAAAAAAAAAAAAAAGGATTTAATGCCTAATTTTAAAAGTTTAAAAACCAAGATGGCATTAAAATAATGGAAAGCAATAATTTATATGGAAGATGAAGGTGAAGGCATGGTAGTGATCTGAGTTACACCAACTTAAGATCTTTGAGAGGTGTTGGAGGAAGGCAGCAATTGATTGAAGTTGATTAATTTCAGAGATCACATGTTAAAATTGTGAAAAACTTCTAAGAGAACAGAAATATATAGAAACATAGAGGAAAAAAAAATCACCAAGAAGATATAACAACGCTCAAACTTACAACATAGCTTAGGCACCTAAATATACCTGTTGCTGTTGAGTCAATTCCGACTCAGAGCAACCCTGTAGGACAGAGTAGAACTGCCCTATAGGGTTTCCAAGGAGTGGCTGGAGGATTCAAACTGCCAACATTTTGGTTAGCAGCCGAGCTCTTAACCACTGTGTCACCAGGACTCCACTTAACAATACAGCCTCAAAATATATAAAACAAAAATGGACAGAATTATAAAACAAAATTAATAAATGCATACTTCTTACATGATATTTTAAACATGCCTCTCTTAGAATCTGTTGGATAAAGGTGACAAAAAATTAGTAAGTACAATTCAATTAATAGTTTTCATCTAATAAGCATATATAGGATCCTGTACCCACCAATAGTCTGCATTCCTTTCAAGTACTTGTGAACATTTACAAAAATTGACCATAAACTAGGCCACAGAGCAAGTCTCAAAATACCAGATACTTTATACTAATGTTGTTCATTAGAAATTTAATGTAAGGCATATATGTAATTTTAGAGTTTCTAGTATTATTATATTTAAATATATAAAAAGCAGGAGAGATCACACAATTTACAAAGAAAAACATCTCAGCACAAAAAAGTAAGTGGAAAAATGAAATTGTCAACAACACACATAAAAAGGCATCAAAATGACAATACTAAACACTTACTTATCTATAATTACGCTGAATGTAAATGGACTAAATGCACCAATAAAGAGACAGAGAGTCTCAGACTGGATAAAGAAACATGATCCATCTATATGCTGCCTACAAGAGACACACACAGACTTAGAGACACAAACAAACTAAAACTCAAAGGATGGAAAAAAATATATCAAGCAAACAATAAGCAAAAAAGAAGAGAAGTAGCAATATTAATTTATGACAAAATAGACTTTAAACTTAAATCCACCATAAAGGATAAAGAAGGACACTACATAATGATAAAAGGGACAATTGACCAGGAAGATATAACCATATTAAATATGTATGCACCCAATGACAGGGCTGCAAGATACATAAATAAAATTTTAACAGAACTGAAAAGTGAGATAGACACCTCCACAATTATAGCAGGAGACTTCAACACACCATTTTCAGAGGACAGGACATCCAGTAAGAAGCTCAATAGAGACACGGAAGACCTACTTACAACAATCAACCAACTTGACCTCATTGACTTATACAGAACTCTCCACCCAACTGCTGCAATATATACTTTTTTTTCTAGTGCACATGGAACATTCTCTAGAAGAGACCACATATTAGGTCATAAAACAAACCTTTGCAGAATTCAAAACATCGAAATATTACAAAGCATCTTCTCAGACCACAAGGCCATAAAAGTGGAAATCAATAACAGAAAAACTAGGGAAAAGAAATCAAATACTTGGAAAATGAACAATACCCTCCTGAAAAAAGACTGGGTTATAGAAGACATCAAGGAGGGAAAAAGACTGGGTTATAGAAGACATTAAGGAGGGAATAAGGAAATTCATAGAAAGCAACGAGAATGAAAATACTTCCTATCAAAACCTCTGGGACACAGCAAAAGCAGTGCTCAGAGGCCAATTTATATCAATAAATGCACACATACAAAAAGAAGAAAGAGCCAAAATCAGAGAACTGTCCCTACAACTTGAACAAATAGAAAGTGAGCAACAATAGCATCCATTAGGCACCCGAAGAAAACAAATAATAAAAATTAGAGCTGAACTAAATGAATTAGAGAACAGAAAAACAATTGAAAGAATTAACAAAGCCAAAAGCTGGTTCTTTGAAAAAATTAACAAAATTGATAAACCATTGGCCAGACTGACTAAAGAAACACAGGAAACAAATAACCTGAATAAGAAACGAGATGGGCCACGTCACAACAGACCCAACTGAAATTAAAAGAATCATATCAGATTATTATGAAAAATCGTACTCTAACAAATTTGCAAATCTAGAAGAAATGGATGAATTCCTGGAAAAACACTACCTACCTAAACTAACACAATCAAAAGTAGAACAACTAAATAGACCCATAACAAAAAAAGAGATTGAAACGGTAATCAAAAAACTCCCAACAAAAAAAGCCCTGGCCCGGATGGCTATACTGCAGAGTTCTACCAAACTTTCAGAGAAGAGTTAACACCACTACTACTAAAGGTATTTCAAAGCATAGAAAATGACAGAATACTACCTAACTCATTCTATGAAGCCACCATCTCCCTGATACCAAAACCAGGTAAAGACATCACAAAAAAAGAAAATTATAGACCTATATCCCTCATGAACATAGATGCAAAAATCCTCAACAAAATTCTAGCCAATAGAACTCAACAACATATCAAAAAATTAATCCACCATGATCAAGTGGGATTTATACCAGGTATGCAAGGCTAAAAAATATATATATATATATATATTTTATGCAAGGCTGGTTTAATATTAGAAAAACCATTAATGTAATCCACCATATAAATAAAACAAAAGACAAAAACCACATGATCTTATCAATTAATGCAGAAAAGGCATTTGACAAAGTCCAACACCCATTTATGATAAAAACTCTCACCAAAATAGGAATTGAAGGAAAATTCCTCAACATAATAAAGGGCATCTATACAAAGCCAACAGCCAACATCACTCTAAATGGAGAGAGCCTGAAAGCATTTCCCTTGAGAACGGGAACCAGACAAGGATGCCCTTTATCACCGCTCTTATTCAACATTGTGCTAGAAGTCCTAGCCAGAGCAATTAGGCTAGACAAAGAAATAAAGGGCATCCGGATTGGCAAGGAGGAAGTAAAATTATCTCTATTAGCAGATGACATGATTTTATACACAGAAAACCCTAAGGAATCCTCCAGAAAACTACTGAAACTAATAGAAGAGTTTGGCAGCGTCTCTGGTTATAAGATAAACATACAAAAATCACTTGGATTCCTCTACATCAACAAAAAGAACATCGAAGAGGAAATAACCAAAACAATACCATTCACAGTAGCCCCCAAGAAGATAAAATACTTAGGAATAAATCTTACCAAAGTTGTAAAAGACCTATACAAAGAAAACTACAAAGCACTACTACAAGAAATTAAAAAGGACATACTTAAGTGGAAAAACATACCCTGCTCATGGATAGGAAGAATTAACATAGTAAAAATGTCTATTCTACCAAAAGCCATCTATACATACAATGCACTTCCGATCCAAATTAGAATGTCATTTTTTAATGTGATAGAGAAACAAATCACCAACTTCATATGGAAGGGAAAGAAGCCTTGGATAAGCAAAGCATTACTGAAAAAGAAGAAGAAAGTGGGAGGCCTCACTCTACCTGATTTCAGAAGCTATTATACAGCCACAGTAGTCAAAACAGCCTGGTACTGGTACAACAACAGACACATAGACAAGTGGAACAGAATGGAGAACCCAGATATAAATCCATCCACATATAAAAAAAAATTTTTATTTTTTTATGAACAGCTGATATTTGACAAAGGCTCAGTGTCAGTTAACTGGGGAAAAGATAGTCTTTTTAACAAATGGTGCTGGCATAACTGGATATCCATTTGCAAAAAAATGAAACAGGACCCATACCTCACACCATGCACAAAAACTAACTCCAAGTGGATCAAAGACCTAAACATAAAGACTAAAACAATAAAGATCATGGAAGAAAAAATAGGGACAACCTTAGGAGCCCTAATACAAGGCATAAACAGAATACAAAACATTACCAAAAATGATGAAGAGAAACCAGATAACTGGGAGTTCCTAAAAATCAAACACCTATGCTCATCTAAAGACTTCACCAAAAGAGTAAAAAGACCACCTACAGACTGGGAAAGAATTTTCAGCTATGACATCTCCGACCAGCGCCTGATCTCTAAAATCTATATGATTCTGTCAAAACTCAACCACAAAAAGACAAACAACCCAATCAAGAAGTGGGCAAAGGATATGAACATGAACTTCACTAAAGAAGATATTCAGGTAACTAACAGATACATGAGAAAATGCTCTCGATCATTAGCCATTAGAGAAATGGAAATTAAAACTACGATGAGATTCCATCTCACTCCAACAAGGCTGGCATTAATCCAAAAAACACAAAATAATAAATGTTGGAGAGGCTGCGGAGAGATTGAACTCTCGTACACTGCTGGTGGGAATGTAAAATGGTACAACCACTTTGGAAATCTATCTGGCGTTATCTTAAACAGTTAGAAATAGAACTACCATACAACCCAGAAATCCCACTCCTCGGAATATACCCTAGAGATACAAGAGCCTTCACACAAACAGATATATGCACACCCATGTTTATTGCAGCTCTGTTTACAATAGCAAAAAGCTGGAAGCAACCAAGATGTCCGTCAACAGATGAATGGGTAAATAAATTGTGGTACATTCACACAATGGAATACTACGCATCGATAAAGAACAGTGAGGAATGTGTGAAACACTTCATAACATGGAGGAACCTGGAAGGCATTATGCTGAGCGAAATGAGTCAGAGGCAAAAGGACAAATATTGTATAAGACCACTATTATAAGATCTTGAGAAATAGTAAAAACTGAGAAGAACACATACTTTTGTGGTTACGAAGGGGGGAGGGAGGGAGGGAGGGAGAGGGTTTTTTATTGATTAATCAGTAGATAAGAACTGCTTTGGGTGAAGGGAAAGACAACACTCAATACATGGAAGGTCAGCTCAATTGGACTGGACCAAAAGCAAAGAAGTTTCTGGGATAAAATGAATGCTTCAAAGGTCAGCGGAGCAAGGGCGGGGGTCTGGGGAACATGGTTTGCGGGGACTTCTAAGTCAATTGGCAAAATAATTCTATTATGAAAACATTCTGCATCCCACTTTGAAATGTGACGTCTGGGGTCTTAAATGCTAACAAGCTGCCATCTAAGATGCATCAATTGGTCTCAACCCACCTGGAGCAAAGGAGAATGAAGAATACCAAGGTCACACGACAACTAAGAGCCCAAGAGACAGAAAGGGCCATATGAACCAGAGACCTACATCATTCTGAGACCAGAAGAACTAGCTGGTGCCCAGCCACAATTGATGACTGCCCTGACAGGGAGCACAACAGAGAACCCCTGAGGGAGCAGGAGATCAGTGGGATGCAGACCCCAAATTCTTATAAAAAGACCAGACTTAATGGTCTGACTGAGACTAGAGGAATCCCGGCGGCCATGCTCCCCAGACCTTCTGTTGGCACGGGACAGGAACCATCCCCGAAGACAACTCATCAGACATGAAAGGGACTGGTCAGCGGGTGGGAGAGAGATGCTGATGAAGAGTGAGCTAATTATATCAGGTGGACACTTGAGAGTGTGTTGGCAACTCTTGTCTGGAGGAGGGATGGGAGGATAGAGAGAGAGGGAAGTTGGCAAAATTGTCAAGAAAGGAGAGACTGAAAGGGCTGACTCAATAGGGGAAGAGCAAGTGGGAGTACGGAGTAAGATGTATGTAAACTTATATGTGACAGACTGATTGGATTTATAAATGTTCACTTGAAGCTTAATAAAAGTTAAAAAAAAAAAAAGCAGGTGAAATTAACTTTAATAATATATTTTATTTTATCCGATATATGTAAATAGTATAATTTCAACAAGTAGTCAATATACAGAAATTATTAATGAGATATTTCACCTTTTTTTTTTTTTTTTTAATACTGAGTCTTTGAGATCTGGCATGTATTTTACACTTACAACATATCTCAGTTTGGACCAGCCCCATTTCAAGTGCTCAATAGCCACATGTGGTTAAGCGGTACTAGACTGGACAGCACAGTTCTATATCATACAGCTACATTCACATACATCAATGTAATATACTTAGAAATCAAAATTAAAAAGATAGTTTAAAACAATAACAAATTCTGATGTTTGACAATTTCAATAATTTGTAAATCTAGACATTTGGAAAATTTAAAAACTTGCTTCTAAATAATTCATGATCAAAGAAGACATCAAATTGAAATTATGAAATACTTAGAACTAAACAACAATAAATATATAGATATCAACATTTGCGAGCAAAAGGTACAGCTTTAACTATCCAGATAATATGAGAACTTGGTATATAACAGAGTTGGCATTTAAAATTAACATGGAAAGAATGGGTTATTAAATAAATGATCCTGGACAATCGGTTTTTCACACAGGGGAAAATATACATAATTTGATCCTTGTCTCACACCATACGCAGAAATAAATTATGAATGAAATAAATATCTAAATATTCAGAGCAAAACTTTACAACTTTTAGGAGGAAATGCAGGGAGATATCTTTATGAAATCTAGATAGAAAATAATTTCTTAAACAAGACCTAAGAAAGTATAAACCAATAAAGAATATAATTAAAACATTTAACTACTTCAAAATGACAAAATTTAGTATATGCAAAAGATAACATAATCAATGTTAACTTATTAATCATAAATGGGAAGAAGATGATTACAGTGCCTGTAACAGAAAAAAAATAGTATGGAGAATATATAAAGAATTGTTGTAAATAAATAAGAAATACACAACCCAACAGGGAAAAAAAATTGGGCAGAGGATATAGATAGGCAAGTCATAGAGGAATGGCCTGTAAACATAAAAAGAAAAAAAAAATGTATAAATTAAAGATGGTTACAAAATTTTTGACAATCTCCCAATGAGAAATGAAGTCTATATTTCCCACCCACTGCCCCCGCAGGCAAGTCAGGCTCTGTGATTGCTTTACCAATAGAACACAGTGGAATTGACTCTGTTCCAGTTCTAGGCTCAGGAGTCCTGAAGTTTCATGTAAGAAGTCTGACTACAATATTGGAGAGACCTCATGAGGAGGCTCATAGACTGGATGGAGAGGGAAGGAGGAATACCCTCACAGCAATCCTCAAGGTACTAAGAAAGCATGGCAGTGAAGCCACCTTGGACCCTCCAGACAAGCCTAGCCATCAGTTGAATATCTCCAAGTCACCTCAGTCAACACCGTATGGAGTGGAAGAATCACCAGCTGAGTTCTGCATGAATTCCTGACCCATAAAATTAAGAGATATAATAAAATGGTTGTTCTTCTAAGCCACTAAATTTTGGAATAGTTTGTTACATGGAAAAAATATATATTTTTTGTACACCCAGCAAATTGGCAAGAATTTTTAATCTCATAATTTCAAAAACTTTTGGGTAGTTTGTAACACAGTAATAACGTATGCCTGTGCAAATCCGTGAGACTGACAAGAATTTTAAAATCTTGTAATTCCAAAGATTGTCAAGGATGTGGAGAACCAGGAATGCTCATATAATTGCTGATAGGCATCATCACAATTTAAAGACAATTGACTGTGTCTAGTAAAATGAAAAATGTCATACCCTGAGCAATTCAGTTCTCTACTTTTCCCTAAAACTCATAAAACTTTTGATTCTTGTATTCAAGGAGACATATAAGGATGTTATACAGTATTGTTTGTAATAGCGAAAGAGAGAGAGAAAGAGAAAAAGGAAAAGAAAAGAAAAACAAAACAAAAACCCTCTAATGTCCACCAACAGGGAAATGGTAAATTCTGAAGTATTCATACAGTGTGAATATTATCTACCCAGTTAAGACGATTACCCTTGATCCCCATTTATTGATATGAATAAATCTCAAAGTAATGAACGAAGAAAGCAAGTTTCAAAAGAATAGGAATGGTTTTATTATTTATGTAAACTTTAAAACCCATAGAAGTATGGTATATATTGTTTATGGACAGATATATCCAAACCCAAAAACCAAACCCACTGCCGTCGAGTCGATTCCGACTCATAGTGACCCTATAGGACAAAGTAGAGCTGCCCTGTAGAGTTTCCAAGAAGCACCTGGTGGATTCGAACTGCCGACCTCTTGATAGCACTTAACCATGTACCTCCCCCACAAAAAAAAACAAACCCATCGCTGTTGAGTTGATTCCAACTCATAACAAACTTATAGGACAGTGTAGAACTGCCCCATAGGGTTTCCAAGGAGCACCTGGTGGATTTGAACTGCCAACCTTTTACTTAGCAGCCGTAGCTCGTAACCACTACGGCACCAGGATTTCCTGGACACATATATGCATAGTCAAAACATACAAACATGTACGGGAGGGGTGCACACAGACTTTATGAGTGTGGTAAACTTTGTGGGGGGGGGGAAGAAAAGATAGTCGGGGTAAAGGCTGCTATACCATAATATTTTTGCCTACTTTTAAAGGCAAAGTTAGAAACAAATATAAAAAAAAAATATTATGTATTAAACTAGGGTTGTGTGTACATGGACATCTTTTGTGTGCTTAAATTTTTTTATATTTGAAATATTTCATAATTTAAAACATTTATTTTAAGTGGAACAATCTGGCATGATTTGACATGACATTTTCTGGTTTCCTATGTGGAAAAGGAAGTGTAAAATGAATTTTTGTTAGACACAGTAGAAAATATTTTCACTTGGACAACCCTATTAAACTGCTTAAATTATGGAGTAAGACTATTACATCAGGCCAAAAGAAACTATCTCTAGCCAAAACCTTCAGTGATTACATCCTTATTTCCCATGTTATTGTGGGAAATTGTTAAGGACATAGATATAGGGGCATAAATTATAGGTCAGTTTATGGACCTAGACTAGGAGCGGTGGTGGTGCAGTGGTTAAAGCACTTGGCTGCTAACTGAAAGGCCAGCAGTTCAAACCTACAAGCTGCTCCTCGGAGGAAGATGTGGCAGTCTGCTTCCATAAAGATTACAGCTTGAAAACCCTGTGGGGGCAGTTCTAGTCCGTCCTGTAGTGTCGCTGTGGTTGGAATCAACTCAGTGGCAATGGGCATGGACCTAAGATTTGTAGAGAGGCAACAAGAAAAACAGTGCTCAGGCTTGAAGTCACCTGAAACTGGCTGTTATCTGGGGCAAGAAATAATCTCGGTTATTTAGTCTTGGTTTCCTTGGCTGTAAAATGGTGATAGTAATGCCTACTTCACAAGGTGCTTATAGGAATTCAATAGGTAAAATATATAAAGGGTCTGTTTTGTAGCTGTTGTTGTAAGTTGGCCCCCAACTCGTGGCCACCCTATATACAATGGAATGAAATGCTGCCCAGAACTGTGCCATCCCCATGATTGATTGTGGATTGGACCTTTGTGAGTCATAGGGTTTCATTTGCTGATTTTCAAGAAGTAGATCACCAAGCCTTTCTTCCTAGTTTGTCTTAGTTTGGAAGCTCTGCTGAAACTTGTTCAGCATCATAGTAACACACACAAGATTTCTCTGGCTGGTGGGTGGTGGCTGTGCATAAGGTGCATTGTTCAGGAATTTCCCGTGTGAAAGACAGGAATTCTGTCACTGAACCACCAATGTCTACCTCATTAAGGGCCCAGAAGATGTTAACTCATTTGCTCTAAAGTGTAAAGTCCCATGTGCATTGAGGACCTCTGCCCCAGTGTCCTGTTGCCCTCTGGCAATACTGGAAGGCTAAGGAGTTCTATAGCGATATGTAATGTACCTGAGGTACTAAGAGGTAGACACAAAGTGTAATGGTTCTGAAGTCAGCAAACTTGGGTTTGAATCCAAGGTCTATCTCTTGTTAGCTGTGGAAACTTAGGCAAGTTGCTTATCGTCTCTAGCTTCAGTTTGAATCCACCAGCCGCTCCTTGGAAACCCTATGGGACAGTTTTCCTCTGTCCTACAGGGTCGCTATGAGTTGGAAATCAACTCAGTGGGAACGGGTTTGGTTTTTTTTTAGCTTTGGTAGTTACATTTGTAAATGAAGCTAATAATAATAAAAAAAATAGTACCTGTATATTAGTCAAGATTCTTAATTTCAGCAACAGACACCAACTCTGGCTAACATAAACCAAAAAGGTATGTGTTCAGGGTATAGAGTACTCATAGGCTCCCCTGGATGCACAGCCAAGAGCCACGTCCAAAATCATGCCTCAAACTGGTCTCGTGGAGATGCCACTGCTAACACCAGTGCTCATACCACTGGCTGCTGCTACTGCTGAGGCCACTTCCACTGCCCGAATCTGGATATGGCTACCTTGACCAGAAAAGTCTCCAGGAAATCCCCTGCTTCTTTGTGTCATTAGCTCTCTGGTCCAAGTTCAGAACAGGTACATCTGACTGACAGAGCCCAAGTTCATTTGTCTGTGCCCTAGCTGCAAGGGAGGGTGGGGAATTAAGTGTTCAGCTTCTGTAAAGGGAGGCAGTGAGTCTCTGCTTCCACCCAACTCAGGATGAGAAACACTCCAAGAGAACAGGAGCCCAGATGCTGGCTGGCCACAAAGACTGTCCACTCCACCAGTGTCAAAGACTATTGTGAGGATAAAATGAGCTTGCGATTCTGAAGTGCTCAGCCCAGTGTGTGCCAGTGTGCAGGACTTTAGTCCTCAGCTGGGAGGCTTAATGACAGAATATGGAGGATGTGAGAGCATTTTTGGAAGACCAAAGGAGCATATTCTGACCGATAAGTGGAGCGGATATGCTAGAAAAGCTCTTCTTGTGTTCCTATCATCCAACTTCACAAATGTTTCCAGAGAGTTTGTGAAAATTCACACGTAAAACATGAAGAACTTGAAAAAAATTGAACCAATGTAAGGTTAGGAAAGAAGGGGTGGGGGGAGGGGGAGGAACAATTCTGTATTTGGCTTCCTGTTGGAGTGAACTCAGATATGACTGAGTGAATGGAGAACAGTCATGTTTCCATTGTTTCCAGGCTGTCAGCTAGACATGAGGACATGGCATTTCTGAACACAAGAAAGAGTTATTTTTGAAACACAACTTAGAAGATTTTTATGGCGATACTTTTAGTAGGAATGTAGAAACAATGTAAATGCTTCTTTGGTGAAATAATTGAATTCAGAAGAAAAGACACTTCTTCCCAAACACGTTTCTTCCTACCAAAAATCCAAACCCATTGCCGTTGAGTTGAATCCGACTCATAACGACCCTATAGGGTGAGCAGAGCTGCCTCACAGGGTCTCCGAGGCTGTGATCTTTAGAGAAGCAGACTGCCACATCTTTCTCCCACAGAGCACCTGATGGGTTGGAACCACCAACCTTTCAGTTAACATCTGAGTGCTTAATTAACCACTGTGCCACCATGACTCCTTTTTATTCCTGCAAGTAAGCTTAAATACGTACTTCTTAATAACTTCTTCAAATGCTTTTCTATGTCATAATGAGGAGACAGAATGAGCTGGTAAACACAGGTGACTTGAAGACACAGTCACTGATCACGTGGATTTTTGCAATTTTTATTAAAATTTTTCCTGCCTAGATATATCTCTTCAACTCTGGCTTCGTTTCTTACAAACTCTGGGGCTGGGATTTATTAGACTATGAACAGGTTTGAAGGAGAGTTCTATTTTCTTGCTAGTTCTCCCAAAAGCTGGTGCAGGCTCATGCTGCCCAAGAGGAAAGCTCAGGAAATATTATTTACTGTGAGCAGCCTGTGTGCATGTGTTGGTGAGCTCCGGCAAGCACACTGCTCCCTGGAGCAAGTTGAGTACCTCACGTTCTCATGCTGGGAGAGTGATCGTTATTAAACAATATTTATTAAATATGGTGCTGGGGCTATGTAAGTAAGTCGACCGGTCGAAGTCCATGCCCTTGGGGAGCTTACAATATCAAAAGGGAAATTTTTCAGAGCCTGAAGGTACTTTTGTGAGGTCCGGCAGTAAAAGCTTTCATTCACCTCAGGGCCAGGCCTTTTCTCTCAGCCAGTGGTAACTCAGTCTGGCTTTCCAGGCTATCCTTTAAACCCCTTTAGAGGCAGCTAAACCTCGGCTCATGTAAAAGGCCCATTATTGAGAGAATTCCCTGAAAATTTCTGTGTTAAATGACTCCTTACTTGAGAACCTCCACAAGTTCAGTCACTTCTCTTCACGAAACCCATTGAGCCCTGAGCAGATTACAAAGGTGAATGTCACATGGTCTTTTCTGTCCAAAAGCTTACTGGAGATCCAGTGGGGGCCACGGCATGTCCAGTTACCCTGGATTATGGTAGGCTGGTACAGCAGCTATAACACAGCTTCTGTAACACACACTCTACTGTATATAACATAGGACATGTTACTGTGTCGCAGCAAATGGGAATATGAGAGAGAAAGATGTTCACTCTGACTTGTGAGGTCAGAGGATTCAACGAAGAGATCTAGTTGTTGTGACATCAACTCCAAATCATGGTGACCCCATGCATGTCAGAGTAGAACTGTGCTCCACAGGATTTTTGTGGCTGATTTTTCGGAAGTTAATCCGTGTCAGAGTAGAACTGTGCTCCACAGGATTTTTGTGGCTGATTTTTCAGAAGTTAATCCTTTTTTCTGAGGCACCTCTGGGTGGACTCAATACTCGAACATTTCCATTAGCAGCTGATTGCATTAATTGTTTGCACCATCCAGGGACTCCCTTAAGGAAGACACGTCATTTAAAATACATTTGTGTGTGTGTGTGTGTGTGCGTGCTTTAAGTGAAAGTTTCCCGCTCAAGGTAGTTTCCCATACAAAAATTCATACACACATTGTTGTATGACCCTAGATGCTTTCCCTATAATGTGACAACACACTCCTCCTTTCCACCCTGTATTTATCGTGTTCATTCAGCCAGCTCTTGCCCTCTCTGCCTTCTCATCTCACCTCTGGACAGGAGCTGCCCATTTAGTCTCATGTATCTACTTGAGCTAAGAAGCACACTCTTCACAAGTATCATTTTATGTCTTATTGTGCAGTCTAATCTTTGTCTGAAGAGTTGGCTTTGGGAATGGTTTTAGTTTTGGGCTAACAGAGAGTCCAGGGGCCATGTCTTCCAGGGTTACTCCAGTCTCAGTCAGACCATTAAATCTGTTGTTTTTTACTAGAATTTGAGCTGTGCACCCTACTTTTCTCCTGCTCTGTCAGGGACTCTCTGTTGTGTTCCCTGTCAGTGCGGTCATCGGTGGTAGCCAGGCACCATCTAGTTCTTCTGGTCTCAGGCTGATGGAATGTCTGGTTTATGTTGCCCTTTGGTCTCTTGGGTTCATATTTTCATTGTGTCATGGTAATCTACATTCTCCTTTGCTCCAAGTGGGTTGGGACCAATTGATGCATCTTAGATGACCTCTTGCTAGCTTTTAAGACCCCAGATGCCACTCACCAAAGTGGTATGCAGAACATTTTCTTAATAAACTTTGTCATGCCAATTGACCTAGATGTCCCCTGAAACCATGGTTCCCAGACCCCCACATCTGTTACTCTGTCTCTCCAAGTGTTTGGTTGTACTCAGGAAATTTCTTAGCTTTTGGTTAAGTCCAGTTGTGCTGACTTCCCCTGTATTGTGTGCTGTCCTTCCCTTCACCTAAGATAATTCTTGTCTAATACCTATTTAGCGAATCCCCCTCTTCCTCCCTCCCCACCCTCATAACCAAAAAAGAATGTTTTCTTCTGTGTTTAAATCTTTTCTTGAGTTCTTATAATAGTAGTCTCATACAATATTCATCCTTTTGCAACTGACTAATTTCACTATTTAATGCCTTCCAGATTCCTCCATGTTGTGAGATGGTTCACAAATTTGTCATTGTTCTTTATTGTTGTGTAGTATTCCATTGTGTGTATATACCATAATTTGTTTATCCATTCATCTGTTGGTGGGCACCTAGGTTGTTTCCATCTTTTTGCTATAGTGAACAGTGCTGCAATAAACGTGGGTATGCATATATCTATTCCTGTGAGGGTTCTTATTTCTCTAGGATATATTCCAAGAAGTGGGATTGCTGGATTATATGGTACTTCTAGATTTTTAAGGTAGCATCAACTTGATTTTCAAAGTTGTTGTACCATTTTACATTCCCATCAGGGGTGTACAATTGTCGCAGTCTCTCCACAGCCTCTCCAACATGTATTATTTTGTGTTTTTTGGGATTAATGCTAGCCTCGTTGGGGTGAGATTGTATCTCATTGTAAATTTGGTTTGCAATTCTCTTACCTCATGATCGGGAGTATTTCTTCATGTATCTGTTAGCTACCTGAATGTCTTCTTTGGTGAAATGCCTGTTCATATCCTTTGCCCATTTTTAATTGGGTTATTTGTCTTTTTGTTGTTGAGGTTTCATAGTATATTGTAGATTTTGGAGATTAGACGCTGATCGGATTTGTTGTAGCCAAAATTTTTTTCCCAGTCTGTAGATTGTCTTTTTATTCTTTTGGTGAAATCTTTTGATGAGCATAAGTTTTTGATTTTTAGGAGCTCCCAGTTATTTGGTTTCTCTTCTGGTGTTTGTGCATTGTTAGTGAAGTTTTGTATTCTGTTTATATCATGTATTAGGACTCCTATCATTATGCCTATTTTTTCTTCCATGACGTTTATTGTTTTAGATTTATGTCTTTGATCCATTTTGAGTTAATTTTTGTGCATGGTGTGAGGTATGGGTCTTGTTTCATTTTTTTGCAGATGGATATCTAGTTATGCCAGCACCACTTGTTAGAGAGATTGTCTTTTCTCCAATTCATGGACTTTGGGCCTTTGTCAAATATCAGCTGCTCATAGGTGGATGAATTTATGTCTGGATTCTCAATTCTGTCCCACTGGTCTGTGTATCTGTTGTCGTACCAGTACCAGGCTGTTTTGACTATCGTGGCGGTATAATAAGTTCTAAAATCAGTAGTGTGAGGCCTCCCAATTTGTTCTTCTTCTTCAGTAATGCTTCACTTATCCTGGGCCTCTTCCTCTTCCATATGAAGTTGGTGATTTGTTTCTCCATCTCATTAAAAAATGCCATTGGAACTTGAATCGGAATTGCATTGTATCTGTAGATTGCTTTGGGTAGAATAGACATTTTCACAGTGTTGAGTCTTCCTATGCATGAACAAGGTATGTTTTTCCACTTACGTAGGTCTCTTTTGGATTCTTGCAGTAGTGTCTTGTAGTTTTCTTTACATAGGTTTTTCACATCTCTTATTAGATTTATTCCTAAGTATTTTATCTTCTTAGGGGCTATTGTAAATGGTATTGATTTGATGATTTCCTCTTCGAAGTTTTCTTTGTTGGTGTAGAGGAATCCAACTGATTGTGTATGTTTATCTTGTATCGTGATACTTTGCTGAAATCTTCTATTAGTTCCAGTAGTTTTCTTTGGGATTTTCTGTGTAAAAGATCATATCATATGCAAATAGAGATACTTTTACTTCTTCCTTACCAATTTGGTTGCCCTCTATTTCTTATTCTAGCCTAATTGCTCTGGCTAGGACCTCCAGCACAATGTTGAATAAGAGTGGTGATAAAGGGGATTCTTGTCTGGTTCCCGTTCTCAAAGGGAATGCTTTCAGGCTCTCTCCATTTAGGATAACGTTAGCTATTGGCTTTGTGTAAATGCCCTTTATTATGCTGAGGAATTTCCCTTCTATTCCTATTTTGCTGAGACTTTTTATCATGAACAGGTGCTGGATTTTGTCAAATGCCTTTTCTGCGTCAATTGATAAGATCATGTGGTTCTTATCTTTTGTTTTATTTATGTGATGGATTACATTGATTGTTTTTCTAATGTTGAGCTATCCTTGCATACCTGGTGTCATGGATTGAATTGTGTCCCCCCAAAATATCTGTCACCTTGACTAGGTCATGCTTCCCTTGTATGATTGTGTAATTGTCTACCATTTTATCTTCTGATGTGATTTCCCTATGTGTTGTAAATCATATCACTATGATGTAATAAGATGGGTTAGTGGCAGTTATATTGATGATGTCCACAAGATTAGATAGTGTCAATCTCTTCTGAGATATAAAAGAGAAAAGTAAGCAGAGAGACATGGGGACCTCATATCACCAAGAAAACAGTGCCAAGAGGACCTTAGGTTCCTGCGCTGAGATTCTCCCAGACCAAGGGAAGACTGATGCATCACAAGAACCTTCCCCCATAGCTGACAGAGAGAGAAAGCCTTCCCCTGGAGCTGATGCCCTGAATTTGGGCTTGTAGCCTACTCGACTCTGAGAGAATAAACTTCTCTTTGTTAAAGCCATCCACTTGTGGTATTTCTGTTATAAAATATATAGCAGTACCAAATAACTAAGACACCTGGTATGAATCCCACTTGGTCATGCTGAATTATTTTTTTGATATGTTGCTGAATTCTATCGGCTAGAATTTTGTTGAGGATTTTTGCGTCTATGCTTATAATGGACATTGGTCTGTAGTTTTTTTCTTTTTCGTGTCTTTACCTGGTTTTGGTATCAGGGTTATACTGGCTTCATAGAATGACTTCAGAAGTATTCCATCCTTTTCTATGCTCTGAAATACCTGTAGTAGTAGTGGTGTTAACTTTTCTCTGAAAGTTTGGTAGAGTTCTCCAGTGAAGCCGTCAGAGCCAGGGCTTTTGCGGGGGGGTGGGCAGGGGGAGCTTTTAATTACCTTTTCAATCTCTTCTTTTGTTATAGGTTTATTTAGTTGTTCTACCTCTGTTTGTGTTAGTTTAGGTAGGCAGTGTGTTCCTCGAAATTTGTCCATTTCCTCTAGGTTGAAATGCATCTAGAAGTTAGGTTTTGATGGGCAAAGAACAGGGGGCAGGCATTGTAAACTTTTAGATAGGTCCTGGAGGAGTTGGGGGAGAAGATGAATTTGTTTGTAGTGTCAGGTTTTTGAAATATTCCTCCCCACAAGAAGTTTAGTTTATCTACTTTGAAAATTCTTGAATCTATAGGGTCGCCATGAGTCAGAATTGACTTGACTGCAATGGGTTTTTGTTTTCAATAGACTGGAAACAGAATTGGGACATTCCTCAAGAGTCTAGGGGCTTGTTCTCCTTCATTCTGCTGCTACTGCTTACTCCCTGTTTCAGCTGGGAGGAAGATCTACCCCAGGGCACAAGAATCACAAGGTAAAGGAATGGCCATAACCCAAACTTTGGTGATGCCACCAGACAAAACCCTGAGATTGTTCAGATTCTAGATCACGGTCAGATGATGAAAAATAAGGCATTCTCATACATTTTTAAATACATGTAATCATTTACTCCCACGCTGGAAGTCAACTAAGATGCCCTTACGGACATTTTATCCACTAGGTGTTTGGCTGTGGCATTGATAGGGAAAGTTCCCAGTCAGACTCAAAATTTAGAGGTTAAAGGGACCTTAAGGGGTTGTATCTTCCAGTTCCCTGCCTTTAGTCTGGAGAACACATAAGCCATAAAACAGAGACAGTTGTATCCTACTCAGAGAGTTTCCTGGGGAGATAGGGTTTAGATACCAATGCGTCTAGCCTGATATTGGACACTTTTCTCTCTTGAGCCTCTCCTACTCCATGCTATATCCTTTTTTCTTCCCAGTGATTTTAGGTCACACATCCCATGGCAGCTCTGAGAGGCACTTGCCTGTTCTTCCACTTAAGGTTGCCACAGTTATCAGGGGGAAAAAAAGTTGCCATTGGGTTGATTCTGACCCATAGCTACCCTATAGGACAGAGCAGAGCTGCCCCAAGGAATGGCTGGTGGATTCAAACTGCCAACTTTTTAGTTAGCAGCCAAATGCTTAACCAGTGCCACCAGGGCCCCATAATCAGGGGAAAAGATGACCTTATCAAGGATCATTGTCTTTGTTATCTGGTACTGCTATAACAGAAATACTACAAGTGCACAACTTGCACAAACAGAAATTTATTTATTTATAATAATTTTTATTGAGCTTTAAGTGAACGTTTACAAATCAAGTCAGTCTGTCACATATAAGCTTATATACACCTTACTTCATACTCCCACTTATTCTCCCCCTAATGAGTCAGCCCTTCCAGTCTCTCCTTTCATGATAATTTTGCCAGTTTCTAACCCTCTCTATCCTCCTATCTCCCCTCCAGACAGGAGATGCCAACACAGTCTCAAGTGTCCACCTGATACAAGTAGCTCACTCTTCATCAGCATCTTTCTTCTACCCTTCCATGTCTGATGAGTTGCCTTCGGGAATGGTTCCTCTCCTGGGCCAACAGAAGGTTTGGGGACCATGACCCCTGGGATTCCTCTAGTCTCAGTCAGACCATTAAGTCTGGTCTTTTTATGAGAATTTGGGGTCTGCAACCCACTGATCTCCTGCTCCCTCAGGGGTTCTCTGTTGTGCTCCCTGTCAGGGCAGTCATCGGTTGTGGCTGGGCACCATCTAGTTCTTCTGGTCTCAGGATGATGTAAGTCTCTGGTTCATGTGGCCCTTTCTGTCTCTTGGCCTCATAGTTATCGTGTGACCTTGGTGTTCTTCATTCTCCTTTGATCCAGGTGGGTTGAGACCAATTGATGCATCTTAGATGGCTGCTTGTTAGCATTTAAGACCCCAGACACCACGTTTCAAAGTGGGATGCAGAATGTTTTCATAATAGAATTATTTTGCCAGTTGACTTAAAAGTCCCCTTAAGCCATAGTCCCCAAAGCCCCGCCCTTGCTCCGCTGACCTTTGAAGCATTCAGTTTATCCCAGAAACTTCTTTGCTTTTGGTCCAGTCCAGTTGAGCTGACCTTCCGTGTATTGAGTATTGTCCTTCCCTTCACCTAAAGTAGTTCTTATCTACTAACTAATCAGTAAATAACCCTCTCCCACCTTCCCTCCCTGCCCCTCCTCGTAACCACAAAAGTATGTGTTCTTCTCAGTTTATACTATTTCTCAAGATCTTATAATAGTGGTCTTATACAATATTTGTCCTTTTGCTTCTGACTAATTTCACTCAGCATAATGCCTTCCAGGTTCCTCCATGTTATGAAATGTTTCACAGATTCATCACTGTTCTTTATCGATACGTAGTATTCCATTGTGTGAATATACCACAATTTATTTAACCATTCATCTGTTGATGGACACCTTGGTTGCTTCCAGCTTTTCGGTATTGTAAACAGAGCCGCAATAAACATGGGTGTGCATATATCTGTTCATGAGAATGCTCTTAACAAACAGAAATTTATTGCCTCACAGTTTAGGGGGACAAAAGTCCAAACTCAAGGCGTGAGTTCTGGGGGAAGGCTTTCTTTCTCTGTTGGCTGTGGGGGAAGGTCCTTGTCCTTTCAGCTTCTGTTTCTTAGTTCTTTTGGAGATTTCCATTTGGCCTGGCATCTATCTTCCCCCAACTGTGCTTCCTTGCTTAACCTGCTCTTTTTATATCTCCAAAAGACATTGACTCAAGAGACACCCTACACTAATACTGCCTCATGAATGTAGCAAAGAAAACCTATTCCCAAATGGGATTATAGCCACAGGCATAGGGGTTCAGGATTTACAACACCTGTTTTCGGGAGACACATTTCAATCCATACCAGTCATCTTCTCAAGAGACAAAGCATCACTTTGCACCAAATTCCTATTTAGTTATATCCTGCAACTTCCTCTACCTATGGTGGTCTTAGGAGCCCTGGTGGCACAGTGGTTAAAAGCACTCGGCTGCTAACTAAAAGGTTGGCAGTTCCAACCCACCAGCCACTCAGAGGAAGAAAGATAAGGCAGCCTGCTTCTGTAAAGATTTACATCCTCGGAAACCCTATGGGACGCTATGAGTCAGAATTGACTCAATGGCAGTGGGTTTGGTATGGTGATCTTAAATGAAAGCACATGATCATAAAATTTTCCTATCAAAAGCAAATAAGCAAAAGGCAAAGATGCCTTAGTCCAAAGGATTTCACAACTTCACATAGAAAACCAGCCAAGTTAGAAAGAAAACATTTCAGCTACTTAAAACGAGAGCTCTAACATGTGAGCAGCCAAGTCTGGGAAGGACTCATCCTTTACATGGATAAGTTAATTGAGATTGTCCCTGACTTTACTGGAAACTTGCTGTCTTCCCATTTGCCTCTACATCTTAATCACTGTGATTCACGGGTCTTTTTTAATATGGCCACTTATTAAAAGCAGCATGTGTTTGGATTACATTTGTGTGTTATTTAGAAAAAATGGAATTGCGTTGTTATAAATGGGATTCCTTTTAAAGGCTGACAACTTGTACACTGTGATCCCATTTTCTCATCTACATAATGGGAATAATTCTAAAGATTTTATGACTTTAAGCAAGGAATGGTACAGAAACTGCATGGAAATTATCTGGCTAATAATAAGTAGCACTTGGGGCTTTGTTGCTATCATTGTTATGGTCTTTATTATAATTATTCTGGCTCAGCCTGTTTCTCCAACCTATACATTAGACACTAGATGAAATAACCCAGATAGGAAATTCTCCATCAGTTAATGTGGAATTCAGTCTCATTACCCCAGATTCAAATGACCAGCAAGATTTTTCTTCTGTCGAAAAGTAAATGTGTATATGTTATTTCATCCCAGACAGTTGGAATAGAAGGAGTGGGTCTGCAATTATTTTTATTTTATTACTTTTTTACTCTTTAACTTTACAAATAAATAACAGTTTATGGCAGATGAGTAATCAAAAGTGTTATTAATGGTAGGAGTCAAATGCCTACAATGGGTGGTGGAAGAAAACATTAGACTAAGCTGACTCTTTTTTTTGAAAAATAAGGAATTTTCTCTTCATTGTAAACATTACATATTTACTATAGGAAAGCAGAAGGGGAAACCATCTGTAATTCAATCACCAAAGAGTATAGTTACAATGATTATAAACTTGTGTCATGGTTATCGGTTTGTGAATGTTTGTGATCATGCTATATTTATAATCTTGCATTGTAATTTAACATTACAACACGAAAACTTTCCATGCCTTCGTTAATTCGTCGTAAACACTATTTTAAATGGAAGTATAATATTGCATTAAGAGAATGATTTACTTAAAGGTATTAGGTCATTTTACTCATTAAAATAAAATGACTTTGAACCTTACTGTGCAGGTAGCTTTTTCCATCTTTAGGATTAATTTCCATTGGCTAAATTTTCAGATGTGAGAGTAAAATGCTGGTGCCTTTTTCATATTTATTTGCAAACCTATTTAAAGTCCCTAATTATTTTTAATTAAGTAGAATCTTTTTTCCCCGCCATGGGGAGCACTCACTCATCTATAGTAAGAGGCAAAATGATCACAAGGCTGCAATACATAATGTCACAATTTCAGAGGAATCCCTTATGTTTCTATTTTTACAGGTATTACAGATTAATATGATCGCACTGTTCTTTTTCAAATACAGCATTAGTTTTGGAAGGATTTGAGGCTACATCTAGTATTTAGTGTGGAGCCCTGGTGGTGCAGTGGTTAAGAGCTATGGCTGCTCACCAAAAGATAGGCAGTTCGAATTCATCAGCAACTCCTTGGAAACCCTATGGGCAGTTCTACTCTGTCCTATAGGGTCACTATGAGTTGGAATTGACTCGACAGCAACAGGTTTGGTTTTTTGTGTTTTCTAGTGTTTAGTGTAGAGAGGGGAACTCATTAGAAACCTGGAGGGAAAAAAAAAGGAATAGAAAAGAGACAAGTATTCTTGACAATATTAGAGTATTATTTATGTGGCAGGACCAGAGTGATTTCATTTTGTTTTTGCACGATTATGTTACACAGTTGCCTGGAAGAGTGCGATACCAGGGTGTGGGAATGGCTGTGTGCACACATCTCATGTCAGCTTGGCCGTGTGAATGTAACTGTGCCAGGAGCCCTGGATATCAGTCTTCAGCATAGAAATCATGATGTTGAGCTTTCACTCCTGAGCAACTGTAAGGGAGACTCCAGAGGGACAAGTTCAAGACGACTTGGAAATTATAGACCAGATCACACAACTGTCATAAAGCTATCATCAGTTAATAAAACAGAGTTTTCTTTTCATTAAAAAAAGTTAGCTTTCTTTTTTCCCCCTTAAAAATATATATATATTGCCGTGGAGGCCTTTGGAACTTTGTCTGACCTTCTTTTTGCTGGCTTTTTTCATTTCCTGTTTCTTTTCTTTCTTAAATACTCCCACCTTTTTTTCTTTTTTGCACACAGTGCTGTCTCTGAAACAAATTTCCAATAAGTTAAAAACAAACATACATTTCCTAAAAATAGTATAGCTAATATCTTTGCTCCCAGAACCCTGCTATTCTAGGGTCCATTGTGTCTGTGAATAGGGTTTGTCAAAAATGCAGTCTCTCTCTCCATCGCCCCTCCCCTCTGCTCCCACAGCAACTAGGATGTGTAGATACTTGTAGGAAGAAGTCCAAGAATAAACATGAGAATATTCTGAATGAAAAGCAAATCTCTAGTAATAATGATTAAGACTCTTCTGTAAAATGCTTCATAGATTAGCTTGGCTTGAATACAAATCCTTATGTACAGCACTATGGGGGAAATGAGTGCACAGATAAGCCAGAACAGAAAATCACACATGCACGCACACGTGTGTGCAAAGGCACATGTTCGCATGCAAAGGCATGCACAGAGGCACACATATGCTGTACACATACATGCAAGTCCTTCGATGTACCAGGTTACCTAGTAGTAAGATAGCACTCTAGGGCCTTATCTGGGACACTGAGAATACAGCATTACATACAACTGACACCATCACCACCCTTATGTAACTTAACACACATTGAGCAAACACAGAACAAGTAATTTTGTGCAAGAAGGGCAAGGAAGGAGAAGTACAGGTACTGCTGTGAGATCACAGAACAAGGGGCTCAAACCTCATCTGGGGCTGAGAAGGTTGCCCTGTAAACCCAGACCTGGAGTTTACATACAAGTTGGCCATGTAGGGAGAGGGTGGGATGTATTTGAAGATTGCAAGCATGATTTACTGGAGCCAGGGGGGACTGTCCAATGTGGCTGGAGCAGAGGAGAGAGAGGGACACGCGGAGTGAGAGGGCCAAGGCAGGGATGACATCATGCAAAGATCTCCAAGACCATGAGAGGAGTCTGAACTTGATCCCAAGGGCAACAGGAAGCAATTAAATGGGAGAGAGGCACAAGGAGATTTGCACATGGGGCTGGAGAATATTTTGAAATAGTTTAGGCTTGCCTTTTTTTTTTTTCTCCCTGCATTTTTTTCTTTACCTTCTGCTTTTCCAAATGGATATCTGACTCTGCTTTTCATTACTTTTGGGGAGGTATGTTGCAGGGCAGAAAGAGGATACACCCTGCTAGCATTTCTGGCTTTTACTTTCAAAAGCCTAAGCACTTAGGTGAAACCCTGGTGGCGTAGTGGTTAAGTGCTATGGCTGCTAACCAAAGGGTTGGCAGTTTGAATCCGCCAGGCACTCCTTGGTAACTCTATGGGGCAGTTCTACTCTGCCCTATAGGGTTGCTATGAGTTGGAATCAACTCAATGGCACTGGGTTTGGTTTTTGGTTTTAAGCACCTGGGGGACTTAGAGATTTACAAAGGACATAGAAGGAGATTGTAGGGAGAAGGAAGATGGAGGCAGTGCTTGACCCAGATAAGAAAAATAATTTCCTTTGGGGTGGGGGACAGAGAGGAGAGTGGTTTGTAGGTCCTAGAACTTTGGCTAATGGATACAACTTCTTAGCAGCAGCCTCGGAACGAGGGCATAACAAGAGCCTAGAAAGCTCCTAAAATGGCCATACAGATGGGGGCAATGATCATCCCAGTGAACACCTGTTTGGAAGTCTAGAGGCCTCCCTAGCCAACCCCCAAAGCCTTGACCACACAAGACACTAGAAACCTGGCCCAACTTCAGGGAGCCAGGGAAACCTCAGGAATACCTGAGGATAGAGTTTCTTGTCAGCCTGGAAGGACAGGGCTTCAAATAGAGAGAAAAGTGACATAAAGAAAATAAAGTGCTGTGATACTTCTTGCACTGCTGACATTGTGGACTATGATTCATGCCATTTATGCATATTTAAATGCTGATTCTGGTTGCTGGGTAAAAAATGGATTGGTGAGAGCATTAGGGCATGCAGATGAGAGATGAAAGCGGCCCATACCAGGGTGACAGAAGTGAGAATAAAAAGAAGTAGAAGGATTTGCAGAATATTTCAGAAATTGAAAAGGAAGTACCTGGTGATTGGTCAGATGTGGCAATGAGCGAGACAGGATTCCAGGATAACTCCCAGGTTTCTGGTCTGAACAGCAGGGTGGGTAGTGGTATAATAGCTTAGTTCGTTTCCTGCAGTGATTAACCGTGCAGTAGAGTTTGAAGAAGCTCATATGGAGATGTTACTAAGATGAGCTGCAGCAGTCATATATTGGGAATATAATGTTTTGACCAGGAGCATTAGTGGTTCGATGGTAGAATTCTCACCTTCCATGAAGGAGAAAAAAAAAAAAATTTTTTTCTTTTTTTTTTCCCGGCCAAGGCCCCTCATGTGCAGCTACCACCTGTCTGTCACTGGAGACTTGCACGGTGCTGTGATGCTGGAAAGGTTTCAGTGGTGCTTCCAGACTAAGATGGACTACAACAGTTTGATCTGCAAGCAGGGGCTGACTGAACGGCAGCTGACAAAACAACATTTGTTGTCGTTTGTTGCCATTTTACCAATAACATGTAAACAAAGAGTTAGTAAATGTTCCCAAAGGCAAAAACTGTAGTTACTAGCCAAAGATAGGTAATCTCAGAGGTCAACACATTGCTGGAGATACAGCTAGCCAAAGTCTTCTCTGTCCACTATCTCAATTATAGAAAAGGAAGTCTTAATGTAGTAAGAGGTGTAAGGAGTCTTATGGCCGGAAGTGTTCCCTAAAGCAGGAATCTCATAAGTGTGTGTGTGACATGAGGGACAGCTTCTGCTTCTATACTCCCAGTAACCTAGAACTCACTACCTTTAATGAAAATAGACTGCATTTGGGGTTTATTCCTATTTATAAGAAAATTCTTCTTGCCTTAAATGGAAAACTGCCCCATTCATCCACTGGTCCTAGTTTTGTCCTCTGGAGCTACACAGAATAAGTCCAATTCCTCTTTTACATTATATTTGGAAGCTGTTACCGTATTTTCTCTGTATCTTTTTCACTCTGGGCTAAAACTGAACATTTTCATCAACTACTATTTTCAACAGACATGTAATAACAGATACAGGACTAATATTTATTGAGTGTTGTGAGCAGTGTATTTTGCATGTATGTGACAGTGGCTGCTGTGAGCTTCCTTTTCCTCCTGGGCATACAACTAGACTACATTTCCGTGCCTCCCTGGCAGTTGGTGGGTCCACGTGACTGAGTTCTTGTCAGCGGAATGTGAGTAAAACCCATTAAAACCAAACCCTTTGCTGTCAAGTCGATTCCGACTCACAGCGATCCTATAATGCAGAATTCAAATTCTAGTAAAAAGACCAGACGTAATGGTCTGACTGAGACTGGAGGAACCCTGAAAGACAAGGCCCCGGGACTCCTTGTTAGCCCAAAACGAAAACCATTCCCGAAGCCAACTCTTCAGACAAAGATTAAACTGGACTGTAAGACATAAAATGATAGTGGTGAAGAGTGTGCTTCCTAGTTCAAGCAGATAAACAACAACAACAAAAAGAAATAGTTCAAGCAGAAAAATGAGACTAAATGGGCAGCTCCTGTTCGGAGGCAAGATGAGAAGGTAGAAGGGGACAGGAGCTGACTGAATGGACACAGAAAATCTGGGGTGGAAGGAAGGAGTGTGCTGGCATATTATAGAGAGAGCAACTAGGGTCACATAACAATGTATGTATAAATTTTTGTAAGGGAAACTAACTTGAGCTGTAAAGTTTCACTTAAAGCACAATAATAAAAAAAATTCAGCAACAACAACAAAAAAGGGCTGTTATTCTGTTTCCGAGAAGAACCATCCTCCAGATCTGCCACCTCCTTATCTCTCTCCACTGGATGTTCTTTGTCCACATTTTTCAGAGCTGAACACAATAATTTACGTGATAATTTAGGTGTAGTGTGACCTAAATTACTTCTCTTTTCTGGAATCATCTATGCATGCAGCCCTGGAGCTCTTCAGTTATCTCAGTGCCCAAGCCTCACCCGAGGACCACTGACTTTAACCAGCCAACACTCCTAGGCTTTCCCACCACTGTCAACGATGGGGTTTGAAAAAGAGATATAGGTGACATATGAAATTGAAACTTCATTCCAATCACTCGATTGGAACTTGAGTAATTCTTTTTTATGTTTTGTGTTTTAGGTGAAAGTTTACAGTGCAAGTTAGTTCCTCGTTCAGAAATATATACCAAATTGTTTTGTAACATTGGTTGCCACCCTGCAGTGTGTCAGCACTCTCCCCACTTCCGCCCTGGATTCTGCATGTCCATTCATTCAGTTTTCCTGTCCCTTCCTGCCTCCTCATCTTTGCTTTTGGGTAGGTGTTGCCCATTTGGCCTCGAATACTTAATTGAACTAAGAAACATGTGTGTTATTGTTTGTTTTATAGGCCTGTCTAATCTTTGGCTGAAAGGTGGGCTTCAGGAGTGGCTTCATTCTGAGTTACCAGGGTGCTTGGGGGCCATAGTCTCGGTGGTTCCTCTGGTCATTCTCAGACCAGTAGGTCTGATCTTTTTTTTGGGAATTTGAATTTTGTTCTACATTTTCCTTTTGCAGTGTCTGGGACCCTCTATTGTCATCCCTGTTAGAGTGGTCGGTGGTGGTACCCTGGCACCATCTAGATCTTCTGGATTAAATTTTTAAATTTAAAAGCAGGGTTTTCTAATCAGTCCTGTTTAATTTCTTTTGATAATTTCATCCCAGTGTTCTAACCTTTCCAAATTTGTCTTGGATCATGCAGACAACTAACTACATTTCACAGTGTAAGGAACACTGTCTTGGGCTGGGTTCTCTAGAGAAGCAAAACCAGTAAAGCGTATAAATATATATAGAGAGAGAGATTTATATCAAGGAAACAGCTCATGTGATTGTAGAGGCTGGAACGTCCTAAGTCCATGGATCAGGATAGAGGTTTCTCCTGATTCATGTAGCCACAGGGGCTGGCAAACCCAAGATCAGCAGGTTGGAGAGCAGGGCTCTTGCTCATAGGCTGTGAAGGTTGATGAAGCCCAAGATCTGCAGGCAAGACCACAAGGCTTGCCCTGATTCATGTGGCCACAGGGGCTCGTGAGCCTAAGACTGGCAGGTGGGAGAGCAGGACTCTTGCTCACAGGCTGTGAAGATCAATGAATCCCAAGACTGGCAGGTAAGCTGCTAGCTCAAGTCCCAAGAAACAGAGTTCAGACAAACAAGAGGCAGCTGCAGGATCCAGAAAAAGTAAAAAAAAAACTTCAGCGAGGCGAGCAGGAAGGAAGTAGGCAGCAAGGGTGGACAGATGAAGGCTGAAGGGGTGGTGAGCCACCACAAGCCCCACCGCCACTGGTACCATTTGGTAGATTCTATCATGGGGGTGGGTTTTTTTTTTGGTTTATCATGGGGGTGATCACATATCAAAATTCCAACAGGGAAGTGATCACTTTACACAGCTGCCAAAAAACTGAGAATCATGGCCCAGCCAAGTTGACACACAATCTTAACTATCACAGGCATTTTCTGCAGATTCCTACTATGGCCAGTCACTGTGCTAAGACCTTTACATGCTTACTTCATTTAATCCTTTCCTTATCCCCACATTATAGATGAGGAAACCAAGTTTTAGAGAGGCTAAGATCACACAGCTGATAAGTGGAGCCCATCATCAGCCCTAGTCTCTTTTAACCTGGGTGATCTGAATTTGTTTGTTAATATATTGTGACCTTTTTTCTCTTGAAGTGGAAAAGAACTAGTATTTACAGAGCATGCACTCTGGTAAGGTGCTTTACCCACCCTGCTTCATTTAATCCCTGCAACCATCCACTGCCAAAGAAAAGCTTGAAGGAAATATACAGTTTTTAACAAATTTTTGGAAACCCTGGTGGTGTAGTGGTTAAGTGCTATGGTTGCTAACCAAAGGGTTGGCAGTTAGAATCCACCAGGTGCTCCTTGGAAACTCTATGGGACAGTTCTACTCTGTCCTATAGGGTCGCTATGAGTCGGAATCGACTCGACGGCACTGGGTATTTTTTCTGGGTAACAAATTTTATACATAAAATAGAATTATTTTGAAAGGATCTCTATGTAGTAGAAGATCCCATAAAACCAAATACCAGAAGCAGAAAGAAGTACCCAATCACACATGTTGAACTCAAGCTTGCTAGACTCTGAGCACAAGAAGGCAGCAGTACTTTTTCCCTACTATGAACACTGCCTGGCACAAAATAAGTACTCAAAAATTTTTGTTGAAACAAATAAATGAATGAATGTGGGCCTTAGTAGGCAGATATGAAACCCTGCGTAAGACAGAGACTTCACACATATAACAAGTATTTATCAGGTAACTAATACATGTGAGACTTCTTTTTGGAGGCCGTGGGTTTCTTCCAGAAGAATGGCATACAGAGAAGGGAGAAATAATCCAAATGGAAAAAAAAAATCAAAATACTAACAAAACATAGGTATTGACCACCCATGACCAGCTTTTTTGAGTGTTGAATGCCATGGAACTAAATTGACACCCCGGCCAGTGGCATCATGAAGTAGATATGCAGACTATAGAAGCCCTGCATTTAAACTCAAAACAAATACCCAGTGTTGAATTTTGATCCTCTTAAATCAACATTGGCAGTTATTCCATTGAACTAGAATGATTTAAGCATACCCATACTAGTAGGTTGGTAGGGAGATAATCCATCCACTCCCCTGAAACAGACACCAGGTAAGGGTTGTCAGGTAAATTAGGTGAGGAAGCCTATTTGTTCTCCTAAGTGATGGCCCTTGACCTTAGGGGTTTTCCTAATTCCTACTGCTACCTAAGTTCTTTCATGTTCCCCTTCCAAGCTCCTCTACCTCTTCCTTTTCTTTTCTTCTACCACTTTTTTTTTTTACCACTCTACTTCCTTCTTTCACAGTCTCCATCTGTTTCTCCTTCCTTCTTTTCTTCCTTCTTTCTTCCCTCCCTAACTCCCTTCCCTCTTTATATCTTCTTTTTTTAGTCTTACTCTCTTTTCTGAGGAGCTGTGGTAGCACAGTGGTTAAGTGCTCAGCTGTGAGCTGAAAAGTTGGCAATTGGAACCCACCAGCCGTTTGGTATGAGAAAGATGTGGCAGTCTGCTTCTGTAAAGATTTACAGCCTTAGAAACTGTGTGGGACAGTTCTACTCTGTCCTATAGGGTTACTATGAGTCAGAATTGAATCAACGGTAATGGGTTTAGTGGGTTTTACTCTCTTCTCTACCACATCATTCTTTATCTGTCTCACTCTAGAAAACGGTAGAATTTAGAAGCCTCAAAGAGGAGTTAAACACCTCCTTGTCCTTACTTTGGAGGCTTAGATGAGAGCTGGCAGGAAACAATTAGAATGTGATTTTAGGAGCAGCCTTTTACAGGCTACATCATACTTCATGCTCACAAATCTACCAGCTGAGCTATTCATATGCTGTCATTTCAGGAAAAATTGTTTATACATCACATAATGCTAGTCTATGTTGTGTCTGTTAGAGCCCTGGCGAGAAGTCTGCCCTGGATTGGACAGTTGGACCCAAGCACATGGTCAACACAAAACATGAGAGATCCATATTTGGGCATGAGTATGCCTTAAACACTAATGAGGTTTGGCACAATCGTGGCTCTGAAAATGCAGCCCACAGATCAAGTCACACATGGTGAAAAATCAAAACAGAATTAAATTGGCCACTTTTTCCCTGTATACACATAAGAGGCATTTTCAGTTAGCATTTAGGAATGGCCAAATGTTATCAGTGCCCTATTTTATACTTTTTCTCATACAAAAACGAAGAAGGCCCAGATACACACCCAAAGCATGGATTCAGAGGCAGCATGTGATCGTATGAGACTGCCTTTCCTAAAGAGATTTGAGATCATTGAATAAACACCCATCCTCCTAGGACAGTTTGCATATGGTCCCGTTCAGTGGATGAGGAATGAACAGGGTCAGGCGCATGATCCTTGGAAACTAAAGGGCAAAGCACAGAGTTTCAGTATAAATAGAACACAGATCACAGACTTCCCATTATCCTTGGCATGGTGTTCCATGGACCCTGAAATTTGAAACATTTTCAGACTTATCCTCCATGATTCCTCTTTAGGAACTTAGAATCTCCATCAGATTGGCCAACTTTCTATTCCTGTAGTTCTCTGTCCTTCCAGATCTTAGCTAGTGTGGTCCTTTCTCTTCCTACTTTCATGTTTCCAAACTGTAATCGTCCTTCAAGTCCCAGGTCCTATGTCACTTCCAAATGGAAACATTCACTCCTTTCTCTAACTTTATAGCACTTTATGCCTCTTTAAAGGTACTAAGCATTTCCTACTTGTGTTCCAGTTGTAACTAGAGAGGATTCCGGGGTCACTAGAGGGAGTGCTAGACAAATGGAATGGAAATGTCCACAACCTGCTTATGGCTTTGATGCCAGAGATAGGAGTTTGTGTTTTTCCTTGCTTCCAATGCTCCCACCTCACCCTGCCCCAGCCTCCTATAAAACATACACTTTTTCCCTCTTAGTATTTTGGAACAAAGTGAGAGCCTCAGCTGGAGTAGAGAGAAGAAAAAATAGCAGAAGCTGTGAGAGAGTTTTCTGCCTACCATATGCTCAAGACTAAGGACCTGCCTGGTGGCCAATCTTAAGAAATGAAATGATGAAGGCCTGTATTCAGGAAAAGACAAGTATAGATCTTAGATGAGACCAGTGCCAAGCACTCAAGCATTCTAGGCAACTTGGAATATTGGAAGCTTGGCTACCCAAACAATAGCTGCAAACGAATATATCCAAGGCCTTGCATGAGAATCCCGGACAAGAAGATTCCCTTTCCAGCCCCAGAAATGGTAATAATGCTAATGGACATGAAGAAGTTCAGAATTTCTGATTTTTTCATGTAATTCAAAGATTTGATACTTATTATCTACCTATCTATACCTATACATATGTTCTGTCCATTAAATCCATTTCTTTAGCCAACGTGAACATACACTTTTGGGGCACAGTATGCTGGAGGGAAGGAATGGAACTAATGAGGATAGTAGATATCCACTGGACAGGATTTATGATGGATACTAGTCCTAAATATAGAGACCTGAGCCCCCCATAAGCAAAAAAAAAAAAAAATTTTTTTTTTTTTTAAAGCAAAAAGGACTCAAATAATAACCTGAGGGAGGCTGTCTTAAATAGGTCAGGTAGGTCTATAGTTCCCTATATTACCAGTGCAAATTTTTAATCTATGTTTGTTGACTGAAGGAAAGGAGTTCCATCATTAAATCTATTTACTTTTACCAATTTTAATGCACTCCAACCTTTGTGTAATGTCATGTGCCTTCTATGTCTAGGTTTTAGGAGGGAGTGGAAATATATGCATTAAAATATTAACAATTGTTATCTGAGTGGAAGAGCTGGAATTTTCCTCAATATGTATTACTTTTTGCTTACTTGTATTTTTACATTACGCTTTGCTTTTATAATCTATTAAATAAGGTAATTTAGTAGCAACATTGTGGAAACAGAATAAGATAAGAAGTGGGCTGTTTCTATCCTGCTATGTATAACTTAATTAATAACAAATTTCTCCTGTTGGTGTCATTTTGGCTCTGTGAACTTGGACAAGTCATTTCACTTCAGTTTCATCATATGTTAAATTGGGGTTCAAAAAAGATGACTGCTAATATCTCTCCCCACTCTAAAATTTTAAGCACATTTATAAAGACACAAATTGATGTGCCCATATCTCAAGAATACCCACAGATGTTGGAGGTGAGGAAGAGAGATTCCTCAATAGGTGAATCCACTAGAGAAAGATTTGCATAAAGCTGATTTAGCAAGTGAAAAACGGACTGTGACAGATTAATGCTGGGAGGCTTGATCTGCTCAGTATCTGGCCCACACAGCCTGGTCTGATCAACTCTTCAAAGTCATATGGTCCCTATTTGGTTTTACAATAAATAACTCAGACTTATGAGGTAGACACCAATTAATGAAATCATCTAGCCCAGAGGAGAGAAATCCTCCAGGGCAATCATTTTGGAAGCACAGACCATCCACTAGGCTTGCCAAGCCTGGGGATTTTATTCCCGCTGGTAAGAAAAATGGTAAGATTCTTCCCAATTCCAGATGAACTTTGCTTTGAAATATACCAACGGTTGTCATGGAGGTCATGAGGGCTTGGCTCCCACAGACTTCACCCATGATGAGGGTCAATTCTAATTCTGCTCAGAGGCTGGACTCAGTGCTAGGAGGTACCTGGGGCCTGTATGTGAAGGAAAGGAACTTCTAATAAAACCAAGTTCACCTCATTTTTTGTTTATATCCATCCTGAAAGAATGTAGGAATAACCCCAGGTAGAAATGTTATGAAAAATATTAGAGGTAGCATCTCGAAGCATTATGTTCCTAGTTGGGAAAGAAAACTATCGACATGTTCACATATATTGAGAACCAAACTCACCATGGGTGCTCAATAAATATCAAGCAATCAATCAAATCTCCAGCCACAGAGAAGTTTCCTGTTCCAAACATGTAGTCATGGAAGGGGTCCTGGCTCAAGACATGCCTCCCTCTTCCAAATGATGTGACTCCAAACTCCAGGAAAAGTTCTGGGTTTTTTTTTTTCATCCCACAGCAACTGAAGGCACCATCCTTGGCAGCCCCAGAAGCAGTAATTTCCAGATCAAGACACCAAAGCTGTGAGACCCTGCGATACGTCAGTCAAACTTTTACAACTTAATGGAAAGATAAATTTAAGTTATCACTAGGTAGTTGATTGGAAGTGGCTATACCTGTTTTCTGAAATGCTCTGAGCAAAAATGGATGCAATTTTGAAAATGAAATCTATTGTATGGGACTCTTTAGCATTGAAAGCACTTTCTGGAAGATAGCCATAAACTGCATTTATCTGAGTCAATTTTGAATCAGTCAGTATCCTTCAAAGATGCCATTCTGCATTTTTTATTTAGTGACCCATATATTATAAATTTTACCCCTGAGTGTTGGGGAAAAGAACACTAAAATATACCGTAATGGTTGACAAGCTACTAACAATTTTTAAACACAGCTATTGCAAAAATGATTACCACTGAATATGAACATTTGGAGTTACCTACTTCTCAACTTATAATACTTAGTTTTCCCCTGAATGTGAAATTCACTTCTGAGGGTTCCACTTTTACATTGCCCTTTAAAATGATGTATGTTTTAATGGTTCCTTGGCACATATGATTTTCAAGACTCTTCTAGTTGTAATTTTGTAGAGCTTTTGGTGGACCATTTGTCTTTGGCTCTTAGAGAAGGGAGCTGAAGTTATATGATCATATATGTTTTCTTATTTAACAGCCATGTATCAAATCTCCACATACTTCTTAGTGTGGTGGGGTAATAATTTGGTATATTAACCATGTGGGATTTTTTTCCTTTATATTTTTTTAGCCTCGTGACCCCGTGAGCATCTCCCATTGGGACCATTAGGCAAATGGCCTCCACTGGGGGCAACTTCAGGGTGGATGGGTGAACAAAGGGAGAAATTATGAGTTTTTAAATTTAAAAGTGACTTACCCCAGAGTCAGAAAAAATGATGGTAATCAGACAGAACCAATCTCCCTGGGGTTCCATCTCTTACTCCTACCCCCGCAAAAAAATGATCCTTAGAGCTGTTAAGGAGAAGAGAGAGCTGAGGGGTTTGTGAATGGCCCTAATTTTAGGTGGATTCTGTGCCTAGGCTGGGGGAGGGGCAGTGGGATGTAGAGAATTGAGCCTGTTTTCCTTCTTGGGTTCTGAGAGGTGGCCAGCCCCCAGAGAACTCCTTTAGTCTCCAGCCTCTGGAAGTTAAGCTAGGTGCAGTGTAGCAGTAAGTGGGAATGAGGTAGGTGAGAGAAAGAAAGTGTTCAGGAGGCCTTGAGGCCAGGGAAAGCAGCCACTGCAGAAAGAGGTATGGCCTGGAGTTTCCAGACAGGGGTCTGATGAGATGTCATTCATCATAGTAGATGCAAGCTTGGAGGGGTGGAGACTGGCTAAGACCCAAAATAGATGGCACAACTCAGCAGATGCCAGCAGTGATAGATACAAAGAGGCCCAGCCACCTCCCAGTCTCTAATATTTCACCCCTCAAACTCACCCCAGATATCATGTCACTAAGGAAGACCCCCCATAAGCCCATGCCAGATGCCATGATGCCTAGGAAGTTCCCTCAAACCCACTCCAGATGACTTGTTACTAAAGAAAGCCCCCAAACCCACCCCAGATGCCTCGTTGCTAAGGAAGACCCCCTGAACCCTCATAGGAGTAGGAAAGGGGGGAAAAAAACCCTAAAGTGACTGAGTCTAACCTTAAAATTACTGAGTCTACCTTATAATATTAAAATTGACTACCTTATGAGCTGGCTGTCAAAAGGAGAGAGAGAAATTGAATTTAAGGATCTGGAGCCATAACTCTTGAGTCTGTGGCTGACAAATATCATACCTTCTCCATTAGTGTAGTGTGAAACAAGTATTCTCTTCATTGTTTGTACTTACAGAAACAACATATCGCACAGAAAACAGACAGGCAACATAAACTTTGCCTTAGCAAGGTCATAAATTACAGGTTTGACGGGTGACGGAACGTCATCAGAAGGCTGGGTTCCAGTCCCAGCCCCACCACTCACCAGCCATGTAAACTTAGGTGAGTCATTTGGTCTTTCGTCTGTAAAGTGGGGTGACTCTGACCTATCTCACAATGACTCACACAGGGTCATGGTAAAGGTCAAAAGTGAATGTGACCTTTTAGACTGAAAATATTGTATAAATGTAAGATATTTTAATTATTTCTGAGCAGCAGGAATATGGAGAGGTCTGTTCCAAGAAGCAAAAGGAACATTCAGGAGTATATACTTAGTTTATTCAAACAGTCTGCCCTCAAGATCCGAGAAGCCAAAGCTCACTTGATATTTCAAATAGGTCTTCTAAATGGCATATTAGGACAATGGTTGGTAGTTTGACTCTTTATTTTTCAGCACTGTAGTTGTCACCATGTTTAAGTCCAGTAAGTGTGTATGGCAAGATGCCTCTCCATTCCACTTCCCTCCTCAAAAAACTGGAAAAAAAAAAAAAAAAAACTAGAAGTTGGTATTAACCTATTTGCATTTGGTCCAAACATTGTGTTCATCTGCATTTTACAAGGCTGATCTTCTGCTCTGTAAAATGAGTTCTTCATTTCAGAAGAATGTATTAAATACATGGCAACTAATCTAAACAAGCAATGTCAATCCTCTTATGCTTCATCTCAAGGAAAGTGAATCGGAGGCCAAGAAGCTACAAGATACTGCAAAGAAATGGGACCATAAAAAACAGGACTGGGTGATGGATAAACAAACTTTGGGAGTGAAGGTATGTGGCTACAGAGGAATTATTCAGCCTTGGCCCCAGTGCCTGTGTGGCCCACACAGATACATGCCTGGGAGAGAAGGCCATACATACGGGTGTTTTACTGACAACAGCTCAGCCACATATACTTAGAAAGAGTCTGTCTTTTCATGTAATTAGAAACATTATAAAATTGTATCTTGCATCTCTAATCTTTATTATATATTGTTTCACTATATAATTAAACATTTATGTACACACATATTACTGTAATCTACATGCATTAAAAGGGCTTTTCCAGGGTGATCGAACTGCATACCTTTTTATTTTTTTTTTGCCTTAAATTCTGATTTTGGAATCTAATCCTCATTAGACCTCATTGCATATCCTAAGGATCACTTCTCACTAAATTGAACAAGATTTTAAGTATGAAGTAATTGTATAACTCTAAGGCAGAGTCATCTTGTCCATATTTATCTTTCTTTGGGAAGATAAACTGACTCTAATTTATTTAGGAGTGAATATCTGTACTAGATTGACAGATCTTTAGATGAGATTTTTACCTCCTTTGTAACCCACTTACTTCAGTTGCAGAGGAAAGTTGTATTTTCAAAATCCATAGGAACCTGGCTTCAAGAGACGCTGGCTTCACATGTGGAACAGAAGGTAAAGTGAGTGACGCATCACAAGCACAACCAAAGCCTGATACAGGGCATGGGTATCCAATTTGAAATTCAATCCATTTTAATCACATCCCAAATTATGAGGATAGACGTGCAATCCTAAGGAAGGGATACGTGCATGCAGGAAGTCAGAAAACAACCATAAATGTCTTCTTTTGCTAACAGTCTTTAGAGACCCAGCTGAAATTTTGGTGAGAATAATTACACAAGCACAATGATATAAAATGATAGATATTTTCAGTAAGCAAAATATCTAAACCCCAGCAAAGGGCACTTCCGGAATTAGAGAGTGATTTTAATAGGCACTCTCAATCCAGGAGAAACTCTGAGTGAATGGATAGCCCACAATCACCACACCCTTGGGATGCTGGTCCACTGAGTAAATTGCATATTACAAATTAAGCAAGTGGAAATGATGGCAGCTGGTAGCATTAATTCTGGTAGCATCATCTTTCATGGCAAAACCAAGCCCAGGAGCATCATCTCCAGAAATTCTGAGGTCATACGCTTCACCAGGTGTGGTTCCCTGGGACTAGGTTTGTTGAGGATACCTGGTCCAATGCTTCCATACGACTAGTTTTTTGTTTTTTTTTTAATAATTACCTAAAACAAATTTCTGTATTCTATTCAATGGAGCTGCATGTTTCAGGGGCTAAGAAAAGGCCAGTGGATGCCCCTCCCACCAAAACATTTTTATTCATTTTCTATATTGAGATTTCAGTTAAGAATTTGTTTGTGGGGGAGGGAGGATTCGCTGTGGAAAAAAAAGTTTAAAAATCACTGCAGGCTCAATCATTAATTTTTTTTTTCTTCAGTTGGACCTAAATAATGCCTCCAGATGATGAGTTTTATAAGTTGATGATACATAGACACAAAGTATATACTTGAATCAATTTTCAATGAAGGCTTTTTGATTTAATTGAATACTATCGGGGTCTTGACTTATGAGAGAACAAACAGAAACACCTGTGTGACCAGGCATTACTTTGATGTCTGTCGTTCCTCTACTGACATCTCCTTTTGGCTAAATACCATGAGTCTATGTCTTCTCATTGGACTTCTGTCTCATTTTCATATCTTTATTACTTCATGTCTCTATATTTTAGTTTCCTTCTAATACTATTAAAAAACCAAACCAGTAGTCGTCAAGCCGACTCTGACTCAGGGCAACCCCGTGTGTGCAGAGCAGAATTGCGCTCCATAGGGTCTTCAAAGGCCGTGACCTTTAGGGAACAGATCACCGGGACTCTCTTCTGAGGTACTTCCGGGTAGATTCGAACAGCTAGCTTTTTTGGTTAATAGCCCAGTGCTTAACTTTCTGCGCCACCCAAGGACTCCACTTTAGTAAGATAAACCTTGGTAAATTGTAAAGGTAGCCTCCTTCTGCTCTTCAGCCCAAGAGTCTCGTAGCCTTCCCTCTTCTCCTTGGAAACTTTTTTTTAGCCCATCCTGGATGGTGAATTAGAGATAGGAGAGCAATCTTCACAATTTTTCTTGCTAAGAGTAAAACCCAAACGCCCTTCCGAAGTCAGAGGAAAGCTCTATATGTTTGTTCTTTCCCTGCAGCAGGGAAAGATAAAGGTCTGTGTTTACACGCATAACTTTGATACTTAGGTCCTGGAGTCAGTCAATTGCTGGCCAGCTTTTACACCACTTTAAACTTTCATCTCCTGACAATGCAGCTCTTTGCACATGAAGAGTAATGTTCAATGCTGAGTCTTACTATTCTCATGGACTGACCTCCTCAGAGGGAGAAAAGCTGACACTTGTTTTGAGGGGAGAGCTTATTGGAGAAGACCAGCTCTCATTAAGGAAGTGCTCTTTGGCTTTAGTGATGGACATTTGGGCTCCCCTTGGAGCTAAGTCACTTACAAGATTTCCCACCAGCCCTCTGCAAGAATGTTCCATGCCAGCTACCATGCACCTGGGAAAAGAGGAACATATAACTTCAACAGCGGGTCATTCTGAAGAGGAAAATGTGGTCAGGCAGGGAAGGAGGGGCACCTTCTTATCACAAAGACTCCTTTGATAGAATCAAGCAAGCACGCTTGACTGGTTGATGAACCCCAGGCCTCTGAGGACCCCACTCAGCACCAACTGGCAGCGATTCCCTCTCTCTAGAAGAGGCTATCTGAGGCAGCCTTATGAAGCTTGGAGCGTCTCAATGGAGCATTCCTCATGAGGTCTGCCAGCTACAGCCTTCCTTAGGGTCTCTGGCTCTGCAAGTCACAAAAAACAGACCTCTAAACAAAGCCCCAAAGAAAAAAAAAAAAGGGTGCATAAGTCACCTCAAGCCCCAGGCTTTTGACCCTGCCGGAGATGGAGCTGGCCCAGCTGTTTCCACCTACCAGGCCAGACTCAGAAAATGTGTTTGGTTGGACATGGTGTTGAGTTTTTCTGTTGGCTTCTCAGGTTGACCCACTGACCAAACATGATACCCCACCACTGCTTGGGACTTTGTAAGTTTATAATCCATATAGAAGAAACATTGTTATATAAACCTTGCCAAGACTGTGGGCCTTTTAAATTCCCAGCTAAGAAGCTGAAGAAATTTATGGCAGTGTTGCTAGATGGGGAGGCCAAGTAAACTCATAATGTTGATCTTAGGTCTGTTTAAATTTCTCTTGCCTTCTGGCACTTGAACCAGTAGTGGAAAGAAATCATTTACTCATAGAAGCATTAAGCATTTGGAAACACAGGGTACCAGGGAAGAGCATTAGGAACATAATTGATGTGACACATGTGGTCACGGCCCGAGGAGGGCAGGATTTCACGCCAACACTGGTAGCCATTGGTGTCATGGGCGGCACAAAAACCTGACAGTACTTTCGTGCAATAAATAGAGTGAATATATGCAGGCTAAGTTTTTTTAAGTTTTCCTACCAGTGAACTATTAGTAATTAACCAGACCATCCCCACATCCTCAATCACCCCCATAAAAGGACACACTGCTTAGAACATGGATCGGGTCCATATTCTATAAGAAAATCCGGTTGGCTTCAAACTGCAAGGTTGTGGCTTTTTCATGCAGGTTCCTCTGCTCCTTTGTAAGTAGTTCTGGGTCTCTCTTCTGCTTTTTGTGTCTATAATGACTGCAGGATTAGCAACCAGATTCACTCAATTTCAGATCCTTTCAGGACTGTAGTTGGAGGAGAATGAGTTGAACCCTGAAGAGAAAAACCAGAATTTAGCATATGATTAGACCTTCATTTGCCAATTGTAATGTTCATCTCTCATCTCTGTTCTCTCTTGGGGAGAATCTAGGGTTCAATTAAAAACGAATACTTTCAGCAAGAAAAGGTTCTGACTCTGTATACTTTGTAGACGACTATGAGGCACAATGCTGCGGGACTCTCCACTCTTGCTGAGAGTTGAAAGTGCAGTGAAGGAGCCTATTTTTACATGCCAGTTTACCTTGATTTAATACAAGATGAAATGCAATCTGATATGTGAACTGGTAATGGACTAACAAATGACTCAAGTAAAAAGTCATTTTAATGTAAAGTCCTGGACATGATGTATAAGCTTCCCAGGAAGCCTGCTAATTGTGTGCCCCTGAGGTTCCTGGCTATAGGAATTTTCTAGATGTGACACCTAACACTTATCTGCCCTCCTCCCGCCGTCTCCACTTTAGTGCTCACTTGTGTGTAATATGAGTGTTTTATATAGAGAAAACTTGCTGGGGTGGAAACTGGAGGAAAGTATACCTTAATAGAATTTATAACTTAACAACCCAATAAGTTAGACTAGAATTTATTGGAATAACATCTTCTAAGAACCTTCCATATCTCAGCTTCCATAATCAATGTCCTAGATCTTAAAAAAAAAAAAAAAAAGCCTTAGTATTTTTTTTTCAAGATGAAGAAAGTTGAACTTGTCTAAAGTCTACAGCATTCTTTATAGACAGAGAATAGTCAAAGTACTATAAGAAAGGAAACAAAACAAAAATATTGGTTTCTAATTTCCCTCTGGCAGGAATGGCTTTCTTCTGTTTTCCTTCCCTCTCCTCTCCACGCTACTCCCATTAAGTTCTTGAATTTGTGTATATTTAGATGCAGACACTCCAATGCTTTCTTCACTCAGGAAGTTATTCTCCTCACGCTCTGTGAGGTCTTGGAACAAAAGTTAGTTGAGAAAAAAACAACTGCTCCTTCTCTGTCCAGGAAAAAAAAAAAACAAAAAAACCCCACATTGCATCAAGTGCCTTAAAAGAAGTTTTTTTCTGGGGGGGGGGTGATGATGGCGGTGATGAGGATAGCCTTGGGTGGGGGTGGGGAGGAAGATGAGAGGCCAGGAGAATCTCATTTTCTACACGCGTAATTCTCCTTAGGGGGATATATGAGCCTACAGCCAGCCTGAAAACGAGGTTTGTAGAGGAACAAGAGAGACATTAACAAGCAATGTTTCACTGGTTGCAACTTCTTAAGTCATATGTGTGGTGTTTCTGCCTATGGGGTTTTTATTGAAATCTCTCTTTTTGGTCTAATTTCTGTGAGATATCCCTGGTTCTCACTGCTACTAACACCCCTCATACTAAGGCTTTTCTCAATAACAAAAATATTCTATGAAAAGTAGATTATACACCTGAAAATTTCATTGCTTTCTTCCTTGAAGGAAGGGAAACGTGGTTTAGAAAGGCTTGGTTTAGTGATCAATAAATCACAGTCCTCATGTCTGACTCCGCCGCTGGGTGCCTGGGGTCAGGGAACCCTCTGCTTCTCAGCAGCTTCTCCTTTGCTGGGCTTTTAATCGCTCCTCCAAAGGCAGAAGGAACACCAAACAACCTAGGCCTTGTAGAAAGACTGGTGGTTTCAATGGCTCAGCCTCTGCTTGGAAGAAAGAATTTCTTCGAGATTCTGACCCATTGTAACTGATTTGTCTGCTTATTTGGTGGCAGACGAGGGACCGAAAGGAGAGAGAAGAGATCATTCCAAATAATATAAATGATTTAAAACCAAGAACAAAGAGTAAATATCAACCCTCTGTCTGAGTTCTCTCTTCTTTAAAATAGAAATAATAATATCTGCTTCCCAGCGTCCCTGAGGAGTCCCTGGGTGGTGTGAACAGTTGATTCACTTGGCTGCTAATGGAAAGATTGGAGGCTCGAGTCCACTCAGAGAGGCCATGACAGAAACACCTGGTGATCTACTTCCAAAAAATCAACCACTGGAAAACTTACGGAACACAGTTCTACTCTGGTACACATGGGATTGCCATGAGTCGGAATCCACTCAACAGCAACTGGGGAAAAAAATGCATCCCTAAGTAGGCTCCGGGACAGCCCACTGAGGGGTGTGATGCCCAGCCTCACCAGTCAGATTCTGGCTCCACTACAGACCACCTACATGACTTTGGTCAACTGGCTTGGCTTCTTGGTGCCTCGATTTTTCTTATCTGTAAAATGGTAATAATAATTACAGTACCTATCTTATAGTACTGTTGTGAGAATTCATTGAGAAAATACATGTAATGTGTTTAGAATAGCCTGATGTATACTAGGTGCTGAATGAAAGTTAGCTATTATCATAACATGTGTCAAGCCCCTAGCATGATATATAGGTCCTCCATGAAAGCTTGTTTCCCTACTTCCAACTTTGAACTACCTGGGCATTTGCAAAATTAAGCAGCATGAGATAATTACAAGAACACGACTTTAGACACCAATGACCTGGGTCAAAATCCTGGTTTTTCACTCACGAGTTATGCAAGCTGGGACAAATTGCTTTCCATCTATGAGCCTTGGTTTTCTTATTTCTAAAGTAGATAATGCTGCCTATCTTACAGAGTAGCTATGAGGGAAAAATCAAAGACTTCACACAGGGAAATGTTTCATTTGATGGTTGATGTCTGGCTTAGAAGCTGTCAGAAACAAAAGTTTCATTCGTGCTCAGCGTTCTTTTGTCTGATAAACATTTACTGAGCTCCCATTCTGGGCAGGCACTGTGCTAGGCACTAAAGATACAAAGGTGAATATATTTCAAGGTTGGTGAGTGATATGCATAAGAAAACATGTTACTTTAATTCTCTGTGGCTTTTGGTAATGTCAAAAGCATATTCAGAAGACCAGAGAAATGCTACTACTCCCTTGCCTAAAACATCTTTCTTCAGCTCTCCGCCAAAGTAACTCCTATGGATCCTTGAGGTTTCAGACTGAAATTTGCTTGCTCAAGGAAGTTTCCCTGAACCCCAAGCTGTTATATACTCCCAAGGCACCCCATCCTTCCCCTTTTCCAAAACTTATCGCATATACTATTACTTGTTCATTACACTCCCTTCCACCCTAGCCCACTAACATTCCCAGAGATGTGTTAACTCATTCACTTGGCAAATGCAGTATAAATCTTCCCTAAATGAGCTGCAAAGTGAGTCAAGACTTCTAGGATGTCCTAGGGGCTTCAGGGTCCAGCCTCTGGTCTGAAGGAGCAGAAGGCAGTTCTATCATCATCAAACAATCCAAGGAGTTAAGAACTACTTTAAAAGCATTTTGTAACGAAAGAAGTCTAAGAATCCCAACCCAGGGTTGAAATCAGAAGTTACTCCCCATATGGGTCAAGTTAGGTTTCTTTAAAAGGCAAAAGGGCAGTGTCAGTTCAAGCAGGCAAGTGAGTAAGACAGCAAGAGGCAGCCTGGTGGTATTTGGAGCAAAACAAACAGCACTAACAGACTGGAGTTTGGAAAACCCAAAGACACTGGTCTGCATGTGCTTCACTTCCTGCTTTTTCAGACACTCATCTTTTTCGGGGAAATGGACTCCATCTGGTCTGAGTCATTAGCACTTTTTGAAATGTTGCTTTGAAGAGCTTGTTGATGTTCAAAAAAAAACCTTAGCTTTTTCTTAACTCCTTTGTTTTTAATCAAAGATGCTTTGTGATTGGCCAGAAGACCACAAAGCCAGTAACCCCAAATTCATATCCAAAGATCAGACCTGTGGAGCTCATTCAAAATTTGGCCCAAAGGAAAAGGGCTGTAGGAAAACGTTACAGCATGAAAGTTGCAGAACTCTGAATACCAAAAAGTGAGTTGGGATAAACTCTAGCTCCTTAAGGCTTCCCCTGCAAAAAGCAGGAGGAGGGCAGGAAGACAGGGATCTTATTTTGCCTTAAGGCTGCTTCAGTCATGTTCACAGAGATGGCCTGTGGGAGAGTAACCTTCTCTGCCAGCTTAGTGCTCAGGGTGCACATGAAAACAACTCATTCCAGGAAAGCAACCTTAAATGGGAAAAAGCTGGGAAGTTGTGGGGAAGGCTAGCATGCAGGAGGAAAGCTCTTAACTATGGGGGATAGTGTTTTAAAAGAAAATGGACCAAATCTACTCATGATTCTTCTAACTGCACTTCGTGAGTCTCAAAAAACCTCCGTGCCAAATTCAGCTTATGTGCTCATTCGAGGGACTAGTGGGCTTCTTTTGTGATTTGGCCCAAAGCAAATTCATCAAAGTTGCCCCTAGTCAGTAGCACTGTGAGATACCAAATACATTTGTCTCATGGACGAAGTCAACTTTTAGAAAGCAAAACTATTTCCAAACTTGAAAATAGAACTCATCCAGCTGTGGATTTTGGCCTGTTTCCATATGGATTCATCTGAGAACAATTTCTCTTAGAGCAGTTGCTTTTCTGCCTCTTTTACATGGGTGGTGCCCTCATATCTGTGACTCAATGAGACACTCTAATACTCAGAGCTGGGGAAGCTCTTCCCATAGGAGGGGCCCATTGAGGAGTGAGCAGGGGGTGAGGGGAGATAGAAACAGCACAGTGTGAAGAGGGAATTTTTTTACAGTGTCATGTACAAATTGGAGAAACAGCAAGGCCAAGAAACACTAATTTATTCTCAAGCCCAAGGAAAGACAATGTTCAGAAATTGCTGCATCGACCTAAGGCACTTTGTACGAAAACCAAAAAAAAAAAAAAAAATCAAACCCATTGCTCTCGAACAGATTCCAATTCATAGCGACCCTATAGGACAGAGTAGAATTGCTCCATAGGGTTTCCAAGGAGTGGCTGATGGATTTGAACTGCTGACCTTTTGCTAAGCAGCTTTAGCACGCCATAGCTCGTAACCACTGTGCCACCAGGGCCCCAGTCTGTAAGACGAACTATTTAAATGCTCTGTGGTTACAGGACTAGTAAGATTCCTAAGCTCCAAGATCAGCATTGCTGTCAATGGCTTTCAAGAAACTTCACTTCATTCTCCTATTCTCCTCACTGTTTCAATGTTTTTGCTGATTTAGGAGTTCTTGTTTTTACCCTGGGCTGTTTCTATTTAAAAAAAAAAAAAAAAGACCCATTGCCATCGAGTCGTTTCTGACTCATAATGACCCCATAGGGTTTCCAAGGCTGTAAATCTCTAAGGAAGCAGACTGACATATCTTTCTCCCAAGGAGCCACTGGTGGTTTCAAACCACCGACCTTTTGGTTAGTTGTCGATCACTTTAACCACTGCACCACCAGGACTCCATTTCTATCGTGAATGGTTCAGAATACACCTCTGTGAATAGCACAAAGGTTAAAACGTTAGACCTTCAAGAAAAAAATTAAAAACCTAGGATTGAACAATCCAGATATCCACATTCCGAGGGATATTTCTGCACATTCTTCATAGTTTCTGGAATTTTATTAAGTGGCCTGTGACAGTTTGAAAACGTGGTCCCAAAACTCTTCGACACCACCATTGAGAAGTGGGGCCAATATCCCTTCCCTTGAATCAGGGCAGATTTTTTATGGCTGCAATCAATATAATATAGTGGGTGTGATGCCATGTGACTTCAAAGCTAGGTCAGTAAAGACCATGCAGCTTCTGCCTTCTTAACTTCTTTGTTTTTAATCGAAGAGGCTTTGTGATTAGCCAGAAGACCACAAAGCCAGTAACCCCAAATTCATATCCAAAGATCAGGCCTGTGGAGCACATCCAAAATTTGGCCCAAAGGAAAAGGGCTGCATAGGAAAATGCTATAGAATGAAAGTTGCAGAACTCTGGATACCAAAAGGTGAGTTGGGATAAATTCTAACTCCTTAAGGCTTCCCCTGAGTTGCTCACTCAGGCGGAAGCCAGATGCAGTGTAAAATGTCAAACTTCTCTATGGCTGCCATGTTAGAGGGACTAAGTCTAGGCACTCTGGTCAACAGCCCCAGCTGAGCTCCCCACTGACAGCCAGCATCAACTGCCAGGCAAGGGAGAGAGCCAGCTTGAATGCCCAACCCAGTCGAGCCTTAAGATGATCTAACCCCACCAATTGTCTGCTGTGATCACATGAGAGATTTCAAACAAGAACTATCAGCAGTTCCATATTCCTTATCCACAGAATTATGAGCAAAATAAGAAGGCTTTTAAGCCATTAAGTTTTGGGGTAATCGATTATGCAGCAATAACAACCTGTATGTGGTCCACTCATGGTTTGGTAGTTTGAGAAGAAAAGGTGAGAAGACAGCTTTGTTTACGTGGATGTCACAAATTTGTAATGTAAGGTTAGTTATGGTTTTAATAAAAATCCCATTCTCTCTTCAATAAGCATTATGTTCTTAAAAGTTACATATGCACTATTAGGATTACTATAGGTGGTCAGTTTGTCACGGGTAATTTTGCTTAACAGGGTACAGTTCTTTATCACATCTTCATGTCATTATTTACAATAGTAAAATTTGTAGTTTTCATTTTTTTATACAACAAATATTTACAAAGTACTTATTATATGCCAGGTACTATTCAAAGTGAACATATTCAATCTTCAGAATGATCCCATGAGGTTGGTATTATTATTGCTATCTCCATTTTACAAATGAGGAAACTGAGGCACTCAGAGATTGGGTAACTAGCTCATGGCCACATAGCTCTTAAGTGCTGGATTATATATTTAACCCAAAGCTTGAGTTCATAAACTCTGACCCTTTGTCAATTATGTGTCGTTATGTTCCCAATTCACATACACATGAAAGGACCTCAAAAGTGGTACACTGGATTGTAAAAGAAGTTAAAAAAAAAAAAAAAGGTTGCCATCAAGCCAATTCCACTCCTAGTGACCATAGAGGACAAAATAGAACTGCCCCCATATGGTTTCCAAGGAGTGGCTGGTGGATTAGAATTGCCAACCTTTTGGTTAGTGGCAGAGCTCTTAACCACTACGCACCAGGGCTCCAAAGTAATAAACATAGCAATATAAATACGCAACTCAGAATAATGTCATAAATGTAAATGATCACCAGAACTCAAGTACGAATATAAAATACGTATCTACATGGGTTGAGACAAATGAATCCAATTATATGATAAATATCTGAAAATTAGGTTTTATAGGACCATCTATCCATTTCTCAAAAGGACTGAAGAAGAAATTCAAGCCTCAAGCTGTACTTTGAAGGCTTCTATGAGGAAAATATTAAATGACGCAGGAAACATCAAAAAAAAAAGGAAGGAATACATAGAGTCACTGTACCAAAAAGAATTAGTTGATGTTCAACCATTTCAGGAGGTAGCATATGATCAGGAACCAATGGTACTGAAGGAAGAAGTCTAAGCTGCACTGAAGGCACTGGCAAAAAACAAGGCTCCAGGAATTGATGGAATACCATTTGAGATGTTTCAACAAATGGATGCAGCACTGGAAGTACTCGCTTGTCTATGCCAAGAAATTTGGAAGACAGCTACCTGGCCAACCAACTGGAAGGGATCCATATTTATGCCTACTCCCAATAAAGGTGGGGATCCATATTTATGCCTACTCCCAATAAAGGTGATCCAATTGAATGCAGAAATTATCACACAATATCACTAATATCACACACAAGTAATATTTTGCTGCAGATCATTCAAAAGAGGCTGCAGCAGTACATCAACAGGGAACTGACAGAAATTCAAGCTGGATTCAGTACAGGATGTGGAACCAGGGATATCATCACTGACGTAAGATGGATTCTGACTAAAAGAAGAGAATATTAGAAAGATGTTTACCTGTGTTTTACTGACTATGCAAAGGCATTTGACTGTGTGGATCATAACAAATTATGGATAACATTATGAAGAATGGGAATTCCAGAACACTTAATTGTGCTCAGGAGGAGCATGTACATAGGCCAAGAGACAGTTGTTTGAACAGAACATGGGGATACTGCGTGGTTTAAAATCAGGAAAGGTGTGTGTCAGGGTTGTATCCTTTCACTATACCTATTCAATCTGTATGCTGAGCAAATAATCCAAGAAGCTGGACTATATGAAGAAGAATAGGAAATTAGGATTGAAGGAAGACTCATTAACAATCTGCATTATGCAGATGACAAAGCCTTCCTTGCTGAAAGTGAAGAGGACTTGAAGCACTTACTAATGAAGATCAAAGACCACAGCCTTCGGTATGGATCACACCTCAACATAAAGAAAACAAAAATTCTCACAACTGGACCAATAAACAACATCATGATAAACGGGGAAAAGATTGACATTGTCAAGGATTTCATTTTTCATTGATCCACAATCAACACCCGTGGAAACAGCAGTCAAGAAATTAAAAACCGCATTGCATTGGGCAAATCTGCTGCAAAAGACCTCTTTAAAGTGTTGAAAAGCAAAGATGTCACCTTGAAGACTAAGATGAGCCTGACCCAAGCCATGGTGTTTTCAATTGCCTCATATGCATGTGAAAGCTGGACAATGAATAAGGAAGACCGAAGAATAATTGATGCGTTTGAATTGTATTGTTGGCAAAGAATGTAGAATATACTATGGACTGCCAAAAGAACAAACACATCTATCCTGGAAGAAGTATGACCAGAATGCTTCTTAGAAGCAAGGATGGCGAGACTACGTCTCATATACTTTGGACATGTTGTCAGGAGGGATCAGTCCCTGGAGAAGGGCATCATTCTTGGCAAAGCAGAGGTCAGCGAAAGAGAGGAAGACCCTTAATGAGAAGAATTGACACAGTGGCTGCAACAATCAGCTTAAGCATAACAACGATTGTGAGGATGGCACAGGACCGGGCAGGATTTCGTTCTGTTGTACATAAGGTCACTGTGAGCTGGAGCCATCTGGATGGCATCTAACAACAACATCCATTTACCATTATCCTTAGTACATTATCTAATATAAAACTTTGTCATATAGGGTCATTAAGCAACTCAATCATTCCTCTTATTTTTAAACACAGCACAACAGCCTTCCTGATAAACAGCTTTCTAGAACAAATGCAAAATAATGCTTTCCAGTAAGAAATTTATAAATTGTGCTAAGGCATAGGAAAGACCAAAAGTACAGAAATATCATTTAAAGTGGTACTACCCACAGCAAAACTTACCCACAGCAAAACTACTACTGCTAATATTGCCAGTTAAGCTTGTAAATTCAGCTACGTGTTTAATGATTGCTATCATGCTTGGTAAGAAAGCAGAATAAGCTATTGTAAAAACTCCCTTTTCAAATAGCACTGTCCAAACCAAAACCAAACCTGTTGCCATCAAGTTGATTCTGACTCATAGTGACTGTGGCTGTCATATAAGAACAATGGCATAAAATGTGGAAGAGCAATTACTATCATGTGTAGTGATTAAGAATATAGACTCCAGGGCCAGAGTGATTAAACTGCATCCTAGCTCTGCTGCTTGCTAGCAGTATGACCTTGGGCAAGGCAGTTAAACTCCCTGTGCCTCAGTTTCCTCACAAGTAAAATAGGAATAATAGTAGTACCTATCTGAGAGCTGTTAAGAGGATTAAATAGATCAGTACCGTAAAGCACTTAGGACAGTGCCTGGCACATAGTACCTGCTATATAAATGCTTGTCAAATACATAAACAAAACATGCTGACATATTTCACCCTGCAGTTGTACAAAACCACCGATATACAGTATATGAATTCAACATTATGTTAATACATATATGAGGGAGAAGTACACGACGACTTTTTGTTCTATTTAACATGTAAAGCTAATACTATAGAAAAAGATGGGGGTAAGTTGATAATTATTTTGTGAGCTATGTTGTAAGTGAAAAAGTTAAGTTAGACTGAGTACTGACAGAGCACTAGCTATGTGGTTAGCAAAATAAAAGGATTGCCTTTAAGTGTCAATCTATACGCCCAGCTTTATTCACAAAGTTCAGTTGATGGCCAAAAATATGCCTCCAAAGCTTAATTAGGTGCTGGAGAAAATAATGAAAATTGTAAATATAATCAACTTGTAGCCATTGAATTACTTCCAGTTCATTGTGCTGTATGAAAAAGCCGTGGTGAATACTCTGTCTCCAACTGAGCTGCGTTGGCTGCTGTATTGATCATCTATTGCAACAATTACTCTCTGAAAGAATCACAAAATTTTCATGGCATACCACAATTGCTCATGAATCTGGGACCACTTGGGGATTAGCTTGGCAGCACTGTTCAGTTTGGCTGGGCTTGCCTCATGTCTAAGGGTTGACTAGTCATCAGCTACGGCTACTGGGCCAACTTGGCTCAGCTCCAAGTGTCTCTCACCCTCATCCTCTTATCCCTGGGCATGTTCTCATGGTCATGAAAGAGAAGAGGTACAAGAGTGCAAGCAGAAACACATAAATCTTCTTGAGTCCAAGGCTCAGAATTGGCTCACTATCATTTCTACCACATTCTATTAACCAAACAAGTCAAAGGCTAGCCCATATCTGAGGTGTAGGGGAAGTAGACTCCACCCTATTGACGAGTGAAAAAAAAAGATGACCTGGCAAAGGGAATGGTACAAATAGAGGTGAAATAAAAGACCATTTCAGTGATTCAAAATATTTCTTTCCCCAAGATTTATTACCTTAGGGATTCATTGTTTAATTGTACCTAAAATTGGTGGACTGTACTTATATGAGCTTCCTATCATAAACTCTACAGATGCTATAAGCTTGATTTTTGACATCAAAAATTCTACAGCCAGTGCTAAGATACGATTTTTAAGTTAAAACCATAATTTCACAAGATCAAACTGAAATGCAAATATGTAATTGCCAAGAGCTCTTCTGATACTCAGCAATTTTTATCATCTTCTGGAAAGAAAAAAATCAATGATGTATTATCAAGAACACTTAAAAACCATATACAAATACTACAACAGAACAGGAAAAAAATACCTTCTACAGTCACATGAAACCAGAGTGGATTAGGAAACCATTTGCCTTTAACTCTCAAGCTGAAATTTTAACTTCCAACTTTGAAACAGTATATGTTCTTTAAGTTAGAGTCTGACAGAGCACTGAAAGGAATTTTCAGCCAAAAAAAAAAAACCTTAGTTCTTGGGTTTGTGTCCAACCCTAATGTCTAAAACTCTGACAGAGCCATCAAATATCTGCTGCTGCCAATGCCAATAACTTATAACTGGGAATGAAGGGTTTCTACCTTAAAAGAAACAAGAAGAGAAACAGACTAGATGTGGAAACAGACCTACTGCTCAAGTATCTATCACTGAATCAGATTACCAGATTGCCTTTCATGAAAATAACATGGGGAGAGGTTACAAACACTATCATTTTTATAGTTTATATGAAAAATCATTATTAATTCAAAATACTTTATTATTTTTAAATTTATGACAACTCTTCCAAAAATATATCTAAAATCGCTGGACTACATGTATACAGATTGCCATTATATGCTCCCCAGAAGCTAAAAGTTTGAAAAACAAGCAATGGTCATCAAGTATATGGAAAAGAGTTTGCCAACCCTGAGGGTCGGTTTCTATATAGACTGGGGCCCTTGTAGTCAGATTTAAGAAAATTTCTTACTTGAGAGTGTCATCATTCTGCATTGCAAAAAGCAATGTGACAAGTTTTATTGACCAATGAGAGTAAAAGGAAATGAAATTATCTTGGTGGAGAGATGAGGAGAATTTCCCAAAAGTGAGTTTGGTTGAAATTAACTATTACTCACTTACTGTTTGCAAGAAGTTGTGTTATAAGCTATGATGGGAAAAAGCATGGTAGAAACTCAGAAGAGAATACAAATGGAAGCTTGAGATTCTTTTATTAAGAATGTTAAAATAAAATGGATTGTTATCTCTTATAACATTTGTGTGTGTGTGTGTGTCTACTGGCCACCTGAAGGCAGGGAAAATTGACGGAAAGACCCTGTAAGGTTACTCCTCGCTTTATGATGTGTTGAGTTTAGTACTGAAAGTTCTGTTTACCTGTTCTCATAGATATCAAATAATTTATTTTCTTTGAGACTGGAATTCCAAATAATTACTATTCTCGTACAACTGGGTATTCCCTTACAGATAGACCTGCTTTTAATTTTGGAATGGAAAAACGGAATAATCTGGGACTATAGCAAGTGGGGAAAACATCCCTCCCTGGCTGTGAGCTACCTTTTAAATAACAAAATGACTTCTTCAACTTGTTGACTTGGCCATTCAAAGCCTGACTTTCTTTCTGGGTCTCCATGGGCCTCACAACAAGTCATGAACAGGGAGAGAAGCTCCTGGCCCCAGAAGTAGGCACCAGAATCCCTTGTCTCTCTTGGTAGGAGAGCGAGGCAATCAGCTTGATTTACTTTTCCTCATTACTTAGGATCTCCATATAAGAGAATGAAGAGATATATGTGCTTTTATTATCCACTGGGAGTATTTTATTTTCATTTCCATCCAATTTTCTGAAGCTATAATTGACATTATTGAAAATATAATTGACCATTGAAAGAGGCCATTCCAAATGCAAGGTCTTAGAGTCAGGCATTCTAAAGTCGGGGTCTGTGGAGCAGTCCGTTTTTTCATAACATTTTCAAAGAGGTTCATTACCCCCCAAAAGTAAGAATAACCACAGGTTGGCTAAATGGCATGAACCATATTTGTTGTTGACCTTTGGCAAGTTCTTTAGTTTCTGTGTGCAGAACTACTATCCACACAGGAGATGACAGCAATGACACTTTTTTTTTTTTTTTAATAAGAGAAAAAACTTTGACTCAAATACAAGCCAAAAGTTCTAGGAAGGACACACTGGATAGCTGTCAACGTAGCTAGCAGATCTTCCAAATGAGCCCAAATTGACAATTCTTCGTGATAGCTGTTCAGGAAGAGATTAAAATATTTGTTTCTGTCATCTCAACTCACACTCAGCAACTCCTTGAAATTGCCTGAACTCCTCCTGTCTTCAGGGGGAATTAACCACTCCCTCAAATTTGTTTCCACTGGTTCCTACGCAGCCTCCCACAACCTCTATATTTTACTTAGATGTCTCTCTCCCTTCCAGATTTTATCACCCCTATGTCCTATTTATTTTTGTATATAAACATCTTAGCACATAATAGGCTTTTTAAAACATGTTAAATGGATGTAGGAATGGATGAATGAACGACAAACACAAGTTGTCTATGGATTAAAAGTCTCATTAAAGCTGTTCACAACTATCCCAACCAGGAGCTGAAGACCATCAACCACCCCTGACCAGCCCTGCCCTCCCACCAACAAGAGGAACCAAACTGAGCTTACAGCCTGACCAAAGAAACTAGCTATACAAGAAAAAGTTCCTATGTATATTCCCAGAGTACTCTTTCTTTAAAGAACGTCCAGAATTAGACTCAAGGGTTCCATGGCTCTAGAACACTACTATTCTGAAAGTAGGTCCTCACTTCTTCTGATGTAATCTTTTTGTCATCTCATTACTAAGCAATGGCCCATCCATGTGGTGGGACAGACAGAAGAAGCAGGATACAATCTAACTCCTTGTTTCCAAGCTGGGGCTGGTGGCTGAGCTTGGCCACTTGAAGGAGAGTCAGCAACATTGTCAGATACCTGCCTGTTGTGCACAATTATTTTCATATTTATTTTACTGGGATGATCCTGGTAATTATGAAAAAAAGACAAGTAATCTAAAAACATAGTCCAAACCTCCAAACCTGACAACTCCATCCTTCCAGTTTCTCAGGCCAAAAAACTTTGAAGTCATCCTTGATGCCTCTTTTTTTCTCATGTCCCACACCCCATCCATCAGCAAATTCTAGTCAATCTTTCAAATTTTTGTCAATATGAGGGTTTATGAATGTATCTCTGTGAATAAGTAAGCTTACAACTCTGGAAAGCATGTAACACTCTCATTACATGGAACTGTTCTCACCAAGTGTTTTAAGGGTGCTTGCTATAAACATGAAGCTTTACAGTTATCTCTGTAAAAGTGTGCGTTTAACACTCTGACTAGCACATAACAATCTCTATTCAGGGAAGCTTTAAATAAATTTGTTAGATTGGAAAAATATATATACCCAGAACTTAACCACTGTTGCTCCTTACCACCACCAGTCTAGCAGTAGCCAGCATCATCTCTCACCTGGGTTATTGAAATATCCTCCTAACCATCTCCCATCTTCTGCCCATGTTCACCTACAGCCTATTCTCAACAAAGCAGCAAGAATGATCCTTTTAAATCAAATCACATGCTGCCTCTGCTCAAAACCCTCTAGGCCTTCCCACCTCAATCAGAGGAAATGTCCAAGTACTCACACTGCCCTACAAGGCTCTGCATGGTCCCACTGCACTCTGACCTCATCTCCTACAGTCCCACCTCCCTCGATCTACTCCAGCCTCAGTGTCCTCTTTGCTGTTCCTTGAAGCTCAAATATCTTTTTCTCAGAGTCAAGTGGAATTTTATTTTCAAGTAGAATAAGAGACAAATCAAACAGCTAACTTTGGTTTTTGGACAGATAGCCTTGTGGCCCTGTATATTCAGAAGGGTCAGGGACCCAGGGCGTTCTCTGAGCAAGAGCTTTATGCATTTCTCCAACGCTTATCAGGGCTACAGACTGTATCTCGAATCTGCCCTGCCACAGAATTGTGGCTGGGTCTCTGTTCATGACTGTCCTGGAAAGTAGACCTGACTCATTGAACAAATGGACATGCAAGCAAATGAGCAAGGAAAGGAGCAATTGAAAACATATCTGAATAAACCAGAGGGCTGAATTTTTACAACGTTTCTGCTATCCAGTTCTACAAGCTCTCTCGCTCAATTTTCTAGCTTATGCTTCACCAACAAGAGAATGTGGAATGCTTACTACCTAAGCTGCATGGAACAGTTTGCACTTGGAAAATGACCAGCGTGGGACTGGAAAGACAGAACCCAAGGGTAGATCAAGTCACCACAGAAATGTTTTATTAATCAAATATATTTACATTTCTTCATCAGGTATTCTTAAATGTGTGCCTGCTTTTCATTAGACACAATGTAATCCTGGTAGATTCTATCACAAGAATACAGCTGCATGCATGATCTCATTGGTCCTTTGCAATTTTTTAAAGACGTGAGTTTAGTAAAGTTTAAAAATGTAAGCAAATTGTTTACCATTCTAATTGCCAGACAACTATCATTCTTGCCGTATTAGTGGCCCTCACAGCAAACTGTCCACATGCTGCTCACCACCCACAGAAAGCTTCTCAGCATTCCCTTGACTGACTTGTTTAAACTTTCCAAACCTCAAAAAGCAAAGCTAAAATTGAGCACTAACCCTAATCATTTTATTTATTGGGAAATTAGAGAGAGCCATATTTCTATTTTAATGGGAAACATTTACAGTAAATTTTAAATAAGCATATTAAGGAAATTTATATATATGTATTTTTTTACTGACAGCATCTAAATATCACATTTCTATTAGCATACTGCAAAGCTGGATATTTTCCTCTTGATACACCAAAATAAATTAACTTGGGGACACCAGGTTTCCAGATGATTTTGCTGATTTATGACAAATTTTCCCTTAAGCTCCGAGTCACCAATTTTGGCCTTAGCGTTTGTACCAGGGGAAGCCTCTTTCATAAAGTACTGTGAGCTTCTCAGGAGAATTTTGCCTCTGTTTTTGCCATTTCATTTTCTCCAAGTTGGGATAAACTTGAGTATGTGCACTAGTGTTCAGAGAAAGAGAGTCTATATGGGTTGATTCTGTTCACATTAGAAAATGCTCAAATGCAGATCAAGAGGGCCTGTGAGTTGGTGGACTTTTGCTCTAAAATGGTTATTCTCTCTGACATGGTGATCACCTGCTGTGACAGAACTCTTTAAACACACCAAAAAGAGTTCTGCTGTAGAAATATATCTACAATTTGTTGAAGTTTATATCAAGATTGTTTTCAGGCAAGCGTGATGTGCCAAACTTAGGGGAGAAAGACAGCAACAGGGATTTTTTCAAGGCAGGAAACAGGAAATACCAGCTAGGAGCCTGCCACGTTTGACTGTCAGGGAAAACATTCATTGGTTTGACAAACAAATGTGCCTGTTAGAATCCGTATCTGTAGGAAAGCAGCGTATGTTGTGGTTTCAATATCATGGTGAATGATTGCCTTGCAATAAGATCAGTTCATGAAGAAATTTTGTTAACTTACTTTTTAAACAACTCTCATAGTTTCATCTAGATTATGCGGAGAGCTTGAACTGTTTTCTAGAATACCTCATACATGTAACTACATTATCCATGCCTTTGACAAATGAAACCTATAATGACTCCAGTCTTTCTACCTCACTGCTTTAAACCAACAGGCAAACCACATAAGCCCATATTCTTAATGGACACAACTGCATAATTACTCCATTGATGCCTGAAAAGTAACTCACTTAGCATTCAGACAGAACAAAGACAGAAACGAGATTTCACATAGCCCCATTCAGGATGTGTTTGCACTTGTCAATAGTGTTCAAGCCTGGCTCTTTTCTTTTGGCCACTATCCAACATAACCTGCCTTTCTGCCTGCTGCCATTTGTCCTAATGTGTAGTGCACACTTGAGAGGATTCTTTTTGCTTTCAATGTGGAATTTTAGTTGCATATTTAGAAAAACTAAAATGAAAAATGATGCCTTCCAACAGTAGGATCTTTGAAATCCTGCTGTCCAGCAGCACAGATTTGAAGATTACAAGATCAGTAACTATAACTATGTATATTTTCAGAGTACTTTAGCATCATCTTAACAAACATATTTTATAAATAAATTATACGTATGTTTGTTAATTAAGGAGCTCTTGTTCTCAAAATGAAGCTTTACATAGAGAAGTATTTTGATTCCTTTTTAAAAAAAATACCTTCATGTGGGTTTGGAGGGAACAAAAACTAAACAAGCTACCCTGATAAGATTGTTAAGTATATATGAGAGGGGGATAATGATAGAATCTTCTCTATAAAGTTATCAAGGATTATATTAGATAATCCGCATCAAGTAGTTAGAACAGCCCTTGACAGTAACTGCACAACTAAAATCTCTATCATTATTATTCCCCATCAACATCTGAGGAGCCCTGGTGGTGCAGTGATTAAGAGCTCCGCTGCTAACCAAAAGGTCGGCAGTTTGAATGCACCAGCTGCTCCTTGGAAACCCTATGGGGCAGTCCTAGTCTGTCCTATAGGGTTGCTATGAGTGGGAGTCGACTCAACAGCAATGGGCTTGGTTTGTTTGTTATCAACATCTGAGGGAGTAAGCACAGCTCAGAGTTTTCTTATTTTTTCTTTAAAATTTACTCAGTGGGTTCTTTTCTAATTCCAAATACAGTGGTGGCATCTCAACATACAATATAGGGAAGAAAATTCAATAGTTTTATGTCTTTGACCTGTTTTCTGACATATTTTTGTTTTTTACTATTTTGCACATTGATCTGACATGCATTACTTAAAAGAAGAAACTAAATAAATATTTTAAATGTTAAACACAACCATGGATTACAGGCAAAACATTTGGGGAAAGGTTTTCACAGATAATACAATGTTCTTTTCACTTTGGGGATCTCCAACAAGGTATACCTGACAGCTAATCTTTGGGTTTGTAGCATTTAATCTTGAGGAGGGCTGGAATATGTGGAATATCTTCCCAGGACTCTGTATTGTTAATTTTGTGGTAATTCAGATAGGTGTTAGTGATGGGAAAGCTGTAATGATGATATTTCTACTATGAAAGCATTTATGTGAACAACTCTAATAACCAATTACTATGACATAGAGAGTGTGACAGTGAGATTAAAAAACTAAATTTAGAGTTGGAGCCAACATGGCACCCTAGACAGAGGCACCATGCCTTCCCTCTGCAGCAAAAAACTGAAAAATGAAGTAAAACAGATACAAATGTCAATACTGGAACCCTAAGCATCAAATGAAAGGGTAAAGAACTAGATTAAACACCAAATGGAAGAAGAAACTGAAGGAAAACAGAGAACAAGGAGCGATATGGAGTGGAGGTCCCTGCCAAATAACTCAGCACAGCATCATCGTCTTGGAACACAGCCAGCAATGATCCCAGACAAGGAGTACGGAAAGGCAACTTCACAGAGCACCTAACTGAAGACAGAACACCCAGTAACCTGCGAAATACTCTTTCCTACAACTCACTCTTCTGCCCTATCTGCCACTTCTGCCCTTTCCCAATGGCCACGCCATGCCACTCAGCAAGGGAGCCACCAGCACTGCCACCCAGGTCTGTCCCACTCCTACCAGCCAGCTTCGACTGCATCATTTTTCCCCCTTTCTTCTTTTTCTTTCTCCTTCTCACCTAGCCCTGTACACCACCTCTACCTCTTTGTGTTAGACCATGCCATGCCACTCAGCTAGAGAGCCAACCCAGGTTGGCCCTGCCTCCACCTACCAGCTCCCACCTTACCATTTTTTTCCCCCCTTTCTTCCTTTTCTTTCTCCTTCCCACCTAGCCCTATACACCACCTCTCCTCCTTCCCACCAGGCCATGCTGCATCACTGCAACTAGAGAGCCCCCAGTTCACCACTACCCCAGGTCTGCCCCACTCCCAACCATGGACCCTACCACACTATTTTTTTCTTTTCTTTCTCCCTCCCACCTAGCCCAGTACATCACCTCCCCTCCCTTCCCACCAGTACCCAGGTTCACCCTGCCCCACTGCCAGCCCAACTGCAGTCATTTTCTTTCTTTCTCTCTTTTATTCTTTTCTCTTTCTTCCTTTTCTTTCTCCTGCCCACCTAGCCCTGTACATCACCTTCCCCACCTTCCTGCCGACCTCTGCTGCACTGCCATGACTAGAGAGCCACCGGCCTGCCACCGCACCCCCAACCCACCAGCTCCCACCACATCATCATTTTTTAAATTTCTTCTTTTCCCTTCCCAACCAGCCCCATAAGCCACATTCCCTCCCTTCCTTCTGGACCTGGATCTGCCCCACCCTCACTTGCTGGCCCCCACAGTGCCACCATTTTTTTTTTTTAACTTTTCCTTCCTTTTTTAGTTTTCTATCTCCCTCCCACCTAGCCCCACAGACCACCTCCCCTCCCTCCCTTCCTGCCCCTGTTACACTGCCTTGGATAGAGTGCCACTAGTTCACCAGGCCACCATTGCCCTGGATCCAACCCATCCCCATCTGCAGGCCTCCACTGTACCATTTATTTTTTTTTTCTTTCCTTTTTTTCTACCTCCCAACTAGCCCCACACACCATCTCCCCCCACTTCTTGCCAGCCCTCAGGTCTACCCTGTACCCTACCTGTCAGCTCCTTTTTTTTTTCTTTTTTCCCTTCTTTCTCTATTCTTTATCCCCCCTCCCCCAGCACCATATGCCACTCCCCCTTCCTACCAGCCCCTGTTGCACTGCTTTGACTACAGCTTCCCTGGTGCTCATGGCCACCTCTGCACCGGGCCCGTACTGCCCTTCACGTCCTGCTACTCGGCCAGCTGCTGAATGGTGGGAAGCAAGCCCACACCATTTCCCATCTGACACCCCAAAGACTCGGCAAGGAAACTACTAGAACTGACAGAAAGATTCAGCAGAGTGGCAGGATACAAGATACAAAAATCAGTTGGATTCTTATACATAAAGAGAAGTTTGAAAAGGAAATAAGGAAAACAATACCATTTATAACAGCACCTAAAAAGATAATATAAAAAGGTATAAATCTAAGCAGGGACATAAAGCAACTATACAAAGAAAACTACAAAACACTATTGCAAGAAACCAAAAGAGACCTACATAAATGGAAAAACATACCAGGCTCACGGATAGGAAAACTCAACATTGTGAAAATGTGGATTCTACCCAAAGAGATCTAGAGATATAAGGCAATCTCAATACAAATACCAACAGCATCCTTTAACAAGATGGAAAAACTAATTACCAACTTTATGGGGGAAAGGGAAGAGGCCTTGGATAAGCAAAGCATTACTGAAGAAAAAGAACAAAGTAGGAGACCTCACACTACCTGATCACAGAACCTAGTATCCAGCCACGGTAGTCAAAACAGTCTGGTACCAGTACAACGACAAACACATAGACCAATACAACAGAATTGAGATCCGAGACATAAATCCATTCACCTACGGTCACCTGATATTTGACAAAGGACGAAAGTCCATTAAATGGGGAAAAGACAGTCCTTTTAACAAATTTTTTTTTTTTTTTTTTTTTAACAAATGGTGCTGGGGAAACTGGATGTCCATCTATAAAAAAATGAAACAGGACCAATACCTCATATACCATACACAAAGACCTAAATGTAAAACCTAAAACGATAAAAATCATGGACGAAAAAACAGGGACAACAGGAGGGGCCCTAGTACATGGCATAAATAGAATACAAACCATAATTATTGATGCACAAACACCTGAAGAGAAACCAGATAATTGGAAGCTTCTAAAAATTTAAACACTTACATTTATCAAAAGACTTCATCAAAGGAGTAAAAAGAAAAACTACAGGGTGAGAAAAAATTTCTGGCTATGACATATCCAACAAGTGTGTAATCCTAAAATCTATAGAATACTTCAACACTTCAATAAGAAAAAGACAAATAATCCAGTTAAAAAATAGGCAAAGAATATGAACAGACACTTCACCAAAGAAGACATTTAGGTGGCTAACAGACACGTGAGTAAACGCTCACAATCATTAGCCATTAGAGAAATGCAAATCAAAGTTACAGTGAGATACTATCTCACCCCAATATTACTGGCACTAATAAAAAAAAAATGCTAGAGAGGTTGCAGGGAGATGGAACCCTTATGCACTGCTGGTGGGAATGTAAAACGGTATAACCATTATGGAAAACTATATCAAACCAAACTAGACCCCTTGTGGCTGAGTTGATTCAGACTCATAGCGACTGTATAGAAGAGAGTGGAACGGCTCCACAGGATTTTCAAGGAGAAGCTGGTGGATTTGAACTGCTGACCTTTTGGTTAGCAACCAAGCTCTTCACCACTGCACCACCAGGGCTCCAGAAAACGATATGGCATCTTCTTAAAAATCTGGGAACAGAAGTATCATATGATCCAGCAATCCCACTGCTAGGAATATATTCTAGGGAAGTTACAGCTGTCACAGGAATAGACATATGCACATTGCAGCATTATTCACAATAGCAAAAAGATAGAAACAACCTAAGTGCCCATCAACGGATGAATGGATAAACAAACTATGGTGCATACACAAAATGGAATCATGGTGAATTCAAGAAACATCTCAGAACATGGATGAATCTAGAGGGCATTATGCTGAGTGAAATAAGTCAATCTCAAAAGGACAAATATTATATGAGACCACTATTATCAAAACCCAAGAATAGGTTTACACACAGGAAAAAAAAATCTTTGATAGTTACGAGGGATGGGAGCAATAGGAAGGGGAATTCACTAACTAGATAGTAGACAAGTGTTAACTTTGGTGAAGTGAAAGACAACACATGATACAGGTGAAGTCAGCACAACTTGAGTAAGGCAAAGACACAGAAGCTTCCTAAAAAAACAAACCCAAACCTGTTGCCATCAAATCAATTCCAACTCATAGCAACTCTATAGGACAGAGTAGAACTGCCCCATAGGGTTTCCAAGGAGTGCCTAATGGATTCGAACTGCCAACCTTTTGGTTAGCAGCCATAGTACTTAACCACTATGCCACCAGGGTTTCCAGAAGTTTCCTAGACACACCCAAATACCTTGAGGCACCCAGTTATTAGGGCTGAGGGCTGACCATGGTCTCCGGGGATATCTAGGTCAACTGGCATAACAAAGTTCATCAAGAAATTGTTCTACATCCTACTTCGGTTAGCAGCCTCTGGGGTCTTAAAAGCTGTCCAATGGCTATCTAAAATATATCTATTGGTCCTATTACATTCGGAGCAAAGGAGGAAGAAAACCAAAGACACAAGGAAAATATTAGGCCGAAGGACTAATGGACCGTATGAACCACAGCCTCCACCAGCCTCAGCCCAGAAAAACCAGACGGTGTCTGGCAACCTCCACTGACCACTCTGCTAAGGATCACAATACAGGGTTTCAGACAGAGCAGAAGAAAAATGTAGGCCAAGATTCAAATTCACCAAAAAAGATCAGACTTACTGGTCTGACAGAGACTGGAGGAACCCTGAGACTATGTCCCCCAGAACACCCTGCTAACTCAGAGCTGAAGCCACTTTCAAAGTCTACTTTTCAGGCAAAGATTAGACAGGCCTATAAAACAAGGAATAACAAATGTGAGGAACGTGCTCCTTGGTTCAACCAAGTATAAGAGACCAAATGGGCAACCCCTGCCCAAAAGCAAAGATAAGAAGGCAGGAAGGGACAGGAAAACTGGAACAATCAACACAGAGTACCTCGGGTGGAAAGGGAAAGGGGGAGAATGCTGACACATTATGGGGATTGCAACCAATGTCACAAAACAATTTGTGTATAAATTTTTGAATGAGAAATGAATTTGTACTGTAAAATTTCACCTAAAGCACAGTAAACTTAAAGAAAATAAATCAAGGAATGGGGGGAAAAATTTAAGCAAACAACTTCCATTTTTAAACCACTGATGAATATCCGCTCTGACAGTTCTCTTTGAAGCACCTGAGTACAATTAGGTCTGCTCTCTAGAAGACCATTTAGAAATCCCGCCTCAGAGCACCATGGCCACACCCTGGGGACAGGATCTGCAATGCCAAGGGTTGTCACTAAAGAGGCACCTCCGTCTCATGCAAGGTCCGCAAAGTTCCTTCCCTGAGCAAATCCAGTCCTGTCCCCATTTGTTGCCTTATCACTGGAATAAGGTCATAAAAGCCCTAAGACTCTGGCCCCAGTCTTGATCTCTTGATATTGTTGCTAAGAACCAATAGCCTGGTGGGTCAACCCAAGACAATCGAGTTGTGCATCTTAATTTGTTTTGAAATACACTTTTCGGTCCCTGAGTTTACATCTCACTCATTCTCCCAGTTGCAGCAATCTCTGAAATTTCACTGAGATGGTGGTCTAAAGGACTAAAACATGCATGTTATTAGCACATCACTTAAAATAAAAAAACTGTTGCCATTGAGTCAATTCTGACTCATAGGGAACCCATAGGATAGAATAGAACTGCCCCATAAGGTTTCCAAGGAGTGGCTGGTAGATTCGAACTGCAGACCTTTGGTTAGCAGCCGAGCTCTTAATTACTGCACGTCTCTAGTAGTTACCCAAATAATGCTGATTATGGTGAACATCTGAGATGGGATATTTATAGAAAACAAGAGTACAAAAATATTTGTTGAATAAATGAATGAAGCAATCAACCAACCGATTGAAAAATCCGATGAGCTGGTAAATGTTTGTAAAGCTTTGTAAATATGGACTAGAGTTAAGTTTTTCCAGAATAATCCAATAAATCATAAGCCCTGTGAGAGCAGAAGTGGTATTATAATCTTCTATTATACAGTTTCTGGCACAAGGCTAACACTTGAATGGACATTCAGTAAACATCTACTAATTGAATCAAATTATATAAATGATACAGGACTAAGTTTTGCAGTTTTAATTACCCTCACAATAACTATAAAAGCACACCTCCCTCCAAGGAAACAAACTTTAGAGTAAAGACAATTAACATGAAAAGTTTATCTTAAAATATTTCATGCACTTTCCCTGGGGAGAACATTCACTTTTGCCTTAGGCTACTAAAATTTTTCTAGAAATATAATGTTCTGCAGCACAACCCCTCATTCTCCTTAACTTTGCCTGGCATTACCTTTGGCTTAGACTCTTAGACAAGTGAGCTTATGCTAGGATGGTAAGTCTTATTCTGAATATACATAGAAGAGATATAGACATATATTATTCTATTCCCACTGAAAGAAAAGGGCAAAGAGGAATTGCTCTGGGTGCCAAACACCGATTCAGTTGATAGTCTCTCTCTCAGTTTAGATATCCTCTTTCCTCACTGATTCAGAGCTTTTGTTCTCTTTACAGTATTATCAATTAGGAAGTTGCTAATAAGGAAAACTTGCACATCTTTATTATCCATAGTTTCTGCCACCCATTTGCTGTTTCCCAAGAGATTATCTGTCAGTTTTAAGTACAAACGGCCAAAGCAATTGTTGGGAGGTTTCAGGTGGAGCCCCCCCGCCCCCGCACATACTTCAATTAAAAGCATTTGGGACCCAAATGATCTCAGTAGCTTCGGGGCTTCAAGCCAATTTGCAGATGTAGGCCCATAGTGGAGCCCCTGGGTGGTGCTAAGGGTTAAGCACTCGGCTACTGACCAAAAGGCTGGTGGTTCAAGTCCACCCAGAGGCAACGCAGAAAAAATACCTGGTGATCTACTTTGAAAAGATCACGGTCATTGAAAACCTTATGGAACACAAGTCTACTCTGACAAATAGGGGGGTCACCATGAGTCAGAATCGACTCAATGGCAACTGATTTTTTTAGGCCTGTTGTATGGACTGACAGCTAAGGCTGGATTATTTGAAGCTTGCAATGTCTTAGTATGTGAAAATTGTGAATGTCCCCAAATGCCTCAAAAATTACAGTATCCGATTTTGGATTTGTTAAGCAAAAAATATTTTCTTACCCAATTTGGTGGAAAATACATGCCAAAAATTTCTCTTTAACAGTAGAGGAGAAAAACAGGCTTAATGGGAGTAGAATGCTAGAACAATCTTTTGGTGCAGAGGTTACTGCTACATTCAGTGAGTGTTTGGGATCAGCTAGCAAAGCCATCTGAATGGCAGAGATCATTGTTGTGAAAACAATTCCCTTGCCAGATACCAAGGGAGGAGTGAATCTCATGTGGAACCCCAGAGGATTCAGTGGGTTACAATGTACTCAATTGTGAAATGAGGCAAATGGCTGAACTGATTTTTCTCACTGGAAAATATTAGAAACATACAGGTGAGTGCCTTATATCATTTTCAAGAAATACAAAGGTTTCAGCTTGCTGTCAGCGTAGTCAATCTGTCATTCTCTTGTAGGTTTGGGGTTAATATGACTACATATTCTTTCTACCCTTCCCAACAACAGACATTTGTTGGCAAAAGTCTCCATCACCTAGGGCAGGGAACTGTAAAATTGGAACACATTAATACTTACCAGAGAGAATACATTCAACCAGCAACAGTTACATAGAGACATAGTTTGCTTACTTACTTCCATGACATTGAGCCAATAAGAACTGAGGGAAAATTCTAGGTGAATGACTTGAGATTGGGCAACAGAGGTCAAAATTGTCAAACTCCTCTTTGGTGGCCCACAACCCTAGAGATTATTCATATATATTCATATATAATTATTCATACATAACCACAAGTAGAATTAGGGAAAACCAAAGAAACCCAAACAATTGCCATCAAGTAGATCCCAACTCATAGCGACCCTATAGGATTCAGTAGAACTGCCCCACAGGGTTTCCAAGGCTGTACTCTTTACAGGAGCAGATGGGCCAAGTCTTTTCATTCCCGGAGCGGCTAGTGGGTTTGAACTGCTGACCTTAGAGTTAGCAGCCGAGTGCTCAGCCACTTCAACACCAGAGTTCCTACAATTAGTGAGGCCCTGTTTTACTCTATTCTAAATGGAATGGCAGTTGGGGGCTAAAGGATGGAGAAGCAAAATTAAAAGGAAAGAAGACTTTCTGAAAACGAAATAGATGATGATAGATTAAACTGAAATCATGCAGTATTGTTGCCTTTCAGTAGTGGCTTGATCTATGTGTCTGAAAATCTCATTGAGGGAAGACAGTGAGAGAGCTAAATGACTGGGAGTTCTTTAAAAGGCTGTGTCCTGCTGTCGGGTGACCAGGAACTCTACATAAATAGCTGTTGAACATTCTAGAGAAAACTATTTGGTTTTATCTGAACTGGCCATCAAGATAGACTCAGTCTCTGAGATGCTGCTCCAAGCTAATGGACCAAGAGTTCCAAGAATGGTTACTCTTTTGTGATATTATTTAATTTCATGGAATGTGACCCAATTCTATTGAGCACCACTGTGAAACCACCATAAGGCTAGCTGAATTTAAACTCACTTTTCTAGCACTCGGAAACCCTGGTGGCATAGTGGTTAAGAGCTACGGCTGCTAACCAAAAGGTCGGCAGTTCGAATCCACCAGGCGCTCCTTAGAAACCCTATGGGGCAGTTCTGCTCTGTCCTATAGGGTTGCTATGAGTCGGAATTGACTTGACGGCACTGGGTTTGGCTTTTTTTTTTTTGGTTTTTCCACCACTCAAAGAACAGTGAGATTGTGTACATAATTCTTTCTCTTCCAATTGATAAATCTTGAGGGAAGAATACTACCAATGGCTGAAGGAGATGACAAGGTAATTCCTGGGCAGTCTGTTCTCACCACAACCCTCCCCGCGGTTCCTCCACTTAGCGTCCCCTCGTCTGGCCTATCTTCTGCAGAAGTGCTCTTCCCACCCTCAGGACCAAGTAAACAGGCCTCCTGGGCTTCCCCTGTACAAGGGAGAAAGCTGAAACTGCCTACAAGAGCCTTAACAACTGGGCTTGGCACTTAAATATCCAACCACTTTCAAAACACCAACAAAAAAAAGTACATGAAGCCTAATACCTTATATTCAGCTTCATACCAAAGAACTTTATTTTCTTTTTTTTTTAAGCTAAAATGTTATGGAAAACAAAATTTTCTCAACTATCTGCTGCTTCGGAACAATATACTGTATTATGAAGCTCTGTACATAATAATTTTAATGTTTTCAAAATCATGACAGGACAAAGAATGTCCCCCATTTTTTTCCCCCTTGAATTTTGAAATTTAAACCATTCTCTTCCTTTTCCAGGTGCTCCTGATCAGGCCGCTGGATGAAAGAAGCCGCGTGAAAAGTGTATGAAAAGTGAGCGTGGAGAAAACAAACAGAATGCCTTCTGGGCTGAAGATGGCACTGACTTAGTGAAGGCTCGCGCTTCTGCTTCCACGGTCCCCTCTGGGCCTCAGGCAAGGCCAAACCAAAACAGCAGGAAGAAGGGCTGTACAACGGGTCCCCTTGAATCATGCTACTAAAAAAAGGTGCAACGAGAAACAAGTCCCTGTGCATTCTTAGTCACAACTGCGGGCAGAGGAACCCACATGATTCCTCCCTTTGGTATTAAATAACAGTTTAAAAAAGCTTTTAGAAACAAAGCAAATACATGGTGGGACTGGAAATGTTAGCCATCCCGGGTCAGTTGTCCACTGAAAGAAGTCTCATCCCTAGTCATAAATAAATAATCTCCTTCCTGGTCTGACTTCCATGCCAGGATCAATATCTCTTAACATCTTATTTTATTACTGCTTTTGGTTTTCTGGGACTGATTGAAAGTTGCTCAGAGGAAATCTTTGGTTTTGCTTAAGTGTCCGTGACATTTAATCATGACTCTCCTTGCAGTTTAATTCCAACCAGTCAATCAGTTAATCCACTTCGATTGATTCTGGGCTCTCAGTTATTGGCTTGCACTCATTGGGCATCCGCTGGTGTCGGCTCAGCTGGGTGGCCTGCGTGAAGCTCCTCTCACACCTCTCGCACCTGGTGGAGGCAAGAGAGAAAATTGAGACCAGGGAGCGGGGCCTGCAGGGTGATGGGCTTCCTCTCATCCTGCCTAATCAGAACAGACACTCCAAAGTGGCTTCAGATTTTACCAGCTCAAGAGGTTTAATTGGTGGCTCCTTCCAAGGCCTGGATGCCTGTGATGGGACAAAGCCCATCTGATGCTGAACAGAGGGATCTGTCAATAGGCAGGGGGAAGGTGATTTCTCCAGAGAGCCTTGTCCTGCTGCAGCTCTGATCACTGTCAGTTCAAATAGATAAAGAACAAAAAGAGATTTTTAGGAGTGAGCCATCAAAGCAGCAGCTTGTCTGCAGTTTTCTGCTCCGTAACCCCAAAGAGAAATTGATGACAAATAGAATTTCACCTGCTGCTAATTTAGAACCGGGAATTGTACTCCTTTGGCACAGCAGCCAAAGAGCGATCATCTCTGAATTTGGACAGTAGAGGAAGCAGGACATTAGTTTGCAGTGACTATCGTAGGGTGGGGGGAGGAGGGTGACTTGGGTGGCTACTTTTTGGTAAAAGCTAGTTAGAGTATCACAGCCCAACCGTGTTTAGGGTGAAAACAGTGCTGGGGTGAGAGGGAGCTCAGGAACCAGAGATCAGTGGATGTTTGCATAGGCCAAGATGTTCATCTCTCCAGAAAGTACAGTACAAGTAATGTTTATGTGGTCCAATGTGTCTGATGAGGAGAAAACTAGTTTCACCACTTCTAGAATATCTCTTCTTAACTTAAAACTAAGCAAAACAAAAAACTGTAATCTAGAGACTCTGGGTCTATCTCCTGTGTCCATATCTCCCACACAACACACACTTACTAGTCTGATGGCTGCACAATCTACCAAAACAAACAAACAAGACCTAGTGGTGGCCTCTAGTTTTTCTACTGTTGTTCCTGGCTGGTCGCCTGTTTTGTATGTATACACAGAGATGAACTGTCACAGGAAGCTAAGGGCAGACAGTGACCCCCGTCACCACCCTGCACATATGGGCTGATGAGAGCACTGGCTGAGCGCTTTTCAGGGCACAAGGGCCACCTCAGCCATCCCATAATGTCCCCTCCTCAAATCTTTGAAGAAAAAGCTATTCAGGAGGAACTGCAGACAACCGTCTCTCTCTTAATAAAACGACCTCTGCTTTTCTGGTCCCCACACTGTTCAGGCTCTGGCAAAAGCCACCATGTGCCCCTTGCCCGACTGAAAGCCATAAACAAGGAAGCCACAGGCCCCCTTATCCAGGGCATGTTCCTTCTCTTCCTCCTCCTTACTGAATTATAGAAGGTGCCTCACCACAGAAATAATTACTAAAAATATAAAACTTCCATGCACTTTGGAGACTTCTGCATATCTTTGGATGTTAGGTGGCTGGAACTTGATTCTGCACTTGGATTTCTCGGGTGTCTGTGCCCGCTAAGTATATCAGTGTGAAGAAGTTATGTTTCCTTAATTGTCTTTCAGGGAATATTTTCAGCAGCCTGTTCCACTGTTAAAAACTGCACTGTGATCTTGACAAATGTATAATGTCAGCTTTAATGTATCAGACCTATCAGCTCAATGAAAATAACTCAGAAGTATCGATCACCTAATGATTTCTGGTGTATTCATTAACGTCCGTGGGCTGCTCATCCCCTCTCCAGAGCTCCTGAAGTGCCGATGACACGTTAGCGAATTGCTGATTGTTTATTAGAAAATTGATTAGTTGCTGGATTAGTGTGTCAAAATATACTACCTTTCACTGCTTGACAAACTTTCAAATTATTATATTCCTTTTTTGCTTTTTTTTTAAGCTCTAGAATCAATTTCAAAGAAAGTAGAATAACGAGCAATTACGAGGAATGACAATTTATCTAGGTCATGATTTTACCCTTCTAATCCTGTGTACTGGAAACCCTGGTGGTGTAGTGGTTAAGAGGTACAGCTGCTAACCAAAGCTTGGCAGTTCAAATGTACCAGGCTCTCCTTGGAAACTCTACAGGGCAGTTCTACTCTGTCCTGTAGGATCACTACGAGTCCGGATTGACTGGACGCGACGGGTTTGTTTTTTGCTTTTTATTTTTTAATCCTGTGTATTAGAATATAAAGAGTCCATACACAGGAAGTTTAGTGCCTCATATGAGGTAAATACCTAACTATATGTTGTATTTAAAGGTTCAGATTAAATGGAGATATTAAAATGAGAGTTAAATTTTTCTCAAGTGTTTAAATGCCTCACATAATATTTATAGGCATGGAACAATTTCTTGTAGTATTCAGGGAACTTACTAAGTCTAGCTTACAAGGTGTGCAAGACCATTGCTGAAAAATTATCTTTAGCACCATCTGCTCACCTAGGGTGAGTAAAAATACATGCAGATATGTAGAAAATCACCTTAGTTTAGGTTCCTTTCCCAGAAATTCCCCCCTTCTTGAGGAGAGTGGGCTACTAGAAATAATACCTATGTGGTTTGGAAATTACAAGAACACAAGCTGTATGTTTGAGGAAGCAAAGGGATCTAGGTACAAAAAAAGCCTTTCTTTTTTTTTTTTTTTAATGAGGGAAGGCCTTCATTTTTATGTTCATTGTTTTCAATTAAAAATAGAATTCCCTTCACAAAATATTTTCATAGTTTAACGAAACGCATCACAAGGACGGTCTCAACTAAAATATCTAGGTGCCAGAAGGTCAGGCCCCCATTCAGTTGGTTAACATTCAATTAACACTAAATTACAATTCCTAACAAGTGATTGGGTGTGGGCACGTCTAAGCCTGGATTCATTTGGAGTAATGGAATAAGACAAGGAGCCCTGGTGGCTCAATGGTTAAATGCTTGGCTGCTAACTGAAAGTTTGGTGGTTTGAACCCACCCAACAGCTCCTTAGCAGAAAAGACCTGGTTATCTGCTCCCATAAAGATTACTGCCTAGAGAACCCTATGAGGTAGTTTTACTCTGTTACATGGGGTTGCTGTGAGTCCAAACTGACTCGACGGAACCCTTCAACAACATCAACAACAACAATGCAAAAAGAAGGAAAGAAAGACGTGGGTAATGAGCTAGGACGAAGGAATGCTCTTGCACACAGATTATCTTCCCTATGTGTGTCTCTCTTTAGCATAAAGTGCTGATGTCAGAGCCTTGACAGAAACATCGCAGGAACACTGAAATGGAAAGTCTTTCAAATATTTCAGTAAAGAGAAAGCTTCCAACTGTCTTCCACTCTAAGAGTCCTCATTAAACTTGATTTCCTTTTAGATTTGAGATCATTCTTTACTAAAGTGATGACTGATTGCATTATATACACAGGAAATTTAACGATCACCATCTAAGATTGACAGACAGAGGAGCAAAACCATGGAAAGGTCTGTTCCACAGAAAACATGCAATAAGCTTTCTGTGCCTTTACAAGTCACAAAGCACTCCTAGAATTGAACCCAATTGCACAGGGTTTCACATACAGGATGTGCTCAATGTACATTCACTGATTTGTTTTGATTTCGCCTAGATCTTATTCAAACATCAGCACTCCTTTGGAACTTCCTTTGATTTTTATACTGAGCCAAACTGTCTCTACCCAGAAAGTGAGGGAGAAACATAGTGATGAATATCTCCACCTGTTTCTAATAAAGATGCAGAGAAGAGCGTTTCCTAAGAAAAGTCCTGGCTTGCTCTTACAGCTTCCCTGGATCAGAAGCCAGGCTTCAAGCAGCTCATACAGACCCTCCCAGGCAGGGCAGAGCAGCCTACTAAGATCTTGAGGGATTATTTTTAATGACAGAAGAAGAAAGGAGTCCTCGCAGTAAAGACTTTTTAGACAGGCAACCTCCTCTTTTCCTTCTTTCTTCCCTTCCTCTCTTTCTCCCTCCCTCCCTTTTGGCAATAAAGTGCTTGACAATTGCTATTAAAAGAAATGAGTTGTTTTTGCTCCTTGTTCTCCATGGCTTCTAGTTTTACAGCACAAACTGAAAGCCAAGACCTCTAATCTAATCCTTTGATGTTCAGTTTACCTATGTGCTCATTTACCTTAGAAATTCTATGTCTAATAGCCTAGGTTAGTTGCCAACAAGCCTGTGATCTGCATGTAGCTCCAAGGATGGAGGCTTTCAGTGGATTTCAGCCAATCAGATTGTGAGGCAAAGTCTAGAATGAAACTCTGATCTTTTAATGCCCAGTCTCCTCCAGCCTTCTTTGGTTTGCAACAATCTCACTCTCCCTTGAAAAACCACTTCTTAGGTAAAGATTTAGAAGTCAGAAAGGGCTTCCGCCTTCCCCTGGAGAACTCTGTGGAGGTCTCCTGGGCCCTGGATGGGTAGGATGATTTGGGGACTGAGCCATTTGGGGCATCTAGTTGGAAGCTGCCCAAGATGCACAGTTTAGGGTTGTGCATCTTTACAAGATTCTTTTCCTTTTTTGCAACATTGTTTAAGCCAATACCCATTAGTTGAAGTAGTAAAATTAACTGTTGTGGCAAAACACATTTTATTGACTAATCTGCAACAAAGGTTTTTTTCTTTTTTGAATGTTTGTTTTATAAGCTTGTAAAAGGATATCTTCATAATATTTACAAATGTCCATGGGATGGATATCCATGAGCTATGGTTGGAAGATTCCCAACACTCCCTTGGAGAGTTCAATCCTGAAAGACCTGGTTGTATACACTAAAGGATTTAATTTTCCATTTCCTAGAAGACATTTAAATCCTGTACTTTTAAAATAAGTATACACTCAGCTCTCCCCTGGGAATATGTATTTGATAAGTTAGAGAAAAAAACTTATAGCATGTGGCTATCTTGATACGAGCAGGAGCAGAAGGAATTAAAAGGTGTGTAGAGAATCGAATCCAACCAACCTGGTGTTTGCTTTGTTTTTTTCCCCAAGGAAATTGGGTTATGGTCACAAAAAATATTTTTGCAAAAAAAAAATCACGATCACTAAAGCCCTTCAAATATTAATCCGATGAATTAAAATTAAGTTAAGATGGCAACTCTATTGGAAACATGACAAAAACAGGATGTTAAAGGAAAAAAATTTGAATGGAGTCAATGAGGTTACACATAAGTAACACCTTAACATTAACAGAAATCTATTTCCCATTTTGACCCTGAAACCTCTTCAATTAATTACTAAAATCTATTTACACAGCAACAAGATAAAATCAATCTGTCTCCTGGCACCATATCCGTCTGGCTGCCCTCTGCAACAGAAGTGGCCAGGAGGATTCTCAGTTCTCCTGCAACTCTGCTTTTGAAAAGCTGTCTTGCTCAAAGGCATGGGAATGCACAATTCTTGTCTTTCACATCCAGAGCAGTGGAGAAGCCAGAATCTGTGACGCCCCCAGGAGTCAGGATGAGGCGATGACAAAGTTCACTGGGTAGGTTATGACACAAACTCCTGAGATAGGGAACTTCTAGGATTGTGCCAGCCCATCTGGCACCTTAGGGTGGATTAGAAAATAGCGCTTCCCTTGGGCTATTGCTTGAAACCCTGCTGGCCTAGTGGTTAAGAACTACCACTGCTAACCAAAAGGTTGGCAGTTCGAATCCACCAGTACTCCTTGTATCAGCAGTTCTACCCTATCCTACAGGGTCACCATGAGTTGGAATCGACTCAGTGGCACTGGGTTTGGCTTTTTTTTTGGAGAGGGGGCTATTGCCAGTTTGACCAGCCTGGTGCCGGCATGATTTAAGACCCCACTGTCCTCTCAGCCAGACACCCTTATGCATGAACAACCTGCATCGATGTATACAGACAGAAGTATCACTACTTTTATTATTAATTAAAACACAAGTTAAACCAAGATGGAAAACAGTTGAGAATGATGAATAAACCAAATAAAAACCAAACCCATTGCCATTGAGTCAATTCTGACTCATGGTGACCTCATGTGTTGCAGAGTAGAACTGTGCCCCATAGAATTTTCATGGCTATGAGTCTAGAATCAACTTGATGACTATGGGTTTGGTTTTTTGGGGTTTGGACCTTTTGGAGGAAGTAACTGCCAGGCCTTTTTTCTGAGGCACCTCTGAGTGGGTTTGAGCTGCCAACCTTTTGGTTAACAGTCCTGTAAATAGATACCATAAGAATGATGAATACCCAAAAATCAAAACCAAACCCATTGCCGTTGACGCGATTCCAACTCATAGGTATCTAAGTCTTCGGCAGGTTGAATGAAGATGACAATCTTTTATGAACTCTTCCATCTGCTGGAAGACAGATCAGGAACCAGACCAGCAGGACTCTCACTCAGAGTCTCCCACCCGGAGCTGAGCCCGACCTCTGGCTGAGCGCAACGACGAAGGCACACCACGGAACCAGGTCTGGGAGGGAATCTGGGTAATGAAGCTCTGGGAAGACTTTACGTCTGAGGCTGAACATGGGGATTATTTCCTGCCGCCCGACTCATTTTCTCTCTTGCTTGATCTTGGCCTACGGAAAGGTAAATAAGGCTGAACACCTATGCCCTTTTAATTTTCCTTCTTAAGCAGGGGAAGCCAGTATAGCAAATGAGTACAGGGAGATACAAGAGGTTTGAACAGAAAAGACTTCATCACACAGGCCGTAAAAACTGCTCTGAGACCACCGACCAGTTGTACATGCGGACTCACACGCCCGAGCCCTGTCACGTGCTGATTGGGCTGCCAGAAGTGCCTCTTTCCCTGTGCATGTCTGGTAAATTCCGACTCGTCCTTCAACAGGCATCTTAAACATCATCTCCCTCAGAAAGTATTGATTACTTTGTCTTTGTGCTAGCCTGAAACGTCATACATACATGCTTTATTGTCGTGCTTTCCACCCTATGGTATAATGCTTGTTTATTAATTGGGCCTCCCCAGAGACTATGAGGTCTTCAAAGAAGGGAGCTAAGTCTGATTCACCTTTGTATCCCTTGTGCCTAGCATGGTGACTAGTACAAGAGTTGGTGTGCAGTAAATATTTGCTGAATGAATGAACATATGAAGGAATGAATGAATGAAGACATGAACAGGTCATCTAGCATAACTCAGATTGACTTTTGTCATGACTGTGATATATCTAGAAACACACACTCTCTGTCAGGTGCCTTTACCTTGCCAAAGCCCTTGAAATTCAATACTATCGCTTCCCACATTTCCTGAATCTTCAAGGGCTTTGACATGTCCTGTGTCTATGTTTACTTTTTCACCAGCATGGTAATTCTGAGGTCCAAAGTGTAAACTGAAAAGTTACAAATAAACTGCTATAATAGATTCAAACTTCTGTCACACATAGGAAAGAAGAGGAAATAGTTCACCAGAATTCTGAAAGGTTCCAGCTCCCCGGGAGATGATTATCCATACATTCTTAAATTGTGGGCACTTTGCTGTTGGCCATGAGGCTTACTGATGGCTGTAAGAGCTCTGTGAGGCTCCTAACTCAAATTCTAGAAGTACAGATCCTCAGGAACTGGAAAGAACTTTAAAATTATTTACTCCTACCTCCTTATTTTACCGATGAGAAGACAGACCCAGAAAGACTGTCTCATGTACAAGGTTGCACAGCTCGAGCCCAGACCAGTGGATAGGCTTCCTGATTTCATTTTCCAAGTTTCAGTCACTAAACAAGTGAGTCCTTTTGCAGCCTGGACATTAAAAAAATAACCTTCGAAAAAGCCTTCTCCACCAGTTGGCTGGGCTGGGCAGCACTGTGCCGACAGCCCGTCCCTCCATTCTTCTGCTGGCTCTAGGGAAAGGCTAAGAGAGTCAGGAGGAAGAAAAGGCTAACTGCTACTTACTTGAAGGGCTTTTCTCCAGTGTGGGTTCGGATGTGGTTGTTGAGGGTGGTGGCCCCAGCAAAGGCGCGACCGCAGTAGCCGCACTTGAAAGGCCGGTCACTAGAGTGCGTGACCACGTGGTTCCTCAGTTCTGAAGGTTGGGAAAAGGACTGGGAGCAGTGACCACACTGGTAGGGTCTGAAACAAATAAAGATACTGCCTGGTCATTATTTTCTACGTTAGTCAATGGAATTGAGCACCATGAAGGAAGGGCCAAAATTCTGGGTGACATTTCCCAACTTTTTAAATGGAGCATAAAGCTTTGGGTGCTGGATTCCCATTGGTTTTCTTGTTGCCACTGGAACTAAATGCACAGGACTGCTGAGAGACATTAATTCCCAAACGAAGATTCCTGCCCAATATGAATCACACCATCTCAAGAAACTCTAATTTCTTGTTTTTATTACCCCCTAAAAATATTTTCGTTCTCATTGAAGTACAGGCTTGACTAAGAAGAATGTTAAAAGAGAAAATACGTAATTGTCTCTTATGCTTCCATGGCACTTTTAACTTTTCAAAGTGCTTTAAAATCATTTATCTAGTTTAATCTTTACAATCATCTGCTGGGACAGAAAAAGCAGTTATAATCTCCAAAAGTCAGTTCAGAAAACTGAGGAAAAACTCTCCTCACAGGAAATAAGGTCTTGATGCAAAGGTCACTCTTGGGTATTTGGACCATATTCTAAGCGCCAGGCAAACACCCAGGCAAGTAAGCAAGAGCATGTGTGCTTCAATAAATACTAAACTGCCTTGAGGTCTGTTGATAGCACAACTGCTGGCGTAGCACAGACGAACATAGATATACACCCAGATATGTCTCTTTGCAAAAGAAATCTGGTCTTGAAACACGCTCATAAATCCTGACTTCTACTTCTGAGTCCTCCCCACCCCCCACCTGCCCCATATTTACCCATTGGGTCTTTTTCCTGAACCTCAGCTCCCCAGTTTAATCTGGTAGCAAGAAATGATTTATAGCAGCACAGAAATGATGGTTGCAGAAGGAGGGCTCTGATGTAAAAGCAAATAGAAGGAAGTTGTGACAAATACCTGATAATTAGCAAGATTACCAGAGAACATTCTTTCTAGCTCACAAGAAGTAAATCAATTTTTGGTTTTCATAAAATAGATTAAAATTCTGTCTTCTCTACAGAAATTCTTTTGCTTACTTAAGAAGAATCTGGTGAGTGATATAAAACCTGGGAATTTTCCCAATTCAAAGCTATTTCATATCATTCCTTGACAGGGCTCTAGTTTGTTTATCAAAAATTTTTCTTAAGAAAATTATATAATCTTTTGTGAGGGATATTAACAGCACTCCCCAGGCCCTGGTGTGTGGCCCAGACCTCCAGGCTGCATTTAGAAAGCCAATGGCTAAAGCAGACTTAATTGTTCTACCTTTAACAAATGCATAAGCTCCCAAAGACCAGAAACCAAAATGAAGGGCTAGGGGAGGATGGTGACCATGCATATACAACAATTAAGTGCAAAATAAAGTGTACCCTCTCATTTGTCAAGTAAAGTGCTTAATTGTGGCTACTTGCCTCACTGAACACAAATACTATTATTTTACCAGGCTTCAGCACGCTGAACACTGATTGTAGAATTTTTTAGCTTGATTAATAGTCCAGGATTAGTCAATAACTCAATACTATACAATTTTAATTACTTACATTTAGAAATCTATCTAACTGCTCTCGAACAAGTTTCAGGGAAATATATAAGAGTCCTTGGTAAGAAGTTTATCAATCTTGACAAATTACACGTGCATTTTATTACAATTATAAAATAATGCTTTGAAAGCCAATAAAATTATATGTAGATGAAAATGTCCGCCTGCCAAATTTGTTCTTTGTAGCAACCATTAACCTTTTTTTTTTTTGCAGGTTCCTCAAAAAAGAATTCTCTCAGGGGTGGTTTTTTTTTTTTATGTTATTGCAGATTATAAACAAAATAATATATTAATATATTCTATATCCACTGACAGTTGATTTTTCTAATAGTGAAGGGACCATTAACATTTATTAGCCTCTGGTTATCTCTTTTTAATAGCTATCACAATAAACAATAAGTCACTAAATAAAACCAATTAATCTTTTCTTTTTTTTCTAACACTGCTGTCAAAAGTTGGGGTGATTTATTTCCTATAGTCAGAAGTCAATCCATCCTTTTTATGTTAATAGTCAAAGTGGCAAAGATTTACACACCGAAGAGCAGAAATAACCACAGAGAAACTTATGCTGAATTTTTACATCACGGTAAAACCAATGATTTGTGTCTAGGGTTTCATCTAAGGACATAAGAATACACTGAAGACAATTAAATCTTCAAGCCCAAGAGCTGAACTTGGAAAACATTACCACCACTATAGAATCTCAAGCTTCACAACTTCTTTTGAGACAGCAGGCCACAAGACTTAAGACTGTGTTTATGTTTGTTTCTATTAAACCAAACCAGTTGCTGTCAAGTTGATTCTGACTCATGGTGATCCCATGTATATCAGAGTGCTCCATAGAGTGCTCCACTGTGCTCCACAATGTTTTCAATGGCTGTAACCCTTCAGAAACTTATTGCCAGGTCTTTCTTCTCAGGCATCTCTGGGTGGGTTAGAACCACCAACCTTTAGATTAGCAATTGAGAGCTTAACTATTTGCGTGATCCAAGGAGCCATGTTTCCATTGTTACTGTTGTTGTTAGGTGCCGTCAAGTTGGTTCTGAGTCATTTAACCCTATGTACAATAGAACAAAATACTACCCAGTCCTGTGCCATTCTCACAATTGTTGCTATGTATGAGCCCATTATTGTAGCCACTGTGTCACTCCATCTCGCTGAGGGTCTTCCTCTTTTTTGCTGACCCTCTACTTTACTAGGCATGATGTCCTTCTTCAGGGATTGATCCCTCCTGATAACATCTCCAAAGTACATGAGATGAAGTTTTGTCATCCTCCCTTCTAAGGAGCATTCTGGCTGTACTTCTTCCAAAACAGATGTGTTTGTTCTTCTGGCAAGCCATGCTATATCCAATATTCTTCACCAACACCATAATTCAAATGCATCAATTCTTTAATCTTCCTTATTCATTATTCAGCTTTCACATGCATATGAGGCCATTGAAAATACCAAGGCTTGGGTCAGGTGCACTTGAGTACTCAAGGGGACATTTTTGCTTTTTAACACTTTAAAGAGGGCTTTTGCAACTGATGTGTCCAATGCACTTCATCGTTTGATTTCTTCACTGTTGCTACCATGGGCATTGCTTATGGATCCAAGTTAAATGAAATCCTTGAAAACTTCAATCTTTTCTCCGTTTATCATGATGTTGCTTACTGGTCCAGTTTTGAGGATTTTTGTTTTCTTTATGTTGAGCTGCAATCCATACTGAAGGCTATAGTCTTTGATCTTCATCAGTAAATACTTCAAGCCCTCTTCACTGTCAGCAAGCAAGGTTGCATCATTTTCATATTGCAGGTTATTAATGAGTCCTCCTCCAATCCTGATGCCATGTTCTTCATATGGTCCAGCTTCTCAGATTATGTGCTCAGCATACAGACTGAATAAGTATGGTGAAAGGATACAACTCTGACACACTCCTTTCCTGATACCATACAGTATCCCCTTGTTCTGTTTGAACGACTGCCTCTTGGTTCATGTACAGGTTCTGCGTGAGCACAATTAAGTGTTCTGAAATTCCTACTCTTCTCAATGTTATCCATCATTTGTTAGGATCCACACAGTCGAATGCCTTTGCATAGTCAATAAAACACAGATAAACATCTCTCTGCTACTCTCTGCTTTCAGTTAGGATTCATTTGACATCAGCAATGATATCCTCATTCCATGTCCTGTTCTGAATCCACCTTGAATTTCTAGCAATTCTCTGTCAATGTACTGCTGTGACCACTTTTGAGTGATCTTCAGCAACATTTTACTTGTATTTGATATTAATTATATTGTTCGATAATTTCCACATTATGTCGGATCACATTTCTTTGGAATACTCATAAATATGGATCTCTTCCAGTCAGTTGGCCAGGTAGCTGTCTTCTGAATTTCTTGGCATAGACAAAATATCTCAACTGGTATCCCATCAACTCCTGGAATGTTGTATTTCGCTAATGCCTTCGTTGCAGCTTGGACCTCTTCCTTCAGTACAATCGGTTCTTGATCACATGCTACCTCCTGAAATGACTGGACATCAACTAATTCTTTTTGGTACAGTGATTCTGAGTGTTCCTTGCATCTTCTTTTGATGCTTCCTGCACTTCTATTCGCATAACCTAATTTACCACCTCTCAATTTACAACTGAATGTCCTCTGAGGCACAGAATTAGTTGCCATTATCCCACTTTTTATTCTGATGAGTAATTTCTCCATAAATTTTTCAAGGTCTGGCCAAAAATAAGACTTTAGTTTATTAAACTTTTGGCTACAAATTCAACTCCAAATTGAAAATACAGGCAGCAGATTTTGTCTACTTTTGATGTGTCAGACTAGAAGAAGCATATGGGGACTGAGATCCTTAAGTGCTGAGGCAACTTTACTCTTTCTAGGAGCTCATGTCATTACACAACTAAATGGGCATCTCCTTTCTAAAACACTTATTAACCTCAAGTCACTACACACATACAATTTTTCACTCTTCTCAAAGCACACAAAATGAGCGTTCCTCACAAAGGGACATCTTACACCCGGAAACAGTTTATGGCTCTTTTGCTACTTGAGGCCCCTAGCAGTGTTGTTCAATAGAATGATTTCTGAGTGATGGAAATATTCCATATCTGTCCTATCCAATGCAGAAGCCACTAGCCACATGTAGCTGTTGAGCACTTGACGGGTAGCTAATACAACTGAGAAACTGAAGTATTGTTTTACTTAATTTTGATTAACTTAAATTTAAGTCGCCTCATGTGTCTAGTTCCAACACAGAAATAATCAAGCTCCATGAAAAACCAGAAAGTGCTCCACACTCAATAAAGAAATAACTAAAAAACAGTCAAAGCCTGGTTGATTTAGTTATCGTATATCAAGGCTGTTAAAATTTTAAGCTGAAAGAAAGCAGTAAAACAATTTTGTACATCCCCTCACATTATCTGTAGCTGGCAGCTCCTCTGCCAAAGATTACTCTAGTAAATGTGCACTTCATTTGCTCTGAGTCTGTAATTGGTTTGCTGTACACATAGGAAAGGGATGAAACATTTAACAAAACTAAGAGTGGTTTGGTTTCAAAATATTAATCCTTCTTTGATTTTTATTTCATGGCATGAAAGCCCCCAGGACAAAAGCTGTTTAGTTGGGGCCACATTCTCTGTTCCTTATTCCGTGTCAGCAAGTCCAAGTGAAAATCTCCTGAGACTTCAAAGGGAGCACTACTTAGGTCACTGCTGGCCATGTGCAGTGTGAAAAGAACTTAGCTCTGTGTAAAAAAAAATTAAGGAGAAGGAGATTTCAGGGAAGTTACAAAAGTGCAGAGCCAAAGGGCCTGGAGAACGTCGAAGGCTAAAAGGAAGATAACCTTCACACTTGGAGGGAAAAAAACAAAAAAGCAGAACCCAAGAACAGGATACATTCCAAAGAAACTATTATGGGGATGGATTATCTCCAGGCTCCTCCCACCAAACAGCACCTTCTAGAGTCACTTGCCCCTCTGGTACCACCATCCAATTACAAACAATGACACTTGAAAAACAAATATGAACAGCTGATGGTGCCAGGGTTGCTGAAAGCAGACCTTCCCATGTGGCACAAACAATCAAAAAAGGAGAAAGGAAAAGAAAAAGGATGCAAATTAAACAAAGTAAAGATAAGCATTATAAAAACACTTTCTGCAGAAAATAAAAGAGAACATATTCATCAGAAAATAATTCACCATGATTGAGGGCTTTGCTTACCCCTTTTTGGAGCGCCACCCCCCCCTCCCCGCCTCAGTGGGACTGCTGGGAGTTTCTGCAGCAGAAAAACAGAAGAGAAAAGGGATTTCTAACTTCTGGTTCAAACACAAGTGAGTCGAGCTGCCCTGGCATAGACAATAAGCTTATGCAAAACCCAAAAGTTTATGAAGTCCCTCAATAAAATATTGGTTAATCTAGATTCCAATACCTTCTTCCCTTTGAATTTGCTCAGAAGAAGAAAAAGTCAGTAGCCTGGGGTAAAGGAAGAAGAGAATTTTTGTTTTTGTTCGTTTAATATTAACAAATCAAAACCATGAAATAACAATTCTATGGCTCCTGGACCCTCTTGGGTGTGTTTTTATCTTTAGTGCTGATTCCCACCTTGCTAGGTCAAATTTTTTTTTTCCTTTTTTAGTGTGCTTTAAGTGAAAGTTTACAGTTCAAGTCAGTTTCTCATACAAAAACGTATGCACACATTTTTATATGACTCTAGTTGCTCTCCCTGTAATGTGACAGCATACTCCTCCTCTCCATCCTGTATTTCCCATGTCCATTCAGCTATCTCCTGTCCCCCTCTGCCTTCTCATCTCTCCTCTGAACAGGAGCTGCCCACAAAGTCTCATGTGTCTATTTGAGCCAAGATGAGCTCTCCTCACCAGTATCATTTTATGTCTTATAGTCCAGTCTAATCTTTGTCTAACGAGTTGGCTTCTGGAATGGTTTTAGTTTTGGGCTAATAGAGAGTCTGGGGGCCATGTCTTCTCGGGTCCCTCCAGGCTCAGTCAGACCATTAAGTCTGGTCTTTTCACTAGAATTTGAGATCTGCATCCCACTTTTCTCCTGCTCTATTAGGGACTCTCTGTCGTGCTTCCTGTCAGGACAGTCATTGGTGGTAGCCAGGTACCATTTAGTTCTTCTGGTCTCAGGCTGATGTAGTCTCTGGTTTATGTAGCACTTTTGTCTCTTGGGCTCATATTTTCCTTGTGTCTTTGGCGTTCTTCATCCTCCTTTGCTCCAGGTGGATTGAGACCCATTGATGGCCGCTTACTAGCTTTCAAGACCCCAGACACCACTCACCAAAGTGGGATGCAGAACGTTTTCTTAATAAACTTTGTTATGCCAATTGACCTAGATGTCCTCTGAAAGCATGGTCCCCAGACCCCTGCCCCTACTACTCTGTCCCTCAAAGTGTTTGGTTGCATTCAGGAAACTTCTTAGCTTTTGGTTTAGCCCAGTTGTGCTGACATCCCCTGTATTGTGTGTTGTCCTTCCCTTCACCGAAGACAATTCTTGTCTACTATCTAGTTAGTAAATATCCCTCTCCCTCTCTCCCCACCCTTGTAACCATCAAGGAATGTTTTCTTCTCAAACAGAAATTTTTTTCCTGCATTTGATGTGAACACGACAGTGGTGAAAAATGCTGAGTCTGGCATCCCTGGGTGTCCACAGATCTGTTCCTTTAAATCAAGGCATAGACTTTGTGATGGACCCTCACGTGAAAAAACTCATGGATGTAGACACACAGTCTCTTTGATGAAGGTTCAAATGTCTGGGATTTCATGACCAAACATTCAATTCACTGAATAAAAAAAATCTTTTGGATCTAAGATTCTGGGGCCTGTTTCAAATTCAGGCCTGTTTGTAACTCTAAGCTGTTTATCTTCTGACTTTGTCTTCTGTGTCTCTCTTGCCCCTGGTTATAACAAGATTTTCCTATCAAAATAAAAGCGTTTGAGTTTTTCCAAATAGATGAGAGATGTTTTCTGACTGTTAGGTTCTATGTTTTTTTTTTTTTTACCATTTATGGCTGAATGGGCACAAACTGCCAAAGACTAAAAGCCAGCTGATTTACGGAGTCGATCATTAAAGAATATATACTTATATTCGGGGGTCGGAAGTCTCCACATGGATAATAACAGAAAAGCTTCCAAATTTAGCTACCATCGTGGTCAAACTGACTGTTCCATTGTGCTTCTATACATTTCCCAGATTTAGCAATTCACGCATGTGGCTAAGAATTATGAGATTACCTTTTCCTTTCAAACTTTCTGGTACAAAGGTAGGCATCCTAGGCTCTGGAATGAAAAAGGGCTATTCCAGTCTTATGTTCTAAAAGAAAATTACCTCTCTAGAACGAAGCTAGTGGGTCAAAGTGACTGGACATTTCTCTCTATTTCCTCATTATCCTCGGAAATCAGCTCAGACCTGATGGTACAATTCAAGCATCTCCACATCAACACTAAAAAGCTTTGTTCTTCATGACTGATTTTTTAAAGTCATAATTCTTAATTTTAATTTATTCATGAATGATGAGAACCACCTCTCAGGTCTTCACCAACAAGCACAGGGAAGGGAGAAGTATGGTCCCACTGCTGGAGTCATTCATTCCAACTCTGGTTATTTACCCAGATAGCAAGCACCCATTACTTCACCTTATCTGGGAAGTCCTGGCCACATGACACCTGGGCGTCTGAGTCAAATAAGCCCATCAGGATCTAGTACAGGAGGGGAGTCTCATACTACCTGGATTTTTGCCAGTAATTCCAAATTAGTTTAAAATCAGCATTTATTCAGCGATCTCTCATAGATGTTATTTTGTCCATGTACATTTTCTACACTATTATTTTACAAAGTAGACTTTATAGGGACTTAAACCATAATATAAATATGATTTTCTAAGTGTAACTACAGTCAGACAAAATAGTCTGCTTTCTACTTATTCTGCCAGGTTTTCATTGCTTTATGTGACATTCGGCATGAAGTCATGTCATACTCAAAGCTAAGCTTTGAGTTCCAGAATTCAGAAACTTTTAATCATGATTTTATCTTACCCTGCACGTTCATTTATTACATTGCATCTACAATGAATCTGTGCACATCAGAGATCCTTCCCTCTGCACTCACTCAATTTATAAAGCATGTTTATAGCAATAAGATTTTCATGCATCTTTTCTATTAAAAAAATCAAAATGTTTTATGAACTTAAAATAGATAAGCTACAAGAAGGGCAAAAATTTTAACAACCCTTCTGAATGAAGAAAATATTTTCAAAACTTTTGTATCACCTCCAGAGCTAACAGTACTATGATGTGCAGAAATCTGTTGATAGTTTCACCAGGAGCATTCCTTCTATTGAAAGTCAAAGTTTGTGAAGATACAGGCCTGACGTAAATGTTGCAACCTTATTGTCAGCAATGCTTGATTCTGAGCAGTGGCTATTAGAATGGCACAAGTAACTGCATATATACATATAAATGTGCATACGTACTCTAAAATTATTATTACTTTCGAAAATATACACACACACACCCCCCACCACATCTCCATTCTCCCCGCCCTTGCTTGGCTTTTTTGGGCATACTGCTGTATCCTGCTGAGTTGAAGCAGGAAACCCGAGTATATATTATTAAATAAGGATAGCTGAGTGGCTTGCTTAAGGTTAAGCAGTGGTGAAATTAAGAAACCATTCAGGAGTCCTGTTTCCCAGTCTCCTATTCTCATTATAAATATTATTTTCTGTTTTATAGTCAACATGCATTTTCAAGGCTATTCTTAGATATTTTGGTTTAATCAAAGTTTCATAGGACATGAAGGAGAGATAAAACACAAGCAATCCTTTCTTATTGAATTAATTTCATTTTTGTCTTTTGCACTGCCAGCTATCAAGGCTGTCGAATAAACTGGTTTTGATTCATAAATAATAGTTCCATTATATCTACTGTGCCACTCGTCAGAGTACCTGAAATTTTAATTCACTTGTTCAGCTAAATTTCATCCTCAGTTCATGGCCATAAAATTCTTTATTGACAAACTTTCAAACCAACTTTGACTCTGAGGTATCTAGTCAACATTTTTCTTCTGTGTGGATATTAGTTTATTGAATAAGTGGCATCTGTTTTCCTCCACATCACTAGCAGAGTAGGTATTTCCTTTTGACAGCTTAGCAGGATTTATGGGTTTGCATGCTCTGAAGAAAAACACTACTAAGCAAAAAATTCCAATTCATTACCTCTTTCTACTTAATTAAGTTCATACCCACGGCACACTGGAGGTGAACCCTGAAACGGCCATGACAGCAGCAGAGCAGCAAGCTATATTATCTTTGGAAGACAGAGAGGATTCTAATTATCCTGACCTCATTTTTCCGTCTATGATATTCATAAATGTTCCTCCCATTTTGCTCCCCTTTAGACTTAGAACTGTCTAGAAAGCAAGTACAGATTCCTTGTCTGCAGTCACCAGCCCATTCACGCAGCTCTAGTAACAGTGAAGTTGAGCAATGCCCCAGTGTTACTCTCGGACCTTCCATAACACACACACCTTTCATCACAGGGTCTTCCCAGGGGTGCATCTGGAGGAGGCAACTGGAAGCTGGCTGGAAGGCAAGCAGTGGGTCTCACTAAGCAAACACCCTGGGAGCAGTAGGGGTCAGACTTTACCTGTCGGGGTTCTGAGTACACACGTGCATCTGTAAGAGGATCCGCTGTGTGAAAGTCTTAAAGCACTGGCCACATTTCCAAAGATGCCAGTCACTGAACTCTGAGTGGAGCTGGCTTGTGGAAGTCGGGCTTGCAAGAACTCGCTGGTTTTTCACGTTGATTTGGTTAAATCCTGATTCGATGGGCCCAGACTTATCCAGGAGAGAGAAGTTCCTGCTGCACGGAGTCTGCGGGAAAACGACGGAGCGCTGCTGCGTGGCCGGGGACAGTTTGCTGCCCTTGTTGAAGGACTGCAGGGAGTCTTGTCTGCACATGGCTTCCATGACCGTTGAAGGGACATTTACTAGGAGAACAGCAATATTTTTAGAAGATCAGTTTTACTAGCCCTTAAAGTAAGAAAAATAACATGCATTTAAAAAAAAATTCCTTTAAGTCAACATTTTTAAAACTTGTTTTTCTGGACTCAGAATTAACGTAATAACACACAGCTTGATGATTATTATCACAAATTAATATGTCAATCAATGCCTATCTATTTGGCATTAGGATTGATCTGACATGATCTTTGCCTTCACGGAGTTCACCTAAGACCTGAGACATATAAGACTCCATAATGAGGCTCCACATTGCACCTTGGGTCTGATGGGCACTCAGATGGAGGCACAGTAATGGGGTAGTAAGCAGGGAGGGTTTCCCCAGAAGGTAGCCTTGAGCAGCACAGAAAAGGTGAGTTCAACTTGGCTACATGAAGGATTTAGGCCTTCCACCAGACCTTGCCAGCACACAACAGGTATTCAAGGAAAGCTGGCTGCAGAAATGAAGGGAACAATATGAAAGACAACTGGAGACAGGAATAGTCTGGCATGCTGAGGGAATAACAGGGAGACAGGCTGACCCAGCAGGGGAGAGGTTCTTGACACTGTGGGAATAAGAAGAGTATAGGGGTGGGCAGGCCTTAAAAAAAAAAAAAAGCTTTAAAAGTCCAAAAACATAAACTGATAAAAAGACTTTAGTCCTAGGAAACAGACATAGACTGTTCCTGAGCAAAGGACTAGCATGAAAGAAGAATCTGTGCAGAGCGGGCCAGAATGAGGTATGTCTTAGAAGCAGGGTGCACAGTGGATGAGGTAAGTGTGGGAACCTACAAGGTACGGTGCTTGCAACTCAGGCTTAGTTTTGAACCCTGACTCTGTCTTTTATTAGCTGAGTGATTAGTCAAGTTATTAATCTCTGTGTACCTCAGTTTTCTCACCTGTAAAATGGGGACAGTGGTAGTAATAATTACAAAAATAAAGCAGCATGGCCTAGTGGTTGAGATGTCTTAGATTTTACCCAGCTCCACTATTTATTAGTCTTGCTACTACAGGGAATTATGGAACATATCTATACTTGACACCGTCCTTGGTAAAATGTAAAATGATGGCTCTAAGGATTAAATGAGATAATGCATAGATAACATGTAGCAAAGAGCTTGGCCCATGGTTGACACAAAATAGATGTTGAGCTCCATGACCCCTGGTTTCCTTATCTTTAAATCCCTTTTCTGAGATTTAAATGAGGTGACAAAATGCTCATTATAGGGCCTACATGAGCAGTAGCCACCATTTCCATAATAGGACAGGAGACTGGAATGGAGGGAAATGGACCTAAACTGGGTTGATGGCAGTGGAGAAGGAACTAGAAGCATGAAACAATTTTGATAAGGAAAATCGAATATACTTGAAAACTGATTTTCTTCTTCTAAAGTTGTTATTGGATTAATAATACTATCAAGTGTTCACTGGTTATCCATAGGTCCAGGGATGATTAAAACCCAATACACTTAAAAATTACTGTTCTTTTAAAAAGTTAACCACTGTGTCAGGAAAATGTATTTATTGCTCATTTCAAGGGTCAGAGAATTTAAAAGTTACAGAGCGGTCAAGAGAAGGAAATTTGAGACCAAAAAATTTTTTAAAGGATGATTGGCAAAAAGACTGGTGACCTAAGAAACAAAATGAGGCTGTTCGTCAGTGGTTCACGGCCACACGGAGGGATGAACTGGGAGCTCTCCTCCTGCCCTGCTACAGACCACTGTGAAGATTCTTACGGAGTGTGAAGACACAAGTGTCCTCAACTGTGAAAAGGGAATGGTACAGGAACACGACTCCAGGGTGCACTGTGCTTGAGTGGACCGGTAGATGCCATGTGTGGGGGCACAGGAGGGTTAAGTTCCTGCCATTACTGGTATTAGCTGGGCAATCCTAGACAAGTTATTCAGTCTGTGTGCCTCAGTTTTCCCATCTGTAAAATGGGGACAGTGGTAGTCATAAAAATAAGTATGGCCTAGTGGCAACATGGCATACCACCACTACAGTATGCTCTTCTTCTCAGAAAGCATTGGGTACAAATAATCACATGTATTAAATGGATCCAATAAAAAGAAAGGCTGTGCCCACAGGGCACTGTCAGCCTGGCACATCCTGTCTTTGGAAGAAAAAACAAAGCATGCGAATCAGTCCTGGAAGGAGCCTAGAGATGTTTAATCAGCAGTTCTTAACCCTGACTGCACGATAGACTTACTGGGGAGAATTTTTTCTTAAAAATTAAAGAATTTCTCAATAAGGCCTGGGCATCTGCATTTTAAAAGTTCCCCAAGTCCTTCTAATGTGCAATCAGGGTTGAGAACCACTGATCTAATCCAGCCCTCTCTTCCTACAGATGAAAAAAGCTAAGGCCCAAAGAGGTCCAGGAACTTGTCCAGGGTCACACATTCAAGCAAGGACAGAGCCAGGCTAGACACTATAGCTTTCTGACTTCTAGGGCAGTGTTTTCTGACCATGCTCCTGTGAATCTACCCATCAGTTGTATTTCAAAAAGAACATGGACATTTTACAGCTAGTAGAGTTTGTATATATATAGTCTACTCTGTCCTATAGGGTCGATATGAATCGGAATTGACTCAGTGGCAACAGGTTTTATGTATGCATATGTGTGTGTGTGCTTGTGTGTATGTATATATATGTAAGAGCCCTGGTGGTAAAGCAGTTAAGAGCTCAGGCTGCTAACCAAAAAAGGTCAGCAGTTTGAATCTACCAGCCACTCCTTGGAAGCCCTATGGGGCAGGTCTACACTGTCCTATAGGGTGGCTATAAGTCAGAATCGACTTGATGGCACACAACAACAACATATATATATATGTATATGCATATACGCTTAGGTATAGTTGTTGTTAGGTGCTGTCAAGTAGGTTCCAACTCAGCAACCCTATAGGACAGAGTAGAACTGCCCCATAGGATTTCCAAAGCTGTAAATCTGTATGGAAGCAGACTGCCACATTTTTCTCTCACGGAGCAGCTGGTAGGTTCAAATCGCTGACCTTCTGGTTAGCAGTGCTTTAACCACTATGCCGTCAGGGCTTATATCTATATACACACACACATACATATAAATAACATACACAAACATGTATACATGTTACATTTACATACAAGTTATACATATGTATATGTACATGGAGTCCCTGAGTGGTGTGAACAGTTAACTCATTCAGTTGCTAACTGAAAGGCTGGAGGTTCAAGTCCGCCCAGAGATGAAACGGAAAAGAAGGCCTGGCAATCTACTTCTGAAAAATCAGCCACTGAAAACCCTGTGTGGATTCTGCTCTGTTCTACTCTGACACACATATGGTCTCCATGAATCGGAGTTGACTCAATAGCAACTGGATGTACATATACATATATACACGTTCACATATATGTTTTATATGTTTATATTTTATTTATAAATATGTACAATTTTGACTTCTGGGGCATACGTGTATAATCAATATGGAATTTGTGAACATTTACTATTATTTTTTTTAATTGAACTTTGGATGAAGGACTACAGAACAACCTAGTTTCTCATCAAACAGTGTGAACATTTTTTAGACTTTCAAAAAATATTTTATTTCACACCAATTTTAGTTTTTTAAATAGGTAATGAAAGATAAGGAGGAAGGCTTTACCATATTTTGGCACTTTTTAAATAAAAAAATAAAAACAGCAGCATTGGCAGAGCTCAGGGTAGAACTCTGTTTAGCCCTTTGTAACTAATTCGAAGAGGCAAAGCACAGGAAAACCTACAAACTTTCAGGTGACACTAAGCTCTTGTGGTTGGGAAATGCTGGACAAACAGGAAGGAATGCACTGGAGAATGAAGATGTCATCCACATGCATGAGAAAGAGCAAAACTGGCCAGAGCTTCACCGCTGAGAAGAGGATTAAAATGCACTTGAGAGGAAAATAACTATACTAAGTATAGGTTCTAGATTCTACTTTCTCCCTTATGCTCCTGGAAAGTAATCTAGTAAATGAATTTTTTAAAATTGCTAAGGTCACATTACCTTGATATCAAACAAAAGAATTTGGGCCAACGATTTTTTTGTAAGTTTAATGATCACTGTCAAAATGATAATAAAGAAAAAAAATACAAATATGCATAATAATTCAGGATACATGGGATCTGGGTTAATGATAATGACAACAATAATATTTAGGCAATGAGAATGGGGATGGTTAGAATAAAATTAGTTTTATTACTTTCCTCTCTGAGACACCACACAACAAATACATCTTCCAGCTATGGGCAGCAACATCTGCACTCTAGATTCTACTTTTGCCATGATCCTTTATTATACTTGTGAATAAATTCAATCCTACCAAATCCTATCATTTAGGGAGAAGAAAAAATGAGAATAGGATTAGATTTTTCTTACAAAAGTAACCATTTTGATCTTCAAATGACCCTGCAGAACTTCTACAGGGTTCTAGAGGTCTAAAAGGTAAAACTTTTCAAAGCAGGACTTAAAAGAAACGAAAGATTATTCTTCTTAAGTATCAGCCTCATTGGCCATGACAATCAAAACTATTAACAAAGGGGGTCAGAAGCTGGCCAAATGGACACGAAAATATAGAGTGGAAAGGAGGAGTGTGCTGTCTCATTAGGAGGAGAGCAACTGGGAGTATACAGCAAGGTGTGTATAAATTTTTGTATGAGAGACTGACTTGATTTGTAAACTTTCACTTAAACCACACACACACACACACACAAAATACTAACAAAACTCAGGAAATGACCAGAGTGGGGATAAGGAATGAAACAGAAAACACTATATTGTCCCAACTCAAGAGAGACAATACAGACAGCTTCAAAAGGCCCAGAGATGGCTAACTAAAAATGTTTAAAAAGACCAAGTGTTTTCTACGTGAAGAGACATTTTGAACTAGTAAAATCTCTTTGTGTAAAGACAAAGATTAAAGGGAAGGGATAAATTCTCAAAGCCTTGAGCTCATCAAATCCTGGACAATTAAAACATTGACAGAGGCAAACTCAGCATCAACAAAACTAAATGCTATTTTAACTCCTCTGGCCATTCATTCAGTTCTCAAATACTTACTGAGCATCTATTACATGCCTGACCCTGTTCTAGGTGCTGTGGGTACAAGGTTAACAAGAAAGACAGTCCCTGCCCTCATGCCACTTAAACTCTAGTAGTGGGAGAGACGGATATTGAACATATGTTTTTACAGAAAAGATTGACTCAGTTTCATTAAAATATAAAATTCCACTAATTTTAGATGAAGTTTAATTTTAGATAAAGTCACACCATTGTAACTGTGTCACCAGTCACTGTAAGACATCTGCCAATTTCAGAAAAATTAAAACGTGAAAAATATTCTCCTTGCGTATCTCACGTGGCACTACAACGTCTTGGGTATTGTAGTTGCATGTTTGACTTCTAGATCCAATTCCTTGAGCACAAGGACCGAGTTTTTGTATCCCACCACAATGCTTCCCATAGGGTCTTGCATACTGATGTTCAGTACCCTTGTAGGACTGAGCTATGCTATAATCTCCTCAAACAACACATGTATAAAGCTTAAAGTATGGCCTTCTTTACCCTGGGACTGGTTTCTCATGGTTGGTGGGATGGTAGGGGTGAGGGGCGCTTTACAGAGGTGCCCCTTTTTATTTTGTGCCTTTAAAATCAAATGGAAAAGGCAGGCCTCATCGAGGCTGGGTTTACTCCGGTGCAGCAACTCCTGTGAAGCCATCAAGTTTCACATTCTGCTACCTCAGCTTCATATGCTGAGACAGAAAAAGCAGCAGGAAGACTTGTTTAACATTTATTCCCAGGTTTTTTTTTAATTTCCTCTGAAATGAATATGAATACACCATGGTCTTTACACTCTGCAGGAGCTAATCCCCCACTGGAAGCTTTGGGGAATCTCATTCCTTCTTGCGGATGCAATCTGTCGACACAGGCGCTCCTTCAGGTTCTTTTGAAAGGCCCACAGTGGACGGAGTGGCTCTCTTTGGAGCTCTATTACATTTATAACTATGATTTTTTTTAAAGAAAATAACATAGGAATTGCTTCCAGAACCCAAACGCCTGTGAAACGCTGTCTTCTCTTTGAGTCAAGGCGGCTTTCAATGGCTTGTCCAGGGAGCGAGTGGGCAGACGGCCTCACAGCCGCTGACGGAGGGGGGCAGCGGCTGAAGCCTGAACCCGCTGCCTGCACACACGCTCAATAGGAAATGTGTACTTTCAATGTTGAAAGAACCACGGGAAGAAACTTATATTTTTATAAATGAAAGTGCTTAATAAGTATTTTTCACCAAGCACAATCATATTCTCCTTGAAAATCTTGGTCTGTGTATCAATTTCATTAACAAAGAAAAATTTGGCTGAAATATTTAATTCCTTCCAATAATGGCAGTAAAAATTCTGAATAATTAGTGATGACTGCACAACATGATGAATGTAATTAACGTCACTCAATGTACATATAAAAGTGACTGAAATGGTTTGTTACATGTATTTCGTGACAATAAAAAAAAATTTTAATTCTCAATATTTATCCAGTGAGCTTTGTTTACTGTGTGCATAGCACTATAAGGAAGCTCTGTGGAGGCATTTTATCAAATAAGTCTTTGATCTCCAGAAGCTTTTTTTTTTAAGGTAACTGAAGCCGCCCTGCTGGCGCAGTGGTTAAGCACTCAGCTGCTAACCAAGAGGCTGGTGGTTTGAACCCACCAGCTGCTCCATGGGAGAAAAAGGTGGCAGTCTGCTCCCATAAAGATTAACTGTTGCCATGGAGTCAATTCCAAACCGGAGCATATAGGACAGAGTAGATCTGCCCTATAAGGTTTCCAAGGAGCGGTTGGTGGATTCACACTGCTGACCTTTTGTTTAGCAGCTAAATCATTTAACCACTGCACCATCAGGGTTCCTGCCTTGGAAACCCTACGGGGCAGTTCTACTCAGTCCTATAAGGTCCCTATGAGTCAGAATTGAATTTTTATTTCATGGCAAGCTCAGTGGAATAAAAATTTTCTTAGAAGTGCGAATCTGGTTGAAATGATTTAAATCGTTCAGGGCTGTGGAAGGCTATCTGTTAAATTATCTGCCCAGGCCCTTTCACACATTTGTGCTTTTAAATCACACAAGAGTATTTTCTCAGCACAGAATAAGGAACCCTCATTAGAAAGCATCTCCAGGTCTCTTGGTGAATCATATGGAATGAGAATCCGTCTTAGAGTTAGAGTCACCATCATATATCTCCCCCACACTATCTGATGAAGCTTTCTGCTGCTTTCTTGGGTGGCCAGTCACATGGCAGATGCATGGACTTTGGGACAGGAACGGAAATAAAATTCCAGTAATACCTTAGGGGAAGGACAGATTGTCACTGTTGAGCATTTTAGTCAATGACTTAATTCCCTTTCAGCTTCCCTCAACCCTTACTTAGAGCTCTGTACTGAACGCAAAAGAGTTGCTTACTTTTCCTATTGAATGCACAATACTTCAAAAGCCTCTTGTGGCTTTGTGAATTTTCTTCCAAGGATTTCAGGTGCTAAATGATATGATATATACTCTGGTAGAGCTTATTCAATATTCCAATCAGAAACCTCAAGAATAGGTTGGACTATAAGGGAAAAGAAGGACTGAAAAGAAAACCATATGTTGTTTCAAGAAACTGCGTTTTTAAATGGCACCATGACACCGAACCTGAAGACCAAATGGTGCACTCTTTAACCAATTGTCAGGTGGCTGTGAACAGCACATAGGCCCCCAAATCTTGCACTCCACCCTTCAACCCCTCCTGCCCATGTATTAGCATGAGGTGGAACTGTGCTGTAGATGTGTGACTTCTCCTCCGAGGATCCATGTCCAGGGTAAGAAATACACTCCCTAAGTGACCATTCCTCAGTTTCCATTTCAGACTCATAATTCAGTAAATGGTCATTCCAACCTTCCAGTTCCTCAGACCAAAACCTTGGAGTTATCCTTGACTCCTCTCTTTCCCTCTCACTCAACATTCAACATGTCAGCAAATGCAGTTGACTTTACTTTCAAAAATATATCCAGAATCCAACAACTTCTCACCACGTCTACCACTTCCACACTGATCCAAACCACTATCACCTCTCCCCTGGATTCCTGCAAGAGGCTCTAACTGGATTCCCTGTTCCACCTTCACCCCTTACTCGCTAGTCTCCACTCAGGAGCCGGAGAAATCCTCTTAAAACTTCAGTCAGATTATGTCACTTTTCTCTTCAAAACCCTGCAACAGCCCACCTCCCCGCTGTTACACAGAGTAAAAGCCAGGGTCCTTACAGTGGCTCCTAGGGCCTGAAGAGATCCTATGCCCCCTCATCTCTGAGTTAACTCCTCTCACCTCACTCACTTTCCTCACCCACACCAGCCTTGGTGATGTTCTTGCAACACACCAGGAACATTCTCATCTTGAGGCCTTTACACTTTTAGTCCGGCTGCATGGGACACACTTCTCCCAAATAACCACATGGCTTGCTACGTCACCTCCTTCAAGACTCTGCACAAATGTTACCCTCTAATGTCACCTACCCCGATCACTCTCTAAAACTGCAACTCCCAACTCCTGGCACTTCTTAGCCACCTTCTGTGTTTTATTATCTCTACCATACTCATCACCATCTGACAAGCTACTTATTTGTTTAATCTGTCTCCTTCCACCAGAATTTAATGAGGGCAGGGATTTTTGTCTGTTTTATCCACTATTGTATTTGCAGCACCTAGCAAAGACATTGCCACATAGTAGATGCTCAAAAATATTTGAGCAATGAATGAATATTTGGGCTATGTGCTATTTACATTAGAACTTTAGGTGCCATATATTTACTCCAGACATACCACAACAACTTCAACATACACACCACAACAACTTCTTCAGAGTCTATAGCAAGTTATATTAAAGGAGAAAACAGAGGATCTTATAGCACTTCTGAAATCCTTCTGGATCAGATTCCACACTTTAGCAGATGAGGTCATGCTAAGGTTCCAATGTACAGAAAGGCCCGTGTCAGCAAATCAGTGGGGCTGATATGGATGCTTTTCTACGCGTGAATCTAGATTTACTTTCAGGGGTATGTGGTGGGTGGGGTGGGGCATGGAGTCATTCTGGGCAAGACAGAGCATCCTGGTTTCCATCTCCATATCTGCCTCTAGCACTGACCGCACGCGTTATGTCCAACACTGAGATTTTCTCCTAGGAAAACAGACATTCCTTCAAACAGGGGTATCACTGCAGGACAGAAACTTTCCAATGGAAACTTGGGAAGTAAAAGCAACGTACTATATGTCCAAAGATTCATTTTTTTAATTTGAGATTGGTTTGGGGTTAGGGTAAGATAAAAAAGGAAAGTTGATAGTATTAGGCATTTTGAGGATTTTTTTTTTTTTTAAAGAGATAAGATGGAAAGAAATATCTGATCATCAGCATTTTGATGGGTAATAATATGAGAATTTTTTATTGGAGTTATGTGTGTTTGTGAGAACGTAAGTGGAGAAGCAAAATAACACTTTTTTTCAGAATGAAGCTCTTGCTCTTTCTGTTCCCTCTTCTATAACATAACACCAAATTATCAGCCCATGGGTTAGTCCGTTTGGTGACAAAATAGCACCATTGAAACCAGTGTTTCTCACTGAAGCACATGAAAATTATCTAATTCTGTTCCAAATACTGCAAGTCATTTTATAATATTTCATAAAGAATTGAAAACAAAAAATATAAAGTGGAAGTTGCTGCAAGTTTGCCTTTGCCTCAACATTATTTTTTGAAGGTAATGGTTGCCATAGGAGAAAACTACGTGGTTCTTTCTAGACAGAGAGGTTTAGAAAAACACAAAATCCTCAGTCATATGTCTATGATTTTTACTACCATTTTTCACTGCAGTAACTACTTAGGACGTAGTACACCAATCGACTGGAGGAAGTGTTAACCTTGATGGTATCGTTTTCTCATTGTTTCCTTTTTGGTTTGTTTGCTCATTGTTTCATTTTTGCTTACAGTGTGCCTCCAAGAAGTCTGTACATCCCTTCAGAGCACAAGTTATATCTTATGCTGCTCTCGTAACCCCCTCAGGTGTTGAGCATAGAACCAGACATAGTGTGTAGGTTCTCAGTAATATCAGCGGAAGTAGCTTTGCTGGTAGAGATTGTTTAAAACTATGGCAAAAGGAAAAATGCTACTGTTATTGTGAGTGCGCCAAGAAATTGTGAACAGATGAAAAAGGATTGGTCTGTACAGATTAAGACGCTCTGTTAAAGAGGCAGAAGACATACAGGAAAAAGAAAAGGATGGAACAGACTTGTGCACGTTTGCGTTATGTACCGTAGTGAACCACGTTTCCAGAGTCTCAAGAAAACACTCTTAACAAGGTAGCTATGAAACAGGTATTTCGAGATGTGAATTCAGAGCTAAAATAAATTCTTACAGTTTTCATCCTGGGCAATGCATTGTAAAGGGATCCCAAAGAAAGACGTATAGCTGTCATTGTACCACACCAGAAGCTCGGTACCCCTGGGAATATCTATACAGGCTCGGTAGAATATATTCGACCTATTCAAAACAAAAGAAAACCCGGCTTAGTAATAGATAGGACTCATGCGCCCCCATCCACATTTTTATTGCCCCGGAAAAATTCTGCCCAGCTCCACCTAAACGGTTTCTGTTTATAATAAATCTGCACCCACCTTATTGTCTCCAACAACCAATTAGAGCCTGTAACCCAGTATGATAAACAGCTCAGGGTTTATTTCCACAGTATCCCTCCATAGAACTTCTTAACTCAAGAGAGAGTTATTTGGCCCAAGAGAAAGCAGATGCCAAGAGTTCATTAAAAAAAAAAAAAAAAATCCATCTCACTCTAATGAGAAAATTCTCTCTTGGCAAATGACAGACCCTGGTAGCCCAATGCCATATATAAATAATATATTATTTCTTATTTGAAGGAAAGGCATTAATGCATTCTTGCAAGTTGGCATTGGGGTTTTCCAAATTTGTAATAAAATAAAGCACCTCTGTGATATAAAGCCTGAGAGGAATAAAAATCCTCTCCAATGCCTTTCTTCTAAAGTTTGATACAAGAGAAGAGAAAACCCTCTTATGTGAAATGGATGGAAATTCAATAAACACAAGAGGAGCACTTTACTCTGGCTGAAAGATTACACTCTGAAATGATACAGCGGAGGTAACAAGAAATAAACATTTTATAACAGCTTCCGTACTGTAAAGAAAAATCTACAGACCAAAAAAAAAAAAAAAAAAATGAGGAGCCTGTGACTGGTTTTTTCAATGAGGAATTGCTACAAGTATTAGCCTCAAGTTCAAGATAAAAGTGTTTAGGGTTGGTGGGCCTTAAATTTAGCCTTTCTGTAAGGAATTGGCTGTAGCAGGGCAATTTGTTTCTTGTATAACACTGCAGACATAAGGCGAATCCTTTGCCACATTTTTCATGGCAGTGAGATATGCACTTGTCAACATATTTTGTCACCATAAAGTGGCTCTTGGCAATAGGATCATAAAGATCGATAAAAAAAAAAAAAAAAAAGAGCAGATTCTCAATATTTTACTTGCAGCTGCAAAATTTCATTTATCTTGTTATTTTCCTTACTTGCTGCCATTCTGTCTCACGAGGGCACTGCTAGCTAAGCAGAATGTTTTTCCCAACATTCTATGAATATCTGACAAAAACTCCAGCCAGTTGTCCAGCCCTCGCTTACCCTTCCTCCCTCCACATTTCCAAGAGCTGTGCATTTTATTAATTCTTTCCACTGCTACATAAAAAAATCAAAATTGGAGCCGGGCTATAAATCACTGGCATCTCCTAACTTGAGAAAAATTGAGTCTACTTTGTACTTCACCCTTGTAACATTTCATCTCTCGGCTTGGCTTCCCTTAATATAAACACAGCGCCCAGCAAATGAATGTGCTAAAACCAAATTACACACTTTGCCGCTGAAAGAGCGGAACTGTTTTTGAGCAATGGGTGGTCTTCTGAGGCACAGAGTAGGCCGAAAGGGGGAAAAAAAATGTGTAAGCGTACACCGTTTCTTACAAGCAGGCAGAGCTTCCAAAACTCGCAGAAATCTCTGCATGTTGAAGCACATCAAAGGGATTTTTCCCTTTTCAGATAATATTTCCTTTGCTGACATGTATTTAGTATTGTGGTTGGATGACTCATAAAGATAGCTTCATGGCGTCCCAACGCAGTTGAAGCAGAACACATGCCAACAAACATTATTGTCAGCCTCAAAATAAAAACAAAACGTTCAGCTAAGGGTCAATCAATCAAGGGTGCTTTGAAGAAAATTCCATTTAGATATTACAAATCATAACAGAATGAATTTAAACCAGCTGACTTTTTGTGAAGAGGACATTCATGTACAATAAAAATTAGGCTGGCTCTTCAGGGTCCAACTTTTCTATTTTCTTACTCTTGGACGTGGTCACTGGTGATGGATGCCAGTTTTCTAAATTGTGTTTTTGTAGTTCACTTTATAAAGGTTTGAAGTAATCGAAAACAGATCAGCAGAAAAGAACTCGAAGTTTAAGCGCTATCATGAAAGAGAAGTTGTAAAAGCCACTTAATATTGACAGATATGTAATGGCTGACTCATGCCTACCTTTCTCTTAGGGTTTTCTTGTTTTCCCGAATCCAGAATTTGCCTGGAGTGTTCCCTGAGCACTCATTACAAAAGAAGAACCAGCCAAACTATCTCTCCTTGAATGGACAAGCACAATCTTTACTTATTTTCTAGCTCAGAGCTTTATAAAAACTTCAAGACCGAAATGCAGCTGCAGCAAAGGTGAATAAGGCCCGAACCCAGCAGCATAACTAAATACCGTCTTATACTATTACATTTAAACCATTATTTTAATGAAATGAAAGTGCAGAGGAAACCAAGGCTGTGAGTCACAAGCTGCTCAGATATGTTACTTTTGAATCGGAGCCCTTGGATAGCAAGCCAGATTTGTACAGCTTTTAACCTATAAGGGGGAGAACTTTTTTTTTTTTAAGCTTCAGTTTTAAAAACCAAAAAAAGGAAAGGAAAATAAATAGCCATAGGCGAGATTCCAAGTGGCCGAGCACAGGGCCTTCTGCTTTGATGTGTCTGTGGTCCCTAATAAAGCTAAACAGTTGCTTCTTATTCTAAAGGGAACACGGCTGTTTATAACTGAGGTCATATATTTATACGGCACATGTTTTCGAGGGATTTTGAAAAAAAGAAGGCTCAGTGGTAGGGCTTTTTTTTTTCCCCCCTATTTGATTTGTTTGTGCCCTCTCATCTCCACTCTACCCTTCTCTGGCTGTAAGTGAAAATGTTTGACCAACAGGTGCATCGAGCAGATGTGGCTTAGCACATTAGAGCTCATCTTGCTTCTCAGCTCCCGAGAGGCCTCTGTACCTGACTCTGACAAACAGGGGTAGCTCCACCATGTCTTTGTTACCCTTTGTCCAACCACCTCAGGAAACTGGGAGCTTCTTTGTGGTCTGGAACCACCTCATCACCTGAAACATATCCTGAATTGTTAAAGGGCCAAAACTAAATGCTCTGGCACCTTCTGGGAGAGCAGGAGAGGTGGGCCATCTTGGGCAGGTTAAGAGCTCTTGTTTCCCATGCCTCTATGCAAATGAAGCTGTTCCCACTGGGAGACAACCTGAAGGTGCCTGAATGCAAGGGACCGCAGGCTGAATCTCTGAACTTCTCCTTGATCTGTGTGTACACATCTGCTGAAGGGAAACACTCCAAATTAGTGGGTGTGCCAGGCTCATTCAGACCACAGTGGCACCATGATATTGTAGTAACTTTACCATGTGCGCTGAGTGAAAGAGGCCTTCTGCTAGCACCCTTATTTATTCCTGAATTCTCGAGAAGTTACAGTCGCAAGGAGGTTTCAGAAATCTAGCAAAAAAAAAAAAAAAAGGTTTTTTTTTTTGCCAGTCCTTTTAGAGTTCTGCAGGATTTTTTTCAAAACTAGCAGCAAGCCTGAATTCGTATATGCAAGCCAAAGGGCTCCAGCTGTGTAAGTGTAAATCAAGATATACTTTACCTGTACTGAACTACTGTTAGATTCTGTTCTCCGCAGTGCCTTGCACATCGGATATACCTCATCCAGCTCGACTTACTAGGTTCCCCACCATCAATAAAGTGCTGTAGTGTCCCATCTTGGTCATATATCTAGAGAAGAGGTCAGAAGGTCAAGTAGTTAGAACGAATCATCAGCAATCATTCTCCCTGCTTCCCTTGGTGTCTTTACGTGTCGGCTGCAGAAATTTATTGCCCTTAACGTTTGCCAGTGCTTATCGATGCTTGTGGAAACTCAACTGGAATAACAAGAAAATATTTTTTGGTGATGCAAGTTGATCGTGTTTTTCTTATCGAGCCAATCTTTCCTGCACTAAACACATTCGTGGTATCTCAAGGATGTGACCATGTTTCCCAAAGAATATTTAACCTATTTTGACAGGCTAGTCTTAAGTAATGAGCTGCTGGATAAACAAAGCAAGCTGAAAGGAGAGGCCCCATTGACATTGTTGGAACTTCCACATAAGAGTCCCCCAGGCTCAAACACATGGCTGTTTGACAGCATTCTGGAGGCAGTCAACGTCTGTTCAACAAGCCAGGTGACACTATGAAGCTGTAAAGAACTGGTGATACAAACTCTGATTAGGATAAAATAAATGGGCTCTCACCTCACAGAAGATGTAGGGCTTCAGCTGTCAGGACCTGAAACTATTAGGAGAGGAGTCATCAAAAAAGAGAGACCCTCGAAAAGGGGAGGAAAAAAAGTAGCTGTTTCTTATGGATTCTAAATTTCTTAACTGAAGTTGTTCTAATAATTATAGTCTTAGATGGACTCAAGCAGATTTTCTTTCGAGATAGCATTCAAGAACATGAAATCAGTTTCCAATCTGGCAAAACAACTAGCTAGCCAAACAAACGTGGAATCAGTGCTAGCAGCAAAGGAAACAGCTTCCCCTTCTGGAAGCCAGTTCAGATCCAGGACACTTCTGGGGATGTGGTAGCTAGAGGAGCAGGAGATGTGGGGTACACATCTGCAGCAATTCTAGAAGTCATCCTGAGTCTTGGGGGCATCCAGGATGTAAGGGGCAGTTAAAAGTGTCTCTTAGGAGGACAATTCTCAGAAGGACCATGGTGCAACTGGATCTTTTCAATTAAAATCAGCAATGGGGCACTGCCTCTAAAGCATCCTGAAAAATAATATGTCTCTCACTCATGAAAGTCTTACAAAGGTCCTTACTGGTTACATTTAGGACTTAAAATTTATATATATATATATATATATATATATATATATATATATATATATATATATATATATATAAAGACAAACCCTTTGCTGTCGAGTCGATTCCAACTCATAGCAACCCTATAGGATAGAGTAGAACTGCCACAGTAGTTTCCAAGGAACGCCTGTGGATTTGAACCGCCGACATTTTGGTTAGCTGCCGTAGCTCTTAACCACCAGGGTTTCTGAAATTAATATAGTCATTCATATTAATTTAGTTCAGTATTTCTATTCTGAGGGCCAAAAGGCTTGGTGATGACAGTTTCTTTTTACTATCACCAGTCATTTTGAAACAGCTGAAGAGTTTTTTTTTTCCCCTTTGAACTCATTCTTTTCCACCCCCAGCCTTTCCACCAACCCCCACAAATAAGACAAACATTAATCTAATAAGGACAATTGTTTGAGAAGTTAGGACAGGGTAAACAAGCCCCAGTGATCACAGAAGATAATCAATTTAGCCTGAGAAGAATGAAAAGATTCCTAGATTACTTTTTTATTCCTAGATTATATTACATCAAAGGCTAATGACCTCTTTAAATTCTTAGTTTTTGGAAGATGGCAGAGAATGGAAACATTTAATGTGGTAGATACATCTGCTCCATGAGCAATCTAATGAGAGATGTCATATTTATGTTAGATTATGCTATGATTTTTTTTTTTTTAGGAAGCTGGTTAAGATTCAAAGTCACAACCCTGAGTCTGCTGCTGACAGCACATGTGACACTGAACAAAGCCATTAGGTTCCCTTTAACACCACTGTTTATCTATAATGGAGCCAAAAATGTCAATGACCCAGACCCTTGTCATGTCCCTCCCCTGTGTACAAACCTTCCATGAAGACTGCTGGTGAAAACAGTTACGAAACATTTTGAGAAGTACACACAACAATCCTCCTCTGTGCTTCTTGCTGACATTCCCAACGGCAAGTAAAAACTCTCTAGTACTCACACATTTTTTTAGTACTCATATGTAGTGGGTGCCACCTTATGTGTTAGCTTGTCTGAGCACCAGCCAGTAGCCTGTCAGTCTTTAAAATCAGTATAAAAAGCATTTCCTCCTACACTTTCATTTCAGCAATAATCTCCTTAAGTGAGTGTACTGTGACTAGAATGAAAACTATCTTTTTTGCCTGCCTCATATGAACTGCTACTTGCTTTGAGGAAAAGTAGATGGCTATTCATAAGGCTTTGTTTCAAGTATCACACCATGTAGCATATTGTGTGAGGCTGGGCATCTCTGGCCTCAGTTCATACTAATACTACTATATTTCACCTGACACTGTAAAGAGAATCCCATGCACCTACTGAGACCTGAAAACGACACACCCAATCACACCCAACTACACACATTCGACCTTGATACTGCTCTCTCCCGCAGTCCCCAAAGCCTAGCCATCACCAAACCCAGTTGAATTTGCCTCCTAAATACTTTCTGGGTGCACCTCTATCTCTCCCTCTCCATGTTGCCATCCTAGCCCAAATCAGCTTCTTTTCACACCTGAAGTATGGCAATAGCCTCTGAACTGATCTCCCTGCAGCCTTTCTGAGCACCTCCAACCTGTTGTCTAAACTGGAGCCAGAATGATCTTTCAAAACACAGATCTGATTATATCTGTTTCACCCAACTCCCACCCCCCAGAAATATCTAAAAGCTTCATAAATGTCAAGAAGTAACAACTGTATCTATCCACAGCATGTGGAATTCCTTCAAGGGGACTCATCACGCTAATGTGGCCAGCACCTCCTACCAAAGTTCTTCAGGGAGGCTGAAACACTGTGCCTACGCATTGGGTTCAAGACAAGACTTAGCACATTCTGGTCTGTGCTGTTACGAGTTAACAGTTATCGTATTTTTACACAAATAACGAGTGCCTTCTACGTTTGTTTGCCAACTGTGCCCTCCCCACAAAGTATTTTTATAAGTGAGCTATGCTATTTTTTTTTTTTTTACAGCAACATGTAAAAAAAATTGACATAGCAGTGCTTTCAAAAACACCTTGTGGGGGAGGATTCAGTTGGTAAACAAACCTAGAAGGTGTGTGTTTACATAAAAACCAGTAACTTCAGTGTTTCTTAAAAGAGCCACAAAGGACCAGAAAGCTCTGCTTCCTGTTTCTGTTTATTTCTCTAGTATAAAACCAAAAAAAAAAAAAAAAGCCCACTGCCGTCAAGTCAATTCCGACTCATAGCGAGTGACCCTATAGGGCAGAATAGAACTGCCCCGTAGAGTTTTCAAGGAGCGCATGGTGGATTAGAACTGCTGAGCTTTTGATTAGCAGCTGTAGTGCTTAACCACTGCACCACCAGGTTTCCTCCTCTAGTATACCTAAACCAAACCAAACCCAGTGCATCGAGTCAATTCCAACCCATAGCGACCCTATAGGACAGAACAGAACTGCCCCATAGACTTTCCAAAGAGCGCCTGGCAGATTTGAACTGCTGACCCTTTGGTTAGCAGCCGTAGCACTTAACCACTATGCCACCAGGGTTTCCTCATCTAGTTTAAGAGGATAAAATTTGGGCAAACAAGATACTCAAATTCGAGTGATAAATAGGAACTGAAGATCTCTCAGAAAAGCTCTAGGGACTAATTTGGGCCCTATCATTATTCTCCATCATTAGCTCAACTTTAGTTTACATTTAAGAGCTCAGTTAAAAAGAAAAAAAAAAAAGATGGAGCCCTGGGTGGTACAAGTGGTTAAGCACTCAACAACTACTTACAGAAAGGTTGGAGGTTTGAGCCCACCCAGAGGTCCCTAGGAAGAAAATCTGCAATGTGCTTCCAAAAGATCACAGCCTTGAAAATCCTATGAAACACAGTTCTACTGTGACACGCATGGGGTCGCCGCGATCAGAATAGACTTAATGGTAACTGGTTTGTTTTTTATTTATTTTTTTAATGGGGGGAAAATTAAAATCCAGTATGTTACTTAACTGTTCAAGAACAACTATACTTATGTCTATCTACAAATACCAGACAAGAAGCTGATATGCTTCCTGGAGAGAAGGAACTATGAGTGGAGAAATGTTTCAACGGATTTCAGTCTAGAGTAGCAGCAACAATTTTAAGTTCAGGAGGTTGTTTTTAGAGGTTGCCTTAACAATTATGTTTGTGTGACACTAAAACCAAATTTTTAAGTTAGATACCTGATAAGTCTAAAAAAAACTTAAGGAATTTAAGGAGATAAACTAATGCCAAGACCAAGAGTTATTTTGTTTTCACTATCTTTCAACGGATTTAAAATAAGCAGAAAAATATCCCAGATTATGTGCAAAGTGTTTAGACAAGCCCCCTCTCAGGATCTGTGAAAATGTTATTCATTCAAGTAACGAGAATGAAGGCAAGAGAGTTAAATTTAGATTATGAAAAAAGATTCAATCTGAAAGTACACTTAAATACAAGCAAAGTTTTGCTGAAAACGATGCCTTTTCTTCTGAATGAACATGCACAACAAAGTTTTAATATTTGCTTTGTTTTTCTCAAAGAAAGCCAAAAAAATGAACATTTGTGGGGTCAGGGAAGTACATGTGAAGAGAAACACAGGGCACTTGGCAGGAAAAGGGTTAAATTCTGCAATGGAAAAACCCTCAAAACTGTAGAAAATATAATTGGCAAATTTGTTTTAGAAAAACAAGCCCAGTGTTGCTGAAAGGGAGTGTACAATGGCACAGCCACTTTGGAGAATATTTTGGGAATATCTACATAAAGTTGGTAATGCATAAATCCGGTTAGCCAGTAATTTCATTTCTAGGAAACTACCCCAATGAAACCCTGACACATGTGCCTAAGGAGAAAATTTCAAGGGCATTCATTGTAGCATGTTTTTGCAAGAGCAAACAATTAGAAATAACTGAAAGATCTATCATAAAATAAAAGAGTATAAAACACTTAAAAGAACAAGACCTACTAGTTTTCAGATCCAGTTGATACAGATAAACTATATAGATCAATATAAACAACAATGCTGGTTGAGAAAAGCAAGTTGCAGACTGATGCATTATGACACCATTTGTTAAAACTCCAAAATATACAAAACAACACACTATTATTATTTTATAATACTGTATATTATAATACAGACATATAGTAAAAATAGATGTATGTAGTAAAATTATAAAAAGACAGATTAGAAGGATTCATGCCAACTTCATAGAGTAGTGGCCTTGGGAGATGGAAATGGGAGGAGAACAAAGGAAACTTAATCTGAATGCTTCTCTTCTTTAAAAAAAAAACTATGAAGCAAATACAGAAAAGTATTAACACATTCAGTTTTGTTTTTGGTGGCCAGTATCTGGGTATCTGCACACTAAATTTTGTGCTTTTTTTTATTTTTATTTTTTTAATAATCAGAGAAAGGGAAATGAAAAGAAAACCTAGCCCTTTATTTCTCTGTAGGCCAGTTTTCGCATGCATTTTGAACACTTAGAAGCTTATTATCTTGCCCCAGGTTAAAAACTACCTCTGTGTTATCCTCCTGGGAAAGTATTTGTAACACGTACCATGCAACATTATCAACCTCTGATTTCTTTTGTGATTGTTGTTGTTGCTATTTTAAACCATCAGTTTTGGTTTGTACTTTCTCTATTATCTTGTATCAATGGGAGGAGACAGATAAGTAACAGGGAAAACGAATTCTTACCTTTTTAAGAGGATTTTTACAGTTTTCAATCCAATAATGTTTGCTGGGATGTCACACATGTGGTTGAGATAATGATCATACAAATTCTTGCTCATTACAAACCATGCATGACATTAACCGAAAACCACTACACGAAAGGTGTTTTATTGCAATATTGGCTATCAGGAAGGGCCGCTCTCTCCCAGGACCGTATTTTCCTAGAACAGAAATCTACTTTAAGCAAGAACAGCAGAAGTAAAATATGCACCAGTGTTCCGGGTTATAAACACTGGTTGTGAGTGGCTTGTCCACCGCTTTGTCATTTATGAATGCTGCTGATCTACATTAACAACAATAACGATCCTACAAACAATGTGAGCCAGTGGACTAACCTGGGCCCATTTTAACTTACTAGCAAGAACACTGTTTTCTGAACGACAGGAATGTGTATATATTGGTAGCTCTGAGCAAACTGTTTCTCTAAGTCAAGATTTGCAAGCTGGTGGCTCTCAGGCTAAATTCAGGCAACAGACCAACTTTGTTTTTTTCCTGCACAGTCTTTCAAAATTTTTGAAATTTTATCTAATTAGATTTCTAAATTCTCTTAAAAAATCAAAAAATTCTGATAATGTTGGGTCCCCAATTCCTGGCAATAATGAACCGAAGCTGAGAAAAACCTCTAAATCAGGCCTAGGTTTTTCCAGTTTTTCACAGCCCCTACCACTCCTCTCCCTATTGTCTCACATACTTCAGCACTTACTTTACCAATTTATTTACCTGCACAGCCTCATTAAGCAATTAAGCCTGTAACTTAGCTCTAAAGAATTTATTGCCACCATTGAAAGTCTGTGCCATCTGAGGGCACTTTCAAGGAAAACTGTTTGAACTGGTAGCCTAGAAATACTATAAACATTCATCATTTTCATGCTGTCCAGAAGCCATCATCTGACCTGAAATCCAAGCTTTTTGTGCTTTTGTTTTGCAGTGAGAGGGAGAGCAAAGAAGAAAGTCCATTTAGCAAAGTTGTTGTTGCTGCTGATAGATGCCATTGAGTCGGTTCCAACTCATGGTGCTACAGAAGGAAACACCACCCAGGCCTGTGCCATGCTCGTGACTATTGTTATGTTTATGCTTGAGTCCATTGTTGCAGCCACTGTGTCAGTCCATCTCCTTGAGGGTCTTCCTCTTTTTGCTGACCCTCTACTTTACCAAGCATGGTGTACCTCTCCAGGGACTGGTTCCTCCTGATAACATGTCCAAAGTATGTGAGACAAAGTCTCGTCATCCTCGCTTCTAAGGAACATTCTGGCTGTACTTCTTCCAAGACAGATTTGTTCGTTCTTTTGGTAGTTCGTGGTATATTCAATATTCTTCACCAACACCACAACTCAAAGGCGTCAATTCTTCTTCAGTCTTCCTTACACACTGTCCAGCTTTCACACGCTATGAAGCAATTGAAAACACCATGGCTTGGGTCAGACACACTTTAGTCCTCAAAGTGACATCTCTGCTTTTGAATGCTTTAAAGAGACCTTTTGTAGCAGATTTGCCCAAAGCAATGTGTTGTTTGATTTGACTGCTGCTTCCATGGGTGTTGACTGTAGATCCAAATAAAATGAAATCTTTGATGACTTCAATCTTTCCTCTGATGTTGCTTATTCGGCCAGTTGTGGGGATTTTTTGAGCAAAAGGATCCCTTTTAATCCACAGAAATCTCAAACGTAATTAAGATATAAAAAGCAGATAAAAAGAAAAACTGGTCTGGTGAAAGAATAAGGGGCTGATGGAGACACCCATAGCTCAGTTAACCCCACCCTTGCTCACTGAGTTACTGGGACGTCTCTAAAGGCTCTTACCTGGTTCATAAAACCAAAGAGAACATTTCTTCCAGGAGATAAGGTCTCCGTGAAGATTTAAGTCATCAACTCTTCTCCTAGAACGCTCAGTACTTTGCTAAATTTAGAGTCCAGGAAAATCAGATTTGGAAGGGACCTCAGAGATGATCTGCTCCAACCGGGTCATTTTCTACATAAGAAAACTGGGGTCTCCAAAAAGTTGGGGGCTGATGCAAAGTGAGACTACTAGTCAGTGAGAGTCAGGCCTCACCTCCAGGCCTCCCCATCTGGGGTGTGCTGGGGCCTCCTTCATATCATATAATCCTGTAAATACCCTGAAGGGAGCAGGGAGCCAGTGACCTCAAACAACACAAACTTGAATCACAACTTAAACATTAATCTATTCTTTCCAGAACCTAGATACCTGAATTCTGGCATTACAAAAGAAAAAAGTTGTATATGAAAAAGGCAAACTGATTTTCAGGGAGTGGGGCAAAATTTCGGGCCCCCTCTCCTACACCCCCACACCTTGTACATCCCTCTGCCAAGGCCAGACATGGGCATTTGGGTGTGCTGAAGCACTAGCCTCCTTCTATTTTCGCTGGGCAGCTGAGGTCTAGGAGCAGGTCTTCTGCCCAAACATCTAGCAGAGCCCAGCACATAGGAGGAGCTCAATGCATACTGATGTGAACTGAACTGGATTCTCACAAATAATTCTATAGCTTCTTAAATGTCTTGGATTTTATTCAAAGTCTGAGAAGGAATCATCACTAGATGCAATTAAAACTTGACACTAACAAAACGAGTACCAACAATTATGGTTTTAAAAACATATATATACTACATCACCCTTGAACCTAACCTCTTTCAATTCTGTGAAATACAACGGCAAATTTTATTGGTGATTAACAATTCCATAAATGATTACTACAGAAAAGGGCCAAAGAAAAGGTCACTGGGAGTTTCTGGTTTAGATCTGTGTACTCAGCAGTATGGTGTACCAGCACTATTTTCATAGAACATGAGGGATCCAGGGAAGAAGACACAAAAAGATGGTTTCTCCAATCTCCTCTACCCATTCTTCACACATCTGTCTTTTTATGGCCCCATTCATCTGTAAAAATCAGAATATTTAGGTTTCAATAATCAAGTGTATTAGTAATTTGAGATAGTTGAAAAAAAAATACCATTTGCTAAAATGGATAAAAATATTTTACTTTGAGTTTTGTCTCTGTGTCTATAGTCAGGATGTTATTGTTATTTTTGGGTGCCATCAAGTCAATTCTGACTCATAGCAACCACATGTGACAAAGTAGAACTGCCCCATAGGGTTTTCTTGGCTGTAATCTTTACAGAAGCAGATTGCCAGGCCTTTCTCCCTCAGAGCTGCTGGGTGGGTTTGTACTGCCAACCTTTAGGTTAGCATCCAAGCACTTAACTGTTGCACCACCAGGGCTCCTTAGTCAAGGGGTCCCATGAAACCCGTTGCTGTTGAGTCGATTTCGACTCACAGCAACACTAAAGGACAGAGTAGAACTGCCCAATAGGGTTTCCAAGGAGCAGTTGGTAGATTCAAGCTGCTGCCCTTTTGGTTAGCAGCCTGAGCTCTTAACTGTTTTTTAGCCCATGGATAGCTCCACAATCAGCTAATTTTTACAAAAGAATAATTCTTGACTCCTCTGACTGTGAAAAGTTAAGAACGAGAATATTTTTATTGCTAAATTAAAAGTCGGAAAGATTTTTCTTTGAATAGTACGGTTGCTTAGAAGACTTTCTTAAGTACTATGGAGTGATGGAGGGAGGAGAGTGCAGAGGTTAAGAGCATGTCAGATGGTCTGAGTTCCAACTGTAGCTCCATCATGCGCAGCTCTGTGATTTGGGGTAGTTATTCAACCTCTTGAGGAAGCTTAGAGTTTTTTGTTTGTTTGTTTTTTAAATACTGCTAATGACAGACCCTATCTCAAATGGCTGCTATAAAGATCAAATGAAAACGCAATAAGGAAAAAGTGGTTCAAGAAGAGAGTGACTTTCAAAATAAGGAGGGGTGACTTAAGAATGTTGGACAAAATTGTGCATGTTGACAAATCTGTGCTCAATCTAAAAGACAGATAAATGGTTATTGCCTTGTGGTTTAAAGCACCTGGCCGCCAACCTAAAAGTTGGCAGTTTGAACCCACCAACTGCTCTGCAGGAGAAAGATGTGGCCATCTGCTTCTGCAAAGATTTACAGCCTTGGAAACCCCATAGGGCAGTTCTACTCCGTCCTATAGGGTCGCTATGTGTCAGAATTGATTCAATGGCATGGGGTTTGGTTTTGGTTTGCCTTGCACTATTTTACCTCGGTGGCGTAGTTGTTAAAAGCTTGGCTGCTAACCTAAAGGCTGGCAGTTCCAATCCACCAGCCACTCCTTGGAAACCCTATGAGGCAGCTCTACTCTGTCCTGTAGGGTCACTACGAGTCAGAATAGACTCGATGGCACCAAATACTTGGAGTATTTGAGAGGCAAAGGGAATTTATATGACATATATGGAAGTTATTAACATAAAAAGTAAACACCCATAAACTACCACCAATTAAAAAACAAAATATTACCAATAAAATTAACACCTCTATGTTCCTCATTATCCTTGAGTCCTTTTCTCATTCCACGCTAGTGAACCCACTAGTCTCAGTGGGTTCTGCTTTTCTTAGTGGGTTCCTTGCTTTTCTGCATATATTTTATTTTTGCTTATCTTTTGAAATTTATAAAATTGGGTTCTGCTTTTCTTAGTGGGTCTCTTGCTTTTCTGTATGTATTTTATTTTTGCTTACCTTTTGAAATTTATAAAATTGGTATAAAAATTACTTTTAATAAAGATCAAATAAGCTGCTTTATGTGAAGGACTTAAAACACAGGGTAAGGGCTCAAAAAACCTGAGCTATCCGTAGGCCATCTATATTATTAGAATATAGAAATGAAACGTCTGAGAAACGTCAGTCCAGGCAAAGCCTGCTCGTGGACACCGGCCACAACATAACATGTGCCGCTTATGCAGCTATATTACTGCGAAGGTTTTCATACCGTAAGCTCACTGAGGGCCAGAATGCATTTTAAAAATTTACCCATAGGCACTTAACACAGGGCTTTGCATATCCCAGGAAATACAAATTTTATTGAAAGAAGAAGAGAGAGAGAAAAGATTTGGTATGACATCAAGAGGGTATAAAACTAAAATACTGATTCATGTTTTGTCACCCAAATGAATCTATTTTAAAAAAACAAAGCAAAATATAACAAAATGAAAAACCCTAAGTGAATGTGAATACTCTCTAGAAAATGGCAAGGAAGCATTTTAATGTGAATACTCTCTAGAAAATGGCAAGTCCTAAATCTTTCATTTCCTAAGTTAAATCGGTCTTCTGTTTAATGCAGATGGTAGAGACCCTAGTCATCTGAAAGACACAGGCACCCACAACATCTTTAAGGAGGTTCCTGGAGCAGAGTTGTAACTACGAGTATTACAAGGGTTTTGATTAACTGTGGCTTCAGAAAGCTAACTGCCCTCTCACTGAACATCATCTAACGTGGAGATTTGCTTGACCTCTGAAGTCACTAACATTTTCAGCCAGAGGAAACCCCAACTTAGAGTGCCTCATTTCCACATGAACACTCAGTATGCTCCAGGTAGGTGAGCTGTCTGTGCAGCCAAATATACCTTGGTGAGGAGCAGGGGACATTTGTGCATCAAAGCCTGGAGCCTCAGTTCAACAGGGAGCACTGTCAGCCAGGGCTTCTGGGCACTGCTGCCCGATCTAGAAAGGAGGACAGCAAGAACCCACCAATGTGGTCTTCTAACCGCTTTGTTTTTAAATGTTTAAGTCAAGCAAAATCAAAGCAGGAGAAGAGAGACCACAATGTAATACTTTTAAAATGAGTGAGAACATCAGCCTCTGCGTTAACCCAAAGAAAGAACGGCTTGCTAATGATCAACTCGTTCACGTTTCTGTGGGATTTTAGTTTACAATATACTTTGACAAGCTTATTTGATCCTTATAACTGACCCAGGAGGTAGGCTGGGAATATTACCCCATTTTATAGATAAGAAACCTGGGACTGAGAAAGGTCAAATGACTGGACTGCAGTCACACAGTTGGTAAGTGACTAGGACAAGGACGAAACCCTCCTGAAGCATAAGTCACTGTGTCATCGCTTTTTTCTTCACATTTGTCCTTTCAGGGAGAAACAGTAGTAACATCACTAGGGTTGGTGTCACCCAGTGCAGTAACTCATGGTGTCACCCACTGCCCCATGCTAATTACCACAATACTGTAGCTAAAACACCAGAAAATTTGACAAAATCAATCAGTGACTACAAAAACACCGGCAGCAACAAACGAAAACAACATCACGTGCCTGTAGCATGATTCAAAGCATCGCCGTCATTGGGTAATAACGGCAGCTCTGACCAGGGAGCATTAGAAGGTTCAAAAAGTAAATTAGCGTACAGTTTTAGCCTTGTAGGTATATTGATACATGTAAGCTAGGCTTACAAAAAATTTTGTGATTATAACTACAGGGATATTTTTATAAAAAAAAAATTCTGCTGAAACAGTGCACAAAAGTTTTACAGACGGTCATTTTGCTGTCACCCTCTCTGACAGTGTCACCCAGTGCAGTCTGCACCCCTCGCATCCCCCAGTGACGCCACTGAGACACAGCAGGGCTTTTTCTTTAAAAGCATCTGTGAGTCTCCAAATGAGGGTCATAAAAATGTTCAGGATGATTAATAATGTCATTTATCAGACAAATCCCTATTTTTAGAGCAGATGTCAATTTAGTGAGAATTACTTAATCTGTTAGTAAAATTTACACAACGTGCAATCATGCAATGAACAAAGACACAAATTGCCAATTCTGTGTAAACCCATTCTCCTCCATGGGCAAATTGTGCCATAATGACCAAGAACATTAGGAAACGGGCAAGGTATAAGTCTGTGGGTAAAGACTATTTTAAAATAAAGGCTTTTTATTAAAGCAAATATCGACTATCATGCCTACGTTATTGGTGCTGTTTTATAGCATTTTTTTTGTTCATTGTTATTGTAGAAAATATATATATAAAACATTAGCCAATTCAACAATTTTTACATGTATAATTCAATGACAGTAACACGATAGGTTTTTCGTTTCAATAATTTATCCATTAGAATTAACTCATCTGTTGTTGTTTCTAATAAGAAAACCTCCCCTCATTTTGGTTCAGCATATTCTGGAATGTCTGGAATGCCAGGCTTCTAAGACGATGCTTCAAAGGTCAAGTAATAAATGCCCCATAAAATAAATGAGTAATGGTTATATGCACCATTGCAGTATTTTCAGTAATGCTGATATAAAGCTATATACTGTACTTCGTCAATTCACATTCATCAAGTTCCAGAAATATTAGAAAATCATTAGAAGTTTATGTTGAGTTTGCAGATAATACTAACATATAAGTCAAGAGTGAAATACGGTAATCAGAAAAACAGTTGAAAAGTGTCAATAAACTGTAAAACATCCATGGAGGTATTTGTGAAGCCTTCATCAGAGAGCCAGTTCTGTGGAGAAATGGAAACCGGTATTTTAGTCACACTGTGGGTCAGCTGCTGCTAAGTGTCAGGTTAGCAGGATACTGGGTGGCTCTGAGGATTAGAACATGGAGACTTGAGAGCTCCTGAGAACTGTTCAGCATTTGGTGAATCCCACTTATCTCTGAGGACTGAGGCGGCTGTCGATACGAAGCCTGCTATCCATCAATCCGGAGTCTTCTTCAGACATCTTCTGCCTGTTGATCAGAGGGAGACTTTGGGGAATCAGCCTTCCATTATCAGGATTTTGTCTGTGATCTGAACAAGCCACTGAACCTTTAACTTTTCACTTGGCAAAAGCATGTATGCTGGAAAAGTCCTGACAGTTCATTCATTTTGCTCCATCCTGGAGCCAGATGATGTCTGACTGGTGAGACCCGCCCTCTTTGATGTTGTACTCTTTTGAGAGTGCCCTGCTGTGAAAAAAAATTTTATCCGTCCAAATTAAAGAGAAATATTTCTGCGTCCAGCTGTTAGCTGTGACATGTTTGCCATTTTTCAGGGCACTGGCTTGGTGCCATCGCAGGCTCTGCTGCAAAGCTATCTTTTCCCTCTCCTCCATCACAGCAATAATATCCACAGTGCACAACCGTCTCCAGTGTCCACACAGCATCAACACTAAAAAGGAAAATGCCAGTAATCCAACATTGCTAAGAACAACGTCGGCAATATTTGCATGCGGCCATTTTTTTCTTCTCTTCATTTTTTTTTTTTAGTACCAGCATTAACGTCTTTCACAAACTGTAAAATTCTTTGACACAATCCACCCACTTAAAAATTGCTTAAAAAAAAAAAAAATCCAGTTTTAATTAAAGCAACCAAAAAGAAGTCCTGACTCCTACTAAATATATGTACAAATGAAATTGATTTGGATCCTGTGAAAACTTGTTTCATATGTACTGAGTCCACTTCAAAAAATGGGCATTCGTTCAGGGGAGAGAGCTCTGTTTAAAGGAAGACAAACTCTCATGAAAGTTTGGATAAACATTTAGGTCTAAGTAATCAAGAAAACCTGCATCTTTTCGTATTTATTAAGTGCAGTGGGGCGGGAGGGGGAGCTGTAAATTGCTGCCACGAATTGTGTGTATTATAAACAAAGGGCAACTCACACTATCGCCATGTTTTTCTCCATATACTGAGATGACTGAATAAAACACCGCAGGTTCCAGCTTCCCTCCCAGTTCTGCCTTTCTCTCTCTTCTATCTCGTTTTCACTTTTGCCGAGGTGAAGAGGGATCAGAGAGACTAGATCTCAGCACTTAACATCAGCGAATCCTATCCTGTGACTGATGTCAGACTAAGACTACCTAATCTGAACAGTTACTCACTAGCCTTTCTTGCATCAGTGGAAGCTGGACTTTTTACAGAAATAAACAACAAAAACAAGCTATATGTGAGAAAGTATCCATTTTGGAAAATAAGCCACAGAGTAGTTTGAATTAACATGCTCTTCCACTCAGAAAAACAAAGCCTCAATTTTCCACTGAAGTAAAAAAGGGATCACTATTTTGTTAAAATAATCCTAGAAATAGCACTAGCGTGCACTGAGGGGATTTGCACCTTCCCTATAATAATATATCAAATAGTTCTGCACTTGAGAACTACGAAATAACACATTGAAATGAACGTACAGCCCAATATCACACACTGTGATGTACACTTGAGCTCTCCAAATGGCTCATGCAATACACCTTATGGATACTATTTAACCCTTCACTGTATTGGAAACAGTTGGTTTATAAACTCTAGTGGGTACAACATCTTGGTGATAAACTATTACTTGGTGAAAACTATTACTGATTTTACACCTCAGCATGGTAGCTACTGAAGAATATGATTTCCAAGAAGAAGCCTGCACCAAAGCCTATGAGCAGGCTGCTATCTTAGAAGCCATATTAAATATATCCAAAGTACTGAGTAGGGAATATTTGTAGAAGGAATGTCCCTAAAAAGTCAGAGAGAGACTACTTCCACATATGTGTAGACACACACGCCATGCCCTAGAGTTCATCCACTTTTTTTAGTAACAACTTTCTGAAGACACAGAATGTTTGTCCCAATGAAGTAATGGTTTCCTATGGTTTTACTTCTTTTCAGAGCAGTCTACAGTTTTATTTCTTTGCTGAAATGTCCACTCTTTAAATTATTATGTTTTCCTAAGTCTTCGACATTCTTTTCCTAACCACACCAAAAAAGTGTGATTGTCAGACACACTTTATTAAGGGGGAAATGACCATCTGTCGAGGGTGGAAAACATATTTTCAGATCTTGAATAATTTAGGAGAGATTCCTTAAGTCAAGTCGGGACAGTGCTGAGAACACATTCAATTCCCAGTGTATACTGTCCTGCTCCTGGACCACAGGATAAGGACAGATGATGAAGCCAACCCTCAGATGCAGGGACTTAAGAAAGCTGGGAGTGTATGGGCCACAACTGGTCTGGATCAGGCATGGTCCCAAGAGAGATACCCCCCGAGAATGCTTTCATCCCAAGGTAACTGCTCAGAGAGGAAAGGTTTAATGAAATTCTGAGTTTTTCCTAGAGCAGTATTAGAAGAGACATAGGACAGGGATGGATTTTGGCCCCTCTGTACCATTTTTCTTGAACGAATGGTTGCACAGCAGTACAGAGAGGACCGAACAGATACATTTGTTTGCCATCAAGATCCAGGAGATCAGACACCAAGGGCAGAAAGTGATGGCAGTAGGGTGAGCCTCAAATTTAGACCTCTGATCTCCCAGACAGCATTCATTCAACATTTAGCTAGCAGCTGCGATGTACCAGCCACTGTGCGCATTAACATCTTAGGAGAGAGATGCACCTAAACAATTCAGAAGTCATTTCAAGATGGTGCTTATTCTGGCACCATAATTCTGTAGATTTTCCCAATCAGTATTTAGACATTTGATGTCTGGGATGCAAAAATGAAGTCAGGACTTAAAGAGACAGTCAAAGCTGTTTATTTAAAAAATAATGCTGGACTCTGAAGGCAGCATTAAACATTAGGCAATAAGAATCTGCCAGATTATAACCTCAATGAGAGCTTTGCCATAGTATCCCTAATGCCTGGTGATCCACTTGCAAAAAATCAGCCACTGAAGACCGTCTGGAGAACAGTTCTGCTCTGACACACATGGGGTTGCCATGAGTCAGAGCTGTCTCAACAGCAACTTGTTTTGTTTTTTTAAATGCCCTTTTAAAGGAATCTGAAGTACTGTAGAAAGGGTTGTTGTGATCCTGGGGAGGTCAGATGGCCATTCTCAGGACCCTTCCTATCGCACAGATGTCTTGCTTTAGTCCTAGAAGAGGTCCAGGGTGAGTCCACTGACTGTGCTGCTGCAGTTCCACCACCCCAGGCTTGCTAAAAAGGGACGGGGCTCAGAGAAAGGAAGGGATTCTGTTACAGGGGTGACTCCAGCCCCTCCTGCAGTAGTTTTCTGCTGGTCCTCTTCAGAGGCTGCCAGGGGGGGCATTGGGCCTCACTTTCATAAAGAGCTTCAAATTTAGACCTTTGAAGTCATTTCCACATGAGGTTATACATACAATCACAGAGCTACACTGACAGGATTGAAAGAAGAAGGCCTTCTTCGAACAACTCTAAACCCAGGTCCTATAACCAGACCACACTGCTTGTAGTGAATTGTAAATTAACATTTTTATAAATCCTATAATTAACTTATGAATAGCACAATTATATGTTTCTGGAATTAAAAGCATTAAGTTCTTAAAGGTGAACATTTAAAGTATACCACAGTTTTTGTGACCCAGTTTTGGCATTTCTTCATTTTTCAATATATCAAGAGCTCAAAAAATGGAAGTGGCCCAGGCCTCTAACCAGCCCTGGTCTGGGTTTGTTAATAAAGCGCCTTTTCACACAGCTGGGCCAGCAAGCTGGCAAGCTTGCAACTGGTGTTAGTACACAAAGCTTTCCCACAGGAGAGACAGCCCTATATTTGTGGATGGGCATTCATGTTCACAAGGTGTGATTCCCCTGAAATTTAGCCAACAGATTTAAGAAACCTGAAGGTTTACAGATTCTTTGATTAGCAGATCTTATGACTAATGTCAACCCCCAAAGAAAAAGCAACCATCTAATTACCACATTGTTACGCTTCCTAATTTTTAGACAAGATGTAGAATTCTCTTCTTTCCACAGGAGTTATCTGTGGACTAAAAGGCAAGACTGGAAAGGCAATTTCTTAAACTGTGGTTTCAGGGAAGGCTACACATTCCCTGAATCGTATACAAAATGGTGTATGTGCATATGAGTAATCTTCTGGGAAGAAGGTTCATAGCATTTGTCAGATTCTCAAAGAGAGTGCGTTTACATACATACACATATTAAAAACTACTGCCAAATCTCACACATGAAGACAGAACGCAAATATTGAATGGAAAAATGGAGGTGAGAACATCTGTGCACGAGCTAGAATTCATGGGGTGTTTTATGAAGTTTTGAAGAGAGGTTCCCTTTAAAAGTGGACAGGTCGGTCGTCTCTGACCTCATTCTCATATCCTCACCTCCAGACCTGGAGACCCCAGGCCTCCAATCTTCCCTTCACTGCACTTTCATTTTGTATTTCATTGAAATTGTGCTTTGATGTGTTGATTTTGCCTAAATCTCTGACCACATTTTCAGTACCATTAGAAAAGCAAACTGGAATAGAGCATTTCAGTTGGTTCATTTCAAAACATAGATATTTTCAGGTTAGAAATCACATGAAAATGGATCGAAGACCTAAATAGGAAATCTAAAATGATAAAGATCCTGGAAGAAAAAATAGGCACAATGATAGGAGCCCTAATACATGGCATAAACAGAATACAAAATATTACTAACAATGCACAAATACCAGAAGAGAAGCTAGATAACTGGGAGCTCCTAAAAATCAAACACTTAAGGTCATCAAAAGACTTCACCAAAAGAGTAAAAAGACAACCTACATACTGGGAGAAAAATTTTGGCTATGACAAATCCAATCAGCATTTAATCTCTAAAATCTACAAGATACTATAAAACTGCAACAAAAAAACACAAATATCCCAATTAAAAAATGGGCAAAGGACATGAACAGACACTTCACCAAAGAAGACATCCAGGCAGCTAACAGGTACATGAGAAAATGCTCACAATCATTAGCCATTAGAGAAATGCAGATCAAAACTACAATGAGATACCATCTCACCCCAACAAGGCTAGCATTAATCCAAAAAACACAAAATAATAAATGTTGGAGAGGTTGTGGAGAGACTGGAACACTTATACACTGCTGTTGGGAATGTAAAATAGTACAACCTCTTTGGAAATCGATTTGGTGCTTCTTTAAAAAGCTAGAACTAGAACTACCGTATGATCCAGCAATCCCACTCCTTGGAATATATCCTAGAGAAATAAGAGCCCTCACACCAATAGATAGATGCATACCTATGTTCACTGCAGCACTGTTCACAATAGCAAAAAGATGCCCATGAATGGATAAACAAATTATGGTATATTCACACAACAGAATACTACACAACGATAAAGAACAATGATGAATCTGTAAAACATCTCATAACATGGACGAATCTGGAAGGCATTTTGCTGAGTGAAACTAGTTAGTCACAAAAGGACAAATGCTGTATAAGACCACTATTATGAGAACTCAAGAAAAAGTTTAAATGCAGAAGAAAACATTCTTTGATGGTTACTAGGGTGGGGAGGAAGGGAGAAGGGTATTCACTAACTAGATAATAGACAAGAATTATTTTAGGTAAAGGGAAGGACAACACACCATACAGGGGAAGTCGGTACAACTGGACTAAACCAAAAGCTAAAAAGTTTCCTGAATACAACCAAACACTTTAACGGACAGAGTAGCAGGGGCAGGGGTCTGTGCACCATGGTTTCAGGGGACACCTAGGTCAACTGGTATTATAAGTTTATTAAGAAAGTGTTCTGCATCCGACTTTGGTGAGTGGCATCTGGGGTCTTAAAAGATAGGAAGCGGCCATCTAAGATGCATCAATTGGTCTCAATCCACCTGGGCAAAGGAGAATGAAGAAGACCAAAGTCATAAAGAAAATATGAGCCCAAAAGACAGAAAGAGCCACATAAACCCCAGACTCCAACAGCCTGAGACCGGAAGAACTAGATGGTGCCCAGCTATCATCAATGACTGCCCTGACGGGGAACACAACAGAGAGTCCCTAATGGTGCAGGAGGAAAGTGGAGTGCAGAATTCAAATTCTGGCAAAAGACCAGACTTGATGGTCTGACTCAGACTGGAGGGACCCCAGAGGACACAGCCCCTGGACTCCGTTAGCCCAGAACTAAAACCATTCCCAAAGCCAACTCTTCAGACAAAGATTAGACTAGTCTAAAAAAATAAAATGATACTGGTGAAGAGTGTGCTTCTGAGACTAAATGAGCAACTCCTGTCTGGAATGTGCTGTCACATTGTAGGGAGAGCAACCAGGGTCACGTAACAATGTGTGTATAAGTTTTTGTAACGTAAATTTTTACTTAAAGCACAATAAAAAAAAAAAAATCACAAGAGTGGACCAGATTACATTGGGCCAATTCAAATCTCAGCTTTGTGAGTATTTAGCACTGCCTATTGCTTCTCACTGACTTTGGACACATCATCCGGAAAGAGCAATCACTAGAAAATTTTGGACATTATGTTTGTTAAAGCAGAAGTTCAGTGAAAATCAGAGAAATTTGCAGTGAGATGGATCGACACAATAACCACAACTATAGGCTCAAACACCTCAAAGATCATGGAGATGCCATAGGACCGGGCAATGTTTCATTTCATACATAAGGTCACCATGAGTTGGTGCAGACTCAACAGCAACTAATAATTGCTGGACCTAGTGAGTCAATGGTTAATACGCCCAAGCGTTCCCTTTAAGCTTTAATCAAACACTCTGATGCACCATTTTCTCCTGCTAAAAAGATAATACATAATCACATTAAATCAGTTCACGGAATAGAACCACTTGCTTTGTAAGCCATAAAGTTCTTTTTTAACTATAATACCAACAAAACTAAACCCATTGCTGTCGAGTAGAATCCGACTCATAACAATCCTTTAGGACAGAGTAGAACTGCCCCATAGGGTTTCCAAGGCTGTAATCTTTACCGAAGCCAACTGTCACATCTTTCTCCCACTGACCTTTCTCAGTTAGCAGCGACTGCTTAACCACTGCACCACCAAGGATCTTTTTTTTTGGTTAAATAGTTATATAACTTCATAACTATAAGGCATAGTTTATCTTCCTCTGGCTTAAAAAAAAAAAAAGTTGTCATCGAGTCAATTCCAACTCATGATGACCCTATGTGTGTCAGAGTAGGACTGTGCGCAATAGCGTTTTCAATGGCTGATTTTTCAGAAGTAGATTGCCAGGCCTTTATTTCAAGGCTCTTCTGTCTGGATGGACTCAAACCTCTAACTTTCTCTGGCTTACGCCCTTATATTTCCTAGTTAATAAATTGGTAGATGAGGAACAGATTAGGAATCTTGGGTTCTAATGCTGACCCTGGCAGCCTCTTAACCTGATTGCCTATGTCCTCTGATGTGAAACATGAACATTAAATTAGATGATTTGGGGGATCCCCCAGCCCAACTTCTGTGAGCTCATGAATTGATGGTTATATAAAATGCTTAACAAAAGCACTTTGCTGCTGGAACCCAAAGGCTAAAATCCATAATACAGCCATTTTCAGTGTACAAAAAAATATTTTCGTGCTCAAAAAGTGGGATAGGCTAGCATAACTCTAAGTCAAATAATTTTTACTAAACCTATGCAAATTTAATTGTAATTTTTATCTTTCCTGCCGTAGAATATAACTTGCCCAAAAATAAACTCTCCAAAAGTTATATTTTTAAAAAAAATTCTATGGGATTGAAAGTGAATTTGATTACACAAACATATGATCTAAACTCTTAGATTTAAGTGAAAAGTTGAAGTGGTGTGGAATGGAAGCAGACAGCTGGGGGCTGAGTACTAGATTCAGCAATTACGATCAGTGTCATCTTGGCCAAAATACTTAACTCATCTGTAAAATGAGGAAGACATTAATACCAACTTCAAAGGGTTCCCGTGAGGATGAAATGAGATAAACCATGTAAGTGCCTGACACATACTAAGTACTCAATAAACAGCACCATTGTTATTGGCTGTTACTGGTGGGGTTCGATTTTCTTTTCTAAAACAAATTTTCCTGCTACTTCAACATTTTTAAAAAACTACGTAACACTCAATACAGAAGAAAATGACAGAAAAGTTTAGACCCATCCCCTGGGTATTCTGTGTTCAGTGGAATTAGGCAGAGCAGGGGTCAAGTCTGTTGTGACCTTTGACAAGTTACCTGATCTCCCCAAGCTTGCTTTCTCGTATGTAAAAAGAGACTAACAACAACCCCATAGACTGTGCAAGGATTAAGAAAAAATAAGGAAGGTATATAAAGGGCTGAGAACATTGCCTGACATACAACTATGAATAATTCCTATAAAAGTAAAAATTATATCTGTAATTCAATGACTCCATTATTTTAGGTACTAAAAGCACCTTTCACTAACCATAACAAATTCTGAAAAACCTTTATATCATTGTTTTGCACTAAAAACATAAATGCCAACGTATCCAATAATATTTGAAATATTAAAGCACATTTAAACTTGAAAATAGATTTTCAAATCCTTTCAGATTTATCTCATTTGATCACACTATATTTCTTTTGAAGCTAAAATAATATTTTAAAAGGAGAAAATAATACTACTCCCATATCCTTGAAACAATCAGAATTTGATATATTTATTTCACAGAATAACTCTGAGCTTAGGATACAATTACTACTCAGAACTGGATTTATAAAGCCAAGCAAGTGTAATCATGATAAGCTCCACAGAATTTATGCTTTTCTCTATTCAAAAAAAAAAAAAAAATTTTTTTTTTCTATTCAATTAGTTTCTTTAATCACCTTTGTTAACAGCTACCAGAATTAACTCTAAAAAATATTTGAATTCATGTAAAAAAAAAATTTAAACTTAGAATCCAAAGTTAAATTTAAAAGGGGGCCATGTCTGATGAAAGAATCAGTCCATAAACAACTTGAGAAACAATAATACCTAGAATTATAATTTAAGAATTAATAACTTGCCTTCCCTTGATCGGGAAGCCATTTACAAAGTCCCAGCAAAAGTAAATACATATAACAATTCAACATACAGAACAGAAAGCTGAATACAAAGATTCTGTCTCATTTATTAAACTTGTATCTCAGACCTTTGCTTTGTAACACTTTCATTAAATAGCAAAAGTACATAGCCTTACTAAGACATGTGTCATTTTTTATTAGGACAATTTTTTTTTTCCTGTAAACCCATTTTTTTTATCTTTTTTACAATAGACGAAATATGTATCAAATTATAAATGGCATAATTAAAACCCAACAAATACTTTTTTTTTTCCTTTCAACTGAATAATTTTGTCCTGCTGAGAAGCAGCATAAATCTTGGCTAGTTTGTACATTTTTGCTTTCAAGGATGTAATGTAACCATCAGAGTTGTTACATCATGTAAATAAATTTCAAAGATGGTATTAATATAAAAACTATATCACATAACCCTAAAAATTTAATATAGCTGCCATGGCAATAACCAGATCATTTTTCCAAACAAATATATATTCCATCATGTCACTTTGAACTTTTTCTGACCTTTTTTTTTTTAAAAAAAGAAAACTACAATTGAGACCAAATGTTTTATGAAAGAAAATGCAGGCCAGACGATTTGGCCAAGTACAGATAATTTCAGATTAAAGATGTTATTATATCTTAGAACTTAACCCATTTTTTCATAAGCCACAGTAATTATGATATAATTATGATCTGAAATTATGATGTCTCTTAGGAAGTCTACAAGCTTTCAGTAGTGCTCAGAGTGTGTTTTGAATGGTTTGATATAAACCATGACTATCAATTGCACAGTGCCTTTTAAAAAAGAGAGTCAAAAATACTTTAAAAAAATAAAATAAAATGCAAGATTTACTACGGTTTAAAATAAGGGCTACAATTGTGTTGGCATCTTTTCATGAACAAATTATAAAACCATTTATATCAAACACAGGGCATTTCTGCAGCATCCTTTCTGTCACCAACCCTTCCCCTTTCTAGGTCATTCTCCCCCACCATGGCCCATTCCCTCATATTCCTGTTTCTCTTATTTAGGTCAACCTCATCTTGGTTCTAGAATCTCTGGCTTTTTTCAACTTAACTCTGACCCTGTAATAAACCCACAGTTCCCAAATCCAATGTTTGAGTAGTGAAATCAAAACAATAGGGGCAGTGACCCCACAGAAAAGTAAGGCACCAGAGTCCAGCACAGCTTTCACACTCAAGCCGCACGTGCCAGACAGGAAATGATTATCCAAAGACCTTTTCAAGGAAGTCATAAGACCCTATGGACAATATCTTCCTCTCTCTTTTTTTTCTTGAGCTCACATGCCAAACTACACAAAAATGTTATGAAAAATGAGTGCTAATTTAATAAGACAATGACAAGACCTGAATCTCACTATCATCTGTAAACTGTGAACTTCACCTCTTCTGAACTATTCACATGAAGAGATGAGTTCAAAGACCACCTAAGAAAGGAATGGCTTTCAGAATCCACCCAGGGATTCCATATTATACTTTAAAGCTCATTTCAACCAGAAAGATGTTTACCTGTGTTTTATTGGCTATGCAAAGGTGTTTGACCATGTGGATCATAACAAAATATGGATAACATTGTGAAGAATGGCAATTCCAGAACACTTAATTGTGCTCTTGGGGAACCTATATATAGACCTAGAGGCAGTCGTTCAAATAGAACAAAGTGATACTGTATGGTTTAAAATCAGGAAGCGTTCACCGTATTTATTCAATCTGAATGCCTAGCAAATAATCCAAGAAGCTGAACTATTTGAAGAAATGGCATCTGGATTCCAGGAAGATCATTAACAACCTGTGATATGCAGATGACACAAACTTGCCTGCTGAAAGTAAAGGGAACGTGAAGACTTACTGATCAAGATCAAATACCACAGCCATCAGTACGGATTACACTTCAACAAGAAAACAAAAATCCTCACAACTGGAACAAATGGAGAAAATATTGAAGTTGTAAAGGATTTCATTTTACTTGATCTACAATCAACGCCCATGGAAGCAGTAGTCAAGATATCAAATGGTGCACTGCACTGGGCAAATCTGCTGCAGAAGACCTCTTTTAAAGTGTTAAAAAGCAAAGATGTCACTTTGAGGACTAAGGTATGCCTGATTCAAGCCATGGCGTTTTCAATCAACTCATATGCATGCAAAAGCTGGACAATGAATAAGGAAGACTGAAGAAGAATTGATGCCTTTGAATTATGGTGTTGGCAAAGAATACTGAATATACCGTGGACAGCCATAAGAGCCAACAAGTCTGTTTTGGAAGAAGTACACCCAGAATGCTCCTTAGAAGCGAGGACGGCATGACTGCGTCTCAAATACTTTGGACATGTTATCAGGAGGGACCAGTTCCTGGAGAAGGCCATCAGGCTTGGTAAAGTAAAGGGTCAGTGAAAAAGAGGAAGACCCTCAATGATATGAATTGTCTCAGTGGCTATGACAATGGGCTCAAATGCAGCAATGACTGTGAGGATGGCATTCTTTTCAAGGTGGAGGAAGCAGGAGGCCTTAACAAGCATTAGTAGGGCCCACGCCACACCTCTCCACCAGACAAGCTGGCATTTCCAATGCTTTCTTTCCATGCCTTCACAAATAAACAACAAATAACTGAAACAAAACCAAATGTTTATCACCTAGCATGATGAGATCTTGAACATTCTCTGATTATGTCTTTGTTTTAAGCAAATGTGACATTAAAAAAAAAAAAAACTTATAAAAGAGATAAAGAGGTGATTGTGCTTTACAAAAAAACTTTACTAGTTTTCCTTAGAGCACCCAACTTCCTCAGAGCCCTAAAGATATGACTCAAATAACAAAAATTCAAATTATTTATAACATTGCAAAAATACAGCTACTAAATGTCCTTTACTGGAGGGTTGGATAAACAAATTGTGGTATATACATATAATGGACTATTATCTGATCATAAAAAGAAATAAATTACTGGTACATGCTACAACGTGGATAAATCTCAAAAACATTATGTTAAGTGAAAGAAGCCAGACACAAAAGGTCCACATTGTATGATTTTATTCATATGAAATATCCAGAAGAGGTAAAGCCATAGAGACAGAAACCAAATTGGTGGTTGTCAGGAACTGGGAGAAGGCGGGAATAGAGTGAAACTGTGTAATGGGTTCGGGGCTTATATTTTGGGTGATGAAATGTTTTGAAACTGGATAGAGGTGGTGGTTGCACAACACTGTGAATATATTAAATGCTACTGAATTGCTCTCTTTAAAATATATACTTTTAATGTTATGAGAATTTCATCTCAATTTAAAAAAAGCAATTCCAAGTATGTTGTATATATGTATGAACATACGGAAACCCTGGTGGCGTAGTGGTTGAGAGCGGTTAAAGTAGTTAAGAGCAACGGCTGCTAACCAAAACATCAGCAGTTCGAATCCACCAGGCACTCCTTGGAAACCCTATGGGGCAGTTCTACTCTGTCCTATAGGATCACTACGAGTTGGAATTGACTTGACGGCATCGGGTTTTAGTATATGAACATATATGTGTGTAGACACACATATATATACACATACGGAGACCTGGTTTTTTATACACATATACACACACAGGGTAAAATAGGGCTGATCTGTGTGTACACACAGATATAGTGAAAAGATGACAAAACAAAAACAAAATCTGTTGCCATCAAGTCAATTCTGGCCCACAATGACCCTAGAGGGCAGAGGAGAACTGCCTTATAGGGTTTTTGGAGCAGCTAGTGGATTTGAACCGCCAGCCGTATCACTTAACCACTATGCCAACAGGGCTCTGATAAAGGTGATACAGGTGCTTAACAATCTTTGCTGAAAGTGAACACGTAAATGTTCATACACATGTGCTTTAAGATAACCTATCAGAACCATTCCTGACATTTTAGTTTTCATATCTGCTCTTTCCTTCTAAAGTACATTTCACACTTCGCTCAGTACGATTACCAACAAACGCTTCCCTGGGATGACCTAGCCCTGGCGCTCAAGATTCAGAACAATATGTCATAAAAAAAAATGTCATATGTTAACCAATATTAACTCCTGCTCATTAAAGAAAAGAAAAGTTATTAGAGTAGAAAAAACTCTGGCTTAAAAAGTTTCTTATCTTTGGACACATAATCATAATCATAAAAGAGTGATATAGATATATATATTCTTAAATCATAAAAACCGTGTGGGCTGTCATATAATGCTGGCCTCTGTCAGTATCTGAAAGAGAGAAGGGTGCACCTTGACTGGGCAAGACTTCCCATGCCTCAGTATCAGCATTCACAGTTTTGCTGTATCTTTATACTACCTATACCTTTATGTGTTTAATATTATTGCCCTTAAAATTACTTTAAAACAATTTGCTCGTGTTACTTGGCCTCACCTTAAGTAAAAAAACTTATAAAAAATTGTGGGTTTGATATACCAGGTATATTAAATTTTTTTTTTTTCTCTTAACTATCTAAAATTATTTTGATTACAGCAATCTGCCACACTTTGGAAAATGGTGGCTTAAGACACAAGAGTACTGCAGTGGCTTCTAAAGCCAGTTCTACCCCAGCTACACACGATCTGGAGTAAGTCGTTTTAACCTCTGTAGATCTCCTGGTTTGCTCATCCATAAGTAAAAGGTCAAAAAAAAAAAAAAAAAAAAAACCCACCGCTGTCCAGTCAATTCTGACTCACAGCGACCCTACAGGACAGAGTAGAACTGCCCCACAGAGTTTCCAAGCAGCACCTGGTGGATTCAAACTGTCGACATTTTGGTTAGAAGCTGTAGCACTTAACCACTATACCACCAGCATTTCCAGGTAAAAGGTCAGGGGAATCTCAAAAGTCCCTCCTAAATTCTAAAATCCACTGATGCCAGGACTCCCCTAGAATGATCTGCACAGTCATGTGGCAGAGTGAATCAGAGCACAACCTGACCCAGATCTCGGGCTGCTCGACTCCTAATGCTGTGTTCCTTCTTCCATGTGCTACCATGCATAGAAGTACCCAAGTGATTTGGAAATGGGCATACTGGAAATAGTAGCAAACATGTATCTAGTGCTTACCTGTCCCAAGGATGGTTCCAAGGATGTGCCTTGTATTATCTCACTTATTCCTTACAACCATCCATTATTAAACCTATCTGACAGATGAGAAAACTGAGGCACGGAGAGAAGTAACTTGCACAAGAGTATAGAGTTAAGAAGAGAGGTAGCTGGGAATTTGAAGCCCAGCAGCCTGGCTGCAGAGCATGGTTTCTTTGCCACCAAACCACACTGCAAATTCAGGGTGCCTCTAAGCTGCTGAGGTTCCCGGGCATACATTGCTGGCAGAACTCCAAGGACATGAGAAAAGCAGCGGGAGAGACAGAGAGAGCATACCAAAAAATAACAGGTAAAGTGAATGGCAGCTGGAAAATGATGAGGAAATTGAGAAGAAATACACTGCAACATGTACTCTTTTGCCTAAATTTAGGATAAATAAGATCAGCTACATTAAACTGTTACCTACCACTAGGAGCAAATGAAAGAAAATACAAACACCAACATTATATCCTCAACCTCATCCCCAAAAAGAGAATTAAAAGGAAAAACTAAAAAACTCAGCAAAAAAGGCTCCAAAAATAGTCAAATGTACTAAAATATACTTGCAATCTGTTAAATTTACCAGCTTCTTAAATTTCTAATTAGGTTCTTTCTTTTCGCATTTTCATTTTTTCTACAAAACAAAATAACAATTAGAAACACTTTAACTGGCCCCTTGCATTTCTACTTCTTAAAACAGTCTATTGTATTGAGTGAATAATGTCATATACATCTCACTGATGTTCTCCGCCAACATGAACCCTATAAACACATTAAAACAGTCTGGGCAGAAACAAAATAAAAGTGGTGTGGTTCACTTTAGGCCCATGTAGTTCACGTTACACTACATAACGTGCCAAAGAATACACTCAAACTGGTAGTCTTACAATCATAGTCTTGATCATAATGGACCGGTTTCCAAAAGAGAGAAAGGTCTCACTTCAGAGTGGAATAGAGCTGAAAATATAACCTTATAACTGAAATCTTCCCTGAAACTCTCACAAAAAACCTGGTCATTCTCACTTCCCAGAGACCTCTGCAAAACCCATGCACGTCCAGCAGAATAGTAAAGTTGACCTAACAAGAAAGATTTATTTCTTTTGTAAGATTTTAGACCATCTGCAAATATAATTTTATTACTTTAATTTCCTTTACCTCGTCGAAGTGAGAAAAAAATAAAAATATATATATATATCCCAAGGCAGTGACAGTTAACAAAACAAACTAATGAAACTCTAAAATAAATATGTTGAGCTCTGCTGTCCAAACCGATTGGTCTGGTTATTTTAATATTTACGTATCATGGGTAAATATGTGGGGAAGGGGGCTGTGAGCGTGTATGAATAAATTCTTAGGAATTTAGAAATTCATCCAAAATTTAGCAGTTTGAGATGACTTAATGAGTTTGATAATAGGATACAGAAACTTTAATTCTTAAATCATTTGTTTTATTTTAAAGCAGTCAGGGATGATGAATCAGCTTTAATAATAGTTTAGTGGCTTAAATATACTTCTTGGGGCTCTGGGGTACGGAGTTGGGGGGTGGTTGGCGTAACAATGCATTATCAACATTTATAGCGACCACTAATAGACACAGCCTAAAGTTTTATTAAATCCACAGGTCTTTCACGTGAAGCTGAACAGCTGTCCTTGGACACGTGGGGGAGAGTAGAACCACCTCGGTGAAGAAATGCCTTCATTCACTCTTGAAGCCAGTGATGCCTTTCTATTTTGTTTTCCTTTGGGAGAAGGACCATAGCTTTTTCAGCATGGTGAGTTTCACAAGTCCTGTGTTGCCTTCAGGATTTTCTACTAACATTTTTGTCTGAGTTGCTCATTTCTAAAGCTTCATTTGATAGGATGAGCAAAATGTTTTCACTGCACAGATGCAAAAAACGTAGCTTCGTTCACATAACCAGTTTGCACTTGTGTAGGACTTGATTGTTTGCAAAGTGCTTTCATACATACGTTTTACCTCACTACGGTTTCCAGCCCTGGTGGAGCAATGGTTAAAGCGCTCAGTCAGTGGTTTGAACCCACCAGCCGCTCCACAGGAGAAAGATGTGGCAGTCTGCTTCTGTCAAGATTATAGCCTTTGAAAGCCTTGTGGAGCAGTTTCTACTCTGTTCTATAGGGTTGCTATGAGTCAGAATCTACTTGACAGCAATGGATTTGAGTAGTTTTGGTATGGTTTCCAGGCTGTGCAAACAATCTTATAATTGCTAATTCTGGAATGGCTATGACATTTAAAATTAAGACAACCATGGAGATAATTTATTTTCAGCAAAAAATTTTAATTAGTTACGGAGTATAGGGACCGATGAAATTTTTTAAAGAATATTTTTGCTCTGTTTATATATTATTTTGATCAGATCTGGTTGTCCTTATTGCCTCTGAAGGCTGGATGCTGTCAACTATTGCAGGTTAAATGTCCCTGCATGACCATGTGATTAGCTTCTTAAAACACTGATGTCTGACAGAATTGTTCTATTGCCTGTCTCCACATGCTCAGCAGTAACTTGAGATGATCTAGTTTACTGAAATGTACCCAAAGAACTAGTTGCTTGCAGTTAAAACCACATACAGTTTAGCAGAAATCCTATACTAAAAATTATTAGTAGAGATATGAGGTTAATAATATTTATGCCTGTTTACAGGTATCCTGGCTTAAATTCATTTATTTTATGACAAATATCTGAAAAACTTCAGTTCTTTTTAAAAATAAATTCAAACATGCCCATAAATTTGATTTCAGTGTGCTACAGTAACTTAAAATACATAAAAAATTAAAATGCTTTCTAAATAGATAGGAGGAATTTAACATCTAAATCTTTCACTTATATCACCTTATACTTTGTTAACGGACTGTATCAACCCTTTTCATTAAAGCTCAACGTATAACATTGAAATTAACATGTATACTTTTTATTCATTTCTTCTAGATGCTAGTATGAAATATTAAAATAAAGATCTCACTGAAAAACTTAACTGAATGCATCCACATTCTTTTTAGTGTTGCACATTTGAGCTAAAGTCTCCAATAATTAAGACCATTACAGTTACTAAGGAAAAAGGAACGAGGAACTCAAATGCAGTGGTAAAATCATATCAGGAAAAATACCCAGTTTTTTTTTTTTCAAGATAAATTTTGTGTATTTACAAGGCAAAAGAAGTACAACTTGGCTGACAACCGGAAAAAATTTTTTTTTGATAAAAGGACAAAATGACTTCGAGTTGTTGGAACTATTTATACAGAAGTAATCCAAAAGTTTGTAAACTGATCTTTAACTGGTTTGATTAAAAGAGGGTAATTAATAAATGACAAGACAGAATGAAAAGTTCATTGTGGCATTTGATAAACCACCCAAGAAGTTCAACCAATGCTTTTCTGTTTAATTTCACTATTTGTTTTTCCATTTGAGCTGCCAATTTTCTAACATGCTACAGAAGAGGAAACTTTTCTCTTTTTTTTTGATTGATAAACATCACAGATTTTTGTTTCAAATCAATTAACTTTTTCCTTCCCCAAAGATGATCCATGTATTTTGCTGTCACACTTGTGGCAAGCCATTATTCCATCAAAACTATTTAAATAGCCCCTCCTTTTTTAGCTACTTTGACAAGAACACCATAACAGTTCACATCACCCTTGACCTTCAGGGTGTATATCATCTTGTCCACATATAAACAAACACACTATTGGTTGTATTTTAATAGATTTTATAAATATCAAGATCCAATTTATCAAAAAGTTCACTAAAAGTGACAGCTCTAAAGTTCTGGATTGTATTTGCAATGCTAATTCTGACTTTTAATGCAAAAGGATTCTTGGTTTCGTTTTGTCCTTTTGGTTTTTTGCTTTTGTTGTCGTTTCCAGGAAAATGTAATAAGCTACCAGAACTATTTTTTTCCTTTCTGTGATGGAAGCTTTGACTGATCTCAGTTTCAAAGAAGATTGCTAATACTGTCAAAGGTAACTATTTCTCTCAGTTGTAGGAAAAATACATGCTTGCAGTGGAGGAATTTATATAAGATTCCTAATTCTCTTAGCATGGAAAAATGCATAACCTATGATAATAAGAATAGTTTGTTTTAAATGGAAGAGGAGATTATGACAAAGATGATTAACACCATTTCCGTAATCAAGCTGTTATTTTCTTTTTAATTCCTTACTCCCAGCCATTTCACACTAGGTATAGCTGACTTTGTATCTTCTTTCTAAAACATAAAATGTATATTCAATGTTAATGTGTCCTCTCCTTACAAGTCCTTTATTAGGGAGACAATTATAGATAATTAAAGAATATTGTACAATTGATGGGCTAGGAGAATTGAATGGATAAAATGTCCTGTTCATTGGAGAACAGTCTTCTAGATAATATTTGTTAAAGGTAACATGTAAGAGCCTATCAAACTTCAACCACTGTAAATATATAACATCTACATTCTGGCAAATTAGAAACAAATAATATAAAGCTAATATATCTTGGAGAGAAAATTTTAATTAAATCATTAAAACCTCTAAAATAATGATGTTAAGAAAAATCCTGGGGATTCTAAGAGATCTGGACCTGCATATACATACATGTGTACAGCTGCAGTTCTATCATGCTAGAATGCATAACTGGAAGCTATCTTGTTTAGGCACATTAATTGAGCCTGGGCCAATCACTCAGCCCAAAACACTGATGCATTTAGAAACATTCACTGCTTCCTGAAATGTCAACATACTTTAAGAGGGCTCCACTAGCGATACGGGGATGATGTACCTGCTCTTGTGAAAAGCTAAACAAGGAAACCCATTAGAAGGTACTTACAGAGCATCTAGGATCTGAAAACTTGCCTTTGATAAGTAAAGAAGAGGGGAAACACACACACAGCTCATTGTTACCTAAACAGAGGAATATGTTTATCCTGCCAATGTGAAATTTGAGCCAGCAATAATTCTAGTTTTTAAAAGGTCTGAGGTGTTTCTCCATATTTATGCACCCTATGCGCAAATGAATGACTGCAAAGTAGGATTTTAGCTCCAGTAATAAGCAAATTAAGTTTGGATCTCTCTACACGAACATGTCTAAGTATGACATCAAGAAGGATAGGTGTTTAAAAACAGCATGTGCTTTGGAATCCAATATGCTCCAGTTGGAAATAATAATAGTTAATATTTACAGATGGCTTTCTCTGTGCCAGGCACCATTCTAAGCGCTTTATATGTGTTAACTAATTTAATCCTCAATCTGCCTTATGGAAAAGATACTGTTATTATGCCTATTTGCTATTGAGGCACTTGAGGCACAGCAAGGCTAAGCAACTTGCCCAAGGACACACTTCTAGTAGCAGACAGAGCTTAAACTCAAGCCCAGGTCATCCTAGATGCAAAATACCTGACACTGTAACAGGAACTTAATAAGAACCAATACCAATAAATAACTCTTATCATCACTTCTCATTCAGCAAATATTTCTCAAAACTTGGGGACACACATTTGAGTCAGATGTGATCTTTGGCTTCAGGTTGCTTTCATTCAGTCTACTGAGAATATATATATTAAAATGCATGAATATTAAAATGGCTGAACACAAATGCATCATGATGTCATGACAGATTTAGCTTCTCAGGGCTTTAGCTTTTGATGTATAAAATGAGGATAATTAAATATCCTTCAAAGGGGTGATTCAAGGGTTAAAGTAGATAATATGTATGAAGTGCACAGACAATGCCTGGCACACAGAACAAAAAAAAAAAAAAAACTCAAACCCATTGCCAGTGAGGCACATAGTAACTGCTGGTAATATTAGTAATGATAATTTTTAACATAATGAATGGAGTATAGTAGCTGGGAATACTGTGTGCTATTAGGGATTTAAAAAAAAACAGACAATAAATCACTACAGGCAATAAAAGTAATAAAAAATTTTGAAACAAATAGTGGTGGTGATTACAAAACATGGTGAACATAATATCACTGAATTGTACACATAAAAAAACGGTTGAAATGGCAAATGTTCTGTTATGGGTATTTTACCACAATTAGGAAGAAAAAGAGAAAGAAGTACAGAATACAGGCAGAATTGCTGCTGTACCAAATTCTCAGACCATCTCTTTGGTTTTTTTTGGTCTTCTTCTCACTTTTTTTTTTTTTTTGGACTTTAGATGAAGGTTTACAGAACAAATTAGTTTCTCTTTGAACAGTTAGTACACATATTGTTTTATGACATTGGTTAACAGCCCCACGACATGTCAACACTCTCTTTTCTCGACCTTGGGTTCCCTATTACCAGCTTTCCTGTTCCTTCCTGTCTTCTAGTCCTTGCCCCTGGGCTGGTGTGCCCTTTTAGTCTTGTTTTGTTTTATGGGTCTTTCTAATCTTTGGCTGAGGGGTGAACCTCCAGAGTGACTTTATTACTGACCTAAAAGGGTGTCCAGGGGTCATACTCTCAAGGTTTCCCAGTCTCTATCAGGCCAGTAATTCTGGTCTTTTTTTGTGAGTTAAAATTTGTTCTACATTTTTCTCCAGCTCTGTCTGGGGCCCTCTATTGTGATCCCTATCAAAGCAGTCAGTACATCTAACTGTACTAGACTCAGTCTGGTGGAAGCCATGGTACATGTGGTCCATTAGTCCTTTGGACTGATCTTTCCTTTCTATGTTTAGTTTTCTTCATTCTACTTGCTCCCAAGGGGATGAGACCAGTGGAGTATCTTAGATGGCTGCTCACAGGCTTTTAAGACCCCAGAAGCTACTCATCAAAGTAGAATATAGAACATTTTCTTTATAAATGATGTTATACCAATTGAGCTAGATGTTTCCCAAGACCACGGTCCCCACAGCCCTCAGCCCAGCAATTTGGTCCCTCAGGATGTTTGGATGTATTGATGGAGCTTCCATGACCTTGCCTTGTACAAGCTGTGCTGGCTTCCCCAGTATTACGTACTGTTTTTCCCTTCACCAAAGTTACCACTTATCTACTGTCTATTTAGTGCTTCTCCATCCCTACCACTCCCCTCCCTCATAACCATCAAAGATTGTTTCTTTTTGTGTGTAAACCTTTTCGTGAGTTTTTACAGTAGTGGTCTCATACAATATTTGTCCTTTTGTGATTGACTTATTTCACTCAGCATAATGCCCTCCAGATTTTCATGTTATGAGATGGTTTGCAGATCCATCGTTCTTTATGATTGTATAATACTCCACTGTGTTTATGTACCATAGTTTGTTTATACATTCATCTGCTGATGGGCATCTAAGTTGTTTCCATCTTTTTGCTATTGTGAACAATGCTGCAATGAACGCGGGTGTGCATATGTCTATTTGTGTGATGACTCTTATTTCTCTAGGATATATTCCTAGGAGTGGGATTGCTGGATCATATGTATTTCTACTTCTACCTTTCTAAGGAAGCTCCATACTGTTTTCTAAAATGGTTGTATCATTTTGCATTCCCACCAGCAGTGCATTAGAGTTCTGATCTCCCTGCAGCCTCTCCAACATCTGTTTTTGTTTTTGATTCATGCCAGTAATGCTGGGGTGAGATGATATCTCATTGTGGTTTTGATTTTTAATGGCCAGTGATCCTGAGCAATTCCTTATGTGTCCAATGGCTGTTTTAATGTCTTCTTTGGTGACGTGTCTGTTCATTTCCTTTGCCCATTTTTTTTTAATAATTTTTATTGTGCTTTAAGTGAAAGTTTACAAATCAAGTCAGTCTGTCACATATAAGCTTATATACACCTTACTCCACACTCCCACTTACTCTCCCCCTAATGAGTCAGCCCGCTCCCTCCTTCCAGTCTCTCCTTTCGTGACCGTTTTGCCAGTTTCTAACCCTCTCTACCCTCCTATTTCCCCTCCAGACAGGAGATACCAACACAGTCTCAAGTGTCCACCTGATACAAGTAGCTCACTCTTCATCAGCATCTCTCTCCAACCCATTGTCCAGTCCCTTCCATGTCTGATGAGTTGTCTTCGGGAATGGTTCCTGTCCTGGGTCAACAGAAGGTTTGGGGACCATGACCGCCGGGATTCCTCTAGTCTCAGTCAGGCCATTAAGTCTGGTCTTGTTATGAGAATTTGGGGTCTGCATCCCACTGATCTCCTGCTCCCTCAGGGGTTCTCTGTTGTGCTCTCTGTCAGGGCAGTCATCGGTTGTGGCCAGGCACCATCTAGTTCTTCTGGTTTCAGGATGATGTATGTCTCTGGTTCATGTGGCCCATTCTGTCCCTTGGTCCTTTACCCATTTTTGATTAGATTATTTGTCTTTTTGTTGTAGAGGTGTTGGATTTTCCTGTAGATTTTAGAGATTAGACCTTTGTCTGATTTGTAAATAGCCAAAAATTTTTTCCTAGTCTATAGGTTATCTTTTTACTCTTTTGGTGAAGTCTTTTGATGAGCGTAAGTGTTTAATTTTTAGAAGATCCCAGTTATCTAGCTTATCTTCTGGAGTTTGTGTGTAGTTAGTTACGTTTTATGTCCTTTTAAAGCCATGTATTAGGGCCTCTAGTGTTGATCCTATTTTTTCTTCTATGAGCTTTAAAGTTTTTCGCTTTATACTTAGGTCTTTGATCCATTCTGAGTTAGTTTTTTTACAGTGTGAAGTATAGGCCCTGTTTCATTTTTTTTGTAGATGGATATCCAATTTTGCCTGCACCATTTGTTAAAAAGACTGTCTTTTCCTCATTTGATGGATTTTGGGCCCTTGTCAAAGACAGGTGACCGTAGGTGGATGAATTTACATCTGGGTTCTCAATTCTGTTCCACTGATCAATGTATCTGTTGTTGCACCAGTACCAGGCTATTTGGACTACCATAGTTGTATAGTAGGTTCTGAGGTCAGGCAGCGGGAGTCCTATTTTATTCTTCTTCTTCAATAGTGCTTTACTTATTCAGGGCTTCTTCCTTTTCCATATAAAGTTAATGATTAGTTTTCCATCTCTTTAAAGGATGTTGTTGGTATCTGGATTGGTATTGCATTGTATTTTTAAATTGCTTTGGGTAGAATTGTCATTTCCACAATATTGAGTCTACCTATCCAAGGGCATGGTATGTTTTTCCATTTATGTAGATCTCTTTTGGTTTCTTGCAGTAATGTTTTTCAGTTTTCTTTGTATAAGTTTTTACATCCCTGATTAGATTTATTCCTAAGTATTTTATTTTTTTAGGGGCTATTATAAATGGCATTGTTTCCTGATTTCCTTTTCATCGTTCTCTTTATCCATGTATAGGAATCCAACCCATTTTTGTAAGTCTATCTTGTATCCTGCTGCCCTGCTTAACCTATTAGTTTCAGTAGTTTTTTCGTGGAGTCTTTTGGGTTTTCTATGTATAGTATCATATCATCCGCAAATAGGGACAGTTTAATTTCATTACCCAATTTGGATACCCTTTCTTTTTCTTACCTTATTGCTCTAGCTAGAACTTCCAGCACAATGTTGAATAGGAGTGGTGATAAAGGACATCCTTGTCTTGTTCCTGTTCTCAAGGGAAATGTTTTCAGACTCCACTAAGAATGATGTTGGCTACAGGTTTTGCATAGATGCCCTTTATTATGTTGAAAATTTTCCCTTCCATACCTATTTTATTGAGAGTTTTTATCAGGAATGGGCGTTGGACTTTGTTGAATACCATTTCTGCGTCAATTGAGATGATTATATGTTTCTTTTCTTTCCTTTTATTTGTGTGATGGATTACGTTGATTGACTTCCTAATGTTGATCCATCCTTGCATACCTGGTATGAATCCCACTTGGTCATGGTGTATTATTTTTTTGATATAATGCTGAATTCTATTGGCTAGAATTTTGTTGAGAATTTTTTGTATTTGTATTCATGAGAGATATTGCTCTGTAAAATTTTTTTTTTTTTTTTTTTGGTGGTTTCTTTGCCTGATTTTGGTATCAGGGTTATGTTGGCTTCATAGAACGAATTCAGAAGTATTGCTTCCTTTTCTATGTTCTGAAATAGTTTGAGTAGTACCAGTGTAAGTGTTTCTCTGAATGTTTGGTAGAACTCTCCAATGAAGCCATCTGGGCCAGGGCTTTTTTTGTTGTTTTTTTATTACCTTTTCAATCACTTCTCTCGTTATGGGTCTGTGCAGATTTTTAACATCATTTTGTGTTAGTTTGGGTAGGTAGTGTGTTCCCAGGAATTTGTCCATTTTCCCTAGGTTTTCAAATTTGTTGGAGTATAGTTTTTCATAATACTTTGCTATGATTCTTTTTATTTCAGTTGGGTCTGTTGTAATGTCCCTCATTTCATTTTTTATTTGGGTTATTTGTATCTTCTCTTGTTTTTCTTTTGTCAGTTTGGCCAGTAGTTTGTCAAGTTTGTTGACCCTTTCGAAGGGCCAACTTTTGGTTTTGTTAATTCTTTCTATTATTCTTCTACTCTCTATTCCATTTATTTCTGCTCTGATCTTTATTATTTCCTTTCTTCTGGTGGCTGTGGGATTTTTTTTTTTTTTTTTTTTTTTTGCTGTTCTCTTTCTATGGAAACCCTGGTGGCGTAGTGGTTAAACGCTATGGCTGCTAACCAAAGGGTCGGCAGTTCAAATCCGCCAGGCACTCCTTGGAAACTCTATGGGGGCAGTTCTACTCTGTCCTATAGGGTCACTAGGAGTCGGAATCGACTTGACAGCCCTGGGTTCTTTGGGTTCTCTTTCTATTTCTTTGAGTTGTGTAGCTAATGGTTTGATTTTGTCCCTCTCTTCTTTTTTGATGTGTGCATCTATTGCTATAAATTGACCTCTGAGGACTGCCTTTGCTGTGTCCCAAAGGTTTTGGTATGATGTGTTTTCATTCTCGGTTGATTCTAGGAATTTTTTTTATTGCATCTCTGATTTCCTCTATTACCCAGTGGTTTTTAAGCAGGGTGTTATTCAGTTTCCATGTAATCAATTCTTTTTCTTTGCTCTTCCTGCCGTTAATTTCTACCCTGATGTTGTTGCAGTCCGAGCAGATACTTTGCATTATCTCTATGTTTTGGATTTTGTTGAGAGTTGCTCTGTGGCCTAAGATGTGGTCTATTCTGGAGAACGTTCCATGTGCATTGGAAAAGAATGAGTACTTTGTAGCTGTTCAGTGGAGTGTTCTATATATGTCTCAGACTGTCTCTTGAGAGAATTAGCAACTGCTTATTGACTATCACTGGCTCAATGCAACTTTTAATCTCTTTATGCCATAAACATTTTTTTTTTTTATAATAACTTTTATTAAGCTTCAAGTTGCCATAAACATTTTAATGGAACACATGGACTTCATCATTAAAAAAAAAAAAACCTCTAAATAAAAGACAGAATTTAAATAAAGTCACTACAAAAAGAGATCATCTGTGTTTGATTCTAATCCAAAAAAACATACGTGCACTGCTGCATGTATTTAGAAATTAGTTATTCCCTATGCTTGAAGATTTCTTGATTCTTCAAGGCATGATTCACAGCTAGCTATGGCTGAAAAAGAGAGAAGAGAGAGGAAGGAACTGGAGGAAATGATGGGGGAAGTAAAAGGGAAGGCAAAGGAAAGGAAGGAAGGAAAGAAGGAAAAAAGAGGAAGGGAACAGAAGGGAATGGAAGGAGGGAGGGAAGGAAGGGGAAGAGAAGGGAAGGGAGAGAGAGGGAGAAAGGGAGGGAGGGAGGGAGGGAAGGAAGGAAGGAAGGAAGGAAAGAAGGAAGGAAGGAAGGCAGGAAGAGGGAGGGAAGCATGGACATTCAGGTGCTGTTTTTATAAACAGGAAATGCTTAGGTTTGAAATACTTTATTTTCCATCTACTGTTCAGGAAACATACCTTGCTTAAAGAAACAAAATTTGGTCATAATGCAATCCAAGAAACTTGTGACATTTTAAAAAGAACTGGGCAGGTTCTGAGAGCAGTGTGAGAACCGAGTTATGATGGTGGCTGACATGAGAACATTTTCATAACTGATGAGCTCAGCCCCCAAAAAATGCTCAGCCCAAATAGTACTGGTCCAGTGGTCACTACCACAGGTTCTGGCCATCTGTTGCTATAGAGATGCTGCATTCAAACTTCACTAGAAAAATCACAATCAATTAGGGTCAAGAGTTCCCTGCTTACAGATTTTTAAGCAACCATTCACCTCCTTGGACTTTTCACACCAAGCAAAAGAAGCATAGTGATTGTTACAAGTTTGACCTAACTCATGGAATCCTGGGGGTAGCACCTGGCCCCTCTTCCTGCCTTCAATAATACCACCCTACACCATCTCAGATTAATGAGTAAGACTGGGCCTAGCTATACATGAACAAGAGTGGAACCTGAAATGTATTTGTGAGAATTCCTTGCAGGCTGGTTCCTCATTTCCAGGACTTATCTGCTGTGCCAACTTGGTCCCTATTTCCTAGCTATTAAAATGTAAGCAATTAAGACCGTGAAGTAATATCTGACCAGTGGTAAATGAACTAATACATCTTCTGCCTGCACCGCCCCCCTCCCCCAACTCACACACAAACACCAGAGTAAACACACAGTGACAGGAACAAAGACCCCATTTAGGCCTGGCACGGTCCTGAAAATGAGCAAATTTATGCTCTGAGAAATGACATATTCAAGATCGCTAAGAAAAGTCACTCTATAGTTTCTCTCCAGAACCTGCATATCAGGTCTCAGTGTCCCTCAAAACATAAAACTCTCCCTCTCCAACACTTTGATGCCTCTTCTTCACATGTCTGAAACCAAAAATAATTTGTTTTTCAACTTTCAAGTCTCTCTTACTGGAAACAAACAAACAAACAAAAAAAGCTAAAGAATTGAGTAAGAAACTGGTCCCTTTTGAATATCAGGTAACTTCCTCCCTAAGCCTAATTACAATTTCCCCTAACCACTTTGCATTGAACAGATCCAGCACAGAGGAGAAGATTGGAGGAGGGGCCATGTCAAATAGACTTTGGATTTCTGGCAAATGGCTCACTGTATATTTCATTTCAAAGGCCTAATTATGTCTGCATAAATAAACTGTGCTACGCGGCTTGATGCATGGCCATTTGTCATATTAAAACAATGGCATCCAAAGTAAATCCCATTAACATTGTTTAACTTTAATGCTTTGGGGTGTTTGCTACTCAAATGATTAAAAATGGAGTGATTTATGATACCACAATTTAAATGAGGCAACAAAACAAACAGACTGAGTCACCAAGACTTAAAATGTACTACAAGCCCAGCTGGGTTAGAGCACTAAGGCACCCACAGCTGAAGGGATCCTGGGCACCATGGTCTTTGTTGCTCTGGGTAGGGAGGGGCTATATATTGCATAGATTGAGCAGAGCCCTGGAAGAGTTTTCAGTGAAATGCAACACAAGGTTTAAAAAAAAAAAAAAAAATTTTTTTTTTTTTTAAATAAGTTGTCAGCACTCAGGCTCGAGGGAAATAATACTTGTAATGATGAGGTTTTGACTTCAAACCTCTGGGGTGCACAAAATGTAGATAGGTAAAAAGTAAAATTCTTTCACAGATCTAGATGTAACAACATAAGCCTTTTTTTCTCTTTATTTTCCCTTTTTCTTTTGGAAAATTGTAAATGGAGTATTTTTATTTTATATGAAGAAAAAAAACTACAGAGCTTGAAGACATATCCTTTCAGAGGCTGTAGATCAGACTTCTGAAGTAAAACATGTTGCATAGGCCAATAAATTAATAAATGACAGAGTTGTCTAACTTTCCAGACTTTGCTGGTCTTAAACCATAAATTTTCAGGATGCAACAATTTCTTGGTTTTCACTGCTGTCAAACTTGTCTACTCTCCTCCCTGATCCCTGTTCCACCTAAATCAAGGCAGTCTGCTTGTCAAAAATAGCAAAATTTCTGAATTATCACTGTATCTGTGGAAGACCAGAATTATTCTATTTAATAACAGCTCTAAACTGTCTTAAAGAGCCAGTGAAGATAGATACAATTACCAAATAGAGTAACACTTTTGCCTTAGCCATGAAGAACCAAACTTCCTGTGTCTGCTCCATAAAAATACTTTGAGGTCTTTTAAAACAAAGCACCATATGAAGTGTGTCTAAACAGTACAAAAGTAAACTGAAATGTGACAACTGTTAATTCTACCAATTGGAGTGGCTAAAGGAGACAATTTAAGATAAAATAATTTGCATCGGAGCCTGAAGTATCCTGCTGGCCATCTACACTGATTTAATGATTTAGAAAACCACCAGATTAGCTCTTCCCCTTGTCCTGCATAAACAGTTGCAATGCAAAGAATTTTGGTGTGGTTGCTCTGTTACAACTCCAGCACGAAAGGGGGACCAACAACCCGATGTGCCTTCAATACAGAAGGAACAGTCACCCAGCCTAGTAGGTCTATCTCCAAGGTTGGCCTGGCCTGGACCAGGCTGAAATTTGGCAGGGATCCTGTCTGCCCTGCCCTTGCTGGTGCCACTCTGGTGAACTCGGCTGACAGGATGCAATTCACTCCAGGCCATGGATTTCTCCAGATTTTCAAAAATATTCAAATACTCCAGCCCCCTCTTTTCCCCACCCAAACCTCTGAGCCACCCTCAGCTGTCTCTTCCTTTCTGCTCCATGTTCCTTTTTCAGACACCCTCTCATGGTGGAGCCCTGGTGGGGAATTGGTTAAGAGCTCAGGCTGCCAATTAAAAGGTCAGTAGTTGGAATCCACCAGCCGCTGCTTGAGAACCCTATGGGACAGTTCTACTCTGTCCTATAGGGTCGCTAAGAGGTAGAATCGACTCGATGGCACACGGCAACAACAACTTTCCTGGTAGCCCGGAGCACACCCATCTGTGATGGGAGACTGGACTAAAGACAGCCAGAAAAGCCAGGTGAGTAATCAGCAGCACATTCAAGGGTCTGCATCATATAGGCCAAAAATTCCAAATGTTGTCAGAGTAGTATAAGAATCTGCACCAATACAAATGTGGGAAGGGAACAAAGGGCAGTAAAAATGAAAATAAGACAACCAATTATAAAATATTTTTTCTGCAAACCCAAGGATCCTAAGGAAAATTTAGGAAGCTTATTTAGTTTGGAATCATTTGAGCTACCCATGAAACGCAGCCACCTGTAGAACCAGGACATTTCAGTATCTCTGGAAACCCTGGTGGCATAGTGGTTAAGTGCTATGGCTGCTAACCAAAAGGTCAGCAGCTTGAATCCACCAGGCACTCCGTGGAAACTCTCTGGGGCAGTTCTACTCTGTCCTATATGGTCACTATGAGTAGGAATTGACTCGACAACAACAGGTTTGGTTTTTTGCCACAATGCAGTATCTAAAAGTAATAAAACTAAGTAAAAAAAATGAAGTGGCCAGCCAGCTGCTTGGTTCTGAGCATCCTTCATTCTTGTAATGAGAGCTGAGGGTTTTGCACTGACCACAGGTGGTTTGCTACACCTCCAAAGGGTGTTTCCTAACACTCAAAGAGCCAAAAGTGCCAAACATTGAATCTCCATGTGTGATGCACATCAGAAAGCATAACTGAGACCCTATATTAAAAACCTCTAAGAAGATGAAAGAGGTAAGAACTCAGAAATGGTTTAGAATAGGAAAAGACCAGACTGTAGGGAAATGAACACTCTCACCCAATCAGGGGTGTGTAGGCTCATACAACCTTTCTTATGGCAAATTAGGCAAAAAGCTAAAAGCTTTTAAAATGTATAAACACTTTATCTTAGAAATATAAAATAATTATACCAAGACATTAGACATGGACATGCAAAACAAATACTTATCTATAAGGATCCTAATACAGTATTATCGATATCAGGAAAAAAATTATAAGCAAGTGAAATAGTCAAAATTAGACCATACCTATACACTGGAAATATCAGCAGCCATTAAACTTACAGTAAAGAATGTTCAAGGCGCATGGAACAAAACAAAACTAAAGGGCGCACCAGCCCTGGGGCAGGGACTGGAAGGCTGGAGGGAAAAGGAAAGCTGGTAATAGGGAAGCCAGGGTTGAGAAGGGAGAGTGTTCACATGTCATGGGGTTGTTAACCAATGTCAAACAACAATGTGTGTACTAACTGCTTGATGAGAAACTAGTTTGTTCTATAAAGCTTCATCTAAAAAAAAAGTACAATTAAAAAAAAAAAGTTCAGTCATTGAATAAATATATTATGTTTTAGAAAATTACAAAATGTTTGTAGTGGGGCTTTAGATTTTGTTTGTTAAAAAGCTGATTGCCATAGGAAAGGACTAGGATAAAATACGGGGAAAATATTAACAGTGATTACCTCTAAGCAGAGAGATTACATGTCATTTTTATTTTCTTCTTTTTACTCCCCTACATATTTCGAGTTTTCTACAACCGTTATGCTCTGTCATCAGAAAAAAAAAAGGGTTTTTTTTTTGCAAAGAAAAGACAGCTAACTACAGAACTGATACAAACAGACAGAAGAATTCTATATGCTCAACAGAAAAGCCATAAAAAACCCAAAACAGGAAATAATCACCAAGAGAAAAAGAAGGAATTAGAGAAAGAAGCCATAAAACATCTCCAACATCATCCATACAAGAAGGGAGCATGACTTTGAGAAAATCCAATACACAAAGGGTTCGTGTTTATAAGATACATAAACCAAGGGATGGTTATTTTTATGTCAAAAAATTTACTCCTTTACTAAAAAATTCACTCCCAAGGTGTCTTAATTAATTATACTTCTTTGTACAGAGATTCTCAAACTTGTTTGTCCATTAGAATCACCACCAGAATGTTTATAAAATTCAGACCATCAGACTACATCCCTGACGATTCTGACGCAGTAGGTTAGAGGTCAGGCCCAAGTGTTCTCATAAAAAACTAAAAAAAAAAAACAAAAAAACTCTCCAATTGAGCTGCTATGGATTAAGAGAGATTAGGAGATATTTCTGCAAAATACAATGTGATGACCTTGCTTTGATTGTTATTCAAACAAACCGACTATAAAAAGATATCTGGGGGGAAATCAGAAGAAATGGAAATTAGAGGATAAGAAGAAATAATTGTTAATATTGCCAGTGTGACGATGACATGGTGGTTATGGGGTTTTTTTTTATCATTATCTTTTAGAGATAAATACTGAAGTATTTGGGCTAAGTGTTATGGTGTCTGGGATTTACTTTAAAATGCTCAACAAAAAAACAATATAAAACTAAATAAAATCACTACAAAAAAAGTGGGAGACAACAGAGGAAAAGAGAATGGAAAAATAATTCTTCAAAATGATTGCTGGGTTCAAGAGGATATGTTATATTACATCCTTCTAATTTTGGGTATGTTTGAATTTTTTTTATACAAAGTTGAAAAAAAAAAAGCCAGTATCTGGTTTAGGAGCCATGCCTCCTGGCAGTTAAATGGAACCTAAATCAACTTTAAGGACACTCTTTGCCATGAATTGAATTGTGTCCCCCCAAAACGTGTGTCAGCTTGGCTGAGCCATGATTCCCAGTGTTGTGTGATTGTCCACTATTTTGTCATCTGATGTGATTTCCCTATGTATTGTGACTCCTGCCTCTAAGATGTTAATGAGGCAGGATTAGAGGCAGTTAGGGTAATGAGGCAGGACTCAGTCTACAAGATTAGGTTGTGTTTTAAGTCAATCTCTTTTGGGATAGAAAAGAGACAACCAAGTAGAAAGACAGGGGACCTCATAGCACCAAGAAACAAGAGCCAGGAGAATAGTGTGTTCTTTGGACCTGGGATCCCTGTGCTGAGTAGCTCCTCGACTGGGGAAGACTGATGAAAAAGGACATTGCCCCAGAACCGACAGACAGAGAAAGCCTTCCCCTGGAGCCAACACCCTGAATTTGGACTTCTAGCCTCCTAGACTGTGAGAGAATAAATTTCTCTTTGTTAAAGCCATTTACTTGTGATATTTCTGTTATGGTAGCACTAGATAACTAAGACATTCTTATATAAAAATGTTTACGTTTTTGTAATTATTTTTAAAACATCAGTGAGTTGAGTTATTTATAACACCAATTCACAAATCCTTAAAAACAGCTCTATTGAGCCAAAAAGTAAGGACAACAGGGCCCATATTTAAGAAACACCTACTGGTTACCATATATTGTTTCTTTCATTACTCCCAATGAGCCTGTAAGAGTAATAATTTCCAATATGTAGAAGTGAGAACTATGGCTCCAAAAGATTAAGTAACATGTCCAAATACATTTGCTAAGTTAATGAAAAACTACAAACAACCCGGATGTCTAACAATAAAGACATAGTTGAAGCAAAGTCTGGCTCACCCATTTGGTGGACAATATATTAAATATTAAACCCACTGCCACTGAACTGATTCTGACTCATAGGGATCCTACAGGACAGAGCAGAGGTACCCCCTAGGGCTTCCAAGGGTGTAATTTTTACTGAAGCAGACTGCCACATCTTTCTCCCACAGAGGAGCTGGTGGGTTTAAACCACTGCTAAGTAGCCAACCATTTAACCACCATGCCACCAGGGCTCCTTATATTGTTGATGTTGTTGTTAGGTGCCATGGAGGCCATTCCGATTCATAGCGACCCTATGTACAAACAGAGCAAAACATTGCTCGATCCTGCACTATCCTCCCAGTTGTTGCTATGTTTGAGCTCATTGTTGCAGCCACTGTGTCAATCCATCTCATTAGGGGTTTTCTTCTTTTTTTGCTGTCCCTCAACTTTACCGAGCATGATGGCCTTCTCCAAAGACTGATCCCTCCTGATAACATGTTCAAAGTACATGAGACAAAGTCTTATTCTAGGTAGCATTCTGGCTGTACTTCTTCCAAAACAGATTTGTTCGTTCTTCTGGCAGTTCATGATATATTCAATATTCTTTGCCAACACCATAATTCAAAGGCATCAACTCTTTTTCTGTCTTCCTGATTCATTGTCCAGCTTTCACATGCATATGAGGCAACTAAAAACATCATGGCTTGGGTCAGGCCTACCTTAGTCCTTAAAGTGACATCTTTGCTTTTTAACACTTTGAAGGGATCTTTTGCATAATATTTGCCCAGAGCAATGCACTCTTTTATTTCTGGACTGCTGCTTCCATGAGCATTGATTGTGGATCCAAGTAAAATGAAATCTTGGACAACTTCAATATTTTCTCCATTTATCATGATGTTGCTTATTGATCCAGTTGTGAGGATTTTTGTTTTCTTTATGTTGAGGTGTAATTCATAGGGAAGGTGTGTGTATGCAGCTGCCTAGTCAATTCTGACGCATAACAACCCTATAGGACAGACTGGAACTGCCCCATAGGGTTTCCAAGGCTATTAATCTTTATAGAAGCAGACTGCAACATCTTTGCCTGTGGACCGGCTGGTGGGTTCAAGCTGACAACCTCTCAGTTAGTAGCCGAACACTTTAACCATCGCGCCACCAGGCCTCCTTCAATTGAATATAGTGATCCCCCCAAAAAAGATATTAATTATACTAGGACATGTTTAGGTAATAATTTTAACTGAAAAAAGCAGGATATAAAATGTTTTCGGTATACTATACCTATACATATATTTGCAGGAAAAAATACATTAAACATTTTAAAGAGTTTGTGTCTAGGTGGTGAGTTTATGAAAATTAAAAGGCTTTTTTTTCTGTATTTTCTGAACTTTGGGTAATGAGCATCAATTATTATTTTCAATAAGAAAAAAAATCTTAATTGAATAAGGAAGCCCAGCATTCCACAGCTACATCCCACAGACAAATTCCAGTCTGCCTGACTGCACACATCTCTGTCCACTGTACACCACTGTCTCCAGATGACCAGCAAGACTCCACATCAATGAGTACAGGTAAGCATGTCAAGACAATACTATTTGGATAAAACCAGAAATATCAAATCCGTAACAATCTACTCACTGGGCCAAGCCCTCATCAAAACAGTATCTAGAATATTTTTTAATTATGCACACTTGTTTCTATTTAAAAATTTACATTTTCAACTTCTCAAAACACTTACCCATATCTACATTAGACATTCTGAGAGCCACTTTAAATTTGGGGGGGAAAAGTTGAAGTGGGGATAAACACCCTTGACAAAATGAAAAATATTCAAAATTGACCAATAACTTTTTATAAAATAACTACTGTCTATCAGACATTGTGGAAAATATGATGAGGTAAGAATCACTTAAAACATTTTAACTCAACTTAAAATTTTCAAATAAAAAAAGGTGAAATATAAATTTATATATATACATATATTTACCTTTTTAAAGCACTGGAATAAAACCGGCCTGACTTGATTGTATTCCCATGAATATATTTTAATTTAAAATGTCTCTACTGAGCTTGCCCCTTTAAAGTCCTTTCTGTTGCTTAATTTCCAAACAAGAGATATTACTGCTAGTCTTAAATGGATGAATCGTCTGAGAAGGGTCTCTTTGACACCGCTGACAATGTAGTTCTAAAAACAGAAAATTATAGATTATCAGAGAAGGAAGTTTAGAAGTATCAGTTTAGGGTCTGAAGCATGTCTTGTGAGGCCACCCAAAAAGACAGCTTTCCTGTAGTCCCTGGCCAATTCTCTAATCTCTAGCCCACAAACAGATGCATTCCTCTAATTCCAAGAGGGGGCAGGGGCAGGCGTCACCAGCGGAATAAAGCTCCTGGTCCCTGCTGCAGGAACAGGGAGGTTGCTGCTCTGGAAGCAGCATGGCCCTGAAGGTGACAGGATTGTCAGCCCAGCCTGGAACGTGCACCTGAGTGCCAGCTGCTCTCAGTGCCTTTCTCATGAGGCAATTCTTTCTTTACCTTCTGATGGACTGCCAGTCTTTTGCCAAGGTCCTCTTTTCTCTCAAGTCCTTACTTTTATCACTCATTTTGTTCTACTTCCTTCATTTTTTAAAACGCTCTCATCTTGTTTTTCCCTCTAATAATCTCTGTTGTTACTTTTGTGAGTTGCTGTGGAGTCGATTCCAACTCATGGTGACTCTGTGTGCAGAGCAGAGCTGTTCCATAGAGTTTTCAAGGCTGTAACCTTCCAGAAGCAGATCAGCAAGCCTGTTTTCCAAGGTGCCTCTGGGTGGGTTCCAATCTCCAATCTTTCGGCCTAAGCATTTGTGCCACCTAAGGACTCCACTGCATTTTTTAGTGTCCTTGTTAGTTTGGAGGTTGGGTTAGGTTACTACTATTATTATTTTTTTTCTCTCTCTCTCTCTTCTTTTCCTCTTGGTGTATAGGAAATAACAACAGGCAAGGCTCCAAAAAACCCACTGCTGTGGAGTTGATTCTGACTCATAACGACCCTACAGTACAGAGTAAAACTGCCCCATAAGGTTTCCAAGGCCGTGATCTTTATGGAAGCAGATTGCCACATCTTTCTCCCAAGGAGTGGCTGGTGGGTTGGAACAGCCGACCTTTCGGTTAGCAGCTGAGTGCTTAACGACTGTGCCACCAGAGCTCCACAGGCAAGGCTACATACTACAAATTAGCCATTCTAGTACACAAACCAACATTTCCTGGAAGTATAATGGAAACATCCCGTCTTTCAACTCTGAACTCCTAGACAACTGAGGCCTTGTGCAGGTTTTTTGTTTGTTTTCTCCATCTCTGTGTACAGCTCAGTGCTGTCTGTTGAAGGGCTGCATAAAGGCTGAGACATTTAGATCATTAATCTAGCAAGATGCATTCATTCGTCACAAAATATAAAATACTCCTCTATTCCAGCAAATCATATGCCTGTCTGTGACCCTAACACCATTCCCTCAGAAAATAAAGAAAAAAAAAAGTTTCTAACAGAGAATTGCTATTTACCTTCAGAAATGCTCCTATTCCCCTTTGTATCACCACTCTATTGTTGTTGTCAGATACCGTGGAGTCAATTTCAATTCAGAGTCGACCCCATGTGACAGGGCAGAGCTGCCCCACAGGGTTTCCTAGGGTGTAATTCCAAGGAGCTGATGGTACATTCCAGCAGTTGTAGCTCTTATCCACTATGCCACCAGGGCTCCTGGGAATCTTCATGGAGGAGCCCTGGTGGCGCAATGGTTAAGAGTTCGGCCGTCAACCAAAAGATCGGCAGTTCAAATCCACCAGCCACTCCTTGGAAACCCTATGGTGCAGTTCTACTCTGTCCTATACTGTCGCATGAGTCAGAACTGACTCAAAGGGAATGGGTTTTTTTCATCTTTATGGAAGCAGATCAGCCAGGTCTTTATCCCGCAGAGCTGCTAGGTGGGTTCAAACTGCCAACCTTTCAGTTAGTAGCTAAGCGTTTAACCATCACATCACCAGGGCTCCCTGGAGCACCAAGGAGTACTTATTTCCACTCTACCCTTCGTTCCATCTAATTAGAACGTGACTTCAAGTTGTATAACAAATCTAAGACATTAGAACATCCAAGTGCTCTAAAGCACTGGGCATCTTGACTGACAGCTCATGTGTAAAATGAACTGTGCTTTGGTTTCTGAAATTCAAATAAGTTCAGGGGTGTCCCTGGCTTTATCATAATCTTTACCAATCTGAATGAAGGGAGGAGCTCAGATATCAACAAAACTTCTTCCCCTATAGTTTCACCAGCTAAAATGGGCAGATCGCCCAAGAACATGGTGAAAAACAGGTCAAAATGTTCACTAAAAAAAAAAACAAAAAACAAACTCGTTGTCACCGAGTCAATTCCAACACATAGCAACCCTTTCACTACAAATTAGTAACTACACACAAGTAAACCCGTGCTTACCTTGCTTATTGGATAATCCGTCCCTGTCAGGGACTGTAAATTTGAAAAGAGGCTTTGACTCTATAGGAAGGTGCTGGGGGATTGGGAGAGAGACAGATGCCAGCCATACCTAGAAAGAGAATCTCTGGTGTGGTGAAAAACAATGTGAAATTGTTGACTACAGATGATCTGTTAAGCAAAGTAAGCACAGTGCTTACCTTGCCCATTGGATAAACCGCCCCTGAGCTGAAACTTTATCTGTTGAGTCAAAGCCATCTCCTTATCAGCTGCAACCTGCTCTCCTCAAGTCACCCTCCTAAAGATTGTGCTGTAGTTTCCCACTCAAGCTTCAAATCTCAATTCTCTAACCAGCACTCAAGAAGTTCACTGATGCACCTTCCTGGTTCATCAGCCTCATTTCTGAATATCACTCCACCGAGAGAGGCCAAATGACCAAATCAATCTTGTAAATAAAATCAACTTGCTTACTCCTCTTCTGGGCTTTTGCACTTGCTGTTCTTTCCATCTTGAATTCCACTGTTCCTCCTGTGTACAATCATTTTAGAAAACAAAGCTCATGTACATTAATCCTTGAAATTCTGACTATAAACTCACTTCCTGGGGCTAAGATGACTCACCTCCTAAAATAGCCCTCCATTCACCCCTCTGTTATCCCTCTAAATTTTCACCATCAGGTACTGCTCTATTATACTGTCTTTAACTTATTTACGTCACTTAAATAGTTTCCTTGGATATCTGATGTATTCCTCATAGACTATAAACCCCCCAAGGCATGGACTGTGTCTTTCTAATACCATAAAAAAAAAAAAAAAAAAAAATCCCCTGTCTAGTGCTTGGCACATAGGAGAGGCTGGTCAAATATCTTATAATTGAATAAATGACTCTCCCTAATCACACTGTCAGCCCCTCCAGAATTGGGACTGCCTCTAGTAATATTTTACATACCTCCACAATTCCTTGTCCAGCTTTCAGTACAACAGTTACCATGCAGGAAAACAAACGGGCTTTACATTCATCCCTGTGTGACACACTCCACAGTTTCCTTTGAATGAAACTCCTGCTCTGGCATCTCAGCAAGTTTTAAATGGAATTTCCATCGTTAGAGGCACATGATTTTATCCTAGGAGGCTGAATCTGAGAAAAATCCATCAGTGACTCTAAACAAACAGGAAAAAATGAGGGGACATCAAGAAGAAACCTACTTTACTTCCTGCTGCCTATCTAATCCTTTCTAATGTGTCCCTAAAACCTTCACTTTAAACTTTCCAGACACGAACTAGCTACGCTCTAAAGTCAGGAAATGTCCGTTATGCCAGGCCACCAGACAGAGTTTTTAAAAGCAGAAGTCACTCCCACTCCTCTCCCTCGGCCAGGAAAAAAGGCCAAAAACCAACACGACCTCTAGGACAGTCCAACCTCGGCTGCAACTACTTTAGCCATAAAGTCCCCTAGCAGAAATAGTTGGGTGTGGGTATGTTTATTGCCCTTTCCCCAGCCTCTAGCCCCCCATGAAGAGCTCTAAGATTAAAAGTTGCATAACTTTAGAGTCGCTCAGGACCTGGGTCCAAATTCAAATGAACTGCTGGATTGTTGGGCAGCCATAAAGGTCCCACAGGGAAAGTCACCAGAAAATTCAAAGCCCTCCGAGGCTGTAAAGCTCTTCCGCAGGGTGGTACAGCACTGTTATGTTCATAATAGCAGGAAGCAAGACAAAAGGTGCACAACCTAAGTTGGTAGCTGGAGAGCCACTTGATTTAAGGTACAGAACACAGGAATTTGCCAGCTACAGAGAAGTGAAATAAATGAGGGAGAGCAAGAAAATTACTGGCTGGGAGACAGAGTTATTATGGAAAACTGATTTCACTGTCCAAAAATGTTAGCCTGCATTTATTCTCAAAATTATCCAAATATTTCAGCAATTATCTATTTATAAGGTTGTTTTTTTTTTTTTTTTTCTGGACATTTCCCTCCAGTCTTTTATACATTGTGAAAAGCCATTTCCTCACTTTAGTCACAACCTGCAAGGCCTAATCTATCTGCCCCTCTGGATCCCGAATGGTCTGGACTTTAAAAAGGTTTTTAGCTGGCCTAAATTAAAGAAAATGTCTGTAATAGGAAAAAAAAAAATTTTTTTTTCTCACTTGTGCTGCATAATTGAGTTTGATTTGCATTTTAATGCCTTCCAGTAGCCACTGTTGACAGTGGTCCAAGTGTGCTTTTCAAAGATATTTCCATCTTCTCTGATAACTCCAGATCTGGACTCAAGATATGCAATGATATAAGACAACCTTCTTAGCTTGAAACCAATTCAGTGTTACCTTGGCTGGGCACAGTCTGCAAACCAACTTCTCGCTATTTTGTTCATTTTAAGAAAACAAAGCTCATAATAATGAGCACATGAGTCATTCGCAAGGAGGTGACTTATAACTCGAATTAACTGTAAATGCAAGCAATTTGAAAAAAAAAAATTAAGGCCTTATGTTCAGTGTTGTCACTACATTTGTTAGGGATTTCATCACCGTGTGGAGGCATTTAGTTCCAGGCTAACATTTGGACAGATGGAGAACTCCCCTTGAGCACGCAGGTCAAAAGAGCCAGCTCTGCCTGGCCTTCCTCCGGAGGAACTGCGCAGGCTCCCTGATGCCCAGCTTCCCCATCACTCTCATGGGGCAGGACAGAGCACTCCCCGCACCTGAGAGGCAGCAGAGCAAAACCAGCATTGCATGTTATGAAATCTCCTGTAAATTATAAAGTGATACACAAATGTTCTCTGTTGTTCCCAGTATTATTGTTGTTGGTATAAAGAGTGTTTTTTTCCTTGCAGCTATTTTGGCAAGCATGATCCAATACACGCAGAATATCAAATGATTAAAAACATTTTCAAAGTGAATAGAAAGCGACAAAGAGAGGGAAGGAAGGAAGGGAAGGAATATAAGGAAAGAAAGGGAGGGAAGAAGGAAGGTATGCACCCAAATATTTAATAATTGAATTCAACCACATTGAAGTATATAACCAATAAAAATTATGTTCACAAAGAATTTTCAATATAGGGAAAATGCTTATGATTTTATGATGAGGCAAACAGCATGTCTTCATCTATGTACTAAAAAAATATTAACTGAAATAAGAATGTATACAAAATTAATTATGGTTTTTTTTTTCTTCTTAAAGTATTTGTGCGCATTGTCCAAATTCCCTTTTGTAAATATTTTCAACTTTTGTAGTCAGAAAAAATAAAAAAGACATTACACAAAGTATTGCACAAAATGAGAGAGAAGATTATGTGTAGATATGCACATGTCTGTAAGTGCCTGCCCCAGTGTGGACAGCATGTCAGACTGGGAGTAGATGAGGTAAGTGAGATTTTCAGTAGAACATTTCAGTGAGTCTGATTAAGCATCTCTCCCTTGGGGAAGGATTCCGGTTAAAACCTCAACTGGAACGTAACATACAATGGCCTGTGGTCCATAGACTTCAACATATTTAGAAGTGGCAGCATCATTCTGAAATTGCTCTACTACTTTCTCACTGCCACATCATCCATAGTGCCAAAAGTAAGGACTGTTCCTTTTTGGTAGCAGAGGAAAGGAACAGGACGAGACATCCACAACTATGCCTACCCTGGTCATTAGTCCGCATTGGACCCACAGCTCCAATTCACAGAGGCTCAGGTTTATAGAAACAGAGACATCTTAGTCCTTCCCTAGTCAAAGGACTGTCGACCTTCACTCCCCAGCCGACCTCAAGCAGTCCTACGGATTTAAGTAACTATACGCTGACCACTCTTCATTTATTTCTCCAGCCACACCGTCCTCTGAGCTCCTCCTAATCTCATTCAACCTTGCCCTACTATATAGACTGTTCTCCATCCAGCATCCAGAGTGATCCTTTTAAAACTTAAATCAAATCATGGTACTTTTTGCTTAAGATCTACTTGCTCACAATAAAATGCAAAGTCTTTCCCATAGTCTCATTTATCTGGCTCCTAACCTCCCACCATGCTCCTCCAAACTCACTTGGCTTCCAGCACACTGGCATCCCAGCTGTTCCTTGAGCATGTTCCCACCTTAATTTCCCCTGCCTGGAACAATATGCCCTCAGACAGTCATAATATTCATTCTTTTTTCCATCAGATCTCTTCTTAAATGTCACCTTCAAGGAATGCTAGCTTTCACAAACAAAAATACAGGACACCCAGTTAAAGTTGAATTTCAGTTAAAAAAACCAATTTTTAGTGTAAGTATATCAATGCAATATTTGAGATAAAAAAAAATATAAACCAAAAAACTCATTGCCATCGAATCGAATCCAACTCATGGTGACTCCATATGTTACAAAGTAGAAACTCTTCCATAGGATTTTCTTGGTTGAGTGGTGCAAAGAATTAAGTACTTCACTAATAGCCAAAATGTTGGCAGTTCAAACCCACTCAGAGGCTCCACAGGATCTGCTTTTGAAAGCTCACACAGCCTTGAAAACCCTATGGAGCAGTTTTACTCTGCACACATGAAGTTGCCATGAGTCAGAATCAACCTAATGGCAACTAACAATAGCAATCTTTATGGAAGCAGATCTCTAGGCCTTTCTTCCATGATGCCACTGAGTTTGAAACGCCAACTTTTAGGCTAGTAGTCGAGCACAAACTATTTGCGCCACCTAGGGACCCATTTGGAATATACTCACACTAAAAAATGATTTATTGTTTATCTGAAATTCAACTTTAACTGGGCATCCTATACTTCATCTGGCAACTCTGTCTTACAAGGTGTCTCCCCTGACCAATGCCTCACACACACCAATCACTCTTCATCCCCTTACCGTACCTGTTGCCATCGAGTCGATTTCGACTCATAGCAACCCTAAAGGACAGGGTAGAACTGCCCCATAGAGTTTCCAAGGAACGCCTGGTGGATTTGAACTGCCAGCCTTTTGGTTAGCAGCCATAGCACTTAACCACTACACCACCAGGTTTCCTCCATCCTCTTACTCTGACTTATTTTCTTAAGAGCCCTTATTACCTGACAGATTTTACTAATTTCTGTGTTTATTATCTTTCTTTTTGTCTTTTTATTATCTTTCTTATTATCAATTGAATGTGAGCTTCAGCGTTACAAGTAAGGACCTGGTTTTATTCACTGCTTGCAGCACAGTTCCACACGTAGATCAGCACCAGGCATGCAGCAGCATTCAATCTATTAACATCTGCTGAATATATTAATTTTAATAAGTGAAACCTCTGCTTTCCGGCTTTTCCCGTGTAAGCCAATACTTGGTTATTAATTATTTTCCAAAGAAGGATTTTTGACATCTCTCACAGCTGGTTAAAGTCTTCCTCTTCTCTCCCCTACCAAAAAAAAGCCTATGTACCCTGGCCACACAGCAGTCATTCTGGTTTAGCCTCCAGGTTAAGGCTCCAGGGGAAAGTGCAGTGGTTTAAAACCATGCTGTCCTGTTAACATTTCCCAACTGGAAGTCATGTTAGCTGTTGCCAGCCTTACTGTGCACTTACCACTGTTCTTTTAGTAGGCACATCTAGTGTCAAGCACTTCTCTGGAATACAAAAGAAACAAAACACCCATTTGGGCTCATCCCAGATAAGTCTACCAAACTGGCTGAGGCTACACGCAGTATCAGGTGACAAAGCAACACCTTAACAACTGTCAAGGGGATGGTTGAAGGAAAGAGAACGTGGAAAGGGTAGTGGAGACGTGGGATTAGCCCGAATGGAATTCTTGGGACATGTGACTCTAAAAAAGCAAAAGATAGAGGTTGACCATAATAAAGGGGGAGAATCTTCTAGGTAAAGAAATAGCTTAGGCAAAATCACAGCAGTGGAAATTCACAAGACCTTGGCAAGGAATAAGCAGCAGTTGGCTTAGTGAGAGTGAAGGAGTGGGCAGAGTTAGAGGAGCTGGGCTTGGAAAGGCCGTAGGGTCCCAGGGAGGAGGAATTGAGCCTCTCCAGGAACATCTTTCCTCCCAATCCCTGACTCTGCCTATATTAACTATCTCTGTCCTCCAAATCAAATTCCCCCTTCTCCCCTGATGGTCCCAGCGGGAAGTCACTTCTCTCTCCTCTGTGTACCCCAAAAAGTACTTTTCGCACACTGCTTCCAACTGGACTTATTCAAGGTCCTACTACCTTACAGTCCTTGAGGGTAGAGTTGTGAGGGTAGGTGTGCCCATCTTTGTGACTACACAATGCCTTATTCATGGTAGGTTCTCAGTAAATGTGTGATAAATTGGCTTCATTAAATGCTGGGGAATTATCCAGACTTTCTGGGATAATGACTATAAAGCCCATGGGCCTGGAACACAAGGTAGACTAGTTACGTCAGGGGCATGGACTACAGGGGGTCTGTGAAGCTTTGGCTGGCCTGTATCTGATGAACAAAGCAGTGTCCACCAAGGAGGGAAAGTGCACATCCAGGCCCAGAGGCCAGGGCCAGCTGGACAGAGGAGTCTATACCAGATACTGGGGCCCCATAATTAACGAGAATTTAGGTCAAATAGTGGGAGGGGGAAAGCAGAAGAGCAACAGACTGGTTAAGAGCAAGGACTGTGCAGTCCACAACACCTCTGTGGAAATCCTACTGCTACTACATACAACTTGTGGCAAGTTACTTAACTTCTCTGTGCAACGGGTTCCTTACCTCATTGGAATATTCTGAGGATAAATTAAGAAAATCTCTACAAAACTCTTAGCAGAGTGCTTGGCACAAAGATTCAACTTAATAATGTTAGCTGTTATTATCGTTATCAGATCAACAGTATTTATTAAGTACCTGCTGTACGCTAGATACTGTGTTAGCTGCTAGGGATACAAATATTTAAAAAACCATCACAGTAACTCCAAAATGTTGGACTTTTAGGCCAAAAAAATATGAGAGCACTGTAAGTTGAGAGTAAAGGAACGTCTATTTGGAGGGGTGTGGGGGAACCAGTTCGTAAACTCAATTTCAGACAATGTCAGAACATCCAAACAGAGATGTCCACAGACAACTAAGGATACAGGATTTAAGAGGCACGAGCATGGGGAAAAAAAGAAGAGAGATCAGTGTGGGGAAGGAAGTCTAACAGCTATCCCTCATAGGGAACAACTGAAATGATAAGAACAAGTGAGCTCTCTGAGTGTGGTGACAAGGTAAGGCCAGAAAACAGGCTGCATGCCCACAAACCAAGTCCCTTGAAGGGCAGAAATGGGAAGCCACGGATGAAGACAGAAAAAGATAGGCAAATTTGCAGATGAAGTTGGCATATGGAAAATTTGCAGACTGCAAATCCCAGATGTCATGCAATGAGCATACGGCCTCTCTGTGAGACATAGGAGAGCACAGAAGGAGCCGACAGGACAAGTGGAGAGGACAGTGTGGCCGGCGGCTATAGGGCTGACAAAAACTCAGGGAGTTAGGATGTCCTGCTTATGGTCACATAGCTCAGACCTAGTAAGAGCTGGAATTCAGGTCCTGTGAACACCAGGCCAGAGTTCTTGCCACCAAATGTTCTCCAGTGGGCCACCTCCTACTGAAGCACGCTTTGATTACTGAGGGGCTAAATGCACACTGGGAGTCCCTGGGCAGTGCTGTTAATACCCTCCGCTGCTAACCAAAAGGTTGATGGTTCGAGTACACCCAGAGGTGCTTCAGTAGAAAGCCCTGAGGATCTACTTCTGAAAAATCAGTCATCGAACATCCTATAGAGCACAGTTCTACTCTGACACACATGAGGTCACCATGAGTATGAACTGACTGGAAGGCACCTAACTGGTTTTTAACTACATGCAGTGTAAAGCTTTCTGCCTTTTTGGTTGCTTCTTGGTACCTGACCAGGAGGAGTCCTAAGGTAAAGAAAAGATGAAAGTCACCCATTTTTCTGTTAGCAGCTGTTTAATATTTACATCGATATCTATATATCTGTATCTATCTACCCATTTAAAGAGAGACAGAGGGAGGGAGAGAGAGAAGAAGGTGGTAAGGCAAGAGATCAGAAATGCCCAAAGGAAAAATTAGCCAAGGCTTACCAGGGACAATAGTTAAGTTTGAGCCTAGAATTACCACAGGAACAGGACTAGACCAGGTATGGAACAGGTCAGAGAAGAGAGGCCAGGTATGCTCACAAGTGGCAAGGATGAGAAAAGGCAGCAAAGGAGGTTAACATCCACCAGAGGCAAGGTTGAGAATGGTCCAGCTAGTATTTTGCTTCTGAAAGAGTAGTTCCAGGACTACCTGGAACTTTTTTTAAGAAAATAATAGTTTCCTGGGCCCCAACCCAGGACTACTGAATCAGAACATTTTACATTTGATTGGATTTTGCCTGGTGCCTGAGCCTGGAAATTCTTATATACACTAGATTTTAAGAACTACTGAGCTAGAAAAAAAACATTGAAAATATAGATTATTATTCTTACTGTTTCCTTACTTAATAACTTTGCTGAAGTTCAGCCACTATCCTACGATTCAAAGCTGATCTTCAGCTAATGGGACTCAGACACAACTGCAGGTATCCAGGCTGATGGGCAGGGTCTGAGCTGAACAGGTTATCAGATATTTTGAATATCACCTTGTCTTAGATTGCCATCAAAATAAAAACTCTGGGTACCGTAATAGAAACGATTCATATAAAACAAATATATATTAGTAATATACTAGAAAAATATTAAGTTTTGTCTAATTACTTATTAGAACATTAGGCTCATATAATATTTAAATGCAAATTTATTTAACACCGCTTACAAGTAAGAATAGATTATGTACTAAAGGGATACCAATGTTTTGGCATTTACGTTTTTTACATAAAATTTCTAACTGCTGGCCATCACTTGGAATTCTTGCTCTTCATAGAGTCAGCACTGACACGTATTCTGAACTTGTGTGATGTACTGTTATGTCTGCATTCCCTGGCACCCATACAGCTTCACGCACATTTTTATGGACAGTGCAAACGTGCCACTACGTTGATTTATTGTCATTTAATATTTATTGACAAGTCACAATATGCTAAGCATTGAGATGTTTTCTATTTCAGAATTCAATACCCGGTGTCAAACCTACTTAACGAATTGCTCCTGATTTGAGGTCCATGTTCAAAAGACCTTCAGATTTTAGGACTTCTTTGTGCTTTTTCTTTATGTTACTAAGTCATTCTCCTTACATTTTCATATTCTGAGCCATTTTCTCTGCTGCGAGGATTATGAGTGAGCGTTTCACCTGCTGAAATCATGTACGTCTAGGAAATTTTCTTTATGTGCCTAACATTGTAGTTATCCTTGCTGCCCCCCATTAGAAGCAGAGGTTTAAAATTAAAGTCAACCAATGATTTCTTTTTTCATCCACGTTGTTTGGTATCCCTTTAGTACATAATCTATTCTTACTTGTAAGCGGTGTTAAATAAATTTGCATTTAAATATTATATGAGCCTAATGTTCTAATAAGTAATTAAAACCAAACTCTGCATCATAGTCTACTGTATACAATCTTTTGTTTTAACAGTAAATGGTGAGATCCTTTATATCTTGTGCAGCATTCACCAGAGACTTGAAAATTACTGCTAAAATCCATTGAAAAGGGGGAAAGGTCTCAATTCTTACACATAACTCATAAATATTGTCCCTCTAATTCTCATAATAGCCCAATATGACTCTCCTTTACACATGAAGAAATGGAGATATAAAGAAGTAGTTTCCCTAAAGTCTCACACACAGCTAGATAAACTAGTGAGGCTTCCTACTTAGACAAGCATTCCCAAGAGATCTGCTCCTTTTTTGTTAACACTTTCATGTATAAAAATAAAAACAGAAATTTTCTCTTTCCTCCTCTGAGGACCATTAAAATTGCCCTATAAACCAAAACCTACTGCTGTCGAGTCAAATCTGACTCACAGTGACCCCGTAGGGTTTCCAAGGCTGTAAATCTCTGCAGAAGCAGACAGCCACATCTTTCTCCCACCGAGCTGGTGGTTTTGAACCGCCAACCTTTCAGTTAGCAGTCGACTGCTTGAACAACTGTGCCACCATGGCTCCTAAAGGTTCTGGTCTTATTAAAGACTTGTGCTGTATAACGTTTGAAAATACCAGTAGCAGTGTTTCCACAGTATCCGTAGAGTCTGCAGACTGTTAATGAAATTTCCCACCAGAAAAGATACATAGAAAGGAGGATAGGTTTAGACATAAAATCAAAATCTACCCATGGGTTAGCTAAACTTAAACAACTGCAGGACATCCTATGAAAATATTCCTATTTGTTGCTCTCCTATTTGTTGCTGTTTTTACAATGCACTTTGCAGTATTAAAAAGGCAGTGTAAATATCTTTTACCAAAACTGTACTTCAGTGAAACAGATGTATGACAAAGTCACCTCTCAAAAAGCCATTATAAAATTTGTTGACAATGGTTACCACTGTTTTATACTTTTATTTATAGCTTGAATTTCTTATGATGACCATTAATTATTTTTAATACAAAAATTCATTTCCACTTTTTAAAGCATAACAAGGTTCTCCTTTTTGTGGATTATCCAGGTCAAATTTTAAACTGCAATTAATTACAATAAGTTGTAATCAATTGCTTTCCTCAGTAGTCCAAAATCATTTTATTCTAAACTAGGATTTATTTAGGGGCCACTGACCATTTTGGAGTATGCATGGATGTTTGAGAATTTAGTACTGTTACTTCTGAGATTAGCATTAATATCCCAAGTGTACTAACACCATTTAGCTCTTGATGCTTTACAAGACACTGAAAACCTGATTTGATTACATTTAATTTGATTCCAATTAAAAAGCACTTAAGAAGTTTCTACCGAATTAGATTACACTGAATGTTTCTATAGAAGACACTTCATTACCTGAAGCAATTTAATTTAAAATGATCACAGAGTAAAAAACACTATTCATTTTAATAAAATGGGCTTAATCCCCTATAATTATTTCACAATTGGATGCTGTAGATTTTGGCTTATTAAATGAATGTACAGGGGCCCTGGGAAAAAACATTTACACGACTGAGTGCCTCGTTCACAGTCCACCCATGATAGAACTAGCCACATGGCTTTTAAGTCTTAACAGAAACCAGAAATGCTGTGTGTGTGGCGGGGGGGGGGGGGGGGGGGGGGGGGCGGGTAGGGGGGAACACCACATTATTTAAATCAAAGAAGGAGATAGTATCAAGATACTGAAGTAATTATTGCCTTTTATTGAATTTTTAAGCAGTGAACTTTACAACTAATGAAAAATGAAAATGAACTTCTAACTTACTAAACAATGAATAGCCAAATAAATGCAAGGTGCCACAAAACCATCTGATTTCCTGAAACATACTCCCACTTTTAAACAAAGAACTATCTGGAGATCAAATGATTATGCATTCATAATCAGGACAAGCTAAAAATGTTTGCCTTCTCAACACTGCATTAGACAATTTTCTCAAACATTATTATTTGTACAAGCCCCAGTTTATATTAAAAATCTCAAAAGCGGGAAATAACGATTAAAAACAAAATTATGATTAAAAACAAATGTCCGAAAGTCAGTTATTTTGTACTAAGCCTAAACCGCATGGCTAGCTTTCATTGGACAGAGAGCGCTGCAGATTTGGCATGCCCATCTCTAATATTTCAGGAATAAAAGCAACTTTGTGGTTTGTGGTTAGTGATTAAGCACCAAGTGGACTTGTTGTGTACGTTCTCGTATAGGAAAATCTGCAGCATTTTGAACAATTCACACTTGTAACAATGTCTTGATTATGCCTTCCAGAATTAATTGACCAAAAATCCAGTAACTCTACGATATATCTATCGGTTAATCAGAACTCTAAGGACCAACAAATAAAACACATTATTGACTTTTAGATCTTCAATCAAATAAATATTTACAACCGCAATTTGCAAAAATTATTTTCTTTTAAGTTGGCATAATATCAAAATCTAGTCTAACAAATGATCCAACGCATATCAGGATTATCAACACCATTTCAAAAAATTATAATTAAAACACAGAAACAATGCTACAAGCTTCAGAACGACTTGCACCTACCTTTACACCCTAGATGCATCTCCCCTGAGGACAAATGCAACTTTATAACTGTAAGCTTCTTTGAAAGCCTGTCTGACCTTGAGACCAAGGGTGGGGGGGAATAGCAACCTGGTTTAGTCACTAGTAGCTATAGATATCAGAGACTGCTTGTTGTCAATGATCATTGCTGAAATCTGTCTATACCACACCAGAACAATCAATTTTGTAAATGATTGCAATAATCAAGGAAATTGCCTAATTTATAAATCCTTGCATACAGCATTTTAATGGATTCCTCCATTTTAATGCTGATGCCTTCAGAGCTAAATGAATTGTTGTCCAGGCTGTCATTATACAAAATGATAAAAACATTCTGTCTGGTGGGGAAACCACATCTCATGGATATTCAGACCCAGAGCCCATAGTCATTCATTAGTGACTTCTATGAAAGTTTCTTTGCACTGCTGCACCTTAGAACAGCAAAAGAGAGGGCTTATTTGTACCTGCACCTCTGTGGAAACCCCTGTTAGTTTTGGAATTAGAACGAATTACCTTTCACTGAACTGTAATGCACTGAGGCGCACCCCCCGCCCCAAAACACCACCCATTCTGACTGTCCCATATTTTAATAGTTCTTTTCCCTCCTTTCAGTCTAACTCAGTGCTGGGTTTTTTTGTGTTTGTTTGGTTTAACCACTACACCTCAGTCAGCCGACTGTGCCACTCTCAACTCCCAGATGGTGAGTCACATCAACATGGATGATGTCCGATGCACTGAAACAAATGTGTGACGTCCCAACCTGCACGTTCTAACAGGTAAATCTATGTACTCCACATGGAAAACCAGGCTGCACACTTAGCTCTTTCCCTAAGCCCGCCACTCGCAGATTGCTCTTCTCAGTTAAACCTTGGCCAATTGATTCCAGCCAATAGTGTGCTGTCAGTACTTTACTTACTGCTCAATCTCACTAACCTGACATTTATGGTGCACTGATTGGCCTCTGTCAGTGGTGCCGGTTGTAAATTCACTTTGAAAAGCTTTGTGTTAACAGCCTTCAACCAGGCTCCAAGAAGAGTACGAACAGGCAGCCTGACAATTGCTCGACCTCCTGCCCTTATTACAGTGAGTAAATCAGGGTTTGAGCCATTAGGCTGGAGCCTGGGGCCTACACAAAAAGGACTGACATGACGAAAGGTCAACCTCTGTCACACATGTGTAACAATTTGGATAATGGAATTCTGTAACTTATCTGAGCGAGGTGGCAAATGCTTACAAGGAGAAGTATATTCTGCTCTGGCTTCTCTGGCTTTTATGCTAAGTAGTTATACTGGAGTCTGTATTTCTTGTGTAAATACACAAGGAATGTCTGAACTCATGAAACCTTGGAGTATATACAATTCTAAATAAGAAAGAGAGAGGCAAGCTCATGGAGGTTCTATGTGGGGCATTCTTCAGAACGCAAGATGTTTTTCTCATCCATGTATTACTCTCTATAACACTGGTTATATTCATCCTCTGAGAAGACGATTTCAATACTGTGAACATGCTGTCCCAGCTAAGCCATATGCAGTTTTTCATATTTGTGTACAATCAAAAATTTTCAATTTATCATATTATACTACAATTATGTGATTCTTGGGTAACACAATAGATTTTTCTCGGATAATGAAAACTGCCGTACTTTATACCATGAAATAAGAAAGCTCCCCTGCAGGTTTCTCTGGCCCAGTGTTACCGTTGCCACATTTCCGTCAGATCACTTGCTTCCATGCAGTGACTGAGGGGAGGAGATTTCATCTGTCCAGGAACTGCTGAGATTTGGACCTTAATTTCTATACCCTACGTTTAAGTCAGTGTGGAAAAAGAAAAAAATTACATGATGGAAGAAAATATGCAGTATGGACCAAAAAATACTTGTGAATTATTTTCCTCACATGGATAAAATGCTATCAATAAAAGAAACTGTCTGTAAACAACTGATAAAGTGAACTGACTAATGAGAAAAGCAGTCCTGTGATACAGAATGCACAGTCTTTATAAAGTGTTCACAACCAAAGCACTGCAGTGTCACATGTTTGGGTAAAATATCACTAGCATGAGGATTTCCAAATGGCTTTCATAATTTCAAAAAAAGAGAGAGAGTCATTTTTGGACTTAGAAAACTAAGGGTGGCATTCTGCAGGGTGATACGTAAACCAAAAGCACCAGGTCCTTTAAATGGACCTTCTGAAAGCCAACGAAAAGTACTAAGTTTTGATTTTTTGACACAATGCTGGAAACCATTCCAAGAGGCGGCAGATGGTTTTACAGTTTATGTAAAACTACAAAATGCTCACACTCTATCAAATGGGCACTGCAATAAAAGACATCTTCAAATCAAATGAGGCAAAGCCAGAGAGATGCACCAGCTGTTATACTGCATAATTTAAAACATAATAGTAACAATACTATGGTTTATTTTTAAGGGGAAATTATTTGAATTTCATGAAATTGACAAACTCAAAACCAAACTGACTGGCACTCTAGTATATTAAATGATAAATTGCTAAGAAATACAATTTTTACTTCAATATAGCTGTGACAGCCACATAATTCTCTCCCCTAGCGTTTTGGTGAATCTAGCCAAAATGAGCCAAAGTCTACAAAGCAAGATGTGGTGTTTATAGTTACAGTACTATCACTGAACAAGCTCCTACTTTAAAAATGATTCTTTTCTACATCTGAATACATACAAGTGGGGATAAGTACTATATATACACGGAATTGGGTCATTTATAAAAATATACATAATACATTTAAAATATGAAATCAATTTATTTCCTTCTAGTACCAATTACCTCTGAAGGTTTTGAAATATAAATATTTAGCAATATTTAATATAAATTTTTAATATTAGTTTTCATTAAGCTCTTTTGAACGAAGCTAAATGGTAATGATGAAAAATAGACCACTTGCTTAAAAGCAAAACCCTTATTAAATCTGAAATATTATGGCACAAAATCAAACCACAAAAAGGACCACATTATGTTACCCTTTGATTTTCTTAAGAAAAATCATGAAGGTTCCCACATAGTGCAAATGAAAACGAGACACTCAAATTACTCAGGGAAAGAGAAGACAGCTTCTGTAAAGTTAAATCCCTTTATAGTACCTTGACTGTAAATCTAAAAAATCACTACATTATTTCAATTAGCAGAATAATTTTTCTAGGGTGAAAATAAATGCAATTTATTTTGTCATTGTTATTAAAAATTTCTGGTCAAAAAAGACTTTGAGTTGAAAGGCTTGAAATATTCTAGCCTATCTTAAACTGCAACTTTATTTTAAGCTTCTGTATTTTGTACCAATAGAATTTTAAGTACATACTGTGTGCATTCCTCAGGTCCAATCATATTAAATTCTGATGTTAAGCAGAAAGGGGTAACCATATGCAACTAGATTAATTTATCTCAAGGGAAAAGGGGCACATTAATAATTTAGATAATGTTTTCACATACATTAGAATCAAATGTGCCTTTTCACTTCTTTATTAGAAAATGCATTAGGATAAAATTATCTCACTCTCATCAATAAGACCTAATTGCTGAGAAAGTCTCTGTTTTCTTTGCAAAACAGTCAGGAAGATTTTTCCCATTACGTCTAACTAGCTAGAAATGTATCCTGCATCCAAGTTTTATTGGAATAAATGCATGTGACCAAAGCACATAATGGTTTAATGTACCCTGTACTGTTTTGTTTTAAACTATCTCAGTTTATTATTTTTAAAATTCTGGTTCTAAAAGAAACTAGCCAAAAAATGACTAATTACTTGGCTTTTAGAGTGTTCGTCTCTTTAAATTACAAAAAAAAAAAAATTACTTTGGCTTATGGCTAAAAAAAAGAAAAATTCTTAGAATTTCCCACAAATACCCAAAAGTGTCAAAATATATTGAAGGTAGTAGAATGAAAGTTTACTTTCTCTAAATTGCTGTGTTTTAAAGAACCAGAATTATACACAAAGAATATATTACCTAAACAATGATAGCACTCTAACAAATCAACCAAACAAGCTCCCCATGGCTGATATACGTTCAATATTAAAAAAGTCATTTTTCTACAAAGAAAAGAGAGTTTTTAATGATTAAACAACAGGAATAACTAAGGTGAATCTGTCTGTAATAAGCCTTCATGTGTACCACATAATAAAGTGCAACCATACTAAAAACAATGAACTGTAAACTGAAATAAAAATCCATCATTTACTTGGAAACAGTGATGGCAAAAGATTAGCAATCCATTTATTATACAGAAATAATGATAAGTAACTCAGGTAAGATTCATCAGGACCTAAGTATTGAACTCTAAATATAAAGACATTTCTTCAGCAAACAACTTGAAAAAATATGAAGAGAAATCATCGCAGCTATGACTTTTTAAATGATATACTAATGATTCAATTGCTTTGAGCAAATGACTTGAAAAAATATGATAAAGAGAAACAATTGCAATTATGACTTTTAAAATGATATAGTCATGGTTCGATTGCTTTTAATTTTTAAAAAATCTGCTTTACCACAACCCAATATTCTAGAAGATACCTAAAAGAAAGAGTAGATAATTATGACGTGAGTTGTTAAATAATTATCACCAAAAGCTTCCTACAGATCTACGGTATATTCCAATTACTAATTTCTTCTAACAAATAATACAATTTTTTTCACAATAGAATTTCGGTCTGGAAGGAAAGACAAAAATTTAAGGAACAAATCCAATATTACAAATCTAACTGAATTTAAATAGTCATGCTTTATAAAAGTAATAAATCATAATGTTTAAAAAGTAAAAATAAATTCATACTTCATCTCTTAAGAATAACTATACTAATAAACATCTAAAACCTATTAAAGCAAGTGTTTTATCTTACAAATGGTCATCGGCATTACGTTACCTGGCCATAGGCACATTTTATATGATCTCTCAGGAGACTCGTACATTTTATACGGCTAAGCTCTAGTGTTCCTTCAATCCCCTACATGTATGTTATTCTAAGTGTTGTTACAGATGAGAAAAACAAATAGATCAAGTATGTGCTGAATTTGGGCATAGGGACCTGTCAATCACTCAAGCATACACCCAGACACCCAGAAAATCTTTTTATAACACAGAACAAACTCTATGAACCCCCCCACACACTCAGCCCACATACCCAAAACAACAGGTAACACTCATTTTGTATCTAAGTAACAACAACAAAAAACTGGTTATATTCCACAGCTTCTACAACAGAATTTTAACTTCATCAAGGTGTAAAAGAAAGTTCCACAATTTTCAATGTTAATATATATTAAAAAAAATTTTTTTTTTATATGTAGTGGCTTCTTGCAACAGCCCAATCATTCAATGTCTTGTAGATAAAAAGCAAAACAAAACAGAAACAGGAAATTTTGAGTTTTTTTTCATGTTTATGGCTTTGACCCCTGGCACTCTAAAAATAGATGGGCACTAAACCCAAGGTATTGGAAGGAACTAAAATTCTGTTCGGATTTAACATTTTCACATAGCAAATCTGTACCAGTGAACAATTACTTCACAATTTCCTCAGAAAAGTATTGGCAGACCTTTAGCTGGACAGTATCAGAGTCTCTAATAACACCAAAAGAACATGAAAAGTGCCTGGAAGTGTTTCATAAACTTTAAACCACAGCAGAGGTTTCAAACTAATTAGTCAGAAACAAAACCAACTAGGAAATGTTGCAAAACCAGATGCTTTGATAATTTCCCACTTGCCAGTTTTTCTTATCCAAAAGCTCTAATTTCTACTTCTTTGTACCATGCCATTTTCTCCTTCTGTTTTCCTTTAAAAAATTCTGTTAAAATAAAAAGGCAGTTTGGTAACATAAATATGCCCAATTTTTTTCCCTCTCAATCAGGAATACTATCCTGAAAGATGAAAAATGGATAGTTGTTTTCCAACAATAGTTTGAGAATGAAAAGGGTGGAGCCTGAGAGTCCATGCATTGTGCCCCAGCAGGTAAATGTGTTGGTTACCATACTGCAATCTTGGGCTGCTGCGCTGTGAGCTCAAACACTCAGCTCCTAACCCATCAAAGGAGCCTCTGCAAACACAGACCTCATTGCCTAATTCTTGATAGAGTATTCATGTGAGGGGTCTGGGGACCAGCTCTGTTTTTCACAAAAGTGTATATCCAGGGCCTAACATAGTGCTGGCCACAGTGGGTGCTCAGCAAAAAATGAGTGACTATTGAGTTCCATGAGTTTTACTTGGTGAAGATGATGCAGCTCACAGTGAAAAATGATTACCTACCTTGACAGGCCACTCAGCCAAACGTGAAGGTCAAGTTGCTGCAAAATGACCCATAAATGGAGTACTGAGGTCCCTGGCATTTAAGCCCCCCCACCCCCACCTTTTTTGAAGCTACTCCCTCTCCATCATATTACCTGGTCACAGTTACTCAAATTTATACATTGCTTAAGGGTTTAACTTCTAGAAGGAAGGAGCCCTGGTGGTACAACGGGTAAGTGCTCAGACGCGAACTGAAAGGTTGGTGGTTTGAACCCACACAGCAGCTTCCTTGGAGAAAGACCTAGGGATCTGCTTTGGTAGAGATTACAACCAAGAAAACCCTATGGGGCAGTTCTACTTGGTCACACGGGGTCACTACGAGTCAGTATAAACTCAACAGCACCCAACAACAACATGACTTCTAGTGTCTTGTATTTCATAAATAATTCTACACCAGTGGAGGAGTGGCTAAAATTGATGAGGGAATTAACCAGTGATAACAGCCTCTGTGTTCAAGAGTGGACCTCAGTAATTAACCATGAAGATTTATGAGAAATCATAGGTTAACATTTTTCTATTAGGTTGTTTACCTTTAAATAATAGTATCAGATAAGATTGTGCCATTTAAGTATTATCATCAACCAGTGGCACAGAGGTTAAGAGCTTGGCTGCTAAACAAAAGGGCAGCAGTTTGAATCCACCAGTTGCTCTTTGGAAACCATATGGGGCAATTCTACTCTGTCCTACAAGGTCACTGTGAGACAAAATTGACTCAATGGCAGCAGGTTGAGGGTTATATCAAAGTGCTCATACTTTGTTTTCTTTTGTTTTACTATCTTGTTGAAGATTGCATAATTTTGTCAGAGAAGAAACAGAATTTGGGATTTCTGATTTAGAATATCATTTCCTTACTTCAGGAACTTTGAAAGTTGTGAAACATGTTGCAGTCTTCCTACATGTCAGTGTTTACAAAATTGTCCCCGTCTAAGAAAAAGTGCTGGACTCCTCTCCCTCCTGGTCATGTCAATGTCCCTGCCTGCCGAGCTCACAGAATCACATTGAATGAGCTTAGAATGAGACATAAAGGTCACGGAGTTTACACCCCAATGCACAACCTCCTCTGCTCCATCTCCTCAATTGGTTTTTCATGTTCTCGAGATCCAGGGAGAAAGAGTCAAATCCATCCCAGGTAACGTAAATGCAGGTTAAGGTGACTCCATCTTCAGAAACCTGTTGGCCCTGTGTTTCCGGCTGCGCTGCTGTTGCTCTATGGCCTCCTTACTGTAGATACTGTAGAAACTAGGCATTTGCAAGACCAGGGAAATCTATTCTTCACTAACCTCTGAGGGCCAAAGGGAACCTCTCCCTGAAGTAGTCACCCATCAAGGGCCAAAGTTCTGTACTGGTCAAGCTTCCGGCCCGGTAGTAAAGTGTGGGCGACTTACCTCCCAGAGATGCTGCGTGTTCCTCACCGCGCCCGCCTGCACCTTCTCCGGGGGCAGGAGCACGCCCTGGAAGGGCCCGATCCAGGTGCCCTGCTGAATCCTCTGCGCTGCGCAGATGCCGTAGGCCAGGCCGGGCACGGTGCTAGTGCACAGGCACACCTCCCGGGGCAGGTCCCGCAGCCACTCGGGCAGCTCAGGCGGGGGCGCGGCAGCCGCGGCGCTGCTGGTGCCCACGAGCCGGCGCAGCGAGTGCAGCGGCCCGTGCATGGGGCATTCGCCGTTGCGGTTGTCCGCACACATGTCGCAGCCTGCGGGGACACGCGGGAAGTGGGAGGGGAGAGTTAACCCGGGCGCCGGGGCGGCTGACCCTGTTTAAACCCCCCCGTAAAGAATGGAATCCCCGCCGGGGTAAACTACCTGTGGGGGACGTGGCGCCCTCAGGGCGCCGAGGCCACAGGGGAGAAGGAACCCGAACCCGCGTGGCTCCCTTGGAAGGCGCCGTACCCTTATCGGTCTGGAACGGGGTCGAGACCCCGGGCGCCCCAAAAAGCCTCCCGAGCTGAGCGTTGATAGCGTCGTTACCCTCGCGGGGGAACCCACGGCTCGCGGTTTTTTGCTTCCCGCCTCTGTCTTTCTACACTTTTTACTCGGTCTCGTCTTTCTTTGTCTATTCCCTTCTATCTCTAGTTCCCTCTTACCCTTTCTCGTCGTGTCTGTCAGGTGTTTTACGGTGTGTTTATCGTCATTGTACTACAGCGAAAAACCCCGTCTCTTGCCTAATCTGTTATCTCGAGAAAATTTTGCATTAGTCGTCTGGGTATTTGGTTTTCCTCTTTTTATATTCAGAGAGGAGAAATTTTAAAGTCATTTGGGGAGGTAGAGGACCTGTCTAACGCGAAGCGCCATTTCCATTCCTCCGCACCCGGGACACGACCATTTCCTTCACTGCCTCTGGGGCGCCCGCACGAGAGGGCTGAAAGGACCTAGGGCTCCCGGGCGAGCGCACCCTGTTTTAGTGCCGCCTCCCGCCCCAGCCCGGAGAGCACGCCCACACTGGGGTCCCTCGAGTGCCGGGTCAGCGCCCACTCTGGGCGCTCATGTCCGAGCGAGAAGAAACTCGATGTTGTGGCGGGTTTGATGTGCCAGTGCTCGCCTGTAAACAATTCCCAGAAGCCGAAAGGAACAACAAATTTAACGATCAGGGTAATGGGTCTTTAATGATCGGGTGATGGTTCAATGGAGAGGGCCTCAGCTCCTGCCTCGACGGCTGATCCCGAAGCTAAATCTATTATCTTGGGCTATTAACTGAGTGCGAGCCGTTGCTGAAGCCGTCTCCTCTCCGACGCTTCTTAGAGCGCTTGGAGGTGAGAGGACCCCACTCCTCCGGGCCGGGCGACCGTGGGCACCCAGTATTCCTCGACTCGAGTTGGACGAGAAGAGGCCGGGCGGCCGCGGGAAGCAGGGCCTGAGGCGACCGCGCTGTCCGACCGCAGCGCCCTCCAGGTTATTAATGGATCTGGAGGAGCCACAGTGTCTGCGCCCTGGCCCGCGAGGCCTGCCCCAGGAAAGCGACCTCGGCGCCCGCCGGTGCGACCTGGCCTCTCTGGCCCAACCTTCCAGGGGAGCCGCGGCGCCCCCGCGCACCGGGGCCCTGTGGACCTGTCTTGACATCGGGCAAGCCATGACTGTCGGAACCGGTGAGAGCCCGGCACCAGCGGGTGCGCCCGTGGAGGACAGCGGGTCACCATTGAGGCCTCCCAGCACCTGCGCCCGGCCTCAGTCGTAGCCAGGCCTGGTGGATCATTCGGGGTGTGCCCGATCCATACTGAGACAGTCGAAATGTCAAGGGACAAACTGTCAGTAAGTAACCCTCCACAAGGGAACACCGAATCGCAACCCAGCATGGTGAGCGAAACTTCGTTTCGCCATTTGCTTCACAGCGAGCAAGAGGTGGCTATGTGAGCATCCTCTCTGCGTGGAGACCGGCTACCGGCCCGCGCAGCTGTGCCTTCCTCTCCTTCAGCTACTCCTCCCAAGAGAGTGGCAGGGGAAGAGGAGACTTTCCTATGACAGCAGCTTCTTGGAGGTGTCCGCAGTCTCTCAGTTGAAAAGCAACACTGTTTCTGCAGGTCCTGAAGTATCCACACCTCTGGGCCTCCCTCACACAAAAAGCCCTCTCTGCCAGCAACACAAACTATATAAAAAGTGTGCCAGGCTCTGTTTTTCACCCTAAGGCCTAACTGAGAATATTCTCACCCTTATCCTTTTTTTTTTTAATCCATATTTTAACTTCTTCCCTCTCAAGCTCTTGATTGTGAAGGGGAAAAAAAAAAAAAGTCAAGATATTGGGAGAAATGGAAAGAGAGAGAAACTCACAATTATTGAGCACCTACTATGATCAGGCACCTGTTTTTATCCACACAACTACCATATTACCTAATTATCGTGATTTCCATTTTGCAGATGAGCCAACTGAGGTTTCAGGAGTATTGTAACTTGACTAAGGACCAGAAGCTAGAAAATGGCAGGAGAAAGGATTCACAGTAAAATCTGCCTGACCCCAAAGCCTCCAAACCCAGAGATGTAGGAAGGCTGATGAAAGCTCATAGACTTGTATCCAAACTCATGACTCAATCAATTGAACTGAAATATTTCACTGAAGTAACTATTCTGGAGCTACAAGGAAAAAAAATTGTTGTAGTATGATTGAGTTACAGAGAGTGCTCCACTTCCCCCCCCCCTTAGGTTTGGGGGAGGTTAAATTTAGAGAATGAATGAGAAAGTAAATCACTAATGTTCATAATTTTGAATTTTAGTGCCTAACATCAAAGATGGCCTTTCAGCACCTTAGCAAAAATAGCTAAAAACAAATGACAATAAGCAAAGGCAATATGCCATGAAAAATGAAAAATCACCCCAGGGAGTTGGTTAACTGACTTTCCCCTTCTGGTTCACTCAATGAAGCAACGGGTGAGGTGCAACAGCATTTAGTATTCACTCCCTCAACAGCCTGGAACACAGATGTCAATTTCTGACATCTCTACAACATGTAACATCACACCAACTACATCAGACATAAAATAAGGAGCAAAACTACCAACTTCGGCCACTATCGCACAGACAAGAAACATACTTCCAATATTTACAATGTGTGCAATTAAAACCATGGCCGAGTCCTTTCTCTAAGAGGATCTCTGAAACCCTCTTCAAATTATTAAGTTTCCTTTGTTTCTACTAAGTGTTGAAAAACTTACCAGTAGCATTTTGCAGAGTGAAAAATGAAGTTCCCCAATATCTAGAAACTTATTAGGTCCACAGCAAAACAGGCAAGGCCAGTCTAATTAGTCCACCCAAAATGAGTCTTCTGAATTTGTAAACCAGTTCATGCTATATCAAAATGTTCTGCCAGACCAAGAAACAAAATGAGACTAAAGGAGCCCACCAGCCCAGGGACGAGGACTAGAAAGCAGGAGGGGACAGGAAAGCTGGTAATAGGGAACCCAAGGTGGAGAAGGGAGAGTGTTGACATGTCCAGAGGTTGTTAACCAATGTCATAAAACAATACCTGTACTGTTTAATGAGAAGCTACTTTGTTCTGTAAAGTTTCATCTAAAGTACAATAATAAATATAAAGAGGTCTTTTGCAAAAGATTAAAAAAAATGAGTTCTGCCAGAAAAGTTAACCAATTGCCATCAAAATGCACATTATATTCTAATGTTATTGTTCTGTAATACACAAAACCTCAGCAAATGCAAGCATTTGGCTTCTGACTAATGCCTCTGAATCCCAGAGGAGCTTGAGGATGTTTAAAACAAGTAACTTATTACTTGAGGTTTACAAATATGAAGCAATTGAACAAACATTCTCACAGAGTGTTCTCTAGCCAGCAAGCCATAAACACCTACATGAAAATGTTTGAGAGAAGTGGGCTAGATGCCCAAATTAGACATACAAATTATATATTTAAGGTATATGTATGCACAGCAGGCCAGGTCAAGCAATACACAAGTCTATGGGTATTCATAAAGAGGAAGCAAATAAAATGTTCCCACTTTCTCTTAAAATCAGAGAGGTTCTATACAAGTTCATAATTATCATTCATAGTTTTCTGTATCTGTGAGAAGTATTCTCATATTCTCCGAACAAGATGCTTTAAGTGCCATGTTAGCAGAAGGGAATATAAGAGATCCCTGTGGACTTCTATCTTGAATACATCTGTTATTAATCCACCTGTCTGTGTCCCTGGATAAGGAAAGGGAGTATCACTAGGTCACAAACCTGTTCACCTACTGACCTCAGAAGACCAGGACAAGTAGAGTGAGAAACTTTCACTCTCCATTTTATATCCGTCTGTATTTTGGAGCCCTGGTGGCGCAGTGCTTAATTGCTGGCTGCTAACCGAAAGGTCACCAGTTTGAACCCACCAGCCGCTGGGCGGGAGAAAGATGTGGCAGTCTGCTTCCCTGAAGATTTACAGCCTTAGTAGCCCTATTGGGCATTTCTATTCTGTCCTACAGGGTCGCTGTGAGTCGGAATGGACTCGACGGCAGTGGGTGGGTTTCTGTATCGTTTGAAAGTTTTACAAGTGCTTATACTACTTCTGTAACTGAAAACGGATGTATTTTATGTTAAAGGATACAACGTAGGCCACGGCTTCCTTTCTGGGATTTCATTTCTCCTTCTAGCAAAGGGGAAATAGAAAATGTTCCAGGGCTTTGGACGTCTGTGGAGGCCGATAGGCGCGTGTGGACCCAAGCGGAGTCCCCGCCCGGGGTGGAGCGTCCACCATGCCTGGCCTTCGCCTGCCCTTGCCCGCCCTCCCGCAAGGGAACCGAGGAGCAGCTGAAAAGCTTGCCTCTCGGCCTGGGCGGCGGTACCCGCTCGGGCTGTAAATCCTTCACGACCGTAGCCTAGGTCGCGGCTCGTAGTCCCACAGGCCAAGCCCAGAGAGGTCGGCGCTCATCGATCCCCGCCCGGCGCCGCAGCCCCAGGAGCGCCGCCTGCTGGAAGCCCTCCCGCGCCGCGCCGCGTGCGTCCTGGCCGCCGGCACCGGCCGTGGGGTTGCCGGGGGTGTGGGGGCTGCCGGGCCAGGGACTGGGGCCGGCGGAGCACGTAGTCTGGAAGCCTCCTGTCCTAGGGTTCACGCCCCTAGGCTCCAGCCTGAGCTCTCCCCCGGCCCTGCCTGCACCTTAGGCTGGATGAGATGGGGCGGGGAGGGGGAGAAGGGCGCTCAGGCCCCCGCCGGCAGGAGGCCTCCGCACCTAAGGCTGCCTTTTGAAGGCCTCGCCCGCTTCCTACCAGAAAAGGGATCTCTTCCAAGATCAAGCGTGGCCACCGCCACCCACACTCCGAAGTCCCAGCCGCGCACCACCGTCCTTAGCGCCCATTCCACTGGGCAGCGGTATTCCAGACCCCCGGAGCGGGTCTAAAAGCAGATCCAGAGAGTAGGTGGGTTAGCCCCGCAAGGCCCTGAGGGACCGTCCAGCTTGCGAGGGAACTTTCTTGAGGACTCTTTGCGCGAATTTAAAGCTCAGCGCCAATCGCAGACCCGCTGGGCTTTCCCCGCGGAGTCTGGCTCCCGGCTTAGCCCTGGGACCAAGAAGGAGAAATAAAAGGAGGAGGAGAAGAGGGGGGCGGGAGGAAATGTGGATTTTATTTGTCTCCCAATGACTGTATTAATAAATGGGAGCTCCAATATGTGAGGGCGAGAGAATATCGCGCAGAGATAAACCTCTCCGGCCCCTGCCCCAGCGCGGCCGCCATATACGATGCGAAGATGATGAATAGGAGCCGAGAGAAGAGATCGAAGTGAGTCTGGGCTGGCTCCACTCTCTCCTACAAAACTATAGGGCAATTAATTGTGGCTTGTCCCCTCATCCTTCATCTCCTGGTGGCACATATCGATGGAGATTACTGCTGATGGACCATTTTATCACCTTAAATAAACAGTCGCCACCTCTTCTAACCTCAATCTAATATATGGCTCTATGTTCAGTTTCAGGGCGCTAGATAACGAATGATGTAAATAGCTAAATCATATGTGTTACGGAATAGGGCTGGGCTTGCACACATAAAACGGAGAAAAAGAAAAACAGAACAACACAAAAGCCCACACACCGATGCGGAGCCTCCCTCCCATCAGGGACCATGTCTGAAATCTAAGTCGCTCACAAGCCGTTGACCGCGGGGCCGCTGAGTGGGAGGGACACAGAGGCTGTGCCTCGGTGGCAGAGAGTCTGCTGCTAGGCCGCTGGGCTCAGGGTTCCCCGATAGATCCAAGATTTCAACAAGGTGGGAAGAAACTGGAGGAAGAAGGGAAAACACTTATCCTCCTTTGTTATCTCTGTCCAACCCCAAAGTACTCTCCCCTCAGCTGGACAAGCTAGGGTTGGGTCCAAATTTCCTACAAAAATTTTCTACCAGAGAGGTACACCTTCACAAAAGAAAAAAATAAAAGGGGGTATGAAAAACTAATTGGATCAGCAGAGAGACGACCTGGGATCAAACACCAGGCACACACCAGCGAACTCCTCTTGCTACCTTCCAAAGACAGTGACAGGGTCTCAGACAACTAACTCACAGAGCCCAGGGAGAGGCCGCTGCAACAGAACCTGAGGGAATCTGTGGCTTCAGGGTACCCAGCAGCAGATGAGGGTAGTAATACAAGACAGGCATCCCCCATTTATATTACACAACGCACCACTTGACTTTAAACAGAAGAGAGAAGAGGCAGCTAAGTATTTGGAGCTTCAGTGTAAAGTGTACTTCACTCACACAATACATTGATATGAGTTAGATAACAGGGGTTTATTGGGAGAGCTCATCCAAGCTAAGTTGTACAGTTTTTTTGTTTCTTTTTGTGAAAGAGAGCTACAAGCCTATTTCATTACGGCATCTGCCATAGATGCCAGCAAAGTTTCAAGGTGATAAGAGTGTTTCTGGGTCCCTTTTTGACAGAGCAATGTTGTCACAAATAGCTGACCCCAGGCAAAATTACTCTCGTATGGAAAAGGGAGAAACAGGAGGTCCCTTTCTTTGCCTTGTAAGGAAAAAAAAAAAAAGGTAATTCAATGCCCATTTCAAATACAAAGTGACAAAATGAAGCACTACTGAGTGGTCATGTCACAGAATTCTTTGACAGGGATGACAAAAGACTAAAACAGAAACTAGGAAAATGGATGCATAATAAATTAATAGCTGCTCCACGCCCTCCCCCTCATCCTCCTCACCCATATCCAACATGGGAATGAGGAAAAGCTTCTGTTTTTCATAGTCTTTCAAGTTAACAAACATACCAACTTCCCCTGCAAAGGGAGAAAAAAAAGTTTCTCAACCTCTCCATTTCTGATTTGTTTGGAACACTTATTTAGATTAAACTCAATCACTTTTCATTTCATCTTTGTAAAACACACATGCTATGGTTTCAAAAGTGTGCCTACATTTGCCCAGAGAAATTCCTGAAACAAGGAGAGATCTCCTTTCCCAGCATTACACAGGGCTACCTCAGCCTTCCATTTTCATTCTCAATTGTCATTTAATTAGTAAGCAACGTGAGGTGTAACTCTAATAGCACAATCTGATTTTCTTGCCCTTCTCTCTTCGCCTCCTGCACTTCACACATTGAAGCAGTCCAGTCGATTCGACATGAACTATCAGAAGATTAACGGAACAAGAGTAATTTAAATAAAATCATAATTAATTTCCCCCAACCAGAGGAAAAAAGTTACCTAAGCTATAAACTGGTTCAATAGCCATATATTTATTAGGAATCCATCCCAATTCCTTCTCTGATCAATCTAGGTTTTCTCTTAGTTAAAATGCATTAAATCTCAAGACTGCATTATAAACAATATAGGCATCTCAGCGTATAGCCAGGGCTTTGAGGTGCACCGCTGGTGTCTTTTCCACTACTGATTTAATTCAGAAGAGAAATTGCAAGGTGATGAAGCTCTCCTAGCACACAATGACTATATTTAACTTAGTGGTTAAAAACGCCTCTGTTAAAGCATTTTTCTTATATCTTTTTATTTCACATTTTTAAAGAACTGCTTTGAAAAGCAATGAATACAAGATATTCCATCGGAGATAAGCATTTTGAGGTCCGTTTCAAGACAATATAATTTTAAAAGATTTTCTGAAACTCTGAAGTACAAGTCTTCTAACTACAGAGGAAACTCGTGTTGGAAATCTCATTTTAAACCAGTACTTCACATGCAAACTATAGAAAGGAAAAAAGTAAATACAACTATTCTTTTTGTTGGTAATAATTATTCCCATCACAACAATTATCTCCAATAATCATGAAGAGATTAGTACACTTCATTCCCTAGGCTGATGCTCAATATCTTTTCACCAAAGAAACTTTGAAAATCCTTTAAGTTGCTATAACCTGGAGTTATTTTGGTTTCACAACGAATTAAGAAATTCATGGAGAAGAAGTAGTAGATAGACATCCTGCAAGAAGAGACTTCCTTAAAATAGAATAATAATAAATATCTGGCTCAACTCTTCTCATACCTCATAGAGAAGCTAGATGAAGGAATGAGATGGTGAAAATAGCGGAATCCATGTTGATCTTTCAAATCTTGTCTTGCTTTGAACTTTACTCTCTTAACCTGCTTTAATGTTATCTCCAGAGATCTCTGGAGTATATTTAGTATTTTTAATGTCCCAAAATGTTAGGTGTAAACATATCATAACTTCATAAATTACCAAAAAGAAGCAGATACAAAGCAATACATACTCTTAGTTTTCCTTCAAATCTCAAAACGCAACTAGTGACAAGCGTGTGGACTTAATACAGGAATCAAAGCTAGACGATCCTGACGCTTAATTAGGCATTTGCCATTTACTTGGAGGAAGGGGGGAGTAAACTTGTTTTACTAAATTACTATGTCACTCTAATTTTTTAAAACTAAATAAACCAACAAACGTGGCTACGGATCGCGAACATTTGCACGTCAAGAGCGCGCGGAGTGGAATACACAACCCTCAGGGAACCATCCTGTTCTGAAGTCCGAAATTTTATATCACTAAGCAGAAAAAAAAATTCTTTTCTTTAAGCAGCAGACAATTTTTCTTTTCCTTCCCTTCCAGATAAATAACAGACCTAAGAACAATGCCTGCCTGCAGGGAGAGACTGACCCAATGTCCTCCAAAGAGTTCCGGGCAGCTCGCAGCTCCTGGTCGGTCTCTGGTCAACCCCGAGGCCAGAAAAAGAGCCAACGCCGTTAACTCCAGAGGTTGGGTAAAGAGAAGCAGAAACTAACCCTAGCCTTCATGCTTCCCAGAAAGATGAGAGTCTCTCCTTCGTCCCCCTTAGGCTCGCTACTCCCGTCCCCGGCACTCCCTGTCGCGTGCTGCCATTATATCCGCCCCAGGCACTGTCCAGCAAGAGGATGGAGATCTGTATGCCCTGGTCTAGTCCAAAACACCTAGGGCTGCGAAGATGAAGGGGGGAGGGAAGGTAAACCCGAGGTACCGCCGGCCACCCATCCGTTTTCCTTCTCAAACGCCATAAAACTTTTGTCGCGGCAGGCTGGGAGGTCTGGGCCCGCAGCTTGGAACAGTAGGTCAACCCCTGTCACCCCGGACCCGCCTCTCTGACCCGCGCCCTCCAGCGCCAGGGCCCGGGGACAAGCGCGCCGGCTGCGGCTACGTACGGTTGTTGGGGTCGCTGGTGTGCTGATTGAGCGGGATGATCTCCATGCGCTGCTGGCCGTACAGGTAATAGTCCAGCTCCTCCGCGCTGCAGCGGAAGCGCTGGGCACCGCGACCATCCCTACCGCCGCCGCCGCATTTGACGGGCCCTGGGCCCGAGGCAGAGCCGAGACACAGGTCCTTGGGGGGCAGTGGCTCCGCAGTGGCGGTGGCCAGAGGCGCGAACACTGGCAACTGCGCTACCGGCAGGGCCGAGAGACCGGTCAGCGCGGCAGCGGCGGCAGCGCCGGCAGCGCAGGAGGAGGCCGAGGTGGAGGAGGAGGCCGGGGTAGAAGAGGCGGAGGAGAGCGGCGAGGGCCGCAGGCGCAGGCTGTCCGGCGGGGGTTCGGCACGCTCTGCGGGCGGCGGCGGCGGTGGCGGCTGGAGGGGCTGCGGTGGGCCCAAGGGGCCCGCGACGCTGCCTCCCTTGAGCGGGCCGCCACCGCCGCTATGCGGGAAGAGTTGCTGCCAGTGCTGTAGGTAAACTGGATCCACTTTGAGGAAGGCCGAGCCGCCGGGGTCTCCGGGCTTCAGCATATCCGACGCCTCGAGCTAGGGGCAGAAGGCAGGAAGGAGGGGCGCGTGAGCCGGGCCAGGACCTGGGGCGAGAGGGGCGGCGAGGGCAGCCGACTGGACCCTGGAGCCAGAGCCCGAACCCCTAGACTCCGCCAGCTGCAGTTCGGCTCCACGACTACCTCCTCCAACTCCGCTGGGCGCAAAGTTTTCTCCGGAGCCACGGCGCTGAGCGAGAGAGCAGCGTGCGCTGCGCCCTGCCTCGGAGCCCGCAGCGTCCAGCTCCCACCCTGCACAACTAGAGCCCGACAAGAGGACACCTCCCCTTAAGACTCGGCTACTGGACCCAGCCCCCGCCTGCAGCCAGCGCCCGGAGCCGACCCCAACCGGAGTGGCTCAGCGCCGGAGCCTCGTCTTCCCGCGCCAGGAGGCGGGACGGTCTCGCCCCCCGCCCCCAGCCCGGGACCTCCAGCCTCCCAACCCACGGGACCTTATACTGTAAGTCCCAACCCAGACAAACCTCGCTTCACCTGAAAACTCGGAGCTACCGGCGGAATGCGTGCGTGCCTGTGTCTCGGTGAGCGTGCGGGAGGGTGTGCGCCCTGGGAGCGCTACATGTCCCTGGGGCAGTGCGAAAGGAGAGCCCTAGAGCTCGGGCCGCCCGGGACCTTCCCGGGCCGCGATTGAAGGATCCGGAGGCACACGGAGAGCGAGAGGAAAGCTCGGCCGAGGGCACGGGAGCACGGGAGTATCCGGGCACGGGAGCACGGGAGTATCCGGGCGCGGAACAGAGCCGCCTTGGGTTGCTGCGTTCGGCCGCCGCCGCGTCCCGGCTCCTCGACTCCACGCTCTGGCAACCTCCTGGCTGGACACGTGGGTTTTACGACAGCACAAAATACAAGTGTGTGTGTCTGTGTGTGTGTGTGTGCGCGTCTGTGTGTGTGTGTGTGTGTGTAGAGAGAGAGAAAAAAAAAGAGATGGGGGAGGGAGGTGGGAAGGCATGCAAGAAGAGCGAAGGGGAGGGGAGAGGGAAAAAGGAAGTTCTAACTCGGCTGGATCCACATTCAGCCCGCGCGCCTCTCCCGCACCTCCTCCATCCCCCTGACCCCCACTTTTTTTGGCATGACGTCTCCTGCTCTCCTGTTGTCTCTTTCTGCCCAGGACTTGTCTTTTCTAGGTGTCCGCTCAGTGCTCTAATCCTGAAAGCAGAGGAAACGCGGAAACCGGAATCCATCACCGCAAGAGCTCGGGCGTCCGCACCAGAGCAGGCGCGCGCGGCCTGGCGAGCGGACCGATTCCCGGGACTGGGTTTGTACTTCCGCCCAGTCAGTTTTTCCGGGAGTGCTGCAGGGTGCTAGAGACGACTCGCCGACCACGCAACCTCCTACATAGATCCTCAAAGGAGAAAAGTCGGGGGCGGGGCGGAAGGGCTTGCACACTGGAGTGAAACCTTCAGTAGGCGGCCGAGGAGGCAGGCTTCGCTGAGTTGGGAGGAGTGAGACCGAGGATCTCCAAAGGGTGGCTGGTCCCCGTGGGACTCAAGCATGTCCGCGAGGTTGGGAGGCGGCTGCAATGGAGTCTGCACACTGCCTAGTGCTCAGCGATTCCCTCTAGGCTTGTGTTCCTGGGGACTTGCACCCTCTCCTTGTTGGCACCCGGAGGCAAGTATCAGAGCTACGTCTGGTGGCACAACTGCTTCCACACATGGGCTGTTTGCCTTCCACTCTTGGGGGCTGAGTCGTGTGCAGGTCTCTCGCCCCAAAACCTCGCGTGCAAGATGCAGCAACTACCCCCTCCCCCTGCCCACCCTGGAGACTTCAGGCCGCCCTTTGGTGCGTGGCCGCACATTGTCAAATTAGGCTCCAGTTTCCAGTTCCGCCTTCTTTTCGAGGGTACTCAGCGAGGGAAGGGGATGGAGAGAGTGTACGAAATTGATCCATGGCTCAGGAGCTTTCCTATCACCGGAGCTCCAAAGGGAAGAAATGGCGTTTGTCTTTTCCCAAACAACCCAGCTTATTTGATACACGCCACTCTGCATAATTAATACTCGAAAAGCCATTCTTTTCTGGTTGCATTCACCTCGTTGCTTTTTGTCTCCTCACCACTCATTTTGTCTCGGCCTGGGAAATGCGGTGTTTAGATTTTGTCCCATTCTCACGCAGGATGCCTCGATGCTGGCTGGAACAGAGTTGGAACGAAAATGTTTTGACTGGCGTCGTTGTGACCAGGTCATCCGTCATTCCGAGACAGATTGATAGCACCTAAGTTAAGGCAAACATCACGAGGGAAAAACCACGGTACCGTGGACCCTGAGACTAAGCAAGAGGTCTCCGCAGGCACAGAGCGAACTCCACCAGGAGGGGAGAATGAAGTTCTAGGCCCGTTTGAATTAATCTACTCTCAGAATTTCCTAAGAGTGTCGGGCTACGAGAGGACAAACTCTCTTTCTCACACTCTCTCGGCCCAGCGCTGACTTCTCCATTCGTTGGAATAGACTAGGAGCGCAGGAGGTGGAGGCCCGGACGCTGTGGCAGCAGCCCCGCCGCCCACCTCCACGTTTCTGCCCAAGCCCCCTTCTTCCATGCCCTCTATCCCCCAGGACTGGGTTCCCCAAAGAAACCCACCCCCCTTCCCGCCCCCAGCCATGCACACACATACACGAAAATCTCGAGGCTTTGAAATTTTGGTTATAGCAGCTGCTCCTTGAGGCCTCATGCCGCGCATACTCTGGGAAGCCCGGAAGTTCTAAAAAGATTAGCTGTTGGGTTAGTGAGCGCTCGCAACGTGCTAGGCGCGGGTAAGCACTTCTAGTGCATTAGTCCTCCTAGCAACCATGCGGAAGAAGGCATTATTATTAGCATCCATATTACGGATGGGAACACTGAGGCTCAGGAAGGTTAAGTAGGTTGCCCAAGGTCACGCTGTTAATGAGTGATGGAGGCCGATTCAAACCCAGATCAGCGAGGGGCTTGTCCACCCTAGTAAAATCTCTGCCAATTCTGTCAGGATTGACCTTCAGCAGGGTGGGGGGTGGGGGGGGGCGGGGGGAGGGGACATCGTGGAAGAGACTTGGTTGCTGGGCGGCCAAGTAGAAGCAGAGGCTTTAGCAGAGCCACACCTCCCATATCTGCGAATAGTGTGCCCGGCCCGCCAGATTCGAAGGCGTCCCAGAAGCTTAGGTCACACGCCAGGCGACAGGACCCTAGAGCCCAGACGGCATAGGGACTTGGCATGAAGGAGGCGAGCGAAAGTTACTTGGGAGCGCGCTGAGAGCATTGAAGCCAGAAAGTGCGAGAAAAGTCGCGAGGGGAGCGCAGCGAGAGCCTGGGCATCCTCAGCCCCTCCCCAGCAGGCTTTTGGGATGGACCCCTGCTCTGACCTTGACCTCGGGGAGGCTGGCGGGGCTGGCTGGGGCAGAGGTCGCCACAGTTCTCTCACCCCAGGACGCACCACTGCCAGCCGCGCGGGCGGGAACAGCGGTTGGCTGGAGGTTTGACAAGCGCTGCGGGGGGCCGCTTCGCCCTCAGTCAGCTAACCCTGGACCCGCTTTATCACCACCACCCTAACAGGTCTGGGCGGGGGTTTAGAAAGTGTCATCCCACTGACCGCAAGGACACGCACCCCTCAAATCTGTCCCCTTTTCTTCATTACTTAAAAGATGACCACGGAAACAAATCACTTCGACCACGTAGGAAGCGATCAAACCTTTATAAAAATCCATCGCTCCCAAATCAATGGGCGAATATTTGCTGGGAATTTGTTCCAGAGGAATAAATAAGAAGCAAGAGTGTATTAAATGCAAACGGGGGGACACGGTGGTGTTTTTCTTCATTGATTAATGACCTCTAAAATAAAACAAGTGGGAAGAAGAGCCAGGATCGATAAATTAACTACCCAAATTCATCATTTTCTCAAGCATTTTTTTTTCTCTAAAATTATCCTCAGAAAGCCCATTGTACCCTTAGCTCTGAGGAAAAGAGAAGAGCCAGAGGCCAGAGGGAACAGGGAATGGCAGGAAGGGCAGAAGAAGAAGCAGGGGGTTCTGTCCGGGAGACCCTCTGATTTCATTTGACATACAATTAAAAAGTTTGCCTTTCCTATTAATTATTTTTTCCTGGTGGGGGAGGGGAACAAATGGTCGGTTGCATTTGACAGGACTCCAATAAAGGATTCAGCAGCTCTCTTCTCTGCCCTCGGAGCTCCTGCTTGTAGGTTTAAGGTCACGGGTGGCTGAGTTAATAATTCATTAATATAGACATTTATTCAAAAGGGCTCTCTGAGATCCACTCTCCCAGCCTCCTCCCAGAGATTTATTTTCTGGGGAAATGGATGAGGAAAAGGGCTGCAGGAGAAAGGGGAGGCGGGGGAAAGAAGGGGAAATGGAAAGAAAGGCTGGTTACAGCTAGGACAAATCAGTCCTTAGCCAGGTTAGTGAACAAGTCCCTCTAGTCTGCTGTGTCAAAAACTTGGTTAAAAATGTAGCATCCGAACAGCACAGGGACTGTGCCCTCCAGTAGTCCTTTCTCCTGCTTCTATACCTGTTCATTCATGCTTGTGCAGAAAGCTACTTTGCTCCAGGCTTTAGGAGCTGGGCAGAGCCATCCAACTGATGGCCTTGACCTGCAAGCAAAGGAGAAGAAAGCTCTGGGAAGAGAGCACCCTCTCCCCAACCTCTTGAGTTTCCCAAAGGAGGAGCTTGGAAACTCACCCAGACCTGGAATCTAAAGGAACGCCCTCTCTTCAACTCACAGGCATCCTCTGGTACATACTCTATCGCCTCAGAAATGGGACTCTAACAACAACAACAAAAAAAAACACATGGCCATCTAGTTGATTCTGACTCATAATGACCCTAAAGGACAGAGTAGAACTGCCCTGTAGGGTTTCTAAGGAGTGGCTTGTGGATTCGAACTGTAGACTTTTTGATTAGCACCCAAGCTCTTAACCACTGCACCACCAGGGCTCCAGGCATAGCATTAAAACAAAACTCAAAGTCTAGATCCTCATGCAGTTCATATTCTGTCAAGTGGAGAAAAAAAGTGAACAATAAACAAGTAATTATGAGATGATAATAGGTGCTGTGGAGAACAACTGAGAAAGGATAAAGGGAAAAGAGAGTACATGTAGGTGGAAGGTGTCACCATCTTAAATATAGCGGTCAGGGAAGGCTTCTCATAAAATGAAATTTGACGAGAGATTTAAAGCAAGAGGATGTCAGTTTTCTGCCCAGAGTGGGGCCCCTTCTATAGAACCCTCAAGGCCCTGGGTGAGGATTCTGCTCCCTCGGCTCCTGGTCACATTTGGTTCCCTTTGCTCCCACCTATTTCCGCCTTGTTCCCTCAAGATGCTATGAACTCATGGATATTCTTTCCGTACATCCGTTCACAATTTACATCAGTTGGAGTCATTTTTGTTGCTGGTGACTTGGAGCCTAACCCAGTGACCTGATCTATCCCCAAACTGTCTGGGCCTCAGTTCTTCAACTGTGAAATGAAGGGGTGGAACTAACGTTGTTTTCTATCCTAAACTTTCCATGAAGCACTTACCAAATCCTGACTTCCCTCACCACCACCCACCTTATACCCCACCTTGTGGATGCTGTGAGCCTACATGTGTGGTGTGTGAAATGTATAAGGACACTGAAAACAAGAAAACCCACACTGTGCTTCAATCACTGCAGTCTTCTCATTGATTCCTTTGCATCTTCACCCATTTTTCCTTACTCAGTGATAAAAAACAGTGCCAGCTACCCATAGGAAAGAAAGGGTGCGAGGAGTGAGACGCATGAGGTAGGAGGCAGCTTAGCACGCAAAGGAAGTCAGCTCCTTCCCCAGATGATGCAAAATGAGCCTCACCATTCAGCTGACACACCCTCCTCTTCTGAGGCCTGAGCAGTTTATACATGCCCTCTCCTCAGCTTTCCTCCTGTCACAACAGTACTCAGAAGACAAGCTCTTCACTTTGCCAGGTCAAGACTGCCGATGGGGCCGAGACCAAGTTTAGCCTATTTCTGACCACTTTCTTTCATCTCCCGCCAGGCCTGCTACAGACAGCACCTGTTCACTTGAAACGCAGCCGCAGCCGAACTCTCTAGCTCCTTTCACCCTGGTCACCCAACAGCTGTCACTCAAACAATGCCTCTCAGCCACCACAGGCCTGATTTGGATTTGACCTACTGACCTTGAAGTGAAAGGCTCTACTGTCCATTACCAATCCCTGGAGACTTTTCATTCTCCCAGCAAAGCCTCTAGATATTTCCTTTCTGTTTGCAGGGAAATCAGCTACTATAATTTGCAAGGCCTCATGAGTTTAAAACCTATCAGGGGCAGCTCCATTTCATAGATATATGACGAATAGCCAGCACGTGAAAAATAGCTGCTCTTTTTTTCTCTTTTAAAGCCTGGACAAGAAAAGGAAAAGAGAAATAATTAAACAAGGAGAACTATCCTTTTGGAGAACCATATATTTCCCTACCTCCTTCCTATCCACCCTTCCCCTAAGAATTTATCCCTACATTTTTCTAAGAGTCTATAAGAATAGATGAACCTAGCCTAAGTCACCCACAAATTAAAAGCTATACATAAGATTTAATGAGCACATACTATGTACAAGAGACAAACTCCTTTGGGACAATCTCCTCTGAAGATCTTCTAGCAAATGCTACCTGGTTAAAACGCAGTCTACCTTTGGTCATCAGATTGTTCTCTAAATTAATCAAAGCCTGGTGAGTAGCATCTGGGGTCTTAAAAGCCGTGAGCGGCCATCTAGGATACTCCACTGGTCTCACCCCTTCGGGAGCAAGTAAGAATGAAGAAAACTAAAGACACAAGGGAAAGATTAGTCCAAAGGACTAATGGACCACATCTACTACAACCTTCACCAGACTGAGTCCAGCACAACTAGATGGTGCCTGGCTACTACCACTGCCTGCTTTGACAGAGATCACAATAGAGGGTCCCGGACAGAGCTGGAGAAAAATGTAAAATAAAATTCTAACTCAAAAAGAAAGACCAGACTCGCTGGCCTGACAGAGACTGGAGAAACCCTGAGAGTATGGCCCCAGGACACGCTTTCAGCTCAGTAATGAGGCCACTCCCGAGGTTCATCCTCCAGCCACAGATTGAACAGGCCTGTGGAAAAAAACAAGACTAAAGAGGTAGACCAGCCCTGGGGTAGGGACTGGAAGATAGGAGGGAACAGGAAAGCTGGTAATAGGGAAGCCAGGGTTGAGAAGGGGGAGCGTAGATATGTCGTGGGATTGTTAACGGATGTCATACAACAATGTGTGTACTAACGGTTTGATGAGAAACTAGTTTGTTTCGTAAACTTTCATCTAAAGTTCAAAAAAAAAAAATCAGTCGAAACCTGTAGGCCTTAAATTATAATCAGGATGAGGCAAGCACATTACAGTGCATCCATTTGAAATTAGGAACATATGCTAGGGTTGATTCACTTTCTAAAGATTTGTGGGCTCCCTGTCCCTGAGTGCCTGGCAACTACCTTTAAGAGCCAGGCTGGCTTGTATTTATTCTTTCTCCTATTTATTCCATAAAAGAGTGGGCCCTGAAGCCTTCTCTCCAGGGCAGCCTGAGGAAACAGGGCCGCACTCTTCCAGGGGCTGTTACATCTGCAGGAACCCTGTAAAATGTGCCTGCCCTCATCATACACTCTCCTTGCTAAATTGGTGCCCTTCCTCTGCTCTGACCTGGGGGGTTACAGGGTGACATTAAGGCCTGTTTTGTTTTTTTTTTTAATTTATTTGCTGTGCTTTAAGTGAAAGTTTACAAATCAAGTCAGTCTCTCATGCAAAAAGTTATACACACCTTGCTATGTACTCCTAGCTGCTCTCCCCCTAATGAGACAGCACATTCCTCCTCCCCTCCCTGTATTCCCTGTGTCCATTCAACCAGCTCCTGTCCCCCTCTGCCTTCTCATCTTGCCTCCAGACAGGAGTTGCCCACATAGTCTCATGTGTCTACTTGAGCCAAGAACCTCACTCCTCACCAGTACCATTATCTATCTTGTCGTTCAGTCCAATCCCTGTCTGAAGAGTTGGCTTCGGGAATGGTTCCAGCCTTTGGCTAACAAAGGGTCTGGGAACCATGACTGTCAGGGTCCCTCTAGTCTCAGTCAGACCATTAAGCCTGGTCTTTTAACAAGAATTTGAAATCTGCATCCCACTGTTCTCCTGCTCCTTCAGGGACTCTCTGTTGTGTTCCCTGTGAGGGATGTGATCAGCGGTAGCTGGGCACTATCTAGTTCTTCTGGTCTCAGGCTGATGTGGCCCTTTCTGTTTCTTGGGCTCATCTTTACCATATGTCTTTGGTGTTCTTCACTTTCCTTTGCTCCAGGTGGGTTGAGACCAATTGATGCGTCTTAGACGGCCACTTGCTAGTTTTTAAGACCCCAGACGACTAAGGCCTGTTTTTATTGTATTATTTCTGTGAGTCTGGTTCTCTGTGTAAGAGCCTCTCCGTTGAAGAAAGAAAGAAGCTATTCTCAGTTTCCTTTTTTGCAACTGGAACGCATGTCTTTAGACCAAAATAAAGACACAGTGAGGGTTGCTGCAGAGAAAACAAAAAGGGTCTAAATTGTGGTGCCTCTGTTTTCAGTGATCTTACTTCACAGATGGAAAGATACGATGGATGCACAGGAAACAAAAAGTGAAAACAGCAAGACGGTCTGATGCTCACTAAGTGTCAAGTGGAGGGCTCAGACAGGAATTACTGTTCCAGGATCAAGCCGAAGCATCATGCGCAGTGAGTGCCAGGCTTGGGGAAATCTTTTGGAGATCCAGTATTCCCTCTCCAACTCCTAGGCTCTAGAGCCGGTAGTGGCATTAGAGGTCGGAAGGGGAAGCCATCACTTTAGGCTGAGGGATGATCAAGCAAAGGTTCACAAACAAGATGGGTCATGAAGATTTTCTGGATTCTGCTGAGTAGAGAAGAACTGAGGAAATGCATTCTAGGTAAGCGGACTGCCTAAGCAAGGACCCAAATATAGGGCCACTATACTGAGTTTTTGGATATACAAATATGAGTCAGAATAGACTTGACGGCAATGGTGAGGTGGGGGGATACAAATAACCTGGGATTCCCAGGTGGCTTTCCTTTTTCCTTTCTAAGAGCCAGGGATACATCACCTTGGGCATCCTGCTGTTGTACTCCATAGATTGAGAAAGATGCTTTTATGGCAATGTCCTGACCTAATATGCTCAGGTTTAAGTCAGAATCAACTCACAATTAAGACAATTGAAAAACAGTGGCGTGCTCCGGAAAGAAGCCACCATCCCAGCAGAAATTGCACAGTGAAATTGGCAATGCCATTTCCTGACTCTGGAGGGTACAAGCTATGATTCTCTGACCTTTTTTTTTTCAATAATTTTTATTGTACTTTACATGAAAGTTTAAAAATCAAGTCAGTCTCTCACATATAAACTTATGTACACCTTATTACATACTCCCATTTACTCTCCCCCGAATGAGTCAGCCTGCTCCCTCCTTCCAGTCTCTCCTTTTGCAACCATTTTGCCAGTTTCTAACCCCCTCTACCCTCCCATCTCCCTGCCAGACAGGAGATGCCAACACGGTCTCCAGTGTCCACATGGTGCAAGTAGGTCACTCCTCATCAGCTTTTCTCTCCAACCCATTGTCCAGTCCAATCCATGTCTGAAGAATTGGCTTGGGGAATGGTTCCTGTCCTGGGCCAACAGAAGGTTTGGGGACCCTGATCACCCGGATTCTTCTAGTCTCAGTCAGACCATTAAGCCTGGTCTTTTTATGAGAATTTGGGGTCTGCATCCCACTGCTCTCCTGCTCCCTCAGGGATTCTCTGTTGTGTTCCCTCTCAGGGCAGTCATAGGTTGTGGCCGGGAACCATCTAGTTCTTCTGGTCTCAGGATGATGTAGTCTCTAGTTCATGTAGCCCTTTCTGTCTCTTGGGCTCATAATTACCTTGTGACCTTGGTGTTCTTCATTCTCCTTTGATCCAGGTGGGTTGAGACTCATTGATGCATCTTAGATGGCCGCTTGCTAGCATTTAAGACCCCAGACACCACACTTCAAATTGGGATGCAGAATGTATTCTTAATAGATTTTATTTTGCCAATTGACTTAGATGTCCCCTGAAGCCATAGTCCCCAAACCCCTGCCACTGCTTTGCTGACCTTCAAAGCATTTAGTTTATTCAGGAAATTTCTTTGCTTTTGCTTTAGTCCAGTTATGTTGACCTCCCCTGTATAGAGTGTTGTTCTTCCCTTCACCTAAAGTAGGTCTTATCTACTATCTAATCAGTAAATAACACTCTCCCCACACTCCCTCCCTCCCCCCTCTCGTAACCACATAAGAATGTGTTCTTCTCAGTTTAAAATATTTCTCAAGATCTTATAATAGTGGTCTTATACAATATTCGTCCGTTTGCAACTGACTAATTTCACTCAGCAGAATGCTTTCCAGGTTTCTCCACGTTATGAAATGTTTCACAGATTCATCACTGTTCTTTATCGATGCGTAGTATTCCATTGTGTGAATATACTATAATTTATTTATCCATTCATCCGTTGATGGATACCTTGGTTGCTTCCATCTTTTTGCTATTGTAGACAGTGCTGCAATAAACATGGGTGTGCATATATCTGTTTGTGTAAAGGCTCTTATTTCTCTAGGACATATTCCAAGGAGTGGGATTGCTGGGTCGTATGGTAGTTCTATTTCTAGCTTTTTACAGAATCGCCAAATCGATTTCCAAAGTGGTTGTAGCATTTTATATTCCCACCAGCAGTGTATAAGTGTTCCAGTCTCTCCACATCCTCTCCAACATTTATTTTGTGATGTTTGGATTAATGCCAGCCTTGTTGGAGTGAGATGGAATCTCATTGGAGTTTTGATTTGCAGTTCTCTAATGACTAATGATTGTGAGCATTTCCTCATGTATCCATTAGCTACCTTGCCAATCCGGATGCCCTTTATTTCTTTGTCTAGCCTAATTGCTCTGGCTAGGATTTCCACCACAATGTTGAATAAGAGCGGTGATAATGGGCATCCTTGTCTGGTTCCCATTCTCAAGGGAAATGCTTTCAGGCGCTCTTCATTTAGGATGGTGTTGGCTGTTGGCTTTGTATAAACCTGGTGCCGTCAAGTAGATTCTAACTCATAATAAAATAGATGCCCTTTATTATGTTGAGGAATTTTCCTTCAATTCCTATTTTGCTGAGAGTTTTTATCATGAATGGGTGCTGGACTTTGTCAAATGCCTTTTCTGCATCAATTGATAAGATCATGTGGTTTTTGTCTTTTGTTTTATTTATACGGTGGATTACATTAATTGTTTTTCTAATATTGAACTAACCTTGCATACCTGGTATAAATAATCCCACTTGGTCGTGGTGGATTATTTTTTTGGTATGTTGTCGAATTCTATTGGCTGGAATTTTGTTAAGGATTTTTGCATCTATGTTCATGAAGGATATAGGCCTGTAATTTTCTTTTTTTGTGGTGTCTTTTTTACCTGGTTTTGGTACCAGAGATATGCTGGCTTCATAGAATGAGTTAGGTAGTATTCCATTCTTTTCTACGCTTTGAAATACCTTTAGTAGTAGTGGTGTTAACTCTTCTCTGAAAGTTTGGTAGAACTCTGCGGTGAAGCCATCCGGACCAGGGCTTTTTTTTTGTTGGGAATTTTTTGATTACCGTTTCAATCTCTTTTTTTGTTATGGGTCTATTTAGTTGTTCTACTTCTGATTGTGTTAGTTTAGGTAGGTAGTGTGTTTCTAGAAATTCATCCATTTCTTCTAGGTTTGCAAATTTGTTAGAGTACAATTTTTTGTAGTAATCTGATATGATTCTTTTCATTTCAGTTGGGTCTGTTGTGATATGGCCCATGTCATTTCTTGTTCAGGTTATTTGTTTCCTTTCCTGTATTTCTTTAGTCAGTCTGGCCGATGGTTTATCAATTGTGTTAATTTTTTCAAAGAACCAGCTTTTGGCTTTGTTAATTCTTTCAATTGTTTTTCTGTTCTCTAATTCATTTAGTTCAGCTCTAATTTTTATTATGTGTTTTCTTCTGGTGCCCGATGGATTCTTTTGTTGCTTGCTTTCTATTTATTCAAGTTGTAGGGACAGTTCTCTGATTTGGGCTCTTTCTTCTTCGTGTTTATGTGTGCATTTATCGATATAAATTGACCTCTGAGCACTGCTTTCACTGTGTCCCAGAGGTTTTGATAGGAAGTGTTTTCAGTCTTGTTACATTCTATGAATTTCTTTATTCCCTCCTTAATGTCTTCTATAACCCAATCTTTTTTGAGCAGGGTATTGTTCGGTTTCCAAGTATTTAATTTCTCTTCCCTGATTTTTCTGTTATTGATTTCTACTGTTACGGCCTTATGGTCTGAGAAGATGCTTTGTAATGTTTCGATGTTTTGGATTCTGCAAAGGTTTGTTTTATGACCTAATATGTCATCTATTCTAGAGAGTGTTCTGTGCGCACTAGAAAAAAAAAGTATACTTTGCAGCTGTTAGGTGGAGTGTTCTGTATAAGTCTATGAGGTCAAGTCGGTTGATTGTAGTAATTAGATCTTCCGTGTCTCTACTGAGCTTTTTACTGGAAGTTCTGTCCTTCACTGAAAGTGGTGTGTTGAGGTCTCCTACTATAATTGTGGAGGTGTCTATCTCACTTTTCAATTCTGTTAAAGTTTGTTGTATGTGTCTTGCAGCCCTGTCATTGGGTGCATAAATATTTAATATGGTTATATCTTCCTGGTAAATTATCCCTTTAATCATTACGTAGTGTTCTTCTTTATCCTTTGTGGTGGATTTAACTTTAAAGACTATTTTGTCAGAAATTAATATTGCCACACCTGCTCTTTTTTGATTACTGTTTGCTTGATATATTTTTTTCCATCCTTTGAGTTTTAATTTATTTGTGTCTCTAAGTCTAAGGTGTGTTTCTTGTAGTCAGCATATAGACAGATCATGTTTTTTTTATCCAGCCTGAGACTCTCTGTCTCTTTATTGGTGCATTTAGTCCACTTACATTCAGCGTAATTATAGATAAGTATGAGTTTAAGTGCTGTCATTTTGATGCCTTTTTTTTGTATGTTGTTGACAATTTCATTTTTCCACTTTTTTGTGCTGAGTTTTTCTTTGTAAATTGTGTTTTCCTTATTTTCATAGTATTTGAATTTATTTTTGTTGAGTTGTCATGTTTATCTTGGTTTTTTTTTTTTGCAGTAAAGAATTGTTAGACCCCTTTGTGGTTACCTTAATATTTACCTCTATTTTTCTAAGTAAAAAGCTAACTTGTATCATTCTATATTGCCTTGTTTTCCTCTCCATATGGAAGATCTATACCTCCTGTATTTAGTCCCTCTTTTTTGATTATTGTAATCTTTTACATAATGACTTCAATCATTCCCTGTTTTGAGCATTTTTTTTCTTTTTTTAAATTAATCTTATTTTGTTTTTGCGATTTCCCTATCTGAGTTGATATCAGGATGTTTTGTTCTGTGACCTTGTGTTGTGTTGGTATCTGATATTATTGATTTTCTGACCAAAGAATTTCCTTTAGTAATTCTTGTAGCTTTGGTTTGGTTTTTGCGAATTCTCTAAGCTTGTGTTTATCTGTAAATGTTTTAATTTCACCTTCATATTTGAGAGAGTTTTGCTGAATATATGATTTTTGGCTGGTAGTTTTTCTCCTTCAGTGCTCTATGTATGTCATCCCATTGCCTTCTTGCCTGCATGGTTTCTGCCGAGTAGTCTGAACTTATTCTTATTGATTCTCCTTTGTAGGTGACATTTCGTTTATCCCTGGCTGCTTTTAAAATTTTCTCTTTATCTTTGGTTTTGGCAAGTTTGATGATAATATGCCCTGGTAATTTTCTTTTGGAATCTATCTTGTATGGTGTTCAATGAGCATCTTGGATAGATATACTTTCATCTTTCATGATGCCAGGGAAGTTTTCTGCCAACAGATCTTCAACTATTCTCTCTGTATTTTCTGTTATCCCTCCCCGTCCTGGAACTCCAATCGCACGCAAGTTATTCTTCTTGATAGAGTCCCACATGATTCTTAGGGTTTCTTCATATTTTTTTAATTCTTTTATCTGATTTTTCTTCAACTATATTGGTATCAATTGCCTTATCCTCTGACTCCCCCACTCTGCATTCCAGTTCCTCAATTCTGCTCCTCTGACTTCCTATTGAGTTGTCTAATTCTGTAATTTCACTGTTAATCTTTTGGATTTCTGAATGCTGTCTCACTATGGATTCTTGCAGCTTATTAATTTTTTCACTATATTCTTGAATAATCTTTTTAATTTCTTCAACTGCTTTATCAGTGTGCTTCCTTGGCTTTTTCTGTAGATTGCCTTATTTCATTTCTGAGGTCATCCCTGATGTCTTGAAGCATTCTGTATATTAGTTTTTTAATATTGTACATCTGGCAATTCCAGGATTGTATCTTTATTTGGGAAAGATTTTGAGTCTTTAGTTTGGGGATTTGTAGAAGCAATCATGGTCTGCTTCTTTACGTGATTTGATATCAACTGCTGTCTCCAAGCCATCTATAAGATATTGTAATGATTTATATTTGCTCACTGAGTTTAATCTTCTTGTTTTGTTTTGTTTCAGTATACCCAGATGGGCTTCTAGATTGCGCTATCTTGATTGTTGTAGCCTTTGAGTCACTTATGTCCTATTACCAGCTGGTTTGAGCTGTTACAGATATATGAGCCTATGAGTCCATTCACTATTCTTGAATAGAATCAGCTTAGGTGTGCTGATTGTGGGTCACCTAGTGTGTGGTGTAGGCTCTCACCTATTAATTTAGAGGAGTAGTGGTGACGGTTGTATGCACCAGATTCTAGTAGTGGCAAGGGGTCACATTCCAAGCAGGGCGGGATGCTGACAGCCTTCCCCCACGTGCCAGTGAGGCAGAAGTGTCTCTATTCCCAGAGCACTTTGGTGGGTGGGCTCTGCTGCTGTACCTTAGGCACCCAATGCTTGTACCTCTAAAGATTGGTAAGCATCACTATCCTCAGACCCCTTTAGCAGGTGGCTAGGTGGTGTGGGTGGAGCTCCAGCCCTCAGTTCTCTGCTGTGGATCAGTGAGGTATCTGTTTATTACCTAGAGAGGTATCAGACCTCCAAAACTTGTCTTTCCACTGCTTCACTAAAACAACTACAGTCAGTTCTCTATCAGAATTGCCTTTGCATTATAATAGCCACCTGGTTCTCTGTAGGGATGAAAGCCAGAGACTGTGGATCTCTTTTGCTTGACTGGAGCTGGTTCTGTATTATTGTTCCAGTTTAGGGAAGTCAGGGAAGGATTTTTCTCTCCTGGATTGTTAATTACTGCTTCTCTTAGGCCAGGAGAATGGGTTAGAGAAAAAAAAAAAAATCGCAGAGCGCTTCACTCCCTGCCCCAGGAAATTCCAACTTTAATGAAGCTGCCTGGGATAGGAAGGTGAGTGATCAGATAGATAGAAGAGAGTAGCACGGCAATATAGATGAAGTTACTTATCTGGTTTGGTGAAGACCATTTTATCTGAGATTCCAGAGGAATGTGTAGCCCGTGTGCACTGGCTGGATCGAGATTGCCCCTGAGGGTCAGGCCTGTGTCCCGTGCTTGCACCATCTCAGGAAGCCATGATCAGCTCCTCCGCTCCTAGTCCAAAACCCAGCGCCAAGGTTTTCTGGCTGGGGTGCTGCGCTCCAGGCTCCAAAACCAGTCGTTGCTTCCCTGTGATTTCTCCTTCTCCTGTCAGCCATGTCAGTGTGCAGCCTGCATGCACTGACTGGGTTTCTGGCCGAGGTTACTCCAGGGGATTAGGGCTGGGTCCCGTGATTGCGCCATCTCAGGAAGCCGTGATCTGCTCCTCTGCACTTAGTCCAAAGCCCAGCACCAAGGTTTTCTGACTGGGATGCTGGCTCTATGTTCTGAAAACCGTCACTGCTTCCCCGTGGGTTCTCGTTCTCCTGTCAGCCTCGTCAGCGTGCAGCCTGTTTGCACTGGCTGAGTCTCTGCTGAGGTTACTCCAGGGGGTTAGGGGTTAGGGCTGCATCCCATGCTTGCCCCATCTCAGTAAGCTATGATCAGCCCAACCACTCTGGCACCAGGGAACCATGAGGCCTCAAGGCTGTGGTGGGGGACACTAGTTCCAGAAGCGGCCACTGCTTTTCATTCCCCTGTCACTCAGGTCAACTCCTTAGTTCTGTGTTTGATGGTCAGGGTTTGTAGATTGTCATGTACGTGATCAATTCACTTGTTTTTCCAAGTCTTTGTTGCAAGAGAGATCCGTGGTAGCTTCTACCTAGTCAGCCATCTTGGCCCGCCTCTGACCTCTTTTTAAACTATAAATAACTATGCAGAAAAATATGGAATGAAGCTGAAAGACATTCAAAACACTAGTGATTCATATCTTTCTGGAAAAAAAAAACTAGGAAAATATTTTAGAATATCAATGTTTTCGAATGTCCAAGGATCCTTACAGACAGACTTGTTGTTAGTTGTTATCGAGTCAGTTCCAGCTTGTAACAACCCCATCTAGAATAGACTGAAATACTGCCCTGTCTTGCTCTATCCTCACAATCGTTGCTATGCTCAAACCCATGGTTGCAGCCACTGTATCATTATATCTCATTGAGGGATTCCTCTTTTTCACTGAAGGTCTACTTTACCAAGCATAATGCCCTTGTCCAGGGACTGGTCCATCCTGATAATATGTTCAAAGCATGTGTCTTAGACTGGGTTCCCTAGAGAAGCAAAACCAGTAAAACATATATATAGAGGTTAATATTAAGGAAATGGCTCTTGCAGTTGCAGAGACTGGGAAGTCCCAAGTCCGTGGGTCAGACTGGAGGCTTCTCCTGACTCACGTAGCTGCAGGGGCTGGTGAACTTAAAATTGGGAGTTCAGACAGCAGGCCTCTGACTCACAAGCTGCAGAGACTGCTGAATCCCAAGATCAGCAGGCAAGATGGCAGGTGTGCTTCTAGCTCCAGTTCCAAGAACCGAAGGTCAGAAAAATAGGAGCCAGCTGCAGGATCCAGAGTGAGCAAAAGCCCCTGAGCCTTGCCAGGAAGTCCATCTATATTGGATGCAGGCCACATCCCCATGGAAACTCCCTTTCAACTGACTGCTTACTCACAGCAGATCCCATCATTGAGGCGATCATATCATATCAAATCTCATCATGGAGGTGATTACATCATTACGCAACTGCCAACATGCATCATAACTGCCAAACCACCAAGAATCATGGCCCAGCCAAGCTGACACACAACCTTAACGATCACAGTATGTGAGACGAAGTCTTGCCATCCTCACTTCTAAGAAGCATTCTGGCTGTACTTCTGAAGTACAGATTTGTTCATTCTTCTGGCAGTCTATGGTATATTCAATATTCTTCAGCAACACTACAATTCAAAGGCATCAACTCATCTTCGGTCTTCCTTATTCTTTTTTCAGCTTTCACATGCATATGAGGCAATTAAAAATACTGTAGCCTGAGTCAGGTGCACCTTAGTGCACTAGGTGATGTCTTTGCTTTTTAACACTTTTAAGGAGGTCTTTTGCAGCAGATTTGCCCAATGCACTGTGCCATTGTTACCTTACAGATTAACAATGGTTAATCTCCCTTAAAAGGGAAAGAAATGAAACTATAGAAAATTGACTCAACATTCTTGAGACAAAAAAAAAAATCATTTTTGCATTGATAAGACTGCTAGGTTCTTAAATAGAACTAATACACTCTTAGCCCATTTTCACAATACAGTAGTTGGCAAGTGACACTGGAATATTAACTGGAAAATTAATATTTTGAAAATTTAGTGATTAACAATCTGACTTTAAAAAATATCATCAAGCTTGACTGTGTTTTGGACATTTCCTTCCTGTCTGTCTACATTGGCGAGCATTTTTCAGTTGAAACATATGTTTGGGTCAACAAGTATTTTATTTGACAGCAACCTAATAGATTAAGTATAGATTTCAAAATCTAAGGTTTGCTTCATACACAAATGATTTTGAACAGAAGCATTTCTCACAACTTTTTCTTCCAAACAAACGTGTGTCTTGGAGCCAGCAGAGAAGACCAAGCATTCTAGTAAACTCTTCCATAGGACCATCACCACTATTCTGTCACATTCAAGGTTGTCTGTTGGTCACAGTCTCTTACAAATTTCCAGGGGTTGCTTTACAACACTAGCCAAAAAAATGCTTTTGTAACATGAGCATAAGCATTTTCAAAATGATTTTTCATGGCAAAAATTGATTGGAAGCACATGCATGTTCAGCAAAGTTTTATTTCATTTGTGTAGGTGCCTTTTTGCTTGTTATTGTCTTCTTATTTCCAGATGCAGAGTTATGAAAGAGGGTGGCATGGGCCCCTCCACTCCCTTCTCCCTGACAAAACGGAGAGAGGATCAAGTTAGCCTAAGTCTGTGAGTGACCGTGTGCATATGAAGATGGAGGACCACTGGAATTTGTTCCCAGAGGCTAAGAAGGGTGTTAATAAGAATCAAGGCTGATGTAGTCTAGCTATATTACTTAGGACTCTTAACTGCAGGTGATAGAAATTAAATTGGCATCAGTTTTTTTTTTTTTTTTTTCTTAAAGATTCAATGGCTTACTTAAAAAAAAACAAGCTCAAACAGGTACATGTACATCACTGTTTATTGCAGCATTATCACAATAGCCAAAAGGTGAAAACAGCCCAAGTGGCCATTAACAGAGGAATGGATAAAACATGGTATGTGCATGCAATAAGTATTATTCAGATATAAAGAGAAATGAAGTTCTGATACATATTACCATATGGATGAAGACCGAAAACATTGTGCTTAGTGGAATAAGTTAGATACGAAATGAAAATATTGTATAATCTCACTTACATGAAATTATGAACAGAACATTGTGTGATATGGTGCCATAAGATGAGCCCCTCAGGTTGGAAGGCACTCAAAATACAACTGGGGAAGAGCTGCCTCTTCAAAGTAGGGTCAACCTTAATGATGTGATGGAGTTAAGCTTTCCAGATCTTCCTTAGCTGATGTAGCATGACTCAGAAGAAACAGCTGCACACATCCATTAAAAATAGGAAAGCATTATGTGTGTAGGAAGTATGAATTTATGAAAATTGGAAGTCATCAAAAATGAAATGGAACACATAAACATCAATATCCTAGCATTAGTGAGCTGAAATGGCCTAGTATTGGCCATTTTGAATCGGGCAATCATATGGTCTATTATGCTGGGAATGACAACTTGAAGAGGAATGGTGTTGCATTCATCGTCAAAAAGAACATTTCAAGATTTGTCCTGAAGTACAATTCTGTCAGTGATAGGAAAATATCCACAGGCCAACAAGGAAGACCAGTTTAATACGACCATTATTAAAATTTACACACCAACCACTAAGGCCAAAGATGAAGAAATTGAAGCATTTTACCAACTTCTGCAGTCTGAAGTTGATCAAACGTGCAATCAAGATGCATTGATAATTACTGGTGATTGGAATAAGAAAGCTAGAAACAAAGAAGGGTTGTTACTCGGAAAATATGGCCTTGATGATAAAAACGATGCCAGAGATGGCACGAAAGAATTTTCTAAGACCAGTGAATTCTTCATTGCAAATACCTTTTTTCAACAACATAAACTGGCGACTACACACGTGGACCTCACTGGATGGAATGCACAGGAATCAAATCGACTTCATTTGTGGAAAGAGACAATGGAAAATTCAGTGTCATCAGTAAGAACAAGGCCAAGGGCCAACTGTGGAACAGATCATCAATTGCTTGTATGCAAGTTGAAGTTGAAGAAAATTAGAACAATTCCACAAGAGCCAAAGTATTACCTTTAGTACATTCCACCTGAATTTAAAGATCATGTCAAGAATAGATTTAATGCATTAAACACTAATGACTGAAGAACAGACGAGTTGTGGAATGACATCAAGGACATCATACATGAAGAAAGCAAGAGATGATTAAAAAGACAGGAAAGAAAGAAAAGACCAAAATGGATGTCAGAAGAGACTCTGAAATTTGCTCTTGAGCATAGAGTTCTTGTTATCAGGTGCCATCATGTCAATTCTGACTTATAGTGACCCTATGTACAACAGAACAAAACATTGCCCCGTCCTGTGCCGTGCTCACAATTGTGGCTATGCTTGAGCCCGTTGTTGCATCCACTGTGTCAATCCATCTCGTTGAGGGTTTTCCTCTTTTCCCTGACCCTCCACTTTATCAAGCATGATGTCCTTCTCCAGGGACTGATACCTCCTGATAACATGTCCAAAGTAACTGAGAGATAATCTCACCATCCTTGCTTCTAAGAAGCATTCTGGTTGTACTTCTTCCAAGACAGATTTGTTCATTCTTTTGGCAGTCCATGGTCTATTCAGTATTCTTCACCAACATCACAATTTAAAGGTGTCAATTCTTCAGCCTTCCTTATTCATTGTCCAGCTTTCACATGCCTGTGAGGCGATTGAAAACACCATGGCTTGGGTCAGGCGCACCTTAGTCCTCAAGGTGACATCTTTGCTTTTCAACGTTTTAAAGAGGTCTTTTGCAGCTGATTTGCCCAATGCAATGCATCTTTTGATTTCTCGACTCCTGCTTCCATGGGTGTTGATTGTGGATCCAAGTAAAATGAAATCCTTGACAACTTCAATCTTTTCTCCGTCTTTCATGATGTTGCTTATTGGTCCAGTTGTGAGATTTTTGTTTTCTTTATCTTGAGGTGTAATCATACTGAAGGCTTTAGTCTTTGATATTCATCGATAAGTACTTCAAGTCCTCTTCACTTTTAGCAAGCAGGGTTGTGCCATTTGCATAACACATGTTGTTAAAGCATCTTCCTCCAATCTTGATGTCCCATTCTTCTTCACATAGCCTGACTTCTCGGATTATTTGCTCAACATACGGATTGAATAGGTATGGTGAAATGATACAACCCTGACACACCTTTCCTGACTTTAAACCATGCAGTATCGCCTTGTTCTGTTCAAACAACTGCCTCTTGATCCATATACAGATTCTTCATGAGCACGATTAAGTGTTCCAGAATTCCCATTCTTCTCAATGTTATCCATAACTTGTTATGATCCACACAGTTGAATGCCTTAGCATAGTCAATAAAACACAAGTAAACATCTTTCAGACAGGATTCATCTGACATCAGCAATGATATCCCTGGTTCCACATCCTCTTCTAAATCTGGGTTGAATTTCTGGCAGTTCCCTGCTGATATACTGCTGCAGCCACTTTTGAATGATCTTCAGCAACATTTTGCTTGCATGTGATATTAATGATAGTGTTCAATAATTTCTGCATTCGACTGGATCAACTTTCTTGTGAATACGCATAAATATGGATAGCTTCCAGTCAGTTGGCCAGGTAGCTGTCTTCCAAATTTCTTGGCATGCATCTGTTTGTTGAAACATCTCAATTGGTATTCCATCAATTCCCAAGCTGCCTTCAGTGCAGCTTGGACTTCTTTCAGTACCATTGGTTCCTGATCATATGTTACCTCCTGAAATGGTTGAACGTCGACCAATTCTTTTTGGTACAGGGACTCTGTGCATTCCCTCCATCTTCTTTTGATGCTTCCTGCGTCGTTTAATATTTTCCCTGTAGAATCCTTCAGTATTGCATCTCAAGCCTTGAATTTTTTCTTCTGTTCTCTCAGCTTGACAAATGCTGAGAGTGTTCTTCCCTCTTGGTTTTATATCTCCAGGTCTTTGCACATGCCATCATAATATTTTACTTTCTCTTCTCAAGCCATCCTTTGAAATCTTCTGTTCAGTTCTTTTACTTCATCATTTTTTCCTTTTGCTTTAGCTACTTGACATTCAAGAGCAAGTTTCAGAGTGCCTTCTGACATCCATTTAGGTCTTTTCTTTCTCTCCTGTCTTTTTAATGACCTCTTGCTTTCTTCATGTATGATGTCCTTGATGTCATTCCTCAACTTCTCTAGTCTTTGGTCATTAGGGTTCAATGCATCAAATCTATTCTTAAGATGGTCTCTAAAATCAGGTCGGGAATACTCAAGGTTGTACTTTGGCTCTCATTGACTTGTTATAATTTTTTTTAGTTTCAACTTGAACTTGCATATGAATAATTGATGGTCCGATCTGCAGTCAGCTCCTGGCCCTGTCCTGGCTGATGATATTGAGCATTTCCATCATCTCTTTCCATGGATGTAGTTGATTTGATTCTTGTCTATCCCATCTGGCAAAGTCCATGTGTGTAGTTGGTGTTTACGCTGATGAAAAAAGGTATCTGCAATGAAGAAGTCGTTGGTCTTGCAAAATTCAATCATGCGATCGTTTCTATCACTGAGGCCGTATTTTCCAACTACCAATCCTTCTTTGTTTCCAACTTTCGCATTCCAATCACCAGTAATTATCAGTGCATCCTGATTGCATGTTTGATCAATTTCAGACTGCAGAAGTTGGTAAAAATCTTCAGTTTCTTCATCTTTGGCCTTAGTGGTTGGTGAGTAAATTTGAATAACAGTCGTATTAACTGGTCTTCCCTGTAGGCGTGTGCATATTATCCTATCTTTGACAGTACTGTACTTCAGGATAGATCTTCAAATGTTCTTTTTGACTATGAATGCAATGCCATTCCTCTTCAAATTGTCGTTCCCACCGTTAGTAGACCATATGATTATCTGATTTAAAATGGCGAATACCAGTCCATTACAGCTCAGTAATACCTAGGCGTCTTGGTTATCTAGTGCTGCTGTAACAGAAATACCACAAATGGATGGTTTTAACAAAGAGACATTTATTTCCTCACAGTAAAGTAGGCTAAAAGTCCAAATTCAGGGCATCAGCTCCAGGGGAAGGCTTTCCCTCTCTGTCAGCTCTGGAGGAAGTTCCTTGTCCTCAATCTTCCCCTGGTCAAGGAGCTTCTCAGGCACAGGGAACCTGGATCCAAAGGACACCCTCTGCTCCTGGTGCTGCTTTCTTGGTGATATGAAGTCCCCCCTCTCTGCTAGCTTCCCTTTCCTTTTATCTCTTGTAGGCCATATCGCAAAGAAACTCCCTTTACGTTGGATCAGGGATGAGACCTGGTAAAGGTGTTACAATCCCACCCTAATCCTCTTTAACATAAAATTACAATCACAAAATGGAGAACAACCACAGAATACTGGGAATCATGGCCTAACCAAGTTGATACACACATTTTTGGGGAGACATAATTCAATTCTTGATGCTAGGATATCCATCTTTATGCATTACATTTCATTTTTGACGATTTCCAATTTTCCTAGATTCATACTTCATACATTCCATGTTCCAATTATTAATGGATATTTGCAGCTGTTTCTTCTCATTTTGAGTCATGCCACATCAGCAAATGAAGGTCCTGAAAGCTTGACTCCATCCACGTCATTAAGGTCAGCTCTTCTTTGAGGAGACAGCTCATCCCCAGTTGTATTCTGAGCACGTTCCAACCTGAGGGGCTCGTCTTCTGGCACTATATGAGACAATGTTCCACTGCTATTCATAAGGTTTTCACTGGCTAATTCTTTCAAGAAGCAGACTGTCAGGTCTTTCTTCCTAGCCTGTCTTAGTTTGAAAGCTCAGCTGATTGATACCTGTCTGCCATGGTGACCCTGCTGGTGTTTGAATACCAGTGGCATAGCTTCCAGCATCACAGCAACACACAAGCCTCCACAGTATGACAAACTGACAGACACGTGGGGGGAACATACAGTAGCTAAAGTGAAAAGAAGAAATAATGAAGTAAAAGAGCTGAACAGATTTCGAAGGGCAGCTCGAGAAGACAAAATACAGTATTATAATGAAACATGCAAAGAACTGGAGATAAAAAAAAAAACAAGAGGGAAGAACACGCTCAGCATTTCTTAAGCTGAAAGAAATGAAGAAAAAATTCAAGCTTCAATTTTTGATTTTGAAGGATTCTATGGGGAAAATACTAAACATTGCAGAAAGCATCCAAAGAAGATGAAAGGAATATACAGAGTCACTGTACCAAAAAGAATTGTTTGACATTCAACCATTTCAGAAGGTAGCATATGATCAACAACCGATGGTACCGAAGGAAGAAGTCCAAGCTGCACTGAAGGCATTGGCGAAAACAAGGCTCCAGGAATTGATGGAATACTGTCATGGATTGAATTGTGTCCCCTCAAAATATGTATCAATTTGGTTAGGCCAGGATTCCCAGTATTGTGTGCTTGTCCTCCATTTTGTGGTTGTAATTTTGTGTTAAAGAGGATTAGGATGGGATTGTAATATCCTCACTAAGGTCACATCCCTGATCCAGTGTAAAGGGAATTTCCCTGGGGTGTAACCTGTACCACCTTTTATCTTACAAGAGAGGGGGGACCTAATACCACCAAGAAAGCAGTGCTGGGAGCAGAGTGCATCATTTGGACCTAGGGTCCCTGCTTCAGGAAGCTCCTAGTCCATGGGAAGATTCACGAGAAGGCCAACAGAGAGAGAAAGCCTTCCCCTGGAGTTGACACCCTCAATTTGGACTTTTAGCCTACTTTACTGTGAAGAAATGAATTTCTCTTTGTCAAAGCCATCCACTTTGTGGTATTTCTGTTAGAGCAGCACTAGGTGGCTAAGACAAATACCAATTGAGATGTTTCAACAAGGGATGCAGTGCTGGAAGTGCAGACTTATCTATGCCAAGAAATTTGGAAGGCTGCTACCTGGCCAACCAACTGGAAGAGATCCATATTTGTACCCATTTCAAAGAAAAGTGATCCAACTTAATGCAGAAATTATAGAACAATAGCATTAATATCACACACAAGTAAAATTTTGCTGCAGATCATTCAAAAGTGGTTGCAGTCACAGGGAACTGCGAGAAATTCAAGCCGGATTTAGAAGAGGACGTGGAACAGGGATAACATTGCTGATGACAGATGGACCCTGGCCAAAAGCAGAGAATACCAGAAAAAATGTTTACATGTGTTTTATTAACTATGCAAAGGTATTTGATTATGTAGATCATAACAAATTATGGATAATTTTGCAAAGAATGGGAATTCCAGAACACTTAATTGTGCTCATAAGGAACCTGTACTTAGACCAAGAGGTAGTCATTCAAACAGAACAAGGGGATACTGTATAGTTTAAAGTCAATAAAGGTGTTCGTCAGGCTTGCATCCTTTCACCATACTTACTCAATCTATATGCTGAGCAAATAATCCAAGAAGCTGGAGTATATGAAGAAGAACATGGCATCAGGATTGGAGGAAGACTCATTAACAAATTGTGATGTGCAGGTGACACAACCTTGCTTGCTGAAAGTGAAGAGGACTTGAGGCACTTATTGATGAAGATCAAAGACCAAAGCCTTCAGTAAGGATTACACCTCAAGATAAAGAAAACAAAAATCCTCACAACTGGACCAATAAGCAACATCATGATAAATGGAGAAAAGATTGAAGTAGTCAAGGATTTCATTTTACTTGAATCCACAATCAATGCCACTGGAAGCAGCAGTCAAGAAATCAAAAGATGCATTGCATTGGGCAAATCTGCTGCAAGAGTTCTCTTTAAAGTGTTAAAAAGCAAAAGTGTCATTTTAAGGACTAACATGAGACTGACCCAAGCTATGGTGTTTTCAGTCACCTCATATGCATGTGAAAGCTGGACAATGAATAAGGAAGACTGAAGAATTGATGCCTTCGAATTACGGTGTTGGGGAAGAATACCGAATATACCATGGATTGCCAGAAGAAAAAACAAATCTGTCTTGGAAGAGGTACAGCTGGAATGCTCCTTAAAAGCAAGGATGGCAAAACTTTGTCTCACATACTTTGAACATGTTATCAGGAGGAACCAGTCCTGGAGAGGGGCATCATGCTTGGTAATGTAGAGGGTCTGCAAAAAGAAGAAGACCCTCAATGAGATGGATTGACACAGTGGCTGCAACAATAAGCTCAAGCGTAGCAGCTAAAAACAATAACAGCAATTGCCATCAAGTCGGCCCTGATTCATGGTGACTCCATGTACAACAGAACGAAATGTTTCCCAGTCCTCTGCCATCTTCATTATCATTGGTCCATTGTGGTCGCTCTGTATTTTGAGTGCCTTCCAACCTAGGGGGCTCATCTTCCAGTACTATATAAGACAATATTTTGTTGTGAACCATAGAGTTTCATTGGGCTAATTTTTGGAAGTAGATCTCTGACCTTTCATCCTTGTCTATGTTAGTTTGGAAGCTCCATTGAAACTGTCCACCATAGGTGACCCTGCTGGTATTTGAAGTACTGGAGGCATAGATTCTAGCACAGTACAACAAACAGACAGACAAGTGGTAGATGTGAAATATTTAGAATATGTAAATACATTAAGTCAAAACAAGATTAGTGGCTGCCAGAGGATGGGGTGGCGGAGCGGATGTTATGCACTTCAGATATAGAGGTTCAAACAATGTCAAGAAGTCTGGCTTTCTCTGCACCCCTGCTTTTCTCTATTTTGACTTCAATTTCTTCCACATGGTCACTCCCAGCAGCTCCAGGGTTACCTTAGTTATCTAGATAGGAATTTTAGGAGAAAGAGCACTTGTTTCTCAAGTGTTTCAACAAAAGTGCTTGAGTTGAGTCTCAACAGACTAATTTGAGTCATCTGGCTATCCCTGAACCAGTTATTGTAACCAAGGCAATGAAATACAATTGGCCTGACCTGAAGCTCAGTTCAAACTACATAGACTGAGACTGGGACCAGAATGGTTCTCCAAAGCAAAAAAAGATGCTGTTACTACAGGGAATGAGTGCTGAACAACTAAATAGCACATGTCCCCTCTACTAGGAAGGTTTTGCCTGCTAATAAGTGGTGGTGGTGTTGTTAGTTGCCATCAAGTTGTCTCTGATTCATGGTGACCTCATGTAAAACAAAACAAAATGTGGCTCAGTCCTGTGCTATCTTCACAATCGTTGGTATGCTCAAGTCCATTGTTGTGGCCACTGTGTATTTTGAGTGTCTTCCAACCTAGGGGGCTCATCTTCTAGCACCATACTGGACAATATTCTGTTGGAATCCATAGAGTTTTCATTGGCTAATTTTTGGAATTAGCCTTTCTCCCTAGTCTGCCTTAGTTGATGCTCCATTGAAACCTGTTCACCATGGGTGGCTGTTAAGGACTGAATTGTGTTCCCTCAAAATATGTGTTGTAAATCGTAACCTCTATGCCTGTGATTATAATCCCATTTGGAAACTGGGTTGTCTTTGTTATGTTAATAAGACAGGATTAGTGTAGGGTGTGAATTGAGTCAATCTTTTTTGAGTTATAAAAGGGATCAAACAAGCAAGCGAGAAGTAGAGACGGGGGAAGAGATGAAGACACATGAAGATATCCCAGGAGCAGAAGCTCAGAAGAGACAAGAACCTTCTGCCATAGTCGAGAAAGAGCAAAAGCCTTCCCCTTGAGCCATGCCTGGAATTCAGACTTCTAGCCTCCTAAACTGTGAGAAAATAAATTTCTGTTCGTTAAAGGCATCCACTTTTGGTATTTCTGTTATAGCAGCACTAAATAACTAAGACAGTGACCCTGCTGATATGAAATACTGATGACATAGCTTCCAACATCATAGCAACACCCAAGCCTCCACAGTATGATCAACTAATGGATGGATGAGGGGCTAATTGATACAGGTCCTAATTTTGCAAGGAATATCATTGACAAGACCTGACTGGTCATAGGCAATCTTTCTTCATTTCTTGGATAATGGACAGCATTATTTGCTTTCCCTGTTAAAGCCACCACAAGTGTACCCTAGGATCAGAGCCATAACCAACAATTTTGGCTCTTAGGGTAAATCATCCTGCAGCACACACCATTAGTTGACTGACCCAGTTCCCATCTTCAACCCCCTGTTTCCTATATACCCTCTAGGATTTCTAAGATTCTTCTGAGATCCCTAAGAAAGCTCTTAACAAGGAATAGCTTCAGCTGCCATGCCTTTTTTTGACCTTTGTCCTTTGCCCCTTTCCCTTTCTTCCATCCTGGAACATAAAAACAATGATTAGAGGTGCAGAAGTCATCTTGCAACACGGAAGAGGAAGCTACAGGCAAAAGATGGAAGAACCAGAACACAGAAGGAACCCAGATCCCTTGTGGAATCACTGAGCTACAACATCAGCCTTGGATTATCTACCCTAGATTTCTTGTTGACAAAACAAATAAACCCTTTGGTTGTAGCCAAATGCAGTCCTAACCAATGGAAAACTTTCAAACTATCTGTGTAATTCATGATGCAGTTTTCAGAAGGGTTTTATTAATTAGGCATACCAGCCAGTGCCTCCCTATTTTATCAATTATTTTTGCTAACAAAGTGCTAAACTCATGGTTTCTATGCTTTAGGGTTGCATATGCTGTCAGCACAGAAGACAGGCAATATAGTTAGTGGATACAACTCTAACCAGAGTATCTGGGTTCATTTGAGTTAGTAGCTATGTGACCTTAGATAAATGAAATAGCATTTCTGTACCCCAAGGACCTCCACTGGAAATGCCTAGAGCTGTTATGAGTATTCAATGTGTTAGTCCTAAAACAATATTTAGAATGCAGGAAGCACTGTATATGTTATGTATTTTTTACATACATTCCCTATTAAAAACTGTTGTTTCAGATCGTATGCCCCCATATTTTGGTATCCTGGGGGAAACTCCAGTTAACACATTATGACTCATCAAGGAATGCATGGCATGTAGATGGTTAGTTGTTCCAGTTCCTTGACTTCTTGTTTTCACCTCCCATTTACATGGGGTGAGGACAATTGGCTCCAAGGAGAGTTGGCACTTCCAAAATTATGTCACCAGTTTTCTCATTCAACTCTGACTGAAATCCAAGATTAATTATATTTTTACCACTAAGTGGTTATATATAAATCACCATCCTATCCACATATAGGCTGTTATCAGGACAGTTAATGTGGCATCTCCAAGTTCCCCTCAGCCATATACCCTCATTCCTTTTCTTGCAACTTGATTCTAGTCTCTTTTAAGATATTTATTCTTTGTTTAGAGTTTTTATCATGAATGGGTGCTGGACTTTGTCAAATGGCTTTTTTGCATCAATTGATAAGATCATGTGGTTTTTGTCTTTTGTTTTATTTATATGGTGGATTACATTAATTGTTTTTCTAATATTGAACTAACCTTGCATACCTGGTACAAATAATCCCCCTTGGTCGTGGTGGATTATTTTTTTGATACATTGTTGAATTCTATTGGCTGGAATTTTGTTGAGGATTTTTGCATCTATGTTCATGAAGGATATAGGTCTGTAATTTTCTTTTTTTGTGGTGTCTTTACCTGGTTTTGGTACCAGGGATATGCTGGCTTCATAGAATGAGTTAGGTAGTATTCCATTCTTTTCTACGCTTTGAAATACCTTTAGTAGTAGTGGTGTTAACTCTTCTCTGAAAGTTTGGTAGAACTCTGCGGTGAAGCCATCCGGACCAGGGCTTTTTTTTGTTGGGAATTTTTTGATTACCTTTTCAATCTCTTTTTTTGTTATGGGTCTATTTAGTTGTTCTACTTCTGATTGTGTTAGTTTAGGTAGGTAGTGTGTTTCTAGAAATTCATCCATTTCTTCTAGGTTTGCAAATTTGTTAGAGTACAATTTTTTGTAGTAATCTGATATGATTCTTTTCATTTCAGTTGGGTCTGTTGTGATATGGCCCATGTCATTTCTTGTTCAGGTTATTTGTTTCCTTTCCTGTATTTCTTTAGTCAGTCTGGCAGATGGTTTATCAATTGTGTTAATTTTTTCAAAGAACCAGCTTTTGGCTTTGTTAATTCTTTCAATTGTTTTTCTGTTCTCTAATTCATTTTGTTCAGCTCTAATTTTTATTATTTGTTTTCTTCTGGTGTCTGACAGATTCTTTTGTTGCTCGCTTTCCATTTGTTCAAGTTGTAGGGACAGTTCTCTGATTTTGGCTCTTTATTCTTTAGGTATGTGTGCATTTATAAGATATTTATTCTTTGGATTGATCTATTAAACATACATTTTCTTGCTTTGGTTAAACATATGTTCTCTCTTTGACTGTGAGAAAAAGCTGGGTATTAAATAAAAAATTTGGATTGAGAACATATATATTTCACACAAAAAGAAATGCCTCAGGAGAATTCTATGCCATTCAGAGCCCATGAACGAGCAGCAGATCACTGTCCTGATCATTGGGATACTCATCTTTGAGGTAACTGGTTAAACCTTCACACCCTCAGCCCCAACTCAAGCACATACTTCTTGCCAGGAAGAGGGCTGGTTCTAGGATATAAAATAAATCTTCCAGCTAAAATGTATTGAGCATAGTCTGTGTGCCAAGTCCTGTGGTAAGTGCTTTTCATGTAATATCCACTATTAATTCTATGATGGTCTCCATCTTATGGATCCAGAAAACTGAGATTACTTAAGCTGTTCAAGGTTGCACACCTAGCAAGCTTAGTTTCTTAGTGTTTCTAGAGTAGAAATAACACATGGGTGGCTTTAATGAACAGAAATTTGTTTTCTCATAGTTTAGGAGGCTAGAAGTGAGAATTTAGGAAGCAGGCTCTAGCATAAAGCTCTCTGTGTCTGCTCTGGGGGAATGTCCTTGTCTCTTTTAAACTTCTGGTCCTCAGCTCCTTGGTGATCTTCAAGTGGTATGACATCTGTCTCCTCCCATCTATGCTTCCTCACTTCTGTGCCTGATCTGCTCCTTTTATATCTCAAAAGCAATTGGTTTAAAACACGCCCTACACTGAGATGGCCTCATTAACATAAAAAAGAAAATTCTATTCCCAAACGGGATTATATCCACAGGTACATCGTTGTTGTTAGATGCCATTGAGTCAGTTCCAATTCAGAGCAATTCTATAGGACAGAGTAAAACTGCCCCATAGGCTTTCCAAGGAGTGGCTGGTGAATTAGATCTGCTGACCTTTTGGGGGGACACAATTTAATCCATAACACAAGAATAGATGGTGAGATTCAGACCCAGGCTTGTCACATCCCAAACTCAGGACTCCTAACAATTACCTCCTTTTAAAAACTTTTTGTTATTGTTGTTGTTTTGAGCTATAACTCATATACAGAAAGATGAACAAAGCAAAAGTATAATGCAACAAATTAAGTGATTACTCTTACAGCCACCACTCAGGTCAAGAAATAGTACTACCAGCACCTCAGAAGCCCTTCGTATGTCCCATCCTTATTATTACCTTTTTAAGGTAATCATTAGGTTTTTTTCTTAACAGTTTTACTGCCTAAGAAGGCATATCTAAACAATATGCTTTTTTTTTTCTGTTTCTGAACTTTATGAATAGGGTCATACTGAATGCTTTCTTTGGGATCTTGCTTCTTTTGCTCGAAATTATGTTTGTAAGATTCATCCACATTGCTGTGTAACTTGAGTTCATTCATTATTATTATTACCTCTTGTAAGTTTGGGGTTTTTTTGGAAGAGTATACCATACTTTATTTATCCATTCTACTGCTGATGGACATTTTACTTGTTATTATTCGGTTTCTATGAAAAATGCTGCTATGACACTCTGAATCTGTGTCCTGTTACATGTATGCATGAGGTTCTGTATGGTAGACATCAAAGAGTGGATTTGCTGGATTATAAGGGCTTGTACATCTTGAACCTTACTTGAAAGTGCCAAGCTGTCTTCCAAAAGAGTTATATTAGTTTGTACTCCCACAAGTAATGGATGAGAGTTCTTACTGCACCGTATTTTGTTCGTACTTGATGTCTTGTCATCTAGTGCTTCTATAACATTATTACAAGTAGATGGCTTTAACAAAGAGAAATTTACTTTCTCACAGACTAGGAGGCTAGAAGTCCAAATTCAGGGAGCCAACTCCAGGGGAAGGCTTTCTTTCTCTGTCGGCTCTGACTCTGGGGGAAGGTCCTTGTCATCAATATTCCCCAGTTGAGGAGCTTCTCAGTGCAGGTACCCTGGGTCCAAAGGATGCGCCAATCTCCTGGCTCTTTTTTCTTGGTCGTTTGAGGTCCCCCTGTCTTTCTGCTTGCTTCTCTCTTTTATATCTCAAAAGAGATTAATTTAAAACACAACCTAATCTTGTAGATTGGGTCCTGCCTCATTAACATAACAGTGGCTAATCCCACCTCATTAAAATCATAGAGTTAAGATTTACAACACATAGGAAAATCACATCAGATGACAAAATGGTGGACAATCAAGCAATACTGGGAATCATGGTCTAACCAAATTGACACACATTTTAGGGGGACACAATTCAATCCATAATACTTGGCATTGTCAGCCTTTTCACTTTTGCCTATCTGGTGAGTGGCATCACATTTTGGTATTAATTTCTACTTCCCCAATTACTAGTGACCTGAGAACCACTTCATGGGATCATTGCTCATTTAGAGTTCTTCTTTTGTGGGGCTTATTAATGACATATGCCCAATTTTTTTCTCGAGTGTTTTGTTTTGTAACCCTCTTGATTTGTACGGTCTTTCATGGTTCTCTTTTTAATAGAGTCTGTTTATGAGCACTTTGTCAGATACCTGCATTGCAGGTATCTCCTCCCCTTCTATGGTTAATATTTTCATTCTCTTCATGGGATCTTAGTTTTAATATAAAATGTTAATCATTTTGTATTATCAATGCTTCATATATAGTCATTAAGAAATCTTTTTCTATTCCTATCCTTATCCCATAAAGATACTCTCTTATGTATTTTTTCCTAAAAGCTTTATTGGACTTTCATATCCAGCTAAGATGAGGTAACAGGGACTGGATTTACCTTCCTGTCCCAGATAACTAAAAAAACTGGACAGAATATATAAAACAATGATTTTCAAAACACTGAACATTAGGCACCAAAAGACAGTGATCCTTGAGAAATGGAAAGTAAAGGAGATGAGCCCTATAATTGTCCCAGCTTTCTTCCCTGAGAGTTTCCAGGCTGTGGTGCAGGGAGGGAGAAATCCAGGTGAAGACTGATGAACTACCTGATTTGAGGAGACAGACCCAAGAGTCTGGGGAGTCCAGGGCAGCTAGAGTCTTCAGAATAGAGTTCTAGAGAGGAGAAAGCTACAGAGAGTGAACTCCAGAGCTGCAAAGGGTTCAGCAGAGTGCTAATAAGCATTTGTGTGTAAGAAAACCACCGGAGGCTAGAGAAAAAATCACGTGCAAGGATTAAACGTCAAAGTACAGGGAGATTACAAATGGCCTGGAATAGTACCTGTTCCCACCAGCCAGGCTAGAAAAACCTCCTAATTCACAGGACATGGGGCAGCGTACTCAGTAGGGTCTTGCCTTAGTAATTGGGTGCAGTTAATCCTAGACTAAACATGGCTCTTGTCCTACCTAACAAATCTTAAAAGCAAGATCCAAAAAGACCAAACTCTTTCCCAGTAATTAACTGCATCCCAGAACAAAGTTCAATAATATTTATAGGAATACAAAAAGAACAGCACTCACCAAGATGAAGTTCACAATGTCTAACATCCAGTCAAAGATCGTCAGGTATGCAAAGAAGCAGGAAAAATACAACCTATAATGAGAAGAAAAATTAATCAATAGAAACAAACTCAGAACATTCAAAAACCAAACTAAACCCACTGCTGTCGAGTTGATTCCGACTCATAGCGACCCTATAGGACAGAATAGAACTGCACCATACAGTTCCCAAGGAGCACCTGGCAGATTCCAACTGCCGACCTCTTGGTTAACAGCCGTAGCACTTAACCACACATAAAGGTGCTATAAATTTGCAAAGGACATTAAAACCATTTGCATAGCTACACAGTCAAACGCCTTTGCAAAGTCAATAAAACACAGGTAAACATCTTTCTGGTATTCTCTGCTTTCAGCCAAGATCCATCTGACATCAGCAATGATATCCCTCATTCCATATCCTCTTCTGAATCCAGCTTGAATTTCTAGCAGTCCTCCATTGATGTACACTTGCAACCACTTTTAAATGATCTTGAACAACATTTTACTTTTGTGTGATATTAATAATATTGTTCAATAATTTCCACATTCAGTTGGATCACCTTTCTTTGAAATAGGCATAAATATGGATCTCTTCCAGTCTGCTGGCTATGTAGCTATCTTCCAAATTTCTTGGCATAGGTGAGTGAGCACCTGCAGCACTGCATCTGTTTGTTGAAACATCTCAATTGATATTCCATCAATTCCTGGAGCCTTGTTTTTCTCCAATGTCTTCAGTGCAGCTTGGACTTCTTCCTTCAGTACCATCGGCTCTTGATTATATATGCTAGCTCCTGAAATAACTGAATGTCAATCAACTCTTTTTGGTACAGTGGCTGTCAATTCCTTCCATCTTCTTTTGATGCTTCTGCATCATTTAATATTTTCCCTGTAAAATCCTTCAATACGGCAATTCGAGGCTTGAATTTTTTCTTCAGTTCTTTCAGCTTGAGAAGTGCCAACCATGTTCTTCCCCTTTGGTTTTCTAACTCCAGGTCTTTGCATAAGTCATTATAATACTTTACTTTGTCTTCTCAAGCTGCCCTTTGAAATTTATTCAGCTCTTTTACTTCATCATTTCTGTCTTTTGCTTTAGCTATTCTGCATTCAACAGCAAGTTTCAGAGCCGCTTCGAACATCCATTTTGGCCTTTTCTTTCTTTTTAATGACCTCTTACTTTCTTCATGTATGATGTCCTTGATGTGATTCTACAACTCATCTGGTCTTCAGTCATTACTGTTCAATGTGTCAGACTTATTCTTGTGATGGTCTCTGAATTCAGGGGGTATATACTTAAAGTCATACTTTGGCTTTCATGGACTTTTTCTAATTTTCTTCAGTTTCAACTTGAACTTGAAAATGTTCAAATTATTCATCTTTGACTTTAGAGGTTGGTGTGTAAATCTGAATAATAGTTGTATTAACTGGTTGTCCTTGTATTTAAAAGACCCAAATCAAGTATCTAGAGATGAAAGCTACAATATCTGAGATAAAAGAAAAAAAAACCTAAATGGAATTAACAGATTAGATATTGCATAAAAAAAGATTAGTGAACTTGAAGAAGAAAGCAACAGAAGCTATCCAAAACAAAACAGAGATTTTTTAAAAAGGTTAAAAAGTAAAAAGAGCATCAATGAGCTGTGAAATAACATTGAAGGAGTCCAAGAAGGAGGTAAAGACAGGATAGAGGAATCAGTGAGCTGGTATTTTTAGGTTTCCAATTTTACTCCTTGAAATATCCTTAGATACAATATTTATAGCCAACCTTAAAATGTAAAAATCAAGCATACGTTTGCTGATACTACTGCTCCAAGTATGGCACTGTTACACATATATAATGTTTGTTGTTGTTGTTAGGTGCCGTTGAATGGATTTATAGTGACCCCATGAGATAGAATAAAACTGCCTTATAGGGTTTTCTAAGCTACAATCTTTATGGGGAGCCCTGGTGGTGTAGTGGTTAAGAGCTCAGCTGCTAATCAAAAGGTTGGTGGTTTGAATTCACCAACTGCTCCTTGGAAACCCTAAGGGACAGTTCTACTCTGTCCCATAGGGTAGCTATGAGTCAGAACAGACTTATGGCAATGGGGTAATCTTTATGGAGGCAACCTGATGGCGCAGTGGTTAAGAGCTTGGCTGCTAGCTGAAAGGTCAGCAGTTTGAACCCAACAGCTGCTCCATGGGAGAAAAGATCTGGTGATCTGCTTCCATAAAGATTATAGCCTTTTTTGGGGCAGTTCTACTCTATCCTATAGGGTCGCTATGAATCAGAATCAACTCAACAGCACACAACAATCTTTATGGGAGCAGATTGCCAGGTCTTTCTCCTGTGAGCCACTGGGTGGGTTCAAACCACCAAGCTTTCAGTTAGCATCTGAGCGCTTAACCATTGCATCACCAGGGCTCCTCATGTAGGATCTGGAAATATGATCAATTGTACATGCTGTATGACAGTTGTACATGTCTCCCTGGGGTAGGGAAGCCCTGACTGCTCTGGCTACTCATAGACAAGGCCATAGAATGAGATTGGGAGATCCCTGTTTCAAGCAAAGTGGAGATGGCCACGCATGGAGAATGACTGCACATTATAGCTCACAGAACAGCAATAGATTGGGTTCAGAGAGCAAACAGAAAAGCAGGTTCTCATCCAAGAATCTAGTTGCTTCACCTCCCCCCGCCCACCCATTACCATTGAGTCGATTTTGACTCAAAGCGACCCTATAGCAACCCTATAGGACAGAGTGGAACTGCCCCATAGGGTTTCCAAAGAGCAGCTGATGAATTCAAACTGCGGACCTTTTGGTTGGCAGCCATAACTCGCCAAGAATCCAGTTAGACATTGATAATTACTCAGAGTCCTGTAAATTACTTGAAGTTCTTTCAAGATACTTTATAGTATTTACCATCCATCCGTAAATTAGATAATCTATTGAAATACTGATTTGTGTCTTCCTTCTATTGCTTTAAGAACTTAAAAGAACTGAGAGAAAATTTCCTGCCCCTATACCGCAACGGAGGAGCCCTAGTGGCAAAGTGGTTAAGCATTCAGCTGCTAACAGAAAGGTTGGAGGCTTGAACCCACCAGCTCTTCCACCGGGGAGGAAGATGTAGCAATCTCCTTCTGTAAAGATTACAGCCTTGGAAATCCTATGGGAAGTTCTATCCTGTCCTACAGGGTCCCTATGAATCAGAATCTACTCAACAGCAATGGATTTGTGTGTTTTGTTTTTATACCTCGGCCTGTGAATTGTTGACCCAGGGTATATTTGCCAGTTTAATTTAAGTTTAGACTTTTTTAAAGGAGTTATGTTGGCCCCTTGGAGAAGGACAGGGCAATGCAGGACTGTGTTTCCAGAAAGGAGACAGAAAGCTGGGATCTTTTCCCAGGACTCAGGGAGGATGCAAGACCTCAGTGGGGAATGCTACTTGGTATGTGTAAAAACGCTGCACGGTAAGCACAAATACTCCAGCCACATTGAAAGACTCATGAGCCCTAGGCTGGCCTTGAAGTAGCAGACCCATCTGACTTCAGGGAACCATGTGCGCTTGGACAAGGAGCACATCAGCAGGGAACAGCATGGATGGAAGAGCAGAGGCCCTTCCCAAATGCCCTGGACTGCCCAGGGCTATGACACAATCCTAACAAGGAGGGGGAGCTCTCCTCCCTCCCACATGCCCAAATGACTGTAGTTGATTTTCCCACTCATCAGGCTGAAGTTGCCAGATAAAATACGGGGCCACCAGTTAAATTTAAATTTCGGATAAATAACAAATACATTTTTAGCATCAATATGTTCATGGAATATCTAAAATTTGTACTTCAGATAAACAGCAAATAACGTATTTTGTAAAGTATACCCCTAAGTATTTGAGACATACTTATGCTAAAAAAATTATTTGTCATTTATCTGAAATTCAAATTTAACTGGATGCCCAGTATTTTAATTTGCTTAATCTGGCAACCCTAGAGTTAAGCGAAGGCTAATTGATTTTGATTTCAAAAAAGAAAGGAATATAACCTATGCTTATGAAGTAAAATCTATACAAGTCACACATATTTATACTCTTACTTCTTTGGACCACAACCATTTAGTTTCTACTTAGACAACTAAATGACAAGTTTTGCAATTCAGAGAAGGACTCAGCGTCTTAATCTGTGAAGTGATGTAGTTCTGCTTTAGGGAGAATTCTTCTCCACATGCATGTCAGCTCCACGATATTCCTTTGTATTACAAACCACATTCACCCAGGAGGACAATTTCCTAACCTCAAGTGTGCTCTGTAGTTGCATAAATGTCTGTTTGCTTCTTTAAGGAAATGCATCCATTCAAAGTTTTTACTTCTCCTTGGCATTTGAACTAGAAATGTTCAAACACATGGAGGATTTTCAAATACATATTCTCTTTTATTCTCTATTTATTACCACAATAAAGAATGTATAATAGTTTCCCCTTTCAAATGTTCTCAACTGCATCTCATTAGGTTATGAGTACACTACAGTGGAGTTCGTCTGAAAAACAAAACCCAGGAACAAGGAAAATGTAGGCAAAACCAAACACACTTCATTGTAGAGCTTCAGAGGACTATAAGAAAGCACTACAACTCTTTGCATCAGATAGTCCTAGTTTTAAGCCCGGAAATCTCCTCAAAGAGCCAAGTAAGAACAGGAATTTCACCATCCTTGGTAGATCATTTCAGTGTTTAAGTCACTTTTACATTCAAAATTGTTTTTATTTAAAATTGTATTGTTTTTTCAAAATCTCTAACTGATTTTACTTCCGAATCACTTCTCTTGTTTTTAACAATTTGTACTTATTTCTTGGTGCAATTTTCCTCCTTTATCTCTAAAGATATGAAACATACTTATTTCATTTTAGAACAATTCATTTTTTAAATAATTTAAATGTGTGAATAAATAATATATTCAAGTGGTTCAAACTTTTTTTTATACCATACAGTAAAAATTTCCCCTTTCACTCCTATCCCAGTCACCCATTTCTCCATCCCTAAAGAAATCAGTGATTCTAGTTTCTTAAATATCCTTCCACAGATCTTCTCTGCATACGTTTCCCCTTTCCTCAAATATTGTATCATACACACTGCTCTCCACTGTGTTTATCTTTAGAAACATAATAATACAGCTTAGAGATTATTTCATATCTGTAGATAGATTTCTAATTTTTTGTAACTTCATGGTATAATCATAGTCATTTATTGGTGGCCATTTGGATTGTTTCAAACCTACATTCAGTGATGCAACCCGTACATACACCCTTTTGCATTTTCTGATGAATATTCAGTGATGTGCTGGAGCAGGCTTATGGGAGCGTGGGAGAGCTACTTGTGAAATTTTCAGGAATTTTGAGAGCTGGTTGATGGTGGGAATATTTACACCATTAAGTTGACAAATGCTACAAATAAGAGGAGTCCTTGGGTGGTGCAAACAGTTAAAGAGCTTGGCTGCTAGCTGTCTGAATTCACTCAGAGGTGCCTCAGAAAAAAGGCCTCATGGCAGGCCACAGCCGATGACTCCTGACAGGGAACACAAAAGAGAATCCCTGAGGGAGCTGGAGAGCAGTGGGATGCGGATCCCAAATTCTCATAAGAAGACCAGACTTAATGGTCAGAATGGGACTAAAAGGACCCCAGAGGCCATGGTTCCCAGACCTTCTGTTAGCCCAAGACAGGAACCATTCCCGGAGCCAACTCTTCAGACAGGGATTGGACTGTAGTATGTGATGGACAATGATACTGGTAAGGAATGAGCTTCTTGGATCAAGTGGACACATGAGACTGTGTTGGCATCTCCTGTCTGGAGGGGAGATGGGAGGGTAGAGAGGGCAAGACGCTGCCTGAATGGACACGAGGAAAGAAAGTGGAGGGAAGGAGTGTGCTGTCTCATTAGGGGGAGAGCAATTAGGAGCAAGGTATATATAAATTTTTGTATGAGAGACTGACTTGATTAGTAGACTTTCAATTAAAGTACATTAAAAATTAATTAATTAAAAAAAAAAAGGTCTGGCGCCAAAAGATCACAGCCACTGAAAACACTGTGGTGCAGTTCTACTCTGGAGCACATGGGATCACCATGAGTCAAAATCAAATCAATGGCAACTGAGTGTTTTTTGTTTTATATGCCAAACCCACTGCTGTTGGGTCAATTCTGACTCATAGTGGCCCTATAGGACAGAGTAGAACTACCTCCATGGGGTTTCCAAGGCTGTAATCTTTATGGAAGCAGATTGCCACATCTTTTTCTCACAGAGTGGCTGGTGGGTTTGAACTGTCGACCTTTCAGTTAGCAGCCAAACACTTAACCACAACACCATCAGGCCTCCAAATTGGAATCAACTCAACAGCAATGGGTTAGGTTGGGTTATAGAAGTGTTAGCTATTATTGCATTATTATATCTATATATGGTAAGTTTGCTTTCATTGTTTGAAATTGCCTGTGGGAATTTGGATATTTAAGTGATGCTAAATGTTTAAAGAAGATATCATTTGTTAACATGTGAATTATATGAATATTAATCAAAGAACACATAAAAGTGATTGTCTCCAATTTTACATAAAATTACTGGAGTTGTAAATAAAATCCTCTCTTTTGCCCTCAGCTACACCCTCAGACTTCCCAGCATTTTGTTATGTGAGCCTGTAACATTCCCCTTTTTAAAATAAGCCTCTGCACACAAGGCTTTCTCTCACTGGCAACCTCTGTCTGATTCAAGCTTATCCATGAAATCATACGCCAAAATCCCTCCTCAAAAAAAAATTTCGTTGTCCTTGAGTCAATTCTAACTCATAGTGACCCCATCTGTGCAAGAGTAGAACTGCACTCCATAGGGTTTTCATACAGGAATTTTCCCATTGAAGAGAAAATGGACTACACACTTCTTGCTTGTGTTTCCATAAAACCCGTGCCATCGAGTTGATGCCGACTCATAGCAACCCTGTAGTGATACTATAGGATAGAACCTCCCCATAGGGTTTCCAAGGCTGTAAATCTTTCTGGAAGCAGACTGTCACATCTTTTGCCCATGGGGTAGCTGGTGGGTTTGAACCACCAACCTTTCAGTTAGTAGCCGAGTGCTTAACCACTGTGCCCCCAGGGCTCCTTTGTGCTTACAAGGTCCTAATGGGAATTATTAGACCATAGGGAAGACTTGTAAGAGATAATGGTAATGTGGTAATTTTATCAGGCCATCCCGTTTGAGGGGAAATAGACATTGCCATTGAGAAAATTAGACATTGACCCTCTTTGTTCCCTTCTCTCCTCCCCCTCCCACTGCCTATTTAGGGAGTTGCCTATATCAGGGCTCACCCCCCTCCCCCATGCACTCCCAGGCACACCACCTAGACATTTGGGTAATGATGTTGTTGTATGCTATTAAGTCAGAGTAAAACTGTCCCATAGAGTTTCCTAGGCTGTAATCCTTGCAGGAGCAAATCACCAGATCTTTTCTCCCACAGAGCCAATGGTGGGTTCTTACCACTGACCTCTCAGTTAGCAGCTGAGTGCTTAACCACTGCACCACCAGGGTTCCTTTTGGATAATTATAGAACTCCTGAGCTGTCTTAAACTCTTTGCAATGGCACACATTTCTATTCAAGAGTGTCACTGGTTATCAAGACCTATATGGAATAAAGTTAAGACTTCATTTTGCTGTTTCCCTCATTCAAATCCTTCCTTAGTCTGGCCTTGATTGATCTCACTTGATATTCATCTCCCATGACTCCAATAGAGCCCATTGTCTCTTGTCAGGATGATGTCCCTACTCTCTCTCATATGCTCCATATTCATTTATGATCTTCTGCCTTTGCTTTGTCTGTGTTTCCTCCCTTGAGTGCTTTCTCCCTATTCCATACCTGTCAAAGGTATCCTACAAAAGTCCCACTTTCTCCAGGTAGCCTCCGCTGCTCATAGTCACCTCTCTCTTACTTTCTGTGGCTGTTAGTATATGGGTTACCTATTTGGTACTGACATTCTGAACTGCCATGTATGTACTAAACTCTAAAATATACACTGAATTTGCCTCTCAAATAAAAGCAGAAATTTCTGGAAAATAGCAATTGTGACTAACCTTTATTTTTATATACCACTCAGTACCTGACATGCCACTAGGTATGTAGAGGCTCTCATCAAACATTTATTGAATCATTACTGAATTAATAAGTGAGTGAATGAATGAGAGAGGGTATACATAAATAAATGTATAAATGAATTAACTAATTGCCCCCAGCCCCCCACTGTGTGGAGACTTGTCAAAGAAAAAACTAAAGGATCAAAGCCAGCAGGAGGTTCATGGTGCTCAGAGACCATGGCAGGTGTAGAGGATGGGGGGTGGCAGACCTAGAGAGAGAGTTTGAGCCCACCTCCACTCTCTGTCTCCATAGAGTGCTTTCTTGTGCCCTTCCTAAGGATATAGAGCTTACTTTCTTTCATGATGCCAGTCATAAATATCTACAAACTGAATTATTCTCCCATTAGTACCTGCATATACTCTGAAATCTTTCCTGAAAAGAAGGTCTCACACACCCCTCTGGACTTGTTAAACTACACCTTGGTAAACAGTTCTTCCAATGAAGGAAGGAAAATTAAGAGATTTCCTCCCCTCAAATGGAATGGCCTGATAAAATTCTACATTGCCGTTATCTCTTCCAAGTCTTCCCTGTGGTCTAATAATTCCCATTAAGACTTTGTAAGCACCAGCAAGAAGTGTGTAGTCCATTTTCTCTTTAATAGTAAACACAAGCGCAGGTCTGTGGACTGACAGAACACTTGCATATCTCACATAGGAGCAGCAACACCACGTTCCAAATGAGCTACATTGAGTGTAATCATGGGGTCAAGAAATCTTAGTACAAAACATTATACGATCTAATCTACACAGAGGAAAGGACCAGGAACTTGGCAGGTCCTAACAAAGCTCCAGATAGTCTGAGAGAGCAATCAAATTGATTTTCAACTACATAGTTTTCATGAATCCCACATGGAATAGAGTTAGGAAATCATATACTAAAAACTATATCAGCGCCTGGAACAATTGGGAAAACTTTCACTTAAGTAAATATGTTCAATTTCCAGATTTCTGAGTCAAAATGAGCAGATACATACACTCTGAAAGCAAGTCTTCCGTAGTTGAGCACCATGGTATTGGGGTAAAGCAAGAAATGTCACAGGCCAGGGAAAATGGAGGTCTAATGGGGAAGGAGGTGGTGATAAAGAAAGGGAATTCTTCTCATTTTCTGAAGGAACAGAATGCCAGGGACCGGGAAAATTAAGTTAGAGTTCTTTGGGAAACTTCATTGTGCTTGCCATTTTCATGACCTCCCTTCTGAGGGATTCCGTACCAGAGGTTATAACAAAGGTGCTTTGTTTGATACTAATACACTGGCCATACATAAGTTGGCCAAGACTGGGTGCCTGACCCAATGGCAGCCATCTATACACTACTAAGTGACCTTGTCCAAAATCCAGACTACAGCACTCCGCTGGAGGGTGATTGGCTGACCTCTCTTGGCTACAGTCTTTGGGATACAGTTTTTGGGTCAATAACTACAGGTTCTTCAGAAGAAAACAGAGAAGCTAAATCACCTCATGGTAGCACAGTAGGGAACGGAAGAATAGAAAGATGTCAACTGTTGAGGGAGTAATAAGATGATGACCCATTCTCTAGACGTTTCTTTTTTTTTTTTTAAATAATATTTTATTGTACTTTTGGTGAAGTTTTACATAGCAATTTAGGTTCCCACACAACAATTTCTAAACAAATTGTTCAGCGATATTGGTTACATTCGTCACAACGCGTTAACATTCTTGTTATTTCCATTCCAGTTGTTCCATTTTCATTAATCTAGTTTCACTTCCCCCTTACATTCTCATCTTTGTTTTAAAGTAACAGTTGACAATTTGGTCTCATATAGATGATTTTTAAAAGGAAACCAGTACTCACAGGTGATATTTCTTATTTCGTAGGACAGTCTGTTATTTAGCTAAAAGGTGACTTCAGGGGCTAGTTTCAGTTCAAGCTTTAAAGAGTATCTCAGGGCAATCGTCTCGGGGTGTCTGCTAGTCACAACTGGTTCTGTAAGTCTGTTTTTTTGTTTGTTTTTTTTTGTTTTTAGAAACTAGAGGCTCTGTTCCACAGTTTTCTCCCATTCTATCAGGGTCTGTCTATTGTGGTCCTGATTAGAACAGTCGTTAGTGGTAGCCGGGCACCATTTAGTTCTTCTGGTGTCAGAGTAGATGAGGCCGTGGTTTGTGTAGACTATTAGTCCTGTAAACTAGTTTCTTTTTGAGTCTTTGGTTTCTTTCTTTGTCTTTTGCTCTGGATGCGTAGAGATCAATAGTTGTATCTTAGATGGCAGCATACAAGCTTATAAGACCCTAGGCACTACTCACCAAACTAGGATGTAGAATATAACTTTATGAGCTATGTATTAAGCCAATTGACTGAGATGTCCCACGAGACTATGGTCCTAACCCTTCAAACCCAGAAACCAGTCCTTTGAGACATTTGGTTATGTATAAGAAGTATTTATAACTGCACCCCCATGTGGTTTATTATATATATGAACATATGTGCATACAGCCACATATACACACACATATACATATGCATACACCTATATATACTCACATATACACAGTGTATACATATATGCCTACATACAAACATATATACCCTCACAAATTTTGTTTTTGGTTGTTGGAATTGTGTTGTTTCTTAAAGGTGTTGCAGCCTCAGTGGGGCTAGGCTCTTTAACTAAGGTAGCCTGAGTGAGTCTCCTTTTTTTTCCACCTGAGGTACCAGAAAACATACTAGACAACTACTACACACCTGACATCTGCAAGATCCACAGGAGCAGTTCAAACATATAGAAAAAAAGAAAGTCTTTAATGGTTCATCCAAAATTTTCTTGTGTTTTTTCAGTCTCAGATAAAAAAATTCAGCCAACATCTAAATCCTAGTCCTTCATTTGCACTAGGAGTATAAATTCCTTGGCATAAAGGTTCAAATAGCATCTTATTTTTCAGGTAGCAGTGCCTGGCACATAGTTGGACTTTGACAGACATTTATTCAATGAACAAGTGTTGGATAAATACAGTATTCCCTGTCGATTTTTTCTCTCCATTGTTGCTGTTGTGTGCTATTGAGTTGATTCTGACTCATAGCAACTGTTTTAGTCATCCAGTGTTGCTATAACAGAAATTCACAACTGAGTGGCTTTAACAAAGAGAAATTTATTCTCACAGTCTAGTAGTTAGAAGTCTGAATTCAGGGTGCCAGCTCCAGGGGAAGGCTTTCTCACTCTGTCAGCTCTGGAAGAAGGCCCTTGTCGTCAATCTTCCCTTGATCCAGGGGTGTCTCATTGCAGGGACCTGGGGTCCAAAAGACGCGCTGTTCTCCTGGCTCTTGTTTCTTGATGGTATGAGGTCCCCTTGTCTCTCTGCTAGCTTTTCTCTTTTATATCTCAAAAGAGATTGATTTAAAACAACGTGTGTGTGTGTGTGTGTGTGTTGTGTGTGCATCTTGTAAGCTGAGTCCTGCCTCATTAATTAACTGATGCTAATACCACCTCATTAACATCATAGAGAGAGGATTTACAACACATAGGAAAATCACATCAGATGACAAAATGGTGGACAATCACACAATACTCGGAATTATGACCTAGCCAAGTTGACACATTTTTGGGTGACACGATTCAACACATGACAGCAACTTTATATGACAGATTAGAACTGCCCCATAGGGTTTCCTAGGCTGTAATCTTTATGGGGATAGATCACCAGATTTTTTCACCCTTGGAGCCCCTGGTGGATTCCAACAGCCAAGTGCTTAATTAACCATTGTGCCACCAGTAATCCTTCTAGGATTACTAACCCTTTTAGGAAACTAACCCTTCTGTCTCACTGGGAGCTGGCTGGCACTGTGGAAGGCAAGCCCATAGGCAGGGCAGACAGACACTGCATCTCAGAGAACTCTTTCTAGAGAAGCTCTTGCCCAGCTCCACCCAGGACAGATTAGTTCCCCAAGGGTTTCTAAGTGTCCTGTACAGATACAGTCGCTGTGGCCAAAGGGCAGTGTCTGACACAGAGGTGTAGGGGAAAGAGACTGGGCCAAGCCAGTTTGGTCCGGACAAGCCCACTTCTTCTCCTTTCTTTCCTTCCATCTTCCTCTTACTCTTGCCCCCTCTCATCCTTCCCAAGAGAGAAATCTTGATCTAGTCAAAGACAGTCGCCCACACACACTCCCGTTCATTGTTGTTGTTAGATGCCATCAAGGTGATTCCGACTCACAGCAGCCCCATCTGACAGAGTAGAACTGCCCCATAAGGTTTCCTAGGCTGTCATCTTTACAGGAGCAGATCACCAGGTCTTCTAGCCTCAGGGCCACTGCGTAGGTTTGAATTGCCAATCTTTTCGTTAGCAGCCCAGTGCTTAACCTTTGCGCCACCAGCGCTCTTCTCCTTTCCATTAGAAACTTCATAATTCTTTTTCTTTTTTTTCAATGGTGGTGTATCAGTCAGGGTTCTCCAAAGAAACAGAACTATGTATATGGGTATGTGTATGTGTATATGTGTGTGTGTGTGTATGTATATGTATATATACAGAGACAGAGATTTATTTTAAGGAATTGGCCCATGCAGTTGTGGGGGCTGGCAAGTCTGAAATCTGTAGGGCATGCTGGCAGGTTGGAAACTTTCAAGTAGGAGCTGACACCGTAGTCTTGAGGAAGAATTTTTTCTTCCTCAGAGAAATCTCAGTTTTTGTCTTAAGGTGCTTGGAGGATGCTTACCGACATTATGGAAGATAATATTCTTTAACGTCAGCTGGTTATAGATAATAGCCACACCTAGATTAGTGTTCATTTGAGTAACTGGGTAGTATAGCCTAGCCAAGTTGACACAAAATGAACCATCACAGGTGGAAATAAAAATTTACTTAGGATACTATACATGAATTACTGTTGAAATATTTGAAAGATCTCTTCGCCTTCTACTCTCCTCCTTGCCAACTCCGCTGTAGTCAAACTTGCCTCTTTGCTGTTCATCAAAACAAAGAGGCATGCTCCCAACTCAGCCTTTGTACTTGCTATTTCTTCTGCCTGGCATGATTTTTCCCTGATATCCTCATGGCTCAATCCCTCCTCTTCTCTATCAGACCTTTATGAAAATGTCCCCTTTTCAGGGAGGCCTGCCCTGATACCTTCCTTCCTTGCTTATTCATCTTCCTTGCTTCATTTTCTCCATGGTGTGTATCATAATTTTGTACAGTGGATGTTTTATTTATCTTGTTCAGTGCCCGTCTCCCCTCACTAGAATGTAAGCTTCTTGAGGGCCAAGATCTTTGCTTGTTTCATTGTGGGCTGTAACCTCAGATCTTTGCTTGTATCATTTCCTATTGTAATCCTATGTTATGGATTAAACTGTGTCCCCTTCTCCTCCCACCCCACCCCACCCCCCCAAAAAAGTGTTGAAATCCTAACTCCTATACCTGAGGATGTAATCCTGTTTGGAAATAGAGTTTTCCCAATACGAGTGATCGCATTTGTACCAATGAAGATAAGATCAAAACTGTGTGGAGAAATGATCCAACTAGGTTAATTGGGCAGCTGTGTTCAAAAGGCTCAGCAATAATGTGATCAAAACTTTGTACAATGCAGCAGAGAAGTAAATGGTCACAATGACAAAAGACATCACCACCTGGCATTTGAATCCTAATGAAGTCTCTTAGTCATTACATAGGATCAAGGAGGAATTGATAAATGGCCAGAATGTATCCCTACCACTTTGATGTTGATGTGTTAAGACTGACAAAAATAAATGGAGGAAGTTAGATAGCTCATGTGATTTTTCTATAAGCTGAAATTCTTTACCTTCACCTCTTTGTCTGAACTGAAATGTAATCATGCTATATATAGTACTTAGGATAGTCCTCTATCATCAAATTTAAAACAATGGTGGACAAATGAGAGAGATTTGAGAAAGAAGAATAATCACTGGCATTTCTGTAGACCAGAAGCCTAGCAAAGTTAGACGTTTTCTATGAACAACTTCTCTGAGGAACTGGAATTTGAAATGCTCTGAATGTGCCTACTCAAAAATTATGACAATCCAGTATTTGTGATTCCAGAGTTGTGAGTATTGAAAACTTAGGTTGAGGCTTGCTGGTATTAACGATCCATATTTTGCCCCATATAGAGTCCCTGGGTGGTGAAAATGGTTAACACGTTCAGTTGTGAAAAATCAGTCATCGAAAAGCCTGTGGTGCACAGTTCTACTCGGACACATGGAGTTGCCATGAGTCAGAGTTGACTCGATGTCAACTGGAAGTGGTGATATTTTATCCTAGAATTGGGTCATGAACTGCCCATAAAGTTTTCATGGAGCATGAGCTTTGTTAACATATTTTCTTACCACAAAAAGTAAGGCAACCTTACCAGATAGCAGGCAGTGTACCCACTCTGCAACAGAAGTGAGCAATAATCTCACCTGGTGTGTGTCAAGGCCTCCAGTACATGTTTTTGAGGTGCTTCTACGTCTAAACCTGTACCTGAGATCTAGAAGCTTCAGCTCACATTTAAATGGCAGCTTGCGAGTCCACAGAATGTCCACAGAATAGCAAGGCCATTAGATGGAGGGATGAATCACATGCTAACAAAGTAACAAGGTACTAGGAGAGGTGACCAAGGCAATAACAGGAACAAATGTGTAATTCCATATGGCAGCCTACACAGAAGAGGAAAGCATTCTAGAGTAGATTAGCACATCCAATTAGAAGAGGAGGTAAAAGTTGTCTCTCACATAGAATGTTCTCTCATTCAACAAGATGTGGCTGAGTGCCAACTCTATGCTAGGCACTTGGCAAGATACAAGGCATGCCAAGATGAAGAGGAACAGTACTTGCCCACAAGGGGTGCACAGGCTGGTAGCTGTACATTGTACATTGCACAGAAGTATCTGGCAGATTCCTTCAGAGGCATTGTTGCCCTAGGCCTCCCTCTTGCCTGTTGTGAAGATGGAGCAAGTTCTCTTGAGTCTCAGACAAGAGGTCCAAGGCCAAAGTCTTTGGAAGTATTTGCAAAAACCACAGCAGAAAACACACAAACCTGGGTTTGAATCCCACTTTACTGCAGAAATTACTGTGTCACCTCAGGCAAGTTGCTTAAACTCTTTGAGTCTTGGTGTCTCTTCTCTGGAAAACAGGCATAAGAAAATACTGAACTTTCATCATCCAAATATTTCCCATAAAACTTGCAAAGAATTTTACTCAAAATTCACTGTTCAAGTTGCAAATCTGACATATGTAGAATGACCGTATACTCCAATTTGCTCCAGACAGTTGTAGTTTAAGTTATTATTCTAACATAGTTGTGAATAGTACCCATTTCACTCTCCAAAACTGTCCTAACTTGACAACGAATTAAATAGCACCTGAGGTATAAAGAATTTTCACGGAAACAACAGAGCAAAAACTTTACGTTGAACTCCTGTATTAGTTTCCTAGGGCTGCCATAACAGAATCCCACAAAGTGGGTGGCTTTAAGGAAAAGAAATTCATTGTCTCATAGTTGCGGTGGCTAAAAGTCTGAATCAGAGTCATTCCTTCTGCGGGCTCCGAGAAAGAAACTGCTCTATGCCTACCTTCTAGCGTCTCATGGCTTCTGGCAATCCTTGACTTTTCGTGGCTTGCAGCTGCATCTACCTCCATCTCATCATATGGTCATCTGTCCCCTGTCCAACTGTGCCTTGCTGTCTATTCTCCTTTTTTGTAAGACATCACTCATATTGGATTAGGATCCACCCTATTCTGGCATGACCTTATGTTAACTGATAAAATCTTCAAAGACTCCATCTCCAAACAAGGTCACATTCACAGGTATAGGGGTTAGGACTTCAACATAACTTTAAAAAAAAAAAGTTTTTTGAGGGACACAATTCAATCCACAACAACACCTGAGCCCAGGGTGTAGAGACCTCCACAGTTGTTCTCCTTAGAGAGTTGATGTTTTATTTATGTATTCAGTGTGTATCTTTAAAATATTTGCATATTGTTTATTTTATTTTCATGCTCATTTCTATGCAGAAGGAAATGAAATTGTTATGTGTGATGTTTAAGGTTATGTGTCAACTTGGCTAGGCCATGATTCTCAGTGGTTCGGCAGATATTAGGTAATCATCCTCCATTTTGTGATCTGATGTGAGCAGCCAATCAGCTGAAAGGGGAATTTCCTTGGGGGTGTGGCCCACATTCAATATATATGGAAGCTGTGGCAAAGCTTGCTTTCTTTTGATACTGCACCTGTCTCGTCATCCTCTGACTTCCGGTTCTTTGAACGTGAGCCAGGAGCCTGCCACTTGACCTGCAGATTTTGGATTCACCAGCTTCCATGACCCCTTGAATGAAAGGGAGGTCAGGTCCCAGTGAGGAAGGACTCCACTACACTGCCAAAAATATACACTGTTAATCTTTCTCCAGCTCCTCAAAAGTATTAAGTGTGACATGATTACAAACAGTTAAGAATCGATTCAGTGCTGTGTGCGCACCAGGCGTTGTGCTTCCTTTTTAGTTGCAGAAGGGGCCAGATGTAACAAATTGTCCTTCATTTTAGAAGGAATATCTCAATATGCCCCACACCACTGGACCTCTAGAAATTTCACTGAGGTTGAAGGCACCTGAATTTTTATCAGATTAATTTCCCACCCTCTAGCACAAAAATGTTTTACCAAGAAGTCTAGAATCATTGATACTTCTTCCTTACTAGGTCCAATCAGCATAATGTCATCAACGTAATGGACTAGTGTAATGACATACGGAAGGGAAAGGCAATCAAGTTCCCTGCTGACTAAATTATGACATTGGCCTAGAGAGTTGATATACCTCTGAGGTAGGGCAATGGAAGTGTACTGCTGACCTTGCCAAATGAAGGCAAACTACTTCTGGAGGTCCTTTGAAATTGGAATTGAGAGAAAGGCCTTGGCCAGATCAATAGCTGCATACCAGGTACCAGGAGATCTATTAATTTGCTCAATCAATGAAACCATATCTAGAACAGCATCTGCAATTGGGGTCATCACCTGATTAAGTTTATGATAATCTACTGTCATTTTCCAAGATCCATCTGTTTGTTGCTCAGGCCAAATAGGCAAATGAATGGGGATCTGGTGGGAATCGCCATCCCTGCAACCTTCAAGTCCTTGATGGTGGCACTAATTTCTGCAATCCCCCCAGGAATGTGGTTTTGCTTTTGGTTTACTATTTTTCTAGCTTGAGATGGTCCTCATGGATTCCACTTGGCTTGTCCTACCATAATAGAAAGGTTAACAGTATAAATTTTTGGCAGTGTAGTGGAGTCCTTCATCAAGGGGACCTGGCCTCCCACTCATTCAAGGGGCTGTGGGAGCTGGCGAATCCAAAATCTGTAGATCAGACCGCAGGCTGCTGGCACACATCCCAAGAACTGGAGGTCAGAGGATGACGAGACAGATGCAGTATCAAGAGAGAATCAGCTTTGCCAGAACATCCATATATACTTGATGCAAGGAAACTCCCCTTTCAACTGACTGGCTGCTCACATCAGATCACAAAATGGAGGATGATTGCATAATATCTGCCAAACCACTGAGAATCACGGCCTAGCCATGTTGACACACAGCTTTAACCATCACAGTATGTACTACTGTATAGTATTATGTTGTTGTTGTTGTTAGGTGCCGTCGAGTGGGTTCTGACTCATAGCGACCCTATGCACAACAGAACGAAACAATGCCCAGTCCTGTGCCATCCTTACAATCATTGTTATGCTTGACCCCATTGTTGCAGCCACTACGTCAATCCACCTCGTTGAGGGTCTTCCTCTTTTCCGCTGACCCTGTACTTTGCCAAATATGATGTCCTTCTCCAGTGACTGATACCTCCTGACAACATGTCCAAAGTATGTAAGACGCAACCTTGCCATCCTTGCTTCTAAGGAGCATTCTGGTTGTACTTCTTCCAAGACAGATTTACTCGTTCTTCTGGCAGTCCATGGTATATTCAATATTCTTCACCAACACCACAATTCAAAGGCATCAATTCTTCGGTCTTCCTTATTCATTGTCCAGCTTTCACATGCATATGATGTGATTGAAAACACCATGGCTTGGGTCAGGTGCACCTTAGTCTTCAAGGTGACATCTTAGCTCTTCAACACTTTAAAGAGGTCCTTTGCAGCAGATTTACCCAATGCAATGTGTCTTTTGATTTCTTGACTGCTGCTTCCTTGGCTGTTGATTATGCATCCAAGTAAAATGAAATCCTTGTCAACTTCAATCTTTTCTCCGTTTATCATGATGTTGCTCATTGGTCCACTTGTGAAGGTTTTTGTTTTCTTTATGTTGAGGTGCAATCCATACTCAAGGCTGTGGTCTTTGATCTTCATTAGTAAGTGCTTCACGTCCTCTTCACTTTCAGCAAGCAAGGTTGTGTCATCTGCATAATGCAGGTTGTTAATGAGTCTTCCTCCAATCCTGATGCCCCGCTCTTCTTCATATAGTCTAGCTTCTCGTATTATTTGCTCAGCATACAGATTGAATAGGTATGGTGAAATAATACAACCCTGATGCACCCCTTTCCTGACTTTAAACCAATCAGTATCCCCTTGTTCTGTCCAAACAACTGCCTCTTGATCTATGTGAAGGTTCCTCATGAGCACAATTAAGTGTTCTGGAATTCCCATTCTTGGCAACGTTATCCATAATTTGTCATGATCCACACAGTCGAATGCCTTTGCATAGTCAATAAAACATAGGCAAACACCCTTCTGGTATTCTCTGCTTTCAGCCAGGATCATCTGACATCAGCAATGATATCCCTGGTTCCACATTCTCCTCTGAAACCGGCCTGAATTTCTGGCAGTTCCCTGTCGATATACTGCTGCAGCCATTTTTGAATGATCTTTAGCAAAATTTTGCTTGTGTGTGATATTAATGATATTGTTAGATAGTGATGGAATTTACAACACATAGGAAAATCACACCAGATGACAAAGTAGTGGACAATCACACAATACTGGGAATCATGGCCCAGTGAAATTTATACACATCTTTTTGGGGGACACAATTCAATCCTTGACAGGCATATATATTTTTTCCACCTCATTTAACTCTTACAAAAATCTTGTGAAGAACGTATTATTATCACCTCATTTTTAGAGGTGAAGAGACTGAAATTCAGAGAGTTGAAGCAAATTGGTCCCATAGCTAATAGGTCAAATTGGGGCTCAAATCCAAGTCTTTTGATTCCAAGGGAAAGGCGTAAAAACCCAAGTTAATAAGTTGTCTTAGGAACTCAGCATCCTGACATTAGATAAGTTTCCTGGGTGTTGCAAATAGAAAACTAGACCTAGATATTAGCATTGGTGAACTCTCCTTTAACAAGCATTCATCAATTCATTTTTCAAGCACCTAGTGGTGCAGTGGTTAAAGCGAAGGCCTGCTAACCGAAAGGTAGGCAGTTCAAAACCACTAGCGGCTCCATGGGAGAAAGATGTGGCAGTCTGCTTCCATAGAGATTTACAGTTTTGGAAGCTTTATGGGGTCACTATGAGCCAGAATCAACTCCACCCCAGTGTGTTTGGTTTGGTTTACTATGTGCCTTACACTGTGAGGGGTGAATAAGACAGGTATAACCCCTGCCTTCACAGAGCTTACATTCTAGAGGTGAGTTAAGACACTGAACCAGTAATCAAGTGGCTATAAAGGGCTATGGACATGGCAGTGATAACACACCACAGAAGGAGATCCCTGGTTCCCAAGTAGACTCTAGCATGGTTGGGTTTGTTGACATTCTTAGGTGCTGTCGAGTCAGTTCCAACTCATAGCCATCCTATAGGGTAGAGAAGAACTGCCGCATAGGATTTTCAAGAAGCAGCTGTTGGATTCAAACTGCTGACATTTTGGTTAGCAGACGAATGCTTAACCACTGCTCCACCAGCAATCAGACCCTCTACCAAGCATGACGTTCTTCTCCAGGACCAAGCATGATGTCCTTCTCCAGGTTCTGGTACCTCCTGATAACATGTTCAAAGTATGTGAGACCCGCTCTCACCATCCTTGCTTCTAAGGAGCACTTTGGCTGTACTTCCTCCAAGGCAGACTTGTTTGTTCTTCTGGCAGATCAGGGTATATTCAATATTCTTCCCCAACACCAAAATTCAAAGGTGTCAATTCTTCTTTGGTCTTCTTTATTCACTGTCCAGCTTTTGCATGCATATGAGGTGATTGAAAATACCATGGCTTGGGTCAGGCTCACCTTAATCCTCAAAGTGACATCTTTGCTTTTTAACACTTCAAAGGGGTTTTTTGCAGCAGATTTGCCAATGCAACCTGTAGTTTGATTTCTTGGCTGCTGCTTCCATGGGCATTGATTGTGGATCCAAGTAAAATGAAATCCATGACAACTTCAATATTTTCTCCATTTATCATGATGGTGCTTAATGGTCCAGTTGTGAGGATTTTTGTTTTCTTTATAAAAAAAAAAAATTTTTTTTTTTTTTTATGTTGAGGTATAGTCTATACTGAAGGCTATAGTCTTTGATCTTCACCGGTAAGTGCTTCAAGTCCTCTTCATTTTCGGCAAACAAGATTGTGTCATCTGCACATTGCAGGTTGTTAATGAGTCTTCCTTCAATCCTGATGCCCTGTTCTTCTTCATACAATCCAGCTTCTCAGATTATTTGCTCAGCATATAGACTGAATAAGTATGTGAAAGGATATAGCCCTGACGCACAGCCTTTTTGACATTAAACCAACAGTATCCTCTCGTTCTGTTCAAACAACTGCCTCCTGGTCTAAATACAGGTTCCTCATGAGCACAATTAAGTGGTCTGGAATTCCCCTTCTTTGTGATGTTATCCATAATTTGTTATGATCCACACAATCTTACCTTTGCATAGTCAATAAAACACATCTTTCTGGTATTCTCTGCTTTCAGCCAAGATGCATCTGACATCAGCAATGATATCCCTTCTTCCATGTCCTCTTCTGAGTCCAGCCTGAATTTCTGGCAGTTCTCTGTCGATGCACTGCTGCAATCACTTTTGAGTGATCTTCACACACATTTTACTTGTGTGTGATATTAATGGCATTGTTTGATAATTTCAGCTTGAGGAACGTGGAGCCTGCTCTTCCCTTTTGGTTTTCTAACTCCACATCTCTGCACATTTCTTTATAATGCTTTCCTTTGCCTTCTCAAGCTGCCCTTTGAAATCTTCTGTTCAACTCTTCTACTTTATCATTTCTTCCTTTCACTTTAGCTATTCTTCTTCATTGCAAATATCTTTTTTCAACAACAGAAATGGTGACTGTGCACGTGAACTTCACTAGACGGAATACACAGGAATCAAATTGACTACATTGGTGGAAAGACGCAATGGAAAGCTAAAAACTGTTAGTCAGGACAAGGCAAGGGGCCGACTGCAGAACTCATATGTAAGTTCAGGTTGAAGTTGAAGGTAATTAGAAAAAGTCCACAAGAGCCAAAGTATATCCCACCTGAATTTAGAGATCATCTCAAGAATAGGTTTGACCCACTGAACACTAATGTCTGAAGACCAGATGAATTGTGGGATGACATCAAGGACATACACGAAGAAAGCAAGAGGTCATTAAAAAGAAAGAAAAGACCAAAATGGATATCAGAAAAGACTCTGAACCTTGCTCTTGAAACTAGAGTAGCTAAAATGAAAGGAAGAAATGAACTAAAAGAGCTGACAGAAGATTTCAAATGGTAGCTTACGAAGACAAAGTATTATAATGAAATGTGCAAAAACCTGGAGATAGAAAACCAAAAGGAAAGAATATGCTCAGCATTTCTCAAGCTGAAAGAACTGAAGAAAAAATTTAAGCCTCACGTTGCAATATTGAAGGATTCTATGGGGAAAATATTAAATGACTCAGGAAGCATCAAAAAGAAGATTGAAGGAATACACAGAGTCAAAGAATTGGTTGAGTTTCGACCATTTCAGGAAGTACCATATGATTAAGAATCAATGGTAGTGAAGGAAGAAGTTCAAACTGCACTGAAGGCATTAGTGAAAAACAAGGCTCCAGGAATTGACTGAATACCAACTGAGACATTTCAACAAATGGATGCAGCACTGGAAGTGCTCACTCGTCTATGCCAAGAAATTTGGTAGACAGCTACCTGGCCAACCTACTGGAAGAGATTCATATTTGTACCCATTCCAAAGAAAGGTGATCCAACAGAATGCAGAAATTATTGAACAATATCATTAAGATCACACACAAGTAAAATCCTGCTGAAGATCATTCAAAAGGAGCTGCAGCAGCATATCAACAGGAAGCTGTCAGAAATTCACGGAGGATTCAGAACAAGGGATATCATCAGTGATGTCAGATGGTTCTTGGCTGAAAGCAGAGAATACCAGAAAGATGTTTACGTGTGTTTTACTGATTATGCAAAGGCATTTGACTGTGTGGATCATAACAAATTATGAATAACATTTCAAAGAATGGGAATTCCAGAACACTATACGACTCGATGGCACTAGTTTTTTTTTTTTTTTTTATTGTGTTCATGAGGCACCTGTACTTACACCAAGAGGCAGTTATTTGAACAGAACAAGGGGATACTGTGTAGTTTAAAGTCAAAAAACTTGTGCATCAGGGTTGTAACCTTTCACCGTACTTATTCAATCTGTATGCTGAGCAAATAATTTGAGAAGCTGGATTGTACGAAGAAGAACAGGGCATCAGGATTGGAGGAAGGATCATTAACAACTTACAATGTGCAGATGACACAACCTTGCTTGCTGAAAGTGAAGAGAACTGGAAGCACTTACTGATTAAGATCAAAGTCACAGCCTTCGGTATGGATTACACTTCAACATGAAGGAAACAAAAGTCTTAAAGACTGGACCAATAAGCAACATCATGATAAGTGGGGAAAATATTGAAGTTGTCATGGATTTCCTTTTACTTGGATCCATAATCAATGTCCACATAAGCAGCAGTTAAGAAATCAAACAACGCATTGCATTGGGCAAATCTGCAGGAAAAGACCTCTTAAAAATTTTAAAGAAGCAAAGGTGTCAATTTAAGGGCTAAGATGAGCCTGACCCCAACCATTGTATTTCCAGTCATCTCATATGCATGTGAACACTGGGCACTGAACAAAGAAGAATGAAGAAAAATCGATGTCTTTGAATTATGGTGTTGGCAAAGAATATTGAATATACCATGGACTGCCAGAAGAACGAACAAATCTGTCTTGGAAGAAGTACAGCCAGAATGCTCCTCAGAAGCAAAATGGCAAGACTTTGTCACACATACCTGGACATGTTATCAGGAGGGACCAGTCCCTGGAGAAGGACATCATGCCTGGTAAAGTAAAGGTTCAGTGGAAAAGAAGAAGACCTTCAACAAGATGGATTGACACAGTGGGTGAAACAATGGGCTCAAGCATAACAATAATTGTGAACATGGCACAGGACTGGGCAGGGTTTCATTCTGTTGCACATAAGGTCGCTGTGAGTCATAACTGATTTGATGGCACCTAACAAAAACAAAGTTCAAGAGCAAGTTTCAGAGTATCTTCATTTTGGTCTTTTCTTTCTTTCCTTTCTTTTTAACAGCCTCTTGTTTTCTTCATGTATGATGTCCTTCCACAACTCATCTGGTCTTCAGCTGTTAGTGTTCAATGCGTCAAATCTATTCTTGAGAAGGTCTCTAAATTCAGGTGGGATATACTCAAGGTAGTACTTTGGCTCTCGTGAACTTGTTCTAATCTCCAGCTTCAACTTGAACTTGCATATTAGCAATTGACAGTGTGTTCTACAGTTGGTTCCTGGTCTTGTTCTGACTGATGATATTGAGCTTTTCTGTCGTCTCTTTCCACAGAGGTAGTCGATTTAATTCCTGTGTATTCCATCCTGTGATGTCCCTGTGTATACCAAAACCCAAAACCAAACCCAGTGCCGTCAAGTCAATTCCACGTGTATAGTCACCATTTATGTTATATAAAAAAGATATTTGCAATGAAGAGGTCATTGGTCTTTCAAAGTTCTATCATGCAATCTCCAGAGTCGTTTTCTATCACCAAAGCCATATTTTCCAACTACTGTTCCTTCTTCTTTGTTTCCAACTTTCGCATTCCAATCACCAGTAATTATCAATGTATCAGACTGCAGAAGTTGGTAAAAATCTTCAATTTCTTCATCTTTGGCCCTAGTGGTTTGTGCAGAAATTTGAGTAATAGACGTTTTAACTGGTCACCCTTATAGGCGTGCATGTATTATCCTATCAATCACGACATTGTACTTCAGGACAGATCTTGAAACGTTCTTTTTCATGTTGAATGAAACACCATTTCTCTTCCATTTTTCATTCCCAGCATTGTTCAATTCAAAATGGCCAATACCAGTTCATTTCAGCTTGCTAATGCCTAGGATATTGATATCCATGCTTTCCATTTCCTTTTTGAAGGTTTCCAATTTTCCTAAATTCATACTTCATACATTCAATATTCTAATTATTAATGGATGTTTGCAACTGTTTCTTCTCATTTGGAGTTGTGCCACATCAGCAAATGAAGGTGCTGAAAGCTTGACTCCATCCACGTAATTAAGGTTGACTCTACTTCGTGGAGACAGGTCTTCCCCAGTTGAATTTTGAATGCCTTCCAACCGGGGGGCAGGGGGAGGGCTCATCTTCTGGCACTAGGTCAGACAGTGTTGCGTTGTTACTCATAAGGTTTTCACTGGCTAATTTTTCTTAGAAGTATACTGCGAGGTCCTTCTTCCTAGTTTGTCTTAGTCTGGAAGCTTAGCTGAAACCTGTCTGCCATGGGTAACCCTGCTGGTATTTGAAACACTGGTGGTATATATTCCAGCATCACAGCAACATGAAAGCCACCACAGTACAACAAACTGACAGATGCATGGAGAGCATGGTGAAAACACATCTTATAATAGTGGCAAAATATAACGAGTATAACAGGAAGCCTTCGATAGATTGCACCTATTAAATGCAAGGCACCAGACTGAATCCTTCTTTCCTCAAGACATTCTAATATTTCATGCATCTCTTATTTTATACATACAACCATCTCCTAAGAGAAAGCAGTCCTTCTTTGAAAGATCATAGGTGCTTGTTACTACTAAAAAAAAAAAAAAAAAAGAGATTTTATTCATTATTCTAAAAATGGTATTGAGATAAGAGTCTCTTCCATGTGGGGAGCCTGGCTGAATTTGGGGGCACAGGGGCAGGGTGCCCCAGCGCAGATTAAATCAGGCAATGACCACAGAATTGGAGCATTCAGGCTATGTCTCTCTCCAATGCATCTAACTGTAGAAACTCAATCAGGCCCAGAAATGAATCAATTTCCTTTGCCTATGTCCTTAAATTTGATGAATAGAGCCTTTGCTTAGGGCTACTGAAGCTGCTATTCATCTCAGTTAGTTGCTAAATAAAACGTTGTTCTTGGATGTAATTCTGGTGAATACGACTTTGGAGATTTTTTGTTTAACTATGTAAGTCCAAATTATTCCCCAAATGATTCTATGCTTGAGCTATTTTTGTCCCACATACTCCATATTTTTTCCATGTTAAGAGACTAGGAACCTAGGAAGACCAGGCTTTCTTGTTGACTAGTGAAGTGGACAAATTCATGTACGAATGTAAAATTACGAGACAAAACAGCTAAAGTCATCCTCATTAAGAATTACTTTTCTATTCAATGCAATCTGGGAATCTGGAGACATTTTGGACCTATAATAGACATACAAAATCTAAAGTAATTAAGAAAGGCAAAGATCAAATAAATAAATAAGGCTGTGTCTGAGTAAAGAATCAGGGATTTTGACTTGAGGTAGAGGGTCTAGTCCAACATTCATCATATAATAGTTCACAACTCTGTGGTCTTCAATGCTTAAGGACTTGCCCAAGTTCACGGAGCTAGTTAATGGGAGAACGTAATTGGACCAGGAATCCTTTATTTTTTTTTCCTGTCTTTAAAATTGTAAGTTAATTTTTATTGTTAGCTAAGTGAGGCATGCTCATAGTTTAGAAAGTAAAACAGTAACTAATAAAATACTTCACACACACATACATACACACACACACACACACACACACACACACACACACAGTCCCTTACCCACCCCTCAGCATGCCCCCTAGTCTTTCTATGGCATCCAACATTTACACCTCTTAATTTTTCTAAATCGTAAACTTTTATCCACTGTTTTTTTTTTTCTAAGTTTTAGTAATTTTTTTCAAAAAACAAGAGAGTTGAAAGAAATTACAGTAAAACCAACCTAGATTCAACAAGTGTTAACATTTTGCTGTACAGTGTTTGTTTAATATCCCTCACTGCCTATGCATGTGTTGAATGTGTGTGTGTATATAAAATGAATTTTTTATAAATTCTTTAAAAATAAGTTGTAAACACCATGACACTTCACTTCTGAATACTACGTAGTAAAACTAAATGTAAAATTATGCTACTTAAAAAAATTCATTACTTATTAAGTTTACTTATATTATTATAGTTTTATAAAATGTCTTTGATATCTGTAGTAAAATCCTTTAGCTCTGTTCTTTTTCAAGATATTTTCATTCCTGATATTGTGATTTTTACTGTTTTTTTATTTATTTAGACTTGCCGGGATCTTATCAATTTTACATGGATTTTCAAAGAACCATCTTTTTGGCTTTGTTGACCCTCTTTAATGTATGTCTATTTTCCATTTCATTAATTTCTGCTCTTTTTTTTTTTTTTAACTTTCATTGTGTTTTAGGTGAAAGTTTACAGTGCAAATTAGTTTCTCATTAAAAAATTCATACACAAATTGCTTTGTGACATTGGTTGCAATTTCTGCATTGTGTCAGCACTCTTCCCCATTCCCTTTACACCCTGGGTTCTCCATATCCATTCATTCAGTTTTCCTGTCCTTTCTTTGCTTTGGGGCCGGTGTTACCCATTTAGTCTCCTATACTTGATTGAACTAAGAAGCACATTTTTCACATGTGTTATTGTTTATTTTCTAGGCCTGTCTAATTTTTGGCTGCAAGGTGGACTTCATGGGTGGCTTCTGCTCTGACTTAGCAGGGTGTCCGCGGGCCATAGTCTCAGGTCTGCCAGGCCTGGTCTTTTTATGTGAATTTGAATTTTGTTCTACATTTTTCTCCCACTCTGTCTGGGGCCCTCTATTGTGATTCCTGTAAGAGTGATCAGTGGTGGTAGGTAGGCACCAACTAGTTCTTCTGGGCTCAGGCTGGTGGAAGCTGTGGGTCATGCGGTTCCTTCGTCCTTTGGACTAATATTTTTCTTGTGTTTTTGGTTTTCTTCATTCTCTTTTGCTCTGAATGTGATGGTACCAATAGATGTACAGTATACAGCTGCTTGTAAACTTTTAAGACCCCAGAGGCTACTCACCAAAGTGGGATGTAGAACATTTTCTTTAAGTATTATGTCATGCCAGTTGACCAAGATGTCCCCCAAGATCATGGTCTCCAGCCCTTAGCCCCTGTAACTCGGTCCCTTAAGGTGGTTGGATATATCTAGGAAGCTTCTATGAGTTTGCCTTCACCAAGTTGTGCTGACTTCCCCCATATTGTGTAGTCTTTCCCTTCACCAAAGTTAACACTTGTATACTATCTAATCAGTGATAGATAGTATCACTTCCCACCCCTCCCCTCCTTCATAACCATCCAAGATTGTTTTTTTTTTTTCTGTGTGTACTTTTCTTGGGTTTTTATAACAGTGGTCTCATATAATATTCATCCTTTTGTGATTGACTTATTTCACTCAGCATGATGCCCTTCAGACTTACCCATGTTGTGAGATGTTTCGCAGATTTGTCATTGTTCTTTATTGCTGACTAGCATTCTATTGTGTGTATATACCATAATTTATTTATCCATTCATCTGTTGATGGGCACTTAGGCTGTTTCCATCTTTTTGCTATTGTGAATAATGCTGCAAAGAACATGGGTTTGCATACATCTATTCATGTGACAGTTCTCATTTCTCTAGGATATATTCCTAGTAGTCGGATTGCTGGATTATATGGTATATCTATTTCTGGCTTTTTTAAGGAGGTGCCATATCCTCATCCATAGTGGTTGTACCATTTTACATTCCCACCAGCAGTGCATAAGATTTCCATTCTCCCCACAACCTCTCTAGCACATTGTTTTCTGTTTTTTTGATTAGTGCCAGTAATGTCAGGGTAAGATGGTATCTCATCGTAATTTTGATTTGCATTTCTCTAATGGTTAATGATCTGAGCATCTCCTCATAGGTCTGTTAGCCACATGAATGTCTTCTTTGGTGAACTGTCTGGTCATACCTTTTATCCACTTTTAAATTGAATTGTTTGTCTTTTTTTTATTGAGGTGTTAAAGTATTCTACAGATTTGAGAGATTAGACCCTTGTTGCGTATGTCGTACCCAAATTTTTTTCTCAGTCTATAGGTTCTCTTTTTACTCTTTTGGTGAAGTCTTTTGATGAGCATGAGTGTTTAAATTTTTAGAAGCTCCCAGTTATCTAGTTTCTCTTCCAGTGTTTGTACATTGTTAGTTATGGTTTATATTCTATTTATGCCATGTATTAGAGCCCCTACCATTGTCCCTATTTTTAATTCCATGATCTATATTGTTTTAAGTTTTACATTAGGTCTTTGATCCATTTTGAGTTAGTTTTTCTGTACGGTGTGAGGTATTGGTCCTGTTTCATTTTTTTACAGATGGACAGCCAGTTTTGCCAGCACCATTTGTTAAAAAGACACTCTTTTCCCCATATAATGGACTTTGGTCCTTTGTCAAAGATCAGCTGACCATTGATGGATGGATTTATGCTATCTTTGATTCCTCTTGACATTATATTTGCCTTTCTATTACGGGTATTCAGGATTTAGTTTTCTTATACCACCGTCCCTCTTCCTCACCTCCCCCATCTTCCCGGTAGAGTTATAGTAGAATTTCCATTAAATACATTAGGTATTATATATTGTTTGTTTTCCTTGAAATTAATAATTGCCTTTATTTTTCATTTGCTTAGTTTTTAATTAATTTTTTCCACACTTTCCCAGAGGCTTTTAAAACATTTTAGTCACAGACCACTCTCATAGCTAATATATCAGTTTAATACATAATTATATACATACACATAATATACACATATACACTCACATACACATATATACATATATATGTGTATGTGAGTGTGTATATACACACACACACACACACACACACACATATACCAGAAACCCTGCTGGCACAACCATTAAGAGCTACTGCTGCTAACCAAAAGGTCAGCAGTTCAAAAAGACTGGGCGCTCCTTGGAAACCCTACTCTGTCCTATAGGGTCTCTATGAGTCAGAATCAACTTGACAGCAATGGGTTTGCTTTGGTTTCTTTGCATACACATATATACACAAACACACAGGGTTTTTTTGTTTTGTTTTTAGACATCCCTCTTAGAGACTCTCCTCTTTTCTCCTTCTCTCCGGTTACTACTAGGTCTACTGGCAGCTGCCATCTTGAGACTTCCCTTGGCTGTCATCCTTGAACTCCTCTATGTGTCTCTTGAGTCATGCTGCTCCAGTCTGGGCTGGTTTCTATCTCTTGTCTTTTTGCTCTACTTTCTGGATGATTTATTCAGCTTTCCCCCCCCTCCCCAATATCTCATTCTCTAATTCCAATCCTAATACCATTTTTGCTATTATGCAGACAATTTGTGGAATGACATTAAGGATATCATACATAAAGAAAGCCAAGGGGTCATTAAAAAGACAGGAAGGAAAGAAAAGACCTAAATGGATGCCAGAAGAGGCTCTGAAACTTGCTCTTGAACATCAAGTAGCTAAAGCAAAAGGAAGAAATGATGAAGTAAAAGAACTGAACAGAAGATTTCAAAGGGCGGCTTGCGAAGACAAAGTAAAGTATTAAGGTATTATAATGACATGTTCAAAGAACTGGAGATAGAAAACCAAAAGGCATTTCTCCAGCTGGAAGAACTGAAGAAAAAATTCAAACCTCGAGTTGCAACACTGAAGGATTCTATGGCGAAAATATTAAACGATGCATGAAGCATCAAAAGAAGATGGAGGGAATACACAGAGTCATTACACCAAAAAGAATTGGTCGACATTCAACCATTTCAGGAGGTAGCATATGATCAGGAACTGATGGTGCTGAATGAAGGAGTCCAACCTACACTGAAGGCACTGGCAAAAAACAATGGTCCAGGAATTGACTGAATATCAATTGAGATGTTTTAACAAATAGTTGTAGCGCCACAAGTGCTCACTCATCTATGCCAAGGAATCTGGAAGACAGCTACTTACCAACCAACTGGAAAAGGTCTCTATTTATGCCTATTCCCAAGATAGGTGATACAACTGAATTAGGAAATTTATTGAACAATATCATTAATTTCACACGCAAGTAAATTTTTTCTAAAGATCATTCAAAAGCAGCTGTAGCAGTGTACCAATGGGGAACTGCCAGAAATTCAAGCTGGATTCAGAAGAGGTTGTGGAACCAGGGATATGACTGCTGATGTCAGATGGATCCTGGCTGAAAGTAGAGAATACCAGAAAGATGTTAACCTCTGTTTTACTGACTATGCAAAGGCATTCGACTGTGTGGATCATAAAAGTTATGGATAACATTGCGAAGAATGGGAATTCCAGAATACTTATTATGCTCATGAGGGAACCTGTACACAGATCAAGAGGCGGTCGTTTGAACAGAACAAGGGGATACTGATTGGTTTAAAGTCAGGAAAGGTGTGCGTCAGGGTTGTATCCTTTCACCACACTATTCAATCTGTATGCTAAGCAGATAATCCGAGAAGCTGGACTCTGTGAGGAAAAATGGGGCATCAAGATTAGAGGAAGACTCATTAACAACCTCTGTTATGCAGATGACACAACCGTGCTTGCTGAAAGTGAAGAGGACTTGAAGCACTTACTGATGAAGATCAAGGAACACAGCCTTGAGTATGGATTGCACCTCAACATAAAGAAAACAAAATTCCTCACAACCGGGCCAATAAGCAACATCATGATAAACGGAGAAAGACTGAAGTTGTCAAGGATTTAATTTTACTTAGATCCACAATCAACACCCATGGAAGTAGCACTCGAGAAATCAAAACACGCATTGCATTAGGCAAATCTGCTGCAAAAGACCTCTTTACAGTGTTATAAAGCAAAGGTGTCACCTTGATGACTAAGGTGCACCTGACCTAAAGCCATGGTGTTTTCAGTTGCCTCACATGCATTCGAAAGCTGGACAATGAATAAGGAAGACCAAAGAAAAATTGATGCCTTTGAATTGTGGTGTTGGTGAAGGGTACTGAATATATCATGGACTGCCAAAAGAATGAACAAATCTATCTTGGAAAAAGTACAACCAGAATGCTCCTTAGAAACAAGGTGGCAAGACTACATCTCATGTACTTTGGACGTGTTATCAGGAGGGATCAGTCCGTGGAGAAGGACATCATGCTTGGTAAAGTAGAGGGTCAGCGAAAAAGAGGAAGACCCTTCTCAATGAGATGGATTGACACAGTGGCTGCAACAATGGGCTCAAGCAGAACAACGGTTGTGAGGATGGCGCAGGACTGGCAGTGTTTCATTCTGTTGCACATAGGGTTGCTATGAGTCTGAACCAACTCGACAGCACCTAACAACACAAGCATTAGAGGGTGTGTTGTACAGAGGGCGGTTAGAATCCAAGGGCAAGGGACATAGTCTCTGGTGGGAGATTTTGAAAAAATCACTGATCTTCTTGGCAAATTAAAGAGAGCCTTCTATTTGGGAGACTCTGGTCTCTTACATTTTACCGAGTATATGTTGCTCAGTCCTTGCGTAGTTACAGTTACTTTTGAAGTAGTCCAATTGCTAAAATCTTGCCTGAGATTGTCTTTTCACTTACCTATTTATTGTACAAACTCAATGGCAATGGGTTTTTGGTTATTGTACAAACATTTGTGAAGTATCTACTTTGTAGCATATAAACTAGGTGCTGAGGATGCAAAGGTGAATTTGACATGGCCTTTCCCAAGGAAGAGATAATAATCCAGTAGGAGAGAATTTGTGATGGCTCTCTGGCTGAACTGGGAAATGTTTACAACAATCCCGAGACTTACTGCCTATTCTTTGAATGGAAACGATTAACCCCTAGTAATTGAAAATCTCCCCCTTTCCCTGGTTTTACTCCCTTTTGTTTCTCGATAAATGTAGGGATAGATGTGGACATAGTACTTCACTACGTTCGCACACACTTTCATATAACACGTTAGATCCAGTTTCAACATTTTAAAAAATTTTTATTTTGTTGTTGCTGAGAGTATACACAGCAAAACATACACCAATTCAACAGTTTCTACTTGTTCCATTTAATAACATTGATTACATTCTTTTAGTTGTGCAACCATTCTCATCCTCCTTTTCTGAGTTGTTCCTCCCACCATTAAAATAAATTCACTGCCCCCTAAGGTTCCTATCTAACCTTTCAAGTTCCAGTTTTAACCTTTTTAATAGCAAAAAATATTCGCCTCTATTACCTTTTGTTATTTCTAAGACTACATTTGGTATTTATTTAGAAAGCTTTTCTGGGTTCACTTTTACAGAACTGGAGAAGGAAGGATGGTCCCAGCAGGACATACTATGCAGTGTCCTGAGAGGGTGCACACCCTCCCCTCCCGAGTCGATAGAGCAAGAATATAGAGCAACACGTGTAGACTTCTCAGTTTTCTGTCTCTCAGTAACCTAATATGTGACAATCAACAAAACAGTAGCTACTGCCCAGCAAGCCTTACATGAAGATTTCCATATTAACAAAGCAGACATCCAACAGATGGATTGCAATGCCAGTCCTCACTTATTCAGCATTCTGTGGTTCAATTTGAACAGAATGTGATCTGAAAGTGCTAAGGCTACTCCAGGTAGAGCTTACACTGAGGCCCCCTACTGTTTAGGCCAAATAAGCAGTCACTGGCTAGTTAGTCCATCAAGCGTGAAGATAGATTCTGCAAGTGGCTCTGTTCTGCCTGAACAAAGTGGAAAACACAATAAAAAGTGTGTTGGTGTCAGAGCAAGAAAGAGGCCCTCTTCTCTACCCTCTAAATGTGTTGACTCTGCCCAAGAGGGTGCTGCACTTGTGCAGGGTTGTGAGTGGTTTGTAGGGGCCACTAGGGGAGTCTGTCTGTTTTAAAAGAATTAGGGAATCATTGTTGATGCTCCTTTCTTTCTTTTTTTAGTATCTCAACATCTGAGCTACATGACTGATGTTCCTGAACTACTGCCAGAATCATTTAGTAAGAGCATTACTAAAAAATTAATAAGAGCCTTTCACCATAGAAATGATACTACAGAAAAAAAAAAAAAGAGCAGAATAGCTGTTGGAGCAGAAATGACTAGAAATAAAAGATAAATGTAGACTAAGTCCCTTTCAAATGGTAGTCAAAGAATTAAGGGAAGACACAGCTGCAGAAAAAGAATTGCCATGGATAAGTATAGTAATAATAGTTAAAAATAATCAATCAATGATACCTTATTGAGTATTTGGTATTAACAGTCTCCTTATGTATTTTGTGTAAAATAATCAAAGTCTTTATTATAATATTTTAGATACACATTTATCTATAGATTTCTGTAGAATATCTGAAATCTATAGCTATCTATAGTAACATAGTTAGCATATATATCTTCTCATGTTGACACTAGAAAAAAGATGGTCATATGAAGTAATAATTTCTTCAGTGCCTGCTCATTAATAAAGGAGAAATAGAAATGTTGAAAGTGCCAGACAATTAGTATCTCCTGCAACATCCTGCATTTGAAGGGTTCCTCTTAAGTCTCTGTTACAGATTGAATTGTGTCCCCCAAAAACACATGTTGTAACACAATACAGCAGAGGTCAGCACAACCGGACTAAACCAAAAGCAAAGAAATTTCCTAAATAACCTGAACATTTCAAAGGCCAGCGTAGCAGGGGTGGGGGGTTGGGGACCACGGTTTCAAGGGACATCTAGGTCAAGTGGCGTAATAAAATCTATTAAGAAAACATCCTGCATCCCACTTTGGAGAGCGGTGTCTGAGGTCTTAAAGGTTAGCACATGGCCATCTAGAATGCACCAGTTGGTCTCAACCCACCTAGAGCAAAGGAGAATGAAGAATAACAAAGATACAAGGTAATTATGAGCCCAAAAAACAGAAAGGGCCACATAAACCAGAGACTACATCAGCCTGAGACCAGAAGAAGTAGATGGTGCCCGGCTACAACCAATGACTGCGTTGACAGGGAACACAACAGAGAACCCCTGAGGGAGCAGGAGAAACCTTTTGTCAGCCCAAGACAGGAACCATTCCAAAGCCAACTTTTCAGACAGGGATTGGACTGGACTATGGGATAGAAAATGATACTGGTGAGGGGTGAGCTTGTTGGATCAAGTAGACACATGAGACTAGGTGGACAGCTCCTGTTTGGATGGAAGATGAGAGGGCAGAGGGGGACAAAAGCTGGCCAAATGGACACGAAAATAGAGAGTGGAAAGGAGTGTGCTATCTCATTAGGGGGAGAGCAACTAGGAGTATATAGCAAGGTGTATATAAATTTTTGTATGAGAGGCTGATTTGATTTGTAAACTTGCACGTAAAGCACAAAAATTTAAAAAAGAAAGAAAGAAAGAAAGAACAAAAATGTGCTGTAAATTCTAACCTCTATGCCTATGGTAGTGGAGCCCTGGCGATGCAGTGGTTAAGAGTTTGGCTGCTAACCAAAAGTTTGGTAGTTTGAATCCACCAGCTGTTCCTCAGAAACCTTATGCAGCAGTTCTCCTCTGTTCTATAGGGTAGCTCTGTCCTATAGAATTGATTCCACGGCAACAGGTATGCCTATGGTTATAGTCTCATTTGGGAATGGGTTGTTTTTCTTACATTAAAGAGACAGGATTAGTGTAGGGCATGTTTTGAGTCAATCTCTTACAAAATATAAAAGGAGCAGATTGAGAAAACAGATATGGGTAAAGATAAATGTCAAGCTACATGGAGAAATCCAAGAATCCAGGAAACAAGCTGAAGAGACAAGGACCTTCCTTCCCCAGGGCCCACAGAAAGAGAAAGCCTTCCCCGGGAGCCAGTGCCCTGAATTCGGACTTTTAAGCCTCCTAAAGTGTGAGAGAATAAACTTCTGTTTGTTAAAGCCACCCACTGTGGTATTTGTGTTATAGCAGCACTAGATAACTAAGATAGTCTCCCTCCTCTAAATTTCACAATACTACTAAATACTTAAAGGATCCCTGGTGGTGCAATGGTTAAGCACTTGGCTGCGAACTGAAAGGTTGGCGGTTCTAGCCCACCCAGCGGCTCCACAGGAGAAAAACCTAGCGATCCGCTTCTGTAAAGATTACAGCCTAAGAAAACCCTGTGGGGCAGTTTTACTCTGTTACATGGGGTCGCTATGAGTCGAAATCAACTTGAAGGCACCTAACAACAACAACAACAGTAAATACTAAATACTGCTAAAGGGCCAGTGTCAGATGCCTAGGCAACTGGGCATTGCAGACGGCATCTCAGGATTAGCTAGAAGAATTTGGAGAAGAAGAGAACTTATGAAAAACCTATTATCAAGTACATTGTTCTTAACACTCAGTCAAATAGATTGCTCTTAACACTCAGAATTAAAAAAAAAACAACAACTTATTCATTGTTTTAGAAAAAGAGGAAGCCCCACAGAATGATATTCTCAAAGTCTTAGCATTCTCCCTTCAAAGAGATGCAGCTGATGTCAGATGCCTTTCTCACTACACTTGCCAGGTCTGATCTCTCTTGGCAGAGCCTCTATTCACATTTGTCACCTCTGCCTCCTACTCTGCTTGATGAAGTCTAGGTCACATGTGGAGCCTAGTTACAAGGGAGTCTTGAGGAATGTAATTTTAGTATTCCAAACACCACAGTACAAGAAGGAAACCTAGAGGGAAATTAGAAAGCGTATTGAGTGAAGCAATCTACGGTATCTGCCACACCCTGGCACAGTGTGGTTAAAGTTCTTGGCTGCTAACCAAAAAGGTCAGCAGTTTGAACCCACCAGCTGCTCCGTGGAAGAAAGATGTGGCAGTCTGCGTCTGTAAAGATTTACAGCTTTGGAAGCCCTATAGAGCAGTTCTACTCTGTCCTATAGGGTCATTATGAGTCAGAATCGACTCGACAGCAACGGGTTTTAACAGACCAGGCCCTGAAGGGAATGGGAATTGCCCAAGTTACTCATCTGGGTTGAGGAAGCTCCCACCCTTAGGCTTGGACTCTAAGCGTCTAGACATGAGTGAAAAACAGTCTCTGACCCGGGGAGGCAGGCTGGAAGTTAGATAATAAGCCAGTGCAGTAGGAAATTCCACTGGAATGGGTTGGTGCCTGAGAGCTCCTAAGATAGCCACATCTAGGAGCCACTGTATATGACTCTAAATGGCTGTGGAATATAGTTGTTAACGGTACAGACTCAGGGACCAGATTGCTATTTCCCCTATTATTTCCACACTACCCCCTTTCACTTATTCCCAAGTCTTTGGTAGGTCCAGCTTCATTCATCCGGAGATGGGTCTGTGTCCATGCCAAAGCGGTTGATGGTGGGAAAAGAGAAAGAGAGAAATAGTCCTTCCCACATGAGATTCTCCCTCCACTACTAACCTTGGAAAGACCAGGGTATTGTTTTATTAAGAAAAGGAACAAAACCACTATGGAAAACTATATGGTGCCTCCTTAAAAAGCTAGAAATAGAAATAGCATACGATTCAGCAATCCCACTACTAGGAATATATTTCCTAGAGAAATAAGAGCTGCCCATGAGTAGACATACACACACCCATGTTCATTGCAGCATTATTCACAACAGCGAAAAGATGGAAACAACATAAGTGTCCATCAACGGATGGATAAACAAATTATGGTACCTACACACAATGGAATAAAAGAACAATGATGAATCCTCGAAACACCTCACAACAAGGAGGATTAAGGTGGGCATTATGCTGAGTGAAGTAAATCAATCATAAAGGGACAAATGTTACGTGAGAGTGCTATTCCAAATCCCTCCCCCCAAAAAAGTTTACAAACAGAAAAAATCTTGGATGGTTACAAAGAAAGGGAGGGGTGGGAAGGGGAAATCACTAACTAGATAGTACCAAAAAACAGAACAAAACCTGTTGCCATCGAATTGATTCTGACTGATACGATCCTATAGGACAGAGTAAAACTGCCCCACTGTATTTCCAAGGAGCAACTGGTGGATTCGAACTGTTGACCTTTTGGTGAGCAGCCGAGCTCTTAACCACTGTGCCACCAGGGATCCAACTAGATAGTAGATAAGTGTTAATTTTCTTAAGGGAAAGCCAACACACAATATAGGGGGGAAGTTGCCACAATTTGACCAAGGAAGGTCATAGAAGCTTCCTAGACATACCCAACCACCTTGAGGGACCAAGTTACTGGGGCTAAGAGCTGGGGACCATGGTCTCGGGGGAATTTAGGTCAACTGGCATAACAAAGTTCATAAAGAAAATGTTCTATATCCTACTTTGGTGAGTAGCCTCTGGGGTCTTAAAAGCTTATGAGCAGCCATATATGATATATCTTGGTCCCTTGCTGTCTGGAGCTAAGGAGAATGAAGAAAACCAAAGATACAAGGAAAGTATTAGTTCAAAGGATAAAGGAACCACATGAAATACAGCCTCCACCAGTCTGAGCCCAGAAAAACTAGATGGTGCCTGGCTACCTCCACCGACCACTCTGACAAGGATCAAAATAGAGGGTCCTGGGCAGAGTGGGAGAAAAATGTAGAACAAAATTAAAATTCACACACACAAAAAGACCAGACTTACTGGTCTGACAGAGACTGGAGGTACCCCTGAGACTATGGTCCCCAGACACCCTGCTAACTCAGAACTGAAGCCACTCCTGAAGTCCATTTTTCAGCCAAAAATTAGACAGGCCTATAAAACAAACAATAACACAGGTGAGGAATATGTGCTTTTTAGCTCAATCATGTATACAAGGCTAAATGGCCAACATCTGCCCAAAAGCAATGAGGAGAAGGCAGGAAGGGACAGGAAAATTGGATGAATGGACGCAGGTAACTCGGGGTGGAAAGGGAAAATGGAAGGGTGCTGACAAAATGCGAGGATTGCAGCCAATATCACAAAACAATTTGTGTACAAATTTTTGAATGATGAGAAAAAAAGCATAAAATTTACCATTTTAACAATTTTTAAGTCTACAATTCAGTAATATTAATTACATCCACAATGCTGTATGACCATCACTATTATTTTCAAAACTTTTTTTCATGTCTCTGAAGTCTTTTTTTCTTTTTTTATTGTAATTTAGGTGAAAGCTTACCGCTCAAGTTAATTTCTCATACAAAAATTTATACACATATTGATATGTGACCCTAGTTGCAATCCCTATAGTGTGACAGCACACTCCCCTTTTCTACGCCAGGTTTCCCATGTTCATCCAACCAGCTCCTGTCCCTTTCTACCTTCTCATTCTGCCTCCAGGCAAGAGCCACCCATTTGCTCTCATGTCATCTGCTTGAACTAAGAAGCATAGTCTTCACGAGTATTATTTTGTTTTATACTCCAGTATAATCTTTGTCTGAATAGTGGGCTTTGGGAATGGTTTTAGCACTGAGATAAGAGACTGTCTAGGGGCTGTGGCATCAAGGGTTCCTCCAGTCTCGTCAGATCATTAAGTCTGGTCTTTTTACGTGAATTTGAGTTCTGCTCCACACTTTTTCTCCTGCTCCGTCAGGGACTTTCTATCGTGTTCCCTGTCAGGGCAGTCATTGGTGGTAGCTAGGCACCATCTAGTCCTTCTGGTCTCAAGTTGATGGAGTCTCTGGTTTATGTGGCCCTTTTGTCTCTTGGGCTAATATTTTGCTTGTGTCTTTGGTGTTCTTCATTCTCCATTGTTCCAAGTGAGTTGGGACCAATTGACACACCTGAGATGGCCACTCAAAAGCTTTTAAGACCTCACTCACCAAAGCGAAGATGCAGAACATTTTCTTAATAAACTTTGTTATGCCAATTGACCTAGATGGCTCCCGAAACCATGGTCCCCAGACCACCGCCCATTACTCTGTCCCTCCAAGTGCTTGGTTGTGTTCAGGAAACTTCTTAGCTTTTGGTTTAGTCCAGCTGTGCTGACTTCCTTTGTATTGTGTGTTGTCCTTCCCTTCATCTCAGACGATTCTTTTCTACTATCTAGTTAGTGAATTCCCTTCTTCCTACCTCCCCACCCTTGTAACCATCAAAGAATTGTTTTCTTCTGTGTTTAAACATTTTCTTGAGTTCTTGTAATAGTGGCTTCATACAATATCTGTCCTTTTGCCACTAACTAATTTCACTTAGCATAATGCCTTCCAGATTCATCCATGTTGTGAGATGTTTCATGGACTCATCATTGTTCTTTATCATTGCGTAATAATCCATTGCGTGTATGTACTATAATTTGCTCATCCATTTGTCTGTAGATGAGCACATAGGTTGTTTCTATCTTTTTGCTATTGTGAACAGTGCTGCAATCAACATGGGTGTACATATATCTATTTGTGTGACAGTTCTTATTTCTCTAGGACCTATTCCAAGGAGTGGGATTGCTGGATCATATTTCTACCTTTTTAAGGAAGCACCAAATCACTTTCCAAAGTGGTTGTAAGATATTACATTCCCACCAGCAATGTATAAATGTTCCAGTCTCTCCACAACCTCTCCAACATTTATTTTGTGTTTTTTTTTTTTTAAATCATTGCTAGCCTTTTTGGGGTGAGATGGTATCTCATTGCAGTTTTGATTTCCATTTCTCTAATGGCTAATGATCGTGAGCATTTCCTCATGTATCTGCTAGCCACCTGAATGTCTTCTTTGGTGAAGTGTCTATTCATATCCTTTGCCCATTTTTTAATTCGGTTGTCTTTTTGTTGTTGAGGTTTTACAGTATCTTGTAGATTTTAAAGATTAGACTTTGATCAGATATGTCATAGCAAAATATTTTTTCCCAGTGTGTATGTTGTCTTTTTACTCTTTTGCTGAAATCTCTTTATGAGCATGTTTGATTTTTAGGAACTCCTGGTTATCTAGTTTGTCTTCCAGTGTTTGTGCATTGTTAGTTGATTTGTATTCTGTTTATGCCATGTATAAGGGCTCCTAACATTGTCTTTATTTTTTCTTCCATGCTCTTTATCCTTTTAACTTCTGTATATCTGAAAATACCCTGATTTCACCATCATATCTGAGAGACAGTTTTGCTAGATATATAATTCTTGTCTGGCAATTTTTTTCCATCAAGGCTTTATATATGTCATCCCATTGCCTTCTTGCCTACATGATCTCTGCTGAGTAGTCCAAGCTTCGTCTTATTGACTCTCCTTTGTAGAAGAATTTTCATTTATCCCTAGTTGCTCTTAAAATTCTTTATCTTTGGTTTTGGCAAGTTTGATTATGTCTTGGTGACTATCTTTTGGGATCTACCCTATGCAGAGTTCAATGAACTTCTTGGACTGGTATCTCCACATCTTTCACAATATGAAGGAAGTTTTCTGCCAACAAACCTTTGTCAATTCTCTCTGTATTTTCTGTTATCTCCCGCCCCTGTTCTGGTACTCCAATCACTCTCAGAGTATTCATCTTGATAGAGTTCCACACAATTCTTAGGGTTCCTTCATTTTTTAAAATCCTCTTATCTGATTTGCCCTCAAATAAATTGATGTCAAGTGCTTTGTCTTCAATCTCACTAATTCTGACTTCCACTGCCTCAGTTGTGCTCCTATGACTTCCTATTTTGTCTAATTCTGAAATTTTACTGTTAATTTTTTTGATTTCTATTTGCTGTCTCTTTATGGATTCTTGCAGACTGTTAAGTTTGTCATTACACTCTTGTATAACCTTCTTAAGTTCCTCTGTTGCTTTGTCTGTGTGTTCCTTGGCTTAGTCTGCATGTTGCCTGGTCTCCTGAAGAGCTCTGTATATTAATCTTGTGAATTCTAACTCTGGTGATTCCAAGATTTTATCTTCCTCTGGGAGGTTTCCTGGTTCTTTGTTTTGGTCGCTGGCTGAAGCCACCATGGTCTGCCTCTTTATGTGATTTGATATTGACTATTGTCTCCAAGCCATCAATAAGTTGTTATATTTACTTATTTTATGTTTGCTTACTGTGTCCTAGCTTCTTGTTTTGTTTTGATATGCCCCAATAGGCTGGTTGTGTGCACTACTTTGATCACTGGCGTCTGTCATGGATTGAATTACGACCCTCCAAAAATGTGTGTATCAACTTGGTTAGGTCATGATTCCCAGTATTGTGTGGTTGTCCTCTATTTTGTGACTGTAATTTTATGTTGACAGGATTAGGGTGGGATTGTAACACCACCCTTACTCAGGTCTTCTCCCTGATCCAAGGTAAAGGGAGTTTCCCTGGGGTGTGGCCTGCACCACCTTTTATCTCTCATGAGATGAAAGGGAAGCAAGCAGAGTTGGGGACCTCAAACCACCAAGAGCAGAGCACATCCTTTGGACACCAGGTCCCTGTGCCTCAGAAGCTCCTCGACTAGGGAAGATTGAGGACAAGGACCTTCCTCCAGAGCCAACAGAGAGAGAAAGAATTTCCCTGGAGCCGAGGCCCTGAATTTGGACTTGTAACATGCTAGACTGTGAGGAAATAAACTTCTCTTTGTTAAAGCCATCCACTTGTGGTATTTCTGTTATAGCAGCACTAGATGACTAAGACAGCATCTTTGAAGCTCTCACATCCTGGCACCAGGTGATTAGAGCTGCTACTTGGTATGTGAGTCCAGGAGTCCATTTACTTTTCTTGTGTGGATTTAGCTCAGGCATCCAGGTTGTCAGTCATCAAGTGTGTGGTGCAGGTTCTCACCTACAGTCCGAGATGGGTAGGGCTACGTAGAGGTGATTGGAGCAGGACAGGTATCTGGCTGCAATCGGGGGTTATGTGCTGAACAAGGTAGGGGCTGACCCCTGCCCCTGAGTGCCTGAGTGGAAGGCACGTCCTTGCTCCCTATAGCGCGTAGGTGAGTGGGTTTTGCAGCTGAACTTTGGGCACCCAATGCCGTTGGCTGTAAGGATTGGGAGGCACCACTTATTCTCGGACCTCTGTCGCTGGTGGCTAGGTGGAGTGGGTGGAGCTGCCGGTCTTCAATCCCCTGATGTGGGTAGGTGAGGACCCTGCTTAATGGGGCAGGGCTGTCTCAAATGTCACAAATCTGCCACTCCCCCTTAACTGTTGCAGTTGAAAACAGGCTTCAGGTATATACCCTGTTGTACTATGCTACTAAGGGCCTACACTGTGGAAATGGACCCACATAGGTCTGGTCAGGCGTGAAAGGCTTTCAGAGTCCATGGACCCTTTATGCTTGTGCCTAGGCAAAGGAGCAGTGCCTGCTCTGAGGTCTCAGCTTAGGGGGGCTGGCAGATTATTTTTTCCTCTTTAGTGTCTTTATTGTAAAAGGAAACACAGGTAGCATCTGCCTATTCCACCAACTTGGCCCCACCTCTCCAAAACTTTTTTTTAAATCACCCCAACAGAAACTCTGTACCCATAAACAATAACTCCCCTTCCTCCTCCCCCCAGTCCCCTGTAACCTCTATTCTACTTTGTCTGTATGCATTCGTCTATTCTAGATATTTTGTATAAGTAGGTTTATACACTATTTGTCCTTCTGTGTCTGGCTTATTTTACTTAGTGTAATGTCTTCAAAATTCATCCATGTTGTAGCATGTATCATAACTTCACTCTTTTTTATGGCTGCATAGTGTTCCACTGTGCATATGTGCCATATTTTGTTTATCCAGTCAGCAAAGAGATTTTGTATGTGAGCTGTATCTATTAATATTTACCATGTGAGAAAGTGAAGTTGAGAAGTTTTTAAAACACACATGCACACACCAAAAAAAAAAAAAGAAGAAGAAGAAGAAGAAAGGGTACAACCTAAATGCCTATCAATGGATAAACGGATAAATACATGGAATACTACTCAGCCAGAAAGAGAAATGAAATCCTGATACAGGCTACAACATGGATTGAGCCTGAAGAACATTGTGCTGAGTAAAATAAGCCAATCACAAAGGAGAGATATTGTATTGACCTCACTGATGTAAAAAGACAAAAACAGGAAAATGTATAGAGACCAAAGTTTATTAGTGGTTACCACAGGAGGAAGGGGGAAAAGGCATTATATTAATGTCACTAAGTTGTACACCTGTAAAAAGTTGAATTGCCAAATGTTGTATGATACATATTTTTATGACAACAATAAAAAGAATAGCTGTCAGGCTGCTTATGTACAACCAGACACCTCTTTCTCCCAAGGCACCTCTGGGTGGACTCAAACCTCCAACATTTCAGTTAGCAGCCAAGATCATTAACCCTTGCACCACTCAGGGACTCCACAGTTGGTGGGGGGTTGGGGAAGAAAGGGGCCTCCCTTTCCCCTTTAAAACCTTTCAATTGGTTTATGCATGAAAAACAGGCAGCCTTTGGACCACCACTGCCTGGGAGGTCCTCTGCAGGCAGCTGGAGGCAGCAGAGCCACCAGAAGAGAGGTGATATGGTCCCCAGCCTCTTCAGAGCACAGGAGGGAGGGCCTGGTGCCTGGTGACAAAGCTAGCCCTGCACTGGGAGTTATTTCACTTCCCTAGACCTCGGCATTCTTATCTGTCAAGTGAGAGGCGCTGGATTACAGCCCTTCCTGTTCTGATACGGTAAGACTCCAGAAGCAGGGTAGATGGGGCTGGACATTTCTGCCACCGCCCTGCCACATTCCTCCCCAGACCTTGCTGGTGGTGGCAGCAACCCTGTACAGAGCAGCACGGTGGAGGGCTGCTGAGCTCAACAAGTAGCTGATTCTGCCCTGAGATGATGAGGTAGGGAAAAAGGGTGCACTGTCTCTACACCATTCCTCATTCCTGGGTAAAGCCAGATCCTTTTCACCTCTCCATGCTACCTTTTTAAATTCTATTTTTAGCTCCTGAGCTTGAAAACCATTATGCCGTGTTTACGAGATTTGAAAACCAATTATTTTGTTCCAGGGGAGCCAAGAGTTAACAATTTTTCATTTCTCTAAATCATCTTAAATCTTTCAAAAATATGTTTTAAACTCTTAATTTACGCATAACACCAAAGACAGCACAGAGCATTTTATTAACTGAGTTCAATGAAAAAACAGAATGGAAGATGGGATGAGCAAAACGATCAGAAGACTAAAAGGAAAAATACCAAAACAATAACAGTATTAACTTTGGGGTATCAGGACTTGGGATATTGTTTTCCTGAATTATAAACATTTTCTATTTTTTAAAAAACACATCATAAGAGGAAAAATAAATGTGCTAAAAAAAAAATATTTGTTATATTAGGCCCATACCAAGCACCCCATGTTTAAGGAGCAACTAAGAATTTTTTTTAAGAATTTTGTTTTTACTCCTAAAATAATGTATTACCTTGTTGGTATAGGTCGATGTAGGAACAGCGACTTGCAGTTTATCTAATATTTGAGTCTAATTTTACGGCCTTGGATTAGCGCCATGACAGTGAATAGGGCCTAGATTTACAATACCAGTGTCTTTTCTCTCCAAGAAAACATATTAAACTGCCACTCTAAGATGCCCAGACCATCTCAACCTGAAAGTCCAGGAAGGAAAAACTCAGTAGTCATGAGACCTGAGTTCAAATAGGAAAAAACAAGCAAACAAAAAACCCAAGAAGAGAAGGACCACTTTCTTTAACAATTTCAAATATGTACTTCCAGCTTTCTTTCTTGAGCAGTGCCCAGGACCAGAAATCCTAGGAGCCCCTCACTTATCAGTTGACGGGAGGAAAGATATTCAAGGAGAAAACCACACAGATGTTGTTAGCCAGTGGCCAGCACCTAACAACAAAATGATAAGAATGTCAATGTTTAAAAGAGCTGGAACTTTTTGAAACACAGCAGTACATGGACTTTATCAATGTGATGCTTTAACGAGGAGATTTAGATGCCACCATTTTGCTTTGCCAATTTTTTTTTTTCCAGGGGAGGGTAATGTTTATTTCTAAGGATACTAATAATAACCCAAGTTACAATCAAGAAAAAAACTGCCCAGTAGGCTACTGTTGCTACCTGCAATTTGGCTCAGAACTGGGTATTTCTGTAGAATGGTAATGCTGGAAAGCCATTTAACATCACTTAAAAATCCTAGTAATTTGAGTTTTCCCAAATTTCCAATTATTAAGAAAAATCATTAAGTCAATTTCTCTTAGCAAGAATGCAAACATAAAAACAGGGTTTCTCTCTTCTCCTTACAATATTAGGGTTTCCTCAAACACAATAAGAAGTCACTACTAACAAATGAGATTGATATATATATTCTTACCTTTTAAACATAATATGCAGTATGAGTCAGTCCCAAAAAACATGTTTCAAAGTAACCAATCTGTTCATGGTAACTTCACAAATGTTCCTTTGACTTAGGGTTTATTATTTCAACTGTCTCTGGTGAGGGCATTTCATATGATTATAAATCTCTTTAGTTTCTTTTTTGTTTTAGTGCTTCATGTTAATGGACTCTATAACTACCTGTTACATAAAAACACATCTATCAGCAAATGTTTAGGAACAAACATTTATGCCAAGACTTTTGTTTAAAAGTTGGCAGTCTCAGTGAATAGTAAATAAGAGTGACTAGGACAGAACATAAACATACAGATCAATTTAATAACAGGTCGTCTCCAAAGGAAAATAAAAGGGGGCTGCCTGGCTGTCAAGGTAGACACATCCAGCACTAAGATCAATGCGGCATGACTGAGGAACCATCAGAGCTTTATAGCACTTGAATTTAGCTCCCCCACATAGATCTTCCTTAATTTTTAGACTATAATCAATGTTTAACCAATTTGCTATTTCACTTCTGTTGCAAGAGCCATACTCACTTGCTCTCTACTTCTCGTCATTCCACTATTATCATGCTTGAATCTGTGTGTTTTCATGTTCCATATATTAGCCATTTTTGACAGCTTACTTTGATTAAATTAGATACATGTGAAATCTCTACTGCACTTGAACTTCCTTCATAGAGGCAGTCATATTTCAGTTTCAGGTGAACTTCAGTTTCTCAGTTTTATCTGTTTCTGACAACACCTACCTCCCAGGGTTAAAGGGGGACACTGCATGCAAGGTGCCTTGTGCACAGTAGGTACTCAATGAAGTTTAGATTCCCCTTCTGCAATCTTTCTCAATGGGCTGGATCTCCCACGCCATGCTCTTGGCAGTATTCACTTGGCAAGCACAGATGTTGCTTTACACAGTTTTAAACCTTTTTTCATGGACACATCCAGCCTTTGACATTCCTTGAGGGCAGGAACTCCACATGTTCATTTTTGTACCCCCGTGCCCATACTGGGAAAGTGTCAACAACTGCCAAAGCTGCCTCTTCTATTCTGGCTGGTTGGTGAAGGGGCTCAGAGAGGGTGGGAAGAGGGAAATCACTTGTTATTAAGAGTGTTAGTCAATTTTGTCCCAGTTGGCAAATAAAAGCAACATCACTTCTTAATCCCTTGAAGATTTTCTTACTGCAAGTTGGCAAGGGCAACCCATGAAAGGGAGAACATTTATATAAATGACTAGCTACAGAGAAATGTGCTGTGACACTGAAGAGAAGGACAATACGAGAGCCCAGAAATCCCTCCTGACCCTACTAGCCCCTAGCCAGCAGACCCTAATGCCTTCCGATGAGCTGAGATGAAGCGTGCTTCCCTCATCCTAACACTGAAAGAAATTTTGCAAGCAAGCAAAAATTCACTATTCATACAGCTAAGTAATAACAAAGACCTCAGGCATTTATTTGTTAAAAATGAATTTAATTTAACAAAGGTATTTGTGCCAGTTCCATCATAGTTTCATGGAGAGATAATATTAGACTCAATTAAGATTCCATTAACACAAAAGAGGGGAAAAAGTTAACAACATAGACCGGTAAAGGGGGGAGGGCCTGAAAGACACTGAAATGTAGCTTTGAAAGCCACATTAATTTTACAAGTAGCAGAAATCTAAAACTTGCCTCTAATATGCTAGAAAAAAACACTAAATATGATACAACTGTTCTCTCTAGTACACTTAAATGACTAAGAAATGAAACGTAAGAAGGCTTTCATTGTTTGAAACATAAGTTTTTCATAATTGTTGTTCACAATATACACAGCAAAATATACACCAATTCAACAATTTCTACAGGTACAATTCAGTAACATTAATTACATTCTTCAAATTGTGCAGCCATTCTCACCCTCCTTTTCTGCTTTGTCCCTCCCCTATTGATGTAAACTCTCTTCCTCCTAAGCTTCCTATCTAACCTTTCCAGTTACTGTTAACAATTTGATCCTATACACTAAGTTCTTAAAAGAGCACAATACTCCCAGCAGACATTTTTTACTGCTTAAGCTAGACTGTTGTTTGGTTTAAAGAAGGTTTCAGGGGATATTTTGAAATACAAATTTTGAATCAAAACAATCACAGCACAAGTGGCAAGCTCATAAAATATTGCTGCCAACAGATTAGTTGACCCTCTTTTTATAATTCATAGGTACAATACGTGGGTTTCACTTAATACTTAGTTTTATAGCTTATCTGTAATTTTAATCATATAATTTTACATTATGATTACATCACTTGAAATATTTTTTGCATGTGAAAGAGACTTTACAGGAAGGTGCACAAATGAAAGGCATTGTATTAGGGTAGTAAGATTGATTATAAATGACTTTTGAAGAGTTAATGACTGAGGATTTTCCAAAATTGATAAAACACATCAAATCACAGAGTCTAAAAGCCCTTCGAATTCCAAGCAGGACAAATAAAAAGAAATCTACACTTAATTCTAATAAAACTGCTAAAAAACAAATAAATAGAGAAAATATTAAAATCAGCTCAGTAAAAAATATAGATTACTTTCAAAGGTGCAACAAATAGACTAACAGCTGATTTCTCAACAGAAATAATGGAATCTAAAAGTAAAAGTAAAAAAAAAGACATACACTGCTGAAAGAAAATAATTTTATGCTAGGCCAAAAATATCTTTCAAGAATAAAGGCCAAATGAAGACATTTTCAGACAAGCAAAAGTAAAATAATATGCAACCAGCAGACCAGCACCTAAGGAAATACCACATGGTGTTCTTCAGGCAGAAAGAAAACAATCACATGTGTAAAGTCAGAAATACAGGAACTAATGAAGAGCAATAATAAATAGGTAGATACATTTAAATGCCTATGACATTATTAGACAATAACGATTATGTCTTGTGGGGGTAAAAATAAAATACATGACAACAGCTGCATAAAATTTCAGAGAAGAAGGGCAAATGGGGTTAGTGTCCTGAAGTTCTTGCATTATCCAAAAAGAGAATGAAAATAGTAGGTAACATCAGACTTTGAAAAATCAAGAGTGCATGTTGTACTCTTCAGTCTAACAACTAAAACAATAATAAAAGAATATGCAACTATTAAAGTCATAAAAGAGGAACATGGAATACTAAAATCTGCTCTCTCAAATCGGAATAAGAGAGGAGAGAAAGAGGAACATAAAACAGATAATGCCAATAGAAAGAAAATGTTAAGATGTTAAATTTAAATCCAGATATATAAGTGAATACATTAAATGTGAACAGGCTGCATATTCCATTTAAGATAAAGATGGTTGAACTTCTTTAAGAAACCAATGTATGCTATTTACACGAGATATATTAAAACATAAGGACACAGAAAGGCCGAAAACAGAAATGTAGAAAAAGATAAACCATGCCTTCAGTAACCAAAAAAAAAAAAGATGATGAGTTTTATTAATACCAGACTTTAAGACAAAAAGAATGATTAGAAATAAAGAGGGATGCTTCACAACAAGAGAAAATTAAATTCATCAAGAAGATAATTCTAGATTTGTTATGTACTCAGTAACATTGTATCAATATATAGAAAGAAAAAACTGACACATGGAGAAACAGTCTATAGTCATAATGGGAGATTGTAATACACTTCTCTCCATAGTTAGTATAACAAGCAGACGAAAAGTCACTAAGGGTAGAGCTATGAAATGTATGATTGACAAACTTGATCTAATGAACACATATAGACTGCTGAACCCAACAAGGGCAGAATACACAGAGTACACAGGAAATGGTTTCAAAAGTATTGATTATATCTTAGGTCATAAAAGAAGTCTCTACATATTTTAAAACAATGAAATAATACAGAGGATGTCCTCTGATCACAATACAACTAAGCCAGAAATCATTAACAAATAGATTTTAAAAACATGTGTTGGAAATAAATGCACTTCTAAGTAACACTTGGGTCAAAAGGAAAGAAAAATGTAAATTAGGGAAGATTTTTAACTGCATGATAATGAAAATACTTTATATTAAAACTTGTGGGAAGCAGTTAAGGCTGTGTTTATTAAGGTGAACCTTATCATCTTATTGCATACGTCGTTGTCATTCTTGCTGGGTACCCAGAGTCAATCTGGATACATACAACCCCATGTGACAGGGGACAGCTGCCTCAAACGGTTTTCTAGGCTATAATCTTTACAGAAGCAAATCGCCAGGTCTTTCTCCCATGGAGCTGCTGGGTGGGTTCAGACCACCAACCTTTTAGTTAGCAGCCAAGCACGTAACTGTTGTGCCACCAAACCAAAAAACCCAAACCCTTTGCCACCCAGTTGATTCCGACTCAGCAACCCTAGAGGACAAAGTAAAACTGCCATACAGGATTTCCAAGGCTGTAATCTTTATGGAAACAAACTGCCACATTTTTCTCCACTGCATCACCAGGGTGCCTTTAAGTGCATATAAACTAAAAAAAAAAAACACCACTGCTGTAGAGTTGATTCCAACTCATAGCAACCCAATAGGACAAAGCAGAACTGCCCATAGCGTTTCTAAAGAGTGGCTGGCGAATTCGAATTGCTAACCTTTTGGTTAGCAGCCTGAGATATTAACCAGTGCACTACCAGTGCTCCATTTAATTGCACATATAGTATTATAAGAGAAGAAACGTTAAAAATCAATGACTTTAAAATATGTCTCAAAAAGATAGAAAAATTACAGTAAGTTAAACTCAAAGAAGGAAAGAAATAAGTTAAAGAACATAAAACAATGAAATAAAATCAAGTATATTAGAATGAAAAAGAAGACATTATAAGTCCTGCAAACAAAAAGCTAAACTCCTTGCTGTCAAGTCGATTCCAACTCCTGGTGACCCTATAAGACAGAGTAGAACTGCCCCATAAGGTTTCCAGGGCGCGCCTGGTGGATTTGAACTGCTGACCTTTTGGTTAGCAGCCAAACTCTTAACCACTAAGTCACCAGGATTTCCAATATATCTTGCAGACCTATAAAATCTTTAAAAATATACATTTTAAAAAACTTTCCAAAATCCTGGTTGCATAATGGTTAAGGCTACTGCTGCTAACCAAAAGGTCTGCAGTTCGAATCCACCAGTCGCTCCTTTGGAAACTCTGTGGGGCAATTCTACTCTGTCCTATAGGGTTACTATGAGTCAGATCGACTCGACGGCAACAGGCTGCGTTTTGGTTTTTTGGAGACCTATAAAATCTTAAAAAAAAAAAAAAAAAGATATTTTAAATAAATTTATATAAATGAATTTTAAAAGATAGATGAAGTGCATAAATTCCTAGGAATTTGCTACTTATAGTGGGGAAAATGCTACTTAAAAAAACTGACAATAGAAGAAACACGAAATTTGGATAATTATTTTAAAAACTGAATCTGTAATTTAGGACTTTATAATAAAGAAAACACCAGACCCATATGGCTTCTAACAAATACTCAAGGAAGAAATAATGGTACTCTTGCACAAACTCTTTAAAAGAACAGAAAATAACAGCTACCATTTGCCAATTCACGTTGTTGTAGGTGTCTTCAAGTCAGTTCCGATTCACAGTGACCCTATATACAGCTGAACAAAACGCTGCCTGGTCTTGCACCATCCTCAAGATCGTTGTCAATGCTTGAGCTCACTGTTGCAGCCACTGTGTCAATCCACCTCATTGAGGGTCTTCCCTCTACTTCCCTCTACTTTACCAAGCATGATGTTCTTCTCTGGGGACTGGTCCCACCCAATAACATGTCCAAAGTATGTGAGAGGAAGTCTCACCATTCCTGCTTCCAAGGAGCATTCAGGCTATACTTCTTCCAAGACAGATCTGTTCGTTCTTTTGGCAGTCAATGGTACATTCAATATTCTTTGCCAACACCGTAATTCAAAGGCATCAATTCTGCTTCAGTCTTCCTTATTGATTGCCCAGCTTTTGCATGCATATGAGGTGATTGAAAATACCATGGCTTGAGTTAGGTACACCTTAGTCCTTAAAGTGACATCTTTGCTTTTTAACACTTTAAAGAGGTCTTTTGCAGAAGATTTGTCCAATACAATGCGTCATTTGATTTCTTCACTGCTACTTTCATGGGCGTTGATTGTGGATCCAAGTAAAACGAAATCCTTAACAACTTCAATCTTCATTTATCATGATGTTGCTTATTGGTCCAGTTGTGAGGATTTTTGTTTTATGTTGAGGTATAATCCATACTAAAGGCTGTAGTCCTTGATCTTCATCAGTAAGTGCTTCAAGTCCTCTTCACTTTCAGCAAGCAACGTTGTGTCACCTGCATATCACAAGTTGTTAATGAGTCTTCCTCCAATCCTAATGGCCCATTCTTCTTCACATAGTCCAGTTTCTCGAATTACTTGGTCAGCATACAGATTGAATAAATATGATGAAAAGATACAACCCTGACACGCACCTTTCCTGACTTTAAACCATGCAGTATCCCCTTGTTCTGTTCAAACACCTGCCTCTTGATCTACGTACATGTTCCTCATGAGCACAATTCAGTGTTCTGGAATTCCCATTCTTTGCAATGTTAGCCATAATTTGTTATGATCTACACAGTCAAATGCCTTTGCATAGTCAATAAAACACAGGTAAACATCCTTCTGGTATTCTCTGCTTTCAGCCAGGATCCTTCTGACATTAGCAATGATATCCCTCATTCCACATCCTCTTCTGAATCCAGCTTGAATTTCTGGCAGTTCCCTATCAATGTACTGCTGCAAATGCTTCTGAAAGATCTTCAGCAAAATTTTACATGAGTGTGATATTATTCAATAATTCCCACATTCTATTGGATCATTTTTCTTTGGAATGGGCACAAATATGGATCTCTTCCAGTCAGTTGCCCATGTAGCTGTCTTCCAAATTTCTTGGCACAATGAATAAGTAAGCACTTCCAACACTGCATCTGTCTGTTGAAACATCTCAGCTGGTCATCGGTCAATTCCTGGAGGCTTGTTTTTCACCAATGTCTTCAGTGCAGCTTGGACTTCTTCCTTCGGTACCACTGGTTCTTGATCACGTGCTACCTCTTAATACAACTGAACATCAACCAATTCTTTTTAGTACAATGACTCTGTGTATTCCTTCCATCTTCTTTTAATGCTCCCTGCATCGTTCAGTTATTTTGCCCATAGAATTCCTCACTATTGCAACTCGAGGCTTGAATTTTTTCTTCGGTTCTTTCAACTTGAGAAATGCTGAGCATGTTCTTCTATTTCGGTTTTCTATCTCCAGCTCTCTGCTAAGAGCTAAAGTCTTATCATAAAACTATTTAAAGACAGTGTTGTATTGGAACAAAGACAAGTAGACCAATGGAAAAGAGTAGAGTCCATAAACAGACTCATATACATGGATACTTAATCCATGGCAGATACAGCACTACAGAATCATGGGTAATAGAGAGACTTTTCAATAAATGCTGCTGCAACAAATGGATATCTAAAAGGAAAAAAAAAAAAAACTGAATCTGACCCCTACTTTAAACTATACCCAAAATAGCTATACATACAACATGGATGAATCTCACAAACATAAATTTGGACAAAAGAATACATACCATAGAGTCCATTCATATAAAGTTAAAATAAAACTAAACTACAATGTAAGAAATATAAAACTAAAATATAATGTAAGAAATCAGGATTGTGGTTAACCTGGGGGGAGGAATGTGTTAGTAATTTATAGGGGGTATAAAAGAAACTTTTAGAGAGCTGATAAATAATTCATTTCTCTACCAGGGGAGGGAGGTGGTTACATACGTATTTGCTTTGTGACAATTCATTGATCTGTACATTTATATTTTGTGCATTTTTCTTTATTTGTATTAACCTTTCCAATGAAAATAGTTTTTAAAGCCATTAGACAGTTAAGACATGTTCATCGTTCAGCAAATATTTATTGAGAAACCACTATATACCAGGTCTTGTACTAGATCTGGAGCATCAGAGGAATAAATACATGAGCCCTGCTCTGGTGGTACTCACACTGTTAGTGGAGATAGACGAAAGCAATTACAGTAATGAATGGAGATACATGTACACAATCACCCAGTGGGATAAGTACTGTGAGAGATAACCTTAACTTGCTGCAAAAGGGGAATTCTTTCTTTTTTGGCAGTGGGGGTGAGAGGGAAAACCATTAAATCGCCTACTGGACTAAAATAGTTCAGACATGTTCTGCCCACCCCTAAGACATGGCGGTTCCTCCTTTTATCTATAATAAAAGGTTCCAATGTAATTTTACATCTACAATTAGCTAGGAATACCATCTGCTTATACAGGGAAATTCTTGGCTTGAAAGTCAGGGCGCCAGCCCCTGACAAAACCGCGAGGACACTATTATTAGTTTTTAGTTAATTTAAAGGCTATTACTCTAAAACCAAAAACTGCTTTTGAAGTTGTAATTCAAAAAGCAGTGAGTTTTAAAATAACTTTTTTCTAGTTAGAAAATACATGTTCATGGTAGAACATCTGGGAAATCAGGAAAAGAAAAGTCCATAATTCCATTACCATAAAAACACAAAAATCCCTTGCCATCCAGTCGATTCCGACTCACAGCGACCCTATAGGACGGAGTAGAACTGCCCCATAGGGTTTCCAAGAAGCGGCTGGTGGACTTGCACTGCTGACCTTTTGGTTGGCAGCCGAGCTCTTGACCACCGCGCCACAAATATTTTGGTGCATTTCTTGCAACTTAAAAAAATCCCTTACACATATTACTTCACAGTAAAGATGAGAATTTCTGTTCAGTTTTACAGCCCTTTTTTTCCGTTTAAAAAATATAACGGGCATTTGATTCTGGTCCTGTGTGGGTAAGTGCTACCCTGTATCAGTAAACAGCACAGAAAAGATCACAGAATCATCCCCTAAGTGAAGAAGACTTTACTAAAGTATTTAAAACCAAGTTAAGGTTTTTCCAGCGCAAAGGGAAATTCTTCCCAAACGTGAATCATCTCGATGAGGTAATTTTACGCAATCTAGCGCAACCCATTCGGGTGTCGCCGAAGTTCTGAGAAGCGGCCAAAGTTAAGGTTCTGTTGGAACATTGGAACCTGGCAGCACCGGCGGAGCCAGCACAGTGAGAGGCTTCGGTCATAAGCCGGGATCGGTCCGCAGAGCCCCGAGAGTCCACCACTTTCTGTCTGGGTTTGATACGCGCCAATGTAGCAATTTCCCGGAGAGCCCACCGCGCGTACCCCCTCAGCTCCCAGGCTACCGGCCTGAGCCTGCTGCGCTGAGCGCCGAGGGTTCGCGCTTCTCTAGGGCGCCGCGACCGAGCAGCGCGAGCTCCCTCTTGGCCCTGGCGCCCAGCGCACCCGCCACAGGCCCGAAGGTCCGCCCGGGACCGCGCCTTTTGCGCGCGCCTCTCCACGTCCCAAATTCGTGCCACAGGGCTAAATTTGGGAGGAGCGTGTCCCGGATCCCCGCCCTGTCCGGGCCGACCCATCCCCATCTCCCTGAACCGGGAGCGCGCAGGCGCAGCGACCAGGAGCCCCACCAGCGGTCCCGGAGCCTGTGGTCGCGCCCGAGCTGTTACCGCTACCGCTCACCATGGGCCTGGGTCCCCGGTTGCTGCTACCTCTGGTGCTTTGCGTGGGGTTCAGCGCGCTCGTCCTCTCTTCGGGGGCCTCAGGCGCCCGCAAGCGAGGCCCCTCGGTGACTGCCAAGGTGACCGAGCCGCGGGCAGCAACTTTCCCCTCGTGCCGGCTTGGGCGGGGTAGGAGGTGCTTTGGGGCCTGGGACCTGTGTCTCGGGGGCAGCGAGGAGTGGGCTTCCCCTGGCGCAGGGGACGGGAGGCGGCTGCGTGATTAGGTGGGAGGGGGCTGCCCGCGCGTGGAGGGGCGGCGCTCTTTGGGGAGACTTCGGGAGTGCTAGGCTGAGTTCCAGCCCGCCCCGCCGCCGGCTGTCTGGACTCAGCCGCTGGGGTCTGTTGTTCGACGTGACCAGCCCCGGGGCTAATTGGTGCTTCCGGAACCGACGGGCCCTTTCTCCAGGAAGGAGTCAGCATGGCCGGGACTTGGAAGCAGAAGCAGGAAGAATGCAGAAGGGACCGGGACAGGCGGCCAAGATGCGCTTTGTCTGAACCGCGGGTTTGCAGCCGGGCCACCCGCCGCAAATGTCACAGGTCCAGGAAGAGCCCTGGTCCAGCCCCAAACGCGAGGGGTGGGGAGGTGGAGGGTGGGTATCCGTATAGGTGTTAAATGCCTCGCTCAAGTGAGTGGCTGTCTTCCTCATTCTCTGCCTAGGAACTGTCTTTTTGCCCCGGGAGGGAGAGGTGTGTTCTTAGATTTCAAGTGCTGGTAGGCCGGCCCTAGCAAAATCCTCATCTGTATGCCCCAACCAGCCTTTTTGTCTCTGTCATGGGCCAGCTTTTAGTCTTTGCCCAGGACCACATCTTTACAGCTTCGTCCTTAAACCGCTTCAGTTCTTTTTTCAGCATATTTGCCCCAGATTAGAATACAACGGGAGAGTGCAGGAGGCAAGGAGAGTGAGAGAGAATGATTTGGTGTCCGTGATCACCACGTCTAGAAACCCCACTGGCTGTAGTGCCTTGGAATCCGGTCATACAAGGGAGTGAAGGGGAGGGCAGCAGAGAGTGGTCTGAACAATTAGTGCTGTGTTTGCCAGTGGAAAATGTGCTGTTGAACCAGCAGAATGCCTAAATCCTCTGCCGCAGACCCCATCAAGGGGAGGACATTTGGGGGTGGGTGACATGAGATTAGAGGAGCCCTAGTGGCACACAGTGGTTAAAGTGCTCAGCTGCTAACCAAAACCATGTCTTACTGTGATGAAGGAAGTGCACACTAATATAGATGGACATTTAAAAACACCTGAAGGATGAGAAAGCCAGCCTGGCAAAGACTTAGGAGGCAAGGGGAACTGCCTGTGTAAAGGCCTACAGACAGCAAAGCAACCAATGCATTCAGAGAATGGAGAGAAGATCCGTGTAGCTTCTGCATGGGGATGAGAAAGGAAGGTGGCTTGACATGAGTTTGGAGGGGTGAGCAGCAGTTAGGTCATGCAGGTCCTTGGAGACCACAGCTAGGGGTGTGGGTTCTGAGGCCATGGTAAGAGGTGTGTGTTCTGTCTAAGTGCAGTAGGAACTGATGAAGGGTTTTAAGCATGGAAATGACATGATCTCTTACGTGTGTATGTACTTTTACAAAATTACTGTGGTCGCCCAGTGGAGGCCATTCAGGGCTACGTAACAGTCCAGATGATAGTGGCTTGGATTAAGGTGGTAATTGTGGAGATAGGAGCAGGAGATGGATTTGAAATATATTTTGGAGGTAAAACTGACAGGACTTGATGGTTTAGATAGGAGGTGAGGGAAACAGAGTAGGGTTGCCAGATAAAATAGAGGATGCCCAGTTAAATATGAATTTCAGATAAACTGAATAATTTTTTTTATTATAAGTATGTTCCTTTGCAATATTTGGGGACAAACTTCACCTGAAATGCTTTTTAGAAATACTAATGCAGCAACCCACCCTGGGAAATTAAATCACCATCTGTGTGCGCGAGGCCCAGTATCTTATCTTTGTAAAGCTTTCCTGGTGATTCTAATGGGTAGCCTGGTTGGGAACCACTTGAAGAGGGGGCCAAGAGAGGAGGAGGCTGGGGGCTGGGGTGAGTGCTGGGAAAGAGGAAGAGTTGGAGCATCTGAGGTGAACTCTGGGGCACTCTGACTGAAGCAGGGTTTACATGTGGTCTACTCTTGGAATTGCCAGTTGACATGTTTCCTTTTTTTCCAGACAAAATTTATCAATTTGCAAAAGCTAATTGTGTATGCGAACCTTCTACAGATTTGACTGTGTTGAATTACCTTTTCAGTGAACTCTTTTAAACAACTAAATCCTTTGGAAAATGAAGACATTAAAAATTATTTCTCTGAGAACAGAAAAGCAGATTAACTGGCCTCTGATCTAGTGTATTGTTTGCCCCAGCAGAGCCCTTCCCTCTACTTCCGACTTTATTAAAAAATAAGTATCTGTAAATAAGAGAGACATGAGGTGCTGGTCTCAGAAGGGCCCTTGTCTGGCACTAATCTCAACCACTCATCACACCGCAGGGTCAACCTGGCAGCCTCCTGCTCAAGCCGTAGAGGCTCAGGTGGGGGCTCTGGCTCGTTAGACTCAGATCTGCTGAACTGGCGTGTGAAGCTCTGTGTTTCCCAGCAAATGCCAAATGCAGGGTCAGGCACTGAGACTGAACAAAATAGCACTGCCATCTTTCCAGCTAGATTCACACAGCACAGCTTGCAGACACTTTGTATAGGATGTAATGGCCAAGAGGCCATGGCTGGGTGACCTTAGGCAAATTAGCTAGTACCTGAGGCTCAGTCTTTTGTAAATGGAAATAGAAATAACATCTGTCTGGGAGGATTGTACACATTAGATGTCATAAAGCAGGTAAGGTGCTTAGCCCGGGGTCCCTGTTTTAAGAAGTCATTTGTTTAGTGTTGTTTGTGTTGCTCTTATTTTTCCTACTGCGATAGCCTACCCCTCAAGGAAGTCATCATCTTTATTTTACAGATGAGGAACTGGAGCTTAGAGTTAGTTAACTTGCCCAAAGTCCCATGGACAGTAAGATTGAAGCTAGGGATAAGAATAGCTTCCTTGATACCACAGCTCATGTACTTGGTGTCTTCCTAGTAAGTTTGGAAATGGAAGCAGGATTAACCCTGTAAGGTTTGGATCAGGCTGTGTGAGTGCCTCTTCTCTTCTCCAACCCTTCCCTCACCTTTAGGACCCCATACTTTTCAAATGACTTTCAAGGGCAACCGCCATAGAAAAAACCGAGGTGTCAACTTTGACCTCCGTAGGCTTCTGATTAACTTTCCTAATCCTCACTTATATGTAAAAGATGTGGCTCCCACGTGTCTGTCATTTTGTTGTACTGTGGGTGCTTGCATGTTGCTGTGGTACTAGTATTAGTATACTGGAATATGTTGGTATATTGGTATTGGTATATGTATTGGTATATGTTGCTGTTTACTCATATATAAAGGATGTGGCTCCCACGTGTCTGTCATTTTGTTGTACTGTGGGTGCTTGCATGTTGCTGTGGTACTATAGCAGTATACTGGAATATGTTGGTACATTGGTATTGGTATATGTATTGGTATATGTTGCTGTGATACTGGTGTATTGGTATTCAGATACCAAACAGGGTCATGCATGGCGGACAAGTTTCAGCTGAGCTTCCAGACTAAGACAGACTAGGAAGAAGGACCCGGCAATCTACTTCTGAAAAGAATTAGCCAGTGAAAACCTTGCGAATAGCAGCAGAACATTGTCTGATATAGTGCTGGAAGATGAGCCTCCCAGGTTGGAAGGCACTCAAAGGACGACTGGGGAAGAGCTGCCTCCTCAAAGAAGAGTCGACCTTAATGACATGGATGGGGTCAAGCTTTCATTTGCTGATGTGGCATGACTCAAAATGAGAAGAAACAGCTGCAAACATCCATTAATAATCAGAACGTGCCATGTACAAAATATGAACCCAGGAAAATTGGAAATCAGCAAAAATGAAATGGAACACATAAACATCGATTTCCTAGGCATTAGTGAGCTGAAATGGACTGGCATTGGTTATTTCAAATCAGATAATCATATGGTCTACTATGCTGCGAATGACAAGGAATGGCATTGCATTCATCGTCAAAAAGAACATTTCAAGATCTATCCTAAGTACAAGGCTGTCAGTGATAGGATAATATCCATACGCCTACATGGAAGACAAGTTAATACGACTGCTATTCAAATTTATGCACCAACTGCTAAGGCCACAGATGAAGAACTTGAAGACTTTTACTAGCTTCTGAAATAGTCTGAAATTGCTTGAACATGCAGTCAGGATCCATTGATAAATACTGGTGATTGGAATGCAAAAGCTAAAAACAAAGAAGGATCAGTAGTTGGGAAATGCAGCCTTGGTGACAAAGATGACAATAGGGATCGCATGAGAGAATTTTGCAAGACCAACGACTTCATCATTGCAAGTATCTTTTCACCAACATAAACAGCGACTATTCACGTGGACCTTGCCAGATAGAATAAGCAGGAATCAAACCGACTATATCTGTGCAAAGAGACAATGGAAAAGCTCGATATTATCAGTCAGAAAAAGGCCAGAGGCTGACTATGGAGCCATCACTTGCTCATATGCAAGTTCAAGTTAAAACTGAAGAAAACTGGATCAAGTTGATGAGAGCCAAAGTATGACCTTGAGTATATCCCACCTGAATTTAGAGACCATCTCAAGAATAGATTTGAGGCATTGAACACTGATGACTGAAGACCAGACGAGTTGTGGAATGACATCAAGGACATCATACATGAAGAAAACAAAAGGTTATTAAAAAGACAAGAAGGAAAGAAAAGACCAAAATGAATGTCAGAAGTGACTCTGAAACCTGCTCTTGAATGTCGAGTAGCTAAAGCAAAAGGAAGAAATGATGAATTAAAAGAACTGAACAGGAAATTTCAAAAGTGAGGCTTTAGAAGACAAAGTATTATAATAACATGTGGAAAGAGCTGGAAATAGAAAACCAAAATGGAAGAACACGCTCGGCATTTCTCAAGCTGAAAGAACTGAAAAAAATTCAAGCCTCGAGTTGCAATAATGAAGGATTCCATGGGGAAAATATTAAATGATCCGGGAAGCATCAAAAGAAGATGGAAAAAATACACAGAGTCCTTATTCCAAAAAGAATTGGTTGACATTCAGCCATTTCAAGAGGTAGCATATGATCAGGAACAGATGGTACTGAAGGAAGAAGTCCAAGCTGCACTGAAGGCATTGGTGAAAAACAATGCTCCAGGAATTGACAGAGTATCAATTGAGATGTTTCAGAAAAAAGATGCAGCATTGGAAGCACTCACTCCTCTATGCCAGGAGATTTGGGAGACAGCTACCTGGCCAACCGACTGGGAGAGATACACATTTATGCCTATTAACAAGAAAGGTGATCCAACCGAATGCAGAAATTATACAACAATATCATTAATATCACACGCAAGCAAAATTTTGCTGAAGATCATTCAAAAACGACTGCAGCAGTATATCGACAGGGAACTGCCAGAAATTCAGGCCAGATTCAGAAGAGGATGTGGAACAAGGGATATCATTGCTGATGTCAGATGGATCCTAGCTGAAAGCAGAGAATACCACAAGGGTGTTTACCTGTGTTTTATTGACTATGCAAAGGCATTCGACTGTGTGGATCATAACAAATTATGGATAACATTGCAAAGAATGGGAATTCCAGAACACTTAATTGTGCTCATGAGGAGCCTGTACGTAGATCAAGAGGCAGCTGTTCAGACAGAACAAGGGGATACTGCATGGTTTAAAGTCAGGAAAGGTGCACATTAGGGTTGTATCCTTTCGCCATGCCTGTTCAATCTGTATGCTGAGCAGATAATTTGAGACGCTGGACTGTATGAAGAAGAACGGGGCATCAGGATTGGAGGAAGACTCATTAACATCATGCTTTATGCAGATGACACAGCCTTGCTTGCTGAAAGTGAAGAGGACTTGAAGCACTTACTGATGAAGATCAAAGACCACAGCCTTCAGTATGGATTACACCTCAACATAAAGAAAACAAAAATCCTTGCAACTGGACCAATAAGCAACATCATGATAAACGGAGAAAAGATTGAAGTTGGCAAGGATTTCATTTTACTTGGATCCACAATCAACACTCATGGAAAAACACTCAAGAAATCAAGAGACACATTGCGTTGGGCAAGTCTCTTGGGAAAGACTTCTTTAAAGTGTTGAAAAGCAAAGATGTCACCTTGAAGACTAAGGTGCGTCTGACCCAAGCCATGGTATTTTCAATCGCATCTTATGCATGCAAAAGCTGGACAATGAATAAGGAAGACCGAAGAAGAACTGACACCTTTTAATTGTGGTGTCGGCAAAGAATATTAAATATATCATGGGCTGCCAAAAGACAGAACAAATCTGTCTTGCAAGAAGTACAACCAGAATGCTCCTTAGAAGCAAGGATGGTGAGACTGTGTCTTACATACTTTGGACATGTTATCAGGAGGGATCAGCCCCTGGAGAAGGACATCATGCTTGGTAGAGTACAGGGTCAGGGAAAAAGAGGAAGACCCTCAACAAGATGGATGGACATAGTGGCTGCAACAGTGGGCTTAAGCATAACAACAATTGTGAGCATGGCGAAGGACCAGGCAGTGTTTGGTTCTTTAGTACATAGGGTCGCTATGACTCGATGGCACCTAACAACAACACAGGATGTAGTGATGATTCATTGTATAGATAATGTGATTAAAGCACATTGAGAGTCTACTAGGTAACTGATTTCTTTCCCTCTTTCCCCTCCTCCAGTTTCTCCCCCTTTCTTTAAAAGCCTCTCCCCTCTGCCTCTACCTTTTATTCCCTCAGCCACCACCCCTTGGCAGATCATTATGACCTCTTTCTTAAACTAATTTAAGAGCCTCAAGATTCTCTTTCTTCTCCATTTGAGTAATATTCCCAAAGACTTGTTTAGGTCCTGCTTTTGCCCTCTCTTTGGACATCTTAGGCAGGCACCACCTTCTGAAACTGATGGAGTTCTCCCTTCTAGCCTCATCTCCCTCCACCCCCTTTGGCCTGGGGTCACAGGGGCTGCATTGCTTTGCACACAGATCATGCTACCTGTCTTGGTGCTTTGGTTCCAGAAGGAGCTCTGCCAGGTGTGCCCCACCCTTCCAGGCCTGCCTCAGCTCACACCTCCATGATGCCTTCCCTCAACCCTTAACATTCCTCCAGATCTGTATACAAGGTTCTTGGGGTGTCTGTCACATGCTGCCTTTACTGTGCTTGTTTATTGTCCTATATTCGAAACTACTTGAGGACAAGGGGAGCAGTGGTGGCACAGTGGTTAAGAGCTCGGCTGCCAACCAAAAGATCACCAGCTGCTTCTTGGAAACCCTGTAGGGCAGTTCTGTCTGTCCTAGAGGGTCGCTATGAGTCAGAACTGATTCCACGGCAAACTTTTTTTTCTTTTGTTTTTTGAGGACAGGGACCCACTTGCCCAGCTAATGCCCCTCACGATCCATAGGTTTAATAAGTTTTTGATGAATACTTGTTGAATAAATACACTTTTGATTTTATCATTCCCATGAGAGTTGGGAACACTGAAGGGCTGTTGTATTTTCTTATACACAAACATGAAGTTGAAGATTCACATATGAGGGCACTTGCACTTTGGAAAAAAAAATATGTGCTGTTAGGTGCTGTCGAGTCAATTCCAACTCATAGCAATCCCATGTGACATAAGCTTGTTGTTGTTAAGTGCTGTCAAGTTGACTCTGACTCATAGCCATCCCATGTGACAGAGTAGCTTGTTGTTAGGTGCCTTTGAGTTGGTTCCGACTCATAGTGACTCTATGTCGAAACACTGCCCAGTCCTGCGCCATCCTCTGAAGTGTTGTTGTGCTTAAGTCCATCATTGCAGCCACTGTGTCAGTCCATCTCATTGAGGGTCTTCCTCTTTTTCACTGACCCACTACCAAGGATGATGTCCTTCTCCAGGGACTGGTCCCTCCTGATAACATGTCCAAAGTACGTAAGATGAAGTCTTACCATACTTACTTCCAAGGAGCACTCTGGCTCTACCTCTTCCAAGACAGACTTGTTCGTTCTCTTGGCAGTCGAGATAGAATAGCTAGGTATGTGTAAAATAAGACTTGTTGAAGAGTCATGCCGAATGAGAGGCACTTTTTCTTCATGTTCTCAGCTGTTCTCCCAGATTTTATTCTCTTCACCTTCTAAAAACTCATAGGTTTCATTTTCTTTTATTTTAAACATCTGGAAGTCTTTCCTAGTTTCTTATACAATGTGTCTGTGATACGTCCCTGATTCTCTTCATGCTGCTCCATTACTGTCTGTTACTGAATTTACACCTTGGCTTGGAAATCTCTTTGGAGAGCCTGCATCTCTTTGGCACCAGCTCTGCACTGACCAGGCTTGTGTTGAGGCACTTCCTGTCCCCAGGCCACTCCTGAGCTATTCTCCTCTGCTGGCTTGCCTTACCTCAAGGGCAAGGTCCTTTATGCATTCTGGAAAGCTCTACCAAATAAATACTGGTAAAATTTGTGCGGCGTTGACCATGTAAAAATTGTAAAATGCACATGGAACACTAAATATCACATCACCCCATGACAGACGTACTGATGTATTGGCAGACGCTCTTGTCTTGAGCTAAAGCTTGACAGTCTTTACTTAGCGATTTTTCTAAACTGCAAGACATCTTTTTTCTTTGACAACCCTTTTTATATTTTTAAAGTCATCTCTTGAATGTCTTTTTTTTTTTTTAACCCATTCAAACAGTATGTTGGCTCATATAATCTAAACTTGCTAATAGAATGCCCTTTGACTCCATGGCCTTTTTAAGCGTTCCGTCTCAGAATCATCTTAACACAGTGATTTGTGAAGCAAAATGTGCATAATTTCCTTTTTAGATGAAACCATACCAAAAAAAAGTCCAAAGAGAGCTTTTAAGTGAGTCAGACTCACTTCTTAGATACATGTTCTCTTTTTCTGTTCTAAAATGTTATGATGGAGAAAGAACAAATTCTACTTCTGTAACTGGTGGGAACATGACAACTAAACTCAGTGTCTAGTCTTACAGGGTAAATGGTTTTGTCAGGCCCTGAGTGTAATGTTTGTTGTCTGTTGGATGAGGATGGGGACGTGGTGCCTTACTGGGTTTGGGAGTGAGTGGCAGGCCTTTTGAAGGACTGTTGTGTTTTCATCATCTTCTGTGGTCCCTTTGACAGCAGACACCTATTGAGAACTCACTGGAAATTTGGCACTGTTCAGAGTTACAAAAATATAAATAAATCTGTATGGGTAGTCTACTTTTCTCCTTACCATTTTTTACTCCAGACGAGATTAGAGAGCATTGGCTTTTAAAAGAGCAACCATTTCCACATTTTCCAGCTTCATCCACAAAGCCGAGAAACTGGAATGTGCTGCAGTGTTTGTCTGGGGTGGTTGTGTTGAGGGGGAGTAGAATTCTTGAAGATTTTATTGGCTGACTCTGGCAGTATTAAGTCAAACATGAAACCCAGTACCTCATACAGTGCCAGCCCCGTAGGTGGTGGCCAATAAATATTTGTTGAGTGAATATTTGTGAGTGAAATGAACTCACAGAATTTTTTTTGAGCTCCTTTAATTTATACCGTGTTCTTTCATAACTTCATTATAAAATACTGGTGGGCAAGGCTTTTATGTATGTTTCAATTCTCAGATTTTAATTTTTGACATATCTTGTATATGTGGCTCTTCAGGATATAACCTTTCCCTCTTTCAACCACGTGCAGGTCTTCTTTGATGTGAGGATTGGAGACCAAGATGTTGGCCGAATTGTGATTGGCCTGTTTGGAAAAGTTGTGCCCAAGACCGTGGAAAATTTTGTCACTCTGGCAACAGGAGAGGTGTGTCTCAGTTTATTTCCTTTAACTGTTCACCAACTTGGATCTTCCTTCTTTTAATCCAAGTATAAAGATATCTGCTGGGAAAATAAGAATTAATAGTTGAGGTGAACCTGTGACATGATATTTTATTTATTTTCCTATAAAATCTGTATTTATAAAATATTAGGCTTCGAGAAATTGAGGGAAACAATTATTAAGTGAAAATGCAGATTGCCCTCTTTTTTTTTTTTTTTACTTATTCACTTTAATACCTTATTCCATGGTTTCTTGCTTCCTACATAGTTCCTTACTGCCATAGATGATGATTATTATTGATCAGCTAATGATAAATTTTTATTGGTAAATCACTGCTGGGACCTAATCGAATTCTGTAGATATTTTGTTTAAATTTTCTCATTTTGTCATTTCCAGATAAACACTGGGGTTTATCTTTCAGTGTGGGTTATATCTACTTATATATTCAATTGAAATAATCTCTTTAGAAAGGATATGGATATAAAGGAAGCAAATTTCATCGTGTCATCAAAGATTTCATGATTCAAGGAGGAGACTTCACCGCTGGAGATGGCACTGGCGGTAATATCACCTCTTGCATTTCTCCTTTTCCCTCTTACCAGATTGAACCTAAGATTAAGCCGTATGTTAACCCAGATTGAGTTCCCAGATTTAAGGAACAAAGTCATAAAGACAACTAATTATTTAAGAGGGATAGAGTTTTGGGGTTCTTATCTACCAGAATCTTGGTAGGTACCAATAAGTGAGGCTTCTTAATTTTAAATGGTGTTGTTTTGGTGTTCATTGCCTTTTCATAGTGGAGATACTTTAATTTGGTAGAATATTTTGTAGTCATTAAAATGCTAGACTACTAGTTTATAGCAATACAGAAGATTTGTACACTGGGAAGGCAGCTAAAATGTGGATGTTAGAGGAGAAGGACGGGGGGTGGGTCTCATGCGGAATGGCAAGACTAGTGTTTAAGTGACAGGATTACAGGTGAACTCCCCCAATGTCAAAGTGTCTTTCATTTTGTTGTCAGCCTTTTCAATTAAAAAAAAAAAAAAAAACTGAAAAGTAATAGTTGCATTGTCAAAATTCTAATATAAACATACAATTCCAGTTGATTGAATGGCTTCTTACATACAAAGTTAGAGTTCCATAAAGTATAAACAGTTAATCCCCTCACTGAGGATTGTAACTGTACTGAGTTCCTTGGACTCTTTTCCCTCAGAAATGCGGTAAGCTCTTTCCCTGAGCACACACTGCATATGTAACTACCCAGACTTTACATTTACTTCAGGTTTAAGATTTCTAATTCAGCAAGTACTGGTTTTGGAGGATATTAGATTGCTAACTTATTAAAGACACACCTAGGCCATTTTTAAGCACTTTTTACATTTTATGTTTATTGTAATGATTTAATTTACAAGAAAAATTGTTAGTTGCCGTTGAGTCAGTTCTAACTCATGATGACCCCATGTGTGCAGAGCAGAACTGCTCCATAGGATTTTCAAGGCTGTGACCTTTCGGAAACAGAAAGCTGGCTTCTGAGGTACGTCTAGATGGGTTCCAATGCCAACCTTGCAGTTAGCAGTCCAGCTGTTAACCGTTGCCCTCTGCAGGGACTCCTGTAATAAAAATATTGTTGTTGTGTGCTGGGGAGTCAAATCCAACTTACAGCGACCCTATAGGACAGAGTAGAACTGCCCCATAGGGTTCCCGAGGTTGATATCTTTATGGAAACAGACTCCCATGTCTTTATCCCAAGCAGTGGCTGGTGGATTTGAACCTCCCACCTTTCAGTTAGCAGCCGAGTGCTTTAACCACATGCCTTATAACAAAAATAGCTATCATTAAATGCTTCAATTTGCCAGGCACTTTGTGAGATTACTTTTAGTTCATACAAAAATATAGAGGGGTGTGGAATAGAGCAGAGAAATGTATTCAGGTTATTCCAGCTAATGGGGTTTACTGAGGATGCTCAGGGAAGCAGCCCCAGCTGCACAGCCAGGTCTCACAGGAAAACCCTGCAGCTCTACTACCTGTCCCCTTGGTACCAGCATCCCACCTTCGTAACCTGGTGCTTAGCAGAAATGGTGTCTGAGCTTTCTCTGTCCTCTTTTCTGCTATTCTCTCTTTCTCTCCCTTTCCTGCCCTGTGTATCTTGAGTTAAAATTGTCTGAGTTTTGGAGAGAGGACCTTTTTGGGTTATTTGCATGTAGCCTAGCCACACTGTGGAGCACAGCGCATCTGCCAGTCTACCTCCTGTGTCACTGACCAACCTGATATAAATTGCCTGCCTTTAGTATCCACTTCTGGTCCCTCCAGCTGAGTCAGGTTTTTGCGGTTAGCAACTAATGGGTAAGGAGCCCCACAGAAGGGGACCGGTATGATGGGCTATCTGAGGTGCTTGAAAGGGGGGCAGATACCTCTCATGCTCTCTACTGTTGTTTTATGGGAAAATGTATTCCCCTTTACCTGCTGCTTTGCTAGATCTGCAGACAAATACCTCCCTTGGTTCTTCTGTTCAAGGTTGGATCACTCAGGGTTCCCAATTGTCATCACCTTCTGTGTGAAGTCATTATTCCTAGTAACTTTCAGACTAGCCGCTGTTGCTTTTAGTGCTGAGGCAGGAAAGAGCACCAGCTTCAGAGTCAGGAAATCAGATGTTCACATTCTGCTCTGGTATTTTTAAGTATTGTATCCTGTGTTCTCATTGCAAAATGGGGTTGACAGTGCCCATTCTATAGGGTTGTCGTGCAAATTAGCTAAAGGTGTATATTAAGTGCTTGGTGTACCCTGCTGGGTGTGGAGGTAGGACTGGCCCATCACACCTGAACTCAGCACACCTCCAGGATAAGTGACCTACACCCCAGGACGGAGACTGAGCCACCAGGATGGCTCACCCACCTTTCCATCTGGCTTTAGGATGTCATCTTGGACTTCAGTTCCTTCTCATTTCAGAGTAAAATCATTGACCCACATGGTCAAGGCTTGGCCCTTGTTTTGAGGGCAGAGGGTATCCTGCTACCATGTGCCATATGTAAGGCCTTTTATTTGTTTCAGATCCTGGTGCCCTGCTTCATTAAGGAGTTAATTTATCCCCTCCTTCATACCGCCTCATTTTTTCCTATTTTTCCCCATCCCCACCTCCTACAGGGTTCTTTTAACAGATTCCACTAAAGCCTATGTTTGCCTTTGAAAAGTCTATGTTCATTTGACATCTCTTGACTCTCTTCCTTCTTCTTTGGTTTTACCCAGGTGTTAGCATTTATGGTGAGACGTTTCCAGATGAGAACTTCAAGCTGAAACATTATGGCATTGGGTGGGTCAGCATGGCAAATGCTGGGCCTGACACCAATGGCTCTCAGTTCTTTATCACCTTGACCAAGACCTCCTGGTTGGATGGAAAACATGTGGTATTTGGAAAAGTCATTGATGGGATGGTAACTTGATTTTTTTTTCCCTCTCTTTCTAAGCATTATATGTATCTTAACCTTAAAATGTACTTGCTAGAAATCCATTATTATACCTAACTGGCCTCTTCAAAGGTGAATAAATTGTATATGGTATGGTAAATTATATATGGCATTTTTATGTGTGTGTGTGTGTGTGTGTTTAATTGTTAGGATTGCTGGAGCAGGAGTTAGGGACTCAGCATGGAGAAGTTGAGTACGTAAGTTATCTCACTACTTGATTTAAGTGAAAAGCCCTTTCAGATGTAACCAGATAAAGCCAGAGCCTCATGTGGTTCAGTCCAAACTCAAGTCACATTCAAAGACATGTAATCTAGCAACCAGAAACTATTGAAGATAATTCATATCTATGTTGGCATATCTCTAAGAATATTAAAGGAGCCCAATTCATAACCCAAAGGAATATTCCTTAAAATTCTCATTCCTTTTCACTCTCAACATTTTTCCTCCTTAGTAACTGCCCAAAGTAGCTCTCTGAGCCTCTAAACTGACAACTGTAAAGTCTACCCAACCCAAGCCTGGACTGTCCTTGACTACCTTGCCCTGTCAAATTTCATTTTGTTTTATTTTTATGTGATTTATTTTGCCTCCCTCATCCAAACATAAATAAACTAATTTTTCTCCTTATAATTCTTCAACAACTTCTACTTGCTGTTCTGATTCTACCCAACAAAAAGCCAGGAACTGAGGTGGCAGATTCAGAACCTCCTTTACAAGGCAAGGTAGGATTCAGACTGAGCCATCAAAAATTGAATTCTCTTTAGCAAGTGGAATGAGAGAAATGGAGCTACCACCTATCACTTAATATCTCTTTATATCCCATCACAAAACAGACATACCCATACTCTATGAGCCATAACTGTCCTCAGAAGAATCTATTCTTAAATAAAAACAAATGCCAGCATCCTCAAGTCTCTTACTGAACTTTGCTTTTGAAATGAGTTAAAGGTGGGCATGCATGTATTAAATCATTCTGGGTTCTGGACCATTGGGCATAACCAGGTTTTAAATAGTTTGAATGTAAATGAATTAATTCATTCATTTTACAGCACTGTGCTATGCTCTAAGAAGAATCAAGAGTACAAGTTTTTTATTTTCCTCTTCTGGTTATGGTTTTACGTCTTCTAATCCTCTAAATCTTACATGTTTTATTGTCCTTCCTGTGTGAACTTCCTTCCACCAATGGATATGCATCCAAGGAGAACTACTGCCTGGTTGAAGAGGAACAGTTCTTACCCTTTAATGGGTCAAAGGCTCTTTTAAGAAATTAATGAAAACTATAGACTTTGTCTTAAGAAAAAAAAAGTGTGTGCGTGTATGTGTGTATGTTTCATAGTTACAAGGAGTTTAAAGAATCTTCTGAATTCTTCCCCTTGATCTTCCACAGATGATCAGGGTTGCTTTCTAACACTACAGTTGTCTGGGCCTCCCCTCAGACATACCAAATTAGAACCTCTAGACGTGGGCCCACAGATAGGCATTTTTTAAAAAGCACCACAGCTAATTCAAATGTGTAGCCACTACTTTAGGTGCACACACACACACACAACCTATGTAGAAATATACATCATTATTAGAAGAACCTTGTCCTTTGTCCTAAATTAACCTGAGTCCAGCCAGAGACTGAATTAGTGGGTATGCCCAAGGAAACCCTGGTGGCGTAGTGGTTAAGTGCTACGGCTGCTAACCAAAGGGTCAACAGTTCAAATCCGCCAGGCGCTCCTTGGAAACTCTATGGGGCAATTCTACTCTGTCCTATAGGGTCGCTATGAGTCGGAATCGACTCGAGGGCACTGGGTTTGGTTTTTCTTTTTTGGTATGCCCAAGGCACTCAGATGCTGTGTTGCTATGTTTGCCTCAGCCCTGTTTGGGAAAACCATCAAAAGCCTACTTTTTTAGACTGATCAATTCTCCCTCACTCTGTGTGAAATACAAAGCAGTATATGGGCTTCTAAAATCCTCCAGAGTACAGAAAGGGGCCTTTACTATGCTGTGGGTTTGGGGTTACATTAGTATTGGGCTCAACTTGTTATAGGCTGGAGCTGAAATGGACTCAGATTCCATTATTAACCCTTACACTGAGTTGTAACAGTTGAGCAGAAATACCTTGTATTACAACTAGGTCTGTATACAAAAATTTAAATTTTTTTTAGAATGTTAAAAAAAAAAACATTGCCATTGAGTCAATTCCGACTCATAGTGATCCTATAGGACAGAGTAGAACTGCCCCATAGAGTTTCCAAGGAGTGCCTGGTGGATTTGAACTGCTGACCTTTTGGTTAGCAGGCATAGCTCTTAAGCACTATGCCATCAGGTTTTCCTTTTGGGAATATAAACTGCTTATAAAAAAAAGGAGTAAGGAAATATACCTGTATGTTCTCTGAATAGCAAGGTAATGGGGATTTTATTCTACTATACATATATTTTCTGAACGTTCTAAGTTTCTCACAGTTAGCTTGCATGGTTTTTGTAGTCATAAGAAAACTTATTTCACACCTGGGCTTTCTGACTTGACATTGATTTTACCTTTCAATTGCCGTAGCTGCTGGTCAGAGTTGAACCATATGTCTTCTCTTTTCTCACCAGACAGTGGTACACTCCATAGAACTTCAAGCAACTGATGGGCACGACCGTCCACTCACTGACTGCTGGATCGTCAACAGTGGCAAGATAGACGTGAAAACACCCTTTGTGGTTGAAGTCAATGACTGGTGACACAGCTGTGGCCTGGCAGGTGTGGGAGTGGATCCTCTGATTCTTCAAAGTTACTACTTTGCTTTGTTTTTCTACTTTCTTTTCATTTTCCACCCCACATCACAGGAAAGTTATAAAAACCAACCACTGAAAGCTGGGGTTGCAATGAATTTTAGTAAATCACTTGTTTAGAGGCTTTGTACTTAAAGGACATATCCCCTCCCCCAACGGTGCTATTTTTAAAGTAGAAAACTTTGTATTGACAATTTCTTTTTAAAAACACTGTCATTATTTTGCTGAATTCATTGTAATTCCTATATTGGGCCATCCTGAAGACCTGTCTGAAAAAGATGAGGACATGAAGTTTATTATTTTGCATTCAAACAACTTTTCAGAGAAAGGGAAATTTGATTAATATAATCTGATACATATCATGGGAATTTTTATCTGATAGAAGGTACTTTGGTGCTCTCTATATTAAATACTTTTTATACGGATCAAGTGTTTTTGCAAGACTCGTTTTTTAATTTAAAATGCTTTTACAAATTAATGTACAAAAATGAACACGCTCTAATGTTAACAATTGACAGATTAAAGAGAGTTTTATAAATCAAAATACTAACACAATTGGATAATTTGGAATAGCAATGTGCAGAAACTATGTCCATTCCTATCTCAAATATATAAGCTGATTATCTGCCAATTTTTACTCAGTGTAACATCTTTAGAAATTTCCCTTGAGGCCAGCTGCAATAGTAAGGAATTTTTTTCTCATTTACATAATGGAGGTTAAGACTTGGGCTGTACTTAAACTAGATAACCAAACCCACTGCCATCAATTCCGACTCATAAGGACCCAAAAAACAGAGCAGATCTGCCCCAATAGGGTTTCCAACAAGCAGCTGATAGATTCAAACTGCCAACCTTTTAGTTAGCAGCTGTAGCTCACTGTAGCTCTTAACTACTGAGTCACCAGTGCTCCTTAAACTAGATAAAAAAAAAAAAAAAAAGAAGGTAAAATCCTACTGTAGACTTGTAACGTACCTGGCTGTAACAGAGTGTATTTTGAACTCTGTTCAAATGGTAAGTCCCTGGGGCACAGTTAAGAGCTCAACTACTAACTGTAAGGTTGGTGGTTCAAGTCTACCCAGAGGTGCCTTGGAGGAAAGGCCTGGCAGTCTACTTCTGAAAGATCATATCCATTGAAAACCTATGGAGTGCAGTTCTACTCCAAAATACACTAGATCTTCATGAGTCAGAATCAATTCAACAGCAACTGATTGGTTTTTTGTTTTGCTTTTATCTGACAGAAAATTGTCCATTGCTTCTCCCCAAGGAAGGCATGCAATGAGGCTTTAAAAAGAATCCATCTCTTGAGGTGTGCTCTAAGAAAACTACCTCAGTGAGAGATGAAATGGACATTCTTGCTGCTGATGGGAGTGTAAATTGCTATAGCCCTCTTGGAGAGCAGCTTGTTAATTTTTCCAGGATTGGGCAGCATTTCATTTCTTTGTGCATGTTTCAAGAGTATCAAACATTCACTTCCTGTAAACTTTCCTACCCCTGGGAATTTACTTTAGAAAGTGATCTAAAATTGCTGTGAACATCCATTGCTTTGACCAGCCCAGCATCCAGTCCTCCTGGTTCTGGTAATGGTCATCAATTTTCTGATTTTTTCTTTGAGAAATCATACCACAAGGACACCAGTTCTTGTCCATAGGGTAGTCTGACTCTAGGGATGAGTACTCAACTAGCCTGGCAAACTCATTCATTAAATCATTTGCTAAATATTTATGGTATACTAGATATCGCTGCAAACAGCATCAGCTCTCATGGTTCCTGTGGGAGAGCAAATAATATAAACCACATGAACATATGATAGAATATCAGGCGGTGATAAATTTGTGAAGAAAAATACAGCAAGGAGGGAGGGTCGTGAAGGGTGGTCAGGAAAGACCTCTGAGTGGGGACTGAATGAAGTGAGGGAGCAGCAAGACTTGGGGATGTTGGGAGAAGAGCAGAGGGGACAAGAGCAGTGGCCCTCAGTGGCTGGATGGGTCCAAAAAACAGCAAGGAGTCCAGGTGGTGCAGAGTGAGGGGGGAAGTAAAATGAGAGAGGGAGCAAGGCTGTCCTGTAGGCCACCTGGCTCCAGTGATTGTTGGGGATGTGTGTTTGCCCCCAGTTGTGTTAATTAAAGAGCCTTAATCGTGGGACTTCTGCTGGAAGTTTTGGGAAGGACCAGCTGTCTTTCTGCTGGGAGGATGTAAAGGAACAGGCCTGAGCTGGAAACCACCTCAGAGGGAAGCTGGTCCAGGAGATGGAAAGGCAGATTTCTTAAGACATCATTTGGCCCCTGCATCCAGCCATGCCTGAACCAATCTCCATCCCTCACTTTTCAATTACTCAAGCCAATACGTTACCTTTTTTAAGACAGGATGAATTCATTTCCTGTGACTTGTATTTTTTTTGTAATCTAAAATCTTCATTCAATACAGAAATATTGAAAAATCCTTTATGTGTTAAGATAAAGATTGAAGAAATTTTTATAATAGCAAAACCCAGGAAGCAACTCGAATGCCCCAAAATGACTGTAAAGCATACATCCTGTAATAGAATAATGTGCATTCATTAAGACTAATGCTACAAAACTTAAGCGTAACATGTAAAAATGATTGTTTTAAATTATAAAATAGAAATTGTGAATGCAGCATGATATCAATTATGTAAATAAATTTTCATAAAGTAAATGCAAATTCATATAAAGCAAATGCAAATGGTGTTTTAAAAAAATATGTTTCACTTTTTTTTAGTTATCTAAGTTTTCTCTAGGGTGCATTTCTTTTTAATAATTAGAAAAAGAGGGGTGGGGCCCAGATGGTGGAGTAGACAGACACTTCTGGTGAACCCTCTTACAACAAAGACCTGAAAAAAGAAGTGAAAAGATTACATTTATGGCAAGCTAGAAGCCCTGACCATCAAAGGCAAAGTTAGAAAACGGACTGAGTGGTAGGCGGAGGGAGAGACGGTTCAGAAGCGGAGAGGAGTTGCCAGACCTGAATCGCTAGAAAGCCTCAGGCACCATTCCCAGGAGCAGCTGCAGAGGGCTGGTGGTAGCATTTGGCCACAGTTTCCTCAGGGAGAAACATCCAGCTGCACAGCCTACTCACACCTCCAGAACCAGAGAAGAATGGCGCTCTAGGCAAAAGCTAAGTACTTGTGTATATTTTACTGCGCCCCCCACCCTGAAGCCAACTTCAATGGCTTTTGATGTCCCTGGGCCTGAGATAGGTCCTGTTGCGCGCTCTGAGCCATTCTACCGGCCTTGGAGGAGGAATAAACTCACAATTAGGGAAAAGATAATCTGCAAGCTCCACTAACCTGGGGAACTCAGGACAGAAGTTGCTCCTGTCAGGCATAAATGGTCCATGGACTTTGAATACATTTCCTCCCTGCATAGACCTGTGTGGGTCCATTTCAGGAGAACAGACCCTTGTTGACAGACTGCAACTGTTACAGCTGTGCGGTGGAAAGGTGCGTATTTGATGTTTGACACCACTTTGCCTATTAAACAGGGTCCTCACCTATCCACATCAGGGCCCTAAGGACTAATGGCTCCACTCAGGTCACCCAGCCACCTGTGACTGGGGTCCGAGGATAACTGGTACCTTCCAGTCCTTAAAACCAAAAGCATTGGGTGCCCAAGGTCTGCATGCAGAACCCACCCACCTGTGCGCTCTAGGGAACAGGGATGCGCTTTCCTCACAGACACTCAGGAGATGGTTGTCAGCCCCTTGCCTTGTTCAGAGCATGATCCCCTGCTGCAACCACATACCAGTACCTACACCAGCGCCCCCTGCCCCCCTAAGACTGTAGGACAGTACCTGTGCCACACACTTGATGACCAACTACCTGGACACCTGAGCTGAATCCATACAAGAAACGTGAATGGACTCCTAGGCTCATATACCTGGTAACAGCTCTAGCCATCTGCTGACAGAACGTTAGAGCTTCAAAGGTGAAAATAATCAAGGTAGCTCACTCAAGCAACCTATTTAGGCATATCAAAACAAAACAAAGCAAGAAGTTAGGACACAGTAAGCAAACATAACATAAACTAATACAATAACTTGTAGATGGCTCGGAGACAACAGTCAATATGAAATTACATAGAGAAGTAGACCATGATCACTTCAACCAGCTCTCAGAACAAAGAATCAAGGGATCTTCTGGATAAAGGAATTACCTGATGCAGAATACAAAATATTAATACACAGAACCCTTCAAGACATCAGGAATGACAGCAGGCAATATGCAGAACAAGCCAAGGAACACACAGATAAAGCAGTTGAAGAAATTAAAAAGGTTATTCAGGAACATAATGAAAAATTTAATAAGCTGCAAGAATCCATGGAGAGACAGCAATCAAAAATTCCGAAGATTAACAATAAAATTACAGAATTAGACAACTCAATAGAAAGTCAGAGGAGCAGAATTGAGGAAGTGGAAGGCAGAATTTGTGAGACTGAAGATAAAGCACTTGCCACCAATATACTTGAAAAAAAATCAGATAAAAGAATGTATAAAAATGAAGAAACCTTAAGAATCATGTGGGACTCTATCAAGACAAATAACCTACAAGTGATTGGAGTACCAGAACAGGGAGGGATAACAGAAAATACAGATAGAATTGTTGAAGATTTGCTGGCAGAAAACTTCCCTGATTCGTGAAAGATGAGAAGAAATGTATCCAAGATGCTCCTTGAACTCAGCATGAAGTAGATCTTAAAAGAAAGTCATCAAGACATATTATAATCAAACCTGCCAAAACCAAAGATAAAGAGAATTTTAAGAGCAGTAGGGATAAACGAAAAGTCACCTACAAAGGAGAGTCAATAAGAATAAGCTTGGACTACTCAGCAGAAACCATGCAGGCAAGAAGACAATGGGATGACTTATATAAAGCATTGAAGGAAAAGCAAATGCCAGCCAAGAATCATATATCCAGCAAAACTGTCTCTCAAATATGAAGGCAAAATTAGGACGTTTCCAGATAAACAGAAGTTTAGAGAATTCGTAAAAAATCAAAACTATAAAAAATACTAAAGGGAGTTCTCTGGTTAGAAAATCAATAATATCAGCTATCAACCCAAGACTAGAACAGTGGACAGAGCAATCAGATGTCAACCCAGATAGGGAAATCACAAAAGTTAATCAAGATTTAGGAAAAAAAAAAGCTCAAAACAGGGAAACAGCAATGTCATTATGTAAAAGAAGACAACATCAAAACAATAAATAGGGACTAAGAAATGTAGTCATGATCTTTCATATGGAGAGGAAGACAAGGCAATGTAAAGAAATAAAATTTAGGTTTAAACTTAGAAAACTATGGGTAAATATCAAGGTAACCACAAAGGAGACTAACAATCCTACTCATCAAAATAAAATACAGGAAAAAAAATAGAGACTCAGCAGAAACAAAACCAAATGCAATGAATAAGAGGAAAAGACAATATATAAAGATAAGCTACTCAGCACAAAAAATTAAGTGGGAAAAAGAAACCGTCAACCACACACAAAAAAAGACATCAAAATGACAGCACCAAACTCATAAAAAAAACATACCTATCCATAATTACACTGAATGTAAACGGACTAAATGCAGCAATAAAGAGACAGAGAGTGGCAGCAGGGATAAAAAAAACACGATCCGTCTATATGCTGCCTACAAGAGACACACCTTAGACTTAGAGATGCAAACAAACTAAAACTCAAAGGATGGAAAAAAATATATCAAGTAAACAACAACCAAAAAAGAGCAGGAATGGCAGTATTAACTTCTGACAAAACAGACTTTAAAGTTAAATCCATCATAAAGGACAAGGAGGGACACTATATAATGATTAAAGGGACGATATATCAGGAGGATATAACCATATCAAATATTTATACACCCAATCACAGGGCTGCAAGATACATAAAACAAACCCTAACAGCACTGAAAAGTGAGATAGACAACTCTACAATAATAGTGGGAAGCTTCAACACACCACTTTCAGTGAAGGACAGGACATCCAGAAAGAAGGTCAATAAAGACACAGAAGATCTAAATGCCACAATCAACCAACTTGATCTCACAGACACATACAGAACACTCCACCCAACAGCAACGAAGTAGACTTTCTTTTCTAGTGCACATGGAAATAGACTACATATTAGGTCATAAAGCAAACCTTAGCAGAATCCAAAACATCGAAATATTACAAAGCATCTTCTCTGACCATAAGGCCATAAAAGTAGAAATCAACAACAGAAAAAGCAGGGAAAAGAAATCAAATACTTGGAAACTGAACAATACCATGATCAAAAACGACTGGGTTATAGAAGACACTAAGGATGGAATAAAGAAATTCATAGAATCCAATGAGAACGAAAACACTTCCTATGAGAACCTTTGGGACACAGCAAAAGCGGTGCTCAGAGGCCAACTGATATCGGTAAATGCACACACACAAAAAGAAGAAAGGGCCAAAATCAAAGAATTATCCCTACAACTTGAACAAATAGAAAGAGAGCAACAAAAGAAACTCTCAGTCACCAGAAGAAAGCAAATAACAAAAATTAGAGCAGAATTAAATGAAATAGAAAACAGAAAAACAATTGAAAGAGTTAACAAAGCCAAAAACTGGTTCTTTGAAAAAATTAACAGATTTGATAAGCCAACTGGTCAAACTGACAAAAGAAAAACAGGAGAGGAAGCAAATAACCCGAATACGAAATGAGACGGGTGATATTACAACAGACTCAACTGAAATTAAAAGAATCAAATCAGATTACTATGAAAAACTATACTCAAATTTGAAAACCTAGAAGAAATGGATGAATTCCTAGAAAAACACTACCTACCTAAACCAACACAAATAGAGGTAGAACAACTAAATAGACCCATAACAAAAGAAGGGATTGAAAAGGTAATCAGAAAAACTCCCAACCAAAAAAAAAGCCCTGGCCCGGACGGCTTCACTGCAAAGTTCTACCAAACTTTCAGAGAAGAGTTAACACCACTACTACTAAAGGTATTTCAGAGCATAGAAAAAGACAGAATACCCCCAAACTCATTCTATGAAGCCACCATATCCCTGATACCAAAACCAGGTAAAGAGACGACAAAATAAAGAGAAAATTACAGACCTATATCCCTTATGAACTTAGATGCAAAAATCCTCAACAAAATTCTAGCCAATAGAATTCAACAACATATCAAAAAAATCATTCACCATGATCAAGTGGGATTCATACCAGGTACACAGGGATGGTTCAACATTAGAAAAACATTTAATGTAATCCACCATATAAAAAAAACAAGAACCACATAATCTTATCAATTGATGCAGAAAAGGCATTTGACACCTATTCATGATAAAAACTCTCAGCAAAATAGAAACAGAAGAAAAATTCCTCAGCATAACAGAGAGCATTTATACAAAGCCAACAGCCAACATAATCCTAAATGGAGAGATTCTGAAACCATTTCACTTGAGAACAGCAACCAGACAAGGATGCCCTTTATCACCACTCTTATTCAACATTGTGCTGGAAGTCCTGGCCAGAGCAATTAGGCTAGATAAAGAAATAAAGGGCATCCAGATTGGTAAGGAAGAAGTAAAAGTATCTCTATTTGCAGATGACATGATCTTATACACAGAATACCCTAAAGAATCTTCAAGAAAACTACTGAAACTAATAGAAAAGTTCAGCAGAGTATCGGGATACAAGATAAACATACAAAAATCAGTTGGATTCCTCTACACTAACAAAAAGAACATTGAAGAGGAAATCACCAAATAATACCATTTAAAGTAGCCCCCAAGAAGATAAAGTACTTAGGAATAAATCTTACCAGGGACGTAAAAGATTTATACAAAGAAAACTACAAAACAGTTCAGCAAGAAACCAAAAGAGACCTACATAAGTGGAAAAACATACCTTGCTCATGGATCGGAAGACTGAACATTGTAAAAATGTCTGTTCTACCAAAAGTGATCTATAGATCTAATGCAATTCCGATGCACGTTGCAACGATGTTTTTTAATGAGATGGAGGAACAAATCACCAATTTCATATGGAAGGGAAAGAGGCCCCGGATAAGTAAAGCATTACTGAAAAAGAACAAACTGGGAGGCCTCGCTCTACCTGATTTTAGAACCTATTATACCACCACAGTAGTCAAAACATCCTGGTACTGGTACAACAACAGATACATAGACCAATGGAACAGAATTGAGAATCCAGACATAAATCCATCCACATATGAGCAGTTGATATTTGACAAAGGCCCAAAGTCAGTTAAATGGGGAGAAGACAGTCTCTTTAACAAATGCTGCTGGCATAACTGGATATCCATCTGCAAAAAATGAAACAAGACCCATACCTCACACCATGCACAAAAATCAACTGAAGATGGAACAAAGACCTAAATATAAAATCTAAAACGATAAAGATCATGGAAGAAAAAATAGGGACAACGCCAGGAGCCCTAATACATGGCATAAACAGTATACAAAATATTACTAACAATGCAGAAGAGAAACCACATAACTGGGAGCTCCTAAAAATCAAACACCTATGCTCATCCAAAGACTTCACCAAAATAGTAAAAAGATTACCTACAGACCCAGAAAAAGTTTTTAGCTGTGACATTTCTGATCAGCGCCTGATCTCTAAAATCTACATGATGCTGCAAAAACTCAGCTACAAAAAGACAAATAACCCAATTAAAAAATGGGCAAAGGATATGAACAGGCACTTCACTAAAGAAGACATTCAGGTAGCTAACAGATACATGAGGAAATGCTCACAATTATTAGCCAGAGAGAAATGCAAACCAAAACTACAATTAGTTTCCATCTCATGCCAACAAGCTGGCATTAATCCAAAAAACACAAAATAATAAATGTTGGAGAGATTAGAACACTTATACACCGCTGGTGAGAATGTAAAACGGTAGAACCACTTTGGAAATCGATTTGGCACTTCCTTAAAAGACTAGAAATAGAACTACCATATGATCCAGCAATCCCACTCCTTGGAATATATCCTAGAGAAATAACAGCCTTTACAGGAACAGATAGATATATGCACACCCATGTTCACTGCAGCACTGTTTACAATAGCAAAAAGATGGAAGCAACCAAGATGCCCATCAACAGATGAATGGATAAATAAATTATGGTATATTCACACAATAGAATACTACACATCAATAAAGAACAATGATGAATTCGTGAAACATTTCATAACATGAAGGATTCTGGAAGGCATTATGCTGAGTGAAATTAGTCAGTTGCAAAAGGACAAATATTGTACGAGACCACTATTATAAGAACTCCAGAAATAGTTTAAACAGAGAAGAAAATATTCTTTGATGGTTATGCAAGCAGGGAGGGAGGGAAGGAGGGAGAGGGGTTTTCACTAATTAGTAGATAAGAACTATTTTAGGTGAAGGGAAAGACAACACACAATACAGGAGAGGTCAGCACAACTGGACTAAACCAAAAGCAAAGAAGTTTCCTGAGTAAATTGAATGCTTCGAAGGGCAGCACAGCAGGGGTGGGGGTTTGGGGACCATGGTTTCAGGGGACATCTAAGTCAATTGCCATAATAAAATCTATTAAGAAAATATTCTGCATCCCACTTTGGAGAGTGACATCTGGGGTCTTAAATGCTAGGAAGCGGCCATCTAAGATACATCAATTGGTCTCAACCCACCTGGAGCAAAGGAGAATGAAGAACACCAAAGACACAAGGTAATTATGAGCCCAAAAGACAGAAAGGGGCACATAAACCAGAGGCTACATCAGCCTGAGACCAGAAGAACTAGATGGTGCCTGGCTACAACCGATGACTGCCCTGACTGGCAACAGAACAGAGAACCCCTGAGGGAGCAGGAGAGCAGTGGGATGCATACCCCAGATTCTTGTAAATAGAGCAGGCTTAATGGTCCAACTGAGACTAGAAGGACCCCAGAGGTCATGGTCCCCAGACCTTCTGTTAGCCAAAGACAGGAATCATTCCCAAAGCCAACTCTTCAGATAGGGATTGGACTGGACTATGGGTTAGAAAATGATACTGGCAGAGTGAGCTCCTTGGATCAAGTAGACACATGAGACTATGCAGGCATCACCTGTCTGGAGAAGAGATGAGAGGGGAGAGGGGGGCAGAAGCCGGTGGAAAGGACATGAAAATAGACAGTGGAGGGAAGGAGTGTGCTGTCTCACTAAAAAACTACTGCTGTCGAGTCGATTCTGACTCATAGTGACCCTAGAGGACAGAGTAGAACTGCCCCATAGAGTTTCGAAGGAGCGCCTGGTGGATTCGAACTACTGATCTTTTGGTTAGCAGCCGTAGCACTTAAGCACTAAGCCATCAGGGTTTCCCAGGAGTATATAAAAAAAATACAGCAAGGTGTATATGAATTTTTGTATGAGACACTGACTTGGTTTGTAAACTTTCACTTAAAGCACATTAAAAAAGAAAAAAAAAAACTTAAAGTTAACAGGAAATTGAAAACAAGTTATCTCTTACCATATAAAACTGTTTTAAGTCTCAAATATCAGAGAGCACATAAAACCAAAAAACCAAACCCAGTGCCATCGAGTCGATTCAACTCATAGTGACCCCATAGGACAGAGTAGAACTGCCCCGTAGAGTTTCCAAGGAGCGCCTGACGGACTCAAACTGCCAACCCCTTGGTTAGCAGCCGTAGCACTTAACCACTATGCCACCAGGGTTTCTGAGAACACATAAGCCATTGTTATTCCCCATGCAGAAGTCCCTGGGTGGCATGAATGGCTAAGCACTAGACTACTAGCTGAATCAAATCCACCCACAGGTGCCTCAGAAGACATGCCTTGCAATTTGCTTCTGAAAGGTCACAGCCTTGAAAGTCCTGTGCCACACATGAGGTTGCCATCAGTCGGAATCAACTTGAGGGCAACTAACAACAACAATATCCCAGCATAAAGACATGTACTTCACACTGTATTTGCCATCCAGTTTTTTCCTTAGTGTAAGCATAAATGACATCTCTCTAGTGACAAAGCAAAAAAAAAAAAGTTCATTTTGGAAGTGCTGAAATTCTGATACCACTAGCTCCATATAGTAAATTATCTACTACCTGTACACCCTGATGACCAACAAGCTAATGATACCCTGCTAAGAGCAGTTTACTTCTGATACACAGAGGGCCAGCCTTCACACAGAAAACATCTGCAAACTGATGAAAATGAAAGTAGCACTGTTGCCTTTTATGGCCTATGCTTTCTGCAAAACGTTTTGAGAGAAATAGTTCACTATTTTGGCAATCGTGATGCTAAATGGACACATATGTAGCAATGTGTGTGCATGGAATCAGAGGAAAACTTACGTTGGACACCACTACCAAACCCAAGTTAATACAATTTAGTTTTGAATCACTTTAATAAACAATTTAAAACATTTTGATATCCTCAGCCATCATCATTTTTATTTTCTTATAAAAGTTATTTAGCGATTTTCTAGATCATCAAATAAGAACTCAGTAAAATTTATCCTTGGGTCAGATTAATTACAATGACACTTTTGGAATTATCAACTACATACTTCACTTCAGATGCATTTTTGGATTTTGAGCATAACTCATCAACCTCATTTCCCAGTTCAGTTGTTTTGAGTTACACAGAGACAAAAACATGGCAAGGCTTTTATAGCAGGAAAAGGATTTGTTTTCATTTTCCAACATTGTTATAATTCAGACAGCTGAAAAAATCTTTGATCTAGAAGGCTTGGGAATTCAAAGCCCCCTCAAGGCACTGTTTTTGTTTTTAGTTTTTTTTTTTTTTAATAAGGAAGAACAAAAACAGTGTTTGTAATGGAAAATTTTGGTGCCGTTAAGTACATAACAGCTTTTACCTAAGTCTAATTCATCTTGTGGATTTAAGATTTTGGCTAAGAGTAAGTTTTAGGTGTGATATTACTTGAGATTTGCTGGTGTTATGATACTCTTGAGTGGTAGAAAAACAACTGGCATTAATGTAGAATTAGGGTGACTAGCTACAGGAGTGATGTCAGAGAAAAAGAAAAAAAAAAAAAAGGTCCACAGAACAAATAGTAAGAAGTAAAACAAAACGTATTATAAAGTCCACAAATGGAATTTAATTCCATCCCTAGTTAGATCAGAATGCCTGGGGAGCATAAATTTAGAGAGGACTCAATATGTCAATATTCCTTCTACTACCTACACTGTAAGTTTTATTGAGAGATAAGTTTCCATGTCTATTAATAGATGTTTCAGAGGGTGTGAAGGACTCTCTTCCTGAAGCACACTGGCCTTTAAAGTGCTATTAAAACTATAGCCACCTTCTGCCCTGCTGTCACATTGTTATTAGGTGCCGTTGAGTCTGTTACGACGCACAGCCACCCTATGCTCAACGGAACGAGACACCACCTGGTCCTGCATCATCCTCACAGTTGTTGCTATGTTTGAGTCCATTGTTGCAGCCACCGTGTCAATCCACCTTGATGAGGGTCTTCCTCTTTTTCCATGACCCTCTATTTTACCAAGCATGATGTCCTTCTCCAGGGACTAGTCCCTCCTGATAACATGTCCAAAGTGCATGAGACAAAGTCTCACCACCCTCACTTCTAAGGAGCATTCTGGCTGTACTTCTTCCAGGACAGATTTGTTTGTTCTTCTGGCAGTTCATGGTATGGTATATTCAATATTCTTTGCCAACACCACAATTCAAATATATCAGTTCTTCTTTGGTCTTCCTTATTCATTGTCCAGTTTTCTCATGCCTCTGAGGTGACTGAAAATACTGTGGCTTGGGTCAGGGGCAATTTAGTCCTCAAAGAGACATCGTTGCTTTTTAATACTTTAAAGAGGTCTTTTGCAGCATATTTGCCCAATGGAATACATTGTTTAATTTCTTGACTGCTGCTTCCATGGGCATTGATTGTGGATCCAAGTAAAATGAAATTTTTGACAACTTCAATATTTTCTCTGTTTATCATAATGCCACTTATTTGTCCACTTGTGAGGATTGTTTTATGTTGAGTGTAATCCATGCTGAAGGCTGTGGTCCTTGATCTTCATCAGTAAGTGCTTCAAGTCCTCTTCACTTTCAGCAAGCAAGGTTGTGTCATCTGCATATCACAGGTTGTTAACGAGTCTTCCTCCAATCCTGATGCTGTGTTCTTCTTCATATAGTCCAGTTTCTTGGATTATTTGCTCAGCATATAGTCACCATCTGTCCTAGATGGTAAATATTATGCCCTATTAATTGGATAGAAAGGAGCTCTACTGGTACAATTGGTTAAGTGCTCTGCTGCTAACTGAAAGGTTGACAGTTGGAATCCACACAGTGGCTCTGCAGAAGAAAGACTTGGCAATATTTTCCTATTCAGATTACAGCCAAGAAAATCCTATGGGACAATTCTACTTTGTCACATGGGGTCACCCACCATGAGTTGCAATTGACTCAACGGCACCCAACAACAACATTTGGATAGATACCTCAATTTGAAAATTTTGAAACTTTTTTCCCCACTCAGTTGCAATAGATTGGTCTGCTTCCTGTGCTTCTTCTAGACTCGAAGGGCTACACTGTGACAGAACGTCATGAGGCAAAGAATGGGAATTGGTCACCCTCAACCAGAGAAATTCGAGGCTTCATTTAACCCTGTCGGCCTTGAAGCATAGCTCTCTTTTAAAGAATTCAGAGCTTTTGAATTGGCTCCAAATCTTGTAGAAGTTGCTCTCCCTGCCTGCAAGTCATCGTCCACCGCCACCCCCTCCCCACCTCCACAAACTCCTATCCCTGTTTCCAGCCTCTTAGCGATCCTTCGGGATGTAGTCTGTGGACTCCCTCAGGAAGCCTTCACTGGAACCTTCCACACACAGGGCTGTAACTCCTTATTTCTCGGTGTGTCTCCCTTCTCCTTCTTGGACTGGAAGCTCCTCTCAGGGTGAGGATTGGATCTTATTTCTAATCTACCCTAAAGGTTTCACACATAACTGATGTTTAGAATGAATGACCAAAAAGAACATGACATTACACTATGAGGCACTTAAATTTTCTTAAGACTATACCAAAAACTCATTGTCGTCAATTCTAACTTACAGCAACCCTATAAAAAACATTGACATTGTTAAACATTGACATTCATCTTTCAACTCTTTCTACTATATTCGAAGACTGACAGCTTTTAAAGAAAATACATTTTTCCTCTTATTTTCTGAGTTGAGGTTTGAAGGGCATGATAGATGCAGATTAGCAAAAATGAGGTGAGTGACAAAGAGTAAGAGGAAACACATGGGATGGTGACCTTTAAGTAGCAGTGTCTGTAATGGACGGCAGCTGGCTTGTGTGAAGTGTTAACACCTTGGTTGGGAATATGGCACATTGCCAGTAGGTGGTGGAGGTGCTGAGCTGAGCATTTTAGACTTGACTTCAGAGGTGATGAGGAACCACACTCTAGGGCCTTAGGTATTGTGGAAGTCATGGAATCTACTTTGGAAACCTTTACATTTGAACCCTTGTTAGACTACTCGTGTGGCCCTCCTGGGGTTCCATGAGAAGGCTGTGGCCAATCATACCGCTCACTCACCACCTGTAACTCAGCTGGGTAGCATGATACACTACTGAGGTCAAAGTCACAGGTTTGATCTCTGTGCTTTGCTTTGTTCCTGGCTATAGAGCATGTTCCTGAACCTGGTGAACAAGGCAAGAAGTAGGAGATGGCTCAGCACAAACCTATCACTGCAGTGGAAAAATGTGTGAACAGGAATTAGCCCAGTGCCTCCTGACCCCAAAGTACTGCTCAATAATGTTGGCTACTTATTATTCTCTCTCATCTTCAATTTCTTATTCAACAAAATAAGGACATGTTACAGGTTGAATATTGTCTCCCAAAAGATATGCTGAAGTTCTAACTCTAACTGTACATGTGAATGTGACTTTGTTTCAAAGTAGTCTTTCTTTGAAATTGCTCTCAGTTAACCAGGCCATACTGAAGTGGGGTGGGTCATAATCCCTCTGAATCGTATCTTATAAAAGGGGAGAACAGATAGAGTCATTTACAGAGGGAAGGCAACACGTGAAGATACATCTATAAAGGAACACCAAGGATAGCTGGCAGCCACCAAAAACCAGGAGAGAGGCAGGGAACAGTTTGTCTCTCAGGACCCTCATAACAAATCAACATGGCTAATACCCTAATTTGGACTTTTAGCTTCCAAAACTCTGAGAATATAAATGTCTGTTCCTTAAAGCCACCCATGTTGTGGTATTTTGTTATGGCAGTCCGAGGAAACTAAGGCTGGACACTAAAAACTATTTCAGAAAGTTATGAGAACTTAATGGCATAAAGCATGCAAAGCCTTAACTCAATATGTAGAACCCAGTACGGACTCAGTAAAAAAACAGTTGCGATGGAGTCGATTCAGACTCATGGTGACCCCATATGTGTCAGAGTGGAACTGTAGCTCCACACAGTTTTTAGTGGTTGGTTTTTCAGAAGTAGAGCACCAGGCCTTTCTTCTGAGGCACCTCGGGGTAGATTTGAACCACCAACCTTTTGGTTAGCAGCTGAAAGACCCCAGAGAAAGACCAAACCACGTGCCTTCAAGTTCATTCCAACTCATGGGGACCCCACAGGAGTATCTAAATGGCATAGAATATCAAAGCTGGGGACACTATTGATGTCACTGTGACTGCTGTTACAGAAATGAAGAAAGAAAATGGCTCACATTGGACAGATCAGATGTCCAAACATACTTTTAGGATACAAAACTTTTCTCTAGCAAATTATACTTTTTAAAATTATACACTGAATATTGAATAGGGTAACAAAACATTCACCATTTCAACCATTTTCATGATACGGTTCAGTGACATTAAATATGCTCATCTCTTTCAGCCATCACCATGAGCTATTGCTGAATTTTTCCATCACTCTCAACAGAAGCTCAGTGTGTAAATTACACTTTTAATGGCTTGATATATTTAGTGTACCTTCTTCCCTCTCACACAAAAATAAATGTTCTTTCATCATCATCATCAGAATCTTGTCTGTCACTACGTACCTACACAGACAGAAAACATAAGTGGTATAGAAATTGCAAGTTAGCATCTGCTATGTCCCTGGGTTCCTGCTGCTGAATTCAAAATCTGTAATTATCAAAGATGAAAACCAAAACAAAGCCAAGAATGAAAATGAAAATGCTCCCAAGGAGAGCAGAAAGAATTAGAGAATTAGCCTTAATCACTGAACTTTATATCTAACTCAATAAAAGGGAAAGACACTCTCTAGCCAATACAATGGCTAAAAACTCCAGAAAGCAAGGATTATGTTTTTATTCTTTAGGTGCCTAACACAATGCCTTAATCCAGTGGGGGAACTCAAAGCCATTTCATTGAATGAATGGTTAAATGAATATATGGCTTTCCCACTGTATATAGGGTATTGATTGAGACATCTACTCAACTTGTCAGACATCCTTGCTGCTCCTTCAAAGAGACCCTTCCTCTGGCCACATTCAATACCCTAAGCACTGAATTGATGTTTTCTTGGTAGAGGATTTTGAAGGGGGTATAAAAAGTCAATAAAGAAATCATTAAGGGGATGCTAAAGGGTAGTTCATAAACCATCTCCCTTAGACAGTGGTTCCTCACTTATTTATTTAGTGCTGCTATAACAAATACCATAAGTGGATGGCCTCAACAAAAAGAAATTTACTCTCTCACACTCCAAGAGGCTAGACGTCTGAATTCAGGGTACCAGCTCCAGGGGAAGGCTTTCTCTGTCTGTTGGCTCTGGGAGGTCTTTGTCATCAATATTCCCCTGGCCTAGGAGCTTCTCAGCACAGCAACCTTGAATCCAAGGGACATGCTATACGCCTGGCTTTGCTTTCTTGGTGGTAAGAGGTCTCCCTGTCTCTCTGCTCGCTTCTCTCTTTTATATCTCAAAAGAGATTGGCTTAAGACACAACCTTGTAGATTGAGTCCTTCCTCATTAACATAACTGCCTCTAATCCTACCTCATTAATATCACAGAGGTAGAATTTACAATACATAGGAAAATCACATCAGATGACAACATGGTGGACAATCACACAATACTGGGAATCATGGCCTAGCCAAGTTGATGCGTATCTTGGGGGGACACGATTTAATCCATGGCAATAGGTGTGAATCACAATCAGCTGGGCAATTTTTCTAACTACTCAAGACTACTGCAGCCCCAAAATACTGATTAACGAATCCCAGGTGATTCTGATGCATAGCCCAGATCAGAAGTATTGTTGTAGAATCTTGAAGGTTGCCAAAGATATGAGACTTACATCTGGTATGTGTAACAAAAATCCTTACAACTGAACCAATAAACAACATCATGATAAATGGCAAAGAAATTGAAATTGTCAAGGATTGTATTCTTCTTGGATCCACAAACAATGCCCATGGAAGAAGCAGTCAAGAAATCAAATGACATATTGCATTGGTCAAATCTGCAACAAAAGATCTCTTTAAAAAAAAGAAAAGATGTTACTTCGAGGATTAAGAATGTGCCTGACCCAAATATTTTCCATTGCCTCATATGCATGTGAAAGCTGGACAACGAATAAGGAAGGCTGAAGAAGAATTGATGCATTTGAATTATGGCATTAGCTTAGAATACTGAATATACCACGGTCTGCTAGAGGAACAAATTTATCTGTCCTGGACGAAGTACAGCCAGAATATTCCTTGGAAGCTAGCAAGCGTGCTTCATTTACTCTGGACACATCAGCAAGAGAGGTCAATCGCTGGAGAAGAGTGTCATGATTGCTAAAGTAGAGGGTCAGCAGAAAAGAGACACTCGATGAGATGGACTGACAGTGGCTGAGACAACGGGCTCAAACAGCAATGATTGTGAGGATGGAGCATAGCTGGGCAATGTTTCTTTCTGTTTCTTTCTGTTACACACAAGGTCACGACAAGTCAGAGCCCACCCCACAGCAGCTAACAATAATATGTGCTCTTCCTGCACCCATGACAAATATCACTAATTGATTCACTAATTGATCACTGCCCCCTTACCCACAGAGCCAATCCTTCCTAAGAATTCTTCTCAATACAGCACTTCAAGCAGCCATTATCAATTGATCAAGGTTGAAAAGTAAAATGAAAGCCATTTGTTATCCTAGACTGTGATCACGGTATTTCTCTAAATTGTGATCGTGAGATTTCTACATTTTTCAAAGTGAGCTTATGAATGTAGGTTTTACGAGGTAGTGATGTGCATGGTGTTGCTGGGGTTGTACATATCACCAACAGTTTTAGATAGGGAGTATGTGATGCGTGAGGCCTTGGAGGCCTCGGTCAGGCCAATGCTGGGAGAAAGGACATCAGGGCTGTAATTATGCAAAGTGGCCAGCCCATGGAGGTCAGGGCTGAGGGAGGCTCCCCGTGAACCAGCACTGGGAGACGGTCTGAGCCAGTCCCAGCAAACCATCAGTCTAAGGACTAGTGGGCGGGGAGAATAAAGAATGTCCTTACCTCCTGTCTTAAGTAGTAATAGGATTTCTTTTCCTTCTTTTTGTTCTGTGATTTTCTCTTTACCCTTTATTTTTCAATTGTCAATGAATACATGCTTTGAATGATCTAGGTTTTTTGACATATCCCCAAGCGCAGGGCTCCAAGCATGACACTGGTCCTCATAAATGACATGCCTGGATTTGTGTGCAGTGCACAAATTTCAGAGCAAAATTGGGTATCTGTGCAATAAAAACCAACAGTAAAATATCATGAAATCAGGCATAAAGATGTCTAACAGCTTGCTGAGTTTTTTAAATGAATGTTTTGCTCTTTTAATACTGACTTTATAATTGCTTTATGAAAAATGAATAAAATACACAGTATATGCACAAGGCTATTGTCTATAGCATTTTTATAAAAGAAAAACAGAAACAAATGCTTATTAATATGGTCCCAGGGTACTAGTTACATAAGTCATAGCAGCTCCATGCAAAAAAGTTGAGACAGCACTTACGGACTAATATGGTCAGATCATCAAGATAATAAATGAAATGAAAATAGAAAATAATGAGTATTGTATGCTACCATTTTTGTAAAAAAGAGGGAGACAGAATATATATACACTAAATGTACAATATTTGCTTGCCTGTGGATGAAATGTCTCTGGAAGAATACACATAAACTAAGTACAGCAGTTGTCTGTGGAAGGGAAACTGCGAATGTAAGATACTGGGTAAGAAGACTTTTCTTCTTTATATATCCTTTTAGATGTTTTTCTTAAATTTTCAACCATGGAAATATTTTCCATCATCTTTCCAATGTGTAGTCCTGAACTTCAGAGACCAGAAAGCTGTCAAGTCCTTCCCAGACTCCCTTGCAGCGGGAGATCTCAATGTGATTAAGGTTTTGTCAACTCAATGTACATTCATGAGATGTGGAAGATGGAAGTAGATGAAGACCATCTTCCTGCTGCTTTGGACTGCGGTTGCTGGCAATCAAGGCCATGAGTGTGCAGAGGCGATTGTGATATAGGTGGTGGCAGCTGGACACATTGTTCCAGTGCCCAGTGTGTGTGTATCTGTGTGTAAAGAGACATACAAATTGCACATGTGAAGAATGTTGATAGCAAACATTTTGTTACATATATATTTACTACAGTTAAAAAGAGACAATTCATATTTCAAATAAAATCCCAGGAACAGAAGACTAATTCAAATATGCTTTATTCTTTTTTTTCATTTAACTCAAAATAGTTAATAACCAAAACACTTAAAAAATATTTCCAATGCTTGACTATACAGTTATTTTTGGTTGATGACACTTGATTAGTTTTGTTTCCCAGAAGTAGTAACAACCTATCATAAAACGTATCTTTAAGAGTTTGCGCCGGCTTTAAACCTATACATTTAGTTCCTAATCAAAAGGCATGATTTAGTTGTTAGTTTTGATTCTAAACATATGTCTCCCACATAAAAAAAAAAAAATTTTTTTTCCACATAGAAGCTTAATAAAACTAATAACCATAAATAGGCTAATCATTAGTTTTCAATGAAATGCCCAAATATAGCACACACATAGAGGTAACATATATGCTTTTACCCTTTATAAGAAACATGTAAGATAAATATGACTGTTTGAAGTAGAGTTATATCATAAACACTTTGTTATTGTTGTTGATAGGTGCTGTCGAGCTGGTTCCAACTCATATTGACCCTATGTACAAAAGAATGAAACACTGCCCGGTCCTGCACCATCCTCACAATCGTTGCTATGTTTTAGCCCACTGTCGCAGCCACTGTCTTAATTCATCTCGAGGGTTTTCCTCTTTTTTACTGACCCTCTATTTTACCAAGCATGATGTCCTTCTCCAGGGACTGGTCCCTCTGAATAACATGTCCAAAGTACATGAGAAGGGGTCTTGCCATCCTCGCTTCTAAGGAGCATTCTTGCTGTTACTTCTTCCAGGACAGATTTGTTCACTCTTTTGGCAGTTCACTGTATATTCAATATTCTTCGTCAACACCATCATTCAAACGCATCAATTCTTCTTCAGTCTTCCTTATTATAAACACTTTAACTTACATTATTTCAATATATGAGGTAAGTGAAAAGGAAATGATAAGGAAAATAACATTTAATGCTGTGGCAATTCCACTTACTCAATGAGTGTATCCCCTCAAGTAAACCAAGGTGAGTATTATCGATCTGGGATCCCCTCTGTCAGTTCACTTCTGCCTCTCAGAGGACAGGCTTCCTGTAGGCTGAGTGTGAGTCTCGTGTTTAAAGGTCTGTGTTTCTTATACAAAATGGCCCCTGACAAACACCGAAAACTTCATTTGGTCTTCAGCTGAAGAAATAGTCATTTCTTGCAACACTGGAGAAAAAGCTCATTGTGGTGGATGTACAGATTTCTAATATGGGGCCTTCCTAAAGGGCTTTCAAAGATAATCTTGATAAGATTCCATTTTATCTCATGGGCTGATGCTAGAAACTAACCCCTAGTATGATGCAACTCCACTATGATGTAAGTAAAAAGCTATGATTCCTAAAATGCCATGATATCCTCAGTATAATTTAATTTCCAGTTTAGTTCCTTCCTCACAATTAGCACGATGTGTTTCTGTCACACTTGCCTGGAGCCAGCACTTCAGAATGTACCCATCACTAGCTGAGAAAATCTCACGGTGAAAAGATTAGTGTGTCACAAAATCTGAACAAAAAAGTTGTATCCGTCTGAGTCCAGATATGATTTTCAATTAGCAAATGGTGCTGCTGGAGCAGTGGGTAGCTCTGTTTTGTTATACTCGGTGCTCCCAGCGATGTCCTGTGGCTTCTTTTTCACAGGTTTCTAAGTTGGTAGCTACATTCTACTTCTTTACCACTTGGCCTTAACCTAACCACTATCCTGGTTCAGTTTCTATTTTTAAAAGCACCATTCTTAATGGAAACATCCCTGCCCTGAATTAAGCTGGGACTGTGAATTTTACCACTAGCTAGAGATGTTATGCCATAGAGTTAGGCTAATTCGGTAGATATCAATTTCCTTGACAATGACTTCTCAACTTGCTTTAGCTTCTTTTAGCCACGTAGGATTTCTACCTGGGCTGGACGTGAGGGTAAAATATCCCATGGAGAACTCCTTCAATAACCACATTTGGACAATCTGAAAAACAAAAGAAAAACTGCTTTTCTCATGTACATTGATAAAATATAATCTCTGTAGAATTTAACACGGTAAGGCCTGCTATAACCGAACGCTCCACAGTGCCGGGCAGTCTGTCCTTGTTCAGGGTATGCTATCAGCCATGCTGCGGCCTAAAGCCATGTTAGTGCACTGCCAGGTGCTGCGGAATGCACGGCCAGATTTGTAGCTTATTGATTTAAGGGATGTTCTAATGGTTAATGCTGCTAGGCCCCGGCTCTTTATCTGAATGTTTTCTCACAAGAAAGATGGATTACACTGGCAATTCAATTTCTAACAAAATCTCAATATACTTGAAGGAATTCCAAGATTTCTACTGGGAATACTTCGCTGCAGTTTTTCCATTGCGGTTTACAGCAGCATTTAGTCCAAGATGTCTTAGAGGATGCTTGTTCCATTACAGCAGCTTCTGGAGGGCAGTAAGACGGGAACCTGTCTTCCTAATTTAAAAGGGCAAATTTCCCACAAAAGCCACATGGTCAACCTTGAAAAAACCAGCTACATTTTTAGAGGAGATACAAAGGAAACCCAGGGATGCATGGTATGCTGTTCCACATTCTAGTTATCAGAGCAGGTAAAATATGAATGGACTACTTGAACAGAGGAAAAACCAATTTATTGCATGGCTCAGAAATTCAATGTTTGAACTTCAATCTGCACATAATTCTACCCAGGAACTTGTTAAAACCAAAGACTTAAAATAAATATAGTTATTATATAAGGAAATTAAGTGGTCTAAAACTTTAATAAGACAAAAAAAAAAAGCTTATTTCTTTATCCAATCTGTATAGAGTACCTACTATATGAAACCACCTAAAGGGAGATTAGATCTCATCAGGGAGGGCAGCAATGGACAGGAATGGACAAGAATTCTGGCTTTATCTAGAAAGCAATGAGAAGCTATTACAGGATTGTAAGCAGAGGAAAACACATCAGATGGTGTTTTGAAAAGTCTCTGGCTGTCATTCAGAGACTACTGGAGCAAGTTAAAGTAGACACAAGGAGAGCAGCTCAGCTGCTACTGCAGTAGATCACGTGGGAAGTGAGGGCAGCCTGACGAGAGCAGCGGTCGGAAGATGGAGAAAAGTGAATGGCTTCTAGAAAAACGAAGGACATCACCTGGATGGCCTCGTGGTGGATGAGACGTGACTGGTGAGGCAAAGGCAGAAGTCAATGATGCTTCTTAGGTTTCCACCTTGCCTAACCAGACGAGTAGTGAGAGAAGACCAGCTATAAGACTCAGAATGGGAATAAAATAGAAGACAGTCAGTTCTGGACTTACAGACTTGAGGGACCCTTGAAACTTGCCAAAGGGGAAGCCAAGTAAGTAGGTGAATACAGTGTTAAGTTCGGCTCAGCAAATATTTATTGGGAAGCATCTGTGTCCTGGATCAGTCACTTAATAGCTGTGTGAACTTAGGTGAGTTATTTGACATCTCTGTACCTCAGTTTCGTTAACTGTGAAATGGATCTCACAACCTACCTCATCGATTGTTGTAAAAACTGACGAGTAAAACAAAGTACTTAGACCTGAGCTTGGCATGCAGTATCAGCCATCATTATGCACTACGTACCATTCTGATTACTACAAATATAGTAAAAGTCCTTGCCCTCAGGGAACTTACATGATAATCTGGAAGACAAGGAAATAAACAAATGCAGGCATAATTCATTTTATCGCCCTTCACTTTACTGTGCTTCGCAAGTATTGTGTTTATTACAAATTGAAGGTTTGTGTTGAACAAATCTATCGGTGCCATTCTTCAAACAGCATGTGCTCACTTCCTGTCTCTGTCACGTTTTGGTAATTCTCACAATACTTCAAACTTTTTCCTCATTATTATATTTGCTATGGTGATCTGTGATCAGTGATCTTTGATATTATCATTGTAATTGTTTTTGGATGCCAAGAACCAAGCTCATATAGATGGCAAATTTAATCGATAAATGTTGTGCGTGTTCTGACTGCTCCACAGGCTAGCCATTCCCGTTTCTCTCCCTCTCCTGGGGCCTCCCTATTCCCTGAGACATAATAGGATTGAAATTAGGCAAATTAATAACCCTACAATGGCCTCTAAGTGTTCAAGCGAAAGGAAGAGTTGCACGTCTTTTTAAATCAAAAGCTAGAAATGATGAAGCTTAGTGAGGAAAGCATGTTGAAAGCCAGGATAGGCTGCAAGTTAGGCCTCTTGCACCAAACAGTTAGCCAACTTGTGAACGCAAAGGAAAAGTTCTTGAAGGAAATTAAAAGTGCTATTCCAGTGAACACACAAATGACAAGAAAGCAAAACAGCCTTATTGCTGATATGGAGAAGGTTTTAGTGGTCTGGACAGAAGATTAAATCAGCCACAACATTCCCTTAAGCCAAAGCCTAATCCAGAGCAAAGCCCTAACTCTCTTCAATTCTATGAAGGCTGAGAGCGGAGAGAAGCTTCAGAAGAAAAGTTTAGTTGGAAGCACTCAGAGGTTGGTTCACAAGGTTTAAGGAAAGCAGCCGTCTCCATAACATAAAAGCGCAAGGTAAAGCAGCAGGTGCCAACGTAGAAGCTGCAGGAAGTTCTCCAGAAAATCTAGCCAAGATAACTGATGAAGGGGCTAGAGTAAAAACAGAGTTTCAGTGCAGACAAAACAGCCTTCTCTTGGAAGAAGATGCCATCTAGGACTTTCACAGCTAGAGAGGAGTCAATGCCTGGCTTTAAAGCTTTAAGGGACAGCCTGACTCTCTTGTTAAGGGTTAATGCAGCTGGTGACTTTAAGCTGAAGCCAAAGATCATTTTTTACCATCCTGAAAATTCTAGGGTCCTTAAGAATTATGCTAAATCTACTCTGCCTGTGCTCTATAAATGGAGTAACAAAGCCTGGATGACAGCACATCTGTTTACGACATGGTTTACTGAATATTTTAACCTCACTGTTGAGACCTACTGCTTAGAAAAAAGGATTCCTTTCAAAATATTACTGCTCATTGACAAGGCACCTGGTTACCCAAGAGCTCTGATAGGGATATACAAGGAGACTAATGTTGTTTTCATGCTGCTAACACAACATCCATTCTGCAGCCCATGGATCAAGGAGCTATTTCGACTTTCAAGTCTTATTCTTTAAGAAATACATTTCATAAGGCTGTAGCTGCTGTAGACAGTGATATCTCTGATGAATCTGGGGAAAGTACATTGAAAACCTTCTGGAAAGGATTCACCATTCTACATGCCATTAAGAACATCCGTGATTCACAGTAGGAGATCAAAATATCAACAGTAACAGGAGTTTGGAAGAAGCTGATTCCAACCCTCATGGATGACTTTGAGGCATTCAAGACTTCAGTGGAGGAAGTAACTGCAGATGTGGTGCAAACAGCAACAGAACCAGAATTAGAAGCTGAGCTTGAAGATGTGACTGAATTGCTGCAATCTCATGATAAAACTTCAACGGAAGTTGCTTCTTTTCGATGAGCAAATAAAGTGGTTTCTTGAGATGAAATCTAGTCCTGAAGATGCTCTGAACATTGTTGAAACGACAACAAAGATATTACCTAAACTTAGTTGCTAGAGCAGAGGCAGGGTTTGAGAGGACTGATTCCAATTTTGAAAGAAGTTCTACTGTGGGTAAAATGCTATCAAACAGCAGGGTATACTACAGAGAAATCTTTCAGGAAAGGAAGAATCGATCAGTGAGGCAAACTTCACTGTTGTCTTATTTTAAGAAGTTACCACAGCCACCCTAACCTTCTTTAACCAGCACCCTGATCAGTCAGCAGCCATCAACACTGAGGCAAGACCCTTCACCAGCAAAAGATGACAACTCGCTGAAGGCTGAGATGATGGTTAGTATTTTTAATCAATAAATTATTTTTAATCAAGGTATATACTTTGTTTTTTGAACATAATGCTATTGCATACTTAACAGACTACAGTATAGTACAAACATGACTTTTATATGCAGTGAGAAACCAGAGAAATTTGTGTGACTCACTTTATTGTGGTAGTCTAGAACCAAACTCACAATATCTCTGAGGTATGCCTTTAAATAAAATAAGGTTTTAAAAATATCTCCAACACATGAGGATCCAGTTGCTTTTGGTTGATGACACTTGATTTCTTAGTTTCTGCTTTTTTTCCAACATGAAGTAACGTAATTTTTCATGAATATATCTTTAAAATTTCGCAATAGGCCTTAAATCTGTATATTTATATCCTAATCAAAAGCAACGATTTAGCTCAATTAGCTTTAATTCTAAATGTACTTCTCCCACACAGAAGCATATTAAAACTCATAGCTATAAATAGAGCTGTTGATTAATTGTAAGTGAAGTGCCCAAATAGGGCATACTACATGGGAGTCCCTGGGTGGCACAGTCAAATGCTTGACTACTAACCAAAAGGTTGGCAGTTCAAACCTACCCACAGGAGCCTTGAGAGAAAGACCTGGCAATCTGCTTCCAAAAGGTCACAGCCTTGAAAACCCTATGGAGCACAGCTCTACTCTGACACACATGGGGTCATCATAAGTAGGAATCAACTTGATGGCAACTAGTTTGTTTTTTTTTTTTTTGGTACATATAAATACCGTATCATTCAGAACATAAAAGCCTATTTGAAGTTAGTGAAATTATATTATAAGCATAAAAGGAGGAAACGGAATGCACGGCAAATTGCCTCTATGATCAATTGTCTCCTTTGCCATGAGACCAGAAGAAATGGATGGCACCCAGCTACCATTACTGAGCAATTTGAAAAAAGATTCTATAGAATAATCCTGATCATTAGGGAGAAAATGCAGAATAGAATTTCAAATTCTCATGGACTCCAGGCTTTCTAGAGCTATGGAGGCTGGATGAACCCCTGAAACTATTGATCTGAGATAATCTTTAAACTTTAAACCAAAAATATCTCCTGGAGTCTTCTTAAAACCAAATAATAGTTTCACTTAATTTGTAAAGAATGTCTGACTTGAGCATTATGCTCTTTTAAGAACTGTCTATATGGAAACAACCCTGGTGGCATAGTCTTTAAGAGCTATGGCTCCTAATCAAAAGGCCAGCAGTTCAAAACCAACAGGCTTGGAAACCCTATGGGGCAATTCTACTCTGTCCTACAGAGTCGCTATGAGTCAGAATCGACTCAACAGCAACAGGTTTGGTTTTTTTTATATGGGAACAACTGACAACAGCAACATAGGGAACATGTTATTGTTGTTGTTAGGTATAATCCATACTGAAGTTGTGGTCTTTGATCCTCTTCACTTTCAGCAAGCAAGGTTGTGTCATCTGCATAATGCAGGCTGTTAATGAGTCTTCCTCCAATCCTGATGTCCTGTGCTTCTTCATATAGTCCAGCCTCTCAGACTGTGTAAGTATGGTGAAATGATACAACCCTGATGCACACCTTTCCTGACTTTAAACCATGCAGTATCCCCTTGTTCTGTTCGAACAACTGCCTCTTGGTCTATGTACAGGTTCCCCATGAGCACAATTAAGTGTTCTGGGATTCCCATTCTTGGCAATGTTATCCATAATTGGTTATGATCCACATAGTTGAATGCTTTTGCATAGTCAATAAAATAGAGGTAAACATCTTTCTGGCATTCTCTGCTTTCAGCCAGGATCCATCTGACATCAGCAATGATATCCATGGTTCCATGTCCTCTTCTAAATGCGCCTTGAATTTCTGGCAGTTCCCTGTCGATATACTGCTGTAGCCGCTTTTGAATAACCTTCAGCAAAATTTTACTTGCATGTGATGTTAATACTGTTCAATAATTTCCACATTCATTTGGATGAACTTTTTTTGGAATGGGCATAAATATGGATCTCTTCTAGTCAGTTGGCCAGGTGACAGGTGCACCTGATCGTTGAAACATCTCAATTTGTATTCTGTCAATTCGTAGAGCCGTATTTTTTCCCAATGCCTTCAGGGCAGTTTGGACCTCTTCCTTCAGGACCACCAGTTCCTGATTATATGCTACCTTCTGAAATGGTTGAACGTCGACCAATTTTTTTGGTATAGTGACTGTGTGTTCATTCCATCTTCTTTTGATGCTTCCTGCATCATTTAATATTTTCCCCGTAGAATCCTTCAGTATTGCAATTTGAGGCTTGAATTTTTCCTTCAGTTCTTTCAACTTGAGAAATGCCAAGGGCGTTCTTTCCTTTTGGTTTTCTATCTCCAGCTCTTTGCACATGTCATTATAATACTTTCCTTTGTCTTCCTAAGTCAACCTTTGAAATTTTCTGTTCAGCTCTTTTACTTCATCATTTCTTCTTTTTGCTTTAACTACTCGACATTCAAGAGCAAGTTTCAGAGTTTCTTCTAACATTCATTTTCGTCTTTTCTTTCTTTCCTGTCTTCTAATGACCTTTTGCTTTCTTCCTGTATGATATCCTTGATGTCATTCCACAACTCGTCTGGTCTTGGGTCATTAGTGTTTGATGTGTCAAATCTATTTCTGAGATGGTCTCTAAATTCAGGTGGGATACTCAAGGTCATATTTTGGCTCTTGTGGACTTGTTCTAATTTTCTTCAGTTTCAACTTGAACTTGCATATGAGCAAATGATGCTTTGTTCTGCAGTTGGCATCTGGCCTTGCTCTGACTGATGATATTGAGCTTTCCATTGTCTCTTTGCACAGATGTAGTTGATTTGATTCTTGTGTATTCTCTCTGGCAAGGTATAGTCGCCGATTATATTGGTGAAAAAGGATATTATGAAGAAGTCGTTGGTCTTACAAAATTCTATCATGTGATCTCTGGAATTGTTTCTATCACCAAGGCCCTTTTTTCCATCTACTGATCCTTCTTTGCTTCCAGCTTTCACATTCCAATCACCAGTAATTACCAATGCATCCTGATTGCATATTCGATCAAGTTCTGACTGCAGAGGTTGACAAAAATCTTCCATTTCTTCATGTTTAGCCTTAGTGGTTGGTCCGTAAATTTGAATAACAGTCGTATTAACTGGTCTTCCTTGTAGGTATATGTATATTATCCTATCACTGACAGTACTTTACTTCAGGATAGATCTTGAAATGTTCTTATTGACAATGAATGCAATGTCATTCCTCTTTTAAGTTGTCATTCCCGGCATAGAAGACCATATGATTGTCCCATTCAAGATAGCCAATACCAGTTCATTTCAGCTCACTAATGCCTAGGATACTGATGTTTATGCATTCCATTTTTGATGAATTCCAATTTTTCTAGATTCATACTTCATACATTCCATGTTCTGATAATTAATGGATATTTGCAGCTGTTACTTTTCATCTTGAGTTGTGCCACATCAGCAAATGAAGATCCCAAAAGCTTGACTCCATCCATGTCATTAAGGTTGACTCTACTTTTAGGAGGCAGCTCTTCCTCAGTTGTATTTGGAGTGCCTTCCAATCTGAAGGGCTCATCTTCCGGCACTGTATCAAAGTTCTGCTACTGTTCCTAGGGTTTTCACTGGCTAATTTTTTTCAGAAGTAAACTGCTGGGTCCTACTTCCTAGTCTGTTTTAGTCTGGAAGCTCAGCTGAAACCTGTCCGCCATGGGTGACCCTGCTGGTATTTGAATACTGGTGGTATAGCTTCCAGCATCATAGCAATACACAAGCCCCCACAGTACGACAAAACTGACAGACGCATGGGGGATAGGAATCTTAGGGGGCAGTGAATCTACGTTACGAATAACTCAGGAAAGGAGGGTGAAAATGGTTCCATATCTCAAAGAATGCAATCAGTTTCACTGAATTGTACATGTAGAAATTGTTGAATTGGTGTATGTTCTGCTGTGTATATTTTCAAAGACAAAAATAAAATAAATTACAAAAAAAGAGGGTGCTTCTTGGCTTCTGATGTTAAGAAGATATGGTTTGATTATTAGAACTTCAAAAATGGAAGCTTCTCTGATTTTGTGGGGACTGTAAAAAAAAATTTTTTTTTCTTTTTGTGTTAGTATATCTGTGAAGATATTTCCATATTCAGTACCCTTTGGATAATAACTTCAACATTTTGCTAAGGAGTACCATAAAACAAAAAATGTGATGCAAGTATAGTTTCTCTTTAAATTAAATTCTAAGGATTTACAAAAGTGTATCATTAGTGTAACACTTCTAAGGCTACAGGAATATGATTTATGAAATTGGGCTGGCCAAAATTCCATCAAAGCTGTGATTTCCATTTACTCTGAAACATTAATCCCCTTTTGGTGTAAGTCACTCATCCTCACCACCATCCTCCCAACCACACATACTGATTGCTCTTTCGAGCTCCAGACATTTGCTCTGCATATTCTTTCCCAGAAAGCTCCTCCTGTTCTTTGTTGTTAAACCTGGTGCCTAGCACATGGTAGGTGTTGCTCAACAGGCTAGATAAACTGGATTTAAGGGCCACAAAATATCTACCCTCTTCCACAGAGCACCCCTGGCTATTCAACAGTGATCATTCCTCTCTACAGGATTTTCAGTCAGATGCATGAAATATCTGAGCGTAAACAATACCTGGAGACAGTATTTGTGGAACCAGTCTTAACAGGTAATTAAGGATACTTTATAAAATACTACCTATCTAATCTAGATTAAGTTGCATTTTGAATATGTGTCAAATATATTTTGTTAAGATAACATCAACTAATATAACACAGGCATATTTGTAAAACATGGGAAGCAAATGCTGAAAGGAGCTTATAGAAAAAACACTATGGCACAATGTTCTCATATGCCAAAGGCAACACTGGTCAGGGTGCTGGGAATGGTCCCTTGACATAGCAGAGAAGTCGAGAGTAGTCTCAAACAGGGCTGTGTCCTGGCTGCCCTTTAAATTGACAGGTAAGTGAGTGAACTGAGTATGTGGATACTTGCTATAGAGAACAGTCACCTTTCTCTTGATGGTGATAAGGTTTTATTGTCAGAAACTATGGATGGTTTCAATAGGGAATGTATGTATTGCTATTCAGTTGCTATGCTATTTAGTTATTCTCCAGAACAAAGATTAAAAATTCACTATACGCAAAAAACACACAGGAGAATTTGGGCAGCAAGAGGTCTACTGCTCACCTGAGACCAGGCAAGTCAGGGACCACCCTGAGCCTCGATTTTCTTATTTAGCCAATGAGAATACCTGCCTGGCTATTTCATATGGTTGTTAAGGAAATTAAATGAGATAATGTCTGAGAATGTACTTGTAAAGAGCTGTATAACACAGCCCTTTAAAGGGACGCTGAAGGATTTGAATTTCTTAGCACAAACAAGACTCAGGCAAAAATATTGATCCCATTAGTAACTGAATTAATTAATTATATTTAAATATATACCCTTTAAAATATATACTCAGTGACCACCAATGTAGCTGTGCTCTAAACAGAAATGGTGATATATATGCAATGTATATACATAGCTTCTGGGAAGAAAGCATTTTTAAAAAAGGCTAGACCGTTGAGTTCAAAGCCTGGCACCTGGGTAATAACAGGCAGAGGCCAAAATCATACCACCAAAAATTTAAAGACAATAGATACCTTTTCCCCTTATTACTGTAATTCAAAATGGCCTGAGAAGAGAGAAAGAAAAATTACATTTCCTACTGAAAGGCCTGCCCCAATTAAAATTCTAAATGTCTCTTACACCAAGAGCACTGGTTTATTGGCAGATTATTAAGCCCTGGACCAATGTCACTCTGTTAGACCTGTATTAAAAACGTGGTTTATGTGGTGCAGGGTCAGATCAGTAAAGAGCTGTTAGCAGATGACAGGTTTGATTACCGCTGGCTGCAGGCAAGACGTATGGATCCCTGAGGAACAGCAGCACCGGCTGGTGGGACAGTTTGCTGGAAAGGTCAAGAACAGGCATGTCAGCATCAGGGGACAACGGTAAACAGAAAACACTACAAACTAGCTTTGAGGGGATCAAACTGCTGCAGGGACGTCTAAAGGTTTATGTATCTAACAGTGTGGGTGAGTAATAGCAAATAGAGTGAGAGGGAACAAACTAACACTGCGCTCATTTTCTAAACATTTCATTGTGGAATTTGAAGTAGATATACAATCTGTACAATAAATCACTGTTGAAAGTTTTTTGTTTTTTTTTTTAATCTTGCAGTATGATTATTGATAAAACTGTGCTCTTATTACTTGTATCAAACAACTTAGGGCTCTTATTCCTTCATTTCTAAATGTACTTAGTTACTCCTAGAACTACCTTTCCAATATTTGTAATCTTAAAACCAATTTTCTAACAAAGGCTTTCAAGAAAAACATGACTTAAAACACTTATGCCACGGGTAATGAAACACTTAACAAAACCCAGGTCCTATTCTTGGTCTGGATATCTCCTAATTGATGAGTATTTGTTCTTACCTTGACTCCTCAGATTCTGTCTCATCAAAAGATCTACAATTTTTTAAAGAGAAAAAGAAAAAATGGTATAAACTGGGTCAATATCTACGCCCACAAAGGGAAAACAGTGGTATTCTTAGAGCACTGAATTGGGAGACATTTTGAAAAGAGTTAGGACTTTTCATTGAGCTGTAGCGTGGCAAGTGCCTTGTTCCAGGGACTTATAAGACCGGTATATTCTTTAATTCAATTTTTCTTGAAGGGCACTTAAAATAGTATAGTTTTATTACGACTTTTGGGCTTGTACAGTGGAGAAAAGATTTCACTCACTGTGATTACCAGCATTTCTTCTTAAAAATACAAATACAAAATACAAATACACATATGACGTCCAACCTCCAAGTAAACGCACACAAGCTGGAACAGAACACACTGACAACGCATATTATTTGGTGAAGGCAGGGTCTAATTCTTTCTCTGAGGTGAGTGGGTGAGTAGTGAGCGGCCCTGCTTGAATGCTGCTAGCGACTGGGCTGTGACAGGGACCACAGCCTCTCATTCAGCTGACAGCTGGGGTTTAACACTCCTTTGGGTGTGGCTCACTTTACTTTAAACGTTTTGTAGTTAGTGTGTTTCCTTCAGGCAGATCTGGAGGCAGCCATAAAATGGATAAAACCCTCTCTCCTGCTAGGGTTTGCAGAGTCTGTGGTGATTGGTTTCTTTGTAAATGGATTTACTATGTCAGGGATGTTGCTGGCTGCCTCCTGAGGCTAGCTCAACCCACAGCATTCCAGCGTTTCAGTGTTAGTTCTTCAGAAGGGCTTTGCTAATTGCTGATGATATCAAGCTTCTGATTCCTTAGTACAAAGGGATGAGGACCTCCAATCCTGTCTTTAGAAGTACCCAAGGAAGAGGTGGTAAGATAGTGGAGAAAAGCATTGGTCTGTACAATGGGAGGCCTGGCTTCTGCCTTGGGAAAGGCACATAACTCTTTTGTCTCAGTTTGTTCAACTATTAAATGAGGGGAGTTGAGTCAGATCATCTCTAAGGTCATTTATAGTGTTAATATTATATGAACGTATGTGCCAAGGGAATATGGACTTTGCTTGAGTCTCCATAAATAAACAAATTAGCCCCTAAGCAAACTACCTAGATTCATAATTCCCACCACATAACTTCATTCTATATAACAGCATAATTTAAAAGGTCAATCACCTTGGTCTAAACATGAGTTACTGATCCTTGCAAGATGGGTGTATGGGCTTTAGAGGAGTTCCTTTGGCTACAAGCAGGGGGCGAGCGAGTGCTGTCCCAAGCCAAGAGACTGGGCGTGGCTAGCCAGGCCCTTCTGGCACCACAGGCTATATCTGTTAGACCAATAAGTTACTGAAGAGTACCTTAATATACATGTTCAATATGTAACAATAATGCTTACCCACAACTCTCTGCCTTTGGCAGAGAGGGCAAGTGTCGCACGTTGAGGAAATCAAGAAACAGTTTGGGAAGCTCTTCATTTTCTAAAATGACAGCCTGTGAAAGCAGAAAACAGAAACTGAAGTGAAGTTTGCTAGACAATCAATCAAATGAACTATTTCAAAAAGTCATAACTGTCCATCAAGTTTTTACCAATATCACTCCTCACAGTTGACATGAGGAGTGGCCCCCATTTTGCCCACCAAGAATTCAGGCCAACACACATGCTATTTGGTGTCAGAAAATGCAGTGTTCTATTTATTCCTCCACTCAACCAGCATTTGCAGGACCCCTACTTTTACTCTAGATGCTGATCTAGGGGACCAGAGAGTGGGGAGCCAGGTAGATAAGAGTCACTGCCTTCATGGAGCTTCTAATCCAGAATGAGTATTTCCAAACCTGGGAATATCAATAACACTGCTAACATATGCCACTCAAACTTTCCTTACTTAGATTTCCAGAAAAGACCACTGTTGTTTAGGAATACTGTAAATGTTTTTTCTAGCTGGAAGACTTAGTCAGCCCCTGAGCTCTCACAGTTTCTACATTAGTACCAACTGACATTTCTCACTATTTAGACAACTCCACTTAAAGAGTCAGTAACAACTTTACCACTAAGTGTAAAGCAGCGTATATATTTTAAAAAATCTATAGAGTTCTTCCACTTAGGTAGCCCTGCTAAATAGCTAGCATAATGGCATAACCATGTCAGCATTCGTATAACCTTATTATGCAATTTCAAAGAGAAATCTGATGGAGTTAACTACAGGGTGCATTTTCATATACATGTATTTTTAAAACAGTCTGCCAGAGTGTTTGAACTGATTGCACACTTACAGCCCTCCCCCTTTTTAAACAAAGACCATGGAAGAAAAGCATCAGAATTATATAATAGCCTAAATTTGCATAACCATTCTTAGGGGTCATTATTATAATTTATCATGGCTAAGTTTCTTACAATAAGCATACACTGTGGAAAGAACAAGGAGAAACAATGGTGAAATTTCATTCACACAGCTCATTAGGGATAGCGATGTAAGCTGATGCATAAGGTATATGACAAGTGACAAAGGCAAGGTCAAATTATGTATATCATGTATATGGATAATTCTATGTAATGTCTCATTTTTAGCCATAATTAACATACTGAGTTGCCCACTTCTCAAAGGGCTTTGGAATACTGCTACCCGTTCCAGTATAACAGTGAGGGACTCCATAGGCTGCCAGTCCTACCCAGGGTGACCTCTGTACTTCTCTAGGGCTCAACCCTCTTGCTGTTCAGCCCTACCGAAGGGGGCATGTGGAGAGCCAGCCCTATTTGGGGCTGTTACTATTCCTTACACAGCCCGCTGTACCCACTGGAGCTTAAGGAATAAAAAAGAAGAAAAGCATTTTGGGTTATACTTTATTCATTTAACAAATATTTAGTGGACATCTGTTATGTTAGGTACTGGGATATGGTGGTGAATACAGATTCAGTGGCACCTGGATTGGTGGAGAAGACTAGTGATAAAGACACACACACATAACAACTTAAATTTGCCTTAGAATATAGTGATATAGAATCAAAACATTGTACCACTCTCTAAATGATTTCCCTACTCTTAATTCTTCATCCATCCATCCATCCATCTGTATATGTGTGTGTTAATGTATGTACGTGTATATAAACACATACACAGACATATTCACACATACACTCGTATACAAAATGTTTATTTTCCTGATTACAAGCGGGGGGTGGGGGGTGGGGGGGGAATTTAGGGGAAAAAAAATAACTCCTTGGCCCAGAGGCAAAATTTCATTACTATTTCAGTTTATTTCCTTCAAATCGTTTGACTTTTTTCTAAATGTTTACCTAACTGAGGAAATTTTTTGGTTGTCCAGAGGGTCATTATTTCCATACCCAGAGCTCAGAGGTTCTAGAACTCAACATATGTATGAAACTCCAAGGACTTTTTGACGTAATACAAGCTGCAATGGTTATCAGTTTGTTTCTAGACATCTATTTAAAAGGATGACATAATACCTGTATGAATAATAAAGCTTAATGTTGTAACAAACACAGAGCAGAGCTGTTCGTCCAGGCAATAGTTTTAATTATGTGTACAAGTGGTAGCTTTCAGATTAAAAAATGAAAATGGGGAGGGGGCAACATTCTTATCTCCACCCCCACCTTTTAAAATAAATTAAATCAATAACAAGTGTGGGACACTTTTAATGACCTGAACTACTTAATTTCCAGGATCTTTAGACATGTCATCCATCACTGCAGTATGGAGGAAGACATCTCTTGAGTGTTCCAGGGGGTTACTTTGGTTTTATTAATGCAAGATTTAGGGAATTTTAACAAGGCGAATTGTTTGTTTGCCTTGACAGATTGGCTTACAATGCACTGGCTGCATCTACAGCATGATCATTAATGACAAAAGACAGGCAAAAAGCTGTTTACACTGCAACACCAGGCCAGGAATTAATCCTACTCGGCCTCCCAAACAGAGTACTTCAAGTAGATGATCACATTGTTTTAGGTAAGCATACTGGCAAAAAAGGAATATTGAAAACTCCAGAAATTTGTACTTACTTCTGTTAAATGTTCATTGATTAACCTCAAATATTTTCCATAAAACAATGACTGGCATGTATTTCAGGATTTACAGTGATAAAAAGGGCAACACTGGGGAGTTAGTTAAGCATTCCGTTACGCAGGCAGAGACATTTCCCAGGCTCCATCAAGAAGGCTTGTAAGAAAGGAATTAATACTTAAGTCCAAACAGAGATGATGTACAATATAGTAGAATTTGCCTAATTCAATATAATATGTCAAAAGGACTGTCATTAATTAGTACAGAGGTATGAGAGAGAAATCAGATCAACCAAATCATAAACACATGAGCTCATTTCATGATGGACAAAACAGTGAAGTGGGGCCATATGATCGTTTCATACACAACTTCCTCAGTTTCTTGAAAAGCTTTTGCTCATATGCTCAGGGACCCCAGTCTGGTCTAAATCATCTGACTTTATTCAACAGTTAAGCTTCTAAAAAATTTTTTAAAAATTAAGTCACATTTTTGCATATTGAATCATAATCCCCCACTGTTTTGGATTGCTTATCTTTGTTTCAGGTTAATCTTTAATGGTCGGTCATCTTGTTCTTTAGAGAGGCAGTATGGTGTAGTATGAAATATGTGGGCTTTGGGGCCAGACAGTACTTGGTTCGAATCCCTCCTCTGTCACTTGCTAGCCGTGTGGTCTGGGCTAGTGTCTTAATCTCTCTGGTCTTCCATTTCTTCTGCAAATGTTAATAATGCCTACCTTAAAAGGTTGTTGGAGTCCCCGAGTGCTGCAAATGGTTAACACTCGGCTGCTAATCCAAAGTTTAGAGGTTTGAGTCCACCCAGAGGTACCTCAGAAAAAAGGCCTGGTGATCTACTTCCAAAAAATCAGCTACTGAAAACCCCATGGGGTACAGTTCTACTTTGGCACACACGCGGTTGCCGTAGGTTGGAATCAACTCAATGCCAACTGGTGGTTAAAACACTGTCAGGACTAGGTAAGATGTCTCCAGGAGCCCCTGGCCCACAGCTGGCATTCGGTAAGTGCTAATTCTCTCTTCTCTGAGTCTTTTTGTTTGTCAACTCCCAACAACCTATTTTATCAGTCTTGAAAGTCTGGATTATTGTCCGTCTAGTCAACAGAGGTTCTTAGCTTGGATCCCTTTGAAAAGTGGATAAAAGCTGAACACCCTGCTCACTGAGAAACACACATATATCTACGATTCAGCTTACACCCGAGGGCTTCACAAGACCCCTGTCAGCTCAGCCTAGGACCCTGCTTTTGGCTCAGTGGTGATAGTAACATCACTGGGCAAACTTTTCATTTGGCCTGGAGCCTGAGGAACTGTGGGCTCTGTGCTGTATGCCAGTTTCCCAAAGGACATGCTGGCCTTCTCATTTCAGTTTTCTACCTCTTTGTCAATTAGAACCTCTGGATTGTATGCTGCGCCTTGCTATTAGAATTCATTAATGCTTTCGGCTCTGTGCTGTGGTTAGAAATCTTAGTCTGGTCATGAGGCTGGCTGGTGAAGTGAAAGATTCTTTCTGATAAACGAAAATCCTACAGCAGAACCAATCCTAGACAGCAGCACAGAATTCATGGTTTCTGTGTCTTCTATATATAACTCTAGAACGCAACAGTCAGCGGTGACAAGGGTTCCCAAAGTTAGCAAAACATTAAGAAAACAAGGATTTTAAGCTCTATTGCGGCTGGGTCAGAGTGCAGCTGGTGAAACACTAGGACGCTAAGCTGCATGGGAGGGATATTTGGAACCGTTGGGCAGTGATGGGTCCCAGGCCCGGTGCAATCTGATTAACTAGAACTCTGGCAGGTAGAATTCTGACACCCCTCATTCACTCCCTGATGCAAGTTGGGGTGCATGGCTAGGCAACTAATATTTGCAGTAAAATATCAGATTTTAAAATAAACTCAACACATTGGAAAAAGTTAGAAATAAATTCCATTATTTTAAAACTTACAGGTCCAAGTGCTGAGTGAGATGGTATAAACGGGCAGAAAGAGCTACTCAGAGACAGGAGGGCGAATGGATGTCTATGCACAAGTGCTGTCAGTCTTAAGTGGCAGTCTGGCGAGAAGCGTTGCCTCCACAATGTGTAAAATGAGCAGAGCAATCCTCTCACTCCACTCAACGCATCATTCTCTAGTCCCCAGACAGAAATTAAGAATAAATTTAGGAAGAGCTGGAAGCAAGCAAAGAAAATGATTAAAAGATTCCCAAACTGTTTTCATCAGAAGAGGTCACTTAATAGTGGGTACCAAGCAAGGGAATCAGGCAACGGAGGGCCAGGACATCTGATCTTTGAGTAGCTAGCTGTTTTGTTAAGGAGCGTGGTGGCTGGTTACCTGCCATTTTCAAAGCTGCAGGAATGAGAAGAAAGTACTGTCAACATGAGCAGAGGAGAAGTCTATCTCTAATTGAAATTTGTGCGTTAAAATTAGCGAAAGTGGCACACGGATGGGAAGAGCATCTATATACCATTTGCTCTCAATGTTTTTCTACAAATACGCAGATTGGAAATACCATGGGATTAATAGAAAAAATGCACTAAAGAAATTTCTATCCAATTTATTACTTAGGAAGTTTGGAGACTACAAAGCAGGTTATGATTAAGACGCACAGAGGAAACAGTTCAATCAAAGAACTGTAACAAGTGTATGATATACTACATGACAGACTTTGATATTACTCTAACTGATAAATATTAAAATTGGACAACTGAATTTTGTCTTGTGAGAAGCAAAAAAAAAAAAATTATTCTTTTTTTTACACAATATTACTCTCAAAGAATAAATTACTTTCCTTAAAAAAGACCAGATATTTCTTCATAAATATCACGCTAAAAGATAAATGGAAAAATCATATATTGCAGGAAAGCATTTATAAAAAGTAGCCTGAATGAGGCAGAAAGACAACAAACAGCATTGCTAACAGAATCTGCTGCAAGCTCACTGTTTACTCCCGCAGAAATGTCTTCTTTATTGAAAAGGCGCAATTATCATCATGTAACACAAATCACAAAATTCTGATTTTTCTACCTTATCAGCTTTATAAAATCATGTTCCCAGAGGATACCATTGATTAGTTGCACATGTTCTTTCTGTGACATCCCAAATACTTAATTGTCAGTTATCTTTTCTTCTTCAGTAAGTAAAATATAGTCACAAAATTACAGAGGGACTTGTTCTGCCTTAACCTTCGCTAGCTGCCATCATGCAGTGGAAAACACTGGTAAAATATCACAGGATAACACTGTCCAACAAGGGAGACATATAAACACTGTAATGATTTCCCACGAGTTTCCATTTTAGAAAATTGTCACCAAGGCGAGCATAAATGGTGACACATCTCCGCCGAGGACACGGTGAAATCGAACGCTGGCATTCTAGTTAGGTCCAAACCTACCCAGCAGCCAATTATAACAGGAACAGAACATCTTGTTGAAAACTTGGACAAGACCACTCTGCTAACCTTCGAAGATCACTGCACAGAGCTGCGTTTTCACTGATTTGATCCTTTTATTCTCTTTTCAATCCCCCCCACCCGTCAAAAAAGAAACGCGTTTCTTCCCATTGTCTATCATGGTTTGTTATAAACTGCAGGGGGCCTCTCTATCACAAAAGCCAGGGTACTGAACTAAGTCGGGGGGTTTCTTAATGTCCTTAAGGCCCTTTTCCCATTCCACGGAGTTGGTTTGAAATGGCCAATTGCTGGGATGACAAAGTTCATGACAGTTTTTCCTCTCTTCACCAGGGAAGATGCTTCATACTATACCTACTGCAGAGGTGCAGCTGAGAACCGGGAGGAGAAAAATCAATATCTCCTCACTGCAGTAAGTGGGCCCCAGTGTCACTGCCCACTGGGACTGACACCTCCCAGCTCAAAGAGGCTTTGCAGTCCTCAGCCTTTTACTTATTCACTTCCTAGCATTTGCTCACAATTTCACAAAATGAGCCATAGTAAGGTTTGCAAAGGAACACTTAAAAAAGCCAGCCAATAAGTACATCTAAGGATCGTGATGACCACCTAAAAAATAAAAATCAGATGCGCATGTCAAGAAGCCACTGCACCACGCATCCTCTTGTGTGCCACCGTCCCCAAGTCATACCCACCCTTTGTCTTGGTAAAGACTGCACCGTCCATGGAATTCAAACAACCATCTACTATGGCTTCAGGGGGCTTTATAGCTATCTTGCAAGAAATCTGGGGACCTGCACTAAAAGCTGAATGCTGAACAGGGCCTATTTAAAACAGTAAAGTATCTACGCAAAGAAATAACATAGTTTGCCTAAGGAAAATTACAAAAAAAAAAAAGAAGCATCATTTCAGATAATATGGCTAAAAGGACAAACTAACCAGGGAACAATGTAAACTCTACAAAACCAATAATCTCTTGAGATATTTTAATACCAAAAATTATTTTCTGTGTGTTTCTGGAAAATCTATTCATATTAAAAAATATATATATTTAGCATCTACTACGTGCCAGCATGATACATTGGTGGTTCGGTGGCAGAATCCTCGCCTTTCATGCAGGAGACCCAGGTTTGACTCCTGGCCAATGTACCTTAAGCACAGCCATCACCTGTCTGTCAGTGGAGGCTTGTGTGTTGTGATGATGCTGAACAGGTTTCTGTGGAGTTTCCAGACTACAACAGACTAAGAAGAAAGGCTTGGTGCTCTACTTCCAAAAAAACCCAGCCAATGAAAACCTTATGGATCACAATGGAACACTGTCCCATCCATAACTGATCATGGGGATGGTGCAGGACTGGCTTTTGTTCCACTGTGCACAGGGTCACCATGAGTTGGGGCCAATTCAGGGCAGCTAACAACATGTACCAGCGCGGTGCTGGGGGCACGCACCATCCTGCCCTCTGGGAGCTTAAAGTCTAGTGGGGAAGATGAATGGTGTTCAAGTAACCACACAAATGAATGTGAAATGACAAACGGTAAACTACAAACAAAATGTAAATTATAAACTGAAAGAAGAACCTGGAAGGAAAGCAGCTAGTTTCTTGGGCTAGCAGTAACAGAACACCCTTATTAATGTGCACAGTGAAGGAAGTCATCCCTGGGGAAGTGACCCCTGAGCTGGAAACTGAAGGAACTAATCAGGGTAGAGGGGGTGGGATATTCCAGACACAAAGCATGACATGTTAAGCACAGCATGTTCAAAGTCCTGGAGAAGGTGAAAAGAAAGGCACTGGAAAAACTGAAAGTAGGCCAGTGTGGCTGCAGGTAGAAAAACAATGAAGTTGGGACAGAGAACAGGAGAAGCTCAGCTGCAAAAGCTAGGTGGGGCTTCCAGGTCACGTGAAGGACTTTGTTCTTTCTGCTGCGGATTTGGGGGCCATCCAGGGGTGTTCATGTGTGGGTGGTGGGTGTGGTACCTGGTTGTATGTGACACGATCTCTCATTTGTATTCTGATTGTGGCTGGAGCAGCGTGAGCGTTCCTCAGATCCAGGGGCTGCACCTTCGATCCTCTCTTCGGCCGTCTCTGAGCTGCTTAACCAGCCTAGTGAATTCATTTTAACAACTGTATTTTTCATTTCATGTCTGATTTTTTTTTTAAAATCAAATCTGCCTATTCTTTTTTCTTAGATACTTGATGTTTTCTTATGCCTTCAATTATTTTAAACATATTTACTTTTTGTTTTTTCATTAAATTGTTTTTACTTGATATTCTTGGGTTTTAATCCTGCTGTTTTTGTCTGTTTGTTGGCTCTCATTCATAGCTATTTATTTTCTTCTGTTTTGTAGTTTTGGTTCATGAGTTCATCTCAGCAGGGCTATCCCTGTGAGAACCCACTGCAGCCCAGGTTGAAGGATATGTCCTTCCTAAGTGGTTTTGCTTCTCCTCCTCAGTGGGAACCCAGGGAAATAAGCACATTAGAACTGATAATTATATTAATTCTCCAGTTTCACGTTCCTATACTATGACGGTACTGATAACATGAACCTCAAACTCATAAATCATGTTTAGGAAGTACTGAGAAAGACCTTTGTCTGTGCTATGTGGGTTTTTCATAGCCCAGTGGTCTCCAAAGTATGTTGCAGGCACTCGGGGAGTCAAGCAAGACCACTAATATATGAACTGACAGTAAAACATGGGTATAATTTATCATCAAATATGCATACACTGGGGTCTTATGCTCAAACATTGTTCATTGAAAAGGATGTACAGTCCTAGCCCAGCAGACTACATCTCTGACTATCCTACAGTGAAGAGTTTATAACAGTCACTGAGTCTATCCAAACACACTACAGGTAGTCCCTGACTTATATCAGGGTTCTGTTCTGACAACTCTCTCCTACGTCAGTTCTGACATAAGTCAAATACCTTTTCTTCCCTAAGTTTTCATTATTATTGCCTTTTATTATCAATATCTTTATAAATCTGATCTTTGAACACCTGTGAGTGAACATCTGAGAATAAGGTCAGCAAAGTATATGCTGCAACATTGTATGTAGTACAGATTACTTACAATAAGACGTACAAAACAAACTGATGGTTTTAAGTGCAGTTCCTCCTGACTCCAATACTTCATAAGTCAGGGACTACCTGTACTTGGTGCCCTGGTGGCACAGTGGTTAAAAACTCAGCTGCTAATCAAAAGGTCAGCAGTTCAAATCCACCAGCTGATCCTTGGATACCCTATGGGGCAGTTCTACTCTGTCTTATAGGGTACCTATGAGTTGGAATTGACTCGATGACAATAAATTGGTACCTGTACTTAGAATAGTTTACCTTGACTTAGTTTGCCCTTTCACTAAGGGTATAGCTCTGCAGTTGAAAATGGCTTCCCCATCCCTTTTGAACTGGCCAATTCTTATTTATTCTTTAAGTCTCAGCTGGGCTAAGTTTCCTTTCTTGTGGACTGTCTTAGTCATCTAGTGCTGCTATAACAGAAATACCACAAGAGGATGGCTTTAACAAAGAGAAATTTACTTCCTTACAGTAAACAGGCTAAAAGCTCAAATTCAGGGTGTCAGCTCCAGGGGAAGGCTTTCTCTGTCAGCATTCTCATCAATCTTCCCCTGGTCTAGGAGCTTCTCTGCGTAGGAACCCAGATCCAAAGGACGCACCCTGCTCCCAGAGCTGCTTTCTTGGTGGTATGAGGTCCCCCACTCTCTGCTTGCTTCCCTTGTCTTATCTCTTGCAAGATAAAAGGTGGTGCAGGCCATACCCCAGGGAAACTCCCTTTGCATTGGATTAGTGATGTGACCTGAGCAAGGGTGTTACATCCCACCCTAATCCTCTTTAACCACAGGCAGAGATTATGATTTATAACACATAGGAAAATCACAAAACTGAGGACAACCATAAAATACTGGGAGTCATGGCCTAACCAAGTTGACCCATAATTTAGGGGGACACATTTCAATCCATGACATGGACCAACAGAATAATTTTAAGTGATGTGATTATTAATGTTAGGTTGAGTCTCATTAACTTTAAACAGTTTTAACCTACCAAATACGGCAATTCATATGGTTTACAACAAGAAGAACTATATTTATTAAACGTCTACTCTGTGCCAGGCTTTTTATTTAATCCTTAAATAATATGACACAAAATATCATCATCCACATTCTACTTGAGGCTCAAAAAGGCTAACATGCCTGCTCAAGTTTCCAGAAGGTAAGAGACACAGTCAGGATTGGAATCCAGATCTCTCTATTGCTAAAGCCTGACTGAGTAACTGACCAGTCAGTGTATCGATTCATTTAGTCATTCATTCATTCATTCATTCACTGCATAAATATTTATCAACATTTACTATATGCACAATAAAACTATGCTATCCAGTTTTTTGTTTTTTTTTTTTCACCCAGTTCTTTTCTTACTCAATTTTGTTGGAATCCCTTATGCTTCTCATTACATGTTTCCTAGTGTATTTATGGACTTAATTTATACCACAAATAAATTTAAGGGCAATTGTTTTCCTTAAAATTCATTTCTGATTTTCCTTGGATTTTATATTTGCCTTAACATCTCAACTGGTCCTTACAAGTACATATACATTAAAAAAAAAAAGAAAACAACATTGCCTTCACGTCAATTTCGATTCTTAGCAACCCTATAAAAAAAAAAAAAAAAAAAAAAACCCTATAGGACAGGGTAAAACTGCACCATAGGGTTTCCAAAGCTGTAATCTTTTTGGAAGCAGACTGCCACATCTTTCTCCTGCGGACCTGCTTGTGGGTTCAAACCACTGACATTTGGTTAGCAGCCGAATACTCTAACCACTGTGCCACAAGGGCTCCTATAAGTATATACTCTAAAAGAAGAAAGGCAGTAAGTTCAATTAGTCTCTCTTCTATGTTAACAAAACAAACAAACTGAAAGCAAAACAAAAAACAGAAACATCTGGCCTTACGACATTTTAAAATCTGTCTTGACCTGAATTCTTTTCAGCAAATGACTGCGTAAAATACTAACGCCACAGTTTATACACTTTTGACCCATTCAAATTATCTAGCCATTGCTGAATAAATAGGTGACTTAATTTACACACAGATACACCAGAATTCATAAGGCATTTTCTTGATGATCCAATAGGAAAAAAACAAATTCTAAAAGCAATTATAAACTAGTTCCTTATCTGTAAGTCAGAACTAAGATCAGGGGACTAACACATTTGAATAAAACAGTGCATTACAAGGCAAACCAAAAGGGATTCTACTAATTCAAATAATGTGGTAAGGCACTAATTTAAATACAAATTATGATATGCTTATGGAAGTGCTATCTTATTACTTTAAAGAGGAAATAGAACAAGCCTTGTAAAATGTTGCCTGGAGACAGCCTCAGGAGACTGGTTTTTAATGAAAGATTTACAGTTAGCATAGCCTTTTTGTGCTGATGAATTGATGTTTTTAAAGTGTTTAAGGTGCTTGAAAACAATTTGCTCTCTAAAGTTCCTTAAACATTCCCCCAACTATCTAGTTTATTCCTCTGGCTTATTTAGTTGGCATTCTCTTTCTTTACATACCGTACAGTCCGATTCAGCTCCAGCACAGTGGGGTTCCAAGAGGTACAGTTTGGACTGATTAGGCCTTCCTGAGTATGTACCTTCTTACTCCATATGGTTAAAGACAGTCAACAGAGCTAACGGCGGTTTGTCTATCTGTTTTAAATGAAGACCTCTATGATCATTTTCTATTTGTCTAGTTAGAAGCACTGCATTGTGTCCCCCATTTAAATGCTATCATTTATGCAACTAATGTTTTACACACATTTAAGAATTTTTGGATGACCAAAGCTCAGAGTGCACAGTATTCAGTGGGAACCCAAGGAGAAAGGAAATGGCTAAAGAATGAGAGAAGAGGCTTATTTCAAGATGCAGTAACTAATCCTCAGAAAAACAATATTAAAGAATGGAAAGTGGTCCTTGTGGAGCCAGCTCATTGATAAAAAAAAAAAAAATAGATACTAAAGTTAAAAACAAACTTGTTTAAGAAACAACAAAGAAAGGTGGGAGGAGGCCCTGGACCTCTCAGCTGCACACATCATTTACATAAAAAACGCAGGTGGGTTAATTGTAGCCAAAAGGGATTATGCCAAGGGAGACAGAACACGATAGCAGGGAAGATGTGAAATTAGGCCTGTATGTACATGGGTTGGCAATGACTTCAAAGTCCGAGTTGGAACTTGTTCTCTGAGTCCATGGAAGGAAGAACATACCTGCTGCTGCCGTCCTCTCAAATCTAACCCTAAAATAAATCTTTCCATAATTTGCAATTAATTTATAGATGTTTATTCAGAGGATTACAACTAGCAACATGGACCCTTCCCTGGAGGTTTTCCAGATTATAGTAGCCTTTTTTTGATAGGCTCCCCAGGCTCCGCCAGAAAGTAGGAACAGAATGATGATAGGAAGCTGCTGCGTACCTGTGCAGAAACCCCTGAATTCTCTGTATGCCCTCCGCCAATGGAGGCTGCAGCACAGACTGCCAATTGCCTACTCAAAATCTATTCTTGTCCTCCTCATTAATAGAATACCAGTTTTGTTGGGGGAGGGGGGTGGGTGCCGTGGCAAGTTACCAAGCTAAAAAAAGGCAAACAAAAACCAATAACAACAACAACAACCCCCCCCCAACATTTCCCAGGTTCCCTTGCACATTTTAAGAAAAGCTCCCTAAACAGGACTGACAGTCAAGCTCCCCTGGCCCTCAACTTTTTGCTCACTTCTTCTCTCCTTTCCTCTTACCTGGAACGTGGGCTTGACCTCTGAGTTTAGCTTCACCTTGTGATCATGAGGGAAAAGCCAAAAGAATTAAAAAGATCCAAGTCCTGACATTGCTGAGTGACTGAACCAACACCCACAACCACATACCCTTAGACTGACAGATACTTAAGAAAGATAAACCCCAATTAGATTAAGTCCCTTTATTTGGGCTGTTACCCCTACTGATACAGACCACTTGACTCTGCAGATGGTTAAAAAGTCCTGGTGTCTAGCCAACAGAGCAGAATGCTGAGTAGAACACTTAAAAAAATTAAATAAAATAACAACCCTGATATTCTATTTTTAATTCACTAGTTTTAAAAAAAAGTCTATAATGTAAAGAATAGCATATGAAAAATGAAAAAGCATTTAGTTCACACATATACTGCACTGTCTATAAAAAGCAAGAAAAGGACCAAGAGATGAAAAACTTGTATGCCTAATTCAGCAGGTGCCGAGAACACATATTGTCGAACGCTAAAGAAATCAGGCAGACAGGTAATGAGATGAGACTAAAAGAAAAATGCACGCTGGTTATCCAGAAAAATATCCTACCAAATTGGGTCTATTAAATAAATCACAGACAGCATCCCTGTGGAACTAGAACGGGTTTCAATAAACTTATTTTACAAAGGATTGTCCAAATCACAGTAGAATGAGCCATAGGGAATAATTTAGCATCGGCTGGTGGGAGAAAATCCAATTCTACTTTAATAGATCTTTTTCATCACAAATTTTATGATCTTTTAACAGCTTTCTATTAAGAGCAATTAAAGTGAGATAACAAAGGTCTACATTCATATTACAGCAATTTAAAATGGCTATATACATCTTCAAGCAGAAGTTTTATATATGGAAGAGCTTAGCTAAGTTTGAGGGAGAAATACTAATTTACTTTTTTTAAAAAATGAAGCATTTTTAAAGGCTCAGTAAAGCTCTGCTTATCCAGAGACAAATTTCACGTACTATCAGATGTCCTGAACAGCAAGTAACCTGGAAGACATGCTTCTGGCGTCTGAAGGTAACAACTTTAGATTCATTTCTCATCTGTGCCCATGGCTGTCCCTGGGAACACAGGCCACTGAGGGGCTGGATATCATCTGGGGCTGAGGCAAAATCTGGACCAACAAAAGTAAAAACTGGCTTAATATAAAGATAAATTTTATAACTGAAGTCTTCCAATGGAATGTTTTGCTGTGGGAGGTGACAGCACTACCGCAGCAAATATTTGACCCAAAAGTAGATGGAAGTCTGGTTCACAGAGATGCTATAGATAGGATTTATAAATGGGTAGAAAATTTAGCAAGGATTTGCTAGGAAATAATTGCAATATCGCATATCTGCATAGTGTTTTATGGTTTGCTAAGTGGCCTCACATGTATTAGATCACTTAATCCTTAAAACCACCTTTGAGGTAGATAAGATCAAGCGTTATTTTATGGTTGAGAAGACTCTGAGAAGCTAACTGACTTGCTGAAAACAACCCACTGCTCTTCTTAATAAAATCAAGCCTAGATCCTCCACAGGGGAAAGGGTCAGCCCCTGGAGGTGGGAATGTTGAGGAAACAGGTCCTGCCCTGTTTCCCGGGGTTCCCCCCTCCCTTTTCTCATCACCCTCTGGTCCTCCAAGGCTATTACTCCCCATTCACCCTTCTGGCTGTATGTGGGCCCACAGCCCCTCCATTCAGCTCTGGCGCACAGCCAAGGTGTGGCTAATCATTTAAATAAGACTCAACCAAGGGGGAGACAAAAGGGAAATAAACAAAGAGGGTCATGAGACTAGATAATGCTGCCCACAGGTTACCAACAAAATAACTGCTCATCTAAGCCTTGGGAAAAAAGAATTCAACAGAACAGTAATGCTGTCATTCTCTGACAAGCTTATCCTGCTCCTTTATTACACTTCATTATAATCTGAACTCCAAGAAGAATAAAAAGGCAGAACAGAAACAGCCTGGTATAGCAAGTGCACTTTTTAATGTGCATGGAAAAACGCAGGTTAAAAACTAGTTTAATCTGTCTTTCATTTAAAAATCTTATAATAAATGCTATGGGTTGAATTGTGTCTCCTAAAAATATATGCTGAAGTTCTAACCCTTGAACCTATGAATGCAATCCTGTTTGGAAACAGAATTTCTTTTGTTATGTTAATTAGGTCACACCAGAATAGGGTGGGTCCTAAACCTAGTCCTTTCGGCACGCAGAAACGGTGTCTTATGAAGGTGAATACACAGAGAGACAGATGATGGATGAAGCACCAAGGAAGAGTGAATGACAGACGAGGGATTAATCTGGCAAATTAAAATAGAAGAAATTAAAAAATACTTTTTTTTTTTGGTGATAATGAAGGCTAAAGCAGCAAAGGAAAACCAAGAATTGCCAGCAGCCACCAGACACGAGAGTGAGGCATGGAACATTTTCTCTCTGAAAGCCCTGAGAAAGAATCAACGAGACCAATATCCTAGTTTGGACCTTTAGCCTCCAGAACTGTGAGAAAATAAATTTCTGTTCTTTAAGCCATCCACTTGTGATATTTTGTTATGGCAACCCTAGAAAACTAGGACAATAAATACTAAAAACCAGTGTTAAATTTTCTAATGCTTTCTGACTTTTTCAATGCAGCACAGCATGCCTTCAATTTTGGAAGAGGAAAACAGCAACTTGCTAGAGCAATCTGTCTTGAGTACGGTTTTGCAACCAGAAAATAACTGAGACAGATAGCAACTAGGACTCTTAAAGCAAGACTCTAAATAACGCAGTGAGGGGAAGCTTTTCAACTGTGGTAACTTTTCTTGTTTTGTCTCATTGATATTTTCTTACGAAGAGTTTTGGGTCAAAGAAAACTCCTGAGGACTGATCTGACATTCCCTTTGAAACTAATTACATTAAACAGCAGGTGCCCACTTCAAGTCTGAGCAGGAGAATGCAAGACATTCAGAGAATTAAGTGCACTTGGGGTTAATTTTTTTGGGTTGGGGTTAATGCTCTCATTTTTTAGGAGCTTCTTTATGCTTAGATACCCCAGCTCCACTAACTTTGTCATTTGTGCAGAGATAAAGGATCAATCTGATAAATGGAAATAAAAGAAGTAAAATAACATTTTTGGGGGGGTGCACAGTAACTACAAGAATACACTCCGAAATGTTTTAAGTGCTTGAAAAGTAATTGGCTAATCATATCTTCAAGAAAAAAACTGTTATTTAAGTTGGGACTTTCAACAGATTGCTGAGATGATTATATACTTGCAAGGGGAAAAACGGCTATAAAAGAAGGCTGGTGGATCTATATCTGTGTTTGAACTCTGTACCAGTAAACCCAGTTTTGATAGAATAAGCATCTCCTCACTAACTAATGCAAATTATGGGCTTATTCTGGGGGTAGGGGGGAAACAGTGATGCAAATACTATACCAAACCAGTAAACTTAAATGACTTCTCAGTAGCTTTCTATTATTAATTTGATGAATTACTACCACAATTAATGTGAATATCTGGCAAACCCAAAAGTATACTTTTTCAAATATACCAACTTCATTCTAAATATAAATAGAAGCAATACGATAATCACTGAGAAATAATCACTCATTGCTATGCTGCTTATGTTTGAAGGGTCTTGATGAGTAGTCAGTTACACCAACATTATAAGCTAACCCCTGGTCATGGCCTGAAAGCCTGGCATCAGTAACTCAAATGGATTTGGTTTTCAGGTGAACAGAGCCTAAAGTAAATGATTTCTATTGCGTGTATATTTCAGATACAGCATAGGCACACACTCAAAAAGGTTTAAAAATCATATTTGAAAGGTTCTGACTGCCTTAAGGCACGCAAAGAGCAAACAATAACAAAAGACTGTAAGATGCCCTTTGGTTATGCAAAAGTAAAAAAAGGTATGCAAAACTTAAATAATATTCCATTTAAGTGAAAAAAAAAAAAAAAAGGAACCAGAAGCTAAAGAATAATCATAATACAAACAAAATTACTACACTTTCAAGTAATAATGCCAGAAAAGTTCACTTGAGTATATTATCAGGCATGGAGATGAGTCTCATTTACGTCTAACTTTGGAACTAATTTTATAATTATTTTTTAAATATGGAGAAGATAATATTACTTACTGAAGGTAGAACTTTTAGTCTGATTTTATTAATTTCTATGTAAAGTGGACAGGTAGGTTTGGAAGTAAACATTTAAGTCCTCTTGTCAGTTTTCCCTTGGCATTCACTATGGTTAGGGAGTTAGGGATGAAGATAACATAGAAAAGGTGTGAATTATCTACTGGCCATCCTTCCCTGCAACACACATGTGCAAAGTAAAGGAAATGCCTACAGCACAAATAGAAAGTTAAATTACTATCTTCCTGCTTCTCCTTTTCTCTTCCTACCTTTTATCTCTTTCTCTGGACTGCCTGGGAATGCAGCTTCCAAAACCTACATTTAGAGATACAGCTATAATCTTTCAAGGTGGCCTAACTTTCGAGGAGGAAAATCTTCCAAGCCCGAAGGAGACTAATAAGTAGAGAGAGATTCAAAGGCTAGTGAATAAAAAAGGAGGCACCGCCATTTGTTAACATGTGTTCAGTTTTTTTTCACTTTCAAGTATATAATAAAAATTGCTCTAACTGTACAGGTAAAAAAATAGATCCTATGGGCACAGGATATTTTTGGGGTGATTTTTGTGGTGTTCTGACACTGGATTCTGCTGATGGTTGCACAACTCTAAATTTACTAAAAATAATTGAATTGCACATTTCCAATACACATATTTTATAGTATGTAAACTATACCTCAGTAAAACTGTTTTTAAAAGATACAGTAACACCTTCAAAAGCCAGAGCCTGTGCAAGGCAGAAACTTGTCAGAGAAGGAAAACTCAAATATTTTCCACTAACAGTGATAGAAAAGTGGTAAGATTGCACCCCATCAAAGGTGGAAAACTTCGCGGACATCTGGCAAAACAAGGCGGTCCCATCAAGTTTCGGCTCTCACAGGTTTCATTGTAGCTGACACTTGGAATCTAATGGTCACTTGATTTGGCTAAATAAATACTAGGAACCCAGTGTGCCAGATCTTATAATATGCTGATCAAGCTTTTCCCGGTCTACAAAAATATTGTTAAATATGGCTGATACTCAGTGTCAGACGTTTACAAGAGACTGGGGAGGGATACTTTCTCATGAAAAATTAAACATACCTTCCCACGTCCCCTCTATAAGCAATAACAAAGAAACACCCATTGTGGTTGAGTCAATTCCAGCTCAGAGCAATCCTACAGAACACAGTAGAACTGCTTCATACGGTTTCTAAGGCTGTAAATCTTTACAGAAACACATATTTCTCCCACGGAGCGGCTGGGGGGTTCAAACTGCTAACCTTTCGGTTAGCAGCCAAGTGCTTAACCACTGTACTAACAGGGCCCCTTTTCCTGAATTAAGGCAAGTCCAAAATGAGGAATTTTAAGCAGATTCAGTAACTTGACTTCTAATCAACAAAATGAGTCAATTCTAATCTTATTCTTGCTTTGATTTTTTCACAATCAACATATTTTTACAGTAGAGTGCTGGTAGCTTGGTTTTAAGGAGCCCTGGTGGCGCAACAGTTAAATGCTTGGCTGCTAACCAATGGTTTGGCAGTTGGAACTCACCCACCAGACCTGCTTTTGTAAAGATTACGGCCATGAAAATCCTATGGGGCTGTCCTACCTGCCATGTGCATATGATACGAATTAGAATCGGCTCCATGGCACCCCACAACAACAACTTGGTTTTGAAGCATTCTAGCATCTTCCCTAGGCTCCTTGGGTGGCACAAATGGTTTCCATTTGACTACTAAATGGAAGGATAGTGGTTCAAACCCACCCAATGGCACTGCAGAAGCAAGGACTGGCAATCTGCTTCCATAAAGATTACAGCTAAGAAGATCCTACAGAGCAGTTCTACTCTGTAACATATGGGGTTGCCATGAGTCAGAAGTGACTCAACAACAATAGTTTTTGTTTTTTTTTTAATATCTTCCCTACAATGTCTTCTGTACCTTCAGTTTGCTGATTACCTTTTAACTTCACACACATAGATCTTTTCTGGGACAAGGCATGAGTATTGCCAATACTGGCGTGACAAGACACTGCCAGCCATGAGGTCCTGCCCTGACCTCCCGTTCCCAGACTGTCCTGTCCTCCCATGAACAGGGAACAGTGCAGGGAAGGCCTTCTCTCTTTCCAACTTTCTTTCAAGTTTGACAAACCTGAGGCCAACTAGTTTTCTCTTCCTGCCTTGGAAATGAGTTTGCATTTCCATGGAAAAGTACTGTGTAAGCATCCAGTTTAGTCTCTGCATCATGTTAGACACTGGAAGGGACATGTGTTGCTGTTGTTGTTAGGTGCTGTCAAGTCAGTTCTGATTCACAAGGATCCGTGTACAATAGAACTAAACACTGCCCAGTCCTGCACCATCCTCACAATCATTGCTATGTTTGAGTCCACTGCTGCAGCCGCTTGTGTCAATACATCTCCTTGAAGGTCTTCCTCTTTTTCGCTGACCTTCTACTTTACCAAGCATGATGTGCTTCTCCAGGGACTGATCCCTCCTGGTAACATGTCCAAAGCACCTGAGACGAAGTCTCACCATCCTCACTTCCAAGCAGCATTCTGGTTGTGCTTCCTCCAAGACAGATTTGTTCACTCTTCTGGCAGTCCATGGTATATCCAACATTCTTCGCCAACACAATTCAAAGGCATCGATTCTCCTTCTGTCTTCCTTATTCACTATCCAGCTTTCCTATGCATATGAGGTGACTGAAAATTTGTATGGTACACTATGGTATGGTACAGTATGGTACTGTACAATAAGGTACAGTACAGAGAAGGGGCAGACAGTAAATGAAATGCAGCAATGGCCATTAAGGGAACCCACCAGCTCAACACACCAGCATTTCAGTATGCAAGTTACATCTCCGTAAAGCTGTTTTTTAAAAGGAGACATTAAAATATCTAACACTTAGGCAATATTTAAACCTCTTCATCTCTTCAAGCTTGTCTCTCTTGTGTTTTCTTGTACTGGGATTTTTGAAGAAGAGGGAATGTGAAGGGCATTTCTTTTCGTTACGGAAGCAAAGAAATTAAATTTCACCTCCAAAAACCTCTATTGCCAGGGCAAGGGTAGAGGCAGGGAAGAGGCAGAGCTAACGTGTACTCAGGGCTCACCTGGAACCAAGCAAAGTGAACTTACTTCTCCCACTCACAAAGAAAACAGTTTATAATAAAACGTTTCTATTTGAAAGATTAACTGTTACAGGAATGATTTCAGAAAAATAATTTGTAGTAATAATTTAAGTGAAAGAACTCAGTGAAACAGATCTATAAAGTTCTGTTATTATAAGCAATCAGCTTCATTATAATTTTTTGTTAAGAGTATTTTATCTACATTGAAAACCATAAATTACAAAATAGGTTGTTTAGTTAAGGACTGCAAATGTGTATATTAACGAATAACAAATGCTATTTACAATTTGTTCGTACTGTTTCTGACAGGCAGCCTTTGGTATTTAAAGAGCCTGGAAGGAAACAAAAACCAAAAACAGGTAGGTTAACCTACCTTTAGGTTTTCAGATGTAAAGTCATTGCTGGACGTGGATTCAAGGAAAGTATAAATTCAACATGTACAACTACATACAAAAACACTTCAAAACCAAATGTGATTGTTGACAAAGGCTAAGGGTGGACTGTTGTATAATGGAGATGGCACAACTGGCAAACAGGAGGTGAGCTGCCAGCACCATTTACGCATGCACTTAATGCTCCAAGCCAGAGAGTTCAGCAGCAGGCAGAACACTGTGTATCTAGGATTATCTAACTTTACCCCAAAGGTAGGAGGAAAGGTTTCATTTAGTTTTCTTTAAAACTCACATGATCATAATCAGTATTCTGCGATTATTACTCTCTTTGTTATTCACTGCAGACATCTGCATAAATGATGACCACAAAGGTTCTTCCTTTAAAAGCACCAGGACACAAAGTGATCTTATCACATCTGATTACATTAACTCAGGTTTTCATTTAAGTAGATATGCATGATTTCCAAATAACTTTTTTTTTTTTTTTGCCTTAGGATTTTGGGGAGGGTGAGTCAGCCCTTCTTGGCTTCCATCCCGGTCCCCAAACCTACACCCCTTTTCACAATGCGGTAGGCATGCTGGGTTGCAGGCTGCTCCTTAACTATGGAAGCAAATCAATAGCAGCTGAATGCCATCTGCTTCGGGCCGCAGAACAGAACCAAAGTGTAAGCCATGCATCTTCCCTTATTGAAAGGTTATTTTATGCAAGTAAACAATTCATCGTCTTCTTGCACGCTTGATGCTCATTTACCACTTTGATCAATAAAATATGCAAAACAACAAAAAAAATTGAATCCTAAGAGTAGTTCTGATGCCAGCATGATAGTTAATCAATATCCGGCCTCTGTTCACTAGGGCAAGTGGTGGGGGTACTCCGATCGTAACCTGCAAAATCTGGAGTGGTAGATGTAGCTCTTTCAGAAAAGACTGTTTTAGAAGGGAGATATGTTACATTTACCCTACGGATTAAATAGGAGAACACATTCTCACTGAATTAAATCGAAACACTAACATCAACAGGCTTGAATGTTACTGATTCAAGCCAGTACTTCTCAAAGCTCAAGAAAAAGTAATTTTGGTTTATATGCCTTTTAGAATCTCAAAGACAAATATAGGATGAGATCACTGACATGGACCCTTGGACAGCAACCCTTTCAGATCACTGACATGGACCCTTGGACAGCAACCCTTTCGGCTCTTTCTAAGCTCTGCCTTATTAAAGTCTTGGTTTTCAATGTATTCATTCATGTTTCAGGTGAACTCAGTTTTTCTTCTAAAAACAAACTGCTGTGGGAATTTCTTGTAGACAGTGTTTCTTTTAGTCATACCACAAGCTGCCTTATTATATTAAACCTCTTGACAATTGATTCAGGCAGAATACTGTTCTCCCAACAAAGAAAACTATATCTCACAGATGCTACCGTATGAGCCCTCAATTAAAGACTGTTTTCTAGCAAAATACAAAGCACTAAAAACGCTGGAAAATTTTCTATTTCAAACAGATCTCTCTAGCTGAATGTGAATTTTAGGGTTGCACAGGAATAAACCAAGATAAAATAAATTAGATATCGTTCTAGAAAGCCTAACAAGCAGTTTAATGGAAAGAAAAGCACTGCCATGTGACATAAGAATTGGCCCAGAGAAGATGGCTTTTCTTTTAGCATGTTTTCACATTTTCTGTATTTTATAAAAATGACAAGAGTTACCTGTTAATCAAATAATCTTCGGTTTTACAGAAAACAATTACAACATAGTTTAAAAAGCTATCCTTTTTACTCTCCACCCTGATCTACTAAATTCTTCACAATCACACCTTTCTGATTATTAGATACAAATTGTTAGCCAATAAACATATTTTGTTCTATTTTTACATGTATACCTAAATGCACTGCTAAACTTAAAAACTTCAATGATATATGAGGGAAATGAGTAATGCTGTTTATTATGTAAAAGGAAGGAAAATTAAGTATTAAAGTCTTAATGGGGTATCTTTGATATGAGGAAATAAAAATGAGAAATTCCACCAAATTCCTATCAAATACATGTTTATATGTCGTTTCTCATCATCAAAGACTATTACGAATATTTTTGTTTTCCAAGTGTTTATCTGAGACTAAAATTTTCCCAAAAATCTCCATTACAAAACAAACTAAATTTTATAGCATTGACTGTGGGAAGTCATTTTGTTGTGATATTCCTAGCTTCTTAAGAACTCAAACAACAGAACTCTTGATTTCTAGCTATTATTTAAAAATCATTCTAGAACTGTATTTAATTCACTTATTTAATTTTAAAGATGCTCTATATACATAACAATTTAAATATGTAAGTCAAACAATAGTGATGAAATTAATAACAGCATGACTATAGAAGTGCAGTAGTTTTAAGTCAATGACCCAACCAGTGGCAAGGGTATAATTTAAAGGCAGAAATTTCCAGTGCATGCACCGTTAGCCACAGTGAACCTGTTACTGCTCTAAAGGGAATTGTTTGCCTCTTATTAGATTTTCTACAGCACAGCCATAAGTGATAAATGTACTGCTGTACTCACTGTCAAGTTAATCAATGCTGCCAAAGTTTTGTTGACCTAACAGTAATCCATAAAGGGAGCAGCATTTTCTCCATCCCTATGACATCTCAGTCCACAGAAGGGCTAGGAATCCAAAAGTAGCTTCATATGAGAAAGAGTTTGAGGGGTTTGGAAAGGAAGAAGAGACAAATTTGGTGATTGTCAAAATTAGCACATATTATCGGGTTCCCTGAAAGCACTTAAGATCACAACCACAAACAAAAATTCAATTTTGATATTTAAAACCCAAATAAGTGAACAACTTTTCTGAAAAAAGATTCCTTCCACAACCCCCTTGCCTCACCTCAAAGCAAAAATAAGTATATCACCCCAAATCTTTGAGAATCTTCAAGGCAAAATAGCTGTGCACGTGCATAGGGCATGGGCTATAACTGTCTACAGTTCAGTGCACAGATCAAATTCAGTACAGGGCAACAGTAATAAGAATGGTAATGTGGATAAGAAAAAAGCCCAAATTTTGCTTCACTGTAAATCTGAGCATGTGAAAGACATGAGCATTAGAAACAAGAGAAAGGAAACAACAGGAGAGGAAAAGCTGCCCTGCAAACAAACCACTGCTATGCTTTCACAAGCAATTACAGACATATGAAATATGAATTGCAATTGATTTTTCTTCCTGGGGTCACTGTGCTCCGTGTTTTATTCACTCTAGGAATTTATTTGGGCAGCAAGCTGACAAGTTTTTGTAGAATGACCTGAGCGGTGTAATCTTGCTCAATCATGGGTACTTCATTGTGGCTTCTCTTCCTTGGCACTTGTCCCTCCCAAAAGCTCCCTGGCAAGGGATTCCTTCATAAAGACAATGGAACAATGCAATTACTGGTGTAAAGGCCTGGCAGAATCTGACCAGGGAATGCTTAGCAACCTTTTTTGTGCCAATAAAAAATAAACAGCATCAATCTGGAAGAGTGACTTTCATCGTCATCCTTCCACAGCAAATTCTCTTATTTGGCTAGTGATAATACAGCAATATTACTAAGCTCATGCAATTTGCCTTGCCAATAACAACAGAAAGTTGTGGTTATAAGAAAAAATAATACAGATTTTCATACAAAGTTTTTAAAAAATCCAGCCATAAAAAGATAAGAACTTTTTGTCTGTTCTTTATGACTGATTCCAAGATCTTCTTGAGTCCTGGTCTTCACAGAGCTCTGAGACCATAAGACAAAGCATTCTTCTAAAAATTTAAAAAAGATTTTGTCTCTGGAAAACTTCCCATATTTCCTTCTGTATCAGTCCACAGATCTTGGACATCTTTTGATACCCATGTATATAGACTTACAGCATTCTTTTCAATTACTATGGACATTTTGTATAGTTTTCCACTGTAGCCATATTCCAATACTTATTTAAACACCCCCACTCTTTTTAGATAATTTTTGTAATTATAAATTATGTTACAGTAAAAAAAAAATCCCTTATATACAGCATAGTCCAATTACACAAGAATAATTGTAGGATAAATTCATGGAGAAGAAATTGTCAAATTGCCTTCTCAAAAGGTTGCAGCAATTTGCAGACCCCTTTAAAAAAAAATTTTTTTTTAAGAGTATTTGGGAATACTTATTTCTGTGTACCCCTACCAGCCAATAGGTACAACCAATTTTTTTTTAATCTTTTCATATTCATACATAAAAATAGTATCTCATCTTAATTTATAGTTTTCTGATTAATAATAAAGTATTCTTTCTCTTGTTTACTGACCATTTGCATTTATTTTTTAATGAATGGATTTTCCCTATTCTCCCATTGGATTTTCTTTTTCCTACTAATTTGTAAAAGCTCTTTGCATATCATGGAAATTTAGAACTTTGTCACATGTATTGTACGTATTTTTTACAGTCTGCGATTTTAACTCATGGTGACTCTTTTCCTATAGAGAATTTTTAAAAATTTCATCAGCCACATTTTAGAAGTTGCACATATCAGGTAATACAGAAACACCATTATCAACTCAGAGTACGTGATGCAATGAATTACTGCACAATGGAAGTAGAATTTATTGTGTTGGAATCTAATTATATTTCAAGTTATCGGACAGGAATGATGATACATAAATGTAATCTCAGCAAACAAAAGAAAGGGTTAAAACTACATTAAATATCACTAAAAACAAACTATCTGACAGCCTTGGGATAGAGAGCAGGATGGACTGAGCTAATGTTAAGAGATGTTGGCGGGGAGTGCAGATGGGGTGCATGCAGGACTGCTAACCTACTGTGGAGAAGTAAGATCAGAGCCCTAACAGCTATAATGGAAGGTAAGATGTTGGGATAATGGGCAACTAAAGTGTTTTAGGGCTTCAAAGAAAATCATATCTCAGTGTGGAGAATCAAGAAAGGCCCCATGAAAGAGCAGGTATTGGAAACGAGCCTTGCCGGGTACTTAGAAAACAGGGGAGAAGGCAACGGGATAGCTCGTAAACCAGTGTGGCTGGTGCATAAGATACACAAAGAATAAGGCTGGCCGGCTGAACTAGAATATTGTAACTTGTAGTTGATGAGGAGCCATGGAAGAATTTTTCAGTAGGTAGATATCATGATCACAAATGAAGCTGAGAAAGACTATTTTCCCTGAATGCAAGTGGCGGTGAACTAGAGTAGTCAGAGCTAGTGAGGAAACTACCATGACTGGAGAAAAGTAACAAAGTGCTAAGCCATGATGATGGCAGTGGGAATGGCAAACAAGGTAAGTACTCTTTTCATTAATCATGAAGAGCTTCCAGGGTACAGTCATGGACTACTTTAGTAAAGAGAGTGATTTTATAAAGGAACCTAAGAATGACTCAGATTTTTCCAAAATAGTATAAGAGAGGCTCCAACAGAAGAGTGAGGAGGCAAAGAACAGTAATACCTGAAGTAAGTCCAAGGAGTAGCCCTGGGAACAACAGTGTTGAATCCCATTATATGTGTGGGGTATGAGGTATCCAGGGTTACTATTTTTTTTTTTTTTTTAATTATTGTACTTTAGATCAAGGTTTACAGAACAAACTAGTTTCTCATTAAACAGTATACATACTGTTTTGTGACACTGGTTACCAACCCCACAACAGGTCAACACTCTCCCTTCTTGACCTTGGGTTCCCAACACCAGCTTTCCTGTCCCCTCCTTCCTTCTAGTCCTTGCCCCTGGGCTGGTGTATCCCTTTAGTCTCCTTTTGTTTTATGGGCCTATTGAATCTTTGGCTGAAGGGTGAACCTCAGGAGTGACTTCATTACTGAGCTAAAAGGGTGTCCGGTGGCCGTAGTCTTGAGGTTTCTCCAGTCCCTGTCAGGCCAGTAAGTCTAGTCTTTTTTTGTAAGTTAGAATTTTGTTCTACATTTTTCTCCAGCTCTATCCAGGACCCTCCACTGTGATCTCTGTCAGAGTAGTCAATGGTGGTAGCCGGGCACCATCTAGTTGTACTGGACTCAGTCTGGTGGAGGCCATGTTAGATGTGGTCCATTAGTCCTTTGGACTAATTTCCCTTATATCTTTAGTTTTCTTCATTCTTCCTTGCTTCCAATGGGGTGAGACCAGTAGAGTATCTTAGATGGACGCTCACAAGCGTTTAAGACTCCAGGGTTACTACTCTATCATAAACGGTTTAAAATAATAATGGAGACAGATGGTCAGAGTTCCAGTATCATATACACTCTTCTGATGTCACTGCCCTGCCTTCCCACCCAGGCATATGAGAAAGAAAAAGAGAAAAATCAATTTATTTGTGTATCTACTACATGAAAGGCACTCTGTGACAAGAGACCATGACAAGGCATTCCAGATCACTGAGAGGGTTGGAGAACAAAGAAAGTGGGATAAAAGATACAATTCTCACTGAGGAAGTCGGCACTCTCTGTGGAAAAAGCAAAGAAGCATTTTTGAAAACCCAATACCCATTCTGTAAACTTAGAGAAGCCAAAGCCAGGGAGGGAATGTTTTAGAAAATATTAGACTTTCTTCATACCTAATGTGCTCAGGATTCAGGTGTGTGAAAGCAAGGTCCTTCATCCAGCCTTGTAAGTAACCCACCACTCACACCTCACAAGCAAGATGGAAGTGCGCTAAATTATGAACTAGGAGAGGTCTTTTAAAATAAAAATGTTTGGAAACAAAGCACTTTGTTTAATAAATTATAAATAAGTGCCACAGGAAGAATACTTTGAGAAAATTAGCTCTAAATACATTGCAGCTACGTTACTTTGCTTACATAAAATACATTGGCACGAACAGGGCAGGGATTCCACTGAAGACTACTGCACCTTTGAGTAGTGCTTCCCAAGCCTATTTCATCCTAACACTTCTCAAAAGAGAAAAGGTTGAGCCCTCACCCTAATATATGTTTATTTATTAAAGTATACATTGTATAAAGGTACTTTGTATTAATTATGTACTACATAAAACATATACAAAAGGAAATCTTAAATTATAAAGATGAAGTAATATTTTAAATAAGGTTTCTTTTATTATACTTATTAATCGTAAAAAGAACATGTCTGCTTTTCCTAAAATAATTACAAATAATAATATTTTAACATGGCAGTGATGTGACCACATATGCTTCATTAGGCCCGAACACAATGATTGTTCTCCACTGTGTTTAAGTGTAGATTGTAAATACAGTTTATTTCATAAATACTTGGTTTTAACGGCTTCCACAGTTGAAAACAATATCACTTAAAGACAAGCTGAACCAACAGCTGCACTTACTAAATCATAATGCTCATTTTTTTCAGTTCTATCCATAACGCAAAGACTTTCTGATGAGGCAAGGAAATGCCCTTCTTTCTTGACGTCACAGAGTTGTTCTGACAGGACAACTGAAAGATATTGCATTTAAAAAAATACATATATATATTTTTAATTGATCCAGGACACACTGAAACTCTTCTTATGAAAGATTTTTGAACAGGCTAGGAAATTTTAAGTTTTAAAGGAGGTAGAGAGAGTTTTTTAGGCTACACATATTAATTCTGGCAACAAAATCCCACAACGATGGAAACTTTTCCAAACATCCATTTTCAAAATGTTCTCTCCAAGGCTTGTATGCTTTCAGAAACCACTTACTTTCCCTCTTGGTTGTTAAGGGCTCATCTCTGAAGCCGTAGATTAAGTGAAGGCTGCAAAGAGCCTGCAGGAGGAGTAGATGCCACATCGGTGCTACCTTCTTCCTGCTGCTCACGGGTTCACTCGTGCTTGTCTTTCCAGTTTTACCTTCAATCTGAGATTTTGTTGCAGGACTGACTCTTTTTCAGCCCCTCGTACCCTCTGTGAGGTTTAGCTGAAATCAGATAATCTAGCACACTAGCCCACACAATCAGGCTTCACAAACTGCAACAGGCTACAATGCAGACACGAGTGAGGGCAGCAGCCAGGTCCCTGGTGTGGAGATGCCCGTACTGTGTGTGACCCCAGGCTGTCTGACATTTGGACTTGTGAAGATACTGGCACCGGTCTAAACAGTAATAGTTATAAAGATGAATTCATTCAATTTTCAGGAAAAAAATAAACACAATTGCAAGTCATGGTATTTTTTTCTTGCACCCCAGGGGACCACAGCACACATTCTACCTTGGAGGCTTGCTAGTGAGAGGGCTGCATCTACTTCCCTTCCATCCCCCCAGGTATAAGATTCTGACATTTAAAACAAAACAAAAAAACAGTCACCATCGCATCCACTCTGACCCATGGTGACCCCACTTGTGTCAGAGTAGAACTATGCTCCACCGGGTTTTCAATGGTTGACTTTTGGGAAATAGATCACCAGGACTTTCTTCCAAAGCACCTCTGGATGGACTTGAACCTCCAAGCTTTTGCTTAAGCAGCTGAGTGTTTAACTATTTGTACCCACCAGGGATTCCTAGATTCCAACACAGGCACTCTTCAACTCATCCCCTTGACCACCACGTTCCTAACGAAGTTCAGATCGATTTGTCTACTATTTTGTCTGCTGAGGAAAACCAAGGTACTTTACAGACAGGCCCCCATCATGTGATCCTACACAGTCCATACTTAAGCAGGCTGACTTCAGCTGAATTAGGAGCAGGATGGTGTTGAGCTAGGGTGGTGGTAGAGACTACCAGTAATAAATGTGAAGCACCTCACAGAGGAGTGCCTGGCCCAGAAGAGGTTCTTAAAAGATGTTGATTTTATAAACGAATGAATAAGTGGATGAATGAATAAAAGATTCTATCAGAACCTTCTAGTCACACATTCCGTATCACCTTTAAAATATCTGCTTAGCATGGCCCCAGTTAGCATTTTAACTTAGTCATGGTTTTAGCTGAATTGGTAAAATAGTTACTGAACAAACACTTTCTAACTTAATTTTCATAGCCAAATAAGATTAGGCATTAATCCCTGTGAGTCCTTAGAGTCCTAGAGATATCCCAGGATTTGGGGAAAATGAAGACAAAACATATATGCCAGATATTGCCCAGATATGAGGAAAATATGATAAACCTATTAAAACCAAACCCGTTGACCGTCAAGTCAATTCCAACTTACAGTGACCCTACAGTACAGAGTAGAATTGCCCCATAGGGTTTCCAAGGAGTGATGGGTAAATTTGAACCTGCCAACCTTTTGGGTAGCAGCTGAGCTCTTGTCCACTGAGTGACCAGGGGTCCAGAAAATATGGTAGTTACTCTCTATTGTATGCCTATTACATACAGTGCTTCAAATATATTAGCACATTTAGTCTTTGTAACACCTCAATAAGTATGTCTGCTAACCTCTCTTTTACAGAAAAGGTGACTAGCATTCAGAGAGTGCAATTCTAGCTTATACAGCAGCAAGCGGAGGCATGGGGCTCTGAACCCACAACTGCTTGATGCCAGGCCACGCTCTTCCATACCACCTCTATGCTGTCACCTGGCAGCCCCAATCTGTGACCAGGCTCTAGTCCAGGGGTCAACAAACTACAGTCTGAGGGCCAAATCCAGTCCGCTGCTTTTGTAAATAAAGTTTTATTAGAACACAGCCCCTCTCATTTGTTTACATATTCTCTGTGGCAGCTTTCACACTACAGTGGCAGAGTTGAGCAGCTGCAACAGACCCTATGGCCAGCTCAGACTGAAATATTTATTATCTGGTCTTTTATAGAAAAAGTTTGCCCACTCTTGCCTGTTCTAGACACTCCTGTGTTTGCAACTCTATCTGTTCCTGTCAGAGGGAACAACACACCCTTCTCTTTCAATTCAATTCAATTCAATCATTTTCTCTTTTCCAAATTCAAGGCTCAGCTTTGGTTTAGAACATATCAAAAGTCCTTCTTATATAAGTGGAGACTTTAGAAAGCGAATGGTTTATGGAACAGAAAGTCTTAAGTAACATGATAATGTTGGCCTAAACAATTTTTTTTCCAATTTGCTAGAAGGTATAGGCAGCACATTCTCATGCCAAGAATTGCCAGATTCATTAATAAGTAGGTTCATGCTGCCTATTACAAGAAATCTGAAACTAATTGCTCTCAATTAATCTGCTCCACTCTTTGATAGCTTATTTATCAGATGGGGAAAGATAGATTTAATACTGCTTGCTTGAAACAGGTTTTTTAATTGGAAACATCACGGCATTTAGCTCACTCTGTACTCTAGCAATTAAGAACAATTTGGAAAAGTGTTGTTGATTTTTTTCTTTTACACTATTGTCTCCTTGATTAGATTTCCGAAGATCCAGACAAAACAAATGACAACAGTAGCTAGCACTATTGGTACAAATAAGAGCCCAACAGCCAGATTACTTACTATGAGAAATGTGAGCCATCCCCATCCATTTCGTCAGTGTCTTACATTTATTTCCCCATACCCTTGTCTCCTGTGTAGGTAAGTGGCAATGCTTCTTATAAAAGGCATCATTTGCACCTACCTTTATACAATTATCTTTTCTCCAAATAAGCCAAATCAACAGAAGAAATTATTTTTCTTGATTAAGCACCCACATTTCTCTTGGGAGGAAGCAAAACAAACAATTAATCTTTTCTTATTTGTTCTCAGAAGTCCCTGCCTCCTTAAACGCAGGCTATCCAGGTACCTGTGGCAGCCAGTCGGCAGCAATTAGGCCTGAGTGGAAAATGAATGGACTCAGGGCTGAGGGCCTAATCGGCTGAGAGTCTGTGTGAGAGGGCAAGGTTATACTAGGAAAATTCCCTTGTTGTCGTAGCACCGTTCAAAATTACTACCTGACTTCAGCATAATTAACCAGGCTTGGGAATTTATATGAACTAAGTAATTGGAAAGAATTAGCAAGAGATATGCACATTAATCTTTACCAGTTACAGAGTGCTTAATGAAATTAAGGGCCTTGTGCTCATTCCTGCCTTGCTTAGTTTGCACACTTTCTATTTCACCTGTAGGACAAGGACAATACGCCACATGAAGATTTAAATTAAAAAAAAAAAAAATCGCTCTAAGGGAAACACTGGAAACGACTCAAATATTCAACAGTAGGCTCTTAGTTAAATAAATTAGAATGCATCCTCAGCACAGAATATTGTGGAGTTTTCATTAAAATTATGCTTTATAAAAGAATTTTTATCTTTTACAGATACATGCTGAAATACTTATGGCTAAAAATATGACAGCTGGGAGTTGCTTCAAAGTAACATGGGAGGGTGTGAGCGAGGGTACAGATGAGAAAGGTTGCCCCTGGGCTGATAGCCGTTGAAGCCCGATGATGTGTAACTAGGACTTCATTGTATTATTTTGTCTACTTTCGTATATGTGGAAAATTTCCATAGTAAAAAAGCTTAAAAAAATGAAGTCTTAGAGAAATATTTAATACATGACAAATATCTGTGGTATGTTTTTAAATTAAAAAATGACTTTAAACAGTTGAATGGATAAACAAACTGTGGTACATACACACAATGATAAAGAACAACAATGAATCTGTGGAGAATCTCATAACACAGATGAATCTGGAGGGCATTATGCTGAGTGAAATAAGTCAATCATAAAGGACAAATATTGTATGAGACCACTACCACAAAAACTCATGAAAAGGTTTACACATAATAAGAAACGATTTTTGATGATTACAAGGGAGGGGTGGGGTGGGGATGGCAAAACACTAAATACACAATAGGTAAGTGGTAGCTTTGGTGAAGGGTAAGACATAAGACAGTACACAATACTGGGGAAGCCAGCACAATGCAAGGCAAGGTCATGGAAGCTCCATAGACACATCCAAACTCTGTGAGGGATACAATTGCTGGCATGAGGGCTGTGGGGACCATGGTCTCAGGGAACATCTAGCTCAATCGTGATAACATAGTTTATAAAGAAAATGTTCTACATTCTACTTTGTTGAGTAGCATCTGGGGTCTTAAAAGCCTGTGAGCAGCCATCTTAGATACTCCACTGGTTTCACCCCTTTGGAAGCAAGGAAGAATGAAGAAAACCAAAGACATGAGGGAAAGGTTAGTTCAAAGGACTAATGGACCACATCTATCATGGCCTCCACCAGACTAAGTCCAGTACAACTAGATGGTGCCTGACTACCACCACTGACTGCTCTGACGGCAATCACAATACAGGATCCCAGACAGAGCTGGAGAAAAATGTAGAACAAAATTCTAACTCAAAAAGAAAGGCCAGACTTGTTGGCCTGACAGAGACTGGAGAAACCCTAAGAGTATGGCCCCCAGACACACTTTCAGCTCAGTAATGAAATCACTTCTGAGGTTCACCCTTCAGCCAAAGATTCGACAAGCCCATAAAACAAAATGAGACTAAAGGGGCACAGCCCTGGGGCAAGGACTAGAAGGCAGGTGGGGACAGGAAAAATGGTAATAGGGAACCCAAGGTTCAGAAGGGATAGTGTTGACATGTCGTGGGGTTGTTAGCCAATTTCATAAAACAATATATGTACTAACTGTTTACTGAACAACTAATTTGTTCTGTAAACCTTCATCTAAAGTACAATTAAAAAAAAAAAAAAAACTGTGGAGCCTCCGTGTTCCAAAGTTCACATTTTCATTCCATCCCTTTACAGAGATTCCTCTCCATGAACTCATAAACATTTCTCAGACTCCTAAATCTTTTCAAATTGCTGTCCCTGGCCCACCTCCACTTGCCTATACCACCTCTAAGAGCTCATTATCAGTAGCTCTGTAGGCCTGGCTCCCACTAGGCTTGTCAATCCGAAGTGAGCAAGAATGCATTATCTGAATATTTAAAATACTGGTTTTATTTATTTCCTTGAGAGAAGAGTGTATTAATTTTATTTAAAGAAATAAACTATATGGCTGGCTTCAGAAATTTAAAATATTGTTCTGCACTAAAAATTATTTTAAATGAAATATGTATCATTTTGAGATTAATGGAAACCATGGGAAAAATAAAACGTATTTCAGTTCATTATAGTTAAAATGTAAACTCTTTAAAATGTCACATATTGTCCTAAGTAATTATCTGTAGCTTTCATAAAATGTTTTCAGCTTAGCACAAAGAAGTCTTCTAGAACTACCATAAAACCTAAGAATCTAGAGGTCATTGCTTATATAAAGTACTAAATTTGGAAAACAAAGAATTCTGCAATTTTTTCTTCCTTATATTTTTGCCAATTATCTCATCAATTATGATGACAAACCTGTCTGCCAGATACTAGATAAGTGGTTCAGGTTTTACTGTATGAAAACCAACCACTGAAACAAAGTTACAGGGTTTCTAGCCAGGCACAACAGAAACATGGATGCACCACAGAATCTGAAAACAGTTGCTAGCCATGATGGATTTAAGTTATTAACAGATCAAAAAGAGATGGATGGGGGTTTGCTTTTCTTAATCTACATCATCATCTAGATCTATTTAAAGATATGTGATGCGCTAACAAACTTAGTTAAGGTTTCGATAAAATCAGTAAAAATAATCTGCCCCTGTTACATTGAGTCTGTATCGATCAATAAAATCACTTGTACAAGGAAAGTACTGTTAAGTACTGACAATCCCAGCCATTAATATTATTTAACACACTGTTCACAATCTTTAACGAGAACAAAGAACAGTCTGCCTCATGTTACAAGCAGGACCTTCATAAATACTCTTCCTTCCATAGGCTTTCTATGCTAATTTTGTGAAGCTCAAACTATACATCCCCACCTCTCTACCCATATATATATATAACAGCTTGTTCTTTTAAGTTGTTGTTTAAAGGAAATCATTTGTAAGAACAGAAGCTGCCATTACAATTCACTTCCTAATCTGTGAATTAAACTAAAAATTCTCAACACCTGAGCCATAAGGGTTAGAGTGACAACAGGGTTAGCATGGGGCTTCCCTGCTGCATTCAGCTTCGTCAATGCCTTTACATTGTTAGGGTGGATTGAAAAAGAAATTTTCAATTAATCCTCAACCAGAGTTGGATGGCTAGAAATAGACATGCATGTGCATAATTTACTACTACATGAATAGAATGTAGGACAAAAGGGTAAAAATACATAAGAAAATCTTTACCTACATAGATGAAAAAACATAGATAGCTATCATTATATTAATGAGAATAATAATAAGAAAACCTTTTTAGGAATAGTTATAATTCTAAGCTGTTAATTAGAAACCTGTTTGAAACTTAACCTTTGCAGTCTTGACTACTCACAATCCCAACAATTGACGACACGTAGTGGTTTGCAATTTTGCAGATATAAGCAAGAGGGAGCCCCTTCTCTGGTAAGTGGACTTTGCAAACAGTAAAGACCTGCATCTCAGTCCAGTTTAATTTGGTTCTGTTGTTCTCACCTCAATTATGCCTACCCTACAATTCTCATGAAGCAATCAAAAAACAACAACAAAAATTCTGGTAGCTTGCACAGGACTTGGAAAAAAAGCCCCCAAAACAATGCTAATTGATAGTACTATTAAAAGAAGTGAAGAAAAAGTGAAAATATATACCAAAAAAAAAAAAGGATCGTTACCACAAAATAGGCATTTTAGGTAATTTACGTGTAAAATGTCAAATACGTAAATGGTTTACACTCATGAAAAATAAAGATGCTAATATACTCTAATGTAGAAGTAAGAAAAGTGGTTTAAAAAAACTGTTTTCAGGGCACGTCTAAACTAGTACAGAAACTGTTTATCAAGTGAAAGAGGAAAACTTCAGAGAAAATGACAAGGTGGTACAAGGCGCACCCTACCTGATACTGCATACCATATGATCCTGCCAGATGGGACCTTGTTCAAGCATTTTCTTGAAGCGACAGGTGATAAAGGCAACAGAACAGCTACTGATCCAAATAAAACATTGATTCCAGCATTTTAGAAGCAGCTTTCATTGCATAATGGGAAAAGGAACTAAGATGTCACAGAATATGTTCTTTAAGACTGTAAAGAAACTCATGGAAGGGCATGATAATGGGCTGGAAGATGTGTCCAGTGTAGGGGAACGCAGCACTGGAGGTGGCTGAAAAGGGTCAAAGGCAGACCGAGAGACCATTGTTCTGCGAACCCCATGACGTTAAGTCTATATATTGGCTGTGTAATGAAAAAAAAAGCTTAGATCATGATACAACCTCTTTTTGGACCATCTCATGAGAATACTGAAGGTCTAATTTACACCACATGTGTGCAAGTATAAGGTTGTGTTTTATATAGGTACATGCTCCAGTTTGGTCTAAGTGGAAAACGCACTCTTTTAAAGACCAGCCACTGTGGCCACAAGTGGGCCCCACCAGAGGTCCTTGTATAACCACCATACCATGCTGCTCTTCTGTATTACCATCCCTGATGGAACAGAATTTAAAATCCATTCTACAAAGGTCTTCCTGGAATTTTAATTTGGGAAACAACATTGTTAAGTAAAAGTCTTATATCCAATAAAATAATTAAACTTGTTTTCTAAACCTCTTCATGTTTGGAGAATGTATTATAGGAAAGTATGTATGCTACTGCATAGAGAGGTCTCTAGTGTGGATCTTGGTAATATTTGGGTAACCCTGAAGAGTGACTCGGCATTGAACAGTCACTGGGGTTCAGACTATCTTTGGAAGTAATCCTGCTGGATAGAGAAGAAGAAAAAAAAGAAAATACATCACTGAGCTGGTAAGAAAGTCAGGAATCTACAGAGGACTTAAACTGAATATAAATAATCCTGATAGAGAAGCAAGCACCAAAGCTGGTTCTGTCTTCCTGGCAGGCTGTGAACCCTTAAACGTTGAGCATACATTTTGGGGGCTGCATAAACATAGGAAATGAAGATAAAACCTAAAGTTTGCTCAAGACGGGTGCTTGGAGGGTAATCTACATGTTAAGCTGGGGCCTGAAAGGGATCTCTAGGGAAAGAGAGAATGAGAAATAAATTCACTGTGAAAAATGGTTCAGAGCTTGGCACTGCAGGGTAAAAGGAGAGGGGACAAACGTCGTTTGAGAACTCAGCTGTAAGCTAACGCCTTCACAAGCTTGCCACCTAAATTTATGCTATCTGTGTGGTCTAAAAAAAAAAAAAAGCCTCAAACTGACAAGTTAAAGTCCCAGTTGATAGAGTTCCCAAGTGATTGGCAAAGGCCAGTAAAAACTTTTTCTGTGTAAATTCAGCTCAGCTCTGACCATATAAGAATCCCAAAGATAAAGGTCTAAAGAACATGATTACACAGCCAAACATATAAACACCATGATAAAGAAACAAAGCACCATGAGCAACAGCCAGCAAAACAACAGATAACCAACTCAGACCTGTAAAGACATCAGTTATTACAACTATCAGACTCAAAATAAAAAACAGAATAAAAAACTGGGCAAGAGGTTGTTGCTGTTGTGGTTAGGTGCCATCAAGTCAGTTCTAACTCATAGAGACTCTATGTAAAAGAGAATGAAACACTGCCCAGTCCTGCGCCATCTTCACAATTATTGCTATGTTTGAGCCCACTGTTGCAGCCACTGTGTTAATCTATCTCGTTCAAGGGCTTCCTCTTTCTCGCTGACCCTCTATTTTACTAAGCATGATGTCCTTCCCCAGATACTGTTCCCTCCTGATAACATGCCCAAAGTACATGAGATGAAGTCTTGCCATCCTTGCTTCTAAGGAGGAAAAGGTAGAATTCAAAAATATAATACCTGAGAATTGAAAGGCGCCTACATACAGATTCAGGAAGCAAGGAAAAAAAAAAAATTGAAAGACATTAAAGATCAAAATAAGATCCTAAAGAATCAAACAGTGAGAAATGATAGATTACTTTCAAAAAGAAGAAAACTAAGACCAACAAGACAAACCAGAAATGTACAGAATCATATTTTCACTGCATTATGATGGCCAGCAAAATTATCTTTGAGAACATAGTTAAAATAAATCTGAGAGAGTTTACCATCAACAGACACTCAGACTGTAAGAAATTCTAAAGGACAGAATTCAAGCAGAAGGAGAAATGATTCCAAGTAGGAATTCAGAAATGCAAGAAGGAATTTTGAGCACAATGATAAATAAATACGTGGTTACAGTTAAACATTAACTGTATAAAACAGTAATAACGTCTAATTTGTGGTGTTACGAAAAATAAGATACAAGTCAAATACAGGATATAAACAGCATATATCTTGGGAGTACGATGATTATAGTTAAAACATTCTAAGGTCCTTGCAGTGTTCTTGAGAAAAGAGAAGATAATAGATAATCACCAAAAGAACAGATATAAACTAACAGGCGAAACAAAGAAAGAGGAAAAAAAATCTGTCACAATTCAAAAGCAGGCAAGGAAAAAAAACAAAACTCACAGAGAAAGACGAACTTATAGAAAGCATGGTGTCCCTTGGTGGCACAAATGATTAACATGCTTGGCTGCTAACTGAAAGGTTACTAGTTCGGGTCTACCCAGAGGTACCTTGGTGGAAAGGTCTGGTAATCTCCTTCCAAAAAATCAGGCATTGAAAACTCTACAGAGCACAGTTTTATTCTGAAACATGTGGAGTCACCATGAGTCAGAACCAGCTCGATGGCAACTGGTTTATAGAAAGCACATAGTCCTGGAAAGGTTATGCATCTTTTTACCTCTGGTGTACTGAAATTTCTCTGGGTGTGTTTAGGCATTATAGGGCTTCTGTTATTCTCTGTGCCCTGCCTTCACAGCACCCTTGCTACCTGAAGGCTCATCTCCTTCAATTCCCTTCCCTACTTTTTTTTTTTCCCCCTCTTCTTTCCTTCTGGGGCTCCAGAAATAAGTAGGACATTAGAACTGGATTGGTCCTCTACATCTCTTGTATTTTGTTTGGGTTTTTGTATCTGTACTTCATTGGACAGTTTCCCAACTAAAGAGAGCATCCACTGAACATTTTCAACTGCATAATAACAATTTAATTCTGAAAGCTCTTGTGTGTTCTCAGATTATTCCTTTTACATGGCATCTGTTATGGATTAAACTGTGTCTCCCAAAAATGTGTATCAACTTGGCTAGGCCATGATTCTCAGTATTGTGTGGCTGTGATCTGATGCGGTTTTCTTATGTGTTGTAAATCCTAATCTCTGCTGTGGTTAATGATGCAAGATTAAGTTACGTTAAAGAGGATTAGGGTAGGATGTGATACCTCTAATCTGGTCATAGCCTTCATCTCATGTTTCCCTGGGTTGTGGCCTGCATCACCCTTTATCTTACAATAGACAAAAGGAGAGAAAAGCAAGCAGGGAGAAGGGACCTCATACCACCAAGGCGGTGCCAGGAGTGAGCACGTTTTTTGGACTCAAGGTCCCTGCACTGAGAAGCTCCTAGACCTGGAGGAGACCGATGACAAGAAGCTTCTCCCACAGCTGACAAAGAGAAAAAGCCTTCCCCTGGAGCTGGTATCTAATTTCGGATTTCTAGCCTTCTAGACTGTGAGAGAATAAATTCCTGTTTGTTAAAGCCATCCACTTGTGGTATTCCTGTTATAGCAGCACTAGATAACTAAGACAGCATCTTATTGTAATCTTTTAGATGCAATACCTTTAAGAAGCTCTCTGAATTTATTAAACCAGTTTTTAAGGTAAACTTAGTGTCCTAAATTATCTTTTTACTAAAGAGTCAGTATTACAATGCATCTTGCCTTTTTATTCATGCTGCTTGTTTTTTTTTTTTTTCCCCCCAAATGCTTATTGATCCTTGGTTATCAGATCATAGTGAACAAAGTGGCCGGGCAGCTTCTGTGGATTTCCTTTGTCGGTAAGAGTGCTCGCCACAGGGCCTCTTCCCTGAGCAGGAATACAGTGTGCCTGCAGCATGTGCTCTGGTAGGTTTTTCCTTGAGTCAGTTGGTGGGGAGGGAACTGTGAAGGTGGGAGCCCTAATAGTCACATCAGAAGCCTTAGCCCCTTCCAGCCATTCTGCTGAATTTTTTACCAAACAAACTTTTTAGAAAGAAAAGACTTTACGAGACTTTTTACGAGGAAAGCTCTTAAGAAAAAAAGTCTTAAAAAAAAAAAAAAATTGCCTGGTGGTAAACATAAAGCAGGCCATTCTGTACAGAAAAAAAGAAGGCTGCATGGGGACTTGTTTTCAGCCCACTGCTCAGCCTGTCCTCTGCCTCACGGGCCAACTCTGAGTCCAGAAGACCACCTGCATTACGGGGCAGGCTAAGCACCAATTTCCACCATAGACTCTCACAGTTGCATCTGGGCTGCAGCTCTTTGCTCTCTGTTGCATTCACTCATACATTCCTAGCACATTCCATCTCTCAGAAAGTTGTTAAAATTATTCTTCCTTTGATGACCCCCTCTCTTCCCTCTCCATCCACTGCTTAACAGTTGCGGGTTTATTTCTTCTTGAGTTTCTACACTCTTATTTCAGTGGGGTCTCAGAATAGAGTAGTCTCAAACTAGGAGACAAAACTACTATATAAAGAGTGTTCAAAAAACTAGAATAGACAAATTTCTAGAAATACACTACCTACCTAAACTACCATAAATGGAGGTGGAAAATCTAAATAGGCCCAGAACAAAAGAAGAAATTGAAAAAAACAAACAGCAAAAAAAAAGCTTCAGCCCAGATGGCTTTACTGGATAATTCTACCAAATTTTCAGAGAAGAGATGACACCAATTTTACTCAAACTATTCCACTACACAGTAAAAGAAGGAATACTCCCTGATTCATTCTATGAAGCCAGTATAACCCTGATACCAAAGCTAGGCAAAGATACCACAAAAAAAAAAAAAAAAAAAAAGGAAGAAAATTACAGACCAATATCCCTCATAAACACATTGTTGCTGTTATTAGGTGCCCTCAAGTCAATTCTTCCTCATAGAGACCCTATGTACAACAGAACGCAACACCGCCCGATCCTGAGCCACAATCGTTGCTGTGCTTGAGCTCACTGTTGCAGCCACTGAGCTCATTGTTGCAGCCACTGTGTCAATCCATCTCGTTAAAGGTCTTTCTCTCTTCTGCCGATCCTCCACTTTACCAAGCATGATGTCCTTCTACAGGGACTAGTCCCTCCTGATATCACATCCAAAGTATGTGAGATGAAGTCTTATCATCCTCGCTTCTAAGGAGCATTCTGGCTAGACTTCTTCCAAGCCGGACTTGTTCATCCTTCTGGCAGTCCAGGGTATATTCAATATTCTTTGCCAACACTATAATTCAAAGGCATAAATTCTTCTTTGGTCTTCCTCATTCACTGTCCAGCTTTAGCATGCATACGAAGTGACTGAAAACACCACGTCTTGGGTCAGGTGCACCTTAGTCCTCAAGGTATATCTTTGCTTTTTAACACTTTAAAGAGATCTTTTGCAGCAGATTTGCCCGATGGAGTAATACAATGTTTAATTTCTTGACTGCTGCTTTCATGGGCATTGATTGTAGATCCAAGTAAAATGAAATCCTTGACAACTTCAATATTTTCTCCATTTGTCACGATGTTGCTCATTGGTCCAGTTGTGAGGATTTTTGTTTTATGTTGAGGTGTAACCCATACTGACAGCTGTAGTCTTTGATCTTCACCAGTCAGTGCCTTAAGTCTTCTCCACTTTCAGCAAGCAAGGTTGTGTCATCTGCATATCACAGGTTACTAATGAGTCTTCCTCCAATCCTGACACCATGTTCTTCATATAGTCCAGCTTCTCGGATTATTTGCTCAGCATACAGTAAGTATGGTGAAAGGATACAACCCTGAGGCACACCTTTCCTGACTTTAAACAACACATATCTCTTTGTTCTGTTCAAATGACTGCCTCTTGGTCTATGTACAGATTCCTCATGAACACAGTGTTAAGCACTCTAGAATTCCCATTCTTCAAAATATTACTCATAATTTGTTATGATCTACACAGTGGAAAGCTTTTGCATAGTCAATAAAACACAGGTAAACATCTTTCTGGTATTCTTTGCTTTCAGCCAAGATCTATTTGCCATCAACAATGATATCCTTCGTTCCATGTTCTCTTCTGAATTCAGCTTGAAATTCTGGCAGCTCCCTGTGGATGTACTGCTGCAACCGCTTTTGAATTATCTTCAGCAGAATTTTACTTGCATATGATATTAATGATATCCTTCAATAATTTCACATTCTGTTGGATCACTTTTCTTTGGAATGGGCACAAATATGGATCTCTTCTAGTCAGTTAGCCAGAAAGCTGTCCTCCAAATTTCTTGACATAGATGAGTAAGCACCTCCAAGCACTGCATTCATTTGTTGAAATATCTCAATGGTATTCCATCAATTCCTGGAGTCTTGTTTCCACCAATACCTTTAGTAGCATGGACTTCTTCCTTCAATACCATCAGTTCTTGATCATACACTACCTCCTAAAATGGTTGAAAGTCAACCAATTATTTTTGGTACAGTGACTCTGTATATTCCTTCCATCTTCTTTTGATGATTCACTGCATCGTTCAATAATTTGCCCATAGAATTGTTCAATATTGCAACTGAAGGCCTGAATTTTTTCTTCAGTTCTTTCAGCTTGAGAAATGCTGAGCATGTTCTTCTCTTTTGGTTTTCTAACTCCAGATCTTTGCACATTTTATTACAATACCTTGTCTTCTTGAGCCACTCTTTGAAATCTTGTGTTCAGCTATTTTACTGATTTTTTCCATTCACTTTAGCTACTCTACGTCCAGCAAATCTCAGTCTCTTCTGACATCCATTCAGTCTTTTCTTTCTTTCCTGTCTTTTTAAGCCATTACCAAAAAAAACAAACTTGTTGCCATCGAGTCAATTTTGACTCATAGTGACCCTAGACAACAGAGTAGAACTGCCACATAGAGTTTCCAAGGAGCACCTGGTAGATTTGAACTGCTGGCTTTTTGGTTAGCAGCTGTAGCTCTTAACCACTACACCACCAGGGTTTCCTACGCCACAAGGCTTAAGCCATTACCCAAAAAACTCAAGGGTTTTTTAAGCCATTAGAGAGATGCAAATCAAAGCTATAATGAGATGCCACCTCATCCCTTTGAAAATGGCACTAATCAAAAGAACAGAAGACAAATGCTGGCAAGATTGTAGGGAGACTGAAACTCTTATACACTAGCTGGTGAGATTGTAAAATGGTACAACCACTATGGAAAACAGTACGGCGTTTCCTCAAAAAGCTAGAAATAGAAATGCCTTATGATCCAGCAATCCCACTCCTACATATATATCCTAGAAATATAAGAGTGGTGACATGAATAGATACATGCACACCCATGGTCACTGCAGCATTATGCACAATAGCAAAAAGATGGGAACAACCTATGTGCCCATCAGTGGATGAATGGATAAAAAATTGTGGTACATACATAAAATGGAATACTACACAACGATAAAAAATAATGATGAGTCTGTGAAACATGTCATGGATGAATCTGAAGGACATTATGATGAGTAAAATAAGTCAAACAGAAAAAGGCAAATATTGCATGACACCACTTTTGTAAAAAGTCAAGAATAGGTATACACACAGAAAGCAACGTTCTTTGACAGTTACCAGGGGTGGGAGGGAGAATCACTTACTAGACTATAGACCTGTGTTAATTCTGGTAATGGGAAAGTCAATACAAAATATGGGGGAAGTCAGCACAACCTGACCAAGGTAAATGAAGACACAGAGAGGTACATAAGAATAAAAGACAAGCTATGGTAAATGCAGTAACACACCATTTTGCAACAACAGTAATAACAAGCAAAAAATATGTGAACGGTTGCATAAGTAGATATGTATGCTATATGCGTGTAGGAAGGCATGTATATATATACATAGGTATATTTGTGGGCATATGTGTATATACGTGTTTGTATGGGCTGCATATACATTCAATAAAGCTTATAGGCGGCACAGTTTTGGATACTTCCTAAAATAACCCAGTGCCATCAAGTCGATTCCGACTCCTAGGACACTTCCTAGACATATTCAGATACCTCATGGGATTGATTTACTGGGTTTGAAGGCTCAAGGCCCTAGTCTCATGGGACAGGTAGGTCAATTGGCATAACTTAATTCATAAAGATATTATTCTATGTCCTAGTTTGGTGAGTAGCATCTGGGGTCTTAAAAGCTTGCAAGTGGCCATCTAAGATACAACTACTGGTCTATTCCCTCCTGGAGCAAAGAAGAGTGAAGGAAACCAAAGAGTCCAGGGAGAAATTGGTCCACAGGACTAATGGCCCACATGAATCACAGCCTCTTCTAGCCTGAGACCAAAAGAACTAGATGGTGCCTGGCTACCCCTACTGACCATTCTGACCAGGGACACAACAGAAGGTCCTGGTTAGACTGTGAGAAAAATGTAGAATGAAACTCAAATTCATAAAAAAGATCACACTTACTGGACTGATAAAGACTAGAGGAACCCCTGAGGCTACTGCCCTGAGATAACCTTTTAAGCTGGAACTGATACAATTGGTGTTATAAACAATAACACCAGTGAGGAATGTGCTCCTTTAAACAATCAACTATACGAGACCACACAGTCAACATTTACCCAAAAGCAAATTGAGAAGGCAAGGAGGGGCAGGGAAATTGGATGGATGGAAATGGGGCATGTGGGATGAAAATGGTGAGAGTGCTGACATATTACAGGGACTGTAACCAATGTCACAAAATAATGTAAGAATTGTTGACTGGGAATCTAATTTGCTGTCTAAACTTTCACCTAAAATAAATATTTTTTTTTAAAGAATATTCATTAGGGAGCAGTGAGTTTATGTTAATGAGGAAGAAACAATTCGGAAAAGGAGAGTGAAAATGGTTGCCCAACTTGACAAATGTAGTCAGTGTCACTGAATTGTACATGTGGAAATCGTTTGTTTTGTATATTTTCAGCAAAAAAAAAAACTATTAAAAAAAGAAAAAAGAGTGTTCGATGGTCAAATCAGTTAAGGAAACCCCAATTAATTCTATTCTTAAGATTTTTGCTTCTTCTCTGAAGCTGGTAAACACTATGAGATGCTAAAGTCACTGATGTTCTAGCTCATAATTTCACGATAACAAAAGATTAAAACTTGTAAAAATAAATTGAATTAATGGGTAATTATAATTTTATACTTTTAAAATAAAAATGAAGGGAAGGAATACCTCATGACTTTAAATCAAAAGTCAAGTATACCCATAATGTTAAGTTTTATAGAATCTTTATCTGTCTGCTAAGCAGCCTTGAATTCTAGTCTTAGCAATGTCCCTACCTTTTCATGACCTTAGGCAATTCATCCAGATTCTCTGAACATCAATCATCATTTTCTGCATTGGGCATTTGCTGGTTGACCTCAACCCCCCTTCTCAAGAACTGTCCCTCTCTTTTCTTTTAGCAGGAGTCCCTGGGTAGTGAAAATAGTTAACGCACTTAACTGCGTTGGCAGTTTGAATCCACCCAGAGGCACCTCAGAATGGCCTGGGGCTGCACTTTGAAAAAATTAGCCATTGGAAACCTTATGGGCACAGCTTTTTCTGACATACATAGGGTCACCATGAGTTGGAACTGACTCCATAGCAACTAGTTTTTTCTTCTAGCAAAAGAGTACCCTAATTATTCTTTAGGGAAATCATCCCTTCCTCATCCTCAGCTTCAGGAGTACATCTAAATTGGTTTAAGTCAGTTAGGCATCCCTGGCCACAGTGACAGTTCAGAGGTTGGCATATAAACATACATGAGCCAATGAGACAAGGGAAATGTCCATCTGGACTTCTGGGGAAAGAGCTTTCTCTTTCTTTGGCAATATCTACCGGGAAAGACCCTAGTCTTCTCCTGGTCTCTGGCATATATGGTATAAGGAAGTAAGGTCTGGAACTGCTATAGCCCTTTAGTTATCAATAAGGAGGAGGCGGCGCTCTAGTGGCACAGTGGTTAAAAACTAGGCTGCTAACCAAAAGGTCGGCAGTTTGAATCTACCAGCTACTCCAAGGAAACCCTATGGGGCAGTTCTAAACTATGGGGTTGCTATGAGTAGGAATCAACTCGACAGCAATGGGATTTTTTTTAAGAGGGAGGGTGGAGGCAGATGAAGCTCACACCATAGAAGGCAGGGAAGGGAGACTGATAAACTATATACAGTCACTTAATCTGGACCATAGTTCAAGGCTTCTCTGAAGCCAGAGCCTTAAACACCACAGGTGCTTTGTGAAGGCTTATCACCAAGCAAAAAAATGTATTCATATATATATATATATAACATTTACTGTTACATTAATATCAAATATTAACTTACTTTTATCTTCAAGTTAACAGCATCTCCAAAAGTTGATAAATTGCCCGTGTATGTAATTTGGAAAACTAAGAAAGTCTTTATTTGGCACAGACCTTTTGTTGGAATGAAACCAATTAATTCACGTAGAAAGACCTTGCTCTAATTGATTAAACATCAAGTTTTCCTAGGGTGCGTTATTTAAGGGGAAGGAGATAAGAAGACATGAAGAATAACAGTTACTTGATCTCCTATTCAATAAATAGATGATACCAGAAAATGAAAATAAGATTCACTGTTGATCAGGTAGGTCCCTTAGTGGTACAAACAGTTTACACTTGACTGTTAACTTAAAGGTTGGTGGTTTGAACCAACCCAGTGGCTCCTCAGAAGGAAATCCTGGAGATCTGCTTCCATCAAGATTCCAGCCGAGAAACCTCTATGGAGCAGTTCTACTCTATAACATAACACATGGTGTCGCCATAAGTCAGAAATGACTTGCCTGCAACGGGTTTGGTTTTTGGGGTTTTGGTACATCAGGTAAACTGCCATGCCTCTAGTTACTGAAATGCCCAATGTAACTTTTAACCCTCCCTTGGTTAATTCTAGACTTTGATTCTAAGATACTATACACACTTAGACATTTAATTGATGTTTCTTTTAGGATTTGCTTCTAACCTAGTAATCTGGAAATTTAAGTAGAAAAGTGATAATGGTTCAGAAATATACTTTAAAAATAAAAACACACTTGTGGTGCCTTCACACTGCTTTTCTTTTTTTTAACCCCCAGGCAAGTAATCCTCAACGATGCTAGCTGTAGTTGTTCTAGGCTGACAGAAGTTTCTGAAGGTGAATTCAATGATTAAAATCTACCCACAATGCTGCAAGATATTATTCATACTGTAGAAATTCCCCGCTACTTTATGTGGTATGCTTGATTTTTTCTTTAAGATCTGAAATTTCTATTAAAAAATAGTGGCTTGTTGAAATAAAATGTAAAATATTTTTAAGATTCCTATACTAAAAAAAAAAAAATTTACACTAAAAGATCCCTTAATCCTTTCTCCACCAAAACCAGAAAGATTTAAATTGAATAGTGACACTAAAATATAAAAGGAGGATAATATTTATAAATACTATTGTGAAGATTAACATGAATGTTATTATTTCCAAATTGAAGAAATAGCCAAATAAATAATAAATGCGGTCTTTCTTTGCCTCTCATTTTCAAATCACTGGTGACCAGGCAAAGGGATGAAAAAGAATTTAAAAAGTACACAATGTCAAGATATGTTGTACTTTCTTAGTTTACAATCTCAGATTGGACAAAATTAATCTTGAGAATAGGTGATTGGATTTTTTTATATTTTTAAGTTAGTCTCTCAAATATGACACTCAATTTGAGTGTCATTACAAACTCTCTGCCAGAGGACTCACACACCAAAACAGAAGCATGCTCATAGTTTGTCACAGGATTCTGAGTATTCAAGTTATGGATTAAAAAAGCTACTATCTATCTGTATCTAGAAAGCTGGGGGTAACACTCAATTACACTGTAATAGTTAACTATTATAATAAAATCTTTTCCTTTACCTATTGCATATCCTTTTGTAAAGTTACATGTCAAGGCTGAAAATTTTCCCCCAACTTAGAAAATCCACAACAGGTAATAAAAAGAGCCACACTGGGGGTTAGGACACTAAAGTGCTGGTCCTGGCTCTTTATTTAATATACTCTGGAAAGCCAGGCAAGTCTCATAACCCCGCTGGGCCTCGGTTTCTCCAGTTGTAAGATAAAATAGCAGTGTGGGCCATCCTAAGAAATTTGCACTCACTCATCATCCAAAATGTACTAGTTGCCTCTTGGACAAGAGGAAGAGTTGTTTTCTCTGGCCATCTCAAGAGCTAATCTTCCTGTTTTATGGGTGGGTTACTGAGGCCAGAGGGATGGTCATGAACATAACTCAGGCAAGAGGTAAGCTGGACTAGACAACATCTAGGTTCTCTGCGAGCTTAAGATTCTATGAATACTCTCCTAGGTTCATGGGCCAAAAGAGGAGCTATCCCACGCGGCTAACGTGGGGATGGGTCAGCTGCAGGATGTTGCGTGCTGAGAAGTGGGAGTGATCCCCACTTACTGGGGTTCAGACTGGTCCCGAAGGTAAGTAGGATTCTACCTGGAGCTAGAAAGGCAAACAAAGGCTAAAAGAAGGAGCGGCAATACTGTGGTATTTCTAAAAGGACTTAAACACCAAAAGTGATCAAGAAATGGCACTTAGGCCAGGGTTTTTATTTCATTTGGGAATTTATAAATCATTCACACTCATCTTTTCAACTTATGTCTAGCTCCCATTGCCTGAAAATAGAATCAAGTGGGGAAAAAAAAGGAGAAGAGAAGCTCCCTTGAACTCCTTGGGGGAACTAAGTGACAACAAATTGAACATTAAATGCACAACAGGAAGCAAGCCCTCTCAATCCTTAGACCACATCTTTCAAGCCCTATTTCTGAGAATAAAAAATTCTAAGCTCAATTTGAGTGTCACTGTAAACTCCTCTCTGTGCCAGAGATGATTTTATCCACATTATTTATATCCAATGTACAAACACTTAAAATGTTTACACTGAGTAGTAATGGAAGCCATGTGTCAAAAACAGTGGGGGGGGGGGGGGGAGTAAAGCTTTCTTCAAAACTGAAGCTTGAAGATACATAATATCTGTGGAAAATCTGGCTTACAAATAAGAATGCACTGTTTACCATTTAATTATAGAGAACTTGGTGCTTTTATCCTTTGCATACAGTTTCTAAAGTCTCAATTTTTAATTTTAATTTTTTAAATTTTCTCTGCAGGGTTGCCCAAAGCTATGGAAGCCTTCACATCAGAGTTTCAAGGAACAAGGTCACACACATTCCTGTGATTTTTGATTCCCATTTCCTTGCAGCTCCCACCCCAGGGAGAGGGAGTAGAGGATCCTTCCACCCTGCCCAAAACAGAAGAGCAAAAACAGTAGAGAGAGCCCTCCTCCTACCACAGATACTCTCAGAGCCCTCCAGCATGCTGGTTTTCATACTGAACATTTGTGAAGACCCAAAGCCAGGAACAGACTCCTGGCATCTTTCTACTGGGAGAGTCCTTTGAATTTATCACTAAGTCAATTTTTTTTTTTTTTAATAAGTCAGTGCAGACAGCCTTCTCTTAGCTTCTAAGAACTATGGATTTGAGAACAAACCCCAGAAAACCAGTGTAGAGGAAATAGTATATTGGCTTCATATAGTCCACAGTTTCCCTCCTAAACAGAATCCACACTAGGGTTAGGGCCTAAAGAGGACATGAAAATATCAAAGGAAGAACACAGTCATCATGGCTGCCTCTTTCTTTGATGTAATGTGTCTTAGATACATAGATCATCATGGTAAGTTTATAGTTCTTCAGTGAAGTCCAGCTCCTCTTTTCTGAGAGCCAAGATCTTCCCTAGTCCCTGGCCATGCTCACGTTAGTCATTCTCATCCTTCAGCCTCTCAGGTGGACTTCAGGAGCACGGGTGTGCTGGCTGAACACATCTTCCCTGACTCTGTTCTTGCCTGGCATAGTGCTCTTTGAGTTTCATGATGACTACGGCTACATTAAACAGTCACCTTGATACCTCTACAACCTTCTAGTTCCAAACTCAGAGAAGCTGATATTGTTCCACCCTTTCCTTTTGCTTTTCCTGTTTCTTGGCAAAGAGAGGGTCTTTTACTTAGAGATAGTTCTGCTTGCTCCTCTCAGTTGCAGGAAACAACACCCTGATGCATGTTTTTAATATGTGTTCTTATTTTAAAAACATACATTCTCATTTTCAAAAAATTCGGTATTTCATCATGGTCAATTTTTGTACACTCATTCTCAATTTGATTCCATAGATGTACTAGCCAAGACGATTGAAAATTCCATTTCTCTCAGGTCCCCTCACTCACACACCTAGAAACTGGGATTGCTATGAGGAAGCAACAAATACTTCAGCAGAAAAAAAGGTAACTTGTAGAGCTGAATAAAAAAAAGACAGAACTTCTCTCTGTCAGTTTTTACCTTTATACTAAATTTTCACTTCCCTGATTCACATAAACAATTTTAAACTAAAATTAATTAAAGCTAAAAGAACCTAATTAAACTTAAGTTAATTAAAGCTAAAAAAACGAACAAACAATGTATTCAGAATTTTTAAATTCCTTCACTTTACGCTACAATGTTCGGATGCTTGATATATTTTCCACCACTTCTGAAAGTTCTGAGAAAAAATATTGAGACATAAGATTATTTGAACTATATTACATAAGGATCTAAATTCATCTTACCTGTAAATATGTTTCCAAACCTTGTCGTCGCTGTTCCAAGACTTTTGGGACCCAGTTTCTAACATGTTTAGAAGGGATTTCTGGAGTTTTTATACATTTCTTAAGCTATAAATATAAAAACACAGAAAATTTCTCTTAAATATACAGATATTGTTTAGGGAAAAAAGCCAATAAAAGAAAGTGCTATCTCCAAAACTAAGATAGAGGAAATGTAATAATACTGAAATTTTGTTCAAAAATACTTTAATATTGTCCCAAATGTTCAGGTTTCAGGGAAAGGGTTTTGTATTTTTGGTAGTTGTTGTTATTATTGTAGATCAACAGATATTCGAGATTGGAATTATTTAATTCAGTTACTTTTTTTTGAAGAAGTTAAAGTCCAGTGGATGAACTATAAAGAAAGAAAAGCAATTTATAATTTCTTAAATCAATCAATGTAATGAACTTCTGCTTGGAAAAGTACTTTTCTGATTAAAAGTCTTTCTACATAAACTTTTCATAAAAAAGCAAAACAAAATTCAATTGTTTATAACCATCGTCCTTGGAAATGCCATATGAATCAGATCACACCATCTAGAGAGCGTCTTCAAAGTTCTATGATAGAATAAACTGAAAAACAGAGGAGCTGATCTTTTCCAACATTCCTAAAAATCAGTTTAAAATATGTTCATGAAAACTGAATGATGGTTCTCAGATAAGCATTTCTGGGCAGCAGTTTCAAGGGATAATATAAATAAAGAAAAATTCTAAGAGAGGTTGAGTTAGAGCCACCTGTGCTTGGCATATTAATGGTCCTGAAAGATGACCATGTCCTGTGAATACGTTACCTTATATGACAAAAGGGGAAACCCTGGTGGCATAGTGGTTAAGTGCTACGGCTGCTAACCAAAGGGTCAGCAGTTCGAATCCGCCAGGCACTCCATGGAAACTCTATGGCGCAGTTCTACTCTGTCCTATAGGGTTGCTATGAGTTGGAATCGACTCGACGGCACTGGGTTTGGTTTAATTTATGACAAAAAGGACTTAAAGATGATCACATAAACCTGTGAATATGTTACCTCATATGACAAAAGCAACTTTGTAGATGTGATTAAGGATCTTGAGATGGGGGATTATTCTTGAATGTAATGTAATCAATATGCACATAGTACTGACAGCCATGGAACTAGATGACACTGGGAGTTAGGTACAGATGGAAAAATGGGATCTGGTAAGCAGAATTTTAAGATGTCCCCCAAGATTCCTGCCCCCTGGTGTACATTACATGCTCTGTATAATTCCCTTGACTGTGGATCTGACCTGTGAACATGTTGGGATAGTTATTCCCATGATTATGTTATACTACAAAAGACTCCATCATAACCAACTGCTGGCTTTGAAGAAGTAAGCTACCATGTTGTGAGAGGGCTACACTGCTAGGACCTGAGGATAGCCTCTAGGTGCTGAGGGCTACCCCTGGCCTAGAGCCAGTAAGAAAACAGGGACCTCAGTCCTGTAACTGCAAGGGATTGAATTCTGCCCGAATGAGCTTAGAAGAAGACCCCAATCCTCCTTTGAGATCACAGTCCGGGTCAACACCTTGATTTCAGCATGCTGAGACCTGAGCAGAGAGCCCAGTTAACTCATGCCCAGACTCCTGATCCAAGGAAACTGTGAGAAAATAAATTTGTATTGTTTTAAGCCACAAAATTTGTGATAATTTGTTACACAGCAATAGAAAATGAATACAAGGGCCAAGGTCTGAGCCATCCAACTCTGAGAGGCAGAAAAGAGGAGCAGGGCACTCAGTGAGGTGCAGTAAAACAGTAAGTACAGTTACGAAAGTGTTTCAAGAGAGGGCACATGATCAGCTCACATCAAATGCTGCTAGGAAGTAAAACATGCCGAGAAGGGAGGGAATGGGAAGCCAGAAAGTAGCGGCTCTTTGTTTAAGGAGTTATACTAAGAGAAGAAAAGCAATGTGGTGAACATGGAGGCAAGTACGGGGCGGGAGAGTTTTATTTTTCTTAACGGGAAATATTATAATATGTTCATTTACTGATGAAAATAATCCAATACTGAGGGGGAAACTGATAATGCAAGAGAGAGGTGGAGTTTATGATTGCCTCTAAGGGCACAGATGCATCTCTATACTATTTGAGGTATTTCTCAAATAAGAACAAGGACAAGCTGCTCAATTATTCTGTTGGTAATAGGCTTATTTTCAGCTTAATCATAAAAAAACTTCCTCTAAAATATTACATCACAACAGTTTTTATATTTCAGAATAGAAAATCAACTCTATTCTCTCCTTTTTTTTTTTTTTTAATCTTCAAGATACAGCAGTGAAAACATTTTTCCTTTTTAGTTATGTCAAGAGCACTGAGGGAGCCAATCATCATAGCTGCTGGGATCCATGACAGCACTTGTAGGTGAGTAATGGGTTGCTTTAGATGAGGAGAGACAAATCTGAGACAATATGTTTCCAGTAGGGCTCAGCTGCTTAGAAGATAAATACTCCTCTGCCATCTCCTCCGATGATTAAGTATCTTGGCCACGCTGCATCTGGCCAAATGGCCTTTCTGATCTCACTGATAGATCCCAGATTCCACGATACCCACAAGCACAATCTCCTTTCCTGGTGTGACCACTCCCTTTTCCTTTTTTATACTCTTAGAAGAGTTTACACAGTACTTCCTCCATACAGAGCTGGTACTGTATATGCTGGTCATGGCAACCATTTTCCACAGAAAGGACTGTTTCCTCAGCACATGCTTGAAAAGAATGAAAATCAAAATAAAGAAATTAAAGAGATAAGTGGAGGCACATCTGGGGTAAAACCTACTCTTCTACACCCCATGCTATCATCCCTACTCCCTCAGGGTCTCCTTTAGAGATAATATTTCAGGTGCTGTACTCTTGGTTTGACCTCAGAGAGCAGTTTTTTGGGTCTTCTGAAATGTGTACTTCATTAAATCAAATAAAAGATAATACAATATTTTACTTAAGCCAAAAGCTGGTAATAACAAAAATGAGAAGAGTTAATTTTAAAAAAACCAGCACCATATTTTACTGAAACGTTTATGAACACAGAGGGTGGGTTGGACCTGACTGCAGACAGCTGTCAAGGCATGTAAAATGTGCTCAGCAGTGCGCAATGCCGGGAAGGTTTCTCTCTCCATACACATGACTTGGTGTCTCTAGAGGTAAAGCTGATTTTAAGGATCACCGTTTAAAATGGTAAATTATTTGGCATAGTGAGGTATGAACATATGAACTGGGGACAAGGAGGAACATTTACGAACTTCAAGCTGACCCATAAACATGGCACCCCGTGACTTTTTTTTTTTTTTAAGGATACTATGCCAGGAAACCCTGGTGCCACAGTGGTGAAGAGCTACGGCTGCGAAATAAAACACTGGCAGTTCGAATTCACCAGGTGTTCCTTGAAAACCCTATGGGTCATTTCTATTCTGTCTTATAGGGTTGCGATGAGTTAGAATCAACCCAACAGCAATGGGTTTGTTTTTTGTGCTTTGTTTATAATAAGAGTGAACAAAGAAAAAGTGTGGGGTTTTGTTTTTATTTCATTATTGCGGTGTTTTTGTTTTTGGTTTGTTTTGTGTTTCCATCCAGTTCAGACACAATAGGAGCTACAAAGGATTCAGGACAAGTATAACCTGAGTCAAACTTACAGGGAACTTTACAACTCCAAAATAGAAACTGTTCTTCCCAACAGAAAACATTCCTCCAGTAATTCATAAGCATGCATGATGTACTCCAAATATCCCATTTCCAAAATGCTTATTAATCTGTCTAATCTGTGCCTGACACTCTACCAGACAGTATAGAAGATACAACAATAAGACTTGGTCCCCACTTAAAAAAAAAACAAAACCTTCTAGTTAGACAAAATTTAAAGATAATTAAGTTTGAAATATTAGAAACATCCAAGACAAAATTATGTAGAAATCTCTACTCTACATGGAATGAGAGTTCAGAGAACAGAAATTAGGGAATAAAGCAAGCCCACACAAACCAATAGGCAAAAACAATTGAGAGCCCAGCAGATAAATGGGAAAGCACATAAACAGACAATCAAAAAGAGGGATTAAACTCCTAAACAGCCTTAAGAAGTACCAATTAAAACAAGAAGACAATATAAGCACATATATATATATATATATATATATACATATATATATTTATGGAAACCCTGGTGGAGTAGTGGTTAAGTGCTACGGCTGCTACCCAAGAGGTCGGCAGTTCAAATCGGCCAGGCGCTCCTTGGAAACTGTGGGGCAGTTCTACTCTGTCCTATGGGGTCACGATGAGTCGGAACCAACTCAATGGCAGTGGGTTTGGTTTTGGTTTTATATATACATATATACATATAATACTCAAGGCTGATAAATACAAGAAAAGAAATAAAAATTGTATTAGGATAGTGGAAACATGTATGGGTAACAATGGGTAATTCTCTCCTCCCCCCAAAAAAACTTTCTGTAAAGTTCAAGTTTATAATAAAAAATAATAACAACTTAAGGGGAGAAAAATAATGCATACATAGGTGGGGGGAAAGTCTTTTTTTAATTTTTCCAAAAAATAGAATGAAATTCTAAGAAAAGTATAAATGATTAGGATATTGTTTTCACATTTTAATATCAACAATTATGAAAGTTTGGGAGAAGTAATAATCATGACGGGCTTTCTTCAGGCAACCAGGTGAACAGTTAAAATGGGCAACAGTTTTAGCTTCTGCCACAAAATGAGCTTGGCAATCAATCAGGAGGCATTTTTGTGTGTCTGTGGCACACAGACAGGAGCTATGCATCTATTATGCTAAAGGCAGAAAGCACTTGACAACATAGCTACATTTGGTAACACTTTTTTTAGTGAGGAATATAATGCAAAATATAAGGAAAACCAGGGTACTGGTAACAGAGCAAACTGGATATACCATACAAAAACTTTAGAATTTCAAGAAAACTAAATGAAACTATATTAACTGCATTTAAAGGGAAAATATTTTATGTAAAAATATAACATCCAAAGCAAGTCACAAAATTCATACATGGAAATTAAGGGCATCAAAATTGTAACAAAGGATAAGGTTCCAAAACACAGCAGTAGCAGTCAGTAAGCCTTGCGCACTCTGACTAAATTTTTATCCATTTCAATCCTTCTTTACACGTAATGTTATAGCCAAGGGTACAGATTTATGTTTTATTTTTACACCTTACCATTACTTGTATTTAACTGCTTTCTATAGTTACCTTTTGCGCCCAAATCAATTACAACAGGGCAAGAAGAGGAGACCTCTAACAACCACTTACACTCTAGGGTACATAAGATTACATATCAAATCCCAACTAAAACTCTGCTCCACAAGGCTATTTCTATCTCTATGTCTCTAGAAACATGTCTCAAATATTTTAAAAAGGGTGCTAAAAAATACACAAATTTGAGAGATTTGAGAATCTTATAACTCTGGTAGGCCTGATTACACAATCATAAAAATAACTAAAACTATTAACAGAATTGCAGAAATTGAGAGAAGAGTGAATCCTAAAAGAGCTAGGAATTTTTCCTGCTCTTGAGTATCTAACAACTGCCTATAATCACTGCAGAGAGGGTCCTCATCTGCTGAAGAAAATAAATTGTAGTAGAGAAGCAGACAGGATGAACATCCGACCCTCCACTCTTAAGAAGCACCAGCAGCCTCTTGCTCAGGGTGGGCCTAATTGGCAGTCAGTCACCCAGCTGTGGCCTCTTGTGGAGTTGGTCCCCGAGTACCTGGAGAGAACAGCTGGGCTGTGTTGGGGTCATGGAGCGCTGGGTGCTGACCTGGGAGGTTAGGAAGAAGGCTTTCACATAGACAGGCTGCCAAGTCCAGACCCTGGTCACCAGAGGCGGAGCAGGGGGTGGAGCTCTGGCTGGAATCTCACTGCAGGGACTTAATTTCGTCAGGTACTCAGCAGAAACCTCTCCAGAATCTACACTTCCTCCCCAAACAAACTCTGGATTCCACAAGAAGGAAGTGAGGCTCAGACCCCAAGACAGTTTCTCTTTGCAGCCCTAGGTTGGAGCTCTTGTTTACCAAGCTTTAGAGCAGTGGCAGGACCTGGGGTGGGGTGGGGGAAGGATATATATTCACCTGTACTGTTTCTTTTGGAAGTAAATTGAGACTAAACAAAATTTTAATTGAAGAATTAGATGTAAATCATCCCCTGCCAGTCTAACAGAAAAGTGTAGAGGTGACTTAACCAAACCCAAACCCACTGCTGTGGAGTCAATTCAGCTTCCTTTTAAAAGAAAACAATGTTTACTGAATTCTCCATTCTCCTGACTTACAAATGTAAAACTTAATGAAAAGGAAAACGCTAAAAGAACACTTAATACTGACTATGTACACTATCACATCATTTATGTACTGAAATTTCCCAGAAAATTTAAGAGGACTTTAATCAAATTAGGACAGGCTCTATCTTTCTTAACCTACTGTTATGGATTGAATTGTGTCCCCCCAAAATATGTGTTATAAATCCTAACCTCTGTGCCTGTGGTTATAATCCCATTTGGGAATGGGTTTTCTTTGTTATGTTGATGAGGCAGGATTAGTGTAGGGTGTATCTTAAATCAATCTCTTTTGAGATATAAAAGAGACTAAACAAAAAACCCAGAGAAGGAGAGTTGAGGGAAGACAGATGCCAAGCCACATGAAGACCACCCAAGAGCAGAAGCTCAGAAGAAACAAGAACTTTTCCAGAGCTGGCAGAGAGAAAAAGCCTTCCTCTAGAGCCAGCACTGTGAATTTGATCTTCTAGCTCCTAAACTGTGAGAGAATAAATTTCTGTTTGTTAAAGCCACTGACTTCTGGTATTTGTTATAGCAGCACTAGGTAACTAAGACACCTACTCAACATACTTCGTATCTTTCCATCTTATTTCTCACCTCACAAAGGAAGTAAAAGAACTGAATTATGTCAGACATCATATATGTATGTAAAAGGAAAAAATGGTAAAATTGCATTGACTCACACGTGGTGATTTTTCTGGGTAACTTTATGAAGTTGTTACGTACCATCGAGTCGGTTCCAACTCACAGTGACCCCATGTACAACAGAACGAAATACTACTGGTCCCGTGTCATCCTCACGATTGTGGCTATGCTTGAGCCCACTGTCGCAGCCACTGTGTCAATCTATCTCATTGAGGGTCTTTTTTTTTCCTGCTGATCTTCTACTTTACCATGATGTCCTTCTCCAGGGACTGCTCCTTCCTGATAAGAAGTCCAAAGTACATGAGACAAAGTCTTGCCATCTTTGCCTCTAAGGAGCATTCTGGCTGTACTTCTTCCAAGACAGATTTGTTTGTTCTGGCAATCCACTGTACATTCAATATTCTTCGCCAACACCATAATTCAAAGGCATCAATTCTTCTTCGGTCTTCCTTATTCATTGTCCAGCTTTAGCATGCATACGAGGCAATTAAAAATGCCATGGCTTGGGTCAGGCACACCTCAGTCCTCAAAGTGACATGCTTGCTTTTCAACACTTTAAAGAAGCTTTTCGCAGCAGATTTGCCCAACGCAATACATTTCTTGACTGCTGCTCCCATGGGTATTGACTGTGGGTCCAAGCAAAATGAAATCCTTGACAACTTCAGTGTTTTTTCCATGTATGATGATGTTGCTTGTTGTGAGAATTTTTGTTTTCTTTATGTTGAGGTGTAATCCATACTAAAGGCTGTAGTCTTTGACCTTTATCAGTAAGTGCTTTAAGTCCTCATCACTTTCAACAAGCAAGGTTGTGTCATCTGCATATCACAGGTTGTTGATGCATCTTCCTCCAATCCTGATGCTGGATTCCTCTTCATATAGTCCACCTTCTCAGGCTATTATTACCTTGCAAGCCACCACAGTACCACAAACTGACAAACATGGGAAATTTCATGAGGTAGTTCTAGTTAAAGCAGGGGCTAAGCAAAAAAGAGGAAGACCCTTGATGAGACGGACTGACACAGTGGCTGCAATAATGGGCTCAAACATAGCAACAATTGTGAGGACGGCTCAGGACTGGGTAGTGTTTTCTTCTGTTGTTCATGTGGTCTCTATGAGTCCGAACCAACTTGATGGCACCTAACAACAACAATTCTAGTTATTAAGATAATTTCAGCATCCCGATAGTAACTTATACCCTACAAAAATTTAAATCATGGTGGAAAATAAAATGCATTCACTCTTCTACTCCTCACTGACCATTTCTCCTGAAATGCTCAGCATTCCTTTTGTATTCCTGTTATTTTTATCTGAGACTATTAATTAAAATGATCCTAGAACTGAAGCATCAGTCTTGTGAAGTCATCCTTTACAATCCAAAAAGAGTCTAAGGGTCTCCTTTTAAATGTTTTTTCCAAACACTCCTTGAATACACGTGTACATGTATATTACCTTTTCCAGGTACGTAAGTTGAGTTTGATAAACTTCTTCCTGCAAATTGATCATTCACCTTTTTTTGTAAAAAACACTAAATATATTTCATAAATCAAACAATAGGACCTAGGCCTTCCTATTCATTCTGAACCAACACCCATTGCTGTACACTGCCAACAGCCCGCAGCCTCACGTCTAAGATATGTAAAAGTTCTCAACAGAAAACCTACTTAACCAGAAAGTGCATCTTCAAGAGATGAATTTAAAAAAAACAAAATTTACTTCATGATAAAGAGAAACTATGCTGTTCAAAGAAATGCCAGAGGACCACAGAAGGCAGTCTTAATGTTGTATTAGTTGTCACATAGAGAAAAAGGAAAAAAAAAAAGGTTACCTTTTTGTGCAAGGCATGGAATTCGCTGTACCTCTTTTCAACGAAATGTTTTCTTCCATTCATTAGTACCTCTATCTTAAACACCTAAGGAAAAATTAAAAAGATTAATTCCACCAGTTCAAAACCCTCAATTGTCTGAGTGGTAAGTTTGTGACCATGATATATTTCATCCCTTTAATTACAGTAGCTGATCTCCCAAAACCCAGAAGGCTCAGGAGACCCTGGCCCAGCAGGACTGATTAATGAGCACTTGAACCAAACACTCATTAACAAAGTACGGTATTCTCAGCAAGCGTGTCTAAAAGTAATGGAAACTTAAACACGTCAAAACACTCCTTAATTTTTTAATCAGAGAATATTCCTCACTTAAAATTAGTACTTTTTTTTTTTTTTAATGAATATGATGGTATTAAAATAAAAATGTGACACAACAGACACACTGGTAAAAATCTCAGGCATGGGGGTATCCCATTATGGTAGTATTTCAATGACAGCAGTACTGTCATCTATAAGACAATCCTGCATACAGTACATTTTAGGTTAATATCTTCCTAATCTTGCACATTTATCTCTAATCTCAGTTGGGCTTATTCTGCTGTTTGCAAAACAGGAGAGAAATAGTAAAGGTTCATTTTCCCTGCATGATACAAGTGACAGCTAGCTTGTGCTCCAACCTCCAGAAGGTTGAAAGGGCAGATGAAAAGGCTCTCTGGGTACACTAATTAGTAGGCACTAACATGACATTTTCTTGATTCTTAGGTCAGTGGGTCAAGACTGGGAACAAGGGACGAGAAATATTGTGAAATGCTCATGAAAATACAATGTTAAGGTGAGGTGGGGGGAGGGAGGCTTGGTAGGCGCTAAGACTTCACATTTGACTCTTGTTTTGCTGAGTAAGAGTTTGTAAAACACCTAGATGAAGGAAAGCTGATTTCCTGGTTCTATTTCTCTTCTGAATAAAAGCTGAAGTTGAGGTCATATGATACAAAAGAAATCTGAAGTCATGCTTACTTTAACCCTAAAATTAACTACTTAATTTTAGCATATGAGAGACAAGGTTATACACCTTCATTTAAAATAGATCCCTATGATTCTATATTTCTACCTTATAAGCAAATATAACTACTTTAGAAAGCTATAATGTCATCAAATAGAAAACATGCCTGCATTTTTGTGCTTTCTGTTGCCATGACTTAATTTAAGAACACCCCTGCTTCCATTAAATAAGTGGTACATTTTTACCAATTTAATCAATATTTATATTTACAACATTTAAAGTTTTTTCAAAAAATTCTCCTAAATAAATCCTTTTCTTCGGTGAATTCGTAAAAGTATTTTCTTCTAAAAGCTTAGGTATATGCTTCAAACTCAGATATATGCACATTATTTTTTAGAAAAAAAATTCTGTTTACTAATTCACCAAAGAATATTCTTCTTCAAAGACTCTGCCAGAAACACAATCAGAAAAACACCTTGAGAAGCACAAACAAGAGAAGCATAGCTTCAACTTGGAGGCTTAGTTAATAGGAAACATAGTACCCTTTTAGTGGCTGGTCCCAGATTTAAATCAGGACAATGTGGTGGCAGTGAAAGAAACTACCATCTGCTGAGCTGTATGGAAAAAATGAATTTATGGTCTGAGTCCAGTTACTTGAGGGTTCGTCACTAAGAACACCACCTTAATTGGCATGTTCACTGCTGAATCCATAGAAGCAGGAGAAGGCTGAAGACTCAGTAAGGTTCAACCTACTGGGTCACCCCTTCAAGTGCCCCCTCTTGAAGGCCACGGATAAGACATATTACACAGCATCTGCCTCATGGAATGTCATCCTATCTATCGACCAGAGAGTTCTGTTACCAAGTTCCACAGTGACTTTTCACAGGCACTAAATAAGCACTAGATTTATTGGGAGGGGCAAGGGTATACATAAGCACACACACACACACACACACATACACGCACACACACAAGATTCACTCTTTCTTCTAAGGAAAGATTGTGATTCATTTTACTTCTAATATTTTTATTATGCCACGTAAAAACACACAATATACCAATATTAAGATTGTTTTCTTCTAAATTCTGGGAAAACATCTTGAAAAGAAAGTAAGTTGGTTAATCAGGATTTCCATGGCAAAGCAAAGCAAGAAATGGAGCCAATTCAATAATTCCAATTTTCCAGAATGCCATACCAGGATTTTTTTTTTAAGTCTTTTAGTCTGACTTTTATGACACACTGTCCTGCTACTTAGAATGCCATTTTTCTGCCTTGCTCTCTTGGCAAACTCACAGCAGTAATTATCTACCTCATACGGTGGTGGCATCATAAGGACAATGTTGGCAGCACTCAGCACAGTCTCTGGCATTCATTCATTTATGTATTTAATAGGTATTTACTAAGGGCCTACAATGAACCCAAGAGATATTCTAGGCTCTAGGAATTCTGCAGTGAACAAAAGAGACAAGAGCTCGGTCTTCGTGAAGCTTACGTGCTATCTAGTGAGGGTGGCAGCCTATAATACACAAATATCATAGTATCAGGAAATAACAAGTACTCTGGAAAACAGTACAGCAGGATAAGGAAACAGCTTGACAAAGGATATAACCTGGAGGTAAAAAACACCAGGAAACAGGTTTATAAGACCTGAAAGTGCTTGTCTCTGGGATTTAAGGCTGGAAAGTATTATTTGTTTTCATTTCTATCAAAAAACAGTGTTCAAATTTTTTCTAAAAATGCTATTTTGAAAGGGAAGATTCAGATTCTTAAATGCGATTTTTATTACATGTTAGAGCCAATTTTTTCCCTTGTGAAGACATCTCTGAAATTATACAGGAAGTCAATGATAAATCATTTCAAATTTGGGTTTAAACAATTTTTAATTTTTTAGGAACATACCTAATACATAAAATAAATTTAAGGTAAGGAAGTATTTAACCCATATTCCAGGTTGGAATAGGGCCTACCTCCTAGAAACTTACACCTTACAAAGTTATTCACTTCTAATCAAGGAAGAAAAAATTACAGTTCTTCCTGTAACCAGCTTAAAGTCTCTAGGATGCCTGCCAAGTATGGATGAGAATTCTACATGCAAATAAAGCTTTCAGTCCAGGGTTCTAAACAATTTAGGTCACTACACTGCTGTGGAGAGAAGGTGAAATACACATGAAGGACAACTGTCAACACAAAATGTGACCTTGGTATATATTTTAATCAGAACAAGATACACCAATTAACTCTGAGCTTGAACTCAACATACCATATTATCCTTCTTGAGTAGAACAGCCAATAAAAGTAAATAAAGAAGGTTGTTACTCCACTATAAAAAGTTAAATCTCTAAAAGAACCGTTTACTAAATGTCTACTGTGGGCCAGGCTCTCAATAAGGTATTAATTCAGCTGATACACATGTTCTTTTCAGGGGAAGATGGTATGAATCCCTCTAATTATAAAAGGTTATTATATTATTAAGTAAACTTAACAGTTCAAAACTACTGTAAATATTTAATTATTTCCTATTTCTAAGCCTTACATATTTCCTCTATTTTAAGATGCCACATTGATAACGTAACAGACATCACTAATTTAACAATACTATTTTTAGTAGTGGATAAACAGCTAATACCCTTTTTCCCATATTTCTGAAAACATTTCAATTTCAGAAATTTAAAAACGTTATTAAGAAAAAGAGAGATTGCTTCAAATAAGTCACGGCTTAAAAGAAGCAAACAATTCTCTAAATAAATGCCCCTAGTGAATAACTTCATCAGCCCTGGTGGCACAGTGGTTAAAGCACTCAGCTGCCAACCAATAGGTTTGTAGTTTGAACCCACCAGCCACTCAGCAGGAGAAAGACGTGGCAGTCTGCTTCTGTAAAGATTTACAACCTTGGAAACCCTATGGCCGCAGTTCTACTCTGTCCCATAGGGTCGTTCTGAGTCAGAATAGACTGGACAGCAGTGCATTTGTTTTTTTTACTGAGTAACTTTATACCTGTTTCTACTGGTTACTTTATTACTTAAACCTCTTTCTTGATCCACCAATTTTCTGCAGTATCCTTTGACTAACAATTATGTAAGAAGAAAAAATGTGTACCCTATTCACTTCCTTTCATGTAATCTTCCTATTCATAACCTATCTTCTTAGTTATGCCATTATTTTTTACCCTGACATGGCTCAAAATATTTGCAATCTGTTTTATAAAAATAACTGTCTTCTATGCTTTATAGCTTTAGCTGTCACCTTGAAGACTAAGGTGCGCCTGACCCAAGCCATGGTATTTTCAATTGCATCATATGCATGTGAAAGCTGGGCGATGAATACGGAAGACCTAAAAAGAACTGACACCTTTGAACTGTGCTGTTGGTGAAGACCATTGAATATACCATGAACCGCCAAAAGAATGAACAAGTATGTCTTGGAAGAAGTACAACCAGAATGCTCCTTAGAAGCCAGGATGGTGAGACTGCATCTTACATACTTTGGACATGCTGTCAGGAGGGATCAGTCCCTGGAGAAGGACATCATGCTTGGTAAAGTACAGGGTTAGCGGAAAAGAGAAAGACCCTCAATGAGGTGGATTGACATAGTGGCTGCAGCAATTGGGCTCAAGAGTAACAATTTTAGGGATGGCACAGGACCAGGCAGTGTTTTGTTATGTTGTGCAGAGGGTCGCTATGAGTCAGAATGGGCTCGATGGCACCTAACAACAACAACGTGCTTTATAGATTGATTCTAAAAAGTGAGCACGAGAATATTTCCAGTGTAATTATGTGTTTTTTTTTTTGTCACTGTATAATCATGAAGTATGTTCGGAACTGTAGAGAAGGAAACGTAGCCTTATAAATTACTAAATCTGCACTGCTCAGTAGGGAATGTTTCAAATATATGTCAATTAGATTCTTTTCTTATTATTCTATAAACTACACCAAATCATGTTGCACTTAGTTTAATATTTTATATTTGGAATTTTACATTGTAAAGTTCGTTTGTGTTACCTGGAATTTTTAAGTACCTTTTTTTTTTTTTTAAATTTCCCATTCTCCCCTCTCTCCAGTCCCTGGTAACCACTAATCTTTTGTCTCAACGGATTTGCCTACCCTAGATATTTCATATAGGGAAAATCATAAAATATTTGTCCTTTTGTGTCTGGTTTATTTCACTTAGCATAATGTTTTCAAGGTTCATCCAAGGTACGTGGTGACATCATCAGAGCTTTACAGCTGAATAATACTTCCTTGTCTGTATATAAGAACCCTGGTGGCATAGTGGCCAAGTGGTCAGCTGCTAACCAAAAGGTCAGCAGTCCGAACCCACCAGCTGCTCTGCAGTAGAAAAATGTGGCAGTCTGATTCCATAAAGGTTACAGCCTTGGAAACCCTATGGGGCAATTCTACTCCTTCCTATAGGGTCACTATGAGTTGAAATTGACTTAACGGGAATTTTTTTTTTTGTATGTATAAACTACATTTTGCTTATCAATTAATCTGTTGATGGACAACTGGATTGTTTCTACCTGTTGGCCACTGTGAATAATGCTGTGATGAACGTTACTTTTTAGGCTGCAAAAAGTTGGTGGATTAAGAAAGAGATTCATGTTACAAAGTAAGCAATATAAAAAGTTACAAAGTTATTCTTTAAAATTTTCATGAAATTAAACTACAGCAAAAGTTGAGTTTGGGGGGAATACAGAAGTGGGGTCAGGTAAATTCATCTTTCAAAGTGCAGAGACAATAGAGATTGTCGAAGATTCACACACTAATAAATGGAGATACTCGTACGTTATTTAGAGTCATGGTGCTTAAAATAAATCAGCAACTGTTCAACTAACTTCTGGTTCTGGAAGGTAGGCAGTGAATTTTATTTTTTCATTTACGTGTTTATGTGGTGTTGGAGTTTTTCCACCTACAGGTTATTACTTTCAGAGATTCTAATAATGACATAATCCCTGCTAAATGTTTTTAATCTCTCTGATTATAAAGGAAAGATTTTTCTTAAATTTATTGATATTTATAGAATCATAAGTTTTCAATCTAAACCCTAGTACTGACTAATTTTAGCTGCAGCTCCTTGACTGATTAATTCTTTGATTATGGAGAGCCTTCATTTTTCTTCTCCTCTTAGGCTGTATCAGTATGACACAAAACCAATTAATCAATTTGGTGTGAGGGAAAAAATGCACTCAAACACATCAGGTCATACATGTTGATTGGCTACATAGTTTTTCATTACTTGTAGTATTGTTAACTTTGACTTAGTTTTTCTATAAAATGTGAATAAATACTGCTGGTCCTTTGCTTACCTGAGTTGTTGTGACAATAAGTCACACATTATGTTAAACAATTGAACGTAATGGAAAACAGATGCTATATGAGCTTTACCATTTTCTTTTATGGCCTGGTTTAAAAGAATGAAAATAGATAAATAAATTTTATCTCCACTACTTACTAACTTGGGAAAATCTCTAAATATCTTTGAGTCCTAATATCTGTGTTAATAAAACATGGCTGACAAAACAATGTCTACTATATTAGGGTGTTGGATAATAAATGTCTTGGTCCTTTTTAAGATGCTTTGAAATAGAAGGAATAATTATTGCTAATTATGAAGAAGTTGATGAAGTCTCCAACAGGAAGCACAGACTAGTTTTCATGGCCATTTGGGGATGGCCTTCCTCAGAAAAGATCTATGGTTGTAATGGCTTCTCACATGGAGGAACAAAAGAATTCAACATGCCCATGTCTTCTGCAGAAAGGAGCAACTCTTCCCCTCTGCTTCCAAAATCCTCAGAATCTGCCCCAACCCATCAACTCAATATTATTCTCCTTGGTTCTCCTAGAGGAGTCCGTCAAAGCAGACTCCTTCCTAAATCCTGCCCCACTCTGGGCACCACCTGCACAGAGCACTCACTCATCTCGATGCTTCTGCTCACGTGCGAGCCTTTCTAGGACAATCTGTGGTGGGTTGAATGGTGGCCCCCAAAAGATATGCCCACATCCTAACCCCCAGAAACTGTGAATGTGGCCTTATTTGGATAAAGAATCTTTGCAGATGTGATTACGTTAAGAACCTTGAGAAAAGAACATCTTGAATTATCCAGTGGGCCTTAAATCTAACAGCTAGTGTCCTTATAAGAGACGGAAGACACAAAACACACAGAGGAGAGGGCAATATGAAGACAGGCTGAGATTAGAGTTATGCAGTCACAAGTCAAGGAGGGACTCTCCCCTAGAGCCTTGCAAGAGAGTAAAGCCCTGCCAACACCTTGATTTCAGACTTCTGGTCTACAGAACAGAGATAGAAAAAAAAAATTTGTTCTTGTAAGCCACCCAGTTTGTGGTGATTTGTTACAGTAGCAATAGAAACTAATACAGAGTCCTACTTCAGTATCCTTCTGTGATAATTAAGATTGTGTGTCGACTAGGCTGGGCCATGATTCTCAGTGTTTATATCTGATTACCCCCACGATGGGATCTGCAGTGAGTAGCCAATCAGTTGAAAGGGAGTTTCCTTGAGCATGTGGCCTGCATCCAAATATAAGTGGATGTTCTGTCCTTTGCCTATTCTGGATCCTGCAGCACCCTCCTGTTCGTTCATCTGACCTCCGGTTCTTGTGACTTGAGCTAGCAGCTTACCTGCCAATCCTGGGATCTGTCGATCTTCACAGCATGTGAGCGACAGCCCTGCTCTCCAACCTGCCAATCTTGGGTTCACCACCCCCTGTGCCTACGTAAATCAAGAGAAGCCTCTATCCTGACCCACTGACTTGGGACGTTCCAGGCTCTGCAACCGCATGAGCCATTCCCTTGATATAAATCTCTCTCTCTATATATACCCTTTAGTGGTTTTGCTTCTCTAGAGAACCTAGCCTAAGACACTTTCTTTAAACGTTCAGATAAATTCCACCTCCATTCCAGAGCCTTCTCTGGCAACTTCAGTCATCACTGTCTTCCATACCTTCCTTTTAAGCAGATCATATAAATGGCACAATCATATTATTTAAAGTACAGTCTCCGATTTTCAATATTACGTAATTTATCCCTACAGATTATATCATATAAATTATGTATTATCAGTCCCAGATAAACTGTTAATTTTTAGGTGAAATTTTTTAGGGAAAAGTAATCATCAAGAGGAGCCTACACTGATGTCAGAAAGTATTTGCAGTACAATACTAATTTAAAAAGCAAAATAAAACATTTTATCCATACTATGCTGTCCACTACATAAAATATGTACAGAAAGATAATGAAGGAAATAGGTTAAAGTGATGCATGAAAAGTAGGATTACAAGTTGTCATAATTTTTTTCTATAATCTAAATTTTTCACTAGAGTGTATTATTCTCATGATTGGGGAAAAGATTTCATCAAATTTCTGCTTTCTAAATTTATACTGGAGTATAGCCCTTTACATGATGATTATTCAGTTTTTAATACAACTATCAAGTTCTCATGAAATTCATTTATATATTTCCACAGATATCAATTAAGCATCTCTTATGTGCCAGGCACTTTGTTCTGTTTTGTATTAATAACAGCAACAGCAGCTAACATTTATTGCATGCTTACTATGTACTATGAAGTGTTCAAAGTGCTTTCATATATTAACTCATTTAATCCACGCAAGACCCTATGAGGTAAGCACTGTTATTACCTCATTTTGTACATGGGGAAACCAAGTCTAGTTACATAATTTAAGGGAACACAGCTAGGAGCAGATTCATAAACCCAAGAAGTCTGGCTCGAAGTCCACAATCATAAGCTCTATATTTCTATAACTATAGAAACAATAGTGATCGAACCCATAGTCCTAACCTTTATCAAGCTTACAGACTAGAAACAGAGATTAATAATCTAATCAAACCAATACAGGCTATACGGTATGATATATGCTATAAATGAAAGTATAAAAAGCTATCTGAGTTATACCCAATATAAAATGCTTATTTTAAAAAAGCTATTGGGAGTTCATATGAGAGCACAGAATTTGCTCTGAGATCAAGGAAGTCTTCCCTCAAGAGCTAATGTTTCAGTTAAAATCTACAGCAAAAAACGCAAAGAGGAAGGGGCAAATATTGTAAGCAGAATATGTGCAAAGGCCCTGAGGCAGAAAGTGAGGAAATGAAAGAAACTGTGTGCAGTACTATTGAGGAAAGCAGTTCTGTAGGAAGTTGGAGGGTGGGTGAAGAGGGAACTACCTCCAATCTACTGCTCAGTAAATATTTAAGTGCCTACCACATACCAGACTTAATTCAGTCACTGAAGATACAACAGTGAACAAAACAGACAAAAATCACTAATAGAGTTTACTTATATTTTAATTGGGAGAGGAGAAAGTAAGGACACAGAAAATCACACAAATGCTTATAAGCTGGGGATAAGTGCTAGAGAGAAAAATCAAGAAGGGTAATTGCGACAGAGAGGGCCTGAATGGGAAGGTGTATGGCTATAATATAGGGCGGTCAGGAAAGGTCTTGCTGATAAAGTAAAATTTGAGCAGAGGCCTTGTGTTAGTTTTGTATTGCTGCTGTAATAAACACAATACTTATTTATTATCTCACAGTTCTGTAGGTCAGAAGTACAGTGGGTTTGGTTGGTTTCTTTGCTTCAAGTCTCACTGGGCTAAAATCAAGGTGTTGGCAGGACTGTGTTCCCTTCTATTGGCTCTGTTATTGTTATGTGCTGTCAAGTCGGTTCCAACTCATACCAAACCTATAGGACAGAGCACAACTGCTCCATTGGGTTTCCTACCTAGGCTGTAATCTCTAACAGGAGCAGATCTCTAGGTCTTATCTCCCGTGGAGCCACTGGTGGGTTTGAACTGCCGATCTTTTAGTTAACGGTTGAGTACTTAACCTTTGTACCACCAGGCTCTAGGTTCCTTGCAGTTGTAGGAGTAAGGTCCATTTTTTGTTTGTTTTCTGACTATCAGCTATTGGCATTTCCCAGCTTCCAGAGGGCGCCTACATTCATTCATTGACTCATGGCCCCTGTGATGGTTAATGTTATGTGTCAACTTGGCTAGGCCATGATCCTCAGTTCTTTGGCAGACATTGTGTAATCATCCTCCATTTTGTGATTTGATGTGAACAGCCAATCAGTTGAAAGGGAAGTCTCCTTGTGGGTGTGCCCTGCATCCTATATATATGAATGTTCTGGTAAAGCTTGCCCTCTCTTGATCCTGCATCTGACTTGTCATCCTCTGACATTTGGTTCTTGGGATGTGAACCAGCAGCCTGCCATCTAATCTGCAGATTTGGGGACTTGCCAGCGCCTGCAGCCCTGTGAGCTAGCTGTCTGACCTGCTGATTTTAGGTTTATCAGCCCCTGCATCCACATGAGTCAGATAAAGCCTCCAAGTTGATGCCTGACCTGTGGATTTGGGACTTGACAGCCTCCACAACTGTGCGAGCCATTTCCTTGAAATCTCTCTCTCTCTTTCCATATATATGGAGCTCTGGTGGCATAGTAGTTAAGAGTCTGGCTGCTAATCAAAAGGCTGACAGTTCAAATCCACCAGCTGCTCCTTGGAAGCCCTATGGGGCAGTTCTACTCTGTGCTATAGGGTCCTATGTGTCGGGATCGACTTGACAGCAATGGGTTTGGTAATCCTCACAGGTTCTGGGAATTATGATGTAGATACACTTGGAAGGCCATTATTCTGCTTACCACAGGTCCGAAGGAAGTGAGGGAGTGAGTTTTGAGAACATATGGGAAGAGTGGCCCAGGTGGATGGAAGAATAAGCGCTTGGCATGTTTTGAGAAGAGCAAAGAGGCTAATCTACCTAGAATAATCAGGAGGGAGAATAGTTTGAGATAAGTTCTGAGTGGTAGTGGGAAAAGGTGAGTGAAAGTAGAACCAACAAGATTAACTGATCATTGAATGTGGAGTTTGAAAAAAGGAGAAATCAAAATAGAATGGTGAAGTTTTTGGCCTAAGCAACTCTTAGGATGGTGGTGCCGTTCACTGAGCACTAGAAAGACTGCCAAGCAGGTTTATGTGGGCAATCAGCATCTCTGTATTGGCCTCTTTGACATCAAATAGATGTTGGATAGGATGCTGAGTTTACAAATCTGGGGATTAGGTCTCAGTCAGAGATAGAAATTTGGGAGTAATCAGAGTGTGGGTATAATTTAAAGCTAGGAGACTAGGTCGGAGCACCTAGAAAGAGAAGTTTATTTATGTCATGTTATTAAGGGAGTGCTGGTGGCACAGTGGTTAAGCACTTGGTTGCTAACCAAAAGGTTTGTGGTTCAAACCCACTAGCCACTCCCCAGGTGAAAAGACCTGGAGATCTGCTCCTGTAGAGACTACAGCCTAGGAAACCCTACAGGGCATTCTACTCTGTCCTATAGGGTCACTATGAGGCAGGATTACCTCAACAGCAACAGCTTTTGGTTTAGATCATGTAAGAATTTGTGGTTTTACTATTTTAGCAATGAAAAGACTTTGTTCATTTTAAATGCCTTCCTCTTCCAAATTAAACGTCTCTAGCTCTTACAGCTGTCCTTCAGATGATCTAGTTTTCCGGTCTCACACTATTAACCATCTTCTGGATAAAACAGTGTTTGTCAATATTCCTCCCAAAATGTTGAAACCAGACCCAAAAAACATAGGAATTCTGCATTAATAAATGGGTCATGTCCCCCAAATCCATTTTTGAGGTAGTTTAAAAATCCCATAAATTTTCCCATAAAATCAGTTATAAAATATTGTTAAATTTCATGCCTAAACCCACACTGCCGTCGAGTCAATTCCGACTCATAGCGACCCTACAAGACAGCATAAAACTGCCCCACAGGGCTTTCATGGCTGTAAATCCTTTTTTGTGTGTGTGCTTTAGGTGAAAGTTTACAGTTCAAGTTAGTTTCTCATTCAAAAATTTATATACATATTCTTTTGTGCCATCGCTTGCAATCCCCACAATGCGACAGCACTCTCCCTCTTTCCACCCCGGGTTCCCAGTGTCCAGTTTTCCTGTCCCTTCCTGCCTTCTTGTCTTCCTTTCGGGTCAAGGCTATACATCTTTACGGAAGCAGACTGCCACATCTTTCTCCCATGGAGCGGCTGGTGCAGTCAAACTGCCGACCTTTTTGTTTAACAGCTGAGTGCTCTCATCACTCCACCACCAGGGCTCCAATTCCATGCCAACACATAAAAATCTACTTAGCCTATACCAAAAACCAAACCCACTGCCGTCGAGTCGATTCCGACTCATAGTGACCCTATTGGACAGAATAGAACTGCCCCATAAAGTTTCCAAGGAGCGCCTGGCGGATTTGAACTGCTGACCTCTTGGTTAGAGGCTGTAGCACTTAACCACTACACCACCAGGGTTTCTACTTAGCCTATAACATGCATAAATTATAACACTAATATTATTATTCACCCACTAGATTGACAATACAGGTAGTCCCTGACTTACAACAGTGCTCTGTTCCAAAAACTCTGTGGTAACTCGGTTCTGACATAAGATGAAAACCTCTTTTTTTAGTTTTCATTATTATTGTCTTTTATTATCAGTATCTTTATAACTGTGATCTTTGTCTTTGGGGGTTGGAAACGTTACATACAAACTTACAGATATGATGATATCAGCAAATTACGTGCTGCAACATTCCATGTAGTACGTATTACTAACATTAAGATGTACCAAAACAAACAAACAAACAGAATGGACGTTAAATGCAGTTTATTGTAACTCAAATACATCATAAGTCGGGGACCACCTGTACTTAAGAGTTCTAGCTCTGGAATCAAACTGCCTGGGTTTGAAACCACTGTCTTCCATTGCTCTACTATGGACTCCACTAAATAATCTGTGACTCTGGGCAAGTCGTTTAACATAACATTATCAACTTCAGTTTCCTCCCCTAAACATGAAGTTTATAATAGCACCTATCACATAGGCTCGTAGTAAGGATTAAATGTGATTATACATGTGATGGAAACCCTGGTGGCATAGTGGTTAAGTGTTACGGCTGCTAGTCAAAAGCTCAGCACTTCAAATCCGCCAGGCACTCCTTGGAAACTCTATGGGGCAGTTCTACTCTGTCCTATAGGGTCGCTAGGAGTTGGAATCGACTCGACGACAGCGGGTTTGGTTTTGTTTTTTTTTGATACATGTGATTATTTGCCATATTTAGCAAGAATCCAAATAATACCCATTAATGTCATTATTAACACCTAATTTTTTCTTTAAAGACTGGTATAATTGTTTCGTTAGCAGCACAAGTGGCATGCTGGTGGGTGGACGGGAAAAAAGATAACCCCACGTAGGAGTAACTTACTGGCCACATCCATCCATCCTTACATACGAGAGAAGACCCTTCTCTCTCAGTCCCCAGAGGTGGCTGACACTGTAGTGCACCCATGTCATGGGACTTTGCACTTGCCTCTCCCTATGACCATTCCCAACTCTGCATTTCCGATGAGACTTGACCACCCCAAGGGCCAATATAACCCTGACTCCCTTGGATCTTAGCTTAAGATTCCCTGCCTGTAACTTGCATCTTCCTAAACATTTCTGGAAGCCAGTCACACTCGTGTTTCATGACACCCTTGAGCTCAAACAAAACCACCAGGTCTGCCCAAAAAGTTCTTGAACAGGTGATTTTCAGCCCTCTAATTCACCTGTTAAATTTTATTATCACGTTAATTTTGATCCATTATACAGACTGTTGAAAATTTTAGGAAAATTGATTCTGTCATCCAAAATGTAAGCTACTACTGTCTTTGTCAAGCCTGCAACACCTGCAAATCTGAAGTACCTGCCTTTTGTGTCTTCACCCAAGAAAGTTCTTACTCTACAAACTCACAGCTGGTTTCCTTGCTTCTGTTCTTGCCCAGCTGCGAGGCTCTGAAAGATGAGCAGAGAGCAGGGGAGAGTGACTGTGCCCATAAGGGAATGCAGGCCATTGTGAAAACTCTACAACCAAGGATTCTCCTCACGAAGAGGCATTCTGTTCTTGTTGAAGGGAAAGCAGCTTTTTCGTTCTACTGACAGGTATTAGAGGTCATCCGTCCTTGGTTGTAACATAGCCACTTACAAGAAGAAAGTAAACTTGTAAAGATCTTAGGACACTCAGTCTTATTTCAAATCTCAGAATTTTAATTCTTCTTAAGAAAAAATATTTATCAGGTGTTTTACTCTCCCAAGATATGCACAGTTTAAAAATTGTTACACTGCCATGTGCTAGGCCCTGTCCAAGGTGGCTGAGGTCCATCAGTGACTTAGTGTCACTAAAAGTCCTGCCTTTGTGGAATTTACATTCTAGCAGAGAAGACAGACAATAAACAACAAATTTTAAAAATAAGTATATTATAAAGTATGTTTCAGAAAGTGATTACCTCCTACGGCTAGAAAAACACATCCAGGTAAAAGCAATTGGGAATGCCAGGAGAAGGGTTGTAATTAAAAATGTTGTTGTTGTTGTTAGGTGCCTTCGAGTCGGTTCTGACTCATGGCGACCCTATGCACAACACTGTCCGGTCCTGCGCCATCCTTACAATCGTCGTTATGCTTGAGCTCATTGTTGCAGCCACTGTGTCAGTCCACCTTGTTGAGGGTCTTCCTCTTTTCCGCTGACCCTGTACTCTGCCAAGCATGATGTCCTTCTCCAGGAACTAATCCCTCCTGACAACATGTTCAAAGTATGTAAGACACAGTCTCGCCATCCTTGCCTCTAAGGAGCATTCGGGCCGCACTTCCTCCAAGACAGATTTGTTCGTTCTTCTGGTAGTCCATGGTATATTCAATATTCTTTGCCAACACCACAATTCAAAGGCATCAGCTCTTCTTCAGTCTTCCTTATTCACTGTCCAGCTTTCACATGCATATGATGTGATTGAAAATACCATGGCTTGGGTCAGGTGCACCTTAGTCTTCGGGGTGACAACTTTGCTCTTCCAACACTTTGAAGAATTCCTTTGCAGCAGATTTGCCCAATGCAACGTGTGTTTTGATTTCTTGACTGCGGCTTCCATGGCTGTTGATTGTGGATCCAAGTAAAATGAAATCCTTGACAACTTCAATCTTTTCCCCGTTTATGATGATGCTGCTCATTGGTCCAGTTCTGAGGATTTTTGTTTTCTTTATGTTGAGGTCTAATCCATACTGAATGCCGTGGACTTTGATCTTCATTAGTAAGTGCTTCAAGTCCTCTTCACTTTCAGCAAGCAAGGTTGTGTCATCTGCATAACGCAGGTTGTTAACGAGTCTTCCTCCAATCCTGATGCCCCGTTCTTCTTCATGTAGTCCAGCTTCTCGTAGCATTTGCTCAGCATACAGATTAAATAGGTATGGTGAAAGAATACACCTTTCCTGACTTTAAACCAATCAGTATCCCCTTGTTCTGTCCGAACAACCGCCTCTTGATCTATGTAAAAGTTCCTCATGAGCACAATTAAGTGTTCTGGAATTCCCATTCTTCGCAGTGTTATCCATAGTTTGTTATGATCCACACAGTCAAATGCCCTTGCATAGTCAATAAAACACAGGTAAACATCCTTCTGGTATTCTCTGCTTTCAGCCAGGGTCCATCTAACATCAGCAATGATATCCCTGGTTCCACGTCCTTTTCTGAAATCAGCCTGAACTTCTGGCAGTTCCCTGTTGATATACTACGGCAGCCGTTTTTGAATGATCTTCAACAAAACTTTGCTTGCGTGTGATATTAATGATATTGTCCTATAATTTCCACATTCGGTTAGATCACGTTTCTTGGGAATAGGCATAAATATGGATCTCTTCCAGTCAGCTGGCCAGGAAGCTGTCTTCCATATTTCTTGGCATAGACGAGTGAGCACCTCCAGCGCTGCATCTGTTTGTTGAAACACCTCAATTGATATTCCATCAATTCCTGGAGGCTTGTTTTTTACCAAAGCCTTCAGAGCAGCTTGGGCTTCTTCCTTCAGTACCATCGGTTCCTGATCATATGCCACCTCTTGAAATGGCTGAACATTGACTAATTCTTTTTGGTAGAATGACTCTGTATATTCCTTCTATCTTCTTTTGATGCTTCCTGCGTCGTTTAATATTTTCCCCATGGAATCCTTCACTTTTGCAACTCGAGGCTTGAATTTTTTCCTCAGTTCTTTCAGCTTGAGAAACGCTGAGCGTGTTCTTCCCTTTTGGTTTTCCATCTCCAGCTCTTTGCAAATGTCATTATAATACTGTCTTCTCGAGAGGCCCTTTGAAATCTTGTTCAGTTCTTTTACTTCATCAACCCTTCCTTTTGCTTTAGCTGCTCGATGCTCAAGAGCAAGTTTCAGAGTCTCCTCTGACATCCACCTTGGTCTTTTGTTTCTTTCCCGTCTTTTCAATGACCTCTTGCTTTCTTCATGGATGATGTCATTCCACAACTCGTCTGGTCTGCGGTCACTAATGTTCAACGCATCAAATCTGTTCTTCAGATGGTCTCTAAATTCAGGTGGGATATACTCAAGCTCATAGTTTGGCTCTTGTGGACTGATTTTCTTTAGTTTCAGCTTGAACTTGCATATGAGCAATTGATGGTCTGTTCCACTTCTGACTGATAATATTGACCTTTTCCATTGTCTCTGTCCACAGATGTAGTCAATTTGGTTTCTGTATGTTCCATCTAGTGAGGTCCATGTGTATAGTCGCCGTTTATGTTGGTGAAAGAAGGTATTTGCAATGAAGAAGTTGTTGGTCTTGCAAAATCCTATCATTCGATCTCCGGCATTGTTTCTATCACCAAGGCCATATTTTCCAACTACTGATCCTTCTTCATTTCCAACTTTTGCATTCCAATCGCCAGTAATTATCAATGCATCTTGATTGCATGTTTGATCAATTTCAGACTTCAGCAGCTGATAAAAATCTTCTATTTCTTCATTTTTGGCCCTAGTGGTTGGTGCGTAAATTTGAATAATAGCCATATTAACTGGTCTTCCTTGTAGGCGTATGGATATTATCCTATCACTGACCGCGTTGTACTTCAGGATAGATCTTGAAACGTTCTTTTTGACCATGAATGCAACACCATTCCTCTTCGAGTCGTCGTTCCCAGCATAGACTATATGATTGTCCGATTCGAAATGGCCAATACCAGTCCATTTCAGCTCACTAATGCCTAGGATATCGATGTTTATGCGTTCCATTTCATTTTTGATGATGTCCAATTTTCCTAGATTCATACTTCGTACATTCCAGGTTCCGATTATTAATGGATGTTTGCAGCTGTTTCTTCTCATTTTGAGTCATTCCACATGAGCAGATGAAGGTTCCGAAAGCTTTACTCCAAACACGTCATTAAGGTCGACTCTACTTTGAGGAGGCAGCTCTTCCCCAGTCATCTTTTGAGTGCCTTCCAACCTGGGGGGCTCATCTTCCAGCACTATATCAGACAATGTTCCGCTGCTATTCATAAGGTTTTCACTGGCTAATTCTTTTCAGAAGTAGACTGCCAGGTCCTTCTTCCTAGTCTTAGTCTGGAAGCTCAGCTGAAACCTGTCCCCCACGTGTCTGTCAGTTTGTTGTACTATGGGGGCTTGTGTGTTGCTGTGATGCTGGAAGCTATGCCACCGGTAATTTTAAATAGGACAGTCAAAATAGGCAGCATTGTTGTTGTTAGTTGCTTGGTCCTGTGCCATCTTCACAGTCCTTGATAGGTTTGAGCCCCTTGTTGTAGCCATTGTCAATCCATCTTGTAAAGGATCTCTCTCTTCTTCACTGACCCTCTACTTTACCAAGCACGATGTTCTTCTCCAGGGAGTGATCCCTCTTGATAATATGTCCAATGCATATGAGACAAAGTCTCACCATCTTCACTTCAGAGAAGCATTCCAGATGTACTTCTTCCAAGACAGATTTGTTTGTTCTTCTAGCAGTCCATGGTATACTCAGCATTTTTTGCCAACACCATATTTCAAACTCATCAATTCTTTTTTAGTCTTCCTTTTTCATTGTCCAGCTTTCACATGCTTATTGGGCTACTGAAAATACTATGGCTTGGGTTATATGCATCTTAGTCATCAACATGATATCTTTGCTTTTTAACCCTTTAAAGAGGTCTTTTGCAGCAAATTTGCTCAAGGCAATACGTCATTTGATTTGTCTCCTGCTGCTTCCATGGGCATTCATTGTGGATCTAAGTAAAATGAAATCCTTGACAACTTCAATCTTTCCTCCATTTATCATGATGTTACTTAGTGGTCCAGTTGTGAGGATTTTTGTTTTCTTTATGTTGAGGTGTAATCTGTATTAAAGGCTGTAGTCTTTGATCTTTATCAGTAAGTGCTTCGAGTTCTCTTCACTTTCAGCAAGCAAGGTTGTGTCATTTGCGTATCGCAGGTTGTTAATGAGTCTTCCTCCAATCCTGATGCCATGTTCTTCTTCATATAGTCATTTCTCAAATTATTTGCTCAGCATATAGATTGCATAAGTATGGCAAAACGATACAACCCTGATGTACACCTTTTCCAATTTTAAACCATGTGGTATCCCCTTGTTCTGTCTGAACAACGCCTCTTGGTCTATGCACTGGTTCCTCATGAGCACAATTAAGAGTTCTGAAATTCTCATTCTTTATAATATTATCTATAATTTGTTATGATCCTTACAGTCAAATGTCTTTATGTAGCCAATAAAACTCAGGTAAACAACTTTTCAGTAATCTTTGCTTTCGGCTAAGATCCATCTGACAACAGCAATGGTATCCCTCATTCCATGTCCTCTTCTTCGTCCAGCCTGAATTTCTCACAGTTCTTTGTTGATGTACAGCTGTAGCCATTTTTTAATTATCTCCAGCAAAATTTTGCTTTCATGTCATATTAATGATACCAAAAAAAACCAAAACCACTGCTGTCGAGTTGATTCCAACTCACAGTGACCCTGTAGGACAGAGTAGAACTGCACCACAGAGTTTCCAAGGAGCGCCTGGTGGATTTGAACTGCCAACCTCTCGGTTAGCAGCCGTGGCACTTAACCAGTAAGCCACCAAGGTTTCCATATTAATGATACTGTTCAATAATTTCCGTCTTCAGTTGGATCACCTTTCTTTGGAATGGGCACAAATATGGATCTATTCCAGTCAGTTAGCTGTCTTGCAAATTTCTTGAAATAGCCACCACCTGTCAGTCAGTTTGTTGTACTGTGGTGGCCTATGTGTTGCTGTGATGCTGTAATTTCAAATACCAGCAAGGTTTCCCATGGTGGGCACGAAAGGTAGCATTGAGAAGGTGGTAATAGCAGAATATGAAGTTGTACCACAGAATCATTGCATAATCGCCTTTTATATATTTTTAATTTTAAATTTGTTAATCTACTTTTAAAAATGTTCTGATACATGACTGTTTAAATACTGTTTGCATATAAAAAATATTGCCACTAAATTTCTGTATTAAACCAATTACCACCTTTTCAAGATCTATCTAACAAACATCTGTGTCAAAGGCTCTCTGAGAGAAGTTAAGCATCTAATGAGGCAAGGTCTCAGCATGAATCATTGCCATTCTTCATGTAGAATCAGCATTTTAAACCTATATATAAGGGGCTGTTGAGGAGAAAAAAAGGCCATTCCAAGAGCCTCTTGTATTGATTTCTTTTACCCTAAACAAGGAGGCACTCCTAGTTACATGACATATCATAATCACTTAAATTGTCTGACCGCTTTAAAGGAAGAACAATGAATTCAAGAAAAGGTGTTGGCTTGCAAAAATATAATCATGTTATAGTTTTTTGTTGTTTGTATGCTTCTTTCTCTTAGCAATATGACACATGCAGTCTCGAAAGAGAAAAAATGAAAATGCAGAGCTCTAATTTATGCCATTCCCAAGAGCCTGACCTAAATCTAAAAGTGGCCAACATCTGAAAACTCTAACACTGCTCCTGAGGATAGGAAGGATAAACCTTTTCTCCAAACTTCACCTCTAGGTTTAATGTATTACACATTCACAATTAAATCACCCGTATCACCTGGACCTGAGCACTCTCTCTTTCTCTCCACAGTCTTTCTACACAGACAGAGAAACGTACAACCGTGAAACTCCTCCTGGGCTTTCTCCCCACTGGAAACATTACACAGATTTAAAAGAAACTTTCAGATGACATCCTTTCCTGGGCAGAAATGCTTCACAAGATTGAGAACTAATACCTCCAACCAGGATTAGTTCATTCTGTTTCCAAACACCTGTTCTCCAAGTATACAACCACTCTACTCACCTATATGTGACCCCTGGTTTGTAAAGGCTATGGGTTTTTTTGTTTGTTTTTTTAACAAACTAAAATTCTCATTACCTGTCTAGCATGGTGCATAAAAAACATTTCAAGAGGTGAACTGTTTGGTCCTCAGGGATAAATACTATACCCAATTTAAATATAGTAGAAAATGAGCCATGGTGGTACAACAGTTAAGTGCTCAGCTGCTAACCAAAAGGTAAGCAGTTCAAACTTACCAGCTGCTCAGTGGGAAAAAAGACCTAGACATCTGCTCCCGTAAGGATTACAGCCTAGGAAACCCTATGGGCAGTTCTACTCTTTCCTACAGGGTCACTGTGAGTCAGAACTGACTCAACAGAACACAAAAAGAGTAGAAAAGAAGAACTGTGTCAGTTTTATTACATGTCTTTTCACGGCTTATGTCACAAAAATAAATTAATCTGAAAAGAAAGGGCCTAAGAAGAATGGAACAAGAACAAAAACTGTATGAGAATGATTATTTCTCAACTAATACACAGACCTATAATGTACACTGATATGAATTATTTAACATAGTGGCACCAAACCAAAACTGAAATCAGAGTTTTAAAAATAAAAAAGGATATTTATAATAATGAAAAATTATACACAACCAAATATTTAGTAAAGACTGGCTGATAAATGATGGCACATTCATATTAGGTTACAGAAGATTTATTAACATTAAATGGTACTGTTACTCTTGTTAAATTTTTTTTTACAAAATTTAAAAGCAGGCTTTTGAAAGAGTACACTATTTTGTTTTGTGCTATAGCACATCTATGTTCATAATAGTGTATGTGTATATATACGTGTGTGTATACACTTACACACCATACTATGACAAAAAAAAAATGGGAGGGAAAAAAATGCCAAATGTTATGTAGAGTTTACAGGTTATTTTTTTCTTCTTTGTACTTTTTAACTTTTTTTCTCTAATTTTTCTGCCTTGAACATGTGTATCTTATATCATCTGTAAACACTGTAAGTGAAAACATTCTAAAATGAGAGAAAAATAGCTGTGAATCAGAAACCCTGGGTTCTAGGTTCGTCTTTGACACTTCTTAGCCATATTAACTTAGGAAAAGCACTTGTCATCTCCATGCCTGTTCATCATCTATAACATGAGAGGGCTGATCGGATGCTTTTTAATGTCCTAACATTTTACCAATATATAACAATTGTGTATTGTTTTGTCATATGTATTTCTAAGTCGGCTCTGAGATAGACTGTGTCATTTACACATATCCTTTACTGCATTTTACATACTGTGCAGGGCAAATGACTGTTAGCCCATCCATGCTTTCCTTACCTTTCAGTATGGCTATCCTCAGGATCAGATTCTGCTCAGTTAGCTGTTTTAGTCTGTATCTCTCTTATCAAACGGTGAATTCAGTTCTCAAGGCAGGATGACCCCCCTCACTAATCTACCCTGTGAACAATTTCTAGCTGTGAAATCAGAGGGCTCTATCAAACATAAGAGAACTCTCTCAAACATAAGAAAACTCTCTCAAACGTAAGCCTGTGTTAGGCTAGGCCAGACAGTGGTTCTCAAAAAGGCTCAGCCTCATACCTTTTCATCCCACTGGCTCTTTTTCTCCTCCAAAACGCTCAACCCTTTCTCTTCCTGGGCTTTAAGGGGGATGCAATAAAGCCTGGCTATGACTATTTACGCAAGGTCTCTAGTTCCTAGGTGTTTCCTCTTGCCTTGGAAACACACATACAACATCCCACTGCCATTGGTGTGGGCAACACTTGTACTCATTCTTGGGGAAGGATAGACAGGGCCAATAGGACGCTATTAGGAAGGTTCAGTTAGGATAATTATGAAAAACTGACACATAAAAACAGGCCTTTTTAAAAGGTGTTATTCTAAAATTGTTATAACTTTGCACCTCCATAGTATGGAAAAGGTTCATTGGGCCCTTGTGAACTGTGTAGCCAGAGACTGGGGCTGGAAGGAGAGCTGGTATGTCAGCAGGCTACCTGGCCTGTCTTTTGGCTAATGTGCAAAAATCACTGTCTCTCTGACCAATGAAGAGGTATCAGTATTTGTTTGTTTTTTAATTAATATCATTACATCTCAATTTTAATAAGTTTTCTAATATCTAAACAACCTTGAACTAGTCTACTGTTAGGATCTCATTAAGTACGCATTCTGAAATACCGTAAAACTAAAATGACTAATTTTTCTGGCCATAAAGTCAAAGCACCTCACCAAATACCACAGCAAACACCAGAGAAGCCAGTCTGATAAAATCCTTCCACCATTTTTCTGCTCAGTTTCCTTCTGGTTGCAAGATATGACCCCCAAATGAGTTTTGTTCTTTTTTTTTATTTAAAGATATTTCCACTTCATTAACACATTCTTTGTTTTCCACTTCTTTGTTAGTACCAAGGAGAAATTCCAGGCTTTAAAAGATTCAAATGACTCGTATCTAAATCAGACCTGGACTCTCTCCTCTCGACATGCCAATTTACATGAAATCTCTTAGAGTTTCTCTGCTTCCATAAGATGTGGATGCCACTGCCCATCAGGCCCAGGTTTGCCTCTTTCCACAAACAGTCCAAAACAGTTTTCCTGATCTGTTACAACTTGAAGGGTTGTCAATATATGGATTGTCTTGCTTTCTAATTCAGTGAAAAATCTAGTTTTCCATTAGTCTCTGCCTTTCTAATTTTCGATACAGCTTTACTAAATGTAATTATTAAAGGCAGATTCAAGAAAGCAATTACTGAGCTACTGGTTTGTATCTCTGAAGTCTTAATAAGAGGCAAAAAGTTGTAATTCCACTAAGAGTAGAAAATAAATTTTTCCATAGATTAAACATACACATCCGTGAATTTGTATATGGGTAGGCATACTTACAACAGGACATAAAGCATCTCCTCTTAAACCACAAGTTTCAACCCTAATTTAAACTTTATTCAAAGACACCACAGTATGTTGTAAAGAGTACGAAACTACATTTCAAAAAGGCTACATTCTTCTGCTCTTTCTCTGCAATCACGTGACTTTGGTAAACCATTTAACATCTCTGGATCTACTTTTTCCTTCCATCTGCAAATATATGAGGGTGCTAAATTAGATGGTCACCAAGCACCCTTTCAGTTGTCAAAGTCTATGAAACATATATTAAATTTCTAATCTATGCTAGACTTTGTACTAGACACAGAACAGAATAAGATAAATAAGTTATAAACTTCAGTTTCAAGAGGTTTACAATTCAGTAAAGATAAATGAGTGTAATTAATATAAAGCAACATGTAAAAGTGCTACCCCAATGAAACAAGCCCAATTATCTTCAAAAAATCCTAAGTAATATCAGTACATATAAATGAAGGATGTGATTTCTTTGGTAGTCACCAAATTATAATAATTTGGCTTTCAAACTATAGGCAAATAGCAGAGTATTCATTATGTGGTCTCTTAACATTAGTCTTAGGCACACAATAAACTGTGAATGATGCCATTGTCCGTAAATCAAGATGAATCTGAGACATTTAATAGTCATGTTAACCAGCTGTGCTCAAGTCAATTCCAACTCATGGCAGCCCCATGTGTGTCAGAGCAGAACTGTGCTCCATAGGGTTTTTAATGGCTGCAATCTTCTGAAGTAGACCGTCAGGCCTTTCTTCTGAGGTACCTCTGGATCACTGGCTTTTTGGTTAGTAGCCACCAACTTTATGGTTAATAGCCAAGCACTTAACCATTTGTGCCACCCAGGGACTTTTAATAGTCATGTAGTAATAGTAATCATTTAATAACCCTTATTGAGGAAACCCTGGTGGCGTAGTGGTTAAGTGCTACGGCTGCCAACCAAAGGATCGGCAATTTGAATCCGCCAGGCACGCCCTGGAAACTCTATGGGGCAGTTCTACTCTGTCCTATAGGGTCGCTATGAGTTGGGGATCGACTCGACGGCAATGGGTTGGTTGTTTTTGGGTTGATCTCAGCATTGTGGTATTATTTAATAGCACACAAGAGGCACAGCAACAGGTATTATCAGCATTTTGCAGACGAGAATACTGAGGGTCAGCCAAGTAAACAAGTTTCCAAAAGCCTCATAGCAAATCAGGAGCCTGTCCTCCAGGCCTCAATCACGGGCAGCCTTTCTACAAAACTGATTACTGAGTAAGGCCAAAGACACCTTTGCCCCTGTGATTTTTTTCACTCTCCAGAAAAATCTTCACTGCCCTTAATGATGCCCCTTAGTTTACCAGCTCCATTTAAAATAGTACCTATTATTTTCTTGAATACCATAAAGCTACAATAACCACTTCTAATCCTACCTTATACTAATTCAGTTGATATGTGAAGGATTTCCCTACAAGATTTCTAGAATCTGTGCTAAGAGATTTTGGGCAAGGTCATTACACAAAAGCCTAAAGATTTACGATGCATATCACCACCATCACCATTATCTGAAGATATTTCTGCAAACTTAAAAGCGCATCATAGTGGTTTTCTTCAAATTCTCCTTCATGAACGTATGACAATCAAATTTGAAGCCAAGAAAACAAAAATAAAAACAAACAAAATGCTTAGTTCTTTCATACTACATTGACGTTGAAAGCCTGTGAACTATCTCCATACCGTATCACCCTTCTAAAGGTATACTGTGCTCAGATCTGAATGCCACATTTTAAGGAGGTAATTGTCAAATGAGATTGTGCCTTCTTCTCCTTAGAGAAGCAACAGGAGCACCAGAGGTCTGCCCCTAAGGCATTTGAGGAGTAAGGCGAGATGTTTATATCCGGGGAGCAGTCTTCTCGTAGAGGGATCATATTGATGCTTTGTAGATCCTGATAACAAAGTTAAGGCAGCTCGTAAATTTTCTGTACAATCTAGAACTGAGAAAAAGGATCATGATTTAGAGCTTGCCGTGCAAGTATAACCAGCCCACATCCCAAAATCGCCCACCAGATCAGGCTGACTTGACGGTTTCCAGGCAGCTCTCACAAGGAAGGATACACTATTCAACTCAGTTTCTGGTCAAAGACTGCATTTAGGCAAAACAAACTACATGCCACTGCTAAGTAAATACCCCTTTTATTTAAAGTGAGTCAATAAGGGCAGGGGTGTCATTAAACCATAGAAATAACTACCACAGAATTTAAGACACAGCATGTTAAACATAAAGGCCCCAAATCTCCTATTGAAAGATACAGCATTTTACAAAGAAGCACCAAGACTGAGTCTCAGAATTAAAGCTTCTAAAATACAAAAGCATAAACAATTACAAATATGCAACCTGAAAAAGTCACTTTAAAAATCTGAGAATAGTGGGTGAGCATTCAACTTCAAGCTTGATGACATCAAGATAACACAGCGAGCCCCCTGTGATGAATCGTAGGTCAGGGCGTAGGAAAGGCACCAGGAGGGGTCAACTGCACAAGAGGAGCTGGAAACATGCGGCAGAGATCTAGGTCTCCCTTAGAGACAGAGCCAGGACACACTTCCCCATGAAGTAAGGGTGAACAAGCCCCCTGTGTGGGCATAGACCGCTCAGAGAGAAACAAAAAACCATGTCTAAGTGCAAAGTGGCGTGTTGTTGCCTTAATTCTGACATTAAGTAGTCAAAATCATTTACTCTCACTTCTGGTTCCAGTTTTTATTATTTATTTCAGAAAAAACATATGGGTCACTTATATAGGCAAATATGCACTGGGAATACAGTTAACTAATGGCACAATGAATAGTTTTAGAAATGTTCTCAGGGGAAATGGACTGAGACAGCATGAAACAGGAGAACCTGGTCACGGAATATGAGTCTGAGAATGTGATGATGAAACGGAGACCTGAGCCTAAGAGGGAGTAGAGGGTGGAGGAGAGGATAGGGCAAAGGGGGAAAGAAAATTCAACAAAAGGAACAGGTTCACTTGAGGAACTGGGACTGTGAGGCTCGAACTCAATCTTGGTGGAGAAGAGGGGGTTAAGCACTGCTGCGAAGGTAGGCAGGGGCCAGACCGTACTGGGCCTCATAGGCCACACTAAGAACTGGCCTTGTCCCTTACGAGAAGCCATGCAAGGGTTGTAACGAGGAGCTGACATCATCAGATGGGCACTGCGAAAAATGACTGACTGCAAAATAATGAATTTTAGACAGCCTGGGTGGCACAAATGGTTAAGCGCTGGACTACTAATCAAGAGGTTGATGATTCAAACCCACCCAGAGGCTCCTCAGAAGACAGGCGTGGTGATCTGCTTCCAAAAGGTCATGGTCTTGGAAACCCTATGAAACAGTTCTACTCTGCTCTGCACACAGGGGTCACTGTGGGTAGGAATCGAACGGGCAGCAACTAACAACAAGAGGGCTCAGAGTGAATGGTGAAGACCCAGCAGGAGGTTATCACAGTAGTCCAGGGAGAGATGATGGGGCAAAGGGCTGCAAGAGTCATGATCGAGATGGGGTAGATGGAAGGATGTAGGCGGATTTTAAAAGGTGTTTAGGAGCCAGAATCAACATGACTTGGTGTTGGAGTTTAGACATGGAGGTTGAGAGAAAGGGACGAGTTGAGGGCAACTCTCAAGTTTTGGGCTTGAAAGCTGATGGCTTTACAGAGAAAGGAATCACAGCAGAAGACTAAAATAAAGAGGAATTCTCCAGAGTCTTCTCCAAAGTCCCCTTCACATCAGAAAGTTTGTTTCTAAAGTTTGTACTTACCATTTTATAATTACATTATATCAGTCAAAAACTGGATTGAGTGAAGTAGCAATTAGAAAGCTGAGCCTTTAAAGGCTTAAAAAGAAAGTGAATGGTTGGCATTTTAAAAAGGAAATCATAAGACCTTTTAAAAGCCCTGTCACCAAAGGCTCTTCTCCCTTCTCTGCCCAGGCAAGGTTGCTCTGTTGGTTCAGATGACGGAGAAAACCACTACAGGCCTGTGGACCATAAGCTGATACAGGAACACCAGAATCACCACTGAGGTACTATCGCAATAGAATTTTTTTTTTTTTTTTTTGTCATTTAAAAAATATATATATTATTGTGGTAAAATACGTATAACAAAAAATTTGCCATTTTAACCACTTTAAAATGTGTAACTGAGTGACATTAATTACATCCACCATGTTGTGCTATCATCATCATCTATTTCCAAAAGTTTTACATTATCCCAAAAAGAAACTCACTACCCCTTCAGCAATAACTCCCATTATCCCCTCCCCCAACCCCTCGTAACCTCTAATAAACATTTGTCTCTATGCTTAATCTAATATATCATATAAGGATCATATAATTTGTCCTTTTATATCTGATGTTTTTCACTCGGCATAATGTTTTCAAGGTTTATCCATGTTATAGCATGTATCAAAATTTCATTTCTCTTTATGGTTGAATAATATTCAATTGTACGATTTAACACATTTTGCTTATTCATTCACCTGTTGATGGACATAACCCTTGAGTTGTTTCCACCTTTCAGTGATTGTGAATAATGCTTCAAAGAACACTAATGTACATGTATTTGTTTGAGTCCCTACTTTCAAGTCTCTTAGGTATACACCTAAAAGGGGAATTTCTGGTTCATATGGTATTTCTACGTTTAACTTTTTTGAAGAACCGCCAAATTGTTTTCAATAGCAGCTGCACCATTTTACATTCCCATCAGCAATGCTTGAGGGTTCCAATTTCTCCACATCCTCACCAACACTTGTTATTTTCCATTTTTCTGTTAATAACCATCCCATTGGCTCAGTAGTTAAGTGTCTGGCTGCTAACCAAAAGGTCAGCAGCCTGAACCTACCAACTGCCCCATGGGAGAAAGATGTGGCAGTCTGCTTCCATAAAGATCTACAGCCTTGCAGAAAGTGGAGAAACCCTGAGAGAATGGTCCCTAGACACCCGTTCAGCTCAGTAATGAGGTCACTCCTGAGGTTCACCCTTCAGCCAAAGCCTGAACAGGCCCGTGGAACAAAACAAGACTAAAGGGGCGCACCAGCCCTGGGGCAGGGACTGGAAGGCAGGAGGCAACAGGAAAGCTGGTAATAGGGAACCCGGGGTTGAGAAGGGAGAGTGTTGACATGTCGTGGAGTTGTTAACCAATGTTGTAGAACAATGTGTGTACTAACTGATGAGAAACTAGTTTGTTCTGTAAACTTTTATCTGAAGTACAATAAAAAATGAATAAATAAATAAATAAAGATCTACAGCCTTGGAAACCCTATGGGGCAGTTCTGCTCTGTCCCATAGGATTACTATGAGTTGGAATCAACTCCAAGGCAAGGGTTAGTGGGTGCAAGGTGGTATCTCATTGTGGTTTTGATTTGCTTTTCCCAATGACTAAGGATGTTGAGTATCTTTTCATGTGCTCATTGGCCATTTGTTTATCTTCTTTGGAGAAATGTCTATTCAAGTTCTTTACCCATTTTTAGTTGGGCTGTTTATCTTTTTGTTGTTGAGCTGTAGGAGTCTTCAATAGGATTTTGAAATAGAAATGGAACTATCTGAGTTGTCCTAGAATGGATGCTGAGGGGGAAGGCTTTGGAGTCCCCAGAAAGACTGTACATGCTAAGTATCCTGATAATGGGCCATGATCTACAACATCCACACTGACACTCATCAGGATGAGACAACATATTCTACTTAGGACTGGGGTTGTATATTAAAATGATGAACTTTGAGTTCCAATCAAAACTATGTAATGATTAGGCTGGTGGAATGATTCTGAAGTATGAGCAAGAGGAACCTACCAGGGGCTTGGTTCCCTACCTAGCACATGAGTGGGAGAGGGTGACACGGGTATACGGGAGCGTATGTACCTCCTATAGCCTACTTATCCCTCATGGGAAGTGCCTTGAAGGTTGTCATGGATTGAATTGTTCCCCCCAAAAATGCATGTCAACTTGGTTAGGCTGTGATTCCTAGTACTGTATGGCTGTCCTCCATTTTGTGATTGTAATTTTATGTTAAAGAGGATTAGGGTGGGATTATAACACCCTTACTCAGGTCACATCCCTGATCCAATGTAAAGGAAGTTTCCCCAGGGTGTGGCCTGCACCACCTTTTAAATTACAAGAGATAAAAGGAAAGGGAAGCAAGCATAGAGTGGGAACCTCGTATTACCAAGAAAGAAGCACTGGGAGCAGAGTGTGTCCTTTGCACCCAGGGTCGCTATGCCTGAGATGCTCCTTGATCAGGGGAAGATTGATGACATGGACCCTCCTTCAGAGCCGGCAGAGAAAGCCTTCCCCTGGAGCTGACACCCTGAGTTTGGACTTCTAGCCTACTAGACTGTGAGAAAACAAATTTCTCTTTGTTAAAGACATCCATTTGTGGTATTTCTGTTATAGCAGCACTAGATGACTAAGACAAAGGTATATGTGAAGACAGAGAAGGTACTTCAAGAAGTCTTAGGGAGAGGGATGAGTGAAGAATGGATTGATAATATCCAAAGCACAGTTTTCCATATATCTTTTAGCAGCATCCCCACCTACCTACAACTCAATCTGAAAAAAGAGAAAGGTGGTCAGGAACCACCCACTCCGGAGCCTCCATCCTCATTGGAGCCATATCCCTAAATTCCTCCCCCTACCCACCCACCACCACCTGCGTCCACACACTCGCTCTCCAATGCCTGTCTTTCCTCAGGCTTAGCCCTAGAGAAGCAGAAGGGATGGTCCTGACTTTGAATTCCTCTCCATATTCTTATAATCTTGGTCCTGAAATGAACAGGAAGGGAACCTCAAAAATAAAAGGGAGTGGAGAGCGGGGTGGAAGTGAACAGAGGAGCTGCCTGGGCATTAGCCTGGCCCAGAGGATTAGCCTAGAAGAGAGGCAGTCTCAAGGCATCCAGAAACTAGGCAAAGAGTACCTCAAACCCTGAATATGAGAAGGATAAGATTAAAGTTCTAAAACAACTTGGTTCTACTGGACTTTTTCAATAAACTTTCCCGTTCTCAAAGTAAACTTTATCTCTGGTCATTTTCTTAACTCCCCAGTCTTCTCCCTTTACAACTGTTACTCCTAAATAGGAAAGTGATGGTTTACTATTTATAGAATAAACTGCTATCTTTCTGCCTTGAACTTACAAGCTCTCAATACACTTTGGCCTCATGGCTGCATTCCTCATTAGTAAAAGCATTCACTAGAAAGAATTATTCCATTAGGTAGTTTGTGAGAGATAACCACACCAATGTAATGTAATCTTGTCATTACTATAGGATCTGCCTCTCCGCACATATTTATCAAGTGCTTTCTGTAGGCTAGGTTCTGAGCTGTGGTACAATGGACCCAAAAGAGACATGGTCCTTCTCCCATGGAACTCAAGGATGATTCAATTATAACCAATTGTAATAATATGATTATGATGGATAGGCTCTAGAAGGAAATGTAGATAGCATCAAAAAAGTCATCATAATGGGAAACTGGCTTTAGTCTGGATGATGAAGGACTACCCAGATCAACACTGTGCTCTCCTCCTGTTGACATGGTGAGTCTAAGGTGACTGTCCTCCCAATACACATGCTTGTGCACCTGACATTTCCACTCTAATACTCACACCCTCAACTTTATCTTTGGAGACTGAAAACCTAGGTTCAGGTTCAAGTTTTGCCACTTATTAGCTCTGTAACCTACAATAATCTCTGAGCATCAGTTTTTTTCTCATCTGTTAAAAAGAGGTAATAATCCCTGTGAGGGTTTAAGTAAGTTAATATTCATAGAGCACATATTAGGTTAAGCACTTAATAGATAATAGCTATTACTATTTTTATTACCTAAGTTCCTAGAATTTTAGTCAGTATGATACCTGACATTACAATAATTTGTAAGTAGCAATTTATGAGATTTTGTTACCCCTCATTCTAATATTTGTTAATATGGCAACCACCACATGTCTTTTCAAGTATTTAAGGCCATTTCATGTGTGGAAAAAACAAATATCCTTTCATAATATAATGTTTTGAAAACAGGTAATACATTCTATGGTTTTAAAAGGAAAAGAAAGACAGATGTGGATGACAATGTGGGGATATTGGAACCTTATCCATTGCTGGTAGAAATGCAAAATGGTACAGGCATTGTGGAAAACAGTGTGGCGGTTCTTCAAAACACTAAAAATAGAATTACCATTGCCCCGGCAATTCCATTCCTAGGTATATACCCAAAAGACCTGAAGGCAGAGACTCAAAAAGAGAACTGTACAGCAGCATTGACTGCAGCACTATTCACAAGAGCCAAAAGGTAGAAACAGCCCTGTGATGTAATGGATCACTTTTGTATGACCTTTCTAGCCATGGTCTTGTAACTCCCACCCAAGTGACTGGGCGGGACTATATGGATAAGGTAATTATTGCCCACTAAAGGGATTGGTCAGTTTTACCATTCTGCTGAGCTTGAGGTAAGCCATTCCAGGGGCCAGAGAGAGAGAATCCCACCACCACCAAGGAAGGACAGTTAGGAGCCAGCATGTCCTCTGGTCCCAGGATCCCTGAACTGAAGAGTTTCTGGAAGCAGAGACAGAAAGGGAGAGAGCAAGCTATAACCCTGAAGATGGTGAGAAGCGACGGCAGGAGAGACCTGGCAGCAGAGACCCAGCAGCAGGAGACAGAGTAGTGGGCTTCGTAGCCCACAGAGAGAGAAAGTTGAGTGCCTTTGGACAGAGACTGAGGGCCAGTGAGAGGTGTGCCTGTGAGCACAGCACCGTGGGGAAGAGCTGTCCTGATGGAAGAACTGTGTCTTTCAGTGTTCCTGAGCCTGAATTATAACCTGTTACTTCCCTAATAAATCCCAAATGGTGAGTATTGTCTATGGGTTTTGTGTGGCCATTGCAATGAATTGTTGAACCCTGCAGAGAAGTAGAGGGTGCCGTGGGAGGGACAATTGATGTCAGAGTTGGTAAAAATGGCAGAGAGATAAGGCATGTCTGATCTCCGCCTCATAGGAATCAGCTTTAGGCTGCTGATCTTGATTCTCCTTCCCCCTTGGGAAGTTAGAGGAGGCAAGGCACTGCCCTCATGCCATTTTTACAAACCTAAATGCCCATCAACAGATGAATGTATAAACAAAATGTGGTACATACATACAATGGAATACTACTCAGCCAGACAGAGAAATGAAGTCTTGACACATGCTACAGTATGAAGGAGCTTGAAGACATTATGCTGAGCAAAATAAGCCAATCACAAAACGACAGACACTGTATGACATCACTTACATAAAAAGACAAGAAAAGGCAAATGTATAGAGACAAAAGTTTATTAATAGTTATCACAGATGGGAGGGAAGAAGAAGAAGAGGGTTAATGGTGATGGAAAAATCGTATTAAGGGTAGGGTTGCAAGGCAATTATTGTAATTGCTATTAATAAGTTGTACACCTACAAAAAGTTGAACTGGAAAAAGTTGTGTGATAGATATATTTAAAACAGTGACAAAAAAAAAAAAATAGAGTAGCTGCTGAGCCAGTTATGTACAACCAACTACCTCGTGGGATTAGATTCCTTGGTTTGGAGGTTTACTGTCATCGCTTCGTGGGACATCCCAGCTAACTGGCCTAACAACATGTTTAGTGTTTCTGTTCTACCTCCAAGTTCACTGAGTAGAGAGCTCGGAGTCTTAAAGGCACACAAGCAGCCATCCACAGCACAACTGGTCTCTATTCACCTGCAGCAAGAGAGGAAGAAAGAGAGTCAGGAAAAGGAGGAGGATATGAAATGTGTGGCTAATTGCTTCCATGAACAACTGCCTCCTTTACCATGAGAGCAGAAGAACTGGATAGTGCCCAGCGACCATTACTGAACATTTTGACTGAAGATTCCATGGAAGAATCTTGATAAACCCTTGAAACTATTACCCTGAAACAATCCTTAAACCTTAAATCAAAAATATTCCCTGAAGTCTTCTTAAAACCAAACAATAGTTTAGCTTAACTAGTAAAAAAAGATTTGCCTTGAGCATTAAGCTCTTTTAAGAACTATCTACATGGGACCGAACTGACAACAGCAACCCCAAAGATGACACAGGAACCTTAGAGGGCAGTGAGTTTATGTTAATGAGGAGGGAATAACTCAGAAGAGTGAGAATCCTTGCACAACTCAAAGAATGTAATCAACGTCACAAAACTATGTCACTGAACTACATGTAGAAACTGTTTAAAAAGAGAGAGAGAGAGAGAGAATGCTGACAGGTTGTGATAAATGTACCTAATGTCACTGAATAATTTGTGTGGAATTTGTCAAACAGGAACCTAACTTGCTGTGTAAACTTTCACCAAAAACTCAATAAAACAGTATTAAAAAAGGAAAAGAAAGACATAAAAAGATATACAGTGAAAAGTCTCCCTCACAACCCCAACTCTTCAACCAGCTGCCACCATTCACTCCCTTCTTCAGGTACTCACTATTAAGCGTCTCTCAGGGATCCTTTCGGCCTTGTTATGTGCTATGCGAACAGAGTGTTATTTCCTTCCGTCTGCACAAAAAGACCACACATTACACACCGCTCTACCTCTTGCTTTTTTCACTTAGCAATGGATCTTGGCAATCTTCTCATATTGGGACACAAAGCGCTTCCTCTTCCTCCTTTTATTGCTACATAGTATTCTATTGCATGAATACTGTTACCGTAACTGTCTTTTTGGCTACACCTCTTTGTAGACTTACACAAACTTTTTTAATTAGCTTTCACAGTGGATAATAGAGAAAATGGGTAGAACCATAACATTTTTTCATTTCCTTTATTGTTCTTAGTCAAAACCTAACAGTAACTAACTGTTTTTGGTACATTCTACATGAATAATCTACACAATCAACATGCTATATTTTATAATAATAATTTTTTCCTTCCATTATTTTAAAACATCTGCTGTATATATTACACATAACAGGATCATTTTCCTGTGTATTTATATGGAAAAAGTGCTGGCTGTTACAGTACCCAATCAGTTACCCTGAGGAGATGTCAGCTGTCAACCGTGTCCGTGGCAGCGATTTCCCTCTCCTCTCTCCCTTCCCACTCTGGGTGAGCTGTCATGTTTCTAGTTTCTGACGTGCATTTACATCACTCAATGACATCTGACAGCAGTGAAAGGCCACAGAAAACTGCTTATTGATCAGAGCAAAACTAGTTGATGGAACAGATGAGGTTGTATCACAGAAATGCAGCCACATTCAGGGGATGACATTTTGCTCCCCTGTACAAAAGAGCTTAATGGAATACAACTTCATTATATCATGCCACTTGTGCTTACAGCACCAGCCCAACCTCCTGACTGTTTTGTCTATGTGGTGATGAGCACAATCTATTTGTGCTGGTATCAATGTATTGCTAACCTGATTTGTTCATGAACACTTGCAAACTACTGGTGAATCTGTCTTAACAAATACACCAAAGGACACTGAAATCTCAATCTTAGCAAAATCTAATTGTACTGTCCTTGGGAAAAAAAAAAAAATAGAATTACCATTTAGTGAGCCATAACTACTCAGAATGCAGTGGCTTTATACCTTTTATACCACTGTGTAAAGAAGTTTAAATGGGTATTTCTTTGATTCTTGAAGCAATGCCAGGGGAAAAAAGTAGATAACTTGAGATACAGTCAAAATTCTCTTATAAACAGATAAATTTAGTTGTTTCAAAGAATTAAGATATCAGATTAGGGTCCTCTGCATACAAATTAAAGAGCCCTGGTGGTGCAGTGGTTAAAGCAATTGACTGCTAAAGGTCAGCAGTTCGAAACTACCAGTGGCTCCGCGAGAGAAAGATGTGGCAGTCTGCTTCCGTAGAGATTTACAACCTTGGAAACCCTATGGGATCGCTAGAGTTGGAATCAACTTGATGGCAGTGAGTTGGGGCATACAAATTGTTGTTTTTTGGTTTTAAAGATAACCATTTTAACTCACTTTCCACTGCCAATGCCAAGGCAGACAGATGGCTCTATAGTGATAAATCAGTTACATGCCTGGAACAGGGGTCAGTAAGCCAGACTGACTCCTAATATCTTGCCATGTGACTTCTCAAACAAAAGAAAGAAAAAGGTAGCACATGGAAAAGTTTTTTCCAGCCGTCCCTCGATCCTAGGTTAAAAAAAGAAAAGAAAGCTAACAGGTTCCTCTCATGGTTGTCTGGCTTTTCTCTTTACTCCTTAATTCTTCCCTTGAGAAGCAAGAGCTCCCCAAATTAGGCATTCTCACACTGCCTTCCACCTTCTGCCACAACTGCTGTATCTATCTGGACTTTACATTTTTCTTTAAATAGACTTTTTGAAGGTGAGAGTTAAAATAAATACAATAGAATCAAAGTGCTGTTGTTAAAATATGTTACTTGCGGAAAGTTCTGAGCCTGAAACTTGCTCTCTTCCTTAGAAAGAGAGATGTAAAATAAAGCCAGGTTAAAGACTAGAATCGAGCTTTCAGGGATTTTTTTTTTTTTTTGTAAGGATGTAGGATTAAAAGATAAGTGAAAAAGGAATAACTTTCTCCCTCTGTGAATCACTGTTATTTAATATCTCGGCACCACTTAAATCATGTCCTTTAGCACCAATGGCCCATACTCCAAACCGAGGGAACCCTGGAGAAGTGCATTAAACGACCAGGCACTAGAGCCATGCTTCCAGAGTTCAAGTCCTGTTCCCTACTGTGTGAGTCGCAGCAAGTTATTTAGCTTCTGTGTGCCTCACTTTAAGGGGCCCTGGTGGTTAAGTGCTTGGCTGCTAATCAAAAGGCAAAAGGTTGGCAGTTCAAACCCACCAGCCAAATCTGCAGGAGAAAAGATGTGGCAGTCGGCTTCCATAAAGATTACTAACCCCACCCCAGCCTTGGAAATCCTATGGGGTAGCTCTACCCTGTCCTACAGGGTCGCTATGAATCAGAACTTAACTGGTGTCTCATTTTATTCCTCCATAAGGTGGGTACTAACAGCATGTAAACCTTGCTCTGAGGAGTAAACGAAATTATGCATGTGAAGTCCTTAGCATAGTATCCAACACTAGGAAAACGTTTAATAAATGTAAGCTGCTATTATTCCTTTCTTCCCCATTTCTTTACTTAGGCCTTCAGGATGAGGACGAGGAAAAGAATGGACAGAAGAAATTCGAGGCAGAGGGTGAGTGAAGAAAAGAAAAAAATGGAGAGAAAGGGAAAGAAAAATCTATAGGTTAAGACAGAAAATACAGTCTGAGTAAGGGGCTTTTCAGATCCTGTCCAACAGCCTCTGCGTTGATGAAGCTTTCCTTCCCACCTCACCTAAGCTCTGTGTCTTCCTCCCAGACTAAGATCATTGCTCTCCTCTGGCTTCCAGTAACACTGCGTTCAAGCCTTGGTTGGTTTCATGTTTCACACGTGTGGCCCTTCCTCAGACTTGGCACACCCTAAAGACAGAGGCCAAGTCTCCCCTTAGGACCTCAGGACCCAATACAGCACCAGCCCTGGCTTGCACAGAATGGAGGTGGCTAAACAAACACACACCCTGATCACACTTCCTCCCCAAGGCCATGTCAACACTGGCCAACTCCCATAGCTTGCCCAGGCCTCCTCTGCTTAAGTAGATCTGACAAGGAATTTTCTGGCATAGATTCTGATTTTCATGTACAACAACAGCTCAAAAATGAAAAAAAGTAATAGAAAAGCAGAAAGGCATTAAATGTAAACGTTTATTTCAAACTTGCTAGATTCCTTAAGAAATACTATGTGTTTTGCCATTTCACAAATCACACCCCATAAAATGCTTCAGCTATAGTCTTTGTATTTTGAAATTACTAAAATAAAAATACTCTTTTTCAACGGCCCAGATGTATGCCTTTGGGCACTTGTAAACTCAGTGATCTGAAACACAGGCCACATGCTATTTTCCCAAATACATCTGCTTCATACACTTTGTGCTCTTGGTCTGCATGTGTGGCACAGACTGCTCTATTAAAGGGGCAAGATGGGCAAACCTCACTTTTATCAGTAACTGCATGGCATGGATCAGCACAAATCCAATTCCCACCTGGAAGTGGACCCTGGGTTCAACTTCCCACATTTCCATTCCTTGTCACCAGCCACTTCTGTGATATTTTCTCTCTCACCCTAACCAGAGTTAGGGCAGACTTCATCCCTAGCCACCCTGAGCCAGGTCAAAACATCCCTGGCCACCAACGGCCAGGTCACCGGTAACCAGCCATAGGCTCAGAAGTCTACACAGCTCCCTGAACTTCAGACCAGGCAGCCCCTCCTACTCACACACTCTCTCTTTTGGGTCCCCTAGGGCTAATTCATAAGCTAGAAAGCCTCTTTTTTCATAGGCTGCCCATGCAGCCTTTCTTCATCACCTAGCCACCCGAAGCTGATTCCTCATCAGTTAGGACCCTGTCCTTCTGACTGCCTACACAGTCCTCCTCTGAATTAGCCACCCTGAGTCAAGTAGGAATCCCATTACACCTTATGAGTTTGTTAATTCTCTATAATGCCTCACAAAATTCATGGAGACTATTATCTGCACAGAGCCCTGGTGGCATAGTGGTTAAGAGCTTAGCTGCTAACCAAGAGGCCCGCGGTTCAAATCCACCAGGCACTCTTTGGAAAGCCTATGGGGCCGTTGTACTCTACCCTACAAAGTCACTAGGACTTGGGATCGACTCAACGGCAATGGGTTTGGTTTTTTTTTTTTAATTACCTATACTTATAGTTACACATTTATTATAACCAGAAAGGATACTGGCAAGGTCATGGAGAGTCCCCGGTATGGGACATCCATTGTCCCCAGGGAAGTGCTACCCTCTACCTTTCAAGTATGTTCTCACCAATCCAGGAGGCCCCAAAAGACAGAGTTCCAAGGCCCAGGGTCCCTTAGTCATTGGGACCTCAATGAATATGCATGATCAGGGTCTTAATGCATAGTCATGATCAATCCAATCAATGAATATGCATGACTACATCATCTCCCCTCCCTTCCTGAGGCCTGTTGTCAGAGTAGGGCCTGTATAGTCTACTTATTTACACATGTTTAAGTACTGCCTGGAAACCCTGGTGGCACACTGGTTAGGAGTTTGGCTGCTAACCAAAAGGTTAGCAGTTGGAATCTACCAGGCACTCCTTGGGAACCCTGTGGGGAAGTTCTACCCTGTCCTACAGAGTCACTACGAGTCAGAATCGACTCGCTGGCAATGGGTGTGGGTTTTTGTTTTGTTTTTTGGTAAGTATTGGCTGGCTATTTCAGAAAACAAAGAGCACCTTAATTGCTTAGGCTATTTTCATAAACCAGCGACAAAAGCCAAATCAAGTTCTGTGTCCTACACAACACGGAAACAGAAAATTGGCCCAAATCAGACCCACTCCACTGTACTCACAATCAATAAGGCACACAACAACCATTTTAAAAATATGATCTTGATGGAACAATAGATATGGCACCATTGTGGATCCCAGAGTGAGCCAGGTGCTGCATGATGACAAAGACAGTGACTATGTCCCCAGACAGCCCAGGTTTACTGCTGTTATCCCAGAGCAGTTCTCATTAAAAAAAAAAAAAAAATTTCATTAGCACCCCTTTAATTTTCAAAAGTGTGTCAGTTTGGATGTGGTCATCCTATTGATGAAGAAGAACACCTTACCCCATGCAGCTTCTTAGGATCTTAGTACACACCTGACACTTTCGTGGTTCATTGTTTCACCATGAATTTAGTTTTATATACATACCCTCCACTTGACTCTCAGCTGTTATTCTAATTCTGTTCCCAGTGCCTAATTTACCTTGCCAAATAAACCAAACTGACTGCCATCAAGTCGATTACTTAATAAGCTGTGGTTGGACGATTAATCCTGAGACATTTACAACTCAAACAGGCTAGACTATAACTGATGGGACAGAGTTTAACCAGGAAGGTAGTGAATGGTCAGAAATTCATTTAAATGAGTCAATTATTTTCTGATTTGAATTTTTTTGTTGATATCATGTGTTTTCATTAACGGAAGCATGCTGAATCACTGAGTGTGTCTCAATTTTTGGTAGACAGTGTGGATTTTTTTTTTTCTTTTCTTGCCCTACCCCATAAGCCTACTCTGAATGTATCGAAGGACATACGTTGTCTCACAAATTCTACCTCCAGAATCCACAGGGATATATGCACTCCAAACAAAAATTTCAAAATTTCTATTTTTCCTACCAAAAATTCAAACACCTCATACAATATCCTATAAAAACAGTAGTTTGAGGCACAACCCATTAAAGAAGTTTCAAACTGTTACGCAGGTCCCTGTCTGGCGGTAGCACACACTATCGGTGAGAAAGCAGCTTCCCAAAAAACCTGAGAGGTGGAAAACATAAGTGGGAGAACAAGTATCCCATTCCTTACGAAAGAGTTAAGCTTGAATTTTTAGGTACCTCCCTGAATCTGAAAGCTGTAATTACAAATGTAATTACAAATGTAAATCCACGGACAGGAGCAATATCTGAGTTAGAAAGTGAGAAGGACCTTAAGCTAATGCTCAGAAAATTTGGGCAGATCTCTAAACAGGTGATCCCAACTTTATATTTATAATAAAGCTATAGTGCTTTATTATAAATATTTTTAATGCAATTAGTATCTGTATTTGCTAAACTTCCCACTGAGGTGAGGGACTGTTGTTGTCCTTAGTTGCCCTTGTTAGTTAGATTCTAACTCACGGCAACCCTACGTGTGCAGAATAAAACTGCTCCATAAGGTTTTCAAGGCTATGACCTTTTAGAAACAGGTCACTGGACCTGACTTTCAAGGTGCCTCTGAGTGGGTTTGAATCACCAAGCTTTTGGTTAGTAGTGCAGCTCTTAACCATTTGCACCACCCAGGGAGGGACTACTAATCCTGAATGAGTGGCTAACATAGGCAACCCCAATCAATACAGTAAAGATCCAGAATCACAGGTTCCCCTTCTGGGTTATGGGACTTTTCAGAGTGTACTGGTAAAATGAACCCAAATATCAGGAACTAACTCTCCCGCACATCCCTTCCCACCTCCCTCCACTCTGCAACCCTTGCCAGTAACCTCAGGATGAAATTAGGATCCTTATCTACTAAGAAATACCTGAAATCAAATATGCCTACGTTAGTCCAGTCTCACATCTACATAGCCAGAGTGTAATTACCTTCGCTGAGAATATTGAAGACTTAGAAGAACTTCTCTGAACTGAAGCATGTACATTGCTACATACTTATGTAAAGTGCTCCTGGGAACTAAGATCTTGCACAAGACTGCCTAGAAGCTGGCTGCACGTGACACTTCAAAAGGCAGAAATGCCTGACAACCACTCAGAGCATGCCTGGAGCACCAGGCTGTCTTCCTTCCATATGGCACACGACCTAAAGCAGTGGCATTTTTTTCTCCAGTTAAATTCCATGCAGTCAAAGTCAAAAGAAAAACCAATCTCAGATTTATTATCAAGGAGAAATGCTCACCTTTCTTAGCTGACATGATCCTTTTGGACATAGAGTTCATTTTAAACAGCATATAAAACAGAAATAAACATGATCCACATTAAGCCAAGGTATCTGATGACATGTAAATTACTAATAGCTTAAGGTTCTATAAAACATAGGCAAAAGCTATAACTAGAAGCTAATTTTCTAAAACCTAGGAGCACTGTAATAGATTGAATTGTGTTCCTCAAAAAGTATCCATCAACTTGGGTAGGCCATGATTCCCAGTATTATGTGACTATTCACCACTTTGTCATCTGATGTGAATTTCCTATGTGTTATAAATCCTATCTCTGTGACGTTAATGAGATGGAATTAGCGGCAGTTATGTAGACTCAATCTACGAGATTAATCTACAATTTAAACCAATCTCTTTTGAGATATAAAACAGAGAAGTGGGGAAAAAAAAAAAGTGAAAATTAATTAAATAAAAGAGAAGTGAGTAGAGAGACCAGGACCTCATACCACTGAGAAAGAAGCACTGGGAGCATGGCTTATCCTTCAGACCCAGGGTTCTTACCCTGAAAAGCTCCTCAACCAGGCAATACTGATGACAAGGACCTTCCCCCAGAGCAGACAGAGAGAGAAAGCCTTCCCCTGGAGCTAGCACCCTGAATTTGGACTTCTAGCCTCCTAGGCTGTGAGAGAATAAACTTCTATTTGTTGAAGCCACCCACTTGTGCTATTTCTGTTATAGCAGCACTAGATAACTAAGTCAGAGCACGTAATTATAAATTTAGAAAAGGTATTTAGTCATTTAACAAAATAGTTAAGAAATAAGTAATATAATTTTTTTTTTTTTTTTAGCTAAGTATTCCTTTGGGTGACTGCCTTGCTTACACAATCTATCATTCTCAAGCTTCTCTTGCTCTAGATTTTAAAACTACATTAAATTTCTCTTGCACACTGCTGGTAGGAATATAAAATGGTGCAGCTACTGTGGAAAAGTTTGGTGGTTCCTCAAAAAGTTGAATGTAGAATTACCACAGGATCCAGCAATTCCATTCCTAGGTATACACCCAAAACAGTCGAAAGCAGAGACTGAAACAGATACTTGTACATCAATGTTCTTTCCAGCATTATTCAAAAACAGCCAAAAAGTGGGAGCAACCCAAGTGCCCTTCAACAGATGAATGAATAAACAAAATGTGGTGCATACATACATGCAGATACAGTGAAATGTTATCCATCCATAAAAAAGGAATGAGGACCTGATACCTGCTACAATGTAGATGAACCTTGAAAACATGCTGACTGAAAGATGCCAGACACAAAAGCCCACATGTTATATGATTGAATTTACATTGATCCCTAGAACAGGCAAATTCATAGAGACAGAAAGTAGATTAGAGGTTTTCAGGGGCTGGAGGGAGGGAAAAGTAAGAGTTATTGCTCAAAGGGTACAGAGTTTCTGTTTGAGAAGATAAAAAAAAATTGCGACTGCATAGAGGTGACTATTGTAAACACTGTGAATGTAATTAATAGCACTGAATGGTATACTTAAAAATAGTCAAGTGACTAATTTTAAGATATATATATTTTACTGCAACTAAAAAAACTATGTTATGCTTAACCCATGTAACCCAAGAAATAATAAGGGCTACAAAAAAACATAAGTATTTTAAATGAAAAAAAAAAAAAATGCATAACGTGTCCTGTCTCTTACTGTACAATTTAACTCTAAGACCAATTAGACACAACAAAATTAAGGTCACAGTTAGGATCAGCAAAAACAAGGAAACCCTCCATGAGACGGGCTGATACAATTGCTGCAATAGTGGGCTCAAAAACACCAACCATCATGAGAATGGTGTAGTACACTAGCAACATTTTGTTTTCTTATGTATAAGGTGGCCATGAGGCTGAGCCGACTCCATGGCAACTAACAACAACACAAGTCTGACCTCCAGACTGCAGACAGCCTAGAGGCAGCTGAAATACTCAGAAAGGCAAATTCAAGAGGCATGGAGGGACAGAGCAGCCGAGAGACTGTTGTAGGAGAGTGAGGCACTGGCTACCTGCCCAGGGAGATGAAAAGGTGGGACAGCCAAAGGAGACAATGGGAGCAGAGCTCAGGAGCCATAGGTGGGTGCCCAGATGAGAAAGAGACAATAATTATTTCTGTGCTTTATGCTGGCAACCTGGATTGCTGGTGATGCCCAGAACAATAAAGATACAATGACAAAAACCATTGCTTTTTTGTCTGTTTATTTTAGGAATGGGGGAGAAGGAATAGAAGTAATGAAATTAGCCACGGACATCTTGAATTCAGGTACCTACAGGACATTCAGATGCAGATACCCAGTAAGAAGAAAAAGTGGATACAGTGATTCCAAATGGACCACTTCTGGAGGAGGGGTCCAGAGGCTGGGCATCAACTGGGCATTTGTTTATTCTCAGATGCCAGGGTCAGACAGAGCAAGAACATTTGTGCAAGATACATCCAAGAGAGAAAACAAAAGATCAACATCCTGGAAGACAAATCCAAGGGGCAATGACAGGAGACAAAGTCAAAATAGGCAGAGTCTAGGCAGACTTTGGACATGTTATCAGGATGGACTAATCCTTGGAGAAGGACATCATGCTCAGTAAAGTAGAGGGGCAACAAAAAAGAGGAAGACCCTCAACAAGATGATTGACACAGTGATCGTAACAACGGGCTCAAACACAGCAACAATTTTGAGGATGGCGCAGGACCGGGTAGTGTTTCACTCTGTTGTACATGGGTCACTATGAGTCGGAACCAACTCAACAACACCTAGCAACGACAACACTGGCCAGGTGTATATCATCCCCAGCCAGGTGTATAGCAGTGAAAGAACACAGAAGACCGTGCCCCTGCAGGTGAGACACAGATCTCAAGGGGGGGAGGCTGGCAGCAGGTGGTGAAACTTATTCTAGCAGGAATGACAGAGCAAAGTTTTCAAATCAAGGAAAACAATACCAAGAAAAAGAAGTTCTCGAAAATGGCCAGGATACCCCACCACCAATAATACATACATACTGTAAGTCTACTGTTTACATCCAGACCCTCATGCCATTGTCCTGCACCCACCAAAATAAGGGACATTTATAACACTCTTTGCCTCCAATTCTTAGACCGTTTTTAGGAATTGCCCTATCAACCACAGTTGGCCTCCCTGTTTAGTAATAAGAAGGCTTGTAGACCAGTGGAAACCCTGGTGATGTAATAGTTAAGAGCTTCAGCTACTAACCAAAAGGTCAGCAGTTCAAATACACCAAGTGCTCCTTGGAAACCCTATGGGGCAGTTCTACTCTGTCCTACAGGGTCTCTATGAGTCAGAATCAACTCAACAGCAACACGTTTGGGTTTGGGTTTTGTAGACCAGTGGCTGTATATCATTACCTACAGAGCTTTTTAGAGATCTCAATGCCCTAGCCCCTACGCTAACCAATAAAATCAGGGTCCCAGGGCAGAAAACAGTGTAAGTGGACACATCCAGCCACCATTGAAATTTAACAGATGTTTACACTTTTCATGTTTATTTTGATTTCACTTTCTCTTTTTCTTTTTAAAAACGGAATGTTATCGATTCAGCCAAAGCTCCATATTTAATATTCACAACAACACTTGTCCCCCCCTTCCCCAGACAGGGAATTCAAATTGCTGTGGAGTCAATTTTGACTAAAAGTGACCTTACAAGACAAAGTAGAACTGCCCCATAGGGTATCCAAAGAGCGCCTGCTGGATTCGAACTGCCAAACTTTTGGTTTGCAGCTGAGCTCTTAACCACTGCGCCACCAGAGAACTCAAGGCTGCAGGAAATACGAACTGTGCCTGCAGATACACAACTGGGAGTGGTGGCACTGCAGAGGTCCAACCCTCCGTCTGACTCCAGGCATAAGCTCACTGCACTACACAGCCTGTACGAACTAGGATTTGGGAGGGGTTTTACTTTGAGTACTGTATTATTAATTTAACGGAGTGCTGGCAGCACACTGGTTAAGCGCTTGGCTGTTAACCGAAAGGTCACTAGCTGTTCCCCAAGAAAAAGATGCGGCCGTCTACCCCCGTAAAGATTACAGCCTTGGAAACCCTGTGGGGCAGTTCTACTCTGTCCTATAGGGTCATTATGAGTCAGAATCAACTCCACAGCAACGGGTTTGATTTTTTTGGTTTTGTTATTAATTTTAAAGGTTATAAATGGAATTTATATTTTATGCTGATGTGCCACTGCATTTTAATTGCTATATGTATTATGTCTTGCAGTCAATTTTCCCCTTGCCATCCAAAAGACCACATCTCCATTTTTATTACGTATATCAGGGAAGAAGGGGTTGAAGGTTGTTGAACACTGGCTCTGCAGCAGCACATCTACGCCCTCGAGTTTCACACGGGTATACTCTGTCACCGTAAACCTTCCCAAGCCACTCTTCAGGAAAGCATCAGCCTTCTTCTGAAAGGAAAAGTCACACATAAGTATTTCAGACCCGAGATCACAATTCTCAGCACCCTGCCTACACACACACAGCTTTTAGAACATCTGTATAGTCTCAACACCTATTCTAAAACTGAAGAAAGCATTCCATGACACTGTCAATTCAATATCAAAACTTTATAAATAAACAAATGAGCATCTTGGTTTTTTCCCCAAAAAGGCAACAGAAGACAAAAAATTAAATACTTTTACTTTTTCAAAGGGGTGAGCAGGAGAGTAAACCCACAGAAAAAGACTCAGATACTCAAACAATTAAGTTCCACTAAGATTTTAGAAAATATGGTCAGAATAGTTTCTTTCATTACGGGGGGGAAAAAAAAACCTGAAGAATAGCCTAACATATATATATAAAAAAACCCATTGCCATCGAGTCAATTCTAACCCATAGTGACCCTATATAGTGCCGAAAAATACTTGTTAAAAAATCATCAGGTAGCAAGCATGCATGTGCTTGCACACACAGCCATACAGATTTAGTCACTGCATCTTGTTAGTAGGTACCGCTGCCATCGAGTCAATTCTGACTCATAGCGACCCTATACAACAGAGTAGAACTGCCCCATTGAGTTTCCAAGGAGGGTCTCGGTGGATTTGAACTGCCAGCCTTTTGGTTAGCAGCCTTTGCACTTTAACCACTACGCCACCAGGGTTTCCATCTTGTTAGTAGTTATTAAAAAATACTCTTGTTTCATAACTAAATACTTAGAGCGATGAAGTCCTACCCTCCCCCCACAAAAAAAGAGGTTTCTAGCAATTAAGTTCTACACCAAGTGAGAGACATAAACAAGTGCAAAAAGAACCACTCTTTCCATTTAATATGTTGGTCTATAAATTGTTATCTGGTTCTTATGAATGCACCCAAAACAAGTATCTTTTCATGTCTGTAACAGCTCATAAAAGGTGGCAGAATGCAGGACAGGAAGAATGCTGTCATGTTTTTTTAATGACCTAAAAAGATAATCTTTAAAAATAAACAAGTAAAAAAAATGAAGGAGTATTAATACTCTTGCTTACTGTCAGGAGCTCTAGTTTAAAAAGAAAAAAAACTGTAATGATACTTAATTTTGAAAATTCTCTTAATGACATTTTTGATTTCCATCTAATGTACACAGTGACACCTACTGGCATACTGATGAGGCTATGAAGGAAGATGAGAAAATTCACCCACGGGCAGACGCCTCTGAATAGACATGCTCATACGTCTCTTATTAAATAACACTTTAGTTAAGTACAATATTCCAAAGTGTGCTATTGACCTACTATAAGAAATAAACAAGAAGAAAGTCCACATTTCTGTTCTCCCGTTTTAAGTTACCAAGCACTGGGGACTGACACAGGATTTTGGAGGCTTTACTTCAGTGTTCCATTCATGTTTGTCAAAAGCCATAAGAATTTATTTTTTGTGGTTAGAGTTAAACCTCAGACTCTACTAAAGCCAATGTGTTTGGTTAAGGGCAGTCACATAATGTGATAATTTTTTAAAATCATATAAACCAAGAAAATAGTAGTTGGGAGGAGTTAGCTGCTTTATAAACAAACTGTGGCCTATTATAAACAAGCTGTGGCCTACTATAAATAAGCTGTGGTTTATCACAGAAACAAAGCAGGACTTATAAGAAAAGGACCCTTTCTGACTGTACGTATGCTATTGTTGAATTTGGCTATAGGGAGAGAAACTCAAAAGGAAGCAGCTGGAAAAAATATGGGCAAGTGGGCAGAGCATCTCTCTGAAATCTGGTAAACTGCAGGTAGTCTAACTTTAAGACAGAAATAGGAGGGTTTGGGGCTAGATGGGACAAGAGATTTCAGAGATGACAGGAATGGTGGCTGCCATGGAGGCCACCAAGGTATGACAGCAGACCCAGCCTTAGACAGCTGCAAGTAAATATGCCTCAGACATGCCGGACCAGAGAGAATTGTTCTAGCAGTCCTATGAGTATGCACATGATGAGTTCTGCCTGAGAAGCCAACTGGTTCATAAAATTTAATTCCCTTAAGAAGAGGATATGCATCTCACATGCTAGATCTGATTAACTAGGATGGCTATACCACATTGCTGAGGATTCCAAAACTGCATCCAGGCTCAACATACAAGAGTGCTGGGATCCACTAATGACGTCTGGCACGAGCATGCTGTTGTTACTTGCCTTCCAACAGGCTCCAATTCACAGCAACCTCACGTAAGACAAAACAAGATGCTGCCTGATCCTGCCCGATCTTCACAATTGTTGGTATGCTCAAGTCCATTGCTGCAGCCACTGTGTATTCTGACTGCTTTCCAACATACTGGGCTCATCTGCTAGCACTACATCGGGCAATATTCTCTTGTGAGCCAAGGGGTTTTCATTAGCTAATTTTTAGAAGTAGATTGCTAAGCCTTTCTTCCTAGTCTGTCTTAGTCTTAGCTCCACTGTCAACTGTCCACCATGGGTGCTCCTGCTGGCATCTGAAATACCAGTGGCATAGCTTCTAGAGTCACAGCAACATGCAAGCCACCACAGTATCAAGTCTAGAAGAGTACAAGGTAAACCTGGACACCTTGTTAGGGCAGAAAGTAGGGCAGGGTGCTCAAAGACAAATAGAGTTATGTCAAAAGAACATAAGGGACAACTTGAAGAGAATACGACAGGACAAATTTGGAATAATCTGAGCATTAAAAAGAATAACAATAGAAAAATCTTTCTATTCATGAGTCTATAGCCATATGAGCTGGTAAAGAAGAAGGGGACAAACCCTTCTTTACAGAAGAATACCAGTTAATCACCACAGAACAAACAAGAAAATCACCATTACACTATTAGCGTAATAGCTGATTCAGGTATTTCATCTTGTAAACCACTAGATCAAAGGGGTGAATGTTATTAATTTAGGGTTAAAAATAAGTCTTCAACTTAACTTCAAAGGGTTTGCCCAATTAAAAAAGAAAGAAGTGTGTGTGTATCTGTGTCTCTGTGTGTGTGTGCAGAGAGAGAAGGAGAGAGAGAATATAAAGCAAATGTGGCAAAATGTTAACAACTGGTGAATATAAGTGCTCTTTGCACTCTGCTTTCAACAGTTCTGTAGGTTTAATTTTTTCAAAATTAATCATGGTGGGAAAAACAAAAAGAAGTATCTGCTGCGAGGCCTACTACATCATTTGTAGGTCTTAACTCTGACACAGACTTATGCCTTTGACCTCACAACATTCCGTATTCTCACACTTACAGATCATATTTCACTGCCAGAAGCACCATTTTGGTCACTAGGTGGTCTTTAAATTACACACAGATTTGGTACTTATATGTTTGTTCATAAGTCAATATTTGGCACTCAGAACACATTTCTTCACAGAAATATCAATTTTCCTGGCCAGCCCAAGAAAAGCCTAGTCAAAGAATAATATATGTTATTATTCAAAGAATAATAACATGACAAGAGTTTGAAAAAAAGAAACAGTTTAAACATAAAACAAATCAAACTAGAGTCAATATAATTTTTAATAAAACTTGACAATCTAGCGATACTTCTCCAGAATAACAGAGGAGAGGCCTTCTTTGGGAAGCTGTGTTATTGCTGGAATACCAATACAAGTGAGAAGTGACAACTGAAAATTTTGTGAAGTAACAATGTAAAACTTAACACCAACTGACTTTTAGAAAACGGATTGGACTTTGTTTTATTAAAAATATGAATATATTATCATTTTAAAATTTTCAAATCACAACAAAGTTAAAATTCTCCCATTTTACTGCCCCTAAACCAGCTTCCTCCCTAGAGGTAACCATGAATACCAATGTAATACGCATTTATCTACAGAAATAAAATTTAGTATTTTTCCCACAAATAGTCTCATACTGTACATACCACTTGACAACTTGCTTTTTAATTAATATTCTGCCTTAGAGAATTCTCAAAATTACCTACCAATCAGTATTTTAAAAACTAGAACATTAATTCAGAATAAATAACAATAAGCATTTTAAAGTCAACACTCAAACGATTTCAAACACAGAAAAATATCCTAAAGTAAAAAGTGCTGAGTAAACTTTCATAAAGTCAAAACTATTTTTTGATACACAAATCCTCAATTCAAAAAAGCAATTAGCAGAACAATAATTACATTATGATTCCATTTTTATCTGGAAGGGTATATACCAAACAATTGTCCCTGAGAGATGAGAGAGAGAAAAAAAAGGAGACTTCTAGTTTGTAGTTCTCACATTTCTGTGCCAAAAATTTTATTTCTTAGCTTTCATAGAAAGTTACTGAAGGGATAACTAGTAATTTATGTTTCAGTATAGGTACAAAAAGGATTAACATTAAATTCACTGCTTAACTAAGGCTCCTTTCCTTAAAAATAATCAGTTAGTCTTAGAAAGGATAATTTTGGGGACTTAATGGTCAAGCCTGGGCTGTAAAAACATTCTTTAAAAAATCTCCTCTACCAGGAAACTTCTTCCTTACAGATAAGGAAGAATAGGGTTGGAAAATCACCATTTTGCCATCACAGTAGTAAAAATTGACTGAAGTAAGAGTCTTTAACGGATGCTAAATCAGGACAGAAACATTTGATGGGGAACAGAATATTTATATAATCTCAAAGTGTCTCCCCACATGTTACCTATGAACTACGAAAGGAAGAATAGTAAATATATAATGCAAAAACAAACAACACCTAACCAACTGGTCAAAATTAGCATTGCTAATTAGGGACAGATACCATGTGCCTCTGGATGGGATACCTTGAGAAGGACACGGCATGAGTAATGGAATATTCCAGCCCAAATGCATCACCGGAATCTACCCATCAGGAAACATCTGACAAACCCAAATTGAAGGGTAGTCTATAAAATAACTGCCCTGTCTTCTACAAAAATGACAGTGTCATGAAAGTGAAAGGCTAAAGAATAGTTTCAGATTAAAAGAGAGTAAAAAGACATGACAACTAAATACAATGTGTAATTTGGACCCTGTACCCAGGGAAAATACGCTATAAATGACATTACTGGGACAACTGACAAATTTAGAATATAAAGTAGTGTGTCAACGTTAAATTTCCTGAATCTGACAATTTTACTGTGATTATAAAAGAGAATATCTTAGTCCCTAAGATACACACATTGACACACTGAGGAATAAAGAGGCATGATATGTACAACCTACTCTCAAGTGGTTCCGGAAAAAAAATTACATAGATATACACACACACGTGTGTTGTTTAGATTGAGGGAAGATGGGGGGAAGAGAACGGTGAAGCAAAAGGGGCAAAATGTTAAAAATTGATGAATCTGGATATAGGGAAGTAAGTGTCCTTCATACTACTCTTGCAATTTTTTTGTACATTAGAAATTATTTCAAATAAAGTTTTTAAAAAGTCTCTCTAGTCCTATTACATATTAAAAAAAACAAACAAAAAACAAAACCCATTGTCATCTAGTCAATTCTGACTTAGTGACCCTATAGGACAGAGTAGACCTGCTCCATACAGTTTCAAAGGACCAGCTGATAGATTTGAACTGCCAACCTTTTGGTTAGGGGCCAAGCTCTTAATCACTGTGCCACCAGGTTTCCATTACATGCAAAAAAAAAAAAAAAAAAAACTGCTGCCATCGAGTCGATTCTGACTCATAGCAACCCTATAGGACAGAAGAACTGCCCTATAGAGTGTCCAAGGAGTGTCTGGTTGATTCGAACTGCTGACCTTTTTTTTGGCTACCAGCTGTAGCACTTAACCACTATGCCACCAGGGTTTCCGTTACACGAAAGACCTGCTGAATTCCAAGATCAGAGGCAGGCAGAGGGGTTTGGCAGTTCATCTCCTATATTGTAATGAGGATCAAAACTCTATATTGAGAAAACAGAACTGGGAGAGCCAGGATCACTCACTGTCTGAAACTGGGGATTGTTACTGCCACCCAGAACTGCAGTTTACATAAAGCTGCATATCTGAGACAGCTGCAGGTAGCCCACATGCTCAAGCAACCAGGTATTATGGAAAAATCCTGTTGGTTCAGTCTTGTACTGCAATATTCCCAGTATACTCATCAGAACATTTATTAAGTGCTTTTTTATGGAGCCCTGGTGGCACAGTGGTTAAGAGCTCAGCCGCTAACCAAAATGCCAGCAGTTTGAATCCACCAGCTGCTCCTTGAAACCCTATGGGGCAGTTCTACTCTGCCCTATACTCTTCCAAACATTAACTTATTCAATCATCAAAACAATAGTTGAAGGTAGGTACTACTATTATCCCCCATTTGACAGCTGAACTGAGAGGCACAGAGATGTGAAATAATACACCTAAGGTAACACACAAATAACCATTTATACCCAAATTTGAAGACAGACTGTCAGACTCTAGAGCCTTCATTCTTTAAAAACTGTGCTACACAATTTCTCTTCTTAAATGATAGGAGCCTGTACTGAACTGGAAACCAGGAGGACAGCACAAGTCTGGGGCATAGAAGTGTAACAAGCTACTAGACAAGGAAGGCACAAGGCATCTTATAATCAAAGTAAGCCTGTAAACTAAAATTCTAAAAACATGAGAAAGATAATGCTCAGATAGCAGTCAACTAACAATAACTGGAAAAAATGCAAATAACAGAATAATCTGAAAGTTTGAAACAACATTTAATATGCTTGCTATAGATTGAATTGTGTCCCCCCAAAATGTCTGCAACTTGGCTAGGCCATGATTCCCAGTATTATGTGACTGTCCACCATTTTGTCATCTGATGTGATTTTCCTGTGTGTTGAAAATCCTATGATGTTAATGAGGCAATTATGTTAATAAAACAGGATTCAATCTACAAGAGTAGGTTGTATTTTGAGTAAATCTATTTTGAGATATAAAAGAAGCAAGCAGAGAGACAGAGACCTCTGGCCACCAAGAATGAAGTGCCAGGAGGGGAGAATGTCCTTTGGACCTGAGGTTCCTGTACTGAGAAGCTCCTAGACCAGGGGAAGATTGATGACAAAGACCTTTCCCCAGAGTCGACAGAGAGAAAGGCTTCCCCTGGAGTTGGCACCCTGAATTTGGACTTAAGCCTCGTAAACTATGAGAGAATAGATTTCTGTTAAAGCCATCAACTTGTGTTTCTGTTAGAGCAGCACTAGAAACAAAGATAATGCTCAAATGAGTAAATTAAGAAATAGCATCCATTATAAAGAATAAAAAAATCTTGAGATAAAAGCAGGTCAAATGAAACAAACAGGTAGATACTTTAAAACAACCAATTAGAAATCCTCTGTTAAGAATACAGTCATTGAGTACTGAAGTCACTCCTGAGGTTCACCCTTCAACCGAAGATTAGACAGGTGTATGGTCTCTAGGGAAACACTGGTGGCGTAGTGGTTAAGAGCTACAGCTGCTAACCAAAAGGTCTGCAGTTCGAATCCACCAGGTGCTCCCTGGAATCTCTATGGGGCAGTTCTACTCTGTCCTATAGGGTCGCTATGAGTCTGAATCAACTCAACAGCAGTGGGTTTAGTTTGGTTTTTTTATGGTTTCTAGGGCCAACTGGTGGCACAGTGGTTTAGAGCTTGGCTGTAACCAAAAGCTTGGCAGTTTGAATCAGCCAGGTGCTCCTTGGTAATTCTACGGGGCAGTTATACTTTGTCCTATAAGGTCGCTATGAGTTGGAATCGACTCAACGGCAAGGGGTCTGGTTCTCTTTTTTTTTTGGCTTATAGGCCCAATAATAACACAGGAGGAGCGTACTTCATAGGTCAATCGTGTATATGAGACTAATGGGCACACCAGCCCAAAAACAAAGACAAGAAGACAGGAAGGGACAGGAAAATTGGACAAATGGAAAAAGGAAACCCAGGGTTGAGAAGGGGAAATGCTGACACATCACGGGGTTGGCAACCAAAGTCATAAAATAATTTGTGTATTAACTGCTTAATGAGGAACTAATTTGCTATGTAAACTTTCACTGAAAGCTCAATTAAAAAAAAAAAAAAGATTGCTGAGCACCTACTAGTATGCCAGAAAATTTAGAACTTAATCTTTAAAATTCTACAGTGCCAAGAACAGCTCCTTTGCCTGGGCACAGGCATAAAGGGTCCATGGACTTTGAATGCCTTTCAACCCTGTATAGACCTGTGTGGGCCCACTTCAACAGCATCAGCCCTCATAAGCACAGTACAACATGGTATATACCTGAAGCCTAATTCCACTGTATCAGCTATATAGTAGAGTGGCAGGCTTGTGACATTTGACACCACTCTGCCCATTAAGCAGGGTCCTCACTTACCCACATCACAGGCCTGTGGACCAGTGGGTGCATACACATCACCAAGCCACTTGCAACAGGGGTCCAAGAATAAGTGGTGCCTCCCAGTCCTTACAGCCAACAACACTGGGTGCCCACAGTCCGGCTGCAAAACCCACCTATGCGCTCTAGGGAACAGGGACATGCTTTCCTCCCAGACACTCAGGGGCAACAATCAGCCCCCTGTCTTGTTCAGGGCAGTCAGATACCTGTGCCTACTCTAATCACCCCTGCCCGTCTAGGACTATAGGTAAGAGCCTGCACCTCACACTTGTTGACCAACTATCTGGACACCTGAGCGGAATCCATACAAGAAAAGGAAACAGGCTCCTAGGCTCACATATCTAGTAACAAATCTAAAGACCTGGTGACAGAACGTTAGGGCTTCAAAGGCACCAATAATCAAACTACCTCACATGAGCAGCCTATTTGGGCATATCAAAACAAGAAGCTAGGACACCATAAACAAACATAAAATAAATAAATATAACAACTTATTGATGGCTTGGAGACAAGAGTCAATATCAGATCACATAAAGAGGCAGACCATGATGGCTTCAGAAAGCTCCCAAAACAAAGATTCAAGAAATCTTCCAGAGAAAGAGAATTTCCTGTAATTACTGAAGGTAAAATGCAAAAGATTAATACACAGAACTCTACAAGAGATCAGGAAGGAGAGCAGGCGAAACAAAGAACAAGCCCAAGAACACACAGACAAAACAAAAGAGCAATTTAATAAGATTAAAGAGCACAATGACAAATTTAACAGGCTGTAAGAATCCATAGGAAACCCTGGTAGCGTAGTGGTTAAGAGCTACAGCTGCTAACCAAACGTTGGCAGATCGAATCCACCAGGCGCTCCTTGGAAACCATATGGGGCAGTTCTACTCTGTCCTATAGGGTTGCTATGAGTTGGGACTCACTCGACGGCAACGGGTTTTAAGAATCCATACAGAGACAGCAAACAGAAATCCAGAAGATTAACGATAAACTTTCAGAATTAGACAACTCAATAGAAAGCTACTGAAACAGAATTGAGGCAATGGAAGTCAGAATTAGTGAGATTGAAGAGAAAGCACTCGGCATCAACTTATTTGAGGAAAAATCGGATAAAAGAATTAAAAAAAAAAAAAAAAAAGAAGAAACCCTAAGAACTATGTGAGACTCTATCAAGAGGAATAACCTATGAGTGACTGGAGTACCAGGACGGGGCGGGGGGGTGGGGGGCGATTACAGAAAACACAGGGAAAATTGTTGGAGATTTGTTAGCAGAAAACTTCTTTGATATCATGAAAGAAGAGATGATATCTATCCAAGATGTTCATCAAACCTCACACAAGGTAGATCCCCAAAGACAGTCACCAAGAGATATTATAATCAAACTTGCCAAAACCAAAGATAAAGAGAGAATTTTAAGAGTGGTTAGGGATAAACAAAAAGTCACCTACAAAAGAGAGTCAATAAGACTAAGCTTGGACTACTCAGCAGAAATCATGCAGGCAAGAAGGCAATGGGATGACATATACAATGCCTTAAGGGAAAAAAAAATGCCAGCCAAAAATTATATATCAAAAAAAACTGTCTCTCAAATATGATGGCAAAATTAGGGCATTTCCAGATAAACAGAAGTTTAGGGAATTTGTAAAAACCAAACCAAAATTGCAATAAATACTAAATGGAGTCCTCCGGTTAGAAAACCAATAACATCAGATAATAACGGAATACTAGATAGAACACAGGACACAGCAACCAGATATCAACCCAGAAAAGGAAGTCACAAAAATAAATGAAAGCTAAAATAGTGAAACAGAGATGTCATTATTTAAAAGATGACAATATTAAATTAAAAAAAGAGGGCCTAAAAATGTAGTCACAGATCTTCCATATCGAGAGGAAGTCAATGCGATATAAAGAAAGACTGGTTTAAGCTTAGAACGATAGAGATAAGTATTAAGGTAAACCACAAAAACCAACAACCCTACACATCAAAATAAAAAACAAGAAAAACATACAGACTCAAGAATAACGACATATAGACTCAGCAAATACAAAATCAACAATGAAAAAGATAAAAAGAAAATACATAAAGAAAAATGACAGCACAGAAGATTAAGTGGAACAAAGAAACTGTCAATGACATACAAAAAAAAGACATCACAATGAAAGCACTAAATTCATACCTATCAATAATTGCGCTGAATGTAAACGGACTAAATGCACCAATAAAGAGACACAGAGTGACAGAATGGATAAAAAAACACGATCCGTCTATATGCTGCCTACAAGAGACATGCCTTAGACTTAAAGACATAAATAAACCAAAACTCATAGGATGGGAAAACATATATCAAGCAAACAACAATCAAAAAACAGGAGGAATGGCAAAATTACTGTCTGACAAAACAGACTTCAAAGTAAAATCCACCACAAAGGATAAGGAAGGATACTACGAAATGATTAAAGGGTCAATACACCGGGAGGACATAACCACAATAAATATTTACGCACCCAATGACAGGGTGCCAAAATACATCAAACAAACTCTAACGGCATTGAAAAGAGGGATAGACAGCTTCACAAAAATAGTAGGAGACTTCAACACACCACTTTCGGTGAAGGACAGAACATCCAGAAAGATGCTCAATCAAGACAAGGAAGATCTAAATGCCACAATCAACCAACTTGATCTCACAGACATATACAGAACACTCCACCCAACAGCAACCAAGTATACTTTCTTTTCCAGTGCACATGAAACATTCTCTAGAATAGACCACATATTAGGTCATAAAGCAAGCCTTAGCAGAATCCAAAATATTGAAATATTACAAAGCATCTTTTCTGACCGTGAGGTCAAAAAAGTGGAAATCAGTAACAGGAAAAGCAGGGAAAAGAAATCAAACACTTGGAAACTAAACAATACCCTGCTCAAAAAAGACTGGATTATAGAAGACATTAAGGATAGAATACAGAAATTCAGAGTATCCAATGAGAATGAAAACACTTCCTTTCAGAACCTTTGGGACACAGCAAAAGCAGTGCTTAGAGGTCAGTTTATATCGATAAATGCACACATACAAGAAGAAAAAAGAGCCAAAATCAGAGAACTGTCCCTACAACTTGAAAAAATAGCAAGTGAGCAACAAAAGAATCCATCAGGCACCAGAAGAAAACAAATAATAAAAATTAGAGGTGAACTAAATGAAATAGAAAACAGAAAAACAACTGAAAGAATTAACAAGACCAAAAGCTGGTTTTTTGAAAAAAATCAACAAAATTGATAAACCACTGGCCAAACTAACAAAAGAAAAACAGGAGAGGAAGCAAGTAACCCGAGTAAGAAATGAGATGGGCGATAATTACAACAGAACCAACTGAAATTAAAAGAATCATATCAGATTACTATGAAAAAATGTATTCTAACAAATTTGAAAACCTAGAAGAAATGAATTCCTAGAAACACACTACCTACCGAAACTAACACAAACAGAGGTAGAACAACTAAATAGACCCATAACAAAAAAAGAGATTGAAAAGGTAATCAAAACTCTCCCAACAAAAAAAAGCCCTGGTCCCGACAGCTTCACTGCAGAGTTCTACCAAACTTACAGAGAAGAGTTAACACCACTACTACCAAAGGTATTTCAGAGCATAGAAAAGGACGGAATACTAGCAAACTCATTCTATGAGGCCACCATATCCCTGATACCAAAACCAGGTAAATACACCACAAGAAAAGAAAATTATGGACCTATATCCCTCATGAACATAGATGCAAAAATCCTCAACAAAATCCTAGCCAATAGAATTCAACAACATATCAAAAAAAATAATTCACCATGGCAAAGCAAGATTCATACCAGGTATGCAGGGATAGTTCAACATTAGAAAAACAATTAATGTAATCCACCACATAAACAAAAGATGAGAATCACATGGCTTTATCAATTTATGCAGAAAAGGCATTTGACAAAGTTCAACACCCATTCATGAGAAAAACTCTCAGCAAAATAGGACCAGAAGGAAAATTCCTCAGCATATTAAAGGGCATTTATACAAAGCCAATAGTCAACATCATCCTAAATGGAGAGAGCCTGAAAGCATTCCTCTTGAGATCAGGAACCAGACAAGGATGCCCTTAATCACCACTCTTATTCAACATTGTGCTGGAGATCCTAGCCAGAGCAATTAGGCTAGATAAAGAAATAAAGGGCATCCAGATTGGCAAGGAAGAAGTCAAAGTATCTCTATTTGCATATGACATGATCTTATACACAGAAAACTTAAGGAATCCTCCAGAAAACTACTGAAACTAATAGAAGAGTTCAGCAGAGTATCAGGATACAAGGTAAACATACGAAAATCAGTTGGATTCCTCTACACCAACAAAAAGAACATCGAAGAGGAAATCACCATTTACAGTAGCCCCCAAGAAGATAAAGTACTTAGGAATAAATCTTACCAGAGATGTAAAAGACTTATACAAAGAAAACTACAAAACACTTCTGCAAGAAACCAAAAGAGACCTGCGTAAGTGGAAGAACATACCTTGCTCAGGGACAGGAAGACTTAATATTATAAAAATGTCTATTCTACCAAAATTCATCTATAGATTTAATGAAATTCCCATCTAAATTCCAACTACCTTCATTAATGAGATGGAAAAACATATCACCAACTTCATATGGAAGAGAAAGAGGCCCCGGATAAGTACAGCATTACTGAAAAAGAAGATCAAAGTGGGAGGTCTTACTCTACCTGATTTTAGAACCTATTATACCGTCACAGTAGTCAAAACAGCCTGGTACTAGTGCAACAACAGATACATAGACCAATGGAACGTAATTGAGAATCCAGACATAAATCCATCCACATATGAGCAGTTGATATTTGACAAAGGCCCCAAAACAGTTAAATGGGGAAAAGACAGTCTTTTTAACAAATGGTGCTGGCATAACTGGACATCCATCTGCAAAAAAATGAAACAAGACCCATGCCTCACTCAATGCAAAAAACTAGCTCAAAATGGATCAAAGACCCAAATACAAAATCTAAATCGATAAAGATCATGGAAGAAAAAACAGGGACGACATCAGGAGCCCTAATACATGGCACAGACAGTATACAAAACATTACTAAAAATGCGGAAGAAAAAGCAGATTACTGGGAGCTCCTAAAATCAAACACCTTTGCTCATTCAAAGACTTCACCAAAAAAGTAAAAAGATTACCTACAGACTGAGAAAAAGTTTTTAGCTATGACATTTCCGATCAGTGCCTGATTTCTAAAATCTACATAATACTGCAAAAACTCAACCACAAAAAGACAACCCAATTAAAAATGCGCAAAAGATATGAATAGACACTTCAGTAAAGAAGACATTCAGGTAGCTAACAGATACGTGAGGAAACGTTCACAATCATTAGCCAATAGAGAAATGCAGATCCAAACTACAATGAGATTTCATCTCACTCCAACAAGGCTGGCATTAATCCAAAAAACACAAAATAATAAATGTTGGAGAGGTTGCAGAGAGATTGGAACACTTATACACTGCTGGCAGAAATGTAAAATGGTATGACCACTTTGGAAAACCATCTGGCGCTTTCTTAAAAAGCTAGAAATAGAGCTACCATACGATCCAGCAATCCCACTCCTTGGAATATACCCTAGAGAAATAAGAGCCTTTACACAAACAGATATATGCAACCCATGTTTATCGCAGCACTGTTTACAATAGCAAAAAGATGGACACAACCAAGGTGCCCATCAACAGATGAATGGATGAATAAATTATGGTATATTCACACATTGGAATACTACGCATCGATAAAGAACAGTGAGGAATCTGTGAAACATTTCACAACATGGAGGAATCCGGAAGGCATTATGCTGAGTGAAATTAGTCAGTTGCAAAAGCACAAATATTGTATAAGACCACCATCATAAGAACTTGAGAAATAGTTTAAACAGAGAAGATAATATTCTTTGATGGTTACAAGAGGGGGGAGGGAGGGAGGAAGGGGTATTCACTATTTAGATAGTAGATAAGAGCTACTTTAGGTGATGGGAAAGATAACACACAATACAGGAGAGGTCAGCACAAATGGACAAAACCAAAAGCAAAGAAGTTATCTGAATAAACTGAAAGCTTTGAAGGCCAGCATAGCAGGGGCAAAGGTTTGGGCACCATGGTTTCAGGGGTCATCTAAGTCAATTGGCATAATAAAGTCTATAAAGAAAACATTCTGCATCCCATTTTGGAGAGTGGCATCTAGGGTCTTAAATGCTAGCAAGCGGCCATCTAAGATGCATCAATTGGTCTCAACCCACCTGGAGCAAAGGAGAATGAAGAACACCAAGGACACGAGGTAATTACAAGCCCAAGAGACAGAAAGGGCCACATGAACCAAAGACTACATCAGCCTGGGATCAGAAGAACTAGATGGTGCCCGGCTACAACAGATGAGTGCCCTGACAGGGAACCCAACAGAGAAACCCGGAGGGAGCAGGAGAGCAGTGGGCTGCAGACCCCAAATTCTCTTAAAAAGGCCAGACTTAATGGTCTGACTGAGACTAGAAGGACCCCAGTGGTCATGGCCCCCAGACCTTCTATTGGCCCAGGACAGGAACCACTCCCAAAGCCAAGTCTTCAGACATGGAGTGGACTGGACAACGGGTTGGAGAGGGTTGCTGGTAAGAAGTGATCTTCTTGGATCAGGTGGACACTTGCGACTAGGTTGGCATCTCCTGCCTGGAGTGGAGATGAGAGGGTAGAGGGGGTTAGAAGCTGGCGAAATGGACACAAAAAGAGAGAGTGGAGGGAGGGAGTGGGTCATCTCATAGAGAGGAGAGCAATTGGGAGTATGTAGCAAGGTGTGTATAGTTTTTTGCGTGAGAGACTGACTTGATTTGTAAACTTTCACTTAAAGCACAATACGAATTTAAAAAAAAAAAAGGAAAGAAAAAAAGAACTCAGTGGTTTAGTTAAAAAATTAATTAGACAAAGCTGAATAGAGAATTGATGAAGTGGAGAGAAATTTTGGGAACTTACTCAGACTCAGAGAGAGGAGATTAAAAAATTATGAAAGGGGAACAAAAATGCATAAAGGGTGGATTGAGAAGCCTCTCGATATATCTAAAAGTAGTTCCAAGAGCTGATAATTTTCCAAAATTCAATAAAGATATGAATACTTAGTCTAAAAGCATACATACAGTGATGAGAAGGATATATAAAAATAAATTCTCTCCTGAATATACTATAAAGCATGCATAACATCAAAGATAAGGAAAAAAATCTTAAAAGCTACTAGAGAGAAAATCAGATTACTTACAGGAAACTAACAATTAAGCTAACAGCATACCTCACATCAGCAACAACAGATGCCATAAGACTTCTGTGAAAAGGAAAAACAAAGAGAACTATCCACCCAATCAGAAACTCTGATGGCATAATGGTTAAGAACTATGGCTGCTAACCAAAAGGTCAACAGTTTGAATCCACCAGCCGCTCCTTGGAAACTCTATCGGACAGTTCTACTCTGACCTATAGGGTCGCTATGAGTCAGAACTGACCCAACAGCAACAGGCTTGGTTTTTTGGTTTGGTATCCACGCAACAGAAGACAGGAAAGGAGAGAAAAGCCAAAAAGGAGCATGATAACACAAATTAAGATGATTAAAATACACTGTTAATCATATTAAATGAGTAAGTTTATGAAAACGGATATTAGTTTTCTGCTGCAAAAGTACTATGTAGGTATTTGCAAGTACTAAAAATTTATACCTTTCCAAGGATAATATTCAATTAAATATTCAGTCTTCTTAAATCAAATCTGTGACCATGAAGTCACAGCATCTCCTGCACTCTCCCTCCACACACACAAAACCACACTCCTGACATTCCTGAGATCAGCCGCTTGTTCTGAACAGCAACCTCCTCACTGTCCTCTACCACATGCCTTTGCCTCGTCCCATTTCTGCACCCTTACTGTTCCTTTTCCCAAATCCAGAATCCTCCACACCTCTGTCCTTATCCAAGACCCACTGATTCTTAACTGCCTGCTCATTCGTGAAAGTCAGGGCCATAGAAAAGGGAGGAGCCGCTTGGTACAGTGTGATGCTAGTGGGCTGAGTATACCCTGTAAGCTCCCCCCACCTGCCCCCAAAATGCTAGAAATTACACTGGAGACATATTTTAAAAGAACAATTTCATGTCTGCATTAGAAAAGAAGAATGGGTACTCTCAGCAGACCAAAAGCTGTCGATGACCGCTAATAAATGATTATAAAGGAATAAAGGAGGAAACAACAGTTCTCAGAGCATGCACAAAAGAGGATGATACAAAAGGTGGGAGGAGCCATGGGGGATTCCAAGCCCAGAGGTGGAAGATCCTGGAAGAGGAGGGGCCTCAGGTCACTGGACAGTGTAACTCCATTCACCTTGGGCCAGGCTGTAACAGATGTGTGCTTCACATGATACAGAGGATGAGCTTGAGGAGGGGAAGGGTGATGAGCAGGAAGGAAGTGACACCCAAGAAAAACTGGAAGCCCGCAACCCAGGAGGCTGGCTACTGACTGTCCCGGACCCAGCCCTCCAAACTCAGCCTTCCTTCCTTCCTTCCCCTTCCCCTTCCCCTTCCCTTCCCCTTCCCCTTCCCTTCCCCTTCCCCTTCCCTTCCCTTCCCTCTCCCCCTTCCAAGGTCTCTCCCCCTTCCGAGGCCCTCTCCCCCTTCCAAGGCCAGCCCTTCACCTCTGCTGTTTAAAAACTATTTGTCCACTTATTTTTAAGCTGTTTATAGCACTCCCATTTCAAATACATCTTTTTTTCACAAAGATACGCCTCTGAAATGGCCAATGGGTCAACAAGAATATATGTGCCAACCCAATAAAATCGTTAGAAGTAGAAGCACTGGTGCACATTTTGCTTAAGGTAGTAGATGCAGTTTTTCTGAGAAGCTGTGTATAAATCTGCAGCTACTCATTCAGGAAGGCTCCTTAACCTACCTTCCACTAGAACAGTCTCCTCAGCAGAGGGATACTCTCTGTTCTTGTTAACCACACAGCACCCCCACTCCTTGGCACCTGTTATTCAACAGAAGAGCCCCACGCTTTCGTGAGAACCTCACCTTTGTTCCTCATCATTTCCCTTCAGGAAACTCCCAGCAGACTCACCTCTGACATTTTTATAGTCTCTGTTGTTTACTCACTATCACTGAAGTTCAAGGTGAGTCAACTGCAGTTGTGGCTGTAATTATTGAGTGCAGTCTTTATTGAGAGAATCTGATTGTTTTGTCAGATAAAGGAACAACTGAGGGTAATTCAACGCAGCAGTAAGGAGAAGATTTAGAATTCAAACAAGACCAGCTCATTTTTACAGGATCAGTGGTCCCCCTTTAGCTAAAGAAAAGCTGGAAAATATCTTTTGTATCTGAGACTTCTGAATTCTAATTTCTTAAGTTAAAATGAATATTTATGTATTCAAGTGAATAAATCAAATAGTGTTCGTTTAACATCTGACATTAAATCTGCTTCCCCTACAGGGCCAATGAAATTGCCTCAGAAAATATTTATCAACCCACCTGAGCAAAGTTCCAATGTATGAATCAATGATGTGACAATCTTGAGTAATAAATTTCTGACAGTTTTGAAAGCTTACTGGATGCATTAACACCCTAACGTAATGCACAAACATTAACAGAAGGTCACAGAGTTATGGCAGGAGCCAACCATCACTAAAGTAAGCAATTAATCAAACAGATATTAAATTTTAAAAGAAAAAAATATGATGGTGATATTCAGCAAGATATGACATTTGGTAATTTCAAAACACATCAAGAGATTTAACTAAACATTAATCATATATGAACAAATACAGATAGTTGCTCTTACATGAATAACTTCTTAACAAAGAATGAAGAACTTACATAGAAAGAACTACAACTCGGAGAACAGTTTCGGCTTTGACAGTGATGCCATTTGGAACAGAAGTTTGCAGTAAGTGATTCTTAACCTTTCTTGGGGTCACAGATATAAAAATGTGAAGACCTCTGTGGAAACACACGTAACGCGCACTCAAGGTCTGGCGCACAATTTCAAGATTAGAAACCTTTGTTGAAGAACAGTTACCTCCTACCTTTTGAAACACTAATGAGGCTGATGAACTCCTAATGAACAAACTTCTGTAGCCAAGTTGATGCATCTTCACAGCCTCCATACTCCTTGGCTGTTTTCACTTTTGGCTTTTCTGTCCACCTTTCCCTCCATCTGCTGCATGCATTCCTACACTCATCCCTTCTCCTTCTTTCTGCCCACTTTTTCCCAATTCCTCACCACTTTTATTTTTCCCTATCTATTCCCTCACCCCATTTCCTTAACTGGTCAAGATATGGAAATAAGCTGCATTTGGGATGGCCAAATTAACTAAATTTTTATATTACTATTCAGGAGAGAAGGGCAGGGAGGCAGAGAATGAGAGACTGGTTGTGAGAAGAGAGGAATGAAAAGATGAGGAAACAAGAAACAGTGTTTTCTAAGGAAAGGAAAGTTATTTTATATCTGCCCTTTAATTTTATCTTTATATTTTGACCCACAGGTCATTACTAGGAACAAGTGCCTGCACTCCTGTCTATGACAATCAGAGGATTTCAGGGACACAAAGAGCCCCAAAGGCTGCCCTACAGAGGGTTTAGAATGCAGTCCATAGAGATGAGGACAGGAGATTTGTCTGTGCTGGGCCAAGGCCGGCAGGCCAAGGAGAGGGCTGTGGAGCCAGCACCTGGCTCACCCTGACGTGGCACTGAGTCCAAGCTCCAGGAGGAAGCAGGTACATTTTACACACCTCTCCATATAGCCAGCACTATCCATGGCTCTGCCAGGTACTCTAAACCATAACAGAATGATGCTATAGGACAAAGGTGAACCAGACAGTGATTACGTGCGAGGGAATACAGACATCATAACACTAAATTCAGCCACAGTCTGCTCAGGGTTATCTATAAAATTCACAATCTTTGTATTGTGGAAATTATTTACTGGTGAATTATTTCACAATTATGTAAATTTTAATGCACTTAAGGCAAAGTCCATGGAGCTATCACTATACAGTATCTTTTATTTATTGTATGCTTTTTCTCTGTGTCAAGAGGAGCCCTGGTGACGCAGTAATTAAAGCACTTGGCTCCTAACCAAAAGATCAGCATTTCAAACCTATCAGCCACTTCACGGGAGAAGGATGCGGCAATCTGCTTCCCTAAAGACTTACAGCCTTCAAAAGCCTATGGGGGCAGTTATACTCTGTCCTACAGGGTCACTATGAGTAGGAACTGACTTAACAGCAATCGGGTTTTGTTTTTGTTTTTGGTTTTTCTCTATGTCAGACACTGTATAAATATGTTTAATACTCAAAATAACCATGTGACAGTTATTATATTCCCACTCAACAGATGAGAAATCTGAGGCTCAGCAAAGTTGACTGAATTGCCCAAAGTCAAGCATACTAGTCATAAAGATGGAATGTGAACACGGATCTCTCTGACTCCAAAGCATGTACTCCAAGTTTCTCAGCTTCTCAAACTTGAACACACATGCAATCCGATCCTCTGGGCATCTGTGAGAATGTAGACTCTGATCCTGCAGGTCTGGGGTAAGGCCTGAGAGCCTGCATTTCTAACAAGCTCCCACCAATGCTGCTGGCTCCTGGACCACATTTTGAGTAGCAAGACGCTAAGCCATTATACACAACTGACTCCATACTTACAAATGTGATTTATAAAAGCTGAGACTGCTGCCAGTTACACGTTTCTAAATACGTAATGACTTTAAAGATTAAAAAAAAAAAACCCACTGCCGTTGAGTCAATTCCAACTCATAGCAACCCTATAGGACAGAGTAGAACTGCCCCATAGAGTTTCCAAGGCGCGCTTGGCGGATTCAAACTGCTGTCCTCTTGGTTAGCAGCTGTAGCACTTAACCACTACGCCACCAGGGTTTCCAAACATAAAAACGAACACTGTGTTTTCCACATATTACACTATATAGTGAATTTTCTTTAATTTGAAAATAACTCTATCGCCTATAACCAATTTTTAATAAAATAAAAATAATTTCCAATTTTCCTGCATACTCTTCAGTTGTCTTTGCCCAGAAGAGTCTCTCTCTCATGTTCCATACCCAAACCAGATGCATCCTGTGTTTCTAGAAGGGAACCATCAGAATCTATTAAAATTACTGTACACTGATAGCAGCAGGGACATGACAAATTGCAGGCCGAGAGTCAGATACCACAGAATGTGTTTCAGGGCTTTGGGGGCAGGCCCATTTGCAACCAAATGATATTGTGTGAGGCTGGCATGCTCGTTGCATGACAAACCGATGCAATTTCAGCGCTGTCTGCAGGCCAGGGGAGATTTCTCTGATGCTCGTGGTGGTTAGTTTACAGAATTGTGCAGAGTTCCCAGATTTGAATCACTTGGGGCTTGAAAGGGCTTCACTTGACAAGCTACAAATAATTACACTCCACTCTTTCCATTGTACTCTATTATTTTGCCCCCCTTATCTCTAAGATTTGAGCTTTTGTGAACAAGCAGGGTCAGCGTCCATTTTAACCACAACACAACAAAACATTGTTCTTCTCTGATGTGATAAATAAAACAAGGCTCTTCAGGCTAAACATTTTTATCAGGCCCATTTTCCACTCTTATAGGCAAAAATCAACTTTGGGCTCCGTAGAAGGGTTGAGCTGGACATATGTAGGCAGGCAGGTTCAAGCATCCTCACTTAGGGATGTGATACAGCTATCTCGTTATTGTAAAAGCTCATTTGAAAAATGGGGCATTGACTCCTTGGACCCTAGCAGATAAAGGGCACGTGGGCAACAGCTTTTATAAGGTTTCTACTTCCCTTCTCTGCCCCCAGCCCCCCAGCTAGATCATAACAGCCTCTTCATTCAGATATTCTTAATGAAAAGGTTTTTCCAACTTGGTATGCAATTAGAACAAAGCTGCCTTATGTCAGTGGCATGCTTCTCAGAAACACCAGTCTTCAGATTCAAATTTTTTATTGTTTGTAGATTTTAAAGACTATATCTTCTGTTCTAAAATGGCTCCTAAGAATAACATTGATTACTGTTCCATATATTTTAATTTAGTAAATTAACACAAAATTGAAGAAGGCAGTTTCTTTGTTTAAACTCTGGTATCAAATACATTTCATAAAGTTCTACAATCTAGAAAGTATGTGAGTATATATAAGTGTGTATATATATATGGAAACCCTGGTGGCGTAGTGGTTAAGAGTTCAGCTGCTAAGCAAAAGATTGGAAGTTTGAATCCATCAGACGCTGCTTGGAAACCCTATGGGGCAGTTCTACTCTGTCCTATAGGGTCACTCTGAGTTGGAATCGACTCAACGGCAAAGGGGGTATATATATACGGAGCCCTGGTGGCACAGAGGTTAAAAGCTCAGCTGCTAACCGAAAGGACAGCTGTCAAAACCCACCAGCCGCTCCATGGGAGAAAGATGTGGTGGTCTGCTTCAGTAAAGATTTACAGCCTTGGAAACCCTACGGGGCAGTTCTACTCTGCGCTATAGGGTCACTATGAGTCAAAATCGACTCAGTGGCAATGGGTTTGGTTTTGGTTGGATATATATATACCCAACCAAAACCAAACTCATTGCTGCACACACACATATATGTGATAATGATTAGCACTGATTCAAATAAAATATTATAAACATTTTCTTCTAAAATTTATTTCTTAAGTCTTAACTGTGGGCCAGGTGCTGTTCTAAGCTCTCTACATTTAAATTTTCCAAAAGCCCTGTGACATAGGTATAGAATGTCATCCAATAAAATTTATTCTTTCAGACTATACTACATCTCCCTCAGAAAGGGACTTTTAAAATATTTTTGTTATTAACACTCAAACTCAAAGGCACATTCATAAAATAATGACTATGATTTTAAATTTCAAAAGAAAAACCTGATTCACACTATAAAAAACGTAAGGAAACAAGCGAAATGTTGGACAAACTTTTCAAGCACTATATTGGTAGCATTTGCATTTAAACGAATAAATGTTTTCAGTAAAAATGACTCAAATTCCAGAAATACATAAAAGGCTCATAAAGACTTTTAGCCTTAACCATTCCCCATCGCAGAAGACAATAATACGGCATATACTTGAAAACTAACAAAACTAACTAAAAAAAATTTGTTTTGTACTATATCCCATGGACCTCCCCCCTTCTCCAAAAGGTGAACTGGCAATATTTGGCAACACAAAATTTCAGATTTCTTTCTCCATAATCCTAAACTGTGCCAAAGTTACCAAAAAGTAGCAATATGTATCTGAATCATTTCACCTTTGCTCGTAGTTGAAATTAGGATGTTAGCAAGAAACAAAAAAGTAAAAAATCAGGTTTAAGGAAAAAGAAGCCAAAAAGTTTGGTTCCAACTGGGCTATGATTTTGTGAAGGAAAAAAAGATGAGTATTACTTTTTAAAAGCACTGATGATACTGACGCCATCTGGAAAGCTACAATAACAAGAGTTATTATTGTTAATCTGTATTAAATAATTACTATGATTATGATTATGGGAGCAGCTAACACAATAAATGTCTACTATATATTAAGCACTTTACATATATTATCTCATTTATCTTCACATTATCTCTTAAAATATTGTTGTTGGTATTGTTTTGACTTATAGCGACCCCATGTGACAGAGTAGAACTGCCCCATAGGGTTTTCTAGGCTGTAATCTTTACAAGGGCAGATCTCCAAGTCTTTCTCCCGTGGAGCACTGATTAGGTTCAGCCAAATACTTAACCACTGCGCCACCAGGGCTTCAAAAATAAGTTTTAATATCGTTTATTGTCCTCATTTTGGAGATAAGGAAACTGAGGCAGAGAAAGGTAAAGTAACTTGCTCAAGGTCTCATAGCTAGTAAGTAGCAGAACTAGGATTTGAGCCCAAGGAGTCTGACTTGTGCCCCCTTAAATACTACTTCCCAGTTCCATCGCTCCATTTACCTAAGGACACGGTGACCACAAGCACAATATCCCTTAAAAAAAAAAAAAAAAATTTTTTTTTTTTTTTTTTTTACCTAGGATGAAATCAAGAGCCTCATGTGCTCACATTAACAAAGCCTGAGAGCATTTCACGTTAAACTGTAGATAAATATCAGTGAGAATAAATTCTCAACAGTTTATAAAACAGTATGTGTACTAACTGTTTAATGAGAAGCTCTTTTGTTCTGTAAACCTTCATCTGAAGTACAATTTAAAAAAAAAACAAAACTATTCACTCTTTGGTCTAGTTAAAAGAAACACCTTTACCTGGCCCTCCTTTGCCTTCCTGCTGCTGCTCTTATTTCTCTCCTCCTTTCATAGTCAAAGCAACAGAGTCCACGCTTGTTGCTTGTACTTTCCTTCCGAAATCACTGCAGAGTGACCTCACCACCCCGCTGAAACTGCTCCTTGAAGACCTTGCATCGCTTCTGCAGGTGCCTTCCCCAGCCTTGCTCTTCTGACCACTCTGCCTTCTCCAGAATGGCTGTGGGACCCCAGAACCACGCAGTTGGCCTTGTCCAGCCACATGCTTCAAACTGAACACATCTACTCCGACCTGGCACTTAGGAGGGAGAAAAAGAACTACCAAGTTCTGTGGACAAAAAAGGAAGCGATGCCAACTTCTCCATCCCATTCTCTCACCCCAGGTCCCATGGAAGATGTTCTCTCATTATCTAGGAATTCTTTTGCTCAAGGCACGTGTGGCTCACTGCAGCTGAGCTGTTCAGGGTTCCTTCTGGGCCAGCCATCAGTCACTGTGTGGGTCCCCAGCTTTTCTGTCCAGGAAATGCCAGAATCAAGCTGAGTCTCAAGCATCATCTGAACAAAGGGGACATCCAGCCTTATGTACGTAGTTGCCAACTTTCACAGCACGGCCTGAGGCTCCTGTTCACTGAAGCAGAGCCACCAAAAGAGGGGTCTAGTGGGGAATCATCACTCATTGGCTTATAGGCTTGAAGACTGTGTGATCTGTCTATCTGCACTGCACATGGATATAAGCGGTGCCTCAAACTTCCAGGCAGCCATAAGACTACTAGGAATGAGGCACATACACCCACTGGCATTAGCCATACCATTCCATGGGTACAGTGATCAAGCTGGGCACACGAGACACTTACACAATGTTGACAAACTGAAAGCCACTATTATTATTTATAAAAAGAGGAACCGCTTACCCTTTCCCAAATTACTCATGTCCATTCTTATGTCACTGGGCCAATGAGCCATGGTTCAGGTCAGATGCTGTCTACATGTCACCACTGCCTCTGGCTACCAGCATGCTACCCAGATACTTACATAGCTCCTGAGGCTTCTACTCTGACACTAGGCCTCACTGGGCTTTGCCTCACTAGTGGGAACATCCCTGCACAGGATCTACCAAGCCTCTACTGCTGGACCCTTCTAGGCCTCTGTCGCTGGCTCCTGCCACACTACCCAGGCCTACATGGTTCTCAGCTATGCTACCCAGGCCTGTGCTGCCTGATGGCCCATTTGGCTCCTACAATGCCACTCGGAGGGAGAGGCACATTGCATGGGGCACACTCAGACCTCTGTCTTGCATGAACAAGTGTACAACTTTTCAGCATTAGGCAACCCTCCTGCACAGAGGCACTCTGCTGGTGACCTCCTGCAGAGAGGCACTAAGCCCTCTTTCCGTGGCCTACTGCAGCCATCTCTCTCTCCATCTCCAGTGTTACAGCCCTCTCTTCTGGGCCTAGAAGGTTCTCAGTGCACGGATCCCGGGTCCAAAGGACATGCTCTGCTCCAGACTCTTCTTAACGGTAGTGAGCTCCCCCCAAACCTTTATGGGATTGGCCCTATATAAGCCTATAAGGATGGCAAAACTGACCAACTCCCTAGCTGGACCACATGGAGCTCAATCCCATTTTCAAGCCACTATTCACAAAGTAAATAGACCAATCCCTTGCAAGACTGTAACCCAGCCAATTATTGTGTGGGAGTTACAAAACCATGACTATAAGGGTGACCAAATAAAAGTGATTCATTGCACTTCAATGACACAGTAAAAGGAGTTAGGAGCAAACTCGGGGGTAGCAGTGAAAATCTTGCCATTGGCTACTACGGCGAGTGAAACTAGAACTGATTCAGAAAAGGGAAACACAAATTAACCAACTTGGGGGAGGGATGAGGAATAGGCTTCCCGGAATCACATATGTAAAGACTCAGAGGCATGAGAACTCAGAGTCCTCCAGCAACCGAGGGCAGTTCAGGAAGGTACACAGGAGGTTCTGAGTAGAGAGACGGGTAGAAATGAGAGAAGACACTCAATTTTATTTTTTATTCATCCTTTTTTTTTTAATCTACCAATTCCAGATAATTTATAAAGCTCACCAATATTCTCTTCAGAATCTCTCATATCCATCTCTCTCTCTATCCTATGCCTCTGTCCCAGTCCAGGCCTTCATCCCAGTCCTGTCTCCATCCCCTAGCCTTGTCTGGACCAGCAACCATAGCTGACTCGAAATCAACTCCCTTTAGAAACATCTGTACGCCAGGGATTAATTAACATGATTACGTTGTTTTCATGTCACTTTGCTGTTCAGAAACATTCCATGCAGCCCTGTTTATTTCTGTACAAAGTAAGGATGGAACCAGAAACTCTAAAATCTGGTAACTTTGTACAGAATCAGTGGAATGAAGCACTTTTATATGGCCCTTCTAGTTATGGTCCTGTAACTCCCAGAATCAACCTTGATGGTTCCTACTGACACTGCTCAAATACTGTCAGTAATGGGCCGTTCTGTCTTGTCCATACCCCCTCCTTCACCTCTAAAGCAACTCATACACCCAGCCTACTAGAATGTGACCTCCTCGCCCCACCCCCCAACAAAATTGGTATCAACTTTGATACCTTTGACACTGGCCGCTCGATGCTCACCCTCCAAAGGCATATAGATTATAGAGACTTCTTCCATCTGGCTCTGCCCCATCTTGCCAAAATATTTCCATCCTTTCTACCCACCATTAGGAGCACTGGTGGCACAGTAGTTAAGAGCTCGACTGCTAACCAAAAGATCAGCAGTTTGAATCCACCAGGTGCTCCCTGAAAACCCTAAAGGGCAGTTCTACTCTGTCCTACAGAGTCGCTATGAGTCAGAATCAACTCAACAGCAGTGGGTTTACCCACCATTAACCTCCCACCCACAGTACACTGCTCTCTTTCACCTTCGGTCATATAATGCTCATTATAGCTTTCTACCTTTACTGGGGGGAACAGGGGATCCTTCCAAAAGCCCTACCCTTTTCCATCTGCTTATCTAAACCAACCTAGCCTTGAAAATGAAGCTTATTCACAATAACAAAAAGATGGAAACAATCTAAGTGCTCATCGACAGATGAAAAGATAAGTAAAGTGTGATACACACATACAATGGAGTTCCCAAAACATCTTGGAACATGGATGAAGCTGGAGGACATTACAATGAGCGAAATAAGTCAATCACAAAAAAGCAACTATTGTATGTTCTCACTTTTATAAAATGACATGAACAGGTAAATATACAGAAACTGATGTTCATTAGTAGTTACCAGGGATGGAGGGGAAGAGGAGGGTTCACTCTCTAGATAATAGACACTTGTTATTTTTGGTGATGGGAAAGATAACAACAAATAAACAATGGCACTAAAATGTACACAAGAAAGAGGACCTGTTAATAATTGTTACAGCATATATAATTTTGAAACAATAGCAAAAACAACCAAAAAATATATGTGTGAGTATACGTATGTAGGCATGTCTGTGTCTAGGTAGGTACAGGTCAGTATATACATCTATGCATATATAGGTAGGAAACCCTGGTGGCTTAGTGGTTAAGTGCTACGGCTGCTAACCAAAATGCTGGCAGTTCAAATCCACCAGGTGCTCTTTGGAAACTCTGTGGGGAAGCTCTGCGGAATTGACTCTATGGCAGTGGGTTTGTTTTATATATAGGTAAGCCCTGGTGGCTCAGTGGTTAAAAAGCTGGACTGTTAATCGAAAGGTGGGCAGGTTGAAAGCACCAGTGGCTCCGTCAGAGGAAGATGTGGAACTGAAGCTACTCCTGCTGGTCACCTTTCCTCTAAATAATAAAATAAACAATAACACCCATGAATACTGTGCTCCCTTAATAATCAACTATATGACACCAAGCAGTCAACATTTAACCAAAAACAAAAACGAGAGCTAAGAAGGGGCAGGGAAGCTAGATCAATGGAAATAGAACAAAAAGAATGGAAATAATGAGAATGTTGACACATCCATGAAAAATGTAGCCAATGTCATGGAACAAGTTGTATAAAATTTGTTAAATGGGAACCTAGTTTGCTATGTAAACTTTCACCTAAAACACAGTAAAATATTCTTTAAAAATAAAGAACGAGAATGTTGACACAATGTGAAGAATGTAACCAATGTCACCGATCATTGTATCTAGAAACTGTGGGATGGGAGTGGGTTTTACTGTGTATATTTTCAACAACAACAACAAAAATTTTTTAAAAATGCAGCTTAAACACCATCATTTGCAGGAAGTCTTTCAAGTGTTCCAGCCCTCACTGATTTCATTCACCAATCCATCCCCGATCTCCACTTTAATGTCATTTACTATTTTTGTTTTGTACAAAAATGAGCATTCATTATTGCCCTGTGGGTACTGTGTCATTTTGTGCAGAGCTAAACAAAAACTCCTTGAGGGCTGCTGTTGACAGCTGCTAGCAGCTGGCATCAATCAGGCACTCAAACATTTGATTTACTGAATTACATTTATTAATTATGTTACTTTATAATAGACAAATGTTTTGCTTTTCGTTATATGTTGAGAATAAGAATACAAGAGGTTAAATGGCACAGATCTTCAATAATCTTTATCTTTAATGAAACTATTCCTTAAAACTATCTTACAAATATTACAAATATATTAAGTAGTAATTAATCAATTCAAAATATGTTGAAATGCTTTCAAGGACCAATATTTCCTCATTTTTACAAACTGACATTATTATAAGCAGCCAATGAAAATTAATACAGTTCTAATATAAAGCAGGAAACGCTGGTGACAGTGGTTAAGAGCTACGGCTGTTAACCAAAAGATCAGCAGTTCGAATCCACCACGTGCTCCTTAGAAACTCTATGGGGCAGTTCTACTCTGTCCTATAGGGTCACTATGAGTCGGAATCGACTCTAAGGCAATGGGTTTAGTTTTTGTTTCTGTTTTTTAATATAAAGCAAATGCTGCTAAAAAAAAAAAAACCATTTACATGTAACAAACTGTAAAATATTGGCAACTAATGTCACAAAACAATTTGTGTATTAATTTTTTAATGAGAAATTAATTTGCTCTGTAAACCTTCACCTAAAGCACATTAAAAAACTGTAAAATAAATGTACATTTTAAAGTGACAGCACTCAAAAACTCAGTGCCTACCCGTATTTGTTTAATACCTGTCTGTCCAATACTTGAAAATCAATGAAACTGTTAATAAAGGCTTAAAACAAAAATGGCCCACAATAAATTCAGGAGGCAAGTTCACTGTTCTACAATACTCCACTATACAATCAGTGCTCTTTGCACTGACCCAGAACAGCCAAAAGGAAGCAAAACTGGATGAATCATACAACAGAAGTGTTTAAGTCTACCTTTCAGATAATCTGACATTAAAAATACACACAAGATTTCAAATCATTTTTTGTAATTATTGTTTAATAAGCCAGTTCCTGGCACTTCTGGTTCTTTATCCATTTTTTTATGTGAAAATGTTTCCTATATTCTCACTCTGCACATTCACTGAGCATTTAAGATTATAAAATACTTCCTCAAATGACCAAAACTCACTATGCCACGGACTGTCCTTAGTAATGAGTTTCTGTTTCAAGTTCCTCTCCAGTGTTTAATGATAGTACTGGATAACTCTCTTTTGCTGCCTGAATTACTCCACTGACTGAATTGGATGCATGTTTGACCTCTGATCCCTTGTAGGCCCAGGGCCACTCCCATCAGTCACTGGCTTGGCCTCTCCACTAGGACCACTCTAGCAGCAGCAAAGCCAGAGCCCTTGGGCCCCAAACTGCCAAGGTGGGATCCTGGCTAGCCATCAGAGTTGCCCATCCTTTGGTCCAGTTCAGAGTAACTCTGCACAGCAAAAGGCAACCCCCCCGCTGCCCCGCCACCGCTCCATGGCACCAGAATCATAGGAAACTTCATCATTATCTCCAAAGCAGGTTAGCTGTTTGTACCTTCCTCCTATCCAGGTAAATCCCAAGAGACTCCGAGCCCTGAGCAGGTGGCACTAAAGAGGAGAGCAGAGATGCCCAGGCCAGAGGTAGAGATGACACAAAAGGGTTATCTTCTCATGCTCTGCTTGCATTAGAGAACATACCATGCTACTGCAGCTTTTTAGACACAGGATAGTAACAGCAACTATTTTTAGTACATGCTTTGCACTGTACCAGGTGCTTTTCATTTATTATCTCAATTATGCTTTTATCCTCACAACTGTTGGTGATAGCATTCCCCCCACCTTACAAATGGGGAGGCAGGCACATGGAGGCAATCATGTCACCGTTGGGAAGTGAGTGCAATCCCAGGTCTGGCTACACTTTCTACTCTGCCGCTCTCCCACAAGACTGCATGAGGCCTCAAGAAGACAATGGCAAAATATAAAAATAAAACTAGTTTCTCTGAAAGTGCTTATTTGCATGGGCTATCCATAAAACTTAAGTACTCCTCCCCCCATAAAATTGAAACTTTAGTATAAGAGAGCTCTGGAGTTTTGAGTAATCTTTTTTCCTGGCATCATATAATTCATTTGTTGAAATTAAACCAATAATCAGCTTTGGTAGACTGTCTCTACTGTACACAAGAGTACACAATTCTAACCAGTTCATGGATAAAAAATAACACAGGTCAAACTATTAAATTCAGCTTCACAAACCCAAAATCCCCTTGCCATATTGCAATTTCTATCAAATGTTTACTTGAATAGCATTCTCTTTGTTGTTTTTGTTTTCCTTTGGTGGTAAAGTAAAACGAACAGGTGCTTGAGTTCTGTAGGATTCTATTATCTGTACTCAAATCAGAAATCCCACACAAGTGTTAAGTCAGCGACCTCTCTATAGAGATCCAATATAAAGATTTTAATTCTTATAAACAAATGCCAACATAGCTACCATAGCTACAGTAAACTAGGAAATAGACCTTACCATCATTTTCTTGAGCCTTATGCAGTCTCATGGGAGGGCAGCAGAGTAGAAAGTATAGCCCGATCTGCGGTTGCACTCACTTCCCAACAGTGACGTGATGGCCTCCCTAAGCTTATCTCCTCATTTGTAAGATGGGGGAACTGCTATCACCGAGAGTTATGAGGATAAAAACCTAATTGAGATAATAGGTGAAAAGCACCTGGTACAGTACATACAGTGTTCACAAATAGAAGAGTCCCTTTGAGAGAGTTCTGGAATTTCTTGAAGGTCCCCAGGGCCCAGTACGGTGCCTGGTATACTGCAGGCCTTCAAGTATCATTGGTTGAGTAAACAAATCTAGCAAATATTTGGGCTGATAAAATCGTCCTCACAGTCCCTATGTCTGTGCCTTCACCCAGCACTTGTCCACTGCCACCTCTTACAGCTCCTGCTTGGCACTTCTGCCCAGATCTCCCTATCATCCCCCTCACCAGGTCCTACAACATTCCCAGCATGCAAACTTGTCCGCAGTAGATCACTGAGCTAAACATCCCAATTAAACAGACTCCCAGATTCCCTCCCCTGTCAAAAGTTCTGCTTCTGCTCAGGGCAAAGCACAGAGTGGGTCTTAGCTGGGGGCTAGCCCCAGGCCCACCTCCGCACTAGAGTCACACACTAAATTACCTACAAACTTAGGATTGGTTGTCTGGCTTCTTTTAAAAAAGAGCTTAAAACTAGAGAAAGTAGGACATCAATTTAAGGGTTTAACAAAAGACCATCGTTGTTAGAAGCCTAAAGCAAAGAAAGGCAGCTGAAATTTCATCTAAGCATAATGTGATCAATAAGTAGCTGTTGTCAACAATGGTTGTTTAATAGTATAGCCAACATCTTAACTTATTCTTACCTATGAGGTGACTGGGACACTTTAGATGTCATTTTCTAATTTGAAAGCACTGCAAAAGGTCTTTTAACATTGTTTTTAAAAAAGAAATCATTTAAAGCAGTGAATTGAAGGTGGAATTATTCAAAGGTGAGAAAAAAGAAAATTTTTGTCATCTCAGGGGTTGCATACTAGATGAAAAAGGAAGGGAAAATACATTGTGATATATTACCTCAACTGGCAAAAGTTTAATTATTAGTATTAGAATTAATGAAAGATGCTACATAGAGTGAGTTCTTACTTTGATCCTTGTGATAACCCTGTAAGATAGGAGTTTTAGGGAAATGAGGCTCCTGGATGTTAAATGACTTGCACAAGTTCCCTCATGAGTAAGTCACAATATTAGAATGTGGACAGTCTGTCTTGGCTTCAAAACTTGGTAATGACACTCCTCAGAAGTTCCTCAAACAGGCTGAGGTCAAAAAAGCTTTTCTTAAGCTCATGTGGAAACCCTGGTGGTGTAGTGGTTAAGTGCTACGTCTGCTAACCAAAGGCTTGGCAGTTGGAATCCACCAGGGGCTCCTTGGAAACTCTGTGCGGCAGTTATACTCTGTTCTATAGGGTCGCTATGAGTCGGAATCGACTCAACGGCACTGGGTTTGGTTTTGGTTTTGGTTAAGTTCATGTATTTATGGATCCAAAGACTAAGTGCAGTTTCTGCATTCATTCCTAGGTGCACTTTCCCTGAATTAAACTGTGAGCCAGTACTTGAAAGTTTTAAAACAAAGCTCACATTTCTCCTTCTTGCTGATGATCTACTCTATAGGGCATCGTTTTCAAAACAGGGTACCCCACAGTTCGCAGCCTCGTTGTTGCTCGTTGCCGTGGAATAGATTCCAGCTCATGGAGACCTCATGTGTGCAAAGTAGAATTGCTCCACAGAGTTTTCAAGGCTGTGAACTTTCAGAAGCAGGTCACCGATTGTACTTCTTGAGGGGCCTCTGAACTGCCAACCTTTCGGTCAGTTGTCCAGCACTTAACTATTTGCCCACTCGGGATTTCCTCTCAGGCTTAGCTATAAATCAAAATCATCTCAAGAGCTTTAAAATCATACTAAAGCTTGAACCTCAGTTAAATCCTACTCTTTGGGGACAGGACCTGAAAATCTGCATTTTTCAGTGCTCCCCAAGAACCAGGGATTGACACAATTAGGATGTGCTGGGGCCAGTAATCCTCCTCAATGATCTTGGCAAGTATTTGGGGGACTTATGTAGGGTAGTGGTCCTCAACTTTGACTGCTTATCAGAGTCTCCCAGGGAGCCTTTAAATATTCTGATGGTCAAGTCACACCTCAGAATCAGGATTCTCTGAGGGTGGGGCCCAAAAATCAGCACTAAAAAAAAAAAATCACCCTGATGTGCAGCCAAGGACTCGCATCACAGCTTTAGCGGCTAGTTATCTACATTAAAGGCCCAGATGGCATGGTGTTTCAATGGGCCATCCACCAGCAGCACCTTAGCCTTGATAATTTTAATTCACCTTTTTCTCAAACTCCCAGCCTTTGCACTTAGTATCAGGTATGTGAAGTTGGTGCTGATATCCAAAAATCTTTCCATTTTGTTCATCTCCCGCTCCTTGCACATATCCATGTCCATTTAAGAGAAATGTTGCATGACTCGCCCCTCTGTCCTGCAAAATCATTCCTACAGTTGAATGATTCATCCCATATGCACGTGCAACATCTGTCATTCTCTCACCACTTTCAATTTCATTATCGCCACTTCCTTTTCTCTCTTATTAGCACTTTCAACACTGTCACTTCTTTTGCCCTTACGGACAATATGGCGCTAATGGTGTTCATAAAGCACGTTAAGCCTAGGCACAAACTCAGACAGAGGCTAAGGAACCACAGGGTGGCTGAAATAAAACCAGAACCCCATGACCTCTGCCATGCCCTGGAAGGTAGCTCCGTTTATGTCTATAAAAGTTCATAATGAAATTACTAAAGTAGAGGAGCTTGGCGCTACCATTTGATTACAGGTAGCATCTCAAGAAGTGAAGCTCAGAAGGTGATTCTTAATTCCCAAAACACACTTTTGATTAACGCCAAAGATCTTCACGGTTGAGAAGAAATAATCTTGTACAGTTCAGTTCTAAACGTCTGAATAAGTAAATCTTCTTACACAGGATATAAATGAAAAACATTCTGCACTGAAAGCAAAATGCTTTTTGTCTACAATATTTAAATGCAAAAGAAGCAGCGTTAAGTGTGAAGATATTCTCTCAACGGGCAAATCAGGTGTTGATTAAAGCTTCCCTAAAACATACACTACTCTGACTACTAATGAATTGCTGCCAAAATGAATCCACATCTTCACCCTACAAACCACCCTCCTCCCACACACTACATCAACAAAAAAGCTCACAGTACTAAGAAAAAACATTTGTTTATCTGATAAACTACTTGCTGTACTAGGTAAGACTTTGTTCATTACTTTGTTTCCCTCACTGCCATCTCAGATTACTTCTGAAAATCATCAGTGGAAAAACCACAGACAATGAATTCATTCAGAGTCCAGATGAAAAAAGCAAATCTGATTTTCCTACAAATCAAAGGGTAAAATTTAACAATAATTTACTCCAGTAATTTTTATGGGAAAGTCAAGTTTATTGACTTTTAAAATAAGGTCTCTACTAATGTCCTAAATTAATTCCAATCCTGTACCTAATAACTGGTACTTTGGAAGGGATTTTAGTATAATATTTAAAAGTTAATTAAAAACAATGCAAGCACTCATGTCAGTCAAGCATGACCTCTGCTCTACAACACATTTAAATGCATGTCACCTTGACCTGTAACACAGCAGTGTAAAAAATTTTGGTCAATATAAATCAAATGTACACTAATTTATTCAGCAGGTTTCCTGGTATCTGAATCAACATTAGAAATCTAACCAGTATTTGTTATTCTATTATTGACAAAAGGAAGCATATTTAAATGATAACAAGTACTCATGGGTGTCATTTGGAAGTTAAATTGTTCCCCAAGGACAGCCTCTGTAAACATCTACATTTAAAGGTCATTTACCACCAAATTATGAACAACTGTTGCATTTATTAGCACAGGCTCAATAGTTTGGAAGCTACAGTCATCAATTTTTACTGACAATGAGATCTAATTGTTCAGTGATAATGAACAAGGAAAACAAACCTTTTCTATAAACTTTCATTCCCTGCTCTATGGTCACTTTTTAAAATGGGGATGCAAACTTTCCTTAGGTATGCATGTGAAGAAAAACCTTCCAACTGCAGGAAAGACTAAACATATTTTAAAATAAGCATCAGATAAGAGAAAATAAAAGCTTGTATTCTCATGATATGTTCATCTGATATAAAGCCAAAGGGAGAAACACAGTACAACATTTATTTATAAATGAAAAGTATATTTCACTTCTAGAAAACCAAAACCAAACCTGTTGCCACAGAGTCGATTCGGACTCATAGCGACCCTATAGGACAGAGTAGAACTTCCCCATAGGGTTTCCAAGGAGCAGCTGGTGGATTCGAACTGCTGACCTTTTTGGTTAGCATGCCATAGCTCCCAAGGACTGCGCCGCCAGAAGGGGGTTAAAATCAACTTCTTTCACCCTCAAAGAAAAGAAGCCCTCATTTTAAAATAGTCTACCTCCTCCTCCGTCTTCCAACATGTAGTCTTAAAGTACAACACTTGCCATCAGCAAGGATGGGAGAGGAGTTCAGGGTGACAGGCACAGTACCGGGTGATGCTGTATATGCTCAGTTTGTAGAGAACTTTTCTTCCAAAAACATACAAAGGTTTTTAGATTTGGAATGAATGAAATATTCATTGAGTAAAAAAGAAGACTACTTGCATGCAGGAACTTGAAGTCAAAATCCCTACGCAGCCACTTACTAGCATGTGACTTACCCTGACTATAGGTGGTTCCTCATTTTAAACTGATGGGCAAAACAGTAGCCACCTTACTGGGGTTTACTGTGAGGATTAAATGTAATAATGCAGTCAAGTGCTCAACACTTATGGCACATAATAAGGTCTGTTAGCTGTTGTTATGATCATTATAATTAATGACAGGTACACAGAAGAAAGGGTCTTTGATTTAAAACATCACCTGAAATTAGTGGCGATGCGTACACAACATGGTGAACATAAGTGATGTCACTGAATTGTACGAGTAAAAAATGGTCGAATTGGCAAATGTTTTGTTATATATATGTCAGTAAAAATTTTAAAAATAAATCATCTGGAAGAGTTTCTTCTCCAATCCAAGACAACAGATGGGAAGGAAAATGAGAAGATATTCATGCGGGGACACTTTTCCAGTCAGTATGCATAGATCTACTATATTCTTTTACGCAACTGAACAGAATGTTGATGTGGCAACAGTTATTTCATAGCCCCTCTTGACGGACATCTCGATTAGGTGTTCATGCCCACCACTTTATCCAAACTCTGTCAAGAACACCAGTGACATCGCCAGTGCTAAGTCCCATGGTCAACTCTCAGTCCTCATCGTTCTTTCCTATTAGCGGCATCAGATACTGATGAGCACTTCCTCTTCCCAGAAATACTGTCTTCACTTGGCTTCAGGATACCACTATTCTAGGTTTTCTTCCTATCTCCTGGCCACTCCTTCTCTGTCACCTTTGTTGGTTTCATATCTTTTTCTCAATCTCTAAACATTGGAGTATCCCAGGGGTCTGGCCTCAGGCAACTACTGTGCTGTGCAATACCAGGCTCATGATCTCATGCAGTCTCATGGCTTTAAATACTATTTATGTGCAGATTATGAAATTTTTAACTCAAGCCTGGGAAACCCCCTACCCTAAGCTCCAGAATCATATATATAACTGCCCATTTGACATGTCCATTTGGGTGGCCATAAAGCACTTCAAACTAAGCATGTCCAAAAAAAGGACTCTGATCATTCCCCCAAATCTGTTTTACCCACAATTTCCCACACCTCAGTAAAGGGTGCCATCATCCTTCCATTTGCTCAGGATAAAAACCTTGACATCATCTTTGCTGCTCTCTTCTTCTCACACCCCAAATCCAATCCATCAGTGACACCTATTGGTTCCACCATAAAAATTTATCCAGATTCCAACCATTTTCAATCACTTCCACCTAGGGTCCTAGGGTATATTGTCAAAAAAAGAAAAAGATAAGGTAAAATAGAAATAAAATGTGTTTAAAAAAATAAATAAAAGAAAAAAATTTTTTTTTTTTTTTGTTTAGTATACCACTATTTATCTAAGAAAAGGAATAGGGTCACAAATATATTTGTATTTGTATGCTGTTTTAAATGGGAGGATAAACTAACTTTTTTTTAAAGTGGTACTCAATATGTAGAGAAAATAGGTTGAGGGGGACATGAATAGAAGCCAGATTTCACTGAAAAAGCCTGATATCATATATTGTTTTGGGGATTATGTACATATTTTGTACAAAACTAAAGCTAAATGATTTTTTTAATCCTTAAAAATACAAAATAAAATGAAAGTGGGTATTATGAACAGAGAAGAACCAATCTAAGAGATTTTTAAACAGTCATTTGATAGCCATTTCTAATGATAGGTAAAAAAACAAAAGAACTATTCAAAAAAAAGTTTTAAACTGTATTCAGTAATCATGTTTTTGATGGCAGCATAGAATGGGATTATAATTAAAACACATTTGTGTATACAATGTGGAATAAAATAAATTCTATCATTCTCAACATCAAAAGAACAAAGATTCTCAGCATGGAAGAATGAAGATGGAAGAGACTAAGGAAAAAAATCTCGTTATTCTGAATTTGTCAAATCCTAGCTTTGACCACTGAAAAGATCTAGAAACCTTCACAAACCCAGTGGCAGTGGATATACCTTGCGCCCAGATTGTGGTCTCTAAATATCATTTCCCACTAAAAGGAACTGAGTATTCTTAGAGAAATGGCTAAGTCCAGATCTAGGCAGGGAGTATGAAAGATGTACCAGGAATATCTTGTTATTCTAGAAAGGAAGTTATTAAAGACTACAAATGTTGTCTCAACGACACAGCACCCAGCTTGAAAAGGCCAAACTTGAAAATGGTCAAAGATGGGACAAAGAGTATATAAAAATGATAAACTCAATGAACTGAAATACATCAAATTATGCTAATATCCGTTAAGTTCACAATGATACTAATTTTTTAAAGAAAGCCTAGGTGATCACCTTTAGCTTATAATCATCTTTGGAGAAAACCAACTCATCAAACTGAAACCTAAAAAAAATCAAATACGTATCCTCCCTTTCCTATAAAAACTATAAAAAAGAAGCCCTGGTGGCACAGTAGTTAAGCTCTCATCTGTTAACCGAAAAATTGGTGGTTCAAAACCACCAACCGCCCTGAGGGAGCTAGATGCGACAGTTGGCTTCCATAAAGATTTATGGCCTTGGAAATCCTATGGGACAGTTCCACTATAAAAACTACACCTCAGAGTAACTAAACAGTTTATGAGGCTAAGTTTCTCTGTATAGATGTATTTCAGCTAATAAATGAAGAAGGAATGATAAAATTTGAATATCACCATTTAGCAACTTCTAATGAAATAACCGATCTAGGTAATATTCTTTAATGGCTGTTAACATCACAGAAAGGTTGACAGTTCAAATATACCCAGTGGTGGCACAGAAGAAAGACCTGGTGATCTGCGTCTGTGTAAGACATCAGCCATTGAAAACCCTGTGGAGTAAAGTTCTACTCTGACACCCGTGGGATCGCCATGTGTCGGAACTGACTCCGTGGCAACGGGTTTAGCATCACAAAAAGAGAGTCAAAAAGACATATTACAGACACACACCTAAGAAGCAGTCTTGCCAAAAAAAAAAAAAAAAGAAAATCAAATCTGAAACTGATCGAGCCTCTTGCCCTTTTCAAGAAAGTGTTAATAATGTCGCAAGGATGCAATCAGCAAAATCCAGTGTGGGAAACTCTACAGGACAAATGTCACAGTGTACACAACAAAATAATTGCGTAAGGAAAAAAAGGGAGAGGCAGAAAACATAGATTAAAAGATATTTAGGAAACATATTAAGCAATCACATTATACGGGCCCAGTTTCAATCCCAAGTTAAACAAATTTTTTTTAAAAAAAAAAGAAGCACATGCTTGGGACAATTACAGAAATGTAAAAATGGATTGATATTTGTGATATTAGTAAGTTACTGTTCATTTTTTAAGTGGGGTGTGATAATGATGTTGCAGTTATATTTTAAAAAGACAGCCTCTGTCTTTTAGACATACAAACTGAAATATTCACAGATATAGCTAAGATGCGCTTCAAAATAAAACAAGAGCCCTAATATCAGGAACAAGACAAGGATGCCTACTGTACTGGAAGTTCTAGCCAGAGCAACATGATTTCTCTGTTTGCAGACAACATGATCCTGTATGCAGAAGATACCAAAGCATCCACAAGAAAGCTATTACAGCTAATAATTGAATTCAGCTAAGGGGCAGGGTACAAGATCAACACACAAAAATCAGTTATGTTTATATACACTAGTCATGAACAACCTAAGGAGCCCTGGTGGTTCAATGGTTAAGTGCTCAGCTTTTAACTGACAGGTTGGCGATTCGAACCCAACATCTGCTCTAGAGGAGTAAGATGCAGCAGTCTGCTTCCGTAAAAATTTGCAGCCTTAGAAATCCTGTGGGGGCAGTTCTGCCCTGTCCTATAGGGTTAGTATGAGTCCGAATCAACTTGACAGCAATGAGTTTGGTTTTAATGAACAATCTGAAAAGGAAATCAAAGAAAACTGATTACAATAGCTTCTAAAAGAATAAAATACCTAGAAGTAAATTTAACCAGGGAGGTAAAAGACTCGTACACCGAAAACTATTTTTAAAAAATTGCTGAAAGAAATTATAGAAGAACTAAATACATGCAAAGGCATCCTGGGTCCGTGTACTGGAAAACTTAATATTGCGAAGATATTGGTACTACACAAGGCAATCAACAGACTCAAACACAAACCCTATCTAAATTCCAACAGCTTTTTTGCAGAAACGAAAAAGCTGTTCTTCAAATTCATATTAAACTGCAAGGGGCCCTGAATAGCCAAAGCAATCTTGAAAAACAACAAAGTAGGTGAACTAACACTTCCCAGTTTCGAGTTGGAATCGACTAGATAGCAGCAGGTTTGGTTTGGTTTCTTATAAATATACAATAATCAAAACAGTATGGTACTGATATAAGGATAGATGTACAGACCAATGGAATAGAATTAAAAGTTCAGAAATAAGCCCATACATCTATGACCAACTGATTTTCGACAAGGATGCCAAGTCCATTCAATGGAGAAAGAAGAGTCTCTTCAATAAATGTTACTGGGACAACTGAATTTCCACATGCAAAAGAATGAAGCAGGACCCGTACCTCAAACCATACACAAAAATTAACTCATACTGCATCAGTGACCTAATATAAATATTAAAACTAAAAAATTCTTAAAAGAATACATAAACAAGACAAAACAAAAAAAACCCATTGCCGTCAAGCTGATTCTGACTCACAGAGACCCTACAGGGCAGAGTAGAACTGCCCCATAGAGTTTCCAAGGAGCGGCTAGTGATTCGAACTGCAGACCTTTTGGTTAGCACCTGAGCTCTTAACCACTATGCCACCAGGGCTCCTATGAAAAAAAAAAAACCCGTTGCCATCGAGTGGATTCCGACTCTCAGAGACCCTATAGAACAGGATAGAACTGCCCCACATGGCTTCCAAGGAGTGCCTGGTGGAATCAAACTGCCAACCTTTTGGTAAGCAGCCGTGGCTCTTAACCACTATATCACCAGGTTTTCCAGGGCTCCAACAGGGGTAGGAAAATCTTCAAAACCTTGATTTTAACAATGGATTCTTACATATGGCACCAAAGCATGAGCAACAAAAGAAAAAAAATAGATAAACTGGACTTCATCAAAACTAAAAATTTTTGTGCATCAAAGGACTTTATCAAGAAAGTAAGGATACATGGCAGATGAGAGAAAATACTTGGGAACTATAAGGGTTTAATGTGCAGAATATATAAACAACTCTTACAATTCAACAACAAAAAAATCAACCCAATTTAAAAAATGGGTAAAGGACTTATATAGACATTTTTCCAAATATAATATAAAAATGGCCTATAAACATGTGATAAGATGTCATTGTTTTTGGTAGTGATGGTTGCCTTTGAGGGGACTCACATCATTAGGGAAATGCAAATCAAAGCCACAATAATGGGCAAAGGACCTGAATAGGCATTTCACCAAAGAGGACATTTAAATGCCTACCAGACACATGAAAAGATTCACAGCATCATTAGCCTTCAAAGAGATGGAAATCAAAACCACAATGAGATAACATTTCACTCCCACTAGGATGGCTAAGACAAAAAACAAATACAGAAAATAACTGGTGGCGAGGATCTGCATAAATTGGAACTCTTATCCACTGTAGCAGGAATGCAAAATGGTACAGCTGTTGTGAAAAACAGTGTGGCAGTTTCACAAAAAACTAAAACTAGAAATACCATATGACCCAGCAATTCCACTTCTAGGTATATAACCAAAAGACTTGAAAGCAGAGACTCACAAAGAGACTTGTACACCAATGTTCACTACTGCAGCACTATTCACGATAGCCAAAAGGTGGAAACAACCTAAACGCCCATCAACAGATGAATGGATAAACAAAATGTGGTGCATATATACAGTGGACTATTATTCAGCCACTAGGAGAAATGAAGACTTGATACATGCTACAGTATGGATGGAGACTGAAGACATCATGCCGAGTGAAATATGCCATTCATAAAAGGACAAATATTTATGACATCACTTATATAAAAAGACAAGAAAAGGCAAATGTACAGAGACCAAAGTTTATTAATGGTTACCAGGGGTGGGAGGAGAGAGGAAAAGGGAGGCTAATGGTGACGGAAAAATTGTATTAAGGATAGGGTTGCACTGGCGGTTACTGTGATTGCTGTTAATAAGCTGTATACCTGGAAAAAGTTGTGTGATAGATATGTTTACAACAACTAAAAAAAGAGTAGATGCTGAGGCTGGTTATTTACAACCAAACACCACAGGGGATTAGATTCCTTGGTTTGGAGGTTTAGGGTTATGGTTTCATGGGACATTCCAGTTAACTGCGTACAGTCTGGGGTCTTAAAAGCTTACAAGCAGCCATCCAAGGCAAAACAGTTGGTCTCTATTCACCTGCAGCAACAGAGGAAGAAGAGGAGTCAGGGATAGGAGGAGGATATGGAATGTGTAGCTAACTGCCTCCATGAACAATTGCCTCCTTTGCCATGAGATCAGAAGAACTGAATGATACCTGGCTACCACCACTGAACATTTAGATCAAAGATTCCATAGAAGAATCCTGATTCAGACCTTCTAGAGCCATGGAGGGTGGGTGAACCCCTGAAACTACTGGCCTGAGATAATCTTTAAACCTTAAACCAAAAATACCCCCCGAAGTCATCTTAAAACCAAACAACAGTTTAACTTAACTAGTAGCAAAGTTCTGCCTTGAGCATTAAGGTCTGTTAAGAGCTATATGAGATAAAATTGACAACAGTAACTCAAAAGATTAGATAGTGGGCAGTGAGTTTATGTTAATGAGGGAGGAACGACTCAGAAAAGGAGGGTGAGAACAGTTGTAAAACACAAAGAGTATAATCGATGTCACTAAACTTTACATGTAGAAACTCTTGAATTGGTATATATTTTGCTGTGTTTATTCTCAACAACAACAAATAATAAAATTTAGAAAAAAGTAAACTGAGGAAAAAAGGCAATAATGAAAACTGAAAAAAAAAATAAGGTATTTGACTTACATCAGAACCAACTTAAAACAGAGTCATCAGAAAAGAACCCTGACTTAAGTCGGCGGACTACCAGTGCTGCAAAGTGTTTACAAAAAGTTTATTTTATATAACATAAATATTCTCCTGGGCTTTGTTTATATTGTCAATTTACTTTAAAGCTCTTTAATTAAAAAAAAAAGGTTCAAGGCAATCCCTAAAGGAAATAAAAATAATAATCACAAACATAATTAGATAGAAACACTATTTCTGGCACTTGGCAGGGGTTACTCATTTAATCCTCAAGCCAACTCCATAGTTTTATCCTCTTTTGCCCATGAGAAAAAAACAAGGTACACGGAGGTAAAGTAGCTTGCCCAAAATCAGACTCTGGGTTAAACACTGGGGGCAAGACTTGAAGGCAGACAGTATGAGTCTGCAGCTCCCACCATAAACTGGTGGGATATTGATAAATAAGCTTTTGCTGTATGGCAAAATTACCCAAGAGGCAACTGAAATAACCAAAACTTGATGTTATCTGCACAGATTCATCTACCCTTTCCTCATTTCTTAGACACAGTGTGCTATAAATTTGGACAACTAATTTAGTATCAGAACAAAGCACCACAGGCAAAACCAACTGCAAAGGGGTATTCCAGATTGGATCCTGGAAAAGAAAACAGACATTAGCGCAAAAACTGGTGAAATCAAAATAAACTCTGTGGTTTAGTTAATAGTAATATACCGACACTGTTTTCTTATTCTGACAAATTTACTACCAAATATACAGCTGGAGCTCTGGTGGCCTGGTGGTTAAGAGCTCAGCTGCTAACCAAAAGGTCTGCAGTTCGAATCCACCAGCCACTCCTTGGAAATCCTAAGGGGCAGTTCAACTCTGTCCTAGGTCGCTATGAGTTAGAATCAACTCCACAGCAATGGGTATGCTACGGTAATGTAAGATGTTAACAACAGGGGGAACTGGGTGAAGAGTATACAGGAACTCTCTGTACTAACTTTGCAACTTTTCTGCAAATTTAAAGTTACTTCAAAATAAAATGTTTATTAATAAAAAAATATAAGAAAACAACTACCTAAAAACAAATTAAAATACATGTCCAGCTCAATGAAAACAAATTTACATCTGTCCTCAAATTTTGAGCAACGTATTTCCAAAATTCAATTCTCTTATACCTACTTTGATTTTTATATGAATGTAGCATTCTCACTTTGTCAATATACAAAAATGTTTTCAAATTGTATTTCTTGTCCTTAAGGGCAAGAAGCCTATCTTACACATGCTTGACTTAACCATTCCACAAATATTTAATGTGCACTCATGCTATGAGCTTACCATGAATAAGGCACTATGCCAGATATGTCTTTCTTACACAAAGGCCTCCTTCACCATCCATGCTTACAATGGATGACTGAAAGAGGCTGTTGTGGACACTGTGGTCTTGCTGACATCCTCTGCCCTTTTCCTACTGTGGTGCCCACATGGTTGGGTGGCAGTAATGGACTGATCCCATCCCAGCTCCAGAGAGGCCCCATGATTATTTCCACCCATCTGGTTAATATCCCCCTTACTATGGTGATTGGTTCAGGTAACCCTGGCCTTAGCCAGTTGGCACACAGGATTCCCCTGGCAACAGGTTTGGTTGAGAAACAGGAATGTAATTTGGGGTTAAATGAGATATGAATGAAGGAGTATCTGCTCAGGGTTTATGAGGAAAAAAATGCTTTTACCCTTAAAAAATGCTCTCTCTTCCTCTGGATGTTATAGTACACCAAAAAAAAAAAAAAGTCTGCAACTGCTATAGCCATTTTGTCACCAGGTAGGAAGCTACTTTGAGGAGGAAAGCAAACAAAGAGAAGAGAGCAACTCTCAGGTGGCCAGGCTCCCTCAGTCAATCTCTCAGAGCCTCAGTTCTTGAAAATATAAAATGACAACGATTCCTGCAAATCACTGTTAATTCAGAGGCAATATTTACATTGTGGTTGTGTGAAAAACAATCACAACAACTGGCTTTAGATGATACTAACAAACTATTGTTAATTCTGTGGCAGTATTTCCGTTTTGGTTATATAAAGCAACGTCTTTATCTGTCAGATAGTCACACTGAGACATTTACAGATGAAATTATGTCTTGAATTTGCTTTAAAATACTCTGGGGGCGGTGGGGGGAAGGGGAGATGGGAGGTAGTGTGAGATGGTGAATGAAACAAGAAATGTAAAATACTGAAGGTGAGTGATGGGAAAATGGTGGTTCATTATATTGTTCTATTTTTGTATTTTAATCTATAAAAATTTAAAACAATAATTCCTGCATATATCACAGTATTATAATCACGTATGATCACGTACTGAAAAGCATGATACATTTCTAAGTGTGTATCAGATAAAATAGTGATAGATTCCAGATCCAAGAAAAACATATATTTGTATAAGCAAAACACACCCATTCACAGACATAATGTTAAAATTCGACTTGAGAAACTAATTCAATGGCTCAATTTTTACAGCAGTGAAAACTGAAGTCTAATATATATTCAAACTTTTGTGTTGTTATCTAAGTAATAACTCTAGTTTTGTTGTTTTTACCAACGATGTATCTAAAAATAAATAATACCATACACACACATATATATACATATACATACGTGTATACTGAAAGTGGAGCCCTGGTGACGCAGTGGCTAAGGGTTGTGGCTGCTGCTAACCAAGAGATCAGTCTGACTCCACCAGCTGCTCCTTGGAAACCCTATGGGGCAGTTCTACTCTGTCCTATAGGATCACTATGAGTCAGAATTGACTCGATGGCAACGGGTTTGGGGTTTTTTTGTTTTTATACTGAAAGTAGGATGGATTATAGTTCAATTTCCTTGCCTTTTGCTCACCCTTTACCTACTGCAATCAGGCTTCAGCCAACACCCCTCCAGACCCAGAACCTGCTGACAGATCTAATGGGCTGTTCTCCATGTCCACCTCACAACCAACCACTGAGCAGCCTCTGGCTCATTCCTTCTTTAGAAGCATCTCTTTCAGCTTTGACATCCCTGGTTTTTCTTCTCCCTCTCAATGCTCTGCTGGGACTTCTTTGCTCAACCAAGTTCTAGGTCTTTACTCTCAACTCTCTCCCTTATTCCTCACTTGGCACGCTCTTCCTGGGGAATGGCATCAGTGTTCATGCTTTTTTGTCTTTTATGCTAATGGCTCTTAGAGCCCTGTTTCTAGCCCAAACTTCTATCTACCCTGAACTCCACAATTAAGTGCTACACCCATCACTGAAAATCCAAGAGGTCCCACAGTGAAATTTCTCGTGCTGAAACCTGCTCCAGTTCTAATTTGGTTCCTGGCACCCATATCCACAGGAGTCATCCTGGCCACCTCCCATCAGGCCCTGGAGATTGTTTTCATGTCTAAGACTAGTGCCTTAGTTCAGGCCCTCATCCTCTTCTTCCTAGCCAAGTGTCTCTTAACTGAGTAATGCTCCAAGATGCATCCTTCTAAAATGCAAAGCAATCATGTTACTTCCTTCCTTAAAAACTTTCTCGTGACTTCCCACTGTTTAAGGTTAAAGTTTATACTCCCTTCTATGGCTCTCAAGGCTATAAGCTGGTCTCTGCCCACCTCTTCTCTTCCTAGTATCACTCTGCACAATCCCTGCTAAACCCCCCCACCCCCCCACCCCCCCAAAAAAATCCTATAGGACAGAGTAGAACTGCCCCATAGGGTTTCCTAAACTGTAATCTTTACGGAAACAAACCGCCACGTCTTTTACCAGTGGAGCTGCTGGTGGGTTCAAACCTTTTGATTAGCAGCCAAACGCTTAACCACTACACCACCAAGGCTCGTTCAATCCCCGCTACTTACTCTAAACTCCAGTCTATACCCCCAACCCACCCAGCCCACTGCTCTGTTTCATGCTTCAGGATCTCTGCTTTTCAGCTGTTTTTCTCCTCCTATTCGACAGTGTCACTGTGAGTCAGAACTGACTCAGTGGCAATGGGTTTAGGTTTTTCTTTTGTTTATCTGAAAATTCACTCACTCATTATTTATTCAACAAATGTGCTGAATTCTTACTGTATGACAGCTCCTGACTAGGCTACAGCAATGGCGATGGATACTGTCCCTGGCCTCATAACCTCCCCAGGAGAGAACTTATGAGCTCATCTGTATTTTGTTACAAAGTATTCCCCTTTCTTCATGACAGGGATGTGCCATACTCCATCGTAAACTAAACTGATTGAGAAGTGCCCCCTCTTTTTTGTAGTGGTTCTAGGCATTTAAAATGCCTTTCCCCTGCATTTCCTCTTTCTAGAATGCACAATCCCAGCCAAACATCTAAATCAGATATCAAAAGTCAGCCTTCCTAAGAACCTCTACCACCCCATCACTCATGCCTCCCTAAAGCCAAGCGGAACTGACTCCTCCTTCCCTCAAGCCCCCAGGGTCCAGGGCTCCTATCAGGGCACCCTATTCCTTCCCTACCTTGCTCCACACCCCTCCTGGCCAGGCTGAGAACCTCGAAGGACAAAAGCGATATCCTCTCATCTCTCAATTTCACACCCAACACAGTGCAGGCGCACAGTAAATGCTTAAAAGTTAAAACGTCAAAAAATCACTCTGTAAAGGTAATTTACTCTTGACATTGAGCATAAATTAGTATGAACTTTTTGAAGAGCAACTGAGCAATACCTATCAAAATGTTTAAAGAACCGGCAGTACCACTTCCAGTTAACACCCTACAGACATCCTAGTAGCAGGTATAAACATGCATGTATAAGAATGTCTATTTCAACATTAGATACAGTTACCAAAAATTACAATTGTCAACGGCCATCGACAGGATCTCAGTAACTAAATTATGGTTCATCCATAGTGTGGAACATCCCTTTGCTAGTAATTAGGGAAAGGCAGCACACCTATCCATACTGACACCAAACCAAAACCAAATCCACTGCCGTCGAGTCGATTCCAACTCATAGCACTTAAGGACTACACCACCAGAGTTCCCTGCAGATAGGTGTCTACTTCAAAGTGATTATTTCTGCAGGTAATTAACTTTCAGCTTGGATTACTGAGATCACCTTTTTCTTTTCTCTGAAGACCAATGCTCCTAACAAAGGACCTTTTTATCTTCAGATCCTAGAGGAAGGTCCCAAAGATAGCCCTCCAGGACTGCAGAGATGCTGATGGGAGAGACGAGACACCTGGATGAAAGCCAGTCAAGGTCTTAGGTCTAACAGGCTTGGACAAAACTTCTAAGGAAAAACCTTGATCAGGTTCAAGTTGAAAAAAAATTTTTTTAAGAAGATAATGTTTAACCATACATTAGTGCACTGATTGTTGTTGTCTTTGCTAGGTGCACTCGCAGCAACCCCATGTGACAGAGTAGAACTGGCCCACTGGGTTTTCTTGGCTGTAGCACTGGGTGGGTGGGTTAATCTTTACTGAAGCCGATCACCAAGTCTTTCTCCCAGAGTCACTGGGTGGGTTGGAACTGCCAACCTTTCAGTAAGCAGTTGAACACTTAACCCTTGTGCCACCAGGGCTCCTTTAAGGCACTGCAAAGGATTATGAATATAAATAAGTGCCACTTTTGAGCTCAGTCCCCTCCTGGTTGCAGTTTCCTCCTGAAGAAAGGCACTTTGAGTTCCTTTTTTGGGACACTTGGATCCAGCAGTCCACTTGATTCCAACAACCCACACACTTCTTGGATTTTTTTTTTAAATCACTGTTAATTCTAAATCTTCCTTTGAATTGATGATTAGTCATCATTATGAAAACCCAAAGATCCAGATCATTACCAAATACTAATAATATTTAGAGGAGAGGAGAGAGATTAAATACTTCCCTGCCAAATTAATGTAACTGTGTTTAACATGTATGTGGATCAGCAGTGAATACAATAATCCTTTCAGACTGGCCTGTGCAATCCTTCCCAAACTCTACCTGTTCTTTAACAACTGGAAATAAATTCTTCCAAGGTCTACTCAGCTTGAGGCATTTCTCTCTCTAGCAATGACTATCTAGATAAGCCAAAAAAACCAAACCCATTGCCGTCCAGTCGATTTCGACTCATAGCGACCCTATACAAATATGTTTAAATTCTCTGGGAAATCCTGCTTCTACAACTCTATCTACTAAACTTGTGACCCAAAGGTCCCAGGCCCGAGTCTCCGCCCTCCCCGCCACTTCCATTCTTTGAAAGCAGTGACCCTGTTTTACATTTCTTGGTGACCACAGGCTTTGGTATGGAACAGGTGCTTAACAAATACCTGATTTTGCCATCTAGTAACACTGCAGAACTAGAAAAAAATAAAAAAAACTTTGGAACCCATCTAAAACGAACACACTCGTTTACTTTGGCTAAAAAGCAGCTACCAATGCTCATTTTTTAAAATTAACATATTTTCCATCTGTATGAATGCTACGGAACTTGGAAGCCGACGTGAACCTGCCGGGAGGCCACTTCTTTCTGGCTGGGCAGGGGCAGCAGCTGCGCCAGAAACGAACGCAGCCCATCCTGGCTCCAGAGGGCGGGCGGCGCGGAGAGACCGAGCGCCGAGTCCAGGGACTCGGCTCCCGGCGCTCCAGTCCCGAGGCCTGGACGGGGCCGGGGAAGGGCAGAAGGGAAAGGCCCAGCCCGGGGGCGAGGAGGGGCAGCCCGCAGCCGCTCCAGGTCCGGGCGCCCGCAGCCGCCGGGCCAGGGAGGGGGCGCGCGTTTCCTTGACAACCGCGCCTAGGCGCAGCCAGTCCTCTGGGTCGGGGGAGGGGAGCGGAGTGAGGGGCGTCCCAGCGCAGGGGCGGGGGCGCGCGGGGGCCCCTCGGGGCGTAGCAGCCGGGGACCGGCCCTCGGGGCCTCGTGGCGCCACAGGCCGCGCCTACCGTGTATCCCCGCTCCAGGTCACTCTCCTCGTAGCGAAAGGACGGGATGTAGACCTCCATGGCCGCACGAGCCGGCCGGCGGTGGGCGGGCCAGGGGACGGGTGGGGGGCGGGCCCACGGCCGCGGCCGCCGCTCCGCCCGGGCAGGGCCGCCCCGCCCCCCCGCTCTCCGCGTCTCGGCCACGGCCCGCGTGTCAACCGCGCCGCCGCCGCACTCGGGCGGGCCTGGGCCGAGGTGCGAGGGGCCGGGCGCGGAGTGCCCGGGCTCCGAGCCTTACAGGCGGCGGCGGCGATCTGCTGGGCCCTGAGGAGGCGGGGCCTGAAAACCTGTGAGTCTGCAGAAAAGGGGTGTGCGCGCCGCCGCGCTGGGCACAGGGCCGCACCCGGCGCTCCCTGGCCTCCGGGCTCCAGCGGGCGCTTAGTTTGCAATTTGCGAGACACCACCCATAACAGATTGCAAGAAGACAAAGAACAGAAAATCATGGAGCTTCTGGTTTTGTTTCGGTTGGTTGAATTTTCGTTTTTACTCCCCGCTGGCCTTAACGGCAATGAACCCCTCAACTTTTACCAGAACTTTACTGTTTTCCCAAGAGTTGAGGGTCAGCAACTGGGTCTGAGTTACCACTTAAACCTGGTAATGATAATGTAATACAGAGGCCGAAAGCGTGCCGTCCTTGAGCTAAATCCTCTGACTTATTGCTTCTGATGTTAAAATGTTGCCTTTAAGTAACTAAAGAGCGTGGATCCACAATCAACGTCCATGGAAGCAGCAGTCAAGAAATCAAATGATGTATTGCATTGGGCAAATCTGCCACAAAAGACCTCTTTAAAATGTTCAAAAGCAAAGATGTCACTTTAAGGACCAAGGTGCACCTGACCCAAGCCATGGTATTTTCAGCCATCTCATATGCATGTGAAAGCTGGATGATGAATAAGAAAGACTGAAGAAGAATTGTTGCCTTTATTACGGTGTTGTTAATGAATATTGAATATACCATGGACTGAGAAGACCGAACAAGTCTGTCTTGGAAGAGGTACAGCCAGAATGCTCCTTATTTGAACGTGTTATCAGGAGGAACCTGTCCCTGGAGAAGGACATCATGTTTGGTAGAGGATCAGTGAAAAAGAGAAAGACCCTCAACCAGGCGAATTGACACAGTGACTGTAACAATGGGCTTGAACAAAAGGATCGTGAGGATGGCACAGAACCCGGCAGTGTTTTGTTCTATTGTACATAGGGTAGCTATGAGTAGGAACTGACTGGATGGCACCTAACCACAACGAAGGACTTTTTAACTATAAGAGAAAATAGAAGATACAAAAAAGAAGGTGGTGGCCACAATCTGCCCTCCGGCCAGAGGCTAGCTACCAGAAAGTACCTGAAAGATTAAGTGTCCCAGTTGAGAAAACTTTGTTATCAAGTTGTCTTTGTAAAGGTTGAGTTTCTTTCCTAGGTTACAGCACAGGACAGAATGGAAACTTGGAGGTGATTTGTGGGTCAGTGGGTTAAAAATGGAAATCGTGGTGGCTGTAGTGGTTAAGAGCTACAGCTGCTAAACAAAAGGTCGGCAGTTCGAATCCACCAGGCGCTCCTTGGAAAATCTGTGGGCAATTCTACTCTGTCCTATAGGGTTATTATGAGTTGGAATCAACTCCACGGCAATGGGTTTGGTTTTGGGGCTTTTTGGTGGTGAAAAATGACTTCACTCAGCCAGCCAGAAAAAAAGTGACAAGCCAGCAAGTTGCACAGTTTGAGATTTTTGGCCTTTTGACAAACAGCTGTACTTAACTCAGTGTGCCCTGGAGAGGAGGGGACATTTCAACCTGACAAACTCTGGAGTTTGTGAGACAGGACCCTAGGTCATAAAAAAAAAAAAAAAAATTTTTTTTTTCATGGAGGAGAATAATCAGGCCTCTTGTTTTAGAGCTTACCTGATGTGGGCCCTGCAGAGCCCTCTACATTAGCCTCATCTAAGAACCCCTCCTCTTACCCTACCACACGCCTGCAGCTTCTGGATGTGTCCTCTCTCATAACCCCACACTTTAGCATGAGCTGTATCCTGTGGCTGGACTGCCTCTTCCTCTTCTCTTCTACTGGCCAGCACCTCTTGTTGTAACTAACTAATCAGCTCAGTGGCATCTATGCTGCTTGAGTTCAGAGTGCAGTTTGGATATTGTGCGATTTACTCATCTGCCTCACCCACTCAGTTTTAGGGCAAGTACCTTTAAAAAACACACACACACACACACTGTTTATTCCCTGCTTCTGACATAATGCCTGGCACATTTTTCTTTAAAGCCTTATGTTGTCGTTAGGTGCCATCAAGTTGGTTCTGACTCACAGCAACCCTATGTACAACGGAAGGAAACATTGCCCGATCCTGCGCCATCCTCACAATTGTTATGCTTGAGCCCATTCTTGGAGCCACTGTGTCAATCCGTCTTGTTGAGGGTCTTCCCCTTTTTCGCTGACCCTCTACCAAGCATGATGTCCTTCTCCAGGGACTGGTCCCTCCTGATAACATGTCCAGAGTGAGACGAAGTCTTGCCCTTCTCCGTTCTAATGAGCATTCTGGCTGTACTTCTTCCAAAACAGATTTGTTTGTTCTTCTGATAGTCACATGGCATATTCAATACTCATCGCTAACATCATAATTCAGAGGCAAAAAATTCTTCTTCAGTCTTCCTTATTCATTGTCCAGTTTTCACATGCATATGAGGCGATTAAAAACACCATGGCTTGGGTGAGGCACACATTAGTCCTTAAAGTGACATCTTTGCTTTTGAACACTTTAAACAGGTCTTCTGCAGCAGATTTGTCCAGTGCAATGCATTGTTTGATGTCTTGACTGCTGCTTCCATGGGCATTGATTGTGAATCCAAGTAAAATGAAATTCTTTAAAACTAAATAGTCATTACAAAACCAGGGTAGTACAGCAAGCACTATGCCACATACTGTCTTAGTTATTGTCTTAGTTATCTAGTGCTGCTGTAGCAGAAATACCACAAGTGGATGGCTTCAACAAAGAGAAATTTATTTCTTCACAGTAAAGTAGGCTAGAAGCCCAAATTCAGGGTGTCAGGCTCCAGGGGAGGGCTTTCTCTCTCTGTCAGCCTTCTCATCAATCTTCCCCTGCACTAGGAGCTTCTTCACGCAGGAACCCTGGGTCCAAAGGAAACACTGTGCTCCTGGTACTGCTTTCTTAGTGGTATAAGGTCCTCCTGTCTCTCTGCTTGCTTCTTGCTTTTATATCTCAAGAGGTTGCCTCAAGACATAATCCAATCTTGTAGGCTGAGTCCTGCCTCCCTAATGCAACTGCCACCGTTCATCCCTCATTAACATCATAGAGGCAGAATTTACAACATGCAGGAAAACCATACGTACTGGGAATCATGGCCCAGCCCAGTTGATACACACATTTTTGGGAGGATATAATTCAATCCATGACAGTTATCTAGTGCTGCTGTAACAGAAATACTACAAATGGGTAGCTTCACAAACAGAAATTTATTTTCTTATAGTTTAGGAAGCTAGAAGCCTGAATACAAGGTGCTAGCTCTAGGGAAAGGCTTTCTGTCTTTGTCAGCTCTGGAGAAAGGCCCTTGTCTCTTCTGAGCTTCTGATCCTGGGTGATCTTCATGTGGCTTGGCATCTCTCTTCCCCCATCTCTACTTCTTTGGCTTGGTTATTTAATCTCTTTTATATCTCAAAAGAGATTGATTTAAAACACACCCTCCAATAATCCTGCCTCATTAACATAACAAAGACAACCCATTCCTAAATGGGATTATAACCACAGGCATAGAGGTTAGTATTTAGAACACATATTTTTGTGGGACACAATTCAATCCATAACATTCCACGCTTTGGCCCCAAAAAAGTCGTGTCCTTGCCATATGCAAAACATATTCACCCCATCACATCATCCCAAAAGTCTTAAATCAACTCCAAGTCTAAAATCTCATCTTCTGACTCATGTAAATATAGGTGAGACTTTAGGCATATTCCACCCCGGGGCAAAATTCCTTTTCATTTGAGAACCTATGAAATCTAGAATACATTTCCATTACAAATGGAAGAAAATTAAGGGAAAGAAGAGATGACAAGTACCAAGGAACTCCAAAACCATCAGAACAATTTATGTTGAAAATGCACCTTTGTTCTCTGAGACCATCTAGGCAATGGCCCTGCTGTCTAGACTCTGGGTGTTGGCACCTTGACCTTGGGCTTCAGCTCCATCTTCCTGGTCCACTGGGACAGCAACTCTGCTCCCCCTGCCATGGGCAGCCCCATTCTCCTAATCCACCAGCAGGCCTCATTCTTATACGGTCGCTATGGGTCAGAATCGACTTGACGGAAGTGGGTTTGGTTTTTTTGGCTTTGGGCATGGCAACCCTGCCCCCTCATCTTTGGGTGGCAGTGGCTCCATCCCCCGTCACACCTTAATGGCAGTCCCACACTCCAGAACCAAGCTGGTGAAAATCCAATTCTTTGAAACCTAGAAGGCCATGGCTCTACCCTTTGAGATCCTGGAGACTGTGGCCCTACCCTTTGAAACCCAGAAGGCTCTGCTTCCTGTGCTCTTTCCGACAGTTCTGCTGATCTCCAAGATTCTCCAGGGATGGTCCTTTTCTTTTCTTGGAGGACAACAGATGTAGCTCCTTTGGTCTGTTTCCATCAGAAATCCAAGAAGCAGACAACATTCCTTCCTTTTGTTCTTTCTCTGTCTCCTTTAGTCTAAGCTGATGAGTTTTCTGCTGTGGTAGTTGGTTAGAGCCATCAGCCACAGGCTTAATCTCTTTAACAGAAAATACTGTAGCTACATCCCTGGTGAGCATTCTAGGACACGTCCTTAGTTTGTACAACAGAATTTTCCAAATCTTTAAGTTCTGTTTTCATTTTGCACAGTTCATTTTTAAGTCCATCTCTTTCCTCTCACATTTTACTTTAAGTGTCAAGGAGAAACCATGTGGCCCCTTTAAGATCTTGCTTAGAAATCTCATCAACCATATAGCCAAGTTCATCACTTATAAGTTCTACCTTCCACCAAACATTTGAACATAATTCAGACAAATTCTTTGCCACTACGTAAAAGCATCACCCTTCCTCCATTGACCAATCACATGTTCATCACTTTCTTTTAATGCCTCACCAGAAGCACATTTAAAATTCACATTTCTAGCAGCATTCTGTTGTAGCACCATATGTATTCTCTAAGATGACAAAGAATTTCTCTACAGCTTTCCTCACTTCCTTCTGAGTCCTCATCAGAATTGCTTTTGACAGCCGTAATTCTACCAACGGTATATTCAAGGCAATCCAGGCTTTTACTGTTAACCAAAACCAAACCCAGTGACATCGAGTCAATTCTGACTCATAGCAACCCTATAGGACAGAGTAGAACTGCCCCATAGAGTTTCCAAGGAGCGCCTGGTGGATCCGAACTGCTGACCCTTTGGTCAGCAGCTGTAGCACTTAACCACTATGGCACCAGGGTTTCCACTTTTACTATTAGGCACTTCAAAACTCTTTCAGCCTCTGCCCATTACCCAATTCCAAAACCACTTCCATATTTTAGGTGTTTGTTAGAGCTGCGCCCACTCTTCTGGTACCAAGTTCTGTCTTAGTTATCTCGTGCTGCTATTATAGAAATACCGCAAATAGGTGGCTTTAACAAACAGAAATTTATTTTCTCGCAGTTTAGAATACTAGAAGTCTAAATTCAGGATGCCAGCTCTAGGGAAGTCTTTCTTTTTCTGCCAGTTCTGGAGGAAGGTCCTTGTCTCTTTTGAGCTTCTGCTCATGGGTGGTCTTCATGTGGCTTGGTATCTCTCTTCCCTCATTTTTGCTTCTTCAGCTTGCTTATTTAATCTCTCTTATATTTCAAAAGACATTGACTTAAGACACACCCTACACTAATCCTGTCTCATTAACAAAGACTACTCATTCCCAAATGGGAATAGAGGTTAGGATTTATAACACATATAACACATACCTTGTTTCTTCATAACTAGAGTTATGAGGAGTTCCATGAAGAAGTTTTATATGTAATAAGATGCAATAAGACTTAAGGGTCAGAAAGTAGTATTTCTGTTTTTTTATTGTAAAAATAATAATAGCTGTAGTTGATGATGGCTGAAGACCAAAAAAACAACTTCAAGATGAGTGGAAATAGGTTATTAAAGTTCTGGTGAGTAATATAACCCAGGGTCATGTAGTCATGAAATCCTTGAGCCACAAATTGCTGATAAAGCTTTTCATATGCCTTCTATACTAACCCTCCTTGTAAAACAGCTTACCATAACCTCACATATATTTTTGTAATGGCATGGCTCACCCATTTACCCATTGGACTTAAGAGGCAAGAATATGTGGGTTCATGAAGATCTGACAGCTGAACCAAATGAAGCCCATTTGCTGTAGTCCACTAACAAAACAAACAAAAACAACAAAAAACTCATTGCCACTGAGTTGAGTCTGACTCATAGAGACCCTATACAACGGAGTAGAACTTCCCCATAGGGTTTCCAAGGAGTGGTCGATTGATTCAAACTGCCAACCTTTAGGTTAGCAGCTGAACACTTAAGCAGTATGCCACCAGGGCTCCACTCCACTAATAGCTATTTACAACTTACTTTTGCTTGTTAAAAATACATAGAAGCTGTTAATGTGTGGGTGTTTTTTGAGGGTTTATCTGCCCAGCCTAAGTGGTGGTGTTATAATTTCCATTGTTGCGGATGACATAATTGAGGCTCCAGGAGAGTAAGTAACTGTGAAATTAGTAGCTAATATTTACAACAGATAAATTTCTAATCAAGTTGGAGGCACCAAAGCCCGTCTTCCAAAGTAAGGGGAGAAAAAAAGCAGGGACCAAGTAAGGAAATATGGCACGTAGTAAGGGGAGAAAAAAAGCAGGGCCCAAGTAAGGAAATATGGCAAATGTATTACTCTGTTGTTTCCACACATTTTTTAGTCTGACTCTACAGCTGTGACAGGCAAGCTAAATATCTTTTCCTTAGAACGCTAATAAAAATGCATGAAAAATATATATTAAGACATTGAACTGTTAGCATCTGATAATAAAATCAGACGACTTTACATAATAAAAAATAAAATTCTGCTGGATTTTAGTGTATAAAATCCTTACACTAAAAATAGCACATTTACCTACTATTGAGTACAAATATATTTCAATAAACTGAATGATAAACTGCTTTAAGTACCAACTTATATTAGAAGTTTGATCAAAACATGCTAGAATGAATTATGCATTTGACATTCAGTTATAAGAATGACACCCCATGACCAATAAGGTGTATTCCTCAACATTGTCAGATTAGAAAAGAAAAAACAAATGAGTATATCAAAGGCACTGGGTTTTTATATCAAATGCTGAAAAAACATTTAGCAAAACAGTACATCTGTTCCTAATAATCCATAATAGGCTAAAATGCAGGAAACCTCATTAATTTGATGAAAGTTAACTACTATAACCCACAGAAGGTAGCATATTCAGTATCATATGAAGAAGCATCATAATAAAGTCAATGACTTCATCACAACTATTGTTGAGGATTCCGTTGTGTCCCCCCGCCCCCACAACCAAATGTGTGTCAACTTGGCTAGGCCATGATTCCCAGTATTGTGTGATTGTCCACATTTTGGTCATCTGATATGATTTTCCTAAAAAAAAAAAAAAAAGTGTGGTAAATCCTACCTCTATGATGTTAAAGAGGCACGTTTAGAGACAGTTATTTTAATGAGGCAGGACTCAGTCTACAAGATTAGGTTGTGTCTTGAGTCAATCTCTTTTGAGATATAAAAGAAAGAAGTGAACAGAGAGATGGGGGGGGACAACATTACCATCAAGCAAGAAGAACCAGGAGGGTGCACGTCCTTTGGACCTGAGGTCCCTGCACTGGGGAGCTCCTAGATCAGGGGAAGATTGATGACAAGGACCTTCCTCCAGAGCTGACAGGGAGAGAGAGCCTTCCCTGAGCTGGCACCCTGAATTTGGGCTTTTAGCCTAGTAGACTGTGAGAAAATAATTATTTGTTTCTTAAAGTCCTCCACTTGTGGTATTTCTGTTTAAGCAGCACTAGATAACTAAGAGAACTATTGCTTACATTTTGCTGGAGTCCTTAGTCAATGCATTAAGACAAGTAAAAGAAGATATTGAATAGGAAGAGAGAAAAGAAATGTTATTTGCAGATGAAATGATAATCTGAATAGAACAGAATGAATTATAAGTATTAAGCTAATAAAACAGCTTCATAAGACATTAAATCAAAATTCTAAAATCAATAGATTTCATATGTGACTGCTTTCTTATACACCAACAATACCAATTAGAAAATAACATATGGAAAACAAAATTATTTTAACAATGGCATCAAAAACTGTAGCACATCTAAGGATGAGATTAACAAAAAAATAAGACCTATGTAAAGAAAACTACAAAACTTTATTAAAGGACATAAAATAAGACCTAAGGGTTATATTATGGTCCTGGATGGGAAAAATCAATATTTTAAAGATACAGTGCTTTATCAAAACAATTCTTAAAGTTAATACAATGAAAGTCCCAACAAGTTAAAAAAGATGACAGACTGGCTCTAAAATTCTTTTGAAAAATAAATGTGCAACACATACAAAAAGAAGAAAGGGCCAAAATCAAAGAACTATCCCTACAACTTGAACAAATAGAGAGCAACAAAAGAAACCCTCAGGCACTAGAAGAAAGCAAATAATAAAAACTAGAGCAGAATTAAATGAATTAGAGAACAGGAAAACAGTTGAAAGAGTTAATAAGACCAAAAGCTCGTTCTTTGAAAAAATTAACAAAATTGATAAACCATTGGCCAGACCGACAAAAGAAACAGGAGAGGAAGCAAATAACCTGAATAAGAAATGAGATGAGATGAGTTTCAGACCCAACTGAAATTAAAAGAATCATATCAGATTACTACGAAAAATTGTACTCTTAACAAATTTTAAAACCTAGAAGAAAGGGATGAATTCCTAGAAACACACCACCTACCTAAACTATCACAAACAGAGGTAGAACAACTAAATAGACCCATAACAAAAGAAGAGATTGAAAAGATAATCAAAAAATTCCTAACAACAACAAAAAAGCCCTGGCCCTGAGGGCTTCACTGCAGAGTTCTACCAAACTTTCGGAGAACAGTTAACATCACTACTACTAAAGGAACTACTAAAGGAAAAGGATGGAATACTCCCAAACTCATTCTATGAAGCTAGCATATCCCTTATACCAAAACCAGGTAAAGACACCACAAAAAAAGAAAATTACAGACCTATATCCCTCATGAACGTAGATGCAAAAATCCTCAACAAAATTCTAGCCAACAAAATTCAACAACACATCAAAAAGTAATTCACCATGACCAAATGGGATTCATACCAGGTATGCAGGGATGGTTCAACATTAGAAAAATAATTAATGTAATCCATCATATAAATAAAACAAAAGACAAGAACCACATGATTTTATCAATTGATGCAGAAAAGGCATTTGATAACTTCAAAACCATTCATAATAAAAACTCTCAGCAAAATAGGAATACAAGAAAAATTCCTCAACATAATAAAGGGCATTTATACAAAGCCAACAGCCAGCATTACCCTAAATGGGGAGAGCCTGAAAGCATTCCCCTTGAGAACGGGAACCAGACAAGAATGCCCTTTATCACCACTCTTATTCAACATTGTGCTGAAGGACCTAGCCAGAGCAATTAGGCTAGATAAAGAAATAAAGGGCAACAAGATTGGCAAGGAAAAAGTCAAAGTATCTCTATTTGCAGATGACATGATCTTATACACAGAAAACCCTAAAGAATCCTCAAGGAAGCTACTGAAACTAATAGAAGAGTTCAGCAGAGTATCGGGATACAAGATAAACATACAAAAATCAGTTGGATCCCTCTACACCCACAAAAAAGAACATTGAAGAGGAAATCAACAAATCAATACCATTTACAGTAGCCCCCAAGAAGATAAAATACTTGGGAATAAATCTTACCAGAGACGTAAAAGACCTATACAAAGAAAACTACAGGACACTACTGCAAGAAACCAAAAGAGACCTATGTAAGCGCAAAAAACATACCTTGCTCGTGGATAGGAAGACTTAACATTGCAAAATGTCTGTTCTACCAATAGTCATCTACAGATACAATGCAATTCTGATCCAAATTCCAACAACATTTTTTAATAAGATGGAGAAAAAAATCACCAACTTCATATGGAAGGGCAAGAGATCCCAGAAAAATAAAGCATTACTGAAAAAGAAGAACAAAGTGGGAGGCCTCACTCTACCTGATTTTAGAACCTATTATACTGCCACAGTAGTTAAAACAGCCTGGTACTGGTCCAACAACAGATACATAGACCAATGGAACAGAATTAAGAATCCAGACATAAATCCATCCACATATGAGCAGCTGATATTTGACAAAGGCCCAAAGTCAGCTAATTGAGGAAAAGACAATCTTTTTAACAAACAGTGCTGGCATAACTGGATATTCATCTGCAAAAAAATGAAACAAGACCCATACCACACGCCATGCACAAAAACGAACTCAAAATGGATCAAAGACCCAAACACAGCATCTAAAACGATAAAGATCATGGAAGAAAAAATAGGGACAACATCAGGAGCCCTAAAACAGAGCATAAACAGTATATAAAACATTACTAAAAATGCAGATGAGAAACCAGATAACTGGGCACTCCTAAAAATCAAACACCTGTGCTCATCCAAAGACTTCACCAAAAGAGTAAAAAGACTACCTGCAGTCTGGGAAAAAGTTTTTAGCTATGACATTTCTGACTGGTGCCTGATCTCTAAAATCTACATGATTCTCCAAAAACTCAACTACAAAAAGACAAATAACCCAATTAAAAAATGGGCAAAGGATATGAACAGGTACTTCACTAAAGAAGACATTTGGCCTGCTAACAAATACATGAGGAAACGCTCACGATCATTAGCCATTAGAGAAATGCAAATCAAAACTACAGTGAAATTCCATTTCACCCCAACAAGCTGGCATTAATCCAAAAAACACAAAATAATAAATGTTGGAGAGGTTGTGGAGAGACAGGAACACTTACACACTGCTGGTGGGAATGTAAAGTGGTATAACCACTTTGGAAATCTATTTGGTGCATCCTTAGAAGAGTAGAAATAGAACCACCATACGATCCAGCAATCCCACTCCTCAGAATATATCCTAGAGAAAGAAGAGCCTTTACATGAACAGATACATGCACACCCATGTTCATTGTAGCACCGTTTACAACAGCAAATATTTTGAAGCAGCCCAGGTACCCATCAACGGACGAATGGATAAATTATGGTATATTCACACAATGGAATACTATGCATTGATAAAGAACAATGATGAATCCATGAAACATTTCATAACATGGAGAAATCTGGAAGACCTTATGCAGAGTGAAATTATTCAGTTGCAAAAGAACAAATATTATATGAGACCACTATTATAAGAACTGGATAAATAGTTTAAACAGAAGAAAATATTCTTTGATAGTTATGACGGGGGGAGGGAGGGAGGGAGGGAGACAGCTTTCCACTAATTAGATAGTAGATAAATTTTATTTTAGTTGAAGGGAAAGACAGCACACAATACAGGAGAGGTCAGCACAAATGGACTAAACCAAAAGCAAAGAAGTTTACTGAATAAACTGAGCATTTCGGAGGCCAGCATAGCCGGGGTGGGGGTTTGGGGACCATGGCTTCAAGGGACATCTAAGTCAATTGGCATAATAAAATCTATTAAGAAAACATTCTGCATCCCACTTTGGAGAGTGGCGTCTGGGGTCTTAAACGCTAGCAAGTGGCCATTTAAGATGCATCAATTTGTCTCAACCCACCTGGAGAAAGGATGAATGAAGAACACCAAAGATGCAAGGTAACTATGAGCCTAAGAGACAGAAAGGACCACAGAAATCAGAGACTACATCAGCCTGAGACCAGAAGAACTAAATGGTGCTCTGCCACAACCGATCACTGCCCTCACAGGTTACACAACAGAGAACCCTTGAGAAAGCAGGAGAGCAGTGGGATGTAGACCCCAAATTCTCATAAAAAGACCAGACTTAATGGTTGGACTGGGACTAGAATGACCCCAGAGGTCATGGTCCCCAGACCTTCTGTTAGCCCAAGACAGGAACCATTCCCGGGGCCAACTCTTCAGACAGGGATTGGACTGGAATATGGGATGGAAAATGATACTGGTGAAGAACGCGCTTCTTGGATCAAGTAGACATATGAGACTATGTGGACAGCTCCTGTCCAGAGGGGAGATGAGAGGGTGGAGGGGGCCAGAAGCTGGACGAATGGACACGAGGAGAGAAAGTGGAGGGAAGGAGTGTGGTGTCTCATTAGGGGGAGAACAATTAGGAGTGTATAGCAAGGTGTGTAAAAATTTTTGTAACAGAGACTGACTTGATTTGTAAACTTCCACTTAAAGCACAATAAAAATTAATAAAAAATAAATAAATAAATGTGCCAGAAGAGCCAGGACAATTTGAATCTGAAGAAAAATGAATGGGGGAATAACTTTCTCTGTTATGTTGTTTTTGTTAGGTGCCGTCAAGTCGGTTCTGACTCATAGCAACCCTACGCACAACAGAATGAAACATTGCCCGGTCCTGCGCCATCCTTACGATCATTGTTATGCTTGAGCTCATTGTTGCAGCCACTGGGTCAATCCACCTCGTTGAGGGTCTTCCTCTTTTGCGCTGGCCTGTACTCTGCCAAACATGATGTCCTTCTCCAGGGACTTATCCCTCCTGACAACATGTCCAAAGTATGTAAGACACAGTCTCGCCATCCTTGCGTCCAAGGAGCATTCTGGCTGCACTGCTTCCAAGACAGATTTGTTCGTTCTTTTGGCGGTCCATGGTATATTCAATATTCTTCACCAACACCACAATTCAAAGGCATCAACTCTTCTTTGGTCTTCCTTATTCGTTGTCCAGCTTTCACATGCATATGAGGTGATTGAAAATACCATGGCTTGGGTCAGGCACACCTTAGTCTTCAGGGTGACATCTTTGTTCTTCAACACGTTGAACAGGTCCTTTGCAGCAGATTTGCCCAATGCAATGCATCTTTTGATTTCTTGACTGCTGCTTCCATGGCTTTGATTGTGGATCCAAGTAAAATCAAATCCTTGACAACTTCAATCTTTTCTCCGTTTACCATGATGTTGCTCATTGGTCCAGTTGTGAGGAGTTTTGTTTTCTTTATGTGGGGGTGTAATCCATACTGAAGGCTCTGGTCTTTGATCTTCATTAGTAAGTGCTTCAAGTCCTCTTCACTTTCAGAAAGCAAGGTTGTGTCATCTGCATAACGCAGGTTGTTAATAAGTCTTCCTCCAATCCTGATGCCCTGTTCTTCTTCATATAGTCCAGCTTCTCATATTATTTGTTCAGTATACAGATTAAAGAGGTATGGTGAAAGAATACAACCCTGACGCACACCTTTCCTGACTTTAAACCAATCAGTATTCCCTTGTTCTGCCCAAACAACTGCCTCTTGATCTATGTAAAGGTTCCTCATGAGCACAATTAAGTGTTCTGGAATTCCCATTCTTTGCAGTGTTATCCATAGTTTGTTTGTTATGATCCACACGGTCGAATGCCTTTGCATAGTCAATAAAACACAGGTAAACATCCTTCTGGTATTCTCTGCTTTCAGCCAGGGTCCATCTGACATTAGCAATGATATCCCTGGATCCATGTCCTCTTCTGAAACTGGCTTGAATTTCTGGCAGTTTCCTGTCGATATATTACGGCAGCCGTTTTTGAATGATCCTCAGCAAAATTTTGCTTGTGTGTGATATTAATGATATTGTTCTATAATTTTCACATTCGGTTGGATCACCTGTCTTGGGAATAGGCATAAATATGGATCTCTTCCAGTCAGCTGGCCAGGAAGCTGTCTTCCATATTTCTTGGCATAGACGAGTAAGCACCTCCAGCACTGCATCTGTTTGTTGAAACATCTCAATTGATATTCTATCAATTCCTGGAGGCTTGTTTTTCGCCAATGCCTTCAGAGCAGCTTGGACTTCTTCCTTCAGTACCATCGGTTCTTGATCATATGCCACCTCTTGAAATGGTTGAATATCGACTAATTCTTTTTGGTATAATGACTCTGTGTATTCCTTCCATCTTCTTTTGATGCTTCCTGCGTCGTTTAATATTTTCCCCATGGAATCCTTCACTATTGCAACTCGGGGCTTGAATATTTTCTTCAGTTCTTTCAGCTTGAGAAACACCGAGTGTGTTCTTCCCTTTTGGTTTTCCATCTCCAGCTCTTTGCACATGTCATTATAGTACTTTACCTTGTCTTCTCAAGAGGCCCATTGAAATCTTCCATTCAGTTTTTTTACTTCATCAATTCTTCCTTTTGCTTTAGCTGCTCGATGCTCAAGAGCAAGTTTCAGAGTCTCCTCTGACACCCATCTTGGTCTTTTCTTTCTTTCCTGTCTTTTCAGTGATCTCTTGCTTTCTTCATGGATGATGTCCTTGATGTCATTCCACAACTCATCTGGCCTTCGGTCACTAGTGTTCAATGCGTCAAATCTATTCTTGAGGTGGTTTCTAAATTCAGGTGGGATATACTCAAGGTCATATTTTGGCTCTCGTGGACTTGCTCTGATTTTCTTCAGTTTCAGCTTGAACTTGCATAACAGCAATTGATGGTCTGTTCCACAGTCGGCCCCTGGCCTTGTTCTGACTGATGATATTGAGCTTTTCCATCGTCTCTTCCATAGATGTAGTCAATTTGATTTCTGTGTGTTCCATCTGGCAAGGTCCATGTGTAGAGTCGCCGTTTATGTTCGTGAAAGAAGGTATTTGCAATGAAGAATTTGTTGGTCTTGCAAAATTCTATAATTTGATCTCTGGCATTGTTTCTATCACCAAGGCCTTATTTTCCAACTATTGATCCTTCTTCTTTGTTTCCAACTTTCCTATTCCAATCACCAGTCAATATCAATGCATCTTGATTGCATGTTCGATCAATTTCAGACTGTAGCAGCTGATAAAAATCTTCTATTTCTTCATTTTTGGCCCTAGTGGTTGGTGCGTAAATTTGAATAATAGTCGTATTAACTGGTCTTCCTTGTAGGCATATGGATATTTTCCTATCACTTGACAGCATTGTACTTCAGGATAGATCTTGAAATGTTCTTTTTGATAATGAATGCAACACCATTCGTCTTCAAGTTGTCATTCCCAGCACAGTAGACTATATGATTGTCCGATTCAAAATGGCCAATACCAGTCCATTTCAGCTCACTAATGCCTAGGATATCGATGTTTATGCATTCCATTTCATTTTTGGTGATTTCCAATTTTCCTAGATTCATACTTCGTACATTCCAGGTTCTGATTATTAATGGATGTTTGCAGCTGTTTCTCCTCATTTTGAGTCGTGCCACATGAGCAAATGAAGGTCCCGAAAGCTTTACTCCATCCATGTCATTAAGGTCGACTCTACTTTGAGGGGGCAGCTCTTCCCCAGTCATCTTTTGAGTGCCTTCCAACCTGGGGGCTCATCTGCCAGCACTATATGAGACAATGTTCCGCTGCTATTCACAAAATTTCCCTACAGAACATTAAAACGTAGTGTAAAGTTATAGGAATTTAGCAAGTGTGACCCTGGGGCTGAACTAGTTAAAATGATCAAGGAAACCAAATAGTCTAGAGATATACCCCGAATATATACAAATTTAGTATAAAACAAAGGTGGCATTTCAAATCAGTGGTTGTGAAAAATGGAGTATTCAGTAAATATAGTAGGGATAACTGGCTATCCATTTGGGGAGAAAGTAAAATGATGCAAAAAATGAATTCCCTATATAGTAAAAAACTCTATGAAAAAACCACTATAAAATATAGGAGAGTATTTTTATAACCTTAAGGTAGTCAAAGTCTTTTTATTAAATAAAATACAGAATGCCAAAGACATTAAGGGGGAAATTACATTTTAAACTAAACAAAATTTTAAATTAATGTAAACTAAATACGTGCTTCCCTCTTTCATGTTTAAGGACCCATGTGGTTATATTAGATCCCTGGGTGGCACAAACCATTCATGCTCAACTATTAACCTAAAGTTTGGCAATTTGAACCCACCCAGCAGTGCTGGGAGAGAAAGACCTGCTAGTCTGCTTACTTAAAGATTACAGCCAAGAAAATCCTATGGAACAGTTCTACTCTGTAACACATGGGGTCACCATGAGTCAAATTGGCAAAAGGTTTGGTTTTCTGGTTTAAAGACCACAAATAAAGTTTTTTTTTTTTTTTAAAAAGTCAATGAACTGAGAAAAATATTTGCAATATATAAAATAATATCTATATCATATATAAAGAATGAGTTCATAATTTAAAAAAGAACGACTAAATAAGAAGAAAGGCAAAGTATGAATACTCAATTCCCAGAAGAAAACAAATGGCCAAAAAAATCTGTACTAGTTATCTAAAAAATAATCTGTACTAGTTATCTATTAGCCAAAAAAGAAAAACCCAAAACAATTGCCATTGCGTGTGTTCCAAACTCCCCTATAAGGTTTCCAAGGCTGTAAATCTTTGCAGAAGCAGACTGACACATCTTTCTCCCATGGAGTGAGTGGTAGCTGGGTTTGAACTGTAGACTTTTCAGTTAGCAGCCGAGTGCTTAGCCACTGTGCCACCAAGGCACCTAGGTATCCCCAGCAGTTTCTGTGGGTTAGAAATTGAGGAGCAGCTTTGGCTGTAGTCAAGATGTTGACCAAAAAGGGTGTTGGTGATGGTAGCACAACATGATTGATGTAATTGATCTCACTGAATTATATATGTGAAAAAAGTTTGAAAAATATTATTTATATTTTTACAACAATAAAAAAAAATTTTTTTAAGAAGATGTCACCCAAGGCTGCAATCAACTGAACACTTCACTGGGTTGCAGAAGGTGGCTCACTCAACATGCTTAGCAAGCGAGTACTGCTTATTGACAGGAGGCTGAGCTCCTCACCACATGGACCTCTTTATTGGAGTCCTTGAATGTCCTGAAGACATGGAGGCTGGCTTCCCCCAAAGTGAGTGATATAAAAGGGCTCAGTGCAGAAGCCATAAGCAGAAAGTCATTAAAAAGACAGGAAAGAAGAAAAGACCAAAATGGATGTCAGAAGAGGCTCTGAAACTTGCTCTTCAGCACTGAGTAGCTGAAGCGAATGGAAGTAATGATGAAGTAAAAGAGCTGAACAGAAGATTTCAAAGGGCAGCTCGTGAAGACAAAGTGAACTATTATAATGAAAGGTGAAAAGACCTGGAGTTAGGGAACCAAGAGGGAAGAACACACTTGGCATTTCTCAAGCTGGAAGAACTGAAGGAAAAATTCAAGGCTCGAGTTACAATTTCAAAGGATTCTGCGGGCAAAATAGTGAATGACTCAGGAAGCATCAAAAGCAGATGGAAAGAATACACAGAATCACTGTGCCAAAAAGAATTGGTTGACATTCAACTATTTCAGGAGGTAGCATATGATCAAGAACCAATGGTACTGAAGGAAGAAGCCCAAATTACACGGGAGGCTTTGGTGAAAAACAAGGCTCCAGGAATTGGTGGAATATCAACTGAGATGTTTCAAGAAACAGATGTAGCACTGGAGGTGCTCATTCTTCTATGCCAAGAAATTTGGAAGACAGCTACCTGGCCAACTGAGTGGAAGAAATCTGTATTTGTGCCCATTGCAAAGAAAGGTGATCCAACAGAATGCATAAATTATGGAAAAAAATCATTAATATCACTAAAAAAGTAAAATTTTGCTGAAGATCATTCAAAAGCGGTTGCAGCAGTACATTGACAGGGAACTGCCAGAAATTCAAGCCAGATTCAGAAGAGGACATGGAACGAGGGATATCATTGCTGATGTCAGACAGAACTTGGCTGAGAGCAGAGAATACCAGAAAGATGTTTATCTGTGTTTTATTGACTACACAAAATCATTTGATTCTAAGGATCATAACAAATTATGAATAAGACTGCAAACAGTGGGAATTCCAGAACACTTAACTGTGCTCATGAGGAACCTGTACATGGACCAAGGAACAGTCATTCAAACAGAGCCAAGGGATACTGCACGGGTTAAAATCAGGAAAGGTGTGCATCAGGATTGTATCTTTTCACCATACTTATTCAATCTGTATGCTGAGCAAATAATCTGAGAAGCTGGACTATATGAAGAAGAACATGACATCAGGATTGAAGGAAGACTCATTAGCAATCTGTGATATGCAGATGACACAACCTTGCTTGCTGAAAGTGAAAAGAACTTGAAGCAGTTACTGATCAAGATCAAAGACTACATACAGCCTTCAGTATGGATTACATTTCAACATAAAGAAAACAAAAATCCTCACAACTGGACCAATAAGTAACATCATGATAAATGGAGAAAATATTAAAGTTGTCAACGATTTTATTTTATTCAGATTCACAATCAATGCCCATGGAAGCAGCAGTCAGGAAATCAAATGTATTGCATTGGGCAAATCTGGTACAAAAGACCTCTTTAAAGTGTTCAAAAGCAAAGATGTCACTTTGAGGACTAAGGTGCACCTGACCCAAGCCATGGTGTTTTCAATCACCTCACATGCATGGGAAAGCTGGACAATGAATAACCCACTGCCGTCGAGTTGATTCTGACTCATATAAGGAAGACCAAAAAAGAATTGATGCCTTTGAATTATGGTGTTGGTAAAAAATATTGAATATACCATGGACCACCAGAAGAAACAAATCTGTCTTGGAAGAAATATAGTCAGAGTACTCCTTGAAAGCGTACTTTGGACCTGTTATCAGGAGGGATCAGTCCCTGGAGAAGGACATCATACTTGGTAGAGGATCAGTGAAAAAGAGGACGACCCTCAATGAGATGGATTGACATAGTGGGTGCAACAATGGTCTCAAACATAACGATTGTGGGGATGGCATAGGACCAAGCAGTGTTTCATTCTGTTGTACATAGGGTTGCTATGAGTCAGAATCAACTCGGCAGCACCTAATAAATTACAAAGTGTGGGAGGGGACTATCCAATGGCTTAAGGCGAGAATTAACTGGGGCCATCCTGGAGGCTAGCTACCAAATTATCATAGGCAGAAATGCTCAAATCCAATAGGAATCAAGGAAGTTCAAATTAAAATAATGAGGTGTCATTTTTTGCCTTTGAGTTTGGTAAACATTTCAAAGAAAATGACTACTACTGATGGGATAGTAAACTGGGACACACTTTTTAAATGGCAAATTGTCAGTAGTGACTACAATTTAAAATGCACACATTCAGTCCAGAAATTTCACTTCTAGAAATAGTTCCATATATCAGAGGGCATATGTACATTACTGCATTTTTTTTGATGGCGACAATTCAGAAACAACTTTAAATTCCATCAATGGGGGATGGATAAAAATATGTTAGTATAACTATACTATGAATACTAGATGGCAGTTGAGAAGATTAATGTAGAGATTTCCGAGTTAAGATGATAAATTGAACATACATAACTAGTTTCACTCCTTCTTGCAATCCCAGTAAAACTACAGCAAGAATTTTTCCTTTTTTAATCCAAAAAGATGGGAAAAACAGGATAGGAGAGAACAGCAACACAATTTCCTAAGCTAAAAAACAGATAAATGAGTAGTAACTAGTCAATATGAGAAAGCCAAATCTTAGGCCAGCAGTGGCAAAGCTGGAAACCAATGTGATGTACTCTGTACAACACTCAGTAGGCTCAGCAACAGGAAAAATGTACCTTTAGAATGAATGTAAAACAAAACCAAACCTATTGCCATTGAGTCAATTCCAACTCATAGCCACCCTATAGGACAGAGTAGAACTGCCCCATGGAGTTTCCAAGGAGTGCCTGGTGGATTCAAACTGTCAACTCTTTGGTTAGCAGCTGTAGCACTTAATCACTACACCACCAGGGTTTCCAGAATGAAGGTAGTTAGCCAAAATAAAGAGGATTGGGTGAAAACTGGGGAGGAGGAAGTTCCCCTAATCCTCTACCCCTGCAGAATTCTGGACGTTTCCTCTGGATTGAGAGTTGACTGGCCCAGCTGAAGGCATGGATACTTTTACCAAAAATAGTTGGGGGCAGGGGATAGAGGACTATATACACACTGAATGATGAATGCGGAAACCCACAGCAAATTCCCAGAGACTCCCAGGCAGGAAACAGGAAAAGTACTCTCTGGGGAATCTGACCAGCTGAAGAGGACAAACCTAAAGATTCCAAAATTGGAAGTCCTCTATACACAGTATATACACAGTGAGATCACTCTTTGGTGAAGCTCAAATTTGACTTCATTCAGAGCTTCCATTCAGCTTTCAATTCTGATTGCTAATCATAAGCAGACATCCAAGGATTAACATATCTGAAGAAAGGATCTAAAGAGAGCTCAAAATAGAAAAAGATCTTTGGAGGAAACAGAAACAAGAAAGAAAGAGAGGGCTCTAAGGAAAACAATTGGAATGGCTCCTGACATGAATGGCCTTGTGGAAAAACGCACTGAGAAACTACAGGAAGACATGGGGAATATTAGAAATAGATTAAAAAAAAAAAAACCACCAGATGAAAGATCGAGGTATGTTTTATCCCGGGGGAGCAGGGGGAGCAGGGGAGGAGGAAGAGCCGTCTAGTAAGGTTACTGAAAACAAGGAAAGTCTGAGAAACTGTCACAGCCAAGCGAAGCCTAAGATAACATGATTTATAAATATAATGTGGTTCTCTGGATGGGATCCTGGAACAGAAAAAGGACATTAGGTAAAAACTAAGGAAATCTGAGTGAAGTATGGGCTTCAGTTAATAATAATGTGTCAGTATCAGTTCATTAATTGTAACAAATGTACTATACTAATATAAGATTTAATATAGGGGAAATTGGGTGCAGGGTATATGAGAATTCTATAAGCACTACCTTTGCAATTTTTCTGTAAATCTAAAACTAGCATTTAGAAATTGGGAACAGGTGGGGCATAAATATGTTAGCCTTTTCAATGCTAGTTGAGTTTCTTCAACTATGTGTACATATTAATTTGATGAAATAAACATTAATTAAAAAATCAGAAGATTGAGGTAAATTTTTATGTACTGACATGCAAAAAAGGAGCCCAGGAGATGCAGTGGTTAAGCACTCATCTGCTAACCAAAAGGTCCAGCAGCAACTTCGAGGGAGAAACATGTGGCAGTTCGTTTCCATGAAGATTACAGTCTTACAAACCCTCTAAGGCAGTTCTGTCCTGTAAGGGTTGCTATAAGTCGCAATTGACTCTATGGCAATGGGTAGAAAATGCTAGGCAGTTGTTTGCCGTGTTGGTTATTCTTTAAAAAAAAAAAAAGGGGTGCCAAGATGACAAATTAGTGTCATCACCTCTGAGTCTTAGGTTCCCTACTCTGGCCACTTAATCCTTTCTCTCTTATGCCCTCATTGCCAGAAAATCTGTTATTACACCTCATCATCATGTCTGAATCTCCTGATTTGTGCCTGTTACTTTTCTCGTCTTTATTTCTCCCAATCCAAACTTACTCTTTGAATCTTTATTTCAACACCTCTTCCTCCTTGACCTTCTCTCACACCCATCAACAATCCCCAATCCTGAATGAATCCAACAATCTGTTTCAGGTCCTGCTTGAGAAAAAAAAAAAAAAATTTGTTTTCTCAAGGCTATAAACACTTCCTTTGGTTGACTTCATTATAAATTTATGGTTTCCAAACTCATTTGAAAATCGGTATTCATCAGTAGCCCTCTTACTCATCTCAATTTCTTTTTTCTAAACTTGTTAGCCTTTTTTGGCCTTCCTGCTGACATCACTCCCTGACAATAGCTTAATTTCCTACTTCACCAACAAAGTAAAAGCTTTCAGAATTGAACTCAATACAACTTTTCTTTTTCATCTCCAAATATACACAACCTCCCCTTTCCTTTTGTTCAAGGGAAGAAACATCACCATTTCTAAGGCTCTTGCCATCTACCTGACTTCTTTCCTCCATTAGGTGAGTCACTGATTTTACCCAGGATTTTGTCCTCAACATTCTGATCTCATTCCATTTGTTCTCTGAGAATGCCTTCATTAATAACCATAGTTTTAATCACCATTTTTAGGTTGATAATGCCCCAATTTCAATATCCACTCCTAAATTCACCTGTTTCATATATGCCTGTGTTGGATGCCCCCAAGAATTCTTCATTTTCCCTCAAGCCTACACCTCCTCTAGCATCCCAGTTAATTGTAGCAGCAGTGTTCTAAGCCATCAAAGTCAGAAATCTGAACATCGCCCTAGACAACTTTCTTGTCCTTTCCTGATACCCAGTTGCTTCAGTGCCTGACACATAGTCAAGGCTGAACAAATACTTATTGAATGAATAAATGAAAGATTGAAATGTACCCATTTTTATCTCCTTTTCTCTAAGCTGTCTCCTCTCTTACTTTCATGGCAGTGGTTCAGGTCCTCGCTATCTCTTGGCTGGATTATTGCCATCATGGTCAATTGTTCTCATGATGTTTTTATTCTCCAACTTTTCTCTTCACCTCTAGTTCCCCTTACTCTGCAACACGCGTGGGTCACTTACTCGTGTTGGTGCATGAAAAGAATACTCTTTTCATAAGAAACTGCCACATTTCTATCTCACCCTTCATTCCTTCATCCCCAGGCTTCAAAGTCTCCAGCTTATTTCCTGACTACACCCATCTAACTTCAGTAAACTTGTCTACCTTGGTACTGGGGTTAGTTCTAACTTTCCACTTCTGATTCCCAGCTCCAACTCCAGCCCCAGGGCTCCAAGAACAAGGTCTCAGGGGCAGACTCTGTTCTGGGAGGAACACTTCAAGTAAGCGCATTTAGATCTTAGTTAAGTAAACACCTATTGTTTTGAAGATCCAAAAACTGGTAAAATAATCAAAATGTAGGTGCTTTGTTCAGGCTGAGATGTTAAATATTCAGTAAAAATTTATTTGGTGTATAACTAAAACAAAGTACAAAAACAAAAAACTAAACCTGTTGCCATTAAGTGGGTTATGACTCATGGCGACCCCATGTGTTCCAGAGTAGAACTGCTCCATAGGGTTTTCTTGGGTGTAATCTTTACGGAAGCAGATCACCAGGCCTTTCTCCTGATGGGTGGGTTCAAATAACTAACCCTTAGGTTAGCAGCTGAGCACAAACTGGTAGCTAGTATTTATTAAACACTTGCTATTGCTAGGGAATTCACATCTGTTATCTTCATCCTCTTAAAGAACACATGAACAGGTGCTATTATCACTTTCCATTTTACAGATATGGAAATAAGCTTTAGAGAAGTTGCTCAAGTTAAATAAGTTGTAGGTTCTTGAGCCAGGATTCAGGCTGCATAACTCTGTTCTTAATTGTTCCATTACGCTCCTTCTTGGCTGAACCATCCTAGGTTCTAAAAGAAATTCAAGGGCAAAATAATTCCTCAAGAAGCATACAGACTAGTTAAGGCAGTAAGCCCAGGCAACTATAATGCAAGATTGACATCCCAAAGTACAATGTGAAAGATGCAAACTACAAGGGTAAATCAAAAAGTATTGCCACAAAATCATATAAACCTTTATTAAACAAAAATATCGAAATGGGAAGCTGTTGTTTCTCAACATATGCTCCATCCAGGTCTACACTTCTGAAGGTAGTGTTTCCATCCTTTCAAACCTTCCCCAGGAAATCCTGGTGGTGTAGTCGTTAAGAGCTACAGCTTCTAACCAAAAGCTTGGCAGTTCAATTCCTCCAGGCACTCCTTGGAAACCGTATGGGACGGTTCCACTCTGGCTTATAGGTTGCTGTGAGTCAATCAACTTGATAGCAACGAGTTAAGCCTTCCCTGAAGAATTCTGCACTCTTCTATTTACATCACGTCAAAGAGTTTTGGCATCCTCCAGGGACTCAAATGGTCTTTTTTGAGCTTTGGGAACAAAAAGAAGTCTGAAGGGACTAGACCAAAGCTGTAAGGTGGATGGGGTAAGGTTTCCCAACGAAATTCTTGTAGGACAGTCCTGCTATCCTGAAAGAACGAGCAGGTGCATTGTCATGATGGGAAAAAATTCCTCGGCACAACTTACCTCGACTTTTTCTAATGAGGTTTCAATTTTCTTAAAACTTCTTCATGATAAGGCCCTGTGATCATCCTGTATCCTTTGAGAAAACCTATCAAGATTACCCCTTTGAAATCCCCAAAACAATCGCCATAACCTTCTGAGCGGTCTTCTCTCTCTTGGCTCATCTTTGAGGTCTTCCCAACTTCCTTAAAATGCTTGATTCATCTAAAAACTGTTTTATGTGGGGCAGCATTTCCATAAACTTGTTGCAAAGCTTCAACGATTTGGGAAGATGTTCTCTTGAACTTTGTTAAAAATTTAGTTATTAACCCTGACCTCAAAATCGTTTTATTCCATGGCACAAGGAGTATCCTTTCTTTTGAAAGCATCCTAATAAGATTAAGTGTATTACTGAGTTTGTATACAGCCATCCACTGATCGCAGAGACATGTTTTACACATTTTGTTTGAAATAAACCTGTCCATGTATGAACTGGAACCCTAGCAGCAATACTTTCTGATTTAACGTCATATTAATAAGGCCCTATTGAGAGATCGAGAGATTTCTTCCTTTCTCCTGGCTAGGGTAACTAAAGTGATATGTTGACTTTAAATTTGACATGAGTTTAGAGGATGGGTAGAATTTGAAAATTTGCTGTTAAAGGGAAATATAGCTCAAAGGGCATCACCAATAAAAACACTGAGTCAGGAAGGCACAGAGCATGTTCAGGGAAGGGTCTCATCTGATTAAAGCAAAAGGTTGGTGAAGGCGAGGGGTAAGAATTAAGATAGGAAAAGTAGTTCGAGACCAGATTCTGGAGCATCTTGACCTTATTTGTACTCTGTAGGGAACCTATTAAGATTTCTGCACAGGGTTAGACTATGATAAGAGTTCTTTAGGAAGATTAATTTAGCAGTAGGTTGTAGGGCTAACAGAGTAAGAAGAAACTGTATATTTCATAGCAGACAAATGGTTCTGTTAGTCACAAGGGAAATGAGAAAAAAGATTTCAAACTTTCAGTAGAATCAGTTACCAAGATATTAGCAATGTTAGCTGTGAAACATAAGCATTTGGCTTTATGTCTCAGTTACACAAGGCTGGGAAACACTTCAAAATGAAATTTAGAAACTTGAGTTTGGTTAAAAAACCTACTGTCATGCATGCACACACACAAGTACACACCCATACATACATATATAGTGAGAACATTAGAAATAAGGATACAGAAAATAAGGTACAGGTTAAAATCAAGGTAACTCGAGACGAGTACAGAGCAATCAGCAATTTATTATTTACTGAAATTTTGTCTGATTTTAGTTTCTATTAAACAGTTACATAGAAATTTAAAACAGAACCCTTCCCCCTGCCCCAGGTATTCCCTTAAAACTGCTTACTCCATTACCTGGCCTTGTTAAAAAAGATAATTTTTTGTATATTAACAAGTGGGCAGCTTCACCTTGATTAGCTTTTATTACAAAGTTTCAATTTGACCCAATTAAGAAAAATTATTAATCTTTAGAGAATTAAAGACAAGAAAAAAGAAAATGATCATTTTTAATTTCTTCATATGCATCAAAAAATTAGACTGGAAGCCACAACTTCCCTTTTTCCACAATCTTCTAATCTTAGTAGCTCCTGAAGCAAGAGTTTCAACAAATACATTCTCTTTATCACAAAGTACTTCCTATATGTTGATTAGAACAAGAATCTTGAAAAGCTTCTTATACCAATCACGCATTTTCAGTGAAGAATATTCACACACAGTATCACAGATTTGAGGAAAAATCTGTCATGATGATTTAAGTTCTGGATCTGCTTATTTATCTGTAAAATGTAGAGGTGTTGCTACAGTCTCTAAGTTTCCTTCTGACAATACAGTGCTATAATTCTATCTGTAGTGTTGAGCACCTACTACTTGCAAAGTGCTATGCTACAAAGTCTTGCACCTAAACTGTAACTGTCCTTCAGGGCAACATCTAGAAGTTTCTTACTCAGCTTCTAACTTTTCATTGGGCTCTGCGCAGCAAATAACGAACGAGCTGTTTGACTTACTCTGCATTCCCATTTCCACGGTCCAATTTTTATCTGCTAGCAACATGTGAAGATTGAGTATATGAAATATGATCAGCCGGAACTGTGATGAGAGTGTAAAATACACACTGGATTTTGAAGACTCAGTATGAAAAATATAAAATATCTCAGTATTTTGGATCGACTGGATTAATTTCATATTTTTACTTTTGAAATTTTGGCTATAAAAGATTTAAAATTGTATATGTGGTTCATGTTATATTTCCATTGGTCTAAATTCTAAGTACCTCATCCACAGATTAACCATGACCTCTCCTATTGGTGACCACAAAGGCAAAATAATCAGCAATTGTTCACATCACTCTTCTTTTATTCCTTTTCTTGCTATTTCAGTGTCTAGCCAACCATTTGTCTTCATTATTACTTCACTAGGAGGATTAGGAATGATACTTATTTTATTCTGCATTTTAGATAAGGATGATGATGATTCCACTCGTCTTTTTTCAGAACTTTGAGACAGAGACCATGTTACCCACAGAGATATCCTAACACCCATTTCCTGACTAGTGAATACAGAAATGCCTCCGAAGTTCCAAGTCAGTGCTTGACCCTCCTTTTCTCAGATGTTGCCTTCCCTCTTCACTACCAGTGATGCCCCTTCCTTTAAAATACAGCAACTTTTGATCATTTTATCTATAGTTACTGTGATTGAATTTCTGCTGTCTCCCTGACTCAGGTTAATCACATGACTGACCACAAGGGGAGCTACACAAGTGATGCAGCCATTAGCTTTACTAACTAGTCACATGCTTTATTTAAGACAGAAAAATGGAAGCCTTTATAATTTCCTTAGACAGCAAGAAGCATTTTTTGAAGGAATATAACCTCCCTTCCCTAGGTACTCATCCAACTTCTTCCCTTAAATAAACCTGATTTTGACTCGTGAAAAGGTTTATGTTTAAAAACCATTTATGCAACTATATAGGATTTGGAAACCTTTACTAAATCTGAATAATAATAAAAGTTTAAGGAATAGCAACAGTGAAACAAATATTTTGAGACTAGTATAAACATATATGTATAAAACAAGCTGAATATTTGAAAATAGTTAAGCAAAAAAAAAAAAAATACAACCAAGAAAACTTACTCTTGTATGTGTAAGAAATTGTATTTTTACATACCTTTTGCTCTAGCCTTATTTTACTTTAATAGGCCTTTGATTAGAATTCTAATTCCCCATTACCCCACTGCCATCGAGTCGATTCTGACTCATAGTGATCCTATACAGTACAGTATTAATAAGATATTTATATTGAAGTTTGACATTTTAAATAAAATATTTTAAAGTAGAAAGGCACTTTAGGAGTATTATGCCCTTGTTTTATGAAGACATTAAAGTGGTATGCCCAAACTCACACAGCTACTAAGTGATAGAACCAAGACTTGAACACATGAATACTGGCCAAGTTTAGCTTATTCCACTATATTATGCTCTTTTATTCCTTTAACTTTCACCTGGTTAAATAAAAGAACTATTTATATCCTGACCTATAGAACTGAAAGATTATGTTAGCAGCACTATTAATGAGTTTGTTGTTCTATTTATTTGGAATGAAAGCATTTTAGTAATATAAACAAAAAAAATCCGCTGCCATCGAGTCGATTCCAACTCATAGCGACCCTATAGGACAGAGCAGAACTGCCCCATAGGGTTTCCAAGGAGTGCCTGGTGGATTCAAACTGCCAACCTTTTGGTTAGCAGCTGTAGCTCTTAACTGGCACGACACCAGCGTTTCTAAATATGAACAGGAGACGTAAGACTGATGGGTGAATTTATTCATCTCTAGGGGAGAATGCTGAAATAATTAAATCTTGTTAATGTTCACAGGTAACATATTTCGTATAATTTACTTGAAATTTCTCTCTTTAATAGAGGTGGGTAAGAGGAATGGGGTCTGGTCAGTTACTTTTGTTAAGCTTGATCGAAACAGGAAATATTTATTACTCTATCTGGAGATACTGAATGTGTCAAATGAATATACCACAGCTGAATGGAAGATTTGGGTTTGAATATTAACTTATTAACTATACCTTTGGAAGTAATATAACTATGGGTATACTATGGATATAATACTAGGGCATCATTCTAACTGAACTTTATCCCTGGTAAGTCTATTTTTTGCTCAATATTAATGGGGCAATAAGATAGCATCTGATATATATTGGTATGAACTACTCATTTCTGAAAAGTGTTTAAGTTATTCAAGTAGAAGCAACAATAGAACACTGTGCTATTTTTGCTTCAGTTTCTTCTTTGCAAAAGAGCAAACATTGTTCTGCATCTTCCTGGGTTGTTTTCCTTTTCAATTCATCAAGTCTTTATTATTAATCTATTATGTGTCAGAGACTCTGCTAGGCGCTAGGAGTATAAATACAAGTAACATCTATAGTAGACTTAAAATTTCAATTGAAATCAGTGGAAGTAACCACATGGTTAAGATACTCTTAAGATATTAACTGTAGCCAATAAATTGCTAGAGAAGACTCAGTTACACATATTATCTTATTCCTCTGGAAGGGACATATGGTTGTCATGCTTGAGAAGAGGGGTACCTTTAAGAATAAGTTTTATAAAATGAAAATAACTCTGATGCCAGGCACAGCTTAAATTTTCATCAGCATTAAGGTTTAGATAACAGCCATCTAAACAAGACAGATAATGGGTGAGAATGTTGCCAAAAACAAATTTCATTTTACTTCCAATTTGTTTTGGGTTATCCTTGGTTATTTATCAAATCACGGTGCATTTTAGCATGGTACCATTCTTTGTCAATTATGGCCACAGAGAGTCTACTTTTACTTTCAAACAAAAGACAAAGTAAGAAAAGACAAAGAATGAACTGAGTAACTGAGTATATGTGAAGTCTTGGAGTCTGAAGATAACAACTGAAGATGAGCAAAATCCATGAGACTTGTAAAAAAAAAGCACAAAAATAATTTTTTTCCTTCTGAATTCTTAAATTGGGCACTTCTAATAACAGATAAAAATCAAGCAAAGATAATGACTCTCTTCTTTACCCAGGACAAGAGCATTCACAAGAGTTGAAACAAGAGATAAATGTTCTTTGGTTTATGATGGTTTCATAAGAAAATGTAAGCTTCATTTAGTCATTTAATCATTTAAAAGGTCAGCTCTTTCTGTCAATTAAAATAATCAGGGAATCACAGCATTACCTATATATATCTAGGAAAAATTCCTTATTATTAAAAATGCTTTAAAAAGGTTCCTAACGATTACATACCCAAATAATCTGTTACTAAAGCTTCATAAGGAATATCATTTTATTACTATAATCACAAAATCATAATTTCTGTACAGGAATGTATAAGTGAACATTAGTCAATGCACTGATAATTCACTTCATAAGGATCAGATAAACATACTACAGGAACATACTGTGAAGGAAAAAAAATATTGTAAAAGTTTCTGGCCTTGTAGTGCACTTTTTAGTGCAAGTATTTAAGACACAATAGTGTTCAATTCAGCAAACTATTGCAGAATGTCATGCCACAGTCCACTTAATTCAAAGAGGGTCAGGACATGCAGCTTGTAATAAAATGTCAGAGTATATATATATATAAAAAACCACATTTAATTCATAAAATATATAGTGGTTTATTTAGATGGTTTTAAATGATTTCATTGTGGAATTCAGCATAATTAGAACAAACATCCAAGGTCATCTTAACAGGAATCATCTTCTTGCTAGGCAATGGCTTTGGCTTCAGGTAGAAATGCCTCCCAGTATTTTATCAGCTGTGGATGACAATAAAAATATATCGTCATTACCTTTTTGTCACTCACATGTATGTATCCTGTATATTTTTAAAAATCTATACAAATAGCTAAAAATGATTAACATTTACTAATGTCTAGTTTTTAAGGGGATCACTTCAAGTTCTTTATCTGAAGTCAGTCAGTAAAATTTACTTAAGAATTATGACTCCTGGCTGGTATCAGTTTTTGATGTAAATTATAAGCACAAAAGAAATAAACTTTAGTTTTTTTTTTTAAATGCATAGTTGTATATATAGAGTCTGTCACCAAATAAGATTACCTGAAATAATACAACTGTGATCACCTACTCCAATATAAAGTGATATCATCTTCTAAGTCAGAAAATATTCACATTTTATGTTATTGCTGGCCTTGAATGGGGGAAAGTAGAAAATACTGGGCAAGAAAGGGAAAAGGAACTGGCAAGAATTAACTGCTAGTCTCCCGGACAGTCCAGAGAATAGATTAAAGCATAAACCAAGGTTATGTGTAAAACAAAACAACAGGCTCATATGACTTATTTTCATATTTAAAAAATCTAACTTTATGAACTGTTTAAACAAAAACTAAATATCATCTGAAGACATAAATGTCATCACCTAATTAAAAAATATAATCTATTATATTTTACATGAACGAGTTTTTTGATGCACTTATTTTAAAACTGGAAGACACTGAATGACTATTTAGGACATTAATTTGATAAATTATTCAAATTTATGTTAAAAAATACAGGTGAAAAAAATCCCAACTATTATATTGCTGCAGACTTTTATTTAATGTAACATTAGAACTCATGGTCTTCTCTAGTTAAGGAGACAAATGCCTCCTGTGGCTTGGCGAAAGCCCAAACACAACCACTACAAAAAAAAAAAAAAAAAATACAATTTTTTTTTTATACTTAAAAAACAAAACAAAACAAAATTTCATTTTAAGTTCTATCTATATGGAACAAAAGAACTTGCTATAAGAATTTACTCAAACAGGTCTGATCAACAAGGAAATAAAACTAGAAAAGTAGAGAAAGGTTAAAGTTGTCCAGAAGGTTTCTCACAGCTTGAACTTCGGAAAAATTTATCTGTCTAGTGTTTGGAAGTGGTAGAGGCAAAAAGGACCTGGGATAGTTTTCACTATGTTGACTATGTTTTCTTCTTTGCTGTCATTGGCTTTCTCTATTCCATTTCTTTTCCTTCTTAGAGTTTAAAATCCCGTTTCATTAATCATCTTCTTGAAAACAAAAAAGTATACCAAAAATGAATTCTAGAGGAAGTCTGTAAGTTACACAAAATTAGCTTACCTGTTGTTGTGTTTGTACTAATGATTCTAAGTACTTGATAATAACAGTTTTAAAATCTTTCACTCGTTCTTTCTGTTAAATAAAGTACAATATATGAAAACATGTCCATTAGTAGAAAACTAGATTCAATTTTATCCCCAAATTGCCACAAAATATGACCATGTTGTTAGGAAAAATGCAAAAACTATTATACATGCCTCAAATCTTCCCACTTCTTTTCGAATCGTTTTAGAGATCTGTTCAAAATCTCTTTCTCCTTGTTGCACTTTGGCCTCCCACTAATAAAAACAAACAAAAATGCACAAATATTTCATTCTTGTCTGAGAAAAAATTCTAGTACTAGCTGTCATGACCACTTATTTCTAGTAAAGTTTAACATAATGTCTGAAAACCCTGAGAAAGCCCAATGTCGGCAAAGTCCAACTTAGCATCACCCAAACTTGTACCTAACTTTCTGGTGGTAGAAATGGGTGTCAACTTGATAATTCATTCTTATTAATATTTCACTGCCATATTTACTCAAGATCAGAATATTTCATAACTTGATGAACCACAATGTCCACAGCTTAATTAAATGTAAATAAGATAGAGGAAAATATATTCGATATGAAACTCATTATCAAGTAATTTGGTAGAGTTACAGTGCGCAATTTCCTCATTTCTTTTTTCATCATTAATTATTTAAGACTATGTCAGCAATATCCTGTTAATTTCAAGAATACATGTTCATCACAATTTATATGCTCATGGAAACACTTTAAATTAGGAAAATTATATGACAAATATTTTAAAAACATTTTTGTAATGGTAAAATGATCAGATTTACTAAAAAAAAAAACAAAAAACGTGGAATTATGGTCTACTCCCATTGGTAAACATTAAATTCAGTACAGAAACAACAAAATATTGTGATTAGTGATCAATGGAAACAACTAAAATAAAATAACTGAAGATTTAAGCAATGAAAATGGTATTTTCCCACTATGTAACCAAAACACTGGTACATACTCTGCAAAGAGCAGGTACATTTATTTTTAGTAACATAAAGGTTAGCCTACCTCTTCAATTTCCTTATTGAAGCATGGCAAAAAAAGTGTATAAATTATAATAAACTTATACAAGTTTAAAATACCATATATAAGACATATATATGGGGGATAATGTTGCCTGGATGGCTAAATGTGGGATAAGGCTATCTCTAAAACTATTTTTAGACACAAAATAAGTAATTACTTGAAATCAAATTAACTATCTCAAAAGAAATGTGTACTTATTAAGACAAAGGTTTATTTTAGATCTTTTCCTTGTCTGCTTCTTTATGCATTACATAATCACGTGGAGGTCACAAAGGACTCTGGAAACTTCAATGATGATAAAAATGTTAAAGTAATTCTAACACAGTCATAAAAATATGGAAAAATAGCTAAGTGTTGAATGGTTCAGAAAAAAATCTATGAAAAATTATGCATATATGAATGACTCATGAAAAACTTAAGTGATCAAGTATTTAACATTAATCACCTCTCTTATTTCATTCTTAGCTTGCTGTATTTTATCTGGTTTGTTAGCAACCATCATTTTTGCCTCAGTTTCACGTTTTTTGAGCAAAGTAATTTGAGCATCTTCCCATTTCTGCCAGCACTTCATTCGATGATCAAACACACCCTGTAAGTGAATAATATAATGCTATTAAGTAAAAGTAACATGTGAAATGCTTTCATAAGGCTAGGAGTGCTGTAATATTGAAAACATAAAACCAACATTTAAATGCTATTCTAATATACATACCAACATACTGAATATAAACATGTCAATATAAAAAACAATTCCATATTCATTGCATAAAAACAAAAAACCTTGTATCTGGATGAAAATGAGAGTTCAGAGTCAAGAAAAAAAACTATTAACAAAATCCATTTCACTTGCCTTTAGAGTTTTAAATGTGGCTTGTAATAAGATTTCTAAGATATTTTTATACTTTGAAAAAAAGATTAACAGAAAAATGCTGGTAGCATATCTACGTTTGAAGATTTCCTATGGAACAACAGCAAAAGTAGATTTGAGTGTTAAAAATATGTTAGAGATGAGAAAGGAAAATGAGAAGACTCATAAGATAACAGAAGTAAAGTTAAGTAAAAAGTGTAATGGAAGAGAAGAAATTACCAATAGCAAATAAAGGAAAGGAGAAGGAATTAAAAAATAGAGGTATAACAAAATGAAAAATGAGACAGTCCTACGAGGAAAAGGGCAAGAACAATATGTAGATACGCACTATGCAGAACTAATGAAGAAACGGACAAACGACTCTAACAGAACAATTCACCAAGTCTACCATTTCTCTCAAGTGGTCTGGCGGAGCAAGTGAAAGGAGGCAGAAAATGAAATATAGGCATGAGAATAATTAGAAGTCTCAGGAAAGAACTGACAGATAAGATGGGAGAATCCAATGATAATTCCTGTCCTACCTTGACTTTGGGGATACATTAATACTATTTTAGTATTTACTAATCAAATAAATGAAACATGTTAATAAATCAGGTAGAACAGAAAACATTAAACCATAAAACGATTTTAATTTCTTCCAAATAAAACACTTTGAGGATCAAGAAGCAGTAAATACATGTTTCTATAAGGACCTTCTAAAGAGAAATATGTACGTAGTATATTGTAAGAAACAATGCAGGATTTGGAATAAATCAACTTTGGATTCTAATACTAGTTTTATCACTGTATGATATTGGGTAAACTTATTTCATTTCTCTAAGCCATAATTCCCCCATATGTAAACAGGGAGAAATGATACTTTGTAGATGAGAAATAACATGAAATGTATATAGCACAAATAATTTAATTTAGTGGATGCTGGATGACACAAATCTTTTGCAGCTGGCTGCTAACCTAAAGGCTGGAGGGTCGAACCCACCTAGTGGCTCAGTGGAAGAAAAGCCCTGGTGATTTGCTTCCTAAAGATTACAGCCAAGAAAACCCTATGGAGTAGTTCTCCTCTGTAACACATGGGGTTGCCATGAGTCAAGGGGCCGACTCAATGGCAGCTAATAACAAAAAACATTATGGATTATTTCTAAGTACCACATATATATAAATTTAGTTGATTAATTCTAGATTTCTATTAAAATGTAAATAATAATTTTGTTATATAAAAAAATAACAATTGAACCACACGTATACAATACACCATATTTCCAAAACATATGCAACAGCATTAAAAAACCCAATCAACCAGAAACCAAAGTATTTTTTTCCCAAAGAGGTTGTATACATCTTAAATTAAAAAATGCTCTCTTGATGAGTTCTATGAAATTTGAAAGAATATATAATTTATGACCTCTTCCATTTTTATACTGGTAATACTTTATATTGCTCTCTAAATCCTTTAAAACTCAATCTCTAGAGAAACAGGGCCATATTAGCTCTTAATTTGTAAACTCCTGTTTAGTAACAATTTGTTTACTTAAAACATATACCAATAAAGGGCAAAAGTTACCCAAAAGCCCTTTAATTTCAGTATTTAAGTTCTTCTTAATATGTATCAGCTGATTTTTCATTAATATGCTGAATCTAAACTAATTTGGTCCCTGCACAATTTATTATCTCACAATATTCCAGAACCATCTCATATTTATTGTATACAGATGTAGGAGGTATGGTAAGGGCCAGACTAAGTCAGGTTATTTAACAAAAAAAAAATCAACTCTATACGAATCAACTTTTTACTACCCTTGCAACACAAAAATAGAAAAAAAAAAAAGGAATCAGAACAGTATTTAAACTCCTAACAAGACTATTAAATCAAGTAAATCCAAAGTTCATGCTTCCCCTTATGTGAAGATGCTAATCCATACCAGTGAGAGGTTTACACTGCTCATCCACTTAGGTCCTTCATCCACTGCCTAAAATTTATGGTACACATTTGTATACAAGTTGCTCTAAGATGAAATTGCAGTTACGGAACAGTTTTCTGAGCCTGGCAGGAAATTTAACCCTGTATCTTTGATTTCATTAATACCATATTCTAATTCAATGAATCTGGAACTATGCTGCCCAGCTTCCTAGGATTTTGAAGGGAATGCTACAATAGTTAGAGCTAAGCAATGAAACCGGTAAACTCCTTGAGGAAACCATTTGTTGATTTTTTAAAAAATTGTTTGATATATTTTATAAATTGGGATTCCTGGTGAGAATTCTTGTATGAAAAGTTCTAGTGCTACTAACGGGAGCCCTGGCTGTGCAAAGATTAAACACTCAGCTGCTAACTGAAAGGCTGGTGGTTTGAACACACTCAGTGGCTCTGCAGGCGAAAGACCTGGCGATCTACCTCCATGAAGATTACAGCCTAGGAAGCCCTATGGGATAGTTCCTCTCTGTCCCACAGGGTCGCTATGAGTCAGAATAGAGGCACACGAAACAAGCGTTCAGAACACTGAATACCATTGTAGTCAATGACTGGCACTACTCCAGTGGTTCACAGAAGGCCATTACATAAGAAGGCATATAAAGGGTTGACCACCCAACAGATGTTAGCTTACAGCATTAGCCAAAACGTGGAGTCCTAGATAGATGTCAGATGACACGTACTGTAAAAAAGAGAAAACATGAGTTTTCTGGATATAAGCCCAGGTTTAGGCACTACTTTGAAATGGGTTAAATGTACCTCTTTCTTTCAGGCCCTAATTCCTGATGTTCTTAGGTCCCTACTTTGGCTCTATACTCTAACCCCCAAAGTACTACAAGTTCCAAAATTACCATCAGAAAAGTATTCTCAATATGAATAAAACAAAGGCTCATTAGTATTAAACAGCTATTAGAAATAGGTAAGATAAAAACACAGAAGAAAGCTGGGCAAAGGAGATAAAACAGTTCATTCATAGAAAGAGATGCAAATGGCTTATCATTTTAAAAGATGCCTGCTCCTTAAATCCACATTAAGGATATTAAAACTTATACACAACAATATCTTCATCATTGGTTGGGAGAAGAAGGAACTCATATGTCAGTGGAGCATAAAGAAATATGATCTCTTTACACAGTAATTTACCAATGTTCATTGAAATTTAAAATACATATACCCTTTGGCTAGCAATTCTACTTCTAGGACTTCTATACTCAAAGACTTATCAAGATACTGGATATTCTTTAAGATTAGACTGGTTAAATAATTCAAGGTATAAATACACATACATACACTATATGATGAAAGAAAATTAGTTTCATATACATGGATAATTCTGTAAAGAGCCACAAAGAAGCTAACTTGACTGACGAGAGAGAGACTAGAGGCCTTAAGCAGAAGGAAAATTTACTTTTTTGGGCTTTGGGCTGTTAAATTATTATGTACATGTATTACTTTTTCAAAAAACAAATAAATTAGCTTAAGACAAGGAGCCTGGGTAGCACAATGAATAAGTATTCAGACGCTAACTGAAAGCTTGGCAGTTCGAACTCACCCAGCGGCTCTTCGGGAGAAAGACCTGATGACCTGCTTCTGTAAAGATTACAGCCTGGCAAACCCTATGAGGCAGTTCTACTCTGTCACATGGGGTCACTGTAAGTTGAAAATTGACTTGATGTACCTAACAACAGTTTAAAACAAAAAACCTAACAAAAACCTCACAAAAATTACTTATCAGCCACTTCCATAATTTCTCGTTATGACTTGACCATAGCTCTTTAATCCTCTTTTAGTCACTGAATCACTAATTCAGCATTTCCCAAAGTGTGTCCCACAAATGTTAACAGACATTAGTGGAAAAGGATTCTGTTCATATGAATTTGGGAGCCTCTGAATTAAACAGTCAAATGACTTAATTTTTTTTTAAACCCTAGACAGTTCCGAGCATTCTCAATCTCTAAGACAGAGATATTATATATATTATTTCATAAACTTAGCTGCCTGTGGTACATCTTGGTGCCAGTATTCTATAGAGAAAAAAACACATGTCAGGAAATAGGGATATAACTGTAGTAGTAGGCAACATAAAAATACAGTGAAAAGATTTTGACAATACGAGGGAAGCTGTTTTTGAGGGACCCACACCCATTACACAGGCAGGCCATCCCTGCCAGGCAGTGTTCTCCCAGGTTAGCACTTCTTAGCAGAGACTCCTTCCCATAAACACTTCCCAGCTTCCCTTTTTAAACTTAACAGATTTTTAAAAAGTGTCATATATTTTTGGGGGTCATATTTTTAAGACATCTTTTACACTTGCAGGAGCTCTGGAATGAAGTAAGAGTAGGTGGGGTAGAAACAGGAATCACCACCCATGAGCTGGATTTCCAAATATCACAAGTTGCCTTACATAATGAACTATATTCTCGTACCTACTATCTTTACTACCATCTTTAAATTACTGAAAAGAAAAATTAGCCACCACAGAATATAAAAATTTAAAACGAATATAACAGTATATAAGAGTTGGTAAACTGGTAAATTTACCAAACCTAAGAAAGCACCATTCTTTGGTAATAACTGCCACCGTTAGCATGAGGACAGAATCTTCAATAAATATGCACTGTATTGATGTTCTAATTGTAGGTGAATACTAATTTGATCAAGACTTTAGCTGAAAATTTTGTATAAGAAGTCAAGGAACAAGCTCTCTAACTTTATGTTTGAATTCAAGGTAAAAGGTTAAATACTCAGTTCTCCTCCTACCCCATAATAATGAATATTCAAAAAATTATTTGAAAACACCGTAATATTTTAAAGAATATTCTGAAACGTGATAGATTAAATATACTCGGTTCAGTTTAACTGCCTGGCTATTGGTGATATCTGTAAAATACAAATTTTCATTAGTTAACAGAATTACTTTCTCAATTATTCAGAAACTGAAGACTACCTGGGGTTAAGTATTAGCATTGCTGTTGTTGTTAGGTGCCGTCCAGTCAGTTCTGACTCATAGCAACCCTATATGAAACAGAACGAAACACTGCCCGGTCCTGCGCCATCCTTACAATCGTTATGCTTGAGCTCATTGTTGCAGCCACTGCGTCAATCAACCTCATTAAGGGTCTTCCTCTTTTCTGCTGACCCTGTACTTTGCCAAGCATGATGTCTTTCTCCAGGGACTGATCCCTCCTGACAACATGTCCAAAGTATGTAAGACACAGTCTCGCCATCCTTGCCTAAGGAGCATTCTGGCCACACTTCTTCCAAGACAGATTTGTTCATTCTTTTATTCTATATTCTTCACCAACACCACAATTCAAGGCGTCAATCCTTCTTCGGTCTTCCTTATTCACTGTCGAGCTTTCACATGCATATGATGTGACTGAAAATACCATGGCTTGGGACAGGCGCACCTTAGTCTTCAGGGTGACATCTTAGCTCTTCAACACTTTAAAGAGGTCCTTTGCAGCAGATTTGCCCAATGCAATGTGTCTTTTGATTTCTTGACTGCTGCTTCCATGGCTTTGATTGTGGATCCAAGTAAAATCAAATCCTTGACAACTTCAATCTTTTCTCCGTTTATCATGATGTTGCTCATGGGTCCAGTTGTGAGGATTTTTGTTTTCTTTATGTGGAGGTGTAATCCATACTGAAGGCTCTGGTCTTTGATCTTCATTAGTAAGTGCTTCAAGTCCTCTTCACTTTCAGCAAGCAAGGTTGTGTCATCTGCATAACAGGTTGTTAATGAGTCTTCCTCCAACCTTGGTGCCCCATTCTTCTTCATATAGTCCAGCTTCTCGTATTGTATGTTCAGTATACAGATTAAATAGGTATGGTGAAAGAATACAACCCTGATGCACACCTTTCCTGACTTTAAACCAATCAGTATCCCCTTGTTCTGTCCGAACAACCGCCTCTTGATCTATGTAAATGCTCCTCATGAGCACAAGTGTTCTGGAATTCCCACTCTTCGCAGTGTTATCCACAATTTGTTATGATCCACACAGTCGAATGCCTTTGCATAGTCAATAAAACACAGGTAAACATCCTTCTGGTATTCTCTGCTTTCAGCCAGGGTCCATCTGACATTAGCAATGATATCCCTGGTTCCACGTCCTCTTCTGAAACCAGCCTGAATTTCTGGCAGTTCCCTGTCAGTATACTGCTGCAGCCGTTTTTGAATGATCTTCAGCAAAATTTTGCTTGTGTGTGATATTAATGATATTGTTCTATAATTTCCACATTCGGTTGGATCACCTGTCTTGGCAATAGACATAAATATGGATCTCTTCCAGTCAGCTGGCCAGGAAGCTGTCTTCCATATTTCTTGGCATAGACGAGTGAGCACCTCCAGCGCTGCATCTGTTTGTTGAAACACTTCAATTGATATTCCATCAGTTCCTGGAGCCTCGTTTTTCACCAATGCCTTCAGAGTAGTTTGGACTTCTTCCTTCAGTACCATCGGTTCTTGATCATATGCTACCTCTTGAAATGGTTGAATATCGACTAATTCTTTTTGGTATAATGACTCTGTGTATTCCTTCCATCTTCTTTTGATGCTTCCTGCGTCGTTTAAAATTTTCCCCATGGAATCCTTCACTATTACAACTCGAGGCCTGAAATTTTTCTTCAGTTCTTTCAGCTTAAGAAACGCCGAGCATGCTCTTCCCTTTTGGTTTTCCATCTCCAGCTCTTTGCACATGTCATTATAATACTTTACTTTGTCTTCTCGAGAGCCCTGAAATCTTCTGTTCAGTTCTTTTACGTCATCAATTCTTCCTTTTGCTTTAGCTGCTCGACGCTCAAGAGCAAGTTTCAGAGTCTTCTCTGACATCCATCTTGGTCTTTTCTTTCTTTCCTGTCTTTTCAGTGATCTCTTGCTTTCTTCATGGATGATGTCCTTGATGTCATTCCACAACTCGTCTGGTCTTCGGTCACTAGTGTTCAATGTGTCAAATCTGTTCTTGAGATGGCCTCTAAATTCAGATGGGGTATACTCAAGGTCATATTTTGGCTCTCGTGGACTTGCTCTGATTTTCTTCAGTTTCAGGTTGAACTTGCATATGAGCAATTGATGGTCTGTTCCACAGTCAGCCCCTGGCCTTGTTCTGACTGATGATATGGAGCTTTTCCATCGTCTCTTTCCACAGATGTAGTCAATTTGATTTCTGTGTGTTCCATCTGGCGAGGTCCATGTGTAGAGTCGCCATTTATGTTGGTGAAAGAAGGTATCTGTCAGTTTGTCATACTGTGGAGGCTTCTGTGCTGCTGTGATGCTGGAAGCTATGCCACTGGTATTCAGATACCAGCAGGGTCACCCACAGAGGAAAGGTTTCAGCTGAGCTTCCAGACTAAGACAGACTAGGAAGAAGGACCCGGCAGTCTACTTCTGAAAAACATTAGCCAGTGAACACCTTATGAATAGCCGCGGAACACTGTCAGATATAGTGCTGGAAGATGAGCCCCCCAGGTTGGAAGGCACTCAAAAGATGACTGGGGAAGAGTTGCCTCCTCAAAGTAGAGTCGACCTTAATGATGTGGATGGAGTAAGGCTTTCGGGACCTTCATTTGCTCATGTGGCATGACTCAAAATGAGAAGAAACAGCTGCAAACATCCATTAATAATCGGAACCTGGGATGTACGAAGTATGAATCTAGGAAAATTGGAAATCGACAAAAATGAAATGGAACGCATGAACATCGATATCCTAGGCATCAGTGAGCTGAAACAGACTGGTATTGGCCATTTTGAATCGGACAATCACATAGTCTACTATGCTGGGAATGACAACTTGAAGACGAATGGTGTTGCATTCATCATCAAAAAGAACGTTTCAAGATCTATCCTGAAGTACAACGCTGTCAGTGATAGGATAATATCCATACGCCTACAAGGAAGACCAGTTAATAAGACTATTATTCAAATTTACGCACCAACCACTAGGGCCAAAGATGAAGAAATAGAAGGTTTTTATCAGCTGCTGCAGTCTGAAATTGACCGAACATGCAATCAAGATGCATTGATAACGACTGGCGATTGGAATGGGAAAGTTGGAAACAAAGAAGAAGGATCAGTAGTTGGAAAACGTGGCCTTGGTGATAGAAACAATACCGGAGTATTAGCATTAGATACCCCAATTTATAATTTAATCTAGTCCCATCTTATCAATAAATACATTGTATGTACACATTAGAATATTTGATTATAGTCCAAATTCACGCTAAAGTCACCACTAAACATAGTCACTACAATAATTAGCTCTGGTTTTGTCCTGCTTCTTGTTACAGTCAGCATTATTAATGACAACATAGTCCAGTGGGTACTTTCAGTTGGTGCTACAATGAGTGAACAAATGCTGTTTGTTGCAAACTTTTATATGCAAGATTAAAAGTAAATGTTTAATATTTTTCATCTTATTTGGCATTCCTTAGACATCTTAATTTTGTCTATTGTATTGTCCAAGTCATAGGGGAAGAAATACTAAACTATTAATACTCATCTTGAAGCCAGTTTATATGTGGTAGCACAATATGGAATGTACACATTTAAATATGCGCCTAACAGGAAACCAAATTCTTCCTAATGCAAACCATTGTAGTGAAAAAGAAAGACTGCAAAATAGGGCTTACTTTCACTGCAGCAATAAGACGAATGTAGTCACTAAGTAGTTCTGAAAACATATAGAAGTCAGCAAAAGCTTGTTCTTGATGTAACTGGTCTATCTTCTCCTCAACCTCAGCAAGTTGTGACAAAGCTCTAGATAAAGCAGTATGATCCTCAGAATTACCTAACATGGCAGCACTTTTAGCAAAAGCAGCTGTGTTGGCTGAAAGTTCTGAAATAAAAAGTATTCATTTTTAGTGTTCATTAGTAAAGTAAAGTAAAAAAAAAAAAAAGCATTGATTTTCTACTTCTAAATTTTATCTATTCACAAATAATATTTTAAAATAATTAATAACCATAACTGTAAGCACTCAAAAAATTACCCAAAATTATGAAGAACCACTGCCCATATTTCCAGAGGCAGAATTATGCTTAAATAATTTAGAATAATAATCTGCCTCCCCTTTCTCTCCAAAAGTGCTCGCTCTTTTCTCTGTCCATTCGTAAAAAAGATAAGAAATGTATTTTTAATTATAGAGAGCACTGGGGACACTCAACAATTAATTTATACCACATACTTTGGTCTTTAAACATTTGTCAGTGAAGACAATGTCCATAGTTTTTAAGGACAAAACTAACAGGAGAAAGGAAAGGTAAAATTGTATAAACAATTCCAATAAATCTTATTCTTTTTTCTTTGTTGTACAACAATGCTCAGTAGAGTATTAAAATTTCAAAAACCATTTTTGGACATAACCATTACAGATATTCTAAACACAGAAAAACATATTTACAGACTAGCAATGGTCAATGACTAACAACCACATTGCCTGGGAGTTGCTCTGCATTATATAAAGTTCTTGAAAAGAACCATAAAGTCCATTCCCTAAGAGATATAACTCATATGCCAAAGCTGTTAAAAAATACAACAGTAAATGCACTAGTAGGTTTCTGTGATTATTTTAAGAAAATGCATTTCTTACAATGGCACATATCAAATTTATTTATTAAATATTTTAGAAAGCTGACATTAAAAGCCTAACTTGTATTCTTTGAAGAAAAAGAAAGGACGAAACCACTATGGTTTAATAAAATTACAACTCAAAATTTCTATGAACTTAGACAAACCCAGATTTTCAAATATCCCCATGTTGAAAAATAAATATTTCAAAGGATTTTCCATGAAATACAGGCAGATCAAATAGATATTTTCAACAAAATCTTCAAATACCAGTTTTAAAATCTCAAATTTTTAATTATAATCAAAGTTACTAATAAGATATCTTTATTCATTGAATTGTAAATACATTTAACAAAGAGTTAATCAAGTGAACAACAGTTTTAATTCAGAGTTCAAGACACGCTTTTATAAGCTCAGGATTTTTCTACTTCTAAACTGGAAGCTAGGTTAAAACAGAACAAAAAAATTTAAATAACAGTTCAAACAGAAAAACATTCCCTTTAGTTATTGTTTTCTGTCTTCCATAATAACCTCAGAATATTCATTTTAATACAACTTAAATGAAATATTTTAATTAGCTTTATGGTAAAAAAAAAAACACATAAATAACAAGGCAAACAAACCTTTTCGATGACAGACCAAGGCTTCAACGCTGGCATGAAGTTTCTTAAGTTGCTGATCCAGATTCTCAAATTGCTGCTGCTTTTCTTCAAACCACTAAGAAAAAAATGAAAAATGGAGCTAATTTAGCAAGAACAAACCACTGTAAATTAGGTTACCAATAGCAAGCTACATTCCTTGTTTTAAAACAACAAATTAACCGTGTATAACCATGGTAGTCAACTGATGTGGCTGAGAAAACTAAATTCAATAAGCAAATTAATATCCTATTTTCTACTTGTACAGCTTTAAAATGCAATTGTTGGGCTCATTAATTCATCTCATTATTCAAGTCGAAAAATCAGTTCTTACTGCATCCGATTCATTCATCTTGATTGTCATTTTGTTGACAGCGTCGGCGGCCTTGTTCACCATCCTCAATATTCCTGCTCCACTCAGGGCTTGTGTATTAACTGCTCTAGGCAGCTGGAATTGAATGACAAATAAGGGCAAACAAACCGGTTAAAAGCCTGGAGGTTTAACTAGGCACAAAAGGGACCCTCTTCCTCAGGTTAAAAAAAAAAAAGGGAAGAAAAGGAGGTTGTATTTTCTTCACTCTCATACATTTCAATAGTAGGACCTAATTTCTCAAATGTACTACTTGTACATTCTCAAAGGAAAACTTAAAAAATACACTTTCCATTTGCTTCTCTTCTGCACGTTTACATTTAGATGGAACAAACACCCTGTTTGTCAAAGTATATTAAGAAATCGTCAAGCACCTTAACACTGGCCACCTGTTTCCTAGCACAAATAAACTGTTCATAAGGAAAGAAAAAGGAATCTTGAGAAAAATCTCTTTATGCTGTTAGGATTATATGGTTGAGTACTTTTAAAATTCTAAGACTCAAATAAAAAATAAAATTAAATAAATAAATGCAAACAGTAGCAATTAGAAATCTATACGTGCCAAACATCCCAAATACAAAGAGTAGCACTATTATAAGTTAATTTAGGCTCTTTCAAGTAAAAAAACCTTAATAAGGATATTAGAAAATATATACAAAAATACATCCAACTACCTCTAAAATGAGATCTGAATAGCTTATTTCAACACAATGCCTAAGCAACAACTTAGGGTATTGAAAGTCTGACTACACATAAATCACTCTCTTAAATCTTCTTTTAAATTTTCAAGAAAGGGGCTGATCATTCTGCAAATATCAGTGCAAAGATATTTTGCTAGTAATTTAGTTAAGTTACTATAAGCCCTAAGTTAAAAAAAAAAGTTCATTAATTATTTGCTGAATATCTAAACTTATACAAATTATTATACTGATGAAAAGAATGAGAATATTTACATATAAACATTTAAAGTAGAAATAATACCTCAGAACTTTCCAAGAACTGCCTTAAATCAGGATCCTGTAGTAAAGTTGGATGCCTTACTGTTCGTTGAAGATACCTAGATTTAAGAATAAAATTGCTTCTTTATTTATCAGTAGCATTCTGTTAAATCTTATTGCAAAAGATTAAGAAGCTAGGTAAAAAAGGTATCTTAGTTTACCTCCTATCAGTCTGTCTTTGCTGTATTTAGAATTTTAGAGCAATTAAATATTAAAAAGCTTTGTGTCCATCTTTTGAAAATTGATGTTATCCCTCACTGCTTGTGTTTTTGGTTTCACAATTATATAAAAAAAGAGATGGTGGGGATGAAAGGATGGGAGTGGCTAAATAAATTTATCACTGCAAAGTGTTAGAGTTGTAAAAAGGTGTATGAGCTTGTCCAGTAATTTTATCTTTGAGTAATATCAAAATGTTTCCAGTTATTACTTCAGAGTCCTATGATGTATATCACTATACATTCCAGTTAACTTTTTTCAATCTTACTGTTACAAAAATGGGAGGAAACCTACCAATTTTTTTCCATGTTGGCAGATTTAAATTATCACCATCGGCTTTGGTCTTTATTAGACAAGGACTAAATTTTCTTCAATATTTTTGTTTTAAATAAATGTATTCCTTACTGAAATAATGCATCACATAAAATACAAATGAAAAAGTAAAGGAAAACGCCACTATTAAATCACTATTTGCCCAACTTCAGTCATTTTCCTTTACTAGAAAAGCTCACATTTCTGTTGTCCATAATAAATTATCAGTCACCCTTCCATAAAAGGGAAAAAAAGGCCAACTATTAGATGATTCTTGATTACTTATCTAATCCCAGTTTAAAAATGCTGTCTTTTCCTAGATTAATGATTACATACAGTAACATTTCAAATATGTTAGTTTACCTCACTGTTAATATTATCTTTATTCTCTTTCTCTAGAATAAATGTAGTAATTTCTTCTATCTTTTTACAAGGTAGGCTTTAAATATGCCTGAAATTTAAGCATATCAGATATGCCTAACATTAATAAAGTTTCTGAAAAACAGTGATAATCTTCTCTAAAGTCAAATTCTATGCACTGATCAAAATGACTATTTTATCGATGTTTAAACGTTAACTTCCGTTCTTCAGTATTTAAATAAAACACATACCATATTAAGCTTCATTTTAAATCAGTAGCCCATGTAAGACGCCATTATAATAGAAATAGATCGTTTAATAGGTACGGGCATACAGTCCACATTGTGGTTTAAAAAACATTTGCTATGGGCGGTGGTTATACACATGATTAATATAATTGATATCACTAAAGTGTATACCTGAAAAAATGCTGAATTGGCAAATGTGTTACACATGGTTTTAAAACGAAAAAATTAAAAAATAAATTACTGCCTATATTATCAAAGCAATAAAAGAGATGCAGCAGGAACACTACTCCTGCAAGTTTAAGAAATGCTGGTATTTTCCGAGTGGAATTTTACTTACAATTTTAACACTGAAATTCTCCCAATACTATTAGGTAAGTTACTGAGCTGCTTAGACTGCTACTGCTTGAAGACATTTTGTGGAACTTGTTCATCTCAGTGTTCACAATAGCTAGTAAATAGCAGGCACTCAGACATTTGTAAAATAAACAAGCAGGAAGGAATATGTAAATCCAACCTTCAAGAAACAGTCTAGTATTTCGAACTGAAATATCAGTTATAAAACAACTTTCCAAAGTGGGCTCTGCAGAATACTAGTCCTTACACTCAAAAAAGTTTGAAATACACTACATACACATCCTTTTCTTCAAGATTTATAATGCACAGCAGCATACCACATATTAATATCCTGAGGAATCAATTTTGGGAAATGACTGTTGAGAAAAACAAAGTAAAACTTTCCTTTCTCCTAAGAGTTACAGGGAAGTAAAAAGCAACCAACTATTTAAAAAAAAAAAAAAAAAAAGGTATTAAGCTTATATAATGTTAAAGTTAAGAACAGAAACATTAAATGGATCTTAGAATAATGAATATCTAATTTTTTTTTTTAATAAATATATACCGATTCAGAATTAGGGTCAGAGAAGTTTGTAGAAATATATAGAAAAGATACAGAACAAAAACAGGAAAAGAATATAGGAAGAAGAAAAGAGGTATGGGGAGAAACAGAAATACAGAAGGAAGACAGAAAGATACAATGAGATTGATGCAAAGTATTCTACCCAACAGGAGGTGGTCAACGGTTGTTCTTCAGCTTCACTCTAGAGAAAGGTTACTGATAGATTTAGTCATGTGGGGCTTTTAAGTTCCTATCTAAGTACCTAAAATACAACAAAATAAAGCAGGTTATATAAAATGATTAAGAGAACAAAGTTAAAAATAATTATCTTGCTTGGAACTCTGACACACATGATAACAATGACAGAATAAAAAAGCAGAAGGCCTGGGTCTTTGATATTAATTTGTTCATTTAACAAATATTTATTGAGCACTTACTAGGTTTCAGGTACTGTTCTGTGTACTTTGGAATGTATCAGTGGACAAAAATGACCAAGATCCCTTTTCTCTTGTGGGGAGCTTATATTTTAGTAACAGAAGGCAGACAATAAACTATAAAAATAATAAACATAAATTATATAGTATGTGACAAGCTGAGAAGTGCTGTGGAAAAGAAGGAAGGATAGAACAGTAGGATAAATGGGATCAAGTGTGTGAGATGTGCTTGGTGGTAATTCAAACAGATGGGTCAAAATAAAAACTCATTGCTGTCAAGTCGATTCCAACTCATAGTGACCCAATAGGACAGAGTAGAACTGCCCCACAGGTGTTTCCAAGGAGTGGCTGGTAGATTCAAACTACTGACCTTTTGGTTAGCAGCCAAGCTCTTAACCACTACGCCACCAAGTCAGAATAGGCACCACTGAAAAGGTGATATTTGAACATTTGAACTTGAAAGAGGTAAGGGAGTTAGCCAGGTAGGCATCAGGGAACAAAGAATTCTAGGCAGAGAGAAGAGACAATAAAAAGAATGTAAGGTAGGAAGGAACATGCCTGGGATATTTGAGGAGCAGGAAAAAGGTCAGTGTGGCTAGAGTAGAGTGATCGAGGATTAAAAAAAAAAAACTTTTTTTTTTATGATCAAGGATTATATGAGATCAAATAGGTATCAGAGGTGGGTGGTGCAAGGTCATGTAAGGTCTTGTAGGTCGTTATAAAGACTTCAGGCTTTTATTCTGAGTGAAATGGGGAGTGATGATCTGACTTAGGTTTTAAAAGGATCACTCTAGTTACTGTGTTAAAAACAGAGCAAAGGTGCATGGATGGAAGAAGGGCCACTTAGCAGGCTACTAGAGTTAAGGCATTTGGATCAGGAAAAAAAAAAAAAGCCAGACCTGTTGCCATCAAATCAATTCTGACTCATAGTGACCCTATAGGACAGAGCAGACTGCCCCATAGTTTCCAAGAAGTGCCTGGTTGATTCGAACTGCTGACCTTTTGGTTAGCAGCCATAGCAATTAACCACTACACCACCAGGTTTTCCATTTGGACTAGAGCAGTCAGCAAACCGAAAAAACCAAACCCACTGCTGTTGAGTCAATTCCGGCTCATACCGACCCCATAAGACAAGGTAAAGTTGCCCAGTAGAGTTTCCAAGGAGTGCCTGGTAGATTTGAACTGCTGACCTTTTGGCTAGCTGCCATAGCTCTTAACCTCTATGCTACCAGGGTAGTCAATAGATGGTGATAGGATTTCTTGATAATTAGATAATCCCAAAAGGCTGTTATCTACCTCCAAACTTCTTGAAAGAGTTGGTTAATTTATCTACATTATCTGCTTAGGCCTTGTCAGGTGGGCTTTTAGGTGCTTTAAATAAACATAATCTTAACAGATATACTTCAACTTTAGAGATAAGGAAGAATGCACTGAAGTTAAGTAACTTGGTGATGGTCACACAGATAGTGTGTAGTAAGAGTGAGGCTTGAACTGACAACTGATTCTAAATCTTGTATTCCTGTACACTGTTATTATCAGGCTATACTGAATTTCTCAGCTTATATTTACAGAAGAGTGTCCTCACACGTAAAATAAAGTCAACAGGACCTTAAGGTAAGACGTGAAACGCTCTCAAGAAAATCAAACGTGCCATCTTACATCTTAGGGATACTCAATAGGTAGTCTCTGCTTACTTTACTAAGTGTGGCACAGGAGAGCTCTTGAGTACGTTACCACTCCCTTTCTCTTTCTAGGTTTTAATACCAGGCGTTTATCCTTTCCCTTTAAGACGGTCATCTGGATTCTCTAAGTTGAACAAATCAATAAATATGTAAATGATTACCATAGTATTGATAAAGTAATACAAACAGAAACACTTTCCTGACCAGGCTAGGTACCCCAAAAGAACTGTATGTCTGCACTAATGTTTAAATTTTTAGAAATGTCATAGGAAAACCACTTTAGAAAAGTCTGTTATAGGAAAGGTTAAGGAAAATGCGATTTTAAAATCTTATACAGATTCAAAAATAAATGTGCAAAAGTGGCTGGGACAGGGGAATTAGGAGAATTAGGATTACGGTCAAATCATTCCAGTTCCTTTGCTTGTATGCTTTCACATATATACTTTCCTTTGTCATTTTTTCTAATGCAAAAATGAACATTTCCTCACACTGTTCTTTTTTTCACTACTGCAAATTTCACTGAGGTAGCATTTAACAAGTAACATTTTTCTGTAAAGAAATTATCTTCACACACTAGTCAAGTTTCAGCATTTCTGTAAAACTTTCTTCTATGTTTCATACTGCATAAAGGTATGGTTAAATAAACCCGTTGCTGTCCAGTCGATTTCAACCCATAGCGACCCTACAGGACAGAGTAGAACCGCCCCACAGGGCTTCCAAGAGCAGCTGGCGTTTTTGAACTGCCAACTTTTTGGTTAGCAGCCTAGCTCTTAACCACTGTGTCACCAGGGCTCCTTAGTACTATAAAATGCAGTTAAGTTAGATGAAAGGTGAATGAAGAATCAAATTATGTGCCTTTGGTACAATAAATCTTCATTAAGTTACTTATCAAGCGTGCCATCCGAAATAGTTCAAATTTACTCATAGAAAAATAGGACCTGAAAGGTCTCTCAAAGGATTATGTTTATACTTTGAGAAAGGACTAAGTAAAATCAAGGCACAGCATTATCTACCTTTACTCTTAAAAATATTATCTATGGCCTCTCTCACAACAGAATCAATTCTAATGCCTAACCTAAACTTCTTTTGATGTAATTTAAATTCTTCTCTAGAGTAATTGCTGATTCTCACATCCATAATCCCATCTCTTATGTCTTCTATAATTTTAGATTTTAAAATACATGCTCTTTTGCTTTTTATCTGCAAATTGTTCAAAACTAACTTTACTGTGGCATTTTCTTAAAAATTAAAAAATTTACTATCATAAACCAGAAATTAAGTTGTCTTAAAAATTGTTCTTAAAAATAATTTACACCCCAGAGATACATATACCATTCTCTAAAACCTGTCGTACCCATCTCAACCACCAATTTTAAGCCAAAAATCAAAACAAAACAAAATCTATGAAACTAGAAAGTATTTCAAGCCTAGGTAACACCCACTCTATGAACAGACTATGTTCTAAAAGTTGGGCTTTAAAATAGTTTCAAATTCTGTTTTCTCACATTTTTAGCTTAGCAAGGAAGAAGTAAACATTAAGATTCTTGGAATGGAATTCCTCCTACTTCCCTTCTAGTCTGCCGCAATGAAAGCAAGTCTTCAAAGGTATAGGAGACGTGTAAAGTCAAGTATTGTAAGATAAGTACAGCATACACATTAGCCTTTAAGTATACAGTTAGTCAACTGAAGCAAGGGCTAATACTTTTGTATACTTTGGTTAAAATCAATTATACAAAAACAGGGGAGGGGACAAACCCACATTCTTCATGGTATTTAACGATGTTCTTACCAAGTGATAACTCAAAAGGAAAAATTTAGATGAACTATAATTTTTTTTTATATATAATTAGTCAAATTATCCAACAGGATACACAGATATGGTATAACTTCCTAAGAACCTAATAATAACAAAGAGGTATTTTTATACCTAGTCCCTGGGTGGTACAAATGGTTAAGTGTTCAGCTGCTAACCAAAAGGCTAACTGAAAGATTGGTGGTTCAAGTCTACCCAGAGGTGCTCTGAAACAAAGGGCTGCAATCTACTTCCCAAAAATCTGCCATTAAAAACCCTATGGACGGCGAAGCCAAGATGGCGGACTAGGCAGACACTACCTCGGATCCCTCTTACAACAAAGACACAGAAAAACAAGTGAATCGATCACATACATAACAATCTACGAACCCTGAACAACAAACACAGATTTAGAGACGGAGAACGAACTAATATGGGGAAGCAGCGATTGTTTCCAGAGCCTGGAGCCAGTGTACCAGTCAGGTACGGCACAAGCACAGAGAGCGGCTGCACCCTCCTGAACTAACCCCGGGAGGGGGACCAGCCGGTTCCACGGACAAGTCCCCGGGAGGCAGTGACTGGTCTTGGAGCAGAAAGAGCAGCGTCCGAGCCGGGGAACCGTCCCGCAGGGATTTGGACTGGACGCAGGTACGGCATAAACACGGACAGTTGCTCCACCCCCCTGAACTAACCCCGGGAAGGGGACCAGCCGGGTCGCGTGGGTGGCGTGGGACTCAGCCGGTAGGAGAAGTCCCTGGGAGGGAGCGACTGGTATTGGAGCGGGGAGAACAGCGTCCCAGCCTGGACACTCAGTCACGGCACAAGCACGGGGACCTGCTCCGCCCATCTGAACTAACCCCGGGAGGAGGCCCAACTGGTTCTCGGGGGCGGCACGGCCACGCGACTGGAGGGACGAGGAGTCCCCGGGAGGCAGCAACTGATATTGGAGTTGAGAGTGCACCGTCCCAGTAGGGGAGCCTTGACGCTGGGCGTGGGGCTGGAAGCGGAGGATCTGACCGTGACTCCAGCGGGCCAGAGCCCCCGGGGGCAATCTCCACACAGCCAGCACACATAGGCGACGCGCCCCCCGGGAGTCTCAGATATGATACTCATTCCAAGCAAGACGAGCAACTCTGGCTATATTCTGAGGTGCTACTCTCCTATCTCTCTGTTCCCTCCCCCACCCTCCCCAGGCGGCTTCATTAACATCTGAATAGCCTGAGCCAGAGGGAGAACTCTGATAGGGATCTGACTGCATTTTTTTTTAGCGGATTTTCTGGAAAAACTAGTTTCCCAGTGATGGCTCGGAGACAACAATCCATATCAAACCACTTAAAGAAGCAGACCATGACAGCTTCTCCAACCCCCCAAACAAAAGAATCAAAATCTTTCCCAAATGAAGATACAATCTTGGAATTATCAGATACAGAATATAAAAAACTAATTTACAGAATGCTTAATGATATCACAAATGAAATTAGGATAACTGCAGAAAAAGCCAAGGAACACACTGATAAAACTGTTGAAGAACTCAAAAAGATTATTCAAGAACATACTGGAAAAATTAATAAGTTGCAAGAATCCATAGAGAGACAACATGTAGAAATCCAAAAGATTAACAATAAAATAACAGAATTAGACAACGCACTAGGAAGTCAGAGGAGCAGACTCAAGCAATTAGAATGCAGACTGGGACATCTGGAGGACCAGGGAATCGACACCAACATAGCTGAAAAAAAATCAGAGAAAAGAATTAAAAAAAACGAAGAAACCCTAAGAATTATGTGGGACTCTATCAAGAAGGATAACCTGCGGGTGATTGGAGTCCCAGAACAGGGAGGGGGGACAGAAAACACAGAGAAAATAGTTGAAGAACTCCTGACACAAAACTTCTCTGACATCATGAAAGACGAAAGGATAGCTATCCAAGATGCTCATCGAACCCCATTTAAGACTGATCCAAAAAGAAAAACACCAAGACATATTGTCATCAAACTCACCAAAACCAAAGATAAACAGAAAATTTTAAAAGCAGTCAGGGAGAAAAGAAAGGTTTCCTTCAAGGGAGAATCAATAAGAATATGTTCTGACTACTCAGCACAAACCATGCAGGCAAGAAGGGAATGGGACGACATATACAGAACACTGAAGGAGAAAAACTGCCAGCCAAGGATCATATATCCAGCAAAACTCTCTCTGAAATATGAAGGCGAAATTAAGATATTTACAGACAAACACAAGTTTAGAGAATTTGCAAAAACCAAACCAAAGCTACAAGAAATACTAAAGGATATTGTTTGGTCAGAAAACCAATAATATCAGATATCAGCACAACACAAGGTCACAAAACAGAACGTCCTGATATCAACTCAAATAGGGAAATCACAAAAACAAACAAATTAAGATTAATTAAAAAAAAAAAATACACATAACAGGGAATCATGGAAGGCAATAGGTAAAAGATCACAATAATCAAAAAGAGGGACTAAATACAGGAGGCATTGGACTGCCAGATGGAGAGTGATACAAGGCGATATAGAACAATACAAGTTAGGTTTTTACTTAGAAAAATAGGGGTAAATAATAAGGTAACCACAAAAAGGTATAACAACTCTGTAACTCAAGATAAAAACCAAGAAAAACGTAACGACTCAACTAACATAAAGTCAAGCACTATGAAAATGAGGATCTCACAATTTACTAAGAAAAACACCTCAGCACAAAAAAGTATGTGGAAAAATGAAATTGTCAACAACACACATAAAAAGGCATCAAAATGACAGCACTAAAAACTTATTTATCTATAATTACGCTGAATGTAAATGGACTAAATGCACCAATAAAGAGACAGAGAGTCACGGACTGGATAAAGAAACACGATCCATCTATATGCTGCCTACAAGAGACACACCTTAGACTTAGAGACACAAACAAACTAAAACTCAAAGGATGGAAAAAAATATATCAAGCAAACAATAAGCAAAAAAGAAGAGGAGTGGCAATATTAATTTCTGACAAAATAGACCTTAAACTTAAATCCACCACAAAGGATAAAGAAGGACACTATATAATGATAAAAGGGACAATTGATCAGGAAGACATAACCATATTAAATATTTATGCACCCAATGACAGGGCTGCAAGATACATAAATCAAATTTTAACAGAATTGAAAAGCGAGATAGATACCTCCACAATTATAGTAGGAGACTTCAGCACACCACTTTCGGAGAAGGACAGGACATCCAGTAAGAAGCTCAACAGAGACACGGAAGATCTAATTACAACAATCAACCAACTTGACCTCATTGACTTATACAGAACTCTCCACCCAACTGCTGCAAAATATACTTTTTTTTCTAGCGCACATGGAACATTCTCTAGAATAGACCACATATTAGGTCATAAAACAAACCTTTGCAGAGTCCAAAACATCGAAATATTACAAAGCATCTTCTCAGACCACAAGGCAATAAAACTAGAGATCAATAACAGAAAAACTAGGGAAAAGAAATCAAATACTTGGAAAATGAACAATACCCTCCTGAAAAAAGACTGGGTTATAGAAGACATCAAGGAGGGAATAAGGAAATTCATAAAAAGCAATGAGAATGAAAATACTTCCTATCAAAACCTCTGGGACACAGCAAAAGCAGTGCTCAGAGGCCAATTTATATCAATAAATGCACACATACAAAAAGAAGAAAGAGCCAAAATCAGAGAACTGTCCCGACAACTTGAACAAATAGAAACTGAGCAACAAAAGAATCCATCAGGCACCAGAAGAAAACAAATAATAAAAATTAGAGCTGAACTAAATGAATTAGAGAACAGAAAAACAATCGAAAGAATTAACAAAGCCAAAAGCTGGTTCTTTGAAAAAATTAACAAAATTGATAAACCATTGGCTAGACTGACTAAAGAAATACAGGAAAGGAAACAAATAACCCGAATAAGAAATGAGAAGGAACACATCACAACAGAACCAAATGAAATTAAAAGAATCATTTCAGATTATTATGAAAAATTGTACTCTAACAAATTTGAAAACCTAGAAGAAATGGATGAATTCCTGGAAAAACACTACCTACCTAAACTAACACATTCAGAAGTAGAACAACTAAATAGACCCATAACAAAAAAAGAGATTGAAACGGTAATCAAAAAACTCCCAACAAAAAAAAAGCCCTGGCCCGGATGGCTTCACTGCAGAGTTCTACCAAACTTTCAGAGAAGAGTTAACACCACTACTACTAAAGGTATTCCAAAGCATAGAAAATGACGGAATACTACCCAACTCATTCTATGAAGCCACCATCTCCCTGATACCAAAACCAGGTAAAGACATTACAAAAAAAGAAAATTATAGACCTATATCCCTCATGAACATGGATGCAAAAATCCTCAACAAAATTCTAGCCAATAGAATCCAACAACACATCAAAAAAATAATTCACCCTGATCAAGTGGGATTTATACCAGGTATGCAAGGCTGGTTTAATATCAGAAAAACCATTAATGTAATCCATCACATAAATAAAACAAAAGACAAAAACCACATGATCTTATCAATTGATGCAGAAAAGGCATTTGACAAAGTCCAACACCCATTTATGATAAAAACTCTTACCAAATAGGAACTGAAGGAAAATTCCTCAACATACTAAAGGGCATCTATGCAAAGCCAACAGCCAATATCACTCTAAATGGAGAGAACCTGAAAGCATTTCCCTTGAGAACGGGAACCAGGCAAGGATGCCCTTTATCACCGCTCTTATTCAACATCGTGTTGGAAGTCTTAGCCAGGGCAATTAGGCTAGACAAAGAAATAATAGGTATCCGGATTGGCAAGGAAGAAGTAAAGTTATCACTATTTGCAGATGACATGATTATATACACAGAAAACCCTAAGGAATCCTCCAGAAAACTACTGAAACTAATAGAAGAGTTTGGCAGAGTCTCAGGTTATAAAATAAACATACAAAAATCACTTGGATTCCTCTACATCAACAAAGAGAACACCGAAGAGGAAATAACCAAATCAATACCATTCACAGGAGCCCCCAAGAAGATAAGATACTTAGGAATAAATCTTACCAAGGATGTAAAAGACCTATACAAAGAAAACTACAAAGCTCTACTACAAGAAATTCAAAAGGACATACTTAAGTGGAAAAACATACCCTGCTCATGGATAGGAAGACTTAACATAGTAAAAATGTCTATTCTACCAAAAGCCATCTATACATTTAACGCACTTCCGATCCAAATTCCAATGTCATATTTTAAGGGGATAGAGAAACAAATCACCAATTTCATATGGAAGGGAAAGAACCCCCGGATAAGCAAAGCACTACTGAAAAAGAAGAAGAAAGTGGGAGGCCTCACCTTACCTGACTTCAGAACCTATTATACAGCCACAGTAGTCAAAACAGCCTGGTATTGGTACAACAACAGACACATAGACCAATGGAACAGAATTGAGAACCCAGACATAGATCCATCCACGTATGAGCAGCTGATATTTGACAAAGGACCAGTGTCAATTAACTGGGGAAAAGATAGCCTTTTTAACAAATGGTGCTGGCATAACTGGATATCCATTTGCAAAAAAATGAAACAGGACCCATACCTCACACCATGCACAAAAACTAACTCCAAGTGGATCAAAGACCTAAACATAAACACTAAAACGATAAAGATCATGGAAGAAAAAATTGGGACAACCCTAGGAGCCCTAATACAAGGTATAAACAGAATACAAAACATTACCAAAAATGATGAAGAGAAACCCGATAACTGGGAGCTCCTAAAAATCAAACACCTATGCTCATCTAAAGACTTCTCCAAAAGAGTAAAAAGACCACCTACAGACTGGGAAAGAATTTTCAGCTATGACATCTCCGACCAGCGCCTGATCTCTAAAATCTACATGATTCTGTCAAAACTCAACCACAAAAAGACAAACAACCCAATCAAGAAGTGGGCAAAGGATATGAACACACATTTCACTAAAGAAGATATTCAGGCAGCCAACAGATACATGAGAAAATGCTCTCGATCATTAGCCATTAGAGAAATGCAAATTAAAACTACGATGAGATTCCATCTCACACCAGCAAGGCTGGCATTAATCCAAAAAACACAAAATAATAAATGTTGGAGAGGCTGCGGAGAGATTGGAACTCTCATACACTGCTGGTGGGAATGTCAAATGGTACAACCACTTTGGAAATCTATCTGGCGTTATCTTGAACAGTTAGAAATAAAACTACCATACAACCCAGAAATCCCACTCCTAGGAATATACCCTAGAGATACAAGAGCCTTCACACAAACAGATATATGCACACCCATGTTTACTGCAGCTCTGTTTACAATAGCAAAAAGTTGGAAGCAACCAAGGTGTCCATCAACGGATGAATGGGTAAATAAATTGTGGTATATTCTCACAATGCAATACTATGCATCGATAAAGAACAGTGACGAATCTCTGAAACATTTCATAACATGGAGGAACCTGGAAGGCATTATGCTGAGCGAAATGAGTCAGAGGCAAAAGGACAAATATTGTATAAGACCACTATTATGAGATCTTGAGAAATAGTAAACCTGAGAAGAACACATACTTTTGTGGTTACGAGGCGGGGAGGGAGGGAGGGTGGGAGAGGGTTTTTTATTGATTAATCAGTAGATAAGAACTGCTTTAGGTGAAGGGAAAGACAACACTCAATACCTGGAAGGTCAGCTCAATTGGACTGGACCAAAAGCAAAGAAGTTTCCGGGATAAACTGAATACTTCAAAGGTCAGCAGAGGAAGTGCGGGGGTCTGGGGAACATGGTTTGCGGGGACTTCTAAGTCAATTGGCAAAATAATTCTATTATGAAATCATTCTGCATCCCACTTTGAAATGTGGCGTCTGGGGTCTTAAATGCTAACAAGCGGCCATCTAAGATGCATCCATTGGTCTCAACCCACCTGGAGCAAAGGAAAATGAAGAACACCAAGGTCACACGACAACTAAGAGCCCAAGAGACAGAAAGGGCCACATGAACCAGAGACCTACATCATCCTGAGACCAGAAGAACTAGTTGGTGCCCGGCCACAATTGATGACTGCCCTGACAGGGAGCACAGCAGAGGACCCCTGAGGGAGCAGGAGATCAGTGGGATACAGACCCCAAATTCTCATAAAAAGACCAAACCTAATGGTCTGACTGAGACTGGAGGAATCCGGGCGGCCATGCTCCCCAGACCTTCAGTTGACACAGGACAGGAACCATCCCCGAAGACAACTCATCAGACATGAAAGGGACTGGTCAGCGGGTGGGAGAGAGACGCTGATGAAGAGTGAGCTAATTATATCAGGTGGACACTTGAGATTGTGTTGGCAACTCTTGTCTGGAGGGGGGATGGGAGGATAGAGAGAGAGGGAAGCCGGCAAAATTGTCAAGAAAGGAGAGACTGAAAGGGCTGACTCAAGAGGCGGAGAGCAAGTGGGAGTAGGGAGTGAGATGTATGTAAACTTATATGTGACAGACTGATTGGATTTGTAAACGTTCACTTGAAGCTTAATAAAAGTTATTAAAAAAAAAAAAAAGAAAAAAACCCTATGGAGCAGAGTTTGACTCTGACTCATGTAGGGTCACCATGAGTTGGAACTGACTCAACAGCAACTGGTTATTATTGGTTATTTTTATCAAAATATTTTTATCAACCCTTTCCCCCTTTACAACATTTATGTTTTCCTTTTGCACATCTGGCAGTTTCTTACTTCTCTTGCTAACTACAGCTCTGATATAGCAACTCTATTCCCAAATAGTTCACAACCTTATATTCTTATTTGTACTACACGATACAAAACAGGTGTTATTTTGTTAGAGACATGACTAATGAGAATTAATAACAACAGAACAAGTACACAGCAGGGTGTTGCTGAAAGAAGCAAATTTCTTTATAAGTTTAAGGCATTCTCAGTAAGAGCTAACAAGTGATACTTTGAAAAAAAATTAATCACTGAAATTTAACTGTCATATAATTAGATTTATATTACTTAAGTAAAAACTAAGAGTAATAAAGTATATTGTCTAGAATTACCTTTCAAGAGCTGCTCTTCGTTTTTCTACGAATTCAGTAGACGATGAATCTTCTTTACCCACTTTGACCTTGGTCATGCCTTTGAAAAAATTCAATGATATTCATTATTCTATATTATTGTGAACCAGCCTTTTATAATTCTTTCTGCATAACTTAAAATAACTTTAAATTTAAACCTGACAAAAACAAAAGCTCCTAAATTGTAACTAGTATCTTAAGGGATTAAAACTTACATGATATACTAACATCTCTACTTGGTAAATGCTTAGGAAAGAACAGATAAAGCTGTGTTTATAGTTTTCTGACCCACAACGGTTCCTTTACGTAAAAGCATAAACCAAAACCAAATCTGTTGCTGCTGAATCAATTCCGACTCATTGTGACCCTGTAGGACAGAGTAGAACTGGCCCACAGGGTTTCCCAGGCTGAATTCTTTATGGAATCAGACTGCCACATTTTTCTCTCTCAAGCTGGTGGTAGATTCAAACTGACAACTTTTTGGTTACCTAGTGCTTAACCAATTCTCATCTATTGTAGATTTAACTCCTGGTAAATTAAAATGTGTTTGTATCGCAATATGCATACTATAATTTCAAATCAACATTTTTAAGCTCAACTAACATTTTTATTTCTTATGAGCAACAATTAAGGTTTTCTTTTACTACAGGGTCTAGATGAAATATAACCAGAATGCTCCCTAGAAGCAAGGATGGCAAGACTGCATCTTACATATTCTGGACATGTTGTCAGGAGGGATCAGTCCCTGGAGAAGGACATCATGCTTGGCAAAGTACAGGGTCAGTGGAAAAGAGGAAGACCTTCAACGAGGAGAAATGATACAGTGGCTGCAACAATGGGCTCAAGCATAACAACGATTTTAAGGATGGCACAGGACCGGGAAGTGTTTCGTTCTGTTGTACATGGGGTCGCTATGAGTCAGAACCAATTTGACAGCACCTAACAACAATGGGGTCTGGAAAAACAGAAATAAGTATAACTCATAGATTTGCTTAATGTTTTCCCTGCTGCAGATTTTAAGAACATGTTCTTTTTAACTTATCCTTACTGGTTTTATTATAGTTAAAATAACCAGCTCTTTCGCAGGCATTTAGAACATAATTTTAGAATTAAAAATATAAAAATCATGCTGATCATTTCTGTATTGGCAATTCCAATTTTAATACTAACATATGAATGAGATTGCAGATTGTTCTGTTCTTTTTTCTAGTTCTTCCTTTCAAAAATAAATTCTGAAGAAAGAAGTACTGATACATGCTACATCATGGAAGAACCCTGAAAACATTATGCTGAGTAAAAGAAGCCTGTCAGAAAGGATCACACATGATCCATGATATATGATTCTACTTACATGAAATGTCTAGAAAGTAAGAAAATGGCTGCCTAGGACTAGGAGGTATGGAGAGATTGTGGGGGAGGAGTGATGGCTAAGGGATTGTTATGGACTGAATTATGTCCCCCCAAAAAATGTGTATCAACTTGGCTAGGCCATGATTCCCAGTATTCTGTGGTTGTTCACCATTTTATGATCTGATTATCCTATGCGTTGTAAATCCTAACCTAACCCATGTTAACGAGGCAAGGTTAGGTTATGTTAAAGAGGATTAAAGCTGGACACCCTGACTCAGGTCACAGCCCTTATCCTAAGCAAAGTGAGTTTCCCAGGGGTGTGGCCTGCATCACCTTTTATCTTACAACAGATAAAAGGAGACAGAAACAAGCAGAGAGACACCTCATACCACCAAGAAAGAAAAGCCAGGACAGGAGCATGTCCTTTGGACCCCAGGTCCCTGTACTGAGAAGCTCCTAGACCAGGGGAAGATTGATGACAAAGAACTTCCCCCTAGAACTGACAGAGAGAAAGCATTCCCTAGAGCTGGCCCCCGAATTTGGACTTCTAGACTGTGAGAGAATAAATTTGTTTGTTAAAGCCATCCACTTGTGGTATTTCTACTGTAACAACAAAAAAAAACTCAAACCTGTTGCTGACTCATAGCCATCCTATAGGACAGATTAGAACTGCCCCATAGGGTTTCCAAGGAGCGGCTGATGGATTTGAACTGCCAACCTTTTGGTTAACAGGTGAGCTTTTAACCACTGTGCCACCTGGGCTCAGGACTAGATAACTGAGACGGGGTACTGGGTTTCTCTTGGGGGCAATGAAAGTGCTCTAAAATTGATTGTGGTGATGGATGCACAACTCTGTGAATACATTAAAAGCCGTTATACAATTTAAATGGAAAATTTTACAGCATATGAATTATATTTCAATAAAGCTGTTTTAAAAATGGATATGTAAAGCAAATGTAAAACCATGCAATTATTCTTCAGGTTGGTATATTTAGTGAGTAATTAACATATATCACCAATTAATGTTTTCGTCAACATAATTCCTTTGAAAATACAATGGTTTGAAAAGGAAAACCCAGACTCCTAAAATTACCTCCTCTGATTAGACTACTAGAATTGGAAATGTTATTCTATATATTCTGCTTCCCTGAAATCATCTTAATCACCATATAGCTCTTTCCTTATTCTGTCTTCACTGAAGTCAAGAGTCTTCTGGAAGTATTCATTATGGGCCGCTGTGGGGAAAAAAAAATAACTAACCCTAACCAATTAACTCTTATAAGTTTTCAACTCTGTTGTTGCTCTTTTCTAACAGTTTACAGCCATACCTCATTTAATTGCACTACACTTTACTGTGCTCTACAGACATGGCACTTTTTTTACAAATCAAAAGTCTGTGGCAACCTTGAGTCGAGCTAATCTATCAGCACCATTTTTCCAACAGCATGTGCTCACTTCCTGTCTCTATGTCACGTTTTGGTAATTCTTACAATATTTCAAACCTTTTCATTATTATTATATTTGTTATAGTGACCTGTGATCAGTGATCTTTGATGTTACCATTATAAATGTTTTAGGTGCCACGAACCACGTCCATATAAGATGGTGAAATTAATCAGTAAATGTTGCATGTGTTTTGACTGCTCCATCAACTGGCCATTTCTCCATCTCCTCAGGCCTCCCTATTTCCTGAGACGGGACAATATTGAAATTAGGACAAGTGTTCAGGTGAAAGGAAGTCACTAGTCTTTCCAAAACTAAAAATGATTAAGCTTAGCAAGGAAGGCATGTCAAAAGCCGAGATAGGCCAAAAGCTAGGCCTCCTGCACCAGTTTGCCAAGTTGTGAACGCAAAGGAAAAGTTCTTGAATGAAATTAAAAGTGTTACTCCAGTGAACACAGGAATGATAAGAAAGAGAAATGACCTTATTGCTGATATGGAGAAAAGTTTTAGTTGTCTGGAGAGATCAAACCAGCCAGAACATTCCCTTAAGCCAAAGCCTAATCTAGAGCAAGGCCCTAACTCTCTTCAATTCTGTGAGGCTGAGAGAAGTGAGGAAGCTGCAGAAGCAAAGTGTGAACTTAGCAGAGGTTGGTTCATGAGGTTTAAGGAAAGCAGCCGTCTCCATAACATAAAGTGCAAGGTGAAGCAGTAAGTGCTGATGCAGAAGCTGCAGCAAGTCATCCAGAAGATCTAGCTGAGATAACTGATGAGCGGGCTACACTAAGCAACAGATTTTCAATGCAGACAAACAGCCTTCCATTGGAAAAGCTGCCGCCTAGGACTTTTATAGCTAGAGAGGAGATATTAACGCCTGGCTTCAAAACAGCTTCAAAGGACAGGCTGACTCTCTTGTCAGGGGCTAGTGCAGTTGAAGCCAATGCACATTTACCATCCTGAAAACCCTAGGGTCCTTAAGAATTATGGTAAATCTACTCTGCCTGTGCTCTATAAATGGAACAACAAAGCCTGGATGACAGCACATCTGTTTACGACATGGTTTACTAAATATTTTAAGCCCATTATTGAGACCTACTGCTCAGAAAAAAAAGATTCCTATTAAAATATTACTGCTCATTGACAAGGCACCTGGTCACCCAAGAGTTCTGATGGAGAGGTACAAGGAGGTTAATATTGTTTTCATGCTGCTAACACAACATCCACTCTGCAGCCCATGGATTAAGGAGTAATTTTGACTTTCAAGTCTTATTCTTTAAGAGATACACTTCATAAAGCTATAGCTGCCAGAGATAGTGATTCTTTTGATGGTTATGGGCAAAGTAAATTGAAAATCTTCTGGAAAGGATTCGCCATTCTAGATGCCATTAAGGACATTCATAATTCATGGGAGGAGGTCAAAGTATCAACATTAACAGGAGTTTGGAAGAAGGTGATTCCAACCCTCATGGATGACTTTGAGGGGTTTAAGACTTCAGTGGAGGAAGTAACTGCAGAGGTAGTGGAAACAACAAGAAAACCAGAATTAAAAGTGGAGCCTGAAGATGTGAATGAATTGCTGCTATCTCATGATAAAATTTTAACAGACGAAGGGTTACTTCTTACCACTTTCTTGAGATGGAATCTACTCTGAGTGAAAATGCTGTGGGCGTTGCTGAAATGACACAAAGGACTTGGAATGTTATATAAACAGTCAATAAAGCAAGGCCAGGGTTTGAGAGGACTGACTCTAATTTTGAAAGAAGTTCTACTGTAGGTCAAATGCTATCAAACAGCATTGCATGCCACAAAGAAATCTTTCAGGAACAGAAGAATCCATCAATGGGGCAAAGTTCACTGTTATCTTATTTTAGGAAATTGCCACAGCCACCCCAATCTTCAGCAACCACCACCCTGATCAGTCAACAGCCATCAACATCCAGCCAAGGCCTTCCACCACTAAAAAGATTACAACTGGCTGATGGGTCACATGATGGTTAGTATGTTTTGGCAACAAAGTATTTTTTATTAAGGTATGTATGTTGTTTTTATAGACATAATGCTATTACATACTTAATAGACTACCAAAGCAAACCTGTTTCTGTCAAGTTGATTCTAACTCATAGCAACTACAGTATAGCATAAACCATAAATTTTATGTGGACTGGGAAACCAAAATATTTGTGAAAGTCACTTTATTGTGGTGGTCTGGAATCAAACCCCAAATATATCTGAGGTATGTCTGTACATGAAATAGTGTCTCTAAGTCAACCAAAGCCCTATAAAAGTGGCAACATTTATGTGCTTCTGAAAAGAGTCCTCTTCCTTTAGTGGGAAGTTACAGCTTCCCAGCAAAGGGAAAATGTTACTACTCTTATTCCACCACCCTGCTGTAAGTGTTCATTACTTGAAAAGCACTATGTCATTAAAACGGACTCTCACTTTTTAAATTTTTTGTAGAAATGTATCCATTTTTATTTAAAAATTTTTTTATGAACATAACTAAACAGCAAGTTAGGTCAAAAAGTGAAGAATGTCATCCTTGAACACTGTGCTCTTTAAAAAAATTATCTATATAAGACCAATGGACAACAGTTACTCTAAAGCACGGATGAGAAGGTGGGGTGGGGAGTAGGCAGTCAGACTAAGTTAATGGGAGTGAAACAACTAGAATAGAAATGAGAATGTTGACACAATGTGAAGAATGTAACCAATGACACAAACATTATGTGTAGAGACTGCTGCATGGGAACCTGTTTTGCTGTATTTTCACCAAAAATATTTCTTAAAAAATGTATAAATAATGTGTAATTTTTAAGTGATTGCTGTTGTCACTGGTTGGATACCAGGGGGTTCAGAAATCAATTTGTTACCCACTTTTAATAACTGTTCAAGATTTTATAGCGCATTAGAGAAATGCAAATCAAAACTACAATGAGATACCATCTCACCCCAACAAGGCCAGCATTAATTCAAAAAACACAAAATAATAATTGCTGGAGAGGTTGTGGAGAGACTGGAATACTTATATACTGCTGGTGGGAATGTAACATGGTACAACCACTTTGGAAATCGATTTGGCACTTCCTTAAAAAGCAAGAAATAGAATTACCATACGATCCAGCAATCCCACTCCTTGCAATATATCCTAGAGAAATAAGAGCTGTCGCACAAATATATATGCACACTCATGTTCATTGCAGCACTGTTCACGATAGCAAAAAGATGGAAACAACCTAGATGCCCATCAATGGATGAATGCATAAACAAATTATGGTATATTCACACAATGGAATACTACGCAATGATAAAGAACAATGATGAATCTGTGAAACATCTCATAACATGGATGAACCTGGAAGGCACCATGCTGAGTGAAATTAGTTGTAAAAGGACAAATATTGTATAAGACCACTATTATAAGGACTCAAGAAAAGGTTTAAACACAGAAGAAAACATTCTTTGATGGTTAGGAGGGTGGGGAGGGAGGTAAAGGGGTATTCACCAATTAGATAATAGATAAGAATTATCCTAGGTGAAGGAAAGGACAACACACAATACAGGGGAAGTCAGCACAATTGGACTAAACCAAAAGCTAGTAAGTTTCCTGAACACAACCAAACACTCTGAGGGACAGAGTAGCAGGGGCAGGGGTCTGGGAATCATGGTTTCAGGGGATATCTAGGTCAACTGGCATAACAAAGTTTATTAAGAAAATATTTTGCATCCCACTTTGGTAAGTGCATCTGGGGTCTTAAAAGTTAGCGAGCAGTCATCTAATATACATCAACTGGTTCCCACAGGGAGCAAAGGAGAATGAAGAACACCAAAGACACAAGGAAAATACTGGCCCAAGAGACAGAAAGGGCCACATAAACCAGAGACTCCAATAGCGTGAGACCAGAAGAACTAGATGATGCCTGGCTACCACTAATGACCACCCTGACAAGGAACACAACAGAGTTCCTAATGGAGCAGGAGAAAAGTAGGGTACAGAACTCAAATTCTAGTAAAAAAGACCAGACTTAATGGTCTGACTGAAACTGGAAGAACCCTGGAAGACATGGCCCCTGGACTTTCTGTTAGCCCAGAACTGAAACCATTCCCGAAGCCAACTCTTAGACAAAGATCAGACTGGACTATAGGACATAAAATGATATTTGTGAAGAGAGTGCTTCTTAGCTCAAGTAGATACACTAGACTAAATGGGCAGCTCCTGTCCAGAGGCGAAATGAGAAGGCAGAAAGGGGACAGGTGCTTGTTGAGTGGACACAGGAAACTCGGGGTGGAAAGGAGGAGTATGCTGTCACATTACAGGGAGAGCACCTAGGATTACGTAACAATGTGTGTATAAAGTTTTGTATAAGAAACTAACATGAACTGTAAACTTTCACTTAAAGCACAATAAAAAAGACAAAAAAAAAGGTTTTATGGCACATATTTTGAGGAACTTTGAGTTACTTCAAACTTCATCTTACTATTCTGATCACACTGTTTATATACATATGTACTTCTATATTATGTACATTTTTCCAATTGCCTCAATCCTTTTTGGAATGAAGTGGCATACAAATAATTTTAAAACAATTTAAATGTATATTGACAGATAATTCCACAAACATATACCATTATTTTTAAAGACTGAAATGTTTTCTATTTTATGTGAAAAATAAAAACAAACCATAATCATACTAAAAGGAGGCAGAATAGAATAATGGTAATAAGAGTGAGATAGCCTGCATTCAAAACTCAGCTCTGCCACTTAATAGCTGTAATACTTGGGGCATGTTATGTAACTTCGGTGAACCTTAGTTTCCTTCCCTATTAAGTAAGAACAATGATAAATTAATATCATAAAGTTGTTAGGAGGACTGAATGAGAGAATCCAGGTAAAGTACTCAGCACAGTAAGCACTCAATGAATGTTAGTTATGCCTATAATTTAACTGACAGTCTTATAATTGGCTACCCAGTCATGTATCTGGATAACAGGACTGTGCCACTGTCTCTTTTTAACCTGTGAAGGCTATAAGAATCAGTAAGAGGGAAGAACTCACTTAGGATTTAGTTTCTTATTTCTATTTTAAAATTATATGTGCTGTTTGCTATATGGAGACTCTGGTGGTATAGTGGTTAAGAGTTCTGCTGCTAACCAAAAGGCTGGCAGTGCAAACCTATCAGGTGCTCCTTGGAAACCCTACGGGGCAGTTCTACTCTGTCATATTGGGTCGCTATGAGTCGGAATCCACTTGATGGCAATGGGTTCGGATTTTTTTGGTTTTTATTTACTACGTTGCAATAATCTGTCAAAGGTTTAAGACTCAGACAAAAAATTAGATGGAAACACAATGAACTTGACCGTGAGAATATAGTTCTTATTAAATATTTTTTGGTTAATGTGTCAGGACTAGGCTAGCATGCGTCTAGCCACCAAAATGAGAATAATAATTGATTGCTTTTCCTCTTTCAGTATATAAAAACAGAGGTACGATATAAAGTCACAGAAAGAGGTAAACAGAAGGGTAAGGTCCCTATATAGACAGTAGAATGCCAAAAGATACCCACATAATTGTTTAGAAAAGAGAGAAATAAGATTACTAGCTAGACTGGCAGTTTTCCAAGTGTGGTCTGGGATACAGTGAGGAATACCCATTGCTGTTGAGTCAATTCCGACACACAGCAACCCTACAGGACCAGGTAGAACTGCCAACCTTTTGGTTAGCATCCATGCTCTTAACTACTACACCACCAGGGCTCCTTCATAACAATACTAAATATTATGTCTTTTTTTTTGTGTGTGTGCTTTAAGTGAAAGTTTACAAATCAAGTCAGTCTCTCATACAAAAACTTTATATACACCTTGCTACATCCTCCCAATTGCTCTCCCCCAATGAGACAGCCTGCTCCCTCCCTTCACTCTCTCTCTCTTTACGTGTCCATTTCGCCAGCTGTCTTTTTTTTTTTTTACTGTCATTCTCTCATGAGTGTTAAGTGGAATTTTAGAAAGGTTATATGATGTGTTATATCACAACAGACTGAGTGCTGAAGCAGATAAGAGAGCACAGCTATCTCCTATTAAGCCAGAAATTAAGAGATTTACAAAATTGTAAAGAAAAAAAAAAGCCACTTATCAAATTTTTTCACAAAAATTGTTTCCTTTTACAAAAATTATTTAAAGCATGTAAGGAATCCTTAGAACAAAAAGTTTGAGAACTACTCAACTAAATTTTGAATTAAGAATATAACAAATTTACCAATAAAATTGCTTTTTAAACCAAATGTTTAAAAAGTAAAAATTCATTTTAAACATATTTCCAGAATAATACTTTTAAGTAAAACGAAAAATAAAGGTTAAAAACCCATGGCTGAAAAAAAAAATTCTACAAAATTGTTAAGAGATGATATGTCTTTTAATGATTTTCTTCCTGTTTTGTAATTTCCTGCATTTTCTCAACTAAACTGTTATTACTTGTATGAGTAGAAAAATTTTTTTAATTTAAATTGAGTTAAGAAATAAACTGAGTTTAAAACAGTTCTTATATTAGTGAGGTTAGACCAAATCTTCTTTTTGGATGATGTGTAACCAAGGGCCAAACATCTCCATCCATCAGAAAAATGTGTTATATTAAGTATCCTCTAAGTAAGACTCAGGAGCCCAAGGGGTGCAATGGTTAAGCAACTGGCTGCTAGCAGAAAAGTTGATTTGAACCCACCTGGTGGGTCCAAGGGAGAAAAGACCTGGGGATCTGCTCCCATAAAGCTTACATCCTAGGAAACCTTATGGGGCAGTTCTACCCTGTCCCTAGGTTTGATATGAGTCAGAATCGATTCAACAACACAAAACAAGAAGTATGACTCAGTAAAATGGCACTCTAATGACCTTAAGTGGTGAAAGTTTCTGGTTGTTTTCAATTTGGCAAATTTTGATCCAATAGTTAACATCATTATATTATATACATCAAAATCCTCAGGTGTTAGAAATAAAACTACCAGCTATATGCTCTTCAACCAGTGAATGATTATCACAAATAGAATATTTCAATTCAGTATCTCCCTCAGACTTTATCAGATGCAATGATTGTGAATGATTATGGAATCCACAAACCTATACAGTTAAAACCGAACTAATAGCAGTAACAAAAACTATTTTTTTTAAGATTCATACTTACCTACTATACTCTTTTCTGGAGCTGGCGGCACAATATAACCAATATGTAAATACTTGCTTGCCAATTTGCTATGCAAGCCAAGAAAGTCACTGAATCTTCTTTTAACTGAAAATTCACTCTTACTGAACATGGAAAGGGAAGTCTATGAATGAAGAAGACGTATTTCAAATTTTGATTATTAAGTAATTATTTAGAAGTTAATATCACACCTAACTGTGAACACACTGGTCTACTTTGCAAAAGAATGCAGAGCAGCTAATATATACAGATTTCTAACAATTAAAAAAACAGAACTTAAGAGTTTTTTTTTTTAACAGAAACTTAAGAGGATATAAATACTTGGTTTATTCTATCCTTGACTCATCTCATCCACTCATATTTATGGTAATGATTCTTAAATCTTTATCTCTTGCCCAGTTCATCTTCCAGTCTTTAGTCCTATATATCCAAATGCCTCCACTTAAATCTCACTGGCATCTCAAACTCACCATATTTTCTCCTACTTTAATACAACACTCATAAGAAAAGCACTCGTCTATTATGTTCTACTATATCCCTGTGCTGGGAACAGGGACTGACCCCGTGGGAGGAGTTCAATAAATATCTGTTAGAGGAATTAACAAAATACCATCCCCATCTGTATTGTGTTTTCTCCTGTACTGCCTTTCTTCACAGTACTCCCACAGTCAGGCAGTTCCTCTAGTTAGTAACCTAGGTGTGCCCCTCCTTTCTCACCCCTTACATCCAAGTCCCATTGATTCTACCTCCTAAATAACTCAAGAAACCATATATTTCACTCAGCCCCAGAACCATTTCCTTAAACTATTACTTCTCACAGCCGTGACTTGCTACAACAGACTCTCACTTTTAAAGTTTAAAGGGCTACAAGCCTTTAATAACTGCAATGGTCTAAGTAGAAACCCTGACCTCTACTTTGCCTCTCCTAATTCATACCGAGGCTAGAAAAATCATTCGAAAACAAAAATCTAATTGTGCCACAACACACTCTCGTTTGAAACTCTTTAATGGCTCTCCATCATGCTCAGGAAGAAGCTCAAACTCCTTAATGTGGCTGTTCATGACTGACAACAATTCCAACACACACCACTTGCAGATCCTGGAAAGCACGATGGTTTCTTGACTTTTGGCTTTCACGTCAGCAAAGAAGGCTCACCTTTGTTGTTACTCTATACGCCATGTAAGCATTCATGCCGTCACCTATAAGCAAAGTCAAACATTATTAAAAATCACGAGTTTAAAAATAAAAAGTGCCATTTTAATACTGTAATGATGCATTTAGCAAACAAAAACAAGAAAATCAATTATCTAAAAAGAAAATAAAAAATAAGTACTGACTCACCAACTTTCTCTGGATCTGATACACCAATTTCTATGTCAAAAATATCTCCATTTGCTGCTTCTTCAATCTAGAAGAGGTAATTTTTTTTTTTTTTTAGTATTAAAATACTTCAATTTATGTTACAGTCGTAACACTAATAACTGCTATCATCTATCTTCTATGAGGGTCATATCACATCAAATAATTTGAAAAAGCCACTCAGCACTCATTTCTGAAAAACAATAAGAGCTTTCCCATTTTCTAACTGTGTTAAAAAAAAAAAGCACAAAGACAGTGGAAAAAGGATTATTTATTTATAGAAGTGACAGACAATTGTTCTTATAACACCTCAGACACAAGAAAAAAGTTTTAGTTTTCTTTTTGAACACTGTGGATTTTTTATATTCTATATACTCAATCTCCAGATTCAGATTTTTGAAATAATTCTTATTTTAAATATTTGCTTTTCAAAGTTGTATCACTTCTCTTTAATAACCAGGAGGTAGCCATTACTTTTACCACTACAATCCCAGACACCTACAGAAATTACATATTATATTTAAAGCAACTTTATCACTATTTCTCCAACCTACCTAATAAACACATTTTCTCTTTCAAATCAATTGTAGTATTATAAAGCTCACTGAAAAAAACAGTAAATGGGAAAAAAGATAATCCTGAGACTACACAGAAGTTACCTTTTAATGATTATAAATAAGTAATCCAAATGGCAGCTCTGCAAGAAACCTTTGTTATTCTCAAGAAGAAAACTCAAAGATTGTCTTGCAAGTTTTTCAAAGGAAAATTAATAGCCTAAAACTATCTAAAGAAAAGTGAATTTTTCTAACCATATATTTTTTAATGGGTTTCCTCTTGCACACATTTTTAAAGAGAAAATCTTAGAATTGCTACATGCATACAGAAAAGTATATAAGTGAGCTCAATAAACTTTCAATGTAAGTTGAAATAAACATAACATAAGGTGAACATATGTTAAACAAGAACCTGTATCAAGAAACAAACACCATCATTACCTCAGAAGGCCCTCTCATGCTTCCCCTCCAGCCACAGCTCATCCTCCAACCCAACAAAGTAACCACTATGCTGACTTTGTTGTTATTGTGTGTCATGGAGTTGATTCCAATACACAGTGACCCTGTAGGACAAAATACATGCCCCATAGGATCATCTAGGCTGTAATCTTTCTGGGAGCAGATCACGAGGTTTTTTCTCCTGAAGAGTAGCTGGAAGGTTTGAACCACCGACCTTTGGTTAGCAGCCAAGTGCTTAACCACTGTACCACCATGACTTCTAATACTGTACATTAGTGTTATCTGTTTTTAAAGTTCATGAAATGGAATTATCCAGGAAATGCTCTTTTACGTCTGGTTTCTTTCCCTTGAAGAAAGTATCCTCTGATCATCCCTTGTGTTTTAGTTTTAGTTTTTTTAATCATGGTTATTTTAATGATTTATTTCTATATAAGTGGCTTTTAAACATATAGTTTTCCCATTTACTCTAATTTCCATACCATGAATTCACCTTATTAAAAACTGATATTTGTGTATCAATGTTCACTGCAGCCTATTCACATAGTCAAGAGGTGGAAACAACCTAAATGTCCACTGACAGATGAATGAATAAGCAAAATGTGGTATATACACATAATGGAATATTATTCAACCATAAAGAGAAATATTAAGTTCTGATACATGCTACAATATGGATTAACCTTGAAAACATTAAGCTGAGTGAAGTAAGCCAGACATCAAAGGACAAATATTGTATGACCCCACTTATATGAACTATGTAAAACACCCATTCCCATCAAGTCGATTCTGACTCATGTCCCACAGGACACAGTAGAATTGCCCCATATGGTTTCCAACGAGCACCTGGTGGATGTGAACTGCTGACCTTTTGGTTAGTAGCCGCTGCTCTTAACCACTATGCCACCAGGGTTTCCATAAACTATGTAGAACAGGTAAATGCACAGAGACAGAAAGTAAATTAGTGGTTACTAGGGGCTGGGCAAGGGGGGAATGTGGAGTTGTTACTTAATGGGTGCAGTTTCTTTTTGGGATAATGAAAAAGTTTTTGAAATAAGTAGTGGTGATGACTGCACAACACTGCAAATATAATTAACGTCACTGAGTTGTACACTTAAAAACGGTTAAAATGACAAACTTTATATCCCATACATTTTAGCATAATAAGAAAAAACAGTAAACAACCTTTATGTACTTTATCAAATGAAATCACTCAAATACCACTTTATTGTGATTAACAGTTTTCAAAGTGCTTTCATACATCGTCTTATTTGACCATCATAAGAACTCAGAGAGCCACAAGTTACCATGTTAAGGTAACAAATGACAAACTTCTTGACTTAAAAAGAAGTGATATACCCAAGGTCACTGGGTTAAAGAGTCGTGGAGATAAAATTAGAAGCCAACTCCTTTAGTTCCACATTCTTTTCCTAAAATATCTGAAAGGCCTTAATTAGGAATAACGTTAATTAGGAAGGGATGTTGGGAAGGAAACAAAAGACTTGTTATTTATACATTAATTTAGAGTAAAAACATTATCACATACCTCCTCTCTGGATCTATCAAAGATCACAGGAGCAGATATACTCTTTGATTCAATTCTGGGTGCAATGAGTGTGGTAGGAGTGACAGGGGTGACTGCAGGAGAAGGTTCTGAAGAGAGGATGGGTTCCCTTTCTGGACTGTCCAAAGAAACTTCTTCTGTGGCTTCTAGACATAAATTAAACAAGTTAGTTAAGGACAGTGGCAACAAACCCACAAAATTCTATATAGCAGTTAATGAATTATGAAAAATATTTTGTATACTACCCACAAATACACAAAGTAACCGTTACAAAGTAATTTTATGAATCCTTCCTTAGTTATTTATCATAACTTTGAAACCAACAATGACTTTGTTGGTTTTAAGAAGAATTCCATTAAGTTGGCTTAATTATCTATACTACTGATAGGGATAAGGCTAGGAAAAAAGCCAATGATGTGGATAATTCCGCATTCATTTGTGTTTGTATGTTACATATCTTATACTTGTGGTAACTTACCTTCCAAATCTTTTATTCGGGCTTACATTATTATTATTTTACACAGATGAACACAAATTTTAGGGCAGATGGCTATCCAAAATTATCCCAACTGGTGTAATAATCTGTTATGGATAATCCACAAAGTTAGTAATCTAAAGCGATTAACTGCCAAAGATTACTGAGTATTATATTGAATACTAGTTGAATTGACTAATATGACATAAAGAAAATATATGTTTAGGTTTTAATTTAAAATGCTCTCATTCACTTGAAAAATCAAAATTAAACACATTTAAAATCAAACCATACCAATAAATTGAGTGTCTACGAGCTATGTAACATTGTGCTAAGTGCAATGGAGAAACACAAAGAAATGTAAAGTATCATACCTGCCCTTGAGGAGCTTATAATCTAGTTGGGAAAACAAGACATAAGCATGTGGAATGTTAAATAATAATAAAAGACATAAATAATAGCCAAGAGAATAAAAAATGAATGTTACAAGACATTTAACTGCTATATGAACTACAGAATAAACTATAATTTAAGTTCAGATAGGAGATAATACTTTAGACTGGGGAAAATCAGGAATAGTTTACAAAACTGATCTGAGGAGATTTGGATGGGGTGAGGGATTCCGTGAAAATGGAACAACAAGCAAAAAGCAGAGCCAGGAAGGTGAAAACTACAATCAATGACAATAATGTAAACCACAGTTCTGGTTTGTAGAACTGATTCCAGGTAAAGAACGGCAGGAATGCGAGGGAAGCACAGAATCAGGCCAGTGGTTTCTAACCTGAGGTTCTTAGGTTCCTAGAGGTTTGGGGAGGTAGTAGTGGTAGTAGTGAGCCATTTTCATACTTCAAAAAATATAGTAATAACAGCATATATACCTCCAATAAAGTTGTACAGGTCAACATTTTATCAAGTTATTCTTACTGGTTACCTTGTGTTGAAGAGAATCCTCACTTAGCACAGATCTCTTATAGTTATGTATTATAAAATTAACCAAAATCTTTCAAACTATAGTAATCAGAGGAAATGCAACAGGTTACAGATGTTGAAAATAGACTACAGACGACCCTATATAATAAACTAAAAGCTTATGTGCAACTTCTGGCTCTTAAGATTGCTGGTATTTATTTTATTTTTTAAAGATATAAAGTCAACATGAGAAAGTAAAAAGAAACAATATCTCAAAGCTAGGAGGTATGAGGTCTTTAATCTACAAACAATAAGCAGAATAACTAGCATAAAAACAAGCAGCAAACAAACAAAAAAAAACAAAGAGAATCTAAAAGGGGACTGGTACTAGCAACGGAGCCATAGACAACTGCGAAATAGATAATGAATTTATGGCGGTATCAGTACAGATAAAGTTGTTTTAACTTTTCAATCTCACTTTACTTCAATGACACCATGTTTTATGTTCTTTGTACTGACTCTTGACAGGCTGCTTCATAAACAGTAGGAGACCTCAAAACCAGAAAAGCTAACTATGATCTAAGTAGCTAACATGGAAGGGAAAACAGGAAATAAATGGACAGTTAGGTTCCAACTCATAGTGCCCCTGGTGGCACAATAGTTAAGTGCTCAGCTGCTAACCAGTGGCTCTGCAGGAGAAAAGACTTGGTGATCTGCTGCCATAAAGGTTACAGCCTAGGAAACCCTATGGGGCAGTTCTACTTTGTCCTATAGGGTTGCTATGAGGTTCAACATACTGCTATATAATTTTGCCTTAAACTTTTTTCTCAAGGTTTCTTTTAGCATAGGTGAACTAGCATACTAAAATTAATAAGCTTTAATTTAAATCAGACCTAACGGTTAAGGAAGATGCCCTATAAGTACCACGATTAACTTTTCCTTGGAAACCACAGCTTGAGGACAAGCAGCCATTAATTATGTCAATGTTAACTAAATAATATTTCATTTACAGGACAGATGCCATGGGATTTTTAAAACAAGAGAATATTTATTAAATTTGCAATTGGCATTTGCTTAACAGCATATGTGAAATAAGCTAGTTACTCTGGCAGAAACAAGTTCTCCTCAAAGTCTAGGATAATTTTATTTCTGGCAATTTGTTCACTGTCACTTAGTATGTACAGTACTTTTGGAAACTATGTATCAAATGGTGGATGAGAGGGGCTCCGTAGTTAATCGCATCTGGTGAATACTCTAAATTGTAAATCGTCTGTCATACTTGAACTTATTCTGGCATCACTTCTGACATACAGTACTTGGAATCCTATCCAAAACACATTAACATATGTACCAATATAGTCGTGCTCTCTAAGGCTTTAGAATCAAAATGGCTAGGTCACTGAAGCAGTATCTATATTCTATGCTCTGACAGAGGACAAATCACTAAGTACATGTTCCCATCACTGGACAACAGCTTTTACCACCCATACTCCTCCACAGAAGCAGAAACGGTATACCTGCTAAAATGTGTTATAAGGAAGATACAAACGAAAAAAATCAAACCCGTTGCTGTAGAGTCGATTCCAACTCATAGCAACCCTATGGAACTGCTCCATAGGATTTCCAAGAAGTGGCTGGTGGATTTGAACGGCTAACCTCTTGGTTAGCAGCCATAGCTCTTATCTACTGTGCCTCCAGGGCTCCAAAAGATACAAGTGTAGTGTTAATTCACTTACACAAAAATAATTAGAGTACGTTTTAGGTCGCCTAATGATGTTATTATGAAATGCAGCTGACATTAACGTAAAAGATAAATTGTAGGTTAACAAAGGAAAGAGATGGCTGTTTATTATTCTCTAGTCACTGTTTATTTTTTTAAAAAACAAACACTGACATGGACCACATTTTAATCACAATATTTAGCACAGAATTCTAGGTAAACTAAAAGACTAATTATTTTCCTAAGCTAAGTGGGCAAAAATCACTGCATACTCCACTTGACTAACTGTATGACCAGCTGTGCACACAGTAAAACAACCCTCTTTCTTTACACACACACACACACACACACACACACTCTCTCTCTCTCTCTCTCTTCAGGTGTTAATAGAATTCTGGCTGCCAGGTGAAAAAGTCTTTAATAAAATGGATAATCCAAAACTTCTATATATGCTTCTATACTATTAGAGGAATACATAACAATTTTAGATGGTACCTGCTTAGTAGAGAAAGGATTTATGTCATCTCAGATTAAAACACAAATGCCAGAAAACAATTTTTTAAGGGCTGCCTGGAAAGAAAAGTCCACAGAAGGGAACAAGGAGCATTACAACTCTGGTTAACTGAGATTTGTCTCTAGGTTGTTAGGTAGCTTAAAAAAGAAAAGAAAAAAAGGAAACATTTTAGGTATTTGGTATATTTTCAATTTTCTGACATGATAAAATAAATAAATTTATTTGTGGCGGCAATGTTTCATAGAACTAATCAAACAGAAAGGTATCATGGAGCTTTGTGATGGGGAATTTTATCGTCAAGCGTATTTGTACAAAAAATGCAGAAATACTATTCAGAAATACAGTTTGAATACTGAACCACTATAAAAACCAGTTCAGGTAAGATGTCAAATACACAAAGACTTATTGTTTTATTTTTTCTGTCATTAATTCTAAGAGGTATTTACTTCTTAATATCAAAACAATAAGTTGTCTCTAAATTTTAACCTTAAAAGTAGACAACTGTTTTTGGAGAGTCCAATATACACATATAAAGTTCACCCAACCCATTTTAAAGTTAGGATGTACTATATCACATTTTTCTCCCTTATCAAAAACAAACTTTTCAAGCATCAATTTACTCACCTAAAAGTCAATCAAAATAGAATAAGTGGTAAACACTACAGCATTTTCGTTAAAAAACAGATTTTGAACACATACAGAATATTAATGAAAGTGATTTTTAAATCTACAGTTTAATTTTGCTTTGTAATTTATGTAATATAAAGAATACAATCTCTGATATTTCTCAAAGAATGACTGTCACACCGTTGTTTTTGAGTCCAAGTTGTAAAAAAAAATAATCAAATTATAATATGTAATTTATTTCCAAATACCTAAAAGCCTAAAACCAGAAAGGGATTCCATTTCTTGTTCTTCTCAACAGTCAACATTTTTTGTAAGTGATTTAGTTGTTAACAAGAAGAGCTACCATTAATACCTTACATAAGATTTCAAATTTGCTTTAGAGGATATTTTTTATCTAACGTGATACATACTACAACTGGCTATTATTAAAAACCAAAGATATTCACAATTACCTGCAAAAAGATCTTCTCTGTCATCATCTAGCACTTCTGTGGGTTTTGGACCATTGGAATTTGTACTAATATCTTCTGCAGGAAGACTAGCTGGTTCTGGAGATGATGGACTTGACTGTTAAATAACAACAACAGTTGGTAAAGAATTGGCATGTTTATCATTGTAACTATATCCTTACACACTACAGAAAAAGAACATTCTCTTGACAAGAACAAAGTACATGAACAGCTACTTATATTTCCCACTCTGAGGACCCACTACCCATCTGTTAGTTTGTCATACTGGGATGGCTTGTATACTGCTATGATTCTGGAGGCTAGGCCATCGGTTTTTCAAAAATACCAGCAAGGTCACCCATGGTAGACAGGTTTTAGCAGAGCTTCCAGACTAAGAAAAGCCTGGCAATCTACTCATGAAATTTAGCCAATGAAAACCTTATGGTTCACAACAGAACACTGTTCACTTGCTTGCTTTCAACACAAGATCAGGAGGGATCAGTTGCTAAAGGAGTACCTCATGTGTGGTGAAGCAGAGAGCCAAGCTGGGAGTGCGAGACCCTCAGTGAGATAAAATGGTACAATAGCCACATCAATGGATTCAAACATGCTGGCAACCATGAGGATGACACAGGAACGGGCAAGGATTCGTTCTGTTGTACGTAAGGTTGCCATGAGTCAGAACAGACCTGATAGCAACTAATAACAGTACCTTCTACAGCGTGAGCACATTTCTTTAGAGCTTTCAAAAACAGTTTCAAATTCTTAACTGAAAATTTAAAGAAGAGCCTTTCTTTTCTCTCTGGAACTCATTTTTACAGACCCAACCTCTCACGAAGGTGGGCCTCCAATAAACTTACCAATTTCACTTCAAAGAATTTAAGAACGATTAAGCTTATACATTACTTCTTCTGGAAGATATTTCTGATAACCTCAAGCTCGCTTCTAGCTAAGTCTGCATAGGTGCCTGGCCTAGACGGTCCCACAAAATATCCACTTCTGTCATAATTTCTCTTACCCTATATTATAATTATCTGCTTACAGGCTATTAAGGCCTACAAGGAAAGAGGAGTACCTTGTATACTACTTTTTACTCAATGCCTTGCATCAAGTACTCAATGAGTGTCTGTTAATTGAATTCTAAGAAAATAACTATGGATATGCCAAAGATTGAGCCACAAGTTTGTTAATCAGATAATATGAAAAGCTGGAAACAGCCCGTTCATCCACATAAAAATTTAGCAGAGTGGCATTTATTGACCCAGAAAGATGCTTAGAAGCCATTATATGAAAAAGTAGGTACCTAGCACACATGATCCAATTTTTTTATAAAAAGGCTTACCAATATTCATTAAAAATAAATGTTTTGTTCTCCTCACCCTCCTAGAAACTAAGACATACTTGTGTAGACTAAGATACAGCCACTAAGATCCCACATATAACCTATACATTCAGCTTCATTTTAAACAAAGGTTCCTATCTCTGAACTCCCAAACGTTTCCAGGGAATCGGAAGCTCTGCATTCTAGTTCTGGCCTCACACTAACCAACTTCTCTGCTGGTTACATAATGCATCTTCTTGGGTACCAATTTTTACCAGTTTTTATAAAATAACGGGTGCATCAGCTAATTGTTAATACTCTTTTTACCTATCCAATTTATTATTTTATAATTTCTAAGTCTAGAGAGCTAACCTGATTTCCTTTTGAATTTCCAAAACTTACCTGACACTAACTCTGAAACAAAAACTAATTTTGAAAGAAACAGAACCACAAGTAGCAAAAATTTTAAATGTAATTTTAAAAACAGTAAACAATTTGTTGCCGTTAATTTAATCCATACATGAATGAGTTTCTTTTGGGTGTTTTGTTAGAGTACCTACGCCACTGCACCAAAGGGACATTCAGTGAAAACAATTCCACAGGGACCAAAATACAGTCTAGATTAACACTATGATTTGATTTAAGTCAAGAGTTGTACTACCTAAAATTAGTCTCTAGCTACATGTGGCTTCTGAATGCTTTAAATGTGCCTAGCCTACATTGAAATCTGCTATAAAAGTAAAATACAGGCTAAATTTTGAAGACTTAGTAAAAAAAAAAAAAAAAGTAAATATATTAACAATTTTATATTGATTACATATTGAAAGAACATTTTAGATATACTGAATTATATTACTAAAATCAATTTTACCTGTATCGTTAAAACCAAAAACCCTCTGCTGTCGAGTCGATTCCGACTCATAGCGGCCCTATAGGACAGAGCAGAACTGCTCCGTAGAGTTTCCAAGCAGTGCCTGGCGGATTAGAACTGCAAACCTCTTGGTTAACAGCCATAGCACTTCACCACTACGCCACCAGGGTTTCCCCTATATCTCTATATTCTTTTAAGTGTGACTACAGAAAGTTGAAAATTAAATTTAAATTATACTAGATAGAACTTGTCTAGAAGTAAATTTTATTGTATTTTAGGAATAAAGGAAAAGTAAAACTCCATGAAATTCTCTTACTTCTTTCAACAGATTTTTAATAGCTACTGGGTGGCAGCAAATTCAAAGGCCTACTCTCTAAAAAGCACCTAAATTTCACCATTTGATATGTGATCTGTTAAATATGGATCTAAAGGAGTCCCAGTGGCACAATGGTTAGAAGCCTGGCCACTCCATGGGAGAAAGACATGGCAGTCTGCTTCCGCATTACCGCCTAGGAAACTCTATGGGACAGTTCTACTCTGCCCTATAGGGTTGCTATGAGTCGGAATCTACCCAACGGCACAAATCCACAACAATATACATTTACAAACAACTGTGTATAACAGGCTATAGTGGAAGAACCAGAAATATTTCAATCTGATCACAAGAAAATATACAAATCCAAATTGAGGGACATTCTACGAAATAACTGGCTAGCACCTTTCAAAAGCATCCAAGTCATGAGAGACAGACAAAAAACCCATCACAGGGAAAGGAAAAAAAAAATACAATGAAATGCAATATGGGATTCTGGATTGGATCCTGGACAAGAAAAACCACGTTAGTGGGAAAACTGGTGAAATTTGAATACGGTCTACAGACAGATTTGTTAATAGTAATATCCTGATTTTGACAAATGCTTTATTGTTGTATAACATGTTAACTAGGTAAAGGTATACAAGAACTCGATATAATATTTTTGTAACTTTTTTGTAAGTCTAAAATCATTTCAAAATAAAAAGTTCAAAAAAAATTTTAAGTGAACATACAGTTGTTTTAAGTTAAATGTTTAAGGTACATATATATGTATAAGCTGCTGTCCAGTGGATTCTGACTCATAGCAACCCTATACGACAACAGAGTAGAACTGCCCCATAGGTTTTCCAAGGAGTGGCTAGTGGATTCGAATGACCATGCCACCAGGGCGAAGTCCTTTCAGCACACTGACGACCACCGCTAAGGCATGAAGCTCGTTCGAGGTGCTTAAAGCAAAAGCAGGACCAGAGACTAATCGAGAGTAGTGCTAGCTCTGGGTGGTTCAAGTGCTTCAAACATTTTTTGATGCATCATGTGAAAGTGAGTGGTGAGTCTGGGAGTGCTGATGTGAAGGCAGAAGAAAAATCTGTTGAAACCTTAAACTAATTGCAGATGGAGGTTATCTGCCCAGCAAATTTTTAACATGGATGAAACATCCTTATTCTGGAAGTGAATTCCTGAAAGGGTCTTCATCCATAAATTGTCAAGTCAATGCCAGGCTTTAAAGCTTCTGAAGACAGTGACAGTGTTGTTAAGAGGCAATCTTGTACATAATATGGCGTTTGCACAACGTCTGTTATGGATTGAACTGTGTCCCCCCAAAATGCGTGTCAACTCAGCTAGGCCATGACTCCCAGTACCGTGTAGTTGTCTATGATTTTGTGATACGATTTTCCTATGTGTTGTAAATCCTACCTCTATGATCTTAATGAGGCAGGATTAGAGTCAGTTATGTTAATAAGGCAGGACTCAATTTACAGGATTAAGTTGTATTTTGAGTCAATGTCTTTTGAAATATAAAAGAGAAGCAAGCAGAGATGAGAGGGACATCCTACCACCAAGAAAGCAGAGCTGGGAGCAGAGTGTGTCCTTTGGACCTGGGGTCCCTGTGCTGAGAAGCTCCTAGACCAGGAGAAGACTGATGACAAGGACCTTCCCCCAGAGCCAACTGAGACAAAGCATTCCCCTGGAGCAGACACCCTGAATTTGGACTTCTAGCCTCCTAGACTGGGAGAGGATAAATTTTTCTTTGATAAAGCCATCCACTTGAGGTATTTCTGTTATAGCAGAGCACTAGCTATCTAGAGCACTAGATAGCTAAGACAATGTCCAAATTACAGTGTCCTATTTCACAGAATGTATTCTGGATGTTAAGAAACACATGATGGTGTATGTTTTGTCACTGAACTCTTAAACTTCTTCAGAGTAGAGACATGGCTTTTCATCTTTGTATCTACAGGCTAAAAAAAAAAAAAAAAACCAAACCCGTTGCCGTTGAGTCAATTCAGACTCATAGCAACCCTATATATACTAGATGGTATATACTGCCTGGTGAAGTAAGGTATCATTGTTTATATTTCAAGGTAAGCTCAAAGAAATTTTATTGTCAAAAAACGTTATTTGGTTTATTAGTTAATCTTGACTGATGGCAAATGAATATGAAGTACCTCCTTTAGCTGTGCTGTTTATGGATTAATTGGTGAAAGATGGTATGAATAACAACCAAAGTAGATTTCTGGATTATTTAGGGTAGGTTTGTTTTTCTATTGACTATTGTTCCTGTGTTAGTATTTGTGATCTGACTATGATTAATTGCATGTTTTTTTTTTTTTTAATTGTTCTTTAGGTGAAAGTTTACAGCTTAAGTTAGTTTCTCACAAATTTATACATTTATTACTATGTGACCCTAGTTGCTATCCTTATCATGTGACAGCACACTCCCCCTTTCCACACCAAATTTCCTGTGTCCATTCAACCAGCTCTTATCCCTTTCTGCTTGTTCATCTTGCCTCCAGATAGGAGCTGCCCATTTAGTCTTGTGTATCTATTTGAACTAAGAAGCACACTCTTCATAAGTATTACTTTATGTTTCATACTCCAGTCTAATCTTTGTCTGAAGAGTTGATTTCGGGAACAGTTTTAGTTTTGGGTTAACAGAGCGCCTGGGGCCATGTTTTCTGGGGTTCCTCTGGTCTCAGTCAGACCATTAAGTCTGGTCTTTTTACGTGAATTTGAGTTCTGCACCCCACTTTTCTCCTGCTCTGTCAGGGACTCTCTGCTGTGCTCCCTGTCAGGGTGGTCACTGGTGGCAGCCAGGCATCATCGAGTTCTTCTGGTCTCAGGCTGATGGAGTCTCTCGTTTCTGTAGCCCTTTTTGTCTCTTGGGCTAATATTTTCCTCGTGTCTTTGGTGTTCTTCACTCTCCTTTGCTCCAGGTGGGTTGGGACCAATTGATGCATCTTAGATGGCCGCTCGCTACCTTTTAAGACCCCAGACACCACTCACCAAAGTGGGAAGCAGAACATTTTCTTAATAAACTTTATTATGCCAATTGACCTTTTAGTCCCCTGAAACCATGGCCCCCAGAACCCTGCTCCTGCTACTCTGTCCCTCAAAGTGTTTGGTTGTGTTCAGGAAACTTATTAGCTTTTGGTTTAGTCCACTTGTGCTGACTTCCCCATGTTGTAGGTTGTCCTTCTATTCACCTAATTCTTATCTACTATCTAGTTAGTCAATTCCCCTCTTACTCCGTCCCTACCCTCCTAACCGTCAAAGAATGTTTTCTTCTGTGTGTAGCCCTTTTATTGAGTTCTTATAATAATAGTCTCATACAATATTTATCCTTTTGTGATTGACTAGTTTCACTCAGCATAATGCCTTCCAGATTCATCCATGCTGTGAGATGTTTTGTGGATTCACCGTTGTTCTTTATCATTGCATGGTATTCCATTGTGTGAACATATCGCAATTTGTTTATCCATTCCTCCACTGATGGGCACCTAGGTTTCCTTTTTTTTTTTTTATTAACTTTTATTGAGCTTCAAGTGAACGTTTACAAATCAAGTCAGACTGTCACATATAAGTTTACATACACCTTACTCCGTACTCCCACTTGCTCTCCCCCTAATGAGTCAGCCCTTCCAGTCTCTCCTTTCGTGACAATTTTGCCAGCTTCCAACTCTCTCTATCCTCCCATCCCCCCTCCAGACAGGAGATGCCAACACAGTCTCAAGTGACCACTTGATATAATTAGCTCACTATTCATCAGCATCTCTCTCCCAACCGCTGACCAGTCCCTTTCATGCCTGATGAGTTGTCTTCGGGGATGGTTCCTGTCCTGTGCCAGCAGAAGGTCTGGGGACCATGGCCGCCGGGATTCCTCTAGTCTCAGTCAGACCATTAAGTATGGTCTTTTTATGAGAATTTGGGGTCTGCATCCCACTGATCTCCTGCTCCCTCAGGGGTTCTCTGTTGTGCTGCCTGTCAGGGCAGTCGTCGATTGCAGCCGGGCACCAACTAGTTCTTCTGGTCTCAGGATGATGTAGGTCTCTGGTTCATGTGGCCCTTTCTGTCTCTTGGGCTCTTAGTTGTCGTGTGACCTTGGTGTTCTTCATTTTCCTTTGCTCCAGGTGGGTTGAGACCAATTGCTGCATCTTAGATGGCCGCTTGTTACATTTAAGACCTCAGACGCCCCATTTCAAAGTGGGATGCAGAATGATTTCATAACAGAATTATTTTGCCAATTGACTTAGAAGTCCCCTCAAACCATGGTCCCCAAACCCCCGCCCTTGCTCCGCTGACCTTTGAAGCATTCAGTTTATCCCAGAAACTTCTTTGCTTTTGGTCCAGTCCAGTTGAGCTGACCTTCCGTGTATTGAGTATTGTCCTTCCCTTCACCTAAAGTAGTTCTTATCTACTAATTAATCAGTAAAAAACCCTCTCCCACCCTCTCTCCCTCCCCGCCTCGTAACCACAAAAGTATGTGTTCTTCTCAGTTTATACTATTTCTCAAGATCTTATAATAGTGGTCTTATACAATATTTGTCCTTTTGCCTCTGAATAATTTCACTCAGCATAATGCCTTCCAGGTTCCTCCATGTTATGAAATGTTTCAGAGATTCGTCACTGTTCTTTATCGATGCGTAGTATTCCATTGTGTGAATATACCACAATTTATTTAACCATTCATCCGTTGATGGACACCTTGGTTGCTTCCAGCTTTTTGCTATTGTAAACAGAGCTGCAATAAACACGGGTGTGCATATATCTGTTTGTGTGAAGGCTCTTATTTCTCTAGGGTATATTCCGAGGAGTGGGATTTCTGGGTTGTATGGTAGTTCTATTTCTAACTGTTTAAGATAACGCCAGATAGATTTCCAAAGTGGTTGTACCATTTTACATTCCCACCAGCAGTGTATAAGAGTTCCAATCTCTCTGCAGCTTCTCCAACATTTATTATTTTGTGTTTTTTGGATTAATGCCAGCCTTGTTGGAGTGAGATGGAACCTCATCATGGTTTTAATTTGCATCTCTCTAATGGCTAATGATCGAGAGCATTTTCTCATGTATCTGTTAGCTGCCTGAATATCTTCTTTAGTGAAGTATGTGTTCATATCCTTTGCCCACTTCTTGATTGGGTTGTTTGTCTTTTTGTGGTTGAGTTTTGACAGAATCATGTAGATTTTAGAGATCAGGCGTTGGTCGGAGATGTCATAGCTGAAAATTCTTTCCCAGTCTGTAGGTGGTCTTTTTACTCTTTTGGTGAAGTCTTTAGATGAGCATAGGTGTTTGATTTTTAGGAGCTCCCAGTTATCTGGTTTCTCTTTGTCATTTTTGGTAATGTTTTGTATTCTGTTTATGCCTTATATTAGGGCTCCTAAGGTTGTCCCTATTTTTTCTTCCATGATCTTTATCGTTTTAGTCTTTCTGTTTAGGTCTTTGATCCACTTGGAGTTAGTTTTTGTGCTTGGTGTGAGGTATGGGTCCTGTTTCATTCTTTTGCAAATGGATATCCAGTTATGCCAGCACCATTTGTTAAAAAGACTATCTTTTCCCCAATTAACTGACTCTGAGCGTTTGTCAAATATCAGCTGCTCATATGTGGATGGATTTACATCTGGGTTCTCAACTCTGTTCCACTGGTCTATGTGCCTGTTGTTGTACCAATACCAGGCTGTTCTGAGTACTGTGGCTGTATAATAGGTTCTGAAATCAGGTAGAGTGAGGCCTCCCACTTTCTTCTTCTTTTTCAGTAATGCTTTGCTTATCCAAGGCTTCTTTCCGTTCCATATGAAGTTGGTGATTTGTTTCTCTATCACCTTAAAAAATGACATTGGAATTTGGATCGGAAGTGCATTGTATGTATAGATGACTTTTGGTAAAATAGACATTTTTACTATGTTAAGTCTTTCTATCCATGGGCATGGTATGTTTTTCCACTTAAGTACGTCCTTTTTAATTTCTTATAGTAGAGCTTTGTAGTTTTCTTTGTATAGGTCTTTTACATCCTTGGTAAGATTTATTCCTAAGTATTTTATCTTCTTGGGGGCTACTGTGAATGGTCTTGATTTGGTTATTTCCTCTTCGATATTCTTTTTGTTGATGTAGAGGAATCCAAGTGATTTTTGCATGTTTATCTTATAACCTGAGACTCTGCCAAACTCTTCTATTAGTTTCAGTAGTTTTCTGGTGGATTCGTTGTAGGTTTCCTTCTTTTTGCTACCGTGAACAGTGCTGCAATGAACATGGATGTGCATGTATCCATTTGTGTGAGGGCTCTTATTTCTCTAGGATATATTCCAAGGAGTGGGATTGCTGGATCCTTTTTAAGGAAGTGCCAAATCGATTTTCAAAGTGGCTGTAAAAACCATTTTACACTCCCACCAACAGTGTTTAAGTGTCCCAGTCTCTCTACAACCTCTCCAACATTTATGATATTGTGTTTTTTGGATTAATGCTAGCCTTGTTGGGGTGAAGTGGTATCTCATGGTATTTTTGATTTGCATTTCTCTAATGGCTAATGATGGTGAGCATTTCCTCACATATTGTTAGCTGCCTTGAATATGTTTTCTTAACATTCATAAACGAATACTGAAATTTAGATAGTTATAGGCAGAATACTGAACTTTAGTAAACTGTGCCTATGTTGGGGGCAGGGAGAAGTAAGGAGTGGAGTAAAGCATTGTCATATTGGTCTCACTTGCTTAGAAAAGGTTTTCGGTAAGACTGAAATGTTTAGGTGTTTGGTAAAGTAATGGACAGAGAGGAGAGAGAAGAATAGCTCACGTGGGATGAACATGAACAAAGCCACTCAGGCAGGAATGGCAGTTGTTTAATGGGTGACATATTATATTGGTAAGGGTTTTGGTTGTAAACAACATAAACTGACTTGCTCATTTAAGAACAAAAAGAGTATGTTACAAAAACATCAGGGAGCTCACAGAATTGGTGAGAAACTTGGAGAATAAGGCACAAAAATCAAGTGAGGTGGTCAAGATCCTGCCATATGAATAATCTGCTCATGTATGCCACTGCTGGTATTGCTATCTCTGGACCCTTGCTTCTGCACTTCTGTCATTCCTGGACACTTGCCTCTCCTATGAATAGTCTCTTGCTAATCCTGCTCTGCTGTCTACTATCTATCTTGAAAGCCCCCAAAATAAGAAAGGTGTTTGGATGCTGGTGATCAAAATGGCAAATAACCACTACACATTTCTTAACTGAGCTAAGGTGGGGTGAGGTATGGCAGTAATGAGACAAAATATTGGTCAAGTGATTGTTGATTAGAACAATGAGCCAGAGGAATGATCAGTAAAGGACCAACTGAGTTCTTTCTTGAATAATTCAGATTACCATGGCAGCTGTTTTCCCTCTGTCTCTCTATCGTAGTAAATACATACGTAACAAAACATTTGACATTTCAACAATCTTCACATACACAGCTCAGTGTATGGCAGTTGTTTTTTGAGATGGAATGGCGTGTGGATAAAGAAGGTTTCACAGAGGTCTCTTCTACGTATTTCAGACATGGTGGTGGGGTGGTGGTGTTGTATGCCATCAAGTTGGCTTCAACTCATAGTGACCCTACGTACAACAGAATGAAACACTGCCCAGTTCTGTGCCATCCTCACAACTGCTGTTATGCTTGAGCCCATCACTGCAGCCACTGTGTCAATCTATCTCGTTGAGGGCATTCCTCTTTTTCGCTGACCCTCTATCTTACCAAGCACTTCCTTCTCTAGGGACTGATCCTTCCTGATGACACGCCCAAAGTATGTGAGATGAAGTCTCATCATCCTTGCCTCTGAGGAGACATGGTGTGGGAAGGAGACATGGTGCAGTAAGGCTCAAACAGTGGCCACAGAGACAGAAAGAAAGTAGTGATAACATGAAGCAAGAAGTTTTTTTGTATTTATGACACCATTTAAAACAACGTGAAAAACTCACTGCATGTAAAAGAGAAATTCATTTTAACGATCACAAAAACGTATAAAACTTAGAAACACACAGAATTCAAGATACAACCAAATCAGCGTGTGATAGCCAGCCTCCAAAATGGCTCCCAATGATCCCTGCTTCCAAGTATTCATACCCTTGCATAGGACCCTCCCACACTGTATCAGACAGAGGCTGGTCTGTGTGACCAAGAGCATAGAGCAGAAATGATGGTAAGTCACTTTTGAGATCAGGTTATAAAAGACTGTGGCTTCCATCTTGGGTAGTCTCTTGCTTGCCCCCTCTCTCTTTCTCTGATCACTCACTCTGGGAGAAACCAGGTGCCAAATCCTGAGCAGTCCTATGGAAAGGCCCATGTAGCAAGGAACTGAAGGTTCCTCTCAGTAGCCAAATGAGTGAGCTTAGAAGTGGATCCTCTTCAGCCTTCAGATCACTACAGCCCTGGCTGACATCTTGATTGCAACCATATCAGAGACCTTGAGTCAGAATGCCCAGCAAAACTGCTTCTAGATTTCCAACACTCGGTCACTGTATGAGATTATTTTAAGTTGCTAAATTTTGGAGTAATTTGTTACAAAGCAATAGATAACTAAAATATGTAGTAAGCCCACTGTAGTCTTTCTCACCTGGTGATTACAAAGGAAACCAATAGACAAAATAAAGAAAGCCCAGAAAACATAGCTAATTCTAAAGGGAAAAGACAATCAACAGTTAACGATCACGGGCTAAGCCAAATGTTAGAAGCATTAGCCAAACAACTTTTAAAAGCTCTCCTAACTACGCTCTATGAGGTAAAAGTAAATAAACTGGAACTGAATGAAAAGACACAAGTACCCAGCAAAGAAACAAAAGCTATAAAAAACAAATGAAAATTTTAGAACTGAAAAAAAAAAAAAAATTAACTGAACTTAAAACTTTATTCGGTGGGCTCAGTAACAGAATGGAGATGAAAAAGTGCAAGTTGAAAATAAATCAACAGAAAGTATTCAATCTCAATAAAAGAAAAAAAAAGTTGGGGTGGGGCGGGGGGAGAACAAAGCACCAAGAGACCTGCAGGACTACAGCAAAAAGTCTAACATTTATGTTATTGGAATCCCAGGAGAGATGGAAGACTGCTGAAGAAATATTTAAAGAAACAAAGGCTGAAACTTCTCAAATTTGATGGAAGACATGTATTTATAGATATGCACTTGAGGAGAAATCAGTATCTTTAATAAATGTACATTTTCCCCCCACATCATTACCTAGTAGTGTACAGATTATTTTTTATTACAAATTCCAACTCAATCACCAAAAAGGATAAACTCAAAGAAGAGTATACTAAAAATCAAAGACAGAGAAAAAGCAAACATGACAGCATCTAGAAAAAAACAAACTATTTATAGAGGAACACTAACTTGAAAGACTGAATATTTTTCATTAGAAACCACAAAGCCTTCACAACAGCAAAAAGATGGAAAAAACCCAAGTGCCCATCGATGGATTAATGAATAAACAACTTGTGCTACATACATACAATGGAATACTGCACAACTATAAAGGAAACCCTGGTGGCGTAGTGGTTAAGAGCTACGGCTACTAACCAAAGGGTCAGCAGTTCGAATCCACCAGGCGCTCCTTGGAAACTCTATGGGGCAGTTCTATTCTGGCCTATAGGGTCGCTATGAGTCGGAATCGACTCAACGGCACTGTTTTTTTTTTTTGTATAAAGAATAATGTGTCCACAAAACTTGGATGAATCTGGAGGGCATTAAGCTGAGCGAAATAAATTAATCACAAAAAGACAAATATTGTATGGTCCCACTAATACAAAAAAGTCAAGAATAGGTATACACACAGAGTAAAGTTCTTTGATGGTTACCAGGGATGGGAGGAGGAATTTCTTTCCAGACATTAGACACTTGCTACTTTTGGTGATGGGAAAAGTAAGACCAAATATGGGTGTAGTCAGCACAACCTGACCAAGGTAAATAAGGACACTAAGAAGTATGCGAGAAGAAGAGAATTTTGGTAAATGTGGCAACATATATGATTTTGCAATCACAGTAAAAACCACCAAAAAAAAAAATGTGTGTGGTTACGTAGGTAAATATGGATGCATATATGCGTATGGAAAGGCATACGCAAGTAAACATACATGCATGTACAGGGTTATCCGTAGGCATACATCCATAAATGTTAGTGTGTGCTACATCTTTATCCACATACATAACAAACCACATGGAGGCACAGTTATGGGCTTCCTAGATATAGCCAAACAACTCATGGAATTGGTTTACTGGGTTAAAAGGCTTTGCACCATAGTCTCAGGGGACAACTCAGTCAACTGGCATAACATAGTTTCACAAAGATAATGTTCTACACCCAAGTTTGGTTGAGTACTGTCTGGGGTCTTAAAAGCTTACAAGCAGCCATCTAAGATACAACTATTCGTCTGTAATTCTATGGAGCAAAAGAGAATGAAGGAAATCAAAGGCTCAAAAAAGAAACTAGTCCATGGGACTAACAGCCCACACGAACCACAGCCTCTTCTAACCTGAGACCAGAAGAGCTAGATGTTGCCCAGCTATCACTGTCTACCAACTATTAACCGTCCTGACCAGCGACATAATAGTAGGTGCCAAACATAATGGGAGAAAAACTTAAATTCCTAAAAAAGGCCAGACCTACCAGATCAACAGAGACTAGGGGAACCCCCGAGACTGTCGACCTTAAGATAGCCTTTGAACTTGGAATTGAACCTATTTCTGCAGGTCACTTTTCAGTCAAATAACAGATTGGCTTATAAGCCGTATCAACCATGAGTAATGTGCTCCCTTAAACAATTAACTTTGTGAGACCCAACGGTCAACATTTACCCATAAGCAAAGATGAGAAGGCAAGGACAAGAAGGGAAGCTACATTGATGGAAACAGAACAAACAATGAGAATAATAATGAGAATGCTGACACACTAAAAATTGTTAAAGAGGGACCCAACCTTCTGTGTAAACTTTCACCTAAGACACTGTAAAATACTACCAAAAAAAAAAAAAAAACCCAAAACAAAGAAAGAAAGAAGCCACAAAGGTTAGAAAACAGTAGAAGAACACACTGAAAGTGCTGAAAGAAAAGAGCTATTGACTCAAAAATCTACAAACAGCAAAAGTATTCCTCAAGGAGTTGGGGACTATGGTCTCAGGGAACATCTAGCTCAACTCACATAACATAGTTTATAAAGTAAATGTTCTACATCCTACTTTGGTGAGTGAGTAGCATCCGGGGTCTTAAAAGCTTGTGGGTGGCTATCTAAGATGCTCCAGTGGTCTCACCCCGTCGGGAGCCAGAGAGAATGAAAAAAAATAAAAAACACAAGTGAAAGATTAGTCCAATGGAGCACAATTACCAAAAACTCGACCAGATCGAGTCCAGCACAACTAGATGGTGCCCGGCTACCACCAACCACCTCTCTGACAGGGATCACAAAAGAGCTGGAGAAAAATGTAAGAATTCTAATTCACACACACATACAAAAAGACCAGACTTACTGGTCTGATAGAGACTGGAGAAATCCTGAGAGTATGCCCCCCAGACACCCTTTTAACTCAGTACTGAAGTCACTCCTCAGGTTCACCCTTCAGTCAAAGATTAGACAGGCCTATAAAACAAAATCAGACTAAACAGAAAAGAGAACCCAAGGTCAAGAAAGGGAGAGTGTTGCTATGTCCTGGGATTGGCAACCAATGTCATATAACAATATATGTATTGTTTAATGAGAAACTAATTTGCTGTGCAAATTTTCATCAAAAGTACAATTAAAAAAAAGAAAAGTATCCCTTAGGAATGAGGTAAAATAAAGAGGTTCAGATGACATACAAGTAAGAAAATTTATCACCAACACATCTGCTCAAAGAAAACTACCAATAGAAGTTCTTTATGCTAAAAAGAAATGATACAGGAGGGAAACTTGGATGAAAAAAGAGCAAGAGAAGTGGTAAGCATCTAAGTAATTAAAAGTAACCACTGTCTCTCTCACGTTTTTTAAAACAAATATTCAAAGCAAAAGTTGTAATACAGTATGTAGCTGTAATATATGTGAACTATATACTGTCTATAACTTAGCTTTATCATAACTGAATGTTCATATCATGCTAATATCGCCAATACTTATAGTTCTCTGACACCAAAAGCAGAGCAAGAAAATCTAGCATGTTTATATAACAAAAACTACTCTTTCGTCTTACAGTTCAGATCAGAGGAGTGCAGTATGGGATGGGAAAGGTGTGATCAGTGGACAATTCTAGTAACAGCTGTCGAGGAAACTCACTAAAGTCTGTCAGGACCCAATTATCTGCCCTTGCCTTTTCATTCCTCTTCTCTTCCAGGATCCCAGGAAGTAGAAGATCTCTTTTTCAGAGCATGGAAAGGAAACACTGGGGAGTGGCCATGGTGGAAGGGGAGCACTGATGGCTTCTCTGCCCGGGGCACAGGTTCTAGTGGGCTGGAGCAACAGTTCAAGATATGCATTTGAGGTGGCGGGGCCAAGATGGCAGAGTAGTCAGATGCTTCTGGTGATCCCTCTTACAACAAAGACCCGAAAAGACAAGTGAAACGATTGTATATACGACAAGCTAGGAGCCCTGAATATCACAGGAAAAGTTTGGAAATCAGACTGAGCAGAAGGAGGAGGGAGAGACAGTTCAGAAGCAGTGAGGAGTTGCAGAGGAGTTGCCGGACCTGACTCAGCAGGAATCCACACCCCTCCGGCACATTCCCCTGTAGCAACCATAGCACCACAGGGGTGGGGCAGCATTCAGGATACCTTTTCCTCAGGGAGAAACAGGAGGCCACACAGTCTACTCACACCTCCGAAACCAAAGAACAGCACTCTAATTACCCGCCTCAGCCCTTCCCCCTCAGTCCCCAAGCTGGACTCACTGGCTGTCAATTTCCCTGGGCCTGAGATAGGATCTGCTGTATGCCCTGAGCCATTTTCCCAGCCTTGGAGAAAGAACAAATTAACAATTGGGGGAAATGATAATCTGCCAGCTCCACTAAGCTAGGGAGCTCAGGACTGAAGCAGCTCCCATCCAGGCACAAACGGTCCAAAGACTTTGAATACCTTTCACCCCTGCATGGACCTGTGCAGGCCCATTTCAGTAGATTAGGCCCTTGATGGCAGAATACAACGGTGCATATGCTTGGGATTTGACTGCAACTGTTTCAGCTGCAGGGTGGACAGGTGGGTTTTTGATGTTTGACACCACTTTCCCTATTAAATAGAGTCCTCACCTACCCACATCAGGGGCCTGAGGACTGGTGGCTCCACCCAAGTCACCTAGCCATCGTGACAAGGGTCTAAGGATAAGTGGTGCCTCCTAGTCATTACAATCAAAAGCACTGGGTGCCCATGGTCCAATTGCAGAACCCACCCATCTATACGCTCTAGGGAACAGTGATGTGCTTTCCTCAGAGGCACTCGGGGGACAGTTGTCAGCTCCCTGCCTTGTTTCAAACGTGACCGACCCCCTGCTGCAACCAGATACCTGTGCCCACAAAACAACCCCTGTCCCTCTAAGACTGTAGGGCAGAGCCTCTGCCACACACTTGATGACCAATTACCTGGACACCTGAGCTAAATCCTCAAAAGAAAAGTGAATGGACTCCTAGGCTTTTACCTGGTAACAGCTCTAGCCATCTGGTGACAGGACGTTAGAGCTTCAAAGGTGAAAATAATCAAGCTAGCTCACTCAAGCACCCTATCTGGGCATATCAAAACAAAACAATGTAAGAAGCTACGATACAGTAAGCAAACATAAGATCAATTAATACAATGATTTACAGATGGCAAGGAGACAACAGTCAGTATCAAATCACATAAGGAAGCAGGCCATGATCACTTCAACAAGCTCTCAAAACAAGGAATCAAAGAATTTTCCAGATGAAGATGTCTTCCTGGAATTACCAGATGCAGAATACAAAAGATTAATATACAGAACACTCCAAGAGATCAAGAAGGAGATAAGACAAAATGAAGAACAAGCCAAGTAACACAAAGATAGAGCAACTGAAGAAATTAAAAAGATTTTTCAGAACATAATGAAAAATTTAATAGGCTGCAAGAATGCACAGAGAGACAGCAATCAGAAATTCAGAGATTAACAATAAAACTACAGAATTAGACGACTCAACAGAAAGTCAGAGGAGAATTGAGGGAATGGAAGGCAGAATTAATAAGACTGAAGATAAAACACTTGGCACCAATATATTTGAAGAAAAATCAGATAAAAGAATTAAAAAAAAAAAATGAAGAAACCCTAAGAATCATGTGGGACTCTATCAAGAGAAATAACCTACAACTGATTGGAGTACCAGAATAGGGAGGGATAACAGAAAATACAGAGAGAATTGCTGAAGATTTTTTGGCAGAAAACTTACCTGATATTGTGAAAGATGAGAAGATATCTATCCAAGACACTCATCAAACCCCACACAAGGTAGATCTCAAAAGAAAGTCACAACGACATATCATAGTCAAAACTGCCAAAGCCAAAGCCAAAGAGAATTTTAAGAGCAGCCAGGGATAATTGAAAAGTCACCTACAAAGGAGAGTCGGTAAGAATAAGCTCAGGCTACCTGGCAGAAAACATGCAAGCAAGAAGGCAATGGGATGACTTACATAAAGCACTGAAGAAAAAAAACTGCCAGCTGAAAATCATATATCCAACAGAACTGTCTCTCAAATATGAAGGCAAATTAGGACATTCCCGATAAACAGAAATTTAGGGAATTTGTAAAAAACCAAACTAAAACGATAATATTAAAGGGAGTTCTCTCTTTAGACAAAACAGTAATATCAGGTATCAACCCAGGACTAGAACACTGGACAGAGCAACCAGATGTCAACCCAGATAGGGAAATCACAAAAATAAATCAAGTTAAAAAAAAAACCAATTAAAACAGGGAAATAGCAATGCCATTACGTAAAAGAAGACAACATTAACACAGTAAAGAGGGACTAAGAAATGCAGTCATATATATTTCCTATGGAGAGGAAGTCAAGGCAATATAAATAACAGGTTTAAACTGAGAAAAATAGGAGTAAATATTAAGGTAACCACAAAGGAGACTAACAATCCTACTCATCAAAATAAAACACAAGAAAAAAATATTCAGCAAAAACAGAATCAACAACAATGAATAAGAGGAAAAGACAATATATAAAGATAAACTACTCTGCACAAAAAATTAAATGAGAAAAAGAAACTGCCAAGAACACACACACACAAAAAAAACACATCAAAACGACAGCACTAAACTCATACCTATCCATAACTACACAGAATGTAAATGCATTAAATGCACCAATAAAGAGACAGAAAGTGGCAGAATGGATTAAAAAAATATGATCTGTCTATATGCTGCCTACAAGAGACACACCTTAGACTTAAAGACACAAACTAAAACTCAAAGGATAGGAAAAAATATATATTAAGCAAATAACAATCAAAAAACAGCAGGAGTGGCAATATTAATTTGACAAAATAGATTTTAAAGTTAAACCCACCATAAAGGATAAGGAAGGACTATATAATGATTAAAGAGACAATATGCCAGCAGGATATAACCATATTAAATATTTACACACCCAATGACAGGGCTTCAAGATACGTAAAACAAATTCTACAAGCACTGAAAAGTGAGACAGCTCCACCCACAATAATAGGAGGAGGCTTCAACACACCACTTTCGGTGAAGGACAGAACATCCAGAAACAAGCTCAATAAAGACACAGAAGATTTAAATGCCACAATCAAACTTGACCTCACAGACATATACAGAACACTCCACCCAACAGCAGACAAGTATACTTTCTTATGCAACGCACAAGAACATTCTCTAGAATAGACCATGTTTTAGGTCATAAAGCAAGCCTTAAAAGAATCCAAAACATCAAAATATTACAAAGCATCTTCTCTGACCATAAAGCCACAAAAGTAGAAATCAATAACAGAAAAAGCAGGGAAAAGAAATCAAATCCTTGGAAACTGAGCAATACCCTGATCAAAAACGACTGGGTTATAGAAGACATTAATGAGGGAATAAGGAAATTCATAGAGTCCAATGAGAATGAAAACACTTCCTATCAGAACCTTTGGGACACATGAAAGTAGTTCAGAGATCAATTTACAGCAATAAATGCACACATCCAAAAAAGGGCTAAAATAAAAGAATTATCCCTACAAACTGAACAAATAGGAAGAGAGTAACAAAGGAAACCCTCAGGCACCAGAAGAAAGCAAATAATAAAAATTAGGGCAGAATTAAATGAAATGGAGAGCAGAAAAACAACTGAAAGAATTAACAAGACCAAAAGCTGGTTCTCTGAAAAAATTAACAAAATTGATAAACCATTTGCCAAACTGACAAAAATAAAAAAAACAAAAACAGGAGAGGAAGCAAATAACCCAAATAAGAAATGAGATGAGCGATACCACAACAGACCCAAATGAACTTAAAAGAATCATATCAGATTAGTATGAAAAATTACTCTAACAAATTTGAAAGCCTAGAAGAAATGGATGAATTTCTACAAACACAGTGCCTACCTAAACTAACACAAACAGAGGCAGAACAACTAAATAAACCCGTAACAAAAGAAGAGATTGAAAAAGTAATTTAAAAACTCCCAACAAAAAAAAAAGCCCTGGCCTGAAGACTTCAATGGAGAGTTCTACCCAACTTTCAGAGAAGAGTTAACACCACTACTACTAAAGGTATTTCAGTGCATAGAAAAGGATGGAATACTCCCAAACTCATTCTATGAAGCCAGCATATCCCTGAAACCAAAACCAGGTAAGGACCACACACAGACAGACAAAAGTTACAGACCTATATCCCTTATGAACTTAGATGCAAAAATGCTCAACAAAATTCTAGCCATTAGAATTCAACAATACATCAAAAAAATAATTCACCATGACCAAGTAGGATTCATACTAGGCATGCAGGGATGGTTCAACATTAGAAAAACAATCAATGTAATCCATCATATAAATAAAAGAAAAGAAGCACATGATCTTATCCATGGATGCAGAAAAGGCATTTGACAAAGTTTAACACCCATTCATGAGAGAAACTCTCAGCAAAATTAAGAGTAGAATAAAATTCCTCAACATAATAAAGGGCATTTACACAAAGCCAACAGCAAACACCACCCTAAATGGAGAGAGTACGAAAGCATTACCCTTGAGAAGGGGAACCAGACAAGGATGCCCTTTATCACCATTCTTATTCAACATTGTGCTGGAGGTCCTAGCCAAAGCAATTAGACTAGGTAAAGAAATAAAGCGCATCCAGATAGGTAAGGAAGAAGTAAAAGTATCTCTTTGCAGATGACATAACCTTATACTCAGAAAACCCTAAGGAATTCTCAACTACTGAAACTAATAGAAGAGTTGAGCAGAGTTATCAGGATACAAGATAAACACAAAAATCAGTCTGATTCCTCTACACCAACAAACAGAATGTTGAAGAGGAAATCACCAAATCAATACCATTTACAGTAGCCCCCAAGAAGATAAAATACTTCGGAGTAAATCTAACTAGTGATGTAAAAGACCTATACAAAGGAAACTGTAAGACACTACTGCAAGAAACCAAAAGAGACCTACATAAGTGGAAAAACATACCCTGCTCACGGACAGGAAGACTTAAAAATGTCTAGTCTACCAAAAGCGATCTATGGATATGATGCAATTATACAAATTCCAACGACATTTTTTAATGAGATGAAGAAACACAACACCAACAACATACGGAAGGGAAAGAGACTCCATACAAGTAAAGCATTACTGAAAAAGAAGAACAAAGTAGGAGGCCTCACACTACCTGATTTTAGAACCTATTATACTGCCACTGTACTCAAAACAGCCCCATACTGGTATAACAACAGACATCCAGACCAGTGGAACAGAATTGGGAATCCAGAGATGAACTCATCCACACAGGATAGGCTGGTATCTGACAAAGGCCCAAAGTGAGTTAAATGGGGAAAAGACAATCTCTTTAGCCAGAATTAATGGTCTGACTGAGACTAGAGGGATCCTGGTGCTCATCGTCCTCAGACCTTCTGTCAGCCCAAGACAGGAACCATTCTCAAAGCCAACTCTTCAGACAGGGATTGGAATGGACTACAAGACAAAAAATGATACTGGTGAGGACTGGGCTTCTTGGGTGAAGTAGACACATGAGACTATCCGGGCAGCTCCTGTCTGGAGGGGAGATGTGAAGGCCGAGGGGGACAGAAGCTGGCTGAATGGACATGGCAACACAGGGTGGAGGGAAGGAATGTGCTGTCTCATTAGGGGGAGAGTAACTAGGAGTATATAGCAAGGTGTATATAAGGTTTTGTATGAGACACTGATTTGATTTGTAAACTTTCACTTCAAGCACAATAAAAATTAAAAAAAAAAAAGACAGTCTTTAATAAATGGTGCTGGCACAATTGGATGTCCATCTGCAAAAAAATGAAACAAGACACATACCTCAAACCATGCACAAAAACTAACTCAAAATGGATCAAAGACCTAAACAGAAAAACCTAAAAGAATAAAGATCATGGAAGAAAAAATAGGAACAATGCTAGGAGCCCTAATACATGGCATAAACAGTATATAAAACATTATTAACACTGCACAAACACCAGAAGAGAAACTATACAACTAGGAGTTCCTAAAAATCAAATACCTACACTCATCCAAAGGCTTCACCAAAAAAGGAAAAAGTTACCTACAGACTGGGAAAAAGTTTTTAGCTATGACATTTACAATCCACATCTGATCTCTAAAATCTACATGCTACTGCAAAAACTGAACAACAAAAAGATAAATAACCCAATTAAAAAATGGGCAAAGGAATCCCACTTTGAGTGGCAGGTGTCTCGGGTTTCAAACGCTAGCAAGCAGTCATCTAAGATGCATCAATTGGTCTCAAACCACCTGGAGCAAAGGAGAATGAAGAACACCAAAGATACAAGGAAATTATGAGCCCAAGAGACAGAAACGGCCAAATAAAACAAAAACTGTATCAGCCTAAGACCAGAAGAACTAGATGGTGCTCTGCTACAACTGATGACTGTCCTGACAGTGAACACAACAGAGAATCCCTAACGGAGCAGGAGAACAGTGGGATGCAGACCTCAAATTCTTGTAAAAAGACCAGACTTAATGGTCTGACTGAGACTTGAGGGACCCTGGAGACCATGGTCCCCATACCTTCTATTGGCTCAAGACTGGAATCATTCCCAAAGCCAACTACTCAGACAGGGGTTGGACTGGACTACGGGATAGAAAATGATACTGGTGAGGAGTAAGCTTCTTGGCTCGAGTAGACACATGAGACTATGTAGGCAGCTCCTCGTCTGGAGGGAAGATGAGAAGACAAAGGGGGACAGAAGCCAGCTAAATGGACACAGAGAATACAGGATGGAGAAAAAGGGTGTACTGTCTGATTAGGAGGAGAGTAACTAGGAGTACATAGCAAGGTGTATATACAGTTTTATATGAGAGGCTGACCTCATTTGTAAACTTGCATGTAAAGCACATTCATAAAAAAAAAATATGCATTTGAGGAGATATTAGTATCCTTAATAAAAGTATATTCTTTTTTCCCTCTACATCATCACCTAGGAGTGTGCTGATTATTTTTTATAACAAATTTCAAGGTTGTTGCTAGTATTTCTTCAATTAAAAAGTGGCGCTCTGGATTCCAACAAAGATCAAAGAAGCACAGTACAGCCCCTCTCTCCCACTGATTAACATTAAAAACTATGGATATACCATGAAACATTTCATAACATGAAGAATCTGGAAGACATTATGCTGAGCAAAATTAGTTGCAAAAGGACAAATATTGTATAAAACCAGTATTTTAAGAGCTGCAGAAATAGTTTAAAGAGAGAAGAAAATATTCTTTGATGGTTATTGGAGGGGGGAGGGAGGGAGGGAGGGAGAGGAGTTTTCACTGATTAGATAGTAGATAAGTTTCAATTTAGGTGAAGGGGAAGACAACACACAACACAGGAGAGGGCAACACAACTGGACTAAACCAAAAGCAAAGAAGTTTCCTGAACAAACTGAACACTTCGAAGGCCAGTGTAGCAGGGGCAGGGGTTTGGGGACCATGGTTTCAGGGGACATCTAAGTCAATTGGCATAATAAAATCTATTAAGAAAACATTCTGCATTCCACTTTGGAGAGTGGCGTCTGGGGTCTTAAGCGCTAGCAAGCGGCCATCTAAGATGTATCAATTGGTCTCAACCCACCTAGAGCAAGGAAGAATGAAGAACACCAAAGGCACAAGGTAATTATGAGGCTAAGAGACAGAAAGGACCTCATAAACCAGAGACTACATCATCCTGAAACCAGAAGAACTAGATGGTGCCCAGCCACACCGATGAGTGCCCTGACAGGGAACACAACAGAGAATCCCTGAGGGAGCAGGAGAGCAGTGGGATGCAAACTCTAAATTCTCATAAAAAGACCAGACTTAAAAGTCTGACTGGGACTAAAAGGACCCCGGGGGTCATGGTTCCCAGACCTTCAGTTAGCCTAAGACAGGAACCATTTGCAAAGCCAACTCTTCAGACAGGGATCAGACTGGAATATGGGACGGCAAATGATACTGGTGAAGCAGGGGCTTCTTGGACCAAGTAGACACATAAGGCTCTTTTGGCATCTCCTGTCCAGAGGGGAGATGAGAAGGTAGAGGGGGCCAGAAGCTGTCCAAATGGACGAGAGAAAGTGCAGGGAAGGACTGTCCTGTCTCATTGGGGGAGAGCAATTAGGAGTGTATAGCAAGGTATGTACAAATTTTTGTATGACAGACTGACTTGATTTGTAAACTTTCACTTAAAGTACAATAAAAATTAGTTACAAAAAATACTATAGATACACTATAAAAGGCAATAACCTAAAAGTAAATAATAGGCAGACTGGGGAGATAGCCAAAACCTGAACAATGACCCTTACAAGTGGATTCCGACCCATGGCCACCCATGTGCTGTAGAACAGGACTATGCTCCATAGAGTTTTTAAGGCTATGATCTTTCAGAATGAGGCCGCCAGGCCTTTCTTCCGAGGTGCTGCTAGGTTGGTTTGAACTACCAACCTTTGGGTTAATAGTGGAGCACTTAGCTGTTTGTACCACCTAAGAACTCCCATTCCAATTAAAATCTCAGTAGAATTTTTCACAGAACTCAACAAGTTGATTCTAAAATTATATACAAAGGCAAACTAGAATAGTCAAAATACTTTCGAAAAGTACAAGGTTAGAGGACTCACTCTACCTGATTTCAAGACTTAGCTACAGTTAATGAAGACAGTATAGAACTGGCAGAAGAACAGACAATAGATCAATGAAACAGAATAGAGGCCAGAAATAGACCCACACACATATGGTCAACTGTTTTTTGACAAAGTTGCAAAGGCAATCAGTCATGGATTGAACTGTGTCCCCCAAAAATATGTCAACGTGGCTGGGCCATGAGTCCTAGTATTGTGTGATTATCCACCATTTTCTGTGATTTCCCTGTGTGTTGTAAATCCTATCACTACGATGAAATGAGATGGATTAGTGACAATTATATTGATGAGATATAAAAAATCAGATAGTGTCTTAAGCCAATCTCTTTGGGATATAAAAGACAGCAACAAGCAGAGAGACAGGGGAACCTCAAAACACCAAGAAAGCAGCGTCAGAAGCAGAGGGCATTCTTTGCACCTGATGTTCTTGCACTCAGATGCTCCCAGGCCAAGAGAAGACTGAGGGTAAGTATCTTCCTCCAGAGCCAACAGAGAGGGAAAGCCTTCCCCTGGAGCTGGCACCCTGAATTTGGACTTCTGGCCTACAGGACTGTGAGAGAATAAACTTCTCTTTGTTAAAGCCATTCACTTGTGGTATTACCGCTACAGCAGTACTAGATGACTAAGACATAATCCAATGGTAGAAGGGCTAGTCTTTCAACAAATGGTGTGGGAATAACTGAACATCTATATGCAAAAAAATCAATCTTAACCAATACTCATATATTATACAAAAACGAACTCAAAATGAATCATAGGCCTAAATGTAAACCTAAAACTATAAAGCTTCTAGAAGAAAATATGAGCAAAAGCTTTGCGACTCTGGGTTAGCCCAGTGGTTAAGAGCTCAGCTGTTAACGAAAATGCTAGCAGTCTGAACCCACTAGCTACTCCTTGGAAACCCTATGGGGTAGTTCTACTCTGTCTTACAGGGTCACTATGAGTCAGAATCAACATGACAACAATGGCTAAGTGAACTTTATTACATGTAACTTTAACCTCAATTTTAAAAATATCAAAGTGGAAAAATTTCATAGGGAAGTGAGCATCTGCAAAACTGACATTAAAGTCAAATTTCATTTTCTTTAAGAAAAAACTGTGCACACAAAAAAAGTTGAGCATCTCTCCCTCAAGCAACTTTACAGAATATTTTTTTTACAGTCATTAAAAGTAATTCTAAAATTCTTAAATTTAATGGTTTCAAAGGTAAGTTAATTAGAGTTGTACCTCTTCATAAATCTCTTTCTAGCAATTTTCCATGCTTGTTGCTTTTAAATACCTGGTTATAAAATGTTTTTTCTCTGAAACACATAATTAAATTTCCAAAAAATTAATAGATTTAGCTAGTGGCATACCTGAACATTATAATATAAAATTAAGGGAACAAGTTATACACTGTTACTATCTGTTGCACTGGGGCAATAGATAAACTTGTTTTCAGTTCTTTACCAAAAGGGGCTCTTGTCTTACTCCACTTACTCTCCCTTGATGTTGTCACCCACTGCCAATGTTTCAAAGATCATCTCTACGCCATACAATCATGCCTGTCTTCTATGCTACTTCTGACCACGTGCACGTTTTAATTACACATATATCTCTGGGCACTGTAGGTATCTGTTTACACGACTGTATTTATCACATTGTCTTCTGTTAGTCATACACTCCATGAGGGTAAGGGCTAGGTTTTTACACAGAGCTTAGTTCAACATTATTATTCAATAAATTTATGATGACACTTACTCCCAAATGTATATCCCTAGCAGCATTTCTAGTTGATGTTATCTTCATTGGTGTAACTTATCCTCAGACAAAATAACCTTTCATTCCTTCCCCTAAGAAAGGACTAACTTTTAATGTTATCACATCAATTTCCTTTTCTTAATTATTTGCACTGCCCTTCTTGAGGACTTTAATTTTGGACTGTTAAAATTTAGTCTGCATTTCATCAAACCTGCCAACAGTACCTCCCACTCAAATTCACCTCTCAGACTGCTATACATTAATCTTCCTAGGTGACCATGTGACTGTCATGCAAATCTTCCTGACTAAATAATAAATTTCAAAGTCCTTCATAATCTCATTACATAGTAAACCTGTTACACATCCTATATTCAGCCATGCAGAACTACTTATCGTTTCCTAAACATGAAAGCTGAATGATGAATAAGGAAGACTGAAGACTTGATGCTTTCGAATTATGTTGACAAAGAATACTGAATATATCATGGGCTGCCAGAAAAACGAATAAATTTGTCTTGGAAGAAGTACAGCCAGAAGGTTCTTTAGAAGCGAGGATGGCGAGGCTTTGTCTCACATATTTTGGGCGTGTTATCAGGAGGAACCAGCCCCTGGAGATGAACATCATGCTTGGTAAAATAGAGGGTTAGCAAAAAAGAGGAAGACTGTCAATGAGATGGAGTGACACAGTGGCTGCAACAATGGGCTCAAACATAGCCATGACTGTGAGGATGGCACAGGACTGGGCAGTGTTTCATCCTGTTGTGCACAGGGTCACTATGAGTCGGACCCTACTAGACAGCACCTAACACCACCACCCTAGAATACGGACAGAACCTTATAGGCTCCCTTGCCATTCTCTCCTTTGAAATGTCATCCTACCCTTCAAGGTCTCTCTATAGCTCCAAGAGGACCCTCCATGGGCTTTTAACAGTCAAACAGAATCATTTACTGCTCATCTATGAGTCAGGAACCTTGACAGGAACTAGAATCTCCTTCTTTTGTTCCACTGGTACTTTATGTGTTTTCAGATCATATAATCACAGTTTGTGTGTATTAAAAGAGTCCTCTTTCTTCTCCACTGGAGAGTTTCTGTCCTCCAAGAATTGCAGTATTTTGCTGATCTTTGCATTCCTGTTATCACCTGAACAGTACAGCAGAGAATAAACAGTCAAGCATTCACTGAAGTCAACCAAGCACTGTTATCTGAGGACTTACAGCAAGAGGTTATATGACGGGAAAGGAACTAAGACCTGTTCATCTCCCATCTGGAAACTCCATTTTAAATGCGCTACAAACACAATCTTATGACAGTGCTGGTGAAACTATGGTCCTCATCTTAACTTTGGCTGGCCCTTAAATATGTGGTTAGTAAAAGAACCAGTTATAAACCCATACATCGAAGGTTAGCTGATTTTTGACATGGGTGCCAAAACCATTCAATGGGAAAATAGCCTTTAGAACAAATGGTGTTGAAACAACGGAATATCTACGTACAAAAAAAATGAATCTTAACCCATACCTCATATCTTATATAAATATGAACTCAAAATGAATCATACCCCTGGGATATGGGATAACTGGACATCCATATACAAAAGAATAAAGTTGACCTTTATCTCACACCATATAACAAATTAATTCAAAATGGATCAAAGATAACAACAGAAGAAAAAATAAACTGGACTTTCATCATAACTTAAAACCTTTTTGCTTCAAAAAAAAGTGAAAAGAACTCACAGAATGGGAGAAAATGTCTGTGAATCATATATCTGATAAAGGACCTATATCTAGATTATATAAAGCGCTCTTATAACTCAATTAGTAAAAAGACAAATAACCCAATTAAAAAATGGGCAAAGGATCTGAATAGACATTGCTCCAAGGAAGAAATCTAAATGGCCAATACATCATTAGTTGTCAGGGAAATGTAAATCATAACCAAAATGAGATACCACTTCACTCCCACTATGGTAACTACAATCAAAAAGTTAGATAATAACAAGTGTTGTCAAGGGTATGGAGAAATCAGGACACTTACACGCTGCTGGCAGGAATGTAAAATGGTGTAGCCACTTTACAAAACTGTCTGGCTGTTCCTCAAACCATTAAACTAGAGTTACAATATGATCCAGCAATTCCATATATATATATATACATACACACACACATATATATACGTATACACATACATATATATATCCAAGAGAAATAAAAACATATCCACAGAAAAACTTCTTGTACACAATGTTTAAATCTGCATTATTCATAACTGCCAAAGATGGAAACAACTCAAATGTTCATCAAGGACCAAATGGATAAACAAAATGTGATATAGCCACACAATGGATTATTATTTGGCCATAAAAAGGAATGAACTACTCATATATATACTACATGAGTGAACATGAATCAATCTTGAATACATGCTAAGTGAAAGAAACCAGTCACAACAGACTACATCTAATTCCATTCACCGATAGGAGCCTTGGTGGCACAGTAGATAAGAGTTCAGCTGCTAACCAAACAGTAGGCAGTTCAAATCTACCAACTGCTCCTTGGAAACCCTATGCGACAGTTCTACTCTGTCCTATAGGGTCACTATAAGTTGGAATTGGCTTGACGGCAATGACTTTTATTCATATATAAGTCCACACCCACTGCTGTCAAGTCAATTCTGACATACGTCCAGAATAGGGAAATCTATAGAGAAAGATTCATGATTCCTTAGGGATGGGGGGGGGTTGAAGGGCAGCATGAGAAATATAGGGTGATAGATAAAGGGTACAGGGTTTCTTTCTGAGGTGATGAAAATGTTCTAAAATTGACTGTAGTGATGACTGCACATATCTGTGAATATACTAAAAGCCACTGAATTACACACTTGAAACAGGTGAATTGTATGGTATGTGAATTATATCTCAGTAAAGCATAAAAAAAAAGTGTATAAAAGGAAATTTCCTGATTTTTTTTCAGTGTGCTGTCTGCTATTCCAGGCTGTTTCTGGGCAAGCACCTTTATGATTAATGGTTGTTTCATTTAAAGAAAAAGCAGTATTCATAAATAATTTACAGTCTTACCTCTGAGGATATCAAAAAAACAAACTTTCGCCAGATTCCTACCCCCTCATTCCCTTCCCTATACTGGTAGTCCACTCTAGTTTCTTATTTAATAATCACAACAGTAGGGTTCTGAAATATGTTTCATTTACTGAATACCTCTTGATATGCCTGTTCTTAATTTTAAAAAGAAAGGAGTTTAATATTGGGTTAAAAAACATACACATTAATTAAACATACATGTAAACTATGTTGTGTAGGCGCTGCAAGCTTAACAATGAAGCCATTCAACTGTCTATAATTTGAGTTTCACTTACGTAGACTTCAATCGCTTTTTTCCCCAAATCAAATACCCTCAGACAAAAATACGTACATGATTGATATAACTTAAAAACTCTGCTTTTCTTTAATTAAAAGAAAAATTATATTTCTTAATTTCAATTAGGTAATAACTATTTAAAGCAGATAACCTGAATCAGAATTATCTAGGGTCTTGCAACTCAAAGTGTTCTCTGTGGACCAAAAGCGTTGCCACGGAGTCTGATTCCGACCCATTGTATGCACAGGAGAATCGCTGTGACCTTTCAGAAGCAGATCACTAGGTCTGTTTTCAGAGGCACCTCCGGTTGGGTTCAAACTGCTAACCTTCAGGCTAGCAGTTGAATGTGCTTAACCATCTGTACCACCCAGGGACTCCCACCCAGGGACTCCCACTACATCAGGAGAGTTTGTTAAAAATACACAATCTTGGGCTCCACCCTAACCCTACAGAATCAGAATTTGGACCTCAACAAGATCCCTAGGTCATTTACGTGCACACTCAAGTTTGAAAACCACTGATCTAGAGAGCTTATTAGAAGCGCAGATTCCAGCAAAGCACAAGCACCTGCATTTTCAACAAGCATTCTATGGATTCTGCAGCACGCCAAAGTTTGAAAAGCCGCGTTTAAAAAGAAGTGGAGAAATGGAGCCGTTTTTGGTATACCGAGAGACACTGCTGTATGTCCTTTCCCAAACAGAAAAAAAAGTTCTGAATTTGCAAATCTCAGTTACACTCGCTTCTTAAAATTAATAACCTGAATGAGGCCATGAAAATAGGAGGTGTAGATGAACAATCAAAAACAACTTTATTTACCACTTTCACAGTGCGTTGACCAAGTCAAATTTAAAGTATTTATAATCAAACTTCTGCAGACTTTTACTGAAAAAAATCAAATACCATACTTTTCAAAAAAGCCCCATTCACACTGAAAAAACAAACTACGGTTATGCAGGTTAACACGTGTTCCTCTTATTCAACTCTAAAAGACCTCAAACAGAAAGCTTAGTGTTCACAGTATTCTAGTGTACCAAAACCAAACCCGTTGTCATCAGGTTGATTCCAACTCACAGTGACCCTACAGGACAGAGCAGAATCGCCCCACAGGGTTTCCAAGGAATGGCTGGTGGATTCGAACTACCAACTTTTGATTAGCAGCCAAGCTCTTAACCGCTGGACCACCTACTAGTTCAATCAAATTTGCTCCAATCCTTGCTGATGAAACCGTTTGCATCTCCCAAAGGGAATACAGATTTTTAGAACCCTTTTTTTTTTTTTTTTAGAGACACTAACTTTCAATACAGGTAGCTATACAGTATATATAAAGAACTAAATGGATACTAACCACAAGAAATACATTCTGCTAGATAGTTTTTACTAATTCTTAGATGTTGGTTTTGACAATGCAGCAAACATTAACTAAATCCAAATGTTCAAGATTCTGTGAGAAACACAAAGGTGATCAAGGCACTACCCCTGGCCCCAAGAAGCCTATCTGAGGGGTGGTGGGATTTGGAAGGAAACCTGTACATAGGACTACCAGAATGTGCTCAGTGCCGAAAACGGTTCCGGGAAGTTCCCAGCTACCAGTTAACTGAATTTCAGCCAACAGATATTTTACAGTAATTTCCTACGGATTTGGTCCAGAGTTTAGCAAACCAAGAAAGCTTACTAATAAAGCACTTTATAAGGAGGTACAGTCCAAGGTAAACAACCCTCTGGGAAATTTGCTTACATTTTAATACACATACAGTAAGTAACAATTACTGTGAGGACAGTGCGCTCTCATCGAATGCAGTTCAAAAGTGAAATAAATATACAAAAAAAAAAAAAAAAAACCTAAATTAATCCGTTCCCGTCGAGTCGATTCCAACTCATTACAGCAACACTATAGGGCAGGGTAGAACTGCCCCATAGGGTTTCCAAGAAGCGGTTGGTGGATTCGAACTGAGGCTTTTTTCGGTTAGCAGCCATAGCTCCTAAGGTCTAACACAGTGAGGTTCATAGAGGGTGCTTCCTTTGACAAAAACAGGAACACTCATTTTGAGAGATCGCTGACCATGCGAGAAGAGAGGAAAAGGGGGTGGGGATCTGTTTTTATTTCTCCCTGGTAACATACAAAAAAAAAAAAAAACCCCAAGTTTCCAGGAATACGCTCTCCTTCAACTTTATATTTTAAAAACACCATGGCCCCTATAAAGTCTAGGATCTAAAGAAGATGCAAATGGGCAAATACATTTACCTACTTAATAGTCCACAACAGAGGCACCTCCCTTAAGGGGAACTAGCAGTCCTATAGGGTTGCTATGAGTCGACTCGACGGCACTGGGTACTGGGTTAGCAGTCCATGAAGGGCCAAGACTGTGAAAAGTGCATCTATACGCTCTCTACAGATCCTTGGCCATTCAGCGCTCACTTTATTCCTCTCTCCTTTCGGGGGCACCCCCTCCCATGGGAAGGGAAAAGCAAGCACGTCTCCAAAGTGCTGCAGAGGCCCCCGAGGTGCAAGGTGAGGTTTGCTGGGACCCGGGGCAAGATCTCTGCCTGGAAGGAGGTGCAGTGCAAGTGACACAAGAAAGGCCCCTGAGCGGGGAAAGGGCGCTGCGATACAGTCTGGTCCCGGCAGCTCAGAGGATTAGGTCGGGCCCCCCCCCAACCCCCACCCACAGGCTGTTCTCCTGAGGAGGAGTCCTCGCCGTCCCATTCAGCTCCAGCCCACTGACAGGTACCCAACGTGAGGCCCGCGTCACAGGTGTCGCCCGACCAGGTCCGTGCAAACCCGGGGGGTGGGGAGAGACGTCAGGGGAGGGGAAAGGCAACTAAGGGGGGATACACGCGGCAACGGCGGAGCTCAGCACCCACGGTGACGCGCAGTCTCACCTCCAGGGTGGAGACAGTGCTAGTGAACAGGTCCTCTCCGTCGTCCAGCTCTTCAAAGTCCGTGGGCTTCCCGTCCCCCAGCGGAGGAGGCTCCCTCTCCGCCGCCATCTTCGCTAGTCCAGAAGACTGCGCGAGCTGGGCCTCGCGGGCCTGTCACGTGAGCACGCAAGGCTGGCTCGCGCGCGGCCGGCCGGCTCCGCACCTCCCGGACCCGCCTCTCACGGCCCCTCCCAGCCGCGCTGAGCCCCGCCCCGTCCTCGTGACGGTGCCCGCCCCGACCGCGCCGCGCTCGGCCCCGCCCCTTCGCTTTACCTCCACGGTAGACCTCGGTGTCTGGTTCAAGGTCTGTTAAAGTAGGCGGCCCGGGTGGAGCTTCTTTCCTACCGCCAACTTGCCGTACGGACTTTTGTGGGAGAATCTTGCACTTTTATCACCACATCACCTTAGCAGGACTAGGCCAAGCGATTTCTCTTGGCACCAGCAGTTTTAAGATCTCTTTTAGGCAGTGGAGGAGCTTGAGGACCAACAGTTTTGGGGCTTGGGTTATACGTAGCTTGAGGTCAGGGTTGAGTATTTGTGGAAGAAAGTTACATACTCTCTTTCAAGTCTCTCCAGCTCTTCAAATAGAACTTTATGTATTGATAGAAATGTTCTATATCTGCGGTGTCCAGTGCAGTAGTCACTGGCCATGTGTGGCCGCTGAGCAGTCGAAATGTGGCTGGTGTGACTGAGGCACTAAGTTTTTAATTTTAATTAAGTTTAAAAAGCTACATGTGGTGAATGGCTACGTATTGGACAGTGCAGTTTAAAAGAACCCTGAATAATTTGTTGTCTGAGGTTTGCTCTGATTTCATACTGAAACACGTGTTTTTCCTCAATAAGGGTCAGAGAGCCTAGGTAAGCAACAATTAGGAAAACCAGCTGATGACTGGTAAGAGCACTGTGGGAAGGTCCCTTGAAGACGTTGAGCTCCAATAATCACTGCACAGCATTATTGTCAACATGAAATAAAATATGTTAAAGTACTACAAAAGCTAGAAATTGCTATTTATGTTCTTGAAAAAATAAAAGTGGGCATGCAAATAGCAACCTGGGGTTATAATTGTGCTGAAGGTAAAAAAGAAAAAGCCTCACAGGACTTTTTACAAACTGAGTACGAACTGTCAGCCTTCTTTCTCTGGACTGGGAGCTTTACTGTCTAGTGCAGAACTGCCTCAGCCTCTTTGGAATTAATTAAAAAAAAAAAAAAGGATTGGAGCAGAAAGTTTCTCTCTTTGCTAGGATTTCTTGAATCCTTAAATTTTTAAGTTTCTATGATTATTATAATCAAGAAGCATCATTGCAAGTAATGTAAAACCAAAAACCAAACCCATTGTCGTTGATTTGATTGTGACTCAGAACACTATAGGATAGAATAGAACTGCCCTATAGGGTTTCCAAGGCTGTAACCTTTACCGGAAGGAGCCCTGGTAGCTGATTTAGAAAATAATATTGGAATCATTATTCCCTGTTCTTGAGCACAGAGAATATGAGTCAGCTGGAGCTGGTTTCACAGGAGCTCACAAGGACTCACAAGGACACATCAACTGGGCCCTGAGGTGTAAAGACAATAGCTAGGTTAATCTTGGAAAATATCTTTTAGGAAACCTTTCACATAAGCCAATCAACCAGAATACAAAAGACGTTCCACTCTTATTTTTTTCTATTAGCATTTAGTGAGTAGAAAATTTTTGGACCAATGAAGACCTTCCTGACTATCATTACTGAAACCTGTACCAATGATTGTTAAGAAAGACTATTCAAAATGTAGGATCACAGTTTCTAGCCAATCTGTGAAAAGGTGAAGCTTTCAATGGTTTTGCTCATTTGTAACGTTAATATATACTGATGGTTCTATAATGTTTATTGGACTTGGACAGACACGGCTGTGGCAGCATGTTTGTCCGTTTTCCCACTTTTGTCTATTCTGTAACATTTCCTTGGATTTGGGCAGACATTAGCTCTGGCAGTATGCTGTCCACTTCCCACTTTTGACTTTTTGAATATATGCCAAATAAAACTTTCTTTTTGCTTTACTCTGTGACTTTTTTTTCCCTACAACATAGTCCAGTGGTTAAGCCCTCAGCTGCTAATTGAAGGGTCTGTGGCTTGAACCCCCTAGCAGCTCTGTGGGAGAAAGCTGTGGCAGTCTGTTTCTAAAGATTTATAGCCTCGGAAACCCTGTGGGACAGTTCTACTTTGTCCTATAGGGTCTCTGTGAGTCCAACTCGATGGCAATTTTTTGAAAAAATATTTACAGAAGCAGACTGCCACATCTTTCTCCCTTGGAGCAGCTGGTGGGTTTGAACTGCTGACCTTTTAGTAGCAGTTGAGCATTTAACCATTGCAGCCACCAGGGCTCCTTGCAAGTATGTACACCATGGCTAAAATGTTTGAGTGAGTTTGATGCATGTTCCCATCACTGTTGTTTTCTAGAACCGCTGCTGTCTGCCTGCCTGGAAGAGCTGGCTGTAGAGGCACCTTCCCTGGCCTACTTGCCGTCACCTATGGACAATCTGGAGTCTGTCACTGGTTGGCAATTTTGACCTATTATGAAAGCTCACAACTTGGCTTGAGGTGTCTCTTTTCAATATCATTAATTTTTACCTGTACCTCTGTTTACCACTTACTACTTTCTGTCTTACGCTATGGTTATTTATATTCCCAGCTTATCTTTTTTAGTGAACATCTAAATCAGTTGGAATATAGGTCTTGCTGCTAATAATGGAGACTCACATGAACAGTGGCTTGACAAATGTGGAATTTTAATTATCCCTCATGTAGGACCAGGGCTGATACGAAGTTTCCATGAAATCATCCAGGGTGTTGCTCTGCCCTCCATAGGATGTAGTCTCTTCCTCATGGTCAAAGTTGGCTCAAAGAAAGGGATATAAAAGGAAATGGAGCAATATCCCCTTCCCTTTAAGGACACAGTTCCAGAAATTGTACATACTCCTTCTGTTCACATCCCATTGACCAAGTCATTAGTCCTTTGGCCATACCTAGCTACAAGAGAGACCAGGATATCTACTTGTTATCCTCCCACCCACCCTACTCCAAAAATTCCCTGGAAGAAGGGAGACAACGGCAGGAGTGGGAGGGAACCAGCGGCCTGTACTATAACATCCATTTACTCTTTGCATACCTGGATTTACTTCCGGGTGACCACTCCTCTCCCACCCTCAGTTGTAAATCTGCTTCAACTCAGAAATGGAGTATGTGACCTAAGCCAAACCAAACACAGCATTGACTCCTTTAGCTCTAGTGATTGTTGGATCAGGAATGCTTGCATTTCACCCTATTAGCAATTTCGGTCGTCTCTTCTTTTCTTACTCAGCCTAAATTTTATGAGCCAGCATCGCAAGAATTGTCTTGTTTTTCTCAGCTTTTCTTTTTTCTTGGCTCATAGCTTCTGTTCCATTTTCTCTGAAATCTCAAACATAATCACAAACTTCTCTAATCCTTTTCCCAGATTGATGAGAGCATTTAAAAAATAAGCCCCAGCGTCAGATTGAACACACTATAAATCCATGATCTCTAACTCCACGTATATTCTCCACACTGCCTAGAAAGCATTATTTCTTTTCTAACTTTTCAAGTATTCTTTCCAGAAAGGGAGTCTAAAAATTCGTTTTCTCCCCAAGTTTCTGTCCTACCATCTCTTGTTCCTCATTTTCATCAAATGACTCAGCCTCCTTGTTCAGCGACAAAATACAATCTGCTGAATGAATCCTTCCAAGTATGACTGAAATTTCTTCTCTCTGTGCTGCCATGATTTGCTGTGCATCCTTCTCGAACACATTTTGTACTGTGATCATGGCTACTTTTATATCACCCCAATGGACTAGAAGATTGTTAAGCTCAGGGACCATTTCTTATTTGACTTTGAATCCTAAGTAGCCCTGTTACTCGTTATCTATTGCTGTGAAACAAATTATCTCTAAGCTTAGTGACTTAAAACCACAAATATTTATTATCAGGAATCCAGGTGCAATTCCGCTGAGTGCCCCTGACTCAGAGTCTCTGACAATGCTGCCATTGAATTATCAATCAAGGCTGCAGTTATCTCAAGACTCAACTGTGGGAGAACCTGCTTGCATTGTCACTCATGTGGCTGCTGGCTAGCCTGAAGTCCTTGCTGGTTCTTGGCTGGGGGCATCAGTTCTTACCATATGGGTTTTTCTATAAGGCACTTTTACTCACAACATAGTAGCTTGCTTCCTCCAGAGTGAGGGCTGAGAAAACAGTGAGAGAGAACCAAGAATGAATGATAGAGAGTGAACAAGATGGAAGTCAGAGTCTTTTGTAACCTAATCTCAGAAGTGACATCTCATCATTTTTGCTGTATTCTATTCATTAGATGCCTATATTCAAGGGAAGGAATTATAAAAGGGTGTGAATAACAAGAGGGATCATTGGGGGCCATTTTAGAGGCTGCCTACCGAAAGCCCCCATGGTGTTTAACACTCAACAAAGTAGACACCCTATTAATACTCTTAATGAATAAATGAAGCTCAGGAAAGAAGGCTTAATGGAAGACATAGATTTGGTATTTGAAGCCACTGGCACATGACAGCACCGAAGTAAAGTCTGGAAAGCATAACCCCAAGGAACATTTAAGAAACAGGCAACAGAAGGGTACCATAAGGGAAGCTGAAAAAAGGCAGTCAAAAGTAATTTAGGAGAGCTACAAAGAAACTAAAAGGACAAAGAAGAGAATTTTTGTCATTAACAAAATGGGTAGATTAATAAAATAACCAAAAATGGTGAATAGTTAATCAATACAAAAAACGGATATGGCAAGTACAGATTATTCTTTCAAGGAATAGAAATGGAAGGAGTCACAAAACAGATTAGTAACTTGCTAAAGACAAAGGATTATGGTTTTTTTGTTTTTTTTTTTTAAGGTTGTCGTTGTTGTTAGTTGCCATTGAGCCATTGTGACTCATGGTAACCCCATGTGTACAGAGTAGAACTGCTCCACAGGGTTATCAGAGCTGTGACCTTTCGGAAGCAGGTTGCCAGGCCTGTCTTCTGAGGCCACTCTTGATGCATTTGAACGCCAACCTTTAGGCTGGTAGTCAAGTGCTTAACTATTCGTGCCCCGCAGGGACTCCTATTTAAGGTTAGAAATGTTTGGTTTATAACTTTAATATATTCTTTCACTGCCTAATATTTTGATGGGGAATATGAACTTTTATTTTTAATCCCCAATCTGTAGATGCATGCCAATTTGCATATGGATTTTTTTATTGTGGTAAATATATAGGTTACAAAACATTTTCCATTTCAGCAATCTTTACATGTGCCACCGTGTATTTTAATTTTTTTTTACATGTGTAGTTTAGTTATATAAATATCATTGTGCTGTTCAGACATCACCATTCCTGAAATTTTCCATCACCCTAAAGAGAAGGTCAGTGTCCCCTAAGTATTTATTTTAATGGGAGAGATTTGAAGGAGGAGCCCTGGTGGCACAATGATTAGAGCACTTGGTTGTCAACCGAAAGATTGGTGGTTTGAACCCATGAGTGGCTCTGTGGGAAAGAGACCTGGTGATCTGCTCCTATAAAGACTACAGTCTAGGAAACCCTATGGGGCAGCTCTACTCTGTCAAAAGAAAGTAAAAGGTTGAAAATACTGTATTAATAAGAAAAACCAAGCCCATTGCTGTTGAGTCAATTCTGACTCATGGTGACTGTACAGGACAGAGTAGAACTGCCCATAGGGTTTCCAAGGCTTTAAATCTTTAAGAAGCAAACTGCCAAATCTTTCTCCCATAGAGTTGGTAGTGGGTTCCATCTACCAACCTTTTGGTTAGTAGCTGAGCACTTACCCACTGCACAATCAAAAAGATGAGATCTGGAAGTATATGGGCAATAATGGAATAAAAAAAAAAAGTGGAGAGATTTGCCCTAAAAAAGAGAAGGGATACTTCTTCCTCTAAGCATAAAAAGATGGGAAGGAGAATTTGTCTTAGCTATTTCTGTATAACAAACCATTCCAAGACTTTGTGGTTAAAAACAACAGTCATTGTTATTTCTCGTGATTCTACAGTTAGGCAGTTCTACTGATCTGGACCAGGTTTGACTAATCTTGTTTTAGAGCTTGCTCATGCATCTGTGGTCAGCTGACATATTGCCTGGGGCTGGCTGGACTTGGATGATTTTGGCTAGGACAGCTCAGCTCCGCTCCATGGGCTCTTATCCTCTAGGAGGCTAGCCTGGGCTTCTTTTCCAGGCCATGGCAGGATTCCAAAAATGAAGGTGGAAACAGGCAAGTACGTTTTCAAGCTTTAGCAGAAGGAAGTCACATGGCCAAGAATGGGAATGGACTACAAAACTCCAGAGTACAGGGCGTGGAAAAAGGGAGGCCATTAATTGAGGAATTAATGCAATCAGTTTAGCACAGGGTGGATGCAATTATAGACTTATTTGTAAATATATGGACAGGAAATGGAAAATGTCCATACCCAACAGCAGTGTTCTCCCCCCACCTCCTTCCCCCCCTCCCCGCCAGCAGGGGGGAAAGAAAGATTAAGAGAAAAGAGGTCAGTAACAGGGTAGGTGGCATGAGGAGATCAGAGTGTTTTCGGTAGATCTTGTGATGAATTGGAGACAGCATTCGCCAGGGACATAACATCGATTGACAAGTGGCACTGGAGGCTTAAATAAAGTAGAAACCATACATTTTTGGTGACAATAATCCCTGCAATTCTGTGATTTTTCTTCAGCAGCTCAGCAGATTAGGCACAGGAATGGAGGTAGATGATTGGTTTGATATCTTGGTAAAGGGACAAGGGTGTAAGGATATTGAGGTCCCTCAACAGAGAGAAGTGACTAGAAATCTGTGACATTCTAATCATAAGGAGGCATGGCAGGTAGGATGTATCTCAAAGAAGTAGGGTTTTTTTTTTTTCTTAAGGGTATTAAAAAGTGATGCCATAAAAGTGGCATTTGGAATCCAAGATGAATTATATTTTTGGTGAAAAGCAAAGTATCGGTCAAGGCAAGGATGCCAAGGGAACCTTCTGGGAAGAGAGTAATTATCTTAGTTATCTAAAACAAACAAACAAAAAAGCCAAACCCATTGCCTGTGGATTCCTACTCATAGCAGCCCTATAGGACTGAGTAGAACTGCCATATAGGGTTTCTAGGGAGCACCTGGTAGATTTGAACTGCCAACTTTTGGGCTAGCAGCTGAATGCTTAACCAGGGTTTCCTTAGTTACCTGGTGGTGCTATAACAGAAATACTACAAGTGGGTGGCTTTAACAAACAGAAATTGATTTTCTCATAGTTTAGGAGGCTAGAAGTCTGAATTCAGAGTGCCGGCTCTAGGGGAAGTCTTTCTCTCTCTGTCAGCTCTGGAGAAAGATCCTTGCCTCTTCTAAGCTTCTGCTTCTGGGCAGTCTTCAGGTGGCTTGCCATCTCTCTTCCCCCATGTCTTCTCGCCTAATCTGCTCTTTTTTTATCTCTTGTAAGAGACTGACTCAAGTTACGCCCTGCCCTAATCCTGCTTCATTAACATAACAGAAAACTCATTCCCAAATGGTGTTATAACCACAGGCATAGAGGTTAGGATTTACAACACATATTTTTGGGGGATACAATTCAATCCATAAGAGTGATGATGTGAGGACAAGTGTTTGCTTGGTGAAAGGGTAAAGATGGATGGAAAGGTGTGGAAGAGAGGGAAGGGCACATGCCAGGGAGAGCCTCGGGAGCTCTCATCCTTGAACACAGCTTCTGTGAGTGAAGTGGCATAAAGGGTATGATCTTCTTGGGAATTATATTGAGAAAAGCAATTAGTTGGCTGCTTAAATGAGTATGATCTGCTATCATAAAATGAAAATACTTAGGCTTTTTATTAAAAGATGAATGAAGGACTTTATATTCTTTAAGAAAGGAAAGAAGAAGAATAAAGAGAGAGAAATAAAAAAGATTCAGTCATAGTGTTCTCTTCATCACAAGCAATAAATAAAAACAAATGAGCTCTGTTTACAATAGCAAAAAGTTGGAAGCAACCAAGGTGTCCATCAACGGATGAATGGGTAAATAAATTGTGGTATATTCACACAATGGAATACTATGCATCGATAAAGAACAGTGACGAATCTGTGAAACATTTCATAACATGGAGGAACCTGGAAGGCATTATGCTGAGCGAAATTAGTCAGAGGCAAAAGGACAAATATTGTATAAGACCACTATTATAAGATCTTGAGAAATAGTAAACCTGAGAAGAACACATACTTTTGTGGTTACGAGGGGGGGAGGGAGGGAGGGTGGGAGAGGGTTTTTTATTGATTAATCAGTAGATAAGAACTGCTTTAGGTGAAGGGAAAGACAACACTCAATACATGGAAGGTCAGCTCAATTGGACTGGACCAAAAGCAAAGAAGTTTCCAGGATAAAATGAATGCTTCAAAGGTCAGCGGAGCAAGGGCAGGGGTCTGGGGAACATGGTTTGCGGGGACTTCTAAGTCAATTGGCAAAATAATTCTATTATGAAATCATTCTGCATCCCACTTTGAAATGTGGCGTCTGGGGTCTTAAATGCTAACAAGCGGCCATCTAAGATGCATCCATTGGTCTCAACCCACCTGGAGCAAAGGAAAATGAAGAACACCAAGGCCACACGACAACTAAGAGCCCAAGAGACAGAAAGGGCCACATGAACCAGAGACCTACATCATCCTGAGACCAGAAGAACTAGTTGGTGCCCGGCCACAATTGATGACTGCCCTGACAGGGAGCACAGCAGAGGACCCCTGAGGGAGCAGGAGATCAGTGGGATACAGACCCCAAATTCTCATAAAAAGACCAAACTTAATGGTCTGACTGAGACTAGAGGAATCCGGGCGGCCATGCTCCCCAGACCTTCTGCTGGCACAGGACAGGAACCATCCCCGAAGACAACTCATCAGACATGAAAGGGACTGGTCAGCGGGTGGGAGAGAGACGCTGATGAAGAGTGAGCTAATTATATCAGGTGGACACTTGAGATTGTGTTGGCAACTCTTGTCTGGAGGGGGGATGGGAGGATAGAGAGAGAGGGAAGCCGGCAAAATTGTCAAGAAAGGAGAGACTGAAAGGGCTGACTCAAGAAGGGGAGAGCAAGTGGGAGTAGGGAGTGAGATGTATGTAAACTTATATGTGACAGACTGATTGGATTTGTAAACATTCACTTGAAGCTCAATAAAAGTTAATAAAAAAAAAAAAAATGAGTTTAATGACTATTTAAGTGTTAGCAGTCCCCTAAGCAGGGATACTACTAATAGCTGTGAAATGGCTATAGAGTTGTGACCCTCTATACCTGCGTGGAAGCAATAACCCACAGACTACAAAGGCCTTTCAAAATGACTGTCTCTTCATTTTTCTTGAACATCAGAAAGGGGGACATGAATAGCACAGCAACTTAAACTAAAAATCCGTATTGTTCCCCCCAATCTTTTTTTCCCCTCATATTGAAAACTGCTCCTGTGCCTCTCCCACTCCTAAATGCTCCCTGAGAAAACAAAACAAGACACAAACACTTCACCCCATGTTTGGAGCTGTGACATTCTGAGTCATGTTTTCCTGCTGCCTATCTGCTCCTCACCTCCCCTGCCAGAAGTGTCCGTAAGCCCATTACTAAAGCTATGGTGGATTCATGAGTTTATGCCCTGTGCAGTCACACAGAGCCCTATACTTAGAAAGGCTCCATGCTTGGTTTAATGCTCTGCTGCAGTCATCTTGATATTCACAATTTTTGAACAAGGCCCCCCACATTTTCATTTTATACTGGGCCCCACAAATTTTGTAGCTGGTCTCAACTCCAGTCTGCCAGTTGTTATGGCACTAGAGGCTCCAGTGACTCATGCCCCTTGGGCATGGAAGAGTAGTTTGTGTTCCACTCTCACTACTTTCCCAAGAGAAATGACCCACAGCTCTCACCTCTCTGGGGGAAGCCATGGTGAATGTTGTAGACACATATTAATTTTTGTCCCATCACACATCCTTTTGAGGACATTAACAAGTTCAGACAGACATTATGACGTGTGTATGTATATAATTAACTTTACAAGAATTGGCACAAGTAAAGAAAGGCTTAAAGCAATTTTTCAGGCAAAGAATTAAGAAAGAATATTTAATATTTTAAAGAGATGCATTTTATGAATACAGAATTCTGATGGTGATTTACTTGAGAAATGGAATGGCAACCATCACACATTGAGGAATGACCCAAGGAAATAAAATACAATGTTGGGGATCAGCTAAAGAAACAGAACTGAAAACAAAGTAAGATACAGGCAGTCCCAGACTTATGACCTGTTGGAGTTAGGATGAATGGCTCTTACGAACATCCTTTTTTTTTGTACATCTTGTTGATAGTTATATGTACTACATACAGTGTGGCAGCACGTAATTTGCTGATGTTATCATTCTCATGCCAACCCCCAAAGACAAATAAAGATCAGATTTATAAAAATACTGATAATAAAAGGCAATAATAATGAAAAAAAAAAAAGTTCTACTTAGAACAGACTTAGAACAGAGTTGTCAGAGCGGAATCCTGTAGTAAATCAGGGATTACCTGTACAGCAAAACTAAATATAGTTACTGCAACCTCTTTTTTTTTTTTCAATTCTGGTCATGAACCTTGTCTCTTACATCAAAGACTTCATTGTTCCACTGAAACATTATATCTTTCTGTCCTTCATCGCCTTTGACATGGTGCCTTGCACATTGTAGTCTTCAAATGATGTGTGTTGTCTGAAAATAATAAATCTAAAAAAGAAACAAAGCCAATTCTTCTAGATCAAGGACAACAAATGTCCAGCCTGTGGGCATGCAGATGGGTCTGATTTGTTCCACACCATTAAATTTGTTTTTTATAATTAGCTGGTGTCTTAGTTGTCTAGTGCTGCTGAAACAGAAATACCACAAGTGGATGGCTTTAACAAAGAGAAGTTTATTCTCTCACAGTCTAGTAGGCCAGAAGTCCAAATTCAGGATGTCAGCTCCAGGAGAAGGCTCTGTCGGCTCTGGAGAAAGGTCCTTGTCATCAATCTTTCCCTGGACTAGGAGTTTCTCAGCACAGGGACCCTGGGTCCAAAGAACACCTTCTTCTCCTGGCACAACTTTCTTGGTGGTATGAGGGTCCCCTGTCTCTCTGCTTGCTTTTCTCTTTTTTATCGCAAAAGGGATTGATTTAAAACAATCTAATCTTGTAGATTGAATGCTGCCTCATTAACATAACTGCCTCTAATCCTGCCTCATTAACGTCATAGAAGCAGGATATAAACACAAAGGAAAATCACATCAGATGACAAAATCGTAGACAATCACACAACACTGGGAATCATGGTCCAGCCAAGTTGACACACATTTGGTGGGGGGACACAACTCAATCCATGACAGTTGGCAATATTGAGAAAAAAAATCAGGAAATTTCACATAAAAGTCCAGATTTCTGGCTTCTTTCTAAATATGAAAGATCTGGCAACATATAGCCTAGGTCTCTGTATGGTAACATCTGTCTGCCTCTGTGGGTCTCTGTTCTCCAGTCCTCTCTGGTCCCCAAATCACCTTCTTGGTCCCCCCGACATGAATGCAATTTTCCCCTCCTGTGGCAGAGACTGCCAGTTAATCCCCTAAATCCATCTTCACTCCCATTCTTGCTTAATAATAAGCACTCAAATTTAAGTGAGATCATGGCTACCCTGAATAAAGAGAACTTTTCCTGGCCTCCCCGATAGCGAGATGTGATCATGTCACTAAGTTCTTGCCACTCATTTAATGTGTAAACAGAAGTAGTATATTGCAACTTCTGGGAAATTGTCTTAAAAGGAGGAGTCATGCCCTTTCCCCAGCTGAAGCAGGCTGAAATTCACATGTAACTGTTGGAGCTCCGGCAGCCATGTAGGACCATAAGGTGAACTTGGGACTGGTGTAGCAATAAAGGAGAGGGAGCCTGAGTCCCTGTCTCTGAGAATCTGACACATTGGCTCTAGTCTAGGCTTTTACATGAGACAGGAGCAAATTTCTATCTTGTTTAAGCCACCATTGTTCGGTGATTTCTGTCACATGCAGTCAAACCTAATCCTAAATAATACAACCACAAATCACTTTGGAGAATCAGGATTCATATTCTTTATCATAAAACCCACAAAAAAAAAAAAAAAGCAAACCTGTTGCCATTGAGTCAATTCCTACTCAGAGTAGAACTGCCCCATAGGGTTTCCAAGGTTGTAATCTTTATGGAAGCAGATTACCATATCTTTTTTCGGAGGAGCGGCTGGTGGGTTCACACCTTGACCTTTCTGTTAGTAGCCGAGCAAGTGCTTAACCACTGTAGCACCAGGGCTCCTTTTCTTTATCGTAACCGATAATATTGAAAAGTAAATACTATGACCAATCCTAGTCAGGTTTTATTCATTGGAAAGAAGGATATATGCAGTAGATCCCATAGTTTGGGGGAAGTAGCTGCATAATTCATGAGTGCAAATTGGTTAGGGCTCCTCTCTCTCTGTTAATATTGTGTGGTGGTGATGGATGCAGGCTTTGTGGTTTCTTAATATATTTGTGCCTCAATCTCCTACCCATAAAAAAAGAGGAAGATAGTAACTTCCTTAATGGCTTCTTGGGTAGATTAGATGAGATAATGAACATAGCCAAATAAAAGAATTTCAGTCCTTAAATTTTGGCCAGATGAGACAGAATGGTGGCCTGCAGGTAGTAAGACATTATGGGCTAAAGAGGCACACTTGGTTTCTCACTCTGTTCTTCCTGCTTCACTAAAAAAAAGGGGAAGTAATTGTAAAAGGGTTTTCGGCTGACTGTGAAAGAGCTCAGTATGTTGTATTTCAAGCCAAGATATGTATGATCTATATAAAGTTCAGACTAGTAAAGGATCTCAGATTTTACTATTTTTATGTTGTTGTTGTTGTTAGGTGCTGTCGAGTTGGTTCCGACTCATAGCCACCCTGTGTACAACAGAACAAAACACTGCCTGGTCCTGCACCATCCTCACAATCATCATTATGTTTGAGCCCATTGTTGTAGTCACTGTGTCATTTCATCTCGTTGAAGGTCTTCCTCTTTTTGGCTGACACTTAAATCATCTCTAAAAGCTGTGAATCTGATGACATTGGAATGGGAATTATATTTCCTTTCAAAGCACCATTATTATACAAATTCATTCGCAAAAAAGCTCTGATATTACCTAGAAACTTAATTCCTGATGTTTGTGTTAGCTCCTAGTTGGAACAGGGCTCAAGAAATAAGAACAACGCACATACAGAACATAGACATTTCTCTTTCTATAAATAGAACAATTTCCATACATTTGCATAACATAATTTTTTGGAAACCAATGTGCCAGCAAACTAGAATCAGACAACTCCATTTAGTAGAGTTTATACAAAATTAAAATTTTTTCCCCCTACGTCTATATCTAACCCTTTTCTAAATCAATCTCTGAAAAAACCTAAAACTTTAAAAATATCTTTAGTTGAAAGTAAATATAGGGCTTAGAAAAAATAAAGACGATTATGTCATTTTAAGAAAGTATTTTTAAAATGGTTTTATCTTGACAAATAGAGTATAAATGGATAATATTTGCATAAATGGAAAAAGAATCTTATACATAGAGCCAATATATTATTTCCATAGAGATACAGTGTGATATTTTTGTTCTTTATGCATAGAGTCCATAGTGAGGATGTCTTATTCTTCAACGCATTTTTATATTAAAGTCATTTTACCAATGAAGAAGCTGTCTTAATATATCATTCTGTTGTTGCCCTCCACATTTAAAGGAATATGCTGATTAAATAACCTTAAACTTTCTTCTTTATATTTAATTATGATACAATGCTTAATGAATAAATTCTACAAAATAGCCCTAAAATAATCTGAGAAACCATATTGTAATTGGTAGGGATTATACTAATAATTTTTTCCCAAAACATTAAAAAAAAAAAAAAAACAACTATCAAGATGCAGCTGTGAGGATATCCTTTTTTTAAAGTTGTCAGTTTGTTTCTGTAGGATAATTGTTTTTCTAGAATAACCCCTGTGGATGAGGCCAGGATCCTCCAGGTGAATAACAATTATGATGAGGCTATCTTTGAATCTATCTTTCTCTCCCTTAAAGTATTTGAAGCCATAGCCTTTAAATGTAGAACAGGCTGATGGAACTTGATTAAATATAGCAGCTTAAGTTTAAAATGTTAGAGTGTGATTGACTTTTGAATCCATGTTTTAAAAAAGACTTGGTGAGTTGGAGTTGCTTTTACCTGACAGCTCCTCCCTGAATGCCTGACTTCCCTTCATGTGACTGGGCAGCCCTACTCCTATTTCCTGCCCTTGTCAATAAAGGACTACATGCTGATAGCCCAGTGGAAGGGAGGGCCCTATGGCCATCTCGCTGGGACAGCATAATGCAATAAAGATCACCCAGTTCATGCTGCCAGTGTCACAGCCACCTGCTAATACCTGCTGACCTGTCTGTTGGAACAAGGGCAAACTCAATTACCCTGAAGACTTGTTTTTGTAGGAATGTCTCCACTTACCTATCTCCTCCTTTTGCCTGGAGTGGTGAGAGAAACTAACTCCTAATCTCCCTCTAGGCTAAAGATTCTCCTCTTTCTCCCCCTTTGAGTCGTAAGAGTAGGAGGAGATGACAATCAAGTCAGGTAATGCTTTTTTTCCCACACTCAGTGGAACAGTGTCAACTTATCTAGAACAAGGATTCTCAATCTTTAGTGTACATCAGAATCCCCTGGAGGACTTGATAAAATGCAGACTTCTGACCTCCACCTCCCAGCATTTCTGATCCAAAAGGATTAGGTAGGGCCAAGAGAATTTGCTTTTTTAAAATGCTATTTATAATGGTGATGATACTGGTGAAGGTGAGGATCCTGTTACCATCAAGTAGGTTCCCACTCATAGTGACCCTATAGACAGAGTAGAACTGCCCCATAGTGTTCCCAGGGAGTGGCTGGTGGATTCAAACTGCTGACTCTTTGGTTAGCAGCTGAATTGGTTAAACCCCTGTGCCACCAGGGGACTGGAGGTGGGAGCAGAGGGAAGTAGAGAAATCCCTCTTTGAGAACTACAGATTTAGGGATACACACACAAAAAAAGAGCCCAGTTTTTAGCTCTGCTTCTAGAACTAGAGAGTTCTTTAACACAGTGTTATTTCTTTGGTTATTTTAAACTCTTTCATGGACCATGGGATACATATGCCCGGATTACATTTTTCTGCCCTTGGAGGTGTATTGGCACGCATTTGAGCCGTTTCAGTACATTCTGGTGTCATGGCAGACACTGGTTCAACTGCCTAAAAAAACAAGGAAGTTGGTCTGAGCCACATTTGAATGTCGAGAGCCATTCGTATGAGGGGATGCTTCCCGGAGGAGTCATTGTGTGAAACTGTTGTGTTTTGGCTTCTATACAGCAAGATAAGGCTTGCAAGTTATGTTTACTATCTTCTTTGTGTTATTGGGAACGTATGGTTCTCGGCGTCCAAAAATACTCAAGTAAATGAATTATTTTGGGGGTAAAAGCAGCTTGCAATGCACTTTCTGGGCCACGGAACTGATATGCCCAATGATTGTGATGTGCTTCATGGAATATGGTACCGATATGGTCCACTCTAAATCAAACCAATAACGATTTTGTGCTGCAAGTGCAATGTTTATTTAGTATTTTGTGTTTATTTTTGCAAAGTTAAGTAACATATTTTATAGCTCAAGTATAACCAGGAAGTGTAATGCGCCAAAGAACTGATATGTCTTGCATGTGTGATGTGCTTCATGGAACATGGGACTGAAACGCCCTGCTTGCAATTTGTACCCCATTTTTTCAAGCAATAAAAAAACTCCCAACAAACAATGATTCAGCATCCATTCCATTAGTGAAAAAACATGCCATCACCAAAAATTAAAAAAAAAAAAAATTCACCCATGAAAATGTTAAGTACCTGTCTTAGTTATCTAGTGCTGCTATAGCAGAAATACTACAAGTGGATGGCTTTAACAAAGAGAAGTTTATTCTGTAAAGTTTGTTGTTGTTTTAGGTGCTGTCAAGACTCTTCCGACTCATAGTGACCCTATGTACAACAGAATGAAGCATAACAATGTCATTTTGTTTGTTGTCATAATATACACTGTATAGATTCTTACTGTGTTATTCAAATAGGTGTTTCTTATGGATTGAATGACCAGAGACCATGGAAAAGTTCAATATCATCAGTCCGCACAAGGCAAGGGGCCAACTGTGGAACAGGCCATTAATTGCCCATATGCAAGTTCAAGTCGAAACTGAAGAAAATTAGAACAAGCCAAATTACGACCTTGGGTATATCCCACCTGAATTTAGAGACCATCTCAAGAATAGATTTGACGCATTGAACACTAATGACCAAAGATCAGATGAGTCGTGTAATGATATCAAGGACATCCTATGTGAGGAAAGCAAGGGGTCATTAAAGAGACAGGAAAAAAAGAAAAGACCAAAATGTATGTCAGAAGGGACTTTGAAAGTCGCTCTCAATCGTCGAGTAGGTAAAGCCAAAGGAAGAAATGATGAAGTCAAAGCGCTGAACAGAAGATTTCAAAGGGTGGCTCGAGAAGACAAAATAAAGTATTTTAACGATGTGCAAAGAGCTAGAGATAGAAAACCAATATTGAAGGATTCTATGGGGAAAATATTAAATGACACAGGAAGCATCAAAAGAAGATGGAAGTAATACACAGAGTCACCATACCAAAAAGAATTGGTCGACATTGAACCATTTCAGGAGGTAGCATATGATCAGGGACAGAAGGTACTGAAGGAAGAGGTCCAAGCTGCACTGAAGGCATCAGCAAAAAACAAGGCTCCGGGAATTGATGGAATACCAATTGAGATGTTCTAACAAAGGAATGCAGTGCTGGAAATGCTCACTCGTCTATGTGAAGAAGTTTGGAAGACAGCAGCTACCTGGCCAACCGATTGGAAGAGATCCATATTTATGCCTATTCCCGAAAGAGGTGACTCAACTGAATGCAGAAATTATTGAACAACATCATTAATACCACACACAAGTAAAATTTTGCTCGAGATCGTTCAAAAACGGCTGCAGCAGTATATTGACAGGGAACTGCCAGAAATTCAAGGCGGATTCAGAAGAGGACGTGGAATGAGGGATATCATTGATGATGTCAGACGGCTCCTGGCTGAAAGCAGAGAATACCAGAATGATGTTTACCTGTGTTTTATTGACTCTGCAAAGACATTTGACTGTGTGGATCATAACAAATTACGGATAACATCATGGAGAATGGGCATTTCAGAACACTTAATTGTGCTCATGAGGAACCTGTACATAGACAAAGAGGCAGTTGTTCTAACAGAACAAGGGAATACTGCATGGTTTAAAGTCAGGAAAGGTGTGCATCTGGGTTGTAGTCCTCATACGTACACAATCTGTATGCTGAGCAAATAATATGAGAAGCCAAACTATATGAAGAAGAACAGGGCATCAGGATTGGAGGAAGACTCATTAACAACCCGCGTTATGCAGATGACACCACCTTGCTTGCTGAAAGTGAAGAGGACTTGAAGCACTCACTGATGAAGATCAAAGACCACAGCCTTCAGTATGGACTACACCTCAACCTAAAGAAAACAAAAATCCTTACAACTGGACCAATAAGCAACATCATGATAAATGGAGAAAAGATTGAAGTCGTCAAGGATTTCATTTTACTTGGATGCACATTCAACACCCATGGAAGGAGCAGTCAAGAAATCAAAAGACACATTGCATTCGGTAAATCTGCTGCAAAAGACCTCCTTAAAGTGTTGAAGAGCAAAGATGTCACCTTGAAGACTAAGGTGCGCCTGACCCAAGCCAAGCCATGGTGTTTTCAATAGCCTCATATGCATTTGAAAACTGGACAATGAATAAGGAAGAATGAAGAAAACTGATGCCTTTGAATTGTGGTGTTGTCAAAGAATGTTGAATATACCATGGACTGCCAAAAGAATGAACACATCTGTCTTGCAAGAAGTACATCCAGAATACTCCTTAGAAGCAAGGATGGCGAGACTATATCTCACAAACTTTGACATGTTATCAGGAGGGATCAGTCCCTGGAGAAAGACATCATGCTTGATAGAGGGTCAGCAAAAATGAAGAAGACCCCCAATGAGATGGATTGACATAGAGACTGCAACAATGGGCTCAAGCATAACAATGATTGTTAGGATGGTGCATAACCCGGCAGTGTTTTGTTCCATTGTGCATAGGGTCACTATGAGTTGGAACTGACTCAAGGGCTCCTAAAAACAACATGGGCTGAATTGTGTCCCCCCAAAATATGTGTCAACTTGGCTAGGTCATGATTCCCAGTATTCTGTGGTTGTCTGCCATTTTGTGATGTTGTTGTTGTTGCTAGGTGCCATCAAGTTGGTTCTGACTCATAGTGACCCTATGTACCACAGAACAAAACACTTCCCGGTCTTGCACCATGTTCACAATCATTATGCTTGAGCCCAATGTTGCAGTCACTGTGTCAATCCATTTCTTCGAGGGTCTTCCTCTTTTTCTCTGATCCTCTGCTTTACCAAGCATGATGTCCTTCTCCAGGGACTGATCGCTCCTGACAACATGCCCAAAGTATGTAAGATGCAGTCTCGCCATCCTTGGTTCTAAGGAACATTCTGGAGACTTTTTGAGACAGATAGGGTTAACTGTGCTGGCAGGTGAACAAAAGAGGTGTTAAGAGATTACCAGCTAGAAGTTGGGAAACAGGAACCTATCCCTGTCAACATGAGATAAGATTGAAACAACCCATGAATTACTCCTTCTTAGTGTTTTTCTAGTCCCCTCCTCCTTTACAGGCACAGAAGAACAAAGTGTGACTGCTGTTTAATCTTCCTTAGGCCTCCGAAGATGATGATGTAATGCCGAAGATCAAGTGCGCTTGCGCTATATCCCATAATAAGTGATGCCAAGGGCTGCCGAGAGGACTCCACCTTGAATATCAGCAGGTTCCATCTTAGATTCCAGAAGCATACGCAACCTAATTAGCATACACCACCATTCTGAGAGGTATCCTCCCCTTGAAAGAAGCCCACTAAATATTCATCACTCTGTTGTTTCCACCGAACCCATATAAGCCCTAGCCTTACTTCTCTTTTCCAGTCAGTCTTTTGGAGAAGCTTAGATCCCCACTGACTCCTTTTGCTTGACTCAAGCAAAATAAAGCTTGCTGAAGATAAAGTTTGTCTTTCGCATGTATTCTTACTCGGGAAAAGACAACGACTCTTTGTGTCAGACTGGCGATTGGTAACAAGTGGAGGGCCAAATTATTAACATTCAGGCCAGAAGTAAGCTGACACCAGTTGATCTCAGTAAAGGGGGAAGGCAGAGTTTGGTCAATCATGTTAAGATTAGCCAATGGCTGATCTTATATATTTCTCCCTCCTCTTCTCTTTGTGGAGCCCTGGTGTTGTAGTGGTTAAGATCTCCTCTGTTAACCAAAAAGTTGGCAGTTCAAATTCACCATCCACTCCTTGGAAACTCTATGGGGCAGTTCTACCCTGTCCTATCGGTTGCTATGAGTCAGAATCGACTTTAGGTGGAGGAGAAACATTTCTCTCACTGTAACAGAAAGAAAGGAGATATGCAGATACAAGTAGATTGTAAAGGGTTTCCTGGTGACTTGAAAGCATAGTCAGATTTCCCTTGCCCGAAGCAACTTCAAAGAAAAAAATGGCGGCAGTGGCTTGGATGGAATTTTATGGATAAACCTAATCAAGAGCCTGGGAGTTATAAATAAACTACAAAAAAAAAAAAAGTGTGTCCTACTCAAACCTGGAGATTAAGCTGGATTTTAAAGTAAGCATTTATTTAGGAATTTAGGATGAGTGAAGCATCTAATGGTATCTAGGGGTTCACATATTTACATATTGCTATGTATTCATGTATAACATTTAAAAATAATTCTATTTTAAAATAATGCTTCATAATTTTAATGAATTTGTGTTAAAATCCCAATTAAATAGAAAAGCATGCTATGTATTTTTACTCAGTTAAGCACTAGTGTGAGAAATGCCAGTTCCCTGTTCTAGTTCTAACTCCACCCTGTTTGTTCTAAGTAAATGTCATTTGTAAATTGCTTTGTCCCTTCTCAGAAAACAAGGCATTACGCCTCTCCTTACTAACAAGCAACTCAAAAAATTGCTCCAGTCCCTTCTCAGCGGGAATTGAAGCCCCAAGCACTTTGGTTGTGTTGTTGGCTGTCAGTCTTGTTATAAGGCCCCATAAGTACTTCCAGGGAGAAGGCAGGGGGATTGCTTGGCCTATATTTGCCTAGGACTCTACAGCCCTTGTGTTCCTTCTTCACTTTTCCATAAAGAGGAAACTCACCTTGAACCCCCACTAGCCAGTGTTTTGTGTCATTTCCTGCCCGCCATTTCCTGAACACTGGGCCCTGATTTACCTACTCCACAGTTTGTTTTTCAACTGACTTTACTCTATGAGAAGCCCTGGTGGCACAGTGGTTAAATCCCTTGGCAGCTAACCAAAAGGTTGGCAGTTGAAACCTACCAGCCACTCCACAGAAGAAAGACATAGCAGTCTGCTTCCATAAAGATTTACGTCCTTGAAACCCTATGAGGCAGGTCTACTGTGGCCTATAGGGTTGTTATTAGTAGGAATCAACTTGATTGCAGTGGGTTTTTGGGGTTTATTCTATGACCTTCCACCATTCCCACTGCAAACCCCTGAAGCTCTGCCTCTTTTCTGATTACTGAAGTTTTTTGGTCAGACCCTCCCCCCCTGCCCTTCCATTAGCTTCCCTCTTACCTTTCTGCCTTGTGATCTCTCCAACCACTCCCAAATACTAAAGGACATTTTGCTGAATGCATCATGAGGTTGTGCCTAAATTGCAGGCCCTTTAGGAAATAAGCCCTGGGACATAAACTTAGAAAGTCAAACCTGCAAAGGAGAGTAAAAACTTGATAAACATGAGACCAAGGAAGTGTCATACCAGAAACAGAAGCCACTGTGGATCAGTGTTGACCAGGGAATCTATTCAAATGTATTGAGAACAGTGCAGTGACACATGAGATAAACAATCTTGACTTGCATCAGAAATAAAGATTAAAATATTTACATTTATATAAAACTCATGATTTAAGTTAATGTTTAAGTGACAAGTGGAAATTTCCAGCTGACTGAGGAAAGTCTGCAACAATAAAATGTACTCACCTGCTTGTGTAACATCCTGTATGCTATGTGAATTCTTTCCGTAGATAACCCACAGAGTTTCCAAGGAGCGCCTGGTGGATAACATCTATATTACTTGTTTATTTGACTTTATAATGACTAGTTTTCAAGTGTAAAATGTGAGAGAACTCCTCACATGACTAAAAAGTCTGAACAGTATATTCTTTAATGCCATTAGATCTGTCACATGCAACAAAAAAAATTCAAAACCAACCAACAGGTATTAATACAAAAAGTAGAACTGGTTTCTTTTTATATATACACCAGCCCTTAAGTAAACAAACTTGTTTATTCTCGAACAAAATATTTATTTTTGACATGAAGAAAGGTTGAAAATACCATGATAAATCATTATAATACATATAGTTAATTTTAAATGATATCACCCGTTGCTGTCGGTCGAGTCGCTTCTGACTCATAGCGACCCTATAGGACAGAGTAGAACTGACCCATAGAGTTTCCAAGCAACTCCTGGTGAATTTGAACCGCTGACCTTTTGGTTAGCAGCTGTAGCACTTAACCACTATGCCACCAGAGTTTCCTTAAATGATGTAGATGTAACCAAATATAAATGGCTATTATGAGTTCTATGGATTGACACGGTGGCTGCCAACAAAGGGCTCAAACATATCAAAGACTCCGAGGATGGCCCAGGGCCAGACAATCTTTCCTTCTGTTATATATAAGGTTGCTATGAGTCAGTGCTTACTAGATACAGCAACGAACAACCGTGTAGTAGGTACTTGGGATAAGCCAAAAAATACAATACATAGTTCTTGCCCTTAAGGAATTTATAACATGTGAAGATTTAAATGGAAGTAGGAAAATGTTGGAAGTGCTGGGAAGTCAGCTTAATGAGATAAGGGCTTCTCTAGGAAGGTTTTGGGTGGAGGAAGTGGTAGTGGTGGAGTTGGGGGAGGGGCATAGTGGCCTTAGGAGTGACAGAGGGGAGAATGATGGACAGAAACTTGTATTAGCAGTAAAAAGTACTAGATAAGTAGGCAAAAGCAAGTTAATATGTATTTATCTGAGAGTCACAAGGATCCCTGGTGGCCTAGTGGTTAAAGCACTCAGCTGCCAACCCAGAGGTCAGCAGTTGGATCTCACCAGCCCGTCCATGGGAGAAAGATGTGGCAGTCTGCTTCCCTAAAGATTACAGCCTTGGAAACCCTATGGGGCAGTTCTACTCTGTCCTATAGGGTTGCTATGAGTTGGAATTGACTCCGGGCAGTAGGTGGGTAAGAGTCTCAAGGCCCAGAGGTTTATATCTAGGTAAGAACAGAAATTTTGAAAGATCCCAAAGGTCGAGTTATAAGGCCAAAGAAAAGGAACAGCCTTTCTGTGTCATTCTCCAGTATCCAGAGAATGTCACTACTTCATTAAATTCTGTAACCAATTAGATATTAGAGGTACAACTATGACTGATAAGGTTATTCAATCAGAATTGTATAATTGAGACAGATAGGGTTAACTGTGCTAGCGGAAGAAAAGAGCTGTTAAAAGATCACCATCTAGAAGTTGGGTAAGCAGGAACCACACCCTATCAAATGAGATAAGGTTGAAACAACCTGTGAATTACTATCTCCTTAGGGTTTTTCTAGTCCCTTCCTGCTTTACAGGCTCTGCATGCACAGAAGAACAAACTGTGACTGCTCTTTAACCTTCCTTAGCCGTCTGAAGATGGTGATATAGTGCCAAAGATCAGTGCGCTTGCACTATATCCTATAATAAGTGATGCCAAGGGCTGCTGAGAGGACTCCATCTTGAATATCACTGGGCTCCATCTTGGATTCCATCCTGGGAAGTACCCACTCCCCAAAAGAAGCCCACTAAATGTTCATTATTGTCTCCACTGAACCCATATAAGCCCTAGCCTTGCTTCCCTTTTTGAGTCAGCCTTTTGGAGAGGCTTAGTCCCCCGCTGACTCCTTTTGTTTGACTCAAGCAAAATAAAGCTTGCTGAAGATAAAGTTTGTCTTTCACGTGTATTCTTGCTCGGGGCGGGGGGGAAACAAGGACACTTTGTGTCAGATTGGCCATTGGTAACATGATTAGGTTGATGGTATTATTTTGGAGTAAAAAAGTTAAGTGCAAGTTTTAGTTAGCAGTCATTTTCCTACAGCATCTCTTGTGGGAAAAAGGAATGGCAAATGGAAACTTTAGCCATCAATATACATACTTCTAAGTAGACCTCTTGTGGAGCATGAAGAAAGGGTAGCAAAATCTTCCTAGATGTTCTCAGTCAAGGAGTAACTGCTGCCTTCTATTCATTGGTTATTGTGTTCCCCTTCACAGATGGAGCTTGGAGTTTGACTCTAACTCGTGTTTTTTCTGCTCCTCGCATACTCCTACTAAAGTTTGAGGAGAGAAGGTTGGAGTGATGCACCCTAATATCCTATTTGCAGTACAAGGCAACTTTCTCTCTTTTAAGGTCAGGGTCAGGGAAAAGTGTCCCATATATGAATATTCTGTAATTGTCCTCACATTCCAGGTTCTTGACCTTGTCAAATTAAATCTGACCTCTTAAGTTGGTGGTTAAGAGCTTGGCTGCTAACAAAAAGTTTGGTAGTTTGAATCCACCAGCCTCTCCTTGGAAACCCACGGGGCAATTTTGCTGTGTCCTGTGGGGTGGCTATGAGTCAGAACCGACTCGACAGCAATGGGTTTGGTTTGGCTTTTGGTTCTCAAGTTGGCAAGGTCAGTATGTGCTTCCAAGGTTGTTCTAGAAGGGGATGACAGTGTGGCGAAAGCACCCAGATATTTGCCAATATCGGTCTACCAATGACATACAGGTGGTCCCCAGATCATGAACAAGTTCTGTTCCTAAGTTTGTCTAAATTGAATTGTACGTAAACCAGAATAGTTAGGTATGGTTTACATCTAACGTCAGTCAAATGTTTGTCTTATTATATATCATATAGTGTACTATGTTTAAAACATTAAAGAAACACTTCCAGATACACTAAAACATCTTTAACATAATACACTAATAATAATGTTTTGAAGTGTGTTACAAAGTGGTGCTACTTGCGGTTTGTTATTACCAACTGTTGTTTGTAGTTCTCCACAGTTAAAGGGATACTCACAGGGCAAACATTACCCAAAATACTCAGGAGATTCTGTTCTGTAAAATCTTTGAGACCAATTAGATACTTCACTGAACTAAAAAATCTACTTTTTACTACTGGGGCTGCGTTTCTCCTGGGTTTTCAACTCTCCCCAGTAGAGGCAGGGAGGGTTGGGAGCACAGGTAGGACGGCGATGGTGCCAGATGGGTCATTCCCCCATCATCCCCTCACCAGACCTGTCAACCTCACACACAACTATGAGGCCTCTGCCTCAGGGCGCAAGGGAGAAAGTGCCGCTCAGGATGTGCTAAGAGCGAGCCCAGGGTCCAAGGGTTGTGTAGGGCCCAATAAGAAGCTTAGGGAAACCCAACTCCAAAGTTCTCCGTGGACCCCCAGAAACCATGTGGACATACAAAGGCCAGGATCTAAGAATGCCTCCCTCTCGCCCCCTCCAGTTGCCAAACGGCCTAGAGCTACTGTAGTAGTGAAATCCCACATGAGTAAGATGGGGAAACAAGCCAAGAGAGGTGCTGTGATGGCCCAGCCTGCACAGCACAAAGGACCCGGCAGGACTAGGTGGTGCTGAACTGCGTAAGGGGGCGCCATGGGGGCCCCGCCACGTGCCCAGAATAGCGCACTGACCAGCTGTACTTGGAGGACAAGTAGAGCCCTGGGCCAGCGTCCAGTCCATTGGCCGCAACCACCTGCAGGCCAGCCATACGGAGTGGGACGGCACTGGTTAGAAGTTGCGGATGGTGCGGCTGGCCCTTTCCCAGCATTGAGAGAGGTGGGTGCATGTGGCTTCTCTGCTGGTTGCTGAGGCAGGGGCTGGATGCACCATGTTGCAGGGGCCAGCCGGCCCACAGCAGCCATCCGCCACAGCAGCCACCCAAGGACCCGCTGCGGCGCTAGCGAAGGCACTAGAAGCACAGCTGGAGCCCGAACAGCCAATGAGTTCATTCCTGATAGGCTTTACAGGATTAGTTTGTAACTATGGGTTGTAGGTAAGTCAGACATTTGTAACCAGGGGACTGCCTGCACTTAATTTCCATCCAGCAGAACTAATCACACGACTCCACCTAGGTGCAGGGAGGCTGGGGAATGCGGTTTCTGGCTAGGCAACCCTTTTCCAAGAAGTCTACCTGATGGAAGAGAAACATAAGAGCTCTTTATGAGGGGCAACTCAGTCTCTGCCACATGCCTCACTTCTTCCTTTCTCTCAGAATCTAGAAAAAAACAAAAAACAAATGTTGCCATCAAGTCCATTCTGACTCATAGCGACCCTATAAGACAGAGTAGAACTGCCCCATGAGGTTTCCAAGGAGTGGCTGGTGGATTCAAACTGCCAACCTTTTGGTTAGCAGCTGAGCTCTTAACCACAGGGCAGGCTCTAGAAGCATTCTGCATACTCTTTCCTGGAAATATCATAAGGCCGTGTGCTAAATTGGGCCTCAGAACAAGATTTAAAATCTTCTTCAATTAATAGTCAATATTTAAAAGTTGGGAGATTCTACATTTAAGAAAATCTACATTTTGGGTTTCTCTCAAAAAAAAAAAAAAAGACTATTTGGCAAATGCTAAGCCTACATTCCTTCATGGCAACAATTGGCTGGAGCTGAATGCTGTCTGCTTTTAAGTTGGCCATGAGTTTTCCAGTTTGCTTTAATCCCCTCTAATAATTCCTGTTAGTCCATCCAGCTAGATTATTCCCTTGGATTAGTTCCGTGGACACTGTTGGCGTTTGAGTTTGTGGTTTTGGAGCAGAAACCTAAATTATGGCCTGTCTTTCCTGGGGCTGTGGGTGGAGAAAGCTTCTTGTTTTGCAGTACTAACTCACTTGGTTTCACATCTGCTTCAGGATAACATAAAAAAAAAAAAAAAAAAAAGGGGGGGAAAATCAAAATGTTCTCAAGTAGACAGTTAATTATTCTGGCACTGTATTTTTAAAAAATGGGCATATTTTACATGAGAGTTGAGATGCAATGTCAAAATGAATCTCCCGTCTTTGCAAGAAACGTCAAGGTCTTGGTTTTCACTGTGCAGCTGAAATGGCTTATTCTGAGGCCCAGAAGAATCTCTCCGGTCCTTGGGGAAAGACTTTTTCATATGAGGTGGGGCAATGTAGAGGATGCTGTGTTCCTTGACAACAGGAAGAAGCAATCAAACTTGTTATTATAGGTCTGCTCAATCTTGTGTGACCTTTTCTTCTCTCTCAGGCAGAATATGTTACTTTTCATGTAATTGTTTATCCACATCCCTTATCTCCAAAGCAGTTGTGGAGCTATGCACATATTCTCTGGACTCATGTCATATCTGTCAGTAGCGGGAATCCCCCACCTAGCAAGCTATAAAATGTTGCCAAAGCTTAACTTGTGGTAAATTTAACTGATGGCTGAGGTTAAGTGTAGGAGTTCCTAACTGCCATTCACATTTTTCACCTCCTCTCGCCAAGCCTTCAGTGACTCCTCTGCAAAGAGCCAGGATCCTTCTGGGTGGGGGTGCTTGCCAAGGATGTGGCAGCCAGGACAGGCCATGATGGTTTGAGTGAACCAGGTCCTGGCAGCCAGGGCACAGTGGCATGAAAGCGCAGCACATCCTTCCTCTTTCACATCCTTTTACTAACAAAACACCTGGGTGAAAGGGAAAATAAAAGTTAATATCTCCATTTCTCCAAAATCTGTTTATATTCACTCAAAGTGCCAAACTAAAATGTCCTGATTTAGATACAAAGTGCTAACGAATCATTATTAAAAATGGGAAATAAGGCTCAATTTTTGAGTCTTCGTAAAGTTTCCTTTTTTTCTGTTAGCCAATGGTTTCACTGACTTCATCAAGCTGATCAATTGTTTGGGGTCACATAAGGTTTTTTTTTTTTGGTCATTGAGTCGATTCTGACTTGTGACAACCCCCTGTGTATACGGTTTGAACTGTGCTCCTTAGGGTTTTTCAGTAGCTGATTTTTCAGAAGTAGATTGCCAGGCCATTCTTTCAGGGTCCCTCTGGGTGGACCTGAACCTCCAACCTTTCAGTTAGTAGCCCAGAGTGTTTTAGCCCAGGGACTCCGTAACCCTACATAAGACACTATTTTAAAATCTTTAAATAAGGTTAAATGAGAGGATAATGAAAGTAAATAACCTTGATGAAAAACTAGAAAAAACATTCTGCTTACTTAAAAAGATCAAAATTCAAAATGTTCAGAGCTATTGAGACAGTTCAAGAGAATTGGTGCTAGAGCGGTAAAAGAATTCGTTTCCCTCCTCAGTCCTAGATATGAGAGGCTGAAAGCTTCTTCTTTCATAAGCATTGGCTGAAAAAAAGGATCTAAAAATTCTTCTCTAGCTGCTGAGATGCTGAGTAGCTGAATGTCACTGTATAAAATTCTACAGCTCAGCACAAATAGGATACTATGTGACTTGGTCTTCCTAGGAACAATATGAGGAAATGACCCATCATTTCTTCTTCTGAGTAGAGTTTTTCTTAAAAAGCACTTAGCTACTTGGCCTCTGCTGCTTAGGGGTTCCCAAGTCCTCTACCCTTTTGGAGTCTCCCTTTCCTTTATCTGAATAACATGGCTGAAGCCCCGTTCTACTCACTGTAGTCCAGAGCCCCCCTCTAATAAGTTCAGAGTATCTGGGGAAGGGGAGTGCCTAGGCTGCCTCTGTGTCAGCTCATATTGAGGACTGCTTCTACAGAGTTTCCTGGCTCCTTATTTCACTCTCTGCTGTCCTAGTTGTCTTACTTCAGTGTCTCAAACATAAAAGTATCAGGCTTCTGCTGAATGATGGGAGACAACATAGGGGAATTACAGCATAGAATATTAGACATTCCTGTCCTAAAATTCCTCAGTTACTTTTGCTATATAAAATTTCTCCTTGTACAACTTTCTCTCCAGGCTCTGTCTATTAGCATTTTGCTAAGCCCCTGCCCCCACTCACTTCTAGGGAACCCCTATCTCCCTCCTCCAGCTGCCAGTAAGCCACCAATAGCCAATTCCCTTGATATAGTTGTAGTTAGTTGCTATCGAGTGAGCTCTGATTCATGGCAACTTCATGTATAAAAGAACAAAACATTGCCTGGTTTTTTGCTATCCTCACGATTGTTGGTATTTTCAAGCCATTGTTATGGCCACTGTGTATTTTGAGTACCTTCCAACCTGGGAGGTTCATCTTCCAGTACTACATCAGTCAATATTCTGTTGTGAGCCATTAGATTTTCCTTGGCTAGTTTTCAGAACTAGATCGCTAGGCCTTTCTTCCTAGTCTGTTTTAGTCTGGAAGGTCTGCTGAAACGTTTACCATGGGTGACCCTACTGGAATTTGCAATACCAGTGGCATAGCTTACAGCATCACAGCAATGTGCAAGCTATCACAGTAAAACAAACAACAGATGGGTGGTAGTATCTTGATACAATGTCTACAAAATAGGGTTTAGCTTGTCAACATTTCTTCTCCTGAGTAGAGTTTTTCTTAAAAAGCACCTAGTTACGTCCTACTTTAACTCTGCTGCCTGGGGGTTCCCAAGTACTCTACCCTTCTAGAGTTTCCATTTCCTTTATGTGAATAACAGGGCTGAAGCCCCATCCCACTCACTGCAGTTCAGAGCCCCCCTCTAATAAGTTCAGAGTATCTGGGGGAGGGGAGTGCCTAGGCTGCCTCTGTGTCAGCTCATACTGAGGTCTGCTTCTACAGAGTTTCCTGGCTCCTTATTTCACTCTGCCATCCTAGTTGTCTTACTTTGATGTCTCAGACATGAAAGTATCAGACTTGTGCTTGTGAGTATCAAATATTAGCTTGTGAGAAAATTTGTTTTGGATGTCTCTGGTTCTAGATCGCAAACCGTGGCCAAAATCTCTTGTCGGTGCATATTCATCTAGCTGATAACATATTCCCACAAATTTCTAAAGAAAGCAACCTCAAATTATGTTTGCATAGCATCATTTTTCAGTAGTGCAGGTATATTTTTAGCTCTGAGATGATTTGGATAAATGCAGAAATGATGAAGTAAATCAAATCTATAGTATTAATGCATTTTTTGTTAAGGAATAATCTTATTTAGGTATTTTAATGTTTAAGATAATTTGGCCTATTAGAGGGGACCAATGATGCTAATTTAAAGTATTTGAATAATTGTTTTATACTTATGATTTTAAGTTAAAGTCTTACTACATCTATAAAAGAGTATTAAGGTAATTCATCTTACGTATAAATATAACTTGTTGGATTTGTGAGAATTACTGGTGGTGGTGAAAATTTTATAAAATTGGTTGTGGTGATGGTTGCACAACTGTGTAAATATATTAGAAGCCGTTGACTTACGTATTTCAAAGGGTGAATTGTATGGTATGTGAACTATATCTCAGTAAAACTATTTAAAAAAAAAGAATTACTTGAGTGTTTAGGAAACTGTGTGAATCAATTGAAATACTTGAAAATAAAAGAAAATACAATACATATAAATTCAGTTTAAAAATATTTAATGGCATTAGATTAACCAAATTGTAAAAGCACCCTTAAAAATGACTGTTAAATTTGGCTGAGTATAATGGAATAGTAGGATTTTTAAATTATAATTAAAAACTTAAGGCAAAAGTAGGTTTTTAAAATTTTCCTTTAACAAATTGAATAGCTATGAAAAGTAGAATACCTCATGTATGCTTACGATTTACTTATGGAGTGAAGAGGATGAGATTTACATTATGCTGTTTGTCACTACAATATAAATTAACAGTCTTGGGATCACTGTATACTGGATTAACAAAAATATCAGCAAAAGTGGGATCGAAAAATCTGGTAGTTCTGTATTTATAGACAAACCTTTAACTAGATCCTACAGCACTGACCAATTATAGGTTACAGGCTAGAAGGTGATAAAATACCAACCTAATGCTTTTTCTTTATTGTAAAATAGATAAAGAAAAGTACCTACCTGCCAGGCTTGTTGGAGGATTAGTAAAATAGTACATGTAAAGTACTGGTATAGAGTACTTAGGTACTGGTATAGAGAAGATGCTGAATAAATGTTAGCTATTATTTTTTTTATTATTATTTTTATTATTATTAGATGGTCATTAACATAACATCCTGGGTAAATGCATAGAAATTTGATGTTGTTGTTAATTTTGACCATTCAGCATGAGTCCCCTTCCCGAGTCTTCATTTCCTTTGTGAGGAGTTACCTACTCCTCAAAGTGTAGCAAGTACCCTTGGGGGAACTGTATGTATATCAAGGTTCCTGTCTTCCCGTAGCCAGAGGGCAGGCAAGTAATCCCTGGGGGGCAGAGTTCTCACAAGCCAGACTGACTAGATCCCCATCCCCACCCACTTCTGGGGCATTTGATTCTTTTTTTTCCCTTGTAAAGCTGAGTCTTGTTTATTATTTATAGTAGGGACAAAATAATTTTCTCTGTTATGATATGGGCCAGAGTGGTAATGGAGATTCATAGAAAACAAATCTCCTCCCTGAAATCATACCTTGTAGTACAGCATATATAAACCCAAAAATCCGCTGCTGTCCAGTCGATTCAAGCTCATAGTGACCCTATAGGGCAGAGCTGAACTACCCCATAGGGTTTCCAACACTGTAAATCTTTATGGAAGCAGACTGCCATATCTTTCTCCCCTGGAGCAGCTGGTGGTTTCAAGCGCTTAACCATCGTACCACCAGGGCTCCTTAGAGCATACATTCAACTTCTTAATTTTGGATGGAATACTCGAAAATTGTGTAGGACAAAGGGCTATGTTTCTCTTTGCAGACTGCCCTGCTCATGGCAGGATATCTGCAACCCTGGTTCCTGCCTATACATGCCAGTACCAAAAAAATGCCATTGTCGTCAAGTCGATTCAAGCTTACATTGACCCTATAGGACAGAGTAGAAATGCCCCGTAGCGTTTCCAAGGAATGCCTGGTGGATTCCAACTGTCGACTTTTGTTTATCAGCCAAACTCTTAAGCACTGCACCACCAGGGCTCCCGAATGCTCCTTTAATGATTGTGACAATCAAAAATACTTCTACAAATTTTCAAAACTCCATTCTGACTGGGGACATTCCCATTGAAAATCACTGTTCTGTTATTTCTTTTTAAAATTCGTCATCAAGTCCTATCAAACTCTACTGTCAAAAGGAATCCTGGGGCATTTGATTCTTTTGAGTGAAGTGATGTAAGAATGGAAAAGATTTTCTCATCCACACCATGGGCTGTGTGAGTCTCCAGTCAAGCATTTGGTGGTAAGCCTGGTGCCACAGTCAGTCAGCAGGGCCAATTGTCAGGCAGATAAGCAGGATGGAGCACAGGGGATAGTGAGGACAAGGTGGAACGTGCCGGGCATGTCTGGGTCTGTCTGTTACTGTATTTGACAGTTTTCTGACTATGTCTGACAGTCTCCCTGACAGCGGTCATTGCTGCTCTCTCTGCCTTCCAAATCTCAAACAAGTTCTTCTTTGCCCAACTCTAGCTTGGAACAATACAGGGAAGAGAATTTTGGGAAAGAGAATTCCCAAATGAATCAAGTTGACAACTGTACATTCCAGCACAGTTTTTTTGAAAATAAATGGAAATTATGTACATGAACATACCAGTCCATGACCTGGCCCAGAGCTGTGTTTAGTAAGAGCTCATTTATTCATCATATTGTTCATAAGTCAAAGTGAAATATGCTAATAGTCATTGGTTATAACCATTTTAAACATGTGAACCACTGACACACATTTTGTCAGAGTGAATAGTGTTGCTGGTTTGCTGTTTCTCTTTCTCTGAACACATTTGGAAGTTGCTGATGTGGCTTATGATAAGAACACTGTTAATTTGGTTAAATAGAAAAAAACAACACAGATAAATTGTACATTTCTTGTATTTAGATTTATTTTCACTAACCTTGAAATTGTACCTTTAGTTTAAAAAATAATAATGATCTTTTTTTCTCATTTTCATATCACACTTCTGATTTGTATGTATTAGCTCGAGACCTTTTTCCTATGAAACACTTCCTTAAATCTAATTTTTTTCATTTAGCTTTCCAGAAGAGATCTTATTATTTATTAATCTATGCCAATTTAATACCTGTGTTCTTCTTCCTTGTACTTTTCTTACAAAAGAGGTAGCTTATTAGCTTTTGTATAAAAATCTCAGTACCAAAAAAAAAAAAAAACCAAACCCAGTGCCGTCGAGTCGATTCCGACTTGTAGCGACCCTATAGGACAGAGTAGAACTGCCCCATAGAGTTTCCAAGGAGCACCTGGCGGATTCAAATTGCTGTCCCTTTGGTCAGCAGGCAATAGCACTTAACCACTACACCACCAGGGTTTCCAAAACCTCAGTAGTTGTAATTATTTCAGAAGGGTCCTAACAGAAAACGAGGAGTGCTGTTCTGAGTTTTTTAAGAGAATTTAATGAAGGGACTATTTACAGAGATGTAGGCAGGGCAAAGGGAGCCAACAAGGAAAGTTGAGGCACCCAGGGACTAACAACAATTGAAGGCTATTACTGGTCTTAGCCCTGAAGGGACCAGCAGAGGAAATGATATTGCCAGAAACTGGTGGGTGCTGAGCCAAGCAAGAGGGGTTGTCCAGTAGTAGCTATAGTTATAAAGGGCACAGCCACCGCCAAAACCGCACACTGAAGCAGTGCAAAAGTGAGGGAAAAAATACTCCACCTCCCTGTCACCCCCCATGATCTCCTGCCAGTGCCTCTCTTTGGCTGAACCCTATTTCCTTCCAGAGGACAAGGGGTTCTGGGTGACACAATCTGTAGGGGCAGCTCCCCTGGGGAGCAGAGGACCCACACGTGTAATCTGACAGTGAAGGGAGTTAATGCCAGGGTGTTTACGTATGAGAGTTAAGCGGGTTCCTGTGGGCATGCCCTGGGGCAGCATCAGACAAACTCTAATAGAAGGAACAAGAGGAACTTGAAGGAGGCTGAGGCAAGCCATTGTAGCTGTGTGAAGCTGGTGGAAGCCTTTGTGGACTTGGCCACTGCAGCTCTGGCAGGAGTAAGAGGTAAGGCCAGAGACTAGGAAGTGGTGCACGGGAGGTGTGTGATAAGTTCTTCAGCGGCACTGACCATAAATTGTGGTCTGTCTTCCCAATTAGATTACTGTAGGTTGCATGAGTGAAGGGATCATTTATTTATTAGCATATACCCCGTTTGTCCTTTTCAGATATTTTACACTGAGTGAAAACCACAAATAACCTGAAAAAATACTTTTCGCTATTAGAATACTTTTAGCCGACACCCCATAAAACCATTATTAGTAGATCAGTAGTCAATTAGCAGGGCATACAAATGTATTGTGCTTTATCTCCAGTTATTAAAGTGTTTATAAACCCCTGCAGCAGAAAGGAAAAACAAACAAAACAAAACGATGGATTGAATTTCTCCACAACTGATAATTGAAAGTTATCTTTATATGATTTTTATGTAAGCCAGTTTTGTTTCATGTATTCATTACTCCAGTAAATTTTATGGAACAGTTTTTAGTTTTGAGGTAATGTACTAGCTACGGTGCAGTATAAAGTGATCCCTCAGATGTGGTTCTTGATTGGAGGAATGTATAGCTTTGTGAGAGAGCTAGCTATCAGGGGCCCACCAATGACTAGTAAAAGGCAACAAATGAGAGGAACCTCCCTGGTGATTAATAATAGTGCCATTGGTGCTCAGAGGGGGAGGATAATCTTGGCAGAATTTTTCAGGAAATAAAAACACCTTCACTATTACTGGGCATTATAAGTAGTAATTTTTTTCTCTTATTTTCAAAAGACAATCTCACTGTTATTTGGTTCATCCCATACCCTTTCTTATTGTGCAGTGCACTCCTTGATTGACTTTGATGTGGCCTAAAGGAAACCCTGGTGGGTTAGTGGTTAAGTGCTACAGCTGCTAACCAAAAGGTCGGCAGTTCGAATCCACCAGGCGCTCCTTGGGAACTCTATGGGGCAGTTCTACTCTGTCCTATAGGGTTACTATGAGTCGGAATCGACTCGACAGCAACAGGTAATGAAGCCAGAGGTCTCATTTTAACGTGTCCCACATATGTTTCCCTTAAAAGGACTGTTTATTTGTGGGTGGTGGGATTACAAGAGACTTCCTATGATTTCCAAAATTTCTGCTGTTCTTTTTATACCCCCAAAATCCAGATCCATTGCCGTCCAATCCATTCAGATTCATAGTGACCCTAGGACAGAGTAGAGCTGCCCTATAGGGTTTCGAAGGAGTGCCTGGTGGATTCAAACTGCTGACCTTTTGGTTAGCAGCCGAATTCTTAACCACTACGCCATCAGAGTTTCCATTCTATAGTCATGTGTTGTTTTCCCTACACATGAAGTCCACAGTCAGATAAGTCTGAATTTCTGCCTTAGCAATTAATTCTCTTTTGAGATGGCTGGAAAGATCTTAAGGAAAAACCCAGACTAGTTTTGCTCTCAGGTTTTGTAAGCAACGTGTGACATGCTTCAAAAGCATCTCAATAAAATGTCAAGTAATTTGAGAGCTATTTCAAGTTGCTTGTTTCTTTTCTTCTGTGACCACAGTGACTTGCTCATAATAAGAACTTAATAAATGTTTCTTGAAACGATAAATTAGGGCATTTTATTATTTGTTATTGTTTTGTTTCGGCTGATTAAACTGTTCTTTTTAGTTTTATTTTCTAAGGAGGTGTCTTAGGCTGGGCTCTCTAGAGGAACAAAACCAGTGAAGTGTATATATAAATATACATAGAGAGATTTATTTCAAGGAAATGGCTCACACAATTGTGGAGGTTGCTGAGTCCCAAATCCGTGGGTTAGGCAGCAGGCTGGAGGCTTCTCCTGATTCACGTGTTTGCAGGGGCTGATGATCCCCAAATCTGCAGATCAGCTGGCAGGCTGCTGGCTCATTGGGTTGTGGTAGCTGGTGAATCCAAAATCTGTAGGTCAGGTGGCAGGCTGCTGGCTCCCACCCCAAGAATCAGAAGGTAGAGGATGACAAGACAAATGCAGGAATGAGAGAGAGTGTGCTGTGAGCTTTGCCAGAACATCCATATATATCGGATGCAGGCCATGCCCCCAAGGAACCTCCCCCTCTAACTGATTGGCTGCTCACAGCAGATCACAAAATGGAGGATGATTACATAATGTCTGCCAAACCACTGAGAATAATGGCCTAGCTGAAATGACATGTAACATTAACCATCACAGGAGGGATGCCACCTGGTATGGAGAAGGAGCGCTAGGCTCCTGAGGGTGGGCTTTGGAAGAGGAATGGTAGACTCTGGCATTTTCCACAGGGCATGCTGGTAATCTATTCTCTCTCTGGGGGAGAATAACAAGACTGAGAGAATTTGATTCAGAGCAGAGATGACTGACAGCCTGGAGCTGCCGGTTTTTTAGTTCCATATGGTGTTCACCCCAAGGCCATATTTTCCCCAGGCCTACCCCAGCGCATGGGTTGCTGACTGGGCAAGGGTGCAAGATGTGGTCCATTCTTGCTCCTGGACTCCGCACCAGCCTGGCTGAGTCTCTCAGAGCTGCTCTGCAGTCTAAGGCTTTTCCTGTGCAATTCTCCTTCCTTCTTGCTCCCCTTCATAGGTGTCAGTCAGATCAGCATCCTGGTCTGAATGCTCCTCTTGTTTATACCTGTCCCCTCCCACTTTATCTTCCATGGAAATTTCCCCCCATAAATCTCTTGCACATCTAATCCTGTCTTGGTGGCTGTTTCTTGGAGGGCTCTAGCTGACCAATAACCCTGGTAGAAAAAAAAAAATAGAGCAGCAGTGAATGGAGAAAATGGAGATGCATAGTTAAGCCTCTCACCTCCTGTAGATTTCTTTTGCATTGAGACTGAGCACCTGTACTGGTAGCTTTGGATAAATGGAACTATAAAGGGGAGGGTGAAGAAGTGGGGTTGACACCAATAGTGTGATGGTAAATATTTAACAGTCAGCTCAGTGGGTGCAGGGGAAGGAAGACCTGATTTGTAACATTTGCTCGGGTACGCATTCCCATAAAAGTCAAGTTCAAACTACCAGCATGGCGTCACTGAACACAGAGTTGCTGGAAGAAATGCACATGATCATCTCTAGCTATCTGGAGTGAGCTGGCTCCAGTGTACCAGGGGTGGCTTTTATCTTACAAATGCTTTTCAAGCACATTACCTAAAAGCCTTAACAATAGGACAATAGTTAAGTAAGTTCTAGCCCATTCCTTTCACAGAATGTTATGTAGTTATTTACATTATGACTTTTTTAAAATTTTAATAATACTTTATTGTGTTTTCAGTAGAAGCTTACACAGCAAATAAGTTCCCATTTCACAATTACTACACAGATTTTTCAGTGACATTGGTTATATTTCTCACAATGTATCAACATTTGCATTAATTCTGTTATAGATGTTCTGTTTCCAGTAATCTAGCTTCCTTGCTTCCTTGCCTTCTTGCCTTTGCTTTTGAGTAAATGTTGACCATTTGGTCTCATAGAGATGATTTTTAAAAGGGACACAGTACTCATGGATGATACTGTTTATTTTACAAGCAAATCTGTTATTTAGCTAGAAGATGACTTCATGAAATAGTTTTGGTTCAAGGTTGAAAGACTATCTCAGGGCTCTAGTTCAGGAAGTCCTCCAGTCTCAACTCGTCCAGTAAGTCTGGATTTTTTAAGAATTTGAGTTCTGTTCCACATTTTTCTCCCATTCTGTCAGGATCCATCTATTCTGGCCCTGCTCAGAATGGTTGTTAGTGGTAGCAGGGCATTCTCTGGTTCTTCTGGTCTTTGGTTTCATTCTTTCTCTTTTTCTCCAGATAAACGTAGAGTCGGGACTGATAGCAGTATCTTAGGTGGCCACTGGCAAGATCCCAGACACTACTCACCAAACTAGGTTGTAGAACATAACTTTTATGAACTATGTTATACCAATTGACCGAGTTGTCCCACGAGACTATGGTTCTTAGCCTTCAAATTCAGAAAACCAATCTTGTGAGGTGTTTGGCTATGTCTAAGAGGTATCTGTAACTGTACCCCCTCTGAGGTTTGTTATATGAATACACATTCTTGCACCCACGTACATGCTTATGTATATATATAGTTACATGTATATGTGCACACATATGTACACACACATATATACCCATACTCATATCGCATATATTCATACATATGTAACCACACACACATTTTTTGGTTGTTGGTGGTTATGTCACATTATGTTTTGAAGACTTTTTAATGAAAAGGAAAATGCCCATATGTCAAATGAATGTCCTACACAAAAGCATAGATGGGAAAATATACTAAAATGTTCATCATGATTCATTCTGGGTTGTGAAATTATGGCGGATTTAAATTTTCTTCTTTTTACTTATTTGCATTTTCCCGGTTTTGTACAATGAGCTTGTGTTAATCTTAAGAGGAAGAAAAAAGTTTTTAAACCATATGCACCAAAATAAAATAAGTTAATAAAATAAAACAAAATAAATTTGCTGCTTGGGGTTTTTGTTTGTGGTGGTTGTTTGCCAAACATTGAAGGGTACAAATATTCCTCTGACTATAGTTTTACTCCTGTTTCTTAACTGTGTATGTGCAATTATTTTCTGGTAGTAATTTTAATAAAAACATTATAATTAGAGTTTTGATAGTTCCAAAATATTTAAAGGAATTTTTTTTATTTCTAATGTTGAGTTTGCCATTTTAAAATTAAACTTTACTTTTGTTATGTTGGAGTAAATGAATATGACTCAAATGAATCATTTTTCTGAGTTTATTTTGGTTTTATTTGTGGCCTAATATTTGATTGATACTTCAAAAGTTGCCATAATAATTCAAAACAAATGCATATTTTATATTCAAGCTACACAGCTTTAGACATATATAATATACATTAAAACATATTATTTATTATTTTGAAATTTACTATAGTAATAGATATTTAGACAGAGGTATATTTTAAAAGTTCCACTATGGTTGTATTTTTCCTTTTATATGTTTACCTCGTAATTATTATCAATGCATCTTATTGCATGTTTGATCAATTTCAGACTATAGAAGTTGGTAAAAATCTTCAATTTCTTCATCTCGGGCCTTAGTGGTTGGTGCATGTATATTTGGTGCATTAACTGGTCTTCCTTGTGGGCATATGGATATTATCCTATCACTGACAGTGTCGTACTTCAGAATAAATGTTGAAATGTTCTTTTTGGCGATGAATGCAATGCCATTCTTCAAGTTGTCATTCCCAGCATAGTAGACCGTGTGATTTCCTGACTCAAAATGGCCAACACCTGCCCATTTCAACTCACTAATGCCTAAGGTATTGATGTTTATTCGTTCCATTTCATTTTTGACGACTTCCAAGTTTCCTAGATGCACACTTTGTACATTCCATGTTCCAATTATTAATGGATATTTGCAGCTGTTTCTTCAAATTTTGAGTCATGCCACATCAGCAAATGAAGGTCTTGAAAGCTTGACTCCATCTACTCATTAAGGTCAACTCTACTTTGAGGAAGAAGTTCTTCCTCAGTGGTCTTTTGAGTGCCTTCCAACCTGAGGGGCTCATCTTCTTTCACTATATCAGACAATGTTCCACTGCTATTCATAAGGTTTTCCCTGGCCAGTTTTTTTAGAAGTAGACTGCTAAGTCCTTCTCCCTAGTCTGCCTTAGTCTGGAAGCTCAGCTGACACCTGTCTACCCAGAGTGACCCTGCTGATATTTGAAATACTGGTGGAAAAGCTTCCAGTATCACAGCAACATCCAACATACCATAGTATGAAAAACTGACAGACACATGGTGATCAAACATGCAATCAAGCTGCATTGATAATTACTGGTGCTTGGAATACGAAAGTTGGAAACAGAAGAATTCATAGTAGGAAAATATGACCTTGGTGATAGAAATGATGCTGGAGGGCACATGATAGAATTTTGCAAGACCAACGACTTCTTCATTACAAATACCTTTTTTCAACAATATAAACGGCGATTATACACGTGGACCTCACCAGTTGGAAGACACAGAAATCAACGACACCTGTGGAAAGAGACAATGGAAAAACTCAGTATCATCAGTCAGAACGAGGCCAGGGGCCGACTGTGAAACAGACTGTCAGTTGCTCTTATGCAAGTTCAAGTTAAAACTGAAGAAAATTAGAACAAGTCCACGAGAGTCAAAATACAACCTTGAGTATATACCACCTGAATTTAGAGACCATCTCAAGAATAGATTTGATGCATCGAACATTAATGACAGAAGACTAGATGAGCTGCGGAATGACATCAAGGACATCATACACAAAGAAAGCAAGAAGTCATTAAAAAGACAGGAAAAAGAGAAAAAGCTGTAATGGATGTCAGAAGAGATTATGAAAGTTGCTCTTTAAAGTAGAATAGCTAAAGTGAGGGCACCCTGGTGGCGCAGTGTTTAAGAGCTATGGCTGCAAACCAAAAGCTCAGCGGTTCAGATCCACCAGGTGCTCCTTGGAAACTCTATGGGGCAGCTTCACTCTTTCCTATAGGGCCACTATGAGTCGAAATCCACTCGACAGCAGTGATTTTGGTTTTTTTTCAGCGAAAGTGAAAGGAAGTAAAAGAACTGAATGGAAGATTTCAAAGGGCAGTTTAAGAAGACAAAGTAAATTATTATGATGAAATGTGCAAAGACCTGGAGTTAGAAAACCAAAAGAGAGGAACATGCTCAGCATTTCTCAAGCTGAAAAAATTGAAAAAAGAAAAAAAATTCAAGCCTCAAGTTGCAATATTGAAGGATTCTATGGGGAAAATATATATATATTTTTTTTAATGGGGAAAATATTAGATGACACAGGAAGCATCAAACGAAGATTGAAGGAATACGCAGAGTTACTGTACCAAAAGAACTGGTCGACATTCTGCCATTTCAGGAGGTAGCATATGATTAAGAATAGATGGTACTGAAGGAAGAAGTCAAAGCTGCGCTGAAGACAATGCTGAAAAACAAGGCTCCAGGAACTGATGGAATACCAGTAGAGATATTTCAACAAACAGATGCAGCACTGGAAGTGCTCATTTGTCTATGCCAAGAAATTTGAAAGACAGTTACCTGGGCAACTGACTGGAAGAGGTTCATGTTTTACCCATTCCAAAGCAAGGTGATTCAACCGAATGTGGAAATTATCGAACAATGTCATTAATATACAAAATAAAATTTTGCTGAAGATCATTAAAAAGCGGTCACAGCAGTACAATGACAGGGAACTGCCAGAAATTCAAGCCAGATTCAGAAAAGGACGTGAAACAAGGGATATCATTGCTGATGTGAGAAGCATCATGGCTGAAAACAGAATACTGGAAAGATGCTTAAAAATAAAAGATGCTTACCTATGTTTTATTGACAATGCAAAGGCATTTGACTGTGTGGATCATAATAAATTATGACTGTGTGGAGCATAATTAATTACAGTTTTCCCCAACTGTTTGGAGATTTGGGTTCACTGGTCATCTCTATACTTGATATGCTCTGTTTTATTCCCTCTGAATCCCTATTCCTTCAGTGTGCATGGGTGAGGGGTAGGGTATGCTGAGAAGCAGACGAGGCTATTTGTTTTCAGAGGTGGCCCCCAGCGAGTGCTGTCTCCTGGTATTCATGCCCTTGACTTCCCCTCCCACATATAATCTCGCCTGGCCCATGACCCTCTTAAATCAATAGAATTTGGTGGAAGTGACACTGGGCCAGTTCTGAGCCTAAGCTTAAGAAGGCCTACTGGTTTCTACTTTTGTGCTCTTGGAAACCACCGCCCGCAAAAAAACAAAACAAAACAAAAACCATTGCCTTTACTTATACATGAGCTTCAGGAGCACAGGGATTTTTATGTTTGTTCACGGCTCTGTGTCTACTGCCCAGAGAGTGCCTGGTGCATAGCAGGGCTTCTCTAAGCATTTGAAAAGACAAACAAATTATGTAGCATTCTGGTGAGTGTTTTTAATAGACCTGTGATTATGATTTTTTTGTTTGTTTGTTTTTTGTCTGCCTGTTACCGGCAAGTTGATTCTGATTCATAGCGACCCTATAAGACAGAGTAGAAATGCCCCATCGGGTTTCCAAGGAGCAGCTGGTAGATTCAAACTGCCAGCCTTTTGGTTAGGAGCTGAGCTCTTAACCACTGTGCCACCAGGGCTTCTGGAAACCCCCAAGGCATCATATAGGAAGTCTAGCTGCCCTGATGGAGAGACTACATGGAGAGGCCATTTGGAGGAGAACTAAGAGAGGGAGAGAAATGCCCAATTGTCTTAGCATCGCTGCTGAGTTCAGCCCTCCAAATTTCACCAGATATGTGAGTGAGTCATCCTGGAAGTTCCAGCCCCAGCAATCTTCTGACTACAAATGGATGATTCTGCAATATCAACAAGAAAACTGCCTCTCTGAACCCAGTGCAACCAAGGAATCGTGTTGTTTAAGCCCGTAAGTTTTAGAGTGGTGTGTTATAGAGCAGTGGATAACTGAAACATCAGGGTATATAGCAATCATCTTCTGGATGGGGGTCCTCCTGGGTATCCCCAGGTGCCCAGGAACCCTGCACTCAAAACCCATTGCTGTCGAGTCAATTCCAACTCATAGTGACCCTATAGTACAGAGTAGAACTGCCTTATACACTTTCTAAGGAGCCGCCAAGTGGATTCGAACTGCCGACCTTTTGGTTAGCAGCCATAGCACTTGACCTTGCACCCAAGCACCCACTATTCTGGCCTGGGAGCAAATACCTTAAAAGGGCAGGGGTATTTCTAACCCAGCAGAAGGAACCGTGATAGTCCAGTGGTTAAAGCAATCGACTGCTAACCAAAATGTCAGTAGTTTGAAACCACCAGTGGCTCTGAGGGAGAAAGGTGTGGCATTCTGCTTCCATAGAGATTTATAGCCTCGGAAACCCTCTCAGTCGGAATTGACTTCATGGCAGTGGGCTTGGATTTTTGGTTAGACATCATCTCCAGCCACTCACTCTGATGGTTACTGTAGAGGCTAATGTTTCCTCTGTAATTTGTGTTGTTTGCCTCTGAGGTTAGTGATTGAGAACCACATCCACCTTTCTGAGTAGTTTTCTGGCACGTATTTCAGGATGAATACACTTCTAATTTTATACAGTCTGGTCTCTTTCTTAAGGAGCCCCGGTGGCTCAGTGTTTAAGCGCTCGGTTGCTAACCAACAGGTCGACAGTTCAAACCCACCAGCTGCTTCGAGGAAGAAAGGTGTGTCAGTCTGCTTCGGTAAAGGTGTACAGCCTTGGAAACTTTACGGAGCAGCTGTACTCTGACCTATAGGGTCTCTATGAGTGAGAATCAACTCGATGGCAGTGCGTTTGGTTTTGGTTTGACTATCTCTCTTAAAGAGAATTGTAAATCCTTGATTTCACTAATACCAATTAATCTTGTTTTCCAGTGTTCTTACAGATTTATTATTTTCTGTATATGTAATTCACAGGAGCCCTGGTGATGCTGTGGTTAAGCACTTGTCTGTTAACCAAAAGGTCAGTGGTTCAAACCCACCAGCCCGTCCGTGGGAAAAAGATATGGCAGTCTGCTTCTGTGAAGATTTACGGCCTTGGAAACCCTATGGGGCAGCTCTACTCTGTCCTACAGTGTTGCTATGAGTCAAAGTCAAATTGACTTGAGGGCAGTGAGTATGTATGTGGGTACACATAATTCTGCTCTTTTTGAAAATATTAAACTTAATCTGCTTTCTTGATGCAGTTCCATTTAGCCATTTAAATTTTTCCCTGAGTTTTGTGATCTAATTCATTGATTTTCTGCCATATTCAATTTGCTGTTAACTGCCTGTATTTGTAGGCAAAATAACATTAGTGGTTAAAAGACCAGACTCTGGAGTCAGACTACTTTGGGTTGAATCTAGCATGTAGCACTTACAAGGGGTGCATCTTGACAAGATATTTAACTTCTCTCAAGCTCATTTTATACAAGCTCAGCTTGAGGAGAAAATAGAGAATATAGCAACGACTTTATATAGGGTTGTTGAAAGGGTTAAGTGGATAATATGTGTAACATGTTTAGGGCAGTAATTGGCATATGCGGCACACTTAATAAATGGCTGATGATATTACAGTGACACTTTGAATTCAGCAAAGGTGAGTTCAATTTCTCCCTTCTTTATCAAGTGAATATATGGTCAGATGAAAACAGAAGAGTGCGTGTGGGGGACCTTGCTCCAAATCATACCACACATGGAAAGTTATTGTTAACACTTTGATGTTATTCGTATTCATGCATAGCAAAAGGTTTTTATAGCTTTCTCACTGCTTTATAGCCTGCTTTTTCCTTCAGTGTTCTAACACGAATATTTTCACAAATAAGTATTCCACACAATTATGCTTAATGGTTACACAATATTCTAAACAATAATTAAGCAGCATGATTATTTTTAATTATTACCTATACAGATGCATAATGATTCTCTCGTCACCATGCCCCTGAGTTTGGACATTTAGGGCATGTCCAATCTTCCCCTTTTACATACTACTATGGTTTATGGTGAATACCCACTTTATGAACATGTTTGTGCATGTATTTGGCTATTTTTTTTCAGGATAAATTTCTAGAAACTAGGTTGTTCTGTCAAAACTATCTAAAACTAATTTTGGATATTTTCAAGTTGTTACCTGTTTTCAAAATACCTTTGCTACGAGGTGTAAGAAGCCCTGGTGGCACAGTGGTTATCTTATTAGTAAGAGCAATGTACTGTACCTGTACTGTACCTGTTGCCATTGAGTTGATTCCGTCTCATAGAGACCCTATAGGACAGAGTAGAACTGCCCCATAGAGTTTCCAAGGAGCATCTGGTGGGTTTGAACCGCAGATCTTTTGGTTAGCAGCCATAGCTCCTAACCACTACACCACCAGGGTTTTCAATAGCAACGTAAGCCCCATGAAAACCAAAAAAGAAAAAAAAAAAAATGCCACCAGGGTTCCCCAAGCCCCATGAGGCAGAGATTTTTGTCAGTTTTGTTCACAATTGTATCCTAAATGCCTAGAGTCGTATCTGGCACATAGTAATCACTCACTACTTTTTTATTTTGTGAATGAAAAAAATGCTTTCAGTGAAGGAAATAAAAAAAAATGTTGTGAGTGCATATCAGTATGAACTAAGATCAGTGAAGTGATTTTGAAGACCTCTGCTAACAACACAGAATTTTATTGAAGAAAAAAAGCAACAATAATTTTGTTTTTTGCTTTAGGAGGACCGCAACTTTAATTATTTCAGAAACGTCCTCTTAACAGGGTAATAAACAATGCTAAAAATTTAATTGTAACGAACATACTTATTATAATTCAAGATTCAGGAAATTTATGTTTTTGTATAGCAAATGCTGTTGACTATATAACAGCCATTCCTCCTTCTTCCATCTTTATAAAATCCTCATTTTGTTTAGGTGTTCTTCCACTTGGCCATGTACTTTGGGGCCGTGCCTAGGACAGGTGTATGAGTGATATAAATCTGATTAGCCTGAGCCTTTCATGGTGTTCTCATCTCCATTGTCAGTGATTGGTTTAGGGATGGGCATGTGACACATTTTTGGCCAATGAGACTTGAGGAGAAGTCTGCTGTTTGTGTGCCTGTGAGGGATGGCTTCTGGGAAAGTTTTTCTTGAGCTTAAAAAGAGACTCAGAGAAGACAAAATCTTTTTATTTTTTCCCCCATCCCTGAAAAATATATTCATGCCTAGAATTGTCTGTGAGGAGAGTTAGTCTGAGAATGAAGTTGATGTGTTGAGGAGACAGAACACAAAGATGGAAAGAATTAGGGTCCTTGAAAATATCATTGAGCTGCTGAATTTACCAACGCTGAATCGACCCTACCATATGACTTCTTACCATTTGAGATAGTCAGTTTTCCTTAGTGTTTCAGCTAATTAAGATAATGTTTTCTGTTCATACAGCTGGAAACATTCTGATCAATAAGTACCATAGGCATCATCCAAAACATTTTGGAGCCTTTGCAGTAGCCATGTATGTAGTACATTTACACTCATCTGATAATTCTTAGGGCGTGGGCTTAAATGAGAAAGAAGGTATATAGCTACTTATTTAGTATATATGGCATGTAGTTGGCTAAAACATTTATAAAAAACTTATGACATACTAAACATCAGCCTCAGCTTTGGGAACCCAAAGGTAGAACATAGCCCTTTTCATTAGGAGGAAAGCGTGATTTATTTCACAATAATTTTGATTTTTATCATATGTTTCCAGGAATAAGAAAAAAAAAAAAAAGCTTTGTTTAATGTCTGTTTATGCTGTTTCTTTCCTTTTAAAATATCTTTAAAGAATCATAAGGAAATTATGCTCTTTTAAAAACCCTAGAAAGAGAACTAAAAACATATGCGAAAAGGCTCAGGGACAAATCCTTATTTATGAAAACTGCAATGCGCATATATGTATTTTATGCAGTTCTATGTTTGAAAGGACCAAAGAAGCATATTATTTTGTATTCACAGCTCATCCCACTAGAGAAGTACACTTGTAAATTAATGTTCTAATAAATTTTTAGCACATATTTTATTAGAAGAGTGAAATATTATAATTTTTGGCATCTAATCAATAAGGTAGGCATTTAGTTTTACTACTTTCTGGGTTATTAGGCTGTTGAGTGAAAGCAATATAGCTAGTTAAAGGAGGTATCCATTTAATAAAAGGCATGAAGAATGCTAATTAGTCTTTAAGATATATGGCATGTTCCTAGTTGCCCTGTCTGAATTCCTCAGGTTGACATTTAAAAAATTAAGTCCGAAAGTTCTCAGACACCTTTCTCTCTCCTTTATTGATCTTCCTTTATATCTGTCACTGATCGACATTGAAACACAACACATAAATCACGCATATAAAGTTACAAGGCTAAAAAGAGTAACATAACAAGTAATAAGATAAACTAGGGAGACCCTGGTTAAAACCCTTTTTATATGAAGGAGTCGTTTTCCAGTGGACTTGGCTGTACTGTGAGGTCCGGCCCATTGAATTCATGCCCCATAACACTTTACCATGAGGCCTGCTTCCACTAGGACCTGAGTATTTTATTGCCCTGAGAATTCAATGCACCATTCCTGGACCTCTCACCTAGGGGACTGTCTTGGCATCTTCAGGTCAGCATACCAACTGACCAAAAAGATTTCAGAGGTCTTTGAGGGTCTTACTCTTTGATCTTGCTTCTGACAGGTCACACATGACTCTTAAAGAAGATTCTTGCCTTTCAGTCTGGTTCCTTTTCCTTCAGAGATAACCTCCTCATGAGTTATTGCAGTCACTATAGGAAAACTGTGATCTCTTCCACAGATGTGACTGAGATCTACCTCACATTCTCCTTTTGAAAGGTTAGTAGACCTTGCAGGTATATATTATGCGCATACTAGGTACAATCAAGTAATTGGTGAAAGGTGGTCTGGAGGATAAAAAGAGAAGTAGAAGACCCAGTTCCTTCTTCCAGTGGGTGTGCTGGATAGCTTCCATATGCCATTCCAGTGTCACTCCACATTCTTCTCCAATCTGCTGCCTGCTCCAGGAAGCTGACTGGTAGGGATTCCATCAAGGAGTTCTAGTGGTTTCTGGCTTCTGTTTGGGGTCAGCCAAGGGGGAATCCTGGCAGAAAATTAGGGGGAAGGAGGGGAGTGAGATAAAGGTATTTATGACTCTAGTGACCTTCCTGGAATGTTACCTTGGGCTGGCTGTTTACAGGAGGCCCAGTCTCTACAGTTCTTTCCTTCTGGATCTGGTAACCTCTCCTCCCTCTGTTATCTAGGGTGGCAACAGCCCTACATAGACCCAAATTCCTGGACTGTCTCTTTTGGTTCATCGACACCTGTGCAAACCTGTCTAACAAGTTCTTGTAAATTATCCCAATGTGTGTGTACTATTTGTTTTGTGTTAGGACCCTGACTATTACAGTGGACATGTAGGACATATATACAAAGATTCATAAGGAGATAAATTGTGTTACAGATAAGTCAGTATAATAGGATTCTATAAACAGGAGCAATTCATGCTATTGTTGGGTGATAGAGCAATTTTTTAGAGGGGGTGCTTGAACAACGTGCAGGAGAAAATGCAGCACTGAGCTCTATCATTGTCTTGTTTGAGCACAGGTCTCCACTTCCTGTGCACATATGTTGAAAAAAGAATGAAAGATAAGACAGTGTTAAAGAGAGTTATCAGTAACAGCCAAACATTTATCAAGTACCTAATTTAATGTGAGAAATCTGGTGATAAATGTTCCTTTTTACATCAGCCAACTCCTGTTTTCACTATTCTGTACACTACCTGAACGGGTACTGAAAGGTGCTACAAAACATCTTTTTACTCCTTTGCTATTTTCTATAAACTTGTTTCCTGTTCCTAATGAATGGGGATTGGGAATAAGTTATAGCCCATTAGTTCTTTAACTGACTCACTGTTTCAGAGGATATGAATTCATCACCTACACCTTTAACTCTCACTTGCTTCAGTTAGAAAATCTTTTTGTAATTGTCCTGTAAACAAAAAGGAGCCCTGATGATGTGGTGGGTAAGAGTTTGGCTGCTAACCAAAAGGTCAGCAGTTTGAATCTACCAGCCTGCTTGGAAACCCTATGGGGCAGTTCTACTCCGTCCTGTAGGGTCGCTCTGAGTTGGAATCGACTTGACAGTAATGGGCAGACAAAAAACAAAACAAAACAAAAAATCATAGTTATAGATCTATTAAAAATGCTCACCAAGACCAGTACAACTAGATGATGCCCAGCTACCACCAGTGACCATCCTGACAGGGAACACAACAGAGAATCTATGATGGAGCAGGAGAAAAGTGGGCTTCAGAACTCAAATTCTAGTAAAAAAGACCAGACTTAATGGTCTAACTGAGACTGGAGGGACCCCGGACGACACGGCCCCAAGACTGTCTGTTAGCCCAGAACTGAAATCATTCCTGAACCCAACTCTTCAGACAAAAATTAGACTGGACTGTAAGACATAAAATGGTACTTGTGAAGAGTGAATACATGAGACTAAATGGGCAGCTTCTGTCCGGAGGTGAGATGAGAAGTCAGGAAGGGACAGGAGCTGGTTGAACAGACACGGGAAATCTGGGGTGAAAAGGAGGAGTATGCTGTCACATGATAGGGAGAACAACGAGGGTCACATAACAATGTGTGTATAAATTTTTGTATGAGAAACTAGTTTGAACTGTAAACTTTCACTTAAAGCATAAAAAAAAAAAAAAAAAGCTCACCAGAATGCTAACAGAATTTGTTTGTCCTTTCAAATACTTACAGAAGGCCTGCTACGCACCAGGCACTCTCTGGTCAGTAGACACAGCACCATGAACAAACATAAAAATTCCTGTGCTCCTGATGCTACATTTAAGTGGAGGTGGGGGGAGAGACTAAGAGTAAACAAAATAAATAAGTAAAATATAAAGAATGTTAGTGTCATGGAGACAAATAACACCAGGAGGAGGCTAGTGAGTGCTGGAACAGAGAGTGTGATGTTAGACTAAGTGATCTTGGAAAGTGTGGTGACTTTGTAATGTGTAACCTGACTAGGCTAAATTATGTTTCCTTTCCCTATATATTTTTTGTGTAGTGTTTGGAGGAAAGAAGTGAAGCAGCATTCATCTTGTTTTTTTACACTTGGCAGGTCAGGGCAGGGTAGATGTTATTGTAGCTCTGGCACATTGTAGCTTATCTGCTGACTCACTCATTAATGTGGGGCAATAGGATCTGCTGGCTCACTCATTAACGCAGGGCAGTGGGCAAGCCTGCAACTGCTCTACTGTCCCTTGGATTCTCCTTCAGGATCTTCAACTCCTGCACAAGGTGTATGTATAGCTCCGAGAAAAAGGGTGTCGGCTTCTTGTATAGGAAGCCCACGTCATCAAAGTTGGAGGCAGTGAGAACTGATAATAGGTTCCAGGATGTCCTGGAGTGTTCCAGCTTGTGCTTGCTCTCCTCAACTTTACATCCACCTTTCCTTCCTGCTCCCTGACCTGTGGACTTCAAGCTCTAGCATGAGATGCAAAGAAAACAAGCCAAATCCTTGTAACAAATCTGTCTGTCTGTGTGCCTACCAATCTATTTATTTACCCATCTAATTGCTAGTAATTCTGCTTCTGTGATTGAACTTTGTATGAAACAGAAAGCCTAACTAAAAAGGATTTCTGAGCAAAGATCTAAAGGAGGCGAGGGAGTCATCTATGCAGATAGACACCCATGGTAAGAGCATTTTAAGTAAAGGCCCTAAAGTGGGCATATGCCTGGTGTGGTTGAGGAACAGCAAGGAAGCCAGCGGGGTGAGGTCAGAATAAGGGTGGGGAAGAGGAGTGGGAGATAAGTTCACAGAGGTAAAGGCAGAGGTGGGGGAAAATGCTAGACTGCGTGGGGACTTGTGGGGCCTTTGGGGCCTTGTGGGTGCTTTGGCTTTTACTGGGAAAAGGGTGGGTAGTATTGGAGGATTTTGGGGCAGAGAAGTAACATGATTTGACTAAAATTGAAGCAGGATGCCTCTGGCATCTGTGTGGAGAAAGAACCGTAAGGAGAAAGAATGAATGCAGGGCGACCAGTTAAGAGGCTGTTGCAGGATCAAGGCAAGAGTTGATGGTTTGGAGCAGTTGGAGCATTGGTGGTGATGGGAAGTGTTGGAGTTTGGATATTATTTGAAGATGAGGAAGATCTGGCTGAAGACACACACTTGGAAGACATTACAATGGAATATAAACTGTGGGGCAGACTGAAATTACCTAGGGAGCAGCTATAAACAGAGAACACAAACGAGATCTAAAGGCAGAGCCCAGGGCCACCCAACATTTCGAGCCCAAGAAAGGAGCTAGATGCAGGAGAGGAAGTACCTGTGAAAAGAGGAAGTACCTGTGAGGTAGGAGGAAAACAAGGTGAACGTATTGTCCCAGAACCTGGGGGCAGATCAGCTGTGTCAAATGTGCTGGGTTGTCAAGTAAGCTGTGGACAGAGGCTTGACCATTGGATTTCGTAACATGAAGATTACTGGTGACCCTGACAAGGGCTGTTTCAGTGGTGGTGTGGAGATCAAAGCCTACCTGGCCTGTATTCAAGAGAAAATGGGAGGAGAGGAATTGAAGATAGCAAATCTAGACAATGCTCTTGAGGAGTTTTGCTGTCATCAATATCAATTTATAACTACAGTCAAAAGCATATTTGAAACAGTACCAATCAATTGTATTTTACAGATACTTCCATTAGAGAATCAATGATGACATTTTATTTAATTTTTGTTCATATGTGTACCTTTCCCACCAACCAACCAGCTCTCAGAGAGAAGAATCTGTGTTTTTCTCATCTTTCTATTCTCGCCAAGTGTAATGCAGGCAATAGATGTTTATTGAACAAAAACTATCTTTTATTGACTATTTTCTCTGAGTTAAATGCTTTGTCTGTTTCTATGAACTGCTTGGGAATATTTAAGAGTTCAACTGGGCATGGTTTTCATATGATCACAGCAGTTAAAGAACACATCTGCATACAGGGATTATGCGTAAAGCCTGTCCATTCTTTTATAAATGTTGCTAGTTGCAAATGGGAAGTAGGTTAGTGGCTCTTTTTAAACAATTACATGCTTTTCTGGATCAGAATAAGGGAGTAGAAAAATAGTCAGAGATCAATTCAGAAAGCTAAAGTAGGGATGCTAGATTATGTAATCTTTTTGGAAAGTAGGCTTAGAATTTCTGTAATTATATATTTAACTTATTTTTATTTTGATGCAGCATAAGAAGATGTTTGTATCACTTGCATTTCCAGCAGCTTATTTACTGAATCAAAGGTTTAAACTTTTAAGAAGCGTAAAAAGAGCTGTATTCTGTTGTTAGATCTCTGAAGAACCTAGAAGAAATGCAAATAATTGTTAGATGAGAGACTTAGATGGGACTTTATAAGTAAGATGGATAGAAAACACTGAGGAAACAAAGATTGGAGCGAGGGGAATATCAAGGTATTATAGGGCCAAAGAAATAGAGTGGCTATAATCAATGTAGATATATTTAACACAAAGAAAATATTTGCTACAACTGTGAACATTGCAATGTCATGTATTAGGGATGTCTTAGTTATCTAGTGCTGCTGCAACAGAAATACCACAAGTGGATGACTTTAACAAACAAATTTATTCTCTCACAGTTGAGGACGTTACAAGATTGAATTCAAGGCACCAGCTCTAGGGGAAGACTTTTGGTTCTGGGGGAAGATCCTTGTCTCATTTCAACATCTGTGGGCCTGGCGTTCCTTGGAGATCTCCACTTGTTTTGGCATCAGTATTCCTCTGTGTCTAAGAGGTTCTCAGTGCAGAGACCCTGGGTCCAAAGGCTGTGCTCCACTCCTGGCTCTTCTTTCTTGGTGGTGGTGAGGTCCCTCTCCTCTCACCTTGCTTCTCTCTCATTTTATCTCTTGTGAGATAAAGGGTGTGACTTAAGTAAGGGTGTGACTTAAACAAGGGTAGTGACTTAAGTAAGAATGGTGACTTGAGTCACACCATCTTGTAAGGCTGTGACTCAAGATACACCCCACATGGATCCTGCCTCATTAACGTGTAGAGGTTAGGATTTACGGTACATCCTGGAAATCATGGCTTAGCCAAGGTGACATATATTTTGGGGGAACACAATTCAGTCCATGACAAGGGACAAGAGTTAAAAGTGGAATCATGCAGAACTAGTTTTTTTTTTTTTTTTTGTAATTTATTTTAAAAAAATTGGTGAAAATATACTCAACAAAACACATGCCACTGCAATAATTTCTTCATGCATAATTCAGTAACATTGGTTACATTCTTCAAGATGTACCACCTTTCTCAATGTCCTTTTCTGAATTATTTCACCATCATTAACACAAACTCACTGCACCCTTATTTCTCATCTAACCTTTTGAGTTGCTGTTATCAATTTGATCACATAAACACAATACTTTAAAAGAACATAATGCTCAAGGCAGATATTCTTTTCTAATTAAGCTAAACTATTATTTGGTTTAAACATGACTTTAGGGGATTTTTTGGGTTTAAGCTTTAAAGATTTCTTCAGGACAGTAGTTTTGGGGGGTCAGCCAGCCTCAGTGACTGTAGAACATCTGGATTTCATGAGAATTTGAAATTCTTTCTGCATTTTTCCCTATTTTATCAGGATTCTTCTATAGAATCTTTGATCAAAATATTCCATAATGGTAGCCAGGCACCATCTAGTTTTTCTGGTCTCATGGCACAATACGAATTTTTAATGTGCCTTTGGGTGGTGCAAACAGTTATGACACTTGGCTGCTAACTGAAAGGTTAGAGGTTCGAGTCCATCCAGAGGGACCTCAGAAGAAAGGCCTGGTGATCTACTTCTGCAAATCAGTCCTTGAAAACTCTATGGAGCACAGTTCTACTCTGGCATACGTGAGTCTTCATAACTTGGAATCACTTGACGGCAACTAGTGGTAAGTGGTAGTTTGTTAATATGTAAAACAAAAGGTCAAACAAAAAAATCCTGTAAAACTAAAAAATAGAGCCCTTAGAATGGAATGTGTACGTTATGTCAGGTACATTTAACTTTATTTAATCCTCACAAGAATTCTTTGAGAGAGGTATTATGATTCCCATTTTAGTGAGGTTCATAGAAGTTAAGTAGCTCAGTCAAGGTCACACAGCTAGTAAGTGAAGGAGTCAGGCTTCATGATTACTTCTATTTTATACCAAAGGCCAGGTTCTCAGCCATCCATTTTATTCAAATTCTTCAAACAGTTAATTGGGTTTTTATCATGTGTCAGTTACTTAAATGTATGTAGACGTGATTCAGACCTGTTCCCTGCCCTCAAGGGGTTCATAACCTGAGATGCTGAGGTCCGGACTGGGATATGATAACTTGAAAGCCTGGGCCAAGTGTCGGGGAGCATCTGCCTTAGGCTGGAGGACAAGGAGTCAAGGAGGAAACATCTCCAAGACAGAAATGGAAACCTCAAATAAGTAAGATTTTAAGTGAAAAATGAGAAATGGAATCTGAAGCAATTCTTGTGTATTCTAGAGGATTAGGGTGGGATTGTAACACCCTTACTAAGGTCACATCCCTGATCCAATGTAAAGGGAGCTTCCCCGGGATGTGGCCTGCACCACCTTTTATCTTACAAGAGGTAAAGGGAAAGGGAGGTGAGCAGAGAGGGGGGAACCTCATACCACCAAGAATGAAGCACTGGGAGCAACGTGTCCTTTGGGGGTTCCTGTGCGGAGAAGCTCCTAGTTCAGGACAAGGTCGATGACAAGGACCTTCCTCCAGAGCCAACAAAGAGAAAGCCTTTCCCTAGAGCTGACAGCCTGAATTTGGACTTCTAGCCTACTAGACTGTGAGAGAATAAATTGCTCTTTGTTAAAGCTACCCACTTGTGGTATTTCTGTTATAGCAGCACTGGTTGACTGAGACAAGTGCTATACAAATCACCTGGGGAGCCTGCTAAAATGCAGATTTTGATTCAGTAGGTCTGGTGTGGGGCCTGATATTCTGCATTTCTAATAAGCTTCCAGGTAGTACAGAATCTGCCAGTCCAGGGACCACTTTTGAAATGATGAGGGATTAGACAGCAGTTGCAATGCTCATTTCATTGGGTGCCCCCACTCCTCAGCCTAAAGAGGACACAGATAAAAGCATTGATCTTGCATGGACGCACATAATATAGCTTGCTATGGGGTTAGGAAACAGGGCCTTTTTTGTAAGAAAAACATGTTGTTTGCTCAACTATTCCTTGTTGAACATCGTGGTTTAATTAAATCAGGTTTCATGGTTCTATATAACCCCAAGTGATCACTTGGACAGAATTTTAAATTTCACAACTAATTTGTTTTTTATTTTCATGGAGGCCCAGCTTTTACTTCCTTTATTTGAAATTATTGAGATATCCTTATGTAGAAGGTATAGAAAGAAATTAAAACAAATCCCCAAACAAAAGCATTTATACACAGTGAAGTGTTTTTGCATGTTCCTGAACATTCAGTCATATAATTAACTTTATTTCAGTTATGGAAATGGAATTTTGCTACCTTTCCTTTTTCCTACCCACCACTTCCAATAATAAATCCCACCGAGGCTGACCAACAAGATTGATTCTTTCCGAGCCATGAATAACTAGGAAACTTCATTCTATTTTGGGATAAAATACAAACAGTCAGTAGCAAGATTTTGATAAGACAATTTCTGTGATGATTTGATTCTGGGACTCTCCAGTCCCTTAGACAATGTTTTTTTCCTCTGCGTGATTAATTTAGAGGTGGTTGCTAATGTTTCCATCCAGGAAAAGCCTGAGAAGATACAAACATATTAAACAATCTTCTGAAGTCAACTCTAACTGAGCTCTTTCATTCAAACCAAATACGAATATTAATTGTAAGGATTAAAAATAGTTATAAGATCCCGGCAGTCACGGTCCCCAAACCTTCTGTTGGCCCAGGACAGGAACCATTCCCGAAGACAACTCATCAGACATGGAAGGGACTGGACAATGGGTTGGAGAGAGATGCTGATGAAGAGTGAGCTACTTGTATCAGGTGGACACTTGAGACTGTGTTGGCATCTCCTGTCTGGAGGGGAGATAGGAGGGTAGAGAGGATTAGAAACTGGCAAATTGTCAGGAAAGGAGAGACTGGAAGGGCTGACTCATTAGGGGGAGATTAAGTGGGAGTATAAAAAAAAAAAATTTTTTTTTTTTTATATGGAGTAAGGTGTATATAAGCTTATATGTGACAGACTGGATTTGTAAAGGTTCACTTAAAGCTCAATAAAAATTATTAAAAAAATAGTTGTAGGAAATTAAAGCCTTTCTTAGTCTTTTTTTGTGACCTCTGAGTTAGCCTTATGATAATTATCACCTGATATTTTACTCAGTGGCTTTTTCCACTTTTTTCAATATACATCGCACACTTAAAAAAAAATATTTATTGCCACAATAGTTCTCTGAGAAATATAGATGGAAAGGAAGAGTTAAATCAAGTTTATCACCTCTCCTTGTCCTGTCTCCTACAGCACCCTTGAAAACAAATCTTATCCTCTAAACCTATCAAAAACTTTTATAAAGGTTAGGGAAAATTGAGTTGAAATGGTAAGAGATTTACTCAAAGGCAAAAAATAAAGCATTACCCCAAAAAGGGAAGTTAAATACACAGGAAATCGTGGTGATTTGACAGGAAGCAACTGTAAATAATCATAGGAAGTGGCCATCCACCAGTTTAGGATTTTCCTTCCTTTCTAGTCTTACTGCCACTTTCTAGAAGAGACCATCATCTCCATGAAGTGCAGACTTTGCAACTGATTCCAAATTAACATTCTACCTCCCCCACAGCCTTCCCTTGCATTCTAGTCTTTCTTCCCTCCTGCCATAGAGATGTAGAGCTCTAACTGCAGACCCTCCCTCATCCCTAATTGGCCTAAAAATCCTGCAGCAGCTCTTTGGGTACTGTATTATTAAGGTAATGCCAGCTGCTATAACTAAACCCAAACTTTCAATGACTTAAAACTATGGAGATTTTTCAAACATTTAGAACTAGAAAGCAACAATGTGAACTACCACAAGTTTTTAACTTTTTGCCAATCTTGTTTCAGATATCCTTCCAAATTTTGTTAGCTTGTTTTACAACGAATGCCAGATAGCCTAACATTTCAACTGTAAATACTTCAGCATGTATCTGTAAGATATAACGGCATTAAATATACACATACACACAATGTCATTATCCTACTGAACATGCTTTGCAAGAATTTCTTAATATTTAATACCCAGTCCTTGAAATGCTCCCGACTGTATTAAAAAAAGAAAAAAAAAAAAGCCTTTTTACAATTTGGTTTTCTACTCTTTGCAGTTGGTTTGTATGAATCTGATCCAAGCAGAACCACATTTCGTTATGTGTTTTAAGTCCTTTTTAATCTGTAACCGTTTCCCCACCATTTCTCCCTATCATTTATGGGTTGAAGAAATTGGATCTTGTTCTTTAGATTGTCCTACATTCTATAATTGGCTGGTTGCTTCCTGTGGTGATGTTTAATTTGCTCCTCATCCCTCCTGCATTAACTATAAATTGGTAGTTAGACCTAAAGGTTTGATCAGATTCTGGAATTGTTTTACACAGAAAGGGGCAAGAATGCTTTGTAGAATTACTTTCCATTTGTTGTAGCCAGCTGCCAGGATGGCTCCCAATGATCCTTCCTTCCTTGTATTCATACCCTCATGTAGTCCCCTCTTATATTGAATAGAAGGACTGAGATGAGAACCAGTAGGCTATAGCAGAAATGATTAAAAAAAAAAAATCGCTAAATCATAAAAGACATTGCAGCTTCTTCTTCTCTCCCTCTTAGATCACTTAACTGGACGAAGCTGGCCATCAGGTCAGCTGCAAACTCCAGGGGTTCTATGGAGAGGCCCAGGTATTGAGGAATTGAGGACTCCTGGCAACAGCATGTGAGTGAACCATCTTGGAAGCAGATCCTCCAGCCCCGGTTGAGCACTCAGATAACTATAATCTTGACTACAGCCTCAAGAGATTTCTTGAGCCAGAGCCACAGCTAAACCACTACTGAATCCTGATCCAGAGAAACTGTGTGAGAAGGTAAATGTTTACTGTTATTTTAAGCCACTAAATTTTGGAGTAATTTCTTATGCAGCAGTAGAAAACCAATATACCATTTTATCACATAACCTACCTTACTTTTTTTCTTTGTGATTGTTACCATTTTTTTATTGTGGTAAAAATGTACATAGCAAAACATTTGCAATTTCAGCATTTTTTACAACCATCACCACTATCTGTTTCCAAATTGATCCCTTAAAATTTTGAAATACTTTTTCTTTAGCTGTAGTAATATTTATTACCTTAAAGTTTAAAAAAAAAAAAACCTTGAAGTTTACTTTGTCGAATATTAAGATATCATTGCCAACTTTGTTTTAACTAATTGCTGCATAATATATATTTTGCCTTCTTAATGTTAATATTCCTGTATCTTTTTTAAAAATTTATTTTGTTGTGCTAGTTGAGAATTTACATAGCAAAACATACACCAATTCAATAATTTCTACGTGTACAATTCAATGACATTGATTAATCTGACCCGTTTTTAATGATGCTAAGATTGATCAGTGGGTTCAGGTGGTGTTGTTAGCTGGCTCCATCTATTTTAAAGTTCTCTAGGAACATTTCTCCTAATGTTATTAGCAGCCGCTGATGGTCATTAACTGGATTCCCTGTTTAATTAGGGGTTGCGTATCATTTCTGCTGTATTTATTAGTTGGTATTCTTCTATAAAGGAAAATGTCCCTTCATCAACTGTATGTTGTTGTTAGGTACCTTTGAGTTGGCTCTGGCTCATAGTGACCCTATGTACGACAGAATTAAATGTTTCTTGGCCTTGCGTCATCCTTACAATTGTTGCTATGTTTGAGCCCATTGTCGCGGCCTCCGTGTCAATCCATCTTGTTGAGAATCTTCATCTCTTTTGCTGATCCTCTACTTTACCAAGCATGATGCCTTTTCTAGGAACTGGTCCCTCCCGATAACTTGTCCAAAGTTCGTGAGATGAAGTCTCACCATCCTTGCTTCTAAGGAGTATTCTGGCTGTACTTCTTCCAAGACAGGCTTGTTCATTCTTCTGGCAGTCCACTGTATATTCAATATTCTTTATCAACACCACAATTCAGATGTGTTAATTTCATTCTTCATTGTCCAACTTCAAAAAAAATTTTTTTTATTGTACTTTAGACGACGGTTTACAGAACAAACTATTTCCTCTTCAAACAGCACACATACTGTTTTATGACCTTGGTTAACAACACCACGACATGTCAACACTCTCCTTCTTATCCTTGGGTTCCCTATTACTGGCTTTCCTGTTCCGTCCTGCCTTCTAGTCCTTGCCCCTGGGCTGGTGTACGCCTTTAGTCTTGTTTTGTTTTATGGGCCTGACTGATCTTTGGCTGAAGGGGGCCATACTCTCAGGGTTTCTCCAGTCTCTTTTAGGCCAGCAAGTCTGGTCTTTCTTTTTGAGTTAGAATTTAGTTCTACAATTTTCTCCAGCTGTGTCTGGGACCCTCTAATGTGATCCCTGTCAGAGCGGTCAGTGGTGGTAGCCGGGCACCATCTAGTTGTACTGAATTGAGTCTGATGGAGGCCATGGTAGATGTGGTCCTTTGGATCCTTTGGTCCTTTGGACCATCATCCAACTTTTGCATGCATATGAGGTGATCGAAATACCATGACTTGGGTCAGGTGCCCCTTAGTCATTAAAATGACATCTTTGCTTTTTAGTACCTTTTTTGGGGGGAGGGGGTGGTTCAAAACAGAGATGAGCTTAATAGCCATTAGAAAATGAAATGAACAAGAAAATATTATTGTTAGTTGCTGTTCAGTCAACTCTGACACAGGATGAACCCACGTACAATAGAATGAAATGTTGCCTAGTCCTGTGCCATCTCCATGATTGTTGGTATGCTCGAGTCCACTGTTGTGACCACTATGTATTTTCAGTGCCTTCCAACCTAGGGGGTTAATCTTCAGCACTATATCAGACAACGTTCTGCTGTGCTCCATGGAGTTTTCATTGGCAAATTTTCGGAAGTAGATCATCACACCTTTCTTCCTATTCTATCTTAGTCTGGAAGCTCTAATAAAACGTGTCCACCATGGGTGACGCTGCTGGTATTTGAAATACTGGTGACATAGCTTCCAGCATCACAGCAATGTGAAAGCCACCACAGTACAACAAACTGACAGATGAGTGGTAGAAGAAATAGTGAGCCACCCATTATCAGAGGCAAGTAAGCAGAAGAATGTTCTGGAAGGAATCCAAGCAATGAAGTTGGAATAGATGTCTAAGTTCTTCTCTTCCTCCAAGATTCCACAGTACTTCGTCTTCTCGAGCTGCCCTTTGAAATCTCCTGTTCAGCCATTTTATTTCATCATTTCTTCTGTTTCAACTGTATGGATTCACTGAAATACCCTTTGTACAAGGAAAAGCATGATAAATGCCCTTTGTCTCGGTTTCTTAATGACATATATGGAAAATTTACAAAGAACTAATTATTCGATATTGAAAAGTGCCTAAAAACTTGGAAATTTTTATGTAGGTTGAATTAAGAGACAGGGTTCCTACTAAAGTAAATCTAATAGTAGTCTAAAGGGCCACTTTAAAATTAATTTTTTTTACGTCTCCTTCAATGATCTGCCTAAATGAATTAAGAATCACTGTTTCCAAATCAGAATATTTTTTAAATTAAAATGACATGGAGGAACAATGGGAGAGGGTTTAGAACATGATCCTAAATAACTAATCTGTTTCATATTTTTTTTTTATATTTCTATACTTCTAGCTACTATTTTGACCCATTTACCTTTTTTTTTAATAACTTTTATTAAGCTTCAAGTGAACGTTTACAAATCCAATCAGTCTGTCACATATAAGTTTACATACATCTCACTCCCTACTCCCACTTGCTCTCCCCCTCTTGAGTCAGCCCTTTCAGTCTCTCCTTTCTTGACAATTTTGCCGGCTTCCCTCTCTCTCTATCCTCCCATCCCCCCTCCAGACAAGAGTTGCCAACACAATCTCAAGTGTCCACCTGATATAATTAGCTCACTCTTCATCAGCGTCTCTCTCCCACCCGCTGACCAGTCCCTTTCATTTCTGATGAGTTGTCTTCAGGGATGGTTCCTGTCCTGTGTCAACAGAAGGTCTGGGGAGCATGGCCGCCGGGATTCCTCCAGTCTCAGTCAGACCATTAAGTTTGGTCTTTTTATGAGAATTTGGGGTCTGCATCTCACTGATCTCCTGCTCCCTCAGGGGTCCTCTGCTGTGCTCCCTGTCAGGGCAGTCATCAATTGTGGCCGGGCACCAACTAGTTCTTCTGGTCTCAGGATGATGTAGGTCTCTGGTTCATGTGGCCCTTTCTGTCTCTTGGGCTCTTAGTTGTCGTGTGGCCTTGGTGTTCTTCATTTTCCTTTGCTCCAGGTGGGTTGAGACCAATTGATGCATCTTAGATGGCCGCTTGTTAGCATTTAAGACCCCAGACGCCACATTTCAAAGTGGGATGCAGAATGATTTCATAATAGAATTATTTTGCCAATTGACTTAGAAGTCCCTGCAAACCATGTTCCCCAGACCCCTGCCCTTGCTCCGCTGACCTTTGAAGCATTCATTTTATCCCGGAAACTTCTTTGCTTTTGGTCCAGTCTAATTGAGCTGACCTTCCATGTATTGAGTGTTGTCTTTCCCTTCACCTAAAGCAGTTCTTATCTACTGATTAATCAATAAAAAACCCTCTCCCACCCTCCCTCCCTCCCCACCTCGTAACCACAAAAGTAAGTGTTCTTCTCAGTTTTTACTATTTCTCAAGATCTTATAATAGTGGTCTTATACAATATTTGTCCTTTTGCCTCTGACTCATTTCGCTCAGCATAATGCCTTCCAGGTTCCTCCATGTTATGAAATGTTTCAGAGATTCGTCACTGTTCTTTATCGATGCCTAGTATTCCATTGTGTGAATATACCACAATTTATTTACCCATTCATCCGTTGATGGACACCTTGGTTGCTTCCAACTTTTTGCTATTGTAAACAGAGCTGCAATAAACATGGGTGTGCATATATCTGTTTGTATGAAGGCTCTTGTATCTCTAGGGTATATTCCGAGGAGTTGGATTTCTGGGTTGTATGGTAGTTCTATTTCTGTTTAAGATAACGCCAGATAGATTTCCAAAGTGGTTGTACCATTTTACATTCCCACCAGCAGTGTATGAGAGTTCCAATCTCTCCGCAGCCTCTCCAACATTTATTATTTTGTGTTTTTTGGATTAATGCCAGCCTTGCTGGTGTGAGATGGAATCTCATCGTAGTTTTAATTTGCATTTCTCTAATGGCTAATGATCGAGAGCATTTTCTCATGTATCTGTTGGCTGCCTGAATATCTTCTTTAGTGAAATGTGTGTTCATATCCTTTGCCCACTTCTTGATTGGGTTGTTTGTCTTTTTGTGGTTGAGTTTTGACAGAATCATGTAGATTTTAGAGATCAGGCGCTGGTCGGAGATGTCATAGCTGAAAATTCTTTCCCAATCTGTAGGTGGTCTTTTTACTCTTTTGGTGAAGTCTTTAGACGAGCATAGGTGTTTGATTTTTAGGAGCTCCCAGTTGTCGGGTTTCTCTTCATCATTTTTGGTAATGTTTTGTATTCTGTTTATACCTTGTATTAGGGCTCCTAGGGTTGTCCCAATTTTTTCTTCCATGATCTTTATCGTTTTAGTGTTTATGTTTAGGTCTTTGATCCACTTGGAGTTAGTTTTTGTGCATGGTGTGAGGTATGGGTCCTGTTTCATTTTTTTGCAAATGGATATCCAGTTATGCCAGCACCATTTGTTAAAAAGGCTATCTTTTCCCCAGTTAATTGACACTGGTCCTTTGTCAAATATCAGCTGCTCATATGTGGATGGATCTATGTCTGGGTTCTCAATTCTGTTCCATTGGTCTATGTGCCTGTTGTTGTACCAGTACCAGGCTGTTTTGACTACTGTGGCTGTATAATAGGTTCTGAAATCAGGTAGAGTGAGGCCTCCCACTTTCTTCTTCTTTTTCAGTAGTGCTTTGCTTATCCGGGGCTTCTTTCCCTTCCATATGAAATTGGTGATTTGTTTCTCTATCCCCTTAAAATATGACATTGGAATTTGGATCGGAAGTGCGTTAAATGTATAGATGGCTTTTGGTAGAACAGACATTTTTACTATGTTAAGTCTTCCTATCCATGAGCAGGGTATGTTTTTCCACTTAAGCATGTCCTTATGAATTTCTTGTAGTAGAGCTTTGTAGTTTTCTTTGTATAGGTCTTCTACATCCTTGGTAAGATTTATTCCTAAGTATCTTATCTTCTTGGGGGCTCCTGTGAATGGTATTGATTTGGTTATTTCCTCTTCGGTGTTCTTTTTGTTGATGTAGAGGAATCCAAGTGATTTTTGTATGTTTATTTTATAACCTGAGACTCTGCCAAACTCTTCTATTAGTTTCAGTAGTTTTCTGGAGGATTCCTTAGGGTTTTCCATGTATACGATCATGTCATCTGCAAATAGTGATAACTTTACTTCTTCCTTGCCAATCCGGATACCTTTTATTTCTTTGTCTAGCCTAATTGCCCTGGCTAAGACTTCCAACACGATGTTGAATAAGAGCGGTGATAAAGGACATCCTTGTCTGGTTCCCGTTCTCAAGGGAAATGCTTTCAGGTTCTGTCCATTTAGAGTGATATTGGCTGTTGGCTTTGCATAGATGCCCTTTATTATGTTGAGGAATTTTCCTTCAATTCCTATTTTGGTAAGAGTTTTTATCATAAATGGGTGTTGGACTTTGTCAAATGCCTTTTCTGCATCAATTGATAAGATCATGTGGTTTTTGTCTTTTGTTTTATTTATGTGATGGAGTACATTAATGGTTTTTCTGATATTAAACCAGCCTTGCATACCTGATATAAATCCCACTTGATCAGGGTGAATTATTTTTTTGATGTGTTGTTGGATTCTATTGGCTAGAATTTTGTTGAGGATTTTTGCATCCATGTTCATGAGGGATATAGGTCTATAATTTTCTTTTTTTGTAATGTCTTTACCTGGTTTTGGTATCAGGGAGATGGTGGCTTCATAGAATGAGTTGGGTAGTATTCCGTCATTTTCTATGCTTTGGAATACCTTTAGTAGTAGTGGTGTTAACTCTTCTCTGAAAGTTTGGTAGAACTCTGCAGTGAAGCCGTCCGGGCCAGGGCTTTTTTTTTGTTGGAAGTTTTTTGATTACCGTTTCAATCTCTTTTTTTGTTATGGGTCTATTTAGTTGTTCTACTTCTGAATGTGTTAGTTTAGGTAGGTAGTGTTTTTCCAGGAATTCATTCATTTCTTCTAGGTTTTCAAATTTGTTAGAGTACAATTTTTCATAATAATCTGAAATGATTCTTTTAATTTCATTTGGTTCTGTTGTGATGTGGTCCTTCTCATTTCTTATTCGGGTTATTTGTTTCCTTTCCTGCATTTCTTTAGTCAGTCTAGCCAATGGTTTATCAATTTTGTTAATTTTTTCAAAGAACCAGCTTTTGGCTTTGTTAATTCTTTCGATTGTTTTTCTGTTCTCTAATTCATTTAGTTCAGCTCTAATTTTTATTATTTGTTTTCTTCGGGTGCCTGATGGATTCTTTTGTTGCTCAGTTTCTATTTGTTCAAGTTGTCGGGACAGTTCTCTGCTTTTGGCTCTTTCTTCTTTTTGTATGTATGCATTTATTGATACAAATTGGCCTCTGAGCACTGCTTTTGCTGTGTCCCAGAGGTTTTGATAGGAAGTATTTTCATTCTCGTTGCATTCTATGAATTTCCTTATTTCCTCCTTGATGTCTTCTATAACCCAGTCTTTTTTCAGGAGGGTATTGTTCATTTTCCAAGTATTTGATTTCTTTTCCCTAGTTTTTCTGTTATTGATCTCTAGTTTTATTGCCTTGTGGTCTGAGAAGATGCTTTGTAATATTTCGATGTTTTGGACTCTGCAAAGGTTTGTTTTATGACCTAATATGTGGTCTGTTCTAGAGAATGTTCCATGTGCGCTAGAAAAAAAAGTATATTTTGCAGCAGTTGGGTGGAGAGTTCTGTATAAGTCAATGAGGTCAAGTTGGTTGATTGTTGTAATTAGATCTTCCGTGTCTCTGTTGAGCTTCTTACTGGATGTCCTGTCCTTCTCCGAAAGTGGTGTGTTGAAGTCTCCTACTATAATTGTGGAGGTATCTATCTCGCTTTTCAATTCTGTTAAAATTTGATTTATGTATCTTGCAGCCCTGTCATTGGGTGCATAAATATTTAATATGGTTATGTCTTCCTGATCAATTGTCCCTTTTATCATTATATAGTGTCCTTCTTTATCCTTTGTGGTGGATTTAAGTCTAAAGTCTATTTTGTCAGAAATTAATATTGCTACTCCTCTTCTTTTTTGCTTATTGTTTGCTTGATATACTTTTTTCCATCCTTTGAGTTTTAGTTTGTTTGTGTCTCTAAATCTAAGGTGTGTCTCTTGTAGGCAGCATATAGATGGATCGTGTTTCTTTATCCAGTCCGTGACTCTCTGGCTCTTTATTGGTGCATTTAGTCCATTTACATTCAGGGTAATTATAGATAAATAAGTTTTTAGTGCTGTCATTTTGATGCCTTTTTATGTGTGTTGTTGACAATTTCATTTCTCCACATACTTTTTTGTGCTGAGGCGTTTTTCTTAGTAAATTGTGAGATCCTCATTTTCATAGTGCTTGACTTTATGTTAGTTGAGTCGTTACGTTTTTCTTGGTTTTTATCTTGAGTTATAGAGTTGTTATACCTTTTTGTGGTTACCTTATTATTTACCCCTATTTTTCTAAGTAAAAACCTAACTTGTATCATTCTATATCGCCTTGTATCACTCTCCATCTGGCAGTTCAATGCCTCCTGTATTTAGTCCCTCTTTTTGATTATTGTGATCTTTTACGTATTGCCTTCCATGATTCCCTGTTATGTGTATTTTTTTTTTTAATTAATCTTAATTTGTTTGTTTTTGTGATTTCCCTATTTGAGTTGATATCAGGACGTTCTGTTTTGTGACCTTGTATTGTGCTGATATCTGATATTATTGGTTCTCTGACCAAACAATATCCTTTAGTATTTCTTGTAGCTTTGGTTTGGTTTTTGCAAATTCTCTAAACTTGTGTTTATCTGTAAATATCTTAATTTCTCCTTCATATTTCAGAGAGAGTTTTGCTGGATATATGATCCTTGGCTGGCAGTTTTTCTCCTTCAGTGCTCTGTATATGTCGTCCCATTCCCTTCTTGCCTGCATGGTTTGTGCTGAGTAGTCAGAACATATTCTTATTGATTCTCCCTTGAAGGAAACCTTTCTTTTCTCCCTGACTGCTTTTAAAATTTTCTGTTTATCTTTGGTTATGGTGAGTTTGATGATAATATGTCTTGGTGTTTTTCTTTTTGGATCAATCTTAAATGGGGTTCGATGAGCATCTTGGATAGATATCCTTTCGTCTTTCATGATGTCAGGGAAGTTTTGTGTCAGGAGTTCTTCAACTATTTTCTCTGTGTTTTCTGTCCCCCCTCCCTGTTCTGGGACTCCAATCACCCGCAGGTTATCCTTCTTGATAGAGTCCCACATAATTCTTAGGGTTTCTTCATTTTTTTAAATTCTTTTATCTGATTTTTTTTCAGCTATGTTGGTGTTGATTCCCTGGTCCTCCAGATGTCCCAGTCTGCATTCTAATTGCTCGAGTCTGCTCCTCTGACTTCCTAGTGCGTTGTCTAATTCTGTTATTTTATTGTTAATCTTTTGGATTTCTACATGCTGTCTCTGTATGGACTCTTGCAACTTATTAATTTTTCCACTACATTCTTGAATAATCTTTTTGAGTTCTTCAACAGTTTTATCAGTGTGTTCCTTGGCTTTTTCTGCGGTTATCCTAATTTCATTTGTGATATCATTAAGCATTCTGTAAATTAGTTTTTTATATTCTGTATCTGATAATTCCAAGACTGTATCTTCATTTGGGAAAGGTCTTGATTCTTTTGTTTGGGGGGTTGGAGAAGCGGTCATGGTCTGCTTCTTTAAGTGGTTTGATATGGATTGTTGTCTCCGAGCCATCACTGGGAAACTAGTTTTTCCAGAAAATCCGCTAAAAAAAAATGCAGTCAGATCCCTATCAGAGTTCTCCCTCTGGCTCAGGCTATTCAGATGTTAATGAAGCCGCCTGGGGAGGGTGGGGGAGGGAACAGAGAGATAGGAGAGTAGCACCTCAGAATATAGCCAGAGTTGCTTGTCTTGCTTGGAATGACTATTATATCTGAGATTCCCGCGGGCGCGTCGCCTATGTGTGCTGGCTGTGTGGAGATTGCCCCCGGGGGGTCTGGCCCGCTGGATTCATGGTCAGATCCTCCGCTTCCAGCCCCACGCCCAGCATCAAGGCTCCCCTACTGGGACGGTGCACTCTCGACTCCAAAATCAGTCCCTGCCTCCCGGGGACTTCTTGTCCCTCCAGCCGCGTGGCTGTGCCGCCTCCGAGAACCAGTTGGGCCTCCTCCCGGGGTTAGTTCAGATGGGTGGAGCAGCTCCCCATGCTTGTGCCGTGACCGAGTGTCCCAGCTGGGACGCTGTTCTCCCCGCTGCAATACCAGTCGCTGCCTCCCGTGGACTTCTCCTACTGGCTGAGTCCCACGCCGCCCGCGCGACCCGGCTGGTCCCCTTCCCGGGGTTAGTTCAGGGGGGTGGAGCAACTCTCCATGTTTATGGCGTACCTGCGTCCAGTCCAAATCCCTGCGGGACGGTTCCCCGGCTCGGACGCTGCTCTTTCTGTTCCAAGACCAGTCACTGCTTCCCGGGGACTTCTCCTACCGGCTGCGTCCCACGCCGACCGTGGAACTGGCTGGTCCCCCTCCCGGGGTTAGTTCAGGGGGGTGGAGCAGGTCTCTGTGCTTGTGCCGTACCTGACTGGTACGCTGGCTCCAGGCTCTGGAAACAATCGCTGCTTCCCTGTATTAGTTCGTTCTCCGTCTCTAAATCTGTGTTTGTTGTTCAGGGTTCGTAGATTGTTATGTATGTGATCGATTCACTTGTTTTTCTGTGTCTTTGTTGTAAGAGGGATCCGAGGTAGCGTCTTCCTAGTCTGCCATCTTGGCTCCGCCCCCTGTTTCATATTTTTTAAGGACATACTGGCTACTCTGGTGTCAAGTGGTGGATGAGATGTGAGATTTGGAGGAAATGGTGCTAGGTCTTGGTTGCCGATAAGTGCTGACTTTTACTTGAGCAGCAGGTCTAATACAACTACTAGTGTCTTCCATTCCATCTAGCTTTAAAGAGTCTCCTGGGCTAAATGTTTTGCAGAGCAGCGAACATTACTGTCTATGTAGTTCTTATTATAATCACCTTAACACAATTTTTTATAATCACTTCTGGGGTATAAAATGGTGCAATTCCCAGTGCTATAAGGTCATCTAAAATCATGCCTAAAAATGTATGCAATAATTGTCTACAATTCCAGAAATTATTCCCCAGCCAGATCTAGTTATGGGGATGGATTTTTTTCCCCTTCTCCTCTAGTACATCACCTACAACACATTATGTTTCCTAAATAAGAGAATCTGTTAAAATATTTTTTCTTAGGATCAGAAATAGTTAAGTGCTACTATTTTGCTTTAAATATTTCCAGCCATTTCCTCAGGGAAAGCTTTTATGTACATTAAGGTTTTATTTCATGTTTTGTGAAAACACTGTTTGGGAAAAGAAACTCTGATTTCTCACATTTTAAACGCTCATTTTAGAAGTGAGTATTCTTAACTCAAGAAGCCCTGGTAACACTACTACTCTAGGGGAGAAAGATGTGGCAGTCTGCTCCCATAAAGATGATAACCTTGGAAACCCTATGGGGCAGTTCTACTCTATTTCTGATGAGCAGCCCCCAAGAAAACAGAGTCTGTTCACTCCCTGCCAGCCCAGTGACTTTCGCATCCTTAGATATTGGTAGGTTTCCCCAAGTATACTTGGACACTGTTTTCTTATTTTGACTTTCCTAATGAAGCCTTTTTTTTTTTTTTTTTTATGAAGCCTAGTTTCAATTTTTCTTTTTGTTTGGTTTTCGGTAGACACTGTGTTAATTATCCTCATTCAGTTAAACTGAAATATGAACTGAGAGACCAACTAAGACTGAGTTCACAAGGGAAATACATTTATGCTTGCTCTATATTTGAGTAATATTTATAAGCATTAAAAAATGATGTGGATCTTTTTAACAAATAGTATCATGTGATACATTATATTTCACCTACCATCTACTCTAACTTTTGGGAGTATCACAGGGATTTGAAGGTGTAAGTCAAAATGCTACTTGATTATGGTACCCTAACTGGAATCAACTCGACAGCACCTAACAACAAGAAAGTGGAATATGGTTCCACTTAATCTGTGTTTGGGACAGTAGGCCAGTGAATTTTTCTGGAATCTGAAGCTGTTCTCACTGGTTTTACTTAGGAGAAACTAATTTTCTTTAAATCATACAAAGACTATGAGTCTTCAAAAATATCAAGAGGTGGTTCTCAACAAATGGGGAGGAGTAAATGAAAATCATCTAATTATAAAATCAAGTGGACGGTTTTTGGGAGGACTTACTATGAAGGTCCTTTTTGAGAAATTTAAGTCATCTCATCCCAGTCTGAAAATTTAACTCTTTTTATTGGGTAGTATAATGACCATTGGAGAGTGTTGTTTAAGCTGATTAAAGTACCTTTATTGTAAAACTTAATTGCTAAATAAAATATAAATATAATAAATATAATTATCATCAGGATAACTATTTTCACTACCATTAGTTTAAAAAGGGCATTTATAGCTCCACTGAAAAAAAACACACTTAACCATGTTGTTGTTGTTAGGTGCTGTTGAGTCAGTTTCAACTCATACCAACCACTATCTATAACAGAACAAAACACTGCCCGGTCCTGTGCCATTCTCACAATCATTGTTATGCTTAAGCCCATCTTTGCGGCCACTGTGTCAATCCATCTCCTTGAGGGTCTTCCTCTTTTTTGCTGACTCTCCACTTTACCAAACGTGATGTCCTTCTCCAGGGACTGGTCCGGCCTGATAACGTGCCCAAAATATGTGAGGCAAAGTCTCACATCCTTGCTTCTAATGAGCGTTATGGCTGTACTTCTTCCAAGACAGATTTGTTCTTCCTTCTGGCAGTCCATGGTATATTCAGTATTCTTTGCCAACACTGTAATTCAAAGGCATCAATTCTTCTTCAGTCTTCCATATTCATTGCCTAGCTTTCACATGCATATGAGGCCATTGAAAATACCATGGCTTTTTTTGAATCAGGGGCACCTTAGTCCTCAAGGTGACATCTTTGCTTTTTAACACTTTAAAGAGGTCTTTTGCAGCAGATTTGTCCAGTGCAACATGTTATTTGATTTCTTGGCTGCTGCTTCCATGGGCATTGACTGTGGATTCAAGTAAAATGCAATCCTTGACAACTTCAATCTTTTCTCCATTTATCATGATGTTGCTTACTGGTTAAATTTTGAGGATTTTTGTTTTCCTTATGTTGAGGTGTAATCCATACTGAATTCATACTATGGAGCATCCTCAAATAGGTTAAAGAAAAAAAAAGGCCTATATATTCATAAAAATGTTCCATGGCCTTACTAAGAAGTCATTAGCTTTTCTCTGATGTGCTATGAACTTTTTTAATCGTCATCATTTTTTTAATCATTTTTATTGTGCTTTAAGTGAAAGTTTACAAATCAAGTCAGTCTCTCACAAAAAGACCCATATACACCTTGCTACACACTCCCAATTACTCTCCCCCTGATGAGACAGTCCGCTCTCTCCCTCCACTCTCTCTTTTCGTGTCCATTGCGCCAGCTTCTAACTCCCTCCGCCCTCTCATCTCCCCTGCAGGCAGGAAATGCCAACAGTCTCAAGCGTCCACCCTATCCAAGAAGCCCGCTCCTCACCAGCATCCCTCTCCAACCCGCCGTCCAGTCCAGTCCATGTCCGAAGAGTTGGCCTCGGGAATGGCCCCTGTCCTGGGGCAACAGAAGGTCTTGGGGCCACCACCACCAGGGTCACTCCAGTCTCAGTCAGACCACCAAGTCTGGTCTTATGAGAATTTGGGGTCTGCATCCCACTGCTCTCCTGCTCCGTCAGGGGTTCTCTGTTGTGTTCCCTGTCAGGACAGTCATCGGTTGTAGCTGGGCACCATCTAGTTCTTCTGGTCTCAGAATGATGGAGTCTCTGGTTCATGTGGCCCTTTCTGTCTCTTGGGCTCGTAATCACCTTGTGTCCTTGGTGTTCTCCATTCTCCTTTGCTCCAGGTGGGTTGAGACCAATTGATGCATCTTAGATGGCTGCTTGCTGGCTTTTAAGACCCCACACGCCACTCTTCAAAGTGAGATGCAGAATGTTTTCTTAATAGATTTTGTTATGCCAATTGACTTAGATGTCTCCTGAAACCATGGTCCCCAGAACCCTGCCCCTGCTACGCTGGCCTTCGAAACATTCGGTTTATTCAGGGAACTTCTTTGCTTTTGGTTTAGTCCAGTTGTGCTGACCTCCCCTGTATTGTGTGCTGTCTTTCCCTTCCCCTAAAGTAGTTCTTATCTACTATCTAATTAGTGAGTACCCTTCTCCCACCCTCCCTCCCTCCCCCCTCTCGTAACCACAAAAGAATGTTTCCTTCTCAGTTTAAACTATTTCTCAAGTTCTTATAATAGTGGTCTCATACAATATTTGTCCTTTTGCAACTGACTAATTTCACTTGCTTAATGGCTTCCAGGTTCCTCCATGTTATGAAATGTTTCACAGATTCCTCACTGTTCTTTATTGATGCATAGTATTCCATTGTGTGGCTATACCATGATTTATTTATCCATTCATCTGTTGATGGGCACTTTGGTTGTTTCCATCTTTTTGCTATTGTAAATAGTGCTGCAATAAACATGGCTGTGCATATATCTGTTCGTGTAAAGGCTCTTATTTCTCTAGGATATATTCTTATTCCAAGGAGTGGGATAGCTGGATCGTATGGTAGTTCTATTTCTAGCTTTTTAAGGAAGCGCCAAATCGATTTCCAAAGTGGTTGTACCATTTGACATTCCCACCAGCAGTATATAAGTGTTCTAGTCTCTCCACAACCTCTCCAACATTTATTATTTTGTGTTTTTTGGATTAACGGCACTCTTGTTGGAGTGAGATGGAATCTCATTGTAGTTTTGATCTGCATTTCTCTAATGGCTAATGATTGTGAACATTTCCTCATATATCTGTTAGCTACATGAATGTCGTCTTTAGTGAAGTGTCTACTCATATCTTTTGCCCATTTTTTAATTGGGTTATTTGTCTTTTTGCAGTTGAGTTTTTGCAGTACCATGTAGATTTTAGAGATCAGGCGCTGATCAGAAATGTCATAGCTAAAAACTTTTTCCCAGTCTTTAGGTAGTCTTTTTACTCTTTTGGTGAAGTCTTTGGATGAGCATAGGTGTTTGATTTTTAGGAGCTCCCAGTTATCTAGTTTCTCTTCTGCATTGTTAGTAATGTTTTGTATTCTGTTTATGCCATGTATTAGGGCTCCTAGCGTTGTCCCTATTTTTTCTTCCATGATCTTTATTATTTAGGTTTTATATTTAGGTCTTTGATCCATTTTGAGTTGGTTTTTGTGCATGGTGTGAGGTATGGGTCTTGTTTCATTTTTTTGCAAATGGATATCCAGTTATGCCAGCACCATTTGTTAAAAAGACTGTCTTTTCCCCATTTAACTGTTTTGGGGCCTTTGTCAAATATCAACTGCTCTTATATGGATGGATTTATGTCTGGATTCTCAATTCTGTTCCATTGGTCCATGTATCTGTTGTTGTACCAGTACCAGGCTGTTTTGACTACCATGGCGGTATAATAGGTTCTAAAATCAGGTAAAGTAAGGCCTCCTGCTTTGTTCTAATAGTCATCATTTTTAAGAAATGATAAGTTTGGATTTAAATATGTTGACCTTTAAGTAATGGTGGAAGAACCTCTTTTTGGGGAAAGAAAGAGAAGTAGTGGGTAGCAACATCATGTGCAGAGAATGAGCACTTGGAGTTATAGCACAAGGGAGAGGAGTAGAGACCCCTGGGAAAGCAGGGTCAGGGAGTGGCAGAAAAACAAGTGATACCCAGAGAGTCTAGAGGAGGAAAGGGCTAGCAAAGTTTTGGCAGTAGAGGTAATTGAAAAGTTTCACAGTGAAAAAAAAGAAAAAAAAAAAAAAGGATAGTAGGGCCCATGTGATTAAACTTGGTTAAGTCACTTGGAGAGGTTGTTTAATTGCCTTGAGCCTTCATTTTCTTGTTCTGGTTATCTATTGCTGAGGAACAAACCACTTCTAAACTTAGTGGCTTAAACCAACAATTATTTATGTTGTTCACAAATCTGCAGTATTAGTGTTTTCTTGCTGCTGTAACAAATTCCCACAAATTTAGTGACTTAAAACAACACATTTGTTGTTTTTATAGTTCTGAGGGGAAACCCTGGTGGTCTAGTGGTTAAGTGCTATGGCTACTAACCAAAAGGTCGGCAGTTCGAATCCACCAGGCGCTGCTTGAAAATTCCATAGGGCAGTTCTACTCTGTCCTATAGGGTCGCTGTGAGCTGGAATCGACTCGATGGCAACAGGTTCTGTTTTTTGATTTTTATAGTCCTGAGGGGTAAACTTCCAGCACAGGTTAAGGTCCCCAGTACTGAGACATTGAGTAATAGCAGATGGAAATCCTGCAGGGCTATTTATGTGTGCCCTGTGGGGAATAATTTGGTCTTAGTTCTTTTTTAGATCTGGGGCCTGGGAGAGTTTTCATGTCTCCTTTCAAGATAGACGACTTTGCTTTTTCCTTTTTTTTTTTTTGTTAAGACAGATATGTGGGGGAAGAGACATTCCATTAAAAGTGCCTTCCTCTGTTTTTTTTTTTTCCTGCTTATATGAAGGAAATGCTGAGACATCAATCATCTTGAAGAAAGGAAGGGGTGAACAGTTTATTTTTGTCAAAACTTTTAATCTTGCATAGTACTTTCATTTTTTTTTTTTTTTAACTTCCCCTCTGGTTTCACTATTAGGTTTATTTTTTAATTTCTAAGTTTCATGTATACCTGAATAATTAATTGTACTTTTATGCAATTAATCTTTAGTTGTTTCTATAGTGGCTTCTTTAATTTAAACAAAGTTTTATTTTTTCCCCTCTGTTGATCAAAGTCAAAGATACTCTGAGAGTTTAAATAATATAGAAATAAAATAGGAAGAGGTCTTTGGAATGTGGAAGGATGTCCTTCTAGCCTTATTACCATGTTTATGTAGTTGTCCCTGGGTGATGCAAATGGTTAACAGACTCGGCTACTCACTGAAAGATTGTTGATTTGAGTCCTCTTGGAGGTGCCTCAGAAGAAAGGCCTGGTGATTTACTTCCAAAAATCAGCCATTGAAAATTCTATGGAGCATAGCTCTACTCTGACACGCATAGGGTCACCATGAGTTGGAGTTGACTTGGTAGCAACTGGTTTTTGTTTTTATGTACATATAAAACAAAATGGAACCGTAATGTGATATCTGTTAACCCATTGCCATCAAGTCAATTCCGACTTACAGACACCCTATAGGAGAGAGTAGAACAGCCCTGTAAGGTTTCCAAGGAGCAGCTGGTGGATTCAAACTGCAGATCTTTTGATTTGCAGCCACACTCTCAACCACTGTGCTACCAGGGCTCCATAATGTGAGTGGCTCCATAATGTGAATACTATTCCATTGTGTGGAGGTATCAGAATGTATTTTACCAAACAGTAAAAATTTAATTAGAAGATGTAGGTTGGAGGTGGCTATAATAGTTCACTGAACATATGGGAAAAGGAGATTATATCTCCCTCCACCCTGTTTATCCTCCTCTGTGATTCACTAGATGACTCAACTAGGAAACACAGCTTGATGATTTCCTCCTTGATCTGTTTATTTGTTGTTTTTTACATTGCTGCAATCTGCAAATCCACAGGTTTGCTGCTGTGGATAGAGCCTTGCCAATTCAGAGACCCGGGATCTAATCTAAATCTGTCACCCAGTGTGTAATTTGGGCAATTTCCCTACTTCTCTGGACTGGGTTCCTCATCTATAAAAGGAAGAGGTGGATTGTCAATCTCTACCTGGGTTTACTGAGAGTCTACCTGGGTGGGAAAAGTTGTTAAGTAAAGTGGTTAATCTACCCAGATTGAATCTACCCAGAGGTGCCTTGAAAGAAAGGCCTGGCGATCTGCTTCTGAAAGATTAGCCATTGAAAACTCTATGGAGCACAGTTCTACTCTGAAACTCATGGCTCCCCATAAGTTGAAATCAACTGGTTTGGTTTACGTTTTTACCATGTGCTAAGCCCTTCGGCAGAGGCTTTCCAGGTTGTCCTTAAATGAATTCCATAAGATAGATGATAGAATCCCCATTTTCACACAGGGATAGTGAAACTGTAGGAAACATAAGAACTCAGAAGGCACAAAGGCAGACTGGCATGACTTGAATGGGGCTGGGCAAGAAAAAGAGCTTGGAAATACTAAGCTATTTGTGAAGGCAGCTGTTACGGACTGAATTGTGTCCCTCAAAGATAACCCAGAAAAACCCAGTGCCGTCACGTACTGTAAATCCTAACCCCTCCACTTGTTGATATAATCCTGTTTGGAAACAGGATTTTCTTTGTTGAAGCCATATTGGTGTAGACTGTTGTTTTATTTATCTAGTGCTGCTATAGCAGAAATACCACATGTAGATGGCTTTAACAAACAGAAATTTATTTTCTCACAGTTTGGGAGGCTAGAAGTCAGAGTTCAGAGCGTTGGTTCTAGGGGAAGGCTTTCTCTGTCAACTCTGGAGGAAGGTCCTGGTCTCTTCAGCTTCTTCTTCCTGGTTCCTTGGAGATACCTATGTGTCTTGGCATCTATTTTATTCCATCTCTGCTCACTAGCTTGCTTGTTTAATCTCCTTTATATCTCAAAAGAGATTGACTCAAGACATAACCTACACTAATCCTGTCTCATTAACATAACAAAGACAAGCCATTCCCAAATGGGATTAGAACCACAGGCATAGAAAAAAAAATTTCAGGGGACACAAGTCAATCCATTAACAGGTGTGTCTCAAGCTAATCACTTTAGAGATGGAAAAGAGCAGGTCAAGCACAGAAGCAAGGGGAACACAGATGGAGGAAGGTAGATGCCATGCCACCTGAAGACCACCAAGGACAGAGGAACAGATGCTGAAAAGAGACAAGGGCCTTCCCCCAGAGCCAGCTGAGGGAGACAGCCTTCCTCTAGAGCCAGTGTCCTGAATTCGGACTTTCAGCCTCCTAAACAGTGAGAGTAAATTTATGTTTGTTAAAGTCACTGTTTTTTTTTTTTTAAAGTCACCTACTTTTGTGTTTCTGTTATATCAGCACTAAGAACTAAGGCAGCAGCTTTACCCAAACTAAATGCCTTCATTTCATCAGAACTTGATAGTTTTTCGTAGAGTTTCACATATATTTTATTTGCTGTTCCCTACATCCTGTGTGTAGATAAAGAAGATATTTTTATTCTCTTTTTAAAGATGATAAAACAGAGTCAGGTTAAGTGGCTTTACAAGGGCACATAACCAGGCAGTGGTATTAGAGAGAATTACTTCTTTGGTGAGCAAATACCACAACAGGCCTTCTGACTTAATTCTAGTGATCTTTCTGATTAAATTCACTTTGTATCACTTAAAGTCATTGGGGTAATTTCCCAGTTTTTAGCTATAGATATAGAAAAGGATCTTGAAACTCATAATTGAGAAATACCAATTGGAAAGAATGTTTTTAGAAATTAATATATATTTACATAGTCTATTTCATTTTACATTGTTAAAATTTAATTTTATAATCATTCTTTTTATTTATTCTCCTTTTTTTTTTTTAACAGCAGTAACAGTATTAATATAGGCAGAGTGTACTTTAAAATAAGTAGTGGACTCCGTTGCGCAGGCAAAGATCGGCCAAGCAAATAAAGAGAAAAGAATATTTAGCAATCGTGTGGACACCTACTTTTTGTTCTGTTTGTGAACACCTGAGACAGCCTCAAGTCCTTGAGGGGACCATCTTATTTCATTGATGTTTTAAAGTCAATACGAAGTACATCATTTAAACAAATTCCCTAGTTAAGTAGAGCTTAATGTTTCTACCGTAAGACCGTAATAGCCGTTTCTTACCTTAATCTCACGTCCATGATTGCATGTCTAAGGAAAGCCTCCACATATATAAAACACACACAAATTTTTTGTCTAACAGGACTAATAAATGGGAATATGCTTTCTCATTGCCTTAAAAAGTGTCCCTTCTGGGCATCACAGCTCTAGACTTAGGGAATACGCAAGTGACATTCGAAGTCTCTTAGGACCTATTTCACATCTATGTATTAACACTGTGCCTACTTGGAATTGGTTTTATGATCTTGCTTTCTAAACCTCTCCTTTTGTCCTAACCAATTCTGGTTTCAATTACACGTTTGGCTCAGCTCTCCGAATCTGCTTCCACCATAACTGTCTCTCTTGGTAACAGTCCAGCTGTTATTTTAGGGACTCTTCCCTTGCTCTGGATGATGCAAATTGTTAATGTACTTGGCTGCTAACCGAAAGGTTGGATGTTAGAGTTCACGCAAAGATGCCTCAGAAGAAAGGCCTGGTGATCTTCTGAAAAATCAGCCACTGAAAACCCTACGGAGCACAGTTCTACTCTGACCTACATGGGGTGGCCCTGAGTTGGAATTGAATCAACAACATCTGGTACTGTTTCCTTGCCCTGGACTTCACACTCTTTTCTATATCTTTATAAACTACTTGTTCTCAATTCCAAGTATGTTTTTTCCTACCTCTATGCTCTTATGCCAGAAAGAAAAAAGAAAAAAATTATTACTTTTTCTCCCCTAAATCTAAGGGGAATTTTGCTGTTTGCCCAAATAAATTAATAATTTTTTTAATTTATTTTTTTCTTGTTGAGAATATACACAGCAGGACATACACGCATTCAGTAGTTTCTACATGTACAATTTAGTGACATGCCCAAGTGATTCTTGATTTTAGGGCCATGCTGGGTCCTTTTTGGGTCCAGTGCTGTCTCAGCTTGGAGGCAGAAGAGGGACTGGTAAGTATCTAAACTGAATACCAGATGGATATTTTTATATGAAATTTTAATGAGGAGATATCTAGGCTTCTGATATCAATATATATTTGCCGTATTCTACAAAAGAGTGATGAACCCAGAGATTGTTCTGGGTGTGGGTATAAGAGAAGGCACAGTGGTCTCTAAACTTATGAGTAGGTCCTTTCCTCTTGGCTCTCTCCAGAGTGACTACATTTTCTGTTCTCTCCAGTTATGCACTTGTTTAAGTATTAGTTAAGGCACAGATTCGACTTCAGTAGTATACACTCAAAATAAGAGGCTTACATTTCTTTCACTGCCATATAACATCTAAGAATTAGTAGTACAGGGCTGACATGGTGTCTCCACAGTGTTGGGAACCCAGGTTCCATCTAGTTGCTCATCATTTTCAACATGGGACTTTCCTCTCATAGTCCAAGATGGCTGCTCTAGCTATTGTTATCATGTCCACATTGCAGCCAGCAGGAAAGAAGCTATGCCAGCAGGGAAAGGGCTGCAAAAGCTATGCAGCCTTCAAGAAAGCTATACTGTCTAATGCCCATTTCAGATTAGGGAAAGCAGATATCATTTTCTTTTCTTTAAGAGCCCTATCATCAATTTCAGCATCACATTTGCCCATATGCAATTGGCCAGAGCTTAGTCAAATGGCCAAAGCTGGCTTCTAAGGAGACTGATGGCCACATGCCCAGCTGCAATTTGAGGATTCAGTTACTGAAGGATAATGAGGAAAATGGATGTTGGAAGACAATTGCTAACACAGTCCACTCCTTTAACCACTCAAATATCTGGGCATATGCTTTTTCTCACAAATGAAACATACTCATCTCCTTTCCAATGGGAAGATAACTCAAAAGTCCCATCTAATTACTCATCTGGAACAAAGTCTAGGATCCCTGGGTGATGTGTAATTCTCATTATGTCTAGATATGGTTCCTTTAAGTCTAGCAACCTATGAACTAAAAGACATGTTATCTCCCTCCAACAACAAAATGACAACAGTTAAAACTCCCATTCAGAATAGGAAGAAGGCCGTTACTGGCACAGAAGGGTAGGAACTGTGAGGACTCCTTGCCTTGGCAGTGGTTTCAGTTCCCCGTTGAGACCACATGGCAGCTTCTTGTTCTATTTTCTGGAAGGAACTCTCTGTCCATTGTCTTCCATGGCCTCCTCTGGAGTAGGCATTTGAAAGTGTATCTTTCTTAGAGGCTACATAGCTTTTGTGGCCATTTTCTTGCTGATATAGGTTTGAGGATATGTAGAATACTTTGTTTGTCCTTTTAGATAGTTGTTCTCCTCCACCTTGATCTTGGCCCTGAGATACTGACCTATGTGTATTATTAAATCAGTAGAACTTCCTGTTCTGTTTTCTAATTGAGTTCAGTCAATGGGGAACCCTATAAGAAGATCAGAGGAAGACAAGAAAGAGGTTGGGATATTTCTTCCTGTAACACAACATAGGAATTTTCTAAATTCCCAAAGGATAAAAATCAGGATCAGCAAAAAGCTGACTCCTATGAGGTGGAGAGCAGAGGTATTTTTTATGAGGTGGAGGTCAGACATACCTCTGCTCTCCAACTTTACCATTTCTGATACTAGCAATCTCTCTCCATGGCACTCTATTCTGCTGCGTTCAATAATTTGTTGCGATGGCCACACAAAACACACAGACCACACTCACAGTTATTAGGTTTATTAGGGAAATAATAGGCTACAACTTGGGATGAAGATCAACTTGGAAGTAACAGGAACAACTCTGGATTAGCATCAGGAGGCGAAGTAGAGAGCACATTCCTCCTTTCTTCAGTGCAGGACAGGCTCTGACCATGACAGCTTTTTCAGCTGCTCTCTGCTGTCAGGCCTGTCCACCATTGGCGCTCTGCTGTCAGTCTGTCTGCCGCTAACTGACCCAGCTCACAGCCAATGTAGCAGCTTGCTCAGCTCTCTTAAGTTTTTTCTGCTGTCAGGCCTTTCTGCTGGTAACTCACCTACCAGACAGCTGATATAGCAGCTTCAGGTCCACTCGGCTCCACAGGTGGCTCTGCTTCTCTGCCAGCTCATCTCTTGGCCAGAATATCTCTCTCTTCCTGGAGGCCTCTGAAATTCTCTCTGTTTCAGCTGCTTATATATCCCAGTCCTCATCAATTATAAAGTTGGGGACCTCCTCACCAGACTAGAGTTCAACCAATCCTCAATTACCCGTGACATATCAATCAACTCAGATCTTGTTACTTATAAGGCAAAAGTATGAAATCCTCAAGTTGTTTATAGCTTACTCAGGAAATGGAGATCAATTTGGGGAATCCCCTGGGCGAAAGTAACAAACCCTCTGGAGCAGAAAACAACCTGCCCCCCCACCCCCAAGTTGCTTCTACAAAGATTTAGGGCAAAGGTAACAACTCCTCAGGATTTAGGGAAAATCCTCTTAAGCTGTTTTTCCAAAGAACCAAAGCAAGAGGCCACATAAAGGAATTTATTACACCACACTTCCCTTGGCCTGTCTCCTTGCAAGGTTGCCATGGGCTGGCAGTGTCCTTCAAGCAAAGATCACAGCTCTTGTCAGGCAGCTCTTTTTGTCTCTCAGTTTCAGTAACTGCTTTCTCTTCTCACACCTTCAAATTTAGGAGTGGTAACAGCATACCACTGCTGCTAGCCCAAGAGATACCTTATTTACTATCCCTTGTGGTTTCACACATTCTTCCCAAGGTTTATAAGTAATTCCTCTATTAAACTCCCCTCAAATTATACAATTTGAGTATTTCCTAATGGGACCTTGAATAATACAGGGAGCAAACGCCAAAAAACAATAGGCTATAGTTTCCTAGGAAATAACATTCCCTCAAAAACTTTGGTTTCTGGTTTACTTGCTTCAGATAAATTTCAAGAACAATTAACTGCAAATATAGATCTTACTCGGTGTGTGAATAATAGCCGACATAAGGCTGATTTCTAAAATGCAAAGATAACTCATATACCCATTTTCCCACTTCATCGTTCTGACACTAGCCAACCACGTGACACATTTCTCTCTCTGACCCTAACCACCCAGAGCCAGTTCTCCACAAGTTAGGACTCTGTCCTTCTAGGCCCTGCTATACAGACAAATGCTGCCTCTCTGGTGGTTTGATAATTTCTTGAATGACTTACAGAACTTACAGAAACTATTACCTGTACTTACGGTTACCCATTTATTATAACCAGAAAGGATACAAGCATAGAGATGCATCAGGCAAGGTCTGGGAGAGTTCCTGGCACCACAAGGCTTCCACTGTCCCCAGGGACTTGCCACATCCTCTCCTGTGCATAGGTGTTCACACTAATCCATGAGCCCTCAAAAGAGAGTGCTCCCAGGTGCCAGGTCCCCTTGTCATTGGGACCTCAATGAATATGCATGACTTGGGCCTTAATATGATCAATCAAATCAGTGCATATGCACGACTGCATCAGCCTCCCCCTTTTCCTGAAGTTAGTCAGATGTGGGGCCTGTGTAGCCCTCTACTTGCCCAGCTATTTGGAAAACAAAGAGCACCTTAATTGCTAGGGCTATTTCCAGAAACCAAAGTCAAAGGGCCAAACCAAGTTCTTTGTCCCACAGCCTGATACAGTTTTTGAGAGTGAAATATCTGATCTTTTATTTACTGGCCTCTGGCTCTGTCCTTTTGCCCTCTCAGTTTTATGGTGGTGATCTCGAGGCCATTCGAAACAACTTGAGTGGGAAGCCTGCAATGACGTTTAGATTGAGTTGGCTCCCATTAACTGCTGGGGAATTCTTCCTCTGAGGTGCTTAAAGAAAAGCCTGAGGGTTTCATTCTAATCTCCTCTTACACTTGCTCTTTAAAGCTACCTGTTATTGCTGTTAGGTACAGCAACCCAGTCTTTAAACCTTTGAAGACCGGGATGACTGGACTTTCACTTAATTTGTATTTCAGGCCACAGACAGACAAAACCTCTTTTAACAAAGCTGAATTCTTTTTTCTTATGTGAAACTGACTATCTCTAGCCTGACTTTATCTCTTTTGTAGGACTTTGCTTAAAGTGGCCAAGAAACAGCTAGCACCACCAAGATTCTGAATTTTTCCAACTAGTTCCCTTAGCTTTGACAGTCTGTGGACTGCCTCCCAATGTACAGCAGGTAATAGTTTAACCACATTTTTGTTGTGGCATAACAAGAGTCACCAACTTTGCACACTGGATTATTTGTGTATTTGTTGTTCCCTTTCCAGTTACTAAACTAATACAACATATATCTTTTGTTACAGCAGTCCCACTCCCAGATACTAAATCTGTATTAGTTAGATATAGGTTTAAATACTCTTAAGATCCCCAAGTAACAGTGGCTTAAGGAAAACAGAAGCTCATTACTTTTTCAAGTAGTAGCCTCAAGTGTAAGCTGACCATTTAATATGACAGCTCCGTGGCATCGAGGCCAAAGTACCATCTACCTTGTTGCCTTGCCTTCTTCAACAAGTGACTTTTACATTTTTGCCTAAGATGGCTTCTCTAGCTCTTGGAAGAATGTCCATGTCCCAGCCATCAGGTAGAAGCAAAAGGGGAAGTGGAGAGCATGACCCATTTCTTTAGGAATATAAATGAGAAGTTGTAAACGTCACCATTACTCATAACCTGCTAACCAGAACTTGGTCACACAGTCTCAGCCGGCTTTAAAGGAACCTGGGAAGCATAGCTTTACTCTCGGTAGCTATGTGCCCAGCTAAAATTTTGGGATTCCGTAACTTAAGAAAGAAGATGAGATGGATATTGAAAAGAGTTAGCAATTTTTGCCACATTAAACTTGAATGTAATCATATTTCCCTAAAAAGTCTAATGTCTATAACCCTAGAGTAATGAGTTATGTTTGCTTCTCAGTTTTCTTCAGGAGGTTTGAAATATTTTATCCCCAAAATACTCAGACTAGAGATCTAGCTAGCCATTTGGAACTCTCTGAATGTTGAAAATAATCCCTTAAGAAGAGGACTTTTGTTATTCTCTACCAAGAATCACATAATTTAATATTTTGTCGAAATGGTGGATGAAATCCTCTAGTCTCCAGGGGAACTTTATTTCTTGATGTATGTGGAAGAATAATAGTAAGGAGGCCAAAAGTTAGCTGGGGAAATTACAACTGAGTTTGCTTCAGCCAAAGTTTAAATATAGTCTTGTAAATCTTTTTAATTTTTTAAAAAATAATTTCTTTGTGACAAGTATCTCCATGGATTAGGATCAGAAGGAAACTTAAAATACGAGAAAAAGTGCAAGACTCACTCTAGAGTTAGAAATATCCTGTTTAACTCTGTCCCTTCCTGCACAAAAAGAAAATGGCTATATGGAGAAATGGCTGATTCCACAGCTCATGGAGAGAAAGCACAAGATGATCCTGTAACATCTTATAATGAAAGACAGTAACGAAGTGGTCAAAAAGTGACATGGAATCCTGTTGAAAGGACACAGGAACCAACTGGAAGGAGGGCCCAATGGCCAAATCTGGGATAATGGAGCAACAAAATAAATGCTTTGAAAAGTAATTAAAATGCATAGAATAAAATATATATTCATGAATTCATAATGATATAAACAAATAAATGGGGGCAAGTGGACAGTTTTTCCTTACAAGAGAATTCCAATTAATAACTCTGGATGCAATGAAGGCAATAGGAAATTGCTATTTGGTAAGCGCCTCAATAATAAATATTGTAGGCAAGAATCAATAATGGATGCTAAAATAAGGGGGCAAAAGTTTGATGAGAAACAGGATATTCGTAAGGTCTCAAAGTATCTCTCCCCACAATACTTATTAATTACAGTGGGGGAATTAATACAGTGGGCAAATCTGCTAGAAATCTACCTTAACTAAGAAATCAAAGTTAACATCACCAATGATGAGACATATTGACATCATGTTCTTTCAGGTAAGATGCACTGAGAAGGATACAACATAACTCCTGTGGTATAAAAAAAAATCATGAGGAAACATCAGACAAATAAAAAATTAAGGGACATTCTACAAATAACTTGCCAATACTCTTCAAAAATGTCTAGGTCAAGAAAGACAATGCAAGGCTACAGAACTGTCCCAGACTGGAGGAGACAAAGGAGATATGACAACTAAATGCAATGTGGGATCCTGAATTGAGTTCCAGACCAGAAAAAATACATCAGTGGAACAATTGGTGAAATTTTAATGAAGACTGTAGCTAATAGTATAATATCAATGTTAATTTCCCAGTTCTGATAATTGTACTATAGTTATATAAGATGTTAACATTTGGGAGAGTTGGGTAGATGTGTATAGGAAATCTTTGTACTGTTTTTATAACTTTGAAATTATTACAGAATAAAAAGTTAAAAAAAGAATAAAATGGTGATCAGGCTTGGGAGGTGATCACCAGCTTTGTGTAGTTTTTTCGCGCCTTGTAGGTAACCAAGTTGGACTCTGAAAGCATTCTGATTGTGTTCATATACCTCATTGACAAGACATGTATATCCCACACTTCGTATTCATCCTTCTCTGGGTCTTTATTTATTTCTCTTGAACCTATATTAAAGTCTAATAACCAGAACCGTAGGCAGTATTCCACCTATGGCAATACTGGGATGAGATACTGTTTTATTTCTAATACCTTTTCATGACAATGCCTGGATTTTATTCACCTTTTGGCTGCAGCACCATACTAGGTCAATGTTTTTGGAAGACTCTAAATGATGACTTTATGGTCCAGCCTCCAGATCATGACAAAACAGAGCTTTTAAGTTTTGCTAGGGATGGCTTTGATTATCTGCCTTTCCCCCGTATGGATTATCCCGATTTACATGCTTTTTTTTTTTTTTTAACTTATGTACTTGAATTTGTTTTCTACCCATTATCAGAACTTATGATTCCGCTATAGTGCAGGAAACATTTGACTCTGGCATGCTTAGGCATGGTTGGAGCTATGTGGTCAATGCTGGGATGGCCACATTGAAAAATTATTAATTTGGAGGTTGAAAAGCTTCCTGGGAAAGAAAGTGTGTGTCCTTACTTGGAGTTGAGACAAATATGACATTTCTGTGACTATGGTAAGCAGTCTTACGGAAAGCTGTTTGTAAAATTCTGTGAAGATCCTTCCAGGAGAGAGCTGCTATCAATGAAGGCTCCAGATATGCCTTAGCTTCCCAGGAGAGGGACAAATCTGAGTACTATATATATATATATACACGATGTCAGTCATAATTTATCTTCCATCAAAGGCTCATAGGAGAGTGAGGAGATTTTGAGGAAAATGATAAAGAGCTGTCTCACTGAATTATGTTGTATATATTTAACATCATTTCATTGGTGTCCTTTTAACAATGTAACACAGAAGTGTAGGCAGCCATTCTTCCTTGCTCTGGGGGCCAGAGAGTCACCAAGGGAGAAGTGCAAGATCTGGTCCGGGGGTGAGAGAGATCATGACACCCAGGAGAACATTGTGTATCTGAGGTTAAGTAAAAAAGATCTTTTCTTTATCATATCTCTCCAGCATCTCTGTTATCATACTCAGAGATGGTTTCTGGTTACAAAATAATGTTTCTTTTCCTCTGATATTTAGTAATTCTATTAGATTGCTTAATTTAGATGTTAAGTTTCAAAAAATATGTCTTCACTGCTTATTAGACATTTAAAAACAGATTGCTAAGGCTTAAATTTTTTAATATTTTAACTTTCCTCACCATTGCTTGGTGATAATATCTGTTTCTGCCAGTGAACAAACATTTTCTTAAAGTTTTTTCCAGATTTATCAGTGTATGTCATTTGTAAGGGTGATATAATGTAATTAAAGAACCTCATGTAATTTTTTTTTTTTACCATTTGATCTAAATTTTCTGACTTCAAAGTGGTTTGGGAATGAGAATTTTGCTACCTGGTGGTTTTTCTGTTATCTCCTTTTTTCATTCCTGAGAGTGACTATTTCATGCTGTGCATTTTACATGTATTACCTCTTATCCTATGAAGCATTATTATATCATATTCTTCAGATGAGAAAAACTGAAGTTCAAAGAGGCTATGTAACACCTAGCAAAATGTAGCTTTGAGCTTTTGCCTACAAAAGTTAGAGTTTGTGATTATTTCAGCATGCCCTGATCCCCAAATCTTCAAGTAATCCCATAAAATTTCTAACAGATTCTAGCTGGCTTTTACTCTCTGATGCACTTAAGTAGCATAAATAGCTGCTTCTTGCAAATCACACCGGGGCTCTGCTCCCTCCAGAATTGTATTTCTTTGAAACAAATCAAAAGGGAACAAAATAGGAAGAAAGCATCATCAGAGGCCTTCCCCTACCCTCCCCACCCTGCCCACCCCCCCAGGGATAATTGACTGATTTCCATTAGGTTTGCGGCCTAATTCTCAGGCCTGCTGGAATTATTTTAGACCCTAAGCACATACTTTTTTTCACGTTTGCTAAAAAATTTCTGTGTAGCCAATTCTATATCTCAGTTTCACAAAGACACATCCTCATTGATATCCAATTTTCAGTCTACACATAAGGCTAAGAACTGGCAAATTGAAGCCCAAACTTCAAAATAGTTACCTTAAATTAAAATTTAACAAATTTTATTTCTCCTACATCTAATTTTTATGAAGTCACTGACTGCTATTAAGTCAATCTTAATGCTTAACAGTACTTAATACTTAATAGAACTTAGGAGCCCTGGTGGTGCAGTGCTTAAGAGCTCGGCTGCTAACTGAAAGAACAGCAGTTCGAATCCACCAGCCACTCCTTGGAAACCCTATGAAGCAGTTATACTCTGTCCTATAGGGTCCCTATGAGTTAGAATCGACTCAGTGGCAGTGGGTTTGGTTTTTCTGGGGGAAAAAAAATACCGTTGAACACTTTTCCTGTGCTATATTTTTTTATTTTCAGTTACAGCTTAAACCTGGAAATAAATAAATATATATATTATATCTCCCACGTGTCTGTAAATTTGTCAAACTGTGGAAGTTTGCATGTTGCTGTGATTCTGAAAACTATGCCACTGGTATTCAAATGCCAGCAGGGTCACCCATGGTGGACAGGTTTCAGCTGAACTTCCAGACTAAGACAGACTAGGAAGAAGGACCCAGTAGTCTAATTCTGGAAATAATTAGCCAGTGAAAACCTTATGGATAGCAGCAGAACATTGTCTGATACAGTGCTGAAAGATTAGCCCCCCAGGTTGGAAGGCACTCAAAAGAGCTACCCCTCAAAGTAGAGTTGACCTTAATGACATGGATGGAATCAAGCCTTCGGTACCTTCATTTGCTGATGTGCCATGACTCAAAATGGGCAGAAACAGCTGCAAACGTCATTAATAATTGGGACGTGGAATGTACGAAGTACAAATCTAGGAAAATTGGAAATCATCAAAATAAAATTGAATGCATAAACAGTGATATCTTAGGCATTACTGAGCTGAAATGGACTGGTGTTGGCCATTTTGGACAGTACAGTCATAAGCTCTACTATGCCAGGAAAGACAACTTGAAGAAGAATGGCGTTGCACTCACTATCAAAAAGAACATTTCAAGATCTATCCTGAAGTACAATGCTGTCAGTGATAGGAAGATATCCATATGCCTACAAGGAAGACCAGTTAATACGACTATTATTCAAATTTACGCACCAATCACTATGGCCAAAGATGAAGAAATTAAAGATTTTTACCAATTTCTGCAGTCTGAAATTGATCGAACATGCAATAAGGATGCATTGATAATTACTGGTGATTGGAATGTGAAAGACGGAAACAAAGAAGGATTGGTAGTTGGAAAATATGGCCTTGGTGATAGAAACAATGTTGGAGATTGCATGATAGAATTTTGCAAGACCAACGACTTCTTCATTGCAAATACCTTTTTTCACCAAATGGCGACTATACATGTGAACCTTGCCAGATGGAACACACAGGAATCAAATTGACTACATCTGTGGAAAGAGATGAGGGAAAAGCTCAATATCACCTGTCAGAACAAGGCCAGGGACCGACTGCAGAACAAACCATCAGTTGCTCATATGCAAGTTCAAACTGAAGCTGAAGAAAATTAGAACAAGTCCACAAGAGCCAAAGTACCACCATGAGTATATCACACCTGAATTTAGAAACCACCTCAAGAATAGATTTGATGCGTTGAACACTAATGACCAAAGACCAGGCAAGTTGTGAAATGACATCAAGGACATCATACATGAAAAAAGTAAGAGGTCATTAAAAGACGGGAAAGAAAGAAAAGACCAAAATGGATGTCAGAAGAGAATCTGACACTTGCTTTTGAACATCAAGTACCTAAAGCAAAAGGAAGAAATGATGAAGTCAAAGAGCTAAACAGATTTCAAGGGCAGCTTGAGAAGACCAAGTACAGTACTGTAATGACACATCAAAGAGTTGGAGATAGAAAACCTAAAGAGAGGAACATGCTTGGCATTTCTCAAGCTGAAAGAGCTGAAGCGAAAATTCAAGCCTCGGGTTGTAATAGTGAAGGATTCTGTGGGGAAAATGTTAAGTGATACAGGAAGCATCAAAAGAAGATGGAAGGAATACAAGACAGTACTACAAGAAACCAAAAGAGACCTACATAAGTGGAAAAATGTATCTTGCTCATGGATAGGAAGACTTAACACTGTAAAAATGCCTGTTCTACCAAAAGCCATCTATAGGTACAACACAATCCCAATCCAAATCCCAATGACATTTTTTTAATGAGATGGAGAGACATATCACCAACTTCATATGGAAGGGAAAGAGGCCTCAGATAAATAAAGCATTACTGAAAAAAAAGAACAAAGTGGGAGGTCTCACTCTACCTGATTTTAGAACCTATTATACCACGACAGTAGTCAAAACAACCTGGTACTGGTACAACAACAGACACATAGACCAATGGAACAGAATTGAGAATCCAGACATAAACCTATCCACATATGAGCAAAGGGCCAAAGTCAGTAAAATGGGGAAAAGACAGCCTGTTTAACAAACGGTGCTGGCATAACTGGATATCCATCTGCAAAAAAATGAAACAAGATCCATACCTCACACCATGCACAAAAACCAACTCAAAATGGATCAAAGACCTAAATATAAAATCTAAAACGATAAAGATCATGGAAGAAAAAATAGGGACAACGCTAGGAGCCCTAATACATGGCATAAACAGAATACAAAACATTACTAACAATGCAGAAGAGAAACTAGATAACTGGGAGCTCCTAAAAATCAAACACCTATGCTCATCCAAAGACTTCACCAAAAGAGTAAAAAGATTACTTACAGACTGGGAAAAAGTTTTTAGCTATAGCATTTCTGATCAGGGTCTGATCTCTAAAATCTACATGGTACTGCAGAAACTCAACTACAAAAAGACAAATAAGCCAATTAAAAATGGGCAAAGCATATGAACAGGCACTTCACTAAAGAAGACATTCAGGTAGCTAACAGATACATGGGGAGATGCTCACAATCATTAGCCATTAGAGAAATGCAGATCAAAACTACAATGAGATTCCATCTCACTCCAACAAGAGTGCCGTTAATCCAAAAAACACAAAATAATAAATGTTGGAGAGGTTGTGGAGAGACTGGAACACTTATACACTGCTGGTGGGAATGTAAAATGGTAAAACCAGCTTGGAAATTGATTTGGGACTTCCTTAAAAAGCTAGAAATAGAACTACCATACGATCCAGCTATCCCACTCCTTGGAATATATCCTAGAGAAATAAGAGCCTTTACATGAACAGATACATGCACAGCCATGTTTATTGCAGCACTGTTTACAATAGCAAAAAGATGGAAACAACCAAAGTGCCCATCAACAGATGAATTGATAAATAAATTATGGTATATTCACACAATGGAATAGTACGCATCAATAAAGAACAAAGATGAATTTGTGAAACATTTCATAACATGGAGGAATCTGGAAGGTATTATGGTGAGTGAAATTAGTTGCAAAAGGACAAATATTGTATAAGACCACTATTATAAGAACTTGAGAAATAGTTTAAACAGAGAAGAAAATATTCTTTGACGGTTATAAGAGCAGGAAGGGAGGGAGGGAGAGGGTTTTTCACTAATTAGATAGTAGATAAAAACTATGTTAGGTGAAGGGAAAGACAACACACAATACAGGGGAGGTCAGCACAGCTGGACTAAAATAAAAGCAAAGAAATTTTCTGAATAAACTGAATGGTTCGAAGGCCAGCGTAGCAGGGGTGGGGGTTTGGGGATCATAGTTTCAGGGGACATCTAAATCAACTGGCGTAATAAAATCTGTTAAGAAAACATTCTGCATCCCACTTTGGAGAGTGGCTTCTGGGTCCTGAAACGCTAGCAAGCAGCCATCTAAGATGCATCAATTGGTCTCAACCCTCCTGGAGTAAAGGACAATGAAGAACACCAATGACACGAGTAATTATGAGCCCAAGAGACGGGAAGAGCCACATAAACCAGAGACTACATCAGCCTGAGACCAGAAGAACTAGATGGTGCCTGCCTACAATCTATGACTGCCCTGATAGGGAACACAAGAGAGAACCCCTGAGGGAGCAGGAGAGCAGTGGGATGCAGACCTCAAATTCTCATAAAAAGTCCAGACTTAATGGTCTGACTGAGACTGGAAGGGCCCCAGAGTTCATGGTCCCCAGACCTTGTTAGCCGAAGACAGGGACCACTCCCAAAACTAACTCTTCAGACAGGGATTGGACTCAACTATGGGATAGAAAGTGATATTGGTGAGGAATGAGCTTCTTGAATCAAGTAGACACATGAGATGATATGGGCAGCTCCGGTCTGGAGAGGAGATGAAAGGGCAGAGAGAGTCAGAAGTTGGCCCAATGGACATGAAAATAGTGGAGAGAAGGAGTGTGCCGTCTCATTAGAGGGAGAGCAATGAGGAGTATATAGCAAGGTGTATGTAAGTTTTTTTATGAGAGACTGACTTGGTTTGTAAACTTTCACTTAAAGCACAATAATAAAAAAAAAGATGGAAGGAATACACAGAGTCATTACACTAAAAATTGGTCAACATTCAACCCTTTCAGGAGGTAGTATATGATCAGGAACCAATGGTACTGAAGGAAGAAGTCCAAGGTGCCCTGAAGGCATCGGTAAAAAACAAAGCTCCAGGAATTGACAGAAAATCAGTTGAGTTGTTTCAACAAATGGATACAGTGCTGGATGTCCTCACTCATTTATGCCAAGAAAATTGGAAGACAAGCTACCTGGCCAACTGACTAGAAGAGATCTGTATTTATGCCTGTTCCCAAGAAAGGTGATCCAACTGAATACAGAAATTATAGAACAATATCACTAATATTATATGCAAGTAAAATTTGCTGAAGATCGTTCAAAAGTGACTGCAGGAGTATATTGTCAGGGCACTGCCAGAAATTCAAGCCAGATTTAGAAGAGGTCATGAAACCAGGGATATCGTTGCCCATGTCAGATTGATCCTAGCTGAAAACAGAATACCAGAAAGATGTTAACCTGTGTTTTAGTGACTATGCAAAGGCATTCAACTGTGTGGATCGGAACAAATTATGGACAACATTTCGAAGGATGGGAATTCCAGAACACTTAATTGTGCTCATGAGGAATCTGTGTACAGATAAAGAGGCAGTTCATTTGAACAGAACAAGGGGATACTGCATGGTTTGAAGTCAGGATTGTATCCTTCCACCATACCTATTCAGCCTGTGTGTTGAGCAAATAGTCTGAGATGCTGGACTGTATGAAGAAGAATGGGGCATCAAGATTGGAGGAAGGTATATTAACAACCTGTGTTATGCAGATGACACAACCTTGCTTGCTAAAAGTGAAGAGGGCTTGAAGCACTTACTGATGAAGATCAAAAACCACAGCCTCAACATAAGGAAAACAAAACTCCTCACAACTGGACCAATAAGCAACATAATGATAAACGGAGAACAGATAGAAATCATCAAGGATTTTATTTTTCTTGAATTCGCAATCAACCCCCGTCGAAGCAGGAGTCAAGAAAACAAAAGATGCATTGCATTGGGCAAATCTGCTGCAAAAGACCTCTTTAAAGCGTTGAAAAGCAAAGATACCAACTTGAATACTAAGGTGTGCCTGACCCAAGCCATGGTGTTTTCAATCCCATAATATACATGTGAAAGCTGGACAGTGGATAAGCAAGACTGAAGAAAAACTGATGCCTTTGAATTATGGTGTTGGCAAAGAATATTGAATATACCACGGACTTCTAAAAGAACAAAGAAATCTGTCTTGGAACAAGTACAACCAGAATGCCCCTTAGAAGCACAGATGGCGAGACTATGTCTCACATACTTTGGACATGTTATCAGGAGGGATCAGTCCCTAGAGAAGGACATTATACTTGGTTAAGTAGAGGCTCAGGTAAAAACAAGACCCTCAACGAGATGGATTGACACAGTGGCTGCAACAATGGGCTCAAGAATAACAATTGTGAGGATGGTGCAGGACCTGGCAGTGTTTTGTTCTGTTGTACATAGGTTGCTATGGGTAGGAATCAGCTTGATGGCCAATATAAGATGCATATATATATAATAAATATATGGAAGGAGATTATCCAAAGCAAAACAAAACAAAGCCAAAAAGAAAAAAAAAAAAAAGATTAAATCCAAAAGCAAAAGTTATATTTACATTAAAAGTTGTTGATTTACTTTTAGGATTTGACTAGATTTTACATTACTTAGATGGTTTCAACCGTCCTTTAGAGAAATAGTTAAAACTATTAGAGGAAAAAAAAAAAAACCAAAAAAAAAAAAAAAAAAAACACCAGTTTTGCTCCTCCCATATTTTCATCTTAAAAATAACATCACTTTAAAAGCTTTCTTTTTAATTTCTTGAAATAGTTTCAAAAATGACTGATGAGAAGTAGTGTTTCATAATTGCTCTTACACTGCATTGTCTTTATTTCAAGTATTTAAATAACTGAAAGTTGAGATCCTTTCAAAAGTATTTGTGCCAGGCACAGTCTGAGGTGCTAGCATTAAAACAGCGGCCAAAGAGGTACACGGTTGCCCTCTAAGAGCCAACAGTTGCTGGGGCCAGTTACACCACATGTGACAAGGCCAGGATGAGGAGTCCAGGTTGCCACGGGACTGCATAGGAGGGACCAGGACTTAATCCATACCTTGTGTAGCCTGTAAATTTAAGTATACATATTCCAGAAATTAAATATCAGAGTTAATAACTAAGAAAATAACTAAGGCAAACTGTTTATTGTCAGAGATTATTCCAGCCTCACAGTCTTTGGGACCCCTTCTAGAAAAGTAAGAACAATAATGTGATAATATATGGAGTCAGAGTTTTATTTTAACACATATGATGTTAACATTTTTGAATCAATACTATTATTACAATCCATTAGATGGAAGTGATAGAATTTTGTTGGTTTGATTATAATAAATTCTGTGATGATAATTCTATTATTTTTGGAAATGTAAGAGTCCATCACTACAAGAGACTTATATTTTGATTTTCTACTTGTAATAAAATCTTAGAACTGTAATGGGATTTAGAATCCTTTCTACAGAATCCTAGACAGATTGTTATTGCCAATTTCATGAAATACCTCCTGAAAGGAACCACTTTCCTCTAGAAGAAGATCCTTGCCACTCCCCGAGAGCTCTAACTTGTGCTCACTTCCAACATATCTCTCCACCTCCCTCCCCTCCAAAAAACCAAACCTCTTTGTCAAATCCACCCACTCGTCTTCTTTCTGTTTCCTAGTCTAGAGCATTTGTGGTGAATGCTAATCCAGACTAATTAATATAGTCTGAACTTTACCAGATTTTGAAAAGGGTGTTTTGACAACTCTTAGAATTTTCAGGGATTGATGGTGGGTAGGGTTTGGGATTGTATCTTTGGGGAATAAGTAAGCCAAAGCGGAAAAAGTTAGCAAGGATAAAATATAAAGTCAAGTTCATTAACCTAATACTGTAATACCTTTTTCTGTTTGAAATATTTTCCATTCAGCGAAATTAAATGAGAGGTATAGGAAGTCTCAAGTCAGAAATAACCTCAGATTTGAAATACAATTTCTCCATTTTATGGGTCAAGAAGCTGTAGCCTAAGCCTCTGTTAGTGTTCCATAAGACTTTACCCATAGACCAGTGGGGGCCTCAGTGGCCGATGAAATGGTCCACAATAGTGTGATGATTTCAGGGGGAATAATGGAACAATTTTGCTTACATATTTTCCCAAAATTTTAAAATTTAGCATTATTTAGTATTTCACAGGATTCATTTATAACTACAAAAAAATGACATTCTTAAAGGTGTGCATATATGACAAGGACTGTTTTGGCCATTTAATTGACAATGACATATATTATTGCTTGTTATTTATATGTGTTACATTTGCCTTTTTTAATATTATTATTCATTGTTTTATGCCCAGTTCACAAAAATGAATCAATGAATCAAGAGTGACGAACAGCCACACAAAGATTCCAACTGGGTGTTAATATAAAATGTGACTCTTAACAGCCTGAGACAAATGGATTGGTATCTGTGAGGATTTCACACAGGTAGCTGAAGTAGAAAAGGGTGATTCAGAATTAAGTAATAAATATTTCAAAACTGGATTTAATTGGGCTGGCAGCCCATTTGCCCCTAATTTCTGGGGCATTGTCAGTTATGAAATTTTTAAATAGTGGCATGAAACCAATGGAACATTATGTAATTTTCAAGCAGATTAGAGAGATTTCTCTAGTAAACTAGTAGAATTTTCCAAATAAGTGAAAAATAATGCTTCCCAGGACAAAATTGCTAGAATTTAAGGAAAGGACAGACGTATAAAGGCTTTATTCAAAGCTCAGTCTTCATAGAAAAAAAAAAGAAATTATATTATTGTTAAGAAAGTTATAAAGGCAGCTGCAAAAGTAAGATTATTGTGATCATAAGTAAAGCAGAAAGAGCAATTGACGCCATTTTGGGGGCCAAATGACAGAGTTGGATATTGTTTAATACCAGTAGCATGCAATATGGAAGACAATTACTGCTGAGCATGTGCTGAAGAGATTTAACTTTTTAATGTAATTGCTTTCAATATAAGTGAGGGACATAAATGAAGAGAAAGGCCTCCGAGGTCTGCTTGTTTGATTTATGTTAAGCTATTAAGCTTCAGGGAAAGTTTTTTCGCTTAGATAACTGACTTTGAGAGCTATCATGGAGAATGGAAAAGGTTCCTTGATATTAATACTGACAGACTTCATGTGAAGCCGAGAAGGGCATTGCTCAGTGAATATAAGAGATTACGCTGAATACCAATCTACACATTGTTTTTGTCACAGAACATTATTGATGGTGGATTTAATGTTGAGGAAAATTATGAAAAATGGTAAATATAACCAAGTTGTGGGCACGGAGTTTACATAATTTTAGAAATAGTGTACAGAGGAATGGGTAGCAGGTAAAGTATGCTGACAGTTGAGAGGAAAGATGCTCACACATATTTTTAAAATGAAGGATGATGTAAGACTTTATTTTTTCATATAGGTAAAGACCATTTCTGTGATTTCAAATGGCTTGCTTAAATGACATATCTCAGCAGCATTTCAGCATCTTGACCAGCCTGAAATGATCACTTTAGGGTTGAAATATCATAATTTTTAATGCTGAGGATAACGTATGAAGGTTTCCTCAGACCAAACTCAGTGTAAATGGCTTGATTGACAAGAATTTGACTCTCTCTGGAGCTGATCATTTTCGTCACTCATCAGAGACAGAAATCGATGTATTATTGGGCATATTTAAAAACTATATCCAGCAGCTGTGACAGAATATGAAAAGATTGCATTACTAGAAGTAAGCTGTGGCAAAGTGGCAGACGCTGTTAATTGTCTTCTGTCATGGATTGAATTGTGTCCCCTCAAAAGATAAGCTGAAGTTGTAATCCCTGGTACCTGTGAATGTGACCTGGAAATAGGGTTTTTGAAGATGTTATTGGTTAACAGGAGGTTGTACTGGACTAGGGTGGGTCCTAATTCTTTCTGAATGGAGAAGAGACAAAGAAAGACAGGAGAAGGGCAGCCATATTTCTCTGATAATAGTCTTCAAAGTAATGACTTCTCATGGCTGTGTAGAATGCGATCATTTAGATGCACGTTATATACTTAATACTCCCTAATTATCTGTTGGAAACCCTGATGGCATAGTGGCTAAGTGATACGGCTGCTAACCAAAAGGTCAGCAGTTCAAATCCACCAGGCGCCCTTGGAAACTCTATGGGGCAGTTCTACTCTGTCCTATAGGGTCGCTATGAGTCGGAATCGATGGTAGTGGGTAATTATTGGTTGGAGCCCTAGTGGCACAGTGGTTAAGTGCTCAGCTGCTAATCAAAAGATGAGCAGTTTGAATCCACTAACCACTCAGTGGGAGAAAGATGTGGGAGTCTGGTTCTAAAAGCTTACAGCCTTGGAAACCCCATGGAGCAGTTTTACTCTGACCTATAGGGTCACTATGAGTAGCAACTGACTCAAAGGCAATATGTTTTTGGTGATTGTTGGACATTTAGAGTGTTGGTATCACTTTCTTATTATAGATAATGTAGCAATGAGCATGACTGAATATAAATCTTTGTGTGAGTCTACTTTAAAACTTTCAGTTCTTTTTGCTAAATTGTATTTAAAAATATTGCACTAGTTTACACATCTATCAAAATAAATGAAAATGACCATTTCCCTTCACCTTTGCCGGTATTATATATTATCATTAGAAAGACTGCAAAAATTTTTCACCTTGAGTGGCAAAGAGTGGACTCATTTTATTTTGCATTTTGTGGAATGCAGTAAATTGTAAGAAAATGTTATTACTTGGTCTCTTACACAGGTAACCTGCTTAGTGACTCCCCTTCTAATGTTTTTCTATCCATTTAGACCCAAAGTTTTTTAATAAAATACTTCCTGGGGTTCTTCTATCTAGATATGTGATCTTGGATAAATCAATGAACTGCTCTGGGTCTCTTTTTTCTTTGACTATAAAGTTATGACCACAAAAGTTCCTTCTGCAATTTTTAAATGAGAAATTAAGATACATTTAATATATGACTTTTGATTGGATAGCTCTAAAATATTACATCAGGATTGGGTTATTGACTTAACTCATTAAGTCAACTCATTAAGGCTGAATGGGGTAGAACGGTTGCAAATCCCGACAGTTAGTATCTTTAGACGTTTGTAATGCCTGCAGAAACTGTTGTTCAAATTTCACTTTTGTTTGATGAGGAATAGCTTAATTTTACGTATTCTATACAGCGTCTATCTTTCTTAAGTATTTACATTTTTTTAAATAGAAAAATGATTATTTCTGGTCATAAAATTTATGGTTGCTAACTAAAAAAAAATTAGAGTTTAAATTTTACCTTATTTCAGCCATACCTGTGCTCACTCCCTCTAGTGGCTCAAACTAAACTATTCATTGAACATTGCAGACCAACTTAGTTTCTGGTTGTATTGTACTGATGCCTACATTTGATCTCTCATAGATTTTCCTTATTTATCCTTAAAAAAAAATTATTTACTTTGTTGTTGTTGAGAATATACACAGCAAAACATACACCAATTCAAAAGTTTCTACACACACCGTTTAGTGACATTGATTGCATTCTTCAAGTTGTGCAACCATTCTCGCCCTCCTTGTCTGAGTTGTTCCCCCATTAACGTAGATTCCCTGCCCACTACAGTTCCTATCTAGTCTTTTGAGTTGCTGTTGTTAATTTGTTCCCATATAGATAGTTCTTAAAAGAGCATAACGCTCAAGGAGACATTTTTTTACTAGTTAAGCTAAACTATTATTTGGTTTTAAGAAGACTTTCGGGGATATTTTTGGCTTAAGGTTTAAAGATTTTCTCAGGGCAATAGTTTCAGGGATTCCACCAACCTGCACGGCTCCAGAAAGTCTGGAGTCCAAGACAATTTGAAATTCTGTTGTAAAATTTCCTGCTTTCAATCAGGATTCTTCTACAGAGTCTTTGATCAAAATTTTCAGTAATGGTCGCCAGGTACCATCCAATTCTGGTCTCATGGCAAAGGAGGCAGTTTTTCATGGAGGCTAGCCACACATTCCATATCCTCCACCAATTCCTGACTCTCCTTCTTCCTTTGTTGCTCCAGGTGAGTAGAGACCAATTGTTGTGCCTGGGATGGCCATTAGCAAGGTTTTAAGATCTCAGGCACTATACAAGGAACTAGGAGGTAGAACAGAAGCACTAAATATGTTATTAGGCCAATTAACTGGGATGTCTCATGAAACCATGACCCTAAACCTCCAAAGCAAGAAACCAAATCCCATGAGGTTTTTGGTTGTACATAAACAGCCTCAGCAGCTACTCTTTTTGATTGTTTTTGTTGTTGTTGTAAATGTATCTATGACAAAACTTTTGCCAATTCAACTTTTTACAGGTGTACAACTTATTGACAGCAATTACAAGAATCGGCTGTACAATTCTACCCGTAATCAATGCAATATTTCCATCACTGTTTACTCCCTTTCCATCTCCTCCTTCCTCCCGATCCTGGTAACCGCTGATAAACTTTGTTCTCTATACATTTGCCTTTTCTTGACTTTTTATATAAGTGAGGTCGTACAATATTTGCCCTTTTGTGGTTAGTTTATTTCACTCAGCATACTGTCTTCCAGCTCCATCCATATTGTAGCATGTATCAAGACTTCATTTCTCCTACTGGCTGAGTAGTATTCTGTCTTAGTCATCTAGTGGTGCTATAACAGAAATACCACAAGTGGATGGCTTTAACAAAGAGAAATTTATTTCCTCACAGTAAAGTAGCCTAAAAGACCAAAATCAGGGCATCAGCTCCAGGGGAAGGCTTTCTCTCTCTGTTAGCCTTCTCATCAATCTTCCCTGGAACTAGGAGCTTCTCCACACAGGGACCCTGGGTTCAAAGGAGGCGTTCTGCTCCTGGCACTGCTTTCTTGGTGGTATGAAGTCCCCCTGTCTCTCTGCTAGCTTCTTTCTTTTATATCTCAAGAGATTGCCTCAAGACACAATCTAATCTTATAGAGTGAGTCCTGCCTCACTAACACAACTGCCACCCATCCTCCCTCATTAACGTCATAGAGGCAGGATTTACAATTTATTGGAAAATCACACAATATTGGGTATTGTGGCCCAGTCAAATTAATATACACATTTTTTGGGGGACATAATTCAATCTATGACATATTCCATGATATGTATGTACCATGTTTTGCTTATCCATTCATCTGTTGATGAGCACTTAGGTTGTTTCTACCTTTTGCCTACTGTAAATAGTTCATTATTGCCTTTTAATACACTACTGAAGGTGAGGATAAAAAGATGATGGGATGATTTTTTTGTGCCATTTCAGTTTAATATAAAGGAAGCAAGGTAATTAATCAATTCAACAAATTTCTTGAACTGTGTTAGGCACCAAGGTATATGAAGAACAACATTCATTTTATTATTATTATTTTAAGGGCCACTAAATAGTAATTTCTTTTATAAGGATCAACACAGAGCTGGTTCCTATGAGGCAGAAGTTAAAGATGTCCCAAATATCCAGCTTGTCCAAACTGTTCCACTCCATCAACTCTGACTCCAGCTACTCCCTCTCCCCTCAGTACCCTCCCTCCTGTCTTTGGGTTCAGTAATTTGCTGCAACATCTCACAGAACTCACAAGCAGTACTTACAGTCAAGTGGTTTATTAGGGAAGAAACAGGGTTCAACTCGGGATTGGGATCAACTTGGAAGTAATAGGAACAACTCAGGATCCAGCTACTTACTTAGGACAGCTTCTTCTTGCCCTCTGCCACTGGGCCGTGTTGGGGCCTTCACCTACCGAGCCTTGCTGGGGGCCTTCTCGGGAGAGTGTTACAACTCTTAGCTCCGTGGGTTGGCAAGGTTCACTGCAGTTGTCTCATACCATTCTCCTTATTTCTGCCATCTCACGCTACTACAGCTCTTGTTACTGCTGTGCTGCCATCTCTCGCTGTCTTCCATGTTATAACTCCCCCGCCCCCATGTCTCGCTTTAAGCCTAGTGGGATGGCAAAACTGACCAATCCCCTTGTTAGGGCCCCATACACCTTATTTGCATGGTCTCACTCCCTAAAGATGCTATGCACCTTATTTACATTATTAGCAAGCTACCGAATTCCCTTGGTGGGCCACAAGCACTTCATTTACATAGTCCTACCCAGTCATTTGGTGGGAGTTACAAAGATCATGTCTAGAAGGGCCATTTTAAGTAATTCATTGCACCATAGCCTATTGTATAGCAGACAGTATACTGTGTATATTATATATCTTTCTGTGTTTATTACATACGCTTTTTATGTGTAGCCTCGAATGATAAGGATTATTACCCTGATTTAACTGAAGAGGAAAGTAAGAATTAAATAATTTAAGTAGCTTACTCACAGCTACTCAGGTAGTAAGTTGTGGAGCTTGTATTTGAATACAGGTGTATGAAACTCAGAGGATTTTCTAGCTCAGCACAGATAGCTGTGATCTAGAGCATCAGTAGATGATACCTGAGACTATGAAAATGGATGAGACAACTATGGGAAGGATGTAGAGAGGGTGGAGGTGAGGGCATTTTTGTCCCCAGAGTCTATCACCCAATAACAGTGTAGAATGAATCTGTAGTAGGCTCCATCAGCACACTTTGTGTCTTTCTCATGCAAGTCTTGGCAACCTGGACAAATAAATAGATGATAAGAGGCACCCAAAGTTAGGGGCTGATGTGGAGATAAGGGCCAGGTGGGTGAGGTGTGGTGGAAGGGAAGCCCTGGCAACTTCAGGGCCTCTTGAAATAAAGAAGTATGTTAATCACTTCAAGTCAATTTACTTTTAGCACTTTCAAATTTAAACTTTTGGTGTATTTATACTGGGCAAAGAAAAGTCTTTGCACTTCAGATACCTTTCTCTGAACCTTTTAATTTCTCTTTGAGATCATACTATGTAGTAAAAGACTATTGATTTAGTAGCTATGTACATGCTTGGTACAAAATCTGTGTCTTCAGAACTGGTTGAGATTGTGTTTTTCTAAAAATTATGTTGTTGATGTCTATTTTACCCTCACGGCCATGTAGATGAATATATTCTCACCATTTATTTCATCTTTCTAAACAAAATAAAATATGATCTCTGTTCAAAAACATTTAATAAGGAAAAAGGAAAAACCAGTTTGAAAAAAGGTCAGCAAGACACATCGAAGTGTGATATTTGTTGAAATTGTCTGTCAGAAGAGTCTGAGTAATATAGATAGGCCAAGTGAAACAAGATACAATTAAGGCAAAACTCATTCCCCTAAGATCAATAAAATGTGAGGGGTGGAAGGCCAAATGAGATCTAATTGTGTCTTATTTAACTTGACCTTTTAAATGGATAAACCTTGGCTCTCTGCAAATATCACACTTTTGTCAATCTGACCTTCCCCTAATGTGATTTTCTTTTTGTAAATGTGAAGTATTTTTGATCATACAATAGTAACTCAATTAATAACATTTTTGACTATAAATATAGACTATGTTCTAATGGGAACCATACTACCAGTGGAAGAAGTCCCATTCTTTGTAACCATTTTCTAGCATAAATAGTTCTCACAGCAGGACCTCAGAAGAGACCCAGAAAAACAGCTCAAGAAATACTTTTGCAAAAATTCACACACTCATTTCAAATATAATGGAAAAATAAGAGACTAGGTCATCTAGATAAATAGATGTTCGCAGCTAGGAAAGAAAGTTTGAAATATTGTCAACTCCAATTGTCTTCATTAAAGGGATTTAGAATTGGACAAATAGTTGTTCTATAGAAAAATCCAAAACAGGCATAGCTCTCAAGCTAATTGTCTATACTGAAATATATGATACTTTCAGAAGAAAATTTAACTTCAGGTGTCCATGGAACTCTTAAGGCCTTGGTTCCAGTTGAACCAGGCTCCAGTCCAAAATTGGCCATGAACTCACAATGTGCAAACATGCAAATCACTCATTTCTCTGGGACTCCATTCCTTATCTGAAAATGAGTTTTGAATTAGATGATTACCATTTTCTCTTCCAGCTCTAACAGAATATCATTCTATTTAACCCTTGTGAATAATTTGAAGTTGAGTTACAGTTTGAAGGAGAAGGTAGTTTCATAGTGTCTTTAGTTTTGTTCTTTCTTTGACTTTAAAAAACTTTAGGCTTCTTCTGGGAAATACTCTAGGCCTCAATGGAAGGAGATCAAGAGAAGACCAAAATGAGGGCAGGAAGGTCAGAGATAGCCAGAAACTTTGGCTCCGAGGGTTTATAATTGTCCTAAACTCACAAAACCCAGTGAATTCTTGCCTGCTTATTTTCCTGGGGCTTATATAAGAACATCCTGGATAATAATGTTAAGAGTGTGAGTGACCTTCACTGGGTTTTGTTCATTGGCTGTAAAAAAAAAGTTTTACCTGGGATAACAATGACTGTATTCCTGAAGCCTATACCTGCTGACCCTGAAGGTAGGCACCCCAAAAGTGTGCTAACTGGACAAGGGAAGCCGGGCTAGAGTTTATATTTATCTAACCAGATAACTGAGTGAACTAAAAGATCTTTCATTATCTCTAATGTGGATTACATACTTTGTAGGGTATCCATAGTCATTATTAAAACCATGTGTATCCCCCTCCCACTTCTGAGCACTTTCTCTGAAAATCAATCCATACATGCTCAGGAATGCAAACCACACTCATTTTACAGTCAGTGTAAACAAACATAATTAAAGAGGCAAATTTACTTAAAAATGCCTTCTAAATTAAAATAGAAATGACTTTTCGATGCTCCCGTTCAATCATGTGGATACTTCTAAGCGCAGATCTAACTTCCCTGGAACAACAAGTTTGAATCTCAACAGGCTTGATCTAGTGTTCCCCCTTGACCCTATAGGGCAGAGTAGAACTGCCCCATAGGGTTTCCAAGGAGTGGCTGGTGGATTCGAACTGCTGACCTTTTGGTCAGCAGCCGAGATCTTAACCACTGCATCATCAGGGCTCCTCCCCCCTCTGTAGTGACAGGTACTTCTTGGAGATCATTACCTCAGAATTTTAAATACAACATTCCTAAAACTGGAGTCAAGATAATCTCAGATAGATAGGATTTTATGTAAAATTTGTATGTAAAGAAGTGGTCCTGAAGTGAACATGGTCTCTTGCAGGAGTTTTGAGTTAGAAATATTTTTGTTATACAGAAAGCAGGTACTTACAGTTGTATTCTTGATTATAGAGAGGAAGGAAGTCAAATAAAGTAAAAAATTACCACTAAAAACTTAGTTTAATATATTCTTGCCCAAACATGAGGATTTATATAAACTAAGTAAAATTTCTTAATTCCTACTGAGTTGCATATTATGTCATCTTCTTGTGTTCATTACTTTTTATTAAAGCTAGAAAAGATCTGATTGGTATTCAATGTTCTGCTTGTCTGATGCTACTTCAAAAATTTATCCCATTGTAGGCAATGTTTTTTATAGTCAAAGACATTTTAGGTCATAAATATTCTTTTAAAAATATTAATAAATTGACAAAACGTGAAAATGAGACCTATGAGACTAATTACTATGAAAGAGTATTTTAGGATAATTTAAGAATAACAACTTTTTTTTTCATAAAATAACAATTTATTATTTCCTATAATTTCTGGGTTGACTGAGCTGTTCTGCTCCTGTGGAGTTGGCTGGGGACAGTCTTGCAACAGCATTCAGTTGGCAGCTGAGCTGGACTTGAAAGTCCAAGAAGGCCTCACTCACATGTCTGAAGCTTTGATGCTGGCTGTCAGATGGTCTCAGTTCTTCTTCACATGGCCTCTTTCTCCAGCAGGTTAGGGTGAACTTCCTAACAGCATGGCCTCTGGGTTCAAAAAGAAGGAAAGTGTAAGCTGCCAGGCTCCTTAAGAACCAAGCCAAGTTCTACCCCATTCTATTGTTCAAAGTAAGTCACAAGACTAGCTCATATTTCAGAGAAGGAGAAATAGATGCCACCTCTTTTTTTTTGTTTAATTGTACTTTAGATGAGGGTTTACAGAACAAATTAGCTTCTCATTAAACAGTTAGTACACCTATCATTTTATGACATTGGTTAACAACCCTACAACATGTCAACACTCTGTCTTCTTGACCTTGGATTCCCTATTACCAGCCTTCCTGTTCCCTCCTGCCTTCTAGTCCTTGCCCCTGGACTTGTGTGCCCCTTTAGTCTTGTTTCATTTCATGGTCCTGTCTAATCTTTGGCAGAAGGCTAAACCTCAGGAGTGACGTCAGTGCTGAGCTAAAAGGGTATCTAGGGGCTATACTCTCTGGGTTTATCCAGTCTCTGTCAGGCCAGTAAGTCTGGTCTTTTTTTGTGAGTTAGAATTTTGTTTTACATTTTTCTCCAACTCTGTCCAGGACCCTCTATTGTGATCTCTGTCAGAGCAGTCAGTGGTGGTAGCCGGGCACCATCTGGTTGTACTGGACTCAGTCTGATGGAGGCCATGGTAGATGTGGTCCATTAGTCCTTTGGACAAATCTTTCCCTTGTGTCTTTAGTTGTCTTCATTTTTCCTTGCTCCCGGAGGGATGAGACCAGTGGAGTATCTTAGATGGCTGCTCACAGGCTTTTAAGAACCCAGACACTACTCGCCAAAGTAGAATGTAGGACATTTTCTTCATAAACAATGTTATGCCAGTTGAGCTGGATGTTCCCCGAGAAACAACTTCTAATAGTCATTTTTATCTATTAAATATTCTCGCTTATTTTATTATAGATCTAAAAATTCAACTAGCATCTCAGTGTCTTTTTTTATTTTACTTTAAATGTGTTAAAGCTTTTAAAGTTAAATTTTAATTATACAGGTGATAAATGAATACTGGTAAAATTTAAAACTCTAAAATTATGGTAAAGTCCTTTTTGATCAACACCTGGAATCCAGGCCCTCTTCTGAGGTGTATATATATATGTATATATATACACAAATTATATCAATCATACATATACATAACTCATTTTTTCTTAACCTCTTTCCTACTTTTTTGTGAGAGAAGAGGTCAAAACAGGAGGCATGCCTTATACAAATTCCTTTACCCAAAGGAAAGGCTTCAGGAAGTTAAAAAACTAACAAGTAAAAGATGTGCAAAATCTAATATTCTCGTATCATTATGTAACTCTGAAATTTATTTTTATGATTTAGAATATTTGAATCTTGAGCATGTTAAATATTTTCACTTACATGAAACTCAGTTATGATTACTTAAATTATTATTTTCTTAAAGTCAATATGGCTCTGATTGAATCCCTAGGGTTTTATTGGAAACTATTTAACTAGAGCTCCCCTAAAGGTTTTATTCCCTACATTTTTCTTAGATTAGTATGTTCCTATTATTTCTCCAAACACAACAGTCTTTGCTTAAGAATTCTGACATATGAGTAATGTGGTAACTGTGTAAATACTCATTACTATGTTATTACTTTTCACTAAACTTTTAGACTCCCAAAGCTCTTTGGAAACAGTTAACAAACATCTCATACTCTCTATGAAATGATAATTTGATTGGTCTTAGAACTGAAACAGAGGGATTTAGTTGCTTGTTTCAATAAATAGATTTTATTGCAAAGAAAAAAGGGAATAAAGGTGTTTCCTGCTTCTTAATTACTTAAACAATAACTGCAATTTATTGCAGGTTCACTATGTGCCAAGCCTAATACTAAGGTGGTTTAAGCTACTGTATGAAAGACTGAACAATAAATTAATGCCTTAAGGAATATAGAAATAATTAATTTCTTTCTCAGATAAGAGTCTGGGCTAGAGATTTTAATTATTTAGGGACCCAGGCTCACAGTGGTCTGTCATCTTCAGTATGGGAGCCTTGGTGGCACAGTGGTTAAAGCGATGGACTGCTAATGAAAGGTTGGCAGTTGGAAATCTCCAGTGGCTCCTGGGGAGAAAGATGTGGCAGTCTGCTTTTGTGGAGATTTACAGCCTTGGAAGCCCTATGGGGTCACTTCAAATTGGAATGGACTAGATGGCAGTGTTTTTTTTTGGAAGGTAGCTCTGGAAGCCCTGGTGGTAAGAGCTCGGCAGCTAACCAAAAAAATCAGTAGTTTGAATCCACCAGCTGCTTGTTGGAAACCCTATGGGGCAGTTCTACTCTGTCCTATAGGGTCACTCTGAGTCAAAATCCACTGGAAGGCAATGAGTTTTTAAGGTAGCTCTGAATATTGTTTGACTCACTTGCTTTAGATGCATAATCAGGAGGGATCACTTGCTGGGGGAGGACATCATGTTCAGTCAAGTAGAGAGCTAAAGAGGGCATGGGAGACCCTCAGTGAGATGGATTGGCACAATAGCCATGAAGATGAACTAAAAAATGTTGTTGATTGTGAGGATGATACGAGACCGGGCAGTGATTCTTTCTGTTGTATGTGAGTTTACCATGAGTCTTAATCCACTCAACCCACTTAATGGCAGCTAACAATAACAACAAAGGTAACTCTGGCTGCCATTCTAGCTGGCAAAATGTAGAAATTGAGTGTAGAAGATTGCATGTGGAAAGTTTATGTTCTGGGCCTGGAAGTGTTACTCAGCTTACATTTCATTGGCTGGGACTTAGTCCCATGGCCACACCTAGCTGCAACAGGGGCTGGGAAATGGGCAGCTATTTCCCAACTACAACTCTACCATCACAGAAGAAGAGGAGCCCAGCTAGTAGTTTCTACCGTAGTATCTTACGTAGTGACTACTCTGAACAAATAGGATTTTACAAATAGTGTAACCAAGGCGCAAAGGCTAAGTACTTATCCAGAGTCATTCAGCTTGTAAGTGGCAAGAGTCAGAATTTCAGCCTAGGCCTGTTTGACTCCGAAGTTCATGTTCTTAATATTTATGCTACATGGTGTAACAAAAATTGAAATGTAACTCAACTGGGTTCAATGAATTGTAAAATTTTTTTTCTTCTGATAGATTTCCCATAGATCAATAATATCTACTTGTTCAAAGAATGAATGCTATGGTGAATTGTTTGACTTGGCACTTAATCTGCAGGTTCTCATTACAGCCACGGACTCTGCTCTAAAACAGTTGAGGACACTCTGGAAGTTTTCTAATTTAGTTCAGTTACTTCCATTTCAAATGCATTTGGTATAGCCCATTTTGTTCAGTGTGGCAAATACTATGGTTTGGCTGAGTCCACACCTATTCCCAACCATCTTCTTCCTTCTAACTCAGAAGCTGGAAAGCTTGAATTCTCTAAGCTCCTTTCCTCCAGTAGTCATCACCAGATCCAGTTCTGGCAATGAGATGTAGGGAGAAGTCTTTTGAGACTGGCTTACTTTCTGAAACAAAACGACAGAGTCTCTCAAGGAGAAGGTTTGGGCCCATTTGCCTTATTTTTGACTGAAATGTGGATGTGATTTCTGGAGGTGTATCAACCACCCCATGATCTTGAGAATGCCAGGGATGCAGAGTGGGAAGATAGAAGTTTCTGTGGAACTTCGATATAGCCACTCTTTATATCTATATTCATATGTGTATATCATCCATATATATGAATTATTTTCTCTAAAGCCTTTTACTACTTTTTTGTGAAAGTAGAGGTCAAAACAGGAAGCTCACTTCTGGCATTATTTTCTATTATTTGCTGCAGAAAGCAATCCTTGCACACTGAATATCTTTCCTCCAAGTTCCTTCCTCCTCTTTTTTCCTTCCTGTCTAGCTAGCTAGCTGTCAGTTATCTTTCATTTGGCAACAGATGATGGCAACTTGAGACCAATCAAGAGCTTAGTATTTGCCTTTATGCTTGGAATGAGGCGAGTATTGCAGTGGGTGGGATGGGAGGATGATGGAGTGGTAGAGGATGAAAGAAGCCACTCCTATTCTCCTTTGTTCTTTGGCATTCCTAAGAATTATAATCCTTGTCTATCCTGTCATTTTTACATAATAATTTTAGGGGAGAGGCATTTTTTTTTTTTTTACTTTTAAGCTCTGTTGTTAGGTGCCGTCAAGTCGATTCCGACTCATAGCGACCCTATGCACAACAGAATGAAACACTGCCCTGTCCCGCGCCATCCTACAATCGTTGTTATGCTTAAGCTCATTGTTGCAGCCACTGTGTCAATCCACCTCGTTGAGGGTCTTCTTCTTTTCCGCTGACCCTGTCCCTGTACTCCACCAAGCATGATGTCCTTCTCCAGGGACTGATCCCTCCTGAGAACATGTCCAAAGTATGCAAGATGCAGTCTCGCCATCCTTGCCTCTAAGGAGCATTCTGGCCGCACTTCCTCCAAGACAGATTTGTTTGTTCTTCTGGCAGTCCATGGTATATTCAATATTCTTCGCCAACACCGCAATTCAAAGGCGTCAATTCTTCTTCGGTCTTCCTTATTCACTGTCCACCTTTCACATGCATATGATGTGATTGAAAACACCATGGCTTGGGTCAGGCACACCTTAGTCTTCAGGGTGACATCTTAGCTCTTCAACACTTTGAAGAGGTCCTTTGCAGCAGATTTGCCCAATGCAATGCATCTTTTGATTTCTTGTGTGCTGCTTCCATGGCTTTGATTGTGGATCCAAGCAAAATGAAATCCTTGACAACTTCAATCTTTTCTCCGTTTATCATGATGTTGCTCATTGGTCCATTTGTGAGGATTTTGGTTTTCTTTATGTTGAGGTGCAATCCATACTCAAGGCTGTGGTCTTTGATCTTCATTAGTAAGTGCTTCAAGTCTTCTTCACTTTCAGCAAGCAAGGTTGTGTCATCTGCATAACACAGGTTGTTAAAATGAGTCTTCCTCCAATCCTGATGCCCTGTTCTTCTTCATATAGTCCACCTTCTCCTATTATTTGCTCAGCATACAGATTCAATAGGTATGGCGAAAGAATACAACCCTGACGCACACCTTTCCTGACTTTAAACCAATCACTATCCTCTTGTTCTGTCCGAACAACTGCCTCTTGATCTATGTAAATGCTCCTCATGAGCACAGTTAAGTGTTCTGGAATTCCCATTCTTCCCAGTGTTTATCCATAGTTTGTTATGATCCACACAGTCAAATGCCTTTGCATAGTCAATAAAACACAGGTAAACATCCTTCTGGTATTCTCTGCTTTTAGTCAGGATCCATCTGACATCAGCAATGATATCCCTGGTTCCACATCCTCTTCTGAAACCAGCCTGAATTTCTGGCAGTTCCCTGTCGATATACTGCTGTAGCTGTCTTTGAATGATCTTCAGCAAAATTTTGCTTTTGTGTGATATTAATGATATTGTTCTATAATTTCCACATTCGGTTGGATCACCTTTCTTGGGAATAGGCATAAATATGAATCTCTTCCAGTCAGTTGGCCAGGAAGCTGTCTTCCATATTTCTTGGCATAGACGAGTGAGCACCTCCAGCACTGCATCTGTTTGTTGAAACATCTCAACTGATATTCCGTCAATTCCTGGAGCCTTGTTTTTTGCCAATGCCTTCAGAGCAGCTTGGACTTCTTCCTTCAGTACCATCGGTTCTTGATCATATGCCACCTCTTGAAATGGTTGAATATCAAGTAATTCTTTTTGGTATAATGATTCTGTGTATTCCTTCCATCTTCTTTTGATGCTTCCTGCATCGTTTAATATTTTCCCCATGGAATCCTTCACTATTGAAACTCGAGGCTTGAATATTTTCTTCAGTTCTTTCAGCTTGAGAAACACCGAGCGTGTTCTTCCCTTTTGGTTTTCCATCTCCAGCTCTTTGCACATGTCATTATAATACTTTACTTTGTCTTCTTGAGAGGCCCTTTGAAATCTTCCATTCAGTTCTTTTACTTCATCAATTCTTCCTTTTGCTTTAGCTGCTCGATGTTCAAGAGCAAGTTTCAGAGTCTTCTCTGACATCTTTCTTGGCCTTTTCTTTCTTTCCTGTCTTTTCAGTGACCTCTTGCTTTCTTCATGTATAACATCCTTGATGTCATTCCACAACTCTTCTGGTCTGCGGTCACTAGTGTTCAATGTGTCAAATCTATTCTTCAGATGGTCTCTAAATTCAGGTGGGATATATTCAAGGTGATATTTTGGCTCTCGTGGACTTGGTCTGATCTTCTTCAGTTTCAGCTTGAACTTGCATATGAGCAGTTGACGGTCTGTTCCATAGTCGGCCCCTGGCCTTGTTCTGACCGATGATATGGAGCTTTTCCATCGTCTCTTTCCACAGATGTAGTCAGTTTGATTTCTGTGTGTTCCATCTGGTGAGGTCCATGTGTATAGTCACCGTTTATGTTGGTGAAAGAAGGTATTTGCAACGAAGAAGTCATTGGTCTTGCAAAATTCTATCATTTGGTCTCTGGCATTGTTTCTATCACCAAGGCCATATTTTCCAACTACTGATCCTTCTACTTTGTTTCCAACTTTTGCATTCCAATAGCCAGTAATTATCAATGCATCTTGATTGCATGTTCGATCAATTTCAGACTTCAGCAGCTGATAAAAGTCTTCTATTTCTCATCTTTGGCCTTAGTGTTTGGTGTGTAAATTTGAATAGTAGTCATATTAACTGGTCTTCCTTGTAGGCTTATGGATATTATCCTATCACTGACAGCATTGTACTTCAGGATAGATCTTGAAACGTTCTTTTTGACAATGAATGCCACACCATTCCTCTTCAAGTTGTCATTCCCAGCATAGTAGACTATGTGATTTTCCAATTCAGAATGGCCAATGCCAGCCCATTTCAGCTCACTAATGCCTAGGATATCGATGTTTATGCATTCCATTTCATTTTTAATGATCTCCAATTTTCCTAGATTCATACTTCATACAATTCAGGTTCCGATTATTAATAGATGTTTGCAGCTGTTTCTTCTTATTTTGAGTCATGCCACATGAGCAAATGAAGGTCCCGAAAGCTTTACTCCATCCACATCATTAAGGACGACTCTACTTTGAGGAGGCAGCTCTTCCCCAGGCATCTTTTGAGTGCCTTCCAACCTGGGGGGCTCATCTTCCAGCACTATATCAGACAATGTTCCACTGCTTTTCATAAGGTTTTCACTGGCTAATGCTTTTCAGAAGTATACTGCCGGGTCCTTCTTCCTAGTCTGTCTTAGTCTGGAAGCTCAGCTGAAACCTGTCCTCCATGGGTGACCCTTCTGGGATTTGAATACTAGTCACATAGCTTCCAGCATCACAGCAACACACAAGCCCCCAGGGTATGACAAACTGACAGACACGTGGGGGTTTAAGCTCTAGGAAAGGTAATAAAAAGTGAATCCTTCTTCTAGTTGGCAATACATCTTTCTTTCTTCACTGGACTTTTGTGAGTGCAATTTAATTACCTTGTGGGTTTTTTTTTTTTTTTTTGGTAAACATGAGAAAGCAAACTCAGCTTCTGAGAGGATTATTGTTATCTGAAGCTGTAAAGGATCTTAAGTTTCTTGGAGGAGAGGAATTCTCCATTTGAAGAGAAGGGCCATTTGAGTGTGTAAAGTTAGCTTGGGTTTTTTTTTTTAATTTTTACTTTCTGTGAAGCTGTTCTTATAAGCCGCCCAAGGATATTGTGGTTAGAATTGAGAAGTAAGGAAACAGCTGGCACTCACGGGGTGTGAAGTGATTTCTCTATGCTCTCAAGGCAGCTGCCCATGGGTGTTTCCAACAAAGGAAAACCATGCTCCATCAGAATGGACACAAAATGCTTGGTTTCTCTGCTTGTTTGCACTATGATTGGGGGTTCCTGGATTCTGGAGGTGATCAGGCATTCTACTGGACATACTTGTGGGCAGCCCTGTTTGTACCTCTCTCAACACTGTTCCCTTCTTCCAGGCTATCATGTTAGTTCAGGCTGGTAAATGAGCAAGCTCTTAACCTCAGGAGACTGATTCAGTCCTAGGCCAGTGTATGGTTAGCTACTGGAATGAATAGACCTTCATTCTCTTAGTGAAGATGGTTTTTCCTTTGCTTGGCTTGGTGAAGGAAAAATGTTTAAAAGGACACAGTACAGAAAATGTATTGGTTTTCTCACTTATGCATAACAGAGTATTTTTTATCTTATATTTAAATGATGCATGCTTATAGCTCTTTGCATAACTTTCAGACTCTGGAACAAAAATAAAGATAAAATGGAACTAAGCAGTGTGTTAATAATAATAATAGCAAAGGGTCAGGGCTGTTATGTGATCTCATGGGTCGTACACCACAACTCTAGGAGTATCATTCACACAGATTTGATGTGGGTAGTGCTCTTTAGAGTTATGCAACACAGTGGTCCTGAAAACGCTTCTATAGACTTACTCTTGAAAGACAATAGTGTCATGTACTATTCTACTAAAATTTTACCCAATTATTCTTTACCACAGCCCTATGAAGTAGATGTTAATATCCTCATTTTACAAATATGGGAACTGAGGTGCAGGAAAGTTTGAGGTCAAACAAGTGGTGGAACTGGGATTTGAGACATCTGGCTTCAGAGTCTGGTTCATTACTACTACACTACACCATGCTGTTGGTGCGTGCTGTCATTTTAATTCCAACTCATAGTGATACTACAGGGCAGAGTAGAACTGCCCCATAGAGTTTCCTAGGCTATAATCTTTATGGGAGCAGATTGCCATGTCTTTTCTCCTTTGGAGCCGCTGGGTGAGTTCTAACCTGCAACCTTTTGATTAGCAGCCGAGTGCTTAACTGTTGAACCACCAGGACTCCTTCCACACCATACTGCCCCTGAAATAGAGTAGACTCAAAGGAAGCATTCTGCATTCACTTGTTATCATTAAAAAACTATGTTATGAGTGTTCTAGGCAGTGAGCTAGGTGCTGGAGTAAAGTTTAACAGTCCAGTTTTTGACCCAATTTAAATTAAAAAGGTTGTAGCATTGCCTTTTCCTGAGGCTGTAGTATTGTCATGAATTTCTGAGGCGACCTGAAGAAATGGGATGAACTGGCTGATTTATCAGTGCCCTGATTTTTTTTGAGGCACAGGTGCCAAGCTGGAACGTGAGTTATGAAACTTTGGGTAGTCCTTACCGCAAGGCTCTTTGTTACCCTCTTGGACTCCAACGCGAAAAAGCACGAACCTTACCTTCTTCCTTGTCCTTATATTCTTCCTCCTTTTCTTCTTTATCTACAACTTTGTTTATAAAGCTAGAGACTCAAACTGTGTCTTATTAAATAAATTGAGTGACCTAAACTTACTCCTTTATGGTCAAATAAGTCACATATAAGCCAAATGAACTCACAGAGGAAGCATGTAGGAAAAGAACAGAAATATATAAGGAGGCAAAACTCTGTCTGTAATCACCATGTTTCTTGTGTGTTATAGTCATAGGCCAAAGAACTACTAAGTGAACATATTTTCTCTTTTAGGTTGATCTATATTGACAACCACCCACGAACACTAATTATTTAAGGGTAGGCTGTGGCTTGAAGAAGGCAGAGGCAACCCTGTACTGTATTTCACTGAAGCACATTTGCCATGAAAATAATGATCATTGCTGTTGCCACTCAATGGTCAATAGCTTTCAGTATGAGCACAGAGCGTGACATAAATTACGTTTACACCAAGTTCCTTGAAACTGTGACAAGGTGGGGGTGGAGGTAGGGGAAGTTCAAGTTGAATTATCCCCATACTCTGTAGTTGTTGCTGGGGGAGAAAAAGGCTGAAATGGCAGGACACACCAGGGTGCAAATGTAAGCAATATTTAGCCCAGTCTGTTAATAAAGAGCCAGGGTTGCTTGCTGGTGCCCCAGTAAGCCATGCCTCATAAGCATTGTGGTTTCCAAAATTATTCCAAGTTAGGCACTGCTACAAGTAAAATATGCTGCTGGCTGTGAAATAATGAGAGGAATAATAAATATATAAAACTTGGAATCTCCTGATGAAAAATGAAAGAGATTTTATGAACCCAACCAGTCAGACTCAGATGAAAAACCCCTGGTGTGCTCACCAGGATTAATGCCCTGGCTTTCGATGTGCCAAGCTCAGAGTCAATTTTCTATTACTACTTCTTGTTCTGGAGGCATCATTATGGAAATAGTGAGTTCATCTAGTGTTGGTAAATGGGTGGCTCTAAGGCCTTTGCGGAAGAGATTGAAAGGGCAAAGCTGTGGAGTGAGTATGTACCCAACAAAAATGGTCAATTGGCTCTACAGAACTGGGTGCACATATTAGAGGGAACACTTATTGACAGTAACGTTGAATTTTGATATATCTGTAAAGTACTCTCGTTAATCTACCTTCTGTTCCTTGCAACCCTGGGAGTTAGCCAAATGGATATTACAACCATTATCTAAAAGGCCAGGAAACAGAAGTTTAGGGAGTAACGCCCAAAGTCATGTAATTGGTGAGTGGTAAAGCCTAGAGGAAAACTCAGATCTTACTGCTGGTACAGAGCTCTTTTCGTTAATCTCATCAAGTGTTAGTGTTTCCCTAACCCGCTATTAAACACACATGCATACATGCACTCTCTCTCTCTCTCTCCGTGGGGTATGAACAAACCAGCCATCCTGTCTGAATTAATTTATTTCATGAGATCATTTCTCCACATTCCATTTCACATTGCCTGTGGACACATAAACCTAGTCTTGAGTAAGAAGAATGAGGACTTTGGTCCCTAATTTGGCCCTAAATGTCGTGCAGAAAATGTTTTCTTAACTCAGTGTGAGCCGTGGAAAGCTTGTTTGCTTCACTTTTAAACACTCCTAGCCAGAAGACACATCACTCTAAAAGGCTTTACAGAGATGGCTAAGTCCCCTTAGAAAAGTTATGCCCTGGAGGACACTACTGCACAGGGAAGATTGTGAGGATGCCTAAGTTTTGGTAAAAATTCTGGCCCCTAGGCTCTCAAGTAAGCTTAATTTTGAAGACTTTAACTTTTATGAACTATCATAAGATTTGGTACAACCTTGTCTCAAATTTATTAAGTACAGGAATGTCTCTTAATTAATCATTTAGAAAAAAATAGAAGAATAAAGCAAGAGGAAAATCACGTTTGCCTCATTCTAGATAAAATTTTAAGCTCTTTGACCCTGCTGAGCCAACAGAGGCATGTGTGTGACACCAAGAAGTAAAATAAATTGCAGGGTCATCACACCTTGTCTGTATCAGACCTTCTTTCACTTTCAATAAATGATGTGTGACTAGAGACAGCCAGTAACATGGTGAGGGAGAATATTTTAGGAGCTCTTTTTCTCTTTCTTCTGAACATTGGGGCTGTGGCTGAGTGTCATGGTATCCTAATCTACCTGTCAGAAGCTTCAAGGGGGATGTTCTGATGGCTTCTGAGTGTATATTCAGAGGTCCTGGTCTGAAGCTGGCCTCCTTGCCTTGAGCACTGTTCTCAGGGTGGTGGGGCCAAAAGCCACTATGTGGTATGCTTTGTGGGTGTGGTGAAATAAGTTCCTTTATGTGGCCTTTTGCCTTGGTTCTTTGGAAAAACATCTTGAGGGATTTTTGCCCTAAGCCCTGAGGAGTTACCTTTGCCCTAGTTTTCTACTCCAGAAGGTCTGTTACTTTTGCCAGATTGACATTTCCTGGGTAAACTGTAAACAACTTGGTTTTATACTTTTTGTGTGGTCTTGGGCTGCAGGCTGCCCTGTAGTTGATATATACATCTTGCAGGGATTAGTAAATAGACTATGCAAATAAAGCGAGTTGTAGCCCAGCTGGCCTACTATGCAAATGAAGCATCTGTGGCTTACAGAGAGGGGATTGGTCAATTCATGACCCTAGTGGAAGTGCCATGCCTTGAAATTGACAAGGACTTTGTGTATTTAAGCAGCCAGTCCTAAGGAGGCTTAGAAACAGAAAGAAACAGGAAGATAAGCAGCAGAAAGAAACAGAAGGAAAAAAGAAAAAAGGAAAGCAGAGAGAAGGCAGGGAACCCCCTAAAAAAGCTGTAACCTGGGTCAAGGGCTGTAACCAAAAATGGCAACAGGCTCAGAAGGGGCCCAGTGGCAGAGCTGGTGGTGACAGGTGGCACGGCCAAGACGAGACTGTCCTGAGGGGTCTGAGACGAGGCCTGCATGACCTAGAGGAGCTGAGAGAGATGCCCTGCACTGGAGGAGGAGACTTTGGTTATGTGCTTCCTGATCCTGATTCTGAATTGTAGGTTGTTGATCCTGATTTGGAGTTGTACCCTGTTCCTTAATAAACTACTTAACTGTAAGTATGGTTTGTGAGTTTTGCGTGACCATTGCAATGGATTATCGAACCCAGAAGAGAAGTATAGAGTGCCGTGGGAAGGACAGCTGGTGTCAGAATTGATAAAAAGTTTGGAGAGTGGGGTATGTCTGACCTCAACCTTATCAGGATCAACCTTGAGCTGATCTTGATTCCCATTATCTCCCCTGAGGTTAGATAGGTACTGGCGATACTACTATTATTCCCGCCATTTTACAGTGGGGTACAATAGGGTACTCTCTTCCTATACTTTTAGTGGTTCCTGCAATTCTCACATAGTCATGCTTTTAGAATAAGACTTTGAAGGCCTCTTTAAAAACAGATAAGTGACGTCTAGAAGTGACAATGCAATAATCCATTGCCTCTCATTAATACTCCAGAACAGTGTTTCTCAATCTTTAGTGTGCATAAGAATCATCTGAAGGGAGTATAAAAGTACAGAGTACTGCTCCCTCACAGTACAATTCATTAGGTTGGGAATGACAGAGAATTCACATTTTTATAAATTCCCATGTTATGCTGATGCTGCTGGGGGTGGGGGTGCCACAGTTTAAGTAGCACTGTTCTAGAATCAAGTTTTCAAATTAACTAGCTACTTAGTGTGCATTTGAGGGAATGGGAAAGAAGAGAATAAGTTGTGATGCAGGAAAGGGAATGAGAAGAATTTCAGAGTGTGGGAATGGTGTTACAGAGGACAAATACAAGTGGGAGTGCCACAAAAGGGAGCTCTGGGAAGCCAGTGGGAGAAGGAGGAGGAATGATAGAGGAAGGCAGATGGAAAAGGACTTTATCTAAAATATCCTCTCTTCATACATTTAAGTAAGGCCAATCCTGGGACTTACAATTTCTGCCTGTGCACTTGCTGTTTCCCCCACTTAAGAATGGAGCACTTCAGAATATTGACCAACATATGTCTTGACTATGAAAATAAACTTTAAGACTGACAAACCAATCAGCAAGATTCATATCAAGTAAGCTATTGCTCTTTATTGACAGGGAAATTATACTTGCCTTTAAAGTTGAATCTATCGAAAAGAATGATGGAAAGAAATTGGCAGGGGAGGGTTTGTAGGGTGAGGAGATGGGAGTCTGGTTGTGGTTTGAGCTGGGGAATTGGGATACTGTGCATTGTTCCTTTGAATTCACTGAAGAACCTCAGATATGGTCTTCGAGTGGGGGTCCTCGGTAAACTTTGATTGACCGTTATGTCCAGACTGGCAAAAGTTCAGTGCTGTTCTTTGTTGCTTCAGAAATGGAAAGATTGAGGACAACTGCCAAGTCTTTGAAGTGTGTGCCTTTGGGGCTGAACCTCACGACTGCTCAAACCTGAAAATCATTAAGTGTTTCACCACTGCAGTGACTCAGCTGGGGTTAGAACCTCACCAGATTGAGGCTTGACTGTTTTAAAGCATGAATTTTAAAAATAATTGAGAGGTGTGGCACAGAATGCAACCCACCCGGAAAAACCCTTGTGCACATGCAGTTTCTGCCAACCCAAGGCCTCAGTGGAACCCCTATACCCACCAGTCCTGTTTCCCAGGCAGCACCCAGTTTCCTGATTACTCCCTGCTCCTTCCTCATTAAAAATTAACCTCCTGTGTCCTGATCACTCACTAACATAAGTGTCTATGGCTAGGTAATTTGATGAACATCATAGCTGGCTTCCTCTTTTCATTCATGTTTTAGTTTACCTGTTATCAAAAAAACCTTCCCTGACCAACCAATGTAAAATAGCAGTCCTTTCTTTATCATTTTACAATGTTTTACTTTCTTCCCATTGCTCTTTGAAATGGTCTTGTTCAGTTATTTTTTACTAGTTTTTTTCCTCCCCCCTTAAGTATAAGCTCCACGTGAACTGAGATCTTGTCACTCTTGTTTACTATAGTATCTCCAGTGTCCAGACTGGTGCCTGCCACATAACAGGAGCTCAATAACATTTGTTGACTACATGAATTCATTCAAACCAAGGTGAAAATCGATAATGTCTTTATGGGTTAGCCTTACAGAGTAAAGTACTTCTATCTTAACAGGACTCTTTAACAAAAACAGATGAAAAATGTGGAATATCAGGTTCTCCTGGAAATCCCATAGGGGTGTTGAACCATTCCATGCATTGTGCAGTTGTGTCATGTAGGTGACTAGCATGAGTCCCATTCAAATGCTGGCGTGATCCATCACAGAAGGGATTTTCTGGCCAAAAGGGCTATTTGGGGGTCTCATGAAGGCGATGGAAAGAGCTAGTCAGTTCAAATTCACCCACCCACATCTGTGAGTGCACCTCTAGAAGGAATTTTGTCTGGCAGCTGTCACCTATTACTAGGTTACAGATTTTAGAGGAAAGTGATATATCATTTAGATGCTTTGTTCTAAGGTAAAACCAAAACAAAACCTGTTGCCACTGAGTTGATTATGACTCATAGAGAAACTACAGGACAGAGTAGAACTTCCCCATAGGGTTTCTAAAGCTGTAATTCTTTATAGAAGCAGACAGCCACATCTTTTTCCCATGGAATGGCTGGTGGATTCAAACTACTGACCTTTTGGTTAGCAGCTGAGTGCTTAACCATTGCACAATCAGGGATCCTTTTACTGAGATAAAATAGGATATAAATTCCAGGCACATAAACGCTTCTTACTTTTGCCTAAAATGAGTCCTTATCTGTTTTAAACGGAAGACCTGCATTGTCCTTTATCTTTCACATCCTTTCTGTTCCCAAAAAGATCAGACAGCAGGGAAATATTAAAAGATAGTGATCATAATCTTCTCTAGAACTTTGGAGATACTATGTCTTTGCTGTTTGCCAATACTTGCCGATGAGTTTAAGAAAAGAGGAAGTCCAAATTCTGGAAGATACTTATTTCTCAATGATAGTACCTCCTGAGAAATATGGTCTAGAACAATAGTTTACAAAGTGTGGTGCCAGGATCGACAGTGTCAATATCACCTGGAAACTTGTTTGAAATGCAAATTCTGAGTACCACCCAAGACCTCAAAATGTTAGCAGGGGAGGAGGTCCAAGATGGCAGTGTGGTCAGATACAACATAAGGTCCCCCTTATAAAAAAGATTCCAGAAACCAGCTGAAATGGACATAGATCACAACTTTGGAACATTGAGCATCAAACGGAAGGCAGAAGATTGGACTGAGTGCTGAGATGAAGAAGAAACTGTACAAAAACTGTAGAAATGGAGAATTATAGATTATTGGTACCCTGCCAGCTGGACCTGCCCAGTGTGGTCATCTTGAGACAAAGCAAGCAGTGTTCCCAGGTGAGGAGTACAGGAAGACCACTCCATGGAACTCACAACAGGAGACAGAGATAATGGATAAACAAACCTGGAATGAAACAAGGTGAGCAGGACACCAGCTAGATCAAAAAAGAGAAAGTACAGGAAGGCAGGAGGGAACCTCAGTGACCCTGGTGACCTACTCACAAGTGGCGGTACCTGACCATTTACATAGGAAACACCCACTGAATAGTAAATCCATAGAGTAACACATAGAGGTCCTGCACCAAGCCATCATCTGTGCAGCACCACCCCTCACATCTAACCAACCAAAGCCCAGGTCATCTGGTGCTGCTAAGAAGGTGAGCCCATGCACCCATGCCCAGAGCCAAGTGGATGCACTTCCCACCCAGTGAAAATTAGGAGAATTCACTGTGCCTTTCCCACCCCGCTGCCAGAGACCTGCAGACTGGTGGCACCACCCCCCACCACATCCCTCTCTAGATCATGTGCTTGTGGACTGGTTGTACCACCTCTGCCACATCCCTGTGCCGGGAACTGTGGATCGGCGGTGCGCTAGCCACACCATGCACCCATGGACCAGCAGTGTGCCCTCTGTGCCACACACCAGTGACTTGGTGGCACTGCCCCTCCACCCCACCTTCTATGCCAGGGCCCTGAGGATCAGCGGTGCACCTGCTAAGCCTCATGACCATGGACCAGCAGTGACCCCTCCCCCTTACCATGTTTTTTCAGACCAAGGGTGTGCCCTTTGTGTTGCATGTCAGCAGACTGACAGTGTCCCCGGTGGCTTGCCTGCCTCTTGGTGTGCCCACAGACCAGTGGTACCCCCTCCCCCATGCAACATGCTCACAGTCTGGAGACATGCCCTCTGAGACACATGCCTGCAAACCAGTGGCACCCCTCTTCCCTACTACATGCTGCCAGAAAACTGGTGGGAGTTTCCACAATGCCCACTGCCAAGCAACTGGCAGAAGTGCTCCCCACAACCCTGCCCAGTGAAGGCACTCCCCCTGTGCCCTGCACCTCCACCCTGCCAGGCAACTGACAGCGGTGACTGTGCCCACTTCCGGATGACTGGCAGGAGCACTCCCTACACCCCCACTTGGTGACAGGTGGATGTGCCCCTACCCAGCAACAGGCAGGCATGCTCACTACCCCTCCTCTCCATCCAGAGATTAGCAGACACTACTCCCCCATGCACACACTGAGGCCTCTTGATCTCCCCTCACTTACTGAGATGCTAATTTAAGCCTGAACAGAGGGCTTTCTCCTTCCATTTGGGTAGCATCATCTCCCTATGGCTATGAAGGTGACCTGCCCTTCTGTACAGTGGACACACTAGCTGCTAACACCAACATCAAGGACTATGCTGTCCCACAAGAGCTTTGGAGGGACCCTGACCAATCAGCAATTGCTGCTCCATATTAGGGAAGGAACCTGCTGTTGTACTTCCACTCAATTCTTTAAGGGAAGACATACATGCCTAAAAATAAATAAAATAACACCTTAATGCCTCAGAGACAGCAGGCAATAACCGACCATATAAAGAAACTTGGTAAGAGGGCTCAAACAAGTGAGCAAAATGAAGGGTTAGAAAACCTTCCGGAGGAAAAACTGATAATAAACTTCCTGACAAGGAATTTAAAAGGCTAATATTTAGGCTCCTTAAATAGGTCAAGAAAAACACAGAAAAACAACCCAGAAGAATTCAGGAAAATGAAACAAGAACAAACTCAGTACACAAATAGAAACCATACAAAAAGAACTAGAAACCCAGAAGCTTAACAATAAAATGCAGAGATGAACAACTCAAAGGAAGGACGCAGAAGCAGAATTGAATCAGTGGAAGAAAGAACCAGTAAAATAGAGGACAAATCCCTTGATACCAATTTGTTTGAGGAATGATCAGAAAAAAAAAGACTGAAGAAAAATAAAGATAGCTCTAAAGGTTATGTGGGACATTATCAAGAAAAATAATATATGTGTATTAGGAATTCCAAAAGGGAAAGAGAAGAAAAGCTTATAGAGAGAATTTTTGAAGAAATAATGACCCAAAACTTCCCAAATATCATGAAAGACGAGACGATTACCATCCAAGATGCTCAATGAACCCCATACAGGATAGGCCCCAAAAGAAATTCACCAAGACATATCAAAATCAAACTTTCCAAGACCAAAGACAGAGAAAGAATTTTGAGAGCAGCTCATGAAAAGTGAAATATCACTTACAAAGGGGGCATCAATAAGATTAAGTGCTGATTTCTCATCAGAAACCATGCAGGCAAGAAGACAATGGGTTGACATACAAAACACTGAAAGAAAAGACTTGCCAAACAAGAATCAGATAGCCAGCAAAACTGTCTTTCAAAAATGAGAGCAAAATTAAGACATTCCCAGACAAGCAGAAATTAAGTGAATTTGTAACCACCAGACCAGCCCTACAAGAAATAATAAAGGGAATCCTTCAGACAGAGCTCCAATGACATCAGACGATACTGGTGATAAAGACACAAGACAGCAACACCCAGATACCAAGCAAGGTAAAAACTTCACAAAAGAAAAATAAAGCTGCAAAATTGATTAGAGGGGACCAGAGACACTAAGGTGTAAATGACAACAACATCTGAACAAAAGGGGAAATAAGTGGTGTAGTTATAGACCTTTCATATGGAGAGGAAGTCAATGCGATTTCAAGATATAACAGACCATTTTAAATATAGGAGGATAAAGGTAAACTTCAAAGAAAATTAGTAAATCCACTTACCAAAATAAAGAAGAAAATAAAAAAGACTGAATAAACACAGAAACAACAGTAACAGATGATAAGAAAAGAAGATCCATATACAAAAAGAACTCAGAACAGAAAATTAAGAACAGAGAAACAGTTAACAAGATGTTAGCAGGGCTGCACTCCTTCTGGAGGGTCTGGGGGAGAGAATCCGTTCCTTGCCTCTTCCAACTATCACGGCTGCCAGCATTTCCTTGCTTGTGGCTTCATCACTGTGATTTCTGCCTCCTTAATCACATGAACCAGAAACTTGTCAGGGCAATAGCAATTTGTGTTTTAACTAGCTCTTTTGGGGATTTTGATGCACGCCAAAGTTTGAATACCACTGTCTAGATCCTTACTACTCAATGTATGTTATGAAGCCTAGCAGTATTGACATTGGCCCTACCCCAAACCTATTGAATCAGAAGCAGCATTTTAATCAGATCCCCAGGGGATTCTTATAAACATTAAAGTTTGAGAAATACTGATCTAGATTCTAGATAGATTCTCATGTCTTGATAATACGCCATATATATATATAAAAAGATAATATTAAAGTATTGTATCTTGTTTTGCACTACATTTTTAGGAGTGAGGTTTTTGCTTTTTTTAAAATCTTACATATTTTAAGAATAAGAGCAATTTACATTTCTTTCTTCCAGGAAGGATTTTCTTGAAGTCTGCTGAATCCTCTGGGGTATTTATTGAAATTTATTGCTGGACCACACCTCAGTCTTACTAAATAAAAATTTATGGGCTATGCCTTGGAATCTGCACTTCTAACAATCATCTAAACCAAACCAAACCAAACTTCTTGTCATTGAGTCAGCTCTGACTCATGGTTATACCATGTGTGCAGAGTAGAACTGTGTAGTTAGATATAAACTAACAGAATACTTACGGGATCTATATGCTGAAAACTACAAGTACTGATGAAAAAAAAAAATCAAACAAGACCCAAAAAATGCACAGAGATGGTGTGCTTGTGGCTTAAAGGCTCAATATTGTTACTACAGTTAATTCTCTGCAAACTGATCTATGGATAGTTTTTCTCTATTTACCCTTGAACATTACATTTGTTAATGTTCTAACAAAGAAACTGCTAGAAAATTAATGCTGTTAGAAGAAGAAAGAAAAAAAAGTCAAAACAGGAGTCCTGGTGGCACAGTGGTTGAGCATTCAACTGCTAACTGACAGGTTGGAAGTTCAAACCCACTCAGCAGCTCTGCAGGAGAAAGACCTGGCTATTATCTACTCCCGTAAAGATTACATCCTAGAAAACCCTGCGGAGGAAGTTCTGCTCCGTTACATGGGGTCATTATGAATTGAAAATCAACTCAATAGCTCCTAATAATAACAACAGAAAAACGCTGATGACATTTATATTACAAATAAATAATATGTTTATAAGTTTAACAGTTATTTATAGGGAGCTGCTTAGGGATGTAATCTCTTTCTTTGATACTTCTGACATGAGCAGATTGAAAGTCAGAAAGGTAACTTTTCTGAGAAACCTAGTAACCTGTAAATGTGTTAGAGAAATGGCTGAAATTAATGTTATTATTTTCCCATCAATTTTTTTACTAAAATATAAAAATATAAAATGCAATGAAAAATTAAAAATGAGATTCAGGAGAGAGTACAGCCTTCCTTAGTAATGAATTCATCACTCCATTCCTGCTCATACCTTCCCCTCTTCATTTTGTGGAGGTTGCATGAGAGCTGCCAAGAAGTCCACACTGGTTAACAAATGGCTAATTGACACCCACCCATCTGTTGATGTGATTTGGGCTGTTTTCAGATACAGTCAACGATCATTAGATTTTGTTTTCCCTCCTGGGGAAAAGCTCTGACATACTGCTTACCTGACAGTGTCAGAAAGATTTCTGACCTGTTATTTATGCGGACTAAATAAATCTTTCTTTAAGCTAGTGGCTCTGTCCCACATCCAGTTTCTATCTAAATCCATACAATTTAATTATTTTTTATAATGGCAAAGAGATATTGCAGTTTTTAATGGTTGTGGAGTACAAATTGTGGTTCACACTTTGAAATATTGCAGAAATAAGTAACTGGCAAAATTTCATTATTCTTTTAAGTTTAAAGGATATATCTGTGTTTTTTTCAAATGCCTTGTGATCTCTCTTGTATATAAAATATGCAAAAGCATTTTCACAGTGAGAGAGGAAAGATGCAAGAGTGGTGTCTAATCTTTTCATGGTTGAAAGCCTTGACTGGACATTGCCCAGAAAGATTAGCCTTGAAGTGGTACACAGTCAGTGGCAACTAAGCTTTGAGGCTTCAAATGAACATAACATTTCTCTTTGGACAGAGTCTTAGCAGCATTAATGTGGGATATCAGAGTGGCTGTGTAGCTCTATGCTGGTTTCTGTCCCCTACCTTCTTTTACTTAACCCATGACCACCCACTCTGTTTGTGACGTTGGCCTCATGTGTGGTCCACATGGAGAAATCAACCTACTTTCCAGTACTTGTCTGTTCCTAGGAATGAACATATAAGTCCTGTTTAAGTCTACAGATGATTTGGGTGTATTCAGAACATTTAGAATTATTAATTCTGATACAAAGTAAACAAAATATGCACATCCATATATAACCATTAATTTATCTTGTGATTATAACCATTCAGTCAACATATTTTATTGTATATCTGCTATGTGCCAGGAATTGTATGACAGGGGGTATCATGTTTAGCAAACCAGATATGGTCTTTGCTCTCATGCAGTGTAGCTTCTAGTGGAAGAGATGGGCATTAATCAAATGACCACAAAAATAAATGTAAAGTTATGTGATGAGTATCTGTTTTATATATTTAAGTTGCCTTTACAGCACCCAGCAGAGAGTTCCTGGCACGTATTAGGAGATCATCGAATATTTGTTGAATTAATGAGAACCCAGAATTCTTGCTGGAGGGGATCCACACACCATTCTGCATCAGTTTATTCCCAAACTAATATATCTACCCTCAACTAACTTTCATAAGCTACATGAATTTTCTGATTTGGATTAAAAAAAAAAAATTTTTTTTTTTGATTTGGATTGGAGTGTCCAAATTGTACCTGACCCAACCCACTAAAATAGCCCTACTTTCTCATTTTTCATATTACTGATGATGACACCACCATTTTTTGTTGTTGTTGTTGAGGTAAAATAAAACTTTTTATTTTTGCTGAAAATATACCCAACAAAACATACACTCATTTCAACAATTTTCACATATATAGTTCACTGACAATGGTTACATACTTCACATCATGTCACCATTCTCACTATCTCTGCCCATATTGTTTCACCACTGTTAACTTAGACTCTCTGACTCTTAAAGTTCTTATCTGAGCTTTAGAGTTTCTGTTGTCATTTTGGTCTCATATAGGTGATTCTTTAAAAGGGCATAATGCTCAAAGCAAACATTATTTATTGGGCTAAACTGTTGTTTAGTTTAAAGATGACTTCATGGGATAGTTTCAGTTCAAGGTTTGAAAGTCGTTTCCAAGCAATAAATTTGAGGGTTCTTCCAGTCTTAGTGTATCCAGTAAGCCTAGTTTTCAATAAAAATTTGAAGTTCCATTCTTCAATTTTCCTCCTTTGGATCGAGATTTATCTATTGAGTCCCTGATCTAAATGTTCAGTAATGGTAGCTGGGCACCATTCATTTCTTCTGTTCTCATGGCAAAGGAAGTAGTGGTTCACAGAGGGACACCACCATTTTTTATCCAGCAGGGTTGAAGTCCAACTTTTTGATTGTTCAATCTCTGTTTCTTTACACAACCATTCAGCCATCAATTCCTGTAGATTCTATGTGCACACTATCTCTACATTTTCATTTCAGATCCTACTACCACTACTCCAATTCAGACTTTCATTATCTTTCAACTAGAAATTATTGTGACTACAGTTTCTGATTTTCCCTACTCCAGTCTCTCCCCACTCCAAGACTGTCCGAATACTTTTCCTAGATTAATCTTTCTGATTGTGCTGTCTCCTTCTCAAAAACTTTCAATAACTCGCTCCACTGTTTTGTCCAAATTCCTCACCATGGAATTCAAAATCCTTCAACAATTATCTCGACTTACTTTTCTATCCTTACCTCTCCTTTCTACCAACAAAATTTCTCTGGGAAAGCAAAAAAGGACCTCACAGTATTCCCTGCACGTTCCCTCATTTTCCCCACTCCATGCTACCTGTGACTTATTCCTTATACTCAGATGTCTATGTTTTGGCCTGACCATCTCTTCCAGGAACTTCCTCTTAATTCCTGCCACCAGGTGAGATCTTTCCCTCCTTTGACTCCTCTAGAGATCATTTGGTGTTTCTTCTGTGTTATAGTTTTTGGTGCATATAACATTTCCCTTAGCGGGCAATGAAGTCAGGACCGTCAGTTACACAACTATACCCTGTATCAACGAGCTTGGTATCTTGTAATGGAAACCCTGGAGGTGTAGTGGTTAAATGCTATGGCTGCTAACAAAAAGGCCAGCAGTCCAGCAGTTCGAGTCCACCAGGCACTCATTGGAAACCCTATGGGGCAGTTCTACTCTGTCCTTTAGGGTTCCTATGAGTTGGAATTGACTCGACGGCAATGGGGTAGTGTCTTGTACACAGTGGGCAACTGGGGAATTAAAATGACTCTTTTTACTTTATTATTCTTGTACCAAAATCACTCCTTCCTTGTATTCAACACCTTAAAAGTTAATAAACCCAGCTCATGTGTCTAAAGTTCATTGCTAAGCTCATTTGTATACTCCATGTATATAAAACTGTTTCCTAGCTTCATCTGCATGGAGTAATATTTATAATTAGAAAATACAAGCTTTTAAAGAAGGAATAGTGTATGGTGACTAAAAGTTCAGTTATACTAAGTTCTAATTAATTTTCAACAGGAAAAGAATAAAAATTTTAAAGGAAAACTTAAAATACAACATTTAAAGGTACAATGAGAGGAGCCGATAGACTAGTCTTACTGTGCCCCATGGAATGCAGTTTCTGGTTTCTAAAAATATTTACAGTTATCTTTTTGGCTGCTTTTGAGTGGCAGTGACTGGCATTAGTAGGATTCTCCTCTCTTGGGGATGAAAAATGAAGTTTGAAAGAATGTTCATTACCATCAGGCTATGTGTTGACCAAACTGATTTTTCATCTGCCAGAATGTGTATACTGGCTTCTGTCTCATCTGGAGACCTCTGGAACTAAAAGTAATTGATCAAATTAGCCTGACTATAACTCCCCACTAGTTCTGTTATGTGCACCTTGTTAACCTTAGCACACGCTATTTATTTAAACCATGTGATGACATTATGAAAACCACCTCCATTTCATCAAAGCATGATGCTGACTATGAAAAACAATTTGGTTTCAAACCATTCTCAGATATATCTTTCTTCTTTTCTCCCTTACATTAAAATGTAAAATGTAAAACCTCGGTTCTTATCCGTTTGATTTTCCCTCCAGCTGGTCATCCCAAAGAAACGGAAGCATTTTCATGGCATTTAGAACGAAGCAAACTAAAAATATCAAACATGTTTGCTTTGGTTTTGGAAAAAAAAAATTGATGACAGAAACTCTTCTTTTGATTTTCCTTTTAGCCTTCATTTGCCAAGTTCACTTTTCCATGTTGTGTAATGGTCACCTGCACCACAACCTGGCAAATAATGCCAAGTAAGGTCTTTATGCTAGAATTAGCCACAGAGCTCGTAAATTATTCCCCTTGGACTGTGATTATTCTCCCTCTTCGCATCCTTCTTCTGTTTCTGTACAAGCCCTGATCTACTTTGATTAGAAAGTTTGGTGCATGTGTGTTCCATTCTCACCTTCTGAGCAAACTAAGTTCCTTGGTTCTTGGAGTGTTTCTGTGTCACAGTTCCAACATCATTTCACAGACACAGCTTTCTTCTTAGTGTAAGTAGTATCATCTATGAAGCCTAGTTTTTGAACATTGGTAGGAGACAAGTGTATTTGTAATTCAAAAGGGAGCCTTTGCTTTATTGGTGGCACCAATATGAGCCAGCACTTCAAAAGGAAGAATTAAATACAAATTAATAATGAAATAAATGACAGACAAGTTGTGGGATGACATCAAGGACATCATATATGAAGAGAGCAAAAGGTCATTAAAAAAGACAGGAAAAAAAAAGAGTAAAATCGATGTCAGAAAAGACTCTGAAACTTGCTTATGAACATAGAGTAGCTAAAGCAAAGGCAAGAGATGATAAAGTAAAAAAGCTGAACAGAAGATTTCAAAAGGCGGCTTGAGAAGACAAAGTAAAGTATTATAATGAAATGTGCAAAGGCCTGGAGTTAGAAAACCAAAAGGGAAGAACATGCTTGGCATTTCTCAGGCTGAAAGAACTGAAGAAAAAAAAAAATCAAGATTCAAGTTGCAATATTGAAGGATTCTACGGGCAAAAAAATCGAACAACACAGGAAGGATCAAAGATGGAAGGAATACACAAAGTCACTGTACCAAAGATAATTGGTTAACATTCAGCCATTTCAGGAGGTAGCCTATGATCAAGAACCAATGATACTGAAGGAAGAGATCCAAGTTGCATTGAAGGCATTGGTGAAACACAAGACTCCAGGAATGGATGGAAAACAAGTTGAGATGTTTCAACAAATGGATGCAACACTGGTTACTTACTCATCTATTCCAAGAAATTTGGAAGACAGCTACCAGGTCAACTGGTCAACCTACTGGACAAGATCCATATTTGTGTCCATTTCAAAGAAAGGAGATCCACGTCAAGAAGAGGATGTAGAACCAGGGATATTATTGCTGCTGATATATAGATGGATCCTGGCTGAAAGCAAAGAATATAAGAAAGATGTTTACCTGTGTTTTATTGACTATGCAAAGGCATTCGACTGTGTGGATCATAATAAATTATGGAGAACATTACAAAGAATGGAAATTCCAGAACACTTAAGTGTGCTCTTGTGGAAACTGCACATAGACCAAGATGCAGTTGTTCAAACAGAATAAGGGGATACTGCATGGTTTAAGGAAACCCTGGTTGTGTAGTGGTTAAGTGCTACGGCTGCTAACCAAGAGGTTGGCAGTTTGAATCTGCCAGGCACTCCTTAGAAACTCTATCGGGCAGCTCTACTCTGTCCTATAGGGTTGCTATGAGTCGGAATCAACTCGATGGCAGTGGGCTTGGGCTTGGGCATGGTTTAAAATCAGGAAAGGTGTGTATCGGGGTTGTATTCTTTCACCATACTTATTTGATCTGTACGCTGAGCAAATAATCTGAGAAGCTGGAGTATATGAAGAAGAATGAAGCATCAGAATTGGAGGAAGACTTACTAACTACCTGTGATAGACAGATGACACAAATTTGCCTGCTGAAAATGAAGACTTGAAGCACTTACTGATGAAAATGAAAGACTATAGCCTTCAATACGGATTACACCTCAATGTAAAGAAAACAAAAGTCCTCACAACACTGGACCAATAAGCAACATCATGATAAATGGAGAAAAGATTGAAGTTGTCAAGGATTTTATTTTACTTAGATTCACAATCAATGACCATGGATGCAGCAGCCAAGAAATCAAATGACATATTGCATTGGGCTAATCTGTTGCAAAAGACCTCTTTAAAGTATTAAAAAGCGAAGATGCCACCTTGAGGACTAAGGTGTTCCTGACCCAAACAATGTTGTTTTCAATCACCTTATATGCATGGGAAAGCTGGACAACAAATAAGGGAGACCAAGGAAGAATTGATACATTTGAATTATGATGTTGGTGAAGAATATTGCATATACCATGGATTGCAAGAAGAGTGAACAAATCTGTCTTAGAAGTACAGCCAGAATACTCCTTAGAAGCGAGGATGGTGAAACTTCCTCTCGTGGACTTTTGACATATTACTAGGAGGGGCGAGTCCCTGGGGAAGGACGTCGTGCTTGGTAAAGTAGAGGATCACTATGAGTCAGAACTGACTCAGCAGCACCTGATAACAACAAATGGAATAAATCTTTAGTGAAAAAGATTTTATTTGTAAATCTTTAGTGCAAATACCTGTTAAATTTGTTTAAATTACTGTTTATTTGATCATTAATGCCTTTTTTCATTTAATGCCTATAAAGATGTCATTGAATATATCTTGGGGAATTATGGTGCAGTAAACTTTGTACAGCCATTATGTACTCTATTTCCCTTGTATCACCCACAGAAATATACACAACACATTTCCAGGAATACTTAATTAAATGAATATACCCAAGTGGTTAGAGCAGTGGCTGCCAAGTATCTGTCTGTGGACAGGCATCTGCCGTCTGCATCAGCATTTCTTGGGGAAGATGTTATAAATACAGATTCCTGGGTTTTGCTTCTGGAGCTTCTGATTCAATAGATTTGAGGTTGGGCCTGAAAATCTGTGTTAAAAATTTCCCAGGTGATTCTCACGCATAGATAGTTTAGGAAATGAACGAAAAAACAAGGCCAAAGTTGAGCATTTAATGTCGATTAATTAAGGCTCTTCATTCCACGGTCATAAACGAAATTCTAGTTTAAACCCAAACACCCAGTGCCGTCGAGTAGATTCCGACTCATAGGGACCCTATAGGACAGAGTAGAACTGCCCCATAGAGTTTCCAAGGAGCGCCTGGCAGATTTGAACTTTTGAACTGCCAACCCTTTGGTTAGCAACTGTAGCACTTAACCACTACGCCATCAGGGTTTCCAATTCTAGTTTAGAGAACTTATATATCCATTGTCCTCCATCAAAAATATTTTATATTTTAAAATATAAAATACAAAGTCCAAATCCAAAGCGCTGGACCTAAAGGTAAGTCCACAGAGTTTTCTTTACATATAGGAAAAAGACTAGTATGCTTTTACTTTGCAAATTCAGCTCAAACCTGTGACCTTGAAGAACTTGGTCCAAGAGAAAAATGGAGAGGGGCTAAATAATACATTTATTTAAAGTTGATCATTCTTTCCCCAGCATGGATTAATACTAATATCAGATGCATCATTGCTGTCTATAATGACTGATAAATGTGGGAAGAGTTAGTTTAAAAAAAAAAAAAGATTGAAAATATTTCTTGAATTGCATATTTTTTTTGTCTGGTTTTTAAGATGGTTGCAATGACTGCCGTGTACATTCTTCCCATGCTGTAAGGAGAAGGCTTCAAAACTGGGAAGGTTGGTCTGGAAGTCTGACACAACCATGAACTCAAAATTTGGGTGAAAAGACAAGGTAGATAAGATGATTATTTCTATATCAACATTGTAAGCACTACACCCGAGCAATAAAATTTTCTGTAAGATCATAAATTTTATAGTCTCCCAGAACAAAAAAGATTCTGTATAGATATGTGTACTGAAATGATCTCTATGTTTTATACTGAAAACATCTGAGGTCAGTTCTGGTTTTGTTCTGTTCTTATAAAATTCATTTTATAAATAGCTTTTGTTTCATGGTTATTTTTCATGTATTGATGGTAACCAGAGTTACTTGATGGATAGTTTATCCTCTGAAAAAATATGAGAAAAGGTCATGAAAGAGGTCAAATCAGCCAAAGGAAGGGGTACTAACTTAAAAGATTTTGAAGAACTTTTAAGGTTATTTCCTGAAGATAAAAAATCAGATATTTCAGAAGAATTGCACACTGTTATTGTTTTTTAATATTAGTTTTTGATGCCAATAAAAAATTTTACAGATTTCGTGGCAGGCTATACACATGGGATCACCAGGAGTTGAAACCGACTTAACAGCAACAGCGGTTTTTTTTTTTTTATTCTCACATTTTTGGAAACCCTGGTAGCATAGTGGTTAAGAGCTACGGCTGCTAACCAAAAGGTCGGCAGTTCCAATCCACCAGGCACTCCTTGGAAACCATATGGGGCAGTTCTACTCTGTCCTATAGGGTCGCTATGAGTCGTAATTGACTCGACGGCAATGGGTTTCGTTTTTTGTTTTTTCTCACGTTTTTGGCTTAATAACGTAATTTCGACCTTTTTTATGAGGTTATGTTATGGAAGAATAGAGCCTTTAGAACTGTTTCCTCAGATTGGTTAAATTTGGTCCTTTCATGCAATTGAATGCTATTTAGTGATTAAAACCAAAAAACTCGTAGTGATCCTATAAGACAGAGTAGAACTGCCCCATAGAGTTTCCAAGGAGTGACTGGTGTATTTGAACTGCTGACCTTTTGCTTAGCAGCGTAGGTCACTGTAGCTCTTAACCACTGTGCCACCCAGGCTCCATGTAGTGGTTAAAATGACATAAAAGGAAAAAAAAAAAAAAGATACTCAAGACCTGGAGGTAGAAAACCAAAAGGGAAGAACACACTCAGCATTTCTCAAACTGAAGGAACTGAAGAAAAAAATCAAGCCTTGAGTTGCAATATTAAAGTCTTCTATGGGCAAATTATTGAATGACGCAGGAAGCATCAGAAGAGGATGGAAGGAATCCACGGAGTCACTGTACCAGAAACAGTTGGTTGACATTCAACCATTTCAGCAGTAGCATATGATCAAGAACTGACGGTACTGAAGGAAGTAGCCCAAGCTGCATTGAAGGCATTGGTGAAAAACAAGTCTCCAGGAATTGATGAAATACCAATTGAGATGTTTTGACAAACCCATGCAATGCTGGAAACACTCATTTGGTCCACTGACTGGAAGAGATCCATATTTGTGCCAATTCCAAAGAAAGATGATCCAACAGAATGTGGAAATTATCAAACAATATCATTAATATCACAAAAAAGTAAAATTTTGCTGAAGATAATTAAAAAATGGCTGCAGCAGTACATTGACAAGGAACTGCCAGAAATTCAAACCAGATTCAGGAGAGGATGTGGAAATTCAAACCAGATTCAGAAGAGGGTGATGTCAGATGGATCTTGGCTGAAAGCAGAGTATACCAGAAGGATGTTTAACTGTATTTTATTGACTACACAAAGCATTCGACAGGACAATGTGGATCATAACAAGTTATGGATAGCGTTGTGAAGAATGGGAATTCCAGAAGACTTTTTTTTTTTTTTTAATTGTGCTCATGCAGAACCTGTACATAGACCAAAAGATAGCCATTCGAACAGAACAATGGAATACTGTGTGGTTTAAAATCAGGAAAAGTGTATGCTGAACAAATAATCTGAGAAGCTGGACTACTTGAAGAAGAACAGGGCAACAAGACTGGAGAAAGAAGACTCATTAACAATCTGTGTTATGCAGATAACACAACCTTGCTTGCTAAAAGTGAAGAAGAGACTTGAAACACTTAGTGATGAAGATCAAAGACCACAGCTTTCAGTATGGATTACACCTGAACATAAAGGAAAAAAAAAAATTCTCGCAACTGGACCAGTAAGCAACATCATGATAAATGGAGAAAAGATTGAAGTTGTCAAGGATTTCATTTTACTTGGATCCACTATCAATGCCCATGGAAGCAGCAGTCAAGAAATGAAATGATGTATTGCATTGTGCAAATTTGTTGCAAAAGACCTCTTTAAAGTATTAAAAAGCAAGGATGTCACCTTGAGGACTAAGGGCTAATACCCAAGCCATGATATTTTCAATTGCCTCATAGGCATATGAAAGCTGAACAATGAATAAGGAAGACCAAAGAATTGATGCCTTTGAATTATGGTGTTGGTGAAGAATACTGAATATACCATGGACTGCCAGAAAAAAAACTAGTTTTTTACAAGAATGAATAAATCTGTTTTGGAAGAAGTACAACCAGAATGCCCCTTAGAAGCAAGGATGGCGAGACTTCCTCTCACATACTTTGGAAATGTTATCAGGAGGGACCAATCCCTGGAAATGGACATCGTGCTTGGTAAAGTAGAGGGCCAGCGAAAAAGAGAAACACTCTCAAGGAGATAGACTGACACAGTGGCTGCAACAATGGGCTCAAACATAGCAACAGTTCTGAGGATGGCTCAGGATTGGGCAGTGTTTTGTTCTCTTGTGCGTGGAGTCACTGTGAATTGGAACCGACTCGGTGGCACTTATCAGCAACAACCTAACTACAAGATATACTGTTAACTTAAAAAGCAGAATACCAAACAGTTTAATATAAATTTAGATTCCATATATTTAATATATAAATTCAAAAGGAAATAATAGTAAAGTTTGTTGACCTGATACCATGTGCCAGGAAGTGTTCTAAACACTTAATATGAATTAATCTGTTTAGTTTTTATAGAACGGTGTTCAGGTGCCTTTTTCTATACTTCCACTCCCCTTGAGAAACTGACGCACAGAGAAGCTAAGTTACTTGCTGTAGCTCACAAAGCTAATAACCCTTAGATGTAGGACTTAAACCCAGACAATGTGGTTCCATAGCCTGCCATTTAACTACTCAGCTAGAAGAAATGTATCAAAATATTAATGTTTTTATTTGAGGATGAATGACTTTTATTTTTTATACCTATGTGAGTTGTCACGATTTCTTTTTCCTTCAGCATGTATTACTTTCAAATGAGAAAAGCAAAATTTTGTATGAAAATGATAAATTCTTTCCCAGTCTAAACCCATTCCGTTGCCGTCGAGTCATGAAGGACATAGTAATTGAAAGCAATGGAACCTCAAATGACTTCATAATACTTAGGCTTCAGCCTAGCAGTCTAAACGAAGCCTTTTAAGGATTATATATTATCTTCACAATACAGATAAGGATATAAAAAGTCTACAATGAAGGGTGTTCTCTAGTCAAAAATGAGTCACTGACAAAGAATTGGCAATATAATCCAGTGTATCTAACAACCTGGATTATATTTTAAAAGTTTGGTAATGCCAAACAGATAATATGATTTTTTTTTTTTTTTTGGTATTTATTATGTTTAAAGGTCCTAGAACACAAGTCTGATCGTCATGCCCATGCTCCGCTCACCTCCTGCACAAACTGAAAACAAGGCCTTCAATCCTGCCTGGTTAGTGTGGCTGACGGTGAGCTATCTGACAGTTTCTCAGTGAATGTGGAGAAAAGAATATAATGGTACCCTAGGCTCAAACTGGAAACCCTCGTGGCGTAGTGGTTAAATGCTACAGCCGCTAACCAAACGGTTGGCAGTTCCAATCTGCCAGGTGCTCCTTGGAAACTCTATGGGGCAGTTCTGCTCTGTCCTATAGGGTCGCTATGAGTCGGAATCGACTCGACAGCACTGAGTTTGGTTTTTGTAGTTTTTTTTAATCAAAGCTAGGCATGTTTACATTTTGCCCTTCAGAAAGGCCAGTGCTATGGGTTTCATATGCTGACTCACGTGATTAGAATGCCTGTGTCACCACAAATCAGTTCGTATATTGTTTTTTTTTTTTTTTATTAACTTTCATTAAGCTTCAAGTGAACGTTTACAAATCCAATCAGTCTGTCACATATAAGTTTACATACATCTTACTCCGTACTCCCACCTGCTCTTCCCCTTATTGAGTCAGCCCTTTCAGTCTCTCCTTCCGTGACAATTTTGCCAGCTTCCCTCTCTCTCTATCCTTCCATCCCCCCTCCAGACAAGAGCTGCCAACACAATCTCAAGTGTCCACCTGATATAATTAGCTCACTCTTCATCAGCATCTCTCTCCCACCCACTGACCAGTCCCTTTCATGTCTGATGAGTTGTCTTCGGGGATGGTTCCTGTCCTGTGCCAACAGAAGGTCTGGGGAGCATGGCCGCCGGGATTCCTCTAGTCTCAGTCAGACCATTAAGTATGGTCTTTTTATGAGAATTTGGGGTCTGCATCCCACTGATCTCCTGTTCCCTCAGGAGTTCTCTGTTGTGCTTGCTGTCAGGGCAGTCATTGATTGTGGCTGGGCACCAACTAGTTCTTCTGGTCTCAGGATGATGTAGGTCTCTGGTTCATGTGGCCCTTTCTGTCTCTTGGGCTCCTAGTTATGGTGTGACCTTGGTGTTCTTCATTTTCCTTTGCTCCAGGTGGGTTGAGACCAATTGATGCATCTTAGATGGCAGCTTGTTAGCATTTAAGACCCCAGACGCCACATTTCAAAGTGGGATGCAGAATGTTTTCGTAATAGAATTATTTTGCCAATTGACTTAGAAGTCCCTTCAAACCAAGTTCCCCAGACCCCCGCCCCTGCTCCACTGACCTTTGAAGCATTCATTTTATCCCGGAAACTTCTTTGCTTTTGGTCCAGTCCAATTGAGCTGACCTTCCATGTATTGAGTGTTGTCTTTCCCTTCACCCAAAGCAGTTCTTATTTACTGATTAATCAACAAAAAACCGTCTCCCTCCCTCCCTCCCCCCTTCGTAACCACAAAAGTATGTGTTCTTCTCAGTTTTTACTATTTCTCAAGATCTTATAATAGTGCTCTTATACAATATTTGTCCTTTTGCCTCTGACTCATTTCGCTCAGCATAATGCCTTCCAGGTTCCTCCATGTTATGAAATGTTTCACAGATTTGTCACTGTTCTTTATCAATGCGTAGTATTCCATTGTGTGAATATACCACAATTTATTTACCCATTCATCCGTTGATGGACACCTTGGTGGCTTCCAGCTTTTTGCTATTGTAAACAGAGCTGCAATAAACATGGGTGTGCATATATCTGTTTGTGTGAAGGCTCTTGTATCTCTAGGGTATATTCCGAGGAGTGGGATTTCTGGGTTGTATGGTAGTTCTATTTCTAACTGTTTAAGATAACACCAGGTAGATTTCCAAAGTGGTCGTACCATTTTACAATCCCACCAGCAGTGTATGAGAGTTCCAATCTCTCCGCAGCCTCTCCAACATTTATTATTTTGTGTTTTTTGGATTAATGCCAGCCTTGTTGGTGTGAGATGGAATCTCATCGTAGTTTTAATTTGCATTTCTCTAATGGCTAATGATCCAGAGCATTTTCTCATGCATCTGTTGGCTGCCTGAATATCTTCTTTAGTGAAATGTGTGTTCATATCCTTTGCCCACTTCTTGATTGGGTTGTTTGTCTTTTTGTGGTTGAGTTTTGACAGAATCATGTAGATTTTAGAGATCAGGCGCTGGTCGGAGATGTCATAGCTGAATATTCTTTCCCAGTCTGTAGGTGGTCTTTTTACTCTTTTGGTGAAGTCTCTAGATGAGCATAGATGTTTGATTTTTAGGAGCTCCCAGTTATCGGGTTTCTCTTCATCATTTTTGGTAATGTTTTGTATTCTGTTTATACCTTGTATTAGGGCTCCTAGGGTTGTCCCTATTTTTTCTTCCATGATCTTTATCGTTTTAGTGTTTATGTTTAGGTCTTTGATCCACTTGGAGTTAGTTTTTGTGCATGGTGTGAGGTATGGGTCCTGTTTCATTCTTTTGCAAATGGATATCCAGTTATGCCAGCACCATTTGTTAAAAAGACTATCTTTTCCCCAATTTACTGACACCGGTCCTTTGTCAAATATCAGCTGCTTATACGTGGATGGATTTATATCTGGGTTCTCAATTCTGTTCCATTGGTCTATGTGCCTGTTGTTGTACCAATACCAGGCTGTTTTGACTACTGTGGCTGTATAATATAGGTTCTGAAATCAGGTAGAGTGAGGCCTCCCACTTTCTTCTTCTTTTTCAGTAATGCTTTGCGTATCCGAGGCTTCTTTCCCTTCCATATGAAATTGGTGATTTGTTTCTCTATCCCCTTAAAATATGACATTGGAATTTGGATCGGAAGTGCGTTATATGTATAGATGGCTTTTGGTAGAATAGACATTTTTACTATGTTAAGTCTTCCTATCCATGAGCAAGGTATGTTTTTCCACTTAAGTATGTCCTTTTGAATTTCTTGTAGTAGAGCTTTGTAGTTTTCTTTGTATAGGTCTTTTACATCCTTGGTAAGATTTATTCCTGAATATTTTATCTTCTTGGGGGCTACTGTGAATGGTATTGATTTGGTTATTTCCTCTTTGGTGTTCTTTTTGTTGATGTAGAGGAATCCAAGTGATTTTTGTATGTTTATTTTGTAACCTGAGACTGCTAAACTCTTCTTTTAGTTTCAGTAGTTTTCTGGAGGATTCCTTAGGGTTTTCTGTGTATATAATCGTGTCATCTGCAAATAGTGATAACTTTACTTCCTCCTTGCCAATCCGGATACCCTTTATTTCTTTGTCTAGCCTAATTGCCCTGGCTAGGACTTCAAGTACGATGTTGAATAAGAGCGGTGATAAAGGGCATCCTTGTCTGGTTCCCGTTCTCAAGGGAAATGCTTTCAGGTTCTCTCCATTTAGAGTGATATTGGCTGTTGGCTTTGCATAGATGCCCTTTATTATGTTGAGGAATTTTCCTTCAATTCCTATTTTGGTGAGAGTTTTTATCATAAATGGGTGTTGGACTTTGTCAAATGCCTTTTCTGCATCAATTGATAAGATCATGTGGTTTTTGTCTTTTGTTTTATTTATGTGATGGATTACATTAATGGTTTTTCTGATATTAAACCAGCCTTGCATACCTGATATAAATCCCACTTGATCAGGGTGAATTATTTTTTTGATGTGTTGTTGGATTCTATTGGCTAGAATTTTGTTGAGGATTTTTGCATCTATGTTCATGAGGGATATAGGTCTATAATTTTCTTTTTTTGTAATGTCTTTACCTGGTTTTGGTATCAGGGAGATGGTAGCTTCATAGAATGAGTTGGGTAGTATTCCGTCATTTTCTATGCTTTGAAATACCTTCAGTAGTAGTGGTGTTAACTCTTCTCTGAAAGTTTGGTAGAACTCTGCAGTGAAGCCGTCCGGGCCAGGGCTTTTTTTTGTTGGAAGTTTTTTGATTATCGTTTCAGTCTCTTTTTTTGTTATGGCTCTATTTAGTTGTTCTACTTCTGAATGTGTTAGTTTAGGTAGGTAGTGTTTTTCCAAGAATTCATCCATTTCTTCTAGGTTTTCAAATTTGTTAGAGTACAATTTTTCGTAGTAATCTGAAATGATTCTTTTAATTTCGTTTGGTTCTGTTGTGATGTGGTCCTTCTCATTTCTTATTCGGGTTATTTGTTTCCTTTCCTGTATTTCTTTAGTCAGTCTAGCCAATGGTTTATCAATTTTGTTAATTTTTTCAAAGAACCAGCTTTTGGCTTTGTTAATTCTTTCAATTGTTTTTCTGTTCTCTAATTCATTTAGTTCAGCTCTAATTTTTATTATTTGTTTTCTTCTGGTGCCTGATGGGTTCTTTTGTTGCTCACTTTCTATTTGTTCAAGTTATAGGGACAGTTCTCTGCTTTTGGCTCTTTCTTCTTTTTGTATGTGTGCATTTATAGATATAGATTGGCCTCTGAGGACTGCTTTTGCTGTGTCCCAGAGGTTTTGATAGGAAGTATTTTCATTCTCGTTGCATTCTATGAATTTCCTTATTCCCTCCTTGATGTCTTCTATGACCCAGTCTTTTTTCAGGAGGGTATTGTTCATTTTCCAAGTATTTGATTTCTTTTCCCTAGTTTTTCTGTTATTGATTTCTAGTTTCATTGCCTTGTGGTCTGAGAAGATGCTTTGTAATATTTCGATGTTTTGGACTCTGCAAAGGTTTGTTTTATGACCTAATATGTGGTGTATTCTAGAGAATGTTCCATGTGCACTAGAAAAAAAAGTATATTTTGCAGCAGTTGGGTGGAGAGTTCTGTATAAGTCAATGAGGTCAAGTTGGTTGATTGTTGTAAGTAGGTCTTCTGTGTCTCTATTGAGCTTCTTACTGGATGTCCTGTCCTTCTCCGAAAGTGGTGTGTTGAAGTCTCCTACTATAAATGTGGAGGTGTCTATCTCACTTTTCAATTCTGTTAAAATTTGATTTATGTATCTTGCAGCCCTGTCATTGGGTGCATAAATATTTAATATGGTTATGTCTTCCTGATCAATTGTCCCTTTTATCATTATATAGTGTCCTTCTTTATCCTTTGTGGTGGATTTAAGTCTAAAGTCTATTTTGTCAGAAATTAATATTGCTACTCCTCTTCTTTTTTGCTTATTGTTTGCTTGATATACTTTTTTCCATCCTTTGAGATTTAGTTTGTTTGTGTCTCTAAGTCTAAGGTGTGTCTCTTGTAGGCAGCATATAGATGGATCGTGTTTCTTTATCCAGTCCGTGACTCTCTGTCTCTTTATTGGTGCATTTAGTCCACTTACATTTAGCGTAATCATAGATAAATAAGTTTTTAGTGTTGTCATTTTGATGCCTTTTCATGTGTGTTGTTGGCCATTTCATTTTTCCACATACTTTTTTGTGCTGAGACGTTTTTCTTAGTAAATTGTGAGATCCTCATTTTCATAGTGTTTGACTTTATGTTAGTTGAGTCATTACGTTTTTCTTGGCTTTTATCTTGAGTTATGGAGTTGTTATACCTTTTGTGGTTACCTTATTATTTACCCCTATTTTTCTAAGTAAAAACCTAACTTGTATTATTCTATATCGCCTTGTATCACTCTCCATATGGCAGTTCAATGCCTCCCGTATTTAGTCCCTCTTTTTGATTATTGTGATCTTTCACCTATTGACTTCCATGATTCCCTGTTATGTGTATTATTATTATTTATTATTATTTTTTAATTAATCTTAATTTGTTTGTTTTTGTGATTTCCCTATTTGAGTTGATATCAGGACGTTCTGTTTTGTGACCTTGTATTGTGCTGGTATCTAATATTATTGGTTTTCTGACCAAACAATATCCTTTAGTATTTCTTGTAGCTTTGGTTTGGTTTTTGCAAATTCTCTAAACTTGTGTTTATCTGTAAATATCTTAATTTCGCCTTCATATTTCAGAGAGCGTTTTGCTGGATATATGATCCTTGGCTGGCAGTTTTTCTCCTTCAGTGCTCTGTATATGTCGTCCCATTCCCTTCTTGCCTGCATGGTTTCTGTTGAGTAGTCTGAACTTATTGATTCTCCCTTGAAGGAAACCTTTCTTTTCTCCCTGGCTGCTTTTAAAATTTTCTGTTTATCTTTGGTTTTGGCGAGTTTGATGATAATATGTCTTTGTGTTTTTCTTTTTGGATCAGTCTTAAATGGGGTTCGATGAGCATCTTGGATAAATATCCTTTCGTCTTTCATGATGTCAGGGAAGTTTTGTGTCAGGAGTTCTTCAACTATTTTCTCTGTGTTTTCTGTCCCCGCTCCCTGTTCTGGGACTCCAATCACCCGCAAGTTATCCTTCTTGATAGAGTCCCACATGATTCTTAGGGTTTCTTCATTTTTTTTAATTCTTTTATCTGATTTTTTTTCAGCTTTGTTGGTGTTGATTCCCTGGTCCTCCAGATGTCCCAGTCTGCATTCTAATTGCTCGAGTCTGCTCCTCTGACTTTCTATTGCGTTGTCTAATTCTGTAATTTTATTGTTAATCTTTTGGATTTCTACATGCTGTCTCTCTATGGACTCTTGCAACTTATTAATTTTTCCAGTATGTTCTTGAGTAATCTTTTTGAGTTCTTCAACCGTTTGATCGGTGTGCTCCTTGGCTTTTTCTGCAGTTTGCCTTATTTCGTTTCTGATGTCTTGAAGCATTCTGTAAATTAGTTTTTTATATTCTGTATCTGATAATTCCAGGATTGTATCTTCATTTGGGAAAGATTTTGATTCTTTTGTTTGGGGGGTTGGAGAAGCTGTCATGGTCTGCTTCTTTATGTGGTTTGATATGGACTGCTGTCTCCGAGCCATCACTGGGAAACTAGTTTTTCCAGAAAATCCGCTAAAAAAAAATGCAGTCAGATCCCTATCAGAGTTCTCCCTCTGGCTCAGGCTATTCGGATGTTAATGAAGCCGCCTGGGGAGGGTGGGGGAGGGATCAGAGCGATAGGAGAGTAGCACCTCAGAATATAGCCAGAGTTGCTTGTCTTGCTTGGAATGACTATTATATCTGAGATTTCCGCAGGGTGCGTCGCCTATGTGTGCTGGCTGTGTGGAGATTGCCCCTGGGGGGTCTGGCCCGCTGGAGTCACGGTCAGATCCTCCGCTGCCAGCCTGGGGCGGTGCACTCCCGACTCCAAAATCAGTCGCTGCCTCCCGGGGACTTCCCGTCCCGCCTGCCGCGTCGCCGCGCTGCCTCCGCGCACCGGCTGGGCTCCACCCCCGGGGTCAGCTCAGGCGAGCGGAGCAGGTCCCCGAGCCTGTGCCGCGACCATGCGTCCCGGCTGGGACACCACTCTCCCCGCTCCAAGACCTGTCACTGTCTCCCGGGGACTTCTCCCACCGGCTGCGTCGCCACGCCGCCCTCGAGAACCAGCTGGGTCCCCTCCCGGGGTTAGTTCAGGGGGGTGGAGCAGCTCCCCGCGCCCGCGGTCCGCCCAAATCCCAGAGGAACAGCTCCCCGGCTGGGACGCTGCTCTCCCCGCTCCAAGACCAGTCACTGCCTCCCGGGGACTTTTCCCACCAGCTGTGCCGCCACGCCGCCCACACGAACCGGCTGGGCCCCCTCCCGGAATGAGTTCGGGGGCCAGGGCTAGGCCCCTTGTTTGTGCCGACTGCCCCCCTGGGCTCTGCCCCAAATCGGGCGCCGAAGGTCACCTGACTGGTACACTGGCTCCAGGCTCTGAAAACAATCGCTGCCTCCCCGTATTTGTTCGTTCTCCGTCTCTAAATCTGTGTTTGTTGTCCAGGGTTCCTAGATTGTTATGTATGTGATCGATTCACTTGTTTTTCCGAGTCTTTGTTGCAAGACGGATCCGCGGTAGCGTCCACCTAATCCGCCATCTTGGCCCCGCCTCATCCCGTATATTGGTTTTTAAGTATTTAAAATTAGCTTTTCTTTAGTTAAAATTAAGATTGAATATCTTTTTAAATGTTTATTGTACATTTATTTTCTTCCATTTGTGACTTTCCTGCTCATGGTGTTTGCCCAGATTTCTACTGAGATATTTATCCTTTTCTTACAAATTTAAAATATTCTTTATATATTGATTGTTGCTGTTGTTAGGTTAGGTGCCGTTGAGTCAATTCCGACCCTATGTACAACAGAACAAAACACTGCCCAATCTTGTGCCACACTCACAATTGTTACGCTTGAGCCCGTTGTTGCAGACACTGTGTCAATCCATCTCTTTCAGGGTCTTCCTTTTTTTGCTGACCCTCTACTTTACTCAGCATGGTTTCCTTCTCCAGGGACTGATCCCTCCTGATAACATGTCCAAAGTATGTGAGATGTAATCTTGCCACTTTTACTTCCAAGGAGCATTCTGTCTGTACTTCTTCCAAGACAGATTTTTTTATTTTTTTGGTAAAAAACAAAACAAAACAAAACCCAGTGCCATCGAGTCGGTAGTCCATGGTATATTCAATATTCTTTACCAATACCACAATTCAAAGGCATCAATTCCTCTTTGGTCTTCCTTATTCATTGCCCAGTTTTCCCATGCGTATGAGGCGATTGAAAACACCATGGCTTGGGGCAGGTGCACCTTAGTCTCAAGGTGACGTCTTTGCTTTTTTAACACCTTGAAGAAGTTTTTTGCAGATTTGCCCAATGTAACATGTCTTTTGATTTCTTGACTGCTGCTTCCATGGGTGTTGATTTTGAATCCAAGAAAAATGAAATCCTTGACAATTTCGATCTTTTCTCCATTTATCATGATATTGCTTACTGGTCCAGTCATGAGGACTTCTGTTTTCTTTATGTTCAGGTGTAATTCATACCGAAGGCTGTGGTCTTTGATCTTCATCAGTAAGTGCTTCAAGTCCTCTTCACTTTCAGCAAGCAAGGTTGTGTCATCTGCATAACACAGGCTGTTAATGAGTCTTCCTCCAATCCTGATGCCCTGTTCTTCTCTATACAGTCCTACTTCTCGGATTATTTCCTCAGCATACAGATTGAATAGGTATGGTGAAAGGATACAACCCTGACACACATCTTCCTTGACTTTAAACCACGCAGTATCCTCTTATTTTGTCTGAAGGACTACCTCTTGATCGAGGTACAGGTTCCTCATGAGCACAATTAAGTTTTCTAAAATCCCCATTCTTCACAATGGTATTCATAATTTGTTATGATCCGTACAGTGAAATGCCCTAGCATAGTCAACAAAACACAGGTAAACATCTTTCTGATATTCTCTGCATTCAGCCTGGATCCAGCTGACATCAGCAATGATATCCCTGGTTCCAAGTCCTCTTCTGAATCTGGTATGAATTTCTGGCAGTTCCCTGTTGATATACTTCTGCAACTTCTTTTGAAAGTTCTTCAGCAAAATTTTACTTGCTTGTGATATTAATGATATTCAATAATTTCCACATTCTGTTGGATCACCTTTCTTAGGAATAGGCATAAATATGGATTTCCTCCAGTTGACTGACCAGGTAGCTGTCTTCCAAATTCCTTGGCATAGATGAGTGAGCACTTCCAATAATATTTGAATTGACATTCTGTCAATTTCTGGAGCCTTGTTTTTCAACAATGCCTTCAGTGCAGCTTGGACCTCTTTCTTCAGTATTATCAGTTCCTGATCATTGCTACCTTCTGAAGTGGTTCAATGTCAACCAATTCTTTTTGGTCTAGTGACTCTGTGAATTCCTTCCATCTTCTCTTGATGCTTCCTGCATTGTTTAATATTTTCCCTATAAAACCCTTCAATATTTATTGCAACTTGAGGCTTGAATTTTTCTCCAGTTCTCCCAGCTTGAGAAACGCAGAGCATGTTCTTCCCTTTTGGTTTTCTATCTCTAGGTCTTTGTACGTGTCATTATAACGCTTTGTCTTCTTGAGCCACCCTTTGAAATCTTTTGTTCAGCACTTTTACTTAATCATTTCTTCCTTTTGCTTTAGCTGCTCGGTATTCAAGAGCAAGTTTCAGATTCTCTTCTGACATTCATTTTGGTCTTTTCTTCTTTTCCTGTCTTTTTAATGACCTCTTGCTTTCTTCATGTATGATGTCCTTGATGTCATTCCACAACTTGTCTGGTTTTCGGTCATTAGTGTTCAACATGTCAAATCTATTTTTGAGATGGTCTCTAAATTCAGGTGGGATATATTCAAGGTTGTACTTTGGACTTGTTCTAATTTTCTTCAGTTTCAACTTGAACTTGCATATGAGCACTTGATGGTCTGTTCTACAGTTGGCTCCTGGCCTTGTTCTGACTGATGATATTGAGCTTTCCATCATTGTCTCTTTCCACAGATGTAGTCGATTTGATTCCTGTATATTCCATCCGGCGAGGTCCATGTGCGTAGTTGCTGTTTTATGTTGGTGAAAAAAGGTATTTGAAATGAAGAAGTCATTGGTCTTGCAGAAATCAATCATGCCATCTCCAGCATTGTTTCTATCACCAGGGCCATATTTACCAACTATTAACCCTTCATCTACGTTTCCAACTTTCACATTCCAATCACCAGTAATTATCAATGCATCCTGATGGCATGTTTGATCAATTTCAAACTGTAGAAGTTGGTAAAAATCTTTAGTTTCTTCATTTTTGGCCTTAGTGGTCAGTGTGTAAATATGAATAATAGTCATATTAACTGGTCTTCCTTGTAGGCATGTGGATATTATCCTATCATTGACAGCATTGTACTTCAGGATAGATCTTGAAATGTTCTTTTTGACGATGAATGCAATGCCATTCCTCTTCAAGTTGTCTTTCTTGGCTTAGCGGACCATATGTTTATCCAATTCAAAATGGCTAATACCAGTCCATTTCAGCTCACTAATGCCTAGGGTATGTATGTTTATGTGTTCCATTTCATTTTTGATCATTTCCAGTTTTCCTAGATTCATATTTTGTACATTCCACATTGCAATTATTAATGGATGGCTGCAGCTGTTTCTTCTCATTTTGAGTCATGCCACATCAGCAAATGAAGGCCCCGAAAGCTTGATTCCATTCAGGTCATTAAGGTTGACTCTACTTTGAGGGGGCAGCTCTTCCCCAGTTGTGTTTTGAGTGCCTTCCAACCTGAGGGGCTCATCTTCTGGCACTACATCAGACAATGTTCCACTGCTCTTCGTAAGGTTTTCACTGGCTAATTCTTTTCAGAAGTAGACTGCCAGGTCCTTCTTCCTAGTCTATCTTAGTCTGGAAGCTCAGCTGAAACCCATCTACCATGGGTGACCCTGTTGGTATTTGAAAACTGGTGGCATAGCTTCTAGCCTCATAGCAAAATGCAAGCCCCCACAAAATGACAAAACTGACAGATGTGTGGGGGATGTATTGATTATATTACATTTTTATTTGTGATATATGTCATGTTGTTTCCCCCATTTCATGTATGTCTTATGTTTCTCTTTTCTTTCTTTTTTTTTACACAGAACTTTAAATCTATAGAATTTAACTAAGGAAAGTTTTCCCAGGGAACCCCTGTTCATTGAATTTACAGAAACTAAATCTGAAACTATGAAATGTGGGAGTGCCTACCTAGGTTGAATAAATGTGTTCAATATTTTGTAGTTGAAAGCAGATGAATTTCTAAAAGTATTTAGCCATCATTTAAAGTTTGAACCGGAATGTTTTTCCCGATACTGTGTTTGTACTATGGAGCCCTGGTGGGGTAGCGGTTAAGAGCTCAGCTGTTAACCAAAAAGTCAACAGCTCAAATCTACCAGCCACTCGTTGGAAACCCTATGAAGCAGTTCTACTCTGTCTTATAGGGTTGCTGTGAGTCGGAATTGACTTGACAGCAACAAGGTTGGGTTTGGTATAAGACTTTATGAACATGTGATAAAAGGGAGGATATTCTTTTAGTATACTTTTTTAAAAATAATTTTTATTGTGCTTTAAGTGAAAGTTTACAAATCAAGTCAGTCTCTGACACAAAAACCCATATACACCTTGCTAAATCTCCCAATTACTCTCCCCCTAATGATACAGCCTGCTCTCTCCCTCCACTTCTTTTAGTATACTTTTTAAATCTGTTTATAATTTAGTAGATGTATATCTTTACGTTTAAGGTGCTTGTGAAGGGTAATACTTATGGGAAAACACATACACAGAGGTTAAACAACTTAGTAGTTTGTATATATTTCCATATATTCACACATATATATTACAGCTCAATATTGTCACAGAATATAGGAACTGATTGAAGAAAAATGACATTGTTCTAATGTGATTAAAAGGAGCCCTGGTAGTGCAGTGGTTAAAGCACTCAGCTGCGAACCAAAAGGTTGATGGTTCAAACCTACCACTCACTCCAAGAGAGAAAGTTGTGGCAATCTGCTTCTGTAAAGATTACAGTCTTGGAAGCCTTATAGGGCAGTTCTACTCTGTCCTATATAGTCGCTATGATTTGCAATTGATGCGATAGCAGTGGGTTTGGTTTTGGGTAACGTCGTGGTTAATGTAGGAGCGCTGGCGGAGCAATGGTTAAGCTCTTGGCTGCTAATTGGAAGGTCGGAAATTCTAACCCACCAGACGCTGTTGGGGACAAAAGACCTGGTGATCTGCTCCTGTACAGGTTACAGCCTAGGAAACCCTAAGGGGTAGTTCTACTCTGTCCTACAGAGTTGCTATGAGTCTGAATCTAATCCAGGGCATGCAACAAAAATAACAATGTAGTTAATGGAAACAGAAGTTTGTTACAAACCAGTTACTACTAGCAGAACTCAGATTTGGACTTTTTTTTTTTAAGTGCCATGAATGCAACCTTTTTATTTTGGAAACTGAAAGGTAGTAGGAGGGACAGTAATTCAGCTGTGGGCCAGTATTAGGGGATTGGGTGAACGCTTGCCAAATACCATTTTAAAAGCACATGCTTGCAAAGCAAATAGGGATCTTGTTGCATAGTTGAGCTTCATGTGTTCAGTCACATTTCCTCTGAAGAAATCATGTAGTGAGATGCCACCCGCAATTCAAGTTGGTTGAAGGTTACCAATGGATTCTAATGAAAATGTAAAACCCCTGGGCCCAATTCTCCCTACGTGGCTCTGTGTGTGTAAAGGGGTGAACTAAATAGAGATAATTAAGTACAGACCTGGAACTTTTGAAAAAGTTTTGAACTGGGAATTAACTCAGATGCACTAAGAGTTGTTTTAAGTTCTTTTTGCCCTTGTCTTATAAACATAGCCTATTTTAGTAACCTTGACTGCCTTGCAAAGTGGACTGGTCGGCATAGCATCTCCCTGTGAGGTAGGTTCCTAAGCATTCAATCAAACATGAGACTAGGAGATAGGGGTAATAGTATGTTTAATATTGAATTATTACTTTATATAGACTCTTTAAAAGAAAGAGGGTTTTTACACTCACATTTCTGATCCAGTTGGGGGCCATATTTTTATTGCCGCATGGACTTTCAGAGACTCCAAGCTCATTTTGATTGCTGGTGCAAGGGTACAATATATTCTAGTAATTTGGCATTTGTTTATTATTATTGTCACCGAATCTGCACATTTGAAATTTATTTATACTTAATGAATACTGCTGTATGTGAGTGGGCCTATTAGATGGCAGTAGGATACCCCAGACCCCAGTGTCAGCTAGAAGTTGAGAAACGGTTTCTTGTGTTTAATTTGTCTTTTTCTTTTTGGTAAATTTTATAGTTTTTTTTTTGCAAATCCCTTTAGCATTCTAAGATGTAATTCTCTTGAGGGTATATGCAAGACAATAGCAACTGGTAAAACGTAAAATATGTTTTTTTTATCTTTACTAAAAACAAATTTTCTTGAACAACCTTTACTAGAAATCAGAATAATAGGAATCTTTTTTTACTTTACCCCAATTTTATGTTTTCAAAATTTAAAAATAAATTCTGGTCTGTCAGGCAACAGGATCTGAATTTAAAGAATTTGAAGAAGGCAATGATTCTGTATCAACAACCCCTTTAGTGGATGTGAAATTAGAAACATTAGGTTTTCAATGATATCTAGTGAAATTGCACAGAGAAAGCTATGCACTTGGTTATTATTATGTTTAAATTGGGCCTTAGAGGGCTTTTGTGAGGATTTAGTGAAGTCATACACAATGTTTCTAGCTTATTGCCCAGTAGCATCTAGCAGAGGCTCCAGAAATGTTACTCTGTTACGTGAATAACCTGGACTTCCCTGATACTGGCACCCCCAAGGATTGTTATCCCCATTCTATAGATGAAGAAACAGGCTTTAGAGACATGAAAAATCTTTTTCAATTCACGTAGCTAGTAAGTGATACAGCTGGGATTCAAACCCAGGCTCATCAATGCATTGAGTTTAGCCACTATGATACTCAGTAATGTTCCCAAACTTTGGTGACTTTTCCTCTAGATGTATATATGAAATTATCTTAGGTGGAACACAAACATATCTTTTAAATTTATATATATATATGCATATGTGTATTGTATTTATTTTTACCAGCCTCACCATCCATTTTATTTCTGTGTTTTGTTTCAGTGGCACAGTATTAGGAAAATATTTATTCACAAAGAAAAGTAGTTGTCTTACAAATAGAATAAAGTATTTGCAGGTCCTTGAAGCCTCTTAAAAACTATTATTTTATTTTCTAAATGGTAGCTTTTGTGAGATATAATTCACATACTACAAAATATGTCCTTTTGGGGTGTACAGTTCAGCGATTATTAGTATATTCACAAAGGTGTACATTGATTACTACTGTCTAATGCCAGAACATTTTTGTCACCTCAGAAAGAAACCCCATGCCCTTTAGCAGTCCCTCTCCCTTTCCTCCTCCCTATCCCCTGACAGCCTCTTAATCTCTTTTCTGTCTCTGTGAATTTGCCTGCTCTGAACATTTCATATAAATGGAATCGTGTAATATGTGGTCGTTTGTGTCCAGCTCCTTTCACTTAGCATAACGTTTTCAAGGTTCCTTTGTGTTGTAGCATGTGTCAATAGTTCATTCCTGTTTATGGCTGAATAACATTCCACTGTATGAATATACCACAGTTTGTTTATCCATTCATCAGTTGAGGGAATTTGGGTTTTTTTGGGGGAGAGGGCTATTATAAATCATGGGTTTATGAACATTCATATACAAGTTTTTGTGTGGACATGTGTTTTTAAAATTTCTTGGGTTGATTTCTTGGGGTGGAATTTCTTGTTCATGTGGTAACTCCATTTTTTTTTTTTTTTGAAGTTTTTGAGAAACTATCAAACTGCTTCCCAAAGTGGCTGCACCATTTTACATTCCCTACAGCAACATATGTTTCACTGCTATTCATAAGGCTTTCTTCACTGGCCAATTCTTTCAGAAGTAGACCGCCGTGGATTGGCTTTTTCTATAGGAGGTCAATGTTTAACTAATATGGTGAACAGCTGAGTGAGTATCATTGTGGCCTTGAATCCTCCTGTTCACCCCGGGCTTGTATGACAGGTGCTGAAGAAATGGAGAATTTTCTCGGGTTGTGGATGGCCTCATAACATAAGCGCAGGCAAGCCACTGCTGATATACTACCACAAAAAAAGCCCAAGCTGTCTGCCAGCACTATCCACCACTAAACCTGTTGGTGCTTGCAGAAAAGTGTGAATGACACCCATCTCTTTTTTCCTGGTCTTGGATTTTTGCTTCTCTCTCTTTTAAATATAATTTTCTTATTAATTGGTGGGGGCTAGCCTTCAATTTTTCCTTCCTTTGGCCATGACAGAAAGACATGTACTTAATGACAAAAAGTGAAGGTATTTCATGGAATTTGGCCTGGATATTGTTCCCATGGAAGATCATGGTTGCAGTCAATAGTAGCCACTTGATCTTTTGAGAAGTGAAACATTGTAAACAACTCCCTTCTCTTATCTAGTCCATTCTCTCACATTCGGGTGTTAGAATTTAAACACTCATAATTACATGGTAAAATAAAGGGGATAGGTCTACATTTGATCAAACATAAAGAAGTTACTTGAGTAAACCTCTGGAAACCCTGGTGACATAGTGGTTAAGTGCTATGGCTGTTAACCAAGAGGTTGGCAGTTCAAATCCACAAGGCGCTCCTTGGAAACTCTACGGGGCAGTTCTACTCTGTCCTATAGGGTCGCTATGAGTTAGAATTGACTCGACGGCAGTAGGTTTGGTTTTTTGGTTTGAGTAAAGCAAGAAAGTTAATGAAGAAAAATATTTCACTGAAATGAAAAAATAAAACCAGTTTAATTTTCATTTACAGAATTATGAGCAGTGTAATGTTCTCTGCTCAGCAGTGCCACTGTTTTATGCATCTCTACAGTTAATAACTTATTCTAGGTATTAAATCTGTCACATTCCTATTACTTGGGCCAGCAATGAAGAATTTACAGCAGGAGACCCAGGTCTGACCCAGCAATTTGAAAACATAACACAGATATGAATCCAATTATTCTCCATCTAAATGCTGACACTTATGCCCCGCATCAATAGGTGACATCTGAACTAGTCATATTTAATATCTGACTCATAACAGACAATTCAGAAATTAAAACGAAAGGATTATTTCACACCCACTTTCAGAACAGAGTTCATAAAAGAAAAGAAAGTGTGTCAGCCTGCTCCATGTAATTTAGATACCGACATAAAACATATTTCAAAAAGTTGAATAAAGAACAGAGTATGTGCCCCCCACCCCCTGGTGTGCTGATCTTTTCTCCTTTCCTGACTACACTCACCCTGAAATAGAAAGAGTTGCTTGTACAAGTTCATAAAACAAAACCAATCACTTCTGCAGCAGGAATGTATTAGTGGCTTGCTGCTCAGTCTAAGGGTTCCTGCCAAATGCTCCGATCATTTCTGTTTTTATTCTTTGTAAAATCAGCAACTGGAGCTGCTTAAAATGTTTCCCATATAAAAATGTAACTGGATCAACCAGTGGCTTTGTGAAGGGGAGTATGGGAGTAAGAGGGGAAATTCCTTTAAAAAAAAAAATTGAAAATTCAGGGATTATGGCATACATAAATATTAATTTTAGTATGTGTAAAATGAGATACTGTATTTTATCTTTCTACAATGGAAAGAAAGGAAGACATAGGATAGGAGCTGCTGAAGAGTGATAAACAGTTTGTGAATTAGTGCTTCAACCAAGGAGTATAGGAGCCCGTTACTTGTCTTTAGTGTTGTGTCTTAGTCATCTAGGACTGCTATAACAGAAATACCACAAGTGGATGGTTTTAACAATGAGAAATTTCACAGTAAAGGAGGCTAAAAGCCCAAATTCAAGGTGTCAGCTCCAAGGGAAGGCTTTCTCTTTCTGCTGGCTCTGGTGGAAGGTCCTTTTCCTCAATCCTCCCATGGTTGAGAAGCTTCTCAGGCACAGGGGCCCCGGGTCCAAAGGACATGCTCTGCTCCTGATGCTGCTTTCTTGGTGGTATGAAGTCCCCCTGCCCCCTGCTTGATTCTATCTTTTATATCTCAAGAGATTGCCTCAAGGCACAATCCTAACCTGTAGGTTGAGTCCTGCCTCACTAACACAACTGCCACCCATACTCCCTCATTAACATCATAGAGGCAGGATTTACAACATATAGGAAAATCGCACAACACCAGGAATCATGGCCGAGCCAAACTGATACACACATTTTTTGGGGGGGACAGAATTCAATCCATGACATGTTGAATGCTGAGGCTGCGTTGGGCTGAGTTGCAGCTTGACTTCCCCTTCTGCCTATTCCTGTTTCAACTCTCCTCCCTTCCCAGGGGTTGATCCCAAGAGCTTTAAATAGACACCCTGCTTGCCAAACTCTGTCTCAGAGTCTTTTCTGGGGAATCCAATCTGAGACAACTATGATAAAAACTACAGAATACCATAGGAAGTTAATTTAGTAAGCTTTCATGTTATATTGTTTAAAGTTTTTGTTTTGCATTTATGAACCATGCTAAATATTAATTGTCCAGTGGATTAAGGAATTCAATATCGCAGGAAAACAAACAAAAACAAACAACATAAAAAAAACTCTTTTTTCCCCCAGAACATCTGTATAAAATCCTAAGTTCTTAAATTATATAAAAAAGAATGCAGGTGGTTGAATTAATTAAGTGATAATTAAACAAGTATAAAACTGTGTTGTTGGCACAAATCCTTATTATTTCTAATTGGTTGTAGTGAATATTTTCAAGCATTTTTGCCACTTAGGATTTCAACCTTTTTTATATTTTGGAAAAGTTTTACTGTTTAAATAAGGGGGCAAAAGTTATTTATACAGGAGTTAAAAATGCTAAATGCTCATTTTCCATTTTCCCTCGCAGCTAGAGACAGACAGGCATGTACCTTAGGCTTGACCAATCATACGTGCCCCTGCTATATTTTGCCCCAGGAGCTAAAAGGTAAGAGGGAAAAGAAAGAAGCTCTCTCTCTTTCTTTACCATGATTATTGCTGGATGGTCCACTTCTGGATGCAGAGGTGGCCACTCTAAGGCCTGATGGGACAGAGGACATTTCCTTATCGGGTCAGCTCTGTAGCATGTTTTGTGCATGCTTGAACCTGGCTGATCAGTCCTAATGATTCTGTGAGCTACCCCATACCCATTGCCTGTCCAGTTGATCCTGACTCATAGGGATCCTATATGACAGGGTAGAAGCACCCCACAGGGTTTCCAAGGTTGTAAATCTTTAGCAAGCAGACTGCCACATCTTTCTCCCTGGGATCAGCTGGTAAGCTCCTCTGACCTTTCTGTTAGCAGGTGAGTGTTTAACCACTGTGCCACCATGGCTCCTTTAATTGCATATAGAGTATTATAAAAGAAGAAAGCCTAAAAATCAATGAATTAAGAATAAGAATACACCTCAAGAAGACAGAAAAATTATAGTAAGTTAAACTCAAAGACAGTAAAAGAAAAGGAATAAGAAAATTAAAAGCATAAATTAAGGAGTCATCCAATAACTTCTTCCTATCTTTGCTATCTTTAAAATGTTATTTGACGCATGCAAAAGGTTATATATAGCGTACATATGTATTAATATAATGAATACCCATGAAACCACCGTTCAATGCAAGAGCTAGAACATAACCAAAAAGAACAGGCTGTCTTTAGAAGAGTGGCAATCAGAATGACAGCAGACTTTTCAACAACAATAATGGAAGAAAAAAAATGTACTCCCAGGAAAACTATCTCTCAAGAGAATGAGAAAATAAAGATTTTTTTTTTTAAATAAACAAGTGGACTAGCTGAAAGACCTTCTAGAGGATATACTTCAAGATAATGACTCCAGAATGATAGTTTGAGATGCAGGAAGAGATTGTTTTTTAAAATGGTAAACACATTTATAAATCCAAACATTGTCTGTATGAAATAATTCACTGGAGAGCAGTAGTATATAATTTAGAGTTAAAATACTAGAGAACATTCACACAATCACAAAAACATTGTTAGAATTTTATAAAAATATAATCTCTGTAATTACAGAGGAATAACTGTATTTCCTCCCATTGCAGAGAACTAAGCTAAAACTTTAAATTGAATTTCTGTAAATAGAAATTTGCTCTCAAGAAAAGTATCTCCTTCACCTGGCTGCTGGGTTGCTTTTCTTTTTTATTTTTTAAAGTAGTAAGTTAATGATAAATATAACCAGATTTGATAATAATTGCATCTTTGGTTAATAGGATCATAACCATTTATCTTTCAGTGATCTTGTCCTCCTTGAAGTATTAGTCTTTATGCAATTATGAACCATATTAATAGGAAAGTCCATTGTATTTGGCTTTATTTTTCTGTGGACTTTCACCACCTTTTACTAACATTACATTCAAACATTATATTTGATTAAAAATGCCAAATTCTAGGATTTATGAAAAGTGGTTACAGAAAATGAAGAAGAAATATGGAGGTGCCTTGACTTAAAATTAATTGAGTCAATATTTATTGAGCAGCCACTTCATACAGGAGTGGTGCTATGAGTTACAGCGGTGAGTAGAGAGATGGCCCCTACGTTCTTGGAGCTTACAGTTTATTGGGAGTGGGGGAGGATGAAACATTAATAAAATATTACACAGGTGAAAAATTTAAACCGTGTTAACTACAATGGGAAAGATACATGGTGCTATAAGTATATGTGATAGGTCAACTTGATCTAGTCAGGGAGGCTAGGAAAAGCTTACAACTGAGTAGGGAGGAAGTAACAAGTGAGCAGAGAGCAGAAGAATGAATGAATAGGAGCTTACCAAATGAAGAGAGATGGTGAGAGCATGCCGGGCACAGAAGCCACTGATGAATAGAACATTTCTCAAATAAGGAATTGAAAGGACTTAATTTTTTTTTTTTTTTAATTTTAAAAGTGTCTGGAGCCAAGAGAGGTGAGATGAGGTTGGAGAGGTAGTCAGGAGCAAGCCATGCTAAGGAGTTTTGAATTTATCTTAACAGCAATAGGAAGTCATTCAGATGTTTAAATCACCCTAACGTGTGTGAAGAGGTCTGCAAGTGGCACAAATGGCCTACACTCAACTACTAACCTAAAGGCTGGTGGTTCAAACCCACCAAGCAGTGCAGCAGAATAAAGGCCTAGTGATTTGCTTTCATAAATGATTACAGCCAAGAAAACCCTATGGAGCAGTTCTACTCTGTAATACATGGGGTCGCCATGAGTCAGAATTAACTCAACTGCAAAGGGTTTGGTTTTTTCAAGTGTGTGCGAATAACATTTTCATTTAAAAAAAGCATGGGGAATAGATTGGTAGGCAACCACCACCAACAAGAAAAAAATGCTGACTCTTAAACTATTAAGCTGCTTTCTAATCACTTAAGAATTTTTATTTTATACTTTTTGAGAGGGCTTTTAGACTTATTATATGCTCTTAGAGCTCTTTAGCGCCTTTAGCATTGACAGTTTAATTCTCAGGCGTGTTAAAGGACCCTCTGCCTTTGTCAGCGTTTCTTATTTGACTAGGCTTGGTTTTGTATTTTTGTCATTTGAGTCTGATGATACCATCACACCCACTTCTCACTGCATTAAATTTTTTTTTTTTTATATATTCTCAGGGATTTGTTAATTTCTCCAGTCTCATCTTACATACATTACTTACCATGTTATGGTCCTTTTGTACTTATCTCAGGAATGAAATGAAACACGGTTTTATGCACTCTTGGCAATCATTCTTCCTTAGAGCCTATATTCTCAAGTGGTCACTATTGATTAGTGCATCATTTTTTGCTGCACTGATATTAAATATATATCCCAGTGCTCTGTTTTTGGGCTGTTCCCCATCTACAATAACTTTTTCTACTTGACTTGCTTCCTACTTTTTAAAAAAAAAACTTTGGTGTTATTGAGAATATATATACACAGCAAAATATATACCAATTCAACAGTTTTGACATGTACAATTCAGTGACATTGATTATGTTCTTTGAGTTGTGCCACGATCATTCTCACCCTCCTCTTCTGAGTTGTTCCTTCTCCTTTAACATAAACTCACTGCCCCTAAGGTTCATGCCTAATCTTTCAAGTTATTGCTGTCGATATAGTTAGATCTTGAAAGAGCACAATGCTTAAGACAAACATTCTTTACTAGTTGTGTGGATTGTATTGTGTCCTCCAAAAATGTGTGTCAACTTGGCTAGACCATGATTCCCAGTATTGTGTGATTGTCCACAATTTTGTCATCTGATGTGATTTTCCTAAGCCAAAAAACCAAACCCATTGCCCTCTAGTCGATTCCGACTCATAGCAAGCCTATAGGACAGAGTAGAACTGCTCCATCGGGTTTCCAAGGAGCACGTGGTGGATTTGAACTGCCAACCTTTTGGTTGGCAGCTTAACTCTTAACCACTGTGCCACCAAGGCTTCCTACGTGTTGTAAATCCTGCCTCTATGATGTTAGTGAGCAGGATTAGAGGCAGTCATGTTACCGAGGCAGGACTCAATCTGCAAGATTAGATTGTGTTTTAAATAAATCTATTTTGAGACAAGAAAGAAGCAAGCAGAGAGACATGGAGACTTCATTATCACCAAGCAAGAAGAGCCAGGAGTGTGCATCCTTTGGACTTGGGGTTCCTGTGCCGAAAAGCTCCTAGACCAGGGGAAGATTGATGACAAGGACCTTCCTCTGGAGCCGACAGAAAGCGAAAGTATGCCCCTGGAGCTGGCACCCTGAATTTGGACTTCTAGCCTCCTAGATTGTGAGAGAATAAATTTCTCTTTGTTAAAGCCATCCACTTGTGGTGTTTCTGTTGTAAGAGCACTAGATAACTAAGATACTAGTTAAGCTAAACTGCCATTTGGTTTTAAGAAGGCTTTAGGGGATATTTTTGGTTTAGGGTTTAAAGATCATCTCAAAACAACTGTTTCAGAGGTTCTTCCAGCCTCCATGACTCCAGAAAGTCTGGAGTCCATGAGGATTTGAAATCCTGTTCTGCATTCCCCCCTTTTGATCTGGATTCTTCTACAGAATCTTTGATCAACATGTGCAGTAATGGTAGCTGGGCACCATCCAGTTCTTATGATCTCACGACAAAGGAGGCAGTTGTTCCTGGAGAAAATTAGCCATACATTCCATATCCTCCTCCTATTCCTGACTCTTCTTCTCCTTCTGTTGCTCCAGGTGAGTAGAGACTAATTGTTGTGCCTTAGATATAATAACTTCTTGCTTCAATATTGAATCATAGGATAAACTTTTTGAAGACATTTTAAAGTAACTTAGAAAGTTTCAACAGTGTACATAACTCATTTAAAGTACTGATATGTGAACAGCAATGATCAAGTTTGCTCAAGTACAGGTAATGACCACTACATCATGGTTGCCAACTGGCCAAGAGGGATTTTAAGATGCCACTGATTCTAAGACATAATTCCAAATATGTAAAACTGTAAAAAATGTGGATTTTTGAATCAGCGAAATGGTAGTTCATGTAAGGGCCTTAATGAATCAGCAGTGATGATCAAGAAGAGAGGTCAGGTCTTGGTCCCATCATGGTTTTTACATGTTTATTGTAGCAACTTGATTCCCAAAATCAATATTCTAGAGTGATGAGCCAAATTCAATAGGAATAAATGTCATAGGAGTAAACATAAGATCCTGTGCTTAGACTTAAACAAAACAAAATACCTCTAAAAGTGTAAGAGCAGAACTGACTCATCAAGCATTTGTATGAATACGGTGTTGTTAAAAATTGACTGTAAGCTAAACAATGTGAGGAGACTGCAAAAAAAAAATCTGTCTATCTACAGAGGAGTTGCATTTTACTTGGCTATCAAAAGTCACAAAAAAGACAAAATTCTCAGAGTTAAAGGTACCTTAAAAATATAAATTTTTTATGTAAAGGACAATAATGTATTTAGGAGTGGGGCTAAACAAACAAACAAAAACACATCTTTAACCTCTCAAATCACAATTAGCTCTCAAGTGTTACAGGTGTGTTACAGGCAATGCCTGGGAAATGTCCTATTGCCTGGAATGTCATTGGGCTGGCTGGAGTTTCAGCAGCTGTTTTGGAATGTGAGGTTTAAAACTCATGTCAAATATGGCAGAATGATAAGATAGATTGAATCTAGCCCTCTTATGATCATGGATCCACAATTTCAGCCCTTGATAACTTACCATCAAATCGTGTTTATGTGAGAGCAAAACGAATTTCTATTTTGTTCAAGACATTGTCGCTTTTGGTTTTGTTATTTACAGCTGAACCTAATGCCAGTTAATATAAAAAGATAAACTGATGGTGGTCCTGAATGTGTTAAAATTTGGTATGTAACATTTGTATGCCAAGAAATGTGGAGACAGCTTCCTGGCCAACTGACTGGAAGAGATCCATATTTATGCCTATTCCCAAGAAAGGTGATCCAACCGAATGTGGAAATTATAGAACAATATCATTACTATCACACAAAAGCAAAATTTTGCTGAAGATCATTCAAAGACAGCTACAGCAGTATATCGACAGGGAACTGCCAGAAATTCAGGCTGGTTTCAGAAGAGGATGTGGAACCAGGCATATCATTGCTGATGTCAGATGGACCCTGGCTAAAAGCAGAGAATACCAGAAGGATGTTTACCTGTGTTTTATTGACTATGCAAAGGCATTCGACTGTGTGGATCATAACAAACTATGGATAACACTGCGAAGAATGGGAATTCCAGAACACTTAACTGTGCTCATGAGGAGCATTTACATAGATCGAGAGGCAGTTGTTCGGACAGAACAAGGGGATAGTGATTGGTTTAAAGTTAGGAAAGGTGTCCGTCAGGGTTGTATTCTTTCACCATACCTCTTTAATCTGTATGCTGAACAAATAATACGAAAAGCTGGACTATATGAAGAAGAACAGGGCATCAGGATTGGAGGAAGACTCATTAACAACCTATGTTATGCAGATGACACAACCTTGCTTGCTGAAAGTGAAGAGGACTTGAAGCACTTGCTGATGACCACAGCCTTCAGTATGGATTACACCTCAACATAAAGAAAACAAAAATCCTCACAACTGGACCAATGAGCAACATCATTATAAATGGAGAAAAGATTAAAGTTATTAAGGATTTCATTTTACTTGAATCCACAATCAACAGCCATGGAAGCAGCAGTCAAGAAATCAAAAGATGCATTGCATTGGGCAAATCTGCTGCAAAGGACCTCTTCAAAGTGTTGAAGAACAAAGATGTCATCCTGAAGACTAAGATGCGCCTGACCTAAGCCATGGTATTTTCAATCACATCATGTGCATGTGAAAGCTGGACAATGAATAAGGAAGACCGAAGAAGAGTTGGCGCCTTTGAATTGTGGTGTTGGCGAAGAATATTGAATATACCATGGACTGCCAAAAGAATGAACAAATCTGTCTTGGAAGAAGTGCAGCCAGAATGCTCCTTAGAGGCAAAGGTGGCGAGACTACGTCTTACATACTTTGGACATGCTGTCAGGAGGGATCAGTCCCTGGAGAAGGACATCATGCTTGGCAGAGTACAGGGTCAGCAGAACAGAAGAAGACCCTCAACGAGGTGGATTGACACAGTGGCTGCAGCAATGACCTCAAGCATAACAATGATTGTAACGATGGCGCAGGACCGGGCAGTGTTTTGTTCTGTTGTGCAGAGGGTCACTGTGAGTTGGAACCGACTCGACGGCACCTAATAACAACAAAATTTGTAAGTGCTTCCATTGTTACTTATTTAAGATTTTCAAGTAAAACTAATATCTAAAATAGTGGTTCTAAAAAAAAAAAAATTGTTAAGTTTGTGACCCAGCAAGAGAGCTCAGAATCACATTTCTCACCTCATCTTTACTCTAAGTGCCCACCTACACTAAGTGATAGGGTGGGCAGTATCTCTTTTTACTTGTTTTTGTTGAAGTGTGTGATTGAATTAGTGTTGTTAAATGCTTATATGATATAGCTCCATTGTAATCCTAGGCTTATAATATAAGCATAAATTGTACCTGGTGGGTGAGTGTCCTACACTCCCCTATGCCATTCACTCTACATCTGGGATATCCTGTCCAATCCTGTGTGACACAGTTACAAAGGGTTGTTGATAAATGTTGAGAATTACAGCTGCTAACCGAAAGGTCAGCAGCTTGAATCCACCAGCTATTCCTTGGAAACCCTGTGGGGCAGTTAGTTCTACTCTGTCCTATAAGGTTGCTATGAGTAGGAATTAACTTAATGACAATGGGTTTGGCTTGGTTTTGGGCTTATTAACAAGCAATTTGGAAACCCTGGTGGTGTTGTGGTTAAGAGCTATGGCTGCTAACCAAGTGGTCAGCAGTTCAAATCCACCAGGCGCTCCTTGGCAGTTCTACTCTGTCCTCTAGGGTTGCTATGAGTCGGAATCGACTCAATGGCAGTGGGTTTTTTTTTTAAACAAGGAATTGTTCTAAGGACATAACACCTCGTTATATTAAGAAGAGAGTACTTAGGTTGGAAAAGGCAACTTGAAAGCTGTCGTCAAGTATCTGAAGGACTGTCATTTAAAAGATGGACTAAATTTAAGATGGGTCCCCAGACCCATAATAAATTCTTCACATGTGGTCAACTACTGTGGAGCTCAGTGGAAAGATAACCTATTGCTGTTGAGTCGATTCCAACTCATAGCTACCCTGTAGGACAGAGTAGAAATGCTCATAGGGTTTTTTAGTCTGTAAAAAAAAAAAAAAAAAAAATTTTTTTTTAAACTTTATGGAAGCAGGCTGCCATCTCTTTTTCAGTGGGAAGATAACCTCTCTTTTACTTGGGCACTGGAAAAGTAACCAAAGATCACAGTCGCTTTCTTGGTACAGACATTACATGATTGGCTCATGTTATGTTTTCCATCAACAAAAAGCCTGAATCTTTTCCACAAGATCTGTGTTTGAGACAGATTTGCCTAAATCTGTGCACGTGAAGTCACATTTTGAACCTTGGTGGAGAACTTGACATTTCTACCTATGAAATCAAGTTTTGCTCTTCGATTACAGTTTACTGAAAGTTTTACTTATTTATTTATTTATTTTGTAATCCTAATTGCCTGAATTTGCTGTCCTTACTAGCTACTGCTCATCCACAAACAAGGCATGATTGTCCTATACTTTTCATCCAAGATGTTAAAGGAAAATGTTGGGCAAGATGGGACTGAGTGCAAAGTAGTGAAGCATTCCAGTGGGAATCCCTCTGGTTTGATGTCAATCCAAAAATTAATGTTGTTTTCCATTTGTTCATTAAAGTATCAAGAAGTTAAGATATAGCATTATTGTAGCTTTTCCTTAAAAATATTCTAACAGCACGACTTAAAAAAAAAAAAAAAGAATATTACCCTTGTTACAAATTATTCTTAGTACACTCCTGGTGGCTAATTGTAATAGTTTCATAAATGCTTCTGAATTATATTGAAATCCTTTCAATAGTTTTTTGTTGTTGGGAGTCAGTGACAAATAAGTTGGTTTTACAGAATTTTAATTTCTAGAATATATCTTTATTTTCTTTTTGAAAATTGATGAATTTTTCCTTTTCTCACTCTTCTGGCATCTGTCCCATTTTCTGTGATTCTTCAAAAATCCCCAACAGACTTCGCATGAATGTACCTGCAGGTTCTTTCAGTTACAGCAGCTGTGATTTGTCCGAGGTTAGGCACCTAGACTTAATCAAAACAGCTTAATTGTTACAGTGATCATACATGGGGGTTAATTTGTAGAGGGAGTTTGTAGAATGAAAATTGAGTAGAGCCAAAAGTATTCTTGAAAACTCGTAAATTGTCCATGCAAAAGAGTATATGTGATTGTAGTACACAATTTTGTGTGCATATCATGTGAGTATATATATAATGCACACAGTAATATGTATGTGAAAGAGTGTCTATGAAACAAATACACTGCATACAGTATGAGGATGCATAGAGCTGAGCCTCACCGACGGGGCAATAGACTCAAGGGTTTTATGTAGGCAAACTGCAGGGTTTGAAGTGAATTCAACGAATGAATGTGGGCAAATTGCCCACTCTTAATTTTTCTCTGTCTGACTTTGAGTTTCTACAGTTGCAGTCCCATAAATAAAATACCTCTTAATGCCATTCCAAAATAACTTGTTCTCTATTTGGGGCTTTATTTCTTCCTTAAGCCTGCTTTACTCTGTTCTGATGGAGCAGGGTGTACAATAAATCTCAAAGGGTAGAAAGTCGGAATATTTGGTAACCTTGAATCAAAAAAGAATCCTGCCTGCCACATGTGGCAGATTTTGCTTCCCATTGCATTTTCCCCCTTAAAGCTATGAAGGGTTACTATACGAATGCTCCATCATTCTGGAGTCATCTTAGTCTTTTCCTTGACATCATATAACTTGTTATTCACACTCCAAGTTTTTTCTATTAAAATGACATTCCAGCTGATGATCTCACTTATACGAAATACCTAGAATAGGAAATGCATAGAGATCAAAATTTAATAGTGGTTATCAGGGGCAGGGGGAAGGGGAAGCGTTGAGTTTCTGTTTGTGGTGATGGAAAATTTGGTAATGGATACCGGTGATGGTTGTTCAACGTGATTGATGTAATTGGTGTCACTGAATTGCACACGTGAAAAAATGCTGAATGTTGTGTTGTCGATATTTTTACAGCAATAAAAAACTAAAATAAATTACCACAAAAGAAAAAGACTAAAAAACAGAAAAGATAACATGAAATTACAACCAGTATCCCCAGTCTCTTAAATTTCCTGGTGGTAGGGTTAAGCCATTAAAAAAAAAAAAAAAAACTCTAAAATTTTGTTTAAAGAGCCAAGTAGAAACTTCCAGATGGATTAAGAATTAGAGAGCCCTTGTATCAAATTCTATTTAGGCATAGAAAAGTGAAACCGAATACACAGGTAATTCAGCCAGAACACTTTCTTGCCTCAGGCCTATTCAGAATAGTATTTAAAACTAAACCAAACCTGAGCTGTTTGCATTTCCTCTCTCCTCTGTTCGTGCTGTATCGTTGCTCACTCAATTCTCATGCACACATGAAACAAATGTGGACTGGCTTGCACACTGTTACTGAGACACAAAACAGTAGTATATGAAGAAAAACCTGTTTGGGCTAGTGAACCCTACGCTAAGCTCAGTATGGACTTAAGATGGATTTGATCTCCTCGAGTAAGTAAGACACAGTGAAATTAAGGCTGGCTGTGTTTGGGGGTAGTGGCAGAGGGTGGCGGTGGAGGAGGCAAGCAGGAGCATTTGTGGGTAAACCATCACTTTAAAAGGGTCCGTACAGCAAGAAAGAGGCAATAGAGAAAAACCCGCTGTGAAGTATTTCATTTTTGTGATTCTTTAACAATTTACAGAAGCAATGGCACATAAGGGAAGTTTCTTTCTCTTTGGGGAATCATAAATAAAACAGTGGTGTAATCAAAGGACAGAAGAAAAAAGAGACTTCAGGCGTTTAATTCTTATTTACCTCCTTCTCCATTATGTATGACTCCTGGGCAGGTGGGAGGGTTACAGAAAACAATAACTCAGCCTGCCCTGGCTGCCAGAGCCTTCCAAATTCTGAGCCTGCTGCTCTAATTTACTGCTTTCTTCTCAGTGAATAGAGAAATGTTTGAAAAAGTCTTCAGAAAAAAAAAAGTGGCGAGGTTTCTGCTGGATTTGCTATCAGGGCTTGTTCATCTCTCTGGTTGATAATGCTCTTCTCAGTTGAGGTCTCCACCATCGTCTCCAGAGTGTGATGTTTCTGCTGGGGGAGCTTCCAGAAGCTTCTGACTGAGGCGAGGGTTGGAGTCAGAGATGGAGAAGGTGCTTCAACTGGTCTCCCTGCAGCCTAGAAGGTTGGGAGCAGCCAGACAACCCTGTGAGTGTGGGGAAGCCTTGTCTCCCACCCCCAGCCTGGTATTCTGGCTGTAACTATGACAATTCCTTTAAGTCTATAACTGTTCGAACCAAAGTCCAAGTAGATTGAATGCTAAGTGCTAGTATTTTAGCAGCAGTCCCTGAATGTGCTGAGGAACGGCATAATGGGGGGGAAAGGAGTGGTTAGCCAGGTGGAATCTGCAGAAAAGAACAGATGATTGGAGACTTGGGTAGTTCCAGAAACTAGACATGGACAAGCCCTAGCTGCAGGTTGTTAGGCCCACTCTGTGATGTGCAATCCTAAATTCTTCCCTGTCAGAAAATTGCCCAATACTACCCTATTTAGTCTAGTTGAAATGCTTCAGAACTGAATTTTAGAACACCTCCCTCCCCGGGCTCCTTCACTAATCACAACACAGAGAAACCATAATTTATGTTTGCATCTCTGACTAGGCCTGATGCTTTGACTGAGTAGCTGTGATGACTTACTATATAAGCAATTGCTGAATGTTCCTTCTAGCACCTTACCATGGTATTACCAATAAAATTTCAAACCACAACTTGATGTGCATTATTAAAATAAAATTCAATATTTTAGGATTACATCATATTTTCTAAATGCTGTCATTATTGCTTAACATCTTGTTATAACAAAGGGGTTTATTTTTCAAACACTCATCATATTCAGATAAAAATACAGTGTGGAAGGATTGTCATTTGAGGTAATTCAGTGGTAGAAATCTGAAGACTATGCCTCAGCATTAAAAGTAAGTCATAAATACAAATCAGTGAAAGAATTTGTAAGAATGTGGAGAGCTTTCAAAGCCATCGTATTGCAATTTGCTACAATCACAATCGGTGATGGATAAAAATGATCATTTATCTTGTCAAAGTCTCAGTTTTTGACATAAACCATAGATTTCTCCAAGTCATTAGGAAAACAGGATCATACGATTATTTGTACTCAACATATTTTGCACAAAAAAATTAAGAAGAAATTTGTATTAGTAAAATGGCAGGAGTTTTCTGTCAATATAAAATAGCGATTATTTCTATAGTACTTAGTCTGAAATTAAAATTTGAAAAGAGAGCCATCAATTATCATTATACTTCACATGGATGGAGAGCTAGGAAGCAAATAGGACTGGACACTCACGATTAGTCAAAACAGCAGTTATTCCAAGGTGAATTTAGTAGATTGGCTATTACAGTACTGGGGGACTGAGAGCGTCAGGGAGTGACTAGGTGATCTGGTCCCGTAAAGATTTACTGTTGTTGTTGGGTGCTGTTGAGTCCATTCGGACTCATAGTGACCCCGTGTGACAAAGTAGAACCGCCCCATAGGGTTTTCATGGCTGTGATCTGTATGGAAGCAGATCGCCAAGTCTTCTCCCCGCACGGAGCCACTTGGTGGGTTTGAAAAACCAGCCTGTTAGTTAGCAGTCGAACGCTTAACCATTGCGCCACCAGGGCTCCTCCTGTTAAGATTAAAAAAAAAAAAAAAAGCCTAGCAAATCCTACAAAGAACAATAACAGCAAAACAAACCAAGCCCACTGCCATCGAGTTGATTCCAACTCCTAGTGACCCATAGGACAGAGTAGAACTGCCCCATAGGGTTCCAAGGAGCGGTTGGTGGTCGAACTTTTGGTTAGCAGCCAAGCTCTTAACCACTGCGAACCCTACAGGGCAGTTCTACTCTGTAACACATAGAGTCGATAGGAGTAGAAAACTTGATGGCACCTATAGGGTCGCTATGAGTTGGAATCCATGGCAAAGGGTTTTTTTTTTTTTTTTTGTAAATTAACAGCAAGGACAGGGTGAGGCAAGTGAGGCACCTGGGGACTATGAGAGCATTGGCAGGATCCTTAGAAAGCGTACCTCATTAAGTGTTGTCCCCTAGGTGCCTCGTTTTCCTCCCCTTAATCCTGGTCCTGGGAAATAAGACCAATTATATGAGTTAGGGGAAACCCTGGTGACCTAGTGGTTAAGTGCTAGAGCTGCTAACCAAAGGGTCGGAAGTTCGAATCCGCTAGGTGCTCCTTGCAAGCTCTAAGAGTCAGTTCTACTCTGTCCTATAGGGTCGCTATGAGTCGGAATGGACTCGACGGCACTGGGTTTGGTTTTTTTGGTTTATATGAGTTAGGTGTACAGTATGTGTTGAAGACTGCTTGTAAACTAAAACCAAGCACAGCTTAATTTGTCTACATTATCCTACACTTATGCTGATTTTCCTTCTCCACCATGTGAAAATTCTCAGGTTAATTAAATTGAATAGTTAAGAAAAATAAAAATAATTCTATTTTGGGAAAGCCAATGCAAAAACTCTGGTTAAAAAAATGACTTTATGATATGACTGTATAAACTTTTCTCAAAACAGCCTGTTTTGCTAGAATTTTCCTAATGGCCATGTACTGTGTAGAGGGAACAAGTTAATTGCAAGTCACACTTTTGTTGGTAGAAACCTTATCTATTTAACTTGCTTTATAAATTCTTCATGATACCATAGTCAAGTGGGTTGCTTAAAAAATACTTTTTGAAGTGATTGAAAATTTCTTTCTTAATATTGTACAATGTTGGGATAATAAATTGATCCAGAATCTTCTCAATGTCTTTCCAATGGTCAAAAAGTCAGATATAGATTATTTAATAGTAAAAAGTTAATGGAAAAGCTTTGAGGATCTTCTGAAGGTGAAAAAAGGTTTTCTTGCAAATGGCTGATTTTGCAGTCGCCAAATGCACCCACAGCTATATTCAGAGATCTATCGGCACCAGTGACTTAGATCCATAAATTCTCTTTCATCAGCACAATTGCCCCAGCTGTCCCTGGAGCATAAAAGATGCAGTCTTGAGTTTACAAATACTCTCAGCATTTTTCTACTCCTTTCTTATTCTTTCTTTCTTTGGGGCTGTGCTTAGCCTTAAAAACCAAGGATCATCTAGTTTTCCTCAGAACAGCAAAGATAATTGCTATATAAGTTCTTAAGTGTTAGCCTCAGTCCAGTTAGAATAGATACTTCTGATGGCACTCTCTTAAAATAAGTCATAAATCAGTAACTGGAAAAAATTTAAGGCAACTACTTACTACTTAAGCATCAGTCTGAGAATTTCCTTTTCATTAAGTTTACAAAGAAAGATTTTTTGATTTCTACGAAGTCACAAACAACTATGAACCTCTATATTTCGGCAAGCAAAGAAAAATTATAGACATTGTTGCTACATATAAGCAAACTGTTTCAATGTCAAAGGTTCAATACAGGGAGAAGCAATGTGCCGATGACAGCAATAATTCAAATTTCCAAGTGCGCTTGCCATCTCTTCTCTGCAGACAGATTTCTTGTGAGTCACCAGTGGGAGCTTCCCAGGGAGACGCAGCTTTATTCCCTCATGGCAGACAGGAGGAGGATGCTGTGAAGAAGCTGATGCCACCTGGCAGCAACAGGGGCACAGCCTGCAGGGGAGGCACAGATTGGAACCCAAGCCTCATCAGGCAGCAGCTGTGACAGCAGCATATTTCAGAAGTGTGTTACAAATTTCATGCATGCAAGGAGTCTTTAAAATAATTTGAAAGTCTATTTGGCTTTCATGGACTTTTAATTAAAAGAGAGCACCTCCTCTTTGAAAACCAAAGCCCTATCTGAAGGTAGATAAGAACTTGCAGCCATATGTTTCTTTTTTTTATCTGCAGTTGATTACACCAAAAACCAAACCAGCCGCTATCGAGTCGGTTCCAACTCATAGCAACCCTATTAGACATAGTAGAACTGCTCCAGAGGGTTTCCAAGGCTGTAATTCTTATGGAAGCAGACTGCCACATCTTTCTTCCGTGGAGCAGCTGGTGGGTTTGAACCTTCAACCTTTAGGTTAGCAGCTGAGCACTTAGCCACTGTGCCACCAGGGCTTCTGCAGTTGGTTATACTGTTTTCAAATTTAATTACTTCCTCCAGTTGATAATTGGCTCTCCCTACAGATGAACTGGGCATTTTAGCACCTTATAGCTAAAAGAATTTCAAAAAATGAGTTAAGTGATCGCATCTTGGAAGACATACTCCCAGATGTCAGCTTTCTTAAACCACTAAGAATCTTAACAGCCAATTTGAGTACTCATCCTGCATTTATTGTGAGGTTGGCAAATGAAAAGGTAGTGATAATGGAAGAAGTATTTCTTTAAAGATCTGTCATGGAGTGAATTCTGTTCCCCCAAAATATCTGTCAATTTGGCTAGGCCATGATTCCCTTGTATGATTGTCTACCGTTTAATCATCAGATATGATTTCCCTATGTCTTGTAAAACCTATCAGTATGATGTAATAAGATGGATTGGTGGCAGTTATATTGATGAGGTCTACAAGATTAGATAGTGTCTTAAGCCAATCTCTTCTGAGATATAAAAGACAAGTGAGCAGAAAGACATGGGAACCTTATACAACCAAGAAAGCAATGCCAGGAGCAGAGTGCATTCTTTGGACCTGAGGTTCCTGTGCTGAGATGTTCTCAGACCAAGGGAAGACTGATGACAAGGACCGTCCTCCAGAGCAGACACAGAGAGAAAGCCTCCCCTGAAGCTGGTGCCCTGAATTGGGACTTCTAGCTTACTGGACTGTGAGAGAATAAACTTCTCTTTGTTAAAGGCCTTCACTTGTGGTATTTCTGTTATAGCAGCACTAGATGACTGAGGCAGGATCCCACATGAGAGTTTGAGAAATGACTGTCTTCCCTTTTAACTGCAGAATAACAGATCTGAGCTGGTATGTCCTTAGCTTTCCTCTTCCAGAGAGGCCTCCTGAGCCTGAGCTGATCTGCAATTGAGAAAAATCAAAGGAATGGCTCTTCAGGCCGCAGAGTCACAGATGTAGCAGAAACCTCGAGAAGATCCAGTGTCTCTTTCAGCCTCTATGTAAATATGGCTGAAAGAGGAACCTAAATTCTGGGCTCTGAGGCTTACTGGGGATAAGGATATTCAGCTCTGCTCCAGTGACTTTGTTCTTGCCACAGGTTGGACCAGGTTTTGTGGAATCTGAAGCTTCCACAATTTGGGGGCCTTTTTTAAGCAGAGGTGCCTCTGGCTGGTACAAACAGACATACCTGGCTACCAACCAAAAGGCTGACGATTTGAGTCCACCCAGAGGTACTTCAGAAGAAAGCCCTAGTGATCTGTACTTCTGAAAAATTGGCCATTGAAAACCCTGTGGAGCACAGTTTTACTCTGACACACATGGGGCCACCACGAGTTGGAATCAGCTTGACTGGCAACTAGTTTTTTTCTTTAAGCAAAACACTAGATAAATGAAACAAAAAATTAAGTACAGGGCCTTGAAGCCTAAGCTTCATCAGCTTCCTGGCGAATCCATATCAGGGTCTTAGACAAATGTAAAAGCCACACTTCTCTGAGAAGCAGTGCAGTAGGCTGGCTGGAGCTTCCACATTATTGAGAGTGTAGGCAGGACTTTGTCTACATGGGATTCCTATGGGGTCAGGAAGAAAATATGGCTGCTTCACCACCGAAGTGAAGTCTAAGGCCAGTGAAGTCAACTTTAGGGAAATGCAGAGTAGCAGACCAAATACGAATAGATGACTAGACCTTTATTTCTTTGCATACTGTCTCTGCAAAGTTCAGATTACAAAAGTCTGTAAAGACAAAGGAACAGACGGTTTTGAAAGGACATGTGACTCTTTTTATCAGCTATACGACCATGGACATTGTCTTTTCCTATTTTGCTCATCAACGCCCCCCAATCTGAAAGGGCAGTTTCCACTTTTAGTTATAAGGCTGCAACTTGGTTTGAAGTGGATAACTAAACTTGATCATTACAGGTCAACAGCATACCTATAATTTACTGTAGTGGCCACTGTAAAGAGGTACCATCTCTACACAGAACTGAGGAGAGACTGGCATCATCCCAGGAGTCCATGTTAAGGACATGGCACACTCAGACACTCTTTTAATCAGTTCAATATCACCATATCTAAAGTTTTCAGCTAAATTTAACTCATAGTTCAAAAGTGGTGGAAACATTGCACAGAATTGATAAATACAGAGTATATTAAACCTCAGTCAGGATGGGGTCAGCACCAGGGCATTACCTATGGGAAGAAAGAGTTCTATTCTCCGGAATTTAACTGGTCCCCTTGATGGCTCAGTGGTGTTTGACAGGTCTGTTTTCAGTTCTTTCTTTCATATTTCCTGCCCCTTCGGTTCCTCTTAGGGGGCCCTTTTACACAAATGTCTGTTAATCTCTTGCTCTCCCTTATTTAATAAAATATGTGTGTGAATATTCCTTTTTTTTTCTTTTTAGTGTATTTTCCTAGAAGAATAAAAATCCCACAAGAGTTGTACCACTGCTCTGAATATTATTTACCACATACCACATTTTAACAGTTTTGAGTGGGGTTGACTAACACCAATTTAAAAATAGGACCTGGGCTATATGTTAATAGAAATTAAATTAATGCTCTTATAATTTATAGAACACTGTCTGGAATAAGTTCTGGGTGATGTCAGAAGCTGGCCCATGATAAGATCATCCAGCCATCTGCTAATGCCAACCTGCCCTTGAACAGAACAGGAAATAAAGCTGAGTTCAGCAGACTGAATGACTGGAATTAAAGACCAGGAAGACAAAAAGAGGACAGGGTCACTCTGAACCTGTGAGATCCCCTTCTACCTCACAAAGTTGTTATGAGGCTTGATTGAGATTATCTATAAAACTGCCTTTTATATAATAAATCCTTATTTAAAATTCAGAAGTTATTATAATTTATCTGAAGCCAGGACATGTTTAAAGGGTTATGGGAGAGGATGAGGGGAAAGACTGTCCTTTAACTTGAATCTTATAGCAATAACTAATTTCTTCAAACAAGAGCTGATTTCCCTGCAGACAGGATCAACTGAAAAACTTTTGTTGTGGGCAGTGGTATGGATTTGGGTAATGAACAGGATGTGAGGGTGAATAAAACAGTGAGTTCTAGAATCTGCTTGGATGTGGATCTCACTTATGGATCTCATAAGACTAATTCTTTGATCCGTTTCAAGTAGGTATTAAGGGTTAAAAAAAAAAAAGCCCATTGCTGTCGAGTTGATTCTGACCCATAGCAAACCTATAGGACAGAGTAGAACTGCCCTGTAGGGTTTCCAAGGAGCACCTAGTGGATTCGAACTGCCAACCTTTTGATTAGCAGCCATAGCTCTTAACCAGTACACCACCAGGGTTTCCATTAAGGGTTTAGGGCAAGTATTTTACTGGCACAGGGCTAAGCAGATAGTGGGGGCACAGTTACATTTGTTAAGCAAATGAATATACATCTGCCCATAGCCTGTTCTATCCTACTCCACAATAGGGAGTAGTTACAAAAAAACCTAAATCATTAAAAAGAAACTAAACCATTTCCTGTAAGGACTGATTTCTCCCCATTGAGTGACTGCCACAGGATCCTTAGCTTGGATGAGTAGAGAACATAGGACTTTTTTACATCATCCAGCTATCCATCCATTTACTCAGTAAATATTTATCGAGCAACTGTTACATGCCAGGCTTTGAGCTCTATTTGGGAGATACAAAGATGAATGAGACATTGTCTTAAGTATCTAGTGTCACTATGACAGAAATACCACAAGTGGATGGCTTTAACAAAGAGGTATTTATTTTCTCACAGTAAAGTAGGCTAAAAGTCCAAATTCAGGGTGTCAGCTCCAGGGGAGGGCTTTTTCTCTCTGTTGGCTCTGGAGAAAAGTCTTTCTCATCAGTCTTCCCCTGGACTAGGAGTTTCTCTGTGCAGGAACCCCTGGTCTAAAGGACACGCTCTGCTCCTCGTTCTTCTTTCCTGGTGGTATGAAGTCCCCAACTCTCTGCTTGCTTCCCTTTCCTTTTCTCTCTTGTAAGATAAAACGTGGTGCAGCGAAAGGAGAGACTGGAAGGAGGGAGCGGACTGACTCATTAGGGGGAGAGAAAGTGGGAGTATGTAGTAAGGTGTATATAAGTTTATATGTGAGAGACTGACTTGATTTGTAAACTTTCACTTAAAGCACAATAAAAATTATTAAAAAAAAAAAAAAAAGTGGCGCAGGCCACACTTCAGGGAAACTCCCTTTACATTGGATCAGGAATGTGACCCGGGTAAGGGTGTTACGATCTCACCCTAATCCTCTTTAACATAAAATTACAATCACAAAATGGAGGACAACCACACAATACTAGAAACCATGGCCCAACTAAACTGATACATACATTTTTGGGGGGACATAATTCAATCCATGACAGATATTCCTGTCCTTTTCTACTTTCATACAGTACCTACTTTTGCTGTAACCATTACCATCACTGTGATGAAGGCAGTGGGAGAAGAACATGCAAGTTGCTATGGGAGCACAGAGTAAGCAGACCTCACCTGGTGCCAGATTCTGTCAGGGTCGTTAGCTAAAATCTAATGCAACAGATACACACCCAACAGGGTGCTCAATTAAAGGTGTCATATATGATGGAGGGATTGACTTCAGATGTATGCCTTACTGTAAAGAGAAAATATGGTCAGGTTACACACACACACACACGCAATGTGAGAAAGAGTGGAACAAAACCACAGAGCAGAGATGAAACATTTGAAATTCATTTTCTTCTTTTTTATCTACAGTTAAACAGTAGAGGGAGCTAGAGAGTGATGTCCTCCTAAAGGATTTTAAAATTCTATTGAGCATCCTTGTCTGCCTCTAAATGGGCATATAAAGTCTCACATGTGGTAGACATTTTATTGTTTATACTATGCAGCTTCGTTCTGTTCTATGGCCTTAGTATAATATCAGCAGTCTTTGAAACTAAGTACAGTACTTAGCAGGCGATGGGTTAGAGTGGGACGATGGGATAGATATGGAGAGATCAGGGTTATTTTTTAAACCACAGATGGCAAACCACTGGGTCATGAAATCAATTTATGGTCAAAACCATAAATTAAAAAATTAGAATAGAATGGAAAAAAATTAGAGTACAGTGCACGTTTTATGAATAAATATCTTTTTGTGAAAATTTCATTTCAATTTTATGACTGTGTATGTGTGTGTGCATTTGTACATGGGAATATGATGTAAGTTATTTCTTACTGGGTCAAGGTAAAAACAAATTAAAGACCACTGGTGTAGACCCTCTTGGCAAAGCTCTCAGAGCTGGTCTGGGGCTTCCCTCACCTGGTGTCTGGCGATGGTCTGGCAATGCCAAAGGCATGCTACCATTGTGCTGCAGGCTGCAGGGTGAGCACAGTATGAATGACACTTAGGCTGGAAGCGTGTGACTGGGGCATGGTACAAACATTCTAATCACAATTCTGTTGGCTGTGAGAATTGTGCTTAGAAATTCTAGAATTTTACAAGGGAAATAGGGTGGCCATTTTTTTTTTTTTTTTTTATTAATGATTTTTTAATCAGGGACAGAGCTACGTGAATAGCAATGCAAGGATATTTTCTCCCTTGCCATCTTTCAGTGAGCAGGTTGGTTCTGAAAGCCTGGATTCCAGCTGCTCAGGAGGTCCCCAGGAGCCACTTCGTGGCAAACCTGGCAGGAGCTAACTTTTCCACCTGGCCCATGCTCTCTGTCCTAGCCACCCCAGACCATGTGTCCTTGGGTTAATGCATTGGCCTGGAGTTATGCTCCTAGTGCTTGTGGGCGCATCGGAGTAGTACTAAACAGGGTGATGATGTACCTACTTCTTGTATGAATTTACTTGAGTTTCAGATTCAGACACCTGTCTACAGGCAAATAATTGGGTTCACTGAGAGGACCAAACCACAAAAGGCTCTTTGTATTCTGGCTTACCAGTTACCACTTTGTGATTCTAAGATTTTTGTTGTTCTTGTTGTAGAAACTATGATAAGTGATTTTCTCTTAGGAGACAAGACATGATGGAAGGGAGACTACAAAGGTAAATAAAGAAGATAACATAAATCCTCCACCTCCATCCCCAACAAGCTTTGCTCCTTAGAAATCCCACAGCACATTCCTTTCAGTAATTGATGTCTATGAACATTAAGAGGCTCTCAGAGTCTTGCTTATTATTATGCTTTCCTGTACTATGTCATGTAAGCATTTGAAACTTGGTTTAAGAGAGTAAAATTTGATAGATCTAAAAAAGACTTTTTTCTCCTTCCCTTTCTTCCAGCCTCTCCCAGAGCACCCCAATAATGCATTGAGTTATTGTATTACTTAACAGTGCTGAGTTTAGCTGGGCTAGATTTAAATGTGAGGTCTCTGTAGAAATTATGGGAATATGAGAGTCTATTAAGCAGAAATTAAATACTTTGTGAGTGCTCTGTGTAGGGGAGTTTCCTTCTACAGCTATGAATGCAATTCATGCACTTTGATGGCCTGCATCAGCCCTCCTTTAGGCTCTTCCTTCCTGAGGGCAGCACCTTTGTTTTATTTGACTTTATAATCTAAGTACAGTGCTTGGCACTAAATAATTGTTTGAAGAATGAATGTATACTGTCAACTCCAATAGATTCCCAAGACCTTCTCTTGAATATCTTTACTTTGAAATTTTTTTCCTTTTTTAATTTTTTTACAGTTGCTGTTCAGTGAATTCGGACTCATAGAGACCTCTTGTGTGTCAGAGTAGAACTGCACTCCATAAGGTTTTCAGAAGTAGATTGCCAGGTATTTCTTCTGAGGTGCCTGTGACTAGACTTGAACCTCCAAGCTTTCGATTAATAGCTGAGTGCGTTAACCGTTCGCATCCCCCAGGGACTCCTTTGGCTACATTGTAAAAACAGTGAATTCAGATAGTGTCTCAGAGTGCATTGTTGGAAGGTGATTTGTCTTCTTTTTTTCTTGTTTGTAAAAGAATACAGCTTTTCAAGATGTAACAAATGATACGGGAAAAAGAAAACAGATGACCTATCCAAAGTAGCGAAGCTTTACCTTCTTAATAATTGTATACATGTGTGCACATGTGTGCGCACGTGCCTGCATACACGTGCATGAGAAGGGGTGAGAAAAAAGTTCAACAAATGGCTGAGAGGAGAGATAAATAAGGAGACAGACAATGTCTCATTTATATCAAGCTGTGAGAGCAGATATTTGTTATTGAATCCTTGGAATGGGAATGCAGCTCTTGTTTATTTACATTTGTTCTCAGTTTGAAAGACAGCCCAAGAGGTAAAATAAAATGAGAGTGCCTCAAATGCCTTCTAAATTTCCCCTTAAATTGAATTTCTTGTTTTATCATGGAACAATTCTTGCACTGATGTTAGCCAGACAGCTAAAAGGTCAACAAGTTCCCTTGGTTGCCTTTTGTCAAGGGTTTTTGACTTGTCTGTGAATAAAGATCTCCCAGGAGGGAGGCAGACCTGAATTTCCTGTCATCTGGAAGACAGCAATGAATTTGAAAATGTTACAAAAAGCATAAGGGACTTCAGGCACACCTCCAGACCCACTGCGGGTGCCAATCGCTGCCCATGTAAACATGTACACAGAAATGTTTTGGATTTGTTCTGTCAACTTTTGGTTGTGAAACAAATTGTTCTACAGCAGCCTACCTTGAATACAGAATGAACCTAAGGGTGTTTGTGTGTGTGTATGTGTGTGTATTTTGTTACTACCTTATGCCTAATCAGAAGGTACCATTCTCTCTGTTGACTCACAATGTAAGAAGCATGCTCTGTTAGCAGGAGCTGAGGGCTATGGGACTAGTAAAACTCCATTTTCCTTATCACATTTCTGTTACTTGAAGCCCTGCAGTTCTTCTTCATGGATTTTTTTGTATCTCTTATTTCTCTATGTGTGTTAATAGGTAAGTCTTAAATATTAGCATCTTGCCAAAACTAAATGGGACTCTCCTGATAAGTGTTAGTCATTCTTTAAAATGGATGAATTGTTGTTTTGCTCCAAAAGAGTCCCAACAAGAAAAATTTCCCCACTAGCTTTCTTTTTGGAAGTTTACTCTTAGAATGGGTAAGGGGCCTTTTTCACTCCTTCTTATTTTGGAAATTTATTGTTGTCTGCCCTGAGCCTGTTTAGGTAACTGGAATACCAACTAGGAAAGGAGATTAAGCAGAGTGGCAATAATTTTCCTTTAGGCTATCAATAAAACACATGTTTCACATACAGCATTATTTCTAGTATAATCACAAATGGATAGAGATAATTTTAATTCCTTATTTCAAATGTCACTAACCAAAACCTATGCTTAAGAACTCATTTGACAAATACTTACTGTGTGTCTTTACGTGACAGAAGTTGAACTAGCTGCTGTCAAGAATGAGAGTCACAGCAGCAGCAGCACCACCAATTAAACTATGTGCGTGACCCATGTGCTAGGCAATATACTAGGATTTTATATACAGCCTCTTTCAAAACTCTATAAAAGGATTTTCTATGAGTAAGTTGAGGCTCAGAGAGGTTAAATATGTGTTCCGTAGTCATACAGCTATAAAGTGATAGAGTAGGGATTTGAACCTTGTTGTTGTTATTGAGTTGATTCTGACTCACAGTAACTTTATATGACAGAGTAAAACTGCCCCATAGGGTTTCCTGGGCTCTAATCAGAGCAGATCGCCAGGTCTTTTCTCCAGTGCAGCTGCTGGTATGTTAGAACTGCAGGCCTTTTGGTTAGCAGACTATCTCGATCGCAATTCTCTGTTTTTGTTATGTGCCATTGAGTCGGTCTTGACCCATGGCGACCCCATGTACAACAGAACTAAACACTGCCTGGTGCTGCACCATCCTCATAATCGCTGTTATGTTTGAGCCCATTTTTGCAGCCGCTGTGTCAGTCCATCTCCTTGAGGGTCTTCTTCTTTTTCGCTGGCCCTCTACTTTACTAAGCATGATGCCCTTCTCCAGGGATGGATCCCTCCTGATAACATGTCCAAACAAGAGAGATGAAGTGTAGCTATCCTTTTTCCCAACGAATATTTTGGCTATACTTCTTCCAAGACAGATTTGTTTTTTCTTCTGCCAGTCCATGGTGTGTTTAGTATTCTTCACCAACACCATAATTCAAAGGCATCAATTCTTCTTTGGTTTTCCTTATTCATTGTCTAGCTTTTGCATGCATATGAGATGATTGAAAATACCATGGCTTGGGTCAGGCACACTTGAGTCCTTAAAGTGACATCTTTGCTTTTCAACTTTAAAGAAGTCTTTTGCAGCAGATTTGCCTGATGGAATACGTCATTTGATTTTTTGTCTGCTGCTTCCACGTACATTGATTGCGGATCCAAGTAAAAAACCTTTGACAACTTCAATATTTTCTCTGCTTATCATTATGTTGCTTATTGGTTCAGTTGTGGAGGATTTTTGTTTTCTTTATACTGAGGTGCAATCCACACTGAAAGCTGTAGTCTTTGATCTTCATCAGTAAGTTCTTCAAGTTCTCTTCATTTTCAGCAATCACGGTTGTGTCATCTGCATATTGAAGGTTGTTAATGAGTCCTCCTCCAATCCTGATGCTGTGTTCTTCATATAGTCCAACTTCTCAAATTATTTGGCATAGAGATTGAGTAAGTGTGGTGAAAGGATAGAACCCTAACACACGCCTCTCCTAATTTTAAACCATGCAGTATTTCCTTGTCCTGTTTGAATGGCTGCCTCTTGGTTATGTATAGGTTCCTCATGAGCACAATTAAGTTTTGTAGAATTCTCATTCTTCACAAGACCAATGACTTATTCATTGTAAATACCTTTTTTCAACAACATAAACGGCAACTATACATGTGGACCTTACCGGAAAGAATACACAAGAATCAAATCTACTACAACTGTGAAAAGAGATGATGGAAGTGCTCAGTATCAGATGAAGTCTCACCATCCTCACTTCTAAGGAGCATTCTGGCTGTATTTCTTCCAAGACAGATTTGTTCGTATTTCTGGCAGTCCATGACATATTCACTATTCTTTGCCAACACCGTAATTCAAACGCATGGATTCTTCTTCGGTCTTTTTTTCGGTTGAGTCATTCTCACTCGTAGTGACCTTATATGACAGAACAGAATTCCCCCATAGGTTTTCCTAGGCTGTAATTGGAACAGATCACCAGGTCTTTTCTTCCATGCAGCTGCTATTGTGTTTGAACTTCTGGCCTTTTGGTTAGCAGACCATGTAAAACACAATCCCAGGTAGTTCAAATCTACTATTCTATATTGATTAGGAGAATACCTCCCTGGATTAGTAAATATTCTTAATACAGTAAAGCCTGTGAAGGCTGGAACCTGTGTAAAGTGGAAACCTATCAAAGAAGGAAAATGCAAATATTTTCCACTAAATAGAGAGCCATAGAAAAGTGGTGACTGCACCCTATCAAAGATGGAAAACTTGCAAGACCTGGAGAAAACAAGACTGTCCCATTGAATTCTGGTTCTTACAGGTTTCACTGTACATAGAAATTTAATAATTTCAAGTTCATGTTTTAATATGATTAATACAGAGCTGCCAAAAATAGAGGGTGGTGGTTAAACGCTAGGCTGCTAATTGAAAAATCGGCAGTTCAAACTCACCGGGAGCTCCTTGGGAGAAAGACTTGGCAGTCTGCTTCCTTAAAGATTGTTGTCATGTGCCCTCAAGTCAATTCCAACTTATAGCGACCCTATAGAACATGGTAGAACTGCCCTATGGGGTTTCCAAGGCTGTAATCGAACCCCATGGGGCAGCTCTACCCTGTTCTATAGAGTCATTATAAGTTGGCAAAGGGATTATTACCGGATGGGAAGGTTCAATACCAATATCAATATCAATTCCTCCCCTCTCCAGGTTAGCTGACAGGTTTTTACAATTCCTGTAAAATTCCTGTGGTATTTTGAGGAAGAACCAACAAAGAAATTATAAAGCACATCTCCAAGAGTAAGCACACAGAACTAGTCAAGTAATTAAACAATGGTGGAATTGGCTTATTGGATAATGAAAAGCTATATTTAAGCTAGTTTAGTAGTGGTGCAAGATTAGACTAATCAATGGAATAAATTAGCTAGCCCAGAAAGAGCCTCAAGAATAAATAAAACTTTGTTGTTGTTAGGTGCCGTACAGTGAGTTCCAACTCATAGCAGCCCTATGCACAACAGAACAAAACACTGCCCAGTCCTGCACCATCCTCACAATTGTTGCTATGCTTGAGCCCATTGTTGCAGTTACTATGTCAACCCATCTCGTTGAGGGTCTTCCTCTTTTTCGCTGAACTTCCACTTTACCAAGCATGATGTCCTTCTCCAGGGACTGATCTCTCCTGAGAACATGTCCAAAGTATGTGAGACAAAATCTGGCTATCCTTGCTTGTAAGGAGCATTCTGGTTGTACTTCTTCCAAGACAGATTTGTTTGTTCTTTTGGCAGCCCATGGTATATTCAATATTCTTTGCCAACACCACAATTCAAAGGCATCAATTCTTCTTGGGTCTTCCTTATTCATCGCCCAGCTTTCAAATGGATATGAGGCGACTGAAAACACCATGACTTGGGTCAGGTGCATCTTAGTCCTCAAAATGACATCTTTGTTTTTCAACACTTTAAAGAGATCTTTTGCAGCAGATTTTCCCAATGTAATGCATCTTTGTGATTTCTTGACTGCTGCTTCAATGGGTGTGATTGCGGATCCAAGTAAAATCAAATCTTTGGCAACCTCAATCTTTTCTCCATTTATCATGATGTTGCTTATTGGTCAAGTTGTGAGGATTTTTGTTTTATGTTGAAGCGTAATCCATCCTGAAGGCTGTGGTCCTTGATCTTCATCAGTAAGTGCTTCAAGTCCTCTTCACTTTCAGCAAGCAAGGTTGTGTTATCTGCATAATGCAGGTTGTTAATGAGTCTTCCTCTAATTCTGATGCCCCTTTCTTCATATAGTCCCACTTCTTGGATTATTTGCTGAACATACAGATTGTATAAGTATGGTGAAAGGATACAACCCTGACGTGCACCTTTCCTGACTTTAAACCATGCAGTATCCCCTTGTTCTGTTCGAACGACTGCCTCTTGATCCTTGTATAGATTCCTCATGAGCACAATTAAGTGTCCTGAAATTTCTATTCTCCACAACATTATCCGTAATTTGTTATGATCCACACAGTCGAATGCCTTTGCATAGTCAATAAGACACAGGTAAACATCTTTTTGGTATACTCTGCTTTCACCCAGGATCCACCTGACATTAACAATGATATCCCTGGTTCAACATCCTCTTCTAAAATCTGGCTTGAATTTCTGGCAGTTCCCTGTTGATGTACTGCTGCAGCCAATTCTGAATGATCACCAGCAAAATTTTTGCTTCAATGTGATATTGATGATATTGTTTGATAATTTCGACATCCTGTTGGACCACTGTTCTTGTGAATAGGCATAAATATGAATCTGTTCCAGTCAACTGACCAGGTAGCTGTCTTCCAAATTTCTTGGCACAGACAACTGAGTGCTTCCTGCACTGCATCCATTTATTGAAACGTCTCAATTGATATTCTGTCAATTCCCGGAGCCTTGTTTTTCGCTAGTGCCTTCAGAGAAGCTTGAACTTCTTTCTGTACTGTCAGTGTCTGATCATAAGTTACCTCCTGAAGTGGTTGAACATCAACCAATTCTTTTCGGTATAGTGGCTCTGTGTATTCCTTTCATCTTCTTTTGATGTTTCCTGCATTGTTTAATATTTTCCCCATAGAATCCTTCTGTATTACAACTTGAGGCTTAAATTTTTTCTTCAGTTCTTTCAGCTTGAGAAATGCTGAGAGTGTTCTTCCCTTTTGGTTTTCTATCTCCAGCTCTTTGCACATGTCATCATAATACTTTACTTTGTCTTCTCAAGTTGCCCTTTGAAATCTTCTGTTCAGCTCTTTGGCTTCATCATTTTTTTCTTTTGCTTTAGCTACTCAACGCTCAAGAGCAAGTTGCAGAGTCTCTTCTGACATCCATTTAGGTCTTTTTTTCTCTCCTGTCTTTTTAATGACCTCTTGCATTCTTCATGTATGATGTTCTTGATGTCATTACGCAACTGGTCTGATTTTTGGTCAGTAGTGTTCAATGCCTCAAATCTATCCTTGAGGTGGTCTCTAAATTCAGGTGGGATGTGCTTAAGATTCTATTTTGGCTCTCGTGGACTTGTTTTAATTTTCTTCAGTTTCAACTTGAATTTGCATATAAGTAACTGATGGTCTGATCCACAGTCAGCCCCTGGCCTTGTTCTGACTGATATTGAGCTTTTCCATCCTCTCTTTCCACAGATGTAGTCGATTTGACTCCTGTGTGTTCTATTGGGCAAGGTCCATTTGTATAGTCACAGTTTATGTTTGTGAAAAAAGGTTTTTGCAGTGGAGAAGTTATTGATCTTGCAAAATTCAATCATGCTATTTTTCAAGTACTGATCTTTCTTCTTTGTTTCCAACTTTCATGTTTCACTCACCAGTAATTATCACTGCATCCTGATTGCATGTTTGATCAATTACACACTGCAGAAGTTGATGAAAATCTTCAATTTCTTCATCTTTGGCCTTAGTGGTTGGTGTGTATTTGAATGATATGCATATTAACTGGTCTTCTTTGTAGGCGTATGGATATTATTCTATCACTGACAGCATTGTGCTTCAGGATAGATCTTGAAATGTCCTTTTTGACAAAAATGCAACACCATTTCTCTTTAAGTTGTTGTTCCAGGCATAGTAGATCATGTGATCGTCCAATTCAAAATGCCCAATACCAACCCATTTCAGCTCACTAATGCTTAGGATGTGAATGTTTATGTGTTCCATTTCATTTTTGATGATCTCCAATTTTCCTAGATTCATACTTCATACATTTCACGTTGCAATTATTAATGGATGTCTGCAGCTGTTTCTTTTCTTTGTGTCACATCAGCAAATGAAGGTCCCGAAAGCTTTACTCCATCCACGTCATTAAGGCTGACTCTACTTTGAGGAGGCAGCTCTTCCCCAGGCATCTTTTGAGTGCCTTCCAACCTGAGGGGCTCATCTTCCAGCACTATAACAGACAATGTTCTGCTGCTATTCATAAAGTTTTCACGGGCTAATTCTTTTCAGAAGTAGACCACTGAGTCCTTCTTCCTAGTCTGTCTTAGTCGGGAAGCTCAGCTGAACCCTGTCTGCCATGTGTGGCCCTGCTGGTATTTGAATACTGGTTGCATAGATTCCAGCATCACAGCAGCACACAAACTCCCACAGTATGGCACGTGGGGTAATAAAACTTTAATGTATGAGAAATGTGATATTTCAAATCAGCAAATGAATATTCAGTTAATGTGTTGAAACCGTTGCTTCACTAATTCGAAAAAAAAAAGTTAAAGTCTTACTTCATATCCTATACCAAAATTAATTCCAGATATATACAAGAAGTTTTTTTTTTTTTTCCTTCAATAATATTTTATAACTTGCATACAGGTCTTTTATATCTTTCAGTGTATCTATTTCTAGGTATGTCTGAATTTTTGAAGCTATTATATATGGTATCTTTTTAAAACTTTTATTTTCTAACTGCTTGTTTCTGGTTATAGAAATACAATTATATTTTATACATAGATATTGTATTCAATGACCTTACAGACTTACTTATTAATTCTAATATTTTATCTAAATATTCTTTTTTATATATGTGATTGTGTTATCAGATTAATGAGGCTCCTTCTGTTCCTTGTTTGCTAACAATTTTTTTTTCTTAATCACAAATAGGCTTTTCTGCATCTACTGATGTGTTTATATTGTCTCCTATATTGTTAACATGACCAATTACAGTGATTGATTTTCAAATTTTAAACCAACTTTGTATTCCTAAAATAAACCCAACTTGGTTGTATTGTACTAATTCTTTTATATATTACTAGGAGCCCTGGTGGCATAATGGTTAAGAGCCATGGCTGCTAAGCAAAGGGTTGGTAGTTTGAACCCACCAGGAACTCCTTGGAAACTCTATGGGCCAGTTCTGCCCTGTCCTATAGGGTTGCTATGAGTCTGAATTGACTCAATGCAATGGGTTTGATTTTTGTTTTTTTAGGAGCCTTTTTTGGTAGTGCAGTGGTTAAGAGCTCAGCTGCTAACAGAAAGGTCAGCAGTTCAAACTTACTGGTGGCTCTGTGGGGGAAAGATGTGGCAATTGGCTTCAGTAAAGATTTATAGCCTTGGAAACCCCATGGGACAGTTCTGTTCTGTCCCATAGGATAGCTATGAGTCGGAATCGCCTCAATGGCAATGGGTTTTCAGATTCAGGTTGTTCATATTTTGTTTAAGAGGTTTGTGCCTATGTTATTAATAAGATTGGCCAACACTTATCCTTTCTTGTAATGTTTTGGAGAAAGAAGATGGGTTGGAAAATAGTCCCTCTATTTTGATCCTCTGGATGAGTTTGTGTAAGAATGGCATTATTTCTTTCATAAATATTTGGTACAATTCAGTAATGAAGTTCTTTGGGACCAAGTTTTTTGATAGAAGGGCTTAAAATTACAAATTAATTTTTAAAAAATAATTACAGGACTATTCATATTTTCTATTTCTCCTTATGTCAGTTTATGTAAATTGTGCTTTTCTAAGAATTTGTCCATTACATCTAAATTTATAACTTATTGGCACTATATTGCTCATGATTCCATTTAAAATCTTTTTTAAATAAAGTTTTTATTTCTGAATAGTTTGAGATTTACAGAAATGTTGTAAAGATAGTATAGAGTGTTCCCATAATACCTCCTACTCCATTTCCCCTATCATTAACATGTTACTTTACTATGGTACATATGTCACAACTAAGTAGCCAATACTGGTAGTTATTATTAACTGAATTCTATACTTTATTCAGATTTCATTAGGTTTTCTCTAATGCTTTTTTTCTGTTCCAGGATTTCATCCAGGGTATCACATTACATTTAGTTGTCATTATCTCTAATTTCTTGGATGTTCCTTGTTTTTGATGACCTTGGCAGTTTGGAGGTGTACTGGTCAGGTATTTTGTAGAATGTCCCCCAATTGGTGTTTGTCTGATGCTTTTCTCATGGTTAGACTGGGATTATATGTTTTTCAGAAGAAAAAAAGGCAGGTAAAGTGTCATTCTCATCACATCAAGGAGATGTGCTATCCACTTATAATTTTTTTATTATCTGCAGGATCTTTAAATGTCCCCCCCGTATTAGTTATTTGTTATTTCTCTTATTATTATTATATTTTTTAATTATAGTATTGTCAGTATTTTAAAATTTCTTGTTGGTCTTTCAAAGGACTGGCTTTTGGATTTGCTGATTTCCTTTATTGTATGTATGCTTTCTATTTAATATATTTACCTTATATTTATTATTTCCTTCATTTTCCTGTTTTTGGGTTTTTTTTGCTCTTTTTTTTTAACTTTGTGAGATGAATTCTTAGCTAATTGATTTTTAGCTTTTCTTCTTTTCCTATGGCTTTAATGTTCCAAATTTAAGACTATAGATTACTTCATTCTAAACAATGTTTTAGCTGTATCTCACAAGTTTTGATATGTAGTATTTTATTACCATTCATTTAAAGATAATGTAACTTCCCTTGTGATCTCTTCTTTGACCCATTGGTAATTTAGAAGTTCTTTTTTTTAAAAAATTGTAAGATGTATATAAAAAAATTTTGCCATTTCAATCATTTTTATGTCAGTAAGATTAATTATGTTCACCATGTTGTACAACAGTTATCACTATCCATTTCCAACTTTTTCATCACCCTTAATAGAACTCAGTGTCTCTTAAGCAATACTTTCCTCTTTCTACTTCTCACCCGCCCCAGGTAACCACTAATAAACTTTGGTTTGTATGCATTTTCCTATTCTAGATATTCCATTTAAGTGTGATCATAAAGTGTTTATCCTTTTATGAATAATTCATTTCACTCATCACAATGTTTTCAAAGTTCATCTGAGTTGTATCATGTATCAGAACTTCATTTCTGTTTAAGGCTGAATAATATTCCATTTTCCGTGTATACCACATTTTGTTTACCCATTCATTTGTAGTGGACATTTGGGTTATTTCTACCTTTTGGCAATTGGTAATAGTGCTGCAATGAACACTTGTACAAGTATCTGTTTGTGTTCCTGCTATCAAGTCTTTGGGATATATACCTAAGAGTGAAATTGTTGGGTCATATGGTAATTCTATGTTTAACTCTGATGATCCACAAACTGTTTTCCACAGCAGTAGTATCATTATACAATGCTCCAAACGATGGTTAACAGTTCTACTCTCTACATCCTTGCCGACACTTGTTGTTTTTTGTTTTTCTGATAATAGCCGTACTAGTGGGGTTGAAGTGGTATCTCATTGTGGTTTTGATTTGCATTTTCCTACTGACTAATGATGCTGAGCATCTTTTCATGTGCTTGTTGGCCATTTGTATATCTTCTTTGGTGAAATGTCTATTCAAGTCCTTAATTTTTTTTTTGATTGGGTTGTTTGCCTTTTTGATGTTGAGCTGAAAGAGTTCTTTATATTTCGTGGATATTAAACCCTTATCATATAGGTGGCTACCAGTTTTTTCTCCCATTCTGTAGGTTGCCTCTCCACTTTGTTAATAAAGTCCTTTGATGCACATTTTTAATTTTGGTGAAGTCTAATTTATCTATTTTGTCTTTTGTTGCTCATGCTTTTGATATCATTTCTAAGATGCCATTGTTGAAAACTAGATTCTAAAGCATTATTCCTATATTTTGTTCTAAGAGTTTTATGATTTTAGTTCTTACGTGTAATTCCTCGGTCCATTTTGAGTTAGTTTTCATATGTGGTGTGAGGTATGGATCCAGCTTCATTCTTTTGAGTGTTGAAATCTCATTGTCTCAGCATCATTCACTGAAGAGACTACTCTTTCCCCTTCAGTGTGTTTAGCACCCTTGTCAAAAATCAGTTGACCATAGGTGTATGGGTTTATTTCTGATCTCATAATTCTATTCCATTGGTCTATATGTCTATCATTATATCAGTACCAGACTATTTTGATTTCTGTAGTTTTATAGTATGTTTTGAAATTGGGTAATGTGAGTCCTCCTACTTTGTTCTTCTTTTTCAAGATTGCTTTGACTATTTGGGGCCCCTTCACGTCCGTATAAATTTAAGGACTGGCCTGTCCATTTCTTTGAAGAAGGCTGTTGGAATAGGGGGATTGTTGAATCTATAGATTGTTTTGGGTAAAAAAAAAAGGTAGTATTGACATATTAACAGTATTAAGTCTTCCAACTGATGAACACTGAATTTATTTCCTTAACATAAAAAATAGAAATTCCATAGGTTTTTTTTGTTTGTTTGTTGTTACAGATTTCTAACTTAATTCTCCTATATTATGAGAATATGTTCTGTAAAATTTAAACCCTTTAAAATTAAGTGAGAGTAGCTTTAAGGCCTAGCATATGGTCAATATTAGTGAGTGTTTCACATGCATCTTCAAAGAAGGGGGATCTCATTACTAACTATCTGCTTTTCATGGACTATGCACTATCCCTACTGGCTTTTTGTGGTTGTTAAAACTTTAGCCCCCTCCACTAGTCCCTAATCCTTTAGCTCCACTAGGGTCCTCTTACAGTCTGATATCCTCCCTGGGCCTCTGCAACGTCAGTTAAAATTACTGTGTTCCTTTTTCATTTCTACTTATTGTGATTTACCTTTTTATACAAGCTCAACTACTGAGAAAAAATGTTTTCTGTTCCACTCCATACAGAATTTCTATTTTCTCTTAGTGAGTCAGCTTTTCTGCTAGATTGCCACAAACTCCCCTGCCGCCTACTAAAACATATTGTCTTGTACATAAATAATGATTTAGACTGAATTTTGAATTTTGGGGGTAAGCGTGAGTGAGGTTTCACTATACATATAAATGAAATGAAAGCTACCTTTTCTAAAATTCTCACATACTAGCAAAATATTAATATCATTATCTAAAAACAGAAGATAAACACTAATCAGGAGGAAGGAATTTCCCTGTTAAAAAAAGAGGCTATGGACTTTTCATGAAAAAGAGAAATATAAAGTGAAGAATTACCACCTCCAAAGGGAACTTGGATTGGAGAAGGGAATTTGATTCATTTTACCTCTGTAAATGTGAGGGAAAATGCAAGATGATCCTACTGTCAACACTTTTCTACACTGACAACTAAAAGTTTGAAATTGAACTGTATGCTTTTTAAGTTAACAAAAGTTCCTCTTTCATGCATACGAGACAGGTATACTTCCCTAAAGAAATTGAAAATATGTAGGAAAGAAAGCTAGAAAATACAGGCACCTAAGCAGATCTATATCTGAAAGTGATAGTCTTCATATCAGCAGTGATAATAGCCCTAAAAGGCTTAATAAATACTGTGCTAAGTGCTTTACCTAGATTATTTTATTCATCTCTCACAAAAATCCTAAAGTTCTTGCTCTAATAAAATGTAATTGGAACTTAAAACCAAAATACCAAGATACAATAAATACGACTTCCAAAGAAAGGCATAAAAAAAGAAAGAAGAGAGAGACAATTTGGGAGGAGAATTTCTTTAGTGAGAGCTATGTTATGATTCCTGGTGCCACCTCACAGAGGAGAGATGTAGGGTATCTGCCCCTCGCCTTCAGTCTGGTAACAGGAGCGTAAAAGGAAGCCCCTGGAGAGATTAATGTGTGTCCTAGGAATTGGCCGGGAACAGTGGATTGTTGTCTGAAACAAGCAGGGGGCATCTAAAGCCAAAAATCTGTGACTAGTGCCTGAGATGGCAGAGGGAGAGGAACTAGCCACACTCACACAATGGCGGGCAGCAAGGATGCCGGAGTTTTCTCATGGAACAGATGTTGGTCAAGTGGAGAGAGAATTGGACTAAGTTTCTTTTCTGTCTTGTTTAAGAAGAAACTGTTGCCTAGAAAAGCAACAGGACCCCAATAGTCTATGTGGCCTAGAATACTGAAAAAACAAGGACTGAGGCAGAGCAGCGGTAAGAAAGTGCACCACCTACAGCAGAGGAGTAAGTGACGTGCTACCAGTGGGGCCCTCAAAGAAGACTGAAAATGCCAAAGAGAGTAAAGGTTATCTTTAAATATGTGCTGGTTAGATATTCAGACATTATGAAGAATTTTTGTGCTCCATTTCTTATCTCTCCTACCAGGACTCAAACTGTGTTGGAGTAAAAAATAATGCTTAATAAGATGGGGAAGAAAGATAAAAGTGTAAGTTAGAGATAAAAAGAGGACCATGTCCTTAACCAAAACGAAAATCAAACCAGTTGCCATTGAGTCCTTAAGTGTACTAAAAAAAGTTTTCAGAAGTCCAGTTTTTTACCCACGGATCATCTGGAATATATGAAGTCTTCACAGGTGCAAATATTCACCCAAGTATCCTGCCTACTTTCATTCTCACACTCACCAACCCATACTAGGAGATTTTACAGGTGGGGAGGAACACAAACACCTTCTGCTCCAAAATCAGAGGTTCACATTTTGATTTATAGTGCTCACGTGAAGTACTTACTCCTCCCTATGCTACTTAATTCCTTGGCCTGGATCCCGTGTTTGCTTAGACCCACAGAATATCAGTTCACCAAATATTTTTTAATTTCCCACTGTGCATAAGACAATGGAATCCAACAGATAAATAAGAGTTTAGACCTCAAGGAGCTCAGAATACAATAAGTGGGTAGATGTGTATACCGCGTATAAGAACTAATAGGGTCACTCTTTGAGGAACAGTCAAGTAAATCCTCCTATGCTGTGTCTTGAAGCATGAGTGGAAGTTTGTGAGATGAAGGGCATTTTAAGGAGGGCAGTGCCATGTACAAGATTATGGGACATGACACAATCGAGGCATCAAATATTTTGAACTGGCTGGAGCACTGGGTGCCAGATCACAAGTGGTGGGAGAGGAAACTGGAGTCACGGGCAGAAACAGAGCAGGAAGCACCTTGAACCATGAAGAAGATAATACTCTAAGACATGTTTCAGTGTCCCCAGAGCTTCTCATTATAGATATTCGGGAGCCATGATTACAAGATTTCAGGAACGGGTGTATGATTTCATCAGATACTTATTTTATAAAGATAGCTCTGGTGGCTCTGTAAAGGAAAGTTTGGACTGTGGCTACTTCATACCAGTGCTGTTCACAGTGTGGGTAGGTGGAGGTCGTGAGAGAAATGCAAAAGGTTTGTTTATTCCCTCCCTCACTCCTAATAGCAGTGTAATTAGCCCAGCAATTTGTGATATGCTGCATAATTTCAGGTATAGATCTCTATGCTTCTGGGGTTTGGACAATTTGTTTCTTTAACTTTTGAAGATTATCTTAATACAAATAACTCTCCATGCATGGTGTGCTAGATGATTGCTCAAGGACCTTCCGGAATTCCTAAACAAAGATAAATTGTGCTAGGCCATAAAAATCCTTAGATCTTAAGTATTTTTTGAGTCATAGATTCCTTTGATAAGTTCCAGAAAATTACACACACACACACACACACACACACACACACACACACAATTTTATTTATGTTTTAGGGATTCATAGACCCACTTAAGATCATCTACTGATCTCCCCAGGACTATGGATGCCAGGTACAGAATGCCTGCTCTCAAACCATCAAAAAACTGGAGATTAAAATCTTGAGTTAGTCATCAAATTTAAAACAGTTAAATGTTTTTCAGCTTACAATTCAGAAGTCTCCATGTAGCTCAGAGCTGAGAATAGTTATTGGGAGACTTTTGTCAATTGACATCAACTTTAAGAGTATTGATGTTACCTGCTTGGCTGCCTTCCCACAACTTTGGATACACAGCAGCCAGGGCAGAGCTGGATCAGGTTGAGGCCTTCCAAGGAAAGGTCACGAACCCTGAGCATAATTGCTCACTTGAAGGCTTGGTCCCCTGTCACAGCTGGGTGGCTGAGGTGGCGATAGTAATCATGCTAGGTTACTGGAATGTAGCTCCTCAGGGATATTTTATTTGTCTTCTACTCATGTTGGCCTGTGGACCATCTTTGCATAAGAAAAGCCAATGTGGTTCCCACACAATTAATTTTATTTCACTGTCACCAAATTTTTTATAGCTCCAAATATGTACTGAACTCATAAAAGAGCAATGTTGAGCAGAAAAGTGGAAAAGAAAATATGTCTAATCTCAAGTTACTGCCTGCCTGTTATCTGAGACCCATGAGCCACTGGAAACTTTAAGTGTCTTGGTGAGTTACTCTGCAACTTAAATTTAATTTGTGTGTATTCTTGGCACAGTAATTGTTTTATTAAGTATTTTTGGCACTTTGGTTTTGGCATTTTGAAATATAACTTACAGACCTTTACAATTTTTCAAAGGTTGCTTTCCCACATACTAGCTCTAAGTGGCTGCCTAAGAAAGCCAGATGCAATGAACTTCTTTAAAGCAACGCAATAGCAAAAAGACTGATGCAGTTTGAGTGTGCTTTAGAAAATATCTAGCGAAATAAAGTGCATAGTTGTTTTCTTGAAGACAGAGCAAAACTGCAATCTCTTTTAACATATAAGTACATATCTTTCACGTCTCCAAAGAGCTACAAAAAAGAAACACTTTAAAACAATGTTGCCATTTTGGTAAATAATAATAATTATAACAACAATAAAAAAGAATCTTGCCAGCATGTAATCTTATCTGCATGGGCAGCTAGATTTATTATATTAATATGTGCTGAGACTTTAAAAAATTGTGATCTTCTTTAATCTAGCCAGACTTGATTTTATCATAGTGCCACCGTAGGGCCAAATATAATGTGATTCTGGAAAATGTGGATCTCGTTTAATCAGGAACCAACATAGAATAGACCTTATCAAGCCTATGAGACTGGCAGACATTATCTATTACTAGTTTATTTGTTATTGTTGGTTTTTTTTTTTTTTTTTTTAATTGTAAAAAGACAATACTAACTGAACTTGCCTGGCCCAGAGAAGGATAAGATTGCAAGAGCCATATTAATTTCTATTAATTTGAGACAGACTGTGTTGACTAGTATGATACTTATTATTGAGAAGTACCATACTTCTATTCCTTTCACTTCTTAAGTTTTCATTTTGGAAAGAAATGCTGTTTTGCACTAATCCTGGACACTAAAACTTAAATTTCTAAGTGTTTTTCCTGGTTAAATCCTAAATGTCCTTTAAGAGTCAGTTCAGGCATTGCTTCCTCTCAAAAGTCATCTTAGATGGTCTTGGAACAAGCACTGCTGGTGTGCCATAAATGCAGAGCCATGGCAATAAATCCAACAAGCACTACACTGAGAAAGGATGGTACAAAGTTAAACAAAATGTAGTTCTTAGTCTAAAATATTATATCCATTTGATATTTCTTCTAGGTTTTCTACTTCTACAAAGTATTCAACTTTATTTCTTAATAGTGCCATCTAATTTTGTGTCCCCCATGTGTCTGTCAGTTTGTTGTACTGTGATGGCTTGTGTGTTGCTGTGATGCTGAAAGCTATGTGACTGTTATTCAAATCCCAGCAGGGTCACCCGTGGTGGACAGGTTTCAGCTGAGCTTCCAGACTAAGACAGCTAGGAAGGAGTACTTGGCAGTATACTTTTGAAAAAATTAGCCAGTGAAAACCTTATGAATAGCAGCATAATATTGATATAGTGCTGGAAGATGAGTCTTTCAGGTTGGAAGGCACTCAAAAGATGACTGGGGAAGAGCTGCCTCCTCAAAGTAGAGTTGACGTTAGTGATGTTGATGGAGTTAAGCTTTCAGGACCTTCATTTGTTAATGCGGCACGACTCAAAATGAGAAGAAACAGCTGCAAACATCCATTAATAATTGCAACGTGGGATGTACGAAGTATGAATCTAGGAAAATTGGAAATGATCAGAAATGAAATGGAATGCATAAACATTGATATTCTAGGCATTTTGAGCTGAAATGGACTGGTAACAGCCATTTTGAATCAGACAATCATATGGTCTACTATGCCAGGAATGACAACTTGAAGAGGAATGGCGTTGTGTTCATCATTAAGAAGAACATTTCGAGATCTATCCTGAAGTACAATGCTGTCAGTGATAGGATAATATTCATATACCCACAAGTAAGACCAGTTAATACGACTATTATTCAAATTTACACACCAACCACTAAGGCCAAAGGTAAAGAAATTTTCACCAACTTCCACAGTTTGAAATTGATCGAACGTGCAATCAGGATGCATTGATAATTACTAGTGACTGGAATGAGAAAGTGGGAAACAAAGAAGAAGGAATAGTAGTTGGAAAATATGGCATTGGTGATAGAAACGATGCCAGAGATGGCATGATAGAATTTTACAAGATGACTTCTTTTTTGCAAATACCTTTTTCCAACAACATAAACAGCGACTATACACGTGGACCTTGATGGATGGAATACACAGGAATCAGATTGACTACATATGTGCAAAGAGATGATGGAAAAGCTCTATATCATCAGTCAGAACAAGGCGAGGGGCTGACTTCAGAATAGACTTTTAATTATGCATATACAAGTTCAAGTTGAAGCTGAAGAAAATTAGAACAAATCCACAAGAGCCAAAGTACGTCCTTGAGTACATCCCACCTGAATTTAGAGACCATCTCAAGAATAAATTTGATGCGTTGAACACTAATGACCGAAGCCCAGAGGAGTTGTGGAATGACATCAAGGACATCATACATGAAGGAAGCAAGAGGTCATTAAAAAGACAAGAAAGAAAGATCAAAATGGATGTCAGTAAAGACTCTGAAACTTGTTCTTGAACTTACAGCAGCTAAAGTGAATGGAAGAAGTAATAAAATAAAAGAGCTGATCAGAAGATTTCAAAGGGTGGCTCGAGAGGACAAAGTGAAGTACTAGAGTAACATGCATAAAGACCTGGGGTTAGAAAACCGAAAGGGAAGAACACACTCCTCATTTCTCAAGCTGAAAGAACTGAAGAAAAAATTCGAGCCTCGAGTTGCAATATTGAAAGATCCTATGAACAAAATACTGAACGATGCAGGAAGCATCAAAAGAAGATGGAAGGAATACCTAGAGTCACTGTATCAAAAAGAATTGGTCAATGTTCAACCATTTCAGGGGGTAGCATATGATCAGGAACTGATGGTACTGAAGGAAGAAGTCCAAGTTGCACTTAAGACATTGGCAAAAAGCAAGGCTCCAGGAACTGACATAATACCAATTGAGATGTTTCAACAAATGGATGCAGCACTGGAAATGCTCACTCGTGTATGCCAAGAAATTTGGAAGACAGCTACCTGGCCAACATCTGGAAGAGCTCCGTATTTATGCCTATTCCCAAGAATGGTGATCCAACTGAATGCAAAAATTATCGAAAAAATCATTGATATCACAGGCAAGTAAACTTCTGCTGAAAATCATTCAAAAGTGGCTGCAGCTGTACATTGACAAAAAACTGCCAGAAATTCATGCTGAATTCAGGAGAGGATGTAGAAGGAAGGGTATCATTGCTGATGTCAAGTGAATCCTGGCTGAAAGCAGAAAATACCAAAAAGATGTTTACCTGTGTTTTATTGACTATTCGAAGGCATTCGACCGTGTGGATCATAACAAATTATAGATACATTGCAAAGAATGGGCATTCCCGAATACGTAATTGTTCTCACTAGGAACCTCTTCACAGATCAAGAGGCAGGTGTTGGAACAGATCTAGGGGATACTGCGTAGTTTAAAGTCAGGAAAAGTGTGCGTCAGGGTTGTATCCTTTCACCGTACCTATTCAATCTGTATACTGAGCAAATAATCTGAGAAGCTGGACTCTGTGAAGAAAAATGGGGCATCAAGATTGGAAGAAGATGCATTAACAACCTGTTTTATGCAGATGACACAATCTCACTTGTTGAAAGTGAAGAAGACTTGAAGCACTTACTGATGAAGATCAAAGACTACAGCCTTCAGTATGGATTGCACCTCAACATAAAGAAAACAAAAATCCTCATGACTAGACCAATAAGGAACATCATGATAAATGGAGGAAATATTGAAGTTGTCAAGAATTTCATTTTACTTGGATCCACAGTCAACACCCATAGGGGCAGCAGTCAAGAAATCAATAGATGCATTTTATTGGGCAAACCTGCTGCAAAAGACTTCTTTAAAGTGTTCAAAAACAAAGATATCACTTTGAGGACTAAGGTGCTTCTGACCCAAGCCATAGTTTTTTTTCAGTCACCTCATATGCATGTGAAAGCTGGACAATGAATGAGAAAGACCGAAGAAGTATTGATGCCTTTGAGTTGTGGTGTTGGTGAAGAATATTGAATATACCATGGACTGCCAAAAGAACGAACAAATCTGTCTTGGAAGAAGTACAGCCAGAATGCTCCTTAGAAGTGAGGATGGTGAGACTTTGTCTCACATACTTTGGACATGTTATCCAGAGGGTTCAGTCTCTGGAGAAGGGCATCATGCTTGGTAAAGTGGAGGATCGGTGAAAAAGTGGAAGACTCCTAATAAGGTGGATTGATACAGTGGCGCAACAATGGGCTCAAGCATAACAAGGATCATGAGGATGGTGCAGGACTGGTCAGTGTTTCGTTCTGTTGTGCACAGGGTCGTTATGAGTCGAAACTGACACTGCAGCTCCTAACAACGACAGCAACAATTTTGTGTATAACGTCATAATTTTAAAAGGAATCTGAGCGGCTAAGAATACAACCTTTGAAGAAAGACTGCCTGGGTTTGTTTGACCTTTAACTCTTCTTGTTACTAGCTGTGTGACTTGGGCAACTTGTTTAACCTCTCTTACCCTTGGGTTCTTTATTTATAAAATAGGAGCAATAGTACATAGATGTTGCGAGTATTCAAAGAAAAATGTATATAATTGTGCCTGGCACAGATTAAGTGCTTGATAAATGTTTATTACTATTATCATTTTTGTCATTGGCTGCCCAGGCCACTGTAGTCCCCTTCTCCATTCACTGCTCTTTGTGTTTCCTCCTAAAGCTCAAATGGAAATGACAATCTCCTCATTCAGAAAAGAACTCATTTTTTAGGCACAATTGTGTTAGTATTCACAACTTTTACCTCTTTTAAATGACACAGAATAAATGTGCTGCAGAGCAGTAGTTTCTGGTGATGGATGTCACCATACTTCACTTTGAAGGAACGGAGAGCAGCCTGTTTTTCTGCCTTGCATTGTGAGCCACATTGCTAAAATGTCTGGAGACTGGAGAGTGAAGGTCTGTGTAATGACTATTGTGTAAGGCACGGGATTGGGAAGGAGAAAAGTGTAAAATGCGCTCACAACTCTCAGCATTTTGCAATGTTAGGGCAGAAGAAAGAAGGGACACTAAAAGGTTCTGGTGGCAGTCTGGGTTAAAGGGAGTGGTCACTGGTGCTGGTTTCCATAAATTTGATCTTCCATTCGTGGACCGTAGCTGAAGAAGACAATGTTCTAAGGCACATTCTAGCGGCCTCAGCAGCTTCTAGGAATGGGCCCCAGGGAGCCCAAACTGGGAGAATGCGTTATCCTTCCTCTCCGGGGAGTGGGCATTAACTATGGAAGGAAGAATTTATCCAGCAAAGGGCCAAAAAGAGTTCCATTTTCTTTGTTTCCAGGTAGTGATTTTAGAAACAAAACTTCTGTCTAGAGTTGCTTGCTGAGGCCAGGAATTTCATTCAAAAGACTAAGATTTAAACGTAAATGCTCAGGAAAGGTAATATTTAGGTTGAAACTTATTCAGACTTAAAAGAAATTAGATATTTGTTCTTCAAAGAAGAGCAAGAATAATGTTTAAAAAATATAACTCATATTGCATCACCTGCCAGCCTAACACTCTCCAATGGCCTCTTATTGCATTTAGAATAAAACTCAGTATCCAAACTCTTGACTCCAGATTACATGGAACTTAGAGAAATGGCCTTTCCCTCTCTCTCCAGACTCATCTTGCGCTAACTCTCACTTTGATGTGTTTCTGTTTCCCTGAAGCATCAGCTATTTCTTTTCCAACAGCCTTGGCACTTGAGACGTCCTGAGGTCTTTGAATGGCTGTTGTCTTCCTCCTTTAGATTGCAGCTTAAATATTACTTCCTCAGAGAAACCTGTATAGTAGCATTCCAACTAAAGTACCCCACCCTACCTTCCCTTATTTTTCATTCTATCATTTCCTTTTTATAACTTATCAAAATTGGTAATTATCTTGTTTATTTATTTACATATTTCTTTGTCCTCTCCCCACCTCGTGCACACTTAGAATTAACTTCCCTGAGAGCAAGGACTTTGTTTTTTTAACCACCGTTACTTCTTGGAATCTATAACATGCTTTGCACATAGTAGGTACTTAATAAATATTTGTCGAGTAGATGAACAAATATATTATTATTGTGAGGGCTCAGGAAATACTGGCCTCTTAAAGTAGGAACATGGAAAATACAGAGGAGAAGGTCATAGAACTGGTAATACTAAAGGCAGACTTACTTGTTTTTACATTTTTCTTTGTAACTAACGTTGTTTGCTTTTAACAGACCATAGTGGAGTAGAAGTTTTATGTGTAAATATCTTAGCACTTGCCACTCTGCTGAAAAACTCAGTATCTAACATTTAATACAGTATGTTCAGATAGTCTATTAATAATAGTAAACATTTACATAGCACTTACCATATATTCAGCATTAACTTAAGGGTTATGTATAGATTAAATTATACATCTTCACAATAACCATATAAGATAGTATTATTTTCCCATTTTACTGATGAGAAAACTGAGGTACAGGAAATTTAAATTATTCCCTGTTATGGATTGCATTGTGTCCCCTCAAAACGTGTATCAACTTGGCTAGGGCATGACTCCCAATGTTGTGTGATTGTCCTCAATTTTGTGATCTGATGTAATTACCCATATGTTGTAAATCCTAACTTCTATGTCTGTGGTTTTAATTCCATTTGGGAATGAGTTGTCTTTGTTATGTTAATGAGGCAGGATTAGTGTAAGGGTGGTGTATCTTGAGTCAATCTGTTTTAAGATATAAAAGAGATTAAATAAGCAAGTTAGCAAGCAGACATGGGGGAAGATTGATGCCAAGCCACATGGAGATATCCAAGGAACCAGGAAATAAGCTGAAGAGACAAAGAGTTTTCCCTGGAGCTGATACAAAGAGAAAGACTTTCTCTAGAGCTGGTGGCCTCAATTCAGAATTCTAGCCTCCTAAACTGTGAGAAAATAAGTTTCTGTTTGTTAAAACCATCCACTTGTGGTATTCCTGTCATAGCAGCACTAGATAAAGACAGAGCTGTTTGTCATATTTTGGCCCTCCCACATCTGATTGATTCAAATATGGAGAACTGTTGAGGGAAATTGTTGAGGAATAGAGCAAGTTGCTAACATCAAGAAAATAATTCTTATCCAAAAAGAAGATAAAATCTCTGCACAAGGAAAAAGAAAGCCAGATTTGGACCAAAATGTTGAACTCAAGCGGAAAAATGTTGAGACAAAAACCTGTCCTATCCTTTCTCTTGTTTTTTACTGTTGCAAATGGCTTAATGAAGAAACTTATTCTTATTTCCTTAAGGAAATATTCAATGATTATTTGTATTATTATTCATATATTATTCAAATTTGATACTTTTTTTGTAAGATAAGGAGCCCTGGTGGCACAGTGGTTAAGAGCTCAGGCTGTTAACCAAAAGGCCAGCATTTTGGATCTGTCAGCTGCTCCTTGGAAACCCTATGGAGCAGTTCTACTCTGTCCATATTGTCAATATGAGTCAGAATTGACTTGATGGCAACAGGTTTAGTTTTTTCTTTCTTGATTTGTAAGAGAATATGCAAATCTCATCAGCAACCTGTAATTCTCATGGTTGGAAACCCTCCTTATTTAAATATAGAAGCCGTAGTTAAGAGCTGATGTGATTAAGAGTTCTGGCTCTGCCACGCACTCACTGAACGACCTTGGACAAGTTACTTACATGCCCTGGACCACAGACTCCTCTGCCATAAAATGAGGATGATAATATTCACTTTGTAGTGTTGTTGTGAGGACTGCGATAATGTAGGTACAAATACAGAGCACTGTGCTGGCCACATACTGGATGGCGTCTCTCGTTAATATCCGTGTATTCACTCCTCCTGTTTGATGCACAAAGAAGTGCAAACACACACACACACTCACACCCTTGAACATTTCTGTGTGTTCCTTCATTGGTTATATATTGATATTAAAAAAAGCCTTACTCAAATCAGGAACACAGCATTGCAGATTTAGCCTCAAGAATTTTACTAGAGCACTGAATTTGTAGAAAAGTATAAAAATGGCCGTTTCCCCACGGGCTACAAAATAATAAGGTTTTTTTCCCCCTTTGTTATCCTTTCAGTTAGTTATTTCAACTCCCATAGAAAAGGTCACTCTTTCTCCGATCAAAACATTTCTTTGCTGTTCTGTTGCCAGAGGTGTACATGGGAACAACAATCAATAAGAGAAGCTCCCGGAACGTTTTGGCTTACATTTGAGGACTAGTCATTAGGTCAACATATTTTACTGTGGTTTTATGACTGATAATTTCCCTCATAATGGCATTTCTTAATCAGTAGGTGAAGATAATTTCAGTAATAGGGCTCCATCAGGATCTTTAAGGTCTTTTTCAGAGCTACGACCTTAGCATTTTCTTTCCCTTTTGGCATTTTTTGGTTATGTAATGAAAAGAATTCCTGAGGTTTTGGGCTAAAGTAATAAAACGTTTCCCTATTATGTTATCAGCCACAAAATAATTAAACATTGCTAATCCATATTTTGTTTTTTTTTTAAATATTTTTTACTTTTAAATGTTTATATGTTTCCAGCTACAAAGATGAGGAGGAGTGGAGATGAGGTCGTTATTACAATTATGACAATTCCTCATGACTTTGAATAGTGCTTTTTTTCAGGGTTCAAAACCTGAACACATAGGACCTCTATGAACTTCCTGTCTGACGGAAAAATAAAGGTAGGTTGTAGTAACCTTATTTTGAGGCAGAAGAAAACAAAAAAGATTTTTCAAAAGAGAGCTACTGTGGGAGTTTCACAGCACATAAACCATAGGATATATTATCATGAATGCCTCCTTAGTCTGTGAGTCTGCATGCAAAGCCCTTAGAAAGATGAAGAACATGCTATCGTGATCTCAAATGGGAATATTTACAAGCCCATTGAATATTTTAAGCATGACAATTTTAGGGAGTTCCTGGAAGTTTTATCAACGTGACTCTTAGAAGTTCATTCATGAGTTATGATAGATGTAAAAAAGTCTATAAATAACGTTGACAAATTTAAAGTAAGACCTGCAGATAAACTCTAAAACAGTACTGTGTGTTGTCTCGTAATCACGTCTACTCCTGTATCTCTTCCTTGTTGGGTGCTCAGAAATCTATCAGGCTTAGGCCCGTGTATCTGCAGTTTGAAGTCCGTTGACTTTTCACTTTAAGTAACATTTTTAAAAATTGAATTTTATATTTTATCATTTAAACACGCAAAAGAATATATGCAAATAATGAAACACAGTAATAGAATAAACACTCGTGAATTTACAACTTAAATAAAGATCATGAAAAGTAATAACAATGTTGTAGCTACTTAGGTCTTCCTTCCACTCACATCCCTGTTGCCTACTCCCAATCCCTGGAGGTAAATCCTATCTTAAATTTGTTTTTGTATGATTTTGAGCTTTATAAAAATAGCATTATGATGTATTTGTACTTATGTACGTATGTATATATGTTGTTCTTGTTAGCTGCTGCAGATTCGACCCCCAACTCATGGTGACCCTGTGCACAATGGAACTAAGTGCTGCCCGATCGTGTGCCATCACCGTGCTCAGTTGTGGATCAGACAGTTGCGGTCCATAGGGTTTTCATTTGCTAATTTTCAGAAGTAGATCACCAGGTCTTTCTCCTTAGCCTGTCTGAGTCTGGAAGTCCGATGTAACCTATTCATCATTATGGCAACCGGCAAACCTCCACTGGCAGATGGGAGTGGCCGCATGTGAGATGCATGGTCAGGAACTGCACTGAGCTTCCAGCATGTGAGGTGAGAAGTCTACTACTGCATCACCAATGTCTCATGTACGTATGTACGTTTTCTTACACTTAGTTTCTTGTGACTTGTTTTCCCCCCACTGTGTTTCTAATATTCAAAATACTATTGCATGAAGATTTGATTAATGTATTTTTACTGCTTTATAATAATCCATTGTGTGAAAATACTGCGATTTATTTATTCATTCTCCTGTTGGTAGACATTTAGAGAAATTTCAATTTTTGTTGTTACAAATAGTGCTCCTAATATGACTCTTACACAGTTCTTTTGGTGCATTTAGGCAACAATGTTTCAATGGGCTTTACCTGGCGGTAGAATTTATGAGTCATGCAAGCCTTGAATGGTATGAAAGTAATGCCAAATTATTTTACAAGGGGCTATACCAATACCCCTCTGCAGTTAGAGAACTACTTTTCCATCTGGGAAACAGGAGTGCTGTGATACGCTGCCTTGCCCTTCAATTGGAACAGCTTCGTTTTTACATTTTATTCAAATCCCATGGCTAAAAGAAAAAGAAAAACTTCCTTATCATGCTGCTTCCTATAATACGGAGTAAAGAGAAAAAGCCTTGTAGAGAAAGGATGTTATGGATTGAATTGTGTCCCCCTTAAATTTATGTTCCACTTCATTTTGAAATGGAAAACATAGTGATTGATATCTTAGGCATTAGTGAGCTGAAATGAACTCGTATTAGCCATTTTGAATCAGATAACCCTAAGGCCTACTATGCCGGGAATGACACATTGAAGAGGAATGCCTTCTCATTCATCATCAAAACGAACATTTCGAGATTTGTCCTGAAGTACAACGCTGTCAGTGATATGATAATACACATATGCCTACAAGGAAGACTAGTTAATACAACTGTTCAAATTGATGCACCAACCATAAGGCCAAAGACGAAGAAATTGAAGATTGTTACCAACTTTGGCAGTCTGAAGTTGATCAAACATGCAATCAAAATGCATTGATAATCACTGGTGATTGAAATGCAAAAGTTGGGAACAAAGAAGAAGGATCAGTAGTTGGAAAGTAGGGCCTTGGTGGTAGAAACGAAGTGGGAGGTCTTATGACAGAATTTTGCAAAACCAGCAACTTCTTCAATGCAAATACCTTTTTTTCAACAACATGAATGGCTACTATACATGTGGACCTCCCCAGATGGAATACACAGGAATCAAATGACTACATCCGTGGAAAGAGACAATGGAGAAGCTCAATATTGTCAGTCAGAACAAGGCTGGTGCTGACTTCGGAACAGACCATCAATTGTTCATATGCAAGTTCAAATTGAAGCTAAAGAAAATTGCAGGAAGTTCATGAGAGCCAAAGTATGACCTTGAGTATATTCCACCTAAATTTGGAGACAATCTCAGGAATAGATTTGATACACTGAACACTTATGACTGAAGAAAATCAGATTAATTGTGGGATGACATCAAGGGCATTATACATGGAGAAAACAAGAGGTGATTAAAAAGACAGGAAAGAGAGAAAAGAACGAAATGGATGTCAGAAGAGACTCTGAAACTTGTTCTTGAACGTAAAGTAGCTAAAGCAAAAGGAGAAATATTGAAGTAAAAAAACTGAACAGAAGATTTCAAAGGGTGGCTCAAGAAGACAAAGTAAAGTATTATAATGAAATATGCAAGACCTGGAATTAGAAAACCAAAATGGAAGAACACACCTGGCATTTCTCAAGCTGCAAGAACTGAAGAAAAAATTTAAGCCTCCAGTTGCAATATTGAACGATTGTACAAGGAAAATATTGAATGCTGCAGAAAGCATCAAAAGAAGATGGAAGTAATACACAGAATCACTGAACCAAAAAGAATTGGTTGAAGTTCAACCATTTTAGGGGGTAGCATATGATTGAGAACTGATGATACTGGAGAAGTCCAAGCTGCGCTGAAAGCATTGGTGAAAAACAAGGCTCCAGGAATTGACTGAATATCAATTGAGATGTTTCAACAATTGGACGCAGCACTGGAAGTGCTCACTTGTCTATGCGAAGATATTTGGAAGACGGCTACCTGGCCAACTGACTGGAAGATATCCATATTTATGCCCATTTCAAATAAAGGTGATCCCACTGAATGTGGAAATTATTGAATAATATCATTAATATCACATGCAGTAAAATTTTACTGAAGATCGTTCAAAAGTGGCTGCAGTAGTATATTGACAGGGAACTGCCAGAAATTCAGGCCAGATTCAGAAGAGGATGTGGAACCAGGGATATCATTGCTGATGTCAGATGGATCTTGGCTGAAAGCAGGGAATACCAGAAAGATGTTTACCTGTGTTTTATTTACTACACAAAGGCATTAGACTCAGTGGATCAATTATAGGTAATACTGCAAAGAATGGGTATTCCAGAACAATTAATTGTGCTCATGCAGAGCCTGTACATAGATCAAGAGGCAGTAGTTTGCACAAATCAAGGGGATACTGTGCGTTTAAAGTCAGGAAAGATTTGCATCAAGATTATATCCTTTCATCAACTTATTCAAACTTTATGCTGAGCAAATAATCAAAGAAGCTGGACTATATGAAGAACTCGGCATCAGGATTGGAGAAAGACTCATTAACAACCTGTGATATGCAGATGACACAACTTGCTTGCTGAAACTGAAGAGGACTTGAAGCACTTACTGATGAAGATCAAAAACTACAGCCTTCAGTATGGATTACATCTCAACATAAAGAAAACAAAAATCCTCACAACTAGACCAATAAGCAGCATAATGATAAATGAAGAAAATACTGAAATTATTAAGGGTTCCATTTTACCATGGAAGCAGCAGTCTAGAAATCAAATGATGTATTACATTGGGCAAATCTGCTGCAAAAGACCTCTTTAAAGTGTTCAAAAGCAAAGATGTCACTTCAGGGACTAAGGTGCACCTGACCAAGACTTGGTATTTTCAGTGGCCTCATATGTATGAGAAAGCTGGATAATGAATAAGTAAGGCTGAAGAAGAATTGACACCTTTGAATTATGGTGTTGGTGAAGAATACTGAATATACCATGGACTGCCAAATAATAGGCTCAAGCATAACCATAGTGAGAATGGTGCAATACTCGGCAGTGTTTTGTTCAGTTGTGCATAGGGTTGCTATGATTCAGAGCTGACTGGATGGCACCTAACAACAATAGCAACAACAAAATTTATGTTGAAGTCCTAGCCCTACTTTCTGTGAATATGACCTTTGTTTGGAATCAAGGACTTGGAAGATGTTATCAGCTAAGTTAAAATGAGGTTAACATGTTAGGGTGGGTTCTAATCCATTCTGTGTAGTGTCATATAAAAGAGGAGAAAAGACACAGAGAGACAGAGGGAAGATGGCCATATGATGTTAGAGTTATGCTTCAGCTGCAAGCCAATTAAATCCTGTGGCTACCAGAAGCTGAGAGAGACAAGAAAGAATCTTCCCCAGGAGCATTCAGAGAGGCATGGCTCTACAGGTACCCCGAATTCAGAATATGATCCTCCAGAACTGTGAGAGAGTACATTTCTGTTGTTTTAAGACACCTGGTTTGTGCTACATTGTTACAGCAGCCCTAGGAGACTAATACAGAAACACCTCTAGCCTATATGCAATCCACCATATTACAAAGAAGGCGAGGCCCCTAGACATCTAGAAGCTTGGGCACGCCCCAAGATTCCTAGCACAGCAGGTAAAGGCAGAGAAACCAGGGCAGAAGTCTTTGAGAAACAGGTGGTGTAGTAGTGTGTTGGTGGGCATCTCCTCACATTTCTTTCTCAGATAAGACTAGATATTTAAAGTGTGACAATTTAAAATCATCCACCAAAATCATAATTGTTCTACCTTATATGTACACAGCTTAAATATGTCCTGAACCAAATCTCTGTGTCAAAGTATCTTTTGTCTTTTTATAAAACTTCATTCCCTAAGCATATTTGTTAAGAGCTGTTTCTTCTTAAGCTAAGATGCTTGTATTTAGTCCAGTCAAAACCAATTAGGGTGGAGTTGATACTTTGATTGAAATTGAATTCATTTATGCCCATGTGAAACATGGCAAGTAGCAACCCATAATAAATTTTTCTGCCCTTAACTGAATGAAAATAGGTTTTTGTAATTGAATTTCTTTGATGGTTCTCAGATTTGCATCCTGGGGAAAATGGAAAGATTTATTATAGGCATGATATGAATTGCCCATCTGTAAGAAATAGTTTAATAACAGAGGTTTCTACCATGACTGAAAAGTATGGGGAGATTAGAGTCGGTGTCTTAGTTATCTCGTGCTTCTATAACAGACATACCGCAAGTGAATGGTTTTAACAAACAAATTTATTTTCTCACAGTTTAGGGGTGTAGAAGTCCAAATTCAGAGCACTGGCTCAAGGGGAAGGCTTTTTTTCTCTGTTGGCTCTGGAGGTATGTCCTGGTCTCTTCAGCTTCAGTTTCCTGGTTCCTTGGAGTTCTTCATATGCTTGGCATCAATTTTCCCCCATCTTTGCTCTGCTGGTTTGTTTAATCTCTTTTATGTCTCAAAAGGGATTAACTCAAAATACACCCTACACTAATCCTGCCTCATTAACATAACAAAGGCAACCCATTCCCAAATGGGATTATAATCACAGACAAGCGGTTAGGATTTAGGACACAAATTTTGGTGGGGCACAACTCAGTCCTTAATAGTGGGTCTGCAGTGTTCCTTACTGATGAATTCAATTAAGAAAAGTTACGATGTCAGCTTTATGCAATGGTGGTATTGATGGGAATTTTAAGAAATCTCTAGGACTAGAGTGAGCTCTTGGATCTAGAAGTCTAAATCATTAGATTTACTGGAGTTCCCATGAGATGGGATGGAATCCGGAGTCTCCCCTAGCCCCACTGAAAAACCCGTCAGGTGGCTTCATACGAATTCAAGGACTGAGATTTTCAGTTGTGACTTTAACCCTCATGACTAGCTGGAGTCTTTTCCATTTCTCATACCATTTGTACATGGTAGGCACTCAGTACATATTTGGAAAGAATGTATGAATGTAGTCAGTTGGTGCCCTGGTGGCATAATGGCTAAGCACTCAGCTGCTAACAGAAAGGTTGGCAGTTGGAACCCACAAGTGTCTCTATGGGAGGCAAGACTTGGCATTCTGCTCTTGTAAAGATTAAATGAAAACCTATTGCCATTGAGCCAATTCCAACTAACAGCAACCCTACAGGACAGAGTAGAACCTTAGGGTTTCCAACGCTGTAATCTTTACAGAAGCAGACTGCCACATCTTTCTTCCACAGAAATGCTGGTGGGTTCAAACCACCAACTTTTTGGTTGGCAGCTGAGCGCTTAACCACTGCACCACCAGAGCTCTTTCCATAAAGATTGCAGTCTAGAAAACTCTATGGGGCAGTTCTACTTTGTCCTATAGGGTTGCTTTGAGTTGGGATTGACTCAGCCGCAAACAAGAAGTCAACTGCTTCAGCCTTATCCAGCCACAACCACGATCCATGATGAAAAGTTAAAGAAAGAGGGACAGTTCTAAAAAGTCTGCCAAATATTACACACATTGTTTTCCGGGGTTAAATAAATCAAATTTACATGAATCTGATAGTAACGAAAACAACAGTAATAGTGGGCATTTATTTTGTGCCTATGAATGTTCTTTAGACACTTTGTATTTAATTTTTATAACAGACTTACAGTATGTTGTTGTTGTTGTTAGGTGCCGTCGAGTCGGTTCCGACTCATAGTGACCCTATGCACAACAGAATGAAACACTGCCTGGCCCTGCGCCATCCTTATAATCGTTGTTAGGCTTGAGCTCATTGTTGCAGCCACTGTGTCAATCCACCTCATTGAGGGTCTTCCTCTTTTCTGCTGACCCTGTCCTCTGCCAAGCATGATGTCCTTCTCCAGGGACTGATCCCTCCTGACAACATGTCCAAAGTATGTAAGACACAGTGTCGCCACCCTTGCCTCTAAGGAGCATTCTGGCCGCACTTCCTCCAAGACAGATTTGTTCATTTTTTTTGGCAGTCCATGGTATATTCAATATTCTTCGCCAACACCACAATTCAAAGGGGTCAACTCTTCTTCGGTCTTCCTTATTCATTGTCCAGCTTTCACATGCATATGATGTGATTGAAAATGCCATGGCTTGGGTCAGGTGCACCTTAGTCTTCAGGATGACATCTTTGTTCTTCAACACTTTGAAGAGGTCCTTTGCAGCAGATTTGCCCAGTGCAATGCATCTTTTGATTTCTTGACTGCTGCTTCCATGGCTGTTGATTGTGGATCCAAGTAAAATGAAATCCTTGACAACTTCAATCTTCAGTCTTTGGTTACTAGCGTTCATTGCGTCAAATCTGTTCTTGAGATGGCCTCTAAATTCAGGTGGGATATACTCAAGGTCATAGTTTGGCTCTCGTGGACTTGCTCTGATTTTCTTCAGTGTCAGCTTGAACTTGCATAAGAGCAATTGATGGTCTGTTCCACAGTCGGCCCCTGGCTTTGTTCTGACTGATGATATTGAGCTTTTCCATTGTCTCTTTCCACAGATGTAGTCAATTTGATTTCTGTGTGTTCCATCTGGCGAGGTCCATGTGTACAGTCGCCGTTTATGTTGGTGAAAGAAGGTATTTACAATGAAGAAGTCGTCGGTCTTGCAAAATTCTGCCATTCGATCTCCAGCATTGTTTCTACCACCGAGGCCATACTTTCCAACTACTGATCTTTCTTCTTTGTTTCCAACTTTCGTGTTCCAATCGCCAGTAATTATCAATGCATCTTGATTGCATGTTCGATCAATTTCAGACTTCAGCAGCTGATAAAAATCTTCTATTTCTTAGTCTTTGGCCCTAGTGGTTGGTGCGTAAGTTTGAATAATAGTCGTATCAACTGGTCTTCCTTGTAGGCGTATGGATATTATCCTATCACTGACAGCGTTGTACGTCAGGATAGATCTTGAAATGTTCTTTTTGACGATGAATGCAACACCATTCCTCTTCGAGTTGTCATTCCCAGCATAGTAGACTATATGATAGTCCGATTCAAAATGGCCAATACCAGTCCATTTCAGCTCACTAATGCCTAGGATATCAATGTTTATGCGTTCCATTTCATTTTTGACGATTTCCAATTTTCCTAGATTCATGCTTCATAAGTTCCAGGTTCCGATTATTAATGGATGTTTGCAGCTGTTTCTTCTCATTTTGAGTCATGCCACATGAGCAAATGAAGGTCCTGAAAGCTTTAGTCCATCCACGTCATTAAGGTCAGCTCTGCTTTGAGGAGGCAGCTCTTCCCCAGTCATCTTCTGAGTACCTTCCAACCTGGGGGGCTCCTCTTCCAGCACTATATCAGACAATGTTCCATTGCTTTTCATAAGGTTTTCACTGGCTAATGCTTTTCAGAAGTAGACTGCGGGGTCCTTCTTCCTAGTCTGTCTTAGTCTGGAAGCTCAGCTGAAACCTTTCCTCCATGGGTGACCCTGCTGGTATCTGAATACCGGTGGCATAGCTTCCAGCATCACAGCAACACACAAGCCCCCACAGTATGACAAACTAACAGACTCGTGGGGGGACTTACAACATATGTACCATTATTTCCATTTTACGGGTGAGTAAATTGAGACTTTAAAAGGAAAAGATGGAAACAGCAACGAAATCCAGATCCAATTAACTTCAAAGTCTATGCCCTTGACACTGTGCTGCCTCCAGTGCAAAAAAAAAAAAAATCCACTTCAATGTGTTTATGACTGAAGTTTAAAAGTGATTTTTGAAAAATTAAATATGATTTTGATTCAAGGAAAACACTATCTCCTACATTTTATGTATTAAGTTATTTTTCTTTCTTGGGAGGGGGTTTGTGAAAGTTTAAGGCAGTCATCCTGAAATAAATAGACATAAAAGATAAATATTAAGTTGTATTTATTGCCAGAAATTCATTAAAAAAAAAAAAAAAAACAATAAAAAAAAAAAAACTCAGGGGAAAAGATTACACTATGGCTGTATGTTGGTGAAAAGCTCTTTGTCAATATAAGCCATCTCTAGAATATGTTTAAGTGATTTTGTCCGCAGTGGCAAGCACTCGGGCTGGCTGGCTGACTGCTGTTGGGGCTCTGTATGGAACCCAGGGCTCTGCTCATGGCAGGGACTCAGCAAGCCAAGGGAGCTGGCTCTCTCTCATTTAAGGACTCACTGCTACCCATCTGCTTCTCGTAGTGTTCCATCATCAAAAATTACACAACAAAAACACAACTTCCCACAATTCTCTATCCATTACCCACGTCTAACACTGATGTATTTTTTTTTTTTCTTTTTTCAACAGTTAATCTGTCATTGGTTTAGCCAGTGACCTGTATTTGTTCAGTGTTGGTTCGGATATGCATGTCTTTGTAAAGCATAGCTGATGTTTGTTGGAACGTAAGCAGCTAGAGTTTCTGCTGCTGTTCAGCTCTGTTCCAGGCAGCATTCTGTAGAGATAATTGCCTAACAGTATGATTGCTTCGGCGCCCTGGTGGCATAGTGGTTAAGAGCTCAGCTGCTAACCAAAAGGTTGGCAATTCGAATCTACCAGCCACTCCTTGGAAACACTATGGGGCAGTTCCACTCTGTCCTATAGGGTTGCTGAGTTGGAATTGACTTGATGGCAATGGGCATGATTGCCTTATGAGGTTTACTAGACACCAGTTCTTGCCATTGCCCTATTGGACCACACATCCTAAAAACTGGTTCCATGCCTTATGTCTGGGACCAATAAAGGGCAAAATAAAGGACAGATACAGGGTAATCCTGTACTGCAGCAAAATTTAGCTTGCTATCTTGAAAATAGTCATACTATTTGGGGATTTTACAGTAAACAAAATCCAGACAGCTGACCAGAGGGGCCATTTACAAGTTATAAAATTGTCTGGGTGAGATAAGGCAACTCATAAATGATTCAGCAAAGCTCACAGAATAAATCTTATGTTTCATACACGTGAATCCAAGGAAGATTCTGTTATGTTCTTAGCCCCTGATAATGTAAGAGAGGAGCACACGTCACATTAAGAACCTGACATGGCATTAGAGTGCTATAAAATGTTCAATTAAACATGGCAACTGCAGGACAAATGGTACCCAGGATACAGTTCTTTGTTTGCCTTTAAGAACTTTAACGTGTCTTATTTATTGAGGGCAAAGAACATAAGGATAGTAAAGTGACAGCCTCCAACCCATCTGAAAATATTTGTGTTAGTGTCAAGACAAATAATAAATGGTGCTGCCTCAGGATCTTAGCCTTTTCAAAAGATGGACAGAGTTGTGTTTGGTGGATTGCACCTTATGGAATTAGAGCCGACTTAAGGAAAACTGCTCCAGCATCTGTCTTCTTTCAAGCAGGTTGTCAAGAGGAAAAAATACTGGGGGAGGGGAGTTGGTTGGGGAGAGAGGAGGGAGAGCGTTGGGTGGGGGAGGAGAGAGAAGCAAGCAGGGACAGCTTGCATGTTTTAAACCTTCAAGATAAGCTGTCGCTTAGAACCTTGACGGCTCCAGAACTTGACACATGCGTTTGCTCTCTGGGGGACCTTTCCTGCTGCTCTGCGGGCAGATCACGGCTACTGAGCTGTGACGCCCCAGCACTTGCCTGACCTGACATAATGGGCAGCTATTTACTGCAAACAAGGTAGATGGAAGAACATAGGCTTAAATGATGCTCTGGTGTAAGCAGGAATCCACTGGGATCCCTTGCAAACCAGTCTTCTGGCTTTTTTTTTTTTTTTAAAGCCTCCCTCCCCCTCTTCTTCTAGGTTGGGACTATTTATTTCTTTCCCATAGGACCGAACCACAGATGCCTGACTGCCAGCAGTGCTCCTCTGCCATCTAACCCCCTCCACCTCCCACTCAAGATCAATATAGTGGGTTAAAGAAGCAATTGCATGACAATAAATAAAAAAGAAAACTAAGTTTGGATACTACCACTTCCAAACCGACTGTCTTCTGGGCTTGTTTTTATCTATTCCTAAGGATAAAAGAAAAAAAAAAAAAAAGAGAGAAAGAGAATAGCCCCAGGAGGGCTCCCGGTTAAGGCTGTCAGATTGCTTCAATGAGAAACCCAATCAGACTTGATTTGTGAAGAGTGTCAAAAGCTGTAGTGAATCATGTAAACATCGTGGTCTATTACGTGAGGCCATCACTTTGCAAGGTGAAGGCTCTTCATGCGCATTTCTGAGGCTTGTGGATGTTTGTTTTTCCTGAATCTAAGAACACACATTTGCACTCTACATTTTCTGGCCAAGGAGAACAATCAAAATGGGAAAGCTTTGGGTTGTGAACGTGAGTGAACGCACAACCAGGGGGATTTGCTTCGATCCCCCAGACCCAAGCTCATCACAGTAGAGGAAATTATCTAGGAAGTCTTTCTTCCATGGCATCTTGCTTTTCAAAAAGTCAAAGGGATTTTATTTCTGTTATTGCATTTTCTTCCTGTTAAGTGAGGCAAGACAGGCAGGTATACGAAAAGAAATCTGAGGCTCAGAGAGGCCAGCTCACTTGTCAAGGTCACAGCACCGATGGCAATAACGGCCTCCGAATTTTCCAGCTTCAAAATTGGTTCCTTTTTGCCATGGACTTAAAAAAGAGAGGGCAAATGCTTTTCTTGAATCTTATAAAGATTTAAATGGCACAAGTTTAAAAACCCTTAGTTTGTTTTTCAGCCTCCAGAGACTCAAAGCATACCCTTCTGTCTGTGAATTTCCTTACATAATATAAGAAGCTCTGTTCCTTGGATGTCTGCCAGGAATGGAAGCCAGGTTTCTATCAGAAACCGATACTGCTTTTTTTTTTTTTGGTAAGTAAAGCCTACATTAGCTACAGAGGAGAGAAAGATGCTATGCTTTTATTTCCAGATAGTAATGGCTGTGTGGGACCTTTACACCATGTTAAGTATCAGGCTATACCTAGTTTTCCAACAAGTTCATAAACCAAGAAAGTCATTTTATAACTCTACCAGCTCTCCTTGTTCTGTTACATAATGATTCTTTGAGGTAAAGTGGAACAAGAGTGGAAGACACTTGAAATCCACAGCCGACCTCTTTCCCTCAATTTGGTTGATCCTTTCCAACTCACGTTCCAGAGAACTAGGAACTGGCAATGAAATGACTTTGCTTTGGGATAATCCACTGTTGCTTTTCCTCTGGGTTTTAGTGAAGGCCAGAGATGGGGGATTGGGCAAAAATTTTCCTTTCCTTTTCTTTCTTTTTTCTCTTAAACTTCTCTGTGTCTGATTTCTTCTTGCGACCTTCAGCTGAGCCCTTGGAAGGCTGACCGTGATTTTGTGCATTGTGAGCATAATAGCCAATTCTGTTTCTTTTTTTAGGCCGCCAAGAATGATCTCATGTGCTGGGCTACTTTCATATTTTCAAATAAATTATTTCCAAGACTCTTATTATCCTATCTGCTCTGAGAAATTCCACTCTTAGCTGTGAGAGGTTCTGTCGGCAGGCTGCTCAGAGTACGTTTTTATAGTTACAGTTTCCTTCTGGAGAAATGGAATAAGAAGAGTGTTTGGGAACCGTCATAGGAAAGGAAAATAGAGGTTTCTGATCCCCCTCGGTAACTAAAACCCGTCAAACAATTATGTTTAAAATTAGCACTGTAACTGAGAAACATTGAATGTGTTGTATAGAAAGCTACAGTTTTGGGCCTTTTTCTTCCCTTCTGACATAAATGTTTCTCCTTTTTTACTTCAACCCTGTACTCAATGAGAAACAATATATGGGACATACATACCAATGGTAGCAGGTAGACAAAGCAGGAATGATGGGTATAAGTGACTTCTCTGTGTGTGATTTACTTCTTAGACTGTACACACTGAAATGGGAAATGAGCAGGGTTTGAAGGTAGAATTTTGGTTCTACAAGACTCTTCAATGTACAGTGATGTATCACGTGTGTTATCAGCTTCATTGTGCTCACTGCCTTGCATTATTTGATAAACATAGTTGATTTTTTAATTAATTAATTAATTTAATTTAAGGCAGGGTTTCTGTATCTTAGCATTATAGACATTTTGGGCCCAGTAGCTCTTTGTTGGTTTTGGAACCCTGGTGGGATAGTGTTTGAGAGTTTGGCAGTTCAAATCCACCAGCCACTCCTTGGAAACACTGTGAGGCAGTTCTATTCCATCCTATAGGGTCACTACGAATCAGAATCGGCTCAATGGCAAAGAGTTTTTTTTTTTTTTAATTCTTTGTTGTGGTGGGCTATCCTGTGCAGTGTAGGATGTTTGGCAGCATCTCTCACTTCTCCCAGCCCAGCCCCCGGAAGTGACAATCAAAAATATCTTCAGGCATTGCCAAAATTGTCCCTGATTGAGAACCACTAAGGTAAAGTAATACATAACATTCACTTTAAGGCCCCCTCTTCCCACACCCAGATTGGCGTTTTGTGTCAATTTTACAAAGTAGCTCTGAAGCCAGTGTGTCAGTCATGGAGGTGATCTCAGATCTATCTTCAAAAGAGAACCTGCTGGAAGGAGTATACCGCTAAAAATTCGGTTGCCATCTAGTTGATTCCAACTCATAGTGACCCCACCTGTGTCAAAGTAGAATTGTGCTCCATGGAGTTTGCAGTGGCTGAATTTTCAGAGATAGATTGCCAGACTTCTCTTCTGAGGTTCCTCTGGGTGGACTTGAACCTCCAAGCTTTTGGTTAGTAGTGGAGTGTGTTAACTGTTTTCACTACCCAGAGAATGTTAGGGAAAAGTATAGTTAGCTGATAATCTCCAGATGCCACAGCAGTCACCCTGAGGCTATGCTTTCCCCAGGCTGCTCCTAGCCCATGATTTGGCACAGCAGGGGTTTCTTAGGGGCAGCCTAGTGGGCAGCCCTTCTCAGGGGCTCCCTAGTGGCCTGGCTGTGACTTTCTCAGAGCTGTTCTGCAGCCTGAGGCTTTTCCTACACAATTGTCTTTTCTTCTCGCTCTCCTTTCCCAGTTGTCAGATTTGCATCAGGGTCTGGGGCTCTCCCTGCCTTTGCCTGCTTTATCTCCCCTCTATCCTTCACAGGTGTTTCTCCCAATAAATCTCTTGCATTTCTAATTTTGTCTTAGATTGGCTTCCTGGATTACTTACATAACACAGCCACCATTACAGTTCTTTTTCTATCCCTTTCCCCCATCTTTAGTTTGTAATGGGTGGTTGGTTTAATAAAAAAAAAAAAAAAGATAACCCTGGGCATGTGATGTGGATTAAGGTCTATAAATGAGGAGGATCTTGGCTCTGTCTTCAAGGCCTTCTGTGGGTGATGGAGAACTCTCAGAACTCAAAGCAGCCATTTTGTTTGTGGTCTTCAGGGGAGGGAGGGAAGAAAGGTAGAGAAGGCCCCACAGTAGGAGATGTAAGATGATCAGTTGAGGACCTCTATGGCATTACAAGCTTATAATATTTACTTTTGTATTCTCTAATTTCTGTCAAATTTGCCCATGAATTAAGGGGGAAAAAAAGTCCTTTATGCAATTCATTGCATTCTATTTGGAAAAGCAATCTGTATCTTCTCCAGAGGATTCTCTTAACTGAATGATTTTTTTCTTATTGAAAGATTAAGGATGGTTCAGGGAAGCAAAAGGGGAAGGGAAAAAGAGAGATGTGGGCAGATCAAACCTTTTGATCCTCTTTCCCCAAGTTGTGAGTTGTCCCTTCCAACTCATTTTCAGTTACAATGTAACTGTCATGGAGAAGAAGGAAGAACATCGATAGGATAACTACAAGGTCTATTTATGGAACAATAAATTATTTGAAAAAAGAATTAACTATTTTGCACAGACATATCATTCTTCTGCTAAACAAGTACTAGAGAGCCTCTACATGCTAAATGTGATCAGTGGTGGCTTAATGGTAGAATTCTTACTTTTCATGTTGGAGACCCAGGTTCAATTCCCAGTCAATGCATTTCAAGTGTCGCCACAATCCATCTGTTAGTGGAGGCTTACATGTTGATCTGATGCTGAACAGATTTCAGTGAAGCGTCTGGACTAAGATGGACTGGGAAGAAAGGCCTGGTGATCTACTTCTGAAAAATCAGCCGGTGAAACCCTATGGATCACAATGATCCAAATCATCTTGCATGGGGTCTCCATTACTGTATGATGGCAGCTAGCTAACAACAACAACAACAATAATGTGGTAGATGGGTCCCTGGATGATGCAAATGGTCAATGTGTTCAGCTGCTAACTGAAAGGTTAGAGGTTCAAATCTACCCAAAGAACCTGAGAAGAAAGGTCTAGTGGTCTACTTCTGAAAAATCAACCAGTGAAAATCCTCTGGAGCACAGTTCTACTCTAACACACATGAGGTTGTTGTGAGCTGGAAATGATTCAGTGACAACTGGTTTTATGTGCTAGGTATGCTAACTGTTGGTAGTAGAAGAATAGGTGAAAAAATTTGGGTCTGTGCCTTTACGGAACTTACACTATAAAAATGGAGGATAAAAACAAAAAAAAAGAGAATTAAAATTCCGTTTGATGAGTGATCTTAAAGGGAGCTGTAGGAGTAAATAGAGTTGGCACTGCCATTAGACATGTAATCAAGGAATGAGCCTCTAAACTTAGGCTTGAAGAGTTGGTGGTTGCAGAGAAAAGCAATACAGGGAAGAGGTTTTGAGGTGGAGGAAACAGGACATACAAAGTTCCTTAGGTGAGAGAGCATGTTGATGAAATTGAAAATAATTAGTATGGCTGGAGTATAGATGGTAGAGTAAGACATTGAGGGGAAGAGGTCTAATTATGAAGGGCCTAGGAAGGTTATTTTTAACACTTTGTTCTTTATTCCAAGGGCAGTGAAGAATCAAGGAAACATTTGGGTTACAGAAACTATTCTACTTGCAGTAATGGGAAGGCTTGAAGGGGACAATAATGGAGATAGGATGGTCTGTAGGGCACTGTTGACATAATTGAGGTAAGATATGATGGTGCCCAAATCAGGCATGTGTCTGTGACTGGAGACACAGGTTTTGTTGTTGGAAGGTAGCTCTGAAAATTTTGGTTGTAAGGGAATAATAATAAGAAAAAGCATAGGTTTCTAGCTTGAGCAAATGAGATTGGTAATGCAAGAAGAGGTACAATTTTGGGGAAAAATGGTGAGCTTAGTTTATGAAAGGTTGGGATTTAGAGGCCTATGGGACAAACAAGAACATCTGAAGCCCACCAGAGAGATATGGCCAGAGATTTGAATTTGTGAGACATCAAATGAAGATGGTGATGGAGGTTATATGTGGGGGTGGAGGGGTTGGGAGGAGGAGGGAGGGGGTATAGGGATAAGCTCACTCTGAGCAATTGTGTATACTGAGAAGGAGTGTGGGCTGAAGTTGATCCCTAGCCTGGCCCCAACCAACATGTAAGTGCCTGGCAGAAGAGAAGCTTACATACGAGTCCGAAAGGAGCTGCCAGAGAAGTGAGAGCAAATCATGTAAGTGAGCAAAAGCAGAGATTCTGCAGGCTGAAAGTTTCAATGAGTTGAAGCATAGGTGTTATGGGAGCAACTGATGAGAGAAACTGGTAGGAAGGAGAATGGAATCAGAAGAGAACACGTGAAGGTATGATTTCCAAGGTACGGAAGTTCTGGCTGATAATAAAGTTCAGGTTGTGGCCGTGGAGGTAGGTGGCAGAATAGGCTGTTCCACCGGAAGTGAGATCATTGGAGACAAGGAAGTGAAGAAGCCACAAGGCCAAAAAGTGGGATGTCTGTTTGCCTGGACACTAAAGGTACCTGGAGTGGTGACCAGGCCTGGAGTGGAAAGGGAGAAGCTAAGCCAGACACAACAATCTCCTCTGAATTAAATGAGTGATTGGTAGTCAGTACAAGAAAGCAGTAAGAAGGGGTACAGGGTAGTACAGCCACATTACAAATGCTTCAGAGGAGCAAGAGCTTTTACATGAGGGAGGAAAGAATACTGAAAAGTGAGGAGCATGCTACCCCACCTCCTGACCTTGAGCTCTATGAAGTACAGGAAATAAGTGGCCATTCCTTAGAGCAGTGAGCTTAGGAGAAAGCCAGGCTTTGGCCAAGGTCAGAAACTAATAGGACATCCAGGGAAGTGATTGATGATGCAGGAGTTCTTTGTTAACCATGGAACAGTGATTCTGAGGCTCAGTATAAAGACTGGGTTGGGGCAGAGTAAGGAAAGTCAAAGGAAAAGCAATACAGAGCAGCAGTGGGATGAGGGTACACAAAAGTAAAGATACCTGGAGGAATCTGTGTCTTGGATAGTAACAAAAAGGCTAGGAATGTAAGGCACGGTGGTTTAGCTGGGCACAGGGTCAGAAGAAAATTGTAATAAACTTCCCTAGAAGACACTAGGAAGTCAGTTGAAACCTGGCTATATTACCTTCCTGGAAGAATCTTTTTTGTGTGCACATGGGAAAACTCTCACCTCTCTGAAAAAAGCATATTTTGGCTGGATCAATGATGTGAGTTCTGGAAAATGACTTCTGACCCAAGACTGTTGGAGTCAGGTTCCTGGAGGGGTTAAAGGACTGTTCTGAGGCTGGCTCAGCCACAAGGCCCAGTGGTCAGAGGGCTGGTCTCCAGGAGATTAGGGTAGGACAAACCTACTCTTGTCTTACAAGTCCACCTGGAGCCAACTCTCACAACACCCCCTGAAGACACATGGTGTCATACTGTTGGGCGATGTTCAGTCCTGAATAGCAAGGTGATATGAGAGAATTTGCACACTTCCTGTACATGGTTTGTCATGGATACTGATTTCAAACTGGTTAATTCTCCCTGGTTTGGAGGGGATTTCCTATCTGTATCTTTACCAAAGATTCAAATTTGTTTGTAAATGAACCACATTATTTATTGTGAGTTCAAACGGTTTCACAGTTCTGGACAAAAGGGATATATATATAAGACACAATTTCTTCTAGCACATAAATGCAGATTAAGGAATTATGCAGCACAACCCTAATGAAAAACCCCAATGAAACAAGTACCTGATTTTAGCCATGGTGCTGGAAAGAGGGGCTGAGGAGAGGGGTATTTGAAAGACAAACAGAAAGTACACATCAAGAAAAGAATGGTTCAGTGGCAGGTAGAGAAATTTGAGCAGCACCCAGTCTAGAATTTTTTTTTCTCTGTTAAAAGTAGGATGGTCTACAAAACTTGCTTCCAGCTGCTGGGGAAATCATGTAAATTGATGGTTTTTGACATGTACGGGAGCCTGGGGCAAGTGTAGCTGCAGGACCACATGGCGTTGCCAAAGGCATACTGTAGATCTAATCTCTGTTGATAGGTTTCTGATAATTCAACTCTTTCTGAAATGTGTTACCAAGAGGACCTGTGGATGGGCAGTTCCATACTCTCCAGTTGGGCATATTTTCTGAAGGCTGTACTGCATGTTTTTTCTCTAAGGTAGACGTGACTCTTTGTTACCTTACATCTCCACTGTGAGGATTACATTCAGGTTCATTTTTTTTAGTATCTAACTATAAGTCATAGACTGCTTTCATGCTTTGATTTCCTTAGGAATTCAGAGGTGGAAGTGGGTGAAGTGCTGCTGCTGCTAACAAGCAGCTTCTATACAAGGCATTCCACACATGCCAACTACATCTGCTCGCTTCCCTTTGCCATTGCCATTGCCATGGTTAAGGTGCCAGCAATCATTGATGGCCAGGGTTGTTCCTCTGTCAATAAATCCTCTCTAGTAGCATCTTGGAAACTCTGGTGGCATAGTGGCTAAGAGCTACAGCTGCTAACCAAAAGGCTGACGGTTCAAATTCACCAGGCACTCCTTGGAAACCCTACGTGGCAGTTCTACTCTGTGCTACAGGGCTGCTATGAGTTGGTATCGACTCGATGGCAATGGGTTTAGTAGCATCTTGGTAGTAAGTATTCCAGGAAAAAAGCCTCTTACATTATTTTTAAAAAATAAAAAGTGTTTTGTCCTGACAGTATTAAGAATACAATCCAAGACGGCTCTATATCACTGTGATATAATCCCACCACTCTGGCAAATTTCTTCTTATCAGATTAATCTGAATCTTTTTCCAAAGTCAAATTATTTGAGGTTAATGTAAAGAATAAACATTGTCCAGTAGTAGGGATTCATTTCACTGCAGATGTAAACAGGGAGAGCAGATAACTTTGCTATCTAAGTTTCTCCTAGCCACAAAGATCCTGTCCTCTTCATTTCATTCTCCTTCCTAGTCTTCTTGCTACCGCAGGCATTTTTAGGAACCTGTGAGAAAGGCAGCCTACAGACTTTTACCATTATTTTAATAAGCTATTACCACTGCTCTAAGATCTCAAAAATAAAAATAGCAAAAGTTTAATAGGGAGGTGAGTTCAGTGGAGGAAGAAAATGTACTCACATGGGGTCTATATTTTAGAAGCTGTTTGCCCCGTTTGGGCTGGCCCCTGCCTACACCAGCTGCAGCTCATCCTCCGCCACATTCCTGGTTACTGTCTGTGTTTTAGCCATTCTGACTCATTTAACTTCCTAGAGCACCTTTAAGGAGCCCTGGTGGTACAATGGTTAAGCACTTGGCTGCTAACCGAAAGGTCAGTGGTTCAAATACAACAGCTGCTTTGCGAGGGAAGAGACCTGGCGATCTGCTCCCATAAAGATTTACAGACTAGAAAACCCTATGGAGTATTTCTACTCTGTCATATAGGGTTGCTATGAGACAGAATTGAGTTGGGATTGGCTTCATAGCATGCAACAACAACAATAGAAGAACTTTGGAGTTCCTGGTTGGTGCAAAATTTTAACGTGCTTGGCTGCTAACTGAAATGTTGGAAGTTGGAGTCCACCCAGAAGTACCTCGGAAGAAAAGCCTGGTGATCTACTTTTGAAAAATCAGCCATTGAAAACTCTGTGGAGCACCATTTTACTCTGACACACATGGGGTCATCATGAGTCAGAACTGACTTAAGGCAACTGGTTAAAACCAATTTAGTCCTTCCTGCCATGTGCCTATATGACTGCAGTGTTCTCTCTCTCCTCCCTGCCCTCTTTTCCCTTCATATAAGTAAATCATTTTTTTTCAGATCTCAATTCAGTCATTACTTCCTTAGTGAAGATCTCCCTGACCCTGCAGTTAGACTCAGATTTCCCAGTTATAGCTCTCATGGTACCGCTTACCTCTCATCCAGAGCATTTACCACATTTTCAATTTATTTGTGTTTATTATCTGATTAATGTTTGTCTCTCATATAAGACTGAATGATTCTTGAGGGCAGACCCCATATTTTTTTTGCTCATTGTTACGTTCCCCAGTAACTGATATAGTATCTGGCACATAGTAGGTGCTGAATAAATATATGTTGAATGAATAAATGAATTCAAGGATATTCTCTGTGTGAGGGCAGGAGATACTCACTGTAACTGGACCTTCTAGAGATTTTTCCTACAAACTTGTCATGTCTGTCTACTGATGCCTAAAATCTGGTAAGGGTATCTGGATTTGTTCTGCATAACCAGGTTTCATTTATTTTTTAGGATGTATTGCAGAAATGCTTCAGTAATGAGGTTTATAAAATACTTTCTTGAAATATTTGTGGGAGAAAAAATGAAGTCTGGGCTTCTTCCTTAGCTACTGATTTTTCCCTAAGGATTTGGATAATGGAAATTTTCCTTTAATTCATGTCCCAGCCCTCCCTCTAAATTTCATAATATTGAAGGATGGAATTCAGAATTCAAATGTCAAATAATAGAAATTATGGAAAGCACGTGATGTTAGAAAAAAAAGAATGAACTTCATAAACTAAATGAATTTAGATTTTTGAATTAACGAAGGTTTTTTAGTGTGATTGAAAACACATTTGCACTGTGAATTTAGGACATTATGTTCAGACAGCTTAACGTGATATGAACTCCTAGAATGATCATGGAAGACTCAAGATGATTTTGCATGGCCCCAGGTATCTCCGATGAACCACAGATTATACTTAGGCAATCTTCCAGCAGATTCGTGCAGACAAAAGAGGAGTCCTTTCTCTGTATTTTCTCCTTTTGCATATTCAAGGTCTTCTTAGAAGAGCTCTATCTGTGAGTAGTCAAAGTCGTTTCAGCCCTGGCACTGTCTAGTTAAGCCATGTGGCCTACTCTAACGCATCATTGCCACTGTCACAGGCTCTGAGAAATGAACTTCGTTAGCCCTGTAGTTCCCTTAGTCGAAACGATTTGGCAGTACTCGTCCCGGGGTTTGAGTCCCGGGGTGTCCCAGCGCTGGTAGGTTACCCTCAGTCCTCTTCACTGGCACACACAGTGCTTAGGGCATTAAGAAAACTCTCAGAATCATTTGCTGCCTGAGCAAATGGTTAAAAAATTAGGACCAAACCTCCTCAAAGTCCACAGGTCAAGGGAAGTAGATGTCAAGGTCAAAGTGGGGGCCTTGTCTTTGACTAAATGCCCACGTACACTATTGTCTTGGCACCCCTTTCACAGTAAACCCCAATGCTCTTCCTTTGGCAGGTGGATATTGCAGGTAAACTGCTTGGTTATTTCTTTTCCTTTTGTTCTGACTGTTATTCACTCCTTGCACAAACAAGTGCTTATGCTAATAGCAAGATATAACCCAACCTTAAAAAGGGTGTAGTGATCAGTATCCATCATCTTTCCAAGTGCCTTGTCTCTACATCAATTAATACAATTGAGCAAAAAATGTCACGGGCCCAGTGGAAAAACCTTTTCGTAGCCTTTCAGAGGGAAGTTTACTTCCAGCTTTTTTCCCTTGCATTAGCTCCTGTCATCTACAAAACAACAGAACCCAGTGGTGTCAATTATATTTGATTGACTGAGTAAAGCACACACACAAATAAGCGAAAACAATGGACACAAAAATCTATATATGACTCCCCTTGTCAGAGAGAATGCTTGTCTTCTCCATTTTCATGCGGCACGGTGTCCTGCTGCTCCTGGCTTAAATGTTTCCTTCAGCCCCCAAACTATCACCAATTAAGTTAGCAGGGTCTTCAAAGGTGTCAGACGACTCCCTAGGCAATCGGCTCTAACTGCTGTTCAATAAATGAGGTCTAATTTATCAGTTTAACTTCACTTCTAAAAACCTAATGCTTCACAGTGCTGGGCGCCAGTTACCTAAGTGTGAGGCGCTGCCACAGACATGCATGTGGGGGACAGTTACGGCACATCTCCTAACAAGTACACATTTTGTTGGGCACTTTTTTTTTCCTTTTCCTAATTTCAGTGTGCACTTTCCAACTTTGTGAGCCTTCGCACCTATCACCTTGCACACATGCACACACAGAATTCCCATGAGCCAACATAAAGCTGAGTCTGGACTATCTTTGGTGCCAACAGCTTTAATAATGGTCTAGTAGAGGCAGAACCCTTCTCTCTTATTCATGTTATGCCTTTGTGTTGTCATTCCGTAGAAACCCACATCTTAAAAAAACTCCAGGAGGTTAACTTTGGCAGCAGAACAGGAGTTAATGTGTGCTCAGATTCCTAACGAAGACATAAACGAATAGGCTCTTGTTCCTAAATCAATTAAGCAAGTGTAGATTTGGCAAAAAGGCAATTTATTATTTAAGTAGGACATCTTGCAAATAAAATGGGCCAGAAATTTTAATTAACAGCTCATGAGTGAAAACCATTCAAATCCATCAATGAAACAAAGGAAAGCTGTAATTTAAAGCTCAAACATACTAACTACGTTAGAATTATTCATAATTAAAATAATTTATCTTAATAGCAAATAAAGACAATGAGCAAGATAGATTAAAAAAAATTTCTTGATGGCTTTGGATATAGATGGAGACTTAATGGAATCAAAACCAAAACAAACAAAAAACAAAGAAAACTCCCTTGTAAGAATGAGGGTTTTATTTATAGTACCCAGCACCCAGTGCCATCGAGTCGATTCCAACTCATAGCAACCCTATAGGAGTAGAACTGCCCCATAGAGTTTCCAAGGAGCACCTGGCAGATTTGAACTGCTGGCCCTTTGGTTAGCAGCCGTAGCACTTAACCACTATGCCACCAGCATTTCTGTTATTTATAGAGTAAAAAAAAAAAAAGGCTGTATATAAAATTTGGGTTGAGGTGAACGGGCACTCTCGTGCATTAAGCAAGGTATCTAGGGTATGTCTGAGTCTATAATGTCCTTGGACATGTTTTCATTTTGATGGGAAGACATGTCATTTGCAAATATTCCTAAACTTGCAGCTCTATCTCAGCCAAGAGAAAATTAGAATTTGGGTAAAAAATTCTAAGTAAATTAACATTATCCTGGAGTCCATGATCCTGAAATATTTCTTAAAGATACCCACCTATGACATGTACCAGAGACAGTATTTTATGATAAGCATGCTTTCTCTGTTGCCTCTGTGAGGACATCGACTCCACGGCAACAGGTTTTGTTTTTTAATCTACTTGAGGAATCCATTTGCGAAGGGGAAAATTAGGCTTTGATTAGAGAAAAGAAGCAAATAGAAAAAACATATTTTTCAATGCCTGACATACAAAAAAGAACTTTACAGCAGGAGGAATGATCATATAAACCAGGCTTGTGATGGTATTTCACAGATTCCTTTGTTTTGCCTTTCGTGTATAAAAAACCAGGTCAGGAGGTTCCAGCTCACTGAGTTGTCCTGTGGTATAGAGAAGATTCCTGCCTCTGTGATAGCTAGAAATGTCCTGTGGTAATATGCACAGGAGAAGACAAAGCAAAGTTCTCTTTCTCATTAAAGAAACTTCGAGAAGAAGAAAGAAAATTTGAAAAGAGAGGTAAATGAGTTCCCCTTCCCACACTTTGGCCAGGAGACTATGGGGAGGCATATGAGGTAAGAAGGTATGTTGCTGAGGGAAGAAAGGAACAGATACCCAAATTTACCCGTGTGGGGAAATTGAAGCTTTTTACCAACTTCTGCCTTCTGAAATTGATCAAACATGCAATCAAGAGGCATTGATAATTAGTGGTAATTGGGAAGCAAAAATTGGCAACAAAGGAGGATCTATAATTGGAAAATACGGTTTTAGTTATAGAAATGACAACAGAGATTACATGGTAGAACTTTGCAAGACCAACGGCTTATTCATTGCAAATACCTTTTTCGACAACATAAATGGTGACTATAAATGTGGGCCTCACCAGACGGAAAACATAGGAACCAAATAGGCTACATCTGTGGAAAGAGACCATAGAAAAACTCAGTATCATCAGTCAGAACAAGACCAGGGAATGATTGTGAAACAGACCACAGAGAGCTCATATGCAAGTTCAAGTTGAAGAAAATTAAAATAAGTTCATGAGAACCAAAATGCAAGCTTGAGTATATCCCACCTGAATTTAGAGACCATCTCAAGAATAGATTTGATACATTGAACACTAATGACCAAAGATCAGACCAGTTGTGGGATGACATCAAGGACATCATATAAGAAGAAAGCAAAAGGTCATTAAAAAGACAGGAAAGAAAGAGAAGTCCAAAATGGATGTCAGAAGAGACTCTGAAACTTACTCCTGAACGTAGAGTAGCTAAAGCAAAAGGAAGAAATGATGAGGTAAAGGAACTGAACAAAAGATTCCAAAGGATGGCTCGAGAAAAACAAAGTAAAATATTATGATGACATGTGCAAAGACCTGGAATTAGAAAACCAAAAGGAAAGAGCATGCTCAACATTTCTCAAGCTGAAAGAACTGAAGAAAAAATTCAAGCTTTGGGCTGCAACTTCGAAGGATTGTAGGGGCAAAATATTGAATGAAACAGGAAACATCAAAAGAAGGTGGAAGGAATGCATAGAGTCACTGTACCAAAAAGAATTGGTCGACGTTCAACCATTTTAGGAGGTAGCATATGATCAAGAACCGATGGTACTGAAGGAAGAAGCTGCACTGGAGGCATAGGTGAAAAACAAGGCTCCAGGATTGACAGAATACCAGTTGAGATGTTTCAACAAACAGATGCAGCACTGGATGTGCTCACTTGTCTATGCCAAGAAATATGGAAGACAACCACCTGGCCAACTGACTGGAAGAGATCCACATTTGTGCCCATTCCAAAGAAAGGTGACCCAACAGAATGTGGAAATTATCAAACAATATCATTAATATCACACACGTAAAATTTTGCTGAAGATAATTAAAAAATGGTTGCAGCAGTTTTTGACTTATCTGACAGACAACTGGCAGAAATTCAAGCTGTATTCAGACAGGACATGGAATGAGGGATACCACTGCTGACGTCAGATGGATCTTGGCTGAAAGCAGAAAATACCAGAAAGATGTTTACCTGTGTTTTATTGACTATGCAAAGACATTTGACTGCGTGGATCATAACAAATTATGGATCACATTGTGAAGAATGGGAATTCCAGAACACTTAATCGTGCACATTTAGAACCTGTCTGTAGACGAAGAGGCAGTTGTTTGAACAGAACAAGGGGATAGTGAGTGGTTTAAAGTCAGGATAGTGTGCATCAGGGTTGTATCATTTCACCGTATTTATTCAATCTGTATGCTGAGCAAATAATCCAAGAAGCTGGACTATATGAAGAAGAATGGGGCATCAGTGTTGTAGGAAGACTCATTTAACAACCTGCGCTATTCAGATGACACAACTTTGCTTGCGAAAAGTAAAGAAAACTGGAAGCAGTTACTGATAAAGATCAAAGGCTACGGCCTTCAGTATGAATTGCCCTTGAACATAAAGAAAACAAAAATCCTCACAACTAGGTCAATAAGCAACATCATGATAAACAGAGAAAGGGCTGAAGTTGTCAGGGATTTCATTTTGCTTGGATCCACAATCATGTTTCCTCATGAGAAATCTGGGATAGTGCTTATAGAGTTGGGCAAATATGCTGCAAAAGACCTCTTTAAAGTGTTGAAAAGCAAAGATGTCACTTTAAGGACTAAGGTGGGCCTGGCCCAAGCCATGGTATTTTCAGTTGCCTCACAATCATGCAAAGCTGGACCATGAATAAGGAAGAGTGAAGAAGAATTGATGCATTTGAATTATGGTGTGGCAAAGAGTACTGAATGTATTACGGACCACCAGAAGTGAACGAGTGTGCTTTAGAAGTACAACCAGGGTGCTCTTTGGAAGTGAGGATAGGGAGACTGTTTTATGCACTTTGGACAAGTTATCAGGAGGGACCGGTCCCTGGAGAAGGACATTATGCTTGGTAAAGTAGAGGGTCAGGGAGAAAGAGGAAGACCCTCAGTGAGATGGCTTGACAAAGTGGCTGCAGTGATGGGCTCAAACATAACAATAATTGTGAGGATGGTTCAAGACCTGACAGTGTTTTGTTCTGTTGTACATAGGGTTGCTGTGAGTCAGAACTCATTCGATGGCACCTAACAACTACAATAACGTCTGGATAGGGCAGTATGATCAGTTGAGATTTGGTTTTCTGAAGCTGTCCTCAATTTCCAACTTTAATCCCATACCTGCCACGTCGCTCCAAATTGTAAAAATTCCTACCACCATCTACTACCTCCCTGCTCTTGTTCTTATTGTCAGTACCATATAGTATGGGGTGTGGTTACTTTTCATTTGCTTTATCTATGGTAGTCCTGAATCTCCTGCTAGCTTGTTAATTTATAAATAGCAGCAATCATGTTTTATGCTTTTCTATAATACACAGGCTTTGAAGTCAAACAGATCTATGTTTCAATCCATACACACCACTTGTTAGCTATGAAACCTTGAACCTGTTTCCTCATGTGAAAACTGGGATAATACTTATCTCCTAGAGTTGTTTTGAATAAACGAATTATTAAGTAAATTCATTTATGTAATAGGCTTAATGCAGGAACTGAAAATTCTTCCTGCTCAAAAATATTTGATGACTTCTCATTTTCTTACAGAAAAGGAGTCAAAAAATGATAACATGTATGATCTAGCCCCTGCCTACCACTCTTGGACTATCTGCCTCACCTTACAAAATGAAAAAACAGGCATATTAAAGTTCCCACAGGCCTGTGAATGTGACATGCTGTTTTATATCTACATTCTTTTACTTTTTTACTCACTGTGCCTGGAAAAACTTATAACATATTCCTCTAGGAAACTGTAGCCTCCCCTAGGTAGAATTGACTCCACCTCTTTGATTGTTCCCCGGTTGTTGTTGTTGTTGTTAGGTGCCATCGAGTTGGTTCCAACTCATAGAGACCTTATGCACAACAGAACGAAACACCGCCCGGCCCTGTGCCATCCTTACAGTCGTTTTTATGCTTGCGTCCTTTGTTGCAGCCACTGTGTCAATCTACCTCATTGAGGATCTTCCTCTTTTCTGCTGATCCTGTACTCTGCCAAGCATGATGTCCTTCCCCAGGGACTGGTTCCTCCTCATAAAATGTGTCCAAAGTATGTGGCACGAAGTCTTGCCACCCTTGCTTCGAAGGAGCATTCTGGTTGTACTTCTTCCAAGACAGATTTGTTCGTTCTTTTGGCAGTTTGTGGTATATTCAATATTCTTCACCAACACCACAATTTGAAGGCATCAATTCTTTTTTGGTCTTTCTTTACTCGTTGTCCAGCTTTCACATGCATATGATGTGATTGAAAACACCATGGCTTTGGTCAGCCACACCTTACTCCTCAAGGTGACATCTTTGCTTTTTAACACTTTAAAGAGATCTCCTGCAGCCAATTTGCTCAATGCAATGTGTCTTTTGGTTTCTTGACTGCTGCTTCCATGGATGTTAATTATGAATCCAAGTAAAATGAAATCCTTGACAACCTCAATCTTTTCTCTGTTTACTAGTTCTCCTGTGACCCATAAATACTTCATAGAGCTTTATCACATTCCTTTGTTTACACTCCTACGTTGCTCTTGTGGACATAAACTGCTTGAGGGCACGGATTATATTTTACTTATTCTTATATCTTGAGTTACACTACCTAGCATATAAGAAGTTTTCAGTAAATGTTTGTTGAATGAAAAATGGCTATTTCTCATCACTATAGCACCTAGGACATAGTAAACTCTCAGTTAATATTTGATTGACAGGCAGATGATCCTTTTTATTAGGCTTGGAACTGAGCTGGCTGTGTAATCACAGAGACATCATCTGACAACTTTTAACATGTTAAATTTCAATGTCTTAATATTTACTCTCAACCAATATCTTAAGAATTTCATAGGCCTGCAATTTACTCCTGCATAAATTAAATGGTATCATCTCAGTATGTTCTCACAGGAGCCTGCTTGTTAATTCAATCTGTTATTGATTTGGAGTTTTTATTTAGTGTCAACATTAATAATTTTTGGTACTATGACTCTGTTTTTATGACTCTCTAGGAAACCCTGGTGGCGTAGTGACTCTCTGCATTCAACCTCTATGGATGAGACCAGCCACTAGTTATTCCTGGGCTTTTGAGCTGCAAACACAATGACAAAGCTGTGATCAATTGTTGTGTCTGTTTTTTGAATAGCTGAGACCATGTCTTCATTCCTAAAGGGGAAAGCAGCTAGTGGTGGTATTTTAGACAAGCAGCTGTTCTCAGACATGTCCTGCAAATTTAGTAGCCTGTTCTTGATGCAATGCCAGTCGAACCCAGCTATAAATGATCCTGTTGGAGGCAAAGAATTTTCAGGTAAAGACTTTAGCCCGTAGGAATATGTCCAGGAATCAACGTGAAGCCTATCAAAGATGGTGAGATGGAGCAGAGTTTCCCAATCTTTAATGTGGGGAATCTTGTTAAAAGATAGATTCTGATTCGGTAATGGGTGGGGTCCAAGATTCTGTATCTGTAACAGGCTACTTACTGCTGATGCATGTCATGCTGATGCTGCTTTGACAAGCAAGAAGACAGAGCCCATGCTGCAGGTTGGGAAACCCGATTTACCCAATTCGCCCTAATTCACAAAGCAAACTGAGTATCACGAGGTTGTCTTAGTTATCTAGTGCTGCTATAACAGAAAAAGCTCAAGTGGGTGTCTTTAACAAACAGAAATTTATTTTCTCACAGTTTAGGAGGCTAGAAGTCCAAATTCACGGTACTGGTTCTAGGGGAAGGCTTTCTTTCTCTGTAGGCTCTGGAGGAAGTCCCTTGTCTTTTCTGAGCTTCTGCTCCTGGGCAATCTTATCCTATCTCTCTTCTGCTCCCTTGTTTTATCTCCTTTATATCTCAAAAGAGATCGACTCAAGATACACCATACACTAATCCTGCCTCATCAATGTAACAAAGACAGCCTATTCCCAAATGGGATTATAACCACACACAGGGAGGCTACGATTTACAACACATATTTTTAGGGGGCACAATTCAATCCATAACAAAGGATTGCTAAGAATCTTCAATAAAGGAGACTTTTGCTAGTTCTAGGCGTGGTCAGGGTTCTGGAGTCTTTTTTTTTTTTTTTTTGATGTTGAAAGTAGGGATTCTTCCTGTATTTTTGCTGGAAAGGTGAACCATGTGTGGAGTTTTTAAAAAAATATAGATTTTCTTAGACTAGGAATCAGAATCTATAAGGGTGAATATTTATATAGCTCCACTTGTAACTTTGATGATCAAATGGGCTGCACCAGCTAAGGCCCACCTGAGCGGAGATAGCTGGAGCTGATTCCTTGGTCACTGTGCTGGGAAAGAAGAATGGGACAAGAGAGTGAGGGGGAGCTTGGCATTTTGGTGTTTATTCTATAATTTTACTTTGTGCATGTTAGCCTATAAATAATTATTATAACAATTACTGTAACTTGGATTTTACTGGGCTTTAAGAATCAGTATTACCTGCTTTAGTTTCCCATAGCCCTTGGTTAGTGTAGGTGTGCATGTCATAACGTCACTGTGTCCGCTACTTAGAGTTCTGGCAAAATGGCACTGAAAGCTTCTGACTTACAGTTTAAGGGAACATTGAGAAAACTTACAATTACCTCACCAAAAGTCTTAAAAGAAGAAACAACTGACCCAAAGAAGCCCAAGGCAACGCACGATGTGTCTTGTTTGTTTCTTACCTGCTACTTGTTCCCATTTTGCCAAAAGGCTGATTTTCTGGGATGTAATTGAGCTAAGAAATGCCCTTCACTCTGTGGCAGCAGGTTATGTGAATTGAGGATGAGTTGGGATCCAGGAGGCATGTTCTCAGGACTTCTTCTTATGAAGCTATTACTCAATTTTTTACATTAAAAGACATCCCTTAGATGGAATCAGCAGAGACAGGATAAGACGAAGAAAAATGACACCACAGTTCTTGAAGAAAACAAAACTCAATTCCAAATGCTGCCCATCAGCTCAAACCATTCATCTTCTATGTACTCTCGTGTCATCTTATTTTATTTCAATCGAAAATCCACCAGGCAGGGATATACCTTCTGAGTGATCTGGATAGCACTGTGGATCCAGTTGCTGTTCAGTGATTCTAAGCCCCTGAGACCTTTAATAAAACTGCAGGAAAGGGAAGACGCAAAGCAGGACTGGCAAGCTAGGAGAAATGCCACCAGAGAGTTATTGAAACAAGCAGAAATAGTTGGGCAAGAAAGAGAACAAAGTAGACTTTGAATTACTAGGTTATCAAAACATCTATATTTTTTCCAAAAATGTGATTTGTTTCAGATACTAGGTTTTAGTTCTTTGGTAGGAATTCAGATGAAACCTATTTGGAACAAATTGGCTATGTATAACCCATATTTATTCATTAAATAAATTGAAGAGGACCTCTACTCCGTTTTCTATCCTTAAAATGAGAACAGTGATGCCTACTCTAAGGGTAGTTTCAAGGACTACGCTAGGCGCTAGGTATTTGTAACTTTTACCATAGTGCCTGGCATAGGGCAGGTGTTCCGGACAGCTACTATCAACCCACTGCTGATCCACTGCTGTCCAGTCAAGTCTGACTCATAGCAACCCCATAGGATTTCCAAGGCTATAAATCTTTACGGAAGCAGGCTGCCACATCTTTCTCCCACAGTTTCAAATCTTCGACCTTTTGATTAGCAGTCAATTGCTTTAACTACTGTACCACCACCAGGGCTTCTTAACTACTGAGCTATTTAAAAAGACTGCTTCAATGTACAAGAACAGTTAGTGAAAGATAATTTTAAATAGTCAGCTTTCTTGGTATAATAAAGCATTGACATATAAAAATTAGATATATTCTTAAATTTTCAGGAGCTCAGGATCAAGATATTTATATTAATAATTTCAAGCTCATGTTTTAACATGGTTAATACAGGGCAACCAAGAATAGAATGTTCTATATTACTAGAAAGGAGCCCTGGCGGTGCAGTGGTTAAGCACTTGGCTGCTAACCAAAAGGTCATTGGTGTGAACCCACTGGCCACTCCGCAGGAGAAAGATGTGTTAGCTTCTGTAAAAATTACAGCCTTGAAAACTTTATGGGACAGTTCTACTCTGTCCTGTTGGGTCACTGTAAGTTGGAATTGATTTGATGGCAACAGATTTTTTGTTCTTCTAAAATTACTGGGAAGGAGCCCTGGTGGTGCAATGGTTAAGTGCTCAGCTGCTAATTGAAAGGTTGGCGGTTCAAACCCACTGAGCAACTCCAAGGGGGAAAGACCTGGCAATCTGTTCCTGTAAAGATTACTGCCCAGAAAACCCTATGGGCCAGCTCTACTCTGTTGCATGAGGTCGCTATGAGTCCAAGATTGACTGGACAGCACCTAACAACGAACAGGAAGCAAATTCGTAGACATCATTCACCCTATTCATATTTTTTAGCACATATTATTTCATGTAGTTCCTACTCAAAATACATTGTGTGCACCCAATATGATGCCCTGTGAGTGAGATAGGTCAGTAACCTAAGACTAAATGCATAGTGGGATAAAAGCCATGATGTATAGGAGGTTATGGAAACATGAGAAGGGTACTCTTACTCAAATACTTCTTAGAGGAGGTAAAGTTTAAACCAAGTAAAGCCTTGACAGGAAGAAAACTTATAGGCTGAAGAATCAGCATGGGGAAAAACACAGAAACATGAAATGCACAGTACCTTCCAGGAAGCAAAGTAATTGCGCATGTGAAGGAAAGGCTGTATGTGGGGTTAAAACTGGAGACACAGGAAGCAGTGGGATTCCTGTACCCCAGCTAAGATGCTTCAGGAAGCCTGGTGGCACAGTGGTTAAGAGCTATGGTGAGCTACAGCTGCTAACCGAAATGTCAGGAGTTTGAATCCACCAGCCCCTTGGAAGCCCTATGGGGCAGTTTTACTCTGTGTTTAAATTACAGAATGACCTGCTTAGATTTGTACTTTAGGAAGATCATCCTGGCGACAATGTGGAGGATGGACTGGTGAAGTCAGTTGTGGTATGGGAACATAATCTATGTCAAGATATTTATAATTTCAAGTTCACATGTATTTGTTGTAAACTTTTCTGCATTTGTATTGTGGTTCAATATAACAGAGTCACGATGAATATTTTCAGTATCAGGAAGAATGTCAGCAATATACCTGAAAACATCCAGATAATATGTCTGAATTCAGCTGAAGGCAAATATCTAAGAGTTTGAGGAGATACTTGCTTGAGAGCCTCTCTTGTCTGTGATGTAGGTGGCAAGGTTATTTATTAAGAGTGAGGCAGGTGGACTTTGGGTTTTTATATCAGAATTTCAAAACTTGACTAAATCACTGAATTAATCAGAACAGGAAACTGTTCTTCCAGTTCTAGCTCCACCACCCATGTTGTTGCTATTAACTGCCATAGAGTCAACTTTGACTCATGGTAACCTTATCTACATCAGAGTGAAATGTTGTGCGGTCCTGCACCATCCTCACAATCACCAACATGTTTGAGTCCGTTGTTGAGGCTATTGTGCCAATCCATATCATCAACAGTCTCCCATGCCCTTGTTGTCCTCTACTTCACCAGACGTTATATCCTCCTCCAGTGATTGATCCCTCCTGATGACATGTCCAAAACAAGTGAGTTGAGCACTGTTCTATTATGATCCATAAGATTTTCATTGGTTAGTTTTTAGAAGTAGCTTGCCAGATCTTTCTCCCTAGTCTGTCTTATCCTGGAAGCTTCATTGAAACTTCTCCACCATGGGTGACCCTGCTGGTATTTGAAATACTGGTGGCATAGCTTCTAGCATCATAGCAACATGCAAACCACCACAGTATGACAAACTGACAGGTAGGTGGTGACTATCACTCATAATGACATAGACTTATCAAGGACTTCAGTGACCATCACATCAGGGATCTTCTCAGGTTCTCTGAGGACAGGCTGAACAGTCAGCTTCTTTAGGAGGGAATTCCCCAACCATGACTTTGTTGTTGTTGTTGTTAGGTGCCATTGAGTTAAACCGTGAAGTATTTACTGTAAAACAATGAAGATTCAAAGTACCTATGGAACTTATTCTTCACTTCATTATTAAATCGAATCGCATGAAATTGCTCATTTTTGACAGATTTTTAAAAATGATTTTTATTGTGCTTTAAGTGAAAGTTTACAAATCCAGTCAGTCTCTCATACAAAAATTTATATACACCTTGCTATATACTGCTGGTTGCTCTCCTCCTAATGAGGCAGCACACTCCTTCTCACTACTCTCTATTTTCGTGTCCATTCGACCAGCCTCTGACCTCCTCTGCCCTCTCATCTCGCCTCCAGACAGGAGCTGCCCACAGTCTCATGTGTCTACTTGATCCAAACAGAGGACCCCTGAGGGAGCAGGAGAGCAGTGGGACGCAGTCTTATGTGTCTGCTTGATCCAAGAAGCTCACTCTTCACCTGTATCATTTTCTACCCCAAAGTCCAGTCCAATCCCTGTCTGAAGAGTTGGCTTTGGAAATGGTTCCTATCTTGGGCTAACAGAAGGTCTCTGGACCATGACCTCCGGGGTCCTTCTAGTCTCAGTCAGACCATTAAGTCTGATCTTTTTATAAGAATTTGAGGTCTGCGTCCCACCGCTCTCCTGCTCCCTCAGGGGTCCTCTGTTGTGTTCCTTGTCAGGGCAGTCATCTGTTGTAGCCGGGCACCATCTAGTTCTTCTGGTATCGGGCTGATATAGTCTTTGGTTTATGTGGCCCTTTCTGTCTCTCGGGCTCATAATTACCTTGTGTCTTTGGTGTTCTTCATTCTCCTTTGCTCCAGGTGGGTTGAGACCAATTGATGCATCTTAGATGGCCACTTGCTAGCATTTAAGAGCTCTGATGCCACTCTCCAAATTGGGATGCAAAATGTTTTCCTAATAGATTTTATTATGCTAATTGATCTAGATGTTCCCTCAACCATGGTCCCCGAACCCCCACCCCTGTTATGCTAGCCTTCAAAGCATTAAGTTTATTCAGGAAACTTCTTCCTTTTGGTTTAGTCCAGTTGTGCTGACCTCTCCTGTATTGTGTGTTGTCTTCCCCGTCACCTAAAATATTTTTGTCTACTATCTAATTAATGAATACTCATCTCCCTTCTTCCCTCCCTCCCCAGTCTTGTAACCACCAAGGAATATTTTCTTCTTGGTTTAAACTATTTCTTGAGTTCTTATAATAGTGGTATCATACAATATTTGTCCTTTTGCAACTGACTAATTTCACTTAGCATAATGCCTTCCAGATTCCTCCATGTTATGAAACGTTTCACAGATTCATCATTGTTCTTTATCAATGTGTAGTATTCTGTTGTGTGAATATACCATAATTTATTTATCCACTCAACTGTTGATGGGCACTTTGGTCGCTTCCACCTTTTTGCTATTGTAAACGGTGCTGCAGTGAACATGGCTTTTATTTCTATAGGATATATTCCAAGGAGTGGGATTGCTGGATTGTATGGTATTTCTATTTCTAGCTTTTTAAGGAAGCACCAAATTGATTTCCAAAGTGGTTGTACCATTTTACATTCCGCCCAGAGGTGTGTAAGTGTTCCAGTCTTTCCACATCCTCCCCAACATTTATTATTTTGTGTTTTTTGGATTAATGCCAGCCTTGTTGGAGTGAGATGAAATCTCATTGTAGTTTTCACTTGCATTTCTCTAATGGCTAATGATTGAGAGCATTTCCTCATGTATCTGTTATCTATCTGAATGTCTTCTTTAGAGAAGTGCCTGTTCATATCCTTCACCTATTTTTGAATTGGGTTATTTGTCTTTTTGTACTTGAGTTTTTGCAGTATCATGTAGATTTTAGAGGTCAGGTACTGATCAGGAACGTCATAGCTAAAAACCTTTTCCCACTCTGTAGGTAATCTTTTTACTCTTTTGGTGAAGTCTTTGAATGAGCATCGCTGTTGTTGTCAGGTGCCGTCGAGTCAGTTCCGACTCATAGCGACCCTATGCACAACAGAACGAAACATTGCCCAGTCCTGCACCATCCTTACAATCGTTGTTATGCTTGAGCTCATTGTTGCAGCCACTGTGACATTCCACCTCGTTGAGGGTCTTCCTTTTTTCCGCTAACCCTGTACTCTGCCAAGCATGATGTCCTTCTCCAGGGACTGATCCCTCCTGACAGCATGTCCAAAGTATGTAGGACACAGTCTCACCATCCTTGACTCTAAGGAGCATTCTGGCCATACTTCTTCCAAGACAGATTTGTTTGTTCTTTTGGCAGTCCATATTATGTTCAATATTCTTCGCCAACACCACAATTCAAAGGCGTCAACTCTTCTTCGGTCTTCCTTATTCATTGTCCAGCTTTCACATGCATATGATGTGATTGAAAATGCCATGGCTTGGGTCAGGCGCACCTTACTCTTCAGGGTGACATCTTTGTTCTTCAACACTTTGAAGAGGTCCTTTGTAGCAGATTTGCCCAATGCAATGCGTCTTTTGATTTCTTGACTGCTGCTTCCGTGGCTGTTGATTGTGGATATCCAGTTATGCAGATAAATATCCAGTTATGCCAGCACCATTTGTTAAACAGACTATCTTTTCCCCATTTAACTGACTTTAGGCTTTTGTCAAATATCACCTGTTCATATGTGGATGGATTTATGTCTGGATTCTCAATTTTGTTCCATTGGTCTATGTTCCTGTTGTACCAGTATCAGGCTATTTTGACTACTGTGGCAGTATGATAGGTTCTAAAATCAGGTAGAGTGAGGCCTCCCACTTTGTTCTTCTTTTTCAGTAGTGCTTTACTTGTCTGGGGCCTCTTTCCCTTCCATATGACGTTGGTGAATTATTTCTCCATCTCATTAAAAAATGTCGTTGGAATTTGGATCGGAATTGCTTTGTATCTATAGATCACTTTTGGTAGAATAGACATTTTTTACAATGTTAAGTCTTCCCATCCATGAGCAAGGTATGTTTTTCCACTTATGTAGGTCTCCTTTGGTTTCTTGCAGTAGCGTCTTGTAGTATTCTTTGTATAGCTCTTTTACATCTCTGGAAAGATTTATTCCTAAGTATTTTATCTTCTTGGGGGCTACTATAAATGGTATTGATTTGGTGATTTCCTCATCGATGCTCTTTTTGTTGGTGTAGAGTGTAAAAAAAAATTTTTTTTTTTTTTTTTTTATCTTGTATCCCAATACTCTGCCGAACTCTACTATTAGTTTCAGTAGTTTTCTTGAAGATTATTTAGGGTTTTCTTGTATAAGATCATGTCATCTGGAAATAGAGATACTCTGCTTCTTCCTTACCAATCTGGATGCCCTTTATTTCTTTATCTAGCCTAGGTGCTCTGACTAGAACCTCCAGCACAATGTTGAATAAGAGTGGTGATAGAGGGCATCCTTGTCTGGTTCCCAATTTCAAGGGGAATGCTTTCAGGCTCATTTAGGATGATGTTGGCTGTAATGCCCTTTATTATGCTGAGGAATTTTTCTTCTATTCCTATTTTGCTGAGAGTTTTTCTTATGAATGGGTGTTGAACTTTGTCAAATGCCTTTTCTGCACCAATTGATAACATCATATGGTTCTTGTCTTTTGTGTTATTTATATGATGGATTACGTTAATTGTTTTTTCTAACGTTGAACCGTCTCTGCATACCTGGTATGAATCCCACTTGGTCAGCTGAATTATTTTTTTGATATGTTGTTGAATCCTATTGGCTAGAATTTTGTTGAGGATTTTTGCATCTAAGTTCATGAGGGATATAGGTCTGTAATTTTCTCTTTTTGTGGTATCTTTACCTGGTTTTGGTATCAGGGACATGCTGACTTCATAGAATGAGTTTGGGAGTATTCTGTCCTTTTCTATGCTCTGAAATACCTTTAGTAGCAGTGGTGTTAACTCTTCTCTGAAAGTTTGTAAGAACTCTGCAGTGAAGTCGTCTGGGCTAGGGTTTTTTTTGTTGTTGTTGTTGGGAATTTTTAAATGATCTTTTCAATCTTTTCTTTTGTTATGCGTTTATTTAGTTGTTCTACCTCCGTTTGTGTTAGTTTAGGTAGGTAGTGTGTTTCTAGAAGTTCACCCATTTCTTCTAGGTTTTCAAATTTTTTAAAGCACAAATTTTTTGTAGTAATCTGATACGATTCTTTTAATTTCAGTTGGGTCTGTTGTAATATCACCCATCTCATTTCTTATGTGGGTTATTTGCTTCCTCTCCTGTTTTTCTTCTGTTAGTTTGGCCAGTGGTTTATCAATTTTGTTAATTTTTTCAAAGAACCAGCTTTTGGTCTTGTTAACACTTTCAATTGTTTTTCTGTTCTCTAATTCATTTAATTCTGCTCTAATTTTTATATTTGCTTTCTTCTGGTGCCTGGGGGTTTCTTTTGTTGCTCTCTTTCTGTTTGTTCAAGCTGTAGGGATAATTCTTTGATTTTGGTTCTTTTCTTCTTTTTGCATGTGTGCATTTATTGATATAAATTGACCTCTGAGCACTGCTTTTGCTGTGTCCCAAAGGTTTTAATACAAAGTGTTTTCATTCTCACTGGGTTCTGTGAGTTTCTTTATTCCATCCTTGATGTTTTCTACAAGCCAGTCATTCTTGAGCAGAGTATTGTTCAGTTTCCAAGTGTTTGATTTGTTTTCCTTGCTTTTTCTGTTATTGATTTCTACTTTCATGGTTTTATGGTCAGAGAAGATGCTTTGTAATAGTTCAATGTTTTGGATTCTGCTAAGGCTTGCTTTATGACCTAATATGTGGTCTAGTCTAGAGAATGTTCCATGAGCACAAGAAAGTATACTTGCCTGCTGTTGGGTGAAGTGTTCTGTATATGCCTATGAGGTCAAATTGGTTGATTCTGGCATTTAGATTTTCCGTGTCTTTATTGAGCTTCTTTCTAGATGTCCTGTCTTTCACTGCAAGTGGTGTGTTGAAGTCTCCTACTATTATTGAAGAGCTATCTCACTTCTCAATGCCAATAGAGTTTGTTTTATGTATCTTGCAGCCCTGTCATTGGGTACGTAAATATTTAATGTGGTTATATCTTCTTGGTGTATTGTCCCTTTAACCATTATGTAGTGTCCTTCCTTATCCTCTAGAATGGGTTTGACTTGAAAGTCTATTTTGTCAGAAATTCATACTGCCACTCCTGCTCTTTTTTGATTGTTGTTTGATTGATATACATTTTTCCATCCTTTGAGTTTTAGTTTGTGTCTCTAAGTCTAAGGTGTGTCTTTTGTAGGCAGCATATAGAAGGATCCTGTTTTTTTAATCCATTCTGTCACTCTCTATCTCTTTATTGGTGCATTCAGTCCATTTACATTCAGCCTAATTATTATTTTTTTTTTATGAGTTTAGTGTTGTCATTTTGATGTCTTTTTTTGTGTGTTATTGACAGTTTCTTTTTTCCAGTTAATTTTTTGTGCAGAGTGGTTTATCTTTATGTATTGTCTTTTCCTCTTATTCATTGTATGTGATTTTGTTTCTGCTGAGTCTCTATTTTTTTCCCGTGTTTTAGTTTGATGAGTAGGATTATTAGTCTCCTTTGTGGTTACCTTAATATTTACCCCTATTTTTCTAAGTTTAAACCTAACTTTTATTTCTTTATATTGCCTCGACTTCCTCTCCGTATGAAAGATCTGTGACTACATTTCTTAGTTCCTCTTTGTTGTTTTACCGTTGTCTTCTTTTACATAATGACATTGCTGTTTCCCTGTTTTGAGAGTTTTTTTTTTTTTTATCTTATTTTAATTTTGTGATTTCCCTATCTGGGTTGACATCTGGTTGCTCAATTTTTGACAGATTTTTAGCCTCAAAGATGACAATTTTATATAGTTTAACCTAATACATTTTTAATATATGAAAAGCCTCAAACATTTTGAAAAATACATTTAGAGGTAAATTCACACTGAAATACAAATGCATACAATTTCCTCAGCTGGAGGAGGTGGGGGTTTCCACATTTCAACTTCTCCTCCCCCTGCCATCCTAAGACTATTGACAGTGTTCTCCTAACCGTGAAGGACAAGCCAGCCCAGCCAGAAGCTACTGTCAATTCTGCAGGCCCCTAGGTGAAAAACAGGTGGCTCCTGTTTAATTGCTCCCTGCTACTACTACATCTCTTTGTGGCACTCAAAAGTAGCTGGGGTTAATGCAGTCATCCTTTGCCCTCATCTGGATCATCTCAGCTCTGAAAAGCTCCCATAATCACTGGTACCAAATCTTTTCTGCCTTGGATCTCTGTTTGCACAGTTCCCTGCAGCCTGTCAAATTATGTGTCATTTCCCAAACTCTCAACCCCTCACATCTCTGCCCTTCCATTCCATCAATCCATATCCTTCCCTCGCCTCTCTTCTAAACCCTTCCAGGGTGCTTTCAGGAACGCCTTCTCAAATCAGTCACACTTGTTATTATTGTTGTTCATTGACATTGAGTAGGCTCTAATAGCAAACTTAAGTATAACAGAACCAAATGTTTCCTGGTTCTATGGCACCTTCATGATGTTTGAGTCCATTGTGTTGGCTAATGTGTCAATCCATCTCATTTAAAAGTGCAAATCAGTTCAACTCAGTGTGTGTGTAGTAGGGTAGTGGTTAAGTGCTACGGCTGCTAACCCAAGGGTCGGCAGTTCGAATCTGCCAGGTGCTCCTTGGGAACTCTATGGGGCAGTTCTACTCCATCCTATAGGGTCACTATGAGTCAGAATTGACTCGATGGCACTGGGTTTGGTTTGGTTTTTTTTTTGGTAGTTTTAAGCAACTTCACTGTGGCCATAGGCTCCAGCTACATTAACCAATCCAACTTTATCAATAATTACTATGATATTCAAGGTCTATTTCTGTGTCTGGTTCAGAACCTGTAGGACAAAGGTTATGACTGGTGCCTCAGTTAACTCCAACAATGTCAGTCAGTCCATTGACGCCTTCTCACCTTTGCCTATTCTCTCTATCCTAAAACCGAATCTTTAGATTTCCCTTCTTGTTCTGCTTAAAGACCATGCTGCATCATTATATTCATTCTCTTCAAAATATATTATCACTTACATTAAAAACATAATTTGGTTGAAATGATAATTTTGTTATTACCCAGCTAAGGAAGTTTAAATCTAGACATTCACTTTCTTTCTCATTCTGAGAAACAGGCAGAAAGATGATCAGAGACACAAATCGTAGCTGAAAAGTAACTTTTTCTAACAGAGTCTTATATTTTTAGATCATATCCTCCATCTTCATACCATCTACTTAGCTTTGGGTGGTTTCACAATTTCCTGAAGTATTGCCTTTCAGTTGAACACCAAGCCCTGAAGCCAAGCCTTATGTTCTTCTTTCCCAGTGGTTTCTCTACTTTCAGAGTAGTCTGTGGCTAAGTCAGGGATCACCTTCCAGAATGATCAGAAAAGTAGGAGCACAACTTAAGTTGGTTATGGCTGAAAGGCCTCGATATCTAGAGTTCCTAATACCCTCTGTGGCTGAAAACCGTACTCATTGTAAATCATTGCCGAGGTGTAAGAAGGTTTTCAAATGAAAATTTCTAAGACGTCTATGGCTTCCAGGGTACTGTATAGGTTACAGGAAATGGATCTGTCATACTCTGGCCAAGGACTTTTCTCTAATGTTATCATGAGGCCAATATGCCTGAAACTGATTCCTCTTACCATTATATTAGTAAAGCATTAGGCATAAAGGATTGGCCACAAAGAAGAAATTCTGCACTTTGTAAGGAGCTGGGAACTCTGTTGGGCACAATGCAGAGTGGGGAAAGTGGCAAATGGAAGATGGATCATTTTACCGCCTTTTTCCCTTCTTATTCTTACTTCCATTCTACTGCAGGTCCTGTCATGGAATTTATTTAACTAGAAATCTTATCTGTTAATAAGAATTAACAGAGAATCTTAGCTGTTTATCAAAAGCCACACTTTTCTTTTCTTCCCAGCTAGAATCTATTTCCCAGGCTCTTTTGGAGTTGGGTGTGGCTATGTGCTCCAGTTCTAGACAGTAAAATGAGAGGAAGTATTGCACAATTTCTGAGCCATGGCTGTTAAGATGTGCCTGTGTTTCCTCCAGCCTTTTCCCCTTTTCACTGGCTGAATGCAACCAACACTGAGGCCCTAGAGAAAGGCAGAACAGTATTTGAGGTCTGTGTGCAGGACAGCCCCCAACAATTAGAAGTACCTATCTGGATTCTTACATGAGCAAGAAATAAGCGTCTACTGTATTTGTCCTTATACATTTTTGTTTCTGTGTCTAGCTTACCTTAAGGAGCCCTGGTGGTGCAGTAGTTGAAGCACTTGGCTGCTAACCAAAAGGTCAGCAGTTCGAACCCACCAGCCACTCCATGGGAGAAAAATGTGGCAGTCTGCTTTCGTAAAGATTTACAGCCTTGGAAACTCTATGGGGTAGTTCTACTCTATCCTATAGGGTCACTAGGAGTAGGAATCGGCTGCACGGCTTACCCTACCTCATTCACTGTGTTCACTAGATTCATTTCACTCCTTGAAAGTTTTAACAGATCTTTTCATTTACATGAGAATTTTTTGTACAGCGTGAAAAAACACGGACCCAACTGTATAAGAGATCTTTTCGAGACTCTAATTCTTTCATTTTAGTGATGCCATTCACAGTACTTATGACGGACTATTTATTCTGCATAATAACTATGCTCATTTTAAGAGCTCAGATTTCACTCTCAGACTGATATTCCTCCTTTCAAATTTGCTTAGCTGTTTCTGTTACTGAACCTGTTTAGGTTTGTGGCAAACCAGTCCTAAAAGGGAAGGCATTTGTGTATGTCGGTGCATATTCTTTTATAGATACGGCCTCTTCCGCTGAAACTAGAGTATATGTAAAGCCCTAATTCTTTTTAATTACCTGATTGCCATCTTTTATTTGTGTTTGATTTGCAAATTTTCAGGGAGCTCCAAAACTCCAGTTGGGGTCACCCTTATGCCACTGTGCAAACTTCTTGCCGCAACACATCAAGGTAGCAGTAGATGATTTGCTCAGAAAGTGGTCTTGGCTAATGAATGTGTTTCTAACAATAACTAAATTTGCAAAGCCCTTTATACTTGTATGGTTTTATTCAAAACTCTCAACAACCCTGAGACACAGTAACCCAAAACACAGTAGGGAGGGTATTTTGATTCTGGCGGGTGTTATATCTGAGGAAACTGAGATGCAGAGAAATTAAGCAATGTGCCTAAGGAACTGGAACCATAAAACAGGTGGTGTGAGTGGGATCCTTTGCTTTTCGCATTTACAATAGAGACTCTTGAGTCTCAAAATCTACCATTCACATTTATGTCCTCTGGCATCAGTTTCTCTAAGACGAAGGATCTGTATGAGCTGATTTCCAAGGTTCTTTCAGTTTACGTATTTTTTTGACCACATTCTGCTTTCTGCTTTCATCTAAAAAAGCTTCTATGTTTTCATGTTGCCCAAGGTCTGTTTTCCTCTTCTGCTAATTCTGTCTTCACAATGTGAAAAATGATTCAAGTTGTATTTACAGAAGATTCCTGTTCTTTTTTCTTCACTCAACATTGATTCCGTGCCCTTAAATACATTATGTTTGAAGCTGTGATTTTTTTCCCCCTGGAATCAAGCCAGGAATGAAGTTAATCTCAGCCCATTACACTACTAATGCTTATCTTCACCTCAGGATGTTTTCCAAAGTGCTTAGAAGTCATTATCCCTTATGGGACCTAGCACTTTACTGAGTTTCCATGTTGTTTAAAAGTACTGTGACTGTATGATTTATTATCTTACTTTTAGTGGAAAAGCAGGCTCTATTAATAATTATGCTAGGACAACCGGCATTAACTGAGCCTGTCCCAATCAAATGGGCATGCAGGTTCACCCTAGTTAAAAGGCATCTTTTACGAGGGAAGGGAGAGCTTCTCTGTGCCTAAGATCTAATCTTGTTTCTTCTCCTTGTTATTTTCTACTTTAGATCTAAATTTTTGTTTTTCACAGCTCTTATCACAATGTATAAGAACATATTTATTTATGTACTTTGAAAATATCTGTAACCCTCACTGGATACTTTGTTCCATAAAGATGCAGGATCTAGCACCTAAACACAATACTTAACACGTAGTTGATGCTCAGTAAATGCTTGCGAGATGAAGGAATAAACAAATATGTCTATTCCTTAAAAGCATCTGATCGATTATTCAAGAACAACCCAAAATTAGTAAGTTTTTTTTTTTTTTTTTTTTTACAAAGGGAAGGAAATACCAGAGATTGTGCTACTTTGGTGAAATTCACATCTTCTAAACACATATTTCTATTTTTGGTATTCAAAGTCCCACCATTTTCCTCACCAGAATGGCATAGTAGTTGTCTTAGTTATCTAGTACTACTGTAACAGTAATACCACAAGTGGATGGCTTTAACAAAGAGAAATTTATTCTCTCGTAGTCTAGAGACTAAAAGTCTGAATTCAGGGTGCCGGCTCCAGGGGAAGGCTTTCTCTCTCTGTCAGCTCTGGGGGAAGGTCCTTGTCATCAATCTTCCCCTGGTCTAGGAACTTCTTAGTGCAGAGGCCCCGGGTCCAAAGGACGTGCTCCCCTTCTGGTTCTTCATTCTTGGTGACATGAGGTCCCCCTGCCTCTCTGTTCCGTTCTCTCTTTTATATCTCAAAAGAGATTGCCTCAAGATATAACTAAACCTCGTAGATTGAGTCCTGCCTCATTAACATAACTGCCTCTAATCCTGCCTCATGAACATAATAGAGATAGGATTTACAACATGAAGGAAAATCACATCAGATGACAAAATGGCGGACAATCACACAGTACTGGGAATCATGACCTAGCCAAGTTGACACACATTTCGGGGGGACACAATTCAACCAGTAACAGTAGTAGATTTTGTGCAGAGAAATATTCAAGTTGTAAAGGCATTTCAAAATGCGCTAAGAGTAAATGTAAAAGCTGTAATGAAATTTTTCCCTAAATGGTTAAGTGATTGGCTGCTACTTGAAAGGTTGGCAGTTCGAATCCCCCCCAGTAGCTCCACGGGAGAAAGTCCTAATGAACTGCTTCCGTAAAGATTAAAGCCTAGGAAACTTTATGGGGCAGTTCTACTCTGCCACATGGGGTTTCTACGAGTCGAAATGGACTCAACAATACCTAATGACAACAACAACATAAGGGATGTTGCAAATGGAGTGGTGCCAAAGAGTGGCTTTCTGGCCCACATGGGGCAGCACAACAGCTCCAGGGGCTGTTCATCACCTGTACATGATCAGCAATGAAATTCTACCAGACTTCTAAATTGGTCAGATTTCAAGGGCTGACTCATACAAAACTCAGAAGAGACTGATTAATGAACCAAAACGCCAGCTTCAAAATTTACAGAGAAAATTATACTAAGCATATTAGAATGCTCGTGTCAGACAGTCAGCACAGTCTCTCCCGTGGAGAAATGTAAATTAAATGTGCCAAAAGGCTGCTTAGGAATATAGATTCCAACTGTGTAGTTACATCATCTCTTTGCTGTTGGAATCAAGCTTTGAGAGTCTGGTGTGCTCATTTCCTCTAGGAATTTAAATAATGTCAGGTACTTGAAGATGCACCTTACGGAAATAGTCATATCTGCTCTTTGGAGAACCCTTTCTCCTGGAGAGTACTTATGCATAGGTATTTATAATTCTACTAAGAAATTTAATATTGTTTGTAATAATACACACAATAAACTGTGATGAGATTTTTAAAACTTTAAATGAGAAAATAAGATCCAAAAAGAAAAAATAACAATGTTTGCATAGAAAATACAAGTCTGTGAGATTCTGTATGTTTGGTAGAGGTGGATTGTAAATTTGACTCTGAGCTTTTCAGTAGGTAATATAGGGAAGGAAACTGATCAATTTTTCCTCTCCTGCTCCCTTTTAAATAATTTGTCAAAATTATCATCTCCTCATGCTTGACAGGAAAACCTGGTGGCATATTGGCTAAGTGCTACAGCTGCTAACTAAAAGGTCAGCAGTTCAAATCCACCAGGAGCTCTTTGAAAAATCTACAGGGTAGTTCTACTGTGTCCTATCGGGTTGCTATGAGTAGGAATAGACTCGACGGCAAAGGACTCTAACGAGTTTCTCATACTTGACATGTTACCAAATAACTGCATAGTTAAGTTATATCCTGGCCTCAGAAGTTGGATTGGAAGACTACCTACGTTTTCCAAGTCATCTCCCAGAGCAGATACTTTTACATATGATTCCTTACTTTAATTCAGAGGGTGTTATATCCTTAGATATACTTCCAAACTCTGTACGGAGTGTCTATGTGGAAACTATAGACACTTGTGTACCGGATCCAGTAAGTCACTTAATCATAAAGACATGGTGTTTTCTTAGGTTAAGTATGATCAACTAAGCTTTCTAATATGTAAACCAGAGATTTTTTTAAAGGAGGAGACATTTTTTTTTTTCCTGCCACATATATTATCTTGTATGAAAATTGAAGCAATACCTTGACTCATTTCTCTTTTTGGCATGATGATAGAGTGAAATTCCCTCCATGATTAGCCAATACCTTAAATTCCTTCTTAACACTTAATATGGATAACAAAAAATATTATTTTGCTACTGAGTAGTGATTCTCAATTCTGAAGCCCCTCTGTTCACCATATTCCAGCCAGATAGGAATTGTTGCTGTGGTGTTGGACATGTGTCATATTCCTCAGATGTGTTGGGGTTAAAAATAGGTTGAAAAGCACTACCGTGGAGAACACTATGTGAGTAAAAACTGAAATTTGTAATAATAAAGTCATTTTAACTCAAGCCGTTGGCTGGGACATGATCATATTTTTTGTCTCAGTGACTTTGTTGTTGTAACCATGTTTGTTTTATTGTGATCTATATTTGAAAAGCAAATTAATTATAAAAACAAAAGAACAATGATTACTTCATCCAAATTTTAAGATACTAGGTTTTATAACTGAGTCAAATTGTATAAAGTCCAGCAGCAAGACAAAGAAAACTTATGGCATAAAAAAAAAAATTAAAAAACACGATGATAGGTAGTATAGAAGGTGACATAATTAGTAACTTCCTTAGCCAAGGATGGATAACAATCTTCATAATGTTCAGGGCTTGCATTTAATTAGGCATCCAATGATTCCATCCCTCATTAGAGATAATCAGTGTCTAGAAATTAGATTGATAGATGCTTCAAAAATTTTGGCTAGAACTACATAGAAGAAATTATACTGGAATTATAGAAAAATCACAAAGAAATTATTTAGTAAAACATTTGCAACTAGCTTAAAAGTAAAAATACCTCTTCCCTTCTCCTCACTCCAGGATTAAGCCTTACTTATGAGTATTTTTTTTTTTTTTGAGTATTTTCTAGGGAGCAAAATATAAATAAAAGAATACAAAACAAAACTCTCATTTATAAAAAAAATAATCAATTAATGGGCCCAGAGAGGTTTTTAAAATGTTTTTTTAGACGTTTGACATTCTGATATGGCCGATTATTACTCGAACATTTGTAAGGGATGGAGCTTGTAATTAAAATCTCTGAAGCCTAATCTCTGAACCATTCTGTTCAGAGCTTTAGTAATTGTGTGTGTGGGGGGGGCGGGGCGGAAGGAGAGTAGGTGGGGAGGATTTCCCTGGGCCTAGGATTTTTGGCTTCCATCAAATTCTTCAAAAGGTTAAAACTTACTGTTTTATTGGCCAACTTGGCAATTTTTACATAGCCATAGCATTGATAGGGTGAGATAAGAATGGGACTGTCAAGAATTGAATTGTGTTCCCCCAAAATAACTGTCAACTTGACTAGATCACAATTCCCAGTATTGTATGATTGTCTACTATTTTGTCATCTGATGTGATTTCCCTATGTGTTGTAAATTCTGTCATTATGATGTAATGAAATGGATTAGTGGCAGTTACATTGATGAGATCTACAAGATTAGATAGTGTCTTAAGCCAATCTCTTTGGAGATATAAAAGAGAGAAGGAGCAGAGAGATATGGGGACCTCATACCACCAAGAAAGCCACACTGAGAGCAGAGTGTGTTCTTTGGACCTGAGGTTCCTGTGCTGAGATGCTCCCAGACCAGGAGAAGACTGGTGACAAGGGCCTTCCTCCAGAGCTGACAGCGAGAGAAAGTCTTGCCCTGGAGCCAAGCACCCTAAATGCAGTCTTCTAGCCTACTGGACTGTAAGAGAATGAACTTCTCTTTGTTAAAACCATCCACTTGTGTTATTTCTGTTGGTGCAGCACTAGATGACTAAGACAGGTACAAAAATAATTAAAATTCAGAGGCTCAACTTAGTAGTAATAGTTGAAGATGCTTATTGTGTAAAGAAAGCACAGCACATGCTTAGAAAATAAAACTTAACAGGAAGTCCTTGGTAACAATTACATTAAGCCAAAACAAGAAATTAATGAGTGAGGATTAGTTGCAGAATTTTCAACATTCAGAGTAAAGACTTGTAGTGCTTAGTTGGTGACACCATATTGGCCATATGCTAGGATTTCTTCTAGTTTGGAAAGTTTCAGTTCGTGACAATGTTTAGGATTACTTTTATTCAAATTGGGATTTGCATGTACCGTTATAGCATCTGGGTAGGTATAGGAACATCAAGATGCAGAAACCTGTCACATTAATATCAATGTCCGAGTCTTATTTGAAATCATTTGGAAATCAAATGAAAAATCTGAAAGAATTTATTGGTCTCATATTTATGTACCACGTACTAGGACTAATTTTTCAGAACTGTTGCTCACAAGTGATGAGTAACTGCGTTTACACTGTTCTGCATAGACAGCATTTGGCCTTGATGATGAAACAAGAAACTTTGGTACCATAGAAATTGAGCCCAGAATATGGATTGACTATGCCTTTGCTCTTTCGACTCATGTTCCCAACCTGTGTTAATTTTAGATATAAGTAGGACTGATAAAATAGTGGATAAGTGTGATTTGGGCAACAAATATTGGTAACATAATTACCCAAAGAGACAGGGACATAATTGAAACTATAATTATAAGTTTTGGCCCTCAGTCCTTATGCTGGTTACTCATCATCATGGTAGCCATATTCCTGCTTATAGACACAAGAGATTCCAAAGAGATTGTTGTGTTATAGTTTATAGCAAAGAAAGGCAGCAGGAAGTGATCATCTGATGGCTAAAGGCCACTGGAAGACTCCTATCAACTTGTGTGGTGTTCGGACACTCTCATTAGTTCATCAGAGCATCAGATCAGTTTCCCTAACCAAGACTTCTCTTCGTAGCTCATAGGAGAGTGAAAGTTTATACCTTCCCTGCCCTAGACAGCTTCTCTCTTCAGGAGTGAAAAGTAGATCTTCTGGGGGAAAAAAAGGCAGAGGAAAAGGCTGGAAAATGTAACTTGAGGAAGGAAAAAAAAAAAAACCCATTCTGTGTGTGTGTGTTATCTATATGTGAAGTGTAGAGTTATGAAAATAAGAATAAGTACAATATATGAATATATAATTTTTTAAATTAGAATTGAAGTCGACATTTTGATTCTGTTTTTTCTGAAGCCTTTCTCATTTTATAATTTTAATCCTAGTATTTCTGAGGGGTTAATTATTTATTGTAACCAAAAGAAAAAAAAAAAAAAAACCCATTGCCGTTGAATCGATTCTGACTCCTAGTGACCCTACAGGACAGACTAGAACTGTCCCATAGAGGTTTCCAAGGAGTGACTAGTAGATTTGAACTGCCAACCTTTTGGTTAGCAGCAGAGCTTCTAACCACTGTGCCACCAGGGCTCCATTTACCATAAAGGTAAAGTTAAAAAAAAAAAAAAGAGGTATTTAGCCAAATGTGTGCTTTATGAAACTCATCATAATATCTGATATGTTTTAAATGAGGGTATTCAACAGTTACAGATATGCAGAACAATAAAAAAAAACTTAATTTTTATCTTGAAAATTTTAAACAAACATTCCTTTAAATAGTAAAGAAAATTAAACCATTCTTCCTTTCACCCTAGTTAAATTTGGGTGATGCATTTGCCACTGACTAGTGTCACTCCTCCCCCAGGTGAAAGTTGTCTGGTTCTCATCTCTCAGAGTCACATAGTAGTCCTTCAATATTTATATGTGAATGAAGAAAAAAGAGCTATTAAGCTGTTAAAGAAGAAGGTGATCCAACAGAATGTGGATTATTAAACATCATTAATATCACACACAAATAGAATTTTGCTGAAGATAATTCAAAAACAGTTACAGCAATATACTGAAGGAACTGCTGGAAATTCAGGCCGATTTCAGAAGAGGACGTGGAACCAGGGATATCATTGCTGATGTCAGATGGATCTTGGCTGAAAGCAGAGAATACCAGAAAGATGTTTACCTGTGTTTTACTGACTACACAAAGGGAATACTGTGTAGTTTAAAGTCAGGAAAGGTGTGCGTCAGAGTTGTATCCTTTCGCCATACTTATTCAATCTGTATGCTGAGCAAATAACCCAAGAAGCTGAACTATATGAAGAAGAACAGGGCATCTGGATTGGAGGAAGACTCATTAACAACCTGCATTATGCAGATGACACAACTTTGCTTGCTGAAAGTGAAGAGGACTTGAGGCACTTACTGATAAAGATCAAAGACCACAGCCTTCAATGTGGATTACACCTCAACATAAAGAAAACAAAAATCTTTGCAACTGGGACAATCAGCAACATCATGATAAATGGAGAAGATATCGAAGTTGTCAAGGATTTTATTGTACTTGGATCCACAACCAATGCCCATGGAAGCAGCAGTCAAGAAATCAAAAAGAAGTATTGCATTGGGCAAATCTGCTGCAAAAGATCCTTTAAAGTGTTGAAAGCAAAGATGTGACTTTGAAGACTGCGGTGCACCTGACTCAAGCCATCGTATTTTCAATCGCCTCATACACATGCAAAATCTGAACAATGAATAAGGAAGACTGAAAAAACAATTGATGCATTTGAATTATGGTGGCATAGTGGTTAAGTGCTACAGGAGCTAACCAAAGGGTCAGCAGTTCGAATCCACCAGGTGCTCCTTGGAAACTCTATGGGTATATTCTACTCTGTCCTATAGGGTCGCTATGAGTTGGAATCAACTCGACGGCACTGGGTTTGGTTGGTTTTTATGCCATTCCTCCCCCTGTTGCTTTTACCTTGAAAGAGCTATTGTCACCTGATGAAATCTTACACATCCTTTGAGATCACCTCGGCTGCTACCTCCTTGATAGAGCCTCCCCCAATAACTGCAGTCAGGTGTAACTTCCATGCCTGCCTCCAGAAGCCTGTTAATATCTTGCCCAAGGACACTTTAGATTCTGTCTTATACTATAGTCATTTATGTTTACCTCTTATTTTCTATCCTAGATTATAATTACCCTTGGGACAAGAATTTTTACGTTTTAAAATTCATTCAGCTGTTCCCCTCATACAATGTGTTTCAAGGAAAAGATGCTCATTAAACTTTTTGTAACATAAGTTTGTGTGTATTGCTTATAGCTTTGAAATTCCTTGAAACTCTAAAGAAAATTATGATAACCACACTTCTAATAAATGATCTCCGTCATCCATCTGTCAGCTTGTACTGTGGTGGCTTATCTTTTGCTGTGATGCTAAAAGCCATGCCAGCAGTATTGCAAATATCATCAGGGTCACCCATGGTGGACAGGTTTCAGGAGAGCTTCTACATTCAGACAGATTAGGAAGAAAGGTCCAGTGATCTACTTCTGAAAATCAATGAAAATTCTATGGATCACAATATTTTGTGGCTCTTTTGCTTTGGCCATGTCATCATGAGGAATCAATCCCTAGAGGAGAACATCATGTTTGGTGAAGTAGAGGGCTGGTGACAGTGGGAGAGACCCTCTGTGAGATGGACTGGCACGATAGCAGCCATGATAGACTTGAATAAGCTAGTGATTGTGAGGATGATGCAGGACTGGGCAATGTTTTATTCTGTTGTAGGTAAAACCACCGTGAGTAAGAGTCGACTCCACAGCATCTAACAACAACAAATAATGACCTTAATTTCGTGTTTATTGTAGCTGGAAACACACATGCACGAGTATATATAAATATATGCCTATATACGAAAATACTAAAAAAGTACCAGAAAATATATTTTTAAAATTTCAGAAGTAATTATTCATCTACAGTGGGTTCATGATTAGATCTATCTTTAAAATCAAAATTTTAACCTAAAGCAGGAACAACAAAAATAATAATTTATGTCCATAAGCTAGTCAATGACTTCTTTTTTGTTGAAGTGAGCCACATGTTCAAGGGCCTTTGATGGTGCTTCTGTCTTGGTAAGTCAGCAATGCAGCATTCTGGATTCACAGAGAGTTGCTGCAGTCCTCATTTTCAAGGGTGTTGATGTTCCAGAAAGAACTACCAGACAGTTTATGGCATTCCGACTCTCTGTGGTCACAGAGGCTTCTTCTGAGAAGAAACGTAAGGCTTATTAACTACTGTGTGAAAAATCACTTTCAGCAGTACATTTGATTACATCTCTACCTTAGGAATTAAGTTTTTTTTTTTTTTCTAAATACAATCAATGTTGAGCTGCTTTTAATGCACAACTCATAGTTATTTTAGCATAGTGTAATAAAAATAACTTGGCTTGCCACCAAAAAATATTGTTTTGAGGAACGCTAGCTACTCATTTTGATTCTCTTGTGTTTTTTTTTCCAATATATAAATGAAAATAAGTTTAAAGTGGCTGCTTGAATCCCCAAAGTCTCTCAGAAAAAAATGAAATCTTCTTTTCCCAGACCACAGTGTAGCGAAATAAATTAGTATAATGATTTATGTTTACTGGTTTAGTCAATTCTGATAGAGATTATAGAGACAAAATGACAAACTGCTGTAGCAGTAAACTTAAATCATGTCGGCCAATCTTTAGTTTTTCCTTACCCTAATTGCTCCTCCTGTTCATTTATCTTCCCAGGCAATCTTTGGAAGAAATACTAGTTCAATCAGGTCATGTGCAAACCACCCGAGATAAAAAAGTTTAGCCTAATTTGTCTAACTAAATTGTAATGCCTCTAGTAAACAAATCTTGGTTTGAAAGAAGACTAAAAAAATCTGAATACTTATGGGTATAAAGTGCTCTCTTTTTGCGTTTCTAAAAAAAAAAAAAAGATACCATTTATATACAGATTTCTCCTCTCTCCACTCCTACCTGTATATCCTTTTTCCCTATTGTCGTTGAAAATGCATCCTATTTCCAAATTAGAACCCATGTAATATTTTATTCTCTAAGTTCAGCTGTTCAATATAAAAGTGAAAGATAAAAGCTTTTTAGGGAACAAAAAAACAAAAAAACAACCAACCAGCAGAGTTCTACACTGACAAAGGCTATGTAGAGAAGTGACTTTTATAGGGATGATAGTTTAAATAGATGCCTCAGGAAGACTTTGAAGCATGTAAGCTTTCAGATACCGAGAACCGTGTTAAGAGCATGTGTTCTTTGTTTCAACAACAAAACATTATAATGGGCCTGCTATGTGCCAAATCTATGCTGGGTTCTGGCTGTATTAGTTTTCTTTTTGCTTGGACTGAGGAACCCAGGGGGATTGGCTTTTATTAAGTCTCTTTGTGTTTTCACTCAAGAGTCACAGAGGATCATTGCCATGTTAGAAAACATCAGACCAGGGTGACTATGATGAAAGGCTTTTACTTTATTTATTTTGCCCCACACTGAACAAGCCCAGCATCTCTCCAGCTTCTGTCTGGATCCATCAGAGAAAAGGTTCTGAATCTGAGCTATTAAGTGATGCTGGAGACAAGCTGGGTGGCTTTGTCAACAACCCACCCAGACCCAAGTGGGGTAGAAATTAGAAGCTGCAGCAGTCTCCATCACTCTTGCATAAGAAGGAGAAAGTGTCTACAGCTCTTGGTGGTCTATGGAAATCATGACATTCACTTGCTGCCCTCCTCAAAAGTGTCTGATAGGATTCCCTCAGAGTTTCAGGAGAACGTCCTTAGTCAGGCTAAGCTTGGCCGTATTTCTAAAATCTCCGAGATGAATTTTCAGGCTTGTCATAAAGTTAAGACTAAGATCTTAGAAACCGTTTATAAAAGGAGAACCTTGCATATAATGGAGACACTTTGGTATAGAAAGGATAAGAGAGTTCATTAAGGTTGTATGGGAAATGAGGTAGAGAGCTGGAATGGGGCCTTGGGTCCTCCAATACCAGGAGGACTGATTCTGTAGATCCACTCTTAGGATTGAATAAAAATGAAGCAAACCAGAGGAGCACATTTAAAGAAAGAGAAGGCTTGAAATGTTAAAGCAAACTTTATTCTTTCCTGGTTATAAGAGTCACTTCTATGACAACAGAACAGGCTTACATTGAAGTTTCTCTTTTAGAGCAGTGACAGAGCAATTAACTAATCTCTGTGTACAGTTCACTGTGCTTAGTGCTTTGGAGAATCCTGAGAAGACCAGGTAAATGCGAGGAGCTTACAGCCCAGTGAACAAGATGATGTGTAAAGGATTAGCCACTGTGCAAAGTCAAATAAAACAGGGAATGACCACAGGTTATTTATGCCTAACAAATATTTGTGAAAGAATAGATTACTTGGGCATAGATTTTCTCTTTATTAGTGAATCTTACCTGATTTCTTAGTTATCTAGTGCTACTATAACAGAAATACCACAAGTGGATGGCTTTAGCAAAGGGAAGTTTATTTTCTCACAGTCTAGTAAGCTAGAAGTCCAGATTCAGGGTGTTAGCTCCAGAGGAAGGCTTTCTGTCTCTGTCAGCTCTGGGGGAAGGTCTTGTCATCAACAATCTGGTCTAGGAGCTTCTCATTGTGAGGACCCTGGTTCCAAAGGGTGTGTTCTGCTCCTGTGCTTCTTTCTTGGTGGTATGAGGTCCCTTAAGGATACAACCTAGTCTTGGTAGATTGAGTCCCACCTCATTAACATGACTACCTCTAATCCTGTCTTATTAATGTTATAGAGCTAGGATTTACAACACAGAAAAATCAGATCACATGACAAAATGGTGGACAATCATATGATACTGAGAATCATGGCCTAGCCGAGTTGATGCACATTTTAGGGGGACACGATTCAATCCATAACAACTGTTTGGGCAAAACCAAAAAAAAAAATTATGAATTATATATTGGCAAATAACACGTCTTGGTTGAGGTGATATGATTGAAGTGTCACAGCCAGTTGTGTTATACAAGTGCTTGCCTTTATTTTTCTAAAAAAAAAGTGCAATTTATACAGATAGGAAATGATTAGTCCCATTCTTTTCTTATATTTCACAATTTAAGTGAACATTTTCATATAAATGTAATCGTTTTACCATATTTCTCCTTTGAGTATTTGTTGCAGGGAGATGCAAGTCCTTCTCAATGCAGTGTTTATGTGGAAAACTCAACATGATTGAAAACGATTATGTGCCAGGTATTGTCACAGGCACTTTTAGCATTTTATTCCATGTACTTATTGCAGCAATCCTATAAAGAATTGTTACTATTCCCATTTTACAGATGAGAAATTGAGTTTTTGAGAGGTTAAGTAATATGTCCAAGGTCACATAGGTAATGAATGGCACAGGCGGAATTTAAACCAGACCAGAAGACTCCAGTATCCATGCTCGTCTTCTTTATGCCATTGCTAAGTGTGCTGTTACGGGAGAAGAGAGAAGGAAATGATTAGCTCCAGCCAAAGCGGAGAGGAGATCTTTCACAAAAGCGGAAATCGCAAGAGAGTATAATTTCGGCAGTCTGCGGACAAAAGAAAGAAGGGATGAGGGTACGGCGTGACACTCAAAGGGACATACACTAAGACTGGCTATGCTCCTGTCGTCTTTCTTTCCCCACCAAGCCCCCTGTGCCAGAGAAGCATATGCTACCTGAGAACAATGGTAAGTAAAGGAGGAAATAGTGATCTGAGCCCTTTCCTTCTGTAAGCAGAGGAGGAAGGAGGGGAAAATGAAGGGGGTAGATTTGAGTAAGAATTCACATTTGCACACAAGCTGAGACTTTGACAGTGAGACCAGAGGCAATGAACACCCTGTCAGTAGGGCTGGGTTAGCTAGGCGGGGGGTTGGGGGGGGTGAGGGGGTGGGGGTGGGGGGTGGGGGAAGCAGCCTGGAATGTCTAGACATGCAATGTATATTACTGACACCCACATTAGATGGCGATTTTTGCTTGCTTGCTATTTCAGTAACAAAGTGTTTCTATTAAAGGAAAACTACTTCAATATTTAATAGGGAATGTGATCTTTTATTAAAAACTATATCAACAAAAACAAAACTAACAAAACAACTAAAAAACTTTAACAAGTAAAGGATGTGAGAGCTAGGTATTTTGATATCAGACGACAGCCATGAATGTTTTGTGAACTCTCTCTGTTTAGGTAGGAAATATTTTTTTTGTAATTAAGAAATTAAAGAGTAAAGATAAGAGAACCTTCACTTCTGTATGAGTGAGAACATAACTCATGCCAAACCACTAAATTCTTATCACTTTCCCATTACCCCAATTTATCATGGTCATCTATCTGCTTATCAGGCTGTGAGGGTAAAACAGCAAAAAGCAAGAGCAATCTCGAGCCCCGTGGAAGAAACCACAGTATTGGGTGTGACCCTTCAAAAGGCATCAACATCGACCAGAAGCTATGTGAATTCTCTCACATGGCAAGAGGTTAGAATGCTAAAGATTAAAGATTTGGTGTTACAAGGAAAACAGAAGTAGCTGCATTTTTAAACAAAGAGATGAATTTCCTCTTTTTTTTTTTTTTCTGAGCTCTTTTTCATGACTGTTCTCTGTACCCCACTGTATACAGAACTGCTTGGCTATGGTTTTCTAAAGGAAAAAAGTTTAATGGAAAAATATGTTATTGAAAAGTTAAAGGATTACTTATTTGTGTTATGTTAGCCAGGATCTCACAGCCTATGTGCCTAGCTGGAATGCTAAAATCCAAAGAAAACAGAATAAGAAGGGAGTGGGGAATTGGGAGATGTGGGAGAAAAAGGTGTGGGTATAGGATTCAACGTGATATGATTGGACACATCATAATAAAGTCTCAAAGCCTCAAACCAGTCCCAGTGTCGATGCATTTTACAGAAATTGGTAGCCCGAATAACTGTAGTTTTCAGCTTTTATTGCAGGGAGCACCTTTCTAAGACTATCTGTGTATAACCCAGATAGACACTGAGAACAGGATGAATTGTAGCCACATTTGAGCTCTTGCTACCAAGGAAATGCTCTCAAGCATTGCACAGGAAGTACAATGGTGTTTACAGATCTACTCCTGGCTTTTGCCCCGAGCACAGATTATCTCCCTTGGCAGAGTTATAAAACCTTCTGTCTTCACTCTAGCCTTCAGAGGAACTCTCATCCTGCAGTGAGAGATGGTGGGCACAGCTTGCAGATGGGAGGGCTGGAGATGGGCAACAGCACAGCACAGCTGCACTGTGGCATACACTGGGTGGAAGCTTAGCCTTCTGTGGATGACCTCTGGAAGAGTTAAGAATATGTCTTGACTGGGTGCATAAGCAAGACCAAGAAAAAGAAACAGAGACAAGGAGCCCAGATCTTAGAAGACACAAAGGAGGATCCAGACTGAACCAGACTGACCCGGAACTACCTCCCTAGCCACACTAAGTCAAGGTTGAGCTTCAGGTTCCTTAGCGGGGAGGGAAGGGAATCTGACATCAACATCTCCGTCTTTTTTAGATCAGGAAGTCCAAACCTGAGGCTCGTAGACCTGGCAAAATGTGTAATTTTTTCTGGGGAAAGGATTCTCAAATGTGTCCAGAACCCCAAAATGCTGACCATTGCTTTAGTATTTGTTATATGTAAGTAAGGACATTGTTTTTAGGCAGGATATGAGTCAAGTCATTCTCAATAAGTCTTTTATTTTCTTAATTTTCATAAAGTTTTGAGTTAAAAAACTCTGCAGTTTTGCCATGTTATTGTTTGAAACTGGGCAGAACTTCCCTTGTTTTGATTATTTCTTTTTTAATTTAAAAAATTATTGTGGTGCTATATATATAACAAAACATTTGCCATTTCAACCATTTTTACATGTACAATTCAGTGCCATTAATTACAGTCGTCATATTGTGCAACCATCATCACTATGCATTCCAAAGTTTTTTTCATCACCCTTAATAGAAACTCAGTACCCCTTCAGCAATACCTCCTGTTCCCTTTCCCACCTGTCCCTGGTAACTACTAATAAACTTTGGTCTTTATGTATTTGCCTATTCTAGATATTTCATGTGAAAGTCAGACCATGCAATATTTGTCCTTTTGTGTCTGACTTATTTAACTCAGTATAATTTTTCGATTCTTGAGTATAGACAAGCTTTAGTAAGCAGCCTCCTTGGTGAACTGACATAATGAGATTTGGTCCCATCTGGATATGCAATAATTACAGCCAAAAGTTGAAACTCAGATGCCTACAAGGATCAGGTAGCTTAATGAAGTGAGTGAACAGGTCAAGGCATAAGATGTTAAGGGCAATTAACACCCTCTCTCGGGAAGACCATGAGCACATTTCAGGAGGCAGCCATGACTTGGCTCCAACTGACCGTCACCATAAAGGAATGTGTTTCTACTGTTGCCAGATTTTCCAGAGTTCCAAGAAGATCTAGAGATAAGATTTTTTACACAAGAATTCTGTTATATTACTGATATGCACAAAAGCACTATGAAATACATGAATCTTTGTCTACTTGATTCAAGACTGAGACATAAATCTTGCTTTTGAGTAACAAGGATTAAATGCTTTTAAAAGTTTAAAAAAATTAATAATAACTTAAAATAATAATATGTAAGCATAGGTAACAAAACCAAACCAAATCTGTTGCCATTTGGTTCTGACTCATTGTGACTCTATAGGAGAGAGTAGGACTGCCCCATAGGATTTCCCAGGAGCAGCTGGTGGATTCGAACTGCCAGCACTTTGGTTATTAGCCAAGCTCTTAATGACTGTGCCACCAGGGCTCCAAGAATAGCTAGGCGGTTGGAAAATCATTACTTTTTTTCCCCCCTCTTCGAAGATGTAATTGATTCAACTATTCCCATAATGCAGAATGTCATTTGGAAGAAGCCCAAAAAGAACATCCCTTTAGATGGTTGGGAGAGACATGAACTTGATCCATAGTATCTAAAATGAACAGACATAACCTGTGCTATTGCTAATTCTAAAGAGCTGTTGACTTCTTTAGAAAAAAAATTCTTTTTTTTAAAGGTGTGTATGGCTAAGAAATTAGGTGATAAGGAAGGGACAAAAAAGGAAATAAACTGCCTAGAGCCCAAGCTGGAGGTCTGTTTCTTTCTTCTTGAGATGGAAAGAGCAGGGTATCAGAAGTCAGAGCAGCAGCAGCCAGGCATAGAGGGCTCATGGCCTTGTCAACAGGGAAACCTGTGGCACTCATCTTGGCCATACAGATGCCTCTTCTAAACATGAGGATTTAGCATGTAGTTTGTCCTAGGACATATACCAAGCCTAGAGTCTCAGTTATACCAAACTTGACTCAGCCACACCCATTTACTCACCCAAGCCCAGCAGCTAACGGGCAATGTTGGAGGAGAGTCCAAAGGAATCTTGTGAGATTTGCATTTCGTTCTTCTAGAAATTCAGTGCTTATAAAAGGGCCTGATTTTACAGTTGCCTACTTCGCAATCCCTTTGCCTTGGTCCTAGCTAAAATCGTCTAAGTGTGCTCTAAAAAACTGATTATAAAGATAACAACCATTCTCAAAGTCAACTCTTCAGACAGGGATTGGACTGGACTATGGGATAGAAAATGATAGTGGTGAAGAGTGAGATTCTTGGCTCAAGCAGACACATGAGACCATGTGGGCAGCTCCTGTCTGGAGGGGAGATGAGAGGGCAGAGGGGGTCAGAGGCTGGCTGGCTGCATGGACACGAACATAGAGAGTGGAGAGAAGGAGTGTGCTGTCTCATTAGGGGGAGAGCAAATAGGAGTATATAGCAAGTTGTATATAAATTTTTGTATGAGAGGCTGACTGGATTTGTAAACTTTCACTTAAAGCACAATTAAAAAAAAACTGATTTTAATGGAGGGAATTATGACATTATTTCACCTGCATTGGACTTCTTTTCTTAAGGTCGATGTTACCATCCCGGTGGCAGTTGCCTAAGAGAAGGATATGCTTTGTGATTACTGTGGACTACTATGAAATAACTGATAAATTTATTTCAACAATTAATACAGTATCATGAATTTTAGTGGCTTTAAAAACAAAACTAAGCTGGTGTCTACATGAAGAGAGACAGCTGTATTTGTTTATTTCCTATAAAACTTAAGTGTTTTAATTTCAAACTCCATCTTGGTTTCAAGTTTTCATGTATTTCTTTCTGTAGGATCAAGTTAAGCCATCCAGTAAAATCTTTCCAGTAATCAGTGAGCAATATTTCTACCTTGTTCTATCCCCAATAGCAACTTGCCTAATATTTTTCTACCTTTTTAATAGTCTCAAATTAGTAGAAAAAGAAAGATTATTTTGTATCTATTTAACAGGGAAATAGTTTGAAACGTTTAGGTACTTCTCACCAACCTAAAGTTAAAAGAGAATTTCTTCATCCTGTATTGCTGTTTAAGGAAACCATTAGTTAGAAAAACAATAAGATTTTTAGACCTCTGAATACAGTGTATTCCTGGATTAATGCAGAATATTTCTTTGAACTCTGAAAATACGAAGAACATTATTCATGATCTGGAAATTCTAAGAAATTTAAAAAGAAAAAACAATCTATTTGTAACAAAATAAGGCATTTAAAGATATATTACAAGTATCAGCCTTAAGCCTTATACAAAAGTTAGAAAACTAACTTAAGTTTTATAATCTTTTTTGTATGTGTGTAGGTATAATATTTTGGAATAAAGACCTGTAGTTTGAGAGGGAAGACTTAAATAGTGTTAAGCGCTATGGCATAATTGTTAAAGCCTTCCTACTTCTAATCCCAGCTCCACCACTTATTATCCCCATGTGTAAAACAGGAAAAATCGCATCCACCTCACAGGCTTATTTTAAGGGTTAATGTGATAATACATACAAAATACTTAGAATAATGCCTATCGCATAATAACCATTGAATGCATGGGTATTCCTAAAAAGAATTTTTTCAGTTTTATTTTATTTTTAAAAAGTTTTGTCATTGTAATAGGTGTGTAGTGAGATCTCACTGTGGTTTTAATTTGCATTTTCCTGATAAATAATCATGTTAAAGGAGGCCTGGTGGTGCAACGGTTAAGCACTTGGCTACTAACCAGAAGGCTGATGGTTTGAATCCATCCAGCGGCTCCATGGGAGAAAGACCTGGTGACTGCTTCCGTAAAGATTACAGGCTAGGAAACCTTAAGGGGTGGTTCTACTCTGTCACATGGGATCCCTATGGTGTGAAATTTACTCAATGGCACCTAACAACTACAACAATAATCATGTTAAGCAACTTTTCATGTCTTTCTTTGCTATCTGTATATATTCTTTGGTGAAATGGCTGTTTAAATATTTTACCCATTTTTTATTTCAATTAAAAAAAAAATCCATGGCAGTGGAGTCAATTCTGACTCATAGTGACCCTAGAGGACAGAGTAGAACTGCCCCATAGTGTTTCCAAAGGGCGCCTGGTGGATTCGAACTGCTAACCATTTGGTTAGCAGCTGTAACTTTTAACCACTGTGCCATCAGGGCTCCTTTATTTCAATAGAGGTGTCATGTCTCCTCACCTCACCCACTGCCTGCAGAAAGAAGGGTTACTCTGCAGTGACAAGGCAGTTGAAAGAGAGATAGCAAGCACAAAACTTTCAAGGATAGTGGCTCGGAGTTGTCTAGCTGGCAGCCACCACCAGCAGTTAACGCACAAGAATAAGGAGATGCTAATAAATCAAACCTTTGTGCTCTTAGAATAGGCAGTTGACTTGGCACCCACGGAAGCTTCTGGTAGAACCTGATTATGGTACTGGTATCTGAGCATGAGGATAATATCCAACTCAGGGGTCAAAGCGAGAGAAATACCCTTCAGCAATATAGACAAGAAGATACACTTTGACCTCCAATAATGTCGCATCTTGGTCACACTGATGGTCTTTTGAGTATTAACTTGGCTAGGCCACCAAAAAAACCCATTGCCATTCAGCTGATTCATAGCGACACTATAGGACAGAGTAGAGCTGCCCCATAGGGTTTGCAAGACTGAAATCTTTACAGAAGCTGACTGCCACATCTTTCTCCTATGGCGTAGCTGGTGGGTTTGAACCATCAATATTTTATTTAGCAGCTGAGCGATTTAACCACTGTGCCACCAGGGCTCCTTCTGAATAGACTACGGTCCCCAGTAATTAAATCAAACGCTAATCTAGGTGTCGTTGTGAAGGTATTTTGTGGATGTGATTAAAGCCCATAGTCAGTCAGCTGTAGTGACAGACAGGTAAACATGTTTCTGGTGTTCTCTGCTTTCAGCCAGGATCCATCTGACATCAGCAGTGATTTCCCTGTTCTATGTCCTCTTCTGAATCCAGCTTGAATTTCTGGCAGCTCCCTGCCAATGTACTGATACAATCACTTTTGAATTATCTTCAGTAAAATTTTACTTGTGTGTGTATTATATTAATGATATTGTTTGATTATTTCCACATTCAGTTGGATCACCTTTCTTGGGAATAGGCATAAATATGGATCTCTTTGAGTTGGTTGGCCAGATAGCTGTTCTCTGAATTTTTTGGCATGGACGAGTGAGCACTTTTAGTGGGGCATCCATTTGTTGAATCAGCTCAGCTGGTACTCCGTCAACTCCTGGAGCCTTGTTTTTTGACAATGTTTTCAGTGCAGCTTGGACTTCTTCCTTCAATATCATAGGGTCTTGATCATATGCTACTTCCTGAAATGCCTGGACATTGATCAATTCTGTTTGGGACAGTGACTCTGTATCCCTTCTATCTTCTTTTGATGCTTCCTGCATTCGACTGTGCAGATTATAACAAATTATGGATAGCATTTCCAAGACTGGGAATTCCAGAACACTTAATTGTGCTCGTAAGGAATCTGTACATAGATCATTTAAACAGAACAAAGGGATCCGTGGTTTAAAATCAGTAAAGGTGTGTGCCAGGGTTGTATGCTTTCACCATGCTTATTCAGTCTGTATGCTGAGCAAATAGTCTGAAAACCTGGACTATGTGAAGAAGAACGTGGCATCAGGATTGCAGGAAGACTCATTAACATCCTGTGATATACAGATGACATAACTTTGCTTGCTGTAAGTGAAGAGGATTTGAAGCACTTACTGATGGAGATAAAAGACCACAGCCTTCAGTCTGGATTACAGCTCAACATAAAGGAAACAAAAATCCTCACAACTGGACCAATTAGCAACATCATGATAAATGGAGAAATGCTTGAATCTGTCAAGAGTTTCATTTTACTTGGATCCTCAATCAGCACCCATGGGAAGCAGCAGTCAAGAAATCAAAAGACACAATGCATTGGGTAAATCTGCTGCAAAAGACCTCTTTAAAGTTTTAAAAAGCGAAGGTGTCACTTTGAAGACTAAGGTGCTCCTGACCCAAGCCACGGTGTTTTCAATCTCCTCATGTGCAAGGGAGAGCTGGACAATGAGTAAGGGAGACTGAAGAAGAATTGATGCCTTTGAATTATAGTGTTGGTGAAGAATATTGAATATACCATGGACTGCCAAAAGAATGAACAAATCTGTCTTGGAAGAAGTACAGCCAAAATGCTCCTAAGAAGCAAAGATGGCGAGACTTTGTCTCACATACTTTGGATGTGTTATCAGGAGGCCTTACTCTGGAGAAAGACTTCATGCTTGGTCAAGTAGAGGGTCAGTGAAAAAGAGGAAGATCCTCAATGAGATAGGTTGATACAGTGATTGCAATGATGGGCTCAAGCATAACAATGATTGTGAAGATGGTGCAGGATCGGGCAGTGTTTTGTTCTGCTGTACATTCGGGTTGCTATGAGTCAGAACCAACTTGACAGCACCCAACAATAACAACATAGTGGGAGATATTATCTTAGATAATCTGAGTGGTCCTGATTCAGTAATTTAAAGACTTATCTAATGTAGAAGAAATTCCACTTGTGGACTGCAGCTCCAGCCTGTGCCCAACAGTTCCAGTCTGCCCTTCCTGATGCCCTGCCATACGGCTTTTGGACATGCCCAGTTAGCCCTCACAATCCCATAAGCCAATTCCTTGTAATAAATTGCTTCATTTTATTTTATTTTTTATTGTACTTTAGATGAAGTTTTACAGAGCAAGCTAGTTTCTCATTAAATAGCACACATATTGTTTTATGACATTGGTTAACAACCCCACGACATGTCAACACTCTCACTTCTCTACCTTGGTTCCCTATTACCAGCTTTCCTGTTGTCTCCTGCCTCCTAGTCCTTGCCCCTGGGCTGGTACGTCCCTTTAGTCTCTTTTTGTTTTATAAGCCTGTTTAATCTTTGGATGGAGAGTGAACCTCGAGAGTGACTTCATTGCTGAGCTAAAAGTGTGTGCAGGGGCCATGCTCTCAGGGTTACTCCAGTCTCTGTGAGGCCATTAAGTCTGGTCTTTTTTTGTGAATTAGAATTTTGTTCCACATTTTTTCCCAGCTCTATCCAGGACCCTCTATTGTGATTCCTGTCAGAGCAGTCAGTGGTGGTAATGGGGCACTATCTAGTTGTACTGGACTCAGTCTGGTGGAGGTCATGGTAGTTGTGGTCCACTAGTCCTCTGGACTAATCTTTCCCTTTTTTCTTTAGTTTTCTTCATTCTCCCTTGTTCCTGAAGGGGTGAGACCAGTGGAGTATCTTAAATGGCCGCTCACGGTCTTTTAAGACCCCAGATGCTACTCACCAAAGTTGAATGTAGAACATTTTCTTTACAAACGATGTTATGTCAGTTAAGCTAGATGTTCCCCGAGACCATGTTCCTCACAGCCCTCAGCCCAGCAATTCGGTCCCTCGGGGAGTTTGGATGTGTCTATGGAGCTTCCATGACCTTGCCTTGTATGAGTTGTGCTGGCTTCCCCAGTATTGTGTACTGTCTTACCCTTCACCAAAGTTACCACTTATCTATTGTCTATTAAGTGTTTTTCCATCCCCACCCCTCCCCTCCCTTATAACCATCAAAGATTGTTTCTTTTTGTGTGTAAACTTTTACATGAGTTTTTAAAATAGTGGTCTCATACAGTATTTGTCCTTATGTGATTGACTTATTTCACTCAGCATAATGCCCTCCAGATTCATCCATGTTATGAGATGCTTTGAAGATTCATCATTGTTCTTTACTGTTGCGTAATACTGCATCGTGTGTAGGTACCAGTTTGTTTATTCATTCACCTGTTGATGGGCATCTAGGTTGTTTCCATCTTTTTGCTATTGCCTTTTCTGCATCGATTGAGATGATCATGTGATTCTTTTCTTTTCTTTTATTTATGTGAGGGATTATGTTGTTTGATTCTCTGTTTTTATTTTTTAATATCTACATTTATTTATATTTTTCTAACAAAATATAATGTTGTTCAGTATTTCTAGCCTCTTCCCAAGCATGTTATGGAACTTAGTTGGGTTTAAATACTATGGAAAGTCCCAAACCAAAAACTGTTATTTTTTTTTCTAGAGTTTTTAGTATTACCATTTTCATATGCACAAAAATTACTTTTGACTTATTTATATAGTAAATGGTTCAGCTAATTCACTTCTTTACTATTTCTCTATGTTGGAGCTAAGGGTTGTGTGACCCTAAGAAGCCATCCTGACCTTGAATTTAACTTTTATTACAGATTTTTCAACATTTGACTTCATGTCAACTAATGAAGATTCTCAAGATACATCTTAAACAGTTTAATTTGGAAATACTCTAAATTTCACAAAAGACAACCAAAAGCTGATGGAGAAACTAGGATATTAAGTTTAATTCACTATTATTTATTAGGGGTATCCTGTGCCTTTTCATGAATTTCTAGAATCTCATACCATGATATCAGAAAAGAACAAAGAGGTTTCTACAAATGCCGTCAAAGTACTTAGAGACAAAAGACCAATTTTAGTGACATTAATTAGGTGAAAATTTAACATAACTTACAAAAAAAGATACAGAATTACAGATTTATGCAATATTAGACAGCATTTAATATGCAAAAAAAAAAAAAAAGATTCCTTGTCCTTAAACTTTTTTCAGAGGTATAAAATTGCCCCTTAATTAAAAGCCAAATTTTTAAAACACTACTAATTAAACCAACCTTGTTATTGAGAAAGATTGTAGACTCCAGTGCATTGAGTCACACAAAGTAAGAGCCATTATTACACTGGATTCAAACCTTCTGGGAAAACAGAACACAAACCTTGAACTTAAATAAGATACAGAGTTGTTCTAAAATATGGTGTAAGTCAATATTTAATCAATCAGAACAAATCTGCTTTTGTATAAAAATTTAAACACACAAAATGAACACCTTGAGACACTTTTGGAATACATAAAGCAAAGAATTTCCAAATAAACACAGTCTTAGCTTGTGAGTAAAGCCCTCCGTTGTTGTGGGCTGCAGGATGGCAGTGCAGTATAGACAAAGCATGATAGGGCAATAGATCACAGTAATAACATTTGCAATAAACAATAACAGAACAAAGCAGACATCCATAAGATTCCCACGAGGAATTTACGTTATCCATAATTTTTCTTTACGTTTGAGAAACTATGGCAGGAAAGGCCATTACATTCAATGCCACCAATTAATTTCTGCAACTTTTAATGACATCTTTCTGAGTAAAAATCTCACAGAATGCCCTGAGCACATGACTGATAGCATCTTATGTTTGATTTGTACTGGATTCCTGATTTTTTTTAGTATTTTTAAAGAGTCCCTTTGCAGCCAATCAAGCAATCAACATGAAATACTCAGATTCTTTCCTGAAAAGTACAAGGGAACAGAAAAGACAATGTGGCCTCCTTTCCTTGCCAACAGACGATTGGTGATGTTATTTAAATAGTTTTCTGCATGATGGATCACAGAGATTTTTATTCCAAGAGAAGATGATAGAGAAAACCATTTAATTCTTATTCTGCTCAGAATGTCAGATGTAACACTATTTTTAAATTTGGGTTTGTAATATACAATTTTCCAATACTGACTTTCCTAGACATTAGGAAAAAAAATTTTTTTCATATCCTACAAAAAGTTCTAAATTTGTAATATGAATCATAGGATTTAAACTGAACAAATAGGACCACACAAGAACTCACATATGTTTTTAGTGAGGATGATCATGGGAAATTAATCCTTGATTAGCATGGGATTTGCATGGAGCTTCTCTTTCCCTTTTTAACCATAAGAGCTCCAGTCAAAATTTAGTTGAGTAGTAGTATGAAATAAGCCTGCCACTTAAAATAGTGAGTGTGTATCTACTCACGCGCTGGTGAGCACAAGGTTCTTACTCTCAAGGTATTTACTATTTAGAAGAGTTTCCTGAACCGACAACAGAGCAGCCTAGAAAAAATCGACATAGCATGTATGTGACTGACGTCTTGCAAAGCAAAAATGGGCCACCACCGCCAGTTGCCGCGGAGTCAGCCTGACTCATGGCTACTCTTTGTGTGTCAAAGTAGAACTGTGCTTCATTGGGTTTTCAATGATTGAATGAATATTTGGAAGTAGATCACCAAGCCTTTCTTCTGAGGCACCTCTCGGTGAACTTGAACCTCCAACCATGTGGTTAGCAGCCAAGGGCATTGACCATTTGCACCACCTAGGGACTCCAAAGGTGGACCAAGTCCTACTCAGAACTATTTATTGGTGATGGCCATAAAGAGAATACCGAGTGTCTAGGAGGGACAAAACACTTATTTATTCTACTAATATTTGTTATTTCTTATATCCAGATACTATGATAAATTCACATCTTTATGGAATTATAGGCTACAGGTGGACACACGTAGAGAGGGTAAATGTCTTGCCCAAAGGCACAAAGTAGGTAGAACAGTTGGGGTTATGTCTAACACACTCCAAAATCCTAGGTTTTAACCAATATGTTAAACTGGTTAAAATAGCTGATCTTGAAAATAACACAAATAAAAGGACATTGGATTTTATGATTTAGTGAAATTAGTGAAAATGTCTCTTAATTGGTATTTCAATACTTTTGAATAATTTTAACCATATCAGAAGATTATAATTATTGTCCAAAGGCGGCTCTACTTAACTCTTAGCTGCTCCTAGTTCATACCTAAAAAAGAATCAATGCCTAGATAGTTGAGGAATGAAATGCACTGCTATCTTTAAATTTCCATAAAGTTGTCTAGACTTGTTTAGACTTCCTGGAATGTTCATTAACCAAGAATTCCAGATATCCCAGCAATCACTCAAACCCTACAACCTCTGCTGACAAATGAGGTTTTGGATGGATCTATATCACAGAGAGATAGATTAGGAATGATAAAATTCAGATTTTTCTACGTTTGCCTATATTGTCACAAAACAGTTCTGGGGTTTTATACCATAGGCTGTATTCTGATGTGTGCAGTTTATGTAACCCCTCTTTTAATCCACAGAAAGCTACATGAAACGGAATAATTTTTTTCATGAGTTGATTCATTCTGTTTTATTTTCAACATTGCTTTTATTCGTAAGACTTTTGCCTAACTCTTCACTTCTAAAATTTTATCCATGTAATCACTACTATGAATCATTGTGTATTAAAAGGGATTGAATAACTGGAAGAGAACTCAGACATAACTAAATCTAAAACTCATTATGTAAATCCAGAAACTGAAGTTGGAAAGATTAAGTAACTTGTCCAAGACCATTAAAAAAGTTTGTGGCAAAGCCAAGATAGAACACTGGTGACAGGACTCCTAGTAGAATACAGTGATGTTCCCTATTGCTCTGTCTGCCCCCATCAAAGTCAGGGTAAACAAGAAATAGGACATTGTACTGTCTTCCTGGAGACATTCTTTGAGCCCTTTTAGAGCATGGGGTATTCTTTTGTCTTCTCTCTTAAGGAGGCACAAACTAAACCTTGCCCAGAAAGATAAAGATCAAATTTTAAATTATCCCCCCCAAGTGTACATGTAAGTACTATGAACAAGCAGTATTTGTCATTCTCATTCTCATTAACTGCCACTGCCTTTTTTTTTTCCCTTTCTGCAAAACAAAATGTACTCACTGTATTTGAAATACTTATTTCCTTGTTCAATTAAAGCAAGCATGACAACTGAGGACAGGAGTGTTGAGAAAAGCAAAGGAGGAAGGTAAAAGGTGAAACAGGAAAAGAGGACAAGAAAGAAGTGAGCTAGATGTTTAACTTAAAAGTACTGGGGAAATTTATGAAATGCAAAACAACAACAACAACAAAACCCATTGCCATCGAGTCCATTCTAACTCATAGTGACCCTAAAGGACAGAATAGAAATGCCCCATAGGGTTTCCAAGGAGCGCCTGGTGGATTTGAACTGCAGACCTTTAGTTAGCAGCCATAGCTCTGAACCACTACGCCACCAGTGTTTCCTTATGAAATGCAAATACCATTATTCACTAAAACAATTCTCTTTGAAGTAATATTCTTTATTTTCAGTGAAGATAATTATTCATTTCCACAACAAGCAATTGTTTTCAAAGACAAGTGGTCTGGGGTGATTTTGCTTTATTTCCCCACTGGCAGATTATTAGTAGCAATTCAATTAGTGCTCTTTCTAGGCCTAAAAAAGTATCAGAATTATACACTCATTGAAGCCAAAATATTTTTTTCCCTTGAGCAACGCTATATTTGCTTTATTTCTATTTGAAAATAAATGGGTAAGTCTTTATTTTTGCAATATTCTTTTTGATCGATCCAAAGGCAGCAGGAATGAAATATTTGTTTTTTCTACTCCTTTACAGTTAGTTTTTCTTTAATTACAGGAAACTCTCATTATAAATATGCTCTGTGATATCAGGCAGCATCGGCTATTGGATCCTGGCTGCCAAGTTTATTTTAGTCTTTATAGCTTCTTCCTTGTAAGGATGTTCCAATTTCTTCCATATACTTTTAGAGATTAGGTAATGCCCAAACTGCAAAGGATCGTTACTTATTAAATGATAGTCTGGCTTCCCATGAGCATAGATGATATGAAGCAACAAGCTTAAGATATCTTAATTAAATGGTGCTTGTTTTTATTGGCAAAATATACAGTATCTTGAGATGAAAGTTTGCTAAGTTACCACTGTAAGAATATCTTATAATGATTACTTTCAGAGATCTTAGAAAGCTGCTACTGTGTGCTGGGTCCTTTACTATACTGTTGTGACACAAAGGGCCAAAAGACATGGTCCTTCCCCCCAAAGGATCTTACCACTTATTAGTCACTATATGGATGGATCTTGGTTAACTTGTTTTACTAACTTTTATGACTGGAATGTTCCAGGAACACCTCTGCTATCAATATTGTCAAAAATGCTTTCTTTTTATGTGCCTCCTGGGTGGTGCAAACGATTAATCTGCTTCCCTGCTAAATGAAAAGTTGGAAGTTCAAATCCACCCAAAGGTGCCTGGGAAGAAAGGGCCTGGAGGTCTACTTCTGAAAAGTCAGCCATTGAAAACCCTTTGGAGCACAGTTCTACTCTAACACACATGGGGTTGCCATGAGTCAGAGCCTACTTGACGGCAACTGGTGGTTTGTGTATCTCTATCTCTCACCGTATGAAAACCAAACCCATCTTCCCCGACACATCTTGAACACCAAGAACCCAAACCATCTTCCCCACACACCTGTCTATGTTAACATGACTTTACTATTCCACTGTCTTCAGTAGCATAGTTTTACTATTTCAGGGGTCTCTTGTCTGGGCAAATAATTTGATTGTTCATGACAGGAACTTCTGGAAAGATCCATGAAATCTTTAATAGAAAACATCAATGGGTCTTTCACATTCTAAGACTCTGAACTTCTTGACCCAAAATACTTGTTTCTACCAATTCTAAACTGTTATATCATGGTCCTTACTCAGTCCTACTCAAGTCCCTGCTTTGAAAGACCCATCTTAAACCCTAGACTTCAAAATTTCAATTAATCAGAACTTGTTCTTCCCTCTAATATCTTCGGAGGTGGTGTGCTTTCTTACCTTGGTAAACAAAAAATTCAGTTTTGTCTTATCAATAGGTTATTTGGGGAGCCAGCGCTTCACATCTATAATTTAAGCTAGAGATTATAGTCCTATCTGGGTTTTGAAAACAGACCACAATCTCCTAGGTATAAGACTCTTGTTGATCTCCAAAGCTTGAGTTTGTTTTCTCCTGAGTTATCTTCTCTCATGAGTAAGTGGATCCCTTTTTGCAACCAAGCTTTCTCCTCATACGTTCCATCTTCCTACACTTAAGTGATCTTCAAGATGCCATTAAATCTGGGGCACTCTTATTTGTAAACCCCAATCCCTATTTGGTTAGATCTACACTTCCATCAAATAGTCAACCTTTTCATCATGACTCCTTAATCCTTAATAAAAAAAAAAAAACAAAGTAGTATTTCTACATATCCAGCTTTTTGTTTGTTTGTAACTTATTTATTTTTTTAGTTAAGAATTTATCTGAAAAGTACAGAGTCTGTAAAGTCACCTTAAGCCAAGAGATCTATTGTGAAGCCCCTATATTCTGTTGAACTGGAATAGGGCTAGAATGGCAACACTTGGGCTAGGGTAGTCCTTCCCTATTTCTTTAAGTGTGGATATGAGAGATGTGAGCATGTCAGGAAAAATCCTCATTCTTGCCTCATTTGTACAGTTTTTTTGTCTCCATCCAGATGTGCTTGTTCTGACTTTTATTCCAATTTTTTCCTGATGGCTTCTCAATTTTCTCAAAGCATCATATAGCCAGAAAGAAGTTATTGGAACAAATGTAGTGGGAAGATGCCTTAAGCTTGCCATTCTATTGTCCATTCCTTCCCACATTGCAAGAAGTACTCAGATCTAAACATGTCCTAAGTCATGGATAATTCGTATAAATATGTGTCTGCTTTGTTCAAAGACAATGGTTTCATCTTAAAGCCAAACTGAGTAGATTTATCTTCAACAATTACAGAGCTTTGATCACCCTAGAATAGGTGGTGTAATGTGGTGTGTAGCTGTCCTTTTCCAATGCACTTTGCTTATCAGGATACATGTCTGTTGATTTGTGGGAAGCTGGCTGTTTTTCGTTCCTGACAAACTCCAGTGATTAAAATGTAGTGGCTTGCTCTTGCTCCCCTGATAAAGGTGACAGCTGCAGAGTTTCCAGTGGTGGTGGATATCGTCCATGCAGATTGCTTTTTAATGAAAGCAATATATTATCTTACCTAGAGACCCCGAAGCCTTACCTTGTTAATGTATTCCAGTTTGGCACCACATTCATCTATAAATTAGTTGTATTAAACACACTCCTTACTGTTTATCCAGCCTTTAAAGAGTTTTTCTAGTGAGAGGATTTTTCCCCCTTTCTTTCTCTTAAATATCGCTAAACTCAGTGACAGCCTCACCAACATTTTAAAGCGTAGCTTTGTATTAAACATTCGTAAGCTGGAAGAATAGGACTACAACTACCTTTATACTCAATAACTTGATAATCCTTCTCGCTTTTAGCAAATTTGAAAAGATAGAGCTGATTAGTTCTGATCACCTTTCATTTGGGTCTCCTGAAAGTTTGCATTAATTTGCAAAGCAAAGCCCACTAAATAGTATGCTTATATAAATAAAGAGGAAGCAATCAATTTAAAATTTAGTCTAATGTAAAGGTTTAAAAATTGAGGTTATAGGAAATCTCCTTTCCAGATGTAGAAAAATAAAAAATAAAAAGAAATATCCCTGTATCTCACACGGCATCAGTTCTACCATGAGTGGTCACAATTCTGCCGGGAGTGAATGACATCTATTATCCTGCTCTTAGAAGAACAGTCCACAGCGAGGTGCAAACAGTATGCTGTGTCTCTGGAAATAACTATAACAACAAGGCCTTGTAATGATCCATGAACCAAAATTGGAAACAAACAACTATTTTGCTGAGTGTGTCCTCTCTGACCTAAACCCGATATTAAACTTTTTACAGAACTATAAATCAAATCCATTAAAAACAAAAAAACCAGTGAACCAGTCTGAACCAAATCTAAACCTACATATTTTCTAAAACAACTGAACTGTAACAAAACTAAAACATCAAAATATTCTCCACCATGAATCGATATTTCATTTGGTTCAAGTCTCTGAACCGTATTTTCTATTTCAAGACAGGATTATTGTGAAGTGTTACCCATCACTTTAAAGAGGAAATACAGAAGGGAAGTTAATGCCATATTTAGTACTTGTGTATAAATCAGGAAAGTGTGCAGTAAGCCACGTGAAAATATTCATTCTATAAATAAAGTAAATAAACACACAATAAGTCAAAGAGAAGCCAGGAAAAAAAAAAGTGTCAAAAGAAGCAAACGCAATAATCTAATTTTGAACATTTGGAAAGGCACAGGGACCAAAGCCTGTCATTTAGAAATAGTAAATTCCATGAGGTGTGAATTGGTTCCATGGTATAGGGAACACGAGAGCAAATATATATTAAACACCACTGACACTGACTTATGTATATATATATATATGTTTTATAATTTTTATTGTGCTTTAAGTGAAAGTTTACAAATCAAGTCAGTCTTTCACACAAAAACCCGTATACACCTTGCTACACACTCCCAATTACTCTCCCCCTAATGAGACAGCCTGCTCTCTCCCTCCACTCTCTCTTTTTGTGTCCTTTTCGTCAGCTTCTAACCCCCTCTATCCTCTCATCTCCCCTCCAGGCAGGAGATGCCAACATAGTCTCAAGTGTCCACCTGATCCAAGAAGCTCACTCGTCACCAGCATCCCTCTCCAACCCATTGTCCAGTCCAATCCATGTCTGAAGAGTTGGCTTTAGGAATGGTTCCTGTCCTGGGCCAACAGAAGGTCTGGGGGCCATGACCACTGGGGTCCTTCCAGTCTCAGTGAGACCATTAAGTCTGGTCTTATGAGAATTTGGGGTCTGCATCCCACCACTTTCCTGCTGCCTCAGGGGCTTTCTGTTGTGTTCCCTGTCAGGGCAGTCATCGGTTGTAGCCGGGCACCATCTAGTTCTTCTGGTCTCAGGATGATGTAGTCTCTGGCTCATGTGGCCCTTTCTGCACTGACTTATATTTTAAGATTCCAAAGAATTATATTCACCCTTGTTAGGATTTGGTTTCCTGCATATTTTTGTTGATTATGAATTTTAGAGAAATAAGTAAAAAATAGAAAATAATTTGGGGGTGATTTTTGGTTTGTTTGAATAAAAAAAATAAGAAACTATAAAATTTACAGCTGTATTATTTGAGTTTTCAAGTTGTCTTACGTGAATCAAAATTTTTGTACGGCTTTTCAAAAGAAGTGTATAGTCAAGGAAATGATTTTCTAAGATCCAGAAACTTTTAAATTGTCCTTTAGTGGTGTATATATATATGAATATGCCTCTAAAAATAACTGAAACATATTTACACATTGTTTAATTGTGCTCTTATATATGTAAATGTATGTACACACAAATACACACATATATCAAGAAGTATAGTTTCTCATCAATGGTATATTTCAAAGCTAACATATATTAGGGAAATGATCATAGGGCAGGAAGTCTGCTGATACATCATTTTTCCCAACAAGTTCTAGTAAGACAGGATTCCAGACAAAAATATTAACAAATTCATCCTACCTCTTAGGGTTGTGATAAAGAGTTAAAGGTCTGACATCTGTTCAAAACACTTGTAAAATAAATTAAAAAAAATTATTCCCCACTTCTAGAAATTTCTCTTGAAGAAATAATTATGAACGTGAGAAGATTTACCCATGGAGATGTTGTTGTTAGGTTCCTTCAAGTCCATTCCAACTCATAGCAACCCTGTGTACAATAGAACTAAACACTGCCAGGCCCTGTGCCATCCTAAAAATCATTGCTATGTTTGAGCCCATTGTTGCAGCCACTGTGTCAATCCATCTAGTTGAGGGTCTTCCGCTTTTTTGCTGGTCCTCTACCTTACCAAGCATAATGTCCTTCTGTAGGGACTGGTCCCACCTGATAACATGTCCAAAGTATGTGAGACCATGTGTCACAATTATTGCTTCCAAGGAGCACTCTGGCTGTACTTCTTCCAAGACAGGTTGTTCGTTCCTCTGGCAGTCCATGGAGTATTCAACATTCTTCGTCAACCCCATAATTCAAAGGCATCAATTCTTCTTCAGTAGTCTTCCTTATTCGTTGTCCAACTTTCATATGCATATGAGGCGATCGAAAATATCATGGCTTGGGTCAGGCCTACCTTAGTCCTCAGTGTGATATCTTTGCTTTTCAACATTTTAAAGAGGTTTTTTGCAGCAGGTTTGCTCAATGCAATATGTCATTTGATTTCTAGACTGCTGCTTTCATGGACATTGATTGTGGATCCAACAATGAAATCTTTGAAAATTTCAAAAATTTTCTGTTTATCATGATGTTGCTTATTGTTCCAGTTGTGAGGATTTTTGTTTTCTTTATGTTGAGGTGTAATCCACATTGAAGACTATAGTCTTTGATCTTTATCAGTAATTGCTTCTCAAGTCCTGTTTGCTTTCAGCAAGCAAGATTATGTCATCTGCAAAACGCAGGTAGTTAATCCATCTTCCAATCCTTCATATACTCCATCTTCTCGGACTAGTTGCTCAGCATATTGATTGAATAAGTATGGTGAAAAGATACAACTCTGACCCACACCTTTCTTGATTTTAAATGACACAGCATCCCCTTGTTCTGTTCAAACAACTGCCTCTTGATCTATGTACAGGTTCTGCATGAGCACAATTAAGTGTTCTGGAATTACCATTCTTTGCAATGATATTCATAATTTTTTATGATCCACACAGTTGAATGCCTTTGTGTAGTCAACAAAACACAGGTAAACATCTTTCTGGTATTCTCTGCTTTCAGCTAAGATCCATCTGACATCAGCAATGATGTCCCTCCTTCCATGTCTTCTTCTGAATCTGGCTTGAATTTCTGGCAGTTCACTGTCAATGTACTGCTGCAACCATTTTTGAATTATCTTCAGCAGAATTTTACTTGCATGTGATGTTAATGATATTGTTCGATAATTTCTGCATTTTGTTGGGTCACCTTTTTGGAATGGGTGCAAATATGGATCTCTTCCACTGGGTTGTCCAAGTAGCCCTCTTCCAAATGTCTTGGTATAGACAAGCGAGCACCTCCAGTGATGCACCTGTTTGTTGAAACATCTCAACTGGTATTCTGTCAGTTCCTGGAGCATTGTTTTTCACCAATGCCTTCAGTGAAGCTTGGACTTCTTCCTTCAATACCATCAATTCTTGATCATGTGCTACCTCCGGAAATCGTTGAACGTTGACCAGTTTTTTTTTTTTTTTTTTTTGGTCCAGTGAGCCTGTGTATTCTTTCTGTCTTCTTTTGATGCTTCCTGGGTCATTCTATATATTGCCCATAGAATTCTTCGAAAAGCTTGATTTTTTTCTCCAGTCCTTTCAGCTTGAGAAATGTCAAGGATGTTCTTTCCTTTTGATTTTCTAACTCCAGGTCTTCGCATATTTCATTGTAACACTTGAGCTGCCCTTTGAAATCTTTGGATCAGCTCTTTTATTTCATCATTTCCTCCATTTGCTTTAGCTGCGCTACTTTGAAGAACAAGTTTCAGAGTCTCTTCTGACATCCATTTTGGTCTTTTCTTTCTTTCCTGTCTTTTTAATGACTTTTTTGTTTTCTTCACGTATGATGTCCTTCCTTGATGTCATCCCTCAACTCGTCTGGTCCTCAGTCATTGGTGTTCAGTGCATCGAATCTTTTCTTGAAATGGTCTCCAAATTCAGGTGAGATATCCTTAAGGTCATATTTTGGTTCTTGTGGGCTTGTTTTAATATTCTTCATCTTCAACTGGAAATTGCATATCAGCAATTGATGGTCTGTTCTGCAGTTGGCCCCTGGCCTTGTTCTGACTGATGATGATACTGAGGTTTTCCAACATCTCTTTCCATAGCTGTAGTCAATTTGATTCCTATGTTTCCATCTGGTGAGTTCCACATGAATAGTCACCATTTATGTTGTTGAAAAATTTCTTTGCAATGAAGAAGTTGTTGGTCCTGCAAAATTCTATCATGCGATCTCTGGTGTCTTTTTCTATCACCAAGGCCATATTTTCCTACTACAGATAAGTCTTCTTTGCTTCCAACTTTTGCACTCCAATTGCCAATAATTATCAATGCATCTTGATTGCATGTTTGATCAATTTCAGACTGCAGAATTTGGTAAAAGTCTTCAATTTCTTCATCTTTGGCTTTAGTTGTTACAAACAATATGGCTCAGAAATTATTAGCTAATCATCTAACTCATTTTCTCATCTTATAGGGAGCAAAGCTAACCTATATTTCCTAGCTTACCTTGGTGTTAGAGGTGATCATGTGATTAAGTTTTAGCCAATGGAATGTGATCAATAGTAATATGTAATGTGGGCTCATTCCAAGTTTGTCTCATTGGTGGCTGTTTATGCTCTTCCCCTTCTCATGGTGACCTTGGAAGCTTCATGTTGAAGATGGCAGAGTGATAATATGGAAGAAATCTTGAATCCCTGAATCATCATTTAAAGGAAAGCCACCTGGTGATCAAGAATGCTGGTTTGGACTGTACGTGAGCAAGAAATGAAGTTCTACTGTGGTAACCTCTTGAAGTTTCAGGGATGCATTTATTATACTGTTACTGTAATACTTTATGTTTTTTATAGTAGCAAAAAATTGCAAACAACCTAAATATCCACCAAAGTTGCAGTGACTATTCTGGTACAGTGGAAATCATGGATAATTTTGATTTCCTACATTGTATAGTTCTTAATATTCTTTATCTCCTAATTATGTATGTAAACTGCACTGTTGTTAGGTGCCATTGAGTTGATTTTTGATTCACAGCAACCCCATGTGGCAGAATAGAACTGTTCCATAGGACTTTCTAGGCTGTAAACTTCACAGGAGCAGATCACCAGATCTTTCTCCCCTAGAGCCACTGGGTGGGTTTGAACCACCAACTTCCTGGTTAGCAGCTGAGCACTTAACTGTTGTGCCACCAGGACTCCTTGTAAGTATACAGTCATGTGCTGTGTCTGTCCAAGCAACATCGGACTGCATATAAGTCTGTGGTCCCATAAGGTTATAATCCGAAACTAAAAACCAAACCCATTGCTGTCGAGTCTATTTATGAAGGTTATAATAGAGTTCAGAAATCCAAATTGGAGAATGAGATGTAGCAGGTGCAACTGGACATATCAAACATCACAGCTTCCCAGTGACTATTTAGTCAATACAGGTATGCTACAGTATTCCATATAGCTTTGCTAAGTACAGGCAGTCCCCAGGTTACAAACATTCTACTCATGCACAACCTGTAGTTAAGAAACAACTCCCAAAAAGCCTATTATATTAAAAATATAATGGTTTGTAATAGCGAAAGGCGCTACTTTGTGAAGTGCGTGAAAACATTATTATTATTACTGTATTATTATGTTAAAGATATTTTAGTGTACCTGGAAGTGTTTCTTTAATGTTTTTTATGCATAGAAATGTACACTATATACTATATACTAAGACAAACATTTGACTAGCTGACATTAGATATGAATTGTACCTAACTGTTTCGACTTACATACAAATTCAACTTAAAGACAGATTTAGGAACAGAATTTGTTCTTAATGCAGGGCCTGCCTGTATATGACATGGTGTTAGCACAGCATTCAAACCACATAATGTTCTATTTCACAGAATGTATCATGGACATTAAAAGATACATGACTATATATGTATTAGCAATATATATAGCTAATATACATATCATTTGTAATGAATATATAAAAATTTATAATTGTGATATTGTAAAAATTAAGTGTGTATAGTGTGATGGTGTACAGTGTTGCTGGCATCCAGAAATAACGAATACTTTTAATAGGAGAAGTAAGCTGAGAAGCTGGATTATATGAAGAAGAATGGGGCATGAGGATTGGTGGAAGGCTCATTAACAACCTGCATTACGCAGATGACACCACCTTGCTTGCTGAAAGTAAGGAGGACTTGAAACACTTACTGATCAATATCAAAGACCACAGCCTTCAGTATGGATGACGCTTCAACGTAAGGAAAACAAAAATCCTCACAACTGGACCAATAAGCAACATCACGATAAATAGAGAAAAGTTTGAAGTTATCAAGGATTTCATTTTACTTGGATCAACAGTCAACACCCATGGAAGCAGGAGTCAAGAAATCAAAAGATGCATTGCATTGGGCAAATCTGCTACAAAAGACCTCTTTGAAGTGTTGAAAGCAAGGATGTCACCTTGAAGACTAAGGTGTGCCTGACCCAAGCCATGGTATTTTCAATTGCATCATATGCATTCAAAAATTGGACAATGAATAAGGAAGACAGAAGAACTGACGCCTTTGTGGTGTTGGCAAAGAATATTGAATATACCATGGGGTGCCAAAAACAAACAAACAAATCCATCTTGGAAGAAGTACAACCAGAATGCTCCTTAGAAGCAAAGATGCCAAGACTATGTCTGAAATATTTTGGACATGTTGTCAAGAGAAATCAGTCCCTGGAGAAGGACATCATCATGCTTGGTCAAGTATAGGGCCAAAGAAAAAGAGGAAGACCCTCAACAAGATGGATTGACACAGTGCTGCAACAATGGGCTCAAGCATAACAACGATTCTGGGCATGGCGCAGGACTGGGCAGTGTTTCATTCTGTTTTACACAGGGTCGCTACGAGTGGAACCAACTTGATGACACCTAACAACAACAACGGTAGGTAGTTGAAAAGAAAAATCTCTTTTCATTTTCTTCACTTTTCAATTTGACTATACTAAATATACAAAAAAAAGAAAAAACAAACCTGTTGCTGTCGAGTTGAGTCCAACTTATAGTGACACTATAAAAGTGATAATTTTATGTCGGTGGGGGGGAATGTTGTTGGCTGACTCCTGTATATTGTTGAAAGTCTCTTTTTTGTGATGTCTAATAAGAATCAGATCTAGACTCAACCAAACAAGTGGCTATGGCAAGGCCAAATTTTTAACACTCCTAAAAATGGTATTGAACGGGTGCTTAATTGCCCTAAAAAATATAAAGAATTAATTATTGTTAGGGGGCTAACCTAATGATTACATCACAAATTCTTAAAACTCTCACTCCACTTTAACAATTTATTTATTGTGCTTTAGGTGAATGTTTACAGCTCAAGTTAGTTTCTCATACAAAAATTTATACACACATTGTTATGTGATCCTAGTTGCGCTCTCTATAATGTGACAGCACACTCTTCCTTTCCACCCTGGATTTCCTGTGTCCATTCAACCAGCTCCTATCCCTTCCTGCCTTCTAATCTCACCTCCAGACAGGAGCTGCCCATTTAGCCTTGTGTATCTATTTGAACTAAGTACTCACTCTTTGCAAGTATCGTTTTATGTCTTACAAAAAAAACCAAACCAAACCCACTGCCGTCAAGTCCATTCCAACTCATAGTGACCGTACAGGACAGAGTAGAACTGCCCCATAGAGTTGCCAAGGAACTCCTGGTGGATTCGAACTGCCAACCTCTCGGGTAGCAGCCGTAGCACTTAATCACTACACCACCAGGGTTTTCTTTATGTCTTATAGTCCAGTGTAATGTTTGAACAGTTGGCTTCGAGAATGGCTTTAGTTCTGGGTTAATGGAGAGTCCAGGGGCCATGTCTCCTGGGGTTCCTCCAGTCTCAGTCAAGCCATCAAGTGTGGTCTTTTTACAAGACTTTGAGTTCAGCACTCCACATTTTTCCTGCTCCATAAGGGACTGTCTGTTGTGTTTCCTGTCAGGGTGGTCATTGGTGGTAGCCGGGCACTATCGAATTCTTCTGGTCTCAGGCTGATGAAATCTTTGGTTTATGTGGCCCTTTCTGCATCTTGGGCTAATATTTTCTTTATGTCTTTGGTGTTTTTCATTCTCCTTTGCTTCAGGTGAGTTGGGACAAATTGATGCATCTTAAATGGCCACTTGCAAGCTTTTAAGACTCTAGATGCCACTCACCAAAGTGGGATGCAGAATATTTTCTTAATAAACTTTGTAATGCCAATTGGCCTAGATGTCCCCTTAACCCATGGTCCCCAGACCATGCTACTCTGTCCCTCGAAGTGTTTGGTTGTGTTCAGGAAACTTCTTAGCTTTTGGTTTAGTCCAATTGTGCTGACTTCCACTGTATTGTGTGTTGTCCTTCACTTCATCTAAGATAATTCTTGTTTTTTTACTATCTAGTTAGTGAATTCCCCTCTCCCTCCCTCCCCACCCTCATAACCATCAAAGAATGTCTTCTTCTGTGTTTAAACCTTTTCTCGAGTTCTTATAATAGTGGTCTCATACAATATTTGTCCTTTTGCGACTGACTAATTTCACTCAGCATAATGCCTTCCAGATTAATCCATGTTATGAGATATTTCAAAGGCTCATTGTTGTTCTTTATTGTGTAGTATTCCGTTTGGTGATTATAGCATGATTTGTTTATCCATTTGTCTGTTGATGGGAACCTGGGTTGTTTCTATCCTTTTGTTATTGTGAACAGTGCTGCAATGAACATGGATGTGCATATATCTATTCATGTGACAGTTCTTATTTCTCCAGGATATATTCCAAGGAGTGGGATTGCTGGATCGTATGGTAGTTCTATTTCTAGCTTTTTAAGGAAACACCAAATTGACTTCCAAAGTGGTTGTATCATTTTACATTCCCACCAGCAGTGTATGAGTGTTCTAGTCCCTCCACAACTTCTCCGACATTTATTATTTTGTGTTTTTTGGCTTAATGCTAGCCTTATTGGGGTGAGATGATATCTCATTGTAGTTTTGATTTGCATTTCTCTAATGGCTAATGATTGCAAGCATTTCCTCATGTATCTGTTAGTCTTCTTTGGTGAAGTGCCTGTTCATATCCTTTGCCCGTTTTTAAATAGAGTTATATTCGTCTTCTCACTCCACTTTAAATAAACTGGAACTAGAAATCACAGATGATGCCTTCTTGGCCAAGTTTGTGAAATAAAGTCAGCAAAGAATTGAAATTAGTGAATCCAACTCTTAAAGTAAATCCTTGACATTAAATTAACAGGCTGACAAGTGAATGTACATTTGCATGTCTTAAATTAAAAACAAAAAACTAAGGAATGGACAATACGTGTATTTCAAATTTAGTGCTTCAACTCATTTTAAAATTAATTGTGGTTCCAACTATTCTACTTTTCTTATTTTTCAAGAGCAATATAGCATCAAATTATACCTATTGATGGCTTCACTAGTGGTATGGAACTAGATTCTTCCTGTGTTTTCCAAAGAATGTACCTCAACAAAGAGTGTGATAACTACATGATGTCTAGAGCCCTGTTATCCAATTTTTAAAGGGATTTCCTTTCATAGACCATTTTTCCTTTCTCTCATAAAAAGGTACCTTTTTTGGGTTGCTGCAGGTAATGACGAACCTAGTTACATTAAGGGCTAGTTTCTAGTTTATGAATCACTATCAGAAGACCTTTGTTGACAACATGACAATTTCCAGATAGGAAGTCCACTACAAATTAAGAAGAAAGATGAGACGTTTTCCCAGAGTTTTTCATGAAGTACCAGCTGCCTTTGACTAAGCTGCTGCTTTTTCTTCTGACAGGTGATGTGGAGGTTCAAACCTATCCTGCACATAGCTTGAAGTTTGGGATTAATGAAAAGGGGGTGTGGAAGCCTCATATCAAGTATTCAAACCACTACCATCCAATACTATTGCATTTTATGTGATTTTATGAGCACCTCAATTGTGGCAAACCCAAAAAAGGCAAAGAGAACCTTTATTTTCTAAGCCTAGAGGCTTGTAACAGGGCAATAGACCATAAACACAATGACCCATTCACACTAATCTTGTTCAAAAAATTTTTAAATATATTTAATTACTACATAGAAGAGGTGTTAAAACTGGGAAATAGCTTGCTCTCAATTCCTAGTGAAAACAAATTGTGTTGAAAATGTCAATCCAATTCAAGTTTGGCCAATCAAGGATATGATTTTAATTGATACTATATTAAGGAACATTAGGAAATAAAAGGTTTTGTGAGGAAAACAATTTTGACCATAAATTTTTCCAGCAATTGCAGAGTTCTATAGAACATATAAGCAAACAAACCCTAATGCCCCGACTATCCCATTTATCCTGTGCCATAACACCACTTCCTGCTTTGTAAATTTTTAACTTGTGGGGACTTTCCTTTTCTCCTCTCTTTTTTAAGCTCAGTTCCTGTTGCATCCTGATCTTTTGATTGGCAAAAATGACCTTCTGATGTAAAAGAAGCAAAAATTTCCAGATTTAGATTACTAGGGAAAAGCAAGAGATTATCAAAGATCTAAATAATGCAACCAATAGCAAAATATCCTAGTAAATCATACTAACCCAGCTAAATTAGATAGCACTGTCCATATACAATTACACTGTTTTGCTCCCATGATAGCCTTTAAATGTGACATGTTATTTGACATGTTTGCAATTAGGGCTTAGAAAAAAAATCAATTTTTTTCTATTCCACTTAAAATAAAAAATGAACTGTTTTCCAATGAAATGCACCTTTTTTATTCAAGATAGAAAAAAAGTAATAGAACAAACATATCACAGCTGCATTATGAAGATAGACATTTAAAGTCCAATTTTATTAGATTTTATGAAAGGCAGAACCCAGAAGTAATTACTAGCATGCTGTATTTACTTTTGCATCATTATCCTTATTCACTTTGCCCCTGGACTTTTAACAAGCAGTGAGGTAGACAGTAACCTGGAGGTCCTGGGTGAGCTTCTGAAGAAGCTCTGTGGGAATTGTATCTGTTACCTCCTCGCACGAGGGCACTTTGATCCTTTTGTCAGACCAAGACCCAGAGAAGGACCAAAGAAAGGTGTTCTCCATCCTTCTACCTTCTACTTTCCTCTAGTGTTGGTTCCAAATTGCTCTGAATAATTCATATGCACTGGCTATGTATTAATACTTGAAAGTGAGATCCTTAACTGAATACTGTGCTTCCAACTTTGTCATTCATCCTTTCTCATAGTCACTTATTGCTACTTGTATTCTCTTAAAATCTATAATAAACATTTGATATTTTTTCCCTTTCAGGAAGACATTTTGACCTTTACCATACTCTTGTCTCATCATTACATATCAGAGACATGTACTAGTAAAAATCACAACAATAACAATAACTGACTATCATCAAGTCAGTTCTGACTCATGTTGACCCTATGTGTGTCACAGTAGAACTGTGCTCCGTAGGGTTTTCAATGGCTGATTTTTCAGAAGTATATTGCCTGACCTTTCTTCCCAGGTACCTCTGGGTGGACTCGAACATCTTACCTTTTGCTTGGTAGCCCAGCACATTAACTGTTTGCCCCATCAGGGACTCCAATAACAATAATAAACTAGCATTATTTATGTGTTAACCATGCACCAATCACTGTTCTAAGTGATTTATATGAACTGTCTCATCTGATTTTCACAACTACTCTATATTTACTATTATTATTATCATCTGCTATCAACAGATTAAGAGATCTCAGCAATAACTCCTAAGGAAATCATTATAATTCTTGTTAGTTACTTTATTGCAAATGGGGGTTTTATGATACTTACATAAATTCTGAGATGAATTTTGCCTAAAACAAACCAAACATTGTGGTAGGCAGAAAAATTGCCCTCCGAAGATCTCCACATTCTAGTCCCCAAAACCTGTATCTTATTTTACATGGCAAAAGGGACTTTGCAGATGTGTTTAAGTTAAAGATCTTGAGTTGGGAAATTGACTTGAATTATCTGGGTAGGCCCAATGTAGTCACAAGGGTCATTATAAAAGGGAAGCAGGTGTGTTGAGTAGGAGGGAAATTTAAAGATGTTACACTGCTGGCTTTGAAGATGGAGGAAAGGGTCATGAGCCAAGGAGTGCAGTTGGCCTCTAGAAGCTGGAAAAGGTAAGGGAATTGATTTTCCCCAGAGCCTGCGGAAGAAACACAGCCCTGCGAACACCTTGGTTTTAGCCTACTGAAACTAATTTCGGACTTCTCACCTCCAGAAGTGTGAGATTATAAATTTGTGTTATTTTAAGCCACTAAGTTTATGGTAATTTTTACAGCAGCAATAGTGAATGAATACAAACATGAACACTGATCTAATGTGTTCAGTGTTATTATATGGTATGAAAAAAAAATATGTAACTCCAGAGGAGGGGCCAGGAGGAGAGTCTCTTTAAAGGAGTCCACACTAAGTTGAGTTTAAAGGAGGAGTGGGATTTTTCCTATTGGGGCGAAGGAAAGGGAGAGAAGCATATCCAAGACATAGAAAACAGCATGAACAAAGGCCAAACACTTGTAGAATTTCCAAAGAAAAAGCTAGTAGTTGGCTGCAGTTTGAATACAGAGTACTGGGCACTGGAGGATGGAAATGTCTAGAAAAAGTTCTGATTATAAAGGCCCTGATGCCATATTAAGGGGTTGGAATTTTGTACCAAGAGATTTTCATCAGGGAGTGATTTGAACAGAGAATCCTTTTGTAATGTGAATAGTCATGTCCCAATTTATGTTTCATGAGTTCATGCTTTTGCGTATTGGGTTTATTTTTTAACAGGGCAATTTATATTTACAAGGAAGGAAGAATTCTTTATATTAATGCTGACAGCAGAGAGAGACAATCTGCTCAGATCAGACCAGGCCAACTCCCAGGGTGCTAGATAGGAATTCCAGCAGGGGTGGATCAGCAGGGCTACTCTCTGTCCCCACCCCCAACTACTTCACGTCATTTGAAAAATGCAGTTTTTACTTCCTAAATCTAGCAGTTCTACTTATGAGGTCATTTTTGTGTCTGTAGTTTGTCTCGTCAACTAGATCGTTAGCTCCTTGAGAATACAGGTAGAAATCCCAATGACGTTGGATGGAGCTGGCCTGGGAGTAGACTTTCAGTTACCAAATAGTGCAATGAGCACATGGCCAGAGCACCCAGATCCTTGACTTAGAGTTGTTTATTTACTAGTCTTTATTTTATTTCTCACAAAGGTCCCATTCTACAATGCTGAGATGGTCAGGATCCAACAGGAATGATCTGAAATGCACCCTTTTCCTCCATTCAGTTTAGAAGTACCCACTTGATGTGGGTTTCCCACATGAACATTATTGTCTCTCATTTCTTTTCTAACAACAAGGTTGTTTCTAAACAAAAGCCTAACTTGAATGCATCTTTCAATTGAGAGAATTATATTAAATGTTTCCTATACAGAAGGACAGCAGGATTTAAGGATTTAAGTGCCTGATTAACACCTTATATGTGACCTTGGGCATGTCACCTATCTTTTTTTAACTTATAAAATGGGAGTAAAAATAATTTTATTTTATTTTTTAGAAGGGAGAATGTTAGAGTTTTGTGAGGACCAAGGAATATGGATATTGTTGTAACTAATTGTACACAGGTGAGTTTTAGTCCACGTGGCATACCAGGTTGAGGGGTGCATGTCAAAGACTGTTAGGGAGTTTTACAATCTCATAATCTTTTTATATAATTGCTTTTTGAAGGAGAAGTTCATGAAGGCTTTTTGACCAGGACTAAATGACTGAATTAAACAGTTTTTGCTGAATCAAACTCGTCTTTTTACGAGCCTGACTGAGGCTATTTATTTGCCTAACTGCTCTCAGTAGAGTCAACCCAGACTTTACATAGGTCTCTGAAGTTCGGCTTCTTAATTTCTAGTAGCTGTAGGAACTAAGGGAGTTTCACTCTGCGGTCAAGTCAGGATGTAGAAGAACTACACTCTAAGCAAGGAAATCACATAGGTGTCTTTTTGTGTAAAGTGGGCTTAAGAAATATTTCTGTATGATAAAGATGTAATAAAAAAAATGTTTTGAAAGAGTCCTGGAGCTAGCCTTATTTAAAGTTTCCCAGACAACTTAAAAGCATTTTGTTTTAACAAGCTGTTTCTGGGAAATGAAGTACTGGTCCTGAATGGTTATCATCCCTGAGACATCTGGTTAGAGCTGCTCAACATCAACCAGTGATGTTTTTATGACTTCTCCTGAAAGATATGTAACTGTAAGCCCCTGTACCAAAGATATGTAACTGTAAGCCGCTGTACCAAATTCCCCACCTCCTAACCCACCCTTCTTGCAACCTCAACCAAAGACTAACCAATCAAATGACTCTATTATAATGTCATTGTTCCTTGGACTATATCTGTCCCTGTTAGAGGCTCTCTTGCTGGAGTCATCAGTTTTCACTTATGTGAGCTGGTGTTTCTCTGCATTCAAATGTACCATTTCTTTTGAATAATGAATAAATTTATTATTCTTCTGAATAAATCCTCCTAAGCTCATTTTAAGGACTGAGTGGTTTTGCTCTCTACAACAATTTGAGGGCTCATCTGGGATTCCAAAAGCAGCCCCACCATGGCAGATCTGAGGATCATGGTCCAGAGTTTCTGGCACCAAATTTGAAGGCCTTTTGTGGCTTTTATCCATTTCTCTGAGGCCTTGAACTCCACAGGTTGGAGGTAAGTGCTCCACAGAAAGAACTTCCACTCTTTTGTGTAGAGGTTTTCTGAAGAATTATTGTCTCTGCTTTCTTTCCTTTTTTTTTTTTTCTGTTCCTTTCTTGAAATTGGTGTGGCAGCCTTGCTAATTGTTGGTGTGTGTTGCTTTGAATTGGTAAAGTGACTAATTAATTTTGGGTACCCTCTAGTGTATCTTTTTTTTGAAAGAAATTGGTAAGGCTGGTCTGATTTTCCCTTTGTAGGCACGTTAAGCTTCTGCATCTCTGATTCACATGTACATTTCCTTGGTGAAATGGGTAATATCAATTCCAAAGAGCATTCGAGTTCCCCCCTTGGAACCCATGCTGCTTTCACAGTGGACCGCTACGACCCCAGCAGTGTGTTATACCTGAAACATTGGCATGATCTTAAACTAGCTTCTCATTAAACAGTATACATATTGTTTTATGACATTGGTTAACAAGCCCATGACATGTCAACACTCTCCCTTCTTGACCTTGGGTTCCATATTACCAGCTTTCCTGTCCCCTCCTGCCTTCTAGTCCTTGCCTCTGGGCTGGTGTGCCCCTTCAGTCTTGTTTTGTTTTGTGGGCCTGTCTAATCCTTGACTAAAAGGTGAACCTCAGGAGTGACTTCATTACTGAATGCATACAATTCGCCAATGACTCCTCTCTGCTCCAATATGTTCCCAGTTTGTTAGTCTGTTCTCTTTCAAAAGATGCATGTTTAAATGATAGAATTATGGTGTTACTCACCTTCAATAAAATATTACGGCATATTATATAAGCACAAGGAGTTTCCATAGATGCAAAAAGAAAGGATCCAGTTCTGGCTTTCCCCGTCCCTAACACTAAGAAGCAGCTAAGTGGATTCTTGGGGCTTTGTGGCTACTGTCATGCCTTGATTCCTAATTTCTCCCTAATAGCTCAGCCATTTTATTGGGCTTTTAAGGGGACCTACACCTGACCCATTTCAGTTGTCTAAGGAAGGTATCCAAGCTATTTCTGAGGGAAAAGAGTCACTTCTAATCACCCCAGCTTTAGGATTTCCCAACTATGAACTGGATTTTTCTTTGCATGGCCTGGAAACAGCTGGAAATGCTTTGGAGGCCCCCACTCAGACTCCTGGGGGTGGGCAGCGGCAACCTGTGGGGTACTATACCTTGCAATTAGAGCCAGTAGCCAGGTGATATCCTCCATGCCTTAGAGAAATTACCACACAGCCTGGCTGGTGGAAGGCACAGCCAATATTTTACTTCAAAAATATTTAGATGTGTACATTCCCCATGCTGTGGCTGCAATCTTACATTTTTCCTTAAGCCAACAGTTTTCAGCCAGCAGGATAACTTCCTATGAAGTTCTAATTTCAGCTTCCCCCAACATTAGGTTGCAGAACATTAACTCTTTAAATTTAGCTACCCTGTTGTCTATACCTGATGATTTTGAAACTGTCCCTCATAAGCGCCTGGATTTAACAGACCAGTTCCTCACTCAGAGACAAGACGTGAACCTCATTTGGTTTTTTTTGTTAATGGGTTATATCTAAAACCAGATTCCACTAATTCTCATTATCAAAGTGGATATGCTATTACCACCTCTACTGAGGTCCTGGAAAGCAGCCCAGCATCAGATGTTACTTCAGCCCAACAAGCTGAACTGATTGTGCTCACCAGAGCTTGCAAGTTGAAGTCCATAAAATCAGTAACCATTTACATGGATTTGAGGTATTATATCTGAGTTGTTCATGATTTTGGAATTTATGGAAACAAAGGGGGTTTCTAACATCATCCAGAAACCAAATTAAAAATGTCCCCTTGGTGGCTGACCTGTCTCTTACTCCCTTCTGAGACCATGGTAGTTAAAGTCTAGGCCCATAAACTTAAAAACATTTCCCAAACGGAAGAAATAAAAGGAGATGCTTTAGCTGATATGACTACCAAAAGGGCTGCATCTCAATCCGCTCATGACAATCCCTGTCATGGCTAGGATGAAAAGGAGGGAGTAAAAGAATTATGTCCTTCAAAACTGTCAAACTCTAACTTTTTGAAAACACTGAGCAATGTTACATTAGGCCTGGCTAAGTCGAATCCATGCCTTTTAAATTTTTCCCAATTTTATGACCTCTTAAAAATCCTCAGCAAATACCAACAAATGGATTCTGAGGAAGAAGTCAAGGGCTGGAGATATACTGAGTGCTTTCAGGGCCCTACTATATTGTTGCAGATAGGCGTTGGCAATAGACCTGTCCTGCCTGCTTGTTTGCATGTGCCCCTTCTCTGAATTTGTTTTACAGACATGAGGGGCATATCTGGTGATGAAATGATTAGTTTTTTACAAAGACATTTTTGGGGAAATTTTTTAGCTGCAGCCAGCCTTGTATACTCTTTCACCCATATATATTCTTCCAGCCATGCCACTTCTTCTGTCAGTGAAATGCTTTTATGCTGATGACTGCTTCTAGCACTGATCGTTACAGACTTTCTTATAAGCATTGTCCTGATAACCCCTCTATTCATGGCAAACAACATACTTGCAATGTAGAATCTCTTGGAGCGGCCAAGGGCATAGTGATTGAAGACCCTATCTGGAACCCTCCTGTTTGGCATGATTTAGTCTGCCACCAAGAATATGCTCCTGAATTAGAGGTAGAACAACAGATGATAAAAAAAAAAAAAGAAGACTGTAAATTAAAACAAAAACTTCCTTATGGGAAGGGCCTGATGCCAAACCTGTTGTCCCCAAGGACTTTCATATTCCCCTTGCAACCACCCTCCATATGAAAGAACGTTTGGTCAGAGACAAAAGAGTAAGCATTTTATAAAAAATGTTTTTGGGGACATTTTGGAAAGCTAAAATGTAGTCAGACAATATCTGTCTGCTTAGGATTTAATCCAGGTAAACATTATCAACCTCCACCTGGAAAGTATCCCTTACCAACTGGGCCAATGCTTCAGTGGTAGATAGATTTTATCCAGTTAACACCTGCCAATGGTTATAATTTTGTACTAGGTATGATTTGCAGGTGCTCATATTGGGTTGAGACCTTTCCCTGTCAGAAGCCCACCGCAGTATTTATTGCAAAAATTCTGTTAAAAAATATCATTCCCATGTGGGAAATTCCAGCTGTCCTTTACAGTGACAGAGGATTCACTTTACGGAACAAGTAATAAAGACCTGTTGTATTTCTTTTCTCATTTTTCAGAGACTGAATTGTCCTTATCGCCCCCAGTCTTCCTGGCCTCGTGGAAAGGACCAAAGGAATCATAAAAACTCAGTTGACAAAGCTCACAGCATCTATGGAATTGACCTGACTGCAGGCCCCCCTGTTACTGTTAATGAACCTAAAAGCCCCTCCTTTCGGCCTGAATAAATTAGCTCTTTTTGAGACTTTAATGGGTCAGGCAATGAACTTACTGTATTCAATAGTCATTATAGATTCAAATTTAATCCAAGCTGATTCGTTGAAGTATTGCCAATCTTTGATTCATTATGCTAGAGAACATGCTACCTTTCTTAAAGAGGCTTTTAACAATAAGAATATTGGAGTGCCTGCTACCTCTCCTCTTCTACTAAGAGATCATGTCTATTGGAACGGGCATCAATTAAATGATTCCCTTGAACCTTGATGGAAGGGACCTTACTTAGTCTTACTCATGAATTCTTGTGCTGCCAAATTACAGGGAGTCAAGGTGTGGATTTATTTATCCCAACTAAAGAAAGCTCTGACTCACAATTGGACTGTTGAGCCTCATGAAGGACTGAAATTAAAATTCAAGCATTACCAGGAAGAGAAACAGATGACAGCTGGGTAGACTGCTTTCCCAAGATTTCCAGATTTGACCTGAAACCGCCTATGCAGCTTGCAGTAAAATTTGGACTGTTTGCCTTTTTCTTTATCATTTTAAGTGTGTTAGTATTGTTAGTTGCTATGTGTGATTGTGGAATTATATCTTGGTGGTTTTGGTGATTATATTATGCCAATTGTATCTTTTTAAAATAAGTTGTGTAAATGAGGGCTTTAACTCTTTTAAAATTTTTTATTAGCCACAGGGATCATAATTTTTAGTTGTGGCTATATTGGTGATTTTAGCAACTCATTTGTGAGGCCACCTTCTGACCATTATAGTTATTTTTGCTTAATCCGAGTTTATAACTTGTATGGGAATTTAGGATCACTAGCTCTTTGCTTGTCTTAAGTTTTATAATCACTTCCACCATTTATATTTTATTAACCCCTTGCCATTAATGCCAGTTGCAGGTTAATTTACTAAGAATTTCATGAATTTTGAAAGAACTTGGTATCTTTTTATCAGCAGCATTCTAGTTATATTGGTGAGTAGTCATCTTATTCTCGTTTATGCCTTTCATTGCTGAAGTTTATTCTGTCATCACTATCATTCGTGTGCTCATAGCCCTTGTTTATTTCTTTTGGGCTGTGTTTCTCCACTATGAAGCCCTTCTTAAATTTTCTGCCTGCACTGCAGCTCATCCCAGCTCCCACTAACTCCTGGCACAAAAATGCTTTTGTCAGGCTAGCTCAGGCAGTTGCATGATCCACAAATCTTACTGATTGCTGGATCTATCATCCTTTACCCAAAACTGTACATGAGAACTCAGATCCATTAGCTACTACCATACTGAATTATAGTTATTTTTCCCCCACTACCATCAATTTTAACATCACCTTTAGGGAAGCCATACTGTGTGAGACCGTGTCATCCTTCTGAAATACCTACTCAATTCCTGGTCCCATGTTTACATCTGACACAGATTAAAGAGTGTTCCAAAAATACCCTGGACCTCTTCTTTAGAAAAATGGGCCCTTAATTACATATAACACCCTTCCCAGGTATTGGAACGTGGCTTTTTCAGGAAATTTAACAGCAGGTCTACAGGGAAAAAGGTCTTTTTTTGTCCAAATATGGAATTGCCTAAATTTAGGATGACCGTCTATTTGCAACAACTCCTTGACAGAGAATTGGCTTAAACAGATGAATCAAACTATCTCAGTTATCTAGAACTGCTATAAGAGAAATACCTATGTGTTGTAAATCCTACCTATATGATGTTAATGAGGCAGGATTAGAGACGGTTATGTTAATCAATCTACAAGATTAGGTTGTGTCTTAAGCCAATCTCTTTTGAGATACAAAAGAGAGAAGCAAGTAGAGAGACAGGGAGACCTCATACCACCAAGAAACAAGAGCCAGCAGAATAGCATGTCCTTTAGACTGGGGTCTCTGAGCTGAGAAGCACCTCATCAGGGGAAGATTGATGACAAGGACCTTTCTCCAGAGGTGACAGAGAGAGAAAGCCTTCCCCTGGAGCTGGTACCCTGAATTCAGACTTCTAGCCTACTACACTGTGAGAGAATAACTTTCTGTTTGTTAAAGCCATCACTTGTGGTATTTCTGTTATACCAAAAAAACCAAACCCAGTGCCGTTGAGTCGATTCCGACTCATAGCGACATAGCAGTGCTAAATGACTAAGACAGTTGGGAAGCCAACTGATATATCAAAGAAGAAAAACCAAACCATGTTTGTTCGGGAATGTATAACCAGGTGTCTTTTTCACATACTTTTGCAATATCATGTTCTTCTTCTCCTGAAGTGTTAATCCAGGTACAGCAAGAAGTGTTAGCTATAGCACAGACACTTCCTTGCTGGGATAACAAGAAATCTAGGGCAATTAGATCATCCAAAACTACTTGAAGAGTAAGTTCAGTGATTTCTCTTGAGCAATCATAGCATTGGGAACATCATCTATTCCTTTCAGGGTTCTGGAGATGTTATGGACAGTGTGTTCTAAATCTCCTACTCCATACCAAGGGAGGAATATTCTTTAAAAAACTATAACCTAAACCAGGGAGCTCCTTTAAAGGATTCCCTGTATCTCTCCCTTACCCATCTCTTGACCTCCTTTCTAATAGTTTCAAGTGGTTAGTCCAGCATAAACTTTCATTGTAAGAATGGATGTCTAAAGGGATTCCCGTACGGCCTAAGATACATTGACCTGTCATATTCCAGCCATACAAACAGGGAAAGTCTAGGTATAGAAACTGTTATTTGGATTTGTATTGGCAGAGGTGGGGTATCTTGATCCTCCACATAAAAATAAGTATCCTTATGGAGTATATATTATGCCAGTCCTGGAGTCTTACCTGGGAGAGGGATGGTTTGTGTCATGGATTTAATTGTGTCCTCCCAAAAATGTGTGTCCATGTGGCTAGGCCATGATTCTCAGCATTGTGTGATTGCCCACCATTTTGTCATCTGATGTGAATTCAGAGCACCAGCTCCAGGGGAAGGCTTTCTGTCTCTGTTGGTTCTGGCAAAAGGTTCTTGCCATCAATCTTCCCCTGGCCTAGGAACTTCTCAGCAGAGGGATGTGCTTTGCTTCCAGCTCTTCTTTCTTGATGGTATGAGGTCCCTCTCCTTTCTGCTTGCTTCTCTCTTTTATATCTCAAAAGAGATTGACTTAAGATACTACCTAATCCTGTAGATTGTGCCCTGCCTTGTTAGCATAACTGCCTCTAATCCTGCCTCATTAACACCATAGAGATTAAGATTCACAACATATAGGATAATTGCATCAGATCACAAAATGGAGAACAACTGTGCGATACTGGGAATCATGGCTTAGCCAAGTTCACACATATTTTGGGGGGACAAAATTCAATCCATAATGCCAACAGAGTGAGTGCCTGGGTTAGATAAATTCTGTTCTCCAGTATCATGGTTTTCATGCTAATAGTCATTGTAATTGACACTACTACATGTCGTATGAAAGGAACCACTAATGCCTTGACCAAGAAACAACTTGATGCCCATGTGCAGGCTAATGTATGTAGAGGCAATGACCATCTCTAATGAATTGGAAGAATCCTAGGTTTAATTCAACCATATAGTATAGTTACTGGGCTCTCTGAGCCACTCAGTATCCTCTTAACCACCTTAATAGCTTTACAATAGCATGGTGAAGAAAACCAAACCTGCATAACAGCTAGAAACACCTTGCAGAAGATTAGTTACTCTATTGTGGGCAACATGAAACCAGCTAGCCCTGAAGATGAGAACTCCTCTAGAGCAAGGTGTCTTAGTCATCTAGTGCTGCTATAACAGAAATACTGCAAGTGGATGGCTTTAATAAAGAGAAATTTATTTTCTCACAGTCTTGTAGGCTAGAAGTCCAAATTCAGGGCATCAGTTCTGGAGGAAGACTTTCTCTCTCTCTGTGGACTTTGGAGGAAGGTGCTTCTCATCAATCTTCCCAGGGACTAGGAGCTTCTCCACATGGGAACCCCAGGTCCAAGGAAGTGCTCTGTTCCCACACTACTTTCTTGGTGGTATGAGGTCCCCAACTCTCTGCTTGCTTCTCTTTCCTTTTATCTCTTGTAAGATAAAAGGTGGTACAGACCACACCCCAGGAAACTCCCTTTACTTTGGATCAGGGGTGCGACCTGAGCAAGGGTGTTACATCCTTCCCTAATCCTCTTTAGCCATAGTTAGAGATTATGATTTATAACACATAGGAAAATCACAAAATGGAGGATAACCACACAATAATGGGAATCATGGCCTAACCAAGTTGACACATATTTTTGGGGGGCACAATTTAATCCACGACACAAGGTAATAATTAAAGGCTTGCTGGTTCAAGCAGCCATCAGAGAACAGCATAAATAATAGTGATTTGAAACTAAGCTCATGCAGAGGAGCCACTTCTTGAATTAATCAGAGGATGTTCAATGAAATCCCTGATCAAAAGGAGGGGATTGTAAAGGAGAAGTTCATTAAGGTTTTTTGACCAGGGCTAAATGACTGAATTAAACTCAGTTTTGCTGAATTAAACTGGTCTTTTTACATGACTGCCCAGGACTCTTTATTTACCTAGCTGCTCTCAGCAGAGTCAACACAGACTTTTCACAGGTACCTGCAATTTGGCTCCTTAATTCCTAGTAGTCATAGGAACTGAGGGAGTTTCACTCTGCTGTCAAGCCAGAATGTTTAAGACATATACATCAAGGAAGGGAATCTTGACACAAGTGTCTTTTTGTGTAAAGTAGGCCTAAGAAGGAAACCCTGGTGGCATAGTGGTTCAGTGCTATGGCTGCTAACCAAAGGGTCGGCAGTTCGAATCCACCAGGTGCTCCTTGGAAACTCTATGGGGCAGTTCTACTCTGTCCTACAGGGTCGCTATGAGTCGGAATCGACTCGATGACACTGGGTTTGGTTTTTTTTTTTTTTGGTTTAGGCCTAAGAAATTTTTTTTATGACAAGAATGTAATAAAAAAATTGTTTTGAAAGGGTCCTGAAACTAGCCTTATCTAAAGTTTCCCTGACTCCTTAAAAGGGTTTTGTTTTAAAAAGTTATTTCTGTGAAATGAGGTACTAGTACAGACTGGTTATCACAAATCCCTGAGACAGCTGGTTAGAGCTGCTTAATATCACCCAGTTATGTTTTCATGAACCCCTTCTAAAGGATATGTAATTATGATTGAAAACTTCTGTATTAGCCCCTGAAATCAATCACTGTAAGCCTCTGTACCCAATTATCCAATAGAAGCCCATTCCCCACCTCCTAACCCACCCTTCTGGTGACCTCAACCAAAGACTAACCAATCAGACAACTGTATTACAATTTATTTGTTACTTAGATGATTTCCATCCCTGTTAGAGGCTCTCTCACTGGAGTCATCTCTGTATTCAAATGTACCATTTCTTTTTTTACTGGATAAATCCTCCTACACTTATTTCAGCGCCTTTCAAGGTTGTTTGCATCTAAACCAAGAAATTAGCCTTAAGTTGTGAACACTAAGCCTTTTGGCCTGAGCCCCTCTGAGAATCTTTTCCCCATAGAAGAGTACACACACTCCATTAAATATAACATATAGAAGAATATTTAATGTATAGAAAAATATTTACAGAAAGTTAGGTTACGAAACAATATATGGAGTGTGATTTCATTTTGAAACACATGTATTTGAGTGTTATACACACACATGTATACACATAAAGGCAGAGAGAGAAACTGATGGCATAAGCACTAAAATATTAGCAATAATTATCTCTGGGTGGTGAGATTATAGGAGATTTTTATTCTGGTTTTTTGTTGTTAAACAATATTGTCTAAATTTTCTGCAATAAGCTAGTGTTACTTTGCACTATAATTTATTATGATCTTTAAAAAAAGAAACCCATGTTACACTTCTTTGTCTTTCACTTATCAAAAGAACTAAATATTCTTCTATGTATTATATTTAATGGAAGCATAATATGTCATTGTGAAAAGGTATTCTACAAAGATGTGGAGCAACTAGAATTTTTGTACACAATTGGTGTGGATTAAATAAGTACAATCTCTTTGGATGGTTGTTTGACATTATATACTAAAATTGAACATGTATCCTGTGCTTGCACATATGCACCAAAAGATACCTACAAGAATGTATAGAACAACATCACTTTTAATAGTTCCAAAGAGAAAACAATCCAAGTGACCATTAACAGTAGAATGGATAAAATGATTTTGGTACGTTTATAATAGACTACCATACGGTAATTAAAATGAATGTGTTCAGCTACATAAAATAACATAGATGAATAAAAAAATAACGCCTAGTAAAAGAAGTCATAAAAAGCATATATACTATATAACTTCATTTGTATAAAATTTAAAAACAGGAAAAACAAATTCATGGTGTTAGAAGTATTTGTGGATGGGAGGATGGTGGGTGAGAGAGGGTAGAAGGGGCTTTTGGAAAGTGGGTAAAGATCTATTTCTTGACCTGTGTGGTGATAACATAAATGTGTTCACGTTGTGATAAACCATTAAGCATACACTTTTATAACTATTACACTTGAATTAAAAAATATTTTTTAAATAAAAATGATGTGACTAAAAAGAACTACTTTTATCATTTCACAGATGACCACTTGGCATTCTCTTGAAGAGCCTTTTTGAGTTCTCAGAACCACTCATTCAATAATAGTTCCTGACTGCTTCCATCCTGCTATATGGAGTTGGGGTTGCCACCTCCCAAAGCTTGAACTTCCAGGTCCTAGCCATTCTAAACTCCTTCACTGCTTCTGGCAAATATATTGAGTCTCCTACAAGCACAATTTCCCTGAGACCCAATGAAAGAAATTGAAGGGATGCTAAGTATTTAATTCTTTAGACCACATGCATTTACTTCAGCCATGGATACTACAAAGGTCACCCAATGTCTTAGTTACTTAGTGCTGCTATAACAGAAATACCACAAGTGGGTGGTTTTAAAGAACTGAAAAATTTTTTTTCAGCTAGGAGGCCGCAAGTCCAAATTCAGACCACTGGCTCCAAGAGAAGGCTCTAGACCTCTATCTACCCTGAGGGAAAATTCTTGTCTCAGTTTCACTAGCTGGCCATCCTTGGAGTTCCTGGGCTTGTAGACTGGTCTGCATCCATCATCTTCAGGTAGTGTTGGTCTTCCCCCTGTGTCTGCCTTCTTCCGTACTTAATCTGCTTTTTTATATTTTAAAAGTCATTGGTTTAAGACACAACCTACACAGATATGACCTCATTAACATAACAAAGAAAACCCTATTCCCAAATGGTATTACATCTACAGGTATACACCCCCTCCTACTCCCCCAAAACAAACAAACAAAACTATTGCCATCAAGTTGATCCTGACTCATAGTGATCCCATAGGACAGGGTAGAACTGCCCCATAGGGTTTTTAGGCCCTAAATCTTTATGGAAGCAGACTACCACAATTTTCTCCTGTGGAGTGTTTGGTAGGCTTGAACCATGGACTTTTTGGTTGTCTGTCAAGTGCTTAACCACTGTGCCACCAGGACTCCTTCACAGGTATAGGGGTTAAAATTTACGATACATAATTTGTTGTTGTTAAGTGCTGTACAGTCGGTTCTGACTCATAGCTACCCAGTGTATGACAGAACAAAACACTGCCTGGTCCTGTGCCATCCACACGATTGTTGTTATGCTTGAGCCCATTTTTGCAGCCACTGTGTCAATCCACCTCTTTGAGGGTCTTCTACTTTTTTGATAACTCTCTACTTTACCAAGTATGATGTCCTTCTCCAGGGATTGATCCCTTTTGATAACGTGTCCAAAGTACATGAGACATAGTCTTGCCTTCCCTGCTTCCAAGGAGCATTCTGGCTGTACTTCTTCTGAGACAGATTTGTTCATTCTTCTGGCAGTCCGTGATATACTCTATATTCTTCGCCAACACCACAATTCAAAGTCGTCAATTCTTCTTCAGCCTTCCTTATTCATTGTCCAGCTTTTGCATGCATATGATGTGATTAAAAGTACCATGGCTTGAGCTAGGCGGACCTTAGTCTTCAAGGTGATATCTTTGCTTTTTAACACTTTAAAGAGGTCTTTTGCAGCAGATTTGCCCAGTGCAATGCATCTTTTGATTTCTTGACTGCTGCTCCCACGGGTGTTGACTATGGATCCAAGTAAAATGAAATCCTTGATAACCTCAATCTTTTCTCCATTTATCATGATATTGTTTATTCCAGTTGTGAGGATTTTTGTTTTCTTTATGTTGAGATGTAATCTGTACTGAAAGCTGTAGTTTTTGATCTTCAACAGTTTGTGCTTCAATTCCTCTTCACTTTTAGCAAACAAGATTGTATCATCTGCATAATGTAGGTTGTTAACGAGTCTTCCTCCAATCCGAAGCCCTGTTCTTCTTCATATAGTTCAGCTTTTCAGATTATTTGCTCAGCATACAGATTGAATAGGTATGGTGAAATGATACAACCCTGACACACACCTTTCCTGACTTTAAACCATGTAGTATTCCCTTGTTCTGCTTGAACAACTGCGTGTTGTTCTTGGTACAGGTTCCTCAGGAGCACAATTAACTGTTCTGGAATTCCCATTGTTTGCAATCTTATCCATAATTTGTTATGATACAAACAGTTGAATGCCTTTGCATAGTCAATAAAACACAAGTAAATACATCTTTCTGGTATTCTCTGCTTGCAAGCAAGATCCATCTGACATCAGTAGTGATATCTCTGGTTCCACGTCCTCTCCTGAATTCAGGTTGAATTTCTGGCAGTTCCCTTTTGATGTACTGCTGCAACTACTTTTGAATGATTTTCAGCAAAATTTTATTTGTGTATGATATTAATGATATTGTTTGATAATTTCTGCATTTGGTTGGATCATCTTTCTTTGAAATAGGCATAAATATGAATCTCTTCCAGTTGGTTGGCCACATAGCTGTTTGCCAAATTTCTTGGCATACATGAGTAAGCACTTCTAGTGCTGCATCCGTTTGTTGAAACATCTCAGTTGGTATTCTGTCAATTCCTGGAACCTTGTTTTTCATCACCAATGCCTTGGACCTCTTCTTTCAGTACCATTGGTTCCTGATCATATGGTACCTCCTGAAATGGTTGAACGTCAACCAGTTCTTTTTGGTATAGTGACTCCGTGTATTCCTTCCAACTTCTTTTGATGCTTCCGGTGTCATTTAATATTTTCCCCATAGAATTCTTCAATATTGCAACTCAGGGCTTGAATTTTTTCTTCCGTTCTTTCAGCTTGAGAAATGCTGAGCATGTTCTTCCTTTTGGTTTTCTAACTCCAGGTCTTTGCACATTTCATTATCATACTTTACTTTGTCTTCTCTGTCTACCCTTTGAAATCTTCTGTTCAGCTCTTTTACTTTTTTATTTCTTTCATTTGTTTTAGCTACTCTGCATTCAAGAGCAAATTTCAGAGTCTCTTCTGACATCCACTTTAGTATTTTCTTTGTTTCCTGTCTTTTTAATGACCTCTTGCTTTCATGTATGATGTTCTTGATATCATTCTGCCACTTGTCTGGTATTCAGTCATTGGTGTTTGTCTTAGTCTGGGTTTCTAGAGAAGCAAAACCAGTAAGCCTATAAATACATATAGAGAGAGATTTATATGAAGGAAATAGCTCACACAATTGTAGTAACTGGAATGTCCCCAGTCCGTGGGGCAGGCTGAAGGATTCTCCTGATTCACATAGCCACAAGGCCTGGCAAACCCAAGACTGGCAGGTCAGAGATCAAGGCTGTTGCTCACAGTCTTCGAAGATCAAAGGATCCCAGGATTGGCAGGCAAGACTGCAAGTAAGCTGCTAGGTCAAGGCCCAAGAACTGGAGGTCAAATGAACAGGAGCCAGCTGCAAGATCCAGAGCCAGGAAAAGCCCAGGAACCTTGCCAGAATGTCCACTTATATCTGATGCAGGCCACATACCCAGGGAAACTCCCTTTCAACTGATTGGCTAGTCACAGCAGATCCTATCATGGGAGTGATCACATTATATCAAATCTCAACGTGGAAGTGATCACAACATCATACGACTGCCAAACCAGTGAGGGTCATGGCCCAGCCAAGTTGACACACAATCTTAACTATCACAGTGTTCAATGTGTCAAATCTACTCTTGAGATGGTCTCTAAATTCAGGTGGGATATACTTAAAGTCATACATCAACTCTCATGGACTTGTGGTAATTTTCTTCAGCTTCAACTTGAACTTGCACATGAGCAATCGATGGTCTGTTCCACAGTCAGCCCCGGCCTTGTTTTGACTGATGATATAGAGCTTTTCCATTGTCTCTTTCCACAGATGTAGTTGTTTTGATTCCTGTGTATTCCATCTGGTGAGGTCCACATGTATAGTCGCCATTTATGCTGTTAGAAAAAGGTATTTGCAATGAAGAAGTTACTGGTCTTGCAAAATTCCATCATGTGATCTCTGGCATGGTTTCTATCACCAAGATCGTATTTTCCAACTACTAATCCTTCTTCTTTGCTTCTGACTGTCACATTCCAATCGTCAGTAATTATCAATGCATCCCGATTGTGTGTTTGATCAATTTCAGACTGCAAAAATTGATAAAAATCTTCAATTTTTTTCATCTTTGGCCTTAGTGATTGGTGTGTAAATTTGAATAATAGTAGTATTAACTGGTCTTCCTTGTAGGTACATGAATATTATTCTATCATTGATAGGATACATATTTTTTGGGAGGGGATATAATTCAAATACCCAGTATATTGTAGTTCACTTGAAACACCATAAGATGAGCAGATGACCCCAATGCTGTGCTGGCAGGGCCTGCCTATACATCTTAAAAAGAGTAAATCCCTCAGAAAGACGTTATATTTGTTGAAGACAGCATTTTTTAAGGTTTCCATAGACATTGTCCCTGATGTGTGGTGGAAAAGTATCCAGTCATTAAATACTTTGGGAAAAGCTTCATTACATTAGTATACTAAAGGTTGTGAAGAGACTCACATTTTAGGAAAACATAAATTTGTGTAATCCATAGTTTCTCACACGTATTTGACCACAGAACTCCTTTTTTTTTTTTTTTTGCCACAATACCTACAAATACCTGGAGGAATTTGTATTTGTCTGGACATGTTGAAAAAAACTGGTTTATAATAATGGGTATAAATGATAATGAATTCTTGGCTTTTCCCCCTTTTTGAAGTGATTTGCATGCCTCTTCTGACATAGATTGAAGTTTTGTTCTGTTGGAGAAATGAGGTAATTGCTGATGGGAGGCAGAGGAATGGGTTCTGGCATTGGAGGATCACGGTTCCATTCTTGGCTTGGCTGATAACACACTATGTTACCCTGGAGAAGACAGATCCCTTATCTGGGCCTCAGTTTTCTACTGAACAAATTGATTATGTTAGATTATGTGATTTTTGACATTTCTTCCAGCTTTAAATTTCTAGACAACATATTTTCTTTAAGGCAATCAGAAGGTAGCTAAAATCAAAGTGTGTTAACGTTTTAGCTGAGAAAGCAGCTCAAATGATTTTTGTTAGTTTTATTTTGTTTTGTTTGATGGCTGACAGCATACTAAGTGCTAGATCATAGAGAAAGGATTTTATTATTCTGTGTTACCTACACATTTGGGTTTCTCTTGTGTGTAGTCGGAACCCTCCATAGGAAAACATGCAACAAAGAAAAAGGTGCCACTCCTTGCTTCATTCTTTTGGAAGAAGAGATCTAAGCAGTTCCCTGGGATTCTCCTTTTTAGAGCCCTGTACATCATTTCAGTGACAGCAGGCAAACTGATAAATGCTGCTGCTCACAGCAGAGATCATATTTGCCTTTTTTTTTTCTTTATAGAATTTGGAAGAGAAACAGCAGTTTCCTTTTACTACCTTCTTTTATTTTTCACATTTAATCTCTTCATTCTGGAGAATACAAATACCACTTTACTATTTCAACACCTTTCCTGTGTCAAGAAAGTTTTTAGATTAAAGAACTAGATAGGGAATTTAAAAGCTTGCAAAAGTTTTATTCATCATGCGTGTGGATGGCTAGTTAATAAAACATGAAAATATCTGTATTTACCCTGAAAATATGGTTTTCTTCCAAAAAAAAAAAAAAAACCAAAAACCAAACCAGTTGCCATCAAATTGATTCCAACTCATAGTGACCCTAGAGGAAAGAGTAGAACTGTCCCATAGGGTTTCCAAGGAGCGGCTGGTGGATTTGAACTGCCAGCTTTTGGTTAGCAGCCAAGCTCTTAACCACTGCGCCACCAGGGCTCCTGTGGTTTTCTTGGTGTGCATAAAATACTACATTGAGCAACATTATAAGAAGTAATTAAATCCTCTTGAGAAGAGAGGGAGAAAGTGAAATCTTATTCAATCAAAAATTTCTAAATTACTTCCATGCTCTCATGAATCCCAAGATTTTTTTTCTCATTTTGGGAAGAAAAACTAAAATAAGATAAAGTTGGAGAAAAAATTTAAGTGGAGCCAGAAAACATCTGAATCACTTATGAATGATGTCTTTATTGGGGAAACGAAGACCCATTTCAATTCAGGTTTCAGGCCCCAAACTGAAGACCTTGTAGAAAGCAAAAAGTTTGCTTCTCCCCTCTACTCGTGGCAGAGAGGGCTATTTCTTCCTAGGGCTCAAAGAGAAGTTCTCAACCAGCCTATTTTTGATTCTCTACTCAAACAAGATTGACGATCATGTTATGAATTCCAGAACCATAACTTCCAAATTTGGCTATAAAATTTTGGACATTAGTCAATTAAACAGCAAATTAAACACCTACTACGTACCAGATGCTCAAGTAGTACAAGATCCTCACTTTGCAGAAGGAGTAGCGGGTTACGAGGAAGTCAGATATATGATCGTTGAGATTCCTTCCGTCTTTAAAGTTCATATAACACAATTTCCTTAAAACAATCAAGATTGAAAAGTACCTAAAATTGAAGCAAGCTAACGTTTTACCCGAATGTAAAGAAAAGGTGAGCGAAAAGCAAAGAGGAGTGTCCGTGTACTCAGCCTGAGGGAAAAGACATTGAGACGGCTTGCTGGGGGAGGAAACTACTATATGTGGCTAGTCTTGAGGGACAAGGAGCACAAGGAGCACCATACAGAAGGGCCCTGAAGCCACATGAATCTTCAGTGAGTTTGTGGAACCGCAAATGGTTCAATATGTTTGGAGTAAAAGTGGGCCTTCCTGAGTGATTAACAGGAGCCTGGAGTTGGAGCAGGATCTAGCTGGCTTGGCACAAAAAGTTAAGGAATTTGGGAGCCAGTGAAAGGTTTTCAGTATGGGGGTAACTGAATTTTGGAAAATTTTGGAAAATGACTCTGATAGCAGCTCAGAGAATGGCTTTGAGGCTAGGGGTTGGTGGAGAGGGGAAGCCAGAAGTAAGGAGGGCTAATTTGATGGCCTGAACTGAGGCAATGGGGATGAAAATGACAAATGGCTTCTAGATATATTTACAAGGCAAAACTGAGAATGGGCAACAAATTAAGTGGGCTTGGATGAGGGTTTGTGTGATGGTGTGGGGAAGGATTCCAGGTTGACTACCAAGTGTCCAGCTAAGGGAAAATGACATTATTTACTAAGGTAGCAAATAAGGAGAAGGAAGAGTTGGGTGCAGGAAAAACAGTGGCTTCGGTTTTGAATATGCTGAGTTTCCGGTGTGTAGCAGATCCTATTTTCCAAAGATGGTCACAATCTTATCTCCTAATCCACATGCTCTTCTTACAATAGAACTTTGATACATCACCTATTGAGAGATGGGGAGATCTATGTTTTTGCCCCTTGAACCTGGATAGGACTTTGTGACTGCCTTGACCAATACACTATGGTAGAATGGATGCTATGTGACCTCTCGGGCTATATCATAAAAATTCCATACACTTCCACCTTAGCATGCTTGCTCTTGGAACACAGATGCCATATTGTGAGGAAATCTGAATTGACCTGTGCTGAGAGGCTACATGGAGAGCCCCTGTATAGGGCTTTCAGCCAACAGCCTCACTGAGGTGCCAGGGAACAGAAACATCAAATGCCAGACATGCAAGTGAGAGTATGTCCAGATGATTCCAGGCCCAAACTCTGAAGTTATCCCAGCTTTAACTTTTCCCCGTTGAGGTCCCTGACATAGTGCATTAGAGGTAAGTCATCCCTGTTGTGTCCTCTTTGAAACCCTGACTCACAATATGTGAGCATTATAAAATAGTTGCTTTACACCACTAAGTTGTATACAGCGATAGTACTGAGAACAAGATGCACATGAGATAGTCAAATAAACATGTCCAACAGAGATTTGCCTATCGAGATCTGGAGCTCGCAGTCAAAGTCTGGGCTGGACATGTTGAACTGGGAGTCCTCAGCATATAGACTGTAACTGAAGCCAGAGATATAAGGGATAGCCCAGAAAGTGTCTTAAGTAAGAAGACAAGAAGGGTGTGTCATGGATTGAATTTTGTCCCGTAAAAATATGTGTCAGCTTGGCTAGGCCATGATTCCCAGTATGGTGATTGTCTACCATTTTGTCATTTGATGAGATTTTCCTATGTGTTGTAAATTCTATCACTATGATGTTAATAAGATGGATTAGTGGCAGTTATATTGATGAGATCTACAAGATTAGATAGTGTCTTAAGCCAATCTCTTTTGAGATATAAAAGACAGAAGCAAGCAGACAGACTTCATACCACCAAGAAAGCAATGCCGGGAGCAGAGCCTGTCCTTTGGACGTGAGGTTCCAGTACTGCGACGTGCCCAGAACAAAGGAAGACTGATGACGACGACCTTCCTCCAGAGCCGAAAGAGAGAGAAAGCCTTCGTCTGGAGCCGGCACCCTGAGTTCTGACTTCTAACCTACTGGACTGTGAGAGAATTAACTTCTCTTTGTTAAAGCCATCCACTTGTGGTACTTCTGTTATAGCAGCACTAGGTGGATCGGGAATTCTGGGAGTGTGCTTATAATTAAGGGACTTTTAGAAAAAAAGAAGCATGCAGAAGGGGTTAAGAATAATAGTGGTCAAGTTCAAACAGGAAAACAGAAACAAGCCAAAGTATTTCAAGAGAAAGATTTCAGTGCTTATAAAACGATTGGAAAGGCTAGGCAATTTGCTACTAGCTTTCAGGCTCACTGCCATAGCTGTGGTACCGAGACAGAGAGCTGCTACTATCACCCAGAGAACAGGAATCTGCAGAAAACTTGCCAACGTCACAGACCCTCCTTAGCACTGAGGCTGGTGATTGGCTGGGGGCATGGAGGCTCCAGCCCAAGTTTCTGCCACCACTGCTTCGAGAAGAATAATGCTCACTTGCCAAATCTGGTGGCATAGTGGTTAAGAGCTACAGCTGCTAACCAAAAGGTCAGCAGTTTGAATCTACCAGGCACTCCTTGCAAACTCTATGGGGCAGTTCTGCTCTGTCCTGTAGGGTTGTTATGAGTCAGAATCAACTTGATGGCAACGGGTTTGGTCTTTTTTTTTTTTGTACCAAATCTATTGCAATGCACTTCATTGCCTCTTGAATGAAAATTGCATCCATCTCCCTGGAGCAAGGAAATATAACCCTTTGGTGACCCAATTATTTTCTCCTTTGAATTTTTTGTTGATACCATGTGTTTTCACTAATGGAAGACATTCTGATTAAAGGACCAATTCAGAATTTTTGTTATGAGTTATGGATTTTGATACACATTACCTGTGATCACATATGTCCCAATGGATGCCAGGATGTGGTAAATCCTACCGATATGAGTCAATGAGCGCGTGGTAAGAATAACTTACAGGAGTCTGAGTCTCTTGAAAAGTACCACTGCAATGCATTATTCCTTACTGCAAAGGCATTATTTACTGTTTAGAAACTAGAAAAGAAGGGAGCCAGTAATACCTAGAAATAATGCATGGCATAAAAGAGAAAATGGCCACTATGACTGAATGAAGACCAGCAACAGCTTATTCTCATGATAAGTACATTCTCACGAGAATATAGTAACTGGGAAACATAGTGAGGAGGCTTATCTCGCAGAAATAAAGGCAAATCTGTCAAAAGTTTAGAAAACTCACACATCCAGGAGGCATCACCTAAGACAATGCTCAGTCTACACAAAAATGAGTTTCCCATTCAGGATTTTTTAGTTTCACACATTTCAAGTCTCCTACCTTGAGGCTAAACACACAGACACACAGACACACAGACACACACACACACACAGACACACACGATAAAATTGGGTTACCTCCATCCCAAAGAACTCCAGAGGCATAAAAACTGGTTGAGACACTGCCTGTCCCATGAGTCCCCAAAGGGATAAAGAAATGCATCTATCTTAGTTATCTAATACTCCTATAACAGAAATACCGCAAGTGGATGGTTTTAACAAAGATAAATTTCTTCACAGTAAAGCAGACTAAAGTCCAAATTCAACGTGTCATCTCCAGGGGAAGGCTTTCTTTCTCTGTCCGCCTTCTCATCAATCTTCCCCCGGACTAGGAGCTTCTTTGTGCAGGAACCCCGCGTCCAAAGGACTCAGTCTGTTCCTGGCACAGCTTTCTTGGTGATATGAGATCCCCCTGTCTCTCTGCTCACTTCTTTCTTTTAAATCTCGAGATTGTCTCAAGACACAATCTAATCTTGTAGGTTGAGTCCTGTCTCACTAACACAACTGCTGCCCATCCTTGCTCAGTAACATCGTAAAGGCAGGATTTACAGCATATAGGAAAATCACACAATACCAGGAATCCTGGCCCAGCCCAACTGATTCACACATTTTTTGGGAAACATAATTCAATCCATGAGAGTATCCTAGGCTTCTCCCAAGACAAAGCATAAAACAGGGGTGAGAGTAAATGCTGATTATGAAGCCAAACCAAAGTAATCCAAAATATAGTCCAATGACTCTCTAAAGAAATGAGATAGCTTGAACTGCAGACTAGAGTCCACCTCCAAGGTCAAGCCAAGAAGTGAAATTGAGGTCTGGAAGGGCAATAGATATTGGAGTCCAACAATCTTGTGTTTAAATCCCAACTCAGTCATTTACATACAGATCTCACCATGCTTTCAGGCTTCAGTTTCCTTATCTGCCAAAGACGATAATGCACACATTACAGGATTGTTGAGAGAAATGAAAACAGTATGTTCTGGGATGCTGAGCACAGAGACAAATGGTGGCTTTTATTATTCCCAAGGCGGGAAGCGAGGTGTGACTCAGCCCAGCAATGGGATGCCACCTGCCCATAAGGGAGGTTCCTTGACTAACCACCTTACTGGATCAAGAACAAGAATCCCAAATGTGTTGGTGGAACAGACACTTCCTGAATGGCATTTTGTCAGACTTTATTCAACAGCCCTTGATTTAATGCTGCTTCTTTGAGATCTTTAGATAAAAGGTGGTTTAATATATCCTCAGAGAGTTAGTTTCAACACATACTTTGAAGGATAAAAGAGAGGAGGCCAAAATGAGAAAAAGCTGCCTGAGAGCTTAGTTTACAGACCAGCTCATACCAAACTTCAAGTTTCAAAGTTGATTCCACTCTTCCTTACAGCTTGTTTTGATCCTAGGGGCAGCTTGGCTTAGCTTCCAACATCTTGTGAATGCTAGTCTCCCTCCTCTTCCACTTGGTTTGTTTCTGTTGCTAAGTTATAACCCCAAAGATGCAACACTAAAACAAATGTGTTATATTTTTAAGATCACTTAGAGTAACATAAAATCCAGGTTATGCCACTTTTGAGCTGTGTCCCTGTCCTGGATTGAATTGCGTCCCCCAAAAATACGTGTCAACTTGGTTAGGCCATGATTCCCAGTATTGTGTGGTTGCCCTCCATTTTGCGATTGTAATTTTCCTATGTGTTGTAAATCCTAATCTCTGCCTGTGGTTAATAAGGCAAGATTAGATTATGGTAAAGAGAATTAGGGTAGAATGTAATATCCTTGCTCAGGTCATATCCCTGATCCAATGTAAAGGGAGTTTCCCTGGGGTGTGGCCTGCACCACCTTTTATCTTACAAGAGATAAATGGAAAGCGAAGGGAACAGAGAGTTGGGGACATCATGCCACCACGAAAGCAGCTCCCGGAGCAGAGTGTGTCCTTTGGACTGAGGCTCCTGTGCTGAGAAGCTCCTAGGCCAGGGGAAGATTGATGACAAGGACCTTCCTCCAAAGCTGACAGAGAAGAGACAGCCTTCCTCCAGAGCCAATGCCCTGAATTTGGACTTGTAGCTCACCAGACTGTGAGAGAATAAATTTCTCTTTGTTAAAGCCATCCACTTGTGGTATTTCTGTTACAGCAGCACTAGATGACTAAGATGGTCTCTATAGGCAAATTCTGAACCAATCTGAGCCTCAATTTCTTCATTTACTTAAAAGAAAAAAGTACTCTGCAGGATTGCTGTGAAGATTAAATTAAATTAGTAAATGATGTTAACCAAACCAAGCCTCTTGCCATTGAGTTGATTCTGACTCTTGCTGACCCCATGTATTACAGAATAGAATTGAATTCCTTAGGGTTTTCTTGGCTGCATGGAGCAGATTGCCAGGCCTTCCTTCTGAAGCACCATTGCGTGGGTTTGAACCACCAAGCTTTAAGTTAGTAGTTTAGGGCAAACTGTTTGCACCACCCAGGACCTGTAAATGATAATAGCTGCCATTTTTGACATGTATGTAGCAGACGCTGTGCTAAGTGCTTTACTAATTCTCAGAATAGTCCTTTGAGGATTATTTGTTTCTAATTTGCAGATAAGGAAACCGAGGCTTAAAAAGTTAATTTGCCCCAAATCACATTATACTTAGTGTGCTGCAGAGGCAAGATTTGAACCCCTGCTGATGGAAGAGCCTAGCACCAGGCCTGGCATGTGGGAGTACTCAGTAAATAGAAAATGATATATTTTACTAGTCCAGCCCCTGTCATTTGATAGATTCCAAAGTGACTCACAGACAGTGACTTGCCAAGGGGCTGAGCTGGAATTAAAACTCAAATTTTCTCACTCTGAGTCTTGTGCTTTTTACTTTACCCTAAACTGTCCTCCGTGTATCAAATCCCTTTCTAAGAAGACAGTAACTTGAAGCTCAGGCTGGACACGAGCTATCATATGTACATGACAGCTCCGCCCTCTGCTGGTCCCTAAGAGAACTGAAAGGGTCTATCTTGGCAAAGTTTATTTTTTACTAACAGTTTATTTACCGTTCACCAGCAGCTCCTAACCTCCCTCTCCCTCCCTCACCCTTCTTTTTTTTAATGGGACAACTTTGAGTTCTTAAATAAATTATATATATTTTACCAGAAAGCCATCTTTGGTCTTTGAAAACTCTGTGACCCTGACCAGAAGGGGGTGCGGTGCGCACAGTCTTAGGTTTCTTTCTATCTCCAGAGCCCCTCCCCAAAGATTCTAGCATGCCTCCTTCCATCCTCTGACCCTCCCTGAGAATCACTGCCTTGGTGAGTATTGTAATCGATGCCACAGCCTTTGGGTGGGCCAATGAATGAAAGAATGAAAGGAAGCACAATCATACAAAGAGATGTATTTCCATTTGAAGTTCCTATCATCTCGATTCTGCTGAAGTCAGCTGTTTTTGTGCTTGTGCACACACAAAGGTAATGACAAGCCACACATCCCCTCAGAGGAAGTTTCAGAATCACAGTGGCCTCAGCCATGTGGCTGCAAAACCCCACATTTAAGCCCAAGGGCTCTAAGCACAATTTTAGAAAGGAATTTCTTAGTATTTATTAAATGCTTGATAAATTAAGGACCTCCTGGGTGGTGTAAACGGTTAAGTGCTCAACTACTAGCCAGTTTATAAAAGAACTCGCCACCTCTATTCACGCTGTTCTCTGTTCTGCAGTGAACAGGTAGAGGCTATGAAGATGGTAGAAAAGTTTAAAGGGGTTTTAAATGTATCCAAAGGAGCCCTAGTAGTGCAACAGTTAAACTTTTGGCTGCTAACTGAAAGGTTGGCGGTTTGAACCCGCCCAGAGGCTCTGTGGTAGAAAGAACCTGGTTACCTGCTTTTGTAAAGATTAAAACCAAAGCAAACCCCATGTGGGCAGTTCTACTCTGTCACATGGGGTCGCTATGTATTGGAATTGACTGGGTGGCACCCAACAACAACAAAATGTATCTATGGGTTAAGAAAGAGCTTCCAGAACAACGTTTGGGAACACATATTGTAGCGAAAATACCCACAATCTCTTGGCATCGAACTTCATGGCACACTCTAAAGATCAGATAACCTGGTGTCCAGTGACCATTACATATTTGGTTTTTAATATTTTGAGCAGATATCTGTGTTTCTAGATGATGAACACATTGATAGTCCAACCCCTGCTCTCAGTGAAGGTTTAACGAGACAATGCATGTCATGTGCACTGCATGGTGCCTGGCACACAGAAAAAAATTCATAAAGAATTTCTAGAACCAAACCGTATCAAACCACTCAGTTCCCAGGACCAGTACAAGCTCTCTAATCTCCTAAACTCCTTCTGCAGATTGGGTATTGGCAGGCTTTTTGGAATGAGAGCTTTCTTGCTGAACATTCCATTCCCAGAACCAGCCACCTACTTCTTCAACAGGCCTCGGTAATGCTGTAATGCCTCAGCCTTCCTGGCATCGGAAGCAAACTCGTTATTTAAAATATCCTCCTCCATCAGTCCTCCTGCAATTACCAAGTTTGCTTTCATCCCTTCATTTTCAAATTAGAGAAAATTCACCAAAACTTTTTCTTGATAGCTCACTCCCTAAAAAAGAGAAAAGATGATGTAAAGACGGGGTTTGGGGGGAAGAATGAAGTGCAATTAGTTCAGTCACAGCACTGACAGGAGAATTATTTCCACCATTATTTACCGATCTGAAACATATTAGGACATAATTAAAGAATACATTCAGTTCAGAATACACACACTGGCATTTATACCATATGCTAGTCACGGGGCTAGATACAGAGGATGCAAAGACCCCACGGCAGGGACCCGCCCCCAACTTGATTATAACTGTAATCGAGTGTATGGTTATAACTACCAGCTATTTCCTTTTTTATTTTTTTTATTTCCTTAGTATTCATTTCACAGGCTTGGAAAATATTTATGTGTTCTTTTTATTAGAAGGTTCCTTCAGTTTTGATTGAAACTTTATCTTTTTTATTATTGGCATTTACTCTTATAAGATGAGCAGGGTGAAAAGCCACGGATTGGATCTAGAATATGGATCGGAAGCAAAATAAGTACTGAGAAATCATCCTTTTCGTTCACCTAAACGATCCCACCAAGTACAAAGGAATTATACATGTGGTTTAAGATTTCAGAGCTAAGTAGCTAGCTAGGACTAAGAGAGGATGGTTTACTTCCATGCAGGCACTTTCCTCTTGATAAACACCTGAAGGAGACATAAAAAAATATCCCTCAAAACATTGAAAATGGCAAATAGCTCTGTTTATGGAGGAAAGAGGGCTTCAGATAAACATGTACATAAGCCCAAAATAAGAAGCACTGACATAATCAAGAACACTTTCTCAAATAAAAAGAACTGGATTTATGCAAATTATGTTTACTTAACTAAATGTGAAAGCAATACGGCTAAAGCCTACCTGAATAGTGAGGAAGTAAATAAGACTAGGATTATATCAGATATACTGGCCAGAATGCCTTTAAAAGTTGCTTTCAGAGTCATAAACATTGTTTGGAAAACCAATGAACTAATAAATATGGAAAAGCAAAACTCATAATAAATATGTGTTTACCTCAGGTTTCAGCTCCTAGTCGGTGATATACACATGCATACACGGTGTCTAGTCACAGCATTGAGAGTTTGTTGGTTAAGGGGCCTCCATTACTTTCCCAGAACGTTTACACTCCATGTAAGTGGTCCTCTTCCTCTCTGAACTATATATTCCCTGAGAGCAATCTACTTGGTTTTGTATTCCTCACCTAACCCAATTCCTGGCACTTATTAGATGAACAAAAACTGCTAATTGAAAAATAAATGATAAAATAAAGGAGTTGAAGAAGAATTTGTTTAAAGCCTCTATCATAATCCTTCCTCAGAGAATGGTCTATACTGGACCTTCACTCCTTACCCCAAAGAACCACCATCTACAATCTGACCTGAAGGGAATGAGAATTCTACTCTAACTCTGCTGCCATAACATTTGGTCTTGGACTGCTACTTTTAATCTAACTCCATTATCCCCTTCTTCTGCCAACTCCTTCTGTGCTGGGGTGGGTATTCTGAACATATTACTATGGCAAAGTGAACAGCTAGAACAGGGGGATAGGAGTGCCCGTCCTATCTGCTCATCACTAAGGGGTCAACTGTTACTCTCAGTCATTTTTATCTTTTATCTTGACTTGAAAAAGTTAATGGGAGCCCAATAAACTCAACAAGAAATAAACATTTATCTAACTTATCCTGTTTCGTTCAGCAAGCTCATAGTTAAAGAGCTTGAATACTATTGTTGTGAGCAGGGTGTCCTGACTGAGGAGGAAAAGACTTGACATAGGGTGATTTTAAAAAGATGTCTTGTAAGTATCTATGGAGTTATTGCCTCATGAGCACTTTCCCAACATTGGCTCAAAGCACAATGCCACGGCCAGGCCTAACTATCTTACTGTTGTCCCATTTAAAGTCTTAAAGTTTATTGGCTGATTCTTATGTGACCTTTGAAGGAGGTAGCCACCACTCTACAAGAAGAGAAACTGGACTACCATGTGTTTTCTTAATCTTGGATGGAGATAGCAAATATATATGACTCCTTCATGACAGATAGTTGCTAATCAATCAAGGAGCTCACTTCTGTTAAGCCTGGGCATGGCCCAGGATCCTTTTCAATACAGCTAAGCATAACCATGGAGTCTCTGGGTGGTGCAAATGATTAAGCACTTGACTACTAACCAAAGGTTTGGTGGTTAAAACCTACTCAGAGGCACCTTGGAAGATAGGCCTGATGATCTGCTTCTGAAAGCTCACAGCACTGGAAACCCTACGAAGCAGTCCTACTCTGAGCACGTGAGGTCTCCATGAGTTAGAATTGGCTGACAGCAAATAACAACAACAATAAGTATAGCTATAACCAATTAGTGGCATGTGAGAAGATATGTAGTTGCCATCTCTAAGGACACGGGGCAGACGCTAGTTGTGATCATGACCAAGTTGTCCTGTAGGTATTTTAGCAACTGGGAAGCATGAAGATTTTTTTCAAAGTAATATCCTGAAACCCAATGAAATTGGAAATTGACCAAGGTCATGCAGCAGGTAAAAGGCAGAGCACTATTTGAATATGGGATGTCTTAACTGACATTCCACTACTCTTCTGTCAGTTTGTCGTGCTGTGGTGGCTTATGTGTTGCTATGCTGCTTCAGGCTATGTTACCAGTATCTCAAATACCAGCAGGGTCACCCATGGTGGTCAGGTTGCAGTGGAGCTTCCAGACTGAGACAGAACAGGAAGAAGGACCTGGCAATCTATTTTTTAAAAAACTGGCCAGTGAAAACCTTATGTAAGTTCTTTAACTATGAACAGTAGTGGAACGTTGTCTGATATAGTGCCAGAATATGAGTGCCTCAGTTTGGATGGCACTCAAAATATAACTGGGGAAGAGCTGCCTCCTCAAAGTAGAGTCCACTTTAATGACGTGGGTGGTGTCAAGCTTTCCAGACCTTCATTTGCTGATGTAGCATGACTCGAATAGAGAAGAAACAGCTGCAAGCATCCATTAATAACCAGAACGTGGAATGTACAAAGTATGAATCTAGAAAAATTGAAAGTTTTCAAAAATGAAATGGAATGCTTAAAGATAGATATCCTAGGCATTAGTGAGCTGAAATGAACTAGTATTGGACATTTTGAATGGGGCGATCATATGGTCTACTATGCTGGTAGTGACAAATTGAAGAGTAACAACATTGCATTCATTGTCAAAAAGAATATTTCAAGATCTATCCTGAAGCACATTGCTGTCAGTGATAGGATGATATCCATATGGCTTTAAGGAAGACCAGTTAATGAGATTATTGTTCAAATTTACGCACCAACTGCTAATGCCAAAAGTGAAGAAATTGAAGATTTTTACAAACTTCTGCAGTTTGAAATTGATCAAATGTGCAATCAAGATGCACTGATAATTACTGGTGATTGGAATTTGAAAGTTGGAAACAAAGAAGAAGGATCAGTAGTTGGAAAATATGGCCCTGGTGATGGAAACAACACTGGAGATTGTATAATATAATTTTGCAAGACCAATGGCCTATTCATTGGAAATACCTTTTTTGAACAACATAAAAACCTATTGCTGTCGAGTGGGTTCTGACTCATAGTGACCCCATAGGATGGAGTAGCGCTGCCCTATAGGATTTCCAAGGAGCAGCTGGTGGATTCAAACTGCTGACCTGTTGGTTAGCAGCCATAGCTCTTAACCACTGTACCATAAACAGCAGCTATATGCATAGACTTCACTAGATGGAATACACAGGAATCAAGTTCACTAAATCTATGGAAAGAGATGATAGAGAAGTTCAATATCATCAGTCAGAACAAGTCTAGGGGCCACTGTGGAACAGGCCATCAATTGTGCATATACGAGTTCAAGTTCACACTGAAGAAAATGATAACAAGTCCACAAGAGCCAAATACGATTGTGAATATATCCCACCTAAATTTAGAAACAATCTCAAATATAGATTGGACACATTCATTGAATATTGATGACTAAAACCAGAGGAGTTGTAGGATGACATCAAGGACATCATACATGAAGAAAGCAAAAAGTCATTAAAAAGACAGGAAAGAAAGAAAAGACCAAAATGGATGTCAGAGGAGACTCTGAAATATGTTCTTGAATGGAAAGTAGCTAAAGCGAATGGAAGAAATGAGGAAGAAAAAGAGCTTACCAGAAGACTTCAGAGTGGCATGAGAAGACAAAGTAAAATATTATAATGAATTGTGCAAAGACCTGGAGTTAGAAAACGAAAAGGGAAGAATATGCTTGCATTTCTCAAGCCAAAAGAACTGAAGAAAAAATTCAAGCCTCAAGTTGCAATATTGAAGGATTTTATGGGTAAAATCTCTTGCATGACTGGAAGAGACCTATATTTTTGCCTAATCCAAAGAAAGTGATCCAATTGAATGTGGAAATTATCGAACAATATCACATGCAAGTAAAATTTTGCTGGAGATCATTCAAAAACAGTTGCAGCAGTGCATCAACAGGGACCTGCCAGAAATTCAAGCCGAATTCACATGGATCCTGGCTGAAAGCAGAGAATACCAGAAAGATGTTTACCTGTGTTTTATTGATGATGCAAAGACGTTCAACTGTGTGGATCATAACAAATTATGGATAACATTGTGAAGAATGGGAATTCCAGAACACTTAATTGTGTTCATGAGGAACCTGTACATATATCAAGAGGCAATAGTGTGAACAGAACGAGGAAATACTGCATGGTTTAAAGCCAGGAAAGCTATGCGTCAGGGTTGTATTATTTCACCATGCTTAGGGTTTTGGTTCTTGATTCAGTCTGAATGCTGAGCAACTAATATGAGAAGCTGGACTATATAAAGAATGGGGGATCAGGATTGCAGGAAGACTCATTAACAGGTAGTTAAAACCTGTGTTATGCAGATGACACAACCTTGTTTGCTGAAAGTGAAGAAGACTTGAAGCACTAACTGATGACGATAAAAAGACCACAGCCTTCAGTATGGATTACGCCTCAACATAAAGAAAACAAAAATCCTCATAACTAGACCAATAAACAACATCATGATAAATGTAGAAAATATGGAAATTGTTAAGGATTTCATTTTACTTGGATCCGTAATCAACACCCATGGAAGCAGCAGTCAAGAAATCAAATGAATCATTGCATTGAGCAAATCTGCTGCAAAAGACCTGTTTGCAGTGTTGAAAAGCAAAGATGTCATTTTGAGGACTAAAGTGCGCCTGACCCAAGCCATGGTTTTTTCAATCATCTCATATGCATGTGAAAGCTGGACAATGAATAAGGAAGACCGAAGAAGTGCTGACCCCTTTGAATTGTGGTGTTGGCGAAGAATATTGAATAAACCGTGGACTGCCAAAAGAACGAGAAAATCTGTCTTGGAAGATGTACAGCCAGAATGCTCATTAGAAGCAAGAATGATGAGACTTCATCTCACGTACTTTGGACGTGTTATCAGGAGGGACCAGTCCCTGGAGAAGGACATTATACTTGGTAATGTAGAGGGTCAGGGAAAAAGAGGAAGACCCTCAAGATGGATTGACATAGTGGCTGCAACAATGGGCTCAAACACAGCAAGGATTGTGAGGTGGCACAGAACTGGAAAGGGTTTAGTTCTGTTTTACATAGGGTCACTATGAGTCTGAACTGACTGGACAGCACCTAACAACAACAACAATAACAACCTGAAGTTCTTTTCTCCTCTCCTCAAATTGTATTCCATATTCTTAGGAGATATCATCTAGGAGTGACAGTAGAGCTAAAACCTTAATATGTTTCCTGATTATAGATTGACTTTCTCTAATCTCTCTGCCATGGAGTCCCTGGGTAGTACAAATGGTTAAGTGCTCTAGCTGAAAGGTTGGCAGTTTGGACCTACCCAGAAGTAAGGCCTGGTGATCTGCTTCCAAAATGTCACAGCCTTGAGAACCCTATGGAGCAGTTCTACTCTGCACCCATAGGGTTGCCATGAGTCAGAATTGACTCCATGGCAACTAGCAACAGCAACCTCTTTGCCAAAGGACTTTTATTTTGACCATTGCATTTCGGCTAAACCCCCTGTTGTCAAAAGCCTGCAGTTCATCATCTTACATATACTATCCCCCACTCTTGGCATGAGCCCCTGCCTATTTTCTAAACGATAAATCTCCATAGTTTTTGTCACGAAGCCTTTTAAAATTAGGTCTAGGCTCTTAACTTCGAGACTATGTCTGAGAAATACCAAAGACCAATGTTAACTTAAGAATTAAGAATGTAAGTCAGCAAATAATTATGTAGATAGTTAAAAAGGTAGTCAAAGTCCTAATACTTTTATCGGCAAGTTCTTACCAAACAATATATTTTAAAAGCTATTCCAGAGCAAAGGAAAAATGGAAGGCAGCAGCAGAAGAAGAAACAACCCAAAGAGCCCCATCCATGGCTGTTTTCCTCTAGCTTCTGCTTTGCTGAGTTAATTGCTGAAATAGGAGAGCCTGTGATGTCTCAAGCTCTGTCTCCCTCTGGTGACCACTCTTACGATCTCTGGACTCCTGCACAAGCTGTGGCCATCCCTGTTTTTCTGAGAAGCTACTCTTTCTCTTTGAAGACTTGAATGTGAACTTCATTTGGAGTGACCATGTAACACCTCCAATTAGTAACCACTGCCATGGAGTCAGAGCCCTGATGGCACAGGGAACCCTGGTTGCACAGTGGTTAAGAGCTTGGCTGCTAACCAAAAGGTCAGCAGTTCGAATCCATCAGCCACAGTTCTACTCTGTCCTATAGGGTCGCTATAAGTAGGAATCGACTCGATGGCAACTTTTTTTTTTCCGTGAGTCAGGCTGCCTGGGCTTGAATGGCAGATCTACTACCTATTAACTGTGAAACATGGGGTGGGTTGCTCAAACTCTCTGTGTCTGTTTCCTCATCTCTAAAATGAGAAGGAGAGATACATTTACCTCAGAGGTTGTGAGACAAACCACATCAGCGCTTTGCTCTGTGCCTGTCCTGTCCTGGTTTATGCCCTTGCTGGGGCACCATCACCATCAGAGGGCTCTGGAACTGGCTTAATGAAAACATTCTTATTGTTTGTGAGCACAGCGTTTCCCACAAGCCGGATGAGGAAGATGAGGCATTAGGAATGAACGAATGGAGATGTATCATATTACGAGTCAGTTTCCATGTAGGGATTCACAACTTGTGTTCTAAAACAGATCCCAGAAGGTACAGAAAGCATAAGAAAAACATACAAAAATTTCCCAGATCCTGGTCAGCAGAAAACTTAAAAAATTTCTATCCTAGGGAGATTCTGGAGTTTGACTTCGGGCAAATAATTTGGTTTTTCTGAGCCTCAGTCTCTGCCTCTGTAAAATGGGACTGAGAGTACTGCTCCCTTGAGATTATATAATGAGACCATCCGTATATACTTGTTGCCATTGAGTTAATTCCAACTCAAAGTGACCCTATAGTATAGAGTAGAACTGCCCCATAGGGTTTTCAAGGCTGTAATCTTTACGGATGCAGACTGCTACATCTTTCTTCTGGGGAGCAGCTCGTAGGTTCAAACTACCAACCTTTTGATTAGCAGGCGAGGGCTTAACCAATGTGCCATGAAGGCTCCTTAATCCATATATACCAAAACGAAAAACCAAGCCTCTTGTGGCCGAGTGAATTTCGACTCACAGTGAATCTACAGGACAGAGTAGGAGGACCCCATAGGGTTTCTAAGACTTTAATTTTTACGGAAGCCGACTGCTACATCTTTCTCCCCAGGAGTGGCTGGTGGGTTTGAATAGCCAATCTTTCAGTTAGCAGCTGAGTGCTTAATCAATGTACCCCCAGGGCTCCTTAATCCATATATATATTTAAAAAACAAAGCAAAACCAAAACCAGTTGCCTTCGAGTAGATTCTGACTCATAGAGACCCTACCGGGCAGAACAGAATTGCCCTATAGGGTTTCCAAGGAGCAGACGGTGAATTCAAACTGCCAACCTCTTGGTTAGCAGTCATAGCTCTTATCCACTGTGCCACCAGGGCTCCAATCCATATATAGCACCTAGCCAATGCTTGGCACAGAGGAAATGTAAAAAAAAAGAAACAAAGAAAAAGAAACCAGTTGTTGAGTTGACTGGACTCATGGAGACTCTTAGATGTCAGAGTAGAATGGTGCTCCACAGAGTTTTCAATGGCTGATTTTTCAGAAGTAGATCACCAGGTCTTTAGTCTGAGGCACCTCTGGCGGACTTGGTTAGCTGCTATGTGTGTTACACATGACCAACTCCAATGCAAGCTGAGCTTCTCACTTCAGAGTAGGGCTGTGTCCAGTATCAGGTCAGAAGCTCGTATCACCGTGGAGTAATTTCTGAAGCAATGGGATCAGTAGGAAAGAAGCCCACTTTCCTTAAAACAGTGCTTTTCGAAACTGGCTGAACATTAGAACTGCCTGGGAGTTTTAAAACTGTCAAAGCCTGGGCTCCATCCTTAGAGGTTCTGATGTAACTGACTGCGGTGTGGCTGGCCTTGCGTTGGGACTTTATAAAAGCTCCCCAGATGATTGAAATGTTCAGCCAACGTTGAAACCCATTGCCTTTCAGCACACCCATATGATGTTAGTTTTTTTTTTTTAACTCCTTCATATAAAATCTACACAGATGCAAGCATAAAAGCAATTTAAGAATGCAGTATTTTTTACATCGGAACAGCATGTTAGCAATTAAATGGAGGGAAGCTTTTGAGGACAACCCAGCAGTCTCACTTGGCTAATTTTCCAGTATAGCACAGTGTTTCAGAACATGGACTCTGGAGCCATATGACCTGTGTTGGAATCCCAGCTCTGCCACTTGGTAGCTATGTGACCTTGTCAGGCCACTTAACCTCTTAGGGCCTCAGTTTTCCCATCTGTAAAATGTGAGTGATAATAGCACTCACCTCAGAGTAGTTGAAAATCTTAAATAAATTAGCTAAAAGTCAAAGGCTTAAAATAGTGCCTGGGATGTACTGAGGACCATATTCTGTGTTCATAATATTATTATTTCTAGTCCAGCTCTGAAAAAACATTTTTAGGTCTTAGAGAAAGGGAAGTTTTTTTTTAACCTAAAGTGACTACAATGTAAGAGGCAGTGTAAAAACACAAAAAAACCGAGCAAACAAAAACTAAGAGAGTGATCCTTGGTTTGGCAGAATTCTTATACCTGTGGAACGAGCAGCCTTCCATCAGAGTCAGCGATGGAGGTGTTGGAAGGACGCAATGGCTGAGATCAAGCAAGGAAACAAATATTAGTGTTGGGTTAAGGCTGCCCTCCAAGTGGCAACAGGGGATGTTGCAGGAAAAAAGTGTAGGCAGAGCTGCAGGAGAACACTTTGTGCTTCTGAAGAATGCCCAGCCACTCTAGGTTCCTGGGATAGGAACTAGTGTTTACCGATTTTACTGTAGGGATGACTAAAAATGACTATCTCCTTTGTTAGGTCTTATTGACTATTTTTCCACTCACATGCATCTGGGTAACTAACTGACCAGCTGGTCCCTGAAGCATGAAGCCTATCCAACTTGGAGGCAAGTGATTGCTTCCATTTTAACAGCTTTGGGGACAATTCCTCTATATGAAGTGTATGTACCAGTTCTAAAGAGCAACTGCAGGGCTGGGTTACAGTTACTGAAGCTTTCAAAGGCGAGATAAGATGAAACCCCTAATTGAGACCCCAGGCCCTCTCCATGTCCTAGGACAAACATACAGGCTCTGCGCCTTGTCTCGTTCTGCTCTGGGGTAGGAGGCTAGGTCTCCGCGTACCAGGCTCAGATGGGACAGTTAGATATTTGGTTAGCGGTGTTAGAGTAATCAATTCTAGGGTCCACTTAAGCCATGATTTTACCCATGAAATGTAAAAGTTAATAAATTCCCAAAATAGTTTCAGCCCAGGAAAGAGTCCAGAAAGGAAAAGTATAGCACCATGAGAGAAAAAGCGGTTTCAGGGTCTCTGTTCATGAGGACATCAGTTGAAGCTTTTCTGGAAAAGGTTTTTCAAAAAGTCTCAATGTTTTAAAAATTAATTAACATTTGAGATTCAGCATCCCATGAATTTCACATCTGCCGCTGATTTTCTCACTAATTAGAAAAGCTGTTGGTAGAAGACTTGTTAGGAGTTGTTTGCACAGCACGCATTAAGGCATAATTAGAAGGCAGGGTGGATGCTAGCGAGCAGTGAGGCTGGTCAAACAGTGTTTATAGCAACAGAACAATCTTCCCCCTCACGGTTCTTTGAGCTGATTTCTAGAAGAATTCTGTATGAGTTCAGATGTAAGAATTCTTTGGTAGTTTGGTGGGAGTGTCTTGAAACTACACAATTTTCAGAAGTCTTTTAGCCTTTGAATTCAGTGGCAGAGAGCCTTGCAGCCCCCCAATATCTGTGCTAGCCACAGGGGAACGGGGACCCAGTGTTGTCAGATTTTCTGATTTTTCAAGAGAAGCAGGAACACTGGATTTGTACAGGAATTTCACCAGTTTTTTTTTTTTTTTTTTTGTACTTTAGATGAAGGTTTACAGAACAAACTAGTTTCTCATCAAACAGTTAGTAGACATGTTGTTCTATGACATGGGTTAGCAACCCCATGACATGTCAACACTCTCCCTTCTCACCCCTGGGTTCCCCATTACCAGCTTTCCTGTTTCCTCCTGCCTTCCAGTTCCTCCCCTGGGGCTGGTGCACCCCTTTAGTCTTGTTTTGTTCCATGGGCCTGTTCAATCTTTGGCTGAAGGGCGAACCTCAGGAGTGACCTCATTACTGAGCTGAAAGGGTGCCGGGAGCCATAAATTCACCAATTTTGAAATGTTAGCAAGTAATTCAAAACTTTAAAAAACTGCAAGCCAAGCAAAACAATACAAAACAAAAAAACTTATATTCATTCTGGGAATCCCTAGGTTGTACAAATGGTTAATGTTCTCGGCTGCTAACTGGCAAGTTGATGGTTGAAGTCCACCGAGAGGCACCTGGGAAGAAAGGCTTGGTGATCTACTTCCAAAAAATCATTGAAAAACCCTATGGAGCACAGTTCTCCTCTCACACATGTGGTGTTGCCATGAGTTGGAACTGACTGAATGGCAGCTGTGTTATCTTATTTTATATTCATTCTACATGTGGCTTAGACTGAGTCTGCCTTAGACTGATGACCCCAGAAAGGGTGAACAGAATTTAGAGGTAGGTGATTTGGTGTGAGATGGAAGAGGCATAGAAAACTGCAAGAGGAATGATGAGGTGTGAGTTGGACCACAAAAGTAGATGACGGTATCAGCAATGGTGAGGTGGTTTTGTGTGTGTGTGTGTGTGTGTGGTGTATCTGCATGTGAAGAGAGAGTGGTCAAGAACCATGACAATTCCATTGCTTTGCACCAAAGATAGGCTCTCTGGTGCCCTGTTTATTTAGGTTTTTTTTAACCATTTAAAAATTGGGGGCATATTTTTTAATTATGAAAATATTCTGTTAACATAGTGCTATATTAAATCTGTTTGTCCCTAGAAAGCTGTTCCTGGCTGTTCATGCATGCTACCTCATGACGTAATACATTGGGATAGAGGTAAATACATCCCTGAGGCAAAATGTGAATTTTAAAAATCAGGGACTCTAACATATATCAATTTTTAAATCTAATAGAGTGACGTTCTTCCGAAAGAACGTTGACTCTGAAGACATCTGCAGCTGACCGTTGTCTTAAGAAACTGGAAGTGCCTCATTTCACCATGAGCTTCTATGTGAAGCAAGATTATCTGGATGTTCCAAAGAGAGTTATTAAACACGTTCCTTTTTGTACAACCATGATGTGATGATTCTGTAAGAACATGGACAGTAAAACTTGCAAAAGCCAGAACCTGTGTAAGGTGGAAACATGTCAGAGAAGGAAAATGCAAATATTTTCCACTAATAGAAAGTGGTAGAAAAGTGGTAAGACTGCACCCTGTCAAAGGTGGAAAACTTGTGAGACCAGGAAAAACAAGGCAGTCCCATCGAGTTCCAGGTCTCACAGGTTTAGCTGTATCTTTTTTTTTGTATAAAGTTGTTAAGGAAGGGGAAAAAAAAAAAAAAAGGAAGGGAAGCTGTTTATAAATTTTATAATGGTCACAGTTTACATATTAGAGAAGAGGGATTTACTGTCCTTGGTATATTTTTTATACTCCTTCAGTTTTTAAAACAAAGGTATCTGTGAGTTTTGACAAAAATGTGTAGTGGAAACCAGGTGTAGTCGTTAAGAGCTACAGCTGCTAATCAGAAGGCTGGCGTTGGACTCCACCAGCCGCTCCCTGGAAACCCTATGAGGGCAGTTCTACTCTGCCCTATAGGATCGCTATGAGTCGGAATCAACTCGATGGCAACAAGTTTAGCTTTTTTTGGTTATACAGGTATGTAACATCTGATACCCTGTTTTGATATTAAAAGTCAAATATAAAGTCTCAAACCTGGATCCATTGTTTCATTTTTTTTTTTTTTTGCTTTACTTTTACCCATCCAACGAAATATTTCAGCTCCTATTATGTACCAGGGATTGGGAATACAAAGGAGCAAAGACGTGGTCTGCCATCTTCAAGGAGCTTTCTCTTTCGCAGAGGACTTAGACATCTAAAAGTTACAATGCAATAAGAGAACTGCTATAAGGATCTGTACAGATACCACTCCATTCATTTAACTAATATAATCTGACCACCCATCAGTACGAGGCCAAATGTTGTTAGGAGTGCAACTGTGGACAAGAGAGCCCTGGGCAAGCTCACAGTCCAGCCGAGGAGGCAAACAAGTGAACAATCAGATACTGTAGCAGGGAAATAAGTGCTTTGCTGGGAAGGATGAAGAGCCAACCTACCTCTGGGGCAAGACCTGGGAAAAACCACAATGTAAACCAAGAGCAGGGTAAGCTGTGCCGAGAAAGGCAGGAAAGCTCTTGTTGAATTCCCCGTGGGATTCCTCCAGCACCGTCAATTCTGGAAGGAGTCGAGGAAAACTTCACTAAGGGGTAAAAAGAAGTTTCTTAGACTGATTTATGACTGGTTAATTATGGAGTAAATGTGTGAGAAAGCATTTACATTAAACTGCAATCTAAGAAAACTTCTGGTTTTCATGTTCCAACCAGGCCTAGAAAAATGGCTGTCTTGCCAACAGGGAGTCTGTTCCTACCACTGATCCATGTGGCGGCAGTGCCAGAAAAGCCATTTATTAGTAGGGGGAGGACAGAGAACAGGCTTGGGTGTCTGGTACTGGCTGCCCCGCCTGGCCCTGCTGGCCCAGCTCCAGGTGCTGACAGCCAGAGGCTGGGCCCGTGATGAAACAGACATTGGCAGAGCTCATTCCCAGCCAGCCAGTCATGGGTGCTGAGATAAGCCAGCCTAATGGGCTGCTTTGGTTACTCTATCAATCTTATCAATCTCGAGGCAGGCAGACGATAGTCTGAAGGCAGCCAGAGCTAAAGGCTCCCTGGACTGGAATGCTTGGTTTTGTCTAGATCCGTTGGTGGGTCTTCTGTATCCTCTGCCATGCTGGGCGGTGTTCATCAGCTGACAAAAGAGACAGTTAATTTAAATGATGGAAATTTATTGGCTTAATTTCTGCTCCCTGTTCCCTCCCTAACCCTCCATGACAAATTAATGGAAATCTCCACCTCCAGCCCATGGCTTGCTTTCAGTCCTCCTTTGCCCCCCGCTGCACATTCACAGCCTCATTTACATTTCCATCTATATCTAGATGCTGGATCAAAGTCAGCCTTAGAGTCTGGTAGACTGGGGGTTCTCAACCTCTACACTATTGATATTTGGGGCTGATTAACTGTGTCCTGTGCATTGTAGGATGTTTAGCAGCATCCCTAACCTCTACCCACTAGATGCTAGTAGTTTTAATAACCAAGAATGTATCCAGACAAGGGCTTTGAGCCTGTTCGAACCAGTTCAGTCATGGACAATGAAGCGAAATTGGAATAGACCCAAATTTTTAAAATTTGGGCAAAGCAGAACGACAACCAGAACAAGAAGAATTGTAGGTCGGAGCCTTAGATTAGGAGAACGAGAAGAGGCATAGAGAGCCCTTTTAGGAGCCTGCTGTGGGAAATTAGATTATTGCCAGGACTGTGGAGAGTAACACAGATTCCAAGTGGTGCAGTTGGCCACCATCTTTGAGCAGGGCATCATTGTTTCTGACTGTGCCAGTTGAGAGATTTGGTTGTTATGCCCTTGTTTTCTAAGTGGGAGATTAAGTTTCTAGCAGGGTGTCATTCAACCTGTAATTTTTCCTATTCCGGTTATTGTCCCCGTTCACTCATATTTTATAAATTCAGGTCCGTTCCAGTTTTGCTTTGTAAGCCATGACTGATCCAGGAAGAACAGGTTAGAAGCCCTGATTCAGATATTGTCAAATGTCTTCTAGGGGACAAAATTGCATCTAGTTGAGAAACACTGAGATAGACCTAGGTGTTAATCCTGGTTTTGCCACTTATTGGATCTGTGTCCTTGTTTAAGTTACTCAGCCTCTCTGAGTCTCAATTACCTTGTCTGTAAAATATCTTCCTTTTAGGGAAACCTCAGTGAGATGAACTGACACAGTAGTCAGGACAACGGATTCAAATAGATCAATGATCATGAAGATGGCACAGGGTTGGGCAACATTTTGTTCTGTTATACATAAGGTGGCTATGAGTCGGATCCCACTTGTCAGCAACTAACAACAACGTGGTTGTTATAAGAATTAGAAAAATGCCAAGTTGGTTAATTCCTGCCATGTGGCATACCTTCAAAGGGCAGCTATTATTACCATTGGTTACTTTGGAAATTGTCCTGGATAATGCTTTTTTTTTTTTTCCTCCCCTTCTGTAATTCCAGATTTCTGGTGACTGAACAGCTCAAGAAGAATTGTGGAACTGACAAAAATTTCCTTGGCTCTGTTGCTGGCCTTGTAAGGAAGTTTGGCTTGGATTGCCTCACCTAAAAGCATAGTTTGGGGTCTTTCTTTGGGAAAGCTGCTGTTTTCAACATTCCTGCAGAATGGGATCAGCATCCCCATGAGTATGAAGAGACTTCTACCTTGTTACTGCCGGCTCAGGGTTTGAACTGACTCCTCCACTTTCCATTACGAGCTTGTACCTCACTGATGGTTTCTGAAGGCAAGATTTGAATTCCCTAGGCTTTGGGGTTCAGCACTTAGAATAGATCCAAATTGATTTAGTAGAGGAGCTTTTAAATGATTTGAAAAGAGGGAGCTATTTCTTGGGATAAGTTGTAATTTTGAGAAAATGCTCTATTAAGGTTGCCTATCAGGGTTAAAGAATGTCCCTCCTCTACCTCTACCACACATCCTCTTCTCTCTTTCTCATTATGAAAATATACACAACTTTATAGAATTACATTGAAAACTGTTTTCAATAAACTAATGTTCTTCTCTTGGCTGATTTATAAGAATAGAGAAGGGAAAAGGGTATAGAAAGAGGAGACACATTTTTCAGTTTATCAAAACTAGGAAGCAACAAAGGTGCTCTGGTGGCATAGTGGTTAAGTGCTTGGCTGCTAACTGAGAGGTGGGTGGTTTGAACCCATCAGTGGCTCCACAGGAGAAAGATGTGGCAATCTACTCCTGTAAAGATTACAGCCTTGGAAACCCTCTGGGGCAGTTCTACTCTGTCCTATAGGGTCACTATGAATCAGAATCAACACAACAGCAATGGATTTATGAAGTAACAAGTCTTCCTTCCTGCCCCCCTCCCTCCTTTCCTCCCTCCCCCCCTTTCTTCCTTCCTAGATATAAAAACCCTTCTTTTTGTTCTAGGATCTGCTATGCATGATGATAATTACAGAGCGAGGACATAATTATTGAACTGAACAAGAATAGCAAAATTAATTTTCATTTATACTGGAGTGAGTTACATGTTAAATATAAGTTACATTTTAATTATATGCAAATTTTGGTCAAAATTTTACTCCTTTGGAAGAATAAGAGTGTTAGGTACCTAGGATCTAAAGAAGTGTAAGACAATCTCTACACTTAAGAGAAAGAGAATATGATTGGGAGAGAATAGAATATAGAGTTGTAAAGATTAAACTAGGAAACAGACTGAAAAGAGAATAAAACAGTGACTCACATAGAATAAGCACTCAATACCTGTAGAAGAAGAAAGAGGAGGAAAAGAAGGGAGGGAGGAAGGGAGGGAGGAAAGAAGGGAGGAAGATAGGAAGAAAGAAAGAATCCCATAGGATAGCACATTAATAAGTAACAAATGAGAGACACAGACAATTCTTTAGGAGTTTACAGAGGATTCCAGGCCTGGGTTAGTCAGAAAACTTGAGGTACACATGGACAGACCGGAAACACCAAGTACTTGAGTAGAAACAGTCCTCAGTTTAGTCAATAATTTAAATATTTCTAAGAGAGAAACGCTTATCAGGCAATATTCTATTAAACATGAATTGTTTTAAATTGCTAAAATTCTCTTCTGAGCTTCTCCAACTACAAAGATAATAAAACATAGATAATAAAACCATTACCTCTTCGTCTCCTAAACCATGTACTTTTAGAATATGTGAGATTTGTCTGATGGAGAGAAAAGGGCACATCTAGGGAAGGGGCACAGATGTCTTCCCTAAAGGCAACAGGAAAGAGCCAGAGATATACCCTCAAACACCATTATTGTTTTTGTTGCTAGGTGCCTTCGAGCCATAGCAACCCTACATAAAACAAAATGAAATACTACCCAGTCCTGTGCCATGTCCATAATCATTGTTATGCTTGAGTCCATTGTTGCAGCTACTGTGTCAATCCATCTCGTTGACGGTTTTCCTCTTTTTCGCTGACCCTCTACTTTACCAAGTATGATATCCTTCTCCAGGGACTGATTTCTCCTGACAACATGTCCAAAGTATGTAAGACATAGTCTCGCTGTCCCTGCTTCTAAGGAGCATTCTGTTTATACTTCTTCCAAGACAGATTTGTTCATTCTTCTGGCAGTCTATAGTATATTCAATATTCTTCTCCAATACAACAATTCAAAGGCGCCAATTCTTCTTCAGTCTTTCTTATTCCTTGTGCAGCTTTCACATGCATATAATGTGATTGAAAACACCATGCCTTGGGCCAGGTACAGCTTAGCCTTCAAGGTGACATCTTTGCTTTTCAACACTTTAAGAGGTCCTTCGCAGTGGATTTGCCCAATGCAGTGCATCTTTTGATTTTTTGACTGCTGTTTCCACGGGTGTTAATTGTGGATCCAAGTAAAATGAAATCCTTGACAACTTCAATCTTTTCTTCATTTACCATGATGTTGCTTATTGGTCCAGGTGTGAGGATTTTTGTTTTCTTTATGTTGAGGTGCAATCCATACTCAAGGCTGTGGTCTTTGATTTCATCAGTAAGTGCTTCAAGTCCTCTTCTGTTTCAAAAAGCAAGGTCGTTTCATCTGTATAACACAGGCTATTAATGAGCCTTCCACCAATCCTGATGCTCCCTTCTTCTTTATATAGTCCAGCTTCTTGGATTATTTGCTCAGAATACAGACTGAATAGGTGTGGTGAAAGGTTACAACCGTGATCCACACCATTCCTGGCTTTAATCCACACGGTATCCCCTTGTTCCGTCCGAACAACTGCCTCTTGCTCTATGTACAGGTTCCTCATGAGCACAAGTGTTCTGGAATTCCCATTCTTAACAATATTATCCATAATTTGTTGTGATCCACACAGTCGAATGCCTTTGCATTGTCAATAAAACACACATAAACATCTTTCTGGTATTCTCTGCTTTCAGCCAAGATCCATCTGACATCAGCAATAATATCCCTGGTTCCACGTCCTCTTCTGAATCTGGCCTGAATTTCTGACAGTTCCCTGTCAATATACTGCTGCAGCCAGTTTTGAATGATCTTCAGTAAAATTTTACTTGCATGTGATATTAATGATATTGTTTGATAATTTCTGGATTCAGTTGGATCACCTTTCTTGGGAATAGGTGTAAATAAGGATCTCTTCCAGTCGGTTGGCCAGGTAGCTGTCTTCCAAATTTCTTGGCATAGATTAGTGAGCACTTCCAGCACTGCATGCATTTGTTGGAACATCTCAATTGATATTCCATCAATTCCTGGAGCCTTGTTTTTCGCCAATGCCTTCAGTGCACCTTGGACTTCTTCCTTCACTGCCATGGATTCCTGATCATATGCTACCTTTTGAAGTGGTTGAATGTCAACCAATTCTTTTTGATATAATGACTGTGTATTCCATCCATCTTCCTTATTTCCATAATCTTCCTTATTTACTGCTTTAAGCTGGTGATTATGAATCTCTCTTAACATGTGGTTGTCAATTCTTTAAGTCACTACCTGCCATGTAAATAGTAAATCTTCATGTTGTTCCTAAGTTTATCTCTTTTGGACTCTTGGATTCATATCTGAATTCTGAAATAGTCCTTTTCCCATACTAGGAAAAACATCTCCAATTCTAAGTCTTTCATTTTCATTTCATTAGCTAGTGTTATTGGTTCTTGCCCAAATATGAATTTGGGATCACCTGGGATTAAGTCTTCCCTTCTATTTGGGGCAAGAGCTCCCTCTAGATCTCTCTAGATTTTTGCACATTGAAGAAACTGGTCTGGTCTGAACTCAGAAATATGAGGTGCTGTGCAAAGTGAACAACTTTGTGTCCCTTCAAACTGTTATTTTTTGTATATTTGTTTAACATTTATTTAGTAGAGATGAGAAGAAATTTATTTTTTATTAATAAAAGGTACGTATCTTATTTTTAGCTTTTTTATAACTTTATGTTACTAATTCTTTTTTTTTATTGTGATTTAGGTGAAATTCTACAGAGTAAAAATAGTTTCTCATTCAACAATTTATACACAAATTGTTTTGTGACATTGGTTGCAACCCCTATAATGCGTCAACACTTTTCCACAACCCAATTCCCTGTTTACAAAAAAAAAATTACATCTGTCCATTATTCCTGTCCCTTCTTGCCCTCTCATTATTGCTTTTGGGCAGATGTTACCCTTTTAGTCTCTTACACATGATTGAACTAAGAAGCACGTTCCTCACGTGTGTTATTGTTTGTTTTATAGACCTGTCTAATCTTTGACTGAAGGGTGAGCTTCTGGAGGGGCTTCAGTTTGAGTTAAAAGGGTGTCCAAGGGCTATAGTCTTGGGGATTCGTCCAGTCTATATACCTCTTTCTTAATGCTCAAAATGAAAACTTTATTACATGTAAAGTATATAAACTACTTTTTTCTTTTTTTTTTAACTTATTAGTAACTGTCTTGGAATTGTCCTTTTCAGGATTATTTTCTTGGAAACATTAAGATATCTAAACTTTAAATAATAAAATAATTACTCGTTACCAATAAATAACACTCTGCCTTGCTTTTTTTTATTTCAGAAAACTCTTAGCTGGCTGGTTTTAAGATTGGTGCAGTAGTACTGGGCAGATAACCCTCTGCGAGAAGCGATTTTTATAGTTCCACCCAAGGAAGTGTCTCCTTTGTCGAAAGCAGAACCTATTTACATTTTACCAGTGTGATCTGTATCTTGGATAGAAACCTGAGTTAACATGTGCCATGTTTCTGAATTTATCTGTCTTGGAAGAAGTACAACCAGAATACTCCTTAGAAGCAAGGATGGGGAGACTGCATCTTACATACTTTGGACATGTTGCTAGGAGGGGTCAGTCCCTGGAGAAGGACATCATGGTTGGCAAAGTACAGGGTCAGCAGAAAAGAGGAAGACCCTCAGTGAGGTGGATTGCCACAGTGGCTGCAACAATGAGCTCAAGCATAACAACGATTGAGAGGATGGTGCAGCACCAGGCAGTGTTTTGTTCTGTTGTGCATATATGGTCACTATGAGTCAGAACCGACTTGATGGCACCTAACGACAACAACAACAACGTGTTTCTAAATTACTCTGTCTGGCTGGCCTGCCACTGAACCCAACTGTGGATGACAGGCCTGGGCACTGGCCTTCTCTGGCATTTCCTTGAGGTCTTGCTCGGTGGGAATTGCTCATAAGCGACTGTCTTTCCAGAGTCTTCTTTTTACAGATCTATAAAAATATGATCGACTATACATTTAATAGAAAGACATATTTAGGAAAAGAATTAGGACACTTTCCATGGTTTTAAAAGTTCCAGTTAAGTCCCTCAATGTGTGTCTTTTCCTTTCAAATTTTATAAGTCATCCCCATTCCTTTGGGGGATTATTTGTCCTTCTTTCAACCTGCTCTTACTTTGTGGCCTACTTTGTAATATATGGCAACCAGGACTATAATATATTATAAGGGTGAACTTTGACTTCAGAAGTGATGTGATTTTAAGTTACCTTAAAAAGGCTCCATGGAGTGCAACGGGGGTGGGACAAATTATAACTCTCACCTTAGAAAATTACTTAAGCTGTTTCTACCCGCCTGTCAAGGCCCTATTTCTGTACTCGATTTGGCCTCTGCTTATCTTATATGTATCTCTGACCTTGCCTCTTCTCACTCCACCTTACCACTCTACACTAACTACAGTAGGTTTCTTATTGTTCCTTAAATATGCCAGGCTCTTTCCCATCTCAGGGCTTGCACATTTGCTTTTCTCTTTGTCTGGAAGGTCATTCCCCAGATTTTCACCTGGCTCACTCTCTCACTTCATTTAGATGTCTATTCTGGTATCACTTCTTGAGAGAACTTTTTCTGACCACTCCATTTAAACAAGTCACCAGCCTTGCTATCATTCTCTAACTCCTTGTTTTTTTTTCTTTGAGCATATCACTAGCTGGGATTGTAATATTTATGCATGTGTGTATTTATTTACTAGTGCGATATCACTAGGGAGCCCTATTGGTGCAGTGGTTAAGTGTTTGGCTGCTAACCAAAAGATAATCAGTTCAAATCCACCTTGGAAACTCTATAGGGATGCTATGAGTCAGAATCAACTTGACAGCAACAGGTTTGGTTTGGTTTTATGGCTAGAGTCAAAAAAGGATAAATTAAGCAACAATGTAAGAAATTATTATTTACATAGCAGGCAATGACTTAAAGAGTTTACAATCCCACTCTGAGAGAAATTAATGGGCACCAGTTTAGAGTGAGTAAATGAGAGAGACTATGGTGTTTGAGGGCATCTCTTTCTGGTTCCTGCTTTACAAAAGAGGCTTAACGACATATGTTTTTTGCATAAATGGTTAAATGCCTCAAATTCAGAAATGGGACTAGACAATGTCTTCTCTAGTTTCAAAATTTTATGAGTCTATAAAACCTTGCTTGCTGAAAGCAAAGAGGACTTGAAACATTTACTGATGAGTATCTCCTCAACTGTTATCTAGTAGTTCAATTGATTTAAAACACTTACAATGAGGGATGAATGAGGCCTAAAGAACATTTGCAGTTTTAAAAAATGATCAAATGTCTTTCTTGATCTTCTAGAGCCTGGAATTCATGGAATTAAGATTGCACACACACACACACACACACACATCAGATCCCTGTTGGGGGTCAGTAAACAAAAATTTGCTTTGGGAGAAATCAGAAGTGAGCAGTCGTGGCCCTCACGCTACGAATCTCTTGTACATCCTAATATTCATGGCTTTGGGAGTAAAAATCTCTGATATTTTTCTAATCAGACTGAACTAGTAAATAATGTCTTTTAGAGAAAGGCATTTCCTAATGCTGCAATTTTTATGGTTTTGTGGCAGAGACTATAGGAAAACTTACTGTGATTTAACAAAACAGTTAAATAGTAAGGACCCCATAGGGTCATCTTGACAAGGAGCCATAACAGAGACCCTCATTCTTGCTTTGCCATTAAAAGGAATTTATCCTTCATCCTGGGCCTCAAGGGCAAGTCTGAGTTCCCACTTCCCTGACGAGCAGTGGCGATGAGTAGGACTGGTTCCTGGACATATGTAACCTTCCTTGGAGATTCTTGCCATTACTGAGAAAAGATGACCCTGGAAAAAGATTGGACTTTCTGTTAATTACCTCACAGCCCTCACAGTTGGTGTATACATGATAACAGTGACATCGTCTGCACCACAACTGCTTATGTTTGAAAAAAGCAGTTATTAAAAAAGTGGGGCCAGTGTGCAACGGCAGCCCCAGGCCCAAGGGGGAGTTAAGTTCCAGTGCAGAACTTTGTGGTAGTGACTCAAAATCCAATGAGGTTGGGATGTGAGCAATGAGTCCAGGACAGAGCAGTGTGCCTTTTTCTCGGATTTAAAGCAGAACTACTCATTGCTAATACATAACAATGCAATTTATTTTCATTGACTTTATATACCGAGACCTTGCAAAACTAACTTACTAGTTCTAGTACCTTGTTTTGTAGATTCCCTAGCAGTTTCTATGTAAATAATTGTGCCGTCTGGAGTAAAGACAATCTTACTACTTTCTTTTCCAACCTGCAAGACTTTATTGTTTTCCCATGTATTATTACACTGACTAGAACTTCCACTACAATTTGAATTAAAGTGGTTAGAGTAGACATCTATGATTTCAGCTGTAGGTCTTTCTTAGATGCCCTTTATATGTTAATTTTGTTTCCTTTTTTCTTGGTTAGCTAAAAGTTTTTAATCATAAATGGGTATTAAACCCCCCTCATAACTGGTAGGATATACGGTTGCCCACCAATATTTTCTGCCTGTCATATTTCTTGGGAAGATGTTTTCCCATTTTTAGTGTGTGCCGCTATAAGGTGGGAAAAAACTAATGAGGTGGGGGCCTGTTTAAATGCCTGAAACTGAAGAAACGGGAGTTGGAGCCTCATTACTGTGTTGATGGGGTTGTTGCATTCCTGGAGGTGTGATTTTGCAGAACTTTTGTCTCTTTTGCCTTTTTGAGGGGGGAAATAAGCCTTGTAAATGTATCTCCTGGTTCCTGTGTGCTCACGAGAATGCACTTCTCATGAAAATAAGCTGTTCTTAGGCACCTTTCATTCTTAGCTGCCATTCATTGCATTCAGGAGTTGTGGCATCCCTGCTTAGCTGTAAGTTGTTGTCTCGGAGTCTTCCAGGACTGCTCTTTGTGCTTCTAAGCTATAAGTAATACTTTTGCAATAAGGAAGAATGCATTGTAGAGGTAATTTTCCTGAGACACAAATTCATTTGGTTTTATTTATTTAGGCAGGACGTCTGAATTAGGCAATTTACTCCTCTTGTGTATTCTCATGTTTGTTTGAAGGTATGCTATAGGAATTATCCTCATTTTGCAAAACCAACAGTTATTTTTTTTCTGGAATATCCCTCTGTTTTAGAAATAGTGAAGAGATTTAGAAACCCCAATAAAATTCTAGATTGCTTCTTTTCTCTACCCAAATTGAGACAGCCTTGAAGGAGGGGGGGTGATGAGGATGACTTCTAGGAGCTTACCAGTCTTGTAGACTCTGCAGCACATGCCGAAGGTAGGCACAACAACCCTGACTTGGTAGTGGAGAATGAGGAAGCAGTTGATGTGGCAGAGGGAAGGGATAAAGAGGATGATGACCATGATGAAGGGAAATGGTGTGAGGATGTCTCCTAGGTTGAATATTTAGCTGGCTTACTTCCTCAACATGTCCAAATTTACCCCTGACCCATAGGAACAGAGAAGTAGACTATTTTTTTCTGTATTTACAAAACAGAATTTGGAAACCATAAAGGACAAAATGAATCCTTATACAACCCAGGAGTGCTCCGCATAATCTAGAGGGCAGGATATTAGAAGGATATCCAGAGGTGCTCTCTCAAACGGTGGCACTGATTGCTGTATTGTCTCACTGACTTTACCATTGTAAACCGTTTTACATTGTGGAACTGTTACCACGGGGCCAGACGTGACCCACTATCCTGCAGGCTCACTCTCAGTAGGCAGTTTTCAGTATGCTGGAGAAAGAAGAGGAGAGGAAGACCCTCATTTCTGATGATGTTCAAGCCAGGAACGAGGCGGGTATCAGAGGAGGTATGGCTCCAAAATGATGGGAAGCATTTTCCTGTCAATAGAGCTAGAAGGCAACACAGAGAATGCAGCACTAAGAAGAAGAAGAAGGAGACTAGAACAAAATTTACATGCAGGCAGTGCCAGGTGCTTTTATGTATTACCTCATGTTTTGAAGAGTTCATGAAAAAAAATTTTTAAAGCAAAGAAGAAGCAGGCTAGAATAGAATTTATGCACAGGCGTTGCCAGGTACCTTTATGCATTACCCTATGTTTTAAAATTTTTTATGAAATAAAATAAAAAAAATAAGATAAGCTATTTTATCCTAGCCTCATATCACCAATAGTTCTTACCTCCAGTGTCTGCTGGGGCATATATGTCCCACATAATGTGAATCAAAATCCATATCTCATAACAAAAATTTGGAAAGGATCCTTGAATAAGCATGCTTTTCATTAGTGAAAGCACACAATAGCAATAAAAAATTAAAAGAAAAAATAATTCAGTCTTGAAAATGTTTAAGTTCTGTCAAATGCTTCCGTCTATTAATGTATTATTATAATATACTAATATTATCATAAGATTTTTCTATTGTTTTGTGTAGTGCCTTTGACTGACTGATTTATACAAGTAAATCAGCATTACGTTCCTGAAGTTAACTCGCCTTGGTCATGATGCATTATCCTTTTTAAATATTGCTAGATTTAATTAGCAAAAATTTTGTTAAAGATTTTTGGTTTCTATGTTCACAAGGAATATTTCTTTGTAGTTTTCTTTTAATACATCTGCTGGTTTTAATATCAGGGTAATAAAATGAGCTAGGAAATATTCCTACTCCAATTTTCTGGAAAATTGGTATACGATTGATATTATTTCTCCCTTTGAATGTTTGATAGAGTTCACCAGTAAAGTATCTGGATCTGAGATTTTCTTGGAGGGAATTTTTTTTTCAGAATTTTTTTTGCTTTGTTTTTCTTGAGAATATATACAGCAAAACATACACCAGTTCAACTGTTTGTACACGTACAAGTCAGTGACATTGATTCCATTCTTTGAGCTGCGCAATCATTCTCACCCTCTTTTTCTGAGTTGTCCCTCCCCTATTACCGTAGACTCACTGCCCTCAAGACTCTTATCTAATCTTTTCAGTTGCTGTTGTCAATTTGATCCCATACTGATAGTTCTTAAAAGAGCATAATGCTCAAGGCAGGCACTTTTTACTAGTTAAGCTAAACTATTGTTTGGTTTTAAGAAGACTTCAGGGGATATTTTTAGTTTCAGTTTTAAAGATTATCTCAGGGCAATAGTTTCAGACGTTCATCCAGCCCCCTTGACTTCAGAAAGTCTGCAGTCCATGAGAATTTGAATATCTGTTCTTCATTTTCTCCCTTTTGATCCAGATTTTTGTATAGAATCTTTGGTCAAAATGTTCAGTGATGGTAGCCAGGCACCATCCAGTTCTGGTCTCATAGTAAAGGAGGCAGTTGTTTATGGAGGCAATTAGCCACACATTCCATATTTGAGGGGAGATTTTTAAATTATAAATTTAATTTCTGTATTAGATATAGGTCTTTTTTATGTATACAGGACTATTCTGATTTTCTATTTCTTCTGTGTCAATTTATATTTTTGGGGGAATTTGTTCATTTAAGTTGTCAAATTTATTGTCATAGAATTGTTTATAGTATTATATTATTATCTTTTTTAATGCCTGTAAGGTTTAAAGTGGTAATGCTCTTTCATTTCTGATATTGATGATTTATGTCATTGCTTTTTTTTCTTTATCAGTCTGGGATTTGCCAAGTTAATAGAACTTTTGAAAGAAACAGCTTTTATTTTCATTGATTATTCCTCTTTTTTGTGTTTTATTTTTCTTTGATTTTTGTTGTTTTTATTATTTCCTTAATTTTATTTCTTGTTGCTGTTAGGTATCGTCGAGTGGGTTCTGACTTAAAGCAACCCTATGCACAACAGAATGAAGCACTATCGGGTCCTGAGCCATCCTTACAATCGTTGTTATGCTTGAGCTCATTGTTGCAGCCACTGTGTCAATCCATCTCGTTGAGGGTGTTCCTCTTTTTTGCTGAACCTGTACTTTGCCGAGCATGATGTCTTTCTCCAGGGACTGATCCCTCCTGACAACACGTCAAAGTATGTAAGATGCAGTCTCGCCACTCTTGCTTCTAAGCAGCATTCTGGTTGTACTTCTTCTAAGACAGATTTGTTTGTTTTCGCAGTCCATGGTATATTCAGTATTCTTCGCCAACACCACAATTCAAGCCTTCAATTCTTCTTCTGTCTTCCTTATTCAGTGCTTAGCTTTCACATGCATATGATGCGATTGAAAATACCATGGCTTGGGTCAAGTGTACCTTAGTCTTCAAGGTGACATTTTTGTTCTTCAACACTTTAAAGAGGTCCTTTGCAGCAGATTTGCCCAATGCAATGCATCTTTTGATTTCTTGACTGCTGCTTCCATGGCTTTGATTGTGGATCCAAGTAAAATGAAATCCTTGACAACTTCAGTCTTTTCTCCATTTATCATGATGTTGCTCATTGGTCCAGTTGTCAGGATTTTTGTTTTCTTTATGTTGATGTGCAATTCATACTGAAGGCTGTGGTCTTTGATCTTCATCAGTAAGTGCTTCAAGTCCTCTTCACTTTCAGCAAGCAAGGTTGTGTCATCTGCATAATGCAGGTTGTTAATGAGTCTTCCTCCAATCCTGATGCCCCATTCTTCTTCATATAATTTTACTTCTTTTGGGTTTAATTTGCTCTTCTTTTTATGTTTCTTAATGTGGGAATTTATATCATTGACTTAAAAGTTTTCTTATTTTCTAGTACAAGCATCAAAAGCTAAAAATTTCTCATGTAGCACTGCTTTACCTGCATCTTGATATATTGTGCTTTCACTATCATTTCAAAACATTTTCTAATTTCCTTTGTAATGTCTTCTTTGACCTAAAGATATACATACAAAAGTACAAGCATATAATAAAATGAAATCATATTTTATATGCATTTGTAACCTGGTTTTTTTTGCTTAAGAATATCATGAACATCTTTCCATTAAATTATTTTTTATAGCATCAATTTTAATGAGTTCATAATTTCGTACATCTACACTATTAAGCCAAGTTCCTATTACTGGACAAATGGTTTCTTTTCAATTTTTCACGGTTAAAAACAAATTTTCATGATGAATATCTTTGCATATGAAACTTTCTGCAACTAAAATTTTTCAAGTATAATTTTCTATAAGTAGAATTTTTAGGTCAAGGGCATCCTCCTTCATAGTAGTTTCCCATTTCCATATTGACTTCTTCTTAAGCCTGAACCTGCAGTTTTCACATGGCTGATTGAATTCATTTCCTCGACAAAATTGTCACTTGTTTGATTTCCTCTAAAACTTACTTTTTGGTCAATGCTTTTTGCAGAAGAATCTTTCCACTGAATATTCATATTGAATCAAGCAAAACTACCAAATTTTGGTATATTAGATGTGTTGCTTCTTGAAAATTAATTGCTTTTTTTCAGGGGATAGCGTATATAACATATGGATTGTCAGAGTCTTAAAAACTGAGAATCCTGCAACACTGACCAGCATTCCTACATGCTAAGAATTAGTGAGAATGGAGTAGTTACTACCTCTTTAGATAGGTCATGCCCTTTCTATTTTGCCATAGTTCTCACCAAGCCACTGACACTTGATTAGGATACAGCCTGACTCTTGCAGGCATTTGGTTTGGTAGGCTAGACCCTATTAGAAGTCTAAAGGTGTCATGTATAGGCAATCTCTGATTTACCATTCTAAATCATGTGACAATAGTTTGGAATGGTCTCATATGTGGGGATAAAAATTTCTCAGTGTCCATGACAGGCATTCTGTTATGGCTCCTTCCTCTTCCTTCTTGATAAATTCTAGGCTTCCATCTGGTATTCTGTCAGAGTGACACCTCCAAAAGGAAACTTCAGTCTTTTAAGATACAGAACAGGAATCTCCTTCTCTGTGCTTTAATAAACATGAGGTTTTCTAGGCAAACATTATCTCTAGAACTATGCAAGCATCATATATCTGTATACTGTCTCTCAGATATTTCAAGCCTCAGTTTTAAGGGCACATTGAGTAGTTTTTACATCATGACACAGGTAAACATGTAAGCTGGGATCAAATTATGAATGTGGGATGTCCCTCTCTTCCTCTATAGTACCCAGGCAAAGAGAATCCTTTAACTGCCTAGAACAATTTCCTGACTCTTTTTCTTCCCATAAAAATGAGCTCTTTTCTGCTAGAAGAGATAAGGTCGATCTACATAATAAAATGATACAGAAAAGAGAGAGTGAGGAAAGGCAGAGAAAAAAAGAATGACATGTTGAGATAAGTTACAGGAACTGTGAATTAAAATGCTCTGGGTTGGCTGGAAGTGTAAGGGGGAAGTGTAGCAGAGAAAAGGAAGCTTTAATAAATACTGTTATGGTCTTTGTATTATTTTTATGGTCTTTAAGAAACATAAGTGAAGGATTTGAACTATTTTGAAATTACTTTTACCTGCAGGAAACTGTTGCTTTGACTGAAATCTTGTTCTAAGCCTGAACCATGTCTGCCCCAACATTATAAATGTTACACAGGCTTACAAATAGGTTTTCCTTGTTCATGTCTTTCTTATGTTGTGCTATTATGCTTATATTCATTTGTTGTTCATGAGATAGAAGTACTGAACACCTGTTTAAACAGATTTAAAATTGTTCCTTCTGGCCTAAGGTTTTGGTGTGTACCCTCTTGAAAAAAAATTCAAGACCTGGACAATTGAGACATATATTTGTGTTCTTCTTTTCTGTTTACATTTCTCATTCTATGCCTCTTCTGAGGTGGGGAGGCCACGTTAAAGGTCATACTGCTTCTAACTCTAGGATTTAATTTCTTAAACACACCCCAGGTCAACTAGAGTGCTAGAGTTTATTACTTTTCAAAAACCAAACCCCTGCCAAGTGAAAGGAGAGAAGAGGATGTTTAGATGAAAGTGCTTGATGTTCAAATTCTGCAGTTTGTTGACATTTTATTCCTCAATGCAATTGCTCCTACCCCTTCAGGGCATTTTGCTTAATGGTTTCCCAAGAACACTATGATGAGGCTTTAAACCAAGCCCCAGGTTTTAGCAACAACACTCTTATTCCAGTTTATATGAGCCACATGCTCAAAACCTTGCATAAATCTGAAGTTTTTCCCATAAACATTTTTCTGTTCAACCCAGAAAATATGGCAAGCTGTGTGTTAACAAGCCATACTAGATAGCCAGCCACACACTAATATGGAATTAACCAAGTAATTCCAATGTTATAGATCTTTGTGGGGAAGGAGGGGAGAAGTATAATGAAACTAGATTTTAGAAGTATAATGAAACTATACTAAATTCACTCAATAATACCTGATACTAGTCACTTCATAGTTCTGGTTGTTGGGTATGAATTTGTCTTTAAGAACTGACTGTCTTGGTATGATGCCTTTAAACATCGAATTGTTACAAATATACCAACAAAATGATGTATAACCCCAAGAAGTTTGCCCTTAATGATTATTTATTTCATGGGTTAAAGGGAATATGAGCAATTTATTAGATTTAAAGTGGTTTTCACTTTATTGAACCACATACAAACCAATAAAACATGGCTTTACAAGAGGATACATTTTAGTACATTTATGGTTAAAAAATGAAGTGCCAATTCTTACACTGGAAGAGCTCTAAAATCTCTCCCTTACTATTCTCTGCTCCCAGAACTCTTTTCCCCTCTTTATATATTTGCACTGAATTGTGTAGTTGTCATGGTCAAGTGAGTCAGCCCAAATAGGAGCATTTCTGGGAAAGTAAGCCCACACAATTAGGCCTGGAGGACAAAATGCCTAGCCTTAACGGTTGCACCGATCCAAGAAAAGTTACTGAGAGGGATGGTGGAATCTCCTTCTCTGGAGGTTTAAGAAACAAAGCACAGGCTTTCATTTGCCTGGAACTGCATGCACGTGTGACTTCCAGAAAGGATCGGGAAGCAGGGTCTCAGGCCTCTGCCCACCATACCATGATTTTCTTTCCCATGTGTTTATTACTAAAAAGCAGAAGAAAGGGCTCTCTTGACCTTACAATAAAATAAGAAGATATAATCGCAAACAGAGCTGGTAGAGTCACTTCATTACTCATGATTTCTAGCCGTGTGATCTTCCAAGAACAGATATCAGCCAGATCTGCAACGTTTAGGAGACTATGGGGGTCTGAACTTGTGTTTAGGAAAATGTTAACACTTATTTGAAACTTCATCTGACAGACATGCTGCAATACTCATTGCATGACAGGAAATTTTCAGCCCTGGTTTTTAATTTTCTTTTCTTTTGTGGGCTTGGGGATGAACCTCAGTGTTGTTTTAACTTAGTTCCCTCCAGGCAAGGAGATTTACTTAATTGGGTAGCCAATCAAGAAACCCAGTCAGTGAACATTTGGTATACTGCAGGCCGTGTGCTCCTCATGGTTGTGGTGTGTCTGGAAAACAAAAGGGGCAGAGAGGAAGCTCAGTCTTTTAAACGTGTCTAGATGGAATCTTTTTTTTTTTTTAGATGGAGTCTGAAGGATATTCAGATAAAGTAACTTTTTAACTGTCCATTGAGCCAGGATAAATTCCAGCAAAATGCTCCTAAAATCAGAGGTGTCATTTTTCTTGGCTGCCAGAATAAAGTCTGGGAAGAAACAATAACTAGGAATTCACTTGGAATGCTGCTATTGTATATACAAGCAGGGAGAGGGACTTCCCATTCTCTTCTTATCACTCTAAAGCTTAAAGATTAATTGCTTCCTGCTGAGATTTATTACAATTCAGCAATTATTATGACTGTGACATCATAGAGCTTTCTCCCACAGTTATGTGTGCAGATACAGATAAACATGGAGGTTTTCAGCCATGATGCCAGTGATCCAGCCAGGCAAGCCTCAGACAGAAGAATGGTTTCCTTCTTCTTGAGTCTTTATAGCTTTTGGAAATTGTGTGTGAAAATAAATCCCACATGTAGGCCAAAAAAAAAAAAAAAAGGCAGCCTTCATCAATAATATAATGCCTGAAAACTTCGTATTCTAACTTATTATTTATTCCCTGTACTTGCTATTTCTGCCTGTTTATTAAAATCTTGAACATATTTTAAAAAGTATATCTCTTTCAACATACATGAATGCAAGGGAAATAAATGCTACCAACAATGATAGATAACGAGTAATTTGCGCTACATTAACATAAAAAATGGAGAATGATGATGTGAGAGGCCTAAGGTGAGAGAAGGGAAGAAGAGTGAGTTATCCATCTGTGAATAGTAAAAATTTTTCAAGTAAGGGACACCAAACACAGAAAAAAGGGAGAGGCTTAAGGTAAAAGGAAAGGTTCTTTTCTACCTCTTAGAGATTTTTTTTCTTTGAACTTGGGTTACACATCTTACCTGTGTCATAAAATGCAGTTTCTTCAATGACATACCACCCCAACCCTCACCCTAGCCCCTCTCTTCCTCCCACCGAGCAAAGACCTGGTCCTTGGAATTTATGAAGACTAAGCACTAAGTTAATCTTTGTAGTGATGCAAGAGGGCTTGTGCCCTTACCCACCTTCACCCACAGGGCTCCAAGCACTGCACCACCCACCCAATCATCAGATCTACCTAGTAAGGGAAGGAGAGAAAACAGAGAGAAAAGGATCACAAAAACTGAAGACTTAACCCAATCAGAAGTTCAACTTTGAAAGAGGGTGGGAGAGTAAAAGAAGGAGGGTGTGAAGAAGAGGATCAGGGAGTGTATCATTTCAGGTTATTTGAGAGGCAGCTGCCAAAATGGGATTAGACATCGTCCAGTTATCTAGTGCTGCTATAACAGAAATATTGTAAGTGAATGGCTTTAACAGTCTAGTAGGCTAGAAGTCTGAATTCAGGTGCCAGCTCCAGGTGAAGTCTTTCTCTCTGTCAGCTCTGGGGGAAGGTACTTGTCATCAATCTTCCTCTGGTCTAGGAGCCTCTCAGCAAAGAGACCCAGGGTCCAAGGACATGGTGTGCTCCCAGTGCTTCTTTCTTGGTGGTATGAGGCCCCCATGGCTCTCTGCTTGCTTCTCTCTTTTATATCTGAAAAGAGATTGACTTAAGATACAACCTAATCTTGTAGATTGAGGCCTGCCTCATTGACACAACTGCCACTAATCCTGCCTCATTAACATCATAATAGTGGTAGGAATTTCAACACATAGGAAAATCACATCAGATGACAAAATTATGGACAATCACACATACTGGGAAGTGTGGCCTAGCCAAGTGGACATACATTTTTGGGGACACAATTCAGTCCATAACAGACATACAAGAGATTTATCACTGAACATGATAAAAGGGGAGAGAACAGAAGTAGGCAGGAAAATCCTTCAGACTGTGGTGCAGAGCTGAAATCTGTGAAAGAAGAGAGGGAAGGAAGGATTGCATTAGAAGCAGTGTAGTTTGAAGAAAGCTTTGGCCAGGTCAAGGGAAGTTCCCAGGCCAGAGTTGTTCCTTAGAGGAAGATGTGTCCCAGCCCTAGTAACTCTTCTGTGCTCAGTCACTGTTGAAGAGAAGTCTGGGGCAAGTATGGCCTTGGGGTGAGGGGCACGATGGAGCCAAAGGTGCTCCCCATAGCAGGTTCTCTTGAAGAGTGGGGTACCTCCATGGCGATCATCAGGAGGAATACATTGTGCTGACCATAGGAGTGGTCACGATGAAGATTCTAAGGTCTAGGACTAAGACCCTGGACCTGGGTTAGAGCAAGACCATAAGCTGAATAAAATAGTTACTTCTGAATCTCTGCCCAATTGTTGGATTGGAAGTAAAGGGCTGATTGAAAATTTCCAATATTTTGTTTGACAAACTACCAGTAAGACCGTTTGACTCTGGATATGTAATACTGTGATTATATCAGTGATCCTCATTTTGACACTTAATCATATTACATGGGGACATGAGTACCCAATCACTGTGTCTGACTACATTTGCCTGTCTTTAGCAAATGAGAAGCTTATATGCTCCTATGGCACAGCATCTGCCTGGCCTTAGCCAATCCAAAAGTGATTTCTCCGTCCTCTTAATATTATCGCCTGATTCCCCACCAGCAAACTGTTCCTTGTCCTGCACTTTATGTGTGTGTGTGATTTCCTCTGTTCTGGATAGTCAATAAGCAACTTGAGGGCAACAATTGTCTTACATTTTGAATCAGTATTGACTTACACACAGTTGGTATGGGTCTTCAACATCAGTTAATTAAAATCAGTGAGCAGGATTGAGCACGTAAGGGGGCAAGGCAGAAAAAGCAGTGATGGAAACATCTATGTTTATTTCAGCCTACTTATTTTCAGAAGAGCTAGGAGTGGCTTATAAGAGGATACGGATATGTTAGAACCATTTAAAAAGGATAAAGAAGGACAAAGGGAGAGGGTGGAGTAGGAGAGAGATAGGCGTACTAGAAAAACTAGGCAAAGAATCGCTACTAAGATTGAATGCAAACTTTACTTCTGACCTTTTCCTGGCAGGCAAGACACAAGTTATATAAGGTTCTTATTAGCTAATAAAAAAAAAATATGCTAGTTATTCTATAGAGGCAGATTTTTTCCTAGCACTAATTCTAAGAGAAATTTATTTTATGGCCCCTTTTAGAGTCATGGCTTTCTAAACACGATGATTTCAATAACAATTTTAGAAAACGTATATTGAATCTGTTTTCTATATGGCTGTTTCTTATACTGATTTTTTATAAAGCCAGAGTTCAGAGAAGACATTTCTATAGAGTCTTAGAGTATAGCTCAAATATCAGCAGTAAAATGAGGTTGATGTATTACATCTGGGCCCTTAGGCTATGGAAGTGCCCTGGAAATAGTATGTTTCAATAATGATCATAGGCTACCATATTATCAACTTTACCTCATCAGCAAACCAATTAAATTGTACTTAAATAGGCTATAATTTTGGCTGGATTTCTTTGAAATTTGATTAAATCATTCTGTCCAGGCACATATATTTTGGTTTGACACTGGGCCTTCGTGAAAAAAAAAAAAAAAAACAAGAAATAACAGTTTCCGTTCAGTCACTTCTGACTCACAGAAAGCCCATGTGAGTCACAGTTTCAATAGCTGATCTTTTGAAAGTAGATTGCCAGGCCTTTCTTCCATGGTGCCTCTGGGTAGACTTGAACTTCCACTCCAACCTTTTGGTTAGCAGCTGAGTGCTTAACCATTTGTGCCATCCAGGGACTCCTCATGATAATAGAAGTCTAAATTCCATATACAAATAACCTAAAATCCCCAACTGATACTAAAAGAAACCACCATGGAGGATGTGAAAAGGTGTTGTAAAACAAAAGCCATCAAATTCACAAATAAGTGAACCACCAATCATAATTAAACAAGTTTCTTTTGTAGTCTCAGACTTTCTCAAGATATTAAAATGCTAATATACTGCTACAGGTTGGGTTCCCTGGCAAGTATACTTGACTTGGAAATTAGTGTGCAGAAAGTCCATTAGAATGGTCTTGGGATCAATGCCTATGCGAGGGGAGAGAAGGAAGCAGGATTAGGCAGAAGAAGAAATCGGGCAAAACCTTTGGTGAGCTCTGAAGCTGAGATGGCTGTTGGGAGATATCACAAGTTGGGTGAGGGAACTGGGTCTTAAAGCCTGCCCTGGGAAAGGTGTGTCTTTTGGCAAACAGCAAATCCCTGAGGGCCTCCTGCCAACAGCACTGCCAGCAGTGAGTGAAATAAGTCCTTTGTTTATGAAGCTGGTACATCGCAGTGTATTACAGGATTTCATACATAGGCAGTCCCTGGGTTACCAACTTCTGACTTATGTACAATCTGTAGTTACAAACTAACCCCCGTAAAGCTATTACATTAAAAATTCAAGGTACATACAGTGGTTTGTAATAACAAACAGTTGTTACTTTGCATTGTGCATCACATTATTACTATTATCATATTATTACATTAAAGATGTTTTAGTGTATCTGGAAGTGTTTTTTTTTTAATGTTTTTTATGCATAGAAAGGTACGCTATACACTATATACAAAGACAAACATTTGACTGATGTTAGATACAAACCAAACTGTACCTAATTGTTCCGACTTACATACAAATTTGACTTAAAGAGAGATTTAGAACAGAACTCGTTCATAATCAGGGGACCAACTGTACACTGTTTACCAAACTAAGGAAGTGTGCTCTAATCCTGGAGCACAGCCAGATGTCTCCTAGATGTAGGGGTGAATAGAAAAAAAAAAAAAATTGTGAAATTCTGCTTTATTTCAATGACCTGGATGTATACTCTTTATTCTACCAGCTGAGTGTATCAATTAGGTTTTGTATTGGAAATCCAGGCGCTCCCTGGAAACTCTATGGGGCAGGTCTACTCAGTTCCATACAGTCGCTTTGAGTCAGAATCAACTCGATGGTAACGGGTTTGGTTTGGCTTTTTATCAGAAGTCAGATATCAGTGACTTAGTCAAATAAGGTTTATCTTACTCATTTAACAAAAATTATGGGCGGCACGCTAAGGCTTGTGCAGTTGCTCTAGGGACCAGGTTCCTTCCCCTTTCCTTCTCTTCCTTTTTGGCCTGTGACTTGTGTGCTTATGGCTACAAGAGGTGGTTTTCTACCCACAGAGAAGAAGAAGGGTGAAGTACAAGAGGCAAAAGATGAGTGACGAGTGTCCCTGCAACACCTTCTAAAGTCACACTCCACGATTTCCACTTAATTCCAATTGGTCAGAACTGAGGCACATGGCCATTCCTGGTTTTTGGGGTGCCTGTGAAGATTAATTTTACCTGGGAACATTTAACTGGCTTCTCTTAATTAGGAAGAACAAAGAAAGCATATTAAGAAGGCGATTACAGATGAGAGTCCCTGGGTCATACAAATGGATAATGTGCTTGGCTGCTAACAAAAAAGGTTGAAGGCTCCAGTCTACCCAGAGGCACCCTTGGAAGAAAGGCTTGGCAGTCTAATTTTGAAAAATAAGCCGTTGAAAACCCTCTGGAGCACAATTCTACTGTGACACACATGGGGTCACCATGAGCTGAAATTGACTTGATAGCAACTGGTTTTACAAAAAGTACTAACATTTAAATTCTTCCTTCCTTGTTGCTAATTGCCTGAGCAAGAACAAATTCCAGAAATTAAACATAAATATAATTATATAAATAGGAGTATCACATCACAACAGATCACTGCACTTTTCACATTTTATCCTGCTTAATCAGATTTTCCATATTTCACCAAACCACTTATTATTTATGATCACAGACTTGCAGTTGCATTTCCACCATTCTGAAGAGCCTTGCACATGGTATGTATCCAATGTATGTGAGTGTGTGTGTGTTTAGTCAGCAAAGGAAGGTATTTGGCACAGTATAGTGCTGTAATGTGTGATGATATGGACCTTGCTGGCATGTCATGAGGAGCCCATGCAGCTGTGGTTGGCAAGTGGTATTGGGAGTCTTTGATGTGCTTTTGTCTTGGTCATGCCACTGCCAGGTGGATAGCTTTCTGATGACTTGACCTCTATGAACATAGATTTTAGGCTATATAGAGAAATATTTCACAATTGAAAACCTAGTCCTATTATGATTAAACATAAAAGTGTAATGACGCCATCCCATATTCAGAAATGGCTGTTCTCGCTTCTACTTATTGCCTCCAGAAAAGTAGCCTCACTTTCTATAATTATGTGATTTTTTATTTCCTACATATGGGATTATATTATAGTATTGGTTTTTTCAAACTATACTCAAATTACACACTCTACCAAAACTTCTGATAGTTTCCTCTTCACACTCTACTCCAGGTTTAGAGATACGCCATTCTTCCTCTCTCCTCTAGGATGGGGTCTTTTTTAGTCAAACTATTCTTTGCACTAGTTGTAAAATTGGTTGTACACTGAAATCCTGCAAGAGTTTTTAAAAATACTGATTCCTGGTTTCTACCTCCAGAGATTTATTTGTTGCAGGGTGAAACTTGGGCATCAGATTTTTAAAAGTTCCCCAGGTGATTGTAATATACAGCAAAATTTGAGACTCCGTGCTATCACAACACTATTTATACAAGTCTTTCTAAATGCACACTTTGGTAAACTTACCATTCCTCCCAGGCCTCCACTGTGGTTGATACCAACTTCCAGGTTTTTATTCATTCACGTAGGGGGCTGAGTGCGGTGCCTCATACTTGGCACTTGTGAATACATTAACATGTAGAAAGATGCTTGTTCTAATTAAATGCTCTGGTATGAAGCAGGAAACCCTGGTGGTGTAGTGGTTAAGTGCTACAGCTGCTAACCAAAAGGTTGGCAGTTCAAATCCACCAGGTGCTCCTTGGAAGCTCTATGGGGCAGTCCTACTCTGTTCTGTAGGGTCGCTATGAGTTGGAATCAGTGGCAATGGATTTGGTTTGGTTTGTTCCGTAAGAAGCGGGACTTCGAAGCAGTGCGTTCTGGTTCAAATCTCTGCTGAGAATTTGCATTTTCAGCCGGTCGGGAGACAGCCCCAGCAAGGAAAGACCCTCACTGTGCATCCTGGCAGATAATCTGAAGAACTGAAACGTAGCGGGAGACAGCCCCAGCAAGGAAAGACCCTCACTGTGCGTCCTGGCAGATAATCTGAAGAACTGAAACGTAGCCCTTTCCAGATTCATACGTTCAGGGAAACTTACTTACACGGGCAAGCAGCTGCTCTCTCCAGTGGCAGCTGACTGGAGTATTTTCTGCAACCACCTAGCAAGGGACCAAAGCTTATATACCATTCCATTTGGGACCAAGGGTCATTGTTTTTCTCCCATGTCCTTGGGTAGTCAGTGTTCCCAGTGACTTCACATCCAGGCCCAGATGTTTTTCTTCTTGTTGCTAAGGCATTCCTCAGCCTTGGCTGCTGGCCCATTCATGCCACTCCTGGCCTTGTACCTTAGCCCGAGTCCATCCCGAATTCATCCCCAGCATGCTTCAGAGAAGAGCAAAGCTGACTCCATTAGGGACGGGATGCATATAGCTGAATAGCATTACCCTACACACCCCAGATACACTGAATCAGTATCTACAGTTTAACAAGGTCCCCAGGTGATTCTTATGTATAATAAATTTTGAGAACCACTGCTCTACTAGTGGTTCTCAGAATTGGCCCCTAACCAGCAGCCATTAGCATTGCCTGAGATTTTGTTGGAAATGCAAATTCTCAGCAGGGGTTCCAACCTGAACAAATCAGGTTTGAAGCCTGGCAAGAACTGAGACACGATTTAGTTGTAAGCCTGGTCCCAGCACATTTCTACTTATTCTGCAGTCCTTTTGCCTCACTTCTTCCAAGGAAGATCTTGTATAAAGGGCTTAGAGAGCTTGGAAACTGAGGGCAGAGAAGAGAGAAAACAAAGGTATGGAAGATGAGGGAAAAGATGAAGAGAGAAAGGAAAAGAGGAAACAGGAGATGGAAAAAAAGAGAAAAGGGGAGGAGGAAGAAGAGGTGGAAAAGGAAGACTAGAGAAGGAATGAAAAAAAAGAAGAGATGGGGACAAGAGTATTGAAAAAACTTAATACTTATTTACTAAACCTATTTTACTTGAATCTACAATCAATGCCCATGAAAACAGCAGTCAAGAATTCAAATGACTCATTGCATTGTCCAAATTTGCTGCAAAAGATCTCTTTAAGTATTAAAAAGCAAAATTACCACTTTGAGGACTAAGGTGCACTTGACCCAAGTCACAGTATTTTCAATTGCTTCGTATGCATGCAAAAGCTGGGCAATGAATAAGGAAGACCCAAGAAGAATTGACACCTTTGAATTATGGGTGTTGGCAACGAATACTGAGTATAACATGAACTGCCAGAAGGAAGAACAAATCTGTCCTGGAAGAAGTACAGTCAGAATGCTCCTTGGAAGCGAGGACGGTGAGACTTGTCTCAAGTACTTTGTACATGTTATCTCTGGAAAACAACATCATGCTTGGTAAATTAGAGGGTCATGGAAAAAGAAGACCCTCAATGAAATGCATTGGCACATTGGTGCAATGATAGGCTCAGGCATCACAATGATTGTGAGGATGGTGTAGGACCTGGCAGTGTTTCATTCTGTTGTACATAGGGTCACTCTGAGTTGGAACCAACTCAATCCTCCTAACAACAACAACAACATTGCTCTAGAGTTGATTTTGACTCGTAGTGACCCTATAGGTCAGGACTGAATTGCCCCATTGCATTTCCAAGGCTGTAATCTTTATGGGTTTTGGGTTTCATCTTTATGGAAGCAGACTGCCACATCTTTCTCTTGTGGAGCAGCTGGTGGGCTCAAATCGCCTATCTTTTGGTTAGCAGCCTAGTACTTAACCGCTGCACCACCAGGGCTCCTTTCATATTTACTAACCACCATTTATTTCCCAAACCTGAGGGGTGGCAGAAAGATGCTGTTGCCATCAACAAACTTACGGTCTCATTAGGGGACAGGAAACAAGCACTTGAAAACTTATGTAAAACTATACAATAATTAAAGAACAAAGAGAAATAATATCAGAGATTCCACAGGACATAAAGGCAGTGTTATTAACAAATGAGAGTTATGGGCAGCACACAGCATGGAATTAGTTTTTATGGGGGGAAATGTACGACCGTGTTGCAATGAATTCCTTATTCTTGCTTAGTTTTAAGGTGGGTTGCTGAACGCATAGCACTGAACCCATTTTGTATCATAGAATCTTCCAGGGAATTATTTAAATTTTGTGATTACTTCTAACCTGTACTATCCAGCATATTGTATTTGAATATTCACTTTGAGAAAAAAAAATTCTCAAATCTTTCTCGAAGCTACTTATCCCCATCCCCATCCCCATTCCCACCCTCGAGATGCTCATCTAGAACTTTCTTATTAGTGTTGAAGTCTTGATACTAACGTTTTATAAGAATAAATAGTGGGAATTCAACCCCTTCAGAGTGGGGAGGGTTGGGTCTCTTTGTTATCTTTTCTAAGAAACATTCTTAATTTGCTGTGGTGACCTCTGGCTATGTAAGTCCCTTTAGTAACATAAAAGATGCCAGCCTTTATAAGATGCTGACAGATGTTGTGTAGTTTTTACAATGACGTTGAGTTTCCTGCTCTGCTGCTTGTAATTAGGCACGCAGATAGAGCTCCCCTCATTCTACTGGCCCAGTGGGAGGGAGCTGGGGAGGGGACCCAAAGCTCTGCTTACAAGGAAACACACTCTTTTCTTTAACATGTAAATATGTCTTCATTTCTGTATAGAAATAAAAGCCTTTTTTTTCTTTTTCATTTAAGAACTTCTGTACAAAACCAAGACTGTGGTCAGGGAAACATCCTTTTTACTAATTTCAAGTAAATATAATTTTTCCATTTTATAAGGATTTGGACGGGAAAGGTTATGTACGGGTATGGTTTAAAAAAAACCCAGCTTTTTCAGTGTCCCAGTGCGATCATTAAACGTAGAATGCACTGTCTTGCAGTCTGGCTGATTTAAATCTGCTCAACTTTCCCATTTTATCGTTTTTTTTTTATCTTTGCTCTCTGTACCTGGTACACATATATCTGTATCTAAAATGCTAGTGTCAATAAACAATGGAATTGTCAGAGTTTTCTTGGTTGAGGTAGCATTTCTTTCTTTCAAACTCTTGAAATTTTCTCCACTACATTTAATTGGGAACTCTGTGTCTGGCTCATAAAATCTCTGCAGAAACCCCGGACCTTTCGATTTCAAATTTAAAAACACAGTCTAAGGACAAAATTGGGACCTTTGGGTGGCAGAAAGTACTTTCTGGGTCCCCTTTCTTTGCAGGCCCCACTCTGAGGTTAAGTCCCAAAGTCTGGCTCACTTGTGATTTCAGTGTCACCTTGGCACCAAGCAGAGAACAGGAACCTACATTTGACAAGTGCTTGCCCTATATTCTGTATTTGACTTCAAGCAATAGGACAGAGCAGTAAAATGTGAGGAGGCAACCAAAAAGCAAGCAGCCAAAATCAGAGCTAGGGCATCTCATCTGAAGAAAAGACAATGTGAGGAATGCAGAGCCACACACAGCACCCAGCTCTAACAAGATCACCTCACAGGACCCAAACAAGAACAGAGCATATTGGATGAAATTCATAGACTTTTGCTTTAGAAGTTGTTTGGAAGGAACCACCTAGATGTATATGCAGGCCAAACCAGTAAACCCGTTGCCACGGAGTCAATTCCAACTTATGGTGACCTCATGTATGTCAGAGCAGGGCTGTGCTCCATAGGGTTTTCAAAATCTGATTTTTAGGAAATCAATCACCAGGACTTTCTTCCAAGGTACCTGAGTGGACCTGAACCTTCAACCTTTTGGTTAGCTGCAGAGTGCATCACCCAGTGACACTTTATGTAGGCTATTCTCCCCATTTTCCAGATTTCTCAAGAAGGTAATGTCTCCTGCCCAAGATCAAAGAGTTGTCCAGAAGTAGAGCCAACACCAAACTCAAGTTTCCTGTGTGCTAGTCCAGTGCTCAGTACAGTAAGGAGATAGCATGGGGTGGTAGGGACAGTGACTCAACTTTACTAAAATCTAGTTCTGCTATTTATTTGTAGTATTGCCTTGAACATAGGACTTAACCTTTATAAAGTTTAATTTTCTAATCTATAAAAAATGGGAGTAGTAATATCTCCACATAATAGTGCCTGGTATATAAGAGGCACTCAAATAATAGGACCTTACTCTATACCTCACTGTATCTCATCATGCCTGAGTTTGTCAGATGATTCACCTATGCAAGATGACCTTCTAATTCAATGCTTTGGTCTATTTGTCCACCAGGGGTACAGGTAGCCCACATCTGAGCACAGTAACACCGCTGGTGACTGCTAATAGCATGCTGTTTTCCCTCCTACTGGTAAGAATACATTCTACTTTCAAAGTAAAACTTGACAGGCCTCTTACAGGTCATGCCAACACCTTGAAAATAAAACTCCTAAAGTTTCAACAGAAATATATTTTTACACGATTGGATGAAACCTAGTGGAACTCATTGCTTACATGGATTGAAAGACCTGCATCGACAGGGTTGTTATGAACTCGGGCTCCACACTGTCTCCTAAAGGGATTAGACAGGCCTCATAACGTGTTAAAGAGGCAGGAGAATGTGACCCAAGAATGGGCTAAATCCTTAGTTGTCATTAGTATTTTCCCATGTCAATGCTGCGACTTGAGAAGGCAGAAGGAATTGACTTTATATGCTTGTCTGATCCTTTAGTACTTAATGAAAACTATAATGTTTTCTTTGACCCCAATGGGGAAACAGCTAAACTGGGCAGTTTGTTCCCAAAATCAAATATCAGCAATCAAAATACTCTCAAAGTCCCTTAGAAATCAGAATATCACAAATTTATTAGAAGGTAGGTGCCCCAAGATTATAGGTAGCTGTTAACACATTTTATTTCCTTTGTACAAAAAGTAGAAATGACAGAAAAAACGCTCCTGACAGAAAACAATACCACTGAACTGGTCTCACTGAGGAGCTGAGCCAAAATTGCCCATATTATTTGGGGAAAGGGAAGTTCAACCACCAGTGACTACTCATGCAACTGATGAAATACAAAATGGTGTCTGTGGCTTATGCATGTCCTGTGAGTTAGCTGAACCAATGCAATCTTAAAAAACACATTTGCCCAATCATGCCTTAAACAGTATCTCTTTAAAAACAGGTTATATATACAGATATCATCCAAAAATGTTTTTTTTATATAGTCTACTATTATAAATTTAAGGCATCCTGATATTCTGTTCTTCTGCTGGTGGGGGTTTGTTCTCATGGTTTTATTTCCAAAAGGTGTAGTCTAAGAAATCTCCACTGGTGCCCAAAGGGCAGCAGTGAGAGATAATAAAAAAGTGATTTACAAGAAGAGTTCTTCTGCTTCTGGCTTAGCAATATGCTTTATGCTGTAGGATTTCTTCGTTTTTCTATTGATGTCATTATGCCTAGGAAGAGAAACCACAAGGCCAAAATTAGATAAAACTATGGTCAACTTACAAGACAATACCACTAAACAGCTCATCAAAAATGGAAATTATCCTCACACAAACCACACAGAAGTACACTTTATTCCACCAGGCAAATTATTTTCTTTTCATATAAACCACTTTTTAAACAATAAAAGCAATTGTCATATAATAATACATACTTACCGAGTACTTTTTAGACTCTGGAATCTTACTGATTGGAAACCAGGCATTCTACCATTAAGACACAAGATAGAAAATACAGTACTGCTACTCAAGTGGAAATAAGAAATATTTAAATTGTGTCTACGTGGATTCACTGATGAAACTTTTTCTTCTCCAACAAGCCTGAGTCTTAAAAGTTTAAAGAATGCTTTTTCTTTGGTTATGTGATTAGTGAGTAGTAAACCAAAAACCAAACCAAACCCAGTGCCGTCGAGTTGGTTCCAACTCATAGTGACCTGATAGGACAGAGTAGAACTGCCCCATAGAGTTTCCAAGGAGTGCCTGGCGGATTTGAACTGCTGACCCTTTGGTTAGCAGCCGCAGCACTTAACCACTATGCCACCAGGATGTTGGAAAACAATGAGTAGATAAATCAATAAGAGAAGAAACTAGGGGAAAAAAATGTTGTTTTTCCTCAATACTTGAAACCCAGTAAATCTGTGGAAAGGAGTACGAACTCAAATCTTAGAACAGCTTTGTTTTTTAAAGGAATATTCCTCTGGGCAGATACATTTATTTTCATGAGATACGAGTTCCATTTTGTGTACAAAAATTTCCTGAGGATCTATCTGTTGAAGGTGGGCAAACATACCTGTTACATTTCATTTCTTACTGCTGCTGTACCAGAGAAAAACAAAATCGTTTCTGGTTATGGTACTCACTAACATGAAGACACATCTGGGTGCAGGAGAACCCTAAGTATGGTTTTATGGCCTTAAAATCATGTTTTGTTTTGTTTTTTTTAAACAAAATCATGTAGTCTATTTCAGTGCTCCAGGAAATATTTGATCATCATCACTGCCTGAATGTTGTAATTCTTGTTTCTATTTATCCCTCTAAGTAGAACTTTACAGTATTTTGCACAGGCAAGAAAGGGAAAGGGAAGATGGTGAAAAGCTGAAAAACCTGCTTGGTCAAAAGACATTCTAGGGATTTCTAATTAAACATGGTGGATTGAATACACACATTTATCACCCCTTACTTTGAAAACAATGGAAGTAGAGAAGTAAAAAAAGCATAAACCTATATGAATAAAGGAAATGGGAGAGGGGTTGACAACAGATGAAATGCTAATAATATTTCAGAAACTGGAAGGTGGATGGACATGTGGAACTGATTTAGCAGAGCAGAAAAAACAGAAACCTAAGTCTACTGTCGGGAAATCCAACAAACTGATTTGCACCGCAAGACACGTGAATCAGAAATACCGTGTACTTCTGAGGGTAACAGTGGGTGTTGTGTGGGTTCTGAAAATAGGAAGACCATTTGTGAAATTTTTGTAAGTAGCAATTTGTTTTCCAGAATAACTCCCTGACCAGTGTAGCCAGGTGACTGTCTCTCTCCCAACTGGGAAGAAGACAGGAAGTTAACTTCCTGCAAGGCGAGAACCAGAGAGACTCTGGATTCAGCTGAATGAGGTAGCGGCTGTGGGATGAAGTGAAAATCTCCCTATGGAACCTAGTTCCCATGCCATCTCCAGTCTGTTTGAGTCCTGGATTGCTGGCAATCAGGCTTACAGGCCCAGCAGAATTTTGGAGCTTCCTTATCTTAAGGAATTGACTGGTCCAGGAGAAAAGACCTACAGATACACTTGGTGTGTCTCCCACCAAAAAAGTCTAGATCTCAGCAATCTGTGTTAAGTAAAGTCTACCGGTCAACAAGCCTCACACACACAGCCAGAGCTTCTATTCAGCTTTAATGTCTTGTTCTTTAAACATGAACAAAGGATTAGGGATTAGGGAACATTTAAGGAAAACTCTACAATGAAAGATAGAGAACAAAAGAAACAGAGAAAAGGAAGTCAACGTGAATAGAGACATGGAGGTGATAAGAACTTCAAAAAATTATATTAACGAAAAAAGAAAAAACTGAGAAAAATGTTTGTAATTCATAGTACAAAGGGTTAATCATAATATATAGAGCTACTAGAAATCAACAAAAGACTAGAATGTCAATAAAAATGAAGAAAGGATTAAATACATTACGTCTATACAATCATATGTTACTGTGAAAAAGGATGAAACAATTCTCTTTGTACTAAAAAATACTTTCAACACGTTAGGTGAAAAAAAGCAAGAAGTAAAACTGTGAGCAGAGTATGTCACTTCTTTTTTGTAAAAAAGAAGATAAAAATATACTTTTGTATTTTTGACTGTAAAAATTTTAAATAAGATTTGAATATATAACGCTATAAAAATGAACAAAGGGGAAAACAACAAGAGCAACAAAGTTCTACTGGAAACTGACATAGCAAAAATAAAAAAAAATTGGAAGGTAAAGTTCCGTAAATACCATAGAAGTAGAACTAGAAAAGGCAAAGTATGGATAAAGAAGGAAGAAAATTAAAAAAAAATCTAAGGCCAGTTCAGTAGGTCCAACATTAGAATAATAGGATTTCCAGAAATAGTGAACAGAGAAATTGGCAGGTAGAAAATTTTCAAAGACATTGTATAAAAACATTTCCAAGAATTAAAGCACATAGGTCTTCAGACTGAAAAAGCTTACAGAGTATCCACACCCTAGGAATGAAAAATAACCCATGTCATGGCAAAGAATCAAAAAATCAAAATACTGGGGGTAAAAAAATCATAGAAGCTTCAAGGAATCGGCAATCAGAGCGGCATGATGAGTCTCAACAGACACATGGAAAGCAAGAAAAAATTTAAACAATACACTCAAGATTTCAAAGCAAAATAATTTTCCAACCTATTTTTAGCATTCTATACCTAAAAAAAAAAAAAAAAATTTTTTTATACCTACTCCAAGTTGAAGATATTTTCAGACGTCACATGCATCAGCTGTGATTGATATGTATATAGTCGTAATAAATACCAAATAATGTTTTAACCTCAAAGAGTGATATAATGAAACTGAGAGGATGAGGATAAGAAGAAATATGGGTGTTTGTGTTGGAGGACAGGATGTTGGGGTGCTAAAGAAGAGCTTGACAAAACTGGGTCATTGTTAAGACCGTGGATTTTGGAGCCAGAGTGCCTGAATTCAAATCTTAGCTCTACAATTTATTATCATTATTACAGTGCAACCTTGGGCAAGGTACAGAACCTCTCTGTGCCTCAATTTCCAATTTGCAAAATTTGAATAATAGTAGTATTTACCACATATAGAATCATTGTGAAGATTAAAAGTTAGTATGTATAAAGCACCTGGAATGTTCTCTGGTATGTTACAGGTGCTTTGTGTTAAAAGAAAAAGCCAAACTAAACCCATTGCCGTCAAGTCAATTCTGACTCATAGAGACCCTACACGACAGAGTACAACTGCCCTACAGGGTTTCCAAGGAGCGCCTGGCAGATTCGAACTGCTGACCTTTTGGTTGCCAACTGTAGCACTTAACCGCTATGCCACCAGGGTTTCCTGCTTTGTGTTAATTATCATTATTTTCACCTTCCACAGTAGGATGCCAACAGATAACAGGGATAAAATCTAAAACTAAAAATCTGCATAAGCATGTTATTTAGAAATACAGAATACTAGAGAAACATCTGAAGGAAAAGCAAGTGGCTCTTTCAGGGCAGCAGGACTAGGGAGCAGGGTAGGCTGGGAGCAGGAGGCAGCCAGTTTTTGTTATAATACCAGTAGTACTGTTTGGAAATTTACCTATATCACTTTGACAAAAATAAAATATTTAAAAAGAATGGCTAGGTTGCAGTCCATCAATAATATCATTTAGAGTTTGATGGTGTAATCTAGTTTTAACATAGGTGTTAAACACAGGATGTGGCTTTAACATATGTGGTTAAAAACATTAAAAAGAACAATCTTTCTGCAGGACACACCCCAGCATGTTTAGGGACGTGTCTGTATCAGGTAAAATGTTAATTAGAGGCATTTATCCAAAAAAATCAAGATAATTCAAGTCTTTCTGAACCCCTCAATTACCTAGTCCTGAATTTCCAGTATTCAACAGAACAAAAGTGTTTGGGAATTTTGGCATGAATTATTCAGATAATTTGCTGCTCCTCAATTTCATTTTTGGATATAAAATCACATTCTGAGTGACCGAAATTGGAAAGAAGAAACAGCTTAAATTTAAATAACAGTTTCTCAAGCACTCTAACTTGCTGACTCATCTAGGCATAGATTCCATATTTCCATAGCCCATCAACATCAGACAGCAACTTACAGGATTAGTCTAAAGTGGTTTATAGGCATATTCAACATTTCCACTGGTAACCAAAGTAGGGAGACCTTGTTACTTTTCTGATCTCCTCCAGAGCTTTACTGAGAACACATCTCTAAATCCCATCTACGGAATAATGGAATTCTGGTTCAAAGTATGAAAACTTGTACTTGGGAGCAGACAAACTAAAACTCACTGTAGGTAGTCAGTCTTAGAATCAAAGGCCCAGATTTACACCAAGCATTCCCATTCGTTCTGTGCGATGAAGGGATCGGTTCCTTTGTGTTCTCATTTTTTTCCTCTCTATCTCTCCTCATCTCCAGACATTTATGAAATCCCTACCACATGACAGGAACCAAGCCAGATACTCTGGGTACAATGGGGTACAATGGTGCTACCTTATACCATTGAGGGTTACTGCTTCCATGAAGCTCAGATAACCTTTCATGGCATTTACAACGTTTTAATTGCATCCTTTTTTAATCCTCACTTGATTATGATGGCTCTGAGGGCAGGAACTGTACAGTAAAGAATTTGGCCTTTGCCCACCACTTCTGGGAGATAATCTATGTCATACCTGATAGGAGAGTCTTTGTTTAAGGGGTATTTGGCTATACTGGATCTTAGGGTGGGGCCTGCCTAGGATGTGGGTTGAAGAGACCAGAAAGATCAACCATGTTGATTTAGGGTGGGGATTTTGGGTCACATGTTATCATCCAACACAGAGACTGAGTTTGACCACATGGCCAATCAGTCACGCCTATGTAATAAAGCTTCAATAATGATTTTGGACATCAAAGCTCAGATGAGCTTCCCTGGTTGACAATACTGTGTATGTGTTGTCAAACAACCATACTATAATGGTAACACGTCCTGACTCCATGGGATAGGACAATAGAAAGTTTGAATGGGGAACCCTCCCAGACTCTGCTTTATGTATCTCCTCCTTTACCTGATCTTGATCTGAAGCCTTTCCCTGCAATAAGCTATGACCGTGAGTATAATAGCTTTCAGTGAGTTCTATGAGTCTTTCCAGTAAATTATCGAACTTGAGAGTGGTTCTGGAGACCCCACCCCCCACCCCCGAACTAACAGATGGTGTCAGAATTGAAGGCAGTGTTGCAGGGACTATGCCCTTTCAACTTTGCACTTTGGCTAATTCTGGGTGGAGACCATGCCTCATCTGACACCACAGAATGTGTAACTCAGAGCTAGAGATGCTGTTGAAATGGATGAAATGGTAATCTCGGAATGTGGCATTCAGGACGGTTTCAAGTCTGTACTGTTGGAAAAGCATATTGAGCTCAGCTCTCAGACACAGTCTTCAGTATGAGGCCAAAAAGAGAAGCAAAGAAAATGTCGGGGGAAGAGGCAGTGATGCTTCATGAAAGTTCCTGGAAACCTTCTGGGAAAAGCCTCTGTTTGGTATTTTTAAACCTCAACTGACATGGCACTTTAAAAATCTAGCCTTGAAAGAGTTTATAGACAAACCCTCCTCTTTCAATGTACAATGCCCCTGGTGGTGGCAGACACGTGGTACAAATATGACACTAAAACTATATACCCCTGTGAGGGTTACATAAAGGAGCCTTGGTGGCATAGTGGTTAAGAGCTCTGCTGCTAACCAAAAGCTCTGTGGTCTGAGCCCACCAGCCCCTCCACAGCAGAAAGATGTGGCAGTCTGCTTCTGTAAAGATTACACCCTTGGAAACCCTATAGGGCAGTTCTACTCTGTCCTACAGGGTCTCTATGAGTCAGAATCGACTCAAAGGTAATGAGTGCTCTTAGGGTTACATAATGGAAAACTGGACCGTTGGGGAGTGAGGAAAGTAGGAGAACTGAGTATTTGTTAAATTTTCTTATTGCCTTAAAACATGATTAGCAGGCTGAAAGAATACTTCTGGTGGGATGGTTGTGGTTTCCAAGGCAGGTCTTTCCTCTGTACCGTCCATCGAAAGGTCATGGGTATTCACGAGTTCCATTTTCATTTCCTGGCTTAGCAGATGAGTGCTTTACGACAGAGCATGGGGTCCTCATTACAACAGCTTTTTCTATGTCTTAACTCATTATACTCTGGTACTAAAATTTGTTTCACTGTCTTTCTGTGGCAGAATCTGCTTCCTCTTTTTCCCCTTGGGTATAAGAAGCTTTATGAAAAGAAACCTCAGTTGTGAATCTTTCTCTCATTACTCTTGGGAACTTTGCCAGATTTTATAGTTTGCTAAATTGTGTTTAGACAATCGAAGGGTCTGATTATTTTAAATATTCCCCATGACATAGGTATTTTTCTATACACACAATTTTACCTTATTAGCAGATAATTCTTCTATGCAAAAACCAATAATAAACCAAAAGTTTATTATTGCCTGCTGCAATGGCGAACTGTCACCTAATTTATGTAATCTGTGGAGTAATCTGTGGAGAAATGGTTCAAGGTTGGCGTATCCTCCCCTCCCCCAAGACATAGGCACAAAGCTGCAGTATGAAATACAGGTTTTCTTCTGCATGTAATCTGAACTCTAGGGAGGCAGAGGTAGGAGTGGGAGGGACAGGATCAAAGACGGCTTGGGGAAATACCAGGAGACAACAGGGGTGGGGGTGGAGGGGATCAGATCTGCTCTAGGCATTTCTGGAGCAGAGCCAATCACCCCAGCTACCTGGCTGACACCTTTCAACTCCTGCTGTTTAGCCCTGGACTCCAGATATTAGAAATGGAAATGCATAGAAAACATACTTCAAATCAGGGCTTAGAACTTAAAAGCATGGTTTTGGAGCAGAAACTGTAATGTCTATAATGATAAACACCAATTACTAAATACCTTTTTAGTATTAGCACTTTAACAAACTTTTTTGAACTGTTACATTGGTAAGATATACTCCAGAAATATGGAGTCAACATTATAGCCAGGTAGCTTGGTAACACACCGGTGGCTTGAGTAATTATACAGATATTGCTTCAAGATCCTTAAAAAGCATATGGATTAAAACTTAGGTAACATTTTAAAGGCCAAAAATTTAAGGCAAAGTTGAAATGTGATTATGTGCATACAGACAGTGCAATGACGGCGAGGACACATTCATTCAGCAGGATCAGGGGCTCCTTTTCGTGCCGATATTTTTCCGTCATTAATCTGAATATACTGTTCAGTGGCACTGAGGGTACGCTCTGCTTGGGAGCTCTTACCCAGGGCCTCACCTCTACCTTCCCAATGTTTTCCATATCCTTGCTCATTTTCCTGTTAAGGGTGATGTCCTGACAGTAAGGACGGAAAATCTGTGTTTGTGTTTCCTGGTGAGGGGAGGGGCCCTAAATTCTGACCTCTTGGGCACAGCAGATGACCACTGTCATACTCTCACATCACCTCAGGCCAAACAGACCACTCACTCCCTTTGAACTGGCTGTTGAACAACCTTGAAATTGATGCAAAATATTAGACTCAAGCTCTGGGCACTAGATACATAAGTCCCAGTGTGGTTAGTTCCTTGGCAGTAAAACCCACACTAATGGTATTTACTGCTTAATGAGAATGTCTTTTTAAGGAGTCTACTCTAACGCTGGTGCTGGGATTAGGGGTTTCTTGATGCTAGCCCCTCTGACAATGGTACCGTGTCGTCGGAGAGGGTGTGACTGGCCAGGGGTTAATGCCTCTGCTTGTTGGTAACTGGGATCGATGCTCACTTCATGTGTTACAGATCTCAGACTTAAACTGTGGGAAATGACTGTTTCATTGTCATTTAAAGACAAGGAATTGTAAACATTCCGTTGGAGTTGTAATAACTCAACAGCAACTCGTTCTTTGTAAGAAAAAATAAAGATAAATCTGCTAGCGATAAAGTCATCCTCTGCCATTGAAACACACTGGGAAGGCTGTTCAAAGTAATAGAGTTGAATCTAATTTTAAATGGCATTGAAAAGAAATTTAGTTTCTTTGCCATCAAGCTGTGACCAATTTAGAAAAATAAATAGCAAACAGAACCCCCTCACAGAGCTGACATTCTTTAAAATGTTATATTTATTGGCTCTACTTTTCCTTTACTAGGAAAAATAAATTTCTCAGGAACTAAAATGAGATTCCAGTGTACCCCTGGAACTGGTGTCCATTACCCTACTTTTTCCCAGAACTATTTTTTTTTTTATACTGATAGGGCCATTGAGTGGCTGTGACATCTGGAGCCAAGTCTAACTTAATAGATGGCCTACCGTGACTCTCCAAAGTTACATGGGAAATCTCTGCTACCTGAGAAAAGCCATTTGGCCTTCAAGCAAGTTCTTGGGCCAAGATCTGAAGGAATCGCTCATAGATATACCCCTGGGTTCCCTTCCTTTTTGCAGTGGGGAACCATGGACAAAATGAAGCAGGCACTAGAATAAATGAGGTGTTTTTCATGCCCACATTCCCACTCTAGTCTTAATTTCATCAAGGAATCTTTATTTCCACTAGAAAGATCCATCTTTGTTCTATTTAATGAGTGAACCAAGTCCAGTTCTCTCTCCCTCTGCATGATTATGAGCGAATCGGAGACACCTCTGCTACTTCTCAGGAGCACATGAAACTCAGTCGTGAAACTCCCTGACTCTTCTCCAGTATGAAAGAATCAAGGTTTCCACTTTTAATGGAAACATATGCCAAACTAAAATCCTAATAAGGTATAGGTTAACTTATGGGTCCACCACTCAGCTGTCAGTTTACTGTACTATGGTGGCTTGCATCTTGTTGTGATACTGGATGCTATGGCACTGGTATTTGAAATACCAGCAGGGGCACCCATGGTAGAGAGGTTTCAGTGGAGCTTCCAGACTAAGACAGACTAGGAAGAAAGGCCTGATGATCCCCTTCTGAAAATTAGCCAATAAGAGCCTTTTGGATCACAACTGGATACTGTCCAGCATAACGCTAGAAGATGAGCCCCCTAAATCGGAAGGCACTCAAAATACAGTGGCTGCAATAATGGACTCAAGCATACCAAAGTTTGTGAAGATGGCACAGGACTGGGCAAGGCTGCATTCTGTTGTACATGGGGTCACCATTAATCGTAGCTGACTTGAGAGCCAACTAACGATAACAACTTGTGTGGTCAGAAAGGGAAAGGGTCAGCATGCTTATTTAAATACAATGAATATTTTTATTTGGGAGGTTTTAAGTGTTTATTGCTGAAATTAAACTATTACTAGGTAAAGCCAGTGAATCTGTTTGGTTCAAATACTGAGCCTTCAGAAGGATTAAGCTCAGTAGGAAAATGTAACCTAGTGTCAAATATTTGAGTAGGCCCACAACCTCGTTTTTTCCTTGGATTTCTGTAATCCTATTATAGTAGATTGTTCAGCTTTGTCCCCTTGCTTGTAAAAAGACAGAATAAAATATTTCTGGCAGGAGAATATACTGAGATAGTACTTATCTTGTTCCCAGTTCCTACAGGAACCTGGAAGAAAGGAGTATTCTCCTTAACCACCCAAGGAGTTTGCCAAGTCTTTGTGCTTCTTTGCCTCAGGGTGTTGCTGGTGACTTCTGTTTTAGGACAAAAGCAGAATTTTCCAGGCACCAGAAAACATGCCCAATCTACGATGGGGAAAGAGAAGGGTATGGGGTGGGAAACCTAGGTTAGGAATAACAGAAATGGGCCTATCCCAAAGTCTGGGAAGAGAATGTGTTGTTTTAGTCTACTCCCTTTGTACCTGAGGCCAAAATTTCCTGCCCAAGTGTGGCCAAAAGCAGCCCAGATGCCTGCTTTCAGGCAACACAGATCCTGACCTAGTGGATCATAGGCGACCAGTAAAGAATGAAGCTCCAAGGTTCTTCCTTCGACGTACTGAATTAATGAGGCCCTGAGGGGCATCCCTAAAATGACTGAGATTTAATTTCCCTCCAGCCCGAGGAGAGACATGGAGTAGATTAAATCTGATTTAGTGGGGCAAAAGGGAGAGTGACATTTCTTGCACCCTAGTATTGTGAACTAGAATTCATACCCACAACACATACACTCACATACCACATACACATTCTTTTGAGGGTGTGGAAGAAAAGAGTGCTGAAATGGCATGTCATAATTTTTCTTATAAAAATGATTTGAAAGCTACCCAAACCCATGGCCATCAAGTTGATTCTGACTCATAGCGACCCTATAGGACAGGGGAGAACCGCCCCATAGGCTTTCCAAGGCTGTAAATCTTTACGGAAGCAGACAGCCACATCTTCATCCCATGGAGTGGCTGGGGGGTTTGAACTGCCGACCTTTCGGTTAGCAGCTGAGCGCTTTAACTACTGTGCCACCAGGGCTCCTATGAAAGCTACAGTCTCCTATAAAATAGGTTTGGGGGCTTAACTCTTCTGAAATAAGTCAGTCAAGAGACACTGACTCTCCCTCTGGTGCTTTCTTTTTACTGCTTCCTGTTTCTTGTATTGTCAAGGAATTGGGCATATTCCTGGAAAAGTAGAGCTATGCTGCTGGAGGACTTTGCTCAAGCAGATGCCCCAGCCATCAGGGACCTCCAAAGATGATCTTTTCTCTTTTATGTATATAGGTCCATGCATTTTGAATTATAAACATTTTGCCTTAGATAATCCCTTATTTCTTTAGTGAACACTCAGAAGACTGGCTAGTTAACTGGCACCACTGTTCATAATGCTAAGCTAGAGACATTTCCAAATGATCAGGCCTTGCTTCTCTCAAGGTCAATAGTTGATGATGGAAGGAGTTTTCAGCCTTTAATCAGCAATGAAATAAAACTCCAGCGCTGGTTCAAAGTTCTGATTCTGATTGGAGGCTGACTCATTCCACATATGACAGGAAATTTAATGTCTATACTTACTAGGTACTTGACTTCATTACAACAAAGATTGAAGGCCAAAGTCAACTAGGAAACACAGCACGTTTGTGAACTGAGTGGGTTCTTCCGCCTTCTGATGCTGGAATGAAGCCCCTCCAATGGGGCACTTGCTACCTTCCTATGGCCCGGTTAACAGTCTACGCCTGCTGCTATTCGGAGGAAGAGTTGTAATTTCCTTCTTCCTTCATGTCAATCCCTGCTCAAAGGTGCTCCAGGTCCATGACTTAAAAACGCGCGCAATTCCAAGCAAAGGCCATGGCAATGCTGGGTAACACATCCCCTGGCACCACATACCGTGCATAGTTAAGCAGATGCTCTTCAATCAGCATGTTAGAGGAAAGACTGATGCAGCTGCCGTAAGTCTCCTACAGAGGTGCAATTAAAAATCATCTGAAAACATGCAACAGGCTCAGTACATGCACAAGGCTCAATAAACATGAAGCACGCGGGAGACAGATTAAAGGACAACACTTCGTACAGACTCTAAGGGGTATGGGGAATTGTTGAGATGATTCTTTTACTACTCAGAGAACTCATTACGTTACTTAGAAAACTTTTATTCAAGAAATTTAAGTTTTGACATCCTTAACCTAATAGATCTGCTTCTTCTGGGCACAAATGTGACTTTTACAGTTAAAACAAATGCATGGTAAAGTTCTTTATAACAAGGATAATCCATTGTGGAAACTGACGTGCACTGAAAAAAACTGCTGTTCAATTAATTAGAGAGATATTACCTAAAACTTGAGTTTGGTACCTCAGAAAGCCCTTAAACCTCACTATAATGGGATTTTAACCTTATAGCAAATAATAAACTATGCAGGCTATGACTCTCCACTAGGCGGTTTATATGGTAGATATTCTGGGTCATTTCATCCCACAAAGACAGTTTCGCATTTTAGCTGCTATACTGTTTTTTGATGGCATGGTGCTCACAGAGCACACAAAGAATGTTGCCTAAAAAGATGTTCGTAGCACTTATTCACTGGATGTAAGCCACAGATTATAGGGCATGGTTTTCCAATAAGTGCAATTATAAAATATAGCTCATGGCAGACTCTCCCATCCCTCTGTATTGGCAAACACTTCAGACTTCTATAGTTTTCTGATCAACACTTGGAGGCCTGTATTTTAAAATGCCAGTGTAGAGGGCCCTGTGGTGTATTCATTCAAAGGTCATTCCAAAGTTGAGTGATTAAGACTTAAGAAAGAGCATTTCTATTTATATGCTTTTTAACTGGGCTTAAGAATAAACTATTCAGTCACACGAAGAGAACAAACTCTTCCTGACGCAGAATCAGTGCCAAAGAAGGGCCTGTCTCACACTGACTGGTAGTTTAATCTTGTAGAAATGCCTCCCAGTCTAGAACCTCTAACACTCAAGGATCAAGCCAGACAGGTAAATCAAGGGGCTGGAATATCATCTGTGATTTATTTACCTTTCTCTCTTATTTTCCAAAGGAAGAACAAAGGGTATATATTCTAACTTGATATGTCTTATTAGAAACATGGGAATTTGGCTTTTTGTGCATCCCTATGGAGTTTTCTGGGGATTCCCTTAAGATGGCACCGGTCAACAATGTCTAGTGCTAGAAATTACAGCATAATCAATTCAAGGGGGAAAAAAAGGAGAGTCTCCAAGCAGTACTCACTGTCTTATTCTTTCCTTTGCTAGCCAAGCTCATGGGATTTCCCTTGGTGTCTGTTGTCTTCTTTCCAAGTGAGGTCAAGGGAGGGGTAGAGATCTTTAGCTGGTTGGCTGCCTGATAGTTATTGTTATTGTTCTGGTTGCCACTGAGTGTCTCCATGATGGATCGGAAGGTTCCAAAAGGCCTTTTCAGCTGATCCCCTGATTCGCTACTCGTAGAGGTCCGCTGGGGGGTCCTGCCCCTATCTCTGTCCTTTTCTCCATTAAGTTCGAGGTTAGTTTGCTCCATCTGCACCACAGGCTCTTCAAAGGTAACTCTGAGTTTCAAGTTCTGAGATGTTCGGCGCTTGGAAGATGGAGATTTGAGGGCACTCTTGGGACTTGTGGCAACTTTTTGGGCAGCAGTGCTGTCAGGGCTGGGCTGAGTGGAGTCTCCAGGGGGCTGGTTTGGGGGAGTATTCCCGGAGCCTGGATACTGGGATTCCAAGTCTGGTTCACTGCTCTCTGAGGTGGGAGAAGGGCTATGGCCATCCAGGGATTTGGAGGCTTTGATACTAAAAGGAAACCTGCGTCCTGATGCCAAGGTGTGCTTCTTTATCATCAAGTGTAAGCTTTCTGCACTGTCCATACTCTCCACACTTTCCACAATAGGCTGTGGCCGGGGCCTCTCAGCCTTTTTCACAGGCGTGGTCTTGGGCTCCTCGGAATGGTTAGAGTCTGTATCAGACTCACTCAGTGACCTCTGCATTAGCTGCCGCAGCCTAGCTAACTTCAGTTCCCTCTTCTCTGGAGGAATCTTTTTTGAATTTCTAGAGGATGCCTGAGCATCCTGGAATTCCAAGGACAACTTTTCTTGAGTGCAGACATTCTCTGAGATTTCTTTTCCCAATAACTGGCGTAGGATTTTATCAGAATCTTCATCTTTTGCTTTGGCCCTAGCTCGGCTGGATGCAGACAGGCTTCCAAGAACCCGAATGCCCTCTTGGACTCCTGGTTTGCTTTTGGCTATAGATTCATCCTCTGCATCTGGAGGCTTCCACTGGGATTTTCTGGAGGTTGGTGAGGACGGTGAACTGCAAAGAGGAAGAAGGACATATAAGATGATTCCTTACTTGGTTATCATGACTTGGCGACAAGTCACTGCATGGCTTTTACCACCACTAGTAACTTACCAATCACTAATAATGGAATAAGAATAAATCTACTACCGTTGAATCGATTCCAACTCTTAGCGACACTGTAGTACAGAGTAGAACTACCCTACAGGGTTTTCAAGGCCATAAATCTTTATAGGAGCAGACTGACACATCTTTCTCCCAGAGCAGCTGGTGGGTTCAAACCTTTAGGTTACCAGCCAAGATCTTAACCACTGTGCCACCAGGGCTCCTGGAATAAGAATAGTCACAATATCTTTTCAAAGTAATGTGCAAACACTCCATAGTGGCAACCATAAGCAACTGTAGCATGTCTCGTATCTTATGCCGCTAGAATGACTACTAAATTTGTCTATTGTTTTACTGTTTACACATCAATTTTGAATGGATTTTTCTCAATTTTAAATGGATCTTCATCAACTTTATGAATTTATATCCTTATTCCCATTTCATAGACGAAGAAATGAAAGCCTCAGCCTTTTCCACTGGTAATCTCATTTCTATTCCTCTTTACAAGAAACCCTGGTGGTATAGTGGTTAAGTGCTACAGCTGCTAACCAAAAAGGCTGGCAGTTCAAACCTACCAAGTGCACCTTGGAAACTCTATGGGGCAGTTCTACACTGTTCTACAGGGCCGCTATGAGTCAGAATGGACTCGACAGCAATGGGTTTGGTTTTGCTCTACTCCTCCTTATACGAATAAAATGTTTTCTGCTGCCATCCTCTTAAAAGACATTAAAAGAAACTTAGAAGATTCAGAGATTTGAGATACTCAAAAACTGTAGACACCAACATTCCTGTTATTACCTGGGGGAGGAAGGGAGTGATTTGCCCTCTGATCTCTGGGCTTCGAGAAGTTGTTGGAGTTGGTTCTGTAGTGTGACACGCTCCACTGTCTGTCTGGGGGGCAAAACACATAAACTTTTTAATACATGGCTACGACTGTAAATGAGTAGGTATAAATTTTTTTTCAAGATAATTTGCAATAATTATTCAAAAGCCTTACAAATGCATATAATCTTTATCCTTGAAGTTCACAAATTTTCCTAAGGAACCAATCAAAAGTTCCCAAAAGGACGTTTGTTGCTTACAGTAGTGACAAATTTTAAGTTACCTAAACACTCACCAATAAGGACTGAACAAATCAATTATGATTATTTATATAATGATTTGTTCAGTCCAAACATCATTATATAAATAACCATAATTGATATAATGACATCTATTAAAAATAATAATATATTTTTATATCTAAGGGCATGGAAAAGGTTTCCTTAACATATTTTTAAATAAAAAGGGAAGCTACAAAATACTATGTGTGTTGTTGTTGTTGTTGTTAGGTGCCATTGAGTCGGTTCCAACTCACAGTGATCCTATGCACAACAGAGCGAAACACTGCCTGGTCCTGAGCCAACCTTACAGTCGCTGTTATGCTTGAGCTCATTGTTGCAGCCACTGTGTCAATTCACCTCGTTGAGGGTCTTCCTCTTTCAGCTGACCCTGTACTTGCCAAGCATGATGTCCTTCTCCAGGGACTTATCCCTTCTGACAACATGTCAAAGTATGTAAGATGCAGTCTCGCCATCCTTGCTTCTAAGGAGCATTCTGGTTGTACTTCTTCTAAGACAGATTTGTTTGTTCTTTTGGCAGTCCATGGTATGTTCAATATTCTTTGCCAACACCACAATTCAAAGGCATCAATTCTTCTTTGGTCTTCCTTATTCATTTCCCAGCTTTCACATGCATATGATGTGATTGAAAATACCATGGCTTGGGTCAGGAACACCTTAGTCTTCAAGGTGACATCTTTGTTCTTCAACACTTTCAAGAGGTCCTTTGCAGCAGATTTACCCAATGCAATGCGTCTTTTGATTTCTTGACTGCTGCTTCCATGGCTTTGATTGTGGATCCAAGTAAAATGAAATCCTTGACAACCTCAATCTTTTCTCTGTTTATCATGATGTTGCTCATTGGTCCAGTTGTCAGGATTTTTGTTTTCTTTATGTCGAGGTGCAATCCATACTCAAGGCTGTGGTCTTTGAACTTCATTAGTAAGTGCTTCAAGTCCTCTTCACTTTCAGCAAGCAAGGTTGTGTCATCTGCATAACACAGGTTGTTAATGAGTGTTCCTCCAATCCTGATGCTCCATTCTTCTTCATATAGTCCAGCTTCTTGGATTATTTGTTCAGCATACAGATTGAATAGGTATGGTGAAAGAATACAACCCTGACATGCCCCTTTCCTGATATTAAACCAATCAGTATCCCCTTGTTCTGTCCAAATAACTGCCTCTTGATCTATGTAAAGGTTCCTCATGAGCACAATTAAGTGTTCTGGAATTCCCATTCTTTGCAATGTTATCCATAGTTTGTTACGATCCACATAGTCGAATGCCTTTACATAGTCAATAAAATACAGGTAAACATCCTTCTGGTATTCTCTGCTTTCAGCCAAGATCCATCTGACATCAGCAATGATATCCCTGGTTCCACGTCCTCTTCTGAAATCAGCCTGAATCTCTGGCAGTTTCCTGTCAATATACTGCTGTAGCCGTTTTTGAATGGTCTTCAGCAAAATTTTGCTTGCGTGTGATATTAACAATAAAAAGAAAAAAAAGATAGTGTTCTATAATTTCCACATTCAGTTGGATCATCTTTCTTGGGAATAGGCATAAATATGGGTCTCTTCCAGTCAGTTGGCCAGGAAGCTGTCTTCCATATTTCTTGGCATAGACGAGTGAGCACCTCCAGTGCTGCATCTGTTTGTTGAAACATCTCAACTGATGATCAATTCCTAGAGCCTTGTTTTTTGCCAGTGCCTTCAGAGCAGCTTGGACTTCTTCCTTTAGTACCATCGGTTCCTGATCATACGCCACCTCTTGAAATGGTTGAACATCAACTAATTCTTTTTGGTATAATGACTCTGTGTATTTCTTCCATCTTCTTTTGATGCTTCCTGCGTCATCTAATATTTTCCCCATAGAATCCTTCACTATTGCAGCTCAAGGCTTGAATTGTTTCTTCAGTTCTTTCAGCTTGAGAAATGCCAAGCGTGTTCTTCCTTTTTTGGTTTTCCATCTCCAGCTCTTTGCACATGTCATTATAATACCTTACGTTGTCATCATTTCTTGCTTTTTCTTTAGCTGCTTGACGTTCATGAGCAAGTTTCAGAGTCTCCCCTGACACCCATCTTGGTCTTTTCTTTCTTTCCTGTCTTTTCAATGACCTCTTGCATTCTTCATATAGGATGTCCTTGATGTCATTCCACAACTTCTCTGGTCTTTGGTCACTAGTGTTCAATGCATCAAATCTATTCTTCAGATGGTCTCTAAATTCAGGTGGGATATACTCAAGGTCATATTTTGGCTCTTGTGGGCTTGCTCTGATTTTCTTCAGTTTCAGCTTAACTTGCATATGAGCAATTGATGGTCTGTTCCACAGTCGGCCCCTGGCCTTGTTCTTTCTGATGATATCGAGCTTTCCCATCGTCTCTTTCCACAGATGTAGTCAGTTTGATTTCTGTGTGTTCCATCTGGCGAGGTCCATGTGTATCATAGCTGTTTATGTTGGTGAAAGAAGGTATTTGCAATAAAGAAGTCGTTGGTCTTGCAAAATTCTATCATTTGATTTCTGGCATTGTTTCTATCACCAAGGCCATATTTTCCAAGTACTGATCCTTCTTCTTTGTTGCGAACTTTCGCATTCCAATTGCCAGTAATTATCAATGCATGTTTGATCAATTTCAGACTTTACCAGCTGGTATAAATCTTCTATTTCTTCATCTTTGGCCCTAGTGTTTGGTGCATAAATTTGAATAATAGTCGATTAACTTGTCTTCCTTGTAAAAAAAAAAAAAATACTTGTAGGCGTATGGATATTATCCTATCACTGACAGCATTGTACTTCAGGATAGATCTTGAATGTTCTTTTTTTTATTTTTATTTTTAATAACTTTTATTAAGCTTCAAGTGAACGTTTACAAATCCAATCAGTCTGTCACATATAAGTTTACATACATCTCACTCCCTACGCCCACTTGCTCTCCCCCTCTTGAGTCAGCCCTTTCAGTCTCTCCTTTCTTGACAATTTTGCCGGCTTCCCTCTCTCTCTATCCTCCCATCCCCCCTCCAGACAAGAGTTGCCAACACAATCTCAAGTGTCCACCTGATATAATTAGCTCACTCTTCACCAGCGTCTCTCTCCCACCCGCTGACCAGTCCCTTTCATTTCTGATGAGTTGTCTTCGGGGATGGTTCCTGTCCTGTGTCAACTGAAGGTCTGGGGAGCATGGCCGCCAGGATTCCTCCAGTCTCAGTCAGACCATTAAGTTTGGTCTTTTTATGAGAATTTGGGGTCTGTATTCCACTGATCTCCTGCTCCCTCAGGGGTCGTCTGCTGTGCTCCCTGTCAGGGCAGTCATCGATTGTGGCTGGGCACCAACTAGTTCTTCTGGTCTCAGGATGATGTAGGTCTCTGGTTCATGTGGCCCTTTCTGTCTCTTGGGCTCTTAGTTGTCGTGTGGCCTTGGTGTTCTTCCTTTTCCTTTGCTCCAGGTGGGTTGAGACCAATTGATGCATCTTAGATGGCCGCTTGTTAGCATTTAAGACCCCAGACGCCACATTTCAAAGTGGGATGCAGAATGATTTCATAATAGAATTATTTTGCCAATTGACTTAGAAGTCCCCGCAAACCATGTTCCCCAGACCCCCGCCCCTGCTCCGCTGACCTTTGAAGCATTCATTTTATCCCGGAAACTTCTTTGCTTTTGGTCCAGTCCAATTGAGCTGACCTTCCATGTATTGAGTGTTGTCTTTCCCTTGACCTAAAGCAGTTCTTATCTACTGATTAATCAATAAAAAAAACCCCTCTCCCACCCTCCCTCCCTCCCCCGCCTCGTAACCTCAAAAGTATGTGTTCTTCTCAGGTTTACTATTTCTCAAGATCTTATAATAGTGGTCTTATACAATATTTGTCCTTTTGCCTCTGACTCATTTCACTCAGCATAATGCCTTCCAGGTTCCTCCATGTTATGAAATGTTTCAGGGATTTGTCACTGTTCTTTATCGATGCGTAGTATTCCATTGTGTGAATATACCACAATTTATTTACCCATTCATCCGTTGATGGACACCTTGGTTGCTTCCAACTTTTTGCTATTGTAAACAGAGCTGCAATAAACATGGGTGTGCATATATCTGTTTGTATGAAGGCTCTTGTATCTCTCGGGTATATTCCGAGGAGTGGGATTTCTGGGTTGTATGGTAGTTCTATTTCTAACTGTTTAAGATAACACCAGATAGATTTCCAAAGTGGTTGTACCATTTTACATTCCCACCAGCAGTGTATGAGAGTTCCAATCTTTCCGCAGCCTCTCCAACATTTATTATTTTGTGTTTTTTGGATTAATGCCAGCCTTGCTGGTGTGAGATGGAATCTCATCGTAGTTTTCATTTGTATTTCTCTAATGGCTAATGATCGAGAGCATTTTCTCATGTATCTGTTGGCTGCCTGAATATCTTCTTTAGTGAAATGTGTGTTCATATCCTTTGCCCACTTCTTGATTGGGTTGTTTGTCTTTTTGTGGTTGAGTTTTGACAGAATCATGTAGATTTTAGAGATCAGGCGCTGGTCGGAGATGTCATAGCTGAAAATTCTTTCCCAGTCTGTAGGTGGTCTTTTTACTCTTTTGGTGAAGTCTCTAGATGAGCATAGGTGTTTGATTTTTAGGAGCTCCCAGTTATCGGGTTTCTCTTCATCATTTTTGGTAATGTTTTGTATTCTGTTTATACCTTGTATTAGGGTTCCTAGGGTTGTCCCAATTGTTTCTTCCATGATCTTTATCGTTTTAGTGTTTATGTTTAGGTCTTTGATCCACTTGGAGTTAGTTTTTGTGCATGGTGTGAGGTATGGGTCCTGTTTCATTTTTTTGCAAATGGATATCCAGTTATGCCAGCACCATTTGCTATCTTTTCCCCAGTTAATTGACACTGGTCCTTTGTCAAATATCAGCTGCTCATACGTGGATGGATCTATGTCTGGGTTCTCAATTCTGTTCCATTGGTCTATGTGTCTGTTGTTGTACCAATACCAGGCTGTTTTGACTACTGTGGCTGTATAATAGGTTCTGAAGTCAGGTAAGGTGAGGCCTCCCACTTTCTTCTTCTTTTTCAGTAGTGCTTTGCTTATCCGGGGCTTCTTTCCCTTCCATATGAAATTGGTGATTTGTTTCTCTATCCCCTTAAAATATGACATTGGAATTTGGATCGGAAGTGCGTTAAATGTATAGATGGCTTTTGGTAGAATAGACATTTTTACTAAGTTAAGTCTTCCTATCCATGAGCAAGGTATGTTTTTCCACTTAAGTATGTCCTTTTGAATTTCTTGTAGTAGAGCTTTGTAGTTTTCTTTGTATAGGTCTTCTACATCCTTGGTAAGATTTATTCCTAAGTATCTTATCTTCTTGGGGGCTACTGTGAATGGTATTGATTTGGTTATTTCGTCTTCGGTGTTCTTTTTGTTGATGTAGAGGAATCCAAGTGATTTTTGTATGTTTATTTTATAACCTGAGACTCTGCCAAACTCTTCTATTAGTTTCAGTAGTTTTCTGGAGGATTCCTTAGGGTTTTCTGTGTATATAATCATGTCATCTGCAAATAGTGATAACTTTACTTCTTCCTTGCCAATCCGGATACCTTTTATTTCTTTGTCTAGCCTAATTGCCCTGGCTAAGACTTCCAACACGATGTTGAATAAGAGCGGTGATAAAGGGCATCCTTGTCTGGTTCCCGTTCTCAAGGGAAATGCTTTCAGGTTCTCTCCATTTAGAGTGATACTGGCTGTTGGCTTTGCATAGATGCCCTTTATTATGTTGAGGAATTTTCCTTCAATTCCTATTTTGGTAAGAGTTTTTATCATGAATGGGTGTTGGACTTTGTCAAATGCCTTTTCTGCATCAATTGATAAGATCATGTGGTTTTTGTCTTTTGTTTTATTTATGTGATGGATTACATTAATGGTTTTTCTGATATTAAAGCAGCCTTGCATACCTGGTATAAATCCCACTTGATCAGGGTGAATTATTTTTTTGATGTGTTGTTGGAGTCTATTGGCTAGAATTTTGTTGAGGATTTTTGCATCTATGTTCATGAGGGATATAGGTCTATAATTTTCTTTTTTTGTAATGTCTTTAGCTGGTTTTGGTATCAGGGAGATGGTAGCTTCATAGAATGAGTTGGGTAGTATTCCGTCATTTTCTATGCTTTGGAATACCTTTATAGTAGTGGTGTTAACTCTTCTCTGAAAGTTTGGTAGAACTCTGCAGTGAAGCCGTCCGGGCCAGGGTTTTTTTTTGTTGGGAGTTTTTTGATTACCGTTTCAATCTCTTTTTTTGTTATGGGTCTATTTAGTTGTTCTACTTCTGAATGTGTTAGTTTAGGTAGGTAGTGTTTTTCCAGGAATTCATCCATTTCTTCCAGGTTTTCAAATTTGTTAGAGTACAATTTTTCATAATAATCTGAAATGATTCTTTTAATTTCATTTGGTTCTGTTGTGATGTGGTCCTTCTCATTTCTTATTCGGGTTATTTGTTTCCTTTCCTGTATTTCTTTAGTCAGTCTAGCCAATGGTTTATCAATTTTGTTAATTTTTTCAAAGAACCAGCTTTTGGCTTTGTTAATTCTTTCAATTGTTTTTCTGTTCTCTAATTCATTTAGTTCAGCTCTAATTTTTATTATTTGTTTTCTTCGGGTGCCTGATGGATTCTTTTGTTGCTCAGTTTCTATTTGTTCAAGTTGTCGGGACAGTTCTCTGATTTTGGCTCTTTCTTCTTTTTGTATGTGTGCATTTATTGATATAAATTGGCCTCTGAGCACTGCTTTTGCTGTGTCCCAGAGGTTTTGATAGGAAGTATTTTCATTCTCGTTGCTTTCTATGAATTTCCTTATTCCCTCCTTGATGTCTTCTATAACCCAGTCTTTTTTCAGGAGGGTATTGTTCATTTTCCAAGTATTTGATTTCTTTTCCCTAGTTTTTCTGTTATTGATCTCTAGTTTTATTGCCTTGTGGTCTGAGAAGATGCTTTGTAATATTTCGATGTTTTGGACTCTGCAAAGGTTTGTTTTACGACCTAATATGTGGTCTATTCTAGAGAATGTTCCATGTGCGCTAGAAAAAAAAGTATATTTTGCAGCAGTTGGGTGGAGAGTTCTGTATAAGTCAATGAGGTCAAGTTGGTTGATTGTTGTAATTAGATCTTCCGTGTCTCTGTTGAGCTTCTTACTGGATGTCCTGTCCTTCTCCGAAAGTGGTGTGTTGAAGTCTCCTACTATAATTGTGGAGGTATCTATCTCGCTTTTCAATTCTGTTAAAATTTGATTTATGTATCTTGCAGCCCTGTCATTGGGTGCATAAATATTTAATATGGTTATGTCTTCCTGATCAATTGTCCCTTTTATCATTATATAGTGTCCTTCTTTATCCTTTGTGGTGGATTTAAGTCTAAAGTCTATTTTGTCAGAAATTAATATTGCTACTCCTCTTCTCTTTTGCTTATTGTTTGCTTGATATACTTTTTTCCATCCTTTGAGTTTTAGTTTGTTTGTGTCTCTAAGTCTAAGGTGTGTCTCTTGTAGGCAGCATATAGATGGATCGTGTTTCTTTATCCAGTCTGTGACTCTGTCTCTTTATTGGTGCATTTAGTCCATTTACATTCAGGGTAATTATAGATAAATAAGTTTTTAGTGCTGTCATTTTGATGCCTTTTTATGTGTGTTGTTGACAATTTCATTTTTCCACATACTTTTTTGTGCTGAGACGTTTTTCTTAGTAAATTGTGAGATCCTCATTTTCATAGTGCTTGACTTTATGTTAGTTGAGTCGTTACGTTTTTCTTGGTTTTTATCTTGAGTTATAGAGTTGTTATACCTTTTTGTGGTTACCTTATTATTTACCCCTATTTTTCTAAGTAAAAACCTAACTTGTATTGTTCTATATCGCCTTGTATCACTCTCCATATGGCAGTTCAATGCCTCCTGTATTTAGTCCCTCTTTTTGATTATTGTGATCTTTTACCTATTGACTTCCATGATTCCCTGTTATGTGTATTTTTTTTTTAATTAATCTTAATTTGTTTGTTTTTGTGATTTCCCTATTTGAGTTGATATCAGGACGTTCTGTTTTGTGACCTTGTGTTGTGCTGATATCTGATATTATTGGTTCTCTGACCAAACAATATCCTTTAGTATTTCTTGTAGCTTTGGTTTGGTTTTTGCAAATTCTCTAAACTTGTGTTTGTCTGTAAATATCTTAATTTCGCCTTCATATTTCAGAGAGAGTTTTGCTGGATATATGATCCTTGGCTGGCAGTTTTTCTCCTTCAGTGTTCTGTATATGTCGTCGCATTCCCTTCTTGCCTGCATGGTTTCTGCTGAGTAGTCAGAACATATTCTTATTGATTCTCCCTTGAAGGAAACCTTTCTTTTCTCCCTGGCTGCTTTTAAAATTTTCTGTTTATCTTTGGTTATGGTGAGTTTGATGATAATATGTCTTGGTGTTTTTCTTTTTGGATCAATCTTAAATGGGGTTCGATGAGCATCTTGGATAGATATCCTTTCGTCTTTCATGATGTCAGGGAAGTTTTCTGTCAGGAGTTCTTCAACTATTTTCTCTGTGTTTTCTGTCCCCCCTCCCTGTTCTGGGACTCCAATCACCCGCAGGTTATCCTTCTTGATAGAGTCCCACATAATTCTTAGGGTTTCTTCATTTTTTTTAATTCTTTTATCTGATTTTTTTTCAGCTATGTTGGTGTTGATTCCCTGGTCCTCCAGATGTCCCAGTCTGCCGAGTCTGCTCCTCTGACTTCCTAGTGCGTTGTCTAATTCTGTTATTTTATTGTTAATTTTTTGGATTTCTACATGTTGTCTCTCTATGGATTCTTGCAACTTATTAATTTTTCCAGTATGTTCTTGAATAATCTTTTTGAGTTCTTCAACAGTTTTATCAGTGTGTTCCTTGGCTTTTTCTGCAGTTATCCTAATTTCATTTGTGATATCATTAAGCATTCTGTAAATTAGTTTTTTATATTCTGTATCTGATAATTCCAAGATTGTATCTTCATTTGGGAAAGATTTTGATTCTTTTGTTTGGGGGGTTGGAGAAGCTGTCACGGTCTGCTTCTTTAAGTGGTTTGATATGGATTGTTGTCTCCGCGCCATCACTGGGAAACTAGTTTTTCCAGAAAATCCGCTAAAAAAAATGCAGTCAGATCCCTATCAGAGTTCTCCCTCTGGCTCAGGCTATTCGGATGTTAATGAAGCCGCCTGGGGAGGGTGGGGGAGGGAACAGAGAGATAGGAGAGTAGCACCTCAGAATATAGCCAGAGTTGCTTGTCTTGCTTGGAATGACTATTATATCTGAGATTCCCGCGGGGCGCGTCGCCTATGTGTGCTGGCTGTGTGGAGATTGCCCCCGGGGGGTCTGGCCCGCTGGAGTCACAGTCAGATCCTCCGCTTCCAGCCCCACGCCCAGCGTCAAGGCTCCCCTACTGGGACGGTGCACTCTCGACTCCAAAATCAGTCGCTGCCTCCCGGGGACTTCTCGTCCCTCCAGCCGCGTGGCCGTGCCGCATCCGAGAGCCAGTTGGGCCTCCTCCCGGGGTTAGTTCACATGGGTGGAGCAGCTCCCCGTGCTTGTGCCGTGACCGAGTGTCCCGGCTGGGATGCTGTTCTCCCCGCTCCAATTCCAGTCGCTGCCTCCCGGGGACTTCTCCTACCGGCTGCGTCCCACACCGCCCGCGTGACCCGGCTGGTCCCCTTCCCGGGGTTAGTTCAGGGGGGTGGAGCAACTCTCTGTGTTTATGCCGTACCTGCGTCCAGTCCAAATCCCTGCGGGACGGTTCCCCGGCTCGGACGCTGCTCTTTCTGTTCCAAGACCAGTCACTGCCTCCCGGGGACTTCTCCTACCGGCTGCGTCCCACGCCGCCCGTGGAACCGGCTGGTCCCCCTCCCGGGGTTAGTTCAGGGGGGTGGAGCAGCTCTCTGTGCTTGTGCCGTACCTGACTGGTACGCTGGCTCCAGGCTCTGGAAACAATCGCTGCTTCCCCGTATTAGTTCGTTCTCTGTCTCTAAATCTGTGTTTGTTGTTCAGGGTTCGTAGATTGTTATGTATGTGATCGATTCACTTGTTTTTCCGTGTCTTTGTTGTAAGAGGGATCCGAGGTAGCGTCTGCCTAGTCCGCCATCTTGGCTCCGCCCCTCTTGAATGTTCTTTTTGACGATGAATGCAACACCATTCCTCTTCAAGTTGTCATTCCCAGCACAGTAGGCTATATGATTTTCCGATTCAAAACGGCCAATACCAGTCCATTTCAGCTCACTGATGCCTATGATATCGATGTTTATGTGTTCCTCTTCATTTTTGACCATTTCCAATTTTCCTAGATTCATACTTTGTATGTTCCAGGTTCCGATTATTAATGGATGTTTGTAGCTGTTTCTTCTCATTTAAGTCATGCCACATCAGTGAATGAAGGTCCTGAAAGCTTTACTCCATCCACGTCATTAAGGTCGACTCTACTTTGAGGAGGCAGCTCTTCCCCAGTCATCTTTTGAGTGTCTTCCAACCTGGGGGGCTCATCTTCCAGCACTATATCAGACAATGTTCCTCTGCTATTCATAAGATTTTCACTGGCTAATACTTTTCAGAAGTAGACTGCCAGGTCCTTCACCCTAGCCTGTCTTATACCCGGAAGCTCAGCTGAAACCTGTCCTCCATGGTTGACCCTGCTGGTATCTGAATATCGATGGCATAGCTTCCAGCAATCACAGCAACACACGAGCCCCCACAGTATGACAAACTGACAGACACGTGTGATATAATCTTATTTTTAAGAAAACTAGCTATATATCTCTACATGTATACATATCAACAGGAAAAAATCTCTAAGAATACACTTCAAAATTTTACTCTTTTTAAATTATTAATTTAGTGATCAGAACATAATTGTTATGGATTTAATTGTGTCCTCCCAAAATGGATGTTGTAAATCCTACCTTACCTGTGGTTATAATCTCATTTGGAAAAAAGGTTTTCTTTCTTATGTTAATGGGGTAGTATTTGCATGTCTTAAATCAATTTCTTTTGAGATATAAAAGAAAAGATTAAGCAAGGAAGCAAGTAGAGATGGGGGAAGACTGATATACAGCCACATGAAGACCACAAAGGAGCCAAGGACCAGAAACTGAAAACAGACAAGGACCTTCCTCCAGAGCCAAGAGAGAAAGTCTTCCCCTAGAGCACCCTGAATTTGGATGTCTAGCCTCCTAAACTGTGAGAAAATACATTTCTGTTAGTTAAAGCCACCTACTTGTGATATTTCTGTTATAGCAGCACTAGATAACTAAGATGAAAACAAAACAATTTCCACTTTGGGTAAAAACAATTTAACTTCGTATTTTTTCATATAAAGGGAAAACAATGCATGGCAACACTCAATTTCCTCTGAAAATATAGCATATCAGGAAGTGTTTTAAAGTTAAGAGAAATAGGCTAAAAATCACAGGCTAAAGAAACTAAAACCTATTTAGAAAACACACATTAATTATTACAGAACTTGAAATAAGTACAGTAAACTGGTACTGACTTTACAGGAATAAACAGTATTTACTGAACTCCATAGTATTAGTGTGGTAGGCAGAATAATGGCCTCCCAAAGATACCCACATCATAATTTCTGAAACCTGTGGGTATGCTACCTTACACAGCAAAAGGCAATTAAAGTTGTAGATGGAATTAAGGTTATTCACGAGCTGATTTTAAAACAGGGAGGGTATCCTAGATTATCAGGTGGGTCCAATCTAATCACATGAGTCCTTAAAAACAGAGTAGGAAACAGAATAGGTCAGAGATTGAAAGTATGAGAAGGACTCAACACATGGCTGCTGGTTTTGAAGATGGAGGGATAGGCCGTGAGCCAAGGAATACAACAGCCTCTAGAAGTTGGGAATGATTCTCAGCCATCAAGAAAACAGAGACCTTGTCCCGTAACCACAACGGACTGCTTCTGCCAACAACGCCAGTAAGCAGAAACAGCCTCTCATTCTAGAGCCTCCAGAAAGTCTGTAACAGACTTCTGATGTACAGAACTGTAAGATAATAAGTTGTGTATTTCTGAGCCACTGAGTCTGCTTGCTGTAATTTGCTATAGGAGCAACAGAAACATAATACAATTAGCATCAAACATGGCAGCAGCTCTCATGGGACCGAATGAATGAGTTACAAGTGTTCTTAAGACGATTGCCAAACCTTAGATACTGGTTTAAGACACTGGCGGTGTCCTCTCTGCCAAGTGTTGTTACACATACTCAACCGCTGGCTGCCTAAATCAAATTCTGTGAGAGCAGGTTCTGATGATACCCCTCCATAAATCCCAAGCGGTATCTTTTTTTTTTTTTTCTTCTTCTAAAAGTGGTCAGTCTTAGTCCTACCATTTCATCCTTAAGTCCAGAGAATCCTGTGTTCTCATTTCACTAATTCTGGCAAACTCACTGCTGCAAACTTCATTGGCTAAAGCAAGAGTTAGTAACATTTTTCTGAAGGGCCAGAGAGTAAATACATTAGGCTTTTGAACCCTATGATCTCTGTCACAACTACTCAATTCTGCCTTTTGGCACGAAATCAGCCCTAGACAATACATAAATGAACATGTGGCTCTGTTCTAGTAAAACTTTATTCACAAACATAGGCAGTAGGCTGGATTTGGTGCATGGTTTGTAATTTGCCGATTCAGATCTAAAGAAAGTAAAAAACTAAAATGCATTACAACGTTCTGCTCTTCCTACTTTGCTAGTTGGTATTGCATATCAAGTTTTTAGAAAAACAGTCAGCGAGGGGCTAAAACAGATGAAGAAAAATTATGAGCTGCCTTTAAAAGGTTTACTAGGTGTCTTAAAGTAAATTACACCATACTCGAGAATTAACTATTTGAGGGCAACCGAGTTGACTAATGATGAAATCCCTAGTTTATAGACAAGGTCAATATGAATGGAAAAGAGTGACTCTACTGATTAAATGCTAAAGAACTTATAGACTATAATCATACAAAGAAAATATATGAGTACATTCCTAGGCTCATCAGAGTCGAAATTTGCGTTGCCATGTTTACTAACTGTAAGGAGTTTGTAAGGGTATTCTAGTAGGAAAAGGCACTCAAGACTGTCTCCTACCCAGAATTTTGGACTGAAAAGGCAAGGTTTTCCATCTTTTCTCCCGCATCTATCTAAGTTATTTGTACCCTGGGGCCTCAGGGCACGGTGGACTGTGGCTATACTAAGTCAATTCTATATTCATTTCTTGTTTTGTCAGTTTCATTGAGACACACAGAAAGTAAAAGACCAGGGTCTACAACATAACCCCTCATATTTTATCTTGTCATTGGCCTAAGTACTTCCATAAAAGTGTCTACAGCATTCAGCTCTGGAAAGAACTGAAGGGCTGTTGGCTATTAGTGTATATGTGTATTTTATCCTGGGATCATCAACAGAGAGAGCTGCCAAGACTCTGACCTTGAAGAATTTGCCAATAAAACAGCTATTATAACTCATGAAAGCTGCTCAGACTGCATGGTACAGAGACTGTAGAAAATGTTTTTTCAGTGTTTTCTCTGAATACGAGCCTTTAGAAAAAGCATTCTATTGAATCATTTTGAAGTTCGCCTTTTTGAATAGGTCCATACACTACTTGAGGGAGTGGAAATTGGGACATTATTTTTGGAAGGCTACGAGGCAATCTGCACAGCCACCACCTGTCTGTCCGTGGAGACTTGTGTGTTGCTATGATGCTGAGCAGGTTTCAGTGGCACTTACAGACTAAAACAGATTAGGAACAATGGCCTAACAGTCAACTTCCAAAAATCAGCCAATGAAAATCCCATGGATCACAATGGTCCAAGCTGCAACTAATCATGAGGATGGTGCAGGACCAGGCAGCATTTTGTCCCACTGTGCATGAGGTTGACATGAATCATGGTGACTCAACAGCAGCTAATAACAATAAGTAGGCAATACCTAACCACATTTTAAATGTGTATGCCCTTTGTTCTATGAATTTCCTTTTTAGAAATTTATCTTTAGGAACACCTACACATGTATATGGTTAAGAGCTTAGCTGTTAACCAAAAGATTGGCAGTTTGAATCCACTGGCCGTTCCTTGAAAACCCTACAGGGCAGTTCTACTCTGTCCTATAGGTTCACTATAAGTCAGAATTGACTTGACAGCAACAGGTGTACATGTATATAAAGACATGTGTACAAGGATGTTCACTGTGGCAAGTTAACTTATTGAATTATAAATTTGTGTACATTTCCCCCTCAACTACATTCAGGCTTTTATGCTCACCTTCCCCATGGGGTTTTGAATAATTGGGCAGAGGATGCTCAGAGGTAACCCCTTCATTTATAGTATTTTATTGTGTTTAAGGTGAAAGTTTACACAGCAAATTAGGTGCCCATTTAACAATTTCTACACAAATTATTCAGTGACATTGGTTACATTTTTTTATCATTCTCATTCATTCCATTCTGGTTGTATCATTTCCAGTACTCTAGCTTCTCTGCCCCCTTACCTCCTCATATTTGCTTTAGAGTAATTTTTGACTATTTGGTCTCATTCAATTTTTTAAAGGATCTCATTACTCACAGATGATATTATTTTAGGAGCCAATTTGTTATTTAGCTAAAAGGTGACCTCAAGGTATAATTTTGGTTTAAGGTATAAAGAGTATCTCAGAGCAATAACCACTTTATCTTTAAATTTTAATGAAAAAAAGAAAGTCTGGACTCATTAAAGAGATTAGTCTAGATATGGGGGTGGGGGACATAGGCTCATGTCTCTAAGGGAAGAGAGTGAACAGTACAGAGAGGAGGGAGGCTTCCCCAAGCTTAGCAAGGAGACAGAGGGTCCAAGGTCTTGTCATATTGTTGAATCAATTACAGTTAAGACCTCACATCTACCACCAGGTCTTTTTTCAAAAGAGCTGTATTCAGGGAAAAAAATATAACTTAAAAGTAGGGGTACATCATTTTTAAGGATTAGCCTCCTAATCTGTCCATACTACTTGGAATACTGATTCTGATTTTCTGTGATCCCTTCCCACCACGGCATGTTCTAAGGACAGAGCTTTGGAACAAGCCAGTACAGATCTTCCCTCAGGTGGGCATCAGTTCCTTAGTCATTCAACCTACTACAGACTTACCCGACTATCATTTGGCTCACCTTTCTTAAAGCATATCAAAACAATCTCCCAGACATTCTTCCCTGACATCTAGATAAACAGTGTGTACCAGTTTAATAATCTTATCAAGAAAGGAAGTGACTTTAGCTAGTCACACAGTGTTTTAAGCAGCTTTATGCTGACTGAGTACTCAATTCTGAGGATTCATGAATCACAACTGCTTACTTTTTTAAAATAACTTTAGTTGGTGAAGGTTATGAAGTTATCTATGATTTCCCATTTTCCTCCTTGGGAAAACTGAGAAACTAGCCCAGACCTAGCCTCCTTTATGCTCTTTTTGATTTCCTGGAATATTAAGGACAGAAGCTCTGGAATGGTACCTGTGTGTGCTTTCCGCACCCTACTACATAACCTGTGGCCCTGAGATATGAACACAAGAGAAAGGCCTAAGTTCCCTGCTGTGGGTGCTTGTTTTGCACATTTTAATTTAAATATCATTTTATCTTTGCTGAGATAGCATCTTCATCCTTAACAGTGGCTGTGAGGACTTGGGACAAAGGAAGAAAAGTGAGGAGAATGTTAAGAATTCGCTGTACAATTAGAATGAATAAAGCTCATAGAAGCACTTGGCTGAAACCTACTGTTCTTGTTAGCTGCCATCAAGTCAGCCCCTGCCTCATGGCAACTCCATGCATAACAGAACAAAATGCTGCCTGGTTCTGTGCCATCCCCATGACAGGTTGCGCATCTTCATTGATTTATTTTCAGAAGTAGATCACCAGGCTTTTTGTCTGAAACCATCTTAGTGTGGAAGCTCCTCAAACCTGTTCAGCATCAGAGCAACACACAAGCCTCCACTGGCAGATGGGTGGTGACTACACATGAGATACACTGGGTGGGAATCAAACCCAAGTCTCCTGCATGGAAAGCAAGAATTCTACCACTGAACCACCACTGTCCTAAGCTGACACCTAAGCACAACAAATTACAGGTCAGACTTGTTATGCACTGAATAGGACACTTACTCCTTCAGCTGCTTGGTTAACTTAACCACCTGAGAGGCCAGCGACATGCAGGTCTCCACTACTACCAGGTACCGGGAGCACAGGGTGTGACCGTGCCGCTCAGCGCTCTGGGAGGGCTTTTCCCCTGCGTGGTTCTGCATGGTGACATTTGCTCCATATTCAACCAAGGTCTGTCAGAAAATGAAGAAGACACGTAATTATATCAGGACCTCCCTCTAAACATTTTTTGTAAAACCACTCTCACAGAACGTTGAATGGGACTTTTTCTCTTATTCCAAAACCAGTTACCAGAGCCCGCAGCAGTGGGCAAAAATGGACCATCATTACAAAACAGAGCCTCTAATGAACTTTCAGCAGTTGATACCTCCCTTCAGAAGATGTAGCTGCTCCTACTAATCCCCACCCAAGCTGACAGAGGGAGAGGACTGGAAAGGTGAAGAGGTTGCAACTGTTCTTAGAGTCCTTGCCTTTATGCAGTGTGTAGTATTTGTGGTGAGATGTTTTGTCCCTTTCAATGGGTGGGCTCTAAGAGAACGACTCATGAAACCAGGGGACACCTGTAAGAAGGGGAGACTGGCATTTTCTTTACCCATTCCTACTTGCTTGGGTAGCACACCTGCTGATCTGTTGCTGAGTCTATCTGATTAGGAGTAAAAAGAACTAAAGAGAGATGACATAGTGGATGGTGGGGAAGCTACGAAGCAACCCACACGAGCCATAGCAAAGATATGTCTTGAGAACTGAGCAGCCTTTGTAGAATGCAGCTTGGCGTGAGCTCTCTTGTCGCCGTTGTTAGGTGCCACTGAGTCGGTTCCGACTCATAGCGACCCTATGTACCACAGAATGAAACACTGCCTGGTCCTGCACCATCCTTACAATCTTATTATGCTTGAGCTCACTGTTGCAGCCACTGTGTCAATCCATCTCATTCAGCTCTTATCCTGCCCCTGTACTTTATCAAGTGTGATGTCCTTCTCCAGAGACTGATCCCTCCCGACAACATGTCCAAAGTATGTAAGATGCAGTCTCGCCATCCTTGCTTCTAAGGAGCATTCTGGTTGTACTTCTTCTAAGACAGACTTGTTCATTCTTTTGGCAGTCCATGGTATATTCAATATTCTTCGCCAACACCACAATTCAAAGGCGTCAATTCCTTTTCTATCTTCCTTACTCATTGCCCAACTTTGACATGCATATGATGCAATTGAAAATACCATGGATTGGGTCAGGTACATCTTAGTCTTCAAGCTGACATCTTTGCTTCTCAACACTTTCAAGAGGTCCTTTGCAGCAGATTTACCCAATGCAATGCGTCTTTTGATTTCTTGACTGCTGCTTCCATGGCTGTTGATTGTGGATCCAAGTAAAATGAAATCCTTGACAACTTCAACCTTTTCTCTGTTTATCATAATGTGGCTTACTGTTCCAGTTGCGAGGACCAATAGTTTGTCATTTACCCCACTAAAAATCAAGAGCACCTTCTAGCAGCAAGACGCAGTAGGGTACACTCCAGGTGGAGGGAGCTGTATAGGAGAGAAGGAGGCGAAGTTGGGGCTGGATCTCCCATGCCAGGTAACAATGGGGAGCCTCCAGGGGCCCTCTGAAGACCTCTCCTACAGTGCCCACCAGAGAGTCAGCATCTGAAGGCCTACCACAGAGGGTACTGGTGGCAAACCACAGTGAGCCAAAGAAGCAGTGACATCTTTCAAGGAGAGTGCCATGAACTTTCCCAGTTAACAGAGACATTTGACTTTTTCCCTGCATACCTCCTTTTTGTCCCCAGTGCTGGGGTTCAGAAGAGAGGGGAGGAGGCTAAAGTGGTGTGTCAAAGCCGTTCATGGCTCCCCACTCCCAGTCCCTGAAACCCTGAGTATAATCTAGGTTGGGGAGGGAAGGCTTTGAATCAGAAATGAGATTGAGATTTTAAACTAGTCCGGAGTAAGTTTTAATAGTCAAAGGTAAGCAGAAAGTTACGGAGTCTGGCCAAGGTCTCATTAATACAGGAGAAAGAGATTTGATGGAACATGGTTGAAATAAATAACTGAAAGAAAAATCAAAGCTGTTTTGTATTTATACTTTGATAACATTAGATTTCACAAAAAATATTCCACCAATATTCATCAACCATCACAATCTGAGATGTTCTGTGACAATATCATGAAGAGATTGTAGACCCTTGGATCTATTTTTTTTTCCTAGGCTACTTAGACTCAGAGGTCATTAGGAGCTTCATTTTCCTTTTGGTTTATGATCACTCACCATGAAAAGGTCAATTTACCATAGAGCCATTGCCATCTACCTCACAAGAGTTTTACAGACAGCATGTCGACATAGAGCTCTCAGGGCACTCAGAGAGACTCAATATAAACACACACTGTTATTGGTCCCCTTTGTCTCTGACCTCTGCATTTTTCTTTCCAGTGTTTTCCTTACTCAGTCCCTCCTCACCCGTAGAAGGTCCCCCCTTGTTCACTCACTTTTCTCTTTGTCTCTTTTTTTATCTTTTTTTAAAATCTCACACCCAGTGGATACATCCTCCTCCAAGGTTATCCAAGTTTCCACGTGTATAGTACGTAGTGCCAAAACTATCACTGGCGTTAAGTGGTGTGATGAATGCTCCGAAAGGACAGACTGCCTCTCTTCAGAGGTGATTAATATTTCACATATTAAAAAGAAAAAAGAACTAAAATCCCAAAACAGAATTAGTGATATCAAATGATTTTCTCTGCCTTTCAGTCATTTATTAGCTGATAAAAGGTTCATTTCAAGACTACTAAATATCAGAGCTTTTTTACATGGGAAAATGTAGTTTTTGGTTTTTATTCAATTATCTTTCTGCCACAAAAAAATAATTCTAGTCCTTTAATCTTTCTGCAGATCCTGGTAATAATTTAAAATTTTCTACTTTCTGTACTCTCCAATTTATTATCACTCCTGTTAAAACTCGGTGCCTCAAATTAGAAGATGGATGCTTTGCCAACAACAATGCGAAAACTTGCAGATACTAAAATCTTTCTGTCAAGTTCATTTTCCAAACAAAAGTTCCATGTGAGTAGATACTCCAGAGAGCTTTCTGCTGTTACTTCTGTTTTTGTTTTTATTCATCTCTTACCTTTTATGTTTACAGTTTTTCCATGACTTCTGTCATTTCCTGAGTCCTCTCTATCTTCCTGAGCGACTGGTTCTCACTGGCTGGTTTTTCTGTTTTAGATACAGTGTACCTTGTACCCAGCAGGGCCTCAGTAAATACTTGTTGAATAAATGAGCATATTACGTGAGTTTGCAATGAAGAAAACAACACATACAAAAGGCAAAAATGTGTTTTCCTAGAGGCTGTTATACAGCAGTACGAGTTTGGTGAGGTAACAGGAATTTCTCTAATCACAGCTTTCAGCTACATGTTGTCAACCCCCCTTTCCCATACGTTAGGTAGTTGTGGGAACACATTCATAGATTTTTGGTTGTTTCCAATTATAAGAATGGTCTCATTATGATCATTACAATTCAGGTTCATAACTAAAAATTCAGGCTGAAGCTAAACTCAACTTTGTTTCCAATGCAAAGCCTTTCCTCTCCTCTCTGCTCCTCTTCGTTCTCCTTCAGCTACCCTCTGTCTTTGCTTTGTCACTGAGGGCCTTCAGAGTCTTCCAGGTGAAAAGTCTATCTGGTTTTTACATTCATTCACACATACCCCCAACTTGTGCATGGGCTTTCCCAGCACGCACTGTTCAGATGGTGGAACCAGGTTTGGCTCAGAGCTTCCTGTAGCTGAGGGACCGGATGCCCGCTATTCCACTGGCAGGAACCCCATCATACGCTCGAAGCATCTCTCTTCAAGTGCCCCCTCATGTGGCTTGGGGCAGGGGAAAAGCTCCCTCCCCTCTCCCATGGCTTTGCTCCCCAACCTTTTTATATCATTGTGCACGTAGATAATGAAAATATTTGTAAGTCCTGTTGGGCTGCTTGAGGCAATTAGACAGAGTGGTTGCCAGCAAAGGCCCTGCCTAGCCACTCACAGGCTAAGGACATCAATATTTAAGGCCCCCTGTAACCCCTTCTGGGCCTTTTGGGCATGCATTTCAAGAAGCTCATTCCTATTGCAGAGAAAAGGGAAAAATCCATAGAACCATTCCCCTAAACTACTACTCTCTACTCTGAAGAATTCTTCTAATCCATTCCTGTAAAATCAGTCCTGTTCTTCATCTACCTGGGAAAGGAAGGTATGGTGATGATGGCAAGAAGGGTTCTGCCACCTGACAGATGACGATGTTAGTCTGGTAGTGAGTTGCCTGCTGTCTTGAGAACATGGGGCGTGGGGCGGGGGGGCGGTGGATATTTAGTGCCTGCTGTCCTCAACACTGGGGCTTTAATGCTGAGAGAACTGGAAAAGTGTATTTCCTGTGACACACAAAAAGAAACTTAGGGCAGTTTATGCCCACATTTGTGTGGATTTCTGAAAAACTACAACTATATCAATATAATTCCTTATTGTTTACTACTATAATACAAAATCTTGATTAAATCCAGACATTCATCCAGTATACAAAATTTTAGTCTTTCTCTCTCTTATTTAAAAAATTACTTGATAAACTCATTTCACTGTGCAAAGCAGTCTGCCTTGTGTACCTGTATGCACCCGAGGTAGCCATGCTGTGAGGCTATGTGAACGGCGCTGTTGCCATCCTGGTCCACTTCATCCAAAGAGATGCCCTGTTCTTGCATAAACTGAAGAAGCCACAGAAGAATCTTTTCCTATAAACACAAAGGCAGTTGGACTTAATGGGATATCACAAAGGAAGTCAAATATAAAGACAGGCAAAAAAAAAAAAAAACACTTCATGTTTGAAACTTAGATACGACCCAGCTTACCATAAAAATAAAAAACACACTGCCATCAAGCTGAGTCTGACTCACAGCGACCCTACAGGACAGAGTAGAACTGTCCCATTGGGTTTCCAAGGCTGTAATCTTTACGGAAGCAGATTGCCTCATCTTTCTCCCTCAGAGCAGCTGATAGGGTCAAACTGCTGACCTTTCAGTTAACAGCTGAGTGCTTAACCACTGTACCACCAGGGCTGCTTCCAGTTTACCATAGCAAGAGAAAATTCTCATTTAGTTTAAACTGAAAATTCATGAATCTCTGACTGAAAAGAATGATAGAGGACTGCAGAAAGAATTTTAAGAGCAGGAAGTTACTTTGGAAATCCTCTTGTTCCACCTGCTGTTCTATAGAAATCTGAGTACCACCTCAAAGTCACACAGCTTGAGAGATCCGAAGTTGGAACTAGAATTCAGAGCAAGGTAATGTTTTCGGTACTGTGTATACTGTCTCCAGGTTTCAAGAATATTATAAAAACCCTGGACTATGAAGATAACTAGCTTCTACTTTTAAATTTATAATCCTTCGACCATGACTTCTTAATCCCATACCTGCTGCAATCAAGGGGCTTACAAAAAGAGGCAGCACCTTAAAATGCCAAGTATAACCTCATTGAAATAAAACTGGGATACCCTTGATTTTTCTGACCAAATGGTGGTGGCTTAATGGTAAAGCTTTCTCTTCTTCCATGCTAAAGTGAGGGAACCCAAAGCTTGGAACACAAACCTTTCAAAAGCAAAGACAGACAGCAGTCAGCATATTTTGTCATAATCTGTTTGCATTTTACCCACTGAGTCTTTTGTGGTATTTTCATGTTGTGCTTGGCTTTGGGAGAAGGCAGGGGGATGGGATTTCAGCGTTTTAAAATAGAAGAATTAAATATAAAGTTAAAAAGCATGCGAGTGGTAAAAACAACAGCATGAAGTTCAGTGGGTGGAATGTGACATTTAAAAAGATAATTATGTGTTTGAAATAGCCGTGAACCTCTTTGTAGCCTTTAAAAAGATTCCCCCCTCTCCCAGTTATTTGCTCAGATTGGTCATGAACTTTTTTACTTTTCTGGATTAAATTTGCCTTCACCTTCTGAACATGCCAACTAATCTGCTAAAAGAATGTTGGATAAAAACAACCAACTCCTTTAATGTTTCTCCCCTTACGCTGGGGAGAGGGGTACTGTTTATGAAGGTCTCTGAGACATCAGGAACAGACTGAACATTCCCACTATACTTTTCCCAAATGAACAAGCAGGGAGTAAGACCCTTCAAGATCAAACAGAGAAAAATGTAACTAATGCCTACAACCTACCAAGAATGCACCCAGAGATTTCAGGATGAGGGTTAGCTGCAAAAGCAGACAGACCTTAGAGAGAGCGAAACCCTCAAGAGTCCTTAGAGAATGAGGAAGAGGAGAATGTGGAGGCCAGGGCTGGGAGTTAGAATTGGGATACGCTTAATCCCCTTCTTCAGAAGCAAACCTGGAGAAAGTTGGAGATGATATTTGGATCAAAGTGAGTGATATGTATCACACATGCATGAGGTAGAACCACTTTCTCTATTTTTCCTACTTAAGTAGGGGCACAAAACTGAACTACTTTTATTTGGAGACAGATGAGTGAACTATGAATGTTAACTCCTTCAAAGATTGGGTGAGTGGAATTATCTCAAGAATAAAGGACACAATCAACTGGATTGAAGACAGTGGCTAAGACAGGGGGACTTTAAGAAAGCAAGTTGCTGTGCCTCTACGGGTGAAAAGGATGGCCACACCTCATGCAGAACAAACCCTCTTCCATGCGTCATTCTCATACTTGTGGTGACTTGGTTGGTCCCATGATATTGAATCATGGAATCTTAATATTGCAGAGTATGAGAGATGTTAGGGCGTTATCAAAACTCCACATCCTGATTTTACAAATCAGAAAACTGAGGGAGTGTCCCTGATACCCTAGCAGTTTCTTTCTTTAGCAAGTGAAACTCAGAGGAGTTTAACAGGTGCTTAGAAATGTTTCCTAAATACCTCCTTTTCAGGTTTTCCAGATCCACTTAAGTATTAGAGTGGATACGTTTATTCGACATGCACAGAAAATGCCCTTTCCTAAAATTCAGAGTGTTTTGATCTTTCAATAATGGGGTTGCATAAAATGGAATACTACTTTTTGTAAGACTGAGCATTTTTCCCCATGTAGAAATATGGGGGAGAATCTAGGGATCTGCACTTTGCATGGGTTTGATAATCTAAGAGAACAAGACACCATGAGTCCGTGTGAGGCAAGAGTTGTCTTGGCTCTTGATGGCTCTCCAAGTCAGTTTCATATCATATTATTACAATAACCTCCTTCTTCTCTTATAACAGCATGAATAACTCTTTCTTCCTTACAGTTAAAGATCTTCCCTAATCCAAAATGCATGGAGATAGACAGAAACAAAAGTCTCCCCTAAGTTATGGTGCAGAAAAGTACTACTGAAAGTCACTGGCTGACTATACACCTGGTCTTCTAACAACCAACACTTAGGACTTCTGAGGTGGATGTGGAGATGGCAAGAATCCCCGGTTTTCTAAGAACGTATTCAGTGTCCACTCAGAGAAACTGCACTTTCTTCTCTGATTCTGGAGAACATGCCAGCAGAGATCCACATCCTACAATTTAAACAGTGACTTATATGACAGATGCCTGATAAGGAGGACAGGACAATATGACTATCTTCTCCAACTAAGAAAGCCCCATGTTAATGTACACGTGTATTAGGTATATACGTAATGGTGCCTACTTCCCCTGTTAGCTCTACAGCTGTGCATGTGTGTGTGTGTGTGTGTGTATGTGTCTGTACAGAGAGATGTTAAAGGAAGAATATAACTTCAGATCTTGATTTTCCCATAAGTACTGCTTTCAGAGATCATTCAACGCAGCAACAATGGTAGAGAGGCCCTTCTGTATCATTTGTTCCACAGAATGCCTCTCTAACTTACAGTTCATCTTTCCACCCACACATCCATCTATCTACTCAACTTTCATCTATTGACTGAAAACTTTCTTCATGTACTAGTTTTCTCTTACGGGGATTTTCTGTTCTTCTGGTAACCTGTTTTAATGTTGTATTTTGTGTATTCTTGAAGGCAACACAAGTTGTTTAAAATTATGTAAATATACATAATTTATGAGATTTGCTGAACAAAGTCTAATAAAAAATGTAACTGAAAAAGATGCCACAAGTTTTTTGCTGTTATCAGTAAAATCTTGATAGTTTGTAGTGTTCTTATAAGTTTTGAAGGAGTCAGCTTTGTCTGCAATCATGACCAAATCTAATTTGCCATCGATTATTAGATTCATATCAGTTTTTGAGATGTTAAAATGTAAAAAAAAAAAAGGCCAAAAATAATTTCAAAATGTAGAACTCAGAGACTGTAAAATGTGGGGAAAAAAATGTGCATCTAAAAATTTATTAAACAGAGTAAGGCCTAAATAACTCTTTTGTAAGCTTTCTCATACTTTCACTTATAGTGAAATAAATAAAGGAAATAATATTATAACAATCTAAATAATAACAGCCAACATTTGTCTAAAACAAGTTGCCACCAAATTGATTCCTATTCATGGTGACCCCACCCGTGTCAGTTCTCAATGGCTGATATTTTAGAAGTAGATCACCAGACCTTTCTTCTGAGGTGTCCTTGGGTGGGCTTGAACTGCCAACCTTCTGTTAGTAGTCAAGTGGTTAACCATTTGCACCACCCAGGGTGTCCAACATTTGTCTAGTGCCTACTATATGCTGGGCAATGGGCAGTGTTTCATGTGGCTTTTCTCATTTAGTTCTCAGAACAACCCTATGAGGAAGGTTTTATTACTCTCATTTTACATATGAGAAAACTGAGGCCGAGGGAGAGCTTTTCTTTTTTAAAAAATAAACATATCCAGGCTGCATGGCTATTAATGGTAGGGATAGGATTTAAACCCAGACACCTTGGCTTAGGAGCCAGTGCTCTTCCTGACTCTGTTTCCTTCCTCCTGAGTATGAATATCTACAACTGTTCTTCCCCACTATGCCTAACTCCTTAAAGGGCATGCTCCCTTTGCATCCCTTGGGTCATGGAAATCAAGGCTAACTGCCCATCGACCTGTGGGTTTATGGAGCTCTGTGTGGAGTATGCTTTTTCAAATATCAGTCCTTGGAGGGCAGAGGATGCTTGTGCTAATGAAAGATTTTTCTATTTTGCTTTCATCTGCAGTCGCAGCACTTTCAGCATTGTTTATGTATTTCTGCCCCATGACAGTGAAACAATAAAGTCAAGGGAATATTTTGCTTTTTTAAAGTAAACTGTGGAAAAGCAACATTAACACTCAGCCTGTGGAAGCATCCCCCTCACCAGCATGCCTACCACTGCTCATGACCATTAGTACGAACTGCTGAGTCTTGTCTTTTCTGAAATCTGTATCAAGGCAAACTCTTAAAATGGAGAACTAATGCAGTGCAGATAAAGGTGCTCTTGGTAAATGCTCAATGCTGTGGTGCAGACTGTTTTTGTAGAAGAATCTCCTCACCAAAAGTCACCATGAATGACCCAGAAACAAAACAAATAATCATAGGTTCCACATTGAAAGTAGCACAAAGCTCACCAGATAAGTGACTGATATAAAACAGGCTGAGGTCCCCAAGCAGATGAGGACATGAAGCCTTGCTGGGAGGGCTGGATGGGAGGCCACAAGACAATCTGAAACCTTGTGTCGTGAAGAAAAGAGCTCTTCACCACAGGCAGTAGCTTTGAATTGAGACAATTTTGTCTCAATTGTTTTGCCAGTAACATCTTTCCCAAGGGACAGCAAAGCAAGCTTATCCGAGGACACCCCTTGCTTGTTCCCAGAGTCTTCCCTGAGGTTTTCACCTTCACGCTCCCTGTGGCTACTTCTGCTAGGTACAATCAGGCAATGAAATAATTGCACCCTCTGAGACTTCATGTGTCAGGAAGAGGAAAATCAATTTCTATCACCCAAAGATCTATCACTCCAGGAGGCCACTAAAAACTGTCGGCAATCCTGTAGTACTGGAGTATTTAAAGGTAAATTTTACAAGAAAAAAGACACAAATTGGGAGTCAAATTCAGCCCATTCTTTAAGAATCTATTTGAGGAGCAGAGGGCAACTAAAATAAACCAAGAGAGGAATTTTCCCCTGTACTATCCTTTACAGAGGTATTTACTGAAGAAACAAAACCAGAACACACTGAAGTAAGTGCCTGCTTGACGTAGAAAAACTTGCATGTGCTGAATCCATTAGAAAACTGTTCAATAACAGTCTTTCTTGTGAAAATATTAGCCTTGTAATAGTTCCAAGTTCAGCATCTCCACAGGTTATCTGTTACATAAGTGGCTGCGGCGGATGTCGGCTGGCTGGACAGAATTCGCAGTTCTAATGGGCTTCTGCATTTTCCGCTTGGGTAGGAATGGTTTCTGCTGCTGAACTGCCCTGTTCATAACTGTGCTTTAGGTCATTATAAATGCTTATCAGCTTGAAATAACAAGCTGAAGATTGATACTAGCATGAAGCAAATGTTTGACGTGGCTCTTCAAATAGGTTACTAATTTCCATAATTTTCCTTTAATCCAGCCAAGTAAGCCACACATCACCCAACCAGTTCCTGAAAGAGCATTTTCTTTTGTTCTGTCCCAATAGCTTCAAAATTATGAGAAACCTGCTGTGGGAGTTGAATAAAGGAACTGGCATATGTAAGCAACGTTTCCTAAGACAAAGCATTCCGAACCACCGATTATTTAGCGTCTCAGAGCAGCAGTATAATTCTTTCCTCCTCGTCTTTGGTATGCCCTACCAGAAGAGCAGGGAGCCTTGCCACTGATATCTGAAATTCTGAGTTAGGCTTTCTGTAAGCAAACGAAATCACTGACATGAAACAATTATTCAGGTAATTTGAGAAAACATCAAATTCTGTTTTATACTGAAAGTGATTTATGAAGATTAAAAAACAAAACAAAAACAAACCTATTGCCGTCAGTCGATTCTGAATCATAGTGACCCTATAGGACAGAGTAGAACTGCTCCATAGGGTTTCCAAGGAGCTGGTGGTAGATTTGAACTGCCAACCTTTTGGTTAGCAGCTGAGCTCTTAACCACTACACCTCCAGGGCTCTTATGAAGAGTCCAAAAAAAAACCCAAACCCGTGGCCATCAAGTTGATTCTGACTCATAGCCACCCTATAGGACAAAAGAGAACTGCTCCAACGGGTTTCCTAGGAGCAGCTGGTGGATTCAAACTGCTGACATTTTGGTTAGCAGCCTAAGCTCTTAACCATTACAGTACCAGGAGATTAGCGGTGATCAAATCCTCTAATCATCTGAAAATTCTATTCCCCCTTTTGGAAACCCTGGTGGCATAGCAGTGAAGTGCTATGGCTGCTAACCTAAGGGTCGGCAGTTTGAATCCGCCAGGCGCATCTTGGAAACTGTATTGGGCAGTTCTACTCTGTCCTATAGGGTCGCTATGAGTTGGAATCAACTCGACGGCACTAGGTTTCTGGGATTCTCCCTTTTGCCAGTATAGTAAAACCTGAAAGAGCTGGAACATGTGTAAGGCAGAAACCTGTCAGAGAAGGAAAACTCAAATATTTTCCGCTAACGGAGTGACAGAAAAGTGGTATGCTGTACCCTGTCAAAGGTGGAAAACTCGTGAGACCCAGAAAAACAAGGCAATCCTGTTGAGTTCTGGTTCTCACAGGTTTCACTATATAAGCAAAAACAGGCATCTTCAGCAAATGCCTATTAACTATTATCAGTTGTTCGTAGAATATCATGGCTGGAGGGTAGCAGGTACAATGTATGAAAGAAAACAGTAATTCATACTATTTTGAAGATAGTAGCTTCTACAACTTTTTTAAAAATGTATTTTTTTTCAAATTTTAAATGTTCTTCCTGCTTTTTTCTTCATTTTATAAATTTAGTAGAGTTGCTCACTTCTTCCATGAGCTGCATATTCTAAATATCCCAATGTATTGTTATATAAAATTATAAAATAGTTCCCTTCAGCTATATTAAAGCCACTGTAAAAAGTCTACATGAATTATCTATACAGGTAGGGAGAAAATAGAATCTGGCCCTGAAGTCAGAGGAACTGAGATGATATTTAGTCTTTTCTTTCACTAGACATTTCACAAGACAATCAATACCCATGTAAGCAGCAGTCAGGAAATCAAACAACATATTGCATTGGGCAAATCTGCTGCAAAAGACCTCTTTAAAGTGTTAAAAAGCAAAGATGTCACCTTGAGGACTAAGGTGAGCCTGACCTCAAGCCATGGTATTTTCAATCGCCTCACAGGCATGCAAAAGTTAGACAAGGAAAAAGGAAGACCGAAGAAAAATTGATGTCTTTGAATGATGGTGTTGGCAAAGAATATTGAATATACCATGGACTGCTAGGAGAACGAACAAGTCTGTCTTGGAAGAAATACAGCCAGAGTGTTCCTTGGAACCAAGGATGGCAAGATGTCATCTCACGTACTTTGGACATGTTATCAGGAGGGACCAGTCCTTGGAGAAGGACATCATGCTTGGTAAAGTAGAGGGTCAGTGAAAAAGAGGAAGACCCTTGACAAGATGAATTGACAGTGGCTGCAACAATGGGTGCAAACATAACAATCATGAGAATGGCACAGGACCAGGCAGCGTTTTGTCTTGCTATACACAGGGTTGCTATGAGTTGGAACTGACTCAACGGCACCTAACAACAACAACATTTGACCATGCACACAAGACACTTAGCTTTCTTTGTTCAATGTCCTCATCTATATAATGGGGATAAAAACAACAATCTCATAGGGTTGTTTTGAGGAATAAATCCAATAATGTACACAAATGGAAATATGCTTATGTAAATAATATTTATTTACATATCTGGAAGTTATCGTGGCACAAATAAACTACTGGCTAACATGACTACCACCAAAGAAAGACTGTGGTGTTATTCTTAAGTCTATTTTTTAAACTTGAGATTGTTATGCTTGAAAAATCATAGTCTCTTTGACAGTATCACAATTTATTGCCACCAGAAAAGTTTATAAAGCCAAAGAAAAAAAAAGATATGGTTATATGCATGAGAAACAACTTTCTTTGCCACAAATACAAATAAATCTATTTTAATACAGTGCTGAGTTTTTATTTTATTTTAATACTGAGATTAGTATTTTGTGGTTCGAGTTTTTTTTCAAAGAGAATTGACACTCGTTCTCCTTAAAGACAGGAAGTGAGATTTTTTCCTTACATTGAATCATGATCCATATACATCAGGGATTCCCTAATGTAGACGAGCCATCTACTTAGTGTGTCTGCTCATCTTTAATCAAGCAAGGCTTACTTGTACTGCCTAACTAAAAAATTTTCTTCTTAATTTTTGGTTCAAGAAAACATATCATTTTCCTTTTTTGCAAGAATAAAATGTATTTATTGTAGAAAATTTGGAAAACACAGGAAAATACACAAGAAAAAATAAAACCTCCTGTACTTCCACCAAGTTATAACTACTGTAAACATGTTATATAATTTTTTTTCTAGTCTTATTTCTCTTCATTTCTCTCTCTCCAAACTTGAAAATTGGTACCAAATTATAGGCACAGTTTTGTATCATGCATTTTCATTTAATATTATATAATAAACATTTCCCCATAAAATCCTATGATACAGATGGAACTTCATTTATTTATCCAATATGCTATCTTGGGATATTTAGGTTGTTACAAATTTTTCTTCATTAAGAAATGCTACAATAAATATCACTGCATATAAATCCCTGGGTGCATTTGGATGGGTCTTAGGCTTGGATTTTGATGGAATAATAATAAGTAAGAGGTAGGTTATATGGTACACAAAGGCGAGATATTTAAAAACGCCTCCATACCTGGCCATAGCAACCTGCGTAATGAATAAGGCTTGGAAAATCCTTTGAACAACTCAGTTCTGCAATGGCTTCTGTTTCACTCACCATCCAGCGAACACACTCCAACTGACCATTCTAGATTAAAAAGAAAGAAACAAATTCAAGATTACTCAGGTATGAAAATACTCATAGATGGCAATTTTACCAAGGAAAGAAATAATTTGAATGTTGGCTTTTATATTTGGCTTAGTTTATTTAAAATATAATTACATAACCTATTGGAGCCCTGAGGGTAAAGTGGTTAAGAGCTTGGCAGGTAACCAAAAGGTCTGCGGTTTGAATCCACCAGCTGCTCCTTGGAAACCCTGTGGGGCAGTTCTACTCTGTCTATAGGGTTGCTATGAGTCAGAATAGACTTGACCGCAATGGATTTTTTTTTTTTTTTTTTTTGGTATATCACCCATCAGTGGCACAGAACAGTTGAGTGTTCGACTACTAGCCGAAAGGCTGGCAGTTTGAATACACCCAGAGGTGCCTCAGAACACAGGCCTGATGACCTGCTTCTGAAGGTCACAGCCTTGAAAATCCTATGGAGCAGTTCTATCCTGCACACATGAGGTTGCCATGAATTGGAACTGATTCGAAGGCAGCTAACAACAACATTATCTTCTTTGCAGTTTTGGCTTGGTATCAACTGCAGAATTTCACTTAAATACATTTTCATCAGTTATTTTAAAATCACTTTATTGAGGTATACTCTGCATATGATAAAATGTACCTTTTTAATGTACAGTTTGATGAATTTTGACAAATACATATACTTTTGTAACTACGACTCCATGCAAGATGTAGAACATTTCCACTACCCTAAAGTTCTTTGGGTTAAAGTTCTCTTTTACTCCTTTGTTCTCATCCCCTTCACCTTTGCCCCAGGCAACCACTGACAGGATGTCTATCACAGCAGATTAGGCACTTTACTATCTAGATTCTTTCAGCACAATGCCTTTGAGATTCATCCAAGCTACTGCTTATATCAGTAGTTTGTTCCTTTTCTTTACTGCTGAGAAGTATTCCATTATATGAATATATCATAATTTATTTATCCATTTGGGGGATATTATGAATAAAGTTGCTATGAATATTTGTGTATGAGTCCCTTTGTGAATATATGTTTCTACTTCCCTTGGGTAAATATCTAGGAGTAGAAGTTCTGGGTCATGTGGTAGGTACATATTTAACTTTATAAAAAACTGTCAGACTGGTTTGCAAAGTGGCTGGTCCCTTTACAGACCCACCAGCCATGTGTGAATGTACCAGTTGCTCCATATCCAAGCCAACATGTAGTACTGTCACTTAATTAATTATTCTTCCCTTAAAGTTTATACAATAAAGCAACCATTTTCCAACTGCCAAATAAAATATTATCATATTAGTTAATGGAAAGTCAATAAATTCATTTTTGAAATGAAAAATTTCATTAAGTGACCATGTGATTATCTTAATCAGTAAAATATTTCAAAAAGAATGGAAGACATTATTATGAAAGAAAGTACCATTTATCAATGATAAAATCTGGTATGGAAGATAAAACATCCATAATTTTTACATTTTTTGAGAAACCAAAAAATGATTCCCGGTTAGGATAAGAGGGACAGTAAAGCAAAAGTTGGCAAAAAAAAAAAAAAAAAAGGTAAAGAAAACTAGTAGAATTTTCTTATAGCCTTTTGTGAAAACATACAATAGCCTTTTGTGAAAAAAAAAAAAATTTTTTTTTTTTTTTTGGTGTGAGGGTTTTATAAAACCAGGTATTATTCTCTTAATTTTTTTTAAATTTAAGCTTCTCTCCTATCTTTAAACATTTGTTGAGATTTTATTCTTTCAGGTACTGTCCTATGTGAGAATTACAAAAAGTGATCAAGATATGTAAACAACAGTCACAACATAGGCAATATGTATGGTAGTAGGTTTTCCCTGCAGTTTATAGAGTACCACTACATATATAGCCTATTGATTAAAACCCAAATTCTGGAATGGATTTGAATCCCTAATCCACCACTTAGTTACAAGACCTTGGGCAAGTTACTTCATCTCTCTGATACTGAATTATCTGTGACATAACAGGGATAATATTAACTACCTCATAAAATTACTGTGAAGATTAAATGAGATAAAGCATGTAAGTTTACTAAGCACATATCTGTTACCTAATATTATTAGAATGCTCTTTTAGATCCTCACAATAACCCTATAATACACTTGAAACATTCTACTGCCTTCCTGGTTTGTTCAGTGTGGGATCTTAGCCCGGGAGAAAAGAGCTACTGTGGGCGTGGAGCCAGCGAAGGCTTCAATGAACGTAGCATTTGAGCTAGCATAATAGGATTATTTTATCTTATTTTTTCAATTTCAGAATGCTAACATTTAACTTCTCAAGGGAGAAAGCCTATTCTAAAAGTAAGACAAAGGAGGTAATGCTCTCATTTTTCCTATTTGAACATGGAATTTCAACTCCCAACTATTCACACACATATTTTATTTTCTCCTAACAGAGGCCCTGGTGGTGTAGTGGTTAAGAGTTTGGTGGCTAACCAAAAGGTCGGCAGTTTGAATCCACCCAGCACTCCTTGAAAACCCTATGGGGCAGTTCTACTGTCCTGTAGGGCTGCTATGTGTTGGAATCAACTCAACGGCAACTGGTTTGGGTTTTTTTTTTTTTTTTGTTTTGGGATATCTAGCATGATTGGATGTATGCTGAATAGCTTCTAGGTGCTCCATTCAGATCCATCTCTTCCCTTCTCTGCCCTCTTTTTTACCTTGATCTTTATGGACTGGTTCCCTTGTCCTGTGGTTTCTGGTTGGGTTTGGCCAATGGGGTAGAGTAGTAGGAAATCAGAGAAGAAAAGAGAGTTTGACGTCCCCTCTGCTTCTGACTCCCTCTCTATGAACTTGCCATTGGCTGCTGGCTGAGTCCCTTGACTAATCACAGATCAAAAACGCCAGCCAGTCCCTTATACTCAGGCCTCTCCATCTCAGGTTCTTGTAAACACTCCTTTTCCAGCCCCTTCAAGCTTTTTTTTTTCAAGCTTAGGGGTGGTAACAGTACCCTGGCTGTTACTGATTCCAGGACACTGCACTATCCTTTTATGGGTTCCCTACACCCCCGTCCACCCTTTCGTGTATAATCCCTTCATTACAGACTTCTTAAATTACTTAATTTGAGCATGCTAAATGTTATCTGGGATTAAAAAGGCACTGATAAAATGTTTCATTCCCTCTGAATGAAGAACCAGGAACTATAGTTAATAAGCATCTGCTAGGCAAGAGTAGGTAAGAGAGTTTACATACACTGGTTTTACACAGAAAGAGGAGACAACATTTCTGATTTTAGTAATTTGAGTCTTCTTTCTTGGTAAGTCCAGCCAAAGGTTTGCCAATTTTGTTGATCTTTGCAAAGAACCAACTTTTGGTTTTGTTGATTTTTCTGTTTTTCTATTCTTCATTTATTTCTGCTCTAATCTTTATTATTTCCTTCCTTCTGCTTGCTTTGGATTCAGTTTGCTCTTCTTTTCCTAGTTTCCTAGTGTAGACGATTAAGTTATTGATTTAAGATCTTTCTTCCTTTTTAACATATGTATTTACAGCTATAAATTTTCCTCTAAGCACTGCTTTAACTGTCAAGTTGTATTTTCATTGTCATTCATCTCATTTTTTTTTTTTTTCTAATTTCCCTTGTGATTTCTTCTTTGACCCATTGATTATTTATTTAGGACTGTGTTGTTTACTTTCCACATGTGAATTTCCCAAGTCTTCTTCTCTTATTGATTTCTAATTGTATTCTACTGTGGTTAGAGAACATACTTTACATGATTTCAGTCCTTTCAGATTTACTGAGACTTATTTTATGGCCTCAAATATGGTTTATTCTGAAGAATGTTACATGTGCACTTGAGAAAAATAGGTATTCTGCTGTTATTGGGTGGAGTGCTTTTCAGATGTCTGGTATGTCTAGTTGGTTTACAGAGTTGTTCATGGAGGCAACATTTAAAATAAATAAAATGCCATGATAAAAGGCAGAAGGAAATATTATATAACTATCATGACTTTGAAGGCAATATTACTTGTCATAAATACCAAGACAACAAAAAATGCTATTTAATTCTAGTGGGAGATTTTTGCCTGATTAAGTCTCTGAGCCTGGGGCTGGGCATATATTGTTAAAAAGGAGTATCAGTAAGGTTACGTGTTTGAAGTTATGTTATAAGCAGACCTACACTTTTAACTTGTGCTTAATCAGAAGGACTGAATGAAAAATGAAAAGGTAATAAAGGTTATTTCATTCCAAGTCTGTTTAGCTACTAAAATAATTTCTTGTGCTGGCAGCCCCCTTTTAGAAAAGACTTATCTCACCTCCTGTTAGAAATCTTGCTTTCCAATTACTTTGCTTCACTATTTCCAAAGGCCACACAATAATACCCTGAACTCCCACAGTGTCCGGGATTGGGTCTTCCAGAAAGCAGTCAATAAATTCTGCATCTTACTGGCAAGTATTAATTACGTTGCCTTCAAGGAGTTTAAGAATGAGGAGAGATGTTCTCAAGCCTGGGTAGAATTTCAAAGCTCCTTTTCTCAGGTAACCTTTTTATTTGCTATCTTATCCATGACTCTACTTCCTGTCAGGAGGTCATATTATCTGAGTACTGCCCATCTGTACCAAGTTTGTTTGTCTTTAATGACAGCAAGGCTCTCAGAGCTGTACTTAATGAAATGAAACTCCATGAGTTGGTTACTGGTGTTCAAAACAAGGTCCTAAAACAAAAGAACAATGAGTCCCTAGGACTTTCAGAGCTTCATCACTGTTCATCCAAATACACTAAAGAGACTTGGGCAGGAAAAGTTTCAGGACAGATTTCTAAAGGAGGTGGTGCTTATTTTAAAATGTTTATATTTACTGCTTTTGCAAATAACCCAAAAACCCTTGCAAATAAGGATATAGAAAAACCCTCCCATCCCTCAAATCATTGTTCAGAACCATGAAAAGCCTGAAACCCCAAATCTGCAAAAGCTTTGGAGTCTTATGATTTTGATATGTCTTCATCATTAAAAAGAACAATTAAAACAACAACAAAAAAAATAGGCTATTTAAGTTTACAGTCTGATTGTATGTATGTTGGTAATACTATGTTGACTAGAGAAGTTTAAGAATGAATTAATGCTTAATATGGATGCCAGACAGGACAGAGTAGAACAGCCTCATAGGGTTTCCAAGGCTGTAATCTTTATGGAAACAGCCTGCCACATCTTACTTCTGCAGAGTGGCTAGTGGGTTTGAGTTATCAACCTTTCAGTTAGTAGCTGAGTGCTTAACCACTGTACAACCAGGGCTTCTTATGAATACCACAGAAGGAGTTTACACAGAGGGATAGCTTAATGACCATTAAAAGTTTCTTATGTACCATCCTACTCAGATTTTCAATCTTTTAAAACAAGTTCTGTTGTTTGTTGTTATGTGATGTCAAGTCAATTCCAACTCCCAGAGACCCTATTATGGTAATTCAGAACAGTCCCCACAGGGTTTCCCATGATGTAATCTTTACAGGAGCAGAGCACCAGGTCTTTTCTCCCATGGAGCGGCTGCTGGGTTTGAACCACTGACCTTTAAGTTAGCACCAGGTGCTTAACCACTGTGCCATGAGGACTCCTTAAACAAGCACTAAAAACAAAAAAAAACCAAACCCTTTGCTGTCAGGTAGATTCCGACTCACAGCGGTCCTATAGGGGATATAAAATAAGAACAAAACAAAACCTTTCATCAAATTATTTAATTAGGAGATGCTGGGTAATCTACCATTAGTCAGGAAAATTAAATGAGAACTATATTTTATAAACCCTAAAATGGCAAGAAAAATGTCAATATTTGCTGACATTGCAAGAATATTTTATTCATCAGGAACACATTGCCTGTGATGACCAGACCCAATCCCTGTCTTCTCATAGGACTCTGTTGAAGACCCAGATCTTGTATTTGTATTACTGATTAGTTTACTTGCTTTATCCACCAGACTTTTAGTTTCTTAAGAAGAGGGACTATGTCTTATTCAAGTTTGCATTGCCAGGGCCTCACACAGTGCCTGCCGGACTCAGTATAGGTTGCTGAACTAACTACAGGTAGTCTCCAATTTACGATGGGGTTCCATCCCAACGACTCCGTCATAAGTCAGTTCTGACATTAAGTTGAATACCTCATTTTTTTTTAGTTTTCATTATTATTGCCTTTTATCTTTATAAATCATAACGTTGAACATCTGCAAGTGAGTATCTGAGAATGATAATATCAGCAAATTATGTGCTATAACATTGTACGTAGCACATATTACTAACAAGAAGATGTACCAAAAAAAAAAAAAAAACCCTCCTAAGAACGGTTCCCTGTAACTCGACTGTGTCATAAGTCGGGGCTACCTGTGTATGAATCTTAATTTGTCATAGCATCATTCACAACTAAAGAAAAATGTTATCTACTGGGGTCATAGATTTCTTATTAAAAAAAGAATTATTTTCTACACCATCTTTGAAATCATATCTTACCTTTGAGCTAAATTAAATAAAATAGAAAATATTTTTCAATATATAAAACTTTACTGAATGCTAAACAGATTAAAGATACAAAAATTCGAGTTTGTAAAACATACGTATGAGGGTTGTTTTTCAAATGTAACTTTGTTCTATTTTCACAAATAGATTCTTTTAACTAGCTAGTCCACCTAGGAAATTGCACTATAATTCTATTTACAAAAATTAAATTATTAACTTTTGGAAGGCACAATTATTATACAAAGTATATATGCAGAAGTGCAAGATATATTATATTTCACTGACCTTCACTCTGACTTCTTAATGACTGAATTCTACACTTATTTGCCAAAGATTTTAGAAGTAATTTGAGTTTAATAGCTAACCTTTCAGTGATGTGTTATAGTTAACAGAGGCACTCACCGTAGTGCTATAAAAGCCCGTGTTTTCCTGTACAAGTGTTTCTAGATTTTAACTTTATTCCAATTGTCATTAATATGCATGGTTTTGACAGCATACTGTGCTCTGTAAGAGCTAAACTCAAACTCAGCCATGATATTCTAAACAATTCCTGATACTGCAGACACTTAAGCTTCATATATGATCCATTAAAAGTCTACTTGATTATCTAAAATACTCTCGATTGCTATCATCCCTTAAAATAGACCTTTTCCTCATTTGTCTTGCTCATTATACCCACATTAGGCAAAAGAATGAAGCAATCTCTGATAGATCCAGGTGTGGTTAGGAATCTAAAGTATAGTCACTATGAATAACAAAAGTTCTTAAAACCACAATAGATCATTTTCTTTTCTCTTTACTGATTTTAAGTTTACCCTCATTAGATAATACATTGGAATACAGCCTCAAAATCTCAAAGCAGTTAATGACCAAAATGATTTACCTCTTAAATGTTATATATTCACTTGCTGTTTGCTTGGTAAACCACTCTCTTCTCTCCATTCTAACACTTTAGTTCACTAGGAGTCTTAAAAAATAGAAAAACAACTTTCAGCTGTGGAGGGCCCAGCCCCCACCCAGTCACCTTGATGGCCAGGCCAGCTGGAGTCAACTTCTCAGTATTTCGCTCATTGAGGCAATCTTCTCCCATCAAAGAAGTGAGGTGCTGCAGACATTCTGCATGTCCCTGGGATGCGGCAATGTGCAACAGATTGTTTCCACTTTCATCGTGAATTTTGTCCAGATTGTCTGCAGCTAAATGCGGCTGTACAAATAGTAAGAGTAGAAAACTTCAGTCAATAAATCAGAATGACAGGCTGTGGGGCTTTTGCTCTGGGCACTTGGAAGAGGAGAGGAGATTCCAGAAACTTAGTGTAGCCATGGGGATCTAATATGGCAGTGTTTCTTGCTGTTAATTCTAATGATCTGCTATTACATTCTTTGTATAGAACACTTTAGAATATGAACTCTCAAGAGACATATATCTTCATGTGAGACATGAAGACTGGGCTAGGGTCAATAAGCCTGTTCGAGCAAAGACATTTATGGTAACTGACAAGTTCCCTGTGTGTGTCCTCCTCTTGATCACTAATTCCTTGAGGGCTCAAGGTATGTTTTATTCTCTGCTGTAGATTTCTCAAATGAATAAACTATCTTAACTGTTTGCTTTTCCTTAGAGAGTTGACTTTGACCGCAAACTGCATGATGGCTGCAGATACCAGTGTTTTCCGAGGTCCTCTAGACACTTTCATCCCCAAACTCACTCCTGGAGGCATCTGGAGACTACCTAGCCTTTGATTTCCTGGTTTGCCATCAGCTGCTAGCCTACAGGTTGGTGGTTTTGAACCCGCCCAGTGGCGTTGCAGAAAGAAAATCTGGCAATCACCGTCTGTGAAGATTATAGCCAAGAAAACCCCATGGAGCACTTCTACTCTGTAACATATGGGGTTGCCATGAGTTGGAATTGACTCCACAGCAATGGGTGGTGAGGTTTAGTCACCTGAGGGTGGACTGGTCGATAGGTACTGCAGAGTGAACTGAGAGGTGTTATCATTTGGGAAACATGAAAACATAGGAAAGACAAAATAAAAGAACAAACCAAAGAGAAATAGAGAGGAAGAGCAAGAAGAATGGAAAAGACATTTTCAGGAGAAAAAAAAATATTATTTTATTAGTAAAATTGTTCAATCATATTGTCCTATTAGAGCAATAAGAGCTTGATAGTGAACCAAACACGCTGCATTTATCTAGACATGGCTTTACACTAACCTAGAATCACATTGCCAAGATGTGGTAATTTTCTTGAATGGGATTTCAGTTAACATCATAGTACCAGCCCAGGTTTGCTACTGTTTGATCCAAGTTTGGAAGCCAGAAAAGAACAATGTAGGCAGATGTAGTGCTATTTCTGTTTAAAAAAAAAAAAAAAAAAATTTTTTTTTTTTTGTTTAGCTCTCTCTAAATCCAAGCGGGACAGACCTTTCCTACATCATCATGTTACTCTGTGTCTAGGGTCTTTGGAAAAGATTCTTCATGCTCCCTAGACATACAAAGCTGGAACTCCATGTGGGTCAGAGGGCAATCAAGCTCTACAGTTAGCTTCTATCTGCAAATGCTTTTCAAAATCCTGGTCCAAGTCTTCTGAATAACGATCAGGATAAAACAGAAGACCCTCTGTTCACATATCTGGCAGGTTTACCATCAGCAAGGAACTGACAAATAACTGAGTGAGAGAGTTGGAAACAATTTGAAAAGCAAAGACATTAAAATTCAAGCTGAAGAAAGTGCTGGACTTCCTTTGTTTTGTTTTTATTTTAGATTAAGTGTCCTTATTCCAGTCGAATTCATGCAAAGTTAAAATAAAATAACATTCCCTCTAAAGCCATTTGTCTTTCCCTGTGTTAATCTCCTAACTTTTTAATTTTAAAACTCAAAACTTCCCATCTCCCAGCTGAAACCATACGTAAAGATTAAACAAGAACCAGAACTTCGTTCTGTTATTGATGAATGGAGTTGATTAAAATGGAACCTCTAGATTATTCACATGCATAAGGAACTATATTATACTTACCAGGAGAGATATTTGTCCTTCTTTAACGATGTTCAAGATGCTTTTTACTTTTTTCAGATACTCACTTCTTTCTTCTGGGCCTTGGGAGCAAGTCCAGTTCAAGCCACTGATCTGTTCTTCTGGTTTGGGTTCTGCAGCTGAGGCCTGCAGATGGAAAGCCCTGTGCTGGCAGTCTGGCATTGCCTTCTCAACTTTTCGGCTATGAGGGTCACTAAAGGTCTTGTGTAGGAAGTCCTTACTCTGGTTTTCAGGTTCATATGTGGAGCCACATTTAACTAGAGGCGGTGAGCTCTCCAGCTCTTCAGTGGAAAGCTTGTGCTTGTCCCGGACAACAGATGATGCTTTTCTCAAGTGAGGGCTTTTCACAGGAGAAAGAACACAAAATGGTGTCAGGTTGCACGGTGAGTTCTCAGCACTTCCTGTAGAACAGGCTTTTCCAGAAAGGCCATTGATAGTTGTACATAAACCCAAAATCCTTTTTTCTGAAGTAACCTTGGTAAAAGAGGCAAGCTGTTGACTGGATTTAATGTAAGGCACATCCAGAATCTCATCCATGTCGAGGTCGTAATGTTCCAGTTCGCCCAACAACGCTCCAGGCTCGGTGCCTTTACCTGGCAGGCTGCCCTCTCCATCTCCAGCACTGTGCTCCTCAGGCTGGGGGCCTGGCTCAGGTTCATCCCCTTTCTGGTACTCCACCTTCTGGCTCTTTTGGTCATCATTTTCATTGTTCTCCAGAGTCTCTGGCTGATGTTTCAGTGGGGAAACCCGCTTCACAGGGCGGAACTTGCTGTATACATCGGCAATTCCTGTGGGCTTTTGTGTATTTGTAATAAGAGTTGAGACACCACAATTCCAGCTAGAGCTAGAAACTAAAAAAAAATAAAAGAGAAGAATATTAAAGTGAAATGCTGAATACATCGTGGCCATGCACACAGACACGGTCAACTCAAGTTATGCTCAACCTAAGCTCCTGGTGTAAGGGAATGACTTAGAGAGGACTTACACCCACAAATAAACAATTCATACTCACCACTGGAAAACAATGAATGATAAAAGAAAATAATGACATATTAGCTCAAAATTAATTCAAGTACCAAAAAAGCAGACAGTTCAAGAAAAACAAACCAAAATATTTAAGTTTATTCCCTGGACAGATTCACCTCCTTGGCAGTATTTCAATACTTAGCATATTAAATATATGTCCATTCCAACAGAATTAGAAGGTGGGATACTCTGTGTTAAATAAACTTCCAGACTAAGCTAGGAAGCTAAGGGTGCATACACTGACACCCCGCCTCCTCCACACATATGCACACATACACATGCACCTCTAACGCTTAAGAAGTCTCACATAAAGAAGGGGTGCATTATTTAATATTGGGCAAATTCAAACTGTGACCTATGGGTGATTCATCAGATGTCCTGTTAGGTGGATTACGGAAAGAACAGAAACAATGACGTGGTCAGGAGATGACTGGGCCGTGGGAGACAAACCATGCTTGAGATAACCCCACCTGGAATGGACATCCCAGTCAACCACCATACAGAGGTATCATGATGCTTTCTGGCACATGAAACAGCAACATAATATGCTAACACTTCACAACAGAACATGCTCTTTAAGATTTAACACTGTCCTCCATTGTTGGGAAGTTGGAAATAAATAGGAGGAGAAGGAAGTTGTAAAGGGAAGATGGGGCAAGCAGACTGGGTTATTCTCATTTCTGTGTAAATTTTAGATAAAGATCATGTATTGGTTTGAATTTGATTAAGTGTCTGGTTGAGATGGAGGGGAAAGTGAAACAGCTAGACCCATCTGGAGGTGGAAGATAAGAACCACGACGGGTCCCAGTTACCTCATATGAGAGGTCACCTGTGCTTTCTCTCAGGGGCAAGTGAGTGGAGCAACAGTCTCCTCGGCCATGATGATACTGCTGCCTTTCTGGGGGACTCCTCTGACTAGCCGCCAGAGGAGCCAGCACACTTAGGAACCTGCAGGCACTGATTTATAGGGTCTTACTCCATTTCCACTTAGCTTACACTGCCCCCTATGAAAAGGGTTAGATTTCGGGACATACCTTCCAACTAGGGAACTCCTATCTAGTCTCCTTTTCTGGGACAACAGCAGGAGGGAAGTATTTAATCTGAAATCATGTACACCTACTCCTCACTTATTGACAATAGATAAAACCTACTATCTGACTATTTTGTGCCTTAACAACAAACACCTGGCAGTAATGAACATCAAGGTGCGAGGCAACAGTAACACTGGCTGTGATGATTAAGGTTATATGCGAACTTGAAAAGGCAATGATTCTCAGTGCTTTAGCAGTTATGTGATGATGTAACTTGATAGCTATGTAATGACGTAGTCATCCTCCCTTTTGTGATCTGATGTGGTTATCCTTCATTTTGTGTAACGCGGATTTTCACATAATGACTTGGTCTTTGGAACCTAACCATGTGGTATATATGTACGTGCTTTTTTTGCTGTTGGACAAAGAATTAAAGAACTAATGTGTACTCAGGTCTGTAACTTCTGCAACAGTCCCTAGCTACCACTGATTCTTGGGGTGAAAATGGCATGTCAATTATTAAATGTTCTCTAAATTTAGATCACTGGTCATTCTTCCTCCTGCTGGGATTCAGGGAAATTCTGGAACCAAGCTAAGGAGATGAGAATGGGTGTTCTGAGTATGGACACTATATAACAGTCAGTGGGTTCTTTCTCCTAAATAGACTGCAATTTTGCCTAGGGTTTCAGAGGATCTGCACCAAATTGTCCACCTCTGAGGTCCTTCTGGTTTTGGCATTTTGAATCTAAGAAGTGAATACTATGAGGTGTGGAGGGAGGACTGGACTCTATCTACTAAGGAACAGGTATAACAGAGAATGTTTCAGAAAGGAAGGTATCTAGATGCTCTTAAAAAAAATCTTAGGCTGCTGTTTTTTTCCCTTTTGTTGGCTCTGGCTCTTAGTTGTCCAAGGTGTTTGGCACAGAGCAGAATTAACAAATGTTAGTATTTGAATTAGTCATTTAGTAAAACACATTCAGTCTGTTTTTAAATGTCCAAAAGTGTGTCCTTCTGAGGGATTTATAGCCTAATTTCACAGAGAACAAAAGTCCTATTAATAAGCTCAGAAGAGTGATAATCACCAATAAAACCTGAATTTCCTAAAGTTATTTATGAAATGTGAATTTGCAAAGAGTAATTCTAGTTAGTCCATTATAAATTGAAAAGTTTTTCCATTTTTATGTGTTTTTCTCCCTAAAAATGTGAAACTATGAGAAATTAATATCTTCCAGAAATTTCTGCCAAGGCTTTCTCTCTTCCTTTCAAGAAAACAGTTACTTACATAGAATAGCTGAGAGACAGTGGTCATAGAGTTTGTAATATGTAAATGTGCCTTTAATTTTATTCATCAATTTTCTGAAAAACTTCAAATATAGTATGAAAAAAATTTTATACATTCATAGACATTTCTGAGATACATGCTTATTAGTAGGCATGGTTAGCTAATATTTTGTCAATTACCTTGATTTCTTTGGAAATTCTTGAAAATGGGCATCTCAGGATGCAATTAAAAAAAAAAATTAAAGCCACATAACTTAGTGGGTCAATACAACGAACACATTGTACCAATATATTTATGTTTTGTATAAGGTCATGGGTTCAAAGGACTACTCTTTTATGTTGGCTTTATTTACATGTGAAATTTTTTCCAAGTGATACAGGGAAATGGATACCATATGTTTCCCAGCTGTTTTGTTCTGACAGGAGCCATTAAGAACACTCTATGGAAATGAATTCTGTCTCAGTCTTATGAAAACACTTCTTTCCACAGAATGGTTCTAGAAACTGAAGAAGGGGCATCAACATTTTGGCTTGTTGTCCACCCCTCACTGAAACCTATGATTCTGTTTTAGGCTAAAAATGAAATCTGTGTTTTCTAGTTTGGGTCTTGACTGCAGAGAAAAAAATCCTAGTCATGAAAAATGGATTATTTAATGTGTTTTCTTAAGAATGATCCAATTTATCGTTATATCATATATTTAGCTGAGAAAAAGGTCAATTTTATGCTATATACAAAAGATAAAACTCAATTAGCTTATTTATCTTAAGCTGAGCAAATGGTAATTTTAAGCACAACCCAAGGAAAAAAGCTATTAACGATTGGCAAGAATTTCACTTCCAATCCGATGAGTCTAACAAAAATTTCACTTATACATTTGTTCTACTCCAACACCATAGTAAACTTCTTATAGCACACGGAAACAAAGTTCAGACTGACTATGGTTACTAGAAAGATTTTTGAGGCTAATTTTGTTTTCTGGAAATCATGAATAAGTGCTTCACATGTTAAAAAAAACTTTAAATCCCTGAAAATTTTATTTCTATTATCTTATTAAATTTTTACAAGTTCCGTGAGAACAGAGTCTATGTCTAATTTCTCTATCCCTCAAAGCACCAGCAAGTTGCTTTACATATATAGGTTCTTCATGACTGTTTTGTTAAAAGGGTTCATTTTTAATATTTTACAAAAGTTAATTTACCTAATACGTCTCCAACCTGTCCATGTCAAAAATTTTCTATGGCTCTGCAGACAAATGGAAATGTATTTGATATCGATTTAGAGGATACAATCATCTCTCCTAAGCTTTCTGGCATCTAGAATGCTTCTGAGCTCCGGCAATGCATTCCCAATTGCTGTTGACCACCCCCACCCAGCCATTTATTCAACAAGCATTTCATACGGGCCTAGGATGTGCTAGGATTTATGACAGGCAGCAATGTTGCAATTCAGGGGCATTAACCTTCTCCACCCTTGCCTGTTCTCCCCCTTTTTCCTCCTTACCTCAACACAAACAAACTGCCCCTTCCCCAAACATATTCCTCCTCCTGTGATCTTGGCCTAGATAGCTGCACCACCATTTATGCGGTCTCCCAAGCAACTCATCTCCCAGACACCACAGGCCATTCTCTTTCCTTGACCCGTCCTACATCCCTCAGGTACCAAGTCTTGCTGTCGCTTCATCCTAAATCCCTCTCAGATCTGGACCCTTATCTTCATCCTCACTACACTCTTCAGGTAAGTCTTATTTTGTCACTTCTTAGCTCAAAAACATCAAGTGACCCTGTACTGCCTAAAGCACTAATTCCCCACACATGGGATGCATATTTCTGCAGTGTCTGAGACGCCACCCTGGCACCACATTGCAGAATGAGAAAGTTACTACACTTTCAATTCTCTTTCTTCCTCCTAGTTATTTTAAGGAAAGCCCCAGTTTGGTGCTAGAATGAATTTAACTCCTCTCTAAAACTTACTGGTCTCCCTTCATAACAATGTGACTGTAGGCCTTGGCTCCAAGACTTTCATACACAAAGAATTAAGACCAACGGTTTTATTTTCATTGCATTCATTTTAACATTTACCTTAAATTTATACAAGTGACATTGGTTTTCTATTTACCTCAGTGGCATAAAGTTTATTTTCAAAGCAAGTATGTTTAAAAGTGAATGGTTTTAGAAAAATATATTATATAAATGATAGTACAGGTGGTAGACAGATAAAGCAAAAACGATAGACTTTAGATATAGCACAAGCTGTAGAAATGATATTTAAATTACTAAGGATTGGGAAACTTCAGTCCAGGATAACAGCTGAATTCTTAAGCATGGTGTGTGGCAGTTCTTTTACAAATTTTCTAATTTACCTTCTCATCTCACCACCCCTTATTTCTAAATCACTAATTATCCCCCTACCTCCATTGCTAAATTCAGCCTTTCAAGACATGTGGTGTTCTTCCTTCACCATTTTTGCTTTTGGGCCTTGTCCTGTTTCATGGATAACTTTGTAGATAAGAATCAGCATACATACAATCTCCGAAATGTAGAAACTGATCCAGTCCTCACCTTCCCACTTCTCGATCATTTCTGATACCACTGCCCACATAGCATACTCTCCCTCAGACCCCACCCACTCTCTCAGACCCTACCCACCGAGAGCTTGGGCAGTTTTCAAAGGTTAAAAGGATACCATCCCTTAGACTGCCAAATAGGCAGACACCAGCTGCAAGTTTGAGTCCACGCACACCCTCACTTTTAACTGCTGTCTTCACGTTCTCCTTTGGGTTTGATAATTCACTGGAATGACTCACAGAACTCACAGAGTATTATATTTACAATTATAGATTTATTATATCAAAAGGATACAAATTAGGATTGTCATAAGGAGGAAACACAAATGTCTGGGAGGTTCTCAATGTGAAGCTTCTGTGTTTCAAAGAGGGCAGACATGTCAATCTTCCTCTGCTGACCAGGAAGTTCTCTGACCCTTCGTGTTCTGGGCTTTTATTGGTCAGTACTGCATGACAGACTAAATCATACCTCTTAAGGCTAGTTCGTATCTGCCTCCCAGGTGAGTCTTTTCTGGTCTGGCCAGCCCTCACTCACCAGCACAAATCCTCAGGTGTGGGCTGGAAGTCCCAGATCAAGGCACCCCAATTACTCCAATGATTATTTCTCCAGAGCCAAAGACAAAGGACACTTTACCCCACACCTACAATGCTCTTGGCTCCTTTCTTTGTCTGAGGCTCAGACTCATCTGTCAAGATTTAACTCAGGTGTCATCTCATTGGTGTAGTTCTGACTTTCTCAGGGAATAGCTGCTACTGCTTTCTCAGTGCCCTGATAATACTTACACAGACCTAGAGCTGGGCATTTCTGAAGCTCTGTTGCAACTACTCACTCTCACATCTGTTTCACCTGCTCTCCTGAAAGCTCCCCAAGGGCAAAGATTGCTCTTGAACCTTCTTGTGTTTATAGCCAGTGCTCTATCACAGCACCTGGAACATATTGGGGCTCAGGGGCTAAATCTTTGAATGAAGGAAGGAATATGACAGACCAAAGATGCAAAGTACAGTAAGTAGTTAAATATGAGTTGTGTCACATGGGTCGCTCCTGCTGCTTTTGGAGCACACTAACTGTGCTGGATAATCCAATGATACAGTTAGTAAGCTACTGATAAAGCTAAGGCATCTCTTTAGAAGAGGTGCTGCTTATTGAAATATTTTCATACGTTTCCTACAATAAGCCCTAAGCCTCGGTTTCCTCATCTGTAAAATGAAGGGTTCTGACTATATGATTACTAAGACCTGATCCGCCCCTAAATTTCTATGACTTTATGGAATGTCTACAAATAACAGGGCTCTTTACTCTGAGTGACTCACTGTGAAACACTATAATTCCTCTGGATTCATGTCTTTCACCAAATCCTTGCAAATTTATAATTATGAGGCTAAGCTGATTGCTGACACGGAACAACTCCTTGGCTCTTGGGACTGATAAATTAGTATTTTCTTGGGAAGATAATTTATACTTTGCTATTGCAATGGTGGATCTAATTTTCAAGACTGAACGTCAATGTTGGCTCCCAATATGCCTGTTTGTTTTACTTCCAAATATGGATTTATGTGTCCATATTAGAAAATTAGCATTAGACACGGAGCAGAAAAAGAAAAGGGATATGCCTTTAGGGTTAAATTGAGTTCCCCTCCTGGTTTTTTGTTAAAAGTTAAATAAATTATATTTTCCATGGGAAACAAAGTGGTCAACTTCAGCTGTAATTGACTTAAAGTGTACCTAACAACATATCCCACAACTATAGCTACTGGAAGGTGGCATTTCCAAAGACATACTTTCTAAGTTCTCCTACATTCCATCTCTTTCCATTTTTATACCTAAGGGAGAGAAGAGTCATCAATGAAAGATTCAGAGTGCCATGAGTTTCAGGTTCCACAGTCCAATGTAAACTGAAGTCTATAGTGTATCCACTTACTGCCAACACCTCAGACTCTGCAAGGAGTGATGACAGGTGGCTTATACCATCTCATGGCAACAGGAAGAACAGTATGGAGTCTGAGTAAAGATTACTTGTTGGATGCTCTTCTGTAGTACCCTTGGAGACTAGACTGTATCCTGATCACAGAAAGAGTTGCATTAACGATGGGTTTGGAGAACTGTGTCAGAAGAATTAATGTTAAGAAGAGTGAATGTGTGCAAGAAATGCATGTTTCTGGAACATTCTCACAAGGTAACTTGTTCATTTCTTTCACTGATGCCACAGACCGCTTATTGGGGGTATTGTGAAGCTGAAGGGGAGGAACAGAGGTCTTTATTATTACAAAACTGTCAACCAATCATCTAGCCACATTAGGATGCTAAATACTGTGGGGAAAGATTCACCGATTTGGGTTCTAAGCTTTCTGACTTTAAGTGGCTACTGATACCAAGCAGCTGTTGTCAAAAGTGTCAGACTCGTGTTCCATCATCCCTAGCACTGCCCAGAATTTTCTAGACCTGCTCACATAACTCTGTACCCTTTCTACACCTATTCCTTTGTTCTGTGAAAACTCATCTAAATGCTCAAGCCCTACTGCCCTGGATAGAAAAGAGACTTCTTCACCAAAGAAGTATATTCTATTATAAAATCAGACTCAATATTTTGACAAGTTAAAACCTTTTGGTTAAAACCAAAAGCAGTTTATATAGAATAGAAATTGGTGGGTCTGAAGAAGTACATGGTTTCAGAGTTATTCTGTCATCTAAAAAATATGCTGACCTTCACTTTGATGTTAACAATACCTCGTGAGTGAATTAAGCCTTGTATTCACTCCAAGCCCATTTACCAGGTTTTTCTTCTTCGTCCCTCTCTCTGTGTGAGCTGTAGAGATAGATACACATCAAGGGACAGTGAAAAGGCTCATTAACCAGAGAAGCACTGGGAAGAGGGGAGCTTCTAGTTTCTGATAGTGCAGGGACACTTAACAGTTATAACTGAAGGTGGCGCTGTTTTACAGTTTTAATCTACTATCAAGGACAAAGAAGGCCAAGTTATAGCTGCTTGATAAGACAGCAAGGGGTAGATGGAGCAGGCAGGTAGATGTGGGTGTGCAGGAGAGAGGATCCCTGCTCTCCCCTCTGTACCTGCACCTGATATCTCCCAAAATGCCTGTTTATTTTACTTCTAAATATGGAGTTACGTGGCCATGTTAGAAAATTAGCTGTAGACATCAAGAGGACAAAGAAAAGGGGGAATGTCTTTAGAGTAAAAGAGTGTTCCCCTACTGTTTCTTGCTAAAAGTTAAATGAATTCTGTTTTCCATGAGAAACAGAGTGGTGGGTCTTTGAATCCTAGTCTTATTTTGAGAGGGATGCACTTAAGGTCTGGAGGGGAGGAGAAATGGGGGGAAGAACTAGAGTTGGCCTTCAGCCTACTCTTCCTCTTGGCAGGCCCTCAGGTCCACCCACGAGAGCGCCTGCCTCAGCCAGAGGTCTCAGTTCCAAGGCTGGAGAGAGAACAGGGCAGGTGCAGCTGTGACAAAGCAAAGTGGAGAAAGAGCAGACAGCGGCTCTTCCCAGGATGAATGACCAGCAGAGCTACTGAGCCTCCCTGCTCAGGGGCAGTTTGGTATAAACTTCACAAAGGCACTATTATAGACAATTAAAATATATTTTTTAATATGTACTAAAGAAAAAAATGCTTTAAGGTGGTATTTCTTAGTTGGAAATTTTCTAAAATTCCCTCTGCTTAACAGTTTTTAAAATTGCCTACATAAGATGTTTGTGTAAGGCTTTCTATGTTTCAGAGTAAAAGGCAAGTATGGGATTTATATTAGAGGTTTTCATGATGACTCCAGAGGACGGATGGGCAGTTTTTAGTTATTCTCACTTGAAAATAAATGAGAACTCAGGAAATTTTAACAACATGCAGAAAATTACATAGCAGGCTGACTGCTCAACCAGGAATGAGGTTCCCTGACTCCAACTTTCTTTCCATAACACCACAAGACCACCTTATCAAAATTAAAATTATTTCCTAAACATGTAATTCACATTATCTCTATTTGGGTCACATGCAAGCAATGCGATCCCAGACACCAGTGGCAAAGCATGGTCATATTAATTTCAGATTCATTTTAACCTAAATCCCAAGCTATGCACTTCACCTAGATTTTGGTAACCACTTACTATGAAAATTGTATGGGAGCAAAGTTAGAAAATTGGTTTTTAATAATAACTCCTTAGAAACAGTTCAGCAGAAAAATTTTCCTACTGTTTATCTTCAGTGGCATTAGCCTATATTAACTTGAGAGCCACGTATCACTGAGAATCTGTTCTTCCAGCTGCCAGTCTCTTCAAATGATGAAAGGTGGCAATCTCTTTTTAATATAAGCAAGAGATTCAAGAATACAAGAAAGCATGCTCATACGTGTTAAAGTAATTGGAAGAAAGATAAAATACTCCTGTGGTGTTCATTTATTCAATAAGCATTTACTGAATGTCTTCTGTGTGCTAGGGACAGGGTGGTGAATGAAACAGACATAATCCCTGCCCTCATAGGGGAATCAGACAATAAAACAAGTACACAGATGAATAAGAAATTACAAAATGCAAAGTGCTTTGAAGGAAAAAAACAGAGTTTTGGAATAGAGAACAGCTGAAGGGACCCATAAGTAGAACACTTTGAGAAGGCCTCATCAAGGAGGTGATATTTAAGCCAAGGTCTGAGGGATGAGAAGAAGCCTATTATGTGAGGGTCTGGGGTGAAATGCAGGAGAAAACTAATTCTGTGAAGATCTGGGTAGAAGGAAACATATCACAAATGCCTAAGGCAGAAGAGAATTTGGCTTGTTCTGCAGCTCCTTTGGCTGGAACAGAGTGAGACAGGATGAAAGTTATAGCAGACGAAGTTGGGGAGGTGTCAGGGGCCAGCACATTTGGGGATCTTATTGGCTACCGCAAAGAGTTTTGTTTTTAGTTTAACTGAAATGGGGGTATCATTGGACAGTTTTCACAGAGGACTGAAATGATGGGCTTTACATTTCAAAATATATCCTTTTGCCTACTCTGTGGGAAATAGATTATTCCTGGGGTGGGCAAGAATTGGTCATGTGAGAAGACTAGTTAGGAGGATATTGATCCAGATTAAACATACAGGTGGACAGGTGCAGGTGCTGGCCACTGAGATGGAGGGAAGTGGACAGATGGAGATATATTTTGAGCACAGAATACTCAGGACCTGGTGATGGTGCAAATTGTTAAGCGCTCAGCTACTAACTGAATCCACCCACAGGCACCTTGAAAGAATGGCCTGGTGATCTACCTCCAAAAGATCACAGCCATTGAAACCCCGATGGAGCACAGTTCTACTCTGAAACATGTGGGGTTGCCATGAGTTGGAACTAACTCAGTGATGACTGGTTTGGGTTTTTTTCTTTGGTGATGAATTAGTGTGGGGTTTGAGGGAGAGGGAGAACTCTGGCTTCAGTAACTGAATGGATGCTGGTGCTATTTACTGAGGTGGGAGTCTAGGAGGATCATGTTGGGGAGGGGGATTCAAGAATTTTCAGAATTCCAAGAGGCATCTAATGAAGATATTGAGGGGTCATTAAATGGGGGGAGGGGAGCTGGAGCACTGAGGAGAGTATCAGCAGCATGCAGATGGTACTTGAAGCCGTGAGAATGGATGAGATATCGATTTAGATTGAGAGGAGAGAGGGTCCTATAACCAGGCCCACTTGAATATTTAAAGATCAAGCAGAGAAAGAGGAGGAATTAGCAAAGGAGACTAAGGTGAAGTCTGAGCATTAAGAGAAAAACAAGGAGCGAGATGGTATCACAAAGCCAAGAGGGGACTGCTTCCAGAAACAAGTGGTCAATGGTCTCAAATAACGCTTGGAAGTCAAGAAAGATGAGAATATCAAAATGACAGTGGATTTCACACAATGGAAGTTGTAACCCCACCTCTAGAGGTAGAAGCCATACTGGAGATCCTTAGGGGTAAATAAGAGGTGGAGGATTAGAGATAGTGATTCCATAATTCTTTAGAGAAGCTTGGAAACCCTGGTGGCGTAGTGGTTAAGTGCTACGGCTGCTAACCAAAAGGTCAGCAGTTAGAATCCGCCAGGGGCTCCTTGGGAACTCTATGCGGCAGTTCTACTCTACCCTATAGGGTCACTATGAGTTGGAATAGGGTTTGGTTTTTGGTTTTGGTTTTAAGGTGGGGGGGTGGGCAGAGAAACTGCTAGTGGGGGTTTTGTTTTTTGAGATATAATTCGAGAGTGTTTGTTATTATGAGGGTAATGCCTCCTTAGAGAGGAAGAGACTGATGTGATGATGCAGATGAGAGAGGAGATAACTGAAGGATCGGGGTGTCAAACCCAAATGAAAAAAAGCAAAATACCAGCTGCCTTATATCTCAGTTATGACACAAAACCAATCGCAGCAAGGTTTCCTTTCTCCTCATCACACATTCATTCATCCACCCATACCTCAGATATATATTTAGCAACTCTTCTGTGCCTAAATTATCCTTTTCTCTATGCTTCGAGTTTCTCATCCTTCCTTACTGCAGTTTTCCTCGAATGCAGTAAGGAAGGTTTCTACCAAGAGAAGGTTTTTCTACAGCTTTTGAAGTGGGAGAGAGAAGACTAAGTTCCTTCCTCTGAGTTTTCTCTCTCTCTAAAGCTGTCTTGTCCATGACTTCCTTTTTCTTTTCTTTTAAAAATAATTTTATTCAGGTAAAAATACATATAACAAAATTTTTGCCATTTTAACCCTTTAAGTGTACAATTCAGTGATATTAATTACATTTACCATGCTGTGCAACCATCACCATTAACCATTTCCAAAAGTTTTTCATCACCTCAAGAAAAAACTTAGTACTCCTTAAACAATAACTCCCCATTTCCTCCTCCTCCCAGGCTCTGGTAACCACTAATAAACTTGGGTCTCTGTGTTTGCCTATACTAGAAACTTCATGTAAGTTGTTGTAGTTAGGTGCTAGTGAGTCGGTTCTAACTCACAGTGATCCTATAGGACAGCGTAGGATTGCCCCACAGAGTTTCCAAGGAGAAGCTGGTGGATTTGAACTGCTCACCTTTTGGTTAGCAGCCGAGCTCTTAACCACTATGCCACCAGGGTGTAAAGTAAGTGGGATCATACAATATTTGTCCCTTGGTTTTTGACTTTTTCCACTCAGACTAATGTTTTCAAGGTTCATCCATGTTGGAGCGCATTTCAAAACTTCATTCCTGTTTATGGATGAATAATATTCCATTGTATGTAGGTACCACATTTTGTTTATCCATTCCTCTGTTAATGGACATCCTGACTTTGTTTTTACCACATTGCAAGTAACCTGTTATAAAATCAAGAAGTGTGGCACTTACATTTATGGTTAAGCAAAGAGTAGAAACGTTGAAGAGAAGAAGTAAAAATGCAATGTATTTAAACTCTACTATTTCCAGACTCTTTCATTATTCTGATACCACCAAAATTTTATTTTCAACTTTTCTAATGCCCACTGTCCCCATCTTTTCCCAGACTGACTTACACGCTTTCCCTCAGAAACATTAAGCAAGGTGTTAATAGATTAAGGATAGAGACGATCTCTCCCTTTGGGCAAAAGGGGCAGCTCCATTTTCATGTGTAAACTCTCTGGTTCATTCAAAATGATAGCAACACACATTCTGAAAAAAGCAGGAGATAAAATTGTCCTCACACTATGATCACAACTATACCCAAAAATATGCCTCAGGGAAAAAAAAATACTAGAAAGAAATATAGTAATTTTGTTCTGGTGGCAGGACTAATTAAAGTTTTTACTTTCCATTTTTTATAGTGGATTATATCAACTATATAATTAAAATTAAAATTTTGTTAAAGAAAAAAAATTATTGGTTCCTTTATTTGGCTAACCTCTTATGCAGATGTTTTATTATTTCTAAATTTTTGCCTGAGTTAAATAAATGGAGATTCTTGCCATTAATGTCAGATTTTTTGTTGCACCAGGTTCAAATGTCCATTTTCTTGATTGAACTCACAGAAAATGTGTTTCCCTATTCTTTGGAATCCAGTTCATATTACATCATGAGAACTGGATTAATCAGGCTTTTCAGTTTCAACTGCCATACCAACTTTCTCTTTTGTGCTTTTAGCATTAAGCCTTAATAAAAATTGAAAACAGGACGTTTATATATTTAGAATCATCAGCTAATGTCACAGCAACATCTACAGGATAAATCTCATGTCGACTTACTATTTTTGGTGCTGGCTAAAATCCTTGAAAATCTAGGAAACCATATATTTTATTTTCATAGGTTCAGGGTCTGTCACATAATTTCCATGCAGAGAGACTGAAAATATAACAATTTTGCAATACTTTTAAATACTCATCCAAAATGACCTTTACTAGATATCAAGTTTAAAAAGTATGGTTTTCCTTCACCCACTGCCATACCAGTATTTTATATTATTTAGCTATTCAAATTCTTTCAGACTCTATTCCAAACACATCACAGGGTCATATACTACCATTACGTAATTGAATTTTCTGACCTCAGAATATCTAAATTTTTAGATGCAAAGCTGGATTAATATTTATCTGCCTTCTTTCATAAGAAAATTATACCATGAGCTTAGCAGATACAAATTTTGAAAGAATCACAAGACATTTAAAGCACTGTGAATTGAAAAAAAATGTGAATTTGAATGTTTAATTAAAAAAAAAAAACTCAAAGTCAATGAAATCGAACGTGCTTTGATTTGAATACCATATGACTACGTAACTTATTTTAGTCCACATTGGGAGAAAACTGTTGAGCATAGTTAACACTCACTGCCTTGTGCTGTCCTCTTTTCCTATATGAGTAGCAGGGATTAAGCAGGGAATATGTGCAAATATGTCACAAAGAACTTTTTTAGGCACAAATTTTTCACACATAACTTCATTTGCTTCTAACCTACACCCTCATACTACTAGCCACATGTGGCTCCTTGGATTAAATTACTCTTCGGTTAGCCCAACTTCATAGGCACTCTGAGGGGCTGGTTTCAAATCCACTTGTTAACTCCTGGGCTTAGACCTGGTTGGTTTTTTTTTTTTTTTTTTTTGAACCCCTGCTAAGAATTTGCCATTCTAACAAGTTCTCAGGAAGTTATACATAAGAATCACCTGGGGATCTTCTTAAAATGTAGATTCCGATTCTCTACCTCTAGGGTGGAAATGCAAATTTTCAACAGGGAACTTGTTAGAAATGCAAATTCTCAGCACAGACTGGAATCGGAATGATTTGATGGAAGCCCTGGCTCCAGGACCATGGGCTAACCATTTACCCTTTGTGAGCCTCTTTTGTCATCAATAAAATGGGCATAATGGTCCTCTCTCAGAGAGTTATTCCGAGGAAATACCATTTAAAGAGAACTTGGCATAGTGCCTGGTACAGTGGACACTTAGGAAATAACTCTGAAACCTCAATAGCACTAGCCCAACTCCAAGCGCAGGCAGAGTTTATGCTCAGGCTTCCGGCTCCTAGCTCTTCACCTCCGTCCCACCTTTTGTGGTGTCTACAGTGCCTTCACATTTCCTTCCTTTCAAAACCCCCTTTCTCACAAAAATTTGAAATCTAATCATAGTACAATGTAAATGATGGAGAACAGTTCAAAATGTTATACCTGTCAGTGGAAAAGACACATCTCAATAGGGATCAAAGTCTTCAGCTAAAGGAAGAGCCTCCCTTGGGTGACCTGGGCATCAACGAGTTACATTGGGCCTCACTGAGCTTATGAAAGGTGTTAAGGACACTCCCTCAGGTCTCTCACAACACTGTGTCATCTGCAGTTCTTACAGCCCACGAATGGCACTGGCCTACGGTTCAGGGATGCAGGGAGGTGAGTCCTGGGCTCTACGTTTCACAGAGGGGCTTGCAACGGTCCCAGTTAGGGTTCATTTCATGTGCCTGCTCCTCTCAGAACACCTGGGAACAGGCACAAAGGGCAGGCACGAGTCTTGTCTTTGTAGCCCACATCAGAAGGCAGCAGAGGTGTGCGGTAAATCCCGGGGCTGCTCTAGGGGGCTGACAGGTTCTGACTGGACCACATGTGGTGTGACCTTAAAAGATGGGTGCTGGTAAACTGCAGTGTGTCTGGAGAGAGCAAGTAGATTGAAAAGGATACGGGAAGACAAGACCAAGGGTGGCTGCTACCTCCAAACAGGTGAACTCTTGCCCAGCAGCAATTGTATTTCTTCACTATGGTTGCAAAGGAAGAACCAAGATCAGTGAGGTGAAATTTGAGGACACTGGTTTTGGCTGAACAAAATAACTAAACTTTATGGATGGGGTTGCCTCACGAAACAGTACGTTCTCTGTCACTGAGATGAGCAAGTACAGGCTGAATGACCCCACGGGTGGGACGACAAGGATCACCTTCACCGATCTGGTGGACTCTGAACTATGTGATTCTTTTAAACCCTTTTTAAATTTTTTTATTTGTAGATAGCTTTTAAACTTTTCATTTGGAAATACATTTATAGAATAGTTGTGAAAATAAAAACAGTACAAAGAACACCCATAAACCCTTTATCCACATTCATCTATTGTCAACATTTTACCATTTTGCTTTCTTATTTGTCCTTTCACCTGCCCACCTCCCTGACCTCATCTCCACCACTTCTCACTGCTCGCCATGCTGCAGCTACGTTGATCTTTTTCTTTCTCTTATATATATAGAATATATTATATATATTCCTGGCTCAGGGATTTTGCATTTACTAGTTCCTCTGCCTTCAACACTCTTCTCCTGGCTTTCACATGGCTGGGTCCTGCTCATATCCCCTGAGCCTCCATATCCTCTACCAACTCCCACAGGTTACTTTATCACATTATCTCATTTCACCTCTTATCACTATTTGAAGTGATCTCATTTACTTATTTGTTTGCTAGCTTTTTGTCTGTCATTCTCACTAGAATCTAAGCTCCACAAGAACAGGGGCCTTGACTGTCTTATTCTGTATAATGTCCTCAGTGCGTGGAACAGAGAACACTCAACAAATATTTGTTGAATGAACAGAATAAAAGAACCAATGAGTCTGAGAACATTCTGTCAAAGATTTTTAATAAAAGCAAGTATATTAACATTTGACAACCTTCACAAAATCGTGCTTAACATAGTCTAGAAAAGTGAAGAGAAATGTCTTCATTTGGTGGGGACATATTCTAAGTGATGAGAGGTTTGGAGAAGAGTTTCCTCAGAGGTTGTCCCATCCGAAAGAAGATGGAGAGTCTTCTCAGGAGCCAATGTGCCTCTGAGCCATTTGTTTGAAAAGATTACCATAAAGATGGAAATCTGCAAACACTCCTGAAGCAAGGCCCTCCTAGGTGTTCGGTACAAGAAAGACAGGTCTTATTTCTACACGTGGATACCCATGAGAATGCCTCAACTCTTTCAGGAACTGGCTCTGAAAGCTTCACCATGTTGAGATGTCTTTCAAATGAGACCACAGATAATTCTATGGCAACACTGTGGAAAGATGGATTTTTTTCACATGTTCCTTTTAGGATGATTCTTGCTCTATCAAAAAAGTGGTTTACCAGCTTCCAACTGTCCATCAAATTGGAGGTCTATATGGTATTCTTTTAAGGGGCCTGAGTCTTTTCCTCATACATCCATTTTCTGTCAGGTCTAACTGTTGCTGATTACTTTGACCACTGGGTCTTTGCTCTGGGTGAAGCTTAAAAGCTTGTGAACTTGAAATGTGCCTCCTCCTCAAACACAGAAGAAATGTCTAACACCATACTATGAAAGTGGCTAAAAGTCATAAGATCTGGAGAAAATTAAATGAACTAGGAAGCAGAAAAAATTATTTTTAAAAGCTTCTGTTTATTCACTTAATGTGGTCAGTAGGAGTAGCTATTAAACAGAGAAAAGAAATTTACTATGTAAACAGTGAAGGGAAATGCTGATTTAAAAAATTTTTAAAGGGTAACACCCTAACATTGAATTATGACCACTAAGTCTTGCTACCTGAGAGGCAGTACTTGTAGCGGATAAGAGAATGAACTCCAGAGGCTGACTTCCTGTGTTTTGAATTCCAGCTCTTAACTGCTGTGCAACCCTGGGCAAGATACTCAACTGCTCTCTGCTCTATGCCTCAGTTCCCCCCATCTATAATATGAAGATTATAACAGTCCTTAGCTCATAGCGATTTTAGGATTAACTGGGATAATGTATATGAAGTGTTTACAACAGTACCTAACACATTAAGCTCTACTGAGGTGTTTGCTATTACTATTTCTTCTCTCTCTCTCCACCTCTAATTAAAGAAAAAAGGAAACTTGTATTTGTAAAGTGCCTTCCAATACCTCAGCTAATTTTGACCCTAACAAGAGCCTCGCGGCATTAGCAGAAGAGATCTCTTCTTTATTTTACAGATAATTAGTCACAGGCTCAAGGTCAATAGACGGCTGAACCCTAACTCGAACCCAGGTCTTCAGGCTCTGAACCTGGTGATGTCTGCACTGCTCTTGCTGCCTGTGTCGCTGGTGGCAGTCCTAAGTTCAACTTTGAAATAGGTGATACCTTTTAAAGAGACCCATCTTTATAAGCTTCATAGTCAAAAGCCTCCGTTAGACTCTACAGAAACTGGAGTGTTTTGGGAATAAAAAATGAGGAAAAAAAAAAAAAACCTGAAGGTAAGTGAAAACTTTTATTTGAATTTAAAACCATCTTCTGTGATGTTTTTTTTTTTTTCCTGTGATGTTTCTGACCCAAACATTGAAGCATTACTTTCACTCACAAAAAAACACAGAGCTAAACAAACCTAGGAGACTAATTATTTTCCCTGTCTCATCCAAGTAAAATGTCTAAAGAAAACAAATGGTCCAGGGGAAAAGGAAATCAACTTTGTAAAAGTCCTTTCAGTTAGAAAGACCTAGCATTCTAGCAGCCGTATAGGTAAGGCACATCTACTTATTTGCAACTGAGGATCATCTTCAGTCTCTGCCACCCCTGGTTTTCAGGATTATTGTTATTAGCGGAGGTCCAGCTTTGGCAAGGTTAATGGTGATGCTTTAAGGTAATTACTAGGAAAAAATAATAAACATCATTTCGTAGTCTGGTATCTTTCCCATCAATATTCTCTTTTATTTTTATTTTTGCCCAACACAGAAAGAAAAGCAGACAGGCTTAATTTGATTTACAGAGGGAAAAACAACCCTGAATGTACTTTTTTTGTCAGAGGAGTGGGTGGGGTACAAGGAGAAAAGGTCAACCAGCTGGTTTTCATCTTTATGCCATAATTCTCTGTTTAGTTTACACTATTAAACTCCAAAGCTTCGCTTTAATCTTAACTGTTACAGTATGCTTTATTGCAGATTCTATCATGTCGCATCCCTGATAGGGTTTCAGACTTTGGCAAAGCACCATCCCCCAAGCTGGTCCTTGCCATATGGGTAGTAAACGCATCCAACATTTTTTTCACTGGCGCCTGCATCATTATGTTTTGTCACCAATGGTTTCTCGGGTTTTCAGTAAATTGCTGCGTATACTGTGGTTTGGAGCTGCTGAGATGATCTCCTACATTTATTTGTATACAGCTGAGCACTCATTAGGGCCTCCCTGTCCTGTTATCCTTGGGCAGATGACCTAACATCTGTTTGTTGGGGGCAGGGGTGAGTAAAGAAACCATAAAGGAAAAAGAAAACAGAAAGCAGGAGCAACCAATGTGAGGAGAAACAGCTTCCAGGACTTCTCACACTCTAGCCCAGGACAAGAAGGCAAGGAGAGGAGCGAAACCTACCTGATCTGTCCTCATTTTGCGAATCACATCTTCGGCACAGTTCTGGGATGGTCTTGAGGGATGTGACTGAATACTGAATGGAAAGCCAGAGGAGAAAGGGTATAAAATAATATGTTAAAATGGATTTAACTATATTCACTCACATTGCCCAGAAAGTAAAGCCACAAGAAGTGATACTTAAAAACAACACGTATATCCAGAAGCCTTTGAACCCTACCCTAAGTGGGTTACATAGTGATCTGGCCTCAGCATAACCTCTTACCCACAAGTATCTAAGCAAATGGAGATTAAAAGAGGGCTGGGCAGCCTTTCTTCAACAAACAAGGTGGGGTGTGGCTAGCAGACACTCTGTCTCCTATCACTGCCACTACCTGTGTTTCCAAAAGATGGCCATAGTATTTGCATTCAGAATTCTAAGAGTCAGTCTAAGTGTGAAAAGCCAAGTGGACAAATACCCAGCTTCCTGCAATGTCCAAAGCAGTTGGGAGACCTACCTGTGCCTATGCTGATTAGACTATTTGAAAGTCGCCAGTATTGCCACCTGCCAAAGACTTTACTGTGTGGCATCTGTAATCTCCAAGGGAAAAACCAGGGTAATGTCATAAATGGCAAGAGACACATGGTTCTGTGTTTGAAAGCTCATCTGTTTCATATACAGATTAATTTGAATTGAAAGAAATCACCTTCCAGGTGCAGTCCCAGCACAAACTCAGGGGCCGGCTATCAGGATAACAAATTATGACATAACGGGGCATAAAATCAGAACAGCTAAAACAAATGTAAAATCAATAGCTATGATTCATGGGGACTACGGGGGATGCCAATCAATCTACCTCAGGGACGGGTTTTTTTTAAAACAAAATAAATAGGATGGGCTCTTTCTTTAATCAAAGGCCAAGGCAGGGACTGTCTACAATCACCATGCACTTTAATTCATAAAATACAGCTTCCTAAAAATACTTTGCTCCGTACTTCTAAGACCAACGCTCCTACATGTGAATGAGTGCAAATCTGAATTATTTCACTGTTACATAATTTTTTGGGAGTGGAGAAAAAACAATCTAAAAGAAAAATGATCATGGGAAACTCATTAGGATTATTCCAGCATTACAAGTGAGGAATGTGTAATTGGGATACATTTTTCAATGAGAAGGGTACTTCAGTTAGTTTGATGTTGACAGATGAAGCAAAGCATCCACACTGAGACCCACTAGCACTTTCCACACTCTATCAGACAATAAGACAGAGGGAGGTGCGGCTGTAGCTAATGTCAGTTTGCCAACTGCATGTCACAAACAAATTAAATCTCAAGTACTTCCAAGTGAAAAATGAAATCGCAAATGACTAATTAGAGAAATTACTCTTACCTGTCTGATGCAATAGCATCCTGTTTTTGTTGGTCATTCCTCAGAGACTACAGGTGTGTTAGCAAATCCATTCACACACACAAAGGGAGGGATCACTGCCTCTTAAACCCAAAATAAACTTTAAGGTTTATTCCCTTATACATTATGGTCTTTGGGGGTTGGAGGTAATAGGTACAGAAGGCATTTTTCTTGTTACTAATAAGGTACCTTATGTTTCTGGCCAAGTACAAGCTCTCTAAGGAATCTGGTAGCTTCATGAGACCAGCTGGTAGAGGTTAAATAATTACACAGTCTGTAATTCAATTAAAATTGGGCCTTTTGTTTTTGGCGGCCTTGCGCCCCATGAAGCACCCTTTGGCAAAGTCTTCTCTCTCTCTCTCTCTCTTTTAAATTGGCTTTTCTTCCAAGGCAAAATTTTGGAGAAAAAGGAAATTTATTTTAAATAGCAAAAACCAAACCCATTGCTGTTGAGTAGACTCTGACTTACAGTGACCCAACAGGACAGAGTAGAACTGCCCCATACAGTACCCAAGGAGCACCTGGTGGAATCCAACTGCCGACCTTCTGGTTAGCAGCCATAGCTCTTAACCACTATGCCATGAGGGCTTCCTCGTGCTTAAATATAGTTAATGATAAACTCAATTTAAGACTTTCCCACTAGACTTAATGATTATCTATTTGATTAAACTGGGTGAGCTGTTATCTGCATCTCCAGGCACATGCACTGGAACTGCACACGCCTGGAACCTCCCACCTCAAAGTCACGCATGTCAGAATATCTACTGTGTTATTAGCCATGGCTTCAACTCTTTCTATGAGACATCAGAGGTCCACAGTGTGAAATGTGTTTTAATTTGATGGATTTTAAATTAGAACAACACAAGCTGCTGCTGGCATGGGGACTGGGCCCAGGGAGAGATTGCCTAGCTGAGCCCCGCCCCATGCCCCTAATCTACATCACATGTGGCTTTGAGGCTCTCTACCCAGGTCACATAGGAAGCCACTTCTGTGAAGACGTACGTCCTAGCTCTTTAGAAATAACGACCTTGCAGACAAAGTCATGGTGCTACTCCTGGCAATGGAAGTAAAAAGTATAGAAATCTAGGAGAAGGATGATGTGTAGCCAGAAAATTGAAGTTTTGGATACTTTTAAGGGTGGATGGAATGTCGAACTTGGCAGTGACTCCAATCTACACTGTGAACAAATCCACCCTGCTTTATAAAGACACAAGAAAAATGCAATTTGTGGATTTGTACAAACACTGATCTTTGGATAGAATATAAAGCTTAAGGGAATGCTGTAAAGATAGTTAAGCTGTGATGTCAGGAGATGCACAAGAAACAATTCACACAACCAACGCACAAAAACACTTTCATAGTGGCCAAGTTGGGAATGAGCAAGTGACTCAGGAAGTCTCCTTTGCAAAAGTGCATTGTGCTACCATTTGGGATCTGAAACAGGAGGTTTCCCAGGCCTTCATCGCAGTTCATGGACAGATGGCCTTTTATAAGGAGCTGCCAGATCGCCAATTCACCTCTTCCTCAGGACAATGCCTGCTCCCAGGGCCCAACCACAACCAAGGCCTAATGTATTCTCCCTCCTCCCAAGCCTTTGTATTCCTATTAACTTTGGGTGATCAGAGAGGAGAGGGGGCTTGCAGTTGGTTGAGAAGTACTAGACCTTCAATCTTTATAACCCTACTTAATTCCTTTTCTAAAAATTGTCCACTGCACTGTGGAAATAGCCTTTTTAATCCAAAACTTCTTTTCTACTCCTCCCCCACTGTTCTCTAAAAAGAGGCCCTGCCCTAGGTTGTTTCAGCTTCATCAATGTCCCTGTGAATCCAGTTTAGTTCCCCTTCTGTTCTTTTGTCCTGAGTTAATGTGCTTGGCTGCTACCTGAAAGGTTGGTGGTTCAAGTCCACCCAGAGGTGCCTCAGAAGAAAGGCCTGGTGATCTACTTCTGAAAAAGCAGCCACTGAAAACCCTGTGGGGCACAGTTCGACTTGGACACCCATGGAGCCACTATGAATCGGAAATACCTCATTAGCAACTGATTTTTAACTGGTTCTGTTCTTTTACTCTGGGGTTCCCTTGCCTGGACTGCCCTCCTGTAGCCATGCAACGCCACCGTTCCTCAAGGCCGGCTTTCTCCATGAAACCATGTATGATTTCTTCAGCCCTTACTGAATGCTCTCTTTTCTGTCCTTTGTGGAATCCTGTTCTGTCTTGTGCTCTCTGGTCTCCCGTGTGTTAGTCTTGGCTCGAGCAAGCTCTTGAGGGCAAAGACGGTATCTTTCACTTATACATTTGCCAGGTACATAGTCAGTGGCTGATTAACTGGTCAGTATCCCAAGCTGTAACACACATCTGACTAATCCCTTGTCACAGTATTATAGATTTTCAAAGAAGCCCTTTCATGTTTAGGTGCAAAGTGGGAATTTCCTCCAAGCCTCCACACTGCCACTGGAATTAATTAGCTTTCTAAAATGAAAACCTGACTGAGGTGCTTCCCTGTTTCAGATCCTTCTGTGGCTCTGCACAGCCTAGGGGAGACAGGCCTTAGCACGGCACTTGAAGTCTCCATGAGCTCAGCCTCATCTCTCACCGTGGCCCACTTCTCTTTTCATGTGGCTACAACATCAAATTTCTTGCGGTTTCCTACCTAAGTTTTACCTTTATATATGCTATTCCACCTACCTGGTATGCCATTCCACCCACTACATTAGGCAAGCTCCTTTTAATCCTTCAAACTTTGCTGGGTATCACTTCTATGGCCCTCTAAATAGAAGCAATGGTAGCTTTCAAAGTGTGGTTTCCAGGCCACTAATATCAACACCACCTAGAACTTGTTAGGGACTCTGAGTGTGGGCCCAGCAAGCTTTGTTTTCACAAGCCATTCAGGTGATTCTGATGCATCCGTCAACTTGATGTTTCATCTCTATGTTTATATAACTGCTTTCTCTGCTTCCTGAGGGAATGGACAATATTTTATTTACCTAGGATACTACGCACTTATTGAACTGAATTACATGAATTCCCCTAAGTGGCCCATAATTTCAGTGGCAATAATAATAACAGCTAATATTTGTATTAATCTTCTCAGGGAGCCCTGGCAGCACAGTGGTTAAGAACTCAAGTGCTAACCAAAAAGGTGGCAGTTCAAATTCACTAGCTGCTCCTTGGAAACCCTATAGGGCAGTTCTACTCTGTCCTGTAGGGTCACTATGAGTTGAAATTGACTCGACAGCAACGGGTTTCGTTTTTTTGTTTTTTAATCTTCTTAGTGAAAAGAAAACCCATGAGTACAACTCTAGCAATGCAATCATGGTAAACTTAAAAACCCTTTAACTATATTAACAGCGCTAGTGCCAACTGATGTCTTAGTCTTTAGTACAAAGAATGACGGATTTGGAACCAGAAGATCTCGATTCAAGTCCCATCTCTGACATTTACTAACTGTGGTTTTGGACAAAGAAAGGGTTTACTATTTCTGGGCTTTAATTTCCTTATCCGTAAAACATAGATAATTGTATAAGATAATGTATGTGAAGTCATTCCACAAACTGTCAAGTGGTGTTAAATGTAATGGTCTCTTCTTTCTAACCTGTATAACATGTATCTCCCACAGCGCCTCCTCACCTTCACTCCTGTCATGATTTTAAGCACAGGAGAATATGTTGTGAGACCTAACGAGGCAGGAAGAGAGGGGCTGAGCTGGGACTGGAAAGGAAAGATAGCTCAGCCTATCCCAGCAGGTTATTTTGGCTGATCTTTGTTTTTTTCTCACCCAAGAGAGAGTCCATGGCCAAGGGATGACACTGAAGCTCAGCTTCACAAACTGCATAGTGTTGATATGACAACAGAAGACAACATTATACATCGCAATCTAAGCTAGTCAGTTTTGTCACCCTGCCATGTGAAATAGTTTGATCATGCACAGGATTCATAAGAACAGTGTGTGATTTCTATGAGAGCTATGGGAATTTCTGACCACCCTAAGTATTATTCAGGACTGAAAAGCTTTGGCCCTTATTCCTGAGAAATGGAGCCAATTGAGTGAACAAGCAGACATTACTCAAATGGTAATGAGCCAGAGAAAACGAAGGAGGTAAAATCTCAAGCCCCTTTTCAAGCTAGAGACTTTTAAACAACTAAGGTCCCATGAGGTTTCCAAAAGAAACAATTAACCCAGTCATCCAAACAATGATCCCAAAATTCAGGACTTCTTACAAAGCTTTTCAAAATTGAGGCAGGCACCTCAACACACAACAAAACGACGATAACAATGTGTACAAGCAAAGCTAAGAGTGAAAGCAAAGGCACATAACTGAAGCGAGATTTTCAGAAACAAAACTTTTTTTTCCTAAAATTCTGACCTCCTTTCCAAAGACATGTACCTCCATTCAGGAAGAAATGTCCTGACTTCATGCCCTCTATAACAAATCCTGTCTACTACCACTTCTTCATTGTTGGCCCTCTGCTTGTGCTCTGCATTCCTTCTCACCCATCTCCTCAGGACTCTTGCTCTGCTATCATTCCCTCTTCTCTCCTTCTCTTTGCCACCCACTCAACATTGGCTCTTGTCCTTTAAGTCTATAAAAATCACAACCCTCCTCTCCAAGACCCTCTGCTTCCCTGATGGATAATAGGCTTTCCTGCTCTTGTGTTTACAGCCATACTTGTTAGAAGCCTAGTCTCTCTTGTCTTTTTTTTCCCTCACCTTTCCATTTACTCCTCGAGCCACCATGATATGGCTTTTGTGCCATCACACTATGGACAGTTATTATGGCCACTAGTGGGTTTTTAACTGGAAAATCCCATGGGCACTTTTCAACCCTTTTCTTTACAATGACCTAACCACAAAAGTTGCCACTATTGACTGCTCCCTTTAAAATTCCCTTCTTTAGCTCCCTTGGTTTTCCTTCTTATTTCTCTAATAACTTCTTTCCAGTCTCGTTCATAGAAGCCTCTTCCCTCCCACCACCACATGGGATATACTTCTGCTCAGTTCTTTCCTCGAAACATCCTTCTCTTCCCACATTCCATGTTTTCATCGATGACCTTGTCTGCTCCCACAGTTTCAACCACCACCTCTATGTAGTGCAGTTACTGATAATCTACACTTTCATATATCCATCACTGGTTACTTTAGTGCATTTCTTTCTACCATTTAGGCTCCACTGAAGTATTACAATCCAATTTTCAAATGCATTTGAATTTTGTTCTTGTTCATTGTTTTTAATCATATAGTCTAAGAACTTTTTTTTTTAATTAAAAATAATTTTTTTTTATGCTAAGACACTGCTTGTGGTTGGTATTGGGGAAAATTCATTAATTCTTCTTGACTCTTTTAAGAGAGCACCAGGTCCTCAACATAATAAAGGGCATCTATACAAAACCAACAGCCAACATCATTCTTAATGGATAGAGGCTGAAAACATTCCCTTTGAGAACAAGAACAAGACAAGGATGCCCTCTATCACCACTCCTATTTAACACTGTGCTGGAAGTCCTAGCTAGACCAATAATGCAAGAAAAAGAAATAAAGGGCATCCAAATTGGTAATGAAGAAGTTAAACTGTCCCTATTTGCAGATGAAATGATACCACACGTAGAAAACCCAAAAGACTCCACGAGAAAACTACTGGAACTAATAGAAAGATTCAGCAGAGGGGCAGGATACAAGATAAACATACGAAATCAGTTGGATCCCTATACACCAATAAAGAGAATGAGGAAAAGGAAATCAGGAAAACAATAGCATTTATAATAGCCCCTAAAAGAAAAAAAATACTTAGGAATAATTCTAACCAGGAATGTAAAAGACTTATAAAAAGAAAACTACAAAATGCTACTGCAAGAAACCAAAGAGATCTACATAAATGGAAAAAACATACCATGCTCATGGATAGGTAGACTCAACATTGTGAAAATGACAATTCTACCCAAGGCAATTTACAAATACAATGCAATCCCAGTCTAAATACCAACAACATTCTTTAAAGAGATGGAAAAACTAATCATTAACTTTATATGGAAAGGGAAGAGGCCTCAGATAAGTAAAGCACTACTGATGAAGAAGAATAAAGTAGGAGGACTTGTACTATCTGACCTCAGAACCTACTATATACAGCTATGGTAGTCAAAACAGCCTGGTACTGGTACAACAGATACACTGACCAATGGAAGAGAATTGAAAACCCAGATGTAAATCCATCTACCTATGTTCATCTGATCTTTGACAAGGGCCTGAAGTCCATCAAATGGGGAAAAGACAGTCTTTTTAACAAATGGTGCTGGCAAAACTGAATGTCCATATGCAAAAAAAATGAAGGAGGACTCATATCTCACACCATACACAAAAACTAATTCAAAATGGATCAAAGACCTAAATGTAAAACCAAAAACTATAATGATCATAGAAGGAAAAACAGGCTCAACACTAGAGGCCCTAATAAAGGGCATTAACAGGATACAAACCATAACTAACAACACACAAACTCCAAAAGATATGCTAGATAGCTGGGACTTTCTAAAAATTAAACACTTATGCTCATCAAAAGACTTCACCGAAAGAGTAAAAACAGAACCTACAGACTAAGAAAAAATTTTTGGCTATGACAAATCTGACAAAGGTCTAATCTCTAAAATCTACAGGAAAATCCAGCACCTCTCCAACAAAAGGACAAACCAATTAAAAAATGGGCAAATGAAATGAACAGACACTTTACCAAAGAAGAGATCCAAGCAGCTGACACATAAGGAAATGCCTGGGATCACTAGCCATTAGAGAAATGCAAATCAAAACCACATCGAGATACCATCTCACCCTGGCACTCTGGCAGGAATAAAAAAACAGGAAATAATAAATGTTGGAGAGACTGCGGAGAGATCGGAACTCTTATGCACTGCTGGTGGAAATGCAAAATGGTACGGTGCTTCCTTAGAAAGTCAGAAAGAGAAATACCATATGATCCAGCAATCCCACTCCTAGGAATAGATCCTAGAAAAATAAGACCCATCACACGAATAGACATATGCACACCCATGTTCACTACAGCATTGTTCACAATAGCAAAAAGAGGGAAACAACCTAGATGCCCATCAACAGATAAATGGATAAACAAGCTATGATACATGCACACAATGGAGTACTATGCAACAAAAATGAACAATGATGAATCTGGGAAGCATCTCACAATGTGGATGAATCTGGAAGGCATTATGCTGAGTGAAATGAGTCAATCACAAAAGGACAAATATTGTATGAGACCACTACTATAAAAACCCATGAAAAGGTTTACACACAAAAGGAAATAATCTTTGATGATTATTAGGGAGGGGAGTGGTAGGGATGGAAAAACACTAAATAGATAATAGATGAGTGTTAGCTTAGTTGAAGGGTAAGACAGTACACAATACTGGGCAAGCCAGCCCAACTTGTACAAGGCAAGGTCATGGAAGCTCCAAAGACACATCCAAACTCCCTGAGGGACCAAATTCCTGGGCTGAGGGCTGTGGGGACCATGGTCTCAGGGAACATCTAGTTCAACTGGCTTAACATAGTTTATAAAGAAAACATTCTACTTTGGTGAGTAGCATCTGGGGTCTTAAAAGCCTGTAAGTGGCCATCTAAGATACTCTGCTGCTCTCATCCCTTTACAAGGAAGGGAGAATGAAGAAAGCTAAATACATAAGAGAAAGATTAGCCCAAAAGACTAATGGACCACAGCTACCATGGCCTCCACCAGACCGAGTTCAGTACAACTAGATGGTGCCCAGTTACCACCACCTTCTGCTCTGACAGGGATCACAATAGAGGGTCCCAGACAGAGCTGGAGAAAAATGTAGAACAGATTTCTAACTTACAAAAAAGACCAGACTTACTGGCCGACAGAGACTGGAGAAACCCCGAGAGTATGGCCCCCGACACCTTTTTAGCTCAGTAATGAAGTCACTCCTGAGGTTCACCCTTCATCCAAAGATTAGACAGGCCCATAAAACAAAACGAGACTAAAGGGGCACACCAGCCCAGGGACAAGGACTGGAAGGTGGGAGAGGGCAGAAAAGCTGGTAATAGGGAATCCAGGGTCAAGAAGGGAGAGTCTTGACATGTAATGGCGTAGTTAACCAATGTCATAAAACAATATGTGTACTGTTTAATGAGAAGCTAGTTTGTTCTGTAAACCTTCATCTAAAGTACAATTTAAAAAAAGAGAGAGCACCAGGAACTACTCTACCTGGAGTCAGGGGAAAGATAATGGTCCATACTGGTGAAACTGGTGAACTGCTAACATTCTGAACACACAGTACTGAATGATCACCTACTCTGAGAAGTGGGCCTGAATGGGGAACAGACCTGGGTGGCTGGGACAACCAGAGGTGACCAAGGGTCTCAACAGAAGCAATTTTCAAACTGCCCATGCGGTATCCAGGCTTTACTATTTTCTAACTGATGAGTATCTTAGTTACTTAACCTCTGTGTTTCTTCATCTGTAAAACAACGTAATATTATTACCTACAGGAGTGTGGCTGTGAAGATTATGACCTGAAAATGGAAAACACTGATAATAGTACTTGGTGCATAGTGATTGATAGATGTTAGCTATTATTATTTACATTTAAAATTACCAAAATGAGCATTTAAAAATAAAGCCATAGGAATTGTTACTATTGAGGCCACAATGACAACTTACAAAAAAATTACAAGGAAAATTTATCTTACAGTAGGGCAGGTGGCCTACTGTAAACCTTGTACAAATCCAGTGATGGTCTAATTTTAATTGTGAGATAATAATCAATCACCAGCATAAATATAAAGACTGTCAAGAATGGAGTTTGGTATTGAAATTAAATCTAACCTATTATGAAGTTAACTTGATATTTCATACATGCTTAATTGTTGTAATATCCTACTGTAAACTTTTATGAAAGCACAGATCAACTCTATGTTTTTCACCCCAAGCCTGGCACTGTGCCTGGTACACTGTAAATGTTCAATAAATGCTTGTTGAATAGGTTGGCATAAAAGCTAGTTATACATAAAAGGTAAACAGTTTGTGTAAGTAACCTGCATAATCAAACTAATAAATCCTGCAGCCATCAGCTAAAACAAGAACTTTTAGGGTTATCTGCAGAATAAGAGAAGAGCAAATAAAAAACTTGGCAGTTGTTTGTTCTTAGGAATCACTCTATGCATAACACAGAGAAATCCAAAGAGTAAAGCTGCTCTCTGCCTTCTCAGGAAGAGGTGTTCATCACAAGATTTGGAGTCCAGGGACTGAGTTCTAGTCCTAGATTCTAACACTAGCTATGGCCATCGATTCATCTTTTCCAGATTAGATGTTTCCCAATTCTTCTTTTGGTAGGTGTTAAGATACAAGATAAAATATATGACATATGATGTTAGAATAGGTTTTTGATAATGTGGGGCTGGCGGAAGGACGGATGAGAGGTAATTTAGATTCAAATACAGGACACTGCAAAGAAAACAGATGGGGGATTTTGAACAGCTGATGAAACCAGATCATAGAAAAATACTAGGGAAAGCTTTAATATTGATAAAGAGCACGGAGACCGCTAGGAAGGGTAGGGCTGATGGATGGGAACAGTGAACAAGGTCACGTGCCTGCCTTGGTTACCTCTGAGGTAAGGCAGAGGAAAGTGTAACAGGATCCATCTTACTTTGGTGGCTCCCTTTCTAGACAGAAGGGCAAACTAGGTTCTTTAGACCTTGAATGTCTCTATATGCTTTTCATACCTAGAACCAGGGCAAAAGTTTTTTTCTTACACACCTCAACTCACTGCCGAAGTTCACTTGACACGCTCTACATCCCCCTTCTCAAGGTCTCCCACTACTGGGTATCCTGGCTGTGAAAGAGATCTTTGTCAAAATGCAACAAAACCTGGGGGGGTGTCACTGGACTGAGTCAAGTAAAAAAGGTAGTGAACACAGAAGGAGGGCAGGTATTTTAGTGAAAATAGTCTGTGGGATGCAAGATTGGAAAACTTGTTGAAAGTGAGATTTATTTGCCTTAAGAGTTTATTTTTCTACCAGACAGTGGTTCAGGCACCTTCGGAAAATGAATCGACCCAATGCTGTGTTACTACTCTAGGTTGTGAGAGCTCGGTCAAAGGGGATGTTAAGGTGGAAGGACACTTATTTATCTTGGTCTTACTGGATTTGTACAAATAATAGGTTATCAGCTTAGAAAAAAATGTCATTTTTCACCAAAGTTGCTGTCAGAGGATATAGAAAGACAACAATAATTCTCATCCAGAAGAACAGGGTACTTTATTTCTATTTGTATGTGTGCATGTGCATGTGTGTACACTTATATGTATGTGCATGTGTGTACACTTATGTGTATGTGCATGTGTGTACACTTATGTGTATGTGCACATAGGTACTTGTGTATATGTGTATTTATATTTATGTGTTTACATAGCTAAATACCAACTTCCGTTGAGTAGGCTCCATCCCATGGCGACCCATGAATGTCAGAGTAGAACTGTGCTTCACAGGGTTTTTAGTGGCAGGTTTTTTGGAAGTAGGTCACCAGGCCTTTCTTCTGAGGTGCCTCTGGGTAAACTCAAACATCCAACCTTTCAGTTAGCAGCCAAGCGTATCAACTTTTTGTAGCACCCAGGGATTCTGTATATATAAATTCTCACTTTTTCTCCATAAAATTTTAGGCAAAATATAGAGATGTTTATTATCATTTTACAGATGGAAAAGGTGAGATAGAGTAAAATTAAGAGATTCACTGAAGTTCTTTTTAGCTTCCTTTATTTCATTTCTTTATAATGTATACCAACACTCTTACTTCCCAAAAGGGATCTGCGGTCACTTCAGAGCCAATTGAGGATAGTGAGGGGTGGGGTGACTGGTCCAGAGATTTTACTACTAAACCAAGTTGGCTAGAATGGGAAGAATAATGTGGTCAAAAGTTCTAAATTCAAACCCTGGCCCTGACACCTGCCTGTCTGTAGCCTTGCAGGGGTCGTGCAACCTCTCTAAGCCTCAATTTCCTCATCTGCCAAACAGGGAATGATAGCAGAGCCTGCCTCGCAGAGCTGATGTGAGGCTTAATATAAATGACTAAAAGAGCTCAGCACCGTGATTGGCACAGTCAACATTTGATGGATGGTGGTTCTGAATGACACTCTTCCATAGCTGTAGGGTTTAGCCTCTGTTTTGTTCAGGTCATCAGCCCTGTTTACAACAGTCTTTTCAAGACAGCAAATTATCCTCTCTTAATAAAAGAAACACACAATAGCTTCTAAGAATCCTAAGGTAAAGTAGTATTCCAGAGGGTTTTTGTTTTTTTAAGACGGATATTTCTGGCTCCCAAAGGAATAAAGAAAAGAAAATGTAAACCCATTAGCAATGACAGAAAGGCCCTACTTTGAACCCCTATGTTTGTGTGTCATCATCTCTCACAGATCTTCAGTTATTGCACAATGTTCTGCCCTTTTCAATGGCAGGGTTACAAGAATGTATAGTTTAAACTCTGCATTTTGCAAAAGATGCACATTATTTTAGAGTCTGGGAAACTTCAGAATAATTAGATTGTCTTCCGTGTTTTGTCTCATTAGGTAAAGGCATGACTGTTCTAGTTGTTTTTTTGTACCAATACACAGCTTGTGTTTTAATTAAAACAAGAACTAGGCTCGTGACCAGAGGGGACAATCATGAAACAGAAAACCTAGACTGTGTAATAGGTACGTGGTTGGAAAGTAAGAAGTTTTTTAAACTCGGGCATCTTCTTTGTAAACATCTTTTTCAAAAGTAATGTGCATTTTCCTCCTCTTCCCTGCCACTTAACCAGGAGAGAGGCTTAAGGGCTGTCAGAGATGGAGCTTTATGGAATCCTAAAAATAAAGGCATGTTTATGGGAGGCTACATTTTACGCCAGTGAATTATCAAGTTGAAAATATCTTCATTTTTCAGTTTTAGCATCTGAATAGTCTCCATTTAGCCCTAAGAGCAGCTGCAACATGTATTGTTTCTAGATTACCTTAACAGACTAAGAACAATAATTTCAGTTTTTCTCTTAGTCATCTAGTGCTGCTATAACAGAAATACCGCAAGTGGATGGCTTTAACAAAGAGAAATTTATTTTTTCACAGTCTAATAAGCTAGAAGTACAAATGCAGGGTGTCAGCTCCAGAGGAAGGCTTTCTCTCTCTGTTGGCTCTTTCTCATCAATCTTCCCCTGGATTAGCAGCTTCTCTGCTCAGGAACCTTGGGTCCAAAGGATGCACTCTGCTCCTGGTGCTGCTTTCTTGGTGGCATGAGGTCTCCCCTGCCTGCTTGCTTTCATATTATCTCTTGTAAGATAAAAGGTGGTACAGGCCACACTCCAGGGAAACTCCCTTTACATTGGATCAGGAATGTGACCTTAGTAAGGGTGTTACAATCCCACCCTAATCCTTTTTAACATAAAATTACAATCACAAAATAGAGAACGACCACACAATACTGGGAATTATGACCTAACCAAGTTTACACATATTTTGGGGGGACACAATTCAATCCATGACAATATTTTAAGAGGTAATTTCAGCTTCTTTCCCCATGAAATCATTATGCAAGAACAATACAATTCTGCAATGATTAAGGTTTTGAACCTGGATCAGAACTGAATTTTGATAAAATAATCTACCATGTTGTTATGGATGGAACTGTGTCTCCCCAAAATATGTTTTCGGATGTTAACCCCTATACCCGTGGAGAGGTCTCTGGGTGGTGCAAATGGTTTTTCGACTACTAACCTAAAGGTTGGCAGTTTGAAGCCATCTGGAAGCCCCACAGAAGAAAGGTCTGGAGATTTGCTTCCTTAAAAATTACAGCCAAGAAAGCCTATTGAGCAGTTCTACTCTGTAACACATGGGTTGCCATGAGTCAAAACTGACTAGACGGCAACAGGTTTTTACACCTGTGGATCTAATCTAATCTAATTTAATGTAACCAGCTTCCATAATGAAATCTAACATAATGTAATCAATTAATCAGTTGAGGTTATGCTAGGGTAGGGTGGATCCTAACTTAATCACTTACAAGTTGAAGATCACCAAGGAGCCAAGGAATGCTCAGGGCTACAGATAAGGAAGAAATCAACAAGGCTGAGACAGTGATTTAGACTTTTAGCCTCCTAAAGGGTGAGAAAATAAATTTATGTCCTTTAAATCACCCACTTGTGGTATTTCAGTTACAACAGCACTAGGAAACTAAGACACATGTTATAGAGGTTGCTGAAGTAAAGCTTCTTCAGTTTCAAGTGAATTAAAATAGATCAGGGTTTTTCATCCCTGGCACTCCTGACATTTTAGGCCAGACAATTCTTTGTTGTAGGGGATTATCCTGTGTATTATAGGACGTTTAGCAGCATCCCTGGCCCGTTTACACTAGATGCCAGTGGCACCTAACCAGTAATGACAACCAGAAACGTCTCCAGGTATCACCAAATACCTCTGGTGGGGAGGGGAGAAATTATCCCTGATGAAAACCCTTAAAAGAGACTATATGCATCTTGGAAAGACAGTCAAGTGTGGTGGCTAAAAGTGGGTATTTTGGAGTTGGATTGCTACTAACTAGCTGGGTGACTCTAGACAAGTTACTAATATCACTGCTTTAGTTTCCTCATCTGTAAAATGAAACTAATAATACCTCTTTTGTAGGGTTATTGTTAAGGATTAAATGAGATAATGCATATAAATAACAGTTAGCACATTAACTATCCCAAAGTAAGTACTCAATAAATGTTAGCTATTATTATATTTCAATAATTCTAAGTAATTTCATTGTTTTCCTTCTGATTTAAGTTTAAAGGCACATTAAAGGTCCAAACAATAAATACTTATTTAAGGAGGGGGGGCTTGGGGGCAGTTATACATGCAATTACAGATGGATATCTTTATTTATGTTCCAGAGTGGTCAAGTGATAGAGCCTTCAACTATTACATAATCCTGCATCTTAATTGAAGCTGTTAAACAGCTTCAATTATTGCTTAACATATTTTATTATCTTTCATGTGAAGATTCCTAATTCATCAAAATGGGCTGCTGCCAGATGACTCTTCTGTAAATACAACTGCTCTGTTGTATTTAAAAAAAAAAAAAAAAAAAAAAACTTGACTTTATGCCTGGTGTTTTCCCTAGAGTTCTTTTTTCACTATTGGTCATATAAATATTAGTGTATTATTCATTTAAATAATAACAAAAGCTACCATTTTAAAGAGTAACTTACTGTGTGCCAAGCTAAGTGCATCACGTATATTATTGTTTCACTTAATCCTCAAAACAACCTGAAATGCTAGGTGGGTAACTCAGGGAGGTGAAGTTAAAGTGCCCAAAATCATGCAGCTAACAAATGTCAGAACAAGGTAGGAGCCCAGGTCTGGATTCCTACAAAGTCTATGCTTTTAAAATGCAACTTTACTATCAAAGCTCAGAGATACATCAACCAAACCCAACCCACTGCCACTGAGTCGATTCTGACTCATAGCGATCCTACAGGACAGAGCAGAACTGCCCTGTAGGGTTTCCAAGGAGTGGTTGGCGGATTTGAACTATCGACATTTTGGTTAGTAGCTGAGCTCTTAATCACTGGACCACCTGGCCTCCCCAAACTCCTAATCAGAACACTTTCCCTTTCTACAAAACCTTCCATCCTATCTCCACTCCCCCCCGTCCCCCCAACCAAAGCTATCATTCACTTTCCCTGCTTTTCCCCACTCTGCTCAATATACTTTGAGGGAAGTGGTCATAAAAGAAGAACAAGTTCTGAACACTTTTAAGTCAAGACTAGTGATAAAAAAGGAACAGACAGACAGACAGACAGACATGGTGGGAGAGAGATCGCTTCACACTGGTTTTACTGAGGCCTAATAAAAATTCTAACCAAAGGTTCGGCAGTTTAAATCCACCAGGCGCTCCTTGGAAACTCTATGGGAACTCGACGGCACTGGGTAATAAATATTATCTGGAAGTTGAACTAGGGAAAAGCTGAATTCACAATTCCCTAGTACAAAGAAAAACTCATCCAAGGTTTTATAAAACAGGTGATTCACCACACTCATCCTAGTAATCCAATTCTTATGCATGACATGCATTATTTTACTTCAAGGTAAGAAGTAAAATGGAGGAATAAAACTACTGCCAGGGGCATGCTAAAGCAAAGGCATCTGTTTGACATCATTGCCGCGGTGACCCCATGAGCCAGGCCCTTCAACGGAAGATAAGGCAGAAATTGTGATGCTGGAACTCTTGGGAAGAAAAGTAACATGGCTAGCAAGGTTCTCACCACATACTCTGTGAGTTAGCCTGGGCTTAAGAGGCCGGCATGCCTGCTGGTGTGGCACGACTTGTGTATGGCCCAGGATAAGCCCCATGTAGCTCTAAGCCAGGTTCATGTGGACAATCCATTCTGAGTAGCCACAAGTTAACCTGGAAGCAGGAGGATGTTTGTGGATGTTACGGGAAATAAGAGACTCATAAGGCCACAGCATTACAGAATTAAGCAGGACCTCAGAGGTCAGCTGATCCTGTTGTTATCAATGCAGGACTCTCCTTCAAATGGCCAATAAGCATCGAAACTGTGCTTTGATCCCTACAGGGTTTGGAATGATTCCATTATTGTTTATCAATTAATAAACGTCAGCTTGACCATCCTTCAGTCTACATCCTTGTGAACTCTAGAGTATGCAGGCCGTAGCAGAGTCAGCCATATAAAGGCAATCAACATTCATAGGGTGCCTACTATATGCAGGCACTCTGAAAATTTACTTCAGTGAACAATTTTGATAAGATTCAAAGATATTAAGAAAGGGAGGCTCAGCCAGGTTAAAAGTTTTGCCTACCTGAGTTCACACACAATTAAGCAGGGTTCATTTTTTTGGTCCAGCAGACTCTAAGACCACACAGGATTTCTGCTGTTAATTTTTTAATGTAATTGGAACCGTTTTGGATATACAGACTATAACTGAGGAAGTAGCTAATGTAGCTGAAGGCAGAATACCTGAAAGAATTGCTTGCAAGTAGTAATACTTACAGATACATCATCACTGAAGTCAATTTCATCCAAATCAAGGTATTCAGGGGCTTCCATTATTCTTCTTTGCACATTTTGAGTAAGGGCAAATGCTTATAAATTCCTAGAAAAGAAAAACATTAGATGTTTTATAATAAAAAAAATTATGTATTTATTTAAACAAAATGAGAAAGGTAATTGGGTGTTAGTATTGCCCTTGAGTACATTTCCTCTCTTCAAATGTCCCCACATTGGCTTTCCAGAAACAGTTGGCATGGCTTCCCAGCGAGCACCATGGTCGTGCTTTCCTTGATTTGTGTTTGTGCCTCCTTGCCAGAGGCAGTGACTCACATCAGAATCTTCCCCTATAGTCAACATTAGGATTTACCCTAGCCCACCCAGCACTTCCATACCCTGGGTCAAAGTGGAGGCTTTGGGGATGAAAAGCCAGGCTGCAAAATTTTGGAAAACCATACTGAAGGAACCACCCTGAACACATCCTTAGATACAATGCATGGAGTGATGGATACTGGATCTCCACAATAATAATACAAGACAAAACAGATACCAACTAACTAAGAGTAATGGATATTCCTGAATTTATAGTACAACCTCCAGGTCACCTCTCAAAAAAAAAAAAAAAGATCTAAGCCCAGATTTAAACCACAGAGTTACTACATTGCCCTCTGTTCTAACAGCTTTGCTTCAGAGTCCCCAGCTGTGCCAGAGTGACCTGAGCAGCCCCGAGATTATCCTCAGTCAGCACATGCCTCGGGGCTGCTTGAGGCAATCCTTTAAATCTGTCAGGGTAAGATGCATCACTTCCCAGTTCATTTTCCCATCACTTATCATCATCACTATCGGCAGTGGCAGTGGCACCTATAGGCGTCAAGAACAGAAATATAGATCTCCTGGCCGTGCCTTGGTGTGCAGTTATCTTCTGCAGAGTCAACTCTCAGATATTGAAATATGGTTCCATTTCCCAAAACTTGTCTTTCTTATTATAAAAATTGTCTTATGTACTCTGATTTGATCATCTGAAATAATTCCTCTCCCCGTCTCTTTCAGTTCTCTTATCCATGTGCACCTTGCTGAACGGTAAGGAGTACATTACTGGCAAGCGGACATAAATTTAGGTTGGTGAAAATGGACTTAGCAATGTAAGATTGAGAGTGAAAAATACATAAATTTAAAAGGAAAACCTTGCTTTAAAAGCATTGCTTTTTCATTTTGAATTGTTCCTTGTTTTTTTTGAAGCCACCCAAATGGTATAATGACAATAAATGAAAAAACCATTTGCAATCCCACATCGCAAACTCATCAGCTCGTTAAATTTTCTGCATTTCCTCTCATTCTCTTTCCATCTGCATACACCATTTTTATATATTTTTAGTGGATACAGAGAAGATCCAAGAAAAGTTTAGGATACCACTACCACGCTCAAATGAGACTGTCCATTTAGAATAAGTATGAAAAGTTCTGAAATCATAGTAAAGCTTATAATAAAAAGAAAACCAATTTGTATTTGTAAAAAATATATAAAGCCAGAAGTTTTACTATTTATTTATTATTGTTGCTAGGTGCTATCAAGTCAGCTTCAATTCATGGCAACTCCATGTGCGACAGAATAGAAATGTTGCCCAGTCCGGTATCATCTTCAAGATCACTGGTACACTCAAGTCCACTGTTGTAGACTCTGTATTTTGAGCACCTTCCAACCTAGAGGGGTCATCTTCCAGCACAATGTTGGACAATATTAAGTTGTGACCCATAGGGTTTTCACTGGCTAATTTTGGGAAGCAGATCTTAGGGTCCTTCTTCCTAGTCTGTCTTAGTCTGGAAGTTCTGCTGAAACCTATCCTCCTTAAGTGACCCTGCTGGTATGTGAAACACCAGTGGCACAGCTTCCAGCATCACAGCAACACACAAGCCACCACAGTACAACAAACTGACAGACGGGTGATGCTTTATTATTTATAGAAATCTAAAAATAGATTCTTAAGCAAAGCTCTTATGTATAAAAATACATCACTTCTAATCCTCACAGAGCTTTTCAGGGGAAAACACATACACTCATACTTGCAAATTACTCAAAATAACTTTCTCTTCCACTCTGATGTTGTCTGAGACAATCCAGACTCTTTGGATTCCAGCCTGTCAGCTAACAGACTTTCTTCCAATCCAATTTCTCGTCACTAAATCTGTATTCCACAATGAATTGTTGATTACAGACTCCACCCTCATGGCCTTGATGAACAGAGTGATGAAGCTGGGTGTCAGGAGGTGGTACAGACAAACATAATGTCATCAGACACACAGAAATAAAGGGAGATGAAATAGAAAAACATGCATCAAAGCTGGGGACCCAGTGGATCTTTAAATATATAGAAATACAAGGTTAAATACAAAATGTGGATGAACATGCCTTAACCAATTGAATTAAAGAATATTCACTGAGTCCCTGTTTGAGGTGTTCTGACAATCTGGGAGCAGTGTCTACTTGAGTTTAGCCATTCTAATGGAACATATCTGCTGGATAATATAAAATGTGACATTAAAGCAGAACATCTTTATATTTGGCTTTGGTAGTGAGATTGTTTATTCTATATTTTAGAAGAGTTACAACAGTTTCAGCTCATTACATGAAGAACTGGGCTACTGTTCACATTTGTATCTCAATGGGTTGGAAAGCCCAGCCCCAGACTTGGATTTAGGGGTTCAAGGCAACCCACATTCTCCTTTACTTCCTAACAGGAAGTCATATCCTTTTCGAGTTTTCAAGATGCCTTACTCTGTCTATGATCCAATTCCTTTTGTCTGGTTTTAGTGCTTCTCTCTTTCCAAGTGTTATTTTGAGGGCATTAGATTCAACTCAATGTGTAGAAATCCCTGGGGCTCACCAATCCTGGCCACATTCCTTCTCAACATTAGCTGTTTCTTTACATTCTAATGTGAGTCCCCAATGTCCTAGTTGTCGTTACAATGCCTCCCCCCTTCTCTTCTGCCCTTCCACTGGGCATCTGGGCACCCTTAGGCACTCCCTTTTGAGGAACCACGGATGAGATAGGAAGGGATGAGGTCAGGTTACAACAGCTGCTGTAAATAATAAAATATGATAAGGAAACTAAGCTGGACTGTGGTTGCCCTTGTCCTGCTCTTCTGACACCTTCTGTCCCATGCACCAGTCCACAATGGAATTGACGGGCCCCTTTTGAGACCAGCAACACATGTGCTCTAACCGAATGCACAGCCATACTGGGCCCAGACCGGAGGCCCTAGAGCCGAATCTGGCCCACAGATGTGATTTGTTTGGCCCTAGTGGTGTTTAAAACAAACTAACTGAATCAGATGCCAACTTGTAGACCTTGGGTGATGTCACATAAAATTCTGGGTTTCTGGCTTTGCTTTGAAAATATGTGAGACCTTGGCAACACAGGCCCACATCCCCCATGGCAACAACTGTCTACAGCCGCACAGCAGCTGCTCCTACCTGCATATGAAACATGTTCTCGCCTCCCAGCCTGCTTTACTCATTGCCATATCTTGTCTGGCCTTGGGAGCATTTGAATGTTTGCGCCTTTAAAAGAATCTAGTATAATACAGTAAGTACCAACCCCCTTTTTTCCTGGTGCCTCCTGCCAAATAATGTTTACTTCACTGAGCAGAATTCATACTCACAGAGTGTTTTAAATTCTGATACCACAACAGCAACAAAAGAAAATTCCTTACAGATAAACTGTCCGCATGTTACAAATCTGTGCTTTCACAGTGCCTTCATTTTATCTCTTAGTACTAGAAAAACAGAACCTTCACAAACACCATAAAATGTTACAAGATGGGGATTAGGTTTCTCTCACTTTAGAACTGCAGGAAGGAAAGGTTCTTGCTTTGCTGTGATTGGTACTGTCGATTTACATGGTGCCATTTCACTGTTGTGACTAGACAGGAAAGGGAGGAAGCTTGCCAAGTGCAAGCCCAGAAAATGACCCGAAGCCATCCGCTATCCAGCCCAGGTCTGCAGCTTGGGGCAAGAGGGCCAGGTCAAGAAAAATGGATTCAGGTCCAAGTGAAAAATGTTTTTCAGGCTCTCCAAAATGGCAGTCCAGCTTAAAATCCTTTACATGAGATTTTTATTGCTACGCATCAGAGCTGGTGGTAGGCAGCCATTTCTAGATATGTACTGCACTCCCCTCTCCATCAGCCCTGACCAGACAAGCTGCAGTCACTTGTCCCAGTGACTACAGAGTGTTACCAGGCCTCTCTGAAGTCTTCTGAGCAGGGCTCTGAACTGGTCCGAATGCTTGCTGAGAATTTGCATTTCTACCCCAGATATACTGAATTAGAATCTATATTTTAACAAGATCCCCAGGTGATTCTGTGTATAATAAATTTTGAGAGCCATTGCTCTCCTAGTGCCTCTCAGAATTGATCCCTAAACCAGAATCATTAGCATCGCCTGGGAACTTGTCAGATACACAGCATCTCAGCAGGGGTTTGAACCAGACCAAACCTGCTTCTGAGGCCTTCTTTTGTATCCACCCCCTTCCCTGTCCTATCACACACTTCTCACAAGTCTGTTCACCTTAAGTATTGTTAACTGACTGAAATAATCCCATTTCAAGCTCAACTGGGCTTTTAATTTCTCTCCATTGACACCGGCTTAGGCAGGTATGTGTAAAGATTTTTTGAGGTGGGGGGCAAGCGAAGGTAGAGGCTGGGCAGGAGGTGAGAGAGTAAAGGAGTTAGGAAACATTTTCCAATGATTCTGTTCCCCCAATTTGACAGAAAAATTTATAGGGAGGGAAAGAAGAAAAAAATGTTAAGAACTCGGGACAAAACTAGGTTGCTGGAAACTGTGTGCAGTGCGAAGCTGTGGTGACACACCGGCCCCTTCTTTTGATGGGTGCAAGGTGCTAGGAGAAATCTTAAACTCCTGAGGAGATAAATAACGAGCACCAACTATACGCAATCCTTGTAAGATGTTCCCAATTCTCAGATTTTTGACAAATTTTCAAGAACAGAAGTGCCTCCAGGGCCTCTTAAAGTGTGTGTGAGGGTCTCGCACCCCTCGGGGTCTATCAACACTATGTCACCTTCTCATGAATAACATCAGGGACTGCACAGCTGCTTCCTTCTAGGGAAAATTCAATGTGAGAAACTGCTTGAAGTAACTAGGAGTTGAATCTGATGATAAAATGTAGGCAAGCAGCTTTTAAACTAGCCCTCCCCTTCCCCCCACTGCAAAAACAAAACAAAAAACTGATTTTTCAGGTGATATTTTTTAGTTATGACTTAAAAGCTGACTCTGAAAATTATTTTAAATGAAGACTTCCAAAAATGTTTTAGGTAATGGCAGCATCCCTGGAAAAAGCTTAGAGTGGCCAACATGGTTTCTTTGAGAAGCTACACTCATTTTAATGTATACATTCTGAGGTCTTGGCTCATAAAAGGCTCACTGATTTGCGACTATAGTCACATATCACACAAATTGCTCTACCAAAATTCTTTTCAAAACGCATTGCCTCACTCCATTTTACAAGGAGTCAGCATGGACTCATTTTGAAGGCTCAAGTTACATGGATTTCTCCTTTTCTGCCAAAGTCACTATTGCTACATTTACCAGTATACTATGAGGTCTGGTGACTAAAAATAAGTTTGGGCTTGTCAAAATAAATGAGCAAAGTAGATCTGGTGATTAGATAACTTTAATCAATTTGCATTATAACATTTCTTTACTCTTTAATCCACCAACGCCTGGAACAACACAGCAGCTACACACACACACACACACACACACACACACACACCCCTACCAAACGTGTAGTGGGATAAATTTTCAATTTTAAAACCTGGACATTGATACTGGACTTACTTTCTTCACTATAATGAGAGCTCCAAATAAATAAATAAACAACAACAAAAAAAATCACAAACTTAAGTACTTGGTGGAAAAAAACATGGAATATATGAAATGCTGTCCCCATTTGGCTCAGTAGCTGGCCTGGCAAGGAAGCAACTCATTCCAAATGTTGGATTCAGTTTCTTTCACTCTTTGATTCAACGGTGGCCAGAAGCATGGCAGTCACTAAATGCTTAGTCCTGAAGCAGAAAAATGATAGTGGCAAGAAATTCCTACTGGAAAAGGCAACTGAAGGAGAGCCAAGAAGCACAGATGAGGAGGGAAGGGGAAAGCACAAGCCCTGTAGGTATCATCCACTTCTTCATTTACTGACTATCCCCCAGGGTACTGCCAGATAAGACCAATACCACTATGGCCAGTATGGAGTGACCAGTGCAAGGGGAGACAGACAAAAAAACAGGCCATTACAATACAATGTGGTTCTTGCTGAGACAAATAAATGTATGGGAGCCTGAGACACCTAACCTAAATCTTGAAGATGAGAGAATTCTGACTGGAAAAAAATGAGGTCTAAACTGAAAGCTGAAGGATGAGGAGAATTACCCAGGGAATAAAAGATGAGAGAGTTGTGCAGGTGGGGAAGATTGTTCCAGGAAGTGGTTCCAGCATGGGCAAAGGCCTGGAGGTGAGAACACTGAAGCAGAATTTCCAGAAAGACAGATAAAATTGCTTCAGCACCTACTGCCATATTTTGCTTCTATCAAGGGACTCCCTGGATGAGGCCAGTGTGCGATGAGAAGCAGGGGGTAGTCACAGGAGTATTTCCAAAGCCAGAGTATAAACAGAGCACATCTTCCTGGAATATCACATTTTCTGGTATGTTTGGAGAAAACGCCAAGTGAATGCTTAATGTCAAATATGAAGTTTCAATGTAGTATACTGAGCCTGCTCCAGCTCCTGGGGAGTGGGTACTGCATTTCTTCCCCCTACCCTGAGGGGAACTTACAGGGAAAAACTTGTGAAGCAAAACTTTGTGCCAGAGTATGGGCCCAGGTACTCTACATATACTCTCTCTTACTTTGTCTCACAAAGATCTTTATACTCCCCTTTGTGAAGATATGGAATCCAAGACTCAGAAAGGTTCTGTAATTGCCTCACAGACACACAGCCAGAGCTTCTGACTTCTAAGTCATATTTCTCTCCTTTATTTCAGCTTGCCAAGACTGCAATAGTAAAGTAACACTGCATCTGTATCAAACATTTTATTTTTTCAAATCACCTTTAATATTCTGATCCATTTATTACATTTATTCATTACAGCTCTGTGAGGGAGGCAGAGGGTGTGTGTGGTGATTTGCAATAACACTCTTCCTATTTTATAGATGGCAAAACTCAGAAACATTTTTACCACGGTTATGTACTACTAAGGAGTGGGCATGTTTCCCGCAAATGAGCCCAGGGCTCTTCGGATCTGCCACTGGACTGATCTGAAGCATGGGCATATCTTGGAACCATCTAGGTCAGAATTTCATAGATACCCTCAGCCCCAAATCATATTGTTTGGGGTGTTCACAAACCATAACCCAAATGAATTTTCCTTTCTTCTTTCAAGCAGAGTCTAAACAAAAATGTCAGCCATGATCATCATCATTAAGGAAAAAGGCAGAGACCTTTTGGTACCTAACACACCTTACCAGTAGATACATGTGAACTGTCTATATAACATTATATTCTATATCCAGTTGGTTGAACATTTGCACTTCATCTTCAGAGAAAATGGGTTATGACCAGCTTTCCTTATGTCTTATGAAAAAGGAATGCAAGATAACACTGCACTAATAAACCTCATTCTAGAGATCAAGACTGCTGTGACAAATTCCTATAAAGACTGGTCTTTTTATAGTTTAAATGTGTAGTTTAAAATACTTGCAGATGATTTGTGGGCCATTCCATTATTTTGAAAAACATTCATATACTGAGAATAAAGCAATTTATACCTGAACTTTAGAGTTGAGAAAGATCTTGGTTTTAGGCCTAGGTACACATATACACATTTCATATACTTTTTAATGTGTGTGTATGTGTGTGTGTGAGAGAGAGACAGAGAGGGAGATTTAAAATGAGTTTAACATTTAAAATTTTTTTTGTAAGTATAGGGAGGAAAGAATGCTTGTTCACAGTAGCTGTGAAAGATAGGATAAGAGAATGTACAGTAAAAAAAATATACACAAACACATACAAAACAAAAGAAAAAATATATTTTGTTCTATCCTGGGTGTCACATCTTTGGAAGGCTGCAGGCAAACTGGAATATACCAAAAAAGAGTAAGGAGGCCAAGACAGTGGCTGGAAAGCGCTAAGTGATGAGTCACGGCTATAGGACTATCTAACTTGGAGAAGAGAACAGCTGTCTCTAAAAATGTGAAGAGACATCAGGTTAAAGAAGGATTTGACTTCAATAAACTAGGAAGAAGTTTCAGGAGCACAAATTTCATCAAACATCCTAATAATGACATTCTGAATAAGCTCCAATGGAACTGGCTGCTTTATGATATCACAACCCTAATAAGAATTTGTTCAAATAGAGGTTTGGGGGATCTTCTGCCAGGAAGAGGAGAATCCTGCATCGGGAAGAAGGAAGAGATGACCTCCTAATTCAAAGATTATGTGCAATTGAGAACCCATTGCCATTGAGTCAATTCCAACTCATAGTGACCCTACAGGACAGGGTAAAACTGCCCCACAGGGTTTCCAAGGAGTGGCTGGTGGATTCAGACCGCACCACCAGGACTCCATGCAATCAAGGAGGCACTGGGAAATGTCCTTGGCCACAATCCAGGATCTTGGGACAATTCCTGGCCAAGTTTTACTCCTCTTCAAATTGCTACCATGACAATCTCTGTGGAACTTCCCTTATCCTCTTTCATCTGCCAACCTTTCACCTAAAGTTGAATGATATCATGGGGGCTAAGGGAGAGGAAAAGGAGAAAGTAAGAGAGTTAAAGTAAGAACAGTATATATAAAAAGAGAGCGAACTGGAATGTAGCTCATTCGGTAAGAATGTAATTTACTCTCTCTCATAGACTAAAACTTACCAATTCCAGAAGGACAAACACTATAGCCTAATAAGGCCCCAATAAAAAAAAAGAACATATCTGGGAAGGAAAAGGAAATATTTCTAACACTGGAAAGTTGAGAATGGGCCTAAGCCAACTATGTTTTGTACCGGCTTCTGGAAAGGAACTATGGAATAATTTGGGAACCGGATCCCTTGCTCAGCTATGTGCAGGAATCTATCCAAATCCGAGTTTGAAAATGTCTGGCACACCTGAAATGGTCATGCTTTATTCTTGATTTTTGCAAAGATCTGGTAATATCTACAGTGGATTTGTTTGGACATTATTACTGAAAACGTATGGAACACAGATGACACAATCTTGATTCCCAGTTTAGAAACAAGTAGACAGGATAGCAATATGCGTGGATAGCATTAAAGACTACATCAGGAGTCAGTTATCCTGGCTTCTCTCTCATACCTCTGGTTGTTCATCAGGGTTAAACTTTGGAGCAACTCTAGATTAGTGGTTCTCAAATTTTAGTATGCATGACAATCAGCCAGAAGGTTTGTCACAACACAGACTGCTGGGTCCAACCTCCAGAGTTTCTAATTCAATCCTCTGGGTTGGGATTGGGAATCTGCATTTCTAACAAATTCCCAGGTGATGCTGATCCTGCTGGTCGCAGAGCCACACTTTGAGAACCACTATCGAAGAAGATCAATGGCTATTCTCAGCCCCATCTACATCTGCATTTAATTAAAAGATGGTGACCTCTTTGCCACATCCCCTATTTCCCCAGATGTTAACTTCATTATACAGGATCCATGTCTAGGGCCCTTGTGATTAAACTGCCTCAGTAGACTCAACTAAGCATTTCCCATGAAGACCACCCAGAAACCTCAGTTCTTAAGTCTGTGCTTTTTTGGTAAATTCCCTGTGCTATACAAGGGACAGACAATGGCCCACAAAATCCTACAGAATTTAGGCCTTGGTTTACTTTTAAATTTCCTTTCTCCATAGTATTTCATGGCAATGAAGATATTCTAAGTGTCTCCTGTTAATGAGATCCAGGCTTATAATTTTAGAAGCAGTCGTTTCAGAGCAGGAATCTCAATTTAGGAGAATAATGACTATCCATTCACTACACCTGCAGTATAATAAACCCTGGAAGGAAAATTTTAAAAATGCAAGAAGCTAGTAAGAATTAGCTTAAAATGCCTTATATATACAACGTACACACATAAAAAAAAAATTAAAATAATTACTCATGGTATCCAAAGGAGTCCAAATGACTATGCTGGCTAATGGTGAGAAATAAAAATCTGGCCATGTATTTTTAATTAGAATTATAATGTGTTTATTTTTATAAAATCTAAATCTACACATGAAATTATTGTGAAGGTTTTTATCAAGTCTTGCAATGTGTAAATGTATCAATTTAATAACCAAAAGAAGAAATAAATTCCCTAGAAAACGTGTCCTTTTTCAGAAGAGTATACAAACATACACACATGTGTATGTGATTAGGCAAGGTTAGTAGGCTAAATGTCACAGTAAACAAATATTTTTACATTTATATACATATACAAAGTATGACTTAGAAAATATTAATTCTTTAATCCAACGATTTTATCTCATCCTGATTTACAAAAGACACTTAGGGTAAGGACAATGAGCAAGACTTAATTCCAGCTTAGATGAGCTACTATTATTCTAAGTGCAAAAACTGAACACTGCATTCCAACAAATGGGTTCCCAATATGCACTGACGCATTTCAAGAAAAAATAAAGGATGAAAACATAAGATTTACTATTAAGTACCTTTTTGGAATTCAGCCAGAAGTGTTATCCTCAGTATTAATAATGTGTTTTTGTTAGCACACCCTGCACAGAGTAAATAGTACATGTTTGTTATGCTGATTTCATCTCCAGACTGATCATTGTTGAGTCACTGTAGCATTTCTATGTCAAAAATCTTGTTATTGTCCTAAATACTAAATGTCATGATTACTATTTTTCTTCAACTTATAATAATTTAGGATTTATACACTTTCTTCTTGCAGTTTGCCTCAGAAGTCTATTTTTGGAGAGGAGTCAATTTTCTAGTCCCACTTTCCAAGTGTTTCGAACTGTCTGTTGATGAGGGCTGTGAAAACTTCAGCTGTACCTGGCAATGGGCGGCAGGGGCAGGGGGGTGTTTTCCAATGATTAAAATCAAGTTATTTTGCCATTAAGCATATGGAGAAAGAGTAACATTTGCAGACTGTACTGTGGATTTTTTCTCTTTGGCACCACAGAAGGACACCAACTTCATTTTGTAATTAACCAGCATAAGCAAGAAAGGACTGAGAGCAGAGAAGCCTGATGAGAGGGCTGTGAGAACAGCTGGAATAAAGACATACACTGCCAAGTCTTTCAAGAAATAGACTAAGATAAAGTGAGAAATCCAAAGTGGAGTTATCAGCAACATTAATAAAATACTGAACTTGGCCCCTCTGAGGATTTCAATTTCTGAATCATCATCTCCAATCCAGATGTCACCATATGTCATCTTCTTTTTTTTCAAAAGGAGAAAAGACATCCAGAAACAGACAAAGACTAAGATGGCTAAAGGAATAATATCAATAAGAGCTAAAAATATTCTCCCATAATAAAACTCTACCTGCTTATTTCCAAAGTCAATTAGGCAATCCATGTAAATTCTTTTAGTAGACAAGGGGTCTGTATCATTTCCTGCATTCAGGTGTTCTGATTTTCTAGCATAAATTAAAACTGGGATGTACACGGCCAAACCAGCCACCCAAAGAGCAGAAACCAATTTCAAGGAATGCTCCTGACGGTCCAGGTTTACAGTCTCCCTCAAGGGGTGGACAATTTGGTAGAGCTTACGGTGGTAGAGCAACGCGAAGTGTAACATGAACCAGATGGCCAGGGATGTCGTCAACGCTGCTGTGAAGTGCAGACCTTTGCAGCCAGCTGAGTCCAACATGAAGCCAGAAGAATAAACAATTTTCATGACATTCACCACCAGGTTTTTAATAAGGTGGACACATATAAGACTGAATATTAGAAGAAAGGATGTCTGTAAACGCCCAGTGATACATTTCCTTGTAGAATAAAATAAACATGTATTTCCACCGAAGCTCACAAAGATGAGAATAGTACAAGCGACGATCTCAAGCACATCTGCAGATAGCTTCATGATATAAGGCAAATTGGTTCTCTCAAATGTCTTCTTCTCTTTAGTTTAAGTTGTTAGGCATTCACAAAACTTTTAAGAGGTCTTTAGTGAGAAGACTTGGATTTTTTCTTAATCCACGATGTTGACAAAAATCATCAACTGGTATCACCCTAACAGTTGAAAGATGGTCTGTAATAGAATTCTGCTTGCTCTAGTGACGAGCTGCTGAAAACAGAACTGCTTCTCAAGAGGTTTCCATTTTATCATCTCCAGGGGACTTAACTACAATGAGAAAGCACTACGTATCATCACTTAATTAAAGGTTCTCAGAAATTTATTTATAGTTTTGTAATGCAATCTCCTACATAGTTTTCAACAATCATGAGAGGACAAATAACATTAAATTTCTGACAGCAAGGGAAAGATGGCTAGTGGTCAAAACTACCCCTCTCTATTCACAGAAAAATATTCAAGAAGCAGGCATGTCTAAATAACTATGAAGATTTCCAAATAACAAAATGACAAATTAAGGATGAGGATAATAGCACGACTGAGACAGTCATGCAAGTATAGCGGGTAATTTCAGTTTATCGTTTTTGAAAAGCAGGAATACTATTACTTGACTGATTGTGTCATGGAGTTGCCAGGAGTACAAAGATAGAAAATACTTGGGAAGGGAAGAGGAGATGGAATGAAGGACAAAGGGAAGAAAGGGGAAAGGAAAGGAGGAAGGTTGGAAGGAAGGTAGATACTTGATAAACACGGGCACAATGTTCATGATCCTTAAACTGTTGATTAAAGGAACATTCTGACCATTGAGAAATGATGAGGGAGACTTTTCCCAAAAGGGGTTAGGAAAAGATTCCTGACCTGAGTATGATTAAAGAGTGCAGAAAAAGGACAGAAAAATTACACTGAAATAAACTGCTCAAATAATTTTGCACTAACTCATTTTCTGGATGAATCTTTTTAGCCAAGTATATCATAATGATCCATTCTGGGAACAATCTACTTTCCCTCTGTTGCATTTGCCTGTAGGTTTTGCTGTCAACCATTCTATCCTATATTGTTACAACACATCCTTCAGCCTGATCCAGTCCTGTGCTGAAGCAGGCTTGTACCAACTTGAACAGCTGTGCGCATCTCTTCACAACTCTGGGTTCAGTGACTTCACATTGGGAGCTTGTTAGGAGTATTTACATCATGGAAACTGGCAAATGGAATTGGCCACATTAGGAGTATTTATACCATGGAAACTGACAAATGCTACAAATCTGGGCTTTTTTCTTTTTTTGGAGGGGGTGGGGGTGGGGGTGGGGGTGGGAGAAGCTGTTTTACAAGCAAAATATTGCCCTTACCAAAATATACTGATTACGGTGATGAGAAATTAGCTGATATTGTATCCATAGAGGGGTAAGGTCAAGTCTTTGGGGTCCCCCTACCCTTTCAGTGAGGGAACATACTTTTCACCTATATGAAACAAAAATCTAGGACTGCACATGATGAGTTTATAACAGTGTTAAAAAAAAAAAAAACCAAACCCACTGCCGTCAAGTCGATTCCGGCAAGTGTTAGCAGGTAGGAAAGCTGGGCCTCAGAGTCCCACTGCAGGGAGATTGAGATTGAGGGCTTCCTATTCATCTCCTTTTCCCTATGTGGCTACTAAGATAGCTAGCCACCCATCAGATAGCCAGCTGCTGTCTAGCTATCAGAGTCCCTCCACCCACATTTTCCTTACCAAAGCAAATATCTATTACTGCAATGTCAATTAAAAAAAAAACAAAGGTCAGCAATGTCAATTACGATCTGCCAAGTAGGCAATGCCTGAGTTTTTAATGATAATAATAATGGTGATGAAAATAAATAGTAACACCACATAATAATGCTCATATTGGTTACTATTTATTGAACAGCAGTGAGTCAGACAGTGTGTGGTTGTTTTGCTTTACATATGTTATTTCTTTAATCCTCACAACAATTTTAGGTGTTATCATCCTCATTCCTCATTCATGAGGAAATGGAAGACCAGAAAGTAATTTCCTCACAGTTACGTAGTATGGAGAAAGGATTTAAAACTAAGTATGCCTGACTGCAAAACCACTGATTCTTAATCACTGCCTCTCCAAATGTGCCCCCATCTTCTAGATTTTCTGTTGTCTACTCAAGGTGTGCAGACTGTGATACACTTCTTCTGAGAAGAGCTTCCTCCGGCTTGTAATACACAAGTCATGCAGGTTTTTGAATGGCAAAGATCTTCAATGATAATTGTAAGTATTAAGAGTGTTTACAGCCACTCTCTGCTTTCCATTCACTTCTTTACCTCATCATAAAGATCTCCAAGCATTCTGCAAATCAGTTCAAGGTGCCTTACCTTAAAACTGAAAAAGGCAGTTTGTACCAGTAGTGTGCCCCCATCACTGGCAGGATTTAAGCAGAGACACAAAAACTGACTGCCTGGAGTAAATTTGTAGAGCAGTGAAGAACAAGCCTAAACTGGGCACAACATAAGTTGTTGTTGTTATGTTCCATCAAGTCAGTTATGACTCACAGCGTCCCTAAGTAGAAGAGAATGAAACACTACCTGGTTGTGCGTCATCCTCATGATCGTTGTTATGCTTGAGCTCATTGCAGCAGCCACTGTGTCCATCCATCTCGTTGAAGCTCTTCCTCTTTTTTGCTGACCCTTTACTTTACCAAGCATGATGTCCTTCTCTAGGATTGATCCCTCCTGATATACAACCAGAATGCTCCTTAGCAGCGAAGCAGGGATGGAGAGACTATGTCTGACATACCCACTACCCCACCAAGGTTTCCCACAGTAAACAAGGGAAGTATTATTCATCAGTCAAGCAAATATTCATACAAATTAAGTTTAAAAAATTTTAAACTTTAAAATATTTTAACGGAGACCTGGTGGTTAAGAGCTAAGCTGCTAACCAAAAGGTCAGCAGTTCGAGTCCACCAGCTGCTCCTTGGAAACTCTACGGGGCAGTTCTACTCTGTCCTATAGGGTCACTATGAGCCGGAATCAACTCAACAGCAACGGGGCTTTTTTTTTTGTTTACTGTGAGGCAGTAGGGCTAAACGAGTACCTTCATTTAAGGCTGCACTCGATTAGTTGCTTACTGAGAACCTATTGTGTGCCCAGCATGACCATGAGCTGAGGATCACACACAGAAGTGTAAGCCACTGCCCCTGCCTTCCAAGGCATACCATCTAGTCTTAAGAACAAGCAACTGTATATCAAATAAAAATATTTATATTTTAATAAATAATTATCAATAACAACCAAATAATAATGAATAAACTGTGTGGTTCTGAGTCCAAGACCAAAACATTTAGAAAAGGGAGGAATCAGAGTGGGCAATGCTATTTTTAATCCATGGCCAGAGAAAATGAAATTGAAGCTCAGAGAAGTTAAGCCACCTGCCCTAACGAGCAAGAAGAGGTGACACTCAACCCCAAGACCTCTTGCTTTCAATGGCTCCTTTGGAAAAGGAAAGGGAAGGGGAAGTAAAGCTTCCTGAAATGAAGCTGAGGTGCTAAGAAATCTGGGTATCAACCCCGCAGACTGCCTGAGAGCTACAGGGATAAGCTCCTTACTGCAGAAAGCCCATGCCTCAAGGCACGAGTGTGGCCTAGAGCCTAGAGGGCCCAGGAAGCCATACCACATCCTCTGTCAAGGAAGGTAACTGTGCTGTAGACGCTTCAAGGGAGAACAGAATCTTGCTTTGAAAACCAGTCACTGGCTATGCCAATCCAGCTTCACTGAGGTCATTTGAGAACTGAGGAGTTCAAGGGTTCTCTAGGCTTCCATTTATTCTGGCATAAGATTTAACAGAAAAAGAACTGAGGGAGAATTTATAGGGCCCGGGCTGATTCCCAAATCTAAAACTCCTAAAGTTATTTAGAATTTACTTTAACTTGCAATCACACGTAAAGAGGTTCAGATGTAAATGTTTTTCTCCTGGCTGCAGGCAATCCAGGTTTCCTCAAATGCACATGTGTGGCTCTGCTATTAAAGATTTGCATTTGAAATCTCAAAGTACCTTGGGTTCCTCTTGATTAGAGTCTGTTATTACCTTACGCAATGTAGGGTCAGAGGAGGAGAAATAAAACACACTGCCTTCATTTGGGCATTAGGATCTCACAGTAGCACTAAGATAAACAAACTTCACAGGCGGAGAGGAAGGGCACTGACTCCTTTAAATTGAGTAAAAATAAAAAATTTTATATATAATATAAATAAATGTCTTCTAAAAATAGATGCCTGAAACAGGAGTCTAAGTCTGAATCTATACTAGGGCACTAATTTATTTTAATGAAGACCAGTAGGGAGTATTTAGGGGAGGGCATGCCTTCTTCAGCGCAGAACCCATCTGACAGAAAGATGCCGCTTGAATCTGATTTGTTCACTGGCCAGGAGCAAACTGCTATCTGCATTTTTATGTAGAACAAAATGGTAGGAATTACCAGACCTTTCTTTTGTAATCAATGGCTGCCTAAAGTTATGTTCAATTCTAAGGCAGTGATTTTGAGACCAGCCAGGGTAGGACTGAAACCCTCTAACCCAAATTAGAAACGAATGGAGAGAAACTTCAGGCTGGCTAGGGCCAGAGCAATTAAATGGTAATTGCCTTTTAGATATACTAATGTTGCTAATTACATTACTGTGCTAACTGCTGGAAGATGTGGATAAGAGCCTCAGGCCACTAGGGTGGGAGAAGGGAGCTAAGATTTATTAAGCTTGGCACTGAGCTGGCTCCTTTACATATGTTATCTCCTGAAATCCTCACAGTAACCCAACGAGGAATTATTAGCTTCAATGCAGCTGAGTAACTTGCCCAGTTGTCTCCATTTGGTAAGTGATCGAGTCAGGAGTCCCACTAGGGTCTGTGTGGCTTCAAAGAACAGTGGGCTTGATTAGGAATGGGAAGAAATTTGTGACTTCTGGATCTATACTAGGGGAGCTCTTGTGGCACAGTGGTTAAAATGCTCGACTGCTAACCGAAAGGTCACCGGTTTGAACCCACCAGCTGCTCCATGGGACAAAGATGTGGTAATCTGTTTCTATAAAGATTACAGCCTTGGAACCCTATGTGGCAGTTCTACTCTGTCCTAGAGGTCGCTATGAGTCAGATGGAGGTTTTGAACTATATACTAGATTCAAAAACTGGGAGAAAGCTGGCAGCAGAAAAAGGTGAATTTGAGAATGAGGAAAAAGGCTGCAAGGATGAGACAGAATTAACTCTGTAGCAACTCTTTGTTTTTATGAGGAACCTGGAGGCACCTTTCTTTGCTGTTTGAAAGGGAAAAGCCCAGGATAGGGAAGCTTTGTGGGCAGAATCTGGGACAGCCACAATGTCAGAATATAGGAGGCTGAGCAGGGAGCAGCTTCCACCATAAGATGAGGAAGGGATCCACAGTCCACAAGGAAACTACTTACCACCATGAACACTAGAGGCACCAGGAGAGAGGATCCAGCTCCTCTGGAGCTAAAAGGCTTGGTGGACCAGGAAGCAAAGAGGAGGGAACTGCCTACATACCTGACCCCCTCTGCCAATCTATGAGAATGACAAGCCTGTTAAAAATAGGAGCCTGAGGCCAGAAGACCTGGGTTTAAATTATGTACGGATTGTGCAAGATTTAGAGGTCCCTGAATGGTGCAAATGGTTAATACTGGACTGCCAATCAAAAAGTCAGAGATTGGTGTCCACCCCAGAGACACCTCAGAAGAAAGACCTGGTGATCTACTTTTGAAAAATCTGCCATTGAAAACCCTTTGCAGCACAGTTCTACTTGGACATACACGGGGTTGCCATGAGTTAGATTCAACTCAACAGCAACCGGGGTGTGCAGGATTTGACAAACTTGTCTGTTCTATACCTCAGGCTCCTAAAAAAGGATTCTCCCAGACACAATGGAATATATATAGAAACATATGTGTATGTGTATTTGTGTATATATGTCTGTAATTATACTTATGTATGTACATGTATATATACACATATTTGTATGTTTGTGTATTTATATACTCGTATGCATGTATAAGGAGTCCTGGTGGCACAACAGTTAAAGCGCGCAGCTGCTAACCAAAACGTTGGTGGTTCAAACCCCCCAGTGGCTCCCTGGGAGAAAAGACCTGGCAATCTGCTCCTGTAAAGATTACAGCCTAGGAAACTCTATGGGGCAGTTCTACTCTGTCCTATAGGGTTGCTATGAGTCAGAATTGACTTGACAGCACACAACGATATACACATAACAAATGTATATATTTACATATACATAGCTATAGCTTAATCGTGGGACTCAAATGAAATGCTGAACCCAGTATGAAGCTTGTAAAGTGCTATACAACTGCTAGTTTTTGTTAGTGTTTATTATCTAAATGCATTGCACACAGTAATAAACCAAAAACCAAACCCACTGCCGTCGAGTTGATTCCGACTCATAGCGACTCTATAGGACAGAGTAGAACTGCCCCATAGAGTTTCCAAGGAGCACCTGGCGGATTCAAACTGCCAACCTTTTGGTTAGCAGCTGCCAGCACTTAACCACTACGCCACCAGGGTTTCAGCACACAGTAATAGAGGTGCTTTATTCTTGTAAGTGGAAGATGCTATGTGGGCTGTCTGCCAAAGAGCAGGATTCCAAATATACTGTCTTTCGAGCACAGGCTCAGTTCCTTAGCAAGCAGTTGTGAAAAATTCTCCCAAGCTTCTCCAGGTCTGACTCCAGCCCTCAACCTGTTGTTCACTTCTCTATCCTCAACCTTTCCCCATCTCTGGCTTTTCCTACCTGGCCAGAAACAAGTCTTATCAATACTATAAATAAAACTCACTCCCATTTTGGATTCCAGCCCATCTTTTTGCCCTTCTCATCCAAAATTCTGAAAAGATCTATATTCATATTGCCACTTTCTTGCCTTCCTTTTACTTCTAAACCCCACAATTTAGTTTCTTTTCTCTTTCCTCTGAAAATGATCTACAACAACGCCACTTCCTACCACAAATCCAACCACACTCATACCCATATGACACTCTTTCTTTTTTCTAGGAAGGCTTCAGAAGTTTTGCTCCCTATAGTTCAAAAGTCTTGGTCCACTTCTCACTCAATCACTGACCCATCTATGTACAGGTATTCAGCTGCTCCCGGATATCAACACCTTAACCTTACTTAACCTTATGTGGCAACACCACCATAGACCACTCAGCTGAAGTCAGAGGTTTGGTTATTATTCCAGACTCCTCCTTCTCCCTCGCCTGCGTATCAATCATCCTGCCAATTAAATTTTTATCCATTCTATCCTTCTGTCATGATTTGTGTCCCCCAAAAATATGTGTATCAATTTAGCTAGGCTATAATTCCCAGTATTGTGTGATTGTCCACCATTATGTCATCTGATATGATTTTCCTATGCGTTGTAAATCCTACTTCTTTGATGTTAATGAGGTGGGATAGGTGGCAGTTATGTTAATGAGGCAGGACTCAATCTACAAGATTGGATTGTGTCTTGACCCAATCTCTTTTGAGATATAAAACAGAGAAGCAAGCCGAGAGACAGGGGAACCTTATACCACCAAGAAAGTCATGCTGGGAGCAGAGTGCGTCCTTTGGACCCGGGGTTCCTGCATGGAGAAGCTTGTAGTCAGGGGAAGATTGATGACAAGGACCTTCCTCCAGAGCTGACTGAGAGAGAAAGCCTTCTCTTGGAGCTGACACCATGAATTTGGACTTTTAGCCTACTAGACTGCTGGTTAAAGCCATCCACTTGTGGTATTTCTGTTATAGCAGCACTAGTTGACTAACACACCTTCCTACCATTTCTTACTGCAGATTCTCATTGCTTCTTTCTTGAATTAACTTGAAAACAAGGCTAGAAGCAAGGAAATTAGTTGGCAGGCCTTCTGCTTCTTTAAACTGATCTTCTGAGTCTACACAACTGTCAAAGTGACCTAAAATACAAACATGACCTTGCCACTTCCTTACTGAAAACCTTTCAGTGGCTCCCCACTGCCCACACATATATGGACAACTTCTTCACAAGTTACACAAAGCATCCCAGGTTGGGTGCATGCCTACCCTTCCAGCTCCTGCCAATTTCTGACTCACACTTGAAACTTCCATAACAAGGACTGAGGTTTAGTGCATAGCCCATCCTGTCCACTGTCCTGGTGTTCTGGATTATGGCAACACTTCTGCATACTATATCCCCCAAGCCACCATACCCCACCTTTGGCTTTTGATTAGCAAATGAGTGGGTGCTAATCACTTACCTATTTACTCTCAGATCAATTCTTAAGGAAACTATATTTCCTAAGTTCCTTTACCAACTGACTGGCTTTCAGGTAGGGCTGGCCAACAGCAGGCTCAGGCAGAAGACTGGAGAGCAGGGAGAAGAACTTGGTACCGTTCTCTCTCTCACTCCTTACTTCTTACCCTGCGACAAGACTTGTCCCCTTTATGTCATCAGCTCCTACAAGGCAGCAGCAGTATCATTCTCGCTTGTGCTAGAAGGTACTACGAAGTCATAACAGACCTCTCATTTTTGGCCTTATGGGTAGTAATGGCTTTTGCTAATTTCAGGTTGCGTTATCTCACCTCGGGAACCCTGGTGGGGTGGTGGTTAAGAGCTATGACTGTTAACCAAAAGGTTAGCAGTTCAAATCTACCAGGTGCTCCCTGGAAACCCTATGGGGCAGTTCTACTCTGTCCTATAGGGTCGCTATGAATCAGAATTGACTTAATGGTAATGGATTTGGTGTTTTTTTTTTTTTTTTTAATCTTACCTAGTTTGGTGGCTCAGCTCTTCTATCAGCAGAGTATCTAATGCCCTATATTAATTTCCCTCTGTTTGAAACACTTACAGTGGTTTCTGTTTTTCTGACTGGACTTTGACTGATTTAATAAGTTTATCTTTTAAATTTATTCTTTAAAGGTTCAGATTGGGAGTTTACCTCCTAAAGGACATTTTCAAGTCTACATTTCTAGATTACGTATAGGCCTCTTCCCCTGTGCCCCTATAAAATCCTGAGCAAATTACTTTTTATGCACTTACCATGGCTCATACATCTATCTCCCTCATGACAAGATCCTTTGTCATGTATGCTATAATCCACAGTACCCAGCACAGAATCTGGCCTATAAAGACACTCAAGAATTTGTTTAATCAATGAAAAAGTGTTAATGGAGCAGTGAAACCAAGCAGGGATCTTTCTACCAGAAGCTAACATGGGCTTAGTCATGGAAACAGTACTATAGAAAGTCCTACGACAAAACAAATCATGCCTTAATATTTAAAACAAATATAGGACATACTGTACTTTGCAGAAGGGCATATGTCATAAAACCAGGGTTATAACTCCAAAAATTTAGGGTCCTGGTTCAAAGATCCAGAGAGGGAACTGGGGAATGTGAGAAGATTAACATTTTGAAACAGTGAACAACTCAAATAAGACCTAGGACCAGGAGAGGGTAACTAAGCAGGCAGGAAGTCAAACAGAAGAAGAACCACCAATATAAATGACAGGATCTTTTGAGGTTCTTTTTATGTTCAAACCCTAATCTTTTTTGTGCCTCTTTTTACTATTGTTTTCTTCCATGTTTCCTTTTGCTGGAGAAAGCCACTGGATACTACTATTTATAAAATTACAGATTATCTAGCATAATCTCATCAGTTTACAAAAGAGAAGAGTTCTAGAGGAGCCCAGTGACTTGCCTGAAGCCACACAGCTTTCTAATGTCAGAGTTTGGTGGTGAACACAGGTCTTCTGAGTTGTTCTGCCAACTACCCCTTTCAAACTTATTGAAAAATAAACAAAAATTGTAATAAAAAGAATTAAAATGAAATTAAAAAAAAAAACCTCATTTATTTGTAAATAAATTGGCTGCACCTAGTCCAAATGACTTCATTACAAAACATTCATAAACACTGAGCCTCTTATTTTCATTACAACTAGGCAAAGAACATGAGTAAAATTATTTAGAATATGTATCTATTATGGATTGAACTGTGTGTGTCCCCCCAAAATATCTACTACGGCCTTGGACTCTGTGGATGTGACTCTATTTAGAAATGGGGTTTTCCTTTGTTATGCTGATGAGGTCATATCAGAGTAGGGTAGGTCCTAAACCTAATCACTTCTCTATTATAAAAACAGCAGAACAGATACAGGGACACACAGAGATGAAAGAGGAAGACAACAGAGACAGATCCATCTAAAGCCCAGGAACACCAAGAATTGCTGGTGGCTAAACTTTCCAAGGAACTTTGGAGTTTTGGTGGCACCGTGGTTAAGAGCTCAGGCTGCTAATCAAAAGGTGGACAGCTCAAATCTATTAGCTATTCCTTGGAAAGTCTATGGGGCAGTTCTACTCTGTCCTATCGGGTCACTATGAGTTGGAATTGACTCGATGGCAATACCTTTCTTTCTTTTTTCACTAGAAACTGAAATGCATAAAGAATGACCTCCTCCTGAAGCCATACTTCCAGCCTCCTGAACTGTGAGAAAATAAATTTATGTTCTTTCAAACCACCCACTTGTGATATGTTTTTGTTACAGCAGCACTAGGTAACTAAGAGAGCATCTGAAGTCTCATATCTACATCAAATATCCGATCGATAAAAAGTTAAGAATTGGTGCTTATTTTTTAATATGTATTATACACAGTGGGAAACCCTGGTGGCGTAGTGGTTAAGTGCTACGGCTGCTAACCAAAGGGTTGGCAGTTCAAATCCGCCAGGTGCTCCTTGGAAACTCTACGGGGCAGTTCTACTCTGTCCTATAGGGTTGCCATGAGTCGGAATCGACTTGACGGCACTGGGTTTGGTTTTTATTTTGGGTTTATTATACGCAGTGTGTTTCAGAAAGACTTTTCTGTTTCAAACTATTATAAGTCAATCAATAGTTTTTTTTTTTTTTTAAACTTCTCACCAGTTTCTAGTACTGTTCTAGGTGTTGTGGAAAATAGGGATTTTGTTTTCTTTCTCTTTCTATTCTCAGCACCTAAGTCAAATTAGAAGCTCAAATTAAAAACCTGTGTTTACTTCTAATTCTAAACCCACTCTCCCTTCTCCTGGGCCTAATTCGCCTGAGTGAGCTATGGCAAAGGAAGTCAATTTCAACTAAGGTCAAGGTCAATCCCAGCCACCTCACATGGGCCCAAGAAGGAGCTCTGCCCCTTCCCAGACCAAGTCTCTTCCAGACAGCAATGCAAATCGGCAGAACAAAAGACAACACGGATATGGGACTACTTGAATTATTGGCATTGAGTGCAACCAAGTGAGTGAGAAAACAACAGGATCCATGGTACCTGGAAGCTAAATTTAACGTTGTAAAATATACATTCTTTCTCTCTTGACCAGATCTTTTGTCTGGGCTCAAACCTTTATTGAATGTTTCAAACTCCATTCCCCAAAGGAAAGATAGCTAAACCACATGTCGCTGCACCATTTAGTTCGTGTGCATTGTTTGTTCTCGTTATGTCATTATCAAGGGGGCATGGCCAAGGCAACTGTTTGTGGTTCATGCTCAACTCAGCCTCAGCTGGACATTCTGCCTCATTTTGTCAAACTCCAACTGAGCTCTTGGCTCACTCAATTCTTGTTATCTGGAAAAAAAAAAAAAAAAGTAGACACTCTCAAGTTCCCTCCTCCCTATTTAATCTAATTCTGTACTTGGTAACCAGTACATATTCCTATGAGTTCTCTGGCTCCAAACATTCCACTTTTACCAATCAGCCTTAAAATTTCCCTATTCTAATCTAATGTAATTCACTTCCAGTCCATACTGTAATACTAGTTTCTCTGAATATCTCTGAGCTTAAAAGAGGAAAAATCTGGCTCTCCACCACTCTTCTTTCCATCTACTTCATTCCTGTAGGGCAGAAAACACTTTGATTCCTAAATCTCCAATATACCCTCTGTGTGGTGAGCATATTGGCTGTCTTAGTTACCTAGAGCTACTATAACAGAAATTCCGCAAGTAGATGGCTTTAACAAACAGAAATTTATTTATTTTTTTTGTAGTTTAGGAGGCTAGAAGTCCAAACTCAGGGTACCAGCTCTAGGGGAATGCTTTCTCTGTTGGCTCTGGGGGAAGGTCCTTGTCTCTTCAGCTTGTTTCCTGGTTCCCTGGAGATCTCCATGTGTCTTAGCAACTATCTTACTCCATCTCTCTTCTGCTCACTTGTTTAATCTCTTTTATATCTCAGAAGAGATTGACTCAAGACACACCCTACACAAATCCTGTCTCCTTAACATAACAAAGACAACCCATTCCCAAATGGGATTATAACCACAGGTATAGAGGTTAGGATTTACAACACATATTTTGGGGGGACACAATTCAATCCATAACACTGGTAATCTTTCTAGGTCTTTACAGCTCAGAAGGCAACAATACTCATATTTATCTCACACTCTTGCCAGGTGTCTACTCCATCACCCAGTGTTCACAAGTATTAAAGTGAAGGAGATCCAGTTTTCTCATCTGTAATAGGCACATTTTACCTTCGATGGTATTGTCAAAATTCAATGTGGTAAAACAGGAAAAGTCTTCAGGATACTGACTGGAACAAAGTCAGTGCTCAAGTAGATGTTGGTTGTTATTGTTTTTACTATTATTTTCCTTTGAGACTGACAATAATATCCTCAGTGATTAGACGAGCAAAAGTATCCAGTGCCCCAAGGTCAGTGATGCTGAGAAATCAGGACTTTGCAGCTGGCACTTAGAACACTCACACATAGTCATCCTTCATTCTTAGTGGTCCCCAAACTTCATCCATCCCCCAGGAACAGAAAATTCAAAGGGCCATTCTGTCATAAACATTATTGGCCAGTTTTATATATGGTTAGAAGTTGACTGTGGTGATACAGGACTAGGGAAGCACGAAGGATTGTTCCTCCTTTCTCTATGTCTGGTCTGTCACTGGGAACTGATGATGGAAGCAGAGGATCAAATAACATTGATGGAAAAGCTGTCCTGAAAAACCTAGGGGATGGCATGAGAAAGATCACACTGGGGACCTTTAGGTCAGCGATATGGCTTCTCACCAGAGAGAAGCCTAGGCTTCTCTCTACAAAGGAGGTCTAGGTATCCAACTTCCCACAAATTCAAGGTAGCACAGAGACAAAAGCCATGGTATGATGAAAACATTCAATAATGCATTAGCTGTTTTTAAAAAGTACCCCCACTCAAAAGTCCCTCCCTGCTTACAAGCAGCATCTCTCTGCATGTCTCAACATCTTCGGAGGCCAATGCCTCATTGATGGTGGGAGGCTGCAAATGCTGGTGCGATGCAACACAAATACAATGCAAGTGGATTTGAAGTGAAATTGCAAACCTTGAAAAAGATGTGGATTCATGAAATCAGAGAAAGTGATGATGAAGAATTGCTAGAAACATACATTAGGCCGCTAGGAAAGTTGGAGCTGTTAATAATTTCTGAAACGAATATCCACAAGGATGGTGGCAATACAGACGTTTCACAAGAGAATGATTTGACTAGCAGAACATAAAGAAGGGCTTCAGGTAGCTTGATGAAGGCCAAGAATGTTTTTTACAAAAATGACCTTCTATCATTATGTCCTATAAAGTCAAACAAAATGAAAGATGTTATGTAACGTGATTGTATAATTTTGTAAAATAAAATTGCCTATTCATTCCAAGGAGTCCCTGCATGGTGCTTAAGTGTGCAACTACTAGCCAAAAGATTGGCAGTCTGAACCCACCCAGAGCTGCCTTCGAAGACAGGCCTGGCAATCTGCTTCCAAAAGGTCACAGCCTTGAATACCCTACAGAGCAATTTTACTCTGCACACGTGGAGTTGTCATGAGTTGGAATTGACTCGACACAACTAACAACATTCATTCTAAAGTTCTAAGGTAAATTTTATTCAATATAGACATAAGTAGGCTTACTTTCATAGTTTCAATTTAATTTCTCAAGACAAATTCCAACTAGATGATATTTCCTATTTACTATCCAAACATGGTTCCAGATTTTAGTGGCTTCAGCCTGATAAGTGGTCTTTTTTCTTCTCCCAATTTTTCTCAGATAATGAGGACCTCTGGTACATATAATCATACTTTCTTCCACAGAGTATACTTGGAGACATTTCATGGAGACACTACAAAATAAAATTTAAGTACTGAATGAATGTAATCCAACGAGGCAGGGTTCTCTTCTCCTCCAAGTAGAGTTCCAGCTAGTGAATTTCATGAAGCTAAAGAGACAATAACTGCTTTTACAGCAACTACCATGTGGCAGGTGTTTTATAATGTCTAACTTCTAAAACTTACAGCAACCCTGGAAAGTTGGTATAAGTATCCCCATTTTAGAGGTAGGAAAATGAGCCTCAGAGGTTAAATTACATTTATTAGTTCACAGAGCAAGTAACTGGTGGAGAAAGGATTACAATCCACACTGATTAAGAGCCTAAGGTTATGCCTGTATGAGGAGACAGTATGATGTGGTGCTGGGTATTGAAGTTGATAGAGACCAGTAGGTTTTTTTTTTTTTCTTTAAAATGGAGACCATTAGTTTTTAGTTCAGTTGCTAACATAACCCTATCCATCATCAGCCTTAGCAAGAAAAAAAAAAAAAAAAGAGAGAGAATTATAGTTTCTGTTGCAGGCTGCGCAACCTGTGAGGAAGAGAGGTGATCTACGGCTCTAGTGTGGTTCCAGGCATCCCAATCGACTAGTGCCAGTACAGACATCTGAAACACTTCCAAGCACTCTTACTTATCTGCTTGTTGTGGAATATTCTTTCAAGCAGAAAGGCTGGCCATGCTACTAAACACTTAGCTCTCAATGAGCCAAAAGCAATTCTGACATCAAAATGTTAACAAAATCCAAAAAGAACTGTGGGAAAGTGGTTACAGGTGCTCCCTAGAACAATGTTTTCCCACTTCTGCATTAATGGGGCCCGCTACATTGTAGATAATCAACAATGACTGCATGAAGAGGTCCTTAAAATTGGGCAGGTTCTCCAAGCAGTAGTCTGTTCCATACATAGGAATCCTTGTAGCATGAGATCCTCCTTTAGAGACGCTGAAAGTATTATCAGAGATGGCTAGCAACTCATGGTAGAGGCCAAGATCTTTAAGCCTACAGGCTCATGCGCTGCTTATCACTCAGCTTTCAAAGTCATATTAAGCTTTACCTTTTCCAATAAAAGTAAGATTAATCTGACTTAACTAATAGCTATTATATTTCTCTCATAATAAAAAAAAAAATTTTTTTTTTTCATAAGATCTTATTAAATACAAGACTGCACAATAATTCATTAAGCTTTATGGAAAAAGGTACAGTGGACCTAGAAAGTATATTTGTTTTATTCATGGTCTAAAAATAATCTCATATTGTTATCCAGGGCAAAAGTAAATTGTACATAAAAGTTGCTCAAAAATTTAAAGGCTTTTATTTATTTATTTATTATTTGAATAGTTCAAGTATTATATAATTCCTAGAATCTAGACTTCAGAAGCTGGAAGTGCTCACTTGTCTATGAAAAGAAATTTGGAAGACAACTACCTGATCAACTGAAAGGAAGAGATCCACATTTGTACCCATCCCAAAGAAAGGTGATCAAATGGAATGTGGAAATTATTGAGCGATATCATTAATATCATACACAAGTAAAATTCTGGTGAAGATAATTAAAAAACAGTTGCAGCAGTACATCTACAAGGAGCTGCCAGAAGTTCAGGATGGATTCTGAATAGGACATGAAAGGAGGGATATTATCACTGATGTCAGACACATCTTGGTTGAAGGCAGAGAATACCAGAAGAATGTTTGCCTGTGTTTTATTGACCATGCAAAGGCATTCGACTGTGTGGATCATAACAAATTACGGATAACATTGGGAAGAATGGGAATTCCACAACACTTAATTGTGTTCATACAGAACCAGTCATTGGTTTTTTGGGGTAAGAGGATACTGTGTGGTTTGAGATCAGGAAAAGTGTGCGTCAGGGTTGTATTCTGTCACCATGCTTATTCAATCTGTATGCTGAACAAACAGTCCAAAAAGCTGGACTATATAAAGAAGAATGCTGCACCAGGATTGGAGGAAGACTTATTAACAACCTGCAATATGCAGATGACACAACCTTGCTTGCTGAAAGAGAACAGGGCGTGAAGCATTTACTGATGAAGATAAAGGCTGCAGCCTTCAGGACGGGTTACACCTCAGCATAAAGAAAACAAAAATCCTCTCAACTGGACCAATAAGCAACACCACAATAAACAGAAAATATTGAAGTTGTCAAGGATTTCATTTTCCTTGGATCTACAATCAACACCGTGGAAGTAGCAGTCAAGAAATCAAATGAAGTATTGCATTCAGCAAATCTGCTGCAAAAGACTTCTTTAAACTATTAAAAAACAAAGATGTCACTTTGGGGACTAAGGTACACCTAACCCAAGTCATGGTACTTTCAATCACCCCATACGGATGTGAAAGCTGGACAATGAATAAGGAAGTCCAAAGGAAAACCGATGCCTTTGAATTATGCCATTGGCAAAGAATACTGAATATATCATGGACTGCCAAAAGAATGAACAGTCTTGGAAGAAGTACAGCCAGAATGATCCTCAGAAGCAAGGATGGTGACTTCATCTCACATGCTTTGGATGTGTTATCAGGAGGGACTAGTCCCTGAAGTATAACATCATGCTCGTTAAAGTAGAGGGTCAGTGAAAAAGACAAAGACCCTCAATGCAATATACTGACACTGTGGCTGCAACAATGGGTTGAAACATGAATCGCAACAATTGTGAGGATGGCACAGGACAGGGCAGTGTTTCTTCTGTTGTACATAGGGTTGCCATGAGTTGTAAGTGACTCGATGGCACCTAACAACTCAGTAAATTATTCTGGGCTTAAATAACTTAATTTTCTGTCTTAAAACAAAACTGACAAATTATTGTTTTTGAAACCATTCTAATTTGAAAAATAATTTCCAAATATACTTAAAGAAATGATTTCTTATCTAGACAATTTTATATGGAGAATTTTTAAAATTTTATATAAATTATATTTACTGGTTTCAGAATGGTTTGATAAATATTAAAACAGTATAAGAAAATATCAAAAAGCTCACCCAAACTTTTTTAATAAATGTGCTTTGTTTTAGGGAAGACACAAATTCTAAGCCCTGGATTACCCTATTTATTACATATATTCAGAAGTTTCTCTGAGTTCAAAAGTTCATAGCAACAATTTATAAGGGTATTAGCTCTGAAGCAAGCCAGAGGGAAAGCGCTGCTTTTAATCCACGCTCAACTACACTCATTACGCTGCCACAGATCTCGGCACATCGGGATTATATAGGGTGCTGCAAGTTCATGCATTCTCAAGACACTTTTAAAGGCTACAATCTTTCACAAAGTAAATTCAGAAAAATAGTATAAATAACCTGCAGGCACAGGCGCTCCATATTTCTAAACTTTTGGAAACTACAGCCTTAGTGAGAGTTACAAAAAACGTCTGCACACATCCCAGAGGCAGAGAGAGAACAATGGTTTATCATACTAAACAAAGGCCAGGAAAATGCAACTTTCTCCTGGAAGTCAGATAAGGTCTTTATTTGAAGGATGGAGTCCCCAAAGTCAGGCTTGAAGGAGATGAGGTGAAAGATGGTGAATAGAGAGGAATTCAAAGAAATTCCATTATGATGATTAAATATTTCCCCAAGGCTCCCTTTATGTATTAAAAAAATGGTATTTTGATTTTTTTAAATCTTAAAATGTAAGCATATTTAGGGGTGTGGAAAGACTGAAGTAAATATTCAAGTGATGAGGGCATCTCTTCCTAAATTATAAAGGCTCTTTTTTGTTCATTTTTACAGTATTCATTCATTTTACTTGTATTTACTTAGCACCATGTGTCAGACACAATCACTGGGCATTCGGCAGTGAAGAGACAAGACAGGATCTCTGCCCTCAGGGAGGTGATATTCCTAACACACAGCTGTCCAACAGGATTCCCTGTGATAATGGAAATGTTCTATATCTGTGTTGTCCAATAGAGTCACGTATGGCTACTGAGTACTTGAAATTTACTTAGTGCAAGCAAGAAACTGAATTTTAAATTTTATTTCATTTTATTAAATTTAAATGGCTACACGTGGCTAGTGGCTACCATATCGGACGGCCCAGTTCTAATGGATTCATCATATAATAAAAAAGTAAATAAATAAGGATATAAAATCTTTTCAGGTCTGGATAACTGCAATAAAGAAAAATAAAGCAGGCTGAGGGTGACTGGGAGAAGGCTAGTTTCTTCAAACATGGTGGCTCAAGAAAGGCCTCTTTATAAAGGTGACACTGGAACAGAGACCTGAATGATAAAAGGGATCAAGCCACACAAAAATGTGGGGCAAGAGGATTCCTGGTAGAGGTAACTGCAAGTGTAAAAGCTCTGAGGTGGGAGTGAGCTGAGTGAAGAGACCCAGCAAGAAGGCTGGTGTGGGAGAAAATGGGAGCGAGTATTAGGAGACAAACTCAGGGAGGTTGGCAGGGGTATGAGCATGCAGATCCATGTGGCCCACTGAAAGGAGTTTGTAATTTACTCTGATATGGAGGGACTCTGGAAACCCTGGTGGCGTAGTGGTTAAGTGCTATGGCTGCTAACCAAAGGGTCGGCAGTTCGAATCTGCCAGGCGCTCCTTGGAAACTCTGTGGGGCGATTCTACTCTGTCCTATAGGGTCGCTATGAGTCGGAATCGACTTGACGGCACTGGGTTTGGTTTTTGGGTTTTTATGGAGGGACTCAGGGAATGGTTTCAAGTAGGAGAGCATCACGAGCTGATTCATGTCCAATGGTACACACAAGCAGCTAGGTGGAGACCAGACTGGAAGAATAGAAGAGAGGAAACATAGTGGCCAGTCAGGAGTGCTGCTTAGTCCAGGCTGATGCTCCAGCGACTTGTCTAGGGTAATACCAGTGGTCAGACTCAGACTATAAGTATGAGAAAGAGAAACTAGGCTTTGGAGAGGGATTACACATGGTGAATGTATATGTGTATGTGAGGAAGAAGAGGGAGGAGTTGAGGGTGATTCCAAGGTTAGCTGTAGAGCTTTTCTACCACCACCAAGCCCTGGGGAGGGACTGATCTTTGAACCCTTGAACAGCAGGGGAAAAAGATTCAATTTCCCAGAAGCACCTAAACTAGAAAAACCCTTGTAAATATGTTCAAAAGCCCAATACACGTATACGTGTGTGTGTGCGTATATATACACTTTTTTTTGTTTTTTTTTTAGTAAAATGTGCCCAATTATTTCAGTCTGATCAAAAAGACATTCCCTAACTTTAGACATATAAACTGTGTAATGATCTTTTAAAAAAGACTTCAACTCTGGCAAGAAAGTATTGTTGCCAAATTATACTTCATTACAGTATTAAATATACTCTATGTATATTGAAACATGAATAAATGCTACCCACCTTTAAAACCAGTTATTCTAAATGATAATCAAATTGTATCTAGTTGGAGAGTTGGGGTACAGACCACTTAATTCCCTCACTACAAGTGTTGCTTTTAAGTGTTTAACCCTGAAATTAACAACATATTTTCCCTGACACGTACATTGGTGCATTATGCACAGAGAAGCCCTACATGGGCTTTACGGATAGTGTTATCACCACAATTGTGTACTTAACTTAAATTCCACTACTATACGGAGAGCAGGAAGAAGAAAGGAAAACAATTAACACAGTGTGGAAAATTAGGCTTGAAATTCCCTTCAACTAGTCTAGGTCTTATAATGAACATGTGGCGCCAGACAGGCAATTAGCTGTTCCATCCTTTGGTCAGGGCACCCTAGGTAGTCCAAAGAGTTAATATTCTCGGTTGCTATGGGATGACATCACAGGCATCATACATGAAGAAAGTAAAATGTCGTTAAAAAGAAAAGACCGAAATGGATGTCAAAAGAGACTTTGCAACTTACCCTTGAACACAGAGTAGCTAAAGCAAATGGAAGAAATGATGAAGCAAAAGAGCTGGACAGAAAATTTTAAAAGGTGGCTCAAGAAGACAAAGTAAAGTATTATATTGAAATGTGCAAAGACCTGGAGTTGGAACACAAAAAGGGAAGAAAACGCTCGGCATTTCTCAAGCTGAATGAATTGAAGGAATAATTCAAGCCTCAAGCTGCAATATTGAAGAATTCTATGGGGAAAATACTGAACAACACAGGAAGCATCAAAAGGAGATGGAAAGAGTACACACAGTAACTGTACCAAAAAGAACTGGTCGACGTTCAGCCATTTCGGGAGGTAGCATATGATCAAGAACTGATGGTACTGAAGGAAGAAGTCCAAAGCTGCACTACAGGCATTGGCAAAAACAAGGCTCCAGGAATTGACGGACTACTAATAGAGATGTTTCAACAAACGAATGCAACCCTGGAAGCACTCACTTATCTACATCAAGAAATTTGAAAGACAACTACCTGGCCAACAGACTGGAAGAGATCCATATCTGTGCACATTCCAAAGAAAGTGATCTAATAGAATGTGGAAATTATCTAACAATATCATTAATATCACACGCGAGTAAAATTTTGCTGAACATAATTAAAAAATGGCTGTAGCAGTACATTGACAGAGAACTGAGAGAAATTCAAGCTGGGTTCAGAAAAGGATGTGGAATGAGGAGTACCATTGCTGATGTCAGATGGATCTTGGTCGAAAGCAGAGAATACCAGAAAGATGTTTATCTGTGTTTTACTGACTACGCAAAGGCATTAGACTGAGTGGATCATAAATTACGGATAACACCGTGAAGAATGGGAATACATAAACTATAAGGCAGTAGTTTAAAATCAGGAAACATGTGCATCAGGGTTGTATCCTTTCACCATATTTATTCAAACTGTATGCTGTGCAAATAATCCAAGAAGCTTGGACTACATGAAAAGATCATGGCATCAGGATTGGAGGGAGACTTGTTAACAACTTTCGATATGCAGATGACACAACCTTGCTTGCTAAGAAGTGAAGAGGACTTCACTTAGAGGTGAAGGTCAAAGACTACAGACTTTAGAATGGTTTACACCTCAACAAAAAGAAAACAAAAATCCTCACAACCGGACCAATAAGCAGCATTGTGATAATGGAGAAAATATCGAAGTTTTCAAGGACTTCATTTTACTTGATTTCATTTTATTGATGTCAAGGATTTCATTTTACTTGGATCCACAATCAACACCCATGGAAGCAGCAGTCAAGAAATCAAACAGCATATTGCATTGGGCAAATCTGCTGCAAAAGACCTCTTTGAAGTGTTAAAGAGCACAGATGTCATCTTGAGCACTAAGGTCTACCTGACCCAAGTCACAGTATTTCCAGTCACCTCATATGCAAATGAAAGCTGGACAATGAATAAGGAAAACTGAAGAAGAATTGGTGCATTTGAATTATGGTGTTGCTGAAGAATACTGAATATACCATGGATTGCCAGAAGAACAAACAAATCTGTCTTGGAAGAAGTACAACCAGAATGATCCTTAGAAGCAAGGATGGCTAGATTTCTTCTCTCGTACTTTGGACATCACATGAGGAAGGACCAGTCCCTGAAGAAGGACATCACGCTTGGTAAAGTAAAGGGTCAGTGAAAGAGAGGAAGATGCTCAATGAGATGGATTAACACAGTGGCTGCAACAGATGGCTCAAACATAGCAACAACTGTGAGGATGGTGCAAGACCAGGCAGTGTTTTGCTCTGTTGAACAGAACCGACTTGACGGCATCTAATAAAAACAAGAGGCACCTCAGAAGAAAAGCGTGGTGATTTACTTCTGAAAAATCAGCCGCTGAGAACCCTATGGAGCCCAGCTCTGCTCTGACACACATGGGGCTGCCATGAGTTGTAATCAACTTGATGGAAACTGAAAGGAAAGAAAAAATCTCTTTTTTTGGTTCCCATTTTTTCATGGTTTGGTGATTTTACCATACTAGGTGTCCTTCTAGTGTTTAAAGATACATACTTTTTCTTACAACATGCATGGCCCTATGTCACTTGTTGCTCAAAGACAAAGTGATGTTTCTAACGCAGGAAGAAAAACTGGCAGTATTGGGCTTAGAGCAAGGTAGATTTTATGGGCAATTTTTCAAGGTTCATTTTGAGTAGCCAAAATTTTTACCTCATCCACTGAATTTATAACCTAAGATGGTGGTTCACTGTATACCATTATTGGCAATACAGCTGCTGTTTCAACTTTCCTGAGAAGAAAAATAACGAATTATATTACCATATTTCAATTTGAAAGAACTTGAAAATCACCGTTTAAATAGAACTCTTTCATAAGTTTTTTTTTTTTTTTTTTTTGAGGAATCATCCTATATATGAAGGACATTAGCGCGAACAAAGAATATACAAATTTTGAGGTATCATACCTATTAAATTTATGGTCTCTGAAACACAGCTTTAATGCTAAGTTGAATTTGTTAAGTGTTTATTTACACAACCTCTGGAGAAGCAACAAGAAAGCCTTTGAATGGCATTTGCTTACCTCTCTAGAAATGTCTGTGGTAGGAAGCTAAACACATGAACAAAGACCACATGCACTGTCTCACACACAAACTTTTATTCTTCTAAAGATTATATGATCTCAAAACCTAAACATTCTTTTGGAACATAAAACCAGAATTTATATCCTGGCACTCTGCAGATTTGGGAGTGATGCCTAGAAAAACAAACATGTTTTCTTTAATTAGTCCTAAAAGAAAAGAAATACAACTTGAAATTAATATTTTCGGTTTAAAAATGCAATAGAAAACATGGTTCATATACACTGAAGGAAATCTGATTTGTCCTTTGCTTTAATCGAATAAAAAGTATAAAAATAAATAAAAGGCTAGTAGATCTGCTTTACACGGGATGTTTCATTTACTGTTTCTGATTAATTTGTGTTTTTGCTCATGTTTAAACTCCTACTAGGCTGATCATTGAAAATATCATATAACTTGAGTCACATAATATTAACATTATTACTTCACTGTATTTGTGCTCCAAGACAATCAGCTCAGTCAGGGCAACTTTCCTTTCAATTGCCTTTGCTGAAAAGTTGCATAAACATCCCAGACCAGTTAATTCTTTCCCTGGGCTTTAAGCCTCATTGACATGCAGATGAGAGCCTGATCAAATGACAAACCTAGGAGCCAAATGATGTAAAGGACTCTATGTACCAGAAAGGATGCGCACTCCGCCTGCAAGCCCAGAGAAGCATGTGGCAAAAATTCTCTCTGCCATTTTCACAGCCTTTCTGGAAGGCCAATGTCTCTCATAAAAAAGATTAAACTACACTCAATTCTCAAAACATTTTCTTGAGTAAGATGAAACATGTGGTATGTAGAAGTGAGAAGGAATGGCTAGTCTGTTCTTTAACCAAATAAAATACCTGATTTTCTGAACTAGGCAGAGGAATGTGAATCAAGGAAGTACAAATTCAAATGCCTACCAGGCCAGGCAGGTCATGTAAATGAAGACTTGAATTCTAAACATTGAGGGCAAGGTCTGACTGGGTTGATCTGGTTCCCCAATATATTCTGGTACCCAGCATCACATCTAGGACATGATAGGTGCTTGACATAAATGTATTAAATAAGATAATGAATGTTTCATCGAATAGTTGTGGAATTTTAGGTAAATAACAGTCTCTGAAGGAGCTTTGGTTCCCTCAGCTCTAAAATGTGGAGGTTAGATTAGACTGGTGGTTTTCCTACTTACTGGCTTACCCTCACCTCCGCCCCCATCCTGGGTCATCACTTCTATCCCTGCTGTAACTACCAGTAAACCAGTTGTCGTTGAATCAATTCCAACTTACAGTGACTACATGTGTGTCAGAGTAGAACTGTGTTCCACAGGGTTTTCAAGAGCTGATTTTTCTGAAGTAAATCACTAGGACTGTCTTCTGAGGCACCTCTGGGTGGACTGAAACTGTCAACCTTTCAGTTAGCAACCTACTGTGTTCACTTCCTACAACAGCTGTCTTTTCTCCAAACTGTCTCATAACTGTTACACTTATTTTAAGCTTTTTGTTGAAAAATACACAAGTCATAATTGTACAGCCTGAAGAATTTTCACCAACTGAAGCCAACCTCATCTTGCCCCATTTCAGTCAATATCCCCCTGCCAACCCAAGGTAGTCACTCTCCAGAACTCCAACACGATAGATTGGTTTGCCTTGTTTTGTATTTTACATAAATGGGATCACACAGTATGTACTCTTGTATCTGGCTTCTTTTGCCCAATATTATGTTTGGACAATTCATCCAAATTGTTGTGTACAGTTGTCGATTTCCTCCCGGGTCTAAAATTCTACTGATGTTAACTACTAACTCAATATAGACGAAAAAATACTTTAAATATTTCCCAAGGCAATATAATTGGTCACACTAATAAGAAACAGAACCATAAGCATGCAGAGTCTCAGCAATATCATCTTTGTCTATAAGTATATGTCTTGGTCATCTAGTGCTGCTGTAACAAAAATGCCACAAGTGGATGGCTTTAACAAAGAGAAATTTATTTCTTCACAGTAAAGTAAGCTAAAAGTCCAAATTCAGGGCGTTAGCTCCAGGGGAAGGCTTTCTCTCTTTTTCGGCCTTCTCATTAATCTTCCCCCGGACTAGGAACTTCTCCACACAGGGACCCCAGGTCCAAAGGACATGCTCGGCTCCTTGCACTGCTTTCTTCATGGTATGAGGTACCCCCTCTCTGCCCGCTTCCCTTTCCTTTTATTTCTTGTAAGATAAAGGTGGTGCAGACCACATCCCAGGGAAACTCCCTTTACATTGGATCCGGGATGTGACTTTAGTAAGGGTGTTAGAATCCCACCCTAATCCTCTTTAACATAAAATTACAATCACAAAATGGAGGATGGCCACACAATACTGAGAATCAAGGCCAGCCAAACTGATACACACATTTTTAGAGGGACATAATTCAATCCATGACAGTGTATTAAAAGAGTCTCACATGGATGTGGTTCTATACCGCCTGAATGGTGACTAACTGGAAGCTGGTGATGATTCCAGAATTGTTCTAGTTAAAGGCCCTAATAGTCCGCAGTTTCGATAAGTTGTTCAGTTAGATCCACGGCACATCAACTACGGATAGCCATACATTTTTCTGTAAAACAAGGTGATTTTGAGTGGCCTGCAACTCATCTGCATAAATTTATAATGATCCTCAGGAAAAAAGACCTGGTGATCTACTTCCAGAAAAAAACCCTATGGGTCGCAACAGTCTGATCCCATTGTGCATCGGTTTGCCATGACCTGGGGGCCAACTTGACAGCAGTTAACAACATAGTGAACCTGGCATGTCGTAGATAATTCTGAATATCGAAAAGCCTGATTCCTTCCACAATGTTCACAGCAGGCAAGAAAAAGCTACCTGACATTTTAAAAGGGGTTAAAAAAAAAAACAAAAAAAACAGTATCAACAGAAAATCCTCCAAGACCCCCTTTGTTAATGGGGAACTGTTTTCCCATTCCTACCATAAAACTATGAAATACGGTTTCTATTGAAGATTTATGATACCACAGAACCATACCAAGAGGTCATCATCATTGACAAACCACTCCTTCTGGGCAAGACTATCATCTGGTCTTCTGGTATACAACTGACATGCTGTATACAAACTCTTTCAGCTGGGGTTAGAGTTGGCCACGTTTGCTAAGCAGCCAGCCTTCCCCAATGAGGTCAGCACAAACATCCCAGTTACAGCTGGGTTCATACACAGACAGAAGATTTTGCATGTTGCTCATTAGTGCTCTTTGTTCAGGCCTGTCTAGGTTTAAATGACATTCAATGCGAAACAAAAAAAGCTGCTCACTGGCTATGCTAAGTACACAAACACTACAGAAGAAATAACATGTCTTTAATCAGTTCAGATTCTTAATTATCCTTTGTAATCAAATAAGCACATTTATTAATGGGGGGTGAAGAGAAGAAGACATCAAATGAAGGAGAGAAGATACCACAAAGCAGAATTTAGACAGAGTAAAAAAGTACAAAGGAAGGTAATACTTTCATATCCAAGAGAACACAAAATGAAATATGCTAAATCAATAGAAAGATGTTGGAAGTGTAGCAGAGATAGGGGAAAATGAGATTTGAGTTACAGTAACTAAAGCGCTCGACTCATGTTCAATGTTTTTAACAATGACATTTAGGACTGAAGACAGTCAAAAGTACTCAACACTCTAAGCAAGAATAAACACTGAATGTCCTATTACATGGTCTTTGATTTTGTGGCTTCTGTTAAGCCTCCTTCTAAAGGAATCCCTTAGTAGCACCCTATCAATTCTCACTTTATCATGAACACCCTGATCTCTTATATCTTCTCTTCATTCCATTTTCCATGTGGGACCCACTTTTTTTGTCAGGTGTTGCTGTTAAATAACCTGGAAGTGGTCTGGAGCCCTGTCTCATGATTCAACCATACCCATTCTGTGATCTTCAGGCTTTGTTGAACACGTAAGCGCAAAAAAACTAAAAGAACACGGTTGTTGCCATAAACCCGGGCAATTAAGTTTGGTCAGAGATGAGCACTAAGTCATAGTCTGAGCTAAAAAACAGAAAAGTGATTTATAAGACATCCCTAGTAATTGACCTTTACTCAAGTAAAACTCTGAAATCCTTGTAAATCCTTTGTAATGCATTATTCTTTGTGCACAAAAAGAATATGCAGACCTAAACTACGATATCTATTTAGTATGCAATGAAATAAAATAATAATATTAAAAAATTATATACTAATTTAAAAGAAAATTTCTATTAGTCGAAGTTTCTGGGAAACTAAATTAAGAAATACAAAGAAATTATCTTCCGTCTTTGAATTCACCATGCATGTCAGTTTGTGGTAGTGTGGTAGCTTCCATGTTGCTATGACTCTGGAAGTTATGCTACAGGTATTTCCAATATCAGCAGGGTCACCTATGGCGGACAGGTTTCAGTGGAGCTTCCCAACTACAACAGACTGGGAACAAAGGCCTGGGAACCCACTTTCAAAAATTGGCCAATGCAAACCTATGGATCATGACAGAACATTGTCCATCTTGCTCGCTTTGGACATATCATCAGCAGAGGTCATGTTTGGTGAAGCAGAGGGTCAGCGAGGACGAGGGAGACTCTGAGTGAGATAAACTGACACAATAGCCCTAACAATGGACTCAAACATGCCGGAGACTGTGAGGATGATGCAGTGACTGCACAACGTTCTGTTCTGTTGTACATAAGGTCGCCATGAGTCAGAGTCAACTGGATGGCAGCTAACAACACTAGCAACCACAATATTTGAAGGGAAATTAAACAATCATCTCTGACATTTCTTTTCTTTGAATATAAAAACAGCAAACTCATTTATCTGTTCACAAGTCTTTTTAGCTGGGATGAACTGCTGAATTCAGATATTATACCATGCTCACCTTATTCTAAATGCAGAAATACGACACGGCCAAGAAAATGCAATCCTTAAAATAAATCTGGGCAAAGCAAACTTTTATTGCAATTAAATGAAATTTTGGGATTCTCTCTACCATTATGTCCTTTTCTAATATTTCCTAACAATAAGAACTTACTGAGTGTCCATCTAATATTAGCAAATTATAATATCCATAGGGAGGAATATAACCCTTTCATTACCAAATTTTTATTAAAAGTATTTTTTTCCCCAATGGCATGTGTTTTCAGTATTGGAATGCATGCTTACTACTTGAGTGTGTTTAAGTTTTTGGTGGGTAACATGGATTTTGAGATATATGATCTAGTAATACAAGCCACCAATAAGGCGAGTGGCACTCTGGCACCACCAATTTGTGGTATGACAATATAACAATAAGAACTAAATAAGAGAAACTATTGCAGGCGCCTTTCCATTAGGTTACATGGGGAACCTCTGGCTTTCCAAATATGATACAGAAAAACCACAACGAACCCAACAGGGCTCCCTAGCTATCACACAGGAAAGCCATAATTATGCTTGCAAGCCTCATCTCACAGAAATAAAGGAAAAAAAGGCAAAAGTTTACAAAACTAACACATCCAGGGAGCATCACCTAATTGAATGCTCAACCTACACAACAATGAAGCTCCAACTTTGGTCTGCTGAGCTTCACACCATTTCAGAAGGGACCCACCCTGACGCTAAATGCATTAGAACTGGAATAACGTACTACCGACGAGGTCCAAAGGCATAAAAAGTGGCTGGTATACTGTTAAACCAATAGTAACTGAAGAGATAATACAGTTTCTCTTTTAAAAGAAAAGTCAGTTGATGGGGAGCACAGGGCTGTGGAAGTCCAGGGGGGTCTTCAGACTGGGCCAGGGAGGGCTGTGATAGGTAGATGAGTGGGAAAAGAGCAGGGAAGAGCCCCATCAACTGCATGAAGGCCCTATGAAGCATCACAGTTTAGGAAATAAGGGGAATATTTATGTGCTAGAGTAGGATGCACAATGAGATAGGACAGCAGAGAAGCGATTAGAAAGACTGAGGTGTGATGGGTCTGTGGAAGTCCTGCCTACCAAGTCCTTGACCTCTCAGGAACACAAACAGTACCACAATGTTTTCTCTAAAGATAGGAAATGATAGTAGGAAAAAAAAATCTTTTCAAGAAATATTTAGTTTCACATATAGGCATGAGTTCTCTTGCTTAAGAACTGTCTCCTTCTTGTTAATAAAGATCTAACACACCACCATTATTTTTTTTTTTAATTAGATTTATGTAAAGGAAAACATTTTAAGTTTTGGACATACTAAATATTGCCGGTAGCAGGCAAATCAGATCTATATTCATTTCGTTGGTTGAAAAGCTAGTCATTGGAAAAATTAACACCTTTTTGATGTGTTATCAATGGTACTCATTAGAATTATATGGGAACTTTTAAAAGACAGTTCATCTCTTTAAAGACTGATTAACTGGTCTGTGGTTGGGGTCTGGGCATCAGTGTTTTTAAAGACTCCTCAGGTGATTTTAATGTATGATCAGAGTTGAGTATCACTGCTAAATAAATTTTCTGAGGAGTAACAAGTAAATAATTTGGGTTTTAAACAGAGGAATCAACTGAGGCACATTGTATTCATAATTGTAGATGACATAATTCAGAAGAGTGGCTTTATTTAGGAGGTTTTCATTATCAGAGAATAATTGTAACAGAAAAGGGCCATTTCACTTTTTTTTTAAATTAATTTTTATTAAGCTTCAAGTGAACATATACCATTCCAATCAGTCTGTCAGATGTAAGTTCACATACATCTTACTCCCTTCTCCCACTTGCTCTCCCCCTATTGAGTCAGCCCCCTCAGTCTCTCGTTTCGTGCCAATTTTGCCGTCTTCCCTCTCTCTCTATCTTCCCTTCCCCCCTCCAGTCAAGAGTTGCCAACACACTCTCCAGTGTCCACCTGATTTAATTAGCTCACTCTTCATCAGCCTCTCTCTCCCCCCTGCTGACCAGTCCTTTTCATGCCTGATGAGTTGTCTTCAGGGATGGTTCCTGTCCTGTGCCATCAGAGGGTCTGGGGAGCACTGCCTCCGGGATTCCTCTGGTCGCAGTCATACCATTAAGTATGGTCTTTTCATGAGAATTTGGGGTCTGTATCCCATTGGTCTCCTGCTCCCTCAGGAGTTGTCTGTTGTGCTCCCTGACAGGGCAGACATCGATTGTGGCCGGGCACCAACTAGTTCTTCTGGTCTCAGGATAATGTAGGTCTCTGGCTCATGTGGCCCTTTCTGTCTCTTGGGTTCTTAGTTGTCGTGTGACCTTGGTGTTCTTCCTTTGCCTTTGCTCCAGGTGGGTTGAGACCAATTGATGTATCTTAGATGGCCGCTTGTTGGCATTTAGGACCCCAGACGCCACATTTCAAAGTGGGATGCAGAATGTTTTCATAATAGAATTATTTTGCCCATTGACTTAGAAGTCCTCTCAAACCATGTTCCCCAGACCCCAGCCCCTGCTCCACTGACCTTTGAAGTTTTCATTTTATCCCGGAAACCTCTTTGCTTTTAGTCCAGTCCAATTAGGCTGACCTTCCTTGTATTGAGTGTTGTCTTTCCCTTCACCCAAAGCAGTTCTTATCTAGTGATTGATCAATAAAAAACCTTCTCCCTCCCTCCCTCCCTCCCCCCTTTGCAACCACAAAAGTATGTGTTCTTCTCTGTTTTTTCTATTTCTCGAGATCTTATAATAGTGGTCTTATACAATATTTGTCCTTTTGCCTCTGACACATTTCGCTCAGCATAATGCCTTCCAGATTCCTCCATGTTATGAAATGTTTCAGAGATTCGTCACTGTTCTTTATCGATGCGTAGTATTCCATTGTGTGAATATACCACAATTTATTTACCCATTCATCCGTTGACGGACATCTTGGTTGCTTCCAGCTTTTTGCTATTGTAAACAGAGCTGCAATAAACATGGGTGTGCATATATCTGTTTGTGTGAAGGCTCTTGTATCTCTATGGTATATTCCGAGGAGTGGGATTTCTGGGTTGTATGGTAGTTCTATTTCTAACTGTTTGAGATAACGCCAGATCGATTTCCAAAGTGGTTGTACCATTTTACAATCCCACCAGCAGTGTATGAGAGTTCCAATCTCTCCGCAGCCTCTCCAACATTTATTATTTTGTTTTTTGGATTAATGCCAGTCTATTTTTTTTTTAGTTGGTGTGAGATGGAATCTCATCATAGTTTTAATTTGCATTTCTCTAATGGCTAATGATTGGGAGCATTTTCTCATGAGTCTGTTGGCTGCCTGAATATCTTCTTTAGTGAAATGTGTGTTCATATCCTTTGCCCACTTCTTGATTGGGTTGTTTGTCTTTTTGTGGTTGAGTTTTGACAGAATCATGTAGATTTTAGAGATCAGGCGCTGGTGTGAGATGTCATAGCTGAATATTCTTTCCCAGTCTGTAGGTGGTCTTTTTACTGTTTTGGTGAAGTCTTTAGATGAGCATAAGTGTTTGATTTTTAGGAGCTCCCAGTTATCCGGTTTCTCTTCGTCATTTTTGGTAATGTTTTGTATTCTGTTTATGCCCTGTATTAGGGCTCCTAGGGTTGTCCCTATTTTTTCTTCCATGATCTTTATCGTTTTAGTGTTTATGTTTAGGTCTTTGATCCACTTGGAGTTAGTTTTTGTGCATGGTGTGAGGTATGGGTCCTGTTTCATTCTTTTGCAAATGGATATCCAGTTATGCCAGCACCATTTGTTAAAAAGACTATCATTTCCCCAGTTGACTAACACTGGTCCTTTGTCAAATATCAGCTGCTCATACATGGATGGATTTATATCTGGGTTCTCAATTCTGTTCCATTGGTCTATGTGCCTGTTGTTGTACCAGTACCAGGCTGTTTTGACTACTGTAGCTGTATAATAGGTTCTGAAATCAGGTAGAGTGAGGCCTCCCACTTTCTTATTCTTTTTCAGTAATGCTTTGCTTATCCGGGGGTTCTTTCCCTTCCATATGAAATTAGTGATTTGTTTCTCTATCCCCTTAAAATATGACATTGGTATTTGGATTGGAAGTGCGTTATATGTATAGATGGCTTTTGGTAGAATAGACATTTTTACTATGTTAAGTCTTCCTATCCATGAGCAGGGTATGTTTTTCCACTTAAGTATGTCCTTTTGAATTTCTTGTAGCAGAGTTTTATAGTTTTCTTTGTATAGGTCTTTTACATCCTTGGTAAGATTTATTCCTAAGTATTTTATCTTCTTGGGGGCTCCTGTGAATGGTATTGATTTGTTTATTTCCTCTTCGGTGTTCTTTTTGTTGATGTAGAGGAATCCAAGTGATTTTTGTATGTTTATTTTATAACCTGAGACTCTTCCAAACTCTTCTATTAGTTTCAGTAGTTTTCTGGAGGATTCCTTAGGGTTTTCCATGTATACGATCATGTCATCTGCAAATAGTGATAGCTTTACTTCCTCCTTGCCAATCTGGATACCCTTTATTTCTTTGTCTAGCCTAATTGCCCTGGCTAGGACTTCAAGTACGATGTCGAATAAGAGCGGTGATAAAGGGCATCCTTGTCTGGTTCCCGTTCTCAGGGGAAATGCTTTCAGGTTCTCTCCATTTAGAGTGATATTGGCTGTTGGCTTTGCATAGATGCCCTTTATTATGTTGAGGAATTTTCCTTCAATTCCTATTTTGGTAAGAGTTTTTATCATAAATGGGTGTTGAACTTTGTCAAATGCCTTTTCTGCATCTATTGATAAGATCATGCGGTTTTTATCTTTTATTTATGTGATGGATTACATTAATGGTTTTTCTGATATTAAACCAGCCTTGCATACCTGGTATAAATCCCACTTGATCAGGGTGAATTATTTTTTTGATGTGTTGTTGGATTCTATTGGCTAGAATTTTGTTGAGGATTTTTGCGTCTATGTTCATGAGGGATATAGGTCTATAATTTTCTTTTTTTGTAATGTCTTTACCTGGTTTTGGTATCAGGGAGATGGTAGCTTCATAGAATGAGTTGGGTACGTTTTTCTTGGCTTTTTTCTTGTGTTATGGAATTGATATTCCTTTTTGTGGTTACCTTATTATTTACCCCTATTTTTCTAAGTAAAAACCTAACTTGTATCGTTCTATATCACCTTATATCACTCTCCATCTGGCAGTTCAATGCCTCCTATATTTAGTCCCTCTTTTTGATTATTGTGATCATTTATCTATTGTTTTCCATGATTCCCTGTTATGTGTATTATTTTGTCTATTTATTTTTTAGAATTAATCTTAATTTGTTTGTTTTTGTGCTTTCCCTATTTGAGTTGTGTTGATATCAGGACGTTCTGTTTTGTGACCTTGTATTGTGCTGGTACCTAATATTATTGGTCATCAGGCCAAACAATCTCCTTTAGCATTTCTTGCAGTCTTGGTTTAGTTTTTGCAAATTCTCTAAACTTGTGTTTATCTGTAAATATCTTAATTTCTCCTTCATATTTCAGAGAGAGTTTTGCTGGATATATGATCCTTGGTTGGCAGTTTTTCTCCTTCAGTGCTCTGTATACATCGTCCCATTCCCTTCTTGCCTGCATGGTTTCTGCTGAGTAGTCTGAACTTATTCTTATTGATTCTCCCTTGAAGGAAACCTTTCTTTTCTCCCTGGCTGCTTTCAAAATTTTCTGTTTGTCTTTGGTTTTGGCAAGTTTGATGATAATATGTCTTGGTGTTTTTCTTTTTGGATCAATCTTAAATGGGGTTCGATGAGCATCTTGGATAGATATCCTTTCGTCTTTCATGATGTCAGGGAAGTTTTGTGTCAGGAGTTCTTCAACTATTTTCTCTGTGTTTTCTGACCCCCCTTCCTGTTCTGGGACTCCAATCACTTGCAAGTTATCCTTCTTGATAGAGTCCCACATGATTCTTAGGGTTTCTTCATTTTTTTTAATTCTTTTATCTGATTTTTTTTCAGCTATGTTGGTGTTGATTCCCTGGTCCTCCAGAAGTCCCAGTCTACATTCTAATTGCTCGAGTCTGCTCCTCTGACTTTCTATTGTGTTGTCTAATTCTGTAATTTTATTGTTAATCTTTTGGATTTCTACATGCTGTCTCTCTATGGATTCTTGCAACTTATTAATTTTTCCACTATGTTCTTGAATAATCTTTTTGAGTTCTTCAACAGTTTTATCAGTGTGTTCCTTGGCTTTTTCTGCAGTTAGCCTAATTTCATTTGTGATGTCTTTAAGCATTCTGTAAATTAGTTTTTTATATTCTGTATCTGATAATTCCAGGATTGTATCTTCATTTGGGAAAGATTTTGATTCTTTTGTTTGGGGGGGTTGGAGAGGTTGTCATGGTCTGTTTCTTTATGTGGTTTGATATGGACTGCTGTCTCCGAGCCATCACTGGGAAACTAGTTTTTCCAGGTAATCAGCTAAAAAAAAAAAATGCAGTCAGATCCCTATCTGAATTCTCCCTCTGGCTCAGGGTATTCGGATGTTAATGGAGCCGCCTGGTACGCTGGCTCCTGGTTCTGAAAACGATGGCTGTCTGCCCATATTTGTTCGTTCTCCGTCTCTGTGTTTGTTGTTCAGAGTTCGTAGATTGTTATGTATGTGATCGATTCACTTGTTTTTCCGAGTCTTTGTTGCACGAGGGATCCGCGGTAGCGTCCACCTAGTCCGCCATCTTGGCCCTGCCACTTCACTTTTTCATAGAAATAGTGAAAAAAAAAATCACACTAGGGTATTACCTTAAATAACAACAACAACAACAAAAAATCCATTGCCACTGAGTTGATTCCAGCTCATAGCAACCCTACAGGACAGAGTAGAACTGCCCCATAGGGTTTCCAAGGAGCACCTGGTGGATTTGAACTGCTGACCTTTCAGTTAGCTGCTGTGGCTCTTAACCACTATGCCATCAGGGTTTCCTGACCTTAAATAAGTTCAGTGAAAATTATACCATGAGGAATGCAGTTCAAGCTATATTTGCAACTATGGATTGGAATAAAGGCTGAATCAAGTGTTGATTTGGGGGGAACTTTTTTCCCTAATAAAATTATATAACCATTCAGCCTAAAATAAAGCTATTATTGCATAAATACTCAAAAACTTCATCAATTTTCCCAAGAGCCTCTCTTTGATCCTGAAACATCTACTTGTATCATGGCCCATGTTTGTTTTCTGAACTTAAATCATTCACAGGTCTAATTCCTCCAGATGCTCATTTATCAATGGATTTATATGTGATTCAGGCAGGTTTTCAACAATTTCATTGAATTATGAATTCACACAATCTATTTCCTCTGTTACATGGATTCTAAGTGTACTACATTTTTAGCATTATATATTTTTTGCATTAGATTGTTATAAACTGATGTTACAATAATCATTACAATGATTATAATAATAAGCCTGAAACTGATGTTAACAGAAATATTTACTTGATGTGGTATTAGAAGATTACTTTCATAAGCAGTCATTTCATCAGTGAATATGTCGTTCTTACGACAGCTCGCCCTGTAACTGACCTGTGGACACGCAGACGATGAGGGCTCTCCTTACCACGCCCCTTCTTCAGGAACTCCAAAGTAATAAACAAAAGTAATTGCCTAAATCATACTGTTCCAGAAAGTGAAAGCTGGGCTTATATATATTTTTTCCTTTAAGGAGCAAATAAAAAGGAATAAACTTTATAAATAGTTGTTTCTATATTTTATATTCATTTAAGCAATACATAAAATACATTGAAATTTAAAAATTTTCAAGTTATACTTCAAGTGTTAAAATATTTCAAATGAAAGACAAATGTCCCTAGAAAATCTGAAATAAGGAGGGTAATCCTAGAAATTTGAGAAAATTTTTTAATATAATCAATATTCTGTAGCATTTTTTATACACTGAAAACCACTATTTAATAGGTAAAAACAAAATATATCTTAATTTGCTTATAGCATATGCTTGGTAATTTCAGAGATTCAAAGGCCTAGAAAAATGGGAAATAGGAATTTCATTTTTGATTCTTTTTTTAATCAAAAAAGTCACCAGAGGAAAAATCAGGATGAATGTTTCTGAAACTAAACTTTGCCCTTGCTCAAAGAACTTCGCAGCTCTATTTTAGACGCTACTCTCCCCGCCCCCCCGCAAAAAACACGTAAGCTACTTCTTTGTTCTACAATACCCTATAATTAAGACACACACACACAGAACTGCCAGAATAAAGTCTCATTCTGTTAAGGTGTTACACTGAATGTATATTTTAATTAGAGATGTAAAGCATTTCTAGAAATTGAGAACTGAATCAGAAGGGAGGAAAAAAATTAGTATTTAAAATTTTTTTTTCAGATTGATGCTATCTACACATGTGTGGAAGTGTCAACAACTTTTTTCACATTATCTGGAAAAGCAGACACCTTCTTAAGTGGATGTTTATGATTTTAGCATGCCCTGCACGTGTGTGACTGTGCACATGTGCACATGCACACACTTTATCTTTCTTTCTCACACACACACATACACACATACACACTATCAACAGAAAAAAGAAATCATTCCCTAAAGCACTCCTACAACCAGTCAAAGAAAGCAGAGCCAGTAAACAGATGTTCTTTGCAGTAAAGATGCCATGATTGCCACTTCATCCCAGCAAGCTTTGAAAAGCATTTCTCACACAAACCTTCCAGAAAGCTGTAACATATTATGGATGACAAAATCCATACTCTATCTTTCCAAATAATTTGTGGATAAAATGAAGAAAAGTAAATAACGCTAGCTTCTTGAAGATGCCACTGAGCACACACTTCTTTGCGCCAGCGGCATTAAAACGTAGGTTATCTCTAATGATAAAAATTAGCTTACTCACATCTGGGAATGATTCCTGGAAAGCTTGCCTTAAATCCTGTTCTAATTATTTGGTAATACAGCTAATGTGATTGGGAATAAAAAGCCTAAACAATCCATTGAGAACCGCTTTCATTATATGCAGAATTATATCTACACCACTAAAAAAAAAAAAAAAAAAATCATTAGCGTGTCTTTAAAACGTCACAGTTCAAATATCTCAGTAGCCAACAGTCAATAAAATTGTTGCTTTTTGTGCAGCTACTAAAAGGTTTTAAAACTGACTTCTCAGTTTTCTATTACTGTAGCCTGGACACGTCAAAAGACTTGCAAATAGATGATTTCAACTCTACTTTCATTTACCCAAATTCCAATTAAGTCATTAGAAAAGAACGTGAGGGCCCCATTATTTAATGACTAGGAGGAAGTATATATTGTCTTACTGATTCAGCTAAGAGATTATCTCTAAAGATTTTACATCTCTAAAATTCTATCAGTCCACGAATCTATTCTTTCTGCAAGATAGGATTTAGTTAAATTTATTGGGTCAAACTGCCTTTTATTTGAATGAACAGAAAAGAAGTTTTATTCTTACTTTGGAGGTATAAACTAGCTACTTGAGACAAGCTCCATTCCCTCATCTCTAACGCTGGAATCCTACCTTTAAATGCATTTAGTGATGTCAATGTACTTAGAAAAAACAAAGCTAATAAAACAAATCATGGGATGACGAAATATATTTTTGAGTTAAAAAATCTCAGAAAGGATGATTCTCAAGAAGAACAAAAATGCTACTAGTCAAGTCAATGCCAAGCAGTGTATGCCATTCTATTGGATCTCCAAAAGCCACAGGAGCATGATTTCCTTGAATCTCTAACACATCCAGGAAGATTTGTGGCCATGGGCTTCATTGGACCATCTCAAGAAAGGAAACCATTAGAGGGCACGCTTCCCTCATGGGAAGGGCCAGATCATGTTCATCTTTGTATCCCCCTTATCACCTAGCTTGATGTTTTGCACTGAATGGAAGCTTAATATGTCTATTGATTGAACAAATTACTAAAGTATTCTGTTTTTAAGCAGAATTTCAGGGAATGGCAGCCCTCTACTCTTTCCTCTCTGTTTCCTGGCATCTGCAGGCGATAAACAATGTTAGAATCAAGGACGGATAAGATTCAGTCAATTATACCATAAATGGAGCATGGAAAGAACACTGGACAGAGATGGGAGCTAGGTCTCAGGCAAGGATCTATCATTAAAGCACTGTGTCAGACTGAGTGAGTCAACTCCTTTCCAAGCCACAGTAAATAAAAGGAATGGGATAGAATATTCACTTTGGTTCCTTCCAGTTCTGTAACTATAGTAAACAGGTGACCAATCCACTTCGCTAAGGCTGCCCTGAACCCTTCAAGACTTACATATACCTCAGGAAGTTGGCATGGAGCAAAGAAAAAGAAAACACATATTCTTACTAATGATACTGATCCAATGTTTACCAGTAAGAAACATTAGATTCTTTGAAAAAGCTACGTAGACATTCTAACTAAGAAACACATGAGGGCACTCTAATTGACCAACAGTAATAAATTTGATATTAATGTTTTTTGAAAAATAAGTTGCCCCTTGACAATAAGTGTGAATTCTGGCATCTACCCAAGGTCAGGTTGGTCATTTCTGTCATATAAAGTTTCGGTGGCATTCAGTAAGTAGCCCAAGTAGGCTGCATTCTTCACCCTACCAGGGCACTTGTCCATAATTTTTCAAAAGCAAAACACATTTCGTGGAATGTGTATCTTTACTATTTGCTAAGCTTATAGCATTTTAGCCCATCCACTTCTGAGTTTTATAACTAAGCCAAGGATTTTGTGTTCCATCTTTATGATGAAACGCAGATTTCCTATAAAAGACAACCATTTCATTTCAAAAGATTGAGTGGATGTTACTTAAAATTACTTGCAGTTGGTTAAATGTTGTTGTTGTTAGCTGCCATCAAATTGGACCTGACTCATGCCAACCCCATGCCTAACAGAATGAAATGGTGCCTGGTCCTGTGCCAAAAGTCCAAAACAAGAAAATGTTTTGAGACTATAGAATAAAAATTTCAAACTCTGAATGGATAAGTTCTTACTTGCTTTAAATCCCAAACTCTCAGTTCTGAAACTACAAAACAAGCATTCAGAGGAATATTGGCCTCGTCTTCCATTGTCCTCCAATAAACCATCTAATGAAAGGCCTTTGCTTGTTGGTACATTTTCAACGATTGATTGTACACGAAATGTTGGTATTTTTCTACTGTCTTCTCACTTCATGCATCATCTAGACCTTCTCTCCTCATTTCCTTACAGCTCAGAGTTTTCTCTTCTCTGAAGCCACTGTTCGCTTGACATGAAAAATAGACTCTCATAAAACTAATTTCATCAAAGGAGGGAAAAACATGAATCTCTATTATGGAGTAATTATTTATAACACCATTAGGTAGAATTCTCATACTTGAAACTGTGCTTCTTCAATAAAAATTCTCCCAACAACTTATTTTCAGCTATATTTGTGATCCTTAATATACTTATCCTTTATCTGTTTACAGCAACTGTCTCTAAATAATTGATTTATATAGTCAGCAACTATGCATGGATTGTAAATTATGTGCCATGGATTGATCTATGTCCTGGGGTTATAGTACTGATTAACGGATTTCCTACTCTCATGTAGCTTACATTTTAGAGGAGGAAGAAAACAATAAACAATCAAATATATAATTTCAGGTGGAGATAAGGGATGGGAAGACAGAGCATAGTAAGGGTGATAGTCACAGGGCTGTTCTATGTTTTTAATAGAATAGTCACGGAAGGCCTGGTAAGATGACAGTTGGAAAGTCACCTGAAAGAAGGGAGGGGTTCAGTAATGATATATAAGGATATCTGTGAGAACGTGCACTCCAGGCAAAGGCAACAGCAAGCGCAAAGGCACTGAGGCAGGATTCTACTTGGTGTGTTCAAAGAACAGAGTCAGGAGCAATGTCTGGTTAAGTCCCTTCTCGGCTCTCTCTTTCCCAACTGCAGATGGCATCAGAGTACATTCTCTCCACTCTGCTTCCAGAGCCACCTGGTGGTACTCTGGTTCCTTCTGGGCTCTTATCTCTCCAGTCGATGGGGTTTGGATTAGATTCTGCTGCACAACTACTTCCCATGCCAGACCAACTCTCCTGATGTGAGGAACATGGACCCACAATTTAATAAAAGGAAGCCTATCTTGGCCTTACATTTAGCCACATTCTCCACTTCTACTTAACCATCAACAGAGCTGATATTTAGATCCCTCCCAGACTGTAGCTTCTCATTCAGGTAAGAACCACAGAGCAATGGTTCTCAACCTGGGATGATTTTGCTTCCCTGGGGACATCTGGCAATGCATGGAGACATTTTTGATTGTTACAATTTGGGGGAGGTTGCTACTGGCATCTAGTGGGTAGGAGCCAGGGATGCTGCTAAACATTCTATAATATACAGGGCAGCCCTTCTTCCCCTCCAAACAAAGACTTATTCAGCTGGAAATATTAGTAGCACCGAGGTTGAGAACCCCTGCCACAGATTTTTGGAGCATAACTGACCTCTCAAAAAAAACCCTTAATACCTACCTAAGAACGAAACAGGAACAACAGAGTATCATTCTGTAAAAGTATCCATGCAGAACATGGATGAGTTATTTACAAAACACTCTTACAGATTCATTAAAGCAAGACAAAATCACTAATAGTTCACTGCTTCACTTTAAATAACTGCTTACCTTTAAAAGTCATACTGCTGGTTTTTTTTTAAGTATCCCGTAATTAAAAATGTCACTAATTTCAATACGGTCCCCACACAGTTCAAATTATTGAAATTTTTCTTAAGTGTTCCTACTGAAATGAAGGATTTCAGACAGATATTAGAAGGAAAGCGAGGTGAAGGCGGGAGGCATGAGAAAACTACCTGACAGCAAGAGTTTACCTCCATAAGCAAATATTTAACTATCTACAACAAAGTGGTAGGCAGAAAATAGCAATTGGTTGATTTAGTTTAAGAGCTATGCATGCAAGTTAAGTTTCAACATTAAAATGTTCGGTTTTTAACTGTCATTGGAATATCTGGTTGTTACAAAGGACTTCTACAATCTTAACTCGTGAACGTATTTGCTAAAACTATTTTAACATGCCATCTGTCATGGCTTCTCTTCCAATATAAATGTAATTGCAAGTTTAAGATGAAAGGGAGAAACAGATATTTTATTTTTCTTACTTAAGGCGAATATGGAGATAGGGTTTCACATACCAATTGTAAATACTCCTTATAAACTGTCTCTAAGATAACAACAACATGTAACATTCTCCCACTGGAAAAAGAGCAATGTCTGCTTATAACAGTGTCACAGGAAAGCAATCAACAGAATTAGGAAGCTAACATCGTGGAATGCATTGTACATACTGGTGAGTAAAAAAGACAGCTGGGAGGACCCAAGGTTGTTAAGGGCATGTGCTTTGGGGCCAAGTTTGAGTCCTTTTACTACCACTTAGCTGAACCATGGGCAAGTTCCTTAACCTCTCTATAAGTCCTCGTTTCTTCATCTATAAATTGGGGTTAATGGTCATCAAACTTCCCTGAAGGTTTGTTATAAGGATTAAAGGAGATAACGTCTGAAGGCACTTGCACTTCACCCAGCACTGTGTAAGGATTCAATGACTGACAGCTATTAGCAATTATGATTAGCCGCATGTGATCTGAAATGATGCCGTATTTTATTTCATATCCACACATTAGCATCCAAATCCATCTCCAGTGATCTCAATCACAGTCAAGAGACACCAGATCTTTGGTTGCAGGAGGCCCCTGGAAGCCTCCAATTGTCATCCCTGTGGACATTACCAGCATACCTGTGCACCGACAGCAGTGACTCCCAACAGGAATGGAACAAAGCAGTTTCTGCTTCTACTCTTGCATCCCTTTAACCACCCAGCCCAGTCTTCCAGTCTCTATCATTTGATGTAAGTACTTAGGTAACAAGACAACAGTGGATGCTCCATGGAGGGGAAGAGTAGAAGAGGAAGAATAGAAAAGCCAAACAATAGGAACTTTGAGTGCATTGATAGTGTTGTAAGTTGTTGTTAGGGCCACAGAGTTGGTTCTGACTCTCACAGCGACTCTGTGTACAACAGAACAAAACACTGCCTGGTCCTGAGCCATCTTCACAATCATTGCTGTGCTTAAGTTTACTGTTGCAGACACTGTGTCAATCCATCTCACTGAGGGTCTTCCTCTTTTCTGCTGAGCCTCTTACTTTATCAAGCATGATGTCCTTCTCCAGGGACTGGTCACCCCTGATAACATGTCCAAAGTACATGGGACAAAGTCTCACCATCCTTGCTTCTAAGAAGCATTCTAGCTGTACTTCTTCCAAGACAGATTTGTTCATTTTTCTGGCAGTATATTCAATATTCTTTGCCAATACCACAATCCAAAAGCATCAATTCTTCTTCGGTCTTCCTTATTCATTGCCTAGCTTTCACATGCATATGAGGCGATTGAAAATATCATGGCTGGAGTCAGGTACACCTTAGTCTTCAAAGTGACATCTTTGTTTTTAAACACTTTAAAGAGATCTTTTGCAGCAGACTTGCCCAACGCAATATACATCATTTGATTTCCTGACTGCTGCTTCCATGAACATTAACTGTGGATCCAAGTAAAATGCAATCCTTGACAACTTCAACCTTTTCTCCATTTATCATGATGTTGCTTATTGGTCCAGTTGTGAGGATTTTTGTTTTATGTTAAAGTGTAATCCATCTTGAAGGCTGTAGCCTTTGATCTTCATGACTAAGTGCATCAAGTCCTCTTCACTCTCAGCAAACAAAGTTGTGTCATCTGCATATCCCCAAGCAAGTCTTCCTCCAATTCTGATGCTCTGTTCTTCATACAGTCCAGTTTTTAATATTATTTGCTCAGCATACAGATTGAGTAAGTATGGTGAAAGGATACAATCCTGAAACACACCTTTCCTGATTTTAAACCATTGTTCTGTTTGAACAACTGCCTCTTGGTCTATGCATAAGTTCTGCATGAGCACAATTAAGTATTCTGGAATTCCCATTCTATGCTGTGTTATCCATAATTTCTTATGATCCACACAAGTCAAATGCCTTTACATAGTCGGTAAAACACAGGTAAACATCTTTCTGGTATTCTCTGCTTGCAGCAAGATCCATCTGACATCAGCAGTGATATCCCTCATTCCATGTCCACTTCTGAATACGGCTTGAATTTCTGGCAGTTCGTGTCGATGTACTGCTACAACTGTTTTTGAATTATCTGCAGCATAATTTTACTTTCATGTGATCGTAATGATATTGTTTGATAACTTCCACATTCTGTTGGATCACCTTTTCTTTAGAATGAGCACAGATATGGATCTCTTCCAGTCGGTTGGCTAGGCAGCTGTCTTCCAAGTTTCTTGGCATAGATGAGTGAGCACTACCAGCGTTGCATCTGTTGAAGCATCTCAACTGGTCACTTCCTGTAGCCTTGTTTTCCACCAATGCCTTCAGTGCAACTTGGACTTTTTCCTTCAGTACCATCAGTTCTTGATCATATGCTACTCCTGAAATGATTGAATGTTGGCCAATTCTTTTCGGTACAGTAACTCTGTGTATTCTTTCCATCTTCTTTTGAGGCATCCTGTGTTGTTCGGTATCTTGCCCATAGAATCCTTCAATATTGCCACTTGAGGCCTAAATTTTTCTTCAGCTCTTTCAGCTTGAGAAATGCCAAGTGTGTTCTTCCCGTGTTGATAATACCAATTTAAAAATTTCTGTTGTCTGGCAATCAAAATAGTCTGATTAATGTGAGAACACACAGCCTATGGGCAAACATAGCTAAATCCAAATCATTCCATGCACCCTCCTACTTGAGAGAATTAGTCCTAGTCTCCTAGAAAGTGAAATGGTTTGAAGACAAAGAACATATTTCATTTAAGTTTGCTAGAGAAACTGCCTTAAGGTTTATTTTATATCCTTTTACCTTCTGATCATACGCTGTAAGTAAGAGGTGAATTTATAAGGGACAAAGGATTTTGGAAACAGCTAAATTCAGGATACTGTGTTGCTTATTTAAGTGCTGGCTACTCCCACCACACCCCAATTATCTCCTCCTATCCAGCAACTCCAAGATATTAGGGGTGGATTTCACAGGGCTGGAGCATGTCCAAAGACCATGGATTTTCCTACAGAACTCTGAGAGACAAAGGCTCCCACTGCTCTTTAAAGGTCAAGGAGGTACTGGAGGGGTCATGGTTTTAAACAGTGACAGAGGCACAGATATTCCTATCATTTTCCAAATAAAAGTAGCACTGCACTTGTGTGAATCTGGGCAGGCTTCATTGAAAACCTGGGACAGGGTTATTTTCCAAGGGATTAAATTGAGTCTTTAAATGGTTTGCCTTCTTAATACACTAAACAGCTGACAGGTTTACCAAACTGGGAAATGTATTGTTTCCTTTGGAAAAGGAGCATAAAAAGGCACAAAATGCACACAGCTATGAATAATGTCAATTTTTATATTTCAGACTATGCATTTCTGATTTTTATGTATTAGCTAGAAAATACTGATGACCAAAGTCGTCAATTCATTTAACTGACCACAGTGCATTACCCTGACAACTGAAAACAAGGTAAGTTTTAAAACCTTCGCCAAGGCCAGGGAATTGAGACTGCTTAACCTGTGAGCTCTGTATACTTCTCTTTCAACACTTTAAAAACGTACCCTGTCAATTTTAAGAGAGACAAGGTGCTGATTATCCTCATTGGTTCTCCAAGACATAAAGTAGAAATTTCTGGCACTAGAGATTCTAATTCTAAATATGTCCTTCCTTATGGAAAAGCAGGCTCTTGGGGCTGAAATAAAGTGAGCGGTGAGGTGCCAGAAATGCATTAAAAAACATCTTCTTCTCTCTTAGTCTATGACCACTTGATTCAATTTATAAATGCTTAATCCCTATTTAAGCTTAAATTTTAAGGTACTAAAGCTAATTTATGAAAGCTCTCATGTCAGCAGCCTGATAATCAGCTTAATAAACAGGTATTACCATCAGCAAGTGCCTAATAATTCTGTCTAGACACCGGTGACAAGATGCTAAATTTTAAAATTTCCATGGAATTGTTGTAGGACTATGTGTTTCTTCCACATATTTAAATATAAATGTTCACATGTTTTAACAAAGGGGGTTATGGAAATGATTGCTTCTATTTGTAGAATAAAATCATAGGAAATATTGAGCATACTGTGCACAGGTGGCAATGCAGACCACTTGAGGGCCTATCAACTTTCTAAATTATCTGTAAGGCTGCTGAAAATATTTTGGAAAACATCCATTTCCCTCTAGATGTCAAGTTCTCATTGGTCCTTTACCTGGAAATTTTTAATATTGATGAAGGAAAGAAACTGAAGCTTTCCTGATGAGGAAAGGGAGAAATCTGTGTTGGAAGACACTGGAATGTTTTGCCACTCCCCTCTGCTTATTTCCATTCCTAGCTACCACTTAATAACTTTTACAAGTAACTTAGAATAAGTTATGTGCATTAGACAAATCTGGAGAAGAAGATCTCTTTAAATTGTTCAAAGGCAAAGAAGTCACTTTAAGGACTAAGGCGCACCTGACCCAAGCCATGGTGTTTTCAATCGCCTCATATGCATGTGAAAGCTGGACAATGAATAAGGAAGACCAAAGAAGAATTGATGCCTTTGAATTATGGTGTTGGCAAAGAATACTGACTATACCATGGACTGCCAGAAGAATGAACAAATCTCTCTTGGAAGTAGTACAGCCAGAATACTCCTTAGAAGAGAGGATGGAGAGACTTCATCTCATGTACTTTGAACATGTCATCAGGAGCGACTAGTCCCTGGAGAAGGATATCACGCATGGTAAAGTAGAGGGTGAGTGAAAAAGCGGAAGATGCTCCATGAGATGGATTGACATAGTGGCTGCAACAATGGGCTCAAGCATAGCAAGGATTGATTGTAAGACTGGCTCAGGACCAGGCAGCGTTTCGTTCTGTTGTACACAGGGTTGCTATGAGTTGGAACTGACTCCGCAGCACCTAACAACAACTTAGGATCAATGAGGGGAAAAAATATGATGGCTCTCTGTATTAACACATACAGACAGGGAACAGTATTAAGGAGCACTATTTACATTTGGCTTCTCAGTATTTAAAATAATTCAACTGCATCTTGACCCCTCTTCATCTCTCACATGTACAAGAAGTACAGCAGAATTCCCATGTTCTCCACTGAACAACCAAAATGAAACTCAACATATGGAAAAAATACCTCAGGTGCAACAGGGAAAAAGAATCTCCCCACAATTTCTAGTTCTTAGTGGGTTTCGTACAGTGTCTCTTTCTTTTTCTAAACTGCTTGTAAGGGCAATTTATGAGCTCCTGATTACTATAACATATTGTGCTCTTAAAAAAAAAAAAGGTAATAGTAGCTTGGCTTCTTGTTGGCATTACATTTTTATAGATTATTATATTGTCTGCAAGCTGAGTTGAGTCTGAAATTAATGTAATTAACCCCCTGCTCAGCTATACTTATCTATTTTCCATTCTTATTCATCTTTTCCTTCTGCCCCTGAAGACAGACTTGGAAAGGAAGGAAACCTGTGTTCAGTGGTCTAACACTCATTGTTAGTTCCCAGACTTCTGTTCTAGAAGCCAGTGTCAGTCGGATGTGAAAACAACTTGAGAAATCACAAGAGACCCTTCACAGCCGACCAGCCTGTGTTCCATAAATAGTACTTACATTTTCTGTTAAAAATGTTATAAAAACATATCAAGGATATCAGTCAGACAAATGATCAGATAAAAACTGACCACAAAGGCTTGAATCATGACAGGAAATGTCATACAGAGGTATCAATGGGAAAAAGGAAATTTAGTATCCAGTTTTAGACCAATCAATAATAAAGACTATCCCAAATGAACAGGATTCCAAGTGCACTTTTCTCTCTTTTTTTTTTTAAACAGTACATACACTTGACTTAAACTAGAAAACTGGAGGATCACTGCATTTTTCACACTTGAAGAAGAAAATGTAAAACTATCCAAAATTGTTTTTGATTTTATTTTGAGGATTCTGTTAAGGCAGTTTTCTACTCAAACTCCACTGGCATCATATGTATGTAAAACAGAAGATAGCCCAGGACCCTAGTCTCCCCCTGACTTAGTTGGAAGTGTGAAAAGTGGAGGTGTTCAGGCCACATGTAGCCCACATAAAGGTTTGATCTGGTACACAGAGTGTTCTAAAAATCAGAAAATTTCACATAAACATCCATATTTTCGTTTTCTCTTGAAAATCAGAAAATGTAGAGAAAATGACCCTGTGTCCCCCAGTGATAACAAATGCAGCTGCCTCCTTTACCAATGTGTTGATGGGTCCTGTGGACACCAAAAATAGATGGAAGGTAGGCGAGATGACTCTAAAACTATGCTAAATCAGCCACTGCTCAAGCCCCTTTAACCTCAGAACCACCACCATGTATTCTGAATAAAGTCCCTCTTGACCAGGACTACACCCTTCAGTTCGCCAGTCTCCACCACTTCTCACTATATGTAATACCGAAGTTCCCATCCTAGAACCTAAGTACCTTCCTGGCTGCTGTGCGCATATGACTTTGGGATCCCTGACCTAAAAGCAGAAAAGCAGAGGTGTATCTAAATCCTACTACAAAGTCTTATGTTTAGCCTAAGCCCATAAAGAGTTTGTAGGAAATGAACATTCCCTTGGAGACTTGGGCCAAATAGACTCAAATGATACACAAAATTCCTCCAAATACTACTGGGATCTAAATTACAACAAAACCTGCACGTCTTCATTAAGCCACTGTACATTACATATGAATCCTCAAGATATTATATCAGTACTTGATTTCTGACTTCACTGTAGGAAAAAAAAAAAAAGCGAGAGAGAACACTCAAAGGCATCCTTAATTTGGTTTCCATTCACAAATCTTTATAAATTGTCAATGTCAGCATAACCTAACATACGCACGTGTAGATTTAAAATAGTATTATTATAGTTTTCTGACCATATTAATACCCAGAGCAGTGGAAAAATAACAAATTCTTAGTCGATCTTGATTATAGCAATAGCAGATAGTCTAGTTTATAAATGTTTAAATTAATAAACTGACAAATTACAAATGTGTATTTTTAAGTTTACTGACTTGTACTTGTTAATAAACACACAGGCATACATACATGTTTATAATGTATTAATATTCCTATTATGTATATGTACCTATATTCCTCCTTCTGCATTTCAAAAAGCACACCAAAGCTATATACTGTCATCTGTTTTTAATACTAAAGTCCCAAATAATTTATAATACAGAGTTATACAATATATATGGGGCACTTCATCAATCATGCAGAAATGTCTGTTCCATCCAACTATTCTCGAAATCCTCCATTAAATTAAGTTTTGAGCTGAAACCAAAGACATATGAATAAAGCAATGATTGCTTGGAACCCTGAGAAAAGATATAAAATACCTCAGATTGAGATTATTTGTTACTTATTTCATAATATCAAAGAATATAAGTGACTGAAATATAGTGTACTCCATATCACAATGACTCTTCTTATTCCTTCTTTCTACTATAGAAGATAAAACATATTAGATGAAAATCTGGCAAATGTCCTTAAAATCCTCCTGAATTGTCTAACACAAGCAGCACTCTATTAACATAAGAAGAGAAACAAGAGAAACTTGGCTGCTTTAAATGTGATGTCAAAAAGAAACCAGAGGAAGCAGGCTGTCACAGAGCAATAGAAGTGTTGTATCACTTGTAATATGATTCAACCGTGGGCATCAGTCAACCGTGGTCTCTCAGAAAAAGAGACACCTAGGTTCAGGCATTCTAATCAGATGAGAAGCCCTTAGGAGGTTATTTTAATTTAAATGAGGCTTAAATTCATTTCTAAAGTCTCATACTTAAGAATAAAGTCCATGTACTTATATTTTTCCTAATGGCCACTCAAATGATTTCTTTCTACTGGTTCCAGAATCTCCTCGTAATAAATAATACGATTATAATGTAGGATCATTTAAAGGTCAATTGTTTCTGTACTTATAATTTACGTGTATATATACATATTTTTCTTTTCCCATGTTAATCCTATTGGAGGGGGATTTAAGCAAGAGATCTGGAATCAGTAGACCCAGGTTCAAATGACTCCTGCCGCATTTCAGCACTGTGGATTTCTTTTACTTGCTAATTCATCTGCTAAATGGGAAGCCATGCAAGGCAGAAGGGACCCAGAACAGCCTCGTTTTCATAGGCTGCTGGATCATTGTCATCGCGCTACCATTCTGCTAAAGCTAGAATAAAAACTTCCTTTTCTATCTACTGGGGTTGTGGCAAGGGTCAAATGAGATGAACTCTAACCAAAGTCTAAAACAATGACTTGGCTGCTAGTGTTACGGTCTCATTATTATGGGAGTTAAAACTGAGTTTAAATAGCAAATTCCTAACGTTTATGAGGACAAGAAGCCAGAAAAGTGAATAAGGTTAAAATTGGGGTAGAAAGTTATCTACTGAATCAGAAGATCTCTGGCTGAGGTGTAAGAACAAAAACTAAAATACTGCAGTACAGGGGCTAGAAAAAGGGTTTTGATTTGGGGAGATGTGGTTTAGGGTCATGACTGTATCAATAACTAGCTGTGTGATCTTGGACAAGTTACTTAACCTCTCTGAGTCTTTATTGACCAGTCAGACTGGGATAACAGTACCTCCCTCAGAGAAAAGTTACAAAGACTAGATGAGAGAACCTAAGGAGCCCTGGTGGTGAAGTTGGTTAAGCATTCAGCTGCTGGTAACCAAAAGGCTGACAATTCTAATCTGTAACTGCTCCTTGGAAACCCTATGGGGCAGTTCTACTGTGTCCTATAGGGTCACTGTGAGTAGGAATCCACTTAATGGCAACGTGTATACAGTACATGAAACTAAATATGGCTCATCTTATTGATCTACTTATTACATATATATATTTCTCCTAATAACCAGTATATAGCTAAATATATTAACTTCTTTTTATGCAAAAAGAGCTTATTGAAATAATCAAATTGCTCTTAATTTTCCCTGTCTGTAAAATGGAGCTTTGGTGATAACAATGTATACAACTTAAAAGTTGTCTGCAATAAAGTGTGGATTATCATTTTTTATTATTTACATTTTTCTCTTAAAAATTCACAGTATTTTAGTCAGTTACTATAGAAGGCACTGTTGTGTGTTGTTCAGGTCCCCTTTCAAGACTGAAGGACTTATTCTTTCAGCTGCTGGGAAGGCTGTTGGCTGACAGCACCCAGCTGTGAGCCTTCTCTGGGACCTGCCCACTGGCTACAGAGCCACCAACCAAAAAAACCCAAACCTGCTTCTGTTGAGTTGATTCCGACCCATAGCGACCCCATAGGACAGAGCAGAACTGCCCCATAGAGCTTCCACAGAGCACCTGGTGGACTCAAACTGCTGACCTTTTGTTTAGCAGCTATAGCTCTTAACCACTACACCACCAGGGTTTCCAGAGAGCCACTGGAGTAGCCTATATTGAAAGACTGGCTGACATGGGGTTATATAGGCCAGGGCCCCTTTTCCCAATTTGGCCCAATGCTGAAGGCCCTCCTAGCTTCAGAGTTTCCCATGGGTTGACTGAGGCCTTTGGTGACTGTACATCAGAGCCCAACACTTCTTCCTTTGTTCAGTTCTTCTGCCTTCCCTTCCTTCTACTGGTGTTGATCCCAGGAGAACTCCCTAATAAGCTTCCTCCATACAGTCTTTCCCAGGGAACCTGATATGTAACAGTTATAGTCCAGAGAAACCATCTGCCATAACTTAGTGTGCTTTAAAGGTTACTAAGGACAGGCTTCCTGTACCCTAACAACTGAAACACCTTTCACTTTCCATAAGAGATGGTGTGACCTGCTCCCTCTATAATTACAAAAAGGTGCTGCATTTTTATACAAATAATCCAAGCCTTCTACATTTTTTTGCCAACTTCCTCCCCTCCCCCCCCCACAGCAAGGTATTTTTTTTTAAATGTGCTATGCTGATTTTTTTTTTTAACAGCAAGATTAAAAAAAAAGACACACTGGTGCTTATGAAAATACCTCATGGGGCAGGGGAGGAGAAGGCGTGGCTGGCAAAACAAACATAGAAGGCAAGCAATATTTGCATAAAAATATGTTACTTGTGATAGGGAAAGAAGAAAGAAAAACAGGTTAAATTAGCTGAATGACTACTTTGGCCTATTTGTATCACTGAATTGAATGGTTAATTGAACTGAGGAATTATTTTCACATTGTAGAAACAAAACTTTATATACGGCATACAAAAATGTCCCTCTTTTGGGTTGTTGGCAATTGTTCATCTTAAACTTCTTTATAAAACTTTTTTCCCCCTAAAAACTACATTCCACTAAAGATAAAAAATATGAATACTAACATAAGTTTTGCTTTTCTTTACTTTCTTTAAAGTAAGATTACGCATTATCTTGGTTTTTGTGGGCATGGTCATTAAGAAAAAGGAACGAGGGGGAAATACTTGAAAATATATATTTAAGTTGACTAAACGTCTTCCTCCCACTATTTCACCTGTGAGGTGTTACAAGTGAAGGTGCTTTGCCAAATGCATTTCAAAATATCTTCAGGCCAAATGTACACTAACTTCATCACATCTCTGAACAATTTAATAACAAATCTTGAAAACTGCAGTCGCCAAATCCACACCTACAGGGTTACTATCATGTTTCCCCAAGGGGTGTAGACTGAGGGAATAATTCACAAATGACTGAACATATCCAAAAATCGGTGCTTCATTCAATTTGTATGGTGGTAACAATCAAATATTTCACACGCTCTTTAATCTAGGACTACTGCAAAGTAGCACAAACGGGGCACACTTTTTAATAAGATATTTTTCAATTGCAGAACAGAATTATAAAAAAAAATTTTGTTTTCTTCTAATACAAATCTATAGTTACCAGGCTAGGCTTTGCTATTCAAACAGTTTTTCTAATCCAACCTGTGTTTTCCCTTCCTTGATTTCACTATCTGAAGTACACTAACATGAACTAGTGCTACCTCTGTTACTCACCACCTCTTTGCTGGAACTGTCCTGAGTGTGAAATAGTCAGGTCTTGTGGAGATGTTAATCATTCCTACCTCACAGGGTTATTGTGAAGATTAAATGAGCTAATGTACGTAAAGCATCTAGATCAGTGTCTGGCACATTTAAGTGCTATGTAAGTGTTTGCTAGTATTAGTTTGCTATTCTGTTTTTCTTTTCCTTATTGTTTTTGTTATTAGATGCCGCTGAGTCAGCTCCCACTCATTGAGATCTTACGTATTACAGAACAGAATGTTGCCTGGTTCTGCGTCTTCTTTTCCTTAGTTCTTCTCATAACCTCTGTGGAGAACTTATACCTGCCATGACATCTCCTCACGTTGTTACTGGACTCATCCTTTTGATTCTCTGCTCTCCTCTTCACAAAGCTGTCTTCCTTACTGATTTACTCTTTCTTGTGACTGCTATCTCCTCCCTCTCCACCATCGCACGGTTCCCACTTCCCTATCACATCTGACTTTGTTATTTATCTCCAAACATTCCAGCCCACTGTGGCCTAGCCATGTTAACATGTAAAATGTGATTTACTAACATTGATAGTAGATTTCAATTCACAACCTTCAAGGCACACAAAATACAGGACAACTGCCACTGTATGGCTTCGTGCTGGTTATTTAACAGGTTACATAAAAAGCTCTGTCTTGGCTAAATTTGGCAGAGAGATGCCATGATAGTTTGAGTACTCAATGGAAATGGTAGAACACTAGAATGTGGCATGTAACATTTCAAAATAAATATGAACTTGAATTTAGAAAAGCCCACTGCATTTCTGTAAATGAGGAATGGGCTCTGCTAACTGCCTTTATTTCTACTTCATCTAATATCATCAGCAACATTATCAGCTCTGGGTTAAAGAGTTCCTCAGATTCTTCAGAACTGTCTGAGGTAGAAAGGACTGTATATCGCTTTTACAATAGCTACTATGTATTGGGTATGCAAGTCAGGCAGTGGTAAAACCTAGTGGGAGTCAATAAACTGAGTACATAAAAAAAAAATAGGACTCAGAAAATGCCTAACCAACAAATAGGTTCTGTAATAATGTGACATTTTTATAGTCGCATTTTTTAACCATAACAGCACTTGAATGGTACACATTATAGTATTTCAATTTAGTCATTTATCTAAAAATGAGTTTATCTTGGCTCATAAATAAGCAGTGACACTCTAGCAATTTGAAAAGCTCAGCTTCACCTTTTGCTGCAAAGCTCATTTTACAACTACAGAAACACATGCCCTGCGTGCCATGTTGCTTAATCTTTGATTTATGGCTCCTATCTCTGTGCTAACCTCTTTCTGTAAACTACACAAAGTTTGTACAACCTCAGCTATTTCATTCTTATTTCTAATCTTAATGGGTTATTTTCTCCCTAGTGGCCACGTCCCTCTACCAAATGGGTTAGGGATAAAGAATTAACTCTTTCAATTCACCAAATGCTATTTAGTACCTTAATATGTTTGCAGAGTCTGAAAAAAATAGTGCACTTCCCTAAAAGCCTGGCTAGCTCTTCCAGAATGCCTTTCTTTTTTGTTCCCTGCTTATCTGGTGGCTTGCTCTAGTATGCCTTACAACAAAGCCCTTAAGAGCAATTGCTGCTTACTTGCTCTCCTCTCCAAACTTCACTGTCAGCAGGTTCCCTCAGCCAGCAGGCTAGGAAAAAGCAAATTAAAACGGTACATCAGAATGGCTTCTCCTTCAGTTCTATCTCTTCTGTCTTTCTGTGGTTCTACCTGAATGTTTACAAGGATGTGTATCTGAATGGGAGCCCTTGGGTGGTGCAAATGGTTGATGTACCTGGCTGCTAATTAGTAAATTAGAGATTCAAGTCTACCCAGAAGCGCCTTGGAAGGCCTGGCAATCTACCTCCAAAAAAATTTGCCATTGAGAACCCTATGAGCACAGTCCTTCTCTGACACACATAGGGTCGCCATTATGGGATTGACTCGATGGGAACTGGTACTGTACTGTACTGTACCTGGATGCATACTTCTCCCATGGCTCATCTAGAGCTCTAGGTCTTATCACATAATTTCAGGACCACCGGATATGCCTTTTATGGAAGCTTACTTAATTTGAAGGAAATTCAAGGTCCGAGGAAATGAGACAAATGTATACTCTTATTCCTCCTTCACCTGTATCAAAACATTATAGACTTGGCAGGTATGCTTCAAGGTTTGTGCTCTGAAGTTGTTGCCTGTGGCTTGCTGCATTGCAGATGGATTCTTTCCCTCTGTTTTTCATTATTTCTGTTGTTTTGCAGGGTATGGAGAAATGTATCTTTCTCCACCATTATTAAATAAAAATCTCTATAAAAATGTGCAAAAATATAGACAGGGTTATGATACAATACTAAGTGAAAAAAATGCAGGATATAAAATAACACATCCAAGATGATTATACACATCTATAATATCAAATACATGAAGAGAGATAAACACCCCACAATGTTAAATCATGGTCTCTGAGTTGGAGAATGATTTCAACTTTTTCTATAGATTTTTTTTTTTCTGAGATTTGTTTTTCAGTGAACAAGTATTACATTATCATCAGCAATCTTTACAAAAACTCATGTATGTGGCAGCACAACTTGTCTGAGACTCTCTCCTAAATACAAGTTGGTACCTGTACATTTATTCATCCAACAAATATTTACTGATTTCCTGCTATGGGCTAGATACTTTGCTAGATTTGGGGAGTACAGCAGTGAACAAAGAAAAGTCTTTCCCTAATCTGCTTATATTCAGATGGAGGAGCCCATAAAAAACCGAACTCATTGCCGTTGACTCTGACTCACAGAGACCCTATAGTACAGGGCAGAACTGTCCTATAGGGTTTCCAAGGAGTGCTTGGTGGATTTGAACTGCCAACCTTTTGGTTAGCAGATGTAGCTTTAACCACTATGCTACCAGGGTTTCCTCAGATGGAGGAGACAGACAGTAAACAAACAAATAGACACAGGATATGTCAAATTTAGATAACTGCTGTGAAGGAAAAACAATGCAAGATAAAGTAACAGAGAATGATGAGGCTGAGAGGAAACACCAGGTACGTTGTGTCTATTACCAATCAAAGAAATCAAGGGAGACAAAGAAGCTAAAAAAGTAGAGTCAGAAGAGACTCACTAGGTGCTTATCATTCATTCATTACTTATTACCAGTTGGACCAGATCAGACCAGTTGCTTTCAAGTCAACTCCAACTGATGGTGACGCCATGTGTGTCAGAGAACTGTGCTCCCTAGGATTTCCAACAGCTGATTTTTGAAAATAGGTCTTTTTCTGGGTGGACTCAAACCTCTAACCTTTTGATTAACAACTGAGCATGTTAACCACTTGCACCACCCATGGACTCCTGAAATATCTGTTGTTGTTGTTGTTGCTAGGTGCTGTCAGGTTGGCTCCAACGCACAGCGACCCTACGTACAACAGAACAAAACACTGCCTGGTCCTGTGCCATCCTCACAATCGTTGTTATGCTTAAGCCCACTGTTGTAGCCACTGTGTCATCCATCTCATTGAGGGTCTTCTTCACTCACCCTCTACTTTACTAAGCATGATGTCCTTCTCCAGGGACTGATCCCTCCTGACAACATGTCCAAAGTATGTGAGATATAGTCTTACCATCTTTGCTTCGAAGGAGCGTTTTGATTGTATTCTTCCAAGACAGATTTGTTTGTTCTTTTGGCCAACAACAACAAAATAACCAAACCCGTTGACGTTGCCAGTCCATGGTATATTCGATATTCCTTTCCAACACCACAATTCAAAGGCGTCAATTCTTCTTTGGTCTTCTTTATTCACCGTCCAGCTTTCACACACATAGGAGGTGACTGAAAACACCATGGTTTGGGTCAGGCGCACCTTAGTCTTCAAGGTGACATCTTCGCTTTTCAACACTTTAAAGAGGTCTTTTGCAGCAGGTTTACCCAAAGCAATGCATTTTTTTATTTCTTGGCTGCTATTTCCATGGGTGTTGATTGTGGATCCAAGTAAAATGAAATCCTTTATAACGTCAATCTTTTCCCTGTTTATCATGATGTTGCTTATTGGTCCAGTTGTGAGGATTTTTGTTTTATGTTGAAGTATAATCCATACTGAAGGCTGTGGTCTTTTATCTTCACCAGTAAGTGCTTCAAGTCCTCTTCACTTTCAGCAAGCAAGGTGTATCATCTGCATAACACAGGTTGTTAATGAGTCTTCCTTCAATTCTGATGCCCCATTCTTCTTCATATACTCCAGTTTCTCGAATTATTTGCTCACCATACAGACTGAATAGGTATGGTGAAAGGATACAACCCTGACACATACCTCTCCTGACTTTAAACCACACAGTATCCCCTTGTTCTGTTCGAATGACTGCCTCTTGATCTATGTACAGGTTCCTCATGAGCACAATTAAGTGTTCTGGAATTCCCATTCTTTGCAATGTTATCCATAATTTGTTATGCTCCACATAGTCAAATGCTTTTGCATAGTCAATAAAACACAGGTAAAGGTCTTTCTGGTATTCTCGTTTTCAGCCAGGACCCATCTGACATCAGCAATGATATCCCTGGTTCCAGGTTCTATTCTGAATCTGGCTTGAATTTCTGGCAGTTCCCTGTTGATATACTACTATAGCTTTCAAACATCCAGAAAACAGCATGATTTTAAAGCTTCTTCTTTTAAGATATCTGACTAAGTAGCTAAAATAATGAATAGTAAATGAGACCACTTAATGAACAATCAAAACCAATGAACCTGAGAATTCCCACAAAGCAGGAATTAACTAGGGACCGCATTTTAACACACTAAATGATTATTCAAGGCTAAGATTTGTTCATCTGACTAACTTTTTTCAGAAGGTATGTGAGAAAACCAAATGCATTTAAACTGCAGCCTAACAAAGTCCCTCAAAATAAATCTTAGTATACAAAATTGTGACTTTTAATATAAAACAAGGCAAAGTTTCCTCCTGTAATAACACATCTACAAAGCATTATGAAAGCCAGTCAAAAATATAATTTGAAGTACAAATGCACTCGCTGTTCACTTTCCTATTGTTGCTAAGGATGAAACTGTACATGAGGTAATCCCATATTTTCTTGAGCGCTTGCTACATCCCACTATGCTACAGTGGCTGTCATGTTTCTTTTTTTATTTAATCTTTAAAATATGCCAACAAAGAAGGTACCTCCATTTTAGAGCTTAAGCAATTTGCTCAAGATTCTACAGCTAGTAAATGGCTGAGCAAGAATTAAAACCAAGCACTCTAATGCCAGAGTTCACACTTCTAACCATTACTCTATACTGACAACACCTAGGATTACTCTAGACTGGCAATTGTTAAGATTACTCCACTGGAAGCTTCATTTTTGATTGAAAGAATTCTAAAGTATATAACATACTTCCCTGTTTACTTGAACAATTAATACTGAATCTAATTTAATAATTTTATATAAAGTTTTACACTTTTAAATATTTATTTTTAAAAACTATCCTAGATTACTCCCTCATGATATGCCTGCTTTTAACTTTGTTTCCTACCAGGCTCTTGCCACACAGGTTGCTTCTGTGTCCGCATCAGGCAGTTGCTCCTCTAGGCCCAATAAATTTGTTCCACCAAAGTTAAGATTTGTAACTTGAATATATGATTAAGTACCTGAGTGAGTTCGAAGGAGCACATGCTTGGCTCTCTCTATTCATCCATTCATCGATTCAACACCTCTAGAAATCACTATATTACTCTTCCGCAATTTATTTCTACTGCCTCTACCTAGTATGGATCTAAGCTCTCACTTGACTTGCTAAAATAGTACTGACTGGACTCCCTATAACACATGTCTTGCCCAATGTTCACATTTCCGCCACAGTACTTTTCCCAAAGCGTAGCTTGATTTTGTTTTTCCCCCGACCTAAGCCCACTGGCATATGGCATTCCCCAAGACTAGACTGGTTCAGAAATGGACACAATATCCAACCAGCCAATAAAACACACTGAGACTTTTGCTAAAAATCTGGTAAAGAAATTATTTCCTTCAGACTTTGACCCTGGAAATGTGAAGGCTGGAGCTACTACAGTCATCTTTCTACCAAAAGGGGAAGGCAGTCTGAAAACAGTAACTTTTCAGAGAAGCAGAGCTGAATAGAGGGAAACTGAGCCACAACGACATAGCCTGAACTTCCAATTATGACTTACCTACAGCAAAAACTACCCCTGGACTTTTCAGTGCCATGACCAATAAATTTTTCCCTTTTAACTGCAGCCAGTTTGAATTAGGTTTTCTGCAATTGTAAAAAATGGGAATACAACTTGAATTTTACCTTTCTTATTTATTCATTCATTATTATTTATGTCAACATAAAACACATTCTGATTTGGTGACTGTCATGGATTTAATTATGTCCCCCCAAAATATGTTTATCAATTTGGCTAGGCCATGATTCCCAGTACCGTGTGACCGTCCACCATTTTGTCACATGATGTGATTTTCTCATATGTTGCAAATCCTATCTGTATGATGTTAATGAGATGGGATGAGTGGCAGCTATGTCAATGAGGCAGGACTCATTCTATAAGATGAGATTGTGTCTTAAACCAATCTCTTCTGAAATATAAAAGAAAGAAGCAAGCAGAGAGACAGAGGGACCTCACACTACCAAGAAAGCAGCACTGGGTGCAGTGCACATCCTTTGGACCCGGGGTCCCTGTGCCTGAAAAACCCCTAGACCAGGGAAGATTGATGACAAGGACCTTCTCCCAGAGCCGGCAAAGAGAAAGCCTTCCCTTGGAGCTGACACCCTGAATTTGGACTTGTAGCCTATTAGACTGTGAGAGAATACATTTCTCTTTGTTAATGCCATCCACTTGTGGTATTTCTATTATTAGCAGCACTAGATAACTAAGACAGTGATGTAAGCACTAATATGATTAGTTGTATGTATTTCCATCAAAAACCCAAAATGCTTTTGTCAGAAAACAAGTATTGAGAGGGTAAAGGTGAGGTGCAGAGAGAAGGTTCTCTCCCAGCAGTAGCCTCACCAACAGGTATCAAAGTATAGTGCACGCAAACACAGAGGGAAGGAGTAAGCCGTTGAAGTCGGGGAATAGGTCATTAGGCCTAATTTTTATTTTCCATTCATTTAATCATTTCTTTATTAAAGTCAATCTAAAGTCAAACAAACTGGCTCTGCTACTTCCTTGCTGCTCAATTTTCAGTGTATTTTTAAACTTCTTTAGGCCTCAGTTTCTTCATCTTTAAAGTGCTGATTTTGACAATATCTCTCTGATAGAGCCACCACCTGTCAGCTGGTGCCTTGCATGTTGCTATGATGCTGGAAACTATGTCCCTGGTATTTCAAATACCAGCAGCGTCACCAATGGTGGACAGGTTTCAGTGGAGCTTCCAGACTAAGACAGGTTAGGAAGAAAGGCCTAGCAACCCACTTCAGAAAATTAGCCAATGCAAACCCTATGTATCACAACAGAATACTGCCTGATATACTGCGGAAGATGAACCCTCACGTAGGAAGGTACTACACAATAACCACAACAATGGACTAAAACACATGAACAACCATGAGGATGGCACAGGACCAGGCAACATTTCATTATATTGTATATGGGGTGCAGTAAGTCAGAGCCAACTTGATGTCAATTAACAACTCACAACAACAAGAATCTGACAGAGTTGTTGGGAAGGTTAAAGATAATGTATGCAAATAACTTAGCACCTTGCTTGGTCTACAATAAGTGCTTAGTAAACACTATTATTATTGCTATAACTATGTGACAGATATGAAACTAAGCACTGGGAATACTACAGACATGAATGAAACATGGTCCTTGGCATTAAGAAGACTGTGGTCTGGTGGAGACAGATAAAAGTAAACAATCTATTGCCACACAGTTGTGGAAGTACAGAAGGGGAGGAATCTCACCCTGACTTAGGCAGAAGCATAGATCAGGAAAAATGAGTTGACAGGGTTAGAAAGCTGGGAACAGGAATAAGAAAAATTTCTAGGAGACAAATACATTCAAGCCATTCAATAAAGCTGGAAGAGAGGTCAAGAGACCCATGAGGCTGGACAAGTGGACAGGCCCAGAATAATAATGACTGGTATATCATGCTAAGGATGTTGGACTTTATCCTGAAGGTAATGAGAAACTGCTAAAAAATTACTTGAAGAATCATTAACACAATCAATTTTTAAATGATCAACTTGGAAACAGCATGAAAGCCGATCAGAAAGAGAGAGAACTGGGTTAAGGTTGCTACAGTAATCAAAAGGAAAAATGACAACCTGAACTAAGATACTAGAAATGGGGATGGAGTGGACACAATACTGTTGAGACTAATTTCATAAATAAATAAGGCAAGATTTGTTGAGTGTCTGGATGATGGGGTACACTGGGGGGTAGAGGTTCAAGAGATGAGAATGTTTTGGATAATTCCCAGAATTCTGGTTTGAAGCTGGGGCTATTGGGAGAGAACTAACATTCTGAGGGAAACACGATGAATTTACTTTGGGGGCAGACACTTGTGAGAGCTGATGAAACATCAAAATGCAGATGTCCAGAAGGCGAAAAGTATCTGGAGCCCAGGGCTAGAGATATAAATTTGGAAGTGACCAACATAGGTGATAGTATAAGCCTTGGGGACAGGTAACACAAAAATGTAGGATTATTAATATCACCCATTGATAAAGACATATGTTGTTGTTGTTGTTAGGTGCCATCAAGTCTGTTTTGACTCATAGCAACACTATGTACAAAAGAATGAAACACTGCCCAGTCCTGTACCATCCTCACAATCACTGTTATGCTTGAGCTCATTGTTGCAGCCACTGTATCAATCTATCTCATTGAGGGCCTTCCTCTTTTTCGCTGACCCTCTACTTTAGCAAGTATGGTGTCCTTCTCCAGGGACTGGTCCTGCCTGATAACATGTCCAAAGTGCATGAGATGTAATCTCCATCCTTGCTTCTAAGGAGCATTCTGGTTATACTTCTTCCAAGACAGATTTGTTCATTCTTTTGGCAATCCATGGTATAGTCAATATTCTTCGCTAACACCGCGATTCAAATGTGTCAATTCTTCTTTGGTTTTCCTTATCCGTTGTCCAGGTTTCTCATGCATATGAGGTGATTGAAAACACCATGCCTTGGGTCAGGCACACCTTAGTCTTCAAGGTGACATTTTTCCTTTAAAGAGGTCTTTTACAGCAGGTTTGCCCAATGCAATGTATCTTTTGATTTCTTGACTGCCGCTTTCATGGGTGTTGATTGTGGATCCATATAAAATAAAATCCTTGACAACTTCAGCCTTTTCTCCTTTTATCATCATGTTGCTTATTGGTCCAGTTGTGAGGATTTTTGTTTTCTTTATATTGAGGTGTAATCCATATTGAAGACTGTGGTCCTTGATCTTCATCAGTAAGTGCTTCAAGTCCTCTTCACTTTCAGCAAGCAAGGCTGTGTCATCTGCATAATGTAGGTTGTCAATGAGTCTCCCTCCAATCCTGATGTCTCATTCTTCTTTATATCGTACAGCTTCTTGGATTATTTGTTCAGAATACAGATTGAGTAAGTGTGGTGAAAAGATACAACCCTGACACTCACTTTTCCTGATTTAAACTACATAGTATTTCCTTGTTCTGTTTGAATGACTACCTCCTGATCTATGTATAGGTTCCTCATGAGCACAATTAAGTGTTCTGGAATTCCCATTCTTTGCAATGTTATCCATAATTTCTGATCCACACAGTCAAATGCCTTTGCATAGCCAATAAAACACAGGTAAACATCTTTCTGATATTCTCTGCTTTCAGTCAAGACCCATCTGACATCAGCAATGGTACCCCTGATTCCATGTCCTCTTCTGAATCCGGCTAGAATTTCTAACGGTTCCCCGTCACTACACTGCTGTAGCTACTTTTGAATGATCTTCAGCAAAATTTTACTTGTGTGTGTGATGTTAGTGATATTGTTGGATAATTTCCGCATTCGGATGGATCACCTCTCTTGGAAACAGGCATAAATATGGATCTTTTTCCATTAGTTGGCCAGGCAGCTGTCTTCCAAATTCCCTGGCACAGATAAGTGAGCACTTCCAGTGTTGCATCCTTTTGTTGAAACAACTCAGTTGGCATTCCATCAATTCCTGAGCCAATGTCTTCAGTGCAGCTTGGACTTCTTCCTTCAGTACTATTGGTTCCTTGTATTGGCCATTTTGAATCATATGGTCTACTGTGCTGGGAATGACAACTTGAAGAGGAATGGTGTTACATTCATTGTTGAAAAGAACATTTCAAGATCTATCATGAATTACAATGCTCTCAGTGATAGGATAATATCCATACACCTACAAGGAAGACCAGTTAATACGACTATTATTCAAATTTAAAAATCAACCACTAAGGCCAAAGATGAAAGAAATTGAAGATTTTACTAACTTCTGCAGTCTGAAATTGATCAAACATGCAGTCAGGATGCACTGATAATTACTACTGGTTGAAATGCAGAAGCTGGAAACAAAGACGGATTAGTAGTAGGAAAATATGGCCTTGGTGATAGAAACCAAGACTAGCAACTTCTTCATTGCAAGTAAGCTTTTTTCACCAACATAAAAGGCAACTATACATATGGACCTTACCAGATGAAATGCACAGGAATCAAATTGACTACATCTGTGGAAAGACAATGGAAAAACTCAAATCATCAGTCAGAACAAGGCCAGAGGCTGACTGCAGAACAGACCGTGAATTACTCATATGCAAGTTCAAGCTGAAACTGAATAAGATTAGAACAAGCCCACAAGAGCCAAAGTACGACCTTGAATATATCCCACCTGAATTTAGAGACCATGGCAATAGATTTGAGGTACCAAACACTAATGAACGAAGACTACACAAGTTGTGGAATAACATCAAGGATAGCATACATGAAGAAAGCAAGAGGTCATTAAAAAGAGAGGAAAGAACAACTAAATAGACCCATAACAAAAAAAGAGATTGAAACAGTAATCAAAAAACTCCCAACAAAAAAAAAAGCCCTGGCTCGGATGGCTTTACTGCAGAGTTCTACCAAACTTTCAGAGAAGAGTTAACACCACTACTACTAAAGGTATTTCAAAGCATAGAAAATGACGGAATACTACCTAACTCATTCTATGAAGCCATCATTTCCCTGATACCAAAACCAGGTAAAGATATCACAAAAAAAGAAAATTACAGACCTATATCCCTCACGAACATAGATGAAAAAATCCTCAACAAAATTCTAGCCAATAGAATTCAACAACATATCAAAAAAATAATCCACCATGACCAAGTGGGATTTATACCAGGTATGCAAGGCTGGTTTAATATTAGAAAAACCATTAATGTAATCCACCATATAAATGAAACAAAAGACAAAAACCACATGATCTTATCAATTGATACAGAAAAGGCATTTGACAAAGTCCAACACCCATTTATGATAAAAACTCTCAGCAAAATAGGAATTGAAGGAAAATTCATCAACATAATAAAGGGCATCTATACAAAGCCAACAGCCAATATCACTCTAAATGGAGAGAACCTGAAAGCATTTCCCTTGAGAACGGGAACCAGACAAGGATGCCCTTTATCACCACTTTTATTCAACATTGTGCTAGAGGTCCTAGCCAGAGCAATTAGGCTAGACAAAGAAATAAAGGGCATCCGGATTGGCAAGGAGGAAGTAAAATTATCTCTATTTGCAGATGACATGATCTTATACACAGAAAACCCTAAGGAATCCTCCAGAAAACTACTGAAACTAATAGAAGAGTTTGGCAGAGTCTCAGGTTATAAGACAAACATACAAAAATCACTTGGATTCCTCTACATCAACAAAAAGAACATCGAGGAGGAAATAACCAAATCAATACCATTCACAGTACCCACCAAGAAGATAAAATACTTAGGAATAAATCTTACCAAAGATGTAAAAGACCTATACGGAGACAACTACAAAGTACTACTACAAGAAACTAAAAAGGACCTACTTAAGTGGAAAAACATACCTTGCTCATGGATAGGAAGACTTAACATAGTAAAAATGTCTATTCTACCAAAAAAGCCATCTATACATACAATGCACTTCCGATCCAAACTCCAATGTCATTTTTTAATGTGATGGAGAAACAAGTCACCAACTTCATATGGAAGGGAAAGAAGCCTCGGATAAGTAAAGCATTACTGAAAAAGAAGAAGAAAGTGGGAGGCCTCACTCTACCTGATTTCAGAACCTATTATACAGCCACAGTAGTCAAAACAGCCTGGTATTGGTACAACAAAAGGCACATAGACCAATGGAACAGAATTGAGAACCCAGATATAAATCCATCCACATATGAGCAGCTGATATTTGACAAAGGCCCAGTGTCAGTTAATTGGGGAAAAGATAGTCTTTTTCACAAATGGTGCTGGCATGACTGGATATCCATTTGCAAAAAAATGAAACAGGACCCATACCTCACACCATGCACAAAAACTAACTCCAAGTGGATCAAAGACCTAAACATAAACACTAAAACGATAAAGATCATGGAAGAAAAAATAGGGACAACGTTAGGAGCCCTAATACAAGGCATAAACAGAATACAAAACATTACCAAAAATGACGAAGAGAAACCCGATAACTGGGAGCTCCTAAAAATCAAACACCTATGCTCATCTAAAGACTTCACCAAAACAGTAAAAAGACCACCTACAGACTGGGAAAGAATTTTCAGCTATGACATCTCTGACCAGCGCCTGATCTCTAAAATCTATATGATTCTGCCAAAACTCAACCACAAAAAGACAAACAACCCAATCAAGAAGTGGGCAAAGGATATGAACACACACTTCACTAAAGAAGATATTCAGGCAGCTAACAGATACATGAGAAAATGCTCTCGATCATTAGCCATTAGAGAAATGCAAATTAAAACTACAATGAGATTCCATCTCACTCCAACAAGGCTGGCATGAATCCAAAAAACACAAAATAATAAATGTTGGAGAGGCTGCGGAGAGATTGGAACTCTCATACACTGCTGGTGGGAATGTAAAATGGTACAACCACTTTGGAAATCTATCTGGCATTATCTTAAACAGTTAGAAATAGAACTACCATACAACCCAGAAATCCCACTCCTCGGAATATACCATAGAGAAATAAGAGCCTTCACACAAACAGATATATGCACACCCATGTTTATTGCAGCTCTGTTTACAATAGCAAAAAGCTGGAAGCAACCAAGGTGTCCATCAACGAATGAATGGGTAAATAAATTGTGGTATATTCACACAATGGAATACTACGCATCGATAAAGAACAGTGACGAATCTCTGAAACATTTCATAACATGGAGGAACCTGGAAGGCGTTATGCTGAGCGAAATTAGTCAGAGGCAAAAGGACAAATATTGTATAAGACCACTACTATAAGATCTTGAGAAATAGTATAAACTGAGAAGAACACATACTTTTGTGGTTACGAGGAGGGGAGGGAGGGAGGGTGGGAGAGGGTTTTTTACTGATTAGTTAGTAGATAAGAACTACTTCAGGTGAAGGGAAGGACAATACTCAATACATGGAAGGTCAGCTCAACTGGACTGGACCAAAAGCAAAGAAGTTTCCAGGATATACTGAATGCTTCAAAGGTCTGCAGAACAAGGGCAGGGGTTTGGGGACCATGGTTTAAGAGGACTTCTAAGTCAATTGGCAAAATAATTCTATTATGAAAACATTCTGCATCCCACTTTGAAATGTGGTGTCTGGGGTCTTAAATGCTAACAAGCGGCCATCTAAGATGCATCCATTGGTCTCAACCCACCTGGAGCAAAGGAGAATGAAGAACACCAAGGCCACACAATAACTATGAGCCCAAGAGACAGAAATGGCCACATGAATCAGAGACTTACATCATCCTGAGACCAGAAGAACTAGTTGGAGCCCGGCCACAACCGATGACTGCCCTGACAGGGAGCACAACTGAGAAACCCTGAGGGAGCAGGAGATCAGTGGGATGCAGACCCCAAATTCTCATAAAAAGACCATACTTAATGGTCTGACTGAGACTAGAGCAATCCCGGCGGTCGTGGTCCCCAAACCTTCTGTTGGCCCAGGACAGGAACCATCCCCGAAGACAACTCATCAGACATGGAAGGGACTGGACAGTAGGTAGGAGAGAGATGCTGATGAAGAGTGAGCTAATTATATCAGGTGGACACTTGAGACTGTGTTGGCATCTCCTGTCTGGAGGGGGGATGGGAGGATAGAGAGAGTTGGAAGCTGGCAAAATTGTCAGGAAAGGAGAGACTGGAAGGGCTGACTCATTAGGGGGAGAGCAGGTGGGAGTACGGAGTAAGGTGTATATAAACTTATATGTGACAGACTGACTTGATTTGTAAACGTTCACTTGAAGCTCAATAAAAATTAAAAAAAAAACAAGAGAGGAAAGAAAGAAAAGACCAAAATGGATATCAGAAGAGACTCTGAAACTTGCTCTTGAACAGAGAATAGCTAAGGTGAAAGGAAGAAATGATAAAGTAAAATAGCTGAACAGAAGATTTCAAAAGGCGGCTCAAGAGGACAAAGTAAAATACTATAACGACATGTACAAATACTCGGAGACAGACAACCAAAAGGGAATCATATGCTCAGCATTTCTCAAGCTGAGAGAACTGAAGAAAAAATTCAAGCCTCGAGTTACAATACTGAAAGATTCTATGGGGAAAATATTAAATGATGCAGGAAGCATCAGAAGAAGATGGAAGGAATACACAGAGTCACTAGACCAAAAAGAATTGGTCAACATTCAAGCATTCCAGGAGGTAGCATATGATCAGGAAAAATATATAAATTCCCTTTCTCCACAGGGGGAAAGGACCAAGATTTGGCTCCAGCATCCTTTTAGCATTATCTTCTGCTATTCACACCATATATGTTACTGTGAAGTCACATCAAAATGCAATATTCCAAGCTCTGTCAGACCCCAGTGCCCTCCCCTAAATTTTATGCCTGGTTAACACCCACTTGGTCTTTAACCCTAAATCAAATTCTATCTTTCCTGAGAAGCCCTTGCTAATCTGACCACCCTCTTTCCCTTTCCAGGTAGAGTTAACTGAGACCTCCTTCTTCATACTATTGCACTTGTTTTAAGCCTCTACTGTTGACATAAAAAATTTTCTCCTTGACTAGGTAGAAGCTCCTAGAAGGAAAAGACTGCATACACTCACATGAAAAAGTAGCAAAGCATATTTACAGAATGACTGCCTTAAGTAACATGCCCTCCTTCTGCAAACACCATCAGTTATTCTAAAGACCCATGATTACCTCTGTTTGGCAAAGAGCCACACAACGTTCTTGGGTATAATGTGATATTATCTGTATGTATGTACTAAGAACTTTACTTTATTCTGCCATTACTGATACTCATGTCGACACAAGTGATGTGGGAAAGCAGTATAATCATTTAGAATAACAATTACTATCAATACACTAATTCCTCTCAGTGAAAATGTCACTGTATTTCACTCAAGATGAAAAATTAGAAGAGATGATATCTAAACATATACAGAAGGCTAAGACAAAGTTATAAGACGCATCACTAGGATCAAATGGGAGATCATTATGACACTATGGTATAGTAACTCCTCCAGAAAGGATAATTCAAAGACAATAAATTAAATAGATAATTAAGTAACTGAGAAAGTTTATCTTTCTAAGTGCTCGATACTTGAAAAGTACATTCTTTATAAAGAAAGAAGGTAGAAACCCTATCTGGGGTTGACCTTAGAGAAAATGCTAAATAAAAAAAAAGATCCAAATGTTGAAATGACAATAATTCCTTCTAGAAGCATCAACTCTTTTGGAAACAGGGTATTTATTTTTGCCTACTCAGCTCCTTGCACAGAAGGGACAAACTGTAAATCCTTATTTGAACTGACATCAAAAGACCTTTCAAATTGCTATTCCTCCCTTGACTCTACTTAATTGTAAAAAAGAGAAGCTTCTGAAATTCCCTTTCTTTCTAGTTTGTTAGGCAGTACTTGGACAATTTTTCTAACATTGAAAGATACATCTACATGGTCTGAACTTTCAACAACTATGACAAATTTATTATCAAATGGAAAGAAGCTGTGGCATGTTTTGCTTTTCAGACTGACCAGTACTTCTTCAGGGAATTTCTTAGCTTTCATTCTTGACAAACAGCTTAATGAATGTACTGTAAGTTATAGGCGAGATGACTCTTAAGTATCACAGAGTGACCTATTTTATGTGGCTCAAGAATGAGAACTTTAAGACAGAAGTCAGAAAAACATGTGCAAGCAGAAAATCTACTATATAAATATTAGAATGTTCTCTTATTCTGCATTAATAATAAATAAATAGATCTACCTTCAAGAGTCTATAAGAAATTCAGTCCTAAGTATTGTCCTTCTTGAAACTACCAGGAGGATATAAATGTGAAAATGCTTAGTCCCAGCCCTTACAGTAACTAATTATCTTGAAGATGCTGAGTTGTCTATGACTCAATCCAATTATTATTTGTAGTCATAAATAGGGGTTATTACATTAGGCAGACCCAATTACCCAAATTAGGATACACATTTTTAAGTATACTAAATACTTTGAAGTTGCAACCTTCTTTTCCCAGACATGTCACCATTGTGTACAGTGTACAAAGAAACAAAGTCAAAAACCCTTAATACCTTTTTCAGTTCTGCCACTGGAGCACTGTCTGACCATAAGCCCTTAGCCTCTGTTTTATTTTTTCCATTTTTAACAGTTACAAAATATTGTTATATTGAAATCGAAATTTACATATATGCATCTTTTTTTGCTGTTGTTAGTTGTGTCCAGTCAATTCCAATTTATGGCGACCCCATATGTGCAGAGTAGAACTGTGCTTCATAGGGTTTTCAAGGCTGTGACCTTTCAAAACCAGACCCCAGCCCTGTCTTCCAAGGTGCCGCTGAGCGGGTTAGAACCGCCAACTTTTAAGCTCATAGTTGAGCATTTAACCATTTACACCACCCAGGGACCTAACAGTTGCTAAATAATAGTTGTTTTCTTCTCACCTTTAAAATTTTTTAAAACAATGTGAGAATAATTAATACTGCAAATCTAATATTTTGTAATAAAAGCTAATGATGATAATAATGTCTAAACTTCTTAACACTTCCTAGGTGCCAATCATTGTACTAAATTCTATCTAAATGCTCTCCTTCTTATAACAACCTCTAAGGCAGGTAATCACTTGTGTTGTCAGTCAGGTTCCCAAAATGAAACAAGTGGCACACTCAATGGCAATTTAAGGCGAGTTTAATAAGAAGACCATCTGCAAAAGTGTGCACAGGGTTTGGAGAACCACAAGAGAGAGTGCAGTACCCTACACTAGTAATACTAAGGGGTGGGGGCAGTTGTCACCATGAAGTGGCTTGGGAAGAGCACAGGTACCAGAGAGCAGCTTTAGGGAGAGGGCTGCCAGCAACAGCTGTGGTCTGTAGTAGGGGTTGGTGATCTGGTAAAGAGGTAGCCCAGGGAACAAATAACCCGAACTCTCTATCCCCATCTGCTTTCTCTGTCCTGGGCTTGCCTCCTGTTGGCCAAACCCATCCCAAAGCCAGAAAACAAAGGAACCACTGAGTCAGTCTGTAACACTGGACCAGCATCTCAGCATGAAGAGCAGGTAGAGAAGGGCAGAAGAGTGGATGTGACATCTGCTGTTCCCATTTTATCACTAACACCCAAAACCTACCTAATATAAATGAAGTAATCAATAAATATGTTAATAAAGACAGAAAGAAGAAATAAAAATATCCAGAGGTTCAGCAAGTGGCTCCAAATCACACATCTAGTTAAAGGGAATGCCTCGCCCTGAGGTTAGTCCATGCTCTTAACCAATAATTTATTCTTCCTCTTATCCCCCATCTTTACCACGCACACTGGAATACTGATTGGAATAATTACTGCCTTCAAGAAGCTTTAATCTGTGTGCCAGATTTTACTCTTCTCTTACCTTTCCATCTCATTATCATCACTCCCTTCTAGCATTAAAAGTTCTGTAAAAGCAAGTCTTATGCCTCTCACAATTCTATCACCTATGACAATGAATGGCTGAGCAATGAAATCTTCCACCACAGGGTGTTTTGACCACTTGTTTGACAGTACCTTGCCTCAGAGGGACATTCTGAGTGTAAATACCACAGGTAACACAGTATCTTCTAAGAGAAGTCCCTGGACTCTATTTACTGCAATGGAGTACGCCTGAGATTTTATATTATGACTATACTTACTTGCAAGACATGATGAAGGATACATTCATTCAGCCAACATATATTGATCACATAGTGCCTACCAGACACTGTGCTAGGTACTTACACAGATGGAGAAAACAATTACCAAAATCAACAACTGGCTTTCTACTGGTTGAGTCAATAATTATCCAGAGGCAGTTAAAAGTGTGCTAATTACCAAGAGAGGTCATGGGTACATCTTGGAGTGCAGTCATGAGCCTGCCCCCCTAGCAGCACGGCCCGCATCCCCATTCTCCCCTGACTGATGAAGGCCAGGTTGTTCTGGGCTTGGGTATAGAATATAATCCTGTTACAAGCACGAGTCATCCTAACCTTGATTTTGTTCCCTGAGACAATTCTGCTATTTTTGCACCTCTTAGGAAGGGCCTCTGCTTTGCAATCCCAGTCCTGTATGCAAGGGCCTGCCTCAAATAGATTAAATAGGAATTTGACCCTGTAAGTTTCTTTCTTAAGTCTGTTTTGAGCTCGGAGAGGCCACTCTTTCATGCCTGATCCTACTGAAACAGCACACAGCAATCTCGTGTCCTTTTCAGGGACAAGGCAAGTGAGCTGGCACAGTCACTCTCTTTCCTGCTGTGCAAGCATTAGCCCTGCATTTTTAAAAACTATTGTACAATGTGTCATGCTGCGACATTTGCCAAAGCTGGGAAAAGAATGGGAAGAAAAGCAGTTTGGTTTCCTTCATACAAGTATTAATGATTTTGGAAAACCACCAACCTGGATCAAATCTCTATACTAATTTGACAGTTTCCCACCGATGGCAAGAACACAAAACCATGAATTAGTCTCATGATAAAGAGATTTTAAAGAGAAATCTATTTTCTTGATGATTCTGACAAATGGAAACATTTGTTACATTACAAATCCAAATACCCATACTCACGTCATGATGCTTATTCCATCCAGGAGCTCTAGGTCAAATCACTCTTTCAAACAGCCTGAACGTTTACTTAGGTGCACACACCTGTGCGTTCCATAGCCAACAAAAGCCCTGCAAGTGCAGGAAATCTGCTGCCTGAAATGTATTTACATGCATTATGAAAGGGAAAAGAAAGAAATCAAGTCCCTTTACTGGGAGAAGCTTACATCCTTCTCACCAAAGCAATCTACAACTTGAGAAAAGCTCAGCTATTTCCTAGCAACACAAGTGAACACTGTGCTATATCCAGTGCCCAAGATTTGTAACCATGTTAATCTGTAAGTACTCAACTTAATTAAAGATTAGACTTTTAAATTGTATTTTTAGTGCACAACAGGACTGCTAAATTATGATTATCGGCGGCTAAGTGTGCTTACATCTGCAGAACTCAGGGAATGAAAATGAATCATTTATTTCCATCTTGATATGACTGCTCTTCTCTGAGGCACTATTCTCTGAGTTCACAGGCCCTGGAGTTCATTGGAATTCTATGGTTAAAACACAGCTTGGAGACCTCATTTATGAACATTCCTTTAAACCTTTCACCACTTTGACAAACCCAGTCCAAGTTCACTGAGCCAATTCAAAAGTAGCTCTCAGCCTTCTTACAGGTTTTCAATTACACCAGTACAGAACACCAGAGCCATCATAGTTGAAGAAGTTGTATATTATAGTTACAGAGAGACACAGGTTCTTTTTGAAAAGGCCCAAATCAAAGCAACATTCTCAGAACTGGAGTCAAAGGATACAAAGCTTTACCTATCTTGAACCATCCTTGTCTTTTTAAAGATGAGATCATCACATGACTTAAACATGGCTAATTGTCAATTATCTACTATAAGATGTATGCTATGATTTTTCTAATGTTAAAAATTGACTTTTCAAAGATATTGGCAAGCTGCTTGACCCCAAAACTGTTCCAAATAAGCGTTTTGTTTTGTTTTTGAGAAATTGCCCAAAACATTTTTCTAGATTTCATCCGTCTTCCTAATACACAGTATGTGGCCGCATGGTTTACTTTTCCTTATGTCCACACTGAGAAACAAAAGCCCCAAGCAGGCCAGTGAGCTCTCCACACTGAAACTGGTCATCAATGAGAAAACTGAGGCTAGGCCCCAATTCTACTTCCCACTTCAATTCACTTTTTAAGGGGACCTGAGGTAGCCATATTCTTTTCTAAGCCAAAAATTCCTTCTTAAAATGCTTACATGACTTAATAAATCAAACACCACATTTTTTTTTTTTCCATTTTCAAACTTTGAGTTTATTTAAATACGTGGTTAGTATGGTTTTACGAGAGTACCAATCATTCAGACTTGGTTGTGTAAGATTTTTAAGTGACATTTATCATTAAAGCAGACAAGCAAAAACATGCACATTAGTTGGTTAGAAGCACTTACAAAATTTAAATACTGTACGTGCAAAGGCAAATTTACTCAGGATATAAATCTCCCGTTCTCTCAGGGGGAGTGGTGATGATTCTAAAACCGCTGGAAACAGACAAAGCCCGTCATGATGACTCTAACAGCTCTCTGATGCAGGCTATTCCTTCCTTGTATATGTAATGTCCTATATATGTCAGTTGCAGTTTTTTATAATTTCAGTAGGAGGCTTGTTCACTGGACAAGTTTTTGTTTTTATGTTTCATCTGTTTTCTGTTTTGTATCCTAATAATAAGATTCAAGTCCTCTTCACTTTCAGCAAGCAAGGTGAAGAGGACTTGAAGCACTTACTGATGAAGATCAAAGACCACAGCCTTCAGTATGGATTATACTTCAACACAAAGAAGACAAAAATCCTCAGAACTGGGCCAAATAGCAACATCACAATAAACAGAAATAAATGTTGAAGTTGTCAAGGATTTCATTTTACTTGGATCCACAGTCAACACCCACGGAAGCAGCAGTCAAGAAATCAAAAGACACATTGCATTGGGCAAATGTGCTGCAAAAGACCTCTTTAAAGTGTTGAAAAGCAAAAATGTCACCTTGAAGACGAAGATGTGCCTGACCCTGGCCATGGTGTTTTCAATCATCTCATATGCATGAATAAGGAAGACAGAAGAAGAACTGATGCTTCTGAATTGCCGTCTTGGTGAAGAATATTGAATATACCATGGTCTGCCAAAAGAACAAACAAATCTGTCTTGGAAGAAGTACAGAATGCTCCTTAGAAGCAAGGATGGCAAGACTACTTCTCACATACTTTGGATGTGTTGTCAGGAGGGATCGGTCCCTGGAAAAGGGCATCATGCTTGGTAAAGTAGAGGGTCCACAAAAAAGAGGAAGACCCTTAATGAGAGGAATTGACACAGTGGCTGCAACAATGGGCTCAAGCATCGCAACGATTGTGGGGACGGTGCAGGATCAGGTAGTGTTTCGCTGTGTTGTGCATAGGGTTACTATGAGTTGGAACCAACTCGACAGCACCTAACAACAACAAATAATTACATACTAGACTGCTTAGAAGTTTCTCTAATATTCAATATTGTTGTTGTTGCGAGGTGCGGTCACTCAATTCCGACTCAGGGTGACCTTGTGACACAGAGTAGAACTGGCCCACAGGGTTTTCTAGGGTGTTATCTTTACAAGAGCAGATCACCAGGTCTTTTTCCTGTGAAGCTATTGGGTAGGTTTTTAAAACCAACCTTTCAGTTAGCAGCAAAGTGGTTAACTGTTGCATCAGCAGGGCTCCTTAGTAGTCCATATTAGAAGAAATAAACCAAAAGCTGAACAAAATATACAGGCTTGGTATAATTCTCGGCTGGAATATTACTTCTGAATTTAGAGGCCTCCTAGCCATTCTGACTCAAATGCTATTCTGTGATACTGGAAGGAGCTGGGGTGATTGAAAAGTGGGAACAGGGCCTCTGAGAAGGGGGAGAAGAGCCAGAGAGTAGGAACTGGTGAAGCAGGCAACCACATACCAACCCCTTCAGCTCCTGGGGTTACATATACCAAAAATACCAAACCTGTTGCTGTTGAGTCGAATCAGACTTATAGCAATCCGATAGGACCCAGAACTGCCCCATAGGGTTCATAAGGCTATAATCTTTTCAGAAGCAGAATGCCACATCTTTCTCCTGTGGAACAGCTGGTGGGCTCAAACTGTTGACCTTCTGGTTAGCAGCCAAACACTTAACCACTGTACCACCAGGGCTCCTTGGGTTACATATAGCCTTCCCTTATACATTAATGCATTCGCCATGTCCTAAATGCCTTTCATGGGCTTACTAAACACTGCACTCTGCACCAGGAACAGAAAGATGATAAAGATGAATTCCCTATCCTCAAGAGCCCAGGCCTGAATACACAGGTAGTTACATACAACACGAAAGGAGGCAGTCTCTGATTCTCCCTTTGGGAGGTCCCAGTGCCTCCTAGGGTCCAAGCCTACTGTCCACTATGGGAGGCATCAGTCACATATGGCGACTGGACATTTGAAGTGTGGCTAGTCTGAATTTAGATGTGCTGTAAATGTAAAATACACACTAAATTTCAAAGATGGTATGAAAAAAAGAATGTAAAATTTCATTAATAATTTTTAAATTGATTACATATAGAAATGCTAATATTCTAGATATACTGGGTTAAACAAAATATATTATTAAAATCAATCTTACCTGTTTCCCTCTACTTTTCTTAAGGTGGCTACTAGAAAATTCAAAATGGCCTACATGGCTCATATTTGAAGATCCTATTATATTTCTAGGAAACCCTGGTAGAGTAGTGGGTTAAGAGCTACAGCTGCTAACCAAAAGGTCTGCAGTTTAAATCTACCAGGTGCTCCTTGGAAGCCCTATAGGGCAGTTTTACTCTGTCCTATAGGGTTGCTATGAGTCAGAATCGACTCAACAGCAATGGTTTATTATATTTCTATTGGCTAGTGCTGCTCTAAACAGTCACAAGACATTTTGGGAGAAAACCTGGGAGGCTGCCTCTGGGGCAGGTGGGAGAGTAAGGAGTAGTAACTGTGGAGTGAGAGACAAGACAACACACAGGGAACCTATCACAGCTACAAAGAGGGAGTAGAGATTGGCCATGTGCTTGCCTGCCAGGTTTGCAGCAAACAGAGCCCAAGGAACATGAAGACCAAACAATGACAACAGTCACACCACAAATAAATTAGAAGCAGCTTGTGGCTTAAAGTAAGCACTGGTTTACTGGGGACCAGACCAATAAGTTACCTCTATCTTCACCCCATCTGTGGTTAGGTCATCTGGTCACTCTGCCTTCTCATCTGCAAAGGGGGAGCTGAGATTAACTGCTCTGCCTGGGTGTCTCCCCTAACTCTCCAGAAACTTGAAATGCTCTAAAACATCCTGAGGGAAGTAAGGGCTAGAAAAGTAGACATTTTGTGATTTTTTTTTAAAGCTGCAAAGAACAGAGGACCTCGAGTAGAATTAATCATTTTTCGTAAAACATATCACACTTTATTTAAATTATTTATGAATCCCCTTCCCAGCTAGATGTGAGTGCCATGAGCTCAGGATTCACATCTGTCTGCTCACTGCTAGGAGGACAGTTTGGAGGACAGAACCTGGAATATAACAGGCCCTCAATAAATATTCATGAAAGGGTTTAAAGGGAGAATTTGCAGTCATTTTTGTTGCTGAGTACCTGTTGAGTTAATACTTCCAAGTATGTAAACTACACTCAGGAATGAGCTAGGAGCTCAGCGAGGGATGATGACACCAGTAGTGCTATTGTCATAATGATGGTTATCTGCTCAGCATGCAGGAAAGTTGTGAGTTGTGAAGGAGGAGATGAGCAGACCCTGACTGCTCCCATACTGGAGTCATTCCAAAAGGTTGTTGCAGAAGCAGCCACTTGACCAACTTTCAACAAGCTAGGTTGAAGGCTGAGTGAAGTCAGGACTAACAGTGGCTCCAAATTTCAGTGGCAGTCATGCCAGTTACTGGTAAGATGAATAAACATGAAGGCAGCATAAAGGAGCAGTTATACAGAACTGGGTTCTGGGCTTAATTCCATTTTCACCACTTGCCAGCTGGGAGACTGTGAGTAAGTTTCTTCTCTGACCCTTACTTTCCATAGCTTAAAATATGGCTCATGATGCATGTCTAAGAGGGTTGGTTGGCTACACTATACTTTTCTAAAGGACAGGCTCATGATAAACGCTCAATAAATGATTACATGTGGCACATGGTAAACACTCAACAATGGCTATTATTTTTCTTCTGGATTAAAGCTTTTAAACAGGGTTTTTAGTCCATGGAACCCCAGGAAATCCACAGAGGGGCTTCCACAGATTCTTGGACCCTCCTGAAATTAAAAACAATGTGGTAGGTGTGTGTGCATGGATCTTTTTTCTCTAAGAATCCACTGCTTTCAATGGAATTTCAAAAAATTCTCAGACTGAAAACAGGTTAAGAACCAATGAACTTCCGAGGCTTCCAAAGTGTTTACCTCATTTTATATACCCTCAAAGTCAAGCCTTTTCTATGCCTGTTTAGGAGGACTTCATCTTATACACAGCATTGCAACTCTGTAAGAGGCCCTTATCATCTAGCAGAAGAGGAATGCAACTAGAATTTCTAAGGCAGAAATTCATCTTAATTTTAACTATAGCACTGGAGTCCTTACTTCTTTAAATAGACCTTTTCTCATTGTTTTTACAACATATCTGACAACTAAGGACTTCCCTCCTATCCTTTGCTAGGAAGGAGGCTAGAATGTTTATACCCAGGAGGTGGTCACTTGGTCTAAAAGAACAAAAAAATCACAATATATGAACTGGAAGAGTTCTCCAGGGTCACATAACTAAGGTGGCCAACTGAAACTTGATTCTACTTTTGACAGCTCTGCAATCTCCAGGGAGAGGGAGCTTTGTGGCAAGTGAGCTATTTAAACTCTGACTCTCCATTTCCGCATGTTAAAAAAAAAAAAAAAAAAGGATGATAATAATAGTAGCTCCTTCCTAAGACAGCTGTGAGAATGAAATAATAGTAGTAAGGCTCTTGACAAAGCACCCAAAACAGACAAAGTACCTCATAAATATTAACCATTAAATATACTCTCGTATGGTAGGAAGAAAAATGATTTCTCATCTGGTCGCTGAACCATAGATTCTAGCCTAGAGATCTACTTTGAGCCACTGGTATTTTTCAACCTCTTTTTGTTTTTGTATTACTTTTTTTTTTTTAATTGTGCTTTAAGTGGAAGTTTACAAATCAAGTCAGCCTCTCATACAAAAGCACTTATATACGCCTTGGTACGTACTCCTAGCTGCTCTCCCCAATGAGACAGAACACTCCACCTCTCCACCCTGTACTCCCTGTGTCCATTCAACCAGCTCCTATCCCCCTCTGCTTTCTCATCTCACCTCCAGACAGGAGCTGCCCACAAAGTGTCATGTGTCTACTTGAGCCAAGAAGCTCACTCCTTATCAGTATCATTTTCTGTCTTACAGTCCAGTCCAATTCCTGTCTGAAGAGTTGGCTTTGGGAATAGTTCCAGTCTTAGGCTAACAGAAGGTTCAGGGATCATGACCTTAGGCTAACAGAAGGTTCAGGGATCATGACTGAGACTAGAGGGACCTCTGGGGTCCCTCTAGTCTCAGTCAGACCATTAAGTTTGGTCTTTTTACGAGAATTTGAGGTCTGCATCCCACTGTTCTCTTGCTCCATCAGGGATTCTCTGTTGTTTCCCCTGTCAGGGCAGTCCTCATCAACCTCTTTCTTAAAGTGGGTCTTAATGACTGTTATGGATTGAAGTATGGCCCCTAAAAATGTGTGTCAACTTAGCTAGGCCAGGATTCCCAGTATTGTGTAATTGTCCACCATTTTGTTATCTGATGTGATTTTCCTATGTGTTGTAAATTCTGCCTCTATCAAGTTAATGAGGCAGGACTCAATCTACAAGATTGGGTTGTGTCTTAAATCAATCTCTTTTCAGATATAAAAGACAGCCAAGAGACAGGAGGCCTCATACCACAAGAAACAAGAGCCAAGAGAGTAGTGCATCCTTTAGACCTGGGGTCCCAGAGCTTAGAAGTTCCTCAACCAGGGAAGATTGATGACAAGAGCCCTCCCCCTTCAGCCAACAGAGAGAGAAAGCCTTCCCCTGGAGCTGACACCCTGAATTTGGACTTCTAGCTCCCTAGACTGTAAGTAATAAATTTCTCTTTTTAAAAGCCATCCACTTGTGGTATTTCTGCTAGAACAGCACTATATAACTAAGACAGTAACCAAGTAAAAAACAAGCACAGTTTTAAAAATGTTTAAAAAGTGTCTGAGCAGTGACTTCAAAGAAAACCTGCCTTCATGTCCAACATTCTGAGATGCAAATGGGAGAATCAATTTAAAGGGAATAGAATAAATACAAAAATAATCACCCTAAAAATTAATGATTCTGTAATTGTTCCATTCATTCATTTAAAAAAAATATTGAGCATATAATTCAGGATTAGAATTGTGTAACAGAAGGGCACAGGATTATGCACATGGATATACAAAGACAAGAAAGCACAGTCTAGCTCTCAAGACACTTAAGTCTGAATGAGAGACAGACAAGTATATCCAGTGCTTACTACAAAATGAAGTGTGATGCAGGGGATGGGCTGGAGGGAATGTTCAGCAAAAGCTTCTTGAGGGAGCAACACTTGGGTTGAGTCCAGAAGGAGAGCAGATGGTCACCATGTCAAGAAAGGAGAAAAGATATTCTGCAGGGAAAAGAGCATGTGAAAAGGCATAAAAAAGCAAGAGAAAATGGAGCAACTGAGGACTTTGAAGTTAGACAGGTCAGCTACAGCATGGGGATAATGTGGGCAGCTAATGGTGAGAGATGACTGTACAGGGGGAGCAGAACCCACATGATGGTTACACACATACAACCACCCCAAGGTTATGAAGAGGTTTTGAATGGTTCTTAGCAGGGGAGTTACATGATTTAATTTTATCTGTTTTTAGAAAGAACACTCTAGTAATGGTGAGGTGGATGGACTGCAAGTGGAGAGACTAGAAGCAGCATTTTTAGAGGTGATTTGTGAAGAGTGAAACAGGGAAGGTCTAAACTAAATGAGGAAGAGAAGAAAGATTAAGAGATAGAGCAGGCGGCCTTGGTGACTGATTAGGTGACAGTGAGAAGGTCAGATCAGGATCATTCCCAGGTTTCTGGCTTGGAAGCCTGGGGAGACGATGATCTGTCCTCTAGGGAAAACAGATGGAATAGTACATCTCTGCTGGCTTTGCTTATACAGCATCCACTTTCTCGTCTTTTGGATATCTTGTTTTTACAAACTACCCCTTCTCTGCTCTCAGATCATGTGGTTTCAGAGAATTTTGCTGACTACATCCCCCTCAATAAACACACATACACTCTTTACATGTACTACACCTTCCCCTTCCCAAAAGCTCCAGGGCAGGGCTGAGCCAAGCGGTATGTTCTGAATCTCTGGCCATACGGACTGGTTCAGGCATGAGCGTATGATAAAAACAGGTATCATTACAGTTAATCCTGAATTCTCTCTCATTGTCAGAGCTAAACCCGAAGCTGCTGATGGCTATTTTGCTACCATGAAGAAGAGAAGCAACCAGCACTAGATTCCTTCTGAACTTTTCCAGGACAGGATTCAGTAATTGCCTCTTTCTACTTAAGCAACAAAACCCTGGTAGCATAGTGGTTAAGAGCTATGACTGCAAACCAGAAGGTCGGCAGTTTGAATCCACCAGGTGCTCCTTGGAACCTCTATGGGGTAGTTCTACTCTGTCCGATAGGGGTGCCGTGAGTCGAATTGATTCAATGGCAATCGGTTTTTTTTCTCAGTACCTCAGTACTTAAGCATATATAAACTGGATTTCTGTCACTTGCAACCAAGAATCCTGACAAATATAAAGAGTAAACACATTGTGTTTTTAAAAAGAAAAAAAAAGTTTATTTTTTGGAATAGTGGATTAAAAAAACAGCCATTACTAAGAAAAAGAGTACCTTATAATATTTAAATCTACAAAAAGCACTTAGGGACTTTATAGCAACCTCTACCCTGAATAATGAAAAGCCAGATCAGATTACTTTAGAAAATTTTACTACACCAGATAACGGCACATCCACTCATTCAATTAACATTTATTGAGTATTTTCAAGGTTCCTAGAATTGCGTAAGAGAAACTATAAAAGTGCATGCTTGGGTTTGAGTTGGTCCATCCGGGGCCCTTCCACAAAAAGCAGCTGTGTATCTGTTCAGACTGTGTAAAGTTAGAGAGGCCAGATGTTTCTGTCTGGCCCAACAGCTGTACTTGGTGGTATGGACACCACCTGAATTTCAGACTGGCCATCTATAAAACAAGGCTGGTGAAACAGATCCTCAAGTTGAGCCCTTAGGTGAAAGACAGAACAGAATGTGTTTAGAATTCCTCTCTCCTCTAATAAAACATCTACTTACACTTATGGAGAAGCCTTGGTGAGGGCACTGTGTTGGGGGTTCTGTTCTTTATTCTTCCTCCCTGAGAAAACCCTACCAGTTCCATGGGTTCATGTGTCATTAACGCACCTACATCTCTATGTAAATCTAATCTGGAATCTCCTGCCCTGTCTGCTTCCCAATGGCTAACCCAAATAAATCTTCAGGTGTTCATCTCTAACGGGCATTTGTTGGTATTGCCATCCAACATCCATTCCTTCTTCTTCTGACAGCAGTGCTCCAATATCCTTTGAGGAAGTACCTACTCCCTACTATGTGCTGTCTTGGCTGGGCTGTCAATCAAATGCTTCTGGCTCAGGAGTGAGCATGCCACTCAAACTAGGCCAAAGGGATACTCTTTTCTGCTATGCTGAGTCTTGAGCACAGCACTCTAAGGGTCTGCCTCCATCAGTGCTTCAGGAGAAAAAAACATCATTTCCTATTCCCCAGGCCCCTAGAGCAGTTCTGGCTCCATCCTGAAAGCGGTTCTTCTGACTTCCCTTTGATCTTTAGAATACTCCTCCCCCGCCTCCATGGCCTACCAATAATATCTTTTTGCATTTGATTGCTGTTGCTTTACAACTAAAGAAACTTAACTGATGCACAATAGTCTGCTGACATTTAAACACTAAAAAATACCTAATATTCATAGCATACTCTACAGCTTATAAAGTTCTGTCACATTCAATTTATCTCTTTTAATCAATCTTTATGGAACTGAGCTTTTCTCCTCCCCCAAAATAAATCACTTATTGATTTCTCTATTTCTCACAACAAAACAATCATTCATTCAGTCACTTAAGCTTTTTAAAATCTCAGAATGATTCTGACTCTGTGCTTTCAGTAAATCCCTATAATCAGCCATTTAATCCTAAATATGGGATCTTCCAGATAGATCCCTTCCATTGTTTTTACTAACTCCATGTTTGTCATAGCCTTTAGAAGGATGTGGCTGAAAACTTTATTATCATTGTGTTGTTCCTCTTCTGTGCACTGTTTACAGACAAGATTACAGGAAGATGAAGTACAGGGCAATTCCTTAACCTCAATTCTCAATTGTCTACAAGCAGGCTCCACTTCTCCTAACTTACATTCCACTATCCCTTAATAGAAAACACCTGCTAGACCAAGGGTCTTCCAACCCATCAAGAAGTGGTCTTTCTACACCCCTTGAATGTGGGGCGGCCTTGTGATTTGATTTGGCCAAAGGGAGAGTAGCAAATGTGACACAAGCAGAGGCTTAAAAAAGTACTTGTGCATTGAGGCTTGCTCTTTTGCTGCTCCAGGAACCCTGTCTGACCACCATGTAAAGAAGCCCAGGCTAGCCTGCTAGAGAATGGGAGACACATGGACCAGTCACCTGGTAACCTGGCCAACAGCCTGATAACATCCAGATATGTGAGTGAGGTCATTCTTTAACATCCTGCCACCAGCCAACCCACCAGTTGACTGAAGATGCCTAAGGAAATCCAGCCAAGAACGGCAGAACCACCATGGGGCTGAACACAACCCAAATCATTATTGTTGTTGTTAGGTGCCATCAAGTTGATTTTTGACTCATAATTACCCCCTGTGACAGAGCTGAACTGCCCCATGAGGTTTTATAGGCTGTAATCTTTATCAGAGCAGATCACCAGTTCTTTCTCTCGAAGAGCCTCTGGGTGGGTTAGAACTGCCAACCTTCCTGTTAGCAGCTGAGGGCTTAACCACTGCACCACCAGATCTCCTTCCAATCCAAATTATATACCACATAATCATGAGTTATAGTAGTTCTCTTCAGCAACTATGTTTTGGGGTGATTTGTTATGCAGCAATGGATAACTGATAATACACCTTAGCTGACTTGGTTGCCTTCTCCTTGGAATTCCTTTTTGATTACTATTTACTGTTTTTGGCACTCAATCACAAAACGTCTTCTTTCATAATTTTTATTATTTTTAATTTTTTATGTGTCCTACTTTTCCCTTGTAAGTTCCTTGTGAAAAGACTGCATTTTGTATTTTACACACTGAATTACTTATACACAAATTCAATACACAGTAAGTATTGAGGAATCAATTAGTACTTTTCCAGGGCCTAGCCATCAATCATATCAGTTAACATTCATCATCTCAAACTTACTTTGATCATTAATTTGAAATGTTGTTTAAAAAAAAAGGAGATGATAAAATGCAAACCATAAAATACAAAATCTAGTTATCTATATAAGGTGCCTTGGTGGTGCAGTGGTTAAGAGCTCCGCTGCTGACCAAAAGGTCAGCAGTTCAAATCTACCAGATGCCCCTGGGAAACGCTATAGGGCAGCTTTATAGGGCCACTATGAGTCGGAATCTACACGACGGCAATGGTTTGGATTTTTTTGGTTAAGCTATGTAAAATGCAAAATCATGCACAGTATATATCAGTATCCAACTTGCTGATTCATTATTAGTAAATTACTTCCTGAAAGTGAATATGCATATGCCAGTACAGTTGAAGAGGTGCAAGGAAACAAGTACATAAAAAGTTTTACAGAAGCAACTGTTTAATTTTCACCAGGATACTATTTTTCTCCCAAGACACATTTCTCCCATTACAACGGTAATCTAATAGACTGCCAAAAACAAGGCTTTTATTCTAAGAGTGTCACTGATTCTCTTGTTGCCATTCAATTAGGTTTTGCATTTAAAAGAGAAATTCCCTTGTGTTTCTTATAACGATGCACCTGCTCCTTGGGACGAGTTCCTCCTTTGACAAGAAATGCCTTAAATCTGGCAAGAAAAACAGCTCCGGGCTTTCTCTGATAACATCAAAGATCATTTGTTTGTATTAGATGTTTGTGTGGGTTTCCCTCTTTAGAGCAGTAAAGTACTGCTACAATTCCTTCCAAAACAACAGCACGCACAGTTTCTTGGCCAGTGTTCTGCATTTTCATGGTACCTACCCGGAACGACTGCCTGGAATTAGTAAGGCTGTGACACAGTAGACAGAGAAATTCATTTGCTTTAATCATTTCCTTTTGGACATCAACAAATAGTAAATATCCAATTAATAAACACAGCATCATTTCAAATCTACTATCTTGTAAACTTTCCTCATGAAATGCTTGCTATGGAGAAACTGAAGTGTGTATTAAAAATTACATCCCATGTTTTTAAATCCCTTTTTATATCTTATTTCTAACAGATGTACAGAGATGCTTAAAAGAAGCACCACGTTTTTCTTTGACTATCAGATGTGGAGATTCATACATCCTTAGTTATGGGTAATTCTCAGTTAATACTGCCTTCCCGAGAGACTTCTGTGATAGGTACCAAAATGTCACACCTTTTCTCACATAGTTTTAAGGACAACTGGAGGTGTCTTGGTAAACTGTAACCATGCTTAATGTAATTTCTCTTTAAGTAGCACTAAAAATAGCCAAAAGGCATTCTCTCTCAGTGGCGTACACATTAGCATGCTGCTTTCCTACACCTTGCTCCCTTTGCCTTTTAAAATTTCAATACATACAAATGAAATACAGATTTCAACTCATTCCCAACTGGGATGTCTGCTCCATAATAAGAGAAATAGGTTTTTGCCTTCTTGCAGATTCAGAAACGGAAAGTGTTTGAAAATTACGTGTTTAGAGTGACACCTTAGAGAACTGACATACTCTGCACACATGTAATCCTCATAAGCCTCCCCAGACAGCCCTGATTTCATTTTGCAAACTGCACCCTGGCCGGGCTCCATGGCACGTGGTGTGTGGCTAGATGGTTCTCCCTTCCTGGAGGCTCTTTGATAGGCACTTGTCAGTAATAGCACGAGAGTGGGGCCCAGCCTTGAGCAAGTGAAAAACAGACACCAATAGTAATGCTTCCTTAATTAACTTTCCTAAGGAAAGCAACGTTCCCACAGGAAAAAAACAACGTTTCCCCCCTCCTAGCGGTCCATTGAAAGCAAGCAACAATGCTGTTGCCTTTTTGTTTCCTAAAGACTTTCTTCACTGCAAGCAGTAGCGTGTTCCTCAAAGAATGCTAGTATTTCCTGTGGAAACTGTATGGCTGCCAGTAATGGCTCATAATTTTCCCTCTTTCTTTTTCGTAAAAAATGAAATAAACAAACGTGGCATTTGACAATAGCCAAAATACCAGTTCACCCCACTTACCACCTGCAGATGAAAGTCATCACCACGAGAGAAGGCCGCGAGAGAAACATTCCCCGCTAAAACTGACGGACAAGCCCAGGACACAGGACAGTGCCAGAGGGAGGCGGTCAGAGCCAGAGCTGGACGGGGCAGGCAGGGAGCCGCGGTGCTGATGGCAGAGGGGCTCCCCTTGGGCGGCATCGGGCGTCCCTCTTTTGCGTTTATTATTATCCCTGTTGTTAGTATTGTTGGTATTACTATTACTTCGTCCCTCGTTATCTCACCTCTTAAGAGCCGCAGCGTTGCCCATCTCAGCCTCCTTTACGATCCGTGGCGGCAGCAGGAATAATAACGACATGAAGCGGGCAAATGAAAAGAATCCTTTGGAAACCGAGGTGGGGGCTGTTCCCCCTTACCCTGTGTAGAACAGCCGCTTGGCAGCCGCCGCCGCCACTGTTACTATAGAGATACTCCCTTAAACCTTTTCTGCAGAGGCGCCGCCGCCTCCTGGAGGAGCGGCCGGGGCTCACCGCACAAAGGGGGCCAGGGGACTGAGGGGAGCAGGCGACACCCGCCGGGGTCGCTCGGTGCAAACTTGGCAGGGCTGAGCTGCCCGCGCCCGACCCCCTCCACCTCCCTGTGGCGCCCGCCCGAGACCTGAACTCACCCGGGGCGCCCCGCGCGTCGGCGGCTCCGGAGCGCGGACGGACTGACGGACCGACAGTCGGATGGACAGCGGCGGAGAGAGCAGGAAAAACCGCAGCGGGAGTGGGAGCGGGAGGGCGGACGGTGGAGGCGCTGCAGCGGCCCCGCTACGTCACAATGCGGCCGGGCCGCCGGCGCCTTTCCCCGGACCCCCAACGGGCGCGCGCGGGCTGGGGCAGCCCCAGGGCGGTCGCGGCTCGGAGCCGGCGCGGAGGACGGCGCGGGCGCACGGCCGGGGACCGGGGCGCGGCCACCACTGCCCAGGCTGCGAGAGCCGCTGCCCACTCCGGCTGCCGTGCGCCCCCGCGCCCGCCCCCCGGGGCTGGCGAGCCCGGCTCGGCCTGACTGACAGCAGCCCTCCCCGCCCTCCCCGCGGCGCCCCCAGCACGGCCCACGCCCCTCCCCGCTACCTCCCTTCCCAACCCCCAGGCCCGTACGCCGGCTCTTGTCCACGAACCTGTTCTTTCTTCTTCTTTACCTTCTGCTCGTTTACCTCTACCACCTTTGCTTGTCCCGACTGGGCTCCTCCTCTCCTCCCCTCCTACTTTTTGCCCCCTCTTACCACTTTCTTTCCCCCTTCCCTCCCTGCTTCGCGGCTCACCGCCTCCCCACCCCCCATGAAATCGCCTCTCACCGTGATCTATGCGTCAACCGCTGCCACCTCATTCGTCCCAAACCATTCCAGGGTTCCAGCATAAGCCAAGGAAAGAAAATCGAAAAAGGGGGAAAAAGAGACGTGGGCACGATCTTGGGAAACTTGTGCCTGAAAAGCCTGTTGGCAGAGTAATTTGCACGAAGTCTTCAGCCCCCCTACCCCCTGATCTGGGGGCTCTCACACCCTGGAGGACTTCTCCTCAGAGCCACGGTCTCTCCAGAGGCGAAGGGCAAGGAGGCTTGCCGGGATTGTTCTGTGCTCAGACGTGGGTGGTGGATGGAGGAGACGTTGGTCTGAATGAAATAATGGCTTTTTAATTCAACAACGTTTTAATGCACCAATGACCCTACAATAATATTAACTTTACTTTTAGCGTACCATTCTTAATTGTTGGGGGGGCGGGGGCGGGGGCGGGTCAGGTCAGGCGGCTGCTGGGTAAGGCGTCAGCAACGCCAGCAGTGGTGACTGCCTCTCTCCTTCATTATTTCCGAAATGAAATCAAGGGAGTGGAAGCATTTATGGTAACATTGGCTCACGACCGCCTCTCTTTTGCCCTTTGGAAAGCTTTAAATGGTTTTTAAGAAATCCCTTTCCCAGGCGAGATGACTCTAATAAGTTCACTCAGCAAAGCCTTTGAGGACCACACTCTTGCTCCAGAGAATGGCTGCTTGCCTGAAGCTGCTCCAGAGAAAAGTGTGAGGAAGTAAGTTCTCGTCAATTTAAGGGCATCCTCGTTCCCTTGCCAGTTCCAGAGGACAAGAGCAGCGCCCCTGGGAAACCCAGAAGTATCTGGGTTACTGGCAATGGAGATGTGTGTCATGTGTGAGCCTGTCGCTGAAAATATATTACCAATAAAAAAGGAAGACCCAGGTTGCTTAAAAACTGGTGTTCCCTGGATGGCCATTGTAACTGCACGCAATGCTTATGGAGTCCACCGCCCCTCTGTTGGCAGTTCAGGAAAAAGGAAGAGTGCCAGGAACAATCCTTGCCCTGGACCTGTTTGGACTAGTACCACAGTCATTGAAATGAGGACTTTCTTGAAGGCCGGCAGGAGACAATTCACATGCTTTTAATTCCATTTCGCACTGAGAAACTAAATTTCTCTCTCTGCTCTTTGACATAAACAGCCAAGAGCTTGTCCTGCGGTGTTGTGATTTGTTTATTGTAATTTATCATGTATAAGACTTTAAGTACATACATGGAAAGTGGCTTCACTATTTTAAAAATACACATTATCCCTCAGTAGAAAATATAAAATCAGATGACATCATATGGCACTAAAAATACTTGAAAATATTGGGTTTAATTCATTCACATCTGGTTAAAATAAAACTTTTTTTTTTTTTTTTGCCTAGTATAAACTCTGAGAAAAGCACATCTTGCTTCTATCCAGTAGATACAGATTGAATTGGTGTCTCCCTTGCTATGTTCTATAGGAAACAGACTTTCATTCTCTTTCTCTTAAATGTTTGAACACCCTGCTTTTTTTTTTTAAGTGAGTCTTTAATTATTGAAGGAATGATTTATTGAAGATTTATAAATGGATATCTCCTTCTAACTGCCATAAACACCCATTAGCTTCAACAATGAGCCAGGTGTTAACTCAGTTTAAATGATTCAACAATAAGAAGGGGCCTGATCGTGTTGTATGTACAGAGAATGGGGTGTCCTGGGAAAGGTTTTCTGTTCTGGAGTAGCCAAAGGAAAAGCATGGTATATTGTAAAAGAATGAGTTTTTGAGCTATTGTTTCCTATGTTTTGCCCTATCTTTTTATTGTTCTTTTGCTGTATATTTTTTGTTTTAATATTTTTTATTACATATTTACCATTGTTTCTATGTGATTATTTTTTACAGTAGCATGTAGCATATCCTTATGTACACTTTCCCATATAGGCTGTGAGTTTGCTTTGCTTGGGCTATTTGTTAGTTTGCTTCTCCTGTGCAAACTCTTGCCAAATTCTAAAGCACAAATTGATACGCCAAAGCCTGGAAGTAGTGAGGCAGTTGGATTGAAACAGAGCTGCTAGGTTTTAGATGGGATGGCAAGATTACCAGCCAGTTTCCTCAACATAATGTTGACTTTTTACCAAGCTAATAAACTGCTTCTGCAGTCCTTCAGCCTCTCCTTACTAACAACTACTCTCTGATACTTTTCTAATCAAACAGCTGCCGCTGTAGGCTAGTAAGTACCAATGGAGTGGCTTAGCGGCTACAGCCACTGGACCGTTTACCTCTCTTTAGAACACTCCTCACCCACGACTCCCACAGCACAGGGTGTGCCCCTTTCGGAACACTTAGCATATTTCTGCTTCCTTTCAATTTTCAGTTCCCATCATGTCCCAGGGAATACATATTATTCATAGTTGGATCCTCAACACATTTTTATGCTCAGAGTTAGCTACTGAAAATAATTAGTGCCGAAGTGCATTTCACTGTATTCCAGTGCGGTCGAGTTGATTCAGACTCATAGCAACCCTATAGGACAGAGTAGAACTGCCCCATAGAGTTTCCAAGGAGCGCCTGGTGGATTCAAACTGCCGACCCTTTGGTTAGCAGCTGTAGCACTTGGCCACTACACCACCAGGGTTTCCTTTCACTGTATAAAAAATTCACTGTATAAAAAAAAAAACTAGCATCTGCCAAATAGGTGCCATGTAATTGTTCATTCAATTATTACAATATAACATCTGCCTAATTTTTTTTTCTCCACCCTTTACCCAATTTTTATAATATATCTTTATTATGCTATAAAACTTGGATAAACTTGCCATAACACCGACAGTGATCAAGGAGAAAAGTATTCTCTATTTTTCTAGTGTAGATTTTGCTTAATAAAACATCCAACTCTGTACTACGGGCTTATATTCTTTATTCTTATTGCAGATTGTAGGGTAATGCTATTCAGCTATATGCAACCCCTCCTAATGCAATCAGCTTTGCTCTCCCTCTGAAGCATGCTGGGGGATGAATTCAGGATGGACTAAGGCTAAGGTACAACACTGGGAGTGGCATGACTAGGCCAGTGGCTGAGGCCGAGGAATGCCTTAGCAACAGGAAGGAAAACATCTGGGCCTAGACATGAAGTCCCTGGGAACACTGACTGCCCAAGGACGTGGGAGAAAAACAATGAGCCTTGGTCCCAGCTGGAATGATATATAAGCTTGTGTCCCTTGCTAGGTGGTTGCGGAGTGCTAAACTGGTCCAGCCGCTGCCCTGGGCTACAGTCCTGTAACTAAGCTTCCCAGATAATCCATACATATGTCATGATTGCTCGGTCCGGAGTCTTTCTTCGGTCTCTTGGAGATGCGGCTGACCTTGGGTTCAGGTGCCACTGGGTTGTTACCCAACACAGAGTCTGGGTGTTGAAGGGAGCCCTGTTTGAGGTCCTTTCTGATTTCTGGTTGGGAGCTATGATTTGTTTGGGCCAGGCTACTTTTTTATTTTGGAGTCAAATTTGTTTCAATCGCTTGGCTCCCAGCATATATAGATCATTATAAGTTATTTATATCAAGAATCAGAGCACACTTCTTTCATAAATGTGATTGTTATCAGGCAGGATATGTTAGGTTATGCTGCAGTAACAAGAAACTACAACACAAGGACCCAAAACTTCCATATATTAATAACTTATTTCTTGCTTCCATTATCTAACAATCACATGTTTTTCTTACTTTAAGACATCTGCCTAATGAATCATCCACTAACAGCAAATTCCTGGTCACTATAGTAAAGGGCTGGAAACTGGTGGTGTAGTGGTTAAGTGCTATGGATGCTAACCAAAAGGTTGGCAGTTTGAATCCACCAGGCGCTCCTTGGAAACTCTATGGGGCAGTTCTACCCCGTCCTGTAGGGTCACTATGAGTTGAAATCGACTCAACAGCAACAGGTTTTGGGTTTTTTTTTTATAGCGAAAGAAAGAAAACTCTGCAGGATCTTATATCAGCAATTAAATATTCTAGGTCAGAAGTTACACTAATCCTACTCATGACTCATTGGCCAGAACTAGTGACATGATTCCACCCAATCACAAGAGGAGCAGGAAGTACAATCCTACAATATACCCAGAAATATTTGGTAAATAACAATATAAGGAAATATAAACACATTATACTTCACCGTAAACATTATAAAACTTGAGAAAACTATCTTTTATGTAAAAGCCATAGAGCTTCAGTATGAAAATACTGAACAGAAGTATAAATTCTATAGCAGTTTTACTTCCTGAAATAACCACAGAAATAAGGGTAAAGTAATGAGACTTCAAAGAATGATGAGGAATCTGGCTTCTCAACGTTTTTGAGTTCTACAGAAGGAAAGGTTATAGAAAACCTAGTTTTACCCAGTTTTGTACCTTGTTTTTTTGTGACATCCTTGTATTCTCTCCCCCACTCCTGTTCCCTGCATATACTTCCCTTATCTTCTTCTTGAGACCAGTGTTCATCTTTGCTGCACATGTGTTCTGTGTGCCTGAGCCGAGTGTGACTAGGAATTTGGCGTTCCTCACCTGACACATCTACAGTCATTTCATCAGTTTTCAGCAGCTATTTTTTCTTTAGTATTTCTTCTTTGTCTCTTCTTGGGCCACATTTTAGCCTTTTGTTTCATCTTAGCACCTCTAGTAAAGTTAGAATTGGGGAGGAAGATGAAATTCAAATTTGCTAGCTTAGTTGCTTCTAATATTAATCGATTTAGTAAAAGATTTGGTATAGATTTGGTGTTTGAGAATCCTTGGATTCTGGTTAATCCTATTACTCCTCTTTACCCATTCTTACAGATGATTGGATTTTTTTGTTGGTATTTTTAAATGGAAACAGGCCATGTGCAAAACTATGGTCAAATGAAAGAATGTCTTGCCATGTGTTAAGAGGCACACTGGAGCAAAAGAACAAAGAGACTATCTGCAAGGGACTAAAGGGCTTTCTGTAAATCATCTGATTTGGGAACCATGATCTCTCCTTTGTCCTCATTTTTCATAATGAGTTACTAGCTGAAAGCTAAGTGGATCTGTAAATCTGCTAGACTACAGACAGGAGATATGGGTTCAAACTCTATTCTAGAAGGAAATTTATTGATTTCATGAGTGTATTTAACCATACTTAAATAACCCAATAGTTAGAGATTTTGCAGGTTAGTTCTTTATTCAAGGTCCCTACGTGGCTCAAATGACTTGCACTCAACTGCCGACCTAAAGGTTGGTGGTTTGACCCCACCCAGTGGTACCGTGGATGATAGGCCTGGTGACCTGTTTCCATTAAGATTACAGCCTTAAAGCCCCTACCGAGCTGTTCTACTCTGTAACACATGCATTGCCGTGAGTTGGAATCAACTCAATGGCAACTCACAACAGTTCTTTATTTTGCCTGAGTTTGACTTGGGCTCACTCTTTTCCTCTGCCCTGAGATAACTCTCTGACCGTTCTTGTTAAGTTTCATCCATAAACTTTCAGTTTTGATTTAAAAGTGGTATTTCTGAAGCTACCTGAGTCCACGTTTTTTGGTCTCTTTTTCCAGGGATTCTACCCACAAAGTCTTTAACAGGTCTCCTTCCTGGATACTTTTTATGGAAAGTCTTTTTCCTCCCAGAGTTTCTTGTTGTCGTTAGTACTATTTGAACTGACTCACCTCAGGTCACATCATGTGTCCCTAGCTGTCTGCCGAAGCCTCCAATCTAAATCAGATTACCATGGAAAATTTTAAAATTTTACCTGAGCCCTGTGCTTTTGGAAGACCACCATGGTTAAGAAATCCCCCCAACTTTTTGTGTTCCAGGAAATGGCTTACTGCAAAACCACGCTTCCCCATATAACATAGATAAAACTCAAGGCCCACTCTTTCTCATGACTACCATAAGATTCGCAGATGACTCCTTTGTTTACCTATGATAAAGGCCAAACACAGACTTTTCCCTTTTTGCCTGAACGTGCTGAAAAGACCGGACAGAGACCCTCCAACTTTCCATGCTTTGTCTCATGAATGATTAACCGAGATTAGAACAGTTTCTCTCTCTGAAACTAGCTAGACACAGGATAAACATTTCCAGTTCAGCTAACTGACTGAGATTTCCCCTGACTGCAAAACAATCCCAACTGTACATTGTTCTACCTGTAACTTGTCTAGTCCTCCCTATAACAGCCTAAGGACAAACCACTGGGCAGAGACACTCTGATCTTCAGATTTGGGGGTGCTCTCCTATTGTAATAGCCCAAATAAATTCTTATGTGTCTGATTTTTGTCTTTGATATCATCCTTTTCCCCTTTGGATTCCACCCCTTTTCTCATCTACATTAGTGACTATCCTAGTCACCAACGTGATGTCATGGACCTGTTATTTAATCATAAAATGGTTATTTTTAAAGGAAGCTTTTGGATCTAACGTTTTTGTCTGCAAGAGAAATACTGAGGAGTGTTTATAGCTCTTCAAATTGTACAGCCTTACTATTCAACTTTTTCTTAGATTTGTTTTTTTCTATTGGCAAAACAAGTAGCCCTCCTACACCAGAGTATTCATCTTAGGAATAAATGAAAATGCTATAAGAATCCCAAAACCCATTGCCATCAAGTTGATTCTGACTCACAGTGACCCAATAGGACAGAGTAGAACTGTCCCACAGGATTTTCAAGGCTATAATCTTTACAGAAGCAGACTGCCACATCTTTCTCCTGGGGAGCAGCTATTTGAAGTTGAAATGCTGACCTTTCAGTTAACAGCCAGTGTCTTCTCCAGTGTGCCACCAGAGCTGCTTTGAACATGCTATACAATTGCTAAATGGTTACCATGCTTGCTTTCAAACCATGACATTTGCATATAACCCTCTTAGCTATTAAATACTCAGATTCTTTAGTGTATGCTACACCATGGGATTAATACATTTTCCAAATCTTCCAAATTATTAATTTGCCTGCTGAGTTATACTTTCCAATTTGGGCTGATAGGAGAGATATATGTTTCCTAAGATTCCTTGCTAGGATGGGTCTTTCAGCAATTGATGTATCTCACAAATTAAAGACCACTTGAGAGAGGGAGTAAGAGACTAAAAGAGACCCTGATCCTCAGAGGGGAACACCTGTAGTTTCCCTCCCAGAATGATTCCCCAATTTCAGGCCAGTGTGCGTAAAACCAAACATCTTCTAGGGCAGTGTGACCCTGACTAGGAAATGTTCTGCTTTCCATTTGCAAAAAGGAAAAAAAAAAAAAAGTGCAAAGGTAAGTTCATTTAGACTGGAAAACTTAGGGCTGGGAAGTCTTGTGAAATTTATTCTGTAAACGTGAAGTATTCTTAGGCAAGGGCACGTTTGGACACTAGAGATTTCACACATGTGCATAAACACAGATTAAATCTCTAACTAGAGGTTTTGCTATTTGAAATGAATTTGATTAGGTTGTTTTAAAATGGAATGCAGATCAGCTGAGTGTGGTTAAGTGATTTGAAGAGGAATGTAGGTCAACTTCCGAACACCATGCTACATTTACATGGACTTGGATGGTTACAGAATATGGGACCTGTGAAAATGCCCTCCATTGATTAGATATCAGTTGTAACCACCGTGTATATTTAGTTGCATCTGGTCCTATAAGGACAACTATAAAGGCTTGTCTCATCATTTTGGCAATGATTGCACCATAACTTATTATCCATGCTTCGATATTAGGACACTATGTAACCACCTTACTTGGATACAGAATTTTTGTTGTTTTTTGATTATGATAGATTTGCATTGAATCACTCTTCTTTTTCTCATGTGTTTACCTAGAGACCAAACACATACATTTGGAGATGATTAGCTTGTTCTACAGATAATGCCCAAGGCTGTGAAATGAATCCAAGTGATTTAGATCCTAAGGGAATTAAAGCCATAACTGATTTGGGTCTCCCAATTTATCTTTAAGCAGCTCTTGGGGAGTTAATAGATCAGAACCTTTTCCACTTGGATAAGCCATGCGAAGACATTAGAATTGGTTACTCTAAGCAGCAGAAGAAAGCCGCTGGTGAATGGAATGCATAAGTAATTATAATCCCCACTGTTCCAAACCAGAATAAATCCTATTTCTGAACAGCTTTTGGGAAGAAAGGTTAGTTCTGAAGATGAAGTAAGGTCTTTAGTCTTCTTAGGTATCACTGTCTTGTGAGTTTTACTTTCTTCCTTAAATTTATAACTTTCATTTTCCAAATCCTCAGCTTAGGGACATATGGTCCTTTTTAGAATAAAGCAAGGAGAGAAAAGCTAAATAACATATTGAACTCGATGAACAAAACCGGATGTTTGATGAAAAATGTTACATGGGATTTTTTTTTTTTTAAAGATGGATTGTGGGGAGAATAGAGATAGATGTAATTGTTGATGGACTAAATATTTTTAAATTCAATGTCCAGGGTAACCCTGTAGTATAGAGGCTAAGCACATGGACCTGGCAGACACACTCTCTGGGTTCAAATCCCACCTTCATCTCTTACTTATCTTCAAAGTTATTTAATGTAACCAAGGCCTTAACTTTTTCAACTGCAAAATAGAATATTAATAGTTTCTACTTCAAATGGCAGTTACGATAATTAAATAAGCTAGTATTTATAAAGAATTTAAAATTGAGCAGATCAAGAGTATTAATAAAAAAAAAGTGTTTGTTAAATAAATGAACTCTATAAAACCTGTGGCAACTGGGTGAATGCCCTTGATTATGGACTCTGGAATTGAAAGCTGACTAATTAAACAAACAAACAAACAAAAACAGTTGCCGTTGAGTAGATTGCAACTTACTGCTACCCCACGTGTGCAGGTAGAACTGCATCCCATAGGGTTTTCAAGGCTGTGACTTTTCAAGAGAAGACTGCCAGGCATTTCTTCTGAATCATCTCTGAATGGGTTCAAACCAGTAACCTTTCTGTTATCAGTCAAGGACTTAACTGTTTGTGCCACCCAAGGACTCTTGATTGCTGACTAACTGGTTGAAAATATCTCTATTTCTCTACTTGCATCCTGGCATTAAAGAGAACTAGAATCCTTTGCTTCTTCAACCATGATAATAGTGTATCTTGGATTCCAATGTGGTATGTATATAGTTGTCCAGAAGCCTACTTTTATTATAATTGGTATTAGATTACATGAAATGTTATTTGGAAAACATTTTATTTCATTTCTAAGTATTGTCACTGGTTCTCTGGCAATTTAAAAAATTTAGGTCCTCTCATTTGTTGTTTAACTCTGGTTTGTAAATAGCATTTAACCTTCTACCCAGACTTCCTATGGTGATTTGATAATTTGATTAGCAATTCAGGAAAAGACAAAGAGGAAGAACTTTAAAAAATGAGACAGCTTTAATTAGAGGAATATCATCAATATTTTAAACTCCAGGGATGAATTTAAGATGATTTTGATATGTTTACCATTAATGTGATATAATGTTCTTAGAAAAATACAAAGTACTCTGTTATGCATTTATTCAGCAAATATTTGGGAGCACCTGCTATCCACTGGGCACTGTGCTAGTTTAGTATATACAGAGTTGAGCAAAACAGACATAACAGACTGCCCTTATGGATATTCAACAAACAAGTATATGGCAGTGATGCTAAGAGCTATGAAGGCAAAAACGTATTGCTATGGCAGAAAAGAAGGAAGGGATCTACAATATACATTGGGTAGTCAGGTTGGGCCCCTGAGATTTGAAGATTGAGAAGCCATCCATATAAATAGTGAAATGAGGAGCCTTCTACATAGAGGAAGCAGCTCCCACTGTTATGTCCATTCACCAACCACTCAGAAACTATGAGTGTTTACAGTAGTTCTCTTTAAATAAGTAGTTTAAGGGAGGCATTGGTAATTCAGTGGTAGAATTCTCACTTTTCATGCTGGGGACCTGGGTTTGGTTCCCAGCCAACGCACCTCATGTACAACCATCACCTGTCTGTCAGCGGAGGCTAATATGTTGCTATGATTATGAACAGGTTTCAGCGGAGCTTCCAGACCAAGATGGACTAGGAAGAAAGGCCTGGCTACCTGCTTCCAAAAGTCAGCCAATGCAAACCTTACAGATCACAACAGTTTGATCTACAAGTGATCATGGGCATGGCACAGGACTGGGCAGCATTTCATTCCATTGTGCATGGGATCTCCATGAATCAGAATCCAACTCGATGGCAGGATAGACTGGTACGCACACACATACATACATATGTCAATCATCACCAACAGCACCATTAATCATAAATGCAGGAAACTGTGGAAATTTTGACACATTACAGCGCTTATAAAGCATCTATGAGAACAATGTCACTACACATTGCTCATCCCTAGAAAGCTTGTCTTTAGAGAAACTGGTAACCCCTGAGGCACCCTCCCTGGTATGAGGATCAGTAGTGCCATTAGAAACTTGTATTGGGGGTGGAAAGGAGAGGAATTATTCCAAATCCTTGGAGAATTGAGACTAGAACACAAATAAACTAAGAGCAAGTTAAGTAGTAGAAAATGATGAAAACTCACTGACTCCAAACTCACTGCCATAGAGTCAATTCCAACTCATAGCGACCCTATAGGGCAGAGTAGAACTGTCTCCACAGTTTCCAAGGAGCTCCTGGTGGACTTGAACTGCCAACCTTTAAAAATGTCTATGTGAATCACAAATAACCAACTGGATACTTTTTGAAAAACATTTTTTTTTTATCTAATATGGAATTTAATTAAAAATTGTAGTCTGGAATTTTGAAGTGCTTCTCCTCACCTCAACTTTCCACATTTTCTATAATCTGTCATGACTTTGGATATGGCTTTTAGTCGTTAGATTGGCTAAAGGAAAAAACCTTGGCATCTTGGTACAGATTTGAGGAAATTAGGAATTTGGAAAAAAAAATGACAGGACAATTGGGCCAATTACTCAGAACTATGAAGTATTATGTAAAGCACCAATAGTCCACAGCAAGTACTTTGAGATTAGTCTACAGAGGACTCACTCTTCAGTAGAGGAGCCACTTTACCCATTGTCCTAGAATCAATTCTGACTCACGGTCACCGCATGTGTTAGAGTAGAACTTTTCCATAGGGTTTTCTTTGTTATAATCTTTAAGAATGTAGATCACCAAGCCTTTCTTCCATGGAGTCATTTGGTAGATTTGAAATGTCCACCTTTAGAATAGCAGTTGCATGGAAACTGCACCACCCAGGGACCTAAAGTAGCCACTAGCCATGAGTAGTTGTTGAGTACAGTCGGTCCTGCATATATGTGGGTTCTGCATTCACGGATTAAACCAACTGGGGATTGAAACTATTCGAAGAAAAAAAGTTCCCAAAAGCAAGATTTGAATTTGCTGCGCGCCTAGCACTACACTGAATCTCTGCGAATGAAGTGATGTGTAGCCCTCCCCTGCTGTAGCCCCCCACCGTTTCGCCGATCCTCAGTCTCTCTCCAGTGCTGGTTTGAACATTGTTCATTCTCTCTTTGTGTTGTGTGCACCCCTTGTTTCTGTGAAAAAATGGCTCCTGAGAAGCAATGAAGTAGTCAAAGCAATCCTTCAAAGGCTAAGTGTGGGTGGGTTGAGGAGAGTGAGAGGAAGGAGTTAAAGGCTAGCAGTAGCAGGGTCAATGGCTGGCTAGCTCTGTAAAGCAGGACAGCCTCAAAAACTTCAATATCACAGGAGAATTGGCATCGGATGCCTAGGCAGCATTGGTGTTCCCAGAAGAGCTCAGGAAACTCATAGAAGAGAAAGGCTACCTTCCAGAGCAAGTCTTCAGTTGTGATGAAACAACTATTTACATTGTATTAGGTATTAGAAGTAATCTAGAGATGATTTAAAGTATACAGGAAGATGTGCATAGGTTATATGCAAATACTATGCCATTTTGTATAAGAGACTTAAGCATCCTCGGAGTTTGGTATCTGCGGAGGCCCTGGAACAAATCTCCCACGGATACCGAGGGATAACTGTACCTGAAATGTGGCTAGTCCACATTGAGATGTGCTGTAAATGTAATATGCAACCGAATTTCAAAAACTTAATACAAAAAAAAGAATATAAAGTATATCATTAATAACTTTATGTTTGGATATATCGGGTTAAATAAAACATTAAAAATTAATTTCACCTGCTATTTTTTTAATGTAGCTACCAGAAAACAAAATCACCTATTTGACTCGTATTATACAGTTCTATTGGACATCTCTGTCCTAGAGAATGTAAAAAATCATCCCCATTATACCTCCTCCCTAAACAACCATCCAAAACTGTTCTGTCAAAAGGGATGGCAGTGTTGTTAAAGGAAGGAGAATAGGTGACTAGCCAGCTACAAGTTTACATGGAAGGTAACAGATGGATGTGACAGCTACAAAGTATTGGGAACTTTGATGCTTGGTGGAAACCTCATCAATAAATGTCAGAAGCAAACTACTGATCTGCTCTATAGATGTTCCCAAAGAAAGATACTGAGAGCATTAAAACAAAACACAGCAAAAAACCCACGGTTTTATCTTTATGCTCAGTGGCCAAGAGGCAGCATAGGTTCTCCTTCAGGTCTACTGTACTTTTTAAAACAGAAGCAGAGCATGTATGAGTCTCCAAACCTATTGTCAATTTCCTTCCCCCTCCCCTCAAAACAACAAATAATCCAGTAGAAAACAGCCTTTACAGTCAGTGGGTTAAGGCATCCAGTCTGCATTCTGCAAACTTCATGATGATCTTCACACTCCATGGAGAGTATGCAACAGATGTTTCTGGTGCTAATATGTGCTGAGGACAGAGAAAAGCTAGTGTTTTCTTCATACTTGGCTGACGGAAAAATCTTTTCCCTTGGAAAGATCTGTGTAAATGTATGCCCTTAGCAAACTAGCTAATATGTCAGGCTTCAAAGTGACCAGACTGTACACTTACTGTTTTACTAATCCTCTGGCTTCCCCCGTTTTGAGATGGTTACAGAGAAGTCCATTTTGGAATATTTTCTCCTTGGCTTTAACACTTGGCAGAGGAACTCACTGTCCTCCGTGCTTCCTTGTGTTAGTTATAAAGCTGTTTGTCATCTCTAGTATCCGGAACACCTGCTTTTTAAAGGACTGCTGGCTCAGGAAAAGGAACATAAGTTATTTTTATGCAATAATTCGCCGGCTCAAGGCTTTTAGAAACCTATCTGAAATAGTGTGTTTTCTTCTCCCATGATCAAATAAGGTATTTTAAAAACCAGAGTTTTTCATTTTACCAAAAATTTCCTTTTGAGATAGATCATTGAAATACAAGTGACAGGACAATTGGGCCAAACAGAGAGAGTCTTTGGCTCATAACAAGATACACAATGGAAGAAAAATGCAAGAAACAATGTCTTCCAATCCAGTGAGTGATTCTTGAAGAAATCACAGAAACCTAAGGAAGGGAACATTTCAAGAATTTAGAAAGACCGAGAGAATAAAGGTGGCTCTGTTACTTCTTGTAGGGAATGTGATACATTTTTTAATTTCACGTTTGGTATACCATAAAAAACCTATGGCCATCGAGTCAATTCCGACTCACAGCGACCCTATAGGTCAGAGTAAAACTACCCCACAGAGTTTCCAAGGAGTGCCTGGTGGATTTGAACTGCTGACCTTTGGGTTAGCAGCCATGGCATTTAACCACTAAGCCACCGGGGTTTCCATTTGGTGTACATCTGTTGTTTTTTGTCACTTAGCAAACCTTCTCTCCCTTCTTGCAGCAGCTATTTTCTGTTTTCTTCTGGGAACTCTTTCTTCCCCAGCTGAAATATTTGTTTATCACTTGACTCATTTCCCTCACCACAGGGATGGACATGTAACCAAGGCTGGCCAGTCAGAGTCTCTGATCCTCTTAGCCACAACGATTGCCCAGTGATGGGGGATTATTTGGAGCTACCGAAAAAGAAGTGTTCTTTTTTGTTCTCTTAGGGCCGTTAGCTCTAAGGGTGATGTACACCTAGGGCAGCTGTAGTTGCCATCTTTGCCACCCTTAGGGAACAGCTTGATTTAGAATAAAGTAGCACTGAAAGATGGAAAAAGAAAGAAAATCTTGATGGAAAATGTTAAGGCCCTGGATTTCTTGCTTACATAATCACAAAATTCCTACCCAACTTCCTTTTTTGGTATAAGCTAGTTTGAATTGGGTTTCTAGCTCTTGTAATCAAAAGATCCATGACTAATACGTGATATTTAGGTACAAATAATAGCTATGTAACAAAAGAGAAAGAAAGGAAGGAAAAAAGAAAGAGAATAATAAGGATGTCCCAAAATAGGAAGAAGAAGAAAATGGAACTGATTCACTATTTTCTTTCTTTCCTCTCAACATGTTAGCAGAAATTACACACACACACACACACACACACACATGCACACACATACACTGAAATTCTGGGGAGAAAATATCAATCTTAACTTTCCCTCTAGAGATGAACACAAACTGAGTAACTGTAGTAAAATTAACTACTCCTGGCAGAGGAGATGATCTGTGAGCAACAGTGCAGATTTTGAACCACCTGTTGGCTTTTTCCATATTTTCTAAAATTTCGCCACTTCTTTCATTTTTTCAAAAAAAGTCTGTTTTTAAAATTTCATAAGCTAATATATGCTAAATTTTAAAATGGAAATAGCAAAGAAGCCTATTAAATAAAACATATAAGTCCAAACCTTACTCTGCCCAGAAGTATTCCCTGAGCATACCCTTGGATGTGCTCTGCCAGCCTCTTCCTTGCATATATATAAAAAAAATTATTTTAACAAAAAATGGAGTCAAAGTACACATGTTGGTCATAATTTAGCAACTTCTTTTTCTTCTTTACTCTTTTTTCCTTTTCTTTGTTATAATTAGTAGCTTATTATGGACATCCTTTCATGCAAAAATATAGATCCACCTCATTTTATTTAGAGGCTAACTAATATTTCATATATACCATGGACTGTATACCATGGACTGCCGAAAGAACGAATAAATCTGTCTTGGAAGAAGTATAACTAGAATGCTCCTTAGAAGCAAGGATGGCGAGACTATGATTCACATACTTTGGACATGTTGTTGGGAGGGATCAGTCCCTGGAGAAGGACATAATGCTTGGTAAAGTAGAGGGCCATTGAAAAATAGGAAGACCCTCAACAAGATGGATTGACACAGTGGCTGAAACAATGGGCTCAAGCATAGCAACAATGTGAGAATGGTGCAAAACCGGGCGGTATTTTGTCCTGTCATGCATAGGGTCACCATGAGTTGGAACTGACTCAATGACACCTAACAACAACACCAATGTTTCATGACTAATATTTCATAGACATTTAATATATCTCTAGTTTTCTGTTTTCTTATTTTCACTACCAGAAACAATGACATAATAAACAACTAAAATATTCTTGGAGTCCCTTGATGGTAAATGTGCTTCGCTGCTAACCAAAAGGTTGAAGGTTTGAGTCCACCCAGAGGCACCTCAGAAGAAAGGCCTGAAGATCTACTTTCAAAAAATCAGGCATTGAAAACACTATGCGCATAGTTCTACTCTGATACACATGGGATCATCATGAGTTGGGATCGACTTGATAGCAACTGGTTTGGAATACGTTCTTATACTTTTCCCTTTTCTAAAATCATGATTACTTTTATTATTGTTGCAGCAATTTCCTAATTGCAAATTATAAACAAATGAAGACAAGGCCAATTAAAACTTCCATCTTGCACACATCCTTATGTACTCACGCCCTGGGCCTGATGAAATAGACAACAGCCAGCGAGGCATGATTTGAAATGTGACGTGAGAAGAGGCATCAACATAAATCATCCGACCCAGGATCAGTGCTGTCTATATTCACAGTCATACATGCGCAGTTGCCTTCCCTCCTGTCTGTGTATAACATTCAAATCATGCTCCAGGCCCAGAGGTCTTGGCAGATGACTGACCTCTTAACCTACATCTCTGCCATTTTCATTGTCAGCTGCCATCAGTTATGACACAAGACAGTAAAACTGTTCTTCACCTTCAGGGATGTCTGTTGTCCATTGTCTAGAACAACAGGCTCACAAGCACCTCTAATTCTGAATTCTGCGAGGGTGTTTGAATCCTGGCAAGATTGACAGCACAATTGCAGCTCTTTAATCAGCCCCGTAGACAGCATTCATTTATTTTACTTTCTGCCTTGAATTCCTTTGCAAGGAAGCTTCCAGAGATTTAAAACAGTCCAGCCCTTTGTTTTTTGCTTTTGTATCATTATTAAACTTTTAGAAATTATCAACCCTGTTTTAGGTGGTATAAAACACTTAAAGTTGCTGAAGCCTGACCCAATTACCTACGATATTTTCTTCTATCTCCTCCAGGCAAGAAAACTTGAAAAAAAAAAAACAAAAAAACTCTCTCTTTCTGTAGTGGTTTATCGCTTGGGTTAGTTTTCTTTACACTGGCATTGTATGTCTGAAAGCAGTGAGATAAAATGTGCTGACTGGTGTGCAGCGGCATTTGTTCCTCCCCTGTTGTCCAGGTAACCTGAGTGGTACAGGATGTGCAGGTGATGTGCCTGTGACCCCCAGAGAAGCAGCAGGCCCCACTTCCACTTCAGTTTTATTGTTTTCCTCACTTCTATTGAAAGAAAGAAAATAACAGGAGACAATTCTGTAATGAAATTTCCAATTGTAGTAGATGATTGAGCCAAAAAACGCTAGCTGGTTAAAACAGCAAGTCCTGCTTCTTTGTTGCCAAGGAAGATAATCTCCTAATGGCAGATTCCTGCTCAATGTCGAAATACAGGAGACAGCCCGGAGCCCAAGTCAGCCAGGCCTCTGTGACTTCTTCTGTTTTACTTTGGCAATATGAGAGTCATAAGCGGCTGCCACCAAAGCAGGGTCCCTTCCTCACTCAAGGCCAGGACTTGACTGCAAAATTGCGGGACAAGTTTTGTGTTGAGTGGCAACCACCTCACTTTCCTTGCCAATTGCCTTCTACTTCTCAGTATAGACCCTGACTTCTCTCACCTATGGAAACCCCTTACCCTCACTTCTTAGGTCTGAGCTAGAGTCGGACATCTCAAAGACTTTGTCTGTCTCCACCCAATACTGGACACCAAAATATACTTGTCTTGTGCCCCACTCTTTCTGGGTTCCAGTAGGATCTGGAGCCAAGCTGATAACCTATCTGCATTAAGGTCACTAGTGGGCATATCTCTTGGGCAAATTCTGTGCAGGTAAAAGACCACTCCTGAGTCGAGTTAGAATCTCCTTTATGCAAAAAGAGTGAATACTATGGTGGGACTCTCAGGCATTTTTTTATGGGCAGTATTTGGTGGCAGAGTTATGTTTAGAAACTCCTCAAAAAACATTATGAGGCAGCTCCCTACTGCATCAACTGGCCTGGCTTTCTGCCGTTTTGACAGAAAACTTCATATCCTAACAGAGCAGCGACTATAACTTAGGAGTCGTTAGGTCTCCTCCCCACAGCGGGGAAGGGAGTTCTGCCAGGGAACATTCTCTAACATGAGGGAGCCTCTTGACACTCCACAAGAGAGGCAGTGAAAGACCTGTTGTTTGAAATGTATGAATTTCAATCATTCTTTTTCTCACACAATATCTCACCTCCTCCATGGCTAAACCGCATTGTTTGCTACAGGGAACCAGGAACATTAACTGCTTCTATAGAACCTTATTTAAATGTCTACCATGTTATTATGTTCAACTAGGGAGCAAAAAGGAAATACATGTTGGGCCCAGCTGGGATAAAGAAGGCAGCATTATTCCAACTAAATAAAACTTTCAATTACTATTTTGGTCTCTTGACTTTTCAACTTAGTCCCACCTTTTCTGGAACCTTCAAATTCCCTGTTTCACACTCTCTCTTTTTTTTTTTTAATACAGTATGTCAATCAAATATCCCAAGCAGCTCCTGAAACTTCAGTATGTGATGTGATTTTCCGTTAAGACGGTAGGGAAGAGAAGTTAATCTAAGGCTGCAATGAAGAAGGCTCTTTATTTCTCTATATTTCTTAAATAAATATAAGTAGAAATTTATTTCACAGACTTCAATGCTTCCTCCAATTATTTCCCTAAATTTAATTGATTATTAGTTCTCTAGTTCCATTTGTATCCTTTTATAAAGTAGCTGGGAATAGCTGATTAATATCCTTTTACCAGGAGTAGATTTTCCTGGGTATTTAACTATTTCAGACATGATTCTGTCTAAACACAGTGCTTTCTAATTTTTCCACAGGTGAATATCTTTGTTCAATTTACTCAGCTTTAGTGCAACATAAAGAAAATTTATAGGTACAACATTAGTTAATTTTATATTCTATGCAGTAGCTATTTGAAGGATTAGAGAATAATTGAAAGCTTTGATTTAGACTGCATTAAGTTCTCATAAATCAGTTATAAAAGGAAAATTTATTTACTTTTCACTTGTTTAATTAAATATGTATTTACCAATCACATTCACAAGAGAGAAATTACACAGTAGGAGAAAACGTCTCATCCCAAGAAACATAATAAAAATGAAATTGCAGTTACAAATCTCTAATCAGGGGATCTTAATGTGGGTGACAGGACATTAGAAACAAGCTAATTGGCAATGTGAGAAAGACCTAGGGCAGGAAGGAGATTTTCAAATCAATAGAGTAAACAACTGGCTGATGTTGGATAGATAAGAGACACTTGGCTCTATGTAAGTGTCTGAAAGCTGTATTTTCTCCTTGCTCTCAGTCTGGAAAACACTGAATCTATAATGTGAAGTGGTGAGTAAGGGATGAATCCAGGGATTTCAGGCTTTCGGCTTGGGACTTTGCCATAGTCTTAAATCACTTCTATGGTCTCAACTCATCCTTCCCTCCTTTCTCCTCAAACCATCTGTAAAAGCAATAAAAATACCTATCATTTTAGCAGTTGACTGTATTTTGAGGCAAAGGCTTTGAAAGAAGGCAGAATTCCATTCAGGAATTTTTTTTTTTTTTAAGAAAATACTTTAATGGTCTGGGCCTGTTTGACTATGAAAGTTGAACCCCTACTCCTAACCTGGCCTAAAAGAATTCCCCACCTTGTGATGTTTGTTGTTGTTGTGTGCCGTTGAGTTAATGCCTGCTCAGAGTGACCCTATGGTCCTTATCAACCACAACACCTGTAGTAGAATTCTATCACATGTATCAGCTTTGAGTTTCAGTACTTTAGCAAGTGAAGAAAAAAGGTTTTTTTTTTGTTCATCCAGCTGCTATGTTGGCCACAGCCCTGCTGGAGCAGTGGTTAACTGACACGACTGTTAACCAAAAGGTTGGCAGTTCAAAGTCACCAGCTGCTCCTTGGAAAGCCTATTCTACTCTGTTCTCTAGGGTCGCTATGAGTTGGAATTGACTCCATGGCAATGGGTTTTTGGGTTTGGTTGTTGGCCAGTTTCAGAGACACCATTTACTTCATAGAAGCTGTGCTGCAGCAGACCTCATTCACATAAAGCACAGAGTGAGTGGCGCCCCCTAGTGTTGTGTAACGAGATAGCCTTCAGTGCAGCCCCTAGTGAAGCACTTTGAGTGTGGAAGGAGGGAGGCAGCCTCTCAGGCACAGGAATTCAGAGAACGAGATAAACTGGAAAACAAAATCTCCTGGGGAAATCTGAAAATATGGGGAGGATCACTGGGACTGGGGTATTGATCCCATTTATTGGAGTATTAAAGAAAAGAACAGCTCCAGAAGGCTGGAAAATTGGATATGATACTGGGGCAGACATTTCAAACACACCTCCACAAATATACATCCTCCTGCATTTCCTGTTAAAAATGAGCCATTTGTGATTCCCAGAAAGTCTACTTCTAGAAGAGTCTATCCAGAATGAAAGATATCCAGCCTATCTGAGTATCCAGAGGGAAACCAAACCTTGTTTCCCTTGAGTTTTGTCCTCCCTTTCATTATCTCAGCGTGAAAAACTAAATAGTTGGTCCTCCCATCCAAGAGCACACAATTCTGAGAATTAAATAGTGTGCAGAGTTAATTCAACTATGTATGCACTGTAATGAATTTTAGTTAAATATTTACATCATTAGAAAAGGATTTGGGAGTAAGGTGGAAAAAATGGTTTAATAAGTTTGAGTTTTGGTTTTGTAGAGGTGTTTTTCCCTGACTTTCTATCAGAATTTTATAAAAACAGTTTAGTTCTTTCTTTCTTGCATATAAAATTGCCTAGACCCTGAAAGTTTAAGATAATCAGAAGGAAAAATCATTAAACAATAAAGGTGATGAACTTGGTATCAAGCTAAGATTAAACATTTTGATTCTTTTTTGCTCTATAGGGAGTCCCTCCCATTTAAATAAAAGAATAGAAGTCTTTTTCATTTTAACTTAAAAGACAGAAATTAAGGAACTCTAAGGAACCCTGGTACCGCAGTGGTTAAAGCACTCTGCTGCTGTCATGGATTGAATTCTGTCCCCCCAAAAATGTGTGTGTCAACTTGCTTAGGCCATGATTCCCAGTGTTCTGTGGTTGTCCTCCATTTTGTGATTGTGATGTTATGTTAAAGAAGATTAGGGTGGGTTAGTAACATCACTCTTACCCAGGTCACATCCCTGATCCAATGTAAAGGGAGTTTCCCTGGGGTGTGGCCTGCACCACCTTTCATCTCTCAAGAGATGAAAAGGAAAGGGAAGCGAGCAGAGTCCAGGACCTCATACCATCAAGAACGCAGCACCAGGGGCAGAGCGCATCTTTTGGGCTTGGGGTCTCTGCACCTGAGAAGCAACTCAACCAGGGGAAGATTAAGAAAAAGGACCTTCCTCCAGAGCCAACAGGGAGAGAAAGATTTCCCCCGGAGCTGATGCCCTGAATTTGGATTTTTAGCCTACCTGGTGGCATAGTGGTTAAGAACTATGGCTGCAAACAAAAAGGTCGGCAGTTCCAATCCACCAGGTGCTCTTTGGAAACTCTGTGGGGGCAGTTCTACTCTGTCCCATGCGGTTGCTATGAGTCAGAATCAACTCGACGGCAACAGGTTTGGTTTTTGGTTTTTACTGTGAGGAAATAAATTTCTCTTTGTTAAAGCCATCCACTTGTGCTATTTCTGTTATAGCATACTAGATAACTAAGGCAGCTGCTAACTGAAAGTTCGGTGGTTTGAACCCACCAGCCACTCTACGGAAGGAAGAGGTGGCAGTCTGCTTCTGTAAAGATTTACAGCCTTGGAAACCCGATGGGACAGTTCTACTCTGCGCTTTGGGGTTGCTGAGTTGGAATCAACTCGATGGCAGTGGATTTTGGTTTTTAAGCTAATGTGTATCTTTTTGATTTTAAATATTTTACATGCAAAAGAACCAAGTTAGAGAAAGCCTACTTCAGCTGCAAGAACCATTTGACACCTAAAAGGCAGGCACTCCAGGGGGGTCGTTTTTACTGTTAAGTAAAATAAGAAGCAGCTGGGGCTCCAGTGTTCCTCCTCACTCCAAAGCTGACACCAAAGTGCCAACTTTATGTGTACACTGCAAGAGCTTCTCTTCAAATAGTCTTTCTGTTAAATCCATCTCTCATCTATTAATAGGAATGTGCCTCCTCGGGTTCCCAACCTTATAAACCAGACAAAGGACCTATGTCTCAAGGATGAAAGGAATAGTGGAGAACCCTTATTCTCTATGTTTTAGTGACTAGGTGCCAGAACAAGCATAGATTACCATGAAGAAGTATAGAACTATAAACTGAAAAATACAAATCTGCCATAACACTGGACAAGAAACTCCCATTAACCCATTGCCATCAAGTCAATTCCGACTCATAGCGACCATATAGGACAGAGTAAAACTGCCCCATAGGGTTTCCAAGGAGCAACTTATGGATTCAAACTGCCAACCTTTCGGTTAGCAGCTTGAGCTCTTAACCACTGTGCCACCAGGGCTCTGGGTAAGAAACTAAAAAAAAAAAACAAACTCATTGTACGCCAGTAGATTCTGACTCATAGCGACCCTATACATAAGAAACTAGGCATGTTCAAAAACAAATCGGAACCCTTGTCCACTGCTGATGGTTCAAAATGGTGCAACTGCTGTGAAAAACAGTTTGGCAGTTCCTCAAAAGGTTAAACATAGAGGTACCATATGATTCAGCAATTCCACTCCTCGGCATACATATACCCAAGAGACTTGAAAGCAGTAATGCAGACAGACACATGTACACAAATGTTCTTTAAGCACTCTTCATAATAGCCAAAACGTGGAAACAACATAAATGTCCATCAACAGATAAATGGATAGACAAATTGTAGTATATACATACAATGGAATATTATTCAGCCATAAAGAGAAATGAAGTTCTGATACATTCTATAACATGGATAAACTTTGAAAACATCATGCTGAGAGAAATAAGCTGATCACAAAAGGACAAATACTGTTTGATCTTACTTAGATGAAATACCTAGAATAGGCAATGGATAGAGATCAAAGTTTAATAGTGGTTACCAGGGGTGGGAAACCCAAAACCAAACCCATTGCCATCGAGTCTATTCCGACTCACAGCGAGTAGAACTGCCCCATAGAGTTTCCAAGGAACGCCTGGCAGATTCAAACTGCCTACCTCTTGGTTAGCAGCCACAGCACTTAACCACTGCGCCACCAGGGGTGGGAAGGACGTGGAAAAGGCGAGTCATTGTTTAAGAAGCATTGAGTTTCTGTTTATGGTGATGGTAAATTTGGCAAAGGATATTGGCAATGGTTGTGCAACATGACTGAGGCAAATGGTGTCACTGAATTGTACATGTAAAAAATGTTGAATTGGCAAATGTTGTGTTATTATATTTTTACAATACTAATAAAAAGTAAAAAAGCACAAATTGCTTTTGAAACAGACAAGGCACCTGGTGATGAGATTTTTCCAAAAGCCAGAAGATCTGGAAAATTACATCAGAAGCTTGTCCCCCGTAGTAACCAAAACCAAACCGGTTGCCTTTGTGTTGGTTCTAACTTATGACGACTGCTATGGATTGAACTGTGTCCCTCCAAAACATGTATTGTAAATTCATATGCCTATATGCCTGTGGTTATAATCCTATCTGAGAATGGGTTGTCTTTGTTATGTTAATAAGACAGGATTAATGTAAGGTGTGTTTTAAGTCAATCTCTTTTGAGATATAAAAGAGATTAAACAAGCAAGTGAAAGAATCAGAGATGGGGAAAGAGAGACACCAAACCACATGAAGATCACCCAGGAGCAGAAGCTCAAAAGACAAGGACCTTCCTCCAAAGCTGACAGACAAAGCTTTCCCTTAGTGCCAGCACCCTGAATTCAGATTTCTAGCCTCCTAAATTGTGAAAAAATAAATTTCTGTTTGTTAAAGCCACCTATTTGTGGTATTTCTGTTACAGCGCACTAGATAACTAAGACAATGGCCTTGTGTGGTGTTGTTAGTTGCTATCGAGTTGTTTCTGACTCATGGTGACCCCATAAGTGCAGAGTAGAACCACTCCATAGGGTTTTCAAAGTTGTGACCTTTTGGAAGCAAATCACCAAGACTGTCTTCTGAGGCGCCTCTCTGTGGCTTTGAACCACCAACCAAGTGCTGAACCATTTACACTACCGATGAAGTGTACTAGGGTATAAATGAAAGGCTATCACGTTTTAAAAATAAAGAAAGCTTGCAGGTCTGAGAAAACGGGAAGATATTTTAGGTATTGTTGCATTTGACCCTAAATATTACTATCATCTGTTTTGGCACAGATGTCTCAGCTGGATGTCAACCTTCCATATTGTACACGGTTTGAAAGGAAGTGAGTGCACAGACAGAGGTCTTGGAGTCAAGTATTAAGATACAGTTAAAACAAGGAGTGCGTTTTTATTTTCCATTTGCTGTTGTGCAGCAGTAGCAACAGTGCAATATCATGTGATGGCAAACTGTCTCTCAAAAACCAGTCGTTGTTGAGTAGATTCTGACTCCTGGTGATCCCACGTGTGTCAGAGTAGAACTGTGCTCCATAGTGTTTTCAATAAAAAATTTTTCAGAATTAGATCACCAGGCCTTTCTTCCAAGGCACCTCCAGATGGACTCAAACCTCTAGGCTTTCAGTTAGCAGACAAGTGTGTTAGCCATTTGCACTACCCAGGTACTCCTGCCTGTCTTCAGACTTCCTAAAATGCCCCATCTGACCTGGTTATCCCCTCTAACAAGAGAATTTTTACTTCCTGAGCCAGAGTCTTAATCTATGTGAGTATGGTAGGCAGGCTCCAAGAAGAATTTGGAGACTGCGTTTACACTGACAGAGGAAAATTTGTGCTGGCTTGTTCATGACATAGTTAATGACTTACCATTGTCTACCCTCACCCTCTGCTCACAACCACCACTTGTCCAGACCTATTGCATGGAACTGTCCTATATAACAAAAAGGAATGACCACTGAGAGACACTCCTGCTGGGGGAGTGAGCATGGTGTGATCTGATCATTGCAGGGGACACCTACTCTAGGCTTGGGGTATGACCCATAAGTTCTTTGAGATCACCAGAACTGGCCGGTGCAGCTCAGATTCTCTGAAGTGAGAGATTAGAATTGTTCACCTGCTTGGGGCATACCTAAATGTTCATGACCGATTCAGACCCACAGGGAACTGCTTCCCACTTTTTAAGATGACTGTGGTCATCTTCTTCTGAACAACCTTCTGCCAGAGTTGGGAGGGTCTGAGTCATACTGATTTGCAGGTATATGCTGCACGGTGCAAAAGGAGAGAAGGAGGTGCCGTTGCTGTCAACCCTTGTGTTACGTGGTACCATCTCAGAGACCTGCTCATTCAGAGGATGAGGATGTCTTTTGCTGAATATCTTGATGTTATTCATGTTCTCTTAGATCTGCCAAACTATCCTAGTCCTGACATTACCCCAGTAATGAATTGCCTGGGTTATGATTCTACCTGACCAAAACACAGTTTGCAAAGCCAAATATTTCCATTAGTACAAAATAAACATGCCTGGCAAAAGCTATGAACCCACAGTTTCAATCTGTTAACATTTTGTCTTAGGCTGGGTTCTCTAGAGAAGCAAAGCTAGTGAAGCATGTATATACATACATATATATAGACAGAATGGAAACCCTGGTGGCGTATTGGTTAAGTGCTACGGCTGTTAACCAAAGGATCGGCAGTTTGAATCCACCAGGCACTCCTTGGAAACCCTATCGGGCAGTTCTACTCTGTCCTACAGGGTTGCTATGAGTCGGAATCGACTCGGAGGCACTGGGTTGGGTTATGTATATAGAGAGAGACAGAGAGAAATAGAGAGAGATTTATTTCAAGGAAATGGCTCACAAGGTTGTGGAGGCTGACAAGTCCCAAAGTCCATGAGTCCGGCATTGGCTGGAGGCTTCTCCTAACTGTTTTCAAGGGTGGACTAATCTAGAATCAGCAGGTCAGACAGCAGGCTCCTGGCTCAGAGGGCTGCGGAGCTGACGGATCCCAAAGTCATCAGGTCAAGCAACAGGCTGTTGGCTCAAGTCTCAAGAACCAGAGGTTAGATGACGACGAGCTGGAAATAAGGTCTAGAACAAGTAAGTGAGCTTTGCCAAAATGTCCATACGTATATTGGGTGCAGGTCACGCCCCCAGGGAAACATCCCTTATAACTGATCAGCTAATCACATCACATCGTATCATGGAGGTGATTACATTAAATCACAAAATGGAGAATAATTACATAATATAGAGATTCATGGCATAGCTAAGTTGACACACAACATTAACTATAACAGTCTACTCCTTGTCAGCTTGGCACCTGTACACATCTCCTTAAACCACACATAATCTCTAAATAAAGATAATTATAAAGTCACACTTGCACCTAACATGATACAACTAACATACGTACAACCAAAAGTGCACTAGCCCTGTTTACATCTTATATTTTGTAAGTGATGGGATAAGGGAGGGAAGAAAAAATATTTGCTATGTACATAATACTTAACCACTGCACCACCAAGGCTCTCTCTCTATGTGTGTGTGCGTGTGTATATATATATATATATATAACATACATACATACATATGGTATTCCTGCCGGCACAGTGGTTAAGAGCTCAGCTGCTAACAAGAAGGTCAGCAGTTCAAATCCACCAGCTGCTCCTTGGAAACCCAATGCGACAGTTCTACTCCACCCTATAGGTTCGCTATGAGTTGGAATGGACTTGAAGGCCATAAACATACATACACGTATAATAAAACAAGAAAGAAATAATCACAACAATTATAGTCCTCATTTCTGCAATTGGTCACATGGTCGTAAATAGTATCTAGGGCTGCCTTCTTCCACCACCCATTCCATATTTCCTTTACCCTCAGCTAGTACCTCAGCTGATTGTTGTTCTTTGCCTAGTGGGGTGACCCAAACCTGCATTCCATTAGTAGTCATGTCAGAATTGGGTTGCTCTGATTTTCCATTGACTTTAATCACACGGCATGGTAGTACTAAGATTTGCCCTAGGGGGTCTCCTGTATTCCACACATACTCTTCTTTATCTCCATTACGTGATATCAATCAAATTTTCCCTTGGTAATCAGGATCAATCACACCAGCCAAAATGGTAACTCCCTTCTTTGCCTGTTGATCCAGAGACATGAGGAGCCCAAAGTGGTCAGGTGGCATTCTTAATTTCCAGTTCAGTGGGATCAGTGCTCTGTTCCTAGGTGGTAGCATTCCTCCCTTTGGAACTAAGACCTCTAGACTTCGCAGAGGATAGGGTCAAAGGGATAAAAAAAAAAAAAAAAAATTTTTTTTTAAATAGGAAGCAAAAATTTTGTGAGTGGGTCACTCTGGGTAATAGTGAGCATTGCCACTCCCACACATATTTCCCAGGTTTCTCTTTGTACATATTAGAAAAGTCAAGCAATTCTTTTGGAGTATAGCGTACCTCCTCCTGGATGACACCTTGTACTTCACCTTTTTGGGGCACACTGGGACTTAAGTCTGGTTAAAAGTCTAGAAGCAAAATGGGGTGGTGTGGGTGGGTCCTGGGAACACTCAGCAATGTCTTTTAAGGCACCTGTCTCAGGCGATGCCCCAGGCAACACCCCACGCGCCTCCCCAGGAGATATCTCAGACAAAGGCTCTTTAGGTGCAGCTGGGTTAATCTCAGCAGATGGGGGTGGACGGGATAATGGTTTTCCTGGGGGAGGTGGTTAAGCAGACAAAGATGGAGTAATCTCTGTAGATGGGAGGGCTGGTTCTGTTGGCAGCAGTGATTCAGTGGAATTTAGAGGTTCAATATCGCCAGCTTCCTGATTATCTGTCCATATGTCCCCATCCCAAGTTTCAGGATCTCATTTCTTTCCAATCAACGCCCTCACTTTATCTGCAGACACCATTCAAGGTTGGAAATTTAATTGGAGTTGTAATTCAGCCACTCTTAAAATAGGACTCTGGGTTTGGTTTTTGGCAATATCAGCTCTGTTACAACAAGTTATAAGGCTTTTTTCAGGGTACAAGTGGCAAATTTGGGATCTCTTATGCAGAACTTGAGCTGTGGCTCTGAAGCCCTGGCTCATCTCTTTTACCTTATCTAGCGAAAGTAGACCAATCAACCAGCTTCTGTATGCTTTTCATGCTCACAAAATTGAAGAAAAGTATCAAACGTGCGATCAGCCAGTGACTCGCTTCTCACCAATACCTGATCTATTGGTGGTGATAGCTGGTGTATAAATATTGCCACCTCATGCCATGGATTAGCAGTGCCCTCTTTACTACTGGAGGCAGAGTCATCAGTGCCTTTAAGACTAGTCAGACTTGAGAACCAATTTAGAAAACTCATCCTTATGATTTTGCTTCTCTAGAGCCACTCTAGGGACCCAATATCTTAGGCTGGGTTCTCTGTTGTTAGCTCCTGCAGAGTTGGTTCCGACTCACAGAGACCCTATGAACAACAGAGTGAAACATTGCCAGATTCTGTGCTGATCTCACAATCATTGCTATCCTTGAGCCCATCATTGCAGACACTGTGTCAATTCATCTCATTGAGGGTTTCCCTCTCTTTTGCTGATCCTCTACCAAGAATGATGTCCTTCTCCAGGGACTGGCCCCTCCTGATAACATGTCCAAAGTATGTCCAAAATACTTCTAAGGAGCATTCTGGCTATACTTCTTCCAAGACAGACTTGTTTGTTCTTCTGACAGTCCATGGTATATTCAATATTCTTTGCCAACACCGTAATCCAATGGCATCAATCCTTAGGTCTTCCTTATTCATTGCCCAGGTTTCCATACATATAAGGTGATTGAAAATACCATGTTTTGGTTCAGGTGCACCTTAGTCCTCAAAATGACGTCTTTGCTTTTCAACACTTTAACGAAGTCTTTTTGCAGCAGATTTTGCCAATACACTATGTTTAATCTCTTTATATGTACATGTATATACATATATATGTATATACATCTATACATAATTGTGATCTAGGCAAAAGTTTACAGAACAAATTAGTTTCTCATTCAAAAATTTATACACAAATTGTTTTGTGGCATTGGTTGCAATCCCACATTTTGTCAGCATTCTTCCCCTTTCCCTTTCCACTCCAGGTTCCCCGGTTCTAGTCACCCAGCTTTTCTGTCCCTTCCTACCTCATCTTTGTTTTTGGGCAGGTGTTGCCCATTTATTCTCATGTACTTGATTGATCTAAGAAGCATGTTCCTTATGTGTGTTATTGTTTGTTTTATAGGCCTGCCTAATCTTTGGCTGAAAGGTGAACTTTGGGAGTAGATTCGATTCTGAGTTAGAAGGGTGTCCTGGAGCCACAGTCTTGAAGGTCCCTCCAGTCTCCGTCAGACGAGTAAGTCTGGTCATTTTGTGAATTTGATAATTTTTTCTGCATTTTTCTTCTGCTCTCTCCAGGTCTGTCTGTTGTAATCCCAGTCAGGGCAGGTAGTAGTAGCTGGGTACCATCTAGTTCTTCCAGTCTTAGGGTCATGTAGGTTGTGGTTCATGTTGTCCATTAGTTCTTTGGACTAATTGCTCCCTTGAGTCTTTAGCTTTTTTCACTCCTTTTGCTCTGGACTAGAAGAGACTGAAAGTTGTATCTTAGATGGCCACTCACAAGCTTTCAAGGCTCCAGAAGCTACATACCAAAGTAGAATATAGAATATTGTCTTTCAGAACTATATTGTGCCAGTTGCATCCTCAGCCTATGGTCTTTTGCCTTCAAGCCTGAGGACTTCATCCTGTGAAGTGTTCAGTTATGTCTAAGAAGTTTAACTGACTGTGCCACTTGCGTGCTGTATTGTGTGTATTAATATATGAGAAGAACCTACAGTCATGTATTTAGAAATTTCTACCACTGAACTTGTATCTGCCAGTGGGTGTGTTCTCTTACTTCCTCCTTCACCTCTTGGCATATCTATCTATCCGTGTCTCCATTCATAGATTATTGTTTGTTGATTCTATCATTGCAGGATTACCTCTGCTATAGTAGTTACTATAAAACTCAAAAAATCCATTGTTGTAGAGTAGATTCTGACTCATAGCAACCCTATAAGACAAAGTAGAACTGCCCCATAGAGTGACTGGTGGATTTAAACTGCTTACCTTTTGGTTAGGAGCTTTAGCTCTTAGCAACTGTGCCAGAGGAACTCCAGTATTTGCTATTAAAAAAAAAAAAAAATCGAATAGATTCCTACTCATAGCAACACTATAGAACAGAGTAGAACTGTCCCATAGAGTTTCCAAAAGAGTGGCTGGTAGATTCGAACTGCTGAACTTTTAGTTAGCTGAACTCTTAACCACTATGCCACCAGAGTTTTGATACATGGTTTAAAATCAGAAAACGTGTGCATCAGGGTAGTAACCTTTCACCATATCTTTTCAACCTGGATACTGCGCAAATGATCCGAGAAGCTGGACTATATGAAGAATGCAGCATCAGAATTGGAGGAAGACTCATTAATAATCTGCAACGTGTAGATGGCACAACCTTGCTCACTGAAAGTGGAGAGGACTTGAAGCACTTACTGATAAAGATCAAAGACTTCAGCCTTCAGTACAGATTGCACCTCAACATAAAAAAAAATCCTCACAATTCAACCAATAAGGAACCTCATGATAAACAGAGAAAAGACTGAAGTTGTCAAGGATTTCGTTTTACTTGGATCCACAATCAATGGCCAAGGAAGCAGCTGTCAAGAAATCAAACAATGCAAAAAGACAAATATTGTATGAGACTGTTTTTATAAAGTAATAACAAAAGACTTCACATAGGGGGAAAAAAAAAACTCTTTGATGGTTACCAGGGATGGGAGCTGGAGGGAGGGAAAATTACCAAAGATATAGTAGACACGAATTAATATTGGTGAAGGGAAAGGCAATATACAATATGGGAGAAGTCAGCACAACATGACCAAGGCAAGAAAGGACGCTGAGAGCAATGCAGGAATAAAGGACAATTATGGTAACTATGGAAACTCTGGTGGCATAATGGCTAAAGTTAGCTGCTTACCTAAACGCTAGCAATTCTAATCCACGACACACTCCTTGGAAATCCTATGGGACAGTTCTACTCTGTCCTATAGGGTCACTATGGGCCAGAATTGACTCAGTGGCAATCGGTTTGGTTTTGGTATGGTAACTATGGCTGAAGGGGCTGACAAACCCATAATTGGCAGGTCAGATGGCAGGCTGCTAGCTGACAGGGCTGCAGAAGCCAGTGAATCTCAAAGTCGGCAAATCAAATGACAGGCTACTGGCTCACAGGGCTGTGGAGCTGGAGAGTCACAAAGTCGGCAGATCAGGCGACAGGCTGCTGGCTCAAGTTCCAGGAACTGGCGATCAGATGATAAGTCGGAAACAGAATCCAGAACAAGCAAGTGAACTTTGCCAGAATTTCCATATATATATTGGGTAAAGGCCACTCACCCAGGAAACTCTCCTATTATGGATCAAACTGTGTCCCCCCAAAATGTATATCAACTTGGCTATGCCATAATTCCCAGTATTGTGTGGTTGCCCACCATTTTGTGATCTGATGTGATTATCCTGTGTGTTGTAAATCTTAACCTCTGTGATATTAATAGACAGGGTTAGAGGCAGTTATGTTTTTTTTTTTAATTGTACTTTAGATGAAGGTTTACAGACTAAATTAGTTTCTTATTAAACAATTAATACACATATTGTTTTGTGACATTGGTTGCCAACCCGACGACATGTCAACACTCTCCCCTTCTTGACCTTGGGTTCCCACTATCAGCTTTCTTGTCCCCTCCTGCCTTGTCATCCTTGCCCCTGGGCTGGTGTGCCCATTTAGTCTCAAATGTGTTTTATAGGGCTGTCTAATCTCTGGCTGAAGGGTGAACCTCAGGAGTGACTTCAGTTCTGAGTTAAAAGGATGTCCAGAGGCTATACTCTCATGGTTTCTTCAGTCTCTGTCAAACCAGTAAGTCTGGTCTTTTTTTGTGAGTTAGAATTTTGTTCTATATTTTTCTCCGGCTCTGTCTGGGACCCTCTATTGTGATCCCTGCCAGAATAGTCAGTGGTGGTAGCTGGGTACCATCTAGTTGTGCTGGAGTCAAGTCTGGTGGAGGCTGTGGTAGTTGTGGTCCATTAGTCCTTTGGACTATTCTTTCCCTTATGTCTTTGGTTTTCTTCATTCTCCCTGCTCCAGACAGGGTAGAGGCAGTTATGTTAATGAGACTGGATTCAATATACAGGACTAGGTTTTATCTTGAGTCAATCTCTTGAGCTGTAAAATACAGAGTTGAGCAGAGAAGAATGGGACCTCATACCACCAAGAAAGATGCTCCGGGAGTGGAGGGTGTCCTTTGGACCTGGGGTCTCTGTGCTGAGAAGCTCCTAGACCAGGGAGGTTGATGACAAGGGCCTTCCCCCAGAGCCAACAGAGGGCTAAAGCCTTCCTCTGGAGCTGGCACCCTGAATTTGGACTTCTAGCCCCCTAAACTGTGAGAGAATAATTTTGTTGTTGTTGTTAAAGCCATGCACTTGTGGTGTTTCTGTTATAGCAGCACTACATAACTAAGACATCCCCTTACAACTGATTGGCTGATCATATAAGATCTCATCATGGAAGTGATTTCACAAAATGGAGGATAATTATGTAATACTGAGAATCATGGCCTAGCCAAGTTGACACATAATGTTAACAATCACACACCTGAAAAAGATAAAAATACTCACAAAAATTGGGTTTCCCTGGATATTTTAATCTCCTGTGTTACCTTTATCATTGTTTTCAACCAGAGGTGAGTTACACAATAAGGAAGTTAATCATGGGCTTTTTGTGCTTACTTACTACTCTGTAGGGAGTAATTTCACATTTTTTCATCTCATCAAAGATTCTGCTTACAAGTACAGCTGGCACCTGTCTCTCTCTCAACTCACATCGCCTTCCTACAGAATCAAAGCCTCTTTTCAAATTCACAGTCCCTGATGGGAATGTATTACACAGTAGGCAAAGTAAGTGCATCCTTACTTGTGCTTACTTACTAATTTGTAGTGAAAAAGTTTCACATGTTTTTTATCATAAGGATAATTCAAAAGTGGTTGCAGCAGTACACTGAGAGGGAACTGCCAGAAGTTTGAGACAGATTCAGAAGAGGACGTGGAACCAGGGATATCATTGCTGATGTCAGATGGATATAATCTGAAAGCAGACAATACCAGAAAGATGTTTATCTGGGTTTTATCGACTATGCAAAGGCATACAATTATGTGGTGTATGATAAATTATGGATAACATTGCAAAGAATGAGAATTCCAGAACACTTAATTGTGCCCAAGTGGAACCTGTACATAGACCAAGAGGCACTCATTCGAACAGAAGAAGGGGTTACTGACTGGATTCAAATCAGAAAAGGTGTGTGTCAGGATTGTATCCTTTTTACCATATTTATTCAACCTGTATGCTGAGCAAATAATCTGAAGAAGAATGCAGCATCAGGATTGGAGGAAGACTCATTAACAACCTGCATTATGCAGACGACACAACCTTGCTTGTTGAAAGTGAAGAGGACTTGACACACTTAGTGATGAAGATCAAAGACTACAGCCTTCAGTATGGATTATACTTCAACATAAAGAAAACAAGAATCCTCAAAGCTGGACCAGTAAAAAAACATCATGGTAAACGGAGAAGAGATTGAAGTTGTAAAGCATTTCGTTTTACTTGAATCTCCAATCAACGCCTAGGGAAGCTCAAATTTTTTTTCCCCTGTCTATAGGTTCTCTTTTTACTCTTTTGCTGAAGTCTTTTGATGAGCGTAAGTGTTTAATTTTTAGAGGATCCCAGTTATCTAGCTTATTTTCTGGAGTTTGTGTGTTGTTAGTTATGGTTTATATCCTATTTATGCTGTGTATTAGGGCCACTAGCATTGATCCTTTTTTTTCCTCCATGATCTTTATAGTTTTTGGTTTTATATTTAGGTCTTTGATCCATTTTGGATTAGTTTTTGTGTGTGGTGTGAGGTGTGGGCCCTGTTTCATTTTTTTATAGATGGACATCCAGATTTGCCAGCACCATTTGTTAAAAAGACTGTCTTTTTCCCATTTAATGGACTTCAGGCCTTTGTCAAATATCAGGTGACTGTAGGTGGATGGATTTACATCTGGTTCTTGATTCTGTTCCATTTGTCAATATGTCTGTCATAGTACCAGTACCAGGCTGTTTTGACTACAGTAACTATATTTTAGGTGCTGAGGTCAGGTAGTTGAGGCCTGCTGCTTTGTTCTTTTTCAGTAAAAAAAAAAAAAAAATTTTTTTTTTTTTTTGACTTTTCCAGGGCCTGTTTCTTTTCCTTATAAAGTTAATGATTAGTTTTTTTCATGTCATTAAAGAATACTGTTGGTATTTGGATAGTGATTGCATTATATTTATAGATTGCCTTGGGTGGAATTGACATTTTTACAATGTTGAGTTTACCTATCCATGACTATTTATGTAGGTCTCTTGGTTTATTGCAGCAGTGTTTTGTAGTTTTCTTTGTATAGATCTTTTACATCCCTGATTAGATTTATTCCTAAGTTTTTTACTTTTGGGGGGGCTATTTTAAGTAGTATTGCTTCCATGGTTTCCTTTTTGTAGTTCTCTTTATTGGTGTTTAGAAATCTTACTGATTTTTGCATGTTTATCTTTTAACCTTTTTTTTTATCTTTTAACCTGCTACTCTGCTGAATCTATTAGTTCCACTAGTTTTCTTGTGGAGTGTTAAGAGTTCTCTCTGTTTAGTATCATATCATCTGTGAATAGGGATAGCTTTACTTCTTCCTTACCAATTTGGATTCCCTTTGTTTATTTTTCTTGCCTTATTGCTCTAGCTGGGACCTCCAGCACAATGTTAAAAAGGAGTGGTGGTAAAGGCATCCTTGTCTGTTTCCCGCTCTCAAGGGAATGTTTTCATCCTCTCTCCATTGAGAATGATGTTGGCTGTTGGTTTTGTGTAACCTGTTGCCATCAAGTTGATTTCAACTCCTAGAGACGCTACAGAAGAGAGTAGAGCTACCCCATAAAAAAAAAAAAAAGGGTTTCCAAAAAAACAGCTGGTGGATTTGAACTGCTGACCACTTGATTAGCAGCTGAACACTCAACCACTGTGTCACCAGGGCTTTGATGTGTAGATGCACTTTATTATGGTGAGGAATTTCCCTTCTATACCTATTTTATTGCGAGTTTTTATTAGGAATGAGTAGTGGACTTTATCGAATGCCTTTTCTACATCTATTAAGATGATCATGTGATGCTTTTGTTTCATTTATGTAGTGGATTACGTTGATTGATTTTCTAATGTTGAATCATCCTTGCATGTCTGGTATGAATCTCACTTGGTCATGGTATATATATGTTTCTTTTATATGATGCTGAATTCTTGGATAGAATTGGTTGAGTATTTTTGCATCTATGTTTATGAGAGATATTGGTCTGTAATTTTCTTTTTTTGTGGTGTCTTTGCCTGATTTTGGTATCAGGGTTGTGCTAGCTTTATAAAATGAATTCGGAAGTATCCCTTCTTCTATGTTCTGAAATAGTTTGAGTAGTACTGGTGTAAGCTCTTCTCTGAATGTTTGGTAGAATTCTCCAGTGAAGCCATCTGGGCCAGGACCTCTTTTTGTTGGAAGATTTTTTTTTGTTTAAGCTTTTCAATCTCTTCTCTTGTTATGGGTCTGTTCAGATTTATTTCAGTTTGTGTTAGTTTAGATAGGTAGTGTGTTTCTAGACATTTGTCTGTTTGCTCTAGGTTTTCAAATTTGTTGGAGTACAGTTTTTCATAGTACTCTGTTACGATCCTTTCATTTCAGTTGGGTCTGTTGTAATGTCCCCTGCTTCATTTTCTATTTGGGTTATTTACTTCATCTTCTGTTTTTCTTCTGTCAGCTTTGCCAATTGTTTGTTGATTTCATTGATCCTTTCAAAGAATCAACTTTTGTTTTTTTGTTTCTTTCTACTGTTTTTCTGTTCTTTATTTCATTTATTTCTGCTCTGATCTTTATTTCCTTTCTTCTGGTGGCTGTGGGCTTCTTTTACTGTTCTGTTTCTCTTTGTTCAAGTTGTAAAGCTCACATTTTGATTTTATCCCTTCTTTTTTTATGTGTTCATCTGTTGCTGTAAATTGACCTCTGAGCACTGCCTTTGCTGTATCCCAAAGGTTTTGGTATGACGTTGTCTTAGTCATCTAGTAGTGCTGCTGTAACAGAAATACCACAAGTGGATGCCTTTAACAAACAGAAGCTTATTCTTTCACAGCCTAGTAGGTTAGAAATTCAAATTCAGGGTGTCGGCTCCAGGGGAAGACTTTCTCTGTCAGCTCTGGAGGAAGGTCCTTGTCATCAGCCTTCCCCTGGACTAGAAGCTTCTCTGAGCAGGAACTCCAGGTCCAAAGGATGCACTGTGCTCTCAGCACTGCTTTCTTGGTGCTATGAGGTCTCCCTATCTCTCTGCTCATTTGTCTCTTATATCTCAAAAGAGATTGGCTCAAGACACAATCCAGACTTGTAGATGGAGTCCTGCCTCATTAACATAATTTCTGCCTATCCCATCTTTTTAACATCAGAGAGGTAGGATTTACAACAAATAGGAAAATCACATCAGATGACAAAATCGCGGATAATCACATGATACTGGGAATCATGGCCTAGCTAAGTTTGTACACATATTTTTGGGGAACACACTTCAACCCATGACAGATGTGTTTTCATTGTCATTTGATTCTAGGAATTTTTCTGTTCCATCTTTGATTTCTTCTGTTACCCAGTGCATTAGGCACATTTACTGTAAAAGGCCTCTTTAAAGTATTAAAAAGCAAAGATGTCACCTTGAGGACTAAGGTGGGCCTGACCCAAGCCATGGTATTTTCAATTGCCTCATATACATGTGAAAACTGGACAATGAATAAGGAAGACTGAAGAAGATTGATGCCTTTGAATTTTGGTGTTGGTGAAGAGTATTGAATATACCATGGACTGACAGAAAGAATAAACAAATCTGTTTTGGAAGAAGTACAGCCAGAATGCTCCTTAGAAGCCAGGATGGCAAGATTTGGTCTCATGTGTTTTGGACATGTTATCAGTAGGGACCAGTCCATGGAGAAGGAAGTCATGCTTGGTAAAGTAGAGGATCACTGAGAAAGGGGACGACTCTCAATGAGATCAATTGGCACAACATCTGCAACAATGGGCTCAAGCATAGCAAAGATTGTGAGGATGACACAGGACCCAGCAGTGTTTAGTCCTGTAGTACATAGGGTTGCTATGGGTCAGAACCGACTAGACGGCACCTAACAACAAGAACAACAACCTGTATGCTTTAAAAGAATTGTAACTTCAGCTATTCAAAGCAACATGTCTTTACATGTTTCTACATTAAGCATTGTCCAAGGATGAAAATTCTAATCTCATACTGTTGGAGTAATGTGTGTCAGAGGCCAGTTTATTCAGGTGAGTGAACTAGACCTTGGCATGAAGACAAAACCGTATACTGGACATTTTTGCATGGCATCTAGGATTTGACATAACCACATAAGCTTAAAAACTATTGTTTTCTTTGGGAAGTCCTCACCTTGGGACCAATTATTTGAAAAAGTATACAGCCGTTTTTTTTAATCTGAGCAGAAAGAGTTTAGACATTTTGTTTATAAGGTTAACATGAAATCCACTCGTCAGAATGGAGGGTAAGCTCCATGGGGCAATGTAGTAGTTAAACTTCACTGTGATGTTGTGGGTTTTCAGATGGCGTGTCTCCCAAGAAGTTCAGCCCTACAATCTGTGATTACAAGAGTTTGCTTTGTGATCATCACGTGGGATGGAGTGTATGTGTGTATGTGTGTGTATAAGCAAATGACTCTTAAACCTCCTATCTGCATTGCTGTTTGAAATACAGCTCATCAGGCTAAATTAAAAACACTCTTTGTTGATCTAAATATGTTTCTATTTTTTTGAATTGTGCTGGGGGAAACAGATCTGTTATGTAAATTCACAACATCTCCGCAGAATTAGAGAGTAGCAGGGGTGGGTGTGAAGGGCTTTGTGTTCACGTTTCAAGACCTTACTTTTTTTTTTTTTTTTTAATGTCACTCAGTCAAATTGAAAGTGGCGAAGCTAAGGTTCAATTACTTGTAATGTTTAAAAAATTTTCAAGATCAAAATCTGTGAGTTTAAAAATTGTCTGAAGAAATGGGTAACTCATTTATGTTCAGCACTTTCTTCATTCTCACAGTTGAACCAAACATTGCTTTACAATCATGTTGCTGTTGATGAGTCACAGGGCTCAGTAAATTTGATTCAGCTAATTTTTACTAGGATGAAAATTACTTTTGATTTATGGGAGTAGTTTTTAGAGTTTCAAGGATATTTAAGATGAGTTTTTAATATTTCATATGTGAAGTCATCACTTCTCTTTATTTACTCCTTCCCTCCTCCCTACCCTAACACACACTCACACACGCTGACATATCAGGGCTCCAGCTTCCATGAAGTATAAGTGAGGCTTTAAAGACCTTAACTTTCAGGGGCCACTTAATTGGCTGATTGGATAGGAAGAGTTTCTTCCTTTGGTGGAAAATTGGGGTACTTGGGCTCTTTGTGCATTATTTCACCCAAGTAACCTGTGTGCATTTCCAAGGGCCACCAATTCCCATGAAGGGTCACAGAGAAAGACTCTCTAAGGTTAGAAGGGGCTTTGTCATAGACTTCAAATCACAACACATGCATGATGCCTATGCTGGGAACATGGGTGGCCCTATCTCCTGTGCCCTCCCTTGGCTTGGGGCAGCAGAGAGAGCAGGGATCTGTTGTACACTTTCAGCCTAGAGAAGCCTGTGGACTCCTCTGCTCTTTACTTTGGGTGTGGGCTGTTATATGTGATGAGAACCAGGCAAACAAGAGAAATGCCAGGGGAGAAGGGAAAGACAGAGTTTAAATTTGTTTTTTTAGATAGACTGACATTAAGACTGTCTTATCTAGTGGGGGCAGCGGAGGTTCAGTGGTAGAATTCTTGCCTTTCATATTCGATTCTCATTCAACGCACCTTATATGCAACCACTACCTGTTTGTCACTGGAGGCTTGTGTGTTGCTATGATGCTGAACAGACTAGAAGAAATGTCTGGTGACCTACTTCTGAAAATAAACCAATGACAAACCCTAAGGATCACAATGGTCTAATCTGATGTTGTTGTACATGGAGTTGCCCTGAGTTAGGGCCGACTTGATGGCAGCTAACAAGAACAACAACAAGAGTCTAGTATGAAAGTGTATGGATGAGCATGAAAAAGGATGTTCCAAATTAATACACAAGTGGAAAAACCCCAAGGCCTCTCTTAAACTCCTTAGAGGATTAATGATAAACATATGCACTTAAATTATTTGCCAGTCTTAGCTTCATCAGGCACAAACACCCACAAATTGAAAGAAATTCACATGTGGTATATTTCCATACTGGCTATGCAAAGATAGACTGTAACACTGACCTAGGACAATGAGCACTAATTTCTCCTTTCTTTTATAGGCCACAGGGATTCCTAAACTTCCTTTGGTAAATACTCCAGTTCTATAATCCTTAAACCCTCATACCCACAGAATTCTTGTTTGTAAATCATTTTGCATCTGACTGCTACCCTTTGTGCTGGCTTTATCTTATTCTGTCTTCATTGTTAACAAAAATACTAAAAAAACCTATTTATTTAGGTACTTTAGAAATTTCTGGTTCCTTAATTCCTGTACAGTCTTTAGGTGATGCAAATGGCGAGCACACTCAGCTTCTAACAGAAAGGTTGACAATTCAAGTCCACCCAGAGATGCCTCAGAAGAAAGGCCCGGTTATCTACTTCTGAAAAATCAGCCATTGAAAACCCCATGATGCACAGAGTTACTCTGATACACACAGGCTAACCATGAGCTGGAGTTGACTCGACAGCAACTGTGAAGTTCATTTTCTAAATAAGGAGTTAGGTAACAATAAGAAATTTACTATATAACTCAAGAAACTTATTTGCAAAGTAGTCACTGACCTGTCACTGAAAATACCTAAGCAAGCTTGAATGACCTGTGTCAGAGGCTGAATAGAGGATACCCTTTTGCCATCCAAAATGGGCTCAGATTTTCCTCACAATTTCAGAGGGCCTTTGCTCCTGTCCTTACCCTTTCTCCTTAAAAATCCAACCAGAGACCAATCTCTCCATAAAGCTTTCCCTGGTTTCTCTTAGTCAGGAGGACTCCCTTCTCCTGAAGGCTGACGAGCCCTTGTTTATGCGGACTGTATCTTAGGACATTTAAGACGTTCTGTTTCATATTTTAATGTTCCTGGATGTGTGCTGGAAACCCTGGTGGTGTAGTGGTTAAGAGTTTGGCTGCTAACCAAAAGGCTGGCAGTTTGAATCGACCAGGCGCTCCTTGGAAGCCCCGTGTGGCAGTTCTACTCTGTCCTGCAGGGTTGCTATGACTTGGAATCGGCTCAACGGCAACGGGTTTGGTTTTTTTTGGATGTGTGTTATTTTGAAAACTACTTGAGGGCATAGCCTTATTTATCTTTCTTCCCTACTTCAGTGCCAGCGTAATTTTATGCACACATTACGTCCTCAATAAATGTTAGTTGAACAAATGAAAAAAGTGAATGAATGAATGGATCAACTAATACACAAATGGCATGTCATCTATACTGTCAAGGTCAGTGCATGATGGGGTAAAGGATAAATCCACCAGGTGCTTCTCGGAAGTCTATGGGGCAGTTCTACTCTGCCCTATAGGGTCTCTATAGGTTTATGGCCTCAGTATCCAATTCTAGGATACATTTTATAGATTGTACTTTTATAATGATTTTCTTTGCACAGAAATGATGAGATTTTCTCTTTGTATTATAGAATTATTCCAATTAGCAAATGACCCACATCGGCTATTATAATGTTAATAAATATGCCATTATCAGAGATTAAGACTCACTAATGAGCCTGAGCAGTGATGATAGAAGAAACGCTGCATAAAGCCATAATTTGGGTAAGATTAAAATAGAAATACCACTTTAATAACCTCTCTATATGGGGGAACTGAGATTGTATTTGAACTCAATATATTTTTGGTTTCTCATACAATAGCTTCCTCCACATAAGATTTGTGGAGGCAATGTTCTCTGCTTTTCTTGCAATATTCCATAGACGGCTTCACATTTACAGTATAGATTGTTAGTATTATGCCTATTAATCAGTATTTAGTAAGATAAATTAATAATTCCCCATTGCCTTCCCATGGAATTGTATTATAATTTGATTCCTATGACTTATTTTTGGTATTGATGACAATATTATTAAATAACTAAAAAATAAGAAAATATTAGAACTGATGCTTGTAATTAAGCTTCTATTTTAACATAATTGGAGGTTCACATGCAGTTGTAAGAAATAGTACAGAGAGATCCCCCACACCCTTTACCCAGTTTCTCCCAATGATAACATCTTGCAAAAGCATAGTAGAATGTCACAACCAGGATATTGACATTGACACAGCCAAGATACAGAACAGTTTCATCATCACAAAGATCTCTCTTCTTACCGTTTTACAGCCAAACCCACTTTCCCTCTTTCCTGCCCATTGGCAACCAGTAATCTCTTCTTCATTTCTATAATTTTGTCCTTTTAAGAATTTTATATAAATGAATTCATAGAGTATATAACCTTACAGGGTTGTCTTTTTTTTCACTCAGCATAATTCTCTAGAGATTCATCAAAGTTGTTGCATGTATCAATAGTTCACTCCTTTTTATTGCTGAGTAGTATTTTGTGATACAAAGGTACCACAGTTCATTTAACCATTCACCTGTTGAAGGACATGTGTGTTGTTTCCAGTTTTGGGCTACTATGAATAAAGCTGCTGTGAACATCTGTTACAGTTTTTGTGTGAACATGAGTTTTTATTCTGTAGTATAAATGCCCAAAAGAACAATTGCTGGGTTGTATGGTAGTTGCATGTTCACTTCTGTAAGAACTGCCAAACCATTTTCTAGAGTGGCTATACCATTTTACATTCCCACCAGAAATGTATGAGTAACTGAGTTTCTCTGCATTCTCACCATTACTTGGAGTTTGTTATTTTTTTTTAAGTCATTTTTTGATAGGTGTGTAGTGATGTATCTTTGTGGCTTTAATTTGAATTTCCTAATGATGCATGCTGTTGAACATCTTTTCATGTGCTGATTTTCATATCCTCTTTGGTGAAATATTTCTTCCTATATTTTGTCAATTTTCTAATTGGATTGTTTGATTTTTTTAACTGTTGGGCTCTGAATGTTTCTTATATAGTCTAGATAAAAGTCACTGTTAGTCATAATGTTTGAAAATATTTCCTCCTGGTCTATAGTTTGTCTTTCCATTCTTTTAACAAAGTCTTTTGCTGACTGAAGTTTTTTTAAAAAAAAACTCAATGAGGTCCAATTTATCATTTTTTTTTTTGTAACAGAGAGTGATTTTGGTGTCAAGCCTAAAAACCATTGCCTAACCCTAGATCCAAAAAGGCTCCTTTAAAAATTTTTTTCTAAACGTTTTATAGTTGTATGTTTACTTTTAAATCTGTGACCCATTTTGAGTTAATTTTGTTATAATGTATGAGATTTAGGTGATTATTATTATTATTTTTGCCTCCAGCACCTTATGTCCAAAAGACTATCCATCCTCCATTAAATTAGTTTTGTGCCTTTGTCAAAAATCGGTTGGGCATATTTTGTATGGATCTATTTCTGGTTCTTTATACTGTTCCACTGATCCTTGTGCCTATCTTTCTACTGATGTCACACTGTCTTGATTGCTATATCTTTATAGTAGATCTTAATATTGGGTATAATGATTCCTCTGGAAACCCTGGTGGCCTAGTGGTTAAGTGCTATGACTGCGAACCAAAGGGTTGACAGTTTGAATCCGCCAGGCGCTCGTTGGAAACTCTATGGGGCAGTTCTACTCTGTCCTATAGGGTCACTATGAGTCAGAATCGACTCAACAGCACCGGGTTTGGTTTTTTGGAATGATTCCTCCTAGCTTATTCTTCTTTTTTCAGGATTCTTTTAACTATTCTAGGACCTATACCTTTCCATGTAAATTTTCAGATAAGCTTGTCTTTATCCAAGAAACACTTTGCTGAAATTTTGATAGGAATTATGTTAAACCTATGGATTAATTTGGGGAGAAATATCTTCCAATCCATGAACATGATATGCGTCTCCATTTATTTAGGCCTTTGATTACTGTCATCATCATTTTGTAATTTTCAGCACACAGATTCTGTATATGTTTGGTTAAATTTATACCATTATTAATGGCATTGTGATTTTAATTTTGATTTCAACATGTTCCTCGATAGTATATAGAAATGTAATTGGTTTTTGTGTGTTGATCTTGTATCTTGTGACCTTACTGAACTCACTTATTATTTCTATGAGCTTCCCCCCCCTTTTTTTCTTAATTCCTTAGGATTTTTTCTATAGGCAATCAAGTCACTTGCAAATAGGTACAGTTTTAGTTCTTCCTTTTCAATCTATATGTGTTTAATTTCTTTTTCTTGTTTTATTGTGCTGTTCAGAACTTCCAGTACTATGTTGAATACGAGTGCTGAGACTAGACATCATTGCCTTGAGTCTTTCACCATTAAGGATGAAATTAACTGTAGGTGTTTTGTAGATGGACTTTATTAAGGTAAAGAAATTGCTCCTCTATTCCTAGTTAGTTGAGAGTTTTTATCATGAATGGGTATTATATTTTTCTTCATCAGTTGATATGATCATATGATATTTATTCATTAGCCTGTTCATATGGTGGATTACATAGATTGACTTTCAAATGTTGAACTAGCCTTGCACACCTGAATAAATCTTACTTAGTCATGGTGTATACTTCTTTTTATACATTGTTGGATTTGATTTGCTAATATTTGTTGGGAATTTTTGCATCCTAAGTTCATCAGAGGTTGGTCTGTAGTTTTCTTTTTCTGTATTTTCTTTGCTTTTTTTTTTTTTTTTTTTGGTTAGGGTGGTACTAGCCTCATAAAATGAGTTGGGAAGTGTTCCCTCCTCTTCTATTTTCTGGAAGATGTTGTGTAAATTTAGTATTAATCCTTTAAATGTTTTATAGAATTTTTCACTGAAACCATCTGTGCTTGAAGATTTCTTTTTCAGGAGCCGTTAAATAGCTAATTCAATTTCTTTAGTGGTTATAGAACTGTCTATTTAATCTTGATTTGAGCTGACTATTTAATCTTGACTCAGTTTTGGGAGATTGTGACTTTTTCAGCCCATTTCTTCTAAGTTGTCAAATTTATGAGCATAAAGTTGTTTGTAGTATTCTCTTATTATCCTTTTGATATATGCAGGATTTGTGGTGATAACCCCTGTTTTATTTCCTGATATTGTTGATTTATGTCTTCTCTCTTTTCATTTTTGTCAATCTTGATAGAGGTTTATCAATTTTATTGAGTTTTTTTTAAAGAACCAGGTTTTTGTGTCATTGCTTTTGTCTATTGTCTTGTTTTCAGTTTCATTGATTAATGCTCCTTTTTTACTTCCTTCTTTCTGCTTGATGGTATCGAAAGTTTATTTATCTATATATTTTATAAGCTAATGATTTCTGAATTGATGTGATAGGCCATAAATATGTTTTTAATTGTGTCAAATATTGAATAATCCTTGAATTGATAACAATGTTAATTAGTATTTAACTGTACATGGCAACAAAAAGTTTATATAGAAAACAGGAAAATTAGTTAATTGGCACATGGTAACTTAAAGTCTTAATTAACCTTCTATTTGAAGAGCTTCTGGGTACAAGTATTCTCTCTGAATCAAGAAACTCATATCTGAGGGAAATTTACAACACAACTCTAAATCGCTGTGCTCAGATATGTTGAGAGCTAAGAAAGTTCTACAAGAGGTCTTTCTTCCATGGAGGGACAGGGTAACTAGAGTAGAAAATAAACTGAAAAGAAATGAATTACCCACACAGGAAAGAAGTGATCTTTTAGCTGAAATATAGCTGGAAAATTTAGGTAGAGGTCTTGCACGAGAGATGGGAAAAGGCAGAAATGTTTCAGTCAGAGAAAGATCGCTCCCTAGTGAGAAGTAAGCTGCCAAAAAGAGCAGGGGTTTGCAACTGAGTTAAGTTGAGAGTAAGCATAGGGAGAAAAGAAGACCTTTCTTTAAAAAAACAAAATAAAAGTTTTTAAAGAAGTGAGGGGCAAGATTAGAAGTAGAAACATTAATTAATCTTTAGAAGTTTTATTATATCAACTTATATTTCCTGCCCTCTTAGAGTTTGCAATCTAGCCAATCTCTATTTTACAAGGCAGCTTTAAAGTATACACACTTAAAATCGCTGTTCATGTATTAGTTTAGATTTTAATTGCTTCACAGAGACAGTGTTTTTTAAAAATTCTAAATTACTAATTTGAAGCTTATATCAATTTCGGAATTTTAGCTAGTGTATCTACCTTAACAATCAGTTCTATTGTGCGACAATACCTTGGGTTTTCTATTGACTAGAAAACTGATAGGAAGCTAGGTGCTCATTACGTTTGCTAGAGTGCAAGAACAATATATAAATAAATATTCCATTTTTAAAGTTAGCTCTAGACATTAATTTCTCCCACTTCTCTGAAGACGCCATCTCTCTACTTTGATTTCTCTTCTTCCTTCAGCTCCCTAAATGTAAACTTTCCTCAGTGTTTTGTGTGCAGGCCTCTTCATCTGGGATGTCTGCTGCCCTGTCCACTTACTGTTCCCTCCCTGCTCCCTCCACCAAAGTCTGTCATACTCTCATGTTTACCTTCAAACCCAACTCAGAAGCTACCTCCTCTGGAAGGTCATCCCTAAGTACCCTTTCGTTTCAGTACCCTTTCTACTGTAGTTCTTAGTGCTCGTGTTAACACGTATTACATTACAATGCACTTTATTTTAGGAGCCCTGGTGGCTGGTTGGTTAAGTGCTCAGTTGCTAACCAAAAGGTTGGTGGTTGGAATCTACCAGCCACTCCTCGGGAGAAAGATGTGGTAGTCTGTTCTGTAAAGATTTACAGCCTTGGAAACCCTGGGGGGCAGTTCTACTCTGTCCTATAGAGTTACTATGAGTCAAAATACGCTTGATGGCAACGGGAAGGAGAAGATTGTACAGCATAGTACAGGACCTTGCTAATCAACGTGTGTCTGTAGACCAGCTGCAAGTACAGCCCCCGGAGCTTGTTACAAATGCAAAAGCTTAGGTACTACTTCAGATCTACTGGATCACAAATTGCATTTAACAAGACCTCCAGGTTATTTGTATACACATTAGAGTTTGAGAAACACTGGTGGAGAAGATAGAGAATTAAACTGAGAGCAAGGAGAACTAGTTTTTTATCTTACTTCATCCACTCACTAGTTGTTTGACACTGGGCAAGTATGTTATCTACAGATTTCTATTCTGCAAATCAAGGTTAGACTAGGTCAGTGGTTCCCACAGCGTAGTCCCTGGACCAGTATCATCAGAATCTCCTGGGAACTTCTTGGAAATGCAAATTCTACTGAATCAGAAACTCGTGGGCAGGGGGTGGGGGGACGAAGGATGAACCAAAGATGGGGGAGGGGGGGAGTTAAACAAACCCTGCAGGTGTTTCTGATTTGAGCTAAATTTGAGAACCACTGGATGATCTCTAAGGCCCTCTTCAACTTAAACATTCTACTGTCATTTGGAAATGCTTAAATGCCACAAGATCTTGATTATATATTTCTTTTTAGTTGAAACAGAATCATTATGCACTTTACACACTTAACTGGCATTGTTTTCATTCTCAAGTAGTGCCTTTGCTTATTTAAAAATATTTTCTTATATTATTAGAAATTTCAATTGAATTTTTCAAAAAAAACTCAAAACAGATACTCAAGTCTGATACAAAGGGAACAATTGATTTGATGACACAAGTCAGACAAAGAAACTCTGAGCTTACTACCTATTTAGAGATGAGATTTTAATCTGACATAATAGATTTTTTTTTTTCCTTTTGTAATTAACAAACCACACATTTTTAGTGCCGGAATGACTGGCTAGGGTCATTTTTCTTATCATGGTTCCCAGTGAATGCTAAGTCTGTTTCTCTCATCTAGTAAGAAGATCTGAATAAAGCAGACAATGTAAACTTTAATTCAGGTTAATCAGAGATCAGAATGCCGTGATTGCATGCTGAATTGTGAATCATTACACAGCTGATAGGATTCGGTAAAGAAACATGAAGGCACTAGCTTCCCGTCTGGTTTGAGCAGGATGAAAGAATTTGGCTTCATTTGAAATTCTGTCAAGAACAACACAGACAAGCACTATTTTTACCCCCTTTTTTTTTTATCTTAAGAAAATTCATACTGTAAAAACCAAAAAGTCTGCATTTTAAAAGGAGAGAAGAAGTGGGCACATAACCCAGTAGCTCAGTTTTCATTATGCGAAGCTGGTAAGATTGTTTTTATTTTGGGGGCCAGGGATCAAAGCACCCACCAACGGAGCTTAAAGGGGCATTGTTTTTCTGGAGTCTAACAGTGAAGTATTTGCTATATGTAATAAAATAGTAGTGAAGTATTTGCTATGTGTAATAAAATAGTAGTGGGAAGATTATGCATTTGCATACTTTAGGCATAATTTACTTTAACCATTTCATTTTGGTCATCTCGCACAGTGCTGTTAGTCACTGGCCAAACCTCTATTATCTAAAGCACTAGATAAATGCTACAGGACTCTTGTTTTTTTCTCCTAAAGGTGTTTATTCCCTCGGCCTTTTGAGCCTTGGTGAACAGAACAATTCCACCAGCATTTCTGTCCAGATTTTCAAAGCAAGAGCTCCATTTTCACGAGAGCAAACTGGCTTTTTGCCTCTTACTTTGCAGAAAACAATTTATTGGCTTTAAGCATGAATCAAAGGAACTTTAAAAGTAGGAGGCTGTGAAAAGGGAAGGTCCTTGAAAATCTGGCCTGAATGTATTGCTGATGGCTATAAAAGCAATAGGATTTTGAATTCTTTACGATACTCATCTCTCTAACCATTCTACTTCCCCAAAGGAAACATGTGCTTGGTTATATGGTGGCAGATTGGGCTAAGGATGAGGTGTGTGGTAGGGGAAAGGATGTGAGAATGAGACAAGCTGGTTAGTAGGAGATAAGGTGGTGAAATAGGCTCTGCGGAGAATATGCTCAAAGAGGCATCCAGCCAAAAGAATGCCCCAATCAGATGAAAGAGAAATAGGAGAGAGAAGGGAGGCATGATACAGGGAGAAGGGGCAGAGGAGGAAGAAATGGAGGAAAGGAGGAAGAAAACAAGGTGCAGAACAGAGAAGAGAAAAGGATCAAAGGGAATGAGAGAGAGGAGATGGGAACTGAGGAAGAGCCAAAATGGGGAGAAGGCAGATATGGGGAGATGGAAAGAGGGAGAGTGGTGGGATGGGGGTGTTTTTATCTGAGAAGGGTTCTCACAGGTGTGGTCCTGGAGGTTTTGTTTAATGAGATTATGATAATTGCACAGGAGGCGGCCTACAGAAGCTTCTCCCTGGCACATACCTGGCAGATGCATCACTGGCATGGATGAGATTAACTGAGAGCCTGGGGCTATTCTCCTGAGATACGCTGTTTTCCTAAAGCAGGAAAAGCCACAAACTGAAATTTCTCTGCTGTAGTCATTTTTTTTTTTTTTTTAAGTACAGTCAGGAGGATTCTGCTCCAGGACTGTCACATCCTAACTGTTGTTTTAGTTAGGTGCCTTCGAGTCAGCTCTGACTCATAGTGACCCTCTGTACAACAAAATGAAACACTGCCTAACTTCTGTGCCATCCTCACGATTGTTGCTATGCTTGAGCCCATCACGGCAGCCATGGTGTCAATCCATCTCATTGAAGGTCTTCCTCTTTTTCGCTGACCTTCTACTTTACTAAGCATAATGGCCTTCTCCAGGGACCGGTCCCTCCTGATAACATGTCCAAAGTATGTCAGACAAACTTTCACCATCCTCATCCCTAAGGAGAATTCTGGCTATACTCCTTTCAAGGCAGATGACACGAACTTGCTTGCTGAAAGTGAAGAGGACTTGAAGCACTTACTAATGAAGAGCAAAGACTATACACTTCAGTATGGATTACATCTCAACATAAAGAAAACAAAAATTGTCACAACAGGACCAATAAACAATATCATGATGAAGAGAGAAAATACTGAAGTTGTCAAGGATTTCATCTTACTTGGATTCATAATCAATGCCCGTGGAAGCAGGAGTCAAGAAGTCAAATGACAGCTTGCATTGGACAAATCCGGTGCAAAAAAACCTCTTTAAAGTGTTACAAAGCAAAGATGTCACCTTCAGAACTAGGGTGCACCTGACCCAAGCCATGATATTTTTAATCACCGTTGTGAAAGCTGGGCAAAGAATAAGGAAGACTGAAGAAGAATTGATGCCTTTCAATTATGGTGTTGACGAAGAATATTGAATATACCAAGGACTGCAACATCCTAATTACCTTAGAAAAATGCCTCAGCCTCTATATAATTATGTTTCCCATCACCCTTCCTATAATGGATTTAGGCCTGTGCAGAATGTGCTAATACACATAAGGGCTTTCCCTTGTTTAGGATTTACATGAGTCCCCCTGTTGTAACATGGAGATGTCTGTCAGTCTTCCTCACAGCTTCATGTTTTCCATACAAAAATTGTAAACTGTATTTTTTCAATATTTGTTTTTAGGACATAGGTTTAGTGGGAAATATTAGGACAGAAGTCCACATATTTTCTTGGCTTTATCTGTGGTGTAATAAAATTGAATTTATTTTTGTCCAACTCTACCATGAAGTTTATATCATATATTTATTAATCTCTTTGTTATGTGAAGGGGTAAGTTTGCTGAAGGCAATGGGGTTTATAGTAGAGGACCATACCATATTTCTCTTCCTAGCTATTTCGTACCTGTTTACCACAAGAAAAAGTAATGAGCTGAGTATCACCTGATGTAACAAGGATGACATATTCTATAAATAAAAATATCCCTTATTGCTTTTTCATAGTTTTTTTTTTCTTTTCAGCTTATGAACTAGCTTAACATCCTTGATGACTTGTTACTTATAATATTCCATTATATTTTCATTTGTTTTCAGGGAGTTCCCCTGAAGTCCTAGAAAATAAATGACTCCCAATAAAACACCAGTTAAACACATTCTGAAAAGCCTTTGATTTTTGTTAGAAGGAACTCGAACACAGGCAATTTGGAATGGATTCAACACAAGTGTGAATCATCAGTGTGTAATCCTTGAGAATACATTGAAAGAAAAGTCTTTGCAGAAGAGAAAGTACCTTAAGATAATCTTGTAGCATCTGGCTCACACCTGGAAAAGTAAATTTTCTATTTTAGCCCTGTAATAATTTTAGAAATCTAATGTGAATTGTCCTTGGATTTTCCGTTTTCTTATTCTGGACTCTATTTCCAAGAACAAATATAGTTTGACTGTTTTAACCTTTTTATGCACAGGTTAATACCAAAAGTAAAAAGTTGTTTCAAGTATTAATCAGATTACACCATGGCATTGTCTCTCATATAATAGCCAGAGTTAGCTGTGTGACTATCCAAGTCTTTGTGTTGTGATGTTGAGCAAGTTTGTAATCTTGACTATAGTTAGGCTATACAGTCTGTAGCCTAAGAGCGTGAACACACCTATCCCCAACATTTGTATGTACAACAATAATATGCACAGGAGTAACATATTTAATGCTTTCTGAATAGTGGAAAACGTTACTAAGGGTCAGCACAGTATGGACTTTGTTTGTCTTATTTTATATTGTCATGATTTCTGAACATGATTCTAATTCATTGCTTCATTACATCAATTAAGGTACATAGGAAGGCATTCAACAGGCTTTTTTTTTTTTTGCACTGCTTTTTGATTCATCAAGAAGCCCTGGTGGAGCAGTGGTTAAGCACTTGGCTGTTAACTGAAAGGTCGGCAATTCAAACCTACCAGATGCTCCCCTGGAAAAAGATGTGGCAATCTGCTTCCATAAAGATTACAGCCTTAGAAACCTTGTGGGGAAGTTTTACGCTGTCCTACAGGGTCGCTATGAGTTAGAATTGACTTGATGGCAGGATTTTTTGGGTTCGATCCATGAATTCTTAAATTATGCGCCTATAATAATTTTGCTGAAAGGTGAGAAACATCTAGACAACAGCTAATTTTTTCCAGATGATGTCAAACAAGGAACTTGTATATCTAATTTTCCCTTTATCTTTATTGATGGAGCCCCTGCTTTTCATCTCTCCTTCCTAAACTCCCTGCTTATGTATGTCCTACTCACTCAGCTCTCTCATGTAGGCTTGCTCATGTGAAGCCATAAACAGGTCTACACATGTATGTTGTGTACACACACATAACTAAATGTTTTGCAACTAGCTTCACATACTGTCTTCTTTTTTGGTAAATTTTATCCTGATATTTTTGGCCCTTATTTTACCACAACTAGTCTAGGCCAGTTGTGAAGGAGGCTGAGATTGGGCTCAGTATTCCCCATTCTTTCTTCATCATTTCTCCCATCTCTCCCTCCTCTCACTTCATCAGTGCTCTCATGGTGTACCTCCAGGCTACCTCTTCCCAGAACCACTCTTGGCCTGCCCAGCTTTGTTGTCTGTACACATGCAAATACCCTGGGAAACATCACATATTTCTGAATCTTCCCTAGTCATACAGTGCATCAAAATACATCTATTTTGTGTCAGAGGATCTTGATCTTTGATAAATGACAAGAGAAGTAATGAATTCATCATAAAAACACTTCTACTAATTTGCAAGTCAGGTAATTTGCTCACCTTTGCAGACAGTATGTTTTTCCCCAGCTGTGCACCTCTTTCTTATCTTCCAGGACTCTGCTCACATGTTACCTCCTCAGAAAGTCCTTCCTTTACCTCTCTCCTTTACTTATTCGCTATTCCATCACTGGGTTTATTTTTTCTCACAGCATTTAAATTTTTTTTAAATAATTTTTGTTGTGCTTTAAGTGAAAGTTTACAAATCAAGTCAGTATCTCACATATAAACTTATACACACCTTACTACATACTCCCATTTACTCTCCCCCTAATGAGTCAGCCTGCTCCCTCCTTCCAGTCTCTCCTTTCGTGGCCGTTTTGCCAGTTTCTAACCCTCTCTACCCTCCCATCTCCCCTCCAGACAGGAGATGTCAACACAGTCTCAAGTGTCCACCTGATACAAGTAGCTCACTCCTCATCAGCATCTCTGTCCAACCCGTTGTCCGGTCCAATCCATGTCTGATGAGTTGTCTTCGGGAATGGTTGCTGTCCTGGGCCAACAGAAGGTTTGGGGACCATAACCGTCGGGATTCTTCTAGTCTCAGTCAGACCATTAAGTCTGGTCTTTTTATGAGAATTTGGGGTCTGCATCCCACTGTTCTTCTGCTCCCTCAGGGGTTCTCTGTTGTGCTCCCTGTCGGGGCAGTCATCGGTTGTGGCCGGGCACCATCTAGTTCTTCTGGTCTCAGGATGATGTAAGTCTCTAGTTCATGTGGCCCTTTCTGTCTCTTGAGCTCATAATTATCTTGTGACCTTGGTGCTCTTCATTCTCCTTTGATCCAGGTGGGTTGAGACCAGTGGATGCATCTTAGATGGCCACTTGTTAGCATTTGAAGACCCCAGACACCACACTTCCAAGTGGGATGCAGAATGTTTTCTTAATAGAATTTATTTTGCTAATTGACTTAGATGTCCCCTGAAGCCAAAGTCCCCAAGCCCCCTCCCTTGCTCTGCTGACCTTCGAAGCATTCAGTTTATTCAGGACACTTCTTTGCTTTTGGTCCAGGCCCGTTGAGCTGACCTTCCCTGTATTGAGAGTTGTCCTTCCCTTCACCTAAAATAGTCCTTATCTACTATCTACTCAGTAAATAACCCTCTCCCACCCTCCCTCCCTCCCCCATCTCATAATCACAAAAGAATGTGTTCTCAGTTTAAACTATTTCTAAAGATCTTATAATAGTGGTCTTATGCAATATTTGTCCTTTTGCATCTGACTAATTTCACTCAGCATAATGCCTTCCAGTTTCCTCCACGTTATGAAATGTTTCACAGATTCGTCACTGTTCTTTATCAATGCGTAGTATTCCATTGTGCGAATGGAATTCATCTATTGATGGACACCTTGGTTGCTTCCAGCTTTTTGCTATTGTAAACAGTGCTGCAATAAACATGGGTGTGCATATATCTGTTCGTGTAAAGGCTCTTATTTCTCTAGGATGTATTCCGAGGAGTGGGATTTCTGGGTTGCATGGTAGTTCTATTTCTAACTGTTTGAGTTAACGCCAGATAGATTTCCAAAGTGGTTGTACCATTTTACATTCCCACCAGCAGTGTATAAGAGTTCCAATCTCTCCGCAGCCTCTCCAACATTTATTATTTTGTGTTTTTTGGATTAATGCCAGCCTTGTTGGAGTGAGATGGAATCTCATTATAGTTTTAATTTGCATTTCTCTAACGGCTAATGATTGAGAGCATTTTCTCATGTATCTGTTTCTCATGTATCTGTTAGCTGCCTGAATATCTTCTTTAGCAAAGTGCATGTTCATATCCTTTGCCCAATTTTTAATTGGGTTGTTTGTCTTTTTGTGGTTGAGTTTTAACAGAATCACATAGATTTTAGAGATCAGGCACTGGTAGGAGATGTCATAGCTGAAAATTTTTTCCCAATCTGTAGGTGGTCTTTTTACTCTTTTGGTGAAGTCTTCAGATAAGCATAGGTGTTTGATTTTTAGGAGCTCCCAGTTATCTGGTTTCTCTTCGTCATTTTTAGTAATGTTTTGTATTCTGTTTATGCCTTGTATTAGGGCTTCTAACGTTGTCCCTATTTTTTCTTCTTCCATGATCTTTATCTTTTTAGTTTTTATGTTTAGGTCTTTGATGCACTTGGAGTTAGTTTTTGTGCATGGTGTGAGGTATGGGTCCTGTTTCATTTTTTTCAGCATTTAAATTTTTTATTGCAGCATTTTATGTTTCTAGAAAAGTGCATAAATCATAACTATATAACTTGATAGGTTTCTATACAGAGAACATACCTGTGTTCCCTCCCGGTATATTCAGATGTAGAACGTTGCCAGCATCCCAAAGGCCTACCCTGGTCCCTACTTTGAGTCATTACTCTGCTTCCACACCAAAGATAGCCACAATCCTGACATCTGCACCATAGATTAGTTTGCATATTTTTGAACCTTTTGAGGTGGAATACGCTTTTTAGGTTTGGCTTCTTTAACAGAATATAACGCTTATGAATTTCATCCACGTTGTTTCACGTAGACATAGCTCATTTACTGTCATTGCTGTTATTCAATTGTATAAATATATCATAATATATTTCTCCATTTTACTATAAATCTATAATCTGGGACTATTATGCATAATACTGCTATGAACATGTTTGTCCATGTCTTCTGATGCACATATGAATGGATTTCTATTGGGTATATATCTAAGAGTGAAATTTATAAGGATATAGAATAAGAATTTTTCCAGTTTAATATATACTACAAACAACTTTTCCAGAATAAGTTTACCAGTTTACCTCCTTAGGGTATGAGAGTTCCACATCCTCACCAATACTTGGTGTGAATAATCTTTTACAATTTTTAGCCATTCTAATGAATGTGTTGTTATATCCTACTGAAGTTTTGATTTTCATTACCCTAATGACTAATAAGCTTTAGCACAGTTTCATATTTTTTTTGCCAGTTGAATATTCTTTTATGAGTGCCTGCTCAAATTTCTTGTCTTTTTTAATTGTGTAATCTGCCTTTTCCTTACTGATTCATAGGAGTTCTTTATATATTCTGGATATGAATCTTTGCAAGGTGCGTGTTTTGCAAACATTTTTTCTCACAACTTGGCTTAACCTCTTGCTGTGTTAATGATGTCTTTTGATGTTTTCTGTGTTAATGATGTCTTTTGATAAATAGAACTTCTTAATTTTGATGTAGTCCAATTCATCAATCTTTTCCTTTATGATTAATGCTTCTGTGCTCTGTTTTAAAAGTATCTTTCATCCCTCAAGGTCAGGAAGGTTTGTTTCCAAGCTGTCTTCTAGAAGCATGGATGCTTTACCTTTTGCATTTAGAACTACAATCCATCTGGGATTGATTTTTTAGTATGATGTGAGGTAAGAATAAAATTTCACTTATTTACATATATGGATATCCAATTGACCCATCACCATTTATTAGAAAGACTGACTTTTTCTCACTTCTGGGCAGGGCCATTTTTTTTGTCATAAATCAAATGTCCATTTAGGTGTAGACTTGTTGCTGGGTTCTCTGTTCTGTTCCCTTGATTTGTTTCTCCTTTCTTGAATACCATGTTGTTTTAATAATTGTAGATTTATAATATGTCTTCATATCCACTAGTATAAATCCTTCAACTTTGTTCTTCTAAAGACTGACTTGGCTGTTTCACACCTTGCTGGTTTTTCTTTTATTGATATTTCCAAACAGAACATGAGCATTATAATAAAGAAAAAATAAATACCAATACTTCTCATGAACACAGATTAAAAAATCTAAAATATTTTGTATGAGAGATTGGCTCAATTTATAAACTTTCACTTAAAGCACCATAAATATTTAAAAAAAAAAATCTGAAATAAAATTTAGCAAACCACTATATCCAGCAGACTTCTACTTAAAAATACGCTTTCCGAAGCAGGACGGACTGCTGCTCACAAGCATGGGCAAGCTGTCAGGTGTGTCTGTGCCTCTTTTCTGTATTTTGTAATCTTCATTCATTATTGTTTTGTGAGATTCAAATGAGATAATGAATGTTAAGCACTTGGAAGAGTGGCACACAGTAAGCTAATAAAAGTTGGATATTATTGTTATGCCTCTATCATAGCACCCTTTCATTTGTCTCCTACTGTAGTTCATGATTTGCCTGTATATCTTCTTTGGAAAATTATAAGCTCCATAGTAGTACCGACCTTGGCCTAGGCAAGAGAGGCCCATGCCTCAGGACCCATACTTTAGTGAGCACTGTCTATCACAGACACCAAAACGGTAACTTTACGTAAAAACGCATGGGTACATAGTCACTTGAGATTCAGCCCTGAACACTGACACAATGCAGCTGTCACCCTAAAACAACAGCTTTGTGATTATGTTTTTCTGCTAAAGTAAAGGTAAGATTTGAGGGGAAAAGGTGCTTAGGGAAGAGAAAAGACAAAATTATTGTCAAATCCTTCCTTTTATGCAACACAAATACAAAATATTTTTGCATAACAAAGAAGAATATCTCTGTAGTGCCAAGATCTCTTTTCATGCTTTGGGTTCTAATTTGTGGCTCTGGAGGTATATTTACAAGAGTTACTCGTGGTGGCTGAGGAACATTCTGCAATATTAAACAATCTATATATATGTGAGTCTAGGATAACATAAGAAGCATAACATGTGGGTCTAGGCTAACATAAGGAGCATAACATAATCAACAATCTGATAATGTAATAAATTCAACCTGGTGGTGCAATGGTTAAGCACTCGGCTGCTAACCAGAAGGTCAGCAGTTTAAACCCACCAGCTGCTCAATGAGAGAAAAGACATGGCGATCTTCTCCTGTAAAGCTTTCAGCCTAGGAAACCATATGGGGCAGTTCTACTCTGTCCTAAAGGGTCACTATGAGTCGGAATAAACTGGATGGCACACAACAGCAATAGGAGTAACATGCATGAAGTCAGTTACTAATTCTTTACATTGGCAGTGAAAGGGATACTCAGTGCTAGAATTGCACAGTTTTATTTTTATAAAAAATATTTAATAATTAAGTTTTCAATATGTAAACATTTTCAGCTTTACTTAAGTAATTTTGATTTTCAAAGTTAGCTTGTAGCTTTTAAGTATTTAGACATATGGTATGTGGGCTTCCATTTGTCCTCTTGCCAGGACCTGGTGAATTTAAGAGATGGACCTCTTCTTGAGATCTAGGACCGTATCTCATTCACCTCGCTAACCGTACAAATGCCAAGCACAAAACTCCGCACACGGTAGGTGCCCTCCAAAATGTTTAACTGAAAAACATATCCTTGTTGAGTGAACAAGTGGTAGGATTCTCAGATATCTTAGAGCTGGTAGGCTTTTGACACACGGGGTTGCCATGAGTAGGAGTTGACTCACGGGCAACTAGTTGGTTAAGCTTTTTGACACTCCTAAACGATCCTTGTGATATTTAGGCACTATCTACTCCAGCTTTGAGTAAGGTCACTGCCGGCTCAGAATCCACCAAGAAACGTGCTTCTTCCCTCTTAACCACTTCCTTCCCCATTAGCTCAGGCACTGCTGCAGAACCCATCTCCTGGGGCTATCAGATTAAACCAAGCAGGAAAACTGGTAGAAAGGTTAATACCATTGGATTCAAAACTTGGCCTGGTTTAAATTCAAGAGCTTACTTGCTAATTTTAGTCCTAGGACAGAATATTCAAAAAGTAGACTATGCCTCTGCTTAAATAATCATTCTTAATGATGATGTAAAGTAAAATAAATTAGTTTTAAAATGTTCTGGAGACAGACAAAATTTTCTTTTAGCCTTTTGGTTTGTGCAGATGCCCACTCAGACAGGGTATGGATGAATATAGCCACTCAAAGGTGCCTTTTAAGGAAAAAAATCAGACCATTACAATTTTGGATTTATTACAAAATGTAAAAAATATCATATAGACCTCCCACAGAGTTAATCTGAATCAACTCAACCAATTTTTGCTTAACCCTTGTGGCATTTCTCTTTCTATTAACTCCCTTCCTGCCTCCTCCATTCCCTCCTCACCTCATCAAAAATATTAAAAATATACATATAATAAAAATATAATAAATTTGATTGTAAATATATTAATTTTTTTTAGTGCTTTGGTCTAAATTTTTTATTCAGGTTCACCATATTTTTGTTATACTGGCACATGGTACAGCATTCATTGTGGAATTGTAATCCTTATTTAGGGAAACTCATACCACACGTGATATTTTCTTTTCTGAAACAGTTGAAAATACTCTCGCGTGTTTCGACTCTCAGAATGTCTCTACTTTGGGATTTTAATGGCCTTTCTGCTTTCCAGCACTTCATCTCGTATTGAGTAAAATGTACTTTTGAAGCCAGCAAATAAGAACAATAATTGCCTCCATGTTTATCAACTTGGAGTCTTGCAATCTTGTCTTTATCTTGCATTTTGCCACTTAAGGCAAAGTCAAGCACTTGCAGTTTGCTTATATTTATCTATTGCCTGCCAAATGATCTTCTGTCCTCCCCCCTTGCCCAACCAGGATAAGAAAAGGAGTTTAAGCTATTCTTACTAGATGCCTTTATTTGGTTATTTCATATTTCCAATGCTTAGTTTTTATCCATAAAATTAAAAATAGATGTGAAAGTCATCTTTGTTTTTGTAATTAAACCCTCATTTCATTACACTGGATTTCAGCGGCAGGACTTAATGCATAACCTTCCTCTTATGATCACCACGCTTTATGATTCCTGCCATCATTACTTCCATGTTGGAGAATGGTGGGTTTTACTTTTATTTTATTATTTTTTTTAAATGTATGTCCCTACTGTTCTTTGGAAAGTGGCCATTGTTAACGTGGAGGTTGTTCCATACTTCCAAGTTTATGTTTGCCAGATGCTCTAGAATAAATGATTATTTAAAACATATTTGAATCGTTCTTTATTCTTCCATAGCTTAAGTTTTGAATCCAAAAATTAATGACTTTAAAACATTATTTTCTTCTTATACATTTAAAAAACAGTCTCATGTATATGCAAGACTCTTTTTTCTGTCCCTAGACAAAGTTGGGACATTACCTCCACTACTCCAGTAGGGTCCCCAGGATGCTGGCAGAGAGCTGGTGTATCACCAGTTTTCTGAGGCCCAGAGAAGGAAGTGTGAGAGCTATTCCCAGGCCACAGGTGGGCATCGTAGGAGCCTCTGCTTCTGTGGTCAGAGGGGCAAGGCTGAAGGCTAAACTTGTACTTCAGCTCACCCCCGCATCAGATAGCAAACAAATGTCGCTGTTCTAACAGCAAAAAGAAGCTGTTTACTATGCCGATGCCTTTTAAAAAGGAAGCGCTTTCGGTTACCAAAGCTCTATGTTTCTGGGCAAAGATAACTGCAGGATGTGCTGATTCTTTTCTTCATCCACAAGCTTTTTTATTCTTATAAATGTCTCTGTTATCATATCACTAAAACTGTCTTCTTGTTAGATGCCAGTAACTTTCACAGAGACATAAGCAAGCAAGTAAGGATGAGAAAATACCTAATTAGTGGACCTCAGTAGGAGTCAGAGAAGTAAGTACGTAATTGTAGGTGTGAGTACAGTCTGAAAGTCCAAGTAAACTACCAAAGGATGAGGTAATCTCTGTATGCTGTCAGGATAGCAACAAAGGTCCAAGAGAAATAACATCATGGCTCACCCTACAAACAAGCAGGGTGAGTTACAAAAATACAGGCAGGAGCTTAAGGGCAAGTGAGATGCTTGTATATACAAAAAATAATATTTAAACACACACACACGCACACACACAACAAAACAAACTGGTTGCCTACCAGTCAGTTCCAACTCATGGAGATCCAATGTGTGTCAGAGTAAAAGTGTGCTCTGCTGGCTTTTCAGTGGCTGTAATCTTTTTAAAGTAGATTGCCAGATGTTCTGAAAAAAGTAGTAAACCTCTCTCCCAAGGTGTCTCTAGTCAGACTTGAACCACTAACTTTTCAGTGAGCAGCTGAGCATGTTAACCACTTGCATCCCCAGGGACTTCTTCGAATAATAACAGGTAATTTTGTAATCGCCTAGTTTAGTCCCCAAAAAGCACTTTTGGCTCCAAGCTGAATGAAAGGTACTGAAACCAATGCAGGTATGGTAGGGGTGTTTTTACACACACGCACACACACACACACGCCTCTTGAACAAAGCTGATTCCTGCCTTCAACTTGGATCCGTGATTGCGTTCATTTCAGAAGAGGCAGGAAGGACTGGGAAAGGGCATGGAGTTGGACAGGGTATGCAAAGCTTAAAAATGTAAACATCTTTAAAACTCATTAAAAATGTTTGTAAGCCAAAGTGAATTCATATGCAGCCACAGCTACTGGCTATGACAGGTTCAATCACTGGGTCCTTCAGTCCATACCGGTATCGAAAGCTGGGGCTCTCTGCTGACTGAAGTCACGTGGACACACAAGGAGAGAGAGTCACCGTTTTGCACATGTGGAAATCTCAGTTTTAAAATGCTTTTTCTCCGAAAACAAAGTTCTTTGTACCTTGTTCTTTCAGACTGGTTGACATCAATAGTGTAAAAACCTTTGGCTCTTGACTTTGTCCTCTTGACTGTTGAAATCTCAAAACAATAAAGGACTCGGTACACAATCCCAGTGTATTTCAAAGTTGAATTGAATAATCTTTGCTTCCAGAACAAGAAAAATGCATTTAAGATTGCAAGAAAGCATTTTTTTTTGCCTTATGAAATTAGTGTAAAAACATATTTGGGATTTTATATTAGAGGGTGGGGGAAATCAGGTAATACAGAATCAAAAATATATATATTTTTAGCCCTAAATAGAAAAAAAAGCAGCATATAAAAAGAAAGCTGGAAGAGTTAAAAGTATCTTTTAGCATATTTCTAATTTTAATAAAAAGTAGCCAAAACAATGGACTCAGATTTACCAAGGATCACGAAGATGGCACAGGACCAGACTGCGTTTTGTTCTGTTAAACGTATGGTCAGTGTAAGTCGGAGCTGACTCGACAGCGTCTGACAACAACAACAATGCAGGATGTGGCTGGTTTAATTCTTTGCTTGATAGATGGGAAAACGTCACCCAATTCCTCGCCTTTCAAAACGTGGCCCACGGGTTGGAGCATTAGCATCGCCTGGGGCCAGTTGCTGTGGAGTTGACTCTGGCTCTTGGTTACGCAACGTGTGTTCGGGTAGGACTGTGCTCCCTAGAGTTTTTGATGGCTGATTTTTCAGAAGTAGATCGCCAGGCCTTTCTTCTTAGGTGCTTCTGGGTGGATTGAAACTTCCAACCTTTAGATTAGCAGCCAATTGCGTTAACCGTTTGCACTACCCAGGAACTCCCACTACCTGGAAGCTTGACAGAATAGAAGAATCTTGGGCTCCACCTTGTACATACTGGATCAGAATTTGCATTTTAATAAGATCACAAGGCAATTTACGAGCACTTTAAAGTCTGTGAGACACTGAGTTAAATGAACCATTCACCAAAGGGAACATCAAGTGGGATTTGGAAGGCTGCCCTTCCCCATAGCAGTCACATATAAAATTGCAATCTAATTAAAAACTACGCTTGTTGTACACGTATGACCTCAAGATCAGTCCCTAATACTCCCTTCAAACATTCTGGAGCCATCACACATTTCTTAACTTTTACACGTCTTTCTCTGACATGTTTCCTAGAGTAAATACTTTTATTTTTTGGCGCAGATTCTTTTGACTTCGACTTTGGAAATTTGAATAACAGCTTTGAAAAGATAACAGGGAGAAGTACTAATGAGGGTTCTGTACGAAAAAAAGTTATACAAATGGAAAACACGGCAGAAATACAAAAGAGCCAAAGAATGTGAAATGGAGGAACAAATATCTATCTTTTTATTATTTATATTGGAAATAGATTTATTCTTTATCTAAATACAAAAATGAGGCATGCTAATAGTTTTTGCTAATTAAAAAAATGGTAAATCCTCAAATAATACATAAAAGTAGGAAGAAAATATAGATATGTCAGAAACACAGTTGTGAAGGGATAAACTACTTTTGTTCTTTTATCTGCCTAGTACCTACTTATCCTTTTCCTGGTAACAACACTACCAATTTTCCTTATAGAGACCAGACCCCCTGACCCCTCACCCAACTCTTGAGACACATGCTCCAGGTAATACCCTTCAGGGGTGGAGCATGTGACACAGCACTCTGGCCTAAGTCAATGAGCATCTTACATTTTCTGGAACACAGTGGTTGATTTGTAAAAGGGCATACGTCTCAAGTTAAGTCAACCAGGCCCCATGAACCCAGAGCTTCCCACTGAGTAATCGGACTTTCTCTACTGCTGAACTGGGGAGGAAGAGAGGCAAGGATGTGGCAACTGTCTTGCCAGCATAAGGGGAGACCTAGCTCTGAATACAGAGCCACCACAGAGAAGGCAGAACAAAGACTTGGAAACAGAGCGAGAGAAAAACTGACTCCTCCTGACTCTGAAGTCCTGATAAAGAAGTGCCTTAAATCAAACATAAATCCTACATTTTTCATCTATATGAGCCAAAAGATTTTCTTTTTGCTTAAACAAGTTTTTTCTTTAATATTGTGAAAATCATATTTTTAACAGTAGTAATAAAACTAAAATAATAGTGTCTTGGTTTCATAGGGCTGCTATAACAGAAATATCACAAGTGGGTGGCTTTAATTATCAGAAATTTATTTTCTCACGGTTAACTACAAAAACACCATGTTGCCTTTAAGTTGATTCCAACTCATAGCGACCCTATAGTACAGAGTACAACTGCCCCATAGAGTTTCCAAGGAGTGGCTGGTGAATTCGAACTGCTGACCTTTTGGTTAGCAGCCAAGCTCTTAACCACTATACCACCAGGGCTCCTTCTCACAGTTAGGAAGCTAGAAATCCAAATTCAGGGCACAGGCTCTAGAGGAAGACTCTCTCTTGGCTGTGGGGGAAGATTCATGTCTCCTTTCAGCTTCTAGTTCTTGGATCCATGGCAATCTTCCTGTGGTATGGCATCTATCATCTCTGTCTGTGCTTGTTTTTTTCTGTGCATATTCTGCTCCTTTAGTATTTTTTCCTTCTAAATTTTATCTAGTTTGCTGTTGTTGAGAATATGCACAGCAAAACATATACCAGTTGAACAGTTTTTACATGTACAATTTAGTGATATTGATTACAGTCTTTGAGTTGTGCAATCATCCTCATTCTTCTTTTCTGAATTCTTCCTCCCTCATTAACACAAACTCACTGGCCCTTAAGGTTCCTATCTAATCTTTCTAGTTGCTGTTGTCAATTTGATCCCATATAGATAGTTCTTACAAAAGCATAATGCTCAAGGCAGACTTTTTTCACTAGTTAAGCTAAACTGTAGTTCAGCTTTAAGATGACTTCAGGGGATATTTTCGGTTTAAAGCTTAAAGATTATCTCAAGACAACAAATTCAGGAGCTCATCCACCCTCCATGGCTCCAGAAAGTCTAGAGTCCATGAGCATTTGAAATTCTGTTCTGCATTTTCCCCTTTTGATCAGGATTCTTCTATGAAATTTTTGATTAAAATGTTCATTAATGGCAACTGGGCACCATCCAGTTCTTCTGGTCTCATGACAGAGGACACAGTTGTTCAAGGAGCCAATTAGCCACACATTTCATATCCTCGTCCTATTCCTGACTTCCCTACTTCCCCTGTTGCTCCAAGTGAATAAAGACCAATTGTGTCTTAGATGGCTGCTTGCAAGCTTTTAAGGCCCCAGGCACTCATTGCACAACAAACGAGGAGGTAGAACAGAAGCACTAAACACGTGATCAGACCAGTTAATTAACTGGGATGTCCCACGAAACCATGACCCTAAACTTCCAAACCAAGAAACCAAATTCCATGAGGTGTTCACTTGTTCATAAGCAGCTTCAGCAGCTACTCTTTTTCTTTGTCGTTGTTGTATATATATCACACAACTTGCCAATTCAAACTTTTACATGTGTACAACTTATTGACAGCAATTACAATAATCAGCTGTATAACCCTACTATTAATCAATGCAATTTTTCCATCATGTTAAGCCCCTTTCGCTGCACCCCCGCCCCGCCCCATTAGCCACTAATAAACTTTGGCCTCTATACATTTGCCTTTTCTTGTCTTTTTATGTAAGTGAGGTCATACCATATATGCCCTTTTGTGACTGGCTTATTTTGCTCAACATAATGTCTTCAAGCTCCATACAAGCTTTTATCAAGACTTCATTTCTCCTACTGGCTGAGTAGCATTCCATCGTATGTGTTGTTGTTAGGTGCCGTTGAGTCAGTTTGTTGTATTATGGTGACTTGCATGTTTCTGTGATACTGGAAGCTTTGCTACTGGCATTTCAAATACCAACCGAGTCATCCTTGGTGGACAGGTTTCAACGGAGCTTCCAGACAAAGACAGACTAGGAAGAAGGGCCTGGCATCTCCTTCTGAAAAAGTTGGCCAGAGAAAACCTTATGAATAGAAGCAGAACGTTGTCCATTGTATGTGTGTGCTACATTTAGTTTATCCATTCATCTATTGATGGGCATTTCCCCCCACATGTCTGTCAGTTTGTCCTACTGTGGGGGTTTGTGTGTTGCTGTGATGCTGGAAGCTATGCCACCAGTCTTCAGATACTAGCAGGGTCACCCATGGAGGACAGGTTTCAGCTGAGCTTCCAGACTAAGACAGACTAGGAAGAAGGACCTGGCAGTCTACTTCTGAAAAGTATTAGCCAGTGGAAACCTTATGAATAGCAGCAGAACATTGTCTGATATAGTGCTGGAAGATGAGCCCCCCAGGTTGGAAGGCACTCAAAAGATGACTGGGGAAGAGCTGCCTCCTCAAAGTAGAGTCGACCTTAATGACATGGATGGAGTAAAGCTTTCGGGACCTTCATTTGCTGATGCAGCATGACTCAAACTGAGAAGAAACAGCTGCAAACATCCATTAATAATCGAAACCTGGAATGTACAAAGTATGAATCTAGGAAAATTGGAAATCATCAAAAATGAAATGGAACGCATAAACATTGATATACTAGGCATTAGTGAGCTGAAATGGACTGGTATTGGCCATTTTGAATCAGACAATCATATAGTCTACTGTCCTGGGAATGGCAACTCGAAGAGAAATGGTGTTGCATTCATCCTCAAAAAGAATGTTTCAAGATCTATCCTGAACTACAACGCTGTCAGTGATAGGATAATATCCATACACCTACAAGGAAGACCAGTTAATCCTACTATTATTCCAATTTACGCACCAACCACTAGGGCCAAAGATGAAGAAATAGATTTTTATCAGCTGCTGCAGGTGCGCCTGACCGAAGCCATGGCATTTTCAATCCAATTTTCCCAGCACCATTTATTGAGAAGACACTTCTTCCTTCATCGAATGGACTTAGCACCTTGTCAAATATCAGTTGACCATAGATGTGTGGGTTTAGTTGTGGACTTTCAATTTTATTCCATTGTTCTATGTGTCTGCTGTTATACCAGTACCAGGATATTTCAATTACTGTAGCTGTAAAAAACAAACAAAAACCAGTTGTGTTGAGTCAATAGTATGTTTTAAAATCAGGAAGTTTGAGTCCTCCTACTATGTTTTCTTTCAACCCTCTTGCCATTCCGTATAAAGTTGAAGACTGTTTTTTTTTTTGTTTCTATAAAGAAAACCATTGGAATTTTGATTGGGATTGCATAGAATCTATAGATTACCTTGGGTGGTATTGACATCTTAACATTAAGTCTTCCAATCCATGAACATAGAACATCTTTCCATTTATTTAAGTCTTCTTTAATCTCTTTCAGCAGTGTTTTATAGTTTTCATTGTATAAGTCCTTCACATCCCTGGTTAGATTTATCTCTAGGTATTTTATTTTCTTAGATGATATTGTAAATGGAATTGTTTCCCTAATTTCCCTTTCAGATTTCTCGTTGCTGATGCATAGAAACCCAACCAAATTTGTTTGCTGACCTTGTACTTTGCAACTTTGCTAAATTCCTCCATTGGCTCTAAAAGGCTTAAACAAGTTTGATTTGAGTTCCTGTCACTTGTGTTCAAGGAAAACATAATTGATATATGATAGTAAAAGTGTGTAGATTTCTATGTGTACATATACACGTTGTTGTAGTTGTTAGGTGCCGTTGAGTCGGTTCCAACTCATAAGGACCCAATGTACAACAGAATGAAATACTACTGGTCCTGCCCCATCCAGGACCAGGTTGTTGCAGCAACTGTGTCAAGCCATCTCATTGAGGGCCTTCCTCTTTTTCGATGGCCTTCCACTTTACCAAGCATGAAATCCTTCTCCAGGGACTAGTCCCTCTTAATAGCGTATCCAAAATTCATGAGACAAAGTCTTACCATCCTTTCTTTTAAGGAGATTTCTGACTGTACTTCTTCCAAGACAGATATGTTTGTTCTTCTGGCAGTCCGTGACATATTCAATATTCTTTTTAACAGCATAATTCAGAGGCATCAATTCTTCTTTAGTCCTCCTTATTTATTGTTCAGCTTTTGCATGCATATGAGGCGATCGAAAACACCATAGCTTGAATCAGTTGCACCTCTGTCCTCAAAGTGACATCTTTGCTTTTCAACACTTTAAAGAGATCTTTGCAGCAGATCTGCCTAATGCAATATGTCGTTTGATTTTTTGACTGCTGCTTCCATAGGAGTTGATTGCGGATCCAAGTAAAATGAAATCCTTGATAACGTCAATATTTTCTCCATTTATTATGATGTTGCTTATTGGTCTAGTTGTGAGGATTTTTGTTTTCTTTATGTTGAGGTGTAATCCATACTGAAGGCTCTAGCCTTTGATCTTCATTACTAACTGCTTCAAGTCCTCTTCACTTTCAGCAAGCAAGGTTGTGTCATCTGTATAATGTGGGTTGTTAATGAGGCTTCCTCAAACTGTGATACCCCTATGCTTCATATAGTCCAGCTTCTCAGTTTATTTGCTCATCACACAGGTTGAATAAGTATGGTGGAAGGATACAATCCTGATGCACACCTTTCCTAACTTTAAACCACACAGTATCCCTTTGTTCTGTTCAAAAGACTGCCTCTTCTTCTATGTACAGGTTCCTCATGAGCACAATCATGTGTTCTGGAATTCCCAATCTTTGCAACGTTGTCAGTAATTTGTTATAATCCACACAGTTGAATGACTTTGCATAGTTTGTTGAAACATCTCAATTGGTATTCTGTCAATTTCTAGAGGGTTGTTTTTTGCCAATATCTTCAGAGCAGCTTAGACTTCTTCCTTCAATACCAACAGTTCCCGATCATACGCTATACCTGAAATGGTTGAATGCGACCAATTCTTTTTTTTTTTTTTAATAACTTTTATTAAGCTTCAAGTGAACGTTTACAAATCCGATCAGTCTGTCACATATAGGTTTACATACATCTCACTCCCTACGCCCACTTGCTCTCCCCCTCTTCAGTCAGCCCTTTCAGTCTCTCCTTTCTTGACAATTTTGCCGGCTTCCCTCTCTCTCTACCCTCCCATCCCCCTCCAGACAAGAGTTGCCAACACAATCTCAAGTGTCCACCTGATATAATTAGCTCACTCTTCATCAGCATCTCTCTCCCACCCGCTGACCAGTCCCTTTCATTTCTGATGAGTTGTCTTCGGGGATGGTTCCTGTCCTGTGCCAACAGAAGGTCTGGGGAGCATGGCCGCCGGGATTCCTCTAGTCTCAGTCAGACCATTAAGTTTGGTCTTTTTATGAGAATTTGGGGTCTGTATCCCACTGATCTCCTGCTCCCTCAGGGGTCCTCTGTTGTGTTCCCTGTCAGGGCAGTCATCGATTGTGGCCGGGCACCAACTAGTTCTTCTGGTCTCAGGATGATGTAGGTCTCTGGTTCATGTGGCCCTTTCTGTCTCTTGGGCTCTTAGTTGTCGTGTGGCCTTGGTGTTCTTCATTCTCTTTTGCTCCAGGTGGGCTGAGACCAATGGATGCATCTTAGATGGCCGCTTGTCAGCATTTAAGACCCCAGACGCCACATTTCAAAGTGGGATGCAGAATGATTTCATAATAGAATTATTTTGCCAATTGACTTAGAAGTCCCCGCAAACCATGTTCCCCAGACCCCCGCCCCTGCTCCGCTGACCTTTGAAGCATTCATTTTATCCCGGAAACTTCTTTGCTTTTGGTCCAGTCCAATTGAGCTGACCTTCCATGTATTGAGTGTTGTCTTTCCCTTCACCTAAAGCAGTTCTTATCTACTGATTAATCAATAAAAAAACCCTCTCCCACCCTCCCTCCCTCCCCCCCTCGTAACCACAAAAGTATGTGTTCTTCTCAGGTTTACTATTTCTCAAGATCTTATAATAGTGGTCTTATACAATATTTGTCCTTTTGCCTCTGACTAATTTCTCTCAGCATAATGCCTTCCAGGTTCCTCCATGTTATGAAATGTTTCACACATTCCTCACTGTTCTTTATCGATGCGTAGTATTCCATTGTGTGAATATACCACAATTTATTTACCCATTCATCTGTTGATGGACACCTTGGTTGCTTCCAGCTTTTTGCTATTGTAAACAGAGCTGCAATAAACATGGGTGTGCATATATCTGTTTGTGTGAAGGCTCTTGTATCTCTAGGGTATATTCCGAGGAGTGGGATTTCTGGGTTGTATGGTAGTTCTATTTCTAACTGTTTAAGATAACGCCAGATAGATTTCCAAAGTGGTTGTACCATTTTACATTCCCACCAGCAGTGTATAAGAGTTCCAATCTCTCCGCAGCCTCTCCAACATTTATTATTTTGTGTTTTTTGGATTAATGCCAGCCTTGCTGGTGTGAGATGGAATCTCATCGTAGTTTTCGTTTGTATTTCTCTAATGGCTAATGATCGAGAGCATTTTCTCATGTATCTGTTGGCTGCCTGAATATCTTCTTTAGTGAAATGTGTGTTCATATCCTTTGCCCACTTCTTGATTGGGTTGTTTGTCTTTTTTTTTTTTTTTATAATAACTTTTATTAAGCTTCAAGTGAACGTTTACAAATCCAATCAGTCTGTCACATATAAGTTTACATACATCTCACTCCCTACTCCCACTTACTCTCCCCGTCTTGAGTCAGCCCTTTCAGTCTCTCCTTTCTTGACCATTTTGCCGGCTTCCCTCTCTCTCTATCCTCCCATCCCCCCTCCAGGCAAGAGTTGCCAACACAATCTCAAGTGTCCACCTGATATAATTAGCTCACTCTTCATCAGCATCTCTCTCCCACCCGCTGACCAGTCCCTTTCATTTCTGATGAGTTGTCTTCGGGGATGGTTCCTGTCCTGTGTCAACTGAAGGTCTGGGAAGCATGGCCGCCGGGATTCCTCCAGTCTCAGTCAGACCATTAAGTTTGGTCTTGTTATGAGAATTTGGGGTCTGCATCCCACTGATCTCCTGCTCCCTCAGGGGTCCTCTGCTGAGCTCCCTGTCAGGGCAGTCATCGATTGTGGCCGGGCACCAACTAGTTCTTCTGGTCTCAGGATGATGTAGGTCTCTGGTTCATGTGGCCCTTTCTGTCTCTTGGGCTCTTAGTTGTCATGTGGGCTTGGTGTTCTTCATTTTCCTTTGCTCCAGGTGGGTTGAGACCAATTGCTGCATCTTAGATGGCTGCTTGTTAGCATTTAAGACCCCTGACGCCACATTTCAAAGTGGGATGCAGAATGATTTCATAATAGAATTATTTTGCCAATTGACTTAGAAGTCCCAGCAAACCATGTTCCCCAGACCCCCGCGCTTGCTCCGCTGACCTTTGAAGCATTCATTTTATCCCGGAAACTTCTTTGCTTTTGGTCCAGTCCAATTGAGCTGACCTTCCATGTATTGAGTGTTGTCTTTCCCTTCACCTAAAGCAGTTCTTATCTACTGATTAATCAATAAAAAACCCTCTCCCACCCTCCCTCCCTCCCCCCCCTCGTAACCACAAAAGTATGTGTTCTTCTCAGGTTTACTATTTCTCAAGATCTTATAATAGTGGTCTTATACAATATTTGTCCTTTTGCCTCTGACTCATTTCGCTCAGCATAATGCCTTCCAGGTTCCTCCATGTTATGAAATGTTTCAGAGATTCGTCACTGTTCTTTATCGATGCGTAGTATTCCATTGTGTGAATATACCACAATTTATTTACCCATTCATCCGTTGATGGACACCTTGGTTGCTTCCAACTTTTTGCTATTGTAAACAGAGCTGCAATAAACATGGGTGTGCATATATCTGTTTGTATGAAGGCTCTTGTATCTCTAGGGTATATTCCTAGGAGTGGGATTTCTGGGTTGTATGGTAGTTCTATTTCTAACTGTTTAAGATAACGCCAGATAGATTTCCAAAGTGGTTGTACCATTTTACATTCCCACCAGCAGTGTATGAGAGTTCCAATCTCTCCGCAGCCTCTCCAACATTTATTATTTTGTGTTTTTTGGATTAATGCCAGCCTTGCTGGTGTGAGATGGAATCTCATCGTAGTTTTAATTTGCATTTCTCTAATGGCTAATGATCGAGAGCATTTTCTCATGTATCTGTTGGCTGCCTGAATATCTTCTTTAGAGAAATGTGTGTTCATATCCTTTGCCCACTTCTTGATTGGGTTGTTTGTCTTTTTGTGGTTGAGTTTTGACAGAATCATGTAGATTTTAGAGATCAGGCGCTGGTCGGAGATGTCATAGCTGAAAATTCTTTCCCAATCTGTAGGTGGTCTTTTTACTCTTTTGGTGAAGTCTTTAGATGAGCATAGGTGTTTGATTTTTAGGAGCTCCCAGTTATCGAGTTTCTCTTCATCATTTTTGGTAATGTTTTGTATTCTGTTTATACCTTGTATTAGGGCTCCTAGGGTTGTCCCAATTTTTTCTTCCATGATCTTTATCGTTTTAGTCTTTATGTTTAGGTCTTTGATCCACTTGGAGTTAGTTTTTGTGCATGGTGTGAGGTATGGGTCCTGTTTCATTTTTTTGCAAATGGATATCCAGTTATGCCAGCACCATTTGTTAAAAAGGCTATCTTTTCTCCAGTTAATTGACACTGGTCCTTTGTCAAATATCAGCTGCTCATACGTGGATGGATCTATGTCTGGGTTCTCAATTCTGTTCCATTGGTCTATGTGTCTGTTGTTGTACCAATACCAGGCTGTTTTGACTACTGTGGCTGTATAATAGTTTCTGAAGTCAGGAAAGGTGAGGCCTCCCACTTTCTTCTTCTTTTTCAGTAGTGCTTTGCTTATCCGGGGCTTCTTTCCGTTCCATATGAAATTGGTGATTTGTTTCTCTATCCCCTTAAAATATGACATTGGAATTTGGATCGGAAGTGCGTTAAATGTATAGATGGCTTTTGGTAGAATAGACATTTTTACTATGTTAAGTCTTCCTATCCATGAGCAAGGTATGTTTTTCCACTTAAGTATGTCCTTTTGAATTTCTTGTAGTAGAGCTTTGTAGTTTTCTTTGTATAGGTCTTTTACATCCTTGGTAAGATTTATTCCTAAGTATCTTATCTTCTTGGGGGCTATTGTGAATGGTATTGATTTGGTTATTTCCTCTTCGGTGTTCTTTTTGTTGATGTAGAGGAATCCAAGTGATTTTTGTATGTTTATTTTATAACCTGAGACTCTGCCAAACTCTTCTATTAGTTTCAGTAGTTTTCTGGAGGATTCCTTAGGGTTTTCTGTGTATATAATCATGTCATCTGCAAATAGTGATAACTTTACTTCTTCCTTGCCAATCCGGATACCTTTTATTTCTTTGTCTAGCCTGATTGCCCTGGCTAAGACTTCCAACACGATGTTGAATAAGAGCGGTGATAAAGGGCATCCTTGTCTGGTTCCCGTTCTCAAGGGAAATGCTTTCAGGTTCTCTCCATTTAGAGTGACATTGGCTGTTGGCTTTGCATAGATGCCCTTTATTATGTTGAGGAATTTTCCTTCAATTCCTATTTTGGTAAGAGTTTTTATCATGAATGGGTGTTGGACTTTGTCAAATGCCTTTTCTGCATCAATTGATAAGATCATGTGGTTTTTGTCTTTTGTTTTATTTATGTGATGGATTACATTAATGGTTTTTCTGATATTAAAGCAGCCTTGCATACCTGGTATAAATCCCACTTGATCAGGGTGAATTATTTTTTTGATGTGTTGTTGGATTCTATTGGCTAGAATTTTGTTGAGGATTTTTGCATCAATGTTCATGAGGGATATAGGTCTATAATTTTCTTTTTTTGTAATGTCTTTACCTGGTTTTGGTATCAGGGAGATGGTGGCTTCATAGAATGAGTTGGGTAGTATTCCGTCATTTTCTATGCTTTGGAATACCTTTAGTAGTAGTGGTGTTAACTCTTCTCTGAAAATTTGGTAGAACTCTGCAGTGAAGCCGTCCGGGCCAGGACTTTTTTTTGTTGGGAGTTTTTTGATTACCGTTTCAATCTCTTTTTTTGTTATGGGTCTATTTAGTTGTTCTACTTCTGAATGTGTTAGTTTAGGTAGGTAGTGTTTTTCCAGGAATTCATCCATTTCTTCTAGGTTTTCAAATTTGTTAGAGTACAATTTTTCATAATAATCTGAAATGATTCTTTTAATTTCATTTGGTTCTGTTGTGATGTGGTCCTTCTCATTTCTTATTCGGGTTATTTGTTTCCTTTCCTGTATTTCTTTAGTCAGTCTAGCCAATGGTTTATCAATTTTGTTAATTTTTTCAAAGAACCAGCTTTTGGCTTTGTTAATTCTTTCAATTGTTTTTCTGTTCTCTAATTCATTTAGTTCAGCTCTAATTTTTATTATTTGTTTTCTTCTGGTGCCTGATGGATTCTTTTGTTGCTCACTTTCTATTTGTTCAAGTTGTCGGGACAGTTCTCTGATTTTGGCTCTTTCTTCTTTTTGTATGTGTGCATTTATTGATATAAATTGGCCTCTGAGCACTGCTTTTGCTGTGTCCCAGAGGTTTTGATAGGAAGTATTTTCATTCTCGTTGCTTTCTATGAATTTCCTTATTCCCTCCTTGATGTCTTCTATAACCCAGTCGTTTTTCAGGAGGGTATTGTTCATTTTCCAAGTATTTGATTTCTTTTCCCTCGTTTTTCTGTTATTGATCTCTAGTTTTATTGCCTTGTGGTCTGAGAAGATGCTTTGTAATATTTCGATGTTTTGGACTCTGCAAAGGTTTGTTTTATGACCTAATATGTGGTCTATTCTAGAGAATGTTCCATGTGCGCTGGAAAAAAAAGTATATTTTGCAGCAGTTGGGTGGAGAGTTCTGTATAAGTCAATGAGGTCAAGTTGGTTGATTGTTGTAATTAGATCTTCCGTGTCTCTGTTGAGCTTCTTACTGGATGTCCTGTCCTTCTCCGAAAGTGGTGTGTTGAAGTCTCCTACTATAATTGTGGAGATATCTATCTCGCTTTTCAGTTCTGTTAAAATTTGATTTATGTATCTTGCAGCCCTGTCATTGGGTGCGTAAATATTTAATATGGTTATGTCTTCCTGATCAATTGTCCCTTTTATCATTATATAGTGTCCTTCTTTATCCTTTGTGGTGGATTTAAGTCTAAAGTCTATTTTGTCAGAAATTAATATTGCTACTCCTCTTCTTTTTTGCTTATTGTTTGCTTGATATACTTTTTTCCATCCTTTGAGTTTTAGTTTGTTTGTGTCTCTAAGTCTAAGGTGTGTCTCTTGTAGGCAGCATATAGATGGATCGTGTTTCTTTATCCAGTCTGTGACTCTCTGTCTCTTTATTGGTGCATTTAGTCCATTTACATTCAGGGTAATTATAGATAAATAAGTTTTTAGTGCTGTCATTTTGATGCCTTTTTATGTGTGTTGTTGACAATTTCATTTTTCCACATACTTTTTTGTGCTGAGGCGTTTTTCTTAGTAAATTGTGAGATCCTCATTTTCATAGTGTTTGACTTTATGTTAGTTGAGTCGTTACGTTTTTCTTGGTTTTTGTCTTGAGTTATAGAGTTGTTATACCTTTTTGTGGTTACCTCATTATATACCCCTATTTTTCTAAGTAAAAACCTAACTTGTATTGTTCTATATCGCCTTGTATCACTCTCCATATGGCAGTTCAATGCCTCCTGTATTTAGTCCCTCTTTTTGATTATTGTGAACTTTTACCTATTGACTTCCATGATTCCCTGTTATGTGTATTTTTTTTTTTTTAATTAACCTTAATTTGTTTGTTTTTGTGATTTCCCTGTTTGAGTTGATATCAGGACGTTCTGTTTTGTGACCTTGTGTTGTGCTGATATCTGATATTATTGGTTCTCTGACCAAACAATATCCTTTAGTATTTCTTGTAGCTTTGGTTTGGTTTTTGCAAATTCTCTAAACTTGTGTTTGTCTGTAAATATCTTAATTTCGCCTTCATATTTCAGAGAGAGTTTTGCTGGATATATGATCCTTGGCTGGCAGTTTTTCTCCTTCAGTGTTCTGTATATGTGGTCCCATTCGCTTCTTGCCTGCATGGTTTCTGCTGAGTAGTCAGAACATATTCTTATTGATTCTCCCTTGAAGGAAACCTTTCTTTTCTCCCTGGCTGCTTTTAAAATTTTCTGTTTATCTTTGGTTTTGGTGAGTTTGATGATAATATGTCTTGGTGTTTTTCTTTTTGGATCAATCTTAAATGGGGTTCGATGAGCATCTTGGATAGCTATCCTTTCGTCTTTCATGATGTCAGGGAAGTTTTCTGTCAGAAGTTCTTCAACTATTTTCTCTGTGTTTTCTGTCCCCCCTCCCTGTTCTGGGACTCCAATCACCCGCAGGTTATCCTTCTTGATAGAGTCCCACATAATTCTTAGGGTTTCTTCATTTTTTTTAATTCTTTTATCTGATTTTTTTTCAGCTATGTTGGTGTTGATTCCCTGGTCCTCCAGATGTCCCAGTCTGCATTCTAATTGCTCGAGTCTGCTCCTCTGACTTCCTATTACGTTGTCTAATTCTGTTATTTTATTGTTAATCTTTTGGATTTCTACATGTTGTCTCTCTATGGATTCTTGCAACTTATTAATTTTTCCAGTATGTTCTTGAATAATCTTTTTGAGTTCTTCAACAGTTATATCAGTGTGTTCCTTGGCTTTTTCTGCAGATATCCTAATTTCATTTGTGATATCATTAAGCATTCTGTAAATTAGTTTTTTATATTCTGTATCTGATAATTCCAAAATTGTATCTTCATTTGGGAAAGATTTTGATTCTTTTGTTTGGGGGGTTGGAGAAGCTGTCATGGTCTGCTTCTTTAAGTGGTTTGATATGGATTGTTGTCTCCGAGCCATCACTGGGAAACTAGTTTTTCCAGAAAATCCGCTAAAAAAAAACTGCAGTCAGATCCCTATCAGAGTTCTCTCTTTGGCTCAGGCTATTCAGATGTTAATGAAGCCGCCTGGGAAGGGTGGGGGAGGGAACAGAGAGATAGGAGAGTAGCACCTCAGAATATAGCCAGAGTTGCTTGTCTTGCTTGGAATGACTGTTATATCTGAGATTCCCGCGGGCGCGTCGCCTATGTGTGCTGGCTGTGTGGAGATTGCCCCCAGGGGGTCTGGCCCGCTGGAGTCACGGTCAGATCCTCCGCTTCCAGCCCCACGCCCAGCGTCAAGGCTCCCCTACTGGGACGGTGCACTCTCAACTCCAAAATCAGTCGCTGCCTCCCGGGGACTTCTCGTCTCTCCAGCCGCGTGGCCGTGCCGCCCCCGTGAACTAGGTGGGCCCCCTCCCGGGGTTAGTTCAGATGGGTGGAGTAGCTCCCTGTGCTTGTGCCGCGACCGAGTGTCCTGGCTGGAACGCTGTTCTCCCCACTCCAATACCAGTCGCTGCCTCCCGGGGACTTCTCCTACCGGCTGCGTCCCACGCCGCCCGCGCGACCCAGCTGGTCCCCTTCCCGGGGTTAGTTCAGGGGGGTGGAGCAACTCTCCATGTTTATGGCGTACCTGCGTGCAGTCCAAATCCCTGCGGGACGGTTCCCCGGCTCGGATGCTGCTCTTTCTGCTCCAAGATCAGTCACTGCCTCCCGGGGACTTCTCCTACCGGCTGCGTCCCACGCCGCCCGTGGAACCGGCTGGTCCCCCTCCCGGGGTTAGTTCAGGGGGGTGGAGCAGGTCTCTGTGCTTGTGCCGTACCTGACTGGTACGCTGGCTCCAGGCTCTGGAAACAATCGCTGCTTCCCCGTATTAGTTCGTTCTCCGTCTCTAAATCTGTGTTTGTTGTTCAGGGTTCGTAGATTGTTATGTATGTGATCGATTCACTTGTTTTTCCGTGTCTTTGTTGTAAGAGGGATCCGAGGTAACGTCTGCCTAGTCCGCCATCTTGGCTCCGCCCCCCTTGTTTGTCTTTTTGTGGTTGAGTTTTGACAGAATCATGTAGATTTTAGAGATCAGGCGCTGGTCGGAGATGTCATAGCTGAAAATTCTTTCCCAGTCTGTAGGTGGTCTTTTTACTCTTTTGGAGAGGTCTCTAGATGAGCATAGGTGTTTGATTTTTAGGAGCTCCCAGTTATCGGGTTTCTCTTCATCATTTTTGGTAATGTTTTGTATTCTGTTTATACCTTGTATTAGGGCTCCTAGGGTTGTCCCAATTTTTTCTTCCATGATCTTTATCGTTTTAGTCTTTATGTTTAGGTCTTTGATCCACTTGGAGTTAGTTTTTGTGCATGGTGTGAGGTATGGGTCCTGTTTCATTTTTTTGCAAATGGATATCCAGTTATGCCAGCACCATTTGTTAAAAAGGGTATCTTTTCCCCAGTTAATTGACACTGGTCCTTTGTCAAATATCAGCTGCTCATACGTGGATGGATCTATGTCTGGGTTCTCAATTCTGTTCCATTGGTCTATGTGTCTGTTGTTGTACCAATACCAGGCTGTTTTGACTACTGTGGCTGTATAATAGGTTCTGAAGTCAGGTAGAGTGAGGCCTCCCACTTTCTTCTTCTTTTTCAGTAGTGCTTTGCTTATCCGGGGCTTCTTTCCCTTCCATATGAAATTGGTGATTTGTTTCTCTATCCCCTTAAAATATGACATTGGAATTTGGATCGGAAGTGCGTTAAATGTATAGATGGCTTTTGGTAGAATAGACATTTTTACTATGTTAAGTCTTCCTATCCATGAGCAGGGTATGTTTTTCCATTTAAGTAGGTCCTTTTGAATTTCTTGTAGTAGAGCTTTGTAGTTTTCTTTGTATAGGTCTTTTACATCCTTGGTAAGATTTATTCCTAAGTATCTTATCTTCTTGGGGGCTCCTGTGAATGGTATTGATTTGGTTATTTCCTCTTCGGTGTTCTTTTTGTTGATGTAGAGGAATCCAAGTGATTTTTGTATGTTTATTTTATAACCTGAGACTCTGCCAAACTCTTCTATTAGTTTCAGTAGTTTTCTGGAGGATTCCTTAGGGTTTTCTGTGTATATAATCATGTCATCTGCAAATAGTGATAACTTTACTTCTTCCTTGCCAATCCGGATACCTTGTATTTCTTTGTCTAGCCTAATTGCCCTGGCTAAGACTTCCAACACGACGTTGAATAAGAGCGGGGATAAAGGGCATCCTTGTCTGGTTCCCGTTCTCAGCGGAAATGCTTTCAGATTCTCTCCATTTAGAGTGATATTGGCTGTTGGCTTTGCATAGATGCCCTTTATTATGTTGAGGAATTTTCCTTCAATTCCTATTTTGGTAAGAGTTTTTATCATGAATGGGTGTTGGACTTTGTCAAATGCCTTTTCTGCATCAATTGATAAGATCATGTGGTTTTTGTCTTTTGTTTTATTTATGTGATGGATTACATTAATGGTTTTTCTGATATTAAAGCAGCCTTGCATACCTGGTATAAATCCCACTTGATCAGGGTGAATTATTTTTTTGATGTGTTGTTGGATTCTATTGGCTAGAATTTTGTTGAGGATTTTTGCATCAATGTTCATGAGGGATATAGGTCTATAATTTTCTTTTTTTGTAATGTCTTTACCTGGTTTTGGTATCAGGGAGATGGTGGCTTCATAGAATGAGTTGGGTAGTATTCCGTCATTTTCTATGCTTTGGAATACCTTTAGTAGTAGTGGTGTTAACTCTTCTCTGAAAGTTTGGTAGAACTCTGCAGTGAAGCCATCCGGGCCAGGACTTTTTTTTGTTGGGAGTTTTTTGATTACCGTTTCAATCTCTTTTTTTGTTATGGGTCTATTTAGTTGTTCTACTTCTGAATGTGTTAGTTTAGGTAGGTAGTGTTTTTCCAGGAATTCATCCATTTCTTCTAGGTTTTCAAATTTGTTAGAGTACAATTTTTCATAATAATCTGAAATGATTCTTTTAATTTCATTTGGTTCTGTTGTGATGTGGTCCTTCTCATTTCTTATTTGGGTTATTTGTTTCCTTTCCTGTATTTCTTTAGTCAGTCTAGCCAATGGTTTATCAATTTTGTTAATTTTTTCAAAGAACCAGCTTTTGGCTTTGTTAATTCTTTCAATTGTTTTTCTGTTCTCTAATTCATTTAGTTCAGCTCTAATTTTTATTATTTGTTTTCTTCTGGTGCCTGATGGATTCTTTTGTTGCTCACTTTCTATTTGTTCAAGTTGTCGGGACAGTTCTCTGATTTTGGCTCTTTCTTCTTTTTGTATGTGTGCATTTATTGATATAAATTGGCCTCTGAGCACTGCTTTTGCTGTGTCCCAGAGGTTTTGATAGGAAGTATTTTCATTCTCTTTGCTTTCTATGAATTTCCTTATTCCCTCCTTGATGTCTTCTATAACCCAGTCGTTTTTCAGGAGGGTATTGTTCATTTTCCAAGTATTTGATTTCTTTTCCCTAGTTTTTCTGTTATTGATCTCTAGTTTTATTGCCTTGTGGTCTGAGAAGATGCTTTGTAATATTTCGATGTTTTGGACTCTGCAAAGGTTTGTTTTATGACCTAATATGTGGTCTATTCTAGAGAATGTTCCATGTGCACTAGAAAAAAAAGTATATTTTGCAGCAGTTGGGTGGAGAGTTCTGTATAAGTCAATGAGGTCAAGTTGGTTGATCGTTGTAATTAGATCTTCCGTGTCTCTGTTGAGCTTCTTACTGGATGTCCTGTCCTTCTCCGAAAGTGGTGTGTTGAAGTCTCCTACTATAATTGTGGAGGTATCTATCTCGCTTTTCAATTCTGTTAAAATTTGATTTATGTATCTTGCAGCCCTGTCATTGGGTGCGTAAATATTTAATATGGTTATGTCTTCCTGATCAATTGTCCCTTTTATCATTATATAGTGTCCTTCTTTATCCTTTGTGGTGGATTTAAGTCTAAAGTCTATTTTGTCAGAAATTAACATTGCTACTCCTCTTCTTTTTTGCTTATTGTTTGCTTGATATACTTTTTTCCATCCTTTGAGTTTTAGTTTGTTTGTGTCTCTAAGTCTAAGGTGTGTCTCTTGTAGGCAGCATATAGATGGATCGTGTTTCTTTATCCAGTCTGTGACTCTCTGTCTCTTTATTGGTGCATTTAGTCCATTTACATTCAGGGTAATTATAGATAAATAAGTTTTTAGTGCTGTCATTTTGATGCCTTTTTATGTGTGTTGTTGACAATTTCATTTTTCCACATACTTTTTTTGTGCTGAGGCGTTTTTCTTAGTAAATTGTGAGATCCTCATTTTCATAGTGCTTGACTTTATGTTAGTTGAGTCGTTACGTTTTTCTTGGTTTTTATCTTGAGTTATAGAGTTGTTATACCTTTTTGTGGTTACCTTATTATTTACCCCTATTTTTCTAAGTAAAAACCTAACTTGTATTGTTCTATATCGCCTTGTATCACTCTCCATATGGCAGTTCAATGCCTCCTGTATTTAGTCCCTCTTTTTGATTATTGTGATCTTTTACCTATTGACTTCCATGATTCCCTGTTATGTGTATTTTTTTTTTTAATTAATCTTAATTTGTTTGTTTTTGTGATTTCCCTATTTGAGTTGATATCAGGACGTTCTGTTTTGTGACCTTGTGTTGTGCTGATATCTGATATTATTGGTTCTCTGACCAAACAATATCCTTTAGTATTTCTTGTAGCTTTGGTTTGGTTTTTGCAAATTCTCTAAACTTGTGTTTGTCTGTAAATATCTTAATTTCGCCTTCACATTTTAGAGAGAGTTTTGCTGGATATATGATCCTTGGCTGGCAGTTTTTCTCCTTCAGTGTTCTGTATATGTGGTCCCATTCCCTTCTTGCCTGCATGGTTTCTGCTGAGTAGTCAGAACATATTCTTATTGATTCTCCCTTGAAGGAAACCTTTCTTTTCTCCCTGGCTGCTTTTAAAATTTTCTGTTTATCTTTGGTTTTGGTGAGTTTGATGATAATATGTCTTGGTGTTTTTCTTTTTGGATCAATCTTAAATGGGGTTCGATGAGCATCTTGGATAGCTATCCTTTCGTCTTTCATGATGTCAGGGAAGTTTTCTGTCAGGAGTTCTTCAACTATTTTCTCTGTGTTTTCTGTCCCCCCTCCCTGTTCTGGGACTCCAATCACCCGCAGGTTATCCTTCTTGATAGAGTCCCACATAGTTCTTAGGGTTTCTTCATTTTTTTAAATTCTTTTATCTGATTTTTTTTCAGCTATGTTGGTGTTGATTCCCTGGTCCTCCAGATGTCCCAGTCTGCATTCTAATTCTTGATTTGCTAGAGTTCTTTGTGAATTAAGATTATTAGCTCTTTATTGTATTTTTTAAAGGTAACTTCAAAAGCTTATTTCATGGTATAGAAAATTTACATTATTGTATTATCAAACTTATCAATATTTCATTATGAATCTTGAATTTCTTATATTGCTTAGAAAGATTTTAACTTTCTAAGGCTATAAAATTTCTCACTTATATTTTCTTCTAGTATTTTGTTTTCTCTTCCTTCTTTCTTTCCTCTTTCCCTTCCTGCTTGCTTGCTTTCTCTTTTTTCTTGTCTTTCGTTTCCTTTCCCCCCACCACATTTGAATCTCTGACCCATCTGTAAGTTATTTTTCCAAGAGGAATTCAGCTTTCTGTTTCCCAAATGTCTATCCAATAACCTCAATGTTATTTATTGTAAATTCTATTCATATGCTTACCAATGTGAAATGCCACCTTTATCATATACTTCACCACCATACAGCCTTAGGTCTATTTCTGGCTACTTTATTGTTTCTATTTCCTTCTGTGTCAGTTCTGTTTTAGATATTGTAATTTATAAGTTTTAATATCTTTTTTTTTAAATATCTAGTAGAACAAGTACTCTTATAGTTCATTTTACTTTATTCTTTCACATTTTCTTGGCTTTTTAATTTATCTATTTTTCCAAAAGAATTTTAGAATAATTTACAAGTTCCTAAAGAAATCTTGCTTCAATTTCGAATAAAGATGCATAGATATTATAGATTATTTGGAGGAAAATAAATGGACAAATAACCTTAAAATATTCAGTTTTTCGTAACCAAGAACATGACAGGTATTTTCGTGCATTAAATATTTAATGTCCTTTAGCAGAATTTTTTCATTTTCTTTTATATATCTCCAGAACATTTCTTAACAAGTTTATTTCTAGATATTTTATATTTTCATTACTATTTAAATAGAAAGTTTTATTTCATTATATTTTTACCAAGTTTGGACTATATGGATTATCATGATAGGAATATATTCTTATTTCCTATTTTGGGGGAGTTTTTTTTTTTTTCTCCTTTAATTTTCAGACAGGAATATGTTCTGAATTTAATCAAATACCTTTTAGCATCTACTGTGACTTAAGCAATTGAAAAAAATCACTGGATTTTCCAATATTGAATTGGATACATTCTTGGAGTTAATCACACTTGGCTATGTTGCATAGTTCTTTTAACGTACCCTATGTTCTCTTTGCTAATATATCACTTAAAATTTCTGTGAAAAGAGAGAGAGAGCAAGAAAGGCATAGAGACCTGTTGGATGTTACTATCACACATATACTCGTGTCAAAAGAATTTGAAGAGATTCCCTTCTTTTGGGTTGCTCTTTTAAGTCATAATGGAATAATCTGTTTCTTGGGGAAAAAATCACTGAATATGCCTTCTGAAACTTTTTGGAGAATTTTGACAATATTTACAAATGTTTATTTAAAATTTTTCTCTCATTGTTATTTTTCAGAGTTTCTGTGTTAGGGATTAAATTGTGTTCCTCAAAGTATGTGTTGAAATCCTGGCCCCTGTACCTGTAGATGTGATCCTGTTTGGAAACAAGGTTTTTTTGTTCCTTATGTTAATGAGACCATACCAGAGTAGGGTGGGTTCTAAATCTAACCGCTTCTGAGTTCTGAAAAGAGCAGAATAAACAGAGACACACACACACAGGGTAAAGACACCATATGAAAACAGACACACAGATGTATCTACAAGCCCAGGAACTCAAAGGATTGAAGGCTACTAGAAGCTGAAATAGACAAAGAAAGACCTCTCCCTAGAGCCATGCCCTGAATTTGGACTTCTAGCCTTCTGTAATGTGAGAAAATAAATTCACCCACTGTGGTATTTCTGTTAAGGTACTGAAAAGTAACTACAACATTCTGTAATTGTGATTTTGATTGTGTCTTGAACCAAAGTATTGTTTAATAAAGAAGTTTATATTTTGTTTCTAATTTTCATGTTTATTTTTAGCACTGAATGCATTTAGGTCAGAGAATATGGCCTATAATAATTTTACTTTTAGGAACCTAATAGGTTTTTTAAAAAAAAATTATCATGTTTTAGGTAAAAATTTATAGCACAAAGTAGTTTCTGATTCAAAAGTTTGTACACAAATTGTTTTGTGACAATGGTTGTAATCCCACAATATGCACTCTCCCCTTTTACCTTTCCACCCTGGGCACTCTGCGTCCATTTGTCCAGTTTTCCTCTTTCTCCTTGCCTTCTTGTCCTTGCTTTTGGATAGGTGCTGCCTATTTGGTCCTGCACACTTGATTGAACTAAGAAGCACGCTACCCATGTGTGTTATTTTTTGTTTTACAGTCCTCTCTAGTCTTCGGCTGAAATACAAACTTCAGGTGTGGCTTCAGACCTGAGTTAACAGGGTGTCAGGGGACCATAGTCTCAGGGGTTCCTCCAGTCTCTGTCAGACCAGTAAGTCTGGTCTTTTTTGTGAATCTGAACTTTGTTCTATATTTTTCTTCTGCTCTGTCTGGAGCCCTCTATTATGATCCCTGTCAGGGTGGTCAGTGGTGGTAGCCAGGCACTATTTAGTTTTTCTGGGCTCAGGTTGGTGGTGGTTGTGGTTCAGGTGGTCCATCAGTCCTTTATTGCTGTTGTTAGGTGCTGTTGAGTCAATTCCGACTCACTGCAATCCTATAGGATGGAGTAGAACTGCCCCATAGGGTTTCCAAGGAGAGGCTAGTGGATTTGCATTGCTGACCTTTTGGTTAGCAGCTGAGCTCTTAACCACTATGCCGTCAGGGCTCCATTGGTCCTGTGAACTAATATTTTCCTTGTGTCTTTGGTTTTCTTCATTTTCCTTTGCTCTGAACATGATGGGACAAATAGATGAATCTTAGATGGCCATTGCAAGCTTTTAAGACTCCAGACACTACTCACCAAAGTAGGAGGTGGAACATTTTCTTTATAAACTATATTATAGCAATTTACCTAGAAGTCCTGAAAGATCATGGTCCCCAACCCTCAGCCCCAAGAACCCAGTCTCTCAAGGTGTTTTGATGTGTCTAAGAAGTTTCTATGACTTTGCCTTGATCAAGTTATGCTGAACTTCCCCTATATTGTGTGTCATCTTTCCCCTCACCAGAGTTAACACTGTCTGTCTACTATCTAGTTAGTGATTTCCCCTCTCTATCCCTTCCTCTCTCATAACCATGAAAGATTATTTTATTCTCTATGTGAATCTTTTCCTTGGTTTTTATAATAGTGGTCTCATGCAATATTTGTCCTTTTGTGATTGATTTTTTCACTCCGCACAATGCTCTACAGATGCATCCGTGTCTTGAGATGTTTCACGTATTCATCATTGTTCTCATTGTTGCGTAGTATTCCCTTCTGTGCATGTACCATAATTTGTTTATCTATTCATCTGCTGATGGCCACTTAGGTTGTTTCTATCTTTTTGCTATTGTGAATAATGCTGCAATGAGCATGAATGTTCATATATCTATTTGTGTAACAGCTTTTATTTCTTCAGGAGATATTCCTAGTAATGTGACTGCTGAATTGTATGGTATTTCTATTAGCTTTTTAAGGCGGCCCCGTTTCGTTTTCCACAGTGGTTGTACAATTTTACATTCCCACCAGCAGTATGTAAGAGTTCCAAATGCTGGCAACCTCTCCAACATTTGTTATTTTCTGTTTTTTTGATTAGTGCTAGTAATGTCAGGGTGAGATGGTATCTCATTGTAGTTTTGATTTGCATATCTCTAATGGCTTTTTTTTTTTTTAATGGCTAGTGATCTAGAGTATTTCCTCATGTGTCTGTTAGCTGCCTGAATGTCTTCTTGGTGATATGCCTAGTAGGTTTTTTTGTATTTTTTAAAAATATGATGTTTCTGGGAATATCTATGAATCCTTAAAAAAAATGCACTTGGCTCTAGGGTTTGGCATTTGATATACACATACCTGTTAATTTACTCTTTAAAATATTATTTAAATCTTTCGTATTCATGGCTAACTTCTGTCTTCTTGGTTCATACAGGATTGAAAGTGAAATGTCATCTCCCACTATCATTGTGTTCTTGTAAATTTACCCTTTATTCCCTGTAATTTTAGATTTTGTCAGTAGTAATTTTTTTTTTTTTTTTTGGCTAGAAAGGAATTATAAAGCTTATAACATCTTTGTGGATTTTAACTAGCATTATTACCAACTTAACACTTTCAGCTTGAATTCCTCTCTGCTTGATATTAGTATGAAGGTTCCTGCTGCCATCTTGTCAGTTTAGTAAGTCATTAGGCAGTTTATCATCAAGCCAACACATTTGGTCTTTTTTCATGCAATTTTTCTTTTCTGCTTTTAATGTCCGTGTCCAATTTCTTTGCCATGTTTTCTGACAGAAACAGACTATTTTTTGTTCAAATAGCAATTGTAGTTATAATGCTAAATAATATTTTGAATCATTTGGTTCTCAGTAGATCAACTTTTATTTTAAATATAGCTACTTCTCTTTACTTTTAGAAATTAGGAAAATATGTTAATTTAGTGATCATAATTTTAGTTTCTAAGTGCTTACTCTCATCTCCCTCATTTCAAATTCCTAAAAAGGCTGATGACCCACAAACTGTTTTGCTATTAATTTGTTCCATGCCTGTACCCCTAAGTTGGCGGTCTTGGGAAGTATCTGTTACACAGCTAAAACTGAACCAAGGAAATAGCAACCCAGAATAATTGTGCAAGGACATGAATTTTAAAACTGAAATTTCTAGTGGACCACTTTATCTTGGATGACTACAGGGAGACTTCTTTAAAATGGAAAATTGTTAGCATGAAAAACCCAGCCTTATTTTTCTCCACTTCCTATTCTTCAGTAACTTCAGCCATTATATTTCAGTTTTCAATTTCCATTCTTATTAAAATGCAAACAGAACAATATAGTCAGATTTACTTCTGTACAAAGAATGGAAAAACAAATCCACTGGAGGACGAAGCTCCTCTGCACGTTGGCAGTAGAAACTTATCCTATATTGATTAAGTGATTATGCAGCTTGACTCCCTTCTTATTTTTTGAATTATAATATTCCTTATGGCATTATGTTAAAAATTAACCCATGGCAGGGGAATAAGGGAGGGGAATGAGAATGAAGCGTATTTTCCCACCCACCCTAATTGTGGCCAACTGGCAGAAAATACCAAACATGTCAGCATATCACCCTGCTCTGGCTCAGAGGAAAATAATAGCCTCCATTCCTGTTTAGTCCCTAAGCACCACAATGAATTCTGAGACTCATACCATTTTCTCCTCTGGTTTTCTTTTCTGGTCATATGTGTATATGTATGCCTGTGTTTGTGAACACTCATGCACACGTAGAAGCCTGCTGGAAATCCATTGTTTCAATCCTTTTGTTAACATGTAATCAATCATTAACTCCACTTTCTCTTTACACTAACTTTTGGAAGCGAGCCTTTGTAGTTCCCATGCTTGCTTTAATTAGCCAAAGCAACAGGATCAGAGGAATCTAACTCTTCTAAGGGTGGTGGGGCAAAGACATCTGCACGGAAAAACAATGATTTAGGAGCAATGCACTGGTTTTTCTCTCTTCTTTGGAAACTGAAATGGCTGTTTTTCTTTTTCTGTTACTGTTAAATGTTATTAACAACATATAAAGTATCAGAAATCTTTTGGATCTGATTATGATTTTGGTCCAAAAAATGTGTAATCCCCAATGAAGAATATATTAAAAGAGCCAACTCCTTTCCAAAACTGTATTAATCAGATGTTAGTATATGAATAGCTTTTGGCTTGGCTTGTCCCTTCGCCCCATCTTTTTTTACTTAAGCTATATTCTTGAAGAGTAGTATGTTCCCTTTATCAGTAAGCGTCCTTGCAAGAAACAGATAGCACATTTAAATTAGATAATTTGAGGATCGTTTAAGGAAAGGACCATTTACAAAGGCATGGCAGGGTGCGGGGAAACCACAAGGGATGGTGAGGTACTTGGGGTAAGTAACAATAGGGAACAACTTCCACTCTAGGCCAGAGAGGGCAAGGGAAGGAAAATGCTACTTAAACACAGAGAAAAAAAGAACTGGGTAAAAAGGCCCCTTTACAAGAACTAGAATCTTCAGTTACGGTATATGGCCAGCTCACAGCAATCTGAGAGGAGGAAGTGAGAGAAATATATGCCTGGATCTCACTCTCCTCCTTCCCTGAGTCTCCTGGTGGTGCTCCTATTGGCCAACCCTATCAAATGTCAGAGGACAAGGGAGCCCATGACATTGTAGTTAAGTCAGCCTCCTGGTGTTCAGAGCATGGTGGAAAGGGTAAAACAGGCAGCTGGAGGAGATCTAGCACACTCCCTTAAAAGCGACCAATATTTATTCGACAACTACATTTGAAGAATTCCTCATTTTCAAAATGTCATCATACATTTGAATTGGAACCCAAGGAGAATTTTGCCATAGAAATTGAATTGAAGTTGTAGGAGACTGCTATGATAAAGAGAAAATAACTTGAAACTTAGCGTCATAAGACATGTATTCCAATACTGGCTCCATTATTTACTAGCTGTATAACTTTGAATGAATCATTTCTGATCCTTGGTACTCAGTGGATATCAGAATAGAGATGCTAATCATATCTTTCTTACTTTTTTTCACAGGATAATTACTAGTATAAATTAATGTATGTAAATATACTCTGAAATCTAACCTGTTGCCGTTGAGTTGATTCTGACTCAGAGTAACCCTATAGGACGGAGGAGAACTGCCACATAGGGTTTCCAAGGCTGTAAACCTTTACAGAAGCAGACTGCCATATCTTTTTCCAGTGGAGCAGCTGGTGGGATTGAACCACTGACCTTTTGGTTAGCAGCCGAGTGCTTAACCACTGTGCCACCAGGGCTCCTTCTGTGAGCTACAAACTTTAATTTACTTTAGAAAAATTTTCTCTGAAGCCATGGCATTTTCAAAGTCTTTACAAGCACAACCTGTCTTCCTTTGAAAAGTAGATACCATTGTCAAAGTTGTTCAGTTGTTAACAGTTTAGAAATTTGTCTCTTATGGAAGTAAATGAGTGCTCTGAGTATAATACAAAGATTTTCACCAGGGAATTTCCATTTTCCTCTTCTTCACATCAAGTAACTCTTACAAATAGTGTCCCATATGGACAGGCTGCCTTGCTTGTTAATTACATGCAGTTACCTCCAGAGAGAGAGGCTAGCTAGCCAAGTGTACTGCTGATCTGGCTTTAGCTAGGGAAGCAAAGAGCTGATACAACAGGCATTGCATTAATGACCTTTGGGCATTGTCTTTCCAGATCTCTCCCTTTGAAACACTGAGCCGGTTCCAGAGGCTGTGGAAAGTCATGAAAAGTACAATCCATAGGTGCTTTGGGATGCATACTCTGTGACCAGCCCAGCAGCAAGAAAATAACCTAACTTGGGAGACTTGAAAAAATATTTCTCAGAAGTCAACAAATCGGTAAAAAAAAAAAAAAATATGATCATATAGAGGACATAACAATATGTTTGAACAAATAGATGCGCATTGGTAAAGAGAACATTTTCTCAAACACGTAAGGTGCGTTCACAACAGGAGATCACATATTAGGCTAAAAATAAAATTTCAATAACTCCCCAAATCAGAACCTGTAGTGTCACATCCTCAAACCAAAATGAAATAAAATAGAAAATTAACTCCAAAACGATGGGGGAGGGAGTGAGCAGGGAGAAAGAAACTAAGACAGGAAAATCTATTTGCTTGGAAATTTAAAAACATGCAAAATGATAATCAGAAGGAAAAAAACTAGGCTTAAAAGTATTTAATAAAATAAATATTAAATATAAATGAAGCAAATACTCAACATAAGAAGCTAGAGAAAGAAACTAGAGAATGTAAGAAGCTAGAAAACAAGTGTCTTAGTCATCTAGCACTGCTCTAACAGAGATACCACAAGTGGATGGTTTTAACAAACAGATGTTTATTCTCTCACAGTCTAGTACACTAGAAGTCCAACTTAAGGGTGCCAGTTCCAGGGGAAGGCTTTCTCTCTCTGTCAACTCTGGATGCAGATCCTTGTCATCAACCTTCCTGTGGTCTCGGAGCTTCTCTGCACAGGAACCTCAGGTCCAAAGGATGCGCTCTGCTCCCTGTGCTGTTTTCTTGGTGGCATGAGGTCCCCCTGTCTCTTTGCTCACTTCTCTATTTTATACCTCAAAAGATATTGGCTTAAATTGTAGATTTTGTAGATTGAGTCTACATAACTGCCACTAACCCCATCTCATTAACATTATAGAAGTAGGATTTACAACACATAGAAAAATCTCATCAGATGACAAAATGATGGATAATCACACAATATTGGGAACTCAAGTTGACAGATATTTTTGGGGGACACAATTCAATCCATGACAATAAGCTAGAACACAAGAAGCCAGAGGAAACATACCCAAGGAAAGTAGAAGTGAGGGGTTCAAAGGATAGAAATAGAAATTAATTAAATGGAAAATAAAAGCAATACAAAGCATATCAGTAAAATCAAATGTTGTCTTTTTGAAAATGTCATTATAAGAAACAAACCTTTGAGAAGTCTGATGAAGAATAAAAGAAATTAGAATGATACAGAGATCAAAACTAGAAACTGTGGAATAGGTCAAATACAGGAATTTTTAAAGCAATAAGAGAACATTTTTACACTGAATAATTTTTTTCTTTTTTCTTTTATTGTACTTTAGATGAAGGTTTACAGAACAAACCAGTTTCTCATTAGACAGTTAGTACACTTATTGTTTTATGACATTGGTTAGCAACCCATTGACATGTCAGCACTCTCCCTTCTCAACCTTGGATTCCCTATTAGCACCTTTCCTGTTCCCTCCTGACTTCTAGTTCTCGCCCCTGGGCTGGTGTGCTCTGTTGGTCTCATTTTGTTTCACGGGCCTGCCCAATCTTGGCTGAAAGGTGAATCTCAGGAGTTTACACTAAGTAATGTTGAAAATCAAAATGGTAGACTTTCATAGAAAAATATAAATTAATAAGATTGCATCAAGAAGATGTTTGAAAATGGAATAGAGTAGCACCATCAGCAAAGTGGAAAATCTAGTCAAAAGCTATATTTTAATATTCTTGGGATGAGGAAGGTCTTATTGGACAAAACGCAAAATTCAGAATCCCTGGTGAAAAGATGGAAGTTTTTTCTATGTAAAGTTAAGAACTTCTTGGAAGTTCCGGTACCAGCATGATGGCATAAATTCCCTATGCTCCATCCCTGTCACTGATTACAATGAAAAACGCTGGACAAAAATACAAAAACAAAACAACAACAAACAAACAACTACCTGAGGACTCTGAAGAGTAAACGAAGTAGGCAGATTGTGGAAGGGAGTAAAAACTTGAAGAAGTGACTGCATAGGGATAAATTTCTCAATTTTTTCTCTCTTCTCTTATGTCTTTGCCCCCCAGGGAAGGCCCTGGTCTTGGAATGCTACAGCAGCAGCAGTACTGTAAGCAGCTAAAATTCCAAGAGTATCCCATATTTCTGGCCAGAGGGGTGAGGAAAATGAGTCTCCATGGGCTGGAGAGTGAGAGTGGAATCCCAGAATGGCAAGAGGAGCATCCCCTAATTCTCAGTATAAGCCTACACGAGTCTCGGGTGAACTGTGTAGTATGGGAGATTTTAACATCCCTCTATCAGCAGCCCTCATGGCACAGTGGTTGAGAGATGGCTGCAAACCGAAAGGTTGCCGCTTTGAATTCACCAGCTGCTCTGTGGAAACGCTATGGAGTAGTTACCCTCTGTCCTATAGGGTCACTATGAGTCGGAATTGTCTCAATGGCAATGGGTTATGAGCAAATGATAGAACAACTAGACAGAAACCCTGTGAAGATATAGAAGATCTAAGCAACAAAAATAAATCTTGATGTCATTTATAGAACACTACATTCAAAAACTAGAGAATACGCATTTTCTTCTCAAATGCTCATAGTATACTGACAAAGATAGACCGTATGCTGAGCCATAAAATAAGTCTCAATAAAATTAAAAGGAACTAAAGTATACAATGTATATTCTCTGACCACAATTTAAATTAGAAATCAATAATGATTAAAAAAAAAAATCTAAGAAATCCTAAATACCACAGGTCGAAGACGAAATTACAGGGTTTCCCCCCTACCTCACTGGCTTTTCTTACTCCTTGCAAGATCCTCTCCGCTCCCCAATCTCCAAAATTTTGGAGAACCTTAGGGTTCAATCTGAGACCTCTTCTCTTTTCTATCTCCACTTATTTCCTAAGTGATTGCATTCATCTTGTGGCTTCCTAATTTATGACTCCAACCAGGCTCTCCCTTGTACTTCAGAATCATATATTCAACCTCAAAGCTTCCAAACATGGCATAGCTTGAAAGCCAATGAAAGACTAATAAGTAACACTGATTCCAAAGCTTTGCCTCAGACTGACTAAAAGAGAATTCTTGGAACTGGTGTCTCAAACCTGTATCATTTTTTAAAGTTGCCCAACTGTTTTTGGTGTGGCTGATCCAAAAACCAATACTTAAGGGAAGCTTCTCTCTGCTTATGACCCTAGGAGACACAGGGAGATATACAAACCAGCAAGGGCCCCACCTCTATCCCACTTAAAAATGCATCCAAGGTGCAGATTCTATATTTTCTCATTGAATCACAGCACTTCAATTACCAATGGAAACTTTTGCATATGTAAGATAACATTCTAAAGAAGAAAATATTTGCTTTAGTTTCAGCTCCCATTAAATGGAGATAGTTTATACCAAATTCTCAAGGCAGTATCACTTAGTTCTATCTTTGTAGAAATAGAATTCCATCATAAACCCAATACAATTGTTCTTTGTTTAGACATTTTGAGACTGACTTGAACTCAGCAGGAGAATTTCCTTTATTAATAGAATATGAGTCAGTTGCTTATATTATTTCACAAGCTGTAATTCAGGTATAGTATTAGCAGTCACCAAGAATCCTACAGGAAACATCAAGATTTTATTGTTAGTTGCTAGAAATTTCCAGGTTTTGATATGAAGAAAGAAATTGAACACCATGGGGATATTCTCAAACACAGACGATATAATCAGCGAAGCCTTGCTTTTTACACAAAAAAGATCTTTTACCCACAACCACATCTTGCCAAAGGGATGAAGTGGAAGAAAGATTGCAGTCTTTTGACTTTATATTTTAAGAACCAATCCTGTATTCCTTGGCAGAAAATCTCAGACTCGTCTAGGTATACCTGCAGCATCTGGGGAGAAAGAGAGATAAACATTTACCATTGCTGACAGATGAAGAAACTGGTCTACGCATCTTAGCTTCTTTGCCTTCAGTTTTGGTAATGCAAACACAAATGAGATTTTTCTTTCCCATGAAGTAACTAATTACTAGGCAAGTTATTTCAAGTCCTAACATTACTACAAAGAAAAATAAATTCCTTTCTGGCACAACCTTAAAAGAAGACTTCAATTGGATTAGTTTCCTTTAATCTAGATGAACATAATAATACCTTCTTTTTTTTTTTTTAAGCCATCCCTCAGTCAAATCCCTTTCTATCTTAATCTTTTTTCCTTCCCACTTAAAAATAGGGTTCATTTCTTGGATTTTATGACTAAGCCTTTCCAACAGAAGACAGAAGTACAGATTTTAATAAATTATCTGCATAATTTAGAATAATTCAAACATTTATGTTTGAATTACTAAGAAAATTGAGAAAATAAATATGTATAACTTTTCACACATACAAGGAGAGAAAGAAATAGAAACAGAGAGACAGAGAGAGAACACACAGACTATTCCCTAACATAAACCAAACCAAACCAAAACTGTTGTTGTTAAGTCGATTCTGACTCACAGTAACCTTATAGGATAGAGCAGAACTGCCCCATAGGGTTTCCAAGGCTGTAAATTTTTATGGAAGCAGACTGTAACATCTTTTCCCATGGATCGGCTGGTAGGTTCAAAGTGCTGACCTTTTGGTTAACAGCCAAACACTTAACCACCGGACCATCAGGGCTTCTGATTATCCCATACAGCTCCAGAATACTAGTTGATCCTGTCCTGCAATATTGCTGCTCAAATAAAACCTGTGAACTAGATGAGGCTGAGCATTACTTGGAAAACTTCATAAGTTTCTGCTTTCCTGAAATTTTTACCTAGAATATTTGTAACTAATGCATAGTTTTATGTGTTTTTTCCCTTTTATTATTTCAACTGGACTTATTTGAATACTTAACAGATCAGATGCTTACTACTGTAGGCTGTAGTCACCTAAATGTACCTATAATGTTGCCGGGAAAGATGAGAAAATTCTTTCAGATATTAAGTCTACCTTAATGTTTTGAGAAGTGTGCCTCTTTTTTTCTTCAGTTCCCTTCAGCGTCTAATTCCTACATAATGGCCAACAAGATTTAGCTCCTCAGAGATTGTCACTGTCTGCGTTCCTGCTAGATCCAAGTCGAAAAAAAAAAGAAGGAAAAATGATCTCAATTTTTCAAGTTTTGTAGTGTAGTTACTTGCTACTGTATACAACTTTTGAATTTTGAGAGAATAAAAAAGTCTCCACATTACATTCTCTCATATCCTGCTTCATAGTACTTCATAGCACTCATTTTCTTCATAGTTCATATGACTTATTAAATCATTTTTATGTAATTATTTCTAATATTTTCTTTCCCATTAGTTTATAATTTCCGCAATGGAAGGAACTGTGACTGTCTTATTCACCTCTTTGAAAAATATTTCTTAAATTAATGTATAAGTTGGTTTGAATAGATGAATGAATCAGAGTGATATATTTGTTTCGGGTCCCACTGGATCAATGTGCACAATAGAAGGAGAGGCATCTTCTGTATTTTTGCTAAACATAAATTTTCTTTGCCATTTTCAGGGGCTTAATCCTCAGTGATTAATCCTTAGTGAATGGATCAAAGATCTGATAATATTTTAAAAGTGATCTGGAGAGTTGAATGTGTTCTCACTCACTCTTAAGAAGTTTCCAGAAGTAAGAATTTAAGGAGAAAGATGATTGAGTGTAGTTGCTGTCACACACACACATATCAGGATAAGTTTTAGAATCTGAGAGAACAGTAGGCCATGCTGAGCAGTTTGGTGTTGGGCTAGACTGGTCAAAACTTTAAGCATGTTTGTCAGGGATTTTTCGCACTAGTAAATTTCCTGGCATCAGCTTAAATTTGGAACGACACATCAAGTACTGGCATTTTAACCTGCTTACATGTAAACAAGTTAGCCTCATGGCTAGTTTCATGGCTGTGTGCAGAAGACACAAGACTACTTGATCAGAGATGAAGAACAGTTTGTTACTCACAGAAATAGTAGTAGCAGCATTTCTATGCTGGTCCCTTACCCCCAATTCCCACAGAACAATGTGAAGAGAGCCAGGTGACACCTGTACATACAGTAGGTTATGTTTCAGGAGAAGAACCCTGAGCTTAGGGAAACTGAATCTTTTATAATGGGCAGGAAGCATGCCTGCCCTTTGCTCTAGAGGGAGGCACTGTCTCCATCTTCTATGGCTGTTCATTATACAGACATCCTTGGAAAGATGGCCCAGAAAAAAGGAGAACCAGTATGTCTTTTGCAAGATTCAGGGAGAACTGTCTCCCAATACCATGTCTCTGAAATGTTTCTTTGTAAGAACCTTTATTAAGTTAATTGATACACGAAGATGTGAACAAAGTTATATACAAACATATCCCCCAATGTTCTACTTGGCCCCCATACACGTTAATGTCAAGAGAATTGAATAAGACATGCAAAAAACTAGAAAGTCAAGTGTCCAGCTAAAAAAGAGAGGGCGGTGGGTGGATATCCCTTCTATCAACTGGTCTTGATGTGTGTGGTGGGAGTTTGATGTTGAAAATAGGGATGAGAAATGCCCTGAAAATGCAATTTCTTAATGTATTGTAATTTGGGCCAAGCTAAATCATTTCTCATTACTTTAATTTATTCCTACCTAGAGCTTATGAAAGCCAAAGTCACCATTCCAAAGACTACTTTAACTCTGCTTAACATGCAACTGCTTTGTTATGCTCAAAGGCCAGAGAAGACACAAGAACAAGAGTTCAGAAGTGTCAGGGCCAGGGTGAAAGAAAAAGAAGAAAAACTATTTGTCACCTGTCATGTAAGGAAGGACCCAGCAGTGTTAGCACTGAAATCCAAGAACGTGGCTTATTTCTTTTCTTGCTGCTGCTTTGTATACTAAAACTGAACAGGAGTTTGAAGATTTGGAGTAGGAGGAAGCTTCAGTCATCCGGGCCACCATATCTGTTTTTCAAAAAAATTGCCTATTTTTGTTCTTTAGAGTGAGGGCCCTTCCCATACAGCAAGCCCTCAGAGCATACAGATAGTTAGTGTAAAGGTTTTTCAAGGAATAATAAAAAGCTCCTCAGGATTTATAAACTGTTTCAACTGTCAGGAACTATTTACGCAGACTTGGCACTTGGAGTGAATTATTCTTATTAAGCAAAAATTGAGAAAATTGCCTAAGTCTCACCAGAAGGTACCTGCAGTCTATCAAACTGAGACACTCCATAAGCTATAAATGTAAGAGAAAAGAAATTGCATGTCTCGATGGATGTCTGCAAGGAGATGAATGACTCCAAAGAGAATGTATCCCTGCTTTGTTCTTCATGCTGCTTGTGATGGGTGATTTTCCCATTCCTGTTACCTAAGGGAGCTTAAGCAGGGGTTTTCAATGATTACATCCCAAGGACAGTCGCCCCTTTCATTTCTCCAGTGATATCCCTCTCCTCAGCATATCCACCACCATATAGCACATGCAAATCTATTCAAGGGCTTTTATAGACTGCTAGGCTTTGTGCTGAGCCCAGTGAATTCTTTTATGAATTTCCAGCATCAGTCACATGAGGTACTGATATTAACCTCATTGTACAGACGCAAAAACTGAGGGACAGAAAACCTAGCCGAAGTCCCATAGTTGTAGTGATAGATGTGGGATGTTAACTCAGGCGGCCTGACTCCAAGACAGATTCTTCTAACCACTCCATAATGCCACATTAAGTCTCTGCCCCCAGAAGTCATGTGATCTCTTGATTCACTGTTGTCTTCTGGGACTCACCAGGGAATTTCACTGAGCAAACTTTTCTCATGGTGGCCTGTCAATCCAGCTTTTCTGATTTGCACCGTTACAGGTTTTAGTTCTTTTTCCCCTTTGTCTCTCCTACCCTTTCCCTCTTCTTCCTGAATTCAGAAAGCCTTACCAGTTATAATTCTTCATAAACTTGCCAAAATCACCCTCTTTCGAAGCTTGGCAAAAAGCAAAGGCTCAAGAAATATTTGTTGAATGAGCTTAGACGATAGATAATTCCCATCCTAGTAAGCTCATTAGTGTCAAAACCATTCATTGCACACGTGAATGTCACATCTTTGTTATTTCTTTTGAATACATAAATTCCCACATTTACGTCTTATAACATCAGCTCGATCAGTCTGAGATCACCGGTATAGCATGCTAAGCTCACGTGAGCTAATGGCTCCATTATAAAAACATTTTGGAAGACTCACCTTTTCCTCAAATTATTTATTTATTTGATCAACACTTTTAGAACTACTCCTGCCAAAATAATAGTTTTCCGAGACTCCCATCGACCTTTATTAGATTTGCATGTAGTTTTTTTTAAATGTGATCAACCTCTAAGATGTAATGTCTTGGTATTTTCAGTATCTTTATAAAATCAAAAAGCCAAAGAAGATTGGGAAGAGTTCTAAATGTTATGTACATTGTGTGTGGAAAAGTTACCACTTCTGACAATCAATAATATTTATTATCAATATTTGGAATAATCTCTCATCACTACTTAGTTTTTTTTACTTAGCTACTCTTGGCCATCTGCCTTAGCTTCTGTTACTCTCTCTTTTTCTCTCTTCTATAGAATACGTCTGTTAGCTGACTTTTAATTCTGTGACCAATGCTACCACTGAACACTAAGATCTGACTGATAAGAATGAGGCAGATATGTTCATATCAGGATTCAGTCTACTTTTCAGCTGCTCTTTCCTTTCCAGTCCCAATTCTACATCGTGCAAGGTCACAAAGTGCTGAGATTTTTCTTCGAGAAACCTTACTCCTCCCCTCTGGCTACTCCTCAAACTCATCTCAATTCAAATGATCCTACTTGAAGTGGAGTCAGGGAAGGAATTTCACTCCCTTTTGCTCATTAGACTTGTAGCTCAGAGTCCTAAGTGGTTTTCCAAATAGTAGACACTTTGCAGACAAACGTTCTGGGGTCTAGACAGTGGAACTCTACTGAAGAGCTCCATAGACAGTGCAGCAGAATTTTTTAAAGCAATTTCTGGCTCCCCAAATATATGATCTTTGCCTCCATCTATCCTCCTTTTTTTTACCAGGCCAAATTCTTCCTGGCCTGTCATTGCCCTCCTCAGAAGTCTTTAAAGTCTGTTTTTTTTTTTTCTACTCCAACACATTTAAGCTCTCTTGGCTTTCATGATCCTTCACAAGCTTATCTCATCCTTATTATCTGTCATAGAGTAGATTTTGTGGTAGAGGTTTGGGTGCAGGACGTATTGGGGTCTGCTCTGGGGATTGACTTGTGGGAGTGACAGAAGGACTGGGCAGAGAGGAATGTTAGGCTGTGATACAGTCACAACCAAGGGCTCTGACAATCGCACGGGGAGCTCTAGATCTGGGATGGCCTTGCAGAGATGTTCTTCTATTAAGGCCAGACAGAGGTCCTGGCCTTTCTACCTTCGAATCAATCACTAGATATGGGTTGCCCCTGGGAAAGGGAAAAAACCTTGGGCCTGGTGAGTCTTTTCTGTTGAGGGCAATTTCTAGAGTGGTCTCATCTGAGAGTCTTCAGGATAAACACTCCAGAAGTTGTGGGAATGAGTGCTTTAGTGCTGAGGCCGGGATCTGGGCACCATACCATGGAATCCACCATATTATCTATTTTTTTTTCTTTCTCCTCTACAACATGCATTTTTCTTTCCATCTGGCTTTGTCTCATTAACATTTGCACCTTCATATCTAAAACCCTTGGTCTTTACTGCAGCTATTTCACTAACCTGGGTCAGTCTGCCTGTCTGTCTCTCTCTCACCTACTGAAATATTCTCCCCTCTTTGTAACCCTGGTGGCGTAGTAGTTAAGCACTATGGCTGCTTGCCAAAAGGTTGGCAGTTCAAATACACCAGGCACTTCTTGAAAACTCTATGGGGCAGTTCTACTTTGTCCTATAGGGTCTCTATGAGTCAGAATCGACTCGACGGCAATTTTTTTTTTTTTAATGCACCAGTTATTTGCAGCCCTCCCTGAGCACTCTGTCATCTGAACTTCAGTCTATGACATAAATTAGTGTCTAAACCTTATAGCTGAGGCAGCAACGTGATTGGTTTGTGAGGAGTAGGAAAGGGAAGAGATAGGTTATTTGTCTTCTCCTTAGATTATGTACTCCTTGAGGGCAGAGACCTTGGTTTCAATTTCTGGATATTCTACAATGTATGCAGAGTGCCATGTATATTGAAAATGCTCAGTGCCTTCACAAAAAGTAGGCATTTAGCACTTATGATATGCCATACACTATTCTAGGTCCTGAAATTTCAATGGTAAATAAGATGAAGGCCCCACTGTCAAGGAGGTTACATTCTGATTATGAAGAACTGGAAGTCAGTCTAATACTTATTTTACCTTGACATTTTATTAGGCATTATCTAGAAATAACAATACTTCTAAACCCATTGCCATTGAGTTGATTCCAACTCATAGCGACCCTACAGGACAAAGTAGAACTGCTACATAACATTTCCAAGGAGCAACTGGTAGATTCGAACTGACAACTTTTGGTTAGTAGCTGAGCTCTTACGCACTGCACCACCAGGGCTCCAATACTTACAAAGAAACACTAATAATCAAATCTCATGTCTCCCATTACAAGCTTTGTTATGGTAATAAATTAACCGTGAAATCTCAGTGATTAACATGACAAAAGTTGTTCTTTCTCTGATGCGGATTGGGTTGCTCTCTTCCATCTTGCATCTGCACTTCCTGGAACACTTGGCCTCCAAGTTCTCTTCATCAGCGAAAGAGGCACAGTGAGCATTAATTGCCTCAGCCCTTTTGCTCTAGTTCATTGGTTAGAATTAGGTGTGCAGCCTCTAACTAACTGCAAGGAGGCTGAGATATGTGAATGAACAAGTCGATAATTACTGAGCACTAATTGTCTCTGCTGTAATAGCTAATATTTTGTTGAGTGCTTCTAAATGCCTTACATTTTTTCCTCACAACGCTCCTATGAGTAAATACTATTACTAATTCCATTTTACAAAAAAAAAAAAAGGAGACACAAAAAGGATAAGTAATTTACTCAAGATCCCATTGGTATTAATTGGTGGAGATGGGATTTGAACTCAAGCTCTAAGCTCCAGACTCTAAGCTGTTTTTACCAAGTAAAAATGAAGCAAAAGAAAATAATGACCCTAAAAGAAGTGTCTGTCTCCTTTCAGGATGGATCTTTGGAAACATCCTCTAGATTAATCTCTTCTTTTCCTTGACTGCTCTGGAAATACTTCTGACTCCTAAAACAGAAGCTTTCCTTTTCCAAATCCTCCTTGTGAGTAACATCTTAACTCTCCCAGTGCTCTGCATGAAAAAACTTGGGAGTTTTAAAAATTTGTACTTTTTATAACAGTCATGAATAGTTCAAGGATTTCAGTGAGTTCCCTTTGAAATAATAAGCCATACCAAATGGTCTGCCATGAACTCTAATACTATGTGGAAAGCTATAGATGATTAAAATTTAATTATCCGTCCCTCCAACTGAAAAACAAAATTTTTCCAGTGGTAACGTATATAGATGTTCTTGAAACATTCGTGTTCTTTATGAATAAAAGTCTTCAGGGGCTTGGGGAAGCAAAGTCCTTCTCAAGGGCTCAGAATTTGTGTACAAGCTTTCATTGCTCCTATTTCACCCTGACTCCTTCTACCCATTTTTCCATGAGAACAAAGGGACTGTAAAACCAACAAATCAAACCACTGCCGACAAGTTGATTCCAGCTCACAGTGACTCTACCGGACAGAGTAGAACTGCCCCACAGGGTTTCCAAGGCAGTAAATCTTTAAGGAAGCAGACTGCCACATCTTTCTCCTGCGGAGCAGCTGGTGGGTTCGAATTGCCAGTCTTTTGGTTAGCAGCTGAGTGCTTTAACCACTGCACCACCAGGGTCCATTAAGGAGACCACAGATAATTGAAAGTATGTTTGCCTTAATGAGGAGTTAAGAAGCCAAGTGACTTACAATGCCTGGACATGGAGGGAAGAGAAAAGCCTCTATTGCCATCTGCTGGGCTCCTTGGTTTCATCAGATGATTTGGTCTACCATCTCTGATTCCAGATCTCTGACCTCTGGCTTCTTCTATATGCTAAATACCCTTTGACCTTTGTCAATTTTTTGGTTTCAGTTTGGATGGAACAAAAATGATGAAAAAGAAATACTTTAGCCTTCAGCATTAACTACTCTTTAAACTCATGCTAATTCATAAACAAGAATAATAACTAACCACTTCTCCACAGCACTCAGTTGCTTTCAAGTGTGTTTTTCATTAAACCTAAGTGAAAACACTTCCCAGGATGCAATTTTAAGGGAATATCATTAATAATATGCCTTGATTAGCCTTGGACAGGAGAATAAGGAATTGGCTGAATAGAGATTCTTTTCATTTTTTTTTTTTACAAGATGGGTATTGCTGAAGGTTTCAGTTTCCTGAAAAGTACAGTGAGCTACGTGGAGTGCTTTTCCAATGGTATATTGATTTGCAATGATGCTTAGCATTTAATTTCATATGGCTTTATATTTTAACTCTCTGATTACAGAGGAGATATTGATATGGACATCTTCAGGGTATAAAGCAAAACTATCCAAATCCTATCTAGAGCCCTTGAGAAAAGAGACAATTCAATTTAGCAACATAGGTTTAGGAAATGAATAGAAGCTCCTAGTAGTTAGGAAATTTCTGAAGGTGAAGTTTTTTTTCTGTCCTCACACTGTCGGTTCCACATGCATTCACTGCCCCTCAATTACCTGAGAAACACACATGGCTGTGATAAGGGAGATAGCAAGGGTTCCACAAAAGCAGCAAATGTACAAAAAGATTGAGTTATCAGCAAAACAAATTAGGATGAGTGGGTGAATGGAATTCAGGATGAAGGCTTATATTTTAAACATAAATGGCAACTGTGTTCCTGAATAGAGAGAGTCCATATTGTAAAACTACTGATTCTTACTAAAATAATTTATCACTTTGATTGTATACAAATTAATATCCTAGTAGAATTATTTATATTCTTTGACTAGCTTGATTCTAGAATTCACGTAGAAGAAGAAATGAGTATGAAAAGCCAAGAAAAATTTTTAAAAAGAAGACCATGGATTAGGCCTTTGCCACACAATATCACAATACATTCTAAAGATACAGTCATGTAAACAATGCGATAATATTGTAGAGAGTAAAACAGATCTATAGAACAGAATGGAGTGCCCAATTCTAGACCCTCTTATACATAGGATAAACTAACCAAAAAATGCTGGAAAAACTGACTTCATTTGGGAAAAAAGTTCAATCACTACTTAAAAATAAAAACAAAAGCCAAACCCGTTGCCGTGGAGTCAGTTCTGACTCATGGCCACCCTGTATCTTAAGAGTTGAACTGCTCCATAGGGTTTTGTTGGCTGTAATCATTAGGGAAGCAGATCACCAGGCCTTTCATCTGTGGCATCCCTGGGTGGGTCTGAACCACCAGCCTTTCAGTGAATAGCCAAGAGCAAACTGTTTGCACCACCCAGGTACCTAGATTCTTATTACGCACCATAAAACCCCCCACCCAGTGCCGTCGAGTCGATTCCGACTCATCGAGACCCTGTAGGACAGACTAGAACTGCCCCACAGAGTTTCCAAGGAGCGCCTGGCACCATATAATAATCAAATTCCAGATGGAACTAAGGACTGACTATAAGAACTAAAAATTGTTGGAAGAAATTTAAGATTGCTTGTATAATCTTGGGTGGTAAAAAGGGAAGGCTTTTTAAGCGAGACATCACATTCAAAAAGCATAAAGAAAAAGACTAATGTACTTTACTACATTCAAATGTTTAACTGACTGTATGATGTCTGGTAAGGTTACCTCTCTCCTGATACAATGTTGTGCACAGTGGGATTTCAGAGAAGTCCGCAAACCCCTCAGTACCCCCACAACACCTTACACCACGGTCTAGAAAGGAAGTGACTGAGCAGCAAGTACCCATGAACCTACGTGAGGCCTCGGAGCCCCACCTGCGCTGGGTTAGCCGTCGCCACTCCTGACCCACAGAACAATAAGCGGTCCTCTGAGAACTCTTTCTCCAGAACCCTTCCTCCCAACACCTCCCAATTTATCTTCAAAAAATGCCCAAAATACTAATCTCTAGGTGAAAACTTTAATTAGAATTGATGAACCCTCATGCCTTAAAAACAAAACAACCCACCAGTACCAATCTCTTGATGGAGCCCTTGTGGCGCCATGTTTAAAGAGCTCGGCTGCTAACCAAAAGGTAAACCAAACCAAACCCAGTGCCATCGAGTTCAAACCCACCAGCCGCTCCTTGGAAACCCTATGGGCCCATTCTTCTCTGATCTATAGGGTCGCTGTAAGTCAGAATCTACTTGACAGTAACAGGTTTGTGTTTTTTTTTTTTTTTTGCTAATCTCTGATGGAGCCCTGGTGGCACAGTCGTTAAGCCCTCGGCTGCTAATCAAAAGGCCTGAGATTCCAACCCATCAGTCACGCCACCGGAGAAAGGCGTGGCAGTCTACTGCCTAAAGATTAACAGCCTTGGAAACCCTATGTGGCAGCTCTGCTCTATCTCATAGGTTCGCTCTAAGTTGGAATCTACTGATGGCGAGTTAATCTCTCCAGGCACTACACGCCCGTTTACTTTAACCACCATCAGAAATTCAAGCATCCTAGACTCATCCACAGATAGATCTGCAAATTCTCTAATCTTACTTTCCCCCAAACGATACCACACCACTCACCTCCTTATAGGGACTGGCTACACAATTTGCGGAACTCGATGCAAAATGAAAATGTGGGGCCCCTTGTCCAAAAAGTATTAAGAATTTCAAGATGGCGATAGAAAAGCATTAAACCAAACGTAGGGCTTCTGAATGTGATTTCTAAGCACAGGTCACACACTCATGAAACCGGCTGTCTTCTATGCAAAAACCCTTTGTTTGCAGCTTCATGGTCTGGCATCAGCAACCCCTCCTCCCCCCCGCCCCGTGTCCTTTCAAAAAACCTAAACCCAGTGCCCTTGAGTCACTTCCGACTCGTAGCGACCCTATAGGACCGAGTAGAACTGCTCCACAGAGTTTCCAGTGTCTTCCATAAATGTTCAAAATAATTCTTCTTAATCTAACTAAAACCTAGCTGCCCCCTGAGCACACTCTTCCGACTCTCATACCCCAGACACGGTGGTGTGTGGGGGTGGGGTAAGAGTCCCCTTTCTTTCCCGTTACTTTTTCTTTCTTTAAAATGTTTTATTGTGCTTAAAGTGAGAGTTTGCACATCAAATTGGGTTCCTATTTAATATTTTCCACACAAACAATTCAGTGATATAGGTTATATTTTTCACAGTGTGTCATCATTCTCATTCATTTCATTCTGGATGTACCATTTCCAGAATTCTAGTTTCCCTGTCCCATTACCTTCTCATCTTTGCTTTAGAGTAAGGTTTGACCATTGAGTCTCCCCATTTTTTTTTTTTTTTGAACTTTCTCACCCCTCCTTGGAAAATCCAGCTTCTTTCAAGCCCATGCCATCAGTCTATATGACCTCATGTCCTTCCTTGTTGCAATCGACTGCCTGCCTCCCATTGCTCAGCTAGTACACGACACCTACCAGGTGCTCAAGAAATATGTGGTAAGAAAGTTAATGAATGACTTATACAATAATTTTGAGAAAAAGAAAATGGGTAGAATACAAATTCTACTTGCCCAGCTTCATGATAAGAGCTGATAATCTTTAAGAAAAGCACTTTTTTTTTTCCTGAATTGCTATGTGCTTTCTTCTCACAATACCTAGGTATTTGCCTTCTATATTCTATTTAATTTTTTTCAGAAAACTTGCCAAAATATGGCCTGTTAGGAAGCCAATTTGTTAATGGTATCCCAAATATTTATGATTATTCCTTAAAAAAGTTGGGAGGGGGAGATGAAGGAGTCACGTGGTATGATTTCAGGAGTAAATGCATACCCATTTTGTAATTTGCTACTGCAATAACCCAGACATGAGAAACTGACTGCACTAGGAGGATTTCTGTTTCATCGCTTCCAAATACTGCCCTCTTCTGGCTAGCCAGTGCTTATCTCTAGAGCTGTGTGAAATGAACCTGCTTAGGAAAGAAATGGAATAAAGGGGGATAGAGGCAACAATATTTTGAGAGAATGAAAATTAGGGACGTATGTGGGAACAAAGTGGGAAAGGTAGATTTATAACCTTCCTAACCTTTATGTCCACTCTTCCACATTCTTCTTGAGTCCATCTTGTCCAATACTTTCTATTTTGGATTGAATTTTACTCCCCCAAAATATGTTATAAACCCCTCTATACCTGTGGTTATAATCCTGTTTGGGAATGTTTTTTTTGTTATGTTAATGAGGCAGTGTTACCGTAGGGTGTGTCTGAAGTCAACCTTTTTTGAGATAAAAAAGCAGATTAAGGAAGCAGCAAAAAAAAAAAAAAAAAAGCCAGTAGAGATGGGGGAAGACAGATGCTAAGCAACAGGAAGATTCCCGAGGAACAGAAGCTCAAAAGAGAAACAAGGACCTTCCTCCTGAGCCAACACAGAGAGAAAGCCTTCCCTTTGAGCAGGCACCCTGAATTTGAACTTCTAGGCTGTGAGAAAATAAATTTCTATTTGCTAAAGCCACCCACTTGTGATATTTCTGTTACAGCAGTGCTAGATAACTAAGATACCTTCCCTCATGAAAACTAAGGCAAGTAATACAACTTGTTCAGTTTGCTTCAGCACCTATCTCAACCTGAAGGCTTGGATAGAAATGAAGCCATAGTGCTCTGATTTCTTCATTATAATCACCCTTCAGCTTTCATGCTCAGACTGCCCCTGACTTTTCTCAAGCTGTTCCTCTGACTTGTTCTTCCAGAAAATCTCCATACAAAAAATGTCCACTGTCAAATTTCTCCTACGAGCCTTCCCTGATGACCCCAACTATGTACAGGTTTTCCTTCTATTCCCCGTTGCTAAACCAGAAACCCATTGCCATCAAGTCGATTCCGACTCATACCCTATAGGACAGAGTAGAACAGTCCCATAGGGTTGCCAAAGAGTGGCTGGTGGATTCAAACTGCTGACATTTTGGTTAGCAGCCAAGCTCTTAACCATTATACCACCAGGGCTCCTTCATTGCTAAAAACCCCAAAGCCAAATCCGTTGCCATCAAGTCAATTCTGATTCATAGTGACCCTGTAGGGACTCTATAAGACAGAGTAGAACTGCCCTATAGAGTTTCCAAGGAGCACCTGGTAGATTCGATCTGCTGACCTTTTGGTTAGCAGCTGTAGCACTTAACCACTGTGCCATCAGCATTTCCTCATTGCTAAAAGGTACGTGGAATTACTTCACCACATTCTAGATATGCGTTCTTTATCTCTCTGGAAAATACTACATTGGTGATAGAAGTAGGGAAGGAAGCATGCAAATAAGGAAGAATGGAAGGGAAAAGCAGCTTTACCCAGAGCAAGTAACTAAAATGTTAACTCCGATAACTTCTTTTAAGTTGATGCCACAGTCTAGAATGCAAAGGGCCCTTGTCTTCTCCGTGGTCAATGTTACTTGCCACCCTATAGTCTAGAAAGCTTTTCTACCATGTTTCGCTTTACAGTACATCTCGAACATGCTGATATCAGTACTGCACTCTGCTGTTAACCAAAGAGGCTGCTTAAAGCCAGAGAAGGCTGAAGGGATTAATGTGTTAGCATATCAATAGTGGGCACACTGCTTAGGAAACTGTGGTCTAGAAAATGCAACAGATTAAGGCAAAGTAACATGCCTTATCAAATTATCAGGAAATCCTGTGGACAAACCCCTGGAGTAACAAAGGGAAACGGTCAATTAGAACGGAAACAAAACATATTCAACTTTGCAATTCCTGGCGTAGCCCATACTTTCTGTGGGTTTCTTCCCTGGAGTGTCCTCTAGTGCTTCTGCTGCCTCTACCTGTTCATTCTTTTAAGGCCAGCACCAGTCTCCCTCTGCTGTGAGGTTTTCCTAGTAATTTTAGTCCTCCCAGTTCCATTGGCTGCAGGAGTTAGAGCCTGTGTAAACATTTAGCAAAGTTACATGCAGTCTTGTATTGTTCACTGATATATTATTTGAGTATATCTAACAGTATATTCGGGGGCAGTGGTAGTTCAATGGTAGAATTTTTGTCCTCCGTATGGAAAACCTGGGTTTCATTCCCAGCCAATGTACTTCAAGAGCAGTTAATCACCTGTCTGCCAGTGGAAGCTCGCTTTGTGCTATGATGCTGACCAGATTTCACTGGAGCCTTCAGACTGACAAATTAGGAAGAAAGTCCTGATGATTTAATTTTGAAAAATCAGCCAATGAAAACACTGTGGATCACAACGATATCATCCAGTTGTTCTTTGAGTTGCTATGAGTTCGGTGCCAACCTGACCTTGTCACCTGATGGCAAGAACTATATCTTGCCCCCTGGGTGTGTGCCCAAATACTGTCAGTTTACTGCAAGAGGTAAAGTGGTATAACATGGTCTGCTAAATATGAGTGTCTTAGTTATCTAATACCTCTATAAGAGAAAAACCACAAATGGATGGCTTTAACAAAGAGAAATTCATTCTCTCACAATCTAGGAGGGTAGTAGTCTAAGTTCGGGGCACCAGCTCCAGGAGAAGGTTTTCTCTTTCTGTTGGCTCTGGGGGAAGGCCCTTGTCATCAATATTCCCCTGGTCTAGGAGATTCTCTGCTCAGGAACCCCAGGTCCAAAGGATGCACTCTGCTCCCAGCACTGCTTTCTTGGTGATATGAGGTCCCCCTGTCTCTCTACTCACTTCTTTTATATCTCAAAAAAGATTAAATCGTAGATTAATCTTGTAGATTGAGTATACATAACAGCTGCTAATACCATCTCATTAACATCATAGAAACAGGATTTACAACACATTGGAAAATCACATCAGATGACAAAATGGTGGACAATCACTTAATACTGGGATCATGGCCTAGCCAAGTTGACAGATATTTTTTTGGGATCCATGACAAAGAGCCAGGAACAGATTTGTTTGAGCTGCATGGTGGAGACTACTAATTGTTCCCCCAAATTCATGTTCACCTCTTCTTCCTGATGCCACCGTGAAAACACATTTCCCAGCATCCCTTGTACTTAGGTGCAGCCAATGAATGTGAGTGGAAGGATAAGCATTTCTTGCAGATCCGGTCCATACGAATCTGTTATTTTCTCCTTCTGGCTAGATGGAAAGAAGAGGGCCCCCTAGGGCAACTTTAGACAGCAACATGTTGAAGGTGGCAGTCTTCATTAGCCTGGAGTCCTGAATGACTTCGTGAAGGAGGGATACCTCACTAAGCTGCCCACTTGCCCAGTGCTCTTATCAGAACAAGAAATAAACTTCTGTCATACATAAGCCATTCTACTATTCTGGGACTATTTTTACTTCAATTTGTCTACCTTAATACAAGCTGTAAGTGGACGTTTCAGTCAGAGATGCTGTTACTCAGAGCTAGACCACGCAAAGGTCTCCGTGGTGTGATAAGGGACAATAACGTTCAAGGAGAGACCCACTCCCCATGCCCTCATGACCTCCATTCTAACATTTTGTCTAAAATTACACCACCAGAGGTTTCATTAATTAGGATAAAGGCATAGGTAATACTTCTAGGTATCTTCTTTTAAACAGCTATGTCACCTGAGAGAGATAGCACATTAAGCCATTACTATCCATGAGCCCCTTAGCATGAATGAGCTTCTCAGATTTCTTTAAAATGAAATATCTAATAAAAAGTTGAGAAAGGGAAACAGGACAGTAAAGTGTTGAAGGGCAGATTGGGGAAGGTGGAGGAATTTCTGGAGCATAGTGCACTTGGGTTTTTGTTCCAACAGAAACAGAAGACCGAGCAGTGGTGGGTGGAGGTGGGAGAGTAGGATTCCAGAGTAATCATGATGTGGGGCCAGAGGGCAAAAAGTGAAAAAAGGGGAGACAGAAGGTATTGAAGGCAAATTTCCTGTTTCATAATTGGGCTGAATGCCGGCCATCAAATGAGGTGCTTTTGTCTACCCCTCCCCCACCTTTTAAGAAAGTTATTTTCATGGTCTAACCTACTTTTTAGACCTGTATGTAGCCCCTCAGGAAATTATAAGAGAAACTTTGAGATTTGCTCAAAACATGTCTGCTCTGTCAGAGATTGGATATTTTGACTGTTTCTGAACCACTACCTTATTCAGAGCTTCCTATAATAGCCATCTATCACTTCAGACTATGCAGTTATTTCCTTTCTGGCTCATGGAAAGGAATATGACTTCCAAAACAGAGAAGTGTCTATGGGCCCATTAGTGCCAAAACTCAATTATGAAATTATTCAACTGCATTGGTCCATTTATTACTATTTTTAAAACATGTACATACATATGAAAGAATCAGCTTATGGTTAAAAATATTAAGGACAATGTTTTCTTTAACAGAAGATTTAAAATATGTATACAAAATTTGTCCCTGCTGCAAAATATTTATGTGTTCAGGGGTGGAAGATCTTGGAGTCAGTTTTTTCTTGTGATATCTGCCTCTACTGAATGTTGTCTATGTTGCACTCTCAGTAAAGCAAGCAGTGGAAGTGACCAGCTCTCTCCTGGATTTGAGAGCTCTACCTCTCTGATCAATAGGAAGTATACATTGTACTTAGGCCATAAATGCTTCTTGTACTAGTTTTTTATCGCTGCCATAATAAACACATAAGGTAACATACTTCGCAGCTTAAACAACACACACTTATTTTTTTGACAGTTCTGTAGGTCAGAAGTTCGAAACTGGATTTACCAGATAAAATCAAGGTGTTGATAGGGCTGTGTTCCTTTCTGGAGACTCTAGGGGAGAAACTGTTTCCTTGCTAATTGAGGTTGTTGGCAAAATCCAGTTTCCGTGGTTGTAGGACCCAGGTCCTTGTTTCTTTGCTGTCTTCCAGCTGGGGCAGCCCTTAAGCTCCTAGAGGCCTTTCTCTGGTTTTCTGTGGCACATAGCCCCCTGCATCTCAGAACCAACAACAGAGCACTCTTCTTATGTTCACCTTCCTGCCTTCTTCATTTTCTAAGGATTTGTGTGATTAGATTGGGCCCACCCATATAATCCAGGGTAATCTCCCCATCTCAAAGTTCATAACATTAATTACATCTGCAAAGTCCCTTTTTCCATGTGGGATAGAATGTTCACAGGTTCTGTAGACTAGGGTGCCAACACCTTTGGTTGACCGTTATTCTGCTTACCACGATGCTCATTTAAAATTGTCTGAAAAACCTCAGCCTAAAGGATGATCAAGGAGCCCTAATGGCACAACAGTTAAGCTCTTAGCTACTAACCAAAAGGTTCGAGCCTACCCAGTAGCTCTGAGGGAGGAAGACCTGGCGGTTAGCTTCCATAAAGATTACAGCCAAAAAACCCCACAGGAAATTCTACTGTGTCTAGTGGGGTCGCTATGAGTCGGAATCATCTCCATGCACTCAACAACAACAACAACGAAAGGGTGATCACTGTGAATCAATTATAGGACTTAGCCCCATGGTGTTTAGGCCAGATTTCATTATTTTGTACCACACTTGCAGTTGGTTTATATACATGCTGGCTTAAATCCCATGATACTATAGGTAGGATTGAAAGGCTTATCAGAGATACCCTGGAGTTTTGCCCTCCTGATGCCTCTTCCTGCCACCTCCATCTTCTTCTTATGCACAAAATATTGGCAGCTGGAATTTAAATCATTCATAACCAACCTCAGTGGGATGTCAAGAATTCAGTTAACTGAATTTAGGGAGCATGAGACTTCATTGTCTTCTCTATGATTATATCTATTTGAACATTTTCAAAATAAAATTTAAAAAGCAGTAAGCATAGGGTAAACTATTCCATGAGAATTTAGCAGTATTTTTTCTGGTGCAGATTCCCTCCCTGCCACTAGTTTGGTCCCTACTGGAAACTGTTCTGCTTCCCATTTTTGCTGTTTCTTCCAAGTGCAGGAAAACCTCATTTTTCACTTCTCTCCACAGCACTCACAGAGAGTGGACAGGACCAGCAGAAACAAGCCAGTGTTCATGAGTGCCAGACAGTGAGTCAGTACAAAAGTAAGTGATAAGGGAAGGTGGACCATTGCCAAAGAAGGGAAAGGACCCCTTGGGATCGGGGAAAGAAAAGGCTGAACTTCCTGCCCTGACCTCATATGGGATTAAAGCCATACGATTGGTCTTAGGCAGGGATGTAAGGAAGAAATGCTACTCATGTCAGAAGCAGACACGTTCAGAAAGGCCAAGGGTCATTTCAGATTTCCATGGGGCAAAGGACTTTTGACATCTGCCCTCTGTTTCTTGCTCACAAAGGCCCCGTTTGTTACTAGCAGCTTTGTTCTTTGTGAAGGGGCTCAACTCAGCTTTCCCTAGGCTGATGCTATGCTATCAGGGAAATGAGATCCCACTTGGAAACACTTGTCTGTCAGAAAATACTAGGATGAGGCTGTCTGAAGAGCCCTCATAATGCAGCTCTAGCAGATTTACTCACAGGAGATTCTCCGTCTGCACACTCATTAATAGATCATGGTTGTTCAGTCCCCTGTGTTCCCTTCTGATGGGACATGCCTTCCAACTTTGATGTGAATTCAACGTACCAATGATCATCAAGAAATCCTGAAATTCTCATAACCTCGACTAGAGGGGAATTCAATTAAAGCTTGTGCCACGCCAGTTAAGAGAGTGGTAAGGGAATTGCGTGGTTGTTGTTGTTGCCTGTAATGACATTACATCCCAGACCAATAACTGCCTGAGTGAGTGTACGAGTTCTAAGCACCTCCGTCTAATATCTATTCTTCATCATTTGAGAGTATCGATGGGAATCGTTTCAAGAAAATTCACAGCTCATGGAGGTGCCAACCATTGCTGAAGATTTCCATTTTCCTTAATTACTACATATGGTACAAGAAATCTCCTTTTGAAGGTACAAGTATCTGCACAGATGGGAACTAACTGGGGAAGGGCAGTTGACAAGGAGCAGGTGAGCTCTTTCCTATTGATGGTGAGACTTTGATGATGGTCTGATGTTATTAAACTGAGTTTGCTCTGCATTTAATTCTATGGAACATTTGTAGGTTGGTTGAAGTGGAGCCCTAAGTGGAATCCCCACAGTCAGCACCTTGATGTACCTCAAGCTGGCTCACAGTTCTCTGTTGATGTGCTGATTCCTACAAGTGCTGCTCATTTTCAGCCACTTCAAAAACTGATAGACTTAACGATTCACACAGATAAAGGATTTTATTTTGTCATCCTTTTTCAAAGCAAACCAGGTGCCGACAAATAGATTCCGACTCATGGTGGCCCTATGTGTATCAGAGTAGAACTGTGCTCTATAGGGTTTTCAATGGCTGTGATCTTTTGGAAGCAGATTGCCAGGACTGTCTTCCGAGGCACCTCTGGATGGGTTCGAACTGCCAACATTTTGGTTACAAGTTGAGCCCTTAACCAACTGCACCTCCCCAGGGATTCCTTTTCAAAGCAAAGTGCCCAAGACTCTCTCTTTATGGCCCACGGCCACATGGCAGCTCATTTCAAAGATGAGACCAGAACTTTTACTTTATTGCCACTGCCTTTTGACTTCTGGGCATCAGCAGAATGCAGGCGTGTCTTTTGAAACATCTAACACGATGCAGTTCAAACTATTATTTTTACCTCAGTCCAAGATAAACCTAGACAAGCAACAGAACTGCAGGCATGCTAAGGTTTCCATTTGCCTTAGTTACTACATATGGTACAAGAAATTTTCATATTTGTCAGATTTTTATTTATCTGTTAATATTAGATTAACTGGGTTTCTGCAAAGCTCACATTCATGACCTTACATAGCACAACCAGCTCCAAATTATACAAACGAATTAATCTGGCTTAATATTTTGGTCACACACCATACAAGATTAGGTTAGGATAACTGTTAATCTTATCAATGATAATATCTAGCATACAGATAGCAATGGATTATAGTTTGGGCATGGAAGTTCACCAGTTTTGAGTTTGCTTTCCTACTCATCCTTAACTCAATCTCAGTGTGACCTTTTTTTTTTTTTTTTTTTAAAGCATCAGTCTCCTCATTTTTAAAATAAGGACAATGATGTCTACTTGTAGGGTTGATGTGAGATTTATATTAAATGCAGTCCACGAAGCACTTTACACAGTGCCTAACCAGCAAAGTACACTCTATACATGTTAGATGTATTTGTCATTTTTGTTAGCAAGAGAACTGTAAACAACTAAATCTCACGTCTTCCACAAGACTATCACCTTATGTGAGCGTGTCTAAAAACTTTCTTAAAAGCTCACCTCTTGTCTCCTTTGGAACAGACAGGAAAATCAGGATGATTGCCACAATTATCCTAACCTGAACTTGTGTGGTGTGTGACCAAAACATTAAGCCAGATTAATTTGCTTGTACAATTTGGAGCTGACTGTGCTGTGTAAGGTCATGAATATGAGGTTTGCAGGAACCCAATGGATCCAGAGTGGACCTGGAATTCAGCCACAGAATAATCAAAGATCTCAAGGAAAAATGCTGGAAGTCCAGGCTTGCAGCACTGCCTGGGGGAGCAGATTTTCCGGGGCAGAGCACCTCCCTGGCCCTGGCTTCCTCCCAGGTGAGCCCTGCCTGTATGAATGCATGTTTAAGGACTCTGAATACAGAGTGGTTTCATAACCCACTTACTGTGCATGGGCCTTGGGTGGGGAGGCATGGAAATTCCTGGCAGGCTTTTAGACCTCAACAATGAAACACCTATAAACCCCTATGAGGGCACAGGGAACTCTTACTAGACTTCTATACAAGGAAGGAGCTCGTTTCCACCCATTTTGATAAACTGTATCAATCTTCTGAATATGAAGCTGGCACTGGTTCTGAAATTTCTCTGTAGTATTTCTCACCCTTAGAAAGGAAGTATGAGTTAGATATGGCTCCAACACTCGTAAGTCCTTAGCTCGTTTTTGAACATCTCTCTGGTTGAATGATCTCATAGAGAAGAGAATCTTCCAATCAGTAACTCAATTTAAAAATTTTTCTTGGTACAGGCATGGGAAGGAATCTACTTCTTTCCAGGACTAAGGAGTTGCCTGCGGTAGCCCCCAAAGCCTCTTTTCAGGGGATAATAGTTGTAACTGTGAGTCTTAAAATCTTGTTCGGGAAAATAGAGTGGAAGGAAAATGGCAACAATTGGCTCTGAAATATCCTTTAGACAAAAATGCCAGCTCTGATAGGAGCAGCTCACTTATAATTCTGCCTGACCAAAATGTGAAATGGGCCCCAGAGAGTATGTACATGCTGCTGCCTGTGAAAACCAGACCCTCCATGTAATGGCTGGCCTCCACTGGACCCACCAAAGCACCAGGCTGGACTTCCAGTGCTTAACCATCCCTTGGCCAATGCCAGTTTTCCCTGTCTCCTCTCTTCTCACCTCCTTGTTCTCCTTCCCACAGTATCCTAATCTTTTTCAAAAGGGGTTTAATTCCTATAACACTTCAATAGCGAGAGAGAGCTTTACTTGGCGGCTTTGGGTTTACAAGATCGTTGGTGAACAATCAGTCTGTCTGGCAGGAAGGTACGCCCGCAAATATTACAAGGAACCAACTGGCTCTGGGCACTTGTCCAAGCAGCTTCATTTAAAGCATCGAGATCATAGAAACCTTTGGCTGTAAAGTTAAAAAAAAAAAAAAAAGGAAAGGTAAAACAGATCAGTTTTCACTCTGGAGAACCATATTCTAGTTTTTATGGAAAATATTTTCAGGAAATACCTGTTGACTGAGACTTTTAAACAAATTATATTACTTTTGCAAAAAAAAAAAAAATGCTGCTCGCTCATTTAAGGGTTGAATAAAATTAGCTAGCTATGAACCAGAGGCTTTCTACTCCTTGGACTTTAAAAAGGGGAAAACTGTTTTATGTGTTCTGGCATGCATTCTTCACTAATTATTAACATATTTGCTTACACATTGTTATCTTACAAATATAACTTTTTGGCCTTCTTTCAGTTGACTCTAAATATAAGCTTACAAAGAGGGAAAGAACATGCATTTGTATTTTTCTCTTCTGTAATTCATTGGAATGTTTTTGTAGGCCAAAACTGACAGTTGAGAGTAAATTTAAGATGAATTGTATCCTAAAAATTTATCATCTTTTACTATCTCTTTATGGGTACGGGTTATGGTCATAAACTCAGAGATTCTTTAGGTAATTAAATTGAAGAATGCAAACAGAACAGTTAACCTGATGAAAAGAAGTATCTTTAAGAAAACCACAAAGACAGCTGAGAGATGTACAATCTTCATTGGCAGAGCATAGGAAAAAATGCATATGGCTTTATTTTAAAGAAACAGTGTGGGATTTAACTTTAATAAACCTTAGTTAAGTTGAATGAAATTGACTATGTCTTAGAACCACCCAAAATAGGTTCCCCAGAACGTAGTCAGGTACTCAAAAATACATTCCACAGTATTTATCATTGGCACAACATACACCTCTTCATTAAAACCTAGGAAATTCTCATATGATTTCTATCTAAACGTCTACATGACCACAGCAAGCCTTAGATTCCTTAACATCCTTGATCCTAATGTTCTTTTGCTCTGTGGGAAACTAAGCCCCAGAACAACCTAGTATTTCCCCACTCCATGAAAGCAAGTATCACTTTCTATGTAGGATATAAATGTGTATTTTTTGTGCTTTGAAAAGTCTGTTGGAAAAAGAATGCCACTGGCTTTCTTCTTACTCATATGAGTTGTTGATATAGTCTCAAAAGCTCCAGAGTATTCACTGGTTCTCACTTGAAGATGATTCATCATGTTTTTAAATATCTTTACATAGCAATTTGACTTCAGATCTGGGGGAAGGGCAATTTAAACTCTATGAGTTTAACTGTGAGGCAAATGATAAGGCGAATTCTCTTTGCCTAGAGAAGGAGGGCAACTTTCAAGATAAACGTAGCATGGGAACGAGAGGAAAATTTCAAGCAAGTGCTGTTATAGGACCTCCCCACCGCATCTGTAACAATAATAGAACAGAGAACCCACCAGGGCTTTCAGATCAGTTGTTTCTCTCACCTCTTCTAGACTTGTGATAATTATGCTCAAGCAGCGAATGTGACAAAAATCAGGTAGAAACATATTTTTGACACCAAATGAGAATTTCTGGGAATAGACCTTTCACTGAGGTAAACAATCTCTTTCTAGGCAAATTCTCTTATTTCAATAGGTGAATGTTTTCACCTTGTACTCTTTTCCCACCTGTACACAAAGTCCTCCCCTTGGCAAGGACTGTGAATAGATGGGTTCTAACAGCGTCTGGAACTTTATCATAACAATCAAGATTCTACTCTGTGGGTTGCTATAAAACTCTCCTGGGCTCACGTCTCTAACAAAAGTGCTTTGGACTAGTTGACAATGACTTTGAAGGTACCCTCCAGTGCTGCAAATCTATAGGTACCTATGGAGAACAAATGAATGAAATGATATTCCTCTTAAAACCTCCTTTGAGGGGAGCCAGGGGAACAGCTGAGAAAACGACAATGTAGAAATATGATAAACAAATCTGACTTTGCATGGCAAACGTATTCTCTTAACTACTTTATTCTCACATCTTAAATAAGTAAGCATAAGGCTCTGTGATGAGGCCCCACATGGCAGTGTATAAAGCTCCAATGTCATTCCTCTTGCACAGTGCTTTAGAAACTATTAATTCCCAAAATAAAATAATCTAGACTTTTATATAAATCTCCATATTTCCAGCTTCTTTTGTGTTATCGAAAGATCTCACCACATCGGGCTAAATTTCTTAATGATAACACCTGCTGTCTCCTTTAGAGAGAGTAGGCGCTATCCAGCTTGCCATAGTCCCTCCTTCCCTTTTTACACTTGGAATAGTTTACTCATTTTTGTAACCTGACTAGTGGACCCTGTAAACATTTGAGTTTGGTGCTCCAGCTGTATGAACACAAGGCACATCCATGTTTGAAAATGTGACTTTGGATGGCAAGAAAGTCTTGTAAGCTGCTGCTTCTTTTTTTTTTTTTTAAGTATTATGTTTGAAAATATATGAAAGTATATAAACTCCAGTGGGTCCCTCTCCTTGCACATCTTTGCCAGGACATAGTGTCTTTATGTCTCAGCATCTGAAGACAACACTATGGACAGGCATTCCAGAACTTTTCTTCTATTTGGCTACAAAAACCCAAAAACCAAACCTGTTGCTGTCAAGTTCATTCTGACTCGTGGTTGATTCCGACTCACAGCGACCCTATAGGAGAGAGTAGAACTGCCTGATACAGTTTCCAAGGAGTTCCTGGTTGATTCCAACTGCTGACCTTTTGGTCAGCACCTGTAGCACTTCACTACTATGCCACCAGGGCTTCCATTTGGCTATAGTGACAGTAAAAGTAAATGTTGCTGATTTCAGTTGTCTGAACAAGTAGGAAAGAATACCTTTACTCTTGTAAGTTTAGAGATAAAAATCTCCCCTTTTAAAATGCTTCCAAGTCTTCTTTTCTCCAGGAATTTACCTGTAATGGCCCTGACTTCTGGTTTCTTAGGTTCTGGTCTCCTTAGCTCCTTAGGCAACATGTTGTTTTCATTATGCCATTTTTTCAGACATTGTGGTTCATGGATGCTTATAGATTTTGTTCCATATTCACGACCACAAATGTAGCAAATAATTGTTGGTGGACGTCTTACCATTGTTGGCTGCAAATAATATGAAATATCAGTTAGATAAAGTTCAGGTTTGGAAATTATAATTAAAATTCATTTAAATTAGCTGGAGAATCAATATGTTTTTTAAAAAATCAACCAGTCTGAAAAAGTGTTGTTGAAGTATTTTAACCATCTCAAGTCCAAGTCAGTCCTCCTCATTTCATTTAGCCATTTGGCCGATCACACCTACTCATCTTAAAAAGTGAAAATTTATACACAGTCACAATTTGATACCTGTGAGTTTATTTTTAGAATAAAATATCTTTAAAAAAGAACCCCAAAACAAAAACATAAAAGAACAGAAGGAATAAAAAAGAATGACTAAATACCAATAAAGAGGTTTCTTGAGAAAGATATAGTAACATAATAACTTGAAAGATAAAAGTAGGAAAGGGTATTTCAAGCAAATTGCCATATAAAATTTTTTAAATTTTAGGGTTAGATTGAAACATTAGAATTGGGGTTGATTAAATGAAAGATAAAGAGTAAAGATAAATTATTTTCTAAAAGTATGCAGGTAACCTTAAACCAAGGATAAAGCATATCTGGATCTTCGAGATTACCTACATCTAAAACAGGAAAAGTTGAGAATTGACTTGTGAATTTAACCTTTTTTGGCAAAAAAGACCAAACTATGTTATCTGAGTGATTAGGGTAGGAGTGAGGATGTGGGCTTGGGAAGAGGATAGAAAATAGAGAAGAGCTAACTAGAATTTTCCATATCGGTATTGTGTAAAATGTATTTTCTTATTTAGTAAATATTGATTTCCTTCTGATGATTATATGCAAATCACCATGCTGGGACAAATACAATGATACACCAGGCATGAATCTTCCTCTCAGTAACATCAGACTTTACTAAACAAATATGACTGAGATAGAAAGTAATAAGTGTCACTGGAGAGCTTATAAAAGATACTGTTATGCTTGCCCTCATTACCACATGGCAACAACTTTCTACTGCAAGCACCTGTGATTCTCTGCCTTTTTTGACCACCCACAGGCAGAGCAGCTAGAATGCTGGAAAGCAGCCTAAGCAATTATGGATGAGAGTTGGTGGATAAATACTCAGCTTCCACACAAAGACTAATTCCATACTCTCATCCAGAAAGTCCCCAGTAAGACTGTGCTTCAGTTGCTCATTAACACATATAGAGGCTTCCTTTTTTTCTCGGTCTCTCCTCCCATTACTTTACTGGGGGTATTCTGAGATCACCTCCCAAGTAAACAACTTGAACTCAAATCTTTTTCCTAGCATATATTTCTGGGAGAACCCAATATAAGAAATAGCTAAAGATAAAATGCAATGTGGAGTTTCTACTTCCGTCTAGGAGATAGAAAGTCACAAGTAACATTGCTCCCACCCACACAATGAGAATCACTTGAATAGCCTATAAAATCATAACATTTGAGTTCATTAGAGACTCAAAGTGCAAAGTAAATTAATGAACTAAAACCCTGCCTAAGTTGGAGGGTGGATCAGGAGAACCAATAGAAAGCCTCTCACACTCCAGGTATTACGTGAGTATGAGGCAGGAATTGTCAGCTGCAGAAGGGTAGGAGAGCTAAGTGTTAACCCCTTTGAGGTGCAGGCATGCTGGAACTGTCTATGTAAATTCTCTCAACCACTGTATCTTATTTCCAGCAATAAGGGCTCACAGTCTACCACTGGGGAGAGGCAGAAACCTGAGAGAAACTCCCAACAGTTCAAGAATAGAGGACCTACCTAAGTCTCAGGGCAGAGCTGAAGAGTACCAGGGAAAAGCAGTCTACTTCTGGAGGAGCGCTAATGGAGACCTCTCTGTGTTCTAGGCATGTAGGGTATACAGTAGTCTAAGAGTGGAGCAAAAGACCTGATATTATTCCTTTGACTGTCCAGGCCTTATAATAAAAATGAAGCAGGGGAAGCCTCCCACTGGGGGATTTGAAGTCTGTAGTGCACTGAACATAACTAAAGCAGAAACAATGTCCAAGCCCTGCTCAAACACAGACTAGATTGACATAACCACTTTTACTAACAGCCTGATAGATGAGGAGGCATGACAATTTCTGAGTATAAATTTTACCTCAGAATCTACTGTTCTCTTGCAGTGTCTAGCATTCAATCAAAATTACAGAGAAAACACAGGGAAAATAGGATCCATCATCAATAGATACAATACTATATACAACCAGACCAAGAGGTGGCCTAAATATTGAGATTATCCAGTCTTTAAAATAAGTATTTTAATAAATATTTTGAAGTAACTACTTAAAAATAATTGCGATAAATATGTTAAAGGATCTAGAGGAAAAGGCAGATGGCATGTGCAAATGCCTTTGGAAATTCCAGCTGAAAGATTAAAAGTATTAAAGAAAGCTAATGGGAGGTTATAAAATGAAAACCATGACATCAGAGATGAAAAATTCATTTGATGGGCTTTTCAGCAGAAGCCTACACAACAAGAGAATCAGTAAACCTGAAGACATGTTAAGAGAGTTATCCAAACTGTAAAACAAAGAGAAATAAGACTGAGGAAAAGATGGTACGAAAACCCAAAAAACCAAACCTGCTGCGTTCAAGTCAATTCTGACTCATGGTAACCCTATAGAACAGAATAGAACTGCCCCATGGAGCAGAAGAAATACCCAAGGAGATGATGGGTTAGAATTTTCTAAAATTAATAAGACAACAAATGACATACCCAAGGACCTTAGAGAAATCTAAGCAGGATATATAAGGAGAAAAATGCAGCTAGACACATTACACTCTTTCCTCTCTTGTGGACATGGTTAAGTTCCAAAGGGCAGGCTGTTATATGAAATCTGCATTATGTGAAAACAGAGTGTCTGTTTCTTCCGGTTCAGTTATACTGTTTTGTACTGTCAGTGGGACAGTAGCTTCCCAATAAGCCCAAGAGGCGGAAAATGGAGGTGAGTGCTATATGTCCCACTGGTCACGTTAATGCACAAAATCATTGGATAGTAGATCTTTTACTATTGTTGTAAATGCAAAATGTCTAATAATGAGCTAGTCGATAAGTGAGGAGAAGGTGTATGATGAAACATCTAAAAACCAAAAATAAGCTTGAAAGCAGCCAGAAAAAATAATAGACCCAATTAAAAAAAAAATAGAAGTAATACACTCACAGGAACAACGAAACAATGATAAGAATTTCAGTTGATTTCTTATCAGGGGCAGAAACCAAAAGGTGAGTATTGTTGTTGTCAGGTGCCATCGAGTTGTTCCGACTCATAGTGACACTATGTACAAACAGAACGAACACTGCCCAGTCCTGCACCATCAGGGTCTTCTTTTTCACTGACCTTCTACTTTACCAAGTGTCTTAGTCATCTAGCACTGCTGTAACAGATGGCTTTAACAAAGAGAAATTTATTCTCTCACAGTTTTGTAGGCTAGAAGCCCAAACTCAGGGCATCCGTTTCTGGGGAAAGCTTCCTCTCTCTGTTGGCTCTGGAGGAAGGTCCTCATCAATCTTCCTCTGGACTAGGAGCTTCTCTGCACAGGAACCTTCGGTACAAAGGACATGCTTTGCTCTCAGTGCTTTCTTGGTGGTATGAGGTCTCCCTTCTCTGCTTGCTTCACTTTTTCAGGCCACACCCCAGGGAAACACCCTTTACATTGGATCAGGGATATGACCTGAGAAAGGGTATTACATTTCACCTTAATCCTCTTTAACATAATCTAATCTTGCCTCATTAACCACAGGCAGAGATTAAGATTTAAAACACATAAGAAAATTACATCACAAAATGGAGGACAACCACATAATAGAGGGAATCGCTGCCCAACCAAACTGATACACACATTTTGGGGGGACAGAATTCAATCCATGACACCAAGTATGATGTCCTTCTCCAGGGACTGATAACACGTCCAAAGTATGTGAGGCAGAGTCTCACCATCCTTCCTTCTAAGGAGCATTCTGGTTATACTTCTTCCAAGACAGATTTGTTCATTCTTTTGGCAGTCCATGGTACCATGGTATAGTCAATATTCTTCACCAACACTATAATCCAAAGGTATCAATTCTTCAGTCTTCCTTATTCACTGTCCAGCTTTTTGCATGCCTATGAACACTTGAGCGGAAACCCTGGTGGCATAGTGGTTAAGTGAAACAGCTGCTAACCAAAGGGTCAGCAGTTCAAATCTGCCAGGTGCTCCTTGGAAACTCTATGGGGCAGTTCTACTTTGTCCTATAGGGTTGCTATGAGTCAGAATCGACTGGAGGGCACTTGGTTTCTGGGTTTATGAACAGTTGAAAACACCAGGATTTGGGTCAGGCACACTTGAGTCCTCAAACTGACGTCTTTGCTTTTTAACATTTTAAAGAGATCCTTTGCAGCAGATTCGCCCACTGCAATATGTCATTTGATTTCTTGACTGCTGCTTCCATGGATGTTGATTGTGGATCCAAGTAAAACGAAACCCTTGACAACATCAATCTTTTCTCCGTTTATGATGATGTTCCTTATTGGTCCAGTGGTGAGGATTTTTTTTTCTTTATATTGAGGAGTAATCCATACTTCATCAGTAAGCGCATCAAGTTCTGTTTGCTTTCAGGAAGAAAGTTTGTGTCATCTGCATACTGCAGGTTGTTAATGAGTCTTCCTCTAATCCTGATGACCCATTCTTCTTCATATATTCCGGCTTCTCAGATCATTTGCTCAGCATACAGATTGAATAAGTATGGTGAAAGGATACAACCCTGACACAAAACTTTCCTGACTTTAAACCACACATTATCCCCTCGTTCTGTTTGAACGACTGAGTCTTGATCTATGTACAGGTTCCTCATGAGCACAATTAAGTGTTCTGGAATTCCAATCCTTCACAATATTATCCATGATTTGTGATGATCCACACAGTTGAATACCTTGTTGTTGTTGTTGTTAGGTGCCGTCAAGTCTGTTCCAACTCATAGCGACCCTATGCACAACAGAATGAAACACTGTCCAGTCCTGCGCCATCCTTAACAATCTTTGCTATGCTTGAGCTCATTGACCTTGTTGAGGATCTTCTTCTTTTCCGCTGACCCTGTGCTTTGCCAAGCATAATGTCCTTCTCCAGGAATGAATCCCTCCTGACAACATGTCCAAGGTACATAAGATGCAGTCTCACCATCCTTGCTTCTAAGGAGCATTCTGGTTGTATGCCTTAGCATTGTGACTATGCCTTAGCATAGTCAGTAAAACATAGGTAAACATCTTTCTGGTATTCTCTGCTTTCAGCCAAGATCCATCTGACATCAGCAATGATATCTCTGGTTCCATGTCCTCTTCTGACTCCAACTTGAACTTCTGGCAGCTCCCTGTCAACGTACTGCTGCAACCACTTTTGAATGATCTTAAGCAGAATTTTACTTGTGTGTTTAATGATATTGTTTGACAATTTATGCATTTGGTTGGATCACCTTTCTTTGAAATAGGCATAAATATGAATCTCTTTCAGTCAGTTGACCAGGTAGCTGTCTTCCAAATTTCTTGGCATAGACGAGTGAGCACTTCTAGTGCTGCATCTCTTTGTTGAAACATCTCAATTGGTATCTGGTAAATTCCTAGAGCCTTGTTTGTCGACAATGTCTTCTGCGTTCAGTGCAGCTTGGACATCTTCCTTCAGTACCATCAGTTCCTGATCATATGCTACCTCCTGAAATGTTTGAGCATCAACCAATTCTTTTTGTTATAGTGACTCTGTATTCTTTCATCTTCTTTTGCTGCTCCCTGTGTCATTTAATATTTTCTCTCTTGAGTTTTTCTTCATTTATTTCAGCTTGAGAAATGCCAAGCGTGTTCTTCCCTTTTGGTTTTCTATCTCCGGGTCTTTGCACATGTCATTATAATACTTTACTTTGTCTTCTGAAGCCACCCTTTGAAAACTTCTGATCAGCTCTTTTACTTATCATTTCTTCCTTTTCCTTTAGCTACTCAACTTTCAAAAGCAAGTTTCAAAGTCTCTTCCGACATCCATTTTGGTCTTTTGTTTTTTTCTTTCTTTTTAATAACCGCTTGCTTTCTTCATTTTTGATGTCCTTGATGTCATTCCACAACTCCTCTGGTCTTCAGTCATTAGTATTCAAGGCATCAGATCTACTCTTGAGATGGTCTCTAAAATAAGGTGGGATATACTCAAGGTCATACTTTGGCCCTCACGGACTTGTTTTTTATTTTCTTCTGTTTCGACTTGAACTTGTATATGAGCAGTTGATGGTCTGTTCTGTGGTCAGCCCCTGGCCTTGTTCTGACTGATGATATTGAGCTTTTCCAACATCTCTCTTCACAGATGTAGCCAAATTGATTCCTATGTATTCCATCTGGTGAGGTCCACATGTATAGTCGCCATTTATGTTGTTGAAAAAAGGTATCTGCATTGAAGAAGTCTTTGGTCTTGCAAACGTCTATCATTCTATCTCCAGCACGATTTCTATCACCAAGGCCATATTTTCCAACTACTGATCCTTCTTCTTTGTTTCCAACAAAGGTGAGTATAAGGAATAGCAAACATTTCAGTTAGCTTGGTGTTCAGTATAGAATTGAAAACTAGAATCTGACAGGTAGACTTGCAGCCATGCTGTAAAGGACCATGAAATCCATGCTAAGATCTGGATTTATTTTGTAAATGTTGGGCAGCTGTTACCAGGGGAATAACAGCAGCAATTTATCTAACGTGGCTAGCAGAGGAGCATTCTATGACAGCTTGAGCACTCGTGGTCCTGGGAATGAAGAAACCAGGGAACCAAAATAATCTATTTTATTCTGGATGACAAGGAAGATGGTGTTGTCATTTACAGAAAGAAGGGAGTCAGGAAGAGCAAGTTAGGGAAGAAGAAAAACATGGGTTCTGTTTGGGGCCTGTTGAGTTTGACATACCAGTAGAATTTAAAAGTGAATCAGTCCAGCTATAAGGAGAAACAGACTTGGAATTCAGTTCAAAATTTGTAAACTATTCATACAGAAAGCATGTATAAAACCATGAAGATTCCAGAAAAGGATGCATATACAAAGTAAAAAAAAAAAAACCTTTGCTGACAAGTCAATTCTGATTCATACGGTCTCTATATGACAGAGTAGAACTGTCCCATAGAGTTTCCAAAGCTGTAGTCTTTACAGAAGTGCACTGCCACATCTTGCCCCCAAAGAGTGGCTGAAGAATTCAAATCACCGACTTTTCGGTTGGCATTGAGTGCTTAACCACTGAGGCACTAGAGCTCCATATATAGAGAGTATTTGGAGGAAAATTCCTTGGGAAATATCTATCATAAAGAGATCTGGCAAGGAAAATTGCAGCTAGAATAGACAGTTGTTGTTAGGTGCTGTCGAATCGGTTCTGACTCATAGCAACCCTATATACCACAGAATGAAACACTGCCCGGTCCTGTGCTAACCTTATAATTGTTCTGCTTGAGCCCACTGTTGCATCCACTGTGTCAATCCATCTCATTGAGGGTCTTCCTCTTTTCTGCTGACCCTGTGCTTTACCAAGCATCATGTCCTTCTCCAAGGACTGATCTGTCCTGACAACATATCCAAAGCATGTAAGATGCAGTCTTACCATCCTTGCTTCTAAGGAGCATTCTGGTTGTACTTCTTTTCCAAGGCAGATTTGTTTGTTCTTTTGGCGGTCCCTTGTATACTCAATATTCTTTGCCAACACGACAATTCAAAGGCACCAATTCTTTGGTCTTCATTATTCATTGTCCAGCTTTCACATTCATATGATGCTACTGAAAATACCGGGGCTTGGGACAGGTGTACCATAGTCTTCGAGGTGACATCTTTGCTTTTCAACACTTTAAAGAGGTCCTTTACAGCAGATTGACCAATGTAATGCGTCTTTTGATTTCTTGACTGCTGCTTCCATAGGTGATGATTGTGGATCCAAGTAAATGAAATCCTTGACGACTTCAATCTTTTCTCCATTTATCATAATGTGGCTTATAGGTCCAGTTGTGAGGGTTTTTTGATTTCTTTATGTTGAGGTGTAATCCATACTGAAGGCTGTGGTGTTTGATCTTCATCAGTAAGTTCTTCAAGTCCTCTCCGCTTTCAGCAAGCAAAGTTGTGCCATCTGCATAAGGCACATTGTTAATGACCCTTCCTCTAATCCTGATGCCCCATTCTTCTTCATATAGTAGAGCTTCTCAGGTTATTTGCTCAGCATACAGATTGCATAGGTATGGTGAAAGGATACAACCCTGACGCACATGTTTCCTGACTTTAAACCAATTAGTATCCACTTGTTCTGTCCGAACAACTGCCTCTTGGTCTATGTACAGGTTCCTCATCAGCACAATTAAGTGTTCTGGAATTCCCATTCTCTGCAATGTTCTCCATAATTTGTTATGATCCACATAGTCAAATGCCTTTGCATAGTCAATAAAACAGTTAAACATCCTCCTGGTGTTCTCTGCTTTCAGCCAGGACTCATCCGACATCAGCAATGATATTTCTGGTTTTGTATCCTCCTCTGAATCCGGCCTGAATTTCTGGTGGGTCCCTGTTGATGTATCGCTGCAGCCACTTTTGAATGATCTTCAGCAAAATTTTGCTTGCTTGTGATATTAATGATATTGTTTGACAATTTCTGCATTTGGTTGGATCACCTTTCTTTGGTGTAGGGATAAAATATGGGTCTCTTCCAGTCAGCTGGCCAGGTAGCTGTCATCCAAATGTCTTGGCATAGATGAGTGAGCACTTCCAGCACTGCATCCGTTTGTTGAAATATCTCAATTCATATTCAGTCAATTCCTGGAGCCTTGTTTTTTGCCAATGCCTTCAGTGCCTCCTGGGCTTCTTCAGTACCATTGGGTCCTGATCATATGCTACCTCTTGAAATGGTTGAACGTTGACTAATTCTTTTTGGTATAATGACTCTGTGTATCCCTTCCATCTTCTTTTGATGCTTCCTGGGTCGTTTAATATTCTGCCCATAGAATCCTTCGCTATTGCAACTCAAGGCTTGAATTCTTTTCTTCAGTTCCTTCAGCTTGAGAAATGCCGAGTGTGTTCTTCCCTTTTGGTTTTCTATCTCCAGCTCTTTGCAAATGTTATCATAATACTTTACTTTGTCTTCTTGAGCCACCTTTTGAAAACTTCTGTTCAGTTTTTTTACTTCATCATTTCCTCCTTCTGCTTTAGCTGCTCATAGTTCAAGAGCATGTTTCAGAGTCTCCTCTGACATCCATCTTGGTCTTTTCTTTCTTTCCTGTCTTTTCAATGACCTCTTGCTTTCTTCATGGATGATGTCCTTGATGTCATTCCACGATTGATCTGGTCTTTGGTCATTAGTGTACAAAGTGTCAAATCTATTCTTGAGACGGTCTCTAAATTCAGGTGGGATATACTCAAGGTCTCATTTTGGCTCTCTTGGACTTGCTCTGATTTTCTTCAGTTTCAACTTGAACTCGCATATGAGCAATTGATGGTCTGTTCCATAGTCGGCCCCTGGCCTTGTTCTGACTGATGATACTGAGCTTTTCCATCATCTCTTTCCGCAGATGTAGTCGATTTGATTCCTGTGGGTTCCATCTGGCGAGGTTTATGTGTATAGTGTATGTGTATGGTGAAAAAAGGTATTTGCAATGAAGAAGTCATTGGTCTTGCAAAATTCTATCATTTGATCTCTGGCATTGTTTCTATCACCAAGGCCCTATTTTCCAACTACTGATCCTTCTTCTTTGTTTCTAACATCTCATTCCAATGACCAGTAATTATCAATGCACCCTGATTGCATGTTCAATCAATCTCAGACTAAAGAAACTGATAAAAAATCTTCAATTTCTTCACCTTTGGCCTTAGTGGTTGATGTGTAAATTTGAATAATAGTCACAACAACTGGCCTTCCTTGTAGGTGTGTGGATATTATCCTATCACTGACAGTATTGTGCTTCAGGATAGATCTTGAAATATTCTTTTTGATGATGAAAGCAATACCATTCCCCTTCAAGTTTTCATTCCCGACATAGCAGACTATATGATTGTCTGATTCAAAATGGCCCATACCAGTCCATTTCAGCTCAATAACGCCTAGGATATCAATTTTTATGTGTTTCACTTCATTTTTGACGATTTCCAATTTTCCTAGGTTCATACTTCGTACATTCCCTGTTCTGATTACTAATGGATGTTTGCAGCTGTTTCTTCTCATTTTGAGTCATGCCATATCAGCAAATGGAGGTCCTGAAAACTTTACTCCATCCACGTCATTAAGGTTGACTCTACTTTGAGGAGGCAGCTCTTCCCCAGTGATCTTTTGAGTGCCTTCCAACCTGGGAGGCTTATCTTCCAGCACTATATCAGACAAGAATTTCACTGGCTAATTCTTTCCAGAAGTAGACTTCTGGGTCCTTCTTCCTAGTCTTAGTCTGGAAGCTCAGCTGACACCTGTCCTCCATGGGTGACCCTGATGGTACCTGAATACCAGTGGCATAGCTTCCAGCAACACAGAAACACACAAGGCCCTACAGTATGACAAACTGACAGAAGAGATAGAGAAGGGTGCAAAGTTGTAGTTAAAGAAACAGAACAAAAGACTTGTTTCTAGAAAAATGGTATTTGTCAAATGCCACAAAGAGTAATGGGTGATTGAGAAAAAATCATGGGATTTGATTACCAGTAGATTACATATGGGACTTTAGGAGGTTTAATTTTGATGGAGTTGTTAGGTGCTGTTGGGTCAGTTTTCGACTCATAGGGCCCCTTTGTGACAGAGGAGAACTGCCCCATAGGGTTTTCTAGGCTGTAATTTTTATGGGAGCAGATCACGAGGTCTTTCTCCCATGGAGCTGCTGAGTGGGTTCAAACTGCCAACCTTTCAGTTAGCAGCCATGCACTTAATCGTTTGCCACCAGGGCTCCTTTCAATGGAGTAGTAAGGGTAAAAACTACATTGCTAGGAGTTAAAGATTAGGTAGCGGGAAAAGATCGGAAGGAAAATTGAGAGATAAGCAGAGTTGAAGAAATGTTTATTTTGTCGTTTTAAGGATACAGGTGTCTTTGACATATTTATAGAGAGCGTCTGTGCAGAGGGAGAAAGACTCTAGGCCCAAGAAGAAAGGGTTAATCCATAGAGAAAGGACACAGAGGAGGAAGGAGGAGATGGGATCAAGGCCATAAATGGAAGTGTAAACCTCTGAAGAATGAAAAAAAGGAATAGATGGAGATAGAAAAAGGCTGTTGAGAGCAGCGAGGAATTAATGGAGTTCTCATAGCCTTCTAAATATGAGGCAAAGTGATCTTCAGAGAATGAAGAGATTCAGATTCTAGAGAAAAGAATAGTGAAAAATGTTGGAATTAGGCGCTGTGGGGAATGTGATAGTGATTAATTATGGAAGAACACTTAGTGAATAATGGAAAAGGCCCAGTTAAATTGAGCCGTAAGGAATTTTAGTGGAATTAAATGACCTTTTTTCAAAATTTTGTTTCATAGTATTGGGTGGCATGAAAGCAGAAACAAATTAAGTGGATGGTGTGGTTTTCTTTGGGAAATAAAACAGTAATAATATGTGTGTTTTATACTCACCTTCCTTTTCACTGTGACTATTGGGGATGATACCTGCAGTGGAAAGAGCACAGAGGAAGATCAAGATGGAAAAAAAACACATTGATGATTTCTGCTTAGCGAAGCAGAAATAGCAGATTCAAGATGAGAAAATCCACAGTTAATACAAACCAAACAAAATGGAGAATAGTCATTCCTTAGATTATCTGAGTTTTTTTTTAAGCACATTATTTGAAGTAAAATATTTTTGTTCTATTATTCCATACTGAATTATGCCAATAGATTGTGTATTTTAATCAAAATTAGTAGATAGTTGTTCAACCCTCTTTGCATTAGCCATGTAGCAGAGTTTAACACCTGAAAAGTGACTTTGAATATCTCAGGGAAATTAAAGGCCTAAAGAGAAAACATAGGGTTTCTTCTTCTGCTAGCAATAATAATCTTCAAGACATCCAAAAGTTTCTCACTATTTTTTACATGTTCCTTTACTTGAAAGATTAATTAAATACAGATTTTTGTTAGAAAATGAGAAGTAATTCTTTTTATTTTGAGAATAATGAATTTATTAAAATTCCATATGGAAAGTATGAACCAAATCCAATATTTAACCAAGCATATAAGCAAAACGAATGACATGGGTCATAAATGAAGACATTCATGTCACACTGTCAAAAGGTTTCCTTTGGTAAGAAAGGTCAGAAGAAAACAGGCAGACACAGAGGTCAGAAAATATGCACAGAATAACTAAAAGGGATGTGGGAGAAAATTAATACCATAAAAAGCTAAGATGTTCTATATTATATTTTCCAAAGCTTGCCCAATGCTCTATACTTGTGGTTGAACTGCAGTTGAACTTGCAACATATTCCATATTCTTAGGTTTTGAACATCTTACTCCTAAGCCATGCTCTAGGGAAGTACAAACAACCCAGCTACAGCTGAAGAGAAAAATGCATCCCCATGGCTCTGGACTTAGATGAGAGAAACCCGTTTCTCATTAATGTCATGACTGTCAATCTGAAACATCTAGGGAAAACTCAGCCATCTCCAACTTGTGGTTATTGCCGCCACCCCAGCTGCCAAGGTTTTACTATGCAGCCTCTTTCCTCAGTGTTTTTAGATGGCAGTGGATATATGAGGGATGAAGAAGAGAAACAGGAAGAAGAGAGAGACTGTAGCCCTGCCAGAAAGAACAGAAAGCCCCTCCTTGGCGAATGTGCTGTGCCCTGGTTTTCAAAGACATGGCATAAAAGAGCAAAGCCGGGGCAGTGGAGATCTGTGGGGGCAGGGAAACTTGTCTACGTAGGGCTTTGCCAGGGCCAGCTGACTCCAGGAAAGTGTAATCAAAGGAAGGCAAGCAGGAAGTTGATAAATCTGGGAAGTTTCTGCAGAGCAAAGGATTAGACCAACAATTTTTCTGTCAACATTTCAGATAATATTTAAGTGGTATGGCACTTCTCTAACACTATGGCAAAGGCTTTAAAAAAAAAAAAGTTAATCACTGAATCTATATAAACTATTACAGGTGAACTGCTATGAGGTGGGAGGAACAACTAAATGCCTCTACACAAGTGAGTCTATTAGGGGTCATCGTAATTTTGCTTTAGTTGTTAGTTTTCCTGGAAAAGTCTATTTAGGCTGGATATAGACAGGGCACTTGAGCACTCTAGGGAAAACTTTCATATGTGTATATCTCTTATAACTTGAATCTGCTAGCTTTTCATGTGATTTCAATCATTTTCCTAGCCACTCCCATAATTATCATTTCATTTTCCATGCAGCATTTTTTTTTTTTCTTCTTTTTGTTAGTGTTTTTTCTCTGTCAGAAACACCTTATGTTCAATCTTTTAGGCCAGGTCTGTGCAACATAAAGGGAAGTGAACATTTAACAATTTTTCTTCTGATGTATGTAGATGATGGTTTCTCATCCATCCATTCATTTTTCACAGTTTAAAATAAATAGCTGCAATACCACGATTAAAGCAAGGGGGAAAGAATATGGACCAAAAAAAGAGAAAAGAATCTTAAGAGAGGTATTGATAGAAGAGGAATGGACATTATTGTTCAAGAAAACTTGGGCCAGCTAGTATATCTATTTCAAATAGCTTCAAACAGCTCTTTATGACCTGTGTCTAACTCAGGCTAAAAAAGAAATCACAACGAACTACAAACCTATTAACTTACAGAAGGAAGTATGACAATTGGACAGAAGGAAGAAATATTCCTAAGGCTAAGTATTATTGCATGGATCTTAATAAAAGAGATATAGAAAACTAACACGGAAGTGATTATTAGCAATTTTATAAGAGACCAGAAATACTATTTGGTCATTTCTAATATTAACCCCACAATAAATACTAAAAGTAATAGCTTACAGTGTTATTTATAAGTTACATTATAAATAACATATAAATTATAACATAAAAGTAATAATTTATGTGTTATTTACAAGGGAGTTGAAAGAATGTGATCCAAGGATGTAGGTGATCTGGAGATTTGTTGTGAAATAGAAATTAGTACATAAAAATAGTATTTATGGAGCACAGACACCTTTGAAAATATGAAAGCAGTGGTCGGCTTCTCAGAAAAAACACACACACATACAGAATTGTGGATATGATTTCCACAAATTGGTGGACTCTGCAAGACACATCCATTAACTCCAGGAAATGAATTACAGCACCGTTAGCCAGAGTCAAAATTTTTCTTCAAGTAGATGTTCCTTTGCCTAAGAGCAATTTGGCACTGTTTAAATACCTCAAGAAGTACTGAGTTGAAGCATGAAAAAACTTATGAAATATTCCACCACTGGCTTTATGGTAGTCTTAAATCCTGCTATGCCTTGGACAAATCTTTTATACCTGTTCTGTAGGCTAAGTATTATGAGCTCTTTCTTTTATTCTCTAAAGTGTCCCTGTTTGATCAATAAATTATATAGTTACGCTACCACCAGTCCCCTTTGAAAAACATCAATTAATAAAATACAAGCAATCAAGGAATGAAATAACCACAAAAGCTCAGCAATAATAGAAGCTGTAAGAGGCTCATGATGAATCCAATTAAATAGAGACTAAGGGAAAATAACTATAGAAATTATAGTTAAGAGGAAAGAATATGAAAAAATATACCTTGACAAATAAAAATACTATATCAAAAATAATTTTTTTGAGAGAGGAGAGTTACAAAGAAGTTAACAATACTAAATTTCTCACCTTCTTGGCAACAATAAATTAAAACTGTAAAACAATGTAAAATTAAAACATTAAGTTAAAATTTTTTAATCAAATCCTTATATTTGTTTTTAGCTTTTAGCTTTAAATGGGTTCTTTAAAAACTAATATTCTATTTTTCTGAAATTCAGCAATGTCATCAGATTCACATTGGTTTATTTTTGTCTGTTAAATTATGAAAATTTGGTGTAATTTTTATACTTTTTTAGTATGGCTTGAATTTTTAAAAAAAGGATTTGAGTCATTTTTATAAGAATTATAAAGCAATAAAAAAGAACATTAACACCAGAGTTAAAACTTAGAGAAGTTAAGTAATAAAAATCAGTCCAAAGGTAAAAATCAAGTAGAATCCAAATTACTTCCTGGAAATTCTTTGACTCATAAAAGCCAATATTCAAGGATTATGTATATAATATAGTTTAACATTATAATGAGCTACTAATTGAAATTAAAATTAGTATTATGAACGATACTTTGCATAGCATAAAACTACAATGAAAATAAAAAATATTTGCAACATTTTAAATTATGTTATTCAAATAATACTGTTTTATTTTGCTAATCATTTGCATTTGAATATACATCCGTTAAATGTTTGTATGAAGCAACTTAATCGACGTCCTAGAGTTTTGCACCATTACTATAGAAAGCAAAAATCAAAGAGCTAACATTCGTATCCTCAGAATCCCAGATTGAGAGAAAGTGGAACTAAAAAGTGTTTGAAAAAATAATGGCTCAAAACTTCCCAAATTTGGTGAAAGACACAAACCTACAGAATCAATAAGCTGAGCTCCAAAGAGAATAAACCCAAAGAAATTCACACAAAGATGTGGTGTAATTAAACTTCTGAACGCTAAAGACAAAAAAAAAAAGTCTTGAAAATTATCAGAGAGAAGTGACATATTACTTATAGAGGAACTCTAATTCAAATGACAGAAGATTTTTCATCTGAAACCAGAGAGGTCAGAAAGAAGCCTGTTAAAAATATCCCCCAGGAATGGAGAGGAAATGAAGACATTTTCAGACAAAGGAACACCAAAGAATTTGTTGCTACCAAATCTATCCTTAAATAATGGCTAAAGGAAGTTCTCTAAACAATAAGAAAATCATCACAGAAAAGGTTTGGGACTTCAGAAAGGAAAGAAAGAATATCAAAATGGGTAAAAACAGGATAAATACAATAGATGATTATTCTCACAAGTTTTTTTGTTTTTTAATTTACCCTTTTAAAGTATACAGTTCAGTGGTTCATAGTATATTTCACAGCTTCAAGCTGGAACCCCTGCTGAGAATTTGCATTTCTACCCCCATATATACTGAATCAGAATCTATAGTTTAACAAGATTCCCAGGTGATTCTTATGTATAATAAATTTTGAAAACCCCTGCTATACTAGTGAAGCCCTCATGGTGCAGTGGTTAAGAAGCGGCCCCTTGGAAACCATATGGGGCAGTTCTACTTTGTCCTATAGGGTTGCAATGAGTTAGAATCGACACAACGGCAACTGATTTGGTTTTTGGTTTGGGCTTTACCAGTGGTTCTCAGGATTGATTCCTAACCAGCAACATTAGCATCGCCTGGGAACTTGTTAGAAATGAAGGCTCTCAGCAGGAGTTTCAGCTGGAAAGAACTGGCCGAAGCCCTGGTATATTCTCAAAGATAGCATCCCACTGTCTAAATCCAGAACGATTTCATCACCTCTAGAAGAAACTCCATACCCATTATCAGTCATTCCCCGTTCCCCATCCTAGCCCAGACCCTGGCGACCACTAATCTACTTTGTCTATATGGATTTGTCTGTTCCAAATATTTCGTATAAATGGAATCACACAAGATGCGGTCATTTGTTATTGGCTTCTTTCACACACATTGAGACATGTGAGGACCTGTCTATAAGCAAAGAAACGCCAAGGAACGCTGGCGGACAACAGAAACCAGGAAAGAGGCTCACAGAAAGAATCAACATGGCCGAGACTCTGATTTCAACTTCTAGATCCCAGAACTGTGAGAAAATAAAGTTGTTTTTTTAAAGCCCAAAACAAGCACTAACAAAAGTCTGGGAAAACAATCTGAAGACAAGATTTAGCATAAGTCTGTTTCCACCATAAGACAATCTAAACATAGTTCTTCCAGATAGCTTAATTTTGTTCAAGCTTCCTTCTCTGGCCTGGATGCATTAGCCAAAAAGTGAACTCACAAATAACTAAAGGGGACTGTACAGTATTAGCCCTCTTAATGTTGAAAAGTGGCTGCCAGAAAGATGATAATTTGGGGGATAGATGGATCGAATCATCCCTCGGGTCTCGTATTGCACATTCTGGCTGCACTGACAAATCACCATATACTGTTCAGCCCTCAAGCCCCTTCTCCTTGCACTTAACCCTGTCAAATCCGGGTTAACCATAACTCCCTTAAATCAGATTCTGACTCATTAGCAACCCTATAGGACAGAGTAGAACTACCCCATAGGGTTTCTAAGGCTACACTGCAAGGTTTAAAAAAAAAAAAAAAGACAGGCACCAGTGTTGTATCCTTTCACCATACTTATTCAATCTGTATGCTGAACGAATAATCCAAGAAGCTGGAGTATATGAAGAAGAAAATGGCATCAGAATTGGAGGAAGACTGACTCATTAACAACCTTCGATATGCAGATGACACAACCTTGCTTGCTGAAAGCAAGCAGAACTTGAAGCACTTACTGATGAAGATCAAAGACTACAACCTTCAGTAGGGATTACAGCTCAACATAAAGAAAACAAAAATCATCACAACTAGACCAAAAAGCAACATCATGATAAACACAGAAAATACTGAAGTTATCAAGGATTTCATTTTACTTGTATCCACAATCAATGCCCATGGAAGCAGCAGTCAAGAAATCAAATGACATATTTTAGTGGGCAAATCTGCTGCAAAAAAATCTCTTTAAAGTGTTAAAAAGCAAGATGTCACTGTGAAGACTAAGGTGCACCTGACCCAAGCCATGGTATTTTCAATCATCTTCTATGCATGTGAAAGCTGAACAATGAATAAGGAAGACTGAATAAGAGTTGATGCCTTTGAATTATGGTGTTGGTGAAGAATATTGAATATACCATGGACTGCCAGAAGAATAAACAAATTTGTCTTGGATGAAGTACAGCCAGAATGCTCCTTAGAAGCATACTTTGAACAAGTTGTCAAGAGGGACCAGTCCCTGGAGAAGGATATGATGCTTTGTAAAGTAGAAGGTCAGTGAAAAAGAGTAAGACCCTCAACAAGATGGATTGACACAGTGGTTTCAACTATGGCTCAAACATAACAACGGTTGTAAGGACGGTACAGGCCTTGGCAGTGTTTCATTCTGTTGTACATAGGGTAGCTATGAGTTGGAACCAGCTCATGGACACCTAGCAATACAACAAAACCTAATCTTTACGGAAACAGACGGTCACATCTTTCTCCCATGGAGCAGCCAGTAAGTTTGAACGATTGATCTTTTGGTTAACAGCCGAGCACTTAACCACTTCACCACTCAGGCTCCTAATTGCTTAATAGTGCTGTAATAGATTAGCATAATGCTTTAAAGACAGTAATGAAAAGACTGGTTAGAGGAAGTTTGAAAATAAGGATTGGTTTGTTCAATATATGATTGAAACATGATTGGTCAGACTTTGAGAAGGTGGTCAAAGGTTGGTACCTTTTCTGAGTGTCTCTCCCTTCTTCCCCTTTAGTCCTGTCCCCAGACTCTATCATCTTGTCATTCGGCTGCTAACCGAAATGTTGGAGGTTCACTCAAAGGCACCTCAGAAGAAAGGCCTCTCAATACACTCCTGAAATATCAGCCACTGAAAATCCTATAGAGCACAGTTCTACTCTGACACATATATGGTCGCTATGTGTGGGAATCGACAGGACGGCAGCTGGTATATGCTTCAGTAGGTGGGTAGGGGTTTGACAGACAGTGCTAGAAGAAAGGTATTTCTATGCCAAGAATGCTTCATCAACCAAGTGAAGCTTCCTGTGTGGTACTGTGGGAGTCAGGCAGAAAGAGGGCAAGGAAAGAAAGCAGTGAAAAGTGTATCGAAATTGTATTGAGACCTGAATTCAAGGATGAGAACTTAATACCTATGAGACAGAATCAGATTAAGGAGTGGGCCAGATGGGACAATTCGTAATTTTTATATACTAAAACACCATGAGATCATTGGTAAAACACCAACTGATTCCACTTGCTCTAAAGTAGACAGTGTTCTCAGGTGACAATTAAGTTGCTAAAGTTACTGGAAATTTACCAAGTGTCCACCCATAGGAGAATAAACTAAATGTAATACAGCCATTCAGTGGAATATTATTCAGCAATTAAAAACAACAAACAAACAAAACTACTGATACACACACCAACATGGATGAAACTCGAAGTCTTTATGCTGAAAGAAGCCAGACACAAAAGAGTATACGCTGTATGATTTCATTTATGTGTCATCTATACTACTCTGTAGTGATTGAAAAGCAAGTCAGAGGTGGCCTGGAGGCTAGAGGAGGAAAGAGGAATAAATTTTAAAGGGTGCAAAGAATCTTTAGGGGATGATGGAAATGTTCTGTATCTTGATCTTGGAGGTAGTATCACAGGTATATAAAACTGTCAAAGCTCATTGAATTGCACGTGTTAAATAGATGTAGTTTACTGTAAATTACACCTCAATAAAGCAGATTAAAAACACTCGTGCAGATGTAGTTTACTGGAGTATTTTTGTGTTGTCATGCCCATGCAATGCAGTGGGTTCAAAGTCAGCAGCAGATGTCCTCAGATGAGATTCCAAAATCAAAGAATGTGTCAAGTAATGTTTTTAAAATGCCATTTGCCAGGGATTATGGAATATTTTTAAAATTTCTAGTTTCTAAGCCCTTTAATTTGTCTCCCAAAGAGTTTTCCAGTTCAAGAAAACCACACCTCCCAAAAACAAAAAACTGAAAAAAGGGAAAGAACTAGAGAAAACTAGAAAACGTAACTTGAGATTTTTTTTTTTCCAGAACATTAACTTTTTTTTTTTCGGGCCAGAGAAAGTGCATTAGGAATAAACTTAATTCTGTGTAAGATTTTATCAAGAAAAGTCCAATTCTACGGTGTCAGGAACTGAGGCTTGCAGTCAGAGATGGGTATGCTCAAAACAGTGCTTGCCCTCTGTGCTCATGTGCACGGCATCTGGTCTATTTGAAATGTAACTAGCGCAGGTTCCTCATCTTCCAGTACGATGACCTCAAGGTCCTTCAGAATATGAGTGTGTGTGCGTGTGTGTGCGCACACCAAAGACATATAAGTTCAGTGACTTTCTTTGCTTGACTTCAGCAATACTGACAGGCTCCTCTGGCCTCAAGCTATTAATTCCTTTACATTTTCCATGGCTTTTCCGTTATTGTCTTTTCAGCCTACAGTTCCTGAGGTCGTTTACATCAGGAAGACATGAAGAGAGAACTGAGGATTTTGGTTCTAGAAGGGCACAGGTAAAATTAACCATATGCTACCAGGGAAGAGAGGAGACCCCCCCTCCCCCCACTCCCCACCCACATTTGCACATTGGAAGGCGGTAGTTTGCTGGATTTATTTCTTGTTACTGAAGAAGTTGCCTTGGTCTTTTTAATGAGGCCATTTTAGTGAGGCTGTGGCCAAGCAGCCATATTAAAATCTAAAAGATGTCTTTTTTATTACCAAATATGAATGCAAATGAAATTTTTGGCTTCTTCCCTTCAAGAAACATGCTTTCCACATTACTTGGAATTAAAAAAAAGAAATGCATAAAGTTTAATGCTTGTTTTGTTTCTGTGTGTGTGTGAGTCTGTGTGTTTCGCATCATAACATCTCTGCATCAAAACACCAGTATGCCTGTGTTCATTTGGGGATATTCATCAGCCTAAGAGTCAAAGGGAAATTAAGGCACCCAGAGGTGAGAAGGATACCTTATGGCACAGTGGTTAAGAGTCCGGCTGCTAACCAAAATGTTGGCAGTTTGAATCCACCAGCTGCTCCTTGAAAATCCTGTGGGGCCATTCTACTCTGTCCTATAGAGTCTCTGTGAGTTGGTATCCACTCAATGGCAACAGGTTTTGTTTTTGTTTTTTTTTTTCAGAGGTGAGAGAATATCCTGACTGGGAAACAGTCCTGCTAATCTGAACCACAACTTTGAGCAAAATAGAAAGGGCACCTCTAACTTAAGACAGTTTCCAACCATCTGTCTATAATTATTAGCCTTTAATGACAGTCTCAAATACAAGACAAAGCAATGGTGACCATGGAAATATACACATGACAGTCCTCACCCATCTCAGGCCTAAAACTGGTCCTCAATGTCTATATGTACTTTTCATACAATGGAGTATGACTGGTGACTAGCACAGTATGGCCAGCCTGTAAATATCTGGGCTTAACCAGAAATTTTTCAATTTCAAAACAATAATGGGATTCTAAACATTGATATTGGAGTTGCATTGTGAGTAGAAATAAACCAGACACATATGCTAAAATCACAGCTGAGAAGGATTCAGGAGATAAAACCTGTGCTATGGAGGGCTTTTTTTTTATGGAGGGCATTGGGTTTTTTTTATATGGTAATACGCCTGGAGGGAAGGGCTGTCTTTCAGTAGGTGATTCAGCTGGAGCCCAGCGGCTGTTGTTCAGGAAGTATTTTCTGATTATATGTGATGTGTCAGGCACTGTGCTAGCTATAGAACCACCAGCCCTCACAACAGGAATGACCATACTCAACTTACCATCTTTATTTCGTTAGTTTTTGTTTTTTTAATTTTTTCTAAGCTCTTTTTCTGGGCAGTAAGTAAGGTTGACAAATCCTGATTTCACATGCATAGAGCTCATTTCATCTGACCAGAGAAGAAGGGAAAAAAGTGTCAGAAGAGGATCTGCTGAGAGGAAGCATTTTTCTTGACTTCTTTGCCCATTTACATGTTTGGACTAAGACTAATCAGTTCTGAAGACTAATCTCCAGACTTGGAATCTCTCTAGGATCCTGGTCTTTTATGGCCCTTTAAAATTCTTAGAAGGTTTGACTACCAGGTGTCTGACCTACAAGAATGCCTTCATTGTCCTGAAAACCCCCACAGGTCATCCAAAGGGTAGTGACAGGCTCAGTAAATTACCCTATGCTTGGGCAGGAAGTATCTGTATCCCTGATCCCTACAAACAACTACCCCTTCAGCTTCCACAGCTGTCTTCTCATGACCCAGACTACTCTCTTTTCAGCATCTAACCCAGACTACCCCTTAGAACTGCCTCTTTTGTATTTCATACTCTGGATTTCAGATTGAATACTGATGGACCAAAGGCCCTTTAGGGCAACAGACATGTTTTATTTGTCCAATGCAATAGTCTTAAAAGTTATGAATATGATTATCTTTAGGGGGAACTTACTCCCCAAGATACCACAGTCTTCAGCACTGTCTATTTGCAGGCTGCCCAGCCCCTGAAAAGCATTTAAGCTCGTGACTTTGAGTAGTCCTTCTTCCCAATTCCTCTCCACACTCATCTCGCCTTATGACTCATTGCTAAGAAATGGGCTAAATCTCTGTGAGCAGCCATCTAGGATACTCCACTGGTCTCACCCCTTCAGGAGCAAGGAAGAATGAAGAAAACTAAAGATACAAGGGAAAGATTTGTCCAAAGGTCTAATGGACCACATCTACCATGGCCTCCACCAGACTGAGTCCAGTCCAACTAGATGGCACTCGGCTACCACACTGACCGCTCTGACAGGGGTTACAACAGAGGGTCCCAGACAGAGCTGGAGAAAAATGTAGAACAAAATTCTAACTCAAAAAGAAAGACCACGCTTGCTGGCCAGACAGAGACTGGAGAAACCCTGAGAGTATGGTCCCTGGAGACCCTTTCGGCTCAGTAATGAGGTCACTCCTGAGGTTCACCCTTCAGCCAAAGACAGAACAGACCATGGAACAAAACAAGACTAAAGGGGTGCACCAGCCCGGGGGCTGGGACTGGAAGCAGGAGGGAACAGGAAAGCTGGTAATAGGGAATCCAGGTTGACAAGGGAGAGTGTTGACATGTCGTGGGGTTGTTAACCAATGTCACAGAACAATGTGTGTACTAACTGTTTGATGAGAAACTAGTTTGTTCTGTAAACCTTCATCTAAAATACGATAAGAATTAAAAAAAAAAAAAGGGCTAAATTTATGGTTAATTCACATTAATGAGCCAATGGCTAAAAAGGGTTTGTTACCTAGCTAGGAAATCTTTCATTTTAGCTTGGCTCTCTTATGGAGTTAATGCTTTAATTCAAAGTATCAGACTGAAATTCTGAATGTGGGATTAAAAACAAACAAAAGTACCAGGTAGTAGGTGAGGTATTTTAGAGGGGAAAAAAAAAAAAAAAAAACAGTGACACATTGGAGTTACGCCACACTGAAAATTCCCTGCTCTATTTAATTTAAACTTTATAACAACTAATCCCAGAATCTGGACTACCTGAAGAAGAATGCAGCATCAGGATTGGAAGAAGACTCATTAGCAATTTGCGATCTGCAGATGACACAACCTTATTTGTGAAAGTGTACAGGGGTTGAAGTACTTACTGATGAAGATCAAAGACTACAGCCTTCAGTATGAATTACACCTCAACATAAAGAAAACAAAAATCCTCACAACTAGACCAATAAGCAACACCATGACACCCAAATACCCAGTGCTGTTGAGTCGATTCCAACTCACAGCGACCCTATAACGGAGAAGATACTGAAGTTGTCTAGGATTTCATTTTACTCGGACCCACAATTAATGTCCTTGGAAGCAGCAGTCAAGAAATCAAACAACATATTGCAGTGGGCAAATCTGCTACAAAAGACCTCTTTAAAGGGTTAAAAAGCAAAGATGTCACCTTGAGGACTAAGGTGCACTTGACCGACGGCATGGTGTTTTCAGTGGTATTTTCTCATAAGCATGTGAAAGCTGGACAATGAATAAGAAAGACCAAAGAATTGATGCCTTTGGATTATGGTGTTGATGAAGAAAATTGAATATACCATGGACTGCAAGAAGAATGAAATCAGTCTTGGAAGAAGCACAGTCAAAATACTCCTTAGAAGCGAGGATGGTGAGACTTCTCCCATACTTTGAACATGTAATCAGGAGGGACCAGTCACTGGAGAAGGGCATCATGACTGGTAGAGGGTCAGGGAAAAAGAGGAAGACCCTCAGTGAGATGGCTGCAACAATGGGCTCAAACATAGCAAAGATTGTGAGAATGACTCAGGACCAGGCAGCATTTTGTTCTGTTGTACACAGGGTCACTATGAATTGGAATTGACTCAGTGGCACCTAACAGCAACAACAGCAATCACAACAGAACTTGAGGAGGCTTAAAACTTACTCTTAGGCATAAGAAGCTCATATATTAAAGGTCCAATTTCCAAGACCATACGTACACAGTAACTGTTGGTAATCCTTAAGTCATTTATTCCCTGAGGGTTTTTGCTTTTTTGCACCCCAGTTGGATCCCAGACTGTCAAAAACAGGATGTGTCCTACCAGGGTCTGAGGGAATTGTTCTGTGATTGTGCAGCTGTTAAAATGGGTGTCATTCCATCAAAGAGTATTTCTCTTTCCACAGAATAAAATTAAACATAAAGAATTTGAGTCTTATCTGCTGTTTTAGATTTTCCACACTCCTGATTCCCTTCATTACGCCAAATAATTGAGATGTCTGTGGTAAGCGCACATGGCATATCATAGAATGCAGATCCTTTGGATGGGGGAAATAAGAGGAAACTTTCCATTTTTCCACACTTGAGGGAAAAAAAAAGAAAAACGTTTTCTAAATCTTTGAGTATTAGTCAATACTGAAAATGTCTGACCAAGTAGCATAATGGCAACTAACACTTAACAGAGCACTTACTAGACTGGACGGCAATGGGTTTAGGCCCTGTACTGGAGCCCTGGTGGCACAGTGGTTAAGTGCTTGCCTGCTAACCTGCAAACTACCTGCTAAAGATCAGTGGTTTGAACCCACCAGCTGCTCTGCAGGAGAAAGATGTGGCAGTCTGCTTCCGTAAATATTACAGCCTTGGAAACCCTATGAAGTGATTCTGCTCTGTTCTATAAGGTCACCATGAGTCAGAATTAACTTGACAGTGATGGGTTTTGTTTTAGATACTATATTAATGTCTCTGAGTTTATGTTCAACAATTGTCATGGATTGAATTGTGTCCCCCTAAAGTATGCGTCAGTTTGGCTAGGCCAATGATTCCCAGTAGTATGTCATCATCCTCCATTTTGTGATCTGATGTAATTACCCTCCATTTTGTGATACTACGTAACTATCCTCCATTTTATACATTGTAGATCCTAAAACATTTATGAGGTGGGATTAGGGTGGGTTGTATCTTGAGTCACGCTGTCTTACTTGAGTCATGCACTTACTCAAATCACACCCTTACTTGAGTTACACCTTTTGTCTTACAAAAGATGAGTTGGGCTCAACTTGATGATAACAAAAAAAAATTTTTTGTAGGCCCTGTACTAAGCACTTTAAATGCATTATTTTATTTATTCTCACAGTAACCTTCTGAGCAAGACACTATCAATGCCCTCATTTTACAAACTAGGGAACTAAGGCACAGAGAGGCAACCGTCCTCAGACTCTGCCTTTCACCACACTGCCACTGTGAAGCGGGTAAGAAGGAGTTAAAAATTGGTTTGTCAGACACCATCAGGCTGTTTTGCAGGCATTCTTTCATTTACTCTTCTCATGTTTGGGAATCAAGGCAGAGAGAGGTTAAGTAATTTGCTCAAAAATATGTGTTTTATTGTGCGTCCATGATCTGAATTCAGGTCTGTCTGATTCAGGTTTCCATAAATATGTGACTCAACACAACTAACAACAACAACAACAACAACAAGGTCATCACTGGTTGTTAGAACATGATATTCTGCCTTAAGTATCTACAGAGTCAGCCATTGGGTGGCATTTTATGGAATGTAACAAAATTTCTACTTCTATCCTCCCATGACCTCAAAATTTCATTTTTTGGGGTTAAGCATGGCTCTTTTCCCAGATCCTCTTTGAAAATGAGGATACTTCCATGAGTGACATTCATTGGCAAATATGCCTATGAGTGGTATTTTTCTATGAAGGAGTTTATCAGATTTCCTTAATTCCATCCCAATAATATCAAGGCGTAAGGCGTGGTAAGGGTAAATAGAATGCAGAAAGTGCTGAAAGAAAAAGATCAGGGTATCAGGCCAGATCAACAACTCATTTCCTCAAATCAGAATTTTGCCTCTGGCATTTAAAGTGCAATTACAACAAACTTGACTGAGACTGAACGTGTACAGTTAAGTTTTCATTCCTCCAGGCATGTCCTGCAAATACAGGCAAAGTATAAATAGGGTGTGAGTGCATAGGAGTAACTCTATAGTTAAATCTCAAATTATGACAACTGCAGAGTGTGATTGTCTAGAAACCACTGGTATTTCACATTTACTTTTGGTGTTTTCAAACAATTCTACCCAAATGTCACATCTGGAAGGATCATTGTTTGAAATTAAATTGTTTTTGGAAACCAGTGGATGCCACGTAAAGGAATTTTCCAATCCAGCCTGTCTATTGGCCAACTGTTAGTCTTTTACTTGTGATTTGGAGTCTGTTTTGCTTCTATTTAACAGTAAGAAAGACTGAGTTATTTGTTTGAAAATACCGTTAATATTATCTTCACATACTTTATTTTTGTTTTAAAAAAGTTCTATTGATAATTTAAATATATATTTGAAATTTTAGTTATTTAATTGCCCATCCTGAGATTTAAGAATGAAAAATACAATTCGAAGAACTAATTCTAAATTATAGTCTATGTTCCTGAAAGGTTTTAGTTTCTTGGCTGAAGTTTAGTTTTTCTTTTTTACATTTGAGACAAAACTATTTTTTTTTTTTATGATCTCTTAGAAGAACCCTGGTTGGAAGGTAAGATTTTTCAGATATTGATGGAATCTCCTGCAAAATTCTTTATGACCAGAAATGGCATTCCTTGAAAAAAATGGATGGAGGATATCCCTGGGTTTTAGTTCTTGTATCCATCAGCATGGCACCAGCCCTGACTCTTATGGTCAGATAGCATCCAGGTCAAAGGGCAAAATGAAGCAACAAAAGAACAATGGGGACAGGAGGAAAAACCTGCAAACTAAGATAGCCATTCTCCAGAGCCTCAGGCCTCTAGGGGCAGTTAAGTTTGTCCACCTTCTACAGTTAGAAAGGGGAAAAAAAAAAGAAGGCGTAGACACTATGTGACCTGGAACCTGGAAATTCAATTAATTCAAGTGACTGATTTGTCTGTGACTTATATGCTAAAGAGATCCCAACTCAGAGGGAAGACCAAGGAAAGAAGTTCCCCAATGAAAGAGAAGACTATCTCTTTACATAGACTAGAAAGAATTCTGACCTTAAAGGATAGTAGGTGATTTTTTTTTTTTTAATTTTCTTTTCTTATCAAAGTTGTTGGAGCCCTGGTGGCACAATAGTTAAGAGCTCTCTGCTAACCAAAAGGTCGACAGTTTCAATTCACCAGCTGCTCCTTGAAAACCCTATGGAGCAGTTCTACTCTGTCCTATAGGGTTGCTATGAGTCAAAATTGACTTGACAGCAACAGGGTTTTTTTTGGTTTTATCTAAGTTGTTAACCCCAACCACCTCCTCTCCTTGCTCGCAACTCTCTGCCACTAATTTCCTGAAGCTTTAAATTGGTATGATGATATGTTTATGTTTATGTTTATGTTTTCACCTTCTCTGATTAAACAAAGGTAGCCTGGGATGTGAGAGCCACTTGGGGGCTTTACTGTATTAGAGTTAGTGATTGGAACACAAATATTGGAAACTTTTTGACTTCCCTGATTTATTAGGCCCTTCCTCAATTTGTAGGACAACCTCTTAGAGAAAAAATATTTGGAAAAGACAATGGAAGTAAGGAGGAGAATTATATTATGTAAAGGAAAATCAAGAGAGAGAGAGTCCTAGGTAAAACTCTCAATGATTCACCTACTCGTAAAGCTGAACTTGTGTCTCGTGTTTAACAGTGAGATCTGTTCACAAGGCAATCACTTCCACCAACTTCAATGACTCCTTCAAGATTGTGTTGCACTACTTTTGGTGGAGTTCTAAGAACTTTGGGTAAGATTTTAGCTACTGATCTTGGAATTTGGATTTCTAGGAATCATGTATATGCTTTCAGTCATTTTACGAAGATTTACTAATCACTCTATACTAGAAAATGTGGATCTGTGTGTTTTGGGAGCTGGTAGCAGGGAGATAAGGAGCCCTGGTGGCACTATGGTTAAAGTGCTCAGTGCTAACCAAAAGATAGGCAGTTCAAACCCATCAGTTACTCCACGGGAGAATAGACCTGGTGATCTACACCCATAAAGATTTACAACCTAAGAAACCCTATGGGGCAGTTCTACTCTGTCATATCGGATCTCTATGAGTCAAAAGCGACTCAACAGCAAAAAACAACAGCAGAGAGATGTGGTAGAGGGGTGAGACAGGTTTATAAAGACATGGGAAATTATGTAAACAAGATCAATTCTTTAAGAGTATGACCATGATATATTTTATATATATATATAAATAATATTTGTTAAGTTTGTAACATGCAATTTCTTCCTTTTCATTCAGTATTTTTATTTCTAGAGAATCAGGAAGCCACATATTGGATCCTCGATGCAAAGACCACCTACTTTTGCTTCGGTCTTTAAACTCTGGAGAGATAGCTTTATCTATCGTGGTCTGTCTTTTCAATTATAAAGAAAAAAAATAGATGAGGCTAATTAAATTTTTAACAATTATGTTACACTATAATTTGTATAGGTGAGGATTGTCCTTCAAAATTTCCTATTAGGAAACTACACAGCGATGCCATTGCTCTTTGTAAACTCTCCCACTCCCTCCAACACACAAACATACACAGACTCTCTCAGTTGGCTACTAAAGCCTACAGCATAGAAGAGAACTGATCTTGTTACCTTAAAGTTGTTCCTTGTACTGCTGAGTGCCATGGGGTCCTAGAATACTGCCCTGACATGCAGGCATGGTTGGTACCAAGGAAAGATGAAGAAATGATACATGGAGTTGGACATTAGCAGTCCAACTGTCAGCATCATCAAGGGGCAGTTTGTGAGGTCGAGGCTGGACTTCATGACATCAGCACAGCTGAGGAGGTGAAGTAGGGCCACAAAAGATGATTTTAAGGATCTGAACCCCAGGAAGATCCCACTGAATGTTTTATCAACCACCTCCAAAGCCATTCTTGTGTCTGGAGATTATAAAGACCATAGTTTTAGAAGGCTTACTCTTGATTTCAGGAACTCAGTTTAACAGAAGGCATGAAGAGACAAGGACAAAGAAGGCTTTTAAAATTAACAACACTTTTCTCGCTCTTTAAACATCTCTCTTCCTTGTCTGATAGGTTTTATAAGCTTACAGGGTACTTCATGAAAAGAAAAAGATATAAACTAACAGATTGCAGCTCCTCATCTTCCTACCACCAATCTACAAACTTGCCTCCATCTGCCTTCAATATCCTACCTGAAACAATGGAGGAAGTATTCCAGTCTATCCCATCCCCTGCTGCCTCTTCTTCCTCTAGGTTTTGCATTTTCCCTTTTCACCTCTCCTAACTCTTCAGCCTCCCTTTCTGCACTGGATCATTACTTTAAGAATTCAAATACAGTCCAGAAGCTCCCATTAGTTAAAGAAACCCCTCTTAACCCAATATCTCTATTTCTAGCCTTCTTGCTATTTCTTTCCTAGACTTCAAAGCCAAACTTCTCAAAACACATCCTGTCTTCACATCTTCATTGCTCACACTGTGCCGTTCCTACCACTACATTGAATATATGCTCTCCCAGATTATCAAGAAAAATCCACACTGCCAAATCAACTAGATACTTTTTAGTCCTTATCTTACTCAATCTCTCAGTATTTCCCACAGTATCCACACCTTTATCCTTGACATTTTCTTTGATCTTCAGCTTCCTTGGCACAATACTCTCTAGGCATTTCTCCTGTTTCCAGCAACTCATTCTCTGGCTTCTTCTCTCCTAGTCAGTCTCTAAATGTTTTAACGCCTCAGGGCTCAGCCCTAGGCCTTTCTATTTTTCTAATTCTATGCTCATTCCAGTGACCTTGACTATACATTAATAATGTTGTGTTCTTGTTAGGCGCCATCGAGTCGGTTCCGACTCATAGTGACCCTATGTACAACAGAACAAAACACTGACCGGTCCTGCGCCATGCTCACAATGCATGTTATTCTTAAGCTCATTGTTGCACCTACTGTGTCAATCCATCTCGTTGAGGGTCTTTATCTTTTTTGATGACTCTCTACTTTACCAAGCATGATGTCCTTCTCCAGGGACTGATCCCTTCTGACAACATGTCCAAAGTACGTAAGATGCAGTTTCACCATCCTTGCTTCTAAGCAGCATTCTGGTTGTACTTTTTCCAAGACAGGTTTGTTTCTTCTCCAACATCACAATTCAAAGGCGTCAATTCTTCTTTGGTCTTGCTTATTCATCATCCAGTTTACACATGCCTACGAGGCAATTGAAAACACCATGGCTTGGGTCAGGCCCACCTTAGTCTTCAAGGTGACATCTTTGTTTTCAACACCTTAAAGAGATCTTTTGCAGCAGATTTGGCCAACGTAATGCTTCCTTTGATTTCTTGACTACTGCTTCCATGAGTATTGATCGTGGATCCAAGTAAAATGAAATCCTTGACAACTTCAATCTTTTCCCTGTTTATCCTGATGTTGCTTATTGTTTACTTTATGTTGACGTGTAATCCATACTGAAGGCTGTGGTCTTTGATCTTCATCAGTAAGTACTTCAAGTCCTTTTCACTTTCAGCAAGTAAGATTGTGTCATCTGCATAACTCAGGTTGTTAATGACTCTTCCTTCTATCCTGATGCCCTGTTCTTCATATAGTCCAGCTTCTCAGATTATTTGCTCAGCATAGAGATTGAATAGGTATGGTAAAAGGATACAGCCCTGACGCATGCTTTTCCTGACTTTAAACCATGCAGTATCCCCTTGTTCTCTTTGGATGACTGCCTCTTGATCTATGCACAGGTTCCTCTTGAGCACAATTAAGTGTTCTGGAATTCCCATTCTTCACAATGGTATCCATAATTTGTATGATCCACATAGTCAAATGCTTTTCCATAGTCAATAAAACACAGGTAAACGTCTTTCTGAAAACCCTGGTGGCTACAGCTGCTAACCAAAAGGTCAGCAGTTTGAATCTACCAGGTGCTCCGTGGAAACTCCATGGGACAGTTCTACTCTGTCCTATACGATTGCTAGAAGTCAGAATCAACTCAATGGCAATGGGTTTCATTTTTGGTTTAAACATCTTTCTGGTATTCTCTGCTTTTTAAGCCACATCAGCAATGATATCCCTGGTTCTATGTGTTCTTCTGAATCTGGCTTGAATTTCTGGCAGTTTCCTGTCAGTGTACTGCTGTAGCCACTTTTAAATGATCTTCAGCAAAATTTTACTTGAGTGTGATATTAATGATATTGTTCAAGAATTTTCGTATTTGGTGGGATCACCTTTCTTGGGAATAGGCATAAATACAGATCTCTTCCAGTCAGTTGGCCAGGTAGCTCTCTTCCAAATTTCTTGGCATAGATGAGTGAGTACTTCCAGCTCTGCATTCATTTGTTGAAACGTTTCAATGGGTATTCCGTCAATTCCTGGAGCTTTGTTTTTTGCCAATGCCTTCAGAGCAGCTTGAGCTTCTTCTGTCAGTACCATTGGTTCCTGAACGTATTGTACCTCCTGATATGGTTGAAAGTCAACCAATTCTTCTTCATCTATGCTGCTGTATTCCTTCATCTTCTTTTGATGTTTCCTGAGTCATTTAATATTTTTCCCATAGAATTCTTGAATATTGCAACACCAGGCATGAGTTTTTTCTTCACTTCTTTCACCTTGGGAAATGCCAAATTTGTTCTTCCCTTTTGGTTTTCCATCTCCAGCTCTTTGCACATGTCGTTATAATACTTTACTTTGTCTTCTCGAGCCACCCTTTGAAATTTTCTGTTCAACTCTTTTACTGCATCAGTTTTTCCTTTCGTTTTAGCTACTCGACGTTCAAGAGCAAGTTTCAGAGTCTCTTCTGACATCCATTTTGGTCTTTTCTTTCTTTCCTGTCTTCTTAATGACCTCTTGCTTTCTTCATGTGTGATGTCCTTCCGCAACTCATCTGGTCTTCAGTCATTAATGTTCAGGGTGTCAAATCTATTCTTGAGGTGGTCTCTAAATTCAGGTGGGATATACTCAAGGTCTTACTTTGGTTCTCGTGGACTTGTTTTAGTTTCCTTCAGTTTCAACTTGAACTCGCACATCAGCCATTGATGGTCTGTTCCACAGTCGGCCCCTGGCCTTGTTCTGACTGATATTGAGTTTTTCCATTGTCTTTTCCCAGAGATGTAGTCTGTGGATTTGATTTCTGTGTATTTCATCTGGCGATGTCCATGTATACAGTCTCCATTTATGTGGGTGAAAAAAGCTACTTGCAATGAAGAAGTTGTTGGTCTTGCAAAATTCTATCATGCGATCTCCAGCATCATTTCTATCACCAAGGCCATATTTTCCAAATACCTATCCTTCTTCTTTGTTTCCAACTTTCACATTCCAATCACAAGTGATTATCAATGCATCCTGATTGCATGTTTGATCAATTTCAGACTGTAGAAGTTGGTAAAAATCTTCAGTTTCTTCATTTTTGGCCTTAGTGGTTGGTGCATATCTGTCAGTTTGTTGTACTGTGGGGGCTTGTGTGTTGCTGTGATGCTGGAAGCTATGCCACTGGTATTCAAATACCAACAGGGTCACCCACGGAGGACAGATTTCAGCTGAGCTTCCAGACTAAGACAGACTAGGAAGAAGGACCTGGAGGTCTACTTCTGAAAACAATTAGCCAGTGAAAACCTTATGAATAGCAGAGGAACATTGATATAGTGATGGAAGAAGAGTTCCTCAGGTTGGAAGACACTCAAAAGACGACTGGGGAAGAGCTGCCTCCTCAAAGTAGAGTCAACCTTAATGACGTGGATGGAGTCAAGCTTTCAGGACCTTCATTTGCTGATGTGGCACAACTCAAAATGAGAAGAAATAGCTGCAAATATCCATTAAAATCTGAAGGTGGAATGTACGAAGTATGAATTTAGGAAAATTGGAAGTTGTCAAAGATAAAATGGAACACATAGACATTGATATCCTAGAAATTAGTGAGCAGAAATGGACTAGTATTGGCCATTTTGAATCGGACAATCTTATGGTCTACTGTGCTGGGAGCAACAGCTTGAAGAGGAATGGTGTTGCATTCATTATCAAAAAGAACATTTCAAGATCTATCCTGAAGTACAACACTGTCAGTTATAGGATAATATCCATATGCCCACAAGGAAGATCAGTGAATACGATTGTTATTCAAATTTACGCACCAATCACTAAGGCCAAAGATGAAGAAGCTGAAGATTTTTACCAACTTCTGCAGCCTGAAATTGATAATGTTAATGATGAACACATGTACATCCCAAGCTCATTTTCCTCTTCTGAATTCCAGATGCATATATGCAGCCTAACTTAATCACTTGGAGTCCCTGGGAAGTGTGAATGGGTAACGCGCTTGGCTGCTAACTGAAATGTTGGCAGTTCAAGTCCATGCAGGAAAAAAGTCCTGGAGATCTGCTTCTAAAACATCAGCCATAGAAAACTGTATGGAGCACAGTAACACCCTGACACATATAGGGTCGACATGAGTGAAAATCGACTTGACATCAAAAACAAAAACCAAAACAATATATCTACATAGATACCACAAAAGCACTTTTAATTTGATGTTACAAAATGAAGCCATGGGTTTTATCCCCCAAAACCTGCCCTTTCTCAAGTGTTCTTCATCTTAGAAAGTAACACAACTCATGCAGTCACTCAAGCTAGAAATTCAGCAGTCATCCTTGACCACTTTCTTCACCACTCCACATCATTCGCCACTCCCCATCACCAAGTTCTGCCCAGCAGACTTTCTCTCCATCTCTGCTGTGACCTCTCTAGACCAAGCCATCATCTGCTCTCACCTGAGTTCCTGTAGCAACCACATGATGATCTGCTTATGTCCACAGAGCAGCTGCAGGAAGGAACTATGTCGTCTCTACAGCCTCATCTTGAGTGTCTATCCCCTCCCTCATGTGTCTCTGGCCACGTGTGGACTTCTTTTGTTGTTGTTGTTGTTGTTAGGTGCTGTCAAGTCGGTTCTGACTCATAGTGACCCTACACACAACAGAACGAAACACTGCCCGGTCCTGAGCCATCCTTACAATCCTTGTTATGCTTGAGCGCATTGTTTCAGCCACTGAGTCAATCTACCTCATTGACGGTCTTCCTCTTTTCCGCTGATCCTGTACTCTGACAAGCACGATGTCCTTCTCCAGGGACTGATCCCTCCTGACAACATGTCCAAAGTATGTGAGACACAGTCTTGCCATCCTTGCCTCTAAGGAGCATTCTGGCTGTACTTCTCCTAAGACAGATTTCTTCATTCTTTTGGCAGTCCATTGTATATTCAGTATTCTTTGCCAACACTACGATTCAAAGGCTTCAATTCTTCTTCGGTCTTCCTTATTCATTGTCCAGCTTTCACACACATATGATGCTATTGAAAATACCATGGCTTAGGTCAAGCACACCTTAGTCTTCAAGGTGACATCTTTGCTCCTCAACACTTTAGAGAGGTCCTTTGCAGCAGATTTACCCAATGCAATGCATCTTTTGCTTTCTTGACTGTTGCTTCCATGCCTGTTGATTGTGAGTCCAAGTAAAATGAAATCCTTGACAACTTCAATCTTTTCTTGTTTATCTTGATGTTGCTTATTGGTACAGTTGTGAGGATTTTTGTTTTCTTTATGTTGAGGTGCAACCCATAATGAAGACTGTGGTCTCTGATCTTCATTAGTAAGTGCTTCAAGTCCTCTTCACTTTCAGCAAGCAAGGTTGTGTAATCTGTATAACTCAGGCTGTTAATGTGTCATCATCTAATCCTGATGCCCCGTTCTCCATATAGTCCACCTTCTCATATTATTTGATCAGCATACAAATTGAATAGGTATGGTGAAAGAATACAACCCTGGTGCACATCTTTCCTGACTTTCAACCAATCAATATCTCCTTGTTCTGTCTGAACAACTGCCTCTTGCTCTATGTAAAGGTTCCTCATAAGCACAATTAAGTGTTCTGGAATTCCCATTCTTCGCACTGTTATCCATAATTTGTTATGACCCACACAGTTGAATGAGAAAGTTGGAAATAAAGTAGAAGGATTCGTAGTTGGAAAATATGGCCTTGGTGATAGAAACAATGCTGGAGATTGAATGATAGAATTTTGCAAGACTGATGACTTCTGCATTGCAAATAACTTCTCTCAACATAAACGGTGACTATACACATGGACCTCACCAGATGGAACACACAAAAATCAAATTAACTACATCTGTGGAAAGAGATGATGGAAAAGCTCAATATCATCAGTCAGAACAAGGCCAGGGGCTGACTGTGGAACAGACCATCAATTGCTCATATGCAAGTTCAAGCTGAAATTGAAGAAAACCAGAGCAAGTCCACGACAGCCAAAATATGACCTTGCGTATATCCCACTTGAATTTAGAGACCATCTGAAGAATAGATTTGATGCACTGAACTGTAGTGACTGAAGACCAGAGGAGTTGTGGACATCATCCTTGAAGAAGGCAAGAGGTCACTGAAAAGACAGAAAAGAAAGAAAAGACCAAGATGGATGTCAGAGGAGACTCTGAAACTTGCTCTCAAACGTCGAGCGGCTAAAGCAAAAGGAAGAATTAATGAAGTAAAAGAACTGAACAGAAGATTTCAAAGGGCAGCTCAAGAAAACAAAGTATTATAATGACATATGCAAAGAGCTGGAGATGGAAAACCAAAAAGGAAAAACATGCTTGGCGTTTCTCAAGCTAAAAGAACTGAAGAAAAAATTCAAGCCTTGAGTTGCAAGAGTGAAGGATTCTATGGGGACAATATTAAATGATGCAGGAAGCATCAAAAGAAGATGGAAAGAATACGCAGAGTCATTATACCAAAAAGAATTAGCTGACGTTCAACCATTTAAAGAGGTGGCTATGATCAGGAACCGATGGTACTGAAGGAAGAAGTCCAAGCTGCTCTGAAGGCATTGGTGAAAAACAAGGCTCCAGGAATTGATGGAATATCAATTGAGATGTTTCAACAAACAGATGCAGCGCTGGAGGTGCTCACTCGTCTATGCCAAGAAATATGGAAGACAGCTTCCTGGCCAACTGACTGGAAGAGATCTGTATTTAGGCCTATTCCCAAGAAAGATGATCCAACCGAATGTGGAAATTATAGAACAATATTGTTAATATCACATGCAATCAAAATTTTGCTGAAGATCATTCAAAATGGCTGCAGCAGTATATTGACAGTGAACTGCCAGAAATTCAGACCGATTTCAGAAGAGGATGTGGAACCAGGGATATCATTATTGATGTCGGATGGAGCCTGGCTGAAAGCAGAAGAATACCAGAAGGATGTTTACCTGTGTTTTATTGACTATGCAAAGTCATTCGACCGTGTGGACTTCTTTTACTTCCATTATATGATCTTTCATGCCTCCGAGCCTTCACGCATGCTACCCTTGGCTGGAATGCCCCCTCCCCATCCTATCTTTCTTTCTGATTAATACTTTCACACTTCTCTTATCTCAGCTGAAATGTCTCTTCTTCCCAGAGTTTTTCTAACCAAGATCTTGAAAGCCCACCTCCTACCATTATTCACTGTCATAGCACAATTTGAAATTGTATATGTATTTTCATTTATTTTATATAATTCCCTTCATAGGACTGTAATTCCATGGGCTCAAGAATTGTATTTTTTTCATGATTATATATTTAATACTTAGTCCAGTGCCCATTAACATTTATTGAATGAACAAACTTCTTCTTTGACCCACCTAGCATTCACAGCTTGGCAGGGTAGACAAAACCCTTTGTTGTATCACATCTGTGCCTCCCTCATAGTGACATAAAAAAAAAAAAAAACACAGGTCTTTGTAATTAAACAGGGCTAGTTCTCAGACCCACTGCTACACCTACTGTGTGAATTTAGCAAATTCCTTAACATCTTGGAATCTAAGACTCCCCATCCAGAAAATGAGTAAATAATATGGGTTGAATAGTCTCCCCCAAAAGATATGTTGAAGTCCTAACCCCTTTACCTATGAATGTGACTTTATTTGTAAATAGGGTCTTTGTAGATGTAATTAAGTTTAGATGAGGTCATTAGGGTGGACCCTAATCTAGTATGACTGGTATCCTTATAAGAAAAGGAGAAGAGGCACAAACACAGGGAAAACACCATGTGATGATGGAGGCAGAGAATGGAGAAATGCAGCTGCAAGCCAAGGGATGCCAAGGATTGCTGGCAACACCAGACGCTAGGAGACAGCCAAGAAACGGATTTTCCCTCAGAGCCTCCAGAGGGAACCAACTCTGCTGACACTTTGGTTTCCAGCCTCTGTAACTGTGAGAGAACAACTTTATGTTGTTTTAAGCCACTCAATTTGTGGTTCTTTGTTATAGTAGCCCTAGAAAGCTAATACAACATCTATTTCATAGTAATATTATGAAGATGAAAATGAGATCATACATATTAAGTGCCAACCATAAAGGTACTCCATAAAAGTTCCCTTCCTCCTATGTCTCTCATTAAACTCCAAATTCTTCTTGTCCAACAGTTCCACATGCACCCATACAAATAAAATTTGAAAATGTGAGAAGCATCTATAATGCCCTTCTGAGTCTTTTTTGTTATGACCTTTTACTGAGAATGTTGCCTTTAAAGAATGAGGTACTTAGCTGTGAAACAGCAAATAATATTTTCTATATTATTGTGTAGAAGAAATTACTTTAAAAGAAAACACCAGATGGCAGCACCAGATCCTAGAGAATTGTCTGGTGGGGCTTTGGCTCAAACAAGGGGCATCTGGGATAGGAAAGGTGTCTTAAAACCTCATTCAGAGAGACTGACCATCATTTATAGAACAGATAGTTTCCCTTAAGAAAAGCAGTGCCTTTCTTATAATACAGGATAGGATTTTTAGGAACAGTGTTTGACATGTCACAAGCAAAATCTTAAGAAAGTATACCCCAGCATTATCTAATAAAAGTTAATCAAAGGCTTCATTTCAGTTTATAGTTATATATTTAATTAACTCTGTCAGTCTATGTTTCAATTAGCCTGCCTGAAAAGCCCTAAAGCCAAAGTATGAAATAACATCAGCTTCTAGAAGGGCCAACATTTCTGCCAAACATTAAATGGAAGTATTAAAATTTATTCATTCATACTAAAAGAAGGATCAGAAATGACTTCTATCACCGTATTCTCCACATCGTTTGGGAAAGAGCTTACTAAAACACGATCAAAGTATCTCATCAAATAGATGCTAAATTAAGCTTTAAAATGGTTTCCCATGGAATGAGTCAACATTTTGTGTGCAATTAACACCAGTTTCAAAGTCTTGACAAGTTAGATATTGTTTATGAAGGCTCTTATTCTCCTAGAGGAAAGAAAGGGAGTGTGATGCTGCTCATTACACATGTAATGAGGGAGCAACAATCCCAGGGCAGTCAGCTTTTAAACACAAATCTACACTGGGGATCAGAGTAGGGAGATCCATCAGAACATCAAAACAGGATCTAGTGGACATGGCTATGTCAGAGCTCCGTGTCCTTCACAACTTTTTTGTGAGATCGGAAAGCACGCATTCAGCCCTATACATCAGATGAGAAGCAATGTAAACAACTCAAGGGTATACAGTGGTCAGAGGGCAAAGCAGAACTAAAGCAAAATGTTCATGGGGGTCTTGGAGGAGAAGTTTTCTTGGCAGCATTTATATGTGTTTAGATTTGATTGAAGGTTAACAGGAGCATTTGTGTCATAAGGTAGCTGAGTCAACCTATGTTAGAGAGACAGTTCAAGCAGAAGGTAATTCACTCTGCCAGGGAAAACAATCATTTTCACCCAACCTGAGTGAATTGTTTCCCAAGTACGTGATCAGGATTCTGCAAATAATTTCCTCACCTGAATTCACTGTAAGATTGAACCCTTTACACTATTCACATTAGCCCAAAGGTGGAAACAACCTAAATGCCCATCAACAGATGAATGGATGAACAAAATATAGTATATACATACAGTGGAATACTACTCAGCCAGTAGAAGAAACAAAGTCTACAACATGGATAAAGCTTGAAGACATTATGTTGAGTGAAATAACGTCAATCACAAAAGGACAAATATTGTATGACTCCACTTATATAAAAAGACAAGAAAAAGCAAATGTATAGAGACCAAAGTTTATTAGTGGTTAGCAGGGGTGAGAGGGAGAAGAAAATGGGGGGTTAACAGTGATGGAAATACAGCATTAAGGGTAGGGTTGTACAGCCAATTATTGTAATTGTTGTCAATAAGTTGTACACCTATAAAGTTAAATTGGCAAAGTCATGGGATACATATATTTACAACAATGATAAAAAAAAAAAAAAAGAGTAGCTGCTGAGACTGCTTATATACAAAAAAAAAAAAAACCTTACAGGATTTTGTTTCTTGGTTTGGAGGTTCAAGATCATGGTTTCATGGGATATCCCAGTGAATTGGCCTAATAGTGTGTTTTATGCTTCTGTTCTACCTCCTATTTCATTATGTAGTGCCTGGGGTCTTAAAAGCTTGCAAATAGACATCTAAGGCATGACAAATGGTCTCTATTCACCTGGAGCAATAGAAGAAGAAGAGAGTCAGGAATAGGAGGAGGATATGGAATGTGTGGCTAATTGTCTCCATGAACAACTACCTCCTTTGCCATGAGACCAAAAGAACTGGATGGTGCATGGCTACCATTACTGAATATTTTGTCAAAGATTCTATAGAAGAGTTCTGGTCAAAAGGGGGAAAATGCAGAACAGAATTTCACATTCTTATGGACTCCAGACTTTCTGAAGCAATGGAAACTAGACGAACACCTGAAACTATTGTCCTGAGGTAATCTTTAATCTTTAAACCAAAAACATCCTCTGAAGTCTTCTTAAAATCGAACAATAGTTCAGCTTAACTAGTAAAGAATCTCTGCCTTGAGCACTATGCTCTTTTGTGAGCTATCTATATGGGATCAAAGTGACAATAGCAACTTGAAAGATTAGACAGGAAACTTAGGGGGCAGTGAGTTTATGTTAATGGGGGAGGAACAACTGAGAAAAGCAGGGTGAGAATGGCTGCACAACTGGAAGAATGTAATCCATGTCACTGAATCATACATGTAGAAATGGATAAATTGGTGTTATGTTTTACTGGGTATATTCTCAACAGCAACAACAACAACAAAAAAAGATTGAACCCCTTGAGAACCTCAGGCAAGATAGCTGATTCTAATCTGAAGTTAGATCAAGGGTTCTAGAGGAAAATTGCTCTAAGTGATGAGAAGAAATAAGCAGACATCTGAATTGCACACAGGAATGTATGTGTGTCACAGTCAGTCAAGTCAGCTGTCACAGGCAAATCAAATTCTGAAATCTAATAATGTATAGGACAGGGCTCTTGAAGCAAAACGGGTGTACCATCTAAATTTTAAATGATACAAAGGAAGAAAAAACATCAACAGACAGGATCAGACCATAACTAAAAAAGAAAACCACACTACCCAGAAAAGACTTTCTGCCAAAAGCACTGCGGAGTGGCAACTGTCTTCTCCAGGAAGTCTTATGCTGCTCTGACATCTAGGAGTTTCTTGCATTTTAATTAACCCAAGCTCCTTTTAAATCTGGCAGGTAAAGAGACCCTCCATTGGATGACCTTTCTATGCTCTCTGTGAAAACCTGTGTGGTCCCCAAACTGGCCAGCACACATCTGACAGCAGTGGGTGCCAGTTTCCCACTGACATGTCTGTTTTCAAGTCTGGGGGCAGGGTTCTGTGCTCTGACGTAGGCAAGTGCACCAGATGCTCTTGTTCTGACGGACTCCCCCACTCTGACCTAAATGCATGGGCCATGGAGGGGCCATTGCTGGCCTCTCATCCTGACCTTATCCCCTCCAGATGATGGGGTGAGTCAGGAAGATGTCTTCAGTGAACCGTGGGCCCAGGCCAGCCTCTCAGCAGTCGTGGCTGAGTGAGAACACGCTGTGCTCAGCCTGTTGGCTCCACTCTTGGGAGCACAAAGTATGTGTTACAACAACAAGCACAGGAATCCTGACCACACTCTTCCCTATCTCGAGATCTGTAATAAGAACATTTGAAGTAAATGCACACAATCAAGAAACAGAATTGTAAGTCAGAACGTAAGAGGAGTTTCTGATTTTTTAGCCCAGAGACATGGATTCTTTTCCTCTCTGAATCCAGACCCCACACATTTTGGAAGAAAAGAAACAGCCAGAAGATGGGAAAAACAGATCATGCTTATGAGACCAGCTTTCAGCCTATACCACACTTAAGAGTTTGGGTTTTTGTGAGGCAAAGAAATTAACTGTTCTTTCTTCAACGTTCATCGGAAAACTTGCCCAGCATCTGTTAGTCTGGCTCTTCGGCTTCAGAATCATTGTCTTGGAATCTTCAAAACCAGTAAGTCCACAGTCATTTTATCCTAAATATGGAAGTTAAAAAATTGGACTAAACATTCCCCAAAGAAATAAAATCTTAAAATAAAGAAGAAAAACTGAATTAAAAAAAATAGATGCTCCCTCCACCCCCCAATTCCTCTGGTATTATCTTTTACAATAGATTGTATAACCTTTGTTCCCCTAAAACAGTCCATTAAAGAGTTCCCACATGATGGGCATTTCAAGTAGCGAGATGTGGAGAAAAGACTTGGACCATTTCCTATTTATCATGACTTCATATTTTGTAAGGTGTAACTCAGGGTAGCACACCCACTTCCTTGGCTTAATGGAAGGACAAAGAGCATGGTCTATGCCTTGTCTTGTAGGTAGCCACCCTCCCAAACATAATTCCCTAATCCTGTCCTGATGATGAAGCTTCAGCTAAAGGCCCAACAACTCTTCACCTATAAGTTGGGCACACCCGGAGCCAAGTTTTTTGTTTTGTTTTTAGAATGGCCCAAAATGGGGTTCAACTCAAACACAGGCTTTAGAGCAGCAAAAGGAATTCAGTACCTCTCAGGACCATAAACATCACACTTAGGTATATCAGTGACTATGTTAGGATTAATAACTTAATTACTACAATCATGTAAGTGTTTAAAGAAAATATGCTATAATTGCAAAGCATGTGTATTTCTGAAAGCACTCCAGTGTTTAATTATTGCTAAAGTCATCTGGGGTTTTTGACACACATTCTATTTTAGTAAGATAAACTCAACATAACCCAGCATTGCCAAAAATGAATTCCTAAGGTAGATGACTAAAATAAACCGGCAATAAATATTGGCTGTTGGAATGAGAATTATATCTCTGTAATGTAGACACAGCATTAATGAGTCATTGTCAAGTAACAGTCTCTCCTAGGGATTATTGGTATGAGGCATCAGGGAAGAAAGAAGCCCATCTCTCTTTTATATAGCAGAGCTGAAGAGGAATATGAACCAACCAGGCAAGGATGTTCTTACATCCACTTTTCCAAGAGAGGTATAGCCCCTGGAGTTCAACAGAGGGTCAACTCGGACACGCTTCATTGAGGCAGAAATAAGGCATTGTAAGAAGCCATTCTAGGGGTGAGGTGACTGATTCTGGGACAGTTTTCTCTCATTCCCCTAGAGGCAAAATGTGCCCCCTGGTCCACCTAGTGGATCTTATGTGGCATGAATTACCTTATCAGACACAGTGGGTGCTGCCATGTTCCTTTGCTGTTTGGAGTTAGTGGACTCATTTAAGCCACCTTTGCTCCCCAAGGTGAAATTCTGACCTTTTGGCCCACTAGGTTGAGCTTTACAACTTCTCTGGTGCACTGGAAGATGATCTGGAGCAAAGGTCTGGCTACAATTTGGGCAGGGCACAAGCTGAGCTTGACTTTGCCCCTCTTGGCTGTACTGTCCAGTTGAAAGAGGCTCTTGCTTCTGTGGGAGTGGCCTGCGGAGCTCCCTGGGGAGCCGGTCATTTTCTATTTTCCATTTTTCCAGGCATTTGGGCTCATGAATAGGAAGGGACAAGGTGCCAAATTCCCGGCCACAGATGTAGCAGATGAGAGTCCTTGGCCTGGCTGGGATTCCAGTAGGTGCTTTCTTGAGGCTAGCAAGATCATTACAGCTGTTGGGGTTTGGTGCTCTGAGACCCTCACCCTTTGGCTTGCAGCTTCTCTGGTGAACTAGAAGACGATCTGGCAAGAACGTACGGCCACAGTATTCACAGGGCAGCAGCTGAGCCTGGGCACTCTGGAACGCTGCCTCATTAGCTGCCTGAAGATTGTAGGATCCACTGCCACTGAGAGGCTGTGGCTTGGAGGGTTCTGGCCTCCTCAGGTGCTTGGGCAACTTGCTGTTTTCAATACGCCACTTCTCCAAGCACTGGGGCTCATGAATGGCAAGTGACTGGGAGCCAAACTCTCGGCCACAGATATAGCACACCCTGAATCCAGGCCTGCGGGACGGGATCACAGGGGGACTAAACTGGCTTTCTGACATAATTCTCCTACTTGACCATCTCGATAGTATCACAGTTCCAGGTCTATTTTTGGGAGTGTTTATCTTTATTTTTTCAGTACGATTGACACTCTCTGTTCCTGGCAAACCACTAGAATGAGAATTGCTAGATAGGATGGCTTGGTTAATAAAGGTGGGTTCTTTACAATGGTGAAAAGTCTGTTGCAATTTTCCCTTTTCCATTAACAAAGAAGTCTTTCTCTAGTGCTAGCTCTGATTTCAGGCCAGACTCATTTTGGGCTTCTGCTTAGAGCGAATATTAGTGAGGTTGGCTGTCCTGGGGTTCCACATTGTTGCCAGTACCTTAGACCCATAGACCATGACTCAGAGCTTCATTGCAAGGCAGCAGTCTGGAATGCTGGAAAATCCTCATTAAACCTCAGATGCCTCCAAGATCTGTGGGGGAAAACATAAATCAGGAAGTTATTACACACATACACACACACATTCTCTCTCTTGACTATAGACTGATAGTCTTATAAGTGATTGTCTTTTATTGGTCCCAGTATCTTCTTTGGCTAGCGTAGTAAGTAGCACATAGGGTTTGTTCAATAAATGTTGACATGATTATGAAGAGAGAATATTTTCCATTATGAACTGCACTGTTACCATATTGAAAGTAGTGTTCTAAAGAGAAACTTACAATTGCAGCACATCGTAAAGACTTGGCACAAACCAATAGAGGCTGAGACCATTGTGGTGAGGCCACTGAAGGGAGAACCAAGACCTCTGGAAATTAAATTAAGGAAACCAGAACATCATGTAAAATGACCTCCTGCAGACTACAGAAACTTCCACTACAGACAGGATTCTTAACATTTTTCATGCCATGGGTCCTTCTGGCAGTTCCATGGAGCCTATGGAACTCTTTTCGGAATAACACATTTACATGCAAAAAATTTAAAATTCTTACTATTACAAGCGAAACTAATTTTATTGAAATAATTTATCAGATATTTTTAGTTGTGATACATATTTTAATTATGATATAATATTATCACAGACCTCTTGAGTATTCATGGACCTGAGGTTCAGAACCCCTGCAGAAGTAATTGTATTGAAGTACTATTGTGAATATTATGAAGGCTATCGGGAAAACCATCAGAAAGGGATAACCCCCTTATAACACATAATATATGCACTTTTCCGTCTTATAAGAATGGGGTACTACTAAATTGTGGTCATTACTCTCAAGCAAAGAATGAAACTCAGGTCTCCCTGTGGGATATCCGTAGCTCTTTCCTGCAAATAAGCAAATTGTGTACTTGATGGCATTCTGTTCATTTTCTTGTTTGATATATGTTATATATGGATCTTGGCTGAAAGCAGAGAATACCAAAAAGATGCTTACCTGTGTTTTATTGACCATGCAAAGGCATTTCACTGTGTGGGTCATTACAAATTATGGATAACACTTAAAAGAATGGGAATTCCAGAACATTTGTTTGTGCTCCTGTGGAACCTGTATATAGATCAAGAGGCAGTCGTTTGGACAGAACAAGGGGATACTGTGTGGTTTAAAATCAGGAAAGATACGTGTCTGGGTTGCATCCTTTCACCATACTTATTCAATCTGTATGCTGAGCAAATGATCTGAGAAGCTGGACTATATGAAGAAGAATGGGGCATCAGGACTGGAGGAAGACTCATTTACAAACTGCAATATGCGGATGACAAAACCTTGTTTGCTGAAAGTGAAGAGGACTTGAAGCATTTACTGAGGAAGATCAAAGACTACAGCCTTCACTATGGATCACACATCAACACAAAGAAAACAAATATCCTCATAGCTAGACTAATAAGCAACATCATGATAAACAGAAAAGACTGAAGTTATCAAGGGTTTCACTTTACTTGGATCCACAACCAACACCCATGGAAGCAGCAGTCAAGAAATCAAATGACATATTGCATTGGACAAATTTGCTGCAAAACACCTCTCTAAAGTGTTGAAAAGCAAAGATGACACTTTGAGGACTAGGGTGAGCTTCACCCAAGCCATGGATGGTATTTTCCAGTCACCTCATATGCATGTGAAAGTTGGACAATGAATATGGAAGACCGAAGAAAAATTGACTCATTTGAATTCTGGTGTTGGTGAAGAATATTGAACATACCATGGACCGCCAGAAGAATGAACAAATCTGTCTTGGCAGAAGTACAGCCAGAGTGCTCCTTAGAAACAAGGATGGTGACGCTTTGTTTCATGAACTTTGGACATGTTATCAGGAAGGACCAGTTCCTGGAGAAGGACATCATGCTTTGTAAATTAACGGTCAGTGAAAAAAAGGAAGACCCTCAATGAGACAGATTGACACAGTGGCTACAACAGTGGGCTCAAGTATAACGATGATTGTGAGGATGGTGCAGGACGGGGCAGTATTTTGCTCTGCTGTATATAGGGTAGTTATGAGTTGGAACCGACTTGATAGCACCTAACAACAACGGTATATCTCCCAATCTTTTTTTTTTTTTAATTAAAAACATGGCCACCTGTATCTCAAACAAACCAGAAGAAAGGGCTGATAAGATCTCAGTAAGGGCAGAAGCCTAAGAAGTTTTTACATTTGGGAAATTGTATCAGAGTAAGACAGTGTTCACTGGCTCATTTTTTCAGAAATAGATCACCAGGTCCTTCTTCCTAGGCTATATGAAGATTGCAGCATCAAGATTGGAGGGAGGCTAGTTAATAACCTGCGTTATGCAAATAACACAACCTTGCTTGCTGAAAGTGAAGAAGACTTGAAGCACTTACTGATGAAGATTAAAGACTATAGCTTTCAGTACGGATTACACCTTAACATAAAGAAAACAAAAATCCTCACAACTGGACCAGTAAGCAACATCATAATAAACAGAGAAAAGATTGAGGTTGTCAGGGATTTCATTGTACTTGGATTCGCAATCAATGTCCATAGAAGCAGCAGTCAAGAAATCAAATGAAGAATTACACTGGGGGAGCCCTGGTGGCACAGTGGTTGAGAGTGTGGCTGCTAACCTATAGGATGGCAGTTCAAATCCACCAGTTGCTCCTTGGAAACCCTATGGGGCAGTTCTACTCTGTCCTATAGGGTTGCTATGAGTTGGAATGTACTTGACGTTAGCAGGTTTTTTTTTTTTTTTTTTTTAATTGCTTTGGGAAAATCTACCACAAAAGACCTCTTTAAAGTGTTAAAAAGCAAAGATGTCACCCAGAAGACTAATGTGCACTTGACTGAAGCCATGGTAGTTTCAATCGCCGTATATGCATATGAAAGCTGGACAATGAATAAGAAAGACTGAAGAAGAATTGATACCTCTGAATTATGGTGTGGTGATAAATAAATATATATATATATTTTATCTCAAAGGATACTGAATATACCACGGACTGCCGAAAGAATGAACAAATCTGTCTTGGAAGAAGTACAGCCAGAATGCTCCTACTTGTAAGCAAGGATAGTGAGACTTCCTCTCATGTACTTTGGACATGTTATAAGGAGGGACCAGTCCCTGGAGAAGGATATCATGCTTGGTAAAGTAGAGGGTCAGTGAAAAGGAGGAAGACTGTCAACAAGATGGACTGACATAGTGGCTGCACCAATGGGTTCAAACACAGCAGCAATTATAAGAATGGTACAGGATTGCGCAGTGTTTTGTTCTCTTGTACACAGGGTCTCTATGAGTCAGAGCTAACTTGAAGGCGGTTAACAATAACCACCACCAGAGACCTACAATATTGTCCAAAGAAAGGTTATTTTTGGAAGTCTCAGGACCTTTTTCATTTCCTGAAGGATGACCCTGATTGAAGCATCCACTCTCAGTCACAGAGGGAGCAGCACCTGATCTGGCAGGGCAAACACTCAGTTCCAGCAGAGCAAGGACAGCAGTGCTCATAATATCTAAATATTGTATGGGCATTGCATTTGAGAAGGACAAAAAATATCTGTGAGAACTTATGCCCAGTTCCTGTGTATCGCTGCCAAGAAAGGTCTGACCCTTTGCAGTTAAGAGTATCAAACCAGGTCTGGCACAGACAAGGAAGTTATTCTTCATTTTGACAGATTCTAAGACAGTAACATTAAAACATGTTACAAAAGAATGTGTTGGCCCCCAAAATAGAGTGACCAGCACAGAAAATGATGCTTAGAGCAACAAAATTAATTACTTGATCAGTGTCATCCAAAAGAGAAAGGGAGCACAAGGAATAGGATAAAAATACTTCATTAAAAAAAGAAAAAAAAATTTTTTTTTCTTTTTTTATGTTTCTATCCATAAGAAAAAAAAAAAAAAACCCTGGGTGAAAAATCCCCCCAACCCACTGTGTGCCATTGGTTCTCATTTCTCGTTCACCAAGGATCTTCTGATTCAGTTCCCAGGTTCCTTGATAACAGGAAGTTGCAGACACTAAAAGTACTTAAGAAAATGGGTTTGGAAAAATCAATGCAATGAAATTTCTTCTTCTAAACGCTCTCTCTCATACATATACACAAACACACACACAGTCAACTCTGTTCCTGACCGTTTAGCATGCTGAGAAAGTCTTGTGACTTGCCCCAAATACTTTACGTCTTCCTTCTGAATGCCTATTTTGTGTCAGATAGTGCACTAATGCTTTTAAATATATAATTTTGGTTAATCCTCGAATGATTATGAGGAAGGTATTATTATTCCAATTTTATAAACAAAGAAACTGTGACTCAGTTTGGGCAAGTAACTTGCCCAAGACAGTCAGCTTCTAAATGACAGAACTGGGAATCGATTCCAGCTCTCTTTGGCTCCAATACTCGGCTCTTTCCATTATTCATTCTGCCTGAAATTCTACCAGCAAAGCTTCTTCTCTTTAGTTTTCATCCCTGTTTTAATGTACTATTCATACGCCCCGTAGGAAGGTGACAGTTCAGTTCTTATCAGCCTTTATGCTCCCCTGTCGGTGTTTTGGGTAGGTGAAGGAAGGGGCGAAAGGGAGGAGAGGAAAGGGCACAGAAAAAGAGAACCCTCTAAATGGAAAAAGCAGGAGATTGGGGCTACTGAAGGCTATGTTTTCCCTAGGTGACAGGGCTGACTCTGTCTTGCTGTATATGGTATTCCAGATGAAGTTCTTTCCTGCACGGAATGCAATATTAATCCTTTTCCTGTTGTCACCAACAACCTTAAGAAAAATCTACATTGCCCACCAAGTGTGCGGAATGAGGTGAGGGGAATCGAGTTGTTCAGTAATGATGCGTGAGTCTGTCCTTATAATGGGCTCAAGGTAGAAGCAAAGGCTGCCTAAAGAGGCCAGATGGTGTTTAGTTTGCAGCCACTTCGCCATTTTGATTAGGGATGGATCTTTACACATGCAAATGTTTGTGCACTACAAACAAATATTTTCTCTGTAGCAGACAAGATGAAGCATGATAAAATTCTCAATTGAATATATTTTTTTTTCTACCATTCCTTTCCTCCTCCAATGTCCCCCTGAAATTTCTGTCTTACTGTGATGGAAGGTATCAAAGTATGAAAGATGAGGTAGCTGGAAGCAAGTAGGATTTTGAGGAACAGAGATGTCTACTGGAGTGATTTATGATATTTCCACCCGTGAATCTGCCAAGGCAATGTGTCATGGTGCAGCATGGTCAGCTGCTCCAGCCTATAAGTTAGTTCTAAAAGCAAAAGTGCTGGAAAATACTAAATATATATGCTTAAAACCCTTAAGAAATTGGCCTGTCAACCAGACACGTCGTAAAACAATGTTGCTAGTTTATAAAGAGAATCACTTTACAAAGCCAGCCAGTTTCACCCCAAGCACCACGGAGAAAATGTTCACTCCAATTGGCCTGAAGTATTCATTTTGACCATATTTGCACGTAGAACAATTAAAGAATGTCTTGGAAAGCTTCACAATTTATCAATATGATGCCATTTTTCCATGCCCTTTGAGGTTCATGAGAAGAGAGAGAAACTCACAAAGAGAAATGTAATAACCCTGGAAATCCAGAACCTATCTTGGCATTAGAAGGTATTCCTCTAAAAGAAAGAGGAAAAAAAACAATCAAAAGGGTAGTTAAGTCTCTTAAAAAAAAGCTTTGTTCTTTGAAACAAAATAAATATTAATGGTACGGGATTCCTTCCTGCTGGTACTGAAAACAAATTATTTAAACAGACAAAAATAGAAATATGAAAGATGGCTCTGAATAAAATTGTAAAACAGAGGAAATTTGCCTTCAATGTCCTCTACCAACCCTTTTCAGCAACCTCCACTCTCCCCAGCCTAAGAAACTCATTTACTCTCCACTCTTCCTTACTATGCAATCTTGCTTTCAAAAAAGAGCTAATGGACTCATTCACACCAAGCCTTAATGACTAATGACGTAATATCCCTCCCTGAATCTGTCAGAGACTGCTAGTTTCCTACCAACAACCCTTGTGACCATATCCATCATATGAGCAGAGCCCCAATTTTTACCGAGGTGCATGATTCACAGCTAAAAGTCTACAAACTCCTTTGTAGCTAGTGGAAGTATTGTGTGGGACTTTTAAGAAGTCTTTCTGCAAAATGGGGAAGAATCTTCCTCTTTCCTTCCTCCATACTGATGCTTGGAATACGAACATGACGGCTGAAGCTCCTGCAGCCATTTTGAACCAGGTTATATCCATGTGACTCTTGACATGACAGAGCAGAGATCTAGATGACCTGGGTCCCTGATAATGTTGACACCACCATGCAAGCTTTGAATTGCCTTCCTTTATTTACATAAGAAAAGAAATGCTTATTCATATTTTGGCCACTATTTTTAAGAGTCTTTTACTCATGCAAAGCCCTGGTGGTGCAGTGGTTAAGAACTTGGCTGCTAACCAAAAGGTCAGCAGTTCGAATCCACCTTGGAAGCCCTATGGGGGCAGTTCTACTCTGTCCTGTAGGGATGCTATGAGTTGGAATCAACTCGACGTCAATGGGGTTTTTTTTACTCACATGAAAATGTAATACTAATTGAGATGTAGCTGTACTTCAGTAGTGGTCATTAGCTTAGCCCACAATGAATTCTAATAGTGATATTCCAAATTTCAGGATTTTGTTTTTTCTTAGTTTGATGAATCTTTTTTGAGAGAGGAAGATGTTTTAGGTCAAAATGGACTTACTAAATATACACTTCGTCTGTGAATCAGAAATAAACCTCAAACTATAAGTACCGAACCAATGGTCGTTAAGAAGTTGGTTTACAACACTTCCTTTCCCTGAGATTTTTTTTTTTTTTCCCAGAAAAACTTGAATAACATGCTTTGTTTCAGGGGGAAAAAAAAAACCCAGCATTTTACCCATGACCTTTTTAAAGAGCTGGGAGGTATCACCGTTGTGCCAGTTATTAACTTATTGTCTCTATACCCCAAACCTTCATTTCTATACGCAGCTTTTTGATCCTGGTACTGGGACTCTGCACACCCCATTACTACTTTGTCAGCTGGCTCTGTGGTAATGCTTTGCAAAAAGTGGGCTGGAGGAGGAAGAGGGGACTTGCTCCTTTTAAAAGGCTTCCTGTCTGCTTGTGGGGAAACCCTGATAGCATAGTGGTTAAGTGCTATGGCTGCTAACAAAAAGGTCAGCAGTTTGAATCCATCAGGCGCTCCATGGAAACTCTATGGGGCAGTTCTACTCTGACCTATAGGGTCTCTATGAGTCAGAACTGATGCGACAGCAACAGGGTTTGATTTTTTTTTTTTTTCCGGGTCTGCTTGTGGTACCTATGAGCATCATGGCAGCAATACTTCTTTATCTCAGCAGCAGCAGCTCTTTCCTACAGCAGCAGCAGCTGAGTCTAATTTACAGTTTTTCCAACACTCACAGAACTAGACAGGTATGGATTGAATTGTGTCCACCAAAAATATGTGTGGTAAATACTAACCTCTAGGCCTCTGGTTACAATTTCATTTGGAAATGAGTTGTCTTTGTTATGTTAATAAGACAGAATTAGTGTAGGGTTTGTCTAGAGTTAATCTCTATTGACATACGAAAGAGATTAAACAAGCGAGCAGAAGCAGAGATGGGGGAAGAGAGATGCTACGCCACATGAAGATCACCGAGGAGCAGAAGCTCAAAGGAGACAAGAAACTTCCTCCGAAGCTGGCAGAGAGAGACAGCCTTCCTCTACAGCCAGCACCCTGAATTCAGACTTCTAGTCTTTTAAACTGTGAGAAAATAATTTTCTGTTTGTTAAAGCCATCCACTTGTGGCAGCACTAGACGACTAAGACACAGTCTTTCCACCCTCCCCCAGCAGATATCACCCAGCCAGTCTGCATTTCCTCCTCAGAGGTCTGATTTTCAGCTCCAAGGGCCATTTTCTAAGTTTCTAAGTTCAACAGTTTATCCCATTTCTCTTTGCAGTATTCTCTTTCCAACCTGTTAGTTACCCAGGTAACAACTTCATTCCTGGTTAACAGTTCTTCATATTAAATATCTCTGTTTAAATAACTGGTGTGGTTTTTGTCTCCTGACTGATACAATCATCCTCAGAAGATAAGTAATAAAAATCTATGATATTTAGGCTGCATATTACTCTACTATTGAAATAAATATAAACACAAATAAATTTTTATAGCATCTTAGAAAACAACAAGATGCTTAACATTCAACCTTAGCACATTCAGGCCCCTAAAAATATATTTTTGTAATTTTTCCACCATCACCAAGCTTTAAGAGGTAGAAAATCTTGCTCTTCCATTTTTCACTAACTGAATGAAATCATAAAGGGAAAAGTGCCATTTTAACCATATTTAGAGCCCTGATGGCACAGTGGTTAAAGTGATTGACTGCTGACCGAAAGGTCAGTTGTTCGAAACTACCAGTGGCTCCGAGGAAGAAAGAGGTGGTAATCTGCTTCCACAGAGATTTATAGCCTTGGAAACCCTATGGGATTGTTATGAGTCAGAAGCAACTCAACGGCAGTGTATTATATTTTATGACACCCTTCCTCTGTTGAGCACCCATACATAAGGTCACTGCTATCACAGAGAGAGTCAAAGCAAAGGGATCACACTCATAGATCAAAGCTGACCAGAAAGTGTTGAGGGCTCCTTCTCACTCTGGCTGGTTCCATACACTTCCTTTCTGGGTAGAACCTGAGCCAGTGGCTTCATAAGTGCCTTCCGTCCTTAGTAATTATGATGTTAGTGGACAAAAGGCCAAATGAAAGTAACTGGAAAATGATGGTCATGGTGTGGGAACAGGATTGGGAAAGGGGAAATTTAAGACATTTTTCGAAAAGCCATTTAAGCTGAAGCATGACTTCCGGGGAATACGGACAAATGGCATGTTGAAGCTGATTTTGAATATAATGACAAAATTCCCCCTCATCTCTCTTTTACTATGAGGAATTTAAAATCAGAAACGTTCTTCACTTTCGTTCAATCTAACTGGCAAGTGTAGACATAAGAGTCTACGCTTTTAAGAAAGCTATGAAAACAGAAAATGGGAGAAATGTACTCTTTACACTTCTAATAAGAGCCTTCTGTAAGAACATTTTATGTTGTCAAAGCTTATAATATCACCCTATGAAAACTACTGTAGATCAAGCCTGCAATTTTCACTCTATATTGAGTACCCAAATGACATAGTACCTAAGAGTCATGAATGCCACACAGGTATAACCATGTAACTGTAATGCCGGTATTTGGAGTGTTAGAAAACTGGTTATGAAAACCATCAGTATAATCACGTTAAACCCACTGCCATCAAATCGATGCCAACTAAGAGTGATCCTATAGGATAGAGTAGAACTGCCCCATGGGGTTTCCAAGGCTGATAATGTATAGAAATTCAAAGGGTTGCAAAAAAAAAAAAAAAAAGTAGGAGAGGCTGGATGTTGAATAACAAACAGATCGACAAAGGAATTTCACATACCATATTTTTTGACATTTAAGTTAGCTCTATTCCAAAAGCTCTTTCTCAAGACTTTAAAGCAATGGCTTATAGGCCAAATCTGGCTCATATATATGTTCTTTTTTGGCCTGCATCAATTAAAAAATGTTTGCATTAGTTGCCATTATTTTAAAATTGGGAGATGTCACATAAAATCTGGATTTGGGGTTTCTCTTGATAAAGTGGAAGATCTGGCCATACAGAGTCCATATTTTCATGTGGCAAACTCCAATATAGCTGATACTGATTAAGGACAGTGCCTATAGATTGGGCAGCCAGTCTTCACTCTACCAAGTTTCTCACTAACCTGCTTCATTAATTTGTAGGTCTTGCTCCATCTTCAGAGGTATTTGAGTTTGTGACCATTTGTGATCCTTGCTTTAAGGTGTCTCTTTACTCTGATTTTTCATCTCCATTAAATATCTGAAAACATTTCAAGGAGCAGTTGTCTTAATGAAACTGGGAATCCGACTGAAGTCTTTTCTAAGGGAAATGATTACTAAAGCCAGGCCATATTTATTAGTAAAAATTCAGAAGGAAGTTTTCTAACAAAAGTAGAATGGGACAGAAATGCTTAGTTTTAGGAGAGAGGGAAAAATCCAAGGAGAAAAGAAAGAATTAATAACCTCAGAAGGAATTTTCATGCATTACTGGAAGGTCATAGGAGATGATGCCTCTAATTATAGGCAGAAAAAAAGAACAGTGTTTAGAGCAGCCATGGGAGAGAAAACAGGAAAAAAAAAGGAAAACACAAAGAGGCCACCAAAAAAAAAAAAGTGCTTTGAAGACCATCTGAACCTTTTGGAGGTATTCCCATAATTAGTTATCAAATGACATAATAAGAGCTACTCTTCTATTTAAACTAATGGTCCTTGATTTACCATCAAATGATTCCCCAGACGAGAAATGTTAGATGACTTAAATTATTAGTCTAAAGAACGAATCAGTCAATAAGAAGAACCATAAACAAGCTATTTACAATATAGCCTATTGTTGGCTTTCCAAGAATTAGGCTGCAAATACTTCATAAGAGAATTATGCTTCCTTGTGCGGATTGCAGAGTTTGCTGCACTTTTTCTGCCTGCCAAGTTGACCATTTTGCTGAGAAGCACCTATAAATTAGTTTGAAGTGAAAATGTGTAAGAGCAGTACAGTAATCCTTTCTCAGCCTAGAATGAGACATCCTACATTTCTGGGTGGTAGAAACAGTTAAATGCTCAACAACTAGCCAAAAGATTGGCAGCTTGAGCCCACCCAAGACTGCAGGAAGACAGGCCTGGTGATCTGCTTTCAAAAGGTCATAGCCTTGAAAACCCTATGGAGCAATTGTACTCTGCATACATGGGGTCGCCAAGAGAGAGAATTGGCTCAATGGCAACTAACAACAACAACCATATCCGTCATGTGTCCAAAATTGATTGTATTATGAAACGAAAAAAAAAAATTGGAAACCCCCCCACAAATACCCTCGTTTTAGGACTGAATGTTTAAAAGAATTTCAAATAGATGCATGTATTTACTAGTCTCCGTCACGTTATGCTTGCCCAGAGCTCCCACTGCCTTTACATTCTTACTCTACTATCTCAGAATGCCAACTCAATGCCACACCTGGAGCATAGTCTTCCAAACCACAGGGTGGCAGTGTCAGAAGTGTAGTTGCTGAACTAGTGTGTTCAGGTAGAAACAAGCACAATTGCTAATATAGCCGCCCTTGAAAGTGTGTGCTTGGCCAGGATAGGTTGGCACAGAGAGATGGGCCTCACTGTATCCTAGAGAACTTTGTAAACCACATTACCATTCCCACTACAACAGTTTCAAAGCTGTGCCTTAGCTCTACCCCAGTCTAGGAGGTCTGTACCTCCTGAAGCCTGGCTAACACTTAAATTGATTGTTCATTACCATTCATTACAGACATCAACACTCTTTGTTAAAAAGCTCTCTTTATCCAGAGCTATTACTGAGGAAAGTCCCTGAGAAGGAAGCCAGAAACAGAGCAGAGTCCATAAGGCTGGATGGGTTTCTGCTGTGTGGATGAATGCGCCTCTATTTTCTGATATGCTCACTATGACTTCCCTGGTTGTGACTCTGGAGACTTAGTTTGGATACACCCACAAGCTGAAGGCTGTTTCTGAACACAGAGTGTTTTGTTGCTATTCTCCCCACATCTCTCATCCTCTTATGTAAATAAGTCATCAGAAAGCTATTGTCATTCCATTTGACATCTCTGAATCACGTGAACTATGCACTCTTTCACAGGCCAGAAGGTTTCAGCTTGCTGATGGTTCAGAATCCTACTACAACCTTTCATTTCCCAGGAAATTTTACATAGAATCGACTTGACGGCACTGGGTTATCCCTGGCTAGACAAAGTCACTAAAATGAGTCTCGTGGTGTCTAGGAGGAACTTGATCATTCTCCATGTCCCCAGAGCCCGAACAAAACATGAAATGTGGTGACAGCTCTTTGTTTATGAACTTCCTTAGTTTGTAGTTTAAATTTTTTTGTGTGTGGTTTAAAATTTATTGAAACTTCCTTCCATCCCGTGCCCCAAAACTATCAAATAGCAAGGAAGTCAGTGAAAGTATCAACTCCCTTGTTCTGTGTTCCTTTAGTAAACAAAAAGATCTATGAGTTCATTTTTAAGTCACACCTAGGATTTGAAAGATTGGAATATTTGATTAGAAGAATTCAATTTAAAATCAATTCAGTGAACACTGAGTATAAATTTTCCTATCTTTCTTATGCCCTTGACAGGCTCTTTCCCCACCTTCTGTACTCTATTTCACCTTGCTTTCTTTGTTTCCATTGTCTGTCTCTCTCCTCTTTAAGTCTAAAAGAAAACCTAGCAAAGTCAGGAGAAAAAGTCATTCTGAAGGAAGGGAAGAATGTGGCATCCCATGATTGACGACACTGCCAATTTGCTCTGGATTTTCCATTTGGCTGGAGGGGTAAAGGTGATGCCAACCAACTCACCACTAGCAAAATGTGGCTTGCGTTTTAACTCCATTGCATTCAGGAGAAAGCAGGATTGGGGGTGAGGGGAAAAGCCATGGGGTAGTGACAAAAGGGGGTGGGTGGGATGAAAATAAAACATATCATCAATTATGTAAGGAATCTAATTTTTTAAAGGACATCCTATTTCCATTTATTCAAATGATGTTTTAAAGGCTGGTTTCCAGCTGGTTCACTCCTTATTCTCACTTGGTTTAGGAGCTATTTTCATTCCAAAAAAAAGTCCATTTATTCATTGAATAAAGATTCATTGAGCCCCTATTATGTAACTTTTCCCTGGAAGGTAATTCAGTCATTTTATGATAATAACAAGGATGCACTGTGATCATGGAGGTGATGGCACACAAATTCCCTTAAACAAACCAGAGCATCTAGGAAGCTTAAGGGTGTTGACCCTCAGCCATATCAGCAAAAGTTAAAAATAGAAATTATCTAGACTGGATCATCAGATAAGCCTATTGTCTAATAGAAGGAGCCCTGGTGGTACAGCGTTTAAGCACCTGGCTGCTAACTAAAAGGTTGGTAGTTCAAACTCACCAGCTGCTCCATGGGAGAAAGATGTGGCAATCTGTTTCCATAAACATCACAGACTTGGAAATCCTGTGGGCAGTTCTACTCTGTCCAATAGGGTCACTATGAGTCAGAATTGACTCCATAGTGATGGATTTTTATTGTCTAATGGAGTAAATCTCCATGGGAGATGCACAAAGTTCTTGAGAATTTTATACCAGCAGAAACATTTTCAGCTTGGACTGAAAGAGACAGACTATATGAAAAAAAAGGCTGTCAGACTACTAAAACTTTACAGGCAGGAAACAGGATGATAAAACTACTTAGATGCAAGGATATGCTTGCTACCTTTCATGAAAAAGAAAGGATGAGTCAGAGGACAAAGTCTCAGACCCAGCGGGCAGATCAGCAAACCAGGTCTTGAAACCAAATGGATTTTGTCTGACTGAATTTTAAAATTGCTTAAGACTTGTGGTTCCATTTTAAAATTCCATTTTCTCTCATTTTGAACCAGGATGTATATAACTGTTATCCTATGCCTGTTATACCACTGTAATGTGAAAAATAGGTAACTTGTTTGCACAGAAACAGATAGGGAGGAATTGTGCTCCCAAGATGCTTCTATCCAGAGCCTCACTTTATACCTGATTCAGATTATGAGATTCGGGGTTTTTGAATTGATGGGATTATATGAAATTTTAGATTTTGAGTTGATGCTTAACCCATTACAGGGTTAAGATTTTTGGTGACCTTGGGATGGGGTGAATGTACTTTGCATGTGGAATGGTCATAATCTTTAGGGACCAGAGGGCACATAGTTGTTGGCAAAATAATGGCCCCCCAAAGATGTCCAAGCCCTAATGCTCAGAGCCTATGAATATGTTACCTTACATGGAAAAAAGGGTCTTTGCAGATATGATTAAGGTTATGGACCTTGAGTTAGGGAGATTATTCTGGATTATCTGTATATGCCCAATCTAATCACATGAGTGCTCAAAAGAGAGAACCTTTCCAGATTTTAGTGTGAGAGAAATAGGAAGAAGAAGCAGTAGAAATTTGAAGTATGAAAGGGACTTGACTAGCCATTTCTGGCTTTAAAGACAGGGAAAGGGGACCATGAGCCCAGGAAAGACATTGGCATCTACAAGCTGGTAATAGCAAGGAAACATTTTCTTCTACAGTCTCCAGAAAGGAACGCAGCTCTGCTGACCCCTTGATTTTAGGCCAGTGACATCCATGTTAGACTTCTGACCTACGGAACTGTATGATAAAAGAGTTTGTGTTGTTTTAAGATGCTGATTTTGTGGTAATTTCTTACAATGGTGATAGAAAACTAATATACCTTGTCTTAGACTGGGTTCTTTAATGGAGCAAAACCAGTAAAGCATATAAACATATATATAGAGAGAGATTTATATCAAGGAAATGGCTCACACAGTTGTAGAGTCTGGAATGTCCCAAGTCTGTAGATCAAGATAGTGGCTTCTCCTGATTCATGTAGCTGGCAGGGGCTGGCAAACCCAAGATCAGCAGGTCAAACAGCACGGCTCTTCCTCACAGGCTGCAAAGATCAACGAATCCCAAGTTTGGCAGGTAAACCACTAGCTCGAGTCCCAAGAACCTGATGTGAGATGAACAGAAGCCAGTTGCAGGATCCAGAGTAAGCAAAAAGCCAGAATGCCTGCTTATATTTGGATGCAGGCCACATGCTTAAGGGAACTCCCCTTCAACTGATTGGCCACTCACAGCAGATCCCATCATGGGAGTAACCACACATAAACACTGAGAATCATGGCCCAGCCAAGATGACACACAATCTCAACCATTACAGTCCACCCCTTGTCAATTTGGTGCATGTACACATCTCCTTAAGCCATACATAATCGCTGAAAAAAGACAATTACAAAGTCATACTTGCACCTAACATGATTCAACGAACACACATAGAACCAAAAATGCACTAGCCCTATTTACATCTTATATTTTCTAAGTGAAGAAAACAAAAAAATTTGATGCACATGGACAAAGAAGAAATATTCTTAACAATTACAGTACTCATTTCTGTAACTGGTCACTTCGCCATAAGTGTGTTTAGAACTACCTTCTTCCACCCCCCATTCCATATTCTCTTTGCCCTCAGCAAGCACCTCAGCTGGTCCGTGGTTCTTTGCCTGATGGGGTGAGCCAATCCTTCATTCCTGAAGGGTCTGGGCCATTAGTATTCATGTGACAATTGGGTTGCTGTAGTTTTCCATTGATTTAAATCACAGGGCATGGTAATACTAAGAGACGCCCTAAGGGGTCTTCTGCATTCCAGACATACTCTTCTTTACCTCCATTATGTAATATCAATCCAATTGCCTCTTGGTAATCAGGATCGATCACACCAACCCATATGGTAACTCCCTTCTTTGTCTGTTGATCCAGAGGCATAAGGAGCCCAAAGTAGCCAGGTGGCATTCTTAGCTTCCAGTCCAACAGAATCAGTGATGTGTCTCCAGGTGGGAGCATTTCTCCCTTTGAAAATAAGACCTCTAGACCTGCAGAGGATAGGTCGTGAGGACAGAAAGCAAAAATCTTGCGAGTGGGTCACTAAGGGTAATAGTGAGTGGTGCCACACCCATTTCCACCCCTTGATCTTGGACCCATGAATCCTGGCTATGGGAGAAACAGCACGATATACTGGATGTTGCTTTAGAGCATATACAGCCTCCTGAAGAACACTGCCCCAACCCTGCAAAGTACTGCCACCTAGCTGTCACCATAATTGTGTCTTTAGAAGGCCATTCCATCATTCAGATTCTATCAAGCTAGCTGCTTCAGGATGATGGGGAACAAGGTAAGATCAGTGAAATCCATGAGCATGGGCCCACTGCTGCACTTCATTTGCTGTGAAGTGAGTCCCTTGATCAGAGGCAATGGTGTGTGGGATACCATGATGGTGGCTAAAGCCATTCTGTAAGTCCATAGATCGTAGTTTTGGCACAAGCATGGCATGCTGGGAAGGCAAATCCATATCCAGAGTAAGCAACTATTGCAGCAAGGACAAAATGCTGCCCTTTCCACAATGGAAGTGGTCCAGTATAATCAACTTGCCCCCAGGTTGCTGGCTGATCACCTTGAGGGGTTAGTCCATACTGGGGACTCAGTGCTGGTCTCTGCTGCAGGCAGATTGGGTGCTCAGCAGTGGCTGTAACCAAGTCAGCATTGGTGAGTGGAAGTCCATGTTGCTGGGCCCAATGCATAACCTCCATCCCTGCCACCATGGCCACTTTATTCATGAGCCCACTGAACAATGACAGGAGTAGCTGGGGAAAGAGAATGACTGGTTTCCACAGAATGTGCCGCCCTATCCACTTGATTGTTAAAATCATCCTCTGCTGAGGTGACCCTTTGGTTAGCATTCATGAATCATAAATATCTTCACTTCTTTGGCCCATTCAGAGAGGTCTATTCACAAACCTCTTCCCCAAAATCCTTGTCTCTAATTTTCCAATCATGTTCCTTCCAAGTCCCTGACCATGCAGCCAAACCACCGGCCACAGCCCATGAATCAGTATACAATCGCACATCTGGCCATTTCTCCTTCCAAGTGAAGCGAACAACCAGGTGCACTGCTCCCAGTACTGCCCATTGGGAGGATTTCCTTTCACCACTGTCCTTCAGAGAGGTCCCAGAAAGGGGCTGTAATGCTGCCACTATCCACTTTCAAGTGGTGCCTGCATATTGTGCAGAACCATCTGTAAACCAGGCACGAGTTTTCTCTTCTTCAGTCAGCTTGTCATAAGGAACTTCCCATGAGGCCATAGGCGCAGACTGGGAGATGGAAGGTAATATGACAGGACTGGAGACCATGGGTATTTGGGCCACTTCTTCATGCACTTACTTGTGTTTTCACATGAGGCCATAGGCGCAGACTGGGAGATGGAAGGTAATGTGACAGGACTGGAGACCATGGGTATTTGGGCCACTTCTTCATGCACTTACTTGTGTTTTCACATGAGGCCATAGGCGCAGACTGGGAGATGGAAGGTAATGCGACAGGACTGGAGACCATGGGTATTTGGGCCACTTTTTCATGCAACTTACTTGTGTTTTCAGATCCTGCTTGGGCCTGATCTTGTACATACCACTTCCATTTAATGATGGAGTGTTGCTGTGCACATCCAACTTTGACTCTGTGGGTCAGACAACACCTCGTTCATGATGGGCAGCTCAGGCTGTATAGTGACTCTGTGTCCCCAGGTTAAGTGTTCAGTCCCTACTAAGGCCCAGTAACAAGCCAAAAGCTGTTTCTCAAAAGGAGAGTACTTATCTGCAGAGGATAGCAGGGCTTTGCTCCAAAACCATAAGGGCCTGTGCTGTGATTCACAAATAGGGGCCTGCCAAAGACTCCAAACGGCATCTCTATCTGCCATGGACACTTCAAGCACCATTGGATCAGCTGGATCATATAGTCCAAGTGGCACAGTGGCTTGCACAGCAGCCTGAACCTGTTGGAGAGTCTTCTCGTTCTGGGCACCACTCAAAACTAGCAGCTCTTTGAGTCACTTGATAAAAAGGCCAGAGTAGCACACCCAAGTGAGGAATATGTTGCCTCCAAAATCCAAAGAGGCCTACTAAGCATTGAGCTTCCTTTTTAGTTGTGGAAGCAGCCAGATGCAATAATTTATCCTTCACTTTAGAAGGAATATCTCAACATGCCCCACACCACTGGACTCCTAGAAATTTCATTTAGATGGAAGGTGCCTGAATTTTCGTGGGATTGATTTCCCACCCTCTAGCATGCAAATGTTTTACCAATAAGTCCAGAGTCATTGATACTTCTTCCTTACTAAGTCCAGTCAGTATAGTGTCATCAATGCAATGGACCAGTGTGACATCCTGCGGAAGGGAAAGGTGATCAAGTCCTCTGCAGAATAAATTATGACATAGGTCTGGAGAGTTGATGTAGCTCTGAGGTAGGCAAGTGAAGGTATACTGCTGGCCTTCCAGCTGAAGGCAAATTGCTTCTGGTGGTCCTTTGAAACAGATACGGAGAAAAAGGCATTAGCTGGATCAATAGCTGCATACCAGATACGAGGAGATGTATTAATTTGCTTAAGCAATGAAACTACACCTGGAACAGCAGCTGCAATCAGAGTCACCACCTTGTTAAGTTTTTGATAATTTACTGTAATTCTCTAAGATCCGTCTGTTTTTTTGCACAGGCCAAATAGGTGAGTTGAACGGGGATGTGGTGGGAATCACTACCCCTGCATCCTTCAAGTCCTTGATGGTGGCAGTAATCTCTGCAATCCCTCCAGGAATGCAGTATTGCTTTTGGTTTACTATTTTCCTAGGTAGGGGCAGTTCTAATGGCTTCTACTTGGCTTTTTCTGCCATAATAGCCCTTACTCCATTTGTCAAGTATCCAAAGTGGGGGTTCTGCCAGTTGCTGAGTATATCTATTCCAATTATGCATTCTGGAACTGGGGAAATCATTAAGGATGGGTTTGGGGGCCCACTGGCACTACTGGGAGGTGGACATGCACCAAGACTCCATTAGTAACCTAACCTCTATATGTCCCCACTCTTACTAGCGGGCCACAGTTTTGGGTCTCCTGGGATTAGTGTCAGTTCAGAGCTAGTATCCAGTAATCCCTGAAAAGTCTGATTATTCCTTTTCCCCAGTGAACAGTCACTCTTGTAAAAGGCCGTAGATCCCTTTGGGGAAGGCTGGGAGAGAATTTAACAGTACAAAATTTTGGCAGTGTATTGGAGTCTATGTCCAAGGAGACCTGGCCTCCCCTTCATTCAGAGGGTTGTGGGTCTTCAAATTCACTCAAGTCTGGGAATTGATTGAGGGACTGTGGCTCTCTATTCTGGAGATTCTAGTTAGACTACTGTTCACCTGACCTAGAATTCATCCATTTGTACAGATCATGTAAATATTTAGTAGATTTCCAATCTATTTCACTCCTAGGGACACCACAACTAAATAGCCAATGCCGTAAGTCCATACAAGTCAGACTATTCTGATTACTGCTTTGACTGTGCTGTCCATTACTATAACCATGCCATCTTGTATTTGTCAATTGAGTGCAGCCACTTGGCCCCTACTATCATGTGGTCCAATCAACCTCACTGTAGTCAGGTGTCTTAATTCATTTACGGCAATTCCCACTGTCAAATCTGATCCACATAAAATAGCAATCATAGCAGTCTTCAAGGATGCTGGAATTCCCTTCACAAATTTGTTCCTCACAGTTCTGGTAAAGTGTGTGCTCTGGGCATTCCATGTGTGGGTCTGTGGGTCTAACCTGATAAATCCGCTCTACAATGTCAATTTCCCTAAGCCTTTAGATACCTTCTTCTACAGTATACCAATGCATACTGGTATACTGTAGAAGAAGTACTTCAACTTGATTTAGTGTAGGCCCCTGCATAATCTACGCTTCAGCAACCCCGCCAAACAGACTATTAGATCCTTTCCTAACTTCTCGAGATGAAACACTGAATGAAAAATCTGTGCTTAGTGGACCCATATCAATAAACTCAGACTGACCCACCTTTATGTTCCTTGCACCATTATCCCACGCCCTTAAATAGCCACATATTCCCCAGATTTCTGTTTGTACATATTAGAAAAGTCAAGTAGTTCTTTTGGAGTGTAGCGTACCTCCTCCTGGGTCACAATTTGTACTTCACCTTTTGGGGCTCTCTGGGTCTTAAGTCTAGTTTTAGGCCTAGAAGCTAGAATCAATAGTGTGGAATTGTTTTGAGAACATTGACCATTGTCTTGTAAAACATCTGTCTCAGGCGATGCCCAGGCAATGACTTGGGCAAGAGCTCTTTAGAGGTAGCTGGGCTAGGGCTAATCTCATTAAACGGGAGTGGAGGGGCTAATGGGTTTTCTGGGCAGGGTGGGTAGCAGACAAAAATGAAGTAATCTCTCCAGATGGAAGTGGTTCTGTTGGCAGGAATGATTCAATGGAATTTAGGGGCTCAGTGTCTCCAGCTTCCTGATTATCTGTCCATATGTGCCCATTCCAAGTTTCAGGATTTCATTTCTTCCTAATCAATGCTCTCACTTTAACTTCAGACACCTCTTAAAGTTGGCAGTTGAGCTGGCATTGTAATTCAGCCACTCTTCCAATAAGAGTCTGGGTTTGGTTTTTGGCAATATCAGCTCTGTTACTACAAGAAATAAGGCTTCCTTTCAAAGCACAAGTGGAAGCTTTGAGGTCGTTTATATGGCACTTGAGCTTTGCTCTTTCTTTCACCACTTTGTCTACCGACAATAGGACCAACTAACCTATCAATTGCTTATACTTATCATGAAAAATTGTAGAAAAGCATCATATATGCAATCACCCAGAGCCTCGTCTTCCACCAAAAACTGATCTATTGGTGGTGATATTTTTCATATTTGAATTGCCACCTCATGCCATGGATTAGCAGCGCCCTCTTTACTGCTGGAAGCAGAGTCATCAACATCTTTAAAACTAACCAGACTTGAGAACCAATTTAGAAAACTCATCTTTAAATTTTGTTTCTCTAGAACCACTCTCGGTACCAAATGTCTTAGGCTGGGTTCTCTAGAGAAGCAACATCAGTAAAGTGTATAAATACATAGAGAGAAAAACTTATATCAACTAAACAGCTCACATGATTGTAGAGGCTGGAACTCCCAATTCCATGGATCAGGAAAGAAGCTTCTCCCAATTCACAGAGCCACAGAAGCTGGTGAACCCAAGATAAGTAGGTCAGACAGCAGGGCTCCCGCTCACAGGCTGTGAAGGCCAAGGAATCCCAAGGTCGGCAGGCAAGACTGCAAGGTTTCTTCTGATTCGAGCAGCTGCAGGGGCTGGCAAACCCAAGATCAGTAGGTTGGGGAGCAGGACTCTTTCTTGCAGGTTATGAAGATCAAAAAATCCCAGGATTGACAGGTAAGCTGCTAGCTAAAGCCTCAAGAACAGGAGGTTAAACAAGGGGCAGCTGCTGGATCCAAAACAAGCCAAAAACCTTGGCAAGGTGAACAGGAGGAAGTAGGCAGCAGAAGGTGGAGAGATGAAGGCTGAGGGGGCTGTGAGCTGCCACAGGCAATGCCCCTGCCAGCATCACTCAGTAGATTTCATCACGGGCGTCGTCACATATCAAATTTCAACAGGGAAGTGATCACAACATTATACAACCGCCAAAACACTGAGAATCATGGCCCAGCCAAGTTGACACACAATCTTGACCATCACAGCTACTGTCTCAGGCTGGGTTCTCTAGAGAAGCAAAACCAGAAAAGCATACAAATATATATACAGAGTGAGATTTATATAAAGGAAATAGCTCACACGATTGTAGAGGATGGACTGTCCCAAGTCAGTGGGTCAGGATAGAGGCTTCTCCTGATTCACATATCAGCAGGGGCTCATGAACCCAAGATTGGCAGGTTAGAGAGCAGAACTCTTGCTCACAGGCTGTAATTCCAAGATCAGCAGGAAAGACCGCAGGTAAGCTGCTAGCTCAAGTCCCAAGAACCAGAGGTCAGACCGACAGGAGCCAGATCCAGGATCAAGCAAGACTGAAGAGCCCCTAAGCCTTGCCAGGATGTCTGCTTATATTCAATGCAGACCACACGCCCAAGGAAACTCCCTTTCAAATGATTGGCTACTAACAGCAGATCCTATCACGGGGGTGATCACATATAGAATCTCAACAGGGAAGTGATCGCAACATTATATGGCTGCCAAAACACTGAGAATCGTGGCTCAGCCAAGTTGACACCAATCTCAACCATCACTGCTACTCTCCGGAATTTTTATTTCAACCTATAGGAAATGGGAAACTTTATAGATTTTCTTGTAAAATATATCACATATGACTAAAAAAAATCATGAGTGATGAAATCTGGAGAACATCAACATTTAACATTTAAGGACTAAGCAAAGGAAGTTCTTTGGTTTCCTAAAAGGATGTGTTGCAGAGTTTTCTCTAAAAGCAAACTTTTATTAAATAAATAGATTTCTCTGGTTGACAAAAATGTTATTTGCACCTAACTTCTTGAGACTATGTGTACTACGTAAAGCCAGACTTGTATGTTCCCTTCCACTTCTGAAACTCTGTTTAATGTTGGCTCCAAACAGTTGTCTCCATGCCCCCATTTTACGTTACTAGTAGTTGACATGTGTCTAAATAGTTTTCCAAAATCATCACAAATATTCCTGGTCTAGAATGTGAACTTCTGCTGTATAATTTTGCTGCATTTAAACAGAAATTAAGGAATCAGAGAATTTCCAACAGCATCCACCCTTTGGATGCTAAACCAATTTTCCATGCCCTTTTCTGTGTGTCATGGGATCACATCTCTCACATCTTGATCTTGATTGTACTATCATATCAGAGAAAAAAAGTCTAGGTTCAAGTAAATTGTGGAATACATTGGTAAGGTTTAATTTGCTATAAAAGCAGAAAATGTAGTTTATAGCAAAGAATCAAGTAGTTACTTTGTTAGTCTCCACTCCAAAGTACTTTTCGCATACCCCTTCTCTAAATTCAGACCAAGGTTCACAACCTGGCTCCAAAATGTATGTCAGTTATGGAATCTCAAGTGAGCTATGTAACCTCTCCATGTCTCAGTTTCATCATATTCTTAGTGGAATGATGATACCTACATTGTACGGTTGTTGTAAGGGTTAAAAGTAAGACAAAATGCTTAGCACACTGCCTGGCACATGGTAGGTATGATATCATAGTTGTTATTATGTGCTTTTAAAAATCTGTCTTCTTCCACGTATTTTCATAAAAAAATCCAGCAAGCAGAAAATGTAATTAGGAAACCAACTATAGGCTTTTGAAATTGTTCTCTCTTTTATTAAAATATTCTGAGGAATTTCAAAGTTTTAATTCTCTAGCTAACTCAAATCAGACCTTACGATTTACATTTTATTAAGAATCATTTCAAGCTGTACTCCTGAAAAGGAAAGAAATACTGAAAATTTATGAGAAATATGAGTACATTTTTAAAATTACCAAATCAAATCAATATGAAATATTTTAACCACACTGCTTGTTATATTCATGGCCCCTTCTAAGGAAATTTGCCCCTTTCCATTTAGGTGGCCCTTGATAGGCATGTTTTGTAATCTACTACTGAACGACTCATCCTCAATCCAAGTTGACTGGGCCAGAGCTAGGCACTGGACAGAAGGTAGCCAATTTATAGGCTCATCAATGGTCTACGGCATGATCTGACATGAAAAGATTAACTGGTTCAATCGGATTACCCCTTTGGAAGATAATAGCAATGGTTCCTGAAGCAAAGATGATACCTACAGAGATGTGAAGTTGAGTAGAAGCATAAATGTCAATGCAAACAAGTTATGTCCAGCAGAAGACAGAATAGAAGGGGAGGGAATGAATGTGGATGGAGTATTGTAGGTCATAGGAACAGGTAATGTTGAGGCCCTGGGTAGAAGTCCAGGAGTTGCTGCTGCTGTTGCTCTTAAAAAATCAGTTGTCATAGATACAGAAGGTATGTGGTATTTTAAGCTCTTCATATCTTATCCTATGTCTAGAGAACATCTACATGCCTAGTACTTTGTACTATTTCTATTACAGAATAGAAGAAGCCTTCCTTACAATGTTCCAAATACAAAAGGGAAAATTATAATTGGATGTTATCACTGTCAATCATTTTGGTATAAAAGAGGGAGGGAGGTCACCTCTCACGCAGAGAAGCAGCGACTAGGTTGGGTTCACAGGGTTTGACTACGGACAGGCCCCTTTTTCCATCTCTCCTGAAAAGAGATACAGGGTGTAGTCTCCAGTTCTGTTGAGACTTTTGAAACAAAAAATTAATGAGACCTTACCAGCATAGGGCTTAAAAAACAATGGGAATAATACCTGATTATTACTTATTACTATACTCTAGAAATAAAAAGTAATTGGTTGAGAACTCCCTCTGATTTTCTTCTAGAATTCGGAGATTTTTATGAAAAATGATCTATTGATTATTTTGATGTCTGGATCAGAGAACAGAGTCTACTCAACTTTTTGGCTAGGAATGCCCCTGGAACAGATAATTCCTGTGTTTTCTGAGGCCTGATTATTAGATTCTCCCTGTGTTTCCACGCACACATGTCCTTTTAATAAATGCCCCCAGTATCTGAGGACACTGGAGTTGCTTTGCCAGGTAAGCCGAAGGGCCTGCCTGGAACTGGATTTACCCAATAATTCATTTAGTCCAGGATGTTGCCTCTGGAAGTAGAGCCCAGAAAGGATATTTTGTGACATAATTTTTGAGCTCCCATCATCAACTCCTCCTCATCTATTAGAGATATATGCCAAATAAATCAATCTTTCCATCCATGACTTAACATGCTAATCATTACAGTATGTTTACTTCAATACTGTATCTGTTAGGATTGTGTCTGGTTACAAATAAAGAAAATCCTATTCCAGTCACTTACAGTATAAAAACATAATTCTATCAATATAAGAAATCTAGAGGTAATCAAAAATACCATTGCCTTGGTGATGGTCTTTGCCTTCCCCCATGGATGCAGCTATTCCGTTACTACCATGTTGCTGTTGTTAGTTGCCATTGAGTTGTTTTCAACTCACAGAGACCCTATGTACGACAGAACAAAACACTGCCCAGTCCTGTGCCAGTCTCACAACCATTGTTATTCTTGAGCCCATTGTTACAGCCACTGTGTCAATCCATCCTGTTGCGGGTCTTCATCTTTTTCAATGACCCTGTACTTTACCAAGCATGATATCCTTCTCCAGGTACCGATCCCTCCTGACAACATATCCAAAGTATGTAAGATGCAGTTTCACCATCCTTGCTTCTAAGGAGCATTCTGGCTGTACTTCTTCCCAGAAAGATTTGTTTGTTCTTTTGGCAGTCCAAGGTATATTCAATATTCTTTGCCAACACCACAACTCAAAGGCGTCAATTCTTCTTCAGTCTTCCTTATTCATTGTCCAGCTTTCACATGCATATGAGGCAATTGAAAATACCATGGCTTTTTTGGGCCAGGCACACCTTAGTCTTCAAGGTGACATCTTTGCTTTCCAGCACTTTAAAGAGGTCCTTTGCAGCAGATTTGCCCAATGCAATGCGTCTTTTGATTTCTTGACTGCTGCTTCCATGGGTGTTGATTGTGGATCCAAGTAAAATGAAATCCTTGACAACTTCAATCTTTTCTTTGTTTAGCAGGATGACACTTATTGGTCCAGTTGTGAGGATTTTTGTTTTGTTTATGTTGAGGTGTAATCCATACTGAGGGCCGTGGTCTTTAATCTTCACCTGTAAACGCTTCAAGTCCTCTTCACTTTCAGCAAGCAAGGTTGTGTCATCTGCATAATGCAGGTTGTTAATGCCCCATTCTTCTTCATTTAGTCCAGCTTCTCAGATTATTTGCTCAGCAAACAGATTGAATAGGTATGGTGAAATATACAACCCTGATGCACATCTTTCCTGACTTTAAACCATGCAGTACCCCCTTGTCCTGTCTGAACAACTGCCTCTTGATCTATGTACAGGTTCCTCATGAGCATAATTAAATGTTCTGAAATTCCCATTCTTTGCAATGTTATCCACAATTTGTTATGACCCACACAGTCGAATGCCTTTGCAGTCAATAAAACACAGGTAAACATCCTTCTGGTATTCTCTACTTTCAGCCAGGATCCATCTGACATCAGCAATGATATCCCTGGTTCCACATTCTCTTCTGAATCCAGCCTGAATTTCTGCCAATATACTGCTGCAGCCACTTTTGAATGATCTTCAGCAAAATTTTGCTTGCGTGTGATATTAATGATATTGTTCAGTAGTTTCTGCATTTGGTGGGATCACCTTTCCTGGGAATAGGCATAAATACGGATCTCTTCCAGTTGATTGGCCAGGTAGCTTGCACAGAAGAGTGAGCATTTCCAAAGCTGCATCTATTTGCTGAAAATCTCAGTTGATATTCTGTCAATTCCTGGAGCCCTGTTTTTTGCCAATGTCTTCAGTGAAGTTTGGACTTCTTCCTTCAGTGCCGTCAGTTCCTGATCCTATGCTACCTCTTGAAATGGTTGGATGTAAACCAATTCTTTTTGGTATGATGACTCTGTATTCCTTCCATCTTCTTTTGATGCTACCTGCATCATTTAGCATCTTCCCCATAGAATCCTTCACTATTGCAACTCAAGGCTTAAATTTTTTCTTTGGTTCTTTCAGCTTGAGAAATGCCAAGCGTGTTCTTCCTCTTTGGTTTTCTATCTCCAGCCTTTGCACATGTCATTATAATACTTTGTTTTCTCGAGCTGCCCTTTGAAATCTTCTATTCAGTTCTTTTACTTCATTATTTCTTCCTTTTGCTTTAGCTGCTCAACATTCAAAAGTAAGTTTCAGAGTCTCTTCTGACACCCATTTTGGTCTTTTCTTTCTTTCCTGTCTTCTTAATTACCTCTTGCTGTCATGGATTGAATGATGACCCCCAAAAAACACGTGTATTAACTTGGTTAGGCCATGATTCCCAGTATTCTGTGGTTGTCCTCCATTTTGTGATTTCAATTTTATGTTAAAGATTAGGGTGGGATTGTAACACCCTTACCAGGTCACGTCCCTGATCCAACGTAAAGGGAGTTTCACTGAGGTGCGGCCTGCACCACCTTTTATCTCTCAAGAGATAAAACGAAAGGGAAGCAAGCAGAGAGTTGGGAACCTCATACCACCAAGAAACCAGCACTGGGAGCAGAGCACATCCTTTGGACCTGAGCTTCCTGCGCTGAGATGCTCCCAGACCAAGGGAAGATTGATGATAAGGACCTCCCTCCAGAGTCGACAGAGAGAGATAAGCCTTCCCCTGGAGCTGGTGCCATGAATTCAGTCTTCTAGCCTACTGGACTGTGAGAGAATAAACTTCTCTTTGTTAAAACCATCCATTTGTGGTAATTCTGTTACAGCAGCACTAGATGACTAAGACAGTGTCCTTGATGTCATTCCACAACTCGTCTGGTCTTTGATCATTAGTGTTCAATGCATCAAATCTATTCTTGAGATGGTCTCTAAATTCAGGTGGGATATACTCAAGGTTGTACTTTGGCTCTCGTGGACTTGTTCCAATTTTCTTCAGTTTCAACTTGAACTTGCATATGAGCAATTGATGGTCTGTTCCACAGTTGGTCCCTGGCCTCATTCTGACTGATGATATTGAGCTTTTCCATCGTCTCTTTCCACAGATGTAGTCGATTTGATTCCTGTGTATCCTAAATGTATGTATCTTCAAATATTGATTTCATGATGTCTTGGGATATTTCATGTATATTTTCCATAAGGTCATCATATTTAATGAGGTCCTGGTATTTAATAAGATAAAAAACTAAGCATTATTTAAATGATGATATTCTACTGCAAAAAAAATTTTTTTTTTTTTTTTCATACTGAGCAAGTGGGCCAGGCCTCTAACCCTCAGTCTAAGAATCTAGTGTAGCTCTTCACCTGTGTAGGCTTTTTTTGGATGGATATCCCAACTCCTAGGTGGCTTTTCAGAAACTTCCTCCATGGAATAGGCATTAAGGGCATCCTCTTTCCTCTTTCTCTCCTCCTTTACCCTTTCTGTGCATTCATGCCCAGAGGCACTATCTACAAATCTACTCCATTAACAGACAAATGTGACAAATAACATAAGCTAACTTAAAAGGGTTTCCTTCTGTCTAGAAAAATAATTAGGTAACCCTAATTACGGTGGGAAAGCAGAGAGGAGATATATTCAGTCAAGTTCTCATTTGCTTTCAGTGTCTGTGACAACTTCTCAATGCTTTACTTTTGCTCAGTCACCATTCTTTCTTCCTAGACATCTTCCTTTAACTTCTTTTTAGTTTTGTAAGCTGGGTTTTATTTGTTTACACCATCATGTTGCTAGTTTTCTAATTCTTCAAATACAAGAGCCTAATTAAATATGATGACCATATGGAAAATATACATAAAATAGGCTGAAATATCTCAAGACATCATGAAATCAATATCTGAAAATGCATACATTCAGGATCTGCTCTGGAACTCTCATGTCAATGCATGTTCCAATTTTAGGCTACAAATCTTGACCCTTTTTGCAAGGATCCAGTTCTAAAATGCAAGTTAAACAATTAACAGTGAAATAAAGTCAGTATATTAAAAATTAATTTTTTAGTGAGTCATGATTAAGCTAATGTAATACAGGCAAGCAATGGATAGTGTGTTTTTAAATAATTTTAGCTAGAACAGTGTTCCTGCGTTCCTGTGCTACTTAGCAATATGCTTCTCTTAGGAGTCTCTGTTGAAAACCTTATTTGGAAACTTCTTATCACTCAAAATTGTCCCAATTGTTAAAATAATTAAACTCTACTTGACATAGTGTTTTACAGAGGAAAGAGGCTAACTGAAGAGGAAAATGTGGTTTTAATTTTTGTTGACTGAAATGTCATATGTTTCATGTATAAAATGGTTCACTGGGCACTGCACAGATAAAGCAATCCAAGGTTTATCTTATTTTAATGTTGCACAATCTTTGTATGTTTTCAAGAGGAAATGCCGTGGAATGATTCAAGTTATATAAATATTAACTTTTTCATATACATTGCCGATCTTAAAATGAGCCACGAAGTAAGTAGTCTTTCACAAAATACATATATGCAGCATTTCAATGACTATATGTACTTCTTTTTAGCAAGAAGCTTAAGTTTTATTAGTTGTATTTACTATCTCCTCAACAAGCAGTCTGCTTCCAGCTGCACACACACACGCTTCTACACATCCCTCTCCATATTCCTTCTCAGCCAAGGGAATATAGCAATAATCGTCAGAGTTTTCATTTAGGAATTCATTCATGCCAGGATGCAGTCCCCATCTGGCCCATATTTGATTTATAATGTGCTGGATTGAAACTAGGTCAGATGGCACTAATAAGGGCAATTGTTGGCTGAAAACCTAACTGAAAATTGAATTCTGAGTTTTTCTCCAATCCCTTATTGTTACTTATCTGCAAACATCACTATCACCTCTCCTTTGTTTTTTTGCTCATTTCACAGTAATTTTACTAAAATAATCTTTTGAACATATCTTTTGACTTGAGAGAAGCCACACTGGTGGTAAGTCCAGGCTGAGGAGAAAATATTTCCCTTTGCCCCAGTTCTCCAACCAGGTTCTTGATTTTATTGTGAGTTTGTAAGAGGGGTCAGGCAGTAGAGAGCAAAAGAAGAGGTAAAAAGGTCCTAGCAGATACAATAGAAAAAACACTTAACATTGTTCAGACCCTGTATGATTGTCTATAAATGATTTGGTAGAAAAGTAAACATCATATCTTACTCTAGTCATTTTCTTATACTTCTGTTGTTTCTCATCTCCTCCTTATCCTTCTGCTTTTTGCATCTCCTTTCCCACATTTTCTCACTCCTGTCTCCATTGTTTGATACTGGATAGCCTCTTATGATTTTACATTAATTCAGATAGAATCAGTTTCACACCAAGTGTTACTGTGGCAAGCTATTCCTTTTGTATGTTTCGCCTGCAATCACAAGTTTACTGCCCAGGCAGGTGAATGGAGATGCCTCATGGTCCACAGGCTGAGTTTTGGCAACGTGTACAGCAGTAATCACTTCCATCCTTGTTCCTGCTAATTCATTTTTTTTTTTTTTTTCAGAGCAGTCACATTGCGCTTCTTAAATTAAGAATCAAATCTGGAACTTTCCCTAACTAAATGCTCCATGGTCATCACACTATTCTTAAAATAAAATCCAAACTCTTGACCATGAAGACCCTTTGTAACCTGATACCGCCCTTAAGGCTCTGATTTAATCTCACTTTTCCCTCTCCTGTCTGTGCTATGCTTCTTCCATGCTCACCTTTCAGTTCTTCAAACAAGCCAAGCTCATTTCCACTCCAGGTCGGGTCGGGTTAGAAGTACGGTTGTAAAGGGCTTTGCACGTGCTTCTCTCACTGCCTAAAATCTTCCTCAGTTCTTTGCCTGGCTTTCTTATTTTCATTCTTCATCATCTCCTCAGAGAGGCCTTCCCTGACTATTCCTTCTAGTTTCTCTCTCAAGCGCACACATATACACACACGCATGCATACATATTCCGCTGCCACACCACCATCACAGTTATGTCCTGTAACATTGCTCTGTTTACCACCTCTGTTTTTTTGTCTCATTTGTTTACACGCATGTAGAATCTATCGCCTTCATTCAGATGTAAACACCAAGACTTAGGAATTTTTTTGCCCTCCACCTAGTTATATTCCCACTAGCCCAGCAGCAGGCATTTTGTAGGTGCTTAAAAATACATTGAATGTTGATTGAGCTTAGATCAACTTGATTTTATATACCCACTACCCACTGCCATCGAGTATACAGATATATATATATAGTAAACAAAAATGGAGCTTATTGTTTAAACAGAGGAATACAAACATAAAAGGACTTTTGGAAAAGAAGGGTTAGCAGCCAGTCTTTTACTGTATTTTTTCAAATCTTAGGGATAACTGAGTATTTGACCTTTGTTCAATCCCCCTTACAATACTAATTCACAGAATTAGAATTATAATTGTTTTGTAACTTTGGAAGTACAGCTATACTGCGGATCCAAGATAATTGAGAATCTAGTCAAGGACTATGTATTGGACCAAGCACTGTATCTCACTGCGAGGAATGTTTATCAAGTAATAAATAACCAGCACTGATGGGATGCAGCTTCCCCCAGAATGGAGTGAGATGGGCACACTGGAGGTGGCAGTATGACTAGCTAGTCACATGGACTGGGGGTGCTGCATTACTAACTACATGGGAAGCTGAAGGAGAACCAGAGTGTTTGGCTTTCCTGAGCTGACCTCATTCATACATTATCTCTGGACCACATGTGTTCCAAGTGAAGATGGCTTTTAAGGTTTAATTTTCCTTGGAAGTTATATCACTTCTGAAGAAAGCCCCAAAGTACCCAGCACTAAGAGGAAGAACAATTTTAAGGCCTTTGGTCTTTAAATAACAGTGTAAGATTTTGGCAGGTATTTAATCAGAATGCCTTGACCATCAGAGGAGGAGGTTGACAAACTGTGGCTCATGGGAAGAATTTGCCTGTCTGGGCATCTCTTTTTGTAAATAAAGTTCTATTGGGACACGGCTATGCTTATTCATTCACGTACTATATTTGACTGCTTTTTCCTTACAACAGCAGAGTATATGGCCCACAAAGCCTAAACTATTTATGATTTGGCCATTTATAGGGAAAGTCAGCCAACTCCTGCATTAGACTATACAAATGAGACTCCCTTTTAACAGTGGAACATCCTATTATCAATCAGTATGAATTTATAAAACAACATTTGGTGCTACCAGAATTCTACCAAGTTTTGCTAGCACAGAGCTCCATTGAATTCCTCTTGAAGTATTCTCTCAAACACCTGCTTGGCTGAATTGCACTCTAGAAATTCCATTTGTAGCATGTCATCACTTTTAACCTATTAACAACTTGCCTCATTCACATTCTCCCTCTCTGATGCTCCCAACATACTGTCTTTCTATTGCCATCCTTTGTGCTGGGATACTCTCTGGCTGCTGCTCCTTAGCATGGATGTTCTAGAATTATACACATTCTTTATAATTTACAATTTATTTATAGAATTGTATATACTCTTGAAAATGTATCATTTACCAGAGGGTCTGGGTAAATCATTTAAAATAACATTACACATTCCTTTTAAATAATGCAGAGAACAAAGTCATACTAAAGCCCAGTTTGCAAACAAAATTTTCTTAGAAATAATACATAAAGTGAAAATTCTAAAATAAACAAAAATACAATTCCCAGAAATAATAATTTACTTTTTCTAGTACATAAAGAAACGACTATTTTATGGAAGTGATAGCAAGGTTTGGAAAGACTGAGGATGTAATTTTACTTGGTAAACATTTGCATTTTAATATTTTTTTCAGGATATTTAATCTGACACCTATTTTACCTGGTATGGATTATTTCTCTGTAACTGTAAAAAAGACATTTTTTAAAAGACAACAAGGTAGAAATTATAATGTTTCCTTGCAGAAATTATATCCTCCTCTCCTCTCTGGAATACAGTTGGCACTCAGTAAATTATTGAATGAATAAAAATTAAGTTCAAACCATATTCTGTATAAATGACTTTGAAAAATACATCTCTTTAACAGACATTATCCTTCTTAAATAAGTTTGTGACTATATAGTTTTGTTTTTAGCTTATTAAAGAAATAAGCTAAAGACAAAATCAAAATCATATTATGCCTAGGCAAAGATTTAGGCAACATGCGAGAAAGAATGCCCAGCCTGAGTCAAACTCTTGTGCATGGTTCCACTGGCAAGCATTCATGGAAGGGCTCAACTTCCTTATTTGTTTTGAATACTTGCTTCATACCTAGAAGCCAAGATCAGTTGCCTTATTAAAATTAATGATGTCAATGAGGATAGATGAATAGACCATGTAACAGAAGACAGAGTCCAGAAATATATGGTAAATTCACATATATAATCAATTTTTTTTTTGAAAAAGATGCCAAGAAAATTCAATGGAAAGAGGAAAATCTTTTTAAAAACAAATGGTTGTGGAACGATTGGATACATGTATGGAATAAAATTAATGTCAACTCCCTACTTTCACCACACACAAAAGTTAATTCAAGATGGATCGCTGAGATAAATATAAAAGCTAAAACTGTAAAGCTTCTAGAAGAAAGTATGAGAGAATATCTTATGACTAAGGTTTCTTAGATAAAACATAAAAAGCACTAAACGTAAAAGAGAAAGTTAATAAACTAGACTTCATCTAAATTAGGAACTTCTGCTGATTATTAAGAAAATGAAAAGGCAAGCCACAGATTGGGAGAAAATACATGCAATATGTATACATACAAAAAGGACTTGTATACAGAGTATATAAAGAACTCTTATAATCAATGATGAGACAAGCGATCCAGTTTTTAAAAAGTCACAACAGAAGATGCATAAATGGCAAATGGACCTATGAAAAAATGCTCAGTATAATTTGCTGTCTGTCATCAGGAAAGTGCAAATTAAAACTTCAATATCACGACACAAACACTTGAATGGCTAAAAGTAAAAAGACTGTCAATATCACATGTTACTATAGATGTGGAGCAATGAGAACTCTCTTACATGCCTTGTGGGAATGTGAAATGTTACAACCACTTTGGAGAAATGTTTAGCAGTTTCTTATAAAGTTAAATCTATACCTACTCTATAACATAGGAATTCTACTCTTAAATATTTACCCCAGAGAAATGAAAATATATGTCCACAAAAAGACTTACAGAGAAATGTTTATAGAAGCTTTACCTATAATAGTGAGAAACTAGAAACAATATAAATATCCATCAATAGGTAAATGGAAGAATGAATTATTGCATACTCATACAATAGAATATTCTACTAAAACACACAACATGGATCTATTTCAAAACTATTATATTGAATAAAAGAAGTCAGATACAAAACAGTATATACTGAATTATACCATTTACATGAAACTGCAGAGCAGGAAAGACTAATCTGCAGTGATAGCAAGTAGACCAGTGATTGCTTGGTGGGTGGACGGGTTGGTGAAAGATTGGCTACAAAGGTATCAGGACAGGAGGAACATAGAATAATGGACATATTCTTACACTAATTTCATTAGTGGTTACATGGATATAACTATTTGCCAAAACTTGCTAAACTGTGGACTTAAAATGGATGCATTTTATTGTATGTAAATTGTGTATTAGAAGGAGTCCCCGGGTGGTGCAAACAGTTAACGTGCGGCTACTAACAGAATGGTTAGAGGTTTGGAGTTTTGAGTCCACCCAGAGGTGCCTCATAAGAAAGGCCTGGTGATGTACTCAGCCACTGAAAACCCTACAGAGCACAGTTCTACTCTGACACATGTGGGGTCACCATGCCTGCCTCTTCGTAGACTCAAACCTCCAAGCTTTCAGTTAGCAGCTGAAGACATTAACCTTTTGCACCACCCAGGTACTAAAGAAAGAAAAAGAAAAAAAAGCTAAAAACGAGCAGAAAATTGGAACAGACACTCACCAAAAAAAGAGACACAAATTGCCAAGAAGACTATGTAAAAGTACTCAACTTCATTAGTCATCAGGGAAATGGAAATTATAACCAGAGTGAGATACTATTTCATGCTCATTACAGAGTTAAACATACATCTACCCTATAACCTATCAATTTCAGTCCCAGGTCTGAAATCCAGAGAAACAAAAATATTTCCCACAAAAGACTTGTGGAAGAATGCTTATAGTAATTTTAGTTCTAGTAGGCCCAAACTGGGAACAGACCAAAACCAGGTGCCGTTGATTCGATTCCAATTCAAAAGAAGAATCAATAAACAAATGAGAAATAATCATATGATGCAATATTACCTATAAAAAGAATCGAACTACTCATACATGTAGCAATATGTTAAGAATCTCAAAAACATTATGCTCAACCAAAGAAACCATATATGGAAATGCATATATATATACGGAAACCCTGGTGGCGTAGTGGTTAAGAGCTACAGCTGCTACCCAAAAGGTCGGCGGTTCAAATCCACCAGGCGCTCCTTGGAAACCTTATGGGGCAGTTCTACCCTGTCCTATAGGGTCACTATGAGTCGGAATTGACTTGATGGCAACAGGTTTGGTTTTTTTGGAGGGTATATATATATATACATGAATTTCATGGATGGCCAAGTTATTCTTTGGTGATAGAAATAAGAATAGTAGTTGGTTATGAAGGGAATGTTGACTAGAAGGGATATGGGGAAACTTTTTGGGGTGATGGAAATGTTCTGTGTCTTGATTGAGGTGATAGTTACAAGGGTGTATAAATTTATCAAACTCATTGATTAAGAACTTGAATTTAAGAACTTAAACTGTGTTATATTTCACACTATGTAAATTTTGTCTGAATTAATAAAAAAAAAAATTGCCAGCCCAATTAACTACAGCCTTTATCACCCCTTTTCTTTCATGGATAATCTGGCTAAACATAAACCCTTTACCACTGAGTCTAATCTCACTCATAGGGACCCTATAGGACAGAGTAGAGCTGTCCTATAGGGTTTCCAAGGCTGTCACATCTTTCTCCCATGGAGTGCCTGGTGGGTTCAAACCACCAATGTTTAGGTTAACAGCTGAGCACTAAACCAATGACCCACCAGGGCTCCTAATAAACATATAATCCTGGGTTAACATCAAAAACACTTTATCTACCTTTCTTTGAAGAAAATGGTTTAAATATTTCTTTCTTCAAATGGAACTTGATTCTTTATCCTTTACAACATTTATGTGATCCATAGTTCACATCATCGCCAGAATCATTCAATCAAGTAAAATGTTTCTTATTTTGTTTAGTAGTACTTGAGATTTTTTACTTTAGGACTAGTTATTTTTCTTTAAATTCCTTTTCTAGATCAAAAAAAAAAATACTGTCTACTGGATATAAGTGAAAGAGATAAAGAGCATCTAAAAACAGCAGGCATTATTACTTGAAAGGTAAGGTTTGAGATGAGGAGCTGGTCACCAGACAACAGAGGAATAACACACCTGAGAGCCTCACCTTTTAACATTTGTTCCTTACTTTTTCATTCTGGCTTTTGTCACAACACGCAAAGCCCCTTTGAGTGTTCAGGGAAGGGGCTGCTGGAATCAGGAACAGAATTGCCACGAGCTCCAAGATTCACATCCCCTCCTGCCAGAGCCTGTGTGAGGATGTGAGGCTGCCTGGGTAAACTGGGTAGCAGGAACCCCAGCCTTTGTGGCCTGGATGTATCCTGGCAACCTGTCAACAAAAGGGACAGGGCTGTGTTCTCTAGCAACTGATTAGAGAAATCCAAAACAAGGGGTGAAGGAACTCACAAACATCAAAATAGGTTGGGACTTCAGCTTTCTTTTAAGTTCAAGACTCCAGGAACTTTACCCATGGACTAAGCATCAAACACGGAGATGCAGACAAATTTAAGTCATGAGAGTTTTCTTGGTATGGGAAAGCAGTAGAAATATTTTATTTTTTTAAGGAAGAGGAAGAAACACCATTTACTCATTGTTTAGTGATCTTCTTTTCCAGGGCCTTTCAAAAGGATTACCTATGTAGGAGAGCTTGGCCTCCACTAAAACCAGGAGACGGATACTCTCCATGGCTCTCAAAGAGTGGTCCATGCTTTGGTCTAAAATGAAAGGAACTGTAATATTCCCTAAAATATAGAATATATGTATATTTAAACTAAGGTCAACATTTAAGCATGTATCTGAAATAACATTTTTTTACTCTTCATTTTTAAAAATAATATTAAGCTAATTGTGGTACAACTCCACAATGAAATACTCTGCAGGCATTAAAACTTACAACATAAAACAAAGTTTATGGACATGGGGAAAGGTCCACAATATGCTAAATAAAAAAGAGAATTTACAAAACAGAATAAACAGTTATGATTTCGTTAAACTGTGTGGTGTGTGTGTGAGTGTGTGTGTAACTGTGTTTACTCAAAGGACGTACATCCAAATGTTAACAGTGGCTATGGTTATTATCTCTGGGTGGTAGGATTAAGGAATATTTTACTGAATGCTTTTATTTCTGAAGGGGAGAAAAAGTCTAAGATTTCAAAGCCCTGCCCCTCAACCGCAGAAGATTGGAATGGGATATGTAGGTAATTCACAGGGCTGTTAATTCTGTGAAGAGACCTCAGACCACACAGTCTGAAGATCACTGGATGATGAGCTTCCACATCCTATCATTCTATTATGCTCTAAAGATGAATCGATATATCCTCTACAGAGACCGAAAGATATCTTGACTACACTATTCATATAAAATATTTCTAATTGGACCCTTCTGAAAACTTGCACAAGACACCATATAGAAATTAATAATCTATGCCTCAAATGGCTTAAGAGCTGCCATGATGTCCCTGACTAAAACATTGAGATGAGGGCAATAAAACTTAATTTTACATTACTTACCATTTTAAACTTATTACTAACCTATGCATTCCTAGTTAACATGTGGATGTTTTTATTTCGCACTTTACACAAATTGCACACCTTATCAGTCCTATTGTGATCTAAATGAGCTATTTCTCTAAAGAAATTGCCCAATAAACAAACACAATTCCAAAAACACACTACTCAGTTCAGTGGCTGGTTGTTTGGGCCAGATGGTAGAACAGACAGGAAATGCTGGCATAGGACAGAAGGAGAACCCCGGGAAAACACCTCTAAAGCACACATCGCCACGCTAAAACAGGGCAAAGAGTTCTTTACCAGACCCGGAACGACAACTCTCTGGAGGCCAGAGAATAACAGATCCTCCAGGAGTCAGCACATGGCGTTCGCTGCTGGGTAACCGGGTGCTCACAGCCTCTCTCTCTGGTGCGCTCCCTAGTTGCCAGCTGCTTTTCTGCATTCATCTGAGCTGCCTCTGAAACCGGCTAGGGAGGAGCTTTGGTTTTCCCCCAAATTCTGGAACCATTTGAAATTCATGGGTTTGTAGTTTCAGCCTAAATTAACTTCCTGGTATTCAAATGCATTTCATCTTGGCAAAACAGTCCTTCCTGCTAGGTTTTTTTTTTTCTTTTAAAGGGAGTCAAGTTCTTAAAAGGCTTATACTAAAAAAAAAAAAAAGAAGAAGAAGCAGCAACATTAAATAGCTCTTACAACACAGCCTTTTGATAATTTAAATGTAAATGAACCAGAAACATATGGATTCCATTTTCCATAAATCACACACGGTTCTAAAATATGAAGGGAAAATGCGCTGAGCACGACGTATTGTGCTCAGTTGAATCCCAAACATCTGAAGTATACTTGGAGGCGGATGAATCCAAAATATTTACCCCTCCCTATTTATAACATCTTTTTAATTATAACATCGGAGGGAAAAAGCCGTTGATTCATGGCAACAGTTAAACTGCTCACATCTGTTGAGTGGGCGACCCGCATCCAGCGCGAGCTTCAAGATAACTGCATTTGTGTTTCTGTTTCTCCTTCAGACATTCAACTCAGCCTTAGATCAAGGGCACTGAAGCCCTTTCTTAAACCGACCTGGTTTGGTTTGCCGTTGCTTGAGCTTTTCTCACCTAAAACGATTTCATATTATTTCAAGCTATTTGATGTCCAGTCATGTTTGTGTCACTCAGATGATGCCAGCCCCCATCAAAAATCCACATCTGACCCCTTCTGGCAGGAGCCCAGCCACAAAGAATTCTGGACTATTTTTCTTTCATAAAACCACAGCTGTTGTGTCTGTGCAAGTCCCTAACTTTTTCATTAAAGGAATAAATCATGGTGATTTTATAGGGCAAGAGAGATGCTGCTCCTAATTGATATCTCTGGTAGATCTGATGTCTTCTTGTTGATGCAAAGCCCAAAATTTATTCTACAAGCTCCTGATAATCCTTTTGAGTTTATGTAAACTCAGCAGCTGGCTGCATTCTGTTTACAAGGAATTTTCTTTTTCTTCCTTCGTTCCTTCCTCCCTTCCTCCCTCCCTCCCTCCTTTTCTCTCTTTCTTTCTAAGGCCGCAGCAAGACCCAAGCAAGATATTTGTGAAGTTTGGCAAAAGAAGTACCCAGTTATTATTTACTTCATCCTTGCAGCCTAACTCAGAAACAGAGAGTGCCAGTTACTTGACATCCTGTTATCTCCAATCCTTTAACAACCCGACAAGTTATGTATTAGTATCCTTGTTTGACAGGTGAGGAAACTGGGGCTCAGGGGCATTAAGCAACTTGTCCCTGATTGCAAGGTTAATTCAAATCTGGGATTAAAATGTATGTCTTCTGGTGCCCAGACACTCTCCTTCCACTGCCTACTGCAAGACCTTGCTGCCAGATAGCCATACACAACAGTCTGACCTCAGAAGATAGAGTTGTTTTTCAAGATATGACTTTTGTCACAGGAACACTCTTTCCGTGAATTGGGTTTTATATACTGCATTGAATTTCAAAATGTCTAAGTTTAAAACATTGGAAAAAGTATCCTGTGGTAAATTAGAAAGAAAGTGGGAGGGGGTGGAGGGAATGGAGGACACCATTTAAATGCATACTTCAAAAGCTTAAAAAATAAACTATTGTATATATTCAGTCACAGTCCCACCCAATAGATCTTAATTCTCCAAGACTCCTTCCCCTAAAGCAATGTTTCTCAACCTTTTTTTTTATCACCCACCCTTCCCAGAAACATTTTTAGATTTTTTTTCTAATCATCCTCCTTCCCCTCCATGAAATTTTAATACCACAGATATACATATCTGTTTATGACTTTTTTAAAATTGTGCTGTAAGTGAAAGTTTACAAATGAAGTCAGCCTCACACAAAAAGTTATACACACCTTGCTATGTATTCCTAGCTGTTCTCACCCTAGTGAGATAGCGCATTCCTCCTCTCCACCCTGTGTTCTCGGTGTCCATTCAACCAGCTCCTGTCCCCCTCTGCCTTATCTCGCCTCCAAACAGGAGATGACCAGATAGTCTCATGTGTCTGTTTGAGCCAAGAAGCTCATTCTTCACCAGTATCATTTTCTATTTTATGGTCCAGCCCAATCCCTGTCTGAAGAGTTGGCTTTGGGAATGGTTCTAGTCTTGGACTAACAAAGGGGCCAGGGGCCATGACCTCCAGGGTCCATCTAGTCTCAGTCAGACCATTAAGTCTGATCCTTTTACAAGAATTTGAGATCTGCATCCCACTGTTCTCCAGCTCCATCAGGGATTCTCTGTTGTGTTCCCAGTCAGGGCAGTCATTGGTGGTAGCCAGGCACCATCTGGTTCTTTCAGTCTCAGGCTGATGTAGTCTCTGGCTTATGTGGCCGTTTCTGTCTCTTGGGCTCATCTTTACCAGATGACATTGGAGTTCTTCATTCTCCTTTGGTCCAGGTGGGTTGAGACCAATTGATGCATTTCGGATGGGCGCTTGCTAGTGTTTAAGACCCCATATGACCCTCACGAAAGTGGGATACAGAACATTTTCTTAATACATTTTGTTATGCCGACTGACCTAGAAAGCCCCTGAAACTGCAGTCCCCAAACACCTGTCCCAGCTACTCTGGCCTTTGAAGCATTTGGTTGTATTCGGGAAACTTCTTTGCTTTTGGTTTAGTCTAGTTGTGCAGATTTCTCTTGTATTGTGTGTTGTCTTCGCCTTCACCTAAAATAGTTCTTGTCTACTATATAATTACTGAATACCCCTCGCCTTCCGTCCCACCCTCGTAACCACCAAAGAATTTTTTCTTCTGTGTTTAAACTTTTTCTTGAGTTCTTATAATAGTGGTCTCATACAATATTTGTCCTTTTGCAACTAATTTCACTCAGCATAATGCCTTCCAGATTCCTCTGTGTTATGAGATGTTTCATAGATTCATCATTGTTCTTAATCATTGCATAGTATTCCATTATGTGAATATACCAAAATTTATTTATCCATTCATCCATTGATGGACACCTTGGTTGCTTCCATCTTTTTGCTTTTATAAATTGTGCTGCAGTGAACATGGGTGTGCATATATCTGTTCTTGTGAAGGCTATTATTTCTCTAGGATATATTCCAAGGAGTGGAATTGTTAGATCGTATGGTAGTTCTATTTCCAGCTTTTTAAGGAAGTGCCAAATCGATTTCCAAAGTGGTTGTACCATTTTACATTCCCACTAGCAGTGTATAAGTGTTCCAGTCTCTCCACAACTTCTCCAACATTTATTGTGTTTTTTGGATTAATGCCAGCCTTGTTGGGGTGAGATGGTATCTCATTGTAGTTTCGATTTGCAATTCTCTAATGGCGAATGATCGTGACCATGTCCTCATGTACCTATTAGCCGCCTGAATGTCTTCTTTGGTGAGGTGTCTGTTCATATCCCTTGCCCATTTTTTAATTTGGTTATTTGTCTTTTTGTTGTTGAGTTTTTGCAGTATCATGTAGATTTTAGAGATGAGACCCTGATCGGAAATGTCATAGTTAAAAATTTTTCCTAGTCTGTAGGTAATCTTTTTATTCTTTTGGTGAAGTCTTGGATAAGCATAGGTGTTTGATTTTTAGGAGCTCCCAGTTATCTGGTTTCTCTTCGTCACTTTTAGTAATGTTTTGTATTCTGTTTATGCCTTGTATTAGGGCTTCTAACATTGTCCCTATTTTTTCTTCTTCCATGATCTTTATCTTTTTAGTTTTTAGTTATCTAGTTTTATCTAGTTTCTCCTCTGGTGTTTGTGCATTGTTAGTAATGTTTCGTATGCTGTTTATGCCATGTATTAGGGCTCCCAGTGTTGTCCCTATTTTTTCTTCCATGACCTTTATCATTTTAGATTTTATATTTAGGTCTTTGATCCATTTTGAGTTCTTTTTTGTGCATGGTGTGAAGTATGGCTCTTGTTTCATTTTTTTGCAGATGAATGTCCAGTTATGCCAGCAGCATTTGTCAAAGAGACTGTCTTTGGGCCTTTGTCAAACACCAGCTGCTCATGTGTGGATGGATTTATGTCTAGATTCTCAGCTCTGTTCCTTTGGTCTGTGTATCTGTTGTTGTACCAGTACTAGGATGTTTTGACTACTGTGGCAGTATAATATGTTCTAAAATCAGGTAGTGTGAGGCCTCCCACCTTGTTATTCTTTTTTGGTAACGCTTTACTTATCTGGGGCCTCTTTCCTTTCCATGTGAAGGTAGTGATTTTTTTCTCCATCTCATTAAAAACTGTCATTGGTATTGCATTGTGTCTATGGAACACTTTGAGTAGAGTAGACATTTTTACAATGTTGAGTCTTCCTATCCATGAGCAAGATATGTTTTTCCACTTATGTAGGTCTCCTTTGGTTTCTTCCAGCAGTGTCTTGTAGTTTTCTTTCTGTAGGTCTTTACACCTCTGGTTATATTGATTACTAAGTATTTTATCTTCTTGGGGGCTATTTTAAATGGTGTTTATTTGTTGATTTCCTCTTTGTTGGTATAGAGGAATCCAACTGGTTTATGTATGTTTATCTTCTATCCTGATACTCTGCTGAACTCTACTATTAGTTTCAGTAGATTTCTTGAGGATTCTTTAGGATGTTCTATGTATAAGATCATCTGCAAGTAGAGATACTTTTACTTCTTCTTTGCCAATTTAGATGCCCTTTATTTCTTTATCTAGCCTAATTGCTCTGGCTAAGACCTCCAGCACAATGTTGGATAAGAGTGGTGACAAAGGACGTCCTTGTCTGGTTCCCATTCTTAAGGGGAATGCTTTCAGACTCTCTCCATTTAGGATGATGTTGGCTGTTGCCTTTGTATGTTGTTGTTGTTGTTAGCTGCCGTCAAGTCGGTTCCGACTCGTAGCTACTCTATGCACAACAGAACGAAACACTGCCTGGTCCTGCGCCATCCTTACAATCCTTGTTATGCTTGAGCTCATTGTTGCATCCACTATGTCAATCCACCTGGTTCAGGGACTTCCTCTTTTCTGCTGACCCTGTACTTTGCTAAGCATGATGTCCTTTTCCAGGGACTGATCCCTCTTGACAACAGGTCCAAGTATGTAAGATGCAGTCTCGCCATTCATGCTTCTAAGGAACATTCTGGTTGTACTTCTAAGACAGATTTGTTCGTTCTTTAGCAGTCCGTGGTATATTCAATATTCTTCGCCAACACCACAAATCAAAGGCATCAATTCTTCTTTGGTCTTCCTTATTCATTGTCCAGCTTTCACATGCATATGATGCGATTGAAAATACCGTGGTGTAGATCAGGTGCAACTTAGTCTTCAAGGTGACATCTTTGCTCCTCAACACTTTAAAGAGGTCCTATGCAGCAGATTTACCCAATGCAATGCATCTTTTGATTTCTTGACTGTTTCTTCCACGGCTGTTGATTGTGGATCAAAGTAAAATGAAATCCTTGACAACTTCAATCTTTTCTTGTTTATCTTGATGTTGCTCATTGCTCCATTTGTGAGGATTTTTGTTTTATGTTGAGGTGCAAACCATACTGAAGGCTGCGGTCTTTGATCTTCATTAGTAAGTGCTTCAAGTCCTCTTCACTTTCAGCAAGCAAGGTTGTGTCATCTGCATAACACAGGTTGTTAATGAGCCTTCTTCCAATCCGGATGCCCTGTTCTTCTCCATATAGTCCAGCTTCTCGTATTATTTGATCAGCATACAGATTGAATAGGTATAGTGAAAGAATACAACCCTGATGCACACCGTTCCTGACTTTGAACCATGCAGTATACCCTTGTTCTGTCTGAACAGCTGCCTCTTGATCTATGTAAAGGTTCCTCATGAACACAATTAAGTGTTCTGGAATTTCCACTCTTCGCAATGTTATCCATAATTTGTCATGATCCACAGAGTCGAATGCCTTTGCATAGTCGATAAAACACAGGTAAACATCCTTCTGGTATTCTCTGCTTTCAGCCAGGATCCATTTGACATCAGCAATGATATCCCTGGTTCCACGTCCTCTTCTGAAACCAGACTGAATTTCTGGCAGTTCCCTGTCAATATACTGCTGCAGCCATTTTGAATGATCTTCAGCAAAATTTTGCTTCTGTGTGATATTAATGATATTGTTATATAATTTCCACATTCGGTTGGATCACCTGTCTTGGGAATAGGCATAAATATGGATCTCTTCCAGTCAGTTGGCCAGGAAGCAGTCTTCCATATTTCTTGGCATAGACGAGCGAGCACCTCCAGTGCTGCATCTGTTCGTTGAAACACCTCAGTTGATATTCCATCAACTCCTGGAGCCTTGTTCTTCGCCAATGCCTTCAGAGCAGCTTGGACTTCTTCCTTCTATACCATCAGTTCCTGATCATCTACCACCTCTTGAAATGGTTGATCATCAACTAATTCTTTTTGGTATAATGACTCTGTGTATTCCTTCCATCTTCTTTTGATGCTTCCTGCATCATTTAATATTTTCCCCATAGAAACCTTCACTACTGCAACCTGAGACTTGAATTTTTTCTTCAGTTCTTTCAGCTTGAGAAACGCCGAGCATGTTCTTCCCTTTTGGTTTTCTTTCTACAGCTCTTTGCATATGTCATTAAAATACTTTACTTTGTTTTCTCGAGCTGCCCTTTGAAATTTTCTGTTCAGTTCTTTTACTTCATCAATTCTTTCTTTTGCTTTAGCCGCTCGAAGTTTGAGAGCAAGTTTCAGAGTCTCCTCTGACATCCATCTTGGTCTTTTCTTTCATTTCTGTCTCTTCAATGACCTCTTGCTTTCTTCATGGGTGATGTCCTTGATGTCATTCCACAACTCATCTGGTCTTCAGTTACTAGTGTTCAATGCATCAAATCTATTCTTCAGGTGGTCCCTAAATTCAGGTGGGATATACTCAAGGTTGTATTTTGGCTGTCGTGGACTTGCTCTGATTTTTTCAGTTTCAGTTTGAACTTGCATATGAGCAATTGATGGTCTGTTCCACAGTCAGCCCCTAGCCTTGTTCTCACTGATGATATTGAGCTTTTCTATTATCTCTTTCCACAGAAGTAGTCAATTTGATTTCTGTGTGTTTCGTCTGGTGAGGTCCATGTTTATAGTTGCTGTTTATGTTGGTGAAAAAAGGTATTTGCAACGAAGAAGATGTTGGTCTTGCAAAATTCTATCATTCAATCTCCTGCATTGTTTCTATGACCAAGGCCATATTTTCCAACTACTGATCCTTCTTCTTTGTTTCCAACTTTTGCATTCCAGTCACCAGTAATTATCAATGCATCTTGATTACATGTTCGATTGATTTCAGACTGCAGCAGCTGATAAAAATCTTCTATTTCTTCATCTTTGGCCCTAGTGGTTGGTGTGTAAATTTGAATAATAGTCATATTAACTGGTCTTCCTTGTAGGAGTATGGATATTATCCTATCACTGACAGCATTGTACTTCAGGATAGATCTTGAATTGTCCTTTTTGACGATGCATGCAACACCTTTCCTCCTCATGCTCTCATTCCCAGCATAGTAGACTATATGTCTATTCTATTTTAGCTCAGTAATGCCTAGGATATCGATGTTTATGTGTTCCATTTAATTTTTGATGATTTCCAATTTTCCTAGATTCATACTTTGTACATTCCAGGTTCCAATTATTAATGGAAGTTTGCAGCTGTTTTCTTCTCATTTTGAGTTGTGCCACATCAGCAAGTGAAGGTCCTGAAAGCTTTACTCCACCCAAGTCATTAAGGTCAACTCTACTTTGAGGAGGCAGCTCTTCTCCAGTCATCTTTTGAGTGCCTTCCAACCTGGGGGCTCATCTTCCAGCACTGTACCAATGTTCCCCTACTGTTCATAAGGTTTTCACTGGCTAATACTTTTCAGAAGTAGACTTGTGGATCCTTCTTCCTACTCTGTCTTAGTCTGGAAGCTCAGCTGAAACCTGTCCTCTGTGGGTGACCCTACTGGTATCGGAATACTGGTGGCATAGCTTGTGTGTTGCATGTTGTTGGCTTTGTATAAATGCCCTTTATTATGTTGAGGAATTTTCCTTCTACTCTTATTTTGCTGAGAGTTTTTACCATGAATGCATGTTGGACTTTGTCAAATGCCTTTTCTGCACCAATTCATAATGTCATGTTGTGCTTGTCTTTTGTTTCATTTCTATGATGGATTACATTGATTGTTTTTCTAATGTTGAGCTATCCCTGCATACCTGATATGAATCCCACTTGGTCACGGTGAATTATTTTTTTGATACGTTGTTGAATTCTATTGGCTAGAATTTTTTTTGAGGATTTTTGCGTCTAAGTTCATGAGGGATATAGGTCTATAATTTTCTTTTTTGTGGTGTCTTTACCTGGTTTTGGTATCAGGGACATGGTGGCTTTCATAGAATGAGTTTGGGAGTATTGTATCCTATTCTATACACTGAAATACCTTTAGTAGTAGTGGTGTTAACTCTTCTCTGAAAGTTTGGTAGTGTTCTCCAGTGCAGACGTCAGGGCCAGAGATTTTTTTTGGTGGTAGTTTTTAAATTATGTTTTCAATATCTTCTTTTGTTATGGGTTTATTTAGTTGTTCTACCTCTGTGTTAGTTTAGGTAGGTAGGTAATGTGTTTCTAGAAATTTGGCCATTTCTTCTAGGTTTTCGAATTTGTTAGAGTACAATTTTTCATAGTAATCTGATATAAGTCTTTTAATTTCAGTTGGATCAGTTGTTATATCACCCATCTCATACCTTATTTGGGTTATTTGTTTTGTCTTCTGTTTTTCTACTGTCAGTTGGACCAATGGTTTATCGATTTTGTTAATCTTTTCAAAGAATCAGCTTTTGGGTCTTGCTAACTCTTTCAATTGTTTTTCTTCTCTATTTCATTTAGTTGTGCTCTAATTTTTGTTATTTGCTTTCTTCTTGTGTCTTTTTCTATTTGTTCAAGTTGTGGGGATAATTCTTTGATTTTGGCCTTTTCTTCTTTTTGGATTTCTGCATTTATTACTATAAATTGACCTCTGAGCACTGCTTTATCTGTGTCCCAAAGATTTTGATAGGAAGTGTTTTCATTCTCATTTGATTCTATGAATATCTTTATTCCGTCCTTAATTTCTTCTTTAATCCAGTCATTTTTGAGGAAGGTGTTTTTCAGTTTCCAAGTGTTTGGTTTCTTTTCCCTGCTTTTCTGGTTACTGTTTTCTAGTTTTATGGCTTTATGGTCAGAGAAGATGCTTTGTAATATTTCAATGTTTTGGATTCTGTTAAGGCTAGCTTTATGATTTAATATGTGGTCTATTCTACAGAATGTTCCCTGTACGTTGGAAAAGAAAGTATACTTATTTGTTGTTGGGTGGAGTGTTCTTTATATGTCTATAAGGCCAAGTGGGTTGACTGTGGCATTTAGATCTTCCATGTCTTTATTGAGCTTCTTTATGGATGTTCTGTCTTTTGTTGAAAGTGGTGTGTTGAGGTCTCCTACTATTATTGTGGAGCTGTCTATCTCACTTTTCAATGCTGTTACAGTTTGTTTTATGTATCTTGAGGTCCAGTCGCTAGGTGTGTAAATTTTTAACATGGTAATATCCTCATGGTATATTGTCACTTTTATCATTATATAATATCCTTCCTTGTACTTTGTGGTGGATTTAACTTTAAACTCTATTTTATTAGAAATCAGTATCACCACTCCTGCTCTTTTTTATATTATTTGCTTGATATATATATGTTTTTTCATCTTTTGAGTTTTAGTTCCTTTGCGTCTTGAAGTCTAAGGCGTGTCTCTTGCAGGCAGCATAGAGATGAATTGTTTTTTTAATCCTTTCTGCCACTCTCTGTCTCATCATTGGTGCATTTAGTCCATTTACCTTCAGCATAATTAGTAATAGGTATGAGTTTAGTGCTGTCATTTAGATGTCTTTTTCTGTGCATTGTTGACAGTTTCTTTTTTTCACTTAACTTTTTGTGCTAAGTAGTTATTCTTCATAAATTGTGTTTTCCTCAGTAGTTATTCTTCATAAATTGTGTTTTCCTCTTTTTCATTGTTTTTGATTTTGTTTTTGCTGAGTCTTTATGTTTTTCTTGTATTTTATTTTGATGTGTAGGATTGTTAGTCTCCTTTGTGCTTACCTTTATGTTTACTCCTATTTTTCTAAGTTTAAACCAAACTTTTATCTCTTTATATAGCCTTGACTTTCTCTCCATATGAAAGATCTATGACTCCATTTTTTAGACTGTCTTTATTGATTTAATATTGTCATTGTTTACATAATGATATTGTTGTTTCCCTGTTTTGAGTGGTTTTTTTTTTTTTTTTTTAATCTTGATTTGTTTTTGTGATTTCCTTATCTGGGTTGATATCTGGTTGCTCTGTCCTGTGTTCTAGTCTTGGGTTGCTATCTGATGATATTGATTTTCTAACCAGAGGACTCCCTTTAATATTTCTTTTAGTTTTGATTTGGCTTTTGAAAATTCCCTAAACTTCTGTTTATCTGGAAATGTCTTAATTTCACCTTCATAATTGAGAGACAGTTTTGCTGGATATATGATTCTTGGCTGGCAATTTTTTTCCTTCAAGGCTTTGTGTATGTCATCCCATTGCCTTCTTTCCTGCGTGGTTGCAGCTGAGTCGTCCAAATTTATTCTTATTGAACCTCCGTTGTAAGTGACTTTTCATTTATCTCTAGCTGCTCTTAAAATTCTCTCTTTATCTTTGGTTTTGGTCATTTTGATTATAATATATTTTGGTGACTTTCTTTTGGGATCTACCTTGTGTGGGGTTCTATGAGCATCTTGGATAGTTATCTTCTCATCTTTCAAGATACCAGGGATTTTTTCTGCCAACAAATCTTCAACAATTCTCTCCATATTTTCTGTTCTCCCTCCCTGTTTTGGTACTCTGATCACATGTAGGTTGTTTTTCTTGATATAGTCCCACATGATTCTTAGGTTTTCTTCATTTTTTTTAAATTCTTTTATCTGATTTTTCTTTGAATATGTTGGTGCCAATAATTTTATCTTCTGTCTCACTAATTCTGCCTTGCATGTCCTCTATCCTGCTCCTCTGACTTTCTATCAAGTTGTCTAATTCTGAAATTTTATTGTTAATCTTCTGAATTTCTGATTTCTGTCTCTGTGGATTCTTGCAGCTTATTAAATTTTTCATTATGCTTTTGAATTACCTTCTTAATTTCCTTGGCTGCTTTATCTATGTGCTCCTTGGTTTGTTCTGTGTTTTGCCTGATCTCCCTCCTGATCTCTTGAAGAGCTCTATGTATTAATCTTTTGTATTCTACCTCTGGTAATTCCAGCAATATATCTTCATCTGGAAGATTCTTTCTTTGGGGATCTTAATGAAGATTTTATGGCCTGTTTCTTTATGTGACTTAATATCAACTATTGTCTCCAATCCATCTGTAATTTATTGTATTAATTTATTTTATGTTTTCTTACTGTGTCCTAGCTTCTTGCTTTGTTTTGTTTTGATATACCCAAATAGGCTGCTCAAGTGAGCTAGTTTGATTATTGGAGACTTTTAAGCTCTAATGTCCTGTCACCAGATGGCTAGAGCTGTTACCAAGTATCTGAGCCTAGGAGTCCATTCACTTTTCTTGTATGGATTCAGCTCAGGTGTCTAGGTAGTTGGTTACCAAATGTGTAGTTCAGGCTCTCACCTACCGTCTTAGAGGGGCAGTGGTGTTTGGGGTATGCACAGGTTTCTTGTTGCAGCAGGGGATCACACTCTCAGTAAGGCAGGTGGCTGACAACCTTCCCCTGAGTGTCTGTGAGGAAGGCATGTCCCTGTTCTCTAGACCACATGGGTGGGTGGGCTCTGCAGCCATACCATAGGTACCCAATGCTTTTAACTGTAAGGACTGGGAGGGACCACTTAACCTTGGTCCCCTGTCTTGGGTGGCTGGGTGGTGTGGGTGGATCCACCAGTCCTCATACCCCTGATGTGGTTAGGTGAGGACCCTGCTTAATAGGCAGAGTGGTGTCAAATATAAAAAACTTGCCTCTTCACTGCACAGCTGAAACAGTTAAAGTTAGGCCTCAGGCACAGATACCCTTGCAAGGTGACAACAAGGGCCTAGCTGCTGAAATGGGGCCATATGAGTCCATGCAGGGGTGAAAGGCATTCAAAGTCCATGGACTACTTTTGCCTGGACAGGAGCCACTCCTGCCCTAAGTTCCCAGCTGAGGGGAGCTGGCAGATTATTTTTCCCTCATTTGTTAATTTGTTCCTTCTCCCAAGCCAGAAGAATGGCTCAGGGTGTGCAGCAGAACATATCTCAGGCCCAGGAAAATCAACTGTCACTTAAGCTGACTTGGGGTTTGGGGCAGAGGGAGGAGGGATCAGATAAATGGGAGAGAGTTCTTACAAAACGGGAGCTATTAGAACCTCATGGCAAATTAGCTGCAAGCACTTATCTTATGCCTAGAGTGCTTGTTTTCACTGATTCTAGAGGAGTGAGTAGATTCTGTGCCTCTGGCTCTCTGTGACTAAGGAAACTGTGTCCCGAACACTACCCCCAGCCCTGGCAGGATCACACTAGGGCATTGGGCCTGTGCTACTTTCTCACCCTATTTTGCTGAAATAACTGTCTTGCAAACACTACCACCAGCCCCACCACGGTCACACCAGGGAATCAGGGCTGAGGGGTGCCAGTTCCTGCTGAGTCAGGTCTGGCAACTCCTCAGTGCTTCTGAACTGTCTCTCACTCTCCTTCCACTCAGTGTAATTTCTTGACTTTGCCTTTGATGTTCAGGGCTCCTAGCTTGTCACACATATAATTGATTCACATGTTTTTTTCGGATGTTTGTTGCAAGAGGGACCACTGGAAGCATCTGACTACTCCACCATCTTGGCTCCACCTCTGTACTATGACTCTTCTATAAGCCGCAAACCAATATAATATCCAAGATTACGTAGCCTCTCTTCCCCTACCTCCTCCCTCAAAAAACAACAAAATACTTTTTACTGTTCTGTTGAGAATGCATGCCTGAGGGTCATACAGCCAAAGAGCTGACTGTGTTGGCCTCTGATGACCTTGTGGTCAAGCTGATGAACAGACAAAGTGACCAAGAAGCCACAGAAACCATAGAAACTATTCCTAAATTGCCAAAACAAAAAGAAACAAACAAAAAATAGTAAATTGTCACTTAACTGTTAAAGAGAAAGCTGGATTTGTTTGAAAAGTGACAATAAATGTATGTTATATTTTGCATGTATTTGAGTGGTTTTATCATAGAAATAGAATTCTTGGAGCTGAAGTGGACCTCAAAATAACACCTAATCCAGCCAGCTACCTGTCTTCAGGCAAAAAAGATATTATAGCTTTGACTTTTTTTTTTCAGTTAATAAGTCATCTAAGCAGAGGGCATTAAGTTATTTGTTCATAGGGTTCAGATTTAAATTCAGACTTCAATTTTTTAAAAAAATGTGAAAGAACTCCCTTGCTTTATTTTCAGCATAACATTGCCAGGGCAAAGCAAAGATTTCTGCCTTTTGATTCCCCTTCCTATGGACACATTGTCAGTAGTATATATACTTCTCCACTGATGATAAAAGATTTTGTGTATACCGTGTTACAAAACCTTCTGTTACAAGGACCCAAGATGCTAGGTTTTAAATGTTTCTTGTGAGTCCACCCTGCTCCCAACACCCACTAAATCAAGGACCTAACACAGTATTTGTACATAGTAGGTTCTCAGTAAATATTTGCCCACTAAGCTGGGGACATGAGAGCCCTGGTAGTCCAATAGTTAAATGCTTGGCTGCTAACTGAAGAAGTCTCATTTCAAATCCATCAGTGGCCCCACAGGAGAAAAGATTTGGTGATCAGTTCCTGTAAACATTTATGGTCTAGGAAACCCTATGGAGCAGTTCTATTCCGTCTTAGGGGGTTGATATGAGTTGGAATCAGCTCAGTGGCACCCAAAACAAGCTGGGGGCACAACTTTTTTGTTGAAAGAGATAATAGTGACCAGTTTGGTTGATGACGACCGAAAGTTACAAAATGTTAAGGCCAGATTAGCACTTAGTTGACGTTTTCCACTTAATATAATCTAAACATTTTGAAATCATTTTGCCTTTCATTTCAGAGAATTGGCAGAAGTCCAAAGCCTTATGGCATATGAACAATAAATTTTTAATAAATATTTAATCACTAGTTTACTATTCACAGATTTCTAAAGCTAGTTTATATTAGAGCATTCATGGCTGATGACCATCTAATATTTTACCTTTTCATGTGCATTTTATGAAAGGCATTTCAACTCCTTAATTGAAAACAGTAAGTTATAAGGGAATTCCCTCTTATTCTCAGTCTTTCTACAAGTCTCAGAAGAAGGGATGTTTTTTATTTCTGGAAATTTGCTCTTTTGCTCAGCCTCTCTTCTCTAGAGCTATTTATTTCTGCAATATACCGGCTTCTTCCCTTCAACTTTCAAACAGCCTCAGTGTCCTCTGTCTTGAAAAAGATAATCTGCATTTGCTATGCAGTCCCATCCTTCTTAAGAAAGAGTTATCTAAACCTCTGCTTCTGTTCTTCCCCTGCCTTCCTTTCTTTAACCTCCTTTCTGCCCCACTACATGGTTTCCACCCTCTTCTCTCATTGAAATACCTTTGAAGAACATCATCAATGCCCTTCCAATCAACCCATCCAATAGTTTTTCTCAGTTTCCATCACCCAAGATATCTTCAATGCATTTAACACAGTCGACCTCCCATCCACTAGAAATTCTCTCTTCCCTTATCCATACCAGTGCTTTTAGAAATATGGTACATAATTCCTTGGACTGACTTGAAGACCTGCCAAATATGAACATAATCCATAAGTTAAGCATCCAAAAGCTAAGTCACAGCCTACAATTCTTGGTGTGGAGGCTATTCATTATCACCCTGAGTGAGTGAGGAGAAAGATGGCAGCTGGTTAGGAAGGAACACTGTATTCTGAGACCTAGGGAGAAAGAAGAGTCAACTCTGGTTGTAAACCAAGTCCTATATCAGACTACTTGCTATTGGGTTCCCCCTTTGCTGTGACAGGATGTAGTTTTCTCTTGCTCCTCACTCCCTGATTTCCTGCAGCTTTTTGGTAAAACAGAAACTGAGAGTAATAACACAGGAAAGCTTTGCCAAGGAGATGGGCAATATCAGTGAAACTGAGTTTGTTTATCTTTTAAAGGCTGTCCCTGAAGACTCTGAAAGCATTAAATTGACTCCTGTGGAGGTCATGCACAAGCTTGCATCACCCTACCTAACTTCTAAAAGAAGCTGGATTGAAGGCAGGTGGTGACAGATGAAGAAGCCAGAAAAAGACATTATTGTCCAGACATCCACTCTAGTCTGACTTTGTATGAACCAAAATGAAACCTAATGCAAAAATCACCCTCTGGATCAATGATTCTCAACTGAGGGTGATTTTGCCTGCACCCCAAAGGACATTTGGCATTTTGCAGACCTGTTGGCAAAGTGGTTAAGAGATCGGCTGCTAAGCAAAAGGTCAGCAGTTCAAATTCACCAGCCTTTCCTTGGAAACTGTGTGGAGAAGTTCTACGCTGTCCCGTAGGGTCACAATGAGTCGAAATTGATTCCACGGCAACGGGTTTGGTTTTTTTGGTTTAGAGACCCTTTGGTTGTCACATCTGAGGTGGGCGGGTGCTACTGGCATCTAGTGCATAGAAGGCAGGGGTGCTGCTAAACATCCTACAATACACAACTTAGCCCTCCACAGCAAAGAACTATCTAGTCCCAGATATCAACAGGGTTGAGGTTGAGAACCATGCTCTGGAGTCTCTGAGTGCGTTCAGGGGGGCCGAATGAGATTGCTTTCTTTCTGGAATAAGCTGTGTCAACAGGCACCTTGCAAGTTTGTGGTGCATAACTTAGGGGTTACATTACAAGTGAAGAAGCAGGCACAGAGAGTCAAGTAGCTCACCTGTATTTCTATAGCCAATAGTGAGAGCACTTCTGAAATTTGAGCCCAGGTCCTGCCTGACTGACTTCAAAGTCCATGTCTTTTTCCACATCCCCTGGCCCAAGCAGCCAAGCTGTACACATTCAGTCATTTGTGACTGAAGGGAGAAATCAGCTCTGCAATGCAAAAGTCAGCTGGAGAAAGCGCAAGGATAGAGAACAGAGGCCAAGTTTTCACCATGAAAGCTGTGATGAAATTAGAGTAGGCAGGAAGAAAGCTGGGGGCTATCTGAGATGTAGGCACTCTGAGGTGTGAGGCCAGAGAAGGACAAGGTAAAATAGTAAGTCAAAGTGAGCTAGGCTGGTCAAAGGCAGCTGCACCAGAAATCTCCATTCAGTACCAGAGTTAGTTTCTCAGTTAAAGCAAGGCTTGGGAGAGGCTTTTGTAAAGTGACGACTCCAGCCAGCAGGCTTGGTCTCAACCAAGTTCTGCCCTTGAATATGCCGTATTTGTTACATCCTCCCTGCCTTTAATCCCTTTGTTCTCCTGTCCCCCACTGCTTCCGCCCCAGGCAACTTCTCCCTTCCTCTCCTACTACCTAATACCCCTTCTCAGGGCAGCTGCTCAACAAACAGCCATTTAATTTTGAACTGTTGGCTAATAAGTTACTGTTTATACTTCATGTTGTTATTATTAGCAATATATTATGTCATGATCAGACTCAGAATGGGAAATTTTATTTTACATAATTATAGACTCTCTCCTTTAAGAAATATTAGTGATTTTTGTAGTCTACACTCTATTCCATTTCACTTCACAAAAGAAGCATCTGAGGTCCAGAGAGAGAAAATTATTCACCAAGTTTAATGTAGAATCAAAAATAGGGTTTTTCTCTCTATCTTTTGTTATTACTATTAGTTTTCTTGATTGGGCAACATATGTACACAGTACAAAATTGAAAAATGAAAAAATAGTATACATGAAAAAATAAATTGTATTCCCACCCCTGACTCATCAGGTTCCCACTCCAGTACCCTATGCCAGCAGCAACCTCTATTACCAGCTTCTTGTGTTTTCTTCCAGAAAGTCTATGGGCTTACAGATATATACATATATGTGAATATTGCCTTCTGACTTGCAGTCCAGTGCACTTCCCATCCCTCTCTATGATCAGCCCAGATTCTATTTCTCAAGACAAATCACGACAAAACAGATGACACATTTGTGCTGTTGAAGGAAAACTCAGTGACTCAGATAGACAGAAATTGTTCCATGCACCTTCCATCCTCATTACCAGGTAACTTTGCCAAGGTCAAGTGGTGACATTCTGATTTACCACTAAACAGATTGAGTACAACTTACATTTGACGAGAATCTGGAATTCAAATACCAAAAAAGAAAACATTTTCTTAAGGTTTCCAGTTTCGTAATCGAACTTGCTTTTTGCATTGTTGAAAATACTGTTTCCCTTTCAGTTCAAAGAGTATAGTATCGCCAAAAAAATAAATATGGGATTCACCCAGATCCCCAATAAATCACCAAATCTTTGCATTTAAAGTCAAGTCCCACCACATTCCCACCACATTTAGCATCTCATAGAACAAGGGCCAAGGAGCTTCATTGTTTTCATGGGCCAGGTTAGGCTGAGCAGAATCTAGTCTCCAGGTATGAAATGCAAATTTGGCTCACCCTGGCTTTGTCTTTTACAAGAACCTGTATTCAAATAAATAGGGATATATTTCTCTTGGCTTTTATAGAGAGCCCTTTAAATAGTGACTTCAGCCCTCCTAAGGTTTTTCTCCGGGTTGCCTAAAAGTGGACAATTTTCACAAGTTTGCTTTGGCGCCCATGGCATGGATTTTTATTGAATGTCACAGTTGTTTTAGTGGACGTGACAGTCTGCCAGCAGATCTCAGTAGGGAACTCCCAGCCAATTCAATGAGAACAATGTGCACCAAAAACAAGCCAAGCCATGTAAGGTGTGACCTGTCCCCCAACTCTCTGCTCTTCTAAACACAACCAATGACTCATCTGTAGTTTCAATTTAAAGGTTTTAATTGTGTCTGCAGCATTTTTGACGGCAAACAGGTAGCTGTATGATCAAGACTCTCTGTTCCTTTGGGGTTACCCCCAATTAATTCTATTAAAACAAACTGGTAAGGCAACATCGAGATAGGTTCATTGGGCACATGTATTTTCCATAGAATGATGCAAATTAAAGATTTGGTTGGGAGGAGGTGGAAACGAAGCCCAACACGCATTCTCAAAGTGCCGTTTAAATAACCAGTGGGAAACATCACTCATTTGGGAGGCTTCTAAATAAGTGCTCACATGTATTTTGAGACCAAACAGCCTGTGATTTCTATGATATCACATGCAAAATATCACATAATCTGTAGGAAGTCACTAAGATTAGCTTAAATTGGAGTTTACAAAGTTCTTGCCCCAACCTTAAGAAGTCTGCCACATTTTTCCTTTATTTTATTTTTTATAAGTCATTTTACCCTTTTGTTTTATGATTTGTATGATAGAAAACCTTGTTAAAATTTTACTCTATGAAACACTTAAGAAGACTTAACTTATTAATGGCTCATCCTTGAAATGACATGTTTCACACTGTAAAAATTGGACTAAAATCCTTTAAGCCAGTTAATTCATATATGCATAAACAACCTTCTTAATAAATTTTCAATAAGGTCAGAAAACTAACATAAAACAGGAAAAAAAAAAAAAGAATATGAAAATAGTTTTTATTGGCTGCTGTAGTGAAAAAAAAAAAAGTTTCATACCAACCAGAACTAAAAAGAAACTTATTTTACAATCTCTGCCATCCATTCAATTATAGCACCTTTAATGTTTTTTCCTTTAAATTCCCTTGGGTCACACAGCGCTCTTAAACCTCAAGGTTATGAAAACAATAAACTTTTCCAAAGTCACATGGGGGAAGTCTCAACCTGCTGGTAAAAATACTACTGATGAGGCCTGCACTTCATTCTCTGGGCAGGCTTCACAGGCTACAAGAGCTCCCAGAGCCATGCTGGGGCTCTCCTGGAGCTCCAGGGAATATGACATCTGACACCACTCAGTCCCCCAAGAAATACCTACCATGGCAGACCCTGGGAGTTGCCCATCTAACAGCCATTACCTACCTCATTTGCCCTTTCCTGTTTCCCACTACTGTTGTTGTAGCATGCCATCCAGTTGATTCCCACTCAATGACCCTGTGAGACAGACTAGAACTGCCTCATGGGTTTTCCTAGACTGTAAGTGTTTATGGGAACAGAGCACCAGTTCTTTTCTCCTGTGCAGCTACTAGTCGCTGTGAACCTCCATTTTGGCTAGCAGCCAACCAATTAACCATTGCTCCATCAGGACTGTTTCCCAAGAGACAGGAAAAGAAGATTACTTTCCTATTCTCCTTTTTTTCCAGCCAGGATTAATCATATCACCCAATTCTGGCTAATAAGATATAAAGAAAGGTCTGTTAGATCATTGGAAACCCTGGTGGTATAGTGGTTAAGTGCTAAGGCTGCTAACAAAAAGGTTGACAGTTTGAATCCACCAGGGCTCCTTGGAAACTCTATGGGGTAGTTCTACTCTGTCCTATAGGGTCACTATAAGTTGGAGTTGACTTCACGGCAACAGGTTTGGGTTTTTTTGTTGTTGTTGTTGTTATTAGATTAGTGCTTCTCAAATATTACTGCATGAACAAATCATCTAAGAGTCTTGTTAAAATGCAGACTCTGAATCAGTAATCAGAGTAGGGCCTAGTATACCGCATTTTAGTAAGTTCCCAGGTGATAGTGATGCTGTGGTCTTGATTTGCTTCTTGTCCTCTCTCCTAGCTTCCTGCTTTTGAACAGGATTGAAGAAGGATGTGATGTGGTGCTGTTTGATCATCTTGTATACAGGGGGTTGGAAGCCAACATCCTGAGAAAAGCAAGAGTAGAAGAGTGGACGGTGTCTAGATCTTTGTGGTATCACGGTGCCACTGAAGTCAACTAACTTTGGGAATTCCTACTTCTAGACTTCTTGTTCTAACGTAGTAATAAATACCCTTATGGTTTAAGTCATCATTTGTCATGTTTTCTATTACTTGCAACCAAATAGTTTTTATCTATTATAAGAACTAAGTAGTGGTTAAGTGCTACGGCTGCGAACCAAAAGGTCGGCAGTTTGAATCCACCAGGCATTCCTTGGAAACTCTACAGGGCAGTTATACTCTGCCCTACAGGGTCGCTATGAGTCGGAATTGACTCGATGGCACTGGGTTCTTATAAGAACTAAGACAAGACTGATTTTATAATCAATCAGCTCATATGCAGAGTCCCTCTCTTCTCTTCAGTGGCCTACACAAAGTCATAGGGTCAAGGAGGTGGTCATTCTAGGGCTGCAAGTCTCCTGGGAGCAGAGAACATTCACTCATGTGATGGTGGGAAAGGATGTTATTCTTAGGGTTGTGGCAATTTGTTTTCTTATCCCTGGCACAGCGGTGGGGAGTAGGGGAATGGAGAGAGGCAGAATATTTTGAAGTATTTCTTCTATTTTCTTGTTCTTCAAATGAAACTGTCCTAAGGAATGAGTTTGTTTAGATTTTCTACCTCTATTTGTGTTAGTTTAGGTAGGTAGTGTGTTTCTAGAAATTTGCCCATTTATTTAAGTTTTTAAATTTGTTAAAGCACAATTTTTCATAATATTCTGTTATGACCCTCTTTATCTCATTTGGATCTGTTGTAACATCACCCATTTTACTTCTTATTTTGGTTATTTGCACCTTCTCATTCTTTTCATCTGTCAGTTTGGCAGTGGTCTGTCAGCTTTTTTTGAACCTCTCAAAGAATCAACTTCTAGTTTTGTGGATTCTTTCTATCGTTCTTCTGTTTCATTTATTTCTGCTCTGATCTTTATTATTTTCTTTCTTCTGGTAGCTTTAGTCTTCTTTTACTCTTCCTTTTCTACCTGTTTAATTTGTCAGGTTAAGTTGTTGATTTTGTACCTTTCTTCTTTTTTAATGTATGTATTTAATGTTATAAATTTCTCTCAACACTGCTTTTGCTGTGTTCCAAAGGTTTCGGTATGTTGCATTTTCATTCTCATTTGATTTAAAATATTTTTTAATTTTACTTTTGACTTCTTCTATAACTCAACAATTTTTTTAGTAATATGTTATTTAGTTTCCATGTATTTTTCTTCTTCTTCCTGTTATTAATTTCTAGTTTTATAGTATTATCATCAGAGAACATGCTTTCTATAATTTCAATGTTTTTATATTTATTAAGGCTTGCTTTGTGGCCTAAAATGTGGTCTATTCTAGAGACTGTTCCGTGTGTGTTGAAGAAGAATGTGTATTGTGATGCTGTTGGGTGGTGTGATCTATATATGTCTGTGAGGTCAAGTTGATTAATAGTGTTATTTAGATCTTCTGACTCTTTGTTGATTTTCTTTCTAGTTGTTCTGTCCATCATCGAAAATAATGTGTTAAAGTTTCCCACTATTATTGTAGGGATGTCTATTTCTCTTTTCAATTCTTTAGAGTTTGTTTTATGTATTTTGGAGCTCTGGCATTGGATGAAATAAAAATATTTATTACTGTTATATCTTCTTGATGAATTGACCCTTTAATCATTATACAGTGCCCTTCTTTGTCTCATATAATGTATTTTGGCTCAAAGTCCATTTTGTCAGAAATTAATATTGCCACTCTTGCTCTCTTATGGTTACTCTTTGCTTGACATGTTTTTTCCATCCTTTAATTTTTAACTGATTTATGTCTTTGTGTATAAGGTCTGGAAACCCTGGTGGTGTAGTGGTTAAGTGCTATGGCTGCTAACCAAGAGGTCGGTGGTTCAAATCTGCCAGGCACTCCTTGGAAACTCTATGGTGCAGTTCTACTCTGTCCTGTAGGGTCACTATGAGTCGGAATCGACTCGACGGCACAGGGTTTGGTTTTTTTTTTTGGGGGGGGGGTATAAGGTCTATCTCTTGTAGGCAAAATATTGATGGATTTTTTTTTTTTTTTTAATCCATCCTGCCACTCTCTGCCTCTTGACTGGTGCATTTAATCCATTTGCATTCGCCTTGCTACTATTTTGTTATACTATTTTTTATGATGTTAATAGTTTTTGTTCCTTTTCATTTCCTATGCTGAGAACTTTTTGTATATGGATTTTCTTTTTCTACCATTTTTGCTGTTTTTGTGTTTATTGAGTCTTTTTTATTTTCTTCCTCATTATTTTGGTGAGTAGATTTGTTAACTTTCTTTGTGGTTACCCTGAAATTTTCCTTTACCCTCCTACGTTTAAAACAATCTGCTATATCTCGAAATCACCTTGACTTCCTCTCCATATGGAAGTTTTGAAACGACATCATTTAATTTTGATTTTTTGATTTCAAGTTGTCATCATTTACAGCTTAACATTTCCAGTTCCCTGTAATCTGTTTTGCAGCTTTATTTTTACTTTGTGAAGTCTTTACCTGCCTTGGTATCTGGGTGATACTATCCTGTGTCTTTATCTCAGGTTGTTGTCTGATGTTGTTGGTTCTCTAGCCAAAGAACTCCCTTTAATACTTCTTGTAAGGCTGAACTGGTAGTTACAAATTCCCTTAATTTCCACTTGTCTGGGAATGTCCTAGTTTTGACCTCATTTTTGAAAGGTAATTTTGCTGGGTATATGATTCTTGGTTGGCCATTCTTTTCTTTCAGGACTTTTCATATGTTTTCCTATTGCCTTCTTGCCTACATGATTTCTGATGAGAAATTAGCATTTACTCTTACTGATGCCCTTTCGTAAGTGATATTTTGCTTTTCAGGAGCTGCTCTCCAAATTCCTTCTCTGTCTTTGGTTTTGGAAAGTTTGATTATAATACGTCTTAGCGAATTTCTTTTGGGGTCTATCCTGTATGGGCTTTGTTGATCTTCTTGGATGGAAACCTCATCTTTCATGATATTTGGGAAGTTTTCTACCATTATATCTTCAAAAAGTCTCTCCATAGTTTTTTTTTTTCCTCTCTCCTTCCCTTCCGGAATTCCTATGTGTAAATTATTTCTCTTGGTTTTGTCCCACATAATCTTCAGGCTTTCTTCATTTTTCTTCAGTGTTTTTTTTCAGATTGTTCCTCTAACAAATTAGTATTAAGGGATTTGGCCTCTATTTTGCCAATTATTTCTTTCATTGATTCAATTCTACTTTGCTGTTCTTCTGTTCAGTTGTCTATTTCTTATATTTTGTGTAAAGCTTCTAAATGTCTAAGTGTTTTTGTATGGCTTCTATTTGTCTTTTGAGTTGTCATTTTGTTCTTGTATTATTTTCCTGAATTCCTTTTTTTCCTTGATCTCTTTGAAGAGCTTAAATATAAATCTTTTAAATTCCTTATCTGATAGTTCTATTATCAGTTCTTTCTCTGAAAGTTTTTCCATCCCTTTATTTTGCACACTTTCTTGTGCTTCCATATCCTGTTTCTTCATATGATTTGTTATTGTCTGCTGTCTCCAAAGCATTAAGGTGTTATTTCATTTACTTACATGTTTCTTTATTGATTGTATGTTTGTTTGTTTTGTCCTAATTTATTGCTTTGTTTCGTATAGATATATTAGGAGCTTTATTTCTTCTCTTTCTCTTGAGAATGTCTTTCTTCCTTTGTATTAATTGCTGTTGTTTTGTGGTGTCGGCTGGGTGTGATTTCCTCTCCCTACTGGGTATGGTAGGCCACACCTACATGTGAGTCCTCTGTCGTTAGGAGCATATGTCTTCCCTTACACTATTGAGTAGAGGTGTGAGAACAGGTCCTTTCCCTGATGTGAAGTGGCAAGTGTTGGGTGGTCATGGTTCCTCCACAGTGCTTGTGGGACCAGGTTGGTGCTAGAGGTTAGTGTGCCCACTGGAAAGCAGGGCAGGACATCTTCATAGCCACAGGGAGGCAAAACTATCCAAATGGACAGGGTAGGCACTCTGTGCATGAAATGGAGTCTCAGTAAGTAGAGAAAGATTGAGGTGTCTTAGTGCATGTGAGGTCTGTGTGCGGGGACTGTCTGGGTGTGGGATGGGCGATGTCACAGTCAAGCAGTTGTTAGGTGAGATCACAGGGATCATCTGCTTGTTGTTGGCAGGGTCACGGTACTTGTTGGGTTGAGCTGGGAAATTGCTGATAAGGGGAAGTGCCTGCCTGGCTGGCCACTGGGTGGGGGTACAGGGAAAGCTCCTGCTGGTCACCAGGTGGTGGGCACAGTAGGTGTGATAAGCACACCCACTGGTTGTTGGGTGTTTGGGGCAGGAAGCATGCCCCCAGTAGCCAAGTGGAGGGTGCAGAAGTGTGCTACTGGTCACCAGGAGGGCAACACAAGGAAGAGCACTGCTGGTCACTGGATGGGAGGTATGGGAATTGTGCCACTGGTCTCTGGTCAGGTGGCACTAGGAGTGTTCCTCTGGTGTCTTGGGGGATGGTGAAGAAGACAGCCACAAATTGCCAGGTGGGAAGCACAGGAGTGAGCCACTGGTTGTAGGGTGGAAGGCATGGCGAGCTTGCCTGACTGTCACTGGGTGTGCATGTGGTATGCTCCTCACTGCCTGCATCAGGCAATTGGGGCTTGGCCTGAATAAATATGAGGTGGGTGGAGTGGCACAGAGCCAGCTAGGTGGGGGATCTCTAGTTGTTAGTCTATGATTTTACTCTTCAGCGAGTGTTTCCTGTCCAAATGGTCAGGCACCACCACTGGTGAGTAGTCCTGTCCCTAGTTCTTGGCTTCCTCCCTGCTCTGTGGTTGCCAGGATCACTGGTGCTCTCTCCTGCCACCCTGTACTTTCCCTTTTTAGGTTCATTTGGAGTCCTGTCACCCTATTTCATTCTGGGCTTGTTTACACAGTATCTCTGTCTCCTGTTCTGAATTCTGTGCAGTTGCCTTCCTGTGCTCCCCACCCAAACTGTCTGCTCTTCTTGCCTCAAGATGGTCACGGTGCTCTGGGCTGGCTGGTCTGGTGATAATGATGTGTAAATCTCCTAGCCTGCTGTTTTCTCTCTGTCTATCCTTCCACTCAGTGCTCTAATTCTTCAGGCTTCCATTTGATGCTCAGGGTTCCAAGGTTGTCATCTATATGCATTTCACTTGGTTTGTCGAGTCTTTGTTGTAGGGGGGATGTTATAGTATGTTTGACTAATCAGTCATCTTGGGCTCCTCCCTCCTATTCTGAGAAATGAGAAAACAAGCAGTCCCACATGGTTGAGCTCATAAAGTGAAGTTAGTTGAAATGTATTGACATCCAAAGTCATCTTATGGTTTGCAATATTGAAGACATGTGTTGCAGAATTACAGTAAATTAATGAATGTGTATTATTTTGGAAAAATACCACACTTGCTTCTCCTAATATTGCACAAGCACTGGGTGGGTTTAATCTTGTCAACAATGATTTTGAATTTCTTTGCTTTACCTAAAATATTTTTTACTCCAAAAGAATCCTGATCTTTCCAGTTTTGTCTAAATTTTTGGTGGCTTTCTTCTACCATCCCTATTTTCTCATTGTATTAATGAGTTTAAAATCTTAGCTGTTGTAAAAATAAATAAATAAACAATGACAATAGCTAAAATTAGATAGAAATTTATTTATGTCTTGTTTAACAGTCTGGGTATAAATAGTCCAAGGCAGACGTGCAACTTCATGGTGTTGAGGAGTCAAGCTTCTTATATCTTGTTGCTCTATCATCTTTCACATGTGATTTCCTTCTCATGATCTAAGGTGGCTGTTTTAGCTCCACCATACTATCTCCATTCCAACCAACCAGAAGGGAAAAGGAGAACTTGGAGGGATACCTCTTCCATTAAAAGTCAAGTAGACATTTAAGAACCTTGTGCCCAGTTAAAATTTACTAAATACAAGACTGAAAAATAAATTTAGGGAGTTTCTGCCACAGTTATTAGTCAGCTAGCTCAGAGGGGTTGTGGCTGCCCTGGCACAATAGAAATTAAAAGATAAACTCCGGTCCTTTAGAAAAAACTGTAGGCATTTTGCTTCTGTTCTGATAAAATTTCTCCTCTTTCTGATCATGCTCCTTTTCCCAATAGAATGTACCTGTTTAAAGAAATAGTATAATGACTCCACATTATATTTATTTTGTTTTCATCCACTTCATCCTAATTCAGCTCTGTTTAGTTTGGTACCTTCTTAGACTCTGACCCCCAAAAATTGTGGTCACTATGATCAAAGACAGATCCAGCAAGCTCACAAAGCATTTGTAAGAGGAGGACCCAGGTTGGACCTAACCAGTGATCACCCTAAGATACTGAGAAGTCTGGAGAACTGATGGTCTGGGTCCACCGAGTCTCTGTTTACAAGAGGCCCTGGAGAGATTCCTAGCAGTGAAATCATCTAAAGAAAGAAGAAATCTTTAGATGCATTGGCTTATTTAAGTACTGAGGGTCAGGACAGAGGGAAAGGAGAATTTCGAACATAGTCCCATGTCTGTCTGTCACTCTTCTCTAACCAACATGACTGCATATTTGAACTCTGAAACAAAGAGGACTGTAATGGAAAAAAATTAAGAAAAATGAAAATAAATGAGACTTTGAGTGTACAAGGCATTACTGTATTGGTGCTGGAGGCTCCCATGGCAATGTGAGGGGGGCACCTGCAATTTTTGCAATAGTCAGAGCTTTTGGTATACGTGTCATTGCCCTTAGCATACGGTATTGACTTTTTGGCTCAGCAATAATTGTATTAGTGGCAGAGACACCTTTGGTGTGCATCATTGAAAGAGCTGCACTGTGGCATTGCTTTAGTGATTTGGAGGAGAAGAGAAGATCACAGATGGCTCAGGCAGCCAAAATACTTGACTGCATAGTACAGTGAGAATTTCCCAATTACTTTCAGGACTACTTGGGAAGAAGCTGAGAGTTATTGGTTTTTCTACAAAGCAGGTGAAGTGTAGCCAGAGAAATACTGATTTGTGATGGTCTGTTTTCCTTCCTGCTGAAATGATTATGTTGATTTCTGTTCATTCAATAGTCTTCATAATTCCCTACTTCCCAATGGCTATTGAATAGGTACAGCTTAAAGCAATATCCATTTGATCCTATCTTATACTGGCTAATGCTTCTACATGAAATAGACAGTCATAAACTTTTCTTCCCATTTTATTGGCCAAAGTCACAACTTTAAGACAGGTGAGGGATGACTGTAAGGACCATGTGCTCAGAAAGAGGAGAATCAAAATATTTCTAAACAGTCAAATGACTACCACGGTGCTTACATAGCAAATTGTAAATGCTATAGGGTAGGACCTGAAATCTTAGTTATGATGATTGCTAGGACCAAATTAAAATTAAATTCCTCCATCTAATTTTGGTGCCAACAGCTGCATGAATCACTATGTCCCACGCCTAACACAACTCTTCATGACTTCCTAAGATACAGGCTGTGCTTCCCAGTAGCCAAGAGTATAACAGAAACCACACTTCTGTTTGCCTACTTCACATTGAGAAATTGGCCATGCAACAGAAAGCTCACATATAATGTTTAAAAGAAGTAATGTTTCAAAGATATTTTCTGCTGTCCTCTAGAATAATTACTGTGCACAGGACTGGCACTAGGTAAAATTGTGAATTAGGTATGATTTTAAGGCATTTCCTTATATTTTGGAGGTAATATCTCCTTTCCGCTCTCTACTCCTGCTTCCCAAGTCTGCCACAAGTCTCATACCCACCAAGTTTCCTCTCTCCAAGGAGAATGCTTTACTAGGAACCCTTTCCGTTTCAAAATTCACAATCGAAACTTATCTCTGTTGTGTTGGTTGCACCCTTGCCTGATGTTAGGGCTTCAAAATTTGACAAATGTGGTAAAGCAATAATACATAAATATAGATAGACACAGTCTATCAAATATAGGCTTAAGGAGGTTAATAGATGTCTATAAACAGATAAATAATCCTATTAGGTTAAACAAAATACGGAAAAAAGCTACAAAGATGCTCCTAGCAGTCTTTTTTATAATACTAAAATATGATAATTTCAAAGGTTCACCAATAGGGGGATATTTAAATATAGTGTGAACCTTGAATGGAATAGTACGTAGCCATTGAAATGAAGGTTATTTAAAAAAAAAAAAAAGGTTGAAAAGAACATGTCACAACACGGAAAGGTCTTATAATCAAATGTTAAGCCACCATGAAGTAAGATATTAATATGGATATGGTTAGTGTAAATATGAAATGTTTAATTTCACATATTTTTCTGTGTAAAAACATGCATATGAAAAGAAAATTATGATTGCTATAGAGTGGTCGCTGTCAGTCGGAGTCAACTAGACGGCAATAGGTATAGAGTGGTAACTTGTGAGTGATTTTTTTCCCTTTAGTTCATATCTTTATTCATGTGATTATGTAACTCTTATAATTAAAGTATATATTAAAGGTATTTTTTAGTTTGAAAGCCAATCCGTATGCATAATGGGTGCCAGAATAAGACTTTGACTAACCATTAGGGTTGAAAGTTTAAAAGATAAAATGTTAAGAATGAGAATTATGCCTTTTTTTTTAATCATTAACCAGTTGCCATCTAGTCAATTCAGACTCATGGCGACCCCATGTGTGTCAGAGTGGCACTGCATTCCACGGGGTTTTCAGTGGCTGATTTTGAAGAAATAGATTGCCATGCCTTTCTTCCCAGACACCTCTGGGTAGCTTCCAACCTCCCACTTTTTGGTTAGCAGCCAAGCTTGTTAACCATCTGTGCCACCCAAGGACTCCTCTCACTTGTTAGAGTTGGCTAAAATAGTTTAGATATAAGACATCAATGATGGCTAAAAGTAGAAATTTTACTTAGTGCGATAAATTAGCAGCAATAAATTGCCAGTCCAATCACAAGTGTTCCTTTTGCAGAACTCTTTTTGGCGAACAGAATGCAGACAGGTGCATTGCTTCAGAAGCAGGGAGAAAGGCACCTGGAAGGGGGCAATGCTAAGAGCAAGAGGAAGTGCTTCAATTCTGCTCTGATCTTTCTAAATAGAAATGGTAAGCTTTTATGAATGATTGGGTGCCAAACACAGAAGAAATGAAAAGACAGAGCAAGCAAATAGCTAAACAAGGAAGTGTTTCGGAAAGGAAATTTCATGTCAGGCCTTGGCTCAAAACCAGATGGTCTTTTTGTGAAGGGAGGTGTTCACAGCATCTATTAAATGCACGCTCAGTCACAAAAACAAACCGCATCTGTTTAAGATTAACGTTTGTAATAAACATTTTAAACAAAGGAATGTAGAAGGCAAATATGTATTGTAAAACAAAGTCTATACTCTTGGGATAAGTAAAATTTCCTCTAAAATAATCCTAGTGCTTTATAGCTTATTCTTTATACCAGAAGAAATAGCAATAAGATGAAAAGGCATATCCAGTTCTTTGAAAGGAAAAAAATATTAATCTGAAAACAAAATGTATGGTCCCACTGTAGAGAATGCTATACTTCCTTCAATTTGACTGACAAAAGAAAAAAATATCTACTTGGAGTGTATCCTAAAAATTAGAAACACAAATTAAATATTTTAAAAGTATGACTTAGATATACTAAATTGTTTGGCTAGTCTAAGAAGTTACTTCTCAAGTACTTCAACACAGAATCAAGAGTTTACTAATTTATACTTGAACACTGGTGTTAAATGAATGTGTATACATAAGAGGATGTGTTTGACAGAGCAAGGCTGAAGCAATAGAATACTAAAAGCTAAATTGAAAGTTGCTTGTCCCTCTTTTGCAATAATCTTGTGACTAAGCTTCATGTCCAATGACACAGACCATGTCAAGTGTTTAGCAAGTGGGAAGAAAAGAAAAAAAAAAAAACCCTGTCCTTGGCAGGGAGAGATATGCCTGTGTTGAGAAACACTTGACTGGGACTGTTCATTTCAGAAGACATCTCTTGGTCAATTGTGGATTTTCTGGAGCTGTGCTGCTCAATATGGTAACAACCGTGTTGTTGTTGTGTGCCATCTATTTCTATCCTAAATGACAGATTAGAACTACCCTCATAGGATTTCCTAGGCTGAAATCTTTACAGAAGAAGATCACCAGGTCTTTTCTCCCACAGAGCCACTGGGTGGGTTTGAACCGCCAGCCTTTTGGTTAGCAGTCAAGTGCTTAATCATTGTGTCACCAAGTCTTCTATGATAACAACTAGTTACATGTAAAGGAGCCCTGGTGGTGCAACAGTTAAGTGTTCAGCTGCTAACCAAAAGGTTGTCAGTTCAAACCCACCCAACAGCTCTGTGGGAGAAAGGACCTGACAATATGCTTCAGAAAGATTACAGCCAAGAAAACCCTATGGGTCAGTTCTACCCTATCACATAGCGTCGATACGAGTAGAGAATCAACTCAATTGCAAACAAAAACACGTGTAACTATTTAAATGTGAACTTAAATTAATTAAAATTAAAAGGTGCCTATTATAGACTATTTCCATCATCACAGAAAGTTCTGTTGGAAAGCACTTGTCTGGAACAAATTCAGGAGATAGGTAAACTATAGGAATCTTGGGTTCAGGGGCTAGTAAAACTTAAAAAATGTGTCAAAGAGATCTGAATGATAGGGGCATGTGCTGCAGTGTGCTGGGAGGCTAGATCCTTATTAGAAATGAGGGCCTGTGGGTTATAGAAATGTCTGTACAAACACTGATACCTAATATTCACAGTGGAGTGCTCCACTACATCCCACACATACTACTTTGTTCCAAATCTTCAAGAAATTTTACACGCATAGACTTGGGTCAGTGGTGCTTAGGGGAGTCAGAGTCAGTGTCAGGTAGGTGGAATGAAGAGTAGAGATGAGAAATTCAGAAGTAAGAACTTAGGGACAGAGGTAACCAGGAGAAAAATAAGACATCCGCCTACCCTCACTCCCTGGAACCCCAACCTATCCTCAAGTAAGAATCCCCAGAGATGGTTTTAAGTAAACTTGTATTTAAAATTATCAAAGGACAAGTGACCCCAATTGATTCTGGGATTATTTCAATTCTCCAATTAACACAAATTACAATATATGAAAAAGTATATATGAATTACCATTCCTTTGTCTTTCTTTCCTAAAAGAATAAACATGTTTGTAGACATTGAAGAGGATAAAGTAGAGAAGCTGAATACATTCTCTATTTATCCAACTCAAAGAAAGCTTAAGTTAAAAAGACCTAAAGATAATTTTTGTGAGGTGGAGATTCCTTGATTGCTGATAAAAGACTGACTGTGAAGCTTCCTTCTAGTTTTATCCCTGCCTGCTCTTTGCTGCCAGTTTCAGAAACATTAGGAATAGAAATAATCTTCCTCCAGAGCCTATCTTCTGAGGTAGCAGTTCCAACTCATTAATGAGATGAAGATTTATGTCATAAAATTTCTGCGCAGTCAATACTAGAAAGGCCTCTAACTTCTTAGATGGGTGCAAGAGTGACTGAACAGTTCTTTTCTTTTTCAAAGACCGGTAACATTCACACTATTACGCAGGAATTTGATGTTTACTTGTGAATTTTTAAAAAAGCCTTTTGGTCAGCCCTGCAAATAATAAAGACTTCCAAAATTAAGGGAATACCAAAATAACTATGGCATTTCCTCAGTTTAGCATAATAGTTTCTTCAGAGCAGATTCACAGCATAAACACTGAACGTTTTCTTTCCCTCTGGTAACATCTGTGAACAAGTTCACCACTTGGGAAAGCGAAAGACTAATAACTACATCCAAACATGGGTGGGCACAGGTGCTTCAACACACAGTTCCACAAACACATCCCAGTTCCCTCAAGTGAGCTATTTCTGACCTGACCCCTTCAGACTTCCAGTCCCACTGTGTGTTTGGTCTGGGAGAAGGGAACCCACTCTCTGGGTTATTAGTATCACCATCTAAGGAGACTGACTTTTTACTGGCAGGGTGCATTCCCTAAACATATTGACTCTCCGAACAGAGAACATTGGCCCAACAATTTATTAAAAGCAATTGTGTTTTTCCTAGGTCTAGCCAAACATTTGGTGCATGTTATAGAACCCTCCAAGACCGAACTTCAGCCCTGCTCCTTTGAAGAAAAACTTTCCCTGACTGGCCCAACTTACGAAGAACCTCTGATCTCCCATAGCAACCATTGTCTGAAATGTTCATCAGACACTTAATCATGTACTGCCTTGTGTGAGGTATCTCTTCCACTTGCAACAGATACTTATTTTAAAATTTCATTTTATTTAATTTCCCTCTTATTTAGATTACTTATACCTCACCCCAATTATATTTCATATTCTACGATAGCAAAGACTGCTCTTTCACATTTGTTTATTTTTCCTGATAAACTTAGTATAATAGGCTTTAATATATTTTTGTTGACTTCAAAATAGATTTTTTTTTTTTTAGTTGCAATTTAGAGACAAGCATAAACTCCTAGTCCTTTATAAAGAGCTTTTGAGTAGGAAAATGGCATTTGTCTAGCATCATGGTAGTATGAGAGCATAAATTTATTTTGTTTTTATTGAAATTTGGGGATTGGTGGGTGCGTGAAGAGGGAAAGCAGAGCAAATAATCCATGCATCAGAAGTTCCAAAATAATCATCTGATATACTAGTTGAAGGAGCCTTGGCCGCGCAGGGATTAAAAGCTAAGGCTGCTCATCGACTGCTCCTTGGAAACTCTATGAGGCAGTTCTACCCTAGGGTCACTTTGAGTTGGAATCAACTTGAAGGCAATGCGGTTTGGTTTTGGTTATACTGGTTGAAGGATACCTATGAAATTAATTAAATACTCGAATGCCTGCTAACTGGCTTTAGTATTATCAAGCTCTGCTTCCTAAAACCCATTGTTTGGAGGTTGGTTATCTCATAAGACTGATGTTCTGGAAACCCTGGTGGCTTAGTGGTTGAGTGCTACGGCTGCTAATCAAAAAGGTCAGCAGTTCAAATCCACCAGGCACTCCTTGAAACTCTATGGGGCAGTTCTACTTTGTCCTATAGGGTTGCTCTGAGTTGAAATCAACTCAACAGCAATAGGTTTTACGGGTTTTAATGTTCTGATCATAAACCCATGCTATCCAGTTTTCTCCATAAGATGCACTTTATATTTACTTTTAAATATTGAAACTGCAAATTATGGCTTATAAAAAACATTTGACAGTTTTCTAAATTCTGAGGTAGCTCATATATTTGTATATATTTGTTTACTGAGTCCGTGGTTTTCAAAGTCTACATTAACAAACAACTTCTTCTTCAGAGGATACCTTACTTGGAAGTTCTAGACCTAGAGAGACATGAACACAACATAAGCTTGAATACTCTGTGGAAAAGTCTAGAGCACTGAAATGATTGAGCCTAACCAATAGACAGAAAACTACAATAAAGAATTAGTTATTTTCAACCTTATCAAAAAAACAGATTATGAGGAAATGCATAAATAAAAAGTCCTCAATATCTGTGTAGAAAATGAGGATTTTTATTTTCCCTCACCCTCCGGGTGGGCAGCATGAATGTTTTTGGCAAGACAGAATCAAGAGATAGGATTTGTCATTGTAATGATACATTTAAATTATACTGAGACAGGTGGTTAATATTGGTAATAGAAAGTATTTGTCTTTCTTGTTTTGTATATACTGTGTTCTGTAGAATCTGGAAGGCCCAAGCCTCCTTTCATGATGCTTAAAGAGTATCTGCTACTGACCGTTATAGATGCAGCCTGGAGTGAAGTCAGTCATAGCAGATCCATAACCCTGGGCAAGATGTGGCCCTGAGGGGTGGAACTGGTGATGAGGCAAGAAGAAAGAAGCCAGGAGGAAAGAAGACTCCTTAGTATCCTCTGAAACTGACCCTAGATGAAAGGAAAGTGACCTATGGGAAAAGTAAAAAAAAAAAAACAAACAAACTTTTCACACAATTCTCTGGAGTCCATATGTTAATGATATGCTCCTGGTGATTGTTTCCTTGTTTGTTTGTTCTAATTATAGATTTTACCTAGCAAAAGAACACATTTGGAGCAGTGGGAGTTGCTTAATAGGAAAACTTCTCATCCAAGGGTTATTTTTAGTTGTGGTAAAATATCTACAACATAAAATTTGACATTTTAACCATTTTCAAGTGCACAATCCAGCGGCATTAATCCCACTCACAATGCTCTGCGACTATCACCACTCTTTGTTCCCAAAGGTTTTCATCACCCTTTTTGTCTGGTTCATTTCACTTAGTATAATGTTTTCAAGGCTCATCCATGGTGTGACATGTGTCAGAACCTCATTCTTTTATATGGTTGAACGATAGTCCATTGTGTGTATGTGCCACATTTTGTTTATCCATTCGTGTGTTGACGGACACTTGAGTTGTTCCTGCCTTTTGGCTATTGTGAATAATGCTGCAATGAACAGCTAAAAAAAAAATTTTTTTTTGGTTTTGTGTTGTATTGTTTTATTTTAGTGTCCTTGTTTAGAGGTCTCATATAGGAAATACATATCTGTCAGTTTCTGCTGAAAGATGCAAATAACTTTGTGTCCCAAAAACAAAAAGAAGCAACTACTATTGGAAGAATTTTAAAGTAGGTAAGATTAGTTTGGCATCTCTGTCCTACCTTTTTAGTTTCTCTTTTCCCATAGAAAAGTGTTTTCCAACTAGTTTTGGTAATGACCAGCAATATAAACACGAACACACATGCATGCACATACATACTGAGAAAAAAAACTGTTGCCGTAGAGTGGGTTCCGACTTAGAGCGACCCTGCAGACGTGCCCCAAAAGGTTTACAAGGCGCGGCTGGTCAATTCAAACTGCTGACCTTTTGGTTAGCAACCTCTCTCTTAACCACTGCTCCACCAGGGCTCCGTACACGTACATAGGCAACTAAAATTATTTTGCAATGTGTTCAGTTCTTGGTAAGAGTCTGTGAAATGAACTCTGACATTTTCTATTTTATTTCTTCTTTTTAAAAATCCTGACAGTGTACCATTCATTGAATTAGCTTCTTGATCTACTAATCAACCTCAACCTACAGTTTGAAAAATACTGCCTTCCTCCCATCAGGTATGGAGTTCTGGTGGTGCAGTGGTTAAGAGATATGGTAAGGTACAGCTGCTAATGAAAAGATCAGCAGTTCAAATCCACCAGCCGCTCTTTGGAAACCCCATGGGGCAGTTCTGTTCTTCCTGTAGGGTCGCTAGAGTAGACTCTAAGGCAATGAGTAATGGGGCCATCAGACATATTTGCATTTAAATTTTAATGTGTAATGTTGCTGTTGTTGGTTGCCATGGAGTCTATTCCTTCCTAAGCAGATCACCAGGTCTGTCTCTGGGGGTGCCTCTGGGTGAGCTTCAACTGCCAGCCAACCTTTCAGCTAATAGCACATAGATGAGAACCATTCAGATTATAGCCATGAACCAAATGACTTTTGACAAGTAAAAACAAAGTCTGCAAACTTTCTCCAGGAGATGAGGCACCAAGGCTTGATCTATATTGTATATATGTAGTTCCAAGAACTTGATAAACAAAGGGATTTAAGTAGATTTTGTTGTCGTCAAAGCTCTAAGACTGGTAATTAGGTTCCTTTGAGGAAGTTTTATATTCACATTCCTGCCAAAAAAAGTCAGGAGAAATGTGAACATTTTTGCTTGAGTGAATTGGTATTGATGTCACTGTAAAAGAGAGGTGGGCACACTCACTCTCACAAGAGAACACAAATCCCACAAATGCCTGCCAATGCCAGATAAAAGAAGGGAAGACTTTCTAGAAATTTCTTCTAGATTTGTATTTCCATGTGTGTTTTATTTAGTTCTCACAATTTTTTAGAAACCCTATGGGGCAGTCTTATAGGGTAGCTATGAGTTGCAATTGACTTGACAGCAATGGGTTTGGGTTTTTTTTTTTTTTTTAGGTGAGGTTTCATTTTTCAGTCTCTTAAATTCAGCTCATATATTCTAATGCCAACTATGAGAACACATTCTTGACTCATTCTACTTTTAAACTACATCCTTAACATTAATAAATATAGTTTACTGCACCACAGGTCTCTGATAGGATTCGAAACCACAAAGCAATGAGCAAGAAAACCAAAGGAGGTAAAATTGTTTTTTTTTTAAAGGCACACTTACTAGTTTAAGACAATATATAAGTGGAAGTTTCCCAACTCTTGTTGGCTTCATAGTGTCTGTGTAGTTGAGAGAATGTTGACCCATCAGTATATCTGTCAATTTCTCTTTGGGAAAGACCCAATAAAATGGTTTTCGTAGTAAATGAGGAAAAACCCGTCTGGGGCACTGTTTTCTTTATGTCTGTACTTTAATGGACAAAGGAGACAAAGAGGTTATTAAAGCTTCTTTGTGTTTGACACTAGGAGTATATATGGTTGGGAATGGGGACATGTTGAGAGTTAAGGGCCACGTGCCTCTGTTTTCTCAGTCTTAGAATGAGAATGGTATTTCTTTCTCAATTCCATCAATTGTATCAGATACTGGAAAGCACCCACATTTTGATGTTTTTCTCACTCACTTTTTTCAGCCCATCTCTATCTCACCTGGAGCCGTGGTGGCATAGTGGTTAAGAGCTCTGCTACTAACCAAATATGGGCAGTTTGAATTTACCAGCTGCCCCTTGGAAACCCTATGGAGTAGTTCGGCTCTGTCCTATAGGGTTGCTATGAGTCAGAATTGACTTGACGGAAACGGTTTTTTTTTTTTGGTTTCTATCTCACCCACAAACTAAGGTTCCCAGAGACCTTTTATTGCTACTCCATGGATTAGAACAAGGCATTAGTTTTGGCAGATGTACATCCAGGTAGAAACAACAGGGCTTGAACGAGGTACTGGGTGATATTTCACCCAGGAAGGATATACCTAGTAGGATCTTTTTAAATACTGCTTAATGTGTTTTCCTTCATAGTAACTCAGTTTTCTCCATTCCCTATTTCCCTTCAGCAATTGAGGTTAGACCTAGAGATTTATTGTTCCAGGTAAGAAGTCAATGGATAGATACTCCCTAGATTGAAAAGCCATTGCTCAGATTTGAGTCTAAAGTAGGCTCTTTTGAATGTTTTATGACATAACAACATTGAAATCCAAGCGTTGATGAAACAGAAAGGAGTTTTTATAAATTCTAAACTTCTTTTTATGAATCAAGAGTAAAACTATGAAAATCTGTGCTTGTAGAGGTTTATTATAAGCCGCAGTAAAGAGAGGAATGAAGATATGGTATAAGGAAAGACTTCAACCAACAGAACGGAGAAAGATTCTTCCAACTGCTTTGGAGTTGAGCCAAGAGAAGGTGAGAGTAGGGAAAAGATCACATGCAAGAATCCTAGCTCCTCTCTCAGGTTTAAAGTCCCTCGTGTGAGAGGAAAGTAGTTATCAAATAGGCCAAGGAATGATTCAAAATCACTGAGGCTGGTGGACTAGGTCCACAGATGCCATGAAGGGATTGCAAGCCCCTTAACAAAGCCCATGACCAATTTGTACTGAGGCAACTAGGTTCGTATGAACAGAAGAGCAGTAGGATACTGAGGTACAGGACCAGAAGACCAAGGAGGCCCAGGGTCCAGGAGTCCTTGCATGTAAAAGCAATGACAAAATAAATGGTCAGTGATCCATGAACACCATCATCACACCCCAGTACCAGTCCAGTCAGAACTAGCCATAGCTCAGTGGACACCAGCATGGCTCTTCCAGTGACAAGGCGAGATGAGGCCATCCCAGCAAAAGCCAGTGAGGATCAGAGGATGGCATGTGGAAATGTCCCCAAGTGCTATAAGAATGCATCAGCTCAGCTTCCTGTGTTTCTTGTCTCTTCAGCTTCTGCTTCCTGGTTCCTGCCCTCTTTGCTCCTTGGGCCTCAGGCCCTCATCTGCCCTGCTGGGGTGAGTGTTCCAAAGCTCTGTAGCTCCACCAATAAGTGCCTAGAGGTACCCCACTCTACCAGTAAGTTTCGGTCAGAAGGCACTCAGCTGTCTTGTTCTGTGGGTTGGCAAGCCTAGCTCTACCGATAAATGCCCAGAGGCATCCTACTTGGCTAGGAAGCCTCCTGCACAAAGGCACTCAGCTCTCCCGCTCTGTGGGTTAGCTCCAGCACTGTCTGGCATTGGTCTCCTGGTTCTGCTGCTTCCAGTTCTCTGCTGCTGCCAGTTCTCGATCCATTCAGTTTTAAAACTGCTTCCACATTTTAGGTAGCTGTTACAGCAGCACCCCACTCCCTCGGTACCAAATTCTGTCTTAGTTACCTAGCATTGCTATAACAGAAATACCACAAGTGGATGGCTTTAACAAAGAGAAATTTATTTTCTCACAGTCTAGTAGGCTACAAGTCCAAATTTAGGTCAACCGATTCCAGGGAAGGCTTTCTGCCTGTCAGCTCTGGAAGAAGGTCCTTCTCATCAACCTTCCCTGGACTGGAAGCTTCTCAGAAAAGGAATCTCCAGTCCAAAAAATTCACCCTACTCCTGGTGCTGCTTTTTTGGCGTTATGATGTCCCTCTGTTTCTCTGCTTGCTTCTTTTTTATATCCCAAAAGAAACTTGCTCAAGACCCAATGCAATTCCATAGATTGAGTCCTGCCTCATCAACACAACTGCTGTCCATCCCCCCTCATTAATATCATAGACGTAGGGCTTACAACACATAGGAAAATCACTTCAGATGACAAAATGGTGGACAATCACACAATATTGGGAATCATGGCCTAGCCAAATTGATACACATATTTTTTGGGGACACAATTCAATCCATGACAGGTAATACACAGATAATGATGCTTTGTTGGTCCAGTTCATCTTTGGACCCTTTTTCTCGATTAAGGAAGGGGATGAGAATTAAACTCTTCTTCTCTTTCTTCTTCAAACATGGGTACTGTATGTGAAAAGGAGACACAAATGAGGTTAATACCAGTCTCTTATTCTAGTCTGTTGATCTTACTGACAGTTCTACGTGGAATATTTTTAAAAGTAACAGAAATCATACTTAACATTTAATTTCTAGTTGGTGCTAACAATCACATATAATACAAATCTAGTAGCAATCCTGATGCAACCTGCGTCAATAATTGGTCATTAATAATAATAAAAAAAAAAACCTGGAAACCCTGGTGGTGCAGTGGCTAAGTGCTGTGGCTGCTAACCAAAGGATCAGCAGTTCAAATCCACCAGGTGCTTCATGGAAACTCTATGGGGCAGTTCTACTCTGTCCTGTAGGGTCGCTATGCGTTGGAAGCGACTCGATGGCAACAGGTTTGGTTTTATTTTTTATCAAAAAAGTCGGTTAAAGCACTTATATGTATTATAACTTATGTAAGGAGCCCTGATGGCAAAAAGGTTAAGTGCTCAGCTGCCAACCAAAAGGTTGTCAACTTAAACCCACCCAGTAGATCCCTGGGAGAAAAACCTGGAGATCTGCCCTGAAAAAGATTACAGCCTAGAAAACCCTATGGGGCAGTTCTACTCTGTCATGTGGGGTTGCTATGAGTTGAAATCAACTTGATGGCCTCTAAAAACAACAAAAATAATCTATGTATAAAAATTATACATACCTTTTTATTTTACCTTAAACATAATACACTCTTTTGCCGATGTGCAAATGAATGCACGTTTATTCACCCATCTTTTGATGTGAAGCCAATAGGTCAACCGAGTGAGTATATGCAGTTTTTTTGTTGTTGTTTTGTTTTTTTAATAAACCACCTCATCATGCATTATTTATAATTTCTAAACTTTATTTCTTTAAGATGGCTTGAGATTTTGAAGATATTTGTGAAACAATTTGAGTGTAAAACCCTTCTAAAGTAAAGTGATTATCCCCTCTCAATTCTTTTACACTAATTGTCCATACCTAATTCAACAGTAATTTTTAGTGGCTGTTAAGTATTTTCAAAGTTTTTAACTTAAGTTTCATAGAAACAACTTTTTTATTTTTTTCACTCATATTTCATTACTTTATGTAAATATCTATTTAATTTATGCATATAAATTTATTAATATAACTGGCATAAACAGGTTGGGGAAAAAACACAACTAATAATTCTATTGGCAAATATAAGTCTCAACTGCTAAGAGCTTAGCAAACTAGAAAAAAGCTAACTAATCGTGGACTAGGAGTCCCTGGGTCATGCAAATAATTAAGAACTACTAACCTAAAGGCTGGCAGTTCGAACTCACCCAAAAGTACCTCGGAAGTGTAGCTTGGCGATCTGCTCTCAAAAGGTCACAGAATTGAAAACCCTATGGATTGCAGGTGACTATGAGTCGGAATCAACTCTATAGCAACTAACAATCACCACAAATTCTGAACTGTGCTTTCGGCACCAATCTGTACATTTTACAAAAATTCGATTGCATGGCAAGTTGATTAAGTGGTCATAAATTAAGACAGTTTCTTACAAAACCATTCCCACTAACTTTATATTGCATTACACATGCAGCCTTTCACGGTGCCCACCAGCAGCATCCTTTATCAGCAAATAACTCTGTTCTAGGTACTTGCTTTGCAGTTTTCAGTGCCCTTTGCCATTGATCCATTCCAACTCATAGCGACCCTATAGGACAGAGTAGAACCGCCTCATAGGGTTTCCAAGGCTATCATTTTTATGGAAGCAGATTGCCACATCTTTCTCCCCAGAATGGCTGGTGGCTTCAGCCTGCTGATCTTTGAGTCAGCAGCTGAGCTCTAAACCACTGCACCACCAAATTTCCTTTTGTTTTCAGTACAGGCACCCTTTATGCAACCCTGTTGCTGTTTGTGATTATTGCATTTATAGTCCAATTATTTTCCATCTGTTCTTCTAGCTTTGAGATACTAGATCAGTTCTGTTCTTTTATACAGAGGGAGTTCTCAGCCTGGTTTTCTAGTTAGTTCCATCCTTCTTTTCTGAGACTATTCCTTATTTTCCTGCCACTTTTTTGTCCTATTATCTTCTCCCAGGACCACTTTTATATCATCTTCTAAATATAAGCAGTTATTTCAAAATGTTTAACAATCAGTAAGGTAGGGCACCTATCGATCAAATTGAATAGAACTGCATCATCCAGGTTCTCTCAGCTGTGCCAACATTCAGCCTTTTGTTGCTGGATCATGGGGAGGTCCAGGTAGCCTGGGGAGCAGGAAGACAGGAGGCTCAGAATAGCAGCTATTTACCCACACGCATCTCAGAGTGTTAGGAAGTACAGCTATACCAATGTGTGCTGACTGAATACAAACCAACAAACTACAGCATTTTCTCACAATTCTAAAGCATTTTCAGTGTGTGTACACAAATACGCGAATGCATACATACACTAACATAATTCTCAAAAACTGTTTCCACTGCTAAATCATAGCATCAAGAGTTGTAAAAAAAAATCAATATGGCTAGTTTACCATTAGTAAACTAAAAGATTTTCCATCAGTAGGCGTCAAGTATTAACAGTTCCACCATGAAAATGGTGCTAACTGGCAAATATTCTTGCTTCTGATGAGAAATTTAATTATTTCAAGTTGCAATGGTTTTATTTATATTTCCATTAATAACTTGGATCTGGTTAAACCATCAGCACACTCTGAATTTAGTGATACATTTTCAAAACAACAAAAGTGATGAGTGGTGGAGCTTCAAAATACCTTTCTGCCTGACCTGAGTGAGGTTAAAACAGATCATACCAATGTTGTACAAGTACTTTTTTTCATTAAGTACAACTTCTGGTCATATTTCCCTTTGATTGCAAATATTAAACTCATTAAAATCAGCTGTCATTTCTGGAAAACTTAATTTTTTCGTAAAAAGTCATTTATTGAAATATTTATGGATGAAATGATATGTTAATATGGATTTGTTTCAAAAAAAAAATCCAGTGGAGAGGTGGCAGAGTAGGGAGTATAGAAGCAATAAGATTGGTCATGTTTGATAATTATTGAAGATAGGTGGTGAGTACATGAGGCCTCATTGTATTATTGTCTATGTTTATATATGTTTATATACATATATATGTTTGAGATTTTCCATAATAGATTTTTTTATTTCCATTTTTCTGTTTTATATTTTAGGCATAATTAAAAGAATTTCAATTCTTTTTAATGGAAAAAAAAAGATTGTTGGGACAGTTTGTATCCAATCAAAATAAAATTAATCTTAAAACAATGAGCTCTTTCCATAATTATTCCAGCCATTAATTGTCATTTACTTGAGGTAGTCATCTTTATGAGAACTGGAAAATGTACCTCAGGCTCATCATCACTGAGTTAACAAAAATTAGAGCATTATGTTTTTTAGTTCATTTAACAAATATTTATTGTACCTGTGTACAAGTTACAGTGTAGTAGAAAAAGGTTATCTGTGGTTATTGAATATATAGTCCCTTCCTTCCAGATTTTATTTTAGTAAGGGAAATAGACAATTATCGTATTTTTACGCAAGTAATGCACACCCTCTGCACTTTTTTGAATAACACGACTTCCCCGTTCCTCTGGAGGCACCCTCATGAGCTCCACCATACCAATCCTCTTCCAGGCATTGCTGTAAAAAAAGATTAGCATAGTGTGGTGATGAAAATAGGGGGTGGGGGGGGTGGCCAGCAAGCAAATGTAGAAGGAGCATGTTATTCACATAAAATACAGTATCAAATTTAAGGTGGATTTTTGGGTTCTTTTCGGGCTTGCAGGAGCAAGGCATAGAGCACCCCTTATTACAATATTGCTGACATTTTCCTTTTTGATAAGAAATCTACTGTTTATGAGATTAACACATTTTCATTTTCTGAGTATCTTTCAATTTACCGACTTCCATAAATAACCCATCATTGAATTTTTTTTGGAATTGGCCTCATAGCTAACATATAAAGAAGGTGAAAATATTCATTCATTGTAGAATGGTACAGTGAAAAAATACAAGTTAGTGGGATGCTGTTGTCAGGTCTGGGATTTGATTTTACCATACTTACAAACTAATAATCTAGCCTGTTGGTGTTTCATGGATGCTGGCAGAAGACACAAGAGTCCTCGGTCAGAAACAAAACATTTTATTACTTAAGACACAGCAAGCAGCATATTTACATTGGTTTCCCTTGTCCCCAAGTCCCACCAGCATGACCTAGTATGGCCTTATGAATTTGATGCACACAGTGGGTTTACATCGTAGCTGAGAAAAAGTGCTTTGTCTGGGAGGGGGTGTACTACCCCACCTTTCAGAGGAGATTGGAAGATTAAGTGTATCCTGGTTTAGAAACTGGGCTAGAGGACATCAGCAGTCACTCCCAACTCTGACATGCTAAGCTCTGTGATCTACAATTGTGTTTTCTAGTTAAAGTCAGCAGACGTAAGAGTTTGTATTTCAATCATAGTTTTTAAACAGATATAGTAAGATGTAATTTTTCAGTAACAAACTTGATGTAATTTATGGTTCTGAGATCTCATTCTACCTGAGGCTGAAAATTTAAGGTAAACTAAGTAAAATTCAGTAATTTTGTAGTCATTTCAGGTTTACACCTAATCACATTGGAGCACCCCCTTTCCCTGGGGTTCGATGTTTCTGGGGCTTACTCAGAATCTTCGGTGGTAGAATGGGGATGGGGAGATGGAAAAGATGCCCACTTCCTGATCTCAGGTTCTAGGCTGGCTTCCTGCTCATCACAACTGTGCAGGACTAACTCGGATTGATGGCAAAGTCACAAGAAGAAGAGAAGATGCTACCAGTTAAAAACAACAGTATTATTCTGCCACATAAGGCTAACCAAACGTTGCTTGGTGATCAAAAGTGCCAGAGTGAGGGAGGGGAACAAGAATGAAATGCTTGAAAAGTTAATAGTCATTTATCTTCAGATTTCTTTCCTCATATATGAAGCCCAGCATGGGTACATGTGCAGTTTTCCTTACCATGTTTCATCGCAAAGCAGAATTTAGAGAAATAAATTACTAAACATTACTGACAATGACCAGAAGAGGGCACCTAGCACAAATGAATGAAATAATTCAGCCAACACCAGGTTTTAGTTACGGATTCCTCCTTGACTCTTACTATCTGCACTTTACAAATCAATTTATTTTATGATTACATTACAATTTTATTTTATCTTGGGATGACTGTGATTACATGTTCTTCTTGATGACCATCCCTTACAAATATACCATTCTAGCGGCCAAGACTCTAATTTTCCCATATGAGACACAGGAACAATTCCCCATGAATATAATTACAGAGGGAAGGATTTCATTTCTTAGACAATTTCCAAAAATTAACACTTAGATTAATTAAAATTTGTGTAAACAATCTTTCAGAAGAGAGAAAGTTTACAAATTTATTGAAAACTTCTTGAAAGGCTCCTTCTGATTCTTCCTCTTTCTTCCATTTCTCACACATGTATGTTCAGATTGTAAGTCATGCTCAGAGAATTCACCTTTGAACATACTGAAAAAGGGGAAAGAATATTAACCTGTCATAAAACAAAATAGGACACTGTATTTCCCCGAAAAAAAAAAAAAAATGTAACTCAAATTCTATGTATTTTCCTTCAGGCCTAACACAGACAGACGTAAACAACAATAAATTGGCCAACCATGTTCTTCAGGCATATAATTTTCTTTCTTCCTAAAGTGGACACTCCCTGAGAAAATACAAATAAGTTCTAATTTCAAAGCCATAAACACAAAAAGAAAGTAGGCCACCTTGACCAGAGCACAAAATAATCTTTTCCAAGAGGAATTGAACTAGCAACTCATTATCCAAGGGAAAAATACATACCAAGATTTTTTACTACTTATTTTGTTCACTTTCAAATACTTTTTATAGCCATGGAAAAAACCATATTGATGAATTGGTTTTTCCAAAACAAAATCATCATGTCTTCTAACTTTAGTCTGAAAGTGCTTCCCCATCTCCTTTACTTTAGGAAAAATAAAACTATGGCATACAATATAATATATAAAATTATAAGCTTAGGAATACCCACTGTTTTCACCTTTGGAGATAATGTTTCTATCCACGAGACATTTATTTTATATTACAAAGTGATCTACAAATTGCAAACTGTTTCTCAGCTCTGGTAGTTAAGTGCTCTGCTGCTAACCAAAATGTCGGTGGCTCAAACCCTCTCCACAGGAGAAAGGTGTGCCAGTTTGCTTCCGTAAAGATTTACAGCCTTGGAAACCCTATGGGGCAGTTCTACGCTGTCCTATAGGGTCACTGTGAGTCAGAATCTATTGGATGGCTATGGGTTTGGTTTCAGATTTCTACAGCTCGAACAGATCGTACGTAATGAACATTATAGTAATTGTAATTAGCTTTTTTCCCCCAAGAACACCAATTACTTCCCATTCAAAGGAAGCATGTTTTGCTCTTGGCTGACTATTTATTTCCCATGTCATTAGCAATAATAATCCATACCTTTAAGTGACTGCTATGGGCAGTTCTACTCTGTCCTATAGGGTCACTATGAGTCAGAATTGACTTGATGGCAATGGGTTTGGAATAGGTTTATGTGCTATCAAGTATCTTTCAAGATAGTTATGATTATCGTCATGGTACAGAATAAGAGACCGAGGCTCAGAGAAGTTAAGTAACTCTGCTTAAGTACAGAACAACCAGTGGCAGGAGCAGAATTGGCACCCGTAAAGCTATGCTGATTTCACTATACCTCACTTCTCTTAATTGCACAATTTACTTCACCACATTGGAACACAAATGCCATTTTCTTTTAATAGTAACAGCAACTGCTTTCCTAATTTTCTATTTTTCAACTTGATGCAGAAAGGGATTACAAAACAAAGAAGTTTTTTGATGTACCAGTAAGAATCCCAAAATACTCCATGTTCTTTAAAAAAGTACAATTAGGTTATTAACATATACCTAGCAGTAGATATTACAACATGCCTTATAACGACATATATAACAACATAATGTACAACATACATTTTTTCTAAGAGACTTGTTACTAATCAAATCCTAGGACATTGTTTCTATTTATCGACACATTTCATTGCAAACCCAAGTAAAAACCTTGGTGTTAGAGACATCATTTAATGATCACATTTTTGAGACAGCAATGAATATGCAGCTGCCCCTGCCCTACACTCAGAGGCCCACACAATTTTTACAACCACTTTCATGCACTTTATCAATTTCAAGCTAGGTGACATAACATGCTTTAGAAATATTGATGACTTTTGGAAGATTAGGTACATAAAATTTCAGAAGCATTTTTTTTTTTTTTTTGCAGTCACCACTTTTTTAAGAGCCCTCAAAAAAACAATTCACAATGTTTTCCACGTGATCAATGGCTGCCTGAGCCGTTCTTTGGCGGGAATGTTCAAGACCAGCTGAACATTGGAGAAAATACCCAGAAGATGAATAGGCAGAAGAGAGCATTCTGGGGCTCTAAGCCATTTCTGATTTTGCCCCTGCCCTTTTCTCCCTCTCCCCCAGTTTGCGGCAGCATGGCCCAGCTTGACCCTTATGTCTGAAGGAGTCCTGTAGGGGGCTGCTCTGTAAGACAGAGTGCTCAATGGGTCTAAGCAGATGCAGTGTCAGGCCTCCCTGTATCTGTACCCCCATCAACTTGTGGACCTGGATGGATGAAGTCCTGGTATTTAAGCTGGGAGCTGACCCAAGGGCTGCTTCTCCTCAAAAACCAAACCCTTGCGTTTGAGCGGATTTTGACTCATGGTGATCCCACGTGCTACAGAATAAAACTGCTCCATAGGGTTTTCTCAGCTGTAATCTTTACGGAAACGGATCATAAGGCTTTCTTCTGCTGCGCTGTTGGGTGGGTTTGAAGCACCAACCTTTAGGCTATAGTCAAGCACAAACCGTTTGCATCACTCAGGGACCTCAAGTACTGCTTGGAGGTGAGAATGATGGCATTGTGCATGCCCAGTAAGTCCAGTTACTCTCTTCAAATAAGCTATCTCAGTGCCTTAAGAGAAGAAACAGCCCACTTCCTGCCCTGCCACAGCCCACGCCAGCTCTGCCCTCTACACTGAGGTTGCGCAGGAGTGGGAGCAAGCAAGAGAGAGCTGGTCATGGGGAGGTAGATCCTGGGTAGACCTGGCCTAGGTTCCAAGTCACCTGAATAGCAGGATTCACCTTGTCCTCTCATCCTCCTTCCATCCCAGCCTGTTCACTCAGAGAGACCTCTGACCCCTGAGATTCCAACTTGTACCCATTCCTGCCCTCAGCCTTTCTGTGTGAACGTGAGTGCGAGGCAGGGCAGTCAGGAGAAAACATGGGCTCAGTCCGATGGTAGCGGGTCAAGCCTCTGCTCACCTACTGGCTGTGTGGCATTGGAAGTCACTTCACCTCTCTGAGACTCTTCCTCGTTTATAAAGCAGAGGTAATAGTAGTCCCTACTTCCTTTGGTTGGTGTGAGAATTACAAGAGGTACTGCAGATATAGCACTTGGCACAGTGCCTGGCACACACAAGTTCTCAATCAGTGTTCATTTTAACCTCCTCTTGTTTCCTATTTATTTTTATTTTAATGCCTAGTTATGTTTCCCCAAGATAAGCTATACCTGCTCCTCACATGGTCACAGGATGCTTACATCTTAATTGGCTGGAGCAATAACAAGAGAATCACTAATAGTTTAAACTTGAGAAAGCATTTCTAAGCATTTTATACATATAGATAAGCTTGGTTGATTCTGATTGGTTAGGAAATTGGTTTCATGAAGCAGCCCATTTTTACTGAATTAACAACACAGTGAGATTTTAAAACTAAAATGAATAGTAATATATTTACTAATTTTTAAAAAATATTTTAAAGATTATTTTTAAGCAAAAAGTACCGTTAAAAAGTAATTACTGTTTTTAGCCTCCCGAAAGAAATACAAAAGTAATTTATTTTCTAATCAACCATCAGTGGAGTTCCATTAAAACAATACTATTGCTAATACAATTAAGTATGGTAAAGATAATGACCCATTCTATTACACGTGCGTGACATTCCCGAGAAGCAGCACCATAGCAGACATGCTTATCTCCACACTGACCAGGCTGGGTAGCACAAGCCTTGGTGAAAATATAAGTTTTTCCTGGTGATCTCCTTGCATCTGTGCAAGATGTGCAAGCATCGCCATCTCTCAAATGCAAGCTGCAATTAAAAAAAAAAAAAAAAAAAGCAATCCAGCCCTGAGGGAGCGGCGTCAGAGGCACTGATAAATCACTCGGACTGGGATGTGGACATGGTGGATAGGCTTGCTGAGGTGTCATCTTTGGAGAGTTTTGTCATCTGGGAAAGAAAATAAAGTTAGATCTCCATCACATTCTTTACACCAATAAGAATTTCACATTTTTTAATACAACACTGCAAACCATAAAGATACTGGCAAGAAAATCTGGGAGAATAGCTTTGCAATCTCAAAGTAAGAAAGGCACTTTAAAGTCTGTCAAAAAGGCAAATATCATTTAAAAAACAATGAAGTCATTCACATAAAATAAAATTCCTGCCTAGAATAAAACTACTATTGACATATGAGAACAATATTTGCAACATACTAAAAAAAAAAAAACAAAACCAAACCCATTGCCGTCAAGTCGATTTCGACCCACAGCAACCCTATAGGACAGAGTAGAACTGCCCTATAGAGTTCCCAAGGAGCGCCTGGTGGATTCGAACTACCAACCTTTTGATTAACAGACATAGCACTTAACCACTACACCACCAGGGTTTAGATAGTCAAAAAAGCATATTTTATAAATACACAGTTAATTACCCTGAATCAGATTGAAAGGACTAACAATCTGGTAGACAAAGGATATGAACACTTAACAGGAATGGAAATTCAGGTTACTTTTATACTTAAGAAGAGGTGCTCTAGATCTCCCATAATAAAGGAAATTCAAATTAAAACTGTAACAAAATATCCATGCCATTTATCAGGTTGATAAAGATCAAAACATCTGGCAACCCTGAGTTGGGGTGGATGAAGGGAAATAGGAGCTTTCATACTTCCTTGAGAGAAGCATAAACCGAATAATCCTTTCGGAAAGCAATATGGCAGCGACTACCAAATTAAAAATTCACATGCCCTTTTATCCAAAAATTCTATTTCTAGGAATTTATGCTGCAGATATTCTTGTGTACGAGTTCAAAGCTTTATATACAAGAATATTCCTCAGCACATTGTTGGTAACAGCAAAGGATTGGATGTAAGTATAAGTAAGGTGCTGGTTACACAAATAAGGCTATACACAGACAATGATATATTGGCAAAAACAACACATACAGTATCAGCAAAAGCAACAAGCCTAATCTACTTGTATTAATATGTAATAACCTTGAAGTTAGATAGAAAGATATAGGAAAAAAAGCATAGAGTAACAGTGCTACATCCTTTTTGTGTGCGTTTTTAAGATAAGTATACACATATGCTTGTATACATATACATACATACACATAGAAGGACACACAAAAAAGTTGTTAACAGATACCCAGGGTAAACTGCATATCTAAGAGGCAGGAGAGAAAGCGAACACTTATTTTTCATCACGTATGTCCTTACCTTCTGAATGTTATACCATGTGTTGCATGATTTACATCCATGATGTGCATGATTTCTGTACTTTTTTTTAAGAGTAGGGGCTTTGCAATCAGTACGGTATGAAGTCCCATTTCTACTCTGGAGAGATTACCTAATGTCATTTTTATAATGAGATAATGCCTTAAGTAGAAGACATTTTCAATTTTCAAAATGGGTAAATCTTAAACAACAGTAATAGCTTCCTTGTGGTAGATTTTCAGGTATTATGATGGTACATGGGATACTTGCTTGGGGCAATGGCCTTCCCAGATGATGAGACAGTTATTTTTGCTACCCACCATTCCTCTCTCTTCTTCTGGCAATTGTATTCAGATATGCCTTTGGAGAATACCATCTTCCCAATTCTCAAACTGTTTGTTTTGAGTGGACCTGATATTTGGTACTGAGAATTGACAGATAATCTAGATCTGGACAACCAGAGTTTTGCGTTCCTGGGTCATAGTGAAATAGTAAGCAACAATTTTCCAAGTATGTGTTTAACATGTTGTAAAAGGTGCCATTCCCAATTCCACTTCCTCATGCCCAGACCCATGTATATGTTGGTCACTGGTTGAGAACAGATTTCGTCTCTGATGTTGCCACCACCTCAGTTTGTGAGGAGTTGGATTCCAGCTCAATGCCATTCCATCTTCCAAGAAGCCAGTTCTTTGTGTGTAATGAGATACATAGTAAGATCTTCAAACCTGTGAGCATCATCCCACTTCTTTAAGCAAAATTTTGTAGTGTTTTCAAGTTTTTGCAAAGGCTTTTAGTTCCAGGTATGGTTTTGTAAATGAGCTTCATGGGCATCCTGGGATCAGATTCTATGTAAGGGTCTCAAGGAATGGTGTAGCTAGGGTGGAACATGAGACAAATTAGCATCCCCTTGCAAGGTCACTATAGGTTCTTCAAACACTTCAAAAAGGGGCTACATTTACCGGCATGGGAAGGTCAGAGGCTTAATTTTGGAATAAGCAGAATTTTCCATATCCTCCCAAGGATCACCTCTCCAATTCTCAGAGTCTTACTATTCCCTAAGCAATGCATTTTGACAGAAGAAACCTGGAAGGCCTAAATTCAACCTATGTTGTAATTCAGCAACCCATAGGCTCAAACTCTGCAATTAATTTTTGGCTGTGTCAGCCCAGCAGCCACAAGAAAGAAAATTCTAAGGCTAAAAATTCCCTAACCACATAGAGTGGATAATTTAAAGCCCTAATTTCTCATTTCTTTTTTTAATCTCTCCAATGTTTCCTTCCAATGCAGTTTGCAGCAGCTAGTTTACCGCTATTCACATGCCCTTATGCTATGCTGTGGCCCTTGTCACTCAGGCCATCAAAGCCGTGTTTTCAATAGGCACTTCATGCCAGATGAATACAGATAATCACCTGAGTAACTGTTTCACCACTAGGTGCCATAGATTACTAATGATTCATGGCAATTCTGTGTGTGTCAGAGTAGAACTGTGCACCATAAGGTTTTCATTGGCTGATTTTTCAGAAGTAGATTGTGCTGCCTTTCTCCCAAGGCACCTCTTTAACCTTTCATTCAGCAGCTGAGTGCATTAACTGTACCACTCAGGGACTTCTTGGCCCAATCATTTAATTTTAAGCAGATCCTCACTGTCTTCAATCCCAAGTAGGTTAAATACCTAATCTACTGCCTCAAACGCTATTATCAATCCAGATAACAGATAACAGCAAACACTCTATTTCAAGCAGAGAAGAATTCTAATCAGGGCATTAGGACCTAATAAAATAACTGAAAGGGATAGAGAATGATTTCCAGGACTGACTCCAGGAATTATTTCCAAACAATTCCCTAACATTGGCCTACTGAGGGAGCTGCAATCTTGACTACGTTCAGGGTAGTTGGGAATCTGGAAGCTGCCCTTGGAAAACATACATGCCTTAGCTGCAATCCGGGAATCCTCCAGGATCATCCTCCTCGGCTCTGCAGTACATCCCACACTCACGAATTTATTGACTGGAGCCTGAGACCTCTTCTACAACAGAAAATCCCAATTCCTCCACAATCGTGCTTCCAGCAAAATCAGGAGACACTGAAGGAGGACCTCTGTCCCACTTCAGTTTCAACTTTTGTGCACTTTGTCTGATTCCAGAACCTAATTCTTGAACCTTAGCTTCAGGGGAGCATGGAAAGTGTAGATTTTACCTTTCCCACCTCCACAGTTCAGGAAGGCACGTGAGGGGGTGCATGGAATGGGCATTGAGGGCCTATTGGCCACGCCCCCCGTAAAATCCCAAATTAAAATTTGAAGTTATTTTTTTAACAAGCTTGAACTAAAGACCTTAATTATGCTTGGATTTGTAATAATGGTGGTTCCTGGATGCCTCATATTTACCAAGTGTTAGAAACTAAATTTTGAATCTAAAATCAGCACCAGCTAACTTCCAATTAGCTGGGCACTGTGCTACTTCTTGACCATCCTTCTCTGTGTGGTGAAGGGCTGAATTCTAAGCAGGGCAAATGAACTTCTAGGGATTTGTAAACTGAAAGATTCTATATATATCCATTTAAATGATGTTTAAATTTATTTAAAGAAGTTTTGGGGTAAATATTTATATGTTTCAGTGAAAGGAGTGAGAAAATATTTCAGATATTACAGATTAAGAAAGCTATATTATTCATTTGAGCAGTTTTTTTGTTTGTTTCCTAGAAAATGTCTTGATCTTTTTATTTGCATTAGTTTATTAGATTCAGCATTTTTCCAAAATAATGAATATTGAAGTGACTTGTGTGCAAGGGAAAAAGAGTCCTGAGACACATTAAAGTCTCTAGCCCATCTGCAAATGGACCAACGTATCTGCACCACCAGAATTTGATGGTTTAGTGCTTTTGAAAGTATGAACCAAGAGGAGAAAAACTTTATCATTTTCAGTTGTTTATGTTAACGGTTTAAGTTTAAAAAACAGAAATGAACTGAGTACAAATATTTTCAGTGGATTGGTAAAAAAAGGGAAAAGGAAACTAAATAGTACTGCAAATCACTTTTAGAACACAGTAAACATGCAGTGGAGCCCTGGTGGTGTAACAGTTAAGAGCTTGGCTGGTAACCAAAGGGTCAGCAGTTTGTATCCACTATGAGTCAGAATCGACTCGAGAGCAATGGATTTTTTTTAAAACATGCAGTAGTGAAAATTATTTTAAAATTTTTCCTTAACATGTTCTCTGCACTTGGGTATAGCCTAACTAACACTTTGGAGCTGAATCAGCCGCTCATGAATTTTTTTAAATTAATATTTTCTTAGTCTATACCATTTGTAATTTATTTACTTATATTTACATTATTCAAGTTTAAAGATTTGTTCCACACCGTTACTATTTTGGAAAGAACAATAAGCAAGTTCAGTTTCAACTAAAACTCAGTAAAAGAAAATGAATGTCAAAGCCTGGACTGGATATTGTGGCTAAGAACTGTGCATGTTGTGTTACTTGGCTAAGCAGTGTTCTGTGGCTCTCTGGTACATGTAATTGCCTCAGTTTCTCCTAGCTTCGTGGTTCTTTCTAGTTCTGGTGTGCCTTAAATAAGTGTCTCTCCCCTTTGTTAACATGACCCAAGTGTGGTCTTCATACTTATGTCCAAAAGAGTACCATTTAATAAATGGTTTGTTATTATGGTATAAAGAACAAAAAAGCAAGAAAAATAGGGGAAAAGAGGCAAACAATTGTATAGGAACAAAGGGGAATCCATAGCATAGGTCGATGAAGTTCAGAGTTCAATTTGAAGAAAACATATACCCTATGTTTCTTGGATCTGTTGAGTTAATCCATCAATAAATCTCTTCATCTAGCATATGGGTTTGAACTAACCCTTTAACTTTCCAACAGACTAGTGTCTCCACCCAGCTACTTACTCATTCCAGAGTTATAGTTACTGAGTCAAATGCTTTGGCCACTCGAAGAAAATTCCACAAGTAACAATTACTGTACTTGGTAGGAAGCCTGGTATTACTTGGCTAGAATTTAATATTTTTTGTTGATTTTAAAATACATTTCTAAAATATTTTTCAGATTTATTGGTGCTTGGAAAGAGTATTATCAAAATATGAAGTGAAGAAAGACCTAAAAGAAGTAATTTAGGCTAATAAATAGAAAAAAATATTTATTGTTTTAACAATAAAATAAACAAAAGTAGACCATTTGGGGGCAGGGGCCCAATTACATTTAGATTATAGTTACATATAATTGAGTCCCTGCCCCCTAAATGATCTAATCCCCCCCCCCAAAGAAAAACCCATTGCTGTCGAGTCGATTCTGACTCACCGCAACCCTATAGGACAGAGTAGAACTGTCCCGTAGGATTTCCAAAGAGTGTCTGGTAGATTCAAACTGCCAGCCTTTTGGTTAGCAACCTATCTCTTAACCACTGTGCCACCAGGGCTTCCTAAATGGTCTACTCTTGTTTATTTTATTTATATATTATATAATTATATATTCTTATAATCTAAATGTAATTAAGTCCCTGCCCCCAAATGGCCTACTCTTAAATAGTAAATAAAAGCAATTGAAATCTTTACCCAGTCTCTTGGCAAGGGAAATGGCTAAAAAAGGACAGTGTATTAGTGACATAAGCCACATGACTTAGCATTGTTTTTTAGACATTTTTCTTACACTTCATCTCTTCACAATAATACTCAACTTAGTCCTTTAATATGGTCTTCTTGCTGCCACCTTTTCTTGCTCATTTTCCTCCTTTTGCATCTACCAGTCCCTTGTCACCAGTCACTGACAACAGTAATTTTCCCTGCTGCATTCAGCCCCTTGTCAAGTTTATTCTTGTCCTGTGTGTCCTTAAATAAGTGTCTCTCTCCTTTCTTAACATGATCTAAGTGTAGTCTTCATGCTTTTATCCAAAGGAGTATAATTTAACAAATGGTTTATTATTATGCTTCAGTTGTTTTTCTCATAAGGATGATCCCATCTTCCCAATTCTACACAGAAAATCAGATCCAGCCAGTACAAATTCTTTCTCTTTAGAAGAAAGCAAAGTGGTGAGGGAGGCTATGGATATTTGTAAATTAATACTATTTCCTCTGTCATCTTTCCCCAGTTAGAGCTCCATGCACTTCTACAAAGAGGAGAATGCCTCATGCGTTTGTGCAACTAATGTTGTACAACCATATAAAAAACCACTACTCATCACATGCCAACATGCTTTTCTTCTTCTTCACTTGGATGTGGGAGGCTTCTTACGAGGCACCTTTGCAAAGTGCACCATCACTATGCCCATCAAGTCTTCACCTATACAACTGGGAACAAATTATATCAGCATTAGGATTTTAATCCCCATCTATCCACTCTGAGTCCTTGTTTTCATAACATGAGGATAAAAGTTATTTCACAGAGTTTTTTCTGTTACATGGGCGCCTGACCACTCAATGACATGCACTGACTAAACAGTTTTGGGTGGATGGGGTCAAGCCCACCCACCAAACTTTTGGTGAATCTGAAGTCACCCATAAAATTTGTCCTCCTTAACATAGTTTATAAAGAAAATGTTCTATACCCTACTTTGGTGAGTAGCGTCTGGGGTCTTAAAATCCTGTGAGTAGCCATCTAAGATACTCCACTGGTCCCACCCCGACTGAAGCAAGAAAGAATGAAGAAAACTGAAAACACAAGAGAAAGATTAATCCAAAGGACTAATGGACCACAACTACCACAGCCTCTAGCAGAATGAGTCCTGCAAAATTAGATGGTGCCCACCTACCACCACCAACTGCTCTGACAGGAATCACAGTAGAGGGTCCCAGACAGAGCTGGAGAAAATGTAGAACAAAATTCTAACTCATAAAAAAAATACCAGACCTACTGGTCTGGCAGACTGGAGCAATCTGAGAGTATGGCCCTTGTACACCCTTTTAACTTAGAACTGAAGTCACTCCTGTGGTTCATGCTTCAGCCAAAGATTAGACAGGCCCATGAAACAAAACTAGACTAAATGGGCACACCAGCCTGGGGCAAGAACAGGAAGGCAGGACAGGACAGGAAAGCTGGTAATGGGGAACCCAAGGTCGTGAAGGGGAGAATGTTGACATGTCATGGGGTTGGCAACCAATGTCACAAAACAGTATGGGTATTAATTATTTAATGAGAAGTTAATTTGCTCTGTAAACCTTCATCTAAAGCACAATTTAAAAAAAATGTGTCCTCCTAACTTGGGTACTGTAAAATGCAGGGCCAGGTGGCTGAAAACTCATACTGGAGTTAAATAAAAAGGCCACATTCCCAAACCTGAGCCGCTGGCAAGGCAGAAGCTTCTCAGGGTTATATACCTACCTTTAGAGGATCCCACTTCAAGAGTCTGAATGTTGCTTGTCTCACTGCTTTCTCACCAGGTCTTCCCCAGATCTTGTATTTAGGCTCCATTCATCTGTAATGTTCCTGTCACCTCAGCCCTGTTTAGCTTCACTAACCACAAAAATTCAAGGAGATTCTGGGAGTTACAATAAAGTTGAAGCCTGTTTAATGTTTTTTAGTCTAAGATTGCTTAATAATTCTCCATAATCAACCCTTCCCCCTCTCAGGAAGTTGATCCAGGCAATTCTAAGCCTGAGCCTGAATCATACTCTATTGCCCCCTAGAGGATGACTCATTATAGTTATTTTCTGTAGGAATACAAAAGTAAGTCTTTTTCCTCTTTTACCCATTCACAGTTATGAAGTTGACATATGAATTCCAGCAAATCTCCATCCTGCCATACACTCATTCTAGAGCAGTGAGACAGCCCACTATGGAAAGGAAAGCATTTTGTGGCTTTAGCCCCACAAAATCTATAAAAGAACATTTTTCTGTCTCCTAGGATTTACTACTAATTCAATTTTATGTTTTTTTTTTTCTAACCACACCGAAAGGCCCATTTCTTGGGTTCTTGGTAAGGCACCTTCCATGAATTTCTCAAATTTCTAGTAGCAAGTAGCCTGTATCAGTAAACTAAATGCCTAACTTCAAGTATCCAGTGGAAGCCACATTCTAAGGACATGGATTTTTGGGAGAGGAGTAAAACTATTGCAGCAATAATCTATTTCGTGGTCTCCTACTATCATCAACTCATCTGTCAGTTTGTCATTCTGTGGTGGCTTGTATGTTGTTATGATGTTGGAAGCTATGCCATCAGTATTTCAAATACCAGCAGGGTCAACTATGGTAGACAGGTTTCAGAGGAGCTTCCAGACCAAGACAGACCAGAAAGAAGGAACTTACTATTTCTGAAAAAATTGGCCAGTGAAAACCCTATGAATTAAACTAATAGGAATATGAGTTAAACTAATAGGAATATATCTACTATGGTTTTCTTTTCTTCCAGGAATTATTACAAGAAATTGAGGAAAAGTCTGAGAATTTGAAAATGGGTTAAAAACTAAGCTTATGCCTCGATATCACCAGAGAAATTTTAGACTTCTTTGATAGCTTCATAAAGTACTGCATAAATTTAGTTCTACATCAAAAGTATCATTTCTTCAAAATTAATTTTTGACTTCCATCATCTCCACATTTCATTGATCTTTGGTATTATTTGAAAAACCATTGCCACTTATGTTGGGACCATTTCCCCTTTTATAATCATTCTGTTAACAGTCTGACAGACATAGATAGGGTAAGTGTTCAGTTCTAGGGTGTTAATTTACCATAAGGGACCATTGAGTATTATTTCTTATGCTCAAAATTCCAAAGTGTAGTTCCTAACATGTAACCCAAATATAACTTGAATCCCATGTCCACTCAGCAAGATGGCGATTTGATAAGCATCCTGGTAGTAATTAACCAACTGGAAACGTTACTCAGTCTCCACGAAAAACGCCAAAACGTAAAGGACATATTTAAGACATAGCCAGTTTTTGTTAAAAAAAAAAAAAATCTCTTAAAACATCACTCTCAACCTCAATCTCTAGCCATTGTGAAGTAAACATTGACTATTTAAGACAGAACTTCACTCTCTTACAAAGTGTTATGGCAGAGCCTTTCAGGAAGTAAGAAGGGGGACCATAGTGAAAGATGTATTTTTCAAAAAGATGATTAGATATAATGTAAAATATTGTAGCAATAATCTATTTAGTGGTTCCCGACCATCATCAAATCATCTGTCAGTTTGTCATACTGTGTGGCTTGTACATTGCTGTGATGCTGGAACCTATGTCACTGGTATTTCAAATAACAGCAGAGTCACCCATGGTACACAGACTTCAGGGGAGCTTCCAGACTAAGACAGACTAGGAAGAAGGACCTGGCTGTCTACTTCTGAAAAAATTGGCCAGTGAAAACCTTATGAATAGCAATGGAACATTGCCTGATACACTGCCAGATGAGCCCCTCAGGTTGAAAAGCACTCTAAATATGACTGGAGAAGACATATTCCTCAAAGTAGAGTCCACCTTAATGATGTGGATGAAATAAAGCTTTCGGGACATTCATTTGCTGATGTGGCATGACTCAAGATGAGAAGAAACAGCTTCAAACATCCATCAATAATCAGAATGTGGAATGTATGAAATATGAATCTAGGAAAACTGGAAGTTATCAAAAATAAAACGGAACACATAAAGATTGATATCCTAGGTCAGTGAGCTAAAATGGATTGGTGTTGGTTATTTTGAATTGGACAATTTTGTGGTCTGCTATGCTGGGAATGATGTATTAAAGAGGAATAGAATTGCATTCATCATCAAAAAGAACATTTCAAGAGCTATCCTGAAGTACAACGCTGTCAGTGATAGGATAATATCCATTGACTTACAAGGAAGACCAATTAATACGACTATTATTCAAATTTATGCAACAAGCACTAAAGCCAAAGAGGAAGAAATTGAAGACTTTTACCAACTTCAGCAGTCTGAAATTGATCTAACATGCAATTAGGATGCACTGATAATTACTGGTGATTGGAATTTGAAAGTTGGAAACAAAAAAAGAAGGATTGGTATTTGGAAAATATGGCCTTGGTGAGAGAAACAATGCCGGATATTGCGTGAAAAAAATTTGCAAGACCAATGACTTCCTTATTCCAAATACCTTTTTTCCACAACATAAACAGTAACTATACATATGGACTTCACCAGACGGGTAACAAGAATCAAATTGACTACATCTGTGGAAAGAGACGACGGAAAAGTTCAACATCATCAGTCAGAACAAGGCCAAGGGTCGACTGTGGAACAGACCATCAATTGCTTACATAAAAGTTCAAGTTAAAGCTGAAGAAAATGAAAACAAATCGCAAGAGCCAAAATACGACCTTGAGTATATCCCACTTGAATTTAGATGCCATCTAAAGAACAGATTTGATGCATTGAACGTCAATGACCGAAGGCCAGACGAGTTGTGGGATGCCATCAAGGACATCATATATAAGAAAGCCGAAGGTCATTAAAAAGACAGGAGAGAAAGAAAAGACCAAGCTGGATGTCAGAAGAGACTCTGAAACTTTCACCTGAACATAGAGCAGCTAAAGCAAATAGAAGAAAAGTAAAAGAGTTGAACAGAAGATTTTGAAGCGCAGGCAGCTGTAGAAGATAAAGTATTATAATGAAGTGGGTAAAGACCTGGAGATAGAAAACCAAAAGGGAAGAACATGCTAGGCATTTCTCAAGCTGAAAGAACTGAAGAAAAAATTCAAGCCTTCAGTTGCAACACTGAAGGATTCTATGTGTAAAATATTGAATGACACAGGAAGCATCAAAAGAAGATGGAAGGAATACATAAGAGTCAGTATACCAAAAAGGATTGGTCAGCTTTAAACCATTTCAGGAGGTAGCATATGATCCAGAACTGATGGTACTGAAGGAAGAAGTCCAAGCCACACTGAAGGCATTGGTGTAAAACAAGGCTCCAGGAATTGACTGAATACCAATTGAACTGTTTCAACAAATGGATGCAGCGCTGGAGGTGCTTACTCTTATGCCAAGAAATTTGGAAGACAGCTACCTGGCCAACCAGCTGGAAGAGATCCATATTTGTACCCATTCCAAAGAAAGGTAATCCAACACAATGTGGAAATTATGGAAAAATATCATTAATATCACAAGCAAGTAAAATTTTGCTGAAGGTAATTCAAAAGCTGTTGCAGCCATTCATCAATAGGAAGCTGCCTGAAATTTAAGCTGGATTCAGAGAGTACTTGGAAAGAGGAATATCATTGCTGATGTCAGATGGATCATGGCTGAAAGCAGAGAATACCAGAAAGATGTTTACCTGTGTTTCATTGGCTATGCAAAAGCATTCAACTGCGTGTATCATAACAAATTATGGATAACCTTGTGAACAATGAGAATTCCTGAAGACTTAATTATGCTCAGGAGGAACCTGTAAATAGACCAAGGCACAGTCATTTGAACAGAACAAGGTGATACTTCATGGTTTAAAATCAGGAAAGGTTTGCATCAGGGTCTTATACTACTGTACTTGTTCAATCTGTATGCTAAGCAAATAATCTGAGAAGCTGGACTGTGTGAAGAATGGGGCATCAGGACTGGAGGAAGACTCATTAACAACCTGCAGTATGCAGATGACACAACCTTGCTTGCTGAAAGTGAAGAGGACTTGAAGCACTTACTGATGAAGTTACAGCCTTCAGTGTGGATTATACCTCAATATAAAGAAAACAAAAATCCTCACAACTGGACCAATAAGCAACAACATGATAAATGGAGAAAAGATTGAGGTTGTCAAGGATTTCATTTTACTTGGATCCACCACCAACGCCCATGGAAGCAGCAGTCAAGATGTCAAATAACATATTGCTCTGGTCAAATCTGCTGCAAAAGACCTCTTTAAAGTGTTAAAAGGTGAAGATGTCTCTTTGAGGACTAATGTGTGCTTTACTCAAGCCATGGTATTTTCAGTTGCCTCATATACATGTGAATATTGGACAATGAATAAGGAAGACTAAAGAAGAATTGATGCCTTTGAGTTATGATGCTGGTGAAGAATATCGAAGATACCCTTGACTGCCAGAAGAATGAATAAATCTGTCTTAGAAGAAGTACAACCAAATGCTCTTTAGAAGTGAGGATGGTAACACTTCGTCTCACATACTTTGGACATGTTACCAGGAGGGACCGGTCCCTGGAGAAGGACACTCTGTTTTGTGGAGAATCATCAAAAGAAAGGAAGAACCTCAAATAGATGAATTGACATAGTGGCAGCAAAACTATGAGTCGGAACCATCTCAAGGGAACCTAACAAAAACTAACAACAATAATATTATCAAAAAATATATTATTTATTTCCTGAAAAAATAACTTGATAATAACCATTACTAATAAAAAAAAATTAGTAAATTTTGCCAATTGTGTTCTCGCTATTCACTTATTTATGTAACTGGTTATTAGTACAGCACAGTCCCTGATGGCACAGTGGTTGAGAGGTCGGCTGTTAATAAAAGGTGTGCAGTTTGAATCCACCAGCTGCTTCTTGGAAACCCTATGGGGCAGTTCTTCTCTGTCCTATAAAGTCATTATGAATTGGAGTTGACTTGACAGCAACGGGTTATAGCATAGCAGAACCGTATTGATAAACAAAGCAGTAACATCTATTTTTTTTTTTATTCTTTGTTCCTGTAGCTAGTTATAGGGCTTTTTTTCTTTTTTGAAAATATCTGATGGCGATACTTAGAAAAGAGTCTATTTGACTGAGTATATAAGCGTTCACACCAACAAAGTCTTCTGTAGTCATTCATGGATTTCTTCTGTGGTTTGCTTGAAAGATCACTAAATAATAAGTTAGCTCTTCGCATATGAAAATATCACCATTTGGATTGCAGCTGGAGCCCTAGTGGAGCAGTGATTAAGAGATCGACTGCTAACAAAAGGTTGGCAGTTTGAATCTACCAGCCGCTCCCTGGAAAACCTATGGGGCAGTTCTACTCTGTCCTATGGGGGCACTATGAGTTGGAATTGACTAGACAGCAATGGGTCTTTTGGATTGCAGCCGTAGCTGCTCTTAGCTAAGGCCCTGGTATCTCTCCAAATAAGTCTCAGCAGTTTTTCAGAGCCACTCTCTCAAAGTTCACGCACTCATTCTGCCACAGAAACTTTGGAATTCTGTGTTATGCCATCTTAATATATTTCTTTTCCTTATCTCCTGCTCAATTCACCATGCTGTCGTTGTTGAGATACCCAAACACCATGCTTAACACAGGGCAGCCCTTAAAATAACCAGAGTCCTAAGAAGATGTGAATAACTGCTCAGTTAAACAAGTTATTAAATTTACAAAGGAAATTAAAATGAGATAACCGTAAAACTATTTAGTTTACCATAAAAGTGCTTCATTTATAATTAAGTGACTTTTACCCTTTTAAATTAGTAAACATGTAGATTTTTGGTGCATGTAAAGGCAGCTCAGTGTAGTCAAGCATTGGGCAAGATTCCCCATTCACCTCTGCCAAGACCCTGTCATTTTAGTGAGACTAAGGTTCCAATTGCTTCAGCCCAAGACCTCTCTGGAGCAGACGTTCTGCTATTCTGGTTAAATCATGCCGATTCCTCTCCCAAGTGAGTAAATACTTAAGTTCCCATGCTGAGACATCTGAAGTGACTTTTTATTTGGCACACATTGATTCTGGGAGTGTAAGACATGTTTGTTGAAACCATGCTGGGCTGGGACAAAGTATTTTTATGATTACTACTTATTAACATGTGTTGAGAACAGGCTTTACTTGGTCCACACACACACACTACATAAAGGAAGTCATCATTCCTGTAGATGTAAATAAATAGCTTGAGTGAAAATATTATTTATGAAATTTATATCCTGTGAAAATTACAATTTAGTCGGGAAGACAGATAATGGTCACATAATGACAAGTGAGGATCGCTTTACAAAGAAGTGCAGTGTGCTATACATGTACAAAAGGGAAAGAATTGACCTCTCTAGGTGTTAAGGTAAGTCTCTAAAGCCTTTACGAGGAAGAGAATTTAAACTGAGACATGAAGAATGACATGAAATTGGCTAGGAAAAGAGTAGTAGTATGGCTGGTTCATGAGAAGGATAAAGACCCTGAGGTGAGAGGGCTTGACAGTTTGATCTAGAAACTGCAGCAAATGGTGGTAGTGTAAAGGATGCAAGGCTGTGGGAAGATGAGGAGAGAAGGGGTTGAATCTGCAGAAGTAGGCAAGAGCCAGATCATGCAGGGCTCATTAGGCCATAGTATGGATTTTCAACTTTACCTTAAGGGCAGTGAGAAGTCCTAAGGGCTTGATGAAAGGAATGAAATGACCAGATGAGTGTTTATGAAAAGATCACACTGGCTACAGTATGGAGTATTTGAGTGGTGGGTAAGACTGAATGTAGGGTAATTGATTAGGAAACTATTCCTAGAAGAGACATGGTTAGTGACTTGGACAAGGGTGTTGGCAATGGAGATGGTGAGAAGTGGAAAGATCCAAGAAATATAAAGGAGGCAAAATGGACAGAATTTGGAAGTGGATTGAATGTTGGGGTAAGGGACAGGGTGACCTGAAGGATAACTCCCCCGATTTCTTGCATAGCCAGCAGGGACTATGGTTACAAAGATAGGGATCAAAAAGGAAAAATTTTGGTGCCAAAAAATAATCAGTTTTGGATATGTTATGTATCAACAGTTCCAGAAGCCATATATATATATATATATATATATATATATATATATATATATATGTTATATACACATACATATATATGTATATACATTACTGTATTCTCAACATTTCATCTAAAAATTATTTACCTTTGATCCATGATTAAAAGAAGAATACTTTAATACGTACAAATACTGCTTCTGCCTCCTCCTGTGCACTTCTGTTATGGAATCCGTGATGGGTTAAGATTATCAGAAAAATAAATAAAATACTTTATACTTCTTTATGTTGTAATTTTTTATGAAGGACCATAATTGATAGAGAGTAATTTTTTTTAATGACTTTTAGATTAAATAGCATGTGAGTACTTTTTAAAGTATCCAGTTATTTTTAATCTTGTGAGTATATAAAAGGAATTATTCATGTTCTTTTTAATAGATTTTTTGTGATCAAAATTATTTTCCTTAATAAATGGATTAATTTATGGATAGAATAATATATGTATCACATATGTTTTTAAGACAGCTGAATGAGCGAGCCTGATGAAAACAGTAGGAAAACTGCCCAGCTAATTCACAGGATTGTGAAATAGTAAAATGTTAATGTTTTATGCCACTAAGTTTTGGGATAAGCAGTCCTGGTAGGGCAACAGTTGAGTGCTCAGCTTCTAACTGCAAGGTTGATGGCTAGAACACATCCAGCAGCTCTGTGTGAGAAAGACCTGGCGATCTGCTTCTGTGAAGATTACAGCCAAGAAAGTCCTACGAGGCACTTCTGCTCTGTCACATGGAGTCACTCTGAGTTGGAATCAACTTGGCAGCACCTGACAACAAGAAGTTGGGAGTGATTTGTGATATAGTAATAGTTAACTGACACGGTGCTGATTTTTTCATTACCTACTTTATAAAATTCTTCATACAGAATAATCACTTGTATCAACTAATCTTTTGCTTCTTTTGCAGTTCATTATTTGCCTCCTAAAATTTTAATAAGGAAAGGTTGTTAAAAAGATACAAATGCAATACATGAAATTATTTGTATTTCTATAAACTAACAACAAAAAACAGGGAAATTAAGTTCAAAATTTTTCATTCTCAATGACTTTGAAAAACACAAAATATCTAGGAAAAACATACAAGATTTCTACACTGAACACTACAAAACATTGCTGAAAGGAATTAAAGAAGGCCTGTGTAAACACAGTGATAGACCTTGTTCTTGGTTGGAAAGATTCATGTTGTTAGGATGAAAATACTCCCCAAATTAATCATAGATTCAACACAGCCTCAATCAGAATTCCATCAATTTTTTTTTAATAGAAATTGAGAGGTTGATTGTAAAATTTGTATGGGAGAATGAAGAACCTAAAACAGCCAGAATACTTTTCTGGAAAAAAAAAATTAGAGGACTTTCATGACCTGATTTCATGACTTGCTATAAATTACAGTAATCAAGGGAGCGTGGTATTGGCATAAGAATAAATAAGTAGACTGGTGAAACAGAATACAGAGTCCAGACACAGACCCAGTCATATATAATAATTGATTGTTGGCAAAGTGCCAAGGGGCACCTTCGAGAAAGGATAGTTTTTTCAACAAATAGTGCTGGATCAACTGAATAGCCATCTGGAAAAAAATAAACCTCAACTCCGACATTATACTATACACAAAAATATTTTGAAGTGCATCATAGACCTAAACATAAAGCTAAAATTATAAAGTTTCTAGAAGAAAGTCTCTGTGACTTTGGTCTAGGTAAAGATTTCTTAGAAAGGATACAAAAAGCACTAACCATAAGAGAAATAAAAGGATAAACTGGATTTTATCAAAACTACAAACTTCTGTTCTTCAAAAGACACTATTAAGAAAATGAAAAGATAAGCCCTCAGCCCGGGAGAAAATATCCGTAATATATATGTGTGACATAAGTCTTGCATTCAAATGTATAAAAAACTGGTACACCTCAATAATAAGAAGGCAAAACATCCAATTTAAAAAAAATGGGTAAATAATTTAAACAGATATTTCACAAATGTATATTTAATAAATGGTCAATAAGCACTGGAAAAGTGGCCAAAATCAGCAGTCAGTAGGAAAAATGCAAATTAAAACAACAATGAACAACGATGAAATACCACTTTATACCCAGTGGCTAAAATTAAAGAAGATTGACAATATTAAGGGTTGGTAAGGATGTGGAGTAACTGGAATGCTATAGGTGACTGATGAGAATGTAAGATAGAACAACCACTTAGAAGGAGATTAGACATTTTCTTACAAAGTTAAACATATACCTACTGTAAAGATTCAGCAATCCTATCCTTAAGTATTTATCGAAAAGAAATAAAAACATACGTCCATAGAATAACTTGTAGGTGAATGGTTATGACAGCTTTATTCATAATAGTACCAATCTAGAAACAACCCAATGAACAGAAAAATAAATTGTGGTATGTTTATAACATGAAATACTACTCAGCAAAAAAAAAAAAATAAATGAGCTGCTGATATGAGTAACAACATGGATGAATCTCACTGAGCAAAAGAACATACATAAAAGGGTATCTGCTGTACAATTCCCATTTATACAAAATTCTAGAGCACATAAAACTAGACAGGTGGAAAAAAAAAATTAGAAACTTGATAACCTGGGGAGGCAATGGAGTTGGGGTGGAGTAAGACTGACTACAAGGGGACTCAAAGAAACACTGTGGAGGGATAGAATTATTCTATATCTTGATTGTGATGATGGTTACAAGGGCATATATATTTGTTAAAATTCATCCAACTGTGCATTTTATTTTATGAAAATTATCTCAATAATACTGATTTAATTAAAAAAAAAGTTCTACCTACCTCAAAGTAACAAAACAGTCACTTTAAAAAGTAAACGCCCCTTTCCCCACGTTTATAGAAAATGCCTTTCTGCACGATTGTCTGTGTACAAAAGTCTTTGTTGACTTTTAAATTCTAATGTCCCAGTACCAAGTAATAACAAGAGTTACCACCTACTCCATGCCTAATATATGCTAGGTTGTCTGCCATACACTTAGGAACACTTAACCCTTACAAAAACCCTGCAAGATAGGTCTAATTATCCTTATTTTTGGTTAAGGAACCTAAGTCTCAGAACAGTTAAGTGATTTGTCCAAGAGCTGTTAGAGAAGAGTAGAGGTAAGGGTTATCTAAGGACTGTCTGTCTCCTGCACTCATGTCCTTTCTACCACTTGTCACCTTTCCGGTTAACTTGTACGTTACACCTATCCTAAAGCCATTTAGCCATAAGTGTTAGGTAAAGAGTTGTTGGTAGTCTAATAATTTAATTGATCTGGCCACAACCTCCTTGCCATGGAACCTTCAATGAATCACTCAGCTTATTTTAGTATTTCCAATAATTAAACACAGAAAGAAAATGAAGGAAACAAACCCTTACCTTCTACTTCAAATGGCAAGAGTTTAATTTGGTAGTTTATAACTGGAAAAACCTGGGTTCAAGATCCAGCTCTGCCAATTTCTAACTGAGCATGTTGTTTAATGTCTCTAAGCTTCAGTTTCTTATCCATAAAGTGAATTAATAACCACCTCTCAGGGTTGTTGTGAGGATAAAATGAGGTAATACATTCAAGCACTTTTTGTAGTGCCAGGAACATACCGAATGACAAGAAATAGTAATTATCATTATTAATGAAAGAATAGACATTGTCCTGTTAGAGAGAGTGATTAAATTGCTTATTTTTCTGACATCAGTTCCTTCTCCTACTAGGAGGCCCGTTTAGCAGACTGGGAAAGGCACCGTGTATTCCTCTCAATTATCCAGGCATGGTATATTCCTTAGCCACAGATTATTTTGATGTTGTACAAATTCATTTAATGTCGTCATTTAATAAGTTTATTTAATGTTTTCCAATATGCAATTGTGTTATAAAACCCGTTGCCGTCCAGTCAATTCCGACTCATAGCGACCCTATAGGACAGAGCAGAACTGCCCCATAGGGTCTCCAAGGAGCACCTGGTGGATTTGAACTGCCAGTCTTTTGGTTAGCAGCCGTAGGTCTTAACTGCTATGTCACCAGAGTTTCCAATTGTGTTAAAGGTCCTTGTATTTATTATTTAAAAAATTGTAGACCATTGAGAATAAAGTATAAAAGGTATGTCACTGGCAGACAATCTTGTCTTTTTCTCATAAAAAGTAACCAAAAATAGTGGCCAAATTGTCAAGTGACATCATGTCAACTATAGGAGACAGTTCCCACAGATTTTCAGTTTTTATCTTTCTCTGCCCCTTCTGGAAGAGATGACTGTGATCCACAAAACGTGAGGAAAAAAAAAAAAAAAAAGAAGAATAGGTAGAAGACAGAGCAACCCATGTTTAGTATATTGTACCAACTAGATCTTCAAAAGACTAGACTTTGAAAAGACTTTCACAGCTTTAAGAACTGTTATACAAAAGTCTTTGATCCTTCAGTTAAGGTTTTGTATAGTCAAGAGCAGTAAGTGGCAAAATGACTAACATTCTAATCATAACAAAAGGCGAAAGAAGGATGATTTTCAAAGCGGACCTCAAGTACAATTAGGAAACAGGTTTTGTCTTCCACGATCCCATCAAAATCTTCCTCCCATTCTGCTTGCACTCCAAACACACATTGTTGTTGTGTGCCATTGAGTCAATTCCAACTCATAGCAACCCTGTAGGAGGACAGAGCAGAATTGCCCCACACGGTTTCCAAGGAGCGGCTGGTGGATTTGAACTGGTAACCTTCTGGTTAGCAGCCTGAGCTCTTAACCACTTTGCCACTAGTGTTCCCACACACACAGCACCTTCAAATTTTCAAAGATCTATCATTTTATAGAGAAAAAAAATCCTGCATAATCTACATTAGGTTGCTAGTAACTTGTCACTGCGCTCCTCTTGGGACCAAAGAAGAGAGTGCATAGTTGTTTACATTAAAGCAAAAGCATAACTGTCTAATAGTGAGATTGTGATCATTGTGTGGCACAGGCAGATGAAGGCGATGTCCTCCTGACCTATAGCCTACTTTCTCAGAGGAACACACTTAGGTTATACAAAATTAAATAACTCTTAGGGTCCCAAGTCAGTGAAACTGGATTCAGCAAGAGACCAGGAGCAGCAAATAACCTAAGATATGGAACTAGGAGTACACTTATTCTATCAACTAATAACACAAATGGCCCTAGCACACCCCACAGCCTGAAGAATAGCTGCCTCTTTATCATTAGACAGTCCATCGGGCCCAATCAAACCACTTAGACTCTCCTTGCAGGCAGTTTTTCCAACTGGCTGACCTCTTATTTTTGTGGTCAGTAAAACCAAATTACTTTGAACCCTGATTCATTAAATTTCGAAGACCCATTCTCCTATCATAACAACATCACCTCTTCTCACTTCTCCATTTCGTTATTGTGACTGACATTCTTTACTTAATTACATATGAATATGCATTGAAGACACTAGAATAAAATACTTTTCTATTCCCTAGAGTTAAATTCCACTTTTCCATTCCCTAGGTGGCCCAAGGGGATGGGTAGCCAAATAAGATATATTTAAAATTCATTATTTCTGGAATTCTTCTACCCAGTTTGTTTACAGATTTATTTTTTTCATTTCAGTCTTGACACACAGACAAGTGTGTACCAACTGTCTACTTTTTATATTTGGGTGAATACCCGGAAGCGGTATTTGGCAGAAGGCAAGGATGAGTAGAAGAAGGGAACACAAACATACTGTTAACTTCAAGGCTAGGTCCTCACCTCCCTTTTACTCCAAGTAAAAAGAGTTCTGGTTCTTTATTTCCTTCTATTATTCCTCCTGAATTACTTTTTAAAAATGTACTCAATGTCTTCATCCAACTCAAAATTCCCCCTTGTGTTACACATCCTACTTACCTCTTTTTTCAATCATTTTTCCCTTATACATCTCTAAGTTCCTGCTTTTTCTGTTCATTTTGTTCTCTGTAATGTTTCTAAAAATACATGGTACCAATGCACATTATATATGATCTTGCTCTTTACCAAAGAAACAAAATTTGTATGAGCTTCCAGAGTCCCAAACAGAGGAATTTATGCTCAGCTCCAAGTCCTTTAATTACAGCAGCAGTGTTTTGGCTTTAGTAATTCAGTGGCCCGGAGATAATGGTTTGGATTTTCTACCTAACTCTATTTTCTATTTATATAAACTATCTCACAATTAAGGAGCCCTGGTGATGCAGTAGTTAAGTGCTCGGCTGCTAACCAAAAAGTCTGCAGTTCGAACCCACCAGCTGCTCCTTGGGAGAAAAATGTGACAGGCTACTTCAGTAAAGATTACAGCCTTGGAAACCCTATGGAGCAGTTCTACTTTGTCCTATAGGATTGCTATGAATCAGAATGAACTCCACAGCAACGGTTTTTTTTTTTTTTTTTTATAAACACAGTTAAATACTAGGAACACAGTATTATGACAATTGTCATTTCTTGGCCAACAGGTCAGACATCATAGTTCTAAAGCATGATGCTGATAACTTACCAGTATTACCAGTTGCAATTGAATTGATTCTGACTCCTGATGACCCCATGTGTAGCTGAGTAGAACTGTGCTCCATAAGGCTTTCAATGGCTGATTTTTTCCCAAGTAGATCACCAGGCCTTTGTCCTGAGGCAGCTGGGTGGACTTGAACCTCCAACCTTTTGGTTAGCAGCAGAGTGCATTAACTCTTCACACCACCTACAGACTCTGTTGATAACATTAGCATCATTCATCTCTCTCCTTCTTAAAGTACACACTTTGGAATTGTCCACAAAAAGAAGCCTTATTGTCAAAAGTGGAATCGGCTGTGGATCTTACCAGAGCTTAAAATCTGAAGGTATTTTGATGTAAATGCAGTTATTATTATTACTATTTCAGTGTTAAGTGGGAAGGAACAGTGGTTTGTCCAATTTTTGCAAAAAATAGTTTCGTCATTTGTCTTAGTTATCTAGTGCTGCTTTAACAGAAATACCACAAATGGATGGCTTTAACGAAGAGAAATTTATTCTCTCACTATCTAGGAGGCTAGAAGTCTGAATTCAGGGCTCTAGCTCAAGGGGAAGGCTCCCTCTCTGTCAGCTCTGGAGGAAGGTCCTCGTCATCAATCTCACCCTGGTGTGGGAGCTTCTCAGAGCAGGAACCTTGGGTCCAAAGGACATGCTGTGCTCCCAGTATTGCTTTCTTGGTGGTATGAGGCCCCTATGTCTCTCTGCTCGCTTCTCCCTCCCATATCTCAAAAGAGATTGGCCCAAGTAATAGATTAATCTTGTAGATTGAGTTTTCATAACTGCTGCTAATCCCATCTCCTCAACATCATAGAGATGGGATTTACAACACATAGGGAAACCACATCAGATAACAAAATGGTGGACTATCACACAACACTGGGAATCATGACCTAGCCAAGCCAACAGACATTTCTGGGGGATATAATTCAATCCATGACATCATTGAACAGACAGCACAATGTATGGCTAGACTGTCTCCCATAGTGTTTGCAAACACCCTTAATTGTCCCCAGTATGGTCGCCACATGTTTATTCTTCAACTGGTTAGGTCATAAATCAGACAGTTTTGAGTAAATGGAAAAGAGAAAAAACCGATGTATGACCAAGGGTAATGTACTGTCATTTCTTTTTAATATTCTAAGGTGTGTGTGTATTGTGTGTGTGCATGTGTGTGTGCACAAACGCATGCACACTTGCACGTTTGTTTAAAGAAAATACATATTGCATACCATTACCATTCTAGTCAGTTATTTAGATTCTGACAAGACGTTTCTAAGTTTGCTGGGACAAATTTGAAACAAATGATTGACGTTTAGCTATAAATTTTGAGATTAAGAGAATCAGTTGACATTCAATGGGTGTTCATTAAGTACAAATCATCATTAAGGCGTGCTACACTTCAGAGCATAAATATGTTCAAGAAAATTTTGTGAAACAAATAAATGTATATTGAATTTCACTGGAATTGTAAAAACCAGAACTATGTAAAAAGGGAAAATTGCACTCACACATAAAATGCATCCAAAATTTTAAAGTCCAATTAAAGGAATTATTCAGTTAAATATTAATCATCATGGTGAAACATTATAGTATATGAATTGAAAGTAGCTGAAATTACTTAAATGTTTACAAAAACAAATGATTTTATAACTACAAAAAATACTTTAGAAAGGATCTGTGTTAACCTTTGAATCCTAGAGATAACTAAAAGCCAAACAGAATAAATCAGCCGTCCCAAGATACACAGCTTTATGTGAGCACCAGATTGGAAACCAGCACTTTTATCTGAGATCCAGTGTAAACACTCTACCTTCTCATCAGGGTCTACTCTGGTCTGACTCTCTGACACTATGAACCCCACAGCAGAGGTCCTCCTGCAGGGGCTTGTGGTCAAGCAATAGCAGTTGTGGGCTTTTCTCTTCTGGGAATTAAGCTGTATATGGGTACGTTCAGAGCTTTTTTCAGACAAGAGAGAATTACAATCTCTCTTTTCCTGCTTCTCCTGTAATTTAGCCTGTCCATCCAAATTATATACACCTGCTACTTCTTTTTACCCTATCTTCTTTTAGTGGGACTGGGGAAATTGTCTCACGTACCTTGGACATGTTATCAGGAGGGACCAGTCCCTGAAGAAGGACATGAAGCTTTGTATAGTACAGTGTCAGCAAAAAAGAGGATGAGCCTCAACAAGATGGATTGACACAGTGGCTGCAACAATGAGCTCAAACATAGCAACAACTGTGAGGATGGCACAGGACCGGGTAGTGTTTCATTCTGTTGTACACAGGGTCGCTGTAAGTTGGAACCAACTCGTCGTCACCTAACAACATCAACAATTTTAAGCACTGCAGCAAGTCTGTAAAATGACAGATAGGGATGATCTTCACACAAAGTGGCAGTACTGTTGACCCACTATCAATTGGATTTGCCCTCGAATTTTTATCTTCATCAGGGAAGCAATAGATTTTCCAGTTGATTGGGAAGCTTCCATCTAATAGCCCTTTGTGACCAAAGATATGAATTTGCTAGCCAAAGATGCTGTGTGTCATCGGTAGAACAAATCTAACTTGGTTCTGAAAAAGCTAAACCCATCACCCTGGACTCAGTATCAGTGTGATCTGATTAACTGAGAAGATAAGGCTGTGCTCCTAGTATCTGGTTAGCTGAGTGCCCTTGGGTGTTAGTCAGGGTTCTTTGATGGCAAACAACAGAAATTGGCTCAAAAGTTTCAGCCACAAAGGAATACATTAGAAGAATTGAAGGAAAAGCTGAAGAACCAGAGCTTGGAGACTCTTCTAAAACAGCTTTGGGGGATCTGTACACCAAGACTTAATAGCCACTTTCTTTCATAGTGGGAAGAGTGGGCTCAAACATTTTTGATCCTTGTGCCCTTCTGCTCAAGATTCAAATTCTAGGGAGACTGATTGGTCAAGCTTGGATATCATTAAAACCAAAAACCAAACCTGTTGCTGTCGAGTAGATTCCGACTCACACTGCTGGTTAAATTTGGGAGGGAAAGTTTGCCATAGGAAAATACAGCTGTTCTTACCAGAAAAAAAAGGGGAAATGAATGCTGGGCAATCAAATCAGTTGCCCACCACACTATCAAAATGTGGGATTAAATATGGAGAGACAGAGATTGACAGAGATAGGTGGGTGTTGAAATCCATCTAGGCAACAGCCCAATGATGAGACCAATAATAATAAAAAAATAAGGTTACTAAAATCTGGTTTTGAGTAGTAGTTTCAAATGGGGCCATTTAGTGCTATTTTTTTTCTTTGAAATGCTTCCAGCATTGCCCAAACTCTGAGTGTTATGTGAACAACTCATCCATTAAGCATCTCTGTCCAGAGAGCATTGCTTATCCTCCTACTCCTTCTCCTTCTGGCCACTCCTACCTTTTTCTATTTAACAAATTTGAACCTCAAAGCTATTTCTTTAGTAATCTTTGTTTAGATTGGGAGAGTAATCAAACCACATGGGATGCTTCACTGACCTTCAACATGTAACAAATGGTGATTTCAGTTTTTTAAATCTGAAGTCAAATCCTCCTTATTAGAAGTAGAAAGAAAAACCAAAAGGTCAGATCAAATGCTTATTTGAAGTTGCCTTCTTAGTGCTCTTAGGCCGACTCGTTCTAGCTCTCTTTCATGAAGGAAACTTCCTGGTAGATGCTGTCTAGATGAAAGATATTTCTCCACATCTATTCAAAGTACATCCAGGCCGGCATTGTGAAAGAGAGTTTATTCATCACTTCAGCTTTAGCTGGCTTTGTTTCGTGTAAAATTTCACTGTTGGTTATTAAAATATTCGCTGTAGGAAACAAATTTGTAACTCATTTCTCATATTACCTACACACAGAAAAACAAAATTTGATATTCTAGGGTTTATTTGCTGAGAGCGATTCCCATAAAAGCAAGAGAGTGTGCATTGGGAAATTTGTCTGGTTAACTCCTTTATGGATAAACGTTAGTCACAACGGTCTCCCCCTCTCCCCCGCCTCTCGCCCCCAGCACCCTCCCCACCTCTCCCCTTCCCGCCTCTCTAGGGCTGGTGACCTAATAGCATTTTTCTCCATGCATATTTTGGCGTCGCCCCACGGCCTGGCTGACTTCGTCTGTCTGAGTTTTTTTTAAATTCCTGCATGTTCGCTCCAGATTAAGCTGAGTGTGTCTCAGGATGTGTGTTCCGTTTTCTTCTTTCCCCTTAACTCTCTCTGCAACGTGTCTGGGGGGAGGAGGAAGGGACGGGGAGGAGAGGGAGGGGCAGAGGCGAGGAGCTGTCAGCCTTGCACGTTTCCAATCTCATTACGTGAACAAATAGCGGAGGGGCGGCCGGGCCAGAACGGCTTGTGTAACTTTGCAAACTTGCCAGAAAGTTTTAAATCTCTTCTCCTTCTTTCACTCCAGACACCGCCTGCTCGCCGAGGCCGCCGCGCCGCTCCCCGCCGCCTTCCAGAAGGACTGGGAAAGGGGAGAGAGCCGGGCGCCACGTCCGAAGGGCCGTCTTTACTGGGTGAGGGTCTGCAGCCCACCCTTGGCACTACTAGGTGGGAACTGAGATACCCAGTTTGGCCCGCCTCCTTGGTTGGATGATTTCTCCTTCCCTCACGTGATTTGAGCCCCGTTTTTATTTTCTCCAAGCCACGTCTTCTCCAACTGGGTACAGCCCGGCAAAGGAAGCGATGCGCCTCGCCTGGACCGCGCTCCTGCTCGGCCCGCTGCAGCTCTTTGCGCTCGTGCGCTGCGCCTCACCCGCTGCCGGCCAGCAGCAGCCCCCGCGCGAGCCGCCGGCGGCTCCGGGCGCCTGGCGGCAGAGGATCCAATGGGAGAACAACGGGCAGGTGTTCAGCCTACTGAGCCTGGGCTCGCAGTACCAGCCGCAGCGCCGCAGGGACCCAGGTGCCGTCGCCCCGCAGCCTCGCACGCCTGTCCTGCTGCTCCGGAACAACCGCACAGCGGCGGCGCGGGCGCGGTCAGGCGGCTCGACGGGAACCCCCGCCGACCGCCCCAGGCCCACCGCCCGCCACTGGTTCCAAGCTGGCTACTCGTCGTCCGGACCCGGCGGCACTGGCGGCTCGCACGCGGGCAACGGGACTGCTGTAGGAGAGCGCCCAACACTCAGCAACCTGCAGCCGCCCAGCCGTGTGGACGGCATGGTGGGCGACGACCCATACAACCCCTACAAGTATTCCGACGACAACCCCTATTACAACTACTACGACACGTACGAGAGGCCACGGTCTGGGAGCAGGTATCGGCCGGGATACGGCACCGGGTACTTCCAATACGGTAAGCTTCCCCAAGTCCACTGGAAGCACCCCCCGCCCCCTGTCCACAACTATGTGGCTCCCCGACGTGGCTGCCTGGGCGCGGCGGGCCCTGGCACCCGCAGATACGACTCCTCCCCCCGCCCCTGCAGAAGCAGCCCTGGAATCTGGGGAAACCGCGCGCGCCTGGCTCCTCCTGCTTCCTTCCCATTTTACTTTGCAGCCCCCAGAATCCCCCGTTTTCCCGCTTCTTCAGCCCCACCCTGCGGTCCCGGTGGGCGAGGGGTGGAGTAAGGGACCCAGAGGAACCAGGAGCCGGAGTGGAGGGCGCTGAATTGTCTCACTAGTGTGCCCAATGCTGCTGACGTTTAGGTCTCCCGGACCTGGTGCCTGACCCCTACTACATCCAGGCGTCCACTTACGTGCAGAAGATGGCCATGTACAATCTAAGATGCGCTGCCGAGGAAAACTGCCTTGCCAGGTAGGGGCTGCAATGGTCCTTGGTTCTGATGCCTCCTGTTTGGTGCAGACAATTGCTGAGAAGTGGAACTAGAGCTGAGAAGTGGGACGTGACCTCCTGCACATGCTGACCTGGATGGAGAGTTCAATTTTGCAGATTTCTGTGGGTTCTGTCTCTCAAACTGTATCACAGATGAGGGAGATAGAGAAAACCCTTCTTAGAAACTGAAAGTGTCGTGTTCTTTTTCGACGATTCTCAAACGTTGAAGCCAACTATTTCCAGTAACATTCTATAAGTCTACAGTAAGGTGGAAAGAAATCATTGTAATGGGAGACCTTGTTAACACCCCCTTAAAAGATTGGAGGCAAGTTTGCCACTGTGGCACCCCTCATTGGCAAAGGTCAAGCTTTCCTCTTTTGTTTGAGGCAACGATTCACTTGGCTGTTTTGTTATTACTTCAGCCATGAGCAAGAGCTTTGTTTTTCCACCAGCCCGAAAATAAAATCCTGGCAATTTTGGGAATGCCTTTGCCGCTGGGAAACCAGCAGAGGGAGCAAAAGATGTATTGATAGGTCCCATGAAGATTTTAAAGTGTAAAATCAGTCCATCAGTAGGTAGTACTCGAACATATATTCACAAAAATATATGTTCGAAGGAATACAGTGATCTGTATTGTATCTTTCTCCCACGTTGGCCCTTTATAGCTGGCAGGCTAAAGGAAAAGAACAAATTCAATCTCATGATTTTCATTCCCAAGTCTTGCATTACTCACAGCACTGTACTTCCTATGATATTACATTGGTGCTTGTTTTGAAGATAGTGATGTTACGAAATTATTTATCTAAATCTGAGTGCATATTTTTACAGCAATTTCCCCCACATTACATCTTAGTTAACTGTCTGAGAAGAAATGTATTGTAAAGTTCGAGGTCCTTAATAATGAGTATCTATGAGTTCTTTATTTGAGATAATTTCCACCGCAATTTTATTCACTTATATTGTTAAACTTGAATTTATTATAAATAGAGTTTACTTATCACATGTAAATTTTTAGTGCTAATTTTATTATGTTTTTTACTTTTAAGCTCTGGGGATTTCCATACTTAACGATTGATTCACTCACTCAACAAATATTCATTGAGTTCTGACTTGATCAACTTGGCCACTGTTCTAGGATCAGTGGAATCCACAATAACAAAATAAAATGCTGGGCCCCTTGGAACTGATAATCTACTTGGGGAAGACAGTTGTCATTATTATATTATGATGAGGTTTTTGTTTATAGTTTTATATTTAGTTAATATTCTGTGACTATAATTTTTCTTCTTTCAAAAATTGCAGTACAGCATATAGGGCAGATGTCAGAGATTATGATCACAGGGTGCTGCTAAGATTTCCCCAAAGAGTGAAAAACCAAGGGACATCAGATTTCTTACCAAGCCGACCGAGATATTCCTGGGAATGGCATAGCTGTCACCAGTAAGTGGATGATCCCCCTGGGTACCTTTGAGTTGCTTTTTCATCTGTCAGGTTGTTCTTGATATGACAAATGCAAGTCTTATTTCTCAATCCAAAAAAAAAAAAAATTGCCATTATTTCCATTAAGAATTCTGTATGTAATTTTACATAAACAAGGGAGTTTAACATTAAGATAATCTGTCAATTACTTGATCCTCTCTTGTCTTTTGAATTGGAAAGTCAAAGTCCAGCTTATTAAAACTGTTGATAGGATATAGCATTTGGCATCAATAGAATTTTACTCCAAGATACTACAGTTAGGATTTCTAAAAAATTCTATTACAACCAAAGTCACCTGTGGTTCAAACCCACTGCCGTTGAATCTATTCTGACTCATAGCGACCCTCTAGGACAGAGTAGAGCTGACCTATAGGGTTTCCAAGGCTGTAAATCTTTACGGAAGCAGACGGTCACGTCTTTCTCCCTCAGAACAGCTGGTGGGTTTGAACTGCTGGCCTTTTGGTTAGCAGCCAAGCACTTAACTACTGTGCCACCAGGGCTCCTCCATCTCTGCTTGGTTAGCATTTAATAAAGACCACATCTGAGAAGTTTAAGACTGTTATCGAGAGGAGTCAGATACCGTTCTCAAAGGAAGATGCAGATGATATACTCCATGAGCTGAGGACGATCTTCCTCCATGCCTTAAAAGGCCAATATCAAATCCAAGGTAGTTGCCTGTTCTGCTGTAAACTGAAAGACTTTCACATAAGGTAATTATATCATTTGCCCTGGTAACTTGCCCAGGTGTTTATTGCCAGGAAATCCTGATGTGTGCTCTTGAACGTTCTTTCTGCAATCCAAGTCATTTCTTCAGGTTCTTTCCTTATGTGAGAAGATGACCAGTTCAGCACCTTCTGTCTCATGAAATAAGAAAAGTAGGCATGAGCCACCTAATTTCTTGGTAAAACAGAAATATTTTATTTCCAAATAAAAGTTTATGCTATTTAAATAATAATGGTGGATAAAAGATGCCATTGTTTCTCATTTTTCATTTTATTAATGATAAATGTGAGAACTTGATTTTTTTAAGATACTACAGTGGCCTCCCAAACGTTGTGTACTTTTATTTTTTGGAATGAAACTATCAGTAGTGGCAGGCAAAAGAAATGCACTAGAGAATACACTGGAAGCACCATTTAAGCACAGATAATTTACTCTCTATTTCTACTTAATGTTAAACAATAAATCAGGTCATACTAGAAAAACAAAAGGATTCAAGAGAAGTCATTCTTCCCTATTAATAAAGTTAAAAACTTACAATTTTAATAGACTTTTTTCCCTGGGGAAAAAATATCTAGTATGGATCTGTCATTAAGAAGAAGATAAATTGATCTCATTTTTAATGTGAAAACAAATTTCTGAGGCAATGGAGAAGTTAACGTCCTCATGCTTTCTCTAAGTGTAACTGACCTCTCTGTGTTGTGTGGGACATTAGACATTTCCACAGCATGGATGAATTCAGCCACTATGACCTGCTTGATGCCAGCACCCAGAGGAGAGTGGCTGAAGGCCACAAAGCAAGCTTCTGTCTAGAGGACACGTCCTGCGACTATGGCTACCAGAGGCGATTTGCCTGTACTGCACACACACAGGTAAGTTGGCACCCTAAAATCAAGAGCCCACAGTCTTCAAAGAGAAGATGAAGTGGTCCACTACTTTCTTTCCTCCTACTTCTCTCATATAAACTGTCTCATTTAGGGGGTCATCTAGTCAAAGTGGAAACCCTGGTGTTTAAGAGCTATGTCTGCTAACCAAAAGGTCAGCAGTTCGAATCCACCAGACGCTCCTTGGAAACTCTATGCGGCAGTTCTACTGTGTCCTATAGGGTCACTATGAGTCGGAATCGACTCAACGGCAACAGGTTTGGTTTTTTTGGTCTAGTCAAGGCGGAAAATAACTGAGAAAAGAAAAAGCGATGGCTTCATGATCCAAATTATGTAGCCCCCTACTCATGATCACATGTCAGTGTGCACACTCTTTGTCTTTCACAATGGAAAGCTGTGAAATTTACTCCCTGGAGATTGAATGGCCTATAACACCTGCATTCATTCTATACTCTTTAACTGGCTTGGTGAGTAACTGTAGACAAGATACCTCTGTTTTCTCACCTCTGTGTGTTAAGCTAAAAATAAGATGGTGATTGGGTTTAGCAAAAGGAGAGGGAATAGGTTTCTTATAAAGCACTGCTTAAAAATTGTCTCTTTTAATAAGAGAAATAAGAACAGAGGGACACAGTTTCTTCTTCCATGCATATATATTTAAGCCTACAGTATAACTGATGTCAGACATCATTTGGATGGATTTTTTAAAGTAGTGCTGAACTAAGCAGTTTGTATGTTTTATAACTGGAAAATGTGTGCCAGTTAAAACCTATGTATTTCCATAAGAAATCCTAATTTGTGAAACGACATTATAATTTTACCCCAGCCCGAACCTTGGCCAGGAGCAGTGAATGTACATAACCCAGGGCACAAAAGGATCAGCAGCTGGGATCTTGGGAAGCAAATTCCAGGGCTGTGGCGGGAAGCTTTTTGGGGACCTAAATGTTACCATTTCTTCTCTTTCTGAGCTTAGAAGAACATCATGGCAATTGGAGCGGGAAAAGGTTAAATTCCACATGCCCTTGGACAGCACTTATTTTTTAAGCAAAAGGACATTGAGCCTCCCCACACATTACACATGTGAGCATACAAAGATTCCCTTTTTACTGAATGATCACCAAGTCCCAGAGCAGCCATGTGCAGGGGGACTTGGAATTTATTCCACCCACTCAGAAAAAGAGCCACTCTGGACAGCTCACCTTGTGTTGAAATATGTGAATCTGGGACTGTAGGCATTTATAACACTTATTTTTCTGCTGTTACTTGGAGTCACCCCACTTTATTTTATATGGTAGCACTCTTGTTAACAGGCAACCCTGGTGGCGCAGTGGTGAAGTGCTTGGGTGATAACGAAAAGGTCAGTGGTTCAAACCCGCCAGCTGCTCCACTGGAGAAAGGTGTGGCAGTCTGCTTCCATGAAAATTTACAGCCTTGGAAACTGTATGGGACAGTTCTACTCTGTGCTATAGGGTTGCTATGAGTCGGAATCCACTCGACGGCAGTGGATTTGGTTTGATTCTTGTTAACCATCATCTGTATATGTCCTAATTAACTTTTACTCACTAGGACTTTTTTTTTTTAAATAGGTCGTACATTATAAATAATTTATATATTTGTCTTTTTCACTAGATCAACGTCTCTTGAACATGTACTTCATTTTAAGGAAAAAGAATTCCAACAAGTCCCAGTGTTGACTTAAATTAGTTTTATTATAATGTTGATTAAATATATTCAGGAGTCCGCGGGTGCAAAAGGTTAAGTGCTCAGCTACTAACCAGAAGGTTAGTGGTTCAAATCCACCATAGGTGCCTTGGAAGAAAGGCCTGGCAGTCTGCTTCTGAATGATCACAGTCATTGAAAACCCCATGGAGCACAGTTCTACTCTGAAAACAGTGGACCTCATTAATTTAATGTGACAATTATGTTTTACTAAAAACAAATAGCTAGTTTAGAAAGCCTCAACTCAGATTCTATATTTAATCCATTTTTATATTTTGATGTTCATAATACTAATATGTGAAATGCTTGCTTAATGGCCTTAATAACTCCAGTTCTTTGCTCGTTCAGATAATTAAAGCTCATACTTAAGCTCTGTCACCTGAGCAATCTTAGAATGCCAGTTTTAGCATTCCTTAAAGCTCTTTTGTTCACTTGAAGATAAGCACTGTAGCATTATTTTTTTCTCTTACCATAAATTTTATTTCCAACTTGTTTAAATAATGGCATCTTCAATAATGCTTAACTGAGATTCTTTACCATAAACATATGATCAGAATGTATACCTTGTGATAATGCTGTAACCTAAATTACAATAGATAGTGAAGTTTCTTGAGTAATTAATAAACAACAATAACAACAACACAAAACATTCCCGTTTAATACAAGGTTCTCTCTCTTTTGAGCATAGCAGTCATAACTCTGGAAATTTCATAAGTGCTGGACATGAAAGCAATCAATATAAACCATATAACAAAGGATGTTCTTGATGTTAGCTACCATCGAGTTAATTCAGTCTCCTGGAAACCAGATCTGTGCAGAGTGGAACTGCTCCATAGGGCTTTCAAGCCTGTGCACTTTTGAAAGCAGATCACCAGGCCTGTCTTCTGAGGCACCTCTGGGTGGGTTCAAACCAACAACCTTTGGGCTAGTAGTCAACTGCTTAACTGTTCTGCACCACCCAGATTATAGACTTAAAAATAGTTCTATGGGACAACCAACGTTCAGGGATTCATAGGTTGGGTCCACAGTCTGTGATCTGAAGTCCTTGGTACCAGATGAGTTTCAGAATTCATACTTTTTCCGATTTTAGAAAGGTCACATTGTATATATACCATATATTGATTGCTAGGTGATACTCACATGTGTTATGGTTTATGCCAAAAACATTAAATATTTACATTGAATAGATAAAGAGATTATGAATGTCTTCAGTCTGTACTGGTCAGTCTTTGCTGCTCATTGAGTTCAGGTCTAGTCAGATTTTGACATCATGAGAGTCCTTTTTTTTTTTATTGTGTTTTAAGTGAAAGTGTACAAGTCAGTCTCTTATACAAAAATTTATACACACCTTTCTATGTAACCCTAGTTACTCTCCCCCTAATGTGACAGCACATTCCTCCTCTCCACCTTGTATTCCTTATGCCCATTCAACCAGCTCCTGCCTTCTCATATCTCCTCGAGGCAGGAGCTGCCCATATAGTCTCATGTGTCTACTTGAGCCAAGAAGCTCACTCCTCACCAGTATCAATTTCTGTTTTATAGTCCCATCCAATCCCTGTCTGAAGAGTTGGCTTTGGGAATGGTTCTAGTCTTGGGCTAACAGAGGTTCTGGGGGCCATGACCTCTGGGATCCCTCCAGTCTCAGTCAGACTACTAAGTCTGGTCTTTTTACAAGAATTTGAGGTCTGCATCCCACTGTTCCCCTGCTCCATCCAGGATTCTCTGTTGTATTCCCTGTCAGGGCAGTCATCGGTTGTTGCTGGGCACCATCTAGTTCTTCTGGTCTCAGGCTGATGGAGTCTCTGGTTTATGTGGTATAAAAAAAATTTATTTTATTTTATTTTAGCATTATTTAAATCAGTCTTAAATAGGTACCTAATCAAATGAATCTCTTACAGTGTCATGAATGTAATGATAATAATTATGGTAATGATAATAGTTAACACTTATTGAGTATGTATTATGTGGCAGAATCAGAAGCCAAAAATTATCATTATGTATTTACTACTAAGCATACTACTTATGAATGATTCCAAGTTGGCTGAGGCCATGGTTTCCATCTAGACAGTAACAATGGAATATGGTTTTCACTGCTGTGCACAGACATTTTCAGGTTTTGCCTCTCTGTGGTATATGACAGCACAGTTCTTCACCCACTCTTCCCAAATTGAGCTACAACCAAACCATCATGGGAGAGCGTGCCAAAAAGGTTTTGTCTTCTCTTTGGTGACCAAGGTGATCTTAAGTACCAGAGTACTTTGGGTGTTGAAATTAAATGGCAGTATTGAGTTAAAATGATTCTAGCTAGTGCCTTTTAATTTTTTTGTGTGTTATTATCGGAAAACACAACAGTCAGAATTTCTCATGAAGAACTAATGGAATCAAGAATATACTTACATACTCCAATATGAGAAATCTTCTGTAGACGATACCTTTCATGAGAGCAAGGAATATATCTTATTGCTATATTCATTGCTATTTTCTCCTTCCAGCCTATAGAAGGCACTCCTTTACTTATTGAAATGAATATTTTAGCAAGTGAAGTAACATGGCATTCATTCATTAAGGCATACATTCATTCCTTCAGTTCAACAAATGTTTCAGTGACCATGTGAGAGAGAGTGTAGTGTGATGGTTAACAACAGGGATTCTGGACCAAATTGCTTAAGCTCAAAACCAGCTCAGCACTTACTATCTCCTTGGGTAAGTTACTTGACCTCACTGATCCTCAGTTTCCTCATCTATAAAATAGAGATAATAATAGCACCTACTTCATGAACTTATATATGTAATAACGTGTTTAAAATTGTTCCTGGCACATTCAAAGATGCAACATAGACTCCACCCTTAGGGAGCTTACAATCTCTAGTTAGGTATATTCTTATACACTACAATCAAAATACCAAACAGAAATGGATAAATGCTATAAAAACTGTACATGAAGAAGTATCATGGGCTTCAGAGCACTGAAGGGTAATTTCCAAGAGGGGAAACTTAGAAGTGTTTCACTGAGAAGAGGACATTTGAGCTTAATTAACTATTAAGTGGGCTTTATTCCTGAGCTGATAATACTCTAAAATGTTGATAGAGGCCTATTTCATCACTTAAGATTGTATTTATCAATGATGATTTATTACACTATTTCAGAAGCTAAGTGTACTACTACTTATGTTAGTCCTAAATCTATTGTAGCTAGAGGCTAAGTAATATATACTTCTCAAGAGAGAGTAATATATAGTCAAGACTGAGTAGTATGTACTTTTCAAGAGAGATGCAATAAAAGTATAGTTCTATGTCAACCTCTTTTAGTACTGACTTAAGATTTATTTGCAAATAGTATGTTCTTTAGAATATTCTGACCCTATATCATCTTTTAAATGTTTTTATTTTCTTTGTTCTAGGGGTTGAGTCCTGGCTGTTATGATACCTACAATGCAGACATAGACTGCCAATGGATTGATATTACAGATGTAAAACCAGGAAACTACATTCTAAAGGTAGTGATCTTTGAAAATATGCATCTGTTATTTATTGAGATTGCAAATCAATAGCCACCCCGCTTCTGGATTCAAATGTTAAATAATCATGGTCCTTAAAGCAATTATATGTCATCTAGAACTACTTCTAAACCACCCTAGATATATGAAGAAATTTTTTATTTTAAAGCGCTTCAGAGAAAAAAATATATTTTCCCTCTATACCTTCTCCAGACTATAACTACTTGTCTAACTTAAACACCCCTTCCCATTTGATTTAGTTCAACCACATTCCCTTTTTCTAGCCCCTGTGAATAGACATAAATTATCCAGTAAATATTGATGGTGAGATCTGAAACGTAAATGCTGTTTGCCTTGCCTAGGTCAGTGTGAACCCCAGCTACCTGGTGCCTGAGTCAGACTATTCCAACAATGTCGTGCGCTGTGAAATACGCTACACAGGACATCACGCGTATGCCTCAGGCTGCACAATTTCACCGTAAGTCCTATTTGACTAGCTAAGTAATCTCTTCATAAAGAGTGTTAGTTTCCCAAAAGGCATTACACCTGACACATGTCTGTTTCCTGTACTAACTTCTGCGCTTTCCTTATAAAACAGACCAAAAGTAGAAAATGGTATAGAGTCTTCACTGTCACGTTTTTTAAAGCTGATCTTTTTTTGATAACGCTAGTGAAGAAGGGATGTACCAAGGTTTTGATCATCCTAAATCTTAGTTTTCAAGCCAACATATATACACAGAACACATTCTTTATCCAAAAAGCCAGTGGGGAGGCCCAATATGCAAAATCACTCAGTATGCAGTGTTGGTGGACTTGTGGGAGCCTTAACAGATGGGTTTCCTGCTTCCTGCCGCGGTACCCCCACAACAGCAACAGTCCCTGCAGGAGCTCTAGGGCTCTTTAAAGTACATTTGGAAAATCACTACCTTTAAAGTATGCAACTAAAAAGATCAGAATCCATGTTCCATAGAAATCAAGATTTCATGTATTTGAGTTCTAGAACCGTGAGTACTAGGAAAATACCCTGCAAGGAAGGAGGAAAGGGTTCTTTCAAAATTTTAAAAGAATTAAAGTTGGGTAGGTTTGCCTGTTTGCCACTCTGTGCTACTCTGACCTCTTACGTACCTCTTAAGCCTGCTTTAGTGTTGCTGGGTAATAAATCATACCTATGAGTTACACTTTGCCAAAAAATGCACAATTAGAATGATACTGAGCACGCATGCACGTTAGCTTTGCTTTGACGTTGGTGAGACATAGAGCCTCCGGGTCATGCAGAAAGGTGTAGCGGGGCTATACTAGAAATTCATAACTAATAGAAATCTCTCCCTGATAGAAAACCAGGAAAATGGTTTGGTGCACATGAACCATACGTGAACATCACCTAAACCTAGCTGTGCAGGTTTTGCCCTACACCTGGGTTCCTTTGCCCTACACTTGAGAAAAAGATGGCTAAAAACAGCCCCTGTCCCATCCCCCAAAGCCTTGCACTGCACTGTCGCTCAGAGCTGTACTCACTCTGAAGGGCTGTCTTTCCTTGTTCACATGAAGGAGCAGAACCTGTGCTTTACAAATGACATCCCAGCATAAAGAATAGATGAAGCCTCTAACAGCAAAAGGGTAACACTGAAAAAAAGCAATCAAGTGTATTCTTCTGAACATGCCCACAACACAGAAAACCTGGCTGGTTTTATGGCCCACACTGGATGGAGATGCTCATAGTATAACTCAAACCCCCCAGAACATCAGTGTAAATTAAGCTAAAATAAATTGGTTATTTCATTTATTTTCATTTTTATAATCCCTTCATGTATTCACTCATTCTCCATAAATTTATTCACTTACGTTCTTACTTATGCACCATGAGTTTATTGTGATCCTGAACTAGACCTTAAAGGGTAATGCAAAGATAAATATGACTCTTAGCACTGGATTGCTCCCTTGTAGCCTTATTATAATAATTCCAATTAATTATTTGTGAATCTCATTGTTTAATGTTTGCCCCTCCTGCTCTACTCCATATTGCCAGGATCTAGTCTCTTGCCCACTGCTGTATGCCCAGTGCCAGGCACAGGTCTGCCACCTTGTAGCTTCTCATTCAAGATTTGATGAATTAATGAATTACTCTGTCTTTCAAGGAATTTGGAATTGAGTAGAGAGGATGATAGAAATACACACATAATGTAATACAGACACAACATGAAAAGTTCAACGAGAGGTAAAATAAAATGCAATAGGACTAGGAGGATCTCTAATAAGCTAGGTGACTCTTAAGACTGCTGGCCTCTCACTAGGAGCAGGTCTGGAGAGTGGACTCTGTTGTTGCATAGAATGTGTCTTGCTTTCCACTGAATTGGATAATGGATTTATTCAAACAAATAAAAATTGTTACAGTGTTCCAGCAATATTGTGACTCTACATGCAACCTGCAGCCATTAGACTGTCTCTGCTGACACTTGGATCAGTCAGCTGCCATGATTGAATTTAACTTACCAAAACTCAGCAATGTCTTGATTATTTGCTGAGGTCACCCCACAGAGTTGCTTATTTTTACCAGTTGTCACTGACGGTAACTAAACTGTAAGAGTGGCTGAGATGGAATTTTATAAGCAATACTGGTGGATTAAAATATGAAAAAGTGAAATTATCCATAGTTGACAATTCATAATAAAATACTAAGATGATACTTATTCTGTGAGTGGGAAATAACAGGATAAGTACAAAACACTTGACTTGGGGAAAAAAAACAAAACAAGAAAACAACTCACCTTCAGGAGAATGATACTTGCTGCTTGTATTTTGACGTTCATCTCAGACCTCCCTCACTGAGGCTCAGAGTTCAGAGTAAGGAGAGATTGCCTTGGCTTTTAGGATAGCATTTGGATTGGACCTTGAAGGCTGAGGAGGACTGCAGTAAGGAGAGTTAGAGGGAGGGCTGGCTGGGAGGTAGGAGCCAACAGCAGGACGACCACATGGCAGGAGGAAAGTGCAGGACATGCTTGGAAAAGCAAGTTTTCCAGTTTGGCTAAAGCATAAGTTTGATGGAGTAAAGAGCTGGGCAAAAAGGATGGAAAAGTAAGTTTGGGTTAGATCAAAGAAAGCATTGCATAACAAGCTAAAAACTTTGAGCTTCATTCTGGAGACTATGGGGAGTTTTTTAAGTTTCTTGAACAGAGGGTGTAACTTACCTAAAACTGTGTGGTCAGTCTGGGGACAGCATAAGCAACAGTGTGTGTGATTACAGTGGTAACATTACTATACTGGACACAGAGTGTCTCTCAGTTCACTGATTATTTTTCATGTCGATCAAATATTTGAGAGCCTTCAAACCAAATCAGTTGCCAGCAAGTCGACTCTGAGTCATGGCAACCTCACTTGTGTCAGAGTAGAACTGCACTCCATAGGGTTTTCAAGGCTGTGACCTTTTGGAAGCAGATCACCAGGTCTTTCTTTCAAGTAGGTGTGTGCCATTAAGGTATCTTCTCTCCCTCGTTTTCCTCACTGTAAACTGAAGATATGCACCAGGTGTGACATCTGAGGCCCCTTTCAGTTCTAAGATACTACAGTTACGTTCTCTTCTCCTCATAGAACTTGCTATTTGGAAATTGATGGTTTATGATTTGGACTGAGTGCATTCTTACTTCCTTTACACAGGCATCTAGAATCACAAGTTAAATACAACGATATTTGATTTATTGGCTTTGGCCCACTTCCTGCCTATTAATAACAGAATTCCAAACCCCTGCTGCAAAAGGACTAATGCAAGATGGTATAGAGCCCATGACCTTGCTGCCTGGTGGACAAGCCACACTTACTCCACAAATGAACTGACCTTATCAGGGCCACCAATCCCATAAGTTCTGCTTTGCTGTTGATTGTTTTACAGGTTGTTTCCTTGAACCTAGATGTCGGGATTATAGGCATCAGACATACACTGTCTGCCTCTGCTATTAACAGAGAGTCACTTTCTTCAAATCATTATTAAAAATAACGTATTAGTGGATATTTTCATGAGGCACCTATTACTTAAATGGAGGGAAGTTACCACATAAAGTTTAAAAAAGGTTGACTTTAAATTTGTCTGCTGTACTCATTCATAATCTTATCAGGGTAATAATTTGTCTTTGTTTTTTTTTTTTTTTTTACCTTAATCTAGGTATTAGAAAGCAAGACAAAACTTCCAGTGGATGAATCAGTGCCTGGTGTTCTGAAGTGGGAAAAAATAAATTAACTTCAGTAGGATTTATGTATTTGGGAAGAGAGCAGAAAACAACAAAGGGCTTTTCGTTTGGACAGTTTTGTAACAAAGCATATAACTGGATTCTGAACATTTAAATCGGCATTATTTGGGAAATTCTTAATACTTATTCACATAACTTTGTGAATTAATATAATGTTTCAATTCTCTAGTGGCATACTTGACTCTTTCAAAGAAATTCCCATCTCTTGTGCTTCTTTTGAAATTATAGTGCAAAAGAGAAACTATTTCATTGAACGAGCCAAAATGATTTGAGTTGAAAATTTTCTAAAGTGCAGACACTTCAGTGAAGCATAATAAAAAATGGCATACATGTGCCCTAGTATAAATTAATTTAGAAATGATGCTCCTACTGTTTAAACATATATGGACACAGTTGGTGCTGAAGAAGGAACAAACACATTATCATTGGTGTCACAAAGTATTACTATATAGCAGAGAAATGGCAGTATATGTATTCAGATAGTTACACCCCTATATAAAATTTATGTTTACATTTTTAAATTAGCAGATAAACTCCTTTCTTTCTGTCAGATGCACAGTTTCATTCTAACTTGAGTCAGCTTTTGTTTAGGAATGAATTAAGTAATTGAGCTGCCCAATTCCTGCCTGAATTTTTTGATGCCCCCCTCTACTTTGATTTTTCCTATGGGCAGAGACGTTTTAAGTGGCATTCTTATATTACCATTCTGGGGACTGGTATACATAGGACAACTGTATAAATGGGAAGTCATTTTGATGACAGATGTGTGTAGGACAACTGTTTTAATGTGAAGTCATTTTGATGATAGATTTGACATGTCCAGAGATAATATAAATTTAAGCGTATTGGAATTTTAATTTAAAAGAAATTTCCTTGCTGACATAAAAATCATATAAACATGTCCCTCAAACCACAACTGTCTCAAATATTTTAAAATAATCAATGAAAGAATCTTAGCATTTTAAATCTTTACGCATTTATTTTATGTTCCGCTATTAAAAAGAGGGATGCTAAAGAATTTTAAATTATCCAGAATATATAATGTAATATGTGTGCAATACAGGAGCACCATCCTAGGTCATTCAGGAGTCAATCATACATGATTATTTTTTTTTGTGTGTGAAATACAGTCCAAATTAGCAAAGCACATAGCATACTTGAGGGGCTGGTGAACCGGGGAGAAGAAAACTTTCTGCCAAGCCAAGGACTGTGCTGCGTAGTGAGACAGCTGTGATTTTATTTAAACTGTGAAATCATGTGCTACAATAAAATTTAGAGAATTTCTCTTTTTCCTGAAATTCAAAAGGTGCAGAAGGAAATCAAATTACACTTTTAAGTTAGTGGTGCTTCAGCTGAAGTTTTTCATACATTAACCAGTATTAAAATCTCAAGAAAGGTATTTCCAGTGCCAGAAGAGTTAGGTAGAATGTTACAAGTGAGTTGGCATGGCTGTGTAATATCTGATAGAGTTCAAAAGTCAACATCAATTACCAATGATCATTCTGCACCCAGTGGGCGCATAGTAAGGTAAGAGGGGCTAGAGATGGGCAGTCCTCAAGGGGCAGGTACACACCCTTATCCTTATCCTCCAGGACACACACCAACTGCGAATATAGACAGCTTGATAGAGACCCAGAACTTTCATTGAACCATCATCATTTTAGCTCTGGAATGACTTCTTTAATATACTTCCTTGCCTTAAATTGCTTTATAGTTTTAAGATTGTGGAATGAGCCTTTCAAAACTGTTATCTTTTCTAATAGAGGTATTTTAATATACTTGCTTTCTAAAAAACAAAAACAAAAACTACTGTCAGTATTAATACTGAGCCAGACTGGCATCTTCAGATTTAAGATCTAGTGTTTTATTAAAATTATTACCCATGTATTAAAAACTAACCAATACCGTGGCCTTTGGATACATATAAGAGACTTACTTACATTCAGATATTAGGCTTTATCTGTTGGCCATCATCATTTGAATGCCTAATATATGCTAGGTGTTAGGACAAAAAAAGACTATGCCTAACCTCAATAAGCATAAAAAAGTGCCATCATTATCCATTAGCCTCACCTTTTTTTATTTTTAACAAATTATAAGTACATGTCTATAAAATTTCAATTTTAAGCACTGTTTTTCATGAGCATATTTTATTTTTAAAAATCAGTTAAAAGTTAAATATGACATTCATATATGTTACTAATGATTAAAAGTATATTTCCATGTCTATTTGGTTAAGTTGGAAAAAAAAAATAGGTAGCTGAAGGTTCTTACTTATTACTTGTATAAATGTTTCTTTCCCTCCCTGTCATTCCTAAACACTTCCAAATAACTTTCCAGTATTGATTTAGCACCCAATATTTTTGAACCGTAAACAGGTCTTTTCTCTGAATAGCCATCAAAATCCACAGGTTATCAATTAATAAAATAAGGAACATAACAATTCAGTCTTAGCAAGCTCTAAAGAAGACTTTCTTATAAAATAGGAATAGGAGGTAGAAATGAACACAAAAATATTAAGTACTGTGAAAAGACTTTTAAAGAGACTTTTAAACTAATAAAGACTATAAGAAAATGGACTAAATCAGAAAAATAGTTTTATGAGTCTTTTATATGCCATATTAGTAGTCTCATAATTACTCACATCACAGTCTGGATTAAAAACTTGACTTTTGAGGCTAGGATTCAGTCCCCCAACGGTAGCATAGCACATATTAATAGACAATGTGCCTATTTCTAGAAAATCTTTATATTTTTATGTAAATTTTATTTAAAATATCTATTATCAAATTTGGAAACCCTGGTGGTGTAGTAGTTAAGTGCCACAGCTGCTAACCAAAATGATGGCTGTTCGAATCCACCAGGCACTCCTTGGAAACTCCATGGGGCAGTTCTACTCTGTCCTATAGGGTCGCTATGAGTCAGACTTGACGACAGTGGGTTTTGATATCATTTAATTATTCAGTAGGAAATATTTGTAATAATGAACATTGTTTTAGATACCCGATAGAACAGTCCCAATATTCAGACTCTAAAGGAAGTGTACTTCACTAAAATTATCACGTGTCACTGAGAATCTTTAGCAGATTGAGTGAAAATCTTGAGATATTTTAAAAATAACTTTGTTCTTGTTTTGATATTAATAGTATGATAACTAAAAAATTAGCCCTTTTCTGTATTTTTTTGTGTTTAGAACTCACATTTGCAATCAATATATTCAGTCTTCAAATTAAGTTTTATTCCCAGTTTCCAAAAGTCCTGGGCCACTTGTGAACACTTAGAGAATTTCATTTATCATTCAAAATGGTGCTGAATTATTTCAACTTGAATGTAAAATGTATTAAATCTTAACTCATGGGATATAAACATTTAATTAATATATAACTGCTTGCTACAAACCAAGTGACGTGTCACTTGGTATTGTAATGTTTTTAATAAAGTTTTAATTTCTCCCCAATATTTCAGGAATCCTATTTGTAAAACATTTGTAACATTTGAAGAGCTCTTATTTTAAATGCCCAGACACTGGCTTTATATTATTCTTTGTACTCTCATATTCTCTTATTATATGTCTATACTATATTTGCAAGATTATATAAAAATGCCTTGAATAAATGATTTCAAGTGTATGTAGTGGTTATTTGTCTTTATGTATAAATAAATGATTTGAATTTCATTTTAGATTAGAATATTAAAACCGTGTACTATATATGGTTGGTGGCTTTGCTCAATGGCCTTTTGCATTAATGAATTGCTTAGTTAGCTCATGTGACTTGAAGTTTGGCTATGAAAATAAAAATCTAGCTAATGTTTTAAAATAGGTACTATCATACCTGAATGGACCCTAACTTAGATTACTATTACTAGCTACTTGTAAGGAAGTAGAGTAGGCATTGTGAGAATAACCACACTCTGCTTTGATTAGGCTGAACCAGGGAATGTATACTCATTTAGGAGACAGAGCCATGCTACAAATAGTTTATAAAGAAAAACGTTATTATAGTAATCCTTATTTAAATGTGCACCCAAGTAGCTGAGAAACTGGTAACCTGAGGTGGGAAATAGGTCCAAAACTGTTCAAAGTATTTTGGGGGAATGATTTGTAAAACTAATGCACAAAAATAATTCACCCTTGAGGAGCTCTTGTAGGTAAAAAAAGGTTCTTGGCTGGTAATATGCACATTTAAATTGTAAATTATCAGTAATACTTGGAACCACCAATTTACTGCTTCTCTTTCCTGCTCAAAATGATGTTATCTGAAACGCTTTACTTCTTATGCAAAGGATGATTTTCTTTGTCTCATCATTGATCAGTATTTTGAACAGCGCTCATTGTTGGCTTTAAACCAGAGACTATGGAAGGGCAGATGTTTCTTTTTTGTCAAAACTTGACTGCTTTTTTGGTACTCATTTATTAACATTTCTAATGCTAGCCACATACATTAGTAGAGAATTAACACACGGATTGAATCATTCACTTTCATTATAGTAATTTGCGTCTTAAGTTTAAACAAAGCCCTTGCATCATTGTTGTTGTTGTTAGGTGCTGTCAAGTTGATTCTGACTCACAGGGTCCCTATGAGTCAGAATCAACTCTATGGCAATGGGTTTGGTTTTATGGTTTAGTGACCCCATGCACAACAGAACAAAACACTGCCCAGTCCTCTGCCATCCTCACAATTGTTGCTATGTTTGAGCCCATTGTTGAAGCCACTGTGTCAATCCATCTTGTTGAGGGTCTTCCTGGTTGTCACTGGCCCTCTACCAAGCATGATGTCCTTCTCCAGGGACTAATTCCTCCTGAAAACATGTCCAGAGTATGTAAGCCATTCTCACTTCTAGGAAGAATTCCGGCTGTGCTTCTTCCAAGACAGATTTGTTCGTCCTTCTAGCAGTCCATGGTATATTCAATATTCTTTGCCAATACCATAACTCAAAGGCATCAATTCTTCTTCAGTCTTCGTTTTTCATTGTCCAACTTTTGCATATATATGAGGTGATTGAAAATACCATGGCTTGGGTCAGGCACACCTTAGTCCTCAAAGGGACATTTTTGCCTTTCAACACTTTAAAGACATCTTTTGCAGCAGATTTGCCCAATGCAATATGTCATTTCATTTCTTTACTGCTGCTTCTATGGGCGTTGGTTGTGGATCAAAGTAAAATGAAATGCTTGACAACTTAAATCTTTTCTTCATTTATCATAATGTTGCTTATTGGTCCAGTTGTGTTTTCTTTATGTTGAGGTGCAAACCATACTGAAGGCTGTGGTCTTTGATCGTCATCAGTAAGTGCTTCAAGTCCTCTTTGCTTTCAGCAAGCAAGGTTGTGTCAACTGCATATCGAAGGTTGTCAATGAGTCTTCCTCCAATCCCGATGCCACGTTCTTCTTCATATAGTCCAGCTTCTCAGATTATTTGCTTAGCATACAGATTGAATAAATATGATGAAAGGATATAACCCTGATACACACCTTTCCTAATTTTAAACCATGAGTATCTTCTTGTTCTGTTTAAGCAACTGCCTCTTGATTTATGTGCAGGTTAAGTGTTCTGGAATTCTCATTCTTCACAATGTTATCCATAAATTGTTATGATTCATACAGTCAAATGCCTTTGCATAGTCAATAAAACACAGGTAAATTTTGAGCCTTGCATCATATTCTTTTTCAATTTGAATAAAATATCATTCATATAGAATTAGGGAAACATCATCAATTTCTAAACCATTTTTTCTTAAAACATGTGCTGGGGAATTCTAGTTTCACAAGATACATTACTCAAAAAGAATTTTATAGCAAAATACATATGGCAAATATTATCTCTGTCAGGGAGATTCACAATACATATTAGCATATTAAAGATTCTGAGAACCACTGCAGTAAAAGAACCACTTTACCTCTGTTATCTAATGTTTTTCAAGTTTGTTTTACCACAAACGTCTTTTTTGAGTAGCACTCATTATTTTATTGAACGATTTTTTCTTGGGAAACTCTGGGATATGTTACACTAAGTAATTACCAACTGATAGCAATAAAATTATTTGCAAATTACTTAAATATATAATTGCGGCATATTTTGAGCTGTCAGAGACTGGGACACCTTAAAACCACCAGTTTACAGTTTCTCTTGCTTCCTTGAAACTACCTGGTTAAATAGGATCTTTCAATGGAAAGGGTCATTTCAGTCTTTGAATGAAATCTTTTAGATAACTCTTATTAAAATCTTTTTCTCTCAAATACTAGTTGTTTATAACACTGAGTGAATAAATTATTTTTTCATGGTTTATTCATTTTTGTACATTCAAAAGTATTTTATAAGTCATTGAAAAATTTAAGTTTCAAGTAAAGTTTACTACTTCTCACTGTGGGCAGGGAAAAGCAGGATTGGAAATGAATGACTTGGAAGGATGTATGTATTTGTCTACAATTTGCTGTCACTAATTTGAGATGAATTGGCACAATAGCCAAAACAATAGACTCAAACATACCAATGATTTATGAAGATGGTGCAAGACTGGGCAACATTTAGTTCTGTTATACATAAGGTTGCTAGGAGTCAGACTTGACTCAACAGCACTTAACAACAACAAATTGTTCACTGCTTAACTATGAAAAATAGTCACTGACTCTGGAGATAGAAAAAAATAGAGCCGCAAAACCAAGAGGAGAGTCATCAATAAGATGATCAAGAATATGCATATGCTACATTTAGAAATGCAATATTGCCAGTTCCCAATTTCCTTACACAGGAAGTCAAACTAGAGTTCATGACACAGATGTATATAATAGGAAGTGCTAAGGACAAGTGTAATGAATGATAAAGCCTGATAAGAGATAGCTCCCCCCGCCCTTTTTTAAAAAAATGAATCAAATAAAGTCAGGTCTTCAATATATCTTAACTGAACTAATTAATAAATTTGGAGCCTGATAAATTTATTACCAATATTACCAACCATTCATTTGCAAAGTAGTGAATTACACTGTTATAGCATAGCAAACATTAGAGGAAATCATTCTCAATTCTTATGATGACATTATTTTTTAAAGCAATGATATTATGAAAAAAAAACTTAAAACAATGTATAGCTGGATTGCTGCTGTGGCTTTTGGTTGTGTGCCGTCAAGTGGGTTCTGACTCATAGTGACCCTATATGACAGGGTAGAACTGCCCCATAGGGTTCCCAAGGAGCAGCTGGTAGATTCAAACTACCAACATTTTGGTTAGCAGCCTGAGCTCTTAACCACTTCACCACCATGGCTCCTCTGTGGCTTATATTCATGGATAAACTAACAATCTGGTAGTTGTGATCACTTCACTTCTGTGTTAAGATTCTGGTTTCTGGTAAAAGAAATATATGCAGTATATTTTTAGTTATATATGAAACTCTGGTGGCATAGTGGTTAAGTGCTACGGCTGCTAACCAAAGGGTCAGCAGTTCGAATCCCCCAGGTGCTCCTTGGAAACTCTATGGGGCAGTTCTACTCTGTCCTATAGGGTCGCTATGAATTGGAGTCAACTCGACAACACTGGCTTTGGGGTTTTATATATATATATATATATATATATATATATATAGTTTTCTTGCTAAATGCCTCTCTAGGGAAAGTTTCTGACATTATTTGGAATGGAATTTCCCCCCATATCCATGTACAAATGCTTATTTCGAGACAAGGAGAAAGCTATTTTTTTTTAAATATATTAATCTTGTATCCAGCCATCTGATTAATTTTTTTAATTAATGACATCGGTTTCTTATTAGTCTCTTAGGTTTTCTAAGTATATCAGTGTGTTTACTAATAAATGGGTTATGTGAATGTATTTCCTGATTTTGAACCACCCTTACATTCCTAAAATGTATTCTACATAGTCATAATGTATTGTTCTTTGACTCATAGTTAGGTTCTATTTGCTAATATTTCATTTATATTTTTGCATATATTTTCATAAACAAATTGTTTTTTTGTTGTTTAAATCAAGTCTTTATAAAACAGCTATGCTAATGACATAAAATGAATTGAAAAATTTCTTATCTTTTTCTGTGGCCTAGAAGGACCTGAGCCCTGGTGGTGGAGTGATTAAAACACTCAGCTGCTAACCAAAAGGTCAGTGGTTCAAACCCACTAGCCACTCCACAGAAGAAAGATGTGGCAGTCTGCTTCCATAGAGATTTACAGCCTTAAAAGTACTATAGGACAGTTCTACTCTGTCCTATAGGGTTGCTATGAGTTGGAATCAATTTGAAGGCCATGGGTTTGGCTTGTTTTTTTGGTAGAAGAGTGTAAATAACATTGAATCTATCCATTCATTAAAAAATAAATTTCAGTTAGTGCCTTTTTCAGTAGAAATTTCCCAATTTCTTTTGTGGTAAATGGTCAAATCAAACTACTTTTCTTGGTTCAATTTTTGTAATTTGTATTATGCTAGGAATTCATTCATGGCCAGAATTCCAAGAAGGATTCACTGTTAATTCTTTTCATAGTTTATATATCTATGGGTTACAGAAATACATTGCTAAATTTCCTTCCAAAATGGTTTGAGTGTGCCAAGTTTTTGAACATTTTTCCTCTATTATGTGATATGGGAAAAATAATGTTTCATCAAAATTTGTGTTTATTAAGAATGAGACTGATATTAAAATAAAGTTTAATATTCATAATTCATTTATTGTTTTCTATGACCTGTCTGTTCATTTTCTTTTCCTTTTTTTTTTTCTTTTGGACTCTTGGCCTTTTCTATTAGATTATTTCTTCTTGATTTGTAAGGGCTTTTTTATATTAAGAAAATTTGCTTTTTAAATATCACAGATATTTAAATTTTTTTCCAAATTTGCCTTCTACCTTTATTATACTTTTCTAGGGGAAGACACATCTGAGTAGTTTTTATTTTATTAGAAGGCATAACTAGTTAACTCAAATAATGTGTGTCTGGATCTCAAATGGGATAGAGAACACTCTAGACAAAGAAAGGAAATTACTGGCTAGGGTTCTGGTGTCAAACACCTTTCTCTAATACTAGTGAGTGTTGTTGGAAGATATATGAGCAGCTAGAACTCACTTTGACATTCTATTGGCACATCTAAATTGCTCACTCCTACCCCATCTTCTGTGTTTCATAAAATCCTACTAGGGCATCTCAGGATGGGAGCCCGTCCTCACAAGTGAGAGAAGATCCCAGTTCCCTCTTATTCAATCAGTCATACTGGGGGTCCAAAAAGGAGGGTCAATCCAAAGACAGCAGGTAAAAGAACAAGACAGAGCACCATTTTTTCAAGCTGCACATTCCATTGACCCCTCACTAAAGGTAAACCAGCTCTCTACTCTTCTGTTTCTCTTTGAGTATGAGTGAGAGGCTCCTTCTGGAAGGAATAAGATTACAGAGGGGCATTGTACTCTTTACCTCTAAAATTTAGTGTGCTTTTAACATATTTACAGCCAATGTAGAGTAAGTACAGTCAAATGGTAGAGTGAGGATGACAGAGAAACCTCTGGAAAAAGCAAAAGTGAACACCAGGGTTCTAGAAGAAGTGGAGGGGTAATGGGAGGCTTGAGGAAGAATAACCAAGGTTATACCTTTCCCCTCTGCCAATATTCTCTATTGGTTCTCTCACCATTCCTTTTAATCCAGGTTATACAGAAAGTCATACATGCGGTTGTTGTGGGGTAAGAAGGATGGTGTAAAGGCATAACAACTCATTCCAGAGCTTTCTGAACTTCAGTCCAAGAGTATCAGTAAAACAAACAAAAAAACCTGTTGCCATCAAGTCGATTCCAAGTCATAGTGACCCTATAGGGTGGAGTAGAATTGCCTCATAGGGTTTCCAAGAAGCAGCTGATGGATTCCATCAGCCAACCTTTCAGTTTGCGGCCCAGCTCTTAAACACTGCACCACCAAGGCTCCAGAGAAACTGGGCTAAATTTGCCTTGCAGATCACAGATCTAAGGGAGTGAAATGAAAGGGATGAGATGGAAATTACACACATGGTGTAACTTCTTCACTAATTTAGGCAACCTGCTCTCCGGAAAATGTCTTTCAGTCCACAGGGAATCACCTTGTTATTCTTTCAGAGCTTCAGAAGTTTTATCAGGAGCATCAGGAGCTAGACACACGTAAGCCTTATTACTATCCCCCCCACCCCCCACCGCCAATTCCTCAAGAGAATACTTCTGAGTAATAGAGACGTGGAAAAAAAATTACATATTCTCCTCTCCTCTCTCCTCATGTACGGGGTTGCACAATTTCACTACCGGGGTCTCTCTGGGAGTATTTCCCTCTCGATAACCTAACAAGAAACCAGTGTGAGTGCTTCAGCCTCAAACACTGTTCTCATTTAAATTTGCCAGGAAATCTGCATTGTACTTTGTCCGTCAGAATATTTTGTATTTTCAAAATAAAATCTTCCATCCTGGTTCCACTAGAATCACTTCAGTTAGTTGGCATCAACAAATTCATTACACTGAGGTAACTATGCTACAAGTGTCTCACTAAAACAATCAATTCACAGAATCACAAATTTACTACATTCTGTAGCTAGTCTAAAGATATTAAATCAAATGCCCCTACAATATGAGATGCCTGGTTTCTATAAATGTCATCTCACACAAGACAATAATGGCCAATTTTTTTTTCTAAGGAGCTAATTGAGGGGATGTGCGTTAAGTTTCGTGAGAGAGTCCAGATATATGATAATAGATAGTAAACATTTAATGAATCCTTATTATGTTCTAGACGTAGAGCTTTATATATACGTTACTTCATTTCATTCTCACAACTATGAAGTAGGAGCTATGATTTTCTTCATTTTTCAGATGACTGAGAAGTTACAACAGTTCTCAAAAAAAGAAAATCAATCATATCTTAGAATTAATATAAGTCCAGTAAACTAACTGGGTACAAGACTAGTAATAACTAGTTAAGAACACACTTTTTAAAGGACTCCATTTATAATATACCTAGGAATTATCTTTACATAGGGGTCACATGAAGAAGATTCCAAATATTTATTGGCTAAAGGGAGAAGCACACTCTGTTTTCCTATGGGAAGATGAAACATTTAAATAATATTACTCTTCAATGCTATCAAGGAAGTGAGAGACTGGCACTATAATAAATTGTTCAAGTATAAATCGACATCACTTTTCATGAGAATAATTTAATAATATGTATCAAGAGCTTAAAGAATTTCTATGGTACAATAATTAACTTTGAGGACTCTAAAAGAAACAATCAAATACACAGATAAAGATTTATGAAGCCCTGTTAAACCTATTTAATAACTGGAAATAACCCATCTATATAATTGATCATTTTTTAATTTTATTGTAGGAAGAATTATTGGGTATTCTCTAAAGGTTCTATTTTTTATTAGATGGCATAAGAAAATGTTCCACTGTAATATATAGGTAGTGACAATAAATCTAAATATTTCCAGATGTGTGTGTTGAATGCATTTGCATATAAAAAGAGACTCAAAGAAAATACAACAAAAGTTTAGTAGTGGTTAAGTCTAGACTCTTGGGAAAATGAAATATTTTGTTTTATACTTTTCTGCATATTCTAAAGCTTCTCCAGTTATAGCATGCATTATTTTCTAATGGAAATTTTCAAACATATAAAATTAGAATAGTGTAAAGAACCTCCGTATACACATCCCCTAGCATTAGCAGTTATCAGTACACGGTCAATATTGTTTCTTCTATTCCTCACTCACTACTTAACAAACCTCCTACCCATTCTATTATTATAAAGCACATTCAGACATTCTTTATTTTTTCCTCAAAGTTATTCAGTGAGTATCTCTGAAAGATTAGAACTTTTCCCAACATAACCACAATACCATTATCTTGCCTAAAAAATTAACAAATTAGCAGATCCTTAATATCATCAGATACCCAGTTAGTATTCAAATTTCACCAAGTATCTCATTTGTCCTTTCCTTTTCTAAAAATTGATTTGTTTGAATCAGGATCAAATAACATCCATACATGGCATTTAGTTATTATGTGTTTTAAGTCTCTGTAAAAATATGTGTTTCCTTTTTCTTGCTATTTGTTTGTGGAAAAAGAACAGGGATCTTGTAGAATTCTCCACATTCTGAATTTTGCTGATTGTGTCCTGACAGTGTCATTTAACACTCTCCTGTTCCCTGTATTTCCCATAAACAGTCAGATCTAGAGGCTTACTCAGATATAGGTTTGATTTTGGGGGACAAGAAGACTTCAGAGGTGGTGCTGTGTCCTTTACAATGGTGTCACATCAAGAAGCCCAAGATGCCTCTGTGAGACAAGTTTTTGGGATGTTAAGGTTGGTCAGTAGGTTCAGTGTTGTCAGTCTAATCCATCCACTATTATTTTAGAAACCATTAATGATCACTGCCTGGATCAAAATTCGTGATTTTTTTTTTTTTTTTTTTTTTAAAGCTGAGGAAGAGTATTCCATAATGGCATATATGCTTTTTCATTTGAAATTAATTATGTGCTTCTTTCATTAATGTACTTCACTAAATTAAATAAAATTTAACAAGGAATCTGATAACTCACTCCCCCCCCCCCTTTTTAGTAATTTGAGATCATTTTGGAATCTCTTGAAAGACATTCAAGGTGCTGTGATCTTTCACAAGAAAAGCCAAAAAGTTGTTTTTTGTTATACGTGCGCACATTTATTTCCCCATTACTGTCAAGTGTAATTTTAACCTGACACAAATGATCTGTTGATTTCAAATATCAAGGGAAAACTTTGGCATACAATATTTTCAAAGAGGTTAGTTACTGGAAGACAAAAAAACCTAAGGACGCTTGTCAAGATGGTTATATTATATGCTTTAAGCCCTTGCACCAATACATAGCATTCTTTTTTCTCAGTTTTTTCTATTATAAATCTGGTTTCTCAATTTCCTGTAAACTAAGTCTCAAGAACCCTAATTGACATTTAAGGCCTTTCTTTATCTGGCTCCAATTCCCCACTTCATCATTTTCAGTCCTATCATTTTTCATGCATGCGCTCCTCCAGTCCAGCTGGACAACTATTTCCCTTAGACTTCTAGTCTCCCCAGGAATAAAGCACTTGCTATCTGAGCACCCAGGGATTTTATCTCTATCTCATAAGGTTCTTGTTTCTTTTTATAGATTCATTTCTACACATCCATTTATTAGACTTGTAGGGGACAGCTATTGTTAAGAAATTGTCCCCCTAATTTCCTTTTGGAGAAATATATCTCCCACATAGAATACATTCTGGGGGAATTATTAATCATGGGGACTTCCACCAAGCACTAGGTAGTTTTAGGTCACAAGCTAGATCAATTTAATAGTGCCTTTTCCCTATAATTTTAACCATAAGCAAAGTGACTAAAGGATTGGTAATGGTTAGAAATGACTTACTGGCAGCCAGATGAGTTTTGGAAGAATTTATAGCTAATGTTTACTAAGTAACTATTAAAGAGTGCTAACTATGTGCTACGTATAGAATTCTGTTTGCAAATATGGCAGGGCTAGCTCTTAGTTTTTATTTTGTTGTTTTCTGTGTATTTCTCTCCCTCTCTTCTTTTTCACTTATACTCAATAGATCATTTCCCTGTTTCCGATTCATATCCATTCCAGAACCAATATACCAAAAAGACCTCAGCCTTACAGTGCCAGATAAGTTCTTATGGGCATACTTGGTAGTGCTGTTTTCTCTGTCATCAAAAGAACGAATGTTTGCAGCTGTTTTCTTCTAGTTTTGAGTCCTGCTGCATCAGTAAATGAAGGTTCTGAAAGATTTGCTCCATCCATGTCATTACGGTCAACTCTACTTTGAGGCGGCAGCTCTTCCCCAGTCATATTTTGAGTGCCTTCCAACCTGAGAGGCTCATCTTCCAGCACTGTATCAGACAATGTTCTGCTGCTATTCATAAGGTTTTCACTGCCATGTTTTTTAGAAGTAGATTGCCAGGTCCTTCTTCCTAGACTGTCTCAGTTTTGAAGCTCTTTTGAAACTTGTCTCTCATGGGATACCTTGCTGTTATTTGAAATACCAGTGACATAGCTTTCAGCATCACAGCAACACACAAGCCACCACATTACAACAAACTGACAGATGAGTGGTGGGATGTGAAATGTATGAAGTATGAACCTAGGAAAAACAGAAGTTGTGAAAAATGAAATGGAATGCATAAAGATCAATATCCTGAGTATTAGTGAGGTGAAATGGGCTGGTATTGGCCAGAATCAGACAATGGCATGGTCTACTATGCCAGGAATGATAAAATGAAGAGGAAAGACATCATATTCAACCTCTTTTTCAACATTTCAAGATCTGGCCTGAAATACAACACTGTCAGTGATACGATAATATCCATATACCTACAAGGAAGACCAGTTAATATGACTAAGGCCAAAGATGAAGAAACTAAAGATTTTTACCAACTCCTGCAGTTTGAAATTGATCAAACATCCAATCGAGATGCATTGATAATTACTGGTGATTGGAATGCAAAAGTTGGAAGCAAAAGTTGGGAACAAAAGTTGGAAACAAGGATCCATAGTTGGAAAATAAGACACTGGTGGGAAAAATGATGCTGGAAATAGAATTTTGCAAGACCAACCACTTCTTCATTACAAATACCTTTTTTCAACAACGTAAACAGCAACTAGACATGTGAATCTCGTAACTAAAGCGAATGGAATTAATAATGAAGTAAAAGAGCTGAATAGAAGATTTCAAAGGCTGACTTGAGAAGACAAAGTAAAGTATTATAATAAAATGTGCAAAGACCTGAAGTTAGAAAACCAAATGGGAAGAACATGCTCCGCATTTCTCAAGTGGAAAGAATTGAAGAAAAAATTCAAGCCTCATGTTGCAATATTGAAAGATTCTATGGGCAAAATATTGAAACCCAGAAAGCATCAAAAGAAGATGGAAGGAATACACAGAGCCACTGTACCAAAAATACTTGTTTGATGTTCAACTCTTTCAGGAGGTAGCATATGATCAAGGACACATTACCCAATAACCAAGGTAGGTACAACTTACTTGTGCTTACTTACTAATCTGTAGCGCAAAATTTCACCTGTTTTTCACCACATCAAAGATTGCCTGCACAATCTTTCTTGCTGGGAGTGAAGAGGACTTGAAGAACTTACTGATGAAGATCAAAGACTACAGCCTTCAGTATGGATTACACCTCAACATAAAGAAAACAAAAATCCTCACAACTGAACCAGTTAGCAATAGCATGATGAATGGAGAAAAGATCGAACTTGTCAAGGATTTCATCTTACTTAGATCTACAATCAATGCCCATGTATGCAGCAGTCGAGAAATCAAACGAGGTATTGCATTGAGAAAATCTGCTGCAAAAGACCTCTTTAAATTATTAAAAAGCAAAGATGTCGCTCTGAGGACTAAGGTGTGTCTGACCCAAGCCATGGTATTTTCAATTGCCTCATAAGCATGTGAAAGCTGGAAAATGAACAAGGAAGACCAAAGAAGAATTGACGACTCTGAATTACGGTGCTGGCGAAGAATATTGAGTATACCAGAAGAACAAAGCAATCTGTCTTAGAAGTACAGTCAAAATGCTCCTTAGAAGCGAGGATGGAGAAACTTGTCTCATGCATTTTGGTATTGTTATCAGGAGGGTCTAGTCTCTGAAGAAGGACATCTTGTTTGGTAAAGTAGACAGTCAGCAAAAAAGAGGAAGATCATCAACGAGATGGATTGACACAGTGGCTGCAACAATAGGTTCAAACCTAGCAATAACTGTGGGGATTGTACAGGACTGGGCAGCATTTTGTTCTGTTGTAGATAGGGTCGCTATGAGTCACAACCAACTCAATGGTACCTGACAACAACCTATATACTATATATAGAATTTTGTTTGCAAATGTGTCAGGGCTAGGTCTTGGTTTTTATTTTGTTGTTTTCTGTGTATTTCCCTCCCTCTCTTCATTTTGACTCAAAACGAGAAGATGCAGTTGCAAACATCCATTAATAATCAGAACGTGGGATGTATGAAGTATAAATCTAGGAAAACTGGAAGTAGTCAAAAATGAGATGGAACACATAAACATCAATATCCTAGGCATTAGTGAACTGAAATGGACTGGTATTGGCCATTTTGAATGAGAAAATTATATGGCCTACTATGCTGGGAACGACAAACTTAAGAGGAATGGCATGGCATTCATCATTAAAAACAGCATTTTGATATCTATCCTGAAGCACAACACTGTCAGTGATGGGATAATATCCATACACCTACAAGGAAGATCAACGGCAATGGGTTTACAAGGAAGACCAGTTAATATTACTATTATTCAAATTTACACACCAACCACTAAGGCCAAAGATGAAGATTTACCAACTTCTGCAGTCTGAAATTGATCAAACATGCAATCGGCATGCATTGATAATTACTGGTGATTGGATGTGAAACTTGAAAACAAAGATGGATCAGTAATTGGAAAATATGGCCAGGGTGACAGATACGACCGGAGATCCTTTGATAGAATTTTGCAACACATCATTCATGAGGAAAGCAAGAGGTTATTAAATAGACAGGAAGGAAAGAAAAGACCAAAACTGATGTTAGAAGAGACTCTGAAACTTGCTCTTGAAGGTCGAGTAGCAAAGCAAACAGAAGTGATGAAGTAAAAGAGCTGAAGAGAAGATTTCAAAGGGCAGCTGGAGAAGACAAAGTGAAGTATTATAATGACATGTGTAAAGACCTGGAGTTAGAAAACCAAAAGGGAAGCACACACTCAGCCTTTTTCAAGCTGAAAGGACTGAAAGAAAAATTCAAGCCATGCATTGCAATATTGATGGATTCTACAGTGAAAATATTGAATGACCCAGGAAGCATCAAAAGAAAATGGAAGGAATACACAGAGTCACTGTACCAAAAAGTTCTGACTGATGTTCAGTCATTTCAGGGGGTAGTATATGATCGAGAACTGATGATACTGAAGGAAGAAATACAAGCTGCACTGAAGGCATTGGCGAAAAACAAGTCTCCAGAAATTGATGGAATACCAACTGAGATGTTTCAATAAACGAATGCAGCACTGGAAGGGCTCACTCGCCTATCCCAAGATATTTGGAAGAAAGCTACCCGGCGAACTGACTGGAAGAGATCCATATTTGTGTTCATTCCAAAGAAAGGTGATCCAACCGAATGCGGAAATTATCAAACAATATCATTAATATCACACACAATTAAAATTTGCCTGAAGATCATTCAAAAGTCACTGCAGCAGTATATCAACAGGGAACTACCAGAAATTCAAGCTGGAATCGAAGAGGATGTGGAACAAAGAATAACATTGCTAACATCAGACGAATCCTGGCTGAAAGCAGAGAATACCATAAAGATGTTTTATTGACTATGCAAAACCATTTAACTGTGTTAAATGTATTTTTTTATCATAACAAATTATGGATATCATTGTGAAGAATGGGAATTCCAGAACACTTAATTGTTCTCCTGAGGAACCTGTACATAGATAAAGAGGCAGTTGCTTGAACAGAACAAGGAGATACTGTGTGGTTTAAAGTCAGGAAAGGTATGCCTCAGGGTTATATCCTTTCATTACACTTATTCAATCTGTATGCTGTTCAAAAAATCTGAGAAGTTGCACTATATGATGAAAAACAGGCATCAGGTTTGGAGGAATACGCAATAACCTGCGTTATGCAGATGATATAACCTTGCTTGCTGAAAGTGAAGACGACTTGAAGCACTTAGTGATGCAGATCAAAGACCACAGCCTTCTGTATGGATTGCATCTCAACATAAAGAAAACAAAAATCCTCACAACTTGACCAGTAAGCAACATCATGATAAACAAAGAAAAGATTGAAGTTGGCCAGGATTTAATTTTACTTGGATCCACAATCAACACCCATGAACACAGCATTCAAGAAATCAAATGATGCATTGCACTGGGCATATTTGCTGCACAAGACCTCTTTAAAGTGTTCAAAATGAAAGATACCACTTTAAGGACTAAGGTGCGGCTGACCCAAGCTATGGTGTTTTCAATGGTCTCATATGCATGCTAATGATGGGCAATGAATAAGGAAGACTGAAGAAGAATTGATGCCTTTGAATTATAATGTTGGTGAAGAATGTTGAATATATCATGGACTGCCAGAAGAATGAACAAATCTGTCTTGGAAGAAGTACACCCAGAATGCTCCTTAAAAGCGAATATGCGAGACTTCCTCTCACAGACTTTGGACATGTTATCAGGAGGGATCAGTCCCTGGTGAAGGATATCATACTCGGTAAAGAGTCAGCAAAAAAAGAGGAAGACCCTCAATAAGATGGATTGACACAGTGGCTACAACAGTGGGCCCAAACATAGCAATGATTGTAAGGATTGTGCAGGACCAGGCAGTGTTTCTTTCTGTTGTACATAGGGTCACTATCAGTCAGAATCGACTTGATGGCACCTAACAATAACAACAATTTCTTTCATGGATTCCTGGTGGTGCAATGGTTAAAAGCTCAGCTGTTAACCAAAAAGTTCAGCAGTTGGAATATACCAGCTGCTCCTTGCAAACCCTATGGGGCAGTTCTACTCTGACCTATAGGGTCACTATGTGTTAGAATTGACTCATGGCAATGGATTTTTTTTTCTAGTTTTCTTTCTTAATGAGCCCAGGTTGGCTGTTAACCAAAATGTTGGCAGTTTGAATCTACCAGCTGCTCCTTGGGAGCCCTATGGTACAGTTCTACTCTATCCTTTAGGGCTGCTAGGGGTTGAAATTAACTTGACCGGCAATGTGTTTTGTTTTGTTTTTTCTTCTTTCTCAGTTATACTCAATAGGTTATTTCCCTATTACCAGTCCATATCCATTTAAGAACAAAGATTCAACAAGACCTCTTCCCTATAGTGCCAGGTGAAGTTCATATAGGCATACTTTGTAGGGCTGTTTTTTCAATCCTCAAAAGAATGAATAAAACTGAAACTTGGACAAAAGAGAGTGAGGAAGAAGAGTGTCAAGTCAAACCAGAGAGGAAAAATGGATAGAATGAGGAAGGGTACACGCAGAGGTTTGGCAAACACAGTTAAAGTTTATCTGATATTTAAATATGAATAACTTGTCATTCGACAGTCCTGGATACTTGTGATCCCTCCTGAAGGGGTGAGAGAACTTGGAAAACCTTTGGGAGGTTGAGGGCATGAAAAATATCAGAGCCCCTTGACCAAATTTGAACTGAATAAAACCAATGGGAAATTCCTCTACAAATTGGGCAAGTGGTAGAACTAAGGCTAATTTTATTTCTTCCTTTCCATTTTGTTATACCTATCACATTTCTTTTACTTATAACTGCATTGCTTTCAACTTTTAGTACAATGTTAAATGGAAATGCTAATAGTAGCCATCTTGCTATACATTGTACCTAACTTTCAGTATTTCTACATTAAATACAATATTGGTTCATTGTCTAAGATACTTGTTTTCATGTTGAGGCGACATCCTTCTATTCCTAGATTTTCAAATATTTTGCTTAGAAATGAATAGATTTTAATCATTTTTTCTTGTTTTTTTGGGGGGGGCAATGAAAAAATATATTTTTTATTAGTTTTACTACTGATGTATTTAATCAAATTCACTCCCTAAAATTTAACCAGTCATGGAATTGCTGGATGTATTTCTAAAATGTCTAGAATGTGGTTTGCTATAGTATTTGGCATTTTCACATCTACATTTATCAATGATTTGGCTTCCCCCACCCCTACAATCTTTGTTAGGTTTTGGTATCAGGATTATCACAGCTTCAGAAAATATGGCAGTGTGATGTAGTTGTTAACAACACAGGCTACCCAAGCTCACATCCTGGCTTTGCCACTTACCAGCTGCGTGGCCTTTGACAAGTCACTTAACGCACAAACTAGGGTGATAAAACAGAATGTAAATGCTTCAAGCCTTCATAAGGTAGAAATGACATAAAGGGAAGGAGAAGAAAGTTTTCTATTTCTTCCTTTTTTTTATAGATGGGGCAAAATAAAAAATTTAAAGCTGATAAATACACCCATCTCCATATCCTTACATTTATCAACATAAAGATTAACCCTAGAAAGATAAGACCACCAACTAATATTCACTAATCAGGGGAAGGGAGCTGAGAAGAAGAAATACGTTAAATTTAATCATTATTTATAATAGGCAGTAAACAGACACTGTCTAGAGCAGGGGTCACAAATGTGGGCTATGGGTCAAACGCACCTGTTTTTGTAGGTAAAATTAATTGAAACACATTCCTAGTTGTTTATACATTACCTACAGCTGCTTTTGTGTGACAATACCAGAGTTGAGCAGTGGCCACAGAGATTTTACTTTCTAGCCCACAAAGCCTAGAATATTTACTATCTCACCCTTTTAGAAAAAGTTTGCTGATGTTTGTTCTAAGGCAATAGAGTACTAAGTACAGTATATGAAATTAAAGTTGCAAAGATAGCCTCTATTAAAAAAATAAATATTTCATATTATAAAGGAACCACTCATATACATACAAATCACCTAAAAAGAAATGATAATGTGACTGACAGCTGACATCTCAATAGAAACAAAAGAAGTCAGAAAACAGTGAAATATTTTCACAGTGATGGCAGGAAATGATTATTAACCAAGATTAATCACCCAGCTAGACTGTCATTTGAGAATGAGACTAAAATAAAGACACCTTTCTAAAAATCAAAAACTAGGAGGATTAACCACTAACAGACCTTCACTACACAATCCTGAAAAATACATACTTAGGAAAATAGAAAGATGATACCAGAAAGGTTGGAGACAAAAGAAAAATCAAAGAGCAAAGAAACTAGTAAATATTGAGTAAATCTACACAAGCATTGCTGTACAAAGCATTAATGATAATGTCTAATTTTGAGTTAAAATTAAAAGCAGAGTTAAATACTAAAATATTTGACACAATTACAGGGAAGGCAAAAAACGGTGATCAAAAAGTTCTGAGGCCTAAGTATGTTTAAAAACCAAACCCACTGCCATCAAGTTGATTCTGACTCATCGTGACCCTACAGGACAGAGCAGAACTGCTCAATAGGGTTTCCTAGGCTGTAATCCCGATGGGAGCAGTTCTCCAAGTCTTTTTCTCCCACAGAGCAGCTAAGTGTGTTCGAATAGCCGACCTTTCAGTTAGCAGCTGAGCACTTAACCACTGCACCATCAGGGCACCTTTGTATGTTTGATAGGCCAGTAGAATTCCTGAGATTAACTTTATATTTTAAGAAAATACGCATATTAAAATTTAAAGGGTAATTACCAAAACACATTCCAAAATAGCAGAGAAGGAAAACTGGGAAGATACTTGAAAGGCAATCAGAAAAAGGTAGGAAAAAAGAAAAACAAGAGGCTGGGAACTGTAATGTATCAAGATCTATGAGATATGAATAAAAGAGCACACAAAGAAAAAAATGTATACCCTTACTTAGGGAAACCCTTAACCAACTAGTCTAGGTGAAAAATGTAAAACACAAATATGCAAAATAGAAAAAAAGTATGAAATAACCCACCCTTGATTAAAAGATTCAAAAGATTATATTGTTTAACTCCGCAAATAAAATACATGAATGAAATGTTCATTTTTTTGAGAAAAATATAAATTGAGTTCAGATGAAAATATATACAGATTAATTATTATAGAAAAGTAAAGAAATACACCAGGCACACATGGTTTTCACAGAGGTATTCCACTAAACCTTTACAGAACAAAAGAGGAAAATCATACGATCATGGTCATAAATGCTTAAAAGGCATTTGATAAAATTTGTTATTCATTCTTTATTTAAAAAAAATACATCTCAATAAGAGGAATAAATCTTAACATCATATAAAACGAACAAACAAAAAACAGCTGCCATCAAATTGATTCCAACTCATGGTGAGCCCATGTCTTTCAGAGAATTGTGTTCCATAGGGTTCTCAACGGCTGTGACCTTTCAGAAGTAGATCGCTAAGTCTTTGTTCTGAGGAACCTCTGAGTGAAACTGAATCACCAACCTTTCTGTTAATAGTGGAGCTCTTAACCATTTGCACACTAAGGCACTGCAATAACATCATAAAACATACCAATTTAATCTATAAGTCATCTTCATGCTTAAATGGAGGCACCAGAAGCATTCCATTGATATCAGGAACATACAAGAAAGTCCACTATCAGTGTTATTACATTATGTGGACTAGAAGTATTGGCTAATACCAATTTGGCAAATGAAATAGTTATAGAAATTATAAAACAAGCAGGTAAAATAATTATTATTCTCAGATGATATAATTCTGAACCTGGAGAAACCCAAGGGAAATAATGGAGTAACTATTAAAAATAGTGAGAGTTTTCTAAGATGGCCAAGAAAATTATCAATATGTATGAATTTATAGCTTTCATATACATCAACACAACCAGTTAGAAGGTATAAAGATCAGACATCATTAACATGAACAAAATCAAATATTTTGTTTGAAAAAAATAAAAAGGCAAAATAAAAAATCCTTGCAAAATATCATCATAGGCAAAAGGCTGATTTCTCTAACATATGAACAGCCCCTACAAACTAAAACAAAAACAAGAGCCCCAAATAAATATGACCCCCCCAAAAAAGTCACAGAAATTAAAATACTATTGGTTATGCCTACTGCTCTCACTTTAATAAGCCTCAAATGGACCCCTAATGCTGCCTAGCAATCATACTGTTTTTATTTCAGTTACTGCATTATACCTTCCCTAGAGGTATAATTCATAACTTCTTCTCTATAATCAAATGTCCCTTATCTTTCCTCCCATTCTTTGTCCCAGTGCTACTACCCAACTCCATCTCACATCTGGATTATTCTCGTAGCCTCCTAACAATATGAATATAGTAATTTAACTATATGAGCCATGGATAAACTGAAATTACATATGTCCATGACAATTTATTTTTAAAAAACTCAAATATTTAATCGAGCACCTACTGTGTACTAGGTACTGTTCAAGGCTGGGATATGGCAAAGAAGAAAACGAAGTCCTTGTACTTAAAAAGCTTATATTCTAGATGGGAGAGAATGACGATCCTTTAAACTTATATAAAACAAAAAAATAAACCAAACCTGTTGCCATCAATTCCTACTCACAGCAACCCTATAGGACAGAGGAGAACTTCCCCACAGAATTTCCAAGGAACACCGGGTAGATTCAAACTGCTCATCTTTTGGTTAGCAGCCATAGCACTTAACCACTGTGCAACCAGGGTTTCCAACATGTCAGTGGTAAATGTAATAGAAGAAAAACAATGCAAGGAAGGGAATAACCAGCTGGTGTTTTATAAGGGAAGTCAGAGAAGTTCTCTCTAATAAGATGACATTTGAGCAGAGATTGCAAAATTGATGGAGAAAAAACGGAGAACATAAACTCAAACACTCAAGAAAGTTAAATTTTAGGCATTAATAATGCCATTCTAGTGCTTAAAAATCTAAAAAAATTGATAGGGTTTGACGACTCTTTTATCACATGTGGTGCCTGTGATAAAAATTCAGAACTAATTCACACCCATTTCAGGAATGAGCTAAATCAGTTGTTAGTTTATATATGTGAAAGTCACTAACTTCTGATCATGATAGAACAAAACTAAACAGTGAATATTCTTACCATGTTTAGTTTATAAATAAACACAAATACCCCCTCCCTTATTTGACCCTCTAAGTTTTGGCTGCCTTTACTGAAAAATGTCCTTTTAATTTTGTCCTAAAACAACATGGAGAATGACTTTCTTTCAAAACAAGTTTTCCCTTGAAAAGAAACACATGTTCCAAAGCACAAACAACATAATACTTCCCAGGTTACAAATAATTTCTCAGTCATCAAAATTAATATCCCAATGGAATTTTTAAATGAAACTTGACAAACTGATTTTAAAATTTATTTGTAAAGAAAAGGCATAGGAATAGCCAAGAAAATTTGAGGGGGGTGGGGAAGACTTATAGGTAATCCAGGCTACTGGGTACCTAAATAAAACATAAAGCTGTAATAACTGAATATACAATATTGATCAGGGAAATAGCTAAGCTGAAAAGAAAGAGGGTCTAGATATATCCCCATGACTATATGGTGACATTTCAAGTCAGTAGAGAAAGAATGACCAGACGACTCAAAAACAGAATTAGAACAATACTCATTTTGGAAAAATAAATGTTAGATCCCAACTACCTAACATACATTTATTAGAGTAACCCTGACTGATGTAACAGATAAATTCCCAAATATCACTGACTTAATGAAATACTTTTGCTCCTGTAAAGTTCAACAGGTAGCTACGGAGGGTTGAGGAGATTTGCTGCATGCAATAATATACAGAAGCTCTGGCTGACAGAAACTTCACATCTTCACAATCTGTCTCCTAAGGCTGCTCAGGATGTCAACGTGAAGCTGGGGGAAAAAGCCCACAAAAAACCAAAAGTGTTGCCAAGAGTCAGTTCAGATTCATAGCAACCTCATGTATCTGGGAAACAAGGGAAGAAATGTATAAGATTGCCTGGGAGGTTTTGTGGGGCAGGTGAAAGTCATGTAATCATTTTTACCCATATTCCACTTGCCAGCATTTGCCTAACTTCAAATAGGCTGGAAAAATGTAATTTAGCCAGGTGCTTAAGGAAAAGAAATAGTTTCATGAATAGTTAATAGTTGATGACATAGTATGCCCTTCTGGTTTCCAAATAGCTACCACACCCAGAACACACACCCTCCTCCCCCAAGGGAGACAACCCAAAGTTCCATCTAGTCATTGCAACCAGCTCAAAATCCAAGATCTTTGACTGATGCATGATTCTTCCCATCAGTTCTGGATGTGGCACCTGGAGGTCCAATGAATCTTGAACTAACAAGTTATCAAAATCTCTATACTGCCACAATGCCCAACAGACTCTGGTGAGCAAGGATAGAAAATTGGCAATAAAAACTACCATCTGGTAAGGGGAATATATAGGAGACTCACAAAGGTACTGGTCTGTAGTAGTTATGAAATCCTTGTGGGAGGCATATTGAGGTCTTTTTGATCTCACAGAGGTGGTACTTCCTTGATTACAGTTTTGGTCTCTGGAAGCAATACATATTCACTGGATCCACCCTCCTGGAAGTTCTCACTTGTCCATTATCACCTTAGGTTACATCTGAAATAAATGATGGGGAGTGTGTCCTCCTTGGGCACTTGACAGCTTTTGCAATCCATCTCCTTCCTGCATAAGTTTGGGATCTCAATGTTCTCTTACTGTTATAAGATCATAAGGCATCTTTAGTCCAGGCTTTTGATTTCTTTGGCATTACAAATAAACAGTCTGTTTTTGAGGGAAAGTTACTTACTCAATTAAATATGCTAGTAGCATCTCCCAAAGCTTTTTCCTAATTGAGCCTGCCTATTTTCTTCCTCCTTTGCCCCATGTCTTATGGCTATAAAACTTGGGCAAAGTGCCACACTAATACTCAGATCTAGGCTGGAAAGTAAAGTCTTAATGAAACATTGTACATAATTTATCATCTGGGTGTAAAATGTTGGCTTTTCCATTTTTTTTTCTTTTTGCTTGCAAACTAGCAAATTATTACCACAGCCCATCTCTTCTTTTCTATCACCTTGCTAAATGCAGTTAACAACCAACAGCCTCTAGCAACATTTCATTTTCCAACCTACTTTCTTAGAGCTATTGAGTCAGTGCCCTGTCTTCCAAGTAATTGCCTATGACTATTTTAACAATTGTTTTGCCACTGCACTACATGCATCTCCAGTTTTCCAGCACTGAATGTAAGTTTTCATGCTGTTCACTTGCTTAGACAAATGCCAGAGGTCTTCCAGGCAAACGGGAACAATAAGGAAGCAGTGCCAGGCAAGTTAGAAAGCAAATCATACAAGTACGAGAAGCAAGCATGAGTGATTCTTTTGCAACTAAACATAGGGAAAGATTTTCTAACTTTGATTCAAAATCCAGATGGGAAAATGAAATAAATGGAAAACTTAATTTTTTTTTGGCTTATGATGATATATTTGAGTAAATTAAAATAAAACATACCTTTTGCATGACAAAGACTATACAAAATCAAAAGAATTTACAAACTGGAATTTTAATGTCTATATTAATAAAGGATATTGATCTGTAGATTTTTTTGATGTCTAGTTTTGGTATCAGGGTAATATGGGATTCAAAGAATGAGTTAGGAAGAGCTCCTTCCTCGTCTATATTTTTTGAAGAGTTTGTTAAGAATTGGTGTTAATTCTTCTTTAAAGATTTGATAGAATTTACCGGTGAAGCCATTTGGGCATGAGCTTTGCTTTGTGGGAAGATTTTTGACTACTAATTAAATCTCCTTACTTGCTACAGCTCTATTCAGGTTTTCTACTTCTTCTCAAGTCAGGTTTGGTAGTCTTTGTCATTCTAGGAATTTGTCCATTTCATCTAGGTTATCTATTTTTTGGTGTACAATTGTTCGTAATATTCCATTATAACCCTTATTTCTGCAAAATCTGTAGTAATATTCCTTTTCATTCCTGATTTGTAATTTAAGTCTTCCTTTTTTCCTGGCCACTCGGTCAATTTTGTTCTCTTTTCAAAGGTCACTTTTTGGTTTCATTGATTTTCTCTCTTCTCTATTTTATTTAATTTTCTCTAATTCTTATTATTTCTATTCTTCTGCTTGCTTTGGGTTTAGTTTGCTGTTCTTTTTCTGTTTTTTTTTTTTTTTTAATGATTTTTATTGTGCTTTAAGCAAAAGTTTACAAATAGTCTCTCACACAAAAACCCATACACAGCTTGCTACGTACTCCCAATTAATTCCCCCCCATGAGACAGCCCGCCCCCTCCTTCCACTCTCTTTTCGTGACCACTTTGTCAGCTTCTAAGCCCCTCTACCCTCGCATTTCCCCTCCAGGCAGGAGATGTCAACATTGTCTCAAGTGTCCACATGAACTAAGTAGCTCACGCCTCACCAGCATCCCTCTCCAGCCCATTGTCCAGTCCAATCCATGTCTGACGAGCTGGTTTGGGGGATGGTTCCTGTAGTGGGCCAACAGAAGGTCTGGGGGCCATGATCACCGGGGTCCCTCCAGTCTCAGTCAGACCATCAAGTCTGGTCCTTCTATGAGAATTTGGGGCCTGCATCCTACTGCTCTCCTGCTCCCTCAGGGGTTCTCTGTTGTGTTCCCTGTCAGGGCAGTCATCAGTTGTGGCCAGGCACCATCTCGTTCTTCTGGTCTTAGGATGATGTAGTCTCTGGTTAATGTAGCCCTTTCTGTCTCTTGAGCTCGTTATTATCTTGTGTTCTTGGTGTTCTTCATTCTCCTTTGATCCAGGAGGGTTGAGACTCATTGATGCATCTTAGATGGCTGCTTGCAAGCATTTAAGACTCCAGATGCCACTCTTCAAAGTGGGATCCAGAATGTTTTCTTAATAGATTTTATTATGTCAATTGACTTAGATGCCCCCTGAAACCATGGTCCCCAAACCCCTGTCCCTGCTTCGCTGACCTGCGAAGCATTCAGTTTATTCAGGAAACTGCTTTGCTTCGGTTTAGTCCAGTTGTGCTGACCTCCACTGTGTTGGGTGTTGTCCTTCCCTTCACCCAAAGTAGTTCTTGTCTACTCTCTATTTAGTGAATACTCCTCTCCCACCTCCCCCATCTCATAACCACAGAAGAGTGTGTTCTTCTCAGTTTAAACTATTTCTCAAGATCTTATAATAGTGGTCTTATACAATATTTGTCCTTTTGCAACTGACTAATTTCACTCAGCATAATGCCTTCCAGGTTTCTCCACGTTATGAAATGTTTCACAGATTCATCGCTGTTCTTTATATTCCATTGTGTGAATATACCATAACTTATTTATCCATTCATCTGTTGATGGGCACCTTGATTGGTTCCATCTTTTTGCTATTGTAAACAGTGCTGCAATAAACATGGGTGCACATATATCTGTTTGTGTAAAGGCTTTTATTTCTCTAGGATATATTCTGAGAAGTGGGATTGCTGGGTCCTATCGTAGTTCTATTTCTAGCTTTTTAAGGAAGCGCCAAATCGATTTCCAAAGTGGTTGTACCATTTGACATTCCCATCAGCAGTGCATAAGTGTTCCAATCTCTCCACAGCCTCGCCAACATTTATTATTTTGTGTTTTTTGGATTAGTGCCAGCCTTGATGGAGTGAAATGGAATCTCTTTGTAGTTTTGATTTGCATTTCCCTAATGGCTAATGATTGAGAGCATTTCCTCATGTATCTGTTAGCCGCCTGAATGTCTTCTTCAGTGAAGTGCCTGTTCATATCCTTTGCCCATTTTTTAAGTGGGTTGTGTGTCTTTTTGCAGTTGAGTTTTAGCAGAATCATATAGATTTTAGAGATGAGGTGCTGGTCGGAGATGTCGTAGTTGAAAATTTTTTACCAGTCTGTAGGTGGTCTTTTTACTCTTTTGGTGAAGTCTTTAGATAACAGCATCGGTGTTTGATTTTTAGGAGCTCCCAGTTATCTGGTTTCTCTTTGTCATTTTTAGTAATGTTTTGTATTCTGTTTATGCCATTTATTAGGGCTCCTAACATTATCCCTATTTTTTCTTCCATGATCTTTATTGTTTTAGATTTTATGTTTAGGTCTTTGATCCATTTGGAGTTAGTTTTTGTGCATGGTGTGAGGTATGGGTCCTGTTCCATTTTTTTGCAGATGGAAATCCAGTTATGCCAGCACCATTTGTTAAGAAAAGTATCTTTTCCCCAATTAACTGACACTGGGCCTTTGTCAAATATCAGCTGCTCATATGTGGATGGATTTATATCTGGATTCTCAATTCCACTGGTCTATGTGTCTGTTGTTGTACCATTACCAGGCTGTTTTGACTACTGTGGCAGTATAATAGGTTCTAAAATCAGGTAGAGTGAGGCCTCCCACTTTGTTCTTTTTTTTCAGTAATGCTTTACTTATTCGGGGCTTCTTTCCCTTCCATATAAAGTTGGTGATTTGTTTCTTCATCTCATCAAAAAATGTCATTGGAATTTGGATTGGAAGTGCATTGTATATATAGATGGCTTTTGGTAGAACAGACATTTTTACAATGTTAAGTCTTCCTAGCCATGGGCAAGGTATGTTTTCCCAATTATGTAGGTCCCTTTTGGTTTCTTGCAGTAGTACCTTGTAGTTTTCTTTGTATAGGTCGTTTACATCTTTGGTAAGATTTATTCCTAAGTATTTTATCTTCTTGGGGCTACTGTGAATGGTATTGATTTGGTGATTTCCTCTTCGATGTTCTTTTTGTTGGTGTAGAGGAATCCAAGTGATTTTTGTATGTTTATCTTGTAACCTGATACTCTGCTGAACTCTTCTATTGGTTCCAGTAGTTTTCTGGAGGATTCTTTAGGGTTTTTTGTGTGTAAGATCATGTCATCTGCAAATAGAGATAATTTTAATTCTTCCTTGCCAATCTGGATCCCCTTTATTTCTTTGTCTAGCCTACTTGTTCTGGCTAGGACCTCCAGCATAATGTTCAATAAGAGCGGTGATAAAGGGCATCCTTGTCTGGTTCCCGTTCTCAAGGGAAATGCTTTCAGGCTTTCTCTGTTTAGGATGATGTTGGCTCTTGGCTTTGTGTAGACACCCTTTATTATGTTGAGGAATTTTCCTTCTATTCCTATTTTGCTGAGAGTTTTTATCATGAACGGGTGTTGGACTTTGTCAAATGGCTTTTCTGTGTCAATTGATAAAATCATGTGGTTCTTGTCTTTTGTTTTATTTATATGGTGGATGACACTGTTTTTCTAATATTGAACCATCCTTGCATACCTGGTATAAATCCCACTTGGTCATGGTGGATTATTTTTTTGATATGTTGTTCAATTCTATTGGTTAGAATTTTGTTGAAGATTTTTGCATCTATGTTCATGAGGGATATAGGTTTGTAATTTTTTTTGTGTTGTCTTTAACTGGTTTTGGTATCAAGGTTATGCTGGCTTCATAGAATGAGTTGGGTAGTATTCTGCCCTTTTCTACGCTTTGAAATACCTTCAGTAGTAGTGGTGTTAACTCTTCTCTGAAAGTTTGGTAGAACTGCAGTGAAGCTGTCCAGACCAGAGCTTTTTTTTTTGTTGGGAGTTTTTTGATTACCTTTTCAATCTTTTTTTGATATGGGTCTATTTAGTTGTTCTGCTTCCGTTTGTGTTAGTTTAGGTACGTAGTGTGTTTCTTGGAATTCACCCATTTCTTGTAGGTTTTCAAATTTGTTAGAGTACAATTTTTCATAGTAATCTGATATGATTCTTTTTATTTCAGTTGGGTCTGTTGTGATATGGCCCATCTCATTTCTCATTTGGGTTATTTGTTTCTTTTCCTGTATTTCTTTAGTTAGTCTGGGCAATGGTTGATCAATTTTGTTAATTTTTTCAAAGAACCACCTTTTGACCTTGTTAACTCTTTCAATTGTTTTTCTGTTGTCTAATTCATTTAATTCTGCTGTAATTTTTATTATCTGCTTTCTTCTGGTGCCTGACGGTTTCTTTTGTTGCTATTTGTTCAAGTTGTAGGGACAGTTCTTTGATTTTGGCTCTTTCTTCTTTATGTATGCATGCATTTATTGATATAAATTGACCTCTGAGCACCGCTTTCGCTGTGTCCCAAAGGTTTTGACAGGAAGTGTTTTCAGTCTCGTTGAGTTCTATGACTACTTTCTTTATTCCCTCCTTAATGCCTTCTATAACCCAGTGTTTTTTGAGCAGGGTATTGTTCAGTTGCCAATTATTTGGTTTCTTTTCCCTGGTTTTTCTGTTGTTGATTCCTACTTTTATGGCCCTATGGTCTGAGATCGGAATCGACTTGACAGCATTGGTTTTGGGTTTTATGGTCTGAGAAGATGCTTTGTAGTATTTCAATGTTTTGGATTCTGCAAAGGCTTGTTTTATGACCTAATATGTGAGCTATTCTAGAGAATGTTCCATGTGCACTAGAAAAGAAAGTATACTTTGCAGCTGTTGGGTGGAGCGTTCTGTATAAGTCTATGAGGTCGAGTTGGTTGATTATAGCAATTAGATCTTCTCTGTGTCTATTGAGCTTCTTACTGGATGTCCCATCCTTCACTGAAAGTGGTGTGTTGAAGTGTCCTACTATAATTGTGGAGGTGTCTATCTCACTTTTGAATTCTGTTAAAGTTTGTTTTATGAATCTTGCAGCCCTGTCATTGGGTGCATAAACATTTAATATGGTTATATCTTCCTGGTAAATTGTCTCTTTAATCATTATGTAGCATCCTTCTTTATCCTTTGTGGTGGATTTAACTTTAAAGTCATTTTGTCAGAAATTAATATATTGTCACTGCTACTCTTTGATTGTTTGCTTCATATATTTTTTTCCATCCTTTGAGTTTTAGTTTATTTGTGTCTCTAAGTCTAAGGTGTGTCTCATGTAGGCAGCATATAGACAGATCGTTTTTTTTTATATAGTCTGCAACTCTCTGTCTCTTTATTGGTGCATTTAGTCCATATACATTCAGCATAATTATAGATGAGTTTAGTGCTGTCATTTTGATGCCTTTTTTCGTGTGTTGCTGACAATTTCATTTTTCCACTTACTTTTTTGTGCTGAGAAGTTTTTCTTTGTAGAATGTGCGTTCCTCCTTTTCATAGTAGTTGAATTTGTTTTTGCTGAGTTGTTATGTTTATCTTGGTTTTTATTCTGAAGTATGGAATGGTTAGACGTCTTTGTGGTTACCTTAATATCTACCCCTATTTTTCTAAGTAAAAGCCTAACTTGTCCTATATCACTTTGGTTTCCTCTCCATATGGAAGATCTATGCCTCCTGTATTTAGTCCCTCTTTTTTGACTATTGTAACCTTTTACATAATGACATCAATGATTCCCTGTTTTGAGCAATTTTTTTTTAAATTAATCTTTTGTTTTTGTGATTTCCCTATCTGAGTTCATATCAGGATGTTTTGTTCTGTGATCTTGTGTCGTGCTGGTATCTGATATTACTGATTTTCTGACCAAAGAATTTCCTTTAGTAATTCTTGTTGCTTCGGTTTGTTTTTTGCAAATCTCTAAGCTTGTGTTTATCTGTAAAGGTCTTAATTTCACCTTCATATTTGAGAAAGTTTTGCTGGATATATGATTCCTGGCTGACAGTTTTTCTCTTTCAGTGCTCTATATATGTTATCCCATTGCCTTCTTGCGTGCATGGTTTCTGCCGAGTAGTCCAAACTTACTGATTCTCCTTTATAGTTGACTTTTCATTTACCCTTGGCTGCTTTGAAAATTTTTTATCTTTGGTTTTGGCAAGTTTGATGATAATATGTCTTGGTGATTTTCTTTTGGGATCTATCTTGTATGGGGTTCAATGAGCATCTTGGATAGATACCTTTTCATCTTTCATGATGCCAGGGAAGTTTTCTGCCAACAGATCTTCAACTATTCTCTCTGTATTTTCTGTTATTCCTCCCTGTTCTGGAGCTCCAATCACACTCAAGTTATTCTTCTTGATAGAGTCCCATATGATTCTTAGGGTTTCTTCATTTTTTTCAATTCTTTTATCTGATTTTTCTTCAACTACATTGGTGTCAATTGCCTTATCCTCAGCTCCCCCACTCTGCATTCCAATTCCTTGATTCTGCTCCTCTGACTTCCTATTGAGTTGTCTAATTCTGTAATTTTATTGTTAATCTTTTGGATTTCTTAATGCTGTCTCTCTGTGGATTATTGCAGCTCATTAATTTTTTCACTATGTTCTTGAATAATCTTTTTGATTTCTTCAACTGCTTTATCGGTGTGTTCCTTTGCTTTTTCTGTAGATTGCCTTATTTCATTTCTGAGGTCATCCCTGATGTCTTGAAGCATTTTATACATTAGTTTTTTATATTCTACATCTGGCAATTCCAGGCATGTATGTACATCTGGGAATGAGTTTGATTCTTTGACTTGGGGGTTTGTAAAAGTGCTACAGCTGCTAACCAAAAGGTCGGCAGTTTGAATCTGCCAGGCACTCCTTGGAAACTCTATGGGGCAGTTCTACGCTGTCCTATAGGGTCGCTATGAGTCAGAATCGACTCGACAGCACTGGGTTGGGTTTTTAAAAGCAATCATGGTCTGCTTCTTTATGTGATTTGATATCGATTGCTGTCTCCAAGCCATCTCTAAGATATTGTAATGTTTTCTATCTGGTCACTGAGTTTTATCTTCTTGTTTTGTTTTGTTACAATACACCCAGATGGGCTACTAGATTGCACCATTTTGAATGCTGTAGCTTTTGAATAATTTATGTCCTGTTACCAGCTGGTCTGAGCTGTTACCAGGTATATAAGCCTATGAGTCCACTCACTATTCTTGAATAAAATCAGCTCAGGTCTCCTAGTCCTCAGGATCACCTAATGTGTGGTACAGGCTCTCACCTATTAACTTAGAGGAGTAGTGGAGATGGCTGTATGCACCAGTTTCTAGTAGCGGCAGCGGGTCACACTCCGAGGAGGGCAGGATGCTGACAGCCTTCCCACAAGTGTCAGGGAGGTAGGAGTGGCTCTATTCTGTAGAGCACTCTGGAGGGTGGACTCTGCAGCTGTACCTTAGGCACCCGATGCTTGTACCTGTATAGATTGGTAGGCGTCACTATCCTCAGTCCCCTTTAGCAGGTGGCTAAGTGGTTTGGGTGGAGCCTCAGCCCTCAGTTCCCTGGCGTGGATCAGTGAGGGCTCTGTTTTATAGGCAGAGAGGTATCTGACCTCTAAAACTTGCCTTTCCACTGCTCAGCTAAAACACTTACTGTCAGGTCTCTATCAGAATTGCCTTTGCATTATAATAGCCACATGGTTACCTGTAGGGACGAAAGTCAAAGACTGTGAGTCTCTTATGCCTGGATGGAGCCGGTTCTGTATTGTTATTCCAGTTTAGGGAAGTCAGGGAAGGATTTTTCCTTTGATTGTTAAATGCAGTTTTTATCAGGCCCGGAGAATGGGTTAGAAAAGAAAGAAGAAGAAGAAGAAAAAAAAAAACCAAAAAAACTGGCAGTGCCCTTCACTCTCTGGTCCAGGGAATTCCAATGTTAATGAGGCCAGCTGGGGAAGGGAGGGGAGGGATCAGATAATTAGTAGAGAGTAGCACGGCAAGATAGACAAAGTTACTTGTTTGGTGAGGACTGGTTTTTCTAAGATTCCAGAGGGGTGTGTAGCTTGTGTGCACTAGCTGGTTCCCCGCTGAGACTGCCCCAGAGGTTTAGGGCTGCGTCCCGTGCTTGCGTTGACTCAGGATGCCACAATTAGCTCCGCCATGCTTAGTCCAAAGCCCAGCGCCAAGGTTTCCTGTCTGGGACACTGCACTCCAGGCTCCAAAACCAGTCGCTGCTTCCCCGTGGTTTTTCGTTTGCCTGTCAGCCACGTCAGTGTGCAGCCTGCGTGTGCAGGCTGGGTCCCCTCCGGGGTTGGTCTGGAGGGCTAGGCCTGCGTCCATGCTTGCCCCCTCTCAGTAAGCTACAATCGGCCCCACCACTCTGGCACCAGGGAACCACAATAGCTCAAGGCTGTGGAGTGGCACACTGGCTCTGGAAGCGGTCGCTGCTTCAACGTGTGGCTTTTTGCTCCCCTGTCACTCAGGTGAACTCCTTAGTTCTGTGTTTGGTGGTCAGGGTTCATAGATTGTCCTGTATGTAATCGATTCACTTGTTTTATTGAGTCTTTGTTGCAAGAGGGATAAGCGGAAGCTTCTACCTAGTCAGCCATCTTGGTCCCACCTCCCTCTAGCTTCTTAAGGTATAAAGTTAGTTGTTTCCCTCTGAGCACTGCTTTCACTGCATCCTATACATTTTGTTTTTGTTTTCATTCAACTGAAAGTATTTTCTAATTTCCTTTGTTATTATAAATGATTAGTGAACTTGAAGATATAGCTATAGAACTTATCAAAAATAAAGCAGCAGAAAAAACAATACAACCAAAAACCTAGCAACAGAGCACTAATGATCAAGTGCCTCAAAATATGTACAACTGAAATTTCAGTAAGAGGAGAAAGGGGGTGAGAGAAAACATTTGATGAAACTCTAAACACAGAGATACATGAAGCTTGGCAAGCCCCAAAACATGAGAAAATGATATCAAGGCACATCATATTCAACATTAAACTACTGAAAACCAGTTATAAAGATTAAATTTTAAAAGCAGCCAGAGGAAAAAGCAAGAAACAATGTAACTGCATTACATACCGAGGAAGAAAAAAAACAAGAAAAATGCAAACCAGAAGAAAATGGAGCAGCATCTTCACAGTACTGAAAGAAAAAAGCAACAAAAAACATCAATCTGAAATTCTATAACCAGTAGAAATATTTCAAAAATTAAGACAAAAAAAAAAATTTCCAGAGATACAAAAACTGATAATCCATTGCTGACCGAATATTACTGCAAGGAATGCTGAAGGCAGTCTTTCAGGCAGAAGGAAAATGATACCAGATAGAAATCTAAATCTACAGAGAGAAGTGAAGAACACCAAAAATGGTAAACACGTGGGTAAATATACTTTTTCCTCTGATTTTTTAAACTTCTAAAAGATAGCTATTTAAAAGAAAAACAATTAAAAAATGTATTATAGAAGTAAACATCTGTAAGAAAACAACAGCACAAAGGCTGCGAGGAAGGAAATTAAAGTGTCCTATATAGTTCTTACCCCATATGTAAAGTGGTATATTACTTGAAGTTAGACTGTGATAATTAAAGGTATATATTGTAAGCCTTGTAAGACAATAATAGAAATCAAAGAAAATCATAAAAAATATTTAATAAAAAAAAATGACAGTAACATATAACTCAGAAGAGGTATCAATGAGATTAAACTGACACACAAACAAAAAAAGAATAAAGGAAGGCTTTTCCTTATTATAGAAAGCCAGCTAATAAATGTAGAAACAAGATCCACCACCCAGATGGAATTAAAAAAAATCATTTGCAACTACCATGGAATAACTTCTTCAGGCAAGATTATTAATGGATGCTGAAAGTATTATTGTGTGCTGGCATGTCAATTCCAATTCATGGAGACCCTTTATGACAGAGTAGAACTGCCCCATAGGGTTTCCTAGACTGTAATCTTTATGGGAGCAGATCGCCAGATCTTTTCCCCTGTGGAGCTACTGGTTGGGTTCAAACCACCAATCTTTCAGTGGGTAGCCAAGTGCTTAACCATTCCACTAAAAGTAGTGGGTGAAAATATCAGAACACAGTATTCACATGGTTTCAAAGTATCTCCCCAAAAGATAATTATTAATTACAAGCAGAAAAAAAATAACTCCCTGGTGGAAACACCTCACAGATAACTACTTTAACCAAGCAAGAAAAGTTACTATCACCAGAAATAGGACAAATCAACACCATCCTGTGCCTCCTAATAGGATGCACTGGGATTAACACAACATCTGTGACATTCCTGCCAAAAGTAGTACTTTGAATTTAATCATGACGATATCAGACAAAATTAAATCAAGGAATAATGCTAAATAACTGACTTGTACTTCTGAAAAAAGTCAGTGTCACAAAATAGAAAGACTCGTGAACTTCTCCATACTAAAGAGCTATGACAACTGAAGCCATGATCCTGGATTTCCTTGTGTTATAAAGTAGAAGGTCAGTGAAAAAGAGGAAGCCCCTCAACGAGATGGATTGACACAGTGGCTGCAACAGTGGGCTCAAACGTAACAACAACTGTGAGGATGGTGCAGGACCAGGCAGTGTTTTATCGTGTTGTACACTGGGTCACTATGAGTCGGAACCAAATCGAGGGCACCTAACAACAACAGCAGCAACACATTAGGTATTCAGTCATTTAAACCCAAAACCCTAAATTCCTCCCAGAGGATCACAAAGTGAAACATTTGAAGGGATTTTTAAAGAACATTTTTCTTTTAAATAACAGGACTAAAGCAGTCTCTTCCTCGGTGAGCCATTTTATAACTTCTCCTGCTATCTGTAGAAATGCTATCTCAATTCTATTTCCTTAAGCACTTGTTATTATAAATTATAATCTATGTTGCTGTTATTAGGTGCCACTGAGCTGGTTCTGACTCATAGCAACCACATGTACAGAAGAATGAAACACTACCCAGTCCTGTACAATCGTCATAATCGTTGCTATGTTTGAGCCCATTGTTGCAGCCACTGTGTCAATCCATCTTGTTGAGGGTTTTCCTCTTTTTTGGTGACCCCTCTATTTACGAAGCATGATGTCCTTCTCCAGAGACTGGTCTCTCCTGATGACAGTCCAAAGTAGGTGAGATGAAGTCTCCCCATCCTTGCTTCTAATGAGTATTCTGGCTGTACTTCTTCCAAGACAGATTTGTGCATTCTTCTAGCGGTCCATGGTATATTCAATATTCTTCACCAACATTGTAATTCGAAGGCATCATTTCTTCTTCAGTCTTCCTTATTCACTGTCCAGCTTTCACATGCATATGAAAAAAAAAAAATATATATATTTTTTAATGAGGCAACTGAAAATACCATGATTTGGGTCAAGTGCGCCTTAGTCCTCAAAATGACATCTTTGCTTTTTAACACTTTGAAGAGGTCTTCTGCAGCAGATATGCCCAATGCAATACGTCCTTTGATTTCTTGACTGCTGTGTTAATGGGTGCTGCTTGTGAATCCAAGCAAAATGGAATCCTTGACAACTTCAAGGATTTGAGGATCTATGGTTCCTCAAAAAAGACATTTTAAAAGGGAACACGGCCAAATAAATAGATGTTATACATTCCTGGTTTAATGGAAATATGTATACACAGTGAGAAATACAACAGATTTTTGGTTGTATTGTTATATTTAAAAAATTTCCCCTAAATAACTGAAATACATGTGAAATCTAACATTGTCCTGGGAAACTATAGTAATCAAAAAGTACTGAAAAGTAATTAACAATATGATGAAAAAGTACAGTTTAAAGTTTAAAAAAATATTTTATTTGTATAATTTATTATCTGTATAAGCCTAATAAAAGTTATTATTCTAGTTTTTGCTAGTAAGAATAATTTTAGCAAAGGTGTACTGACTATATTAAATAGCTACAATTTCCTCACAGTTTTCCATTATTGTTTTAAATATATCTCAATATTTATTCTCGAGGCAAAAACCATGGTGGGGAACCACTGAATATTCTTCATGATAAGCACAAATGGTAAAATCTGAGATAACAGGTATGATTCCCAAATTCTTTTATAGAGGAAATAGCCTGGGACATACTATGAAAAATACAACTTTAGTTATGTATTTGATTTGTGAAAAGGTTATGCAAACTTGAACACACTTAAAAAAGAAAAACAAACTTATTTCCATAACTCACTCATAGGAGACTAATTCAATCACAAGCATAAATAATAGGTTAAAGAAATATTTTTTAGATAAAAAAGTTCACAAGAAGAGGCATTTATCAATCATCAAATATAATTTTTTTCCCTTGAAACACAGCAATTTTAGATTGCTGTTCTTTTTGCCTCCTGCTTGCTTCCCACGAAGGATGAAGAGGCAGCTGCAGCCGTAACTGCTGTTTTGTATTGTCAGGTCTTCTTTGTTTACTCTTATTGAATTGATTCTTAATCTGAGGTTCATTTTGCTGAAAACCTGGGAGAAGAAAGTAAAAATAATGAAAACTAACTATATATCTAAACAGTATAACAGAGGCATAAATTTCATCTTTTTTAAATCAATACTAAAAGAAGAAATTCAGTTATACCTAGTTAAATAGAATATCTTGCAATTTAAAACTTATGTCCAACATAAAACATTTTGAAGTTAAGTTTACATTAAAAAAAAAACCAAACCCACTGCCATCGAGTCAATTCTGACTCATAGGGACCCTACAGTTCACATACGGACTGCCTAAAAAATTCTATGTTGGCTTATTTACAGTGACATACAAAAAGGCTGGCTTACTTCTAGCTAACATGGAAAGGTGAAAAAAAAAGGTGGGGGCATCATGTATTTTCCAAGAAACATTACTAGCTTATGATATCTGTGAATGGAACAGATATAGCCAGAAAATTCACTTTTTAAAACTAAGCTAAGATACTGGATCTAACAATGCTGATATGAGAAAGTTATTTTTAAAGGGTTAATTGATTCTACTTCCTTCTGTTATCGAACAAAAGTTATTACAAGGTAAATTATTAAATCTGCTCAAGTATAAGACCAAGTTCTATTTCCGCCATAAAATTACCCTCCAGATATTCTAGCCTTTATAGTCTCTTATATTATGACGCACTTCAATCACATTATTTTGAAAAACAAAGTACTATTTCGGGAAGATACATCAGCCTGAGAAGACATGAATCAACTCATGTTTGGATGCTTAGAGGGAGTTTAACTGATGAATTCAAAACAAAAAGGGAGGTAATATACAGTAAAAGCTGCAAAAAACCAAACTTGTGGAAGGCAGAAACCTGCCAGAGAAGGAAAACTCAAATATTTTCCACTAAAACAAGTGATAGAAAAGTGGTAAGACTACACCCTGTCATAGGCAGAAAAACTGAGAGACCTGGAAAAACAAGGCTGACCCACTGACTCTGGGCTCTCACAGGTTTCACTTTTTATATATATAACATACACACACACACACACACACAAAAACATATACAAATGAGTATTTTGTTGTTGCTGGGTGCTGTCGAATGGATTTTCGACTCATAGAGACCTCATGTGACAGAGAAGAACTGCCCCATAGGTTTTCTTGGCTGTAATCTTTACAGAAGTAGAAAGCCAGTTCTTTCTCCTGTGGAGCAGCTGGGTGAGTTCAAACTATCAACTTTCTGGTTAACACCCGAACACTTAACTGTTGCTCCAATTAGACATCACTGTCCATAGCCTTTTATAGACTTCTTTAAAGAGCCAATGTCATATTATTATACAAATGAGTCAAACAGTTTGGGATAAAACTTCCAGAACATTGTACACAGATTCAAAGTATTCCATGTCTTGTTCAGATCACATGTGCTCTAGAAATCTGTTGTAATACTTAAAAAATGACTCCAGTGATAAAGAGTTAAGAGTTTAATTGAAAATGTTTCATTAAAACTGATATTTGAATAAGGTAATATTTCTAAAGTATACATAATCTTATATATTATATAAAAGGAGCCCTAGTGGTGCAATGATTTAGCACTCAACTGCTAACTGAAATGTCAGTTCAAACCCATCAGTGAGAGAAAGACCTGGCAATCTGCTCCATAAGGATTATGGCCAAGAAAACCCTATGGGGAACTTCTCCTCTGTCACATGGGGTTGCTATGAATCAGAATCAACTTGATGGCATCTAACAACAATAAAAATATTACATAAACTAAATTTGTATGTGTAAGTAAAAGTCATAAATCAAATATTTTAAATATACAAGCTAAGTAAACAAACAAAAAAACTTTAGCTGATCTTCCCATTGAGAAAATGTAGAACTGCCTACTTACACTTATCCTATGTTTGCAAATACATGGTAAATGTGGCGGATTGCCATGCGTTTGCTGAATGTTTTCTTTTCCTCCTAGGCACACAACTATTCGCTTTGCAGTTAGGTAAGGCCATGTAACTGAGTTATTGGCAATGAAATGTGACAAAAAACCCAGAACATAAAAACTTCACATTTAATCCTCCATTATCTCTTTCTCTCTCCTCATACCCCCAACCACTGGTTGATGAAGAGTGCTCTTAGGACTTTGAGGAGGCAGAGGTTCAAGATGGGAAGGGCGTGCATAGAGCTGATGGACTGTGATGAGTAACAAATCACTGAAATTTGGCAGTTATTTGTTACATCAGATCGTCTACTATGAATAGTAACTGAAATCAGTACCTAGAAGTAGAGGTCAGCAGTTTCAGTGGTAGGTGAAAAAAAAAAAAAATGGATATTTGAGGGTGGAAATGTATATATGTGCAATCCATGTGCTAAAGTAATAGGTAAAACTGTTGCCAGTAATAACAGGCTGCATGTCTGAGTTTGTAGCGCTAAGGTAAATGGTTGAAAAGAAAAAAAATATTAGTGTATGCCAGCTACTGTTGATTGTCTTTGGTAACATACTACAAAAAAAAAAAAAAAAAGAGAGAGAGAAGAGTTCAGGAAAGAATTGCCCAGCTCACATGCAAAAACTAGAGCAAACAAAGTCTATATATTTGGGAACTTGAGGCTTAGAGAAGCTTCTGGGCTCCAAAAAGTAACGGATAAGACTGAGAAAATTTTTGAGCAATAAAGGCCCTGTCAAGGAGCAGAGTGATTAAAGGTATGCTCTTGCCACCCAATCCTGATATCTGGATGTAGAAGACACTGAATGATAGTGGGAGTGAAGAAAAACAGAAACAAGGCAGTTTTGACAACTAGCTCTAGGAAAGAATTTTCAGTGTGGTTACCAGCTCATGGTTAGATTGACTGGAAATAAAGAGATCAGAAATCCATTAAGTTTTTGACGGAATTGCATTGTGAAAGAAATCATGAGCTGAGCTGGACCTGGGACCTTATATTTGTACCAGCCACCTGGAGCAAATCCCATGGAAGTCACACTCAATGCCACTTCAGATATGGCCATGGAGGATAACAAAGGCATTCCCAAGACAGCAGAGTTAAGAGACCATGGAGAACAATGGATAAGAAGGTTCCTTTCAGAGCCATCACAATCCTGCCAGGCAGTACACCTATGACTGTTGTGTACCTCCACTCTTTCCTTAACTGATTCAGAGTTTTTATTGTGTTTATCGTGTCCCTGCTCTACCACTGTATATCTGATTTGAGTTGGGAGGAGGTAGGTTGTCTTTTTAGGGCACAGGTCACCAAATTTTGAGGAGTCATATCCATGAGGAAATCTGATGGAAAGCACTGTGATTCTAGACTTTGAGCTAGATGCAGTGACTAGATGGAACTTTGGGTTGTCTTCTCAGCTAAAGAGGTAAGTGTGTTCTACCTGTTGGAGGAAAAATGAAACTGACATCTGGTGACTGAATGGATGGCTAATAGTAGACACAGTTATGTGTTCAAGAAGCTGGACTCTATTCCCTTCTAGGCACATAATTAGACTGCATTTTTCAGCTCTCTTGTTGCTAGGGGGAGAGGGGGTCACTATGACTGACTTTTGGGCCAGGAAATATGAGGAGAATTCATTGCCACTACTTTCAGGCATGGCCCATAAAAACTTCTCATAAAATTCTACATACACTCTATTCCCTTCTCTTGACCAAAGGGAAAATATTTGGGACCTGGGGAAGGAGGGGCCAAGTGATAAAAGAAGCCTGATCTTGAGTAACTATGGGGAACAGAGTCCCTCTGCCAATTCAGAGTGGATTGAGATGTGAGAAATTTTTATTGTGTTAAGCTAGTAAGAGTTGGGGTTGTGTTCAGCAGTCAGACTAACCCAAATACATTAAAATTCATTTGATTTGTTATTAATTAATCTGAAAATACTTTAAACTTACTCTTAACCCAGAAAGTAATATACTTGTTACTGGTATTTAATGGCATGGCATTAACTGATAAACATATAATTTATATAACAATTTACTTAAAAAATATGTTTGACTTAATTCAAGACAAATTAAATAGATATAATTTTCCTAATTTTTGTCTATATCTTTCCCTTTGGCAGGATATAGGCAAAAAAATAATTTCTCCAATTAAAATTAAAAAAAAAATTATACTGATAATTGTAAGACACTCTGTTCTCATTTGTGTTGCCAATGACTTAATTCATTCAAATTATTAAGTAACTACAATTTTTTAGCCTTACACTTTACCAAACCTGTTGCTGTTAAGAGTTAATTCTGACTCCTAGTACTGGGTGGTGGTTTTTTTTTAGTGACCCTACAGGACGGAGCAGAATTGCCCATAGGGTTTCCAAGGAGCAGCTGGTGAATTTGAACTGTTGACCTTTTGGCTAGCAGCAGCTGAGCTCTTAACCACTTTCGCCACCAGGGCTCAAATACATACAGAGGTCGCAAATCATTAACACATACCTGGGGTTTTGCTTTTCGGAGCCTGTTCTTTGGAATTTCTAAAAGAAGAAAAAGACTATTATGACTTAAAAGATCATTAAATGCTCTGATCTTAAGTAGATAACATAATAAAACTGATAATAGGCCATTCAAAACACTATCGTGCTCCTCTCTTCCAGCATCAATCAATAAAAAATTATGAAAATCCAAAGTTTTACCTACACTGAAGGTTTGTTGGATTCCAATATTTGTACAGAAACATGAGGAACTTTTCCTCTCACCACCCTTCCAGGGGCTTCTCTTTGTAACTGAAAAATATCCTATTTTGGGGACCATTTAGATAAAGAATTTCAAAAGTGTTCTCATAGGGAAAATGAGTCACATACAACAAAAATTAAGATTTACATACTGTGGGAAGGGAAAGGGTAGTGGTGCATTATTTTCAAACGAGGAAAAAACGTAGCCTTTTGAGGCAGGTTTAGCAGATATAAGTAAATATCTTAATTACTTTCAAGGTTTCAAAGATGGTTGTGTATCCTTTTCAATTTTCCACCTCTTTGGAAAATTTCTACATCACGTTTTTCTATTTCATTAAGCAACATCCCTGACCTGTACTTAAACAAAAACAAATCAGTTTATTGAAGAAAACAGATGTTACTGAAGAAATTAGGTAGCCATGATTTTTACTCTGAAGTGTGACGATACCCCTTATCAGATCAGAATTATATAAGAAATTAAATTTATAGATTAGAACAGCTATGAAAAGTGGTGGTTAACAGCAAGGATGGAGACAGCAGTATCACCAAATATAAAGCAGCCTTATATCCTGATGTAAGAATACATAGAAAAATGATTAATAATTGCAATAACGGCCCTGGGTCATCAAGGAAAAAAAAATTATTTTCAGAAAGTTTTGTTTAAAAAGAGAGATATATGAGACATTTCCACAAGATTTTTTTTTTATCAGAAACTAACCCAATGTTTCAAAAGTTTGATAACTGAAGGGATAAACTCAAATTATCCAGACAAATCACTTGGCTGTAACATCTTATCTTTAGATGAGGCTGAATAAATGAGGCATTGCCATAGGTGTATTTGGTAACTTAATGTAAAGTCTAATAACAGGATGTGTCATACAAACTAGAATTCTGTATGTGAGAGAGTCTCTTATCCCATTGTTAGAATGTGTGGCCATTTTAAAAATTTTAAAATCATTTTTTAGTTCTTTAAAAAACAAAGATCTAGTAACTATTTCAGAGTAGAAAAACACTCCTACCTTCTGAAGCTTTTAGATCCAGATAACGAGTGAAAAAACACTGATTCAAGCTTCCTGGATTCTGTATTTGGCTTGTTTTTGTCCTCTTTCATATCCCAGTGAGTTTTAAGTATTTCTTCTTCAGGTAACAGTTTTTTTGGTTTTTTTTGTTCCTCAACTGAAGAATGGCAGCTACTCTCCTTCTTTCGTGTCCGTCTGACTTTCCCAATGAAGAAGTCATCATCGCTATCACTATCCTCAGACACGGAAGACTGTTTGTAAAATCTTTCTTCTGTGCTATCATCAAAATACTCCTTGTCTTCCTCATGTAATTCTTCGCCATCACTGTTATCACCAACTGAGCTACTGGAGCCTGCCTTTTTTTTGGTTTGACTTAAAGTTTCCATTTTGGGGTCAGCAGGTGTCTTCTGGGATAGAGATGAAACTACAGAATCCTTTTCAGAAGGTTTTGAAGGAGAATTTGGAATGGTCACTGCTTCGGGTCCATGCTCCATCTTGCCCCTTTTTTCTTTTGCGTTATTTATTGGTTTCTTTGCCAATATTTTGACTTCTTTCACTTTCTGCTCACGGGAAATAGTTCCTTCATGCTGCAACTTCTTTTCATCATCATTTGAATACAAAGCGTCTTCAGAATGATTTTCTTCTGAAGCATCTGATGATTTAACCTCAGCAACATTTTGTCGTGCATCTTTAAAAGCTTTGACAGCAGCTGCATAGATAAATAACACATGATTTGCTTCAGCATTGAAACGCATAATACAAATACATCACCGTTTCAGCATAATGCTTGGAATAATTGTTTGGAAACAGAAGACAGAAGTTTAAGTTTATATTCGCTATGTAAAATGGATTTGAATTAATGGAAACCTTTGACTTTTGAAAAAGTTATCGTCTTAAGATGTATCCTCATGTCTTGGAGTTATGAGTAATAGTAAAAACTTCGCTGAATACAAATAAAACAAAATGGCAACTTTAATTTCAACAGTAATAATGTATTGACAGAGCCCTGGTGGCACAAATGGTTAAGTGCTTGATTGTCAGCCAAAATACTAATGGTTTAGAACCCACCCAGCGGCTCCACGGGAGAGAGACCGGGTGATCTGCTTCCATAAAGATTACAGCCACTGGGAGTTGGAACTGATTCAATGGCATCTAACAACAGTGTACTGATATGAATGCAGACCATTATAAATTGTGTTTTCAGGCATAAAAATAAATTATCTCCTAATCTGCAACAAAAGCATTTAGTTCTGTAAATATATTTTATAACACACGCATATAAATAAAAACTAAGCTGTAAAAACAAATAATTACATTACTATTCAGCAAAGCAGCTATACTCAATGTTGTCACATATATATATATACATTTATAAAATTGTTAATCAGAATTTTAGTAAAAAAAGTATAGTTTTTCTTTAGACATCATATACCTTCCATATTTTCAGGCACTTTCTAATATTTGAAAATATTTGAATGAGATCTATATTTATAATATAAAAATGATCCTCAAGAGGACAAAGAACCGTAAGTAATACTTACAATAAATAAATAAATTGCCATTTTATTCTAAATCACATACTAAAAACATGGCTTTAAAAGCATTTAATTCATACCTTTTAGCATATCTATTTTTTTCTTCAGAAGAGGGTGTACTGCCAGCCTGGCAATTGCTCTTTCAGTCGCAGTAGAATCTGGCTGCAAATTGAAAAATAAACATATGGGAATAAAGACAACTTGGTATTGTCAAAAAGTAAATTAAAAAATTTATCAGTCTTTGAGTTGGGGAAAAGGAATTTGTTAATATTCTCATCACATAAGTCATCTACATAATCCATCATAACAACAAATAAAAATCATGCTGACAAAAATGACTGTTTTTGAACAATAAAAATTATCAAGTAACCAACTAGTAAATATGCTTTGCGTACTTAATATGTTTCTAGAATTGTGCTAAGCATCATGTGATATTTTTTTAAAATGTAATATATTTCTGCTTTCAAAGAGCTTAAAACATCTAGTTAAGAAAAATAAACCAATACGAAAGAATCAAGTAACGTACTAGTGTTAAGCTGGGTGTTACAAATAATGAATGACCAATGTTTGAAATTCCATTTATTGTAGACCTGGAAATTACCTAATACTATATATTTATATTTTGAATGTCTACTATCACTGCCTGGCACACAGCCAACTTTATAAATCTTTGATGACAACTGAATGAGAAGAGATTATATACATATAATATTTAATGTATGTATAATTAAGACAACTCAGACAATCCTTAATTATTAAGTGTTAACATGGTAGCTGGGCATAAAGCAGATACCAACACTCAGGTAATAAATACTGAGTAAGCTTTTGTCATTTCTATGATTCTATTATCATCTTTATCTCCTATGATCAATTAAAAAAAAAAATTAACCAAAAAAACTCCAAACCCATTGCCATTGAGTCAATTCTGACTCAGCAATCCTACAGGACAGAGCAGAACTGCCCCGTGGGGTTTCCAAGGAGCAGCTGGTGGATTCAAACTGCCAAATTTTAGCACTCAAATGCTTAACCACTGTGCCACCAGGACTCCTTTTAAAAATTAGGAGTAAGAAAATTACATAATTTGAATTTCTATCTTTTGTGCTAAGATCTTCATAATGTAGCTTTATTATGATTTTAAGTGAGGTCAAACTCCTTAGAAATACACTGTCTGGTCTGTAAACTTGGATGGACGGGGGCTTACAACTTTATTTTCACTAATCTCTAATTGTAACTCAGTGTTTCCTTCAATTACGAATCTAGGTACTAGTAGTACCTATGACTTTGTCACCAACAGAGATTGCTGGCATCTTTATAATATTACTGATAAGGCTGGTATCCTGGGTCACTAAGTGACAAGCTGAGCTACTTAAGTTATGCGTGAAACACGCTTGCTGGAGTCTTATAGGAAACGTACGAGGAGCTAGAACACAGAATGCTAATTGTTTTTAGGCTGAAGGGGCTCAACACAATATATGAAAATAAAGTCATAATCAGTACAGCTTCAGACTTCACAACAGCAATTCTGGAGGTCAGAAAACAACAGAGTAATTCTAGTGCTTCTAAAATTCTGAGGAAAATAATTTCCAACCTAGAATTACACACCTGGGAAAAAGAAAAAACTTTAGGATATGCAAGGTTTAGAAAAGTTACATCCTTTGCACGTTCTTGCCCAAGAAATTTTGCCCACTAAAATGAGGAACGATACAAAAAACGAGGGTACCTATATGACCCTTTGGAGAAGAGATCTAAGTCCTTATCTTCGATAGCAATCAACAACTAATGCTTAAAACTGACAAGTCAATATAATACTAATACAAAAATCTTGACATGGGGGTAAATTCTATGAAACTCAACTAAAGTTGGAAGTGGGAAGACTATAGAGGACTGTCATTTCCACAAAACGAAAAAAAAAACTTCAGAAATATTTGATTCTCAGAACTGGGGGTGAGCAAACTGCGGCCCCTGGGCCAGTTCTGGCTTGCTACTTGTATTTTAAAATAAAGTTTTATGGGGACACAGGGAAGCTCATTAATTTATATACTGTCTGTGGTTGCCCTCATGCCATAATGTCATAGTAGAATAATTGTGACACGGGCTGTATCACCTGCAAAGTCTAAAATATTTGCTGTCTGGCCCTTTGCAGAAAAAAGTATGTAATGCCTACTCTAAATTTTGTGCAAGTAGAATCCTGAGAAGGAAAAACTGAAAAATAAAAAGAAAAAAGGAAGGAAAAGAAATTCAGCATGCCTATGGTTAATTTAAAACAAAAACACTGCCAGGACAGACTGTTGTTGCCAAACCACGGCACTAAATATGCTAAATGTGTTTTCAGAAGAGTGATACAATTTGAGATTCTGGTTTAGTTGAAACAACTTAGTATGCAGCACAGATGCAATATGTTTGAATTTTCAGTGCTAATTCTGGAATATTTATATTTAAAAATAAAGTCAGTGACATGAGAAGCTAGTTTGCTCTGCAAACCTTCATCTAAAGTGCTATAAAAAAGAAAATAAAAATAATTAAAAACTAATGTCAGTGACAACAGAAACTACTAGTCTTGACCAAAGTTATGTGCCCCACAGGAAACTGTCCTTCAGGGTAAGGGAAAAAGAAGACACTCTAAGAACACTCCAGGAGAAGCTGTTTTATCTTTAACTGCTTCTTTCAGTATACTCCCCCTTGCAGCTACTAAAAATTCACTTGAAAGTTAACCCTCAGTATACGAACAGCTGTATCTGTAAAACAGATAAGCTGAGTTAATCTCACACGTTTTTTGTTAGGAAGTTCTGGGAATCCTAAACAGGTCTAAGATTTAGTCACACACAATTGTTGAAAAACAGATCTATTGCTGCTTCTAAATCTCTGCTTTGAAAACGTGCTAAAAACTTTGATGAACTGGATGTTTCTCCTTCCAAAGATAGGTACGTCTTTTCAGCTTAGTTATAAAAATTTTGGAAGAGCAGTGGTGATACCTGCATGTCTAATATTGACTCCAGGTAAATACTGTTTTGTTTGAAATCACTTTTTATCATTGAATTTATTTAGCAAAGTTGTTTCTACGCCTTGGGAGATATTCCAGAGTAATCATGATTTAGTGGCCTGGTTTCAGTAAATTCCATCAAATAAAAAGGCTCTAGAATAAGCCTTTCAATTCTTCAATTATGTATTAATCTAATGAATGAATGAAGATATTATCCATTTGATACACATGTCTTCCTCTATAACTGCGATTTTATGTTGTAGCTTTTGTGGAGGGCTTATTTGGGGAGAATATCAGGTTAGTAAGTAGTGAGATCGATTCAAAAAGGGCAATGCATTATATAATCCCAGGAGTGCCACCAACATTGTAGTTGTCACAACTGGTGTTGTGCAGTAGATAGCCTATGCAGCCATGTGTATCAGCAGCGAGTTTGAAGAAGAACACAGAGACTTGGGTATACAAGGTATGTAAAACTGGTATGTAATTACTCAAATATAAAACAGAATTAAAAAAAAAACGAAAAACCCACCAACCAAACACGGTGCATGGAGTCAATTCTAACTCACAATGACCCTATGGGACAGAGCAGAACTGCCCCATGAGGTTTCCAAGGAGCGGCTGGTGAATTCGAACTGCTGATCTTTTGATTAGCAGCCGAGCTCTTAACAACTGATAAAACTGAATCAGGTATGATTACTACCTAATATGCAGAATTATGTATTGCTGTGGGTAGTTGCTTTTGAGTTGGCTCTGACTCATGGTGACCTTTGTATAACAAAATAGCGACCTTTTGTGTAACCGAAGAAAATGCTGCCTGGTCTTGCACCATTTACATGATCCGTGGTATGTCTCAGGCCATTGTTTCTGCTGTTGTGTCAATCCATCTTATTGAGGTTACTCTTATTTTTGCTGAACCCCTACTTTAGGAGACGTGATATTCTTTTCTATCAATTGGTGATACATAGAAAGTTAAGCAAGCCAAAGCTTTGAAATCCTCATTTCTAAGGGGCATTCTGGTTGTATCTCTTCTAAGACTGATTTATTCGTTCTTCTAGCAGTCCACTAACACCAATATTCTTCACTAACACCACAATTTGAATGTATCAATTCTTTTTCTGCATTGCTTTTTCATTGTACAGCTTTTGCATGCATATTAGGAGATGGAAAAGAACATGGCTTGGGTCAAGTGCACTTAGTCATCAAAGTGACATCCTTAGCATTTAAAAAAAAATTAAAGAGGTCTTTTGTAGCATATTTGCCAAGTACAATATGCCATTTCATTTCTTGACTACTGTTCCATGGACGCTGGAGTGTTGATCCAAGCAGAATGAAATCTTGACAACTTCATTTTCTTCTTCATTTATCATGATGTTGTTTATAGGTCCAGTTGTAAGGATTTTTGTTTTTTTCACATTCAGGTGTAATCTATACTGAAGGCTGCAGTTTTTGACCTTCATCAGTACATGCTTCAAGTTGTCTTCATTTTCAGCAAGCAAGGTTGTGTGACCTGCATACTGCAGGTTGTTAGTGAGTCTTCCTCTAATACTAATGCTGTATTCTTATCCATATAGTCTAGCTTCTCTGATTACTGAAGCCCTGGTGGTGTAGTGGTTAAGCTCTGTGGCTGCTAACCAAAAGGTCGGCAGTTCAAATCCACCAGGAGCTCCTTGGAAACTCGACAGGGCAGTTCTACTCTGTTCTATAGGGTCGCTATGAGTAGCAATTGATTCAATGGCAATGTGTTTGGTTTTCTGGTTTTTCTCTGATTACTTGCTGACATACAGACTTAATAAGTAAGGTGAAAGGATACAATCCTGCCACACACGTTTTACAATTCTGAATCAAGAATTATACATACCACAGCTTTAGGATCTACAAAAATACTATCTTTATAAATCCAATCTTTATTTGTCTTTGGGGCTGGCATAAGAATGACAACATCAGCAAATTACGTGCTACAATATTGCTTGTAGTACATATTACTAACAATAAGATGTTAAAAAAAAAAGGACAGTGTGGTTCATCATAACTCGAATATGTTGGGCACTACTTGTAGATTTTTCTATTAATAGGCACTTTGTTGACAAGGGTAATTACTTTCAAGGAAGCTCTAAAACATTCTGATCCTTTATGCTTCTCAGTTTGGGAGCTATCAAACAGTAACAGAAGCAAAATATTTGATGAGAATGTGGCTTATTCAGGAAAAGTATGAGGTTTGGGCATTTGACTTCCTGTTATCACTCCACACCAGAAAACACAAATATGGGCAAGTTTTAAACACTTATAAATACAAAACCTCATTTATACTACGTGGCTGTGTCTGTGTCTTCAACAGTGATTAAAATAAACACTGCTTCACAAGTAGGAATGAAATTCTATTTAAGAACAATGGATTAAAAATAGGTGGCTTCTCCTATTCCTGTTCGTTTAGCTGGGAATCTATTTAACAAAGATGTTTTCTTGTAGGTATTGGCCATATCTACTTTGTAGCATAATGGCATTTCAGTATACATATTTCAAAATGATAAGCAATAAACAAGGCTCCACGAATTGACAGAATACCAACTGAGATGTTTCAACAAATGAATGCAATGCTGGAAATGTTCACTCATCCATGCCAAGAAATTTGGAAGACAGTTACCTGGCCAACCAATTGAAGATATCCATATACGTGCCTATCCTAAAGAAAGGTGATCCAAGAAAATGTGGGTATTATTGAACAATACCATTAATATCCTATGAAATTAAAATTACCCTGAAGATAATTAAAAAATGGTTGTAGCAGTACATCTACAGTGAACTGCCAGAAAGTCAAGCCAGATTCAGAAGAGGTCATGGTGTGAGATACCATTGTGATGTCAGATGGATCTTGGCTGAAAGCAGAGAATACCAGAAAGATGTTTACCTGTGTTTTACTGACGATGCAAAGGCATTCGACTGTGTGGATAACGAATTATGGATAACATTGTGAAGAACGGGAATTCCAGAACACATAATTGTGCTCATGAGGAGCATGTACATAGATCAAAAGAGAGTCGTTTGAACAGAACAAGGAGGTACCGTGTGGTTTAAAATCAGGAAAGGTGCGTCAGGGTTGTATCTTTTCACCATACTTATTCAATCCGTATGCTGATCAGGTAACCAGAAAGGCTGGGCTATGTGAAGAAAAACGGTTGCAGGATTGGAGGAAGACTCATTAATAACCCGTGATATGCAGACAATACAACCTTGCTTGCTGAAAGCAAAGAGGACTTGATGCATTGACTGATGAAGATCAAAGACTACTGTATTCTGTATGAATTACACCTCAACATAAAGAAAACAAAAATCCTCACAACTGGACCGATAAGCAACATCATGATAAACAGAAAATACTGAAGTTTGTCAAGGATTTCATTTTACGTGGATCTACAATCAACATCTATGCAAGCAGCAGTCAAGAAATCAAAAGACACATTGCATTGGGTAAATCTCCTGCAAGAGACTTCTTTAATGCATTAAAAAGCAAAGATGTTACCTTGAGGAATAGGGTGCACCTGGCCCAAGCCATGGCATCTTCAATTGCCTCACATGCATGCGAAAGCTGGACAATGAATAAGGAAGACCAAAGAAGAACTGATCCCTTTCAATTATGGTGCTGGCGAAGACTAATGAATATACCATGTAGTACCAGAAGAATGAACAAATGTCTTAGAAGTACAGTCAGAATGCTCCTTAGAAGTGAGGATGGAGAGCCCTTGTCTTACGTACTTTGGACATGTTATCAGAAGGGGCCAGTCCCTCGAGAAGGACATCATGCTTGGTAAAGTAGAGGGTCAGGGAAAAAGAGGAAGACACTTAATGAGATGTTTTGACACTGTGGCTGCAGCAGTGGATTCAAACATAGCAATGACTGTAAAAATGGTGAGGACAGGGCACTGTTTTATTCTATTGTGCATAGGGTTGTTATCAGTTGGAACCGACTTGACGGCGCCTAACAATAACAACATTTCAAAATGTATTTCCTGCTTCTAATATTTATAAGCTGGAAATTTTGATAAAGTTGGCTACCCAACACTATGGCCAAATATCTTGTAGAATGAACAACTGTTACATTTAAATATGAAAAAGGTCAGTTGTTTAAGAACACTTAACAAAGTATCAAAATCCCATACGGTACAGAAGTATTATAAAAAGTTGCTGAGTCTGAGAGGGTATATGAAATGCTAAAATTTTTGGCAAGACAAATCCAAACGTTGAGAGGATAAGCATTATCATTTTTACATCTGTTACAGTAAGGACTTTGAAGGGGATTAAAATGCATTATCAGGATGTCTTGAAACACTTATTATTACAGAAATGAGAAAAAAACAAGAGATAAGTGACTCACTTGAAGTCATGCAGCTAGTGGCAAGGCAACACTAGTCAGAATGCAAGAAACTCTTAGAAATTTAAGCCTTGTCCCTCTCTGAACAGGAATCTTTGCAAACAGAGGGGGAGTTTATAACTGATAACAAGGTTATTACCAATCGCTTCTCAGTAAAAGAAAACCCGTTGCTGTCAAATTGATTCTGACTCATAGTGACCCTATAAAACACAGTGGAACTGCCCCATAGAGTTTCCAAGGAGTGCCTGGTGGATTTGAACTGCCGACCTTTTAGTTAGCAGCTGTAGCACTTAACCACTATGCCACTAGGGTTTCCTACTTCTTAGTAGGGCATCTAAATTGTCAGCCTACAGAGGAACGGCACGTTATGATGAAGTACTAATAACAATACCATTACTATAACAATATAAGAATTGAGGCTTTCATTGAATTAAAAATTATTTAATCAAATCATTGATAAATGTCAGGATACACGGTACCAGAGTTTTATACCCTTAGAATATATCTGATCTTTCAAAATTCCTTATATTTAGCTGTTAGATGGTTTTAATAAATTCATATTTGTATGAATGATTTGCAAATCTGAATAGCTTATGATTTGGGGAGCTGTCATGGATTGAACTGTGTCCCCCCAAACTTTGTGTCTACTTGGCTAGGCCATCAGTCCCAGTATTGTGTGGTCATTTTCCACTTTGTGATCTGATGTAATTATCCTATGTGTTGTTAAGTCCTAACCTCTATGATGTTAATGAGGCAGGATTAGAGGCAGTTATGTTCATGAGGCAGGGTACAATCTATAGGATTGGGTTGTATCTTGAGTCAAATTCTTTTGACATATAAAAGAGAGAAGCGAACAGAGAGGAGAGGGACCTCATTACCACTAAGAAAGAAGAGCCAGGAGTGGAGCACATCCTTTGGGCCTGGGGTCCCTGTGCTGAGAATCTCCTAGACCCAGGAAAAGATCGCTGCCAAGACACATGATATCCAAGGAATGTCAGGCCCACAGATGTTGAGAAAGGCGATAAGGAACTTCCTCCAGAGCCAACAGAGAGAGAAAGCCTTTCTCTGGAGCTGGTGCCCTGAATCCGAACTTGTAGCCTCCTAAACTGTGAGAATAGATTTCTCTTTGTTAAAGCCATCCACTTGTGGTATTTCTGTTACAACTGCATTAGATAACTAAGACTGGAGCAGATAAATATTCTAATGGGAAAAAAAATGTGCAAACGCAAAAACTGTTACTGATGTACATGGTAGTTAAATCCTTTATAAATACTAAGGACTCAAATATTCTGTTCCTAAAAAAATGAATAAAAATGTTATGCATGTAGATCTTAAAATGTTTGATTTAAAAATGAGAAAGTCTTAGTTAAAAGCAAATTTTATAAATTACAGCAACCATTTATATAGACTTTTTTATTCCTAAGTTTAACTATTAAATTTAACATTTCAAGCCTTTAAAAAAAAATTTATTCTTAAGAAAGCAATTTAAAAAGTTTTCATTTAAATTTTAAAATCAAATTTTAACAGGAACTAAAGGAGATATAGGCCAAAGATTTTACCGAACGATTAGACTAAAAGTTCAGATTTGACTTCAAGATTCGTCACTTAGGAACAAGCTGGTAGTCAAAACCAGGTTTCCGAATTTAGTATTCTTGAACAGCTTCATTGTAAACTATTTGAGATAATTTTCTCTTATCTTGTCACCCAAACTCAGATGCTTTTTATACTATAAATTGTAAAAATTTGCTGCATTTTTAGAGTACGTCTGCATTTTGCTTTAGACACTGGGTAAAGTCCAAGAATCACAAGACTAAGTAGGGGAGTCCCTTATTTCTCTCCTGACCATTTTCCTTTCTCACCTACTTCCTCCCTCTTTATATTTTAACCTGCTGCCATCAAATCGACAGCGACTCAGAGCAACCCTATAGGACAGAGCAGAACTGACCCACAGGGTTTCCAAGGAGTGGCTGGTGGATTGGAGCTGCCGACCTTTTGATTAGCAGCTAAGTTCCTAACTACTGCAACACCAGGCCTTTGCTCTTTATATTTACTGAGCCCTCATCATGTTAAGGCATGGTCTTACACATAAAGACAGACTCTTTATCATTGGTGGCTCATAATCTTACTCTAATTTAAAAGGGCAAGACAAATGCACAAAGTAACTAATACAAGGCAGAATGTGATAAACTTTATAGAAGAGACAGAATGTCATGCAGGTTTATAGAAGGAATTCAAATACAGTGATACATCTGAAATTTACCTAAACTTGTTTTGAAGCTTAAAAGGCTCAGTAGTCTCTATGAAGTTTTTACACCTGCATGAAAAAAGACTTCACAATATTAGGATGTATGAGGAAAACCACAGCTTTCCTTATTTAAGGTTGACAAAATGTTTGCTGTGGAAAATTCTCAGGAAACTGTGCTTTTCACACACCTCTAGTTATTTCCATTTCAAATAAATTAAATAAAAAAAGGGAAAACGTTTCATCTTTTAATGGAAAAATTTTATTTTGGAATATGGGTATTTATTGAGAACAGAAAAACATTTGGTGTTCAATTTTGAAAAGAATTTTGAGAATGTATGTGTGAATGTAAACAATAGTCTGAATATGAAAAAGATCTCTTACATGTAATATTTAGTTTCTTTGAAATGTTGTTGAGAAACAAACTAAATGAACCGGAAGTAGAATGTTAGTAGCAATACTTTTAATATAAAACCAAAACCTGTTGCCGTTGAGTTGATCTTGACTCACAGAGACCCTACAGGACAGGGCAAAACTGCCCTATAGGGTTTCCAAGGAGCGGCTGCTGGATTCCAATTGCCGACCTTTTGGTTAGCAGCTGTAGCTCTTAACCACTGTGCCGCCAGGGCTCCATTGGGTTTAATTTCTATTCTAGGTTTTATCTAAAAGTACAAATCAACACATTAATATTTGTATTTATTAAAAAAGTTAGAAATATAATAGGAAATGGATCACTAAACTGGCTCAGAAGAACTAAGACAAACTAAGCATGGCAGAGTTAGTAGGGGGAGGAAGGATGATGGAGTTGAGTGTCAGGAACAACTGGAAAACAGAGAACAGCTGAAGGTACAGAGGTCAGGATGGTGTGTTCCACAACGGCATCAAGTTTCTAAAAGAAAAATGGAAAAGGTGAGGACATACAGAGAGCGAAAGTTCCAAAGACAAGCCTGGCCCACTATGTTCTCTCTAAAGAGCCCCGGTGGTGCAGTGGTTAAAAGCCTCTGGCTGCCAGCCGAAAAGCTGGCAGTTTGAACCCACTAGCAGCTCCATGGGAGAAAGATGTAGCAGTCAGCTTCCATAAAGATTTACAGCCTTGGAAACCCTATGAGGCAGTTCTATTCTGTCCCAGAGGGTCATAATGAGTTGGAATCGACTCAATGACAGTGGGTTTGGTTCAGTTTTAGATATTCTCCTTTGAAAGATTATGAGAATTTTCACTGCTATTATTATTGTAGATCATGGACCACTTCCATCAATGTGACTTTCGTGAAAGAATGCAGTAAATGGTTGGGTAAGGAATTTATGGAAACCCTGGTGGTGTAGTGGTTAAGTGCTACGGCTGCTAACCCAAGGGTCGGCAGTTTGAATCCGCCAGGTGCTCCCTGGAAGCTCTATGGGGCAGTTCTATTCTGTCCTATAGGGTCGCCATGAGTCAGAATCGACTCGATGGCACTGGGTTTGGTTTTTTTTTTTTTGCTTTTTAGGTAAGGCAATTCTTTCAGGAAGAAGATAACCTACACACAGGAAAGACAACCACACACATAGGCATGGACATTTTAGCCATTTGTGTCCATTTACACAAAGAGCTTACCAAGAACTATGCCTGCCTGCCTGCCTGCCTACTTATCTAAAGAAGGCATGGAATACTTCCTGTGAGCCCTGAAGTATTACACCTTTATCTGTTTATTATCTATCTCCCAGTTCTAAAAAGCATTTAAAAGAGTACAACTATACAATGCAGTAAGATAATACCAAAAGTAAGCAGTAAGTACTTTCTATAAAAATAGGTAGAAACTTGAGAAAGGAGAGAAAAAGGAGAAAGAATACACTAATCATAATGGAAAGGACTGATAAACTGGATTAATTAAAATTAGGAATTTCTTTTCATCAAAAGAAATCACTAAGAGAGTAAAAAGCCATGCCAAGAATCAAAGTAGATACTTCCAGCCTGCAAGGACTCATCCAAGAATAAAAAACCCTTTTAAATCACTAAGAAAACAAGCCAATTAAAAATTCAGCAAAAAGATATGAAAAGACATTTCATAAAAAGTAGATACGCAAACTGTCGATCGAAATGATGATATGCCATTGGAAGATTTAAATTAAATTTAGAAATTATTATACAGCCACTTGATGTCTAAAATGAAACATACCAGCAATACCAACTAGAACTCTCATATACTGCAAGCAGGAGTGTGTATTAGTATTTATCTACTTTGGAAAACTGTTTGGCAGTATCTACGTTGGGCACATGCATGTTTCAAGACCAAACAAGTCCACTTTTAGGTATATAGTTAAGAGGAATGTGTAAGTCAGTGTCCCAAAAGATATGTGTAAGAATGTTCATAGCAGTATTAGTTATAATAACCCCAAATTGGAAACAAGTGAAATATCTATCAACAGTAGAGTGGATACATTGTGGTATACCCACTCTTTGAAATACTGTAGAGCAACGAAAATAAACATATTACTATTATATACAAAACCATGGGAAAATTTCATAGACACTAATGAGTAAATAAAGCCAGATGCAAATGAATATACAGTGTACAATTCCATTTATATAAAATTCAGAAACAGATGAAACTAATCAAGATGTTAGAGGTCAGGATAGCAGTTACTTTGGTGGGGGAGAGGTGTGACTGGGAGAAAGCATAAAACGGACTTCTGGCAGTATATTTAATAGTGATTCACTTAATAATAACTCATCACGTGGATGTTGGTGGATGTGTTAATAACCAGGCCAATTTCATTTTGTTTAAGCTTTAATTAAAATGGAGTATATAACAAGGGCGTGACCAACATGCATGCCTCCAAAGCCTGCACACTTCTGTGGATGAAACACATTTTTGGCATGAAGGTTTTCAACAGGTAATAGGAGGAGAGGGCCAGATCACTGGTATGATTCACTGCCCAAAAGATAAAAATAGATGAATGGTTTGGAAATATTAATGTTTTGTTGTCATTTACGTTTTTCTTGTCCTATGTTAAATACAGAGCACTTATACTGACTCATGGAAAAAGACAGAACCTTCTTTTCAGCTATGTGACTGAAAGGCTTAGAGTCCACATTATGGGGACCAGGAGGCTTTTCTGTATTTGTCAAAATCTTATAATTCTTGTGATGCCATGATCCTAAAATGTAATCATATATATATATATAACATATATATATACCCATAAACATATACATATATACATACATATATATATGTAAAAAACAAACAAAAACCAAAAACAAAACAAAACAAATCCATTGCCCTTGAGGGGATTCCGACTCATAGGGGCCCTATAGGACAGAACAGAACTGCCCCACAGGGTTTCCAAACAGCAGCGGGTGGATTCCAATTGCTGACCTCTTGGTTGGCAGCTGTGCTCTTAGCCATTGTACTACCAGGGTGCCTATGTATACATATAGGACACATTTTGTCCTTTGGTTTTAACCTTTGGTTTTGTAGGCAGAAACTTGGGCTTAGATCTTGGACCTGTCATTTTCTACTGACTGAACATGGGGCTTTTTGTTTTTTAAACTTTTCTGGGACTATTGTCTTACCTGTAAAATGATGTTATTATCATCCTCCCCAAAAGGTAACATATGTAAAGGACCTAACTTGTGCCAGACAATTGGTAGATGTTAATAAATATTAATTTGCTTTATCTTATCCTCTAGTTGGTTTATACGATTGTCTTTTATTTTCTACTAGAGTACATATTCTCTAGAAAATATACTGTCTTGTAATTTCTTCATATTCTACATAGTGCCAGCTGAATTCTATGATTGCAAAAGACACTGTTGAACTGGAATGCTCATGGAATTCTGGCAATAATATAAGACTTCTAGTCCCTACTCTAAAGGCTTAACGTATAGATGTTAGCAAGCTAATTAACCTTTCTTCCCCCTTTCATCCTTTGGAAAACCAAGACACTATTACACACCCACAAACCACAAACGCAGCCACACATGCTTTCTCTCTGAGAGGGCTGTTAAGATCAGTTAAGAATGCATATGGAAATATTATGCTAGCTGTAAGATGTTACACAAATTAATTCGCTCTGAGTGCTCTTCTGGTGGTAAAACAGCCCCAAATATGTAGAGCTCTATGTAAGAGACTGGAAACCCTGGCAGCATAGTGGTTAAGTGCTACAGCTGCTACCCAAGAGGTCGGCAGTTTGAATCTGTCAGCGCTTCTTAGAAGCTCTGTAGGGCAGTTCTACTCTGTCCTGGAGGATCGCTATGAGTTGGAATCGACTCGAGAGAAGTGGGTATATAAGAGACATACTTCCTATTTGGTTATTTTCCACTGAGCTCTTTTCCTGGGACAGGCTAAAAAATAACTACTCATTCCTGAATGACATTTTGCTGCCAACCTTATTTTTGTTTTAGAGGTTTTATTAGCTCACTTTGATACCGAAGAACTTGGATACAACAGAAGGAAATCATAAATAAAATAGCAACAAAACACCTGAAATCAAGTAGCTTGTAAGGACTCTGAAATGATTCTTCAGCAGAGAAGTTTGACTTACTCTAAACCCCTCAAGGGCTCCATCAATAACTTTGATGTAATAGACCTGTTTTCCCTTTCTTCCTCTCTTTTTTTTTTCTTCTCTTCCTTTTGTTTAGAGGAAGGTACAAAAAGGGCAGAAATTTTCAGGTCTTACTTGAAAATATTTGATCCTAAATTTTCTGTCTGAATGACAGGCAGTCCCCAGGTTATGAACTCAGGTTGGGCAACTTTCATATTTGCCCTTTAAAGTTATGTATATTTGTCCTTAATTTGAAACAAGTGAACTAACACTTACGTGCAACAAATTCATCACAATAACCTTCACTTACTGCACGTGCAGCTTTTAAATAACTGCAAAGGTTTTGAAGCTTTTCTTGCACTAAAGTAAGGCTAAACACTTTTCAACTGCATCATATGCATGCGAAAGCTAGACCAAAAAGAACTGAAAAAAAGAAAGAAGGCCAAAGAACTGATACCTTTGAATCATGGTGTTGGTGAGGAATACTGAATATACCATCGACTGCTAGAAGAATGACCGAATCTCTCTTGGAAGAAGAACAGCCTGCATGCTCCTTGGAAGCAAGGATGGTGAGACTTCGTTTCACGTAATTTGAACATATTATCAGAAGCTACCAGTCTCTGGAGAAGGACATCATACTCAGTAAAGTAGAGGGTCAATGAGAAAGAGGATGATTCTCAACGAGATGGACTAACACAGTGGCTGCAATAATTGGCTCAAGTACAGTAAGGATTGTGAGGATGGCACAGGACGGGGCAGTGCTTCATTCTGTTATACACAGGATCACTATGAGTCAGAGTCAGAACCGACTACCACACCTAACAACAAGGCTAAACAAGAACTATACGCACCTATTCGAACTTACCTACAAATTCGACTTAAAGACACAGTTGGGGCGGATCTTGTTCATAACCCAGGGACAACCTGTACTATGATTAATCTCATGACTACAAATCTGGCCATACAAAAACCAAACCCACTGCTGTCAGGTCGATGCTGAATCAGAAAATAAGCATGATAAGCTAATATAGACATTTGTTTTCCTATTTTTAGGATAAATGACATTTCATACACTGGAAGGCTGACGACAGGGTTGGTTGTAGATGGAAGAAGATATCCTAAGTATCTGATTTCATACATATTACACATAGATTACTTATACTAACCTTATAAATAAAAACAATCTGGTAGAAAGAAAAAAACAAAACAGAAACAAAAGCAAGCCTAGGATATTTTAGATATTTTCAAGTTCAAGCCAATTAATAAATATTGCCATGTCCTACTATTGTAAGTTTAAATGAAAACATAACATTACTAAACCTGTTATCAAGTAGATTCTGAATCACAGCGACCCTGTAAGAGAGAGGAGAACTGCTCCATACGGTTTCTAAGGAGAGGCTGGTGGATTCGAACTATTGACCTTTTTGGTTAGCAGCCTGAACTCTCAATCCAACATTACTAGGCAACTAAAAATAAACTGATTCTTACTCTTACCACAAACTAAACATTAATGAAATACTTTTAGAATTTAGCAAACAGAAAGTTCAAAAAAATTTATTACAGTAAAAATCTTAAATTATTATTTTTTAACTCTCAAGAAAAAACAAAGATGTATTCTGCCATATTTTTATACAATTACAACTAATCTATTCAACATGTTAATATTTTTCTAGGATAAAGACTAAATCACAAATTTAAAACTGCAGTAGGGCTGAAATCTTTTTATATGAATGAATCTTATGAAATAAGAATACTTACTGCAAAATCATGCTAATATAAAATAAAGAGGCTGTTTATAAGACCATTCTCATTATTCTGGTGTTACTTTTCGAACAATCATAGAGACAACAACAAACAACTTCTCTCCCCCTGAAACAAACAAACACTTCATATGCTGGTCTCCTTACAATGTTGTTGCTGTTAGGTGTCCTTGAGTCAGTTCGGATTCATAACAACCCTACGTAAAACAGAACGAAACACTGCCCGGTCCTGCATCATCCTCACAATCACTGTTATGCTTCAGCCCACAGCTGCAGCCACTGTGTCAATTTATATCCTTGAGGGTCTTCCTCTTTTTCGTTAACCCTTTACTTTACCAAGCATGATGTTCTTCTCCAGGTACTGATCCCTCCTGATAACGTGTCCAAAGTATGTGAGATGTAGTCTTGCCACCCTTGCTTCTAAGCAGTATTTGGTTGTACTTCTTCCAAGACAGATTTCTTTGTTCTTTTGGCAGCCCATGCTATATTCAATATTCTTTGCCAGTACCATAATTGGAAGGCACAAATTCTTCTTCAGTCTTCCTTATTCACTGTCCAGCTTTACCAACATATGAGGCGACTGAAAACACCATGGCTTGGGTCAAGCCCATCTTTGTCTTCAGGGTGACATCTTTGCTTTTTAAACACTTTAAAGAGGTCTTTTGCAGCAGATTTGCCCAATGCAATGTGTCATTTGATTTCCTGACTGCTGCTTCCATGGGTGTTGATTGTGGATCCGAGTAAAATGAAATCCTTGACAACTTCAATCTTTTTCCCATTTATCATGGTGTTGCTTACTGGTCCAGTTGTGAGGATTTTTGTTTTCTTTATGTTGAGGTGTAATTCATACTGAAGGCTGTAGTCTTTGATCATCATCAGTAAGTACTTCAAATCCTCTTCAGGTTCAGCAAGCAAGTTTGTGTCATCTGCATTTCGCAGGCTGTGAATGAGTCTTCTTCTAATCCCAATGCCTCATTATTCTTCATACGGTCCAGCTTTTCGGATTATTTGCTCAGCATACAGGCTGAATAAGTACGGTGAAAGGATAAAACTCTAACCCACACTTTTCCTGACTTTAAACCAAGCAGTATCTTCTTGTTCTGTTCGAACAACTGTCTCTTGGTCTATGTACAGTTTCCTCATGAGCGCAATTAAGTGTTGTGGAATTCCCATTCTTTGCAATGTTATCCATAATTTGTTATGATCCACACAGTTGAATGCCTCTGCAAAGTCAATAAAACACAGGTAACCATCTTTCTGGTATTCTTTGCTTTCAGCCAAGATCTGTGTGACACTGGCAATGATATCTCTCGTTCCATGTCTTCTTCTGAATCCAGCTTGAATTTCTGGCAGTTCCTTGTTGATGTACTGCTGCAATCGTTTTTGAAAGATCCACATTAAAATTTTACTTTCTGTGATATTAATGATATTATTCAATAATTTCTTCATTTTTGGGAACCCTTTCTTTGGAATGGGTACAAATATGGATTTCTTCCAGTCAGATGGCCAGGTAGCTGTCTTCCAAATTTCTTGGCAGAGACAAGTGAGCACTTCCAACACCACATCCATTTGCTGAAACATCTCCATTGGTATTCCGTCAATTCCTGAAGCCTTGTTTTTCGCCAATGCTTTCAGTGTAGCTTAGACTTCTTCCTTCTGTACCATTGGTTCTTGATCTTATGCTACCTTCTGAAATGGCTGAATGTCAACAAATTCTTTTTGGTACAGTGACTTTGTGTATTCCTTCCATCTTCTTTTGATGCTTCCTGCATTATTTAAGATTTTCCTTGTAGAATCCCTCAATATTGCATCTTGAGGCTTGAGTCTTTTCTTCAGTTCTTTCAGCTCAAGAAATGCTGAACATATTCTTCCATTCTGGTTTTCTAACTCCAGGTTACAACAGATACTTCAAAATTTAACATGTCTGATGTCAATGATCATGACTTGCCTATCAGCTTGTCATACTGCGGTGGCTTGTATGTTCCGTGGGGCTGGAATCTATGCTATGAGTGTTTCAAACACTGGTACGGTCATCCATGATGGATAGGTTTCAGTGGAGCTTCCAAACTAAGACAGACTAGAAGAAAGGCCTGGAGATTTACTTCCTAAAATCAGCCAATGAAACCCTATGGATCACAACAGAACACTGCTTTGCTTGCTTTGGGCATGCCATCAGGAGGAATCAATTACTAGAAGAGGACATTGAGTTTGGTAAAGCTGAGCACCAAGAAAAGTATGGGAGACCCTCAATGAGATGTACTGGCATAACAGCCACAATGATGGACTCAAACATGCTGGTGATTGTGAGGATGATGCAGAACTGGGCGACATTTCATTTTGTTGTACACATAGTCGCCATGAGTCAGGATCTACTTGATGGCAGTTAACAACAACAATATCAATTAATGGTAAAGAAGTGAGTGTAGTCTACATAAATGCAGAATTAGTATATTTTAAGGCTAGAAAAGATCTTAAATACCATTCAGTTTAACTACTTTGATGCTTGAATTTTCCCTGACACAGCTATTCTCAACTCTTGATATTTTAATATTCAACAACCTCTCGTATCTCTGCGAGGGCAATTAAAACTTACTGACATTAACTATTACTAATATATGAGTGAACTGATGATTAGGATCGTTAGAAAGAAAGAAAATAGTAAAAAACTATTCAGTTATCTCTACCAAGACTGTTTCACAACACACGATTTACCAAGATAAACCATATCCTGGACCATGACACAAATCTTAACAAATTTAAAAGAAATCGAAAAAGTATGTTTTCAGATCATAACAAAATTAAACAAAAGAATAATAAAAATGTAACTAGAAAACCCCTAATTATTTGGAAATTATATAGCATACTTCTAAATAAACCATGGGTCAAAGAAGAAATTCTAAGAGAAATTATATTTTACACTCAAAGAAAAGAAACACAACATATCGAAACTTATAGGCTGCAGCTAAAATAGTGCTTAGGGTGAAATTTAGTTATAGCATTAAATGCTCATGTAGAAAATAAGAAAGCTCTAAAACCAGTAATTTAAACTTCTACATTAGGAAACTAGAAAAGAGCAAATTAAACACAGAGCACAACAATGGAAAGAAATGATACAGATAAGAGTAGAAATCAATGAAAGTGACAACAGAAAAGCAGTAACAGAAAAATCAATGAATCGAAAAACTATTCTAAAGTGGAACTGGCTGGTATAAATACTGGCAACGTGAGTGGCAATGAAAAAGAAGACAGAGTACAGGAGAAGTACTGTGGTGGGGGTCCAAACAGCTGATGATCTGGTTAAAAGTACTGACTTTGCCACATAATAATATTATCTCATGCAGATCTTCTTGAGCTTCATTTGCAAAAAGGGGAGAAAACTAATCTTTCACAGCAAGAATACAGGAATTCATGTTCATGAAAATGCTTTTAAATGATCAATAATAGTCTTTGTTTTAACTGGTAAGATTAATGGACAAATTATTATCTAACATATGAAATTTCACATTAAGTTCAACAGACCTTTAAGGACCTTGAAGGTGTGATATCACAGCAAAGCAAAATTCATAAATTACTATAAAATACTTTTCAGTGGCAATTCTGGACATCAAGTGGGAAAATCACAATATATTAATAATAATTAGCTTCTTGATACGTTTTCTCTTCAAGAAAACCAGTGACAGGAAAAAAAAACCAAGTAATACAAAGAACTTTTCATAAAGCAAATACAATCTATTGCAGATATACCTGTTTGCAGATTTTTTCAAAGTTTATGTCATCGCCAAGAGCGGATTTAGTTACTACATCAGGTTTCAACTCCTGTGAAAGAATAAAACAAAATACTTTTAGTTATAAGTCTCATTTTAAACTATTATTATTATGAGTTAAAATTCTTCCCATGTTTCACTACAAGAAACTTGTTATTAAATATCCTAATTTTTAGTATAGAATAACTCCTATCACAGCAAGAATTTTCATGCTACCACAAAAATCAAGGCAAAATGACTTTAAGAGCTAACCTTCCTAAGATAGTTAATTGAGATTCCAAGGAAGATAGAAAACTCAACTATGTGCCAGAAAACTGAGAGTAATTTATCCAGATTTATGTTAGAAAATTAAAAAACACAGAAACTAGAAAGAAAAATAAAATTACTAGCAATGTTTACATGGTTAGAATTTTTGTATATACCCTTCTGAAAGTTTCTCTAAAATACAGTAAAACCTGCAGAAGCCAGAACGTGCATAAGGCAGAAACCTGTCAGAGAAGGAAAACTCAAATATTTTCTACTAAAACGGGAGATAAAAAAGTGGTAAGACTGCACCCTGTCAAAGGCAGAAAACTTGTGAGATCCAGAAAAACAAGGGACTTCTGTCAGGTTCCTGCTCTCATAGGCTTCACTGTAATTTAACCTTGATATGCATTCCACTAAGTGGAAATCCTTGTGGTGTAGTGGTTAAGTGCTAAGGCTGTTAACCAAAACGAAGAAGCACAGCCTTGCTGAAACTTGATTTTAGGACTAATGACCTCAAGCACTGTAAGATAAAAAAATGAGTTATTTTAGCTACTTTAAGTTTGTGGCAGGTATACTGTTAACAAAAATAATAGGAAAAAAATACACTTTTTAACTCCTAGCAATCTTCAAAACGTAAAAGAATTCATTACACCATTTTATTTCAACAAGAACATGACATATAAATGTTGGTGCTGTTAGGTGCTGTCCAGTTGGTTCCAACTCATAGCAACCGTATGCACAACCAAAGGAAACACTGCCCAGTCTTGGCCATCCTCATAACCGTTGCAAAGCTTAAGCCCATCGTTGGAGCCACTGTGTCACTCCATCTCACTGATGGTCTTCCTCTTTTTTGCTGACCCTCTACTTTACCAAGCATGATGTCCTCCTCCAGGAACTGGACCATCCATATAACAACATGTCCAAAGTGCATGAGACAAAATCTTACCATTCTCGTTTTAAGGGGCATTCTGGCTGTACTTCTTCCAAGACAGATTTGTTTGTTCTTCTGACAGTCCATGTATATTCGATATTCTTCACCAACACAAAAATTCAAAGCATCAATTTTTCTTCAGTCTTCCTTACGTGCTGTCCAGTGTTCGCATGCATATGAGAAGATTGAAAATACTATGGCTTGAGTCAGGTACATCTTAGTCCTAAAGGTGACATCTTTGCTTTTTAACACTTCAAAGAGGCCTTTTGCAGCAGATTTGCCCAATTCAAAGTGTCGTTTGATTTCTTGACTGCTGCTTCCACGGGCACTGATTGTGCATCCAAGTAAAATGAAATCCTTGACAACTTCAATGTTTTCATCGTTTATGCTGATGCACTGTTCTTCATATATTCCAGCCTCTAAGAATATTCACTCAGCACACAGATTGAACAAGTATGCTGAAAGGATACAACCCAGGTGTACATCCTTCCTGACTTTAAACCATACAGTATCCCGTTGTTCTGTCTGAACAACTGCCTCTTAGTCTATGCACAGGTTTCTCATGAGCACAATTAAATGTTCTGGAAATCTAATTCTTTGCAATGTTATCTATAATGTGTTATAATCCACACAGTTGAATACCTCTGCATAGTCTATAAAGCACAGGTAAACATCTTTCTGGTATGCTCTGCTTTCAGCCAAGATCCATCTGACATCAGAATGATATCCCTTGTTCCATGTCCTCTTCTGAATCTGGCTTGAAGTTCTGGCAGTTCCCTGTCCATGTATTGCTGAAAACTTTTTTGAATGATCTTCAGCAAAATTTTACTTGTGTGTGGTATTAATGACATTGTTCAATAATTTCTGCATTTCTGCTGAATCACCTTTCTGTCCTCCAAATTTCTTGGCATAGGTAAGTGTGCACCTCCAGCACTGCATCTCTTTGTAGAAACATCTCGATTGGTATTTTGTCAATTCCTTGAGCCTTGTTTTTTTGTCAATGCCTTCAGTGCAGCTTGGACTTCTTTCTTCAGTACCACTGGGTCTTGATCAAATTCTATGTACCAAAATGGCTGAATGCTGACCAATTCTTTTTGGTACAGTGACTGTGTCTTCCTTCCATCTTCTTTTGATGCTTCCTGCATTGTTCAATATTTTCCCCATAGAATCCTTCACTACTGCAACTCGAGGTTTGAATTTTTCCTTCAGTTCTTTCAAGCTTGAGAAATGCCAAATATGTTCTTTCCCTTTGGTTTTCTAACTCCAGGTCTTTGAACATTTCATTGTAATACTCTGTTTATTTGAGCCATTCTTTGAAACCGTCTGTTAAGCTCTGTATCATTTCTTCCTTTTGCTTTAGCCACTTTATGTCAAGAGCAAGTTTCAGAGTCTTTTCTGAATCCACTTTGGTCTTTTCTTTCTTTTTAATGACCTCTTGCTTTTTTCATGTATGATGTCCTTTCACAACTCATCTGGTCTTCAGTTATTTAGCATTTAAGGCATCAAATCGATTCTTCAGATGGTCTCTAAATTCAGGTGGGATACATTGAAGATTGTATTTTGGCTCTTGTGGACTTGGTCTAATTCTCTTAAGCTTCAAGTTGAACTTGCACATGAACAATTGATGGTCTGTTCAGCAGTTGGTCCCTGGCCTTGTTCTGACTGATGATGATAATGATATAAAGCTTCTCCATCGTCTCTTTCCACAGATGCAGTTGATTATATTTATGTGCATTCTATTTGGCGAGGCCCATGTGTCTAATCACTGTTTATCTTGGTGAAAAAAAGGTATTTGCAATGAAGAAGCCATTGGTCTTGCAAAATTCTATCATGCAATCTCCAACGCTGTTTCTATCACCAAGACCGTATTTCCCAATCCTTCTTCGTTTCCAACTTTTGCATTCCAATCACCAGTAATTTTCAATGTACTTGAGTGCACATTTGATCAATTTCAGATTCAGAAGTTGGCAAAAATCTTCAACTTCTTCATCTTTGGCCTTAGTGGTTGTTTTGTAAATTTTTAATAATAGTCGAGTTAGCTGGTCTTCCTTGTAGGCATATGAATATTATCCTATCACTGACAGCACTGTACTTCTAGACAGATCTTGAAATGTTCTTTTTGATGATGAATGCAATGCCATTCCTCTTCATTTTGTCATTCCCGAAATAGTAGGCCACGTAATTGTCTGGTTTGAAATGGCCAATACCAGTCCATTTCAGCTCCATAATGTCTAGAATATTGATCTTTTTGCGTTTCATTTCATTTCTGAGGATTTCCAATTTTCCTAGCTTCATACTTCCTATAGTCCACGTTCTGATTATTAATGGATGTTTGAAGCTGTTTCTTCTCATTTTGTGTCATACCACATCAGCAAATGAAGGTTCTGAAAGCTTGACTCCATTCACGTCATTAAGGCTTACTCTACTTTGAGGAAGCAGCTCTTCCCCAGTCATATCTTGAGTGCATTCCAACTTGAGAAGCTCATCTTCTGGCACTGGATCAGACAATGTTCCACTGCTATTCATAAGGTTTTTACTATCTTATTTTTTCAGAAGTACACCGTCAGGTCCTTCTTCCTAGTCTGTCTTAATCTGAAAGCTCCACTGAAACCTGTCCACCTTAAGTGACCCTGCTAGTATCTGAAATACTAGTGTCATAGCTTCCAACTTCATGGCAGCATGTAAACCACCACGGTATGACAAACTGACAGAGGAGTGATGGATATAAATAATTCAAGGATTAAATATTTACCTTAAAAATGACAACATAAAATCCAGGTGTATTAGGATGGCTTAAACTTTATTATTACAACACTCATACTTTGGTACCTTGGGGACAATTTACTGACTGCCTTAGCTTTCAACAGAACCATATACATAATTAAGGAGACTAGAACAGGGACCACTATCTCCTAAGATACAGTTCATCTAATTCTTAAAATGGGTTTAGCAAACCTGTACAGATAATAATGCTGTGTTACAACCGGAATTTTTGGTCACTGATATTATAAACAGACACTGAGGAAACTAGTAAATAAAATTTTTATAGCCAATACAAAAAATATAATAATTATTATAAAATTATTCTTCTCTCCCTATTCTTTTTTTTTAGAAGAGATTGGGTATCAACTTTTAGAATAAGGCTCCTATTGAATAGAAAGTACCTTAAATGTTAGTATTTTCTCAAAAGATAAGGGAAAATTTCACCTATAGCCTTTTTAAGTTCTGCTAAGAGTCTGTGGTGAAGTCTATTTGGAAAGTTCATGTTTAAACTGCAAGGACTTACAAATTGTGTCACTTTATCTCAACCTTAGATTTATGGACATTTTGAACCAGAATACCTTCTACATTTTTAAAGAGAAAAGTCTCACATAACTATTTTTATTATTCTTGGATTAAATTTAATAGTTTCTATGATATGTTTTTCTTCATCTAATTTTTGTAAAGTAACAATTTGCTCATGTTCTACAAATATACAAATTCTTCAAATTGATTAAGAAAGCCAGTCGCTACGGTAAAACTCACCAGGATCTATCAGATGATTAATTAAACTCTGGGGGATTTTGGGAGTTGATTTGTCAAGTGCAAAGTAAATCACAATTTTGAAAGAATGCCTGAGATGAATGGCAATTTCCCTCAATTTGGGGCTGCAGTACCTTGCCTGACAAGATAATACATCAGCTCTCTTCATTATAAACCGTTTCCCGCAAAAGAACTTTAGAAAGCAGGCACGATTCCAAGTTAGGTGCATGAAACCCCAAAAGGCCCTAATTTAGGTAAACAGTAGAGATCTGTGAAATATAAATGGTATTTAGAGGCTTGGATGCTAAGGGATTTTAACCAGAAGTGGAAGTACACTCTGACCAACTTGTTGGGAACAGCTCTGCTTCATGTGCATGGAAAGGAAGCAAGCTTGAACTTCGTTAGGCAGTAAGCCACCTAGTCAGAAGAAAATGGTCTGAGGAACTACATAAAAGTCACAGAAGCATTTATGCTTTCATAAACCTCTGTGATCTATTTTCTTCACATAAAAATAGAATAAAGACCCTAGTATATAAGTTATTTAAGGGTGAGAATGGTACCTTATTCACCTTTGATTACCAGATCCTAGCACAATGATGTTTGTTGAACAGAATGAAACCATTTAAAATGCTCACTTCTTAGTGAGGGGGAAAAAAAAAAAAAACTAAACTAAAAAGTATCAGTAAAATCTCTTATGAATAGAAAAGGCAAAATCAGGATTTTCCAAAGAATTTTTAGTTGCTAATGCAGGCTTCTTCTGTAGAGCTGAAGGGAACAAATAATGGAAAGAACAGGCAGGAGGAATGCTAGCATGGTGCAAAGGAGAACATTGAGGGTGGCCTTGGGGACCCCTGATCCATTCATTTTATAGGTGAGGAAACAATGACCCAAGAAGCTTAAGAGACTTATTTAAGGTATCACAAGACTAGGGCTAGATTCCTCATATTTTGCTGTTTACCATATCTTGCTTGTTGTCAGTGATGACAAATTAAAAATTGTTTGAATTCTTTTCAAATTACATTAAACTGGCATTACTTGAGTTTTCCATATCAAAAGAAATCATCCACTAGAGTTCCCATATCCATCAGAGTAATTTCATTTCCCTCATTTCACATTGTGCTAGATGGTACTTCTTTGCTTATATACCAAATATCAAATTAAAATTGGGTAATCAAAATTTAAGGAAGCCTGGTGGTGTACTGGTTAAGCACTCAGCTGTTAACCAAAAGGTTGGTGGTTCAAACCTATCTGTCGTTCTGTGGGAGAAAAATGTGGTACTCTGCTCCCATAAAGATTATAGTCTTGGAAACTCCGTGGGGCTTTTCTACTCTGCCCTGTAGAGTTGCCATGAGTCAGAATCCCAGAATCGACTCAACAGCAATTTTTTTTTTTTTTTAAATTACAATTTTGGTCATTTGATCATATTCTTGTTACCTCTCCAGAGACTTTTGCTTGAACTTTCTAATGTACTGACTCATGACATATAACCAGTGATGTCTCTGGTCGAATGAGAAAAGTACATTTGCAACAACTCTATATTAGGCTGTGAGAGGAAGACTGGGTCAGAACAAAAAGTCACTTGGAAGTAGTAACCTTGCTGACATTTTTTTATTCTAAGAGGCTCTAAGTAGGGTTGGGCTTTTAACTTAACAAATTAAAAAACACTTTTGTGTTTTCCCAAATGGGATCAAAACTAGAATAATACTTAGTTCATGATGGGTTAATCCCTGATACACGGAACTAGAAGGCACCACGAAAAGTCTGTTCTTGGGTATTTTTGGCCTATTTGGAAACGAGGCAAGCAATGTTATTTCTCTGAAATAAAGAATCTGAAATAACTCATGAGAGAGCTACTGACATCCAAATCTTCATGCTTTTCTACAGATGGGAATCTCATTATGGAAATCCTTCAGTGACAAAAATCTTATTTCCTAAATTCTATTTTACCAGATGGAACTTCAATAAGGTTATACTCCATCATCATATTGTCAATGGATTTTTCCAAATAAAATATCACTGTCTTCCTCCTACACCTACTCCTGTGCTCTCTACTGCAATTAATGGCATCTCAATTTTTTTTTTCAGTGCTCTGCAGCTCAGGTTAGACAGCTCAGAGTCATCCGACACTCTCTGGCCTCTTTGTCATGCTTCTGTTATGCTCCCACTCCCTTTCTGCCTTCTCTTCTGCATGTCTGTTGAATTTGGTTCTCTCCTTTTGACTACCATTATCCCACCTCTAGGTTCACAGATTTATTATGGGTTGTGTAGATTGTAATAGCCTAACTGGTTTCCTTGCTCTAGAACCAGTAATTCCGAGGCCCATGACATCACCCTTTTAAACACACAACGAAGTCAAAGACCTTCAGACATTCAAATCCCACTACCTAGCCTCAATCTATCTTTCTACTCTAATAACACTTCTCCTAGGAGTCCCATCCATGTTGCATCCATTTAGTTTTACACAGAATGACCTGAGTAAACTTTCTATTCTCATACCCCAGCATCTTTGGTAAACTGTTCACATTTTTTTTGGGGGGGAGGAGGAAGTCTTCCTTTGGCCACCTACTTTTCTCTCTTCTTCTCCCCAGTCAAAACTCTTATCTATGTTTGAAGTCTTAGTTCTCAAATACGATTTCTAATTAAAATAAACAGGGTCTTAGATTATGGATCGGAGACAGGAAAAGTACAAACCCTGCAACATTTTGTTATGCCACAAAAGGAAGGACTAATGAGGTCCTCTCAAAAAGTCACATAAGCTGACTTAAATGGGATGCTTCCGGCCAAATAAATTTGGGTGTCAAAAAGAACAATGACAGCAATGGATTGTAACACTGGACATATAACATGTTGTTCAAACTAGGACCCATCTGAAAGTAAAACAAGGCACTATTAATAATCATACTGGGATAAGTAGTAATAGGACTGGTCAGTATTTCGTTCTGTTGTACACAGTGCTGCTATGAGTAGAAGCCAACTTGATGGCACCTAACAAGTAGTAGTAAAAATCAGGACAGTCCAAAGAAATCTTATCATATGGTCACCTTAATGAAAACACTTTAAGTTGCCTTTTGCTCCAACAACTCTACCAATCTCATTCTTCTAAAAGCCACCAACTCTCTCTATATTACTAAATCTGATAACAGTTTTCAGTACTCCTTTTACTTGATAGATCAGCAGCATCTGACTCTCCCTCCCTAGCATATCAGAAACTTTTGACAAGTTAATTCCCATTTTCTCCTCGACATAATTTCTTTATTGGCTTATAGGGCCCACACCCTTGCTTGTTCCTTCTTAGTCTCCTGAGTCTTCTCTATAGCCTAAGTATAGACCAGTTCCTCCTGTTCTCTCCAGCTTACGAGTGGAGAACAGGACTCTGTCCTTGATTCTATTCTCTTCACTATGATCATCTAATACTTACTACCTTAGTGATTTCATCCAGTCTCATCATTTTAATAACATGTACACGTCAACAACTTCCAAATCTCTATCTTTAGCTCAAACTGCGCTTTTGAACCCTAGATTTACATATTGGCCTACTTGACATCATCACTTCTAATGCTATTCTGCTCTCCATAACATACTGTCATGGACTGAATTATGTCCCCCCAAAAATGTGTGTATTAACTTGGTTAGGCCATGATTCCCAGTATTCTGTGGTTGTCCTCCATTTTGTGACTGTAATTTTATGTTAAAGAGGATTAGGGTAGGATTGTAACACCCTTACCAGGTCACATTCCTGATCTAAATATAAAAGGAACTTCCCTGGGATGTGGCCTGCATCGCCTTTTATCTCTCAAGAGATAAAAGCAAAGGGAAGCAAGCAGAGACTTGGGGACCTCATACTACCAGGAAAGCAGCACCAGGAACAGAGTATGTCCTTTGGACCTGAGGTTCCTGCTCTGAGATGCTCCCCGGCCAAGGGAAAACTGATGACAAGGACCTCGTCCAGAGCCAACAGAGAGAGAAAGCCTTCCCCTGGAGCTGGCACCCTGAATTCAGACTTCTAGTCTACTGGACTGTGAGAGAATGAAATTACTCTTTGTTAAAACCATTCACTTATGGTATTTCTGTTATAGCAGCACTAGATGACTAAGACACATACCATTAACAACTTATTATGTTTGTTGTCTCCCCCACCTCAATAAATTACAAAAATCAAGAATCTTTATATACACATACACACATATATTTTCAAATGTATCATTAGTGCCTAGTACTATTCTCAGTACTTGGCGTTTGGTGAACCTACAATAAATACGTGTTGAACGAATGTATACTTAATTTATTCCTAGTTGTTAGGTGTTATAAATTGTTACAGTAAATATCTCAGTTATCTCAGCACTGGGTGTAGCTTAAACCAGACCTGCCAGTAACCACTGCTCCTGTCCATAAACTACAGCAGATGTTACATTTAATAACTATGTCCTTTGCTCAAGACTTGTTTTTAATAAAGATAAAAAAAAAAACTGCAACCACAAAAAAACCATAACACCTGTTGTCCTGTTGAAATCTAAATCACTACTATACCTAATGTAGAACTTCATGTAAAAAAATGAAATAATCTAAAAATTTCTATTTCTCGATTCTACAGATACTTCCTTCACAATTTTTTCAAAGCAAAATTAAAACAATATAAATCTGAGTCTCTCATTCTACAACTTAGGGTTGCCATGAGTCACAATCAACTTGACAGCCATGGGTCTGGTCTAGGCCTATCCTACAACTTGTTAAGTTCTACTCACCTTTTAAGACTCAGTTTCCTGCTACAGAAAGTCTTCCTTGAATCTGCAATAACTACTAAGTGTCCCTCCTCCAATATGTCTACCAGTGTCTTCTACACTATGTTTATTTGTTCAATATGGGCAGGGAACATATTCATTTCTGTATTTCTATAAAGTAGCTGAGTATGTGACTCACAAAATACAGACCTAATGTATTTTGTGTTGAACCAAAATAAAGCTCTTTGATCATGTGGATAGTTCTGTGATGACATTATAAAAGCCTGTGAATTTTTCTGGCAAAATACAGGATTAAATAATACCCCAAAACCAAAAACCAAACCCAGTGCTGTCGAGTCAATCCTGACTCAGCGACCCTGTAAGATCAGGTAAAAAAACAACAGAAAAAACTTAATGCTACCATACTAGCAAAAACATTAAAAACTATTTCAGCTTCTGGTCGAAAGTTCACAATACAACCTGGACACCGCTGTTCAGGTTCTGTCAATGAATAGTTTTGATATAACTTTTCAAAATGGTGTTGAAGGTAATAAAATTTCAGGAAATGTGGCACCAATTAGATTCATTCGTCCTCCCTTTTATAATTATATCCTTTTTAAATCTTAAAAGTCTTCAACCTACTGCTGTGTTACACTGCTTGACTTAAAAAACTCACTGATACTTGAAACTCAGATTTTTTTTTTAGAGAAATCTTTTAATTTTTTTAGGTTTTCATGTTTCAAAAGCCAAACATTATAAAAATGTGTACACTCCTCCCACCTATCCTTGTCCCCCCATTCACCTCCTCTCAACCCATCCATCAGAGAATCACTTTAGTTTCCTGTGTCTCCTTCCAGATTTTGCAATGCATGCAATTATACTCTTCTGAACTTGTTTTCTTTCACTTAACAGTCAGGTCTTTCCATTTCAATATAATGTTCTCATCCTCTTGTCCCTTCTCCTTTTTCTACATTAACTTCTCATTTTGCTCTAATTGTAGATTCCCATGCAGCTGTTTTAAGAAGTAATACAGAGAGATCCCGTGTATTACCTACAGTTTCCCCAGAGGTGACATATTACAAAATTTCTTTCATCAGTATTTTGTGATTTCCAGCATACAGATGCTGTACATGTTTTGTTAAGTTTATACATAAGTATTTAATTTGCTCTGGAGTGTTCGTAAATGGTGGTGTTTCTTGTTTTAAATTCTGGTTTCCCCATGTTCATTGTTACAATATAGAAATGTGACTTTTTTGTGTGTCAATCTTATATCCTGTGATTTTCTGAACTTGCTTATTAGTTCATCTTGCTTTTTTGGTAGATTCCTTGGGATTTTCTACACAGACAATATATCATCTGCAAATAGGAAGAGTTTTATTTTTTCCTTTCTTTTATTTCTTTTTCTTACCTTATTGCCAGAACTTATAACATGTTAAATGAAAGTGGTGAGTGTGGACACCCTTGCCGTGTTCTTGATCAAACATTCAGTCTTTTACTGTTAAGTATGATGTTAACTGTAGGTTTTTTTTTTTCTTTCTTCTTTTTTTCTGCTTTAGGTGAAAGTTTACAGACCAAATTAGTTTCTCATGAAACAATTAATACACAAATTGTTTTGTGACATTGGTTGCCAACACTTTCCCCTTCTCCACTCTGGGTTCCCCATTTCCATTTGCCTAATTTTCCTGTCCCTTCCTGCCTTATGGTCTTTGCTTTTGGGCTGGTGTGCCCACTTAGTCTCGTATACATGACTGAACTAAAAAGCATGTTCCCCACATGTGTTATTGTTTGTTTTAGAGGCCTGTCTAATCTTTGGCTAAAGAATAAACTTCAGGAGTGACTTCAGTACTGAATTAAAAGCGTGTCTGGGGGCCATACTCTTGGGATTTCTTCAGTCTCTGCCTAACCAGTAAGAATGGCTTTTTTTTGAATTTGAATTTTGTTCTACATTTTTCTTACGCAGGGTCCTCTATTGTGATCCTTGTCAGAACAGCCAGTGGTGGTAGCTAGACACCATCTAGCTGTTCTCAGTCTGGTGGAGGCTGTGGTAGTTGTGTCCATTAATCATTCAGCCTAATCTTTCCTTTGTGTCTCCGGTTTTCTTCATTCTCCTTTGTTCCAGACAGGGTGGGACTAGTAGATGTATATTAGTTGGCAGTTCACAGGCTTAAGACCCCAGGTGATACTCACCACAGTTGGATGTAGAACACTTTATTTATAAACCATGTTATGCCAATTGAACTAGATGTCCCCTGAGACCATGGTCTCTAGCCCTCAGCCCAGTAACTCGGGCCCGCAGGGAGTCTGGATGTATCTATGAAGCTTCTATGACTCTACCTTGGTCAAGTTGTGATGACTTCTCCAGTACTGTGTACACTCTTACGCTTCACCAAAGTTACCACTCATCTATTGTCTACTTAGTGTTTTTCACCCTCCTTCCCTCCCCTCCCTTGTAACTACCAAATATTGCTTCTTTCTGTGTGTAAACTTTTTCATGAACTTTTACAATTGTGGTCTTATACAGTATTTGTCCTTTTGTGATAAACTTATGTCACTTAGCATAATGCCCTCCAAATTCATCCACATTGCGAGATGTTTTCCAGATTCGTTGTTGTTCTTTATCGTTGCATAGTATTCCATTGTGTCTATATGCCATAGTTTGTTTATCCATTCACCTACTGATGGGCACTTAGGTTGTTTCCATTTTTTGCTGTTGTTAATACTGCTGCAATGCACATGTGTGTGCATGTGTCTATTCAAGTGACAGTTCTTATTTCTTTAGTATATATCCTTAGGAGTGGAATTGCTGGATCATATGGAATTTCTATTTCTAGCTTTTTAAGGAAGTGCCACATCATTTTCCAAAGTGGCTATACCATTTTACATTCCTACCAACAGTGCCTAATTATCAGCAAATCCTATTTTTTCCCAGGAGGCAGTATTATTTTGTTATTATTTAAATTTTCAATTAACAGTTATCATTAAAATTACAAAAATAAATTAATACAAAAGTACAATAATTACTTTATCTGCTGTTGCTAGTTGCTGTTCAGTTGACCCTAATTCCTGGCTACCCTGCTCTGTAGGGTTTTTAAGGCTATGACCTTTCAGAAGCAGATTGCCAGGCCTGTCTTCCTAGGCACCTCTGGTAGGTTCAAGCCGCCAATCTCTTGTCTAGAAGTGGAGTGTTTAACTATTTAGGCCACCCAAAGCAGCATAATTTCTTCATAATACCTAATTATTACTGACAAAATTGTGCACCCATTACTTAAAGTGAAAGGTTAAGTTGATAGAGTAGAAAAGCATGGGCTATGGAATCAGACGATTTGATACGACTCCTAGCTTTGCCACCCTCTAATACCGTGACTTTGGGCCAAGCAATTAATTTAAAATCTTCAGTTTCTGCATCAGCAAAATGAGGCTAATAGGAAACTTGAAGAGCTATAATGAAGATAAGAAATAATATAGGAAACCTAGCGGTGCAGTGGTTAAGCTATGTTGCTAACCAAATGGTTGGCAGTTTGAATCCACCAGCCGCTCCTTGGAAACCCTACAGGGGCAGTTCTACTCTGCCCTATAGGGCTGCTGTGAGTTGGAATGGACACGACGGCCATGGGTTTGGTTTTTGTTTTTGTTTAGTAAGGAGCCTGGTATAGAGTGTTGTTGTTGTTCGGAGCTGTTGAGTCGATTCCGACTCATAGCAACCCCACGTACTACAGAACGAAACACTGCCTGATCCTGTGCCATACTCACAATGCTGGTTATGCTTACGCCCATTGTTACAGCCACTGTTGTCAATCCATCTTGTTGAGGGTCTTTCTCTTTTTCACTGACCCTCTACTTCACCAAGGGTGACGTCCTTCTCCAGGGAATGGTCCTTCCTGATAACATGTCCAAAGTATGTAGACGTAGTCTCACTATTCTTGCTTTTAAGGAGCGTTGTGGTTGTACTTCTTTCAAGACAGATTTGTTTGTTCTTATGGCAGTCCATGGTATATTCAATAGTCTTCACCAACACCACAGAGACGTCAATTCTTTTTTGGTCTTCGGTATAGAGTAGGGGCTCAATAATTAATAATTAAAATTATTATTATAATGTTATTTATAAGCACTGGTCTTATATCTGAAGTTGAACCTCCTAATGCTATAAATAATATATATGCCTGAGGTGCAAAGTTGCATAAAACAGTATCCTTTCTATCTAATCTGGATACAATTAAAGAAAATCAACAAAATCACATCAACTTGGTAAATCAATAACATGTATATTTGTGATTACACTATCATCTTTTTCATAAAAGCTCCAAATGAAGCTTTCCTGATTACTTGCTGGAAGCAATCTCTTGCTCCTTTGAAATATTCAAATCACCTAACACAGTATACCCCGTTTTTAAAATTGTGCATAGCAGCTCCCCTTTATGACACTACAAGGTTTTCCTGAATAAGAACACTGAAACACATGGTACATCTTCCACAGAAACAGGCTTAATATATGTCCGCTTAATGAATGAAAAAACAAAGTCCATAAGGAAGATCTGTAAGACATTGCTTTCTACGTAGTTGTTTTCTCTCTAGTCTCTTTTCCCTCCAATGGATCATCAACACTGCTTTCAGATTTATCTTTCTGGAAAACACATATGATTACTCAAAAACCTCTGATGTGTCTGTATTTTCTAAGAGGCTTTAAAACATAACCTCATCTATCATTTTAGTCAGGATCTTCAACCACTTACCCTTTCACTCACTCCATATTCTAGTCACAACATTAATTCACAAATTAAAGACATGCCAAGTGTCTACTTTAGGACACTGCATTAGACAGCAACGGGGGTTTTTATTAAGAACCAGACATAGAAAGATAACATACCATCCTCAAAGAAAGGGAGACACGTAAAGAGATAATTACAGCTTAAATACATAACAGAAATACAGCATATCGCAGCAACACTCTGTAAGAAGCCCTTCCAATTCAATCCGTGCATTTTTAGACCTTCAGGCTTTGTTCTTGGTGTGCTCTTCTTACCCAGTATGCCCTTTCCCTAGCAGAATCATATTTATTCTTCAAGTTGTCAACTCAGGGTCCCCCACTCCATAAAGCCTTCTACAAATCCCTTACATAATTACATTAACTGATCTCCTCCTAGGTTCCCCAAAACTCTCTTGATTAGAACACTGTTGTGGTTATGTGCTGTCAATTTTGGCTCCTAGTGACCTCACATGACAGAGTACAACTGCCCCATAGGGTTCTCTAGGCTGTAATCTTTACGGGTGAGCACTTGGCTTCTAAACAAAAGGCCAGTGATTTGAATCCACCAGCAGCTTCAAAGGAGAAAGATGTGGCAGTCTGCTTCTGTAAAGATTAAAAAATAGCCGTAGAAACCCTATGGGGCAGTTCTACTCTGTCCTATAGGGTCATTATGAATCAGAATCGATTTGATGGCAAGAGGTAACCTTCACAGGAGCACATCCCACAAAGAAATTAGCAGCACTTAACCACCGCGCAACACCAGGGCTCATATCAGGGAGAGAATTATGTTTATTTCCTTCAGAACAGTATGTTCCTCTATAGCATAAATAGAATTCTCTTCATCTAAGTTTATAAAAAAAGTTTATAGTAGGTCCTAAATTAAATTTATTTAACTACTCAATGATATAATATACAATTTATAATTGCAATTCTGGAAATTCCTAATCTTTATTTTATAGTCACAAATTTTATAGATTTTAAAATATATATGATCATTAAAACTGGGTTTTTGTTTTTTAAACATAAAAATTGATTATGATGAACAGAAGAATGATTGTTAATGATTAACTATAATCGAAACCCATATGCTCTATTTTAATATACTAAATTTCAACAGAAATCAGAAATTTAAAAAGTGAGGATTTCTCATGCTACCCCACCCATATATAAAATTAATATATCCTGCAAGTGGTTTGGTTACTCTTTGCAGAGGAAAAAGGAAGAATAAAGTTAGTTATACATTTTTACTGTAAATTGCTAAGGAAACATTGTTGACTAGATCAACCATTCCTATTGAAATTATTTTAATTTCTCAGAATACTACATAGCTTGCATAATTTAATGGCAGGTAGAGAATAAGGACATGAAATTCTTCATATTCAAGGAAAAAATACAACATAATTGAATTCCTCTTATCACAAAATATTAATTCTTTGAAAAGCCAAAACACTAACATTAGTTATTCTAATTCAGAAAAAGGAATAAAAAGAATATATAGTTTCCATTACAATGGAAAACTCACAATGTAAAATATGTGTTCAAGATAATGAGTATAAATGTTTGGAAATAATCTGTCCATTTACCCCAAAATTGAGGCGACATACCAGTTGAAAAAAAAAGTACCATTTTGCAAGACCCATTATTGTTCTTATCGCTGCTTTTCTCAAGGGCCCTTTGTTGTCACTACGTGTTGTAATATTTGCTTCTTCTCAAGCACCACATTATTTCATACTGGAATTATGACAGTAGTATTGCTTGTCCAAAAATTTTGAATTAGTAGTTGAAAAGGCTTCGGGTATTTTCATAGTTAGTAGGAAATGTCCTGCCAAGGTTGTAAGTTCAAATTTCCAGAATTACAAAACTTAAAAAAAATCAAAACAAAAAAGAAAAAACATTTTCTAAAGCTCATGTGATACTGCTTTCTTTCTTCCTATTACTAAGTCCTGTTTACATACTCAGTAGCCTTTGAACTAGGCTTATGCAGATTTAAGCAGTTCCTGAATCAGTTCTTCATTCAAAAATTAGGTGAGTGTTATAACTCTGTAAACGGTAACAGCTTTTTCACTTTTGCTAATAAGCTCCTCCAACTTCTTTGTTTTCAAATAGGAGCAAGCAGGTTCAAAAAGAGGGGATGGATATCACTTTTATTTGCTATAACTACTCCTATTTAAAAAATGGGACTATTTTCATAGACTTGATGATATTCTTCTATCAATATGACCTATAATGAAAATCATGCCCCTTGCATGTTAAAAATTCAACACATTTTCAGGACTATAACCTATTCAAAACATTGAATTAAAGCTGTAGAAACCACATGCCAGGAAAAAAAAAAGTGGAATTCCAATGTGATGATCTGTTTCTAAATACTGTTGCATGAGTGTGAGGAAACCAGTATATACTGATCTTTTAAAAGACCACTATGACTTCCTGTTTATCATTTCAAAAGCCACAAGTTGGGTACAAAAGGCTATTAAGCCAGGGTATCCTCATCTGTCTTTGGGTGCAAAAAAAGGTCTGCCTTTTAAAAGATTAAATTAAAAGTAAGTTAATATGGCCTTAGAGAATTAGCTAAGGTGACTGTAAAATGAGCTGCCTTTTTGTTTTTGTTTCTGTTTCTGATACTTAACATTACGAACAACAAGAAACAAATACAACTCTTTGGTTACTGACTCCTCAGTACCAGTACAGCAGTATTCTACTTATCTGTAGAGACCCCGGAGCAACTTCAACACTCTAAACATGCCAATATAAGTAAGGAACTTTGTATTACAAGTCACTTAGCCAGCTAGCTAGGCAGCATTTACCATGTACCAGGCACAATACTAGGTGTTAGGGGCAAAAAGTTGAGTAAAACAACCTATTTCCTTAAGAAGTTTTCTATGTAGTAGGAATGTCATGAAAACAAACTGCTATACAATATATGATAGCAGAGGCATACACAAGGTTAAAGATTTGTATACAGGTGATAGTGAATAATTCCTCTGGGATGCGAGTGGTGGTTTAAGAGAAACCTTCCTAGAGTGAGCAATTCAAAGAGATATAAGTGTTTTTAAGGAAGAGTAAGTCTTTATCCAGGTGGAAGAGATGTGCTATATGTAAAAAGCCTCATCAAAGGCAAGGAGGCGTGCGGCAAGCTGATATGTTTGGGGTTCAGGCTAGCTAGCATAAAAAGTAGAAGGTAGTAACAAGATATATGAGGAGCAGAAAGGAAGCTGCAAACCAGATCACAAAGGGCCTCGTATGCTCTGCAGGCAAGAAACCTGATCAGATATGCATTTCAGAAAGCTCATTGGTTACAGTGTAGAACATGATTTCAGGAGAGTGAGATCAGAGGCACAAAGTCCAAATAGGAAATAATAACTTGACCTAAGTAGTTGCTACATATTTAGGAGATAGGAGTACCAGAACTTGGTAAATGCAGTGTAATGGGTTTCTTTTTCCCCCCAGTGACTGCTTGGGCTATACCCCTACCCTATAATTAGTCTATTTTATGCACCTTGCAGGGATTAGTCAGTTTACCATGCAAAAGTTGTAGTTCTTCGGTGCCATCGAGTCAGTTTTGCACCACAGCGACTCTATTTCAACAGAAAGAAACACCGCCCGGTTCTATGCCATCCTCACAATCATTGCTATGCTTGAGCCCATTGTTACAGTTACTATGCCATCCATCTTGTTGAGGGTCTTCCTGTTTTTGCTGACACTCTAATTTACCACCCATGATGTCCTTTCTCCAGGGACTGGTCTCTCCAGATAACACGTCCAAAACACGTGAGATGAAGTCTCACCATCCTTGCTCCTAAGCAGCATTCTGGTTGTGCTTCTTCCAAGACAGATCTTTTGGCAGTCCAACACCATAATTTACAGGCGTCAATTTCTCTTCTGTCTTCCTTATTCACTATCCAGCTTTTGCGTGCATATGAGGTGACTGAAGATACCATGGTTTGGGTCAGGTACACCTTAGTCCTCAAAGTAGCATCTTTGCTTTTTCACACTTTAAAGAGGTCTTTTGCAGCAGATTTGCAATGCATCCTTTGATTTCTTGACTGCTGATTCCATGGGTGCTGACTGTGGATCCAAGCAAAATGAAATCCTTGAAAACTTCAATCTTTTCTCCGTTTATCACGATGTTGCTTACTGGTCCAGTTGTGAGGATTTTTGTGTTTATGCTGAGGTATAATTCATACTGAAGGCTGTAGTCTTTGACCATCGGTAAGTGCTTCAAGTTTTGCTTGCTTTCAGCAAACATGGTTGTGTCATCTGCATATCAAAGGTTGTTAATGAGTCTTCCTCCAATCCAAATGCCATGCTCTTCTTCACACAGCCCAGCTTCTCACATTATTTGCTCAGCATACAGGCTGATTAAGTATGGTGAAAGGATACAACCCTGGGGCACACCTTTCCCGATTTTAAACCCCGCAGTATCCCCTTGTTCTGTTTAAACAACTGCTCCTTGGTCTATGCACAGGTTCCACGTAAGCACAATTAAGTCTTATGGAATTCCCATTTTTTGCAACGTTATCCATAATTTGTTATGATCCACACAGTCAAATGTCTTTGCACAGTCAATAAAACAAAGGTAAGGATCCTTCTGGAATTCTCTGCTTTCAGCAAAGGTCCATCTGAAATCAGCAATGATATCCCTCATTCCACATCCTCGTCTGAATCCAGCTTGAATTTCTGGTGATTCCATATTAATGTACTGCTGCAGCTGTTTTTGAATTATCTTCAGCAAAATTTTCCTTGTGTGTGATATTAATGATACTGTTTGATAATTTCCGCATTGTGTTGGATAACCTTTCTTTGGAATGGGCACAAACATGGATCTCTTCCAGTTGGCTGGCCAGGCAGCTGTCTTCCAAATTTCTTGGCAGAGACCAGCGTGCACTTCCAGTATTGCATCTGTTTGTGGAAACTTGTCAATTGGTATTCTGTCAATTCCTAGAGCCTTTTTTTTTTTTTTTTTTACCAATGCCTTTAGTGCAGCTTCACCTTCTCTTTCAGTACCATCAGTTCTTGATCATATGCTACCACCTGAAATGGTTGAATGTTGACTGCCTTAGGCTGGGTTCTCTAGAGAAGCAAAACCAGTAAAGCGTACAAATATTTATATAGAGAGATTCATACCAAAGAAACAGCTCACACGATTGTAGAGGCTGGAACGTTCCAAGTCTGTGGATCAGGATAGAGGTTTCTCCTGATTCAAGTGGCTGCAGGGGCTGACAAACCCAAGATCGGTAGGTTGGAGAGCAGGGCTCTTGTTGACATACTGTGAAGTTTGCTGAATTCCAAGATTGGCAGGCAAGACCATAAGGTTTCTCCTGATTTACAAAGCTGCAGGGGCTAGTGAACCCAAGATCTGCAGGTAAGCTGCTAGCTGACGTCCCAAGGACCGGAGGCCAGATGAACAAGAGGCAGCTCCAGGATCCAGGTGAGCATGAAGGAAGCAGGCAGCGGTGGGCAGAGAGATGGAGGCTGAGGGAGCAATGAGTTGCCACAAGCCCCACCCCTAGTGGTACCATTTAGCAAGTTCCATCACGGGGGTGACCACATGCCAAATTTCAACAGGAAAGTAACCACAACATTATATGACTGCCAAAACACTGAGAATCATAGCCCAGCCAACTTGACACATAATCTTAACAGTCACAGTTCACCAATTCTTTTTGGTACAGTGACTCTGTGTATTCCTTCCATCTACTTTTGATGCTTCCTGCATCATACAATATTTTGCCTACAGTATCCTTCAATATTGCAACACGAGGCTTGAATTTTTTCTTCAGTTCTTTCAACTTGAGAAATGCTGAGTGTGTTCTTTCCTTTTGGTTTCTGAACTCCAGGTCTTTGCACATTTCATTATAATACTTTGTCTTCTCAAGCCACCCTTTGAAATCTTCTGTTCAGCTCATTAACTTCATCCTATCTTCCAATCTTCCATTTGCTTCAGCTACTCTATGCTAAAAATCAAGTTTCAAAGTCGCTTCTGACATCCACTTTGGTCTTTCTTTCTTTCCTGTCTTTTTAATGACTATGTTGTAGATCCTAGCCTCTATGCCTGTGGTTATAACTCCATTTGGAAATGGGTTGTCTTTGTTATGTTAATGAGGCTGGATTAGTGTAGGGTGCATCTTGAGTCCATCTCCTTTGAGATATAAAAGAAATTAAACAAGCATGCCAGCAGAGAAGAGACAGGGAAAGAGATGTCAAGCCACATGAAGATCGCCCAAGAGCAGAAGTTTAAAGACACAAGGACTTTCCCCCAGAGTCAACAGAGAGAGAAGGTCTTTTGCTAGAACCAATACCCTGCATTTGGACTTCTGGCTCCTAAACTGTGAGAAAATTAATTTCTGTTCATTAAAGCCACCCACTTGTGATATTTCTGTTATAAGAGCACTAAATGACTAAGACATAACTTGGTACTGGGAGTGGAGTACTGCTCTAACAAACGCCTACAATGTGGAAGTGGTTTTGGAATTGGGTAATGGGTGAGGCTGCAAGAGTTTTAAGGTACCTAACAGTAAAAGCAGAAACCCTAGTGGTGTAGTGGTTAAGTGCTATGGCTGGTAACCAAGAGGTCGGCAGTTCAAGCCTGCCAGGCGCTCCTTGGAAACTATGTGGCAATTCTACCCTGTCCTATAGGGTCACTATGAATTTAATCGACTCAACGGCAGTGGGTGATAGTAAAAGCCTAAATTGCCTTAAAAAGACTGTTGGTAGAATTACAGACATCAAAGGCAATTCTGGTAAGGGCTCAGGAGGAAGTGAGAAGAGTTACAGAGAAAGTCTTTATCATCTTAGAAAATACATACGACACCAGGAATAGAATGTTGCTACAAATGTGGGCATTAAATGTCCTTCTGGTGAGGCATTAAAAGAAAATGATGAAAACGTGATTGGTCAATGGAGGAAGGGCAATGCTTTTTATGCAGTGGCAAAGAATTTGTCTGAATTATGTTCAGATGTTTGGTGGAAGGTAGAATCTGTAAGTAATGAACTTGGGTATCTGGCTGATGAGATTTCTAACCAAGATCTCAAACAGGCTGTATGGTTTCTCCTTGCTGCTTACAGTAAAATGCGAGAGGAAAGATGTGGACTTAAATATGAACAGTGCAAAATGAAAGCAAAACTTAAAGATTTGGAAAATTTTGCTGTACAAGCTAAGGACATGTCCTAGAATGCTCACCAAGGGCATGATTACATTATTTTTTGTTAAAGAAATTAAGCCTGTGACTAACTACCACAGCAGAAAACCCATCAGCTTAGGCTGAAGGGGACAGGGATAGAACAAAAGGAAAGAATGCTGTCTGCCTCTTGGAATTCTACAGGCAGAAAACAGGCCAAAGGAGTTATATCTGTTGTCCTCCAAGAAAAGGAAAGGACCATAACTAGAGCAGCTTGGAGATTAGCAGAATCACTGGAAGAAGCATGGGAAGTAGAGTCCTCTCAGTTTCAAAGGGTGGGGCTACAGTCTCCTGGATCTCAAAGGGTGGGGCCACATTCTCCTAGGTTTCTAAGAGTTGGATGTTTGCCAACTCTATTCTGGAATGTGGGGCTCACATTAAGATGTGCTGGGGGATGGTGAATCTAGAAATATTTCAGGTAGTTCTTTCCTTGCTGAATAGTGATTAACACCATTAGCTTTATGGTAAGTTATGGAGCCCTGGTGGCACAATGGTTGAGCACTCAGTTCCCAGCCATACAGTCGGTGGTTCAAATTCACCTAGCAGTGCACAGAGAAAGATGTGGCAATCTGCTTCCATAAAAATTACAGTCTCACCCATAGGAAACCCTATGGGGCAGTTCTACTCTGCTATAGGGTTGCCATGAGTTGGAATCGACTCAGCAATAATGCATTTTTTTTTTTTAATGGGGTCCACCACTAAACAACTGTTTGACCTTGGGGAAGTTACTTAACTGCTCTAAGCCTCAGTTTCATACTTCATAAGATAGGAATAATAATAATAACTACTTCATGAAATAGTGCATATAAAACACAGTATAGTACCTGGCATGTAATAAATGCTCAATCCGAAAAACCAAACCAAACTTGTTGCTGTCATGTTGACTCTGCTTCATAATGACCCTACAGTACAGAGCAGAACTGCCCCACAGGATTTCTAAAATGTGCCTGGTGGATTCGAACTGCTGACCTTTTGGTTGCCAGCCAAGCTCTTTAACCACTATGCCACAGGGCTTCAAATGCTCAAGAAAAGCTAGTTATTATCTTTATTATTGAGGACGGGTTTCCTGCCCATTTTGTGTGATTTCAGTACATGCCTTAATTTTATCATTTCCTTTCCAGCTAAATAATTTAGGGATTAAAAATGTTGGTAAGTTACTTTAACTTATAAAGACAAAGGAACCATTTCAGAAGCCAGTATTTATGAAGGCTATCAAAGTTTTTTTTTAATCTAAGTTGGAAGTATGAATACTATTAGAAAAAAGGGCAAGGACTTGGGATTCATATGTTACAGAGTCTGTAAAGTTAGAACCTATGATTTTATACTATCCTGAAGATTGGGCCATTTTTTTCCTTGTCCAGAAAAAACAAACTTCCATTTCTAAAAATACCTTAGGTTTTCTTCATGAAGAAGTCATCTTGCAACAAAATACCCTATTATCATTGAAAGCAAGTATAGGACAGTACGTCATGAACGAGACTATAAAAATGTAGTGGTATATGAGGTACAAAAAAAATTCTAGAAATAAGAATAAGTAGAGGTTTTCCTTCAAATTTAATTATGACTGCGAGTTTTCTCTTTTGTGACTATATCTTTGATATTCTCACATACATGATACATACTTTCTTAGAAAATTACAAATACCTTTTTAATAAAAAATGTACTGTGTATTTGCTTCTTTTAGAAAAGAAAGCCAGTTTTGTTAAAGAAGCATAAATAAGAAATGAAATTTAACACTTAAGAAAAGCAAACAATTAGTCTTTCCGGTGTTCTTTTTATTTTGGTTTTTATATTTAAATTTAATCCACTTTTTAAAAGGTATTATAAAAGAAACTGAAGTCAGAGCAGTCAACCGAGGCCACCCTATAAAACCACTGCCATGAATTCAAGGAATAAACTTGCTAAGAATTTCATGAATTCAAGGAACACACAGGCTACAAATTTTGGCTTTTTATGACATGACAATTCCACAGTGGTCTTATATAATCGCAAGGAAAAACAGAAGGAAAAAAAACCCCCAAAAACATAGTATGACACAGAAATCTTGTAAACCTATGAACTTCATCAGTGAGTTGGATTTTTTGCTTATGAGATTTAAGAAAAACAGAAACAGCTTAATATATAATCAAATCAGAAAGCTTCTCTTTCTAATTGACTAAATCAAATTCAATATTGAAAAATACAAAAAGGAAGCATTCTAAAGAGTATGCATTCTTTTGTTCTCAGGCTCTTCATACACTGCATATAGGCTTATTTTATATATTGCATCCTTTCCATGGTAAAATAAAGTAAGCAACTATATAGTAGCTCAAAGCCTCTGAATAATTTAGGACTACAAAAATGACTATTCAGAAAAAATTACAGGGAAAAATTTAGGTAGGCAATGTAATTTAGTGAGGACCTTGGTTAAGAGAAAGTGAAAGAGACAGAGATAAATCGTAACTTCCTATCTTAGTGTTAGAAATCACTGAAGATGTTATTTCTCACAGGGATTTGAGTGGGAAAATAGGTACAGGCAGTTTGTTCCTAAGTCCAAGTTCCATTCCTAAGTCTGTCTTTAAGTCAAATTTGTAAGTTTAAGTTGGTATGGTAAGGTACGGTTCGTATCTAACATTAGTTAGCCTGATACATGTCTTAGTATATAGTATACAGTGTACCCTTCTATGTATAAAAAGCATTAAAGAGATACTTCTAGATACACTAAAACATCTTTAACATAATAATACAGTAATAATAATGTTTTGATGCACATCACAAAGTAGCACCTGTTATTACAAGCTATTGTATGCACCTTGAATTTTTAATATAATAGGCTTTACAGGGGTTGGTTGGTAACCACGGGTTGTATGTAAGTCAGACATTCATAACCCAGAGAGTGCCTGTATATGAAAAAGCCTGAGTGAACTGCAAACTAAAGGAATACAAATGATAATGAAGAGACAAATACAGAGCATTTTGACCTAATGGTTGAATTAAAAAAGGGATTAAAACTTTGAGAAGATATAAATGGATTCCACGAGTTGTGCAGCCCTGTAGAAAATATAAACAAAAAACTCACAGAAAACAAATATACCTCATCCCAAAGAGTCATTTCCTAAATCTGTTTCTACTCAGATTAACTACAGTAACTTTGGCCTGTAAAACATATTCTTTACAGAAAAATTATGTCCACCCTTTTTAAAAGGAAAAAAGATAATGAAAAGATTTGATTATCCTATTAAAATATCGTTAGGGAATTCTCATACTCTTTTATCTAACTCGAAACTTGAAGTTATACCAAAATATAATAGTTAAACATACATGCAAAAATGACCCTACAATTAAGATAATTGCTAGTACCAAAAGTTGTTTTTACGTTCTGTAATAAAACAGTCTCTCAGACATTTAATGGTATGTCATTTGGTAAATGAAAGTTTCTACAAAGTAAGAGCAGCAAGAGGACCTAAAAATTATGCTAGTGAAGAGTCTGGCTGAAAGAAATAAAAATACAGATCATGTTGGTCCAACACTAATTTTATTTTAAGTTACTACAGAGCTGAATAAAATGCTGACATCACCACACAAAAATTTATTGAGTTGGCAATAAGGCAGAGCATGATGTCAGCCACCAATATTACCATCAACATTTCCAAATAGAATGAACACTTTAATTCTTCAAAGTAACAGACTACAAAGTAAAGTAACTAAAGTTACTGTAAAAATAAAAACCTGAGCCATAAGGCATTATTAAACATATATGAGTGTAGTTTGGCAGTGCTTTGACTCAAATTAGTCTAATAAAAAAAATACTTCAGCAAATTCAGTAAAAAAACATGGAAAAACGCAAACTTAAAAGCATTATAATTTTTTAAATGTGTTACATTCTTCACCAAACAGAACCATACAAGTTAAGTTTTATGCAATACTCAGGAATATTCAAATAAGCAACACCACATACACACAAAATGTAGACTGATAGGAGACACAGAAACACATACACACCAACACAAGTCCTTACCTTCATGGCACGAATTTCCTCAAGTAATCGTTGTGCCCGTCTTTGGTTTTTTAACACCGCATCTTCTGTACCTCTGCAAAAAATATAATACTTAGCCAAGGAAGACAATACTTTTAGACTCATATTGTGTAAGAAATCTGCTTCTTTTAGGAAAGAATACTAAATTTTTAAATAACAAACACTCTGCCAACCTGTACCCTTCCCCTCCCCCACAAAAGACTCCAATTTCATAAACTCAAGTGTTCGAAACTGACAAAAATAAGCACTGTTCTGCATTATATATTAAAGACTGCTACCGATACCACCGGTAGCTAGTTTGTCTTCCCTGATTCATTAATGATGAGGCCAGTAATACTTTTAATACATAAACCAATTGCACATTGTATTTAATGTAACATAAGTTTCGTAAGCTACAATTAAAACTTACATATAATTTTATTAAATGTAAACCCATTCTCAGAATTAAAAAATGAAGACCATAAATATCGGATTTTATCACTGAGGACGAATACCATCTCAAAGATTTATGAAACAGGAAATTAATCAGGAAGAAAACATCTGAAGACTTTGTTAAGTATTCATGCTTAAACAATAAGAACTATAAATAAAATACTTTTTCTTTAACACTAGTGACACGGAAAATACAAAATATTATCTTTTTCCAACAATTATATGGAATGCATTATTTTGGTAAATGCTTCCACAAAGTATGGACACTTTCAAATTAATTAGCAATTCAAGGAAAAAAGTGATATAAAATTTTTATAATTGATTCAGGGTGTTATTAGATTTGTAAAATTATATCAACATCTTAAAATAATTTCTAGTAACATAAAACACATAAATAGTCCTAAAGGACTTTCGTTTTGGAAAAAAAAGAGCGTTTCGAAAAACAGCAGAGGAATTCCTGTCCCTTAAAAGAAAATGGTCCAAACTATGTAAGGACAGGCTGACACAGCACATTTTATCCCACTCAGATCCTCTCTACACATAAAATACAGTATAAGTACGATATTTAATTATTCCTCTAGGTCCCACCCTCAAATTTAGTAAATACTGAATAACAACAACTTTTGACATTTTGTAAGTTATAGGACAATTACTTTAAATGACTAACTTTTTTGACTTCAGTTTGCCAACACTCCTGACAAGTTTTCGGATAACCAAAACTCGGATTCTCTTCACTTCTTTCCTCATCTTCACAACCTTAGAGGAATAAAGTCAGTTAGAAAAGCACTTAATTCAGGAATAAGCACACTTTCATTTTGAGTCTTAATATTCTAGACTTAGCCTACCACTTTAACCAAATTTTTGCTTAACTACATTCATAGTTTGATAAAATCAAACTTCTTCCATAAACAGTGGAGGAATAAATCAACAGTCTAAAAATGTGTCTGAGGGCTTAAGAGAAACAATTTATTATTTAAAAAAAAAAAAGTCAAGGTATTCCCAGCGATTAGTTATTTTAATGTTATACTTATAGTCTGTTGGGCTTGGAACATAATAAACTGAGTTCCCTGAGATTAGAGACTCCTATATTCACCTTTGTATCTTCATGATCTATAACAGAGCCCCATCTGTAATGGTAGGAATTTAATTTATTGAATGAGTGTTCATATTAACAAAAGTAAAAGCATGAAAGTGAACTTATATTGCTTGCATTTATTTTTTAGTAATAAATTATTTTAATCATAACTTTAGAAGAAACCCCATAAACACAAGGGTACAGCTGTGCTCACATACGCAAATCCGTGTTTTAAATCATCCCACTAGAGAACAATGCAGAACTCTAACTAAAAAAAAAAAAAATTACTGGCCAAGATACAGAAATATTTTAGTTATAAAGAACTACACGTTATAATAATACTCATTAATACAATGGCATATCACTTTGAGTTTATGTTTTGTTTATCATGGTGAGGTGACATACACCTTATGGTACCTCTTGGAATGTCTTTCTTCCCCTTCTTCACTTGATGAAGTACATAAAATTAAGTTCAGGTATATTCTTTCTTGTAAAATCTTCCCTGACCTCTTCAGTTAGAGATAATCACTCTATCCTTGAGGTCCCCAAAATACTTCGTAGGTTCTCTTACTAACACATCTATCTCATTGTAGTGCCACTAACTGCTCATGTGGCTGTTGTTTTTATAGACCGGGATCTCCTACAGGACAGTGCCTTGTAAAATTCACATAATGTTTTCTGTGCTTTGCAAGAGTGCCTGGCACACACAATCCTTCAAATTCTTCTTGCCAAAATAATAATATCAACAATATAATTTTTTCTTCAAATTCTTTGAAGCTCTTGCATTTGACTATAACATCTTTTCTTACCCTTCATTAGTGTCCTTAATCCCCTCATTTATTGAAGATTTTGGCACCCAACTTAAAATTTCTTTTGACCCTGTTTTTCCATCATTTTCAGTGACTTAAATGCCCACTTGAATAACCTATCCGATATTATATCCTTACTTCTTGACTTCCTCATTTCTAATGAACTAATCTATTCCATCTCAGATCCACTTCTATGATTATACTCAGATAAATCTTGTCATTACTCGTACCTACTTCATTTCTAAAACTGGTAAATGTTCCATGCTGTAACCACAACTTCTATCAAGTAGCTTGTTTAAATCCACCCACAACAACCTTCTTTGACTTCGTAAGGACCAACAGTCCTCTGACCCCTACACTTTGTATTACATAAGACTTTCCTTTTTAATTTTCCTTCTTTCATCTGGCTTAGGTACACAATCAACACTTGCCAATACCCTAAATTCCCCATCCCTCTGGTTGGCAAATATTTAATCCTGTATGAAAACATTTTGAATTCTTCATGACGGTACCCCAGTGGCCAGAAACTACTTGAGACATTATATTAAAATTTAATCATAATAAACCTCAAATGGGCCCTCACACATCCTAGCAATCCTATCATATTTTTCTGGTAAATTCACTCTACGATGCCTATTTTACACCTTTGCCAGTTTCCTAAAATTTCTGACCTCCCACCTCCCCTCTCATTTTTAACTTCATGGAGAAAATAAACATTAGATGGGAACCATCATCTTTCTATTATCATGAATGCAAATTTACTTAAAATTTCCAATTCTCTATTAATAAAGTTACAATACAAGAAATACCTCTTTACACTGAGGTTAATCTTTTAACTGTGCTTTCAATCCCATCCTCTTCTGCCTTCAAGAGCCCTTACTACGGATTACCCCTTTACTCTAGCATTGCCAATCTACTCCCCTTAAGTGGATTTTCCTCACTGATATTTATACGTGCTTGAGTCATATTCAGTAAAGCGTAGACAAACAGTACATTCTCACTACACAAATTTACTATAAGCACCTTCTCTTTCTCACTGCCTTTAGGGTCAAACTTTTAGAAAGAGAAGTCTAAACTCACTATCTCCATTTCCACATGCCACATAATTCCAGTCTTGATTTCCATTCCCGTTAAGTCCACTAAAAGAGCTGTCAGTAAGGACATCAATGATTTGTGAAAGTCCCTGTATCCAATAAGAATTTTTCAGACTTCATTTTACTTGAGATCTCAGCAGCATTTGACACTGCTGGCCACTTCCTCCTTCCTTAAACACTTTCCCCTTGGCTTCCATGATAAAATACTCTCCTGGTTTTCCTCCTACCTTTCTAGCCAATACATCTTGGTCTTCCTTGAAGGTTCACCCACCTCTACTGAGCCACAAAATGTATTAATACAGTTTGAGGAAAATGTAATACAGTTCAAGGGTGTCTTAGGCTGGGTTCTCTAGAGAAGCAAAACCAGTGAAGCACATATATACATATACATAACTATTCATATATGCATACACATATACATACACACAGAGATTTATCTCAAGGAAGTGGCTCACACAGCTGTGGAGGCTGGCAAGTCCCAAATCCATGGTCAGGCATCAGGCTAGAGGCCTCTCCTGACTCACATGGTTGTGGAAACTGCCGAGTCCCAAGATCTGCAGGTCAGGTGGAAGGCTGCTGGCTCACATACCAAGAACTGGAGGTCAGAGGACAATGAGTTGGATGCAGGATCCAGAGAACGCTTTGCCAGAACATCCATATATATTTGATACAGGCCACACCCCCAAGGAAACTGACTGGATGCTTACATTAGATCACAAAATGGACGATGATTTCATAATATCTGCCAAATCACTGAGAATCATGGCCTAGCAAAGTAGACAAATAACCTTAACCATCAAAAAGGGGCAGCCCTAGGCCAACTCTTTTCACAACATGCTTTTTAGCCCAGCTGATCTCATATGTGAATATTATTGATTGCAATCTAAACAAAGATGACTCAAAAATGTTTCTCTTCCGCTGAAATTTCTCCTAGTAGCTCCAGACCCAAATGTGCAACTACCTACTTGACATTTCCTTTTGAGTGATCTCAGAGTGATCTCAATATCACCTCAAAATCACACCTGAACTCATGTCTTTACCCTTAAACTGGATCTCCTTTTTTGGTGTTTTGCATTTCAGGGAATGGAATTATCTTCTCAGTTATTAAAGCCAGAAACCTAGGGCTCATTATAGATAGGTCTCTTTTCTAAATACCTCACAATGAATCTATCACCAAGTTCTACTGACTTTACCTCCTAATTATTTCTCTCAAACTGTTCCATTATTTTCTATCTTTATCTCCTAGCTCTCTTGGCTGAGTTACTGTTCAGCGGTTCCTCTACACCATTCATGCTCTTCTCCAATCAGTTATCCACAACACAGTTGGAATAATTTTTTTTTTTTTTTTAACACACAGCACACAGATCTGATGACTTATCTTTGCTTAACTCCTTTCAGTGGTTTCCAGTTGTTCTTAAGGCCACATGGGCTTTCTTAAAATCCCTTGACCTCACCATACTTACACCTTCCAGAGAGCCTTTTCTTCTGGTAGGAATGCCTTTCTTCTCATGTTAGTTTGTTAGCATCTGCTCATCCTTCTGGTTTTGGCTCAATTGTCATTTCTCAGGAGTCTTTCCTGTTCTCCCTAAAACCAAACCCAAACCCATGGCCACCAAGTTGGTTCCGACCCACTGACCCTACACGACATGGTAGCACTGTCCCATGGGGTTTCCAAGGAGCAGCTGAGAGGAATGCAAACTGCTATTTTTCTTCTGCAGAAAAATTTGGTAATACCTAACAAAACTCCCACTTCTATGAATCTATCCATAAGACACACCCCCAACAACAGGAAAAGAGTATGCACAAAATTATTCATTCTATCATTCCTATAAAAAATTGTGTAAGAGATAAAACACTGTATATACATAAAGCAACACAGTATGTTAAGTCAATATATTAGATCTGGATGTATGACTGTGGATAAACCTCAAAAATGTTTAATAAAAAGTTAACTTGTAGCATATATACAACATGATACGTATATACGCTATAATACCACATGTGAAGACGTTATACATATGCAATGAAACACAATACACTGAGTATAAATACACGTTACTAAAATTACGAAACCTATGGATGAGAAACACACACCAAAATATTAATAACTATCTTTGAGGTGGAAAAGAAGATAGGTGGAATTAAGCACTAAGATATGCCATACTGTGGACATTTATGTAGGTGGATCACAAGGACATTTATTATATTATTTTCCACACATTTGAACTATTTCATATTAGCAATATTAATTATAAGAGGACTTCTAATTTGGCCACTTGGATAATTTATGGTTTAATTATACTTATTTTTATTTCTGGTAAGCAACAATTAAAAAAATTTAGAAGTGCTTAGTGATTTAACTATCACTGAGCATATACTGCCACCTAGCAAAATTTCCCAGAATAGTTTAACAATCAAATACAGAAACTGGTTCTCTTCTTATGGATGAATCCTGATTTACCATTTCAGGAAAAAAAATTGAGAAGTTATTATTAAAAAGTATGTCCAATTATGACAGAGAAGTTTTATAACTTCCTAAGCACAGTTTTTGATATTCTTACCGTTTACAATATGTGGAGGCAAATCACTTTGTTCACGGCCGTATTAATTTCTACCTTTACTATTTTAAAGGAAACAGATAGCAGTTTTCTAATAATACCAGCTTTAAACAAAGGCCAGTGGCTCTCCTATGGAATTAAAACACCCATGAAATTGCTTCATTTAAATTGGGATTTTACGTATCACTGTTAGCTAAAGAAACAGATGACTGGAGCAAATCGGGCTGTAATTCTGCAAAGTCGTTACTCACTAAAAATGCCATGCAACTATTGTTTTCAATTGTACCTCCTTCTTTATCTAATTCTAATTGGGGGGTGTGGGGGGGTTTTCCCTCTCATTTGAACACTGGTTGATATTTAACAATTCAAGCTGTACTATCCATATTTCCATCTGTCCAACAAATATTTACTTATTATCTATAGACACGGTACTGTGCTATATGTTAGAGGAGCTGCTACAATAGATCAGTGAAATAGTCTCTCTTCGAAATACACGAAAAGTTCTGGGGAAGCTAAAACATGAAATAAATAATAAAATGAAGTAAAAAGTTATGATTTAAAAACAAGAAGTAATGATAAAATTTTACATTACTTCAGAAGCAGAAACATATTTTAAGTTCCTGGAGTAAAGCCTTTATTCTAGGATGTGAAATTTTTAGAAAGAATGGAACTATTAAGTGTAGGAGATAATGAAAGCCTAATACAGTTGGGGGCCTCTGCAAGGAGGCTTGTATTTTTATAAGACATTAGGTGAAATTAAATACATCGTAAATTAAACTGTTATGCAACTTTTAAAAAGAGAAAGCTATAATTACAAATTATGACACAAAGGCTTTTACCAAATCAATCAAAGACAATTCCATTAAAAAAAAAAAAAAAAAGGTTGTGTGGAGTTGACACTGACTCATGGCAAGTGTCAGAGTAGAAGTGTGCTCCACAGGGCTTTCAATGGCTAATTTTTTGGAAGTAGATCACCAGGCCTTTCTTCTGAGGCACGTTTGGGTGGACCTGAACCTCCAACCTTTAGGTTAGCAGCAGAAAGCAGTTAGCCATTTGCATCACCCAGAAACTCCAGACAATTAAAAAAAAAACCCAAACTCATTGCCATTGAGTTGATTCCGACTCATAGTGACCCTATAGGACAGAGAACTGCCCCATAGGGTTTCCAATGTTGTATATCTTTACAGAAGCAGAATACCCTATCTTTCTCGCACAGAGGGACTGATGAGTTTGAACGGCCGAACTTTCAGTTAGCAGCTGAGCTATTAACCGCTGCACCACCAGGTAGCTGTAGAATCCCTGAAATGCATTCCTGAAACCCAGTTAAGGTGACCTAATCTAATATTACTAAGGATTATAAAAATGATGTCTCAAGTTATTCAATACTCAACAGGCAGGGACTGGGGATATTACGGTATGCAAACATTTACAGTCAAGTGAGGGTGGGGGGGGATAAGAATATCTGTTTCTCTCATACATACACATACACACATGCACAAAGCCACTATGACAAGTGCTAAAAAGGAGTAGATCATGCTTAAAAAGCGTATAAAAAGGGTAAATGAATATCAAACATGGTTTCCCCGAGAAAGTGACAACTGAAATAAGAGTAAGTATTAAACGGTTAACAAGAGGAAAAAGGAGTTTCAGGTAAAAGGAAGAGCATACACAAAAGATCTGTAGAGGCCTAGGCTAGTTAATGGAGGAAGGTCAGTGAGGCTGAAGTACACAGGTTGAGGGGACAGTGGTATAAAAGAAGATGAGAGAGATTGGCCTTGTTTGAATTTGTCTTTACCAAAAGCAACAGGAAGGTACGATCCCAGGCTCCGTTTTACAGATGGAGACACTAAAGAGTAAATGATCTTCCCAAAGCCCCACAGGTAAAAAGTCGTGGCGCCTAAGAGCCAGAGGTATGCTTCTTGGTTTAGTCTCTTAAACACTGTCAAGGGGAGTTACCGTTCCCGTGCTCTGAAATCCAAGAAACCGGGCCTGGGTCCATCGGGAAGCTTCTCCTGCCCCACCCTCGGCATTCAGAGTTTCAAATCGGCAGATCACACGCACGTCGCAAACACGCTGAGGAGCCGGTTCTGAGGACCCTAAATGTCAGCTGCACATGTCAGCCCCACATGCTCCCAGACTTGGTGCTCACCTCGTTATTGAGGTTCAGCGTTCCGGTCTGAGCCATAGTTGGTTGAGGAAGATGATCTGTGGAACCACCTCTTGGTTTCTGTCCGCACGTGAACGTGTTTGCGAGACTGCGGCTGCGTCGCCACGCCCCTCAACGGCGGCCTCTTCGGCCCAAAACTCATTTCCCGGGTGTTACGTGCCGACGCGTTGGGATAAGGTCGACCGACGACGTTTAGAGGAGAAGAACGGAACTGAGGGACAGAAACTTCCGGCGCAGGAGGCGACGCGCCGGAACCGGGCGTTATTATGGAAACAGTCGGGAGCTGGCGGTCCAGAGGGCGCTGTGTAAACTGTTGCCACTTTTAGAAGTTGTCCAAGATGTTGATTTAGTTACGTTGGCTTGTAGACTGCCCGTGGCGTTGTCGGGAGTTTGATTTTCGTTTCTCTATAGCAGTGAGTGGAAACCCTGGCGGCGTAGTGGTTAGTAGCTACCGGCTGCTGACCAAAAGGTCGGCAGTTTGAATCCCCCAGGCGCTCCTGGAATCCCTAGGAGGCAGTTCTACTCTGTCTTACAGGGTCACTGTGAGTCGGAATCGACTCGACGGCAGTTTTTTTTTTTTTAATTTTTAAAATTTATTTATAGACGTGAAAGAGCTTTTGTGAAAGGATTAGGCACTTGAGTCACCGATCTTTGCTCCGGATTCGTGTCTAGATTCCTGGGCTTTCTAACAAGTACCACTTATTAGATCCTCACAGCTTTTTGTTCCCGCCTCCTTTTATAGCTGAGGTGTGGGCAAACCCTGGTGCCGTAGTGGTTAAGAGCTACGGCTGCTAACCAAAAGGTCAGTAATTCAAATCCACCAGACGCTCCTTGGAAACCCTTTGGGGCAGTTCTACTCTATCCTTTAGGTTTGCTGTGAGTCGAAATCGACTTGACGGCAACAGGTTTGTTTGTTTTGGTTTTTATAAGAAAGTTTACGTTTATACATTGAACATTTGAAGCAAGTCCAGAATGCACATTTATTAACGTGCCTGTGGGAATTGCTGTGGGCTGAGAAAACATGAGGGAGTGAGTCTGAAGAAAATCTAGTAGCTGTTAATTAATCCACTAATATGGGGTGCTGTGACCTTTTTTTTTGTTTGTTTACGGTTTATCACTTTCTATTATTGAGCATTAAAATGAGTCAAGAACAGGGTCAGATGTTTGCATGAATTATTTCCAAAACTTTAACAGAAATCCAAAAAGGAAAGAAGTGTTACTTTCGTTTTACAGTTGCAGCAATTGACTTCAGAGGAGTCAAGAGTCTTGCCCAGAGTCGTCCAGGTGGGGCAGACCACTGCTGCAATAGTCCAGGGCCTACTACATTATTTGTAGGGCACAGTACAAAATGAAAATGTAGGACACCTTGTTCAAACAGCAGAAAAAAGTTTCTTTACTTCCTTCACGGTCTCTCCTGACCTGTCATGGTGAGTTTCGTTTTGTTTTGTTTTGGTATTTAATGTGGTACTCCCTCAAGCACAGGGATACTGGTGTCACCAGTGCAGATTCTCACAAGTGTCCACCAACTCAAAGAGCAGTGCATGCATCTGAGCAAGGTGGCAGCAGTTGCTGATCATGGGCGGGGAAGCCGGGAGCTGGAAAACCCGTATAAGGAATGTCTTAGTTTCTTAGTTCTGCTGTAAAAGAAATACCACAAGTAGATGTGTCATGGAGTGAGTTGTGTCCTGCCAAAAATATGTGTCAACTTGGCTAGGCCATGATTCCCAGTTTTGTGTGGTTGTCCTTCATTTTGTGACCTGATATAATTAGCTTCCATTTTGTGATATGTTTTAAATTCTAACCTCTATATCTGTTAATTGAGCCCTGGTGGCACAGTGGTTAACCACTCAGCTGCTAACAGAAAGGTTGACCATTGAACCCATGAGCCCCTCTGCAGTAGAAAGATGTAGCAGTCTGCTTTAGTAAAGATTTCAGCCTTGGAAATCTAGGGGGCAGTTCTATTCTGTCTTATATGGTAGCTATGAGTTGACCAGAGGTGCTGGGTTTGGTTTGGTTTTTATATGCTAATGAGATAGGATCAGTGTGGGGTGTATTTTGAATCATAGCCTTAGAAGAGGATGGTCAAACACTTACTCTAGTCACACCCAGAGTTATGTCACACTCTTACTCAGATTACATCCTTGCTTTTGTCTACCTTTTATCTTACAAGAGATAAAAGGAGAAAGAAGTGAGCAGAGAGGGGATGGACTGCAGTACCACCAAGAAAAAAGCCAAGGGGCTAGCCTGTCATTTGCATCTGGGGTCCCTGCTCTGAGACCCTCCTAGACCCAGGGGAAGATTGATGCCAAGTTATAACTGATAAGTTAAAGTGTTCCCGCATCTGAAATGTAACTGACAGGGTTAAACTATTCCCCCCTCCTCTTCCCATCCCAGCCAAGCTCTGTGAGTTCTTGATAAGACATTTCTGTGTTGTCTGTAATAACACAAGGTCATCTTACTGCTGCTTCTCTGCTAAAGGCTGCTTCACTACTCACCAGCTGCCTCCACCCCTCCCCCCTCCGCCAATTTGGACTGAGCAATAAGCCACAAAACTGTCCTTAAATAAGCTTGTTGTGTCATACCCGCCACCGGTCACATTGCACCTCCGCTGCACCCCATACCTGTTAATTAGTTCCTGAAATTGCCCGCCTATTCCCAGAAACTTAATGAATTATAAGTTCCCTATCCCAAACCCTACAACTATGCTAAAATCCCCAACCTCTGGGAGCTCAATTTGAGACTTGGTTTCCAAGCTCCTCGTTTGGCCAGCTTTCGATAAAATCCGCCTTCTCTTTCTCAAAGGTCTGGTGTCTCTCAAATGACTTGAGGGGTCACACCAGGCAAGACCCATCCCCACTGGGATGCAAAGATACATGGAGATCTCCAGTGAAAATTTGGGTCTACAGATGTTGAAAGGAGACAAGGGCCTTCCCCCAGACCCAGCAGAGAGAGAAAACCTTCCCTAGAACTGGTGCCCTGAATTTGGGCTTCAAGCCTCCTAAACTGTGAGAGAATAAAGTTCTGTTTGTTGAAGCCATCCACTTGTGTTCCTGTTATAGCAGCACTAGGTAACTAAGACAGGGTGGTTTTAATGAATAGAAATTTATTTTTTCAGAGGTTAGGAAGCTAAACATCTGAATTAAGGGCACCAGTTCTAGAGGAAGGCTCTCTCTCTGCTCTGGGAGAAAATCCTTGTTTCAGTTTCTCTAACATTCTTTTTACCATTCCCGTGAGATCTCCAGGTGGCATCTATCTTTCCCCCGTTTGAGCTTGGTGGTTTCTCTGCCTAATCTGCTCTTTCTATATCTTAAAAGTGATTACATTTAAGACACAATTTACATTGGCATGGCCTCATAAACATAAGAAAATCCCTATTCCCAAATAGAATTACATCACAGCTATGTTGTTGCATGCCTCTAGTTGATTCTGACTTACGATGACCCTGTAGGACAGAGTAGAACTACCTCATAGGGTTTCCAAGGCTTAAATCTTTATAGGAGCAGTTCACCAGGTCTTTTCTCATGAGGAGTGGTTGATGAGTTTGTACTGCTGACCTTTTGGTCAGCAGCTGAATGCTTAACCACTGTACCACCACAGCTCCTTCATCACAGTTATAGGGGTTAGTATTTACAACACATTTTTGAGAAGGGGACACCCAGAGGCACCTTGGAAGACAGGACTAGCAATCTGCTTTTGAGAGGTCGTAGCACTGAAAACCCTGTGGAGCACTTCTATTCTACACACATGGGGTCGCCATGAGTCAGAATTAACTACACAACAACTATCAACAACAACATGATAGGACTGCACATAAACTGAAACTACAAGCCCTTGGCAGATGTTTCCTTGTCCTGTTGGGCCTCACTTACAAAACACAAATTCAGAGATAAAATTAAGAATTTCAAGATTGCAACTGAAGAGCATTAAACCAAGCATAGGGCGTGCTTCTGAGTGTGTGGCCCTATGCCCATGAAGCGCCCTTTCCAGAGCCCATTCTTTTAACACTTGATGCCCTACTTCACTTAGAATAGCTCAGACTTGGATTGGTATTTTTACAGTTTAATGTGTGATTTGGGTACAAATAGATTAACTGCTAACTTCCTGTTTGACTAGAGTACAAGAAGGTAGTTTTTTTCTTTTTTAATTTTATTGTGCTTTAAGTGAAAGTTTACAAATCAAGTTAGTCTGTCATATACAAGCTTATATATACCTTACTCCATACTCCCACTTACTCTCCCCCTAATAAGTCAGCCTGCTCCCTCCTTCCACTCTCTCCTTCTGTGACCGTTTTGCCAGTTTCTAACCCTCTCTACCCTCCCATCTCCCAGACAGGAGATGCCAACACAGTCTCAAGTGTCCACCTGATACAAGTAGCTTACTCTTTATCAGCACCTCTCTCCAACGCATTGTCCAGTCCCTTCCATGTCTGATGAGTTGTCTTTGGGAATGGTTCCTGTCCTGGGCCAACAGAAGGTTTGGGGACCATGACCGCCGGGATTCTTCTAGTCTCAGTCAGACCATTAAGTCTGGTCTTTTTATGAGAATTTGGGGTCTGTATCCCACTGTTCTCCTGCTCCCTCAGGGGATCTCTGTTGTCTCCCTGTCAGGGCAGTCATCGATTGTGGTGGGGCACCATCTAGTTGTTCTGGTCTCAGGATGATGTAAGTCTCTGGTTCATGTGGCCCTTTCTGTCTCTTGGGCTCATAGTTATCGTGTGACCTTGGTGTTCTTCATTCTCCTTTGATCCAGGTGGGTTGAGACCAATTGATGCACCTTGGATGGCCGCTTGTTAGCATTTAAGACCCCAGACGCCACACTTCAAAGTGGGATGCAGAATGTTTTCATAATAGAATTATTTTGCCAATTGACTCAGAAGTCCCCTTAAACCATAGTCCCCAAACCCCCGTCCTTGCTCTGCTGACCTTCGAAGCGTTCAGTTTATCCCAGAAGGAAGGTAGTTTTTGTTACTACTAGATCATAACTGAATTACAATTTTCTCCTCATTTGTATACCTCTTCTCAATAAAGCTGAGGTCCTAGAGTGTAGGGACTTTAACACCACATTGAGATACCATTACACACCTGTTACCAAAAACCAAACCAAACCCATTGCTATCGAGTACATTCTGGCACATGGTAACCCCATGTGTTGCAGAGTAGAACTGTTCCATAGGGTCTTCTTGGCTGTAATCTTTATGGATGCAGATCGTTAGGACTTTCTTTCGTGGTGCTGCTGGGTGGGTTTGAATTGCCAACCTTTAGGTTAGGTTAATAGTTCAGGTTAGTCAAGCACAAATTGCACCACACCTATTAGAATGGCTAAAATTCAAAAGTCTGATTATGACAAGGAAACTCTGGTGGCGTAGTGGTTAAGTGCTATGGCTGCTAACCCAAGGGTCGGCAGTTCGAATCCGCCAGGTGCTCTTTGGAAACTCTGTGGGGCAGTTCTACTCTGTCCTATAGGGTCGCTATGAGTCAGAATCGACTCGACGGCACTGGGTTTGGTTTTTGTTTTGTTGTTGTTGCTTATAACATGTTGACGAGGATGTGGAGCAACCAGAACTCTGAACCACTACTAGTTAGAATGTAAAATGGTACAACCACTTTAAAATCAGTTTGGTAATTTTGAGAGAAATTATGCATTCACCAACCACATGATCAGGCTTTCCCCTCCTAGCTATTTACTTGAGAGAAGTGGAAGCGTATGTCCATACAAAGGCATGTGTGAATGTCCAGAGAAGCTTAATTTATAATAGGCAAGATATAAAGACAACCCAGATGTTCATCAACAGGTGAATGATTGGAAACGCTGTGGGCTATATACACCCTCTCCTCACTTATCGACATGGTTATATTCCGATGACCAGGTCATTATGGAGAATTGGAGTTATGTAAAAATGGAGGATGAGTACATCATTACATAAATGCCAAACCACTGAGAATCATGGCCCAGCCAACTTGACACATAGCCATCAACACCAGGATTACTCTCACCTTGTACCTTGGTATTCGTTACTGCCACATGTACATCGTTGATGCACAAAATAGTTGCATAGTAGATTTTTTACTATTATTGTAAACGTGAAATGTTGGGTAAGGAGGTAGTCAATAAGTGAGGAGAAAGGTGTATATATGTATATCACTCAAACACTTCAACATGGATGAACCTCAAAATAATCTTAAAGAATCCAGACAAAAATTATGTACTGTATTATTTCAAATATATAAAATTCTAGGAAATGCGAAATAATGTATGTTGTTGTTTGGTGCCGTTGAATTGATTTTAATTCATAGCGACCCCATGTGACAGTAGAACTGCCCCATACGGTTTCTTAGGCAGTAATTTTTGTGGGAGCGGATCGCCAGGCCTTTCTCCTTTGGAGCTGCTGGGCAGGTAATGTATAGTGACAAAACATAGATTGATGCCTTGGGAAGTGGCGGCGGGGGGAGGGAGGAATGGGATGAATAGGAAAAAGAGACTACAAAGGGTCATCAGGATATTTTTGGGATGAGTGATATATTCATTATCTTGATTTTGGTGATGGTTTCACAGTATGTATGTATATATATATATATGTGTATATATATGTCAGAACTTATCAAACAAATATGTCCAGGTTATTGTCTATCAATTACATCTCAATATGGCTGTTAAATAAATACACATACCTGCTGAATTAGCAGTTCTAGCTTTAGAAAAATATCTTACAGTTATACTGGTACAAATTAAGTATGCACGTTGAAGGTTATTTATTACATAAGGTTTGTAATAAAATACTGGAGGCAACTGTCCATCAATACACAACTGATTGAATTAATGGATTGATTAAGAAGAATGATTTAGCTCTCTTATTACCAAAATGGAAGGCTTTTGTGACATTGTTTAGTGAAGACATCTAGTGGCATTATACTATAGTAGGCTATTGTTTGTGTGTATTTGGAGGAAGAATATGTGTACACACACATGCACACACACCACAATTACTTGTTTGTATAGAAGCTTTGTTCCTTGGAGAGGAAGTCAGTGGCTAGAGGACATAAGTAAATCTTTCTGCCATGTACCCTTTTGTACCTTTTGAATTTTGTATCATGTGCTAGTATTAACTTTTAAAACAAAATTTTGTATATATCTTAATGTTTTTGGTTGCAATTGTGAATACAATATTTTCTTTCATTTCTCTATTTGAGTTGGTTATTGCTGGTATAGATTCTCTGTATGCTTGTTATCCAATCACTTTTAGAATTTTTTTTTTTTTTGAGGAAAACGGGATTTTCTAGACATACATCATATCAGCAAAGGAAATCACTTCTCTTTTTTCAGTATCTAGATCAATTATTCAGTTTTCTTGTATTATTACATTTGCCAGAACATCTAAAATAATGTTAAGTGATAACAGTGATATTGAGTATCTCTGGCTTATCCAAAAAACCAAACCAGACCCAGTGCCATTGAGTCGATTCCGATTCATAGGAACCCTATAGGACAGAGTAGAACTGCCGCATAGAGTTTCCAAGGAACGCCTGGTGGATTCGCACTGCCAACCCTTTGGTTAGCAGCCATAGCACTTAACCACTACGCCACCAGGCTTTCCTCTGTGGCTTATACCTAATTTTAATGGGAATGGCTTTAATATTTCACCATCTGAAATGATATTTGGTGTATGTTATGGTGAATAGTTTAAGTCAAATCCAAGTAGTTTTCTTCTGTTCTTCCAGAGGGTTTTTTATGGGTAGGAATGGTTGCTGAATTTTATGCCTTTTCAATTTCTATTGTTTTGATCATGTTATTATACCATTTTAAAGCATCTTCCTCACATAGGGACACATAGGACATTCCTAACAAGGAGCTTGTAATTCTGCCCTCTTTTGCTTGAATGAGTGCTTGAAAGAGAAGTTATTATTGGGAGTTCTGTCATTTTTTTAAAAGCATGTAATTTACAATCTTTAGTACTCAAACTATTATTAGTAATTCAACTCACGACAGCTTGCAGCATATATGGGTGTTTCACCTCAAGTTGGTAACCACTGCAACAAGTTTTTCAGTTATTCTGGTTCTGCACTTTCAGCCATTTACCCCGGATGGCAGTGTTGTCCTGCAAATTGCACATCCCAATTGAAACTGAATGCTGAAATTAATCTAAATGCATAGCATGTGTTATATAGCATTTTCTGAATTAGAAGGAAAACAGATCTAACAGGTCTTATGGAGCCCTGGTGGCGCAGTGGTTAAGAGTTTGGCTTCTAACCAAAAGGTCGGCAACTCGAATCCACCAGCCTTATGGCGTAGTTCTACTCTGTCCTGTAGGGTCACTCTGAATTGGAATTGGCTAGATGGCAATGGGTTTACAGGTCTTATATTTCTTTTTTTTTTTTTTATATTTCTTTAATGCCTAGAGTTAACGCTGTAAGTTTCAAATTTCTGATCTGAAATGAGCTACTGAACAGTAATAAATTCTTCAATGACCCACTAATGGGTTTATTCAAGATTCAATATTGTATATATATGTAATATATATGTATATGTGTGTATATCTGTATGTATATATATGTATGCATACATATATATATGTTATACTAAAGAGTGTAACTAGCTACTGTATGGGGGGATAGATAATTGGAAGTGATTAACCTAATATATTTACTAAATCAGTCCTCTAACAGATTAATTTTGCCTCTTTTATTTGAATTGTATAGAGTATTTTGATTAAATTTGTTACTTTATACCACTAGAAAATCTAAGCAGTGATTCATTTCTAGAAAAGTTTCTATTCAAGGAATTTGAAATTTTAATGTAAAATAGTGAAATTTCCAAAATTCAAGGGATGGAACTCATACTTAGCAATATAGTATTTTGCTTTGGAATCAGACTATCTGCTATTAAATTCCAGTTTTATCTCTTACTAGCTACGTGCCTTTGTAAAATTATCTAAGCTCTCTGTGCCAGAGTTTCTTTATTTTTTAAAATGGGAATGATAACCTCATAGCATTGTCGTGATGGTAAACACGAACACATTTTACAGTTGTTGATGAATATTTACCTCTCAGTAATTTTAACTGCTATTGTTTTCCATTATCTCATTTGATCTTTACAGTAACTCTATAAGATAGGCATAGTACATATGATGGATTCTTAACAAATATCAAATATGCTTAAGATCATAGAGGTAATAGGAGGGCGATATGAGCCTCTTGACATAAAATCACTAGTGGCAGTTTTTTATCATGATATGAATGTATAAATTACACTAATAGTTTATGACTACCATCTTTTCCATTCACGTAATCTTTTGTTGATTATTCAGTAGTTAATGAGCTAATGTACTTTATAAACTATAAACCCCATATAAATATATAATTTCTTTTGATTTTTTGCTAGATAGCTCAAGATAGGTTGAAGATTATTACCACAAAGCCTATAATAATTTAAAGCTAAGATCAGAGAACATTATTAAAGTCCAGTTCAGAGTCTATTTTCAACCTACTGATTATGTTTGATTCATTTTAATACATATATTTTGGGCATCTTTTGCAAAGCATTGTCCTAGGTTCGGTAGGAGATACAAAAATTATTAAAGTTGTCCGTGTCCTCCGCGGACTTACAGAGTAGTAACTTAAATAATTCTGATACCAAGGAAGTCTATGTTAAGCACCATAGTAAGAGCATAAAGTACTAATGGACTACTATAGGCGAGTGAGAGAGCAGTTTGACTAGAAGCTTCCTAGAGGAGGAGGGATTTGAGTTCAATTTTGAAGGTGGAGTGGCACTTCAGTAGGCTGCTGTGGCATAGGGAGAAAATTCCCAGCAGAGGAAATTAGTTAAATAAAAGCCCAGTAATAACTGACACTCTATTTCATAAATGAAATAAAACATTTAAAGAATTTTTCATATACCCTTAGAGTTTGTAAGATATCATTAGACCTAGAAATTAAAATTTTTAAATATATTTCTTACGCACATCCCTCTTAAGAAATGATCATTCTCTTAAGTTATTGAAAGTATTAAAAGGTGAAGCAAGGTTTTTTGGGGGGGGGGGAACAGATGAATATAAATACATTAGTAAAAGCAGGTTTCAAAATACCTGAGAATCTATGGATTTGCAAATGACTGATCATTAAAGGAAATTCTTCTGCAGTTATATGTAAATATAAAGATGGAAATTTGGGACATAATGAAGTAAATCGTGTACGAGCCTGTTCAGAGAAAACTTTTTTTTTTTTTTTAATTCGAATATGACCATCAAGGAGGAAGGGGTTTGTCACAAATCTTTTGGGTCTCTTGTCCATCAATACAGAGAAAGAGGCAAGATGTAGAGCCTGGGGAGTTAAATTTAACAGGTCGCTTAGTCTCTCCTTGAAGGAATTTCATGCAGTCTCTCTGGCATCTTTTTTTTTACCTAATACTGCTATAACAGAAATACTACCAATGATTGGCTTTAACAAACTGAAATTTATTTCCTCACAGTTAAAAAAAAAAAAAAAAGGTGGTGCTGTTGAGTTGATTCCGATTCATGGCAACCGTATTAGACATTGTTGAATTGTCCCACAGGGCTTCTAAGGCTGTAAATATTTATAGAAGTTGACTACCACATCTTTCTCCCACAGAGCAGCTGGTAAGTTTGAACTGCAGACCTTTAGTTTACAGTTTAGAGGCCTAGAAGTCCGAATTCAGGGCGTCAGCTCTAGGGAAAGCCTTTCTTTCTGTGTCAGCTCTGGGGGAAGGTCCTTGTTTCTTTTCAGCTTCTGTTCCTTGTCTCCTTGGTGATCTTCATGTGCCATGGCGTCTATTTTCCCCTCTCTATTTGCCTGCTGAAAACCCCGGTGGTTAAGAGCTATGGCTGCTTACCAAAAAGGTTGGTAGTTCAAATCCACCAGGCGCTCCTTGGAAACTCTCTGGGTCACTTCTACTCTGTCCTGTAGGGTTGCTATGAGTCAGAATTGACTCCATGGCAATGGGTTTTGGTTTTGGGGGTTGACTAGCCTGCTTTCTTGCTTGCTTAATCTGCTCTTTTATATCTCAAAAGAGATTGACTTGAGACACATCCTACACTAATAGTGCCTCATTAACGTAACAAAGAAAACCCATTACCAAATGGGATTATAACCACAGGTATAAAAACCAAAACCAAACCTACTTCTGTAGAGTCAATTCCCACTCATAGCGACCCTATGGGACAGAGTAGAACTTCCTTCCTCATAGGGTTTCCAAGGAGCAGCTGGTGGATTTGAACAGCTGATTTTTTGGTTAGCAGCTGAGCTCTTAACCATTGCGTCACCAGGGCCCCAACCAGAGTTACAGGGGTTAGAATTTACAGTACATATTTTGGGGGGGATACAGTTCAATCCATACATCTGGTAAGGAGTAGAGTTAGAGAAATAAGCTGTGTTATTTTCCCCCGTTATAGATTCAAACTTTTTCATACATGATCCTACTATTGATTCTACCCATTGTATGAAATACTGATGTCCTCTAAGGTTATCTATTGGCCCCCTCATTAATTTATGTCAGTGGTTTTCCACTGGGCATGATTTTGCCTCCCATAGGGTATTTGGCAATGTCTGGAGACGTTCTTGATTGCCACAACTGAAGGGGAGAATGCTACTAGCATCTGGTGGATAGAGGGTAGGGATGCTGCTAAATATTTTACAATTCACAGGATAGCCCTGTACAATAAAGAAATTATCCAGCCCAAAGTGTCAATAGTGCTGAAGTTGAGAACTCCTGATCTGTGTTCATGTTGTGAACAGCCAACTGTATACTGCAGTGGAATACCCAGGACAAGTGTGAGAGAGGTCAGTGTTGGGTGAAGGAATAAGGTGGAGGCTTTATCTGTAAAGATTTTAAAATCACTAATAAACTGACTAAAAGTCAACCTGCTTTTATTATCACCATGCCTAAGTGATTCTTAAAAAGAGTCAGTGATAAAATAGTCCTTCAAAAGTTTTGTTGGAGGTGGGGTTGAGATGGCGGAATACCAGATGCTTCTGGTGATCGCTCTTACAACAAAGACCCCAAAAATCAAGTGAAATGATTATATTTATGACAAGCTAGGAGCCCTGAACATCAAAGGCAAAGTTAGAAAACAGGCTGAGCGGCAGGGGAAGAGAGAGACAGTTCAGAAGCAGAGAGGAGTTGCCAGATCTGAATTGCTGGGATCCCTCAGGAACCATTCCCGGAATCGGCTGCAGCGGGCTAGTGGTAGTGTTCGGCCACAGTTTTCTCAGGGAGAAGCAGCCAGCTGCACAGCCTACTCACACCTCCAGAACCAGAGGAGAACGATGCACTCAGCAAAAGCTAAGTACTTGCGTATATTTTACCGTTCCCCTCCTGCCCCCAAGCAGGCTTCAGTGGCTATTGATGTCTGTGGGCCTGAGATAGACCCATTTAAGCACACTGAACCATGCTCCCAGACTTGGAGAAGGAATAAATTTACAATGAGGAAAAGATAATTTGCCATCTCCACTAACCTGGGGACTTCAGGACAGAAGCGGCTCCTGTCCAGGCATAAACAGTCTGTGGACTTTGAATAGCTTTCTCTCTGCATGGACCTGTGTGAGCCTATATCAGGAGAATAGACCCTTGCTGGCAGACTGCAACTGTTTAAGCCGTGCGGTGGAGAGGTGGTGTTTGATATTTGAAATGGCTTTGCCTATTAAACAGGGTCCTCACCCACCCACATCAGGACCCTAAGGACTGGTGGCTACACTCAGGTCATCCAGCCACCCGCAAGAGGGGTCTAAGGATAACTGGTACCTCCCAGTCCTTACAACCAAAAGCATTGGGTGCCCATGGTCCGTCTGCAGAACCCACCCACCTGTACGCACTAGGGAACAGGGACGTGCTTTCCTCAGAGACAATCGGGGGAAGGTTCTCAGGCCCCTGCCTTGTTCAGAGCGTGACCCCCTGCTGCATCCAGATACCGGTACCTACACCAAACACCCCTGCCCCTCTAAGACAGTACAACAGAGCCTGTACCTCACGCTTGATGACCAACTACTCGGACACCTCAGCTGAATCCACACAAAAAGAGTGAGTGGACTCATAAGCTCGTATATGTTATAACAGCTCTAGCTATCTGGTGAAAGGACGTCAGAGCCCCAAAGGCAAAAATAACCAAGGTAGCTCACTCAAGCAACCCATTTGGCCATAAAAAAACAAAAAAAAACAAGGATATAGTAAGCAAACATAATAACTTATAGATGGCTCAGGGATGACAGTCAATATCAAATCACATAAGGAAATAGACGATGATCTTGTCAACAAGCTCTCAAAACAGAGAATCAAAGGATCACCTGGATGAAGGTGCCTTCCTGGAATTACCGGATGCAGAATTCAAAGGATTAATACACAGAACTCTTCAAGACATAAGGAAGGAGATCAGGAAATACACAGAACAAGCCAAAGAACACACAGATAAAACAGTTGAAGAAATTCAAAAGGTTCTTCAAAATGTAATGAAAATAAGCTCCAAGAATCCCTAGACAGTGATCAGAAACTCAGAAGATTTAACAATAAAATTACAGAATTAGATAACTCAATAGAAAGTCAGAGGAACAGGATTGAGCAACTGGAAGGCAGAATTTCTGAACCTGAAGATAAAGCACTTGGCACCAACATATTTCAAGAAAAATCAGATAAAAGAATTTAAAAAAATGAAGAAAACTTAAGAATTATGTGGGGCTCTATCAAGAGAAATAATCTACAAGTGCTTGGAGTACCAGAACAGGGAGGGATAACAGAAAATACAGAGAGAATTGTTGAAGATTTGTTGGCAAAAAATTCCCTGATACCATGAAAGATGAGAAGATATCAATCCAAGATGCTCATCGAACTGTACATAAGTTAGATTTGAAAAGAAAGTCACCAAGACATATTAATCAAACTTGCCAAAACCAAAGATAAAGACAGAATTTTAAGAGCAGCTAGGGATAAACAAAAAGTCACCTACAAAGGACAGTCAATAAGAATAAGCTCGGACTACTCGGAAGAAACCATGCAGGCAAGAAGACAATGGGATAATTTATATAAAGCATTGAGGGAAAAAAATTGCCAACCAAGAATCATATATCCACCCAAACTATTTCTCAAATATGAAGGTGAAATTAGGGCATTTCCAGATAAACAGAAGTTTAGGGAATTCATAAACAGCAAACCAAAATTAAAAGAAATACTAAAGATAGTTCTTTGATTAGAAAATCAATATCAGGTATCGACCCAAGACTAGAACATTGGACAGAGCAACCAGATGTCAACCCAGATAGGGAAATCACAAAAATAAATCAAGATAAAAAAAGCTCAAAATAGGGAAACAGTGATGTCATTATGTAAAAGAAGACCACATTAAAAAAATAAAGAGGGTCTAAGAAATGTAGTCATAGATCTTTCACATGGAGATGAAGACAAGGCAATATAAAGAAATAAAAGTTAGGCTTAAACTTTGAAAAATAGGGGTAAATAATAAGGTAACCACAAAGCAGACTAACTATCCTACTCATCAAAATAAAATACAAGAAAAAAATAGAGACGCAGCAGAAACAAAACAACAACAAATAAGAGGAAAAGACAATATATAAAGATAAACTACTCAGCCCAAAAAATTAAATGGGAAAAGGAAACGATCAACAACACACAAAAAAAGACATCAAAATGACAGCACTAAAGTCATACCTATCCATAATTATGCTGAATGTTAGTGGACTAAACGCACCAATAAAGAGACAGAGAGTGGCAGAACGGATAAAAAAAAATGATCCATCTATACCCTGCCTACAAGAGACACACTTTAGACTAGAGACACAAAGAAACTAAAACTCAAAGGATGGAAAAGATATATCAAGAAAACAACATTCAAAAAAGAGCAGGAGTGGCAATATTAATTTCTGACAAAATAGACTTTAAAGTTAAATCCACCACGAAGGAGAAGGAATATTGAATAAAGGGACAGTATTCCAGGAGGATATAACGAGATTAAACATTTATGCTCCCAATGACAGGGCTGCAGGATACATAAAACAAACTCTTAACAGCATTGAAAAGTGAGATAGCGCCACAATTATAGTAGGAGACTTCAGCACAACACTTTTGGTGAAGGACAGGACATCCAGAAAGAAGCTCAATAAACCAAAAAAAAAAAAAAAAAAATCCACTGCCATCGAGAAGGGCTGGAAAATCTAAATGCCACAATCAACCAACTCGACTTTATAGACATATTCGGAACGCTCCACCCAACAGCAACCAAGCATACTTTCTTTTCTAGTGCACATGGAACATTCTCCAGAATAGACCACATATTAGTCATAAAGCAACTCTTAGCAGAATCTAAAACATCAAAATATTACAAAGTATCTTTTCTGACCATAAGGCCATAAAAGTAGAAATCAGTAACAGAAAAAGCAGGGAAAAGATATCAAACACTTGGAAACTGAACGATACCCTGCTCAAAAAAGACTGAGTTATAGAAGACATTAAGGATGGAATAAAGAAATTCATAGGACAAAGAGAATGAAAACACTTCCTATCAGAACCTTTGGGACACAGCAAAAGCAGTGCTCAGAGACAAATTTGTATCAGTAAATGCGCACATCCAAAAAGAAGAAAGGGCCCAAATCAAAGAATTATCCCTACAACTTGAGCAAATAGAGAGCAACAAAAGAAACCTTCAGGCACCAGAAGAAAGGAAATAATAAAAACTAGAGCAGAAGTAAATGAAATAGAAACCAGAAAAACAATTGAAAGAGTTAACAAGACCAAAACCTCGTTCTTTGAAAAAATTAACAAAATTGATAAAGCATTGACCAAACTTCCAAAAGAAAAACAGGAGAGGAAGCAAATAACCTGAATAAGAAAGGAGATGGGTAATATTACAACAGACCCAACTGAAATTAAAAGAATCGTATCAGATTACCATGAAAAATTGTATTCTAACAAATTTGAAACCCTGGAAGAAATGGATGAATTCCTAGAAACACACATCCTACCTAAACTAACACAAACAGAGGTAGAACAATGAAATAGACTCATAAGAAAAGATTTAAAAGGTAATTAAAGAGCTCCCAACAACAACAACAAAAAAGCCCTGGGCCGGGCAGCTTCAATGCAAAGTTCTACCAAACTTACAGAAAAGAATTAACACCGCTACTTCTAAAGAATTTTCAGAACATAGAAAAGGACAGAATACTCCCAAACTCATTTTATGAAGCCAGCATATCCCTGATACCAAAACCAGGTAAAACCAAAACCAAACCCACTGCCGTTGAGTCGATTGCGACTCATAGCAAACCAGGTAAAGACACCAAAAAATAAAATAAAATTATACACCTATATCCCTTATGAACTTAGATGCAAAAATCCTCAACAAAATTCTAGCAACATATCAAATAAATAACTCACCATGACCAAGTGTGATTCATACCAAGTATGCAGGGATGGTTCAACATTAGAAAAAAAAATCAATGCAATCCATCATATAAATAAAAGACAAGAACGTGATATTATCAATTGATGCAGAAAAGGCATCTGAGAAAGTTCAACACCCATTCATGATAAAAACTCTCAGCAAAATAGGAATAGAAAATTCATGAACACAATAAAGTGCATTTATACAGAGCCAACAACCAACATCAGCCTAAATGGAGACCGTTTGAAATCATTCATTCCTCTTGAGATCAGGAATCAGACAAGGATGTCTTTATCATCACTTATTCAACACTGTGCTGGAGGTCCTAGCCAGAGCAGTTAGGCTAGATAAAGAAATAAAGGGCATCCAGATTGGTAAGGAAGAAGTAAAAGTGTTGCTATTTGCTGATGACATGATCTTATACACAGAAAACCCTAAAGAATCCTCCAGGAAACTACTGAAACTAATAGAAGAGTTCAGCAGAGTATCAGGATACAAGATAAACATAACAAAAATCAGTTGGATTCCTCTACACCAACAAAAAGAACATTGAAGAGGAAATCACCAAATCAATACCATTTACAGTAGCCCCTCAAAAGATAAAATACTTAGGAATAAATCTTATCATAGACATAAAAGACCTATACAAAGAAAACCACAAGACGCTACTGCAAGAAACCAAAAGAGACCTACATAAGTGGAAAAACATACCTTGCTCATGGATAGGAAGATTTAACATTGTAAAAATGCCTATTCTGCCAAAAGTGATCTATAGATACAATGCAATTCTGATCCAAATTCCAATGACATTTTTAACGAGATGGAGAAAAAAAATCACCAACTTCACATGGAAGGGAAAGAGGCCCCGGATAGGTAAAGCATTACTGAAAAAGAAGAACAAAGTGGGAGGCCTCACTCTAACTGATTTTAGAACCTATTATACTGTCACAGTAGTCAAAACAGCCTGGTACTGGTATAACAACAGATACATAGACCAATGGAACAGAATTGAGAATCTAGACATAAATCCATCCACGTATGAGCAGCTGATATCTGACAAAGGCCCAAAGTCAGTTAAATGGGGAAAAGATTGTCTTTTTAACAAATGATGCTGGCATAACTGGATATCCATCTGTAAAAATATGAAACAAGACCCATACCTCACACCATGCACAAAATCTAACTCAAAATGGATCAAAGACCTAAATATAGAATCTAAAACAGTAAAGATCATGGAAGAAAAAATAGGGACAATGCTAGGAGCCCTAATACATGGCATAAACAGAATACAAAACATTGCTAACAATGCAGAAGAAAAACTAGATAACTGGGAGCTCCTAAAAATCAAACACCTATGCTCATTCAAAGACGTCACCAAAAGAGTAAAAAGATTACCTACAGACTGGGAAAAAGTTTTTATCTATGACATTTCCGATCAGCGTTAGATCTGTAAAATCTACATGATACTGCAAAAAACTCAACAACAAAAAGAGAACCCAATTTAAAAAATGGTCAAAGGACATGAACAGACACATCACTAAACAAGGCATTCAGGTGGCTAACAGATACATGAGGAAATGCTCATGATCGTTAGCTATTAGAGAAATGCAAATCAAAACTACAATGAGATTCCATCTCACTCCAACAAGGCTGGCATTAATCCAAAAATCACAAAATAATAGATGTTGGAGAGGTTGTGGAGAGAATGGAACACTTCTACACTGCTGGTTGGAAGGTAAAATGGTACAACCACTTTGGAAATTGATTTGGCAGTTCCTTAAAATCTAGAAATAGCACTATCATATAATCCAGCAATCGCACTCTGTGGAGCATGTCCTGGAGAAATAAGAGCCTTTACACGAACAGATATATGCACACCCATGTTCATTGCAGCACTGTTTATAACAGCAAAAAGATGGAAGCATCCAAGGTGCCCATCAAGGGATAAATGGGTAAATAAATTATGGTATTTTCCACAATGAAATATTACACATTGATAAAAAAATGATGAATCTGTGAAACATTTCATAGAATGGAGGAATCTGGAAGGCATTCCACTAAGTGAAATTAGTCAGCTGCAAAAAGACAAATATTGTACAAGACCACTATTATAAGAACTTGAGAAATCATTTAAACAGAGAAGAGAATATTCTTAGATGATTATGAGAGGGAGGAGGGAGGGAGGGGGTTTTCACTAATTAGATAGTAGATAAGAACTATTTTAGCTGAAGGGAAAAACAACACACAATACAGCAGAGGTCAGCACAACTGGACTAAACCAAAAGCAAAGAAGTTTCCTGAATAAACTGAATGCTTAGAAGGCCAGTGTAGCAGTGGCGGGGGTTTGGGGACCATGGTTTCAGGGGACATCTAAGTCAATTGGCTTAATAAAATCTATTAAGAAAACATTCTGCATCCCACTTTGGAGAGTAGCGTCTGGGGTCTTAAATGCTAGCAAGCGGCCATCTAAGATGCATCAATTGTTCTCAACCCACCTGGAGCAAAGAAGAATGAAGAACACCAAAGATGGTAATTAAGAGCCCAAGAGACAGAAAGGGCCACATAAACCAGAGGGTGTGTCAGCCTGAGACCAGAAGAACTAAATGTTTCCTGGCTACAACTGATTACTTCCCTGACAGGAAACAAAACAAAGAACCCCTGAGGGAGCAGGAGAGCAGTGGGATGCGGACCCCAAATTCTCATAAAAAGACCAGACTTAATGGTCTGACTGAGACTAGAAGGACCCAGGATGTCATGGTCCCCAGACCTTCTGTTACCCCAAGACAGGAACCATTCCTAAAGGTAACTCTTCAGACAGGAATTGGCCTGGACTATGGGATAGACAATGATACTGGTGAAGAATGAGCTTTTTGGATCAAGTAGACACATGAGACTGTGTTGGTATCTCCTGTCTGAAAGGGAGATGAGAAGGTAGAGAGGGTCAGAAGGTGGCTGAATGGACATGAAAAGAGAGAGTGGAGGGAAGGAGTATGCTGTCTCATTAGGGGGAGAGCAATTAGGAGTATATAGCAAGGTGTTTTTAAATTTTTGTATGAGAGTCTGTCTTGATTTGTAAACTTTCACTTAAAGCACAGTGAAAATTAAAAAAAAAAAGTATACTGCTGTTAAAACAAAAATTATATTAAGCCAATTGTCGTGGATTGAACTGTGTACCCCCAAAATATGTGTATCAATTAGGGTAGGCCATGATTCCCAATATTATGTGATTATCCACCATTTTGTCATCTGATGTGATTTTTCTGTGTGTTCTAAATTCTGTCTCTATGATGTTAATGAGATGGGATTAGTGGCATTTATGTTAATGAGGTGACACTCAATCTATAAGATTAGATCGTGTTTAAAGCCAATCTCTTTTGAGATATAAAAGAGAGAAGGAAGCAGAGAGACATGGTAACCTCATACCATCAAGAAAGTAGTGCCAGGAGAAGAGCGCATCCTTTGGACCGGGGGTCTCTGTGCTGAGAAGCTCCTAGTTCAGGGGAAGATTGATGATAAAGACCTTCTTCCAGCGCCAACAGAGATAAAGCCTTCCCCTGGAAGTGATACCCTGAATTTGGACTTGTAGCCTACTAGACTGTGAGAGAATAAATTTCTCTTTGTTAAAGCCCCCCCCCAAAAAAAAACCCAAAATCTTTTGTTGACTTAAGCTTTAAACAATTGTAGTTTTGCTGTTGTTTTATTAATATAGATATAAGGTTCAAAATTAGCTCATTTTTATTATCTTCAACATTGTGTTCTATATGGAAGTAAATTTAGAGAATTGCTAGTTATGCAGTCAGCTCTTGGTACATGGAGACTCAGCTACACCTATTCAGTGTTAAGTTCATAATGATTTGAAATCAACTGAGCTCGCTTTAGGATGGAGTTCATTTTTAACCCCTGTGATATGACATCTTCCTGCATTTAAAGTAGATTCGCGATAAACAATGATAACTGTATGTAAGTTTTTCTGGATTATCTTTTTCTTCCTAGGGTGAGTTTTGAAATGAAGCCAATCAGGCACAAAAATATATGTGAACAGCTGGAATCAGTCTAGAACATTGTACAGTGAAACATCAAGCTTTAAAGTCATTTATTATTATTACTTTCATTGTACTTTCGGTGAAGGTTTACAGAACAAACTAGTTTCTCATTAAACAGTACACATTGTTTTATGACATTGGTTAACAACCGCACGGCATGTCAACACTCTCCCTTCTCAACCTTAGGCTGCCTATTACCAGTTTTCCTGTTCACCCCTGTCTTCTAGTCCTTGTCCCTGGGCTGGTGTGCCCCTTTAGTCTTGTTTTGTTTTATGGGCCTGTCCAATCTTTGGCTGAAGGGTAAACCTCAGGAGTGACCTCATTACTGAGCTGAAAGGGTGTTCAGGGGCCATGCTCTCAGGGCTTCCCCAGTCTCTGTCAGGCCAGCAAGTCTGGTCTTTCTTTTTGAATTAGAATTTTGTTCTACATTTTTCTCCAGGTTTGTTGAGGACCCTCTATTGTGATCCCTGTCAGAGCAGTCAGTGGTGTTAGCTGGGCACAATCCGGTCTGCTGGAGGCCGTGGTAGATGTGGTCCATTAGTCCTTTGGAGTACTCTTTCACTTGTATCATTAGTTTTCTTCATTCTTCCTTGCTCCAGAAGGGGTGAGAACAGTGGAGTATCCTGGATGGCAGCTCACAAGCTTTTAAGACCCCAGATGCTACTCACCAAAGTAGAATGTAGAACAGTTCCTTTATAAACTGTTATGCCTGTTAAGCTATATGTTCCCCGAGACCATGGTCTCCTCAGCTCAGCTGTTCGGTCCCTCAGGGGGTTTGGGTGTGTCTATCGAGCTTCCATGACCTTGCCTTGTACAAGTTGTGCAGGCGTCCCCAGTACTGTGTACCGTCTTACCTTCACCAAAGTTACCGCTTATCTATTGTCTATTTAGTGTTTTTCTGTCCCCATCCCTTTCTCTCATAACCATCAAAGATGGTTTCTTTTTGTGTGTAAACCTTTTCGTGAGTTTTTACAGTAGTGTTCTCATACAATATTTTTCCTTTTGTGATTGGCTTATTTCACTCAGCATAATGCCCTCCGGATTCATCCATGTTATGACATGCTTCACAGATTCATCCTTGTTCTTTATCGGTGCGTAATACTCCATTGCGTGTGTGTACCACAGTTCGTTTATCCATTCCTCTGTTGATGGACATCTAGGTTTTTTCCATCTTTTTTGCTATTCTGAACAATGCTGTAATGAACATGAGTGTGCACTTGTCTCTTTGTGTGACAATTCTTATTTCTCTAGGATATATTCCCAGGAGTGGGATTGCTGGGATCATGTGGTATTTCTATTTCTAGCTTTCTAAGGAAGTGCCATATCATTTTCCAAAATGATTATATAATTTTGCATTCCCACCAGCGGTGTGTAAGAGTTCCGGTCTCCCCACAGCCTCTCCAACATTTGTTATTTCCTGTTTGTTTTGTTCGTGCCAGTGACGCTGGTATGAGATGGTATCTCATTGGCATTTCTCTAATGGCTAGTGATCATGAGCATTTCCTCATGTGTCTGTTGGCCACTTGAATGTCTTCTTTGGTGAAGTGTTTGTTCATTTCCTTTGCCCATTTTTTAACTGGATTATTTATCTTTTTGTTGTAGAGGTGTTGGATTTTCTTGTAGATTTTAAAGATTAGACATTTGTCTGATTTGTAAGAGCCAAATTTTTTTTTTCCCACTCTGTAGGTTCTCTTTTTACTTTTTTGGTGAAGTCTTAGGATGAGCATAAGTGTTTAATTTTAGAAGATCCCAGTTATCTCTCCTATCTTCTGGAGTTTGTGTGTTGTTGGTTGTGGTTTGGATCCTGTTAATGCTGTGTATTAGGCTTCTAGCATTGATCCTATTTGTTCTTCTATGAACTTCATAGTTTTTGACTTTATATTTAGGTCTTTGATCCATTTTGAATTAGTTTTTGTGTATGGTGTGAGGTATGGGTCCTGTTTTATTGTTTTGCAGATGGACATCCAGTTTTTCCAGTAACATTTGTTAAAAAGACTGTCTTTTCCCCCATTTGATAGGCTTTGGGCCCTTGTCGAAGATCAGGTGGCCATAGGTAGATGGTTTACATCTGGGTTCTCAATTTTGTTCCATTGGTCAATGTATCTGTCATTGTACCAGTACCAGGCTATTTTGACTACTTTAGCTGTATAGTAGGTTCTGAGGTCAGGTAGTGTGAGTCCTCCTATTTTATTCTTTTTCTTCAGTAGTGCTTTACTTATCCGGGGCTTCTTCCCTTTCCATATAAAGTTAATGATAAGTTTTTTTCATCTCTTTAAAGAATGTTGTTGGTATTTGGATTGGGATTGCATTGTATTTGTAAATCATTTCAGGTAGAATTGTCATTTTCACGATATTGAGTCTACCTATTCATGAGCATGGTATATATTTCCATTTATGTAGATCTCTTTTGGTTTCTTGTGGTAGTGTTTTGTAGTTTTCTTTGTATAGGCCCTTTACATCCCTGGTTAGATTTATTCCTAAGTATTTTATTTTTCTAGGGACTATTATAAATGGTATTATTTTTGTGATTTCCTCTTCATCCTTTTCTTTATTGTTGTATGGGAATCCAACTGATTTTTGTATGTTTATCATGTATCCTGCTGCTCTGCTGAATCTTCTATTAGTTTCAGTTGTTTTCTCATGGAGTCTTTTGGGTTTTCTATGTGTAGTATCATATCATCCACAAATAGGGACGGTTTAACTTCTTCATTACCAATTTTGATGCCCTTTATTTCTTTTTCTCGTCTTATTGTTGCTCTGGCTAGAACTTCCAGCACAATGTAAAATAGAAGTGGTCATAAAGGGCATCTTTGTCTTGTTCCTGTTCTCAAGGGGAATAAATTCAGCCTCTCTCCATTAAGAATGATGTGGGCTGTTGGTTTTGCATAGATGCCATTTATTATGTTGAGAATTTTTATCAGGAATGGGTGTTGGACTTTGTTGAATTCCTTTTCTGTGTCGATTGAGATGATCATGAGATTCTTTTCTTTCCTTTTATTTATGTGGTGGGTTACATCGATTGATTTCCTAATGTTGAACCATCCTTGCTTACCTAGTATGAATCCCACTTGGTCGTGGTGTTTTTTTTTTTTTTTTTTTATATACGATGCTGAATTCTATTGGCCAGCGTTTTGTTGAGAATTTTTGCATCTATATTCATGAGAGATATTGGTCTGTGATTTTCTTTTTTTGTGGTGTCTTTATCTGGTTTTAGTATCAGTTTTATGCTGGTTTCATAAAATAAATTTGGAAGTATCATTTTCTTTTCTATATTCTGAAATAGTTTGAGTAGTATTAACATAAGCTCTTCTCTGAATGTTTCATAAAATTCTCCAGTGAAGCCATCTGGGCCAGGGATTTTTTTGTCGGTTTTTTTTTTTTTTAATTACTTTTTCGACCTCTTTTCTTGTTATGGGTCTGTTCAGATTTTCAACATCATTTTGAGTTAGTTTGGGTAGGTAGAGTGTTTCTAGAAATTTGTCCTTTTGTGTTTTCAAATTTGTTGGAGTGTAGTTTTTCATAATACTCTGTTATGATCCTTTTTATTTCAGTTGTGTCTGTTGTAATGTCCCCTATTTCATTTCTTCTTTGGGTCATTTGCATCCTGTCCTGTTTTTCTTTTGTCAGTTTGGCCAGTGGTTTGTTGATTTTGTTGATCCTTTCAAAGAACCAAATTTTAGTTTTTTTGATTCTTTCTGTTGTTTTTCTATTCTTTATTTCATTCATTTCTGCTCTGATCTTTATTATTTCCTTTCTTCTGGTGGCTAGGGGCTTCTTTTGCTGTTCTCTTTCTATTTGTTCAAGTTGTGTAGCTAATGTTTGGATTTTGTCCCTTTCTTTTTTTGATGTGTGCATCTATTGCTGTAAATTGACCTCTGAGCACTGCCTTTGCTGTGTCCCACAGGTTTTGTTATGATGAGTTTTCATTTTTGTTTGTTTCTAGGAATTTTTTTTATTCCATCTCTGATTTCTTTTATTATCCAGTGATTTTTAAGCAGGATGTTATTCAGTTTCCATGTAATTGATTTTTTTTTTCCTTGCTCTTCCTTTTGTTAATTTCTACTTTGATGGCATTGTGTTCAGAGAAGATACTTTGTATTATCTCAGTGTTTTGGATTTTGTTGAGGGTTGCTCCTTGGCCTAAGATGTGGTCTATTCTGGAGAATATTCCATGTGGTAGGGAAAAAATGTGTACTTTGCAGCTGTTGGGTGGTGTGTTCTATATATGTCTATGAGGTCAAGTTGACTGATTATGTCCTTTAGCTCTTCTGTATCTCTCTAGATGAGTTTCTTTCTAGATGTTCTGTTCTTTACCGTGAGCAGTGTGTTAAGTCTCCTACTATTATTGTGGAACTGTCAATTTCTCTTTTCAGTGCTTTTAGTTTGTTTTATGTATTTTGGAGCCCTGTCTTTGGATGCGTAGATGTTTATTGTGATTAAGTCTTCATGATGGATCATCCCTTTAATCATTATATAGTGCCCTTCTTTGTCTTTTATGGTGGATTTTGTTTTAAAGCCTATTTTATCTGAGATTAGTATTGCCACTCCTGCTCTTTTTTGACAGTTATTTGCTTGATATATTTTTTCCATCCTTTCATTTTTAATAAATTTATGTCTTTGTTTCTAAGGTGTGTCTCTTGTAGACAGCATATTGATGGATACTTTTTTTAAAATCCATTCTGTCACTCTCTGTCTATTTATGGGTCCATTTAGGCTATTTACATTCAGTGTAATTATTGATAGGTGTGAGTTTATTGCTGTCATTTTGTAGTGCTCTTTTTTTATAGTGATTACATTTTCTTTGTTCCTGTTACTGTCCTGTGCTAATTTCCTCTTTTTTTGTGTGGATTTCTTTTTCATTTCTTTGGTTTTTGTAGATTTTTTTTTATTGAGACTTGAAATGATGGAAGACAGGATCAGCAAAATTGAAGACAAATACTTGGATACAACTCTGAGGAAAAATCAGAAAAAAAGAACAAAGAAAACTGAAGAAACCCTGAGAATTATGTGGTATACAATCAACAGCAACAATTTAGGAGTGATTAGAGTTCCAGATCAGGGGGAGAAAATGGAAAACACAGAGAGGATCACTGAAGAATTGCTGACAGAAAACATCCCTAATATCATGAAAGATGAAAAGCTGACCATCCAAGAAGCTCAGCAAACCCCATATAGGATAGACCCCGAAAGAAAATCACCAAGACATACCATAATCACACTTGCTAAAACCAAGACAAAGAAAAAAATCCTGAGAGCAGCCTGAGAAAAACTAAGAGTCACATACAGAGGTGAAACAATAAGACTAACCTGTGATTATTTGGCCCAAGCCATGTAGGCAAGAAGGCAACGGGATGACATATATGAAACCTTGAAAGAACAAAATTGCCAATCAAGAAATATATATACTGCAAAACTCTCATTCAAATATGATGGTGAAATCAGGACATTTTCAGATAAACAGAAATTAAGGGAATATGTGAAAAACCAAACTTAGAAGAATTATTAAAAGGAGTCCTTCAATCTGAGAACATACAACATCAGACTGCAGCCCGAATCTAGGACACAAGATTGTACCAGCCAGATACCAACGTAGGAAATTAACTCTCAAGGACTATGCAAAACCAAAAGAATTACAACAGGGTACCAGAGAGGTTAATCTGTAAATGACAACAACGTCAGAACAATGAAAGAGGGAATAAACACTGTAGGTATAGAACTGTCTAACAGAGAGGAAGGCAAGGTGATTCCAAGTAATAGTAGAATGGTTCAAACCTGGGAAGATAAAGGTAAATTTCAAGGTAACCACAAAGAAAGTTGACAAACCTACTCACCAAAATAAAGAAGAAAATCATAAAGTCATTTATTGATGATGGTCATACAGAAAATGTGTGGAAGGCTATTAACTGTGCAACAAAAACATCCTAAAAAAAGTAAGAAAATGGACATTCATATAGAGAAAAGAATTAAATTTTGAAGAATACTAGGAGGAACAACTAAAGATGCTGGTATTGTCATAAAAACAATCAGAGGAGCAATATTTGAATACCTCACTTGTTTTTACTAGTAATGGTCACTTGTTCTAAAGCAATGAATCAAATCATGTCCATGTTTTCTATCATTCAGCAATTTTTTTTGACTTTTGTGGAAGATGACAAATAATCTCAAGTGTTAGAGAAATTTATGATGAATTTTTGTGTGAAGATATTTTAGCGGAAATAGTTTTGAAGAGTCATTCAAAACACTAGCATATATCCTGAAGAAACAAAGATATGGATAGTATACAGTTTTTGAAATTTATTGTGAATGAAAGTATTATAAATCTGTGCCAAATTTATTCTTACGTTTAAGACGGTTCCTCACATTTGCATATAAGTTGCTTCAGGTGAAAGAAACATCAACATTAAAATTAATTAAAAGTGTCCTTTAATTAGCTGTGAGAAGCAGAAATTGATGAATCAGCTTTACTCTCTGGTAAACATGAATATGTGAAGATCAATTTTTGGTAAAGTTGTTGACGAGTTTGCGGAAGTAAGGCTTGTGACCAAAAACTATAATATTATTATTTAATGCTCTGAAAGATTGATATGTAGGTATAAGTTTTTCCCTTTTTAATGAATTATATTAATATAATTAAAAATTTATTCATTACTTTTACATTTTCTTGTATTCTAGTATTTGATTAAATATTAAGGTTTTCTTTTTTAATCTTTTCTACTGCATAATGTTATATACCAAATTCAATAAAAGAAATTTCCTTGTGTACTTTTTTCTGACCATTATTATTTCTTTATTTTTACAACTATTTCTGAAAAATAACTTCTTCCTGTAGAGGAAAGTATAAAAATTATTTGTTCTGGGTATATCATAAATTATGCCACTAGTATACCAATATCTCAGAAGTACTTAAAGTATATTTCTACAACTAAACTCATCATTTATGCCTCACAAATCATGTAAAGGTGGCAAACAAACAAAAACTCCTAACCTCAGTGAAGGGCATTATTTTCCACATGATCATCCTTGACTTCTTCCTTAATTTACCACTTACTCTCACATAACTAGTCAATAATCAAGTTATTTAGAGTCTCTAATTCATTTCTCTCCTGAGTTCCCTTATCTTTATCCCCACAACCTCGTCATTTCTTGCCTGGATTTGTGTAGTAGTTTCCAAGTTGTCTTCCTGCCTTCAGACTCAGCACTGCTAATCCATTCTCCACATTGTAAGTCGTCTTTTTTAGACCTAAGTCTAATTTTGGGAATTATATTTCCTCCAAAAATTCTTTCACTGACTTCTCCTTGCTTTCATGATAAAAACCAAACTTTTTTTTTTATACATTAGATGAAGGTTTAAAGAATAAACTAGCTTCTCATTAAACAGTTTGTGCACATATTGTTTTATGACATTGATTAGCAATGCATGACATGTCAACACTCTCCCTTCTCAGCCTTGGGTTCCCTATTACCAGCTTTCCTTCCTCTCCTGCCTTCTAGTCCTTGCCCCTGGGTTGGTGTGCCCCTTTAATCTCGTTTTGTTTTAAGGGCCTGTCTAATCTTGGGATGAAGGGTGAACTTCAGGAGTGACTTCATTACTGAGCTAAAATGGTGTCTGGGAGCCATATTCTCAGGGTTTCCCCAGTCTCTGTCAGCCCAGTAAAGTCTGGTCTTTTTTGTGAGTTAGAATTTTGTTCTACATTTTTCTCCAGCTCTGTCCAGGACCCTCTATTGTGATCCCTGTCAGAGCAGTCAATGGTGGTAAAGGCCATTATACTTGTGGTCTATTAATCCTTTGGACTAATCTTTCCCTTGTATCTTTAGTTCTCTTCATTCCCTCTTTCTCTTAAAGCAGTGAGACCAGTGGCATATCTTAGATGGCTGCTTACAGGTGTTTAAGACCCCAGACACTACTCACCAAAGTAGACTGTCGAATATTTTCTTTATAAACTATGTTGTGCCAGTTGAGCTAGATGTTCCCTGAGACCATGATCTCCACAGCCCTTAGCCCAGCAATTTGGTCCCTCAGGGAGTTTGGATGTGTCTATGGAGCTTCCATGACCTTGCCTTGTACAAGCTGTGCTGGTTTCCCCAGTATTGTGTACTGTCTTACCTTTCCCCAAAGTTACCACTTATCTCTTGTCTATTTAGTAAAACCAAACTTCTTAGTGTGGCATATCAGGCTCTTTATGATCTGTTCTCTACTAAAATCTCCAGGTTTTACTCTTTGCTAAAACTTTATAAATATACTAAAATACTTGCATTTCTTCTGGCATTCCCTTTTGAATGTGCCATTGTGGATATGGATTCTTCACCACAAATGCTTTTTTAACATCCCACTCCATACAGTTGCCCAGAGATCTATTTACCAAATACTGGTTTATCATTAACCTGGATAACTTTAACTCAGATACTTTTTTCTTGGAGGTTGAGATGATCTCAGATGCAGAGGGTTGCGTTAGTTATATTACTCAGTTCATCACATGTTTTCATCATTAGTCAGTGCAAGTTTCCTTTCTTATTTTGTTTATGCATTTCCTCTACCCGTTTCCATTCTCTACCCTCTATAAAACTGGTAGGTAATTGTTCCATTGTATTTAATATGTATCTTTTTTGAGAGGGTGTTGGCATTTGTATAAATGTGTATTATTGTTTTTTTACATATGATATTTAATATACATAGATGATATTACCTCATTCTGTTTTAAATTTTTTACTAAGCATTATATTTTAAAGATTGTTACCAGATGACTGTAATCTCATCTAATTGTTGCATGATGCTTTATGCTTGCAGTTGCCATGTTTTCTATCTACTCTCCTAAAAGTTAGTTCTCCTAAAGGTATATGCCCATCACTGTTACCCATAAATAGTACAGCAGTGAACATTCTCATACATTTCCACTGATGGATTTTTGTGAGAACAATTTTTTATAGGGTTTTATACCAGTATGTACTGGTAAATGTTTAACAACCTGTTCTCTGGAGAACAAAATGAAACAAAACACAGAGGTTTCTTTAGGGAAACATGGGGTATCTAAGTAAGAGGGTGTTGGAAAGAAAGGATTTGAGCTTTGGTTGGGCAATTTTGGAGACTATCTAGGAAAGCAGGGGCTAGCTCTAGATAGGTGCTACCAGAAAGCAGGGGCAAATCTATAATTAGGTATCTCAATAAATCTTATTTATAGGGAGAGCAGACTAGACAAATATAAAGCTGTAATTAATAAAGAAGTAGTGGTCACTCATTTTAGCAGAGAGGGGAGTGTTTGGTATTTTGTGGGTTGCACAATGATCTTGTTTTGGTCTCGCTTAGTCATGGTCTTAGAGTTACTTTGTTTGATATTGATTATGTCCAAGAGCAGAACAAATGGCCTACCTAGAAGCCTCAAACCAGCTTGTAGTAACAGTAGGCCTAGCTTTGTGTTTCAGTCAAATTTCCCAATGTCAGGAGCTCCTTTTTTCTTTCTCACTCTTTTTACAACACTTGCTCTTTGTTCTGTCTTATTTATTGCCATCACCTTAGTCATCTAAATAAGAAACATCTGGTTAACTTTAAACTCTCATATTGCTGACATCACAGAGGGGTATTAGTCATCAATTCTCCTAATAAATATCCATGAAATGTATTTCAAATTCATCCATGCTCCTGCCTTCTTACTACCTCACCATCTTTTACCTGGACCACTGCAAGTGTCAGTAAACTAATCTTCCGGCTTTTAGTTTTACACCCATATTATGCTGTCTACTTCCTACTATCAAAGCTTTCTTTCCAAAACATAAATACGATCAGTTGGTCCTCAAATTTATAACCCTTAATGGTTCACTTTATCTGTAGGACAAAGACTAAACATCTAGCATACAATTCAAGGCAATTTGATGTATCTTAACTTTATCATCTCACTTTATACCAGGCTGATCAGTCCCCATATATAGTGTGTATGCCCATTATAGTTCATTCAATAAAATTTTTTTGATAGTCTTTATTATGTGCTTCCATTGAACCATGTTATTTTTCATAATTAAATTTTAAAATTGTATAGCCATTAGCATGCTCATTTAATGTCTTTAACCCCACTAAACTCTAAACTCAGTGTCTGCAGGTATCATGTTTGGTTTTGCTTACCATTGTATTCTCCAGCATCTAGCAGAATATCAAAGGAGCCCTGGTGACACAGTGGTTAAAGCCATCGGCTGCTAACCAAAAGTTGGCGGTTCTAAACCACCAGCGAATCTGTGGGAGAAAGATATGGCAGTCTGCTTCTATAGAGATTTACAGTCTAAGAAATCCTATGGGGTCACTATGAGTCAGAATTGACTCAATGGCGCAGTGGGTTTTACGGTGAAGCCTTCTTAACTTTGAAGTTATATAAGAGGTGTGGGGTGAGGTTGAGTACCTGGTTAAATTAAGAACATTTTGAGTAGGAAATAGCACAGTCAAACTTCATAATATCCAAGAGTATCATTAACAGAAGATGAATAAAAACTTTCATCAATGTGAGCATAAAGGCAGGTTGAACAATGGTTTAAATGAATCCTCATAAAAATGTAGAATTTAGCTAATTATAAAATAACTCTGAGTTAAGATGGCTTTTTGACTCAATGTTACCTAAATGCTGGAAATAAGAATTCTAAATTGATTTGCTGAGACCTTTCCCAGACTGAGGAAGCTAAAATTTGATAAATAACTAGATGTGGCCAAGAGATTTAAGATTTAAGAGCCATGGACTAGGAATCAGGAAGCTTCTGTATCTAGTACTAACATTTAAACTCATTTAGAAAGTCACTTCATTTCCCTGAACATCAGGATCCTCACTTGTAAAATTAAGATGGTGGATGGATCCTCTACATTAAAAAAAAAAAAAGGTTTTTTTAAAAATTTTTTTATCTAATTCCATGAGCTGAGACACAGCAACCTCCCTTCCTCCAATGCATTAGAACTCTCTGTCAGATTTCTCTTTGCAAACTGCAAGTGTAGTCTCTCCAACACTCTGCTTGAAAAAGTAGAGGTTCCCATGCAGCATCATTGTTGTTGTTAGGTGCTCTTCAGTCAGTTCTAACTCATAGTGACCTTATGTACTCTGCCCAGTCCTGCACCATCCTCGCAATCATTATTAGACTTAAGCCCGTTATTGCAGCCACTGTGTCAGTCCATCTCATTGAGGGTCTTCTTTTTTAACGACGCTCTACTTTACCAAACATAATGTCCTTTTCCAGAGACTGATCCCTCCTGACAGCATATCCAAAGCATGTGAGACGTAGTCTCGCCATCCTTGCTTCTAAGGAGCATTCTTGTCGTATTTCTTCCAATACAGATTTGTTCTGCAGCATCATTATGTTCTATTTAATCTAAAAGAAATAATAGTCAAGGTTTCTTGAAGGTGTATCCTACTTTTCATTTCTGCTTGGCTTATTTAAAAGACCATACCTGGTCCAATGAAACATCAAACCAGGACCCTGAAAGTTTCAGCCTGCTTTGAATTAGCTCCTGGGCTACCAAACTGTTTTTGCTTTTTGTTGCCTAACTCCATATCTTACCTCTAGTTGGTCCTCTTTTGTTTTTACCCCTGAAATATTGATTGCTGAACTTTCTAGTTTTAGATGCTCCCTTTTAGCATACAATATCCAAAACTACCGTGACAGAAATTAGGAGTTGCTTCAATTACGTGTTTTCTTCCTTTTGCATTGTAAGACAATCATTAATTTTTTTTTTTTTAGCTGGGTCAACTAAAAATATATTCAGTGACTCCGAGTACTTTTCTCATAGGTTGGCCACCTTACTAATTTCTAACGAAAGGGATGTAAGTCAAAGTGGTAGAAATAACTTATGTTGAAGTGAATGTGCCTCCTGTGCTTCCTCCTTACTGCTGGCTGGAATGTTGATAAAGTGGTAGGATCTTCAGCAATATTTAAAAACATATAGCTGAAGACCATATACAGTAAAGGCATAGTCAAAATTTGGAAAAAGCCTGGGTCTCTGATGACTTCACTGAACTGCAATATCAAGTCTTTTCCTTAAGTGTGAAAAAAAACAAAAAACAAAAAAACTATGTATTTAAACCAAAAACCAAACCCATTGCCATCAGGTCAATTCCGACTCATGGTGACCCTATACGACAGAGTACAGCTGCGCCAAATGGTTACCAAGGAGTGCCTGGTAGATTTGAACTGCCAGCCTTTTGGTTAGCAGCCATACCTCTTAACCACTACACCACCCAAGTGTTTAAGCCACTGTTAGTTTGGGTTTTCTATTACATGTGGGTGAACCTAATCTTCTTGGTAACCATATTTAAAAAAAAATGTTAATATTCTTACCCACTTTGATACTTTTCTTTCTATGCAATGATGTATTCATCCAAAAGAATGTAATTCAGTTTGGTGGGAAATATTAAAATTAAATGATCTAAAAATAAAAACAATATCTGTTCTTTTTCCCCATCCCACCTAATACCTCCCCCTGGATCCTGAGGTCCTCTTCCCTTCCCCAGCTAGAAGGATAAGAATTACTTAACAGAACATAGACAAAGGCTGTAAGAAGTATTAAGAAAACAAACAAAAAGAAAAGGAAGAACAAAACAGTCACTAACCAAAGCAGAATTCAAAAATCTTAGAACACACACTGAAACGTTATTTCTTGTTTGTACAAACTGGATAAATAGAGTTCATGGGCAGAGGAGGGAAGTTGTTGAGAGATCATGGGGTAGGAGAGAAAGTGCTGGAGAAACTAAGAGTCTCTGCCAAAGCTTCAGAGAGCTGTGAGTTTTCTTAATTACCAAAAGTCAGCTCTTGTTTGTTGAGTGTCAGGTTTAAATTAAAACTTACCTGTCTCAGTCCAGACATCCCCTTAAAGGTAACCCTTTTTTTAATGGCCCAGGACAATTGTCTCTACAACTGGATAGTAGAAGACTTGGACACTGAGATATTTGATTTTTTTTAAAGTAATTTTTATTGTGCTTTAAGTGAAAGTTTACAAATCAAGTCAGTCTCTCACATATAAACTTATATACACCTTACTACATACTCCCACTTACTGTCCCCCTAATGAGTCAGCCCACTCCCTCCTTCCAGTCTCTCCTTTTGCGACCGTTTTGCCAGTTTCTAACCCCCTCTACCTTCCCATCTCCCCTCTGGACAGGAGATGCCAACATAGTCTCAAGTGTCCACCTGATGCAAGGAGCTCACTCCTCATCAGCATCTCTCTCTAACCCATTGTCCAGTCCAATCCATGTCTGATGAGTTGGCTTTGGGAATGGTTTCTGTCCTGGGCCAACAGAAGGTTTGGAGACCATGACTGCTGGGATTCTTCTAGTCTTAGACCATTAAGTCTGGTCTTTTTATGAGAATTTGGGGTCTGCATCCCACTGCTCTCCTGCTCCCTCAGGGGTTCTCTATTTTGCTCCCTGTCAGGGCAGTCATTGGTTGTGGCTGGGCACGGTTTAGCTCTCCTGGTCTCAAGATGATGTAGTCTATAGTTCATGTAGCCTTTCTGTCTCTTGGGCTTATAATTACCTTGTGACCTTGGTGTTCTTCATTCTCCTTTGATCCAGGTGGGTTGAGACTCATTGACTCATTTTACATGGCCACTTGCTAGTGTTTAAGACCCCAGATGCCACACTTCAAAGTGGAATGCAGAATGTTTTCTTAATAGAATTTATTTTGCCAATTGACTTAGATGTCCCCTGAAGCCATAGTCCCCAAACCCCCACCCCTGCTCACCTGACCTTCGAAGCATTCATTTTATTCAGGAAACTTCTTTGCTTTTGGTCCAGTCCAGTTGTGCTGACCTCCCCTGTATTGAGTGTTGTCCTTCCCTTCACCTCACCTAAAGTACTTCTAATCTACCATTTAATCAGTAAATAACCCTCTCCCACCCTCCCTCCCTTCCCCCTCTCATGACCACAAAAGAATGTGTTCTTCTCAGTTTGAACTATTTCTCAAGATCTTATAATAGTGGTCTTATACAAAATTTGGATCGGAAGTGCGTTGTATATATAGATGGCTTTTGGTAGAATAGAAATTTTTACTATGTTCCATTTTTACTATCCATGAGCAAGGTATGTTTTTCCACTTATGTAGTTCTGCTTTGGTGTCTTGGAGAAGTACTTTGTAGTTTTCTTTGTATAGGTCTTTTACATCTTTGGTAAGATTTATTCCCAAGTGTTTTATCTTCTGGGGGGCTACTGTGAATGGTATTGATTTGGTGATTTCCTCTTCGATGTCCTTTTTGTTGGTATAGAGGAATCCAACTGATTTTCGTATGTTTACCTTATAACCTGATACTCTGCTGAACTCTTCTATTAGTTTCAGTAGTTTTCTTGAGGATTCCTTAGGGTTTTCTGTGTATCAGATTATGTCATCTGCAAAGAGATAATTTTACTTCTTTCTTGCCAATCTGGATGCCCTTTATTTCTTTGTCTAGCCTATTTGCTCTGGCAGGACCTCCAGCACAATGTTGAATAAGAGTGATGATAAAGGGCATCCTTGTCTGGTTCCTGTTCTCAAGGGAAATGCTTTCAGGCTCCCTCCATTTAGGGTGATGTTGGCTGTTGGCTTTGTATAAATGCCCTTTATTATGTTGAGGAATTTTCCTTCAATTCCTATTTTGCTGACAGTTTTTATTATGAATGGGTGTTGGACTTTGTCAAATGCCTTTTCTGCATCAGTTGATAAGATCATGTGATTTTTGACTTTTGTTTTATTTATATGGTGAATTACATTAATTGTGTTTCTAATATTGAACAAACCTTGCATACCTGGTATAAATCCCACTTGGTCATGGTGGATTATTTTTTTGATATGTTGTTGAATTCTATTGGCTAGAATTTTATTGATGATTTTTGCATCTATGTTCGTGAGGGATGTAGGTCTGTAATTTTCTTTTTTTGTGGTGTCTTTGGCTGGTTTTGTTATCAGGGTTATGCTGGCTTCATAGAATGAGTTAGGTCGTCTTCCGTCGTTTTCTATACTTTCAAATACCTTCAGTAGTAGTGGTGTTTTCTCTGAAAGTTTGGTAGAACTCTGCAGTGAAGCCGTCTGGGCCAGGGCTTTTTCTTTGTTGCAAGTTTTTTGATTACCTTTTCAATCTCTTTTTTTGTTATGGGTCTATTTAGTTGTTCTACTTCTGATTGTGTTAGTTTAGGTAGGTAATGTGTTTCTAGGAATTCACTCATTTCTTCTAGGTTTTCAAATTTGTTAAGAGTACAATATTTCGTAGTAATCTGGTATGATTTTTTAATTTCAGTTGGGTCTGTTGTGATATGGCCCATCTCATTTCTTATTTGGGTTATTTGTTTCCTTTCTTGTATTTCTTTAGTGAGTCTGGCCAATGGTTTATCAATTTTTTAAATTTTCTCAAAGAACCAGCTTTTGGCTTTGTTTATTCTTTCAATTGTTTTTCTGTTCTCTAATTCATTTAATTCTGCCCTAATTTTTATTATTTGTTTTCTTCTAGTGCCTGATGGATTCTTTTGCTTGCTTTCTATTTGTTCAAGTTGTAGGGACAGTTCTCTGATTTTGGCTCTTTCTTCTTTATGTATGTGTGTATTTGTCGATATAAATTGACCTCTGAGCACTGCTTTCGCTGCGTCCCAGATGTTTTGATAGGAAGTGTTTTCAGTCTCATTGCATTCTTTGAATTTCTTTATTCCCTCCTTAATGTCTTCTGTAACCCAGTCTTTTTTTTTTTTTACATCACATTGCATTTATTTAACAAAATCTTATCTAGCACTTACAACTTGGCAAGTACTGATAAAAGCCTTTGACAAATATTAACTTGTATGATACCCAAAAAACCAAACCCAGTGCCATCAAGTTGATTCCGACTCATAGCGACCCTAAAGGACAGAGTAGAACTGCCCCATAGAGTTTCCAAGGAGCGCCTGGCAGATTCAAACTGCCAACAATTTGGCTAGCAGTCGTAGCACTTAACCACTATGCCACCAGGGTTTCTACTCGATAAAAATAGGTATTATTATTACTCTTATTTTACAGAAGGGGAAACTGAGGGACAGAGAGGACAGGTAATTTTCCCAAGGTCACACAGGTATTGTATGAGGCAATGTGATGAGTATTTGAACCCAGCAGTCTAGCTCCAGTGTCCATGCTCTTAATGATTTCACTATGGATTGTCTCATGAAAACCTCAGAAGGCTTTGGTGAGTTAGGGATAAGGGGTATTAGTATTATTATCCTCTGAAAGGAATACTGAGGCTCAGAGAGGTTAGGCAACTTTCTCAAAGTCACACAGCTAGTATGTGGCAGAACTAGGAGTGGAACTCAAATCTGTCTGATTCCAAAGCCTGGGCTCGAGACCCCTAAATCGCCTTGGGACAAGGAGAGATGACCCTTGCCCCTAAGATGTGTATCATCCACCATGTCAGAGACCCCTTCTCAGATCACCAGGCACAGACTCTAATATCCTTGAGGATTTCTGTCTTGGGGAAGGAGAGCGGTTACCCCAAGCAGGGGCGGCTACTTGGTGTAACCCAGTCTTTTTTGAGCAGGATATTGTTCAGTTTCCAAGTATTTGATTTCTTTTCCCTGATTTTTCTGTTATTGATTTCTACTTTTATGGCCTTATGGTCTGAGAAGATGCTTTGTAATATTTCAGTGTTTTGGATTCTGCAACTGTTTGTTTTATGACCTAATATGTGATCTATTCTAGAGAATGTTCCATGTGCACTAGAAAAAAAAGTATACTTTGCAGCAGTTGGGTGGAGTGTTCTGTGTAAGTCTGTGAGGTCAAGTTGACTGATTGTAGCAATTAGATCTTCCGCGTCTCTATTGAGCTTCTTACTGGAAGTCCTATCTTCCGAAAGTGGTGTGTTGAAGTCTCCTACTATAATTGTGGAGCTGTCTATCTCACTTTTCAATTCTCTTAAAGTTTGTTTTATGCATCTTGCAGCCCTGTCATTGGGTGCATAAATATTTAATATGGTTATATCTTCTTGGTCTATTGTCGCTTTAATCATTATGTAGTGTCCTTCTTTATCCTTTGTGGTGGGTTTAACTTTGAAGTCTATTTTGTCAGAAATTAATATTGCTACTCCTGCTCTTTTTTGCTTATTGTTTGCTTGATATATTTTTTCCATCCTTTGAGTTTTAGTTTGTTTGTGTCTCTAAGTCTAAGGTGTGTCTCTTGTAGGCATCGTATAGACGGATCGTTTTTCTTTATCCAGTCTGAGACTCTCTGTCTCTTTACTGGTACATTTAGTCCATTTACATTCACCGTAATTATAGATAAAGGTGAGTTTAGTGGTGTCATTTTGATGCCTTTTTTTGTGTGTTGTTGACAATTTCATTTTTCCACTTACTTTTTTGTGCTGAGAAGTTTTTTTTTGTAAATTGTGTGTTCCTCATTTTCATAGCAGTTGAATTTATTTTTGCTGAGTCGTTATGTTTATCTTGGTTTTTGAGTTATGGAATTGTTAGACCTCTTTTTGGTTACCTTAATATTTACCCCTATTTTTCTAAGTAAAAGCCTAACTTGTATTGTCCTATATCACCTTGTTTTCCTCTCCATATGGAAGATCTATGCCTACTGTATTTAGTCCCTCTTTTTTGATTATTGTAACTTTTTTACATAATGACATCAATGATTCCCTGTTATGAGCATTTTTTTCTTTTGTAAATTATTCTTATTTTGTTTTTGTGATTTCCCTGTTTGAGTTGATGTCAGAAAGTTCTGTGATCTTGTGTTGTGTTGGTATCTGATATTATTGATTTTCTGACCAAAGAATTTCCTTTAGTAATTCTTGTCACTTTGGTTTGGTTTTTGCAAATTCTCTAAGCTTGTGTTTATCTGTAAATGTTTTAATTTCACCTTCATATTTGAGAGAGAGTTTTGCTGGATATATGATTCTTGGCTGGCAATTTTTCTCCTTCAGTGCTCATATATGTCATCCCATTGCCTTCTTGCCTGCATGGTTTCTGTCGAGTAGTCTGAACTTATTGATTCTCCTTTGTAGGAGAGCTTTCTTTTATCCCTGGCTGCTTTTAAAATTTTCTCTTTATCTTTGGTTTTGGCAAGTTTGATGATAATATGCCTTGGTGATTTTCTTTTTGGATCAATCTTGGATGGGGTTCGATGACCATCTTGGTTAGATAGCCTTTCATCTTTCACGATGCCAGGAAAGTTTTCTTCCAACAGATCTTCAACTATTCTCTCTATTTTCTGTTATCTCTCCCTGTTCCTGAACTCCAATGACATGCAAGTTATTTTTATTGATAGAGTCCCACATGATTCTTAGGGTTTCTTCATTTTTTTTTAATTCTTTTATCTGATTTTTCTTCAACTATACTGGTGTCAATTGCCTTATTCTTCAACTCCCCCACTCTGCATTCCAGTTCCTTGATTCTGCTCCTCTGACTTCCTATTGACTTGTCTAATTCTGTAATTTTATTGTTAATCTTTTGAATTTCTGAATGCTGTCTCTCTGTGAGTTCTTGCAGCTTTTTAATTTTTCCATTATGTTCTGGAATAATCTTTTTGATTTCTTCAACTGCTTTATCAGTGTGTTCCTTGGCTTTTTCTCTAGATTGCCATATTTCATTTCTGAGGTCATCCCTGATGTCTTGAAGCATTCTGTATATTAGTTTTTTTATATTCTGCATCTGGTAATTCCAGGATTGTATCTTCATTTGGGAAAGATTTTGATTCTTTAATTTGGGGGTTTGTAGAAGGAATCATGGTCTGTTTCTTTATGGGATTTGTTATCGACTGCTGTCTCTGAGCCATCTATAAGATATTGTAATGATTTATTTTATATTTGCTCACTGATTCTTATCTTCTTGCTTTTTTTGTTTCAATATACCCATATGAGCTACTAGATTGTGCTGTCTTGATTGTTGTAGCCTTTGAATCACTTATGCCCTATTACCATCTGGTATGAGCTACTAGATTGTGCTGTCTTGATTGTTGTAGCCTTTGAATCACTTATGCCCTATTACCATCTGGTTTGAGCTGTTACCAGGTATGTAAGCCTAAGAGTCCATTCACTATTCTTGAATAGAGTCAGCTTAGGTGTCCTGATTTTGGGTCACCAAGTGTGGTGTAGGCTGTCACCTATTAACTTAGAAGAGTAGTTGTGATAGTTGTATGCACCAGATTCTAGTAGCAGCAGGGCATCACACTCCTAGGAGGGCAGGATGCCAACAGCCTTCCCACACGTACCAGTGAGGTAGGTGTGTCTCTATTCCTAGAGCACTTTGGTGGGTGGGCTCTGCAGCTGTAACTTAGTCATCCAATGCTTGTACCTCTAAAGTTGGTAGGCGTCACTGTCCTTAGACCCCTTTAGCAGGTGGCTAGGTGGTTTGGGTGGAGCTTCTGTCCTCAGTTCCCTACTGTGGGTCAGTGAGGTCTCTGTTTAATAGGTAGAGACGTATCAGACCTCCAAAACTTGTTTTTCCACTTCTCTGCTAAAACAATTACAGTCAGATCTCTATCAGAATTCCCTTTATATTATAATAGCCACCTTGTTCCCTGTAGGGATGAAAGTCAAAGACTGTGGACCTCTTATGCTTGGCTGGAGCTGGCTCTGTATTTTTATTCCAGTTTAGGGAAGTCAGGGAAGGATTCCCCCCCCCGGATTGTTAATTGCTGCTTCTCTCAGGCCAGGAGAATGGGCTAGGAAAAAAAAAAAACCCGCAGAGCACTCCATTCCCTGGCCCAGGAAATTCCAATATTAATAAAGCCACCTGGGGCTGGGGGTGGGGGGGAGTATCAGAGAGACAGGAGAGAGAGGCAAAGTTAGTTTTCTTGCTTGGTGATGACTGTATCTGAGATTCCAGAGATGCTTGTAGTCTGTGTGTGCTGGCTGGGTCGAGATTGCCCCCGAGGGTCAGGCCTGCATCCTGTGCTTGTGCCGTCTGAGGAAGCCGTGATCAGCTCCTCTGCTGCTAGTCCAAAGCCCAGCGCCAAGGTCTTCTACCTGGGACGGTGCACTCCAGGCTCCAAAACCAGTCACTGCTTCCCTGTGATTTCTCCTTCTTCTGTCAGCCACGTCGTTGTGCAGCCTGATTGCACTGGCTGGGTTTCCACCAAGGTTATTTCAGGGGGCTAGGAGTAAAAAAAGTTTTTTTTTCTAGGAGTGTGTCCTGTGCTTGCGGTGTCTCAGGAAGCCGTGATCAGCTCCTCTGCGCTTAGGCCAAAGCCCGGCACCAAGGTTTTCTGACTGGGATGCTGGCTCCAGGCTCCAAAAACAGTTGTTGCTTCCCTGTAGTTGCTCATTCTTTTGTCAGCCATGTCAGTGTGCAGCGTGATTGCGCTGGCTGAGTCTCTACCGAGGTTACTCCAGGGGGTTAGGGCTGTGTCCCGTGCTTGCCCCATGTCATTAAGCCACGATCAACCCCACCTGTCTGGCACCAGGGAACCGCAAGAGCTCAAGACTGTGGCACGGGATGCCAGTTCCAGAAGCAGTCGCTGCTTCAGGGCACGGCTTTTCGCTCCCCTGTCACTCAGGTCAACTCCTTAGTTCTGTGTTTGATGGTCAGGGTTTGTGGATTGTCATGTATGTGATCGATTCACTTGTTTTTCCGAGTCTTTGTTGCAAGAGGGATCCGCAGTAGTTCTATATAGTCAGCCGTCTTGGCCCCGCCTTTAAGTTTTGATTTTTAAGGTGAAAAGAAAATCTTGCATCTCTTCAAACAGGGACAAATGAAAATAATTTGAAATCACACACTGAGTGAAACTGTGTATGGTTTATAAAGATACAATGTGTTGTAAAATAAAATTAGAAAATAAATGAGGTGAATGGAAAAGAAAGGAAAATAAAATAGAATCAGAAGAAAGGTTAATATATGAATAATGGATGCCACAAGGACCTATATAATTTTTTGGGATGAGCCATGGTTTGAACTCTTTAAGATTTTCGTGCTGAAATATAGGGAGAGCTGCAGTAATCTTGAAATTCAAACTGTATATAACATAAAAGGAGTCCTAGTGGCACAGTGGTTATTAAGAGCTCGGCTGCTAGCCAGAAGGTCGGCAAGCAGTTCAAATCTATCAGTCGCTCCTTGGAAACCCTACTGGGCAGTTCTAGTCTGTCTTATAGGGTTGCTATGAGTCAGAATTGACGGTAACGGTGTTTTTTGTTTTTAACAATATAAAATGTGTCTAGTTTTTTAGAAGTATAATTAATACTGATAGTAAGATTATAGACAAACACCTCAAGTAGGTCCTCCTCCCTGAAGCAATCAAGTCATGGGAGACTTATCCCATTTTGATAGTAAACACAGTCATTTTTCTTCTGGTTTTTTTTTTTTTGCTGTTTATATGTCCTTAAAAATGCTTATATTTTTATGTTCTATAGCTGAAGGGCATTCTACATTTCAATTCACCAAAAGTGTTGTTTCAAAATATTATCAAGTTAAAAATAATAGGGATCTTTCTCCCTGCCCTGAGAGTAACACAGTCTGAAATTACTTTTTGCTTTAAACAAAGATTTAAACACCTATTGTAATATATTGGACAACAGGTAGCACAGGGTTGTAATCCCTGAAGGAAAGCAAGCAAATTTATTTCCTCTCTGTAAAAAGACCTATTCAAGGTGTTTTTCCATGCTCTCAATCAGTATTAATTATACTTTTTCTAAACAACTTTCTTCACCAGTATTCTTCTTTCTGGAAACCCTGATGGCATAGTGACTAAGAGCTATGGCTGTTAACCAAAAGATCAGCAATTCAAATGCACCAAGCACTCCTTGGAAACCATATGAGGCAGTCCTACTCTGTCCTATTGGGTCGCTATAAGTAGGAATTGACATGACGACGACGAGTATGGGTTTTCTTGGGGTTATTCTTCTTTCTAGTCTTTCCTCCTTAGAATCTGATGTTGGCTTACTAGTTGCTATCGAGTCTATATTAGAGTAGAACACATATTTATAGATGTATTTTATGAAGTACCTAGAGAAAGATTCTTGGGTACTCTTGAGTTTTAAAATTGTTTTGTTATTATATATTCTCCCTTTGTTTTAAGAACTATCACTCCAAATGACATGGTCTCATTTAATATGTTGCTTGACCCCTTTGTTTACTGTGTTCTAGTACTTAGAAATGACTCAATAGCAACGGGTTTGGTTTGGCTTGGGTACTTATAAATGGAGGCTACATCAGATTCTAATTCTTTTTTCTTTTTAATAATCATTATTAGTATTGTATACTTCCATGAGAAGTCATGAATATCTGACTCTTTCCTTTTGTGACATCTGTATCTGTTGATGATTGTTGCTTACCAAAAACCAAACTTGTTGCCATCGAGTCAATTCCAACTCACAGCAACCCTATGGGACACAGTAGATCTGCCCCATAGGGTTTCCAGGGAGAGTCTGGTGAATTTGAACTGCCAGCCTTTTGGTCAGCAGCTGAGATCCATTAATTTCTTAATGGTTCCTAAATGGTGATATTTTAATTCCTTCATTTCTTCTTAATTTAGGAGTTGCTGTACTAAAGTAAAGAGATCTTTCTTTATCAACTATTTGGCTACCTTAGGATACAGTTCATCTAGAAGAGGTAGGGTAAATACTTGATAGCCTTCATCAGTTAAAAAAATTAGTTGGTTTCCTAGCCTGCTCCAAAGTTCACTAATGAGTTTTCTCTTTGTTTTGTTTGTTTTTATTTTTGTAATTTTAAATGCTTCTTTTAGAGCTATCTCACATGCCAGTAATGATAAAAGTCCTACAACTTTGGGAAAAAAAAATCTACCTCATTGGGGTCTTAATCCTACTCAGTGACCAGTTGCTCAGAGAATAAGTAGAGTGTGTGATTTCCAGTGGCTATTAGAAGTTACATATAGGCCACTTACCTACTTTCTTCCTCTCTTTTCCTAAATTGTTTTCAGACAAATCGAAATGCCATTGCTCCTTATTGATTTCCTGTTTTCAGGGAAACAAATAAAGGGATAGGAATAAGAATCCCACGGGAAAAAGAGGGTAAGCAGAGGGGTGTGGATTATCTATTAGATAATCAGGAGTATGCTAGATTGCTGGAGGAGGCTGTGTTTAGGCTACAGTTTGATCATAAATTTTGATTTCCCAGTGAAGGAAGGGAGAACACACCATGCTTTAGGATATATCAAAGGTGAAAAAACAGAAACAAAGTTCTGTTGCTAAATTCAAGAAGTGACAGCTGGGCAGAAAACTGGAGGAAAAGAGAAGAAAGTCAGAGGCCAGATAGGCCTTAGAATGACGGGAAGATTAAAATCAATGGTAATGTCAAAGGGCCTATGGTAATTGATTTAAAAATTTGGAAACTTCAAGAGTCATTATATCTGAGCCATTTATTTGAAACTTGAACAGAAAGAAGACATAGAAGGAAAAAATTCTTAAAATGCTAAAGTGTTCACTCCAAGTTTATTCCTGGGGTGACCTAATTTGTTTCAGATTGTGGAGAGGCAGTTGATTATGTATGTTTGATTACATACTGATTTAAATGCTGAATATATCTTCATCGGAATAGAACACACCTTTAAATAGAGTTGCCACAATTTGTATTACAAAAGAGACTGTTAATTCTAATAGTGCTTAAATCATGCAATTGTGAATCATAGCCTCTTGTCAGAAATTTTTGATGAAAACATGAGGTTGTCATGTTCCAAGCTACCTTCTTTATCTTCACCGTCAAGATGCAGTGGCACTAATGCAGCATTACAACTTCAAGATAAGTGAAAGAAGCTGTTAGAATTTTATTTTACAGTTGCTGAGCACTAGTGGTGCAGTGGTTAAATGCTTGGCTGCTAACCAGAAGGTTGGTGGTTAGAACCCCCCAACAACTCTGCAAGAGAAAGATGTGGCAGTCTGCTCCCATAAAGATTTACAGTCTTGGAAACCCTATAGGGCAGTTGTACTCTGTCCTATGGGGTCTTTATGAGTCAGATCAACTCAATGGCAGTGGGTTTGCTTTTTTTGTTTATTTTTGTTTTGTTATCTTGGTTGTAAGTAAAAAAGGATCATATCTTACTTAGCATATTAATATAAAAAAACATTAATAAGTAAAAAACCAAAAAGTCAAAAAAAAAAACAAAACAAAAAAACAAAACCTAAACTCTGCAAATTCAACAGAGGCCAAAGGAGTAATGTAGTAAATAAGTTTTCTATCAGTGGAGACATATCAACAAGGTTGAGCAGGTAGAAAAAAAAAAAAAAAAAAAACTATAATTAAAAACCATGAAAAGGTTTTAAAAGAAATTATTCTTCATTTAAGGATGCTAAATGTGTCTTTACTGATGATAGTATGTCAGATCCAAGTACTGACAAAAGTAGTTTAAGAAATGCCAGTTTTTTTTTTTTTTGAACACTGTATTGTGCTTTAGGGGAAAGTGTACATAGCAAATTTGTTTTCCAATCAATGAATTTTATACAAATTTTTCCATGACATTGGTGCAAAGAAATGTCAATTTTAGTATTAAATTTGACAGTGTTCTAACATTAAATGATTTTATGTCCATGCAGTCTAGAATACTGCATCTAAACAGAAGTGGGTAAAATTGACTCAAGAAGGGGGCAGAATGATAGGTTACCCATATGTAATAATTTTATGCCAAATAGAAGCCCAAGCTATAATTTTGTATTTAGATTTTACCTTATAATTAAATTTTTTACAAAATAGCTTCCCTATCTTATAAAAAGGAAAAGTAATGGCCCGTCTTTCTGGGATAAATGTGACATTTTTTCAGTTTCCAGGAAGTGAATTTTTAATGTCCATATTTCTATGGCAGTGGGTTTTTTTTTTTGGTTTATTTCCATATTTAACACAAATAACATTAAGCTTTCATCTAACTCTGCAATTATTCTAAGAAAGAAACTATTCCCAGAGTACACTTCTGGTTTTGTTGACTCAATAATGTACTGGACTATGTAATAGTAATAGGCTCATAATTATAAAGTTACGGACTTTAAAAGTATTGTTGTCAAGTGCTATCAAGTCAGTTCTGACTCTTACTGACCCTATGTAAAACAGAACGAAACACTGCCCGGTCCTGTGCTATCCTCACAATCATTGCTAGGTTTGAGCCCATTGTTGCAGCCACTGTGTCAATCCATCACATTGAGGGTGTTCCTCTTTTTTGCTGAACCTCTACTTAACCAAGCATGATGTTCTCCTCCAGGGACTGGTCCCTCCTGATAACATGGCCGAAGTATGTAAGTATGAGGATGTTGTCATCCTCTCTTTTAAGGAGTATTCTGGCCTTACTTCTTCCAAGATAGATTTGTTTGTTTTTCTGGAAGTCCATAGTATATTCGATGTTCTTTGCCAACACCATAATTCAAAGGCATCAATTTTTCTTTGGTCTTCCTTATTCATTGTCTAGCTTTCATGTTCGTATGAGGTGATTGAAAATACTACGTCTTGAATCAGGCACACCTTAGTCCTCAAAGTGACATCTTTGATTTTTAACACTTTAAAGAGGTCTTTTGCAGCAGATTTGCCGAAAGCAATGTGTCATTTGATTTCTTCAATGCTGCTTCCGTGGGTGTTGTTTGTGGATCCAAGAAAATGAAATCTTGGACAACTTCAATATTTTCTCCATTTATCATGTGGTTGCTTATTGGTCCAGTTGTGAGGATTTTTGTTTTCTTTATGTTGAGATGTAATCCGTACCGAAGGCTGTAGTCTTTGATCTTCATCAGTAAATGCTTCAAGTCTTCTTCACTTTCAGCAAGCAAGGTTGTGTCATCTACACATCATAGATTGTTAATAAATCTTCCTCCAATCTTGATGCCACTTTCTTCTTTATATAGTATAGCTTCTCGAATTATTTGCTCAGCATACAGAATGAATTAATATAGTGAAAGAATACAACCCTGATGCACCCCTTTCCTGATTTTAAACTACATAGTGTCCCCTTGTTCTTTTTGAACAGCTGCCTCTTGGTCTATGTACAGATTCTGCAGAAGCACAATTAAGTGTTCTGGAATTCTCATTCTTCACAATGTTATCTATAATTTATTATGATCCACACAGTTGAATGCCTTTGCATAGTTTGTAAAACACAGGTAAACATCTTTCTCTGCTTTCAGTCAAGATCCATCTGACATAAGCAATGGCATCCCGTGTTCCAAGTCCTTTTCTGAGTCTGGCTTGATTTCTGGCAGTTTCCTGTGGATGTACTGCTGCAACTGCTTTTGAATGATCTTCAGCAAAATTTGACTTGCCTGTGGTATTAATTCTGTCCTATAGGGTTGCTGTGAGTCAGAAATCAACTTGACAGCAGTGGGTTTGGTTTGGTTTGGGTGGCATTAATGATATTGTTTGATAATTTCCACATTCTGTTAGATCACCACTCTTTGCAGTGTAGTGGTTAAAAGCTATGGCTGCTAACCAAAAGTTTGGCAGTTCAAATGCACCAGGCACTCCTTGGAAACTCTATGGGGGCAGTTCTACTCTGTCCTATAGGGTCACTATGAGTCAGAATTGACTCGACGGCAACAGGTTTGGTTTTGTTGGGTTTTCTAGTTGACTGGCCAGGTAGCTATCTTCCAAAGTTCTTGGCATAGATGAGTGAGTGCCTCCAGGGCTACATCCATTTGTTGAAACATCTCAGTTGGCGTTCCATCAGTTCCTGGTGCCTTGTTTTTCGCCAACGCCTTCAGTGCAACTTGGACTTCTTCCTTCAGTACCATTGGCTCTTGATCATATGCTACCTCCTGAAATGGTTCAATATCGAAGGTGGGCAAAGAGTCACTGTACCAAAAGAATTAGTCAATGTGAAAAGTATTACTAAATTAAAAATTATTGAGATAATACTTTGGAACTACTCTTTCCTAGCTGTCTTAATTATCTAGTGCTGTTATGACAGAAATATCACAGTGGGTGGCTTGAACAAACAGAAATTTATTTTCTTATAGTTTAGGAGACTAGAAGTCTGAATTCATGGTGCTGGCTCTAGGGGAAGTATCTCTCTCCCTGTCTGTCTGGGGGAAGATTTTTTTTCTCTTTTTAGTTTCTATTCCTAGGTTCCTTGGCAATTACATGGCTTGTTTCTATACCTCTGTTTGTATTTGCTTGCTTACTTAATCTGCTCTTTTACATCTCAAAAGAGATTGAGTTAAAACACACTCTACACCCCAGACCTTCTATTGGCCCAGGACAGGAACCATTCCCAAAGCCAACTCTTCAGACAGGGATTGGACTGGACAATGGGTTGGAGAGGGATGTTGGTGAGGAGTGAGCTTCTTGGATCAGGTGGACACTTGAGATTATGTTGGTATCTCCTCCTTGGAGGGGCAATGAGAGAGTAGAGGGGCTTAGAAGCTGGTGAAATGGATACGAAAAGAGAGAGTGGAGGGGGGGTGCGGGCTGTCTCATTAAGGGGAGAGCAACTGGGAGTATGTAGCAAGGTGTATGTAAGTTTTTGTGTGAGAGACTGACTTGATTTGTAAACTTTCACTAAAAAGCACAATAAAAACTAAAACAAACAAAAAACACACCCTACACTTACACTGGAAGCCCTGGTGGTGTAGTGGTTAAGTGCTAGGCTGCTAACTAAAAGGTCGGCAGTTTGAATCCACCAGGTGCTGCTTGGAAACTCTATGGGGGCAGTTGTACCCTGTCCTATAGGGTCGCTATGAGTCGGAATCAACTCCATGGCAGTGGGTTTTTTGGTACACTTATACTGCTTCATTAACATAACAAAGAAAACTCATTCCCAAATGGGTTTATAACCACAGGTTAAAAAAAACAAACAAAAAAACAAACCCATTGCCATCCAGTTGATTCCAACTCATAGCGACCCTATAGGACAGCATAGGACTGACTGTCCCATAAGACTTCCAAGGAGCGCCTGGTGTATTCAAACTGCTGACCTTTTGGTTAGTAGCCAAACTCTCTAACCACTGTACCACCAGAGTTTCCAACACACTGCTGTGGAATTCGACCCATGGTGACTGGTTAAGCATCTGGTGGTTTTGAACTGCCAAAAGGTTAGCAGTTGATCGCTTTAACCACTATGCCACCAGGGCTCTGACACAACAGGGGTTAAGATTTACGGCACATATTTTGAGGGGATATAATTCAATGCATAACACTAGCTATTTGCATATTTAAAGCAGTATTGAATGCTTCATTTTTTTTTCAAGTGAGATGTCATATTAATTCTATAAATCTCTCTTTTTCTGCTTGCCTCCTGCTTGATATGTATTCATTTATTATAATGTTTGCACTAGCAACAGACAGGCAGGGAAGGATCAAACTTTAGTTCAGTATTTAAAACTGGTAAAAACTATTTAGCAATCCATACAACTATCCCAATTTTATAACTCAAATTGCTACCAGACAAGTTCTCAATGGTATCCCTCCTAGTGTCACAAAGAAGTTCATCATATCCCCCTACTCTAAACCTTCTCAACTGTCCTTGCTGCTCTGTGGTGACTGGTTCCGTGATTATTTCAGAAAGTTGAGGCCGTCAGGGATTTCTTTCTTTATCTTACCTTTTGCATCAATTGGTACAGTCTATTGGCTCTATTTTTTAAACATTTCTCTCTCCATGCCTCTCCATCTCTACTGTCACGTATCTAGCTCAGGAATTATCATCTCTCACTTGCCCTTGGAACAATCATTTTACCTTGTCTTTCTGCTTTTACAATGATACCATCCAATCTAGGCTCTATACTGTACCAGAGTAATCTTTTTAAAAACAACATGTGATCACATCACTTTCTTCCACAAAATTATTCAATGGTTACCCACTGCTTACAGGATAAATTTCAAACTCTTTTCCTATAGCATATATGGGAACATATGAACTCTCTCTGCAGCTTCATTATTAGAATTCCCACCCGTGAATTTTATACACCAGAAACGCTCAGCTACTTGTGGTCCCCAGAGCACCTTACCGTCTCATGCCCCTGAGCCTTTGCTCAGACTGTTGCCACTGCTTGGAAAGGCCTTCCCCTGCCTGTCTGCTTGAAAAATCTTTACTCTTCCTGCTAGCTTCTGGCAAGATACCCATAACTGCCTCTCTTCTTCCATCATTCAAAGAGTTTTATCATCCCATTTAGTCTCTGAAACCACTGGCATTATTCTTGTCACACTTTTATTTCTGTATATTTTATACGTCACAGGAGGCTCAGGAGTCTTATCTGCAAATTACTTACATATAACTTTATCTGACTCCATGTCTACTCCTATCATTCCAGTTTCCTAAACTCTTCTATTTTACTCCTTGGAACTTGTGACTGGTCTTTAGCAAAATCTCTTCCTCATTATACTTCAACCTCTTCATTAAACTCCTTTACCTTTATGCTGTAACCCAAATTTTGATGGACCCTTGTTTTGTTGTTAGGTGCCATTGAGTCTATTCTGATTCGTAGTGACCCCACGTAACAGAGTAGAACTGTCCCATAGGGTTTTCTTGGCTGTAATCTTTATAGAAGCAGATCGCTGGGTCTTTCTCCTGCAGAGCCCCTGGATTAGCAGCTAAGCGCTTAGCACGCTTATTTTTCATGTAACCTTCTCAGGTCAAAAAAAAAAAACCTCACTGCTGTCGAGTCAATTCTGACTCATAGCGACCCTATAGGTAGTGACTATTTACTCTCCCCTGGTCCTTTACCTCTGAGCCTGAAATCATATCTGCTTCTCTCTGTTGTATCCAGAACATTGTTACTCCTCCCTTCTAAAAAGCTTCCAGCATTAAAACTTCTGTCATCAGGCTTTCACTTGCTGTCTCCCATCGTTTCTGTTAGCTGCATCCAGATCAACCTCTTTCATGCCTTGAATATAAGTGATAAGTGATTACCACTCTCATTTTCTCCAGTACAACAAATGTAAAATTTTGATGATTTCAACATTTGTATAGATTCAGGTAGATGAATCTTCTAGTCCCCTGCCCCAGTTTCTTGATTCTTTGAATTTTCCCTATTTACCCTATTTTTCATTCTCAAAAAGCCAACTCAGATGGTCTTACTTTAAATCTTGTTATTGCCAACAACTGACTCCTTATTCCATAATTTTACTTTGATTTCCTTTCCAACATTTTATTTTAAAGTGTCATCAAACTTTGAAAGAATTTTTTAGTAAACACCTCTATATCCATCACCTGGATTCTATCATTAACATTTTACTGTACTTGCTTTACTAGCATATCTAGCCATCCCCCTCTCCATCACTAATCCTTCTTGTTTTGGGTGCATTTCAAAGTAGATCACAAATATCAGTAAAGGTCCCCTTTGATACTTCAGCATGAATATCATTAACTGGAATTCAATATTTGTTTACAGTAATAGTAATTTTATCTGTAATATGTATGTATGTATAATTATTTGCATGCCTGCTTAATCACTAGACCGTGATTTCCTTGAGGGCGTGCACAGTGATCCACTTATATTTATATCCCCAGTGGCTAGTACAGATGCATTTAGTAGGTGGTAAATAAATGCTGGTTGAATGAATGATGGTCTGTTCTCGTTATTATTGATGCTTAATATAGCCAGTTCAGATAACAGGATTATTCCCACTGGATCACTCAAATCTAGGATTAGGTTACCGCTACAAGTCAGACAGGGAACACTGCCAGAATACCAGGGCATGTAGACTGAGTTTATAGACAAGACAGATTTTTCCTGAAATGCTTTTTTTGCATTTTACTACATCCTAAAGAACTGACAAAATTGAAATTTACTGTATGAGCAAAAGGCATAATGCTTAAATGCTTTCTTCAGGAGGACATGCATATCTCTATAGTCATATTTATTTTCTATTAGGGCTAAGTAGGGGTTAATGTTTGTATTATTAGTTTAGCACAGTAGGAATAATTATGGATATAGTCTCTTAATATAGAATTACTTCCAGAGTACATAATACTTTAAGCTTAGTTGAGCAAAACTATATTGTCAACAGTAGAAAGACGTCATTAAGGAATACAATTTTCTTGTCAAATCTTGATCAGATATTTAATAAACTGGGTACAACCCAACTTAGCTTTTAGGTGTCTGTGTTGATTTCCCATGTTTTCCTGTGGTATTAGATATACTGATGTCATCATGTTAATAAGAAAATTAGGATCATGTAATATACCATACTCATACTCTCAACAATGTAATTGGATAATTTATCCCTCCTACTGAGTGAATCAGTCAGCATAGTTACTGAACAGATGTGAGGAAACAGAAATACATGAGATGCTCTGACGGGATGACACCATCCACTATACTAAACAAAAAGCATGTGTCGTAAATGTGAACCTTATATAATAGAATACCACCTTTTAAAACACAAGTGTGATCATAAAGCCATCTGTTTCATAATCAACTTACAAAGTACATCTGGTATTGCTATATTGGCTCACTAAATTGTTCCTAAATGCATTTTAAAAACATGAAGTGAATACAGAGAGTCTATGGATCGAGAGACTAAATGTCCATATGGCTTTCTTTAGTACCTTTACTAATTTCATCATCGTATTTCTTAATTAAGCTCTCACAATAAGCATGTAACTGTTACCATTAAAAACACATATTGATTAAATGGGTGGTTGAAGGACTCAGGTAAGTGGTAGTTTTCAATTTGGCTTTGTAAGCTGAGTATAATTTTATTCTATTTAATTATTTCTTTATTAAAATCAAAGAAAACACAACAGCAGTAGAGGCTTTACTTCAATCATAATATCATATATGATGCGACTATATTATTAGAGGGAAGAAACAAAACTTAAAGTGATAAATTAATGTAGAACAAGCAGCCTATGGATTCTAACTTTGAAAGATTAAAAAAGTAGGGAATAACTTATTTTATACACATAAAACCCAAAAAACCAATTGCCATCGAGTCGATTCCGACTCACAGTGACCCTATAGAACAGAGTAGAACTGCCCCATGGGGTTAAACACATAAGACACTCTAATTTTTATTATCATTAACATCAGATAAGTTGTTATTGATCTCTAATAATATAATATTGGAGGTGGAAATAATTATTTTCTGGTTGATCAGTATTTTACAAGTTTTTTCTAAGGCTGAGGAAATTTCTTCTTCCTTGGACTATCTGGAGAAGAACTGAAAAAGAACTTATATATATTAAAAGATTGTATTATTATGTGGACTACTCTTTTCATTACAACCCTTCTCTGGTGAGTGTTAGTTACGGTTTAAATTTGCATGTGTGCCTCTTTCCTGACACTATCATCGTTTCAATACAATTCTATTCCTTTTTCTGTCATGGGGAATAGGAGGGAGTGTTTCCTTTTTAATGGTTTGACAATTTTTAAAAATCAACATTTAAAAAGATTTCTTATCCAATATAGGTGACAATGTGGGCAAAAGGCCAATGCTCTTGGTAGAAGTGCAGTATTTCAATATTTTTTAGAGACATTTGTTGTTGTTGTTAGGTGCTGTTGAGTCAGTTCAGACTCATAGTGACCCTACATACAACAGAGCAAAACACTACCTGGTCCTGCACCAGCCTCACAATTGTTATGCTTGGGCCCATTGTTGCAGCCACTGTGTCAATGCATCTCGTTGAGGGTCTTCCTCTTTTTCACTGACCCTCTACTTTACCAAGCATGATGTTCTTCTCCAGGGACTGGTCCCTCCTGATAACCTGTTGAAAGCATGTGAGACGAAGTCTTGATGTCCTTGCTTCTAAGGAGAATTCTGGCTGTACTTCTTCCAAGACAGATTGATTCCTTCTTTTGGCAGTCCGTGGTATATTCAATATTAATCACCAATATCATAATTAAAAGGCATCAATTCTTCTTCGGTCTTCTTTATTCATTGTCCAGATTTCACATGCATATGATGTGATTGAAAACACCATGGCTTGGGTCAGGCACACCTTATCCTTAAAGTGACATCTTTGCTTTTTAATATTTTAAAGAGGCCTTTTGCCCCAGATTTGCCCAATGCAATGTGTCATTTGATTTCTTGACTGCTGCTTCCATGGGTGTTGATTGTGGATCCAAGTAAAATGAAACCCTTGACAACTTCAATATTTTCTCCGTTTAGCATAATGTTGCTTATTGGTAAAGTTGTGAGGATTTTAGTTTTCTTTATGTTGAGGTGTAATTCATACTGAAGGCTGTAGTCTTTGATCTTCATCAGTAAGCGCTTCAAGTACCTTTTGCTTTCAGCATGCAAGGTTGCGTTATCTGCAAAACGCAGGTTGTTAATGAATTTTCTGCCAATCCTGATACCCCATTCTTCTTCATGTAGTCCAGCTTTTTGGATTTGCTCAGCATATAGATTGAATATTGTGGTGAAAGGATACGACCCTGCCACACACTTTTCATGACTTTAAACCATATGGTATACCTTTGTTCTATTCAAACGACTATCTTATGGTCTATGTCCAGGTTTCTCCTAAGCACAATTAAGTGTTCTGGAATTCCCATTCTTTGAAATGTAATTTGTTATGATCCACACAGTTGAATGCCTTTGCATAGTCAATAAAACACAGATAAGCATATTTTTGGTATTCTATGCTTTCAGCCAGGATCCATGTGACATCAGCAACGATATCTCTTGTTCCATGTCATCTTCTGAATCTGGCTTGAATTTCTGGCAGTTCTCTGTTGATTCACTGCTGTAACCGTTTTTGAATGATCTTCAGCAAAATTTTACTTACCTGTAATATTAATGGTATTGTTTGATAATGATATTGTTCATGTGCAAAGACTTGGAGTTAGAAAACCAAAAGGGAAGAACATGCTTGGCACTTTGCAAGCTGAAAGAACTGAAGAAAAAATTCAAGCCTTGAGTTGTAACAGTGTGAAGGATTCTGTGGGCAAAATACTGAAAGATGCAGGAAGCATGAAAAGAAGACGTAAGGAATACAGGGTCACTGTACCAAAAAGAATTGGTCGATGTTCAGTTATTTCAGGAGGCAGCATATGATCAAAAACTAATAGTACTGAAAGAAGAAGTTCAAGTTTCACTGAAGACACTGGCAAAAAACAAGGCTCCAGAAACAGACAGAATACCAATTGAGATGTTTCAACAAAAAGATGCAGCAGTGGAAGTGCTCACTCGTCTATCCCAAGAAATTTGGAAGACAGCTACCTGGCCAGCTGACCGGAAGAAATCCATATTGATGCCTATGCCAAAGACAGGTGATCCAACAGAATGTGGAAATTATCAAAAAAATCAGAGACATTTAGTGATATGTATTAAAATGTAAAATGATTATACTCTGATTCATCAATGTTATTTTTGTAATTATAGATATATTTTGCAAGTGTGCACAGATATATACACAAGTTTGTTCATTGTATTTTTATTTTCAAATTGTGAAAAATTAAAAACAAAAGTACTGTTGCCCAATAAAGGACAAATTAAATAAAATATGGCCCATCCAAGCCCATCTTTTGCTAAAACAATTAAAAACTATTAAATGCTTATGAATTTATAAAAACACCCTACCCCCAAAAAGAAAAAAACAAAAAAGTAAACACAAATGCTAATATCAAGTGTGTTTGTGCTTTTAAAAATCTGATCTGTTTTCTCACTTTGGGCTTGGATAATAGGAGAGTTTATCTTTCTACGTCATGCGATTTTGTTCTGTGCAAATGTTTTGACATCAGCATGTATTACTCTTGGAAGCTGACAATTTACAAAGATAATCATTTCAGTGGTCACAATGAATATTTGGAGTGATTTTAATTTCTCTATTTCTCTTACCACTCTTGCAAAAATTATTAACACTTGTGTTTGCCACTTTTAAATCCAGCCCTTCCTATAGCATAGTTGTTATTCTTTCAATATCAATGTAATATTCTGTGTAATAGTACAATTATTGTTCAAAGTTATACTTAATCTGATTTTCATTGTACATTTCATCCTGTAAATTTATTTTGGATCCACAATAGTTTATTGCTTATAAAAAATAATGCACATGGTTTTGGTGTTCTATTTTTTGTGGTTTTTGTGATATAGTTAATTCAGCTACATTCTTAGGATTGTTTCCCCTTCCCACTTTGTCCTAAAATTCCCCCCTGTGGAAACAGTAGAATTAATTTTGTCATATAAAAAAAATGCCATTGGGTTGATAATATAGACTATCTTACAGACCTAGTTTTTTTAAAAAAGCGATAGACCCTGACAAACTTTAAAATAAAAAGCATGGCATGGGTGATTTAAGTGGTACTTCTAATTTTTAAGTAAGTTCCAGTTGAATCCACCATCACTTGCCCAAGACAGGAGTCTTAATGTCTATAACTACTCAAAAGAGCACTTTATAATTCTTGAAGGAAGTATTTGGAGGAAATTCAATTGGAATTATCTTTTAAAAGTCAAAATGGAATTTAAAGATAAACTGAAGAGCTGTGTAAGCAATAAAAGTGTATCATCTATCTACCCATCTACCTACCTACCCACCTACCCCCTACCCACCGATCTATCATTTAACATCAGATCTATCTGCCTTTCTACCTATCATCCATCTATCCATCTATCCATCTATCTATCTATCTATCATCTATCTATCTATCTATCTATCTATCTATCTATCTATCTATCTATCTATCTATCTATCTATCTATCTATCTGCTCTTGGCGATCTGCTTCTGTGAAGATTACAGCCTAGGAAACCCTGTGGAGCAGTTCTAGTCTGTCATATAGGGTCACTATGAGTTGGAATCTACTCAAAGACACACAACAACTATCTTTTTGTTTGGTTTAGGTTTTACCAAAGCAGTTGGCCAGGCAACCTTCTATAACTCAGAATCTCAGCATATGAAGAAAATCAACTCAATGCAATGAAAACTGAGCTAAAGTGAGGCAGTATGCTGAAAATGATTTCATTAAACTTGGACAAGGCATGTTTCTTGTGTACACTGAAAGGAAAAACTATGACACTTTTCTTGAAGGAACAATATCATTGTGAGTGGTGCTGGTAGAAGGCACCTCCAATACAACACTAGGAAAAGGACTGAATTAAAAAAAAAAAAAAGTATCCATCCTTTTCAAGATTGTTTTGGCTGCTGGGGGCCACTTGCAATTTCATATAAATTTTGGGATTAACTTTTCCATTTCTACAATAAGGCTATTAAAATTTTGATAAGTGTTGCATTGAATCTATAGATTGTGTTGTATTGACATCGTAACAATATTAAGCCTTCCAATCCATGAACACCAAATGTTTTTCCATTTAGTTAGATTTTCCTTAATTTCTTTCAGCAATGTTTCATAGTTGAGTTTCTATAGTCTATTTGATCTATACTCAGCCCAACCCCACCATTCCAGTTTTAAATTGTTAATTCAAAAAAAAAAAAAGTTTCCCACTGTGTTCAAGCCACTCTTTTAGAAATTTTGACAGAATATCAGAATATATTGTCACTACTATTAAAGAACTGAAAAACCCATTGCCATCGAGTTGCTTCTGATTCATAGTGACCCTGTAGAAGAGAGTAGAACTGCCCCCAAAGGGTTTCCAAAGGTTTCCAAAGTTTTCTTTATGGAAACAGACCACCACATCTTTCTCCCACAGAGCTGCTGGTGGGTTCAAACCTTTCAGTTAGCAGCCAAGTGCTTTAACCACCATGCCAACAGAACCCCTTATTAAATAACTAAAATTCTTTAAGAATAGTAATTTGAGGTGACTTTGTTGAGAAGGTGCCATGTGAGTTGACTAAAAAGGATAAGTATGATTTTAACAGCCGGAGGTTGTGAAGAGAGTCAAAAAGTAAAGCATAAATGTAGGCACAAATATGGACTTTCAAGAGAAAGGGGGCAGGAAAAGGAACTGACATTCAGTATTTTTTACCAAGAAATATACTAGGCATTACCCATACATATTTTATTTAACCTCCTAAACAACTATTTAAGTTAGCTCAGTTCATGTGGTTCCCGAGTGCATAGTCCTCATGTATAATCGACTTAATGGCAGTGGGTTTTGTTTTGATCTAAATATGAGTTCCTCTTTGGGGCTTGGAGTCCCTGGGTGATGCAGATGCTTAATGCCCTCAGGTACTAACCAAAAGGCTGGAGATTCAGGTTGAAGATTGGAGTCCACCCAGAAGCTCTTCAGAAGGCCTGATGAGGTACTTCTGAAAAATCAGCCATTGAAAACCCTATGGAGCACAGTTCTACTCTGTACACACGGGGGCACCCTGAGTCAGAATCAACTCCATGGCAACTGGTTTTTCACTGGTTTGGGGGTTGAAGTTAGTGTAGTTAGACTATAAGAAAGAATCTTTAGAGCAAAGAAATGGGAGAAAAGACTGACCATTTTTATTACAACCAATTTTTGAAGGTTTTAACATCAGGCTAAAGAAACTTGGATTTTAGTCTTTTATTGCTAAAGAAATGAGTCGGAATCGACTCGATGGCACTGGGTTTGTTTTTTTTTTGGAAAGAAATAAGTGATTGGGGTTCATAAGGGAAGGGTAATAGAGTAGGAAAAAGGAGAGTAAAAGGAGCTTGTTAAAGTTCTGTAATGTCTAGTAGCGATATTTCTGTGACATTTCATATTTTACTTTGGAACTAATCTAATATGTTCTGTGAAGCTTTTCAGATCAAGGGCATCTCCACTTTTTTCAGAAAGTAAAGGACAGTGATGAATTGTCAGGAGGAAGATAATTTGACACTTTTTATGCTAAGGATTAGTTATGAAAGATTAACTGCATGCTTTATTTATTCATTATGTATATCTTTCTCACTTTCCAAAATGAAGGGACTTTAACTTGATATAGACTCCAGGGAGTAGAAGAGGTAGAAGGAATAAATTATTTTAGGGCCAGCAGGCTGTGTGGTTAAACCATAGCAATATCAATCTTATATTTTTAATAGTAAAAATCATCTCTATAACCTTGCTGGAATGATTAAAAGCAGAAAAAGTCAAAGATCAAGGATAAAAATCTTTATCTAGTAATAAAAATAGTAATGAAAACAAAGCTAATTTACTAAGTGCCAAACAGAAAATCAAGTGTTCTAAGTGCTTGATATATTTTAACTGATTTTACCCTCAAAATAACTGTTTAAGGGAGGTGCCATTATTACCTTTAAGAATGAGAAACTTATCAATAGTTTCAGAAACTACTAATCTCTTTCTGTGATGCCAGCATAACTGTAATACCTAAACTAGGCAAAGATATCACCAAAAAAGAAAGAAAGAAAGAAAATTATACACCAATATCCCTTATGAACATAGATGCAAAAATTTTCAACAAAATCCTAGCCAACAGACTTAAGCAACATAAAAAAAAAAAAAAAATCATACATCCTGATGAACTGGGATCCATATCAGGATTACAAGGGTGGTTCAACATTAGAAAATCAATGTAATCCACCACATAAATAAAGGAAAAGAACCATATAATCATATATCAAAAAAAACTATATCAATCAATGCATAAAAGACATTCGATAAAATTCAACACCCTTTCCTGATAAAAACCGTTAGCAAAATAGAAAAAAAATGAAATCAACATAATTAAGAGTGTGTATGCAAAACCAACAGTCAGCATTATACTCAACAGAGAAAGGCTGAGAGCCTTCCGTTTGAGAATGGGAATGAGGCAAGGTTTCCCATTATCACCACACTTATTCAACATTGTACCGGAAGTCCTATCCAGAGCAATAAGACAAGAGAAGTAAAAGGTATCCGAATCAGAAAGGAAGATGTAAAACTATCTCTATTTGTGCATGACATGATTTTTTTATATATAGAAGACCCTAAAAACTTCACAAGAAAACCGCTGGAACTAATGGAAGAATTTAGCAACATTGCGGGGTACAAGATCAGTACACAAAAATCCGTTGAGTTCCTCTACACTTACAAAAATGTCCTGCAAAAAGAAATCAAGGAAATAATACCATTTACAATAGTCCCCAAATTGATAAAATACCTAGGAATTAACCTAAGAAGGGATATGAAAGACTTATATGATGAAAATTATAAAACACTACTACGAGAGACTAAAAGAGACCTACAAAAATGGAAAGACATCCCATACTCATGGATTGGGAAACTTAATATAGTGAAAATGTCAATTCTACCTAAAGTGATCTACAGATGCAATGTAATCCCAATATAAATTCCAACAACATTCTTTAGTGAAATGGAAAAACTAAGGACCAACTTCATATGGAAACTAAAGAAACCCCAAATAGCCAAAGGGATGTTGAAGGAAAAGAACAAAGCAGGGGCTTCACACTCCCCAATATCAAAATATTCTATACAGCCATTGTAATCAATCAGCCTGGTGTTGGTTCCACCATAGACACATAGACCAGTGGAATAGAAATGAGAATTCTGAATAAAACCCAGCCATCTATGGGCAACTGATTTTTGACAAGGGGGTCAAAATCCATTCAGTGGAGCAGAAACAGTCTCCTTAATCCACTTGCAGAGAAATAAAACAGGACCTATACCTCATTCATGGTAAACAGAGAAAAGATTGAGGCTCTCAAGGATTTCATTTTACTTGGATCCACAATCAACACCCGTGGAAGCAGTAGTCAAGAAATCAAACGACACATTGCATTGGGCAAATCTGCTCCAAAGGACCTCTTTAAAGAGTGGGAAAGCAAAGATATCACCTTGAGAACTAAGGTGCACCTAACCCAAACCATGGTGTTTTCAATTGCCTCATATGCATGCGAAAGCTGGACAATGAGTAAGGAAGACCAAGGAAGATTGATGCCTTTGAATCATGGTGCTGGCAAAGAATATTGAATATATCATGGACTGCCAAAAGAACAAACAAATTTGTCTTGGAAGAAGTGCAACCAGAATGCTCCTTAGAAGCAAGGATGACAAGACTACGTCTCACTTTGGATGTGTTATCAGGAGGGGTTGTTCCCTGCAGAAGGACATCATGCTTGGTAAAGTAGAGGGTCTGTAAAAAAGAGAAAGATCCTCAACAAGATGGATTGACACAGTGGCTGCAACAATGGGCTCAAGCATAGCAACAATTGTGAGGATGGTGCAGGACTGGGCAGTGTTTCATTCTGTTGTGCGTAGGGTTGCCATAAGTCAGAACTGACTGTATGACACCTATCAAGAACAACGACAACAACACAGTAAATGTTTTAGGCAAATGTATGTACTTTTAATGTATTCTTAAAAATATATTTTCACGTAGAACAGATCATACTTCCTAATTTAAAAACATGTTGAGAATGACAGAATTTATTTTTGCAAATATTGGCTCATTTCTGTGTCCCACAGCACCAGTTAAATTGCCAAAACCCCTGAATTTTTTTTCTATCTCAAAATTGGCTTTATACCTTAGGCTTATGTGTTTTCTCATGATTCAATCAAATTATAGACTCAGTGAAGGATAGGAAGGCAGTATATTTTCAGGGTAGTAAAACCTTGATAGCAAAACCAGATATTTTTGTACAAAACCGTAGACCAATTTCATATATTAACATAAATGCAAAAATCTTCATTAATGTGTTAGGTAACTGAATCCAAGAATATATTAAAAAATGGCATAGTGTTCTCAAGTAAAATTTATCTGAATGGTGCAAGGAAAATAAAGACAAAAACATAATTTCAAGAAAATTGCACACTAGTTACTCTGAAAGACCTTCTGGATAAAAATAACTAAAAATGCTTGATTAAGTATTGTAAACAAAAGTTTTAAAATGCATAACTCATCTAGCACAAAGTAAGGTAAGGTGTAGAGGTGAAAATAAATGAAAGAAATTATGAATAATGTATTGGTAAGTATATGGATAAATCTAAATAAGCAATGACTGTATAGGAAACCAAAATGATGCTAATTTGTGGGGAATAAATAAAAGGACAATTACATATAAACTGGCAAATGCTTATCAGAGTTAAATCATTAAAGGTCCATATGTTTGTTGAGGCAAGAGTATAAAGATGATTAACTTTAGATATTGTTAAGTATACATGTTAAGATGGCTACTGTAAGCATATACACACAGAAAAATATATAGTGAGTGTATTTTATAAATGTGTAAATGGAAAAAGAAAACAATCTCTCAATCAATCTGAAGTGGACAAGACAGAAGGAAAGAACTAAAAAAGCAAAACAAATGGCATGATATAAATGGTAATAACAGAGTAAAATATATTGTTAATTAAAATAAATGTAAATGGATGAAACTCTCTAGTAAAGAAAGAAGAGTGTCACACAGGATTAAATATTCAAGTTTATGTTCTTTATGAGAACCCTATCTAAAATCACAATGATGCATAAAAGTTGAAAGTGAGAGGATGGAAACGATATGCATACAAATTGTAACCAAAATAAAACTGAGTAGTTTCTGTTTATATTAGAAAAATTAGACTATGTTTCCAAAAACCTTAATATACATCTAAAGAAAATCATTTGATAATGATTTGAAAAATTATACGCACTAGGAAAATGCAGCAATTCTAAACTTGTATACACTAAATAACTTAGTCTAAAAGTATATAAAGCAAGGCATTACTGAATTATGAGAAGATAGTGACAAAACTACCAGAATAGTTTGATATTTCAAAATACCTCAGTATTTTAAACCTGGTATACAGAAAAACAAAACAAAACAAAAACAAGACTAAAGATAATTTGAATAGCATATTTATTTAACTTGATCAAGTGATTCTATATGAAACATTCAATCCAAGAATTGGATAATGTACATTCTTCTCCAGTATATGCAGAACATTTATTAAAATAGTTCATGTTTCATGTAGGCCATAAAATATTTCTCATTGAATTTCAGAGCATTGATAGCACCCAAGCACCCAAACTATAAACTGAAGGCTAATGAAAACACTAAAAACAAATTTTGGGGGGGTTGCTACTAATTTGGTATTTAAAAGGAATTCTATAATCTTAAATATATTAGAAGATAAACAACATTAATAAGCTAAATATCTTAAGAGCAATATGAAATGTAAAATTATGGTGCTACTGGAGGAAAATATCAGGGAATGTTTTTGTAACTTTGAATTGGGAAAGAATTTCTTAAACAAAACCCCAAAGCAAAAACCACACAGAGAAATTGATAAATTTAATTATAATTAAATATTTTTATATATTGGAATAAATATTGAGGCAGATTAAAGGTTTGAGAAGGTTATGGAAAAGTTAATGTTCAACAAAGACCAACACCTACAATGTATAAGGAAGTAATTCACATCATTAAGAAGATGTCAGAAAAGCTAATACAAAAATAGACAAAATGATGTAAAGACACAATTCAGAGAAGTCAAAACCAAATGGCTAACAGGCATGTTCAACAGCAATGGTAATCAGAAAATGCAAATTAAAAAGGCATTAAACTACCATTACACATCTGTCAGATTGACAAAAGTTTAAAAAGTCAAATAACATCACCAACCATTTAGGATGTAGGGAAATGGCAGTCCCATGCATAGCTGTTGGGAGTTTAAATTTAGATAGTCATTTGTGAGAGTTGTATTAAGTAGAGAAAATTACTCATTTTCTATAATGCGTATACTTTTGCATATCATAAAGCATCTCCTACTTGATATCTATCCCTGAGATACTCTCTAACAGGTATGCAAGAGGGCTGGTATGCAGATATTTGTTGCTGCCTTGGGTATTGCATAAGTAAAGGTGCCATGTGCATACTTTGAAGTACTATGTACAGTACAGAAGGAATGAACTTAGACTATATAGCAACATAGAATATTATCAAGAAACATATTTTGAATAGAAAGAGTAAGAAACAGAATGCTTATTGAACACAATCACTGATAATTATAAGCCATGCCCACATATGACCTTTCATAGTGTAGGGCATTATTGTTGTTAGGTGCCATCGAGTCAGTTCTGACTCATAGCAACCCTGTGTACAACAGAACTAAGCACTGCCCGGTCCCACACCATCTTCACAATCATTGTTATGCTTGAGCCCACTGTTGCAGCCACTGTGTCAATCCATTTCATTGAGGGTATTCCTCTTTTTTGCTGACCCTCTTCCTTATCCTCCTTGGAAACTCTATGGGGCAGTTCTACTCTGTCCTATAGGGTCGCTATGACTCGGAATCGACTAGACGGCACTGGGTCTTCTTTATCAAGCATGATGTCCTTCTCCAGGGACTGGTCCCTTCTGATAACATGTCAAAAGTATGTGAAATGAAGTCTCACCATCCTTGCTTCTAAGGACCATTCTAGTTGTACTTCTTCCAAGACAAATTTGTTTGCTCTTTTGGCAGTCCATGGTACATTCAGTGATCTTCACCAACACCGTAATTTAAATGCGTCAGTTTTTCTTCAGTCTCCTTTATTCATTGTCCAGCTTTCGCTTGCATGTGAGGCAGTTGAAAACACCATGGCTTGGGTCAGATGCATGTTAGTTTTCAAGGTGACATCTTTGCTTTTTAATACTTCAAAGAGGTCTTTTGCAGCAGATTTGCCCAATGCAATGCATCATGTGATTTTCTGACTGCTGCTTCCATGAGTGTCAATTGTGGACCCAAGTAAAATGAAATCCTGGACAACTTCAATCTTTTCTCTGTTTATCATGATGTTGCTTAATGGACCGGTTGTGAGGATTTTTGTTTCTGTTGAGGTGTAACTTATACTGGAGGCTGTGGTCTTTGGTCTTCATCAGTAAGTGCTTCAAGTCCTCTTCACTTTCAGCAAGCAAGGTTGTGTCATCTGCATAATGCAGGTTGTTAATGAGTCTTCCTCCAATCCTGATGCACTGTTCTTATCCATGTAGTCCAGCTTCTCAGATTATTTGCTCAGCATACAGATTGAATAAGTATGGTGAGAGGGTACAATCCTGACTCACACCTTTCCTGACTTTAAGTTACACAGTATCCCCTCGTTCTGTCCGAACAACTGCCTCTTGATCTATGTAAGGGCTCCTCATGAGCACAATTAAGTGTTCTGGAATTCCCATTTCTTCAGCTTTGACTTGAACTTGCATATGAGCAATTAATGGTATGTTCTACAGTTGGCCCCTGGCCTTGTTCTGACTGATGATATTAGGCTTTTCCATTGTGTCTTTCCATAGCTGTAGTCGATTTGATTCCTGTGTATTCCATCTGGTGAGGTCCACGTGTATAGTCATTTTTTTATGTTGTTGAAAATAGGTCTCTCCAAAGAAGAAGTCCTTGGTCTTGCAAAATACTATCATTTGATTTCTGGCAACATTTCTATCACCAAGGCCATATTTTCCAACTACTGATCCTTCTTGTTTGTTTCCAACTTTTACATTCCAATCACCAGTAATTATCAATGCATCCTGATTGCATGTTCGATGAATTTCAGACTGCAGAAGCTGGTAAAAATCTTCAATTTCTTCATCTTTGGTTTCAATGGTTGTTGCATACGTTTGAATAATAGTCACATTAACTGGTCTTTCTTGTAGGCGTATGGATATTATCCTGTCACTGACAGCATTGTACTTTAGGATAGATCTTGAAATATTCTTTTTGATGATAAATGCAATGTCATTCCTCTTCAAGGTGTCACTCACAGCATAGTATACCATATGATTGTCCAATTCAGAATGGTCAATACCAGCACACTTCAGCTCACCAGTGCCTAGGATATCAATGTTTATGCATTCCTTTTAATTTTTGATGACTTCCAATTTTCACAGAGACATACTTTGTAGATTCCACATTCCAGTTATTAATGGATGTTTGCAGCTGTTTCTTCTCAGTATGAGTCATGCCACATCAGCAAATGAAGAGTCTGAAAGCTTGACTCCATCCACGTCATTATGCTCAACTACTTTGAGGAGGCAACTCTCCCTCAGTTGTCTTTTGAGTGCCTTCCAACCTGAGGGGCTCATCTTCTGGCACTATATCAAACAATGTCCCTCTGCTATTCATAAGATTTTCACTGGCTAATTCTTTTCAGAAGTAGATTGCCAGGTCCTTCTTCCTCATCTGTCTTAGTCTGGAAGCTCACCTGAAACCTGTCCAACATGGGTGACCCTAGTGGTATTTGAATACTGGTGGCATAGTTTTCAGCATCACAGCAACACACAGCCCCCACAGTATGACAAACTGACAGGCACGTGGGGTAGTGTAGTGTAAGGCCTAATATCAATGTCCGATTTTATATGCTGCATTGACATTCAGTGAAATTGAGAGGATCTCAAGTGATGTAACTGCAAATTCTCCTGCCCATTTTGCTCTTGCAGATAAAGTCTTCTAGCCAAACAGTCCTTTTTATAAAACAGATAAGGTACAGTTCCCGCTTTTCCCTAAGTAACAGGTTTCATTCTCTTGCCATTTGTGGAATCATTCAAACTAGACAATTACATCCTCACACGATAACCAGGGGACATCCCACCCTCTTGATACTACAAAACTTGCTTCCCACACCTTGTAGATTTTCCCTCTGTTCCTGAGTGCAATCCCGTGTGACCCTGTGTGTTATCCTCCTCCACTGGGCTGTCAGTATATGTGACTAATAAACTGCTGCCAATCTCATCTGTCCTGTGTTAGGTGTTGTATATTTGGCCAAGCTATAACTGAAGAGTAGGAATCTCTTTCTCACCAACAAGATGAATAGGACACAATTAAAACACATGGATGAATATATATGCAACTAAACATATGTAAATTTGAAGGGAATATGTGAATGGTATTGAGAATAATGGATGAAGCAGAAAGAATATAACAAGAAATACAAAACCAAAGAGATCTTGTGCAGATCAGTGACTGTGATGGTAATGAGCAGTGTTCTATGAACAATGGAAATTAGTTAAAAAGAAACAAAAACAACAAAAAAGGACACAGAACATTGAAAGAACCAAGTGAAAAGGAGAAATAGATAAGTATAAACAAAACATCAGAATGGTAAGAAGCAGTATTCGGTTCAAATCCTGCTTTCACAAATTGAAAGCAGACAGAATTTTTGTCTTCAGTCCCTCCCACTTTCACGTCTTCTGGGTAAATCGTAGAGAGGAAGATTAAACTGATAGATTTCTGATTATGTCTGTTGTTGTGTGTACAAGCTGTCCATCTCTAACAATCATTCTTAGTGATTTTGGCAATTCCTTTACTGTATTGAAGGTATCTTCTGTTCATTTTTAGCCCCACTGTATATATATTTGATTGCTTACAAGGTAACTAGAGTGTCTGAAGCTCAGTTCTCTGATTTGCCCTCTAGCTACAGTCTGTCACAATTTTTTTGACAAATCTTCTTGATGTTTGTTTTAGTATCTTTGGATTATTTCCTTTGAAATAACTTTTATTTAGCACTCACCATTACCAAGAATTGACTAATTCTGTAAATTTGCTATCAGTTTTACTATGTAAGTCTTGCTATCATTTTTCCTACCAAATTGTGTTAATTGAGATATATTTTACACATAACAAATTATACAAATTTAAGCGTAGAATCATGTATTGTTATTTGTCTTTGAATTATGATACTATTCACTAATGGTATTGAGCCATTTGTGTTTAGAATCCTCTGGTGTAATTTATCATTTACTTATATTTATAATATTGATAACATGGAATTTCTTCTAAAAATAATACCTGAAAGCAGAAGCTTGTGTTTGAAATTAACAACAAACCAAAAGAAATAACTCACCTTTTAGTTAAAGAAATGCTTTTATTCCCCCTTCCCCCCCCAGAAAACAACAAAGCTACAAATTTCATTCAATTTAAGAAAGCTAAGAGTGAACAAAGCTCAAAACTTCACCTAACCTAACAAATTCTACCACTTTCTCCTTTTCACCTGCTAAATGGAACCTGCTTTGCTTCACATTCATATTACGATGCAACATAGCACTAGAATCTACTTTACTCTCAGCTCTGCTTTATTTTACATTGTTCCTAATGTTTCTGGCTCAAATAAATTTCTAGAAAGCCTTTTAAAATGCAGTTATAAATCTTTTCAGGCCCTTAGAATTTATTGTCTTTACAAAGTAAACCACATATTTGAGTGGGAGAAAATCTATAAATATTAGCTATTATTTAAAATATAGCACATTTTACTTCTTGGCTGGGTTTGTAGAAGTTAATGTTTAAAATATCGCATTTAATAAAACATTAGCTTTGAGATATGCCAGAAGATATCTTCTAATATGGAATCAAATTCTTTCTTTCTTCTTTTTTTTTTTTTTTTTGACTTCAATAACAACTGTGAATTAGCTATGGTACTTTAGGTCAGCCTAATTTTGATGCTTCTTTTAAGTCTATAGTCAACTTCCAGTTATCTTACAGTTATATTACTGTTTTTCAAGCCTGTGTAATTCATGTAGCATTTTCATGAAGTTTGCCTTGTTCATGTATCACCTTTTTCCCTACTATTTTCTTAAAATATTCTGTTAAAATGACTCTCTTAAAAAAGCAAAACAAAACAAAAAACTCATCTAAATACTCTTTTAGCCTTGTCCTAAATAATAGTATCACACCTTTGATGCATTAGTAATATACTTTGACATACATTTAATACCGACATTATCATTAATTAAAATGTTTATCTGTGTACCATCTAAACCATCTCAGGTACACTCAGTGTTAATTGTACTGGAAATTAGTATATTATGTTTTGAGTTAATATGTTATGAGGGAATGAGGGAATATATCCTACCTCCGAATATAGTGCTGTAAAAGTCTACAGCCTTGGTATCTGGTAGTGTTGGGGATACTGATACCTTGTCAAAATGTCACTGTTGGAATCCTGGATTTCAACGTATAGAGGCCTAAGGAAAATATAAATAAGTCACCTTAAATTTCTGTTTAAAAAATCAATATATTATAATAAAATTATATCAAGATACTATGGTCTGGACAAATGGGAAATGACTCAACAGAAATGTGTGTTATCCCCGTGGCACCTGTCTATCAGTTTGTTGTACAGTGGCGGCCTGCCTTTTGCTATGATGCTAGGAGCTATGCCACCAGTGTTTCAAATTCTAGCACGGTTGCCCATGTTGGACAGATTTCAGCAGAGCTTTTAGATTAAGACATACTAGGAAGGAAGATCTGGTGATCTACTGCTGAATATTAGCCAATGAAAACCTTATGGATAACAACAAAATATAAGGTCTTATATTGTGCTGGGAGATGAGCCCCTCAGGTTGGAAGTCACTCAGAATATGACTAAGAGCTGCTTCCGCAAAGTTGAGTTGACTTTAATGATACCATTGGACTTTGGGACCTTCATTTGCTGATTTGCCATGACTCAAAATGAGAACAACAGCAGTAAACATGCATTAACAATTTGAACATGGAATGCACAAAGTATGAATTGAAGAAAATTGGAAGTTGTCAAAAATGAAACAGAACACTTGAAGATGGATATCCTAGACATTAGTAAGCTGAAATGGATTGGTATTGGCCATTTTGAATCAGATAATCATGTGGTCTACTATGGCAGGAACTACAAGTTGAAGAGGAATAGTATTGCTTTCATTATCAGAAAAAACATTTCAAGACATATCCTGAATACACTGCTGTCAATGATAGGTAATATGGCTACAAGGAAGACCAGTTAATACAACTATTATTCAAATTTATGCACCAATCACAAATGACATAGATGAAAAAACTGAAGATTCTTACTAGCTGCAGCAGTCTGGAAATGATTAAATGTGCAACCAAAATGCAATGATCATTACTGGTGACTGGAATGCAAAAGTTGGAAACAAAGAAGAAGGATCAGTAGTTGGAAAATACGGCCTTGGTGATAGGAACAATGCTGGAGATTGCGTGATAGAATTCTGCAAGACCAGTGACTAATTCACTGAAAATACATTTTTCAACAACACAAACAATGACTACACATGTGAATCTCACCAAACGAACTGCACAAGAATCAAATAGACTATATCTGTGGAAAGAGACCATAGAGAAGCACAATATTGTCAGTCCAGAGAAGCCAGGAGCCAACTAAGGAACAGAACATCAATTGCTCATATGCAAGCTAAAGCTGAAGAAAATTAAAGCAAGTGCATGAGAACCCAAGTACGGCCTTGAATAAACCCTGCCTGAATTTAGAAATCAAACCGAGAATAGATTTGATGCACTGGACACTAATGAATGAAGACCTGAAAAGTTGTGGGATGACATCAAGGACATCATACATGAAGAAAGTAAATGTCCCTTTTAAAAGGCTGGAAAGAAAGAAAAGACAAAAATTAATGTCAGAAGAGACTTTGAAATTTGAGTGCAGAGTAGGTAAAGTGAACAGAAAAGGGGGTAGGGCCAAGAAGGTGGAGTAGTAGATGCTTCTAGTGATCCCTCTTACAAGAAAGACCCCCAAAATCAAGTGAATCAATTGTATATATGACAAGCTAGGAACCCTGAACATCAAATGCAAAGCTTGGAAATCAGACTGAGCAGCAGGGGGACAGAGAGACGGTTCAGAAGTGGCAAGGAGTTGCCAGACCTGACTCAGTGGGAACTGATGCCACTCAGGCACGATCCCTTGCATGACCACAGTGGGGCTGGCAGTAGCGTTCAGGACACGGTTTTCTTAGCCACAGGGAACAGGCCCCACAGAATCTACTCATACCTCTGGAATCAGCGAAGAACAGTGCTCTCAGCAAAAGATAAGTGCTTACATCTAACTTACTACATGGATCAAATTAGCACCCCTTTCAAAAGAACTCTGTCCCATTTATCTGATCCATCCTCCCTCTGCCCCAGGCCCCAAGCCAGCTTCAGTGGCTGTTGATTTCCCTGGGCCCGAGATAGGTCCTGCTTCATGCTCTGAGCCATTCTCCCAGGAACAAATTAACAAATGAGGGAAAAAATAATCTGCCAGCTCCCCTAAGCCATGAACTCAGGGCAGAAGCTGCTCATGTCCAGGCACAAATAGTCCATGGGCTTTGAATGCCTTTCATCTCTGCATGGATCTGAGTGGTCCCATTTCAGCAGCTTAGCCCCTTGTTAGCAGACTGCAATGGGATGTATGTGCCTGAGATCTGACTTCAACTGTTTCAGCTGTGCAGTGGAGAGGCTGGTTTTTGACATTTGACACTGCTCTGCCTATTAAGCAGGGTCCTTACCTACCCACATCAAGGGCCTGAGCACTGGTGGGTCCACCCATGCCACCTAGCCACCAGCAACAGGGGTTCAAGGAAAAGTGGTGCTTCCCAGTCCTTAGAGCCGAAAGAATTGGATGCCCATGGTCTGGCTGCAGAACCCACACATCTGTCTGCTCTAAGGAAGAGGGAAGTGCATTCCTCACAGACACTCAGGGGATGGTGTTCAGCCCCCTGCCTTGCTCAGAGAGTGACCCCCTCCTGCAACCTGATACCTGTGCCTACACCAATCACCCCTGCTCCTCTAAGACTGTAGGTGAGAGCATGCATTACACACTTGGTGATCGACTACCTGGACACCTGAGCTGAATCCATTCAAGAAAACTGAATGGACTCCTAGGTTCATATACCTGATAAGAGCTCTAGCCATCTGGTGACAAGACATTAGAGTTTCAAAGGCACAAATAATCAAGCTAGCTCACTCAAGCAGCCTATTTGGGCATATCAAAACAAAACAAAGCAAGAAGCTATGACACAGAAAACACACATAAGATACATTAATACAATAACTTATAGATGGCTTGGAGACAACAGTCAATATCAAATCACATAAAGAAGCAGACCATGACCAGTTCAACAAGCTCCCAAAACAAAGAATCGAGGAATCTTCTGGAGGAGGATATATTCCTGGAATTATCAGAGGTACAATACAAAAGAATAACATACAGAACTCTTCAAGAGATCAGGAAAACACAGAAATAGCCAAGGAACACACAGATAAAGCAGTTGAGGAAATTAAGAAAGTTATTCAAGAGCATAATGACAAATTTAATAGGTTGCAAGACTTCATATAGAGACAGCAATCAGAAACTCAGAAGATTAACCACAAAATTTCAGAATTAGACAACTCAATAGAAAGTGAGAGGAGCAGAATTGAGGAACTGAAAGAATCAGTGAGATTGAAGATAAAACACTTGGCACCAATATATTCAAAGAAAAATCAGATAAAAGAATTTAAAGAGCTGAAGAAACCCTAAGAATCATGTGGGACTCTTATCAAGAAAAATAACCTATGAATGATTGGAGTACAGGACAGGGAGAGAGAACAGAAAATACAGAGAGGATTGTTGAGGGCTTCGTGGCAGAAAAATTCCATGATATTGTGAAAGAGAAGAGATATCTACCCAAGATGCTCATTGAACCCCATGTAGGGTAGATCCCAAAAGAAAGTCACCAAGACATATTATAATCAAACTTGCCAAAACCAAAGATAAAGAGAGACTTTTAAGAGCAGCTAGGGATAAACAAAAAGTCGCCGACAAAGGACAGTCAATAAGAATAAGCTTGGACTACTCAGCAGAAACCATGCAGGCAAAAAGGCAATGGGATGACTTACATAACACATTGAAGGAAAAAATTGCCAGCCAAGAATCGTATATACAGCAAAACTGTCTCTCAAATATGAAGGCAAAATTAGGACATTTCCAGATAAACAGAAGTCTAGAGAATTTGCAAAAAAACAAACCAAAACTACAAGAAATACTAAAGGGAGTTCTCTGGTTAAAAATCAATAACATCATATAACAACCTAAGACTAGAACACAGGACCGAGCAACCAGATATCAGCCCAGATAGGGAAATCAAAAAAATAAACCAAGATAAAAAAATGCTCAAAACAGGGAAAAAGAGATGTCATAATGTAAATTATGACAAGAGTAAATCAGTAAAGAGGGACTAAAAAATATTGTCATAGATCTTTCACATGGAGAGGAAGTCAAGGCAATATAAAGAGGTAAAAGTTTGGTTTAAACTTCAAAAAATAGGGGTAAATATTAAGGTAACCACAAAGGAGACAAACAATCCTACACATCAAAACAAAATACAAGAAAAACAAAGACTCAGCAAAAACAAAACAACAATGAAAAAGAGGAAACAACAATATATAAAGAAAACTACTCAGCACAAAAAATTAAGTGGAAAAAAGACACTCAACAACACACCAAAAATTACATCAAAATGACAGCATAAATTCATATCTATCCATAATTATACTGAATGTAAATGGACTAAATGTACCAATAAAGAGACAGGAAGTGGCAGAATGGATAAAAAAATAGGATCCGTCTATGTGCAGCCTACAAGAGACACATCTTAGACTTAAAGACACAAACTAAAACTCAAAGGATGGAAAAAAATGTATCAAGCAAACAACAATCAAAAAAAAGAGCAGGAGTGGCAATATTAATTTCTGACAAAAGAGACTTTAAAGTTAAATCCACCAAAAAAGATAAGGAAGGACACTATATAATGATTAAAGGAACAATATACTAGGAGGATATTACCATATTAAATATTTACACACCCACCCAATGACAGAGCTTAAAGATACATAAAACCAACTCTAACTACATTGAAAAGCGAGATAGACTTTTCCACAATAATAGTAGGAGACTTCAACACATCACTTTTGGTGAAGGACAGAACATCCCAAAAGAAGCTCAGTAAAGACACAGAAGATCTAAATGCTGCAATCAACGAACTTCATCTCATAGGTATATACTGAACATTCCACCCAACAGCAGCCAAGTATACTTTCTTTTCCAATGCACATGGAACATTCTCTAGAATAGACCACATATTATGGATAAAAGCAAGCCTTAACAGAATCCCAAACACTGAAATATTACAAAGCATCTTCTCTGACCATAAAACCATAAAAGTAGAGATCAACAACAGAAGAAGTAGGGAAAAGATATCAAACACTAGGAAACTGAAAAACGCCTCTCTCAAAAACAACTGGCTTATAGAAGAAATTAAGGATGGAATAAAGAAATTCATAGAATCCAATGAGAATGTAAACACTTCCTATCAGAAACTTTGGGACACAGCTAAAGCAGCGCTCAGAGGTCAATTTATAGCAATAAACGCACACCTCCAAAAAGAAGAAAGGGCCAAAACCAAAGAATTATCTCTCAAATTTGAACAAATAGAAAGAGAGCAACAAAAGAAACCCTCAGGCACCAGAAGAAAGCAAATAATAAAAATTAGAGTAAAATTAAATGAAATAGAGAACAGAAAAACAATTGAAAGAGTTAACAAGAAGTTAACAAGACCAAAAGCTGGTTCTGTGAACAAAATAGCAAAATTGATAAACCATTGGCCAAGCTGACAAAAGAAAAACAGAAAAGGAAGCTAATAACCTGAATAGGACATGAGATAGACGATATCACAACAGACCCAACTTAAAAGAATCACATCAGATTACTGTGAGAAATTGTACTCTAACAAATTTGAAAAAGTAGAAGAAATGGGCGAATTCCTAGAAACATATTACCTACCTAAACTAACACAAATAGAGGTAGAACAACTAAATAGACCTGTAACAAAAGAGATTGAAATATTAATTTAAAAACTCCCAACAGAAAAAAGGTCTGGCCCTGATGGCTTCACTGGAGAGTTCTACCAAACTTTCAGAGAAGCATTAACACCACTACTACTAAGGGTATTTCAGAGCATAGAAAAGGATGGAATACCTGTAAACTCATTCTATGAATCCAGCATGTCCCTGATACCAACACCAGGTAAAGACACCACAAAAGAAGAAAATTACAGACCTATATCCCTCATGAACTTAGATGCAAAAATCCTCAACAAAATTCTAGGCAATGGAATAGAACAACATATCAAAAAAAATAATTCACCATGACCAAGTGGGATTCATACCAGGTATGCAGGGATGCTTCAACATTAGAAAAACAATCAAGGTAATGCATCATGTAAGTAAAAGACAAGAACCACATGATCCTGTCAATTGATGCAGAAAATGCATTTGACAAAGTCCGACACCCATTCATGATAAAAACTCTCAGCAAAATAGGAATAGAAGGAAAACTCCTCAACATAATAAAGGGCATTTATACAAAACAAAAAAACATTTTTTTTTTTTTTTATACAAAACCAATAGCCAACATCATCCTAAATGGAGAGTCTGAAAGCATTTCCCCTTGAGAACAGGAACCAAGCAAGGATGCCCTTTATCACCACTCTTATTCAACTTTGTGCTGTTGGTTCTAGCCAGAGCAATTAGGCTAGATGAAGAAATAAAGGGTATCCAAATTCATTGTATCATCTACAAATAGATATACTTTTACTTCTTCCTTACCAATTTGACTTTACCAAAAGAGTAAAAAGATTACCTACAGACTGGGAAAAAGTTTTTGGCTACAGCAAATCCGATCAGCATGTGATCTCTAAAATCTATATGATACTGCAAAAACTCAACTACAAAAAGACAAATAACCCAATTAAAAAATTGGCAAAAGATATGAACAGGCGCTTCACCAAAGAACATGTTCAGGCGGCTAATGGACACATGAGGAGGTGCTCACAATCATTAGGCATTAGAGAAATGCAAATCAAAACCACAATGAGATACCATCTCACCCCAACAGGGCTGGCATTAATTCAAAAAATACAAAGTAATAAATGTTGGAGAGGTTGTGGAGAGACTGGAACACTTATACACTGCTGTTGGGAATGTAAAATGGTACAACCACTTTGGCAATCAATTTGGTGCTTCCTTTAAAAGCTAGAAATAGAGCTACCATACGATTCAGCAATCCTACTCCTCAGAATATATCCTAGAGAAATAGAGCCTTTACAGGAACAGATATATGCACACCCATGTTCATTGCAGCATTGTTTACAATAGCAAAAAGATGGAAGCAACCAAGGTGCCTATCAATGGATGAATGGATAAACAAATTAAGGTATAATGTAGTACCCAACAATTAAGATTAATGATGAATTTGTGAAACACCTCGTAACATGGAGGAATCTGGAAGGCATTATGCTGAGTGAACTTAGCCAGTTGCAAAAAGAAGAATATTGTATAAGACAACTATTATAAGAACTGAAGAAAAAAATTTAAACACAGAAGAAAATATTCATTGATGGTTACAAAGGTGTTGAGGGAGGAAGAGGAGTATTCACTAATTAGGTAGTAGACAAGAACTATTTTAGTTGAAGGGAAAGACAACACACAATATAGGAGAGGTCAACACAACTGGACTAAACCAAAAGCAAAGAAGTTTCCTGAATACAACCGAACACTTTGAAGGCCAGAGTAGGAGGGAAAGGGGTCTGGGGACCATGGTTTCAGGGGACATCTAGATCAACTGGCATAACAAAATGTGTTAAATTGTTCCGCATCCCACTTTGGTGAGGGGTGTCTGGGGTCTTAAACACTAGCAAGCAACCACCTAAGATGCATCAATTTGTTTCAACCCACCTGGAGCAAAGGTGCATGATGAACACCAAAGACACAAGGTAAATATGAGCCCAAGAGACAGAAGGGGAGCATAAACCAGAGACTACACCAGCCTGAGACGGAGAACTAGGTGGTGCCCGGCTACCCCCGAAGACTGCCCTGACAGGGAGCACAACGGAGAATCCCTGATGGAGCAGGAGAACAGTGTAATGCAGACCTCAAATTCTTGTAAAAAGACCAGACTTAATGATCTGACTGAGACCAGGGGGACCCTGGAGGTCATGTACCCCGGACCTTCTATTAGCCCCAAATAGGAAACACACCTGAAGCCAACTCTTCAGACAGTGATTGGACTGGACTATGTCGCCTTGAAGACTAAGGTGCGCCTGACCCAAGCCATGGTATTTTCAATCACTTCATATGCATGTGAAAGCTGGACAATGAATAAGGAAGACCGAAGAAGAATTGATGCCTTTGAATTGTGGTGTTGGCGAAGAATATTGAATATACCGTGGACTGCCAAAAGAACGAACAAATCTGTCTTGGAAGAAGTGCGGCCAGAATGCTCCTTAGAGGCAAGGGTGGCAAGACTGCGTCTTACATACTTTGGACATGTTGTCAGGAGGGATCAGTCCCTGGAGAAGGACATCATGCTTGGCAGAGTACAGGGTCAGCAGAAAAGAGGAAGGCCCTAATGAGGTGGGTTGACACAGTAGCTGCAACAATGAGCTCAAGCATAACAACTATTGTAAGGATGGTGCAGGACTGGGCAGTGTTTCGTTCTGTTGTGCATGGGGTCGCTATGAGTTGGAACCAACTCAATGGCACCTAACAACAACAATATAAGACAGATATTGACACTGGTGAGGTGTGAGCTTCTTGGCTCAATGTGGACAGCTCTTGTCTGGAGGCGATATGAGAAGGCAGAGGGAGACAGGAACTGGCTGAATGGACGTGAGGAATACAGGGTGGAGAGGAGTAGTGTGCTGTCTCATTAAGGGGAGGGCAGCTAGGAGTACATAGCAAGGTATAAGTTTTTGTATTAGAGACTGACTTGATTTGTAAACACTCATTTAAGGCAAAATAAAAAATAAGTTAAATAAGGTGAACAGAAGAAACAAGAAAGTAAAAGATCTGAATGGAAGATTTCAAGGAGGAGTTCAAGACGAAAGATAAGTATTATAATGAAATTGCAAAAACCGGGAGCTAGAAAGCCAAAGTAGAAGAACACAATTAGCATTTCTCAAGAACTGAAGAAAAAATTAAAGCCTTAAGTTGCAATATATGGCAGGATTCTATGAGCAAAATTTGAATGATGCAGAAGGCATTAAAAGAAGATGGAAGGAATACACAGTCACTGTAAGAAAAATAATTGGTCGGTGTTCAACCATTACAGGAGGTTGCATATGATCAAGAACCACTGTGTCTTAGTTATCTAGGGATGTTATGACAGAAATACCATTACTGCATGGCTTTTACAAACGAAATTTATTTTCTCACAGCTTAAAAAAAAAAAAAAAAAATTTTTTTTTTTTTTAGGAGGCTAGGAGTCTGAATTCAGAGCACCGGCTGTAGGGGAAGGCTTTCTGTCTGTCAGCTCTGTAGGAAGGTCCTTGTCTTATTCAGTTTGTTTCCTGTTTCCTTGGAGATCTCCGTGTGTCTTTGTGTATATCTTACCCCATCTCTGCATCTAGCTTGCACTTAATCTCTTTTATATCTCAAAAGTGATTAACTGAAGATATACCCTACACTAATCCTTCCTCATTAACAAAAAAAAGAGAACACATTCCCAAATGGGATTATAACCACAGGCATAGAGGTTAGGATTTACAATGCATATATTTTAGGAACACAATTCAATCCATAACATTCCACACTTTGGCCTCCAAAATTCATGTCCTTGCCACATGTACTGTGATTGATTACCACATGTGATGTGATTGCCCCATCTCATCATTCCAGAAGTCTTAAATCAACTCCAAGTCCAAAACCTCATCTTCTGAATCATCTAAATCAAATATGAGTGAGCTTTAGGCATATTCCATTCTGGGGCAAAATTCCTCTTCATCTGTGAACCTGTGAAATCTAGAATACAAGTTATCTGTTTCCAAAGTACAATGGTAGAACAGGCACGAGGTAGACATTTCCATTACGAATGGGAGAAATTGGAGGGAAAGGAGGGATGACAAGTACCAAGCAAGTCCAAAACTAGGCAAAACAGTTTACATGAGCTTTCAAGACTTGAAAATAATCCTCTGTTCTTTGGAACCATCTGGGCATTGGCCCTGCCCTTCAGACTCTGGGTGTTGGCCACGTTTCTGGATTCTGGGTGGAGGACCCTCAGCCTTGGGCTTCGCTCCACCCTTCAGTCCCATTGGAATGGCAACTCTGCTCCCTTGACTTTGGGCAGTCTTAGTCTCCTAGTCCATTTGGGTGATAAACTCTCCTAGTCCATCTGAGTGATAAACCCACCCCTTCAGTCCTGGCAGGCCTGTTCTTCTACTCCTGGGGCATGGCAACTTTGCCCCCTCAGCTTTGGGTGCAGCCCCACACTCCATAATCAAGTTGGTGAAGATCCAACTCTAGGAGGCTGCAGCCCCACCATTTGAGACCCAGGAGACTGTGGCCCTACCCTTTGAAACTGAGAAGACCCTGCTTCCCATGTTCCTTCCAACAGTTCTGCTGATTTCTGGGCTGTTCCAGGGATGATCTTTTTTATTTTTCTTGGAGAACACAGATGTAGCTCCTTTGGCCATCTTCCCTCTTCAGCAGCCCAGCTGGAGCCAGGGGCCTGGAAGAAGAACTCTGCCTGCCTCAGCCTGGCCAGTGAGGCTAGATTTGGCTGCTGCAGGCCCCTGCAGTCCCCACAGCCAGGGCTCAATGGCTTTTGTCCTTGTGCCAAGTCTCCTAGGAGCCCCTGATCCAAGTGGCCCCTCTCATCCACCCCATCCTTCTCTACCTAGGACCACTTCTGGGTGCTTGTCAGCCTACTCTTTCCAACTACACATCTCAGGGGGAGGGCAGCCTCATGAGAGAAGATCCAGATGGGGCCAGAAGGAGTGGGATGTGGCATTTTCAGACCCAGGCCTCCCAGTTTGGGTGGTAATCCTCAGGTCCAGCCTCTTTGTGGGTCAGCCTGGAAGGGAGGGCCTGAGAATGGCAAGCGGGAGGCTCTGCAGGCTGTGTGAGTCTGTGTGAGTGTGTGTAAGTGAGTCTGTGTGAGTGTGTGTGAGTGAGTGTGTATGTGTGGTGGGGATGAGTCGTTTGCAGTGTGATCTCCCTGTGCAAGTTGCTGCCCGCGACCTTTCCTCCAGAAGAAATGTGTGGCAGAGCTCAGGGGTACCTGCCCTCAGTTCTCAGAGACCACTCTAACTTCAGGGAAGCCCCACCCTCTGCACAGGACTCCAGGATCTTGGCCCTGGCCTTGGCTATTGTGTCTTGGCTCAAAGGGATTGGTTAGGGGAGGGGCAGGGACAGTCCTTAGCATCCTGTTCCTGTCCCCAGTTTTCTTACCATTTTGGCCTTGGGTAGTTCCACTGCTTCTGCTTGTCCTTCTCTGCTTTCTTCCCCTACTGGGTCCTGGCTGCCTGGGGCTTGCAGTGCACTTTATTTATTTGCAGTCTGTTTTCCAGGGGTTTTGGACATAATGCCCTGAATAAGATGACTTTTGTTTTTCTTTGTGTCATTAACTCTGTACTGGTCAGCACGACCTGATCAGAGAAAGTTCTCATTTCCCCTGTTGTTGAATCTTGTTGACTGTTTATGTTAAAAAAAAAAAAAAAAAAAAAATTCCTTGAATTCAAATAAAATACAATAAAAAAATTTTTAAAGTATTTCATTGGGCAAACCTGAGGCAAAGACTTAAAAATCTTAAAAAGCAAAGATGTCACTTGGATGACTAAGGTTCACCTGTCCCAGCTCATGGTATTTTCAGTCTCCTCATATGCATGAGAAAGCTGAACAATGAAAAAGGAAGACTGAAGAAGAATCAACACAGTCAAATTGTGTTGGCAAAGAATACTGAATATACCATGTACTGCCAGAGGAATGGAAACCCTGGTGGCATAGTGGTTAAGTGCTACGGCTGCTAACCAAAGGGTCAGCGGTTCAAATCTGCCACCGCTCCTTGGAAGCTCTATGGGGCAGTTCTACTCTGTTCTATAGGGTTGCTATGAGTCAGAATCGACTCAACGGCACTAGGTTTGGTTTTTTTTGGGCTTGCCAGAAGAATGAACAAATCTGTCTTGAAGGAAGTACAGCCAGAATGCTCCTTATAAGAGAGGATGATGAGACTTCCTCTCGCTTACTTTGGATATGTCATAAGGAGGGACTAATGGCTGGAACAGGATATCATACTTCAGAAAGCAGAGGGTCATTAAATAAGCCAAGGACCCTCAATGAGATGGATTGATACAGTGGCTTCAACAATGGGTTCAAACATAGCAATGATTGTGAGGGTGGCGCAGGACCTGGCAATGTTTCATTCTGTTATACATAAGGTTGTTAAGAGTAGAAGCCAACTCAAAGGAACCAAACAACAATAACAACACCAACGACATCTCTGTGGAAATCCTGGAGATAAAATTTTTCCTGCTAAAACTAATGGGATATTTAACTATTTGTGGACAGAGATAGGAATCAGAAGATGTAGCTTCTCAAAATGGGAAAGAAGGCCATTAGGACATTGATAAGTAAACAAAAGATCATCATGGGGTTAATTTTAAAATAATGTTTATTATCATTCGGAACATTAGTTTCAATAAAGAATTCTATTTCTATAGAATAAGCTTGAGTTGAGTAGAAAAGCTTACTATGGTACAGTGTATTTATGTGTCTGGTATAAATTATTAAAGTTAGTTACTTGAAGAATCAGCAAAATTCAAGATCAAAATTTTATAGCATTTCTGCTCAGAGTGATTTCTTTCTGCAATTGAGAAATTTATTTTCTTGTTTTTAGTCTAATTAAAAGTAAAATAAAATGAGGGTAATATGTTTAACAAAGGTTATTAGAATGAGATTTTGAATGATATGATCATATCCTTTATTCAAGCAGTCTAGGTCTGTGACTAAGATTGTGGATTTATGAGTCCCAGGTCTGGGAAGAGTCCAGGTTCTGCCACTAACCAGGTCAAGAAATACTTTCTAAGATTCCTTTTTCTCAGCTATAAAATGAAGATAACTTGGTTGTAGAGAATAAGTGAGGTAATTCCCATAAAGTGCTTGTCATAGTTCTGAGGACTAGAATAGTCATTTCATAAATATCAGCTATTATTTTAAATAATATAATCATAAGTAGTGTAAATAAAGTAAACGAAAACTGATTACAGGTGTCAAGAAAGTATAAAATTTGTATATAAGTAATTATTGAGGGATCCGTAGTTGAGATTATCGTTACCATAATGAAAAACAATCATTAGTGATGTGTCTAAAGCATTCAATTATATAAACAACCTCTCTTACTGGGGAGTCAAGGGCAAACTGTCAGAGCTCTGAAAGCCAAATGGTGCTGCTGTAATTTTTGTAACTTATCAACTTCTTTTGATAATTATTCATGAGGTAAAAATAAGCTTTTTATTTTCAGATTAATGCCATGAATTTCTTTACATGACAACCCAGTGACATTTTGAGTTGCAGTGGTCAATTAAGTTCTGTTATAAAGTGATGACTCATTGCACTCTTGTTCATTCTTGACCTATTCTTATTGCATAACATGTACAATCAGATTTGCTGCCTCACACCTCTCCTCAAATTTATAGTTGCTCTGAACTGCCCCAAGTCTTAGAGAAAAATGTATTTAATTTCTAAATGCACCCATTTTTCTGAGGAATTTTAAGAATGGAGATATGAAAAATCAAAAGAAATAATCACACATATGGACAATATGCAAGGAGAAGGAATAGATGGTAAATAAGAACGTAGACTGCCTTTTAGAGGTTTTCCAGATGGTAGCATCTCTATTATTATTCAGCTACTCCAGAGAAACTGTCATGATTGTAAGAAATAAGCTTTGTAATTGTGTGTCTCCTCTCTTTATTTTCTCCTTTTGTATTGCTCTTTTGTAAGTTTATGAAATCTATTTTGCTTTTAGGACAGTGATCATCATAATATTCACTGCTTTGATGAAGAAAAAAATTACATTTAAAAATTTGGCTTTTCTTTTTCCTCCATTTATAACTGTTGTCAAAAATAAAATTCCATCTTTTCAAGATACTCTTAGTTTCCAGACATGTGGTTATGAGATTTTGGAATAGTACAATTCAAGCTTAGACCATGAAGCAAAGTATCTCCCAAATGTAAAATAAATTATGTTGTTGTTAGCTGCCATTCATTCAACCCCTGATTTGTGGTGACCCCATGAACAGTGAGGTTGAATTGTTGTGATCTGTAGAGTTTTCATTGGCTGATTTTTTGAAAGTAAATTCCCGGTTCTTTCTACCCAATATGTCTTAATTTGAAAGCTCTGCTGTTTAGCATCATAGCAACAGGCAAGCCTTCCCTGACAGAGGAGTAGTGGCTGCGCATGAGGTGCATTGGCCAGGAATCAAACCTGGGTTTCCCTCATCGAAGATGAGAACTCTACCACTGAGACACCACTGCCCCCTAAAGTATATTACAGGGGAACGACGATAAAACATACACAAAAGCAGGCAAGCAAAGCAAGCAAAAAAACCAAACATCAATGTGAATGTCACACCTTGTTTATCTGTTATGGCAAAATATTCCAACCAATAACAAATATTTAAGACATATAAACTTTTGCCTTCTCAGTATGTATTTTTTTTTTTTTTTGGTTTTAAAAATCAGCAATATTTCAAACTTATTTTCTTTTTACTACATTGATGGTAAAGAAAACTTAAAGTATAATTCTCTTAAAACATAAGTTTTCAAACTATCAGTTCAGTGACATTGTTAGCATTGATATTTTCCTGTTATGTAATACTTGACACAGTTTTTATCAATAAAACAATGTAAATTAATATACATCAAAAGAAACAATTTTCCTGATAAACTGCTCTTAAATTATACATTTAAAAACTGTTCATTCATTATTCAAAAATCAATTAGGATAACTGCTGTGATAGTAATTACATTCTTTTTTTTTTTTTCCTACACTTTCACAATCATCTAAAGGAAGCATTTAAGGTAAAATGACTACAAGTAGCATAATTGTGTTTATAAAATTCCTGCATTGTAATTAGGCTGATCTAAGGACTGTAAGAAAAATAGATTCTGGCAGGAAGGGATGCAGCTAAATTTCTTTCCTTCAGTTACATTTTGTATATGAATGAGACCAAGCATTATTCCAGAAGTTTGTATTTCTCTAGAATGATATTTACCAAATACATCATTGGCAATGAAAAAAACACTAATATTAGAAGAGAATCTGTTTTTCCTCCATTCATTGATTCATTAATTCTTTGACTAGTTTAATAATTCACTTATTGAGCTCCAAATATGAACAAACACTGTTAAGTGATAAAGGTAGTGTGAGGAATAAGACACAACCTATCTTTTTTTTTATCCCCTCAAAGAGCTCTTAGTTCGGGAGAAGAGGTGAATAGATTGAAGGGGGTAATAATGATGAAGTGTGATAAGAATTTTGGTAGAGACATGTTCAATATGCTATGGGAGTATAGACAGGGAGTACTAGATCAGCCTGGGATGCTTCCTGAAGGAGGCATTGATTGGTTGAGTGTAGTTAACCAGACAATCAAAAGGAGGCAAAAGCATTTACAGCATGTACAAAGGTATGAAGGCAAGAGAGGGCATGATATGCTAAAAAAAAGTTTTCCTTTAAAGTGGAGGGTTGGCTAGACAGATAAGCATAGAAGTTGAGGTTCAGAGAGACTGTTATTAGGTGCCATGGAGTCAATTCCAATCATCACAACCTCATATGACAGAATAAAACTGTCCCATAGAGTTTTTTTTTTTATAGAGTTTTGTAGGCTGTAATATTTGCAGGCATAGATCGCCAGGTCTTGCAGAGCAACTGGGTGATTTTGAACTGCCAACCTTTTGGATAGCAGCCAAGTGCTTAACCATTGCACCACTAGGACATAATTAAGGTCCTAAAGCTAGTTAATGGAAGAGAAAGGACTAGAACAAAGTGTTTTTTTGTTTGTTTTGTTTTTATTTTTAACCAAATACCTTGGGACAAGAAGTATTTAATTCAGTTTCTGCTTGTGGATTTCAAATTCTACAGTTTAAAAAAGCATAGCAAAATCACTTAGTTCAGAGGTACAGTGTGCTTACTACATCTTGGTTCAGTCTTTAGGACCACTTCCTTTAGACTCTTCTCAACAACATCCAACTTTATGTGAAACATCTTCTATATAAGACCGTGACTGAACTCTGCGGAATGACCAACAAAAGTGACTTGTTTGGGAAGGGGACATGGGATGGCAATGGAATGGGAGAGAGGTAAGAGTAAGGCTAGCTGGTAAGCAAATCTAGGTCACAAATGTTAGCATAGGTTAAAGCGATTGTTTCTGCATCTTGCACTTCTGTAAAGAAAGGACTTAAAATTTCTTAATACAGATGTTGACAATGACAGTATTCTTAACAGTGTGTCAGTGCTACCTGTTAATTAACTTTCAGTGCTGAGTGGCTCTCATCTTACGCCTCAAGATACCTAGTCAGAGAATTGGAAAAACTGGTGCTGCCCTATCACATATGTTGTAGCCTTAAGGAGGAACTATGGTTAAGTAATACAGATATTAGTTTGGACGGATATCAATTTGGGCAGAACATTAGGCGTGAACTAGTGTAGGGTATTAGAAGTGTCTTCAAATTCAAGTTACATTAATTTATATCATGAAAGTTCTAAAGTGATATATCTAATCTCAACATACATTTATTCATTAAACACATAGTTATTGAGTGAAAACTATATGCCAGACTTTTAGGTTCTGAAGAAACAGAGATAAAAACCATTTCTGATTTTAAGGAGCTTACTGTAAAAGGAAGAATGCAGAAGAATGCTTAACATAATAATTATCATTGTAGGCATTCGGTAGCTAGAAAAGTCATCTGTGCCTCTCCTTATAATAAACTCCATGATTTTAAAAAAGTGTTGGAAAATTGATGTATCTGTGAACACTTAAGGTGAAACTGCTCAGTTAAACAAAACTGGTTTTGTTTGTTTTTTTATTGACCGTCTATTATGTGTGCCAAGGAAGCATTCTGTGAGACACTAGAGATATCGCATGAATGAGAATTATTTCTTGCTTTCAAGAAAATTTAGTCATATGTGGTATGTTATAGAGCTGAATGCTATTTGTAAAATGCATTAATAATGAATCCAAACTTACAAAACAGTCAGAGAAAGGAAGAAAAGCACAGTATTGCTTTTCTGTTTCCTGTATTTTTATGAACTTTTAAATACTTTTTGGTCTTTTTTGGTGTTTGTGTGAGTTTGGATTTGTTTTGTTTAGATTAGATTAGAGTTTGGATTTGTTCTCTTGGTGGTAACCAACAGAAACTGTCTCTAATTAATTTAAGTAAAAGGGGAAAAAAGTGGAATTTATAGGAATAATAATGGCTACCTCATAATATAAAATGACAAGTTCAACAACAAACTCAAGAAAAAATAGAAACCTGCTGTAGCTCCAGAGATCTCGATAGTGAGAACTTATGGCTATTCACATTAGAAATAACTCAGTTCCATCTGTCTTCTATTTTCATGTGTTCCTCCATTCAATATTCAAATTCCTGGGGCAGAGAAGCAGACAGGCCTAATGTGAATTTTGTGTCCATACATTGGGTAGGAAGAGAAGAAACACCATGTTTTATAGTTGTATTAGAACCAGAGAGAATAGAGAAGAAATGGTTCTTCAAGGGAACAGTAGGATGCTGTTACCAAAAGACAGGAGAAATGGTACTGTGTAGGTAAGAACAATGTTTCTCAGAGTTGAGAAATGCATGACCTCTTTAAAATGAAAAAGAAATGATCACAACCTTGCCAATGTAGCTTTTAAATTATTTTTATTCACCACTATTATCAATATTTTAAAAATGTTCAAGTATTTTGTGTTTATTATTAAGTATATTACCTACTTTTATAAAGTTGTTGAATGAGGAATAGAACAATGATGATTGACTTTGTTTCTTGGTTTAAAACAACCTTGTTTTGCTGTGACAGATGATGTTATTTTCTGAAACTGCATAATTGTTCAAAATATAAAAACGGAACCAACTGCTACAAGGGAAGTTCTTTTCAGTTTTGTATTGCCTATACCACCATATTCACAGAGATAACTCACTTTTTCATCCACATTTCTCCATCAAAAAAGCATTATAACTTTTGTTTCTAGAGTGCTCACTGATAACATCCAATGTACCTTTGACCTAAAAACTTATTTATGTATTAAGTTCACACTTGTGCTTTTGTCATGAGACTCAGAGATTAAAATGAACTACTTGGTTTCAATGCAATAAAAAAAAAAAAAACCCACTGCTATTGAGTCGATTCCTACTCCTAGTGACCCTACAGGACAGAGTAGAACCACCCCATAGAGTTTCCAAGGAGAGTCTGGTGGATTTGAACTACTGTTTAGATTAGATTAGAGTTTGGATTTGTTCTCTTGGTGGTAACCAACAGAAACTGTCTCTAATTAATTTAAGTAAAAGGGGAAAAAAGTGGAATTTATAGGAATAATAATGGCTACCTCATAATATAAAATGACAAGTTCAACAACAAACTCAAGAAAAAATAGAAACCTGCTGTAGCTCCAGAGATCTCGATAGTGAGAACTTATGGCTATTCACATTAGAAATAACTTTTGGTTTGCAGCCGTAGCACTTAACCACTACACCACCAGGGTTTCTTTTCAATGTAATAGTAAAGACAAATGTAACAGGAGTCAGTTGGTCATACTATGGTGGCTTGGGTGTTGCTGTGATGCTGGATACCATGCCATTGGTATTTCAAATACCAACAGGCTCACCCACGGTGGACAGGTTTCAGCAGAGCTTCTGGAATAAGACAGACTAGGAAGAAGGACCTAGCAGTCTACTTCTGAAAAAATTAGCCAGTGAAAACCTTATGAATAGCAGCAGAACATTGTCTGGCATAGTGCTGGAAGATGAGCCCCTCAGATTTGAAGGCACTCAAAATACTTCTGCAGAAAAGCTGACTCCACAAAGCAGAGTCAGCCTTTATGCCATGGATGGAATAAAGCTTTTGGGGATCTTCATTTGTTGCAGTGGCACGATTCAAAATGAGAAGAAACAGGTGCAAAAGTACAATAATAATCAGAACATGGAATACACGAAGTATGCATCTAGGAAAATTGGAAGTCATCAAAAATGAAATGGAATACATAAAGATTCATATCCTAGGCACTAGTGAGCTGAAGGAAACCCTGGTGGTGTAGTGGTTAAGAGCTACGGCTGCTAACCAAAAGGTCAGCCATTCAAATCCACCAGCTGCTCGTTGGAAACTCTACTCTGTCCTGTAGGGTCTCTATAAGTTGGAATCGACTGGATGGCAGCAGGTTTTTTTTTTGTTTGTTTGTTTCAGTAAGCTGAAATAAACTGGTATTGGCCATTTTGAATCAGACAATCCTATGGTCTACTATGCCAGGAATGACAAAATGAAGGGGAAAGGCATTGCATTCATTATCAAAAAGAACATTTTGAGATCTATCCAGAAGTACGATGCTGTCAGTGATAGGATAATATCCATACACCTACAAGGACGACCAGTTAATAAGACAATTATTCAAATTTATGCACCAACCACTAATGCCAAAGATGAGGAAATTAAAGATTTTTACCAACTTCTGCAGTCTGAAATTGATCAAACATGCAATCAAGATGCGTTGATAATAACTAGTGATTGGAATGCAAAAGTTGAAATCAAAAAAGAAGGATCAGTTGTTGAAAAATATGGCCTTGGTGATAGAAACAATGCTGGAGATGGCATGATAGAATTTTGCAAGACCAAAGGCTTCTTCATTGCAAATACCTTTTTTCAACAACATCGGTGGTGACTATACACCTGGACCTTGCCAGATGGAATACACAGGAATCAAATTGACTACATCTGTGGACAACCACATCTCTGTCAGTTTGTCATACTGTGGTGGTTTGCATGTTGCTCTCCATACTGGAAATACTAGCAGGGTCATCCTTGGTGGACAGGTTTCAGTAAAGCTTCCAGGCTAAGACAGACTAGGAAGAAGGACCTGGCAGTCTAATTTTGAAAAAAAAAATTGGCCAGTGAAAACCTTATGAATAGCAGCGGAACATTATCTGATATAGTGCTGGAAGTTGAGCCTCTCAGGTAGAAAGGCACTCAAAATACAGATGGGGAAGAATTGTCTCCTCAAAGCAAAGTTGTCTGGATGAAGTCAACCTTTTGGATCTTCATTTTTTGATGTGGCATGGCTCAAAATGAGAAGAAACACTTCAAATATCCATTAACAATTGGAATGTGGAATGTACAAAGTATGAATCTAGGAGAACTGGAAGTCATCAAAAATGAAATGGACACATAAATATGGATATATTAGAGATTAATGAGTTGACATGGACTGGTATTGGCCATGTTGAATCAAACAATCATATGGTCTACTATGCTGGGCATGATAAACTAAAGAGGAATGGCATTGTATTCATCACCAAAAGAACATTTCAAGATCTATCCAGAAGTACAGTGCTGCTAGTAATAGGATAATATTCATACGCTTACAAGGAAGACCAGTTAATATGAATATTATTCAAATTTATGCACCAATCACTAAGGCCAAAGATGAAGAAATTCAAGATTTTTACCAACTTCTGCAGTCTGAAATGGATCAAACATCCAATCAAGATGTATTGATAATTACTGGTGATTGGAATGCCAAAGTTGGAAACGAAGAAGGATTGGTAGTTGGAAAATATGGCCTTGGTGATAGAAATGACGCTGGAGATTGCATGATAGAATTTTGCAAGACTAATGACCTTTTCATTGCAAACATCTTTTTTCAACACCATCAGCACTTGGACCTTGTCAGGTGGAATACACAGGACTCAAATCGACTACATCTGTGGAAAAAGACAATGGAAAAGCTCAATATCATCAGTCAGAATAAGACTGGGGCCAACTGTGAAACAATCAATTACTCGTATGCAAGTTCAAGTTGAAGCTGAAGAAAATTAAAGCAAGTCCAGGAAAGCCAAAGTAGGAACTTGAGTATATCCCACCTGAATTTAGAGAACATAATAGTATTAGATTTGATGCACTGAACACTAATGACCAAAGACCAGATGAGTTATGGAATGACATCAAGGACATCATACATGAAGAAAGCAAAATGTCACTGAAAAGACAGGAAAGAAAGAAAAACCAAAATGGATGTCAGAAGAAACCCTGAAAGTTGTTCTTGAACTTTGAGTAGCTAAAGCGAAAGGAAGAAATGATAAAGTAAAAGAGCTGAACAGAAGATTTCAAAGCATGACTCGAGAACACAAATTATTACAATTAAATATGCAAAGACCTGGAGTTAGAAAACCAAAGGGAAGAACACACTCAAAATTTCTCAAAGTGAAAGAACTGAATAAAAAATTCAAGCCTCCACTTGCAATGTTGAAGGATTCTATTGGCAAAATATTGAATGATGCAGGAAGCATCAAAAGAAGATGAAAGTAATACACACAATCACTTTATCAAAAACAATTGGTTGACGTTCAGTCATTTCCGGAGGTAGCATATGACCAAGAACCGATGGTACTGAAGGAAGAGGTCCAAGCTACACTGAAGTTGTTGTAGAAAAACAAGGATCCAGGCATTGTGGAAAACCAATCAAGATATTTCAGCAAACTAATGAAGTGCTGGAAGTACTCGCTTGTCTATGCAAAGAAATTTGGAAGACAGCTACCTGGCCAACCGACTGGAAGAGATCCATATTTGTGTCCATTAAGAAGAAAGGTGATCCAAAAGAATGTGGAAATTTTTGAATAATATCATTAATATCACACACAATAAAATTCTACTGAGGATCGTTCAAAAGTGATTGCAGCAGTACATTCACAGGAACTGCCAGAAATTAAGGCTGGATTCAGAAGAGATCATGGACTGAGGGATATCATTTCTGATGTTAGATGGATCTTGGGTGAAAGCAGAGAATACCAGAAAGATATTTAGCTGTGTTTTATTGACTATGCAAAGGCATTCGACTGTGTGGATCATAACAAATTGTGGATAACATTGCAGAGAATGGGAATTCCAGAATACTTAATTGTGCTCACGAGGAACCTGAACAAAACGGGAGGTTTCTACATGGTTAAAATCAGGAAAGATGTGCATCAGTGTTGTATCCTTTCACCATACTTATTCAATCTGTATGATGAGCAAATAATCTGAGAAGCTGGACTATATGAAGAAGAATGGGGCACCAGGATTGGAGGAAGACTCCTTAACAACCTGTGTTATGCAGGTGACATAACCTTGCTTGCAGAAAGTGAAGAGGAATTGAAGCACTTACGGATGAATGTCAAAGACTACAGTGTTCAGAATGGATTACACCTGAACATAAAGAAAAATCCTCACAACTGAACCAATAAACAACATTATGATAAATGGAAAAAAGATTGAGGTTGTCAAGGATTTCATTTTACTTGGATCCACAATCAACACCCATGGAAACATTTGTACTGGGCAAATCTGCTGCATAAGACCTCTTTAAGATTTTAAAAAGCAAAGATGCCACTTTATGGATTAAGGTGCACCTGACCAAAGCCATGGTATTTTTAATTGCCTCACCTGCATGGCAAAGCTGGACAGCAAATAAGGAAAACTAAAGAAGAATTAATTATCATGTTAGCAAAGAATATTGAATATACCATGGACTACCAGAAAAATAAACCAATCTGTCTTGGAAGAAGTACAACCAGAATGCTCCTTAGAAGGATGGCAAGACTTCATGTCACATACTTTGGACATGTTATCAGGAGGGAGTATACTTGGAGAAGGACATCATGGTTGGTAAGTACAGGGTCAACAAAAAAGGGAGATCCTCAATGAAACAGATTGATACAGTGGCTGCAACAGTGGGCTCAAGCATAACAATGATTGTGAGGATGGCGCAGGACTGGGCAGTGTTTAGTTCTGTTGTATTTAGTGTCAGCCTGAATTGGAACCGATTCAAAAGCACCTAACAACAAAAACATTTGTGGAAAGAGATGATGGAGAAGTTCAATATCATCAGTCAGAACAATGACAGGGGCCGGCTGTGGAACAGACCATCAATTGCTCACATGCAGATTCAAGTCGAAAGTGAAGAAAATTAGAGCAAGTCTACGAGTATCAAAATATGACCTTGAATATATCCTACGTGAATTTAGAGAGCATCTCAAGAAGAGATTTGACATAATGGGCACTAATGACCAAAGACCAGGTGAGTTTTGGAATGATGTGCAGATGACACAACTTTCCTTGCTGAAAGGGAAGAGGACTTGCAGCTCTTACGAAGATCAAAGACCAAAGCCTTCAGTGTGGATTACATCTCAACATAAAGAAAACAAAAATTCTCACAACTGGCCCAATAAGCAACATCATGATAAATGGAGAAAAGATTGAACTTGTCAAGGGTTTCATTTTACTTGGATCTGCAATCAACGCCCACAGAAGCAACAGTCAAGAAATCAGACGACGTATTGCATTAGGCAAATCTGCTGCAAAAGATCTCTTTAAAGTTTTAAAAAGCAAAGCTATCACTTTGGGGACTAAGGTACACCTGATCCAATCTGAGGTATTTTCAATCACCTCATATGCATGTAAAAGCTGGGAAATGAATAAGGAATGCTGAAGAAGAAGTGACATCTTTGAATGTAGAATACTGACTATCTGATGGACTGCCGGAAGAAAGAACAAATCTGTTTTGGAGGAAGTTCAGTTGTAATTCTCCTTCAAAGTGAGAATGGTGAGACTTGGTCTCACATACTTTGTTCACGTTATCAGGAGGAACCATTCCCTGGAGAAGGACTTCATGCTTGGTAAAGTAGAGGGTCAGCAAAAAAGCAGAAAACCATCAACAAGATGGATTGACACAGTGACTGCGACAATGAGCTCAAGCATAACGATAATAAGGATGGTGCAGGACTGTGCATTGTCTCATTCTGTTGTACTTGGGGTCTCTATGAATCAGAACCAGCTCGACATCACCTAATAACAGCAAAATTTATTGATTGAAATAATTGAAGCACTGTTTTCTAAAATAAAACAAATGAAGTTTCAGTCATTTGCAAGATAACATTGTTTTCTTGAGATTGTACCTATAGTAGGGCCTGTTTCACACTTGTGTGATACTCAAACAAGTGTTGTTAATGAAAATTATTTTAAAATCAAAATGGTATAAATCATCATTTGAACCAAATTGATAGAACACTCAGTTCCTTAATAGCAGATGTACTATTCCATTTACAAGGTTGTTGATTGGGGAAGAATGGAAAAATGTTGATTAATTTTTGTTTCTGAAACAGCATGAAGAATTGTCTGCAACATCACAGTAAGAGTAGCCTTTCTTGGACCTTGCCATCAGTTTTTGTTGGTGATGGGGGAGTATGTTCCCCCATATTCTCCATCTTCTTCCCTTCAAGCCACTCCAAGTGCATTCAGTTGAAACAAAAATATCATACTTGCTATGCAAATGTAGCTTCAAGACAAGTCCTCTAACTATACCCTACCATTTTACAATTATTTACATTTAGAATATCTGGAACTGCTATGTATAAAAAAAAAAATAATAATTTTTTTTTTTTTTTTTTTGGATGCTGGCATATTATAGACCCTGAAGAAAAGCTCGTTGGATGGATTTGACACAGGGGGAGACCCACAGACCTAGCAAATTTGTCATGTTGTTGGAAAAATTGGCCTGTTATCATGTTGATATATTTTAATTTGAAAAAGTCTAACACATATACATGAAAAAAAGAAAGTTTAATACGTTTTGAAAGGAATTTGAGCTCTGCAAGGGAATTAAACTCTATTTGTAGGATGAATACAATAAATATAAGAATGAATTTATTTAGAAGCTATTAGAGAGATTCAGGGTTTAAGACCTCCAATTTAATAAAATGGCAGAAAATGATAACTTTAGTTACTCTCACTTGGACAGAAATTTGTACTGATTATCTGAAGTCAGAGCTAATAATCCCAATTTGCCAAAGGTCAGTTTTTACACGTAGGTCTTATAGTTGGAAAAGGCATTTATTTAATGATTTTTCCATCCAACTAGATTAAATAAACATTTACTGAACACTGACTGCACAGCTTTGTGCAAGGTGCTGTCAGGGAGACAAAGATGAATAAAATGTGGAGGCTGTAGATAAGACACATACACCCATCACCGTGATGAATTTCTGTATGCACATTGATTTGAAAACTAGTCTAGTGTAATGACAGACAAAATTCTTTATAGGAGCACAGATGAGGAATGATTGTTGCATTCCCCAGGTGCTGGGAATACAGGGGAAGAAATAGATACCAATCTTTGCCCTCATAGTGCTTGCTGTTATGTGGCAGAAGCAGAATTTGACAACAAATTATGCAAATAGTTAATCACACATATGCCATGAGCACTACAAAGGAGAAACATGGGAGGCCGGGAGAGTTTGAAACAGACACAATCTGACCTACTTTGGGTTTTCAGCAGAGGCTTTCCTCAGGAGATGGAATCTGAGCAGAGATCTGTATCAGGAGGTGAGGTGGAGTTGGCAAGGGATTAGTTTATGGTATCCTTGAGGAGGCTGACCACAAGACGAGAAGCATCACAGCAATGGATAGAGCAAGAAAATAGAGGCTTGCAGGGCAGGTCCAAGGGAGCAATGTAATTGTTACAGCATAGCACAAGTTGAGGGGGCCAATGGGAAAGACTGTAGGAGCAGTTGGGTTCAGATCAGACTGAGGAGTTGAGTATCTTCCTTGAACACTTATCAAGGTACTTGGACTTATTTTATAGACTTTTTGGAACTACTAAAGCCATTTGAGTAGGTGATATAACTAGAAGCAGGACATGGAAAGATTACTCTTGTAGGAATGTGGACAATGTGTTTTCACAGGGACAAATCCAAGTCAGAGAAGCTGCAGTGAAGACTGTTACTTGACCTAAACCAAAAACACAACAAAACAAAACAAAAAAACAAACCCATTGCTGTGGAGTCTATTCAGACTTGTAGTGACTCTATAGGACAGAGTAGAACTGCCCATAGGGTTACTGGAGTCTGAATTTGACTAACTTCAGTGGTAATGGAAGGAGAACTGTAGTTAGTTGTAAGAGTGAATGAAATGTTGAAAGTGACCTTGAGGTTTTTGACTTTGGATAGTTGTTTGGTCCCAGGGTCAAAATTAGGAAACACAAGGAAAAGACCAAGTTTGTGCCTAGAGATGAATGTGATTTATGAACTTCAGCCAGCTGATGAAAGAAATGCTTATTTTTAAAGGAAACCGTTAACACCTAATAGAAGGTATAACAGATTTGTGTAACAAATTTCATTTAATGCAAATGTGGAAAAAATATAATTTTTTCCTGCAAATGTGCTTATTTCAATGAATTATAAATTGTCTTTGTCTAGAAAATGCATTAATTTTTTTAAAGAACTTTTTCTTCTTCATTTTTCTTTTCAAACTGTTAGCGCTGGAGGGTTGTTGAAGTAGTGGGGAAGAAATAACTGTTTAGAAACAGACTGTTCATATTGTAATTTCTGCTACTTAGCCAGCAGCCTAATGGATACCCTCAGGGGAAGGGCTTGGCGGCCTCTTCAACTGTGTTAAGTCAAGGGGCCAGGCAGAAGCCAGGTAACTTGGCTGTCCCTTTAATGAGACATCTTCACACACATTTATAGTGGCTTGTTTATTCTCTTTCCAGAAGCTTTATTTGTAACCCCAATCAATTTCTAAGTGTCTGTCTAATTCATTTAAAAAGAAAAAAGAAGTCAGCTAAGCCCGTTTATCCTAGGATGACCAGCCAGGATGAACCAATTCCAGGTCTCCTTAAAAAATTATTTTATACTTACAGAGTTTATGAAGAATGTCTTACTAGTTCACTGTTGATTTGTATTTGTTCATTCCTGGAAGTCTTGTTCTGCTTACCTGTCAGTGTAGATAGAGTCAACATTTTCACTCAATCAGCATTCACATTTTATTTTTAATTGTGAAAGGTATTCAGTCAACTGACTCCCAGTTATTGGTATGTTTTGCTGGGGAGTGTTCTAGGCCTAACCCTAAAGCTGACCCAGAAAATACTCTTGATTTCAACATTTGAGAGATGGGAAGAATGAATGGTCTGAAGGAGAAGAGAGGTGGGTATTTTCTCCATTCCAGGACATCTATTTCTGTCCTCTAGAAAAATAAATGGCCCTAGGTTTAGCCTTGTACAGCTTCTGAAGCTCATCTGGGGTTGAAGTGGGGGCAAATAACTATTTTGCTCTCCTAGGTCCTTAAGAGTTCCTCTTCTGAATCTCTCGAAAAGAAAAGTACAGCTGATACAACTGAAGTTTTGGGATCAGTTTTTTACTCGTAATAAACCTGCTTTTGAATTGAGATGTCCACATGGCCATGCTATGTATTGACAGAAGTAGAAAGACTTAACCAGTTAAACTGGTTTTTGTCTTTGCTATTTTTCTATTTCGAAGATAGCACAGAGGAAATCATGTGTAATTTGAAAAGAATAGGATAAGGCTGAAAGACACCAGGTCTAATCCTCACTGTGCATGAATTTGATCCTGTCTTTGGTCTTCTCTCTGCAGCACTTATTTACCTTTTCTGTGAACTGAGGGTAATGCTCACTCTTCACCTGATTGAGAACATACATATATTGAAATTTTACTTTAAAGGAAAAATTTGACAGACATAGAGTTTTCTTTCCATAAAAGCACTTCAAACATTCTTGTTGATAAAATTAAAAATGGAGAGGCTCAAAATAGGAAACCTCAAGGAGAATTTCCACAAATTGGAACCCTCTGAAAATCATTTGGAAAAAGCATAGTATATCATTAAGCAATTTCAGAGATTTAGAATTGAATTGGGACTCTGATAAAAATAAAATGATGTATTCAGTCAATTCCTGGATTAAAAAAGATAAGTATAAACCATATATACGTCCAAGCTGTGCACATTGAATTATTTTGCTATTCTCATTGTAGTATGGAAAAGGGTTTTATTTTCCTGTAGGATAGTCCATAAGAAAACGGGCTTCTCTAAAAGATGCTGGTGAAAGAATATACTCAGTCGGTCTGTTGGAGAGATGAAGTGAAGCTCTGCTCAGGTTTGGCAATATTGTGTTCTCATATTTTATCACAATACACTCTTGGTTATATCCTACAATTTTAAACACTTTAAAAATAGGCAATCTATGTTGAAAAACTGAAAAAAGTTGTTAGATTTTAACTTTTGTTTGCATCATAAATATTCTAGGGGAAACTGTACAGAGAAATGATGTTTGTGTAGTATATTCTATAATGAGATATATCATGCTGTTAAGGCCAAAGCATTTCATATGTACTTTCTTGTATAATCAGAAAGATCGAAATAGAAAATCATCCAAAAAAATGGTTTAAAATTTCCATATCTCTTTTTAAAAATGGCATGGTCTAGCTTAGCAGAACTCAAATAAAAAGATATACGGAAGTTTTTATTTTTATGTATTTCATTCTTCTCACTGGTGCATCTTAGCCTTGAGACAATTTTTCTACTCTGCAATTCAGAAAATAGCATGGCAAGGGTTCTTTATGAAGACAAATTGCTGCTAGGTTTTGCCAGGCAATAGATTAAAGATGATTTTATTTTTGAAAGCTCAGCTGGTGTATGTGACCACAACTCAATAAGAGTTAAGGTTATAAGATAAAATATCTACAGGTATGTAAAGTGCTAATAAATGTAAGAAATCATCCACTACTTTGAAAGTTTACAGGCTTTCGTAATCTCTGTCTTGAAAATGAAGCCTCATTCTGCAGAATGTGGTCCCCCTGCTTGCTGCTTGCACATAATTAGCAGTAATGGGAATTAGACAAGCACACTTAGTGAAGGCTCATCTTTGCTTTGAGTTGTGCTTGTCAAGTGGGGATATGAAATGAGATGTGCTGTTAATGCTGCAGTGCATTGTGGACATATGGTAGGCTTTTAGCAAAGTGGCACCCTGGGAGGATATTTGCTTATTCTTCATACACGGCGCTGAGACTCACAGCACCCTGTCTCCCCTAATGCCTAGTAGAGGGTACTAAGAAAAACAAATGCATGAATTTATGGTCTAAAAGAGATACCCCATTCATCATAAATTATGCCTAATATGAACCTTCTTAACTGAAGGTTACTTAATGTGTTATCTGTCATCAGTATTTTTGCACTCTGCCCTAAATTTTTCTAGATGGGACTGTCATCTCAAAACAAAAAATTAACATCTACAGAAAGATTGGGGCTGTAGGATGTATTAATGTTATTTTGTTTAGTCTTCACCGTATGCATTCAAGATAGGACTTATTTTCGATTCATTAAGAGGAAAGAAGATGGTTTTATACTTTGCCAATAATGACAGAACTAGTGAATGACAAAGTTGTGTTTAAACCCCAAATCTGTGGGACTGTACTCTTTTCACTACCAGCATTATTCGAAGCTTTTCCTTATCTTTTGCATCTCCTAGACTGGAGGGGTGAAGTCAAAAGTCTGCTAACTCTATATCATGGTTCCCTCCTCCTGTTACCAAATACTCCATCCCATAAAAAATCACACCCTCTGATATAGAGTTATCAATTGACTTTCAGTTTTCTCTCAAAATAACAGTGAAGCCTTTGGCTCTGGGTTGGGTTTTATTCTTTGCAATTCCTACTATGATTCTGAGTGATTTCAGTGCACATCTGCAGAATCCATGCAACTTCCTCACTTCAAGTATTTTCCTTTAAGCTCCTCAACGTTAGTACCTTTTATATCCTCCACACTTTAGCAAATTAATACCAGTGGACATTAATATCATCCAGAACGCTCTATCTCTGAAATATTAAATACAAATAGAACCATGGCGGGCGCTGCTAAATGCCTATCCCAGTAGCCTTTCTCCCACCTTCCTTAGAGATAGAACCTGTGGTTTTTAGTGTGCATGACTCTCCAGTAAAAGAGACTACATTTCTCAGCCTCTCTTACAGTTAGTCTTAGCCAAGTGATTAAATTCTGGTCAATAAGTCATAAGTAAAGGATATAAGTCGACCTGTCCTTAAAGGGGGTAGAAGCAGGGATCGCCTTTTTCTTACTTTTTGTTGGCTTTACAGCAAATGCGATGCTTGGAATTTCATAAGCCACTTTGAATCATGAGAAGAAAGCCATAAGCTGAAGATAACTGAAGAGCAAGACAGAAGGAGTCTGGTTCCCTGATTCTCCACGTGTTATTCCTTGGGTCGACAGTGCCGGCCTCTCTTTGCCTCTTTAGAAAATCCTAGTCTCTCAAACATCGTGTCTCTGGTTATGTCTTTCTTGAATAATGTTATGTTACCTTACACTCCTTCACACATCTATAACTTTGTCATACTGTGGGGGCTTGCATGTTGCTGCAATGCTGGAAGATATGCAACCCGTATTTCAAATACCAGCAGGGTTACTGGTGGTGGACAGGTTTCAGCTGAATTTCCAGACTAAAACAGATTGGAAAGAGGACCTGGTGGTCTACCTCTGAAAAAATTAGCCAGTGAACACTTATGAATAGCAGTGGAACATAGTGTGATATAGTGTTTGAAGATGAGCCCCTCAGATTAGAGAGACTCAAAAGATGACTGGAGAAGAGCTCTCTCCTCAAAGTAGAGTTGACCTTAATGGTGTGGATGGAGTCAAGCTTTTGGGACCTTCATTTGCTGATGTGACATGACTCAAAATGAGTCATGGACCTCACCCGATGGAACACACAGAAATCAGGTTGACTACATCTGTGGAAAAAGACAATGGAAAAGCTCAATGTCATCAGTCAGAACAAGGCCAGGGGCCGACTGTGGAATAGGCCATCTATTGCTCATATGCAAGTTCAAGCCGAAACTGAAGAAAATCAGAGCAAGTCCACGAGAGCCAAGATATGACCTTGACTACATCCCACCTGAATTTAGAGACCATCTGAAGAATAGATTTGATGCATTGAGCACTAGTGACCAAAGACTAGACGAGTTGTGGAATGACATTAAGGACATCATCCATGAAAAAAGCAAGAGATCACTGAAAAGACAGGAAAGAAAGACCAAGGTGGATGTCAGAGGAGACTCTGAAACTTGCTCACAAACATCAAGCAGCTAAAGCAAAAGGAAGAAAGGATGAAGTGAAAGAACTGAACAGAAGATTTCAAAGGGCAGCCCGAGAAGACAAGGTAGAGTATTATAATGACATGTGCAAACAGCTGGAGATAGAAAACCAAAACAGAAGAACGCACTTGGCGTTTCTCAAGCTGAAAGAACTGAGGAAAAAATTCAAGCCTCGAGTAGCTATATTGAAGGATTCTGTGGGGAAAATATTAAACAATTCAGAAAGCATCAAAAGGAGATGGAAAGGATACAGAGTCATCATACCAAAAAGAATTAGTAGACATTTCAGGAGGTAGCATATGATCAGAAACCAATGGTACTGAAGGAAAAAGTCCAAGATGCACTGAAGGCATTGGCAAAAATCAAGGCTCCAGGAATTGACTGAATATGAATTCAGATATTTCAACAAACAGATGCTGCGCTGGAAGGGCTCATGTGTCTATGCCAAGAAATTTGGACAACGGCTACCTGGCCAACTGACTGGAATAGATCCATATTTATGCCTATTCCAAAGACAGGTGATCCAGTCAAATGTGGAAATTATCAAAGAATGTAATTAATATCACATGCAAGCAAAATTTTGCTGAAGATCATTCAAAAGCAGCTGCAGTGATACATCAACAGGGAACTGCCAGAAATTCAGGCTGGATTCAGAAGAGGACTTGGAACCAGAGATATCATTGCTGATGTCAGATGGATCCTGGCTGAAAGCAGAGAATACCAGAAGGATGTCTACCTGGTGTTTTATTGACTACGCAAAGGCTTTTGACTATGTGGATCATAACAAATTATGGATAACATTGCGAAGAATGGGAATTCCAGAACGCTTAATCATGCTTATGAGGAAACTTTACATAGATCAAGAGGCAGTTTTTTGGACAGAACAAGGGGATACTGATTGGTTTAAGGTCAGAAAATGTGCGCGTCAGGGTTTGTATCCTTTCAACATACCTATTCAATCTGTATGCTGAGCAAATAATCTGAGAAGCTGGACTTTATGAAGAGGAACGGGGCATCAGGATTGAGGAAGACTCATTAACAACCTGCATTAAGCAGATGACACAACTCTGCTTGCTGAAAGTGAAAAGGACTTGAAGCACTTATTAACGAAGATCAAAAACCACAGCCTTCAGTATGGATTGCACCTCAACATAAAGAAAATAAAAATCTTCACAACTGCACCAATGAGCAATATCATGATAAATGGAGAAAAGATTGAAGTTGTCAAGGATTTCATTTGTCTTGGATCCACAATCAACAGCCATGGAAGCAGCAGTCAAGAAATCAAAAGACACATTGCATTGGGTAAATCTGCTGTAAAGGACGTCTTTAAAGTGTTGAAAAGCAAAGATGTCACCTTGAAGACTAAGGTGCATCTGAACCAAGCCATGGTATTTTCAATCATATCATATGCATGTGAAAGCTGGACAATGAATAAGGAAGACTGAAGAAGAATTGACGCCTTTGAATTGTGGTGTTAGAGAAGAATATTGAATGGACTGCCAAAAGAACGAACAAATCTGTCTTGGAAGAGGTACAACCAGAATGCTCCTTGGAAGCAAGGATGGTGAGACTGTGTCTTACATACTTTGGATATGTTGTCACCAGGAATCAGTCACTGGAGAAGGGCATCATGCTTGGCAAAGTACAGGGTCAGCGGAAAAGAGGAAGACCCTCAACAAAGTGGATTGACACAGTGGGTGCAACAATGATCTCCAGCATGACAGCAATTGTAAGGATGGCGCAGGACCAGGTGGTGTTTTGTTCTGTTGTGCATAGGGTCGCTGTGAGTCGGAACTGACTTGACGGCACCTAACAACAACAACAACAACAAAGATCAGTTGACACAACTATTATTCAAATTTATGAATCAATCACTAAGGCCAAAGATGAAGAAATTGAAAATTTTTACCAACTTCTGTAGTCTGAAATTGATAGAATATGCAATCAGGATGCATTGATAATAACTGGTGATTGGAATGTGAAAGTTGGAAACAAGAAGGAATAAAAAATTGGAAATTATGACCTTGGTGATAGAAAGGATGCCGGAGATCACATGATAGAATTTTGCAAGAAAAATCACTTCTTGATTTCAAATACCTTTTTTCAACAATATAAGTGGTGACTATACACGTGAACCTTCCCAGATGGAATACACAGGAATCAAATTGACTACATCTGTGGAAAGAGACAATGGAAAAGCTCAGTATCATCAGTCAGAACAATGCCAGGGATTGCCTACAGAACACACCATCAATTGCTCTTACGTAAGTTCAAGTTGAAGCTGAAGAAAGTTAGAACAAGGCCATGAGAGCCAAAGTATGACCTTGAGTATATTCCACCTGAATTTAGAGACCATCCCAAGAATAGATATGACTTGTTGAATGCTAATGACCGAAGACCAAATGAGTTGTACACTGACATCAAGGACATCATACATGAAGAAAGCAAGAGGTCTTTAAAAGACAGAAAAGAAAGAAAAGACCAAAATGAATGTCAGAAGAGACTCTGAAACTTGCTCTTGGACGTCAAGTAGCTAAAGCAAATGGAAGAAATGATGTGAAAACGCTGAACAGACGACTTCAATGGGTGGCTGGAGAAGACAAAGTAAAGTATTATAATGACATATGTAACGATCTGAATTTAGAAAGTCAAAAGGGAAGAACACGCTAGGCATTTCTCAAGCTGAAAGAACTGAAGAAAAAATTCAAGCCTCGAGTTGCAATATTAAAGGATATTAAATGATGCAGGGAGCATCAAAGGAAGATGGAAGAAAATACAGAGAGTCACTATGCCAAGAAGAATTGGTCAATGTTCAGCCATTTCGGGAGGTAGCATATGATCAAAAACCCACGGTGCTGAAGGAATAAGTCCAAGTTGTACTGAAGGGATTGGCAGAAAACAAGGCTCCAGGAATTGACTGAATACCAATTGAGACACTTCGACAAATGGATGAAGCACTGAAAGTGCTCACTCATCTATGCCAAGAAATTTGGAAGTCAGCTACCTGAGCAACTGACTGGAAGAAATCCACATTTGTGCCCATTAAGAAGTAAGGTGATTCAACTGAATGCAGAAATTATCAAACAAAATCATTAATATCATACACAAGTAAAATTTTGCTGAAGTTCATTAAAAAGCCATTGCAGCAATACATCAACAGGAAATTCAAGGTGAATTCGGAAGAGGATGTGGAATGAGGGATATCATTGCTGATATCAGATGGATCCTGGCTGAAAACAGAGAATACCAGAAAGATGTTTACCTGTGTTTTGTTGACTATGCAAAGGCGTTCGACTGTGTGGATGATAACAAATTATGGATAACAGTATAAGGAATGGGAATTCCAGAACACATAATTGTGCTCATGAGGAATCTGTACACAGACCAAGAGGCAGTCCTTTGAACAGGACAAGGAGATATTGCATAGTTTAATGTCAGGAAAGATGTGGTTTATGGTTGTAACCTCTCACCATACTTATTCAATCTGTATGCTGAGCAAATAATCTGAGAAGCTGGACTCTGTGAAGAAGAATTAGGCATCAGGTTTGGAGGAAGACTCATAAACAACCTATGATATGCAGATGACACAGACTTGCTCGCTGAAAGTGAAGAGGACTTGAAGCACTTACTGATGAATGTCAAAGACTACAGCCTTTGGTATGGATTACATCTCAACACAAAGAAAACAAAAATTCTTACAACTGGACCAATAAGCAACATCATGATAAATGGAGAAAGACTGATGTTGTTAAAGATTCCGTTTTACTTGGATCCATAATCAACATCCATAAAAGCAGCAGTCAAGAATCAAATGATGTATTTCATTGGGCAAATCTGCTGCAAAAGACCTCTTTAAAGTGTTAAAAGCAAAGATTTCACCTTGAAGACTAAGGTGAGCCTAAACCAAACCATAGTATTTTCAATGGCCTCACGTGCATGCGAAAGCTGAGCAATGAATAAGGAAGACTGAAGAAGAATTGATGCCTTTGAATTATGGCGTCGGCCAAGAATATCGTCTGTACCATGTACTTCCAGAAGAACGAACAAATGTGTCTTGGAAGTCATACGGCTGGAATGCTCCTTGGAAGTGAGGATGGAAGGACTTCGTCTCATATACTTTGGACATGTTATCAGGAGGGACCAGTCCCTGGAGAAGGACATTATGCTTGATAAAGTGAAGGTCAGCCAAATGAGGAAGACACTAAATGACATTAATTGACACGGTGGTTGCAACAATGGGCTCAAGCATACAACAATTGTGAAGATGGCACAGGACCAGGCAGTGTTTCCTTCCCTTGTGTATTAGGATTGCTATAAGTTGTAACCATCTTAACGGCACCTAACAACAACAAAAACATCACGTAACTGGAATAATTCTATTTACTTGAATATTTTGTGGACCTTTTCTTTGTATTTTTTTATTTTCTTGAATTTTGGTCATCTGATGAACTCTGGTGTTCCTAGTTTTTTTTTTTTTTTTTAGTAGTATCCTGAGTATTGTTTTGAAACTTACAGAAATAATTTGAACATCTGAATGATATAACTTTCTGGAAGGTAGGTAGGGTGAGGCCAATCACCTTAATCTAATTAGAGATGAAACTGAATTGAATCTTATTTTCAATTTTAGGTTTATCTATTTTCAGGTTGTTCTTATTCCATGTTGTAGCCCTTCGACGGTCTCAATAGGAAGCTTGGGGTGTTTAACAGTGCTCTGTCTTCTTGGAAAGCTCAGAATTCCAATTTTTGCTTCCTCAGCCCTGTAAGATTGTCAAAAATTCTGTTCAGGTACTTAGCTTCTCAGCTATCATGAGTTTCTTGACTGCCATTTTTGAATCAGAAAATGATCTGAAGGGAAAAGCAGAATTGATGTTAAGTTTACCTCCGTTGTTTCTTTATTAAAAACTGTGCTCATCAAGTCCTTTCTGCTTTGGAAAATATGCGAAAATAACAAGTACTCTATGTTTTCAAACAGGTGTATCTTTCTAAAATGTATATATATATATATATATATATATTTAGCTTCTATAGTTTTTCTCCAGGAGAGGTTTGGATTGATAGAATTTTGTCCACCGTAACTGAATGTAAGGCTCAGGTATATTCTTACAGAGAAGATTTGGAATAGATGATGTTGATGAATATCTATAATCACCCATAATCTTATTATGCAGAGATAAGCATTTTTATGCTTCTTAGCATTTTTTCGTTCTTTTTAAATATATGCACTCACAGAAGCACACAAATTTATACACACAGAAAATTAGGTGCATAATTTACATAAAATTTCATTAAAAAAATTTTTCTTTTAAATTTCATAGGTGTAGATAAATGGTTAAAAGGGTATTCATCTAGAATGTGGGATATCTGCTTAATGTAGTCAACATCTTTTTTATGCATATTTCAATCCAGAAATTCCATCTCTAATAATTAATTCAGAAGAGGAATCATGAATATGCACACAAATGTTTCTATAATCTACAATAATGTCTATCCATAGCAGTTTTTTTAAAATAATGGTAAAATTTGGGGAAAATGTGCAAAAATGACAAATTGGATAAATTACAACACAACCACAATATGTGGCAGTCATTTAAAAAAGATGATGTAATGTTACAAAAGACTATATAAAATACTGTATCATTTTATTTATCTATATGTTAACAGGCTTCTATTACTATAAAGGAGCCCTGGTGCAGTAGTTAAGGGATCTTTGTGCTTTTCTGTGTTTTAGACGATGAACATGTACTACTTTTTTAATATCCATAAAAGGTTAAAATAATATTGCTCTATTTTATTTGTGAATATGTTTTAATAAATATAATTTGTAACAGTTTTGTGCACTGTTCTAGTATCTGAATACTCTAGTTTCATAAATTTATTTGGCAAACTTTTAGTCTTCTACACCTAAGAGCATTTGATAAATTATAAGAAGTATCTACTTCTTAAACTTTTGAAAAAGCTTTGAAACATTTCAAATCCTTCCTTCTTGAGTTAATTTCACTAATTTTTATTTTTCTTGAAAATTTGACTAAATTTTATTTCTCATTCATTTTGTCAAGGCTTTGAAAATTATTAGTATAGAGTTGGTATATGATTTTAAAAATGAGTCTGCAGATATACGCTTTCTCAGTTCTTTATTTTTATAATAATTTTTGTTTAGATTTGCTATACTTTTGTTTTTTCAAAATGGCTCAAAGAAAACAATAAAGATTCCTTTATCATTTTGTTTCAACCTCTCGTATTTTCGTTCTTGTAGTACTGTGTATTTTCCCCTAAGCACTGTTTATCTGCATCTCAATGTTGATGTGTAATGTTCTCATCAAATTGTTATTTCCTGAGTATTATGCAATTGCAATTTAAACTTTCATTTTGATCCATGTATAAGATTTAAAAACGTAATATCCAGGTTTTTAAATGTTATTTATATGGCCTTTCAGAGAAGTATTATTCACAATTATTTAAATTTAATTCTCACCACCAATCATTTTTGACCTTAGCATCACTGGTGTTTGGCTCTTTTAGACTTACTCCACCCCTCCCATTTCTTTTATTGATTAATTCTTTACTGAATAATTGATATACTTTCCAAGTCTTCTTCTACAAGCATATCTTTCTGAATAGAAATTCAAGTATTAAATATATCTTTGACATTTTGTAGCATTTCTGGAACACAATTTTTCCCTCATCTCTGTAGATGTTGTTATATTATGTTCTTGTATTTAACATTGCCAAGTAAGATTTTTGATTGTTTCTAGTAACATGATTTATTTCCCCATTTAAATAAATATAACATTTGCCTTGATCCACAAAGTGGAAGATTTTTTGGGGGTGTGTCTGGTGGTTGGTCTCATAAAGTTGTTTTTGCTCAGTACCTAATGAGCTTTTTAAATCTGCATAGTAAGATATTTCCTCATTTTACTGAACTTTTCTCCTGAAAATTCTGAACATAGCATTTGTCCTGGTTTGTAACTTAAGATCACCAACTTCTCATATTTTAGAAATCTTTTTCGATCTGTTTTCCATATTTATCATTTTTTATGGAAAGGTAACTTAGTGTATTAGGTAAGAGCACATGTGTTTTATTTAGGGCTCTCATCAGTTTGCTTATTTATACAATGGTGATAATATTACTCTCTCCGCAGGATTGTTGTGAGGATTAAATGAGATAATAGAAACGAGGAATGACACACTTCCCACAGTGTCCTACATGCTGAGAACAAACAATGTAATTATGACCCTTCTGCTATTTGCTTTTCTCTCTTTCTCTCTTTTTTAATTTTATTTATTTTGTTGACAATAGATACAGCAAACATATGCCAATTCAAATGCTTCTACATGTACACTTCAGTGACACTCATTACATTCTTTGAATTGTGCAGCCTTTCCTGGCCCTCCTTTTCTGAATTGTTCCTCCCCCATTAACATAAACTCATTGTCCCCTAACTTCCTATCTAATCTTTTGAGTTGCTGTTGTCACTTTGATGCCATATAGACAGTTCTTAAAAGAGCATAATGCTCAAGGCAGACCTTTTTTATTTTACTAATTTAGCAAAACTTTTTTTTTTTTAATTGTTTGGTTTTCCCCCACGTGTCTGTCAGTTTGTCGTACTGTGGGGGCTTGTGTGTTGCTGTGATGCTGGAAGCTATGCCACCGGTATTCAGATACCAGCGGGGTCACCCATGGAGGACAGGTTTCAGCTGAGCTTCCAGACTAAGACAGACTAGGAAGAAGGACCCGGAAGTCTGCTTCTGAAAAGCATTAGCCAGGAAAAACCTTATGAATAGCAGCGGAACATTGTCTGATATAGTGCTGGAAGATGAGCCCCCCAGGTTGGAAGGCACTCAAAAGATGACTGGGGAAGAGCTGCCTCCTCAAAGTAGAGTCAACCTTAATGACGTGGATGGAGTAAAGCTTTTGGGACCTTCATCTCCTGATGTGGCATGACTCAAAATGAGAAGAAACAGCTGCAAACATCCATTAAGAATCGGAATTTGGAATGTACAAAGTATGAATCTAGGAAAATTGGAAATCATCAAAATGAAATGGAACACATAAACATCAATATCCTAGGCACTAGTGAGCTGAAATGGACTGGTATTGGCCATTTTGAATCAGACAGTCATATAGTCTACTATGTTGGGAATGACAACTCGAAGAGGAATGGTGTTGCATTCATCGTCAAAAAGAACATTTCAAGATCTATCCTGAAGTACAATGCTGTCAGTGATAGGATAATATCCATACACCTACAGGGAAGACCAGTTAATACAACTATTATTCAAATTTACACACCAACCACTAGGGCCAAAGATGAAGAAATAGATTTTTATCAGCTGTTGCAGTCTGAAATTGATCAAACATGCAATCAACATGCATTGATAATTACTGGTGATTGGAATGCGAAAGTTGGAAACAAAGAATAAGAATCAGTAGTTGGAAAATATGGCCTTGGTAATAGAAACAATGCCAGAGACTGAATGATAGAATTTTGCAAGACCAACGACTTCTTCATTGCAAATACCTTCTTTCACCAACATAAACGGCGACTATACAAAAAAAAAAAAAAAATTTTTTTTTTATACACGTGGACCTCGCCAGATGGAACACACAGAAATCAAACTGACTACATCTGTGGAAAGAGATGATAGAAAAGCTCAATATCACCAGTCAGAACAAGGCCAGGGGCCGACTGTGGAACAGACCATCGATTGCTTATACACAAATACAAGCTGAAACTGAAGAAAATCCGAGCAAGTCCACGAGAGCCAAAATGTGACCTTGTATATCCCACCTGAATTTAGAGACCATCTCAAGAATAGATTTGACGCATTGAACACTACTGACCGAAGACCAGATGAGTTGTGGAATGACATGAAGGACATCATCCATGAAGAAAGCAAGAGGTCACTGAAAAGACAGGAAAGAAAGAAAAGACCAAGGTGGATGTCAGAGAAGACTCTGAAACTTCCTCTCAAACGTCGAGCAGCTAAAGCAAAAGGAAGAATTGATGAAGTAAAAGAACTGAACAGAAGATTTCAAAGGCCAGCTCAAGAAAACAAAGTAAAGTATTATAATGACATATGCAGAGAGCTGGAGATGGAAAACCAAAAGGGAAGAACACGCTCAGCGTTTCTCAAGCTGAAAGAACTGAAGAAAAAATTCAAGCTTCAAGTTGCAATAGTGAAGGATTCCATGGGGAAAATATTAAATGATGCAGGAAGGATCAAAAGAAGATGGAAGGAATACACAGAGCCATTATACCAAAAAGAATTAGTCGATGTTCAACCATTTCAAGAGGTGGCATATGATCAGGAACCGATGGTACTGAAGGAAGAAGTCCAAGCTGCTCTGAAGGCATTGGTGAAAAACAAGGCTCCAGGAATTGATGGAATATCAATTGAGATGTTTCAACAAACAGATGCAGCGGTGGAGGTGCTCACCCATCTATGCCAAGAAATATGAAAGACAGCTTCCTGGCCAGCTGATTGGAAGAGATCCATATTTATGCCTATTCCCAAGAAAGGTGATCCAACTGAATGTGGAAATTATAGAACAATATCATTAATATCACACACAGGCAAAATTTTGCTGAAGATCATTCAAAAATGGCTGCAGCAGTATATCGACAGGGAACTGCCAGAAATTCAGGCTGGTTTCAGAAGAGGATGTGGAACCAGGGATGTCACTGTTGATGTCAGATGGATCCTGGCTGAAAGCAGAGACTACCAGAAGGATATTTGCCTGTGTTTTATTGATTATGCAAAGGCATTTGACTGTGTGGATCATAACAAACTATGGATAACACTGCAAAGAACGGGAATTCCAGAACACGTAATTGTGCTCATGAGGAAACTTTACATAGATCAAGGGGCAGTTGTTCGGACAGAACAAGGGGACCCTGATTGGTTTAAAGTCAGGAAAGGTGTGCATCAGGGTTGTATTCTTTCACCATACCTATTCAATCTGTATGCTGAACAAATAATCCAAGAAGCTGGACTACATGAAGAAGAACGGGGCATCAGGATTGGAGGAAGACTCATTAACAACCTGCATTATGCAGATCACACAACCTTGCTTGGTGAAAATGAAGAGGACTTGAAGCACTTACTAATGAAGATCAAAGGCCACAGCCTTCAGTATGGATTGCGCCTCAACCTAAAGAAAACAAAAATCCTCACAACTGGACCAATGAGCAACATCATGATAAACGGAGAAAAGATTGAAGTTGTCAAGGATTTCATTTGACTTGGATGCACAATCAACAGCCATGGAAGCATCAGTCAAGAAATCAAAAGACGGATTGCATTGGTAAATCTGCTGCAAAAGACCTCTTCAAAATGTTGAAGAGCAAAGATGTCACCCTGAAGACTAAGGTGCCCCTGACCCAAGCCATGGTATTTTCAATCATATCATATGCATGTGAAAGCTGGACAATGAATAAGGAAGACCGAAGAGGAGTTGACGCCTTTGAATTGTGGTGTTGGCAAGAATATTGAATATACCATGGACTGCCAAAAGAAAGAACAAATCTGTCTTAGAAGAATTACAACCAGAATGCTCCTTAGAAGCAAGGATGGCAAGACTGTGTCTTACATACTTTGGACATGTTGTCAGGAGGGATCAGTCCCTGGAGAAGGACATCATGCTTGGCAGAGTACAGGGTCAGCGGAAAAGAGGAAGACCCTCAACGAGGTGGATTGACAGAGTAGCTGCAACAATGATGTCAAGCATAACAACGATTGTAAGGATGGCGCAGGACCGGGCAGTGTTTCGTTCTTTTGTGCAGAGGGTCGCTATGAGTCGGAACTGACTTGACGGCACCTAACAACAACAACAACAACGTTTGGTATTAAGAAGACTTCAGGGAACTATTTCCTTTTCTCTTCTTCATCTCTCTCTTCATTCATCTCTGAATCTTTCCTTTGAATGTGGAACAGTAATCATATCCTTATGTCACTGAGTTAATTTTCCACAGTATTTATTTTGTACTCACTGATTTTAACACATTTTAAATTCTGTTAATGTATAATAAATTTCTTAAACTATCCCCTTTTATTCTAGTTTTGTTTTCTCAACATATTTCTTCTTTCATAGTTATAATTTCTTACGTTTAATTGACCTCACAAAGCAGATGCTCTTTCAAATTTATTTCTGAATCCTGCAGTAAATCTTTTCAGTAACTATATTTTTTCTTTACATAATATCGGCAACATTTTTCTTTGTTTATGTTACATACTTATTTTGTATTGCCCATGTTTTCCATCGATCTTTTTTTTTCTGTTTCTTTGAACATTGAGATCACCTTTGCCAATAGAAACTCTCATCCCTTTAAACTGGGATTTCAAATATCCTATGATTCAATCCTTCTTTGTATGAAGTGAGGGTGAAGACGAACTTGAAGCAGACTGTGGGTATCTTTTGTCTGTTTCCATCTTCCCAGTGTCTAGCAATGGTTCTTTGAGGTTTTTAGAATTTGGTGGTTATTCTTTCCTAGCTTCCAATGCATACTTCTTTATTTTTAATACAAGGAAAGCCAGGTGCCCAAATAATGCCTCAATTACCACATTTTCATATCAAGAAATTTGAGAGTTGTGGTTTATGGTTTATTTCAATTTTAAATGGAAAGATAATGAAATCATACGTGTGTGTGTGTGTGTTTGCATGTGTGTATGTACACACAAATAAAAAGAGATTGTGAGCTCAAGCATGACAGTGTTAATGCAATTTTGCAGGTCAGAGTTGCCTGCTACAGACAGCTAATTCCTGAGTTGGGGTGAAGTGAGTAGCAAGAGCTTTAATGTGTAACAATACCCAGGAGACAGAGGGAAATGATCTCCAAAGCCTGTGTTTCCAAACTGGAGACTGGCTGAAAGATTTATAGGGCAAAATTACGGGTTTCAGGAACTTGTGGAATGTCATTCTCTCCTGGGGTGGTTCCGATGGCCATGGTCCCAAGGTATTATCTCATCTGCCCAGGGGGTGACTGGTCTCTTGGGGTGGTTTTGGTGGTCATAAGACTTTCTTAGATCATATCATTTGTTTTCACAGTCTGAAAAGGACATTAGTCGGTAAAAATTTTAACAAGGAAAAAGGAACTGAGCAGTCAAGAATAAGTCTAGAAGAGGGAAAAATAGCGTAGGTTCTGTTCATGTCATGGCTGAGCAGCCTGTTCCAACAGCACAAAGAGAAAGCACTGAAAGCTCTGATGATGGAATCCATGTAAGAGTAAATGTTGGTTAGGCTGTTATGCTTTCCACCAAAGTTTCTCATGCTTTTAATATCCTTCAACAACCCTTGAACTAGGCAATTGTGGGAACAATATAAATAGATCGATATTGTAAGTAGGAGTTGCCCAGCTGTTGGTTCTTGCCTTTTAGATCAATGCTTCTAAAAGGGGTACCCTGGAGACCACCAGCATTGGAAGCAATTTGGGTAATTATTAAAAGCAAATTCCTGGATCCAACCCCACACTTACTGAGTCTGAATCTCTCAAGATAAAACCCAGGAAACTATTCTTGTAACCGGCTCTCCAGGGCAGTCTTAGCTACTAAAGCTTGAGAAATACTGCTTTGGATAAACTCTCTGCTGTTAATTCAGCAGACTGGCTTTACCTAATGTTCAAAATGGCATAAACATGCATTTATGTGCTTTTTCTATGGAGAAAGGAGAGTCTTTTACCTGAGTTGAAGGTTAGCCATGGCTGGAGATAGATGAGTGCTTCAGCGCTAGGACAGGTAATCTATATAACCCAGGTCTTAAGAGTAAAACCTTTTCAGCAGCTTCACCTATGCAATTTAAAATTAAAACTGTCTAGCCCTCAGACTCTATTTATTTGGTTTAATAAAGTCTTCCTTTTGTACTTTGTTTTAGATTTTAGAGAAAATGAATGAACTAATAGTACTAAGCTTAGCCATAATGAATTAGAGCTGGATGTGGTGTATGTACAAATGTTGAAACGGAAATGGTTATCATTTCTCAGTCCCTGCTAAGACAATACCAATTTAGAATTGGTGAATTTTCTCACACATAGACACTTGGATATCTCTTCCTAATAACTAAGGAGCCCTGGTGGTGAAAATAATTAAGTGCTCAGCTGCCAACCAAAAGGTTGGCTATAGGATGCACCCAGAGGCTCTGCTGGAGGAAGACCTGACAGTACGTTCCTGTAAAGACTAAGCCCTATGTGGGCAGTTCTACTCTGTCAAATAGGCTGCTCCGAGTCAAAACATGACTTGATGGCACCTAACGACAACAATAACTAACCAAGCCTTCCTTTCAAATATTGGTGCTTAATGACTTGTCTACCAGTGTTTCAATATTTTTACACCTCAGACAATAATATACCTGATAATGAGAAACAGAGCAAAACAAAAAGCAGTTGCCATGAAGTTGGTTCTGACTCCCCGTGGCCTTCGTGTGTCGGAGTAGAACTGTGCTCCACAGGGTTTTCAGTGGCTGGTTTTTCAGAAGTAGATCACCAGGACTTTCTTCTGAGGTGCTTTTGGGTGAATTAAAACCACTACCTGCAGTCAACAGCATTAACCGTTTGTACCACCCAGGGGTTCTATACTTGATAACAGGAGAGCAAAACCATTCCCTCTGTTTTGCTTTTTTAAAAATATTATTTTATTATAAAAATATAGATAACAGAACATTTGCCAATTCAACATTTTTCATGTATGCCATTTAGTGAGATCAATTATATCAATCATGTTGTGCTGCCTTCACCAATATCCTTTGCCAAATTTTCCATTCCCATAAACAAAAACTGAATGCTCTGTTTTGCTTTTTAAATTAACAAAAAATTCCTAAGTAGATATTAGAATTTCTTTTGGTAGTTTCTGGTGATGGGGAATTAACCTGAGTGCTGTGTGGTATTAATAGGTTGCTCGTTCTTACTGGATCAGCACACATTTGGTTTCCCTCTCTGCTGTCTCATGTCCTGTGGGCCTGTACAAGTGTGCCGTTCTCCAGGACAACACGATGTAATAAATTCACCTGTCTGTACTTACTGCTAGCTTGTATAGTCCATAAATCACCTAGAACCACTGTAAGGTGTGAGATCAAGAAAGAAAGGCTTCACTCCTGAGGTGAGCTTTGCTCACACCTGAGAATAAGAGGTTAGTGAGGTGATGTGAATATGAATGCCTAGACCTGCAGTAATTTGGTTTCTGGACTAGGAAAAATACATAAAGTAATTTAATCCAGCTACCCAAGGAAAGGAACCTTGGTGACATAGTGGTTAAGAGCTTCCACTGCTAACCAAAAGGTCAACAGTTTGAATCCACCAGGCTCTCTTTTAAAACTCTATGGGGCAGTTCTACTCTGTCCTATGGGGTCCCTATGCGTTAGAATAGACTTGATGGCAATGGGTGGGTATGGGATACCCAAGGAAAAAACTTCTGACCACTAGATGTAACACACACACACTTTATCTACCTATACAGTATGTAAATTACAAGAGTACTGCTATGGACAACAGCTACAGGAAGTTTTTGCCTTCAGGGGGTAATATGAGAAATTCATGCCTTAATCACTTTTGACTTCATAAAAAATTCACAAAGTTATACCCTGAAGTGTTAGATGTCTCACCTGAGGTCCTTAATTAAAAATATTTTACTGGCTTAATGACAAATTTTAGAAGAGCTACTTTAACAAAAATAAAGATAGTAAACTAGAAGAATACTTAATAAATGTTTTATATTAAAATAATATTTGAATTTCATTAGAAAATATAATCTTGCAGCCAATTTATTTTAATTGTTTTTTTTATGTGAATTAACTTTCGTATTAAAATATTACCCTAAACCAGACACAATAAATATTAATTTTCTATTAAAAATAACATGAATTTATAATAAATTCCTGTGATCTAGTTTAAGTACTGAAAAATTTTTGAAACCTCAGTGAAGAATAAAGAGTTATGTTGAAAGAAGTTAGATATACTAAAACATCAAAGTGAGCATTATAAAACACTTGTGTTACAAAAGTCTTTGAAACATTGTCTAAGATATGCTCAAATTTGCCAATGCAGTATTAAAAAGCCTGATAGGTTAACGGCCCATAATAATAGATAGTATTTAGTTTTATTTTGTCTTATAGTTTCCCATTAAGATTGTATGATATAAATATATTAGGTATTTAACAACTCAGTGAAACAGTTTAACCTGGAACACAATCCAAATTATTCCCGTTTATCCTTTATTCCTATAAGCCTTTTTAAAATATGTAACAGGGAAGAATATCTCAGCACATCATGAAAATTAAATCAGATACCTTGCAGGAACATTTAGAGACAATTGGTGTATGCTGTAATTACTTCCTTCACTCCTGATCCTTAAGCTGTGTATGAGGTAACATTATTAATGGTTTTTGTCTTCTGGGAGGTGCTTGTAATTATTCTGTGCTTCATCGGTATGTGACTACATGCACAACACTTTAATGAGTCTTGCCCTTGCCTTGCCTGCACAGTGCACCAAAATAGAGGCAAATCCCCTTTCTGAACTTCAGGGACCCATTTCTTACCATGTATTATTCATTTTAAGTAAGTTAATGTCATTGGGAGACAGAGTTTCTGGCTCATATGAAAAAAGATTTTAAGTGAGGTACAGTTAATTACTTACTGCCCATGCCCTGGTGCACTTTTCCATATGGCCTTTTTTGGCATATGAGTGACAAGAAGTCATCAGGGCAAAGTCATAAGCAGAACTTTTTATATTAAAACTTTAATGTATCAGTGCCTGGGGCACTAGCAAATTCAAGTTTTCTAGTTACAGAATCTGAGCGAATAATTTAGCATCTAGTGCTTTTCAATATGCATATTTCAGTTCAACTTCTGTCTCCTAAATCAAGTACTGAATTAACTCCCAAGTGCCTCAATTGCATGTGTCAGTGACCTTGAAAAGAAGGCGTTATTAGCGGAACTCCTGTGTATTCATGGAAAACATACTAAAACTTTTAAACCACAGCTGTGGGTCTAGTCTTGAAGTGATGAAAATCCAAAACGTACATTGTGGAAAGAACGTTATAGCATTTCTTTTAGTTGTCTTGGATTATAGAAAAGAAGACAGAATTGTCCTTCACCTTTGAAAATTATGACAGTGTGCTTTAAAATGCCCGTTAATTTACAAATTCTTGCTCTGGTACAAGCTTTGTTGTTACATGTAATTATTGGAAATAAAGAACAAAATGTGAGCAGTTCACTTCAATAATGTCTACACCGGAGAAAGTTTGGGGTAGCAATCTTGCTCAGTGGGCAGGCTGGGAACTTGGCATCAAACCACACTTGTGTAGTTGTTCACTGTTTTTACTTCTGTGGTACATTCATTTGGGAAGGGTCTTGACTGCTACTGGGAATTTGGTCTAAAGCTTCACCTGTTTCATGCCTTGGTACTGCCACTTCATATTAAATAGAACTAGAAAGGACTTTAAAGACTGACCTCTTCATTTACAGTTGATAAAACTTGCAGGTAGAAGTTAGAGTTATTCAGTAAAAGTTGCAGTTTAATTCTTTATGCTTTACTGCCGTTAACATAGCTCTTAATTTTAAAATAAATTATTTGTTAATATGCATGTACTCTTCACTATTCCTGAATAGTTATCAATAAAAAGCACAATCAAACCACAGTTCTTATGTTTCCAGATTAGACTATTGGAAATGCATTCCCTCACTGGGTGTAAGGATATGGTTACCAAGGAAGCTGATAAAATATGATGTGTTTGTAGAACAAATATTTGATATGATTAAAATATGCATGCCAGATGTGTTTTAAATTAGTTTCATAATTTACATTATGTGTCAGTGTAGTTGATTTGTCATGCAAAAGGGAATTTGTGCTTAGGAAAAGATATTCATTGGGGCTACTCTTGTTATTTAGGCTTACATTTTTATGATGCCTACTGATAGCATTCTTTCTCTTAAATGAAGAAGGTTACTCAACTATAACATTATTTGCCTTACTCTAATCATGATTTTATAAAAAAATGATGCTTTGCATATTGGCATTTTAGAATGAGATGTTTGGCAGAAAGTAGAATAAAAAAGGTAAATTCAGTATACTACTAACGAAATAAATGCTTGCCAAGAAGCCAAGGCCAAGCCTAATTTAGTAGTGATTAAATAGCAATTATAATTTTAGAGCTGTTAAGACAACAGTGTGATTTGTTTTCACTTCAGTCTCAAGGAGGGACAGATGCACATTGTGTCAACAGATACAGTCACTGCACTGAAGAATGTGATCTGGAGTGTGAATCAAGAGAGCTGAGACTGCTTCACCAGTAATTTTACAGAGCTACTATTTTGTATCACAAAGTTTTTATCAATGGATAATATTGCAACTCTTGCCTTTTTTGTAGGGAGTTTATGATGTTCAATAAATTCTATGAGAGGGTGTTTGGTAAGTTTGGAAGACATTGTATTACATGTTTATAATGCATTTGGCTGTTCAAGATACAGTCAAGAACTGAAAAATGTCGTTAATGAATGCTATTTTTTTTTAGATGATGGTTCAGTAATTTGGAATAATTGGCTAACAGATGGATTAAAATTGCTGATTTTTCAAGAACTAAGGACTTAATGTTTCATAAAAGCTTTTCCTTCTCTGCAAACCTCTCTTTTCTTATCCTCAACTATCACCTAATGCTTGATATCTCGTAAGTCTCTATTTGCAGGCTAACCTCTGTGCTAAGCTCCAAGTTCTGATTCTACCTGCCAATTGGATCTCTTCAAATGGATGTCCCATGGACACTTCAGACCCACCCAATTTTCAAACAAACTCCATTATCTTTCTCAACAAGCTTCCTCTTTTCACTCAGAAGCCCCTTACTCAAGACAGGAAATTTAGAATTGCTTTTAACATCTGCCTTTTTCACATAGCCCGTGGTCAAATTGTTTCTAAGTTCTGGAAAGCAAATGTGTTTGGAAGCAACTGTTTACTCTTCATCTCCACTACTGATGTCTGTGTTCAGGTCCTCATTGTTGACTACCTTATGTTAATGCAATAGAACAGAGTGAGGAGGGAGCCAGGTGTTTGAGGAAAGAGCAAGCACTTTGGTACCAAATAGACCTGGATGCTAGAAGTCTCAGCTGGCCTCTTCCTAGCAATATTTGCTTGTTAGGTTACTGAAGCTCTTTGCTCTTCAGTTTAGTCAATGTGTAATGGCAAATAGTTCTTTTACAGGGTTACTTTAAAGTTATGTAAATATTATATATATAAATACACATACACACACATATATATATAGTCACAGTCATCATTAACTTGAGCAGCCTTCATAGTGCTGTCCAATTTTTTTTTTTAATCTAAGGCTTAGTCAAGTCCCTCCCTAGTTTAAAAATTCTCAAATGCTCTGATTGACTGGAGTTTAATGGAATTTGAGGACTTTACCAACTTGCTTCCCAACCTCTAAGGCTCTGGGTTCAATTTCCACCACTTCTCAAAGATAAGTGTATCATTGGAGTACACCATGCACCTCCGTGTCCCTGGGTCTAGCTCGTTCTGTTTTTATCTGCCTAAATTACCCCTTGCCCATTTTTCTTCGTAACAAGCTTTAAAGTCTAATTATGATTTGTGCATTGAAGCCTTTCCTGACACGCACCTCTTTTCTTAAGTAGAATTAATTGCTTCCTGCTCTGACAATCCTTAATGATTTGTTCATACAGGTGGTTTCATAATAGGAATTTTGTTGAGTTTTATAATATTCCAGGCACTCTTCCAAGGGTTTTACATGCATGCACTTATGTATATTCTATAATATGGTACTATTATTATTCACACTTATGAATGAGAAAATTGAGGCAAGGCGTGGTTAAGAGAACTTTGCCTAAGGTCAAACACTTCATTGGTGGTGAAGTCAGAATATGAACTCAAGCAGTCTTGCTCCTGTGTCTATGTAATTGTTTGTGTAATTATTAATAATAAATAATACTAATTGTAATTACTGGTTTCCAATAATAAGGAAGACTCATTAACAACCTGTGATATACAGGTGACATAACCTTGCTTGCTGAAAGTGAAGAGAAGTTGAAGTACTTACTGGTGAAGATCAAAGATCACAGCCTTCAGTATGGATTACACCTCAACATAAAGAAAACAGAAATCCTCACAAGTGGACCAATAAGCAACATTATGATAAATGGAGAAAAGGTAGAAGTTGTCAAGGATTTCATTTTACTTGGATTCACAATCAACATCCATGGAAGCAGCAGTCAAGAAATCAAAAGATGCATTGCACTGGGCAACTGTGCTGCAAAAGGCCTCTTTAAAATGTCGAAAGGCAAAGATATCACCATGAAGACTAAGGTGTGCCTGACTTAAGATATGCATATGCATGTGAAAGCTGGACGATGAATAAGGAAGATCAAAGAAGAATTTTTGCCTTTGAATTCTGGTGTTGGTGAAGAATATTGAATATACCATGGACTGCCCCCAAAAATGAACAAATCTGTCTTGGAAGAAGTACAACCAGCATGCTCCTTAGAAGCAGGGATGGCAAGACTATGTCTCACATACTTTGGATGTGTTATCAGGACAGATCAGTCCTTGGAGAAGGACATCATGCTTGGTAAAGTAGAGGGTCAGCAAAAAACAGGAAGACCCTCAAGGAGATGGTTTAACACAGTGGCTGCAACAGGGGGCTCAAGCATAACAAGGATAGTGAGGATGGTGTAGGACCAGGCAGTGTTTCGTTCTATTTATACATAGCGTTGCTATGAATCAGAAATGACTCGATGGCACCTAACAACAACAACAATAATTACAATTAGTGTTATTTATTATTACATTGCAATTACTATTATTATTAATTGTATTTATTATAATCATTAATAGTGTTAGAATTAGTATTATTACTTAACACTTCTTTTTGTTTGTGGATGGTTGTTCAAATGTCTATGTCCACTAGATGATAAGCTCCTAAAGGCCAAGAACAGCATTCTATTCATCTTAGCTGAGAATATATGCTAATTATTTCTTTGAATTTAACAGAATTCTTTTGAAAATTATTTAAATTTAATTATTTATTAATACTGTCTGCAGGAATAAAGTCACTTTTTCTACAAATTGTGAAGCATAGTATTGCTTAGAAGTCTAAAGTCTGGTTATTGTGCTTGGAAATTTTTCACAGTGTATTCATCACTAGATTGAAAACATGCTTGCAAAAGATATGATATCCATCTGTCAAATTAATAGGCTTATTCCTCTTTTTCTCTTGAAACAAAACTAGACTTCCTCTGGCTTTTTCTTGAGACAGACCTAGGCAGAAGGAGTGTCCTTGGACAGACTACCAGGTACCACAGTCACATCTCAGGCATTAAGGGAAGACGCAAGCCCTGTGTCGTGCATATTGTAGTTCGACAGTAACGGGTAATTAGGGCGTGAGCCCTTTTAGGACTGCGCAAGTGATAGTTGTTTGCAAATGATATTCCTTGTCAAAGTGCTTTCAAAAGGGTAATTGTCCATAATACTGCACAATAAGCTTATATTACTTAGAGGATGATTATTCATTTTTGTAACTTGCATTTTTGTCATTTACTGACTTCACTTCTACCCCATCATTCCTACTTTTTGCTATTACTTTGCTCATTGGTATGTCCAACGGAAGAAGAAAGAGGAGAGGAATTCTAATCATTCCATTTTTCCTCCTTCTCAACTGCATGAGTGGGAAAGGTTAAACTATTGGAAGACATAATGATGTGAAATTAAAAGGCCAAGTTTTATACATACATTCTTACTTTTATTATTATTGATGACTAAACCTTTTTTTAAAATTTAAGGAACACGTATTTATTGAGTACTTACCATAAAAAAAATTTTTTTTTTTACTATGTACTAGTTTTTTTTTTAAACTGTATTAAGTCTATTTTAAGAGACAAGAAGGATAAGTTTTATTATGTATTTTTAATTGTTTAATTGAGATTCAATCCAAAAATTCTCATGAGGTAAGTTTTGACAGTGTACATGAATTAATTTAGCAGTATGCATAAATGTTGTTGTTGTTAGGTGCCATTGAGTCGATTTTGATTCGTAATGACCCCATGCACAACAGAACAAAACATTGCCCAGCCCTGTACCATCCTCACAATCATTGCTATGTTTGAACCCATTGTTTTAGCCACTGTGTCACTCCATCTTGTTGAGGGTTTTCTCTTTTTTGCTGCCCCTCTACTTTACCAAGCATAATGTCTGTCTCCAGGAACTGGTCCCTTTTGATAACATTTCCATAGTAGGAGAGATGAAGTCTCACTATTGTTGCTTCTAAGGAACATTCTGGCTATACTTCTTCCAAGACGGATTTGTCTGTTCTTCTGGGAGTCCATTGTATATTCAACATTCCTCACCAACATCGTAATTCAAATGCATAATTTTTTCTCCAGTGTTCCTTATTCATTTTCCAACTTTCACATACATATGAAGTGACTGAAAATACCATGGCTTGGGTCAGGCGCCCCTTAGTCCTTTAGGGTGACATCTTTGTTTTTTAACACTTTAAAGAGGCTTTTTTGCAGCAGACTTGCCTAATGCAATACATCATTTTATTTCTTGACTGCTGCTTCCATGGGTGTTGATTGTGGACCCAAGTAAACAGAAATCCTTGACAACTTCAATATTTTCTCCATTAATCATGATGTTACTTGTTGGTCCAGTTGTGAGATGTATAGATATTATCCTATCAGTGACACTACTGTATTTCAGGATAGATCTTGAAATGTTCTTTTTTGTTGATGATATGCACAAATACTCCTGTATACATAGGAACTTTGCTTCATTTCTCATTGGCTAAAAATATGCCAACTCCTTGCCTTGACATTTACAACCTTACCCAATCTGATTTCCACTTTGCACTTCAATTGTATGTCCCCAAATCTTCCCCAATAGCCTCCTGGGACCATACTGATCTGTCTCCTTAATATATCATGCCCACGTGCTCCAGGACCTTGGCACTCTGCCTGGTATACTCTCCACCCCCCATCTGTGTTCTGCCTTTGAGGCCCAACCAAGCAGCAACAAAGAAAGCATCTCTGGGGAGTTGCCTTGTTCCTGGGCTCCCTCTGTACTATGAACTCCTGCAATGCTTGTTACTTCTATTGCTGACACTTAGCCCTAGTATGTTGTAGTTCATCTCCTCTTGTGCGCGTCCTGTCTTGCTTATAGGTTTTATGTAACAATGGTAATACAAGCTTCTATTGATTGAGCACTTTCTCAAAATGAGGCACTGCACTAATGTTTTAACAAGCTTTATAGCACTGACTCCTCATGACAATCTTACATAACTCCTTAAATAACTAGCCAACTTATTAATGGAGAAATGACATGATCAACACCACATTTTTGAAAACTTTTTGATAACTATGTAATGATTATCAAGGTCAGTGCATTAGGTGGTTACCTAGGTCATCGCTATATTACAGAAGAATTGGATTTTATTTATTATAAATATTTAAAAAAAAGCCAAATTGATTTTATTGATTTTTTATACAATTTCTAATGTCATCAATGAGTTTTTTTTCTTGCTGCTTTGAGAATATTATTGTTACTGTTGATAACGTCCAAGGTTTTATTAACATCTTCATAATTTACAATATCTCAATTCATGGGTAATAATTTGTAAAAGTTTGGTCAATCACTTAAGTACTTCCTCCAAATTTGAACATATATAGCTATAATTAGATTTCCTTTACCTAGTTGTTATACTTCCTGATTTTTTGGTTGATATTATTCACTTTTTTAGGTAGAGGCTGACAACCTTAGGAGTAAAACGTGGTTATAACAGGTAGGCTTTAATGTGATGTTAAAGTTACATCTGTTTTTAAGGTGTCTATTTTGAAACCCTGGTGGCATAATGTTTAAGCGCTACAACTGCTAACCAAAGGGTCTGCAGTTCGAATCCGCCTGGCGCTCTTTGGAAACTCTATGGGGCAGTTCTACTCTGTCCTCTAGAGTCACTGTGAATCGGAATCAACTTGACAGCACTGGGTTTGGTTTTTTTATTGGATTAACATTTTTCTTTCTTGTAACTTAATGATTTACGATACCTTTCTTTTCTTTGACAGGCAACCTAGACTATTTTCAACTTATCTAATATATGTCTAATAAAAATCTATTCATCTCTCTGTCAGTGGGCACAGTCAAAGCATGAAATAGTGCTAAGTGTCAGCAGTGCCTCTTCTGTTAATAAAAAAAATAAATAAATAAAGATCCCGGAAAAAAAATTGACTCAAACAGCAGGGGCAGGGTGCTCTTTCTTGTCTCTTGAAGTCTACTAAGCCATTTTCACTGCTACACTTAAAATTTTGTCCAAAAGTTAATTGCTTGGTTATCTTAACATGGATTATAAGCAAACATTTCACTCTGGAGGCTTTTCACTTGGTTATGATTAAGTTTAATATCTCTCAACCTTCTCTATTTTGTTCAGGAGATGTTTCTTCCCAGTATCTGTTTGCTTACAAAATGTATCTTTCATTTTTCAACCTACTATAAAAATGCAAATCAACGCTGTTGATACCTCTTTGGAGGAATTGCTTTAGTACTGATTATATTAAACATTATTTTGTTTAAATAAATAAAACTTGATGTATTTCAGTTTGTTTTAGGTTGTTCACTGAGCTGAGGTCTGTGTCATCTAGTGATACAGTCTATTCACCTTCTCAATGCCATCCTTTTCACTGCCTCCAGGTGGTTCCTCCATATTCATGCAAGATTTTGGTAGTTAAGATGAGGTTTTTCTATTCTTTCTATCTGCTGCCTTTACCTGGCTGATTTGATCTATATAACCTTTTAAAAACCCTAGCATTAAAACTTCTTGACTTTCTCCAATGAAAAATTATTAAAAATTCATTCGGTTTCAGCAACATCTTGAAACTTATCACCTAGAACTGTTCATCTTTAAAGATCTCATGCCTTTTACCCTTAACTTTTGTTCTTTTACTTCTGCCATGGAACCAGCTCTTCTCTTCCCTTGACCATCATTGCTTCACTGCCTTACTTTTCTCCCAGTGTTTCAGCCTTTTCTAGATTTCACTTGTCTTTCTATTCAACCAAGACTCATCACCAAGTCATGTTCTTTCACTTTTCTTACCTTTGGGTAGTCCTGCTTTATCAATTCCCAAACTTGGGTACATCAAAGCACCTGGTTTGCTTGTTCTTATTTTCTGGTTCAGAATCATGTAGTGATAAATTATCTCCAGTATAAGCCCCACAATTTCAAAATAGAGAGGAGAGTATTGGAAAAGGAATGGAGACCTGAATATGTATGTTTTTATTTATTTTTTTCAGAGAGAGATGAATTCAGCTTGTTGGGCCTGGTGGGAATGAAAGAAAATATGGCTGGGAAGATGAGTTGGACATAGGTCATATAAGGTTTAAAATGCCATGTTAAGTAGTTTGAAATCATTCTATAAGTAATGGGGGTCGGTGAGAAAATATAAGTGGGTGACTGATATTCTTGAAGCTATATTTTTAGAAACAAAATGTTGGCAACAGTGTGTATGACGACTGGCATGTGAAGAATAATTGAAGGCCATCAGGCTACTCAGGAGGCTGTGAAGATTGTGCAATCATGAGGCATGATGGCCTGAACTGGATAGCTGGAATAGGGATGAAGAACTGATTCTCTTTCACTGTGTTTTTCAGAGTACTACTGTCTTGTGTAATGTTCATAATGATCTGTGAGGGTATAGGAGAACTTTAGAAAAATCTCTGGGCTCTTTAACCAGATGACCAGTTAATTCATCTTACTCCTGGGAAACAAATGGGTTTGCCAAACTGACTATTTTTCCTAAGTAAAGCTTGGTGTGGCTCTTTCCAGAGGTGAAATTATCATACATACAACAACAAGGGACTGTAACATGTAATGTTTGCAAAATTTCCTTGAAAGGTATTTCTTTGTGTAGAAATTATGCCTGTTTACTGTTTAATATCTATCAGAGAACAGAAATGTTCCTTCCCTTCAGGGATCTAGATGTGTTGCCTTTATGACCCACTGAGCTAGGTTTGTTGAGGGTCTTGGATAACTCTGGCTGGGAACTCACAACTTTGAAAGAAAGACAGAAGCAGCTAGAATAGAGCCTGAATGTTGAACAGTATTGCCTTGGATAGGAAATAAAGGTATAGTATAAATTCTTTTGGTCTGTTTCCTCTCCATCTTTTGTTACCCTAAAATTTCCAATAAAAATTTCCAATAGACTGTCAAAAAACAAAAACAAAAAAAACCTCTAAGGTCTGTGCTGAAGAGAAGAGAAAATCAGAATTTTGACAGATACTGTAACATTTCTTACAACCAAGTATGTTTTCCCAGTTTAAGGTGATTTGTTGTCTGCACTGGTGGAATAGTCTAGCACCTTTCAAATGGCAGTCTTTATTCAGAAAGAATAACAACCAATCAAAATTATATTCTGACTGAACATGTTCCTTGCTACATATTCTTAGTTTTGTATTTTTCTGTCATTTCAAGGAGATTTGGGGAGGGCATATAAGTAAATTTTTGTGTTCAGTCAGTCAACCTGAAGCAGAAATTTAATTATTAATCTTTGAAAAAGTCTATAAATCAAATGTTTGCTAATTTAGCCTGCTCTTATTAGGATAAAATTAATTTACGTAAAACTTGGTTTATCCCTTGTAGTCCCATTTTTCTACCTTCTATTAAGGTTTTTGAATACTTGCTCTATTCTTCACAGGCTCCTTCTATAATGTCAGCTTTTGGAGGGCAGTGACCAATTTTATAATTTTTGGATCAATGCAGCCTCTACACATTACAGCCATATTTGTCTAATTTAATAGGATCAGATTAGGTTTGTGTCAAATGTATCTCAATAGTGTAACTATTAGTCCCAGTAGAAAAGTGTTTATATTAATATCTTAAGTCACCTGAAGTTGTGTTACAATAGTCAGGAAAACATTGACAAGGAATCTTTTAAATTTTATTTTATTCAACAACATTGTACTGAGTTTCAACATTTTTTGTTAGGGAGTTGAAATACGAAGTTTGATAAAATGAAGTCCCAGTTGTCTAGTAGGGGGAATACTTAATTAGGAATTGGAATTTCATTTATTTTTTCTAAAAAAAGAAAACCAATGAATTCTTCTTTTGACTAACCCTATAATGTGTGACAGTAGGCACTTACTCTGAAGTGCCCATCAACATGATAGAAATACTATATTTAGCTCTTGGGTTATGGATTTTGTAGAAAATGAAGTGATGTATCTGAACAGGGAGGAGAAATGAGTTCTGATAGTTTCCAATATTGCAGAGCTCTCATTCTTTATTACAATAAAACCACACCAAAATGGCTTTCTCTATATGTTTTTAGCTAAAGCTATTTCCATTCTAGCATTATCATGAGCATGGGAAGGAATAGGAGAAGACTACATGCCCTTACTCCTAACAACAAATTCAATTGTAGGGTATGTAAAAGCCCTGGTATTAAATATGTCAGAATAAAGATCTACTGACAAAAAGGGAATATGCCCTGAAATGTTTTAGTTTCTAATAAATGGCAAAGTAGTAACCAACTTGGGTCAGTGCTTGAATTGCCTCCAAACAACAAGAATTGTAGTTGTAATTCTTTCATTCGGAAACCCTGGAGGCATAGTGGTTAAGTGCTACAGTTGTTAACCAAAAGTTTGGCAGTTCATATCCACCGGGCACTCCTTGGAAACTCTATGGGGCAGTTCTACACTGTCCTATAGGGTCGCTATGAGTCAGAATCGACTCAATGGCACTGGATCTGGTCTGGTTCGCTCATTCAGATTTTGCTGCTTTACAATTTTTCTTTTCTATTTTTGCAGGAATTAAATTTACTTTATATTACAACTGACTACCACAGTGTGATGATTTTATTACATACTCTGTAGTATACACAAACATTGGTTTTCCAAACCTTAAAGACATTTGTTCAACATAGACTGTTTCAGAGTTAGGAAATATTTAAGTGGTTATAGCCTTAATAATACAATTATCCACAAACCTTTTGTATTTCTACATATTTTGTGAACAAAGCCATAGTTTGCCTTTTTCCAGGCTAACTTTTCAGGGGTGTTTGTGTAGTGAACAGCCTTGAAAGATAAAGATAATGTCTCCTTCTGGGGAAAAGGGAAGTTTGTTTACTGTTCAGTATAATAAAGATAATGTCTCTCTCTGGGGCAAAAGTGAGGCATGCTTATTTTCCATTATAAAATATTTGGGTTTCATAAACTCAAAGTTCTTTCTAGTAATATATCCCACTGAATGTACAAGTGTTGCCTGACCCTATCTGCATTCACCCATGGGAACTAGGGATCAGGGAACTGGTACAAAAATGATGATCTCTGCCTAATACTACCCAGTTAGTGCTGTGAATAACAAGCTATCATTTGTCTTTGGTCCAAGAATGCCTCGTTGTCTACCAGCACCCATGAAACTGGCAAGCTAACTTGTTGTACTTGTGCAAGTACAGTAAAAATCTCAGACCCTTTAGACTTTTTAACATGTAAAAGAGTTTTAAGCTGATTTTTTATTACGGAGCCAAATGACACTAAAATGTGGACCCTCAAAAGTTGTGCATCAGCAACATTATACCACATTATTTCTTTTTTTCCAAAGGTGAGATAACATTTTCTCTTTATTATTAAAGTGACAAAAACAAGGGAAAGATTTAAGTGTTACAGGTAGAAATATTCCCCCGAGGTATGGTATGTCAGGATAACTGCCTTCAGATTTTTTCGTTGTGTTTTCTAGTTAACTTTTAAGTATCACCTGTGCCTAAACCTCCATGTATAGCTCTATCATTTTCATCTTCTCATACTGCTAATCTTTTCGAATCTCTTGGCATACAAAGCATAGGGACATCACAGAAGCTAAGCGCAGCTATAAATGCACAAGGCATTTTCATGCCAATCCTTATTCACAATCCTGTGGGGAGCCAAGGAAATGGCAGGAGTGTTCTAAATGCAATGCTTATAATTTCAGTTCTCTGTTCTTTCTTTTCTGGAGTAGGGCCAATTTTCAACACTTGTTTCCCTGAAGACCATGCTGAAGTGCAACTTTTCTGAGCATTTATTGAGTATGATGTGAGATTAAAAGAAAAACACTATGCTTTTTTTTTTTAGGTGGTGTGAGTGTGTGTATTCATACAAAAGAAACTTGGAATTAAATATATAATCAATAGTTCTTTTCATAAAGAGAATTCTTGGCATACAAAGCATGGAAAATACAGTTCATCGCTCTTTTTTTTTTTTTTTTACTGCGTTATCAGTGGCACATTTTTTAAGTAAACCTGTGAATCAGGGGAAACTCTGGTGGCGTAGTGGTTAAGCATGAAGTCTGCTAACCAGAAGGTCAGCAGTTCGAATCCACCAGGTGTTCCTTGGAAACCCTATGCAGCAGTTCTACTCTGTCCTATAGGGTCGCTATGAGTCAGAATCAACGGCAGTGGGGCTTGGTCGTGAATCAGGTAGTGGACTAAAGCAGTTTTTAGTGTCATTTGGCTCTGTGTCAGTATCAATTTCCCATTCAATCATTAACTTCTTCAGGAGAGCCTTTGTCTTATTCATTTTTGAATCTCTCCCCTAGAATATGTCTAATCTGGAACATAGGAGGTAATAAATGTTTACTTTATGAATTAATGAAAATAATAATTTTATTCAAAAATAGAAAATGAGCAAATTTTCAGTGGAATTACTGTCCAGAGAGAAATAAGAAAATGGTTTACTTCAGGCAGAATAGTGCTGTTCATTTCAAATACCTAGCTGTGTTTTAAAAATGGAGCTTTGATAGTGGTAATAATGTTTTAATTATTCCCCATTATAATGGCTCAAATAAATAAATAATTATATGAGACAACTATTGAGAGCTTATCAAGTGCCAGGTATTATTCCAAACATTTCCATATTGCCTTATTTATCCATCACAAAAATAATAGAATCATTATTATCTCTATTGTATAACTGAGGAAATGAGTTAAAAAGAGGTTAGATAACTTGCCTAAGGTCCCACAAATAGTTATTAGGAGAATCAGGAGTCAAATGAAGATGACTTGAGTCTAAGCTTGTGTCTTAATCAATACTGCCTCCAGAGAAGACGTACAAGTGCAGATATTAAAGATGATTCATTGTTTGCAGCAACTAGCCAAAAGATGTTGAAAGGAACTGAAACGCATAGTATTTTGAAACCTAATTTTCTTTTGCAGCAACCTAAAACTTTGAATTTTAAAGATTCTTGCTTTCTTTATTCTTGGCAACGGTTTATTTTCTAGACATTCTAGCTGTAGCCCATTAAACATAGATACTGTGAGGGAGGAAAAACACACATTGTACTTGACTTGGGATTGAATTTTCTGAAGACTGTATCACATACGGGTGTTCAATACATGTTTTCTGATACACTAGGGGTGGTTCTATGATTCCAAATTATCATATTTGGCTAATCTGTAATTCCAGTTTATAAACCCTCATGCCATCACTCATTTGTAGGGATATATATTCAAACCTCAGATTATAAAATAGCATTGATTCTGCAGTAATTTTTTTTTTTTTGGTATGGTATCACACTCAGTTAAATAATGAGCAAATGTTTTTTGATGTTGGCTCAATTTACTGATGTTTTAGAGTAATTCCACAAATGTGTGAACACACTGGCTAATTTTAGCAGTAAATGCTTTTAAAAAGCAATTATATTTTATAAATAGGTCAGGGTTCAGTAATCTTAGGTCCTAATGGAATTTTATATATAGAAGTTTACTTCCTCAAAATGTTAGCTCTTACTGGGTTCTTAAAATTTCTAAATGTTTATTAGTCTGTTGGAGTTGAGGTATTTTTCAGAAACACAGAATGTCTTCTTAAATTTGTATTTTAATTTCAACCAAAAAACTAAAATAAATTGTTATGGACACATTTTGGAACATTCAGAAGCCCACCCATAGCCAAGTGCTATGTTTGACAGTTGACACTTGGTATTTGCCTTGGCTGGGTTTCTGCCTTCACACTATTAACTTTTTGGACTGGATGATTGTTTGTTTGGGGGCTATCCTCTACACTGTAGGAGATTTAAAAGAATTTCTGGCCTCTACCCACTAGATGCTAGTACCGTATCACTCAGGTAGTGAGAACCAAAAATGTCTGCAGTCACAATCAAATATGCCCTGTGGTCAAAATTACCCTGATGAAGAACCACTGTTCATTGGTGTTATGGATTGAATTGTGTCTCCCCAAAATGTGTGTCAACTTGGCTAGGCTATGATATCCAGTGTTGTGTAGTTGTTCTCTAATTTGTGATCTGATGTAATTATCCTATGTGTTATAAATGCTAACCTCTACGATGTTAATGGGAGCCCTGGTGGCACAGTCACTAAGACCTCAGTTGCAAACCAAAAAGGTTGGCATTTTGAATCCACCAGTCGCTCCTTGGAAACCCTATGGGTTCATGATGTTAATGAGGCAGGATTAGAAGCAGTTATGCTAATGAGGCAGGACTCAATCTATAGGATTAAGTTGTATCTTGAGTCAATCTCTTTTGAGATATAAAAGAGAGAGCCAGCAGAGAAGAGAAGGACTTCTTACCACCAAGATAGAGGAGCCCGGAGCAAAGCATGTCCTTTGGACCTGGGGTCCCTACGGTGAGAAACTCCTAGACCCAGAGGAAGAAGTAGACAAAGACCTTCCCCCAGGGCCCACACAGAGAGAAGGCCTTCCCCTAGATCTAGTGCCCTGAATTTGGACTTCTAGTCTCCTAAACTGTGAGAGAACAAATTTCTGTTTGTTAAAGCCATCCACTAGTGGTATTTCTGTTACAGTAGCACTAGATGACTATGACAATTGGTATCTAAGAATGTGTTTAAAGTGGTATCTAAATGTGGGATAGTATGAAAAATAATAGAGGTAGAACTTAATACATGAATGATACATTTTCTACTGGGAAAAGGCCAAATGACGCCACAGTGAACTACACAGTTGAAAGATTCGCAATAATTTTAATAGAGAAAAGTCTTAGAACTCTTGAATCATGAGATATCACAGGAAAGTATAAGCATTCCAAACTAAGATAAATCTGTACCGAAGTAGTTAAGTATCGTATTTACATTTAGTCCCAGCATAATAACTTTAGCTATCACACTAAGTTAAGGTTATTAATTTGAATTTTATTGCTTTTATAATTCTGTTGTGTTATTGGTAAATTTGTTTTGGTTTTAGAATTAAAGCTTATAGCACAAGCCTTAAGCATAAGGAGTTTATACTTAGTTTAGTGTTTATACATATTTAACAAACATAATGATAAAAATAATTTGTGAACACCAGAAACCCTTAAAGATGATTTTTCCCCCAAGAGCATTTTGAAAGGGATCAGTATATTTCTGATGATTGAGAAACACCGGAGTTGGTTCATCTGAGGCTAAGTGGGAGAGGGATAGCAAGCCAAGGAGAAGAGGACATTGTTGAGAAATTTGGGGAAAACTTTGAACTTAGGTGCTGCATATCTGCTGTCTCACTCCTGTTTTTTCCAAGTATATAGGAAATAAAAATCCACATTTTATTTTTGTACTAGCCCACAAAATGACAGAGACTAGTAACTGGGTTATTGTACACTTTTCCTTTTGAGAAAAAAAAAATATGTATGTATATATATACACACACACACTTTTGCCCTGTGTATACTTGTATGTGGAAAGCATTATACTTCAAGCAAGATAATTTCAATTTTGAGTATAGTAGAAGAAATAAGAACCAATGATAGAATTTAAGTTTTTAGGTGCTTGTGCCAATTTATTGTATCACGTTGTACAAACAAAATATGTTCCTCTGTGATTTTAGGGCAAAGAGAATGTCTTATCAGGCTATACAGCAGACTCTCTTTACCTGTTATGCTTCCACTCACATAATCTGTTGTTACCTTGGTCCTCTGTTGACTGATATGCTCGAAAAATCTTAGACACTCTCCTGCCCTATATACCAAAAGGTTGGAAGACCCTCCCCTTCTAGCCATGCCCCTTTGCCTCTTTTCCATCATATTTTCTTCCCTTGAAAGGTGTTTTGGAGTGCTACTCAGTAAAATAAAAGAATGAAGTGATTCATAATTGCTCATACTTTCAGTGATTGAAGTGGAAGAGCCCAACCCTTCCGACTCATTTCCAGAAAAGGGAGGTTCATAGACTCACTGACTCTTCTAGCTCCAACATGGCTGGAGATCATGCTCTGTCATCCCCTGCAGGGCAAGGAAAAGTCTATAGAAAAGTAATTAGGGATTTGGTAACATTTCTCCACTTTCTGGGAGGGAGTTTTCTTTTAACCTAAGTACTACGGAGATGTCACTTTGAGGACTAAGAAGTCACTTTGAGAACAAAGGTGCACTTGACCCAGGCCATGGTATTTTCAACTGCCTCATATGCATGCAAAAGCTGGACAATGAATAAGGAATACTGAAGAATAATTGATGTTTTTGAGTTACGATGTTGGCAAAGCATATTGAATATACCATGGACTGCCAGAAGAAAGAATAAATCTGTCTTGGAAGAAGTACAGCCAGAATGCTTCTGAGAAGAGAGGATGGTGAGACTTTGTCTCATGTACTTTGGACATGTTATCAAGAGGTACCAGTCCCTGGAGAAGGATATCATCCTTGGTAAGTAAAGTAGAGGGTCAGCAAAGAAGAGAAACACCCTCAGTGAGATAGCTGGACACAATGGCTGCAATAATGGGCTCAAACAGCAACAATTGTGAGGATAGCACAGGATCCTGCAATGTTTTAGTCTGTTGTACATAGGGTGGCTGTGAGTTGGAAGAGACTCGATGACGCATGGCAACAACAACAACTACGGAGATGGCTAACCCCACTCCAATCCATGCATCATCCAACAACTTACTGGACACCTACTGTTCCATAGAGACAGTCAGGCTAGAGTCTCTCAGTTTATATCTAGGATCTAATGAAACAATCCCAGTTTTGGTGGCTAAATAGATTATTAGGTTGACCCTCTGTAAATTAGAACCATTCCTTTCTTTAAAGAGTTAGATGATTCAGGTTATATTTAGATATAACTTTTTGGAAATAAATTATCTTTAATACTTCATATAAGTATTATAAGGTTATAGTGAAAAGAAGACAGCTTATGCAGGTAGTTTTACCTCTCACTGTATAAGCTCTAACATGTAACATTTATGCACTGAAGTTCTGTTATTTGAAAAAGGAAATCCTTCAAAATGTTGTGATTTTTGGAATCAAACCTTTCTCGTAAGTAAACTAGCAACATTACTTCATAGAAAAAAATTGAATCACCGTTTTGTAATTTCAAACTCCAGTAAGATAAGTGAAAATGCAGGCCTCATTGCTTGCAGGTACAGTTGTCTTGTAAACTGCCAATACATATGTCAGAGACTAGTGCTATTCATACTGAGCTTGTTAAAGATACAGGAAGAATCCCCAAAGAAACAGGAATAGGGAATTTAACCTTCTGAAAGGTCATATGCCCCTTGAAAAGAATCATTTTAAAATATTCCTGATCATCTTTATAAAAGGAAACACGATCTGATTTCTTCTAAATGGCCACCGTTCCAGGAGATGCACTAACATGCTTTACATATTGACATTTTTCTCGGAACTCTGAATTGCTGAACCAAGTTTATATGAAATTTTATAAAACATATTTTCTCTTCACTGTTTTATTTGTTTTTGCTTGAGCATGTGTATTTTCAAGATATATGTCTGTCAGTTTGTGGTAATGTAGTAGCTTGCATGGTGCTATGATGCTGGAAGCTATGCCATGGGTATTTCAAATACCAGCAGGGTCAACAATGGTGAACAGGTTCCAGTGGAGTTTCCAGACTAAGGTAAAATAGGAAGAAAGGCCTGGTGATCTACTTCCAAAAATTAGCCAAGGAAAACTGTATGGATCACAACAGAACATTGTCTGACTCACTTACTTTGGACATGTCATCGGGAGGAGTCACTCACTAGAGGAGGTCATCATGTTTGGTGAAGTAAAGGGAAGTTATGGATGAGGAGCACCCTCAGTGAGATGGATTGACACAATAGCCTCATGATGGACTTGAACATGCTAGAGATTGTAAGGATGATGCAAGACCCAGCAACATTTTGTTCTATTGTATATAAGGTTGCCATGAGTTCGAGTCCAATCAATGGCAGCTCTCTATTTATCTATCTATACACACACACATACACACACTATAAACAGATATGGAGAGAGAGAGTGAGAGAGGGAGAATAAAGGAATAGGCCTTAAGGCTGATGTTAAATTATATTTTAAAATTCACCTACATTATGGATAAATCTGGTGCTATACAAATAAGATACAAAAATCTTAAATGATATACAAATCCTTCCTTTTCAAAGCATTTTGTATTTTAAGTACAGACAATTCATAAATGGAAGAGCTTTCAGATATGTATATTAAAAAAAATATTATTAGCTACCTATTATTCTTTATCACTGAGGAAGAATCCTTTCCTAAAAAGAAGACTGTGGGCATTGAAAGCTGGAATATCAGATGTTAGAGAAGGGAATATATTTTTCAAGCCTTTGATCTGGAAAAAAGAACTGTCTGAATGAAGCAGAGAATGATCTTTCATTAACCACAGACAAACTAGACTCCCCATGGCTGGTTTTAGAGCATTTAAGCACTTTTCTCTCTTTCCTTGTAACTGACGTTATGCATGTTTTCCAATTACAAATTAAAGTGCTGTCTTCTTATACTCCATCTATAGACTAAACAGGTGCACCTAAGGAATTTGGAGATCTATTTCTACAGCTGAGTTTGAGGATATATGCTTTCTGTTCCTACTCCTACCCCTCTGCATTTTCTCTCCCTCTTCTCATTGTGGGAAAATTTCTTCTCCCTGGGCAATAGAACTAACTTTGTGTGTAAAAGAAGGCACGTAGTCTCTCAGCTGCTAATGAAGTTTAATTTCCAGTGGAAACATTTTTTCATGAATACTTAATACATTAAAGAGAGAGCTAAATAAATTCAGTCAGAGAAGGAGTTAACACCTTTGCCGAACTTGACACTCACTCTTACTCACTCAATAACTATCTTCTGTTTGCCTGAAATGGTGCAGGACACAATGAACAGATCCACCTATTAATTAGAAATTGTCCATGCCTTTCTGTAGGAGGAATACATGCTTAATTCAGATTAAAATCGTGTCAAAATATCATAAAACCATGTATAACACCCAAGAATTCTCCCAAAAGATAGGTGGCCTTTGAGCTGGATCAAAGATATGAAAAAAAAACCTCTTACCACAGGAAGAAGAAAGGAAAGAACATCTCAAGGAGGGAGAAGAGTGTGTTTAAATGCAGAAAATTGGTGTCTTTGAGAAATATCAAAACGTGTGGTAGGTTACATATTTAAACTTTTTTTTTTAGTTCAATCACAGCTTTTCACTGAATTTCCCCACTCTTAACAAAACCGTCTTTATTCTGTTAAGGACTGCCTTTTTTTAGTCACTCCCAGCTGGAAGCCCTGATGCAGCTTTGTCCAGCATTTGGGCCGTTTGTGACAAGAGTAAGAGCTTTATTAACTACTTCAGCTTCAGCAACAGGTCTGGAATCTACCTTACTAACCTGGATCCATGGTCTGCTATTATGGGGCAAGCCATGGCAATCAGGAGGGCTGTGAGCTGCAGACTACTTCTACCCCCTTATTTGGTCCTTTGTGTTGAACTTCGACCCACAGGATCCCTAATTTTCTGCCAGTCATTTTCTCTGGCTAGTGTGCTTGCTCCCTTTATTCTTGTTCCTGGCTGCTCTACTATTTTGAAGTGATTGGTTTGTCCATATTGGTAACACAATAGCTCATCCAAAGATGTAGCCCCTCCTATTTGTTCTCCTCCTGTATTAGTTTCCTAGGGCCCTAGTGACACAGTGGTTAAGCACTACAGCTGCTCACCAAAAGATCAGCAGTTTGAATCTACCAGGCGCTCTTTGGAAACCCTATGAGGCAGTTCTACTCTGTCCTACAGGGTCGCTATTGGTTGAAATCGACTCGATGGCAATGGGTTTGGCTTAGGTTTTGTATTAGTTTCCTAGGGTTGCCGTATCAAAGTACCTCCATCCAGGTGGCTTATATTAACATAAATTTATTATTTCAAGGTCCTGGAGGCTTGAAGTCCAAATTCAGGGTGTCAGCAGGGCCAAACTCTCTGTAGTCCTTGGGGGAAAGTTCTTTCTTGTCTCTCCCAGCTTCTGGTAGCCTCAAGTGTTCCTTGGCTTGCAGAGGCATCTTCGCATGGCCATCCTTTCTCTCTGTCTTCCGTGTCTCTTTTTCTCTTTTATAAGAACACCACTCATATTGGATTAGGACCCACTCTACTCCAGTATGACCTCATATTAACTAATAACATCTTCAAGGACCCTATTTCCGACAAGGCCACATTCACAAGTACAGGGGTTAGGACATCAATATATCTTTTGGGGGACAGTATTCAATCCATAAGGAGCTCTGGTAGTGCAACAGTTAAGTGCTCAGTTGCTAACCAAAAGGTTGGTGATTTGAACCTATCCAGCGAGTTCTTGGGAGAAAGACCTGCAATTAGCTTACATAAAGATTAAAGCCTAGGAAACCCTAGGGGCAGTTCTACTCTGTCACATGGGGTTGATTTAAGTTGAAAATTGACTCAACAGCACCTAACAACAACATTCTATTCATAACACCTCCCAACGTGCATTTTTCCCTGAAATGAACCTCCTTCAATGCTGATGTCAATTCTTGACAGAACCAAGACTAACATGGCCCTGTCACTTTGGATACTGCTTTTGAAATACTGGTTTAGCTGTCAGCATCCTTTTCCTCTACTCTATATCCAGTTCTAGACTCAGGCCAGTTTCTCAGTGAAACACTTAGGTTATTTGCTAAAAGTAACAAAAACTTCCTTGAGCTAATCTAAAACAAAGAAATATTTATTGGAAGAATATGGGAGTATCCCTTTTCACAAAGACACAAAAGCCGAGGGACCAGGTCTTGGAAAAGGTAGTTCTGGGGATAGAGGCAGCAGGAGATCATGGATTGTTTATTCAGTATCTCACCATCACTGAGAAGCATCAGCTGCAAATATTTTCTTCCTTTGCAACCCTGAGCTCAAGAGTATTGGATTGGTCGTGATTGGTCTATGTCCTCTCCATCTCCTTTGGCCAAGCCAGGGCAGGGCCTCTTAGCTGACATCCCATTAAGACTGAAGTCAGTGGGAACTGCATAGTCTTTCGAACAAATGATGGTTCAGAACACAAAAGGAGATAGAATGGATGTTGGGCAAGCACTAATGCTTGTTAACTGTACTCAGCCTCCTTATTTGTCTTTGGTCTAAGTTTTCTTCTCCTCCTTACTGGCCCATGTTGCTGGGCTCCAGTATGCTTTGAGGCCAACCTTCCCAAGTTATGACAATGAAACCTCCATTACTTTCTTCTTTTTTGTAGCCTTTTTTTTTTTTCTTGGAAGATTCTAGTTTACAGTTTGATCAGACTTGGGTTTCTTTTTAACATGATTAGAATCCAACCCTCTAGTCAAAGAACCATACTTAGTTTATTTCAGTTAGGCTTGAGAGGAATAATAAGAGATAATATCATATCTATCTATAGTTACTTCAGACAATGTTCCGCTGCTATTCATAAGGCTTTCACTGGCTAATGCTTTTCAGAAGTAGACTGCCAGGTCCTTCTTCCTAGTCTGTCTTAGTCTGGAAGCTCAGCTGAAACCTGTCCTCTGTGGGTGACCCTGCTGGTATCTGAATATCAGTGGCGTAGTTTCCAGCATCACAGCAACATGCAAGCCCCTACAATATGACAAACTTGGATCCACAATCAACAGCCATGGGAGCATCAGTCAAGAAATCAAAAGACGCGTTGCATTGGGTAAATCTGCTGCAAAGGACGTCTTTAAAGTGTTGAAGAGTAAAGATGTCACCTTGAAGACTAAGGTGTGCCTGACCCAAGCCATGGTATTTTCAATCGCATCCTATGCATGTGAAAGCTGGACAATGAATAAGGAAGACCAAAGAAGAATTGAAGCCTTTGAATTGTGGTGTTGGCAAAGAATGTTGAATATACCATGGACTGCCAAAAGAACGAACAAATCTGTCTTGGAAGAAGTACAACCAGAATGCTCCTTAGAGGCAAGGATTGCGAGACTGTGTCTTACATACTTTGGACATGTTGTCAGGAGGGATCAGTCCCTGGAGAAGGACACGCGCTTGGCAGAGTAGAGGGTCAGCGGAAAAGAGGAAGACCCTCAACGAGGTGGATTGACACAGTGGCTACAACAATGAGCTCAAGCATAACAACGATTATAAGGATGGTGCAGGACCGGGGAATGTTTTGTTCTGTTGTGCATAGGGTCGCTATGAGTCGGAACCGACTCAACGGCACCTAACAACAACAACATCTATAGTTATGAAACTATAATCAAGTTTTAAGAAATTTAATATCTTAAAGACAGTATCAAGATTTTCTAAGCCTCTAAGTTTAGGTCAGGTTAAAGTTAATTATAACTAACTCTGATAAGGTTTACTTTAATCTGAAAAAGAAAAGAGTAGTTTTAATTTACAAGTTGCATCTTTGCCTGTTAGCAGTTTAATAAATTTTACAGCCATGAAAAATTTTAGTCAGTAAGTTTTAGTATTTCTTATAGTTTACTTAAAAGTGAAATACATATTTAAAATATGTTTTTTTCATAAATTATGTAACATTTTAAATGTGTGCAGCTCTTGTTAGAAAAAGAGGTTTCTGATATCTGCCGTAAAGCAGGTCTCATTTCTTCAACCCTCTCAGCCATGCATTTATCTGTTATTTGTATTCACTTGAACAAAGGATGAGTGGTTAACATGTTAGAACAAGATGATATTTAAAAACTTTTTTAGTTAAAAAGTCAATGGTTCTGTAACTATTTAGTATATCATTTGGTTATACTTTCTCATGGTATGATGAGCATCTTGTTGAACATATGAAAGTGCTTAATTCAATAAATTATAGCAAACTCTGTCTCTATACATTTCAGCTGTGATACAAAATTAGGTCAAAATTGTTGATTTTAACATTATGTAAATCGGTCATTTCTGCAGAGACCTTTCTCCTCTCGTCATTCTCCAAATGTCTTAGTTATCTAGTGCTGCTATAACAGAAATATTGTAAGTGGATGGCTTTAACAAACAGAAATTTATTCTCTTACTGTCTAGGAAGCTAGAAGTCTGAATTCTGGGCACCTGCTCCAGAGGAAGGCTTTCTGTCTCTTTAGGCTCTGGGGAAAGATACTTGCCATCAATCTTCCCCAGGGTCTATGAGTTTCTCAGTGCAGGAATCCCAGGTCCAAATGATGAACTCTTCTCCTGGCTTTTCTTTCTTGGTGGTCCTCTCTGCTCAATTCTCTATTTTATGTCTCAACAGAAACTGACTCAAGATACAACCTGGTCCTGTAGATTGAGTCCTGCCTTGTTAACATAACTGCCTCCGATCTTGCTTCATTAACATAATAGAGCTAGGATTTACAACACATAGGATAATTACATTAGATCACAAAATGGTAGACAACCACACAATACCAGGAATCATGGCCTGGGAAAGTTGACACGTATTTTCGGGGGACACAATTCAATCCATAACATCAAATAAATATCCCCACTCAACCACTTTGTAGATCCTAATGTGTGTTCTTTGTAACAACGGTAAATAAGCGTCAGGTGGCTTGAAGAATTCAGCATAACACATAATCAGAACCGGAGAAAAAAGCAACTTAGGGTGTATATTTCTCTAATGATAGCTCTGAAGTACCATTGCAGTTACTGGACTGTCACACATAAGCGAGAGTAGAATTGTTAGGTTTTAAGAACCTAGATAAAAAAGTAAAAAAAAAAAGACATTAAAAAAAATTTTTAACTATCATTTATAACAATAAGAATCAGCTGTTGCCCTTTACTAACCCTCTGTTTCCTGTAGAATACATTTTATATGATGAGAATAAGTAATGATATTTAATTGTCTTAGGTTAAAAGACAGTGCACACAGTATTGCAGAGAGGTGGGAGGTAAAATAGGGCACTGATGTTAAATATAGTGAGTTTTATCACTGGACTTCTTTGAAAGCAATACAGCATTCTTAATCTGGGCTCAGCTCCATTATTTTCAATGAAGAATTCTTAATGTAAATGCATTGAATCAATCTAGATTCAATTGAAAGCAATACTGTAATAAGCAGAACATTTCTCTCAAGTCTTTGCTCCCAATGAATCAGCTCATGATAGAACGCACGACTGATTTCAATAAAAAAGCTATTAGGTAGACAGAGTAGATAAAACTATAGTTTTTGCAATAATATCAATGTAACTAAGCAGCAAAAATGTTTTTAATATTTGAAATTATTGAAAGACATATATTAAGAAGTGTCCCAAAGTGTAGCTCACTAAAACACATGATGCTTTTAGCCAGGAGGCATGGCAAGGAGGTGTATTATCAGAGGAAGAGAGAAATTTAGGATTGGCTTGACAGCAACAGATCGATGTAAAGTCACTATGAAAGCCACCAATTGACATTTAGTCTGCTATAGTTCAGGATAGCACTCTAACAGTCTAGGACAATGAGTTTTAAAGAGCAGGGATGGGCACATTGTGGAATTATGTCATGGATTTTTCACATAACTGCTCCTAGAAGACCAGTACCGGAGGGAAGCAGGTACTGATACAAATAATGAATGATGGATATTTCATACTTTGGTTTATTTTCAGGTTTAAAATCAGTTAGCATTTACTTGATTCCAACTCCTGGAGACTCCATCTGTGTCAGAGTAGAACTGTGCCCCATAGAGTTTTTAATGCCTGATTTTTCAGAAGTAAATCAGTAGGCCTATCTTCTCATGCTCCTCTGGATGGACTTGAACTGCCAACCTTTGGATTAGCAGCAAAGCGTGTTAACTGTTTACACTACCTGGGGATCCCCATTTTCAGGTTTAAGAGGATATAAAGCTGTATTTTGAGTCCAGGAGCTCAGAAATGATCCCAGAATAGTCACCACACCCACCCCATAGTCCACTTTTTTCTTTTGAGAAACTCAAAGTCCCTGACTTGAATGAATTTTTGAGGTATAACCCATAAAACCCAGTGCCATTGAGCTGATTCTGACTCATAGTGACCCTATAGGACAGAGTAGAACTGCCCCATACAGTTTCCAAGGAGCGCCTGGTGAATTCGAACTGCTGATATTTTGGTTAGCAGCCATAGCACTTAACCACTATGCCACCAGGGTTTCCTTTTAAGGTATAATAAGAGGTAATGCCTTTAGGAGAATTCAGATTAAGGAGTAGAATGTCCAAGAAGCCAGTTTATAAGTAACTTTGGACTTCCACATATGACTCCTTCACAACCTCTCTTAGTGATATAGTTTATACAACTAAAAATTCCAAGTGAAAACACCTTCCCCATTAACCACCTAAGCCTGTCATGTACAAGGCACAGAGGGCAACTATAGGCCATGCTACCAACCCTGAGCCAGTCCTCTGAAGTTACTTGAAATCAACAGTCAAGGTAGCTGAATTTCTGAGTGAATGGTAAATGGAAGAATATAGTTTACTAGGAAAGAACATTTACTTTTATCTAAAGTTTAAGCACTTTAATATGCTTCCCAAGAGAGTGCTTATTCAGGATATTGCATAAGAAAATTCTAGCAAGAACAAAAACTACAGACAGGTTGGAAATTTTTTGCTGACAAGAAAGCCAAAAAAAAAAAAAAAATTCACATATTTTGGAAAGCAATTTGGAACTGTATCTCTGTAAATTACATTCATTCTTTCTGAGTGTAAGTAATGTTATGCAGCTATGATTGATGAGAAAAATGTGAGATGAAAGACAATCCACATAAATTCAAATATTATGCCTCTAAAAAATCCTACAGTCTGAACATGAAGAAAGAGGTTTTTACCTTTACTAGCAGAAAAAAAAAAAAAAATCAGATCCCCTAAAGAAATGCTAAATTCATGTTTAAAGACTGCAAGATTTGAAGAAGCCTTAGAATTTTAGTCTTCTTGGGGTGCCCACATGTCTTGGTTTGCCACTCACTTAGAGACACAGAATAAAATCAAGTATACAATGGCCTCATATAGTCATTAGTGATTGTGACAGATAAGGAAAGATTTAGAGAAATATTGAGATTTGAGTTTACCCTTAAAAGAAGTTCAGGAATTAGCAAAGAAAAAAAGAATGAAGAATGCGGAGAAGGAATGTTGACTTACTTTCTGACACTTAGTTTGTGTATTTGTGCAATGTTTTTGTATTAGTTAACTGTATTTTGAGTTCAATAAATCATACATGTGGCTGAAAACAATGCTTTCTCACATTTCAGAAATAAGCAAATGGCATTTTTAATTTCTAAAGAATTACATAGTAGGAAGACAGACTAATGGCTATCATTTTTCTTCCTCTGGGTTCTTCACCAAAACATCTGGCAACTTTCGTGACTAAGCTGTTTGAACGGTCTACTGAACCTTGATTTAGTACAGTGACAGAAAGAGCCTCATCCATTATAGAGAAGGTAAGTCACCTTCGTAAGTCAAAGATTCTCATAAGTTATTTTCATTATAGATTAATGGTCTGTGAAGATTCAGATCCTTGAAAGAGTTGAACGTTTTGTGTTCTGTGTACTATGGTGCAGTTAGGAAATTACAAGTTGTTTTAAAGCTTCAGTCATTTAGAGGAAATCAATTTGGACTCAATCCTATTACCATTTAAGTCTCTTTCTGCCCAGACATTTTGTGGGCATCAATGGAGAACAGCGTTCGTTTTTTTTTTTTTTAAATAAATATCATGAATGATGATTTTTCAGGTTTGGGGGCTATAAATATCCGTTTATAATATTATAATAGTAAGCTACCTTTTTTAACATTTGCCACATCCCAGTGCTAAATGTCTTACACACTTTAATTTAGCATTCTTCAGAACCCTGTGAGGAAAATGAGAGAACCAAGGCACAGGAAGTGCAAAAACTCACCCAAAGTAACACAACTGATAAGCAAGGAATCAGAGTTGAAAATAGGACTTGTATGATCAAAATCTGCATTTTTAATCCCTTCATTGTTGTTGTTAAGTGCTGTCCAGTCAATTTAGACTCCTAGCAATTAAGTGGGTGCAATTACTTTCCCAAAGTCATACGGAAGGTGTATTAACTAAGATGTTTTATTTCAACACAGGACCCAGGTCAAAATAGTGTAACAAATGAAAAACAAAAATGTATTGGCAGGATGTAGGGATGGTTCACACACACAAAAAAGCAAAACTAAAGAAGCCATAACTGTTTCAGAGGTCAGGGATTGGAACAAGGATCTAGAATGTGATAATTTCTCTCCCTTTCCCTCTCCCCCTCCCCCTCCCCCCATTCTCCCCCTCCCCTTCCTTTCTCTTCTCCTTTTCTCTCTTAAAAAATCTAATGACTTTCTATATTATGGTAGATCCAGAAATTTTACACATACTGTTTAACATCTTTGTGAAAATTCTCTGTATAGCTGCCAGTATTCCTTTTGACAGCTCTGATAATTAAGGCAGAGTGAGTGAATTGATTTGCCTAAGATGGGTGGCTGAAGGGTTGCAGAGGGAGGGTTAGAGCCTAGCCCTCCCAAATCCTTGTACAGTGCTCTGCTAATCTACTTGTGTTTTATAAAGCTATGTTTTATCAGCACTTCTATTAGAATTAAAACTTTTTTTAAAAGAAGCTGTCATTGTTTTCTTTAGAGTTTATGACACACATACAATAAGTTAATTTTATCAAAATACAGCACATTTCTTAAAAATCAATTCTTATGTAAATAGTACTGAAAATCAACTAAAATGAGTTAAAATTTACAAAGAGTTGTTAAAGGGTTTCAGTCGAAATTATTAAAACTATACAATAAGCAATTGATAACATCTTAAAAGAAGTGCAATATTTGAGTTCACTTATTTTAAAAAGCACTGTCTATTTACTCTGAGAGAGCCCTGGTGGCAAGCAGTGGTTAAGCGCTGTGGCTGCTAACCAAAATGTCCACCAGCGGCTCCTTGGAAACCCTAGGGGGCAGTTCCACTCTGTCCTATAGGGTCACCGTGAGTTAGAATCAACTCGACTGCAATGTTTTTCTTTTTTAACTTACTCTAAGTTGTAAGAAAGGAACAAGCCCAACTCACTTTTGCAAAAATGACGTAGGTTGGCATTTAACAGTTTTTAGTCTTCTAGGGGAGCCCTGGTGATGCAGTGGTTACGAGCTCGGCTGCTTACCAAAAGGTCAGCAGGTGGAATCCAAGAGCCACTCCTTGGAAACACTATTGGGCAGTTCTGCTCTGTCCTATAGGGTCAGTATGAGTTGGAATTGACTTGATGGCAATGGGTTTTTAACGGGTATGGCACTTTTTTCTGGCCCAAATAACCATGCATTAATTCTTGCCATTGCATGTTACTTAAATTTTATTTGATTGCATAGATAGAACAAAAACAAATAAAATTAATGGTCTGGATAAACAAGATTAATCAACTTAAAAATACGGAATGCTTCATGTATTTGCGTGTCATCCTTGCATAGAGGCCATCCTAATCTATAGAAGTAAATGAAAGGTTTATTTCACTAACATAGAATTCATTAATTTTCTATGGAAGAAAGGTTTCATTAAAATGCTTTTCTAACAGATACCTACTTTGGATTATAACATTTGGTCTGTAGTTGATGCGCAACAAGAAAAGATTTCTTTTGATAAATTTATTTAGTATTCTTTTATTAACCTTATATAGACATGTTAGTAAAATAAAGGTGAAGTTATTGATCAATTTCTGTGAATCTTAGAATATATTATATGTATATATTTACCATTTATTATATAAGTGATTTTCAAATAGACACGCTTCCAAATTAAATGCCTTATCCACAAGATGGTGTCCTAGCATTAGCAACAAATAGGTTGAGCTTGCGAATAGAATGGACTTTACTCAGCAAAAATGTTTTTCAAGCCGAAAATGCCAAGTACCCATGCATAAAAATAATTACTCCTCGGCCTGTGGTTTTGTGCAAAACATACTTTGGAAAATGTATTGTTCGACTTAATTTGATTAACTCTCTTTGTCGTAGATTTGTATTTATTTACGTTAACGCTACAGTGGAATAGGCAGTTCATTAACTTCTAATCTAGCTAAAACAGGGAGGAAAACTGTTTTCCTTGCAAATCACAACAAATTTTCAAATGGCACAATGGCTGAACTTTGTGTGATACAAATTTTATTGTATGTCAGCAGAAATACACTTAAAAGCATAAGTTTTTTTAATCATGGATTCTATTTGTGTATAGTTTGCTGTTGAAATCAGAGATGGTAGCACCTTGCTAATTTTGTATCTGACCAAATTTAAACTTTAAAGATAAGTTGTATGTTCTTTCTGGAACTGAACACCGTTGTTTTCTACTTTCAAAAATCAACATTTATTCTTGGGATTGTAAGAAATGTCTGGTTCTGTAATAATTCCTACTGGGTTGTCACTGAGTTTTGAACTTGTGTAGAGATTTTCTAATATCGAACCCTAGGAAAAAAGAGGTAGAATGCATTCTATTACTTTTAAGAGGGTCTGAGTGAAAAGGGAGATTGTTTCAGATAAAATTGAGACTGATAATATCCTCTATTTCAGTTTTAAAACTACACTTAAAAGAAAGCTAGGTTTGCTTTATAACTGAAAGTAGAACTTTGCTTTTAAAAAGATGTTTCCTATTTTTGTTACCTCCATTTCTACCATGCCATGAGTTGTTTAAAAAAAGTATTTTTGAGACTTTTCTACATTTTCATCCAAAAAAGAAAGTTCATTCTAAATCACTTGACAATGTCAGAGGGCAAGAAAGAGACATGTCAAAGTGAGATACATAAAATCACTCTGTAAGTTATTCTCTTGCATTAGTGGCACAGATGTGAATTTTATAGCATTTTCGAAGGAAATCTGGCATGTCTATTAAAATTAAAAAAAAAAAAATTTGAACCTAATCTCACTTTTGGAAGCCTATTCTACAGAATATCTACCAGGGCGTAAGGGCATGTGTACAATGATGTTTCCTCTAGCATTGCTCCTGGAAGCCAAAGAAAAAGCAAAACTGTAAACAAAGTGAATGCCCATTAAAAGAATAATTGGATTTATTGTTATGTACACATCATGGAATGCTATTTGGCTGCAAAAAGAATGATCTGAAGCTCTAAAAATTATATCAGTAGTCCTGGAGGAATTTATGCTATATATTTTTTAGTTGGAAAATTAAGGAGTTTATAATAAAGTTCCACTTAAAAAATAAAACAGAAAGTTCTTATATATTTATGATACCTATGTGAATGCCTGTATATTTGTTTATGGTTAAATAGTCATAGAAGGAAGCATGAGGTACTTGCTTATTAACAAGTTTATTAAATGTGATACTTGTAGAAGGCTGTCATAGTCAGTTCCTTGGAAAGCTGACTCTAACGGCATGCAGGAAGTCTGTGCGGGCATGCTTTCAGGATCAACCTTTGAAGGGACATGAAGGAAGGTTGATTAAGCCAGAAAAATGTTGGGCTGTGATACAGACAAACAAAGGCCTCAGTCAGTCCCATGGGGACATCTGGAGCTGAGATGGTCCTAAATAATCGTCTCAAAAATGCATCGAAGAGACCTTTTTGTCCTCCCCTCTCTGTATGCTATCTTCATCTCTCCAACCCCCTACAATGATTACATGAAAGTAAAAATACTATGAAAAATTCATAATGTTTTACTTGGAAAAATCTTTTTCCAAAATCTTTCTTCATCCAGTTTTCTGGCCATTCTTACTTTTCAATTTACCATACTTTCTCTGACAATACTGAAGGGCTACAATGCTTAGCAAAAGAGAATTGAGAAGAAAACCTAAAGATTTTATTTTGGAAGAAATAAATGGCTGATGAAGGTAGTTGCATCATTCTGTACACTTTTTTGAAGTATTTAGGCTATGGTAACTATATCCTCACTAAAATGATATATTTCAAGAAAAATTGATTTTGAATAAATAAGTAAGCATCTTGGTAATATACCGTGCCTTAATATATTATAGAGTGGCTTTCAACTACTTTAGCTAGAGTGTAAATACAGCTTTGTAGTTTGATTCATTTACTGAATAGCTATCATACGGCAGGCAGTTAATTAGGCTGTGAGGACTAGAAACTAAAGATATAGTGATTCAGAGCTGTGTAGGATAGATAGATAAATAAACAGGCAATCATAGAGTGATAAGGGCTATAGCATAGACAGAGTGCTATGGGGATTCAACAACTATTCAAATTCAGGTTAAAGGGTGGTAGATTGAAGATGTCAATGTGCCAGGAAAAGGAAATTCATGAATTGTGGGCAGATATTTTGGCAGATGAATAATAAGTGAGAATATCCAAAAGTAATAAAGAGCATACAGGGAAATGCACTTCATCCAATATGCTGCAGTTGAGACTGTGAGCTATGTAGACGAGAGTGAGGGGAAAAGTATCAGGAGATCATATTGAAGAAAGAGGCAGACACAGGGTCATGTGAGGGTCCTGACAGGAAACACATGGTATAGTCAAACTGGGTAATTTGAAGAGAGTCTAAAAAAGCAAATGTGCCCTGGTGGCGGAGTGCTTAAGTACTCGGTTGTTAACCGAAAGGTTGGTGGTTTGAACCCACCAGCCACTCCATGGGAGAAAGATTTGGCAGTCTGCTTCTGTAAAGATTACAACCTTGGAAACTGTATGGGACAGTTCTACTCTGACTTATAGGGTCACTATGAGTTGGAAATGACTTGAAGACAGTCGGTTTTGGGTTTTATAAAAAAGCAGCTATTTGCAAAGACAAGAGTTGTGCATTTCCACCCCAGGCCTATTGCATCAAGAGTTAGAGGAGTGCTACAGCCTGAAGACAGCGGCCTTATAGGAGGCATCCCTTCAGTGGAGGGATGCCACAAGCCTACAGTGACACAAAAGGAAGTAACTGGGAGAGTAAATATCTTGATGGAATCACATGGCAGGCAAACCCATTAATGTGTCCTTAAAGGCCAGAGTCTTGAGTCATGGAGAAAGGTGGAACAGAGTGAAGAGTGGATCTGTGTAAGTGGCAGTTGCAGAATTGAAGATTAAGTAGGACTGGCTAGACGGAGGGAATGAAGAAATTTCTAAGCAGAGGGAGCAATATTCCAAAAATTCTGCGTCAGGAGGGTACATGGCGAGTCTAGAGACTAAAATCATGGCAGTGTGTTTCTCTAGGGTAGAAAGAGCAAAGGGGTGAGACATATTATAGAGGTAGCAGGAGTCAGACCATACAAAGCCTTTCATGCCAAATTGAGTAATTATGTGTTCATCCCAAGAGCAATGCAAGACCATAGAAGAGTCTAATCGTGGGTAACATGATCAGATATTTGTTTTGTAAAGATCACTTTCCTGTTAGAGAGTAGACTGGGGCATAAGCAGAGTACATATGGGCGGATAACTATGAAGACTATGACAGGGAGCAATGGTGGTAGCTCATACTAGGGTGCTAGTGGTGGAGATGCAGAGGGTAAACACAATTAAGAAATATATAGGAGGTAAAAGTCAATAGATCTTGGTGAGAGTTTGGACATTGGGGTTGAGGGAGAGGGGATTGTTAATAATAATTATTAGGTTCCTGACTAGATAGAAGGACTCTGTGCTAAGATTCCTTTGTCCTCTCCTGACAATGATAAATCCCTATATTCCCACCAACTTCTTCCGGGAAGTCCTCATTTATTATAATGCCCGTTTCTTCATGTGTTTGACTAATTTCCCTGTTTTACATAATGGACTCATCTCCTCTTCTTGCTTACAAAATCATTACCTTTTCACAGACTGCCAACCATGAGTTTTCTCCTCCAGATTCACACAATACTTTACTTCTTAACTCCATTCATTTGGATGAGGTCTGTGTGGAATTAGTAATGGACATTGGTAGCAAACTACCAATTAGATGTTTGAGGTGATTAAAATTCCTTCAAGTTTGTGACACTGAAATTACCCAGTTATATAGTTCCATTTATTTCTATCTTGCTACTTTTTTTAAAGTGTTACCTTTTTCCATACTAACTGGTTTTTTTCAAAGCAACTTTTATTCTTTGCCCTTTCAAGATTACTAATATGCAGTGTTTAGCTATTTCAAAGAGTCACTGGGTAGAGCAAATGGTTAATTCACACTCAGCTGATAAGCAAAAGGTTAGAAGTATGAGCCCGCCCAAGGCACCTTGAAAATGATCTACTTCTGAAAAATGAGCTATGGAAAACCTTACGGAGCACAGTTCTACTCTGACGCATGTGGGGTTGCCATGAGTTGGAAATCCCTCGATGGCAACTTTTTTTTTTTTTTAAATAACTTAAATTTAGGTATTTTGAAATGCAAAACCTCCAGAGATAATGTAGTTAGTCCTAAAACTGTTAGTTCTCAAACTTATTTTGTATTTGTAAAGAAATGTTGAAATGGTTCTATCAAACATTTTCCTGTTTTAAATATGGATAGGCTCCCCAGAGCTCATGTTGATAAAGGAGAAAATAAAAGACCTTCAATTATTTTTTGTGGATTCTGCTTATTTACAGGAAAATCATTTATCCATATGAATCCAACAGCGTAAAAACCTCATAAGTGACAATGTAATATTAAATACCAAGAAATTGAACTACTACTGACATTTGTGGCATTTTCACTGCCAGTTAATGTGTTTAAAAATGCATCCAATAATTAAGAGTTTGGCATAATTAATTTCCATTAATGACTGTAATTGGATCCATAAATCATTTATTCTTTAAAATTAAGCATGAAGTGCAAATTCTCTGGTGGAAAAGAAGCACAGTGTATTTCATAACTCAGATGAGGAACTTTGCATGGATTTGTCCTTGAATCCTTTCCTAGGGAGCAAAATGGCATAGTGGAAACGCCGAGAATCTGAAATTGAAAGTCCAGGGTCTGAGTCTGGCTTAGCCACCTGCTGATAGTATGATGTATGATTCTCAGTTTCTTCATCAGTAGGATGAGGACAATACCTACGTTATAGGATTGTTGTGAGATATAAATAAGTTAATGTTTGTAAAGGTTCTTTATAAACTGAATAGTACAATGAGTATGTAAATTATCATTGTTATTAAATTTTAAACAGAAACACTCTCCGCAATTCTGGTTTGGTTGCAATCGAAATAAATTGCTTCCTATATTACCTAAGGTGTTTATTTAAATGGGGAAATGCCTTACAATGGCCAGAAAAAAACCTTTGGAATGGTGTTCTTAACAGAGAAATCAGTTTTTTACTTTAGTAAAAATATAGGGAATCTTCACTTTGCATGGCAGTGCAGGGTTGTAAACGTGACCTTGCAAGCTGAAACCATGCAAAATGATCTAAATAATAAATGGAAAAATTATGATTATTCCATAACCTTTAAGATTTTTGTCAAAAATATTAAAAATTCTCTCACTCTTGGTCAATAATGTATAGGGAAATTAAAAAAAAAAGTAAAACCAATATTTATATAAACCCATTGCCGTTGAGTAAATTCTGACTCATAGCAGCCCTATACGACAGAGTAGAACTGCCCCATAGGGTTTCCAAGGAGCACCTGGGGGATTGGAACTACTGACTTTTGGTTTGCAGCATTAACTCTTAACCACTAAACCACCAGGGTTTCCAATATTATATAGTACACTGTAATTTAAGTATCAAAAACATTGAAAATTAAAGTGTTTTATTTATTCATATAAAAGGTATCAAGGGTAGTTTGAACAGTGCTTGCCTTTTTGTCCTCACAGTGTAACTTACAGCACAGAGCAAGCATCTTTTCTATGCCTTGGCAAATCATCATGCTCCTTCCTAAATTTGAGTCACTTCCTAAAATTTTACTTTTGTGCTTTGAATGTTCTGAGGTATCATCATGAGTTCCCTTAATGTGACTTTTTTACTGGTGTCACTTTTTTGGGGACATCTTCATACTTTTTAATTATAACTGCTCTTTTAGATCGATAAGTTCTAATAACATAAAATTTCCCTTCCAAATTACTCCTTTTTATTTCTTTGCTGCAATTTGATCATTTTAAACTAATTTCCTCTTTGGATTATCCATTTCTATAAAATGTTACATTGGCTTATCACTGAGAGGCAAGGAGCCAACACAACTACATGTTTTACTTCTGTGAATGAGCTGAATAACCAGTGCACAATGACCAATCCACAGCAGACTTGGAAAGAAGTGTCATGTTAGTCACTGATCATGTTGGACATCTGTTATTTATATTTGGGGCTGAAGAGCTAGCAACACAGTTTGTACTTTATACAATTACTCAATATACTGTGGTAACTGAAATTTAAACTGTGCTGTTGGGGAATGGTGTTATTTAACTAAATTGAGGTAACTGAAATTTATGCATTTTGGAACCATTCGAAGTTAGGACTGTCTATATATTTAATAAGTGGCTAAGGAAAGAGCAAAAGAATCAAACAGAAAAAGACTTGGTAAATGCTTTATGTTGGATAAAAAGGGAGGACTTATGAATCCTCTTCTTGTTATTCTTCAACTTCATATTTGGATTGCTTCTTAAGTTAGTATGGGGACACACTTTAGTGAAATGCAGCATATGAGCATTGTTTAGAAGTAAGTAAAATTAACAGCAGTTAGTACTTCTTTGCCAAATTTACATTTTATCATTTTTGAATAGGCAATAAATTCAAGTGGTTAAAATTTCAGGAGATGTGACAGGCTTTATGATGAAAAAAAAGTCTTGCTAGTGCTTCTTTTCCCAGCTACCAGGTTCGTTTCATTGGGTGCAGCTGAAGTTATCCTTTCAGAGACAGTCTATGCGCATATAAGCAAACGCAGTCATAAACTCACTCACATAATTTTCTTGCCTGTAAAAACACAAATTCTAAACATGAAATATTTATAGAGCATTTGCTATGCCATATACCAATGTGTTGAATACTGTATACAGTATCTCACTTAATTCCCACAGTAAATTTTGAGGCAGGCTCTGTTATTACAGAAGAGGAAAATAAATCTCTGGGAGTTTAAATTCTGTTCCCAGAATCACCATTTGGTAGGTGGCGGAGCAGGTACTCTCATTTAGATATTCTGACTCTCAAGGGCAGGCTGTTAATGAGCAGACTACACTGCCTAGGATCGTATAGGATTATGCAATAGCATTGTATTAGCCGAATAGTCCTTTTGTGGTATTGGAAATTATTTTTGCAATTTTCAGCCTATGAAAATATGGTGATTAGGCTTTGAGAGAGACTAGGGTATCTCAAAAAGCATCAGATACCTCTCTCAGGAGATTGTTTGGCCACCATCTGTACTGGGAAATTGGCCCGTTTGCTTGGAAGAGGCCCAACCCTGAGTGCATGTCTCTGGGATTGCCAGGCAGTCCCTTTTCTTCTTGTGCGGCATTGGAAGTTTGATACTTAACATGCACACACACTCAACATGCTTCTTGTTTTTTTCATTTATCAACAAATAATGTTTAATAATAGTGTCTTCATCTTGCACTTTGGAAATATGAAGTTTATGAAAGTGAACAAGACACCCCAAAACCTGTGCACCTTTCTGATTTTATAAACTGAGTACTGCTTGACAGTTTCTACTCAACAGTCTGTTGTAAGCAAAGACACTATACTTGCAGTTCTTTAGCAATCGTGTATGTTTTCTAGTTGTCCATTTCCTGAATGTGTCTCCTGGTGAGCTCTTTACTTAGAGGGAGTGGAGGAAAGTCTCCTGTGAGGGAGCCTGTTTACTCCTTTTTCTCCACCATGGACTTTTCTTTCACCTTTCTTTGTTATGGTAGAGGTGCTTTTTGCTCTGTAGCTTTTTATCTGAGAATGGAAAGGTTGAAAGGGAAGTTCAAATTTTTGAAAAAGTGTATTGAACTTTCTTGGCTTCAGGAACTTGGGGGCAAAGTTTACACACATACATGCGCATACACACACATACACACGCACACAGAAAATCTCTGTTCAGGAGGTCTTGGCATGCAGATTAAGTGCTCCTCCAAGGAACTTCTTCCTTTTTAAATGAACCATGCAAACCGTGATTAACAACTGAAAGTGAAGAAAGATGCTTTTCAAGAGCTGCCAGAGTTGGGGGAAATATGCTATATTTATCTGAAAGTCTGAAGGTCTTGGATCTTGGCATTCCTGGGAATTCGTGTTCAAGGATATTGTAATCTATCATGATATTTGCTGTTTTGAGTCATTTATTTCTGCAAACTAGGTTTTTGTTTAGAAATCTAGCCTCCACTTGGCTCAATTCCAGGTACATATTTTTTCATTTGTGAAAGCTCAAGTTGTTTGAAATATTAGACACAGGGTAAGGACTTATTGCTCATCTGTAAAATAACTTATATTTGCTTATTTTTGTAATAATATCTGATAAAATATTTCTATATAGAGGTAGTAATTTTTCAATAGATGATTTCACTTGTCACTTTATTTAGAAGTTCGAGCTCAGTTAATGCCCTCTTCTTGTCTTAGAATGTATGTCACTTCTCCCCTCTTTTGTACATGCTGATTTGCAAGGGTTTATCCTTTTGGGTCACACCTGGGCTCTTTTTCTCATGTGTCTCAATCTTCCCTGGAGCTTCTCCTTTTTGGAGGCTTCTTTCCTTAGCCTACAAACACATACAGCTATCCTTTAATGTCTTGCTCCTTTGATTACTTAAACTTTCTCAAAAGAGAACACTGTATTTTCCTCTTCAAGTTTACCTTAATCCTATGTACTCTGCCTTCAATCTCCACCACTCTGAAAGCTATTGTTCTGAAGGTCACCGATGGCTTCCTGATTGCCAATTCCAATGGACTTATTAAGCTCTGTAACATTTGATGGAAACCCTCCTCTCAAGGTTTGCAAGTCCAGTTTTTTTCTTTTTTTGTCTTGCTATTTTTATGTTCTTTTTCTGTATTCTTTCAAGGCTTCTTTATCTAATCTTCTGTAAATATAGAGCTTCTCTAATTTTCCAAGTTTGTATATTTGGACCCTGTCTTAGTCATCTAGAGCTGCTTTAACAGAAATACCACAAGTGGATGGCTTTAACAAAGAGAAATTTATTTCCTCACAGTCCAGTAGGCTAAAAGTCCAAATTCAGGGCATCAGCTCCAGGGGAAGACATTCTCTCGCTGTCGGCCTTCTCATTAATGTTCCTCCAGACTAGGAGCTTCTTCACACAGGGAGCCCGAGTCCAAAGGACGCACTCTGCTCCCGATGCTTCTTTCTTGGTGGTATAAGGTCCCCAACTCTCTGCTTGCTTCCCTTTCCTTTTATCTCTTGAGAGATAAATGGTGGTGCAGGCCACACCCCAAGGAAACTCCCTTTACATTGGATCAGGGAGGTGACCTGAGTAAGGGTCCTGTTAGAAACCCACCCTAATCCTCTGAACATAAAATTACAATCACAAAATGGAGGACAACCACACAATATTGGGAATTATGGCCTAACCAAGTTGACGGATATTTTTGGGGGGGACAAAATTCAATCCATGACAGACCACTCTCCTCTTTCTCCACCTCTTTCCTTTGCCAGTTCCAGCATCTTCTACAGTTTTGCTTATCATCTCTATATGGAAGACTTCCAGATTCACTCCTCTGATCCTAACTTTCTGAAAGAGACAGACCAGTACTTCCATCAGCTTTCTGGATATTTTCATTTATTCATACACTCCCACATTCATTCGCTTATATCCTTTTACAACTTACTAAGGGACAGGTACTCCTTCTCTAGGACTTGGAGACAGTAGTGACAAAACAAATTCCCTGTCCCACAGAGCTTATATTCTAGTGAAAGAAGAAGAAAGCATCAACAAATAAAAAATGTATCGGGTGCTATAAGGAGAAATAAATCAAGTAACAGCATAAAGAGAGATGGAAAATTTGGAATTGGATGATAACTGAAGTCTCTTTACAAAATGACACTGATCAGAAATCTTGAAGGTGCTTGAAGAAGGCAAAGTGTTCCTACAGAGGCAAAGGCCCTGAGGTACAAAGGAGACAAATTTGACTGAAATATAGGGAGTCCTGCTGGCACAATGGTTAAGAGCCCAGCTGCAAACCAAAAGGACGGCAGTTCGAATCTACCTACTCTGTTGTGTAGGGTCACTATGAGTTGGAATCCACTTCACAGCAACAAGTAAGAGTGAGCAAAAGGTAGTTAGTCTCTCTCTTTCTCTCTCTCTCTCTATAAAACATGTATATGTATGTATATATATGAGGAGCGCTGGTGGCGCAGTAGTTACAGCACTCAGCTGCTAACCGAAAAGTTGGTGGTTTGAACCCATCAGGCACTCTGCAGAATAAAGATGTGGAAGTGTGCTTCCATAAAGATTTACAGCCTTGGAAACCTTATAGGACAGTTCTACCCTGTCCTGTAGGGTCGCTATGAGTCGGAATTGACTCTATGGCAGTGAGTTTATGTATATATGTGTGTGTGTGTGTGTGTGTGTGTAAAACATATATATTGACATCAAAAAGATATCAGGGGCTTAGGTTACTTAGGGCCAAGGTTTTTTACTCCAAATGAGAATGAATACCATCTAAAGATTCTGAGAGAAGTGACATGATCTGACTTTACACTCAAAAAGAAATACTTTGGCTGCTTTGTGGAGAAATGATTACACATGATCAAAGGTGGGAGCAGTAAGACCAGTTAAGAGTGAAATGTGGGATATAATAATGCAAGAAAAGAAGGTGGGTATTTGTACCAGAGTGACAATAATGAAGGTTGTAAGAAGTGGTAGATTCAGGGTCTATTTTGAAGGGAAACCTGATAGGATTTGCTGAAGAATTGGAGTAGGATATGAGAGAAATAGTAATCAAGAACAAATGGGCCTTAGAAACTGATAGAATGGATTATTTCACACAGACGCAGACACACACACACACACCTTGTTATAAAGTGAAACAGATTTTGGGAGTGGTGAAATGAAGACTACGGTTTTGAACATGTTAAATACTAGATATATATTAGACTTCTGATATATATTAGACGTATATCTAATATATATTAGACATATATTAGCAAGTATTTAGATATATTCTTTAAGTCTAGAATTCAAAGCAGGAGTCAACTAATCTACATAAACAGGTGATTTTTTCAACAAAGACATGTCATTTAAATAAAAGTCATTGGACTGGATAAAATTTTTAAGGAGCAAGTAAGAATACAGAAGAGAATAGGTCCAGATGTGAAGATGTAATGTTTAAAGGTCAGGAAGACCTGGGAGAATCAGAAAAGGAGACAGAGATGTAGAGGCCAGTGAGGGAGGAGGAGCACCAGGAGAAAGAGGTGCACTGAGATGAAGAGAAGCAAGTATTTCAGAGTATTTCACTGACAAATTCAGCCAGTGAGCTGAGTAAGAGCAAGGTTGAGAAAAGACTTTTGGATTTAACAACATGTTTGCTTACTTTGGAGCCCTGGTGGCACAGTGGCTAAGAGCGTGGCTGCTATCCAAAATGTTGGCAGTTTGAATCCACCAGCTGCTTCTTAGAAACCCTATGGGGGCAGTTCTAGTCTGTCCTATAGGGTTGCCATGAGTCAGAATCGACTCAATGGCAACGGGTTTGTTTATTCATTTTTTTTGTCTTTTGCTTATTTTGGACATATATCATCAGGAAAAACCAAGCTCTATAAAAGACATCATGGTTAGTAAAGTAGAAGGTCAGTGGAAAAGAGGGAAACCCCCAATGAGATGGATTGACACAACAGCAACAACAATGAACTTACACCAACTATCATGAAAGTGGCACAGGACCAGGCAACATTTCGTTTTGTTATACCTAAGGTCACCACGAGTCAGAACTGACTCAATGGTAGCTAACAATAACAAAAGTACTGGTGACCTCGACGGAGAAAAACTGGTTGGTGTGGTGGTGAACAAAGGCTGACTTGGCAGGGATTAAGGGTGAACAGAAGAAGTGGAGGCAGAAAGTAGTTGAAATTTTTCTAGAAGTGTTGTTGTAAAAGACAGCTGGTGTTTGATGGAAGGAATGTGGGTTTAATAGGTGTAATGTCCTTGTGTTCTGGAGTATGTGGGAGGATTGGGATTCAGCACATGGTAGGAGATTGGCCTCAGGAGGCAGCATGGATGCTTCAACCATTGTAGTAGAATAGAGAGCCCAATATGTGAAAACAGATGTAATCTGATTAATTCAGTGACTAGAAAGTGTGCAGTTCACATGTGATTATTTCCAATTTCTCAGTGAAATAAGATTTTCAACTGATAGTGGGGGGTGCTGCAGGGATTTGGATTTGAGGATAGATGAGAATGTATACAGCTAACCAAAAGGTCAGCTGTTCGAAACTACCAGCAGCTCCTCAGGAGAAAGATGTGGTCGTTTGCTTCTGCAGAGATTTACAGCCCCCGAAACTCTATGGGGTTGCTGCGAGTTGGAATTGACTCCATGGCAGTGGGTTGAAAATGTGTAAAATAGTTGTGTTGTTGTTGTTAGTCAATGTTGAATCAATTCCAACTCACGGCAATCCCATGTGTGCTGAGTAGAACTGCTTAGTAGGGTTTTTCAAGACTGTGAACTTTCAGGAGTAGATCACCAGGCCTGACTTCTAAGGTGCCTCTGGGTGTGTTTGAACCGCCAACCTTTCAGCTAGTATTCGAGAACTTAACTGTTTGTGTCACAAAGGGACTCTAGGATAGGGCTATTAAACTTCTTTTTGACAGCAACACAGAATAAGAAATATCTCTACCCAGGATGTAAATACATCCATACACACATACACACACAATGGAAACAACAGTTTCAAGAGACAATACCGTATTTCACATGTCATGCTCTGATATTTTCACTTCTGTTAACAAAAGGCAGATAGTGACTCAGTAAATAATTTCATGACACTCTAATGGGCTACAAATTGCAGTTTGAAAAACACTTATGTAGAAGAATTGAAAAGGAAATTTTCTGATGTAGTTGGACCCCTGGGTATCAAAATTGGCCCACTTAAGGACAGAATTTAAAGTGAGATTGATCAGCATAATGAAAAACAAAATCATTATGTGCTCTCCACCCCCAATTATTGCTCCTGCTAAGATCCTTATTTATTCTCAAATCCCCTATTCTCCGGGTCACTCAGATTTGATGCCCATCAACTTTACTCCCCTGCCCCATTTCTGTAACTCCCTCCATCCAGTCAGTTACAAAATTAAAAAAAAAAAAAAAATTCTGCCTCTAAACTCTCAATACCATCTCTGTTTTTATTTTCAGATTCATCACTTAGTTTGTTTCAAAACCACACTTCCTATGGGTTGCTCCTAGTCACTACCTGAATGCTGGAAAGGTACTTGGGCAGCCCCATTTCTGGGAGACTTCCTCTGACAAGCAACTTTGGCTGAAGGTCTCAACAGAAGCTTTACAGAACTTTCCTTAGAACTATCCACAACTTTCCTTCCTTCCTTCCCTAGGGGCCAGACTTGTATGGGGTCTCACTGCTCTCCTTGCTTCTCCTAGATTTTTCCCCACTTGCTTTTGGAGGCTTTTCTGTTCTTCCTTACAAAGTCCTTGCACATCTAATCCCACCTTGGTCTTTGCTTCTCTGGGGACCTAAACCAACAGTTGTTTGATTTCAGATTTTTATTCTCTACAACCGGATTAAGATTCTTACTCTTCAACTCTTCTCACAGCATTCCTCTATTGAGAGCCCCTGAAAGGCACTGCTGTTGCCCACTGAATTAAACACAAGCCCCTCCTACTCACCGCTACTTGATACCCCCAAGCTAGCTTTCCAAACACCATCCAGTGCTCTAGTCTAGCCCAATGTCTGCTCACCAAATATTCTCCCACTCATCTCTCCCCTACCTCCTCTAAGGAAAACATCTGCCCAACTGGATGCATCGTCTTTCTGGAGCCTTTCTTGACTTTTCCACCCCAGTGTTCTTTCTCCAGAACTGCCCCAGAGAGTTTCCAAGGAGCACCTGGTGGATTTCAACTGTCGACCTTTTGGTTAGCAGCTGTAGCACTTAACCACTATGGCACCAGGGTTTCCTTACAGGTCATAGAAAGATGTTTTCTGCAGTGTATTCACTCTTCTTGGTATGCTAAAAGGGAGGCTGAAGTGTATAGAATCAGGTATCCAGACCTTAGTTATTCTAATATCATCATTAAAAAAAAAACAAAAACAGAGATTGAATATGTTTGAGAAACACCAAGCTACACAAAAATGGGATAATCCCAAGGTTTTTTTTTGTTTGTTTGTCATTTGTTTTTAATTGCAAAACTTCCCACAGCCCTTAAAATGCCAATACACATTGTGACTTTTCAAGGCCAGAGTTTATACCTTAGGTAGCTTGTCCCAAATTTATTACAAAATCGTTTTAAAAACAGATCATCTCTGGATATTAATGTTTCTTGCAATACACTTTGGGAAAGGTAAAAGTTGTTAATGAATTTTGTATGTATAATTTTTGTAGTGCTATATATATTCTTCATCTTGTTATAGTTATTTGTATATTTATCTTACACATTTTCTCATTTCAGCCTTGAGCGTAAGGTTTTGAAGATTATAGGCAAATGCAGTTTCATGGTCTGAAATAATTGTTATCTACCGAAAGTTAGTTTGCATCTGCTTTTCAGTATTTTACTCATTTATTTTTTTGCAGCTCTTTTTATTCCGTATTATCCTGAGCTACCTTTTAGGCTGAGTAAACAAGTATCTTGATACTGGCCAAAAAGACGCTGTGAACATGGTGCTAAACACATTTTCTGTATAAATCACTTTATTGAGGACCGGTTTAACGAGAGAAGAATATAAGGTGGAGGTTTCAGTTCAGTGTATTTAAAGGACAAGTAAGCAAGAGCAGCTAACTCTGGGTCCTGGAACCCACTGGGCGGTGAGGAAGGCAGCTGTGGCTTAGTTCTGCTTGTTTTCGTTTCCAAGAGTGTGTTTGTCAAAAAGGTACTCCGCCAGACCAGAATCTGGAGCTCCCATCTTAACCAAATTGTGTACGTGGTCGCCTAGTTCTTTAATTGACTTCACTTGCTCATTCAGATAATTAGTTTCCAGAAAGTCACACAAGTGGGGGTCACCTTTGTCTGAGGCCAGAGCGTGCAATTCCAACAACGACTGGTTTACGTTTTTTTCCAAGAGCAGAGCATGCTCCATGGCTTTCAGCCCGCTTTCCCAGTCATCCAGGTCGGGTTTCTTGATGTCCTGCAGGCAGATCCGGCCTCCCCGCTGGTTCTGCAGCCGCATTAGCTTCTCCGCATGTTCTGTTTCCTCCCGGGACAGGTGAAGAAAATACCTGGCGAAGTTGTTCAGGGCCACGTCATCCCGGGAGAAGTAATAGGCCATGGACAAGTACACGTAGGACGCATAGAGCTCGAGGTTGATCTGGCGGTTGATGGCGGCCTCCGAGTCTGGATGGTAGTTCTGGCGCACCCGGGACGGAGTGGCGAGCCCTGGGGGATCCCAGGGGAAGGCGCAGGCGGCCAGCAGGCGGTGGGGGGCATCTGGCCAGTGACCCGAAGGGCGCCCGGGGGCCCAGCGCAGAGGGCGAGCGAAGCTGTGGCGCGCTCGACGTAGCGACACGAGCGAGGCGTTGATGTTCTTCGAAAGGAACAAGAAACAGGACAGCATGGCTTCTCCGCTTTGGGGAAACTGACCCCAGACCGGCCGTCATGCGATCAGACAGGCACCAAGGAGCGTCGGGCCGGAATCGCAGCGCTGCCCTAGGCAACGGCATCTGCGTCACACGCCCCTTTTCTTCCACGTGAGGCAAGAGGTTCCAGCTTGGGGGGCGGGTGGGGAAAGCGCTCCTGATGCGGTTAGGACAGGCATGGGACCTGGTCTCAGAAAAGCCAATACAGACAGGTGAAAGTTACACACATCTTCACTGATCTAAACGTTCGTTGCCCACTTTGACGCAAGATGTCTGGTCTTAGGCGTCTGTAGTGTCTTATTTCACCTCAGTTAAAAGTGCTGTCAGGATACTAGTCACCGTAACTTGCCAAAGAAAGGACCTATCTGTACTTGCCCTCCTATTCTGAGCTTTTTCTGTCCAAAGACCAACAGGTTAGGGAAGGCCAATAAGTAAAATGGGGTAAAAAAAAAAAAAAAAAAAAGACACCATCTATTCTGTGAGAGTAAAGGTCCGCATCCAAAGTGGAGGTTTATAGATTGATTTCCTGATTATTTTAATAAATTTAAGGTTGGAAATAATTGCCAGTATAGTGGACAAACTCTTTAGAACCTGCAACAAGACAGCGCTTTCTTTTAAAACACATCTTTTATTTTTAAATATAATATTTATCTTTGTTGTAAAGAAATCAGATACTGTAGAAAAGTAGGAAGACTATGTACACTATCTTTGAACTTATGTTACTTTCTGCTAATTCAAAAATACATATTTTTAAAAAATGTATTTTTAAAATTTAAAATAACATATGTAGTCTTAATATACATAATTGCTGTAGGGTATTGAGAAAATTGCAGTTCAGCTCACAGGAAAAAAATTAAAACATCCCTAATTTTTCATCTATTAAAATGCTGATGGCAGTTCTCACAGTTAAAAAAATGGAGATGCACAAAACTAGATATATACATTTTTAACAGCTTTGTAGAGGTATAATTGACATGCAATAAACTGCAGATACTTAAAATGTGCAATTTGATGCATTTTGATTTATGCATACACCTGTGAAACCATCATCAAAATCATCATAATGCACGTACACATTGTCCCCTCATGTTTCCTCATACCGCTTTGAAACCTCTTTCTTCTGCCTCTCCCTGACACATCCCATCCCAGGCAACCACTGAGCTGCTTTTCCTCACTTAGATTAGTTTGTATTTTCTGGACTTTCATATAAATAAAATCATACAGTATGCATTACTCCATTTGCCTGGCTTCTTTCGTTCAGCATAGTTATTTTGGGATCTGTCCGTGTTGCAGCTTGTATCAACAATCAATAGCTCATTCCTTTTTATTGCTGAGTGGTATCCCGTTATATGGATGGACCACAATTTATCCTTTCACCTGTTGATGGGCATTTTGATTATTTCTAGTTTTGGGCTATTAAAATAAAGCTGTGTAAACATTCCTGAAAAAAATGTTTGTGTGGACATATGAACTAATTTCCCCTGGGTAAATACCTTATAGTGGAATGACTGGATGTATGTACTAGCTATATGTTTAACTTAAAAAATCCAAACTGTTTTTCAAAGTGCTCATGCCATACCATTTTACATTCTCATTAGCAATGTTAAGAGTTCAAGTTACCTCAGATTCTCACCAACACATGGTATTATCAGTCCTTTAAATTTTGTTGTTGTTAGAGGGCCCTGGTGAAACAGTGGTTAAGTGCTTCGCTGCTATCCTAAAGGTCTGTGGATTGAACTCACTAGTCCCTCTGAGGAAGGAGGATGTGTCAATCTGTTTGCCTAAAGATTACAGCCTTGGAAGCATTACGTGCAGTTCTTCCCTGTTATATAGGGTCCTTATGAGTCAGAATCAACTTGATGGCAGTGGGTTTGGTTTTCTGGGTTTTGTTGCTGTTAGGTGCCTTTGAGTTGGTTCCTACTCATAGCGACGCCATGTACAACAGAAGGAAACGCTTCCTGGTCCTGCGCCATCCTTATAGTCATTGCTGTTTGAGCCTGTTGTTGAAGCCACTGTGTCAATTCATTTTGTTGCGGGTCTTGCTCTTTTTTGCTGACCTACTTTGCCAAGCATAATATCCTTCTCCAGAATAAAATATCCTCCTGATAACATGTCCAAAGTAAATGGGATGAAACCTCACCATCCTTGCTTCTAAGGAGCACTCTGGCTGTCCTTGCTCCACATCAGATTTGTTCCATTTCTGGTGGTCTATGATATTCAATATTTTTCGCCAACACCATAATTCAAAGGCATCAGTTCTTCTTTGATCTTCCTTAGTCATAGTCCAGCTTTTGTATGCATATGAGGCAATTGAAAAGACCATGGCTTGTGTCAGGCACACCTTAGTCCTCAAAGTGACATCTTTGCTTTTTAACACTTTACTCTTTAATAGTTGCTATTTAACCTACACATATTTTCCACCCCTGGAGGTATACTGCCAGGCATTTGAGCTATTTTGGTATGTTCTAGCCAAGTGGCAGATACTTGTACAACAGCCTAAAAAACAAGGAAGTTGGTCAGCACCATCTTTGAGTGTTGAGAGCTATTCTTAGGAGGGGATACTTCCCAGAGGAGTTGATTGTGTGAAATTTTGTGTCTTTCGGTTTCTGTACAGTTAAATAAGGCTTGCAAGTATTTTTACTATTTCCCTTGTGTTATTGAGAAGGTACCGTACCTGGCATTTGGAAGTATTCAAGTAAATGAGTTATTTTCGGGGTGAAAACATTTTGTGTACGGTTGTCTCGATGTACTTCATAGAACATAGTACTGATATACCCCGCTTGCAGTTGGCACCCATTTTTTTCAAATAATTAAAAAAAACAACAAATAATGATTCAGCATCCATTCCATTAGTGAAAAAACATGGCATTGGCAAAAAAATCCAAAATAATAGTAATAACAATTCACCTATGAAAGATTAAAGAGATCTTTTGCAACAGATTTACCCAGTGAAATACGTCATTTGGTTTCTTGACTGCTGCTTCCAAGGGAGCCGTGGTGACTCTGTGGTGAAAGTGCTTGGCTGCTAATCAAAAGGCCAGTGGTTCAAACCCCCCAGCTGCTCCACGGGAGAAAGATGTTGCAGTCTGCTTCCACGAAGATTTACAGCCTTGGAAACCCTATGAAGCAGCTCTACTCTGTCCCATAGGGTCACTATGATTCGGGATCTGCTCGAAGGCAGTGGGTTCGGAATGAGCGTCCATGGATTGTGGATCCAGTTAAAGTGGAATCCTTGACAACTTCAATATATTCTCCACTTATCATGGTGTTGCTTATTGGTCCAATTATGGGGATTTTTTTTTCTTTTAAATGTTGTGTAATCCATACTAAAGGCTGTAGTCATTGATTTTCATCACTAAGGCATCGAGTCCTCTTCACTTTCATCATGCATAAGTTGTTCTTGTTATGTGCCCCCGAGTTCATTCTGACTCATAGAGATCCCATGTACAACAGAACAAAACACTGCCCAGTTCTGCTGGGTAGAGTTGACGTTTTCACAATGTTGAGTCTTCATATCTATAAGCACGGTATGATTTTTCCATTCATGTAGGTCTCTCTTGGTTTATTGCATTAGGGTTTTTTAATTTCCTTTGTATAGGTCTTTTACGTCCCTGGTTAGATTTATTCCTAAATATTTCATCTTTTTGAGGGATATTGTAAATGATATTATTTTCTTGATTTTCTTTTTGAAATTCTCTTTGTTGATGTATAGGAATCCAACTGATTTTTTTATGCTTGCCTTGTTAACCTGCTACTCTGCTGAATCTATTAGTTCCAGTAGTTTTCTTATGGAATCTTTGGGGTTCTCTATGTGTAAGATCATATCATCTGCAAATAGGGTTAGTTTTACTTCTTCCTTTCCAGTTTGGATGCCCTTTATTTCTTTTTCTTGCCTTATTGTTCTAGCTAGGACTTCCAGCACAGTGTTAAATAGGAGTGATGATAAATGGCATCCTTATCTTGTTCCTGTTCTCAGGTGGATGCTTTCATTCTCTCTCTGTTGAGAGTGATGTTGGGGCTTGGTTTTGTATACATGTTCCTTATTATGTTAAGGAATTTCCCTTCTATGACTATTGTGTTGACAGTTTTTATCAGGAATGAGTGTTAGACTTTATCAAATGCCTTTTGTGCATCTAGTGACATAATCATGTGATTTTTTTGTTATCCTATTTGTGTGATGGATTATGTTGATTAGATTTCTAATGTGGAGGCATTCTTGCATACCTGGTATGAATTCCATTTGATCAGGGTGTGTTATTTTTTTTGATATGATGCTGAATTCTATTGGCTAGAATTTTGTTGAGTATTTTTGCATCTATGTTCATCAGAGATGTTGGTCTGTAATTTTCTTTTATTGTGGTGTCTTTGCTGGCTTTGGTATCAGGGTTACGCTGGCTTCATAGAGTGAATTTGGGAGAATTCCTTCCTTTTCTATGCTCTGAAATATTTTGAGTAGCAGTGGTGCGAGCTCTTTTCTGAATGTTTTTTAGAATTCTCCAATAAAGCTGTTTGGGCCAGGGTTTTTTTTTTTTTTTTTTTTAAGAGTTTTCTTATTACCTCTTCAATCTCTTCTCTTAGTATAGGTCTCTTTAGATTTTCTATCTCAGTTTGTGTTAGTTTAGGTAGGTAGTGTGTTTTTAGAAATTTGTCCATTTCCTCTAGTTTCTCAAATTTATTGGAGTACAGTTTTTCACAGTAGTGTGTTATAAGCCTTTTAATTTCACTTAGAACTGTTGTAATGTCCGATATCTCGTTTTTATATGGGTTATTTGCTTCTGCTTTCTGCTCCTGTTTTTCTTTTGTCAGTTCATCCAGTGGTTTGTTGATCTTTTCAAAGAGCCATCTTTTGGTATTGCTGATTCTTTCTAGTTTATTTTTCTGTTTCCTATTTCTTTAATTTCTACTCTTTATTATTTCCTTTCTTCTGGTGGCTGTGGGCTTTTTTTTTTACTGTTCTAATTGTGTTTCTTTGAGTTGTAGGGCTGATGTTTTGATTTTAGTCTGTTCATTTTTTTTGTTTGTTTTTTATTGTGCTGTAAGTGAAAGTTTACAAATCAAGTCAGTGTCTCATATAAAAAATTACATACACCTTGCTATATAGTCCTAGTTGCTCTCTCCCTAATGAGACAGCGTACTTCTTCCCTCCAGTCTCTCTTTTCGTGTCTATTTGGCCAGCTTCTGACCCCCTCTGCCTTTGCATCTCTCCTCCAGACAGGAGCTGCCCACATAGTCTTATATGTCTACTCGATCCAAGAAGCTCACTCTTCACCAGTATCATTTTCTATCCCATAGTCCAGTCCAATCCCTGTCTGAAGAGTTGTCTTTGGGAATATTTCCTGTCTTGGGCTAACAGAAGGTCTCAGGACCATGACCTCTGGGGTCCCTCTACTCTCAGTCAGACCATTAAGTCTGGTCTTCTTATGAGAATTTGGGGTCTGCATTCCACTGCTCTCCTGCTTCCTTAGGGGTTCTCTGTTAGTTCCCTGTCAGGACAGTCACTGGTTGTAGCTGGGCACCATCTAGTTCTTCTGGGCTCAGGCCGATGTAGTCTCTAGTTTATATGGCCCTTTCTTTCTCTTGGGCTGATAATTACCTTGTGTCTTTGGTGTTCTTCATTCTGCTTTGTTTCAGGTAGGTTGAGACCAGTTGATGCATGTTAGATGGCTGCTTGCTAGTGTTTAAGATCCCAGATACCACTCTCCAAAGTAGGATGCAGAATGTTTTCTAATAGATTTTATTATGCCAATTGACTTAGAAAACTTAGATGTCCCCTGAAATCATGGTCCCCAAACCCCCACCCCTGCTACACTGGCCTTTGAAGCATTCAGTTTATTCAGGAAACTTCTTTGCTTTTGGTTTAGCCCAGTTGTGCTGACCTATCCTGTATTGTGTGTTGTCTTTCCCTTCACCTAAAATAGCTCTTCTTTACTATCTAATTAGTGAAAGCCCCTCTCCCTTCCTCACTTCCCAGTCTCCTAACCATAAAAGAATATTTACTTCTCTATTTAAACTATTTTTTGAGTTCTTATAATAGTGGTCTCATACAATATTTATCCTTTTGCAGCTGACTAATTTCACTCAGCCCAATACCTTCCAGATTCCTCCAAGTTATGAAATGTTTTACGAATTCTTCATTGTTCTTTATCAATGCGTAGTATTCCATTGTATGAATATACCATAATTTATTTATCCATTCATCTGTTGATAGGCACCTTGGTTGCTTCCATCTTTTTGCTGTTGTAAACAGTGCTGCAATGAACATGGGTGTGCATATATCTGTTCCAGTAAAGGCTCTTATTTCTATAGGATATATTCCAAGGAGTGGGATTTCTGGATCATATGGTAGTTCTATTTCTAGCTTTTGAAGGAAGCGCCAAATTGATTTCCAAAGTGGTTGTACCGTTTTACATTCCCACCAGCAGTGTATAAGTGTTCCAATCTCTCCACAACCTCTCCAACATTTATTGTTTTGTGTTTTTTGGATTAATGCCAGCCTTGTTGGAGTGAGATGAAATCTCATTGTAGTTTTGATTTGTATTTCTCTAATGGCTAATGATAGTAAGCATTTCCTCATGTATCTGTTAGCTACCTGAATGTCTTCTTTAGTGAAGTGTCTGTTCATATCCTTTGCCCATTTTTTAATTGGGTTGTCTTTTTGTAGTTGAGTTCTTGCAGTATCATGTAGATTTTAGAGATCAGATGCTGATCAGAAATGTTATACCTAAAAACTTTTTCCCAGTCTGTAGGTAATATTTTTACTTTTTTGGTGAAGTCTTTGGATGAGCACAGGTGTTTGATTTTGTAGGAGGTCCCAGTTGTCTAGTTTCTTTTCTGCATTGTTAGTAATGTTTTATATACTGTTTATGCCATGTATTAGTGCTCCTAGCATTGTCCCTATTTTTTCTTCCATGATCTTTATCATTTTAGATTTTTTATTTAGGTCTTTGATCCATTTTGAGTTCATTTTTGTGCATAGTGTGAGGTATGGGTCTTGTTTCATTTTTTTGCAGATGGATATCCAGTTATGCCAGCACCATTTGTTAAAGAGACTAACTTTTCCCCATTTAACTGACTTTGGGCCGTTGTCAAATATCAGCTGCTTATATGTGGATAGATTTCTGTCTGGATTCTCAATCCTGTTCCATTGGTCTATGTATCTCTTATTGTATCAGCAACAGGCTGTTCAGACTACTGTGGCTGTTTAGTAGGTTCTAAAATCAGGTAGAGTGAGGCCTCCCACTTTGTTCTTCTTTTTCAGTAATGCTTTACTTATCTGGGGCCTCTTTCCTTTCCATATGAAGTTGGTGATTTGTTTCTCAATTTCATTAAAAAATGTTGTTGGAATTTGGATCAGAATTGCATTGTATGTATAGATAACTTTTGGTAGAATAGACATTTTTACAATGTTAAATCTTCCTATCCATGATCAAGGTATATTTTTCCACTTATGTGGTTCTGTTTTGGTTTCTTGCAGTAGTGTCTTGTAGTTTTCTTTGTACAGGTCTTTTACATCTCTGGTAAGATTTATTCCTAAGTATTTTATCTTCTTGGGGGCTACTGTAAATGATATCGATTTGGTGATTTCCTCTTCAATGTTCTTTTTGTTAGTGTACAGGAATCCAACTGATTTTTGTATGTTTATCTTCTATCCTGATACTGTGCTGAACTCTTCTATTTCCTTCAGTAGTTTTCTTTAGGGTTTCCTGTGTGTAAGATCATGTCATCTGCAAACAGAGATACTTTTACTTCTTCCTTACCAATCTGGATGCCTTTTATTTCTTTATCTAGCCTAATTGCTCTGGCTAGGACCTCCAGCACAGTGGTGATAAAGGGCATCCTTGTCTGGTTCCCGATCTCAAGGGAAATGCTTTCAGACTCTCTCCATTTAGGGTGATGTTGGCTGTTGGCTTTGTATAGATGCCCTTTATCATGTTGAGGAATTTTCCTTCTATTCCCATTTGCTGAGAGTTTTTATCATGGATGGTGCTGAACTTTGTCAAATGTCTTTTCTGCATCAATTGATAAGATCATGTGATTCTTGTCTTTAGTTTTATGTATATGATGGATTACATTAATTGTTTTTCTAAAATTGACCTATCCATGCATACCTAATATGAATCCTACCTGGTAATGGTGAGTTATTTTTTCAATATGTTGTTGAATTCTATTGGCTAGAATTTTGTTGAGGATTTTTGCATCTAAGTTCATGAGGGATATAGGTCTGTAAATTTCTTTTTTTGTGGTGTCTTTACCTGGTTTTGGTATCAGGGATATGCTGGCTTCATAAAATGAGTTTGGAAGTATTCCGTCCTTTTCTATGCTCTGAAATATCTTTATTAGTAACAGTGTTAACTCTTCTCTGAAAGTTTGGTAGAACTCAGCACTGAAGCCGTCTGGCCTGGGCTTTTTTTGTTAGGAGTTTTTTGATTACCTTCTCAATCTCTTCTTTTGTTATGGATTTATTTATTTGTTCTACCTCTGTTTGTGTTAGTTTAGGTAAGTAGCGTGCTTCTAGACATTCATCCATTTCTTCTGGGTTTTCAAATCTGTTAGAGTACTATTTTTCATAGTAACCCGATATGGTTCTTTTAATTTCAGTTGGGTCTGTTGTAATATCACCCATCTCATTTCTTATTCGGGTTATTTGCTTCCTCTCCTGTTTTTCTTTTGTCAGTTTGGCCAGGGGTTTATCAATGTTGTTAATTTTTTCAAAGAACCACCGTTTGGTCTTGTTAACTCAATTGTTTTTTCTGTTTTCTATTTCATTTAATTCTGCTCTACTTTTTATTATTTGCTTTCTTCTGGTGCCTGAGGGTTTCTCTTGTTGCTCTCTTTCTATTTGTTTGAGTTGTAGGGATAATTCTTTGATTTTGGCCCTTTCTTCTTTTTGTATGTGTGCATTTATTGATATAAATTTTCCTCTGAGCACCACTTTAGCTGTGTCCCAAAGGTTCTGATAGGAAGTGTTTTCATTCTCATTGGATTCTATGAATTTCTTTATTCCATCCCTAATGTCTTCTATAACCCAGTCGTTTTTGAGCAGGGTATTGTTCAGTTTCTAAGTGTTTGATTTCTTTTTCCTCCTTTTTCTGTTATTAATTTCTACTTTCATGGCCTTATGGTCAGAGAAGATGCTTTGTAATATTTTGATGTTTTGGATTCTGCTAAGGCTTGTTTTATGACCTAATATGTTGTCTATTCTGGGGAATGTTCCATATGGGCTAGAAAAGAAAGTATACTTGGCTCCCGTTGGGTGGAGTATTCTGTATATGTCTATGAAGTTAAGTTGGTTGACTGTGGTATTTAGATCTTCCACGTCCTTAATGCGCTTCTTTCTGGATGTTCTGTCCTTCACCGAAAGTGGTGTGTTGAAGTCTCCTACTATAATTGTGGAGCTGTCTACCTCACTTTTCAATGCTGTTAGAGTTTTTTTATGTATCTTGCAGCCCTGTCATTAGGTGCATAAATATTTCATATGGTGATATCCTCCTATGGTATAAAACCAAAAAACCAAACCCAGTACCATTGAGTTGATTCCGACAGATAGAGACCCTACAGGTCAGAGTAGAACTGCCCCATAGAGTTTCCAAGGAGCGCCTGGTGGATTCCAACTGCTGATCCTTTGGTTAGCAGCCGTAGCACTTAACCATTACACCACCAGGGTTTCCTCCTATGGTATATTGTCTGTTTAATCATTATATAGTGTTCTTCCTTATCCTTTTTGGTGGATTTAACTTTAAAATCTATTTTGTCAGAAATTAATATTGCCACTCCTCCTCTTTTTTGATTGTTGTTTGCTTGATATATTTTTTTCCATCCTTTGAGTTTTAGTTTGTGTCTCTGAGCCTAGTGTGTGTCTCTTGCGGGCAGCATATAGATGAATCGTGCCACTCTCTGTCTCTTTATTGGTGCATTTAGTCCATTTACATTCAGTGTTATTATGGATAGGTATGAGTTTAGTGCTGTCATATCAAAGTCTTTTTGTGTGTGTTGTTGACAGTTTCTTTTTCCCACTTAATTTTTTTGTGCTGAGTAGTTTATATATTTTTTCCTCGTATTTGTTTTTGTTGATTTTTCTTCTGCTGAGGCTCTATTTTTTTCTTGTACTTTATTTTGAGGAGTAGGATTGTTAGTCTCCTTTATGGTTACCTTAATATTTACCCCTATTTTTCTAAGTTTAAACTTATCTTTTATTTCTTTATATCACTTTGTGTTCCTCTCCATATGAAAGATCTGTGACTAGGTTTCTTAGTCCCCCTTTATTGTTTTAATGCTGTCTTCTTTGACATAATAACATCGCTGTTTCCCTGTTTTAAACTTTTTTTTTTTTTAATCTTGATTTATTTTTGTGATTTCCCTATTTGGGTTGATGTCTGATTGCTCTGTCCAGTGTTCTCGTCTTGGCTTGATACCTGATAATATTGATTTTGTAATCAGTGAACTCCCTTTAGTATTTCTTGTAGTTTTTTTCTGGTTTTTATAAATTTCCTAAACTGTTTATCTGGAAATGTCCTAATTTCGCCTTCATATTTGAGACAGTTTTGCTGGATATATGATTCTTGGCTGGCAATTTTTTTCCTTCAATGCTTTATGTAAGTTATCTCATTGCCTTCTTGCCTGCATGGTTTCTTCTGAGTAGTCTGAGCTTATTCTTATTGACTGTCCTTTGTAGGTGACTTTTCATTTATCCCCAGCTGCTCTTAAAATTCTCTCTTTATCTTCGATTTTGCCAAGATTGATTGTGATATGTCTTGGTGACTTTCTTTTAAGATCTACCTTATATGGAGTTCAGTGAGCATCTTTGATAGATATCTTCTCATCTTTCATGATAGCAAGGACGTTTTATGCCAATAAATCTTTAACAATTCTATCTGTATTTTCTGTTATCCCTCCCTGTCTGGTACTCCAATCTCTTGTAGGTTATTTCTCTTGAAAGAGTCCCACATGATTCTTAAAGTTTCTTCATTTTTTAAAATTCTTTTATCTGATTTTTCTATATATGTATTGGTGCCAAGTGCTTTATCTCCAATCTCACCAATTCTGCCTTCCACTTGCTCAGTTCTGCTCCTCTGACTTTCTATTGTGTTGTCTAATTCTGTAATTTTATTGTTAATCTTCTGAATTTCTGGTGCTGTCTTTCTATGGATTCTTGCAGCTTATTAAATTCATCGTGTTCTTGACAAACCTTTTTCATTTCTTCAGCTGCTTCATCTGTGTGTTCCTTGGCTTGTTCTGCTTATCACCTGATCTCCTTCCTAATCTTGACCCTGATGCCTTGAAGAGTTCTGTATATTAATCTTTTGTATTCCAAATCTGGTAATTTCAAGACGGAACCTTCATCCAGAAGATCCCCTGATTCTTTGTTTTGAGAGCTTGTTGAAGTGACCATGGTCTGCTTCTTTATGTGATTCGATATTGACTGTTGTCTCCGAGCCATCTATAAGTTATTGTATTAGTTTATTTTAAGTTTGCTTACTGTATCCTAGCATCTTGCTTTGTTTTGTTTTGATATTCCCAGATAGGTTGCTTGAGTGAGCCAGCTTGATTATTTTCACCTTCGAAGCTCTAACATCCTGTCACCAGATGGCTAGAGCTGTTATCAGGTATATGAGCCTAGGAGTCCATTCACTTCTCTTGTATAGATTCGGCTGTGGTGTGCAGGTAGTCAGTCATCAAGTGTGTGTTACAGGCTCTGTTCTACAGTTTTAGAGGAGCAGGGATGATTGGTGTAGGTACCAGTATCTGGTTGCAACAGGGGGTCATGTGCTGAACAAGGCAGGGGGCTGACAACCATCCCCTGAGTGTCTGTGAGGAAAGCCCATCCCTGTTCCCTAAAGTGTACAGGTGGGTGGGCTATGCATACGGACCATGGGCACTCAATGCTTTTGGGTGTAAGGACTGTGAGGTACCATTTATCCTTGGACCCCTGTCACAGGTGGCCAGGTGACCTGTGTGGAGCCACCAGTCCTTAGGCCCCTGAGGTGGGTAGGTGAGGACTGTGTTTAATAGGCAAAGTGGTGTCAAACATGAAACACCCACCTCTTCACCACACAGCTGAAACGGTTGGAGTCTGCCAACAAGGGCCTATTCTCCTGGAATAGGCCCATACAGTTCCATGCAGGGGGAAAGGTATTCAAAGTCCATGGACCATTTTTGCCTGGACAGGAGCCGTTTCTGTCCTGCGCTCCCCAGGTTAGTAGAGCTGGCAAATTGTCTATTCCCCCAATTGTGAATGGCTCAGAGCCCTCAGCAGGACCTATCTTAGCCCCAGAGAAATCGACAGCCACTGAAGCTGGCTCGGGGGCGAGGACATGGTAAAATATACGGAAGTACTTAGCTTTTGCTGAGAGTGCCATTCTTCTGTGGTTTTGGAGGTGTGAGTAGGCTGTGAGGCTGGTTGTTTCTCCCTGAGGAAACTGTGACCGAATGCTACTACCAGCCCACCGCAGTCACTCCTAGGAATGGTGCCTGGGGGATCCCCGCAATTCAGGTCGGGCAACTCCTCTTTGCTTCTGAACCATCTCTCCCTGCTCTTGCTGCTCAGTCTGTTTTCTGTTTGCCTTTGATGTTCAGGGATCTTAGCTTGTCATAAATATAATCGTTTCAAGTGTTTTTTTGGGTCTTTGTTTTAAGAGTGATCATGGGAAGCATCTGGCTACTCTGCCATCTTGGCTCCGCCTCTGGTCTGTTCTTTTTTGATGTGTTTTTATTACTATAAATTGACCTCTGAGCAAAGCCTTTGCTGTGTCCCAAAGGTTTTGGTATTATGTTTTCATTCTCATTTGTTTGTAAGAGTTTTTTATGCCCTTTGATTTCTTCTATTACCCAGTTGTTTTTAAGCAAGGTGTTATTCAGTTTCCATGTATTTGAAAATTTTTCCTTGCTCTTCCTGTTACTGATTTCTACTTTTATATATTGTGATCTGAGAGGATGCATTGTATTATTTTGACATGTTATTTCTATGATTTTATTAAGGGTTGCTTTGGGGACTAAAATGTGGTCTATTCTGGAGAATGTTCCATGTGTGTTGGAAAAGAAGGTATACTTTGCTGCTGTTCTTTAAAACAAAAAAAAACCTATTGCTGTTGAGTTGATTCCAACTTATAGAGGCCCTGTTGAGTACAGTGTTCTGTATATGTCTATGAGGTTAAGTTGGTTGATTCTGACCTTTAGGTCTTCTGTATCTGTGTTGAGTTTCTTTCTAGATGTTTTGTCCTTTACCAAGAGTGGTGTCTTGAAGTTCCCTAGTATTATTGTGCAACTGCCTGTTTCTCTTTTCAGTGCTATTAGAGTTTGTTTTATGTGTTTTAGAGCCCTGTTGATGGGTTTGTAGATATTTATTGAGGTTGGTAGATTATACCTTTAATTATTATATAATGTCCTTTCTTGTCTTTTATGGTCGATTTTGCCTTAACATTTATTTTATCTGAGATTATTATTGCCACTTCTGCTATTTTTTGGTTTACTATCTGATTGATATATTTGTTTTCCATTCTTTGATTTTTAATATATTTATCTTTTTGTGTGTCTTCTAGACAGCATATTACCAGGTTTGTTTTTTTTTTTAATCCATTCTGGGACTCTGTCTTTGTGGGTGCATTTAAGCCATTTCATTCAGTGTGATTATTGATAGGTATGAGTTTATTGCTGTCATACTGTTGTGCTTTTTTTTTTTTTGTGGCGCTGACATTTTCTTTGTTCCTCCTACATTCTTGTCCTGAGTTCCTTTTTTTTGTGGATTTTCTTTTGTTTCCTTTTGTTGTTATACAGTCTGTGTCTATGTAATCTTTATTTATTTATTTATTTTACTTTGATGAGTAGTTTTGTTAGCTTTCTTTGGGGTTAATCATGAAAGTTACCCTTATCTTCCCAGATTTGCACTAGTCTTTTATTACTTGATACCACCTTGACTTCCTTTCTATTTAAAAGTTCTATTTTTTTTATACCTATACCATTTGTTCCCCCTTTTATTGTTTTGACATTGTTGTCATTTACAGATTAATATCTCTGTTTCACTCATTTAAGTCTTTTGGCTTAGTTTTAGTATTCAGAGTTTTTACTTAAGTTGGTATCTGGTCAATGATGTCTGTGTCCTAGACTCTGGTTGTTGTCTGAAGTTATTTGTTTTCTAACCAAAAGGTTCTCTTTAATATTTCTTGTTAAGTTTTGTTTGGTTTTTATGATTTCCCTTAATTTCTATTTAACTGGCAATGTTCTAATTTTGCGGTTTTGCAGGCTATATTATTCTTGTTCGGCAGTTTTTTTTTTTTTTCTTTCAAGGTTTTATATGTATCATCCCATTGCCTTTTTGCCTGCATAGTTTCTGCTGAGTAATCAGAGCTTAGTCGTATTGTTTCCCCTTTTGTAAGTGACTTTTCTTTTTCTCAATCTGCTCTCAGGATTCTTTCTTTGTCTTTATCTTTGGCAATGTGATTATGATGTGTCTTGGTGACTTTGTTTTGGGGTCTATCCTATATGGGGTTCATTGAGCTTTTTGGATGATCAGCTTTTCGTCTTTCATTATATTTGAGAAGTTTCCTGCCAGCAAATCTTCAATGATCTTCATTGTGTTTTCCATTTTCTACCCCTGTTTTGGAACTCCGATCATACTCAAATTTTTGCTCTTGTTTGTGTCTTATATAATTCCTAGGTTTTCTTTTTTCCCTTCATTCTTCTGTCTGTTTTTTCTTCTTTTTGTCAGTTTTTTGCTTCCATTTGGTGTTTCATCTAGTTCTTTATCCCTTCATTTGATGCTTAGGGTTCCAGGATTGATGTTTGTTTCGGTTTTACTTAGTTTTTCAGGGTTTTTTTTTGCTACACAGGGATTGCATGGTGCCTCTGTCTAGGGCACCATGTTGGCCTGTTTTATTTCTTATGTTTAATAGCTGGGTCTTTGATATTCATACTGGCTTCTTCTCAGGTCTTCTTCATATCATCTGTATATTCCTTTCTCTATATTGCTTTCCCATATTCTGTTGGACAAGTCATATTACTTTTCTAGGTCAGTTTCCTTAGTTGAAAATTTAGGATAATACTTATTTTTCTGGGGTAGTTGAAATAATTAAATAAGAGAATATATGCAGAGCACTTATCACAGTGCTTGACACAGAGTAAGCACTCAAAATATTCTTTAATAATTTTTGTATGCCATTTTCTATTTAATTATTAAAAATCAATCATTTTATACTATGCAATAAGCATTGATAGTTATAGGAAAAGACCTATACATTTTACAAAAAATATTTACATGTTCTATATTGTTATCATATATTAGTAATGAGGTAGAAATTCTTTTATTATATGGGAATGCTAAATTTGTAGTGTGTTAGTAAGCTCCTGGCTCTCAAGCGAGCTTCATAAAGAAAGGTGAATGTCTAAGATCTAGTTGCATTTAAACTCTGCTAGTAGTTTTTTTTTAGTAGTTTTTTTGGAGTAGAATGTGATTGATATTCACCAAGCAATTGTTCACAAATTTAACTTCTCTATACCATCTTTGCTTTTATTTCCCCAAACTTTTACTTCTACTAAAAGGCAGTTCCCTAAAGAGAGGTTATGAAAACGATTCTTTAGAGTGGTATTAAGTGCCAACTGCTGCTACTAGAGTTTTAGGAAAAATGATGCTCTTCATATAAATATTTATCCCCAAAGTAATAAAATGCATAGATATAAAACAGGTGCTTTATGTGAAACATAATGTAAGGCAACGCTATAAAACACAACACACATTAAAATACCCCATGTTAAAATTTGTCAAAAATGTTTCTTCTTCCCATGATGAAGCTTGTCTATATTTTTCTAGGCTTTGATTGAAAACGCAAGGATCTACTATGTGTTATGTTATGGGCATTTTGATTTCTAGTAATCACAGTAAAATTTATGTTAGTCCACCAAAAATACAAACCTAGACAGTCATGCACTACTCTCCACAATGACCTTTCTCCTCAGTTTTAATGACTGTTTTTCTCCCTTGAACACCACCATAAATTTTCATGCTTCCTGGGGGTTCCTTCTGATTCTCACTTTCCTCTCTGCTAAATCTGACACTCATCCTTCCAAACTTCTTTCATTCTGTTATGAAACCCATCTCATCTTTTAAGTTCCCATCAAAAAAATTACCTTTTCTATAAGGTCTTATATAACCTCATTCAGAATAAATATTTATCTTTGTTGTTGTTATTTTTAAAATATTTTTGTTTATATTGAGTCAATTCTGACTCAGCGACCCTATAGAACAGAGTAGAGCTGTCCCGTAGGGTTTCCAAGGAGCAGCTGGTGGATTCAAACTGCTGACCTTTTCATTAGAAACCAAACACTTAACCATTGCACCACCCACCAGGGCTCCAAGAGTATATCATATTATAATTACTTCTGTATACATGTGTAAGTGTGTGTGTGTGTATTTGTGTGTCCTTAAGGGCAGAGCTTACTTGTTAATTCATTTTTATATTTATATTTATATGACACTTAATAAAAAATAATCACAAACAAATGCTTTTCAAATGTCCAAATGAATGAGGACAGCAATTCTTATTTGGTACACTATATCAAATTAGCCTAATCCACTTTTACAAAGTATATAAGGAGATGTCTTCATTTAAATTTGAATTACATGAGGCTATCCAGAAAATCTCTGCACTTCGGGAGTTTCAGTCTCTACAAGAATAACAAATTCATTTTTTTCTCCTTTGTAGATTTTTTGGGTAAACTACTTAATTATGTGGAAATGCTTTGCAAATTGGAAGTTAAAGAGCTTTAAGAATGTGGATTGTTATTCAGTGAACCAGGTTTTGATTTATGTAATATGTAGATCACGTTTTCTGATATTATTTTCTTTGAAGCATTTGATTTTAAGTTCTAAATATTTTTTAGAATTTACATACCTTCAAAAATATCTTTTCTTTAAATTTATTTTGTTGTTGTTCAGGATATACACAGCAAAGCATATACCAATTCAACCATTTCTACGTATATAATTCAGTCACACTGATTACATCCTTCAAGTTGTGCAATCATTCTCATCCTCCTTTTCTAAGTTGTTCCTTCCCCATTAACATAACCTCACTGGCCAGTGAGGTTCTTATCCTGAGTTGCTGTTGTCACTTTGATCTCATACAGATAGTTTTTAAAAGAATATAATGCTCAAGGCAGTCATTTTTTACTAGTTTAACTAAATTATTGTTTGATATATATATTTTTTTTATTAAGAAGACTTCAAGGATATTTTTGGTTTAACTTTTAAAGATTGTCTCAGGGTAGTAGTTTCAGGGGTTCATCCAGCCCACGTGGCTCCAGAAAGCCTGGAGTCCATGAGAATTTCAACTTCTATTCTGCATTGTCCCCCTTTTGATCAGGATTCTTCTGTAGAATCTTTGATTGAAATGTTCAATAATGGTGGCTGGGCACCATTTAAACAACATCCTACTCTTTTACATTAGTAGAGGGAAGACAAGTCAAAACTAATGTAGAAAATAAAAAAATGAAAAGTAACCTCACCCCTTTATATTTTCATTTGAAATGAACATATTTTTCTGCTTTTCTCATTTCCTTTTATTCTCTCTTTTACATTCAAACAAGGTTAGTCATAGAAGCAAGATAGTTTTTTTTTTTTTAATTACCTGCTCTTACTAGCCTGCAACGTGACTGAGCCATGGTTGAAAGGTGTCCATTGATCACTATGGATTATGCACTTGCTCTTAATGGAGCATTTGAGGATTTTGAATAAGAACAAGACGATTGTTTTCTTTTGGAAACAGAAGCAGTATATAATGAATGTGTTACTATTCTGTGAGTGATCAATAAGAAACCTTTCAAAATTCTAAATGGTAGTGGCTGTACTCAGCTGTTGAGTACTTTATTGCTTCACTCTCAGATTCAGTTAAATCTGGGCAGCTTTCTAGGTCCAAGCGATACAATCTGATTAAACTGGAGGAGGTCTAACAAAGTCTGTGCTTCTTTGTTGGTGCTGGAGGTGCAAGTGCAATAACTCCTGCTTTAACATTGGAGATGTTGACATTCGTCAAACCATTGGACTCCTAAAACTTCACCAATATGCCAGCCACTATTTTATCTCTCACCCTCTTACCTGAATATCCTGAGTACTTTTTTACTCACGAGGTCTGATTACCTTAGTGTCACCATTTCTTAATGGTGCTCTGATGGAACATTCAGATAATCCAGGTTGTTTCGAATTTATTGTGACAGAGAGCAAGAGAGTTAGCATTGCTGTGGGGCAAGATGGTGAATATACACTGCTATTTTCCTAGGTGGTTGTGAACTGTTTCAGATTCTCCCTTCTAATAGGTATTGAATAAAACAGTATATATGCCAGAGTAAAAGCCACCTACCTTGAACTATAGGTTTAGTTGATCTGTTTTAAATAAAGATACTATACCCAGAACAACAGCTGAAATAGGGGCTGCCAGTAGGATAAGCCCATTATCCTTCACCATGATTTTTTTTGTTTTTGGCTGAAACCAGATTGGTGAATTAAATGTTGATATGGTGGAAACATCATCCTTGCCTCATTTAAGTCTTTGGAGTGACACTAATCTCTCCCATTTCTCAGGATGTGGTTGGTACTCATTGATTTTAAAAACTTTGGTGGTGGGAAGTTTTACGGGCTTCTTCTCAATCTTTCTGTGATAGTTATTACTCCACATGTCAAGGAATCAGTGTGAACATCCTAAGACCTGCTGAGTATGTCCATCCCAATTAGGCATTTGACAACTAAGGTGATGACAATTGGGTAGGCTCATAGATGCATTGAATAATGAGATAACCTTGGACCAGACTTTATTTTGCCACTTGATTTCCAGATGTCTTTACTGTAATTTTTTTTTTTTTTTAGTTACTGTAATAGTAGGAATCATGATGGTATTTCGGGTCTCTAGATATCAGTATCAGTTGTATTCTGTAACCAACAGTCCTCAAAGGTCTAGGTATTCCTGTTTCTCCAATGTATGACTACCTAAGCAGCTGTCCATAGATGTCTTTGGGAAATGAAAGGGAGTTAAAAAAATGTATGCATTTGCTGTGGGGTTGCAGTTGCATGGTCCTTCTTCAAGGAGACACAACTTTTTAAACTGATGTGTTCTTATCCTAATCATTTATCATGCTAATACTTTAAAAAATTTTAAGTTTTCCTTACATAAAAAAAATAATGCCATCCTATCCTTACATTAAAAAAAAAATAGGATGGCATTAAATAGCAAATAAAAATATCATGACAATTTGAGAGACAGACTAAAGAAAAAAGGAAAAAGTTTGTATATGAGTACTTTAATGGCACTTTTTTAATGATTTTTTAACATGGGACCTCACATTTTTATTTTGTACTGGGCCTTGTATATAGGATAACTTCAGTTGATTCCAGAAGGAAGTTCTGGAGCATAGGCGTAACTCAGAGATTGTCCTGAGCTGGGTAAAGATTGCTGGGCTTTCATATTCCTGTACCAGATGCTCATTGTCTAAGGACCCCTCTAGGGAAACGTAAACACTCAGAATTTCTGCTTTTCTGCATGTCCTGGCAAGGCAGCTCCAGTAGCCTCTACAGATTACTGCAAGGATTCCTGCTGAAGGGGGATGCTTGACACTATCCTGCAAGTAAGCTGTGGTTCTTGTCTTATGTCCTGTGTCATCAATGGCTGATTTTTATCTAGCTCCACTGCTAGTGGAGGTCAGTGACCATATGTTAATTTTGAGTCTGGCATTCTTAAAAGACCAATTCAATTCAATTCTATTTCAAAAATATGTTTTAAGCATCTGATGCTAGAAGAATAAGGAGTACATGACTTTGTGAAAGGGTAAAGAGATTAGGATTTTAGGGCTTCTGTGGATTCTTGACAAAGTGGTAGAGCCACATTCAGTCATAGAAGGTGATTGTATTAGCATCTCAAACCAATGAGGATTAGTGATGACCTTGTGGAGGAGGTCAGATTTAACTGTGGTCTTCAAAGAGAATGGGAGATAAGAATTCTATGCAGAGAAAATAGTGTGGGAAGCCTCCAAAGGTGAGACAATGGCATTACATTTGGAGCAGAAGAAGTATAGACAAAAGCTCTGTGGTTCTTGATTCCAATATGGACAGTGCTTATCTTGCACTTTAGTACAGAACTTATCTGAATTTGGGCCAGGGTTTTGAGTCTTCTTTCTAGCTTTGAAGAATTTAGTAAGAGTATGTGTCCTTGCCTTGCTGTAATATGTTGCTGTTCCAAATCTTATGAAATAAGAAGCGCATAAACATACATGTATTGTCCTTTATGTATGCTAGGAATAGCTATTTGAAGTGCTAGAACTCTGCAAAGATGTTCCCACCAAAGATTTGTCATTGTTACCGGAGTTACATAACCCAGGGTTCCTTCAGTTGATGGGTTGACCTTAAGTAATCTGATGGTGATTGATGACTGTAAGTACTCTTTGTAATCTCTTCTCCTTGTTATTTCTTAGCTCTCTCTATTCTAGCTCACAAGAAGTGTATCTGGAAGTATTTTTTTTCTTTGTTAAATGAGTTAAGACACTATAGATTTTGCCATAAAAACTTATTGACATTAATATTTTAATTCTTCTATTTTGAATAACTTCCATAATTTAAAACAGAATATAGTGATATATCATTTAAAAACAAGCTCCAAAGTTTATGCAGTGACAAAATGATGAAAGATGATATTCACTGAGTGCCTGGGTATAGAGTAAGCATTATACAAAGTACATTCAGTACATTCCCTCACTGAATCTTAACAAAAACACTGTGTAGTAAGAATCACTATGACCACTTACTGTTGTAGATTACAGAGAATATACAAATATTTATCTCAAGTTTTGTACAGTTGGAATGGATCTAGGACAATTTTTCTAATACTTTTCTGTCAAACTAGGAGGAATATTTTAGAAGCTGAATGATATAGCTTGCTATCTTTATTGACAAAAATTATAGCAAAGAATTTTAGAACCAGAAAGGACCATAGAGTCTATGTCATTTCTCTTATGTTGCAAATGAAGAAGCTGTGTACCTGAGAGTATTGGCATAGAGTTACATATTTAGATAGCAACATGCCTGTCTTATATTATTTCAATTATACTACACTCATGTAATACATATTTTTTCCACAAAAGTAGTGTATTATAATGCAGGGGTATCAATAGATGCTAGTACTTACTAAGTGACACTGGAAGAATGACTGTCATTTGTATCAAAGTTAAACAGAAGAGAAAACTGCTTTTTAACAAAGAATTGCCTATTACCATAGCCTTCCTACCTGAAGCTTTGGATAGCAGTGTAGAATTTATTGCTGTAGGAAAAAAATGAAAGAGTCAATCAATTTTATTTGTTCAGGATGTTTGCAAAGGTTAATCTTACTTTTGGAATAGTAAATCACTCAATTAACTAGAGCCTGCTAACACCAGTTAGTGACCATTATATCTTGGAATATTATATGAATCCTGTGGAAATCTACAAAGGAAAGAGAAAACATGAATCCTGTTCTAAGAAATTTCAAAAAAAAATCCCTGTGATTTAGCAATCCCACTTTTGAGAAATTTATCATATGGAAAAAATGTGGTGCAGAAAGAGTACATAAACATGTATGTTAACTTCATTACAGTGTTGCATATAAACATAAAAAACTGAAACCAACCTATCAATGGAGCATTGATAAATTATAGGAAAATTATATACGCTAATGTAGCTCTTTAATAGAATAAACAGTTCTTTTTGTGTTAATATGGAAAGATACCCACCACTAATCTGTCAGTTTGTTCTACTGTGATGGCTTATATATTGCTATGATGCTGGAAGCTATGCCAGTGGTATTTCAAATACCAACAGGGTCATCCGTGGTAGACAGGTTTCAGCGGAGCTCCCAGACTAACACAGACTGAGAAGAAAGGCCTGGCGATCTACTTTTGAAATTAGACAAGAAAAATCTTATGGATCACAAGAGACATTGTGTAATACAGTGCTGGAAGGTAAGCCCCCTAGGTTGGAAGGCACTTAGTATACACAGTGGCCACAACAACGGACTCGAGAATACCAAAAATTGTGAAGATGGCATAGGACTGGGCAACATTGCCAACTCACCAGCAACTAACAACAGTAATCCATTAAATATTTTTAATGGATAAAGCAATGTGTGTGTATGTATATATGATCCCATAAGAGTACACACACACACACACACACAAACACACATATAAAAAAGTGAGAGAGGGATGTCTGTATAAAAGTGGTAAAATGTCAGAAAACATGGGACACTGAGCTATTAACTGGAGCCTTGGTGGCGCAGTGGTTAAGAGCTTGGCTTCTAACCAAAAGGTCAGCAGTTTGAATCTACCGGGTGCTCCTTGGAAACCCTATGGGGTAGTTCTACTCTGTCCCATAGGGTCGCTATGAGTTGAAATCCACTGGGTGGCATGGGAATGGAAGCTATTAACCACAGTAACCTTTGATGATAGCAATTGGATGGATTCGGAGAGAGGAAGATGTGGATTTAATTTTTTGCGTTAACTTTTTATACATTTTAGAATAATGAGGTTAATAGTGACTTTACTTTACTTCTTTTTCATTATATTTTAAATTAAAAACTTTAAAAAGAAGCTTTTGACAAGGCCAGATAATCACAGGTGGGGGAGATGGGAAAGTAAATATATAAAGAAATTTCTAAACACAAGTTAGTGACTATAGTCTGTTGAGAGTAACAGAATGGTGGGACAGTGGAAGAAATGTGGGAGTTACAATAAGAAATACCAGTTTCTAAAGATCAAGGGAAAAATTGAGATGGCAACGTAGGTTAGGAAATAGCAGTAGAAAACTAGGGTAGAATAAGTTGTGTGAAAGATTAAGAACAAATGTGCTTGTTGGAAGGGCAAATGACAGTTGGTGCCAGCTAGAATTCTAGGGCTGTTGTGTATTCACAGGTGTTGCAGTGATTTTTATATTAAGCCACATTAAAAAATCATATTCATATTTTATCAGCGTATACTACTGTTATAGGTTGAATTGTGTCCCCCCCCGCCCCCCGCAAATATGTTGAAATCCAAACCCCTGTACCTATAAATGTGATCCTGTTTGGAAATAGGGTATTTTGTTATGTTAATGAGGTCATACCTGTGGGTCCTATACCTAACCTTTCTGAGCGGTGTCTTATAAAGGGCAGTACAAACACACAGGGGGAGACACCATGTGACAGTGGAGGCAGACTCACCTATAGGCAGCAAAGGAACACAAAGGATTGCTGGCAGTTACCAGAAACTAGGAGAGAGGCCCACAGAAGGAACTGACGTGGCAGAGACCTGATTTGAACTTTTTGACTCTAGAAGTGTGAGAAAATAAATTTCTGTTCTAAAGCCACCCACTTTGTGGTATTTAGTTATGGCAGTCCTAGCAAACTAAGGCAACAACTAGCAATATTATCAGCTTTGTTATTTACTTGGCCCACCTAGATATGACATATGACATACAGTCAGGTGCTGTGTAATGTCTGTTTTGGCAACATCCAACTGCGTATACATCTGTGATCTCATAAGGTTATACAGGCAGTCCCTGGATTATGAATGAATTCCATTCCTAAATCTGTCTTTAAGTGGAATTTGCAGTAAATCAAAACAGTTAGGTATGGTTTGTATCCAATGTCAGTTAGTCAAATGTTTGTCTTAGTATATAAACCTAACCTAGTGCTGTACATGCCAAAACCCAAATATATAGTGTACCTTTTTATACACAAAAAACATTAAAGAAACACTTCCAGACACACTAAAACACCTTCATCATAATAATACAATAATAACAATAATAATGTTCTGAGGCACATCACAAAGTAGAGCCTGTTTGTTATTATGAACCACTGTATTTTTAATATAATAGGTTTTATGGGGGATTGGTTCATAACTACAGGTTGTAAGTAAGTCAGACGTTCGTAAACTGCCATATACACCATGATATTCACACAATGTCCAAATCACATAACATCCTATTTCACAGATCGTATCATATTGTGAGCGTTAAGTGACACATGGCTGTAGTTAAGAGAATACAGATTTTACTTATGTCTTTTTTCGTTTCTGGTATAAAAATAATACAAATTTCAGTTCAATAACCTTTACAATAATTTCTTGTTGCCTCTGAGCATGAATAAATTTCTGTCCAAATATCTGCAATGAATTTTAATAAATGAGGGTTTTGTGGTTCATTTAATTATAAGCCCAAAGCTAAGTTGTGTACGTATCTTCCTGATACAGAAAAATGGTGTTATCAAACTTCTCAGTCACCAAGTTGATGACATGCAGTCATGCATGGCTACTGGAAAACACTAAAATAAATGAAATATGGAAATATTTTTGGATAGTGTTTGCAGACACTTTTAAAACCATCCCTCTTCACCACCTAATAATAGTTTCTGTAACTGTAGAAATTGGTCATTTTTACCTGACTGATTTTTTAAAGTCTTACTTTCTGTTTTCTTTCTTCTGCATAAAGTGAGATTTTATTGTTTTGTGTTTAGTAAGTACTAAACGCAGGTACACGGTGTTCACAGGTTAGGTCCCTGTCCGTAGAAAGTTTGTAATCCAATCAGGAAAAGAGATAGCTAGACCAAGGATATTATAAAGCTATTCTAACTCTCTTGCTTTCTCTAGCAGATAAAGGAGTTCCTTGGGTGGGGGGGGGAGGAGGAGTGGGGAGAAAGAGCAATCACAAAAATTGCTGAAATTTCATTGTTGTGGAAATGTAGCTTTTTACATTTTTTGCCTTTAGAATTCTCCAGATTATTTTCGATGATCTCTGGATTGGCCTTCACAATCTCCTCAGATTTGCTGTTTGGATTACAGAGGTCGTGTTGTGTTGGAATGTTCACTTTGTGGCCTACATTGCTCCCCAGTACTTTCTGAGTCCCACCACCTACAACAGGACTACCATGTATGGTTATGTGTTTGTGTTCTCTGTACAAGTGGGTCCAACTGAGAGGTCTACTGCTGGCCGAAATAACTGCCTGTGCTTTGTACTTAGCCAGTGTCTGTTGAAGAAAAGGATGCCTATTCTACAACAGCATCGTTCATGTGACAAGACACTCAAAAGGGCAAGGTAGAGTCAATAAGGGTTTAGGGTTTAGCAAAAATTCACTGTGCTACTCTTATCTCTGAGTTATAAATGTCCCTGGATATTAAAGTTCTTACTTTGGGGGCAGTTGATAAATAGTTGCTACATCACGTGGCTATCTTTTAATTACGATAACTCTTTCTCAAAACACAAGTCTTTCCACTGCAAGTACAAGCTAACTTTTTTTGTGTTTAGATAAGTCTTAGTGAGACTTTATCTCATTAAGGAAGCATCCCCAGAGAAAAGGACAGCCATATTGTTTCACATCTAGAGCTGACGAATTCGTATAGTAGCTAAAAGAGCTATTTTCTAATTAGGAATTAAAATAGAGATTTATGTAACTTTGTTGGTAATCAGCCCCCTACCCCCTTTTGGTCTAGGGTATGAGTTTAGATTTTTAAAGATTACTTCTTAGCACTCATTATTTTCCCTGTGTAAACTGTTTTACTTGTAAATCTTAGCAGTTTGATGCATATCCATTCACATGAATGCCCTTTATTCTCTGGTAAAAATGTACTTCAGCATTACTTTTAGATGTCAAGTTGTTTCTTCACAGCATGTGTGAGCCTCAATACACAATACATGAATATGTATTTACATACATATATATTAGCATTTCTGTAAATAATTCTTATGTGAATTTGCATTATCATTTATGGAACTAATATCTTCTACTTATATAATGGAAAGTAGTTGGGGAGTAAAATTGCCACTATATATTTAAAAATATCTAATTGATAGCATTCTCCCCAATGTGCCTTATATGATTTCTTGAAATTTTAAAAAATGTCACCATTGAAAGTGATGAATCATTTCAACAGAGGGTGTTCTGCAAAGCCTGTAGAAGAATACAGTGGTAAGAGGTATGATTTTGGGAATATGTCTTTTGTCACATCCACCAGTTTTGATTTGGGGCCAACCGCAGGCAAGAGCCAGGTCAGGGAGACAGACGTTCTGGAGGGATTTAGTTTTCTAACCATCACATTCTCTGAAATGTCCACGAGTCACAGGATTGGCCTGACCCCTCCTTATTTAAAAAAATAATAATAATAATGAAAAGTAGGGATCCAATGTGATTTTGATGATCTAATACTATTATTTCTCAAGAAATAGAGCCAAAAGTATAACAGCCTGGTAACACATTATAAAACTTCTTTTAGAAAACTGTAAAGTGAAAGATGTGGTGACTACTATTAAAATATAAATTTAATTCTCAATGATGCGTATGTAAAGATTTGTAAAAACAGTTTAGAGCAAGAGTGGAATACAAATTTTTACCTTGAAAAATAAGGAATTGAATAGCAGCTATTTTTTTATATGAGCAGCAGTTATACATTAAAATGAAGGCATGGATATTATACATGTTTTTGGTTGATACTCTGTTTTTCCCTTTATACTGAAAAAAATGAGGCAAAGATGGATCCAGAATGAATCAGGTTTTCCAAGTCTTACATTTTTGTTTGTTTCTATCTCACTATTTAGCCTCCCTCAAAAAAAAAAAAAGCTTCTTGATGAACCAGAAAAATATTCTGGCCAAAGTGGAACAACAGAGGGTCTTCATCAGATTTGATTTGTGGTCTAAACTTGAGTTTCCAGCACTGTACAAAGAATTTAACAAGCTTATTTCCAATCCATATAATGTCATTTAACACTTACTTGATAACTGGAAATTACTTTTAAAGATGATTCCAAATATTTCAGAGAGTTCAAATTGGTTTCTTACAACATTAAAAATGGTCCACCTTGGAAGATATAACTTACTTTACATTGCGCAAATCTGCTGCAAAAGACTCTTTAATGTGTTGAAAGGCAAAGATGTCACTTCGAGGACTAAGGTGTTCCTGATCCAAGCCATGATATTTTAAATCTCGTCATATACATGCGAAAGCTGGACAATGCATGAGGAAGACTGAAGAAGAATTAAGCCCTTTGAATTATGCCGTTCATGAAGAATATTGAATACACCTTGGACTGCCAGAAGAATGAGCAAGTCTGTCCTGGAAGAAGTGCAGCCAGAGTTCTCCTTGGAAGCGAGGATGGTGGGAGTTGGTCTTACGTACATTGGACATGTTATCAGGAGGGTCTAGTACCTGGAGAAGGACATCGTACTTGGTAAGGTAGAGGGTCAGCAAAAAGAGGAAGGCCCTTGATGAGATGGATTGCCACAGTGGCTGCAATAATGGGCTTAAATATATCAATGATTGTGAGGATGACGCAGGACGGGGCGCAGTTTCATTCTGTTGTTCATAGGGTCACTATGAGACTGAACCAACATGATGACATGTAACAACAACAACAAAGGGAAGAATAAATTGTACTTAAATGTGGTTATTGGAACCTTGAGTCCAGTGGGTGCAAATAACTATATCAGGTAGATCTTACATTTATGCAGAATATTTTAATCGATTACCGTAAATAAGAAATAGCTGCTGATTAAGCACATCTTCCAACTAAATCATATGATTCCAAGAGAGTGTCAACACCATATTTGAAAGACAGCCTCCAAAATCACCCAAAAAGATCCCCACCTTCTGGTATTCATATTCTTTTGTAAACCCTTTCCCTTAAGTGTGAGCTGGGTTTACTGACTTTGTTGTAATGAATAGAATATTGCAAGCATTATGAGATGTCACTTCCAAGATTAGATTGAAAAAGACTGTGGCTTACATCATAGATGTTTCTCTCTTGCTCTTTTTTTGGATCATTTCTCTGAGAGAAATCAGTTGCTATGTTATGAGGCAGCCATGTGGAGAGGGCCATGTGAGTGAGCTTGGACGCATGTCTTCTGAGGCCTTTCAACAGGCACGTAATTAAACTTAAAGGTACATCTGTGATGGTTAAGATTGTGTGTCAACTTGGCTGGGCCATGATTCTCACTGTTTGAGCAGTTATATGATGTTGTGATCAATTCCTTGTTCAGATTTGATATATGATCACCCCATAATGGGACCTGCTGTGAGCAGCCTATCAGTTGAAAGGGAGTTTCCTTGGGCATGTGGCTTGCATCGAATATAAGCAGACATTCTGGCAAGGCTTGAGGGCTTTTTGCTTGTGCTGGATCCTGCAGTGGTTCCTGTTTGTCTGACCTCCGGTTCTTGGGACTTAAGCTAGTAGTTTACCCGCAGTCTTGCCTGCTGATTGTGGGATTCGCAGATCTTCACAACCTGTGAGCAAGACCCCTGCGCTCTGACCTCCAGTCTTAGGTTTGCCAGCCCCTCTGGCTACGTGGTTCAGAATTCTCTATCCTGACCCACAGACTTGGGATCCAGCCTCTACAACTATGTTAGCCATTTCATTATATAATTCTCTCTCTCTATATTTATACGCTTTACTGGTTTTGCCTCTCTAGAGAACCCAGACTAAGACAACACTCTACCCTATCCACAGCCCCAGGCAACAGCTTGACTGCAAATGTATGAGAAACCTTGAGTCAGAGGCTCCAAACTAAGCTGTGCCTGAAATCATGAATCGCAGAAACTGTAAGAAAATAAATGTTTTCCGTAAATAATTTTGTTATGCAACAATAATAATAAAAAGAAAAAACAACAGTGCCATCGAGTCGATTCCGACTCATAGTGACCCTATGAAATGCCCCATACGGTTTCCAAGAAGCGTCTGGCGGATTCGAATATATGCAACAATAGATAACTAATATGACATATAAATTCATTAGCTAGTACTAGTACATTAAACCATTTTGTCACTTCTTTATTTTAACGGTTGTAACCTTCAATCCTCTTTTTTACTAAAGACATGAATTAGATAATAGAGATTTTCTACATAGCATCTGAATTCATTTATATTACATGTTATTGATGTTTTTTCAGGAGAAATTATATATAAAAAAGGGGACACAAAATTTTATATTTGATAGAGTAAATTTGATTCCCAATATTCAGGCATAATTACATCCAGGGAGGGAAAGGCGAAAAATTTAGAAATAAAGATTATAAAATGATAAGGTTAAATCCATTTTAAAATTCTTTGATTTGGTCTATCAGATTATCTTTGACTATCTATCTAAAATTGCTTTTGTGTAGCTGTTTACAGCATACAGTTGCAAATGATTTTTATAGGCAGATCAGGATTTTCCCGACCCTTATAACTTGCTTCAGGGGTTCATGATTATTGCTTCTAAGGACAAATAAATAAGACAGAAATATATTTCCAACTATATATACAATGTTTAAATTCCAGATACATAAATATTTTACATAGGGGCATGCTGTCCACTAACAAATTACAGAGGAAAACAAGCATATATAATATTTGAGTATATTAGTATACAGAATAGAGACAAGTTATGATGATTTCCACAAATGGCCTCAAAGCATTTTTTCAGGGTAAAACTTTCGATTTCTGCTGCAATTCCTAAATAGGGCAACAACTGTTACTTTTATAGGAAAAAAAAAACCTTAAATTTTAACATTTATCAATAAAACAAAGTGGTATAGTATAGTGTGAGAAGGATACGGTGACATATGCGTATGTTTGCCATCTATCCTCAACTTCCAGAGAAAACCTAGGTCCTTGATCATGACAGTTCAGCTGTATCCAACACCCCCCATCTCTAATAGGCCATTGCTTCTGTTGTTCCAGTGGTTGACAGTATTCTCTGGTTATGTCTTCACTTCTAAAAGTGAAGCAGATACTTAATATATTTGGAATGGAGGTCAAAATATAAACATAGGAATTTAGGAAAAAAAAAAAAACTTTGGCTAAAGAGAATACAGGCCATTTTGGAATACAGAGTAGAGAAAGCAAATATGCTTAGTTTAGTGGTTAAGTACACTATCATATAGGCTGATTTGGTAGTCAGTGTTCTAGCAGCTATTCATTGCTGTCTGAAAAATGGCTCAACTGCTACTGCTTTGAAACTATCATAAAGTGCCTTAGCTACAAAAAGTACATCAACAACTCTGTACTTCAGTTCTTTTCCGTGATGGTTAAGATTATTTGCCAACCTGGCTAGACCATGATTCTCAGGGGTTCAGCAAATATAATGTAATCACCATCCATGATGTATCTGTGAATATATAAATATGATCTGTTATGAGCAGCCAATCTGTTGAAAGGGGAGTTTCCTTGGGAGTGTGGTCTGCATCCAATATATATATGGATGCATCCGATATATATATATATGTTCTGGCAAAGCTTGCTCTCTGGATCCTGTGTCTGAACTATCATCCTCTGACCTCCTGTTCTTGGGATGTGAGCCTGCTGATTTTGTATTCGTCAGCCTCTGCAACCACATGAGTCAAGAGAAGCCTCCAGCCTGAAGCCTGATGCCTGACCCACTGATTTGGGACTTGCCAGCCTCCACAAGTGCATGAACCATTTCCTTGAGTTAAATCTGTGTGTGTGTGTGTGTGTGTGTGTATCCTTTACTGGTTTCGATCTTCTAGAGAACCCAGCCTGAGACACTTTCCTTTCTTTTTTTGTGGAGTATTCTGTGTGTTTGGCACAATTTCATATCTTCAGACTAGTACCCTCATGAGTTTCTAATTTGTAACAAAGCACTGAAATGTCAGGCTTAATGAGAAAAGGAAAGCATCATGCACTGTGTGAATACTTTCACTCCTTTGGACTAACATCTTCCTAACCAGGCTCATCAGGCTCTCAGTGACACTGGAGAATTCTCCACCTGTTGTACTGCAGGATAATGGCAGAATGTGAAGTGTGCTTTATACTTCCTCTTTCTCCTAGCACACTGACTGAGCTGTGAAAAGGTCAGAGGAAGGTATCTTGCGGCTTGAGGAAACAGCTTAATAAGTGATCACATTTTGTCTTGTAACATGAAATAAAATGCAATAGTCACAATTCTCTGTATCTAATTATTGCTTTCTTCCAGAGCTATTAGCTGCTTTCCCATCTATGTTCTCATTGAATGACGTTCATTTCACTGAGAGAGAACGGTGAGGTGCTCGAAGCCATGGTATGGTAGAGGCAGTACAGTGAAGCTTTGACATTCACTGCTTCAAAAGTATTGTCTAAACCTGTCATAATTTCTCATTTTGCTATGCACAAATCTGAATTGTGCGCACAGGTTGTTAGATGTGGGGAACGAGTGAGCCTAGATTTTAATGAGCCTTAGCTAGCTTTAATAGCTTTGTCTTAAGAATCTGCACCTGTAACTGCAGAATGCATGCTTCTTGGAGCTCATGGGCTACTGGAAGCAAAGGACTGATCCTTACTAGAATTCAGTATTATTTTTTGGAATACCATGCTTAGTATTATTTGATAATTTGAGGACCCACAAAGCTCTTCAGATTAATTCTTTAAGAATGCCAAAGGCATCTACCTATGAGCAGCTGATATTTGACAAAGGCCCAAAGTCCATAAATGGAAAAAGATGGTCTTTTTAACAAACACTTCTGGCATAACTGAATAGCCATTTGCAAAAAAATGAAACAAGATTCATACCTCACACCATGTACAAAAACTAACTCAAAATGCATCAAAGACCTAACTATAAAATCTAAAACAATAAAGATCATGGAGGAAAAAATATGGACAATGCCAGGAGCCCTAATACATAGCATAAAGAGAATATAAACTGTAACTAACAATACACAAACACCAGAAGAAAAACTAGATAACTGGAAGCTCCTAAAAATGAAATCGTTACGCTCATCCAAAGATTTCACCAAAAGAGTAAAAAGACAACCTACAGACTGGGACAAAATTTTTGGCTATGACATATCCAATAAGGGTCTAATCTCTAAAATCTACAAGATACTACAATACTTCAACAACAAAAAGACAAATAATCCAACTAAAAAATAGGCAAAGGATATGAACAGACACTTCACTAAAGAAGATATTCAGGTAGCTAACAGATACATGAGGAAATGCTCATGATCATTAGCCATTAGAGAAATGCATATCAAAACTACAATAAGATACCATCTCACCCCAACAAGGCTGGAACTAATTAAAAAAAAACACAAAATAATAAATGCTGGAGAGGTTACGGAGAGACTAGAATACTTATACACTGATGGTGGGAATGTAAAATGGTACAACCACTGTAGCAATCAATTTGGCGCTTCCTTAGAAAGCTACAAATAGAACTATTATACTATCCAGCAATCCCTGTCCTTGGAATATATCCTAGAAAAATAAGAGGCATTGCACAAATAGATATATGCACACCCATGTTCATTGTTACACTGTTCACAATAGCAAAAAGAGGGAAATAACCTAGGTGCCCATCAACAGATGAATGGATAAACAAATTATTGTATATACACACAACCGAATTCTGTGCAATGGTAAAGAACAATGAAGAATCTGCAAAACATCTCACAACATGGATGAATCTGGGAGGCACTATGCTGAATGAAATTAGTCAGAAAAGGACAAATATTGTATGAGACCACTATTATCAGAACTCACGAAAAGATTTAAACACAGAAGAAAACATTCTTTGATGGTTAGGAGGGTGGGTAGGGAGGGAGAGGGGAATTCACAAACTAGATAGTAGACAAGAATCATTTTAAGTGATGGAAAGGAGAACACACAATACAAGGGAAGTCAGCACAACTGGATTAAAGTAAAAGGTAAGACGTTTCCTGAACACAACCAAACACTTTGAGGGATGGAGTACCTGGGGCTGGCATTTGGGGACCATGGTTTTGGGGGCATTTAGGTCAACTGGCATAATAATGTTGATTAAGAAAATGTTCTGCACCCCACTTTCGTAAATGGCATCTGGGGTCTTACAAGCTTACAAGTGACCATCTATGATGCATCAATTGGTCTGAATTCACTTGGAGCAAAGGAGAATGAAGAACACCAAAGACACAAGACAAGTAATAACCCAAGAGACAAAAGGGCCACATAAACCAGGGACTTCATCAACCTGAGACCAGAACTACATGGTGCCTGGCTACCACCAAGGACCGCCCTGACAGGAAACACAACACAGAGTCCCCGACAGCGCAGGAGAAAAGTGGGGTGCGGAGTTCAAATTCTAGTAAAAATACCAGACTTAATGGCCTGAGACGGGAGGAACCCTGGAAGCGTGGCTCCCGGACGCTGTGTTAACCCAAATGTAAAACCATTCCCAAAGCCCACCCTTCAGACAAAGAGTAGACTGGACTATGAAACATAAAATAATATTCGCAAATAGTGTGCCTCTTAGTTCAAGCAGATACGTGAGACCAAATGGGTGGCTCTGTCCAGAGGCAGGATTAGAAGGCAGGGTGGGACAGGGGCTGGTTGAGTGGACACAGGAAACTCAAAGTGGAAAGGGAGAGTGTGCTGTCACGTTATAGGGATTGCAACTAATGTCACATAACAATATATGTATAAGTTTTTGTATGAGAAATTAACTTGAGCTGTAAACTTTCACCTAAACACAATTTAAAAAAAAAAAAAAAGAATGTCAAAGGCTCACTGACAAGAGTTCAAATTGCTAAATGCCCCCTGAGATGAGCAGAACCATCTTACCATCCTCCAGGACTGGGCATCTCACATATATAAATTTCTAGGTAGAGATTAGTCTTACATGATTGGCTTGGAACATTCTCTCCAATTAGAAAACTGCACATAAACTCCTGAAAGATAGGCTGTTTTCTTCATGGAAGATCTGTCAAAAGTAAACTTTTATAACTCTCTAGATCCCTGTTATTTGAGTGCTGCTAATCAGAAAGAAAGGAGTCCTGGTGGCACAATAGTTAACAGCTTGAATGCTAACCAAAAGGTTGGTGGTTCGAATCTCCTGGTGAGTTCACAGGAGAAAGATGTGGCTGTCTGCTTCCATAAAGATTACAGCCTTGAAAACCTGATGGGGGCAGTTTTAGTCTGCCCTATAGGGTCACTATGAGTCGAATCATTTTGTCAGCAGTGGGCTTTTTTGTTTGTGGGGGGGGGAATCAGAAAGAAGAAAGTGACCAGGTAAAAAGTTGTTGGTCATAGATTTAATTTTACAGAAAATGTAAAATTTTAAGATCTTGTTTTGTACCTTATAGTCTCCTTAGGCGCACACATTATCTGGCACTGACAAGGCCCTTGGAAATCATGGTATATTTTGTTCTCTGCAGATATTCAGTAGAAACAATTTTCCCCACAAAAATGTACAAAATACATTCTTCAAGCTAACCTCTGGTGGTTTCTTGGGAGGTTGTAACAGTGGCAATTTGCAAAACCTACACTGTAACTATTGAAGAGATAATGTTTTCAGATGTTTTGTAAATGAAAGATAAGCAAAAGACCAGTTTGGGAATGTTGTCATTGCGTTTGTTCGGTGATGTTCCAAGTAAATATTTGATAGGTGATTTGTCTTTAATAGACACCTACTATAATTTTCATTTTAGGTTTGTACAAACCAAATATAGTAATGAATGAATAACAAACCAAATATGGTAATGAATTAACAACAAAAAGAAGGGGAAAAAGTAAAATGACTCAGCAGTGATAAGATTTTGACGAATATGTGTGATGATGGCAAATTGTAAGTGGAGAAAATAGGACTGTCTTGGCCAAAAGTTATAAATGACATAAGATCACAATCTTGTCCCTAAAAGGACAGACTATTAAAATAAATTGATTTGATAATTTGGTATCAGATCCTCAGATTGGCTGGCAAACAACTTTTTTTAGGTGAATACTGATGGCATAATACTTGCCTCACACATGTTTTCAGAATATGTTTTGTAAATTGGGAGCAAAGGACAGGCCTTGCTCTGTTATTTCCAGTTAGTGGCCCTTTAGGAGGTATATCATCTCTGTCCCTGTGGACCCCCTTTGCACTGTGACAACTCAGTTATGGTAAGTACACATAGCATAGGCTAAGAGAAGAAACATAAATCAAATTGACATAAGTCGATTCAGAATCATAAATCAGTTTGACAAAAGTTGGATTTAAAAATGTAGGAGCAGCCTGAGATTGACTGAGATCTTTTGAAGCTGTTTAAATAGAAAGGTTTGGGCATGGTGCATCATTTCGGGAAGATCTTAGGGAAGGTTGAGAGATATGCCAAAAACTCACCTCCATGTCTGGAAAAGTTAACCACCATTAAGATAACTCCTCTGTAGCATTTTTCTTTCTAAAATTACTCATGACTGCAGTCACAATGACTTATTCCTTAATTTGCCATCTGGTTGATATTAGGTATATTAGACAACTTTAGTGAAAAATTTCATTGTTGGGCTTACAATGTATCCTTATTTTGTAGATGTCCTCTTTTTTATGTCGTATTTTTATCCTCATTATAATTATCCAGGCAGAGAAGAGAAGATAGCCTTTCAAATTTAAGATTTTAATATCTCAGATCTTCTCACACTCTGTGAATAAATCACGCCATGCTAGCAGAATCTCTCTAGTGATTAAAACCATGTTCTTATATTTAGGAAATACAATTTTAGACTGCTACTAAAATGCAATTCCAAGAATGTTGTCCTCCTATAAATGATTAAATGCTGCATTAATATTGATTTCTTTTAGCTCTTTAAGTTGTTTCCTAGAAACCTAAAATGTATCTGGGCATAGCAGAATTTTGTTTCTCTGGTAAGTGTTAACTTATTATTTGCAGGATTATGGTATATGACTGCATTCAATAATTCAGCCTTCTTCTTTACTACTAAACTGGGGGAATCTGGTTTTTCTTACTTATTATATATCATATACCTTAATGTATATACAGAGCGGAATAGCTACATTCTGTGGAAAAATTTTCCATTACTTTTACTTATTCAGAAAGTGTAAAAGATAAGAAGAAAGAAGATGAGTTCTTGGGGGAAAATATTTATACACCTTTCAGGAAAATAGAAGTTCTCTTTATGCCAGGTGCTGTCTATTGATGTCACTTATGAATCCGCTTTCCAGATGCTGCATATGCCTTATCTACATGTGGATTAGATCATGCCAATCTCCATCTTGGATTCCCCCCCGCCCCCAGGCTTAAAGCCGTATTGGTAAAGTAGTATGTAATAGTAAAGAGAATACTGGAATAAATGTTATGAGACTCATATCCATAGTGGCTATGAAACTTTGACAAGCTATTTTGTTCCTCTCAGATTCAGTTTTCTCATACAAATGGTGGTTGAATACTGAGTGCTATAACTTAGTGATTCTATGAATTAAGTGTTAGAACTGAAACGCCCGAGCTACCACAATATCTGTCTCCTTGTTTCATAGTCAATCTTCCAGAATTATCTTCTGTCACCCTCTCTGTTCCCTTACCTCCCACTCAGAGCTTAGTGAGCCCTGTACTAGACACTGTAGTAGACACCATTTGTGCCCACCCACATCCCCGCGGCCCAACCTGAAGTTTGCAGCAGGCAGAATGCCGATGGCTTCTTTTATCTTTGATTGGGGCATTCTGTAGTTATGGAAGTGTCTTTGTTTCCTACGGCTACAATAACAAAATACCACAATGTAAGTGGCTTTAAAGAAGAGAAACCTATTTACTCATAATTCCGGAAGCTAGAAGTCCAAATCAGAGCCTTGTCCATGTCTTCTCCTTCTGAGGGCTTTTGGTTTCTGGTGGCTGTCAGCAATCTTTTGTGTACCTTTGCTTGTAGACATAGCCTCACAGGGTGTCTTTTGTGACTCTGTTTCTGTATCTATCCTTCTCTAAGACATCAGTCATACAGGATTAGGACCCATCCCTACTTGGTATGACCATCTTAACCTAACTGATAACATCTGCAAAGAAGGACCCTATGTCCCTAAACAAGGTCACATCCACAGATTACAAGGGTTAGGATTTCAACGTATCTTTTTGGGGGATACAATTCAATCCACAACAGGGATATGTTCCACCCATGGAAGGACCTATGGTTATCCTGGGGAGTTAACTCCCTGGGACAATCCGTAAGGACTGAAGGATGAGAGTTGGTGAAAATACCCCAGCTTCCTTACCTCACAGTGATGATTCTGAAGCATTGCTGTATACTGTCTCTAAGAAGGTCTTCAGCAGGAATTAAGTTTCATTTACCCATCGAGTAACACCACCTTTATTAGCTTTCTTCTTTTTCCTGTCTATCATCCCATTCACTTCTCGTTCCCTCAGTTGTTCCTGCAATAATTTCCAAAATGAACTCCTTGCACCCATGTTCTTATCTCAGGCTCTGCTTCTGGGGAAAACACTTGTTTTGTGTGCTCTGTGGTTCTCCCTTCTTCAGGACAGCACTGCTGGTTTGGGTTTTTAAGTTATCGCATGAGATCCTGTCAATGAACACTCACTTTGTTTTCCCCTGAGATTGTTAGCAATGAGTGTGTGTTACTACACAGTCAGTATCTGTTCCAGAGAGACTGCTGTGACCCACTCTGTTCCTTCTGCCCAAATGCCCTGCTCTTCTGCCTTTTCTCTATGCCCCTGCTGAAACTCTGCACTTGCTTCCCCTCTCCTATCAAGAAATACAGCTTATTTAATTAACTCAGGTATCATCTTAAGCTCCCCCCTGCCCCACACTGGGAAGTGTCCCTTCATTCTTCAAAGGAGATTACCCCTTCCCACCCCACTGGCTCCTATGGCAAACTGTACTTTATAATATTAATTGTATTTGTAACTATTGACTGTTATCTCTTCCTAATGACATCATAAGCTACACGTTGCATTTGTTCACCAATATAATTTCAGAATTTAGCACTTTCCCAGCCTTTAACTGACACTAAATATATATATTTATTCAAGAAAAAGTAAATGGATCTGGGAAACCATCAGTGCCTCAAAGATAAAATAATTTACACAAGATGGAGTGTGCATCTTATTAGTCTTATTAAGGTAGAATTATAATAGAATCCTGAGCCCCTGACTCTCAATCCAGTTTTTATACTATAATATATATTGTGAAATCTTTTTTTCCTTTTTACCCCAATGTCCCTAACCAACACCCTTTGTGTTCAATGACCTCTCTGATTAGGGCCAGCTTCACGGCCTCAGGCTTAGAAGGCTTGGGTTTTAATGTCCTGTCAGTCTGGGATCTCTAGAAGAGTAAAACCAGTGAGATATATATATATATATATATATATATATATATATATATATATATATATATATATATATATATATATATATATATATATATATATATATATATAAAGAGAAAGATTTATTTCAAGGAAATGGCTCATGCAGTTGTGGGGGCTGGCAAGTTCCAAATCCATAGGTCAAGGAACAGGCCAGAGACTTCTGCAGGCTTACTTTATCATTCCATATTCTGATTATTAATAGGTGTTTGGATCTGTTTCTTCTCATTTTGGTTCGTGCCACCTCAGCAAATGAAAGTCCTGAAAGCTTTACTCCATCCACGTCATTAAGGTCAACTCTACCTTGAGGAGGCAGCTCTTGCCCCATCACATATTGAGTGCCTTCCAACCTGAGGGGCTCGTCTTCTGGCACTATATTAGACAATATTCCACTGCTATTCATAAGTTTTTTGCTGGTAAATATTTTTTCAGAAGTAGACTACAGGGTCATTCTTGCTAGTCTCTCTTAGTCTGGAAGCTTCACTGAAACCTGTTCACCACGGGTGGCCCCAGTGTTATTTGAAATACTGGTGGCATTGCTTCCAGCATCACAGCAACACACAAGCCATGACTGTAAGACAAACTGACGGACCTTGGGAAAGTCATCTGCTATCCTGTAGTTTGTCATTTAGGCATATGAGCCAGAAGGGACTTGAGGGTAACAGGTTTAAGTTTTTTTTTTTTTTTTTGGTATATTTATCTTTGAGGGTGCTTGAGGAGGTTTAAACGAACATATGTATAACATACTATCTTAATGGGTAGGATCATTGATTTAATATTCAAAGATATGATGTTAGGCAACATCCCATTCTTTCTGCTAGAAAATGTTTTTCAAACTATGGATATAATCTATTAATGACACATGAAATCATTTCAATGGGTTGTGATTTAATTTAAAAGTGAAATAGAATAGTGTAGAATATAAACCATCAAATTTCATGGAACATAGCTATGGTTAATCAAATGTTTGTTTTGGATGCATGTATCTGTATCTTAAGTTTTAAGGTTAAATGTATTGTCTCTGTTTGAAAGATGTGGCATCAGGGGTCTCTGTGTTTTGCAAAACAAAACAAAAACCTCATGCAGAGTAGAACTGCCCCATAGAGTTTCCAAGGAGTGACTGATGGGTTCAAACTGCTGGCCTTTTGGTTAGCAGCCAAATGTGTAACCACCCTACCACCAGAGCCCCTTAGAGCTTTAGGAGATACTTAAAGAGGTGAGTAGCCCCACTCCCTGGTTTGCCTTTTGTTTGAGGCCCAAGAGCTCATAAAAATAACTTGAAATCTTTCTGCTTTTAGATTATGGATAAATACAATTATGTTTGATGGACTGGAGTTATAGGAATGAAGGAAACTAGAATTTAGGCATTGTCAAATAGGCCCCTGAGAGCAGTAAGGAGTCTGAATGAGTGGTTAAGATTCAGTATCAGTTTTTCCTGTTAGGATATAATCCATTATGGATACAAATCCAATTTATATTATGAACTTCTGAGGCTGAACACTTCCCATAGAAAGTCGGGTAGTAAAGTTGTAATAACAATCAGTGGGGCTGTAGTAAGTTTGAGGGAATTTGGGGGTGATAGAGAAAAGAGATATAACCGTGAGATAGCACAAGTTATTTATTGGGGCTGATGCACTGATAGCTGCACGCAGGTGGTGGTCCCCTACAGCAGGAGGTTTGCCAGAGGCAGGGGCACAGGGAGCCACCAGAAGGGAAAGAAAAATCTCAGGGAAGAGGAGAAGAGGGGGAGGGAGGGTTACTTGCACCTTACGTGATACCCTCTTGTAGCAAGATGAGGGATCTCTGAGTTACAGCTCAAAAGGCTGCAGCACCTTAGGGTCCTAATGACTACAGGGTCTTATTTTATCTATGGCTACCAGATGTTTGGTGCAGTTTCATGGGGTATGTAAGTGAGCGGGATGTAAGCGGCTAAAATTTGCTTATTTGAGCTGTTTGTAAAACAACTGGGTAAGTAGAAATTTGATTTTGGTGCCAGTTGGTTCTTTTGACTAATGGGCCTCAGCTTGCTATAAAGAAGTAAACACCCTAGGACCGATACAGAGAGACCATTTTTGACTCAATTATATAACAGGAACCCAAGAAAATCAACTGTGGGTGTTTTCCTTAGAAAACTGTACAGTGAGGGGGAAAATATTCACTTACTGGCCAAAGAGTGAGAGAGAGACACTCAGAGGTAGGTGGATACAGAACTCTAGGGGAGATAGCAGAGGGAGAAGACACCTCAAGGGGCATCGGAAGTTGGTAATATGACAAAGGGCATTGGCTATGGACAGAGTAGAGGTCAGTGGTCTAGATATAATTGACAGAGGTGTGGCCAGCAGCCCAGGTGGAACATCAGAGATATGGTGAACAGAATTCATTAAAGAAGGAGAGTGGAACAAGAGCTGAAAATAGGGACAAGGGCCTACAGAACTTTTGGGAGAGTGTTAGGGTATTCTTCCTAATCTTTATGACTTGTAAAGATACCCAAAAGGGGTTGTACCATAAATTCTTGTATATATGGGTTCTAGTACTCACGAGCTGAGCCAAGGAAGAAACCTCCTGATTGGTTATAGAGGTAAAATGCTTGTCACATGGCTGGTTGGTGATCAAAAAATAATAGTTATTCCTGTCATCAAAACACCTCTTCTAATACTAAATATAGGCCAAGAGACTTCCTCACCTCGGGTTTTCAAAGACCACTAATTTGAGTACTTGAGCTCAAGTCCTGGCTCTATTACTTCTAGCTATTCATCTTTAATCAAGTCATTTAAATACTCTGAGGAGCTGTTTTCTACCAAAATTTGTTTTGTGAATTAATAATAAAACATGTGCAAAATCACTTTGTAAAACATTTAGGACGTATGAAGGTGGGTTAGTAAAGTATTATACTTTCATTGGCAACTGGTGGCATTAGTAATTAGTTCTGTAGATTCGAGTTTTGTTTTTATGGCTAACTATTGATATATTGTATAAAGTTCTTATATCCTTCCCCACACCCTTTTCTGTCCATGTATCTGGTTGATTGTTCCTTCTAACATATTACAGGTGATATTCCCTGTCTTTTTTCATTTACTATCTTTGAATTGTTCTAATCAAATACCTACACCCTTCTACCATAAACTCTCCAATTTTCTTAGTTTGGGGGATGTGGAAAGAGGAGGAAAAGGAGGAAGCAAGGGAAGTAATGATTGCATCCTTAAAACACAGCAAAACAAGGAATCCAAAGCAAATCTAAAAAACACCAACACCGCCTGCCAGTGTAAATCTTGTTTGATACTGACTCCTGTAGCCCTTATTGTCTATCATTAAATTGGTGCTTGACATTTATCACTTTGCACTGAGTTTTCTTATACATCTTATCCTCCCATTAGTCACAGAAGAAACCCAGCTTTTTTGTTCTTTGTTCTCTCCTAAAGTACGTGCTAAAATATTTGAGATTGTCGTATATAAAATTGGAGCTTGATAAATTGCCTTGATGGATGGATCCATATTTACAATTTCATTATTGTATACCCAGTAGTCTCTTATTGTTCCTCACTGAGTCAGCTACAATGCCACTTACACCCTCTCTGGAATACATGTTGAGCTCTGAAACTTTTGTTGTTAGTGTAGTTGACAGTGGTGTTTCTTTTGTGTGTCGATACCTCCTTCTGGTTGGTATATTAGCACAGCCGTTTAAGGCACCAGTATTTCTACCTGGAAAGTACAGATAATAGAATTTACTGAAAGGTTAAATAATAACAAGTGGTTACAGACTGCCTACTATGTCTGAGGCACTGTACTAGGCCTATTATTAACACCATTTTTTTCTTATTGGAGCCGTGTTTTTGTGGTTTTTCTGAAAAGGCTGGATATAGAATTGTGCAATGAAGATGGATATCATAACTCTATTTGTTAAAATGAAATTTGTGTTTTCTTTTCCCTAGGACTTTTAGGCATGAACTTCCGTTGCAAGGCAGGTAGATTGTTTCTCAACTAGATAGCGACTTCTGTGAAATATCAGCTGAGTATGTACCAACTAAATTCTGATTCCTAAAATGGTTAACACAGTACCAATGCTCAGTAACTGTTGAAAATAGCTGTGTAGACAGTGCCTGCACTTTATTTTAAGACCATGATTCCAAATCCCCTAGTCTTTCTTTTCTTTATTTTTTCCTGGCCTCTTAACTCTCAAGTCTCCATCTAAATTGAAATTATACTGGGAAAACTGGTTCTTCCATTTTAGGTATAAATTATTTTTACTTTATGCACGAGCCTCTTTAGATGACTTTCATGGCTCTGTAAATCTTTGTGTATTTGAAAAAAAGTTATTAACCTTTTCTTCAACCTTTAGTTTTGGCTTTTTTCTTTGGTACCTTTACGCTTTGTATTATGTGGTATTTTTTTCTTATTCTTTTTTTTTTTTTTTCTTATTCTCATCACTAAATTAACCAGTTCCTAAAATAAAGTAAAAAAAAAAAAAAATGCATTTGGCATAAATTTCATGGTAAAAGATATAAAAATTTCCTGGTCAAGCATTTGATAAAAATTTTCCTAGTAGAAAAGTTTTGTTCTATCCATTGTTTTCAGAAAAGTGAATTTGCTTTTGTATTTTTACTTGTGTAACACTATTTTTTTTTTTAATACTGTTTTTTTTTTAATACCGAAATTGGTTCCTAAAATAACCCAAGAATAGTCTATTTCTTTTAAGGCAGAACAAATTTCATTCTTTTAGAGATCTGTAAGGAAAGGCAATAGTGAACACACAGTTGCTCTAAGCCAGGGTTCTCAAAATTTAGTGTGCATTGGAATCCCCTGGTGGGAAAATTGAAACACAGATTGCTGGGCCCAACCTCCAGAGTTTCTGATTCAATAATAGGTCAGGGATGTTGTTGATTATTGTTCGGTGCCATTGACCCTATGACGACCCTATGTACAACACAAAGGTCAGGGACAGGGCCTGAGAATTTGCATTTCTAACAAGTTTTCAGGTGATGCTGATGCTGCCACCTAGAGATCAAACTTTAAGAACCTCTCCTATCTGCTTTTACCTAGAGCTACTTCTGAGGTGTGCTTGTGGTACTATAAACTGCTAGGCTCTAAATAATTTTAAAAAGAAAATTTCTGAAAACCCAAATCCATTATTAAATAAATGCAATTTCTAAAACTAATTGGAAATGAACTTTTTTTTTTACCTGCAGAACTTTTTTTGCAGTCAAAAAAAAAAAAAAAAAAAACTCTTAGCTAAACAATAGCACCTACTTAGCTTTTCATTTGTTAATATTGTCTAAAATGTTTACGGCTTCTAAAATGACTTTCACACAGTTATTCATTTACTGAGAGGATATTCACTGTGTGCCAGTGTCTTGGGATAGATAACCCAGTGAGCAAGATAGATAAGATCCTGATCTTAATGCAGTTTAGGGTATATTTCTACGATGATGTGTCCGATGCAGCTACATGACTCTAACAGCCCTTTGAAAGCAGAGGCAGTTAAACATGAGGGTTGTGATTAAAATATGCCCTTCTCATGTCTTGTTTTTAGAGTTTTTCCATAATGTGTGATACTGTGACAACACTGCATTTAAATATTTGAGGAAATAAAAATTCCAGAAAATTTTGTTCTAAATTCTGAAAACCAGTAATAGTTGGAGTATGAAATTAAAGGTGGGAAGTTAGCTGACTTTTTTTTCTAGAGGTAATTGGTTTTTGCCTCTTTTCAGAGCAGTTCATGTGGCGTAGCTAATAATTTCTAGTCAATTTCTGTCTCTCTATAAATCTATAGCACTTATATAATATTATAACATGTATTATGTGCTAAGACCTTCATATATCAACATTTTAACTGTTCTAAGTATTGTATACGTACATATAAAATGTGTGTGTGTATATATATAAACTCTCTGTAATTATGTACGTGGTAGATACTATTGGTATACAATTTTTTACAGAGAGGTCAAGTAACTTGCACAACCTACACAGCATAAAAGTGATGGAGACAGCAATGTGGCTGCAGAGCCTGCTTTATCACTATGCTCTACCGCCCTGTGTGATGTCTTTGGTACTTGTTATACATTATTTGAAGTTTGCTTTTTAATAAGTAAATATCTTTCTTTTCCAACTAGATAGTAAGCTCTTGGAGGCCAATTTTTAGGTCTAATACTTCTTTATAGCACATAAAGTATCAAGCACAATACTATACATATAACAGACATTTAATACTTATCAACTAACTGATGATACCCCAATTGTACATTGTACAATATTAGAAAATACAAACAATCTGGTTTTCTCAGTTGAGAGTTTGGATTATATTGAACAGAGTTGTTGTTGTTGTTTTTCGGTGCCGTTGAGCCAGTTCCGATTCATAGCAACCCTACGTACGACAGAACAAAACACTGCCTGGTCCTGTGCCATCCTCACAATCATTGTTATGCTTGAGCCCATTATTGCAGCCACTGTGTCAATCCATTTCATTGAGGGTCTTCCTCATTTTTACTGACATTCTACTTTACCAAGAGCGATGTCCTTCTCCAGGGGCTGGTACCTCCTGATAACATGCCCAAAATGTGTGAGAGGACCGTCAAACCATCCTTGCTTCTAAGGAGCTTCCTGGTTGTACTTCTCCCAAGGCAGATTTTTTCCTTTTTTTTTTTGACAGTCCATGGTATATTCGATATTCTTCTCCAACACCACAATTCAAAGGCATCAATTCTTCTTTGGTTTTCCTTATTCTTTGTCCAGCTTTCGCATGCATATGAGGCATTTGAAAACACCAAGGTTTAGGTCAGGTGCACCTTAGTCTTCAAGGTGACATCTTTGTTTTCAACAATTTAAAGAGGTCTTTTGTAGCCTATTTGCCCAATGCAATGCGTTGTTTGATTTCATGACCACTGCTTCCATGGGTGTTAATTGTGCATCCAAGTAAAATGAAATCCTTAACAACTTGAATCTTTTCTCTGTTTATCATAATGTTGCTTATTGGTCCAGTTGTGAGGATTTTTGTTTTCTTTATGTTGAGATGTAGTCCATACTGAAGGCTATAGTCATTGATCTTCATCAGTAAATGCTTCAAGCACTTTTCACTTTCAGCAAGCAAGGTTGTGTCATCTGCGTAATGCAGTCTATCAAGTTAGTTCAGGCTTATTCATATGATAGTGGTAACAAATGATCTCAAGAGTGACAGATGGGCAAGCCTCAATATGTGAGTGCTTTTCCAGCCCTTGCTTGTACCACAATTTGCTAATGCCCTATTGGCCAAAGCAATTCACATGGCCAACCTAAAATCAAGGGCCTGGTAATAGACTCTGACTCTTCAATGGAGGAATAGAGAATTATCATTTTAACAATCTACCATTTCCTGGAAATACTTCCTATTATCACAGTCAAATGTTCAAGTCTAATATACTTAGCACTATGGTATTACAAGGAAAATGGGTCTTGTCTCACATCTATCCTTTTTTTTGTTTTAACTAAAATTTAGGTTCCTTATAGCTGTCAGCTGTTTAACCTGTAACATAATAGGTGGCAAGCTGCAGTTCCAGTGAAATTTTCACAACGGTCCTATAGTTCTGTTCTAACTAGTAATTTTCCTTGATGTCTAGCATCTTAAGTTGGTTCTTCAGCTGCAGAAGATATTTGATAAGTTACCTAATACCCTTAATAAATCCTTTTCTGGCTTGAAAATATTCTGATGTTGGGAACAAAGAACCTCATCTACATAGTGGTAGTAGAATGAGAGAATGAAAAAATAACAACCAAACCAAACCTCTTGCTATCCAGTCAATTCCAACTACAGCAACCGTATAGAACAAAGAACTGCCCTATAGGGTTTCCAAAGCTGTAAATCTTTATGAAAGCAGGCTGCCACATCTTTTTCCCATGGAGTGGCTGATGGGTTCAAATTCCAGTTAGCAGTTGAGCTCTTAACCACTATGCCACCAGAGCTCCTTGAATGAAAAAAATAAATAAGCGAAAATAACATAATGACTTACTCAAAATCGAAAAATCAAATTAAATCATAAGATAAATTTGAATGTATGTTAACTTTAAAAAACAAAACATGTTGGTGACTTTAACAGGATATATAGCAAGAAAATATTATTTGAAGTGACCAATATGTGAAAATCAACTTTTAATAAAGTATACAGGGGTTAGGGAAGAGAAAAAAATAAATTGCCACCAGATGTATGACAAAATCACTTAGGACCTACTGTTCGAAGATTCCTGAGGATATTTTTCTATAGGTTGGATAAAAAAAAAAAAAAAAAAAATGGATATCTACTGTAAATTCCAGAGGTTTTTTTTTTTTACTTGATAAGCTTCATTATAATTTTGTTGTTGTTGTTAGTTATTATTCAGTCAGCTCTGATTCGTGACAATCCTGTGTATAGTAGAATAAAATGTTGCCTGGTCCTGCACCACATTCATGAACATTGGTATGATTAAGCCTATTGCCATGGCTATTGTGTAGTGCCTTCAGTCTAGGAGGTTCATTTTCCAGCTCTGCATTATACTATGCAGCCTGGTGGCACAGCAGTGGTTAAGAGCTCAGCTGCTAACCGAAAGGGCAGTAGTTCGAACCCACCAGCTGCTCCATGGGAGAAAGATGTGGCAGCCTGTTTCCATAAAGGTTTACAGCCTTGAAAACCCTATGGGGCAGTTCTACTCTGTCTTACAGGGTCACTATGAGTCAGGATCAACTCGATGGCATGAGTTTTTTTTTTTTTTTTTTTTAAATATTATACTACATTCTGTTGTGATTTATAGGCTTTTCACTGGCTAATTTTTGGAACAGATGGCTACACCTTTCTTCCTAGTCTGTTTTAGTTTGAATGCTCTGCTGAAATCTGTCCACTGTGGGTGACCCTGCTGTTCTTTGAAATTTCGGTGCCATGTTATAGCAACACTCAAGCTACTACAGTACCACAAAACTGACAGACTGACAGACGGGTGGTAGACTTATAATTTAGACTCTCAACATTCCAACCAATTTGGTGTCACTGATCCCTTTTTGATTCTAAGGGCTCCTCTCCAGGGGAAAAAATATATGTACATATGTCCCATACAATTTCAGAGAGTTTTTGGGCTGCTTGAAGGGTATCTGTGAAATTTGGAGTTAGTAATCCCTGTTTTAGAGAACCATGAATGAGATGGACATATAAAAATATTTGTTCTGGCAATCTTAAGGTGATTCGAAAGGAACACCAATTCACGGAATGTTGTGGCACTTTGTAGATTTTGTCTAAGGAGATAGTATATACTTTGACCTAGAGTTAGAATTGTTTATCAAGTTATATAAAAAAGAGTAATCTAACAAAAGCTGAGATTACTCTAAACTTGTTAAATAGCAAAACTTATCATTTTCTGAATTTGTAACAATTTGAGAAGGGTATGACTTTGCATTAGAGACTATAGTTTACTTTTATTTGAATTCTTGAGCTGTGGCAAGTCACACATTTCCTGGAGTCTATTTGAGGCAAAATAGCAAAAGCTGGCACAATTTATATATAAATTTAGAAAGCTGTATTGAAAATAAGCCATTAAATTTATATTAAATTGTGTTTTACATTTTAAAACTGTGAGTAGTAGAAATCAAATATATGTGGTAAGGCAAATATATGCATAAAGGCATATTATGAATGTCTTTTGAGTATTTTTTTTGTCACTTATAAATCAGCCTTCAGTGACATGTCTTCAATAAGAAGAATGCAAAGTATCAGTTATTTTAATTAATCTTGAGGCAAATAACAGGGTATGTATTATGTACAACTATTATCCCCTACCCCCTACAAGTTCACCATCTGGACTCAAGTAGTTTTTATGTGGTTGAATAGACTTTTGTTCTGCTTCTCTTTACTGTTTTTTGACATTATTATTTTTTGATTTGAAACGCAAATGAAGATTAAAAACAAAAAACACGGTAAAAGTGTACATCAAGATGTTTTCCAGGTTGGAGACTAAACTGGGAAAGTACAGGAACAAGGGAGAAATATGGGTAATGTAACTATTTGACCTTTTGATGGTAATAAACCAAACCAAACCAAACCAAAGCAAACCCACTGCCATCAAGTCGATCCTGACTCATAGAGGCCCTATAGGACAGAGTAGAGTAGCCCCACTGGGTTTCCAAAACTGTAATCTTTTTGGAAACAAATTGCCACATCTTTCTCCTGAAGAGTGACAGATGAGTTCAAACTACTTACCATTTGATTAACAGCGAGCTCTTACCTCTGTGCCACCGGGGCTCCTCAGGTAATAATAGTGCCTCCTGTTTTGTTAACCAGAGACACTATTTTTTTTGAATTGAAAAGATGATCATTTAATAGCATAATATGCTCTCATGTTTGTTTATATAGTTTTTTAAAAATAATTAAATTTTGTTTTATCATAAGCTTCTCAATTGTCCTATCTGTTGATTTATCATTCTTTCTTCAGTAGCACTGATCTTCCTATGTTAAAACAGTTTGGAACAGCCTGCTTGGAAATCAAAGAAGCTCTCATTAGTAGACTTTTTTAAATGAAGTTTCTAAATGGGAAGACAAAAGAAAGGATTAGTTAAGAATTTGAAACTAGCTTTTTCATCAAAATAGTCATCAATATTTAAAAAAAAAAAAAGTCATCAATATTAATATGTGTTTATTAACCTCTTCCTCTCCTCAAATCTTGAAATTTTACCGGTGTTGATGCTTATCATTCTGGACTGAAATAATCTGTTTGCTTACCTGTCTTTCCCATGAGACTGAGATTCCCTGGAAGGAAGGGCGTCTTGCAATGGCTGAAAATGTCTGTAACATAGTAGGCTGTCATAGAAGGTATGAACTGTATTTTTGGCACTATGTTTGGTGGTATGACACAAACAGGTATAAGACATGGGTTCTAATCTCAAGATACTTATTTCTCATCATGTCCTCAAGAAAAACTTACCTATGTGACTTTCGATAATGCCCAAAGATAACTGAATACTTTCCAAAAGCAAGATAGCATCCTTTGAAATTCAGGAACTGCTATTTAGATATACGTTTTTTCCTGGTTTTAGAAATTTTCATTACCTGTTTGGCCTTTTTTACTCTTAGTCAGTTTTGATCAATCTCGTATTTAGTAGTTCCATTTTAACTTGCTCTTAATGGAAATTTGTTTCTGCCAGCCCAAGGAGAGATATTTAAGCTGAAAACTGAAGTTCAAATGGCACCTCCTCTGTGAAGTTCTTAAAACTTGAAAATTAATTTCACAAAGCAGGACAATATACATATGCTAATCTGGTTTATGCAAATATGTGTATATATATGTATACACATATATATGTACCTATGTATATGTATTTATATTATATACAGAGTATCAGTAGAAGCCTCTGGGAGCAGAAACTGAGTGTACAAAATTTCTCACTTTTTTTTCTTTTTACATAGTTATATTAACTTAATATTGTTACGGATTGAATTGTGTCCCCAAAAAATATGTGTTGTGAGTTCTAGCCTCAGTCCCTGGAGAAGGATATCATGCTTGGTAAAGCAGAGGGCCAGTGAAAAAGAGGAAGACCTTAATGAGATGGATTGACACAGTGGCTGCAACAATGTGCTTAAACGTAGCAACGATTGTGAGGATGGTATGGAACCAGGCAGTGTTTCCTTCTGCTGTACATGGGGTCACTATGAATCTGAACTGACTTGAGGGCACCTACAACAACAACATGCCTGTGGTTAGAATCCCATTTTGGAATGGATGGTGTTTGTTATATTAATGAGACAGTTTCAGAGTAGGGTATGTTTTAAGTCAATTTCTTTTGAGATATAAAAGAGATTAAACAGGCAAGTAAGTAAGCAGAGATGGGGGAAGAGAGATGCCAAGCCACATGAAGATTGCCCAGGAGCAGAAGTTTAAAGAAACAAGGATCTTTCTCCAGAGCTGACAGAGAGAAAAAGCCTTCCCATGGAACCGGCAACCTGAATTCAGACTTCTAGCCTCCTAATCTGTGAGAAAATAAATTTATTTGTTAAAGCCACCTACTTGTGATATTTCTATTACAGTAGCACTCAATAACTAAGGCAAATATTTTTAAATTTACAAAGATAAATCAGTAGGAAAATGGGCATTAGGATAAAAACCCACCCAACTTATTGACGGAAAACACAAATATCTATAAACACAGAAAAAATGTTCAAACACTAATAATCTTGAAAATGAAAAGAGCAGCGTTTTTTCCTATTAGGCAAAAATTTTAAATATTGATCATACCCAATGTTAGAAAAAAGCTTTTTTTATTTTATTTCTTTTCTTTTCTGTCTGTAATGGACTTCCACTAATTGTTTGCAAGATTGGCTCCATTTCATCAAGCAAATTTTACTTTACCCTGCTTTATTATCTTTATGGTACTTATCATTTTTTTAAAATTTTCAGTTGCTATAATAAGTAATTGTTGTTGTTAGATGCTATCAAGTTTGTTCCGACTCATAGCCACCCTATGTACAACAGAAGGAAACACTGCTCAATTCTCTGCCATCCTCACAATCATTACTATGTTTGGGCCCACTGGTGTAACCACTGTGTCAATCCATCTGGTCGAGGGTCTTCCTCTTTTTTGCTGACTCTCTATCTTACCAAGTATGATGTCCTTCTCCAGGGACTGATCCCTCCTAATAATATGTCTAAAGTGAGATGAAGTCTCGGCCATCCTTGCTTTTAAGGAGCATTCTGGTTGTACCTCTTCTGAGACAAATTTGTTCATTCTTCTGGCAGTCCATGGTGTATTCAATATTCTTCATGAACACCATAATTCAAATATATCAGTTCTTTTGTCTTCCATATTCATAGTTCAGCTTTTGCAATCATATGAGGTGATTGAAAATACCATGGCTTGGGTCAGGTGTACCTTAGTCCTCAAAATGACATCTTTGCTTTTTGATACTTCAATGAAGTCTTTTACAGATTTGCCCAATGCAATATGTTGTTTGATTCTTTACTGCCGTTTCTGTAGAAGCTGATTGTGAATCCAAGTAAAGTGAAATCCTTGACAACTTCACTATTTTCTCCTGTTTATCATGATGTTGCTTCTTAGTCCATTTGTGAGGATTTTTGTTTCTTTATGTTGAGATGTAATCCAATAATAAGTAGAATGTAGTTTTAATGAGTTGTGGAGTTTTTGGTCTGTATGTTTCCTGTGCATTCCCAGTGCCTGGACCAGGACCTTGCACATAACAGATATTTAATTAATATTTTATAAATGAATATTCTTTGTAACTTGTTTTATAAAAATTTTAACCATTTAGGTGTTTTTGGTAGAAATAGACTAGATTTTTCTTATTCTAATTGTAGCCTATTCTTTTAAGTTTGGCAGTTTTTTCATTTTTCTTTGTGGTTTAAAACATGGTCAGTTTTTCTGAATATTTAAGAAGATATTTAAGAAAATATTTAAAAAGAACGTGCTTTCTCTGTCCATTTGTCATTAAATTGGATCTATATAACGTGCTCATGATTGTTAAAATCGATAGTAAATTCTTCTATGTAATTACTTATTTTTTTTACTTGATCTGTTGGTTTCTGAAAAGGATGGGTTAAAGTGCTTATCATAGCTGTGGCTTCATTAGTATTTCTTTATAGTTCCATTTAAGAAATATTTTGTTAGAAGACTAAAAATTTATTAGTGTTTTATCTTGTTTTGGAGGTGTACCTTTTCTCAAAAAATTTGTTAATGCATTGAGTATTTTTTGATTCTTATATAACTGATTTCTTATTATATCATTTGCTAGGTATAGATAATTGTCATTTTCTTACATTTTTATTTTAAAATAATTTCAAGCTTATTAAAAGTTGCAAGGATAATACAAAGGATCCTTTATCTCCTTCACCCAGATTCTTCAAATGCTAACATTTATAACAGTTGCTTTATCGTTCTCTTAGTCTCTCTTGCCAAGCCAGAGTCACACATTGTATTTAGTTGTCATGATTCTTTAGGCTCCTTTAATCTGGAACAACTTCCCAATCTTTGTCTTCACAACTTTAGCATTCTTGTTGAGTATAAGCCGTTTGTTTTGGAGAATATCCCACAATTTGGATTCATGATGGTTAAATTAAGTTTATGCATTTTTGGCAGGGGTGCCACTAAAGTGATGTAGTTTTCTTCTCAGTGCAGCGTATCAGAAGGCACATGATATGATTCATGCCCTTCCTGGTGATATTAACTTGGATCACTTGATTAAGGTGACGCCTCCCAGGTATCTGCACTGTGAACTCACTATACGTATCTTTGTATATAATAATTACTTTATGGTGAGACATTTTGAGACTATTTAAATATTCTGTTACTTCTCAAACTTTCGCTCACTGATTTTAACTTCTATGGATGATTTTTGCCTAAATCAATTATTATCATGATGATTGCTGAATGGTAATTTTCTAATACTCCTTCTAAATTTATTAGAGAAGAGCTTTCCCTTCTTATTCATTCATTTATATAAGTGAGGGTTCGTACTACTTTTTTACTATCATTATACATTTTTGAAGTTCAAAATGTCTCAGATTTGACTAGAGTGTCTTCCTTCAAATTGACTCTTATGTCCTTTTGACATATCCTTATTATTCTTTGAGCACTTCTGACAGGTTCACCTGGTACTTTACCAAGTTCTAGAAGTCGCCCAATTTCTGAGAAATCATGGTTTGTTTTAATGAAAACAAGACTTAGAAACCAAGGCCTGGGCTCTACATGGATTTATCATTATTGAGGTGTCATTTCTCCTAAGCTGTCTCAGTGAACAAAGGGAGGGAATATGCGCATACACATACACATCGAAATCATGACTTCTGTTGATATCTCCAATTGGACAACACAAATTCTCCCTTTCCATAACCATAACTCCCCGTCTGTGAGAAACCTGACTTAATTATTCACAATAAATTTATTTTCTTAATTTTAATATACATATTTATTAAAAGATTTCTTACCCATAGTAGTGTAGAATACACATCTACTAAATATATTTCAATATTTTGTTGCAGTTCTTTTGTATTTAGCCTGAGTTTATATGGTCAAAATGCTATATTCAAGTATTACATAGATTAAGAAGTCCTCCACCCCATTTACAAAGGTACAAAATTAGGCATTATTACTATTACTCTCCTTTACTGTCAATGTTTATTTACATTTACTGCCATATCTGCCACCTTGCGTTTTTTCCGTATCTGCCACCTTGAGTTTTTTTTTGTTTTTCATTTTATTTTTGAAAGATGGAGGTACTTGTTGCTTTCTCTACCACTTGTGAGACCAGTAATATCTCTAATAATGTGTAATTTTAAGGCTTCATTGTTCTGCCTCTGAAAGGTCTCATATTCACAGAAACAGAGTGCCACTCTTTGTTTTCAAATTATATTGAGTGTATTGGATTCAGTATTATCTTCTGATGGTAGTCCAATATTCTGCACCATAATAATTGAATAAAATGCCTTTTTACTTCTGAGATTTTAAGAATTTACTGTTCCTTTTTCTGTAGCTGATTATACTGCTTAAATATATTTCTCATTATACTCTTTCTTTTAAATTAAGTTGCTCGGTCATTTTATATTCAAATTTTCCTTGATTCCTGCCCCAAAACAACCCAGTGATTCCTGCCAGAGTTCTAATATTTTTAATTGCCCTTCCTGATCCTTTATAATTATTTATGGCTCTTTATAAACATTAAATCCATAAAGAATATAATGGCAGAGAGCTAGACAACTCCACAATAATAGAAGACTTCAACACACCACTTTCAGTGAAGGACAGAATATCCAGAAAGAAGCTCAATAAAGACATGGAAGATCTAAATTCCATAATCAACCAACTTGACCTCATAGACATATACAGAACACTACAATCAACAGCAGCCAAGTATGCTTTCTTTTCCAAAGCACATGGAACATTCTCCAAAATAGACGACATGTTAGGTCATAAAGCAAGCCTTAACAGAATCCAAAAACATTGAAATATTATAAAGCATCTTTTCTGACCATAAAGCCATAAAAATAGAAATCAATAACAGAAAAAGCAAAGAAAAAAAAAAAAAAGCAAACACTTGGAAACTGAACAACACCTTTTCAAAAACTACTGGGTTATAGAAGACATTAAGGACAGAATAAGAAATTCATACAATCAAATGAGAATGAAAACACTTCCTACCAGAACCTTTGGGACACAGCAAAAGCAGCACTCAGAAGTCAATTTATAGCAATAAATGCACACATCCAAAAAGAAGAAATGGCCCAAATCAAAGAATTACCCGTACAACTGGAACAAATAGCAGCAAAAGAAGCCGTTGGGCACCAGAAGAAAGCAAATAATAAAAATTAGAACAGAATTAAATGCAATAGAGAACAGAAAAGAATTTGAAAGAGTTAACAAGACCAAAAGCTGGTTCTTTGAAAAGATCAACAAAATCGATAAACCATTGGCCAAACTGACAAAAGAAAAACAGGAGAGGAAGTAAATAACCCAAATTAGAAATGAGACTAAGGAAGAATCATAACAGAATACTATGAAAAATTGTACTCTAACAAATTTGAAAACCTAGAGGAAATGGACAAATTTCTAGAAACTCATTGCCTACCAAAACTAACACAAATAGAAGTGGAACCACTGAATAAACCTATAGCAAAAGGAGATATTGGAAAGGGAATTTAAAAATTCCCAACAACAACAACAAAAAAGCCCTGGCCCTGATGGCTTTACTGTAGAATCTACCAAACTTTCAGAGAAGACTTAACACCATTACTACTAAAGGTATTTCAGAGCATAGAAAAGGATACAATATTCCTAAATTCATTCTATGAAGCCAGCCTAACCCTGATACCAAAACCAAGTAAAGACACCACAAAAAAAGAAAATTACAGACTAATATCCCGCATGAACTTAGATGCAAAAATCCTCAACAAAATTCTAGCCAATAGAATTCAACAACATATCAAAAAATAATTCACCATGACCAAGTGGGATACATACCATGTATGCAAGGGTTATGCAAAGATGGTTTAACATTAGAAAAACAATCAATGTAATCAATCTCATAAATAAAACAAAAGACAAGAACCACATGATTTTATCCATTGATGCAGAAAAGGCATTTGAAAAAGACCAACACTTATCCATGATAAAAACTCTCAGCAAAATAGGACAAGAAGGGAAACTCCTCAACATAATAAAAGACATTCATAGAAAGCCAACAGACAACATCATCCTAAATGGAGAGAGTCTGAAAGCATTCTCTTTGAGAATGGGAACCAGACAAGGACTCCCTTTATCACCACTTTTATTCAATATTGTGCTGGAGGTCCCAGCCAAAGCAATTAGGCTAGATAAAAAATAAAGGGTATCAAGATTGGCAAAGAAAAAGTAGCTCTATTTGCAGATGACATGACCTTATAATCAGAAAACCCTAAAGAACCCACAAGAAAACTACTGGAACTAACAGAAGAGTTCAGCAGAGTATCAGGATACGAGATAAACATACAAAAATCAATTGGATTCCTCTACACCAATAATAAGAGCATCAAAGAGGAAATCACCAAATCAATACCATTTACAGTAGTCCCCCAAGAAGATAAAATACTTAGGAATAAATCTTACCAGAGACATAAAAGACCTATACAAAGAAAACTACAAGGCACTACTGCAAGAAATCAAAAGAGACCTACAAAAACCCAGTGCCATCGAGTCGATTCAGACTCATAGCGACAAGTGGAAAAATATACCTTGCTCATGGATAGGAAGACTCATAATTGTGAAAATGTCTATTCTACCCAAAGTGATCTGTAGATACAAAGCAACCCTGATCCAAATTCCAATGGCATTTTTTAATGAGGTGGAGAAACAAATCACCAACTTCATATGGAAAGAGAAGAGGTCCCGGATAAGTAAGGCATTACTGAAAAAGAAGAACAAAGTGGTAGACCTCACACCACCTGATCTTTGAACCTATTATACTGCCACTGTAGTCAAAACAACCTGGTACTGGTACAACAACAGATACATAGGCCAATGGAACAGAATTGAGAATCCAGACATAAATTCATCCATCTATGAGCAGCTGATATTTGACAAAAGCCCAAAGTGAGTTAAATGGGAGAAAAGATAGTCTCTTTAACAAATGGTGGTGGCATAACTGGATACCTATCTGCAAAAAAATGGAACAAGACCCACACCTCACAGCATGCACAAAAACTAACTCAAAAGGGATCAAGGACCTAAGTATAAAATCTAAAATGATAAAGATCATGAAAGAAAAGAAAAAATAGATACAATGCTAGGAGCCCTAATACATGGCATAAGCAGCATACAAAACATTACTAACAATGCACAAACAGCAGAACAGAAACTAGATAACTGGGAGTTCCTAAAAATCAAACACTTAAGTCCATCCAAAGACTTCACTAAAAGAGTAAAAAGACAACCTACAGAAGGGGAAAGAAATCTTGCCTATGACAAATCTGATCAGAGTATAATCTCTAAAATCCACGAGATACTGCAAAACCTAAACAACAAAAAGATAACCCAATTAAAAAATGGGCAAAGGATATGAATAGACACTTCACCAAAGAAGACATTCAGGCAGCTAACAGATACATGAGGAAATGCTCACAATCATTAGCCATTAGAGAAATGCAAATCAAAACTACAGTGAAATACCATCTCACCCCAACAATACTAGCATTCATTCAAAGCAACACAAAATAATACGTGTTGGATGGGTTGTGGAGAAACTGGAATACTTATACACTGCTGGTGGGAATGTAAAATGGCACAACTGCTTTGGAAATCGATTTGGTGCTTCCTTAAAAAGCTAAAAATAGAACTTCCATAAGATCCAGCAATCCCACTCCTTGGAATATATCCTAGAGAAATAAGAACCCTCACACGAATAGACATACGCACACTTATGTTCATTGCAGCACTGTTTACAATATCAAAAAGATAGAAACAACTCAGGTGCCCATCAAGGATTAACGGATAATAAAATTATGGTTTATTCACACAACAGAATTCTACGCAATGATAAAGAACAACGATGAATCCGTGAAACATTTCATAACATGGATGACCTGGAAGGTATTATGCTGAGTGAAATTAGTCACAAAAGGACAAATATTGTATGAGACCACTATTATAAGAACTCAAGAAAATGTTTAAACACAGAAGAAAACATTCTTTGATGGTTACAAGGGTGGGGAGGCAGGGAGAGAGGTATTCACTTATTAGATACTAGACAGGAATTGTTTTAGGTGAAGGGAAGGACAACACATAATACAGGGGAAGTCAACACATCTGGACTAAACCAAAAGCTGAGAAGTTTCCTGACTACAACCAAGCACTTCAACAGACAGTAGCAGGGGTGGGGGTCTGGGGATCATGGTTTCAGGGGACATCTAAGTCAATTGGCATAACAAAGTTTATTAAGAAAACAGTCTTCATCCCATTTTCTTGAGTAAGTCTGGGATCTTAAAAGCTAGCAAGCAGCCATCTGAGATGCATCAACTGGCCTCAACTCACCTGGAGCAAAGAAGACTGAAGAATATCAAAGACACGGGGAAAATAAGAGCCCAAGAGACAGAAAGGGCCACATAAACCAGAGACTCCATCAGCCTGAGTCTGGAAGAACTAGATGGTGCCTGGATACCACCAATGACTGTCCTGACAGGGAACACAGCAGACAATCCCTGACAGAGCAGAAGAAAAGTGGAATGCATAACTCAAATTCTAGTTAAAAGACCAGAATTAATGGTCTGACTGAGACTGGAGGGACCCCAGAGGACATGGCCCTCAGACTCTCTGTTAGCTCAAAACTTGAAACCGTTCCCGAAACCAACTCTTCAGACAAAGATTAGATTGGACTCTAAGACAAAATGATACTGGCGAGGACTGTGCTTCTTAGCTCAAGTACACACATGAGACTATGTGGGCAGCTCCTGTCTGGAGGCAAGATGAGAAGGCAGAGGGTGACAGGAGCTGGTTGAATGGACACAGGAAATACAGGGTGGAGAGGAGAAGTGTGTTGTCTCATTATAGGGAGAGCAACTACGGTCACATAACACTGTGTATAAATTTTTGTATGAGAAGCTGACTTGAATTGTAAACTTAACTTAAAGCACAGTAAAAAAAAGAATATAATGGCAAAAATAATGGACTTTTATATCTGCACTGGAAGACTTGTTCATCAGATAATAATTTAGCATTTTTTGTAGTCCCCCTTTAAAGAATCAAGTCATTTTATTATGCAGACAAATAAACAAACAAAAACAGTTGCTGTCCTGTCAGTTCCAATTCATGGCGACCTTATGTGTATCAGAGTAGAATATTGTGCTTCATAGAGTGTTCAATGGCTAATTTTTCAGAAGTAAATCGCCAGGCTTTTTTTTCCCAGAAGCATCTGGATGGACTCGAACCTCCAACCTGTCAATTAACAGCTGACAACATTAACCACCCAGGGATGCCATTCATTTTATTAGGATTCCTTTAATGAATTTTTCATCACCTAGGGATTTCTATCACAATATATACATAATTAGTTTCTCTTCACTCTATTATATATAGTGAACTTCAATTTATTGAATTACAAAGTTCATAAAATTGGCCCCATATTTGGCCATTTCAGGATTATTATTTTTATTTCTTTATCTGGTTTTATATGCAGGTCTATTTATTAAACTTCTGTAAGATATTATTATTTTCGCTGATTTGAATGAAGTAGATTAATTTCATGAGAGTGTCTCAAAAATCATATTAGAAAATATAATTTTACATTATATTTGTTTTATATATATAATTCAAGATCTGTATATAAACATGTTTTTTAAAATAAATCCATGCTTTTTCACCTTAGAGTTTCCTTATAATTTTAACTATTTCTTAATCTATGTTCCTTTTTAAGTAAGGTTAATAGCTTCTGTCATTTTTTTCTGTAAAATTTAATGCAATATTCTCATTGAATTCCATAATTACTTTAGAATAATTTATTTTATAAATAAAAGTTGGCAATTTACTGAAATATTTCAATATTTTTATCATCACTCAATGGTGTCTTTCTTAGAACTATTTAATATTTTTTTATCATTGCTATTTTCTACGTATAAAGAAGATAAAAATGTCATGTCTCTTACTTATCTGTTTCATACAATAAATGTTAAAATGTAGGTTTTATATATTTATTCACTTCAAGTTTTCTAAAGATCATACATGTGATTTCACTGTATGTTGTAGGCTGTGGGCAAGAGGTAAGAACTATATATTTTGTTCCACATTAAAAGGCTCATTGTATGGTTGTTGTTCAATCCCATGAGATGTTTACTGTGCTTGAGAAATAATTATAGAGTACCAACAACCACAGTAGACTGGATACCTCAGTTTTCTCTACTGTAAAAATTAAAATCAATAGCATCTATCTCAGCAGTTGTAAGCTTTTCTTGTAAAGGGCCAAATATGAAATATTTTAGGCTTTGCAGGACACACAAGGCCTGCCACATCTACTCAGCTGTGCCATTGTAGCATGGAAGCAGCTACTGATTAAATGTAAATAAATGAGTATAGTGAGCATGGCTGTGTACCAATAAAACTTTATTTAAAGAAATAGTTGTTGGGCCAGATTTTTCCCACAGGCCCTGATTTGGCAACTGCTGACCTATTTGATGGTGGCTATGAGGAATAATATACTAAACACACTGCCTGGTTCATTGTGAGTCCTCAGTAAATATATTATGATACATAGTAAAATTATTATTAGTATCATTATAGATCTTACAATGACTAAGGGTGTCAAATGCTGAGAAAAATTCTAAGCTTGACCAATCATTAGATATTTACTTTGTGTGATCTTGTTGGTTTTTCTCCAACCAAATTCAGCTATGTTTTGGATTCCTTTGAGCCTTAGCTCAGTGAGCTAAGATATACGTGCTGAGGAATTGATGGGTAGTTATGATTCACTGTTAACCTAAATATATTCTTATGAGTTTTTAGATATCTGAGTCCTTAACATAAGAATTTCAGGCATCAAGCCAGTCAAAAGAGGAGTTTTTGTTTTTGTTTTTTTATGGTAGCCCAACTTTTTAGTGCCTTTCAAATAATATTAAAAATAATAAACTACTTTTTGTCTTATATATAATACCCCAAAGAGCAATATGCCGTAGTCACTATTCCTGTAAACGGTATAATTCATAGCCCACTTGCCATTCTTTATCTTTAGTTCTCTGTGTCCTTTTATTCTCAGGAAGTCTGTTTTCTTTTTTGTGTCAGTTCTTACAATGTATACCTTCCCTAGGCATTCTTATAATTTCGTTTTCTTTATGCCTCTGTACTTAACTGCATAGTGCAATGTGCAGTTTAGGAATAGGTAGTTAAAAAAAAAAATGCTGCTGAAGGTTGGCTGAAAGATTCTTTTAAATTAGGAGGAAAGATTAAGTAATTTTTTTTTTTTTTTGCCAGTTAAGGAAAATAGAGTGCCTAATTAGAAAAAGCATGAAGATTCCTGTTTTTATTATTTAATATATGTTATTCTATTTTGTGTCACTGGATTATTTACTATGAAAGGCATTTAAGTACATTAACACAAGCAAGCAAAACACTTAAGTATTTATGGCACTCCTTGAAGATATTTTTCAGAGGAGATTAAGCATTACACCAAATAGAACAGTGTTAATGTTAGAGAATATACAAAACTTTACCTTTTCAATAGCTGTACTTATTTCTTTTAAAAATACTAGTATACCAAAAAATTGTATTTTAATTTACAATTGGTATGAATTACAATTAAAGAAAATTAATGAATAAATTCAGGTATGTAAAAATGCTGTGGTTAGTATTATGCCTCAAAAATATACACCTAGCTAGTCTGGAAGAGAGGAAAACCACCTGTATTCAGAAAGCACATCAAGTTGGGATGGTGGACCAGAACTGGAAATGTTTAACCTATAAAAGACAAGGCTTGTCAACTGGAGGAAGAGAGGATTGCTGCTTTTAGTTAGTGGTGAGGCTGACATGTGAAAGAGGTATCAAAATTTAGACTATAAAATTCTCGACCGCACAACTGGGAGGAATGATTATTTCCAGGGAGACAGATTTCCTGAGGTTAATCAGTGTTTCTTAACCTGTTGCGGGTATCCAAACTGTGAAGGCTGAGGAATCCAAGATAGTTAGGTAAGGCAGCAGGCTGCTGGCTCAAGTCCCAAGAACTGGAGGTCAGATGTTGATGAGCAGAATGCAGAATCCAGAGCAGAGCAAAAGTCAGCAAGCTTTGCTAGAAAGTCCACATATGTTATTGGATGCAGGCCACACCCCCAAGAAAACTCCCTTTCAATTGATTGGCTATTCATAGCAGATCTCATCATGGAAGTGATTACATTATATCAGATCTTATCATAGAGGTGACTACATCATTACACAACAGACAAAATACATCATAACTGCCAAACCACTGAGAATCATGGCCCAGCCAAGTCGACACACAACCTTAACCATCACAATATCCAAAAGCTTGCTTAGAACTTTAGGCTTATAGATGAACTTCTCTGGGGGAGGAGAGTCCATGGACCCCAGATTATGAATTCCTGGAATAAAAGAAAAAGAACTTTCTATCAAATCCAACTGTTGAAAAACTAAATAGATAACTTGATGAATTGGTAAATTTCCCAATTCAGAAAGAGTTCAGGCAGACTTTATTGAATACATAATCACCAATCTTGGATTTTGCATAAATAATTGCTTACCTAGTTAATTATATGTATTTTCTTTCATAGCCCTACATATTGCTCTTTGATGAATGGATGTAGTTAGATATAGCCAAAAGGTAATACCCACTGCCCAGAAGTTTCATTAAATTCTTTCCTTAAGTATGTAAGACTTGTTATTGTTGTTGTTGTTAGGTGCTGTCGAGTCGGTTCCGACTCATAGCAACCCTATGCACAACAGAACAAAACACTGCCCAGGCCTGTGCCATCTTTACAATCGTTGTTATGCTTGAGCTCATTGTTGCAGCCACTGTGTCAATCCACCTCATTGAGGGTCTTCCTCTTTTCTGCTGACCCTGTACTTTGATTTGACTAGGATAACTAAACAGTGAGGATGTTGTGACTTTGTCTCCCTTACTTTAGACATGTTATCAGGAGGGACCTATCCCTGGAGAAGGACATCATGCTTGGTAAAGCAGAAGATCAGGGAAAAAGAGGAAGACTCTTAATGAGATGGATTCACACAGTGGCTGCAACAATGAGCTCAGACATGCCTACTATTAGGAGGAAGGCACAGGACTCAGCGATGTTTCATTCTGTTATACGTGGGGCTGCTATGACTGGAAACTGACTGAACAGCACCTAACAACAGGCAAGACTACCAGCACAGAAATGAATTAGTGAAAATCCTTTCCAAGGTCCATTTGCATCATCATGAGTGTTGCCTTATGTATCTATGGCAGTGAAGAAAACAGCATTCTATTATGAGTGTCATGTTTATTAGCATATTTTATCAATTATTTGATTTTAAAGATATACCAAAACCAAACCTGTTGCCATCGAGTCAATTCTGGCTTATAGTGACCCTATAGGACAGAGTAGAACAGCCTCATAGATTTTCCAAGGAGTGGCTGGTAAATTCGAACTGCGGACCTTTGGTTAGCAGCCTGAGCTCTTAAGCACTGCTCCACCAGGGCTCCTTTAAAGCCATAGTTTATAAAATTTTCCTCATTAGAGATTTCTCTGAAAATTCTACTATTTGGCTCACTGGAAAATTTAGGAAACCAAGAATGGTTCTGGGGTAATTTGTGTGTGTGTTAGGGGGCCGGGTTGGTGGGAAGAACAGATTCAAAACTCACAACTTATGAAAAGGGAATGCGGCTTTCCCAGATAAAACGCTTAAGCCAAACTTATGCCTGGATCTTAAAGTGGTAAAATTGAATAACACGCATTATCTAGCCTTTTGATAATTCAGTCTTTAGATTTTCATAAAGGTCTACCAAACAAGAAAGCAATCACTACCAATTTATCCTGCATTTTGTTAGTTACTGCCCTGTGTACTTCAGTCAAATTGTGTTCCTCGAGCCAGGAGTATCAGTATCACCTGTCAGCTTGTTACAAATCCAAATTCAAGGCCATCTCTTCAATATTCTGAGTCAGAATCTGTGGTGATGGGAACTAGAAACTATTTTAACAACAAGGAGAATCCCCAGGATATTCTCGTGTACACTAATATTTGAGAACCACTGGGGTAGTTGAAATTAGATGGACTTTAGGGTCAGGCAAACATGCATTTTAATTCTAATTTCTCTGTTTTCTAGTTCTGTGGATATTGAACCAATTTATCCTCAAGTTTCCGTATCTATAAAGAAAATATAAATAATATAAAATTTTTTTAGGGCTGTAGAGGATTAGTGACAATATATAAAAAGTAATAGAATATGCCTAGACTATAATAGGGTGCACAGTAAATGCCTTTATTTTCATGTTGGGCTAATGATATGTATTACTATACCTTAGGTATTTACTTGGTGCCAAGGTAATTGCTTTACATGTATTAGCTCAGTTAATACTCGTAATAAGCCTGTTTGGTAGGTATCATCTGACACATTTTACAGGTGAAGAACTGACGTATAGAATACTGAATTTTCAGCTAGATGAGCCACAAACACTAGCTGTGCAGTTTTAGCAGTAAATATTTTTGTGCCATTTGTAATTTTTTTTAATTAATTTTTATTGTGCTTTAAGTGAAAATTTACAGATCAGGTCAGTTTCTCATACAAAAATTTACACACACCTGGCCATACACTCCTAACTGCTCTCCCTGCAATGAGACAGCACAGTTCGTTCTTCCCTCCGTAGCTTCTGGCCCCCTCTGCCCTCTCATCCCCTCTCCAGACAGGAGAAGCAAACGTAGTCTCATGTGTCCACTTTATCCAAGAAGCTCGTTCTTCACCAGTATCATTTTCCATCCCCTATTCCAGTCCAATCCCTGTCTGAAAGTTAGCTTTGGGAATGGTTCCTGTCCTAAGCTAACAGGAGTTCTGGGGACCATGGCCTCCGGGGTCCTGCAGTCCCAGTCTGACCATTAAGCCTGGCCTTTTTACAAGAATTTGGGGTCTGCATCCCACTGCTCCCTCAGGGTTTCCCTGTTGTGTTCCCTGTCAGGGCAGTCATCAGTTGTAGCCGGGCACCATCTAGCTCTTCTGGTCTCAGGCTGATGTAGTCTCTGGTTTATGTGGTCCTTTCTATCCGTTAGGCTCATAATTACCTTGTGTCTGGCATTCTTCATTATTCCTTGCTCCAGGTGGGTTGAGACCAATTGAGGCATCTTAGATGGCCACTTGCTAGTGTTTAAGACCCCAGACACCATTCTCCAAAGTGGGATGCAGAATGTTTTCTTTATAGATTTTATTATGCCAATTGACTTAGATGTCCCCTGAAACCGTGGTCCTCAAACCCCCGCAGCTGCTACGACGCGAGCCTTTGAAGCATTCAGTTTATTCAGGAAACTTCTTTGCTTTTGGTTTAGTCCATTTTTGTTGACCTCTCCTGTATAGTGTATTGTCTTTCCCTTCACCTAAAATAAAACTTATCTACTATTTAATCAGTGAATACTCCCCTCCCTCCCTCCCTCTCCCCCTCTTGTAACCAACAAAGAATATTTTTTTCTCTGTTTAAACTGTTTCTCCAGTTATTGTAATAGTGGTCTTACACAATATTTGTTCTTTTGCAATTGACTGATTTCACTCAGCATAATGTCGTCCAGATTTCTCCATGTTATGAAATGTTTCATGGATTCAACATTGTTCTTTATCGAAGCATAGTATTCCATTGTGTGAATATACCATAGTTTATTTATCCATTCATCCATTGATGGGTACCTTGGTTGCTTCCATCTTTTTGCTGTTGTAAACAGTGCTGCAATGACCATGGGTGTGCATATTTGTTTGTGTAAAGGCTCTTATTTGCCTAGGATGTATTCCAAGGAGTGGGATTACTGGATCATATGGTAGTTCTATTTCTACTTTTTCAAGGAAGCGCCAAATCAATTTCCAAAGCATTTGTACCATTTTACATTCCCACCAGCAGTGTATAAGTATTCCAGTCTCACCACAACCTCTCCAACATTTATTATTATGTGTTCTTTGGATTAATGCCAGCCTTGTTGGAGTGACATGGAATCTCATTGGAGTTTTAATTTGCATTTCTCTAATGGCTAATGATCATGAGCATATCTCATGTATCTGTTAGCTACCTGAATGTCTTCTTTAGTGAAGTGCGTGTTCATATCCTTTGTCCATTTTTTAATTGGGTTATTTGTCTTTTTGTGGTTGAGTTTTAGCAGAATCATGGTGATTTTAGAGATCAGGCACTGATCAGAAATGTCATAGCTAAAAACAGTTTCCCAGTCTGTGGGTCTTTTTACTCTTTTGGTGAAGTCTTTCGATGAGCATAGGTGTTTGATTTTTAGGAGCTCCCAGTTATCTGGTTTCTCGTCAGCATTTTTAGTAACGTTTTATATTCTGTTCATACCATGTATTAGGGCTCCTAATGTCCCTGTTTTTTCTTCCATGGTCTTTATCGTTTTAGACTTCACATTTAGGTCTTTGATCCATTTTGAGTTAGTTTTTGTGCATGGTGTGAGGTATGGGTCTTGTTTCATTTTTTTGCAGATAGATATCCGGTTATGCTAGCACCATTTGTTAAAAAGACTGTGTTTTCCCCGATTAACTGACTTTGGGCCTTTGTCAAATATCAGCTGCTCATATGTGGTTGGATTTATGTCTGGATTTTCAGTTCTGTTCCATTGGTCTATGTGTCTGTTGTACCAGTACCAGGCTGTTTTGACTACTGTGGCGGTATAAGGGGTTCTAAAATTAGGTAGAGTGAGGCCTCCCACTCTGTTCTTCTTTTTCAGTCATGCTTTACTTACCAGGGACTCTTTCCTTCCATGTGAAGTTTGTGATTTGTTTCTCCATCTCATTAAAAAATGTCTTTAGAATTTGGATTGGAACTGCATTGTATCTATAGATAACTTTTGGTAGGATAGACATTTTTGCAATGTTAAGCCTTCCTATACATGAGCAAGGTATGTTTTTCCACTTATGTAGGTCTCTTTTGGTTTCTTGCAATAGCATCTTGTAGTTTGCTTTGTATAGGTCTTTTATGTCTCTGGTAAGATTTATTCCTAAGTATTTTATCTTCTTGGGGGCTAGTGTAAATGTTATTGATTTGGTGATTTCCTCTTCAATGTTCTTTTTGTTGGTGTAGAGGAATCCAACTGATTTTTGTATGTTTATCTTGTATCCTGATACTCTGCTGAACTCTTCTATTAGTTTCAGTAACTATTTTGAGGATTCTTTAGGGTTTTCTATGTATAAGATCATGTCATCTGCAAATAGAGACACTTTTACTTCTTCCTTGCCAATCTGGATGCCCTTTATTTCTTTATCTAGACTAATTTGCTCTGGCTAGGACCTCCAGCCCAATGTTGACTAAGAGTGGTGATAAAGGGCATCATTGTCTGGTTCCCGTTCTCAAAGGGAATGCTTTCAGAATCTCTCCATTTTAGGATGATGTTGGCTGTTGGCTTTGTGTAAATGCCGTTTATTATGTTGAGGAATTTTCCTTCTATTCCTATTTTGTTGAGAGTTTTTATCATGAATGGGTGTTGGACTTTGTTAAATGCCTTTTCTGCATCAATTGATAAAATCATGTGGTTCTTGCCTTTTGTTTTATTTATATGGTGGATTACATTAATTGTTTTTCTAATGTTAAACCATCCCTGCATACCGGGTATGAATCCCACTTGGTCGTGATGAATTATTTTTTTGATATATTGTCAAATTCTATTGGCTAGAATTTTGTTGAGGATTTTTGCGTCTATGTTCGTGAGGGATATAGGTCTGTAATTTTCTTTTCTTGTGGTGTCTTTAGCTAGTTTTCGTATCATGGATATGCTAGTTTCATAGAATGAGACAGGGAGTCTTCCGTCCTTTTCTATGCTTTGAAATACCTTTAGTAGTAGTGGTGTTACCTCTTCTCTGGAAGTTTGTAGAACTCTGCACTGAAGCCGTCAGGGCCAGAGTTTTTTTTTGTTGGGAATTTTTGGATTACCTTTTCAATCTCTTTTTTTTTGTTATGGGTCTATTTAGTTGCTCTGTTTGTGTTAGTTTAGGTAGGTAATGTGTTTCTAGGAATTCATCCATTTCTTCTAGGTTTTCAAATTTGTTAGAGTACAATGTTTCGTAGTAATCTGATATGATTCTTTTAATTTCAGTTGAGTCTGTTGTGATATCGCCCATCTCAGTTCTTATTTTGGTTATTTGTTTCTGTTCTTGTTGTTCTTTAGTCAGTCTGGCCAATGGTTTACGAGTTTTGTTAATTTTTTCAAAGAACCAGCTTTTGGTCTTGTTAACTCTTTCGATTGGTTTTCTCATCTCTAATTCATTTAATTCTGCTCTAATTTTTATTATTTGTTTTCTTCTGGTGCCTGTGGGTTTCTTTTGTTGCTCTCTTTCTATTTGTTCAAGCTGTTAGGACAGTTCTTTGATTTTGGCCCTTTCTTCTTTTTGTATGTGTGCATTTTTGATGTAAATTGACCTCTGAGCACTGCTTTTGCTGTGTCACAAAGGTTCTGATAGGAAGTGCTGTGTTCTATGAATTTCTTTATTCCATCCTTAATGACTTCTATAACCCATGCTTTTTTAGGTAGGGTATTGTTTAGTTTCCAGTATTTGATTTCTTTTCCCTGTTTTTTCTGTTATTGATTTCCACTTTTATGGCCTTATGGTCAGAGAAGATGCTTTGTAATATTTCAGTGTTTTGGATTCTGCTAAGGCTTGCTTTATGACCTAATATGTGGTCTATTCTAGGGAATGTTCCATGTGCACTAGAAAAGAAAGTATACTTGGTTGCTGTTGGGTGGAGTGTTCTGTATATGTCCATGAGGTCAATTTGGTTGAGTATGGCTTTTAGATCTTCCATGTCTTTACTGAGCTTCTTACTGGATGTTCTGACCTTCACCAAACGTGGTGTGTTGAAGTCTCCTCCTATTATTGTGGAGCTGTCTATCTCACTTTTGATTGCTCACTTTTGATTGCTGATAGAGTTTTTTTTTATGTATCTTGTAGCCCTGTGCATAAATATTTAATATGGTTATATCCTCCTGGTATATTGTCCCTTTAATCATTATATAGTGTCCTTCCTTATCTTTTGTGATGGATTTAACTTTAAAGTCTATTTTGTCAGAAATTAATATTGCCACTCCTGCTCTTTTTTGATTGTTGTTTGCTTGATATATTTTTTTCCATCCTTTGAGTTTTAGTTTGTTTGTGTCTCTAAGTCTAAGGTGTGTCTCTTGTAGGCAGCATATGGCTGGATTATCTTTGTTTATCCAATCTGCCACTCTCTGTGTCTTTATTGGTGCATTTAGTCCGTTTACATTCAGTGTAATTATAGATAGGTATCAGTTTATTGCTGTCATTTTGATGCCTTTTTTTGTGTGTTGCTGACAATTTCATTCTTCCACTTACTTTTTTTGTGCTGAGAAGTTTTTCTTTGTAAATTGTGTATTCCTCTTTTTCATTGTAGTTGAATTTGTTTTTGCTGAGTCCTTATGTTTATCTTGGTTTTTATTTTGAAGTATGGGATCTTTAACCCTCTTTGTAGTTACCTTAATATTTACCCATATTTTTGTAAGTATAAACCTAACTTATATCTCCCTATATCACCTTGATTTCCTCTCCATATGGAAAATCTATGCCTCCTGTATTTAGTCCCTCTTTATTGATTATTGTCATCTTTTACATAATGACATCAATGATTCCCTGTTTTGAGCTTTTTTTTTTAATCTTATTTTATTTTTGTGATTTCCCTATCTGGGTTGATATCAGGATGTTCTGTTCTGTGTCCTTGTGTTGTGTTGATATCTAATATTATTGATTTTCTGAACAAAGAATTTCCTTTAGTAATTCTTGTAGGTTTGGTTTGGTTTTTGCAAATTCTCCAAGCTTGTGTTTATCTGTAAACAACTTAATTTCACCTTCATATTTGAGAGACAGCTTTGCTGGATATATGATTCTTGGCTGGTAAATTTTCTCCTTCAGTGCTCTCTATATGTCATCCCATTGTCTTCTTGCTTGCATGGTTTCTGCCGAGTAGTTGGAACTTATTCTTATTGATTTTCCTTTGTAGGTGACTTGTTTATCCCTGGCTACTTTTTAAATTTTCTCTTTATCTTCGGTTTTGGCAAGTTTGACGAAAATATGTCTTGGTGATTTTCTTTTGGGATCTACCTGGTATGGAGTTCAATGAACATATTGGGTAGATATCCTTTCATCTTTCATGATGTCAGGGAAGGTTTCTGCCAACAGATCTTCAACAATCCTCTCTGTATTTTCTGTTATCCCTCCCTGTTCTGGATTACAATTAAATGCAAGTTATTCTTCTTGATAGAGTCCCACATGATTCTTAGGGTTTCTTCATTTTTTTAAATTCTTTTATCTGATTTTTCTTCAACTATGTTGGTGCCAATTGCCTTATCCTCCATCTCCCCAATTCTGCATTACAATTCCTCAATTCTGCTACTCTGACTTCCTATTGAGTTGTCTAGTTCTGTAATTTTATTTTAATCTTTTGAATTTCTGAATGCTGTCTCACTATGGATCCTTGCAGCTTAACAAATTTTTCATTATGTTCTTCAATAATCTTTTTAATTTCTTCAACTCCTTTATCTGTGTGTTCCTTGGCTTTTTCTGTAGATTGCCTTATTTCATTTCTGATGTCATCCCTGATGTTTTGAGGTGTTCTGTATATTAGTCTTTTGTATTCTACACCTGACAATTCCAGGAATATATCTTCATCTGGGAGAGATCTTTATTCTCTGTTTTGGGGGTCTATAGAAGCAACCATGGTCTGCTTCTTTATGTGATTTGATATCGACTGCTCTCTCTGAGCCATCTATAAGTTATTGTAATAATTTATTTTATATTTGCTCACTGAGTCTTCCTGTTTTGTTTTGTTTCAATATACCCAGATGGACTACTAGAGTGCATTAACTTGATTGTTGGAGCCTTAAAAAAAAATTTTTTTTTTTTTTTTGAAGCACTTATGTCCTGTTACCAGATGGTTAGGGGTGTTACCAGGTATATGAGCCTCTGAGTCCATTCACTACTCTTGAATAGACTCAGCTCAGGTGTCCTGATGACTGGGCACCTAGTGTGTGGTGTAGGCTCTCACCTACTATCTTAAGGAAGTAGTGCTGATGGTTGTATGCATCAGTTTCCGGTAGTGGCAGGGTGTCAAGCTCTGAGGAGGGCAGGGTGCTGACAGCCTTCCCCAAGTGCCAGTGAGGATGGAGCGTCTCTGTTCTCTGTTTGCTCTGGTGGGTGGGCTCTACCGCTGTACCTTAGGCACCCAATGCTTGTACCTGTAAAGACTGGTAGGCACCACTGTTCTCAGACCCCTTTTGCATGTGGCTATGTGGTGTGGATGGAGCCTCAGCCTTCAATTCCCTGCTGTGGGTAGGTGAGGGCTCTGTTTAATAGGTAGAGCTGTATCAGACCTCCAAAACCTGCCTCTCCACCACTCAGCTGAAACAATTACAGTCAGACCTCTAACAGAATTGCCTTTACATTATAATAGCCACCTGGTTCCATGTAGAGTTGAAAGCCAAAGACTGTGGATCTCTTATGCCTGGACTGGAGCTGCTTCTGTTCTGATCTTCCAGTTTAGGGAAATCAGGAAATGATTTTTCCCCTAATTGTTAATTTCTGCTTTTCCCAGGCCAGGAGAATGGGTTAGAAAAAAGCAGGGCACTTCTCTCTCTGGCCCAGGGAATTCAAATGTTAATGAAGCTGGCTGGGGCAGGGAGGGGAGGGATCAGATAGATAGGAGAGAGTAGCGCACAGTGGTAAAATAGACAAAATCACTTATTTTGTGTGGGGAGGGCTGTTTATCTGAGATTCCAGAGGGGTGTGTAGCCTGTGTGTGCTGGCTGGGTCCCAGCTGAGATTGCCCCAGGGGGTTAGGGCTGCGTCCTGTGCTTGCCTTGTCTCAGCAAGCCACCATCAGCCCCACCGCACTCATGCCAAAGCACCACACCCACGCCAAAGTACTGCACCAAGAGATCAGGGCTGACACACCGCGCCAGCTCCACAACTGGTTGCTGCTTCTTTGGGTCTCTCACTGCCCTGTCCATCAGGTCAGTGTGTAGTCTATGCACTGGCTGGGTCCCCACAGAGATTTTGCCCCAGGGGGTTAGGGCTGTGTCCTGTGCTTGCCTTGTCTCAGGAAGCCACCAACAGCTGCACTCACACCAAAGCACAGCACCAAGTGATCAGGGCTGGGACACGGCACACAGGGCTCCACAACTGGTCACTGCTTCTGCATGGTCTCTCACTCCCCTGTCACTCAGATCAATCCTTAGTTCTGTGTTTGATGGTCAGGATTCATAGATTGTCATGTATGTAATCAATTCATTTGTTTTTTCAGGTCTTTGTTGCAAGAGGGTTCAGCAGAAGCTTCTGTTTATTTAGCCATCTGGGCCTTGCCTCGCCATATCTAATTTTAGTCCCGTTATTGTGTCTGTTAATGGTACTTGGGCCTCTATTTTGAATTTTAAAAATGCAATAAACTATTAGTCATTAAATGTTGATCGTAAGTTTAGGGTACCTGTTTACATCTAACTATATCATCTACAAGGAGCCCTGGTGCCACAGGGGTTAAGCACTTTGCTGCTAACTGAAAGTTTGGAAGTTCAAACCCACCAGCCACTTTACAGTAGGAAGATGTGACAGTCCACTTCTGTAAAGATTACAGCCTTGGAAACCCTATTGGGCAGTTCTAATCTGTCCTATAGGGTTGCTGTGAGTCTTTGATTTGGTATCATGTACACGAAATGGATGTCATAAGAGACTCTGAAAATTCCTCTTGAATGTAGAGTAGCTAAACCAAAAGGAAGAAATGATGAAGTAAAAGAGCTGAACAGAAAATTTCAAAGGGTGGCTCAAGAATATGAAATAAAGTATTATAATGAAATGTGCAAAGACCTAGAGCCAGAAAACCAAAGGTAAGAACATGCTTCACCTTTCTCAAACTGAAAGAACTGAAGAAAAAATTCAAGCCTCGAGCTTCAATTTTGAAGAATGCTACAGGGAAAATATTAAATGAAACAGGAAACCCCAAAAGAAGATGAAAGAAAGTCACTGTATCAAAAAAGAATTGGTTGGCATTGAACCATTCAGCCATTGCAGGAAGTAACATATGATCAAATACTGATGGCACTGAAGAAAGAAGTCCAAGCTGCACTGAAGGCATTGGCAAAAAACAAGGCTCTAGGAATTGTTGGAATACCAATTGGTATGTTTCAACAAATGAATGCAGTGCTAGAAGTGACCACTCATCTACACCAAGAAATTTGGAAGACAGCTAGCTGGCCAACCCACTAGAAAAGGTCTATATTTATGCCTATTCCCAAGAAAGGTGATCCCACCAAATGTGGAAATTATCAAACAATATCATTAATATCACACACAAGTAAAATTTTGCTGATGATCACTCAGAAGTGGCTACAGTAGTATATTGCCAGGGAACTGCCATAACTTCAAGCTGAATTCAGAAGTGGGTGTGGAACCAGGGATATCATAATTGATGTCAGGTGGATCCTGGCTGAAAGTACAGAATACCAGAAAGATGTTTGCCTGTGTTTTATTGACTATGCAAAGGCATTCGATTGTGTGGATCATAACAAATTATGGATAACATTGTGAAGAATGGGAATTTCAGAACACTTAATTGTGCTCCTGAAGAGCCTATACGTAGATGAAGAGGCAGTCGTTTGAACAGAACAAGGGAATACTGACTGGTTTAAAGTCAGGAAAGGTGTGTATCAGGGTTGTATCCTTTCGCCATACTATTCAATCTGTATGCTGAGCAAATAATCTGAGAAGCTGGACTATATGAAGAAGAACATGGTAGCCAGATTGGAGGAAGACTCATTAACAATCTGTGATATGCAGATGACAAAACCTTGCTTGCTGAAAGTGAAGAGGACTTGAAGCACTCACTCATGAAGGTCAAAGACCACAGCCTTCAGTATGGATTACACTTCAACATAAAGAAAACAAAAATCCTTACAACTGGACCAGTAAGCAAAATTGTAACAAACAGAAAGAAGATTGAAGTTGTCAAGGATGTCATTTTACTTGGATTCACAATCAACATCCATGGAAGCAGTAGTTAAGAAATCAAACAATGTATTGCATTGGGCAAATGTGCTGCAAAAGACCTCTTTAAAGTGTTAAAAACCAAAGATGTCACTTTGAGAACTAAGGTGTACTTGACCCAAGCCACGGTGTTTTCAATTGCCTCATATACATACAAAAGTTGGACGATGAATAAAGAAGCCCAAATAAGAATTAATGCCTTAAATTATGGTATTGGTGCAGAATATTGAGTATACCATGGACTACCAGAAGAAGGAACAAATCCGACTTGGAAGAAGTACAGTCAGGATGCTCCTTAGAAGCAAGGATGGCAAGACTTCATCTCACATACTTATGGACATTTTACCAGGAGGGAACAGTCCCTGAAGAAGAACATTATGCTTGGTAAAGTAGAGGGTCATCAAAAAAGAGGAAGACCCTCAACAAGGTGGATTGACACAGTGGCTACAACAATGAGCTCAAGCATAACAGCGATTGTGAAGATAGTACAGGATGGGCAGTGTTTCGTCCTGTTTTACATAGGGTCGCTATGAGCCTGAGCCTACTCAAGGGCATGTAACAACAACAACGGCACATTAGGTATTTAGTTGTTTAAACCAAAACCCAAACCTGTTATTGTCAAGTAGATTCTGACTCATAGTGACCCTATACGACAGGGTAGAACTGCCCCAAAAAGTTTCCAAGGAGCAGCTTGTGTATTCGAACTGCTGACCCTTTGGTTAGCAGCCATAGCTCTTAACCACTCTGGTACTGGGGCTCCATTTAGTGTTTACTAATTGATAATTTGATTTCTTATGTTGTTTTCATCAGCTTTAAACTGTTGTTGATGATGCTATGATTTAAAATGCCAGAGGCCTAATTAGTAGCATAGATTAATCATTTTTTGTGTTTGTGATATGAATAGAACTTCTTTAGTGCATCTTCCTTTTTGTGGTGTGAGGACTGATCTTAGGGTTAATTACGTATTTTAGACTTAGCTACCATTTCCAATTTCAATATACTCCAACCTAGAAAGTTCCTTTATTGTCACACTAAAAGGAGAATAAAATTTCTCAAGAAGGATGTACTGAGATCATGGCCTTTTGATGAAAAACAGGCTGATTTGGATTCAAGGCAAATAAATATGTAAACTATTACTTCATGAGTGGGTCATGGTACTTCTGTGAATTGAAAACCAGCACCCTCTGACCTGACAGGTTCTGATGGCACTCTGAGCACTTTTACTCAGGACTACCTTCCTGACAGTGAGTAGTGAGAATTCCGCTATTAGGAATTAGGTTTTTCATGATTTTTTTTCCACATCTCTGTTTCAGCTATTGCTAGTCTTATGGGCCATAAACTTTATAGTCTCAAATTGTTCTGCAATAAAGATCAAGAATCTAATCATTTCCTTTGTTCTGAGCCTGTGGAAAGAGATTCCTGACTAGGGGATCTTTTTAAGTTAACAAAGAATTGGGTCAGCAAATACATTTTGTGTACTCTCTTGAATTAAGGAACAATGATATGATAGCTATTTTCTAGAAAAAGTTACTTCATAATGTAGTGCTCTCAAAGAGCAAATTTATTCTATTCTGGTTGAAACAGAAAACAGCAAACTAGCCCATTGTCATAGTCAAAAGTAACACCCTTCCTGGTGACTTAATACTTCACAGTCATTCATTATCATTACTGAATATATAATTTTGTTATATATATAAATATATATATAACATTTTATATATAAATTTTGTTATATATATAAATATATATATAACAAAATTATATATTCAGTAATGATAAATGAATGACTGTGAAGTATTAAGTCACCAGGAAGGGTGTTACTTTTGACTATGTATTACCTTTGTATAATCTTCTAGGACAGTCTGTTTCGAAATGCAGTTTTAATTTTTATTATACAGGAGATCTTTGTTAATTATTCAGAGATATTACTTTACTTATAAATTAAATGTATTTTTGACTGCTGGGCTTTATCATTTATATTTGGGATGATTCTCCTTTTTATTTTCAGCTTTTTCAAGAATGCTGATTATGATGGTATTTTTTAAAGCAGCATTGTTTAACTCTGATAATGATTAGATACTTATCTTTTTCTCTTGTTATGTTTATTTCCATCATTGTCCTTGCCAGTGGGAATATTTTACCTAGAAGTTTTGGACAAGAGGGTATTTGAATAGAAATATCAGGTGGGTATTACATATGAACATTTGGAGTTAGGAGGTGCCTTAGTCATCTAGTGCTGCTATAACAGAAATACCACAAGTGGATGGCTTTAACAAAGAGAAGTTTATTCTCTCACAGTTCAGTAGGCTAGAAGCCCAAACTCAGGTGCCTTCTTAGGATTTACAACACATAGGAAAATCTCATCAAGCGACAAAATGGTGGACAATCACACAATACTGGGAATCATGTCCTAGCCAAGTTGACACACATTTTGGGGGGACATAATTCAATCCATGACAGGAGGGGAGAGGGAAATGAGGAGAAAGGGGAAAGAATAGGGATGGATAGAACATCACAGCACACAATTTGCTTGAGTGAAGAGGATTATATGAACACATCCTTCAGTGGTGAGCTCATGGCCTTACATTAACTTAATCAAGGAAAATATTTCCCTGTGTTACCACAGTTACTGTGTCACTTTTAAGTAATGAGAACTTCTAAAATATGAGTTCTCTTTGCATGTCACATATCATAGAGATGTCCTCACTACATGCAAAGACTCATCTTGCTGTGATATTAGAAATTGTGGCAAAGATTTTCATTTGTATAAAATAAGTTTGAGGCAAAAATATTTATCCAAAGTATTCATATGAACAAGTTTTTTTTCTATTATATTACTAATAGTTAGGCTCTTTGGAAAGAATGTGCAGAAGTTCTTACTGTTTATTTAATTATAACAATTTAACAATAAAATAGACATTGGTTTATCATTTTGAAGAGGCAACATTAACACTAGGTATATTTCTTCAGTTTCCAGATACATGAAAAATACTTCATTTCCCATTCTTATGTTCTTCTGGTAGTTTCATGAGGTAAATGTTATGCTTACCACCTGAAGAGCTTTTTTTTTTTTTTCACTTGTGTGTTGACTGAACTTTTAAATAGATTTTGAAACTCTCACACTGAGTAGCATTGGTTTGCCTTTTAGTAGCAGTGCATGTAGGGAAAGTAAATGTACTTTTGGAAAGCAAGAGTTTAACATTGTAGATGAGATATTTAAAAAGCAATTATAGGTAAGCTTTTTATTAATTTTAATTTGGATGCAATTCACAAGTCTGTGCTGTTGAAAGGCATCAGCTTGGTAAAGTAGAACCCACCAAAAAAAGTAGAGATGGTGTCAAATTAAAAATATTTACTGAGTGCCTATTATGACCAGGGCTCTCTGCCAGAAAGAATTAAAATAATTATAGCAAAAAGATACTTGTCTGGTCCAGCACATAAAGAGCTTGAAAATTGTCATACCCATTCTCACAACGAGAAAAAAGCTGACCAAACTGAAAATCAACAATGCTTCTTAGATCCATTAGAAAACTGAGGTCACAGGCAAACTGTCTCCCTGAAAACTAGAGAGACGGAGGGCAGATACAGAGAATCACAGCTTACTGGGAGCAAAAGCCCAGGAACAGGAGCCTTCATCTGAAGTCACTACTGGTAGGAACACTTTAAACTATAACTGACAAATGCTGGAAGCTCAGTATGATCCAGCTTGAGAGTTAAAACTCCTGGGGGTGGGGGGAATTAAAAATGTCCTAGCTTTAGGCTTTAGCAACGGGCTTAACATCACCTGGCAGAGTGGGGTGCCTCTGGGCACTTATCGCTGGAGCTAAAGAGCTTTGCAGCACTTACCCAAGCAGGGCAGAGGCCCAGCTGAGGGGCTGAGGGACAGAGGGCCAGCAAGTGCAACACATGATGTAGACGACCTAGGAAGCCTGCACTGGAGTGGGTGCCATTAAGAAAGACAATGAAGCTCTAGGAATACTCACTCAGTGTTGCTATTTTTCTTCTTTAGTTTGAAAACTCCTTGAAAAAGTACTCTATAGTCTTTAATCTTTCTATGGCCAAAATTATGCTGTTTATATATTTACTAGACTATAAATGACAGCCTAATTAATGGAAGTACAGACTATTGGATTTTAATCAATTGGTATGCCTTACATGTTAATTAGATAAATATGAAGTGATTGAATATGTCAGGAAATGTCAGAAGTAGTTTAGTTTCTACATTCTTCAAATCCTGTGCAGTTTTTCCACATATTTGTAAAATATCTGCTTTCAAGTTTTTTGTCTTTATATGTAAACTAAATAATTCCATAAAAAAAAAAACAAAATCTGCTGCCATCGAGTCGATTCCAACCATAGTGACCCTATAGGACAGAGTAGAACTGCCCCATAGAGCTTTCAAGGAGCGCCTGGCGGATTTAAACTGCTGACCTTTTGGTTAGCAGCCATAGCTCTTAACCACTACGCCGCCAGGGTTTCCAAATAATTCCATATGCAATGAAAATTATTTTTTTTTTATCATTGAATCCAAATAAAAGTTTTTAAAGAATTTCTTAGGCAAATATTTCTTCTCCAGAAAAGTAATCTGTTCTTTTTTAATATTCCATTATGTATATTTGTGACATTTGCCATTATTTTGAAGTTAGCTTTGCTCAACTAGCCCTAGAAAGTCTGGCTATTCTCTCTTGAGAATTACTCCATGCTTGCTCGTGAATGGTGCTACCTTAGGTTGTGTTTCATTACAATTTCAACATAAAGTTCAAGCCAGTATGGTTAGTGGCTGAGATACACACATATAATTCAGAAAAAGATATTATAAGGAGCAAGGCTAATTCATATGTATACAAAACCCTAGATAAGAATTTGGCATCTCCTTGGATTAAACTTTAGCTGTTATCCATTATACTTGCTCTAGTTTTGATTTCCCCTATTGTTAGTGGTTGAATCTACTCAATGGCAGTAGGTTTGGTTTATTTATTTATTTTTTATTGTGCTTTACGTGAAAGTTTACAGAGCAAATTTGTTTCTCATTGAACATTTAATACATAAATTGTTTTGTGACATCGGTTTTCAACCCTGCAACGTGTCAACATGAAATACAACCCCCACAATGCTGTATTCGTTATCTGGCTTCCTCTCCTACAGTGTTGTATTGCAAAATTGTTTCCTTTGCTTTGCATTTGAATCCTGCTTTTGCTTGGAGATTATATGTGAAGCCCATTGTACCTGCGTAGCATGATTAAGAATGTTGCCGATGTAACTTGTATGAACTCTGTACTTGTAAACCCTCTTCAAAGTAATCTGCCTCCTGTGAGCAGTCCTGGCAGCAGTAAGCCCTGACTGACTCCATTTCCTTGTACATTGAAATAACTGTGCCTTTTTGTTCTCTCATCTCGGTCTCTCATTTATTGGCCAATGCGAATCATGCCAAGTAAGAGCCTGGGGTTTCCTTCTAGTAATAAACACACTCCTCTTCTCAACCTTGGGTTCCTCATTTCCATTTGTCCAGCTTTCCTGTCCCTTCCTGCCTTCTCTTCTTTGCTTTTGGGCTGGTGTGCCCATTTAGTCTTGTATACGTGGTTGGACTACGCATGTTATTGTTTTATAGGTCTGTCTAATCTTTGGCTGAAGGCTGAACTTCAGGAGTGACTTCAGGACTGAGTTAAAAGAGTGTCCAGGGACCATGCTCTCAGGGCTTCTCCAGTCTCTGTCAGACCAATAAGTCTGGTCTTTTTTTGTGAGTTTCAATTTTGTTCTATTTTTTTTTCCAGCTCTGTCTGAGGCCCTCTATTGTGATCCCTGTCAGAACAGTGGGTGGTGGTAGCCAGGAACAGTCTAGTTATTTTGGACTTAGTCTGGTGGAGGCTGTGGTAGTTGTGGTCCATTAATCTTTTGGATTAATCTTTCCCTTGTGCCTTTGGTTTTCTTCACTCTCCTTTGCTCCATTGTTTGGTTTATTGTTAATGTCTAATACCACATGAGTAACATCTCTCCCTACTCCTAACCCCAGTGGAATTTCAGAGCGCGATCAAAATTCCTTAGTTAACAAGTCATTAAAAACATCATTTTTGTACCTTAATATTTGCCAAATTGCTTTGGGATTCTATCTGCCCAGTATTTCCCTTCTTTTAGAGGACTAGAAATCAGCTGGAATATTTGCCCTAGCAATTTTTTTTTCTGTGTACACTTTGTACTTCCATCTCTTTCAAGATCAAACAAAAGTGCAGAGAAAGGTCATTGCTTGTGCTGTGTATGCTGATAACATCCAGATTGCACAGGAGTCTCCTTTTTATTCCATCAGTCATAAAAGTGGTGGCCAAATAACTCTAGTCTTTATTCTAGCTAAATCTTCTCTTGTCCCTTCCCAATATCACATTTACAGCAGATTAGATATAAAGTCTCCCTTTACCTTGTATCTCTCATAGCACCTAATACATTGCCTTGCACAGTGCGTGTTCCCAAAATGGACCCTGCTTAAAATGTCAGCTGCTGCCACAGAGTTGCTTATTGAAGTTTTAACTCCTCTTTATATTAATAAACATAAAACAATAATGCCAATGACAAAAATTTCCACATATTGAATACCACTTACATGCCAAACACTATGCTAGGTTCTTTACGCACATTGTCTTTAATTTTTACATTTTAAAGTATGTCTAACCTTCCTCATTTTTTACTTGAAACTCAAACAACTTAAGTCACTTGCCTATAGCTATGCAACTGAGACTCAAATGATGAACTGTCTGTAATACTCTGCTTCCCTCGCCAGAGAACATTTTGTGATGTTATCTGTACTTATTAAGTGAATTTTTACAAAATAAAGTAGAACTGGTAAAGTTACAGTAATATTTTTACTATTTCATTTTCCATTTCCTTAAAAATTTAAATTTCTTGTACCCCGCTCCCAGTATTTTCCCTTTATATTTCTTAATCCACCTTATTTGTATGAATTCTAATGTTGATAATGATTAAGAAAAATGTAATTAGGTTTATGCCTTATCTGGTATTATGTTGGAAACCTTACATCAATTTGTTGAGTATCTTGACTTAAAATTCAAGAAGAAAAGGACACTTTGCCCTCATATACAGCTTCATATTTGAATACAAAATATAGAGGTGAATATATATAGGGTACAGTTTTACTTCTAGGGTTTTTACTTGTTATTTAGAGCAGTCAGTGCCTTCTTGGTGCTTCTATTTTTTTGGGTGTGCAGTATACCAACTACAGTTTATGCTTTGAATTTTATAATGTAAAACATTAAGTAACCATTGCGACATGTTTATATTCCTATCTTTTATCTAGGTGAGAAAATTTACCCTTTGTATCATTTGTTGTTCAGTTGTGACAGTATTTTAACAGGAAATGTTCTAATGATTCAAGGTAATAGCTATTTGGATAAGAGGTATAGGCAAGTGTATACTAATAAATATGGCACAATGATATTGATAAAATTTCAGGGTCTGCAGTCTGGCTTGCATATGCTCTGCATACAAATGGAGAAAAATCACATAGTTTGGCAAATTCTAATGTTTCATATAAAATTCTTTCTGAGTTGTCTATTTTGCATAGATCTTATCGGAATTAAATAGTTCTTTCTACTCAACTGAGAAAATGATATTCTGTATTCATCTGGTATCAAATTTGGATTCCAGCTTAATCTTGTTATTGATTGAAGCATCTCATGTATTTCTTAATTTTTGTCTGTTTAAAAATTCTATACAAAAATAATATTCATAAAGCCATGCTTTCATGATGTAATTAGAAGATGACTGAAGTGGCATAAGTTTAGCGAAAATGTGGAATTTTTGTGGCATCAAAGAAGATTAAAAATGTTTCATTATTCACTGTAGTCAGCCATACTTTTGGCAGGAATACACCCTTTCCAGTTATCTATGGGATAGTTCATCATCTGCCAGGTAGTGTAGGAATATCTCATAAGGTGAGAACAGCACAGTGTGAAGTAAAAGGAAAAGAAAGAGATTATGGGAGGTTGTATTAGTGTTCCCCAAAATTTGCTTTTCCTTCCTGAAAGAGTATTATGATTGTCATCTGTTTCTGTATAACTTGCTGTGCCTGCCATGTGTGGAATCAAGATTTTTGCCCCATTGATGTTGAGCTTTGGCCACTAGAATGTGAGCAGAAGCTAGATATACCATGTTCAAGCAGAAACTTTAAGGGTCATTATGGTTTCCACCTGTTTTCTTATGCTTTAATTTTTTATTCCCTGCCATGAGAATTATGTGTCCCAGCTAGAGGCCTCACCTTCAGCCTGGATCCTTGAATGAGAGGACATGATGTAGCCTATGACCCACAGCTGTCAGCATATAACAACAGTGAGAAATAAACTTTTGTTGTTTTAAGCTTTTGAGATTTATGGGTTGTATATTCCAATAACCTAGCTGACTAATACAGAAATGGTTGTATATTTTTAAATTCAGAAAATTATGTATGGAGGTGGCTTATTTCAGTAATAAAGACAAGAAAATTGTTAGTTCCTTTTAAGATTTAGAGTAGAAAAGTGAGATTAATCTCATTTTAGAAATATTCCACTTTAAATATTGATTCAAGAATTATAAGTAGTACTTTCAAATTACGACTATAGAGATATAATGATTGATTTTTTAGAACTTCAAGAAGTAGTTGCTTTTTCAGTGATTCGTAATTGTTTTTCAGTTCTAAAGGCAGATATTTTCAAGTCTAATTCCATTCCAATGAACTCTAAGGAGCTATTAAAGGCTTTTGTTGAACCGAAGTGATTTTTTTTTGTATTGAACATTTTTAAAATAAGTATAACTTAAACCCTAATTTGAAAATCTCTTGTCTATGCTTCCTTGTATTAGTATTTGTTCTGTGTAAACATAATTTGCATACAACTATCTGCTCTTGTTGTTAGGCACAGTGGTAGTGGAGTCGGTTCCAACCTATAGTCACCCTATGTACAACAGAAAGAAACACTGCCCAGTCCTGCACCATCCTCACAATCATTGTTATGCTTGAGCCCATTGTTGCAGACACTGTGTCAATCCATCTCGTTGAGAGTCTTCCTCTTTTTCATCGACCCTCTACTTTATCAAGCATGATGCCCTTCTCCAGGGACTGGTCCCTCCTTATAACATGTTCAAAATATGTGAGACATAGTCTCACCATCCTTGCTTCTAAGAAGCATTCTGGCTGTTTTTCTTTCAAGAGAGATTTGTTCCTTCTTTTGGCAGGCCATGGTGTATTCAATATTCTTCACCAATGCCATAATTCAAGGCCTCAATTCTTCTTCAGTAGTTCTTATTCATTGTCCTCCTTTCGCATGCATATGAGGTGATTGAAAACACCATGGCTTGGGTCAGGCACACCTTAGTCTTCAAGGTAACATCTTTGCTTTTTAACATTTTAAAGAGATCTTTTGTCTGCTCTTAGTGTAGTCAATAAATTAAAGAAAGGAAGTCAAGGTGTCAGGATTCTAATACCTCTTGTGGTAATGACTAAGCCCTATGTTTTAGATGGTGGGTTACTTCAATTCTTAATCATATGATGGCCTATTAACATGGCTTAAATTGATATAAATTAGTACAAACATTGTAGAAAGCAAATATAATAATTCATATCAAGAGACATAGACATGGTCATATGTTTGACTTATAAAATCTTATAACTGGTATTTAACTCTATAAAAATAATTCAACAAAAGTAAAAAGCTATGTGTGTCAAATGTTCATTGCAATGTTATACATAATAGCAAAAGCAAAGAAATAGCCTTAATTTTAATAACAAAAAGAATGCCTAGGTAAATTATGGTATATAAACTTAATGAAAAATTACTTAGCTATTAAAATGATTAACTGTGAAAACCATATAAAAGCATGGAAAAATATATTCTAAAAATAATTCAAAGCAGCAGATTACAAATTTGTATGCAACTGGGATTATAGCTATACAACCTAGTTTATGTTAGTCAAAGGCATAAAGAAAGTTCGAAAAAGTGAAAATAGTACTCATTTGTTTAGAGAATTGTTTTATTCTCAAAAGTTTCTTTAATGTCATAAAAATTTAAAGGAAAACTCACTGTACAGCTATAAAAAATTTGCCTCATCTGCTTCACTATCTGAGGCTTAAGAAAATATGTTAAGTAAGTTAGTCATAGCAGTTATGAGATCTACATGGGTAAGAAAATTCTCATGCTCCAACTACAGAAGATGATACCAACTGAGATAAGGTGACTGTTACAGATTGAATTAAGTCTTCCAAAAATATGTGTTATAAATCTTAACCTGTATGCCTGTGGTTGTAATTCCATTTGGGAATGGGTTGTCTTTGTTATGTTAATGAGGCAGGATTAGTGTAGGGTGTATCTTGAGTCAATCTCTTTTGAGATACAAAAGAGATTAAGTAAACCAGCAAAGGAGATACGGTAAGATAGATGCTAGGACACGTGGAGATCTCCAAGGAACCAGGTAACAAGCTGAAGAGGCATGGATCTTCCTCCAGAGCTGACAGAGAAAGCAGGTCTTCCCCTAGAGCTGCATCCTGAATTTGGACTTCTAGCCTCCTAACCTATGAGAAAATAAATTTCTGTTTGTTAAAGTCATCCACTTGTGATATTTCTGTTATAGCAGCACTAGATAACTAAGACAGTGACTAAACCTCTCTTCATGTATCACATTCAATCATCTGAAAATCACTCCTTTGGGCTTTGAGCCTATTTGTTTTTAATACATTTCTAATAAAATATAAATGGTCCCGGGAAGGGTAACTCCTTAAGGCATTATTGACTAGCATCTTTTTTGACTCCAGTTGGCTGGACCCATAATTCTATGACAAAAAGATATGAAATGGAAAAGAAGAGCAATAAGGCAGAAAACAGAGAGTGGGAACTACAGTATATCTAGAAGGATGAAGGATGCCGAAGAGATATCCCAATTAACGGTTTTGCCTTAAGGTCAGTCCAATGTTGGCTTTTGATTTTAAAACAATGCAATACCTATTTGTCTTTCACTTTATCTGTATATCAATCATCTACTTTCTTTTCAACAAAGTACCCCTGAGGGTTACAACACAATGCTTATATTTAAAAGGAAGTCTAAACAGGGAATTTTTTTTTCTTTTTTTTTTAATTAGAACCAGGAAAAATACCTTTTAAGAGAAATTTTAAAATAACAACTATGTCAATTATGTGGACTAGCAAAGATGGCACGATTGGGCCTTTAATTTGTATCTAAGCTTTCAGGAAGCAAAATGAAAAAAAAAAAAAAGAGAGACTCGGTTTATTACACACATCTGATTATAAAAATAACAAAGAAGAAGCATGCTAGACTGAGTAGAATTAGTTTGATTCAACTGAATAGTAAAATATTTCTCGTCCATGGTAGGGTGGCCACATTTAAAAACCTTTCTCAGGTGCCTCTTTTCACACAAAGTGAATAGTCAAGTTCACTGCCCCACATTCTTTGTGCTGGGAAGATTTTCCCTTGCCACTCCCTTGCAAGCCACCCCTGTGTAAGGATACTACAGCTGCTGTCCATATTCAGTCTACATCCACATGCCGAGCTGACCCTTATCTGAACCAAGCTCAGGCTTTTCTTTTCCAGTGACTAGGTTGCAAGAGATCCCCCTTATGGCCCTAGGTGTGAACTGAAGATTATGTACTGGTGCAAAAAGATTACATGAGGGTCTGGACTACGTGCTCAGGAAGTTTGCTTGTGAATTCTGGTTCTGCAAGTGCCAGATCCCAGATGCACCACTTCTATCTTATGACAGATTGCTGTTGGGCCGACCTATTCATATGACTTTGTGGGTATGATAACTGATATCTACACAACTGATGATGGATAGCTATGGCTGCAAGATCACTTGGTGGCCCATGGACAAACTTAGTACCATACTGGGAGTCGTTTTTCAAAGGTGTATAGTTTTCAGTTACAAATGGCATGACCTTGCTCAAGACCTCTAGGAATTTGCATTGTGATTCTCCTATTGGAGTTTACCACATGTTCCACATGGTGTCTTTTCCCACCACCACAACCTCTAATACCATGGGGTCTACCAGCTCATTTGGCCAAAGGAGCTGAGCTGTTTACACCACAGTCTTGGTGTTCGGTAGGGTCATTTCTGTTCTGAGTTCCATGCAAAGCTACATAGGCCCCATTCTTTCCCTAATGGGGCTCTCATCTCAGCAGAGCAGATCCTGCCATAGCTGAGGTTTAACCTTATTTGGATTTAGGTTATTCCAATTATTAAGTCCTAGGCCTGGTCCCCAGCCTTCTCTGCCCTCTACAAGAGGTGAATAACTCTATGTGAGCTACCAAGAAGGCCCTCTGGCTTTTTTATTTAACGACCAACTTATGATTAATTGCTCTCAGCTTTTCCTTAACTTTTTTTCAAAACATCAGTTGTGCTTAGTAAGAACTACTCAATTCCATTGTCCTCGTAGTTGCTATTTCGCATATGTCTCCCAGATCCCTGGCATAAAGCATTGGCTAATATATTTTCTTATACTGACATACCATCCAATTCATAACTCATAAGAGTTTTAACAATTGGACTGCTGCTTTTGCCAGGAACTGCAGTGCTCAGTCTGCCACCAGTGATGAAGGTCCTTATTGCCAGGGAGTGACAAGTGATCCAGTTCCAAAACTCCATCTTAGAGCCTTTTTTCTTGGATCACTCCTGGCGTCAACTGTTGCAGGTGAGTTCCCTGGGAAGCACATGTTGAGATGGAGTTTTAATATGCTGTCCCTCTTTCTGCCCAAGATTGGCTTAGCCTCCTTCTTTTACTCACAAATTCCTATTTTTCAGATTGGAAGTTCACAAGTTTTTCTGTGAGTACATTAACCACAGGGAACTTCCAGGCTACTGAGCTGAAATCCCAGGAAGGTCTTTAAAGCAGTAAATGAAAACTAATTAGTTAGCTAATTAATTAAGAGAGCAAATTTTGTCAGTGGAGTCTTGGCACATATATACTTTTCCATAAACAAAATGCCAGAAATATTTACCTGAATGTGACTGCCAAATTCATGGTGATTAGAAGAGTAATATAGGCTTCTATCATAAAGACTTCAGAAAGCTGTTAAAATTCGTGGAAACTGTCCTGTTATACCCAGTGGACCCTATTACAGTCTCTCTTCAGATACAGGCTGTATGGTCTAGTATTGGGTTCTAGTTTAGAAAGTTGCATTCCTTAGGAAAATGACTGAATATTTATGGCCTTTGGTCCCTAATTGCACAATAGAAAGAATAATTTATATGCTTACCCATTTCCCAAGATTAATGTAAGCATTCATCATGATAATACCTGTAAAGCATTTGGAGGTTTCCTATGATAAATAGAAATTATTACCAGTGAATTTTATTTTTATTAACTTGTAACACATGGCTAAATTAAGAGTGATTTAAAACTGTTTCAGTCAAAATAAAAAAAGAGTATATTTCCCAGGCATAATTCATTTTTGTGCTTTTTAATCCTACTTTTTGATTTAAGAACTGCCTACTTCAATTATTAAGATTAAAACACACTGAAATGTTAGAAAGCAAAATCTTCTTGAAATGGCAAAAGGATTTTTGGTAATAAAGTGACAACTAAAAAGAGGTTATTTTATCAGAGGTTGAAAAAAGGCACTTTATAGGTATTTTCTGCAGGGTTGAGGCTGGTGAATTTAGAGAGACTGCAGGGTAAAATTTAAAAATATAGAATGAAAGAACCAGAATGGACCATAAAACAATTGATATCAAGATAATTTCTTAAAGAAGGCAAAGCTTGCCTTGAGTAATTCCAGGACCATTTTGTGTAGTCTCTCGTTAGTGACTTGGTGATATCCTTTCCATAATCTCCTTAGAAATGTATCTCTATGTTTCTTTTAGTCTATTTTGTAATTTTTTTTTCCTTCTAGGAGTATTTTAATTGTAACAGGGGATATAGTTAAACCAAAGAGTGAAAACAAGTATCAGGTACCAGAAAGCAGGTGAGATATTTTGTGAGGGTTTTTGAACTTTCTGGTCCTTCCTTCTGTCAATAACTATGAAGGGTTTGAGATTTTACCCTGCTTCTAAGCTAACAAGTTAGCTGACACATTTCTTAGCTGCTGACAGTCAACACGAAACTCCTGGGTCAGAGGCATAGGGCCTTATTACTCAATGCATATAAGCTTCACGACCACGTTGAACATGAGCTTCATGGTTGCATTGGTTCCCCTAGCCTCCACGTCCCAAAGTGGTAATGCAGAGGCAGGTGCAGTGGGATCCTGTGTGCACGTGGTGGATTTGGGCCATAGCTGAGGAAATCTGAGCTTAGGAAAAGGAGCCCTGGTGGTGCAATGATTAAGCACTCAGCTGCTAACTGAAAGCTTGGCTGTTTGAACCCACCCAGCAGCTCAACAGGAGAAAAGACTTGGTGAAGTGCTCCTTTAAAGATTATAGCCTAGGAAACCCATGGTGCAGTTCTACTAACCTTATAAAGGGGGCTATAAGCAAATCTGTCCAGCCTTTGCCCCCAACTTCCATTCCAATTGTTAACCAATATTTATGCAGCTTTCCTTATCTTTCATTTATAATTGATTCTCTTGATTCCAAAGTTTGAAGAAAATTGATTCCAGATTGTCTAATAACTCTGTGGAGTCCTGGGTGGTGCAAAGGGTTAACTTGCTCAGCTGCTAAGCAAAAGTTGGAGATTTGAATCCACCCAGAAGTGCCTTGGAATAAAGGCCTGGTGATCTGCTTCCGAAAAAATCAGCCTTTGAAAACTCTATGGAGCAAAGTTCTACTCATATATATGGGGATGGTGTGAGTCATAAGTGACTCTATGGCAACTGTTTTTACCTGGCAGAAGTGTCAAATGTGATGTGGGAAGGAGAGAAAGTGAGAAAGAGTAGAGGAGGGAAAGCAAGCAAAAATGGAAAAGAAAAAAGGTGGCACTAAAAAAGGCATATTATTAAGTGATAACACTTAGGCACATGTATAAAATTATTTCTGTGTGTATATATATAAATGAAGCCCTAGTGGTGCCATGTTTAAGAGTTCAGCTGCAACCCAAAAGGTCAGCAGTTTGAATCCACCAGTCACTCTTCAGAAACCCTATGGGGGCAGTTCTCTGGCTAATAGGGTTGCTATGAGTCAGCACTGACTCATCAGCAATGAGTTTTGCTTTGTTTTGTTTTTGGTATATGTAAACATCTTAGATAATATTTTAAAAATCCAAAAACAAAGCAAAACATAAAACCAAACAGGATGAAGTTCAAGTATATATTTTATTTTCTCATTGGGCTGCAATAAATTAAATTCCATGAATGGTCATGATTTTCTTTGAGGGGTTGTAAGAGTGTCTTTAGCCTGTTCCTGTTGTTCTCTCTAAATTCGATCCAGATATTTCAATTCTTTATTGTAAAGCATTGCATCCAACTTTTAATAAAAAATATGATAGGAATCTAGACCACTACAAACTTAATAAAAATATGTAAATTTTAGGGAATTGAGAATTCATAAATCAAAGAAGTATTTGGATAGAAATCAAAGTGACAAACATTTTTAGTGAAGCAACACTATTTATGCACTGGTATTAACATCACTGAGGCAAGCATGATTTTATCCCTTACAACTATATAGCTTCAGGTGGCTTTATCAGAGGAAAATGTTTCCTGAATTCCAGACCGCTTCAATCTCCATTTAGACGTCAAGTGGACACCTCAAACCAAACATGTTCGCATCAGAGCAAATCTGCTATTCCACTAGACTTCTTCGGTAAATGCCCTCCCCTCATGCAGCTGTTTAAGTAGGATGGGGGGAGAATAAAATTTAATTCGAGTTTTTCTTACAAAACTTACATTTAGTCTATCAATAAATTCTTTTTGTTATACCTTAAATACTTTCAGAATCCATCCATTTTTCCACATCCCCACTGCTACCATCTCAACTCTCAATCGAACCATTTTAGCAGCCTTTTACTCCTATCCTGTATCCTATATCCTTATTTTCATTCTTATCCATGCTACAATGTTGTTGTTATTATTAGGTGCCATGGAGTTGGTTCTGACTCGTAGGGGACTCTATGTACAACAGAACAAAACACGTCGTGCACCATCCTCAAAATCATTGCTATGCTTGAGCCCATTGTTGCAGACACTGTGTCAATCCATCTCATTGAGGGCCTTCCTCTCTTTTCCTGACCTTCTTCTTTACCAAGCATGATGTCCTTTTCCACCAACTGGTCCTTCCTGATAACATGTCCAAAGTACATGAGATGAAGTCTTGCCATCCTCACTTCTAAGGAGCTCTCTTCCAAGACAGGCTTGTTCATTTTTCTGGCAGTCCATGGTGTATTCAATATTCTTTGCCAACACCATAACTCAAAAGCATCGATTCTTTTTTGGTCTTCCTTATTTATTATCCAGCTTTTGCATGCATGTGAGGTGACTGAATATATCACAGCTTGGGTCAGGTGCACCTTAGCCCTCAAAGTGACATCTTTGCTTTTTAAGACCTTAAAGAGGTTTTTTATCTGTTTGTTTTTTTTACAGCAGATTTGCCCAATGCTACGGTGTGTTCCTCACAAAGGAGTCAGGATTATTACTTAAAAATGTAAAACAAGTTATGTCACTCTTCTGTTTAAAGCCAGCTAGAACTGCATTTTCCAGTATGTAGCCACTAGCCACATGTGAGTATTTAATTTTAAATTTTAATTAAATTAAATAAAACTAAAAATTCACTTCCTCAGCCACACTTGGCACACTTCATGGATAGTGGTTACTTGTTGGATAACACAGATGTTTTCATTATCACAGTAAGTTCTATTGAACAAAACTGCTCTGGGACCTACCCATTTCACTCAAAGTCCAAAGTATTACCATCACCATCCCTACTTCTCTGATTTCATCTCACACAGCTTCCGTGTGCTACAGCTATGCTAACAGCTTCCTCACTCTTCCTGGAACACACCAAGCACACTATTGCCTCATTACCTCATAGCCTTTGCATTTGATGTTCCTTACATTGGTTAATATAAGCTTTATATTTTAGCTAGTTGCAATACCAGTAAATCAATGACTTACCAAAAATAGAAATTTATTTCACACTCATGGACCGTGTAATGGGAGTGGCCAATAGGGGATGAAAGGTGATGGGGAAGAGGGTTCTCTGTTTAAAGCAATCAGAACTTTGCCATCTTCTGAAGGAGGATGAAGGAGGCACTCTGCCATCTTCAAGCTTGCCCTCAGGCCAATATCCAATCACAGGGTGGGGGAAGAAAGAAAGTGAAAAATTTGCAGGAGGTTTATTTGAGCCAGATCTGGACCCACCCACTGCCATCAATTCTGAGCTCTTGAATACTTTGACCTACATTCCTTTGGTTATAACTTAATCACCTTGGCCAGACCTTCAAAAGAGGCCAGAAAATATAGTTTAGCTGTGTGCTTAGACAGGTGAACATCTAGTCAGCCTTTGTCTCTGCCACAGATGCTTTCTTTGCAGGTGTTCTCATTTTATATCCATCTCTCATTTTCTTCAAATCTCTACAAAAACATCAACTCATTACAGAAACTTTCTCTGATCACCCTACCTAAAATAGTACCTTTTCTTCCCATTATATCTAGTCCTTTACTCTGTTTTGAATTTTTTGATAGCTAGTATCATTATCTGGGAAACCCTGGTGGTATAGTGGTTAAGTGCCATGGCTGCTAACCAGAAGGCTGGCAGTTCAAATCTGCCAGGCGCTCCTTGGAAACCCTGTGGGGCAGTTCCACTTTGTCCTGTGTGGTCGCTATGAATCAGAATTGACTCGAGGGCAATGGGTTTGGTTTTGGTTTATCATTAACTGAAGGTCTGTGTTTGGTGCAAATGAAATAAAGATCTAGTGATCTGCTTCCTTAAATATTACAGTCAAGAAAACTATATGGATCTCAGTTCTACTCTAAACAATGACATCGCCTTAATTTAGAAATGACCTGGTGACAATGGGTTTGATTTTTGGATAAATAACTGGTACATTTATTTTTAATATTCTTTCTAAACCCACTAGAATATAAGCTCCATGAGGGCAGAGATTTTTATCTTGTCTTCTTCATTGTCTGTCCAAAGACCATAGAAAAATGCCTGGCACATGGCTAGCCCTCAATAAATACACATTAAGTCTTGCCTTACTCTCTTCCTGCCTTTCTTACAAAAACTATTATGCATTAGTTATGGCACGTTGCTAGCAGTTTTCAGAGAGCTAAACAGCTCCAATAATGTTGGATGGGTGAGCAATGATTAAAAGCAGGCATGTGAACAGTAAAGGAGAGTTTGTTCAGCTCTATTGTACTGGGGGAAGAGAGGAGAGGAGTGCAGAAAGAAATGGTTCCATGCAGAGAGGGCAGCCTGTGGAAAAGCATGGAGGTACCAGCAAGCCTTGGCATATTCAGTTTTTACAGTCATGAATTTTGATGTCCCTGTTAGAAACTGTTACCTGTCAGCGGCAAAGCTTTAAAAGGCAGTGCTTAGCAAAAGACAGTGCTTATCACCTGATATAATGCAGCTGGATCTTTGACCTTACATTGTGCAGGGTCTTGACTGACAAGTAGTGACAAGTTCCTGTTGTCTTCTCTAAGAGTGTTACTGTTCCGTTGAATTCTGCAGCTATGAGGTTAGTTTTTCTAAAAAGTACTGCAACATTTCAATAGTTATCCTATTATACAGAAACATGCTTGGAGCAAAAAATATTAATGGTAATACTACCCTAAATCAGCTCCTCCCCTCCTTTTTTCTTTTTCTCCAGAGATCTCTGTCTGTGTATTACACAAAACTCTGAGTTTCAGTACGAAAATATCATAATAATTTTGGTAATTTTAGGATCCTGTATCAATCCTCTGCTATCTGGATTCTAATTTTCCTGGGAGACATAATCCCCACTTGTAACTTTGATGTATTCCTTTCTATGTGCTGATGACTCCCAAATCCTTATGTTCACATTCTTCACTGCTTTCTCAACATCTACTTAGTTACATCACAGGCACTTAGAATTCTCAATATCCAAAACTGGATTTATTGATTCATCACAAAAACATTCTCTTCTATCTGCACTCCCTATTTATTTTATTTTGTTATTGTCGTCAGCCAGTTACCCAAGCCAGAAACCCTTGAAATTATCTTTGACTTTGTAATTTTCTCATCCATGTAAATCCCACCTTCTAAATATTTTCTTAAGTTCCTACTTTCATCCCAACTGCCACTGCCTTTGTAGATTCTCATTTTATTACCTATATTATTATGTAAGGTAATTGAAAAATGGAAAAAATAATGGTATGGATATGAAGGAACCTAGAGAGAGGACATGTAGTTGGAAGATTGGGATTGGAGGCAGGTCTGGGGGATAGAAGAAGTGGGAACTGGTTTTGATGTCACCAAAGGACTTTTCAGCTACACTGTCAGTACCATTTTAAGACAAGTCTCCATTCTAGCCTTTTTGTAGGGATGTAGAGTCCTGTGGTATCATATAAGCTGGATATTATTTTGGAATGGGACATCTAAAGAGAGTTTCTATTCCATGGTATTAACTTCTCATTAGGTAAGGCAGGGAACTTTAACTGAAGGTAGGGGATGGAAAGGGAATATGTAGCAGTAAAGGAACTGGCCAGGTTGTGTGGCATATGTAAGTCAAGGGTCTTGAGGGACATGAACATGTAAGTCAGGGTGGCAGTCATACCTACAACCAGGTGAGGGCAGTACATCCTTAAACAAGGTGTGAACTAACTCTTTTACTCAACAAATACTTGGTGATTTACTAATGTGTGACAAAAACTCATCTAGGTCTGGCAGAAACAAGACAAAGTCTTAACCCTTATGATACTGACCTTGAAGTGGAAGAGACTGACAATAAACTAGCATTTTCTCCTCAAATTATAATTTCAGGCAGTGGTAAGTGTTATGTAAAAAAAAGCAGGTACAGAGGCAGAGAGTGGTAGAGAGGCGGGCTATTTTAAATTAGGAAGACCTTACTGATAAGGTGATGTTTCAGCAGAGTACTAAATGAAGTGAAGGACAAACTGTGCAAAGATCTAGGTAAAGTAGGTTCCATATACAGTGATTAGCAATTTCAAAGGGTTCTTTATATCCTGGTTATGTTGGTCAGGTCAGGATGTTCTTTGTGAGAGTGGAATAAATAGCAGTTGTGAGTCACATGGATATCCCCTGTCTATCAGAGAAAGAAAATAATGCAGAGGACAAGGACAATGCATGCAGTAACTGTGCTGTTCCTGTTCCTGGTTACCCTGTCTCAGATTCCATATGCATTTTCATGTTATTACTTTATATGAAATGCCAAGGTTATTCTTCTTTCCCACATGACTGAAGAGACATCTAGGATATTTCCTAAGGCCTTCTGCTGTGTTCCCACAACACACGTAGAATTTCTTTTTCACCAGCATTCTTCCACCACAGTACAATGGTCTAATGACTTGTACGTCCTCTTCACCCTTTTTCCCTCCTAATGCTATCAGGATACCCTTGAGGGGAAGGAATATAGTAACTTTTATTATTTCTCTCATTTTTTAATATAGGGACACACACATAAAAGAACAGATTTTTTTTTTTTTTTGGACTCCAAATCCAGTAGTTATGGAGATCACAAAACATCATTTGTGTTCATCACTACTTTGAAATTATGATAGTTACTAGATGTACCTCTAAAGATATTTAATGTGTTAAAAATAAATAAATACATTATTATACATTTGATTATTACATTTTGATAAGTTCATTTGAAAATAATTTGTTTTCTTTGTTTTCCTATTCTGCCTTTTGCATTTAAAACATTGTTTTGAGATGGGATGCACAGGTTTCATCAGTCCTCCAAAAGTATCTATTCATAAAAATATAAATATTTCTGTTTAATACCCAATTGATATATGCAAAAATAATTTGATAAATAAGAAATAATATTTTGTTTTCCCTCACAACACTCTCTCCATAGGTCATCTCATCAATTATTGTGGCATGGCTTTATTATCAACACATCCTGATGACTCTGTTCCCAAGCAAGATCATTTCTTTGAGCTAGGGGCTTAGGTATTTTGTTTCCTATTTAGCCTCTCATAGACATCTCAAGCCTAACATATGCAAGATGGAATTCCTTATCCTCCCCTCCCAAATCTGTTCCTGCTCAGTCTTACCCAATAAGCAACATAAGCCAATTGCTCCAGCTGGAAACCTAGTAGTCATCTTTGATTCCTTCCTTTCTTATACACCCCTACATCCAATCCATGAGATAAAGACCTATCAGCTCTAACCTCAACTTAAATCTATCCACTGCTATACTTGTCCACTGTTACCATCATATTTTTTCTCTGGATTATTGCCATAACTTCTGTGGGATCTTCCTGCACACACTTAAGTTCTTTCAGTCTATTCTTCACATATCAAGCAGAGTAATCTATTAAAGCACAAGATGGATCATGTCATTATCCCATAGAAAACTCTCTCTGAGTTTCCACTACATTTAGAATAAAATCCTAATCTCTTATGGCCCTGGAATCACTCAGCTCCTGTCTCTCTGTCTACCCTCATTTTGTCGCTGTGTTCTAACCATATTGGTTTTCCTTCAATTTTTCTAATCCACAGTGCTAGATATAGCATGTGGTGTACTATGCAGGGAATGACAAATTGAAGAGGAATGACGTTGCATTCATCGTCAAAAAGAACAGTTCAAGATCTATCCTAAAGCACAACCTTGTCAGTGATAGGATAATATCCATAACCATACACTACAATGAAGAACAGTTAATATGACTATTATTCAAATTAATGCACCAACCACTAAGGCCAAATATGAGGAAATTGAAGATTTTTACCGACTTCTAGAGTCTGAAATTGATGGAACATGCAACCAGGATGCATTGATAATTACTGGTGATTGGAGGCAAAAGTTGGAAACAAACAAGAAGGATCAGTAGTTGGAAAGTATGGCCTTGGTGACAGAAACCATGATGGAGATTGCATGATAAAATTTCGCAAAACCAAGGACTTCTTCATTGCAAATGCCTTTTCTCAGCAACGTAAGCAGAAACTATACACGTGGACCTTGCTGGATGAAATACACAGGAATCAAATCAACTACATCTGCGGAAAGAGGTGATGGAAAAGCTCAATATCATGAGTCAGAACAAGGCCAGGGCCACCTGTGGAACAGACCATCAATTGCTCATAGGGAAGTTCAAGCTGAAGGTGAAGAAAATTAAAACAAGTTCACAAAAGCCAAAGCATGACCTTGAGTCTACCCCACCTGAATTTATAGAGCATCTCAAGAAGAGATTTAACAAGTGGAACATTAATGAATGAAGACCAAACGAGTTGTGGAATGACATCAAGGACATTATACATGCAGAAGGCAAGGGATTATTAAAAAACAAGAAAGAAAGAAAAGACCACAATTGATGTCAAAAGAGACTCTGAAACTTGCTCTTGAATGCCAAGTAGCTAAAGCAAGGTGAAGAAATGATGAAAGAGCTGAACAGAAGATTTTTAAGGGCAGCTCAAGGAGACAAAGTAAACTATTATAATGATATATGCAAAGACCTGGAGTTAGAAAACCAAAAGGGAAGAACACGCTTAGCATTTCTCACACTGAAAGAACTGAAGAAAAAATTCAAGCCTCGAGTTGCAGTAGTGAAGGATTCTATGGGCAAAATACTGAATGACACGAGAAGCATCAAAAGAAGATGGAAGGAATACACAGTCACTGTACCAAGAAGAATTGGTCAATGTTCAGTCATTTTGGGAGGTAGCATATGATCAAGAATCAATTGTACTGAGGCAGGGCCAAGATGGCGAAGTAGTCAGACACTTTCCAGTGATCCTTTTTACAACAAACACCCGAAAAAAAAAGCAAAACTACTATATATATGACAAGTTAGGAGCCCTGAACATCAAAGGCAAAATTAGAAAATAGACTGAGTAGCAGGGGCAGGGAGAGATGGTTCAGAAGTGGAGAAGAGTTGCTGGACTTGGATCGCCGGGAACCCTCAGGCACCACTCCCTGGAGCAACCATGGAAGGGCTGGCAGTAGCTTTCAGGACGAGGTTTCCTTGGGGAGAGACAGCGAGCCACACAGCCTACTGAAACCTCCAGAACCAGAGAAAAACAGCTTTCTAGGCAAAAGCTAAATACTTCATTTATTTCCCATGCCCCTAGCCCCCAAGCCAGCTTCAGTGACTGGTGATTTCCCTGGGCCTAAGATAGGTTCTGCTGCATGTCCTGAGCCATTCTCCTGGGCTTGGAGAAGGAATAAATTCACAATTGGGGGAAAAGATAATCTGCTAGCTCCACTAAGCTGGGGAGTCAGGACAGAAGCAGCTCCTGTCCAGGCAAAAAGAGTCCATGGACTTTGTGGGCATATGTGGGCTCATTTCAGGAAAATAGGCCCTTGTTGGAAGGCTGCATCTGTTTCAGCTGTGCAGTGGAGAGGTGGGTGTTTGATGTTTGACACTGCTTTCCCATTAAACAGGGTCCTCAGCTACTCACATCAGGGGCCTAAGGACTGGTGGCTCCACCCACATCACCCAGCCTCCTGTGACAGGGGTCCAAGGATAAGCGGTACCTCCCAGTCCTTACAACCAAAAGCATTTATTGGCATGGTCCAGATGCAGAACCCACCCACCTGTGTGCTCTATGGAACAGGGATGGGTTTTCCTCACAGACACTCAGGTATTGGTTGTCAGCCCCCCTGCCTTGTTCAGAGTGTGATCCACTGCTGCAACCAGACACCAGTACCTACACCAATCACTCCTGCCCCTTTAAGACTGTAGGACAGAGCCTGTACCACAAACTTGATGACCAACTAACTGGACACCTGAGCTGAATCCATACATGTAAAATGAATGTACTCCTAGGCTCATATACCTGGTAACAGCTCTAGCCATCTGGTGACAGAAGGTTAAAGCTTCAAAGGTGAGAATAATCAAGCTAGTTCAATCAAGCAGGCTATTTGGGCATATCAAAACAAAACAAAGCAAGAAGCTAGGATACAGTAAGCAAATAAAATAAACTAATACAATACAATAACTTTTAGATGGCTCAGAGACAACAGTCAGTATCAAATCACATAAAGAAGCAAACCATGATCACTTCAACAAGCTCTCAAAACAAAAAAATCAAGGGATCTTCCTGATGATGGTGTATTATTGGAATTACCAGAGGCAGAATACAAAAGATTAATATACAGAACTGTTCAAGACATCAGGAACAAATCAGGCAAAATGCAGGACAAGGCAAGGAACACACAGAAAAAACAGATGAAGAAATAAAAAAAGGTTATTCAAGAACATAAAGAAAAATTTAATAAGCTGCAAGAATCCATAGACAGACAACAATCAGAAATTCAGAAGATTAACAATAAAATTACAGAATTAGGAAACTCAATAAAAAGTCAGAGGAGCAGAATTGAGGAAGCGGAAGAGAGAACTAGTGAGAGTAAAGATAAAACACTTAGCAACAATATATTTAAAGAAAAATCAGACAAAAGAATTTTTAAAAAATGAAGAAACCATAAGAATCATATGAGACTCTATCAACAGAAATACCTACAAGTGACTGGAGTACCAGAACGGGGAGGAACAATAGAAAATACAGAGACAATGGTTGAAGAGTTGTTGGCAGAAAAATTCCCTGATATTGTAAAAGATGCAAAGATATGTATCCAAGATGTTCATTGAACTCCACACAAGGTAGATCTTAAAAGAAAGTCACAAAGACATATTATAATCAAACTTGCCAAAACCAAAGATAAAGAGAGAATTTTAAGAGTGGCTAGGGATAAATGAAAAGTCATTGACAAAGGAAAGTCAATAAGAATAAGCACAGACTACTCGGCGGAAACCATGCAGGCAAGAAGGCAATGAGATGACTTATATAAAGCATTGAAGAAAAAAAATTGCCAGCCAAGAATCATATATCTAGCAAAACTGTCTGTTAAATATGGTGACGAAATTAGAACATTTCCAGATAAGCAGAAGTTTAGAGAATTCATAAACCAAACCAAAATTACAAGAAATAGTAAAGGGAGTTCTCTGGTTAGAAAATCAATAATATCAGATATCAACCCAAGACTAGAACGCTGGACAGAGCAATCAGATGTTGATCCAGATACGGAAATCACAAAACACAATCAAGATTTAAAAAATGCTCAAAACAGGGAAACAGCGAAGTTATTATGTAAAAGAAGACAACCTTAAAACAATAAAGGCAGACTAAGAAATGTGTCATAGATCTTCCATAAGAAGAGGAAGTCAAGGCAATATAAAGAAATAAAAGACAGGTTTAAACTTAGAAAAATAGGGGTAAATGTTAAGGTAACCACAAAGGAGACTAACGATCCTACTCATTAAAATGAAATAGAAGAAAAAAATAGAGACTAAGCAAAAAAACAAAAAACAAAAAACAAAACTCAGACCTATCCATAATTACACTGAGTGTAAATGGACTAAATGCACCAAATAAGAGACAGAGAGGGGCAGAATGGATAAAAAACATGATCCATCTATATGCTGCCTACAAGAGACACACCTTAGACTTAGAGACGCAACAAATTAAAACTCAAAGGATGGAAAAAAAAATCAAGAAAACAACAATTAAAAAAGAGCAGGAGTGGCAATATTAATTTCTGACAAAATAGACTTTAAAGTTTAATCCACCACAAAGGATAAGGAAGGACACTATATAATGACAAAAGGGACAATATACCAGGATGATATAACCATATTAAATATTTATGCACCCAATGACAGGGCTGCAAGATACAAATTCTAACAACATTGAAAAGTGAGGTAGACAGCTCCACAATACTAATAGGAGACTTCAACACACCACTTTCAGTGAAGGACAGAACATCCAGAAAGAATCTCAATAAAGACACGGAAGATCTAAATGCCACAGTCAACCAACTTGCCCTCATAGACATATACAAAACACTCCACCCAAGAGCAACCAAGTGTACTTTCTTTTCCAGCGCACATGGAACATTCTCTAGAACAGACCACATATTAGGTCATAAAGCAAGTCTTAACAGGATACAAAAATCCGAATATTACAAAGCATCTTCTCGGACCATAAGACCATAAATGTAGAAATCAATAAAAGAAAAAGCAAGGAAAGGAAACCAAACGCTTGGAAACGGAACAATACCCAGCTCAAAATTGACTGGGTTATAGCAGATATTAAGAATGGAATAAAGAATTTCATATAACCCAATGAGAATGAAAACACTTCCATTTAGAACCTTTGGGACACAGCGAAAGCAATGCTTAGAGGTCTATTTGTATCAATAAATGCACACATACAAAAAGAAGAAAGGGCCAAAATCAAAGAATTATCCCTACGACTTGAACAAATAGTAAATAATAAAAATTAGAGCAGAATTACATGAAATAGAGAACAGAAAAACAATTGAAAGCATTAACAAGACCGAAAGCTAGTTCTTTGAAAAATCAAGAAAATTGATAAACCATTGGCCAAACTGACAAAAGAAAAACAGAAGAGGAAGGAAATAACTCAAAAATGAAATGAGATGGGCAATATCACAACAGACCCAACTGAAATTAAAAGAATCATATCAGATTGCTATGAAAAATTGTACTCTAACAAATTTGAAAGCCTAGAAGAAATGGGTATATTTCTAGAAGCACACTACCTACCTAAACTAACACAAACAGTAGTAAAAAAAAAAAAAAAAATTTTTTTTTTTTTTAGAACAACTAAATAGACCCATAACAAAAGAAGAGATTGAAAAGGTGATTTAAAAACTCCCAACAAAAAAAAAAAGCTCTGCCCTGATGGCTTCACTGGAGAGTTCTACCAAACTTACAGAGAAGGGTTAACACCACTACTACTAAAGGTATTTCAAAGCATAAAAAATGATGGAATACTACTAAACTCATTCTATGAATCTAGCATATCCCTGATACTAAAACCAGTTAAAGACACCAGAAAAAAGGGAAATTATAGACATATATCCCTCATGAACTTAGATGCAAAAATCCTCAGCAAAATTCTAGCTAATAGAATTCAACAATATATCAAAAATATAATTCACCATGACCAAGTGGGATTCATACCAGGTATGCAGGGATGGTTCAACATTAGAAAAACAATCAATGTAATCCATCATATAAATAAAACGAAAGAGAAAAACCACATGATCTCATCAATTGATGCAGAAAAGACATTTGACAAAGTCCAACACCCATTCACCATAAAAAACTCTCAGCAAAATAGGAATAGGAGGGAAATTCCTTGGCATAATAAAGGGCATTTCTACAAAGCCAACAGCCAATATCCTAAATTGAGAGAGTCTGAACCATTCTCCCTGAGATAGGGAACCAGATAAGGATGCCCTTTATCACCACTCTTATTCAACAAAGCACTCTTATTCAACGTTGTGCAGGAGGTCCTAGCCAGAGCAATTAGGCTAGATAAAGAAATAAAGGGGAGGCAGAGCCAAGATGGCAGAATAGACAGACGCTTCCAGCGAGCCCTCTTTACAACAAAGACCTGAAAAAACAAGTGAAATGAGTACATTTACAACAAGCTAGGACCCCTGAGCATCAAAGGCAAGCTTAGAAAATGAGCTGAGGGGCCGGGGGGAAGAGACAGTTCAGAAGCTGAGAGAAGTTACTGGATCTGAATCACGGGGAGCCCTCAGGCACCATTCCTGGGAGCAGGGGCAGCGGGCTGGTACTAGGTTGGGCCACAGCTTCCTCAGAGAGAAGCAACCAGCCACACAGCCTACTCACACCTCTGGAGCCAGAGAAGAATCATGCTCTCAGCAAAAGCTAAGTACTTGCATATATTTTACCGTGCCCCCGCCCCCGCCACTCCCAAGCTGGCTTCAGCAGCTGACTTTCCTGGGCCTGAAATAGGCCCTGTTGAGCGCCCAGAGCCATCCTCCCAGTCTTGGAGAAGGAATAAATTTGCAATTGGGGGAAAAGATAATTTGCCAGCTCCATTAACCGGGGAGCTTAGGAGAGAAGCGTCTCCTGTCCAGGCATAAATGGTCCCTGGACTTTGAGCACCTTTCACCTCTGCATGGACCAGTGTGGGCCTATTTGAGTAGAATAGGCCCTTGTTGGCAGACTCCAATCATTTCAGCTGTGTGGCGGAGAGGTAAGTGTTTGATGTTTGCTTTGCCTATTAAACAAGGTCCTCACCGACCCACATCAGGGGCCTAAGGACTGGTAGCTCCACTCAGGACACCCAGACACCCATGACAAGGGTCCAAGGATAACTGGTACCTCCTAGTCCTTACACCAAAAATACTGGGTGCCCACGGTCCATCTGCAGCACCCACCCCCGTATGCTTTAGGGAACAGGGACATGCTTTCCTCAGAGACATGTGGGGGACGATTCTCAGCCCCCTCCCTTGTTCAGAGTGTGCCCCCTGCTGCAACCAGATACTGGTACCTACGCCAATCACCCCTGCCCCTCTAAGACTATAGGACAGAGCCTGTACCACACACTTGATGATCAGCTACCTGCATACCTGAGCTGAATTGATGCAAGAAATGTGAATGAACTCCTAGACTAATATGCCTGATAACAGCTCTAGACATCTGGATACAGGACGTCAGGGCTCCAAAGACTAAAATAATCAAGCTAGCTCACTCAAGCAACCCATTTGGGCATATCGAAACAAAACAAAGCAAGAAGTTATGACATAGTAAGCGAACATAAAATAAACTCATACAATAACTTATAGATGGCTCAGAGAAAATAGTCAATATCAAGGTACATAAAGAAACAGACCATGATTACCTCAATAAGCTCTTAAAACAAAGAATCAAGGGATCTTCTAGATGAAAGTGCCTTTCTGGAATTACCAGAGGCAGAATACAAAAGATTAATATGCAGAACTCCTCAAGACATCAGGAAGGAAATGAGGCAATATGCAGAAGAAGCCAAGGAAAACACAGATAAAGCAATTGAAGAAAATTAAAAAGATTATTCAGGAAAATAATGAAAAATTTAATAAGCTGGCAGAACCCAGAGAAAGACAGCAATCAGAAATTTGGAAGATTAATAATAAAATTACAGAATTAGATTACTCAATAGACAGCCAGAGGGAGCAGAATTGAGCAAGTGGAAGCCAGAATTTCTGAACTTGAAGATAAAGTGCTTGGCACTAATATATTTGAAGAAAAATCAGGGAAAAGAATTAAAAAAAGAAAAAAAAAGAAACCTTAAAATCATGTGGGACTCTATCAAGACAAATAACCTGTGAGTGACTGGAGTACCAGAACAAGGAGGGATAACAGAAAATAAAGAGAGAATTGTTGAAGATTTTTTTTGGCAGAAAACTTCTCTGATATTGTGAAAGATGAGAAGATATCTATCCAAGATGCTCATGGAATGCCACATAAGGTAGATTGTAAAAGAAAGTCACCAAGACATATAATAAAACTTACCAAAACCAAAGATAATTTTAAGAGATCTTGGGATAAATGAAAAGTCACCTACAAAAGAAAGCCAATAAGAATAAGCTTGGACTACTCAGCAAAAACCATGCAGGCAAGAAGGCAATGCATTGACTTATATAAAAAATTGAAGGAAAAAATAGCCTGCTAAGAATCATATATCCAGCAAAACTGTCTGTCAGATATGAAGGTGAAATTAGGACATTTGCAGATAAACAGAAGCTTAGAGAATTTGTAAAAACCAGACCAAAACTACAAGAAATACTAAAGGGAGTTCTTTGGTTACAAAATCAATAATATCAAATATCAACCCAAGACTAGAACACTGGGCAAAGCAATCAGAAGTCAACCCAGACAGGGAAATTGAAAAAAAAAAAAAGGAAAAAAAAATGCTCAAAACAGTGTAACAGCGAAGTTATTATGTAAAAGAAGACTACATTAAAACAATAAAAAGGGACTAAGAAATGTAGTCATAGATCTTCATATGGAGAGGAAGAAAAGGTGATACAAAGAAACAAAAGTTAGGCTTAAATTTAGAAAAATAAGGGTAAGTATAAAGGTAACCACAAAGGAGACAAACTACCCTACACATCAAAATACAAGAAAAAAATAGTGACTCAGCAGAAACAAAATCAACAATAAGGAATCTAAGGAAAGGACAATATATAAAGATAATCTACTCAGCACATAAAATTAAGTGGGAAAAAAACTGTCAACAACACACAAAAAAAGATACCAGAATGATAGCACTAAATTCATACCTATCCATAATTACACTGAATGTAAATGGACTAAATGCACCAGTAAAGAGACAGAGAGTGGCAGAATGGATTAAAAAACACGATCCATCTATATGCTGCCTACAAGAGACACACCTTAGACTTAGATACACAAATAAACTAAAACTCAAAGGATGGAAAAAAATATATCAAGCAAACAAGAATTAAAAAAGAGTAGGAGTGGCAATATTAATTTCTGACAAAATAGACTTTAAAGTTAAATCCATCATAAAGGATAAGGAAGGATACTATATAATGACAAAAGGGACAATATACCAAGAAGATATAACCATATTAAATATTTATGCACCCAATGACGGGGCTTCCAGATACTTAAAACAAACTCTATCATCACTGAAAAGGGAGATAGACAACTCCACAATAATAGTAGGAGACTTCAACACACCACTTTTGGTAAGGACACGACATCCAGAAAGAAGCTTAATAAAGACACGGAAGATCAAGTTCCATAATCAACCAACTTCACCTCATAGACATATACAGAACACTCCACCCAACAGCAACCAAGTATACTTTCTTTTCCAGCACACATGGAACGTTCTCTAGAATAGACCACATATTAGGTCATAAAGCAAGCCTTAGCAGTATCCAAAGCATTGAAATATTACAAAGCATCCTCTCTGACCATAAGGCCATAAAAGTGGAAATCAATAACAGAAAAAGCAGGGAAAAGAAATCAAACGCTTGGAAACTGAACAACACCCTTCTCAAAAAAGACTGGATTATAGAAGACATTAAGGATGGAATAAAGTAATTCATAGAATCCAATGAGAATGAAAACAGTTCCTATCAGAACCTATGGGACACAGCAAAACAGTGCTTAAAGGTCAATTTATATATTAAAAAAAAAAAAACACACACACACACATCCAAAAAGAAGAAAGGGCCAAAATCAAAGAATTATCCCTACAACTTGAAAAATAGAAAGAGAGCAACAAAAGAAACCCTCAGGCACCAGAAGAAAACAAATAATAAAAATTAGAGCTGAACTAAATGAAATAGAAAACAGAAAAACAATTGGAAGAATTAATAAGACGGAAAGCTGATTCTTTGAAAAAATCAACAAAATTGATAAACCATTGGCCAAAGTGACAAAAGAAAAACAGGAGAAGAAGCAAATAACCTGAATAAGAAATGACAGGGGGGATATTACAACAGACCCAACAGAAATTGAAAGACTCATATCAGATTACTATGAAAAATTGTACTTTAACAATTTTGAAAACCTAGAAGAAATGGATGAATTCCTAGAAACACACTACCTACCTAAATTAACACAAAGAGAGGTAGAAGAACTAAATACACCCATAACAAGAGATTGAAAAGGTAATCAAAAAACTCCCAACAACAACAACAACAACAAAAAGCTCTGGCCAGGACGGCTTCACTGCAGAGTTCTACCAAACTTCCAGAGAAGAGTTAACACCACTACTATTAAAGGTATTTCAGAGCATAGAAAAGGACAGAATACTCCCAAACTCATTCTATGAAGCCAGCCTAACCCTGATACCAAAACCAGGTAAAGACACCATAAAAAAGAAAACTAGAGACCTATACCCCTCATGAACTTAGATGCAAAAATCCTCAACAAAATTCTAGCCAGTAGAATTCAACAACATATCAGAAAAAGAATGCACCATGACCAAGTGGGATTGATACCAGGTATGCAGGGATGGTTCATCATTAGAGAAATAATTAATGTATCCATCACATAAATAAAACTAAAGACAAGAATCATACGATTTTACCAATTGATGTAGAAAAGACATTTGACAAAGTTCTACACCCATTCGTGATAAAAACTCTCAGCAAAATTGGAATAGAAGGAAAATTCCTCTATATAATAAAGGGCACTTATAGAAAGCCAATAGTCAACATCATCCTAAATGGAGAGAGCATGAAAGCATTCCCCTTGAGATCAGGAAGCAGACAAGGATGCCATTTATCACCACTCTTATTCAACATTGTGTTGGAGGTCCTAGCCAGAGCAATTAGGCTAGATAAAGAAATAAAGATCATCCAGATTGGCAGGGAAGAAGTAAAATTATCTCTATTTGCAGAAGACCTGATCTTATACACAGAAAACCCTGAGGAATCGTCAAGAAAACTACTGAAACTAATAGAAGAGTTCAGCAGAGTATCAGGATACAAGATAAACACACAAAAATCAGTTGGATTCCTCTACATCAACAAAAAGAACATTGAAGAGGAAATCACTAAATGAATACCATTTACAGTAGCCCCCAAGAAGATAACATACTTAGGAATAAATCTTACCAGAGACATAAAAGAGCTATACAAAGAAAACTACAAGACACTACTGCAAGAAACCAAAACAGACCTACATAAGTGGAAAAAATACCCTGCTCATTTTTTTTTCATGGATAGGGAGATTAACATTGTAAAAATATCTATTCTACCAAAAGCGATCTATAGATTTAATGCAATTCCAATCCTAATTCCAACAACATTCTTTAATCAGATGGAGAAGCAAATCACCAACTTCATATGGAAGGGAAAGAGGCCCCGGATAAATAAGGCATTACTGAAAAAGGACAAAGTGTTAGGCCTCACTCTACCTGAATTTAGAACTTGTATACTGCCACAATAGTCAAAACAGCCTGGCACTAGTACAATAACAGATACATAGACCAGTGGAACAGAAATGAGAATCCAGACATAAATCCATTCACATATGAGAAGTTGATATTTGACAAAGACCCCAAAACATTAAATGGGTAAAAGACAGTCTTTTTAACAAATGGTGCTGGCATAACTGGATATTCATCTGCAAAAAAACGAAACAAGACCCCTACCTCACTCCATGCACAAAAACTATCTCAAAATGAATCAAAGACCTAAATATAAAATCTTAAATGAAAAAGATCATGGAAGAAAAAGTAGAGACAACGTTAGGAGCCCTAATGTATAGCATAAACAGTATACAAAACATTAACAATGCAGAAGAAAAACTAGATAACTGGGAGCTCCTAAAAAACAAACACCTATGCTCATCCAAAGACCTCACCAAAAGACTAAAAAGATTACCTACAGACTGGGAAAAAAGCTTTTAGCTATGACATTACCGATCACCACCTGATCTCTAAAATCTACCTGATACTGCAAAAACTGAACTGAAAAAAGACAAATAACCCAATTAAAAAATGGCCAAAAGATATGAACAGACACTTCACTAAAGAAGACATTCAGGTAGCTAACAGATACGTGAGGAAACGCTCAGGATCATTAGCCATGAGAGAAATGCAAACGTGAACTGCAATGAGATTTCATCTCTACTACAAGAAGGCTGGCATTAATCCAAAAAAACAAAACAAAACAACAAAAGTTGGAGAGGTTGTGGAGAGATTGGAACACTTATACACTGCTGGTGGGAATGTAAAATGGTGCAACCACTTTGGAAATCGATTTGGCTCTTCCTTAGAAAGCTAGAAATAGAACTACCATATGATCCAGCAATCCCACTCCTTAGAATATATCCTAGAGAAATAAGAACCTTTACACGAACAGATATATGCACACCCATGTGTATTGCAGCACTGTTTACAACAGCAAAAAGATGGAAGCAACCAAGGTGCCCATCGATGGATGAATGGATAAATAAATTATGGTATATTCACACAATGGAATACTACGCATCGATAAAGAACAGTGATGAATCTGTGAAACATTTCATAACATGGAGGAATCTGGAAGGCATTATGCTGAGTGAAATTAGTTGCAAAAGGACAAATATTGTATAAGACCACTATTATAAGAACTTGAGAAATAGTTTAAACAGAGAAGAAAATAGTCTTTGATGGTTATGAGATGGGGGAGGGAGGTAGGGTGGGAGAGGGGTATTCACTAATTAGATAGTAAATAAGAACTACTTTAGGTGACGGGGAAAGACAACACACAATACAGGAGAGGTCAGCACAACTGGACTAAACCAAAAGCAAAGAAGTTTCCTGAATAAATGGAATGCTTCGAAGGCCAGCCTAGTAGGGGCGGGGGTTTGAGGACCATGGTTTCAGGGGACATCTAAGTCAATTGGCATAATAAAATCTATTAAGAAAACATTCTGCATCCAACTGTGGAATGTGGTGTCTGGGGTCTTGAATGCTAGCAAGCAGCCATCTAAGATGCATCAACTGGTCTCAACCCACCTGGAGCAAAGGAAAATGAAGAACACCAAAGACACAAGGTAATTGTGAGCCCAAGAGACAGAAAGGGGCACATAAATCAGTGACTATATCAGCCTTTTTTTTTTTTTATCAGCCTGAGACCAGAAGAACTAGATGGTGCCTTGCTATACTCCATGACTGCCCTGACAGCGAACAGAACAGAGACCCCTGAAGGAGCAGGAGAGCAGTGGATGCAGACCTTAAATTCTTTTAAAAAGATCAGACTTAATGGTCTGACTGAGACTAGAAGGACCCCGGAGATCATAATCCCCAGATCCTCTGTTAGTCCAAGACAAGAACCATTCTCAAAGCCAACTCTTGACAGGGATTGGACTGGAATATAAGACAGAAAATGATACTGGTGAGGAGTAAGCTTTTTCGATCAAGTAGACACATGAGACTATGTGGGCAGCTCCTGTTTGGAGGGGAGATGAGGAGGCAGAGGGGGACAGAAGCTGACTGAATGGACATGGAAATAGAGGGTGGAGAGAACAAGTGTACTCATATTAGGGGGAGAGCAAATAGGAGTATGTAGCAAGGTGTATATAAATTTTTGTATGAGAGACTGACTTGATTTGTAAATTTTCACTTAAAGCACAATAAAAGTTAAAAAAAGAATCAATGGTATGGACAAAAGAAGTCCAAGGTGCACTGAAGACATTGGGGAACATCAAGTGTCCAGGAATTGACGGAATACAAGTTGAGATGTTTCAACAAATGGATACCGTGCTGGAAATAATCATCTATGCTAAGAAATCTGAAAGACAGCTACCTGGTCAACCAACTGGAAGAGATCCATATTTATGCCTATTCCAAAGAAAAATGATCCAACCAAATGTGGAAAGTATCAGACAATTTCAGTAAAATATTGCTGGAGATCATTCAAAAGCAGTTGCAGCAGTCCATCGTCAGGGAATTGCCAGAAATTCAAGCCAGATTCAGAAGAAGATGTGGAACCAGGGATACCATTGTTGTTGTCAGTTGGATCTTGACTGAAAGCAGAGAATGCCAGAAAGATGTTTAAATGCATTTTATTGACTATGTAAAGGCATTTGACTGTATGGATCATAAAAATTATGGATAACATTGCAAAGAATGGGAATTTCAGAATACTTAATTTTGCCCATGGGGGACTTTTACATAGATCAAGAGGCAGTTGTTCGAACCAAACAAGGAGATATAGTGTGGTTTAGAGTCAGGAAATGTGTGTGTCCGTGTTGTATCCTTTCACCATTCTCATTCAATCTGCATACTGAGCAAATAATCCGAGAAACTGGACTACATGAAGAAGAACATGACATCAGTATTAGAGGAAGACTCATTCACAACCTGCAGTATGCAGTTGACACAACCTTGCTAGTTGAAAGTGAAGAGAATTTGAAACACTTACTGATGAAGATCAAAGGCCATAGCCCTTGGTGTGGCTTACACCTCAATATAAAGAAAACAGCAATCCTCACTACTGGACCAATAAGCAACATCATGATAAATGGAAAATAGATCGATGTTGTCAAGGATTTCATTTTACTTGTATCTACAATCAACACTCATGGAAGCAGCAGTGAAGAAATCAAATGACACATTGCATTGGGCAAATGTGCTGGAAAAAAGACCTCTTTAAAGTGTTAAAAAGCAAAGATGTCACTTTGAGAACTACGGTGTGCCTGACCCAAATCTTGATGTTTTCAATCGCCTCGTATGCATACGAAAGCTGGACAATGAATAAGGAAGAGTGAAGAAGAATTGATGCCTTTGAATTATGGTGTTGGAATATTGAATATACCACAGACTGCCAGAAAAGCAAACAAATATATCTTGGAAAAAGTACAGCCAGAATGCTCTTTGGAAGCATGAATGGTGAGACTTTGTCTTACATACTTTGGACATGTTATCGGGAGGGATAAGTCCCTGGAGAAGGACATCATGATGGGTAAAGTAGAGCATCAAGAAAAAGAGGAAGACCCTCAACAAGATGGATTGACACAAAGGCTGCAACAATGGGCTCAAGCATAACAACCGTCATGAGGATAACGCAGGACTTTGCAGTGTTTTGTTTGGTTTTCTGTATGCTGAACAAATAATCTGAGAAGCTGGACTATCTGAAGAAGAATGGGGCATCAGGATTGGAGGAAGACTCATTAACAACCTGTGTTATGCAGATGACACAACCTTGCTTGCTGAAAGTGAAGAGGACTTGAAGCACTTACTAATGAAGATCAAACACCATAGCTTTCAGTAAGGATTACACCTCCACATAAAGAAAACAAAAATCCTCACAACTGGACCAATGAGCAACATCATGATAAACGGAGAAAAGATTGAAGTTATCAAGGATCCACAATCAACAGCCATGGAAGCAGCAGTCAAGAAATCAAAAGACGCATTGCATTGGGCAAATCTGCTGCAAAGGACCTCTTCAAAGTGTTGAAGAGCAAAGATGTCACCCTGAAGACTAAGGTGCACCTGACCCAAGCCATGGTATTTTCAATCGCATCATATGCATGTGAAAGCTGGACAATGAATAAGGAAGACCGAAGAAGAGTTGACCCCTTTGAATTGTGGTGTTGGCGAAGAATATTGAATATACCATGGACTGCCAAAAGAAAGAACAAATCTGTCTTGGAAGAAGTGCGGCCAGAATGTTCCTTAGAGGCAAGGATGGCGAGACTGCGTCTTACATACTTTGGACATGTTGTCAGGAGGGATCAGTCCCTGGAGAAGGACATCATGCTTGTCCGAGTACAGCGTCAGCGGAAAAGAGGAAGACCCTCAACAAGCTGGATTGACACAGTGGCTGCAACAGTGAGCTCAAGCATAACAATGATTTTGAGAATGGCGCAGGACCAGGCAGCGTTTTGTTCTGTTGTGCATAGGGTCGCTATGAGTCGGAACCGATTCAATGGCACCTAACAACAACAACAACACGCAGGGTTACCATCACTCAGAACCAACTGTATGGCACCTAACAGTAACAGGTATATCCTGTTTGCCCCTATTGTTTCTTTCTCCTTCTTTTCAACTTAACTCTCTGCTCCTGGAAGCTGGTCTGTGTAGGCTATATCAATGCTGTCCTTTTCTTCTGGCTTCTCACTGCATTGGCTAATAAGGTGCTCTAGCAAGAGATATGAGGGAGAAGACTTTTTTTTTCCTGGATCTCTCCCTGTTGGGTTACCTCTGCCTGAACCCAGAAAAGTCAACATTCTTTCAAGGCAGCTTGATTTACATGCCTCCCTCCATCTGGGTTCTGGTAACCACTGTCCCCTTTCATCTCTTTGCATTAGGAATGGTGACAGTCCCTCTATTACTGGGTCCAGAAAGCTGTATTCCCTACTCATAACTTTGTAAATATTTCCTTCATTAAGCCCTCTTCCAAATATCCTAACTTGAGTATGCCACTTCTTTTTGCTAATCCCATGATTGTAAACTTTTTTCTGTTTCTAATTTTTTTTTTTTTACATTATTTACATGGATTTTGCTTTGCCACATTCTTCAATAGGCTGGCACCTACTCATTTTTCATTTATCAGTTGAAATATCTTCTGAGGGGTTCTTCTCAATCAACTTGGATGCGGTGTGATTCCTGCTCTGGTCTCCATGGCAGCAGAGTTGGTTTCCATTCAAACGTTTATTATTTGCACTTACTTTATTTGTTTCTTTGATTTATTTGTCTCTTACAGTGAACTGTAACCTTCCTGAGAGTTGAGAGCTTGTCTGTTTTGCTTACTGTTGTTTGTGTCCTCAGTAAATAGCATAATACCTAGCTCGTAATAATGATAATATTAAAAATATTTTGAATGTTTATCCTGTGTAAAACATTGTTCTAAATGCTTTACTTATGTTCACTCATTTAATCTTCACAATAACTATATATCTATATATGCATATGTGTATAAGTCTATAACAAATTTTTCCCATTTTACTCACAAGAACTCTGAGACAGAGAGGTTGAGTACCTCATCCAAGATTACACAGCTTGTGACCTAAGAGGAGGTCTAATAGACATTGTGCTTGTTTGAATAACATACTTATACCTGTACTGTGTAGGATTATTTAAGAAAATACATCCTTGAACACTCTTCTAAATGTGAAGATGAACCTTATAAGCAACTTGGGTACACATTGAACATTAACAATTTTTTTTTTTTTAATCAAAGGTGGAGATAGGTTCATTGAATGCCTAATCTCATTTTATGACTGAGGTTTTTTTTTTTTTTTTACAATAATCAGTAAACTATGTTGTATTGCACTTTTCCAAAGAAACATTCACTCTAAATAACACTGTGACCCAAAATTCAATCTCATAACTTAAAATTATACCCCATTCTTCCTATCTCTCCCTGTTTACAGAAAGGTGGATTAAAGGACCCAAGGGCTTCTTTCATATTGGTCTATAGAAACTGCTGGGCAAAAAGTAAATCTTAGTTGAAAGTATTTGCCATCAACTAGTTTCCATCAGCTTGCAGGGCATAACTCATAACACATATGGAGCAAACACTCGTCATTTTGTATGATGTTTAAGAGGGAAGAGCTACTATATTTCATGATCTCTAACACAACATTTGAAGCCCTGGTGGCTAAGTGGTTAAGAGCTATAGATGCTAACCAAAAGGTTGGCAGTTTGAATCCCCCAGCTGCTCCTTAGAAACCCTATGGGGCAGTTCTACTCTGTCCTGTAGGGTTGCTCTGAGTCAGAATTGACTCAACGGCAGCGGGCTTGTTTTTTTTTTGAACACATTTTAGGAGTAAAAGGTGTATAGACTTTTCATTGCACATTTCCCTGCTATTGGCTTATCTCTTCAATGAAACTGTAGAACAGAATTTGCCAAAGTGTTTGAGCACTGTAGCACCTGAGGTCACCTTTTAGCTAAATAACAGATTGGCTCACAAAATAAAGAGTATCACCCATTAGTACTATGCTCGCTTAAGAAATCATCTGTATGAGACCAAACGGTCAACAATTACTTTAAAGCAGAGATGAGAATGTAAGGGGGCAGAGAAACTAGATGAATGGCACTGGAACAACCAGAACAAAAATACTGAGAATGTTCACACATTGTGAAGAATGTAACCAATGTCACTGAACAATTAGTGTAGAAATTGTTGAACGGGAACCTAAATTGCTGTGTAAACCTTCACTGAAAACACAATAAAATATTAAAAAATATTAAAACAAAAACAAAATAGTGTTTGTGCACATCACTGATACCACAGGATGGTCAGTGCAATCGTCCTCGTCAAATAGGATGTGAAACACTGTGTCCTTCATTGCCTTTTAAATTTGCTAGACACTTGAGCACATCAGATGTTCTGAGAAGTCCTGAAGTTTAAAAAAAAAAAAAATCTGTTAACCTAATTCTTCCAAACTTAATTGTTCATTACTAACATATCATAGAAAAATTTCATAGAACACACCTGGGGAAATACTGCTATAGCCTTTTTAATGTTGGTTTTTATGTATTGGCATGGGTATAAGTGTTGTCTTGCAAACCTGAAAAGAGAAGTTGACCTTTAAATAACCTATGGAAAGCCATGAGGAATTTCCTTTACTATTGTAAGAGAGGATATAAATTATCTGCCTACAATTTTATTATTCTTACTGTTAGTATCCTCCCTGTAGTAGTTATGAACTCTGATTCATATGAAACATGAAGTTACCCATAATAAATTTCACAAACATAATAGAAGTATTCACCCATATAAAATGTGAAAGCAGATTGATTACAGGTGGTAAGGATGAGATTTCATTTTTATACATTTTAAGCTAACAAATTCTGTTTTAAACGGCTAACTAAAGTGATCTCTGGTTGACAAAGTACTTTGGTTTCTTTTGGGAGAGAGGAAAACAAAGAAAAGAAGCAACCACTAGGAGTCATGGGAATTTTAAGAGAAAAACATTATGCCAATTATTGAATTAAGAAGTAAAAGTTTTTTTTTTTTTTAAAGTGGAAATTAAACACAGCATCGGAAGAATGATTGTTTTGTTATCCACATAGCGCAATGCTGGTAAGTTTTCCTTTCTAGTTAGTTACTGTTGTTTTACACTTGGCTTCTGTACCTTTTTGTACTTCAAATCCTACACTCTTTCTCTATTGAATAGACATTCTAATTACTATTCCTGAATGTCCGTATTGGTTTGCCATCTCTTCTATCCCTACACCCCAAAATAAGTACCTCCCCAAGCTCCCATTCTATATGGGATGTGTGAAGGGCACTATTATTATGTACAGGCAGAGGCTTGTCCTTTGGGCTCTCCTTATTCTGTCTACCTTTAGTTCTCAATAGTTGTGCCTATGTACGACAACTGTGTTTCTGTATGTGTTTCCTATTGATGGGACTGTCAGCCTCTGTGAGACTTTTGGTACATATGAAAAGTCTTCTTGTAATAAATTGGGTTTAAGTGGTTAGCTGAATACTGTTGCTTCCTAAACTGAATAAAGGCAAATTGGGAATATTCAGTTATTGGAAGAGTAAAAGCCTCTTGTTATGAGTAATATGACTTGTCCATCTACCTTAATGTTGGTCTTCGGCAGCAGAATGCAAGCCCTACTGAACCACAAAATCATCACCAGGGAAAGCCGCTTGAGAAGATTTTATTTGAGGGACAAAACCTTGTTTAATTGAGTAGTATGGAAGAGAAGTATGCATCCCTTCCTATACCTAAGGGTTTCTGGGATGGAATTAATTTTTTATCCTAACAAAGTGAATATTTACCGGGAATTCACTGTATGTGTAAAACACTGTTGTCTTTTTTGTTAAACAACACTTTTAAATAAATCTATTTCCAGTTTTGGATAAATTATTAAATTGCCATCTGGGCATAATTCCCCAAGAAATGAAGTCTGCTTTTTCCTTCGCTTTTATAAATGAGTTTAATAAATAGAATATTCAAACTGTTGCAGAATTATTTTATTGTGGAAAAGCAAGACTTCTGATGAAAGCAGTTAGTGACATTGTCTGAATTCTGGAAGCAGAGGTGATCCAAAAAGATTGTCTGAACCAGAGATCAGCCTCCCTTTCTCTCCCTCCCTCTGTGATCAAGCATTGTTTATCTGATACTCCCGTATCTGCTGGATGCCAGCCAGTCCTCCTTCCAGTTGCTCTAAGGAATCAACCCATTCAGGTGTCATTACTAGTGACAGTGTATCTTTTAATAAAGATTTCACAGGGGAAAAATGGATAAGCAAGTATATATACATCACACACTCCACAGCAAACTTCTGAAAAGACTGCATTGTTCTTCTCCGCCATTTTATCTGACAGTTTTTAACTTTTGTTTTCTCCCATGCAGTGCCATTTTGATTTGCTGTCTTTCTTTTAAGGTTTCCCTTCCCACTTTTCAAATCCTCTTCTGCTTCATAAAAAAACAGAAGTTCTTTGTCTCAACTCATAGCTCTAGTTCTATATCCCTAAAAGCTCCCAGTACTCAGCCAAAACTCAGGGTCTTCCCACTTGCAGGACTCACACTCCTTAACAATGAGAGCCAAAAATCAAAACTGAAAGTTATTTTCTAATAACGTTAACTTAATCTTGAAGCCCGGAAATGAATGCTACTCCTTTATGACACAAGATGTATACTGTGACCCCGAGAAATTTGTTTTTGAGGGTTCTGATAATTAATCTCGAATGCACGTGTATTGTTATACACATTGGGTAGCATTAGCAGTTAAAAATGCATGGAGCTGTAACAATGCATCCCCAGGTACCAGTGATTCAGGAATAAACACCAATGAGCATTGTAAAATCAATTCAGATTTGACACTAATTTACCCTAATTTTGATATCTGTGCATTTGAGGGTGAGTAGAGCAGAATGTTTGGGATGCTAGTGTGGGGAAAAACTCCAAGTCACATTTGAAATAAGTGTTATTACTACCTGAATGAATTGGAATGGCTCAAAAACGATCATAGACCATTATTAGCTTATTGTCAGTAAGTAATAATGAGGACATTACGAAAATTGTCGGGAAGAGTTAGATGCACACTTTGGTAGTGTTATCACAGCAGCATCTGAGGTGTGCCAAATGGCTGCTTGTGTGCTATGGCATAGCGCCGACTGTAACTCCAGCTCTGTTCAGACACTTCATCTGGGAGGAGGTGCTCATTCATTTTATTGAAGTAATGAGCCCTTGGCATAGATGAATGGAGTGTAATTTGTTTTAGTACTCCTTTAATATTTATTTCAATTGCAAAAATGTTGAAAAATTTTTTTTTTAATTTTTATTAAGCTTCAAGTGAACATTTACCATTCCAATCAGTCTGTCACATGTAGGTTTACATACAATACATCTTACTCCCTTCTCCCACTTGCTCTCCCCCATTGAGTCAGCCCTTACAGTCTCTCGTTTCGTGCCAATTTTGCCATCTTCCCTCTCTCTCTATCTTCCCATCCCCCCTCCAGTCAAGAGTTGCCAACACTCTCTCTGAAATTTTTGAATTACTAAACTTTTTATGATGGTATATATGTGTATGTGTGTGTGTATGTATATAGTATTGATTTTGAATGATAATTAACAAATTCATCATGCCTTGGGACTCAGGAAGCATTCATGCATTTAACAAATGCTTATTGTGCCTATGTACGAAGTACAATTCTAGACGTTAGAATAGTAAATAATATCTATTCTCAGTAAGCTTATGTTTTAAACGTGGATAAAATAGTCACATAAACAAATACATGTGAAACATAATGTCAGATAGCAGTGATATGAAGAAATAAAACAGACAAAGATGGTAAAGGCCAAAAGGTCCTTGATTTTCCGTAAAGTGGGGAGTTCCTGCTTCTCCGAGGAGATGCAAGATGAACAGAGGCCTAAGAGAACTGAAGGTGTGACCATGTGGCTGTCTGAGGGAAAAGCATCCCAGACAGAGGGAAAAGCATCCCAGACAAAGGAAAAGCAAGAGTAAAGTAAAGGCATTGAGGAAATGTGATTGTTGCAGTCTAGGAATAACCAAAAACCACACCCACTGCCATCGATTTGATTCTGAGTCATAGCAACCCTACAGGACAGAGTAGAACCATTCCATAGAGCTTCCAAGGCATGCCTGGTGGATTTGAACTGCCGACCTTTTGGTTAGCAGCCGTAGCACTTAACACTACACACCAGGATTTCCGATAAATTAGAGCAAGGTAGTTGAAGGGGAGAGTGTCCAGAGAGTGGGATAGAGAGATAACCAGGGACCGGATCATGTACATTTTGTAAGACACGGTTAAGAGTTTGGATTTAAGTGTGAAGGGAAGCTACTGGAAAGTTTGTAAATAGGAATGACGTGATCTTATTTAATTGTAAAACAGCCTTTCTGACTTCTGTATGATACACAGACTGAAGGAGAATAAATATCTAGTGTAATAAGATATGTGAGAAATAATGGGGACTTGGAATATGTAGTATCTGTAGAGAAGTGGTTGGATTCTGGGTACATCCTGAAGGTAGAAACAACTGGATTTCCTACTGGATTGTATGTTGATAAACAAGAAAGAGAGGAGTCAAGGATGTATCTTGGGTTTTTGACTTGGGCACCTGGGTGAATGATTGTGTCATTTACTGAGATAGTGAAAATTTGGAGAAGAGCAGATCTGAGGGGAAATAAAAAATTTGGTTTTGGATGTTAGGTATGTTATGCCTGTTAGACATATAGGAGTAACTACCAAAAAAAAAATAGCCTGTTGGATATACAAGGGCAGAGAGTTCAGGAGAGAAGTTGGAGCCAGATACAAAAAATTTTAGGTTTCAATGTGCATATGGTATTTAAAACTACCTACCTGGATGAAGTCACAAAGGGAGTAAGTATAGATGAAAAAAGAGATATGAGATGAAGGCTTAGAGTTAAGCCCTTGGTTGGGGAGGAGAAGAGTATCAAGGAAAACCACAAAAATGGCTAGTAAAAAACAAAACAAAACAAAAACCTACTGCCATCGAGTCAATTTTGACTCATAGAAACCGTATAGAACATAGTAAAACTGCCCCATAGTGTTTCCAGGGAACCCCTGGTAAAATCCAACTGCCAACCTTTTGGTTAGCAGCTGTAGCACTTAACCACTATGCCACTGGGTCTTCTGTACCTAGTAAGGTAAGAGAAAAATCAAGAGAGTGTGTTATCTAGAAAGCCAATCATAGAAATTATTTCAAGGAGGAGAAAATGACTAAAAGTACTAACAGCACTGAGAGATAGAGGAAGATGGAGACAGATAAATGGTCATGAATTTGATAAAATGGACCTCAGTGGCGAGGATGAAGACCTACTTGGACAATATGAGGAGAGGAAGTTCAAAAGTGGTTATTATTAATCCTTAGAAGAGTTTTGATGTATAGGAAAGGAGAAAATGGACAGTGGCTGTTAAGAGATAAAGGTTCAATAAGGTTTATTTATTTTTCAGATGAACTATATTACAGCATGGCTTTATGTGGGAGGAAATAATCCTGTCGATAAGAAAAAAGATGTTGCAGACAGAGAGGGCTGAATCAGAGAAGTAAAGACTTTCTTTAGGCAAGGGAGGGTTGGACCCATTGCTCAAGTGGAGGAGTTATCTTTCAACCTCTGTGACAGAAGTGAGGACCAAATATATGACTACAATTGCTGGCAGGTTGGTAGTTGTAGAGATGAAAGGATATAGAAGTTCTACTAATTGTTCATATTTTCTCATTGAAATATTAAGCAATGTCATCTGCTGAGAGGGAAGAGGTTTTGAAAGGTAGAAGAGATAGGAGAAGGTAGGAAATTGTCCACACAGAGAAAGGCAACACAGTTTAGCTGGGGAAATATAGTAGGATGACAGGGCAGCTTTAAGAGCCTACTTGAGGTTTGTGGTTATTAGTTTAAAATCAGCATGGTAGGATAGTTTTGTTCTACCCATATTCACCTTTTCAGTAACAGGTTCAAAGTAATTAGTAACTTGTATTTAATCGTAACTGGGTTTGGCGAGGGGAGTTTGAAAGGCAAAAGAGAAGAAGATCTGAAAAGAGCAAACAACTAAGCACCTGGCTGTTAACTGAAAGTTTGGTGATTGAAACTTACCCACAGGCTCTGAGAGAGGAAGACCTGGCTATCTGCTTCTGTAAAGAGTACAGCCAAGAAAATCCTATGGGGAAGTTCTACTCTGTTACAAGGGGTTTCTATGAGTCAGAATCAACTCAGGGTCACTTAATAACGGAGCAGCTGAGGGTAAAGGAGGGAGTACATTGAGTGGTGGGCCACTGAAATGTACTTTAGTAAGAAGTGAGAAAAATCCTGGAGATGCACAGTGAAAAGGTGATCAAATCACTGGGCACCTTAAGATACTTAGAGAAACTGTATTTTCTACACTGGGCCAAATTTTTCTGAATTCCTTTTCTATACTGCTTTGTCTCTGTGTTGTTTTTAGGGCAGTAATACAGATTTCTAGTCAAGAAAATAACCTAAGCTTATCCTGGTAGTATGTTAATTATATTGTTACCCTCAGTGGTTCTGTTGTTTTGAAGATGTAATGATGTTGTTTATATCTCAATGAACCCTAAATTTCTCTCTTTCACGTCTTTATTCCCTATATGTGCTCTCTGTTCCACTGGCATGTGTATTAGGTAGGGTCCAGGCTAAGCTGCTAACAAAGATGCACCAAAATACCATTACCCAAACAAGATAGAAGTTTATTTTTCTCACAAAAAACAAATGATCCCAAGGTAAAAAGTCCAGGGTTTTGAAAAGGATGGGAAGTGTAACATCTTCTGAGCTCATTTTAAAGTCTCTTTTAATATCTTACTTCCATATGATTTTTAATATATGGAATATATTATATATGAATTATAATATGACATATTTTATGTTTTTCTTTTTGTGTGAGAATTATGGGAGCTTTTCTGTTGTTTGGACATGATTTTGATAAATATTTGTAAATTATACACTTAAGTTTTCTGGTGTCATTAAACATTCAATTGTTAAAAAAAAAAAAAAAGATCCTATATCTAGGGTATGCCTTCAAAGTGGGAGGTGGTTGTGGGAGATTCATAGATAATAAAATGATGGTGGCCAAAGAGTAGTATGTGATGATGACAGTTGACATATCATTTAGTGTTAATGTTTTTTATTTGAATACCTCACTTAGTAATTCTCTCTCTATTTCTGTCTTGACTGCCTATTTGCATTGCCTGATGCATTATAAATTACTTTGTGCCCTCTAATTTTCCTTTGTGTTATACCCGTGGAAGCAAAAGTAGTTACTAGCCTTACTAGCAAATGGCCAGAGCCAAGAGTCGAATCAACATCCTTCTGTCCTGTTGACTCAAGATTCTAATGTATGTTGACAAGGTTGCTTGGGAAATAGGGATTGTTTATTCAATAAAGAATAAATATTGTGGAGATGCTTCCTTGGAGCAGATAATCTGAGGAACTACCAGGTGCAGAATTTTCAGCCAGAAAAATACATTTTTATTTTTTTGTCTTGACTTGTGAAGGCACCTTGAACATGCTAGGGGACAAACAAACAAACAAACAAACCCTACCAGCTCATGGAGATCAATCCACTGGTTCTGTCATGTTACATCTAAAAAAAAAAAAAAAAAAAACAACTAAGTAGGATGTTATTTCCTGGAGCTTGATTTTCTTTTGATGAGAAAAAGAATGCTCCTACTAGACAAAACTCAGGTCTGACAGCTTCAACATCTGTGGAGCAGTAAGAAGAAAAAACAACAGGTTTTTAGGTGAGCGGATGTTTCAGGATAAGGGGCTGTAGTTGCTGTTCACTGCAGCACACAGCTGGATCTGTGATGCCACATGCAGGGTCAGTGTTCCGGTCTAGTGTCCAGATGTGGGAGGCTCTGTGTGTGTCTGCACTCAAATATGGCATTGCAGTGCACTTCATGTGGTATTTCTAAATGTCGTAACAAACTGGAATATTTTGTAACACAAATTGAATAAATGTTTTTGATCCTTTAAGGGACCGTCTGCTGTGCTCTTGTATTACTATGCAAAAACAATTATGTTTTGTTCTTTTATTTATTTGAAAAGAGCTGGTGGTAAGGCAGTCCGTGTGTTTTCCTGGTTAATAGCTTAGAGATAGGACTGAGAGTAGCAACCACCAAGTGTTTCATCATAGAGCAGAAGGAATTGGCTATCCTAAAGACTCTTCATTTAAAAAGATTTTTATAAACTTATTAGTACCAAAATGAAGTGTCCTAAATTCATCTAGAATTAAAAATAGATAGCTATTATATCCAGCTTAATCCTTTTTTTTTATATTGGAATTATTTATTCAGCCCAACAAGCAACTATAAAATTATCCTCCACAAAACAGCATGTTTTAGACCTTGTGATATTTAACCATCAAAGATGCTCATACAGACTCATCTTCAGAATACAGAATAATAATTGCTTTATGAGTTTCTCTAGTGGAAAGGTTCTTAACCTAGGCTCTGAGGGGTCTGGGAACTCCTGGCATTATATGTGTAATTTTGTCTATGTGCATATTTTTAAAAGAGAGAAACCAAAGCTTTCATCAGATGCTAAAATAATTCTCTTTTTCTTTAAAAATATTAATAGTTATTACAGTCATAAACATATGGAATGATTTTCTTTGGGGGCTGTTTTGCTCTACATACTAGAAATATTATTTTAAGAGAAAATTACCACACAGCCTAGCACATAATAGCTGTTCAATAAATGTTAGCTAACTTAGCACTGGCAGGGTAAAGGCAAAGGTTGATGAAGATCTTGAAAAAAAAAAAAAAGAGGAAATATCAATACATTGGGGAAGTAGAAGTGGAAAAAATTGGAGATTTAAATACATGATGTGAGAGAGAAAGCAAAAAGTTGTACATGTTGTGGGGGATGATAGACTACCAGAGTAATAATTGCCTCAAGTATCCCTCTGTGGAACGCAGGCTAATAATGCCTGTTCTTATAGCATCCTGTAGCTCAGGATGAAGGGGATGGGAGAATATTGATAATACTGATTATCATAGATCAATGACATTTAAAAACTGAATTGGACAACAAATAGTTGGGGAGGAAATAATTACTTTTCCCCCAGTCATTTTTAATTCTGTCTTTTTTCGTTCTGAAACTTGGTACCAAATCAAATACAACATTTATCGTGTATCAGTGGATTTATGTTTTTCCAAATTAAGAATTTAAGTTGTGACTGTAGTCAAGTTTAAAAAAGATGCTAGATATTGATTTTTATTTTTTAAAAAATGTTTGAAGTATAGTGGAAAAAAAGGATGGATTTTTAATAAATGGTGCTGGAAGAATTTGATGTCCATATGGAAAAAATATTTTATTCCATTTTAATATCATATGCAAAAATCAATTCCAGATGGACTGCAATCTAGATGTGGAAGGTAAATCATTAAAGCTTTCAGAAGAACATACAGGAGCATCTTCATGATACTTTGTAGACAAAGATTTCTTAAACTGGGCACACAAAAGTGCCCACCATAAAAGTGAAAACTGATAAATCACTTTATAGTAAAATTTAAGTTAAATTGACATAACAGTAGCAACGATGGACTCAAACATATCAACAGTCATGAAGATGGCACAGGACTGGGCAATGTTTCATTCTGTTATACAAACGTCACTGTGAATCAGAGCCGACTCAAAGTCAGCTAACAAAACAACAACAAAACTCATCAAAACACAATAGTAAGAGAATGAAAATCAACCCTCACAATGGGAAAAGGTATCTGCAATACATTTTTCCTACAAAGAACCTATATCCATAATTTATAGTGAACTCTTGACAATTAAAGAAAAAGAGAATGACCCAATAGAAAAATGGGCAAAATACTTAAACAAAAATATATGATCTAAATGAACATACGAAAATGTGTTCCAAATCAGCCACCAAGAAAACGCCAACTGAACCACAATGCCTTACCGCTACCTATCTATTAGAATAGCTAAATGAAAAAGAGAATACGAAGTGTTGATGATGATCTAAAGCAACTAAAATGCTCGTATACTGTTGAGAGTGAAACTGACACAACACCGTTTGAAAACTGTTGCTATTCACTAAATTAGAGCATATACGTACACCACGTCCAAGCAGTTCCACTCCCAAGCATATATCCGATAGAAATGCATACTTAGTTTCACCAAATGATTGTTCATCAAAGCACTATTTGCAATAGTTCCAATCTGGAAACTATCCAAATGTTCATCAACAATATAATAGATACATAAATCATGGTATATTCACACATTGGAATACTATTGTGTAGAACAGGAATGAATGATCTGTAACAACACACAACAATATCAAAGGATTTCATAAATATGATGTCGAATGAAAGAAGTCAGACACAGAAGAGTAAGGACTATACGATTCTATGTATATGAAGTACAAATAGGAAAACACTATGGTCATAGAAATCAGAATAGTGGTGACCCTGGGAGGGGAGTTTGAGGGCATGAAGGCAAGTTTCTGCATGTGGGTAATGGTCTGTTTTCAATTTGGTATTGGTAACATGAATGTATGAAATTTGTGCAAATTCACAGATCTGTTCACTATATGTGCTTTTAAAAAAATGCATATTATACTTTAATAAAAAGTCAAAATCTAAGATGATCCTGAAAATAAAACCAATATTTCAAAATTCTCTGAACTTAAAAGTGTAAATGCCTTGCTAGATTTCAGTGCTTTCTTAATGGTGAAGTAGGACTGCAGCATTGGGCAAAATATAAATGTGCTTTATTATGACCTTCCCTTGCACAGTGGAATGAGAGGCCACAATCTATCACCAGGGAAGTTTCCCAGGGAAGACTTCTGTAATGATGTGTGCTTCGGCAAACATATTATTTGCTGAAATAAACACTTCAACTGCTCTGGGGATCTGGAGAAACTGTTCATTAAACTGCAAGGAGAATGACACAAGAATTCACTGAACAGAAAATAAGTAACCTGCTGTATAGCTCATCTCCCTCAGATAACTTGGAGAATAATGAGATTAGATTGGTGAAAATTGCTCTGTTCTTCCTAACCCAAAACAAACATAAACAAACTAATTGAAAAGCATATCATATCTGCTGTCTTCTAAAAACATTTCTTATTTACAGGAAGAAAGTAAGTTTAGATCCCTTTCAAAATATATATGACTTTGAATACACTTATAAAAACTACTTGGTGGTGGGATGAGTGGGAGTATTTATCCAAAGATAAGTTTCTGGGTTTATTAATGCAACAGTTTGGGGCTAGCAACTTCTAGGAAACAAGCAATCAATATGGTTTTAGGTCTTTTCTTGGAAACAACTTTATCCACACATTTTCCCATCTCTATTTTTTTTTTCTTTATGCCTTTGTGTGATTCGTTCTGCTTGGAATGACCACTGTTTCTATACCTATATTACTTTATACAGAGCCACCTGGACAAGGCTTACTTCATATCTTGCTTACTATTTGCCTGTGTGTTAATTGATAAGTTTTAGGCTACTGTTAAGGGAAAATAAAGAAACTAATCAATGTTGAATTTTCCATTTAAAGGAAGGGGGCAAATGAAAGGTAAGAGTGGGTCTGAAAATGAAGGAGTCAGTAGTTGAGGGGTTGTATCAATAAAAGTAACATTTCAAAGTTTTTCTTTACCACATTACCCTCACACACCTATCAGTTTGTTGTACTGTGGAGGCTAGTGTGTTGTGATGCTGGAACTATGCCACCAGTATTCAAATACCAGCAGGGTCACCCATGGCAGATAGGTTTCAGCTGAGCTTCCAGACTAAGACAGACTAGGAAGAAGGACCTGGTGGGCTACTTCTGAAAAGTGAAAACCTTATGAATAGTGGTGGAACATCGACTGATACAGTGCCTGAAGACGAGCTCCCCAGGTTGGAAAGCACTCAAAAGACAACTGGGGAAGAGCTGCCTCCTCAAAGTAGAGTAGACCTTAATGTTGTGGATGGAGTCAAGTTTTCAGGACCTTCATTTCCTGCAAATATCCATTAATAACCTGAAAGTGGGATGTATGAAGCATGAATCTAGGAAAATTGGAAATACTGCTATTAACCAACTAGGAATATTAATATTAAGTACAATTATAAGAATGACATCACTCAGAAAAACCATGACTATCTGAATAGAGCATACTTTTCATTATAGTAAATTATTCCATCTGCTTTCAGGATTATAGAAAAGCATGGCTCTACATAAAAGGACATGCGGTTGTCTTTTCTTATCATTAAGAACTTCTTTTGAAATTGGAGATAAAAGAAGTGGAAGTCAAAGGGAACACTGTCTACCCCGGGAGAATTTTTACTGTCTATAAGGTAAAAACAGGAAATGTAATTAGAAAAATGATAGAATATATGTGTGAGGGAGTAAGGAAAGGAGGGAGAAAGAGAGAGACAGGGATAAATTTAGGATCTCAGAGAGAAAGCGTTACATAAGGCACTCTAATCAACCCATAACCAGCCTACATATTTTTTTAATATTTATCACCAAAAAGGTTATTTACATGATACTTTTGAGCTCTGGTGGTTCAGTGGTTAAGAGCTTGGCTGTTAACTAAAAGGCTTGCAGTTCAAATCCACCAGCTGCTCCTTGGAAACTCTATGGGGCAGTTCTACTCTGTCCTATAGGGCTGCATTGAGTCAGAATTGACCCAATGACAATGGGTTTTTTTTTTTAATAAGTCTAATTTTACTGAGAAAAATATAACTTAAAATGCACAGTTTCGTTGTAGACATGGGAATACCCTTTGTCTTTCCCACACAAGAACTTCAAGTCGAAGGAAGTAGATTTATCTTTTAAACTGTTAATCAATACAATGGATCTTAGGAAAACAACACGTGAAAAAAAATTACGCGTCTTTCTAGATGACAAGACCTGATATAATGTGTCTGAATTCACATTTTACAAAGAGAATCTGAAGTGGTTTTGGAAATTAGTCAGCTAACTATACACAGAAAAAAAAAAAAAGAGTTACAGAGGCAAACATTTTTGGGATGCACATTAGCACTGTCCAAGAAAAAGTTTTCGCCCACAAACTTTAATATTTCCAGTTTTTTTTAGTGTCTAGTGGGCTTACAAATTTACTTATACTGAAAGGGGCAGAGAAAATATAGCCTCTTTTATTATAAAAAAAAAGAAAAGTTTTTCCTAATGAACCTTTTCTTGCTGAATAATATGTATTTGGGGTTGGCAACCATAGATTTGAATCCAAACTAGTAGTTTCAGTCTAATGTAATAATTAAAGAACCTTTTAGATAAATGCTCAGTATTAGAGTTCTGCCCTCTTCCCCATTCCTTTCTAAGTTGGTACTTGGGCATATGGGGGAAAGTAGGGCATATGTCCTTTTGATGATGGAGGGCAGAAGAGCTCTTCAGATACATGTGGTGGCTCCTGGAATCTTGCTGATTGCTGTTGGACATAGCTAGTTTGCATTATCTGACTGATGACAGCTAGACTCTTTCTCTGTTATGTCAAGGCATGACAAGTTCTTTCCTAGCTGATCTTGGCTCCTGGTGGCACAAACAACTCCCTAACCTAGTCTGTTAACCTTTTAGTTTTTGCCATGTGATCTCCTTTTATTTTGCTACAGGAGCTTCCTAGGGCAGGCCTGTAGAGTCTCAATTCAGCTATCTTCCATGTATCACCGGGCATACGGAAATCTTTGGGGTCTTGTACATCATGTCACATGGGAACCAATGAGTCTTAGAGTGTTAACTGGATTCCTTCTTTGCCTCATTGTTCAGTTTATTTTGATATGGCTGCTTCTAGGATTATTTGTGGGTAGATTATAATTTTCTTCTAGAATTCCAAATTTTCCTCAAACTTTCTAATATACCTCCCCTTTCTGGGATTTTGGCCTTGAGAAAGGATGTTACGGCATATGTTTGAATATTTGCTTCTATCAGGAGTTGAAGATTACCACCTTCTGCTTTCTGTCTGGCCAGCAACTCCCTAAAATTAAGTTCCTTTATTAAGGCCACCAAGACTGCATGGTAATTCCAAAATGGCAGATAAAGAATTTATTACACTTTTTCCTGATAACAAAGCTGGCTTCCAAGCCTATTATCTTATTGCAGAGAGAACTAGGTTATCTTTTTTCTCTTTACGTTCTTGCTGTGACGAGCTGTTAACCCTTCCTTCACCTCTCATTTAAGTAGATAGAAGCCTGAGGTTGACTAGAGGGAATGTCACATGGACAGAGATGCAAAAGAGAAAAGTATACTCAAATAGTAGAAGTAATATTACCCTTGTTAGAATCCTTGGGAGCAACCTTAGCTGAGATCACTGCACTGTATGACAAGTAGATAGTCAGGATTGATTGGCGATGTTTATCATGAGTTTTGGAGACAAGTGAGGGAGAGAAAGAATGGCTGCCATACATTTTCTATCCCTGATATACCTTATATATAATTTTAGTATAAATTTTATTTCTACTGATAACCTGAAGGAGCTTGATAAGCCAGCTCTGAGAAATACCTTTTTTAAGCTGTAAATATTCCCAGGTATGTTATGGTGTGGGTTTTCACAGTATGTGTAGTACTGTCAGTGTGAAAGTTGAAGTGATGGGAGGGCAATTTTATGTCACATTTTCCTTCTTCTTTGTCCTTTTTACCTGTTAACTCCCTTATATTATTTGAGACCCTAAGCACAATTTAGGAAGCATGCCTTTCAGCACGAATTACCTAATTTAGTGCTTATGTGACTTTGTTCCTGTACTTTCCCGAATCAATTTTTATTCTATGCTTCTTCCAAATAGCACTCAATTTTTTATATTCTTCAAAGGTAATCAAGTTGCAATGGACAACAGAACAATGCCATTTGGGTGATACAACCTGCAAAATTCTTCAATGGAGTTTTTATTACTATTCACACTTTGAGAGTAAAGTTTAGGGCCTCAGCTCTCAGTTAAGTTTTTGCCGCATTCCAAACTTGGGAACCCACAAGTTTTGTTCTTACAGATTCCAAAAGTGAGAAGGGAGCAAAACTGTGATCTTTAGACCTTGGTATATTCTCTTCCTGTTTTATGGATTATGAAAAAAAAGGAACCAGATTTAAGGGGAACTTCTCCAAAGTCATCTCATACCATTCTCCCCCTTACATCCTTCAGCCACACTGGCCTTTGTGTTCCTGGGGCCTTTTGCATTTCAGTCTCCTCTACCAGGAATAGCACCGTCTTGGGTCTTAGCATGACTTACTCAGATCAAATGTCACCCATTCAGACACGTCTCCTCTGACCTTTCTAACCAAACTCTGTGCCTCCCCCTCCACTCTCCAAAATTCTTCCCACCAATCACATTTAATCAGACTGGAGTTTTTATTTCCACATAACCCTTATCATTGCCTATAATAATATGGTCCTCTACTTCTTTACTTTTTTTTTTTTTTTTGTCTTTCCTCTCCACTGGAAAAGCAGCACCACTTAGGCAGGACTTTATCTTTCTCCACACTTTAATACTACCACCTAGACTGGTGCCTGGCTCAGAGTAGGGGCTAATGATCTTTATTTTTAAGTTAAATTACTCAATTAAACAGAAATATGTTATATAATTTCCCCAAAATTCTTTAAAGATTTACTTGTTACTAGCATTACTAAAATTTTTCAGCTGAGCCCTTTGCTTTGCAAATACAAAGAAGTAAAATGTAAGACAATGTTGTTAAGTTTGGGAATTCCCTGTGTAAGCTCATAACCTGAGATAAGAGGAGGATAAAACAGTTCCCTTTCCCTTGTCCTGATACCTTTTCTGTGTGATTAGACACCATTATAGATTCCTGGAGGCCAGCTTTGGTTTTCTTAGTGCAACAGTAAAATATAAAAGTTTATCTCCCCCCTTGTTTTAACAGGACATTTCCTTTCTTGAAGTGTCTCTGATATTAAAATGGCTTTGATGTACTTTTCTAAGCTAAAATATCATTAATGTTACATTATAGTATTTAGGCTTTTGCCAGAATTAATTCAATTCTCCCATCGTATCTACTGGTTGTTTTCCTGATGGTAAGGGGCACCATGTTTCTGTCGTTGTTGTTAATGCTATGACTTGATAATGTTATTTTACCTAAGCCCTGTTGTCCTGGAAAGCAGTCATGATTAAAAAATCCCCCCCACCCTTTTTTGTTCCAGGAAATGACTCACTGCAAAGAAATATCCTTCCCTTTATGAGTGAGATAAGACTCATGAGTGCCTCCTTGTTCACCTGTGAGAAGGCCAGATACATGATTAGCTGGAAAGTTTTGTAGACCAGAAGAGGATGGTTGTTAATCAAACCTTGGTTACCTTTCTTTCCTTCCCTTTGGCCCCTGAACTTTGACTTACCCTCAGCCTAAACCAACATATAACCCTTTCTAATGTCCTCTCCGAAGAATAAGCTGACCTCAGGGTAAAATCTTCTTTGATTTACTGTCAGAAAACACTACCCTCGCTCATGCCACTCCTCCAAGCAAAAAAAAAAAACCCAAACCCGTTGCCATCAAGTTGATTCCGACTCATAGCAACCCTAGATCTGGTTATTTCTAGCCTTATTTACCTCTTACTATGAGGAGAAATGAGCCCTGGTGGCTGAGTAGTAAAGTGCTCAGTTGCTAACCAAAAGGTTTGAATCTATCAGCCACTCCATGGGAGAAAGACATGGCAGTCTGCTTCCATAAAGATTTATAGCCTTACAAACCCTATGGGACAGTTCCACTTTGTTCTATAGGGTCACTTTATGTCATTTGAAGGCAGTGTTTCTTTCTTTCTTTTTTTTTAGTAAGAGAAAAGCCCTTTCTGCTTAACCTTTGAGAGGCTTACAGAACTTAGGTCAGAGTTTTCCCCCTATTGCAATAGCCCCCTTCCCCTTACTGCACTAATTTGTTCAGGTAAAGTCTCTCCTTCACTGAGCCTGGATTTTTTTAATCTGTCAAATTTATTTTTTTATTGCTTGAAGATAAGAAAGTGAATATGTGGACTTGGTTTCCTATAATCTATTTAGACCCAAGTTAAAAATTAAAAAAAAGTAAAACCCACTCAAATAACAGGTTCTTCCTAACTATTTTTGATAAGTTTAAATCTTGGAAACTACTGCTGACCACAGTAATGAATGCATCTGCATTTTAGAACATACATTACTACTTGCTCTTGTCATTGTCAAAAATAAATATTATATAAAATAAACATAACTGAGAGCTGTGGGTTAAGGCAAATATATTGACAAGATGCTGATTACTATTGAAATTGTCTTGTTTTGGGGATTGAAATTTGCTAAAAATCAAAATGGTTGGAGAGTTGCTAATACGTTAGAAAGAAAATAATGTGAACGCTGAAAACTTTCAGTATAGCTTATTAGCTTAAGTAGTATCATTTTGTCTATGGCACTTTAAATTTCAAAAATGTCAGAGACAGAGGTCAGTAACTTTGGGAGTCCCCAAAACCACCATCAGCTTCAATGATTCACTAGAAGGACTCACAGAACCCAGAAAAGCAGTTATACTCATCATTACAATTTATTACAGTGAAAGGATACAGATTAAAATCAGCAGAGGCAAAGACCATAGAGTGGCATCCAGGAGAGATCAGGCACGAGCTTCCAGTTCCCTCCTCTCAGTGGAGTTGTATGGACAATGCTTAACTCTCTCAGCAGTGATGTGTGACAGCACATATGGAGTACTGCCAACCAGGTAACCCCACCTGAGTCTTACTGTGCATATTTTTTTATTTGTAGAGGATCACGTATAGGCATAACATGCTCACATGTTTGACCTTTGTTATTCGGTCTCCAGCTGCTACAAGAGTCAAACTGACACTGAGTGGCCCAAGGACCCCACCATAAATCATATTGTTAGCATAAATTATCTGGAATGACCCAATAAAATTTTAATTACAAAAATATGGGCCAGATTTGGCCCATAGGCCATAATTTGCCAATTTCTGGCCTACAGTGTAAACATTGGATTGGATGTTGAGAGTTTAGGGATTTAATTCCATTGCTTGGTGTTTTAGGCCGGGTTCTGTAGAGAAGCCAAACCATTAAGCATGTAAATACATGTATAGAGATTTATATCAAGGAAATGGCTCACATGGTTACAGAGGCTGGAACATCTGCGGTCCATGGGTCAGGTTGGAGGCTTCTCCTGATTCACCTAGCCACAGGGGCTGGTGACCCCAAGAGCTTGGAATCCTGGCCATACACTAGATGGCTAGGGTTGGATTACTTCCCTAAGTAGTAGTAGGACTTTGGGCATATTGTATTCTTCTCTGAGCCTCAGTTTTCTTATTTGTTTTCAAGGATTTGTATAAGAATTTAAATCAGGTATCATAATTGAAAAGTGCCTGGTATTTAATAAAAACTCAGATGCTATTGTTATTATAACTGAGAGTAGTGCTTACTATGTACTAGACATTGTGCTTGCATGCATTTTCTCATCTAAACCTCACAACAAGCCAATTAAACAGGTTCTACTGTCATTCTCATTTCACAGACAAGGAAACAGTCTTAGCTCAATTTGGAGCTAGGCCAGGTCAAGTAGCTTTTGGTGATGGAGCCATTAGCTGAGCGTTTAATTCTAACTCCTGAGCTCATGCTCCTAATCGCTGTCCTAGAGCAAACCAGCAGCCTAGAGTCATGTCAGAACCACGGTGTTTTGTTCTATTTCTCCACAAACATAAAATTTTCCATAAATTCTAAATGTCTGTATTTTCTTGAACTTTCGGAACATTCTTGCATGCTAGCAATCAGTTGGAGCTGAGTAGTAGCTAGCTGCACTTAGGTAGGGTGAGTGCTTTGTAGTTTACCACAATCTCCACCCCTCCTTATTGCCTTACTCTGGGCACTCTTTATTTCCAATACCTGCTACTTTTAAAGGCATTTTGTGAACTCTGCTTAATTAATACCTCTCAGTTTCTTTCCACCAGAGAAGAAAAGAGACTACCTTAGGATAATAGATATAAAACCTCCGAATAGGAAGGGTCCTTATAGGTCATCTTGTTTAGCCATCTGTAATTTTTCTACTGAATATATATATAATAATGTTTTGAATTTATGCCTGTAATACATGTATATTAATTTATACATGCCCTACTGTTAATTTATATTTAAATTTTAGCAAAACTTTATTTCTTTTTCATTATTTTACATAAAGTATTTTCTATTACACCTTCTACTTTGGAACTCCCTAATCTGGTCTAGCTATAGACACTTTTTCTCATCTAAAACTAGGCCAAAAAAAAAAAAAACCCAAAACCAAACCTGTTGACATCGAGTCGATTTCAACTTATAGCGACCCTATAGGACAGAGTAAATCTGCCCCACAGAGTTTCCAGGGAGTGGCCAGTGTATTTGAACTGCCAAACTTTTGATTAGCAGCCGAAATCTTAACCATTGCACCACCAGGTCCAAAACTAGACCTTGAGTTCTTGATTTCTAATGCAGTCTCCTTGGTTTTGCTTTGTGAGTCCCTACAGAATAGTGAAATTTTGTTTTCAGAATCAAAGCTGCACGGTATGACAGAATTGTTTCAGCCAATATTTGATTTTTTTTAAAAAATAATCTTTATGTTTGTTTTGACAGAAACATAAAAAAAATTGGGTGATTTATTATAACTCATTTATTATAATTAACTTGTCTTAATGCTGTGGCTAAGTTTTTAAAGGGATTATTAAAAGAAAAATCTTCTTTTGAAAATCTTTGACTTCTTTATTTTAGGATAGTATTGACTACCTCAGGACAACTTTGAGATGATGACAGAAGAAATACTGTTCTTGACAACATTTTTAACTCTCACTTTGAAAAAAGCGTGGAGAATAAACTAAAATTTTGATTATATTTACATTAAAATATTAACCATTAAAAAGATGCTTATCTTTTCAACTATCCAGAAAATCACCCTAAAGATGAAGGGGAGTACTACTTAACTGAAATGACCTACAAAGATGCAATAGTTTTTCAAAATTAGTTCAATGTTTCCACAATATTTTTACCAGCAGGGACCCCATATCTGTTGGTATTTTTAACTTGGAAATTTCATTTTGAGAAAAAGTTTTGGTAACAAAGCATTTATTGAATATTAGTTTGATTCCCCATTTTTAAATTAATAACATATAAAACAGCCATGCAGGATTTGAAATTATTACATGATAACCAGTTTTGCCATATTAAATTTTAATAGATACGGTTAAAAGCAAGAAAATACACTTATTTATTTAATTTGTCTAATATTATTGAATAGCCCCTGGGTAGTTTTTACTGAGACCTGTATGGGTTGAAAGGTTTGTAAAAGTGAAGTAGGACAAACCAGTGGTATATGACGAATGGCTGCTAAACAGTCATTTCTTTCTTCAGTCTAATTAGGGATGGGTTTGGGATATGAATGAGTCCCAGGTGGTTCAAACGGATAACTGTTCAGCTGCTATCCAAAAGGTTGGCTGTTTGAATTCACCTAGAGGTGCCTCAAAAGAAAGGCCTGGCAATCTGCTTCCAAAAGGTCATAGCCATTGAAAACACTATATACAGTCCTACTCTGAAACAGGTGAGTCAGAGTTGACTTGATGGCGACTGGCTTGGTTTGGGATATGAACACAATGAAGACAGTAGTCTAGAGCAGCCCAGAAGCTGTGTAATATTTCCTACCCAATGTATCTTTTATACCCTGAACCAATAGAGGTTTTGCAATAACTTCCCTAGCTGCATTCCCTCCCTTTACTCCCCAGCTCAAATCCACATGTTGCCTGTTGCAGTGCAATGAGTTATTCTTATATTTGGCATTTCTGGCCTTGTGTTTATAATTCTGCCAAAATGATTGGCTAGGCCACAGTCTTGCAAAGGAATTGGTTAGCCTACTATACAAATAGGCTGCTTAAAACCACCCAATAGGATTAAGTGATCTTGTGAGAATTGGCCAATTACTATGCAAATTGAGTGACTGTGGTCTACCAGGGAATTGGTCAGTTCTCAGGGGGCCACATCTTGAAACTGATAATGAGCTTGCTTATAAGCAGACAACCCGAGAGAGAGAGAACAAGGGAACCTATAAAAATAGTTCTAATATGGTCAAGAGCTGTAACGCTGAAGATGGCGAGAGATGGCACGAGCAGACAAGGACCAAGGGACCAGCGGATGGCTGCCGTGGGCTTACTGGCCCACACGGAGAGAGAGCTGACCACCTTTGGGCAGGAGGCTTGCCAACAGTGTGGGGCTCCTCCAGGCACTTGTCAGTGGACCCAAAAGGCTGTAACACTTGCCAGAACAGGGCAGAAGCCTGAGAAGGGCACAGCCGAGAAGGAGCTGAGACCTGTCCTGGTTTAAAGTTTTTCTGGTTGATTAATTGCATCCTGTCTCCTGAGTTGTATCTAGTTACTCCCAAGTCGATCCTGATCTCAAGCTGTAACCTGTTTCTTCTTCAATAAATTACTTAACTATAAGTATAGTTCCTGAGTTGTTTGAGACGTTGCAGTGAATTACTGAACCCAATGACAGGAGGAAGAGTACCCAGGAGAGGGAGAGTGGTTGGTTTTAGAGATGATAGTGTGGTACAGCAGCTTATAGGAACCACCTTTGTGCTGATTCTTTTTAAAGAAATTGTTTGTTTACCTGTTGATATTCTTATTTTCCTACATTGTCCAGCTCTAATACACTCTTCTCCACAGTTACTCATTTTGTCATTTAATTCCATTATTTGCATCTTTATTATAGAATTATTAACATTATTGAATGCACATGTTTTTTCCCATATGAAGTTTTGAAGTCCTTGTATGGAAAGGATTTCATGTTTTTAAAAAGCTGGCATCTTTTAGAACTCCTAGCACTGTCTTCCTTTTAAATTTGGTAGACCCAAAATGATGTTTTGTTTTTTAAGTATTAAATTGAGTTGGCCTTGTCTTTTCTGTTCAAAGCTTCCTTCTCTAATTGAATTAGATTTCTGTTCTTTTTATTCTGGTAAGGCTGTACATAGTCTTCTTTACCATCCTATTGATATTTTAGTAACTGGTGTATTTTTTCTCCCCTACTCCTCATTTTCAGTATTAGGAAGGTTGATTTCGACTCTTTGTTATTTCTCAATCTGACTATTTTGCTTTTCTTTGTTCTTAATTAATTTTTACATATGCTGGAGATTGTATTTACTCATTTCTTCTTCGTATGTTTTCTATAAATAATCTGTCTTTTGTTCATTTTCATACTATTAAAGTATTTTTAAATCACCTGCCAATCAAATAGTATGCGAGAAAGTAGTAAGAGATCTTTTAATGTCTATTCTCTTCTTATCCCATAGCCAGATGATCTCCATGTTACAGCAGAGACAGACAGCGGCCAGAAAAAAAAAAAAAAATTTTTTTCTGCCTTCATTGCAGCCAGAAGTGACCATATAACTAAATCTGGGCAAGAGGATATAAGTATATGGCAACATCTGGGATTTTTCTTAAAATATAATGGCCTTTTGTTTCATACTTTCTTCACCCTTCTTTTTTCCTGCTGCCTATGATGTGAATGTGATCCCTGGAACTCTGTTTTCCGTTTTAAATCATAAGGATGAGAAGCACACCCTACAGATGGTGAAGTGAGGAGCTGGAAGGAGTTTTTGTCCCTGAAGTCTTCATAAACTAGAGCTACCACCTCCCTCTGTGCTATTAAGAAATAAACTTCTATCTTGCTTTAAACCAAAATTTTTTCAGGTCTCTGTTACTCTCAGATGAATCTAATCTTAACTGTTATACACAATATTAAAATTATTAATATATAAATTGCTGAATTTTCATACAAGGCTTTTAAGTTTCCCAGATAGCTCATTTACTCAGTTGAATTATCATACTCTTCATGAAATAATTTTTGTGTGTATCAGTAGTTTACTCAAGCTTTATAGCAAATTGTGTATTTATAACTAATGTCTGAATTTTCTTTCCTATAAAAATATGACAGAACATGACAGTTACTTACGGTGACAGATTTAGAAACATGGCTCTCCAGTAACCTTGTTCTCAAGCTCTGTTTTGCAATCCTGAAGAGTGTTTTCACGTCTCCTGGGCCTTTCTTTACAATCTGCTGATTTTAATTAATGCTTTGGGTACTTAAGTTGACTTGCATAATTTTTAAACTGTTTGGGCGAAAAGTCTGTTGACAGAGATGACTTGGCAGTTTTATAAACTGGTAATTGGAAATCAATGTGCTCTAACCTTTGGGCAGAAAACATAATGAATAGACCAGCCCATAGGGACAAAAGATTATATGTTAATACTATAAAAAGGTCAGTACTGAACTAATTAAATTAAACCTGGGAGGCTTTCCCAGCACCACCTCTCAATTAGAATGTTTTTTTCATAGAATATACAAGCGACACTTGTATTCCACTGAGTCACTTACCACTCACGCTTAATACATATTGTGTTCCTGTAGGGTCGCTATGAGTTGGAATCAACTTGACGGCACTGTTTTTTTTTTTTTTTTTTTTCTGGTTTATATGGTTAAATACAGTGTGGACTCAGCAGTGTCTTTTCATTTTTAAAGGGCAAATATAATTAAGTACAATTAAGTTGTTTCTGTTATAGCTTTATGAGAAAAGACCCTAGCCTTTTAAATAATACTCAGATCCATTAAGACTTTTTAAACATAAATATATTTTAGGTATATAGTAGGTATTATAGATCAAGTCTCATGTCTAAAGACATGAGAAGAATCACTTTATTGCTATACTTCCATAGCTGTTTATATTTACCTATATTATTAATACCTCACAATTTATATTATAGTTCATTGTTTTTATGCCTTTTTCTCCTAATGAATATGAGTGTTCTTGGTAGGTAGGGGTTGAGTTAGTTTTTTTTTTTTTTTTAATACTCTTCAAAAAAAAATGCAGTACTAAGCACATAATGGATTAACAGAGTTTTTGCTGAAGAAATGAATGAATACGTGAAAGGTGGTGGTGGGGGGCATGTTTTTGTCTGCTACGTTAATTGATGTATCCTAAGGAGGTGGAAAAGCACCTGGCTTCTGGTAAGTACCCCGTATTAGTTTTCTAGGTTGAGAAATAGGATTCCTCTTCTTTAGCCAGATCCTGGTGATTGGTGGTAGCTACCTAGGCCACTATCTTGAGGAAGATTCTGAGGTTTCATCTAGAAACAATTTCATATCTGGCATGGATGTATAGGGGATGAAAGGAAGCATACTATATTTCACACACAAAAAAATTCAGGTAATATATTATTACATCATTTTCACGTAATAAAAGAACTTATTTTCTCATTTCTGAGAGATGTTGGTATATAATTCATAGGGTTCTCTCATTGATTCCTAAGTTACAAAAAATTAGACATCAGCTCCTCTTTTAACATTAACATTTACACATGATGTGATCTTTTGGTTAGTTATTCATAAAAAAAACCCAAACCAAACCTAGTGCCATCTAGTCGATTCCAACTCATAGCAACCCTATAGGACAGGGTAGAACTGCCCCATAGAGTTTCCAAGGAGTGCCTGACGGATTCGAACTACCGACCCTTTGATTAGCAGCCGTAGCACTTAAGCACTATGCCATCAGGGTTTTCAGCTTTAAAAAATCCATTTCTGCCCTATAAAATGAAGTTATTAATAGTACCTACCACATAGCATTTTTGTGAAGATTAAAATAACAAATACGCAAAGCACTTTTCGTTGTGCTTTGCTGATAGACTATCAACAAATGTTAACTGTAATAATTTTATTTTCATATCAATTCTTCGAGAATTTAAAGCCAATAAGGAGTCTTTACTACCAAATAGGTCTCTGACTTGTTTTTATTTTATTTTATTTTTTTGAGGGCGGCCATACCTATAGAAGCAAGCAATTTCATCTAGAGAATTGCTAAACCTATTGCTGTCGAGTCCATTCCAATTCATAGCAACTCTATAGTTCAGAGTAGAACTGCTTCATACAGCTTCCAAGGAGCACCTGGTGGATTTGAACTGCTGACCCCTTGGTTAGCAGACATAGCCTTTAACCACTAGGCTACAAGAGTTTCCTAGGGAATTACTAGGAAAGAGAAACTTGACTTTTTCAAAAGTAAATTGGAATATGCCTATGAAAGATGAGCCTTTATTACAAGTGTTTTGGAGAAGTGAAGCTGGAAGTTAAGAAATTCCAAAGTTTAGATTTTGTAAATTCAAGGACCTAAATGAGTTTTGTAATATTTTAAAGTCATATCCAGTGCTAGACCCAGGATGTTATATTTGAGTGCTTGGGCCAGGCTTGTGGCAAGCAGCTGGACACTGAAGTGGGTAATCTACTATTTCCTCATGGGCAATTTAAAGAAGGTAAACAGAGAGATATATCTGGGTCTTGAACTGAGAAATTGGAGTAGGTGAAATAACCTTTCTGAGTGGGTACAGAATAATCTGACCCAGTACATGGTGGCCTTCGAGTCTGATTGCTTTGCATTCTTCAGTAGATGGCAAATATGAGTGCTCTGCTAAAGGAAAATTTCCACATCTAGTTTTTTTTTAGAATATCTAAAATTACGTACTTCAGATAATTGCCAATCAGATAAATATATGTGTTTCATCTAAAAGGTAATAATAGTACAAAAATGGTTAAAACATTTTGGCATTCACTTAATGAAGTGTGAAGACATGAAAATAATAATTATTCTGTTTAAGTGTCAACATGAAAAATGGTTATATTAAAATATTAAATTAAAAAACAGTAAAGCAATGAATATGAAATTTGAACAAAAATACATAAAATATTTATGTGCATAGAAAAACACTAGAAGACAATTTATAAATATTAATATAGATATAGTGTTAAGGTAGAACAATATGAAATACAGTTTTTGTCCCAAACTGTTTAAGAATACTCCAGAGTCAGTAAACTTGTCACCTGGTAATTTTTGTCTTACTTAGACATTATAAGGTAAAAGGAAATAACTATGTTGTGTGATCCAAAAACTATCTGTTATAAATAAACATATGCTATATAAAGAATGGAGTACTGGTGGTGCAGTGGTTAAGAGCTACAGCTGCTAACCAAAAGGTTGGCAGTTCAAATCCACCAGCTGCTCCTTGGAAACCCAGTGGGGCAGTTCTACTCTGACTTACAAGGTTACTATGAGTTGGAATCAACTTGACAGCAACAGGTTTTTTTTTTTTTTGGTTTATATAAAGAATATAACTCTTAAAACTTTTTCTAGTATAATAACTTTGTATGTACTTTTATTCTCAAGTGTCCATGTACTGACCCCTAGAGAGATGCTTTAAGTCTTTAAGTAATGCTTCACATTACTAAATCCCCAATTAGGAAGGAAAGGCACTGAGGCACAGGTAGTCAACGGAGAATCTACTACTGATTTTGCGGGCCATCTTTTACTAAAATTCCCCAGAGATTTGATAATATATCAAATGCGGACTAATTTTTGTGGTTTATTGGGAGAAACAGTATGTTTATATACTGCTATAAGATGTACCCTCTGGCGTTATGAAGTAATGTATATAATTACTATTTATTCCAATTGCCATAGAGTTGGTTCTGACTCATGACCACCCCATGTGTGTCACAGTAGAACTGTGCTCTACAGGGTTTTCAATGGTTGATTTTTCGGAAATAGCTCTCCAGGACTTTCTTCTGAGGAGCCTCTGAATGGTCTTGAATCTCCAGCCTTTCACTTAGCACCCATACATGTAGCCATTTATACCACCAAGGGACATTACCTTATATATAAATGGTTGTTGCTGTTAGTCGTGGTCAGATCGGTTCCAACTCATAGCTACCCTATGTACAAGAAAATAAAACACTACCTGGTCCTGCACCATCCTCACAATTGTTGCTGTGTTTGAGCCTGTTGTTGGGGTTACTGTGTTAATCCATCTTATTGAGGGTCTTCCTCTTTTTTGCTGGCCCTCCACTTTAACAAGCATTATGTCCTTCTGCAGGGACTGGTCCCTCCTAATAACATGCCCAAAGTATGTGAGATGAAGTCTCTCCATCCTCGCTTCTAAGGAGCATTCTGGCTGTACTTTTTCCAAGAGACATTTATTCATTCTTCTGGCAGTTCATGGTATATTCAATATTTTTTGCCAACACCATAATTCAAAGGCATCAATTCTTCTTTGGTCTTCCTTATTCATTGTCCAGCTTTCACATGCATAGAAAGCTGTTGAAAATACTATGACTTGGGTCAGGTGCACCTTAATCCTCAAAGTGTTAACTCTGCTTTTTAACACTCTGTAGAGGTCTTTTGCAGCAGATTTGCCCAATGCTATACATCACTTGATTTCTTGACTGCTGCTTTCATGGGCGTTGATTGTGAATCCTAGTAAAATAAAACCTTTGACTTTATTTTCTCCGTTTGTCATGATGGTCCTTATTGGCCCAGATGTGAGGATTTTTGTTTTCTTTATGTTGAGGTGCAATCCATACTAAAGGCTGTGGTCTTTGATCTTCATCAGTAAGTACTTCAAGTGCTCTTCACTTTCAGCAAGCAAGGTTGTGTCATCTGCATATCTCAGCATGTTAATGAGTCTTCCTCCAATCCTGATGCCCCGTTCTTCTTCATATAGTCCAGACTTCTTGGATTATTTGCTCAGCATGCAAATTGAATAAGTATGGTGAAAGGACATAACCCTGACACACACCTTTCTTGGCTTTAAACTACACAGTATCCCCTTGTTCTGTTAGAACAACTGCCACTTGGTCTATGTACAGGTTCTGCATGAACACAATTAAGTGTTCTGAAATTCCCATTCTTCGCAATGTTATCCATGATTTATTATGATCCACACAGTCCTGAAGCCTTGTTTTTTGCCATTCCCTTCAGTGCAGCTTAGATTTCTTCCTTCAATACTATAGGTTCTTCATCGTATGCTACCTCCTGAAATGGTTGAACATCGATCAACTATTTTTGGTACAGTGACTCTGTGTACTCCTTTCATCTTTTGATGCTTCCTACATTGTTGAATATTTTCCTCATAAAATTCTTCAGTATTGCTGCAGATTAAAACTACGATGAGATTCCATCTCACTCCAACAAGGCTGGCATTAATCCAAAAAACACAAAATAATAAATGTTGGAGAGGCTGCGGAGAGATTGGAACTCTTATACACTGCTGGTGGGAATGTAAAATGGTACAACCACTTTGGAAATCTATCTGGCGTTATCTTAAACAGTTAGAAATAGAACTACCATACAAGCCAGAAATCCCACTCCTCGGAATATACCCTAGAGAAACAAGAGCCTTCACACAAGCAGATATATGCACACCCATGTTTATTGCAGCTCTGTTTACAATAGCAAAAAGCTGGAAGCAACCAAGGTGTTCGTCAACAGATGAATGGGTAAATAAATTGTGGTATATTCACACAATGGAATACTACGCATCGATAAAGAACAGTGACGAATCTGTGAAACATTTCATAACATGGAGGAACCTGGAAGGCATTATGCTGAGCGAAATCAGTCAGAGGCAAAAGGACAAATATTGTATAAGACCACTATTATAAGATCTTGAGAAATAGTAAAAACTGAGAAGAACACATACTTCTGTGGTTACGAGGCGGGGAGGGAGGGAGGGAGGGAGAGGGTTTTTTACTGATTAATTAGCAGATAAGAACTGCTTTAGGTGAAGGGAAGGACAACACTCCATACATGGAAGGTCAGCTCAACTGGACTGGACTGGACCAAAAGCAAAGAAGTTTCCGGGATAAACTGAATACTTCAAAGGTCAGCGGAGCAAGGGCGGGGGTTTGGGAACCATGGTTTAAGGGGACTTCTAAGTCAATTGGCAAAATAATTATATTATGAAAACATTCTGCATCCCACTTTGAAATGTGGCGTCTGGGGTCTTAAATGCTAACAAGCAGCCATCTAAGATGCATCAATTGGTCTCAACCCACCTGGAGCAAAGGAGAATGAAGAACACCAAGGTCACAAGACAACTAAGAGCCCAAGAGACAGAAAGGGCCACATGAACCAGAGACCTACATTATCCTGAGACCAGAAGAACTAGTTGGTGCCCGGCCACAATCGATGACTGCCCTCACAGGGAGCACAATAGAGAACCCCTGAGGGAGCAGGAGATCAGTGAGATGCAGATCCCAAATTCTCATAAAAAGACCATACTTAATGGTCTGGGTGTGACTAGAGGAATCCCGGCGGTCATGGTCCCCAAACCTTCTGTTGGCACAGGATGGTAACCATCCCAGAAGACAATTCATCAGACATGAAAGAGACTGGACAGTGGGTGGGAGAGAGATGCTGATGAAGAGTGAGCTAATTATATCAGGTGGACACTTGAGATTGTGTTGGCATCTCTTGTCTGGAGGGGGGATGGGAGGATAGAGAGAGTTGGAGGCTGGCAAAGTTTTCACGAAAGGAGAGACTGGAAGGGCTGACTCATTAGGGGGAGAGCAAGTGGGAGTAAGGAGTAAGATGCATATTAACTTATATGTGACAGACTGACTTGATTTGTAAACGTTCACTTGAAGCTCAATAAAAGTTAATAAAAAAAAATTCTTCAGTATTGCAACTCGAGTCTTGAATTTTTTCTTGTTATTTCAGCTTGAGAAATGCTCAACGTGTTCTTCCCTTTTGGTTTTCTAACTGCAGGTCTTTACACATTTCATTATAATTTATTTTGTCTTCTCGGGTTGCCCCTGTGAAATCTTCTGTTCAGCTCTTTTACTTCATCATTTCTCCCTTTCACTTCAATTACTTTACTTTCAAGAGTGACTTTCACAGTCTCTTGTGACGCACATTTTCGTGTTTTCTTTCTTTCCTGTCTTTTTAATGACATTTTGCTTTCTTCATGTATGATGCCCTTGATGTCATCCCACAACTCACCTGGTCTTCTGTCATTAGTGTTAAATGTATCAAATATGTAAGTTACATATATTATAGATATTGTATATCTCCTGTTGGTTCTCTTTCCTTGGAGTACCCTGAAACAAATCTTGGTATTGAGAAGTGGGGTGCTGCTGTAAGAAATGTCTAAAAATGTGTAAGTGGCTTTGGAATTGGGTAATGGGTATATGTTCAAGGAGTTTTGAGATGCACTGTAGAAAATGCCTACACTGTGTTGAAGAGCCTTTCGGTAGCAATACGGACATTACAGGTGATTTTGGCGAGGGCTCAGAATGAAGTGTGAAAAGCTTTACGGAAAGCTTCTGTTATCTTAGTGAATACATATATCATCAGGAACAGAATGTTGCTAGAAATGTGAACGTTAAAGTGCATTTAGTGAGATCTCAGATGAAAATTAGAAACATATTAGACACTGGCCATCCTTGGAAAAGGTCATTGATATTAAAAGAATATTGGAAAGGTAATTCTTGTTAAACACTGACAGATAACTTGGCAGAATTACATTCTACCATTGGGTGGAATTTAGAATTTGTAAGCAATGAACTTGGATATTTAGCTGATTAGATTTCCAAGCAAAGTATGAAAAGTGTGACTTGGTTTCTCCTTGCTTCTTATAGTAAAATATGAGAGAAAAGAAATATATTCATGAAGAATCTGTTAAGTAAAAAGGAATCAGCACTCGATGATTTGGAAAAATTTCAGCCTCTCCAGATAAGTTGCTCTAGAAACAGAGCTAGTCAATTATTTCAGTAATTTATCTGAGTGTGTAAGTTAACTTTTTAAAATTATTTACTCAATACACTTTCAAGAAGACTTTCCAGAGAGGTAACTCGAAAACAGGTTACCATGGTAACAGCAGAGTGTCTTTCCAGAAGCACAGCAAATATAACTTTCACAGAGGATTAAAATAATGCTTACCCGTACAAGATTAACTTAAAGTAGAATAATTAAAAAAATAACACCTGAACAAAACTCAGGTATAAAAAAGGGGTCACGTCACTTCCCAAATTGACACCTGTTCTTAGATGGACAACCTCCCAGCCAGTCAGTTGCATGACTCTTTTGCTGTAGGGAGCACTATCTCTGTCTTGTCTTGTAAGATTGCTGTATAACAAGCTGCTAAGCATCAACGCCTTGTCTGAGTCTCCTCTGTTGCAGATTGGACCAGAAGGGCAATGAGTCGTCCCATGAAAAACTCTCACATCATCCAGAGTTTCCAAACATGACAAAGTAGTTGTATCAATTTACATTCTCACGAACAATGTATGAGAGTTCCAGTTACTCCACATTCTTGCCCACATTTGATGTTGTCAGTCATTTTCATTTTAATTGTGGTATCAAATTGCACTTTTAATTCAGTTCTCTGATCACTGGTGATAGTCATGTGCTTATTGCCTACCGGTAAATCATTTGTGAAGTGTATGTTCAGATACCTTACCCTTTTATTTATTAATTTGTTGTTCTTTTTATTATTGAGTAGCAAGAACTCTGTATTTGACCTGGATACCAGTACTTTTTCAGGTATATTGCGAAAATATTTTCTCCCAATTTGTTGTTTGCCTATTCGTTTTCTCAAAGTTTATCTTTTGAGGAGCAGGAGTTTTAATTCTCAGCTAAGATTAATTAATCTTTTTTTTTAACACTTATTATTTTTCACAGCTAAGAGACATTCCTGAACCTCCAGTTTATGAGAACATTTTCTCTTTTTTTCCTAAAATGTTATAACTTTTACATTAAGGTTTATAATCCATCTTGAATTAATTTTTGAATAAGGTGTGGGCCTGTTATGTGCCCTCTATTTCATTCTGTCTATTCTGTTCTATTAGGATATTCTGCTTGATCAGGACATCTATTCTAAAGTATATTCTAGGTTCTTTGCATTTCTATATAAGTTTTAAAATAAACTAGTCAATTCTTATGAAAAAGACTGCTGAATTGTGATTGGAATTGCCTTGAATATATAGATTTATACAGGGAGAATGATATTGTAACAGTATTGAATCTTTCAATACAAAATCATGATATATCTCTTCATTTATTTAGGTTCTTTAAAAATTTCTCTAATCAATGTTTTGCGATTTTTAGTCAGAGGTCATGTCTTTGACTAAATTTTTTTCTACACATTTTGTGGCTATTTGACATAACTGAGATTGTTTCTTCATTTTCTAATTGCTGTTTGCAAATAATAATAATAATTTTTGTATACCAACCTTGAATCCTTAGGCTTTATTTACACATTATTAGTCCAGTATTTGCTTTGTAGATTATTTAGGATTTTCTACAAACAAAACTGTCATCTGCAAATAGTGATAGTTTTATTTTATTTTGTTTTCAATCTTTATGTCTTTGATTTTTGTTTTCCCTTCTCTAATTCATTGGGTAGGATTTCCAGTACAATGTTAAATAGAAAGAGTAAGAATGGGCATCCTTTCCTTTTAGTGAGAAAATGTTCAGTATTTTACCGTTAAGCATGTAACTGGAGCTGTGGTGGCACAGTGGTTAAGAACTCAGCCGTTAACCTAAAGCTTGGCAGTTCGAATCCACCACCTGCTTCTTGGAAACCCTATGGGCAGTTCTACTCTGTCCTCTAGGGTCACTAGGAGTTAGAATTGACTTGATGGTAGTTGGTTTTGTTTGGTTTTGATATGATGTTAACTATACAGGCTCTTTATCAGACTGAGGAAGATCCCTTCTGTTCCTAGTTTGCTAGGAGTATTTTGTTTGTTTTTCACAATGGGGTGTTGGATTTTGTCAAATGCTTTTTATGCATCTATGGAAATAATCATTATTTTTTCCTTGATTCTATTAATATACTGAATTTCAAAGATTTCTTTTTAAAAGTTTACCTGGATTCCTGGGAGGTAACCTTAGAAGTCATGATGCATTCTGCTTTTTACGTATTGCTAAATTTGATGTGCTAGTATTTTGTTGAGGATTTGTACATCTATGTTCATGGAGAATAATGGTCTTTAATTTTCTTTCTTTCTTTTTGTTTTTTTGGAAAGCCTTAGGTTATTAGGTAAAACTAGCCTGATAAAAAGACTCGGAAAGTGTTGCCTCCTCCTTTATTTTCTAAAAGAGCTTGTGTAATATTGCTGTTATTTCTTCCTTAAATGTTTGATAGAATTCACCAGAGGAACCATCTGAGCCTGGAGGTTTTTTTTTTTTAATGGAAAATTTTTTGATAACAAATTTCATTTCTTTAATAGATTGAGAGCTACTCAGATTGTCTGTTTCATCTTCTTTCAGTTTTAGTAAATTGTACTTTTCAAGAAATTTACTTTTCTAACTTCTCAAATTTGTGGACATAAATTTACTCATAATATTCAGAAGTTTTGTCTGGGGTTATGGTTCTGGTAAAGGGTAAGAATTATTCTCTTATCAAGAGAGGTCATATAAATCCTCATTTAGTAGAGCTGATTAACCACTTTAAAGAAAATTTCTCATAGTATATCTATTTTTGTGGTTAGTCCAGAGATACTGCTATCATTAGATATAAAATATAAAACAATGCTACTCTGCTGTTACAGACGGAGAGAATAGTATTTTCAAAGACACTAAGTAGGATATATTCCAGGACCACTAGGCATTGCTGGTATGTACACTGTAAGATGTGGGGAGAGGTGGGGCATGAGACTGAAGAGAGAGGGAGGGAAATGCCTGGAATGCCATAATCACACAAGTCTGGACTTTATCCTGCAGGTTTTTTTGGGGAGTACTTAAATGTTTTTAGCGTAAAAAACAGAGGTAGGCCTTTGTGTAAGAACAATCACACTGGTGGTGGAGAGAATGGTACAGAGGGGTTGAGCTAGAGATAGAAAATAATAATAAAGATTTAGCATATGACTTTTTGCTTTACCTTATTACCAATGGGACATAGAATTTGTACATATAACATTCAATTATCGATACCTACAGTATTAATAAATTATAATATTAATAAATTAGTATGTAAAATAATCACTTATGGCCTCATCATCCCTTTTTAGTTTTAAAACAAATTAAGAAATATCTTAAAATTTGCTTAATTTTATTTTAATAATATAAATACTTGCCCCATTCTACACATATTAAAAAAAAGCTTTGCAATCAACCTTTTTCTATTGCCAATGTCAATTAAATGAAAATGATTATTTAATGTATATTTTTGGAAATGGTACCTTGAAAAACATGGTTTTATTTTAAGATATCACAGAGCAGCACAGGGAACTACATATAATGATGTGGAATTCTAGGATTTACATCAATAGTCTTTCTAACAATCAGCCTCATGATATCCAGAATGTTACACAGGGTAGCTACTACTGTATTTTTTTTTTTTCTGAAAATAATACAGCCTCCCACCCCTTCACTGCAGAAGGTAGAAACAAGTGTTAATATTAAGTATATCTTTTGCTCACCTGCAATATAACTTCTAGGAGTTGAAAAATGTATCGAACTGTGCAAATGCACATATCTGGAGGCAAAGTAGGGGTTAGCATAAAAGAACTGAACAAACAGAATCAGAGCAGTCCAGAAAGTTCATATATGTGTCCCTGTGTGTGCATGCATTTGTGTGTATCTATACCTATTTATCTGTATCTCTATATCTCTGCGGAAATCCTGGTGGCATCGTGGTTAGGTGCTACGATTGCTAACCAAAAGGTTGGCAATTTGAATCCGCTATGTGCTCCTTGGAAACTCTGTGGGGCAGTTCTACTCTGTCCTATAGGGTCGCCATGAGTAGGAATCAACTTGATGGCGATGGGGGTTTTTAATGTCTCTGTATGTCTATCATCTCTATCTACCTACCTATCTATCTAACTGTCTGTCTATCTATCCATCCACTTATTTATCATCTATCTATCTATAAGATGAGGCCTGGAACCAACTGCAAGTTCTGGAATTTTAATGTAAATGAGTATATGAAATTTATTACTATTCAGGCAAACCAGAAAATCTGTGTGCATAATGATGCATTTACAACATTTTACCTGTGGCATCTGAAACTTAAGAAGCAAGGCACTGATTTCCACAAAGGTAGGATGGAATGTGGGGAAATTATTCAGGAATGTTCAAGAACATCCATGTGGAAAGATTTGTCTGGAAGTTAGGATATGTGACCTACTTTATGAGTTCAGTAGAGAAAACCTCTTAGTGTATGTAAAGGAAGCAGGACAAAATAAAAGCAAATTTGGCCTACATTTACTTATGTGCTGGAAAGAGTGAATTAAATAATCAGACAATGGGAATAATGACTATATGCACCTCTTTTCCTTGCAGTATCAAATAGTGTGGTTTATTCTGGAAATGCCTAAAAACCATTTTTAAACGAGTCTTAAAACCTGATTAACTTTCCTCAAAATTAAGAGTTTATAATTTAACTCATGGAAGTAATTTTATTAGTCTCATTGCTCAGTTTCCCACAAGAAGCTTTAACAAGGACTAAGGGTCTTGAATAAGTCCAAATGTTGTTTTTCAAACATTTTTTATATCCCAATTTTTAACATCCAATCATGTTAAAAAAGTCCAACCAGGTTCAATATTGTCAGATAGTAGTATTGCAGATATTTTAATTAAAAAATCTTCTGTCCAGTTTATATGAAACAATTTTTATAGATCCAAATAATTTTTTGAGTATTGTGTTGGCCTCTCAAAATCCATTCACAAAGTACAGAAGAACAGCTGGATGACAACATGTTAAATATTATATTACTACATTCTTATAGCATTTACATTATTGCCCATTACTGTTGGTTACAGCTATTCCTCCTGTCATTTTGGTAGTCCAGAGTTAGTTTTCATATAAAAAAAATTCAGCATATTCTTTTGAAGGTTATGGGAAGTTTAGTTTGAGTGTAAACATCAAAATTGTTGGCATAGGATACTCTACACTTCTGTCTCCATTTAGGCATTATGTAATAGTTCTGTCACGTTACCATGAAGGAGCATGTAAAAATAACATTCACCATAAGTAGTTTACAATTTTAGTTGAAACTTCCAGAATTTTTTCATGCTTCAAACTTGGAGAAAAGTTATAATAATCGTTGTTGTGGTGGTGTGCCGTCGAGTCAATTCCAACTCATAGTGACCCTACAGGATAGAGCAGAACTGCCCCATAGGGTTTCCAAGAAGTGGCTAGTATATTCAAACTGCCAAACTTTTGGTTGGACCCTGAACTCTTAACCATTTTGCCCCCAGGGCTCCATAATGGTCATTATATTAGGCAAATTGCCATTTGAGTATGCACTTATATATTTCTTTATTTTTAAGCAGCTTTAAGCCAGACATGGAGCCCTGGTGACGTAGTGGTTAAGAGATCAGCTGCTAACAAAAAGGTCAGCAGTAAGAATCTGCCAGCAGCTCCTTGGAAACCCTATGAGGCAGTTCTACTCTATCCTACAGGGCCACTATGAGTTAGAATCGACTTCATGGCACACAACAACAACAAGCTAGATAGGTAAAATAAAGTCTTTTCCTTAAAAAAAAAAACAAAGAATTTTTTATATCTGAAACGTAAAATTTAGTCATTTCAAAAACAATTACATTTATAAAAATCTTTAATTTCCAAGAGTCTCTTACATTCCAACAAATTCAGAAAACAGTAGATTACCATGGAATCATAGAAATGTGGCTTTTCAGAATTTAACAATTAGAGAAATATGTTTCCTGATATGAATATCTGGAAAATAAAATATGCCACACTTCTCTTCACGATTGTATCCTAACCGTATCAATGTTTTGCACAGAGTAAGTGCTCAATAAATATTTGTGGAATAAAGGAACGAATTAACAACCTGGAAGGAACCATTGTCTGAGCAAAGTAGATTCTCGTTCTCTGGTGCCATAAGTAGGTTGGCCCAGGTTTATTGTAAGCTAGGAAATCTGTTAGGAGCCTTGGTGTTGCAGTGGTTAAGCACTTGGCTGCTAAATGAAAGGTTGGCGGTTGGAACCCATAAGTCACTCTGTGGGAGAGGGATGTGGCGGCCTGCTTTCATAAAAATTATAGCCCTGGAAGCCCCTTGAGGTAGTTCTACCCTGTTCTTTAGGGGGTGCTGTGAATCAACTTGGTGGCAACAGGTAGGCAATCTGTTCCTGAGATTTCTTTGCTTTCCTTATTATTGCTACAGAGCTGGTCCCACTCAGAAGTGGGAGTGAAGCAGGCAGTCAAACTATTAAGTGATTTTATTTTTCTTGAAAAATACCTGGAAATGCAATGGAATAAATATTTTAATCACGCACCTTTAAAATCAAATGTTTGAAAACATTTTAATTAAATTTTAGTTAAAGGAAAGGTGTTTCCTTCAGGTAGCCATTTCCCATTAAGTTACAACTGTCTTGGGCCTTTGGATGTTGTTGTTACTGTATGTCAGCAAGTGAATTCCAACTCATAGCGACCTGATAGGACAGAATAGAGCTGCCTCAAAGGGTTTCCTAAGCTGTTATCTTTAAGGGAATAGATCGTCAGGTCTTTCTCCTGCAGAGCGGCTGGTGGGTTCAAACCTCCTACCTTTTAAGGCACTTAACCATTGCGCCACCTGTGCTCCTTCAGGACTCTGGATAGTGCATTGTATATACACTGGGGTGGATCTGATGGAACATGTGGAAGGACTAAGCAGAGACTCATCAAACAGGTCAACTTATGAGCTGTGGACAACTGTTAATGACCAGTCATTTCAGAAAGTAATGTGGGAAATAACACTCCATGGGCGTTACTTGGTGTAATGTAAATAGCCTCTATATAACTATATAGCCTGAGGAGATGGGTAAATAGGTGTGGTGGGGGTTTGAGAGTGTAGAGATACTGGAAAAAAACTGAAGGAATTGTATAATCATTAGTTAGAAATACTTTTCTATTACACATACACAGTATTAAGATACAATCTCCCCTTTTTATGTGTGATCAATCCGTAAAAAAAAATAAAAAATTTGCCGTCCAGCTAATTCCGATTCATAGTGACCCTATAGGACAGAGTAGAACTGCCCCATAGACTTTCTGAGGAGCAGCTGGTAAATTCGAACTGCTGACCTTTTGGTTATCAGCTGTAGCACTTAACCACTATGCTACTAGTGTTTCCAAAACCAAACCCGTTGGCATTGAGTCGATTCTGACTCATAGTGACCCCATAGGACAGAGTAGAATTGCCCCATAGGGTTTCCAAGGAGTGCCTGGTAGATTCGAACTGTCCAACTTTTGGTTAGCACCTGAGCTCTTAAGCACTGCGCCACCAGGGCTCCCCTTCAATTCATAAAATGACTAATTAATCTTCTAAACCATGATACCATTGAGAGTGAAACAGAGGCTGTTAATAATTATATGCTGATGACAAGCATAAACCAGTGGATGTTACTTGTACTTTGCATGTACTTTTCCTGTAACCCACTCTTAATTACAAGTCAGAACTCAAAATTGAAATGCTTCCAGAAACATAGTAGCTTTTTATGTTAAAAAGCTTTATGGATGGTAGGTTTTATAAATTTAATGTTGAAAGGCCAAAATAATAATGTTGCTCAGTCAAGCAGTGATTCAGAAACTGCTGGGAGATTTCTAGTTGAGTGGAACAAAGTTTCTTTAAATAAATACCTTTGGATACACTTCTCTTCTCAGGAATGTTTCAGAAATTATTGCAATGATATCCTTTCTTTGAAATTATCATGGACCAAAGAAAAATATTAAAATGTAGGCTCTACATGATTCCTATATTTCCAGTTCAGTGTATTGGCCAAGGTTGGTATCTCTAGAGATAGAGAGTTTGGGTTGACATCTAAACTCCAATATCTATTTAACTGTATAATCTTGGATACACTAACTTTTTGTATAGGGTCGCTATGAATTGGAATCAACTCAATGGCAATAAGTTTTTCTCTGTTTCTACAACAGTAAAATGGGGGGGGGTAATTATAATACTTATTTCATAGCATGTTGTGAAGATTAAATTGTATGAAAAAACAAATATAACAATGCCTGACACAGAGTAAATACTTGATTTAGCAATGATTATGATCTGCTCTTTTAATGGATGGCACTACCATCCATTCACTGACAGAGCAATAGACCTGGGCATCATTATCAATCTCTCCAATCAGTAAATGTCCAGACAGTCACCAGTTATTAATATGTACCATAACCCAGCCAGCTTCCCTCACTCCAAATTTGCCCTTAAACCTTGTGGCATCCACAGAACAGCCAGAGTGACTTATAATGCTTAATATGGTAAACCACTTTCCTGCATAAAACCCTCTGGTAGCTTCTCACGTTTGGGACGACTTTACAAGGCCCCTCAAGGTTTCTGATTACTTAATTCCTCAGGCTCTTCTCTTGCCACATTTTCCTTATGCTTACAGATTAAAACAAAACAAAAACCAAACCTGGTGTCATTGAATTGATTCTGACTCATAGTGACCCATATCGATTCACAGATTAGCTGGGCAAATTTTCTTTAAAAATCCTAAAGAAGACTGACTGCCTCATTTGAACCTGAGTTCTTTCAAGTAACAGTCACTTTGTTTTTCCCTCTCTTCCCTTACTGATGAGGTTGGTAAATAGGTGTGGTGGGGGTTTGAGAGTGTAGAGATACTGGAGAAAATTGAAGGAACTGCATAATCATTAGTTAGAAATACTTTTCTATTACACACACACAGTATTAAGACACAATCTCCCTTTTTTATGCACGATCAATCCATTAAAAAAAAAAAAAAACAAAACATTGCCGTCAAGTTGATTCCAACTCATAGTGACCCTATAGGACAGAATAGAACTGCCCCCATAGACTTCCCAAGGAGCGCCTGGTGAATTTGAACTGCCAACCTTTTGGTTATCAGCGGTAGCAGTTAACCACTACGCTACTAGGGTTTCCAAAACCAAACCCGTTGCCATTGAGTCGATTCTGCCTCATAGTGACCCCACAGGACACAGTAGAACTGCCCAATAGGGTTTCCAAGGAGTGGTCTTAAAATTTCCACTCATCTTTCAAGGCTCAGCTTTATGATAATACTATAGGAGAATGCCTGGCCCACATAAGCAAGGCTAGGTGCTCTGTCAGTGCTTCCCCAAATGGCCTGTGCATGCTTTTCTTGCAGCACCTTCCACACTTCCAAGTACAGACAGTGCACAGCTCTGTCTCTTCTGATAGAATGTAAACTTCTTCTAAGCAGGAACTCTGTTGCTCTTTGTTGTATCTCCCTTCTATACACAAAGTATGGTACATAATGTCTTTTCAAAAAAAATGTTTGTTGAATGGCTGAATAAATGAATACAATACTGTGGTATTGCTTTTTTAATTACAAAAACATTTTTGGTATTAAGTTTTTGACTTTTTTTAAATAAAAGATGTTATCATTTTTTCCTATAGATTTAAAGGTTTTCAAAAATTACATAAAAAATAAATATGTGAAAAGGTTTTTCTACTTAGAAAAACCATGTGGTAAGATCAGTTCTAATTAAATTTTCAGAGTCTCTCAGAGATAAAGAGAGAAGGGAGCATAGAAAGTTAATTAAGGATTCATGGAAATGTTATGTCATTCCTGAAATTGCTAATAGAACTGAAAATGCACTATTTCTGATACTTAAATTGTTATATGTTCTTTTCGATCCATGTACTTTTCCAGTAACATGTTGTCCCTAGTCCCAGGGCTATATTTCCATAGTGAGGTCTGGGGCAGCTTTATATGGAACATCCTGCCAGATGGATTTAGTTAAGAAAAAAAAAGAAAATTATCTCAGTAATTTCTTGCATTAATTATATGTTGAAAAAAGTAGTGTTTTGGCTATATTGGGTTAAATAAAATATACTTTTAAAATTAATTTTACCTATGCCTTTTAATTATTTTTAATAATTAAAAGAGTAGAACTACCCCATAGGGTTTCCAAGGAGCAGCTGGTAGATTTGAAATGCTGATCTTTTGGTTAACAGCCGTAGCTCTTAACCACTGCACCACCGGGATTCCATTTTTAATGTAGATACTAGAAAATTTAAAATTGCATATGTGACTCACATTGTATTTCTATTGGCCAGCTTTGCTGTAAGTAACTTAATCTTGTAATTTGTGTATGCGGGATCCTGAGAAAGTTTGTGATATAAGAGCTTCAGGCCAAGCACTGCTTTTAAAGCTAGTATAATACATTTAGGAAACTCTGGTGGCATAGTGGTTAAGTGCTACGGCTGCTAACCAAGAGGTCGGCAGTTCAGATCCACCAGGTGCTCCTTGCAAACTCTATGGGGCAGCTCTACTCTGTCCTATAGGGTCGCTATGAGTTGGAATCGACTCGATGGCAGTAGGTTTTTTTTTTATATAATACATTTAGGAGTCCCTGGGTGGCACAAATGGTTAAGTGCTTGACTACTAACCCAAAGTTTGATGGTTCAAACCTGTCCAGATGCACCTTGGAAGAAAGTCCTGGTGATCTGCTTCCAAAAGGTCACAGACTTGAAAACCCTATGGAACACAGTTGTATTATGACACATGGAGTTGCTGTGAGTCAGAATCGACTTGATGGCAATTGGTTTGGTTTTTATAATACCGTCATATCAGTGTGTACAATAATTTGTATGGAAAGTGACTGAATACAAGTAGGGTACTTTGCCTTTTTTTTTTTTTCCAAAAGAATGTTCCAAGCACGTCAATCATATGACCTAATCTTTTGAGTAACTATAGTCTACAGTTGATCTGGAGTCAGAGATTTTATGTTCTTTTAAGCATTTTTGATATAAAAGTCATCCTTCTGAATCTTTAATTGGATTTTTACTTATTTTTGTTATTTTTCAAAAATCTCTGAAAAGAATAGGGAAATTGCAACTTCTATTGCACTAGCATTTGCTCATCACTGTCCTTTTCCCTTCCATCCTGGGGGCACTGAATTAGGCTCGGGAATGGAGACTGGGGAACTAAGTGGGAATGGAAGGACTTGTCTGTTAGGGGCAGTGTGCACAGCAAGGCAAGAAATCCTGGAGGCATGCTGGGGGAGGCTGAAACCAGTTCAGGAGGCTGGCCAAGCAGGCCATTAGTACAAAGGGGCCTAGAAAAGTGACAGATTCTGCACAGGTTTTGACAATTTGGGGAAATTGGAAACCAGACCAGAGTGAGAGTAAACAGGGGTGGCAGGTGGAGCTGGAAAATCTCTTGAGCTGCAGGACCAGAGGCAGATGGTACATCTGTAGCATTGGAATAAAGCTCATTTGGGCACCAGCTAATTTCAGAAAACTGATTACAATTTGTATAAGTTTGAGTGTATTTCAAAATAAAATTTTATTTTATTCAGAAAATAATAAACGTAATTTTTTGAAATGTGCCAAGCAATTTTTCTGCATTATAAAATTGAACTCATAGTTTTATATAATAAAAAGTTAAATTATGTCCCACACAAGGAAGAAATTGAATATAATCTTTTGGCTCAAATTCTTAACTGAACCCTCTTGTACTCACCTTTCATTTCAGTACCTTTATTAAATAGCATCCCCATGGGTTCATTTATACTTGGTACATGGTTTTCTAAAATAGGGTATAAGCTATTTCTTTGGTAGCTCTTTAGCAATGTCTTCTACTGCCACACACACATACACACAATTATTTTTTTATTTGTTTAGTTTGCATTTAGCTAACATGAGAGTGATTTTAATTCTATTTAAAAGTACTGTTCTTGAGATAAAACTTAAATATAATATACTTGAGTATACTAATAGTTTAATGTCTAAACCTAGATTCTTGGTTATGATGTCAGCAAATCATGTGAACTGTCTCTAAGTAGATAAGATTGTTCAAGGCAAGTGACTTACAAGGGTCATAGGAAGAAGGATAGGGTGAAGCTGGACAATGGCTTCCAGTAAACTGATTGGAGTCCTGCTTTCTATTTTTGAGTAGAGTTGCTGAAAAAATATATTTGTATCCTCTACTCAAGGGGAAAATTCTGACCTTATTGAAGCTGCCTCAGTGAGATTATGGAAGCAGACTTCTGGGGACATCTTCTGCCTGAAGTTTTTAGGAAAGGGCTGAGAAGTTAACTATTCTGTGGTTGCCAATATGAGATTGGGACACAGGAGCTTAGGTTATTATACTTCTTCATTTAGATGTCAGCATGATGAGGCCAAAGGAAGTCAGAAAGCCTGGAATCTTCACTTTGGAATTTAGGAGAGGCTCCACTGCTGCAGGTCTCTCTCTTTTTCCTTACCACAGAATCTTTACCTCTCCAAGTCTCCTTGGGTCCCTGATTTCCTACTCCCGTAACTTTCCTTTCACCTCTCAGCATTGAGTACATAGATGGGTAGACTTTGGTGACCTAACTGAAGACATACCATAGACTGGTTGTGTCTACTTTCTATTGCTGTAGGCCAGCAGGAAGGACGGGTAGGGTGTATAGCTGGGTTAATAATGCACAGATTCTAGGATCAGAAAACAACTGAGTTACAATATCAGCTCCAATACTTCCTAGTTGGGTAAGTTAGTTAACTTTGTTATGTCTGTTTTCTCTATGTAAATAGAGTTAAAATAGCCTCATAGGGCTGCTTTGAGAATTAAATGAGATTTTAAATGAGGAGTTAAACAGTGCCCTGCATGTAGTAAGTGCTCAAAATATTGTTTATTGTCAACAGTGGGAAGAAAGAATACCTCAATCCACTGCCACATCTTCTTTGAGTCCCTTCTGAGCACCTCCTTAGGGAGATGAGGCTGTAGGTAAGTTTGAGTATTGCCCAATGCATTAAGAGTAGACAGTTGACAGATAAACATAACCCAAGACATTCTAAGGGAATTCTATGTCTGACATACTAATAGATCCCATATTAAGAGCTTGATAACCATCATAAAATTTCTGTATATGCAGAAACACCATTGAACTCAATTATTTTTAATGAAATTCCCACTCTCTCAAGACATAAATCATGAACAAGCTTAAAAAAATTAAGGCTGCCTCAGAGACTGTAAAAATGGTGTTCTACACTGACTTAGATTTATCAATTTATTACATCTTTTCTTTTTTAATTAAAAGCTGGTGGATAGTCAATCATACAATGAATTGTATACTCTATCACTTCTATCAAAGCCTTTGATACAAGACACAGACACAATTTCCTGATTGTGATTTTTTTTTTCTACCGTGTTGGTACTATTTCCATATATCAGATTAAGTCCAATGAAGAGAATACTATTTAGTGAATTGAGTGTCTGTCTTAAAACTTGATGAACCATGGCATAGCAGAAAAATGAGTCTAAGAAATTACAATATAACTGGCGACAGAAGAATAGCAAATGAGGGAGGCTAATGAAAAGGCACCATTTGTTAAATAAACATTCAAGAAAAAGTACTGATATATATTGTGTTACTAAAATTACAGATAGTTCAAAATGGACACTGTATCAATTTACAAATCTGCTATAATCTTATCTTATTATTAAGGATTTTTCGGGGTCATTAGATTCAGGAATTTGTTGTAACATTTTCCGGATATTTGAGGACTAAACAATGGTCAAGTTTTACTGTTCCCAATTTTTACAGATACAAGCCAAATACTCACATAGAAATGGGACCTGCAGTTCTGAGAAAACGATGGAGAGGGTAGCATGGTGGATAAAAACAAAGGTCTTTAGTCAGATAATTAGAGATAGAAGGTCCTGTGTACCCTTGAGCAGGTTTATTAATCTAGGAGCTTCAGAATCCCGACATATAAAACGGATTCGATAACAGAATCTATTTTATGGGATCTTGTGAGGTTTTAAAAGTTCATGTAAAATGGCAAAAAAAAAAAAAAAAAACACAAGACTTCAGGAATTAACCGTATACCAATTGAGATATTTCAACAAATGGATGCAGCACTGGAAGTGCTCACTCATCTATGCCAAGAAATTTAGAAGACAGCTACCTGGCCAACTGACTAAAAGAGATTCATAGTTATGCCTATTCCCAAGAAAGGTGATCCAACCAAATGGAGAAATCATCGAACAATATCATTAATATCACATGCAAGCAAAATTTTGCTGAAGATTGTTCAAAAATGGATGCAGCAGTATATTGACAGGGAACTGCCAGAAATTCAAGATAGATTTGGGAGAGGACAGGGAACCATTGTTGATATCAGATGGATCCTGGCTGAAAGCAAAGAATACCAGAAAGATGTTTACCTGTGTTTTATTGACTACACTAAGGAATTCACTGTGTGGATCATAACAAATTATGAATAATGTTGCAGGGAATGGGAATTCTGGAACACTTAATTGTGAATCTATACATGGATCAAGAGGCAGTCATTCGAACAGAACAAGGCTATACTGCACAGTTTAAAGTCAGGAAAGGTTGTATCTTTTCACCATATCTATTCAATCTGTATTCTGAGCAAAGAATCCGAGAAGCTGGACTCTATGAAGAATGGGGCATCAGAATTGCAGGAAGACTCACTAACAACCTCTGTTATGCAGATGACACAATCTCGCTTGCTAAAAGTGAAGAGAACTTAAAGCAGTTACTGATGAAGACCAAAGACCACAACTTTCACTGTGAATTACACCTCATTATAAAGAAAACAAAAGTCCTCACAACTGGACCAGTAAGCAACATCATGATAAACAGAGAAAAAAGATTGAGGTTGTCAAGGATTTAATTTTACTTGTATCCACAATCAACACCCATTGAAGCAGCAGTCAAGAAATAAAAAGACTCATTGCATTGGGCAAATCTACTGCAAAAGACCTCTTTGAAGTGTTTTTGAAAAGCAAAGACATCCCCTCGAGGGTAAAGGTGCATCTGACCCAAGCCATGGTGTTTTCAATCGCCTCATATGCATGCGAAAGCAGGACAGTGAATGAGGAAGATTGAAGAAGAATAGGTTTCTTTGAATTATGGTGTTGGATAAGAATGTTGAATATACCATGGACTGCCAAAAGAACAAACAAATCTGTCCTGGAAGAAGTACAACCAGAATGCTCCTTAGAAGCAAGGAGGCAAGACTATGTCTTAGATACTTTGTACATGTTATCAGAGGGACCAATTCTTAGAGAAGGACATCACGCTTGGTAAAGCAGAGGGTCAGTGAAAAAGAGGAAGACCCTCAACGAAATGGATTGACAAGTGGCTGCAACAACGGGCTCAAGCATAGCAACAATTATGAATATTGCGCTGGACCAGGCAGTGTTTTGTTCTGTTGCGCATAGGGCCGCTATGTGTCAGAACTGACTCAACAGCACCTAATAACAGTACCACAAGCACTCTGTTGTTGTTGCTGTTAGGTGCCGTCGAGTCGGTTCTGACTCATAGCAACCCTATGTGCAACAAAACGAAACACTGCCCAGTCCTGCGCCACCCTTACAATCGTTATGCTTGAGCTCATCGTTGCAGACACTGTGTCAATCCACCTTGTTGAGGGTCTTCCTCTTTTCCGCCGACCCTGTACTCTGCCAGTGTCCTTCTCCAGGGACTGATCCCTCCTGACAATAGGTCCAAAATATGTAAGACACAGTCTCGCCATCCTTGCCTCTAAGGAGCACTGTGGCCGCACTTCTTCCAAGACAGATTAGTTCTTTCTTTTGGCAGTCCACGGTGTATTCAATATTCTTCACCAACACCACAATTCAAAGGCGTCAACTTTTCTTCGGTCTTCCTTATTCATTGTCCAGCTTTCATGTGCATATGATGTGATTGAAAATACCATGGCTTGGGTCAGGCGCACTTTAGTCTTCAGGGTGACATCTTTGCTCTTCAACACTTTGAAGAGGTCCTTTACAAGCCTCCTACCAAATAATATTATTATTATGGTTATGGTGATTATTATTAAATCATAAACCAAACCCATTGCTGTGTAGTCAATTCTGACTCATAGGGACCCTATAGGACAGAGTAGAGCTGCCCCATAGGATTTCAAAGGAGCAGCTAGTGGATTTGAAGTGCTGACCTTTTGGTTAGTAGCTGAGCTCTTAACTGTTGTGCCACCTGGGTTCCATTATTAAAACATACACAGGTTTTATTTGGCTAAATTTAGAAAATAGTTTCAAGAAAGACTTAATTGGGCAAATGTATGCTGTGTACATGTGAAAAATTTCTGAGGATTTCTAAATTTTATATCTGGAAGGTATCTTAAAGTTAACTCATCCAAGTCTGCATTGTATAGAAAAGAAGCAAGGTGAAGGCACACAGTTATCATGTGGCTTAGCTGTGACACAGAATAACTGGACAAGAAAGAATTCCTTCCTCCTATCGCCCTCCCTGAAGCCCTGATGGCATAGTGGTTAAGAGATCAGGCTTCTAACCAAAAGGTCGACAGTTTGAATCCACCAGGTGCTCCTTGGACATTCGATGGGAAGGTTCTACTCTGTCCTATAAGATCACCATGAATCAGAATCATCTGAACAGCAATGGGTTTTTGGTTATCCCCCTCCTCTACACAACCGCAAGAGAAAAGAGTTTCTCTTTGATTAAGTAAATGGCACATTTTGTTAGGCAAATATTGTCTACTATCCTCAATAACCTACATAGAAATCTAACACATAAAATGATCAAGCCACACGTAATTGAATTCTGCCAGAAAGTAGAGTGCTTTAATATTAATATCTGTTGACCAGAAGCTTCTGGAACATGCTAAAACTTTTCTTATGAATTCCATATAAAATGAAACCAAACTCATTGCTGCCGAGGCGATTCTGACTCATAGCAACCCTATACACTCTGGCCATTATTTTCTACCACCAGAGATTGTGCTGGCGTGCCCAGTATCAGCAAGCAACGTCACCATACATTCTTGAAGTGCCTAGTGGAAAGCTCTTTGCAGGCATCAGGTATACAAACATGTATCAAGAAGTTCCATATTTCAAGGTATGTACAACCTGACTGGAGAAATAGAATGTATACTTAAAAATTAAATAGGTAGTTTATATTTGATAAGTGGCTAATCCTTTTTTAAAAAGGTACCCCTAAAGTTATAAATATTGTACATTCTTAAGTATGTATTATTCAACTTAGATAAATTTAGTGGAGGGAAATATACATCCCAGGCAAGGGAAATAGGGAGAACTAAGACTTGATAGAGATATATATGGCTTGTGTGGGAACAGTGTTTAGACTAGTTTGGATGGAACAAGGGGTTCAGGAGAGTGGACAGAAGCACTTCAAAGCAGGACTGGGAACATATTGTTGAGTGTCTTGAATACCTGGTAAAGATGTATAACAATTCTGCAGAAAAAGTGGAATCCCTACAAATTTTTGACAACGAGTATAACATATGCAAAGAATTATTTGCTGTGATTAATCTGGCAGCAATGTTTAAGATATATCAGATGTGAGAGAGTGGAGGTAGGGAAGCTACATAGGGTTGTGTTAACAGCTGTAGAAATACAGAAAAAGGGATAAATGCAAGGAGTGTGAGTTTCTGAAGGGCAGGTGTGATCTTATCCATTTTTGCACCCTAAACACACAGTGCTTAACAATTTTTTTTAATATACAAAATTTACTACTGATTAGGTGTTGGAAGTACAAAGGGGGGGGGGAGTCAAAACCAATCACAAATTTTCGATCCTGCTTATCAAAAAACTATACCAGCATAAATAGATTTATCTGTAGGAGAAGCTGATTTAAGGAAAGATAACAAACTCAGTTTTACACGTTCTGAGCTTTAGATGAAAAAAGGACAGTGGCTAGTCTATATTGAATTAAACAAAAATATGTCAACATACCTACTCAAATAATAGAGGAAGGTTTTTGAAAATATGCCTGTCAAACTTGTTTCTCTGTTTCAGAGCTGGAATGAAAATTCCAGTCAGAAAAAAAAGATGTCATTTTACTCAAGTGACAATAGTCCCTGACTATGCATCAATAGTATGACTACTCTGGTTTGATAGAACATTTACTTCTACCTAAGTTCTTGTTATAATGATAGCGATCAAAGATGCCAGTACTGTTGCATGTTTGACAAGAATTGCAGGTTCAAAGTTATATAGTGGACAGCAGTGTCTTAAGAACGACAAATCAATAGGGGGTCTTGCATTTTAGAAAATAAGATACTGGCCAGGAAGACAGGAGCAGATGTTTGGCAGTTCAATCACACAAGAATTTCTAAATATAAAAGTAACCATAATAAATTGCTTGGACAAAGGAACCATGTTTGAGGATGTACCTTAACTATCTATCATCCAACACAAACTAGCAACTGTTTGCTCTCCTCTAATGAGGAGTGGTAGAGCCCTGGTGGTACAGTGGTTTAAGAGTTCAGCTGCTTACCAAAAATGTGGACAGTTCAAATCCACCAACTGCTCCATGGAAACCTTATGGGGCCACTCTATTCTGTCCTGTATGGTTGCTATGAGTCGGAATCGACTCGGCAGAATGGTTCTAGGTTTTTGTGTGTGTGTGTGTGTGTGGTTTAGTGAGGAGTGGACAAAGTGATTAAGGATCATTGTTAGGATGAAAGACTGGCTGTCATGGAAGAGCTCTCTTAGTGCCTCCTTCACAGAGATGCATATTCAGTTAGCTTCCTTATTAAGTCATTTACAATATCTGTCAAATATCAACGCTCTTCCAAATATCAATATACTCTTCAAAATTTCAAGCTGGCTGAATTTAATTTTAACAAAAACAAATAAATTTAATACAACTTTCGTGTGTGTCTGGCTTAAGAATATGAAAACTTCAAACATTTAGTTAACTGATTAATAATCTGATAAGTTTATTCTGAGGATATTAATATCTCATTAATTCTCTTCTTTTTAAAGAACATATTTTCACTTACCTTTTTAAGGAAAGAATTGTACAAGCCCATGAAAATGGCAAAACTGCTTTATTTCTATGGTAGTAAAATTTTATTCATGTACTGAGTTGTTTTCTACGGTGATGGGTCTACTAAATTAATGGAGAAAGTGACTTTAAATATCATATATTTCCTGAAGTCACCAAATTTATATGTCTGGCTGTGAAGACACCAAATTTATATCTCTGGCCCTGAACTCCAGACTCATATATTTAGCAGTATAAGCTACACCTTCACTTGAATATGTAATAGATGTACCAAGCTTATATTTAAAACAAAACTCTTGGTTTCCCCCAACAAAACTGTTTCTTCCCTTCTTGTTTCTAGCTTTGTAAATGGCTGTCATATATACCCTGTTGTTGACTCTAAAACTTTGGAGACATCCTTAATTCATATATTCCCCCCACATCCTCTACCCAATTAACAAGTTGTGTGGCTGCTCTGTACAACTGTGACTTGAATTTGAACAGATTTTATCATTTCATTGCTACTATAAGAACATTATAACTTACTTGAAACATAAGCAAAAGCCTCTTGCTTCCATCTTGCCTTCACATTCTATTCTCCATATAACAATTGAAATTATCTTTTAAAAATATTAATCAGAACATATCACTACCCTGTGTAAAAACATCTAAAGGGTTTAAAATCAGTTAGGACTATTAGTTGCAAATAACCAAAAACCATTTTTACTAATTCTGGTAGCCAGTCTTCAAAACAGTCCCTACCTCCTTGCTATTCATTCCATGTTTGGTCCCCTCCTATATTTGATAAGGCTGACCTGTGTAAACAATAGGATATTGCTGAAATGATAGAATATAACTTCTGAAGCTAGATTTTAGAAGACATTGCAGTTTCCATCTTGTTCTTCTTTGCTCTGGATGAAGCTAACTACCATGTATGGGGACACTCAAGCAAGTGTTCTTTACCACTTGGAGAAGTCCAAGTGGTAAAGAACTGAGGTCTCTTGCCTACAGCTGGTGAGAAACTTAGGCTTCTTGATAACGTATGAATAAGGCATCTTGAGAGTAGATCCTCCAGCCCCAGCCAAGCCTTCACATGAGTAAATCCCTGGCTGAAATCATGTCTGCAATCTCACGAGAAATTCTGAGCCAGAACTCAGCTGTTTGTGAATTTCTGAACCACAGAACCATATGAGATAATAAATGTTTATTGTGGTTTTAAGGTGCTAAATTTGGAGACAATTTGTTTTGCAACAATAGATAACTAATATACCAATATAAGCAGAAAATCATTTATTACAAAGGTATCGGTAACACAAATAATTTCTGGGGGAATCAAAGGACCAGGTTCAGAACTACTCAGCCAGAAGCCACATCACAGTCATACTACAGCACTGGTTCACTTAGGGCATCATCATGGTCTTTGCTGACAACGATTAACACAGTTACATCAGAAGACTGGGTACTGCCATCAACACTGCTTCTCTTAATGCCCCAGGACTCAGTCTTCCTACAACCACTGTCATCATCTAAGAGGGCTTCTTGCAATTCCTTTCATTCTTTCATAGCTTCAGTGGAAGCTAGAAAAGTGAATATCTGATATTTCAGATTCTAGAGTATGAAGTGCAGGCTTTTCTTAACACCAAGGTTTATATGGTGGGGAAATTCTCTCCATATATAAGGGACGGCCAGATACTGGGCAGCCAGAATGAGCATGTTTGGTAATATATCCTCATTTCAGTTAGAATAAAATACAAATGCCTTACTTTGATTTGTAAGGCTTTACACAATTGGGCCACAGTCTTCTTTAACTTCATCTTTCACCAGTCTCCTCCATGTTCACTGTACTCCAGCCTTGTTGGATAGCTTTCTGTTTTTCTAGCACATCAAGCTGGTTCTTACCTCTGTATCTCTGTACATACTATTCTTTCTGTAAGCAGAATGTTCTTTCCTAACATTCTCGCTTGGTTGGATTCTTCCCTTTCTTAGTTCCTCAGAGGCCATGTCACCTTCTCAGAGAGGTATTTCCTGATAATCATAGCTAAAGTTGCCCCCCTCCTACCCCCCACTTAATTCCCTCTCTCATCGTATTTTTTAATTTTCTGAAATTATCGTGTTACTTATTGTTGTTGTTGTTGTTAGGTGCCATCAAGTCGGTTCTGACTCATAGCAACCCTATGCACAACAGAACGAAACATTGCCCAGTCCTGAGCCATCCTCACAATCATTCCAACGTGGGAGGCTCATCTTCCAGCACTATATCAGACAATGTTCCGCTGCTATTCTTAAGGTTTTCACTGGCTAATGCTTTTCAGAAGTAGACTGCCAGGTCGTTCTTCCTGGTCTGTCTTAGCCTGGAAGCTCAGCTGAAACCTGTCCTCCATGGGTGACCTGATAGTATCTGAATACCGGTGGCATAGCTTCCAGCACCACAGCAACACGCAAGCCCCCACAGCACAACAAACTGACAGACACATGGGGGGTTACTTACTAGATTACTTGATTATTGTCTTGTCATTGGTCTCCCATTCTTGGATGTCATGTCCCTGAGAGTAGAGATGTTCTCTCTCTTGTCTACTGTTATATTCTCAGTGCCTAAGAATATCTTATATCTTATAGAATATATATCTTAATATGTCCTAGTTAAATAGGTGGATGAGTAAACAAATGAATGGATAAGAGTAACTCTCTACTCTTGTCATGATCTTTTAATACATGCATGTAATGAAAAAGGTAAAACTAACAGTTCTGTCATACTTTCCTTGAAAAGAAGTACCCTTGGTAGAAAAAATAGGTACTTTAAAAGACTTATTTCCTTCACTGAAATACTTTCTCTTAAAAGAAAGATACTGCTGTTTGTTTCCCTAGAACCTGTTTACCCCTTTCTTTTCCTAATAAAAACTAAATCCGTTGCCTTCTAGTTGATTCCAACTCAAAGCGACCCTATAGGACAGAATAGAACTGCCCCATAGAGTTTCCAAGGAGCACCTGGTGGATTTGAACTGCCAACCTTTTGGTTAGTAGTCATAGCTCTTAACCAGTACACCACCAGGGTTTCCCTTTTCCTAATAGGACCTAGGGTTTTTCAACCATGACATATGGGTGGGGTTGACTCCACACAAACACCTACTCTAAATAGGGGATCACAGTCCCTGAATCAAGCAACTATTCAGAGGTGAACAAGGGTCCTGGGTTGTTTCAATCAAAATAAAGACTGGGATTTTGTGTAGTGGTTGGTGGAAGAGGACAGGAAAGACAAGGATGTCCAGTTTTAGATAAAATTTACATTGTGGAACAGAACAGAGAGTCAGATGAAATTAGGGGCTTATTAACATTATTGGGAAAATCTTTAGTTTTTTAGTTACTGGAGACACAAAATGCCTTGATTTCTGATATTTTCAATTGAAGGCAATTTACCTGATATAAAAATCAATAGGGATTAAATTTTATACTTGTTCTAATGCCTTATGAAAAGCAGTTTTTGAGTGTTATATATATTTAAACAAATTTAAACCAGGCTTCCTATTTATTAGTCATCTCTTACCTTCCTCTTCCTGTATTAGAAATGCACCTCTATAATTTAACAGTAATAAATGAGAAATGACCTGGAAATGATACATTATTTTATAGTTAGAATAAGGTATCACACTGGCATTTTCTACGAACATAATAATGATAAAAATGATGACTTTGTGTTCTAATAAATCAGTTGCTGTCGAGTAGGCTCAGACTTATGACAACCCCACATGTGTCAGAGTGGAACTGTGTGCCACAGGGTTTTCAATGGCTGATTTTTTGGATGTAGATCACCAGGCCTTTCTTCTGAGATGACTTTGGGTGGGCTCTAAACTTTTGGTTAGCAGCCTAGTGTGTTAATTGTATGCAGCATTGTAAAAATGGCTTGGAGACAGTATCTGACTCCTCCAACACAAGGGGAAAGGAGAACCAAGATTAATAGCCCAAGGCTGATTCCTATGCGGTGGAGGCCAGACAAGCTTCGTCTCTCTGCTATCTCTACCCATTCGGACACAAACTGTCCCTCCCACAGCACTCTCTACTGGGTTTGATAATTCATTGCAATGGCCACACAGAACTCGCAGACCATACTCACAATTATGGTTTTCTTTAGGGAAGTAACAGCTATAATTCAGACTCTAGAACACTCAGGATAATTCTTCCATCAGGATCGCCTCTCCCCAGTTGTGCTCGCAGGCACACCTCTCCCTAGCCCTTAGTCTCTGCCCAAAGGCACTCAGCTTTCTCTCTCCATGGGCTAGGAAGCCCACCGCACCGTCTCCTGCTGCCAGGTATCTGCTGCTGGGTCTCTCCTTCCTTTGTGGTGGATTCCACCTCTCTGTTCTGGAATTGGCTCTCTTTTTAGGCAGAACTGACCAATCCCCTTGGTAGGCCACAATTATCCTATCACACAATCACCTGGGTGGGAGTTAGAAGACCATGACTAAAAAGGCCACACACAAAGGTAATTAATCACACTTCAACCATCCAGGGACTCCAACAAAATGGAGGGTTTTATTCCTAAATTGAGTCATATTCTATGTCATCAAATTCAGTTTGTGCACCAAAACAGCCAGTGTCAGAAGGCATAATCGTTGGGAGCAGTTCAAAAATGATGATTTGCCAAACAACCAAATTCAGCTTGACTTTTCAATTCAATTTATGTATGTAGATATAGGGGCTACTTCATCAACATTTCTAAATTATAGTGCTAAGAGAATAGATTTTTTTCTTATATAATGGCAATAAAAATCAATTTGTATATTCTTTCGTTGAGTATCTATTGTCACTATGTATTAACTATATTTTAGTATATACATATGTGTGTGTTTATGTATATAATTATTCTGTATATATATGGATATACAGAATAATCATAGAAGATTTACCTGGAAGTAAGTTGTTTTCTAAACAGTCTTCTTATACAAATATACATACATTTTACTACTTTGTTCTTCTTATAGAAATAAACATAAGTCTAATTTCAGATAAAATCTACGTTAATAATGAGGCTCCGATCTACAAATTCAGGGACAATACGAAGGTAAACTATAAGGAAAATAGCTCAATAAAACGTTTAGCAATTTTTTTCAATCAGTTCATACTTATAGGAATAGATACGTGCATTAAAGTTGTAAACAGTAAATCTATCGATACTGTGGGCAAGACTGAAAGGTTATAATAAAAAAAAAAGGAAATATATGTGATAGAAAAAATGTTGAATGTATGTTAAGTAGAGAAATTATGGGAGATTTTTCTATTTTTAAGATATTTCCTTAATACTGTTGCCCCCTTAAAATTTTCAATTAAAGTGATGAATAAAGATAATAAAATTTTCAAGAAAAAATTTGTAGAGAGATGCTGTGTTATTCAAAAACTTTCTGATAAAGAGGTAGAGTTCTCACATATTATCCGTAGATTAGGAATTAATCTTTCTGGAAGCAATCATTTCCTCTTCTTATACATTTTAGTTCTGCCCAGAGATCTTCTAGAATGATGAGATGATTTGGCACCTATTGAGAGTAAAACAGAAACACTGGTGGCATAGTGGTTAAAATCTATGGCTGCTAACCAACAGACTGACAGTTTGAATCCACCAGACACTGCTTGGAAACCCTATTGGGCAGTTCTACTCTGTCCTATAATGTTACTGTGAGTTGGAATCCACTCGCAGGCAACAGGGTTTTTTTGTTTTTGTTTTTTTGAGAGTAAACTGGACTCACCATGAATGGAATGGCTCCTCCAGGAAGCGAGGCTGTGTTGTCTTCTTAGTTGTTCTCTTGCTGCTGTATTCTCCTATAAATCCTTGAGAAGAGAATAAAATTGCAGGTCCCAAGAAATAGATAATAATTTAGAGTGATGAAAAAATGATTGAAAAACAGCTCAAACCCAATTTTCAAATAAGTAATAACCATAAAATAATGCCCCAACCATAAAATAATCTATAATAAAGACGATGTCAATGCCTTCAGAGATATTCCAAACAAACAAACAAAAAAACCATTGCCTTAAAGTTGATTCTAACTCACAGTGACCCTATAGGGCAGAATGGAACTGCCCCGTAAGGTTGCCAAGGAGTGGCTAGTGGATTTGAACTGTCCTACAAATATTCAGTCTAGTATAAATGATGGTCTTCTATTTTACTAGAAATGCATAAGGCTAATTTGAAATACACACATGTGCATGCTTATGTTCTTTCTCATGCTTACAATTTAGTTATTTTAATTTTTTAGTTTCTTTTTTCTTTTTAGTCAAACAATATTGTACATACTTTTAAATAATTAAAAAGTATGCAATAAAAACTAATTGCCACCTAGACTCTCAATTCTCAGATAAGGAAATAATCTCAAATAATCCCAATTATCAGAAGCAACCATAGTTACTGATTTCTTATGTATCCTTTCATAAATATTCTATATTCTTGTTCATATGTCTTTGCTAACAGGTGTGAGTATAAACTTTAGGTAAATTTATGCAGTGTAATTTCTAGGTCAAGGAGTTTTTAAATCAAATAGGCTAGGTTATGTTGCAATAAAAAAAAATTTCAAAGCCTCAGAGACTTAACACAACAAAAGTTTAATTCCAACTCATGCTACTGTTCTTCCATGGTCATCTAGTCACTATGCACTGCATTGTCCCTGAGGATCCAGGAGCAGCCAGTATCTGGAACTTTGGTGGTGAAAATTAAGCTATAGCTCACCTATGCCTTTTATTATTATTATTGTGGTAAATATACATGTAACAAAACCTTTGCCATTTTAACACTCCTCACATGTGCAGTTCAGTGACATTGACTTAGATTCTTCATGTTGTTCAACCATCACCCTTACCCGTTCCCAAATATTTCCATCACCCTTAATATCATATTTGCTTTAAAGCCTCAAAGTGACACTTATCAATTCTGCTCACGTTTCATTGTCCACAGCAAATTCCAGAACTATTATTGGTTTCAAGGGAGTAAAGAATAATGATTTTTCTACAGAAAAGAGAAGTGGATATTGATAATAAATAGTAATACAGTCTCCTAAAAGGGGTTTGGCACAGACCCATTTGCTCCAAGCAGGCTGTATTCCTAACAGTGACTGAGAATGCCTATGTCCTTAAGAAGAGGGTTAAACATTGCCTCTCTTTCTCCACTGCCAGCATAACTTCCTATAACTAGATTACTGACCAAATAAAGAGAAATCCTGCTGTTCCTCCGAAATTTCCTCTGAGGAATCGGTTCCTCCATTATCATCCTTTTTGTTTTGTTGTACCACCTCTAGCTATACCTGTGCAAGGGGACAATTTTGGCTAAAGATTATTTTGCTGTTTACAAAATAAGAATACCTATATTTATGATTCTACCACCTTATTTTATCTAGATGAATATACACCTATAAAACATTGAACCTGTTTAGGGATGATGCCAGTCACACAAGCCACTGAAAGAATGCAGAAGACATATATCCTAGCCCTGATGACTGTTTAATACGTTAGGATCATATAAATGTTAATTTAAGAGGTTCTTGACCGGAGGAGCAAGTGGTTCAAACTTCAACCCTTATTCTCTAAGTAAAGGCTCAAAAACCCTTTTTGTCTGTTTGTTCTATCAGTTACTGGTTAAGACATTCCAATATGCCTCTATAATTTTTTTAAATTAATTAATTAATTTTTTCTTATACTTTTGTCCATTTTTGCTTTAGCTGTTTTGAGACCAGGTTATTCAGTGGGTCAAGATTTAAATAATTATGTTATTATAGTGAGTTGAAACTTCTTACCTCAAATAAGTTTTATTCCTTAAAGTCTTTTTGTTTGAAATTAATGATTTTGGCTAGTATTTGAATGTTTTATCCCAACCTTTTATTTACAATCTTTCTGTAATTTTATGTTTTAAATGTATCAAAGGCATTTTTATATAGTCTGATCTGATCATCTTTGTTTTCATTTTATTGGAATATCAACTGCATTTACATTTAATGCAGTTATTGATATATTTGACATTAAATCTATCACCATACTATATATTTCCTTGGCCTCCCTCCGCCAAAACTTACTGGTCAGCTTGATAGGTATAGCCTCTTAGTTTTAAACTCCCAAAGTATGTTTCTTATACCAATGCTCTGTAACACCTAAATCCTGGGGGATACATATAAGCTACTTCAGTGATTCCCTAGTAGCCCTTCCACCACCCATTAGAACTAATACAGGCATACCTCAGATACATCGTGCATCCAGTTGCAAACCAACATTATAAAGCGAATATAGAGGCAAAGCAAGTTACAAGAATTTTTTGGTTTCCCAGTGCATATGAAAGTTATGTCCAGACTATACTGGAGTCTATTAAGTGTACAATAGCATTAAGTCTAAAAAATTTACATGCCTTAATTAAAAAGTACTTTATTGATAAAAAATGACATCATCTGAGCCTTCAGCAAGTTGTAATCTTTTTGCTAGTGAAGGGTCTTGCCTCAATATTGATGGCTGCTGACTGACCAGGTTGGTGGATGCTGAAGGTTGGGGAGGCTGTGGCAGTTTCTTAAAATAAGACAAAAATGAAGCTTGTCGCATTGATCGACCCTTCCTTTCACAAAAGATTTCTCTGTGGTGCTGTCTGATGGCATTTTACCGACAGTGGAACTTCCTTCAAAATTGTAATCAATCCTCTCAAACCCTGCTGCTGCTTTATCAACTGAGTTTATGTAATACTCTAAATCCTTTGCTGTCATTTCAACATGGTTCACAGCATCTTCACCAGGAGTAGATTCCATCTCAAGAAACCACTATCTTTGTTCATCCATAAGAAGCAACTCCTCATCCATTAGAGTTTTATCGTGAGATTGCAGCAATTCTGTCACATCATCAGGTTCCACTTCTAATTCTAGTTCTCTTGCTGTTTCCACCACATCCGCGGTTACTTCCTCCACTGAAGTGTTAGCCCCTCAAAATCATCCATGAAGGTTGAAATCAACTTCTTCCAAGCTCCTGTGAATGTTGATACTTCGAAGTTCTCCCATGAATCACAAATGTTCTTAATGGCATCTAGGATATTGAATACTTAGCAGAAGGTTTTCAATTTACTTTGCCCAGAATCATCAGAGGAATCACCATCTATGGCAGCTATAGCCTTACAGAATGTATTTCTTAAATAATGAGACTTGAAAGTCGAAATTACTCCTTGAACCATGGGCTGCAGAATGGATGTTGTATTAGCAGGTGTGAAAACAACATTAATCTCTTTGTACATCTCCATCAGAGCTCTTGGGTGACCAGGTACATTGTTAATAAGCAGTAATATTTTGAAAGGAACCTTATTTTCTGAGCAGTAAGTCTCAACAGGGGGCTTAAAATATTCAGTAAACCATGTTGTAAACAGATGTCCTGTCATACATGCTTTGTTTTTCCATTTATAGAGCTCAGGCAGAGTAGATTTAGCATAATTCTTAAGGGCCCTAGGATTTTCAGAATGGTAAGTGAGCATAGGCTTTAACTTAAAGTCACCAGGAGTATTAGCTCCTAACAAGAGAGTCAGCCTGTCCTTTGAAGCTTTGAAGCCGGGCATTAACTTCTTCCCAACTATGAAAGTCCTAGATGGTACCTTCTTCCGATATAAGGCTGTTTTGTTTACATTGATAATCTGTTGTTCAGTGTAGCCATCTTCATCAATTATCTCAGCCAGATCTTCTGGATAACTTGCTGCAGCTTCTGCATGAGCACTTGTTGCTTCACCTCGCACTTTTATGTTATGGAGACGGCTGCTTTCCTTAAACCTCATGAACCAACCCTGCCAGCTTCAAGCTTCTCTTCTGCAGTTTCCTCACTTCCCTCAGCCTTCATAGAATTGAAGAGAGTTAGGGCCTTGCTCTGGATTAGGTTTTAGCGTAAGGGAATGTCATGGCTGGTTTGATCTTCTATCCAGACCATTAAAATTTTCTCCTTATCAGCAATAAGTCTGTTTTGCCTCATTATTCATGTGTTCACCAGAGTAGCACTTGTGATTAGCTTCAAAGAGCTTTTCCTTTGCATTAACAACTTGGCTAACTCTTTCATGCGAGAGGCCTAGCTTTAGGCCTATTTCGTCTTTTGACATGCCTTCCTTGCTAAGCTTAATCATTTCTAGGTTTTGATTTAAAATGAGAGGCATGTGACTCTTTCTTTCATTTGAACACTTAGAGGCCATTTTAGGGTTATTAATTGGCCTAATTTCAATATTGTCCTGTCTCAGGGAATAGGGAGGCCCATGGAGAGAGAGAGAGAGACTGGAGAATGGCCAGTCATTGGAGTCATCAGAACCCACACAACATGTTTCGAAGAAGTTCACTGTCTTATATGGGTGTGGTTCGTGGCACCCCAAAACAATAACAATAGTAAAATTAAAGATCAGTGATCACAGACCACCATAGCAGATATAATAATAATAAAAAAGTTTGAAGTATTGTGAGAATTACCAAAATATGACACAAAGACATGAAGTGAGAAAATGCTGTTGAAAAAATGTCCCCAATAGATTTGATCTGTTCAGGGTTCCCATAAACCTTCAATTTGTAAAAAACGCAGTATCTGCTAAGTGCAATAAAACGAGGTCATGCCTGTATAGGGGGCAGCATTCTTTTCCTCCCCCCTGTGGGGCAACTCTGTGACTATTCTTTATTTTTTTTTAGTTTTATTATTATTTTTTTAAAATTTTATTTATTTATTTTTTAGGTGAGGGGGCTGACCTCTTTGGATCTCAGTTTCCAGCACAGACAAACTAACTTCTCACTTTTGGCATCTACTCTCGGTCAAAACCAAGGTAGAAAGATTACTGTTTTAACATCCTGCCATATAAGTTCCTCTGTAATGTGCTGGCATCTCTAGATTTTTATAGGATTACGTTTTTAAACTTAAGGACTTATAGGGACTTTTACTTATCCTTTAATATAATTTATCTTGATTGAATTGCAGGAGTTTTTTTCTACTCAGGGTATGTTTTGTAAAAAGACTGTCAGAGGAAAGCAAGCCTGGTTCTATTAAAATTACAAACCTGGGGTTCAGGGCCATTCTAAAGATTAGGTTAATAGAACGAGATTTAGATTAGTTGAAGTTGAGCCTAAAACTCATAACTGCAGCTTAAAAGAGACTGTTGCTGTAAGACTTGCTACTAAGCCCTACAACTGAAGAGATTATTTTCCTTTCAAATTAACTGCTCCTAGCCAAAGGCCAAATAAATTGGTCTAATGAGAATTTCAAGCTTGTGATTGCTATCCTATCTCTTTTATAAAAGTAACAGTATATTTTCATATAACATTCAGACCATTAGGCAGCAGGATATGTTTTAATTGGCTTGTTCACATGCATATCCTGTTTCTCTCTTTCACCTTCTGTCTTTCTGTTTCTTAAATATATACACATGTATTTGAAAGAAAAGAAAACTTATGATAATTGGAGACTACTTTAATCTCCTTTAGGGTGCTTTTGAGTAGTCTGAAGTAGTTTGAAGAAATATTTAACAACCACATTAATATTTAAGTTCATAGGTGAAGATAAACTCTGTGATTAGAAAACCTATGAAAAGAAAAGACTTACTTGATTTTGTAATAGAGACAGCATTCTTTAATTTTATTTTGGGACTATGTTTATGGATAATAAAAAGTAAATTTGGGTTTGTTTGCTTAATGGCATCTACAGAATTCTTCTGCTCCCTTTTGGTAGTCAGTAACTGTTAGTTAAACTGAAATCAGGCAGCAGAAAAATGGTCTGACATTATTAATGGACTGTGGAAATGAGAGTGATAGCTTACCAATATTGGCCATGAGGTTTCATCTTCTGCTCTCCTTAGCAGATCAGCTATGCAAACAGTTTTCCCAATAAATGTAAGCTGAAGTAGTTTTGCTTTGCCTGACAAATTTATATAGATCCTATCCGTTCCTTCCATTTCCAGCAATCCTTGTCACTGTTAATGGTGTCGCATACCTCTAGCTACCACTCATCTGTCACTTTTCCATACTGTGCTGGTTTGTATGTTGCTGTGTTGCAGAAAGTTATGTCACTGTTATTTCAAATATCAGCAGGATCAGCCATGGTGGACAGGTTTCAGCAAAGCTTCCAGTCTAGGACAGAAGAGTCTTGGACTACTTCTGAAAAAATTGACCAGTAAAAATGTTATGAATGGCAGTGGAACATTGTCTGATATACTGCTGGAAGATGAGCCCCTCAGGTTGGAAAGTACTCAAAATATAATTGGGGAAGAGCTGCCTCCGCAACATAGGGTAACTTTAATGATGTGGGTGGACTAGAGGTTTCAGGACCTTCATTTGCTGATGGGGCACAACTCAAAATGAGAAGAAAGAGCTGTAAACATCCTTTAATAATTGGAATGTGGAATGTACAAAGTATGAATCTAGGAAAATTACAAGTAGTCAAAAATGAAATAGAATGTATAAACATCAAAGTCCTAGGTATTAGTGAGCTGAAATGGACTGGTATTGGCCATTTTGAATCAGATAATCCTATCGTCTACTATGCCAGGAATGATAAATTGAAGAGGAATGGTGTCACATTCATCATCAAAAACATTTCAAGATCTATCCTGAAGTACAGCACTGTCAGTAATAAGATAATATCCATACTCCTACAGTTAATAAAACTATTATTCAGATTTATGCATGAACCACTAATGCCAAAGATGAAGAAATTGAAGATTTATACTCACTTCTGCACTATGAAATTGATCAGACATGCAAATGAGATGCATTAATAATTACTGGTGATTGGAATACAAAGGTTGGAATCAAAGAAGAAGGATGAGTAGTTGGAAAATATGGCCTTGGTGATATAAATGACACCAGAGGTCACATGATAGAATTTTGCAAGACCAACAACTTGTTCATTGCAGATACCTTTTTTCAACAACATAAATGGCAAGTATACACATGAACTTTGCCTGATGGAATACACAGGAATCATTTTGACTACATCTGTGGAAACAGGTATTGCAGAAGCTCAATATCACCAGTCAGAACAAGGCCAGGGGCCAACTGCTGAACAGACTACCAATTGCTCTACCAAGTTCAAGTCGAAGCCAGAAAAAATTACAGCAAGTCCATGAGAGCCAAAATATGACCTTGAGTATATCCCACCTGAATTTACAGACCATCTGAAGAAGAGATTTGACACATTGAACATTAATGTCCAAAGCCCAGACAATTTGTGGGATGACATCAAGGACATCATACGTGAAGAAAGCAAATGGACAGAAAAGAAAGAAAAGAGCAAAATGGATGTCTGAGGAGACTGAAAATTACTCTTGAATGTGGAGTGGCTAAAGCAAGTGGGAAAAAATGATGACATAAAAGAGCTGAACAGAAGATTTCAAAGGACATCTTGAGAAGACAAAGTATTATAATGAAATGTGCAAAGACCTGGAGTTAGAAAAGCAAAAAGAGAAGAACATGCTGTGCATTTCTCAAGCTGAAAGTACTGAAGAAAAAAAGCAAGCCTCGTGTTGCAGTTTTGAAGGAGTCTATGGGAAAAATATTGAATAATGCAGAATGCATTAAAAGCATTTGGAAGGAATACACTGAGCCACTTTACCAAAAAGAATCGGTCAATATTCAACCATTTCAGGTGGCAGCATAAGATCAAAAACAACACTATTGAAGGATGAAGTCCAAACTGCACTGAAGGGAATGGTGAAAAACAAGGCTCCAGGAACTGATGGAATACCAATTGAGATGTTCCAACAAATAGATGCAACACTGGAAGAGCTCACTTGTCCAAGAAATTTGAAAAGCAGCTACTTGACCAACCAACTGGAAGAGATCCATATCTGTGCCCATTGCAAAGAAGGGGATCCAAGGGAACGAAAAAATTATTGAATAATATCATTGATAGCATATGCAAGTAAAATTTTGTTGAAGACAATTCAAAAACGGTTACAGCAGTACATTGACAGAGAAGTGCCAGAAATTCAAGCCAGATTCAGAAAAGGGCGTGGAACAAGGGATATCATTGCTAATGTCAGATGGATCTTGGCTGAAAGCAGAGAATACCAGAAAGATGTTTACCTGTGTTTTAGCAAAGGCATTTGACTGGGTGGATCGTAACAAATTATGGATAACATTGTGAAGAATGGGAATTCCAGAACACTTTAATTGTGCTCGTGAAGAACCTGTACATAGACCAAGAGGCCATTTATTTAAACAAAACAAGGGGATGCTACATGGTTTAAAATCAGGAAATGTGTGCATCAGGGCTGTATCCTTTCACCATACTTATTCAAACTGTATGCTAAGCAAATAATCTGAAAACCTGGACTATGTGAAGAAGAATGCAACATCAGGATTGGAAGAAGACTCATTAACAACCTGCAATATGCAGATGACACAACCTTGCTTCCTGAAAGCAAAGAGGACTTGAAGCACTTAGTGATGAAGATCAAGGATTGCAGCCTTCAGTATGGATGATACTTTAACATAAAAAAACAACCATGATAAACACCATGATAAACAGAGAAAAGACTGAAGTTGTCAAGGATTTCATTTTACTTGGATCCAAAATCAACGCCCATGAAAGCAGCAGTCAAGAAATCAAATGATGTATTGAATGGGCAAGTCTGTTGCAAAAGACCTCTTTAGATGTTAAAAAGCAAAGATGTCCCTTAGAGGACTAAGGTGTACCTGATCCAAGCCATGTTATTTTCAATTGCCTCATATACATGTGAAAACTGGACAGTGAATAAGGAAGACCAAAGAATAACTGATGTTTTTGAATTATGGTGTTGGTGAAGAATATTGAGTATATCATGGACTGCCAGAAGAATGAACCAATCCGTCTTGGGAGAAGTATATCCAGAGCACTCCTTGGAAGCGAGGATGGAGAGACTTCATCTTATGTACTTTGGACATGTTATCAGGAGGGGCCAGGGCCTAGAAGAGAACATCATGCTTGATAAAGTAGAGGGTCAGCAAAAAAGAGGAAGAACGTCAAAGAGATGAATTGACACAGTGTCTGCAGTGGTGGGCTCAAGCATAGCAAAAATGTTGAAGATGGCACAAGATCAGGTGGTGTTTTGTTCTGTTGTGCATAGAGTTGCTATGAGTCAGAACCAACTCAATGGCACTTAACAATAACACAACATGTTTCTGAGGAACGTGGACAAAAAAAACTCTTCTACCTGAAAACCATTATTTAGGTGGATGAAAGGTAAATTGTGAGATAGCTATTGTGATATATGGATTTTTTTCCCCTCCATATACGTCTGCTGGAAACCCTGGTGGCGTAGTGGTTAAGTGCTACAGCTGCTAACCAAGAGGTCAGCAGTTCGAATCCACCAGGCTCCTTGGAAACTCCATGGGGCGGTTCTACTCTGTCAGGTCGCTATGTGTCGGAATTGACTTGACAGCAGTGGGGGGTTTTGAGTTATATACCTCTGCTAGGCTGGAAAGCAAGAAAAGACACTTCTCAAATTCATGTCTAGATACTCAAAGTGTTTGGCAGGAAGAATAGGGAGGTAGCCCCTCTGACACAAAACTTTCAGTGAATAACATTTGTTATTTTTATCTCCACTACATGGATGAGTGGAGAGAAACTTAATGACATTGAAGCTTTTTTAAGGTCATATAGAAAGATAGTGCTCTTTCCAGAAGTTTCTTAGCTTCATCCTTAGAGTAGGTCATATATCACCAGGAATTGCCAGAGGGACTGACAGAAAACATATTCTTTTCTCATGTAGCATTTCTAAGATGAATTTTAGAGTGAAACTAGCGTTCTGAAAGAAGTATAGACTTTTTTTATTCATAAAGCATTTTTAAGAGCACCAGCTATTCTACGTCTTTTTTTCAAATGATAAGGAAGAAATTCCCAGTCCAAAATAGGTGTCTTGTTCAAGATCATACAACTAATTTTCAAAGCATTCTGATTCCTAGTGCTTTGCCTGTTTTTAATTATACCTGTCACTTTTCAGGTTGCATTTTTCCTTTTGCCAACACTGTGCTCATTCTCAGCAATGAATAGCTGAGTCTTGTGATTCAATAGAAAGAATATACATATGTATATATTCTTTCTATATATATGTATATATTCTTTCTGTTGTATCACAAGACTCAGATGTTCATATATATACATTTCAAGTGAGTTGATAAACCTCAAACATGAGTAGAATGTAATGAATATTCTAATTTTGTAATAAGCTGTAAACTCTTAAATATACTTCTATTACCCTGCTTTTCAGAAAAGAAAAATAAATCTTGGTTAAAAGTAAAAGAAACAAACAAAAGTTAGAATTAAGAAAGCTTATGCTCAAGTGAAGCACACGGGGTTATCAAAACAGTCACCTTCTTAGCCCTGAATTTTTCCCCTGTAAAGCACAGGTACTTACAAGTCTCCAACACCATTAATATTGGACAATGCACAATGAAGCATGCAAAAAACAATGTAATTACAAACACATTTTCAGAAATCTTGTAAGCAGAACTAAAAATAATGCAGGAAGTAGAAGAATATGTACCCGAATAAACAATGGAGGAATAGTCACAATAAGACAAAAAAAAATGAAAAGGTAACTAAAATAACACCTAATTTACCTAAATAAATAAGACCTGTATGTTAAAATCTTAAAGCAGAAGTTAAAGTTACTATATAACAAGTGGTACTATCTTGTTTTATGTTTTTGTATAGGCTGTAATCTTGAAGACAAGCATTATGCTCTAAATTTTTTGTACTTACGAGAGCGCTATCTACACTGTTGGTTGAAAGAAAGAATAATGTGGGGAAAAAGGAAGGAACAAAGGAAGGATTGGGGTAATAATCCTGTCAACAAAAGATCCCTGTGTACAAATACAGAAGGAGAGATCACAATTTAATATTGAGTAAGCATTATCAAAGGAGTCCTAGTGGTACAGTGCTTAAAGTGCTCAGCTGCTAACCAAAAGGTCAGCAGTTCGAACCCACCAGCTGCTCTAGGGGAGAAAGATATGGCAATCTGCTCCCACAACGATTACAACCTTGGAAACCTTAAGGGACAGTTCTACTCTGTCCTATGGGTCTCTATGAGTCAGAATCGACTTCACAGCAATGGGAAGCATTATCAGATTTACATGCAAGTGAGGTAGCGTGATAAAACCAAAAAAAACAAACCCGTTGCTGTTGAGTCAATTCATGATAGTGACCTAAAAATTTAGGCAGAATTCCACATAAATTTGTACAGAAACATAGAAGGGAATTAAAACTTCTACTTGAGAGACAAGAGGGCTCATTTTGTGTTTGTCTCTTGTGTATCTTCTGGAGACTTGTAAATTAATCTTTGAGATATGTGTTTACAGTTCCAGTGTTTAGAAGGCCCTTACCTTCCTCTTAGCCTATTATGTTTTCAAGGAGATACTCTGAGAATGGGAATGGTGGGGAGGAGACCATCTCCCTCCTCTTTATTAAGCAAAGAAAGCTTGATATTTTATACCACCTACGAGTTAAAAGCTTGATTATTTTACCTTTTTGTGTTAAAGGTAAAACAAAGGAGAGGAGGGAGAGTGGAAGGGAGCGAGGAAGCAGGGAGGAAGACTGAATGAATAGCAGATTCACTGGTGAGAAATTGGAACTATACCCCAAAGAAAACTGGTGCCCTTCCATTATCCAGGTGGGGTTCCCAGGAGTAAACATTAGCTATTATCCAGGTGGGGTTCCCAGGAGTAGCAGGCTTTAATACCTTGAATCCTGTGAGAAGGCAAACATAATATACCCCAAAGACATAGCAGTAATGCCCAATTGCCCTCTGGTTCAAACCTGAGAGAAGGAATTAGTGTTAGTGAAAATGTTATATTTGATTCAATTGATTTTCTGTTGAGATTGCTCCTCTCTTCCTCCAGACATTTTTTTTTTTTTTTTTTTTAGTATTAGCAACTGCTTACTCAGCAGAGGGAAATAGTTTCCCTCTCAATTGGTCCTCTTCTCCTTACCCACTGCTCATTCTTTCTGTCTACCCCTGATTGACTCTTTTTTTAAAATGGCCTCCATCCTAGTCCTACATGTAGGGTGTTAAGGAAATACATGTCGATAACCTACCAGCAAGTGCCTTGTATGCACATTATTTACTGCATATCCCCCAAATGGGGAACCCAGGCTATGTTTGTCATACAGCAGTGTATGATCTCTTAACAGAGATGGGGTGCAGAGGGAATGAATGCCTTTTCTCCATAGTCATGAGGAAAATGACATGTTCAAATTTTAGCATCATCTCAAATTTGAAGATAACAATTGAGTCCATTATTTTTTAATTTACCAAATAATAAAATAAATAAATAATAAAAATCCTTCAGATTCTGAAAGAAACTTTTAGAACCAGAACAATTCAGTCACTAGGTTCTCTTTTTCCATAGTCTTTTCTGGGTTTTTTTTTTTTTTTTCTGGGTAGTTTTAGAGATCCAAGGAATTATTCCCATAAATATTCCAGATATGATGTAGAAAAAAGTTTTTTTCTCATAATAAAACAAGAAATATCTTTCATTTACTGTATTATACTCTTTCCTCCAGAGATCCTGTTTTTTGTGTGTGTGTGTGTGTGCATGTGTGTGTATGTGTGTGTGTCAGATTAGCTCCAGAGGAATGGAAAATATTATAAATACTGTATATAAAATTAAGAAGACTCATTTTAATTTACTAGTTCCAGTATAGTGTTTCATAATTAAAATTTACTTTTATTACTAATACTCTCATCTTCTGTTGTAAGCAAAATATTATTTATGAAATATAAGTCTCTTCTACTTTCAGAAGCCCTATTTTCTTTGTTACTAAGAGCAAGAAATTCTTCTTTTTTTATCTGTCATAACCACCTGGTCCTTGAAATTTCTAAGTTTGGTAGACTGCCAATGTGCCAATGTAATTTAGCAAGGTAGCTACACAACAGATATTCTTTTTAAAACTAGGCCAATTTTTAAAGTGAAATAACTAACTCTCAAAACTCAAGACACAAGTGAGGCTCTCAGTAAGTGCCACCTGGCTACTAATCCGTTACCCGTTTATTTAGTCAGGTGATAAAAACACTTTATTCTACCCCTGTGAAGGGGATATGTGTGACTCACTTCTATTTCTAGGGAGTGCTTCATCAGCATATAAGAGTATATAATGGATTTTTAGCAAGAAATAGAAAAATATGTATTTCCTTACGAATGGACACCAAACTTAACTGTGCAAAAGCAATGACTGAGTTTGAAGTTGGCTAGGGCAATTGAGACCATTTTTTAAAATGATCAGGATGGTCAGAAAATGATGTATAACTTCTTGTGTTATATGAGAATTGCTGGTGTGGTGAATATTAAAAATAGAAGCTTATCAATGGTGATACGGCTACAGATCAAAGGAAAAATTAAATCTTAAGTCAACAAGCTGAAGTCTCGGTGGTAGTATCTGTGGACTCATTCTTGTGCCTGTGAACTTTGATAGCTGAAGTAGCTTTGGAGTGAACAGGAAGACAGAAAGTGAAAGATAAAATTATTCAGATTCAAATTTCAAACTAATACTCCCAGAAAGTAAGCATAAGCTAAATTAAGGATTTGGGTATCTATACTCAAATAAAATGGATGTAGCTAATAGTAAAACATTATAAAATTGAGGATAAAGAGAAAAATATAATAACTTTGAGAGACAGCTTAGGTGAAAATAATCGATTTAAAAATTGCCTCATTAAGATGTTGCATATGTTATGGAAACTTTGGGTAAGGAGACAGGGTTATTAATCAATTTGAAATTAATTTTCTCCAAATGTTTGGAATCAAGAGAATGAACTGTATTTGAAAGATAAAGAAAACTGCAGAATATGTTGATTAACAGCTGGAATGGAAGAATGAAAGTTGGAGGTAGATATAGAGAAGAATACAATGTAATTTAAAGATAATAGGAAATGGAGAAATTCTAACAGTGGCAGGAGGACCTCCTGGCTGGAGATTTCTTAAAAACCAGGTAGTCTGTGGAGGTCTCTCCAGTGGGGGCTTCTGTATGATTTCTCTTCAAACAAGTTTCTGCCATGTGCACAGATGTCAAGTGGGGTTCCATCGGTATTCAACTCTGTGCCCTTGTTTCTCTTGCATATAAGGAAGTTCTGATTATATATTTACAACACAATTTTTAGAAAGCTGGTTTGCTAGAGTCACAGAAAGAATTCTGGATTGGTGGATTGGGCAATGAGAAAAAAATTATCCATTAATTAAATGGGAAGAAAATAATAAATTCTGTGTCTACTTATGTTTTCTTAAATTACTACTGCCTGCTCTTGAAATTAGAGGAAAAAAAAAAAAAAAAAGATGTGTGTGAAATGCTTTTTTTTCAGGAATTTGTTTCAGGAAGCAGAGCTACCTTCTCTTAAAGACAAGGGTATCTGTCCCTCTGGATCCCATTCCTTTTCTCCAGGTGGCCAACACGTTTAACTTTTAAGTCTAATCATTGGGGCAAAATGACTTCAAAGCATAGAGGTATTTTAGGTATTAGTTCTTATAAGAAAACTGATTTTAAAAAACGAACAAAAAAATCCACAGGAACTTCAGGTTTACAAGCTGTGAAAATAAATATTAATTCCTCCAACGTTTTTAGGTGTTTTAAATTAAGTATGAAATATGGAAAAAAATATCTGTGCTGTTATGTTCATCTATTTTTTGGATCTATCAAATAACTAACCATTTTGCTCTAGAACAATAAAAACCAACTAATGCAATAGAAAAAATGTGTTTATGTGTCCCATAAGAAATCCTCATGCTTAATTTTTTCCTTTTATTCCAATCAGATGTCTACTAATATCCTGCACAACTAAATTTGCTTATTATTTATCTACATACACATATCTGTTTCTGCAAAAATACCATATGCTGAAAGTAGTGACTAGGTAATGACACAAAGATACATTTAAGCTAAGTTGACATTAGTTCTGGCTAGCCACCGTTTGGGAAATAAAATTCAAAACAAAATCTACTCCCAGTCCAGAAAATCTCTCCACAAAAATAGAAGGAAAAAAAAAGATTTATTAATGAATAAGCATTAAACCAGAATGTAGTATATCAAAGGCAATCTACTAAAGGTTTGCAAAAGCAGAAATTTTACGCTTTATATAGCTGAATGGATACAATCCATTGCGTTCATGTTTTCAAGACAAATAGCTAATTTTCTGGTATCTTTATGGCCGGAGGCAGAATTGCAATTTGCTGTTAACCCAAAGGATGACTGGAACCCATACAGCGGCATCCGTGAAGAAAAGGCCTGGAGATTGGATTCTATAAAGATTACAGCCAAGGAAACTCAGTGAGCAGTTCTATTCCGTAACACATGGGGTCGCCATGAGTCTGGGGCCTGACTCCACCGCAGCTAACAACAACTGAGGGAAAGATTGCCTGAAGCTACACTTTATAGAGGTGGCTATCAGGTTTTTGAGGTAACACCTTACATTTATATACCTTTTAAAGAGACAGAAAAAGAATTTATCTAAAGTGAATTTTGAAAGAACAGGACGATGGGAATCTCTTCCCTTATTTTCAACAGGGAAAATGAAAACCTCTTATTTTCAATTTGTATTTCTCCTTGCAGCATCCTGAAGTTACATAATATTTTGATGAATAGAGGCCTTGCCTAAGAGATCTGTCATAAGCTGTATTAAACAAAGATATGTGAGAAAGCTAAATATCTGATTGTGCCTTACCTACTTTCCGATAAAAAGGAAAAAAAAAAAATCAAGAAGAGGTTTTGATTTATCTGGTAAAGGAAGATGACATAAAGGATATCTTTATTATCTGAGAGTAATTGTTACCAGGAATAGTCACCAAGAGAATCCATTCAACTGGGAATAAACATTTCACTGTGAATAATGAAACAATTTTAATTTGAATTATATGATTAAAAAAAGATATAGATTTATTTTGTGCATAGCAAAAACTATCCCCTCATTCTTATGATGGACTTTAACAAATGTGTAAGGTAACACACTACTACTAAGTCGTAGATTTTACTTTTGACTTTTGCCATATATGGGATCTTAGAGAGGTAAATTTTGCAAGGAAAAAAGAAGAAGGAAAGAGAAAGGGGAAGGAATGAAGAGAAAGAGAGAAAAGAAAGAAAGAAAAAAGACAGACAGAAAGAAAGAATTCAATAGTTTTATACATTTCCCTAAAGATTTCTTTTGATCCTTTGATATTCAAATAATGCCCTTTGGAAACATTTTCTTTTATCGTGCTTGCTGATTTCCTTTTTCAGTTGTTAACTGGTCTAACTTTGTTAAATCCTCATGCGTGAAGAGTTTTAATATGATTCAAGTCATTCCCCAACATTAATTTTATGCAATCTTTGATAAGATTTGCAAACTCCGCTTGGTATTACTTTAGATTTTATTTCAATTTTATTACTGATTTTTTGGATACTCAGGTATCAATGTGAGAATTCTTGACAAAAGACTTGAGATAAAAGGTATTCATTAGAGATAAACCACAGAAGGATATTTGAATGGACACTAAAAAGTTACAAACATTCAGTTCATTAGTGCATATTTTCATGACACACAACTCTAGAGACTTATGTAATGGAACACCCACGTAATGGCAACTTTGGAACTTTAAAAAACCCTCCAGAACCGCATTAAAACTCCTAAACACTTTCTGTAGTAATGATTACTAAACAAATGTAGCAAAATAGAAATTCTATCAGCAGCTGTTGAGCAAGATTTATTTGACCAGATTTCACTGCTTTACATTTGTAATTATGGTTTTAATTGGTTTATAAAGGACTGTAGCTCCTGCTACTACTATAAGTTCTTTCAACCTTTTTCTTTAATTTTAAGTTGTACTTATTTAGCAATCCAGAATGTTCATCAGCATGCAAAAGAGCTAGTGATGATCAATTATGTGAGAAGTAGAAAATATGTACAATGTGGACCATTTCCTTCAATTCACAAAATTATTATTAGTTTATGAGACAATATTTTATATTCTTGTATTAATTAGTTGACCATGACATAATGCTTTCAAAAATATAAACAGAGATGATCAACCTTAGAGAAACTAGCCAGCAACGAAGGGAAGTTATTTTACTTTAATGGAAAAAGAACAGTACTTGGAAGCAAATAATTTAAATGTTGTTGTTGTTGTTAGGTGCCAGTGAGTCAATTCCAGCTTGTTTAGCACCCTGTGTACAACAGAATGAAACACTGCCCAGTCCTGCGCCATTCTCATGATTAAGCTAAATATTAGCTATCTTTTAAAAGTCACTGATGTGAAATAAAGGTTTGAAAAATGATGGTCCTATTTGAAGTTCCTAAAATGCAAAACAACCTCCATACTAATATAATTTTTGAAAAATCAAGATCAAAATGAGTTCCTTCTTCCAAATGATTTCTTTTTTCCCCCTACTTAAGTGATAATCATTGTTATCAATTTGTTTTTTATTATATATCTACACATATGGATGAATGGATTTTTAAAATATCCATGGTATGCAACACGAAGTTTTTCAAGACTTGGTTCCTATCTCAACACAAAGATCTTCCTTCTGAATTGTGGAAAATATGTATGTAACAAAACATTTAATTTTTCTATATTCTTCACATGTACAATTTAGTAACATTAATTGTGCTCATCATGTTGTACTACTATTACGATTATCTATTTCCAAATTTTCCATCACCCTTAACAGAAGCTCAGTGTGCCCTAAACAAGGAGTCTGCCTTTCTTTCCTCCTCTCCTCCTGCCCACTGCACCAATAACCTTAGGTCTGTATGCACTTCCAAGTGATTTTTTAATACAAAACCCAAACCCATTGCCTAGGAGTCAATTCCAGCTCCTAGCAACACTACAGAACAGAATAGAACTGCCCCATAGGGTTTTCGAGGCTATAATCTTTATGGGAGCAGACTGCCACATCTTTCCTCTGCACAGTGGCTGGTGAGTTCAAACCACTGACCTTTTGGTTAGCAGCTGAGTGCTTAATCATGTACCACTAGGGCTCCTTTTAAAATACATTTTGCAAAAAAAAAAAATCAATAAAACTCATTTTAGTATATTCAGCTTAAAAATTATATTAAAAATGTAGAGAAATCAAAGCTCGTATGTAACTCATACCCAAAATAAAATGAAATTAAACATCATGAATCAATTATAAAGACGACTTAAGGGCCAGCACATGGAATGCATGCATATTGAGAGACTTCTTTCTCTGCCCTTGCCTCCTAAAATTCTCTACTCGTTTAGCGGGCAGGTAGGGATTAAAATCTATATATTTTTCTGCTTTGTTAAAAAAAATCTCTTATTCAGATCTGCCCTCCATCTGTAATAACAGCAATCAATAGAAGATACAATTAGATGTTGATTTTGATGATGTAGGCCCAGCCACCCAGTCAAAAATAATAGCCATTGGATTTTTTGTTACTTTTTTAAAAAATTTTTATTGTTCTTTAAGTGAAAGTTTACAAATCAAGTCAGTCTCTCATACAAAAATTTATATACACCTTGCTATATGGGTCGCTATGAGTCGGAACCGGCTCAATGGCACTGGGTTTGGTTTGGTTTTGGTTTTGGTTTATCCTAATTGCCCTCCCACTAATGAGACAGCCCGCTCCTTCCCTCTACTCTCTCTTTTCCTCTCTTTCCACCACCTTCTGACACCCTCTGCCATCTCATCTCCCCTCCAGATAGGAAATGCCAACATAGTCTCAAGTGTCTACTTGATCCAAGAAGCTCATTCTTCACCAGCATCTTTTTCTATCCCATTGTCTAGTCTAATCCCTGTCTGAAGAGTTGGCTTTGGGAATGGTTCCTGTCTCAGGCTAACAGAAGGTCTGGGGGCCATGACCACCAGGGTCCTTCTGTCTCAGTCAGATCCTTAAATCTGGTCTTTTTACGAGAATTTGGGGTCTGCATCCCACAGCTCTCCTGAGCCCTCAGGGGTTCTCTGTTTTGTTCCCTGTCAGGGCAGTCATTGGTTGTAGTTGCACACCATCTAGTTCTTCTGTCTCAGGCTGATGTAGTCTCTGGTTTATGTGGCCCTTTCTGTCTCTTGGGCTCATAATTACCTTGTGTCCTTGGTGTTCTTCATTCTCCTGTGCTCCAGAGGGGTTGAGGACAATTGATGCATCTTAGATGGCTGCTTGCTAGAATTGAAGACCCCAGACACCACTCTCCAAAGTGGGATGCAGAATGTTTTCTTAATAGATTTTATTACGCCAATTGACATAGATGTCCCCTGCAACCATAGTCCCCAGACCCCCACCCCAGCTACGCTGGCCTTCGAAGAGTTCAGTTTATTCGGTTAACACCATTGCTTTTGGTTTAGTCCAGTAGTGCTGACTTCTGTATTGTGTGTTGTCTTTCCCTTCACCTAAAGTAGTTCTTATCTATTATCTAGTGAATACCCCCTGCCTTGCTCCCTCCCTCCCCTCTCTAGTAATAATCAAAGAATATTCTCTTCTCTGTTTAAACTATTTCTCAAGTTTTTATAATAGTGGTCTTATACAATATTTGTCCTTTTCAAACTGACTAATTTCACTCAGCAAAATGCCATATAAACTCTTCCATATTATGAAATGTTTCACAGATTCATCACAGTTCTGTATCTATGCATAGTATTCCATTGTGTGAATATGCCATAATTTATTTATCCATTCATCCATTGATGGGCACCTTGGTTGCTTCCATCTTTTTGCTATTGTAAACAGTGCTGCAATGAACATGGATGTGCGTATATCTGTTCGTGTAAAGGCTCTTATCTCTCTAGGATATGTTCCAAGGAGTGGGATTGCTGGATCTTATGGTAGTTCTATTTCTAGCTTTTTAAGGAAGTGCAAAATCAATTTCCAAATCAGTTGTACCATTTTACATTCCCACCAGTAGTGTGTAAGTGTTCCAGTCTCTCCACAGTTTCTCCAACATTTATTATTTTGTGTTTTTTGGGTTAATGCCAGCCTCATTGGAATGAGATGGAATCTCATTGTAGTTTTGATTTGCATTTCTCTAACGGCTAATGATCGTGAGCATTTCCTTATGGATCTGTTAGATACCTGAAGGTCCTCTTTAGGGAAGTGTCTGTTCATATCTTTTGCCCATTTTTTAATTGAGTTATTTGTCTTTCGGTAGTGGGGTTTTTGCAGTATCATGTAAATTTTAGAGATATGGTGCTGATCAGAAATGTCATAGCTAAAAACCTTTTCCGAGTCTGTAGGTACTCTTTTTACTCCTTTGGAGAAGTCTTTGAATGAGTATAGATGTTTGATTTTTAGGAGCTCCTAATTATCTACTTTTTCTTCTGCATTATTAGTCATTTTTTGTATGCTGTTTATGCCATGTATTAGGGCTCCTAACATTGTCCCTATTTTTTCTTCCATGATCTTTATCATTTTAGATTTTATATTCAGGTCTTTGATCTATTTTGAGTTCATTTTTGTGCATGGTGTGAGGTATGGGTCCTGTTTCAATTTTTGCAAATGGATATCCAGTTATGCCAGCACCATTTGTTAAAAAGACTGTCTTTTCCCCATTTAACTGATTTGGGGCCTTTGTAAAATATCAGTTGCTTATATGTGGATGGATTTATGTCTGGATTCTCAGTTCTGTTCCGCTGGTCTACGTATCTGTTTTTGTACCAGTACAAGGCTGTTTTGACTACTGTGGCAGTATAATAGGTTCTAAAATCAGGTAGAGTGAGGCCTCCCACTTTGTTCTTCTTTTTCAGTAATGCTTTACTTATCCAGGGCCTCTTTCTCTTCCATATGAAGTTGATGATTTATTTCTCCATCTTATTAAAGAATGTCCTTGGAATTTCGATTGGAATTACATTAAATCTCTAGATCGCTTTTCGTAGAATAGACATTTTTACAATGTTAAGTCTTCCTATCCATGAGCAAGGCATGTTTTTCTATTTATGTAGGTCTCTTTTGATTTCTTGCAGAAGTGTTTTGTAGTTTTCTTTGTATAAGTCTTTTACATCTCTGGTAAGAGTTATTCCTAAGTATTTTATTTTCTGGGGGGCTACTGTAAACCATGTTGATTTGATGATTCCCTTTTTGATGTTCTTTTTTTTTGGTGTAGAGGAATCCATCTGATTTTTATGTGTTCATCTTGTATCCTGATACTCTGCTGAACTCTTCTATTAGCTTCAGTAGCTTTCTTGAGGATTCCTTAGGGTTTTCTGTGTATAAGATCACGTCATCTGCAAATAGAGACACTTTTACTTCTTCCTTGCCAGTCTGGATGCCCTTTATTTCTTTATCTAGACTAATTGCTCTGGCTAGGACCTCCAGCACAGTGTTGAATAAGAGTAGTGGAAAAGGGCATCCTTGCCTGGTTCCCAAACTCAATGAGAATGCTTTCAGGCTCTCTCCATTTTGGATGATGTTGGCTGTTGGCTTTGTATAAATGCCCTTTATTATGTTGAGGAATTTTCCTTCTACTCCTATTGTGCTGAGCATTTTTATCAGAATGAGTGTTGAACTTTGTCAAATGCCTTTTCTGCATCAATTGATAAAATCACCTGGTTCTTGTTTTAGATTTGATTTATATGGTGGAATACATTAATTGTTTTGCTAATGTTGAATCCTTGTATACCTTGTATGAATCCCACTTGGTCATGGTGAATTATTATTTTTTTAATATGTTGTTGAATTCTATTGGCTAGAATTTTGTTGAAGATTTTTACATCTAAGTTCATGAAGGATATAGGACTGTAATTTTCTTTTTTCGGTGTCTTTACCTGGTTTTCGTATCAGGTATATGCTGGCTTCAGAGAATGAGTTTTGGAGTTTTCTGTCCTTTTCTATGCTCTGAAATACCTTTAGTAGCAGTGGTGTTAAGTCTTCTCTGAAAGTTTGGTAGAACTCTACAGTGAAGCCATCCGGGCCAGGGCTTTTTTTTGTTGTTGTTGGGAGCTTTTTGATTACCTTTTCAATCTCTTCTTTTGTTATGGGTCTATTTAGTTGTTCTACCTCTGTTTGTGTTAGTTTAGGTAGGTAATGTGTTTCTAGGAATTCATCCATTTCTTCTAGGTTTTCAAATTTGTTAAGAGTACAATTTTTTATAGTAATCTGATATGATTCTTTTAATTTCAGTTGGGTCTCTTCTGATATCGCCCATCTCATTTCTTATTCAGGTTATTTGCTTCCTCTCCTGTTTTTCTTTTGTCAGTTTGGCCAATAGTTTCTCAACTTTGTTAATTTTTTCAAAGAACCAGCTTTTGGTCTTGTTAATTCTTTCAATCATTTTTCTGTTTTCTATTTCATTTAATTCGGCTCTAATTTTTATTTGTTTTCTTGTGGTGCCTGAGGGTTTCTTTTGTTGCTCTCTTTCTATTTGTTCAAGTTGTAGGTTTAATTCTTTGATTTGGGCCCTTTCTTCTTTTTGGATGTGTGCATTTATTGATACAAATTGACCTCTGCACACTGCTTTTGCTGTGTCCCAAAAGTTCTGATAGGAAATGTTTCCATTCTCATTGGTTTCTATGAATTTCTTTATTCCATCCTTAATGTCTTCTATAATCCAGTCTTTTTTGAGCAGGGTATTGTTCAGTTTCCAAGTGTTTGATTTCTTTTGCCTGCTTTTTCTGTTATTGATTTCTACTTTTATGGCCTTATGGTCAGGGAAGATGCCTTGTAATATTTCAAAGTTTTGGATTCTGCTAAGGCTTGTTTTATGACCTAATATGTGGTCTGTTCTAGAGAATGTTCCACATGCACTAGATAAGAACGACGCATACTTGGCTGCTGTTGGGTGGAGAGGTCTGTTTATGTCTATGAGGTCAAGTTGGTTGTTTGTTGCATTTAGATCTCCCATGTCTTTATTGAGCTTTTTCTGAATGTCCTGTCCTTCACCAAAAGTCATGTGTTGAAGTCTCCTACTATTATTGCGGAGCTGTCTATCTCACTTTTCAATGCCAATAGAGTTTATTTTATGTATCTTGCAGCCCTGTCACTGGGTGCATAAACCTTTAATATGGTTATATCCTCCTGGTATATAGCCCCTTTAATCATTATATAATGTCCTTCCTTATCCTTTATAATGGATTTACTTTAAAGTCTATTTTGTCAGAAATTAATATTGCCACTGCTGCTGTTTTTTTGGTTGTTGTTTGCTTGATATATTTTTTCCATCCTTTGAGTTTCAGTTTGTTTGTGTCTCTAAGTCTAAGGTGTGTCTCCTGTAGGCAGCATAGAGACAGATCATGTTTTTTAATCCATTCTGCCACTCTCTGTCTCTTTGTTGGTGCATTTAGTCCATTTACATTTAGCATAATTATGGATAGGTATGAATTTAGTGCTATCATTCTGATATCTTTTTTTTGTGTGTTGTTGGCAGTTTCTTTTTCCCACTTAATTTTTTGTGCTGAGTAGTTTATCTTTATATATTGTCCTTTCCTCATATTTGTTGTTGTTGATTTTATTTCTGCTGAGTCTTTTTTTTCTTATGTTTTATTTTGATGTGTAGGATAGTTTATCTCCTTTGAGGTTACCTTTTTATTTACCCCTATTTTTCTAAATTTAAACCTAATTTTTATTTCTTTGTATCACCTTGTCTTCCTCTCCATATGAAAGTTCTATGACTACATTTCTTAGTCCCTCTTTATCATTTTATTGTTGCCTTCTTATACATAATAACATCACTGTTTCCCTGTTTTGAATGATTTTTTTTTTTTATCTTGATTTATTTTTGTGATTTCCCTGTCTGGGTTGACATCTGATTGCTCTGTCCAGTGTCTAGTCTTGGGTTGATACCTGATATTAATGATTTTCTAACCAAAGAACTCCCTTAGGTATTTCTTGTAGTTTTGGTTTGGTTTTTATGAATTCCCTAAACTTCTGTTTACCTGGAAATATCCTAATTTCACCATCATATTTGAGGGACGGTTTTTCTGCATATCTGATTCTTGGCTGGCAGTTTTTTCCTTCAATGCTTTGTATAAGTCATCCCACTGCCTTCTTGCCTACCTGGTTTCTGCCGGGTCGTCTGAGCTTATTCTTATTTATGCTCCTTTGTAGGTGACTTTTCGTTTATCCCCTAGCCACTCCAAAAATTCTCTCTTTATCTTTGGTTTTGGTAAGCTTGATTATAATATGTCTTGGTGACTTTCTTTTAAAAGTCTATCTTATGTGGAGTTTGATGAACACCTTGAATAGATATCTTCTCAGCTTTCACGATAGCAGGGAAGTGTTCTGGCAACAAATCTTCAGCAATTCTCTCTGTATTTTCTGTTATCCCTCCCTCCTCTGGTATTCCAATCACTCTTAGATTCTTTCTCTTATTAGAGTCCAACATGATTCTTAAGGTTTCTTCATTTTTTAAAATTCTTTTATATGATTTTTCTTCAAATATATTGGTGCCAAGTGGTTTATCTTCAAGTTCAGAAATTCTTCCATCCACTTGCTTAATTCTGTTCCTCTGACTTTGTACTGGGTTGTGTTACTCTGTAATTTTATTGTTAATCTTCTGAATTTCTGATTGCTGCCTGTCTACAGATTTTTCCAGCTTTTTAAATTCTTCACTATATTCCTGAATAACCTTTTTAATTTCTTCAACTGCTTTCTCTGTGTGTTCCTTGACTCGTTCTGCAGATTGCCTGATTTCTTTCCTGATGTCTTGAAGGGTTCTGTATATAAATCTTTCATATTCTGCATTTGGTAATTCCAGGAAGGCACTTTCATCTAGAAGATGTCCTGATTCTTTGTTTTGAAAGCTTGTTGAGGTGATCATGGTCTGTTCCTTTATGTGATTTGTTATTGACTGTTGTCTCTGAGCCATCTATAAGTTATTGTATTGTTTATTTTATGTTTGCTTACTGTATCCTAGCTTCTTGCTTTGTTTTATTTTGATATGCCCAAATGGGTTGTAGGAGTCCATTCACTTTTCTTGTATGAATTCAGGTCAGGTATCCAGATAGCTGATCATCAAGTGTGTGGTGCAGACTCTGTCCTACAGTCTTAGAGGGGCAGGGGTGATTAGTGTAGGTAGCAGTATCTGGTTACAGCAGGGAGTCATCCTCTGAACAAGGCAGGGGCAGAGAATCATCCACCAAGTGTCTCTGAGGGAACCATGTCCCTGTTCCCCAGAGCGAACAGGTGGATGTGTTCTGCAGACAGACCATGGGCAACCAATGTTTTGGGCTGTAAGGACTGGGAGGTACTAGATATCCTTGGACCCCTGTTGTAGGTGGCTAGGTGACCTGGGTGGAGCCACCAGACCTTAGGCCTCTCTTGCAGGTAGGTAAAGATCCTGTTTAACAGGCAAAGTGGTGAAAAACATCAAACACCCACCTTTCCACCACACAGCTGGAACTGTTGTAATCTGCCAGCCAGGGCCTATTCTCCTGAAATAGGCACATACAGGTCCATGCAGGGGGGAAAAGTACTCAAAGTCCACCGACCATTTATGCCTGGAGAGGAGCTGCTTCTGTCCTGAGTTCCCCCAGTTAGTGGAGCTGGTAAATTATCTTTTCCCCCAATTGCAAATTTATTCCTTCTCCAAGGCCTAGAGGATGGCTCTGGACACTCAATGGGACGTATCTCAAGCCCAGGGAAATCAACAGCTGCTGAAGTTGACTTGGGGTTGTGGGACGCAATAAAATATACAGAAGTACTTAGCTTTTGCTGAGAGCACCGTTCTTCTCTGCTTCTGGAGGTGTGAGTAGGCTGTGTGGCTGGCTGCTTCTCCCTAAGGAAACTGCAGCTGAACGCTAGCATCAGCTTGCAGTGGCCGCTCTCAGTAATGGTGCCTGAGGGCTCCCGGTGATCCAGGTGCAGTAACTCCCCTCTGCTTCTGAGTTGTCTCTTCCTCCTCCTGCTGCTCAGTTCGTTTTCTAACTTTGCCTTTGATATTCAGAGCTTCTAGCTTGTCATAAATATACTTATTTCACTTGTTTTTTCAGGTCTTTGTTGTAAGAGGGTTCGCCAGAATCATCTGTCTATTCTGTCATCTTGGCCCTGCCTTCTGTAACTTATTTTTTTAATAAAAGTGATACCTCTAGTGAATTGTCTCAAATTTAGTTTCTCCTTTTAACTAGCCAGCCCTATTTAAAATACTATACTCTAGAAAAAAGATTTCTTATGAAAAACAAAACTAAAACTTGGCACAGTGGTTAAAGTGATTAACTGCTAACCAAAATGTTGGTGGTTTGAAACCACTAGTGTCTCCATGGGGGAAAGAATTGACAGTCTGCTTCCGCTGATATTTGCAGCCTTGGAAACTCTACGGGGCTGCTATGAGTTGGAATCAGCTCAAGGACATTGCATTTGGTTTGGTTTTTTATGTCATCTTCAGACATGGCAACAATGGAATTATGCTACTGAGGCTATACTCAAGACACGTTAGGTCCTTCTAGATAATATTACCCCCAACATATTGACTTGAAAAATTTCTGCACTGACTTGGGAAGTAGTAGGTTACTACTTCCTTTCTTTCTCTTTTAGTTTCCTTAGTGAGGCCTTGGGGCCTATTCTCTTCATTTACTTGTCATCAGCAAGTATGAGGTATACAGAAGATGGCTACTGGGGACAATTCTCTCCATTTCTCACCAATTTCACCTGTAAGCTACTTCTTTATATACCTTCCCCTCCCCCCTTTTTAAAAATAACATTTCTTTTTTTTTTGGTGAAAGTTTACACAGCAAATTAGATTCTTATTTAACAATTACTACACAAATTGTTCAGTGACATTGGTTACACATCTCACAATGTGTCAACATTCTTATTAATTCCATTCTGGAGTTTTCATTTTCAGTAATCTTGTTTCCCTGTCCCCTTTCCCTTTCATTTTTGCTTTAGTGTAATTGTTGACCATCTGGTCTTATACATATGATTTTTAAAGGTGTACAGTATTTACTGGTAATATTCATTATTTTATGAACCAATTCTGTTATTTAGCTAAAAGGTGACCTCAGGGGGTAGTTTCAGTTCAAGCTTTATGGAGTATCTCAAGGTGATAGCCTCAGGGAGCTCCTTAGTCTCAACCAGTCCACTAAGTCTGACTTTTTAAGAATTTGAGGTCTGTTCCAGATTTTCTCCCCTTCTATAAGGATCCATTAATTGTGGCCCTGATCAAAATGGTTGTTTGTTGTAGTTGGATCCATCTAGTTCTGGTCTCAGGGTAAATGAGGCCGTGGTTCATGTAGACGGTTAGTCTGTAGAATACTTTCTTCTCTGAGTCTTTGGTTTCCTTCTTTCTCTTTTGCTCTAGACAAGAAAAGATCAGTATTTGTATCTTAGATGGTTTCTCACAAGCCTTTAAGACCCCACACACTACCCAACAAATTAAACTTTATAAACTATATTATGCCAATTGGCCAGGTTGTCCCACAATGCTTTGGTTGTAAGGCTTCAAACCCAGAAAAACAATCCAACAAGATGGTGGGTTATGTTTAAGAAGTATCCATACTATGTTCCCTATGTCTTTATTATACATATGAATATATATGCATGAACATACATATATATACATATAAATCTAGATACATGTATATATGCATACACCTGTACCCACATATACATACCTATACACATACATACATACATTCATACATACGTAACCTCACATATATATTTTGGTTGTTTTTGAGAAATTATATACATCCTAGCATTTACCAGAAACATCCTTTTTTGTGTGAGTGTAGTTCTTAGTGTCATCATTTGCCTTGGTCAAGCTGTGTGCACTTCACCCAACTCAGTGTTACACTTCCCATCATCACAGAGAACAAATATTTACTATCTAAAGAGTGATTCAGTTTCTATCCACCACCCCCAGGTCCATCCCTGGTAACCACCAATGAATCCTGGTTTCTGTATGTGTATATATTATTGTATTTTTATAAAAGTGGGATAATGTGGTATTTGTTCTTTTGTGATTGACTTTTTTCACTCAGTATGATGTACTCCAGATTCATCCACATTATGTTTCAAGGACTCATAAGTATTCTTTGTAGTTGCATATAATCCCATTATATGTATGTACGACATTTTGTTTATCCATTCCTCTGTTGATAGGCACTTAGGGTGGTTCCCTTTTTTGCTATTGTGAATAGTGTAGCAATGAACATAAACCAAAAAATACCAAACCCAGTATTGTCGAGTCGATTCCGACTCATAAGAATCCTATAGGACAGAGCAGAACTGCCCCATAGAGTTTCCAAGGAGCACCTGGTGGATTTGAACTGCTGACCCTTTGGTTAGCAGCCATAGCACTTAACCATTGCTCCACCAGTGTTTCTGTGCAATGAAAATAGGTGTGTGTAATGGTTAAGGTTATGTGTCAACTTGGCTGGGCCATGATCCTAGGTGATTTGATAGTCGTATGATGGTGTAATTAATTCCATGATGAAATTTGATATTATGTGATCATTTCCATGATGGAATCTGCTCTGAGTAGCTAGTTAGTGGAAAGAGAGTTTCCTTGGGCATTTGGCCTGCATTGAATATAAGTGAATATTCTGGCAAGCCTTGGGGAATTTGCTCATTCTGGATCCTGCAGCTGGCTCCTGTTCATCTGATCTCCAGTTCTTGGGACTTGAGCTAGCAGCTTACCTGCAGTCTTGCCTGCCGATCTTTGGAACTCGACAATCTTCACTGCCTGTGAACAACAGCCTCACTCTCTGAACTGCTGATCTTGGTTTTGCCAGTTCCTGTGGCTACGTGCATCAGGAGAAGCCTGACCCACATACTTGGGACATTCCAACCTACACAATCTCATGAGCCATTTCCTTGATGTAAATCTCTCTCTATAAATATATTTATATGCTTTACTGGTTTTGCTTTTCTAGAGAACCCAGCCTAAAACATTTGGTACTGAGAGTGGTTCTAGGGAAACAAAATTGTAAGGTTGAGTTTTCTAGATTGGTTCTCAAGTCTAGTTACTCTTAAAGGTGTTGATGACTCTGCATTCAGTAGTAAAGAGGGCACTGCTAATCCATGGTATGAGGTGACAATTCAAATACGCAAAATATCACTGCCAATAGATCAGGTATTGATGAAAGGTGAGGTCTTGGGTGATTGGATGTGTGATACCTTTCTACAATTTTGTCAGAATAAGAAGTATAAGGAAGCTGGTTGGTAGGTCCTACTTTCGCTAGACAAACTGGTGGAAGAAAGAGATACACTCAGGGCTTCAGAATCAAAGCTCAAGTGCTGCATAAATGACCTCAAAGTTTTCACTTGTGCCTTGAAAGAAAGCCTCATTTCTTGTAGTGACAGAGCTGATATTGCCAAAAACCAAACCCAGACTCTTATTGCAAGAGTGGCTGTATTAAAACATCAGCTCAACTGCCAAACTGAAGAGGTGTCTGAAGTTAAAGTGAGGGCATTGATTGGGAAGAAATGAGAACCTGAAACTTGGGATGAGAACATATGGGTAGATAATCAGGAAGCTGGAGATATTGAGCCCCTAAATTCTGTTGAATCAGTCCCACCAACAGAACCAGCTCTGTCACTACCATCTGAAGAGATTACTCCATGTTTGTCTGCTAAACCACCCTGCCCAGTGAAACCATTAGTCCCTTCACTCCCATCTAATGAGATTAACACAGCTGCCTTTAAAAAACCCTTGTCTGAGTCATTGCCTGGGCCACCACCTGATTGCCTAGCTTTACAAGACAATGCTGAGTGTTCTGAAAACTCTTCTCCACTACCAATATTGCATTCTAGACCTATAACTGACTTAAGTCCCAGCGAACCCCAAAAGGTGAAGTATAAAGTGTGACCCAGGAGGAGGTATGCTAAACTCCAAAAGAACTGCTTGACTTTCCTAATATGTTCAAACAGAAACCTGGGGAATATGAGTGGGAATGGTTATTAAGGATGTGGGACAATGGTGCAAGGAACATAAAGATGGATAAGTCTGAGTTTATTGATATGGGTCCACTAAACACAGATTCTTCATTCAGTGTTTCAGCTTGAGAAGTTAGGAAAGGATCTAATAGTTTATTTGGTTGGATTGCTGAAGCACAGAATACATGGTGGCCTATATTAAATCAAATTGAAGTACCAGACCTGCCTTGGTATCCTATAGAAGAAGGTATCCAAAGGCTTAGGGAAATTGGCATGCTAGAGTAAATTTATCAGATTAAACCCACAAACCCACACATGGAATGCACAGAGGACACATCTTTTACCACAATGGTGAGGAGCAAGTTTGTGAAGGGAGTCCCAACATCCATGAAGACTGCTATGATTGCTATTTTATGTAAATCAGATTTGACAGTGGGAACTGCCCTAATTGAATTAAGACACCTAATTACAATGGGGCTGATTGGACCCTGTGGTAGTAGGGGCCAAGTAGCTACACTCAATCAACAAAGATAAGGTGGGCAAGGTTACAGTTATGGATAGCAGAGTCAAAGCTGTGATCAGAATAGTCTGACTCATGGACTAATGATGTTGACTACTTAGTCATGGTGTACCTAGGAGTGAAGCAGATAAGAAATCTGGTAAATATTTACTTGATGTGTACAAACAGATGAATTCTAGGCTAGGTGAACAGCAGAGTAACTTGAATTGCCAGAATAGAGATTCACAGTCCCTCAATCAATTCCCAGACTTGAGTGAGTTTAAAGACCCACAACCCCATGAATGAAGGGGAGGCCAGGTCCCCATGAGGAAGGACTCCAATACACTGACAAAAACTTATACTGTTAATCTTTCTCCCAGCCTTCCCCAAAGGGATCTCAGGCCTTTTACAAGTGACTGTTTATTGGGGAAAAGGGAATAATAAGACTTTTTGGGGATTACTGGAAACTGGATCTGAACCGACACTAATTCCAGGAGACCCAAAACATCACGAGGCCCATCAGTCACAGTGGGGACATATGAAAGTAAGGTTATTAATGAGTCAGCTCATGTCCATCTCACAACAGGTCCAGTGGTCCCTGAACCCATCCTGTAGTGATTTTATGAGTTCCGGAATGTACAATTGGAATAGATATCCTCAGCAATTGGCAGGACCCCCACATTGGATCTCTCACAAATGGAGTAAGGGCTATTATGGTAGGAAAAGCCAAGTGGAAGCCATTAGAACTGCCCCTACCTAAGAAAATATTAAACCAAAAGCAATACTGCATTCCTGGAGGGATTACAGAGATTACTGCCACCATCAACGACTTGAAGGATGCAGGGGTGGTGAATCCCACCACATCTCCATTCCACTCGGCTATTTGGCCTGTGCAAAAAACAGATGGATCTTGGAGAATGACAGTAGGTTATTGAAAACTTAACCAGGTGGTGACTACAATTGCAGCTGCTGTTCCAGATTTAGTTTCATTGCTAGGGCAAATTAATATATCTCCTCGTACCTGGTATGGAGCTATGGATCTGGCTAATGCCTTTTTCTCCATACCTGTTTTGAAGGACCGTCAGAAGCAGTTTTCCTTTAACTGGCAAGGCCAGCTATACTCCTTGGTTGCCTACCTCAGGGCTACATCAGCTCTCCATTCCTATGTCATAATTTAGTTTACAGGGATCTTGATTGCCTTTCCTTTCCACCAGACATCACACTGGTCCATTACATTGATGATATTATGCTGATTGGAAGTAAGGAAGAAGTGTCAAGGACTCTGGACTTATTGGTAAAACATTTGTGTGCTAGAGTGTGGGAAATTAATCCCACAAAAATTCAGGCACCCTCCCCCTCAGTGAAATTTCTAGGGGTCCAATGGTGTGGGGCATGTCAAGATATGCCTTCTAAAGTGAAGGATAAGTTATTGGATCTGGCTGCTTCCACAACTAAAAAGGAGACTCAATGACTAGTAGGCCTCTTTGGATTTTGGAGGCAACATATTCCTCGTTTGGGTGTGCTACTCTGGCCTTCTTATCAAGTGACTCAAAAAGCTTTAGTTTTGAATGATGCCCAGAACAAAAGAAGGCTCTGCAACAGGTTCAGGCTGCTGTGTAAACCACTCTGCCACTTGGGCCATATGATTTGACTGATCCAATGGTGCTTGAAGTGTCTGTGGCAGACAGAGATGCTGTTTGGAATCTTTGGCAGGTCCCTATTGCTGAATCACAGTACAGACCCTTATGATTTTGGAGCAAAGCCCTGCCATCCTCTGCAGATAACTACTCGCCTTTTAAGAAACAGCTTTTGGCTTGTTGTTGGGTCTTGGTAGAGACTGAATGCTTACCCATGGGACACCAAGTCACCATGCAGTCTGAGCTGCCCATCATGAACTGGGTGTTGTCTGACCCACAGAGTCACAAAGTTGAACGTGCACAGCAGTGCTCCATCATTAAATGGAAGTTGTATATACAAGATCGGGCCTGAGCAAGACTTGAAATCACAAGTAAGTTGCATGAGGAAGTGGCCCAAATGCCCATAGTCTCCAATCCTGTCACATTACCTTCTGTCTCCCAGTCTATACCTATGGCCACATGGGGAGTTCCTTATGATCCGTTGAAGAGAAAACTCGTACCTGGTTTACGGATGGTTCTACTCAGTATGTAGGCACCCCTCTAAAGTGGATAGCCCCCTTCTGGGGCCTCCCTGAAGGACAGTGGTGAAGGAAAATACTCTCAATTGGCAGAACTTCAAACAGTGCATCTGGTTGTTCACTTTAATAGGAAGGAGAAATGGCCAGGTGTGCAGTTGTATATTGATTCATGGGTTGTGGCCAATGGTTTGGCTGGATGGTCAGGGACTTGGAAGGAACATGATTGAGAAATTGGAGACAAAGATTTGTGGGAAAGGGGTATATGAGTAGACCTCTCAGAATGGGCCAAAAAAGTAGAGATATTTTTATCTCATGTGAATGCTCACCAAGGGTGACCTCAGCAGAGGATGAATTTAACACTCAAGTGGATAGGATGATGAGTTCTGTGGAAACCACTCATCCTCTTTCCACATCATTGCTCAATGGGCTCATGAACAAAGTGGTCATGGTGGCAGGGATGGAAGTTATGCATGGGCCCAGCAACATGGACTTCCATTTACCAAGGCTGACTTGGCTACAGCTACTGCTAAGTGCCCAATCTGCCAGCAGCAGAGACCAACACAAAGTCCCCGATATGGCACCATCCATAATGGTGATCAGCCAGTAACCTGGTGGTAAGTTGATTACATTGGACCACTTCCATCATGGAAAGGGGAGTGTTTTGTGCTTACTGGAATAGACACTTACTCTGGGTATGGATTTGTCTTCCTTGCATGCAATGTTTCTTCCAAAACTACCATCTGCGCACTTACAGAATGCCTTAACCACTGTCATGGTATCCCACACAGCATTACCTCTGATCAAAGGGCTCACTTCACAGCAAATGAAGTGTGGCAATGGGCCCATGCTCATGGACTTCACTGGTCTTACCATACTCCCCACCATTCTGAAGCAGCTGGCTTGATAGAATGATAAAATGGCCTTCCTAAGACACAATTACTGTGTCAGCTTGTTGGCAATACCTTGCAGGGTTGGGGCAATGTTGTTCTCCAGGAGGCTGTATGTGCTCTAAAGCAGCGTCCAATATATGGTGCTGTTTCACCCACAGCCAGGATTAATCATCCAGGAATCCAGATGTGGAAATGGGAGTGGCACTACTCACTATTGCCCCTCATGACTCACATGCAAAATTTTTGCTTCCTGTTCCCATGACCTTATGCTCTGCAGGTCTAGAGGAGGAATACTCCCACCTGGAGACACATCACTGATTCCATTGAACTGAAAGCTAAGAATGCCACCTGGCCACTTTGGGCTCCTTATGTCTTTGGATCAACAGGCAAAGAAGGGAGTTACCATACTGGATAGTGTGATTGATACTGATTACCAAGCGGAAATTGGATTGATATTACATAATGGAGATAAAGAAGAGTATGTCTGGAATGCAGGAGATCCCTTAGGGTGTCTCTTAGTACTATCATGCCCTGTGATTAAAGTCAATGGAAAACTACAGCAACCCAATTCTGACATGACTACTAATGGCCCAGACTCTTCAGGAATGAAGGTTTTTATCACCCCACCAGGCAAAGAACCACGATCAGCTAAGGTGCCTGCTGAGGACAAAGGAAATATGGAATGGATGGTGGAAGTAGATAGGCCTAAATACCAGTTACCACTATGTCACCAGTTGCAGAAATGAGGACTGTAATTGTTATGAGTATTTCTGATTTGTATGTGTGTTCATTGTATCATGTTAGGGCAAGTATCACTTTATATTTGCCTTTATTCAGGGATTATGTATGGTTTGAGGAGATGTGTATAGATTCCAAGTTGACAAGGGGTGGACTGTAATGGTTAAGATTTTGTGTCAACTTGGCTGGGCCATGAACCTCAGTGACTTGATAGTCATATGATGGTGTAATCACTTCCATGATGAAATTTGATATTATGTGATCATCTCCGTGATGGAATCTGCTCTGAGTAGCCAATCAGTTGAAAGGAAGTTTCCTTGGGCGTGTGGTCTGTATTGAATACAAGGGGATATTCTGGCAAGGCTTGGGGCATTTGCTCATTCTGGATTCTGCAGCTGGCTCCTGTTCGTCTGATCTCCAGTTCTTGGGACTTCGGCTAGCAGCTTACCTGAAGTCTTGCCTGCTGATCTTTGGGATTCATTGACTTTCACAGCCTGTAAACAAGAGCTCTGTTCTCTGACCTACTGATCTTGGGTTCTCCAGTCCCTGTGACTATGTGCATCAGGAGAAGCCTGACCCATGAAGTTGGGACATTCCAGCCTCCACAACTGCATGAGCCATTTCCTTGATTTAAATCTTTCTCTCTATATATTTATACACTTTATTGGTTTTGCTTCTCTAGAGAACCCAGCCTAACATAGTGTGCATATGTTTGCTCATGTCACTTCTATTAGGTCTCCAGTGTATATACTTAGGAATGGTATTGCTGGAACATAAGGTAGTTCTATTCCTAGGTTTTTTTTTTTTTTTTAATGTCCTTTTTTTTTTTCAATTGAGCTTTAGATGAAGATTTACAGAACAAATTAGTTTCTCATCAAACAGTACACATATTGTTGCATGACATTGGTTAACAATCTCATGACATGTCAACACTCTCCCTTCACAAACTTGTGTTCCCTATTACCAGCTGTCCTGTTCCTTCCTACCTTCTAGTCCCTGCCCCAGGGCTGGCGCACCCCTTTAGTCTTGTTTTAGTCCATGGGATTGTTCAATCTTTGGCTGAACGGTAAACCTCAGGAGTGGCCTTGTTACTGAGCTGAAAGGGTGTCTGGGGTCCATAATCTCGGGATTTCTCCAGTCTCTTTTAGGCCAGTGAGTCTGGTCTTTCTTTTTGAGCTGGAATTTTGTTCTACTTTTTTCTCCAGCTCTGTCTAGGACCCTCTATTGTGACCACTGTCAGAGAAGTCAGTGGCGGTAGCTGGGCACCATCTAGTTGTACTGGACTTAGTCTGGTGGAGGCTGTGGTAGATGTGGTCCATTAGTCCTTTGGACTAACCTTTCCCTTACGTCTTTAGTTTTCTTCATCCTTCCTTGCTCTGGAAGGGGTGAGACCAGTGGAGTATCCTAGATGGCCACTCACAGGCTCTTAAGACCCCAGACACTACTTACCAAAGTAGAATGTAGAACATATTCTTTATAAGATCTGTTATGCCAGTTGAGCTAGATGTTCCCTGAGACCATGGTCCCCACACTCTCAGCCCAGCATTTCAGTCCTTCAGGGAGTTTCAATATGTCTATGAGCTACCAAGATCTTGTCTTGTACAGGTTGTGCTGGCTTCCCCAGTATTGAGTACTGTCTTGCCCTTCACCAAAGTTACCACGTGTCTATTGTCTATTAAGTGTTTTTCCATCCTCACCCCTCCGCTCCCTCTTAACCATCAAAGATTTTTTCTTTTTGTGTGTAAACCTTTTTATGAGTTTTTACAGTAGTGGTCTCATATAATGTTTGTCCTTTTGTGACTGACTTATTTCACTCAGCATAATGTCTTCCGGATGCATCCATGTTACCAGATGCTTCACAGATTCATTGTGGTTCTTTATCATTGGATAATACTCCATTGTGTGTGTGTACCACAGTTTGTTTATCCATTCATCTGTTGATGGGCATCTAGGCTGTTTCCATCTTTTTGCTATTGTGAACAATGCTATAATGAACATGGGTGTACAAATATCTATTCATGTGACGACTCTTATTTCTCTAGGATATATTCCTTGGAATGGGATTGCTGGATCAAATGGTATTTCTATTTCTAGCTTTCTAAGGAAGCACAATATTATTTTCCAAAAAGGTTGTATCATTTTGCATTCCCACCAGCACTGCATAAGAATCCTGATTTCCCTGCATCCTCTCCAACAATTGTTATTTTCTGTTTTATTGATTGGTACCAGTAATGCCAGGGTGAGATGGTACCTCATTGTGGTTTTGATTTGCATTTCTCTGATGGCTAGAGATTGTGAGCATTTTCTCATGTGTCTGTTGGCCACTTGAATGTCTTCTTTGGTGATGTGTTTGTTCATTTCCTTTGCCCGTAATTTAATTGGATTATTTGTCTTTTTGTTGTAGAGGTGTTGGATTTTCTTGTAGATTTTAGAGATTAGGCCTTTGTCTGATTTGTAATAGCCATCATTTTTTTTCCGCAGTCTGTAAGTTCTCTTTTTACTCTTTTTGCGAAGTGTTTTCATGAGCTTAAGTGTTTAGTTTTTAGAAGATCCAGGTTATCTAGCTTATCCTCTGGAGTCTGTGTGTTCTTGGTTGTGATTTGTACCCTGTTAATGCCTTGTAATAGGTCCAGTAGTGTTGATCCTATTTTTTCTTCTATGAGCTTCATGGTTTTTGGCTTTATATTTAGGTCTTTGATCCACTTTAAGTTAGTTTTTGTATATGGTGTGAGGTATGGGTCTTGTTTCATTTTCTGGCAGGTGGACATCCAGTTTTGCCAGCACCATTTGTTAAAAAGACTGTCTTTTCCCCATTTGATGGACTTTGGGCCGTTTTCAAAGTTCAGGTGACCATAGGTGGATGGGTTTACATCTGGGTTCTCAATTCTGTTCCATTGGTCAATGTATCTGTCATTGTATCAGTACCAGGCTGTTTTGACTACCGTAGCTGTATAGTAGATTCTGAGATCAGGTAGTGCAAGTCCTCTTACTTTATTCTTCTTCTTGCTACTCAGGATTTTTCCTTTGTCTTTTGTTTTAGCGAGTGTGATTATGATATGCCTTGGTGTTTTTCTTTTCAGGTTTATTCTATGTGGAGTTCTTTGAGCTTCTTGGATGGTCAGGTTTTAATCATTCGTGATATTAGGGAAGTTTTCTGTCAGCAATTCTTCAGTGATCCTCTCTGTGTTTTCTGTTTTCTCTTTGTTCGGAAATCCCATCACTCATGAGTTTTTGCTTTTGATTGTATCCTATATAATTCTCAGGATTTCTTCATTTTTCTTTGTTCTTTTTCCTGATTTTTCCTCAAACAGAGTTGTATCCAAGTGTTTGTCTTTAATTTTTTAATTCTGTCTTCCATCATTTCATACATGCTCCTCAGGCCTTCTATGACACTGTCCATTTCTGAAATCTTTTGCATTTCTAATTGTTGTTTTTCAGTTATGGTTTTGAATTTATTTTGGTATTTTGTTCCTGTATTATTTTCCTAAATTGTTCCTTTTTTGTCTGTATTTTCCATGAACTTGTCTGCCTTTTCTGTGAATTTGTCTATTTTTTCCTAATTTTTGTCTGCTTTTTGATCAACTCTTGGGTTTCTCTGAATGTTAGAGATTTGAATTCCCTATCAGTAGTTCTAGTGCCTTTTCTTCTACTGGAAAGTCATCTGGTGTTTTATTTTGGATGCCTACTGGAACGGTCCAGTCCTGTTTTTTTTATATGTTTTGATATATAATCTGCTGTCTTTGGGACATTCGGTAGTTACTTTCTTCATTTCTTGATTACAGATTTGTCTGTTTCATCCTGCTTTTTTTTTTTTTTTTGGTTATGTCTGAGCTGGCAGACTGTGCATTCTTTGCTCATCTGTAGTCATGGTACTTTTCACCTCCTTGTCCTATAGGCAGGGCCAGTCATTCAGCTATGGTGCAGCAGGGCAGATCCAGCTGAAGGGGAGGGGCTGGGGTGGGATGTTTGTGGCACTTACTAGGGCCAACAGGGCAGGCTGGGAATCAGTGCTGGCCAGGTTCCAATAGGCCATGCCTGTGCTGCTTGGGGGTGTGATGCTCAGTGCATGGTGCAGGTAGGCAGGAAAGAGGGAGGAGGTTGTGATGTGTGGAGCTAAAAGGGGTATGGGAAAGAGGAGAGAGAAACAGGAGCCAAAAACAAACAAGCAAAGAAATGAAGAAGAAAAAAGAGTGCTAAGTGAGCTTGCCATTGGAGTGGATAGATAAGAAACCAAGAAATGGAGAAAAGCAAAAAGAAAAAGAAAAAGGGAAAAAAACAGAAAAAATAACTAGATAAAAAATTGGAAAAGAAAAGCAAAGGCCCAGGAGTCCCAGAGTACCACTGGTGGGGCTGCTAAGACTGAGGAAATGGCTGCCAGGCTGTGCAGTATAGCCTGGCTAGAGGGGGTATAGATGTCACACAGCACCGGGTATTCAGGAGACAGGAAAAGAAGATAAGTGTAGAGAGACAAGAACTGAGAAATGGAGAAAGACAGAAAGGGAAAAAGAAAGAGGAAAGGAAAAAAAGAAAGGGGGTGGGAAGAAAGAAATGCCCCTAGTCATCCCACCTAGGTGGCTATGCAGATTGGGGGAGTGGCTCCTAAGCTGTGCAGTGCACCCCAGCAAGAAGGGGCTGCCCAGTTGTGAATAGATAAAGAAAAGAAACAAAGCAAAACAAAACAGAAGAAAGCAAAACAAGAGGGAAAAAGCCCCTGGGATCCTACCAGCATGGTGTTGTGGGCTGGGAGAGTGGTTCCCCAGTTGAGCATGGCTTCACAGCCTTTCAAGAAGAACCAAAGATGGCACACAGAGCCAGGTGTTCCAGAGAAAGGAGGGGGAGGTGGTAGGAGGCACAGAAGAAACCAAAAGAACCAACACCAACTCAGGGGCCGGGCCAGTGTGGGCAGGGCAAATCCAAGCAGCCTGAGGCCAAACCAGTTGCCTCCTGGCCAAGAGACTGTGGCTGGTGGGAAGCAGAGGAGGCCAAGGGGCAGGGGAAAAGGGGGTTAGGGTAGGGTTTTTGGTCATTACTGGGTGCTCTGTCTCCTGCTGGGAACTTCATGAAGCTGTTTCCCGTACTCCCTGTCCATGGATCTCGGATGTGGGTGGAGCAAATCCAAGCAGCATGGACGATGCACTTCTGGGTTGGCTGAGCCACCGCAGCCAGCCAAGAAGCTCAGAGATAGAGCAGTGGGGAGAGAATGGGGGGTGGGAAAGCTTGTATCACTGGTTACCGGCTGCTCTGTCTCCTGCTGGGAGTTCCCTGAAGCTATATTCCCTTGCTTCCTGTCTGCCAATACCCAGCAGGAGTCCAAGATGGCTGATCGGTGCTGCATTAGCCGATGGGGCCTTCAGCACCTATCTCTCCTCCTCTCTGTCCTCTGTCTTTTTCTTATTCCATTCAGTGCTTGGTTGAGTTCTTTATCTCTTTGACACTTCAGGTTCCAGGAATGGCGTTTGTCTCTTTTACTTAGTTTTCGGGTCTTTGCTGTGGAGGGATGGAGTGGTGCTTCTGTCTATGGCGCCATGTTGGCCAGAAGTCCCTATTCCTAGGTTTTTGAGGAAGCTCCATATTGTTTTCATAATGCTTGTAACATTTTACAGTCCCATCAGTCGTGTATAAGTGTTCTAATCTCCCCTCATCCTTGCTGATTTGCTATGTTCTTTTTTTTTTTTTTTCTTCTTTTATCAGTGCCATTTTAGCAGGAGTGAGATGACATCTCATAGTTGTTTTGATTTGCATCTCTCTACTAGCTAATGCTAGCTTTTGGGGGGCTCCGGTAGAACGTTGGTTAAGCGATACGGCTGCTAACTAAAAGGACAAATCCACCAGCTGCTCCTTGGAAACCCTATGGGGCAGTTCTACTCTGTCCTCTAGGGTCGATGTGGTTCAGAATGGACTTGATGGCAACAGATTTGGGTTTTTTTGGTAATAGCTAATGATTGCGAACATCTTTTCATGTTCTTATTGGCTGCTTGAATGCCCTCTTTGGTGAGGTGTCTGGCCATGTATTTTGCCCATTTTTTTTTTTTAATTGGATTGTAAGTCCTTTTGTTGTTGAAGTTTTCTATATGTTTTAGAGATTAGACCCTTATCAGATATGTTATTCCTAAAGATTTTCTCTCAGTCTTGTCACTCTTTTGATAAAGTCTTTCGATGAGCATAAACATTTAATTTTCTATGAGGTTATAGTAATCTATTTTGTCTTCTGCTGCTCTTGCATTTGTAGTTGGGCTTGATAATATACCATTAAAAAAATAGTTTACATAGTTTTGCCCCTATGTTTTCTTCCAAGAACTTTATGGTTTTAGCTTTAACATTTAAGTCCTTGCTCCATTTTGAGTTTTTGTGTATGGTATGATTATAACTTCCCTTTTAAGGCTAACTGATATGAATTAAGATTAAATAAAACAAAAAGTTTAGTTTGCCCTTTTTCATGTCTGGTACACTAGCTGTTTAAACTTCAATCATATTAGTTTCTTCACCCCATCTTCTAAAACAAATTATTTATTGGTTTCCTAGGGTTGTTGTAACAAAACGTCTGTCATGGATTTAATTGTGTCCCCCAAAATATGTGTCAACTTGATTAGGTCATGATTCACAGTATTGTGTGGTTGTTCTCCATTTTGTGACTGTAATTTTATGTTAAAGAGAATTAGGGTGGAATTGTAACACTCTTACCCAGGTCACATCCCTGATTCAATGTAAATAGAGTTTCCTTGAGGTGTGGCCTGCATCACCTTTTATCTCTCAAGACATAAAAAGGAAAGGGGAACAAACAAAGAGGGAGGTCCTCATACCACCAATAAAGCAGTGCTGGGAGAAAAGCATGTCCTTTGGACCTGGGGTCCATGTGTGGAGAAGCTCCTAGTCCAGGAGAAGATTGATGAGAAAGGCAACAAAGAGAGACAGCCTTACCCTGGAGCTGATGCCCTGAATTTGGACTTTTAGCCTACTTTACTGTGAAGAAACAAATTTCTCTTTGTTAAAGTCATCCACTTGTGGTATTTCTGTTATAGCAGCACTAGGTGACTAAGACAAAGCTACAAACCAAGTGGCTTCTAAGAACAAAAATTTGCTGCCTGAATGTTCTGGAGGTTAGAAGTCCAAATCAACATGTTGGCAGGGGCATGCTCCCTTCAAAGTCTCTAGGCAAAGATCCCTTTTTGTCTCTCTCCGTTTCCGGTAGCCATTTTGTGTTTTTGGCTTATAGATACATCTTCACATGGCTGTCTTTCCTCTGTTTGTCTCTCTGTGACTCTTCTCCTCTTTTATAAGATCACCACTCATATTGAATCAGGACTTATTGTACTCCAGTATGGAAACCCTGGTGGCATAGTGGTTACGAGCTATGGCTGTTAACCAAAGGGTTGGCAGCCTGAATCTACCAGGTGCTCCTTGGAAGCTCTATGGGGCAGTTCTACTCTGTCCAACAGGGCTACTATGAGTTGGAATCGACTCAACAGCAATGGGTTTTTGGTTTTCTACTCCAGTATGATCTCAGGTTAACTTAACTGACAGCATCATTAAATACCCTATTTCTAAACAGGGCCAGATTCACAGATACTAGGGGTTAGGGCTTCAACATATCTTTTGCGGGGGCACAATTCAATCCATGACAGATGGTAATGGTGCCATCTTATTGTTAACCCATATTCATGAAAAATATAAATAGTGAGCAATAGCAGTCTTTCCAGCCTGGATAAAACATGATTTCAGAATACTTTTTAACACATCACTCCAACTGATTGAAGTTGGCACATGAAATGAAACCTATTTGCCATCTCATTTCCTGAGATAGCCTAGAGCCATATATTGTATGTGTCCAAAGTACAAAGAGCCATTACAAAATGGTTTGTAGTGGGTTATATCACTTATGAGTCATTTATTTAGGATTAGGAATGCCTTTTTGTTTTTGCACAGATATGGTGTATAATGGTGGTTGCAGTCCCAGGATAATCCAAAAGAGCCTATTATGATATAATGTTGTGAATGGTGCTATTCACACCTTAGATGCAATTTGTGGCATCATTTATATGGGAAAGTATATTTTAAATTTTAGCATGGTTCTCCAGAAAAAGCTCTCTTTGCATGCTCATTTCCCTCTTCCTCTTCTGGGGTTCTTGTGCTTTCTATAGAATTCCATTTTCAACAGTCATGTGTTTGAAGGTAAGGGAGCAATAAATGATTAATGATTCTCACCACTTTGGAGGAGAGCTACTCTCTGGGTGCCAGCTTTTCATACGCTTTTTCCATCTGGGAATTGCTAAAGTAAATGCTACATCATCACAGATAAAAATATAGGTTATTAGGCTTTTTTCCAGAGTGCAAGTTTAATAGATGTAAGTGTAATTGGAGGAAAATGTAAGTCATTTAAGATAAAATGAAAAATACAAATAAATATTTTCAGGTATTCAAATCTAAACTATGCTCATCAAATTTTTATTATTAGTATAATGTAGACAATTTTTAGTCAGTTAAATAATCTTGGACTTTAGAGTTGTTTTTAACACCCTCACCTGGGTTTATGCAAGAGTATACCTGTGTGTTAATAAAGGCCAACAAACTAACAAAGCCTTGAATACCTGTAAATTTGGGTTACATTCTGTACTGTGAGAACCTGAAGTTGAGAAACCAGTCAGAGTGCTGTAGTAGGAAGCCATCAGTAGACAAATTTACATCTGCGCCTGCACAGCCACCATAAGTAGACTCCCTTTCCTGCCCAACGGCAGCCTCAGGTAAAACTGCAAACTCTCCTCCTCTCCTTGCATTTGGGGCTCCAGTCTTTCAACAATACACATGGGGCTCAAGCTTGGGGAGGAGAGGTAGGATAGAACTTTAAATAGATTGGTCTGTGCTTGGGAAGGGCTTCTGTTTTATAATCAAATTTCTAAAAGTTTGAATTATTTCCAAATCTGTTTCACCTTAGGCCCTGTGGCTTCTGCTAGGCGCCTTGATTCCAGTCTCTCACAGGTGGCTGAAGATATCAAATATTTGCTCTTATATGTAAACATTTAGGTGTGTTTATCCTTGTAGCTTCAAAGGAAGTGGACACAAACCTACACTTTGGGTCTAGTTTCTTATCTCTGTATCTTGCCCGCATTATTATGCCTCCTCTCTTCAGCAATGTCAGCTTCTCTCTTTCCATGGGCATCTTCCCCTCTGCTTTTAAAAATGCAAAGAATTCATGCATCAAAACCAAAAGAAAACAAATAAATCAAATTTTATTCACTTATCAAATCATTAATTCACTCATTTAAAATTAGTGCCTATTGAAATACCTGATCAGTGCTAGGCATACTTTCTGGCACCATCTTAGTTTGCTCTTTCCTTTCTTGGCCAAATGCTTGGGTTACCTAATCTAAAACTGTTTCTTCTAAGTTCCTTTATAAGATCATAAAATTTAGCTTCCGATTCTATCATGTTAATGACACTCTCCTCTTAGTAGTTCCTATATTTCCTCTAAACAAATTCAACTATTTTTATTTCTCAGTATTAATCATATTCTCTTTGTACAGTTGGACACTATTGATATTTGTTTGCTTCTTTTGAATGCTTTTCTTTTGTCTTTTTGCTATTTTTCCATTTCACTCCTCCTCAAATTATTCTTGTTTTGTTTTTTGTTTTTCCTATTTCTTCCTCTTGACTTTAAATGTGTACATTTCTTAAAACTGCAGCTTTGACCCTTGCAATTCTAAACACATTCTCCCTCCCTGGAAGACTTCTTCTGGTATCATTGTTTTAGCTACTGTTTCTGTGACTCACAGATGTATATCTTCAGGTGTGAACTCTGACCTTTGCTCAAGTTCCTTGTTTCCGGTTGTCTTTTTCGATAACTTTATGTGTATGTTTTTTCATTTAACTCTATAGTCTGAATATCCCTATGTCTTAGCAGATTGTGGGCACAAATGAGGTCACACTAACAGTAATAACTCAGTTTTCAATGACTCTCATCCCCATGTGTAGAATTCTGGATACCAGTGCTCTCCCAAAGTCATCCCAGTTATTTCTCAATTTCCCTAGATATCTCACATATGCTCATAAACCATCCTGTCCTTTCCTCCTGTTCTGTCTTCTCACAGATGTTTAATGTCCACAAAGCCCTTCAAGGAAGCCACTACTGATGCCCTTAGTGAGAACACTGATTCCCTGCCAGGTGTTGTCTCTCCTGACTGTCCACCTGTTCCACACTCTCCCTTTAGCCTGTTATAGTTTTCTTCAGACATTATATATTTTTTGCTACCAGTGAAGAATAAAATATACTTGAGTAGAAGATCAGGTAGCAGACCTTTCCTGTGGTCTTTTGTGTCTCTGCTCCTGATCCCCTGTAAGTAACTTCTGGACAAAAAATTCACACACCCAGTTCCTGAAAACAAGCAATACTATATAGATATAGAGAGGAAAAAACCCATCCAAGAAAAAAAAAATGTTTATACAAAGGATACGTGTAGTCCATATAGTTGTAGATCTCCTCATAGACTAGACAATCTTTTTCATTATCACTTTCATATTTCCCAAACAAATGATTAACTGCCTCAAAGATAATTCAAGTCTTGAAAAGAGAAGAGTGGTGCTTAAGACTGAAATTGCATGGCTTTGTTAATTTTTAACCTGTGGCATTTACCTTCCCAACCAGAAACAGGAAACTGATATTTCTCTACTATAATTATTACTCAGGATTGGCTTTAAAATTAATTGCCATTTTTACATAATCATGCTTAAACTTTGTATTCAAGATTTTCAAATCACGAACAAAGACTATGACCCCAAAGGAACTCTGGGAGCACTACAAATGTATCATTTCAAGTTTCAATTCATTTAAGAAAATTAGGCCAAGTAGGCATTTTTTAAGTCATGATAGAATAAAACTTTTTTTTTTTCCTAATAACCTGGATACTTTCAGTCATTTTTAGCCAAGTCCTATCATAAAACTTGAATTATTAGGTAAACTTCAGAGTCTTGATAATTTAGAGGTTGCTACAAAGGAAAAGTAAACATTTACAGATGAATACCAATCATAGTTTGAAGAGTAATACCAATCACAGAGATAAGGAAATCACTGTCAGAGAACAGTTGTTAGTAGATTTTACAAGGAAAGAAAGCATCTTGACGATTTTTTATGTTCCATTGACTTAATGTTGGAATGTAAAACAAAAATATTTCAGTCCTAAAATTCTCATATTCAAGCCTCATTCTCTCTCTTACCTTATGGAAATTTTATTAATGCATTGGATGATTACTTGCAAAAAAATTTTTTAAAAACTCTAGCAAATTCAAAGTGACAAACATTAAAGCATTCTAAAGAGATTACTTTTCTGGGAGGGAAGGTAGGATTAACTCACTTTGGAACATGCACTGACAGGTCTGAGTTACTTGATAATCTGGAAGGTTTTCACATAAAAACTTGTTGGTATTACACTGACAGGCTAAAAGTTTAATGCATTTATATATATATATATCCAACCAACCAACCAACCCACTGCCGTCAAGTGGATTCCGACTTATAGCGACCCTATAGGACAGAGTAGAACTGCCCCATAGAGTTTCCAATGAGAGCCTGGCGGATATGAACTGCCAACATCTTGGTTAACAGCCGTAGCACTTAACCACTATGCCACCAGGGTTTCCATATTTTATATGTATATATAAAATTACTTTCTAATAAGGATCCTAAAGTAAATTTGGCATTCACAGTTCATGTATGTGATTAATTTTGGTGGGGAGTCTCTGACATAAGCGAAAAAGGATAAAAATGATTGCTGCTATATAACTCTTTAAGAAAATATCTCTTAATTAAATATGTTTATTGTCATTCAAAATAAATATTAAAAAAGAGACCCCCAGCTGTTTATTATCCTAACTCTTTGTTATGAACAAAAAGTATTAAGACAAATGACAGATAATTTGCCTAAAGAAACGTACTAAACAAAAAGTTGAAAGATAATGGTTTTAGAAAGTCAGACTGACGGATTTCTCTCAAAAGCAGCATTTAGCCAGTGGCTTGAGGTCTAGTTGCAATGGACAGAAATGTAGGCTGGGAGAGCTGGGTTTCTCCAACTTGGATTCATCAAAAATTAGCTTATTATCTTTAAAATTTCCTGGAAATTGAAATAGTATATAGTTTCCAAAGAATTCCAAAAACTTATTGGCCAATTGACTCACAAAAAGGAATTTTCATCATTTTGGCTCAAACAGAAGCACTTTAAACAAGACTTTTGTAGAAATAACATCGTGGCTGAGCCACAGCCCAAAAGTATGCTGAGTTTAATTTCTCCTTGAGACCATAGAAAGTAATGAATAGAAATATTTATGAAATGGTAATTGCTATCCAATAAAGTTCCTTTTATAAACAGTAAAGGAACGATAATCTAAATTCGTGATCACAGATAATTTAGCTGTAATGCCATATTTTCGATATTAGCATATAAAGCTTTTGATTATTTACTTTCTTTCTTAATTGTTGTTTCCTATAGCAAAAGTTTTCATTCTTATTTGTGGTAAATTGAGAAAATATTTATTTTATTTTTTTTCTTAATTATTGTTTTCTATGAAAAGTTTTCATTCTTATTTGTGGTAAGTTGAGAAAATGTACAAAAGAACAAAGAAGAAAATTCAAATCACTCACATTTTTTCCAAGAAAACAATTGTTAACATTTTGCTGTATTTTCTGAAAATTATTTCAATAAAAATATTTGAAAGAATGAAGATTCCATTCTGGCACTACACATTCCATTGTCTGATGAGAGGCTAGGCATAAGAGAAAAAAAAAATTGCCCCACATTAAAAGTAATCTATTCTTTCTCTCCGCCCCCCCCCCCATTTTTCCCTACCCTTTCCCCCAGTCATATCATTGCTTCTTATTCCTTAATGATTTTAATGTCTGGTTTCCTTTCCCTCTCTCCAGTACCTACTAGTGTTGTCTGTCACCATTGTTGGTGATCAAATATCCACATTTTTGATCCTTTCAAAACTCTGGGCTCTAGATTCCTTGACATCTTGCTTCTACCCTACATGATGTCCTCTACTTTGCATCAGTCACTCTGTCGTATTCTCACACTCTAGATCTTGTCAGTGTCAAGTACCACACCTCTGACCACCACCACTCCATCCTATCTTTCCAGCTCATGTCCCAATTCAAATAATTCTTTGAGTCTACCAAGATCTTCAAACCAATGACCTTACTACTTTTTCACTATTGACTATATCCCCATGTTCCCCTTTTTACCCTAAATTGATTTTCATTAAATTTCTTGGTCTTTTATTTTAATCCTTTCTTTGCATACATTCTCAATTCCTTTGCCTTTCTATTGCTTTATCACATTCCTTTAGCAAAACCACAATTCCAGTTATATCAAATTCTCTGCCAATATATGTCTCATCTTAAATAAAAGCAAAATAAAAAATATTGAGTAGGAAAGGATTAACCTTTCCCTTGGAAGCAGGGGATGCAAAGAACCACATTTTTCTTCACAATTAAAACAAAAATGTTGCCGTCAAGTTGATTCTGACTCATGGTGGACCTAGGGAATGGAGTGGAACTGCCGCATAGGGTTTCCAAGGCTATGGGGGCAGTTCTACTCTGTCCTGTGGGGTTACTATGGGTCAGAGTCAACTTGTTGGCAATGGGTTTGGTTTTTGGGTTTGATCTTTATAGGAGCAGACTCCCACGTGTTTTGAGTTTGAACTGCTGACCTTTGGGTTGGCAGCTGAGTGCTTCGATCACTATGCTACTAGGGCTCCACTTCACCACTGGGCCTCCTAGTTTCCATTGCCAAAGGTCTATTCATTCACAGTATAATAGCATTGTTGAATATACCAAAAGAAAGCAACATGTTACAGTTTTGTAATATTTGTGCCTTCCCATGTTTGGAAAAAGGAGATGTTTCTTCATATAATTCTGTGCCCTGCTTTAGATCTTTGAGCACTAATTCTGCTTAACCTTGATTTCTTCCTATCTGCCTAGTCCTGCATCAGACCAGGCACGAAGCACAGCGCCAGTCAGGACCATGCCACTTAACATTAAACAATTTAAGTTGCGTGTGGAGGAAAGGGTATTTTTCTAAAATGAAATGCCATGACACCCTTTATTTGAAGTGTCAAGCCATCACATGGACTAACATTAGGATCAGAACCAGATGATTATCCTGTTTAAAGATTACCCTATTTTGCCTAATAAAAACAATACACTCCAGTTAGCTGAAAAACCATAATCTAATTTTTATGTAAAAAAAAAAAAAAGCTCTTTAAAGTAAATATCTCACACACACACACAACTATCATAATTTACTAGGATGACCAGGAAGGGAAGGAGGAAAAAAAAAATTTGCCTTTCTCAAAGAGAAAACCAAAACCAAACCCAGTGCCACTGAGTCGATTCTGAGAGGTTTGGTTTTTTGCCTCTGCACAGGGAGGTTATTATCTCTAGGCTCCTGGACTATTCTGCCTAGTAAGAGTGTCTATATATGCCTGAAAGCTTTGGCTATCAAACAGCCTAACAATGTAATTTATAATAAATGCTAACAGTTCTGACTCCTGGAGAAACTGGCGATTAAACTTATTAACTCAACTATGGGAGAGGTTGGAAACTAAAGTTTATCAATGTAGGCAGTATGCGAACTTACCCTAATAAAAATTCTGGATGATAAAGGCTTAGGTGAGTTTTCTTAGTTTGCAATGCTTTGTACGTATTTGTCACACAGTGTGGGTAGAGGAGGTAGCTCTGTCCATGGCTCCATGGGGAGAGGATGATTGGAATCTCTGCATTTGGACTCTGCCTTATGTGTCTTCCTTTTGCTGATTTTAATTTGTACCTTTTCCCTGTAATAAACTGTAGCTGTGAGTAAATCAGCCTTCAAAGACTTCTGTAAGTACTTCTAGCAAATTTTCCAAATTTTAGTCTTCCATTCTCTCTCAAACCCACATATTGTCATTTGAATTCAACCTCCGTGTTGTTAAATCCAATAGCCAATTCTCAGACTTCATCTTACCCAACCTATTTGTAGCATTTGTTGATTACTCCTTTCTCCTTGAAACAGTTTCTTTATTGTCTTCAAGGACATTATGTTCTTGCTTTTCTTCTTACCTCTTTGACCATTATTTTTCTGTTTAATTTATTGAGTCTTCCTCATCTTGCTGACTTCTTAATGTTGGAGCACCCAGCACACAGTCCTTTACTCACTCCCTTAGCAATTTCATCAAATCTTAAGGCTTTTTTTTTTTTTTAAGGCTTTAATATCCATCTACAAGCTAATAAACCCCAAATTTATATTTACAGCTTAACCCCCATTTCCAACTCCAAGCTCATATATTCAACTGACTTCCCAAATAACATCTGTTGACTATCTCAAGTTTGGATATCTCAAGTTTCACCTTTCAACCACCAAGCTAATAATCTCATCCTCTACCTCTACCCACGAAAATCCTACTCCCCGGTAATCAGTAATTTCCTTCTTCCATTTTCTTTGGCCAAAACATTTGGAGGCATCCTTTACTCACTCTTCTTGATCTATCATGTCATATTCTATTCATCAACAAAATTTGCTTCTCTGCCTTCAAAATATGACTATATCTCCCAACCTCTACTGATAACACAGTGTCTTGAGCTACCATTACCTCTTCTCCTATCTATTTTACTGCAATATCCCCTAGCTTTTCTTGTTGCTTCCTCCTTTTCTCCTTTTGGTCTATTTCCAACAGCCACTATTGAAATACTTAAAAGTAGATTCCATCGTATCATTTAAGATCATGTCAGTTAAACCTATGCAATAGCTTCCCATATTATTAGACAAAAAACTCATGTCCACGCAAGTCACCCAGAAGCCTCCACAAAATATGTTTACTCCCTGCTCCATACCCTCCCTGTTTCTTACTCATTACCATCTTCGCTAGCCTCCTTACTATTCCTCAGTCGGATAAATCTGTTATAATTTACAATTTCAATAAGATGTAGACGAATCAGAAGGAGAAATACACAAAAACCAGGAGAAAGGGTGGCACTATGAGTCAAAATCGACTTGAAAGCACCTAACAACAACGGTATATATTTCCAAGAATTGCATCTAAAAAAAGAAAGCCAGAATTAACCAACGTCTTCAGAAAATGTATAAGGAAAATATAAAGGGTTTTAAAGACCTCTTCGGGACAAAACAAACAATATATATTAGATGATTTACTTAACTAAAAAGTTGAACATGTAGCAATGACACATAGAGAGAAAAACAATTCAATGGCAGTTTTGCTTCTATGTTCTTATTAAGGATAAAAAAATTTTTTTAAAGGATTAAAAAAAATTGAAAAATGTAAATCAATCATGGTTAAAAGAGATCTGAAGTCCAAGTAAGTAAAAAAAAAAAAAAAAAAAGTAAAAGAGAGTATAAATCTAGTTTTGAGGGAGAAGAGCAAAACCTACTGGGTTGATATATAATAATTTAAATGCATTAAGGAGCACTTTTTGCCTAGCTTCGAACTTTTTACTCAGGAGACATTTAGAAGAAAAACTCATAAAATGAATAATTTAATTTTGAGGGCTCCTCCTTTTTCCCTCTTTCTACTCTTGCCACACAAGTGTGTAACATACAAATACAAGGCGTCTTGATATCTACGGTTATATTGTCAACATTTATTTATTTTTCTCATTTTAACAAAGTTCACTCTCCATATAGTATTTAACTCCTCAAATCATTCCAACAATAGTTATAAAACCATATTTATTGTCTTTATTTGCTTCAAGTTGATACTGTTATTACCTGAGAGAATAAGAATTCCCTCTTGCCATTCTGGAGCAGTGGTAAAGCAGCACTCTATAATGGTACTTTGTGACAGCAGTGAGTTATAGTGGCAAAGGTAATAGCTATGGACAGATACTAGGATTCTCTCCAGGTTGGCAAACATCTTTTCCAATCTGTGGATTCTTACATTTTCTAGGAAAATATTTAGAGGCTTGGAGCTATAGCATGTGAACAATGCTTTCTGCCTCTCTGAAGTATGAGCTCTGCAACTGATATTAATTTGGGGTGCAAGATAAATGAGATGTGAATTAATTTGCTCCCCAAACTGCAAAGTCATTGACAGCATTAACGTTTATAGTGGTTAATTATTGGGCATATCTATTTTCCTCTTTTAAAGTTTTATAATATTCAACTGAAAGATGAGAGTAAATTCCACTTGTGCTCCAAGCTTCTTTTCTACCTTGAAAAATATATATAAAGCCATATTCTAGTTTTATTTTTCACCATGATTTTATATTTTGTAAAGTGGTACTCAAGAATTGTCTGTTGAGTGAAAAGAAGGGCAGGGAACCTACCCCAATTAAGCACATGAATGGTTCAAGTCACTTAGCCTCATGGTGACTGTTCTGTAAAGCTTTAGGCCACTCAATTAAAGTTATAACCTTAGAGATTTTTATTCACCCTTTAAGATCACTTCATTATTTTCTTTTTCTCAAGAAGATTTTCCAAATGGATACTAATAATAATGGTGCTATCGAGTCGTTTTCCAAATGGAAAATAGCTCATTATCTGAATCTCTGTAATTATTAATGTGTTTGGCTCAATGGTTTAAAAAATCTGGCACTCTAGTTACTGTCCTGAGATGGTGCACAAAATGAAGGTCAGGTTTTGTGTTTTTTTTTTTTAATTGAGTAAAAGTTATTAGTTATTGTCACTAGGTTAAGATCCTTTTATGAAATTAGGTCTCTACCTACTTCTCAAGTATGCTCTTCTAAAATACACATCTCTAGAAGCAATAAACTTCCCACAGAGTGTGTTGGTTACTGAACTGTAGAATGCAAGAGTGTAAATTAAAAATTTGGTTAACAGGTGCTCTTGGAGTAATTAATTACTGTGGTAGCCCTCATCTTCTAAACCAAGGGATAGAGAAGTGTGAGAGTTTTCCTAGCTGACGGTTTTCTCTTCATTTAGAAAGCTACAGATGCCTTGGAAGTTGTTTAGATGGTATTTATTGGCTTAAAATGGATCAAACATTATGTTTGTTATCATCAATGGGATCCAAATAAAAATATATAATTATTAAGAGTATATAAAAAAATAATTGATAAATCATAATTAGCCAATAAAATTGTAATTAAACCTTTTCTTCTGGTCTTAGAGATAAGATCAGATTAGGGTTAGGGTTATTATGCTCATTACAGAATAGCCTGGCAGCAGGGGGACCTGTGAAAAGTGAGTTCTACTGTAAAGGACCAGAGTGGTGGTGGGAACCAAGCCCTGAATCCAGACCGAAACTTCACCATTGGCTTCATGACCTCCCCTTCAGGAAGTCAGCCTGAGACACAACTATACTCCCATGGCTTTTCCCAGATGAGAAACATGAGGCTTTTCAAGCAAGGCCATATGTAATTCAGCAAGAGCTATTAATATAGTGTCTATTCTAATCTATATGCACAATGTTTTATTTTAATTCATTCCTTAGAATATAATTTGCTCTCGATTATCTTCTGATGGAAATAATGTAATGAATCCTACCAGCTAATGAGTCACCAATTACCTTGAAAGGAAATAATAATAGCACCCATCATTTGGCTCCCTAGTCTTCTCTCTTTAAATTCATGACATTTTATAATTTTGTTTCCAGTGTCTGAATGGAAATGTGGCACTCTAGGGTTTTTCTTAAATTTCAACAGAGATGATGCAATAGCAATTACTTCTTAAAAATCCATCCAGCTAAACTTGACAAACTTTTTTCATTTAAATATTGTAGCCACACCCCAGTTTGGCCTCCATGACCTTCCATTCCTCCCTTTAACAAATCCTTCAAACACACAAAATGCAAATGTTTGTGCACATATGCACTCACACACATTTGGGCAGTAATAGATGGGTCAATTCTGGAATTACGAAAAATAGATAAAACAGTAGAATGCAAATATGTTACTGATGGATTAATTGCAATGGATTTTCTGAAGTACAGGCAGTCCCCAAATTATGAAAGGCTTCCATACCTAAGTCTATATTTAAGTCGAATTTGTATGTAAGGTGGAACAGTTAGGTCCGGTTTGGATCTAACATCAATTAGTAAAATGTTTGTCTTAGTATATAGTGTACAATATACTTTTCTATGCATAAAAAACATTAAAGAAACACTTCCAGATACAGTAAAATATTTTTAACATAATTTCACAGGTATACCTACATTTATGGTGATTTTCTTTATTGCACTTCACAGATGTTGCTTTTTTAACAAATTGAAGGTTTGTGGCAACCCTGAACTGGACAAGTTTATCGGCACCATTTTTCCTCAGCATGTGCTCACTTCATGTCTCTGTGTCATGTTTTGGTAATTCTTGTAATATTTCAAACTTTTTCATTATTATTATACCTGTTACAGTGATCGATGATTAGTGATCTTTGTTGTTATTATTGTAATTGTTTTGAGGAGCCATAAACTGCCCCCATTTAAGTCAACAAATTTAATCTATAAATGTTGTGTGTGTTCTGACTTCTCCACTGACTGGTTATTACTCCCATTTCTCTCTCTCTCCTTGGGCCTCCCTGTTCCCTGAGACACAACAATATTGAAATTAGGCCAATTAGTAACCTTACAGTGGCTTCTACGTGTTCAAGTGAAAGGAAGAATTACTCACCTTTCACTTTAAATCAGAAGCTGGAAATGATTAAGCTTAGTGAGGAAGGCATGTAGAAAGCTGAGATAGGGTGAAAGCTAGTTCTCTCAAGCCAAATAGTTAGCCAAATTGTGAATGCAAAGAAATAGTTCTTGAGATAAAAGTGCTACCCCAGTGAATACACAAACGATAAGAAAGTGAAAGACTTATTGTTGATATGTAGTAAGTTTTGGTGGTCTGGCTAGAAAATCAAACCAGCCACCAAACCAAAAACCAAACCCACTGCAGTTGAGTCGATTGCGACTCATAGCGACCCTATAGGACGGAGTAGAACTGCCCCACAGAGTTTCCAAGGAGTGCCTGGCAGATTCAAACTGCAAACTCTTGGTTAGCAGCCATAGCACTTAACCACTACACCACCACAGCATTCCCTAATCCAGAAAAAGGCCCTAACTCTTCAATTCTATGAAGGCTGAGAGAGGTGAAGAAGCTGCAGAAGAAAGGTCTGACGCTAGCAGGGATTGGCTCATGAGATTTAAGAAACGAAGCTGTCTCCATAACATAAAAGTGCAAGGTGAAGCAGCAAGTGCTAACGTAGGAAAAAAAAAAAAAATGTAGAAGCTGTAGCAAATCATCCAGAAGATCTAGCTGAGACAATTGATGAAGACGGCTACACTAAACAACAGATTATTAATATAGATGAAACAGCCTTGTATTGGAAGAAGATGCCATTTAAGATTTTCACAGATTAAGAGGACAAGTCAATGCCTGGCTTCAAAGCTTCAAAGGTCAGGCTGACTCTCTTGTTCTAGACCAGTGTAGCTGGTGACTTTAAGTTGAACCCAGTGTTCATTTACCATTCTCAAAATCCTAGGGCCCTTAGGAATTATGCTAAATCTACTCTGCCTATGCTCTTTAAAAGTGGAAAAACAAAGTCTGAATGACACTATATCTGTTTACAACATGGTTTACTGAATATTTTAAGCCCACTGTTGAGGTCCACTTCTCAGAAAAAGAGATTTCTTTCTAAATATTATTGCTCATTGACAATGCATCTGGTTACCCAAGAGCTCTGATGGGGATGTACAAGGGGATTAATGTTGTTTTTTATGCCTGCAAACACAACATCCATTCTGAAATCCGTGGATCAAGGAGTAGTTTCAACTTTCAAGTTGTATTATTTAAGAAGTACATTTTGTAAACTAGATAGTGATTCCTCTGATGGATCTGGATGAAATATATTGGTGAAAACCATCTGCTCAGGATTCACCATTCTAAATGCTATTAAGAACATTCATGATTAATGGGAGGAGTTCAAAATATCAGTATTAACAGGAGTTTGGAAGAAGTTAATTCCAATCCTCATGCTTGACTTTGAGGGGTTCAAGACATCAGTGAAGGAAGTAACTGCAAATATGATGGAAAGGCAAGAGAACTAGAATTAGAAGTGGATCCCAAAGATGTGACTGCATTGCTGCTATTTCACAATAAAACTTTCACGGATGAAGAGTTGCTTCGTATGGATGAGTAAAGAAACTTGTTTCTTGAGATTGAATCTACTCCTGGTGAAGATGCTGTGAATATTGTTGAAATGGCAACGCAAATTTAGAATATTACATAAACTTAGTTTGAGAGGATTGACTCCAATTTTTGATGGAAGTTCTACTGTGAGTAAAATGTTACCAAACAGCATCGCATGCTACAAAGAAATCTTTTGTGAAGGGAAGAGTCAATCTCATGGCAAACTTCATTGTTGTCTTATTTTAAGAAATTGCCACAGCCACCAGAGAAGTATTTTTTAATTAAGGTATAGTGCTTTTTTCAGACTTAATGTTATTGCACACTTAATAGACTATAGTATAGTGTAAACATAACTTTTGTATGTACTGGGAAGCCAAAAAATTCATGTGACTCACTTTATTTCAATATTTGTTTTATTGTTGTAGTCTTGAACCAAACCCGTAATATCTCTGAGTTGTATTGTACATTAATAATAATAATTATGTTTTGATGTGCATCACAGTGTGGCAGCAGTTTGTCATTAAAAACCATTGTATGTACCTCAAATTTTTAATATAACAGGATTTACAGGGCTTGGTTTGTAACTACAGGTTGTATGTAAGTCGGACATTCGTAGCCTAGGAATTGCCTGTATTGCCATTCTCATTAACTTAGGAAAGGCTAAAAGTAATCAATAAAACTAATGAAAGATTTAGGAATAAAGCTTAACAAAGACAGTTACAATAATTTAGAGTCATTTATCTCAGGGAAGAGAAATACATGGCAAGGGAGTATGCTGAAGAGTTAACATAGCTGACCTGAGACTGCTATCCTTAGAAAGACCTGCTTGCAAGGTTGGCTTAGATGTCTAGAAACTTGAATTTCAGGAATGTTCTTACCATTTCCTAACTTATAAGGGTGGCTTACTATAGCCAAACTGTTTGTACAGACAATCTAGTTTATGCTGAATACTACTTTCCTTCTGGGAGTCTAGAATTTTGGTAAATGCTGGGCAAAGGGTGCCTATGTGACCAGCCCCAATAAAAATGTTGGGTGCTGAGTCAGATGAGCTTTCCTGGTAGACAACACTTCACAGGTGTTATCATAATCCCATGCTGGAACAATTAAGCACATCCTGTGGCATAGTGGTTAAGAGCTAAGGCTGCTAACCAAAAGGTCAGCAGTTCGAATCTACCAGCCGCTCCTTGGAAACCCCATGGGGCAGTTCTACTCTATTCTATAGGGTTACTATGAGTCAGAATTGACTCGATGGCAGTTGGACTTGGTTTTCTACATTCATTTACAATAGATGATTTGAGATCGTTAAAATAATACAACTCTTAGAAAAAAAAATGTAGTCTATAGCGCTACCTGGCAAAAATGAAAATACTGGGGATCGTAGAGACTTAAATAATGACATTTTGTATCAAAAATGCTAACACACCTTGGCAATTATTGATGGCCCTTCTGCTTGGTAATTTGTTAAGCCTTTCTCAACTCTGGCTACAGAGTATTCAGAAAAATGAAGTCATTTTATTTATGTCCAGGGCAGATAGCTGCTCGACGTGAACCTGACAGTGAAAGAAATCATCATTGAAAAACAAAGTAAAAAGTTAACTCATAAACAGCAGACCCCATTATAGAGATTAAAAAGGAGCCCTGATGGTTCAATGGTTAACAGCTGCTAACCGAAAGGTCAGTGGTTTGAATGCATCAGCTGCTCCGTGGGAGAAAGATGTGGCAGTCAGCTTCTGTAAAGATTATGGCCTTGGAAACCTTATGTGGCAGTGTTACTTCGTCCTGTAGGGTGGCTATGAGTTGTAATCAACTTGACGACAACAAGTTTTTATATGGATTAAAATAGTTATTTTCAAAGAAACATCATAAGACACAGAAATAAATATATATGGAAACTCTGACTTTAGCTTTGCCCTAACAATGTATATTTCCTGACAGAGCCTCAATTGTTAAAGATTATTTAATTACTCAAGACTATACAGATTTCAATTTCTACCTTCTTCTCATTTTCAATTTGGGTTTGCAAGATATTAGGTAATCACAAACAATATAAAAAATATGCTGTGTACTGTATCGGGGTTGAGTCAGGGTTGTAAACTTTTTTTTTTTCCCAAATCCCCCTGCTTTACGAGCTTTTTTTCACTATATAAGGCAGATAGTATTTCCCAGATACGGTTGCACAAATACCTCCATCCCACATGATCTTCTGCAATTTGACCTTATCACGCCCCAGTAAAGGAGTGAGCTGGCCTTAGTGATGCAGTGGCATTCAATAGAATGGGCTTAAGGCCTGAGGCGAGATCAGAAGAAGCCATGAAGCGTCTTCTCTTGGAACGCTTGCTTTCTAGACTCTGGCTTTTATAAGGCCTCCTCTCAGAACTCAGCCACCATGCTGTGAGAAACCCAAGTATAACCTAGTGTTTCAATTAGGTGAGGCCAGCCTTCAAGTCATCCCAGTCCAGTTGCAAGTCATACGAGTGAAGAAGTCCTCAGATGATTCCTCCTGCAAGTGTTCCAGTATTCGAGTCTCCCCAGCTAAAGCTCCAGATATCAAGGAGCAAAGATAAGTCATTGTCGTTGTGCACTGTCTGAATTCCTGACTTATAGAATCCATAAACATAATAAAAGGGTTGTAATTTTACATATTAGGCTTAGGGTAGTTTGTTACATAGCAATAATTAATTGAAACACTAGGTTATGCCTTCTCTCCCTGAGTTTCCCAGGACTTTTATTCACTCTCTTTCCTCAAACATTCTACATAAGATCAAGTCTTTTGTTCACATTGTAGACTCACCAGATGATCAACAAATGCTTACTTGTAACACTTTGTAAGGGTAGAAACATATCTTTCATCTCTAAAGGCATCATTTCAGGCCTTAGCTTTCATGTGGGGAAGGAGTTCTTGTGCGATATACCGTGTCTATGCTGTGTCTTTAGCTCAAGAAATAACAACAAAGTCACCCATGGGATTTTGGTTGGTAAGCAATTGAATCCTATGTCATTTGCAATCTGACCCAGAAATCTTGTTTGGATACACTGCTACCACCTTCTGTTTTCAAGTATTCCAATTACAACAATGTTAAATGTTGAACAGCCCTTCTTTTAATGGAAGAGTCAAAATAACCAGGACAGAAGCAGCTGGAAGTTTTACAAAAACCCCTTCTGGTCCCACCAAGAAGCCTTGCTTCTAGAGAAAGCCCATTCAATAGATTTCATGCCAGCCAACTCACTAACCACTGAGGCCGTATGAGAACTGATTGTTACTTATTTACCTGTTTAAGTATTCACTTCTGTCTTTCTCCTATTACTCCCTTCACCTCAGTTAGATTCATTTATTCAATCACTTAACTACTATTTATTAAAAATTTACTCTATGTGAAGCTCTGTTTTTGGTCTATGGAACTTCCATTCTAAATGAGGTGTCAGGCCAGCTGTTGTCTGAAGGCTCTCCCTGCCTACTCCTGATTCCTCTTTATATTTTACAGGCATTACCCCTAATTAACTTCTTGCATTTCTAACTCCAACTTAGAGGAACCTCCCCATCAAAAAAAAAAAAAAAAACTCCTTTGCCATCAAGTTGATTCCAACTCATAGCGACTCCCTAGGATAGAGTAGAACTGTCCCATAGGGTTTCCAAGGAGCAGCTGGTTGATTTGAAGTGCCAACTTTTTGGCTAGCAGATGATCTCTTAACCACCGTGCCACGAGGGCTACTATAGAGGGCCCAAAATGTCACAAATGTCCTTCCTAACCTGTATGCCTAGATAATTCATATTTATAGTAAGTGTAAAAGAGGAAAAATTAAGAAGTAGACTTTTAATAATGTAGTCTTGGGAGAGACAAAAGAAGGAGAGGTAATGTATTATCTATCCTTTATCCATTATGGGAGATAAAGATGAGACTTGTGTAGAACTCTATACTATGATTAAGCTTCTTCATGAAGTCCTTGTGATCAAATCTATGATCACTTAAACCTGTGTAGTGGGGAGAGAATCGAAACCAACTCCTAGGTGCATCTCTCAATGAAGTTGTACTGAATACACTTTCCAGCTTTTCCTTCTCAGGCGTCAAATTTAAGCCTCATCCCTGGGACCACCATCATCTCAGTCTCAGGGGGTCATGATTTCTGCCTGTTTTTCAAGGCTGGGAAGCCTGAGTTTAATACCATTCCTCTGTGCTTTTTGCAATTAACTTCAATCTACTCGATTTATTGTTTAAGTTGTTTATTTCCCAATGATCCTACTAGACCATCATTTCCTTGAGAACAAGAATGGAGCTGGCCATTCTCTATACTGCTCATTACAATGACTCACACATCATATGTCTCTGGCATGCTTAAGCGGAGTGAAAATTTTTTTTTCATTATTTTACTGCTTACACATAAACTCTCTTGGCTGAGCTGAATTTTCCTCAGCTAATGATTTTGCTGCTATAGGTATCTAGTTGGAGATTTGTGTTAAAGAAAAAAGAAGAGGAAGAAGAAGAAAGGAGAAGAAACACAGCAACAGAAAGCTTATTGTAATGTGATATTTAAAGCATTGCATTGCAGAATGTTTTCTGTGGGAATATAAGTGTCATTGCCAATACATATTGAGGAAAAATAAGTGTGGACAAAGATGACAGTTAGGTTTTAGAGTATTATTTATTAGCCACACTTCCTCAATTACTGAGGATTAGCATATGCAGCTCTGCAATACAATAAAAAAGGTATTTTATTTTCCATTAATTACAGAGGCATTCATTTCTTGGAATTCAGAACCACTTGTAGTATTGCCATTTAAAAAATAAAAATTTTAAAAAAAGGAAAACAACATTTAAGGCTGGGTCAATTTTCTCAGCAGGCAGAATTCCTGAGAAATATTGTTACTTGATTATATACATTTACAGTCGATAAATGATGTTAGATATCTATTAGGTGTACTTTTCTCATTTTATAGAGGAAGTGAATAACTTATTTAAAAACAACCTGTTATATAAAACACTCAGTAGAAAGTGAAATAAGAGTTTTATCTAGAAATGGGGGAAATGAAATCATGTCTATTTTATATTCTGGTGTTTAAATTCCCTTAGGCTGTGATCTGCATATAGTTTGTTGCTCCCCAGGGTAAATGCAGGGGAAGGACACATGAAGAGACTGGGGCCATGTGTCTTGGGTGGGGTGGGGGGCAGTGGAGAATTTTGGGGTGAAGCTCTGCTAAGAATAAGTTCAGCTTGTTGCCTGAGCCTGCAATAGAAGTCTCAAAACTGAGATTAAAAAAAAAAAAAAATCTTATTTATCTCCAGTGGCCCTGCTATTTTCTAAGTATTCTGGAATACAAACAGGTTAGAAAGTTGTATCTAGAGCAGTTTTTATTTTTACAGTGAATGGTGACTGATTCATGTTTTCACAGCCTCCTAGAGTCACCCTCACACGATTTGTTACAAGATGGGGGCAGGAATTTGGGTCTGAGTGTGATGAGAGAATAGGGCTTTCTCCACCCAGTACTACCACAACCTTAATCACTGGGAAACACACAAAGTACCGACTGGGTACTCAACCATTGAGACCATCTTATGATTTTCCTGGAAAGAGGCTAGAAGCTACGGAGGTAATACCATCTGGAAACAAGTGGCACTTTTACACATCAGAAAACGATGGGCCCCAGCGCATCCTGTCCATCACTGGTGCTAAAGGAGGGGTCACACAGGGAGAAGAGGCACTGAGGCCTGGAATCAGTGGACAGGTCAGGGCCCCAGGGCCAGGAGGGAAACCCAGGGACTCGGGGAACTCCAGATTCTGCATGGAGGGGCAGGGTCCAGCTGCAAAAACCTGCACCTGAGCTGCCTCCAGGGATTTGTTACCATTACAGCGGTCAACTTTTATAGCTTCCTGCTCTATGTACTATTTTTAATGCTTTATTTAAAATAGCAAACATACTTATTTTATATTGTTTAATAATTCCAGTGTAGGCAGTCTCTGGATTACAAATGAGTTCCATTCCTATGTCTGTCTTTAAGTTGAATATGTACATAAATCGGAACAGTTAGGCACTGTTTGTATCTAATGTCAGTTAGTCAAATGTTTGTCTTAATATGTGGTACATAGTGTACTTTTCTATGTAAACCCCAGTGGCGTGGTGGTTAAAAGCTACAGCCGCTAACAAAAAGGTTGGTAGTTTGAATCCACCAGGTCCTCCTTGGAAACCTTGTGGGGCAGTTCTACTCTGTGCTATACGGTTGCTATGAGTTGGAATTGACTTGATGGGAACAGGTTTGGTTTGGTACCTTTCATTGCATTAAAAAAAAAAAAATTAAAGAAACACTAAAACTTAATAATACAGTAATAATAATAATGTTTGATGTGCATCACATAGCACTGCCATTTGTAATTCCTAATCATTATATATGTACTTCAAATTTTTAATATAGTAGGCTTTACTTACGGGGAATTGATTCATAATTACGGGTGGTATGTAAATTGGAGGTTCATAATGCTGGAACTGCCTGTATTTTAAATCTTTGTGAATCTAATGCTGCTGTCTTCTTCATTACTGTATTTTTATGCAAATAACACATGCCTTCTATGTTTGTTTGACAACTGTGCCCTCCACCTGTAAGGTATTTTCGTAAACATGCAATGCTAATTTTTTTTTTTTTTTTTTTTTACAGCAACTCATGAAAAAAAAATGGCATAGCAATGCTTATGAAAATACCTCATGGTGGGGACAGGTGGTTGGCAAACAAATGTGGAAGGATGAGTTATTTGCATAAAAATACAGTATGCCTGATTGTTCTGTGATTTTTATAAATTTGTGATCATTTTACTTGGAAGTTTTTAAGTGAAAATTCAATGACATTTGAATTGACAATAGGTTTCTTTAGAAAAGAGTCATGTTTGCTTTTGGAAGGCATTTGAAAATACTCATTTTATACTTGAGTCATTTTACATTAAATTCTCAAGGTTTTTCACATCAGATTATATGGATTCAGGCTGCAGAATTATGTGAGAATCAATTTAAGGATACAGCTTCCAAGGAGGTATATTTGTTTTTAGCAAATACTGGGTGTCTTTCTGTTTCTAGGACTCTCTTATTCTGAAACCATAACCTTTTGAATGTGGTTGGGAGTTGGGGGTTTCTCTTAATATGGTCTAAAATTTGAGTTGTCTCTGGACTTCTCAATCATTAAAAACCAAATTACGTGTATTACATCCTATAACTGTCCTTAAGGTGAAAGCCAAGTTCAGGGCTTCACTTATATTCTGGATTCTAGAGTAAAGACAAAACAAAACCAAACCCGTTGCTGTCGAGTCAATTCTGACTCATAGTGACCCTATAGGACAGAGTAGAACTGCCCCATAGAGTTTCCAAGCAGTGCCTGGTGGATTCGAATTGCCGACCTTTTGGTTGGCAGCCGTAGCACTTAACCACTATGCCACCAGGGTTTCTGGATTCTAGAGTAGAGGTTGGAAAACATTTTCTGAAAAGGGTCAGAAAGTAAAATTTTATGTTTTGTGGGCCACATAGATTCTGTAGCATACTGTCTTTTGTTTTTGTTATTTTCTTTTAATTTTCTTAGCTCTTTGTGATACAAAAACAAGCTATGGCCCTGAATAGATCGTTGTTTGCAGACCCTTGATAGGATCTAGATCTCCCTTTCACTTATTTTTTCACATCTGAGATCCTTTACTGTTCTCTGATGCTTTTTAAAAATCTGTAAAATACATTTTTTGCAGGGATTTTTCAGTAGTGTTCAGCAGGTATGTTAGTATTGCTGAAAGTAGAAGTTTTATTTTTATTTTATCAACTGATATTTAATTTGTTTAGATTAATATCCACATTTGTCAATTTCTATGCTTGTCATCTTTTCTTCTCAGATCTTTCTGGTATGACTTTCCTTCTCTTTCAAATATATTCTTTAGCTTTTCCACTGTTAGTCAATTTCTTACCGTATATGTTTTTTTTGAAAGATTTTTTCACTATGTATGCAATTACAAGTTCATTTTTTCCCCTCAATCTTTTGAAGATACTGTGGATTTCATTTTACTTACTCTAAATGGGATTCATTGTATTTTCTGATTCTGGGGATTTGTATTTTTTATTAATTCTGGAAAATTGGAACTGTTATCTCTTTAAATTATCTCTCATTCTCATATCTTCTTCTGAAATTGCAATTATGTATATATATGTGTAGTGCAATGGATTGCTTTTATATGGTCTTTCTCACATCATCTTGTAACTCCCACTGAATGATTGGATGGAACTATGCAAATAAGATGCTTGTAGCCCACCAAGGGGATTGGACAACTTGCTAATAATACAAATAAGGTTCATGGCATCCACGTGCAGCAGATGGGACCATGCAAATAAGGTGTACGGAACCCTAATGAAGGGACTGATCAGTTTTTCCATCCTTCTAAGTTTAAAAGGGAAATCCTGGTGGTGTAGTTGTTAAGAGCTATGGCTGCTAACCAAAACTTTGGTAGTTCAAATCCACCAGGTGCTCCTTGGAAACCCTATGGGGCAGTTCTAGTCTGTCTTATAAGGTCGTTATGATTTGAAATCGACTTGAGGACAACACGTTTGGTTTTTAACAGGCTTAAAAGAGAGCCAATTTCAGAGCAGAGAGGGACTCAACTGTCACCAAAAAGAAGAGATAGGAGCGGAGCAAGTCCTTTGGGCCTGGAATCCCTGTGCTGAGACTCTCCTTGACTCAAGAGACAGAGAGAAAGAGAGAAAGACCTTTAACACCAGAGATGGCAAGAGACGGCGAGATGCAGTGCAGAGAAACAGAGGCAGTAGAGGGAGCAAAACGAGATTAGCAGGAGACAGCGAGGTGCCATGGGCTTCCTGGAACACAGAGCAAGAAAGCTGAATGCCTTTGGGCAGGAAGCTTTCTGACAGAGAGGGGTGCCTCCAGGCACTTATTGGCAGAACTAAAGAGATTTGTAACACTTGCTCTAGCAGAGCTGTCATGGATTGAATTGTGTCCCCAAAAATACCTGTCTACTTGGCTGGGCCATGATTTCCAGTATTGTGTGATTGTCCAGCATTTTGTCATCTAGTATGATTTTCCTGTGTGTTGAAATCCTACGTCTAAGATGTTAATGAGGTGGAATTAGTGGCAGTTATGTTAACAAGGCAGGACTCAATCTACAGGATTAGGTTATGTCTTAAATCAATCTCTTTTGAGATATAAAAGAAAGAAGTGAGCAGAGAAGACAGGGAGACCTCATGCTACCAAGGAACAAGAGCCAGGAGAATAGTGTGTCCTTTGGACCCGGGGTCCCTGTGATGAGAAGCTCCTTAGATGGAGAAGATTGATGACAAGGACCTTCCCCCAGAACTGACAGTGAGAGAAAGCCCTCCCCTGGAGTTAGCACCCTGAATTTGGACTTTTAGCCTCCTAGACTGTGAGAGAATAAACTTCTCTTTGTTAAAGCCTTCCACTTGCGGTATTTCTCTTACACCAGCACTAGATAACTAAGACGAGGGCTGAGGCCAGAGAAAGGCCTGCTTGTAGCCATGGCTGAGCAGAAGCTGTCCTGATTAAAGAGCTGTACCTGAATTGTAACTTGTTATTTCTCTAATAAACCCCTTAACTGTGAGTATGGTCTGTGAGTTCTGTGTGGCCATTACAACAAACTGTTGAACCCAGCAGAGCAGTAGAGAGAGATGTGGAAGGGAGATTGGTGTCAGAATTGGTAAAAAAGGTTGAAAAGAGGAGATATGTCTGACCTTCACTTCATAGGAATCAGCCTTGGCTGATGATCTTGATTCTTCTTCCCCCTTGCGAAGTTAAAGGAGGTCAGATGCCTCCGCCACACCATTTTTACAATATGTTAGACTTCAAAGTGTCTTCTGTGTCTTTTATTTATTTCATATTCTTTCTCTCTATTTTTCTCCCTCCCTTACCTCTGGCTTTCTAGTATTTTCTATACATGTTTTCTAGTTAACTTATTCTCATTTAATTCGTTCATTTTATGTAAGGCTTTTTTAAATTTAATTATTTTACTTTTTGTTTCTGTAGTTCTATTTTTAAATTTTTCTACTTAATCATTTTTGGAAACTCTGATGATGTAGTGGTTAAGAGGTATGTCTGTTAACCAAAAGGTCAGCAGTTCAAATCCACCAGGCACTCCTTGGAAACCGTATGGGGCAGTTCTACTCTGTCCTATAGGGTCACTATAAGTCAGAATCAACTTGACGGCCACAGGTTTGGTTTAATCATTTTTGGTGGCCTCCATTATTTGCTTATGTCATTGATTTTCTCTTTTGTATCTTTTAAAATATTAAACAAATTTTATTTTATAGTTTTTATCTGAAAATTACAATATCTGAAGTGTTTATAGTGTATTTCTGCTCTTATTTTACTCATACTATTTAATGGTGCCTTGCTTTCTTTTTTATTTGGTGTTCTTGAGGTTTTAATGGGACATTCCATGTGGTAATTCTGTGAGGCCTAGAATAAGAAGGTTGGCTTTTACCAGGTGCTGGGGTCTTACCCAATTATGGACAGTTGGTTTAAGTTAGTTAATTTACTGATTTACAGTTTTTAAACCATGCAGGTAGTAAGTATGCAAATACCATTCTTGCATGACATCTGGCTTTTGAATATAAATTCTCAGGGTAGAATGTCTTATTTCACTTTATTAATAACTAAGGCAGACACAATTCCGTTACTATCTCTCTTGGCAGAGTTTGTTATTTTTCTAGTTTACTTTTTTACTGAGTATGAACCTCTTCACAGGTCTCAACTTTAAGATTTTCCTAGTTCAAATTCTTTATTATATTTTTATCATAGAGCTCTTTGTTGCCCATAGTCAGCCAGTGCCCTTAGATGCTATTGTCTTCAGTGATCGCCGTTTCTTTTTTGCTTCTGGTCTCTTGAGATTTCCTTTTTTTCTTCTGGTCTCTTGAGATTTCCTTTTTTTTCTTCATCTGTGCTTTAAAATAGGCATCTGTAATATTTTCTCCAGCATATTCAGGTGTTTGAAAGCATGAGGATTTCAAATTTGTGGGATATTATCTTGAGGTAGTAGGTATTAAAATACTTTTCAAAACCATAATGCACTATACAAACATTGGTTACTACTATGTATTATTATTGTATTAACAGAGTTATCATTGTCAGTGTACTTTAACCAGGTCCTCTAAATCAGAAAAAGAGGAATCCTGGTGGCACCATGGTTAAAGCGCCTGGCCCTAACCTTAAATGTATGTGGTTCAAATCCACTAGTTGCTCTGTGGGAGAAAGATGTGTCAGGCTAATTCCATAAAGAGTTACAATCTTGGAGACTATATGGGGCAGTTCTACTCCATCCTATAGGGTAGCTATGAGTTGGACTTGACTCAGTGGGAATGGTTTGGTTTTAAACCAGAAAAATAGAATATTGCTGTTATATAAATATAAATTTTAAATGTTTCAGATACAGAAAAAAAAAGTTTCTTTCATGAACTTTGTGAAAACTCCATACCTTTTTTTTTTTTTTTAAGAAAACAAAAAGCACAGCCACAATCAAAATGAAAACTTAAGGAATAGCGACATAAGTGATAAATAAACGTCAATAATATCAATGGTTCTTTAATAATACCTTTTTTAACAGTTATTATTCTAGTGAAGAACAAACAAAAAGCCTCATTGCTAAGTCAAAGTAAAACAAAAAATTTATGCTTTCTCAATATAAAGTGCTATTTGCCAAATAAGTTACAATTAAATGATCATAAAATCTTTAACAAAACCATATTCAATTATTACCTAAACATTGTAGACTGTTGTGCCATTTGTTTGCATGATTTATAAGACTTTTATTCAAAGTTTTAATTACAGTCTCTCATTTCCTTATTTCCTGCAACAGGTTTGCACATACTTTGTAATTGTAATTATTTACACTAATAATATTTCCTTGAAAAAGAATTTATTATTTTATCTCCTGTCAAGAACAGTACAAGGAAGATAGTTTTTTTTTTTTTCTTAACTGTATTTTGTTGGAAGCATCATTTGGACAAAATTATGATTTGTTTTGGAATTACACAATTACCTTTGGGACATAGACATTAAAACCAAAACCGAACCTGTTGCCGCCAAGTCATAGCAACACTGTAATACATGTTTATTTCCACTGTTCAGTAAAGAGCAAAAGCATTTAATATCAACACCAGAAGGAATATGGTCACCTTAGTTCAGTATGAATTTCTTCTGATTGGGTAAGTTCAGGAAATTTATGATAGGGAAAATAGAACCTACTTGAAATGAGTAAATGCTAAGGAACAAATCATTCTGAATCAGAAATCAACTTGAAACACATTTGAAGAGATTTTACTTTTCTGCATTCATCCTATAGGGGAGATGTTATTAGAACTCTTAACTAACACTCCTACAGGCCAGGAATCAAAGAATGTGGGGTAAATAACTTGCACAAGGTCAGATAGCTAACAGGGGGTGAAGCCAGAATTTGAAGAACGCTCTGGAGTCTGAGCTCTTAATCATTAGCTCCATATATTTAAAAGCCAATTTTTCATTTACTGTTCGTTTTGATGAAGTACTCTTCTCTTTCCTGATTCTCGAATGATTGATCTTCTTAAAATGTTTGCATTTTTAAAGAATGCTTGATAGTGCCAATGAATCATTATTGATGTAACTTCAGTAAATGTAATCAGGCAAAATGAATTGGAGGAAATTTAGAGAAAGATGTGTGTACATGAGAAAAACAGGGAGGGTGTTGTTACCAAGAAGTGGTTCCTGAATTTTGTAGCTATTCATTGTCACAGTCCTGAATCCAAGTCTGTCTAAATGCATCGAGATATTACAACATAGTTCTCAAAGTGGTACAACATATTCTGTTTCTGAGGAATATTTATATACATTCTTTCTAGGTTGACTGTCTACATTTCTCTCCTTTTCCCCTCCTTTTTAAAAATTATTATCATAGTTAATTCTATCTGATGATTTTCTTTCATATGATTCAGACAACAGATACTCAGAGATAAAGTGCAACAGTATGAGAACACGATAGATTACAATATGTTTCTGAACAGGAAATATTATCCTCTAGCTTTGTTAAGATCAGGATATGCTATGATCAGGAACCGATGGTGCTGAAGGAAGATGTTGAGCTGTGCTGAAGTCATAGGCCAAAATCAAGACTCCAGGAATTGATGGAATATCAACTGAGATGTTTCAACAAATGGGTGCAGCACTGGAAATGCTCACTCATTTGTGCCAAGAAATTTGGAAGATAGCTATCTGGCCAATCAACTGGAAGAGATCTGTATTTATGCCTATTCCCAAGAAAGGTGATACAACAGAATGAGGAAATTATCGAACAATATCATTAATATCACACACAAGCAAAATTTTGCTGAAGATCATTCAAAAGCTGCCGCAGCAGTATATCAACAGGGAACTGTCAGAAATTCAGGCTGGATTCAGAAGAGGACGTGGAACCAGGGACATCATTGCTGATGTCAAATGGATCCTGGCTGAAAGCAGAGAATACCAGAAGGATGTTTACCTGTGTTTTATTGACTATGCAAAGGCATTCAACTGTATGGATCATAACAAATTATGGATAACATTTGAAGACTGGGAAATCCAGAACACTTAATTGTGCTCATGAGAAACCTGTACATAGATCAAGAGGCAGTTGTTTGAAAAGAACAAGAGGTTGCTGAGTGGTTTAAAGTAAGGAAAGGTGTACGTGAGGGTTGTATCCTTTCACCATACCTATTCAATCTGTATGCTGAGCAAATAATCCGAGAAGCTGGATCATATGAGGAAGAGCAGGGCTTCAGATTTGGAGGAAGACTCATTAACAGCCTGTGTTATGCAGATGATACAACCTTTCTTGCTAAAAGTGAAGAAGACTTGAAGCACTTACTGATGAAGATCAAAGACCGCAGCCTTCAGTAAGGTTTACACCTCAACATAAAGAAAACAAAAATCCTCACAACTGGATCAATAAGCCACGCCATGATAAACGGAGAAAACGCTGACGTTTCTAGGATTTCATTTTACTTGGATCCACAATCAACACCCATGGAGGCAGCAGTCAAGAAATCAAAAGTCGTATCATATGCATGTGAAAGCTGGACAATGAATAAGCAAGACCGAAGAAGAATTGATGCCTTTGAATTGTTGTTTTGGCATTCCATGGTATATTTAATATTCTTTGCCAACACCATAATTCAAAGGCATCAATTCTACTTTGGTCTTCCTTATTCATTGTCCAGCTTTCGCACGCATATGAGGCGATTGAAAAGACCATGGTTTGGGTCAGGTTCACCTTAGTCCTTACAGTGACACCTTTGCTTTTTAACACTTTAAAGAGGTCTTTTAAAACATTTTCCCAATACAATACATTGTTTAATTTCTTGACTGTTGCTTCTGTAACCTGACACTTTCAGGTCTGCTGAGTGTGGTTAGGAAGACACAGAGCAGATGAAAGCAAAAGAAGAAGCTATTTAGTTGGCCAAGTAAAGGAGCACACTGGGACTCTGGTCGCCAAGGTGTCTCTCTGAACTATTGTTTAAGGAGTTTATATGGGTACAGTAAATCGGGTCTGGGGTTCTCAGGAACACCCCAAGGTGGGGCCAACTTGTTCATTGGTTTGACCTGGGGCCATCTGGTCTTCTGCTCCTGTTCAGTCTGAAAGGGGGCCACAAAGATAGTGTTTTGTCCACATCTGGGGCATATACGGGGTGGGGTTTTTGGCTTCTGATGTCAATAGGTCATCTGAGGGACAGGGTACTGCACATGTCAGGTGGGCCTGAAGACCGGCTTTGGCTGGACTGAAGACCCTAGTCTCTTGTTCTCTTTAACCGAGTCAGAACTGGAAGTATACCTAAATAAGGAGATATGCTACAAAAAAGAAATAAGGTTAATTCCTATGAGGGGATAGCTTAAATGCAGGGAGTTAGTTCTCTACATTAAAGTAGGTGGCAGGCACTGCCATTTGTTTATTCAATATGGCTAGAGGACTGCCGATCTCACTTCCATGAGTGTAGATTGTGGATCCAAGTAAAATGAAACCCTTGACAGTTTCAGTCTTTTCTCTGTGTATCATGATGTTGCTTATTGATCCAGTTGTGAGGATTTTTGTTTTCTTTATGTTGAGGTGTCAATCTTACTGAAGGTTGTAGTTCTTGATCTTCATCAGTAAGTGCTTCAAGTCCTCTTTACTTTTAGCAAGCAAGATTGTGTTATCTGCTTATTACAGGCTGTTAATGTGTCTTCCTTCAATCTTGATGCCCCATTCTTCTTCATATAGTCCAGCTTCTTGGATTATTTGCTCAGCATACATATTGAATAATAAAAATGACGGTTAAAATATACAACTGTGACATGCACCTTTCCTAACTTTAAACCATGCAGTATCCCTTTGTTCTGTCCAAACAACTGCTTCTTGGTCTATGTACAGGTTCTTCATGAGCACAACTAAGTGTTCTAGAATTTGCATTCTTTGCAATGTTATTCATAATTTGTTATGATCTACATGGTTGAATGCCTTTGCATAGTCAATGAAACACAGGTAAACACCTTTCTGGCATTCTCTGCTTTCAGCCAGGATCCATTCATCTGACATCAGCTATGACGTTCCTGGTTCTGCGTCTTCTGTCAAATCTGGCATGAATTTCTGGCAGTTCCCTGTCAATATACTGCTGCAACGTCTTTTCAATGATCTTCAGAAAAATTCTACTTGCATTTGATATTATTTGATAATTCTCTCATTCTGTTGAATCACCTTTCTTTGGAATAGGCATAAATGTGGATCTCTTCCAGTTGATTGGCCAGGTAGCTGTCTTCCAAATTTCTTGGCTTAGATGAGTGAGCAGTTCCTGTGCTGGCTCCCATCTGTTAAAACATCTTAATTTGTATTCTGTCAGTTCCTGGAGCTTGTTTTTCACCAATGTCTTCAGTGCAGCTTGTACTTCTTTCAGTGCCATCAGTTCTTGATCATGTGCTACCTCCTGAAATGAGTGAACATTGACCAATTCTTTTTGATACAGTGACTCTGTATTCCTTCCATCTTCTTTTGGTGTTTCCTTCGAAAGTCAGTATTTTGCCAATAGAATCCGTAGTGTTGCAACTCCAGGCTTAAATTTTTTCTTCAGTTCATTCAGCCTGAGAAATGCTGAGTGTGTTCTTCTCTTTCAGTTTTCTAACTTCCAAGTCTTCACATATTGTCATTATAATACTTTGTCTTCTCGAGCTGCCCTTTGAAATCTTCTATTCAGCTCTTTTACTTCGACATTTCTTCCTTTCACTTTAGCTGCTCGATGTTCAAGAGCAAGTTTCAGAGTCTCTTCTGACATCCATTTTAGTATTTTCTTTCTTTCCTGCTTGTTTAATGACCTCTTGCTTTCTTCATGTATGATGTCCTTGATGTCATTCCATAACTTGCCTTGTCTTGGGTCATTAGTGTTCAATGTGTCAGATGTATTCTTGAGACAGTTTCTAAATCCAGGTGGGATATACTCAAGGTCGTATTTTGGCTCTAGTGGACTTGGTTTAATTTTCTTCCACTTCAAATTGAACTTGCATCTGAGCAATTGGTGGTTTGTTCCATAGTGGGCCCCTGGTTTTTTTCTGACTGACGATATTGAGCTTTTCCATTGTCTTTTTCCACGGATGTATTTGATCTGATTCCTGTGTATTCCATTGTATTCTACCAGGCAAGATCCCCATGTACAGTTTGAGTTTATGTTCTTGAAAAAAGGTATTTGCAACGAAGAAGTCATTGGTTTTGCAATATCCTCTCATGTGACCTCTGGCATCATTTCTTCATATCAAGGATGTGTAAAATCCCAGATTAAAAATGGTACATATTATATCTTCCGTCATTTGAGATATGTCACTAAATATATACAGATAGGAGAGGGTTTACCATTTTAATAAAGCACTACATTTGGTAGTCTTTCTGTATAATCTCTTCCTTTATGTCCTGTTCCTGTCTTCTATAACAGGCCATTTGCTTCTGACATTCACTTTGTAATTTTTTTTTACACTTATGACTTTCTGTTCCAGGTTGGCAATATTTGCCCTGTGCAAACCCTTAGGGCCTCTCAGTGGAGCAGTGTGTTGAGCTGGTTGAGGATAGAAATCTCACATTTCAATAACATTTTTGAAGACACACACACCCATCAGTTGGGTGAGAAAAAAAAAAAAAGAAAAGAAAAATACCTCTGTATGGAACAAACAATATTAAGAAATTGATAGGAGTTTGTACAAAAACATATTTCTTACAATCTATTATGTTTTCTTGAGGATATTCTTTTTTAAATGATTCACTTTGCTCTCTTTACATCATCATTGTATTTCTTTGGTTTGCCATAGAATCCTCACCTAATTACCACTCTATATTTTTAAATTGTGCTTTAAGTGAAAGTTTACACATCAAGTCAGTCTCTCATACAAAAACTCATAGACGCCTTGCTATGTACTCCTAGCTGCTCTCCCCCTAATGAGACAGCACATTCCTCCTCTCCACCCTGTATTCCCTGTGTCCATTCAACCAGCTCCTGTCCCCCTCTGCCTTCTCAACTTGCCACCAGACAGGAGTCACCAACATAGTCTCAAGTGTCTACTTGAGCCAAGAAGCTCACTCCTCACCACTATCATTTTCTGTCTTATAGTCCAGTTTAATCCCTGTCTGAAGAGTTGGCTTCAGGAATGGTTCCAGTCTTGGGCTAACAAAGGGTCTGGGAACCATGACCTCCAGGGTCCCCTGGTCTCACTCAGACCATTAAGTCTGGCCTTTTTATGAGAATTTGAGATTTGCATCCCACTGTTCTCCTGCTCCATCATACCACTCTATTTTTGACTTGTGATGAAATCATTTTGTCAACTTAATGTTGTTGTCATTATGTTGATTCTGACTCATGGCTCCCCTATGTATGCAGAGTAGAACTGCTCCATAGGATTTTCAAAGCTGTGATTTTGAAGCAGATCACCAGGCCTGTCTTTCGAGGCACCTCTGGGTAGGTTGGAACTACCTAACTTTTGTTTAGCAGTCCAGTGCTTAAACCATTTGCAGCACACAGATGTAACCGAATTCCTTGGGTTCCTGTCCTATCCTATTAGCCCATCGAAATAAGATGGATGCCAATTGCAAGGAAAAAAGAAAGTGGCAAATTTATTGTCTGCGCAGACAAGGAGCAATGTGAGGCCTAGAGGTGGAAAGACCAGGCGCTCCGTACCTGAGGGGATGGGGGACCTTTTAAATCCTCGAGTCCCCAGGGGGCAGGGGTTGGTGTCTGAAACCCTACACCCTGAGCCCTCCCATACCCAAACTTGGAGATCTGTGTGCTGAGTCACTCTTTATAAGAAGTCCAAATTGTGGGACTTCTTGCTTTGCAAAGGGGCTGCGGTCCCGCCGCGTGCCAAAAATATCTTCCTCTATGTGAGTACTCAGGTCTAGCAAGGGTCAAGCAAGCACGCCATTCTTCAGATCTGCGCATGCGTCAAGATCCTGACTCGCGCATGCGCAAAGATCTGGCGCCAAATACAAACTGTGGTTAGAAACTGCCCAGGGCTCAGTGTAAACCACCTCGGGCTGGGTGCAAGCCTTGGTTTGCAAGGGCTGCAAACGAAGGGAGGCGGGGAACCTCGGCAGAGTGGCATCAAGCCGGGGTAGAGCGGGGTGAAGTCTTGGTGGAGCGGGATTTCACAGAGACTAACCCGTTGTGAATGGAGGCCAGTAACCTGCTCAAATTTTCCTCGTTAGGATTTTGGGATCTCCTGTTCAAGGATAGTCATCCGTCTGATCATCTGATCAAGTCAATAGTGGTGTTTATTTCTGTTTTCATCCTAAAGGTAATACATGCTCATTACAGGTATTTTATGAAACCAAAAAATGGGTTATATTTTTTCGTATGTGTGCTGCACAATTTCTGGGTAATATTCCAGAGATCTCATTTCTGTGACTTGATAACATACTTTAAAAACTATAGTAATTAGAATAGCCACAATATATTGGCTTATGAGTGTAAAATAATGAGAAGGACAAGTCCAAAATTAATTGTCTTTCAGGAAGACAATCTCTTTCTGAAATTCTGTGAAAACAACTTTGTTCTGATGTAACCTTTAAATTAAATCTTGTTACAAAAAAGAAAGTTATAGCCTATTGGTTTTCTTAGCCATTAATTCACCCAAGGCGTTATCTCAATATCTATAGCATTTAGCTGTTTTAATTTATTTATCAAAGCTAAGGATAATTTTTTAAGGATAATCAGCTTCCTTTACCCTTTTACTGGGCAAATCAGCATAGTAGTTTTCTCTAATCAGATACTTTTGTATTACAAAGAAACACGTCTCATAAAACCCTGGTTGGTCCCTTCAGATTAAAACAATCTCTCAGTTAAATCATTATTTTAATTTCATAAACAGTGATGAAAATATGGTGAAACCATTACTTTGCATGTTATTTCATCATCGGCCATGTAATTGTCTTTTTTTTTTTTCTTTGTGTCTGTGTTTGAGGGGCAGGAGTAATAGTTAAGAAGTTGAGGTATGCTGGGTTGTCGGTTATGTATAAATACTGATTTTCCAGTGTGTCGGCATCAAATTCAACTTCTATGAAAAAGAAAACACAACTTTTCTCCAGGTAAGTAAATCGAAATCTGTTGGGATTTCAGTATTTTTTTTTCTTGAGCATTGCCGAGACACTCCGAACCCACTGCTGTTCTCCACTGCCCACGTTACCATGAAAATTCACCTACGTTCAAGGCTTTAGCTTTGATCTCCAAGAAGACACCCACTAGACTATCCTTGAGACTTCTCAAGTCTCAGCCTTGTAATATTGTAATTAGTTATAATGGAAATAGCTATGAAAACATCTCTTATACTCAAGCTGTATTTATCTAGCTTTGAAAGTATTTTTATACATACTATCCTGTTTTATATTTGTAATACTTTGAGGTTGGAGGAGAAGGTTATTTTTCCTGACAATATCACCTATTTACATGCTATGCTATTGCCTTGAGAACCTAGCATGCACACTTTGAAATCAGCTTCTCTCCCACTGTCCATCCATTCTGTTATGCATTGAATTGTGTCCTCCAAAAATATATGTTGTAAATCCTAAGCCCTGTACCTGTGGTTATAATTCCATTTGCAAATGAGTTTTCTTTATTTTAATGAGACAGTGTAGGGTGTGTCTTAAGTCAATCTCTTTTGAGATGTAAAAAAGCAGGGTAGGCAAAGAGAAGCAAGCAGGGATAAGGGAAGAGAGGTGCCAAGCCATATGAAGATTGCCCAGGAGCAGAAGCTGTAAAGATATAAGGACTTTTCTCCAGAGGTGACAGAGAAAGCCTTCCCCCTGAAGCAAAACCTAAAATCAAACCCATTGCCATCCAGTCGATTCTGACTCATAGTGACTCTATAGGACAGAGAAGTACTGCCCCATAGGTTTCCAAGGAGCAGCTGGTGGATTTGAACTGCCAACCTTTTGGTTAGCAGCTGAGCTCCTAACCATTGCGCCACCAGGGCTCTGACAGGTACCCAGAATTTAGACTTCTAGCCTCCTAAACTGTGAGAAAATAATTTTCTGTTTGTTAAAGCCATTCACTTGTGGCATTTCTGTCAGAGCAGCACTGGATAACTAAGACATATTCCTATAAGAGGAATCCAGGATAAGAGAAATCCAGGATAGACCCCTCTATTTCCTTGTTGATTCTTTTCCTTTCACCTCCTCTATCAGAAGGTTTTATTGTTTATTTGTCTTAGATGGCCCTTAAATCTGTGCCTTCTCTACTTTCAAGTCCCTTTCTTACTTCTGGACTTCATCATCATACAATTGACTGATTCCAACAAACTTCAGATAGTTTCCATAATTTTAAAATTTTCTCTCTCTTTCGTATACTGAAATCCACCATCTTCCCAGTCTCATAATTTCAGCAGCAAGTAGGCTCAAAGAAAATCACTGTTGTTCTATTGTCCTTTGCATTAACCAAACTAATCCTGGGCATCTGTGGAATTTATACTCTGGCCCCTTCTTGCATTTCTCTTTTTTATTTGTCACTGTATCCAAACATGCCTGCCTTGTAGGAGTCAAAAGACTTAAATATACTGTTTTTATTGTGACACCTGGACTTTTGCATTTGCTCTCTGACTCACTTGGCAAGTCTTTTGTTCTTCTCTTTTCCTGTTTCTATCCATACTTTAATGCTGAAGTCTAATCCTGCTTTCTCAAATCCCTTTTGGACCAAATTTAACTCATCTTCCAGACCTTAATTTTTGTATTGTAGAGTTTAGCTTTGTTTTTTTCTTCCTTTGTTGTAAACGTCTTTTAGGAATCACATTATAAACACACTTCTTTGCTGTCTAGTGTTAATCATCATGTAAATTTTGTGTTTTGGGAAAATAGGTGATATATTTAATTAGACGGCAGGGAAAAAATGTTTCACTTTCACTGAACTCCGGTGACTGGTTAAGTTTTATCCTCTTCTAGAAGGATTCTTTTTGGCCTGCAGATAGTAAGAGCTTTGCATTTCGTTTGGCTTTCGCCCTGGATCCTTGTAACTGAACTTCTCTCCTCCTCAGTCTCACACTTTTTTATCTCAAACCCTAAATACAAGCATCATGCCCATCTGGGGCTGCAGGACACTACGGTCTAGTGTGACATAATATCCAGCACAAAATATTTTATTTTAAAATAGCCAATATATTCATGCATATCATCAATGAAGTGGTTTGTTTGCTTTTATTGAGTAGCAATTTTACAGTGAGTGTGATGTGCCTGTCAGTTTACTCGAGATGATTACTGCACATATCAGCAACTAAGATTGAGCTTAAACCTCAGGTATGAGATCATCATCTAAGGCACAAAACCATAAGTAAAAGCCTGACTTGTAACATTTAGTGCCTGAAAGAGAGTGAAGAGGAGTCATGAGTAGAAAATTGTGTGGACCGTCATTTTCAATCTTCCATTAAAAGTAGCATAAATGGCTGATAATTTTCAACGATTCAAAGCATCTATTTTTTCTAAATGAGTCAATTAAAATGAAAATGTGTATTTTAAAAAATCTCCCTTGTTTATAATATATGTCAGTTACAAACACGAAAAAGAATACATTCTGTGAATAGTCAAATGCCTCAAACTAACATTACCTGCATTGATTCAAGTGTTCAATTTGGAGGTTGAAAGGGAGCAGTGGGGAGTGTGACATTACACTGGCCTTATAAAGAGAAACATTAGTAAGCTTCCAACATGGAAGGTTCTCAGCAAGTACTGTGGAATGAAAAAAAAAAAAAGATTTTTTTCAAGAGGCATTGATTTTCATTTGAAGTCATTTTTTCCCCTTAACTCCATTCCTGTTCTTAATACTTTTAATTTATCCTATGATTCTAATATTTTAATCTGTATCATAAATTAACTCAACTTATAGCTTTCCACCACAGAAGAAAGATGTGGAAGTCTATTTCCGTGAAGTTTTACCACCTTGAAAACTCTATGGGCAGTTCTGCTTTGTCCTATAGGATTGCTGTGAGTTGGAATTGACTCGATGGCAGTGGCTTTATAGCCTTCCAAGAATAGTACTTAGGCTAATATTGGAGGCTATAAAAAAAAAAAATTATTAAAGTTTTTAAACCAGCTTAGAATTCGGGGCAAAGGACTACCTAGACAGTTTGATAAATCTATTATCATTTTGACTAAATTTTTATGTGCTGTATGTTAGTAATTTTGTGCTCTTCAAATGACATTAAAAAAAAAAAAAAACCCACAAAGTATGTTTTCCCAAGAGCTATTCATTAACTGAACCTAGGTTCAAGTGTCTTGCCATATTTTCCTTCACAGGCTTTTCATTAACTTTAGTAAAGCAATGGCTAGTTAGGTTTTCAGAGAGGGCACTGTTCCCTAAAGACACTTAATGATAGGACAATTTTAAATTCCCCTACCCCAAATCTTCTTTAATGTTCTATTGCAATCTTCTATGGTGCTATCATTTTAGCCAGCAACAGATTTGCCTTATTAAGATAAATATTTTGCCCAGAAGGGTGAGATGGACTGTCTCCTTCTATTCTGATGCTTTTTTCCTATAACCCTAATGATTTGTCTTGAAGCTTTTCTCTTTCATACAACCCTCAACAATTTAGACAGAGCCTAAGATAAGGCTTTGCCTATGAGGATTAGGTAGTTAAAACAGAAATTTCACCCTTTCAGGTTACTTATGTGACCCAGATTTGGTAGGTCAGGGGTGGAGAGTTGAGGAAATTCCAGCTTCAGGAATGGCTTTTTTCATGTGGGGATTTGGCTGGAGGCAGTGCTGAGGTCTTACTTTAACCACACTGATTCCTTCTAGCATTCCCTTGAGGAGCAGGGACCAGCTGAGTTCTGCTTTTACTGCTTATTCTAAGCCACTGTTTGTTTTCACGCTGTGTTTTATGCTGTTTCTTGTACCTCACTTGCAAAAGAATAATGCAATGAATACAAGTATTGTTGCAAAGAAAAGTAAAGCAAATTGTTCCAAAAGGGATTCCTGTCTCTCTCCCATGGCCCAGGAGGATAGCCATAACAGGGAGGACTTACCTTAAATACCTATGTTTACTGAATATAACATCACTGTGCACTTCAAAAGAGGAAACAGATTTCATTTGTAATACCTGAAATTTTCTAGTTGTAGAAAAAAGGTCCTGTAGATAATTGCTGCAGTTAATTAACAGTGGATGTAATGGGCTGTGTTGGAAAGCAATTAGCCACTTCGCTGACATCTGAGAGCAGAAGAGACAAAATACATACAAATTAGAGAGTTGTCATTGTAATTATTGGAGGTTATTGTAGAGAACTCTCATCTATATTGGACATTTAAGATGACCTTATTTCAACACAGGCAAATTAGTAATGTCTGTTTTGATACTTTTAAAGAATACTACTTTTGGCTTACTTAACCAAATTTGTTTTAGATTTTTAGGCAAGCTGAAAAATGCTAGGCAACCTAATGCTTTTAAAGAAATAAAAAATGAAAAAAATCATAATATTCACTCAGATTAATTGCAGAGAATAGAAAATGAGATTTTTACTTTTTACTCTTTTTTTTAATTAATTTTTATTAAGCTTCAAGTGAACATTTACCATTCCAATCAGTCTGTCACATGTAAGTTTACATACATCTTACTCCCTTCTCCCACTTGCTCTCCCTGCATTGAGTCAGCCCTTTCAGTCTCTCGTTTCGTGCCAATTTTGCCATCTTCCCTCTCTCTCTATCTTCCCATCCCCCCTCCAGTCAAGAATTGCCAACACACTCTCCAGTGTCCACCTGATTTAATTAGCTCACTCTTCATCAGCATCTCTCTGCCCCCCCGCTGACCAGTCCCTTTCATGCCTGATGAGTTGTCTTCGGGGATGGTTCCCGTCCTGTGCCATCAGAAGGTCTGGGGAGCATTGTCTCTGTGATTCCTCTAGTCGCAGTCATACCATTAAGTATGGTCTTTTTATGAGAATTTGGGGTCTGCATCCCACTGATCTCCTGCTCCTTCAGGGGTTCTCTGTTGTGCTCCCTGACAGGGCAGACATCAATTGTGGCCGGCCACCAACTAGTTCTTCTGGTCTCAGGATAATGTAGGTCTCTGGTACATGTGGCCCTTTCTGTCTCTTGGGTTCTTAGTTGTCGTGTGACCTTGGTGTTCTTCCTTTGCCTTTGCTCCAGGTGAGCTGAGACCAACTGATGCATCTTAGATGGCCGCTTGTTGGCATTTAGGGCCCCAGATGCCACATTTCAAAGTGGGATGCAGAATGTTTTCATAATAGAATTATTTTGCCCATTGACTTAGAAGTCCCCTCAAACCATGTTCCCCATACCCCAGCCCCTGCTCCGCTGACCTTTGAAGCTTTCCTTTTATCCCGGAAACCTCTTTGCTTTTAGTCCAGTCCAATTAGACTGACCTTCCTTATATTGAGTGTTGTCTTTCCTTTCACCCAAAGCAGTTCTTATCTACTGATTGATCAATAAAAAACCCTCTCCCTCCCTCCCTCCCTCCCCCCTTTGTAACCACAAAAGTTTGTGTTCTTCTCCGTTTTTTTCTGTTTCTCAAGATCTTATAATGGTGGTCTTATACAATATTTGTCCTTTTGCCTCTGACTCATTTCGCTCAGCATAATGCCTTCCAGATTCCTCCATGTTATGAAATGTTTCACAGATTCGTCACTGTTCTTTATCGATGCGTAGTATTCCATTGTGTGAATATACCACAATTTATTTACCCATTCATCCGTTGATGGACACCTTGGTTGCTTCCAGCTTTTTGCTATTGTAAACAGAGCTGCAATAAACATGGGTGTGCATATATCTGTTTGTGTGAAGGCTCTTGTATCTCTAGGGTATATTCCAAGGAGTGGGATTTCTGGTTGTATGGTGGTTCTATTTCTAACTGTTTAAGATAACGCCAGATGGATTTCCAAAGTGGTTGTACCATTTTACAATCCCACCAGCAGTGTATGAGAGTTCCAATCTCTCCGTAGCCTCTCCAACATTTATTATTTTGTGTTTTTTGGATTAATGCCAGTCTAGTTGGTGTGAGATGGAATGTCATCATAGTTTTAATTTGTATTTCTCTAATGGCTAATGATCGGGAGCATTTTCTCATGTGTCTGTTGGCTGCCTGAATATCTTCTTTAGTGAAATGTGTGTTCATATCCTTTGCCCACTTCTTGATTGGGTTGTTTGTCTTTTTGTGGTTGAGTTTTGACAGAATCATGTAGATTTTAGAGATCAGGCGCTGGTCTGAGATGTCATAGCTGAATATTCTTTCCCAGTCTGTAGGTGGTCTTTTTACTCTTTTGGTGAAGTCTTTAGATGAGCATAGGTGTTTGATTTTTAGGAGCTCCCAGTTATCTGGTTTCTCTTCATCATTTTTGGTAATGTTTTGTATTCTGTTTATGCCCTGTATTAGGGCTCCTAGGGTTGTCCCTATTTTTTCTTCCATGATCTTTATCGTTTTAGTCTTTAGGTTTAGGTCTTTGATCCACTTGGAGTTAGTTTTTGTGTATGGTGTGAGGTATGGGTCCTGTTTCATTCTTTTGCAAATGGATATCCAGTTATGCCAGCACCATTTGTTAAAAAGGCTATCATTTCCCCAATTGACTGACCCTGGTCCTTTGTCAAATATCAGCTGCTCATACATGGATGGATTTATATCTGTGTTCTCAATTGTGTTCCATTGATCTATGTGCCTGTTGTTGTACCAGTACCAGGCTGTTTTGACTACTGTAGCTGTATAATAGGTTCTGAAATCAGGTAGAGTGAGGCCTCCCACTTTCTTCTTCTTTTTCAGTAATGCTTTACTTATCCGGGGGTTCTTTCCCTTCCATATGAAATTAGTGATTTGTTTCTCTATCCCCTTAAAATATGACATTGGTATTTGGATTGGAAGTGCGTTATATGTATAAATGGCTTTTGGTAGAATAGACATTTTTACTATGTTAAGTCTTCCTATCCATGAGCAGGATATGTTTTTCCACTTAAGTATGTCCTTTTGAATTACTTGTAGCAGAGTTTTATAGTTTTCTTTGTATAGGTCTTTTACATCCTTGGTAAGATTTATTCCTAAGTATTTTATCTTCTTGGGGGCTACTGTGAATGGTATTGATTTGGTTATTTCCTCTTCGGTGTTCTTTTTGTTGATGTAGAGGAATCCAAGTGATTTTTGTATGTTTATTTTATAACCTGAGACTCTGCCAAACTCTTCTATTAGTTTCAGTAGTTTTCTGGAGGATTCCTTAGGGTTTTCCATGTATACGATCATGTCATCTGCAAATAGTGATAGCTTTACTTCCTCCTTGCCAATCTGGATACCCTTTATTTCTTTGTCTAGCCTAATTGCCCTGGCTAGGACTTCCAGCACGATGTTGAATAAGAGCGGTGATAAAGGGCATCCTTGTCTGGTTCCCGTTCTCAAGGGAAATGCTTTCAGGTTCTCTCCATTTAGAGTGATATTGGCTGTTGGCTTTGCTTAGATGCCCTTTATTATGTTGAGGAATTTTCCTTCAATTCCTATTTTGGTAAGAGTTTTTATCATAAATGGGTGTTGAACTTTGTCAAATGCCTTTTCTGCATCTATTGATAAGATCATGTGGTTTTTATCTTTTGTTTCATTTTTGTGATGGATTACATTAGTGGTTTTTCTGATATTAAACCAGCCTTGCATACCTGGTATAAATCCCACTTGATCAGGGTGAATTATTTTTTTGATGTATTGTTGGATTCTATTGGCTAGAATTTTGTTGAGGATTTTTGCATCTATGTTCATGAGGGATATAGGTCTATAATTTTCTTTTTTTGTAATGTCTTTACCTGGTTTTGGTATCAGGGAGATGGTAGCTTCATAGAATGAGTTGGGTAGTATTCCTTCTTTTTCTATGCTTTGAAATACCTTCAGTAGTAGTGGTGTTAAGTCTTCTCTGAAGGTTTGGTAGAACTCTGCAGTGAAGCTGTCTGGGCCAGGACTTTTTTTTGTTGGAAGTTTTTTGATTACCATTTCAATCTCTTTTTTTGTTATGGGTCTATTTAGTTGTTCTACTTCTGAATGTGTTAGTTTAGGTAGGTAGTATTTTTCCAAGAATTTATCCATTTCTTCTAGGTTTTCAAATTTGTTAGAGTACAATTTTTCGTAGTAATCTGAAATGATTCTTTTAATTTCATTTGGCTCTGTTGTGATGTGGTCCTTCTCGTTTCTTGTTCGGGTTATTTGTTTCCTTTCCTGTATTTCTTTAGTCAGTCTAGCCAATGGTTTATCAATTTTGTTAATTTTTTCAAAGAACCAGCTTTTGGCTTTGTTAATTCTTTCAATTGTTTTTCTGTTCTCTAATTCATTTAGTTCAGCTCTAATTTTTATTATTTGTTTTCTTCTGGTGCCTGATGGGTTCTTTTGTTGCTCACTTTCTATTTGTTCAAGTTGTCGGGACAGTTCTCTGATTTTGACTCTTTCTTCTTTTTGTATGTGTGCATTTATCGATATAAATTGGTCTCTGAGCACTGCTTTTGCTGTGTCCCAGAGGTTTTGATAGGAAGTATTTTCATTCTCGTTGCTTTCTAAGAATTTCCTTATTCCCTCCTTGATGTCTTTTATAACCCAGTCTTTTTTCAGGAGGGTATTGCTCATTTTCCAAGTATTTGATTTCTTTTCCCTAGTTTTTCTGTTATTGATTTCTAGCTTCATTGCCTTGTGGTCTGAAAAGATGCTTTGTAATATTTCGATGTTTTGGATTCTGCAAAGATTTGTTTTATGACCTTATATGTGGTCTATTCTTGAGAATGTTCCATGTGCACTAGAAAAAAAAGTATATTTTGCAGCAGTTGGGTGGAGAGTTCTGTATGAGTCAATGAGGTCAAGTTGGTTGATTGTTGTAAGTAGGTCTTCCGTGTCTCTATTGAGCTCCTTACTGGATGTCCTGTCCTTCTCCAAAAGTGGTGTGTTGAAGTCTCCTACTATAAATGTGGAGGTGTCTATCTCACTTTTCAATTCTGTTAAAATTTGATTTATGTATCTTGCAGCCCTGTCATTGGGTGCATAAATATTTAATATGGTTATGTCTTCCTGATCTATTGTCCCTTTTATCATTATATAGTGTCCTTCTTTATCCTTTGTGGCGGATTTAAGTCTAAAGTCTATTTTGTCAGAAATTAATATTGCTACTCCTCTTCTTTTTTGCTTATTATTTGCTTGATATATTTTTTTCCATCCTTTGAGTTTTAGTTTGTTTGTGTCTCTAAGTCTAAGGTGTGTGTCTTGTAGGCAGCATATAGATGGATCGTGTTTCTTTATCCAGTCCGTGACTCTCTGTCTCTTTATTGGTGCATTTAGTCCGTTTACATTCAGCGTAATTATAGATAAATAAGTTTTTAGTGCTGTCATTTTGATGCCTTTTCATGTGAGTTGTTGGCCATTTCATTTTTCCACATACTTTTTAGTGCTGGGGCGGTTTTCTTAGTAGATTGTGAGATCCTCATTTTCATAATGTTTAACTTTATGTTAGTTGAGTCGTTACGTTTTTCTTGGCTTTTTTCTTGAGTTATGGAATTGATATTCCTTTTTGTGGTTACCTTATTATTTACCCCTATTTTTCTAAGTAAAAACCTAACTTGTATCGTTCTATATCGCCTTGTATCACTCTCCATCTGGCAGTTCAATGCCTCCTATATTTAGTCCCTCTTTTTGATTATTGTGATCGTTTATCTATTGATTTCCATGATTCCCTGTTATGTGTATTATTTTGTTTATTTATTTATTTTTTGGAATTAATCTTAATTTGTTTGTTTTTGTGCTTTCCCTATTTGAGTTGTGTTGATATCAGGACGTTCTGTTTTGTGACCTTGTATTGTGCTGGTACCTGATATTATTGGTCATCTGACCAAACAATCTCCTTTAGCATTTCTTGCAGTCTTGGTGTAGTTTTTGCAAATTCTCTAAACTTGTGTTTATCTGTAAATGTCTTAATTTCTCCTTCATATTTCAGAGAGAGTTTTGCTGGATATATCATCCTTGGTTGGCAGTTTTTCTCCTTCAGTGCTCTGTATACGTCGTCCCATTCCCTTCTTGCCTGCATGGTTTCTGCTGAGTAGTCTGAACTTATTCTTATTGATTCTCCCTTGAAGGAAACCTTTCTTTTCTCCCTGGCTGCTTTTAAAATTTTCTGTTTGTCTTTGTTTTTGGTAAGTTTGATGATAATATGTCTTGGTGTTTTTCTTTTTGGATCAATCTTAGATGGGGTTCGATGAGCATCTTGGATAGATATCCTTTCGTCTTTCATGATGTCAGGGAAGTTTTGTGTCAGGAGTTCTTCAACTATTTTCTCTGTGTTTTCTGTCCCCCCTCCCTGTTCTGGGACTCCAATCACTCGCAAGTTATCCTTCTTGATAGAGTCCCACATGATTCTTAGGGTTTCTTCATTTTTTTTAATTCTTTTATCTGATTTTTTTTCAGCTATGTTGGTGTTGATTCCCTGGTCCTCCAGATTTCCCAGTCTACATTCTAATTGCTCGAGTCTGCTCCTCTGACTTCCTATTGCATTGTCTAATTCTGTAATTTTATTGTTAATCTTTTGGATTTCTACATGCTTTCTCTCTATGGATTCTTGCAACTTATTAATTTTTCCACTATGTTCTTGAATAATCTTTTTGAGTTCTTCAACAGTTTTATCAGTGTGTTCCTTGGCTTTTTCTGCAGTTTGCCTTATTTCGTTTGTGATGTCTTTAAGCATTCTGTAAATTAGTTTTTTATAATCTGTATCTGATATTTCCAGGATTGTATCTTTCTTTGGGAAAGATTTTGATTCTTTTGTTTGGGGGGTTGGAGAAGCTGTCATGGTCTGTTTCTTTATGTGGTTTGATATGGACTGCTGTCTCCAAGCCATCACTGGGAAACTAGTTTTTCCAGGTAATCAGCTAAAAAAAAATGCAGTCAGATCCCTATCTGAATTCTCCCTCTGGCTCAGGGTATTCGGATGTTAATGGAGCCGCCTGGGGAGGGTGGGGGAGGGATCAGAGATCTAGGAGTGTAGCACCTCAGAATATAGAGCTGATCCCCACGTTCACGCTCCGCCTGCGCCTGCCAAAATCCTGGCGGGACGGCTCCCCGGCTGGGACGCTGCTCTCCCTGCTCCGAGACCAGTCACTTCCTCCCGGGGACTGCTCCCTCTGGTGCGCAGCGCCGCATGCGCGAACTGGGTGGGTGTCCCCCACACGAAAGTCTGGGCCCCCCTCCGGGGTCGCTTTAGGGAAATATAGCTGATCCCCACGCTCGTGCCACCCCCGCTTCCCGCCAAACTCCCAGTGGGACGGCTCCCCGGCTGGGACTCTGATCTCCCCACTCCAAGATCTGTCACTGCCTCCCGGGTGCTTCTCCCACTGGTTGTGCCACTACGCCGCCCACACCAACCGGCTAGGCTCCCTCCCGGGATGAGTTCGGGGGGTAGGGCTGGGCCCCTTGTCTGTGCCGTCTGCCCCCCTGGGCTCTGCCCCAGATCGGGCTCCGAAGGTCATCTGCCTGGTACGCTGGCTCCTGGTTCTGAAAACGATTGCTGTCTGCCCGTATTTGTTCGTTCTCCATCTCTAAGTCTGTGTTTGTTGTTCAGAGTTCGTAGATTGGCATGTATGTGATCGATTCACTTGTTTTTCCGAGTCTTTGTTGCAAGAGGGATCCGCGGTAGCGTCCACCTAGTCCACCATCTTGGCCCCGCCTGATACTGTTTGTTTTAACTTCAGAAATGGTGTGTGTCAGAATCATGTCTTTCCACCATACTTATTCTGAGCAAATAATCTGAGAAGCTGGACTATATGAAGAAGAATGTGGCATCAGGATTGGAGGAAGACTCAGTAAGAACCTGTGATATGCAAATTATACAACCTTGCTTGTTGAAAGTGAAGATGACTTGAAGCACTTACTGACGAAGATCAAAGACCACAGCCTTCAGTATGGATTGCATCTCAACATAAAGTAAACAAAATCCCTTACAGCTGGACCAATAAGCAACATGATAAACGGAGAAAAGATTGAAGTTGTCAAGGATTTCATTTTATTTGGACCCACAATCAATGCCCATAGAAGCAACAGTCAAGAAATCAAATGATGTATTGCATTGGACAAATCTGCTGCAAAAGATCTCTTCAAGCTGTTAAAAAGCAAAGATATCGCTTTGAGGACTAAGGTGCATCTGACCCAAGCCATGGTATTTTCAATCACTTCATATGATGGCAAAGCTAGACAATGAATAAGAAAGACTGAAGAAGAATTGATACCTTTAAATTATGGTGTTGGTGAAGAATATTGACTATACCATAGGCTGCCAGAAGATGGAACAAATCTGTCTTGGAAGAAGTACAGCTAGAATGTTCCTTAGAAGCAAGGATGGCAAGACTTCATCTCACATATTTTGGACATGTTATCAGGAGGGACCAGTCCCCGGAGAAGGACATCAAGTTTGGCAAAGTAGGGAGTCAGCAAAAAAGAGGAAGACCCTCAATGAGATGGACTGACACAGTGGCTGCAACAATGGACTGAAATATAATAGCAATTATGAGGGTGGTGCAGAACCAGGCAGTGTTTCGTTCTGTTGTACATAGAGTCATTATGAATCAGAAATGACTCAATGGCACCTAACGACAGCACTTATTTTGTTTTTGGAAATTGTAATACCTGTCATTTAGAGACACTATCCCAAGTACTGGATAACAAATTTATCTGTATTTTTTAATTTGTCCTAATAAACATCTTCTAAGGCAGCTGTTAATATCTTCATGTTATAGTTGAGGTTGAACCCTAGTACTAAATCAAGCAGCATATAAACAGAGGAGGACACTTGTGGCTAGTTCTACTTTACTTTGTCATGTTGGGTAGGTAGGGAGAGAGGCTCTGCATGGTACTCGAGATTGTTTATTTTTGAGAGTTGAGGTCACAAGGCAAAGACATGAGACAGGTTTTTTATTTATACCGAAAGTAGGACAATTTTTCCTGACTGCTAAGAGGGGAAAAGTTACTTTTTATTGAACACTAAAAAATAGTTAATGTTAATAACATCCTAGAAAATCTTTGCAAATGCCATCTCTTAGCTTGTTCTTTAAATGTAAATGTTAGAAACCATTCCAGGAAGCACAGTCACAGGTTTTAAATAACTACTTCTTCCATTTAAGCTGCTGTAAATTTTTACACATAATTCATTGTTTTTCATTAAAGAATAATACCCGAAGGGGTAAATGATAGATGCAAGAAGAAATCTAACATTGGAAAAGAAGCAAGAAGTCAGACCTGAATGCCTTTCTATACAGAGTGTGGTGCCTTTCTATACAGAATAATGCCACATGATACTTTCCAAGCACTTAGCCTATGGCAGAATATAGATAACCTAGTCTTCCTGTGTCCAACACTGTAACTATTTAAAAAGCTCAGTGTGGCTATTTAACTTTAAATTAGATTAATTAAAATGAAATATAATTTAAATTGTAGTCCTCAGTCATACTAGGAATCAAAGAAACAGAGAAGAGATTAAAAAACCAAAACCAAAACTTATCGAGGAGAAAGTAATGAGCAATGATAAGGAACATTAATTAGCTCTGCTTTTTGTTTTGATGTTTGCATATCAATATCTTTTACAGAAACTGCACTTATTTCTTTACAATTTTTTTTTTAAGAATTAAAAACATTTCTGTATCTTTATTTGGCTTTTTCCTTCTTTTAGCTAAGACAAAAACACTTGAACAATGCCAGAACTATAAACATCCATCCAGTCATCCACCTGTTACCCACCCAAAATTTACCCACATTCCTAGCAATTTCTTTAGCTTTATAAAAAACAAACCCGTTGCCGTCAAGTTGATCTCAGTTCATAGTGACCCTATAGGACAGAGTAGAGCTGCCCCATAGAGCGCCTGGTGGATTTGAACTGCCGACCTTTTGGTTAGCAGCTGTAGCTCTTAACCACTATACCACCAGGGTTTCCTTTATCTTCAAAGATACGTGAAATAGTGAGAAATTATGGTAACGTACTATTTTCTATCCACTATTTAAATATTTTGAGTTAAAATAAGTTCCCTCTTATACTACAGGAGATGCATCTCTATATAAGTATTATCAAATGATCTGTGATGTAAAAAGAAAATATATGGAAGAAGAGAATGTTGAGGAATTTGTTTTTTAAAAAAGACAAGGTTAAATGAGAAACTGTTAGACCCCTGGGTCCTTTCAGTAGATCCAAGAAAGAAAATTTGTTGGTTGTCATATAAACCCCAAACTTGAAGTTCCTGAAAGTGAAGAATTTTGATTCATGCAATGTTTTTACTCATCTGGACCCTAGCCACTCTGAGTCTATTAACATGATCAGTAGATGTTGTGGAAAACATTTTGCCACTCCTAAGTTCTTCAAGTTCTCACATTGAATCTCAGCTCTCCTTCTTTAATAATCTATTGTTAATGCAATTTATTACGCCCATGCTTTCCGACTGGTGGATAGTTGCGTAAATGCTTAATTTTACTATCATAAGTAAATACTATGGTATTTATTAGGTATTTAACAGATTCTTCAACCTATAGATTGAAATTATAGGATGACTTTTATCTAATAGTATGGTCAATTGTTGTTGTTGTTGTTATGTGCCATTGAGTCGGTTCCCTATGTACAACAGAATGAAACACTGCCTGGCCCTGTGCTATCCCCGTGATCACTGTTATGCTTGAGCTCATTGTTGGAGCCACTGTGACAATTCATCTCATTGAGGGTCTTCCTCTTTTTTGTTGACCCTTGACTTTACCAAGCATGGTGCCCTTCTCCAGGGGTCCTTCCTGATAACATATCCAAAGTATGTGAGATGAAGTCTTGCCATCCTTGCTTCTAAGGAGCATTCTGTCTGTACTTCTTCCAATACAGATTTGTATGTTCTTTTGGTGGTCTGTGGTATGTTCAATATCCTTCGCCAACACCATAATTCAGAGGTGACAGTTCTTCTTCCCTCTGTTTCCCTTATTCATGCCCAGCTTTCACATGCATATGAAGAAATTGAAGACACCATGGCTTGGGTCAGGCGCACCTTAGTCCTTAAGTGACATCATTGCTTTTTGACACTTTAAAGAGAACTTTTACAGTAGATTTTCCCAATACAATGTATCATTTGATTTCTTTTTTTTTTTTAAATTGAACTTTAGATGACGTTTTACAGAACAAACTAGGTTCTCGTTAAACAATACCTACACTGTTTTATTACATTGTTTCGTGATAACCCCACGACACGTCAATGCTGTTCCTTCTTGACCTTGGGTTCCCTGTTACCAGCTTTCCTATCTGCTCCTGCCTTCTAGTTCTTGCCCCTGGGCTGGTGTGCCCCTTTTGTCTCTTTTTGTTTTATGGGCCTGTCTAATCTTTGGATGAAGGATGAACCTCAGGAGTGACATCATTACTGAGCTAAAAGGGTGTCCTGGAGCCACACGCTCAGGGTTTCTTCAGCCTCTGTTAGGCTAGCAGTCTGGTCTTTTTTTGTGAATTAGAATTTTGTCTTACATTTTTTCTCCAGCTCTGTCTGGGACTCTCTATTGTGATTCCTGTCAGAGCAGTCAATGGCGGTAGCCAGGCACCATCTAGTTGTACTGGACTCAGTCTGGTGGAGGGCATGGTAGACGTAGTCCATTAGTCCTTTGGATTATTCTTTCCCTTGCATCTTTAGTTTTCTTCATTCTCCCTTGCTCCCAAAGGGGTGAGACCAGTAGAGTGTCTTAGATGGCCACTCACAGGCTTTTAAGACCCCAGATGCTACTCACCAAAGTAGAGTATAGAACATTTTCTTTACAAACTATATTATGCCATAGCCCTCAGCCCAGCAATTCAGTTCCTCAGGGAGTTTGGATGTGTCTATGGAGCTTCCATGATCTTGCCTTGTACAGCTTGTACTGGCTTCCCCAGTATTGTGTACTGTCTTACCCTTCACCAAACTGACCACTTGTCTATTTAGTGTTTTTCCATCCCCACCCCTCCCCTCCCTCTTAACCATCAAAGATTTTTTCTTTTTGTGTGTAAACATTTTCATGAATTTTTATAGTAATAGTCTCATACAATATTTGTCCTTTTTCACTCGGCATAACACCCTCTAGATTCATCCATGTTGTGAGACCCTTCGAAAATCCATCATTGTTCTTTATCGTTACATAATACTCCATTGTGTATATGTACCAGTTTGTTTATCCATTCATCTGTTGATGGCATCTAGATTGTTTCCATCTTTTTGCTACTGTGAACAATGCTGCAGTGAAAATGGGTGTGTATATGTCTGTTTGTGTGACGATTCTTATTTCTCTAGGATGTATTTCTAGGAGTGAGGTTGCTGGATCATATGGTATTTCTATTCCTAGCTTTCAAAGGAAGCGCTATATTGTTTTCCAAAATGGTTTATCATTTTGCATTCCGACCAGCAGTACGTAAGAGTTCCAGTCTCCCCGCAGCCTCTCCAACATTTGTTATTTTCTGTTTTTTTTTTTTTTTGATTTGTGCCAGTAATGCCGGGGTGAGTTGGTATCTCATTGTGGATTTTGATTTTCAATTCTGTAATGGCTAGTGTTAAAAGCCCTGGTGGCATAGTGATTAAGCGCTATGGCTGCTAACCAAAAGGTTGACAGTTTGAATCCACCAGGCGCTCCCTGGAAACTCTGTGGGGCAGTTCTACTGTCTTATAGGGTCGCTATGAGTCAGAATTGAATCGACTCTACGGCAATGGGTTTTTTTTTTAATGGCTAGTGGTAGAGAGCATTTCCTCATGAGTCTTTTAGCTACTTGAATGTCTTCTTTGGTGAAGTGTCTGTTCATTCATTTCCTTTGCCCATTTTTTAACTGGATTATTTGTCTTTTTGTTGTAGAGGTGTTGGATTTTCCTGTAGATTTTAGAGATTAAACCTTCGTCTGTAGGTTCTCTTTTTACTCTTTTGGTGAAGTCTTTTGATGAGCATAAATGATTAATTTTTAGAAGGTCCCAGTTATCTAGCTTATCTTCTGGAGTTTGTTGTTAGTTATGGTTTGTATCCTGTTAATGCTGTATGTTAGGGCCTCTAGTGTTGATCCTATTTTGTCTTCTATAATCTTCATATATTTGGCTTTATATTTAGGTATTTGACCCATTTTGAATTAGGTTTTGTGTATGGTGTGAGGTTTGGGTCCTGTTTCATTTTTTTGCAGTTGGACATCCAGTTTTTCCAGAATCATTTGTTAAAAATGTTGTCTTTTCCTCGAGTCGTTTGATTTCTTGACTACGTTTTCTGTGGATGTTGATTATGGATCCAAGTAAAATGAAATCCTTGACAATTTCAATCTTTTCTCCATTTACCATGATGTTGCTTATTGGTCCAGGTATGAGGATTTTTGTTTTCTTTATACTGAGGTTCAGTTCATACTGAAGGCTGTGATTTTGTTCTTCATCTGTAAGTGCTTCAAGTCCTCTTCACTTTCAGCAAACACTATTGTGCCATCTGCATAATACAGGTTGTTAATGAGTCTTCCTCCAATTGTGATGCCATGTTCTTTTTCAAATAATCCAGCTTCTCAGATTATTTGCTTAGCATACAGATCGGATAAGTATAGTGAAAGGATACAACCTTGATGCATACCTTTCCTGACTTTAAACCATGCAGTATTCCCTTTTTCTGTTTGAATGACTGTCTCTCGATCTATGTACAGGTTCCACATGAACATGATTAAGTGTTCTGGAATTCCCATTCTTCGAAATGTTATCCATCACTTGTTATGATCCACACATTTGGATGCCTTTGCATAGTCAATAAAATACAGGTAAACATCTTTCTGGTATTGTCTGTTTTCAGCCAGAATTCATCTGACATCAGCAATGATATCCCTTCTTTCATGTCCTCTTCTCAATCTGGCTTGAATTTCTGGAAATTCCACATCAATGTACTGCTACAGCCTCTTATGAATGATCTTCAGTAAAATTTTATATGCCTGTGATATTAATGATATTGTTTGATGATCTTCACATTCTGCTCGATCACCTTTCTTTGGAATAGGCATAAATATGGATCTTCCCTGGTTTCTCAGTGGTTAAGCTTTTGGCTGCTAACCAAAAGGTTGGCAGTTTGAATTCACCAGCTGCTCCTTGGAAACCCTATGGGACAGTTCAGCTCTGTCCTATAGGTTCACTATGAGTTGGAATCGACTCTGTGGCAAAAGTTTTTTTTTTTTCCAGCCAATTTTTTTTTAATTGACCAGGCAGCTGTCTTCCAAATTTCTTGTCACAGACAAGTGAACACCTTCAGTGCTGCATCCGTTTGTTGAAACATCTCAATTAGTATTCTGTCAGTCAATTCCTGGAGCCTTGTTTTTTGCCTGACGGCGTAGTGGTTAAATTTTCTGCTGATAATCAGAAGGTAGGCAGTTCCAACCCACCAGCTACTCCTTGGAAACCTTAGGAGGCAGTTCTACTCTGTCCTATAGGGTCGCTATGAGTCAGAATCAACTCAACAGCAATGGGTTTGTTTTTTCTGTTGTTGTTGTAGTTTTTTGCCAATGTATCCAGTGCATCTTAGACTTCTTCCTTAAGTACCATCGATTCTTGATCATATACTACCTCCTGAAATGATTGAAGGTTGACCAATTCTTTTTTGGTACAGTGACTGTGTATTCCTTCCATCTTCTTTTGATGCTTCCTGCATCGTTCAGTATTTTGCCCACAGAAACCTTCACTATTGCAATGCCAGGATTAAATTTTTCTTCCTTTCTTTCAACTTGAGAAATGCTGAGCGTGTTCTTCCCTTTTGGTTTTCTAACTCCAGGTCTTTGCACATGTCATTATAATACTTTGTCTTCTCAAGCTGTCCTTTGAAATATTCTGTTGGGCTCTTTTAGGTCATCATTTCTTCCATTGGTTTTAGCTACTCTCTGTTCAACAGCAAGTTTCAGAGTCTCTTCTGACATCCATTTTGGTCTTTCTTTCCTGTCTTTGTAATGGCCTCTTACTTTCTTCATGTACGAAGTCCTTGATGTCTCCACAATGCCTCTGGTCTTCGGTCATAAGTGTTCAATGTGTCAAATCTATTCTTGAGGTGGTCTCTAAATTCAGGTGGGATATATTCAAGGTTGTACTTTGGCTCTCATGGACTTGTTCTAATTTTCTTCAGTTTCAACTTGAACTTACATATGAGCAATTGCACAGTCAGCTCCTGGCCTTGTTCTGATTGATGATATTGAGCTTCTCCATTGTCTCTTTCCACAGATGTAGTAGATTTGATTTCTGTGTATTCCATCCAGTGAGGTCCACATGTACGGTTGCCATTTATGTTGTTGAAAAAGGTATTTCCAATGTATAAGTCATTGGTGTTGCAAAATTCCCTCATGCAATCTTCAGCATCATTTTTATCACCAAGGCCATATTTTCCAACTGTCAATCATTTTTTGTTTCCAACTTTTGAATTCCAATCACCAATAATTTTTAATGCATCCTGATTGCATGGTTGATCAATTTCAGACTGCTGAAATTGGTAGAAATCTTCAATTTCTTTATCTTTGGCCTTAGTGCTTGGTGTGTAAATTTGAATAATAGTTGTGTCATAGATTGAATTTTGTCCACCAAAAATATGTGTCCACTTGGTTATGCCATGATTACAAGTATTGTTTGGTTGTCCTCCATTGTTTTGCAATGGATGTAATTTTCCTGTGTGTTGTAAATTCTAACCTCTGCCTGTCATTAATGAGGCAAGATTAGATTTTGATAAAGATGATTAGACTGGGCTGTAACACCTTTACTCAGGTCACATCCTTATCCAATGTAAAGGGAGTTTCTCTGGGGGCGTGGTCTGCATCACCTTTTATCTTACAAGAGATAAAAGAAAAGTAAGTGAGCAGAGAGTTGGAGACCTCATACCGCCAAGAAAGCAGTGCCTGGAGCAGCGCACGTCCTTTGGACCCAGGGTTTATGTGCAGAGAAGCTCCTAGTCCAGGGGAAGAATAATGACAAGAACCTTCCTCCAGAGCCAACATAAAAAGCCTTTTTCTGGAGCTGATGCCCTGAATTTGGACTTCTAGCCTATCAGACTGTGAGAAAATAAACTTTTGTTTGTTGAAGTCATCCACTTGTGGTATTTCTATTAAAGCAGCACTAAATGACTAAGACAAGTTGTGTAATTGGTTTTCTTCATAAGCATATGGATATTATCCTGTCATTAACAGCATTGTACTTCAGCATAGATCTTGAAATGTTCTTTTTGACAATGAAAGTTATGCCATTACTCTTCAATTTGTCACTCCCGGCATAGTAGACCATATAATTGTCTGATTCAAAATGGCCAATATCAATCCATTTCAGCTCACTAATGCCTAGGATATGGATGTTTATACGTTACATTTCATTTTTGACAATTTCCAAATTTCTTAGATTTATACTTCATACATTCCATGTTCCTATTATTAATGGATGCTTTCAGCTATTCCTTCTCATTTTGCATCGTGCCACACCAGCAAATGAAGGTTCCAAAAACTTGACTCCATCTACATCATTAAGTATTGTATTTTGAGGAGGCAACTCTTACCAGAAGTCTTTTGAGTGCCTTTCAACCTGAGGGGTTCTTCTTTTTTTAATTGTACTTTAGATGAAAAAAAGGTTTATAGAAAAACTAGTTTCTCATTAAACAGTTAATACACGTATTGTTTTATCACATTGGTTAACAACCCCACAACATGTCAACACTCTCCCTTCCCAGGGATGTCCAGGAGCCATACTCTCAGGGTTTCTGCACTCTCTGTCAGGCCAGCAAGTCTGGTCTTTCTTTTTGAGTTAGAATTTTTGTTCTACATTCCTCTCCAGCAATGTCCAGGACCCTCTACTGTGATCTCTGTCAGAGCAGTCAGTGGTGGTAGCTGGACATCATCTAGTTGTACCGGACTCAGTCTGGCGGAGGCCGTGATAGGTGTGGTCCTTTAGTCCTTTGGACTAATCTTTTCCTTGTATCTTTAGTTTTCTTCATTCTTCCTTTATCCTGAAGGAGTGAGACCAGTAGAGCATCCTAAATGGCCGCTCACAGGTTTTAAGATCCCAGGTGCTACTCACCAAAGTAGAATGTAGAATATTTTCTTTATAAACTATGTTATGCCAGTTGAGCTAGGTGTCCCCCGAGACCATGGTCCCCACAGCCCTCAGTTCAGCAGTTCAGTCTCTCAAGGAGTTTGGATGTATCTATGGAGCTTCCATGATCTTGCCTTGTACAAGTTGTGCTGGCTTCCCCAGTATTGTGTACTGTCTTACCCTTCACCAAAGTGACCACTTATCTATTGTCTATTTAGTGTTTTTCCATCTGTACCCCTTCCCTCCCTCTTAACCGTCAAAGATGGTTTCTTTTTGTGTGTAAACCTTTTCATGAGTTTTTACAGTAGTGGTCTCATACAATATTTGTCCTTTTGTGATTGGCTTATTTCACTCAGCATAATGCCCTCCAGATTCATCCATGTTATGAGATGCTCCACAGATTCATTGCTTTTCTTTAGCGTTGCATAATACTCCATTGTGTGTATGTACCACAGTTTGTTTATCCCTTCATCTGTTGATGAGCATCTAGGCTGTTTCCATCTTTTTCCTATTGTGAATAATGCAGTAATGATCATGGATGTGCATATATCTATTCTTGTGATGACTCATTTCTCTAGGATACATTCCTAGGAGTGGGATTGCTGGATCATATGGTATTTCTATTTCCAGCTGTCTAAGGAAGTGCAATATCATTTTCCAAAATGGTTGTATCATTTTGCATTGCCAACAGCAGTGCATAAGAGTTCTGATCTCCCCACAGTTCTTCAACATTTGTTATTTCCTGTTTTTTTGATTTGTACCGGTAATGCTGGGGTGAGATTGTATCTCATTGTGGTTTTGATTTGCATTTCTCTAATAGCAGGTGATTGAGAGCATTTCCTCAAGTGTCTGTTGTCCCTGTGAATGTCTTATTTGGTGAAGTGCCTGTTTATATCCTTTGCCCATTTTTTAATTGGGTTATTTATCTGTAGGTTCTCTTTTTACACTTTTGGCGAAGTCTTTTAATAAGGATAAGTGTTTAGTTTTTAGAAAATCCCTGTTAGCTAGCTTATCTTCTGGAGTTTTCGTTTTGTTGGTTGTGGTTTGTATCCTGTTAGTGCCGTGTATTAGAGCCCCTAGTGTTGATCCTATTTTTTCTTAAATGAACTTCATAGTTTTGGGCTTTATATTTAGGTCTTTGATCCATTTTGAATTAGTTTTTTTATATGATGTGAAGTATGGGTCCTCTTGCAGGCGGACATCCAGTTTTTCTAGCACCATTTGTTAAAAAGACTCTTTTTTTCACATTTGATGGACTTTGGACCCTTGTCAAATATCAGGTGACCATAGGTGGATGCATTTATGTCTGGGTTCTCAGTTCTGTTCCATTGGTCAATGTATCTGTCGTTGTACCAGTACCAAGCTGTTCTGATTACCATAACTGTGTAGTAGTTTCTGAAGTCAGGTAGAGCAAGTCCTCCTACTTTATTCTTCTCCTTCAATAGTGCTTTACTTATCCGGGGCTTCTTCCCTTTTCATATAAAGTTAATGATAAATTTTTCCATCTCTTTAAAGAATGTTGTTGGTATTTGGATTGGAAGTGCATTGTATTTGTAAATCACTTTGGGTAGAATTATTTTCATGATGTTGAGTCTACCTATCCATAAGCATGGTATGTTTTTCCATTTATGTAGATCTCTTTTGGTTTCTTGCAGTAGTGTTTTGTAGTTTTTTGTATAGGTCTTTTATATCCCTGGTTAGATTTATTCCTAAGTATTTTATTTTTTTAGGGGCTATTGTAAATGATATTGTTTTCCTGATTTCTTTTTCATCGTTCCCTTTATCGGTGTATAGGAATCCAACTGATTTTTGTATGTTTATCTTGTATACTTCTATTCTGCTGAATCTATTAGTTCCTGTAGTTTTCTCATGAAATCTTTTGGGTTTTCTATGTATAGTATAATATCATCTACATAATATGTATAGTATAATATCATTTCTATGTATAGTATAATATCATTACCACATTATTCACAATAGGAAACAGATGGAAACAGCCTAGATGCTCATCAACAGATGAAGGGATAAACAAACTGTGGTACATACACACAATGGAGTATTATGCAATGCTAAAGAACAGCAATGAATCTGTGAAGCATCTCATAACATGGATGAATCTGGAGGGCATTATGCTGAGTGAAATAAGCCAATCACAAAAGGACAAATATTGTATGAGACCACTACTGTAAAAACTCATTAACTTCTTCATTACCAATTTATTCCCTTTATTTCTATTTCTTGCCAGATTGCTCTAGCTAGGACTTCCAGCACAATGATAAATAGAAGTGGTGATAAAGGGCATCCTTGTTCCTGTTCTCAAGGGGAATGTTTTCAGCCTCTCTCCATTAAGAATGATGTTGGCTGTTGGTTTTGCATAGATGCCTTTTATTATGTTGAGAAATTTCCCTTCTATGCCTATTTTATTGACAGTTTTTATCAGGAATGGGTGTTGGACTTTGTCAAATGCATTTTCTGCATCCATTATTCTTTTTTTCATTTTATTTATGTGGTGGATTACGTTGATTGATTTTCTATTGTTGAACCATCCTTGCATACCCAGTATGGGTCCTTTTTAGTTGTGGTGTATTTTTTTTTTAATATGATGCTGAATTCTGTTGGCTAGAATTTTGTTGAGAACTTTTGCATCTACATTCATGAGAGATAAAATGAGAGATAGTGGTCTGTAATTTTCTTTTTTTGTGGTGTCTTTGCCTGGTTTTGATATCAAGGTGATGCTGGCTTCATAGAGTGAATTTGGCAGCATTGCTTCCTTTTCTATGTTCTGAAATAGTTTGAGTAGTACTGGTGTAAGCTCTTCTCTGAATGTTTGGTAAAATTCTCCAGTGAAGCCATTGGGGCCAGGGCTTTTTTTGGTAGGGAGTTTTATTTATTTATTTTTTAATTACCTTTTCAGTCTCTTCCTTTATTATGGGTCTCTTCAGATATTCAACATCATTTTGTGTTAGTTTGGGTAGGCCATGTGTTTCTAGAAGTTTGCCCATTTCCTCTAGATTTGCAACTTTGTTGGAGTATAGCTTTTCATGATACTCTGTTGTGATCCTTTTTATTTCTGTTGGGTCTGTTGTAATGTTCCTCATTTACTTCTTATTTGGGTTATTTGCATCCTCTCCTGTTCATCTTTTGTCAATTTGGCCAGTGGTTTGTCGATTTTGTTGATCCTTTCAGAGAACCAACTTTTGTTTTTTTTGATTCTTTCTATTATTTTTCTATTCTGTATTTCATTTATTTCTGCTCTGATCTTTACTATTTCCTTTCTTCTGGTGGCTGCAGGTTTCTTTTGCCATTCTGTTTCCATTTGTTCAAGTTATGTAGCTAAAGTTTTGATTTTGTCCCTTCTTTTTTTAATATGTGTATTTATTGCTATAAATTGGCCTTGGAGGACTGTCTTTGCTGTGTCTCAAAGGTTTTGGTATGATGTGCTTTCATTCTTGTTTGATTCTAGGAATTTTTTAATTTCATCTCTGATTTCTTCTATTACCCAGTGATTTTTAAGCAGGGTGTTATTCAGTTTCCATGTAATTGATTTTTTTTCCTTACTCTCCCTGTTGTTAATTTCTACTTTGATCACATTGTGGTCAGAGAAGATACTTTATATTATTTCAATGTTTCGGATTTTGTTGAGGGTTGCTCTGTGGCCTAAGATGTGGCCTATTCTGGAGAATGTTCCATGTGCATCGGAAAAGAATGTGTACTTTGCAGCTGTTGGGTGGTGTGTTCTATAAATGCCTATGAGGTTAAGTTGTCTGATTGTGTTGTTTAGCTCTTCTGTATCTTTGTTGAGTTTCTTTCCAGATGTTCTGTCTTTTACTAAGAATGGTGTGTTGAAGTCTCCTACTATTATTGTGGAACTGTCAGTTTCTCTTTTCAGTGCTGTTAGAGTTTGTTTTACGTATTTTGGAGCCCTGTCATTGGGTGCGTAGATGTTTATTATGGTTAAGTGTTCTTGATGAATCATCCCTTTAATCATTATATTGTGCCCTTCTTTGTCTTTTATGGTGGATTTTGTTTTAAAGTCTATTTTATCTGAGGTTAGTATTGCCTCTCCTGCTCTTTTCTGATAGGTGTTTGCTTGATTTTTTTTTATATCCTTTGATTTTTAATGAATATATGTCTTTGTTCCTAAGGTGTGTCTCTCATAGCATATTGATGAATCCTCTGTGTCTCTTTATGTGTGCATTTAGGCCATTTACATTCAGTGTAATTATTGATACGTGTTAGTTTATCGCTGTCATTTTGTCATGCTTTTTTTGCAGACTTATTCTTTGTTCCTTTCTCTCCTGTTCTGAATTTCATTTGTTTATGCATTTCTTTTTCATTTCTTTTGTTTTTGTAGATTTTGTTTTTATTGAGACTTTAAGTTTTTCTTCTTTATTTTGATCAGTAGTTTTGTTAACTATATTTGTGGTTTCCTTGAAATTTACTCTTATCTTCCTAGGTTTGAACCAATCTATTATGAGTTGGTATTGCTTTGCCTTACTCTCCATTAGAAAGTTCTATACCTACACTGTTTATTCTCTCTTTTATTGTCCTGATATTGTTGTCATTTACAGCTTAACCTCTCTGGTTCCCTGTTGTATTTCTTTTGGGTTTGGATAGTCCTTGAGAATTCATTTTCTAGGTTAGTATCTGGTTGGTACAATCTTGTGTCCTAGATTCAGGCTGTGGTCTGATGTTGTTTGTTCTCAGACTGAAGGACTCCCTTTAATAATTCTTCTAAGTTTGGTCTGGTTTTTGCATATTCCCTTAATTTCTATTTATCTGGAAATGTCTTAATTTCACCATCGTATTTGAATGAGAGTTTTGCAAGATAAATTATTCTTGGTTGGAAATTTTTTTCTTTCAAGGTTTTATATATGTCATCCCATAGACTTCTTGCCTGCATGGTTTCTGCCAAATAATCACAGCTTAGTCTTATTTTTAATCCTTTGTATGTGACTTTTTATTTTTCTCAAGTTGCTCTCAGAATTTTTTCTGTCTTTGATTTTAGCAGGCATGATTATAATATGCCTTGGTGATTTTCTTTTGTGGTCTATCCTATATGGGGTTCGTTGTGCGTCTTGGATGGTCAGCTTTTCATCTTTCGTATTAGGGGGGTTTTCTGTTAGCAACTCTTTAATGATCCTCTTTGTGTTTTCTGTTTTCTCCCCCTGTTCTGGAGCTCTGATCATGTGCAAATTTTTGCCTTTGATTGTATCCCACATAATTCTCAGAGTTTCTTAATTTTTCTTCATTTTTTTTTCTGATTTTCCTCAAACAGAGTTGTATCCAAGTGTTTATCTTCAATTTTGCTGATTCTGTCTTCCATCATTTCAAACCTGCTCCTCAGCCTTTGTATGATGCTGTCCATTTTTGAAATCTTGTTGTTTATCTTTTGGATTTCTAATTGTTGTTTTTGTATTATTTCTAGCTGTGAATTTATTTTGGCATTTTGTTCCTGTATTATTTTCCTGAATTTTTCTGTATTTTCCATAAATTTGTCTTTTTCCATGAATTTTTCTATTTTTTCCTCATTTTTGTCTGCTTTTTGTTTCAATTCTTGGATAGCTCTGACTATTAAAAAAAATTTAGAGATTTGAATTCCCTTTTAGGTAGTTTTAGTGACTTTTCTTCTACTAGAAAGCCATCTAGTGTTTATTTTGGATGCCTACTGGAACCATGCTCTCTTGTTTTTTTGTTATGTTTCCATATTGTCTGCTGTCTTCAGGACATCTAGTAGTTATTTTCTTCATTTATTGATTGTAGATCTGTTTGTTTCATCCTGCTTTTTTGTTTTATTTGGTTATGTTTGAGCAGGTGTGCTGTGCATTGTTTATTGTTTGCTCGTCTGTGGTCATGGTACTTTTCACCTCCTTGTCCAGTGGGCTGGTCCAGTCACTGAGCTAGTGCAGCAGACAGGTCCAGCTGAAGGGGAGGGGGTAGACCAGTGCTAGGCAGGTCCCTGTAGGCTGTACCGGTGTTGCTTGGGGGTGTAATGTTCAGTGCATGGTGCAGGTAGGCAGGAAGAAGAGTGGAGGTTGTGGTGCGTGGGGCTAATATGGGTATGAGTAAGAGGAGAGAGCAGAGAGAGAAAGAAGAGCCAAGACAAAAACAAAAACAAGAATGCTAAAGGAGCTTTCTGTTGGAGTGGAGAGATAAGAAACTAAGAAATGGGAAAAATAAAAAGCAAAAACAAGTGAATCGATCACATACATGACAATCTACGAACCCTGACCATCAAACACAGATCTAAAGAGTTGACCTGAGTGACAGGTGAGTGAAAAGCTGCATCCTGAACCAGTGACGGCTTCTGGAACCTGCAACCCACCCAGCAGCCTTGAGCCCCTGAGGTTCCCTGGTGCCGAGTGGTGGGGCTGATTGCGGCTTGCTAAGGTGGGGCAGGCACAGGACACAGCCCTAACCCCTAGCCCCCTGGGGTAACCTCCATAGAGACTCAGCCAGTGCAAGCAGGCTGCACACTGACGGGGCTAACGAGAGAACGAACAACCACGGGGAAGCAGCGACTGTTTTCAGAGACTGGATCCAGCGTCCCAGTCAGAAAAAGTTGGTGCCGGGCTTTGGACTGGGTGCAAGGGAGCTGAGCACAGCATCCTGAGACGGCGCAAACACGGGACACAGCCCTAGCTCCCAGAAGTGACCTCGGGGGAAGCCCAGCCAGTGCATGCAGGCAGCGCAGCAACGCAGCTGACAGGAGGAGAAGTCACTGGGAGGCAGCGACTGGTTTTGGAGCCGGAAGTTCGGCATCCCAGCTGGCGAACCTTGGCACTGGGCTTTGGACTGGGAGCGGAGGAACTAACTGCGGCTTCTGAGACAGCGGAAGCACGGGACTCAGGCCTGACCCTCGGGGGCAATGTCTACCCAGCCAGCGCACACAGTCAATGCGCTCCTCGGGAATCTCAGATAAAACAGTCATCACCAAACAAGATAAGTAACTTTGTCTATATTCCGGGGTGCTACTCTCTTCTGTTTTTCTGAACCCTCCCCTCCCCTTCACAGGCAGCTTCATTAACATTGGAATTTCTTGTGCCAGAGAGTGAAGTGCTCTGCGGTTTTTTTTTCTTTGTTTGTTTTGTCTTTTCCTAATCTATTCTCCTGGCTTGAGAGAAGCAGCTACAAAAAACCCATGGACCAAGAATCCTTCCCTGACTTCCCAAAATTGGACTAAAAATACAGAACCAGCTCTAACCAAGCATTTGAGATCCACAGTCTTTGGCTTTCATCCCTACAGGGAACAAGGTGGCTATTATAATGCAAAGGCAATTCTGATAGGGATCTGACTGTAATTGTTTTAGCGGATTACTAGAAAGACAAGTTTCCCAGGTCTGATATCTCTACCTATTAAACAGAGCCCTCACTGACCCACAACTGGGAACTGAGGGCTGAAGCTCCACCCAAACCACCTAACCTCTTGCCATAGGGGTCTGAGGAGAGTGACATCTACCAATCTGTAGAGGTACATGCATTGGGTGCCTAAGGTACAGCTGCAGAGCCCACCCACCAAAGTGCTTTAGGAATAGAGACACACCTACCTCAGTGGCACTTGGGGGAAGCCTGTCAGTATCCTGCCCCCCCCTCCCCGGACTGTGACTCCCTGCTGCTACTAGAATCTGGTGCACACAACTATCACCACTACTTCTCTAAGTGAATAGGTGACAGTCTACCCCACACACTTGGTGACCCAAAATCAGATTCTACTCAAGAATAGTGAATAGGCTCTTAGGCTTATATTTCTGGTAACAGCCCAAACCAGCTGGTAAGAGGACATAAGTGATTCAAAGCCTACAACAATCAAGACAGCGTAATCTAGTAGCCCATCTATGTAAATTGAAAGAAAACAAAACAAGATAAGTCTCAGTGAGCAAATATAAAATAAACCATTACAACTTCTTATAGATGGCTCAGAGATGACAGTTGATATCAAACCACATAAAGAAGCAGACCATGATTGCTTCTACAACTCCCCAAATTAAAGAATCAAAATCTTTCCCAAATGAAGATACGATCCTGGAATTGCCAGATGCAGGATATAAAAAACTAATGTACAGAATGCTTCAAGACATCAGGGATGACCTCAGAAATGAAATAAGGCAACCTACAGAAAAAGCCAAGGAACACACTGATAAAGCAGTTGAAGAAGTAAAAAGATTATTCAAGAACATAGTGGAAGAATTAATAAGCTGCAAGAATCCATAGAGAGACAGCATTCAGAAATCCAAAAGATTTACAGTAAAATTGCAGAATTAGACAACTCAATAGGAAGTCAGAGGAGCAGAATCGAGGAATTGGAATGCGGAGTGAGGCAATTAGAGGATAAAGTAATTGACACCAATATAGCTGAAGAAAAATCAGATAAAAGAATTAAAAAAATGAAGAAACCCTAAGAATCATGTGGGACTCTATCAAGAAGAATAACTTGTGTGTGATTGGTGTTCCAGAACAAGGAGGGATAACAGAAAATACAGAGAGAATAGTTGAAGATCTTTTGGCAGAAAACTTCCCTGACATCATGAAAGACAAAAGGATAGCTAGCCAAGATGCTCATTGAACCCCATAGAAGATTGATCCAAAAAGAAAATCACCGAGACATATTATCATCAAACTTGCCAAAACCAAAGATAAAGAGGAAATTTTAAAAGCAGCCAGGGATAAAAGAAAGGTCTCCTACAAAGGAGAATCAATAAGAATAAGTTCAGACTACTCAGCAGAAACCATGTAGTCAAGAAGGCAATGGGATGACATATATAGAGCACTGAAGGAGAAAAACTGCCAGCCAAGGATCATTTATCCAGCAAAACTCTCTCTCAAATACGCAGGCGAAATTAAAACATTTACAGATAAACACAAGCTTAGAGAATTTGCAAAAACCAAACCAAGGCTACAAGAAATACTAAAAGAAATTGGTCAGAAAATCAATAACATCAGATAACAACACAATACAAGGTCACGGAACAGAACATCCTGATATCAACTCAAATAAGGAAATCACAAAAACAAATTAAGATTAATTTTAAGAAGAAAAAAATGCTCAAAACAGGGAATCATTGAAGTCATTATGTAAAAGATCACAATAATCAAAAAGAGGGACTAAATACAGGAGGCACAGAACTGCCATACTGCCATATGGAGAGGAAAACAAGGCAATATAGGACGATGCAAGATAGGTTTTTACTTAGAAAAATAGGGGCAAATATTAAGGTAACCACAAAGAGGTATAACAATTCCATAACTCAAAATAAAAACCAAGAAAAACATAACAACTCAGCAAACATAAATTCGACTACTATGAAAATGAGGAACACACAATTTACAAAGAAAAACACCTCAGCACAAAAAAGTAAGTGGAAAACTGAAATTGTCAACAACACACACAAAAAGGCATCAAAATGACAGGACTAAACACATTCTTATCTATAATTACACAGAATGTAAATGGACTAAATGCACCAATAAAGAGACAGAGAGTCTCAGACTGGATAAAGAAACACGATCCATCTATATGCTACCTACAAGAGACACACCTTAGACTTAGAGACACAAACAAAGTAAAACTCAAAAGATGGAAAAAATATATCAAGCAAACAATAAGCAAAAAAAGAGCAGGAGTAGCAATATTAATTTCTGACAAAATAGACTTCAAAGTTAAATCCACCACAAAGAATAAAGAAGGACACTACATAATGATTAAAGGGACAATTGATCAGGAAGATATAACCATATCAAATAAATATGCACCCAATGACAGGGCTGCAAGATACATAAAACAAACTTTTACAGAACTGAAAAGTGAGATAGACACCTCCACAATTATAGTAGGAGACTTCAACACACCACTTTCGGAGTAGGACAGGACTTCCAGTAAGAAGCTCAATAGAGACACGGAAGACCTAATTGCTACAATCAACCAACTTGATCTCATAGACCTATACAGAACACTCCACCCAACAGCTGCAAAACATACTTTTTTTTCTAGTGCACATGGAACATTCTCTAGAAGAGATCACATATTAGGTCATAAAACAAACCTTTGCAGAATCCCAAACATCGAAATATTACAAAGCATCTTCTCAGACCACAAGGTCATAAAAGTGGAAATCAATAACAGAAAAATCAGGGAAAAAAAATCAAATACTTGGAAACCAAACAATACCCTGCTCAAAAAGACTGGGTTATAGAAGACATTACTAGGGAGGGAATAAAGAAATTCATAGAATGCAACGAGAATGAAAACAATTCCTATCAAAACCTCTGGGACATAGCAAAAGCAGTGCTCAGAGGCCAATTTATATCGATAAATGCACACATACAAAAAGAAGAAAGAGCCAAAATCAGAGAACTGTCCCTACAACTTGAACAAATAGAAAGCGAGCAACAAAAGAATCCATCAGGCACCAGAAGAAAACAAATAATAAAAATTAGAGCTGAACTAAATGAATTAGAGAACAGAAAAACAATTGAAAGAATTAATAAAGCTAAAAGCTGGTTCTTTGAAAAAATTAACAAAATTGATAAACCATTGGCCAGACTGACTAAAGAAATACAGGAAAGGAAACAAATAACCTGAATAAGAGATGAGATGAGCCATATCACCACAGGCCCAACTGAAATTAAAAGAATCATATCAGATTATTACGAAAAATTGTACTCTAACAAATTTGCAAACCTAGAAGAAATGGATGAATTCCTAGAAAAACACCACCTACCTGAACTAACACAATCAGAAGTAGAAAAACAAAATAGACCCATAACAAAAAAAGAGATTGATAAGGTAATCAAAAAACTCCCAATAAAAGAAAGCCCTGGCCTGGACGGCTTCACTGCAGAGTTCTACCAAATTTTCAGGGAAGAGTTAACACCACTGCTACTAAAGGTATTTCAAAGCATGGAAAATGATGGAATACTACCTAACTCATTCTATGAAGCCACGATATCCCTGATACCAAAACCAGGTAAAGACACCACAAAAAAAGAAAATTACAGACCTATATCCCTCATGAACATAGATGCAAAAATCCTCAGCAAAATTCTCGCCAATAGAATTCAATAACATATCAAAAAAATAATCCACCATGAGCAAGTGGGATTTATTCCTGGTATGCAACATTGGTTTAATATTAGAAAAACCATTAATGTAGCCACCATATAAATAAAAGACAAAAACCACATGATCTTTTCCATTGATGCAGAAAAGGCATTCGACAAAGTCTAACACCCATTCATGATAAAAACTCTGAGCAAGATAGGAATTGGAGGAAAATTCCTCAAAATAATAAAGGGCATCTACACAAAGCCAACAGACAACATCATTCTAAATGGAGAAAGCCTGAAAGCATTTCCCTTGAGAACGGGAACCAGACAAGGATGCCCTTTATCACCGCTCTTACTCAACATTTTGCTAGAGGTCCTAGCTAGAGAAATTAGGCTAGACAAAGAAATAAAGGACATCAGGATTGGCAAGGAAGAATTAAAATTGTCTCTATTTGCAGATGACATGATCTTATACACAGAAAACCCTAAGGAATCCTCCAGAAAACTACTGAAACTAATAGAAGAGTTCGGCAGAGTCTCAGGTTATAAAATAAACATAGAAAAATCACTTGGATTCCTCTATATCAACAAAAAGAACATCGAAGAGGAAATGACCAAATCAATAACATTCACAGCAGCTCCCAAGAAGATAAAACACTTAGGAATAAATCTTACCAAAGATGTGGAAGATCTATACAAAGAAAACTACAAAGTACCAGTGCAATAAACTAAAATGGACCTAAGTAAGTGGAAAAACATACCTTGCTCATGGATTGGAAGACTTAACATGGTAAAAATGTCTATTCTACCAAAAGCCATCTATACATACAATGCACTTCCGATCCAAATTCCAATGACATTTTTTAATGTGATGGAGAAACAAATCACCAACTTCATATGGAAGGGAAAGAAGCCTCGGATAAGCAAAGCATTACTGAAAAAGAAGAAGAAAGTGGGAGGCCTCACTCTACCTGATTTTAGAACCTATTATACAGCCACAGTAGTCAAAACAGCTTGGTACTGGTAAAACATCAGGCACATAGACCAATGGAATAGAATTGAGAACCCAGATATAAATCCATTCACATATGAGCAGCTGATATTTGACAAAGGCCCAGTGTCAGTTAATTGGGGAAAAGATAGTCTTTTTAACAAATGGTGCTGGCATAACTGGATATCCATTTGCAAAAAAATGAAACAGGATCCATACCTCACACCATACACAAAAACTAACTCCAAGTAGATCAAAGACCTAAACACAAAGACTAAAACGATAAAGATCATGGAAGAAAAAATAGGGACAACCTTAGGAGCCCTAATACAAGGCATAAACAGAATACAAAACATTACTAAAAATGATGAAGAGAAGCCAGATAACTGGGAGCTCCTAAAAATCAAACACCTATGCTCATCTAAAGACTTCACCAAAAGAGTAAAAAGACCACCTACAGATTGGGAAAAAATTTTCAGCTATGACATCTCTGACCAGTGCCTGATCTCTAAAATCTATAGGATTCTGTTAAAACTCAACCACAAAAAGACAAACAACGCAATCAAAAAGTGGGCAAAGGATATGAACACACACTTCACTAAAGAAGATATTCAGGCGGCTAACAGACACATGAGAAAATGCTCTCGATCATTAGCCACTAGAGAAATGCAAATTAAAATTATGATGAGATTCCATCTCACTCCAACAAGGCTGGCATTAATCCAAAAAACACAAAATAATAAATGTTGGAGAGGCTGCGGAGAGATTGGAACTCTTATACACTGCTGGTGGGAATGTAAAATGGTACAACCACTTTGGAAATGTATCTGGCATTTTCTTAAAAAGTTGGAAATAGAACTACCATACAACCCAGAAATTCCACTCCTCGGAATATACCCTAGAGAAATAAGAGCTTTTACACGAACAGATATATGTATACCCATGTTTATTGCAGCACTGTTTACAATAGCAAAAAGCTGGAAGCAACCAAGGTGTGCATTAATAGATGAATGGTTAAATAAATTATGGCACATTCACACAATGGAATACTACGCATCAGTAAAGAACAGTGAGGAATCTGTGAAACATTTCATAACATGGAGGAAACTGGAAGGCATTATGCTGAGTGAAATTAGTCAGATGCAAAAGGACAAATACTGTATAAGACCACTATTATAAGTTCTTGAGAAATAGTATAAACTGAAAAGAACACATTCTTTTGTGGTTACGAAGCGGGGAGGGAGGAAGGGCGGGAGAGGGTTATTTACTGATTAGTTAGTAGATAAGAACTACTTTAGGTGAAGGGAAAGACAATACTCAATACAGGGAAGGTCAGCTTAACTGGACTGGAGCAAAAGCAAAGAAGTTTCCGGGGTAAACTGAATGCTTCGAAGGTCAGCGGAGCAAGGGCGGGGGTTTGGGGACTATGGCTTAAGGGGACTTCTAAGTCAATTGGCATAATAAACTCTATTATGATAACATTCTGCATCGCACTTAGAAGTGTGGCGTCTAGGGTCTTAAATGCTAACAAGCGGCCATCTAAGATGCATCAATTGGTCTCAAGCCATCTGGATCAAAGGAGAATGAAGAACACCAAGGTCACACGATAACTATGAGCCCGAGACAGAAAAGGGCCACATGAACTAGAGACTTACATCATCCTTAGACCAGAAGAACTAGATGGTGCCTGGCCACAACGATGACTGCCCTGACAGGGAACACAACAGAGAACTCCTGAGGGAGCAGGAGAACAGTGGGATGCAGACCCCAAATTCTCATAAAAAGACCAGACTTAATGGTCTGACTGAGACTAGAAGAATCCCGGCGATCATGGTCCCCTAACCTTCTTTTGGCCCAGGACAGGAACCATTCCCGAAGACTACTCATCAGACATGGAAGGGACTTGACAATGGGCTGGAGAGAGATGCTGATGAAGAGTGAGCTACTTTTATCAAGTGGACACTTGGGACTGTATTGGCATCTCCTATTTGGAGGGGAGATGGGAGGGTAGAAAGGGTTAGAAACTGGCAAAAGGGTCATGAAAGGAGAGACTGGAAAGAGGGAGCGGGCTGACTCATTAGGGAGAGAGTAAATGGGAGTATGTAGTAAGGTGTATATAAGCTTACATGTGACTGAGTGACTTGCTTTGTAAACTTTCACTTAAAGCACAATAAAAATTATTAAAAAAAAAAAAAAGTTTTGACAGTTTGAATCTACCAGCCACTCCTTGGAAACCCTGTGGGGAGTTCTGCCCTGTCCTGTAAGATTGCTATGGGTCATAATTGACTCAATGTAAACAGGTTTGGTTTGTTGGTTTTAAGCATAGCCTTTTTTTAAATAACTGGATATATATTCCAGAAAAATAAATTATAATAAGTCTTCAATTATTGAAATTACTTATATTATAGTAATATAGTCCTATAGGGTCGCTATGAGTTGGAGTCGACTCAACGGCAGTGGGTGGGATATTATAGAAACTGAGTTTGGACTTTATGAAGAGAAATATTATTTTTTGCATTAAGTTGGATATGATATCAGTGAGGTAAACATTACCAATTTTAAAATATATGCTTCTATTATAATTGCTACTTAATTCCTTCTTAGAACAGTGCAACATTGAGTGTTTGAGACTGGGAATTTTCCTGAATTTGTCCCTTCTGTAAGATGATAGAAGACAAAGAATATGCCGTTATGAGGCCAAGTAAATATCATGTTATAAATAATTAATGATTCTTTGGAATGATTAATGCTTTCTGGATGTCAGCACTAATATTTGCTAATCTTGTAAGGTTTTCTTTTTTTAGAAAAGCTTTTATCCTTGACTTAACAGAGTGAACATTTACTGGCATTTTTGTTTAGACTTTTTATTTTGACTTTTAGGTTACATAAAACATCTCGCAGGATTAGAGAGAGCCCACAGAAGCTATACTTCTACTAAGTCACCTTAGTTACCTGATCATAGTTGATTCATCAAAAATTGTGCATTCAAGTGGGCCCAGTTAGGTTTTCTTCCCCACAGGAGTGTGATGGGTATGTGCTTGTTTTTGCATGACATTTAAAGATCTTTGAGTTCTGTTAAAATGTATTTTCATTCAAAGATGTTTATAATGGACCACAGAGATACTGTTGGGGAGCTTTGCTCTTTAATAGGTTTAGTAAAATCCATGGCGGTATCATTGCTATCAGTTTAATGGGGATAGTCTCATCATGTCACTTGCAGTGAGGGGATTTGTTGCAGATCTTTCTTATTCTGCCTTTCTGTAAATATAAAATAGCATTTTGGAGACCTTACTGTGGCAGAGATGGAACACAGAAGCTTCTAAATTTGTTCATTAATATCTATTATGTGTAGGTAGCCATGTGAAATATACCCTGACCAAAATTATTGAGAAATGAAGGTATCAACAAGAAATGTGCAGATTTTGGTTACAGTTATTTGGGATTCAATCTCTGAAAATGTTCAGGAAACGTATACAACTAATTTGTGTTTTAAATTAATAAATTTCATATTACCTGTATTTAATAATAAGATACTGATTTCATTTAAATCCGTATAGACCTACCCCAAAACAGGAGTGACCCAGAAGGTGTTTCGAGTGAATTAGAAAAAGTTACCCTTATTTTCAATGTTGTATAGTGTGGAATTACTTTTTGCTTATATTATAATTTTTTAGTTGAGCTTATTCTCTTCAACCCTTACTTCCCAAGTAAAACATAACTTATGAATATGAATTTATGAATATGAGTAAATAAGCTGACCACTTTTTCTGTTAACAACTGAAACTACATTTTTTAATCAATTGACTTGTAGACAATTTAATTCAACAGTATTTATTGAGTGCTTACTGTGTGCCAAGAATTGTTCTAGGCACTGAAGATATGCAGTACTTCCCAGGGAAAGAAAGTCACCTAGACTGATAGCTACAATAGTTGTAACTGCTCTTACTCAGGCGAGATCGGATCCTAACAGAACACAAAGGAGAGAAATGTAACTTGTGTGGCTTTCTGGAGGAGGTTGTACTTGAAGTGGAATTACATAAGTGGACAAAAGAAAGACTACTTCCAAGCAGCAAGCCAACAGCACAGTTACAAGAAAGAGTATTTGTGGAACTGCAGTTTGTGTGGTTGGAAGACAGTGTCTCCATGGTAGAGGTGGAAAACAAGGCTAAGAAGACAAAGCCTTGGTTTTGTCCTGTAGGCATTGGGGAGCTAGTGAATGATTTTATATCACAGGAAGACATGCTAATATTGAAAATTTTAAATAAAGCACTTTTGTTATTGAAATATAACAAACATACAGGAAAGTGCACACATCATAAGATTACAGTGCAATAAATTACCTCAAAATGAACACTACCCAGGTCAAAACAATACCTGCACATCAGAAACTCCCTTCTAGTTCTCCACTCACAATGGTAACAACTGTTTTGATTTCAAATGGTATAAATAGTGTTTTTTTTTTAATTAAATACAAATGTTATCATACTGTATGCATCTTTGTGTGTCATTTATTTCATTCAAACTTTTCTTTTTTGGAGATTCGTCCATTTGATAGTAGCTGTTTTTCATTGATTTTTTGCTGTAGTATTCTATTATACAGGAATATTCCATAACATAGCAAAATTTATTTAACCATTCAACTGCTAATAGACATTAGGGTTGTTTTTAGTTTGGGAATCAGTAGCATATGTTCAAAAACAGATTGTTGCAGCCACTGTGTCAATCCGTCTTGTTGAGGGTTGTCTTCTTTTCGCTGACCATCTGCTTTACCAAGGATGATGTCCTTCTCCAGAGACTGGTCCTTCCTAATAACATTTCCAAAGTAAGTCTCACCATCCTTGCTTCTACAGAGTATTCTGGCTGTATTTGTTCTACGACAGTATTTGTTCTTCTGGCAGTCCACATATATTCAGTTTTCTTCACCAACACCGTAGTTTGAATGTATCAATTCTTCTTCGGTCTTCCTCATTCATTGTCCAACTTTCGCATGCATATGAGGCGATTGAAAATACCATGGCTTGGGTCAGGAGCACCTTAGTTCTCAAAGCTACATCTTTGTTTATTAACACTGTAATGAGGTCTTTTACTTAGGCACTTTACAAATGTTAAGAAATTTGAAACTCACAATGAGGGAGTAGTCATCTTATTATCTTCATTTTTCAAAAGAAGATACTGAGATGCAGACAGCCTGTCTTAGTTATCTAGTGCTGTTATAACAGAAGTACCACAAGTGGATGGCTTTATCAAAGAGAAATTTATTCTCTTACAGTCTAGTAGGCTACAAGTCCAAATTAAGGGTGTCAGCTCTAGGGGAAGTCTTCTCTCTCTGTCATCTCTGGAGGAAGGTCCTTGTTATCAGTCTTCTCCTGGACTAGGAGCTTCTCTGCACAGGGACCCCAGGTCCAAATGACGTGCTGTGCTCCTGGTGCTTCCTTTTGGGGGTATGAGGTCCTGCTGTCACTTTCCTCTTTTGTATTTCAAATGAGATTGGTTAAGACACAATCTAATCTTGTAGATCTCCTCAACATCGCTGTGACTAATCCGTCTCATTAACATGATAGTGATAGGATTTACAACATACAGGAAAATCACACCATATGACCAAATGGTGAACATCCACTGGGAATCATGGCCTAGCCAAATTGATATGCATATTTTTGGGGGACACAATTCAATCCATGACAGAGCCTAAGTAACTAGCCTAAGACCTCAGAGTGAATAAGTGGCAGCATTGGGATCTGAGCAGGGACTGTCTCTTATCCACTGGCAAATGAGGCATCTAATGTGTAGAGAGTTTTCCCTACCCAAGCATGTACAGCAACTATAAAGTAAACCTGCTATCTGTGCTCAAGTTTGTCTCACTCCGAAATCTGTATACTTCTTCATTCTGCTTTGAGAAACTATGCATGTGCCATCTCACTCTCGGGTATTCACAATTCAAATTAATATACTGAAAGCTTTGAGAAGTAAGAAAGTCTGTTTCGTTTAATTCAACTCAGCTTTCCTAGTATGTCCCAAATTTATTTGACCATGGCACATGTATTTTTCTTGCAGAATCTATTAACTTTGTGCTGACTGCCATGTTGAGAAATAATGCCTATACCAGACAGTGACACAATTAGCCAAAGAGTGTTTAATGAAACAACAAAGACAAATTCCACTTACCCTTTCTACAAGGGCTTTGTTGCTTGTGATTGAACCTGAACCTTTTCAAGTGTATAAGTAAGAGGGGTAAAAAGTATTTGCGACATTTCCCAGTTCGCTTCATTTAAGTCATTTAACTCTTTGGGAAAAACATAGTAAAAATTATAATTTCATAATTCTAAAATAATATTTTACATGACATGAGAAGAAAGACTATGAAACCATTTCTGGTATCTGAAATTCACACATGTGCTGCCAGATACAGAGCTATTAGAGGTGGAGTTGAGATTAGCATGCGGGTCTTGTCCCTGGCTTGGGCCTTAGGTACAATTATATAGCATCGTGTACAATCTTTAACTGCAAATCCGACTTTGTTAAAAACTTCACACTAGGGATAAAAGGGATTTAAATCTAAAAACAGATGAACAGCAGAACCTGACTTGCTATTGTGGGAAGTGTTAGCCCCAGAGTCTTGCAAATAATCCATTCCTTGAATTACCTAAAAACAATTTAAATGTAATCAGATAATGTGATGAAGTATTTGGTGAGCTGTGGCTAACTCCTACTTACATCCAATTGAGTTTTGAACGTGCTCAGCGTGAAGAAGGCTTGTATGTTTTTCTGATATTGTGACAGGGACAGGCGATATATGCTTATATAATTTTGCATCTAATATTATTTAGTTATTACCTTTGTTGTGACTCTTTTCCCTCTTTTGTGTCCATCTAGTACTCTAAGTGTTCTTTTTCTCAAATAATAAATAAATAAGCAATGTCAACAATGTGCTTAATCTGAAGAGAAAGAGAGACAGGGAGAAAGAGAATGTGTATGTATATGGGGGGTTACTTCAGGAATAAAATGTTTGAGAAGTGGAAAACATTAAGAGTATGCTATGTAAGTTAACAGAAGCAATAAACGTTTAAAGTCTGTAGTAGCTGGTTTAAGTAGTGATCTTAGTATAGTACCTTAAGTTGTATAATTATGAAATCCCAATTGAGTACTCAGAATATGGACTTGTATCCAAACATTATGATATTTGTATAACATATTTAGCTTAAATACCATTAAGCATATTTTACCTGGCATATTTTTTTCTTGTTTGTGTATGTTTGCATTTTCCCATAATATAAATCTTAAAATGCATCACATGGGTCATTTTTTTGAGGGAGTTAGATTTTCACTTATATTTTATAAGGGAAAAGAAAGCTTTTTACATACGATATATAGAATTTTAAAGAACATATTCCAAGAAACTAAGATCTACTGCATCAAAACAAGAAAAAAAATATTTGTCATGTATGGTTAATAAAATTTGCCTTTATACTTTTCTATGTTTATTAAAATAAAGATTTGTTCTACCAAATGAGAATTAATAGAGAAGCAAATCAAAGATTAAAGGTCACATTTTTTTTCTAAATGATTGTTCTAGGGAGTGCTTTTTTGTGGTGTGGTAGTATTGTGAAAAGCACAATGGAGAGAACTTATTGTGAGCATGGTTGGTACAGCATTTGGTAAATTAAGGAGTTAATTTGGAGCAGTGTGAGTTTGCGATTTGGGGTTGAGGGTTTTGTAGTTGAACTGAGAGAGAAGTAAAGAAGGGGAAATATTTAGTTTGTTTTCCCCTTGTCCAGAAGTTATTTGATAACATCAGCATGGCCCATTAATCATGTTGCAGTGAAGTATGGGTGGAAAAATGTGTGTTTAAACTCTCATAATTACCTTTACATATAATACCCTTGCACAGGTATTATAGTTGGCATCACTTCCACTCACAAATTTGATACCATTTTCAAAGGAATACTTAGGAAATGGCAAGGGGTAAGTTATTGTTGCTTAATTCAAAAGGTAGACAAGCACTTAAACAAGCTAAGTAGATGAGACCACTTTTCATGTGGTTCTTAAGTCTGAAACAATGTTTTTTCTGCTCAGTCTGGCCTTTTAAACTCAACTTGCAGGGCATTGTAATTCTTGTTTATGCATATTTGAGTTATAGCCTTATTCTTTGGTTGTAAACAACTTGCCAATAGATTAGAGCATGACTTAGCATCTAGATAGTTCATTAGAAGGTAGAAATGGAAACATCGTTTCATATATTTTACAGTATAATAAAATGTAGCAATATAATGGGATATAAACTCGAACAACTATTGATAGATTTATTGACTATTTTATAAAAGTGTGAGGAAATAACTTTTTTTTAGTAGAATTATGTTTGAAAGTAAGTTAGCCATAAACCATTGGAATTACACACTTTGTTCTCTTAGCTTTTCCATATATCTTATCTGCCCACTTGGCTTAAATTTCATGTCCACACAAAGGACTACAAAGTCAGTGTCTCTAGGTCTGCCCTCTCTTGAAAACATTGCATAAATTGGCTTCTTCCTTAACAAATTAGGTTAGAAAATACAATAACATTACTTATCAGCTTTCGATCATTTGCAGCATTGTAGCATCTGATTCCCCGCCAGGACATTAGAAATTTACTATCATATACGTTTTTTTATAAAAAACCCTGTCAGAAAGAAATTTATCCTCAAATTTGTAACTAGTAATTTTCAGAACTGAATCTCAAATTTAACTCTGATAGACTATTTTTCTTCCCATTGTTGTTGTGCGCTGCCGAGTCAATTCCAACTCATAGTGTCCCAACAGGACAGAATAGAACTTCTCCATAGGGTTTCCAAGGCTGTAATCTTTACGAAAGCAGATTGCCACATCTTTCTCCCATGGAGCAGCTGATGGGTTCGAACTGCCAACATTTTGGTTAGCACCCAAGTGCTTAACTACTTCTCCACCAGGGCCCCTCCTTTGCATTACCAAACCAAACCAAACCTGTTGCCTTGGAGTTAATTTCCACCGATAGTGACTCTAAAAGATGGAATAGAACTGTCCCATAGGCTATCCGAGGAGCAGCTGGTGGATTTTAAATGCTGACTTTTTGATTAGCAGCCTGAGCTCTTAACCACTGTGCCACAAGGGCTCACATAGCACCATTCAAATAATCTATAGGAATCAGTCACTTAATTTACAGTTAATCAATTTAATAATAATGAATATGCATTTAATGTTTTCAGGTGTCTATATAACAAGAGCTTTTCTATGTGAGGTAAATGTTATTTATGCTATTCTGCTTGAGGATATCTAACTGAATTCTTCATCTAACTACAACTGAAGACTAAGGAATATTCCTATCAATAAAGCAATGTAGAAATAGTATAAAGCTGTTAGTCTTTGCCTTCGATTAACATAGAATAGCCCTAGCACCATTGCAATCTGGAAACTGCAAGCCTAACAGTCTGGGCCTGCTTACTTTCCTGTCTGTGACCTCTTCACTCACCTAGAACTTTTTGAAAGTTGAACTCCTTCTCTTTGGCTGGTTTCCAAGTTCTGTCCCACCTAATTATCCATATCATTCACTCACTCAACAAATATTTATTGGCTATTCAAATGCATTATGTGCTGTGCTAAAAAAATAGCATTGACCTATCTATCATCTTGAAGTTTACTCTCTGGAGGGAGAAACGTACATTAAATAAATCTACACTGTATGTTTGTGTGTATGTGTGAACACACCCACATATGCATACATGTGTATGATGCAAATACATATGCATATGTGTAATACTCATGTATGCGTATGTATACATGTATAGATAAAAACAAGTTACCATTGAGTCAATTGCAACTCATGGTGACCCCATGTGTTACAGGGTAAGGTTTTCACACCATAGTAATTTCTCACATATAGTAAACATATTAGGGTTTTATTGGATGTTGAGAATTGCTCTTTGATAGTTTCATGTTTCCACATTTATTTTTCCTTAGAAAAAACAAAACAATTTCTTTCAAATAATAGCAAGTAGGAAGCAGAAAGTAGCAGCAGAAAAACAGCATGTTAGTAACAGGATGAGAAATCTCACTGGAGGAAACAGAACAAAGAAACTGTCTAGCAGCGTTCAAATAGAAAAATATACATTCTTTGTTAGCTCTCATCTAAAAGGATAATCTGGTTCTCATTTGCTGTACCAGATGACAGGCCATGAAAAATATACATCCTAATTGTACCGTTGGCTTTGGTCACAAACCCTGACTGACTGAATTTTAGCTTTCATCTCTTGAGTAAAGTTATTACATTCTAGTAAGGGAATAGAATCTTTACATCTTCTGAAGACATTCAATATATGTATTTTGAATGAAAGAAATTTGTTTTGTAGTCTTCTCATTACAGATTCTGCATAATATGGGTTAATCTCAGCATGCCTGGATTGACCACAGATAAATAATATTTTATATTATAATATTTTATAACCATAGGTTTGTGAGTTATTTCAGTGACAGGAGATATTAGACTGTCAGTATCATTTGGTAATAATTAGATTTATGATTTGCACCTGATTTTGGTGGTGTCTGGGAGGTTACACTGATTAAGGATGGTCACATAGCTGGAATGTGCTTAGAATGTGCCAATAGGAGTAGCTCAACGTAAGACTCCCGTGATGAGCAGAATTTGGGCTTCAGGACAGCAATGTGTTTCACATACACAGAGATGGTGCTTCTATAACTGGAGACAAAAATGCATCTTTAAGGCCCAGTTGTGAGAGAATAGTGAAGCCTATACTTGCAATCTTCAATCCTTTTCAATACACATCCCTCCCTTTCTGCTGTTGTTGTATGTATCCTGTGCCTGCAGTAAAGCTCTTCCCCGAGTATCAACTGTTTTAGCTCTGTGAGTGCTTTCAGCAGCTGAATACTTAAGGTGATTAATGCAAACTCAATGCAGGTTCTTACACCAATCTTCAGTAATATTCTCAGTCATTTCAATAGACTAAAAGATGAAGGTAGAATTGAAGTATTTAAAAATACATCTTGTCAGGTATCTTTTTCATCTGGTGCTTCTGTAACAGAAATACCACAAGTGGATGGCTTTGACAAAGAGAAATTAATTTTCTCATGGTCTAGTAGATTACAAGTACAAATTCAGGGCATTGGCTCCAGGGGAAGGCTTTCAATCTCTGTCAGCTCTGGAGGACGGCCCTTGTCCTCAATCTTGCCCTGGTTGAGGAGCTTCTCAGGCACAGGGACCCCATATCCAAAGGACGTGCCCTGCTCCTGGCACTGCCTTCTTGGTGGTATGAGGTCCCCAGCTCTCTGCTTGCTTCCCTTTCCTTTTAGCTCTTGAGAAATAAAAGGTGGTGCAGGCCACATCCCAGGGAAACTCCCTTACATTGGATCAGGGAGGTGACCTGAGTAAGGGTGGTGTTACAATCCCACCCTAATTCTCTTTAGCATAAAATTACTATCACAAAATGGAGGACAACCACAGAATACTGGGAATCATGACCTAACCAAGTTGACACATATTTTTGGGGGGATACAATTCAATCCACGACCTCAGGGAAATATTGGCATATCAATAGCTGCTACATATTAATTAGACTTTAATCCCACGTATTTCCAAAAGTGAAAAAAAAAAATCAGTATACCTATGGGAATTTCCCTAAAATATTGATTTTTTTTACAGAAGTGTGAGACTTATTGGGGAATAAATGGGAAATTAAAAAAGATGGTATAGGTTGGGGTATCTCTGCACACTCAGAATTATTTTTCAATTATCATTGTATGTATTAATCTAAAAACTCTATATTACTTTTAACAGGGATATAGAGAGTGAGAGTTATTAAAGGTGTGTCTTTTTTTGTCTTGATCTTGAACTAACAATATACATTTATACTGTTTATTTGTACCCAACTTGCTTACTTTTATTTACTTTATAGCCATGTATTTCACATACTATTTAAATTCCAAAGAAAATTTTGGTAGGCCTATAAATTCTGCATGAAGTTGGGCCAGTGATTACATATTTATCACATTCATTCGTCTCTCTGTAGAAGTATAAAATTTACATTGATTAATTATGTTATAATTTTTGTATATAGATGTAATTTTACCACAATAATGCTGGTTAATAATGGCTATACAAAGATATGTTTTATAAATGTAAACAACATCTGCATATATAAACGACTGGTGAAAAGAAGTACGAATATATTAGAATTGAAAATGTCATAATCAAATAAAGCACAGATAGAGTTTTATGATATTGAAAAATAGTAACAAAGTGAATAAAACAAGCTTTATTTTCTTTTTTAATTAATTAATTAATATTTTAAAAATAATGTTATTGAGGTTTTTGTGAAAGCTTACGCAGCAAGTTAGGTTCCCATTTGACAATTTCTACACAGATTTTTCAGTGACATTAGTTACATTTATCACATGTGCCAACATTCTCTTTGTGTTCTATTTCCATTAGTGTATTTTCTCTGCCCCCTTATCTTCTGATCTTTGCTTATGAGTAATGTTGACCTTATGGTCTCATAAAGATGGTTTTTAAGTACAGCAGCAATCTTATGGGTGCCACTTTGCTATCATGCTAAAAGGTGGTCTCAGGGGATAGGCTTGGTTCTAGGTTTAAAGAGTGTCTCATGGCAATAGTCTCAGGGAGTCTTCTGTTCTCTACTGTTCCAGTTTGTCTGGCTTTTTTTTAATAACAATTTCAGTTCTACTCCACATTTTACTCCTATTCCATTCAGGACCATCTACTGTGACCAGGTCAAATTGCTTAGTTGTGGTGGCTGGGCACCAACTACTTCTTCTGCTCTCAGAAACAACTTCTGTAGAGTTGTGTCTTTGCTGAGCTTTTGGTTACCTTCTTACTGTTCTGCTCCTGGTGAGTAGAGACCCGTACTTGTGTCTTAGATGGCCGGTACTACTCACTTCACTAGGATGAAGACCATGATTTTCTTGAACTAAAAAAGTTGTGTTATGCCAATTAACTGAGTTGTTCCATGAGACTGCGGTCCTAAATTTTCAAACCCAGAAAACTAATCTTAGAAGGTGGTTAGCTATGTCTGAGGAGTATGCTTATTTGTGTCTTCAAAGAATATACATGCCTGCACCCACACATTTGTGTTTACACGTACCTATAGATACCTCTGGAAGCCCTGATGGCGTAGTTAAGTGCTACGGCTGCTAACCAAGAGGTCGGCAGTTTGAATCTGCCAGGCGCTTCTTGGAAACTCTATTGGGCAGTTCTTCCCTATAGGGTTGCTATGAGTCGGAATCGACTTGACAGCAGTGGGTTTGATTTGGTTTGGTTTATAGATACTTCTATCTGTTCTACCTATGTAGACATCTGTACCTACCCATATGTCATGGATTGAATTATATCCCCCAAGAATGTGTGTATCAACTTCATTAGGCCACGATTCCCAGTATTCTGTGGTTGTCCTCCATTTTGTGATTGTCATTTTATGTAAGAGAGGATTAGGGTGGGATTGGAAACCCTGGTGGCATAGTGGTTAAGTGCTATGGCTGTTAACCACAAGGTTGGCAGTTCAAACCTGCGAGGTGCTCCTTGGAAACTCTACAGGGCAGTTCTACTCTGTCCTGTAGGGTCTCTATGAGTCGGAATCAACTCGATGGCAGTGGGTTTGGTTTTTGGGTTGTAATACCCTTACCAGGTCAACACCCTGATCCAGTGTAAAGGGAGTTTCCCTGGGGTGTGGCCTGCACCACCTTTTATCTCTTAAGAGATAAAAGGAAAGGGAAGCAAGCAGAGAGTTGAGGACCTCATACAACCAAGAAGGCAGTACCAGGAGCAGAGCGTGTCCTTTGGAAATGGGATCCCTGTGCCTGAGAAGCTCCTCAACCAGGGAAAGATTGAAGATAAGGACCTTCCTCCAGAGTCGACAGAGAGAGAAAGACTTCCCCTGGAGCCAACACCCTGAATTTGGACTTGTAACCTACTAGACTGTGAGAAAAAAAAGTTTTCTTTGTTAAAGCCATCCACTTGTGGTATTTCTGTTATGGCACCACTAGATAACCAAGACACCTTATACCAATATGCCTATACCCACCCACATGTGCTCAAACACTCATTTTTACTTTAGTTGTGCTGTGCTCATTATATCCACATTTGGTGACACTTTTCCCATCACCAAAAATAACGAGCCTCCACGATGAAAGTGTATTTTCCACTCCCTCCCTCCTCTTCCTAGTAACCAGCAATGAACATCGGTCTCTGTCTATATATCTATCCTTCTCTTCTAATAAAAAAGGGGTCATACAATATTTGTCCTTATATGCTTGACTTATTTCACTCAGCATTATGCCCGCCAGGTCCATCCATGTTACAATATGTTTCACAGAATCATCATTGTTCTTTATGGTTATGTAATATTCTGTTGCATGTATGTACCACAATTTGCTTATCCACTCATTCACTGATGGGCACTTCTGCCGTTTTCCATTTATTCACTATTGTGAATAAAGCGGCGATGAACATAGGTGTGCATATGTCTATTCATGTCATTATTTTTAGGTCTCTAATTTTTTTTTAGGGTATATACTCAAGGAGCTCTGGTGGTGCAATGGTTAAGCACTCAGCTGCTAACCAAAAGGTCAGTGGTTCAAACCCACCAGCAGCCCCATGGGAGAAAGATATGGCAGATTGCTCCAGTAAAGAATACAGCCTTGGAAACCCTATTGGGCAGTTCTACTCTGTCCTATAGGGTGGCTAAAGGACGTGCTCTGCTCCTGGCACTGCTTTCTTGGTGGTATGAGGCCCCCCTGTCTCTCTGCTCACTTCTCTCTTTTATATCCCAAAAGAGATTGTCTTAAGACACAAATTAATCTTGTTGATTGAGTCCTGCGTCATTAACATAACTGCTGCCAATCTCACCTCATTAGCATCATAGTGGTAGGATTTACAACACATAGGAAAATCACATCAAATGACAAATGGTGGACAGTCACACAATACTGGGAATCGTGGCCTAGCCAGGCTGACATATATTTTTGGGGAACACAATTCAATCTATGACACCAACCAAAAGCCTGGGGCCCATAACCACCAACCACTCCACTAGAAAAAGTTGTGGTAGCCTGCCTCCACAAAAACTCATAGCCCTGGGAACCCTATGACATAGCTCCACTCTGTCCCACAGGGTCACCATGAGTCAGAATAGACCGAGCAGCAGAAGCCTGGTATCATCTCCTGAGAACCAGTAGAGGGCACTGTTATCCTTAGTGTCTTTTTCAGTGGTGATTCAGGAGTTTTGGATGTTTGATCTCTGGAATTCAATACGCATGCCTGAGGCGCTCCTTGGAAACTCTATGGGGCAGTTCTACTCTGGCCTATAGGGTCGCTATGAGTTGGAATCGACTCGACGGCATTGGGTTTTTGGTTTTTGGGCATGAGGGGTGAGGGGTTTAGCTGGTCAGAGACGCTGATATAAGTGGTGGGCTTGACTGTTCTGTGCTTAAGATGGGGGCTTTCTATGTCTTTTCCTCGAGGACACACTTGCACAGGCTCTTCCAGAGTGTCTCACTGTGAGCAGGGAGCTAGACATTTCCCTTTCTGTTACTTGTCTGTCTGAAGTATTCCTCTCACCCTGCTGCCTTTGCAATTTGTCTTAGGCTGGATTCTCTAGAGAAGCGAAACCACTAAAGCATAAAAGTATATAGAGAGATTTACATAAAGCAAATGTCTTATGCAGTACACGGTTATAGAGGCTGGAATGTCCCAAATACATGGGTCAAGCTGGAGGCTTCCCCTGATTCACATGGCCACAGGGGCTGGCAAACCCAAGATCAGCAGGTCAGACAGCGGGATGTTTCCTCACAGTCTGCGAAGACTGATGAATCCCAAGCTTAGCAGGCCGGACTGCAGGTAAGCTTCTAATTCAAGTTGCAGGAATGGTAGTCAGACAAACAGGAGCCAGCAGCAGGATCCAGAGTGATCAAAAGCCCAGGAAACTTGCCAGAGAGTCCACTTATATTCAATGTAGGCCAAGCCCCCAAGGAAGCTCTCTTTCAATGGATTAGATATTCAGAGCAGATCCCATCATGGAGGTGATCACATTATATCAAATCTCATCATGGAAGCGATCACATCATCATACAACTGCCAAACTACATCATAACTGCCAACTACTGAGAAACATGGCCCAGCCAAATTGACGCATAATCTTAACAATCACACAGTTCTTTCAGGTTCTATTACCCGTCTGTCCTGGGCCTCAGTGAGATTTTACAGCACTCTATTGCAGTGCCATGGTCTTCCTTCACCCCTCCCAGTTGCACAGGCTGTGAATTCCCATGGCCAATCTGTGCCATCTTAAAAAATTTGGCTACAACTTCCTCAGATTAGCTCCCTTTCTGTTTTCCCTGTTTAGGGTGTTGCCCAGCCCTGTCCCTAAGTGGCTGTGATGAGTGAGTGCTCCAGATCTAAGTGGGTAGGTTCTCCCAGCTTCTGTGTCATCTCTACTCCTCCTCTCCCCCACTTCTGGACTCACCCTGACTCCCCAGTACCTCAGGTGACATTTGGAGTTCTGAGATCTCAGTTTGTGTTTGTTTTTATTCATTGTTCAGTGGGTTAGTTGCTGGGGGAGTAAATGGGAGCATTCACTCACTTCACTATCTTACTCTGCCTTCAGACTTTATTTTTTTAATAATTGAATAATGTGGAATATAAGCAGTGTTATATAATCACTGATTAATTTTCAAGTGCTTACTTTTGAAGAATTAAGAAAATTCACTTAGTTCAGTTAACTAAGAAATAAAGGATTGTTTTCAACACTGCATGTCAACACAACTGTCTCACTCACATTTCGGTGAGTATTGACCGGGCAGTCTGTGCATGGCAGATAAACTGAAGCAATCACTTTGCAATAAGCAATTTTATTTTTCAGAATTTCTGTAGGCATCTTCTACTTTTGACAGACAGCCATCCTCCCTCATAATCACCCACACATAGTGAGGACTGAAGTAGCAGCATCAGGTTTCTTTTATTACAAACTGGAATAAGGAGCTCCAAATAAAGCACTAAATAAAAAGAAGAAAAATGTCACATGACCACTTGCCTACTACGTGATTTTTTCTCACACTGGTTATTATTTATTTAACGTCAGTCTTCCAAAATGATATCTTTGGATATGTTTTTCTGAGTCAGATTAGCTAGGAAGCAGGATTTCATTTTTTTTTTTTTTTTTTTTGTGGAAATTTTGAATTCCTATTTGCATCCTGTGTAATTCACCAATAAAAACATTTAAATTATTTTCATATATGACAAATGTTACCTCTTGAAATGGATCTAATAATTGACTTCTGATTATCAATATAAAAATATTGGATTTTTTGCCGGGGGATGTAGTGATCATAGGATATTTAAAAAATGTTTTAAAGTCAATTAGCTTGTTAGAAATAGAAGACTGTACTCTAAAGGAGAAAATGTAATTTCCTCTGAGACTGAATTCTGATGATTTGAGTTAGAGACATGATTCTATCACGTATTAGCTGGAGGAGAGTGGGCTGAGCAATTGGTTACTCTGAGTTTTAGTTTCCTCATTTATAAAGTGGGAATAATAGTCACCCTGCTTCTGTATATCTGTGTATCTTCTAAGATGAAACCATGAACCCATTCCTCATACTCTTGGTATTATTTTCCTTTGTTTACATTTATCTGTGGAAGACCTTATCTTCTGCTTTGAGTTATAGTTATTTATATGGTTACTTTACCCCATTGTCAACATTAGAGTTGACACTCACTGAGTGTAAAACTTATGTGTACTAATGTTGTATCTTCAACAATAATAAGCAGAGTGCTTCCTATCCAACAGTGATAATAAATATAATTTATATAATAAATATATTTATATATCATTTTAGGAAGTATTTTGGCATCTACTTACCAATTTATTCAATGACATACACACACGCATCTGTTTATCTAGATAAGAATTTTGAGCTCTTCTGTCAAACCGTTAGGAAAATTGAAAGCTAAATTTAGTCTCCATCTTCAAGCATATATGAACAGAAGCAAAACCAGTTTTACCAAGAGTGATGATAATGTCTGGAGTGACTTACATAGTTGTATTTGTCTTGCTTAGTGCCTAATGAGAGTAAATGTATGTGTCTGTGTTGGTGTTTGGGGATGGGCAATGGGATACTTAAGTAAAAGGACTCTCGAACTTATTCAAGTGGGAAAGAGAAGAAAGGTAATGGTCTGGGAGAGAAGTACCTTGACCAAGAGCCAGGAGCTCATTATTCGCACTACCCACTGCCGTTGAGTCAATTCCGACTAATTATTCACACTAGAGCCTGCAATTCACTCTGTGCCCTCCTTCCTTATATGAAAAATGATCAAGAAAATATTTAATTCTGAGACTAGGAATGTTTGAAGGGAGCAGGACTGATGAATGTGAGATTGTAGTACTGTTTTTAAATGGAGTCCGATCTTGTGACTGTTTTGTTTGATGATCTCCTTCCAGAAAATCAGTCACTGAAAACTCCATTGTGCACAGTTCTAGTATGACACATATGAAATCATCATTAGTTGGAGTTTATGCAACAGCAACTAGTAGCCTGTAGTTATATATATATATATATATATATATATATATATATATATATATATATATATATATATATATTTTGATGTCTTTGCCATATTCCTAACTTCATATGATAAATTGGAAAGTGTTCTCTCCTCCCCTAGTCTCTGATAGAGTTTGTGTAAGAATGGCATTATTTCACTCTTAAATGTTGAAAGAAGATACTTGTAAAGACATCTGGGGCTGAAGTTTATTTGTATGGTGAGGTTTTTACTTTTAATGATGTTTCTGCAACAGAAATTGACCTGTTCGATTTTTCTCTTTCATTTTTGATAATTTGTATCTTTCAAGGAATTTGTTCATTTCAGCTAAGTTGTTAAATTCATTGGCATGTATTTGCTCAGAATATTCAAGTTCACTAATCTCATTCTTTGCAACATTCATTTGCTATTAAGCCTACCTACTTATTATTATTCCACCATGCATCTGTCAGTTTGTCATACTATGGTGGCTTGTGTGTTGCTGTGATACTGAAAGCTTTGCCAGTGGTATTTCAAATACCAGCCCATGCTGGTGTTGGTGGACAGATTTTAGCAGAGCTTCCAGACTAAGACAGACAAGGAAGAAGGACTTGGCAGTCTACTTCTGAAAAAAATAGGCCAGTGAAAACCTTATGAATAGTAGCAGAACATTGTCTGATATAATGCCAGAAGATGAGCCCCTCAGGTTTGAAGGCACTCAAAATATGACTGAGGAAGAACTCTCTCCTCAAAGCAGAGTTGACCTTAATGATATGGATGGTTACAAACTTTTGGGATCTTCATTAACTGATGTGGTACAACTCAAAATGAGCTGCAAACATCCATTAATAATTGGAACATGGAAGGTGCAAAGTATGAATCTTGGAAAATTGAAAGTTGTCAAAAATGAGATGGAACCACAAAGAAAGTTAACAAACCTACTCATTAAAATAAGGAAGAAAAATATAAGGCCTCAATAAAAACAAAATCTACAAAAAAAGAAATGAAAAAAGAAATCCACAAACAAAAGGAACTCAGCACAGGAGAGTAAGAGGAACAAAGAAAATGTTAGCACCACAAAAAAAAAAACACTACAAAATGACAGCAATAAACTCACACCTGTTGATAATTACACTGAATGTAAGTGGCCTAAATGCACCCATAAAGAGACACAGGGTGACAGAATAGATTAAAAAAAAAGAAAAAAAAGGACCCATCAGTATGCTGTCTACGAGAGACACACCTTAGAAACAAAGGTGCAAATTTATTAAAAAACAAAGGATGGAAAAAACATATCAAGCAAATAACTACCAAAAAAGGGCAGGAGTGGCAATACTAATCTCAGATAATATAGACTTTAAAACAAAATTCACCCTAAAAGACAAAGAAGGGCACAATACAATGATTAAAGGGATGATCAGTCATGAAGACTTAACCATAATAAACATCTAAGTACCCAATGACAGGGCTCCAAAATACATAAAGTCTAACAGCACTGAAAAGAGAGATTGACAGTTCCACAATAATAGTAGGAGACTTCAACACACCACTCTCAGTAAAAGACAGAACATCTAGAAAGAAATTCAACAAAGATACAGAAGAGCTAAAGAGCACAATCAGCCAACTTGACCTCATAGACATGTATAGAACACTCCACCCAACAGCTGCAAAGTACACATTCTTTTCCAATGCACATGGAGTGTTCTCCAGAATAGACCACATCTTAGGCCACAGAGCAACCCTCAACAAAACCCAGAACACTGAGATAATACAAGGTATCTTCTCTGACCACAATGCCAACAAGTAGAAATTAACAACAGGGAGAGTAAGGGGGAAAAAAAATCAATTACATGGAAAGTGAATTAACACCCTGCTTAAAAATCACTGGGTAATAGAAGAAATCTGAGATGGAATTAAAAAATTCCTAGAATCAAACAAGAATGAAAGCACATAATACCAAAACCTCTGGGACACAGCAAAGGCAGTCCTCAGAGTCCAATTTACAGCAATAGATGCACACATCAGAAAAAGAAGAAAGGGACAAAGTCAAAACATTAGCTACACAACTTGAACGATTAGAAAGAGAACAGTAAAAAGAGCCCACAGCCACCGGAAGAAAGGAAATAATAAAGATCAGAACAGAAATAAATGAAATTGAGAACAGAAAAACAAAAGAAAGAATAAAAAAACCAAAAGTTGGTTCTTTGAAAGGATCAACAAAATCAACAAACCACTGCCCAAAATGACAAAAGAAAAACAGGAGATGATGCAGATAACACAAATAAGTAATGAAATGAGGAACATTACAACAGACCCAACTGAAATAAAAAGGACCATAACAGAGTACTATGAAAAGCTATACTCCAACAAATTTGAAAACATAGAGGAAATGGACAAATTTTTAGAAACACACTACCTACCCGAACTAACACAAAATGATGTTGAAAATCTGAACAGACACATAACAAGAGAAGAGATTGGAAAGGTAATTAAAAAAGAAAACTCCCAACCAAAAAAGCCCTTTCTCAGATGGCTTTACTGGAGAATCCTACCAAACATTTAGAGAAGAGCTTACGCCAGTACTACTCAAACTATTTCAGAACTTAGAAAAGGAAGTGATAGTTCCGAGTTCATTCTATGAGGCAAGCATAACTGTGATACCGAAACCAAGCAGACACCACAAAAACAGAAAATTACAGACCAATATCTCTAATGAATATGGGTACAAAAATTTTCAACAAAATTCTAGCCAATGGAATTCAGCAGCATATCAAAAAAAATAATAGACCACAAGCAAGTGGTATTCATGTCAGATATTCAAGGATGGTTCAACTTTAGAAAATAAATCAATGTAATCAACCACATAAATAAAGAGAGAAAAGAATCACACGATCATCTCAATCGGTGCAAAAAAGACTTTCAACAATGTCTAATCCCCATTCCCGATAAAAACTCTCAATAAAATAGGTATAGAAGAAAAATTTCTCAACATAATAAAGGGCATCTTTTTTTTTTTTTTTATATGGGGCAGTTCTACTCTGTTGTATAGCGTCGCTATGAGTCGGAATCAACTCGATGGCAGTGGAGTTTTTTGGTTTATGCCAAACCAATGGCCAACATCATTCTTAATGGAGAGAGGAAGGTAACATCCCCCTTGAGAACAGGAACAAGACAAGGATGCCCTTTATTACCATTCTTATTTAACACTGTGTTGGAAGTCCTAGCTGGAGCAATAAGGCAAGAAACAGAAATAAAGGGCAACCACATTGGTAATGAAGAAGTTAAACTCTCCCTATTTGTTGATGGTATGATACGGTGCATAAAAAACCCAAAAGACTCCAGGAAAAAACTACTGGAAGTGATAGAAAGATTCAGCAGATTAGCAAGATACAAGATAAACATACAAAAATCAGTTGGATTCCTATACACCAATAAAGAGAACAACGAAAAGGAAATCATAAAAACAATACCATTTATAATAATAATATATATAATTATCATTATTATAAATGGTAATAGTAGCTCATAAAAAATAAAATACTTGGGAATAAATCTAACCAGGGATGTGAAAGACCTATACAAAGAAAACTACAAAACACTACTGCAAGAAACCAAAGGAAATCTGCATAGATGGAGAAACATACCATGCTCATGATAGTAGAATCAACATTGTGTAAATAACAATTCTACTCAAAGCAATTTACAAATACAATGCAATCCCGATCTAAATACCAACAAAATTCTTTAAAGAGATGGAGAAAAGTAATTATTAACTTTATATGGAAAGGGAAGGAGCCCCAGATAAATAAAGCACTATTGAAGAAGAAGAATAAAGTAGGAGGACTCACACTACCCGACCTCAGAACCTACTATACAGCCACAGTAGTCAAAACAGCCTGGTACTGGTACAACAACAGATACATAGACCAATGGAACAGAATTGAGAACCCAGATGTAAATCCATCCACAACTATGGTCACCTGACCTTTGACAAGGGCCCAAAGTTCATCAAATGGGGAAAAGACAGCCTTTTTAACAAATGTTGCTGGCAAAACTGGATGTCCATGTGCAAAAAAATGAAATAGGACCCACACCTCACACCGTATACAAAAAACTAACTCAAAATGGATCAAAGGCCTAAATATAAAGCCAAAAATCATGAAGTTCAAAGGAAGAAAATAGGATCAACGCTAGAGGCCCTAATACAAGGCATTAACAAGATAAAACCACAACCAATAACGTAAAAGCTTCAGAGGAGAAGGTAGATAGCTGGAGTCTTCTAAAAATTAAACACTTATGCTCTTCAAAAGACTTCATCAAAAGAGTAAAAAGAGAAACCACAGACTGGGAAAAAATTTTGGCTATTACAAATCAGACAAAGGTCTAATCTCTAAAATCTACAAGAAAATCCAACACCTCTACAACAAAATGACAAATAATCTTATTAAAAAACGGGCAAAGGAAATGTCACCAAAGAGGACATTTAAGTGGCCGACAGACACATAAAGAAATGCTCGGATCTCTATCCATTACAGAAACGCAAATCAAAATCACAATGAGATACCATCTCACTCTGGCATTACTGACACAAATCAGTAAAACTGGAACTAACGGATGTTGGAGAGGCTGCGGGGAGATTGGAACTCTTATGCACTGCTGGTGGAAATGCAGAATGATACAAACATTTTGGAAAATGATACGGTGCTTTCTTAGAAAGCTAGAAATAGAAATACCATATGATCCAGCAATCCCACTCCCAGGAATATATCATAGAGAAGTAAGAGTCATCACATGGACAGACATATGTACACCCATGTTCATTGCAGCATTGTTCACAAGAGCAAAAGGATGGAAACAATCTACATGCCTATCAACAGATGAGTGGATAAACAAACCGTGGTACATACACACAATGGAGTAATACGCAACGATAAAGAACAACGATGAATCTGTGATGCATCTCATAACATGGATGAATCTGGAAGACATTATACTGAATGAAATAAGTCAGTCACGAAAGGACAAATATTGTATGAGACCACTGCTGTAAATACTCATGAAAAGGATTACATACAAAAAGAAACAATCTTTGATAGTTATGGGGGGGGTGGGAATGGAAAAACAATAGACAATAGATAAGCGGTAACTTTGGTGAAGGCTAAGACAGTACACAGTACTGGAAAAGCCAGCATAACATATACAAGGCAATGTCATGATAGCTGCATAAACCCATCCAAACTCCCTGAGGGACTGAATTGCTGGGCTGAGGGCTGTAGGGACTATGATCTCAGGGAATATCTAGCTCAATTGGCATAACATAGTTTATAAAGAATATGTTCTATATTCTACTTTGGTGAGTAGCATCTGGGGTCTTAAAAGCCTGTGAGTGGCCATCTAGGATACTCCACTGGTCTCACCTCTTTGGAAGCAAGGAAGAACAAAGAAAACTAAAGATACAAGGGAAAGATTAGTCTGAAGGACTAATGGACCTCATCTACCACTGCCTCCATCAGACTGAGTCCAGAAAAACGAGATGGTGCCCGGCTACCACCACTGACTCCTCTGACAGGGTTCACAATAGAGGGTCTCAGACAGAGCTGGAGAAAAATGTAGAAAAAAATTCTAACTCAAAAAGAAAGACTAGACCTGCTGGCCTGGCAGAGCCTGGACAAAACCCTAGAGTACGGCTCCTGGACACCCCTTCACCTCAGTAATGAGGTCACTCCTGAGATTCACCCTTCAGTGAAAAGCTGAACAGGTGCATTGAACAAAACAAGACTAAACGGGTGCACCAGCCCTGGGGCAGGAACTGGAAGGCAGGAGGGAACAGGAAAGCTAGTAATAGGGAACCCAGGGTTGAGAAGGGAGAGTGTTGACATGTCATGGGGTTGTTAACCAAAGTCTTAGGACAATGTTTGTACTAACTTTTTGATGAGAAACTAGTTTGTTCTGTAAACTTTCATTGAAAGTACAATTAAAAAGTAAGAGGAAGAGGCAGAGCCAAGATGGTGGAATAGACAGACGCTGCCGGCGAACAGTCCTTACAACAAAGACCCCAAAAACCAAGTGAAGCGAATATATTTGTGACAAACTGGGAGTCCTGAGCTTCAAAGGCAAGCTTAGAAAATGAACTGAGGGGCAGGGGGAGGAAGAGACCGTTCAGAAGTGGAGAAGAGTTACCGGACCTGAATTGCTGGGAGCCCTCAGGCACCATTCCCAGAGCAGCGGTGGTGGTGGGCTGCTACTAGAATTCTGCCACTGTTTCCTCAGGGAGAAGCAGCCGGCCACACAGCCTACTCACACCTCCAGAACTTGAGAGGAATGGCACTCTCAGCAAAACCTAAGTACTTGCGTATATATTAACATGCCCCCTCCCCCCCACCTGCAAACTGGCTTCAGCAGCTGAATTCCCTGGGCCTGAGATAGGCCCTGTTGAGTACCTAGAGCCATACTTCCAGACTTGGGGAAGGGAAAAATTTGCATTTGGGGGAAAAGATAATTTGCTAGCTTCACTAACCGGGGGAACTGAGGACAGAAGCAGCTCCTGTCCAGGCATAAACCGTCTGTGGACTTCGAGCACATTTCCCTTCTGCATGGACCTGAGTGGGCCTATTTTGGGAGAATAGGCTCTTGTTGGCAGACTCCAACCATTTCAGCTGTGTGGTGGAGAGGTGGGGGTTTGATGTTTGACATTGCTTTACCTATTAACAAGCTCCTCACCTACCCACATCAGGGAGCTAAGGACTGGTAGCTCCACTCAGGTCATGCAGCCACTCACAACAGGGGTCCAAAGATAACTGGTGCCTCCCAGTCCTTACAACCAAAAACTTTGGGTGCCCGTCGTCCATCTGCAGAACTCACCCACCTGCACGCTCTAGGGAACAGGGACGTGGTTTCCACAGAGACACTTGGGGGTCGGTTCTCAGCCCCATGCCCTGTTCAGAGCATGACCCCTGCTGCAATCAGATACTGGTATATACAGCAATCACCCCTACCCCTCTAAGACTGTAGGACAGAGCCTGTACCACACACTTGATGATCAGCTACCTGGAAACCCGAGCTGAATTCAAACAAGAAAACTGAATGGACTCCTAGACTGATATAGCTGATAATAGCTCTAGCCAGCTGGGGGCAGGATGTCAGAGTGCCAAAAGTGAAAATAAGCTAGCTCTCTCAAGCAACCCATAGGGGTATACCAAAACAAAACAAAGCAAGAAGTTGAGACACAGTAAGCAAGCATAAACTAATACAATAACTTTTTAATGGCTTGGAGACAACAGTCAATATCAAGTCACATAAAGAAACAGACCATGATCACCTCAACAGGCTTTGAAAACAAAGAATCCAGGGATCTTCTAGATGAAAGTCCCTTCCTGGAATTACCAGATGCAGAATGCAGAAGTTTAACATACAGAACCCTCCAAGACATCAGGAAGGAAATGAGACACTACGCAGAACAAGCCAAGGAACACACAGATGAAAAAATTGAAGAAATCAGAAAGATTATTCAGGATCATAATGAAAAGTTTAATAAGCTGGAAAAATCCATAGATAGGCAGCAATCAGAAATTCAGAAGATTAACAACAAAATTACAGATGTAGACAATGCAATAGAAAGTGAAAGGAGCAGAAATGAGCAAGTAGAAGCTAGAATTTCTGAACTCGAAGATAAATCACTTGGCACTAATATATTTGAAGAAAAATCAGATAAAAGAATTTAAAAAAATGAAGAAAACTTAAGAATCATGTGGGACTCTATCAAGAGAAATAACCTACGACTGATTGGAGTACCAGAACAGGGAGGGATAACAAAAATACAGAGACAATTGTCAAAGATTTGTTGGCAGAAAACTTCCCTGATATCGTGAAAGATAAGAAGATATCTATCCAAGATGCTCGTCAAACTCCACATAAGGTAGATGTTAAAAGAAAGTCACCAAGACATCCAGAAAGAAGCTCAGTAAAAACATGGAAGATCTAAATGCCACAATCAACCAACTTGACCTCATAGACATATACAGAACACTCCACCCAATAGCAGACAAGTATGCTTTCTTTTCTAGTGCATATGGAACATCCTCTACAATAGACCACATATTAGGTCATAAAGCAAGCCTTAGCAGAATCCAAAACAGTGAAATATTACCAAGCATCTTCTCTGACCATAAGGCCATAAAAGTGGAAATCAATAACAGGAAAAGCAGGGAAAAGAAATCAAACACTTGGACACTGAACAATACTCTGCTCAAAAAATACTGGATTATAGAAGACATTAAGGGTGGAATAAAGAAATTCAGAGAATCCAATGAGAAAAAAAAAAAAAAAAAAACTTCCTATCAGAACTTTTGGGACACAGCAAAAGCAGTGCTCAGAGGCCAATTTATATCAATAAATGCACACATCTAAAAAGAAGAAAGGGCCAAAATCAAAGAATTATCCCTACAACTTGAACAGATGGAAAGAGCGCAACAGAAGAAACCCTCAGGCAGGCACCAGAAGAAAATAAATAATAAAAATTAGAGCTGAACTAAATGGAATAGAAAACAGAAAAACAATTGAAAGAATTAACAAGACCAAAAGCTGGTTTTTTGAAAAAATCAACAAAATTGATAAACCACTGGCCAAACTGACAAAAGAGACAGGAGAGGAAGCAAATAACCCGAATAAGAAATGAGATGGGTGATATTACAACAGATTATTATGAACAATTGTATTCTAACAAATTTGCAAACCCAGAAGAAATGGCTGAATTCCTGGAAACACACTACCTACCTAAACTAACACAAACAGAGGTAGAACAACTAAATAGACCCATAACAAAAAAAGAGATTGATAAGGTAATCAAAAAACTCTCAACAAAAAAAAAGCCCTGGCCCAGATGGCTTCACTGCAGAGTTCTACCAAACCTTCAGAGAAGAGTTAACACCACTACTACTAGAGGTATTTCAAAGCATAGGAAATGATGGAATACTACCTAACTCATTCTATGAAGCCACCATATCCCTGGTACCAAAACCAGGTAAAGACATCACAAAAAAAGAAAATTACTGACCTATAGATGCAAAAATTCTCATCAATATTCTAGCCAATAGAATTCAAAAAAATATCAAAAAAATAATCCACCACAACCAAGTGGGATTTATACCAGGTATGGAAGGGTATGTTTAATATTAGAAAAACCATTAATGTAATCCACCATATAAATAAAACAAAAGACAAAAACCACATGATCTTATCAATTGATGCAGAAAAGGCATTTGACAAAGTCCAACACCCATTTATGATAAAAACTCTCAGCAAAATAGGAACTGAAGGAAAATTCCTCAACATAATAAAGGGTATCTACAAAGCCGACAGCCAACATCACTCTAAATGGAGAGAGCCTGAAAGCATTTCCCTTGAGAACGGGAACCAGATAAGGATGCTCTTTATCACTGCTCTTATTCAACATTGTGCTAGAGGTCCTAGCCAGAGCAATTAGGCTAGACAAAGAAATAAAGGGCATCCGGATTAGCGAGGAGGAAGTAAAATTATCTCTATTTGCAGATGACATGATCTTATACACAGAAAACCCTAAGGAATCCTCCAGAAAACTACTGAAACTAATAGAAGAGTTTGGCAGAGTCTCAGGTTATAAGATAAACATACGAAAATCACTTGGATTCCTCTACATCAACAAAAAGAACATTGAAGAGGAAATCACCAAATTAATACCATTCACAGTGGCCCCCAAGAAGATAAAATACTTAGGAATAAATCTTACCAAAGATGTAAAAGACCTATACAAAGAAAACTACAAAGTACTACTGCAAGAAACTAAAAAGGACCTACTTAAGTGGAAAAACATACCTTGCTCATGGATAGGAAGACTTAACATAGTAAAAATATCTATTCTACCAAAAGCCATCTGTACATACAATGCACTTCTGATCCAAATTCCAATGACATTTTTTAATGTGATGGAGAAACAAATCACCAACTTCATATGGAAGGGAAAGAAGCCTCGGATAAGTAAAGCATTACTGAAAAAGAAGAAGAAAGTGGGAGGCCTCACTCTACCTGATTTTAGAACATATTATACAGCCACAGTAGTCAAAACAGCCTGGTACTGGTACAACAACAGGCACATAGACCAATGGAACAGAGTTGAGAACCCAGTTATAAACCCATCCACATATGAGCAGCTGGTATTTGACAAAGGCCCAGTGTCAGTTAATTGGGGAGAAGATAGTCTTTTTAACAAATAGTGCTGGCATAACTGGATATCCATTTGCAAAAAAATGAAGCAGGACCCATACCTCACACCATGCACAAAAACTAACTCCAAATGGATCAATGACCTAAACATAAAGACTAAAACACTAAAGATCATTGAAGAAAATTAGGGACAACGTTAAGAGCCCTAATACAAGGCATAAACAGAATACAAAACATTACTAAAAATGACGAAGAGAAATCAGATAACTGGGAGCTCCTAAAAATCAAACACCTATGCTCATCTAAAGACTTCACCAAAAGAGTAAAAAGACCACCTACAGATTGGGAAAGAATTTTCAGCTATGATATCTCCGACAAGCACCTGATCTCTAAAATCTATATGATTCTGTTAAAACTCAACCACAAAAAGACAAACAACCCAATCAAGAAGTGGGCAAAGGATATGAACACGCACTTCACCAAAGAAGATATTCAGGCAGCTGACAGATACATGAGAAAAAGCTCTCCATCATTAGCCATTAGAGAAATGCAAATTAAAACTGCGATGAGATTCCATCTCACTCCAACAAGGCTGGCAGTAATCCAAAAAACACAAAATAATAAATGTTGGAGAGGCTGCAGAGAGATTGGAACTCTTATACACTGCTGGTGGGAATGTAAAATGGTACAACCACTTTGGAAATCTATTTGTCATTTTCTTAAAAAGTTAGAAATAGAACTACCATACAACCCAGAAATCCCACTCCTCGGAATATACCATGGAGAAATAAGAGCCTTCACTCGAGCAGATTTATGCACACCCATGTTTATTGCAGCTCTGTTTACAATAGCAAAAAGCTGGAAGCAACCAAGGTGTCCATCAACGGATGAATGGTTAAATAAATTGTGGTATATTCACACAATGGAATACTACGCATCGATAAAGAACAGTGACGAATCTGTGAAACATTTCATATCATGGAGGAACCTGGAAGGCATTATGCTGAGTGAAATTAGTCAGAGGCAAAAGGACAAATATTGTATAAGACCACTTTTATAAGATCTTGAGAAATAGTATAAACTGAGAAGAACACATACTTTTGTGGTTACGAGGCGGGGAGGGAGGGAGGGTGGGAGAAGGTTATTTACTGATTAGTTAGCAGATAAAAACTAGGTGAAGGGAAGGAGAATACTCAATACAGGGAAAGTCAGCTCAACTGGACTGGACTAAAAGGAAAGAAGTTTCCGCGATAAACTGAATGCTTCAAAGGTCAGCGGAGCAAGGGCGGGGGTTTGGGGACTATGGCTTAAGGGGACTTCTAAGTCAATTGGCAAAATAATTCTTTTATGAAAACATTCTGCATCCCACTTTGAAATGTGGCGACTGGGTTCTTAAATGCTAACAAGCGGCCATCTAAGATGCATCAATTGGTCTCAACCCATCTGAATCAAAGGAGAATGAAGAACACCAAGGTCACACGATAACTATGAGCCCAAGAGACAGAAAGGGCCACATGAAGTAGAGACTTACATCATCCTGAGACCAGAAGAACTAGATGGTGCCTGAGACCAGAAGAACTAGATGGTGCCTGGCCACAACCGATGACTGTCCTGACAGGGAGCACAACAGAGAACCCCTGAGGAGCAGGAGATCAGTGGGATGCAGACCCCAAATTCTCATAAAAAGACCAGACTTAATGCTGTGACTGATACTAGAAGAATCCCAGCGGTCAAGGTCCCCAAACCTTCTATTGTCCCAGGACAGGAACCATTCCCGAAGACAACTCATCAGACATGGAAGGGACTGGACAGTGGGTAGGAGAGAGATGCTGATGAAGAGTGAGCTACTTGTATCAGGTGGACACTTGAGACTGTGTTGGCATCTCCTGTCTGGAGGGGAGATAGGAGGGTAGAGAGGGTTAGAAACTGGCAAAATTGTCACGGAAGGAGAGACTGGAAGGAGGGAGCGGGCTGACTCATTAGGGGGAGAGTAAGTGGGAATATGGAGTAAGGTGTATATAAGCTTATATATGATCAGACTGACTTGATTTGTAAATGTTCACTTAAAGCTCAATAAAAATTATTAAAAAAATGTTTTTTCAATGTCTTGTCTAAATGTGCTTATTTCGTAGTTTTAAAAGACTTTTGTTCAATTAAATTGCTGTTTCTATAGGGTTATTTTAGTATTAAATATCGTTTTGTCTCTAAAATGTGTTTTATAAAGTCAAATTCCATATTTTATATTTTTTTGTGTCACAAAAATTCTAAAACAATCTGTATCCAACTCCTTGCCATTCTCCTATACTGATAATTTTTGGCATTAATTTCCATTTAACATTTCAATTTTAAATGAGGGAGGTCTTCTTAGAGTCGATGCTTACAGTATCCTCGTTTACTTACTTGTGGGAAAGCACAGAGCACGTAAAAACAACTGATTATTTTGTTATTTTCCCAGGCTGTGTACTTGTATATAGACGTAATCTTAATATTAGAGGTCAAGTGTGCATCAACAAAGTAACTAGATTTTCTATTTTACAGGTTTTTCATTTTTAAACCTTAGATCATCTTGTATTTTATCAGTTTCATCTTGTGCATTAGTAGGATTCCACCTCTAAATTACAATATTTTATTGCTTCATGTATTTGTACTAACTTATAGTAAATGACTTACTTAAGGGGCATTTCTTAATTTACTCTTCCCTCAAAACCACCCAAAACAACTTTCTGAACATTTAACCTTAAGGGACTGGAAAAGAGAAAAACAGCCTCGCAATTAATGGAGCAGGAGGTCAGGCACAGATATAGCCAGCTGCAAGAAACCTTTCTCTTAAAGTCGAATAATGCTGTATCTGTAAAATGCCAGAAGAATCCTTTCTTTAAGTGACTATGTTTTCTGTTTTTAATGATGCTCCCAGGCCTGCTTTGCTCTATTCATCCATTACTGGGGATATACAATTGCTAAGCCTCCCTCCCTTCTCGTAGTGACACTATAGGACATGGTAGAACTGTCCCATAGAGTTCCAAGGATACAAACTGCTGACCTTTTGGTTAGCAACCGAGCTCTTAACCACTGCACCACCAGGGCTCCATGTTAGTACTCAGTTCCTAGTTTACCCCCACTTCTCCTAATCAGACTCAGAAGGAGCAACCAATCTGTTCTGATCCCCACTTTGTCAAATTTTTTTTAGAATAAACCCAAATCTTACCTAACAAACTCCCTCCTCCCTCTTGTTAGGTAATATTCCATGATTCCTCTGAAGAAGTGCTTTCCCTTGCTACACTGAACCAGTAAATCTGACTTTGTCAGATTACAGTTTTATCCTGTTGGTCATTATCTGATTAGATTTTAATAGCTACCATAAAGTTCTCCAAAACTGTGGAGACACACTCATGGCCTAAATTAAGAATCACTTTTTCTTGTAACAGTGTTGTTGTTGGGTGCCCTCGAGTTCATTTTCAACTCATAGCAATCCTATGTAATAGAGTATATGTGCCCCATAAGATTTTCTAGGCTGTAGTCTTTATGGAAGCAGATCACCAGATCTTTTCTCCTGCAGAGCTACTGGTAAGTTGGAACCACCAACCTTTTAATGAGCAGTTGAGCTCTTAACCATTGTCCCATCAGGGCACCTTTATATAATATTGGATGTCAGAACTAGAACTTCTGAGAAATTTCACTGACAGGTCATTTTTCAAGAAGCTTGGTCAGCAGTCAAATCTGAAACTTTTAGTCTCATTGACCTCCATAAAATTAAATGCAAAAATACTACCGAAGTGATCTGTCAATTAGAGTATTACACTTTATGCCAGACAGATCTTCAGATCCCATAGAGACACTATAATGGCAGAGCAGCATACCAAAGAATTAGGGAGCACCAACTCGATGGCAATAGGTTTGGGTTTAAAGAAATGTTTCTGGTTTTCTACCGTTAAATGTGGTGATGCTTTAAGTTTTGTAATTCCTAGCCTTTATTAGGCTAAAGAAACTTTCTTAACTTATAATTTATTATGAGTTTTATTTTAAAATGTGATCAGATGCTAAATTTTCAGCAACTTAATAAAAATATTTAGAAAATTATTATGTGGTAAATTATATTGATAAACTGTCTAATGTTGAACTAGTTTTGCTTTTTGGAATAAAGTCAACTTAGTTATGGCACATTATATTTTTTCTACATTGCTAGATATAATTGCCAATATTTTCTATCAGGATTTTTTAATACCACTCATAAGTAAACTGGCCTGTAACTTTTCCTTCTCTTACTCTCCTTGAGTGGTGTCAAGGTTATTAGTCACATAACTCAGGAAGTTTTTCCTTTTTTTTTTCCTTCAGTTTTCTGGACCAGATTATGTCAAATTGGAACATTTGAAATCAGGTTGACTGATTCCTTCCTTCTTTTTTTTTTTTTTAAATGGAAGAGAGGATTTAAACAATTGATTCATTGTCTCGATTGGTTAAGTAAAGACTGGGTTTTTACTTCTTAAGTTACTTTTGGTCATTTTACTTTTTTCTATGAACTTTTCTGTTTTTCCTATGTTTTCAAATTATTGGCATAATATTCATTATTCTTTTTTCTAATAAGCTTTATTTTAAGAGCAGTTTTAGATTTACTGAAAAATTATGCACACAGGGAGTTCTCACATGCTCACTCTGACCCACCTCCCCCCATAATTTCCGCTATAATTAACATTTTGCATTTGTATGGTACGTATGTTATCAGCGATGAACCAATATAGATATTTTATTATTAACTAAAGTCCATAGTTTGGAGTAGATTTCATTCTTTGTGTTGTACAGCTCTAAGGGTTTTGACAAATGGATAATATCATGTGTATACCATTACAGTTTCATATGGTTTAGATCCACTCTTAGAATCTCCTGTGCTCCACCTATTCATCCCTCCCTCCTCTCCATGGACCTCTGGCAGCCACTATTCTATTTATTGTCTGCATAGTTTTGCCTTTTTCATAATGTCATACATTGTTTTTGTTAGGTGCCATCGAGTCTGTTCCGACTCATAGCAACCCTACACACAACAGAAAGAAACACTACCCAGTCCTGTGCCATCCTTACAATCATTGTTATGCTTGAGCTCATTGTTGCAGCCACTGTGTCAATCCATCTCATTGAGGGTCTTCCTCTTTTCCACTGACCCTGTACTCGGCCAAGCATGATGTCCTTCTCCAGGGACTGATCCCTCCTGACAATGTGTCCAAAGTATGTAAGACGCAGTCTCACCATCCTTGCCTCTAAGGAGCATTCTGGCTGCACTTCTTCCGAGACAGGTCCACGTCCATGGGTGAGGCTGGAGGCTTCTGATTCATGTAGTCACAGGGGCTGGTGAACCCAAGATTGGCAGGTCAGAGAGCAGGGCTTTTGTTCACAGGCTGTGAAGACCGATGAATCCCAAGATAGGTGGGCAAGATGGCAGGTAAGCTGCTAGCTGAAGTCCCAAGAACCAGAAGCCAGACAAACAAGAACCAGCTGCAGGATCCAGAGCAAGCAAAAAGCCCATGATCCTTGCCAGAAAGTGCACCTATATTGGAAGCAGAACACACCCCCAAGGAAACTCCTTTCAACTGATTGCCTACTCATGGCAGACCCCTTCATGGAGGTGATCACAGTATACCAAATCTCATCATGGAGGTGATCACATCGTTGTACAGCTGCCAAGCTACATCATAACTGCCAAGCTACTGAGAATCACAGCCGAGCGAAGTTGACACGCAACGTTAACGATCTGGTGTACTCTGGATCCAGTATGAAAAACTTATGGAAACATTATAGAAATTCCATCACAATTATAACAGTAAGGGAGACCTCCATCTATTGCAAATTTAATGAACAAAGACCTAATCATGGATAAAGCTTATTATAACAGAAGAATGAGTGGAGGAAGTGGCAGTCCAGGGGAGGGGAGAATAGAATTAGTATAAAGCTCAACCCCAACCTAAAAATTTATTTTTGCAGACTCTAGTTTAGGCTATATGCTCTCATCATAATGGCACTATGGACTCAAATAAAGAATGTTTCTTGAATCCAAGAAACTTTTTACCCCTAACCTTTACTATACTAATGAAGACAGAAGTCACATAGACTCCAGGTTTTGACACATAGTTCCCAGATTGCCTGCTCTGCAGGATTCTAGCATTTACTCTGGAAGAAGACATAGGGTTGACAGTAAGGAAGTATCTATTTTAGAAGTCTAACAGTGATCTGTTCTAGACATTTCCAGTTGCCAGTTAAGTAATATGCTTATGTAATCTGGTAGTTGCATGTCATAAATGTTTACTGACAAATTGTTAATAATGAGAAATTAGTAACATGGTAATTCAAATGACAATTATTTACTATCCCTATAGAGTCCCCTAGATACCAGATAAGGGTATGTTATGCTAAAAAAAAAAAAGAAAATAACACAGAAAATTACATTTATTTAACTATGAGTTCTGTTGTTGGAAAATCAAATATTGAATAAATGCGTACCTATATCTACCATTCATCAGAAAATTGGGGCAAGCTAAACATGTTATTGTGAATTCTTAAAATGCTAAAATTATAAATTCATAATATCGTATTTCTTTAAAAAATACTTTTTGACTTTTAACTTGTAATTTTAAAATATATATCAAATTAAAAGAAACAAATTTCATAGTTATAAATACTTATTTTTGAAGGTATATCTTAATATGTATACATATAGTTATATTTGATTTAAAAATGCCTCTTTTACCATTTTTTTCTGAGCTTGGTGTGACAAGGTTGTTATTCGTATTTCTGCTCTATCTGCATTCCCTCCTAAAATAAGGTTGCTCTTTTTGCCCATTGGCAAATATTTTTGTAGACTGAGTAAAGACATATATTGTTTTCAATTGTTTTAAAATAATTTTTATTGTGCTTTAAGTGAAAGTTTACAAATCAAGTCAGTCTCTCACATATAAACTTATATACACCTTACTACATATTCCCACTTACTCTCCCCCTAGTGAGTTGGCCTGCTCCCTCCTTCCGGTCTCTCCTTTCGTGACCGTTTTGCCAGCTTCTAACCCCCTCTACCCTCCCATCTCCCCTCCAGATGGGAGATGACAACATAGTCTCAAGCGTGCACCTGATGCAAGTAGCTCACTCCTCATCAGCATCTCTCTCCAACCCATTGTCCAGTACAATCCATGTATGATGAGTTGGCTTCGGGAATGGTTCCTGTCCTGGGCCAACAGAAGGTTTGGGGACCGTGACTCCTGGGATTCTTCTAGTCTTAGACCATTAAGTCTGGTCTTTTTATGAGAATTCAGGGTCTGCATCCCACTGTTTTCCTGCTCCCTCAGGGGTTCTCTGTTGTGCTCCCTGTCAGGGCAGTCATCGGTTGTGGCCAGGCACCATCTAGTTCTTCTGGTCTCAGAATAATGTAGTCTCTAGTTCATGTAGCCCTTTCTGTCTCTTGGGCTTGTAACTACCTTGTGACCTTGGTGTTCTTCATTCTCCTTTGATTCAGGGGGGTTGAGACTCATTGATGCATCTTAGATGGCTGCTTCTTATTGTTTAAGACCCCAGATGCCACACTTCAAAGTGGGATGCAGAATGTTTTCTTAATAGAATTTATTTTGCCAATTGACTTAGATATCCCCTGAAGGCATAGTCCCCAAAACCCTGCCCTTGCTCCGCTAACCTTCGAAGCATTCATTTTATTCAGGAAACTTCTTTGGTTTTGGTCCAGTCCAATTGTGCTGACCTCCCCTGTATTGTGTATTGTCCTTCCCTACACCTAAAGTAGTTCTCATCTACTATCTAACCAGTAAATAACCCTCTCCTACCCTCCCTCCCTCTTCTTGTAACCACAAAAGAATGTGTTCTCCTCAGTTTGAACTATTTCTCAAGATCTTACAATAGTGGTCTTATACAATATCTGTCCTTTTGCATCTGACTAATTTCACTCAGTATAATGCCTTCCAGATTCCTCCATGTTATGAAATGTTTCACAGATTCGTCACTGTTCTTTATCGATGCATAGTATTCCATTGTGTGAATATACCATAATTTATTTATCCATTCATCTGTTGATGGACACCTTGGTTGCTTCCAGCTTTTTGCTATTGTAAACAGTGCTGCAATAAACATGGGTGTGCATACATCTGTTCATGTAAAGGCTCTTATTTCTCTAGGATATATTCCGAGGAGTGGGATTTCTGGGTCATATGGTAGTTCTATTTCCAGCTTTTTAAGGAAACACCAGATCGATTTCCAAAGTGGTTGTATCATTTTATATTCCCACCAGCTGTGTAAGAGTTCCAATCTCTCTGCAGCCTCTCCAACATTTATTATTTTGTGTTTTTTGGATTACTGCCAGCCTTGTTGGAGTGAGATGGAATCTCATCGTAGTTTTAATTTGCATTTCTCTAATGGCTAATGATCGAGAGCATTTCCTCATGTATCTGTTAGCTGCCTGAATATCTTCTTTAGTGAAGTGCGTGTACATATCCTTTGCACAATTTTTATTTGGGTAGTTTGTCTTTTTGTGGTTGTTTTAGCAGAATCATATAGATTTTAGAGATCAGGGGCTGGTTGGAGATGTCATAGCTGAAAATTTTTTCCTAGTCTGTAGGTGGTCTTTTTACTCTTTTGGTGAAGTCTTTGGATGAGCATAGGTGTTTGATTTTTGGGAGCTCCCAGTTATCTGGTTTCTCTTCATCATTTTTAGTAATGTTTTGTATTCTGCTTATGCCTTATATTAGGGCTCCTAACATTGTCCCTATTTTTTCTTCCATGGTCTTTATCATTTTAGACTTTATGTTTAGGTCATTGATCCATTTGGAGTTAGTTTTTGTGCATGGTGTGAGGTATGGGTCCTGTTTCATTTTTTTGTAGATGGATATCCAGTTATGCCAGCACCATTTGTTAAAGAGACTATCTTTTCCCCAATTAAATTGCACTGGGCCTTTGTCAAATATCAGCTGCTCATATGTGGATGGATTTATATCTGGGTTCTCAATTCTGTTCCATTGGTCTATGTGCGTGTTGTACCAGTACCAAGCTGTTTTGACTACTGTGGCTGTATAATATGTTCTAAAATCAGGTAGAGTGAGGCCTCCCACTTTGTTATTCTTTTTCAGCACTGCTTTATTTATCTGGGGTTTCTTTCCCTTCCATAAGAAGTTGATTTGTTTCTCCATCACATTAAAAAATGTCATTGGAATTTGGATTGGAAGTGCATTGTATATATAGATGGCTTTTGGTAGAATAGAAATTTTTGCTATATTAAGCCTTCCTATCCATGAGTAAGGTATGTTTTTCCACTTATGAAGGTCCCTTTTAGTTTCTTTGTAATTTTCTTTTTCTAGGTCTTTTACATCTTTGGTAAGGTTTATTCCTAAGTATTTTATCTTCTTGGGGGCTACTGTGAATGGTATTGATTTGGTGATTTCCTCTTCGATGTTCTTTTTGTTGATGTAAAGGAATCCAACTGATTTTTGTATGTTTATCTTGTAACGTGAAACTCTGCCAAACTCTTCTATTAGTTTCAGTAGTTTTCTGGAGGATTCCTTAGGGTTTTCTGTGTATAAGATCATGTCATCTGCAAATAGAGGTAATTTTACTTCTTCCTTGCCAAGCCGGATGCCCTTTATTTCTTTGTCTAGCCTAATTGCTCTGGCTAGGACCTTCCACACAATGTTGAATAAGAGCGGTGATAAAGGGCATCCTTGTCTGGTTCCCGTTCTCAAGAGAAATGCTTTCAGGCTCTCTCCATTTAGAATGATGTTGGCTGTTGTATATATATAAAAAAAAATAGACGCCCTTTATTATGTTGAGGAATTTTCCTTCAGTTCCTATTTTGCTGAGAGTTTTTATCATGAATGGGTGTTGGACTTTGTCAAATACCTTTTCTGCATCAATTGATAAGATCATGTGGTTTTTGTCTTTTGTTTTATTTATATGGTGGATTACATTAATGGTTTTTCTAATACTGAACCAACCTTGCATACCTGGTAGAAATCCCATTTGGTTGTGGTGGATTATTTTTTTGATATGTTTTCAGATTCTTTTGGCTAGAATTTTGATGAGGATTTTTGCTTCTATGTTCATGAGGGATATAGGTCTGCAATTTTCTTTTTTGTGTGGTATCTTTCCCTGTGGTTGGTACCAGGGATATGGTGGCTTCATAGAATGAGTTAGGTAGTATTCCATCATTTTCTATGCTTTGAAATACCTTTAGTAGTAGTGGTGTTAACTGTTCTGTGAAAGTTTGGTAGAACTCTGCAGTGAAGCCGTCTGGGCCAGGGCTTTTTTTTTGTTGGGAGTTTTTGGATTACCTTTTCATTCTCCTTTTTTGTTATGGGTGTATTTAGTTGTTCTACTTCTGATTGTGTTAGTTTAGGTAGGTAGTGTGTTTCTAGAAATTCATCCATTTCTTCTAGGTTTTCAAGTGTGTTAGAGTAGAATTTTTCGTAGTAATCTGATTCTTTTAATTTCAGCTTGGTCTGTTGTGATATGGCCCATCCCATATCTTATTCAAGTTATTTGTTTCCTTTCCTGTATTTCTTTAGTCAGTCTGGCCAATGGTTTCTCGATTTTGTCAGAGAACCAGCTTTTGGCTTTGTTGATTCTTTCAGTTGTTTTTCTGTTCTCTAATTCATTTAATTCTGCTCTAATTTTTATTAGTTGTTTTCTTCTGGTGCCTGAGAGATTCTTTTGTGCTCGCTTTCTATTTGTTCAAGTTGTGGGGACAGCTCTCTGATTTTGGCTTTTCTTTATGTATATGTGCATTTATTGATATAAATTGACCCCTGAGCGTTGCTTTCATTGTGTCCCAGAGGTTTTGATAGGAAGTGTTTTCAGTCTCGTTGCATTCTATGAATTTCTTTATTCCCTCCTGAATGTCTTCTATAACCAAGTCTTTTTTGAGAAGGGTATTGTTCAGTTTCCAAGTATTTGATTTCTTTTCCCTGATTTTTCTGTCATTGATTTCTACTTTCATGGTCTTATGGTCTGAGAAGATGCTTTGTAATATTTCGATGTTTTGGATTCTGCATAGGTTTGTTTTATGACCTAATATGTGATCTATTCTAGAGAATGTTCCATGTGCACTAGAAAAAAAAGTATACTTTGCAGCAGTTGGGTGGACTGTTCTGTATAAGTCTATGAGGTCAAGCTGGTTGATTGTAGCAGTTAGATCTTCTGTGTCTCTATTGAGCTATCCTTCTCCAAAGTGGTGTGTTGAAGTCTCTTACTATAATTGTGGAGGTGTCTATCTCACTTTTCAATTCTGTTTAAAGCTTGTTTTATGTATGTTGTAGCCCTGTCTTTGGGTGCATAAATATTTAATATGGTTATATCTTCCTGGTCGATTGTCGCTTTAATCATTATGTAGTGTCCTTCTTTATCCTTTGTGGTGGGTTTAACTTTGAAGTCTATTTTGTCAGAAATTAATATTGCTACTCTTGCTCTTTTTCACTTATTGTTTGCTTGATATATTTTTTCCATCCTTTGAGTTTTACTTTGTTTGTGTCTCTAAGTCTAAGATGTGTCTCTTGTAGGCATTGTATAGACGGATCATGTTTCTTTATCCAGTCTGAGACTCTTTGTCTCTTTACTGGTGCACTTAGTCCATTTATATTCACCGTAATTATAGATAAAGGTGAGTTTAGTCGTGTCATTTTGATGCCTTTTTGTGCATATTGTTGACAATTTCATTGCTCCACTTAGTTTTTTGTTCTGAGAAGTTTGTCTTTGTAAATTATGTGTTCCTCATTTTCATAGTAGTTGAATTTATTTTGCTGAGTTGTTATGTTTTTCTTGGTTGTTATTTTGAGTTATGGAGTTGTTATACATCTTTGTGGTTACTTTAATATTTACCACTATTTTTCTAGTTAAAAACCTAACTTGTATCATCGTATATCACCTTGTTTTCCTCTCCATATGGAAGATCTATGCCTCTTGTATTTAGTCCCTTTTTTTGTTTATTGTAATCTTTTACATAATGACTTCAATGATTCCCTGTTTTGAGCATTTTTTTTCTTTTTAAAATTAATCTTATTTTGTTTTTGTGATTTCCCTATTTGAGTTGATATCAGAATATTGTGTTCTGTGGCCTTGTGTTGTGTTGGTATCTCAAATTATTGATTTTCAGACTGAAGAATTTTCTTTAGTAATTCTTGTCAATTCTCTTTGGTTTTTGCAATTCTCTAAGCTTGTGTTTATCTGTAAATGTTTTAATTTCACCTTTATATTTGAGAGAGAGTTTTGCTTGATATATGATTCTTGGTTGGCAGTTTTTCTCCTTCAGTGCTGTATATATGTCATCCCATTGCCTTCTTGCCTGCATGGTTTCTGCTGAGTAGTCTAAACTTACTCTTATTGATTCTTCTCTGTAGGTGACTTTTCTTTATCCTTGGCTGCTTTTAAAATTTTCTCTTTATCTTTGGTTTTGGCAAGTTGGATGATAATATGCCTTTTTGATTTTCTTTTTGTATCAATATTTTGTGGGATTTGATGAGCATCTTGGATAGATATCCTTTCGTCTTTCATGATGCCAGGGAATTTTTCTCCCAACAGATCTTTTCAACTATTCTCTCTGTATTTTCTGTTATCCCTCCCTGTTGTGGAACTCCAATCACATGCAAATTATTCTTGATAGAGTCCCGCATGATTCTTAGGGTTTCTTCATTTTTTTAAATTCTTTTATCTGATTTTTCTTCAACTATATTGTTTTTTTTTCTTTTTGTGTCATTTGCCTTATCCTCCACCTCCCCCACTCTGCATTCCAATTCTTTGATTCTGCTCCTCTAACTTCCTATTGAGTTGTCTAATTCTGTAATTTTACCGTTAATCTTTTGCATTTCTGAATGCTGTCTCTCTATGGATTCTTGCAGCTTATTAATTTTTCCACTATGTTCTTGAATAATCTTTTTGATTTCTTCAACCGCTTTATCAGTGTGTTCCTTGGCTTTTTCTGTAGATTGCCTTATTTCATTTCTGAGGTCTTCCCTGATGTCTTGAAGCATTCTGTACATTAGTTTTTTATATCCTGCATCTGGCAATTCCAGGATCGTATCTTCATTTGGGAAAGATTTTGATTCTTTAATTTGGGGAGTTGTAGAAGCAATCATGGTCTGCTTCTTTATGTGATTTGATATGAAGTGCAGTCCCCAAGCCACCTATAAGATATTGTAATGATTTATTTTATATTTGCCCACTGAGTCTTACCTTCTTGTTGTGTTTTGTTTTGATATACCTAGATAGGCTACTAGATTGCGCTGTCTTGATTGTTGTAACCTTTGAATTACTTATGTCCTCTTACCAGCTGGTTTGAGCTGTTATCAGATATATAAGCCTAAGATTCCATTCTTGAATAGAATCAGCTTAGGTGTCCTGATTTTGCATTACCAAGTGTGTGGTGTATACTGTCACCTATTAACCTAGAGGAGTAGTGCTGATAGTTGTATGCACCAGATTCTAATAGCAGCAGGGGGTCACACTCTAAGGGGGGCAGGATGCTGACAGCCTTTCCCCACATGCTGGTGAGGCAGGTGTGTCTCTCTTCCTAGAGCACTTTTATGGGTGGGCTCTGCATGTGTACCTTAGGCACCCAATGCTTGTACTTCTAAAGAATGGTAGGCATCACTATCCTCAGACTCCTTTAGCAGTTGGCTAGGTGGTTTGGGTAGAGCTTCAGCCCTCAGTTCCCTGCTGTGGATCAGTGAGGGCTCTGTTTAATAGGTAGAGCGGTATCAGACCTCAAAAACTTGTCTTTCCACTGTTCTGCTAAAGCAATTATAGTGAGATCTGTATCAGAATTACATTTCCATTATAATACCCACCTTGTTCCCTGTAGGGATGAAAGCCAAAGACTGTGGCTCTCTTATGCTTGGCAGGAGTTGGTACTGTATTTTTATTCCAGTTTAGAGAAGTCAGAAAAGGATTTTTACCCCCTGGGTTGTTAGTTGCTGCTTCTCTCAGGCCAGGAGAATGGGTTGAAGGGGAAAAAAACCCCTGCAGAGCACTTTACTCCCTGGCCCAGGAAATTCCAATGTTAATGAAGCCACCTGGGGCAGGGAGGGGAGGGATCAGATAGATAGGAGAGAGTAGCCTGTGGCAATATAGACAAATTTACTTACCTTGCTTGGTGATGACTGTTTTATCTGAGATTCCCAAGGGGTATGTAGCCTGTGTGCACTGGCTGGGTTGAGATTGCCCCCGCGGTCAGGCCAGCGTCCTGTTCTTGTGCCATCTCAGGAAGCCATGATCAGCTCCTCCGCTTCTAGTCCAAAGCCCAGTGCCAAGGTTTTCTGGCTGGGATGCTGCACTTCAGGCTCCAAAACCAGTCTCTGGTTCCCCGTGATTTTTCCTCCTGTCCATTGTGTCGTTGCACAGCCTGCATGCACTGGCTGGGTTTCTGCCGAGTTTACTTCAGGGGGCTAGGGGCTTGTGCCATCTCAGGAAGCCGTGCTCAGCTCCTCTGCACTTAGTCCAAAGTCTGGCACCAAGGTTTTCTGATTGAGACATTGGCTCCAGGCTCTGAAAACATTCTCTGCTTTCCCGAGTTTGCCTGTTCTCTTGTCAGCCGCATCAGTGTACTGCCTGCTTGAGCTGGCTGAGTTTCTACTGAGGTTGCTCCAGGGGCTTAGGGGATAGGGCTGCATCTGTGCTTAGTCTATCTCAGTAAGCCGTAATCAGCCCCACCACTCTGACACCAGGGAACTGCGAGGGCTCAAGGCTGTGGCATGGGACGCTGGTTCCAGAACCAGTCGCTGCTTCAGGGCATGGCTTTTCGATCCCTGTCACTCAGGTCTACTCCTTAGTTCTGTGTTTGATGGTCATGTATGTGATCGATTCACTTGTTTTTCCGAGTCTTTGTTGCAAGAGGGATCTGCGGTAGCTTCTACCTTGTTAGCCATCTTTCCTCCACCTCCTCTGTTTTGAATCTTTAGAGGCATTTTCAGCTGCTTAAAAAAAAAGAAATTTTTTTTTTTAATTTTTAGTATTAATGCTTTCCCATACACAAAAAGTGAAATCAGAATCTCAATATTAAAAGTAGTCATATATTTGCAAAATAAATAACAAGGCTGCTAATTTGTTTTAATTATTGTCATAAGTACATGAAAAAATATTCAGCAAGTGACAGAATTATTCACATAAGAAGTCTCAGTAAAATGCCTTATAGATTACTGAGTTTAGTTATGCTGCAGTGAAATTGGTAAGCTAGCCCTCCTTTGGTCAGTGAGTGTGTCATTACCATGGTTGATACATTTTATATACTTACCAGAGGGAAAAAATATTGATAATGAGTGTCTTAGTTATCTAGTGCTGCTATAACAAAAATACCACAAGTAGATGGCTTTAACAAACAGAAATTTATTCTGTCACTGTTTAGGAGGCCAGGAGTCCAAAATCAGGACACTAGCTCAAGGAGAAGGCTTTCTCTCTCTGGTGGATCTGGGGGAAGGTCCTTGTCTCCTTTCAACATCTGTTTGTTGACATTCCTTGGAGTTCTCCATGTGTCTTGGCATCAATCTTCCCTTGGGTCTAGGATGTTCTCAGTGCACAGACCCTGTGTCCAAAGGGGTCTCTCTACTCCCAGTTCTTCTTTCTTGGTGGTAGTGAGGTCCCACACCTCTCTGCTCAATTCTCTCTCCTTTTATCTCTTGTAAGATGAAATACATGACTCAGTCAAGGGTGTGAGTTGAGTGAGGAGCTGACTTGAGTAAGGTGGTGACTGGAGTAAGGGCATGACTGAAGATACACATCACACTAATCCTGCCTCATTAACATATAGAGGTTTAGGTTTTACTGCCCATAATTAAACAATACTACAAAATGGAGGACAATTGCTTCAGCTCACAAAATGGAGTATAATTACACAATGCTGGGAATCATAGCCTAGCCAAGTTGACACATATTTTGGGGGACACAATTCAATGTACGACATTCTGCCCTTTTGCCCCTCAAAATTCATGTCCTTGAAACATGTAAAATGCATTCGTCCAATCATATCACCCCAAAAGTCTTAAATCAACTACAAGTCCAAAATCTCAACCTTTGAATCATCTAAATCAAACATGTGCGAGACTTTAGGTGTTTTCCATCCTGGGACAAAATTCCTCTTCATCTGGGAACTGTGAATTCTAGACTACAAGTTATCTGTTTCCATATTACAATGGTAGAACAGGCACAAAGTAGGCATTTCCATTACAAATGGGAGAAATTGAAGGAAAGAGGGGATAACGAGCATCAGACAAGTCCAAAACAGAGCAGAACAATTTACATCAGCTCTCAAGCCTTGAAAATAAGCCTGTATTCTCTCAGGCTATCTAGACAATGGCCCTGCCCTCCAGACTCTGGGTGTTGGCCATGCTCTCTGAATTCTGGGTAGACGTCCCTTGGCCCTGGGCTTCATCTCTGCCTGCCAGACCAACTGGGATGATAACTCTGCTTCTTCTGCTTTGGGCAACCCCTTCTGCTAGTCCATCTGAGGGGTAACCCCACCCCCTTGGCCCTGGCAGGCACTGTTCTTGTGCACCTTGGGCATGGCAGCCCCATCCCCTTTAGAGGTGGTCAGTGACTCCATCCCTCTGGCAGACGTCAATGGGAGTCCTACACTTCAGAACCAAACTGACAACGATATGACTCTGAAACCTGGGAGGCAGTGGCCCCACGAGAAGATCCAGGAGAGCATAGCCCCACCCTTTGAGATCCAGGAAAATATGGCCCCACCCTTTGAAACCAAGAAGGCCCTGCTTCCCATGCTCCTTCTAATAGTTCTGCTGATCACCAAGCTGCTCCGGGGATGGTACTTTTCTTCCCTTGAAGGACAACAAATGTAGTTCCTTTGGCTTGTTTTATGCTTGTAGAATTCAAAGAGGCAGACAGCATTCTCTCCTTTTGTTCTTTCTCTGTCCCTTTCAGTTTAAGTTGATGAGTTTTCTGCTGTGATAGTTGGTTAGATCCATCAGTTACAGACTAAATCTCTTTAACACAAGTTTGTGTAGCCACATCCTTGGTGAAAATTCTTGGACACATGTCCTTAGTTTGTACAACAGGTTTTCCAAATTTTTTAAGCTTTGTTTTTATTTTGCCATTTCATTTTTAAGTTCATTTCTTTCTTCTGGCATTTTACCATAAGTGGTAAGGAGAAACCACATGGTCTCTTTAAGATCATCAGTCAGATATTCAAGTTCATCACTTACAAGCTCTACCTTCCACCAAACATTTGAACATATTCAGACAAGTTCTTTGCCTGCATAAAAAGCATCACCTTTCTTCCATTGTCCAATCACATGTCCATCATTTCCTCTTAAACCTTACTAGAAGCACATTTAACATCCACATTTGTACCAAAATTCTGTTGCCGAAGTCATATGTATTCTCTAAGAGAATAGAGACTTTGTTTGTAGGTCTCTTCACTTCCTTCTGAGCCCTCACCAGAGTTGCTTTTAATGTCCATAATTATATCAACAGACTCTTCAAGGTAACCTAGGTTTTATTATTAGGCACCTTAAAACTCTTTCAGCCTCTACCCATTACCCAATTTCAAAACCATTTCCACATTGTAGGTATTAGTTAGCACCCCACTCCTGGTATCAAATTTTGTCTTAGTTGTCTAGTACTGCTATAACAGAAATACCATAGATGGGTGGCTTTAACAAACAAAAGTTTATTCTCTCAAGTTTAGGAGGCTAGAAGTCTAAATTCAGGGTTTCAGTTCTGGGGGAGGGCTCTCTCTCTCTCTATTGGCTCTGGGGGAAGGTCCTTATCTCCTTTCAACGTCTGTAGGCTCATTGTTCCTTGGATATCTCCATGTGTTTTGGCATCAGTCTTCCCCTGGATCTAGAAAGTTCTCATTTCAGGTACCCCAGGTACAGAAGGTTATGCTCCACTCTTAGCTCTCCTTGGTGATAGTGAGGTCCCTCACTGCTCAATTCTCTCTCCTTTTATCTCTTGTAAGATAAAAGATGTGAGTCAAGCAAGTATGTGACTTAAGTAAGACAGTAACTTGAGTAAGGATGTGACTTGAATAAGGTGGTGACTTGAATGAGGACATGACTTGAGTAAAGATGTGACTCAAGATACTCCCCACACTAACCCTGTCTCATTAACATATAGAGGTTTAGGATTTATAATATATAATTAAACAATATGGCAAAATAGAGGACAATTACATCAGATCACAAATTGGAGGAAATTACACAATACTAGGAATCATGGAAAGCCTAGTGGTGTAGTGGTTAAGAGCTATGGTTGCTAACCAAAAGGTCGGCAGTTTAAATCCACCAGGCACTCCTTGGAAACTCTATGCGGGCAGTTATGCTCCATCCTGTAGGGTCATTATGAGTCAGAATCGACTCAACAGCAACAGGTTTGGGTTTTTTTTGTGTATATATATATATATTTCTTTTTTGTTGTTGTTATTTTCTGGATGCTGTCGTTACTTCAAATGAATAGTTGGAACCAGAGAAATGGTTAGTCTAGGAATAACTTTAGGTGGCTATGAGTCAGAATCAACTTGATGGCAATGGGTTTTACTGAGGCCAAATAGCTCTGAGTCCTCTACCTGATTCTTCCTGAATTATGAGGTTTCCACACTGACTCAGGAAAATAGAAATTATTCTGAAAATTGTTCCCTCTAATACCTTCAGGAGATTCTCCCCTGGGCATTGGGTAGCTTCTTCCTATGCGGGTACTGATAATCTGTAGATTTCTAGAGTACTCTCTTTGCTTTTGGTTACTGTACCCAATTAATTCTAGCTTCCTTGGCCTCACAAAACTTCCATTTCCATCTTCTCAACTAAGGGAAATTGCCACACTCTGCCTGCGTTCCTCTTCTCAGTACTATGGTTTCGATAAGCTCTCCAGACTATAAACTGGGGTAGTCATACAAATTACATCCTTTTTTCCCATTTCTAGGATCACTGTCCTTAATTTTTTGATGACTATGTCTTGAAAACTATTGTTTAATATATTTTTTCTTTCTTTGATTGTTTCAAGTGAAAGAGTAAATCTGAACACTGTTACCTTTTGTTTGCCAAAGCAGAAATCTTGTTCAATTTTAACAATAAAGACGTATTATAGAGGCATGTAAATATTGTATATGATTTCATGGTATTAGTAATGTGTTACCTCATTTAACTGAATTATAAACATTTTAATAAAGATATATAATGATGATAAGTTTTTATATAAAATACATGAATTAAATGGTGATTTTCATAGTTCCACTGACTTATTAGGAGTCTTGACCTTGGTCACAATGCATAAATGTCTTTTATAAATTGTATTTAATAGGAAAATGAAAGCATTCATATGATGTATTTTAAAAAAAAAGTTCTTTTCCCAAAATACAATTTTATAAAAATATGAGTTCTGTTGGAAGAAATGCTATCATATGGGTCACCAAAGTTTTGAGAAAGCCTAGGAAAAATAAATCAGCCTAAAACATATTCTAGAATGTAGAATATGAGAAAGTCAGTATTCCTTTTAAAATCAATTTTTGAACATAAAACATCTAGTACAGAACTTTCCAGTGTCTCAACAAAAATGAGCAATGGATAAGTCTAAGATTGTGATCCTGTAGCTCCTGACATGGTCTGGTAGGGCCTGAGGAGGCTGGGATCTGCAGGAGGATTCTCTCTAGCTATAATCAGCCTCAATCTACCACACTGTTCCTTACAAATAATCTTTTCCCATGTATGCTATGGTGTGGAAAAGGTCAGGACATACTCTTTCTACAGTGTTTTCCTGCTGTTAGTTTTGTCTTTGATAATGCTGTGCTCAGTTTATAAATTTGTCTGGCTTTTCTTCAAGGAATGGCTGACTTACTTAAAAAGGGATTAGCCAAAGGAAAAGGAAAGAATGGGCCTTCTGTGACTGTATTTCTGAACTCTAGTGCCTTAGGCAGATTTTATTGTTAAAATGAAAATTCAGTGTATGTGTCTTGAATAACACATCTACGGTTGCATAGTTCAGGTATATTAACAATGTAAATCATTACTACATATAATTTTTTTTTAAGTGAATCTCATCTTTTAAAATAAATTTCCTCAGGGGAATTTATTTATTTTACCACAGGTAATGACAATTGTAAATATTTAAGCAGATGGCTTTAATATCCTTCAGTTTACTTATCCTGTACTTCAGCTTCCCTTTTAGAAATGTATGAGTGAAATGTCATTTGTATTTTCAATAAAGAAGAAAGCTTAGAAAGTGAGATTTTTAATATCTACCTCATGTAAGTTTTTCAAATGTTGGAGTCTTATGGAAGAGACGTTCCATGCTACATTTCACAAGTTCTTTACACGAGCTACTTCTGCTCTGTTTACAGATGTGGTCTGTAACATTTAAAGAAGCCAACTTTTTTTTTTTTTCATTTGAATCAGAATCTCATAGGAGAGATTTTATTTAAAGTTTTTGCATCATCTTTCTTAGGAAGGGAGACAAAGTTAAGAGAACAAACTGGGGCACAGGCAGTTGAGATAGTTAATAATTTGTACCTATTTCATTTGACAAATTATAACATATTTAGAAAGCTCTGACCTCAGGATTTACCGTATTTCATAATTTGGGATTAACCACTTCTCTTCTTTTTTTTTTTTCTTCTTACATGAGCTTTGATACTCGACGAATAACAAGAATAGAAAGTGATATTTATTTTTAATTTAGTAGAGGAGAAGTCAGATAAGTGGGCAGTTTTACATATTCTGACTTTTTTTGTGTGCAATGAATATATATAAACAAATGTAGCAATGTATGGTTTGCTGTTATGACTTTTTTTGCAACTTTATTGAGGTATAATTGACATATGATAAACTATACATATTAAATGCATACAGTTTGCTAAATTTTGACATAGTTAATACACCCATGAAGCCATCACTGAAATCAGCAGAACAAACACCTGCCACTGCAAATTTTCCTCACGCTTCCATCCTGCCCAGCTCACCCCAGATAAGCACTGATTGATTTTTTGGCACTATACATTAGTTCCTATTTTCCATAATTTTATATAAATGAAATTATACAGTAAGTATCCTCTTTTGTCTAACCTTTCACTTAGCATTATTATTTTGAGACCTGTTTATGCTGCTGCATTTCTTCTTTTTTATTGCTGAGTAGAATTCCTTTATTTGAGTATACCACAATTAATTTATTGATTCACCTATTGATGGACATTTAGGTTTTTTCCAGATTTTGACTATTACAAATACAGCTGTTATGAACATTCATGTACAAGTTTGTATATGAGCATATGTTTTCACTTGTTTTTATATATATAACTAGGAGTGGAAGGGTTAGACCATATGCTAGCTCTATGTTTAATGTTTAAACAAACAAAAAAACTGTTTTCCAAAGTGGTTGTAGTATTTTACATTCTCACTAGCAATGTTTGAGAGAACAAATTAATTTTAGTTTTAGTTTCTATCTTGATGAATTTATAATTTGTCCATTGGTTTAAAACTAAAAGAAATCCCTTGTCTCATTTCACCTTCCATTGTATCTGATGCCATATTATAATTGGGATTCTTAACATTTGCATGCTTGGATATCCAGATTTTAACATGCAAAAGACATTTTTGGTATTTTGGAGTATATTATGACATAATGTGAGGAACTTTTTTCATTTGCTATGGCAAGAAGCCATTCTGATTCTCCATAAGGAACAGTACAATAAAGTATAATACATTGTACTTTTCTTAAATGAGTGTAAAAAGTACAAAAATACACACAAGGAACAAATAATAAGTAACATATACAAGCCAATATTTATTTAGTTAGGGCCTAGTCTCAACCTTATGTAGTGGAAAAGTCATAGGCTTTGGTCAAAGGAAAGTGGGTTTGATTTCCATTCTTCTTGCTGATCAGCCAAATCATCTTTGAAAAGTCAAGTGGCTGCTTCAAGCATCAGATTCTACATCTGTAAAGCAGGGGTAATAATAACTACCTAAATAGCATTAATTCAAAAATAAACTTTGAAAAAAATGCAGTAGTGAGAACTTACATAATAATAACTGTTACTACCTTTAACCTCCCTGAATGCTACTTGTACAGCAAACCCTAAGTGCTATGATGTATACAGATGATGGATGTCATCAAGTCAATTTTTAAGTTATTGTGACCCCACGTGACAGTGTAGAACTTTCCCATAGGATTTTCTAGGCTGTTTAATCTTTACTGAAGCAGGTTTACAGGTCTTTCTCCCTTGGAGCTGCTGGGTGGGTTCGAACCACCAACCTTTTGGTTAGCAGCCAAGCATTCACTATTGTTGACAGAAGTGCAAATTTATTTACTTGACTACCTAATGATTTACTCAGCAATACTGACAATGAAAAATATATATATTAGCATTACAGGAACATAAAAATAAAAGAAAAAGAAAAACCGAACCCAGTGCGGTCGAGTAGATTCCAACTCCTGGCGACCCTATTGGACAGATTAGAACTGCGCTGTAGAGTTTCCAAAGAGCGCCTGGTGGATTTGAACTACTGACCCTTTGACTAGCAGCCCTAGCACTTAACCCCTGTGCCACCAGGGTTTCCGCAGGAACATATAGCAGCTAAATAATATAAATGCTTTAAAATCTCTCAGAAGCGGTAGACCAAGAAGAATGAAGCCATGATGGCTCCAAGTATACTTGAAAAATAGTCAAGTAAATATGATGTTATACTAATAAAAAATTACAGACTTATCCCCCATTCAGTTATGATTTCCTTTAAAATAAAATTTGAAATTTTTATTTTAAAAATTTATTAATCACAAGTTAAATTTAAAAATTGATATATAAAAGTTGAAAGATGAAGAATAAAGAGAAATAGTAAAAAACATATAGAGAATGTTTATGAAAGATTTAAAACTCTCAATCAGCTTATTAGAATCTGAGGATTCTATGCAAAGTAATCTAGGTTTTTTACCTGTAGGAGTAGGAAATCTCATTTTGTGATTTTTGTTTTTCATGCTGAAATTGTCTTCATCAGTAATGTGAAAATGGATTAAAATAGGCAAGACGGGAAGAAAAGAAACCACATGAACTATTTCAAGTGCTGAGAGAGTGGTTTCCACAACCCCCAGGGTCAAAGAACCTCTGGAGAGAAAGAATTTCTAACTGAAATCCTGTTGCGCCCGCCAGCTCTTCCCCAACACAAAAGACCGTTAAAAAAAAAAAAAGAAAAATCAGGGGGTAATTGTTATCTTCATAAATTTTCGGATAGTATAACAAACTGAGAAGGAGTTTTCTCAGACATGAAAATGTAAGAAAGCATAAGCATTTTCTGAGGGCATCTAGCAGAGGGTCAAAATACAATGTAATTCTGAATGAAATTTTGACTGACCATTGGAAACAAATCGAAGACTGTATTATCCCAGATGTCTTTAGTTGATACTAATATTACAGAAAGATGTTCTTTGAGAAATTGACACATTGTGTCATATTTCTCATTTTACACACATCTTTAAATCAGTCTTTTTAAGATTTTATGTTTTTGCTTTTAATTTAGCCATTTTTCCACTTTGTTCAATGTATTTATGCTTTTTTCATTAAAAATATTTTATTCAGTTTTTGGTGAAAGTTTACACAGCAAATTAGGTTCTCATTTAAAAATTTCTACACATATTGTTCAGTGACTTTGGTTACATATTCCACATTGCATCAACATTCTCATTATTTCTGTTCCGGTTATTTCATTTCCATTATTCTTGCTTCCTTCCCCCCTTTGACCTTCTCATCTCTTCGTCTTTGCTTTAGGGCAAATGCTGACTGTTTGTTCTCAAATAGATGCTCTTTTTTAATATATAAAAGGAGCACAGTACTCCCGGATGACATCGTTTATTTTATGAACCAACTGATATTTAGTTAAAAGGTGAATTCTGGGAGTAGTTTCTGTTCAGACTTTAAAGGGTATCTCATGGCAATAGTCTCAGAGGTTCCCCAAGTCTCTGCTGGTCCAGTAAGTCTAGTCTTTTTTTTTAAGATTTTGAGTTTTGTTCTACAATATTCTCCCATTCTATCTGGGACCATCTATTGTGTCCCTGATCAGAGCAGTTGGTAGTGGTAGCCAAGCACAATCTAGTTCTTCTTGTCTCTGGATAGGCGAGGCCATGGTCCATTACATTTACTGTTATGGTTCCTTTTACCTATTAAAAAAAAAAAAAAAGCTTATTTCATCAATGAGTTGCTTATAGAAAAATTTCATTACATTCAGTACATTAAGCATACTAAGTCCATTCTATTATTTGAGCAATGCCAGAAATTGCTTTTATTTTAAATAGGTGAATACCAATAACATTGTCCTCTGGAGGTTTATTCTATTTGGTTGTGTAGAGATTTATTTTAATTATTGCATGATACACTGTCGGGTAAATGCTGTAGGATACTAGTGAAATAAGTTTGAGAATATTGATTTATTTTTCAACTCATTCCATTCCATTACTTACAGATAGGCTCATAATTTGCTTTGAGCTATATTGCGAAATGAACTCTACTCACACTATAATTTTATTTTGTGATAGAACAGTGAATCTTCATTAGGTAAAAGTGAAAAATAGTTTAAAATATTTACTCAACATCAAAAAGTATATGCTAAAGTTCTACAAAAAGAAAATGCCTAAATTATTATCCCAAAAGGTTTTTTTCGTTCTTATAAAGGCCATATTTTTCTTTTAGTTAACATAATATTCTTACTCTATCTTAAAGTTTTCTTTTCTTTATACTTTTTAAGTCTTAGAAAAATGACTTGATTATCTCCATGCAGCATCCATTCCAATATTTTCCCTGAATTATAACCAATTAGGTTTACACAGGTTGCAAACTAATAGCTGTAAAAGGACTGCTGACATTTTTTTCTTAAATTGCCATTTGGTAATCATCACATTAATAATAAATAATACTTTCAGGTAAGATTTATCAATACATGTTAAAACTAGTAGGTGACAGTTTAATTAGAAAAAATATACATGGTCTTAAAGTATTTTCCTATATTTATTAAATATAAAGAAAAAAAAGATTAACTTCACAGTGAAAAAATCTGACAAATACTACTTAAGCCAAGTGATGAAAGTTCCCATCACTGGTAAGAGAACACATAGATATTATTTTATTTTCACCCCAGTAAGATGCAATTTGGCCTTAGTGGTTGTTGCATATTTTTGAATAATAGTTGTGTTAACTGGTCTTCCTTGTAGGAGTATGGATATTTTCCTATCACTGACCAAGTTGTACTTCAGGATAGATCTTGAAGTGTTCTTTTTAACAGTGAATGCAATTCCATTCCTCTTCAATTTGTCATTCCCGACTATAATTGTGGATAGAGATGATGGAGAAGCTCAATATCATCAGTCAGAGCAAGGCCAGAGGCCAACTGTAGAACATACCATCAATTGCTCACATGCAAGTTCAAGTCGAAGCTGAAGAAAATTAAGACAAGTTCAAGAGAGCCAAAGTATGATCTTAAGTATAGCCTGCCTCAATTTAGACACCATCACAAAAATAAATTTGATGCATTGAGCACTAATGACTGAGGACCAGACCTGTTATGGGATGACATCAAGGACATCATACATGAAGAAAGCAAAAAAGCCAAACCTACTGCTGTCAAGTTGATTCTGACTCATAGCGACCCTATAGGACAGAGTGTAACTGCCCCATAGAATTCCCAGGGAGCACCTGGCGTATTCGAACTGCCAGCCTCTTAGTTAAGCAGCCCTAGTACTTAACCACTGTGCAACCAGGGTTTCCTGAAGAAAGCAAAAGGTAATTAAAAAGACAGGAAAGAAAGAAAAGTAAAAAACAGATGTCAGAAGAGACTCTGAAACTTGCTCTTGAACATAAAGTAGCTAAAGCAAATAGAAGAAATGATGATGTAAAGGGGATGAACAGAAGATTTCAAAGGCTGGCTGGAAAAGACAAAGTAAAGTATTATAATGAAATGTGCAAAGACCTGGATTTAGAAAACCAAAAGGGAAGAATACACTCAGTATTTCTCAAGCTGAAAGAACTGAAGAAAAAATTCAAGCTTAGAGTTGCGATAGTGTATTCTATGAGCAAAATATTGAACAATGGAGGAAGCATCAAAAGCAGATGGAAGGAATATGCAGGGTCACTGTACCAAAAAAAAAAAAAAATTGGTAGATGTTCATCCATTTCAGGAAGTAGCATTTGATCAAGAACTGATAGTACCGAAGGAAGTCTGAGTTGCACTGAAGGCTGTGGCAAATAACAATTGAGATGTTTCAACACATGGATACAATCCTGGAAGCACCCTCTCATCTATGTTAAGAAATTTGGAAGACAGCTACCTGGTCAACTGACTGGAAAAGATGCCATTTCAAAGAAAGGTGATCCAAAAAAATGAGAAAGTTATTGAACAATATTATTAATATCACACACAAGTAAAATTTTGCTGAAAATAATTAAAAAATGGCTACACCAGCATATCGACAGGAAACTGCCAGAAAGCCAAGCTGGATTCAGAACAGGTTGTAGATGGAAGGAGGTATATCATTGCTGATGTCAGAAGGATCTTGTCTGAAAGAAAAGAATACAAAAAAGATGTTTGCCTGTGTTTTTCTACTGTACAAAGGTATTAGACTGTGTGGATTATAACAAATTATATAATATTGCAAATAATTAGAATTTCAGGATACTAACTTGTAATAGAGCAAGAGGCAATTGTTCAAACAGAACAAAGGGATATTCATGGTTTAAAATCAGAAGTGTGTGTCAGGGTTATCCTTTCACTATACTTATTCAATCTGTATGCCAAGCAAATAATCTGAGAAGCTGGACAATATGAAGAAGAATGTGGTATTAGGATTGGCAGAAGTCTAATTAACAACCTTCCATATGCAGATGATACAACCTTGCTTGCTGAACGTGAAGAGGATTTGAAGCACTTGATGAAGATCAAAGACTACAGCCTTCAGTACAGATTATGCCTCATCATAAAGAAAACAAAAAATTTCACATCTAGATCAAGGAGTAACATCATGATCAATGGAGAAAATACTGAAGTTGTCAAGGATTTCATTTTACTTGGTCCATAATCAAGGCTCATGGAAGCAGCAATCAAGGGATCAAATAAATGGTGCATTGCACTGGGCAAATCTGATGCAAAAGACTTAATGTGTTAAAAAGCAAAGATGTCATGTTGAGGAGTAAGGTGAGGCATGGTATTTTCAATCACCTCATATGCGTGGGAAAAATGGAAAATGAATAAGGATGATCGAAGAATTGGTGCCTTTGTGTTATGATGTTGGCATAGAATATTGAATATGAATATTGAATATGGACTGCTAGAACAACAAACAAATCTGTCTTGGAAAAAACACAGCCAGGATGCTCCTTAGAACACAGGATATTGAGACTATGTCTCATGTGTTTTGTACATGGTTGTCTGGAGGGACATGTCCCTGAAGAAGGACATCATGCTTGGTAAAGCAGAGGGTCAATGGAAAAGAAGAAAACCCTCAATGAGATGGCTTGGCACAGTGATTGCCACAATGGCCTAAAACAGCAAGGATTGTGAGGATGATGCCAAACTGAGCATTGTTTTGTTCTGTTGTGCATAGGGTCACTATGAGTTGAAGCTGACTCAAGGGCACACAACAAGAATATTTTCCTTAAATGTTTGCTGGGATTCATAGGTGAATCATCTAGGCCTGGTGTTTTATTTTGAAAGGTTATCAATTATTGATTCAATTTCTTTAACAGATATATGCTTGTTCAGTTTATCTATTGCTTCTTGTGCAAATATTGGTAGCATTGTCTTTCAAGGAATTGATTTTTTCTTTCTAGTTATAAATTTGTGGACATAGAGCTGTTCATGTTATTCTTTTATGATACTTTTATTGTCTATGCAAATCATGTTCAGTTCCGATATTAGTAATTTGTGTCTTTTCTCTTTTTTACTTGGTTAGCCTGGCCAAATGTTTATCGATTTTATTAGTTTTTAACGAACCAGCTTTTGCTTTTGTTGATTTTCTCTTTTAATTTCTTGTTTTGAATTTAATTGATTTCTGCAGTAATTTTTATTGTTTCCTTTCTTCTGACTTCTTTAGGATTAAATTGCTCTTCTATCTCTAGATTTCTAAGGTAGATCATTGATTTTAGAGTTTTCTTCTTCCTAATATTTGCACTTAATGCTTTAAATTTCCCTCTAAAGAATACTTTCACTGCTTCCTACAAATTTTCATAAGTTAAATTTCATTTTGTTAAAACTATGTTTAAATTTCTTTTGAGACTATTTCTTTGACCCTGGTGTTATTTAGAAGTGTTTATTTAACCTCTAAATACTTGAGATTTTTCCAGCTGTCTTTCTGTTGTTGGTTTCCAGTTCAACTCCATTGTGGTTTGCAAGCATATTTTGTGTGATTTCTGTTCTTTCAAATTTGTTAAATTGTGTTCTGTGCAGAATATGGCCTATCTTATGAATGTTCCACATGAGCTTGAGACCAAAAACCAAACCCACCACCGTGGAGTCAATTCAGACTCATAGTGACCCTATAGGATAGAGTAGAACTGCCCCATAGAGTTTCCAAGACCGTAAATCTTTATGGAAGCAGACTCAGACTGTGACGTCTTTCTCCTGCTAAGAGGCTGGTGAGCCAAGAGTTTAAGTACTGCACCACCAGGACTCCTCGAGAAGAATGTGTATTTTGATGTTGTTTGATGAAGTGTTCTGTAAATGTCAATTTTAGATCAAGTGGATTGATAGTGCTATTCAGTTCAAATATATCTTAATTGATTTCCTGCCTGCTGATCTATTAATTGATGAAAGAGGTGTTTTGAAGTCTCCAACTGTCATGGAGCATTTGTCTATTTGTGTCTGCAGTTCTATCAGTTTTTACCTCATGTATTTTAATGCTTTGTTGTTAGACGTGTACACATTTAGGATTGTTTTATCTTTTTGGAGAATTGTCTCCATCATTGTTATATTAAATGCCTCCTCTTTATTCCTGATAATTTTCCTTGCTCTGAAATCTGCTTTGTTTGAAATTAATATAGCTGTTCCAGCCTACTTTTATGATTGTTAGCATGGAATATCTTTCTTCATTTCTTTACTTTTAACCTAGTTTAATCTTTTATAGGAAGTAGGTTTCTCATAGACAACATGTAGCATAGTGTTTTTTACTGTTACTATTATTTCATTCACTCAGATAATCTCTGTTTTCTTTTTTTTATTTGTCTTTTAGGCCATTTACATTAAAAATGATTATTGATAAAGTTGGGATTAATAGCTACCATGTTTGTATCTTTTCGATTCATTGCATTTGTTTTTTTTCTCTTTCTTTTCTGCCTTCTCTGGTTTTAATTGTGAATTTTATATGATTCTATTTTTTTAAATCTGTCTTAGAATATCAGTTGTGCTTAATTTTTTTCCTGTGGTTGTAGTAGAGTTTGTAATATACATTTACATATAATCTAAGTCCTTTTTCAAATATCACTATACTGCTACATGTATAGTAAAGTTACCTTACAGCATAGTATTTTCAGTTTCTCCTTTCTAACACTTTATACCATCATTATCATTTGTTTTACTCATCTGTTTGCTAGGATCACCAAATTCATGCTTAATATAATTAATTTAAATGATTATATTTTAGATTAATTTAAAATAAGGAAAATAAAAGGCTCATTTTACCTTTGTTTGTTACATTCTCTGACATTCTTCCATTCTCTATGTTGAAAAAAGTTTTTGACCTCTGTAATCTTCCTTCTACCTGAAAATTTTTTTTTTTTTTTAGCCTTTCATGAAGTGTGTGACTGCTGACAATGAATTCCCTCATTTTTTGTTTGAGAAAGTATTTATTTTATGTTAAAGAATAATTACCCTGAGTATAGAATTCTAGTTGTTTTTTTTTTTTTCTTTCAACAATGAAAATATTTTATTCGATTTCCTTCTTGCTTGCATGGCTTATGATGGGAAGTCCACTGTAAGTAGATCTTGATTGTGACCCTCTTTATTTGCCTGTCTCTCCAGATTATGGGGTAGTGGTTTTCCCTGTGATCTCGTTCTCTGATGAATCCAAAAAAAGTCATTGATTTTTGGTTTGCTCGACTTTTTATAAATTGTAATAATGAGAGGTACAGGTGTGAGAGATGAAACCAGGTGTTGATTGTCTGTTACTTGCAATCACAAACTTTATAAAAGCAATGTAATAAAAATTATGATTCTCTAAATAATCAGATATTCTTAAGAAGAATCTAAAGTCTATTATTGTGGAAACAAACAAAAAAAGTGATATTAAAGAGAGTCAGATGACTGAAATCCTTGAGGAAAGTGTTTAAATGTTTCAGTTTGTCAATAGGGACCAATAGTAGTGTCCAAAACAGTCCAAAAAACCTGACAAAATCAGTTTTAGAATGGCTGATCTACTAGTTATTTGTAGACTTGACTACGTTAAAGTGATTTAGACATTTAAGAAGAAAGTGTAATTATACAGATTTTGAGTTCCTGTGACATGCTGCCAAAACAATTTCTAAGATTATTTTAAGAAAGCAGAAGTGATAGTTTGAGATGCTTTGGGAAAATTCTGATGCCAGAAAATAGACTAAATGTTTGCTATCTTTTTACCCTCATTTTTAAAAATTGAGATATAATTCACACATCATATAATTCCCCCAATTAAAATATTCAGTTTGGTGTTTTTTTTTTTTTTTTAAGTCACAGATTATGCAGTCATCATCCCAAACTATTTTTAGAATATTTTCATTACCTACTTCCAAACAAATCCCATACGCATTAGCAGTCGTTCACCACATTCTGTCTCTGCTGCCAGCCACCCTCCTGCCCCAGCTCCAGGCAACCACTAATCCACTTTCTGTCTTATAGATTTGCCTATACATGTCACATAAATAAAAATCATGTAATATGTGATCTTTTGTGACTGGCTTCTTTCACTTAGCATAATTTTTTCAATGTCCACTCATGGTGTAGCATGTATCAGAATTTCATTTTTTATTGCCAAACCTACCCTTGTATGACATGCCACATTTTGTTTATTCTTTCATCAGTTGATAGACATTTGGGTTGATTCCAGATTTTGGCTGTTATGAATAATGCTGATAGAAACATTGATGTACACATTTTTGTGTAGACATATGTTTTAATTTCTCTTGTACACATATCTAGGGATGGAATTCTTGCACCATATAACTCTATTCTTAAGACTTTGAAGACTATCAAACTATTTTTAAAAGTGGTTGCATCATGTTATATTTTCACCAGGGATGTATGAGTGTTCAAATTTTTTCATTTCCTCACCAACAATAATTACTATCTGTCTTTAGGGTTGCTATGTGTAGAAATTGACTCTACTGCAATGGGTTTGGTTTTTTTTTTTGGTTATATAAGGCAGAGTAGAACTGCCCTATAGGGTTTCCGAGGAGCAGCTGGTGGATTCAAACTGCCAACCTTTTGGTTAGCAGCCAGATGCTTAACCACTGAGCCACCAGGGCTCCTTAGACATCCTCGTGGATGTGAAATATTATCCGGTTGTGATTAATGATGTTAAGCATATTTCATTGTTTTTTATTGGCCATTTGTATATCTTTGGTGCAATGTCTATTCAAATCCTTTGCTCTTTTTAAAATTGGGTTATTTGTACTTTATTGTTGAGTTGTAAGAATTTTTTACAATTTTATATTTTCTGAATTTATATGTCTGACATATGATTTACAAATATTTCCTCATATTCTGTGAGCTGTCCTTTTACTTTCTTGACAATGTCCTTGGAAGCACAAATGTTTTTAATCTTAATGAAGTCCTATTTCTTTTTTTATTTTGTTGTTTATACTTATGTTGTACCTAAAAAAATGTTGCCTGACCCACGATTATGATAATTTTCTATTTTTTCTTCTAAATGTTTTAAGTCTATGATCCATTTTAAGTTAATTTTTATGTATGGTCTAAGGAAAACGTCCAATTTCATTATATTTGCATGTGGATATCCAACACTCAACACAGTTAGTGGAAAGATCCATGCTCCTTTGTTATGTGACTGTAACACCTCCCGTCAAGTTTAAAATGTATTTTCCGACGCCTTAAATCTGGGAAAAAAAAAAAAAAATTTTTTTTTTTTTTTTAAATCTGGGTGGCTTTGTGACATTACTGTTTTTCATTAAGATAGCTATTCATTAAGGTCTTTACTCTGCCATTTCAGAAGTTGTTTCTGGTCCTTCAATTTTATAATAACTTTTCCAAAAGGAAAAAAAAATATGAAAATGTACTTGGAAAAGTGTTTGTAACTTAAGACTTTGCACATTAATGTGCAGACATCTGTATATTTAAAAGAAAAAGTGTAGAGAGAAGAATATGAGGGTTTTTGAGAATGTTATTAGACTTTTTCCTTCCAGAATTAAATAAAATTGTAGAATTAAAAGAAAAGCTGCTGTATCATTTAGAAATAGAATATGATTCTTAGTTTCCTCATAATTTTATTGTTCTATTATTGTAAAAAATGAACATAAATTAGTCTCAATGCTTTAACACATATCACCATTTCATTTGCAATGCTATAAATAAAAAACAGATACTATTGAATGGCTACTCAAATATAAAGAAAGAAGTGAGCCTCTCTTGCCAAGAAAACCAGTGTATATTTTCTCACAGTTACTGTAAACTAAATTCCAAGATTTGCCACTAAGATGCAGATTATAGAAAAAACTATGAAAGATGCATAAGCAGGCAGCCAAAGGAACTCCTCATACATGAAGTTATGGTGATGAATAGAATAGGGTTCTGTGCACTGAATACCACTAGTATCTTTATCTCAAAATGTGACAAATTACAGTAATCTACAACTTGCGGGAGTTGTACACAATCTTGCCATAGAAGAGACTCAAATACTAGCTTATGGATTTTTATGTATATAAAAAAAGTTTTCTTTTTTTTATGTATAGCTGCATTTAAGTTATTAAAGTGACTTATTTCCTTTTTTTTTTCTTATCAGAGTCTGTGCCAAATATGCTGTGTGGAACTCTTGGTGAGTCCTTTATATTTTCGTTTATAAGAGTCATTTCATTTTTTCCTATCAGCAGAAAGCTTATATCCTTTTAACAGGCTACGTGTACGTAATTTATCACATTGGTAAAATAATCATTGTTAAGTATTTATCATCAGTGACAAAAGTACACTATGTATACATTATGGGGTAAATGTTTAGCTGGTGTACAGTGGATTGAATACATAACTTTCATTAGTGTGTGAGATATACACTTGAGTTCTGTTATCAACAACTGAAATATTTGTCCCTGAAAGTCTAGAGAAGGCATTCATCAGAAGTTCGTTTTTCGTCCAAGATCAGAAAAGCAGCCCTGAAACAGAGGCTTGAGATATTGGTCTAGATCAGGTTGTGGGTACAGAAGCCTGATTCACCACTTACTGTGGAAGATATATAAAAAGGAATTTCCACTATCTATAACTAATCTTATGAGTTTGGGGAAAATAAGTCCATAGATGCCAAGTTGAAATGTTTATCCACCCTTCTGCTTTTATCCTCTTCCAACATCATTCTTCAAAATCACTCTTCATATACAGATATACAGATTTTTACTTCCTATGCTTTTCTGTTCTAAATGCTGTTGCTATTCTGCTTTATTTCTCTTTCACCATTTACCCCTTTCTCTTACCTGGAATATTTCACATTTGAGCCTAGTCATATGCTATTGAGTGATTGAATGAAAGATACCTCTCTATGTAGGAGGGATTTTAATTTTTGTAATGTATGTTGGGCTCAGTTTCCTGATGCTTAAGTTTTAAAATGTGCTCCCTTCTTGAGCCACTTTTTTCACCTATGCCTCAAGATTCCTCTTTGGTCAACTATTTAGTGAAAATAGAGCACAGTGAGAGCCTATTAAGATTTCACAGACATAGGGTTGATGACCCAGTTGGGCAAATAAATGCATTTGAGATGATAGTTTCTACCCTAGTTCCCTCAGAATTGTTACAGGAAATGATATATTTGAGTAAATGTTGTTCTTTATTGTCATTGAGACAACAGTGCTTTCATATTTATCTTAAAAAAAAAAGGTGACTGTCTCTCAGAGGATGGAACCAACCAAGAATTCATGCTGCTCGTTTTAAAGAAGTCAGTTCTCTGAAGCAAGAATTCAATAATAGTAGCGGGAGCCTGTATTTAAATAACTTCTGAGCTCTTTTCCTGTATGTTTTGATCTTCAGACTGAACCAGTTTGAGAGTATCCTCTTGGCACTATAGCTGAGAAGTCAAGAAAATAAAACAAAAACAGAAATTCCGAAATTGTGAGAATAAGCAGAATGCAGTGCCTTGTGGTTTGGTTTAATCCCTGTATAATTGGACTCCTTTGATAGGCATCCCAGAATACTGACAGAAATATTCCTAAGAAGATAATCTCTAACTCTAGGATTAGCCAATACAATAAATATGTCTCATTAAGTTTGAATAAATTCTAAGAAGCACTTTTTTTTAAATACTGCATTTTCCTGTGGTGATAATTCACTTCTCTTGCCCACTTGTCAAAACCCCCAAATATACTGGTGTTTATAAGCTAAATTCTCATTTTCCCTCTTCCTGATTTTGTTTTGAGGGTAAACTCCAACTGAGCCAGTTCTAGTCTACATGAATTGTAAGCTTATATTGGTCAGAGTTGTGAACTGTTTATTTACTGAGAATAGTGAATGATAAGCCAAATAGATGGGCAAGTGTTTATGTGCACTTGCAAAAACAGTAAAAAACTCACTCTGGTACAGACTAAGGATTTCTCAACCATGGGCAGCTCTTGAAATCCCAAGGCCATATCTATATTTTCAAGGCACAGCTTGGTATGTGCAAAATATTAAAAAATTCTAAGCTTTTGATACAGACATAGTGGATTATATACAAGAAACCCAGGCATTTTGTTTCTAATAAAACGTATTTTCTCTGATTTTCCTTTGCATGGGGAAACGCTGGTGGTGTAGCGGTTAAGTGCTACGGCTGCTAACCAAGAGGTCAGCAGTTCGAATATGCCAGGTGCTCCTCGGAAACTCTATCGGGCAGTTCTACTCTGTCCTATACGGTCACTATGAGTTGGAATCAACTCGAGGCAGTGGGTTCGTTCGGTTTTTTCGGTTTTACCTTTGCATGATATGGTGGCTTCAGTGTAGCTTTAACTAAAATTAGTAATGTATTTAGACAGAATAGACAACTGCTTACATAATTGTGTTTTATGGGATATAAAGAAAATTGTCCTCTGCCTTTGCTATTATTACTGCTTAAATGTTTAATATTCACACTTTTATTGTTACTTTTAAACCTCCACTAATTACTGGCTCCGTGACTTTGGGCAGGTTTTGTAACATTTCTGAATCTTAATTTGTTTTTCAAAGAGGATAATAAACCAACCAAAAAACCCATTGTCGTGGAATCAATTCTGATGCAGAACTGCCCCATAGAGCTTCCAAGTAGTGCCTGGTGGGTTCAAACTGCTGACCTTTTGGTTAGCAGCTGAAGCAGCACTTCCCCACTTAACTACTGTGCCAACAGGATAGTAGTAGTATGGATATCATATAATTTTTCTGAACATTATGTGAAAAAATCTATATGGAGTGCTTAGTGCTTACTGCTACTAACAAGTTAGTTCTTATTGTAGTTGTTATTAAATCTATTATTATTATCATTAATAATCCTCCCTGGTGGCAAGAGAAAGGAGGAAAATCAAAAAGGGAGCAAGCTGCTACAGCTGTTCATTGTTAGGTGCCATCAAGTTGGTTCCAACTCGTAGCGACCCCATGTACCACAGAACAAAATACTGCCTGGTCCTGTGCTGTCGTCATTATCATTGTTATGCCTGAGCCCATTGTTGCAGCCACTGTGTCAGTCCATCTCATTGAGGGTTATTGTCTTTTTTGCTGACCCTCTACTTTACTAAGGATAATGTCTTTTAGTCATTTTCCAAGGATAATGACTAATCCTTCCTGATAACATGTCCAAAGTAGGTGAGATGTAATCTCATCCTTGCTTCTAAGGAGCATTCTGGTTGTACTTCTTCCAAGACAGATTTGTTTGTTCTTTTGGCAGTCTGTGATATACTCAATATTCTTCTCCAACATCACAATTCAAAGGTGTCAATTCTGCTTTGGTCTTCCTTATTCATCATCCAGCTTTTGCATGTATATGAGGTGATTCAAAACATCATGGCTTTGGTCAGGCGTAAGTTAGTCTTTTTAACACTTTAAAAAGATCTTTTGCAGCAGATTTGCCCAATGCAATGCGTCTTTTGATTTCTTGACTGCTGCTTCCATGGGTGTTGATTGTGGATCCAAGTAAAATGAAATCCTTGACAACTCCAATCTTTAGCTTTAGTAGCTCAAGAAGTTCTCAACAGTCACCTGGAGTATGTGTTTTTCTGCCCCCCAGGCCTGGGACTTCTGCCCATATAGCAATAACTCTATATGGAGAATAAGCAAAGCCATACTGATGCATTCATATATGGAACTATACCCTGACCATGCTCATGCCAGTGAGTGAGGCACCAGTCTACAGTGCATGTGAGGTTTTCTGGGATGAGATTACAGTAATTTTCCTTCAACTATCACCCATAGCCAATTCACTGTGATTTCATCCATCAACCACAGTCAAAACTACATACTATCTGTCAGTATCCTTAATTAATGTCAATTGTTTATTTGTGGCTTATTTTATCATTGTATTATTATCATTATGATACCCATAACAAGGACAGACAGAAATTGTGCCTGAACATTTTATTCTTAGCTGGACCTTCTAATCCATTTGGATAAACTGCATGCATGTTCCTGACTCACCTCACTCTTGCAGTTACACACGTGATGGTTAATTTCACATGTCCACTTGGGCAGGCTACAATGCCCAGCTGTTTGGTAAAACACTTTCTAGTTGCTGTTGTAAAGTAATTACATAAATTAGTTGACATCGAGGAGAGCAGATTGTGGTTATTAGGTGCCCTCAAGTCAATTACAACTCACAGCAGCCCTGTGCACAACAGAATGAAACACTGCCCTATCCTGTGGCATCCTCACATTCATTTCTGTGTTTGAGCCCATTGTTGCAGCCACTGTATCAATCTAAACTGTATCAATCCATCTTGTTGAGGGTATTACTTTTTTTTTTTTTTTCAACCATGCTCAGTTAAAGCAGAGGGCTGGTGAAAATAGGTTACCTTCCATAATGAGGGTAAGCCTTAACCAATCAGTTGAAGGCCTTAGGAGCAAACAGGGAATTTCTCTAGGGTGTGTTCTGCCTCCACACTATAAATAAGCATTTGGTCAGAATACTCATGTGCTCTTCCGTCACTTACGTATTTTGGAACTCAAGCCTGCAGGAATTTCTAGTCTATCTCCTGACCTGTGGATTTAAGATCTGCTAGCCTCCCACAATTGCCTGAGCCAATTCCTCAAAGTAAACCTCTGTGTGTGTGTATATATAAAATTTAATTATTATTATTATCATTAACAGCCCTTGGTGGCAGGAGAAAGGAGAAAAATCAATAGAGGGAACAAGCAGCTACAGCTGTTAGTAGCTCAAGCAAATTCACAACAGACACCTGGAGAATGTGGAGAGAGAGAGAGAGAGATGATATGCATCGTTCACTCTGTTTCTCTAGAGAGCCCTGATGGAGATACCTGGCATGGCTTCTTTTCCTAGTGTGGGCTAAAAGACAGAACAAATGCACAGTGGAATGTAACACTACCAGGTTCATTCTAGCTTTCTTTATATTTATAAATCCTTTCTCCTGCAGTGAAAAACTTGGCTTTTATTTTCTTGAATATGTTTATTTTAATTAATACCTGAATGTATCAATTTTCTATCACCATTTCTGCATCTTTCTTGAAATCCTTATCATCTCTCTCTGAAATCTTGCCCTCCCTATCCCTCAGTACAAAAAACAGTTTCTCACCATTTAAACTTCAACAGCCAGCATAGGCTACTCTCTCACCTGACTTCCCTGCCCTCAGGTAGATGCCCTTCACAACCGTGCACCTGGTCCAGCCTATGTATCCTGCTTCAGTGTCATTCTGATGGGATATCCTCATCAATCCACTCAGGTTCTAATGTCCCACATGGGGCTACATACCCCATCCCCATGTACAAGAAAGCCCTCGCCATCCTTCTGAGTCTCCAATACTCCCCACTGGGTTGTCTAAAGAAACCTTCCTCATCCTTTTCAGGCTCCTATGCCCATGCTGTTTTGTTTTTCGTGGAGCTTTTTTGTCTCCTCTGAGAATTCTGTATAAGGCATTATTTTAAAAAGTTAGATGACTGAAATAAATTTATTTTTAATTTGTAGAAATTTCTGGGATGCTACTTAAGATAGCTGCAAAGGTTTCTTCTCCTGAGACAACCTCTGGCTCCCCTGCTGGCAGGCAGTGCACAGAAATATGTTGCTAACAGGAAACACATGCACTTCAACAGCACGCCACCCTGCACTGCCGCCACACAGGTTATTCTCTGTGCCTTCCTCCAGCAAACCAATTCTGTAGAAGTGAAATACCACGCTCTCCCTCAGTTAGTCACCCAAGCAGAGGCAATTCGGTGAGATGGAACTGGTTCATCTTTTCTAAGCATTCTTTGATCATCTGCCCCAAGCATTTTTTGTTAACCATGCAATTGTCACACTGGCCCATTTATCCTGCTGAGGTTGATTCATAGTTGTTTTTTTTTTTTTTTCCCAGTGTGAAGGCAAGATAGAAAACTCAGGGTGAAGTCCATACATTTCTAAAATTTTTCTCTACAAATTTTACTGTGGTTAGATGATTTTCTAAACTACTCAAAGATATAAATAAGGAGATACTATTATTTTGGTTTTCTTTTTCACCCACAGAGTAACATTTTTTTCTTTAAAGAAAACAGGCCAGAAGGTCTGTACTGTAGTGATACTTCTCATCAGTGAATGGGATTGCAGTAGTGCTTACTAAAACCTCATTTTAAATTAAAAACAATGCTCTCAGTAAAATATTTATAAATGACATGAAGTAATTTTTTTCTTAGTAAAATGTAAAACATTTATATTATTATTTTTTTTACTTTTTTTAAAATAATTTTTATTGAGCTTTAAGTGAATGTTTACAAATCAAGTCAGTCTGTCACATATAAGCTTATAAACACCTTACTCCATACTCCCACTTATTCTCCCCCTAATGAGTCAGCCTTTCCAGTCTCTGCTTTTGTGACAATTTTGCCAGTTTCTAACCCTCTCTACCCTCCTATCTCCCCTCCAGACAGGAGATGCCAACACAGTCTCAAGTGTCCACCTGATACAAGTAGCTCATTCTTCATCAGCATCTCTCTCCAACCCATTGTCCGGTCCCCTCCATGTCTGATGAGTTGTCTTCGGGAATGGTTCCTGTCCTGGGCCAACAGAAGGTTTGGGGACCTTGACCGCCGGGATTCCTCTAGTTTCAGTCACAGCATTAAGTCTGGCCTTTTTATGAGAATTTGGGGTCTGCATCCCACTGATCTCCTGCTCCCTCAGGGGTCCTCTGCTGTGCTCCCTGTCAGGGCAGTCATCGGTTGTGGCTGGGCACCATCTAGTTCTTCTGGTCTCAGGATGATGTAAGTCTCTGGTTCATGTGGCCCTTTCTGTCTCTTGGGCTCATAGTTACCGTGTGACTTTGGTGTTCTTCATTCTCCTTTGATCCAGGTGGGTTGAGACCAATTGATGCATCTTAGACGGCCACTTGTTAGCATTTAAGACTCCAGATGCCACATTTCAAAGTGGGATGCAGAATGTTTTCATAAAAGAATTATTTTGCCAATTGACTTAAAAGTCCCCTTAAGCCATAGTCCCCAAACCCCCGCCCTTGCTCCGCTGACCTTTGAAGCATTCAGTTTATCGCGGAAACTTCTCTCCTTTTAGTCTAGTCCAGTTGAGCTGACCTTCCGCGTATTGAGTATTATCCTTCCCTTCACCTAAAGTAGTTCTTATCTACTAACTAATCAGTAAATAACCTTCTCCCCACTTGTAACCACAAAAGTATGTGTTCTTCTCAGTTTATACTATTTCTCAAGATCTTATAAAAGTGGTCTTATACAATATTTGTCCTTTTGCCTCTGACTAATTTCACTCAGCATAATGCCTTCCAGGTTCCTCCATGTTATGAAATGTTTCAAAGATTCGTCACTGTTCTTTATCGATGCATACTATTCCACTGTGTGAATATACCACATTTTATTTACCCATTCATCCGTTGATGGACACCTTGGTTGCTTCCAGCTTTTTGCTATTGTAAACAGAGCTGCAATAAACATGGGTGTGCATATATCTGTTCATGTGAAGGCAATTATTTCTCTAGAGTATATTCAGAGGAGTGGGATTTCTGGGTTATATGGTAGTTCTATTTCTAACTTTTTAAGAAAACAACAGATAGATTTCCAAAGTGGTTGTACCATTTTACATTCCCACCAGCAGTGTGTAAGAGTTCCAATCTCTCTGCAGCCTCTCCAACATTTATTAATTTGTGTTTTTTGGATTACTGACAGCCTTGTTGGAGTGAGATGGAATCTCATCACAGTTTTAATTTGCATTTCTCTAATGGCTAATGATGGAGAGCATTTTCTCATGTATCTGTTAGCTGCCTGAACATGTTCCTTAGTGAAGTGCGTGTTCATATCCTTTGCCCACTTCTTGATTGGATTGTTTGTCTTTTTGTGGTTGAGTTTTAACAGAATCATATAGATTTTAGAGATCAGGCACTGGTCAGAGATGTCATAGCTGAAAATTTTTTCCCAGTCTGTAGGTGGTCTTTTTACTCTTTTGGTGAAGTCTTTAGATGAGCACAGGTGTTTGATTTTTAGGAGCTCCCAGTTATCTGGTTTCTCTTCGTCATTTTTGGTAATGTTTTGTATTTTGTTTATGCCTTGTATTAGGTCTCCTAACATTGTCCCTATTTTTTCTTCCATGATCTTTATCATTTTAGTCTTTATGTTTAGGTCTTTGATCCACTTGGAGTTAGTTTTTGTGCATGGTGTGAGGTATGTGTCCTGTTTCATTTTTTGCAAATGGATATCCAGTTATGCCAGCACCATTTGTTAAAAAGACTATCTTTTCCCCAAATAACTGACACTGGGCCTTTGTCAAATATCAGCTGCTCATATGTGAATGGATTTATATCTGGGTTCTCAATTCTATTCCATTGGTCTATGTGCCTGATGTTTTACCAGTACCAAGCTGTTTTGACTACTGTGGCTGTATAATAGGTTCTAAAATCAGGTAGAGTGAGGCCTCCCACTTTCTTTTTCTTTTTCTTTTCCAGTAATGCTTTATTTATCCTAGGCTTCTTTCCCTTCCATATGAAGTTGGTGATTTGTTTCTCCATCACATTAAAAAATGTCATTGGAATTTGGATCGGAAGTGCATGGTATGTATACATGGCTTTTGGTAGAATAGACATTTTTACTATGTTAAGTCTTCCTATCCATGATCAAGGTATGTTTTTCCACTTAAGTAGGTCCTTTTTAGTTTCTTGTAGTAGTACTTTGTAGTTTTCTTTATACAGGTCTTTTACATCTTTGGTAAGATTTATTCCTGAGTATTTTATCTTCTTGGGGGCTACTGTGAATGGTATTGATTTGGTGATTTCCTCTTCGATGTTCTTTTTGTTGATGTAGAGGAATCCAAGTGATTTTTCTATGTTTATTTTATAACCTGAGACTCTGCCAAACTCTTCTATTAGTTTCAGTAGTTTTCTGGAGGATTCCTTAGGGTTTTCTGTGTATAAGATCATGTCATCTGCAAATAGAGATAATTTTACTTCCTCCTCGCCAATCCAGATGTCCTTTATTTCTTTGTCTAGCCTAATTCCTCTGGCTAGGACCTCTAGCACAATGTTGAATAAGAGCGGTGATAAAGGGCATCCTTGTCTGGTTCCCGTTCTCAAGGGAAATGCTTTCAGGCTCTCTCCATTTAGAGTGATGTCGGCTGTTGGCTTTGTATAGGTACCCTTTATTATGTTGAGGAATTTTCCTTCAATTCCTATTTTGCTGAGAGTTTTTATCATAAATGGGTGTTGGACTTTGTCAAATGCCTTTTCTGCATCAATTGATAAGATCATGTGGTTTTGTCTTTTGTTTTGTTTATATGGTGGATTACATTAATGGTTTTTCTAATATACCAACCTTGCATACCTGGTATAAATCCTACTTGGTCGTGGTGGATTATTTTTTTGATATGTTGTTGAATTCTATTGGCTAGAATTTTGTTGAGGATTTTTGCATCTATGTTCATGAGGGATATAGGTCTGTAATTTTCTTTTTTTGTGATGTCTTTACCTGGTTTTGGTATCAGGGAGATGGTGGCTTCATAGAATGAGTTCGGTAGTATTCCATCATTTTCTATGCTTTGAAATACCTTTAGTAGTAGTGGTGTTAACTCTTCTCTGAAAGTTTGGTAGAACTCTGCAGTATAGCCATCCGGGCCAGGGCTTTTTTTGTTGGGAGTTTTTTGATTACCGTTTCAATCTCTTTTTTTGTTATGGGTCTATTTAATTTTCTACTTCTGATTGTGTTAGTTCAGGTAGGTAGTGTTTTCCTAGGAATTCATCCATTTCTTCTAGGTTTGCAAATTTGTTAGAGTACAATTTTTTGTAATAATCTGATATGATTCTTTTAACTTCAGTTGGGTCTGTCGTGATGTGGCCCATCTCGTTTCTTATTCAGGTTATTTATTTCCTTTCCTGTATTTCTTTAGTCAGTCTGGCCAATGGTTTATCAATTTTGTTAATTTTTTCAAAGAAGCAGCTTTTGGCTTTGTTAAGTCTTTCAATTGTTTTTCTGTTCTCTAATTCATTTAGTTCAGCTCTAATTTTTATTATTTGTTTTCTTTTGGTGCCTGATGGATTCTTTTGTTGCTCACTTTCTATTTGTTCAAGTTGTAGGGACAGTTCTCTGATTTTGGCTCTTAATTCTTTTTGTATGTGTGCATTTATCGATATAAATTGGCCTCTGAGCACTGCTTTTGTTGTGTCCCAGAGGTTTTGATAGGAAATATTTTCATTCTCGTTGCATTCTATGAGTTTCTTTATTCTCTCCCTAGTAATGTCTTCTATAACCCAGTCTTTTTTCAGGAGGGTATTGTTCAGTTTCCAAGTATTTGATTTCTTTTCCCTAATTTTTCTGTTATTGATTTCCACTTTTATGGCCTTGTGGTCTGAGAAGATGCTTTGTAATATTTCGATGTTTTGGATTCTGCAAAGGTTTGTTTTATGACCTAATATGTGGTCTATTCTAGAGAATGTTCCATGTGCACTAGAAAAAAAAGTATACTTTGCAGCAGTTGGGTGGAGTGTTCTGTATGAGTCAATGAGGTCAAGTTGGTTGATTGTAGCAATTAGGTCTTCCGTGTCTCTATTGAGCTTCTTACTGGATGTTCTGTCCTTACCTGAAAGTGGTGTTTTGAAGTCTCCTACTATAATTGTGGAGGTGTCTATCTCACTTTCCAGTTCTGTTAAAGTTTAAAACTTTTATTTTTTTAAGTGTAATATTAACTCAGCTTTTATTGTTATTTTTCTCTAGAATTTTGAAGTCTTACTTGATCACGATAAATTCTTTGATCTCAAGATCAATTCTTACAACATGAAGGCAGAAAAGTACTGCTGACTCTGAGATTCCTTTCCTGTTCTAATAAGAAAGAAATCAGTTGTTTTCTAAATCAGTGTAAACATCCCGCTCACTTTATATCATTTTTATTCTTGATTATTTCCCAAGGTCCTTGATATAACTGTTGAACAAGAACAGCAATAGATTTTAACCTGAAAATATTATCAGTTAGTGCGCAGTACAATATACCTTTAAAATTATTTCAGATGTCTCTGTTTTAAAGACTCTGGAGGTAACACATTGAAAAGACTTTGTAATTGATATAAAAATATCAGGGAATTTTTAAATAAAATAGAAAAATATCATTCACCATCATCACTTCACCATTTATTCATTTATTTCTATCCTGTACGTATTAAATGTATATTAATTTAATGGGAATATATAAATTTTATTATAAAATGTTAATAAAAACTGGTAATTAACATCTGAAAATCCTGCATTTACTAGTGGTCTGAAACTTTCTCTTCTTTCTAATGTTAATTTTCAGAAAAGTAAATTAAAATGTACTTCTAAAGGTACAGCTTCTACTTATGTGGAGGCGTAAGATAAATAATGCAATATATAATATAAAGTTCTGCACTCCAGAAGTCCAGATTCAATGAGGAAAGTGATAAAGTGCTAGACTAACCACATGATTCATCATTTAAATAAGGCTTGTACTATCTGAAAACATATTTGTTCTCCAATCTTTTAACTATTGTACATGGCAGTTTCCTCTCTCAGCTTTCTTTCCTTCTGTTTGTCAAACTACAAAAATAATTCTAAGCAGAGTAAAGAACAAAGGTATAAAAAAGTGGAGGCATCTGTAATTCATTTTTATTGTTTCATTTATCTGTACCTTCTTTATGATGTGCTAAAATGCTCCTCCTACTAGGAAATATAAATATCGGTGATGATAAACCTACTATGTTAACAGGGTGTGCATTTATAACAACAGTAATGTCTTAGAATCAAGCAGTTTTAAGAATGGAAATATTGGGTGAGAGGTACCAATAAAAAAACACCACGGGATTATTAACACCATTCTTAAAAGTTTTATTGGAGATAAGGCTCCAGAATCTTATATCGAAGTAAGAATTTGGTTTGTATTAAAATAGAGAAAATGAATAGTAGTTAATTCTCATATTCTAGCTATGATAAATATCTCTACTTCTCTTTTATATTAATGGTGGGACAAAACAAATTACAACAAACATTACCAATTACTTGTTACTCTCAGCTTATAAACAGTTCTTAGGTAAATATGAGTTGGTTTTATATATAAAATCATCTAAATGTTTGTTGTGGTTGTTGTTAGGTGCCATCGAGTCAGTTCCAACTCACAGCAAACCTATGTACAACACTGCCCAGTCCTGCGCCATCCTCATAGTTGTTGTTATGCTTCAGTCCATTGTTGCAGCCACTGTGTCAGTCCATCGCATTGAGGGTCCTCTCTTTTTTGCTGACACTCTACTTTACCAAGCATGATGTCCTTCTCCAGAGACTGTTCCCTCCTGATAACATGCACAAAGTACGAGAGATGAACTTTTGTCATCCTTGCTTCTAAGGAGCATTCTGGCTGTACTTCTTCTAAGACAGATTTGTTCATTCTTCTGGACAGTCCATGGTATACTCAATATTGATTATCAGACCATAATTCAAAGGCATCAATTCTTCTTTGGTCTTCTTCATTCATTGTCCAGCTTTCCCAAGCATATAAGGCGATTAAAAATACCATGGCTTGGGGCAGGCTTGGAGCCCTGGTGGTGTAGCAGTTAAGAACTCAGCTGCTAACCAAAAGGTCAGCAGTTCAAATCTACCAACTGTCCCTTAGTAACACCATGGGGCAGTTCTACTCTGTCCTACAGGGTTGCTATGAGTCAAAATCTACTCAACGTCAAGTTTTTTTTCTTTTTTTTTTCAAGTTCTGGGTCAGGCACACCATAGTCCTCAGCATGACATCTTTGCTTTTCAACACTTTAAAGAGGCCTTTTGAAGAAGATTTGTCCAATGCAATGCATCTTTGATTTCTTGATTTCTGCTCCCATGGGCATTGATTACGGATCCAAGTAAGATGAAATCCTTGACAACTTCAATCTTTTCTCTGTTTATCATGATGTTGCTTATTGGTCCACTTGTGAAGATTTTTGTTTTCTTTATGTTGAGGCACAATCCATACAGAAGGCTTCTTTGATTTTCATCAATGAATGCTTCAAGTTCTCTTCATTTTCAGCAAGCAAGGCTGTATTATCTGCATATTACAAGCTGTTAATGAGTCTTCCTCTGGTCCTGATGCCTCATTCTTCTTCCTATAGTTCAGCTTCTTGGATTATTTGCTCAGCATGCTGATTGAAAAAGTATGGTGAAAGAATACAACCCTGAAACATACCTTTCAGGACTTTAAACACAGTATCCCGTTGTTCTGTTCAAATGACTGCCTCTTGGTCTATGTAAAGGTTCCTCATGAGCACAATTAAGTGTTCTGGAATTCCCATTCTTCACAATGTTATCCATACTTTATCATGATCCACACAGTTGAATGCCTTTGCATAGTCAATAAAATACAGGTAAACATCTTTCTGGTATTCTCTGCTTTCAGCCACAATTTACCTGATGTCAGCAATGATATCCCTGGTTCCATGTCCTCTTCTGAATTAGCCTTGAATTTCGGGCAGTATCCTGTCAATATACTGCTGCAACTGCTTTGGAATGATCTTCAGCAAAATTTTAATTGCATATGACATTATTGATTTTTTATGACATTACTGATATTGCTTGATAATTTCCACATTCTGTTGGATAACCTGTCTTTGGAATGAGCACTAATATGGCTCTGCTCCAATCAGTTGGCCAGGTAGTTGTCTTCCAAATTTCTTGTCATAAATGAGTGAGTGCTTCCAGAATTTCTTCCATTTGTAGAAACATCTTAATTGGTATTCCATCAATTCCTGGAGCCTTGTTTTTCACCAATGTCTTCAATACAGCTTGGACTTCTTCCTTCAGTACCATCGGTTCTTGGTCATATGCCACCCCTGAAACAGTTGAACATCGGCCAATTCTTTTTGATACAATGACTCTGTACATTCTTTCCATTTTCTTTTGATAATTCCTGCGTTGTTCAGTATTGCAACTCCAGTATTGAACTTTTTCTTCAGTTCTTTCAGCCCGAGAGATGCCAAGTGTGTTCTTCCCTTTTGGCTTTCTAACCCTAGGTCTTTGTGCATTTCATTATAATACTTTATCTTCTTCAGCTGCCCTTTGAAATCTCCTGTTCAGCTCTTTTATTTCATCATTTCTTCCTTTCGTTTTAGCTATGCTACATTCAAGAGGAATTTTCAGAGTCTCTTCTCACATTCATTTTGCTCTTTCTTTTCTGTCTTTTTAATGACTTTTTGCTTTCATCATTTGTGATGTTCTTGATGCCATCCAACAACTTGTTTTGTCTTTGGTCATTAGTGTTAAATGTGTCAAATCTACTCTTTATATGGTCTCTAAAGTCAGTTGGGATGTATCCAAGATAGTGCTTTGGCTGTCATGGAATTTCTGTAATTTTCTTCAGCTTCAACTTGAACTTATATATGAGCAGTTGTTGGTCCATTCCGCATTTGGCCCCTGGCTTTCTTCTTCTTCTTTTGTTTTTCATTGTGCTTTAGATGACGGTTTATAGAACAAACTAGCTTCTCATTAAACAGTTAATACACATATTCTTCTGTGACATTGGTTAACAATCAAATGACACATCAACACTCTCCCTTCTCAACCTTGGGTTCCCTATTGCCAGCTTCTCTGTCCCCTCCTGCCTCCCAGTCCCTGCCCTAGGGCTGGTTTGCCCCTTTTGTCTCATTTTGTTTTATGGGCCTGTCCAATCTTTGGATGAAGGGTGAACCTCAGGAGTGACTTCATTACCGAGCTGAAAGCATGTCCAGGGGCCGTACTCTCAGGGTTTCTTCAGTCTCTGGCAGGCCAGCAAGTCTGGTCTTTCTTTTTGAGTTAGAATTTTGTTCTACATTTTTCTCCAGCTCTGTCCGGGGCCTGCTATTGTGATCCTTGTCAGAGCAGTCAGTGGTGGTAGCTGGGCACCATCTAGTTGTACTGGACTCAGTCTGGAGGAGGCCATGATCAATGTGGTCCATTAGTCCTTTGGAATAATCTTTCCCTTGTGTCTTTAGGTTTTTTCATTTTTCCTTCCTCCCAAAGAGGTGAGACCAGTGGAGTATCCTAGATGGCCACTCACAGGCTTTTAAGACCCCAGATGCTACTTACCAAAGTAGAATTTGAACATTTTCTTTATAAACTATGTTATGTCAATTGAGCTAGATGTTCCCTGAGACCATGGTTCCCACAGCCCTCAGTTCAGCAATTCGGTCCCTCAGGGAATTTGGATGTGTCTATGGAGCTTCCATGACCTTGCCTTGTACAAGTTATGCTGGCTTCCCTAGTACCATGCACTGTCTTACCCGTCACCAAAGCCCTGGCTTTATTCTTACTGATAATATTGAACTTCTTCATTGTCTCTTTCCACTGATGTAGTCAGTTTGACTCCTCTGTATCCAGCCTGGCTATTCTATTTTTATAATTATTTAGGCTAAGGAATAAACTTACATTTTGCAATTCTGCTGGCTTTTGGTTGCTTTGCCACTAAGCTGAGAGGAAAGAGGGATGGGCATAATTCCCAGTAAAATGTCACAGATCCTGCCATCTTATTGAGGTTTGGTAGTTACCCTTGAGCAGATGATTTTTAGTTGTTTCCATGGCTTTGGTTAATTGCCAGAGTACTGAAATGGTTGATTTTTGTTGTTTTGGCCGTATTTTCATTTTTTTTTTTAGAGGAAGAGCAAGTTCACCAAGTTATCATTCCACCATTATGTAAGTTGATCTAGGGGATAAATGCCCTGGCCTCACTCTCCTCACTCTGCCAGAGTTCTCCTTTGATCAAACCAATCAGAAGTCAGAGATCATAGGATCTCCATTTGTCATTCATGCAGGCTTGCCTCCTGAGACAGACAGGAGAGAGAAGAATTAAATAGAAAACAAACTAGGAGATTTGGGAGCTATCTGTACTTACCCCAATTTTTTGATAATGTAAATTATGAAAGTCATTAATATTATTTTTCCTATTAATATAATTGCAAACCAAGACATTGGGGAACAAATAAAAATAAGTTGGACAAGATATGAAAATGGATCTTTTACCAATATAAAGGTCAGTTAGAAACATGGTTTAAGTTTGATTTTTTTTTCCTTTCATTTGCCTCCCTAACCAATCAAGATGTTTTATATTATATATTAATGCAAAAAAAAAAAAAAAAACAAAGAAAGAAAAAAAAACAACAACCACAAAATTATGGTTTGCAGTGTTCTTATAAGACCATGTTTTCAACTCTGCAGTTAAATATGAGTGTCATGTAATAAAAAACTCATGAACTAACTAGAGGACTGAAGGAAGTTGAGTGAAGATTTAGAGAGAAATAATTAAAGAACCTTGAGAATTGATTTATGTGACAAGATGAAAAGTGTACAGTATGTACATTCTGTCAGGGGTTGAAATGAGGAACAAGATAGCTGCTTTCAGACACTAATCTGAGGCATTAGCAAGGAGGGAGGACTTCACTGTGCCACATAATGTAGTGAAAAATGATAGACAAATCTAGAGAAACTTTAGAAGGTGAAATAATGTCAGGAGCATTTCTCCACTGTTACTCTCAATGAAGCTCTGTGGAAATTCATGGCTGCTGAAAAAGTCTATCAAGCAGAAGTGTGAGTCCAATGATACTTTAAATATTGACAACATGGAAATTCCAAAATTCACCAAAGGAAAATTCATTACTGTTAGACTTACGCTAGGGGTGAATCTTCATCTTAATAACTTTTGTGTGCTGTGACTTTGGATTAATTTTCTCATTTTGTGGGTGCATACACCAACCTACTGCTCATTTTAAAATAAAACACAAATACAGCTTGAATGCTATATGCATTTCCAGAGAAATACTTAATGGAAAATATAATGGAACTTGAAAAACTCCTAAAAGGATGAGCTAAACTATTGTATGTTTAAAAAAGAAAAAAAAAAAAGTTTTGAAAATCCAAGGGCTGTGAGAAAATAAATTTATATATACCCATTGGCGTCGAGGTGATTTCTACGCATAGTGGCCCTATAGGACAAAGTAGAACTGCCTCATAGGGATTCCAAGGCTGTAAATCTTTGTGGAAGCAAACTATCACATCTTTCTCCTGTGGAGTGGCTGGTGAATTCAAACTACCAATCTTTTGGTTAGCAACTGTCATGGATTGAATTGTGCCCCCCTAAATATCTGTCAAAGTGGCTAGATCATGATTCCCAGTATTGTATGATTCTCTACCATTTTGGCCTCTGAAGTGATTTCCCTATATGTTGTAAATTCTATCTCTATGCTATAATGAGCTAGATTAGTGGCAGTTATATTGATGAGCTCTGCAAGATGAAATTGTGTCTTGAGCCAGTCTCTTTTGAGATATAAAAAAGAGAAGTGCGCAGAGAGACAGGGGGACCTTGTACCAACAGAGCTGACAGAGAAAGTCTTCTCCTGGAGCTGACGCCCTGAATTTGGACTTGTAGCCTACTAGACTGTGAGAGAATAGATTTATTTTTGTTAAAGCCATCAACTTATGAGATTTCTGTTATGGCAGCACTAGATGACTAAGACAGCTACTGAGTGCTTTAACCACTGTACAACCAGGGCTCCTTTTTGCAGCACTTGATATTTCCAGTTAGTCTCCCCTCCAAGTAATAACCGTGCCTGACCCTGCATTCGTTCTGAGATCAGGCGCATTTAGGGTGGGTGACGTGGCTATGTGGCATCTGTCAGTTTGTCGTACTGTGGGGACTTGTGTGTTGCTGTCATGCTGTAAGCTATGCCATGGGTGTTCAAATACCAGCAGAGTCACCCATGGCAGAGGTTTCAGCTGAGGTTTCAGACTAAGACAGACTGGGAAGAAGGACCCAGCAGTCTACTCCTGAAAAGAATTAGCCAGTGAAAACTCTATGAACAGCAGTAAAACATTTTCTGATACAGTACCAGAAGATGAACCCCCCATGTAAGAAGGCACTCAAAAGATTACTGGGGAAGAGCTGCCTCCTCAAAGCAGAATTGACCATAATGATATGGCTAGAGTTAAGCTTTTGGGTTCTTCATTTGCTGACGCGGAATGACTCAGAATGAGAAGAAACAGCTGCAAACATCCATTAATAATTGGAATGTACGAAGTATGAATCTAGGAAGACTGGAAATTGTCAAAAAAGAAATGGAACACATAAACGTCGATCGGCATTAGTGAGCATAAATGGACTGGTATTGGCCATTTTGAATCAGACAATCCTATCGTCTGCTATGCTGGGAATGACAACTTGAAGAGGAATAGCATTGCATTCTTTATCAAAAAGCACATTTCAAGATCTATCCTGAAGTACAACACTGTCAGTGATAGGATAATATCCATACGCTGACAAGAAAGACGAATTAATACAATTATTCAAATTTACGCACCAACCACTAAGGTCAAAGATGAAGAAACTGTAGATTTTCACCAACTTCTGCAGTCTGAAATTGATCAAACATGCAATCAGGATGCACTGATAATTACTGGTGATTGGAATGTGAAATTTGGAAACAAAGAAGAATCATAGTTAGAAAATAAGGCCTTAGGGATAGAAACAATGCTGTAGATCACATGATAGAGTTTTGCAAGACCAAAGATGTCTTCATTGCAAATACCTTTTTTTTAACTAGCATAAACAGTGACTATACACATGAACCTTGACATATGGCATACACAGGAATCAAATCAATGATATCTGTGGAAAGAGGTGATGGAAAAGCTCAATATCATCAGTCAGAAAAAGGCCAGGGGCCTACTGCGGAACAGATCATCATTGCTCATGCACAAGTTCAAGTTGAAACTGAAGAAAATTAGAACAAGTCCACAATGGCTGAAATACGACCTTGAATATGTCCCATCTAAATTCAGAGACCGTCTCAAGGATAGATTTGACACATTGAACACTAATGACCCAGACCAGATGAGTTGTAGAATGACATCAAGGACATCCATCATACATGAAGAAAACAAGAGGTCATTAAAAAGACAGGAAAGAAAAGACCAAAACAAATGTCAGAAGAGACTCCGAAACTTGCTCTTGAATGTCGAGTAGCTAAAGGGAAAGGAAGAAACGATGAAGTGAAAGAGCTGAACAGAAGATTTCAAAGGGCAGCTGGGGAAGAAAAAGTAAAGTATTATAACGATATGTGCAAAGACCTGGAGACAGAACACCAATGGGGAAGAACATGCTAGGCATTTCTCAAGCTGAAAGAACTAAAGAAAACTTTCAGTCCTTAAGTTGTAATATTGAAGGATTCTATGGGGAAATATTAAACGACCCACGAAGTGTCAAAATAAGATGCTAGGAACACACAGAGTCCCTATACCAAAAAGAATTGGTCAACATTCATCCATTTCAGGACATAGCATATGATCAGGAATCCATGGTACTGAAGAAAAAGTCCACGCTGAACTGAAGGCATTGGTGAAAAACAAGTCTCCAGGATTTGACGGAGTACAAATTGAGATGTTTCAACAAATGGATGCAGTGCTGGAAATACTCACTCATCTGTGCCAAGAAATTTGGAAGACAGTTATCTGGCCAAGCAACTAGAAGAGATCCATATTTATGCCTACTCCAAGAAAGGTGATTCAATGAAATGGGAAAATTATTGAACAATATCATTAACATCATACACAAGTGAAATTTTCCTGAAGATCATTCAAAAGCAGCTGCAGCAGCATATCTACAGGTAACTGCCAGAAATTCAAGCCAGATTCAGAGGATGTAGAACAAGGTATATCATAGCTGATGTCGAATTGATCCTGGCTGAAGGCAAAGAATACCAGGAATATGTTTAACTGTGTTTATTGACTATGCAAAGGCATTCCACTGTTCACCAGGTTCTTTTAAAATTAAACAAATGCCTACCAGATAAGCTAGCAATTTCATTCCCAAGAATTTACCCAGTAAATTAGAAACACTTAAATATCCATGTGTGCTTGTGGTGGTAATAATGACACAATACAATAATACCATACAGTACTGAAAAGGAATAAACTAGTGTCAAAGGAAATGGCCTAGATCAATTTCAAAAACATATATTAAACTGAAAAAAAAAAGAGCTATAGAAGAATATGTACAATATGATGACATTTCTATAAGATTTTCAAAAAACATCCATAAGTCAACGATGTATACTTTAGAGATACATATGTATACTTAAAAGTTGCTGGAAAAGTTAAGGAAAGGAATGATAAACATGTCAATTGAAATAGCATATTTAGAGGCAAGGAAAGAGATGACATTAGGTAGGGGAGAGACTCAGGGCTTCCATGGTACTATGAAAATTATATTTCTCAAGTTGGGTGTCAGCTACTTGGCTTTTTTTTTTCTTTTGCATATACTCTTTTAAACTTTAAAATATTAATTTGCCAAATTTCAGCATTCAGGTATTTGATTAAAAAGTAATAAGATACACACACACACACACACACATATGTATATATGTATGTATATATATACACACACTCATTATATACATACTATGTACAACAGAACGAAACACTGCCCAATCCTGAGCCATCCACGTGATCATTACTATGCTTCAGCTCATTGTTGCAGCCACTGTGTCAATCCATCTCATTGAGGGTCTTCTTTTTCACTGACCCTCTTCTTTATCAAGCATGCTGTTCTTCTCCAGGGACTGATCCCTCCTGATTACATGTCCAAAGAGTGTGAGACATAGTCTCTCCGTCCTTGCTTCTAAAGTGCATTCTGGCTGTACTTATTTCAAGACAGATTTGTTCTTTCTTTTGGTGAACAAATGGTATGTCCATGGTATATTCAAAGTTCTTCTCCAACACCACAATTCAAAGGCATCAATTCTTCTTTGGCCTTCCTTATTCATTGTCCAGCTTTTCCATGCCTATAAGATTGAAAACACCATGGCTTGGGTCAGGAGCACCGTAGTCTTCAAAGTGACATCTTTGCTTTTCAACACTTTAAAGAGGTCTTTTGCAGCAGATTTCCCCAATGCAACGTGTCTTTTGATTTCTTGGCTGCTGCTTTCATGGGTGTTGAATGTGGATCCAAGTAAAATGAAATCCTTGACAACTTCAATCTTTCTCCATTTATCATTATATTGCTTATGGGTCCAGTTGTGAGGATTTTTGTTTTCTTTATACTGAAATGTAATCCATTCTGAAGACTATAGTCTTTGATCTTCATTAGTAAGTGCTTCAAGTCCTCTTCACACTCAGCAAGCAAAATTGTGTCATCTGCATGTAATGGGTTGTTTATTCCTCCTCCAATCCTGACTATATTGTAATTGGTAGATTTAACAACTCACCGTTTTATATCCCTATTATTTTTTTAACTGATTAGAGGCAAGTCATAAACTAAAGCTTAAAAAACTAATTTTTTTCCAGTAAATTGAAAAATATTCCAATTGTGATATCTTTATCACTATTTCCATCTCATAACTTTATATAAAGTGTAATATCCTAAGATTCCTTATCACTATTTCCATCTACCTATATGTGAAGAGGAGCCCTGGTGGCACAGTGGTTAAGTGCTTGGCTGCTAACCAGAAGGTTGGTGGTTCAAACCCACCAGCTGCTCCGCGGGAGAAAGATGTGGCATTTTGCTTCCATAAAGACTCACAGCCTTGGAAACCCCACGGGGCAGATTTGTTCTGTTCTACTGTTTTTTTTTTTTTTTTTTTTTTTAATAGAGTCACTATGAGTCAGAATCAACTCCAACGCAGTGGCTGTGGTTTGGTTTATATGTGAGGCTCAGTATTCTAAGAGTATTTTAAAGCAATATTCACACTTCTCTTTTGCCAATAAAATGTAAGCTGTATGAGGTATGGGATCTCTGTTTCTTCGGTCCAGTGAGGTATCTCAAGCATGTAGCCTTTCACATATTAGGTTCTCAATACTTATTTGTTAACAAAATAACTAATACCATGAATGAAATTTTATTCTAAGTAAAATATAAATTTCATTAATGTGACCTCTTAAATATAAATTTAATGGTATAAGGAACTGGAGGCTTAAGAGAGTCAAATTATCTTCTATGTATATATTTTAACAAGTTTACATCTTGTCTCTATTTCTATTTCTGACAGTCCAGAAACATTAGGTAATTTTATTTTCTCTGCTTCAGTGAATATATTTGTTTGATGAAGAAAGATAATATCACATCTTTGAAAAAGATATCATGAGACTAGATAAATCAGATTTTCAGGTCTCTAAAAAAGTTTGATACAAAAAGCAATGCCCTGCTCCCCCAAAGGGAGAAATCTCTTGTAATAATGCATTGTTAATAATATCAAGTGGCAAAATCTTAATTGTTATACGAATTAAGAACTGCCATGTAGTTCAAATACTGGAGAGATTGAGCTTAAGAAATTATCTGAAACATTCATTTAAATTGAATTACTAAAAAGAAAATCCCAGAAGAACAACCATTTCTCAAACCAGGCCACTTTTACTTTATAAGACATGTATTTCGTGTATATAAATAAAAAGATGTATTAAGATTATTCAAATGCATTTTAATATTTCCAAAGGTATACAAGTGTCAGATTTTTTAATATGTTTTGATACTTGTGAGGTTCTTAGGCATGCTTTATGACAAGGCTAAGTGCATCATGTAAGTATAATGGGACTTAAGATTTAATTTACCTTTTAATCTTCTCTTCTGATAAACTGTCTTTAGCAAATGTAAAATTAATAAAACAGTGATTTCTAAGCTTTTTATTCTTCTATGTAGCATATTACTTGTAAATTTTTAGTAGCTTAAATTTTAGATAACTTATTAATGAACTGTGAGAGTTTAAAGCCTTATAAATCTGTTACACGATCAGGATGTAATTTTCATTGGAAATTTAGGTTCAGTAATTATTTGACTTAACAAGACATATTCAATTACTCTTATTTATAGTTGCTGCAGTATTCTCACAGATTATCCTTTAGGATTCTATTGTTTTTAAGAAGAAAATAATTAAAATTTAAAATTAGCAAGGCTATGAGGAAACAGGATGCTTCAAGATAAAATTAAAGTGATATACCCTAATGTTTTTTTAAATGTTCATCATTTAAGATACTTGATAATGAAAATAGCTTTTAAATAGATTGTTAAATATTTTTAATGCACTTACTGCCCAGCCAACCCACCTGGCCCATTAGGACTCTATGCCCTACCCGGCCACCTCCATGTCTCTGGCCAAGAGAGACTTCACGCTTGCTATGCCGACGCCTCCCTGGCCATGTGGGCTGCCACAACCTATCATGCTGACCCCATGCTGTGCCCCTGTGGTGTGATCGATTACATCTGTGTGGCCTTTCTAGCCATGGCCTTGTAACTCCCACCCAAGTGATTGTGTGATAGGATAATTGTGGCCTACTGAGGGGATTGGTCAGTTTTGCCTCAAAACAGAGCCAATTGCAGAGCAGAGAAGAGGAGCTCACCACCACCAACAAAGGAGAGATCAGCAGGAGATACCAAGCAGGAGAGACCCAACAGCAGGAGATGGCACAGTGGGCTTCCCAGCCCATGGAGGGAGAAATCTGAGTGCCTTGGGCAGATACTGAAGGCCAGGGAGAGGCGTGCCTGTGAGCACAGCTGAGGAGAGGCTGTCCTGATGAAAGAACTGTATTCTGAGTGTTCCTGAGCCTGAATTATGTTACTTCCCTTATAATAAACCCCATAATCATGAGTATGGTCTTTGAGTACTGTGTAGCCATTGCAATGAATTATCGAACCCAGCAGAGAAGTAGAGTGTGCTGTGTGAGGGACAGTTGTTGTCAGGATTAGTGAAGATGGTGGAGAGAAGAGGCTTATCTGGAGTCAGCCTTGCACTGTTGAGCTTCCCCCTCATGGGGTTGGAGGAGGTCAGATATCTTCCCCACACTGTTTTTACAGCCCCATCCTGTGCTTCAGAGATGCCTGTGGTAATGCATAGGGAACCTATTATCCCTCAAGAGCTATGAAAGGACCTTGACTGCCCAATACCTGGTGCCAGACATTGGGGAAAGGATGTGTTAGCACACCAGCAAGCAATCCTCTAAGAGAAGACGTACGCATCTAAAAACATAAGACCACAGTGTGTGTGACCTACTATATCCACCAATGAGAGGAAAGTACATAGGCAACTGACAGGACCAAACCCATACATAGACCAACAAACCAGCAGCATCATAGCCATACACAAATACTAAAAACAGCATTAATTAAAACAACACAAAGAAAGGTAGACAATATAAAGAGAAAGGGAAAAAGCTAAGCTCCAGATATATCAAAAGAAAAACAAAACAATATAAAAAAGCAAAAAAAAAAAAAAAAAACCTAGAATCAATAAAGAAATATATAAACAAATGTAATAGAACCTTATTGACTCAAGGAGAGCAGTCAATTACAAATCATAGAAGAAACAGGATATGATGGCTCAAGCAATTGAGCAAAATAAAGAGTTGGAAAACCATTTCTGATGAAGAATTGATGATAGATCAACCTTACAAGGAATTCAAAAGACTAATATTTAAATTCCTCAAGGAGACAAGAAAAATACAGAAAAAAGAAAACCTAGAAGAATTCAGGAAAACAATAAAAAATAAAGAAGACAAATTCAATAGAGAAATAGAAACCATACAGAAATATCAACTACAAATTCAGAATCTTAACAATAAAATATCAGGAATAAGCAACTTACTAAGAGGATGCAGAAGTAGAATTGAAACAATGGAAGAAAGAATCAGTTAAATAGAGGGCAAATACCTTGATACTAAGTTGTTTGAGTAGTAAGTGGAAAAAAGATGGAAGAAAAATGAAGAAAGCCTAAAGGTTATGTGGAATACCATTAAGAGGAATAATATACACATATTAGAAATCCCAGAAGGGGAAGAAAGAAAAAAAAAAAGTACAGAGAGAATGTTTGAGGACATAATGGCAGAAAATTTCCCACATATCATGAAAGACGAGAATATTTCCATCCAAGAAGCACCATACAGGATAGACCACAAAAGAAATTAACCAGGACAAAGAAAATATCTTAAGAACAGCTCAAGAAAAGTGAAATTTCATCTACAAAAAAGCCAAAAAGCCAAACCTGTTGCCATCTAGTTCATTTCAACTCATAGTGACTATCTACAAGGGGGCCCCAATAAGATAAGTGCAGATTTTCCATCAGAAACCATGCAGGTAAGAAGGCAATGGGAGTGATATACAAAGCCCTGAAAGAAAAGAACTGCCAACCAAAAATCATATATTCAGCGATAGTGTCTTTCAAAAAAGAGGACTGAATTAGGACATTTCCAGATAAGCAGAAATTAAGAGAATTTGTAACCACCGGACCAACACTACAAGAAATATTAAAGGACGTCCTTCAGATAGAGAAGCAAAGGCGTCAGAAAACAACCTGAGATAAAGACATATGACAGCATCGTCCAGATACCAAGCCAGGTAAAAACTTCAAAAAAGTAAAATAAAGCTACAAAAATGATTGAAGGAAACTAGAGCTATAAAGATGCAAATAACAGCAACCTCAACAGAGAAGGGGGGATTAATGGTGTATTTATACAATTTCTATATGTAGAGGAAGGTAAGGCAATTGAAAGATATAACAGGCTGTTTGAAATTTAGGATGATAACTGTAAATTTCAGTGTAAACATGTAGAAATACAATGGATCTCCTCACCAAAAAAAAAGAAGAAAATCAAAATGACTGAAAAAACAAAACAAAAATCTAATTGCCCTTGAGTTGATTCTGACTCACGGCAACCCAGTAGGACAGAATAAAATTTCCCCATAGGGTTTCCAAGGAGTGGGTGGTAGATTTGAACTGCTGACCTTTTGGTTAGTAGCCAAGCTCTTAACTATTGTATCATCAGGGCTTCAAGAAAGACTCAGTAAACACAAAAACAACTGTAATGAATGAAAGAAAAAGAAAAGCCATGTACAAAAATAACTCATCACAGAAAGTAAAGAACAAAAAAATGTTAACACAACAATATAAATTATAAGAAAATGACACCAGTAAGTTCATTCCTATCAACAATCATAGTGAATGTAAATGGATTAAATGAACAAGTCAAGAGGCAGAGAAAGGCAGAATGGATTAAAAAAAAAAAAAAAAAGGATGACCCATCAATATGTTATCTAAAAGAGACACACCTGAGACACAAAGACATAAACAAGTTAAGAATCAAAAGATGGGAAAAAATATACCAAGCAAACAGTAACCAAAAGAGAGCAGGAGCAAAATAGACTTTAAGTCAAAATCCATCGTAAGAGACAAAGAAGAACATTATATAATGATTAAAGGGTCAAGTCACAGAAAGACATAACAATGTAAATATTTATGTACCCATTGCCAGAGCTCCAAAATTTGTAAAACAAACTCTAACAGAGTTGACGAGAAAAACAGACAGATATACAATAATAGTGGATTTTAACACGCCACTTTCAACGATGGACAAACAACTAGAAAGAAAAACAAAAAAGATACGGAAGACTTAAACAACATTATGCACCAACTGGACCTCAGAGACTTGTATAGAACACATCACACAACAGCAGAACGATACACATTCTTCTCCAATGCACATGGAACATTCTCCATAATAAACAGTATTTTAGGCCACAAAGCAAACCTCGACATATTTAAAAGGACTGAAATTATACCTAAATGTGTGAAACTAGAAATCAATAACAGGAAGAACAAGGAAAATAAATAAATACACGAAAGTTAAATAACATAATACTAAAAAAAACAGGGTCATAGAAGAAATCAAAAGTGAAATTACAAAATACTTAGAATTATATGAGAATGAAAACACAACATACCAAAACCTTTGGGACACAGCAAAAGAAGTACTCCAGGGAAATTTAATAGTAATAAACACACACATTCAAAAAAAAATGCTCTGCACAGATGTTTTCATTGATGAGTTTTACCAAACAGAGAAGTGTTGACACCAATTTTACTTAAAGTCTTCCAAAACATAGGAAAGGCAAAATATTCCCCAACTCATTCTATGAAGCCAACATCACATGGATACCAAAATCAGGTAAAGACACCCACCAAACATAAAAAAAAAAAAAAAGAAAGAAAATTACAGCCCAGTATCCCTCATAAATATATATATATAAAACATAGATGCAAAAAATTCTAGCCAATGGTAATCAACAGCATATATATTAAAAAAAAAAATCATACATCACAATCAGGTGGGATTCATATGAGGAAAGTAAAGATGGTTCAACATGAGAAAATCAATTAATGTAATTAACCACATAACTAAAGCAAAGGAAAATATTCACATGATCATCTCAATTAACGCAAAAAAGGTATTTGATAAAATGCTATGACCTTTCCTCATAAAAACTGTCAGCAAAATAGGAATAGAAGGGAAATTCCTCAACATATTTAATGGCATATGTGGCGTAGTGGTTAAGTGCTACAGCTGCTAACCAAAAGGTTGGCAGTTCAAATCTGCCAGGCGCTCCTTGGAAACTCTACGGGGCAATTCTACCCTGTCCTATAGGGTCGCTATGAGTCGGAATTGACTCGACAGCACTGGGTTTTGTGGTTTGGGTGCAAAACCAACAGTCAGCATTATTCTAAATGAGGAAAGACTGAGAGCTTTCCCCTTGAGAACAGGAAGAAGCCAAGTATGCCCACTATCACTATTCTTATTCAGTATTGTACTGGAAGTCCTACCAAAAGCAATAAGGCAAGAAAGAGAAAAAAAAAAAAGGGTATCCAAATTAGAAAGGAAAAAGTAAAACTATCTATGTTTGCAGATGACATGATCTTATACGTAGAAAATCCCAGAGATTCCACAATAAGGCTACTGCATTTAATAGGATTAAGCAATGTTGCAGGTGCAAGATGAATGCACACAAATAGGTTGTTTTTTTTTTTTTTTTTTTTTTACATTAAAAAGGAGAATTCTGCATAGGAAATCGAGAAAATAATACCATTTACAATAACCCCCAAAAGGATAAAATACCTAGAAACAAAGCTAACCAGGGATGTGAAAGACTTATACAATGAAAATTATGAAACACTACTGTAAGAAACCAAAAGAGACATTCATAAATAGAAAAATACTCCATGCTCATGGATTGAAGCACTGAAAGTACTCACTCATCTATGCCAAGGAATTTGGAAGACAGCTACCTGGGCACCCAACTGGAAGAGATCCATATTTATGCCTATTCCCAACAAAAGTGATCCAACAGAATGTGGAAATTATCGAACAATACCATTAATATTATATGCAAGCAAAATTTTGCTCATGATCATTCAAAAATGGCTGCAGCAGTATATCGACAGGGAACTGCCAGAAATTCAGGCCAGTTTCAGAAGAGGATATGGAACCAGGGATATCATTGCTGATGTCAAATGGATCCTGACTGAAAACAGAGAATACCAGAGGATGTTTACGTGTGTTTTATTGACTATGCAAAGCCATTCGACTGTGTGGATCATAACAAATTATGGATAACATTGTGAAGAATGGAAATTCCAGAACACTTAATTGTGCTCATGAAGAACCTGTACAGAGATCAAGAGGCAGTTGTTTGGACAGAGCAAAGGGATACTGAGTGGTTTAAAGTCTAAAGTCAGGAAAGGTGTACGCCAGGGTTGTATTCTTTCACCATACCTAGTCAATCTGTATTCTGAGCAAATAATCCGAGAAGCTGGGCTGTATGAAGAAGAATGGGGTTTTGGGATTGGAGGAAGACTCATTAACACCTCTGATACACAAATGACACAATCTTGCTTGCTAAAATCAAAGAAGGACTTAAAGCACTTACTGATGAAGATCAAAGACCATAGCCTTCAGTACGGTTTGCGCTTTAACATACAGAAAACAAAAATCCTCACAACTGGACCAATAAACCATATCATGATATATGGAGAAAAGATTGAAGTTGTCAAGGATTTCATTTTAGTTGGATCAACAATCAACACCCACAGAAATAGCAGTCAAGAAATCAAAAGACGCATTGCATTGGGCAATTCTGCTGCAAAATACCTCTTTAAAGTGTTGAAAAGCAAAGAAGTCACTTTGAAGACTAAGGTGTGCCTGACCCAAGCCATGGTATTTTCAATTGCATCATATTCATGTGAAAGCAGGACAATGAATAAGGAAAACTGAAGAAGAATTGACACCTTTGAATTGTGGTATTTTCGAAGAATATTGAATATACCATGGACTGCCAAAAGAACAAAGATGTTTTGGAAGAAGTACAACCAGCATGCTCCTTAGATGCAAGGATGGCAGGACTGCATCTTACATACTTTGGACGTGTTGTCAGGAGGGATCAGTCCCTGGAGAAGGACATCATGCTTGATAAAGTACAGGTTCAGCAGAAAAGAAGAAGACCCTCAATAAGATGGATTGACACAGTGGCTGCAACAATGGGCTCAAGCATAACGATTGTAAGAATGGCACAGAACCTGGCAGTGTTTTGTTCTGTGGTACATAGGGTCACTATGAGTTGGCATGGACTCAATGCCACCCAACAACAACAACAACAACAGCAATAACAGCAACATAGATTGGATGACTTAATGTTGTGAAAATGTCAATACTTCCCAAAGTAATCTATAGATATAAACAATCCTAATCCAAGGTCCAACAACATTCTATATTGGAATGGAAAAACATATCACCAGATTTATATGGAATGGGAAGAGGCCCTGGATAGCCAAAGCAATATTGAAGAACATTGTAGGGGGCCTCATGCTCCTCCATCTCAAAACATTATACAGCCACAGTAATCAAAATAGCCTGGTACTGGTTCAAGGACAGACACAGAGACCAATTGAACTAAGTTGAGAATCCAGAAATAAATCTATCCATCTGTGGGCAGCTGATTTTGAACAGAGTTTCAAAGTCCATTCAATGGGAAAGAAACAGTCTCTTTAAGAAATTCTGCTGGTAAAACTGGATATCCATTTGTAGAAAAACAGAATCTGTCTTAAGCTGGGTTTTTTAGCAAAGTAATATTGGTAGATTGTATAAATATATATACAGAGAAATTTATATCAAGGAAATGGCTCACAGAATTGTAGAAGCTGGAACATCCCAAGCCCATGGGTCAGGATAGAGGCTACTCCCGATTCACACAGCTGCAGGGTCTGGGGAACCCAAGACTGGTAGGCTAGAGAGCAGGGCTCTTGCTCACAGGCTGCAAAGACCAACAAATTCCAACATTGGCAGGCAAGACCACAAGTAAGGTGCTAGCTCAAGTCCAAAGAACTGAAGTTTGTACAAACAGCAGCCAGCTGTAGGATCTAGAGTGAGAAAAAGCCCTACAAGCCTGGCTGGAATGTCCACTTATTATTCAATGATGGCCACACACCCAAGGAAACTCCCTTTCAATTGCTTGACTACTCATAATAGATCTCATCATGGAGGTGATCACATTATATCAAATCTCATCATGGAAGTGATCACCACATCATATGACTGCCAGACTACATCATAACTGCCAAACCACTGAGAATTATGGCCCAGACAGGTTGACACAAAACCTTAACCATCACAGGATCTGTATCTCAAACTATACACAAAACTAACTCAAAATGTATCAAAAACCTAAATGTTAAAGCTAAAACTATAAAATTTTTGGAAGCTAGTACAGGGACAAAACTATGAGACCTAATTATTTTCAGTAACAGATTACCAAATGCAGGTACAAATGCACAAACAACAGAAAACAAGTTAGATAACTGACAACTACTAAAAATTAAATACTTATACTCACCAAAAAACTTTATCAAAAGAGTAAAAAGAGAACCTACAGATTGGAAAAACAAAATCTTTGGGAATGTATCTGATAACTGCCTGATCTCTAAAATATAAAGAAAACTCAACAACTCCACACACAGAAAGGCAAAAGAATTAAATCCAATTAAAAAAGTGACAGAGGACATGAACGGATGCTTCACCAAGGATGATACATGAAAAGATTGTTGTGATCATTAGACGTAAGAGAGAAACAAATCAAATCTACAATGAGATAGCATCTCACTCCTGCAAAAATGGCAATGATAAAAAACAAAACAGAAAACAACAAATGCTGGTGAGGCTGTGGGGAGATTAGAACTCTTATCCACTGCTGGGGGGTGCAACTGCTATGAAAAATGGCATTGCCCTTTCTTGGAAAGGTAAAAATAGAAATACCTTATAACCCTGCAATCCCACTCCTAGGTATGTATCCAAGAGACATAAGAGCAGTGACACAAATAGACATTTGCACACCTATGATCGTTGCAGAATTATTCATGATAGCAAAATATGTAAACAACCCAAGTGCCCATCAACAGATGAATGGATAAACGAATTGTGGTATATACATAAAAAGAAACACTGTACTACTGTAGGTAAGTGCTTCAGGTCAAAAACCACAGCCTTCAGTACGGATTGCACCTCAACATAAAGAAAACAAAAATCCTCACAACTGGACCCATGAGCAACATCATGATAAATGGAGAAAAGCCTGAAGTTGTCAAGGATTTCATTTTACTTGGATCCACAATCAACAGCCGTGGAAGCAGCAGTCAAGAAATCAAAAGATGCATTGCATTGGGTAAATCTGCTGCAAAGGACCTCTTTAAAGTGTTGAAGAGCAAAGATGTCACCCTGAAGACTAAGGTGCTCCTGACCCAAGCCATGGTATTGTCAATCACATCATATGCATGTGAAAGCTGGACAGTGAATAAGTAAGACCGAAGAAGCGTTGACGCCTTTGAATTGTGGTGTTGGTGAAGAATATTGAATATACCATGGACTGCCAAAAGAACGAACAAATCTGTCTTGGAAGAAGTGCAGCCAGAATGCTCCTTAGAGGCAAGGGTGGCGAAACTGTGTCTTACATACTTTGGTCATGTTGTCAGGAGGGATCAGTCCCTGGAGAAGGACATCATGCTTGGCAGGGTACAGGGTCAGCGGAAAAGAGGAAGACCCTCAATGAGATGGATTGACACAGTAGTTGCCACAATGAGCTCATGCATAACAACGATTGTAAGGATGGCTCAGGACTGGGCAGTGCTTCGTTCTGTAGTGCATAGGGTTGTTATGAGTCAAAACTAACTTGACAGCACCTAAGAACAACAACATACTACTGTAAAGAATGATGAGTCCTCAAAATATATCATGGATGAACCTGGAGGGCACTATGCTGAGTGAAATAAGTGAAGCCCAAAAGGACAAATATCGTATGATCCCACTTTTATAAAAAGAGAAAAATAGATATACACATAGAAATCAACATTTTTTGGTGGTTACCAGGGATGGGAGGAGGAGGGAAGGGAAATCACTCTTCAGACAATTGCGTGTTAGTTTTGGTGATGGAAAAGTAAACACTGAGTGCTACCGAAGTGAGCACAACTTAACCAAGGTAAAGGATGACACTAAGAAATATACAAGAATAAGGGGCATTATTGGTAAGCGCTATAACACATACAATTTGACAACAACAGCAGTAGCAACCAAAAAATACGTGAGTGGTTACATAGATAGATATGTATGCATATATGTGTATATGACCAAAGGGTCAGCAGTTCAAATCCACCGGGCGCTTCTTGGAAACTCTATGGGGCAGTTCTACTCCGTCCTATAGGGTTGCTATGAGTCGGAATAGACTCGAGGGCACTGGGTATGTGTATAGGAAGGCATATGTGTGTGCACACATGGGCATACATAGGTGTATCTGTAGGCATATCTGTATACATGTTTGTGAGTGTTTCACATATATTCTTAAGTATAATAAAGAACATAGGGGTACAGTCACAGATACCTCCCAGATATAACCAAACAACTTGAAGAATTGGTTCACTAGGTTTGAAGGCTTAAAAACATAGTCTTGTGGGGTATCTAGTTGGCACAACATAGCCTATAAAGTTTTTGTTCTACATCCTAGTTTGGGGAGTATTGTCTGGGGTCTTAAAAGCTTGAAGTGGCCATCTAAGATACAACTATTAGTCTTTACTTGTCTGGAGCACAAGAAAAAGAAAGAAACCAAAGGCTCAAAGAGGAAACCAGTTTATAGGACCTATTGCCTATATGAACCACGACCTCACCTATCCAGGGACCAGAAGAACTAGAAGGTGCCTGGCTACCACTACTGACTCATTCTGACCAGGGCCACAATAGTGGTCCCAGATAAAATGAGAAAAAAATTGTGGAACAAAACTCAAAATATTAAAAAAGGCCAGATTTACTGGACTGGCAGAGACCTGGGGAACCCCTGAAGCTATTGCCCTGAGATACCCTTTAAACTTTGAACTGAAACTACTCCAAGAGTTCACCTTTCAGCTAAATAACAGATTGGCTCATAAAATAAACAATATCATTCGTGAGCACTATGCTCCTTTTATGTAATAACAAAGCAAAACAAACAAACAAAAAATCATCTATTTTGAGACCAAAGGATCAACATTTGCCCTAAAGCAAAGATGAGAAGGTGGTGTGGGGGAGGGGCGGAAGGGGCAGGAAAGAAAGAATAAGGAAATCGAACAATCAGAATGAAAATAAGAATGCTGACGCAAGGTGGAAAATGTTAACCAGTGTTACATGTATAATATGTATAGAAATTGTTAAATGTGAACCTAATTTTCTGTGTAATCTTTCACCGAAAACTCAATAAAATATTTTTTAAAAATTGAAGTTTGCACTTTATTTTGAACTAATTTTTGTATAAGATGTGAAATGTAGGTTGAAGTTTTTTTTTTTTTCCGATTGTAGCTGTCCACTTGCTTTAGCATCATTTGTTGAAAAACTACCTTAAAACTATTGAATTGCTCTGCATCTTTGTAAAAAATCTGTAGGGCATATTTGGGTAGGCCTATTTCTTGGTTCTCTATTCTGTTTTGTTGATCTATGTGTCTATGCCTATGCCAATGCCTCCCAGTCTTTATTACTGTAGCTATATAGTAAGTCTTGAAAGTCGATAGACTGATTCCTCTCACTTTATTCTTGTTTTTCAAAATTGTTTTAGCTATATCAACTTCTTTGCCTTTCTGTATAAGTTTTAGAGTAATATTGTTTATATGTACAAAAACTCTTGCTGAGATTTTATTACGAATGTCAGTTTAGAGAAAATAGGTATCTTTACTGTGTTCGATCTTCCAATCCATGTACATGGCACATCGCTCCATTAATTTAGATAATTGATTTCTTTCATCATATTGTGTAGTTTTTAGCATAAAAGTCATAAATGTGTTGTATTAGATATACACCTAAGTTTTTCATTTTTTAAGTGGATATAAATGGTATTATCTTTTTAATTTCTGTATCTATGTGTTCACCACTAGTATATAGAAATACATTGATTTTTTTATGTTTATTTTCTGTGACCTGGCTGAACTTATTAATTCTAGGGTTTGTCTGTTTTTTGATGGATTCCTTGGAATTTTCTAAAGTAGGCACTCATGTCATCTGCCTATAGGGACAGTTTTATATCTTCCTTCTGATCTTTACGTTTTTTGTTTTCTTTCTTATGACACTAACTAGGACTTTCAGCACTATTTTGAATAAGATTGGTGAGAACAGCCAACCTTGCCTTGTTCCCAATTTTAGGGGGAAAGCAATCTTTCATCATTACGGGCAATGTTAGCTGTAGGCTTTTTGTAGATTTCTTTTTGAAGTTGAGGAATTCCTCTTCTATTCCTTTTTTTTTTTATTATTTGAGTTTTTGTCATTAATGGGTGATAAATTTTGTCATTGATTTTTCTGCATTGACTATTCCCTGGAATACACCCACTTGGTCAGGATGGATAATTATTATATGCATTGTTGAAGGTATTTGCTAATGTTTTGTTAAGGATATTTTTATTTATATTCATGGGAGATAATATTGTGTATTTTCCTTTTTTCTACTGCCTTTGGTCTTAGTATAAGGGTAAAACTAGCTTAATAATATGAATTGGGATGTGTTCCCTTCTGTTTTCTGAAAGCTGGTGGTGTAGTGGTTAAGTGCTACAGCTGCTAACCAAAAGGTCAGCAGTTCCAATCTGCCAGGTGCTCCTTGGAAAACCTGTGGGGCAGTTCTACTCTGTTCTATAGGATCGCTATGAGTCAGAATTGACTCGATGGCAGTGGGTTTGTCAGTGGGTGGGTTGTGTAGAATTAGTGTTAATTCTTTCAGTATTTGGTAGACTTCACCACTGAAATCTTCTGGAACTGGAGATTTATTTTGTGGGAATTTTTGATTACAAAACCAATTTCTTTAATAGTTAACGGCTATTCATATCATCTATTTCATATTGGATGAGTTGTGGCAGTTTGCATTTTTTTGAGAAATTAGTTCACAGTTAAGTTGTCACATCTGTATGTGTAGATTTGTTCATAGTATTTCCTTATTATTTTTGTCATGCCTGCAGGGTCTGTAATAATTATCTCCTGTTTCCTTCCTTATACTAGTAATTGTGTTTTATGTCCTTTCTTCTTTGATAGTGTTGCTAGATGTTTGTGAATTTTACTGATCTTTTGAATAAACTGCTCTTTGTTTCATGGGGTTTCTGTATGGTTTTACTATTTTCAGTTTCATTGATTTCTGCTCATTATTTACTTTTTTCTGTTTGCTTTGGTTTGAGTTTGCTATTTTTCTAGGTTTTAGAGGTGGGAACTTATTAATATGAGACTTTTTCTCCTTTGCTAATGTATGCACTGAGTGCTATGGATTTTCCTCTCAGTACTGCTTTATCTGTGTCCCACAGATTTTGGTATATTTTTATTTTTACTTAGTTAAAGGTATTTTCTGTTTCCCTTGAGACTTCCTCTTTGACCCACAGATTACTTAGAGGTATGTGATTTAGTTTCCAAGCATTTGGGAATGGTCCTGTTGCCTTTCTGTTATTGGTTTATGATGTGTTTTGCTATGGATTACTTTGGGATTATCCTGTTTGGATTTGCTAAGCATTTTAACTTATAGTAATTATTCAGCCTCATCTTCTTTTCCTTCCTCTTCTGGAACTCCAATAAAATAAATGGTACATCTTCTGTTATATTCCCTGCAGTTCCTGAAGTCCTATTCTTTTTTTTTTTTTTTTTGTCTATTTTATCTGCTTGACTTGAAATAATTGGTTACAAAAGATAAAGAACACTTAAATGGTTGTACATCACTGTCACAATTTTCTAAAATTATCTACTTGTAACTTCTGTACCTGGCTCTAGAGTTACCTTCCAGGACCAACTAAATAAATCTGCTCCTTCTTTCATACTCTCTTCAAATATTTGAAAAAAGCTGTCTCACATTCCTAGTAGTTTACTATAAAACATGTTTTAACCTTCCTTACTACTCTCATTATTTTCTCCTGCATGTGTTACATTTTGTATGTGTTCCATTAAAGTTGTGATAGCCAGGACTAATGTTGTGTTCTTAATGAAATCTTGTCAGTTCCAAATCAAGTGAATGTGATTGTTTTTCAATGATACCGAGTCACTTGACTTGCCAATCTCAAAATGATATAACATTCTTTATGGGAAAAATTATCTAAAAAGCTTCATTGGCATCATAACAAGAAGAATCAGAATTCCCAAATTAGCCATACTTCCACAGTAGAGTTCAAATTTTGAGCTGGCTGTGCAACAGGCAACCGGGCAGTATTTCATTCTGTTGTGCATAGGGTTGCTATGAGTCAAAAGTGATTTGACAGCACCTAGCAACAACAACTACAACAGGCAGAATAAGTCAAATAGACAGGTGACCCTGTGTCCTGAGAGAGAATTAAAAGATTGATGACAATCATTGCACACTTTGAAAAGGGATTCATAGAGCAGGGGATTCATCAGGATTCACTAGAATATGGTTGGCAATGGGACAGTTAGCACTAGATAAGCTACAGCTGACTTTTATCTTGTGTCTCCAAGGGGCTTGAAGTAAGCAAAATTAAGGACCAGGTAGGCTCTCATAAAAAGGGTCCTAGATAGTAGAAGTGACTTATAAACAATGTTTTATTGTTCTCATTGAAACATGGAGATTCAGAGGGTTTAACTTATTTTCCTAAATGAATACAGCAGGTGAGTGACAAATCTGGCATTCCGATTTGCATCATTGTTTACACCAATCGTGATTATCTTTTTTTTACCATATTCTAATTTACTGTATGTTTCAGTTAGGTAATCTCACAAATGTGAGATAGACCACTCCAGAAATCAGTGGATTAAAATTATAATATTTTATTCTCTTCATCTGTGGGTCTTCTGAGGTTTAACAGTTGTAGGCTGAAATCAGCTGTTTTAGGCTGAAGCAGCTGGTGTGGATCACTTCTCATTGCAATTCTGCGAGTAGGCTGCCCTGCTCCATGTGCTTTTCATTCTCTTTGAACTGTTGGGCTAACTGGGGCACACTGTTCTCATAGCATTAGCCATATATCACTAACCAATAGCTGGGGCACGCTATTCTCATGTCACTAGACAAAGGTAAGAAGATAAATTCAAGATATCTTTAGGCCTAGGATTGTAACTGACGTACTGCCTGCCACTCTGATTCATTCTATTGGACAAATCAAGTCATTTGGCCAAGCCCAAAACCAAGGAATAGAGGAGTACAATCTATCTGTGATGAGGCTTCAACATAGGGAAGGATGAAAAAGGACTATTCAATCAGCCCACTACATGTTAAGAAAAGGATATAATTACAAGAACAAAACAATAATTTATGTGCTGTAAGCCAGGTATCCTGCTGACTATTCTGAGAGATCCTAATTATTCCACTAAATATAAAATAAAATTGCACCCAGAAGCATGAGGAATTATGAGTATTAAGATAAATAAAAATGATGGAAAAACAAAAAGAACTTCATACACTTTTATTTATTCAACATTTTCCTGTTTGCAGCCCTGAATTTATTGTACTTGTTCTTTCAAATTTTTGGTATACACTTTGAAGGCAGTAGTTATTGTACCATATGTTTTCCTTTATAAAATAACAAAATATACCTTTTAATAAGCATGTCAGACAACACAGGACCAAGTAATAATGCCTGAAATGTCTAATTCAAATTTTTCCTCTGAGATTTCATTAAATTTTCAGAAATTTTCTTTTCTCCAAAATGTTGGGTATCCTTCTGAATAAAACAATTAAAAATCATGTTTTGCCAGGTTTTTATGAGGAGACTTTGAATACAGAGTTTTAAAAAATCACAGGAGGATGCCTATTGTTCTCCCTTTTCTACAAAGCAACTCAGGTTTATTGATAATATTTCTTTTTCTGGAGAGTATGTTGAATTTTTTATTACCCCTCTTTTTATTGGCAGAAAAATAATTTTGAATATATTTTCTGAGTCCAAGCTAATCCTTTTAATTAGTAGATAGTTTGTTGAATCCTACAAGTATTTTTCATGATTGTCATATATTGTAAGCCACTGCCTGTGATTTTTCTGTCATCCGTTTTCTTTGATGAATACAATCAGTCAATTTGCTTAAAAGCTTAAAATAATCCTTATTTTTACCTTGACCTTTCTCCATACAGCATTGGTGCTTTATTCTTATTGACTTAATGTAACAATTTATGTTTCATTACTCTTCCTATTTCTACCTTCTGCAGACAAAAACTGCTCATCCTTTCTGCATTAATTATGGAAAAACAAATTGTTTTATATTTCTGTAACTACATTTGAGGGGCCCATGCTGTGGCATTAACCAACAAAAATGCACTGTGGCTTTGGCACAACTCAGTTTTTTACCTTAGCTCATGAAACACTGAGTGCCTGGAGTGTTCTCATTTTTCTCTGTCCATGTTATTATATGACCAGTAGTGTGCTTGACTCAAAGTGGTAGGTATGTGATACATATGAAGAAAATGTTATTGACTTAACTTTCTACTATTATCATATGCTCAGAAAGTAAGTCCTGTAAAAACCTCTTGACTATTGCTTCCATCCCAAGAGTTCACTATCTCCCACCAGTGTAAGCAAATGTCATGGAATTGTGCATTTTTTCTTAAATGAAAAGTAAAATAAATTCGGGGTTTAGACAAAAATGTTCTGCAATAATACTTGTACCTATGATACTGAAAAGGGGCTCAAAATATTACTTCAATATTTTTCATAAAATATGAGAATCACAGTCCCTCAACCTTAACACATCTATAACTTCTAATTTTTAAATCCGTTCAATCACACTACACAATCATTGTACTGTGTACTTTTCACACATTATTATTTTTATACACTTTGCCACATAGCTACCTAGTTTCCCTATTTATAATTTCTGTCTACACCATACCCCATGAAACTGATGTTCATGATGAGGACATGTATTTAATTATTCTCAGTTATAATGCATTTTATTTATTTTGTTGTTATGTTGCAATGGTTCCATCAACATCAGCTTAGTTATCAATTTTTGAAATATAGTCTATGAATAAATTTTCCTGGAAATTAGTTAGCAAGTACATTCTTATTTAGATATATACGGCTTAATTTTGTTTCAGAAATATTGAACTAATTCAAATGGATTCAACTTTCAAAAATCGTGGGTTTTATTTTTTCTTTGTTTTTGGTATTAAGTAATAGAAACTCCATTACTGCACTTAAGTTTATCTTTACTCTTAATAACATTTTCAGTTTGGAACTGATAAATAAAAAGTTACTCCTAAAAGACAATCAAAATGGAAATAGTGAAAAAACTGACATACCGAAAAATGGAACAAATGTCACTGAACAAATTGTGTAGAAATTGTTCAAAGGGAACTTAATTTACTGTGTAAACTTTTTCCACCAAAAACACAATAAAATATTTTAATAAAAAAGAAGTTGATCCTAAATAACAGATTTTAAGAACCTAAAAGATCCTATTTTTAATAAGCACGCAATAAAATCACAACAAGGTGGATATATTCAACAAAATCTAGAGCTACAGACTGCTTCTTACTAAAATAAAAAACTTGTATTTCTCCAGGCCATTTCAGTCTTAGAATGTAAGAAGAAAGAAAAAAAAAGAAAATTCTTATTAGTAGAAACAAAGCCGTATTTATCAGACGGAGCGCAACCTGCAGAACTGTAGGGATTCACTCCTAATAGCCCTATGAGCTCACTCAGGAAGTACCTATGTGTGTTTCACATTTGCTCACAAACTCATTATCCTAGTTGTAGATATGTAATATCAGGTATTTCCTCCTCATCCTTGCCCATGGTAGTCCCTGGCTTCTCTGTTGTCATTCCAGTGTGTTGTCTCTGCTCAATGCCCAGACCCCTGCAGTATGTATATATATGTATATATATATATATGTGTGTGTGTGTTTATATATATGTATGTATATATATATATATTTACTGTGGTAAGTATAGATAGATATATAAACAAAACATTTGCCATTTCAGTATTTTTACATGTATAATTCATTGACATTAATTACGTGACATTATGTTCATTAAGTTGTACAACCATTGCCATTACTCATTTCCAAATTCTTCCATAACCCTTAATAGAAGGTTAGTGCCCTTAAACAATGACGTCCTCTTTTTCCCTCACTCCCATTCCTGGTAACCACTGAGACACTTGGGTCTCTATATATTTGCCTATTCTAGATATTTCATATAAATGGGATTATCCATTATTTGTCTTCTTGCGACTGATTTATTTCACTCAGCATGATGTTTTCAAGATTCATCCATGTTTCAGAACTTCATTTCTCTTAATGACAGGGCGATATTCCAGTGAACTTATGTAATACATTTTGTTTATCCATTGCAGCTTTGTCTCCATTTCATGATATCCTCTATCATTGAATGAGGACAAATAGTGGCTATCCCTTCTTGGATTACAAGTTTACTTGGCAATGCTGCTCTGTGCTTTCATTTTAAATTGTTACTGACAACATTATGTTCTTCCATTACCTTCATCTCTTAATGCAGGCTCCACCTCTTGGAACTTAGACATGAACCCAGGATGGCTGTATCACTGTATTTAGTAGTACTGTTCTTGTATTCACTTTAATAAAGACCAACTGGCTTTGAATAGAGTTTATGCTTCTCCATTAGTGTTAGTCTTTCTATTGTGGCTTCTCGGTATGAAATTATTCCACCCTTGGAATGACTTGCTACTATGACAACCTATCTAATTTGCAAGGTGTAAATGCTGCTTTCACTCTTGAAACAGATGCATTTCTATAGACTATAAAAGAAGCTGTAGTCTCACTTTTTTCATATATTTGCCATAGGGTATATAAACTAGGAAATAATAATATCCTGATTTTTGTAACATTTGGTCAATAAGATAAAGTACCAATAATGTATGGGCCAGAATAAGAATAAGTTTAAACCTTTAACAAATTTATTGGCCATCCAAATATGAACATATATGGAATAGTGTTTCAAAGTTGTTATTTTATTGATTGGCTTAATTAAAACTTGCTCTCAGGTTTGATCTTACCTTGAGTATTTATATCTGGGATACACTGAATCATCTGATAAGTCCAGATATTGAGACAACAAAAGGAATATTTTAATTCCAAAGAAAATCTTACATTAATCATTCACATTTGTCCAGGCATGGACCAGTAACTTGAAATTTGCCTCTAAAATTGGAGCATACTGAGAGACTAAAGAAAGAGGTGGGTAACTCCAATGTGGCAGTGGAGTAGTCTTTATTAGGGCAATTTACATATTGAGGTGTAGTTCCTGGTGGCTGGAGGACCAAGGCGGATCTCCACACCCAGCAGTAAGGGGTGGTGGAGGTTTTATAGTGGCCTAGGACAAAGGTGGCTCCATGCCAGAGAGTTACATACAACTGCCTCAGCAAGATCACATAACAGGGCTTAGAAAATAACAGTGAACTAAGAAACAGCAGTGAACTAACATAAAGCATGAGGGCAGTGATGTTCAGCCTCACGAAGCCTGTTTTTCCCTTCAATATTTTACACATTTGTATCTGTCAAGAATTCTTTTGGGTGCCTAACTGGAGAATGTAAGACCCTTAAAGCTGAGTCATTTTCCAAAACTTAGCAGAACATTTAAGTCAAAAACCACCAGTCTTCTTGTCATCTTACTTGCCTATTCCAGCTTGATACACCTCTTAATTTCTATCCTGACGCTCACTACGCACCTTCCCACCAGTTTAGACAAGTCTTAGCATAGGATCGGTAAAATGGCTTTCTAACATTTTTTTTTTTTTGAGTACTCAAAGTTATCAGGATGTGATTTCAATAGTTTTTATTATTGTAATCTTTTACATAATGACATCAATGATTCCCTGTTTTGAGCATTTAATCTTTTAATCTTATCAATCAATCTTATTTTGTTTTTGTGATTTCCCTGTCTGAGTTGATATCAGGATGTTCTGTTCTGTGACCTTGTGTTATGTTGGTATCGGATATTATTGATTTTCTGACCAATTTCCTTTAGTAATTCTTGTGGCTTTGGTTATGTTTTTGCAAATTCTCTAAGCTTGTGTTTATCTGTAAATGTCTTAATTTTACCTTCATATTTGAGAGAGAGTTTTGCTGGATATATGATTCTTGGCTGGCAGTTTTTCTCCTTCAGAGCTCGATATATATCATCCCATTGCCTTCTTGCTTGCATGGTTTCTGCCTAGTAGTCTGAACTTATTCTTATTGATTCTCCTTTGTAGGTGACTTTTTGTTTATCTCTGGCTGCTTTTAAAATTTTCTCTTTATCTTTGGTTTTGGCAAGTTTGATGATAATATGTCTTGGTGATTTTCTTTTGGAATATATCTTGTATGGGGTTCGATGAGCATCTTGGATAGATATCCTTTCATCTTTCAAGATGCCAGGGAAGCTTTCTGCCAACAGATCTTCAAATATTCTTTCTGTATTTTCTGTTATCCCTCCTTGTTCTGGAACTCCAATCACACGCATGTTATTCTTCTTGATAGAGTCCCTCATGATTCTTAGGGTTTCTTCATTTTTTAAATTATTTTATCTGATTTTTCTTCAACTATATTGGTGTCAATTGCCTTATCCTCCAGCTCCCCCACTCTGCATTCCAATTCCTCGATTCTGCTCCTCTGACTTCCTATTGAATTGTCTAATTCTGTAATTGTTAATCTTTTGGATTTCTGAATGCTGTCTCTCTATGGATTCTTGTGGCTTATTACTTTTTTCACTATGTTCTTGAATAATCTTTTTGATTTCTTCGACTTCTTTATCAGTGTGTTCCTTGGCTTTTTCTATAGATTGCCTTATTTCATTTCTGAGGTCATCCCTGATGTCTTGAAGCATTCTGTACATTAGTTTTTTATATTCTACATCTGGCAATTCTAGGAATGTATCTTCATATGGGAAAGATTTGGATTCTTTGACTTGGGGGTTTGTAGAAGCAATCATGGCCTGCTTCTTTATGTGATTTGATATTGACTGCTGTCTCCGAGCCATCTATAAGATACTGTAATGATTTATTTTATATTTGCCCACTGGGTCCTATCTTCTTGTTTTGTTTTCTTTCAAAATACCTAGATGGGCTACTAGATTGTGCTATCTTGATTGTAGTAGCCTTTGAATCACTTATTTCCTATTACCAGATGGCTTGAGCTGTTACCAGATATCTGAGCTTATGAGTCCTTTCACTATTCTTGAATAGAATCAGCTTAGGTGTCCTGATAGTGGGTCACCCAGTGTGTGGTGTAGGCTGTCACCTATTAACTTAGAGGAGTAGTGGTGATGGTTGTATGGACTAGATTCTAGTGCCAGCAGGAGGTCACACTCCGAGGAGGGCAGGTTGCTGACAGCCTGCCCCCATGTGCCAGTGAGGTAGGAGTGTCTCTGTTCTCTAGAGCTCTCTGGTGGGTGGGCTCTGCAGTTGTATCTTAGGCATCCAATGCTTGTATCTCTAAAGATTGGTAGGCATCGCTATCCTCAGACCCCTTTAGCAGGTGGCTAGCTGGTGTGGGTGGAGCTTCAGCCCCCAGTTCCCTGCTGTGGATCAGTGAGGGCTCTGTTTAGTAGGTAGAGAGAGCTCCAAAACTTGCCTTTCCACTGCTCAGCTAAAACAATTACAGTCAGATCTCTATCAGAATTGCCTTTGCATTATAATAGCCACCTGGTTCCCTGTAGGGATGAAAACCAAAGACTGTGGATCTCTTATACTTGGCTGGAGCTGGCTCTGTATTTTTATTCCAGTTTAGGTAAGTCAGGGAAGGATTTTTTCCCCCTGATTGTTAATTGCTGCTTCTCTCAGGCCAGAAGAATGGATTAGAAAAAGAAGAGGAAGAAAAAAAAAAACCAAAAAACCACAGAGCACTTCACTCCCTGGCCCAGGAAATTCTGGTGTTAATGAAGCCGCCTGGGGCAGGGAGGGGAGGGATCGGATAGATAGGAGAGAGTAGCGTGGCAATATAGACAAAGTTACTTATCTTGTTTGGTGAGGACTGTTTTATCTGAGATTCCAGAGGGGTGTGTAGCCTGTGTATGCTGGCTGGGTCGAGATTGCCCCCAAAAGTTAGGGCTACGTCCCATGTTTTCACCGTCTCAGGAAGCCATGACCAGCTCCTCCGCACTTAGTCCAAACCCCAGCTCCAAGGTTTTCTGGCTGGGACGCTGTGCTCCAGGCTCCGAAACCAGTCGCTGTTTCCTTGTGGTTTTTCATTCTCCTGTCAGCCGTTTTGGTGTGCAGCTTGCGTGCATTGGCTGGGTCTCCGCCGATGTTACTCCAGGGGGTTAGGGCTGCATCCCGTGCTTGCGCTGTCTCAGGAAGCTGTGATCAGCTCCTCCATGCTTAGTCCAAAGCCCAGCACCAAGGTTTTCTGACTGGGACACTGGTTCCAGGCTCTGAAACCAGCCACTGCTTCCCCGTGGTTTCTCATTCTCCTGTCAGCCGCATCGGTATGCAGCCTGCGTGCACTGGCTAGGTCCCCGCTGAGGTTACTCCAGGGGGTTAGAGCCGCGTCCCGTGCTTGCCCTGTGTCAGTCAGCTGCAATCAGCCCCACCACTCTGGCACGAGGGAACTGTGAGGGCTCAAGGCTGTGGTGTGGGACAGTGGCTCCGGAAGTGGTTGCTGCTTCAGTGCGCAGCTTTCACTCCCCTGTCACTCAGGTCAACTCCTTAGTTCTGTGTTTAATGGTCAGGGTTCGTAGAATGTCATGTATGTAATCGATTCACTTGTTTTTTTTTGAGTCTTTTTTGCAAGAGGGATCAGCGGAAGTGTCTACCTAGTCAGACATCTTGGTCCCGTCTCCTCAATAGTTTTTATAAATAAAAGTTTAAAATATTAGTGTGGAAGTATCTTATATACCTTCTTCTGTGGGATTTCATTAGAATTGCACACAATAATTCTAGCAGCATGTGATAACAACAAGAGGTTCATTTTAAACCAGTCTCGTAGAATGATTCCACAATGATTTATATTCTATATTTTAAGCTTTTGTTACTGTATTTCAAAATAGATTATTGCTATGGAAATTATGATTCCTTTTTTGAATATTGAATGAGATTGCATTGCAAAAATATGAAAATTATTTACTGGCAGGGGAAGTACTCCAATTCTAATGCCTGTGTCTGTATGGCCTCACATGATTATTCAATCGTTTTCTGCCTCTTGTGGGTCCTGTGCTTCTTTGGATTCAGTTGTTAGGTAGGATGATTAGAGAGGAGAAGGTGGTAGCGTGAGTGGCTGGGGAAATAAGGTACAATGTCTGGTTCCTTCTCTTAAATAATACATGGAAATTGCCTACAGATACGAGTTAGAAAATTCACCTTTGGACAAAACAGAAGTGAGTTTTTAGATTTAGATTAGACATTCTTCTTTACCTTTCATTTAATAACAGGACAAAATTATCTGCCTTTGGGTAAGGTATCTACCTGTTTTATTAAGTATAAAAAAAAAGTATAGCTTTATAAAATTCTGACAAATGGGGTGCTTTGATTAAAGATATATCATAATTTTCCAAAAGGCTGTGCCAACTAGAAAGTTATAATTATAAAGAACATTTATTTCTATTGAAATATTAAGCAAAGGATTTCAAATTCTATAGCATCATACTCTCTGAGAAAAGAATAAGTTGCATATTTTATGTATGGAATGGTCTAGAAATATAAATATCACATAAGAGAAAGCCGATATATCTAATAAAACTATAAAGAGTGGCTCGTTCTTATTTCAATTTTGCAAAATTTAGAAAGTTTAATGGTATTAATTATTAACAAGGCTGTGAGGAATGAAAATCTAATGTGCTGCCGACGGGTGTGTGAATTAGTTAGGTGTCTCTGGAAGATTTTTTGTACCTTTGTGAAGTTAAAGATGAACATATCCTATGAAATGGCAATTCCAGATATATACCTTCAAGGGAGAACCTTGTTGTGATGGTTAAGGTTGTATGTCAACTTTGCTGGAACATAATTCTCAGTGGTTTGGCAGTTATGGTGGATTTGAACTGCCAATCCTTTGGTTATCAGACAAGCTCTCAACTGTTGTACCACGGTTGTGTAATGATGTAGTCACCTCCATGTTGCGATCTGATATAACGTGATGACTTCCATAATGGAATTTGCTGTGAGTAGCCAATCAGCTGAAAATGAGTTTTCTTGGGATGTAGCCTGAATCCAATATAGGTGGACTTTCTGGCAAGGCTTGTGGGCTTTTGCTCATTTTGGATCCTGCAGCTGGCTCCTGTTCATCTGATCTCTGGTTCTTGGGACTTGAGCTAGCAGTTTACGTGCTGATCTTGGGATTTGTTAGATTTGTCCGCCTCTGCAGGCTGTGAGCCAGAAGCCTGTTGTCTGACTTGCTGATCTTGGGTTCACTAGCCTCTGCAGCTATGTGAGCCTGACACATGGACTTGGGATTTGCAGCCTCTACAACCATGTGTGCCCTTTCCTTGATATAAATCTCTCTCTCTCTCTCTCTAGAAACCCTTGTGGTGTAGTGGTTAAGTGCTATGGCTGCTAACCAAAAGGTCGGCAGTTCGAATCCGCCAGGTGCTTCTTGGAAACTCTATGCAGCATTTCTACTCTGTCCTATACGGTTGCTATGAGTCAAAATTGACTCGATGGCAGTGGGTTTTCTCTTTATAGATAGAAGATAGATAGAGAGATAGAGAGATAGATGATGGATGATGGATGGATGGATGGATGGATGGATGGATGGATGGATGGATGGATGGATGGATGGAGCGAGCCCTGGTGGCACAACGGTTGAGAGCTTGTCTGATAACAAAAGACTGGCAGTTCAAATCTACCAGCTGCTTCTTGGAAGCCTTATGGGCAGTGCTATTCTATCCTATAGAGTTGTTATGAGTCAGAATTAACTCGACCACAACGGCCATATACATATACGCTTTGCTGGTTTTGCACGGCTGCTAACCAAAAGGTTGGCTGTTCGAATCCACCAGGCACTCCTTGGAAACTCTATGGGACAGTTCTACTCTGTTCTATAGAGTTGCAATGAGTCGGAATTGGCTCAACAGCAACAGTTTTTTTTTTTTTAGAGAACCCAGACTAAGATATTTGATACTAAAAATAATTCCGGAGAAACAAAATTGTAAAGATGAGTTTTCTAAGTTGGTTTTCAAGTCCAGTTAGTCTTAAAGATATTGACGACTCTGCTTCCAGCAGTGAAGAGGACACTGCTAATTTGTGGCATGAGGTGGCAACAGAAATATGCAAAATATCGCCACCAATAGATAAGGTTTTGGTGAGAGGCGAGGCTCTGGATGATCATGTTTGATGCCTTTCTATAATTTTGTCATAATGAAAAGTAAAAGGAAGCTGGTTTGTTGGTCTTACTTTCACTAGACAAACTAGAAAGAGATGAGATGAAATTCAGGAACTGGAAAGAAAGGGATGAGCTCAGGGCTTCAGAGTCAAAGCTCAAGCACTGCATAAATGACCTTAAAGTTTCCACTCGTGCTGTGAAAGAAAGGCTTATTTCTTATAGTAAGAAGGCAGATGTTGCTGAAAACCACACCCAGAGTCTTATTGTAAGAGTGGCTGAATTACAACACCAACTCAATTCCCAACTTTGAGTGGTGTCTCAAGATAAAGTGAGGGCATTGATTGGGAAGAAATGGGATCCTGAAATATGGGCAGGGTCATGGGTTGAATTGTGTCCCCCCAAAATGTCTGTCAAGTTGGCCTATCTAGGCCATAATTACCAGCATTGTGTGATTGTCCACCATTTTGTCATCTGATGTGATTTTCCTGTGTGTTGTAAATCCTAGCTCTATGATATTGATGAGGTGGGATTAGTGGCAGTTATGTTAATAAGGCAGGACTCAATCTATAAGATTAGGTTATGTCTTAAGCCAATCTCTTTTGAGATATGAAAGAGAGAAGTGAGCAAGCAGATACAAGGACCTCACACTGCCAAGAAAGCAATGCTGGGAGCACAGCACATCCTTTGGACTGGAGATTCCTGGCTGTAAAGCTCCTAGATCAGGGGAAGATTGAAGACAATGACCTTTTCCCAGAGCCAACAGAGAGAGGGAGTTTTCTCCTGGAGCTGGCACCCTGAATATGGATTTGTAGGCTAGTAGACTGTGAGAATAAACTTCTGTTTGTTAAAGCCAAACTCTTGTGATATTTCTGTTATAGCAGCACTAGATAACTAAGACAGGCAAATAATCAGGAAGCTGGGGACACTGAGTCCCTAAACTCCGTTGAATCATTCCTACCAATGGAACCAGTATTCTCACTCTCATCTGAAGAGATTACTCCATCTTTGTCTGCTAAGCCACCCACCTCAGTAAAACCATTAGCGCCTCTACACCCATCTGATGTGATTAACCCAGCTTTGTCTGAAGAGCTTTGTCTGGGGTCATTTCCTGGGTTATTGCCTGAGGAAGATGCCTTACAAGATAATGCTGAATGTTCTCAAAACACATCTTCACTATGCATTATGGCTTCTAGAACTATGTTGACACAGTGGGTAAAGCAATTGATTGCTAAACCAAAAAATCAGTGGTTCAAAACCACCAGTGGCTCTGTGGGAGAAAGACGTGGCAGTCTGCTTAAGTAGAGATTTACAGCCTTGGAAACCCTAAGGGGTCACTGTGACTCAGAATCGACTTAATGGCAGTGGGTTTTTTTCATTGAGACCTATCACTAGGCTTAAGTTCCAGTGAGCCCTAAAAGGTGAAGTACAAAGTGTGACCCAGAAGGAGGTATGTTACACTCCAAAATAACTGCTTGAGTTTTCTAATATGTACAAACAGAAACCTGAGGAATATGTGTAGGAATGGCTATTAAGGGTGTGGGATAATGGTGCAAGGAACATAAAGATGGATCAATCTGAGTTTATTGATATGGATCCAAGTACAGATACTTCATTCAGTGTTTCAGCTCCAGAGGTTAGGAAAGGATCTAATAGTTTATTTGATTGGTTCACTGAAGCATGGATTACGCGATGGCCTACACTAAATCAAGTTGAAGTACGAGACCTGCCTTGGTATTCTATAGAAGAAAGTATCCAAAGGCTCGGAGAAATTGGTGTGTTAGAACGGATTTATCAGGTTAGATCCATAGACCCACAAATGTAGTACCCAGAGGACACATGTTTTACAACAATGGTGAGGAAGAAATTTGTGATGGGAGCCCCAGCATCCTTAAAGACTTGTGATTGCTATTTTATGTAAGTCATATTTGACAGTGGGAACTTCCCACCTGAATTAATATACTTTACAATGGGGTTGATTGGACTCCTTGGTGGCAGGTGCTAAGTGGTGGCACTCTATTGACAGATAAGGTGGGCATGATTGCCATAATGGACCACGAAGTCTAAGCAGTAATCAGAATAGTCTGACTCATATGGACCAATGGCATTGGCTACTTAGTCATGGTGTCCCTAGAAGTGAAATAGATAGGAAATCTACTAGTTATTTACTTGATCTGTACAAACAGAAAAATTCTAGGTCAAATTCTAGGTCAAATTTGAGCTAGAAGTCTAGCTCAAATTGCCAGAATAGAGAGTCATGACCCCTCAGTCAATTCCCAGACTTGAACGAGTATTCAGATGTACAACCCCTTGAATGAAGAGATGGCTGAGTCCCCTTGAGGAAGGACCCTACTACACTGCCAAAAACTTATACTGTTAATCTTTCTCCCAGCCTTCCTCAAAGAGATCTACAGCCTTTTACAAGAGTGGCTGTTGGGAAAAATGAAATAATCAGAACTTTTTGGGAATTACTGGATACTGACTCTGAACTGACAATAATTCCAGGAGATTCAAAACATCACCATGGCCCATGAGTCAGGCTGGGGGCAAATGGAGATTGGGTTATAAATGGAGTCTAGCTAATGTCCACCTTACAGTAGGTCCAGTGGGTCTCCAAACCCATCAGGTAGTGATTTCCCCAGTTCCAGAATGCATAATTGGAAAACATATACTTAACAACTGGCAGAGCCCCCACATTGGATGTTGACAAGTGTAATAAGGGGTATTATGGTAGAAAACGCCAAGTGGAAGCTATTAAAACTTCCACTACCTAGGAAAATAGTAAACCAAAAACAATACCACATTCCTGGGAGGATTGCAGAGGTTACTGCCACCATCAAGAAACTGAAGGATGCAGAGGTGGTGATCCCCACCACATCCCTATTCAACTTGTCTATTTGGCCTATGCAAAAAACTGATGGGTCTGGAGAATGAGGTGGATTATAAAGAACTTAACCAGGTGGTGGCTCCAATTGCAGCTGCTGTTCCAGATATATTTCATTGAGTGAGCAAGTTAATACATGTCCTGGTACCTAGTATGAAGCTATTGACCTGGTTAATGCTTTTTTCTCCATACCTGTTTTGATGGACCACCAGAAACGGTTTGCCTTCAGCTGGCAAGGCCAGCAATACAGCTTCAGTGTCCTACCTCAGTGGCATGTCAACTGTCCAGAACTACATCATAATTTATTCTTCAGGGATATTGATTGCCTTTCCCTCCCACAAGATGTCACACTGGTCCATTACACTGATGACATTATATTGATTGTATCTAGTAAGGAAGAAGTGTCAGTGACTCGACTTATTGGTAAAACATTTTCCTGCTAGAGGTTGGGAAATTAATCCCACAAAAATTCAGGTGCCTTCCACCTCAGTGAAATTTCTAAGGGTCCAGTGATGTGGGGGGCATGACAAGATAGTCCATCTAAAGTGAAAGATAAGTTATTGAATCTAGCCCCTACCAAAACTAAGAAGGAGGCACAGTGCCTAATGGGCCTCTTTGGATTTTGGAGGCAACATATCCCTCATTTTGGTGTGCTACTGTGGCCTATTTATTGACTGACTCAAAAAGCTGCTAGTTTCAAGTAGAGCCCAGACCAAGAAAAGGCTCTGCAACAGGTTCAGACAGGTTCAGGCTCTGCCACTTGGGCCATATAATCTGGCTGATCCAATGATGCCTGAAGTGTCCATGGCAAATAGAGATGCAGTTTGGAGTCTTTGGCAGGCCCCTGTTAGTGAATCACAGCACAGACCCTTAGGATTTTGGAGCAAAGCCACACCATCCTCTGCAGATATTACTCTTCTTTTGAGAAATAGCTTTTGGCTTGTTACTGGGCCTTAGTAGAGACTGAATGCTTAACCCGGACCACCAAGTCACCATGTGGCCTGAGCTGCTCATGATGAACTGGGTGTTATCTGACCCACAGAGCCATAAAGTTGGACATGCACTCAGTACTACATTATTAAATGGAAATTGTGTATACTAGATCAGGCCTAAGCAGGATCTGAAGGCACAAGTAAGTTGCATGAGGAAGTGGCCCAAATGTCCGTGGTCTCCACTCCCATTGCATTACTTTCATTCTCCCAGTCTGCACCTATGGCCTCATGGGGAGCTTCTTATGATCAATTAACTGAAGAAGAGAAAACTCTTACGTGGTTTGCGGATGGTTCTGTGCGATATGCAGACACCACTAAAAAGTGGACAGCAGCAGTGCTGCAGCCCCTTTCTGGGACCTCCCTGAAATACAGTGATGAAGGGAAACTCCCAATGGGCAGAACTCTGAGCCGTGCACCTGGTTATTTACTTTGTTTAGAAAGAGAAATGGCCAGATGTGCGATTATATACTGATTCATGGGCTGTGGCGAATGGTTTGCCTGGATGGTCAGGGATTTGGAAGGAGCATGATTGGAAAATTGGAGACAAAGAGGTATGGCTCTCTCTGAATTGGCCAAAGAATTTAAGATATTTGCATGTCATGTGAATGCTTACCAAAGGATGACTTCGGCAGAGGAGAATTTTAACAATCAAGTGGATAGAATGACATGTTCTTTGGAAACCAGTCATCCTCTTTCCTTAGCGACTTCTATCATTGCCTAATGGACTCATGAACAAAGTGGCCATGGTGACAAGGATAGAGGATGAGAAGGAAAACTTCAACTTATTTCTGAAGGAGCCCCTACATTGAATGTTCTGAAGGAAATAAGTCATCATGTTACAGCTGTGAGTTTTGGAGGTAAAGTGATAAAATGTTCTACCATCATTCTATTTTCTAATTTAGTTGGTTAAATATATTTTATTTATATTGAAACTTAAAATGAATCTTTTCCCCACTTTATCTACAGGCAATGTGCACACATACCTTTTTTTTTTTTTTTTTTTTAATATCACCTATATTGTTTGAGGAGCCCTGGTGGCACAGTGGTAAAGAGCTCGGCTGCTAACCAAAACGTCAGCAGTTTGAATACACCAGCTGCACCTTGGAAACCCTACTCTGTCCTAGGGGGTAGCTATGAGTACTACTCGATGGCAACAGGTTACAATGGGCTATACTGTTTGAAATTTTTAGTATGGACATGTGTAAATTTGTAAAAACTATTTTTGGTACATTGTTTTGCAAAAATGGCTGTGCTTATTCATCTCATATTCATGTCCATTTCCAATTAGTTTATAGATATTCTCATCAAGAGGTAGAGTCTATTTCCCCATCCCTTGAATCTATACTAGCCTTCTGATTTTCTTTGACCTATAGAATGTGGCAGAAGTGACAACAGGCCTCAAGAGTCTAGCATGCCCACATGCTTCTGACTACAGATGCATGAGTGAGTCCAGCTGAGGACAGCACTGCTGACTTGAAGAATTGTACACAAATATATGGTTGCATTTACGAGTCTTAAAGAAAAAAAAAAAAAAGAATACTTTAAAACAATACCATAGTAAAATTTAATGCATACATACACACAGGATTCTGAAAATTCTAGATATGAAAGGAAACCCTGGTGGCATAGTGATTAAGTGCTACGGCTGCTAACCTAAAAGTTGGCAGTTCAAATCCACCAGGTGCTCCTTGGAAACTCTATGGGGCAGTTCTACTCTGTCCTATAGGGTCGCTATGAGTTGGAATTGACTCGATGGCAACGGGTTTGGTTTTAGATATGAAACCTGTCTCTTTCTCTTGTTGTCGTTAGGGACTGTTGAGTCAATTTTGACTTACAGTGACTCCACGAGACAGAGTAGAACTGCCTATGGGGTTTTCTTGGCTAAAATCTTTACAGGAGCCACTGAGTGGGTCTGAACCACCAACCTCTCGTTAGTCCAGTGCTTGACTGTTGTGCCACCAGGGCTCTTTTCTCACCCATTTGGTGACTAAAATAACTGACTGTTTAGTGATTGTATCAATTAAGATGTATATGTTTCAGTCTATTCACATAAACAGAAATAGGCTATGATAGCTCAGTATTTGCACATTGTTTTTGTCCTATGCTAGAATATCTACTTTTAGAAGTAAAGCATATTCCCATTTCTTCCAGTCTCCAATTGAAGGGGGAAAAAAAATCAAATCTAAAGTGACAAAATTTACTTTTTAAAAGTGACCAATTTTGATTATGCTATTTTGTTTTCCTACTCAGTTCACTGTAGTTACTAACTGAAATAACCAGCTCAAGCAGATGGGTTTTGGTATGACAGGAGGTTAGTTTGCTGTGTCAAGCATGGAAGAAAACGAACACAGTTAAAGGGATTCACTAAGAGGGAACTTCAAAGAATCCATACTCTAAAGCATGAAATATTACTCATTTCAATGTTTTTTTATTTTTTAGTATAATGTATTAGTTTTCAATTACATTTGATGTTCTACCTCTTGTGAAATTCTCTTTTGGACATGTTTGGCTCCAATAGAATACACTTTCTTTCTTAAAACAGATGTTTTTACAATTAATGAAATTTTTGTCTTCATTTTCAAGATTTCTGGTCATATTTGTTAGACTGCTTGTAACTGGGCTAACATATGACCTAATTCTAATTTGGAGAACATATTTGGAGCTCGGGGATGTCGTTATTCATAATACTTTTCTAATTATTTCAAATGAGAGGTAACCTTTGAATAAAGAATGACATTCGAAGGAAACTGGACTGTTTCTTCTCCTTACTCATGTCTTCTTAAGTATGGATAGAAACAGTTTCTTAAAAACTGTTTTTGCTAACTTCTCTGTTGCTGATATTTTACCCACAAAACATACTCTATTTGTAGCAGTCTTGGGAAAGACTGTAATACTGTAGTATATGTACATGTAGTATATCTACTACATACATCCACAGTGTGTGTAGTATCTATACACCTATATATACTGACAGGCTGGTAAAGACATACCTTAATTTGACCTTTTCATAAATTTACTGTTTTTTTTTAGTCCTCCTTTTTTTGATTACATATGAAAAATAAAATTAAGATGCAAACTTAGGCACATGCTACAATTGTTAATATGAATCACTTTCCTAAAATTTGATGAATTTTTAAATCCATCTGTTTTTCCTGTTGTTGTTGTTAGGTGCTGTCGAGTCATTTTGGACTCATAGTGACCCTTCGTAACACAGAATGAAACACAGTCTGGTCCTGCACCACCATCCTTGTGATTGTTGTTATGCTTGAGCCCATTGTTGCAGCCAGTATGTTAATCCATCTTGTTGAGGGCCTTACTCTTTTTCACTGACGCTCTACTTTACACAAACATGATGTCCTCCAGGGTGATCCCTCCTGATAACATGTCCAAAGTATGTGAAACGAAGTCTCACCATCCTTGCTACTAAGAAGCATTCTGGCTGTACTTCATCCAAGATAGATATGTTTTTCTTTTTGGCAGTCCGTGGTATATTCAATATTCTTTGCCAACACCACAATTCAAAACAAAAGCATCATTTCTTCTTTGGTCTTCCTTATTCATTGTTCAGGTTTCCCATGCATATGAGGTGACTGAAAACATCATAGCTTGGGTCAGGTGGTGCACGTTAAAGAGATCTTTTGCAGCAGGTTTGCCAAATGCAATATGTCTTTTTCTCGTTAGTAACTGAAAATCATTTTGTAATATTTTTCATGACTAAAATGTATTAGTGGATAGATTTACTGAAATGTATAATTTCATTTACAGATTTAGAAAGAATTTTGAAATGCTATACTTAAAAATTTAAATGTTAGCTTCAAAGAAAGACTGGGACGTGATAAATAGAATAGCCCTGTCATTGTGGTTAAGTTATTTAAACCCTTGGGTCATTAGAGTTACTGGGAATAAAATGAAGGTCATTCTCTTTTCTTAACTCAGATCTCCTATAACTGAAGAAAATTCTTTAGAAAGAATAAATAATAGATACAACACTGTATTTTTTATAGTCCTTATTTCTGGAAGCATTTGATTTAATTAATAGCTATAGTACAGTATTAACTGTTTAGAGGTTTACTAATAATACTAGCTACCATTCATTCAGCATTTTTTTGTGTGTCACAGTATTTCTTTATGCATGCTATTTCATTTAATCCTCAAAAGTATCACTTGAGGTTCAGAGAGTTCTAGTAATTTGCTCATTGTCCTTCAGCTAATATTTGGGAGACCTAAAATTCTAGCTCATGACAATCTTGCACCAAATCTATACTGTACCCTTAGCTGCTATGATATAATATACGTTTGAATCTACACTGTTTACTAATTTAACCTCTGTTCAAAAGAAAGGAAAATACATTAAATGCATATGTTATTTTTTTTGGACAATGACATTTTATAATACCATGATATATTTTTATTATTTTTTCATATATTATTTGATGCCCATCAGTAACATTTAATAGAATTATGAAAACTGATAACATAGACCCCAGAACTAGCGTGTCCATGTCTGCCACTTACCATGTGAATAACTTTGAGCAATTTACCAGACATTTGTGCCTCAGTTTCCTCAACTGTTGAAACTGGGGAAATGAAAATGCCTGCTAGCATGTAAACTGTTTTGAGCATCAAAGAGATAATACATATAAAATACTTCAAATACTAAACCAAAACATTCCACTGCCGTCAAGTCAATTCCGACTCATGGCGACCCCATACTACCTGGCATAAAATAAGAGCTCAGTGTGTTAGTAATCATTGTTTGTATTTTTATTTTGTCTTGGTATAAACCTGTTGCCATCTGGTTGATTCCAACTCGTAGGAACTGTATAGGACAGAGTAGAACTGCCCTTAGGGCTTCCAAGACTATAATCTTTATGGATGCAAAGGCATTCGACAGCGTGGATCATGACAAATTATGGATAATATTGCAAAGAGTGGTGATTCCACAACAGTTAATTGCATTCATGAGCAACCTGTACATAGACCAAGAGGCAGTCATTCGAACAGAACAAGGGAATACTACATGGGTTAAAGTCAGAAAAGGTGTGTGTCAGGTTTGTATCCTTTCACCATACTTATTCAATCTGTATCCTGGGCAAATAATCTGAGAAGCTGGACTACATGAAGAAGAACGAGGCATCAGGATTGGAGGAAGACTCATTAACAATCTGTGATATGTAGATGATACAGTCTTGCTTGCTGAAAGTGAAGAGGACTTGATGCACTTACTGATGAAGATCAAAGACCAAAACCTTCAATACAGATTACACCTCAACATAAAGAAAACAAAAATCCTCACAACTGAACCAATATGCAACATCATGATAAACGGACAAAAGATTGATATCAAGGATTTCATTTTACTTGGACCCACAATCAACACAATTAAGAAATCAAATGATGTATTGCATTGAGTAAATCTGCCGCAAGAGACCTCTTTAAAGTGTTAAAAAGCAAAGATAACACTTTGAGGACTAAGGTGCACCTAACTCAAGCCATAGTATTTTCAGTATCCTCATATGCATGTGAAACCTGGCCAATGAATAAGGAAGACTGAAGAAGAATGTATGCCTTCGAATTGTGGTGTTGGCAAAGAATATTGAATATAGCACAGATTGCCAGAAGAACTAACAAATCTGTCTTAGGAGAACTACAGTCAGAATGCTCCTTAGAAGCAAGGATATTGAGACTTAGTCTCACATACTTTGGACATGTATCAAGAGGGATCAATCCCTGGAGAAGGACATCATGATTGGTAAAATAGAGGGTCAGTGAAAAAGAGGAAGTCCTTCAACAGCATGTATTGACACAGTGGCTGCAACAACGGGTTGAAACATAACCATTGTGAGCATGTTGCAGAATGTGGCAATGTTTCCCTCTGTTTTATATAGAGTCGCTAAGCGTCTGAACTGGCTGGATGGCAACTAACAACAACGACAATCTTGATGGAAGCAGACTGCCACATCTTTCTCCTGTGGAGCAGCTGGTTGGTTTGTACTGCTGTCCTTTTGGTTGGTAGCCCAGTGCTTAGCCACTGCATCACCAGGGCTCCTTTGTCTTGATATAAAAACAAAACCAAGTCATTTACCATGGAGTCGATTCCGTCTCACAGTGACTCTATGGGACAGAGTAGAACTGCCCCTTAGGGTTTCCAAGGAAACTGGCTGGCATATCTTTCTTCTGCAGAGCAGCTAGTGGATTTGAACAGTACACCTTTGGACTAGCAGTTGAGGGCATAATCACTGTGCTCTTCCTTGTCTTCATGTTGTTGTTGTTGTTGTTAGGTCTCCTCAAGTCAATTCTGACTCATAGCGACCCTACAGAGTAGAACTGCCCTGTAGTGTTTCCAAGGAGCAGCTGGTGTGTTTGAACTGTTGATCTTTTGGTTAGCAGCTGAGCTTTTAACCACTACACCATCAGGGCTCCTGTCTCTATATAAAAATTTAAAAATCTTGTTGCCATTGAGTCAATTCTGATTCATAGCAACCCTATAAGACAGACTAGAGCTGCTCATAGAGCTTCCGAGAAGCATCTGGTGGATTTGAACTGCTGACCCTTTGCTTAGTAGCTGTAGCATTTAATCACTATGCCACCTGTGTTTCCTGTCTTGCTACAGGGGACATATAGTTCTATTAAATTTATTCCTGAATTTATTAGGTGGTGTAGTGGTTAAAGAACTCAGCTGATAACCAAAAGGCCAGCTGTTCAAATACACCAGCTGCTTCTTGGAAACCCTATGGGACAGTTTTACTCTGTCCTATAGGGTTGCTTTCCTGTCTTCTCAGTGACTTCTTGCTTTCTTCATGTATGATGTCCTTGATGTCATTCCACAACTCTTCTGGTTTCGGTCACTACTGTTCAATGCGTCAGATCTATTCTTGAGATGTCTCTAAATTCAGGTGGATATACTCAAGGTCATATTTTGGCTCTCGTGGACTTGCTCTGATTTTCTTCAGTTTCAGCTTGAACTCGCATATGAGCAGTTGATGGCCTGTTCCACAATCGGCCCCTGGCCTTGTTCTGACTGATGATATTGAGCTTTTCCACTGTCTCTTTCCACAGATGTAGTCAGTTTGATTTCTGTATGTTCTATCTGACGAGGTCCATGTGTGTAGTCACCGTTTATGTTGGTGAAAGAAGGTATTTGCAATGAAGAATTTGTTGGTCTTGCAAAATTCTATCATTCAATCTCTGGCATTGTTTCTATCACCAAGGCCATATTTTCCAACTACTGATCCTTCTTCTTTGTTTCCAACTTTCACATTCCAGTCGCCAGTAATTATCAATGGATCTTGATTGCGTGTTTGATCAATTTCAGACTGCAGCAGCTGATAAAAATTTTGTATTTTTTCATCTTTGGCCCTAGTGGTTGGTGCGTAAATTTGAATAATAGTTGTATTAACTGGTCTTCCTTGTGGGCTTATGGATATTATCCTATCACTGACAGCCTTGTACTTCAGGATACATCTTGAAACATTGTTTTTGATGATGAATGCAACACCATTCCTCTTCGAGTTGTCATTCCCAGCATAGTAGACTATACGATTGCCCAATTCAAAATGGCCAATACCAGTCCATTTCACCTCACTAATGCATAGGATATCGATGTTTATGCGTTCCATTTCATTTTTGACAGTTTCCAATTTTCCTAGATTCATACTTCGTACATTCCAGGTTCTGATTATTAATAGCTGTTTGAAGCTATTTCTTCTCATTTTGAGTCATGCCACATCTGCAAATGAAGGTTCCAAAAGCTTTACTCCATCCATGTCATTAAGGTCAACTCTACTTTGAAGAGGCAGTTCTTCCCCAGTCATCTTTAGAGTGCCTTTCAACCTTGCGGGCTTATCTTCCAGCACTATATCAGACAATGTTCTGCTGCTATTCATAAGGTTTTCACTGGCTAATGCTTTTCAGAAGTAGACCTCCTGGTCCTTCCTCCCAGTCTGCCTTAGTCTGGAAGCTCAGCTGAAATCTGTCCTCCATGGGTGACCCTGCTTGTATCTGAATACTGGTGGCATAGCTTCCAGCATCACAGCAACACACAAGCCCCCACAGTACGACAAACAGACAGACAGATGGAGGAAAAGACACGAAAGAAAGAAAAGACAAAGATGGATGTCAGAGGAAACTCTGAAACTTGCTCTTGAGCGTCGAGCAGCTAAAGCAAAAGGAAGAATTGATGAAGTAAAAGAACTGAACAGAAGATTTCAAAGGGCCTCTCGGGAAGACAAAGTATTATAATGACATGTGCAAAGAGCTGGAGATGGAAAAACCAAAAGGGAAGAACATGCTTGGCATTTCTCAAGCTGAAAGAACTGAAGAAAAAATTTAAGCCTCGAGTTGCATTAGTGAAGGGTTCCATGGGGGAAAATATTAAACAACACAGGAAGCACCAAAAGAAGATGGAAGAAATATACAGAGTCATTATACCCAAAAGAATTAATCGATATTCAACCATTTCAAGCGGTGACATATAATCAGGAACCGATGGTACTGAAGGAAGAAGTCCAAGCTGCTCTGAAGGCATTGGCAAAAAACAAGGCTCCAGGAATTGATGGAATATCAACTGAGATGTTTCAACAAACAGATGCAGTGATGGAGGTGCTCACTCGTCTATGCCAAGAAATATTGAAGACAGCTTCCTGGCCAACTGACTGGAAGAGATCCATATTTATGCCTATTCCCAAGACAGGTGATCCAACCAAATGTGGAAATTACAGAACACTATCATTATTATCACACACAAGCAAAATCTGGCTGAAGATCATTCAAAAGCGCCTGCAGCGGTATATTGACAGGGAACTGCCAGAAATTCAGGCCGGTTCCATAAGAGGATGTGGAACCAGGGTTATCATTGCTGATGTTAGATGGATCCTGGCTGAAAGCAGAGAATACCAGAAAGATGTTTGGCTATGTTTTATTGACTATGCAGAGGCATTTGACTGTGTGGATCATAACAAACTATGGGTAACATTGCAAAGAGTGGGAATTCCAGAACACTTAATTGTGCTCATGAAGAACCTTTACATAGATCAAGAGGCAGTTGTGTTTGGACAGAACAAGGGGATGCTGATTGATTTAAAGTCAGGAAAGGTATGCGTCAGGGTTGTATTCTTTCACCATACCTATTTAATGTGTATGCTTAACAAATAATACAAGAAGCTGGACTTTATGAGGAAGAACGGGCCATCAGGATTGGAGTAAGACTCATTAACAACCTGCGTTATGCAGATGACACAACCTTGCTTGCTGAAAGTGAAGAGGACTTGAAGTACTTACAAATGAAGATCAAAGACCACAGCCTTAAGTATGGATTGCACCTCAACATAAAGAAAACAAAAATCCTCACAACTGGACCCACGAGCAACATCATGATAAACGGAGAAAAGATTGAAGTTGTCAAGGATTTCATTTTACTTGGATCCACAATCAGCAGCCATGGAAGGAGCAGTCAAGAAATCAAAAGACACATTGCATTGGGTAAATCTGCTGCAAAGGACCTCTTCAAAGTGTTGAAGAACAAAGATGTTATACTGAAGACTAAGGTGCGCCTGACCCAAGCCGTGGTATTTTAAATCACATCATATGCATGTGAAAGCTGGACAATGAATAAGGAAGACCGAAGAAGAGTTGACACCTTTGAATTGTGGTGTTGGCGAAGAATATTGCATGTATCATGGACTGCCAACAGAACGAACAAGTGTGTCATGGAAGAAGTGCGACCACAATGCTCCTTAGAAGCAAGGTTGGCGAGACTGCCTCTTACATACTTTGGACACGTTGTCAGGAGGGATCAGTCCCTGGAGAAGGACATCATGCTTGGCAGGGTACAGGGTCAGTGGAAAACAGGAAGGCCCTCAATGAGGTGGATTGACACAGTGGCTGCAACAATGAGCTCAAGCATAACAACGATTTTAGGATGGCGCAGAACTGGGCAGTGTTTCGTTCTGTTGTGCATAGGGTCACTATGAGTTGGAACCGACTTGATGGCACCTAACAACAACAAGAACAACATAGGGTTACCATGAGTCTGAATGGACTGGATGGCAACAGTTTTTAATTTTTTTTGTACTATTATAAATGGAATATATATATATTTTTTCATTTGAATTTAATTTTCCTAATCCCCAGACTAGACAAGAGTTATTAAATTTGAGGTTTTATGTTGATTTCTATTACTAATACTAGCTACCAAATGTTCTTTTTAAGCCTAAAACTTTTTACTAGTGTCTCTTGAGCTATGTAGCTAAACTATCATAACAACAATAAAATAGTTTTATCTCTTTTAAAAGAAAACATGGGAACTATTTTTCTTCTTATGTTTCACTTTCTAAAAGTTTCAAGACAATATTGGAAAATAATAATAACTTTAAGACCAAACCCGTTGCTACTGAGGCAATTCTAACTTTTAGGAACCCTGTAGTACAGAGTAGAACTGTTCCTATAGGGTTTCCAAGGAGCAGCTGGGGGATTCAAACTGCCAGCCTTTTGTTTAACAACCATAGTTCTTAACCACTGTGCAATTAGGGCTCCCAGAATAATAATAACAGTAGGGATTCCTAATTATTCCCTTTTTGAAGGGAATTGTTTTACTGGTTTGGTATGTAGGGCAATGTTTGGTTTTGATAAGCAGTGTTTTTTAAAATTAAACTCTAGTAGTTTGATTCTGGTGTATGTAGCATTTTTATTTGAAATTTTAATTTTACTTATTATGTATATTTTCTGCCTATTGTCATATTTTATATATAATGATATATCTCTTTGCAAGCTTCAGGATGGGTGCCAAAGAAGTAGGCACAGTCAGTCTTGTACAGGGCACAGAGCCTGAGAGTTTTTAAAGTGAAGAGGCCTCACTACTTTTTAGTTATGTTACATATTCATGTCTGCCTGAATTGGAGGTGATTATTCCTCTCAAGAGAAATAAATACTGCCTTCACTATTTTTTTTTTTCACTATAGTGAGTGATTTTATGAAGAAATTCATCATTTTCCACCCTATTCCCTTTGTTTGGGATAAAGGATAACCTCAATGTGTAGTGGCTGAGGTATTAGTAACATTCAGCACACAGTGTTAAATAGGGCAAACCTTGCACCTGAATACATCCATGCACACATGGTACTTTTCCTTTTTCTGTAGGTGAAAATTAAAAAAAAAAATCATGGATTGTTGTTGTTTGCCATCTATTCTGACTCATAGGATAATAAAAAGTGCAAAATGAACAAAATTAATTTCGACTTTGGTACTCTACCAGAAGTATTCTTACCTGTCAGGTCCCAGAATATTTAGAATTATGAGAAAAATTATGATGAGACAGATGCTATGCCAAACAATGCCACATAAATTTATGAACGTGGGGAACATTATCCACAGAAGGGAAACCAAAAGGTTTATGATGAACTGTACTATGATACACAGAACCATAATGTAGTCCATGATCTGTAATAACTGTGTATCACTCAGTTGTCAGACAGAAATTCCTGGGTTGATGTAATAGGGGATGTTGATTTTGGGGAACCCTGTGTCTTCTAGCAGCAAGAACCTCTTAGAGGAACATAAACCCATGCTAATTCACATGCTCTTTCTCAGTCTGGAAGTAGGGAGATGTTTGTAAAAGATATGAGCTAGGCTGCTACCTTCAATAAATGCTCTAAAGTGAAAAATACTAATATCCCATGCCACTTAGGGGGAAAAAAAAAGGAGAGAAAAATGAAGGGTAGAATTTTTGATATGACATAAATTTCTAATCTATTTCTAAAGTTTATGCTCTGGAATCTATCTTGCTCTTTGAAGAGAGGAGGGAAGTCACTGAAAACAATACTTGCTGTGCTATGTGTCTGCAGCAGGAGGAGGGTAAGCAAAATGAGATGAAGTAGGGGGACCATGCGAGACAAATGAAAGCAGTTTAGAATTAGCATCTGATCGTTTTGCTGGCGTTGTTGTAGGTAAAAATGTGCCTAAACTCCAGAGAGGTTTGGCGGATAATGAAAAACAGAAGAAAACTTAGATAGGAATGTTTTGGACACAGTTAAAAACAAATGCCAGGAATCTCAGAAACTTTTGCTTAGATTAGATATGTTTTATTCTTTCTTGGGAACAGTTAGGTTTTAGAAAATCCTCTCAGTAATTGGTATAGGAAACAGTGTGTTTTATAGCACATCCCTAAGTGTTGAAAAGATTATAATCACAGTTCTTATCTTGAGAGCCCAACAAGGCATGAAGTATTCGAGTTAGAAATGTTTTTTTGTGTGTGTGTGTGTGTGCATGTGCACAAATTCTGAGACTTCAGGAAAAATTGCTAAGTTTCAGTGTTTATTGTATCCAATCTCTCATCTCCTGACAAATCCAATTCTTTCTTAGGCCAAGATCTATCCTATAGCCTCAGATACAGTGGACAATCAGGCTTTTGGCTTTTTGGCTGAATGTCATAGCAGCCTAAGATTGTTGCTGCCACATCCTCAGTTGTAACTGATGAGGTGTTAGGGGATAAGGCAGAGCTGCTGAAAGATTCGTGTGTGTGTGTGTGTGTGTGTGTATGTGTTAGGGGCTGGGCTGTCGTACAAGAAGATATTTGTTGTTCCTGTGTATGTAAAGCACTGCTAGCATCTAAGTTCAGACAACTGCCAGCAGTTGTACCAGCTTCCTTTCCACAAGGCAGGGTTCACAGTTTGAGATCCAGCTCTGCCAACACTCATGTATCCCCAGTCGATATGTGATAAGTTGGCCATTTGAAGAATAATGTCATGGAAAGAGGTGAATTGTTTTGCACATAAGAGGGGAGAAGAAATGCTTCCCCCATCTAATGCTAAGGGAATTGGGTCCCAAGAAAATCACTTTTAAAGACCCGGGTAAGCACACACTGGGCTTAGTTATTTCATAGACTAGTTGGGTGACTATGCTGTTTGAATATGGGTAAAAAGAACCAGTTCCTCAAAGTTAAAGAGGATGGATTCCAAACAGGTCCACATGCATGATTGCTTCATGATTGAGGCAACAATTTTGAGGAGACTGCTATAGCGTGGGATTCGAAGAAGAATGTACATCAGCAGAATATACTGTAATACCAACAACTGAGGAAGAAACCTAAACTGAGGCTAACCATCTAAAGCAATGTCATCACCAAAGGGAACTTCTCTGAATTCTCCATTAATGAGGCATGCCATGGAATCTCCATGAATATAATGGCCTATAACTAGGGTAATCAAAACAGTAAAACCAAACCAACAGGGACTGGGGTAAACGGGAGGGGTGAAAGCACATCTTAACCACTTAAACCAGTCATGTAAGAAGATGTCTGTATTTTTCTCTCTTGATCCTCTACAATCCCTCCCCACCACGCCAAACCAAGTAAGCCCTACTTCCTGGTAGGGGATCGATATAAGGAAAGCTTATATCAAATTTGAGATTGAAGCTTGAAGTAAACTGGACTGAGTCTTAGGAAGTCAAATGAAAGTATTTTAGGAAATCAAAACTAATTATGGAATTATAATGAACATTCATAAAGTGAGCTACTATCAAGACGGGATATGGTATAGTGCAGATGGAATGCTTCAATTAGGTATACATAAAACTATTTGCTTTTGCCAAAACTCTTCAAAATTCCTGAATAAACCAATTAATTTGGATGAGTTAAGGAGAGGGGAAGTGAAAATTTTGGTCAAAGAATATTGGCTTGTTGTTGTTGTTAGGTGCCGTTGAGTCGGTTCCGACTCATAGTGACCCTATGCACAACAGAATGAAACACTCCCCCGTCCTGCACCATCCTTACAATTGTTGTTATGCTTGAGCTCATTGTTGCAGCCAGTGTGTCAATCCACCTCTCTGAGGGTCTCCCTCTTTTCCACTGGCCCTGTACTCTGCCAAGCATGATGTCCTTCTCCAGGGACTGATCCCTCCTGACAACATGTACAAGGTATGTAAGAGACAGTCTTGCTATCCTTGCCTCTAAGGAGCATTGTGGCTGCACTTCCTCCAAGACAGACTTGTTCGTTCTTTTGGCAGTCCATGATATATACAATATTCTTCGCCAACACCACAATTCAAAGGCATCAACTCTTCTTCGGTCTTCCTTATTCATTGTCCAGCTTTCACATGCCTGTGATGTGATTTAAAATACCACGGCTTGGGTCAGGTGCACCTTAATCTTCAGGGTGACATCTTTGCTGTTCAACACTTTGAAGAGGTCCTTTGCAGCAGATTTACCCAATGCAATGCGTCTTTTGATTTCTTGACTGCTGCTTCCATGGCTGTTGATTGTGCATCCAAGTAAAATGAAATCCTTGGCAACTTCAATCTTTTCCCTGTTTATCATGATGTTGCTCATGGGTCCAGTTGTAAAGGATTTTTGTTTTCTTTGAGGTATAAATCCATGCTTAAGGCTGTGGTCTTTGATCTTCATTAGTAAGTGCTTCAAGTCCTCTTCACTTTCAGCAAGCAAAGTTGTGTCATCTGCATAACACAGGTTGTTAATGAGTCTTCCTCCAATCCTGATGACCCGTTCTTCTTCTTATAGTCCAGCTTCTTGGATTATTTGTTCAGCATACAGATTAAATAGGTATGGTGAAAGAACACAGCCCCGACGCACACCTCTCCTGACTTTAAACCAATCATTATCCCCTTGTTCTGTCTGAACAACTACCTCTTGATCTACGTAAAGGTTCCTCATGAGCACAATTAAGTGTTCTGGAATTCCCATTCTTCGCAGTGTTATCCATAGTTTGTTATGATCCACACAGTTGAATGCCTTTGCACAGTCAATAAAACACAGCGAAACATCCTTCTGGTATTCTCTGCTTTCAGCCAGGATCCATCTGACATTAGCAATGATATCCCTGGTTCCACGTCCTCTTCTGAAACCGGCCTGAATTTCTGGCAGTTCCCTGTCAATATACTGCTACAGCCATTTTTGAATGATCTTCAGCCAGATTTTGCTTGTGTGTGATATTAATGATATTGTTCTATAATTTCCACATTCAGTTGGATCACCTTTCTTGGGAATAGGCATAAATATGGATCTCTTCCAGTCAGCTAGCCAGTAAACTGTCTTCAATATTTCTTGGCATAGACGAGTGAGCACCTCCATCGCTGCATCTGTTTGTTGAAACATCTCAATTGATATTCCATCAATTCCTGGAGCCTTGTTTTTCGCCAGTGCCTTCAGAGCAGCTTGGACTTCTTCCTTCAGTACCATCAGTTCCTGACCATATGTCACCGGTTGAAATGGTTGAATATTGGTTAATTCGTTTTGGTATAATGACTCTGTGTATTCCTTCCATCTTCTTTTGGTGCTTCCTGTGTTGTTTAATATTTTCCCCCATGGAAACCTTCACTAATGCAACTCGAGGCTTGAATTTTTTCTTCAGTTCTTTCATCTTGAGAAACACTGAGTGTGTTCTTCCCTTTTGGTTTTCCATCTCCAGCTCTTTTCACATGTCATTATAATACTTTAGTTTGTCTTTTCGAAAGGCCCTTTGAAATCTTCTGTTCATTTCTTTTACTTCATCAGTTCTTCGTTTTGTTTTAGCTGCTCGATGCTCGAGAGCAAGTTTCAGAGTCTCCTCTGATATCCATCTTGGTCTTTTCTTTCTTTCCTCCCTTTTCGGTGACCTCTTGCTTTCTTCATGGATGATGTCCTTGATGTCATTCCACAAGTCGTCTGGTCTTCGGTCACTAGTGTTCAATGCGTCAAATCTATTCTTGAGATGGTCTCTAAATTCAGGTGGGATATACTCAAGGTCATATTTTGGCTCTTTTGGACTTGCTCTGACTTTCTTCAGTTTCGTCTTGAACTTGCATATGAGCAATTGATGGTCTGTCCCGCAGTCGGCCCCTGGGCCTGTTCTGAGTGATGATATTGAGCTTTTCCATCATCTCTTTCTACAGATGTAGTCAATTTGATTTCTGTGTGTTCCATCTGATGAGGTCCATGTGTATAGTTGCCGTTTATGTTGGTGAAAGAAGGTATTTGCAATGAAGAAGTTGTTGGTCTTGCAAAATTCTATCATTCGATCTCTGGCATTGTTTCTATCACCAAGGCCATATTTTCCAAGTACTGATCCTTCTTCTTTGTTTCCAACTTTCGCATTCCAATCGCCAGTAATTATCAATGCATCTTGATTGCGTGTTCAATCAATTTCAGACTGTAGCAGCTGATAAAAATCTTCTATTTCTTCATCTTTGGTCCTAGTGGTTCATGCATAAATTTGAATAATAGTCGTATTACTTGGTCTTCCTTGTAGGCATATGGATATTATCCTATCACTGACAGCGTTATACTTCTGGATAGATCTTGAAACGTTCTTTTTGACGATGAATGCAACACCATTCCTCTTCGAGTTGTCATTCCCAGCATACAGACTATATGATTGTCCGATTCAAAATGGCCCATACCAGTCCATTTCAGCTCACTAATGCCTAGGATATTGATGTTTATGTGTTCCATTTCATTTTTGACAATTTCCAATTTTCGTAGATTCATACTTCGTACGTTCCAGGTTCCAATTATTAATGGATGTTTGTGGCTGTTTCTTTTTTGTCAGTTGATCGTACTGTGGGGGCTTTTGTGTTGCTGTGATGCTGGAAGCTATGCCACCGGTATTCAGATACCAGCAGGGTCACCCATGGAGGACTGGTTTCAGCTGAGCTTCCAGACTAAGACAGACGAGGAAGAAGGACCCAACAGTCTAATTCTGAAAACATTAGCCCGTGAAAACCTTATGAATAGCAGCAGATCATTGTCTGATATAGTGCTGAAAGATGAGCCCCCGAGGTTGGAAGGCACTGAAAAGATGACTGGAGAACAGCTGCCTCCTCAAAGCAGAGTTGACCTCAATGACGTGGATGGGGTAAAGCTTTCGGGACCTTCATTTGCCGATGTGGTACAACTCAAAATGAGAAGAAACAGCCGCAAACATCCATTAATAATCGGAACCTGGAATGTACGAAGTATGAATCTACGAAAATTGGAAGAATATTGGCTACATGGTAACATATGAACCGAGGACAGAAAACTTTGCCTTCGTATTGTTAGCACTAAAATTGTAAGAGATACGGACTTTACAGAATAATATCTAATTTTTTTTATTATTCATGTTTGTGAAGAGATAATGAGTTACCCTCAGCAGATTTCTGGACAGAAGCTGATAAAAGTTTTATAGTTTCTGTCCCCATGGGTCCAGACACATCATTCCATTCACTCTATATTCTTCTGCAAAATTGTGCCTTCCTTCTTCTTTTGTATTTTTCAGGCCATAAGTAATTGGTGCCCTGTGGGGAGAGCAAATTAGGACTTTCTGGCATATTTTCCCCTCCTGCAGTGAGATATGCCTTTACTGTCTCTAGTTCACTGCTAGCAGGTGCCATTTTTCTCTACCTTTTGTGTTCTAGCATATCTAGAATTGTAAAGTGTGACCGAATTTGTCAGTCTCAGCCAGAAACGGAGACCACATCAAGAGCCTATGCCTCTTTAGTTAGTGTTTCATAATATTCACTACTGGTAAACCAATAACCAGTACACCAGAGGATGAAGATAGAGGATTAAAATATGTCCCTTTACCATCCCTGTCTCAACACATTTTTAATTTTAATAAATATAACTGCTGAGAAAATTTATCCATATGTAAGTTAATATGAATAGAAGTAATTTTGTTTAAAATATTATGTATTTGAATTCTTTTGTGTATATATATATATATATATATACCAAAACCAAACCCATTGTCAATTCTGACTCATACCAGCCCTATAGGACAGAGTAGGACTGCCCCATAGGGTTTCCAAGGGGAGGCTGGTGCATTCGAACTACTGACCTTTAGGTTAGCAGCCAAGCTTGTGTATACACACACACACACACACACACACACAGACATTCTAAAATCATCAGTTTTTTTAGTGATGTAGCAATTGACAAGTTGTTCTTCCTTCAGTTTTGTTGAAAATAAATAATCAGAAACCACTTGGGCTCTTAAAATTATTTTTTTCCCTGGAATTGTTGTTGTTAGGTGACACTGAGCAAGTTTCGACTCATAGCAACCCCACAGAACAGAGTGGAACTACCTCATAGGGTTTCAAAGGAGTGGCTGGTAGATTTGAACTGTTGACTGTTTGGTTGGCAGCCTTTGCTCTTAACCACTGCACCACCAGGGCTCCTTCGTGGAATAAATATCATGTATTTTCTCAATTTTGGAGAATTAAACTAAGATTTATCAGGTGATCATTAATTAGTTGTACTAGGCACTCTCACTTATAGGCATCTTGTTTAGCAACAAATGCTCAGAAATTATTGACCTAATTTAAATATTGCTAGTTTCAAAACACTTTTGACCTCTCTTTTTATATATAGAATACCTTTGTCGTATTACATGTTTTACACGTCTTTTGATAAAAATCTGAAAACTGAATATTAGGCTTATTCATTTTTTTATGGAAAATATGTATATGTACAAAATTGCCTAATTGGCAATAACAAACTCTCTTAGCTTTCTAGGGCTGTAGTAATGAAATACTGCAAAGTAGATAACTTATAAACAAACAAACAAAAATACATTGTCTCCCACTTCTGGAGGGCAGAAGTCCAAATCAGTGTGTTGACTATGTTGACTGCTTCTGAGGGTTCTGAGAGAGGAACTGTCCCATGCCTTTCTTCTAGCTTCTAGTGGTTGCTAGCAGTCCATATTATTCTTCTGTTGCTTGCAGATGTATCTTCACATGGCATCTTCCTATTGTGTGTGTGTGTGTCTGTTTCTATAACTATCCTTCTCTTTTATAAGACATCAATCATACAGGATTAGGACCTACCCTACTCTGGTGTATGACCTCACTAACTTAACTTGTATATCCAAAGAATGACACTATTTCCCCAAAAAAGACCACATTCAAAGGTATAAGGGTTAGGACTTTAGCATTTTTTTTTTTGAAGATGTAATTGAACCCATAGCACAAACCCAGTCCAAAAAAAATCAATCAAAAATCAATAAACAAAAATCAAATGCAATCAAAATACTTACTGCCAGAAAAAGACTAGTTTAATTTTCAATTCAAGTAATCATGATAATAAACATCCCCAAGACAACAATCTCACATTTGTATCCTAAATCGATACTATATTTTTTGTCAAGCATATGGAGGATCCATGACTAAAAATTAATCCTGTCTGAATACTATTCCAGCCTCCATCATAGAAATAGACTATGTACGTGAGCAAAAAGGGTGTCTTATATCTTTTTATAAATTTTCAGAAAAACAGAAAAAAACATGGTATGCTGTTAACAACAATTTAACCAGAAATTAAAATAATCAAAGAACTCCACTTTTTAAAGAAAATGATGTCATGAGTTGTCAGTCACATGGTGATTATTGTGGATTTTCTATACTCTCAACGAGAGAGTAGTGGGCCCTTCCTCCCCAAATCAAGTCAAGTGAAATGGGCTTCAATAAAATATTCCATAAACTGTCACAGGCCTGGCCTCTTATACCTCTGTTAGCAGTCAATGAGTTTCAGCTCTACAAGCTCCTCTAGTATTGTCATGGGCACAAAGTGACTCATGGTGAAGGAGTTCTTGGGAACATCTAAAATAGGTTTCCTAGAGTTTGAAAGAATATGTAAAGAGAGAGACTGGATTCTGCTAATTGCCCAATAAACTTGAAATATTTGCCATAACCAGAAAAATTAAGTAAGGGTTACATTTGCTGCTACTATGAAGATACTTTAGAGAAGAAATCGAGAGGAAATTCATAGAATAAGCTGGTTGAGCCTCACTGTGCCCAATCTTTCTAAATTTCCCAAAAGGAATTTTTTCCAGCAATCCTCTATTACTTAATTCCCTGTGAAAAAGTTCTTATAAATTATTATATACTGTGTACCTTTTCCCAGGGCAGTCAGATGTGTGCCCATGTGCTGTAAATCAAGTTGTGCGTGTGTCTTGGGTCACTAGATGTCTCTTGAGACTTTGGGAAGGAGTTCAACTATATCAATATTGAAGCCATTTTGACATATTTCTCCAGAACTTTAATATGTGAGTAAGTAAATCAGGTGATATTTAAAGATGTTATTCAAAGTGAGTGATTTCATATTATGATTGCCATTCCTATCAGGGAGGCTTTTTAAAAGATAACAGATGTGAATTAAACTCTCTGAGGGAAATCAGTGTTGTTTCTTAGTTTGTCACATAATAAAATGTCAAAGGCAAGGTGGTAAGGAAACAAACTGCTTAAGATGGGATAGTTGGCATGATGGAACTTTGAGGTTTTATCTACACAAGCAGATTAGATCATATTGAAGCTTAAAATTTTGATTTAATTTTGCTTGTCTTCCCTGCCAAAGGGCAGAATGATATGGATTCTAAAATTCAATGGCCTATGAAAAGAATGACACAAAGCTTCTGTTTTCTACTTTATGACCAAGGATGATCAATATTCTTCCTATATAGGTGATGTTAGGATTTCAAAACAAAATCCCTCAGCCAGGTCTTCTGTCAGGTTAATGCCAAATTAAAATAAAAAAGAAGAAGAAAACTTTAGTCAAGTGAAATGCTACTATTCCTTATTTCTCCTTATACTTAATATATTGAAAATAACAATATTTTTTTTTTTATTGAAAGTGCTTTTATCCCACCCAAGGAACAACTAAAGAATCTTGATTATTTAAAATTACACCAGTATGAATATAATATATAAATTGGTCATAACATCTTAAAATCTCTTACTATATTTAATTGTCTTTCATAAACTAAAATACTGATTAGATAAATGACAATAAGGTTTAGTTAGTCTCATTTTTGGAATCTGTTCTTTCTGTCAGATTGGTATGATAAATAATTTTATGTATGCTATGTGTGCCTTGGAGTCCCTGGGTGGCACAAATGCTTACGTGCTTGACTTCTAACAAAAGGTGGTCAGTCTGAACCTACTCAGGAGAACCGCAGAAGAAAGGCCTCCTGATTTGCTTCTGAAAGATCACAGCCTTGAAAATCCTATGGAGCACAGTTCTACTCTGCACACATGGGTTCACCATGAATCAATGGCAACTGAAGTGTTTTTTTGTTTGGCTTGTGTGTGCCTTAAAGCAGAAAAATGTGATTTCAAGTACTGATAATTGCTTCTGGGAGCCCATTAGATTATAGAGGTATTACCAAGGATTTGAAAATCTAGTGAGGCATAGAACAAGTTTTTAACAGAAAAAGTAAAGAATTCTCACTCCTCTATACAACAAAGGACATATTTGTTATATGTATATTTTTCCAAATTAGAATATCTCAGTGTAACAGAGAAAGGTTAAAAAGATGACTAACTTTTTATGAGTAGGGGTGAGTTGAGTAGAAATTATTTTCATTGACATTCTTAAATATGTTCCTTCATGCAATATATATATACATAATATGTAAAATATATTATTATATATATTATATAATATATTATATATATAATATATATAAAATTGGGGGCCTTATTAAGTCAATAAAAGGAAAAACTTATTTTGTACCTTCATATTTAGAGTTTTTCATTTTTTCCTGCACAAAGATTATTTTCAGCTCATCTGCAACTTCATCAGGAAAAAAAAAGCTGCCATTTTTTTTCTTGGAGGATGTCTAATAATAATTTAAATGCAATAATTAAAACATCAAAAGAAAGAAAAAAAACGCTTTGCATTTATGTCCCTATGAAATAAATTTAAATAGAAGGAGATTCCCTTCTTTGACTGACCCTGTTCCTCTTCTTTGGGGTTGACCTCCTGCCCTCCAGCTATGTGTTTTTTGACCAGAATCACAAATCTGAGACTTCAAGAGATTTATTAATGGTGATTCATACTCCATCAATTATTATATCTCATCTCCCTGGTTCAGGGTTAAATTGGGCCACACTGGATTGTTTCTGATGTTTCCAGCTGGCACTGAGGGGAATGTGTAGATTTCCTTTCCCCCGATGATGTTTAAAAAAAAAAAAAAACCCATTGCCGTTGAGTCAATTCCAACCCATAGCCACCACATAAGACAGAGTAGAATTGCCCCATAGGGTTTCCAAGTAGTTCCTGGTAGATTTGAACTGCTGGCCTTTTGGTTAGCAGCCATACCTCTTAACCACTATGCCACCAGAGTTTATCCAGTGATGATGACATTGTAATAATGCAATCAAAGAGTTTCTAGTAGAGATGATTTCTGACAGGTGAAAACAGTCATTCACAGTAAGAGAAAACAAAGAGAACCTGCACAGATGAGCAGTGGTGACAGGCAGAGAAAAAGAGTCTTGACAGCTTTCTAATCTCTGGAGATGCTCCACTTTCGCCTTGTGTTCTGGTTCTAGAGGCTAATAAATTTGTATATTTGCTTGTTTATGTTGGCTAAGCTAATGCAAAATGGTTTAATAACAACAAATAAGTATTCAAACTATATAAGCCTGTGGGTCTTAACTTCTCAGTATGCCAGAAGGGTATGTTGTATTTTGTAATAATTTGTCATTATGGCCATGAAAAATAGAGGAGGACATCTGACACTTCTACAGATTGGAAGGTATGACTTCCAAATGTTCCTGAATCTTTTTATTTTTATCTCTATGAAGGGACTGTTGTATCTCAGGTTCAATTTGAAATATATTAATTAAAAGGGGAGAGGTACTGGACAAAAAACTGTTATGTATCTATCACAGTTACCATATACTAAGTAATGAACCAGGAAACAAATAGGATGAATGCAGTAATTTACATTATAAGAAAATATAACAATTTTGTAAATATAAAAATTTCCTCTCAAATAATATACTAATTTAGTACATATATAATGGCAACTGTTTTTCAGAAGCACCTCTGTGTTAATTAGAACCTCATTCCTTTCGGTTGGCAACATTGTGTGTTAAACCAATTGCACCACCCAGGTAGTATAAAATGGCAACTTTGACGTTGCTCCTCACTCTGGTGGAGTGTGGAGAATGGGAATCTGATTTAGCTAAATATGCTTGAAGAGTGGATCTGTAACAAATATCACATTACCTCTTTAACAAAATATATTTTATTAAGAGATGCTATACAGGTGAAGCCAAGATGGCAGAATAGCTAGATGCTTCTGGCGATCCTTCTTACAAGAAAGACCTGAAAAAACAAGAGAAAGGATTATATTTATGACAAGCTAGGAGCCCTGAACATCAAAGGGAAAGTTAGAGAATGGATGCAGTGGCAGGGAGAGGGAGACACAGTTCAGAAGTGGAGACAAGTTGCTGGACCTGAATTGCTGGGATCCCTTAGGCACCATTCCCAGGAGCGGCTGCGGCAGGCTGGTAGTAGCATTTGGCCTCAGTTTCTTCAGGGTGAAGCAGCCACTGCACAGCCTACCCTAACCTCCAGAACCAGAGAAAAACAGTGCACTTGGAAAAAGCTAAGTACTTGAGTAGATTTTACCATGCACCCCTCCCCCAAGCCAGCATCAGAGGCTGTTGATTTCCCTGGGTGTGAGATAGGCCCTGTTGAGCGCAGGAAGCCATTCATTTGGCCTTGGAGAAGGAATAAATAAGCAATTGGAGGAAAACATAATTTGCCATCTCCGCTAACCTGGGGAACTGTGCAGAGAAGTGGCTCCTGTCCATGCACTAATGGTCCATGGACTTTGAATACCTTTCCGCCCTGTGTGGACCTGTGTGGGCCTATTTTGGGAGAATAGGCTCTTGTTGGCAGACTGCAACTGTTTCAGCTGTTCAGTGGAGAGGTGGATGTTTGATGTTTGACACCGTTTTGCTTATTAAACAGGGTCCTAACCCACCCACAACAGTGGCCTAAGGACTGGTGGCTCCAATCAGGTCACCCAGCCACCTGTGACAGGGGTCCAAGGATAACTGGTACCTCACAGTCCTTACAACCAAAAGCATTGAGTGTCCATGGACCGTATGCAGAACCCACCCACCTGTACACTCTAGGGAACAGGATGGGCTTTCCTCACAGACACTCAGGGGATGGTCGTCAGCCCCCTGCCTTTTTCAGAGCATGACCCCCACTGCAACCAGATACTGGTACCTACACCAATCACATCTTCCCCTCTAAGACTGTAGGACAAAGCCTGCACCACACACTTGATGACCAGCTACCTGGACACCTGAGCTGAATTCATACAATAAAAGTGAATGGACTCCTAGACTGATATACCTAATAACAGCTCCAGCCAGCTGGGGAGAGGATGTCAGAGTGTCAAAGGCAAAAATAATCAAGCTAGCTCACTCAAGCAGCCTATTTGGGCATATCAAAACAAAACAAAGCAAAAAGCAAACATAAAATAAACTAATAACTTGTAGATGGCTCAGAGACACAAGTCAATATCAAATCACATAAAGAAACAGAGCATGATCGCTTCAGAGAGCTCTCAGAACAAAGAATCAAGGGATGTCCTAGATGAAAGTGCATTCTTGGAATTACTGGATGCAGAATACAGAAGTTTAATATACAGAATCCTTCAAGACACCAGGAAGGAGATCGAGCAATACACAGAACAAACCAAGGAACACACAGATAAAGCAGTTGAAGAAATTAAAAAGGTTCTTTGAGAACATAATCAAAAATTTAATATGCTGCAATAGTTCATAAAAAAAATAGAGAGACAGAAATCAGATATTCAGAATATTAACAAAATTAAAGAATTAGGTGACTCAATAGAAAGTCAGAGGAGCAGAAGTGAGCAACTAGAAGGCAGAACTGGTGAGCTTGAAGATAAGGCACTTGGCACCAATATATTTGAAGAAAACTCACATAAAAGAATTAAAAAAAATGAAGAAACCTTAAGAATCATGTGGGACTCTATCAAGAGAAATAACCTATGAGAGATTGCAGTACCAGAATAGGGAAAGATAACAGAAAATATAGAGGGAATTGTTGAAGATTTGTTGGCAGAAAACTTCCCTGATAAGGTTTAAACTTAGAAAAATAGGGGTAAGTATTAAGGTTACCACAAAGGAGAATAACTATTCTACAAATCAAAATAAAATACAAGAAAAAAATAGAGACTCAGCAGAAACAAAATCAACAGCAACAAATAAGAGAAAAAGACAATATATAAACTACTCAGCACAAAAAAATTAAATGGGAAAAAGAAACTGTCAACAACACACCAAAAAAGACATCAAAATGACAGCACTAAATTAATGCCTATCCATAATTACGCTGAATGTAAATGGACTAAATGCACCAATAAGGAGACAGAGAGTGGCATAATTTGTAAAAAAAAAAAACAAAAACAAAAAAAAAGTTCCATCTATATGTTGCCTACAAGAGACACACCTTGGACTTAGAGACACAAATAAACTAAAACTCAAAGAATGGAAAAAAAAAATATCAAGCAAACAACAATCAAAAAAAAAGCAGGAGTGGCAGTATTAATTTCTGACAAAACAGACTTTAAAGTTTAATCCACCACAAAGGATAAGGGAGGACACCATATAATGATTAAAGGGACAATATACCAGGAGGATATAACCATATTAAATATTTATGCACCCAATGACAGGGCTGCAAAATACATAAACTGTAACAGCATTGAAAAGCGAGATAGACACCTCCACAATTATAGTAGGAGACTTCAACACACCACTTTCAGTAAAGGACAGCACATCCAGAAAGAAGCTCAATAAAGACCTGGAAGACCTAAATGCCATAATCAACCAACTTAACATTATAGACATATACAGGGCACTCCACCCAACAGCAGCCAAGTATACTATCTTTTCTATTACACATGGAACATTCTCTAGAATAGACCACATATTAGCTCATAAAGCAAGCCTTAGCAAAATCCAAAACACTGAAATATTACAAAGCACCTTCTCTGACCATAAGACCATAAAAGTAGAAATCAATAAGAGAAAAGCAGGGAAAAGAAATAATAATAATAAAAAAAAAAAAAAACACTTGGAAACTGGACAATACTCTGTTCAAAAAAGACTGGGTTATAGAAGACATTGAGGATGGAATAAAGAAATGCATTGAATCCAATAATAATGAAAATACTGCCTGTCAGAACCTTTGGGACACAACGAAAGCAGTGCTCACAAGTTAATTTATATCAATAAATGCACACATCTAAAAAGAAGAAAGGGCCCAAATCAAAGAATTCTCCCTACAGCTTGAACAAATAGAGAGCAACAAAAGAAACCCTCAGCACGAGAAGAAACCGAATACTAAAATTAGAGCAGAATTAAATGAAATAGAAAACAGAAAAACCGTTGAATGAATTAATAAGACCGAAAGCTGGTCCTTTGAAAAAATTAACAAAATTGATGAGCAACTGGCCAAACTGACAAAAGAAAACAGGAGATGAAGCAAATAACCTGAATAAGAAATGAGAGGTGTGATATTACAACAGACCCAACTGAAATTAAGAGAATCATATCAGATTACTATGAAAAATTGTACTCTAACAAATTTGAAAACCTAGAAGAAATGGGTGAATTTCTAGAAATACACTGCCTACCTAAACTAACACAAACAGAGGTAGAACAACTAAATAGACCCAAAACGAAAGAAAAGATTGAAAAGGTAATCAAAAAACTCCCAGCAAAAAAAAAGCCCTGGCCCAAACAGCTTCACTAGAGAGTTCTACCAAACCTTCAGAGAAGAGTTAACACCACTGCTACTAAAGATATTTCAGAGCATAGAAAAGGATGGAATACTCCCAAACTCATACTATGACAAAGCCAGCATATCCCTGCTACCAAAACCAGGTGAACCCAAAACCACCAAACCAGGTGAAGACACCACAAAAAAAGAAAATTACAGACCTATATCCCTCATGAACTTAGATGCAAAAATCCTCAACAAAATTCTAGCCCATAGAATTCAGCAACATATCAAAAAGGTAATTCACCAAGACAAAGTGGGATTCATACCAGGTATGCAGGGATGGTTCAACATTAGAAAAACAATTAATGTAATCCATCATATAAATAAAACAAATGACAAGAGTCACGTGACTTTATCAATTGATTCAGAAAAGGCATTTGACAAAGTTCAACATACATTAATGAGAAAAACTTTCAGCAAAATAGGAATAGAAGGAAAATTCCTCAACATAGTAAAGGGCATTTATACAAAGCCAACAGCCAATATCATCCTAAATGGAAAGGGTCTGAAAGCATTCCCCTTGAGAAGGGGAATCAGACAAGGATGGCCATTATCACACTCTTATTCAACATTGTCTGGAGGTGCTAGCCACAGCAATTAGCTAGATAAAGAAATTAGGGGCATCCAGAATGGCAAGGAAGAAGTAAAAATATCTCTATTTGCAGATGACATAATCTTATTCACAGAAAACCCTAAGGAATCCTCCAGAAAACTACTGAAACTAATAGAAGAGTTCAGCAGAGTATCTGGATACAAGATAAACATACAAAAATCAGTTGGATTCCACTACACCAACAAAAAGAGCATTGAAGAGGAAATCACCAAATCAACACCATTTGCAGAAGCCCCCAAAATGACAAAATACTTAGGAATAAATCTTACCAGAGACGTAAAAGACCTATACAAAGAAAACTACAAGACACTACTGCAAGAAACCAAAAGAGACCTACTTAAGTGGAGAAACATACCTTGCTCATGTATAGGAAGACTTCACATTTTAAAAATGTCTATTCTACCTAAAGTGATCTATAGATACAATGCAATTCAATCCAAATTACAATGATATTTTTTTAATAAGATGGAGAAACAAATCACCAACTTCATATGGAAGAGAAAGAGGCCCCGGATAAGTAAAGCATTACTGAAAAAGAAGAACGAAGTGGGAGGCCTTGCTCTACCCAACTTTAGAACATATTATACTGCCACAGTAGTCAAAACAGCCTGGTACTGGTACGACAGCAGATACATGGACCAATGGAACAGAATTGAGAATTCAGACATAAATCCATCCACATATGAGCGGCTGATATTTGACAAAGGCCCCAAAACAGTTAAATGGGGAAAAGACAGTCTCTTTAACAAACGGTGCTGGCATAACTGGACATCCATCTGCAAAAAAAATGAAACAAGACCCATACCTCACACCATGCACAAACACTAATCCAAAATGGATCAAAGGCCTAAATATAAAATCTAATCAATAAAGATTGTGGAAGAAAATGTAGGGACAACGTTAGGTACCTTAATACATGGCATAAACAGTCAACAAAACATTACTAACAATGCAGAAGAGAAACTAGATAATTGGGAGCGCCTAAAAATCAAACACCTATGCTCATCCAAAGACCTCACCAAAAGAGTAAAAAGATTACCTACAGACTGGGAAAAAGTTTTTAGCTATGGCATTTCGATTGGCGCTTGATCTCTAAAATCAACATGATACTGCAAAAACTCAACTACAAAAAGAAAAACCACTCAATTAAAAAATGGGCAAAGGAGATGAACAGGCTCTTCACTAAAGAAGACATTCAAGTTGCTAACAGATACAGGAGGAAATGCTCCCGATCATTGGCCCTTAGAGAAATGCAAATCAAAACTACAATGAGATTACATATCACTCCAACAAGGCTGCAATTAATCCAAAAAACGCAAAATAATAAATGTTGGAGAGGTTGTGGAGAGTCTGGAACACTTATGCACTGCTGGTGGGAAAGTAAAATGGTATACCCACTTTGGAGATCAATTTGGCACTGCCTGAAAAAGCTAGAAATAGAATTACCCTATGATCCAGCAGTCTCACTCCTTGGAATATATCCTAGAGAAATAAGAGCCTTTACATGAACAGATATACGTGCACCCCAGTTCATTGCAACACTGTTTACAGTAGCAGAAGCATGGAAGCAACCAATGTGCCCGTCAATGGACGAATGGGTAGATAAATTATGGTATATTCATACAATGGAACACTATCCTTCGATAAAGAACAATGATGAAATCAAATCATTTCATAACATGGAGGAACCTGGAAGTCTTTATGCTGAGTGAAGTTGTTATTGTTGTTAGGTGCCATTGAGTCGGTTCCGACTCATAGCGAGCCTATGCACAACAGAACGAAACACTGCCCAGTCCTGTGCCATCCTTACAATCGTTGTTATGCTTGAGTCAATTATTGCAGCCACTGTGTCAATCCACCTCGTTGAGGGTCTTCCTCTTTTCTGCTGACCGTGTACTTTGAAAAGCATGATGTCCTTCTCCAGAAACTGATCCCTCCTGACAATATGTCCAAAGTATGTAAGATGCAGTCTCGCCATCCTTGCTTCTATGGAGCATTCTGGTTGTACTTCCTCCAAGACAGATATACTCATTCTTCTGGCAGTCCATGGTATATTCAATATTCTTTGCCAACACCACAATTCAAAAGCATCAATTCTCCTTCGGTCTTCCTTATTCATCATCCAGCTTTCACATACATATGATGCGATTGAAAATACCATGGCCTGGGTCAGGTGCACTTTAGTCTTCAAGGTGACATCTTTGCTCTTCAACACTTTAAAGAGGTCCTTTGCAGCAGGTTTACCCAATGCAACGCGTTTTTTGATTTCTTGACTGCTGCTTCCATGGCTATTGATTGTGGATTCAAGTAAAATGAAATCCTTGACAACTTCAATCTTTTCTCCGTTTATCATGATGTTGCTCATGGGTCCATTTGTGAGGATTTTTGTTTTCTTTATGTTGAGGTTCAATCCATACTGAAGGCTATGGTCTTTGATCTTCATCAGTAAGTGCTTCAAGTCCTGTTCACTTTCAGCAAGCAAGGTTGTGTCATCTGCATAACACAGGTTGTTAATGAGTCTTCCTCCAATCCTGATGCCTCATTCTTCTTCATGTAGTCCAGCTTCTCATATTATTTGCTCAGCATACAGATTGAATAGGTGTGGTGAAAGAATACAACCCTGGCGCACACCTTTCCTGACTTTCAACCAATCAGTATCCCCTTGTTCTGTCTGAACAACTGCCTCTTGATGTATGTAAAAGTTCCTCATGAGCACAAATGAGTGTTCTGGAATTCCCATTCTTCAATGTTATTGATAATTTATGATCCACACAGCCGAATGCCTTTGCATAGTCAATGAAACACAGGTAAACATCCTTGTGATATTCTCTACTTTCAGCCAGGATCCATCTGACATCAGCAATGATATCCCTGGTTCCACGTCCTCTTCTGGAACCAGCCTGAATTTCTGGCAATTCCCTGTTGATATACTGCTGCAGCCATTTTTGAATGATATTCAGTAAAATTTTGCTTGCGCGTGACATTAATGATATTGTTCTATAATTTCCACATTCGGTTGGATCACCTTTCTTGGGATAAATATGGATCTCTTCCAGTCAGTTGGCTAGGAAGCTTTTTTCCATATTTCTTGGCATAGATCAGTGAGCACCTCCAGCGCTGGGTCTGTTTGTTGAAACATCTCAATTCATATTCCATTAATTCCTGAAGCCTTGTTTTTCGCCAATGCCTTCAGAGCAGCTTGGACTTCTTCCTTCAGTACCATTGGTTCCTGATCATATACTACCTCTTGAAATGGTTGAACATCGACTAATTCTTTTTGGTATAATGACTCTGTGTATTCCTTCCATCTTCTTTTGGTGCTTCCTGCATCACTTAATATTTTCCCCACAGAATCCTTCTCTATTGCAACTCGAGGCTTGAATTTTTCTTCAGTTGTTTTAGCTTGAGAAACACCAAGTGTTTTCTTCCCTGTTGGTTTTCCATCTCCAGCTCTTTGCACATGTCTGAGTGAAGGTAGTCAGTCGGTTACAAAGGAACAAATATTGTATAAGACCACTAGTATAAGAAGTCAAGAAGTAGTTTAAACAGAGAAAAAAAAAACAGCCTTTGATGGTCATGCATGGGGGGAGGGTGGGAGGGATTTTCATTAATTAGATCGTAGATCAGAACTATTTTTGTTAAAGGGAAAGACAACACACAATACAGGAGAGGTCAGCACAACTGGACTAAACCAAAAGCAAAGAAGTTTCCTGAATAAACTGAATGCTTTGATGGCCAGCGCAGCAGAGGCGAGTGTTTGGGGACCATGGTTTCATGGGACATCTCAGTCAATTGGCATAATAAAATCTATTCAGAAATCATTCTGCATCCCATGTTGGAGAGTGGCATCTGGGGTCTTAAACGCTAGCAAGCGACCATCTAAGATGCGTCAATTGGTCTCAACCACCTGGAGCAATGGAGAATGAAGAACACTGAAGACACAAGGTAATTATGACCCCAAGAGATAGAAAGGGTCACATAAACCAGAGACTACATTAGTCTGAGACCAGAAGAACTAGATGGTGCCTGGCTACAACCTATGAGTACCCTGACAGGGATCAGAACAGAGACACCCCTGTCGGAGCAGAAAAGCAGTGGAATACAGACCCCAAATTCTCACAAAAAAAACCAGACTTAATGGTCTGACTGAGATTAGAAGGACCCCTGCGATCATGGTCCCCAGACCTTCTTTTAGCCCAAGACAGGAACCATCCCCAAAGCCAATTCTGCAGACAGGGAGTGGACAGGACAATGGGATAGAAAATGATCCTGGTGAAAAATGAGTTCTTGGATCAACTAGACACATGAAACTGTGTTGGCATCTCCTCCCTGGAGGGGTGGTGAGAGGGTAGATGGGGTTAGAAGCTGGCCGAATGGACAAAAAGCGAGAGTGGAGGGAGAGTGTGCTGTGTCATTAGGGGGAGACCAATTAGGAGTATATCCAACAAAAAGCCCAGTGCATATGTAGCTAGGTATATATAAATTTTTATATGAGAGAGTGACTTGATTTGTAAACTTTCAGTTAAAGCACAATAAAAAAGAAAAAAAAGAAATGCCATGCGTAGTTCTCAGTTGGTTATTTTCTATGGTTTAAAATACGGTAGAATAGTAATTCATATACAAATTATATCAAATCTAACATACATTATCTGATTGTGATATCAACACAAAGTGTTTCCCTAGATTTTGGTCATCATTAGAATATTAGACTGCTCTTTGTACTTCTGTGGAACATTATTTAACTTGAATTATTTATTTATAGGTATTTTATTATAAATATTTTTCTCAGTGGTTGCATGTGTAGTACTATAAGACTCAACAGAAAGAATGGGAAAATAGTGTGTAAGGATAGTAAACAGGAAAAATTTATGATATAATACTATTTCCTTTTTAGGAAAACTTGGGAAATAACAAAGTATCTAATTAATACAGGCAATAGTAGATTATTTAGATATGAAGTAATTTTGAAAAATATTTGTAGCTTATTGACAAAAATTATACAAGAGACTTACAATAAGCTTTTTTTGGACTAGGAATATATATTATACATATGAAAGTAATCTATTTAAAAGTATGCTAGGAGAACATAGCAGCTGTGGTGTTGGCATGATTTCCAAATTGCAGAGTTTGCACATAGAATCCAGATAACTTGAGAGAAAAATTAAACAAACTAAAGACAACACCACCACCACCAACGACAAAAGGAAAGTAGAGTATTATCAGGTTTGATAGCAATGATTTATACAAGAAGAAAAATGGAGTAACACATTTAAGATACTCAAGTGAAGGAAATATGAGGCAAGACTCTGATATCCGGAAAACTGAAATGTAACTATAAAGGTCACTGATAAACTGTTATCCACATATAAGAAATTAGAGAATATGTTTCCAGATTTCTTCAATAATTTGTTAATTATTAAAGTATTTCTTTTCAAACTTAGATGTTCATAGGAATCTACTGGCTATGTTCTTAAAATATGGATTCTGATTCAGTAGATCTAGAGTGGGGACTGAGGTCAGGTCCTCCCCCTCCTCCTTCTTTTTGATTATTTTCCTTCTTCTCCTGCTCCTGCTCCTCCTCCTCTTTCTTCTATCAGGAAAGTTAAAGCTTTGCCATAAACATCTCTTGCTCAGAACATGCCATTTGTTGTTTCTTATCTCTCTCTAGCTGCAAAGGCCACCAATTATTTGTCAGTTTGTCATAGTGTGGTAATTTGCATGTTGCTGTGATGCTGGAAGCTATGCAACTGGTATATCAAATACCAGCAGGGTCACCCATGGTGGACAGGTTTCCTCAGAGCTTCCAGACTAAGACAGACTAGGAAGAAGAACCTGGTGATTTATTCCTCAAAAAAAAAAAAAAAAAACTGGCCAGCAAAAGCCTTACGAATAGCTGCAGAACATTGTCTAATATTAGTGCTGAAAGATGAGCGCTCAGATTGGAAGGTACTGAAAATACTACTGGAGACAGCTGCCTCCTCAAAAGTAGAGTCAACCTTAATGGCTTGGATGAAGTACATAAAGGTTTTAGAGCCTTCATTTGCTGATGTGGCATGAATAAAAATTAGAATAGCTGAAACATCCATTAATAATCATGGAATATACAAGGTAGGAATCTAGGAAAATTGCAAGTCATCAAAAATGGAATGCACTAAGATCAATATCCTAGGCATTGGTGGCATTGGTGAGCTGAAATAGACTGTTATTGGCCTACTACGCCATGAATGTCAAATTGAAGAAAAATAGCATTACATTCATCATCAAAAGAAAAATTTCAAGATCTATCCTGAAATACAGTGCTGTCAGTGATAGGCTAATATCCATAAGCATACAAGGAAGAGCAGTTAATATGACTATTATTCAAATTTATGCACCAACCGCTAACGTCAAAGATGTAGAAATTGACAAAGTGCTGCAGTCTGAAATTGATCAACCATGAAATAAAGATGTATTGATAATTACTGGTGATTGGATTGAGAAAGTTGGAAACAAAAAGGATTAGTAGTTGGAAAATAGAGCCTTGGTGATGGTAATGACACTGGAGTTTGAATGATAGAATTTTGCAAGACAAATGACTTATTCACTGCAAATACCTTTTTTCAACAACATAAACAATGACAATTCCCCTGGACCTCACACGATGTAATACACAGGAATCAAATGAACTACATCTGTAGAAAGAGACAATGGAAAAGCTCAATATCATCAGATAGAATGTCTGAGAAAACAAAACATACTTGCTCATATACAAGTTCAAGTTGAAGCTGAAGAAAATTAAAACAAGTCCACAAGAGTCCAAATATGACCTTGAGTATATCCTGCATTAATTTAGAGACCAGCTCAAGAATAGATTTGATGCCTTGAACACTAATGAATGAAGACTAGATCAGTCATGGGATTACATTAAGGATATCATTCATGAAGAAAGTAAGAGGTCATTAAAAAGACTGGAAAGAAAGCAAAGACCAAAGTGGATGTCAGAAGGAACTCTGAAACTTGCTCTTGACCAAATGTAGAGTAGCTAAAGCCAATGGGAGAAATGATGAAGTAAAAGAGCTGAACAGAAGATTCCAAAGGTCAGCATGAAATGACAAAATAAAGTATTATAATGAATGTGCAAAGACCTGAAGTAAGAAAACCGAAAAGGAAGAACACGCTTGGCATTTCTCAAGCTTAAAGAACCGAAGAAAAAATTCAAGCTTTGAGTTACAGTATCAAAGGATTATATGGGAAAAATATTGAATGACGCAGAGTCAAAAGAAGATGGAGAAAATACAGAGTCAGTATTCCAAAAAAGAATTGGTTGATGTTCAACCATTTCAGAAGGGAGCGTATGATCAAGAACAAATGTTACCTTAGGAAGAAGCCCAAGCTGCATTGAATGCATTGGTGAAAAACAAGACTCCAGGAAGGGCTTGCTCATCTATGCCAAGAAACTTATAAGTCAGCTACCTGGCCACCCGACTGGAAGAGATCCATATTTGTGACCATTGCAAAGAAACACAAACCAACACAATATGGAAATCATCAAACAGATCATTAATATCACGTGCAATAACATTTTGCCGAAGATCATTCAAAAGCAGTTGCAGGGGTACATTGGCAGGGAAATGCAAGAAATTCAAGCAGGATTCAGAAGAGGATGTAGAAGTAGGGATGTCATTTTTGATGTCAAAGGAATCTTGACTGAAAGCAGAGAATACCAGAAATATGTTTATCTGTGTTTTATTGACTATCAAAGGCATTCAACTGTGTGGATCATAACATATTATGGAAAACATTGCGAAGAATGGGAATTTGAGAACACTTAATCTGTACATAGGTCAAGAGACATTCGAATAGGACAAGGGGATATTGCGTGGTTTAAAATCAGGAAAGGTGTGCATCAGGGTTGTATCCTTTCTCCATACTTAGTCAATCTGTGTGCTGACTAAATACTCCGAGAAGCTGGACTATATGAAGAAGAACACAACAGGATTGGAGGAAGACTTATTTACAAACTGTGGTATGCGGATGACACAACCTTGCTTCCGCAAAGGAAGATGACCTGAAGCATTTACTGATGAACATCAAAGACTACAGCCTTCATTATAGATTACACCTCAACATAAAGAAAACATAAATTCTCCCAAATGGGCCAAAGAGCAACATCATGATAAATGGAGAAAATATTGAAGTCAAGGATTTCAATTTACTTGGATCCATGATCAATGTCCATGGAAGCAACAGTCAAGAAATCAAGTGACATATTGCATTGGGCAAATCTACTGCAGAAGACCTCTTTACACTGTTAAAAAGCAAAAGTGTCATTTTGAAGACTAATGAATAAGGAAGACAGAAGCAGAATTAATACCTCTGAATTATGGTGTTGGTGAAGAATATTAAATATACCGTGTCCTGTCAGAAGAATGACCAAATCTGTCTTTGAAGAAGCACACCCAGAATGCTCTTTAGAAATGAGGATGGTGAGGCTTCATCTCATGTACTTCGGACATGGTTTCTGGAGGACCTGTCCCTTGAGAAGACAGCATGCCTGGTAAAGTACAGGGTCAGTGAAAAAGAGGAAGACTCAATGAGATGGATTGTCACAAAGGCTGCAACGATGTGCTCAGAACAGCAAGAATTGTGAAGATGGCACAGGACTGGGCATTTTTTTTTTTTCTCTTGTACATAGTGTCACTATTAGTTGTATCTGACTTGATGGCACCCAACAACAAGAACAAGCTGCACAAGCAGGAAATGACTAATAAATATTTCATCTTAAGTATCCACATTTATTTCCTTTTATTCAAAAGAAGATCAGAGATAGGCATCACAGGGTTAGTAAGATGCGATGCTCCATGGCGTCAGGATAACAGGCTCCTTTTATCTTTGGGCTAAGTCTTTGTGCCAAACCCAACCCCCCACCTGTTTTTGTAAATAAAGTTTTATTAGAATGCAACCCCAGTCATTGATTTAGGCATTGTCTCTGCCTGCTTTCCCACTAAAATTGCAGTTAGGTATGTGCAACCAAGATTATACTACCCACAAACTTGAAACATTTACTCTTTTGTTCTTTAGAGAAAATATTTGCCAATGCTTGTACTAGGCTATCTTTAGACTTTCATTGAGTTCCAGTCTACATGTTCATATTCAAAGTAGCAATAGGGGGATGGGGCAAAAATGATAGTGCTCTCTCCCTTTGAAAATACTTCTGTATGTCAGTCATGACACTTCAGTTTACTTCAGAAATTAGCCATATAGCTAAAGCCTCTGCGAGAGAGGATGGGAAATGTGATCTTTTTTCCACCTGCCAATCATTCTTCAAAATGGTAGCCTAAAATTCCTTATGTTTTGAGCTTTTGAGGTTTAGATGATGTTAATTACCCCTTATTCAGTCTTCTAATCTTGATAATCTACAAATTATACAGCTAACCACCAGTAAGACACCCAGTGGAAAACAGTATAAAAAAATGGAGAAGAGACAAAGGGGAAATTTATTTTTTAAAAAATAAGTAGATGACAAATCAAAGTAGAAAATACGCATAGTTTCAACATACTTTTTTTCTGTAATTGGTTACAAGGCCATAATTTATCCCCCCTTTATTATACACGTTCAATACTTCTTTTGTTTAAGGCACTATTTCAGCTGATCAGAACTACTCACCAGCTCGGGTTACTCAAACCTCATTTCTGAGGGATCTGAGTTCTTGGTGATCCTTCCTATATAGATAAAAGGGCTTCTTTAGTCTTCCATTAATATTTATCACTGCATATGACAGTGTGAGAAAATGCCCCAGATAACACCCTGCATATTGTAGGTATAGATACAGATGTATATACAAATATATGGATATAGCAGAGATTCTCAGCAGAGGCACTATGAACATTATGAGCTACATATTTGCTTATTGTTCTGTGCATTGTAGGATGTTTACAGCCTCCATGACCTCTACCCACTAGATGCCAGTAACAACCCCCTCGACCCCTGCCAGTTGTGACAAATACACATGTCTGCAGATGTTGCCAAATGTTCCCTGGGAGATAAAATCCCCCAAGATGCATGACATTTATGATCGCTCTATCTTCTTGGTAAATTTTTTCATCTGTGCAGAGGAATGTTCTTTTTGCTACTTTTAATAATATATATATAGTGTGTTGTTTTTAGGTGCTTTCAAGTCGATTTTTGACTTATAGCGACCCCACGTGACAGAATAGAACTTCTCCACAGGGTTTTTTATAGGGTTTCCTAGGCTGTAATCTTTACAGGGAGCCCTGGTGGCACAGTGGTTAAGAGTTCGTCTGCTAACCGAAAGGTCAGTAGTTCAAATACACTAGCCACTCCTTGGAAACCCTATGGGGCAGTTCTACTCTGTCCTATAGGGTCACTATGAGTCAGAATCAACTCGAAGACAATGGAGTAATCCTTATGAGAGCAGGTCACTGGTTTTTTTCTCTTGAAGAGCCACTGAATGGGTTCGAACCACCAATCTTTCAGGTAGCAGCTAAGCATTTAAACATTGCACCACCAAGTCTCCTTATATATAGCATAATTTTAGATTTTATGAGTTTTGTACTAGCTATCTTTTAGTTTTCTATGTAGTAACACACATTTGTGATAGAGGCAATAAATTGGATAGATAAATAGACAGATACACAAACAGCAACCTGCATTTCCTTATATAAAATTATTATTATTATTATTGGCTTTCTTATGACTACATATCCTCCCCACCCTTTCCCAACAAAATTAAAAAAAAAAAAAAAAAAGGGGAGGGGTGGGTTTGTGGCTCAGTAACAAAAACAAAGGAACTTCCTTATTTGGGGATGGAGGTTAGCAAGGGAGAAAAAAAGTTGAGAACTTTATTCTTTATTTTTTTCAATATATCTTATACCAGTTAATTTGGAAATGTTTCTGTTACAATAATATTAACTCAGAATAGAATTAGAAACAGAATATACCAATTAATATGAAACAATTTCAAAAGCTAGTAAAAAGAATTACTGCCTCCAAACAATAGATCCAGATGATCTTCTAAGACTATGGCACTGCAGGATGGGCTGTGGGTTGGTGCAAAGGGACCATATAAACCTGCTATAAGTCCCTGTTTCATTTGTTGAGAACATATAACTTTATAGAGGTGAAATTGTTTTCAGCTCTCTATTGATAAATACAAACCATCCCCAGACTTAGTGAGTTAAAATGATGATTTTGTCTGGCCTGCAATTTCACGAGTCAGTATTTGGGGAGGACTTGGGTTGGCACTTCTCTGATTCACCTGGTATCTGGCTGCAGATGGAAGGTCTGCTTCCAAATTGGTGTCTTCTGTTTCTTAGGATCAGAAATTAGGTAGAAAAATAAAATATTTAAGTCAACTTTATGAACATGGGTGAAAATTCCTAAATTAATATATTAATATTTGTTGTTTTTAGGTGCCTTCAAGTCTGTTCTAACTTATAGCGACCCTATGCACAACAGAACAAAACAATGCCCTGTCTTGTGTCATCCTTACAATCATTGTTATGCTTGACCTCATTGTTGCAGCCACTGTGTCAATCCACCTCATTGAGGGTCTTCCTCTTTTCCGCTGACCCTATACTTTGAAAAGCATGATGTCCTTCTCCAGAAACTGATCCCTCCTGACAACATGTCCAAAGTATGTAAGGCCCAGTCTCGCCACCCTTGCATCTAAGGAGCGTTCCGGTTGTACTTCTTCCAAGACAGATTTACTCATTCTTCTGGCAGTCCATGGTGTATTGAATATTCTTCACCAACACCACAATTCAAAGGCATCAATTCTCCTTCTGTCTTCCTTGTTCATTGTCCAGCTTTCACATGCATATGATGTGATTGAAAATACCATGGCTTGGGTCAGGTGCACTTTAGTCTTCTAGGTGACATCTTTGCTCTTCAACACTTTAAAGAGGTCCTCTGCAGCAGATTTACCCAATGCAATGTGTCTTTTGATTTCTTGACTGCTACTTCCATGGCTATTGATTGTGGATTCAAGTAAAATGAAATCCTTGACAACTTCAATCTTTTCTCTGTTTATCGTGATGTTGCTTATGGGTCCAGTTGTGAGGATTTTTATTTTCTTTATGTTGAGGTGCAATCCATACTGAAGGCTGTGGTCTTTGATCTTCATCAGTAAGTGCTTCAAGTCCTGTTCACTTTCAGCAAGCAAGGTTGTGTCATCTGCATAACACAGGTTGTTAATGAGTCTTCCTCCAATCCTGATGCCCCATTCTTCTTCATATAGTCCAGCTTCTCATATTATTTCCTCAGCATACAGATTGAATAAGTATGGTGAAAGAATACAACCCTGGCGCACACCTTTCCTGACTTTCAACCAATCAGTATCCCCTTGTTCTGTCTGAACAACTGCCTCTTGATGTATGTAAAGGTTCCTCATGAGCACAACTGAGTGTTCTGGAATTCCCATTCTTCACAAAGTTATCCATAATTTGTTATGATCCACACAGTCAAATGCCTTTGCATAGTCAATAAAACACAGGTAAGCATCCTTCTGGTGCTCTCTGCTTTCAGCCAGGATCCATCTGACATCAGCAATGATATCCCTGGTTCCACGTCCTCTCCTGGAACCGGCCTGAATTTCTGGCAGTTCCCTGTCGATGTACTGCTGCAGCTGTTTTTGAATGATCTTCAGCGAAATTTTGCTTGTGTGTGATATTAATGATATTGTTCTATAATTTCCACATTCGGTTGGATCACCTTTCTCGGGAATAGGCATAAATATAGATCTCTTCAACTCAGTTGACCAGGAAGCTGTCTTCCATGTTTCTTGGCACAGACAAGTGAGCACTCCAGCGCTGCATCCGTTTGTTGAAACATCTGAATTAATATTCCGTCAATTCCTGGAGCCTTGTTTTTCGCCAATGCCTTCAGAGCAGCTTGAACTTCTTCCTTCAGTACCATTGGTTCCTGATCATATGCTACCTCTTGAAATGGCTGAACATCGACTAATTCTTTTTAGTATAATGACTGTGTATTCCTTTCATCTTTTTTTGGTGCTTCTTGCGTCACTTAATATTTTCCCCATAGAAAACTTCATTATTGCAATTGGAGGCTTGAGTTTTTTCTTCAGTTCTTTCAGCTTGAGAAACACCGAGCGTGTTCTTCTCTTTTGGTTTTCCATTTCCAGCTCTTTGCACATGTCATTATAATACTTTATTTTGTCTTCTCGAGCCACCCTTTGAAATCTTCTGTTCAGTTCTTTCACTTCATCAATTCTTCCTTTTGCTTTAACTGCTTGATGTTGCAGAGCAAGTTTCAGAGTCTCCTCCGACATCCATCTTGGTCTTTTCTTTCTTTACCTTCTTTTCAATGACCTCTTGCTTTCTTCATGTATGATGTCCTTGATGTCATTCCACAACTCGTCCGGTCTTTGGTCACCAGTGTTCAATGTGTCAAATCTATTCTTCAAATGGTCTCTAAATTCAAGGTCATATTTTGGCTCTCATGGACTTGCTCTGATTTTCTTCAGTTTCAGCTTGAACTTGCATATGAGCAGTTGATGGTCTGTTCCACAATTGGCCCCTGGCCTTGTTCTGACTGATGATATTGAGCTTTTCCATTGTCTCTTTCCACAGATGTAGTCAATTTGATTTCTGTGTGTTCCATCTGGCGAGGTCCATGTGTGTATAGTCGCCGTTTATGTTGATGAAAGAAGGTATTCGCAATGAAGAAGTCGTTGGTCTTGCAAAATTCTATCATTCGATCTCCGGCATTGTTTCTATCACCAAGGCCATATTTTCCAACTACTGATCCTTCTTCTTTGTTTCCAACTTTCTCATTCCAATCATCAGTAATTATCAATGCATCTTGATTGTATGTTGGATCAATTTCAGACTGTAGCACCTGATAAAAATCTTCTATTTCTTCATCTTTGGCCCTAGTGGTTGGTGCGTAAATTTGAGTAATAGTCATATTAACTGGTCTTCCTTGTAGACTTATGGATATTTTCCTATCACTGACTAACACACATATGGGGGAATTAATATAGATATTGAAATAATAAATTATGAATAATATATTATTGGGATATATGTAATATAGCTTATTAAGGGCATAATAAAGTTTATTTAAACAATCTTCTGCAATCTATTAACAATTCACAATGGTAAAGTAAGGAGGAGATAAGTCATATAACCATCTTGATAGTTGCCCAAAAAGGATTTGATAAAATTTCTAAATAAAAACGAACAGCAATGAGTACAAATTTAAAAATAAGTGTTATTTTCTTATTTGGTGTTATGGATTAAATTGTGTCCCCCAAAAAATATGTATTAGAAATCTTACTATACCTATGGTTAAGGTCTTATTTGGAAATAAGATTTCTTTGTTACATGAATGAGGAGGTATTAGTGTAGGGCATGTCTAAGTCAATCTCTTTTGAAATATAAAAGAGTAGATTAAGCAAGCAGGAAAGAAACAGATGGGAGAAAATAGATGCCATGCCGCATGAAGGTCACCAAGGAGCCGAGAACCAGAACCTGAAGAGACAAGGTCTTTCCCCCAGGCCTGGCAAAACAAAGAGAGACTTTCCTTACAGGCGGTGCCCAGATTTCTGACTTCTAGCTTCCTAAACTGTAGGAAAATAAATTTCTGTTTATTAAAGCGAACCCACATGTGGTGTTTCTGTTATAGCAACACTAGATAACTAAGAATATCTAACTGAAAGCCACATTGAACAGTATAAAACAGTAGATTATATATATATTTTGAAACTTTAGTAGTGTTAAAAAGGATGCCCAACATTACTACTGTGATTTGTCACTACTTTGAGGCTTTAGGAGTCCCTGAGTAGTGCTAATTTTTAATCTTGCTAACCAAAAAGTTGGTGGTTCGAGTCTAACCAGAGACACTTTAGATGAAAGGCCTGGAAATCTACTGAAAAATCATCCATTGAAAACTCTGTGGAGAACTGCTCTATTATGACACACATGGGTCACCATGAATCTGAGTCGACTCAGCAGTAACTGATTTTTTGTTGTTTTGAGGCTTTAATGAGTTCTTCTAACTTCCTCCTTCTATTATCTGCTTAGTTATGTAAACTACTAACCTTTTCACTGTTTGAAGTCTTGTTCTTTCAAACCTCCATGTATTTCTATGGAAATACCTTCTCTTTTTTCTGCCTAGTGACCTTCAAATTCTCTTTCTCCCTCTCGGCACAAGTTTATTCCTTTTGTAAAAATTTCCTCAGAGTTAGTAACTTCATTCTCTCTGATTGTTTTCTGTATCACTTTTGAAAGTGAATTGTATTTTTAATGTCATTTTTTTACTCACCAGAATAAGTGCTTTTCGAGGGCAAGGACAAAAACGTTAATCTTTATATTACTGGGACCAAATGCAGTGATTGCTGTATTATACAGCTTAAATGTAGTCTTTTTAAATTATAAATAAATCCAGGTTTACATTTTACTTTTAAGGAAACTTGATTTTTGTTCTCAAAATGTTGATATTGTTTCTCTCTAAAAACCCTTAAGTTATATAGGATATTTGCTATATATATATATATAAATATATATATACACATATATATATATACATATATATATGGAAACCCTGGTGGCACAGTGGTTGAGTTTGGCTGCTAACCAAAAGGTCCACAGTTTGAATCCTTGGAAATCCTATGGATTTCTACTGTGTCCTATAAGTTCGCTATGAGTTCGAATCAACTTGACAGCAACGGGTTTGGTTTTTTGATATATATATATATAAAATAACATATGTTGCTGTTGTTAGGTGCTGTCGAGTCGATTCTGACTCATAGTGACCCTGTATACAACTGAATGAAATGAAACAGTACCCAGTCCTGTGCCATCTTAACAATCAGTTTTATGCTTGAGCCCATTGTTGCATTATATATATATATATATATGTAATATTCTGATATTTGGGTTATCTAAGGTTATATATTGTGTACTGTGCAGTAATGGACAAACTGTTGTCTTTTTCCTGGAAACAGTAACCAGTTATGTTAGATCACCTTTTGTCTCATATTCCAGTTAAAATACATTAGCATAGCAAGAAGGTTTTTGATAAACCCAATTGGAAAAGAAAGGTTATCTCTAAGGGCACCGAATGCAGAAAATACTGTATATTCAGAGAGGTGTTGGGCATAGAATGCTTTATAAAATTTATTTGAGAGAATATTTAGATAAAATAATGTAAGAGTATAATGTATATACAGAATATGTAATGCGTGTATAACATATGGAGCCCTGGTGGTGAGGTGGTTAAGAGCTGGGCTGTTAACCAAAAGATAGTCAGTTCGAATCCACCAGCTGCTACTTGGAAACCCTGTGGGGCAGTTCTATTCTGTCCTGTAGGTTTGCTATGAGTTGGAACTGACTCAACAACAACAGGTTTACATAACATATACATCTACTCCTCACTTACCTACTGAGTACCTGATGTTTTGCATTTACGACAATAGTAAAAAAAATCAACTGACTATTTTCTAAAGCTGAGGGACTAGGTGAGAGTAATGTTGGCTGTGATGGTTAAGATTATGTGTCAGCTTGGCTGGACCAGGATTCCTAGTGGTTTGGCAGTTATGTAATGTTGTAATTTGGCAGTTATATAATGATGTAATTTGGCAGTTACATAATGATATAGTCATTCTCCATTTTGTGACCTATGTGGTCATCCTCCACTTTTGCATAATTCCTATTTTTGTATAAAGATCTAGTCTTTGGACCCTAACCACGTCAATAAGTGAGGAATGGGTATACAATATAATAGTTTATATTCACTTATTCACTATACATTGTATAGATATTAAATGTGTAATATATTTATATTCTATATGATATATAGTACTATGTATTATATATATTCTTCATATATAGTATGTATACTGCATATATTGTGTATATAGTATATACAGAGCATATATTGTAATGTCCTGTATATTAATTTTTAATTATTCTTTCAAGTAGTATATTATCTACGTGTGTATGTATACATTAATGTATATATTAATATAACACTAATTTTCTTTCAAGTGGTATGATATCTGTGTGTTTATATGTATATTATTATATACACATATATACTATGTGTATATAATATATATGTGTATATTATATACATATGAAACCCAGATATAGATTATACTATATATAATGTATATGTGTATATTATATACATGTATATTATATACACATAGATATTATACCACTTGAAAGAAATTTATTTCCAGACCTAGCATGATTTTAATCTAGGCCCTTCTTAAAGCTTCTTGAAATTATAGTATGCAAGAGTTAATGTCACTTAGATAGGTAGGGATATTTCCAGATCAGTAATCCCCTATGTTAGAAGTGAGGAAATAAACAGATAAAAATGAAAATCTGGTTAGGTAGGTTTTATGGATAAGATTGTAAAGTAAGGGGGAGCATGTGAAAAGACCTAATAAGGATGATGTGGACAGATGTGCAGTTTTTGCTCATGTGAGATTATTTGATTCCAGCATTATCTCCTGAGACAAAGCTGCTGCCTCACATTGTGACTTCTTGGTGGCAGAACAACTAGCTCCCTTTTCTTTTTACAGCACCCCTGCAGCTGTAGCCACTCCAAGCAAGCCTAAAATGGTGCACAAGTCTTTTTGACATGATGCAAAGCTGTGAATTCTCATAGAGCATTGTTCCCTTGGACATTAATATTCTTCAAGCCTCACAGCTAAGGACAATCTTCAAAAAACTTACAACTTTCTTCAACTTTTCAACAAAGTAGACATTTACTTAAGTGGTTTTCTCATTACATATGCACGATCTTTATATTGTTACAGTTTTTTTTTTCTTTTTTCTTCTAGAAAAAATATCTTCTTTGTATTACTCATGTGGAATGCATGGATAGATACAGTTGCTTTCAGGAAAATAAAATAAAGTACAGAAAGATATGACTATATTAAAAATTAGTCTCCTGCAAATGAGAAGTTTGTTTCAACCGTTCTTGAAAATCTGAGAGATTTCACTTCTTTTCTACTGTAGATATTGTGGAAAGAGAGGAAAGCAGAGCTGATAAGAGGCTGTGAAATAAAAAGTCATTTTTGTCATTTATGTGGGCTTAGAAAGCAGTAGCATAAACTTAGATCCCTAAAAAGTGTAGTAATAATCAGTTTTTCTTTCTGTTTCCTTTTCCATATTTTTAAGCCCAAGAAATAGTGCATGAGAACCATTCAGCCTTGTGTAAGATTAGGAGCGGTTGGAATGGTTCCCCAAAGAAAAACATGAATGGTAAAGACTGAAACAATTTTGAAGCAATACAATAGCTTATTCAGGTTGCAGTAAAGCCAGGGGGAGCCTGGGTTTAGTCAGTCTGTGGAATAATGTTAAAAAGCCTCAAAACCAGTATCTGTTTTAGCATGAAGAGAATTCAAGACTAATTGGGAATAAAACTGGGGAACAAAAATGCTTCTGTACTGGAAAAAAGGAAAACACAACAGGATAGAATGGAATAAAAACTACAAAATGATTGACTGAAAGTAGACAAACTTACATTTTATTTGAGTGCCTAATCCAAATATCAGGGGAAAGAAAACAAAATAATAAAAAAAGAAAACAAAACACAAAACTGGAAATATCCATGTGGAATACCTCTGTCTCACACACACAAAAAAGTATGGGTTCTTAAGATTGAAATTTTAACTTATCAAGCTGCATACTTGTTATCTTTTCTCAGAAATTTGCATAAAAGTAAAAAAAAATCAAACCTGCTTAACACAGAAGAAATCTGGTATTCTATCATGCAGAGCACCCACATGTCTGTCAGTTTGTCATACTGTGGGGGCTTATGTGTTGCTGTGAAGCTGGAAGCTATGCCACCAGTATTCAAATACCAGCAGAGTCATCCATGGCAGACAGGTTTCAGATGAGCTTCCAGACAAAGACAGACTAGGAAGAAGGACCTGGAGGCCTACTTCTGAAAAGAATTAGCCAGTGAAAACCTTATGAATGGCAGCAGAATGTTGTCTGATTTAGTCCCAGAAGATGAGCCCTTCAGGTTGAAAGGCACTCAAAATATGACTGAGGAAGTGCTACCTCCTCAAAGTAGAGTCAACCTTAATGACATGGATAGAATCAAGCTTTTGGGACCTTCATTTGCTGATGAGGCAGGACTCAGAATTAGAGGAAACAGCCACAAACATCCATTAATAATTGGAATGTGGAATGTATGAAGTATGAATCTTGGAAAATCGAAAATTGTCAGAAATTAATTGGAACACATAAACATCGAGATCCTAGGCATTAGTGAGCTGAAATGGACTGATATTAGCCATTTTGAATTGGACAATTATATGTTCTGCTATGCTGAGAATGACAACTTGAAGAGGAATGGCATTTCATTCATTGTGAAAAAGAACATTTAAGGATCTATGCTGAAGTACAACACTGTCAGTGGTAGCATAATACCCATATGCCTGCAAGGAAGACTAGATAATAAGACTATTATTCAAATTTACGCACCAACACTTAAGGCCAAAGACGAAGAAACTGAAGATTTTTACCAACTTTTGGAGTCTAAAGTTGATTAAACATGCAATCAGGATGCATGATAATTACTGGTGATTGGAATGCGAAAGTTGCAAACAAAGAAAAAGGTTCGGTAGTTGGAAAATGTTGCCTTGGTGACAGAAACAATGCCAGAGATCACATGATAGAATTTTGCAAGACCAATGACTTCTTCATTGGAAATACCTTTTTCACCAGCATAAATGGTGAGTATACACGTGGAACTCACCAGATGGAATACACAGGAATCAAATTGATTACATCTGTGGAAAGAGACAATGGAAAAGCTCAACATCAGTCAGAACAAGGCCAGGGGCTTGAAACTGAAGAAAATTAGAACAAGACCACGAGAGCCAAAGTACAACCTTGATCATATCCCACCTGAATTTAGAGACCATTTCAAGAATAGATTTGACCCACTGAACACTAATGACCAAAGACCAGATGAGTTGTGGAATGACATCAAGGACATCATCCATGAAGAAAGCAAGAGGTCATTAAAAAGACAGAAGAGAAAGAAAAGACCAAAATAGATGTTATGAGACTCTGAAAGTTGCTCTTGCACATCGAGTAGCTAAAGCGAAAAGGAAGAAATGATGAAGTAAAAAGCTGAACAGAAGATTTCAAAGAGCAGCAAGAGAAGACAAAGTATTATAATGACATGTGCAAAGAGTTGGAGACAGAAAATCAAAAGGGAAGAACATGCTTGGCATTTCTCAACCTGAAAGAATGAAAGATAAAATTCAAGCCTCGCATTGCAATATTGAAGGATTCTACAGGGAAAATATTACACAACACGTGAAACCTCAAAAGCAGGTGGGAGGAATAGGAAGAGTTTCTATACCAAAAAGAAATGGTGTACATTCAACCATTTCAGGAGGTAGCATATGATCAGGATCCAATGGTACTGAAGAAAAAGTCCAAGCTGCACCGAAAGCACTAGCGAAAAACAAGGCTCCAGGAATTGACAGAATGCCAATTGAGATGTTTCAACAAATAGATGCAGCACTGGAAGTGCTTACTCCTCTATGGCAAGGAATTTGGAAGACAGCTATGTGGCCAACGGACTGGAAGAAATCCATGTTTATACCTTTTCCCAAGAGAGGTGATTCAACCTAATGTGCAAACTATCAAACAATATCATTAATATCACACACAAGTAAAATTTTGCTGAAGATCATTCAAAAGCAGCTGCAGTAGTATATTGACAGGAAACTGCCAGAAATTCAAGCCAGATTCAGAAGAGGACATGGAACCAGTGATATCATTGCTGATGTCTGAATACCAGAAAGATGTTTATCTGTGTTTTATTGGACCAATAAACAACATCATGATAAATGGAGAAAAAGATCAAAGTTGTCAAGGATTTCGTTTTACTTGGATCCACATTCAACACCCATGGAAGCAGCAGTCAAGAAATCAAAAGACACATTGCATTGGGCAAATCTGCTGCAAAAGACCTCCTTGAAGTGTTGAAAAGAAAAGATGTCATCTTGAGGGCTAAGGTATGCCTGACCAAAGACATGGTGTTTTCGATCGTCTAATATGTACACAAGAGCTGGATGATGAGTAAGGAAGACCGAAGAAGAATTGATGCCTTTGAATTGTGCTGTTGGTGAAGAACATTGAATATACCGTGGACTGCCAAAAGAAGGAACAAATCTGTCTTGGAAGAAGTACAACCAGAATGCTCCTTAGAAGCAAGGATGGTGAGACTTCATCTTATGTACTTTGAACATGTTATCAGGAGGAATCAGTCCCTGGAGAAAGACATCATGCTTGGTAAAGTAGAGGGTCAGTGAAGAAGAGGAAGACCCTCAATAAGATGGATTGGCACAATGGCTGCAACCATGGGCTCAAGCATAACAACATTATGAGGATGGCACAGAACTGCACGATGTTTTGTTCTGTTGTACATAGCGTCCCAATGAGTTGGAGCCGACTAGACGGCACCTAACACAAGCAACAACATCGTATGGAAAGATATCAAGAATTGTTCCATGAAACATAACAATTTCCTCACATGAAATGAAAAGCCAAAGAAAATTTTGGATTCAGCCAAGCATGTTGGTAGCCAGAAAAAGCATTGCTCTCACCCCAATAACAAATTCAGACTTTTTCTTGTGCTCTTCAGAGAGTTTAGGTTGCAGAGCAAATAAACTGAAACCGAAGGAATGACAGGTACCTTCAAAGAGAAACAGGATTTAAGGACTGGCTCACTGTGGCAGAGCCCAGAGGAATACAGGCCTGTGATACAAGTGGGTAAAAACAACTGAGGTAAGATTTCTAACAAATTGCTAAAAACAGACCGTAGACTAATAGGAGAGTATAGAACCCCTTGACGGAGCACATGATATGGGAGCTTGCACCCAGTTTCAGGAAATGACCTCACAGGGTGTTCAGAAGAAAGACTGAGGCAGAGCTGATGCTTGAGAAAATTTCCCTTGGTGGGCAGGCCTAGAAGAGGGGAGCAGTGCTAGTGGAGGAAAGCTAAAGTGCTGCTATCATCTTGTGCTGCTATAACAGAAATACCACATGTGGATGGCTTTAACAAAGGGAAGTTTATTCTGTTACAGTCCAGTAGGCTAGAAGTCCAATTTCAGGGCATCAGCTCCAGGGGAAAGCTTTCTCTGTCAACTCTGGAGGAAGGTCTGTCTTGCCAATCTTCCCCTGGACTAGGAGTGTCTCCATGCAGGCATCCCCGGTCCAAAGGACACACTCTGTTCCTGATGCTTCTTTCTTGGTGGTATGAGGTCGCCATGCCTCTCTGTTCACTTCTCTCTTGTATATTTCAAAGGAGATAGGCTTAAGACTAATCTTGTAGAGCTCATCAATGTAACTGCTACTAATCCATCTCGTTCCATCTTAGTGATAGGATTTACAGCACATAGGGAAATTTTATCAAATGACAAAATGGTAGACTGTCATACAGTACTGGGAATCAAGACCTAGCCAGGTTGACAGATGTTTTGGGGGGACACAATTCAATCCATGACACTTGCCTAGACACTTTTTCCCTCTGGGCACCGGCTTGTGGTGAAAAAGAAAAACATGTCTCCTTCCAAGGGGAGAGGCAGGTAACCATCCTGGACCCGAACCATCAGAAGCACCACTGGTAGAGAAGAGAAAATGGCCGAGAAAGCATCACAGGTAAGCAGTTGGTAATAAGCAAGACCATTGAAGGAGGGGAATGAGTTGAGGAGAGACACTCTGATGTGCAGGTGAATAGAGAAGGGTAAAAGCCAAGGGTAGAGCAGAATACTGAGATACCTCTTTGGAAAACTACCTCTGCCCCTCTCCCCTAGACCCAAGAAAACTTCGGAGGAATGTGAAGCCAGTGACACCCCTAACATTCATAAAGTACCTAACGTATTTACCCTTACTGTGCAACAGTACTTGAAGATGGATTTTAAAAGTCTGAAAAAAGATTAAAAATTGAGAGTACAGCAAGTGAAAGCTGTTGCTATAAAAGGAATGGTTGTGTGCTATGAAATCGATTAGAGAATTATATCTATTTGTAAACTTAAATGTCACTCTCAGGACTTTGACATTGACTCTGAATGAAAAGAGAGGTTATTGGAGAATTTTAAACCGAGTAGTGACTTAATCTGATTTTTGTTTTAAAAGGGTCATTCTGGTTCCTGGGACAAAGGTAAAATCCAAAAAATTGATTAGGAGGCTACTATTATGATCCAGTAAAGTTTGAAGACTTCTCAGAACAAGATACTGGCAATAGAGGTAGTAGAAGCAGTCATGATATATTTTGAACTTAAAGCCAACATGATATTCTGTGCACTATGAATATAATGTAACATATTCATAAACCAAAAAAAAAAAAAGTTGCCATTGAGTTGATTCCAACACTGTAGGACAGAGTAGAACTGTCTCAGAGTTTCCAAGGAGCAGGTGGTGGATTTGAACAGCCGACATTTTGATTAGCAGCCAAGCTCTTAACCACTGAGCAATCAGGGCTCCAATATATTCATAAAATTACTCAAATTTTAAATGCTGGCCACAAAAAGAATAAATCATTAAAACTGTACACAATTTTATTTTTAAAATGCACGGAAGAATAAAACTGTACCAGGAAAGAGCCAGGAATCATTTAAAAAATTGCATGGATCCTAGAGAGTAAAATAAGGCAAAATTTCTGTCTTAATAAACATATTAATCTCTTTTACCATTATACTTTCAAATTTGATTAAAAAACATCTAAATATATGATGTTCACAGCACACACAGCTGAAAATGAAGATGTGAATAATATGAAATCATATGAAAATGTAAAAAGGAAATTGCAAAATTTAATCAGATGTGGGCTTATGTATACTTGACAAAGAGTACTATCAGCACAGTGAGAAAGAATACTCTACCTACAGTGGGAGGCACTACAAAGCTATAGGGCAAATCAGATCCATATATCATAACATACAGAGAGAGACAGAAGGATTAGGAAAAATAAAGTCAATTTAAAATAATTTATCTAAATTATCTACAAGTCTGGTATTGTAAAGTACATTTTGGACAATAATATTTAAGAAAACATTTTTTTCAATTATGTAAAATGGAGAACTGAAAGGGCTTGATATTTACTTAGAAGTATGGAATTGAAGCTTACATAAGCTATTTGACCCCCACAGGCCTCGATTTCCTAAATGGTAAACTGGGGAAATGGTATTACCTGCCCTGCTCTTAATTCTTTTTTTCTGACCTGAATCCTGTGGCCTGAACAGTTTCATTTTAAAATACTTGCTTTGGAAAAGAAATAAAACTAAAAACCATTATTCCTAATCCCTAAACCTAAAACATTTATTAGATTCCTGTTTCTGAAAAGTGTTATTTAGGCAGTGCCTTTTACTTAAAATGTGCTTTGTTTAAAATGTCACTGGTCACACACTTCCTTTTGGAAATAGAAGATGACTGCAGACATAATTTGATAAGGCCAAACTTTTCTCAGCCATAATATCACTGTGATTTCCCTTGGCAATTTTCGACGTTCTCGCACTTTCCATTCCTTTATGTTAACATTTTCAAAAGCATCATTAAATGGAAATATTCAATACATGCAACAACATATTGGGTTATTATTAATTTTTGTCATTGTAGTACATATTACTTCATCAAATTAACTCTTCCTAAGAGTTCAAGGGAAAGGAAATAGGGGCAGGTCTAGTTTAAGATTTATTTGGAGCCCTGGTGGCTCAGTAGTTAAGAGCTCAGCTGCTAACTAAATGGTCAGCAGTTTGAATCCACCAGCTTCTCCTTGGAAACCCTGTGGGGCAATTCTACTTTGTTCTATAAGATCCTTACGAGTCAGGATCGACCCAACCCACCACCACCACCCACTGCGGTTGAGTTGATTCCAACTCATAGTGACTGTGTAGGACAGAGTAGAACTGGCCCATAGAGCGCGTGGTAGATTTGAACTGCCAACCTTTTGGTTAACAGCTGTAGCTCTTAACCACTATGCCACCAGGTTTTCCGACACAACTGCAGTGGGTGTTGTGTTTAATTTGAGACTGACTGGATGAAGGACTCAGGAAAGGCCTTCGAAAATGGTTACTAATTGCAAAATACAAGCTTTTAAGAAAGATTGAGCTTTAATCAATCTTGAGCTTCCAAGGGTAATATGATTTAAATGAAAATAGCAAGGGAAAGAATAATTCATCAGATCAAAACTATTCAACTTATCCTAGAAGTAAAATTGTATTACATAATCAAAACCAATACAATCCATATAAGACCTTGTATTGTCTCACCCTTGTCTCTTTCTCCAACTAAATCATGGACTCTTCTCTCTCTTCCTCACTTTTTCTAGACAAGTTTGTTTTGTCCTGTTGCTCTGATGTTACAAACCCTTTATAGTCTTCTGTCATGCAAACTGTTATCTCTCTCTCTTCGTCTAGGTCACTGCTACTCATTCTTTAAACCTTAGTCCAGCCATCTTCCAAAGAGAGAATATCCCTAAGCCACAATCTAGATTTGCTTCCCCCATGTTTCTCTTCAGCTACATTTTTTTACTTTTCCTTTATAGTATTTTAACAATTTTTAATTGTATATGTTTTCTTTTGATATATTTAAGATCCAACTTTCCTATTAAATTGTAAATTGCTTTTGCTGAGTTCACCTTTGTACAGTCAAAGCTTAGCTGATTAAGTGAGCACTTAATATTTGTTGAATTAGTGAATGAATTAATATGTTTAGTGGGGGATTTTAGATAAAAACGCTTAATAAAAATTAGAGACACATACCCTAATTATTGCATTTCACCCTTGTGGTGAATTTGAGGAAATTCCAAGAGAAAGATGGAAAGAGGTGACCTGACCCTGGCAAGGCCAATTTATTTATTTGTTTTTCTAGTTGTAAATCGAAGATCAAACTCAATCTGTAATTTTTTTAAAGTAATTTTTACTGTGCTTTAAGTGAAAGTTTACAAATCAAGTCAGTCTCTCACACAAAAACCCATATACACCTTGCTACACACTCCCAATTACTCTGCCCCTAATAAGACAGCCCGCTCTCTCCCTCCACTCTCTCTTTTCATGTCCATTTTGCCAGCTTCTAACCCTCTCTACCCTCTCATCTCCCCTCCAGGCAGGAGTGCCAACATAGTCTCAAGTGTCCACCTGATCCAAGAAGCTCACTCATCACCAACATCCCTCTCCAAACCATTGTCCAGTCCAATCCATGTCTGAAGAGTTGGCTTCGGGAATGGTACCTGTCCTGGGGAAACAGAAGGTCTGGGGGCCATGACCACCGGGGCCTTCTAGTCTCAGTCAGACCATTAAGCCTGGTCTTACGAGAATTTGGGGTCTGCATCCCACTGCTCTCCTGCTCCCTCAGGGTTCTCTGTTGTGTTCCCTGTCAGGGCAGTCATCGGTTGTAGCCGGGCACCATCTAATCCTTCTAGTCTCAGGATGATGTAGTCTCTGGTTCACGTGGCCCTTTCTGTCTCTTGGGCTCATAATCGCCTTGTGTCCTTGGTGTTCTTCATTCTCCTTTGATCCAGGTGGGTTGAGACCAATTGATGCATCTTAGATGGCTGCTTGCTAGCATTTAAGATCCCAGACGCCACTATTCAAAGTGGGATGCAGAATGTTTTCTTAATAGATTTTATTATGCCAATTGACTTAGAAGTCCCCTGAAACCATGGTCCCCAGACTCCTGCCCCTGGTACGCTGGCCTTTGAAGCATTCAGTTTATTCAGGAAACTTCTTTGCTTTTGGTTTAGTTCAATTTTGCTGATCTCCCCTGTATTGTGTGTTGTCTTTCCCTTCACTTAAAGTAGTTCTTATCTACTATCTAATTAGTGAATGCCCCTCTCCCACTATTCCTCCCTCCCCCATCTCATAACCACGAAAGAATGTTTTCCTCTCAGTTTAAACTATTTCTCAAGTTCTTATAATAGTGGTCTTATACAATATTTGTCCTTTTGCAACTGACTAATTTCACTCAGCATAATGCTTTCCAGGTTCCTCCATGTTATGAAATGTTTCACAGATTCCTCACAGTTCTTTATCGATGCATAGTATTTCATTGTGTGAATATACCATAATTTATTTATCCATTCATCCATTGATGGGCACCTTGGTTGCTTCCATCTTTTTGCTATTGTAAACAGTGCTGCAATAAACATGGATGTGCATATAGCTGTTTGTGTAAAGGCTCTTATTTCTCTAGGATATATTCCAAGGAGTGGGATTGCTGGATAGCACGGTAGTTCTATTTCTAGCTTTCTAAGGAAGCGCCAAATCGATTTCCAAAGTGGTTGTACCATTTTACATTCCCACCAGCAGTGTGTAAGTGTTCCAATCTCTCCACAGCCTCTCCAACATTTATTATTTTGTGTTTTTTGGATTAATGTCAGCCTTGTTGAAGTTTTGTTGAAGTGAGTTGAAATCTCACTGTAGTTTTGATCTGCATTTCTTTAATGGCTAATGATCGTGAACATTTCCTCATATCTGTTAGCTACTTGAATATCTTCTTTAGTGAAGTGTCAATTCATATCTTTTGCCCATTTTTTAATTGGGTTATTTGTCTTTTTGCAGTTGAGTTTTTGCAGTATCATGTATATTTTAGAGATCAGGCGCTGATCAGAAATGTCATAGCTAAAAACTTTTTCCCAGTCTGTAGGTAGTCATTTTTCTCTCTTGGTGAAGTCTTTGGATGAGCATAAGTGTTTGATTTTTAGGAGCTCCCAGTTATCTAGTTTTTCTTCTATGTTCTTTATAATATTTTGTATACTGTTTATGCCATGTATTAGGGCTCCTAACGTTGTCCCTATTTTTTCTTCCATGATCTTTATCATTTTAGATTTTATATTTAGGTCTTTGATCCATTTTGAGCTCATTTTTGAGCATGGAGTGAGGTATGGATCTTGTTTCATTTTTTTGCAGATGGATCTCCAGTTATGCCAGCACCATGTGTTAAAAAGGCTGTCTTTTCCCCCATTTAACTGTTTTGGGACCTTTGTCAAATGTCAACTGCTCATATATGGATGAATTTATGTCTGGATTCTCAATTCAGTTCCATTCTTCCATGTATTTATTGTTGTACTAGTACTGTTTTGACTACTGTGGCGGTATAATAGATTCTAAAATCAGGTAAAGTAAGGCCTTCTACTTTGTTCTTCTTTTTCAGTAATGCCTTATTTATCCAGGGCCTATTTTCCTTCCATATGAAATTGGTGATTTGTTTCTCCATTTTATTAAAGAATGTCCTTGGGATTTGGATCAGAATTGCATTAAAAGTATAGATCACTTTTGGTAGAATAGACATTTTTATAATGTTAAGTCTTCCTATCCACGAGCAAGGTCTGTTCTTCCACTTGTATAAGTCTCTTTTGGTTTCTTGCAGAAGTGTACTGCAGTTTTCTTTGTGTAAGTCTTTTACATCCCTGGTGAGATTTATTCCTAAGTATTTTATCTTCTTGGGCCAACCTGTAATTTTTTGTTGAAAATTTGCATGTATATATTTTTTAAGACAACTATTAGACTTCTATTTTAAACATATCACAATATTATGAAGCCTTTTTAAAAATGTTTAAAAGCAAAGATATCACTTTAAGGACCAAAGTCACGGTATTTTCAATCACCTCACATACATGCAAAAGCTAGATAATGAACAAGGAAGTTCGAAGAAGACTTGATGCCTTTGAATTATGGTGTTGGCAAAGAATGTTGAGTATACCATGGACTGCCAGAAGAACGAACAAATCTGTTTTGGACGAAGTACAGCTGGAATGCTCCTCAGAGGCAAGGATGGTGAGACTTTGTTTTACGTACTTTGGACACATCCTCAGGAGGGACCAGTCCCTGGAGAAGGACATCTTGCTTGGTAAAGCAGAGGGTGAATGAAAAAGAGGAAGACCCTCAGTAAGATGGACTGACATAGTGGCTGTAACATTGGGCTGAAGCATAACAATTGTGAGGATGGTGCAGGACTAGGCAGTGCTTTGTTCAGTTGTACATTGGGTTGCTATGAGTTGGAATGGACTCGACAGTGCCTAATAACAACAACAACAACATTAGGTGTGAAGCCCTGGTGGTGCAGTGGTTAAGAGCTAGTCTGCTAACCAAAAGGTTGGCAGTTAGAATCCACCCATCGCTCCTTGGAAACCCTATGGGGAGTTCTATCCTGTCCTATAGGGTCACAATGAGTCTGAATCAACTCAAAGGGAACTTTTTTTTTTTTTAATGTTAGATATAGGAGTTCCTAGGCGGTGAAAACAATTAAGCTCTGGGCTACTAACTGAAATGTTGGAGGTTGGAACCCACCCAAAGGTGCCTTGGAGGACATGTCTGATAATCTGCTTCTAAAAAGCTCAGAGTCTTGAAATCCCTATGGAGTGATTCTACTCTGTACATGTGGGGTCACTCAGAATCGAAATCAGCTGTACAGCAACTAACAACAATGATTGGTAGCTATAAAAAAAAAATCTGCCCCCAAGTATAAATTTTTAAGTGTTGAACCAATACTTGAACATCCTGATTCCCTAGGAATGGCCTGAGGCATATGTATCTGTCAAATGTGAAGAAAATACCTCCTTTCAGATGACTCGCTTTTGACTTTCTCCAAAGGACCAGTTCCTTTGAATTTTTTACTTGGCTGGAAAACATAAAACAGGCCAGAATAAAGGAATGGCAATGCAAAATAACTTTGAAATAGAGAAAGCAAGTTTTGAGAATTTTTGAGATGATTTCTCTGCTAATCCCAAGTAATCTTTTCTTCCTGAAATTCTATGGCTGCTATTGTCTATTTTATTCATAGGATAATAAGTACATACTGTCAAGCTTTATAACTATTTGCACATATATTTAATTTCCTTGATTAAATTGAAAAATTTCTATTTTATGTTTGTCAGATTCGGTAACGTAGTCCCTTAAACATAAGGGTAGGTTTTTTTTAAGGTATAATTTTGTTATTTTTAAATAAAGATGATTCATCTTTATCATGTAACATACATAGTAGAAAATGTGGGCATAAGGCAGTGTTTACTGTGGAATTCTTACAATTGGTATGCTTATTCTCTGAACTCTCTGCATTGCACAAGTGTGTTGATTTAGGAACCTCTGGAAACTATGGATAGAGTGTCAGTAGAGAGACCTGGTTCCATTATCGTTTACATTTATAGGGAAATTAATAGGAGGCCAGGGAAAACCTGATTCCCTCTGAAGCTACCAGTAATCTTTTACTAGGGAAATGGCCTCATTTAAAAGGGAATTGTCCAGATACAGGAAGGTGAATTTGCATTATGAGAAACAGAGTTTTAGTTCTCATGGAATCCAGATTTCTGGGTTCCATGGAAGTCGGGGTGACCCACCCAAGCTATCCCCCTGAGGTGATCTTTGAACCTTGAGCCTTGAAGAAACTGGTCTCCTAAAAGACACCTTTAAGTCAAACAATAGACAAGCTAGTCTTTGCTCAATCTTTCTTACAGAAAGTGCAGAAAACAGATGCATCATGACATTATGATATGCATTATGCCCTGAATAATGACAGGAGGATAATGTTAGGATCACTTAAATTCTAACATTAAATCTTATCACCTAATAAAATAAATAAAAATATTAAAAGTAAGCATATACCAGGCACGAGACAATTTTTTTTAAAAGCATACAGCCTAAAAAAGTAATTATCCAAAAGAAGCCTATCGTAGTTTTCTAGTACTGCTGTAACAGATATACCTCAAGTCAGTGGCCTTAAAGAACAGAAGTTATTTTCTCACAGTTTAGGAGGCTAGAAGTCCAAATTTAGGGTGCTGGCTATAGGTGAAGGCTCTCTTTCTGTCATCTCTGGGGGAAGATACTTGTCTCAGTTTCTATAGCCCCAGTATTCCTCATTTCTTTGGCCATTCTCATATGTGCTTCTGGTTTTTCCTGTTTGTGCTCCCTTACTTACTTCTGTGTCTATGCTGCTCTTTATAACTCAGAACTGATTAGGGTTAGGGCATGCTCTACACTGTTATGGAAAAATTAACATAATAAAGGAAACCCTATTCCCAAATAGGATTACATCCATGGGTGAAGGGATTAGAATTCCAGCACATATTTTGTTAGACACAATTTAATCCTTAACAAGGCCTTTGGATAAATGGATGATTCTGTCATTTATTGCATTGCAAAAAGATATAGGGATGAAGGAAAAGAAGAAGGTGAGAAGGTGAGTTTCCGGGCAAATACCAGAGAAGGTCTCTAAATCCATCTGTTAATAGAGAAGTTGACTGTGTTTGAGCCTGTCTGTGTGTGTGTGTGCGTGCGCACGCACCTTTCTGTGTAAAGAATTGAATCTGGAAGAAAACACAATCTATCAGAAACTTCCTAGAATATCTAAAATAATAATAATATTAATAAACATAAATTAGGATATATACATAGGTAGGTCATTCAAAGAATTATGTTCTTCCCATTTCCTTGACTGATCAACTGACAGATAAAATTTAATAAATCAATAAAGAGATACATAAACGCAGAACAACCAGTACATAGATACATTACTTATAGTTAAGGTTATAATAAAATATATACATCTATATTCATATGCATGCGAAAGCTGGAAAATGAATGAGGAAGACCAAAGAAGAATGGAAGCCTTAGAATGATGTTGGCAGAATATTGAATATTCCATAGACTGCCAGGAGAATGAATAAATCTGTCTTGGAAGAAGTACAGCCAGAATGTGAGAAAGTCTAGAATTTTTCTCACTTACTTTGGGCATGTCATTTGGACTGGTTCATACTTGGTAAAGAAGAGGGTCAGAAAAAACATAAATGGCAACTGTACATGAGGACCTCACCAATGGAATACACGGGAATCAAATCAGCTACATCTGTGGAAAGAGACCATGGAGAAGCTCAATATCATCAGTCAGAACAAAGCCAGGGGCCAACTGTGGAGCAGATCATCAATTGCTCATATGCAAATTCGAGTTCAAGCTGAAGAAAATTAAAATAAGCCCATGAGAGGCAAAGTACAACCTAGAGTGTATCCCACCTGAATTTAGAGGCCATAGCAAGAATAGATTTAATACATTGAAGACTAATGACTGGAGACTAGACACATCGTTGAATGACATCAGGGACATCATACATGAAGAAAGCAAAAGGTCATTAAAAACACAAGAAAAAGAAAAGGCTAAAATGGATGTCAGAAAAGACTCTGAAAATTACATCTGAACATAGAGTAGCTAAAGCTAATGGAAGAAATGATGAAGTAAAAGAGCTGAACAGAAGATTTCAAAGAATGGCTAAAGAAGACAATATAAATTATTATAATGAAATATGTAAAGACCTGGTGTTAGAAAACCAAAAGGAAAGAACATGCTCAGCATTTCTCAAGCTGAAAGAACTGAAAAGAAAAGCCAAACCTCCAGTTGTAATATTGAAGGATTCTATGGGAAAAAATATTGAAGGAGATGGGAAGCATTACAAGAAGACGGAAGGAATACACAGAGTCACTATACCAAAAATAATTGGTCAACATTAAACCATTTCAGGAAGTAGCATATGACCAAGAACTGATGGTACTAAAGGAAGAAGTCCAAGTTGAACTGCAGGCATTGGTGAAAAACAAGGCTTCAGGATTTGATGGAATACCAACTGAGATGTTTCAACAAATAGATGCAACTCTTGAGGCACTTCCCCGTCTACGCCAAGAAATTTGAAGAAAGCTACCTGGCCAACCAACTGGAAAAGATCCTTATCTGTTCCCATTCCAAATAAAAGTGATCTAATGGACTGTGGAAATTATTGAACACTATCATTAATATCACATGGAAGCTAAATTTTGCTGAAGATAATTCAAAAACAGTTGTAGCAGTACCTTGACAGGGAACTGCCAGAAAGGCAAGCTGGATTCAAAAGAGGTTGTGGAACCGGGAATATCATTGCTGATGTCAGATGGATCTTGGCTGAAAGAAGAGAATACCAGAAAGATTTTTACATGTGTTTTATTGACTATGCAAAGGCATTAGACTATGTGGATCATAACAAATTAGGGATAACATTGCAAAGAACTGGAATTCCAGAACACTTCATTCTGCTCATGGGGAACCTGTACGTAGACCAAGAGGCAGTCATTTCAACAGAACAAGTGGATACTGACTGGTTTAAAATCAGAAAAGGTGTGTGCCAGGGTTGTATCTTTCACCATACTTATTCAATTCGTATGCTGAGCAAACAATCCGAGAAGCTGGACCATCTGAAGAAGAATGCAGCATCAAGAGTGAAGGAAGACTCATTAACAGCCTGTGATATACAGATAACACAACCTTGCTTACTGAAATCGAGAAGGACTTGACGCACTTACTGATGAAGATCAAATATTAAAGCCTGCAGTATGGATTACACCTCAACATAAAGAAAACAAAAATCATCACAACTGGACCAACAAGCAACATCATGATAAATGGAGAAAATACTGAAATTGTCAAGGATTACATTTAGCTTTGATTCACAATCAACACTCACGGAAGCAGCTGTCAAGAAATCAAATTATGTACTGCATTGGACAAATCTGCTGCAAAAGATCTCTGCAAAGTGTCAAAAAGCAAAGATATCACTTTGAGGACTAAGGTACACCTGACCCAAGCCATGGTATTTTCAATCATCTCATATGCATGTAAAAGCTGGACAATGAATAAGGAAGACTGAAGAAGACTGAAGACTTTGCGTTGTGGTGTTGGTGAAGAATGTTGAATATATCATCCCCCTGTTGCCTTCTAGTCATATTCTCTTATAAGTACATGGCAGATAATTTTTTTTAAAGTGAAATTTCTAATCTTTATAGGAGGATTACAGAAAATACAAAGCATAATCCTTTACTGTTGAGTTGATTTGGATTCATAGCGACCCTACAGGACAGAGTAGAACTGCCCCCCATAGGGTTTCCAAGGAGCGACTGGTGGATTCGAGCTGCCACTCTTTTGGTTAGCAGTCATAGCTCATCATAGCTCTTAACTGCACCACCAGGGCTCTGAATATACTATGGACTGCCAGAAGAACAAACAAACCTGTCTTGGAAGAAGTACAGCCAAAATGCTCTTTAGAAATGTGAATGGAGAGACTTCCTCTCGTGCACTGTGGACATGTTATCATCTTTCTTGGTAAAGTAGACGGCCAGTGAAAAAGAGGAAGACCCTCAATGAGATGGATTGACACAGTGGCTGCAACAATGGGCTCAAGCATAACAGTGATTGTGTGGGACTGGGCATAACGATCTCGTTGTACATAGGGTTGTTATGAGTTGGAACCAACTCGATGGCACCTAACAACAAATTCATTTACCTGTGGAGAGGAAGGATAGAGAAATTGTATTTCATTTTATACCATTCTTACTGTTTGCTTTTAAATCAAGAAGATGTAAATTGCTATTACAGTTTCAGATAAGTTAATATTTAAAAAAGTAATTTGGAAACATTGAGAAACAGGATGGACATCATTAGTATTTTATCAGTGATGAGCCTCATTCTCAGAGTTTGTAACTCTACCTAAGGGAACCTTTTAGCTGTCTCTTCCATGAGATTTATAGGGAGATGCTTCCCTTACATTCTTCTATGAATTTAAATTATGTTCTGAATGTTGATCTTTTAATTCTCTAAGATTAAAATTGCCTTAGTTATCTATGTAACTAAGACAACTGTTTTCTTTTTAGGATTTTGCACTGATATAACTGTATAATAATTGTTGATGTAAGAAACACATAAAAAACAATTGAAAAAATACATGGAAACACAGCAAAGTTATATAGTAGTTCCAAGGAAGAGGAGATAAACAGCACATATAATATATACACTTAACTCTTTAGTTTGTTTTGCATGTTTTACAAGTTGATTTATATAATACATTAATGATTTAATTAGTTATCTAAGTATTATTTTATATCTTACCTTTTCAATTAATAATGCATTATGAGTATTTTGTCACTTAATTAAAATTCATAAAAAAAACTATTATCAAAGCTGAGTAATGCTCCCATATTTCTAGAGGCACTATAATTTTTAAAGCATTCTTTATTTTGGAATATGTAATTTGCTTCATTTTTACAGCTTTAAAAATAATCCCAGGGAGATGATTCATGTAACTACCAGTCTATCTACACTCCTACTTATTTTCTTGTATTGAATTCTTGGTAGTTGAATGATTTCTTCAAATTTTATGAACATTTTAATGTTTCATAGAAATATTGGCAAAATAGTCCTCAGAAAGTAAGAAAATTTGATCAATATTTAAATAAATGAATTAATAAGGAAAGAGTATGTATATAGAACCAAAAGGTCGGCAGTCCAAATCTACCAGCCACTCCTTGGAAAACCTATAAGGCAGTTTTATTCTGTTCTATAGGGTTGCTATGAGTTGGAATTGACTAGATGGCAAAGGGTTTGCTTTGGGTATATATATATATAAGATATATATATATATGATATATATGTGTGTGTATATATTTGTATCTTGAATCACTTTCTTATATTTGACCTGCTCTTCCCATCGTTAAGACGAACCTTCTTTCAGAATTTGGACATTGGTTTTCCAACTCATTCTCTTTCATTAGATATTTTGGTAGAAATAAAAGTTGTCAAAATGCCATTAAAGAGGAGTAGACTCATTGCTGGTGAAAAGCTGTTACTTATTTGAAGTTTTTATTAGTGTTTGTAATTTGCTTTTAGGGGCTGTACGTCTGTGACTCTCGGAACGGAGGCTATGAGAGAACCTATTTTTAAAGGGTACAGTTATTGAAAAAAAAAACATTGATGTGATGGCAATTCAATGCTGGATAGTAACTAGCAACAACAATAATGTAGCAAGCAGTTTTTTAAATTTTGTTTTATTTTCTGGGTTTTTTTTTTTTTTTAGTCGTAGAGTGCTTTACACCCTAAAATTTTATTTGCATTGTTATAGAAGGCATGTGAATTTGACTTGGTCCTTGACAGTTACATGTTTTATAATCTTGGGCAATCCCCTTAAAATCCCTATCTCTCAGTTTCCTCTTATTTATGTAACACTGCATCACATACTATAACAATTAGCTAATCTACTCAGGGATTTTAAAAAAGGCAGGTCTAAAGTAGGAAAAGACAAAAGAAGTAATAAGAAAGAATCAGAGAGACATAAAGACAGAGATAGAGACCAAGAGAGTAATAATAGACAGAGAATGATAGAGAGGAAAATAAAAAACATGGAAGCAAAGGCAAAATGCTGTTTATTTTCTCTTGAGTGCTGTCTAAATAACTGGTCAGGATCCAACTGCTTAGGGGTGTCTCATGGAGGAGGGGGATCAAAGGGGAACACCCAACAGAATAAAAGCTATAGGCTCTGTGTATGCTTGGAAAATGTAAGGAATACTAACTATAGTTATCATATAGTCTCATAACTTTTTTCATATTTTAATTTATATTTAGAATTATACAGTTAAATCCATTGTTATAATAATAAACTATGTCATACATAAATAAAAAATTAGGAACCAATTGTAAAATACGAAGTACATACGAAAGCACTCATCTATGTAATAAGGAGCCCTGGTGGAGTAATGATGGTTAAATGTTCGGCTGCTAACCAGAAGGTTGGCAGTTCAAACCCACTCAGTGGCTATTCAGGAGAAATACCTAGATATCTACTTCCTTAGAGATTATAGCCAAGTAAACCCTATGGGGCAATTCTACTCTGTCAAATGGGGTTACAATGAGTTGGAATCGACTGGATGATACCCAACAACATCTATGTAATAGTTCACTTTCTAAAAATTTGCTCCATTTATTATACTTTTATTCAGGCCTCCACAGGAAGATTTCAAGAGTTTATGACCAAATACAATGAATTGTTTTATAGACATAAGTATTAAACCATTGACATTTTTTACTACTTACTAGAATATTAGAGATAAGACCCTTTTGTATTACACAACAGATTGTCAATTTGGAAATGATAAATCACTTTATATATATAGATTATTTTTGTCATATTTACCATAGCCACATTTTCTCAAACATTTTTCAGTTTCTCCTGGACAGAATTATATTCTATCTTTTGTAACATTCAGTGAATCTACAACTCCTAGATTCAAGGATTGTTCTTTTCCTTTCTCTTTGGTTTTCTCACATAGACTTATGCCAGTTTTGTTCATACCTAGTCTGACTCAGCAGCAATGAGTTATTTTTTACTCTCTGTAATAAAACAGCTATTTTGGAAAGTCACAATAGCCTTTATGGGGCACCAGCTTACCAAATTGTAAGCTACAGTAGCAGCTTATAAAGCAATTCTCTATGGTCACCAGAGAATCATTTTTAACATCTATGATGGCGTCTGGAACTCTAACTTGATCTATCCATTTGGGAAGAATTAGCTATAAAATTTAGACAAATAACCAATTTGTCTTTTTTTGGGTGGAATAATTTGAATGAATTAGTTGGTCAGTCAGTTGGTGAATTTGATTTAAAAAGATCAACCTAGCAATAACCTATACCAGGAAATAGTAAAGAAATTAAAATATGTGTCTCTGCAAATTCCTACCATTTCCTCTCCTCCTGAGGGATTCGTGGTGTGCATATTTTGGAGCTTTTAGCACTGGTGCCACGGCTATGCACTATGGCTTTTTGAGCCGAGACACTTCGTGGTAATCATTGAATTAGTGAGGATGCTTTTGATCTCTGTACCCCAAACCTGGACTGGTTTAAGTAAAATGGAGTGTGTAATGACTCACATAACTAGGAAGCACAGAGTTTAACTGGGCTTAAAGTGTGAAGAATGAAGGAACCAAATGTGGCCATAGTCCTGTTTTTAAAAATCCCTGTTTGACTCTGCTTCTTACATATTTTTAGAGAAAATTGTTATCAATCAGTCTAAGCATACATGGTCTTATGGATTATGGGCCAAGGAGGTGGGCTTTTTTGATTGATTTACTTTTTTGGGAGGGGGTTGGGCAAGACACCATGATAGACAATATTATATGAAAAAGATGGAGTTGCCGAGGAGTGATTTTCAGAGTAAAAAAAAAAAAGTGGTAGTTTTATTAGACTATGGCTAAAGAATTGCTGGAAAACAAAGCAATAGACTCCAATTTTAGCCACACTGAAGTGAGATGCTAAATGCTTTTGCTTAAAATTGAAATGACTGAAGATCTGTCAGTGTGCTAATGAAGCTGCAAAGCAAACAATTAAAAACCCAAATATCTGAAAAATGACTTCCATTAGACCTGCATTATATTGCTATTAACTAAGGGACTCTATTATATAATACAATAGATGTTTGAGATTATAATTTTTGGAAAGATAAAATTGCCTTATTTGCATATATTTATTTTTGTCATATTTACCATACCCATGTTTCTTTAATTTTTATAAAATGTGTTAGTCACAAATTGTGGTTAACTTTGTTGTATAATAAAAAACAATTTCATAAAGAAAATGTACCACTGTATCTATACTTAATGCATTATTTTCATGCTTAAAGTTAATGTGGACATTGTTCCAACTTCCCTTTGCTTAGTTGAACTAGAATCAAAGGGAAGATGTGGATATATTAAAATATTGTTATCATTACCTGCCTTCCAACTTAAATAAGATCATTTAAGTTTTATGACCAAAGAACAACACGTTACAAAAGCTTCATATGCTCTGCGGTGAGAATATTATCAATAAAGCCATACGGTTCCTGGATTTGAAGCTCTAGAAATGTCTTGAAGCAGTGAAAGTATAGCTAATTATTTAGTATGTTGAAAGATACAAAACTAGAGGTTGAAAGGACATATTGGTATACAACGTAGACATCAAAAACACATTAAGTACTTAAGAATTAATTTTCAGATGATTCAAAAACTAGACACAGAAAACTACAAGTCATTAATTCAAGAAATCAAAGAAGACTCAGACAAATGGGGAGATGGTCTGTATTCAAAGGTTGAATTATTTGGTGTTACATAGATGTCAGTTCTTCTCAAATTCATCTATACAGTCAATGCAAAATTTCAGCAATTTTTTTTTTTTGGTAGAAATTGAGAAGCTTAAATGAAAATTTATGTAGAACTATAAAGGATGAAAGAACTAAAATATTTTTGAGAAAAGCATAGTTGGAAAACTTCCGTTATCTGATTTAAAGACTTGGTAAGAAGCTTAAAATTAGAATAATTATTGACTCTAGAGGGCACAGACTGGAAAGGGACGTGAGGAACTTTTTAGGTGATGGCAATTCTGTACATCTTGATTAGGATTCATTATATTAGTATGTTCATTACACAAAAAAATATCATTATCAAAACACATCAAACTTAACTTTAGTGCTTTTTATGGCATGTAGTTTGTGCTTCCATAAAAATATACTGTGATATTCCAGAGAATTTTGGGATATGGTTGAGGCAGCAGTATATATTCTTGCTCTCTGGTCATTTAAAAACAGAATAACAAAACCAATGGATACATATTAAAAGAAAAGGAAATAAAGAGGGAAGGAAGGAAGGCTGGGAGGAAGGATGACAGGGAAAACTTAGGTAAAAATGTATCTAAATGAAGCCAAAAATTCTCACGAGTGAGAACAAACTACTGACTTTTAGAAACAAGCAGAATATACGCACCTGTGCACGAAGGAACAGATGGAATCAAAGGGATTCTGACCGACAGGAGAGCTCCAAAATACACATCAGTTATTCACTCAAAAGATCAGGAAGCCAACTGAGAATAGCAGCTGAAACACAGAAGCGTTTGCAGATTCCAAAAGAGTATGTTGAAGAGGTCTGTAGCGCAATCTGATAAAGCTGGAGCAGACTATTCCCCATGGATTTTCAGTACCAACCAGTAAAACTCCCTTCCAGAATTAAGTCCAAACTTGAGAGGAAGTTGCTGGAACTACTTCCAAATTTAACTGAATAGAGGCAAAGAAAAAATATATAGGTTCAGATAATTGTGACAGAGAGGAATACCATCAGAAGATCTCAGAAATAAGGTCACCATATTTTCAAACTTCATGAGGACAGAAGAGAACAGAGCTCTAGAATCATGGTGCTGGGAAAAAAAAATGTCCAAAATCAAGCCTCCCTAATAAAGTTCATGAAAATTTTTACATATAAATGAGCATCAGAAAAGGATTAAGGTCAGATCCACACAAAATCCCGTACCATAATTTTTCATAGTATTGAGAAAAAAAGTAAATAAGGAACAGAATGACATCCCTACTGACAATACGAACATTCCAAAAAGACATGACCACAAAACAAATGAAAACAACTGTAGCCTAAAATTTCAGAATGAGCTATCAGACATTAAGAAAGTGATTGATATAATTAAGCAAAATAAATCCCAATCAGTATCATTTAAAAATTAGGTTATACATATGAGAAAAAAAATTTAAAAATATTTCCAGAAATAAAGGCTTAGTCAGAAGAAACCTAGGAGAAAATAAACATAACAGGTAAGGCCTTAAGAGTAATACAAGAAAATACAGGACAATTTTTAAAATCTCACACACAACAAGAAGAAAGATATATAAAGGATTCATGTAAAATTGACAAATACAGAAGGCAGGCAAAGTACATTTAACAATCCTGTAATAGCCATCCCTGAAGACTAACAACTAAAACTAGAGAACTGAATAAATACTTCTTGTTATTGTGTTCCCTTGAGTCAATTCCGACTCATAGAGACCCTGTGTGGCAGAGTAGACCTACCCCATAGTGTTTCCTAGACTGAAGTACATACAGGTGGAGAAGCTCTGGTGGTACAGTGGTTAAGCACTTGGCTGCTAACCTAAGGATGGAGATTCAAACCCACTAGCTACTCCGTGGGAAAAAAATGTGGCAGTATACTTTTGTAAAGATTCACAGCCTTGGAAACCCTATGGGGGCAGTTCTACTCAGTCCCATAGGGTGGCTATGAGTCGGAATTGACTGGACGGTAATTGGTTTTAATCTTAACCAGAGCAGATTGCCAGGTCTTTTCTCTCTCATACCTTCTGGGGAGGTTTGAACTGCTGATCTTCTGGTTGGCAGCACTTAACCATTGTGCACCAAGACTACTTGAACAGATATTAGAAACTGCAATTCAAGAGAGTAATTATGAAAAAACAAAAAATTATTTGAAACTACACATGAAAGGTAAATCACACTCTTGGGAATTCAATCCAAAAAGACCAATATGAAGATACACTTCAAGAAAATTATTGGATTGAAAATAAATGAAAAATCAATCGGACATTAGGGGAAATGAATCAAGTAGCTTATAAAGGAAAATAATTAGAATGTCATCAGACTACACTTTTGACAGAAGGAAGTAGATTAATATATTTAAGACACCAGATTGGGGGTGGAAATATTAGCCAAACATTTAACTAATTTTCAAGTATACCAAAAAATCAAACTTGTTATGATTGAGTTGATTCTGATTTGTAGCGACCCTATAGGACAGAGTAGAACTGCCCAATAAGATTTTGAAAACTGTAATTTTTACAGAAGCAGACTGCCACATTTTTCTCCCACCAAGTGGCTAGTGGGTTTGAACTTCTGAACTTCCACTTAATAGCTGAGTGCTTAACCAGTGCCACCAGGGCTCCATATTTTCAAGTATAGAGGCATGGAGAAAACTATATAAATAGGCGTGAATTCAGGGTGTGCATGAGTTTTTTCTGCCTCAGCCAACCAAAATAACTAGAAACGTGTTGGCGTAAATACTGGTGGTAAGTGTTAGGTAATAGATTTATATGTAGAATTAAAGAATAAATGATGACTGCAAAAGAGAGAACATAGTATGTAACAGCTATATGAGTTCATAGATGCAATACAACTATAAGTAATGGAGATAAAATAGGGAGTCTAGGCAAAATAATATTCTTTTTATATGTGATCATTCTCAAGGATACTGATGATACTGTTATTCTGATAATATTTTTGTGTGATATGATAGAACAAATCTCATGATATATTTTAATTCCATTACACATAAATCCAAAAAATTTTGAGATACAGGTGTAAGATAAAGATCAAATAGACGCTTCATAGCATTGAATTAGAATGTTTGAATTAGATGCTTAAGTATAAATACCCTTTCTTTGTCCAGGAAATATCTTCAGTGATAGCCAACTCAATAGCAATGAGCATCCTACCACTCATACTGAAATTCTGAAATACCTTTTTCACTAAAAGAAACTAAAAAAAAAAAAAAGAAACTAAGCCTCTAATTAAAAAAAAAAAGATAGCTAGGTAATAAACATTAGTTTCAATTTCAGGATTGGGGCAAGAAAGGTACAAGATGAGCCTGAAACATCTTCTCATACCTTCGATTAAGGAAACTTGAACTCTCTTAGGGTTATCGCTAAAGGAACTGAGAGTCATCATGAATAGCCTTCTACTGGTTAAAGATGGGAAAATTTGTGCATAATTAAGGATAATTATTGTAACAGATAAAAATGTATCAAATATGTTTAAATCCATGATATAAGTATTTGAAAACTGATAACTGGAAAGAATAAAGCATTCATCTGACTTTATCACACAATCTGTATACTGGGCAGCCAAATAATAATATGAGGGGAAAATTTATAAGGGTATATAAAAATAAATGAAAAATGAATGATAAAATTGGAACATCACAATTATGCGCTATTGAATTAAGAATCTAGGTATTGAGCATTAATGACTGCTAATATCATGAAACAAAGGCACAGCAACCATGTCTCTCTTTTTTTAAGTAGAATAGCTGTTTATTTTCTCAGTTTTGTTTGGGGCAGGAAATCTTACAATAAACTTAGGAATATACATACAGCCCTGCTATGGCCATTTACATGTACAGAAAACAACAACAAAAAAACGAGAGTAGGAATGAAGAGAGTTGTTTTTCATGCAGAACAGGGAGAATTTTTATACTATGAGAATTCTGGAAGTCACCTCAGGTTATAAAATCTAAGGTTTTTTTTTTTTTGTGTGTGCTTTAAGTGAAAGTTTACAAATCAAATCAGTCTGTCATGCAAAAATTTATATACACTGTGCTATGTAATCCTAATTGCTCTCCCCCTAATGCTACACCCTGCTCCTTCCCTCTACTCTCTCTTTTTGTGTCCATGACCACTGGCTTCTAACACTCTCTGCCCGTTCATCTCCCCTCCAGATAGCAGATGGCAACAGTCTCAAGTGTCTACTTTATGCAAGAAGCTCATTCTTCACCAGCATCATTTTCTATCACATTGTCCAGTCCAATCCCTGTCTGAAGAGTTGGCTTTGGGAATGGTTCCTGTCCTGGGCTAACAGAAGGCCTGGGGATCATGACCTCTGTAGTCCTTCTAGTTTCAGTCAGACCATTAAGTCTAGTCTGCTTATGAGAATTTGGGGCTTGCATTCCACTGCTCTCCTGCTCCCTCAGGGTTTCTTTGTGGTATTCCCTGTCAGGGCTGTCATCGGTTGTAGCCAGGTACCACCTAGTTCTTCTGGTCTTAGGCTGATGTAACCTCTGGTTTATGTGACCATTTCTGTCTCTTGGGCTCACACTTACCTTGTGTCCCTGGTGTTCTTCATTCTCCTTTGGTCCAGGTGGGTCGAGACCAATTGATGCATCTTAGATGGCTGCTTGCTAGCGTTTAAGAACTCTGACATCACTCTCCAAAGTGGGATGCAGAATGATTTCTTAATAGATTTTATTATGCCAATTGACTTAGATGTCCCCTGAAACCATGGTCCCCAAACCCCTGCCCCTGCTACGCTGGCCTTTAAACCATTCAGTTTATTTAGGAAACTTCTTTGCTTTTGGTTTAGTCCAGTTGTGCTGACCTCTCCTATATTGTGTTTTCTTTCCCTTCACCTAAAGTAGTTCTTATCTACTACCGAATTAGTAAATACACCTCTCCCACCCTACCTCCCTCCCCGCTCTCATAACCATCAAAGAATATTTTCTTTTCTGTTTAAACTATTTCTTGGGTTCTTATAATAGTGGTCTTATATAATATTTGTCCTTTAGCAACTGTCTAATTTCACTCAGCGTAATACTTTCCAGATTCCTCCATGTTATGAAACGTTTCACAGTTTCATCACTGTTCTTTAACAATGGGTAGTATTCCATTGTGTGAATATACCACAATTTATTTATCCATTCATTCATTGATGGGCATCTTGCTTGCTTCCATCTTTTTGCTATTATAAACAGTGCTGGAATGAACATGGATATGCATATATCTGTTCCTGTAAAGGCACTTATTTCTCCAGGATGTATTCCAAGGAATGGGATTCCTGGATTGTATGGGAGTTCTATTTCTAGTTTTTTTTAAGAAGCGCCAAATCGATTTCCAAAGTGGTTGCACCATTTTACATTCCCACCAGCAGTGTATAAGTGTTCCAGTTCTCCACAACCTCCGTAACATTTATTATTTTGTGTTTTTTAGATTAATGCCAGCCTTGTTGGAGTGAGATGGAATCTCATTGTAGTTTTGATTTGCATTTCTCTAATGGCTGATGATCATGACCATTTCCTCATATATCTGTTAGCTACCTGAATGTATTCTTTAGTGAAGTGTCTGTTCATATCCTTGGCCCATTTTTTAATTTGGGGTTGTTTGTGTTTTTGTAGTTGAGTTTTTGCAGTATCACGTAGATTTTAAAGATCAGGCGCTGATCAGAAATGTCATAGCTAAAAACTTTTTCCCGGTCTGTAGGTAATCTTTTTACTCTTTCAGTGAAGTCTTTGGATGAGCGTAGGTGTTTGATTTTTAGGAGCTCCCAGTTATCTAGTTTTTCTTCTGCATTGTGAGTAATGTTTTGTATACTGTTTATGCCATATATTAGGGCTCCTAATGTTGTCCCTATTTTTTCTTTCATGATCTTTATTGTTTTAGATTTCACATTTAGGTCTTTAATCCATTTTGAGTTTGTTTTTGTGCATGGTGTGAGGTATGGGTCTCTTTTTTTTGCAGATGGATATCCAGTTATGCCAGCACCATTTGTTAAAAAAGACTGTCTTTTCCCCATTTAACTGATTTGGGGCCTTTGTCAAATATCAACTGCTCATATGTGGATGGATTTATGTCTGGATTCTCAATTCTGTTCCATTGGTCTGTTTACCTGTTGTTGTACCTGTACAAGGCTGTTTTGACTATTATACGTAAGTTCTAAAATCAGGTAGAGTGAGGCCTTCCACTTTGTTCTTCTTTTTCAGTAATGCTTTACTTATCCGAGGCCTCTTTCCCACCCATTTGAAGTTGATGATTTGTTTCTTCATCTCATTAAAGAATGTCCTCAGAATTTGGATCAGAATTGCATTAAATCTATAGATCGCTTTTGTAGAATAGACATTTTTACAATGATGTCTTCCTATCCATGAGCAAGGTATGTTTTTCTATTTATGGAGGTCTCTTTTGATTTCTTGCAGAAGTGTTTCATAGTTTTCTTTGTATAAGTCTTTTACATCTCTTGTAAGATGTATTCCTAAGTATTTTATCTTCTTGGGGGCTACTGTAAACGGTATTGATTTGGTGATTTCCTCTTTGATGTTCTTTTTGTTGGTGTAGAGGAATCCCACTGATTTTTGTGTGTTTATATTTATCCTTATATTCTGCTGAACTCTTCTGTTAGTTTCAGTAGCTTTCTTGAGGATTCCATAGGGTTTTCTGTGTATAGTATTATGTCATCTGCAAATAGTGATACTTTTACTTCTTGCCGTTCTGGATGCCCTTTACTTCTTTATCTAGCTTAATTGTTCTGGCTAGGACCTCCAGCACAATGCTGAATAAGAGTGGTGGTAAAGGGCATCCTTGTCTGTTTCCCGATATCAAGGGGAATGCTTTCAAACTCTCTCCATTTAGGATGATGTTGGCTATTGGCTTTGTACAAATGGTCTTTATTATGTTGAGGGATTTTCCTTCTATTCCTATTTTGCTGAGAGTTTTTATCATGAATGGGTGTTGAACTTTGTCAAATGCCTTTTCTGCATCGATAAAATCATGTGATTCTTGTCTTTTATTTATATGATGGATTACATTAATTGTTTTTCTAATATTGAACCATTCCTGCATACCTGGTATGAATCCCACTTGGTCATGGTGAATTATTTTTTTGATATGTTGTTGAAGTCTACGGGCTAGAATTTTTTGAGGATTTTTATATCTAAGTTCATGAGGGATATAGGTCTGTAATTTTCTTTTTTTGTGTGGTGTCTTTACCTGGTTTTGGTATCAGGGATATACTGGCTTTATAGAATGAGCTTGGGAGAATTCCATCTGTTTCTATGTTCTGAAATACCTTTAGTAGCAGTGGTGACAACTCTTCTGTGAAAGTTTGGTAGAACTCTGAAGTGAAGCCCTCCGGGCCAGGGCTTTTTTTTTTTGTTGGGAGTTTTTGATTACCTTTTCAATCTCTTCTTTTGTTACGGGTGTATTTAGTTGTTCCTACCTCTGTTTGTTAGTTTAGGTAGGTATTGTGTTTCTAGGAATTCATCCTTTTCTTCTAGGTTTTCAAATTTGTTAGAGTTCAATTTTTCATAGTAACCTGATACGATTCTTTTAATTTCAGTTGGGTCTGTTGTAATATCGCCCATCTCACTTCTTATTCGGGTTATTTGCTTCCTCTCCTTTTTTTTTTCTTCTGTCAGTTTAGCCAACAGTTTATCAAGTTTGTTAATTTTTTTTCCAAAAACCTACTTTTAGTCTTGTTAATTCTTTCAATTGTTTTCTCTGTTTTGTATTTCATTTAGTTCTTCTCTAATTTTTATTATTTGCTTTCTTCTGTTGCCTGAGGGTATCTTTTGTCGCTCTCTTTCTATTTGTTCAAGTTGTAGGGATAATTCTTTGATTTTGGCCCTTTTCTTTTTGTATGTGTGCATTAATTGATGTAAATAGACCTCTAAACACTGTTTTCGTTGTGTCCCAAAGGTTCTGTTAGGAAGTGTTTTTGTTTTCATTGGATTCTTTGAATTTCTTTATTCCATCTTTAATGTCTTTTATAATCCAGCCTTTTTTGAGCAGGGTATTGTTCAGTTTCCAAGTGTTTGATTTCTTTTCCCTGCTTTTTTCTATTATTGATTTCTACTTTAATGGCCTTATGGTCAGAGAAGATGCTTTGTAATATTTCAATGTTTTGGATTCTGCTAAGGCTTACTTTATGATCTAATATGTGGTCTATTTTAGAGAATGTTCCATTTGCACTAGAAAAGAAAGTATACTTGACTGCTGTTGGGTGGAGTGTTCTGTATGTCTATGAGGTCAATTTGGTTGATTGTGGCATTTAGATCTTCCATGTCTTTATTGAGTTTCTTCCTGGATGTCCTGTCCTTCACCAAAAGTCATGTGTTGAAGTCTCCTGCTATTATTGTGGAGCTGTCTATCTCACTTTTGATTGCTGATAGAGTTTGTTTTGTGTATCTTGCAGCCCTGTCATTGGGTGCATAAATATTTAATATGGTTATATCCTCCTGGTATATTGTCCCTTTAATCATTATATAGTATCCTTCCTTATCCTTTGTGGTGGATTAAACTTTAAAGTCTATTTTGTCAGAAATAAATATTGCCACTCCTGCTCTTTTTTGATTGTTGTTTGCTTGATATATATTTTTCCATTCTTTGAGTTTTAGTTTCTTTGTGTCTCTAAGTCTAAGACGTGTCTCTTGTAGGCAGCATATAGATGGATCTTGCTTTTTAATCCATTGTGCCACTCTCTGTGTCTTTATTGGTGCATTTAATCCATTTACATTCAGCATAATTATGGATAGGTATGAATTTAGTGTGGCCCTTTTGATGTCTTTTTTTGTGTGTTGTTGACAGTTTCTTTTTCCCACTTAATTTTATATGCTGAGCAGATTATCTTTATATATTGTCCTTTCCTCATATTTGTTGTTGATTTTGTTTCTGCTGTATCTCTATTTTTTTCTTGTATTTTATTTTGTTGTGTAGGATAGTTTGTCTCCCTTGTGGTTACTGTATGATTTACCCCTATTTTTTCTAAATTTAAAACTAACGGTTGTATCTGTGTATCGCCTTGTCTTCCTCTCCATATGAAATATCTGTGACTACATTTCTTAGTCCCTCTTTATTATTTTAATGTTGTCTTCATTTACATAATAACATCAACTGTTTCCCTGTTTTGAGCGTTTCTTTATCTTGATTTATTTTTGTGATTTCCCTGTCTGGGTTGTCATCTGATTGCTCTGCCCAGTGTTCTAGTCTTGGGTTGATATCTGATATCTGATTACTCCCTGTAATATTTCTTATAGTTTTGGTTTGGTTTTTATGAATTCCCTGAACTTCTGCTTATCTGTAAATATCCTAATTTCATCTTCATATTTGAGAGACAGTTTTGCTGTATATATGATTCTTGGTTGGCAGTTTTTTTCCTTCAATGCTTTATATAAGTCATTCTATTGCATTTTTGCCTGTGTGGTTTCCACTGAGTAGTCCGAGCTTATTCTTACTGACTCTGCTTTGCAAGTGACTTTTCGTTTATCCCTAGCTGCTCTTAAAATTCTCTCTTTATTTTTGGTTTTGGCAAGTTTGATTATAATGTCTTTGTGACTTTCTTTTAAAATCTACCTTATGTGGAGTTTGTTGAGCATCTTGGGTAGATATCTTCTCATCTTTCACAATATCAGGAAAGTTTTCTGCCAACATATCTCAACAATTCTCTCTGTATTTTCTGTTATCCCTCCCTGTTCTGGTACTCTAATCACTTGTAGGTTATTTCATATGAAGAATTTATCATTGAAATGTAATGATGCATATAATTTACTATAAATTACTTTAAAAAGAGAATAGTTGAGGCAAATGGTTTTGTTAAGAATTCTCAAATCAAGGTAATGCACAGATAACTGTTGCTTTTTTAGAATACGTGCATTCATTTCACAACTCTGCCAGTTTTCTGGCATTTACTATTAGTCTACTATTACTTAACACATGTCTTGTAGGGTGTGTGTCTGTTTACCAAAAGCTGCCTATAGTGAAAACATCAATGCTTGCTAATTTCATCTATACGTTACATATGGACTCTGGTTTGTTTTTTTTTCTTTTTTGGTGCATGTGTTTTGTTTTGGAGCCCTGGTGGCACAGTGCTTAAAGTTGTACATCAACCAATTCTTATGACTTGTTCCATTTTTACCAGATGATAATACTGGTGTTTGTTCCAAAGCCTTGCATAAAATGATGAATGGAAAAATTCACCCACAGGTTTGGTTAATTCACCCTCATTGTTCAGATCTCAGCTCAAATAATTCTTTTTCAGAAAAAAATTCCCTAGTGCCTTTAGCTCATATCATGTGCTATTTACACACTTTCACTAAAAAAATAAAAGAAGAAGTTGCCATTAAGTTGGTTTTATTTAGCAGCCAAGAAAATTAACGCTTTGCACCACTCCTCAGCACTCTCATAGCTGCCTACGGTTTTTGTTGTACAGCACTCATAAAACACTGGACATAGGTATGTATATAACTAATTGGCTAATTTTGGGTTTCCTCACAAGCTTTAATATACTCGAGGGTCAGGACTGAGCTTATTTAACTCACCATTATATACCCAGAGCCTAACAAATAGTGTCAAATAAATGTTTGTTAAATGAATAGATGAATGATTAATTGATTGAATAAATTAAAGAAAGCATAGATATTGCATGAATGTTTGTCATCATTTTCTTGCAGAATAAGGATAAGTGTTCCAGTGTCAGTCCACTTTCAAAATTTCAATTAATATAGTTTTGAAAAACTATGCGTTGAAGAGTTAACTGATATGAATGCATTCACCCAATAGCTATTTATTAAGTGCCTTCTATGCGTCTGTCCTTGTGCTGGACTCTGAAGGTACAGTGGCAAGTAACACACCCAGTTATTGATGTAGCTTATAGCACTGTGGACAAGAAGATCAAGGAACAATTATGCCAATAAATACCTAATATACTTAGTAAAAACATACATACATATATGATATGAAGGACGTGCAGTTGTCTAAGTTGCAATACAGTGGAAGGACAACACAGTTTAGAATTTTGTTGGTAATTTCAGTTAAAACTGAGTCCTGAATATGAAGCCTTGGAAAAGTGAAAGTCTCAGGGGAAGGTGGAGAAGAGTATTTTGGAAACATGCACCAAGAACTAATTAGAATCAGTGTTCTACTAGGCACAATTTTTCATCGTGTAATGTGTTTTGAAATTCATTGTTTTAATTTAAACAATAACTTTATTAGAAAGTCAGAACCAACCATAGAGTGTGCAAGAAGCATTAGGACTGATTCTGTTTAATTACTAACACAAGGATGGCAAGATTCCGTCTCATGCACTTTGGACATGTTATTAGGAGGGACCAATCCCTGGAGAAGGACATCATGGTTGGTAAGGTAGAGGGTCAGCGACTATAGATAGAGAATAAGGGAAGACCCACAGCGAGATGAAGATGGATTCACACAGTGGCTGCAACAATGGGCTCAAGCATAGCAATGATTGTGTGGGTGGCGAAGGCTCAGGCCATGTTTTGTTTTGTTGTGGTATGAATCGTAATCAGCTTGATGGCACCTGATCACAACATAAATTACTGACTTCTATAAAATGTTCAAACACAACTCATAAAATGAGGATTCAATTGATGTTTTTATTTTTCAGATTTCCTGTTTTAAGATGTCCTAGTGTTAAACATTCAGTGTTTTAGAGAAATATCAGCGATTGAGTCATATATAAAGTGAAGTGTTGTTATTTTACATTCTGGATGCTGTGTTTTTTCAGACAATTCATCGTATGAATTTGTGGGAAGAAAGCTTAACTGTCCTGTTTATTGTTGGCTAATGAGTAGACAGCGTGTATTCTTATATAAGGCAGCACAAGAAGTATGTTCTTCTAGCTCTGTCATAAAGAGTAAATAAAGAGTAGCTGCTTTTAATACTTCCAGTTCAACTAATCTATTATTGTAGAATCATGGCATACATTTCTGCATGTAAATGATAACAAGCAGTTAAGAAATGAATATAAATGATGCAGGATTCATACTAGTGGCAATTAATATTCAGAACAATGAAAGCAAATTGCAGAAACCATAAAAATAGACATAAAAAAAAAACTCATTGTCATCAAGTTGATCCTGACTCATAGCGACCCTATAGGACAGAGTAGAACTGCCCTGTAGGGTTTCCAAGGAGCGGCTGGTGGGTTTGAACTGATCTTTTGATTAGCAGCCATAGTTCTTAAACCTTGCACCACCAGGGCTCCAGAGAACATATAGCAATCATGATTTCCCTTTTAAAAAAAGAATGGACTAATTTCATTTTCCTATATATTTCCAAATGATTTGCACTAATAATTGGCAGGCAGGATAACACTGAATAGACAACATTAATGAGAAGGGGAATAGGAAAACTGTAGAAAAGGCCTGCATAACTACAGGTAGTGTCGAATGGAGAATGTGAAAGTGAGAATTTCTATTCCAAGGTCGCAAAAGAGTAGTAACTTGGCTATATTTGAAAACAGTTGTATATTTCTGTTGTGATACTGGTCTATGCCACTAAGATTCCCCATTTGTTGTTGTTGTTAGGTGCCATTGAGTCTATTCCGACTCATAGTGACTCTATGCACAACAGAATGAAACACTGCCCAGTCCTGAGCCATCCTTACAATCGTTGTTATGCTTGAGCTCATTGTTGCACCTACTGTGTCAGTCCACCTTGTTGAGGGTCTTCCTCTTTTCCGCTGACCCTGTACTCTGCCAAGCATGATGTCCTTCTCCAGGGACTGATCCCTCCTGACAACATGTCCAAAGTATGTAAGACGCAGTCTCACCATCCTTGCTTCCAAGGAGCTTACCGGCTGTACTTCTTCCATGACAGATTTGTTCGTTCTTTTGGCAGTCCATGGTATATTCAATATTCTTTGCCAACACCACCATTCAAAGGCATCAATTCTTCTTTGGCCTTCCTTATTCATTGTCCAGCTTTCACATGCATATGATGTGATTGAAAATACCATGGCTTGGGTCAGGTGAACCTTAGCCTTCAAGGTGACATGTTTGCTGTTCAACACTTTAAAGAGGTCTTTTGCAGCAGATTTACCCAATGCAATGCGTCTTTTGATTTCTTGACTGCTGCTTCCATGGCTGTTGATTGTGGATCCAAGTAAAATGAAATCCTTGACAATTTCAATCTTTTCTCTGTTTATCATGATGTTGCTCATTGGTCCAGTTGTGAGGATTTTTGTTTTATGTTGAGGTGCAATCCATACCAAAGACTGTGGTCTTTGATCTTCATTAGTAAGTGCTTCAAGCCCTCTTCACTTTCAGCAAGCAAGGTTTTGTCTGCATAATGCAGGTTGTTAATGAATCTTCCTCCAATCCTGATGCCCCGTTCTTCTTCATATAGTCCAGCTTCTCATATTATCTGCTCAGCATGCAGATTGAATAGGCATGGTGAAAGAATACAGCCCTGATGCACACCTTTCCTGACTTTCAACCAATCAGTATCCCCTTTTTCTATCCGAACAACTGCCTTTTGATCTATGTGAAGGTTCCTCATGAGCACAATTAAGTGTTCTAAGATCTCCCATTACAAATGAAGAGTTTTCCCTTCAGGTACTGGAAAGCGTTTTTGCTGACAGCTCTTAGTTTTCAGCCCTCTTTACAGACATTGACTCAGCTGAAGAAAGCTTCAAGCTCAAGTCAAGTCCCTTTCCAAAAATAGCATGCATCAAGTGACTTTTCTTTTAACACAGAAATGTAAAGGCTCAGGCTCCAAGCCAAATCCCAACAACTCTTAAGAGCTGTCACAGTTTCAGAGGTTTCCACAGGGTGGGCTGAGGCATTGTTGGGATCGCATTGCTGCTCTGGTTTACCTCTGCCAATTCCTGTATCTTTCTCTTCCCTTGCGCAGGTGCTGATCCCTAAAACACACCCTAGTAAAGGTCCTGAATGAAAACCTGTCTCAGTGTCCTCTTTCCTGGAAATTCAACCCTGACTCCCCCAACCCCATTCCAGCTGCCATTATAAACATATCTTGCAATGAAAGGACTAGTCCCTTCTTGGCTTGCCTATTTTTCCTTTGATGACACTTTTATCCTCTTAGATGAGCCAAAAAAAACCAAAAACCAAAAAGCCAAACCCACTGCTATCGAGTTTATGCCAACTCATAGCGACACTATAGGACAGATTAGAACTTCCCCATAGGGTTTCCAGGGAGTGCATGGTGGAGCTGAACTGCCAACCTTTTGTTTTGCAGCTGTGGCTCTTAACCACTATGCCACCAGGGTTTCCCTTAGGTGAGCAAGTTCCATAAAAATACACATTTGTTATGATAATATTTGTTAAAATTCTGGAATTATCCATGACAAGGTAGCTTTCTCATGATTAGCCCTGTGTAAGGGCTCTGGGTTGAATTTCAAGTAGGTGAATTTCATTGCTTTAAATTAATTTTTCTCCCTTTGCCTCCTCTTTTATTGATCCTTATGTTTAACTCTTGCTTTATGATTATTGTCACAAAAATCTGACAAACTCTTCATGTAAGGCTTTTGTTTATTATCTGTCTTGAGTAGAATCTGTTATAAAAACAAACTGTGGAAAGGTGATTATAAGAAAGGAAAGGAACACTAAGGGCAGAATTTCATGCATCAGATACATGCAGTAGAGAAGTAATTTTGTTTGGGCGAAAGGGGCCTTTTGCTACCATTTGTATTGATTTAGTTAGGTGACATTTTATTCCATCTTGATGTAAAAGGTCTATCCTATTAAAATGATGATTTTAACATCTCATAACAATGATTTCTGAATATACTTTATTACCATTCTTTTTTCTATTTTATGAATAATTACATAAATCTTATCACCTTATCCAAATACTTTTCTTTTTCTTATTTCCAATACTAGAAGAAAAGTGAAAGAATATTATAGGAGATATTTATGCAGGACCATTCCACTGGAAAATTATTCAAATAAAGATTTTTTTTTTTTTTACGATATGTTCAATTCTACAACTTCAAATAACAACCCTCCCTCTTTTATTTGAATTCCATCATAAAGTGTTCTTTAGTCTAAACAAAGTTTATGGAAAGTATAGTTAACTACCTGTTTTTTTTTTCCACTAAGGAGGACAATTTTTGTGGGTAAAATGAAATCGAGAATAGCCGTGGACACTCCAGAATATCCAGGCAATTCTTATCCCATGAGAAGTGCTACAACTTTATGATCTCATCCTGCATTCAAGTAACAGCCCTGATACTGATCTGTAGACTGGATAATCTGAATTTATTTGTAGTTCTAGTTGAGTCCTTAGGGATTTGTCACCTAAAAAACTCATGCCTTTATGCTTCTTGCATGTGATTTCTTAATGTGCTGCAGCAGCCAGTTAAAACATTTCTCAAAAGTTACCCACATTAAAATATAAGCAAACTGAACACACAACTGTAATTTAGTGCCTGTTTTTCACTTTGGTAAATGTATTCAGATTTACCAAATATCCCTGAAACACATTCCTGGATGCCAAACCTTTGAGCATATCTGTCTCAGCATGCATGTCATAATTTTTTTAGATGGATCAAGCCAACAATTTACAAGGCACTATAAAGTACTATAATGTAATAGAAGGTCAAAGACCACAGCCTTCACTATGGGTTACATTTCAACATAAAGAAAACAAAAATCCCCACAACTGGTCCAATAAGCAACATCATGATAAATAAAGAAAAGATTGAAGTTGTCAAGGATTTCATTATACATGGATCCACAATCAACACCCACGGAAGCAGCAGTCAAGAAATCAAGAGATGCATTATGTTGGGCAAATCTGCTGTGAAAGACCTCTTTAAAGTGTTGAAAAGCAAAGATGTCACCTTGAAGACTAAGGTATGCCTGGCCCAAACCATGGTATTTTCAGTCACCTCATATGCATGCAAAAGCTGGACAATGAATAATAAAGAGTGAAGAATTGATGCCCTTGAATAGTGGTGTTAGCAAAGGATATTGACTATACCGTGGCCTGCCAAAAGAACGAACAAATCTGTCTTGGAAAAAGGTGCAACCAGAATGTACCTTAGAAGCAAGGATGACAAGACTATGTCTTACATACTTTGGTTTTTTTATCAGGAGGGATCATTCCCTGGAGAAGGACATCATGCTTGGTAAAATAGAGGTTCAGTGAAAAAGAGGAAAACCCTCAACAGGATGAATTGGCACAGTGGCTGCAACAATGGGCATAAGCATAATAACGATGGTTAGCATGGTGCAGGCAGTGTTTCATTCTGTAGGTTGCTATGAGTTGGAACTGACACAACAGCATCTAACAACGACAACAACATAAGTTAATAGGAAACCCTGGTGACCTAGTGGTTAAGAGCTATGGCTGTTAACTGAAACGCCAGCAGTTGGAATCTACCAGGTGCTCCTTGGAAACTCTATAGAGCAGTTCTACTCCGTCCTATAGGGTCACTATGAGTCAGAATCGACATGACGGCAATGGGTTTTATAAGGTAATAAATTAGGAACCAATGCTAGCTAAACATACTACTTAGTTCTACACCTACCTTTTACTCCTCACTTTTCAAGGATTTGCAACTTTAGCTGAAGCAATTGTGTTTCAATCAATGCAATGTACATCACTTGTTAGGTGCTGGAAATTTTAAGATAAAAAAAAAAGGAACACTGCCCTCAGGAAAAAGAGTTTCATAAGAACTGAGAATCAGATCTCAAAAATCGGTGCTGCTCTGACAGCTCAGGGTCCTAGAAGGACTCTGGTTTTGCAGTCGGTATGGCTTTTTCTCCAGGTTTGACCTCAGATGGAATGAGGTGAAGTATGAGACAAAGATAGATGGGGAAGAGCGAGTGTAATTCTTCTGTTAACAACATGTATATTTGCCATTTCTTCCTTCCATTTGAAGTAGAACCATTTGAGACAACATTTTCCCTTTTAGTCTATTTTTTTTGGTTATATATTGAAGAAAGTCTGCTTTAGAGACGACAAAGATGGAGAATACAGGTTAGAGAAGGAAATTGAGATGACAGCTGAGGTATGTCAGCATTTTTCTAAGAAATTTACAGATGGTAGAACTGCACTGAACTTCTTCAATAACTGCTTTCCTGGAGATATGCTGCAGTTATCATGTGATTTATTTTCCTTTTCAAAAGGATATCTAATCTGAACAGGTGGTAGAAATTGTCCCTGTTTAAAAGATTTCCATTAAAAAATGTGGTCAAACAAGCAAGGTAAATTCTGCATCAATCAAATCTGTTGTTTACTCTCTTCAATTTTTCTTAGGCAGTAAAAAGAAAATAATGATAAGGTTGATAGATGTTTCCTAAAAAGTATATCATAGATTACTTTTAGCATTTACTTCTGTAGCTTAAAATGTATTAATCTAGCATTTTAACCATTATAGTGTACCAAACATAATTACCAAGTATAATTGTTATAGCTTTAGTAGGTTAGTTCTACAGATTCTGTAATTTATGTCCAAATCTATAGAACTTCTTTTACCCTTAACCAATAATGTATAATTTTCACTTTTATGTTCACTGCAATTCCTAAAACAGATCCCATCTTAGACTCTCCTGTCCTCAGAAAATTAGAGACTGAAATTCTGAGAAATGCTTTAGTCATACTCTCTTGACAGTTCTCCCACTTGAAAGAAAGTTTTACATTCAGGTACCAGAAAACTGTTTTATCTATACTGAAGCTACAGCAATTGTATAAAAGGAATTAGTTGCCATGCACTGAGGATAAAAGAGCCAGGGGTCGTTAGAAGAAAACACATTTGTCTTAATAGCAGAAAAACAGTACTTTAAGCATTTTCCAAATTCTTGAGCTCTAAATAGCTGACAATAAAAACAAAAAGTCATTTTCATAAAATTTATTGCATTGGTTGAAAGAAGAAAATTTTTCTTGTTAAATTACCAAGTATATGATTCTATGCTAGGGTAGCAAGAGTGTGATAGAATCAGTGTGAAATTACAATTGTAATTCATTTTTAAATGTGTTAAAGCACAAATGTTTTGGCATTCTTTTTTTTAATATTTTTTGAGTTTTTGGTGAAAGTTTACACAGCAAATTTGGTTCCCATTTAACAATTTCTACACATATCGGTGATTGGAATGTGAAAGTTGGAGACAAAGAAGAAGGATCAGTAGCTGGAAAACATGGCCTTATTGCTCTAGCTAGGACTTCCAAAGCAGTGTTAAATAGGAGTAGTGATAAAGGGCAGCCTTGTCTTGTTCCTGTTCTCAAGGAGAATGTTTTAAGCCTCTCGCCATTAGGAATGATGTTGGCCATTGGTTTTGCTTATACGCCCTTTATTATGTTGAGAAATTTTCCTTCCATACCTATTTTATTGAGAGTTATTATCAGGAATAGGTGTTGGACTATGTTGAATGCGTTTTCTGCATTGATTGAGATGATTATGTGAGTCTTTTCTTTGTTTTTATTTATGTAGTGGATTATGTTGATTGATTTTCCAATGTTGAACCATTCTCCCATACCTGGTATTATTCCTACTTGGTTGTAATGTATTATCTTTTTGATATGACGCTGAATTCTGTTGGCTAGAATTTTTTTGAGAATTTTTGCTTCTATATTAATGAGAGATATTGGTCTATAATTTTCTTTTTTTGTGGTGTCTTTGCATGGTTTTTGTGTCAGGGTTATGCTGGCTTCATAGAATGAATTCACAAGAATTGCTTCCTTTACTGTGTTCTGAAGTATTTTTAGTATTACTAATGTAAGCTCTTCTCTGAATGTTTGGTAGAATTCACCAGGAAAACCATCTGGGTCAGGGTTTTTTTTGTTGGGAGTTTTTTTTTTTTTTAATTACTTTTTCGGTCTTTTCTCTTGTTATGGGTCTGTTTGGATTTTCAACATCATTTTGTGTTAGTCTCAGTAAACTGTGTGTTTCTAGAAATTTGTCCATTTCCTCTAGGTTTTCAAATTTGTTGGAGTATAGTTTTTCATAATACTCTGTTATGATCTGTTTTATTTCAGCTAGGCCTGTTGTAATGTTCCCCATTTCATTTCTTATTTGGGTTATTTCCATCCTCTCCTGTTTGTCTTTGTGGTCAGTGGTGTGTCGATTTTGTTGATCTTTTCAAAAAAGTAATTTTTGGTTTTGTTGATTGCCTCTATTGTTTTTCTATTCTCTATTTCAATTATTTCTGCTCTGATCTTTATTGTTTCCTTTCTTCTGATGGAGGTGGGCTTCTTTTGCTGTTCTCTTTCTAATTGTTCAAGTGTGTAGCTAGTGTTAATTTTGTCCCTTTTTTCTTTTTTGATGTGTGCATCTATTGCTATAAATTGACCTCTGAGAACTGCCTTACTGTGTCCCAAAGGTTTTGGTATAATGTGCTTTCATTCTTGTTTTATTCTAGGAATTTTTTAATTCCATCTCTGATTTCTTCTATTACCAGTGGTTTTTAAGCAGGGTGTTATTCAGTTTTCATGTAACTGATTTTTTTCCCTTACTCTTTCTGTTGTTAATTTCTACTTTGATGGCATTGTGGTCAGAGAAGATATTTTGTATCTTCTCGGTGTTTTGGACTTTGTTGAGGGTTGCTCTATGGCCTAAGAGGTGGTCTATTCTGGGAGAACGTTCCATGTGCATTGGAAAAGAATGTGTACTTTGCAGCTGTTGGGCGGAGTGTTCTATGTATATCTGTGAGGTCAAGTTGGCTGATTGTGCTCTTTAGCTCTTCTGTATCTTTCCTGAGCTTCTTTCTAGATGTTCTGTCCTTTACCGAGAGTGGTGTGTTCAAGTCTTCTACTATTATTGTGGAACTGTCAATTTCTTTTCTCAGTGCTGTTAGAGGTTTTTTTTTTTTTAAATGTATTTTGGCACCCTGTCATTGGGTTTTAAGATGTTTCTTATGGTTAAGTCTTCATGATGGATCGTCCCTTTAAGTCATTCTATAGTGCCCTTCTTTGTCTTTTATGGTAGATTTTGTTTTAAAGTCTATTTTATCTGAGATCCATTTTGCCACTCCTGCTCTTTTTTGGTAGTTATTTGCTTATTTTTTTCCATCCTTTTATCTTTAATAAATTTACACCTTTGTTTCTAAGGTGTGTCTCTTGTAGGCAGCATATTGATGAATCCCTATTTTTTTATCCATTCTGTCACTCTGTGTCTCTTTATGTGTGCATTTAGGCATTTACATTCAGTGTAATTATTGGTAGGTGTGAGTTTATCGCTGTCATTTTGTATTGCTTTCTTTGTGGTGCCGACATTTTCTTTGCTCCTCTTACTCTCTTGTCCTGAGTTCCTTTTGTCCATGGACTTCTTTTTCATTTTTTTTGCTTTTGTAGATTTGTTTTTATTGAGACTTTATGTTTTTCTTCTTTATTTTGACGCGTAGGTTTGTTAACTTTCTTTGTCATTACTTTGAAATTTACCCTCATCTTCCTAGGTTTGAAACAATCTATTATTACTTGATATAAAAAAAAAAAAAAAATTTATCACCTTACCTTCCTCTCCATTAGAAAGTTCTATACATACACCGTTGATTCCCTCTTTTATTGTTCTGACATTGTTGTCATTTACAGATTAACCTCTCTTGTTACCTGTTGCAATTGTTTTGGTTTTGGATACTCCTTGAGAGTTCATTTCCTATGTTGGTATTTGGCTGGTACAATCTTGCATACTAGATTCAGGCTGTGGTCTGATGTTGTTTGTTCTCAGACCATTAGGGTACATAAATATTTATTATGGTTATATCCTCCTGGTATATTGTCCCTTTAATCATTGTATAGTGTCCTTCCTTATCCTTTGTGGTGGATTTAACTTTAAAGTCTATTTTGTCAGAAATTAATATTGCCACTCCTGCTCTTTTTTGATTGTTGTTTGCTTGATATATTTTTTTCCATCTTGTGAGTTTTAGTTTGTTTGTGTCTCTAAGTCTAAGGTCTTTCTCTTGTAGGCAGTGTACAGACAGGTCGTGTGTTTTTATCCACTCTGCCACTGTCTATTGGTGCATTTAGTCCATTTACATTCAGCATAATTATGGATAGGTATGAGTTTAGTGCTGTCATTTTGATGTCTTTTTTTGTGCGTTGTTGACAGTTTCTTTTTATCACCTAATTTTTTGTGTTGAGTAGTTTATATGTTGTCTTTTCCTCTTATTCGTTGTTGATTTTGTTTTTGCTGAGTATTTTTTTCTTGTCTTTTATTTTGATGGGTAGAATTGTTATTCTCCTTTGTGGTTACCTTAATATTTACCCCTATTTTTCTAGCTTTCAAGGTAACTTTTATTTGTTTATATCGCCTTGTCTTCCTCTCCATATGAAATATCTATGACTACATTTCTTAGTCCCTCTTTATTCTTTTAATGTTTTCTTTTACATAATGACATGCTGTTTCCCTGTTTTGAGCATTTTTTTTTTTAATCTTGGTTTATTTTTGTGATTTCCTTATCTGGGTTGAAATCTAGTTGCTCTGTCCTGTGTTCTAGTCTTGATTTGATATCTGATATTATTGATTTTCTGACCAAAGAACTTCCTTTAGTATTTCTTGTAGTTTTGTTTTGGTTTTTACGAATTCCCTAAACTTCAGTTTATCTGGAAATGTCCTAATTTTGCCTTCATATTTGAGAGACAGTTTTGCTGGATATATGATTCTTGGCTGGCAATTTTTTTCCTTCAATGCGTTATGTAAGTCATCCCATTGCCTTCTTGCTGAGTAGTTCTGTGGTAGAATTCTTGCCTTGCAGGCAGGAGATCTGGTTCAATTCCCAGTCAGGGCACCCCATGAACAATCACCACCTGTCATTGGAGGCTTGCGTGCTGCTGTGATGCTGAGCAGGTTTCTGCAGAGCTTCCAGACTAAGATGGACTAAGAAGAAAGGCCTGGTGATCTATTTCTGAAAAGCAGCAAATTAAGTAGATCACAAAGGTCTGATCCCATCATACACGGGGGTCACTCTGAGTTGGTAACTCTACAACAGCTAACAACAGCAACTACTTTCTGGAAAATGAGAAGCCATATGGGTAAGATCTATAGTGCCTTTGCCAGTCACATACCCCTTCCCCCAACTGGTGAGCAAGGGTATCCTGATTATCTAATTGGTCAGGTGACTTGTTAGTTGTTTGAAGATAAATGAGTTAACCAAGCAAAGATCAGAAGACCTGGCCTGTACCAAAGGAACCACTTAGCAATAATTGTGAGCAATCATAAATGATATAGAGTCACTAAGTTTTGGAGTGCTTTGTTATAGAGCAGAAACAAACTGATGTAGTACATCTCTCATACCAGAGAACAGAAGGCAGTAAGGTCATATGCGAAGTTTTAATTAATGTAAAGTTTAAACCCAAGACATAGTTCTGTCACTAGGAAACTCCCTGGGTACCCAAAAACCCATACTGGTAGGAAATAGTGAAAACAAACTGAGAGGGTTCAGAAAATTTGCCACAGGTAGTCAAGTAAGAAAAGACATCTGTTTCCTATATCCATCATCCCCATCCCATCACCAAAGGGAAGGAGTGCAAGAAAGAAGACCATAATGCCGATATCACTCCTACAACACACTATGGCTACAGCTCTAGATTGGCATTTGGTTAAGAGAAAGCAAGTAAGAGAAGATCTTTGAATCAACTATGAGATCGGATGGTTTGCAATGCTACCTCTCTCAGTGGCATTTGCACTTAATCAGGGGAAAAATATCTATCAACTCAGAGAGTCATCTTAAGGCTTCTGGATTATATACATGAATGCCTATTATTTGAATATGAAAGCAGCTTTGCATCTATCTTTTTTTTATGGCCATGGAACTAAAGTTCACCAAAACCCACAGATTTCACGCAATTGCAATTTTAATATCACCATGCACTGCATTATGTCTGTTTGGACAATGTCCAAGTGCATATACATCCATGGTCCCATAAGTTCAGAAGTTGATGTAACAGAACATAGTAAACGCAATGGTTTCCCACATGCAACACTTTTATCTATTGTCTCTTGTATTGCATTGCCAAGCACAGGTTTGTTATTAGGAACCATTGTATGCACCTTGAATTTTTACTGAAATAGGATTTACAGGGGTTAGTTCAAACTATGAGTTGTGCATAAGTCAGACATTCGTAACCTGGGAACTACCTGTATGTAATATGGCGTTTGCATAACGTCCAAATCACGTAATGTTCTATCTCACAGAATGCATCGTGGATATTAAGCAACGCATGATTGTATTTTCTCTGTGAGATGGACTCTTGGTTAATACTGCCTGACAGAACAGCTTGTGTGCAGGAAAGTTTTGAAATAAATGCAATTTGCTTATAAACTTTGAGTTAATTAATAACATATATCCTTAAATGGATAGAAAGACCAGTGTTATGAATACCAGACTTATCTGGATAAATGAATTACATAGTGCCATCTTTTTTTTTTTTTTTTAATCTCATCATCTTCACTTTCTCTGATATCCTTGCCCTCCCTGAAAGCTTCCCAAGTAACAAAAGAAGAAGAAAAAGAAAAAAAATATCCTGAGGTTGACATACTGGTGCAAAATAAAGTATTTCCTGAGGAATTGTTCAATATGACTAGATTATGCTGACTGGTAAGGAAGGATGGACATTTAGGAAGTTGTATGGGGGTGTTGAAACAAATTCATCAGACTTTTGTTTTTTAAATGTAGTAAACATTTGTTACATGGTATGAAAACGTAGATAATTTGAATGCTGGAATGAAGTAAGACTGTAGCTTAATTCATAAAGGTGAATATTAGATTTGACTCAGGGAATCAACTAGAATCTTTTTATTAAAAGTAGTCTCCAATCTGTCATGAATTCCCTGGGTGGTGCAAATGACTAAATCAATTAGCTGCTAAGGTAGAAGTTGGCAGTTTGAGTCCACCAGAGGTGCCTTGGAAAAAAGGCCTGTCGATCCACTTCCGAAAAATCAGCCTTGAAAAACCCTACAGAGCACAGTTCTAGTCTGACGCACATGGTTCACCATGAATGATGGAATCGGCTTGATGGCAACTGGTTAGGTTTTTTTTTTTTTTTTTGGCTCTGCTCTGCCATCCAGAATCAGAGACTGTTCAGGCTCACAATATAGCACTTGTAACTAATAACCAATATTATAACATAATACGATAATGTGGATATTGGTGTTTATTTTATAATCATCATTACTTTTATTTGTGAAAGGGATATTTCAAACCAAGTTAAATTTCCCCTTGAACTCACTGTAACTTTCTGCAATATCAGGGTTGTTTAGTCTGACTAGGGGATCGAAATGATGGGATATGATTGTTAAGATGGAGCAATGATTACATAATGTTGGCTAAAATATTTACAGTGTTCTGCTTACATTGTCTTCTGGCAAATGTTCCTTCTATAACCGCATACAAACAGACTGTAGACAGGCTGAAACCAATCTTAACTCTCCCGTATGTAGTAAGCTCCATTCCATTAACGAGCAATGTATTATTTTTTCAGAGAAGCATATTTTGATATATATTGGTAGGAAATTTTAGATTAGCACAACAGACTCATTAGTGCTGTCACAGAGACACTGAAGCACAATGTGATTTAGAGGTTAATGCTATGGACTTAGGATCCCAGCTGCCTAGGTTCATATCCTGTCTTGCCCATTTGCTTGCTGGTGAACTTGTACAAGTTTTTAAACCTGTGTCTGTCTTCTTTATAAAATGGGATTAGTAATGTCATAAAGCTGTTAAAAAGAGTAAATGAGTAAACACTTTTTAAGGCTCTTGGGATACTATCTGTCACAAAGTATTTGCCATGTAATTGTTATTAATTATCTGTTGTTGTATAATAATTTTTCTACAAACAAGAACTTAAAACAACACACATGTATTATTTCACAGTTTCTCTTAGGAGATTATCTGTGTCTTCTGCAATGTACAATTAAGATGTAAATCTGCATTGCATTCTCATTTCAAGGTCCTACTGGGGAAAGATCTGCTTCCAAGCTTGTGTGGTTGTTTGCGGAATTCTGTTCTTTGGAGATGCTGTCTATTCCATGTGGGATTCCCCAGCGTGGCTGCTGGCTTTACCCTAAGCTAGCAAGAGAGAGAGTTTACTAGAAAACTGAATGTTACAATCGTATGCAACATAATCATTGAAGTAACAGCTGATCAATATTTTCATATTCTATTAGTTAAAAGCAAATGACAGATTCTGCCCACATTCAAGATAACAGTTTTATTCATACAATGGTGTAAACACGAGAAGGCCAGGAAAATTGGGGATCATCTTAGAGTCTGTCTGCCGCATAAGTATTTACTAAACAAATAAAATGAATAATTCTCACAAAGTGATACATACAAAAGGAAATGAAAAAGAATTCTGTATTGGTATCTCGGCAGTTCCAATAACAAAATGTGTGCTGAAGCCATCTCACATCTATTTATGTCAGCCGTGTGTATGTTTCTTCCCAAATCCACATTCAGTGGTGTAATATTGGTAGGCTGAAATCATCCTTGGCTGGTGTATTTAAAAAAAAAAAAAGTGTATTTACACCCCCCAAATTGGCAAACGCTACAAACCAGAGCTTCTGCCCACCCCCCACCCCCTGCTTGGAGAGTCAGTTGTTAAACATTTACCATAACAAATGGCTCACATTTTGTAGCTCTCTCTCCACTTCAGTTTCTGAGATTCTTTATCTATATCAGTCTGGAGACATCTTAATCAAAATTTCAAACAATAATCCAGAAAAATAGCGGTAAGCACCAAATTTGGCAAAACCTTTACCCGAATTAACATTTTAATTAAAATAAGATAAACTCAAAGTGTGGACCAATTTACATATTAAAAATTATGGATATGGATCACTTCTATATTCCAAAACCAAATCCAATTCACTGACATCCAGTTGATTCCAACTCAATAAAAAAAAAAACTCAATAGTGACCCTAAAAGACAGGGTCAAGCTGCCCCATAGGGCTCCCAAGGCTGTAAATCTTTATGGAAGTGGACTGCCACATCTTTTGTCCACAGAGCAGCTGGTGGGCTTGAACTGCGGATCATTTTTTGGTTAGCAGCCGAGCCCTTTAATCACTGCATCACCAGTGCTCCTTACTTGTATAATCTGCCAGCTGCCTTTTAAACTCCAGTCCAACTTCAATCTCAACAATTGTTGGAAAGTTTCTCAATACCGTGTTCCTCAAAAATAATGTTTCTCAAGATAATATCTTGCAGAATGATCAAGTGTTGTTTAGATCCGATAATTGTATTTATGATGGATATACATTCTGTCCCTAAGAAAACATCACACAATAAACCTTTTTTGTGCAGTTCATCCATCTCTCATGTTTAATTATCATAGAGAAGCAAATTTTCATATATCTGCTATATGATCTAGGCATAAGATGTCATATTTATGCTATTAACTCTCACATGAGCTTAGCATCAACCATATCAGCAGAAGAAGCAAAGTCACTATTATTATTATTAGTTTGCAAGTATTTCCTAATATCTAATACTATGCTGGTGGCACAGTGGTTGAGCGCTCAGCTGCTAACCGAAAGGTTGGCAGTTCAAACCCACTGACGGCTCCACAGAAGAAAGATGTGACAGTCTGCTTCTGTAAAGATAAAGCCTTGGAAACCCCGTGGGGCCGTTCTGCTCTGTCCTACAGTGTCGCTGTGAGGTGGAATCGGCTGGATGGCAGTGAATTTGGTTTAGAATATGCCATACCACTATTTAACAAACCACTTTGGAAAAAAGAAATGTAAGCCAGGGTGGGGGACGTATTAGAGGATAATCATCCTGTAACGTCAGTTGTCTATAAGGATAGACTGAGATTCATTTGTGGGTGAAGTAGCAGATTGCTATTATCGACTCTTAAAACTTCAGTGATCATAAAATGGTTTTCCATGATTTTGTTTGCTTTTCTATGATGTTTTGGCTGAATACTTGTCCAAAAGCTATGAGCATATAATGTTTCTGTCCTAGGAAAAAAATGGTGGCCTTGACCATAATTAGCCATGCCTGTGTTCTGCCTCCATATGGAAGTTTAATGAGCCCATCTGGGTATGAATTCAAAACATGCTCCCAAATTGTCACAACTAGTTGAAAAGTTTTCCTCCCCTACACCTGCCACCTAACAAATAAGTATCATCTTAAATAAACAATACAGAATATTGCCACAGACAATAGTTATCAAAAAATTTGACCATGAGTTGGCATTAATCCAACACTTTTTGAAAGCTTATTTGAGGCTCTTGGTATTAGAGACAGAGAGAGAAAGAATCTCAGGTAGTGCTTTCCAATGTGGCTGTGAACCAGAAATAATGGGGGAGCTTATTAAAAATATGACCTCTTCACTGTTGACTAGACATACGAAGTCAGAATCTTCAGAAACAGAGACAAATGATGAAGGGTATACCTTTGAGAAGACTTCCCAGAATGTTGATGCATTTTTATCCTAGCCGTATGTTTTCAATCTTTTGCCCTCAAGTGACATAGAAAGCTAGCTAGTATTAGTTGTTCAATGTAAAGCAACACACATACACACACACACGGTACATACATACATATATGTGTGTGCGTGTGTGTAAAAATGGGCAAAATATGAACACATTTTACATCAACAAGGATGAAATCTGTCCAGTAGCAGATGAATGATAGAGGCCAGAGTTCTGTGACCAAATGGAGATTGATAGAAAAAGACAAAATATTCAGAGATTGAATGAATACTCCGTGTGAATTTTTTTAAGCTCCAGCAATATAACATTATCTAATCCCAAATGTCCAGGACTAAGATGATTAGAATGCAAGTATGCAAAAACAGATTCAGTGAGCATACAACAGTGACTTACAATAAAATAAGATGCTTCTAGAGAAGCAGGCTATGTTAAAGCACTTTGCACATTGCTCTGATGATTTATTTCTCACCCAAAGTACAAATTTTAAAATCCAGGTTAATAGCATTTGAAATCAAGTTGTATTTATACACAACATGGGTATGTAACATTTAGAAAACAGAACATTAATGTAGTTTGAACTTAGAAAGAATATTTGATCTTTTAAAAAGACGACAAACCAGATGCTGCAATCTTTTATAAAGACAACAAACCAGATTCTGCAAGTAATTCAAGCAGTGCAATAAACAATATTAGTCATTACTGAATATAACTATACTTCTACAAAATTTCCAAATTAGTATGCAACATGATCCCCACACGCAGGAACCTGTACCAGCGTGACACATACTCAAGCCTGAAAACAAGATAGATGATAAATGAGCTTTGTACAAACAATAGCAATTGGCAACGTCATTAGCCATGAAAAGGAATGTCATTTTGTCCAAATTTCTAAAGAGCATCCCAATTAAATTATATTAAATTGACTTACTTGTTATTATTTGAAAGGAAAAATAGAAACATTATTTTCCAAATAACTCAATTGGGCCAAACACAAATTTTTAGCTTCTTCTTTTGATAACTTTTCTACTTACATTCTTTCTTCAGTTTACTTTTAATACTGGCCATGGATTTAAGTATTTCAATCTGTGGTATAGGATCTGATTCTTCTCTCATGTGGGAAAAGTTCGGTCTCCCATCTTAGTAGCTTGTCACCATAATCCTCCCAGGTATTCATTATGTCTCTGCGTGTGGCATATGGTTGTACCAAATGAGTTCAACATGTAGGAAATAGGATCCAAGAGATGAATGATCTGCTTTCAAAGTGGTTATACCTAGTCACACGATGTGGAAAGGGGAGAACAAAGAGAAGACCAGAAAATTAGAGACAAAACTTTTTCTGTCTTCTGTTGTTGTTGTTGTTGGTTGTCATCAAATCTCTTCCGACATCCTTACAATCATTGTTATGCTTAAGCCTATTGCTGTAGCCAACTCATTGAGGGTCTTCCTCTTTTTCTCTGATCCTGTACTTTACTAAGCATGATGTTCTTGTCCAGGGACTGATCACTCCTGACTACATGTCCAAAGTATGTGAGACATAGTCTCGCCAGCCTTGTTTCTAAAGAGCATATAGGCTGTACTTCTTCCAAGACAGATTTGTTCCTTCTTTTGGCAGTCCATGGTATATTCAATATTCTTCTCCAACACCACAATTCAATGGTGTCTTCTTTATTCATCGTCCAGCTTCCACATGCATAGGAGACCATTGAAAACACCATGGCTTGGTTCAGGCACATCTTAGTCTTTGAGGTGACTTCTTTCCTTTTGACATTTTAAAGAGGTCTTTTGCAGCAGATTTGCCCAATACACTGTGTCTAGGTTTCTTGACTGCTGCTTCCATGGATGTTGATTGTGGATCCCAGTAAAATGAAATCCTTGACTTCAATCTTTTCCCCATATTTCATGAGGTTGCTTATTGATCCAGTTGTGAGGATTTTTGTTTTCTTTATGTTGAGGTACAATCCATACTGAAAGCTGTGGTCTTTGATCTTCATTAGTAGATGCTTCTAGTCCTCTTCACTTTCAGCAAGCAAGGTTATGTCAACTGCATAACGAAGGTTGTTAATGAATCTCCCTCCAATCCTGATGCTCCGCTCTTCTTCATATAGTCCAGCTTCTCACATTATTTACTCAGCATACAGAATGAATAGATATGGTGAAAGGATACAAACCTGACACACACCTTTCCTAAATTTAAACCATGCAGTATCTGCTCGTTCTGTCCGAGCCACTGCCTCTTGATCTAGGTACAGATTCCTCAGGAGCACAATTAAGTGTTCATGAATTCCTATTCTCCACAATGTTATTCATAATGTGTTATGATCCACAGAGTCAAATGCCTTTGCATAGTCAGTAAAACACAGGTAAACATCTTTCTGGTATTCTTGCATTCAGCCAGGATCCATCTGACATCAGCAATAATATTTCCAATTTTGCGTCATCTTCTCAATCCTGCTTGAACTTCTGGCTGTTCTCTGTTGATATACTGCTGCAGCCGCACTTATCTGTTAGTTTGTCATACTGTGGGGGCTTGCGTGTTGCTGTGATGCTGGAAGCTATGCCACAGATATACAAATATCAACAGGGTCACCTATGGTCGACAGGTTTCAGCTGAGCTTCCAGACTAAGATAGACTAGGAAGAAGGACCCAGCAGTCTAATTCTGAATAGATTTAGCCACTGAAAACCTTATGAATAGCAGCAGAACATTGCTTGATATAGTGCTGGAAGATGAGCCCCTCAGGTTAAAAGGCACTCAGCATAAATGGCGCCTATACATGTGGACTTTGCCAGAGGGAGTACACAGGAATCAAATCTACTACGTCTGTGGGAAGAGATGATGGAAAAACTCAATATCATCAGTCAGAACAAGGCCAAGGGCCAACTGCGGATCAGACCATCAAACGCTCCTATGCAAGTCCAAGCTGAAACTGAAGAAAATTAGAACAAGTCTATGAGAGCCAAAGTACGACCTTGAATACATCCCACCTGAATTTAGAGACCTTCTCAAGAATAGATTTGACTGGTTGAACACTAATGACCGAAGGCCAGACGAGTTGTGGGATGACATCAAGGGTATCATACATACAGAAAGCAAGAGGTCATTAAAAACACAGGAAAGAAAGAAAAGACCAAAATGGATGTCAGAAGAGACTCTGAAACTTGCTCTTGAACTTCAAGTATCTAAAGCGAAAGCGAGAAATGATGAAGTAAAAGAGTTGAACAGAAGATTTCAAAGGGCAGCTCAAGAAGACGAAGTATTCTAATGACATGTGCAAAGATTTGGAGACAGAAAACCAAAAGGGGAGAACATCTCTGCATTTCTCAAGCTGAAAGAACTGAAAAAAAATTCAAGCCTCAAGTTGCAATATTGAAGGATTCTATGGCAATAATATTAAACGAATCAGGAAGCATCGAAAGAAGACTGAAGGAACACACAGAGGCATTATACCAAAAAGAATTGGGTAACGTTAAACCATTTCAGGAGGTACCATAAAAGCAGGAACCAAAGGTACTGAGGGAAGAAGTCCAAGGTGCACTGAAGGCATTGGTAAACAACAAGGCTCTAGGAACTGACGGAATACCAACTGAGATGTTTCAACAAATTGATTCAGGGCTGGAAATGCCCACTCGTCTATGCCAAGAAATTTGGAAGACAGCTAGCTGGCCAACTGACTAGAAGAGATCTATATTTATGCCTATTCTGAAGAAAGATGATACCACCACATGTGGCAATTATTGAACAATGTATTTCTGTCTTCCACTCACCTTCAAATTTGAATTACATTAGTACGCCTAGGAGATTAAAAGAAAGTGGTGTTGTAGCTGAAGCTTTCCTTGAGATATGAGGATGTAGTATTTTCATATATTTTGCCATAGAGCTCTAATTCCTCATGATTATTAGAATGTTCCCTGCTTAATTCAGGAGGGGTGGGCAGGACCAAGGAGAAAGAACATAAAGACCTATAATATCTATCCCACTTCAACAAAATAAAGTGAGATTGGTTAACAACCTTTAAAAATAAACTAAGTATAATAAATTTCTATGTGTACAAGTAATACAAGTAGAAGTATGTATGCAATGGATATACTACTGATAGTGAAGGATATGCCATTTGAAACAGTTTCCCAGAATGTTGATGTATTTTTGCACCAGCCATGTTTTCATTTTCTTGAGTGGCATAAAAAGAGAACTGGATAATATTAATGCCCACAGAGAACTCATTGTTCCCCATGTGTTGGCTAAGTACCAGATTTTCCTGCAGATAGTAATGCTGTTATCTTTCAAAAAACCTTTGCAAGTCTGGTCGTTTTACGTGAATTTGATTTCTGCACCTCACTTTTCTTCTGCTCTATCAGGGACTCTCTGTTGTCTTCCCTGTCAGGGTGGCCATTGGTGGTAGCCAGGCGCCATCTAGTTCTTCTGGTCTCAGGCTAGTAGAGTCTCTGGTTTATGTGGCTCTTTTGTCTCTTGGGCTAATATTTTCCTTGCGCCTTTGGTGTTTTTCATTCTCCTTTGGTCCAGGTGGGTTGAGACCAATTGATGCATCTTAGATGGCTGCTTGCAAGCTTTTAAGACCTGACATACCACTCCCCAAAGTGTGATGCTGAATTTTTTTTAAATAAACTTTATTATGCCAATTGACCTAGATGTCCCCCCAAACCATGGCTCCCAGACCACCACCCTTGCTTCTTTGTCCCTCAAAGTGTTTGGTTGTGTTCAGAAAACTTATTAGCTTTTGGTTTAGTCCAGTTGTGCTGACTTCCCCTGTATTGTGTGTTGTCTTTCCCTTCAACTAAGATAATTCTTGTCTACTATTTGGTTAGTGAATTCCACGCTCCCTCCCTCCCCACCCTTGTAACCATCAAAGAATGTTTTTTTCTGTTTCAAACTTTTCTTGAGTTCTTGTAATAGTGGTCTTATGCAATATTTGTCCTTTTACAAATGACTAATTTCACTCACATGTCTGTCAGTTTGTCATACTGACATACAGCTTGTTTGTGTTGTGATGCTTGTGTGTTGCTGTGATGCTGGAAGCTTTGCCACTGGTATTCAGATACCAGCAGGGTCATCCATGGAGCACAGATTTCAGCTGATCTTCCAGACTAAGATAGACTAGAAAGAAAGAAGAAGCAGTCTACTTCTGAAAAGAATTAGCCAGTGAAAACCTTATGAATAGCAGTGGAACATTGTCTGATATAGTGCTAGAAGATGAGCACCGCAGGTTGGAAGGCACTCAAAAGTTGACTGGGGAAGAGCTGCCTCCTCAAAGTAGAGGCAACCTTAATGACCTGGATGGAGTAAATCTTTCAGAACCTTCATTTGCTGATGTGGCATGACTCAAAATGAGAAGAAACACCTGTAAACATCCATTAATAATAAGAATATGGAATGTATGAAATATTAATCTAGGAAAACTGGAAATCATCAAAAATGAAATGGAATGCATAAAAATTGATATCCTAGGATTAGTGAGCTGAAGTGGACTGGTGTTGGCCATTTCGAATCAGACAACCATATAGTCTACTATGCCAGGATGACAACTTGAAGAATGGTGTTGCATTCATCATCAAAAAGAACATTTCATGATGTATCCTAAAGTACAATGCTGTCAGCGATAGGATAATATCTGTGCGCCTACAAGGAAGACCGGTTAGTACAACTACTATTCAAATTTACATAGCAACCACTAAGGCCAAAGATGAAGAAATTGAAGATTTTTATCAGCTTTTGCAGTCTGAAATTGATCAAACATGCCATCAGGATGCAATGATGGCTACTGGTGATTGGAATGTGAATGTCGGAAACAAAGAAAATCTGTAGTTGGAAAATATGGCCTTGGTGATAGAAACAATGCCAGAGATCGAATGATAAATTTTGCAAGACCAACAACTTGTTCATTGCAAATTCCTTTTTTTCAGCAAAATAAATGGCAACTATACATATATATATTTTTGTACACATGGACCTCACCAGATGGAATATGCAGGAATCAAATCGACTGTTGTTAGGTACCATCAGGTTGGTTCTGACTCAGAGCGACCCTATGTACCACAGAACGAAGCACCACCTGGTCCTGAGCCATCCTTATAATCCTTGTTAAGCTTGAGTCCATTGTTGCAGCCACTGTGTCAATCTACCTCCTTGAGGGTCTTCCTCTTTTCCACTGACCCTGTACTTTACCAAGCATGATGTCCTTCTCCAGGGACTGATCCCTCTTGACAGCATGTCCAAAGTATGTAAGACACAGTCTCACCATCCTTCCTTCTAAGAAGCATTCTGGTTGTATTTCTTCCAAACAGATTCGTTTGTTCCTTTGGCAGTCCATGGTATATTCAATATTCTTTGCCAACACCATAATTCAAAGGCATCAATTCTTCTTTGGTCTTCCTTATTCATTGTCCAGCTTTCACATACATATGATGCAATTGAAAATACCATGGCTTGGGTCAGGTACACCTTAGTCTTCAAGGTGACATCTTTGCTTTTCAACACTTTAAAGACGTCCTTTGCAGCAGATTTGCCCGTTGCAATGTGTCTTTTGATTTATTCACTGCTGCTTGCACGGGTGTTGACTGTGGTTCTAAGTAAAATGAAATCCTTGACAATTTCAATCTTTTTTCCGCTTATCATGGCTTTCCTTATTGGTCCAGTTGTGAGAATTTTTGTTTCTTCATGTTGAGGTGCAATCCATACCAAAGGCTGTGGTCTTTGATTTTCATCAGTAAGTTCCTCAAGTCCTCTTGACAGGTTTCATCAAGCAAGGTTATGTCATCTGCATAACACAGGTTGTTAATGAATCTTCCTCCAATCCTGATGCCCCGCTCTTCTTGATATAGTCCAACTTCTTAGATTATTTGCTCAGCATACAGATTGAATAGGTATGGTAAAAAGATACAGCCCTGATGCACAGCTTTCCTAACTTTAAACCACTCGGCATCCCCTTGTTCTGTCCAAAAAACTGCCTCTTGATCTATGTACAGGTTCCTTACGAGCACAATTAAGTGTTCCGGAATTCCCATTCTTTTCAATGTTATCCAAAATTTGTTATGATCCACACAGTCGAATGCCTTTGCATAATCAATAAAACACAGGTAAACATCCTTCTGGTGTTTTCTGCTTTCAGCCAGGATCCATCTGACTTCAGCAGTGATATCCCTGGTTCCACATCCTCTTCTGAATTGGCCTGAATTTCTGGCAGTTCCGCGTCGATATACTGCTGCAGCCACTTTTGAATGATCTTCGGCAAAATTTTGCTTGTGTGTGACATTAATGTTATTGTTTGATAATTTCTGAATTCAGTTGGATCACATTTCTTGGAAATAGGCATAAATATGGATTTCTTCCAGTCGGTTGGCCAGGAAGCTGTCTTCCATATTTCTTGGCATAGACAAGTGAGCACTTCCAGGGCTGCGTCCTTTGTTGAAACATCTCAACTGATATTCCACCAATTCCTGCAGCCTTGTTTCTCGCCAATGCCTTCAGAGCAGCTTGGACTTCTTCCTTCAGTACCTTTGGTTGCTGATCATATGCTACTTCTCGAAATGGTTGATCGTTGACTAATTCTCTTTGGTATAATGACTCTGTGTATTTCTTCCATCTTCTTTTGATGCTTCCTGCTTCATTTAGTATTTTCCCCATAGAATCCTTCACTATTGCAACTCAAGGCTTGAATTTTTTTCTTCAGTTCTTTCAGCTTGAGAAATGCCGACTGTGTTCTTTCCTTTTGGAGTACATTTGTGGAAAGAGATGATGGAAAAGCTCCATATCATCATCAGTTAGAACAAGGCCAGGGGCTGACTGTGGAACAGACCATCAATTGCTCATATGCAAGTTTAAGTTGAAATTGACAAAAATCAGAGCAAGTCCAGGAAAGCCAAAGTACAAACTTGAGTATATTCCACCTTCACAGACCATCTCAAGAATAAATTTGATGTTTTGAACACTAATGACTGAAGACTAGATGAGTTGTGGAATTACATCAAGGACATCATACATGAAGAGAGCAAGAGGCCCTTGTAAAGACAGGAAAGAAAGAAGAGGTGAAGATGGATGTCAGAGGAGACTCTGAAACTTGCTGTCAAACATCGAGTAGCTAAAGCAAAAGGAAGAAATGATGCAGTAAAAGAACTGAACAGAAGATTTCAAAGGGCAACTTAAGAAGACAAAGTAAAATATTACATTGACATGTACAGAAAGCTGGAGATAGAAAACCAAAAGTGAAGAACACACTCGGCGTTTCTCAGGCTGAGAGAACTGAAGAAAATATTCAAGCCTCAATTTGCAGTAGTGAAGGATCATGGGGAAAGTATTAAATGACACAGGAAGCATCAAAAGAAGATGGAAGGAATACAAAGAGTCATTATACCAAAAAGAATTAGTCGATGTTCAACCATTTCATGAGGTAGCATATGGTCAGGAATCGGTGATACTGAAGGAAGAAGTCCAAGCTGCACTTAAGGCATTGGCAAAAAAACAAGGCTCCAGGAATTGACTGAATATCAATTGAGATGTTTCATCAAATAGATGCAGCACTGGAAGTGCTCACTCATCTATGCCAAGAAATTTGGAAGAGAGCTACTGGGCCAACTGACTGTACACTCATTGCTATTGAGTTGATTCTGACTCATAGCCAACCCATAGGACAGAGTAGAACTGCCCCATACGGTTTCTAAGGAGTACCTGGTGGATTTGAACTGCTGACCTTTTGGTTAGCAGCTGTAGCTCTTAACCACTATGCCACCAGGGCTTCAGGGATCTATATTTATGCCTAATCCAAAGAAAGGTAATCTAACCAAATGTGGAAATTATAGAGCAATATCATTAATATCACACGCAAGCAAAATTTTGCTGAATATCATTCAAAAGTGACCTCAGCAGTGTATCAACAGAGAACTTCCAGAAATTCAGGCCAGATTCAGAAGAGGATGTGGAACCAGGAATATCATTGCCGATGTCAAATTGTTCCTGGCTGACAGCAGAGAATACCAGAAGGAGGTTTACCCGTGTTTTATTGACTATGCAAAGGCATTCGACTGTGTGGATCATAACAAATTATGGATAACATTACGAAGAATGGAAATTCCGGAACATTTATGTGTCCTCATGAGGAGCCTGTACGTAGATCAAGAGGCAGTTGTTCAGACAGAACAAGGGGATACCGAGTGGTTTAAAGTCAGGAAAGGTGTGCGTCAGGCTCTATCCTTTCACCATGTCTATTCAATCTGTATGTTCAGCAAATGATCCAAGAAGCTGGACTATATAAAGAAAAGTGGGACATCAGGATTGGAGGAAGACTCATTGACAACCTGCATCATGCAAATGACACAACCTTGCTGAAAGTGAAAAGGACTTGAAGCACTTACTAATGAAGATCAAAGACCACAGCCTTCAGTATGGATTGCACCTCAACATAAAGAAAACAAAAATCCTCACAACTGGATCAATAAGGTACCTCATGATAAGCAGAGAAAAGATTGAAATTGTCAAGGATTTCATTTTACTGGGATCCACAATCAACACCCATGCAAGCAGCAGTGAATAAATCAAAAGACACATTGCACTGGGCCAATCTGCTGCAAAGGACGTCTTTAAAGTGTTGAAAAGCAAAGATGTCAACGTGAAGACTGAGGTGCGCCTGACCCAAGCCGTGGTATTTTCAATTGCATCATATGCATGTGAAAGGTGGGCAATGAATAAGGAGGACTAAAGAAAAACTGATTCCTTTGAATTGTGTTGTTAGCAACGAGTATTGAATATACCATGGACTGCCAAAGGAACAAACAAATCTGTTTGGAAGAAACACAACCAGAATGCTCCTTAGAAGCAAGGGTGGTGAGACTGTGTTTTACATACTTTGGACATGTTGTCAAGAGGGATCAGTCCCTGGAGAAGGACATCATGCTTAAACAGGGTCAGCAGAAAAAAGGAAAACCCTCAATGAGATGGATTAACATAGCGGCTGTAACAGTGCGCTCAAGCGTAACAAGGATTGTAAGGATGGCACCTGACTGCAGTGTTTTGTTCTGAGGTACATAGGGTCGCTATGAGTCGGAGCCGAATGGAAGGCACCTAACTACAAGAACAATTTCACTAAGCATGATGCCTTCTAGATTAATCCATGTTGTGAGATGTTTCCACAGTCATCATTTTTGTTTATTGTTGCATAGTATTCCATTGTGTGACTATATCATAATTTGTTTATTCACTATTCTATTGATGGTCACCTATGTTGTTTCCCTCTTTTTGCTCTTGTGAAGAATTGCTGCAGTGAACATGGGTGTGATGGCTCTTATTTCTCTAGGATATATTCCAAAGAGTGGGACTGCTGGATTGTATGGTACTTCTATTTTTTAGCTTTTTAAGGAAGAGCTAAATCGATTTCCAAAGTGGTTTCACCATTTTACATTTCCACCAGCATTTTATAAGTGTTTCAGTCTCTCCACAGCATCGCCAACATTTATTACTTTGTGTTTTTTTGGATATATGCTAGTCTTGTTGGTGTGAGATGGTATCTCATTGTAGTTTTGATTTGCATTTCTCTAATAGGGTCGCTGTGAGTCGGAATTGACTCGATGGCACTGGGTTTTGTTTTAATGGGTAATGATCATGAGCATTTCCTCATATATATATATGTTAGCTGCCTGAATATCTTCTTTTGTGAAGCGTCTGTTCATGTCCTTTGCCCATTTTTAAACTGGGTTATTTGTCTTTTTGTGGTTGCAGTTTTGTGTTATCTTGTAGGTTTTAGAGATTAGACCCGAGAAGATGTGACATAGCCAAAATTGTTTTCCCAGTTTGTAGGTTGTCTTTTTACTCTGTTGGTGAAATCTTTTGATGAGCATTAGTGATTTTTAGGAGTTCTCAGTTATCTAGTTTCTCTTCTGGTGTTTGTGCTTTGTTATGGTTTGTATTCTGTTTATGCTACATGAGTGCTCCTAGAATTGTCCCTATTTTTTCTTCCATGATCTTTATCGTTTTAGATTTTGTATTTAGATTTTATACTTTGAGTTAGTTTTTGTACATGGGGTGAGGTACGGATCTTGTTTTATTTTATTTTTTTGCAGTTAGATGGATATCCAGTTATGCCAGCACTGTTTGATAAAGAAAATATCTTTTCCCCATTTAACAGACTTTGGCCCTTTGTCAAATATCAGCTGCTCATAGATAGATGAATTTATGCCTGAATTCTCAGTTCGGCTCCATTGGTCTATGTATCTGTTGTTCTGGCAGTATCAGGCTGTTTTGACTACCGTGCAGTATAATAGGTTCTAAAATCAGGTAGCTTTAGCCTCCCACTTTCTTCTTCTGTTGGTAATGCTTTGTTTACCCGAGGCCTCTTCCCTTTTCATATGAACTTGGTGATTTCTTTATCCATCTCTTTAAAAATGTCATTGGAATTTGGATTGGTTTTGCATTGTATCTGTAGATCATCTGGGGTTGAAATGACATTTTCACAATACTGAGTCTTCCTATCCATGAACAAGGTATGTTTTTCCACTTATGTGGGTCTCTTTTGGTTTCTTACAGTAGTTTGTAATTGTTTTCTTTGTATAGGTGTTTTACATCTCTGTTTAGATTTATTCCTAAGTATTTTATCTTCTTGGGGACTACCATAAATGGTGCTGATTTGGTGATTTCCTCTTCAAATTCTCTTTATTGGTATAGAGGGATCAAACTGATTTTTGTATGTTTATCTTGTAGCCTGATATTTTGCTGAAATCTTCTATTAGTTCCAGTAGTTTTCTTATGGATTCTTTGGGTTTTTCCGTGTATAAAATCATGTCATCTGCAAATAGGGATACCTTTTCTTCTTCCTTACTAATTTGGATGCCCCTTTATTTCTTTTTCTTGCCTTATTGCTCTGGCTAGGACCTCCTGCACAATGTTGAATGAGAGTGTTGATAAATGGCAGCCTTGTCTGGTTCCCATTCTCAAGGGGAATGCTTTCAGACTCTCTCCACTTAGGATATGTTGCCTTTTGGCTTTGTATAAATGTCATTTATTATGCTGAGGAGTTTTCCTTCTATTCCTATTTTCCTGAGAGTTTTTATCAGGAATAGGTGTTGGACTTTGTCAAATGCCTTTTCTGTATCAATTTATAACATCATATGGTTCTTATCTTTTGTTTTACTTATGTGATGAATTACATTGTTTTCTAATGCAGAACCATCCCTGCATACCTGGCGTGAATCCCTCTTGGTCTTGGGGTATTATTTTCTTGATATATTCTTGAATTCTATTGGCTTGAATTTTTTTTTTAATAATTTTTATTGTTCTTTAAGTGGAAGTTTACAAATCAAGTCAGTCTCTCACATATAAACTTATATACACCTTACTACATACTCCTGCTTACTCTCCCCCAAATGAGTCAGCCCACTCCCTCCCTCCAGTCTTTTCTTTTGTGACAGTTTTGCCAGTTTCTAACCCCCTCGACCTTCGCATTTCCCCTCCAAACAGGAGATGCCAACATAGTCTCAAGTGTCCACCTGATGCAAGTAGCTCACTCCTCATCAGCATCTCTCTCCAATCCATTGTCCAGTCCAATCCATGTCTGTTGAGTTGGCTTTGGAAATGGTTCCTGTCCTGGGCCAACAGAAGGTTTTGGGACCATGACCGCCAGGATTCTTCTAGTCTTAGTCAGACCATTAAGTCTGGTCTTTTCATGAGAATTTGGGGTTTACATCCCACTGTTTATTGGCTAGAATTTTGTCGCGGGTTTTTGCATCTATGTTTGTAAGGCATATTTATCTGTAATTTTCTTTCTTTTTTTTTTTTTTTGCAGAGGGTGTCAGTTTTGGTATCAGGGTTATGCTGGCTTTATAGAATGAGTTCAGCAGTATTCCATTCTTTTCTGTGTTCTGAAATGCCTTTCGTAGTAGTGGTGTTAACTGTTCTCTGAATGTTTGGTAGAATTCTCCAGTGAAGTCAACAGGGCCAGGCTTTTCTTTTCTTTTCCTGGGAGCTTTTTGATTGCCTTTTCAGTCTGTTCTTTTGTTACAGGTTTATTTAGTTGTTCTCTGTTTGTGATAGTTTACATAGGTAGTGTGTTTGTAGAAACTTGTCCATTTCCTCTAGGTTTTAAAATTTGTTGGAGTATATTTTTTCCTAGTATTCTATTATGATTCTTCTAATTTCAGTTGAGTCTATTCTGATGCACCCATCTCATTTCTTATTCAGGTTATTTGCTTCCTCTTCTGTTTTTCTTTTGTCAGTTTGGCAAATGGTTTATAGGTTTTGTTGATCTTTCAGAGAACCAGGTTTTGGTCTTGTTAACTCTTTCAATTGTTTTTCTATTCTCTATTTCATTTGTTTCTGCTCTAGTCTTTATTATTTCTTTTCTTCTGATGCCCGTAGGCTACTTTTGCTTCTGTGTTTTATTCGTTCCAGTTGTAGTGTTAATGTTTTGATTTTGGCTCTTTCTTCTTTTTGGATTTATTGCTATAAATTGACCTCCGAGCACTGCTTTTGCTGTGTCCCAAAGGTTCTGGTAGGATGTGTTTTCATTCTCTTTTGAGTCTGTGAATTTCTTTATTCCGTCCTTTATTTTTTCTATAACCCAGTAGATTTTGAGCAAGGTGTTGTTCAGTTTTCATGCATTTGATTTTTTTCCTTGCTTTTTCTGTTATTGATTTCTACTTTTATGGCTTTATGATTAGAAAATATGCTTTTAATATTTCTATGTTTTTGATTCTTTTAAGGCTTGCTTTGTGGTCTAAAATGTGGTCTATTCTGGAGAATGTTCCATGTGTGTTGGAAAAGAAAGTGTACTTGGGTGCTATTGGGTGGCATGTTCTGTATATGTCTATGAGATCAAGATAGCTGATTGTGGCATTTAGTTCTTCGGTGCCTTTACTGAACTTTTTTTCTGGATGTTCTGTCCTTCACTGAAAGTGGTGTGTTGAAGCCTTCTGCTACTTTTGTGGCACTGTCTTTGTCTCTTCTCAATGCTGATAGAGTTTGTTTTGCATATTTTGGAGGCCTGTCATTGGGTGCATAGATGTTTATTATGGTTATGTCCTCCTGTTGTATTGATCCTTTAATCATTATATAGTGTCCTTCCTTATCCTTTGTGGTGGATTTTGCTTTAAGTCTATTTTGTCAGAGCTTAATATTGCCACTCCTGCTCTTTTTTAATTGTTGTTTGCTTGATGTATTTTTTTTCCATCCTTTGAGTTTTAGTTCGCTTGTGTTTTGAGTCTATGGTATGTCTCTTGTAGGCAACATGTAGATGGATCATGCTTTTTTATCCATTCTGCCACTCTTTGTCTCTTTATTGGTGCATTTAGTCTATTCACATTTAGCATAATTATTGATAGGTATGACTTTAGTGCTGTCACTTTGATGAGTTTTTGTGTGTGTGTGTTATTGACGGTTTATTTTTTCTACTTAATTTTCTTTTTTATCCATTCTGCCACTCTTTGTCTCTTTATTGGTGCATTTAGTCTATTCACATTTAGCACAATTATTGATAGGTATGACTTTAGTGCTGTCACTTTGATGAGTTTTTTTTTGTGTGTGTTATTGACAGTTTATTTTTTCTACTTAATTTTCTGTGCTGTCATTTTTCTTTATGTATTTTCTTTCCCTATTTATCATTTTTGTTTATTTTGTATTTGCTGAGTCTTTATATTTTCTCTTCTTTTTCATTTTTTGGTATAGAATTGTTAGTTTCCTTTGTGGTTACTGAAACATTTACCTCTATTTTTCTAAGTGTAAACCAATCATTTATTTCTTGACATCACCTTGACTTCCTATCCATATGAAAGTTCTATGACTAGAATATTTAGTCCCTCCTTTTGTTTTAATGTTATCATCTTTTACATATTGACATCTCTGTTTCCCTATTTTCAGTGTTATAGCTTTGTTTTTTTTGTGTGTGTGTGTGACTTCCCTATCTGGGTTCAAATCTAGGTGTTTCATCCTCTGTTCTAGTCTTGGATTGTTATCTGATGTTATTGATTTTCTAACCAGAGGGCTTCCTTTAGTATTTCTTGTCATTTTGGTTTGGTTTTTACAAGTTTCCTTAACTTCTGTTTTTATGGAAATGCCCTTATTTTGCCATCACATTTGAGATACAATGTTGCTGGATATATAATTCTTTGCTGGAAATTTTTTTTTTTTCCTTCAAGGCTTCACATATGTCATTCCATTGCCTTCTTGCATACATGGTTTCTGTTAAGTAGCCGGAGTTTAGTCCTATTGACTCTCCTTCGTAGATGACTTTTCATTTTTCCTTAGCCACCCTTAAAATTCTGCTTTTATCTTTGGCTTTGGCAAGTTTGATTATAATATGTCTTGGTGACTTTCTTTTGGGATCTAAGCTGTGTGAGGTTCGATGAGCTTCTTGATGGGTATCTTCTTTTCTTTCACAATATCGGGGAAGTTTTCTGCCAACAAATCTCTCTGTATTTTCTGTTATCTCCCCCTTCCTCCCATTCTGGTACTCCAATCACTCATAGGTTATTCCTCTCAGTAGAGTCCCACATAATTCCTAGGGTTTCTTCATTTTTAAAATTCCTTTTGTCTGGTTTTTCCTCAAATATGTTGGTGTCAAGTGCTTTATCTTCAATATCATTAATTCTTACTTCCATTACCTCAATTTTGCTCCTATTCCCTTCTATTGAGTTGTCTAATTCTGAAATTTTATTGTTAATCTTTTGGATTTCTGTTTGGTGTCTGTCTGTGAATTCTTGCTGCCTGTTAAATTTGTCATTATGCTCTTGTGTAACCTTATTAAGTTCCTCTGTTGCTTTGTCTGTGTGTTCCTTGCCCTGGCCTGTGTTTTGCCTGAGCTCCTTCCTGATCTCTTGAATAACTCTGTATATTAATCTTTTGAATTCTACCTCTGGTAATTCCAAGACCTTCTCTTCCTTCAGGAAATGTTTTAGTTCTTTGTTTTTGTCAGTTGCTGAAGCCATCATGGTCTGCCTTTTTATGTGATTTGATATTGACTGTTGTCTCTGAGTCATCAATGAGTTATTATATTCATTTATTTTATGTTTGTTTACTGTGTCCTAGCTTCTTGTTTTGTTTTGTTTTGATATGCCCAAATAGACTGGTCATGTGAGCTAGTTTGCTTATTGGTATCTTTGAAGTGTTCACATCCTGTTACCAGGTAGTTAGAGCTGTTATTAGGTATGTGAACCCAGGAGTTTACTTTTCTTGTGTAGATTCAGCTCACATATCCATGTCATCAGTCACTGCGTGTGTAGTGCAGGCTCTCACCTATAGTCCTAGATGGGCAGGACTACATAGGGGTGATTGGAGTAGGCACAGGTATCTGACAGCAGTAGGAGGTTATGTGCTGAACAAGGTAGGGGGCTGATGACTGCTGCTGAGTCCCTGGGTGGAAGGTGTGTCCCTGTTCCCTACAGCATGTAGTGGGTGGGTTTTGTAGCCAGACTTTGGGAACCCAATGCTGTTGGCTCTGAGGACTGAGAGGCACTACTTATTCTCAGACCCCTGTCATGGGTGACTAGGTGAAACAGGTGGAGCCACCTGTCCACAGGTCCCTGTTGTGTGTAGGTGAGAACCCTGTTTAATGGGCAGAGTGGTGTCAAATGTCACGAATCTGCCACTCCCCCTTGGCTATTGCAGTTGAAAATAGGCTTCAGGTATATGTCCCTTTGAAATGTGGTAATGAGGGCCTATGCTGTTTAAATGGGAACACACAGGTCTAGGCAGGGGTGAAAGGCATTCAAAGTCTGTGTACCCTTTATGCCTGTGCCTAGGCAAAGGGGCTGTGCCTGCCTTGAGTTTCTGGCTTAGGGGAACTGGCAGATTATTTTTTCCCTGTTTGTTAATTTTTCTCTCTCCAAAACCAGGAGAGTGGCTTGGGCATGTAACAGTCCCACTTCCAGCCTAGGGGGCATGGCAATTGCTGAAGCCAGACCTGGACTGGAGCAGAGCAGGGAGGGGATGGGTAAATGGAAGACAACTACTTCCCAGAGGGTGATGTATTTTTTTAATCCCATACTGTGGGTTAGACACTTGCACTTAACTTTTGCAGATTCAGTTCTGCTTCTCGCTGGTTCCGGTGGCTTGAGCAGACTTTCCGAAGCTTGGTTTCTCTCAGTGTGGAAAACACATCCCAAGTGCTACTGCTTTCCTTAGCCCATGTGCGCTGGCCAATCCAGTCTGCAGGGTGCCGGCCAAGTTACGTCTGGCAAATCCTTACTGCTTTTGAACTGTCTCTCCCTCCCCCTTGCTGCTCCGTCCGACTTGTCAACTTTGTCTTTGATTTTCAGGGCTCCTAGATTGTCATATATAATCTATTCACTTGGTTTTTTGGGTGTTTTTTGTAAAAGGGACCACAGGAAGACTCTGACTACTACACAGTCTTGGCCCCACCCTGTCTCTCATTAATTTAATGTTCAGAAGAATCATTTATTACTGTGTTGATAAAAATAAAAGCACATAGAGAATTAATATTTATTAAAATGGCTACACTGGTAAATTTTATGTTATATGTATTTTACCACAATTAAAAAATTAATTTTTATATCAAAAGACATTTATCATAAATATTATTTGAATATTTTTTTTCCAAAACATAATGGGACAAATTTTTATCTTATTAAAATTCTTTCAGAAAACAAATCAAAAAATGAAAGCTACTCAACTCATTTTCTGAGGATGGAATAGCTCCTATCATAAAGCTAGAAGAGGATATTAACAAAAAATAAAAAGATAATTCAAACATTCTAGTGAAAATGCACATTAAAATTCTAGAGGAGGCAGACATTGCCAAATAAACTTTCATACTAAAATTGAAAAACTGTATCTCATGGAATTATTATATATCCTTTATAGCATGAACGCAAGATTGCTTCAACATCTTACACCACACTAATAGATTGAATAAAAAAGAGAAAGAGAGAATAATTTCATTTCAATAGCTCCAGAAAAAGCATTCAGCAATATACAGAAATATAACAAAAATTAAACAATTTTTATAATTGTATTTTTTATACATTTATATATGTAATATACAAATGTATCTATTATAATTATATAATATTGTACACATAATTATACAATAATAATAACAACAATAACTTCTAGTACATTAGGAATAGAAAAGAATTTCCTTAACCAGCTAATGGTCAGCATCAAAACCTATTCCAAATATCATATTTAACATTGTCATTTTCAAAGCATCCTAATTTAGTCAAAAATAAGAAAATAAAGATGTTCTAGTTCCAGTTATCTATTATTATTATATAACAAGCCATCGCCAATACTTACTGATGTAAAATAATAACCATTTTATTATGTTCATGAGTTGAGGAGACCCAAATGGCTGGCCTACAATTATCTGAAGGCTTCTTCACTCACCTGTCTTGTAACTAGTTGCATATGACTAAAATTGTTCTTACCTGGGAGCATCGACATAATGCCTACAGGTGGCCACTCCATGTGGCTTAGAATTCTTTACAACATGATGACTTTATGGTAGTCAGACGTTACATTACACATCAGGGAAGCCCGTGTTCAAACAAAGAAGGCAGAAGCTGCAGGATTTTTATGACCTAACATAAGAAGCAACATAATATCACTTTTATCATATTCTATTGGTCAGAGCAGTCACAAAGTCCACCCAAGTCCAAGGGAAGGGACATAGATTTCTACCTCTTCATGGGAGCAGTGTTGTGGCATGTATTTTGCAGCAGTATTTTAAAAAACACCACTGCCACTATTTTCAATAGTGCTGTAAAGGTTCTAACCAAGCAAATACAAGAATAAGAAAGTTTTCAAGGAATGGAAAAAACAAACATGGTTGTTTACAAAGAACTTAGAAAATTTGTGACTACTACAAAATAATAAGAAAATTGGGAAAGATTTAAGAAAATTAGCCAACATATAAAACACAATCTCATCTTTATACATCTCTTACAAACTTTAAAATATACTGGAAAAGGGTTCCATTTACAATATCAAACATGTTGTCTGCATGACAAAATAAAATTATATTACTACTGCCCACCAACACAAATAGTAATTCAATGTAGATTAAAGAACTAAACATGAAAAGTAAATTTAAATAAAAATAATAAAAAGAGCAGAATTTTTTATACTGTCAGCAGAAAATATTCTTTGACAAGACACAAAAAGTAAAAACTTTTGTAAATGAAAATATTTAGGAAGATTTGACTTTAAAATATAAAGTACACCAAAACATTTATGAGAAAAAAAAGATAACCAAACAAAAGATATGAATGGGATAGTCACTGAAAGTGAAACAAAAATGCACAGCATATGTATGAAATGGGAAGAACACGGTTGGCATTTCTGAAGCTGAAAGAATTGACATAAAAATTCAAGCTTTCAGTTGCCATTTTGAAGGACTGTGTGGGCAAAATTCTGTTCGCTTTAGCTATTCAACATTCCAGAGCAACAAGGCCAGCATTTCTCAAGCTGAAAGAACTGAAGAAGAAATTCAAGCCTCGAGTTGCAATATTGAAAGATTCTACTGCCAAAATACTGAACAATGAAGGAAACATCAAAATAAGATGCAAGGAATATACAGAGTCACTGTACCAAAAAGAATTTGTCAATGTTCAAACATTTCCAGAGGTAGCATATGATCAAGAACTAATAGTACTGAAGGAAGAAGTCCAAGCTGCACTGAAGACATTGGTTAAAAATAAGGCTCCAGGAAACACAGAATATCAATTGACACATTTCAACAAATGAATACAACGCTGGAAGTCCTCACTCATCTATGCCAAGATATTTGGAAGGCAGCTAGCTGGCCAGCTCACTGGAAGAGATCCATATTTATGCCTATTCCAGAGAAAGGTGATCCAACAGAATGTGGAAATTATTGAACAATATCATTAATATCACACACAAGTAAAATTTTGCTTAAGATCGTTCAAAAGTGGCTGCAGCAACATATCAACAGGGAACTGCCAGAAATTCAAGCCAGATTCAGAAGAGGATGTGGAATGAGGGATATCTGCTTAATTCAGATGGATCCTGGCTGAAAGCAGAGAACACTAGAAAGATGTTTACCTGTTTTATTGACTATGCAAAGGCATTCGACTGTGTAGATCATAACAAATTATGGATAACATTGGGAAGAATGGGAATTCCAGAACACATAATTGTGCTCATGGAGAATCTGTACATAGACCAAGAGGCAGTCAGTCATTCGAAGAGCACAAGGGGATACTGCATGGTTTAAAGTCAGAAAATGTGTAGATGAGAGTTGTATCCTTTCACCATACTTATTCAATATATGCTGAGCATATAATCCGAGAAGCTGTAAAAGACCCCTTTAAAGTAGTAAAAAGCAAAGATGTCACTTTAAGGACTAAGAAATACCTGATCCAAGTTGTGCTGTTTTCAGTCGCATCATATGCATGTGAAAGCTAGACAATGAATAAGGAAGACTGAAGAAGAATTGATGACTTTGAATTATGGTGTTGGTGAAGAATATTGAATATATCACTCACTACAAAAGAACGAACGAATCCCTCATGGAAGAGGTAGTACAGCCAGAATGCTCCTTAGAAGCAAGGATGGTGAAGCTGCATCTCACATACTTTGGACATGTTTTCAGGAGTGACTAGTCCTGAAAGACCTCACACTTGGTAAGGTAGAGGTTCAGTGAAAAAGAGGAAGACCCTCGACAAGGTGAATTGACACAGTAGCTGCCACAATGGGCTCAAACATGACAAGGACTGTGAGGATAGTGCAGGACCAGGCATTATTTTTTTCCTTTTTTCATAGGGTCACTATGAGTAAGAACTCATGGGATAGTACCTAATAACAACAACAATAATGTGTATGAAAACATGTTTAGTCTCACTAATAACCAGGGAATTGCAAATTAAATCCATAGTGAGATACTCTCATTATGCTAATGTAGAATCATTTTAAAAATTAAACAATAAAATAAAACTAACAATATCAAGCTATGAACACTGGAATAAATCCTTATATTGGTGTACTTTTGAAATAATGAAATTCTCTCAATCGTTTTATGGTTATTCAATGTGCCAGTCAAGGAACTAGAATATTCTTTCCAATGTGCTCCAAAAAATGAACGTATATATGAACTTGCCAAGGGCTTAACCAGTCGTACTTGTTATTGACAGGATATATCAGGAATTCTTTCATTCTTTACTCTGCAAGAAAATAAGCACATAAATAACAGTAGTTTAAGAGACAACTTTGTATCGTCTCATGTAATAGGAATGCTAGAAGCAGGTGTTTCAGGTACTGGTACAGTTCGTCAATGAGGTCAAGGATTCTGCACTCTCTGCCTTTCTCCTCCATCATCCACAGTATGCCCTCTTCGTTTTCACATGTTGTCTTATGCAAAATATATTTGCCAACCTTCTATGCATCAGATCTGACAAAGGGAAAAATGAGCATTGAAGAAATGCAGCCAAGGGCTTCTCCCCTTTAGGTTTATCCAGTAAGAAAGGTTCACTTAAAAGCCCTGCAGAAAACCTCACTTATAGTGCATGGTGGAGAACCTGGTTAGAATGTCCAGGCAAACAACTATCCTAGCAAGAGAGAAAGGCACTGGGGGTAACTAGTCTATCATTAACAAATCCACAGTGTATGCCTTTTGTGGGTACAAGCTAGAGATTAAACTACCCGTGTTGATTGTCAGTATTGGTGAAATTAACTAGCTGTTTAAATCTCCTTTTTTTCCCAGTTAATTTCTTTTTAATATTGAGTGTCTTGTTTTAAAAATATTTTAATAAGAGGTTATGAGTTCATACTATTGACTTTTAATCTTGTCTAGAACCCATCCTCCCAAATCAGAAGATTCAAATGAAGTAATTGTTATGTGACCTAGAACCTATACAGACTTACAGCAACCCTAAAGAACAGAGGAGTCCTGGTGCACAGCGGTTAGAGCTTGGCTGCTAACCAAAAGGCTGGCAGTTCAAATTCACCAGCTGCTCCTTAGAAACCCTATGGGGCAGTCCTACTCTATCTTATGTGGTCGCTATGGGTTGGAATCAACTCATTGGCAATGAGTTTGGTTTTTTGGTTTTTATAGGACAGAGAAGAACTGCCGATAGTCTTTCCTAGGCTATAATCTTTACAGGAGCAGATCGCCAGGTCTTTACTCTTGCGTAGCTGGCTGTTGGGGTCGAACTGCCAACTTTTCAGTTAGCAGCCAAGCACTTAACTATTGCCGCACCAGGGTTCCTAAAGAAAATAATTACCACATCCCAAAACAACTTTATGGTTCTCTGTGTTCGTCGGTGAATAAATAAAATCAGAAACCCCTGGTTTAATTTTTTGCGTACTTTCGCTTCATGGTTTAGGAAAATTAAAAATCAGTATGCTTATGTGTGCTTGTACACCATCCTCAGTGTGATTAAATTGCAGGCATTTCAATCGGAGAGTTTAATTTTATATCACAATATCAGTACTCTTAAAACTAAATCTGAAGGAAAGAGAAGTAATTGAATTAAGAATAGAAACAGAAGGCTACATTATTAATTAATGAAGTTACTTTTTATAACTGTGGCCATGCAAGAACTACTACAACATGAACAGATTGTAATTGTGATTTGAATTACAGGACTGTGGTCTTGCATTTTAATAGAAAGCAATTTAGTTACTGTTTTTTTCTTTTGTTAACAACGTTGAGAACTAAAGCAAAACACTTATTAGTGGCTTCTCAGCTAGCTTAGAGACATTTCTACATATAACTGTGTACAAAATACAGAGGATAATACTGTGAGCAAGATTTTGTAATATTTTGGGGAAGTGCCTCAGTTGCATATAAACCAAAAAAAAAAAAAAAAAAATACATTGCTGTTGAGTCAATTCCAACTAATAGTGACCCTATACAGAGAACATTAATTGGTAAATCATTCTGTTATGTCTGGTCTGTTTTATCTTTTTCTCCATTTACTGTTTGTAAATATACTTATTTGGTACTAAGCTTCCATGGCTGAGGGTTCACGCGGGGTTCTCTACATAAAATTGGCTTGCTTATTCCACTGTATTTCCTTCGAAATTAATTTTTTTTGTTATCAGGAAACAGTGAGGATTAGAAAGATTTATAAAATGCTTCTTCATGGAAGCACATTTGAAAAACTAATTTATGATTACCTTGGCAAATTCTATTTCTGTACAACTTCTAATACTTGGAAATGGTTTTTACTCATCAAATGTACACAAAACATAATAGTACATCTAAATGTATTTGTAGAGGAAGATCTGGATGTATTCATTGATTAGATTCACCAATATTTCCATATGTCCCCATATGTCTCAATAAAGAGTTCCAGAATCAATCAGGGCCATATCATAACGTATATGAACCTTAGAAACTTTTGCCTTCCTAGGGCCCTTCCTCCATTAGAAGAAAATAAAAACTAAAATAACAAAAAATTATTTTTGCAACTACATTGGCATAAAGGTTAATTTATTAATGTTATATATTCATATATTTTGCTTGACCTAAAAGTTTATTTTTCTTCTGATTTTAAAAGGAATTAGGCATTTTTGTGGACCTCTAAAAGTAATATGTGCCCTAGGCACTGTGTCAAATGGTGAAGGCCCTGGAGTCAATAGGAACCTTTTTTTTTTAATTTTTATTTTTAAATAATTCCTATTTTAATAAGAAGGATTGAAGTTACGGTTTACTGAACCCTGGTGGCGCAGTGGTTAAAGCAATTGATTCAACTGCTAACCAGAAGGTAGGTGTTTTGAAACCACTGGCAGCTCCATGGGAGAAAGATGTAGCAGTCTGCTTCTGCAGAAATTTACAGCCTTGGAAATCCTATGGGGTCACTATGAGTCAGAATCAGCTAGTCAGCAGTGGTTTTATAGGTTATCCAGAAACTCGACTTTAGCAAAAATTTAAATCCCCAAATTATTTCCTCAAAATTAATAAAAAGTGGCAAAATTGAGTGACTAAAAATCCATTTATTCTCCTGAATAACATGCGATGGGAAAAGTAAACAGAAATTATGAAGACGTAAGACATAGTAGAATAGTAGTTGTTAGAAACATAAATATTTCTTCAGGGAGAGAATTAAACTTAAATTATAAAGAATTGCATTTATACCTCCCTCAAAAAATTGCTGTAGTCAGCCAATGAAAAATGAGAAACCTTGTGATTCCTGAAAAAATGGATTTTGTGTTCCAATAGAGAATGTTTATATATGATATGACATTTCCACCTTTAATAAGAAGCATATAGAAGGATAGGATATATAAAGCCAAATTCTCATGCTTGTGGAAAAAAAAATCCCAATAATATATGGTTTAAATAATGAAAGAAAAATAAAATAAAAATTTAAGCAATGAGATGAAATTATTTCTATGTACATGGAGATACCCAATTTTTTATCTTTCCGCTAATTGTAACACTGTTTTTATAAAGGCTTTAGTCAGTATGACTGAAATTATTAAGCCTGCTGGTGAGCCATTCTGACTCATAGCAACTCTACAGGTTGGGTTTCATAGGGTTTCTAAAAAGAGGCTGGTGGATTCAAACTGCCAACCATTTGGTCAGCAGCCAAGCTGTTAACAACTGTGCCACCAGGGCTCTGAAATTATTAAAGTGCTGTATAAAACAAAACAAGCACAGTTATATATAAAAAAATAAATAAATAAAAAGAAGGTTATATATAGGTTTATACAAATCCCATTTGCTCTTGTCTCAGAAATATTTGTTGGGCAGATTATCATGTCCTTAAAATAAAGGTCTTTATATATATATATTTTTAAAGACCCCTGGTGGAGCAATGGTTAAGTGCTCAGCTGCTAAGTGAAAGGTCAGCTGTTCAAACACACCCAGCAGCTCTGTGGCAGACAACACTTGGCAAATTGCTCACTTAAAGATTACAGTCTAGGAAAACCCATGGAGCAGTTCTAGTCTGTACTGTAGGAACACTAATAGTCAAAATCGACTTGATGGCAAACAATATTTGTTTTCTTTGTATCTTCAGCCTCCAGAATTGTGCCTGAAAAAGCAATAGGTGCTACATAAAATACTTACTAAATGCATAAAAAACTTCCATTATTCATCAGCTTAATTTGCTGAGACAATGCTAGTACAGAACCTTGCACATTTTGCACATTTATTAATTTGTTTATCTACAAAAAACAAGAGGCACCAGTTATTACCCAAACAACAGGCTTTGCCAGAGGTTGAATGTTATGGCAGAATTTATTAACAAAACATTTTATAAAAAGTGCTTTACAGAGGGCAGTGCCAAGGTGGTGAAAAAGTCAGATGCTTCCACTGATCCCTCTTACAATGAAGACCTGAAAAAATAAGTGAATCGATTATATATATGACAAGCTAAGAATGCTGAGCATCAAAGGCAAAGTTAAGGAATTGGGCTGAGTGACAGGGGAGGGAGAGGCAGTGCAGAAGCAGCGACAAGTTGCCAAGCCCTTGCAGTGCCTCAGCTCTGATTCCTTGGCGAATTCCTTGGCATGACTATGGTGAGGCTGATGGTAGTTTCCTGGGACACGGCAGCTTCAGCAAAAGAATGCAAGCAGAGTGGCACACTCCTGACCCTGTTGCTTGCCTCCAGCGGGGCTGGCCACAGCACTTAGAAAGCAACTGCTTCAGTGAAAGAAAGCAAGCACAGGACGCACTCCTAATCCCCTGGGGCAATCTTGGTGGGGACCAAGCCAGTGCACACAGGCTACACAAGCCTCTGGAATCTGAGATAAAACAGCACTCTTGGCACAAGATAAGATAAGCGATTTTGTCTAATTTACTGTGGGTGGATCTAAGAGCTCCTTCTTTTGAAAGAACTCTCTCCTATCTATCTGATCCCTCATCTCTCTGCCCTGGTTGGCTTCATTCACAGTTGATTTCCCTGGGCCTGAGTGAGACAGGACCTATTGCACTCCCTGAGCCATTCTCTTGGCCTGGGAGAAGGAACAAATTAACAAACGGGTGACTATTCTCTGCTGACTCCCATAATCTGGAAGCTCATAGCAGATGCAGCTCCAGCCCAGGTACAAGTGATCCACAGACTTTGTCTTTCACCCCTGCGTGGATCCAGGTGGCTACTATATTGCAAGGGAAAATCTGTTTGATGTCTAACTAACTGTTTAAGCTGTGTGGTGGAAAGGTAGGTTTTGGAGGTCTGATACCATTCTGCCTATTAAACAGGGCCTTCACCTACCCACAGCAGGGGTCTGAGGACTGGAGGCTCCATCCACACCACCTAGCCATCCATGAAAGCGGTCCGAGGATAGTGGTGCCTACCAGTCCTTACAGGTATAAGCATTGGGTCCCTAAGGTAAAGCTGCAGAGCCCACCTACCAGAGCACTCTAGAGAACAGAGATGCTCCTTTGTCACTGACACTTGGGGGAAGGCTGTCAGCTCCCTGCCTTCCTTAGAGTGTGACCCCCTGCTGCTACAAGAAACCAGTGCATACACCCATCTCCAGTATTCCTCTAAGACAGTAGGTAAGACCCTACACCACATACTAGGTGACTATCAGGACACCTGAGCTGAAGCTATACAAGAATAGTGAATGAACTCCTAGGGTTATACACCAGATCTAACCATCTGGTAACAGGATATTAGAGCTTCAAAGGCTTTAATAATCAAGTTAGCTCACTCTAGTAGCCTATTTCGGTATATCAAAACAAAACAAAGCAGGAAACTAAAACACAGTGAGCAAATATAAAGTAAATTAATACAATAACTGATAGATGGCTGGGAGAAAACAGTTGATATCAAATCATGTAAAGAAGCAGACCATGATCACTTCAACAAACACCCAAAACAAAGAATCAAGGACTCTCCTGGATGAAGATGTATTCCTGGAATTACCAGATGTAGAATACAAAAGATTAGTATACAGAACTCTTCAAGACATCAGGAATGATATCAGGCAACACACAGAACAAGCCAAGGAACACACAGATAAAGCAGTTGAAAAGAAATTAAAAAGATTATTCAAGAACATAATGAAAAACTTAATAAGCTGCAAGAATCCATAGAAAGACAGCAATCAGAAATTCAGAAGATTAACAATAAAATTACAGAATCAGACAACTCAATAGAAAGTCAGAGGAGAAGAATTAAGGATTTGGAAGGGAGAACTAGTGAGAATGAAGATAAAACACTTGACAAAATATATTTGAAGAAAAATCAGATAAAAGAATTAAAAAAAAAAAAAAGAAACCCTAAGAATCATGTAGGACTGCATCAGGAAGAATAACTTGCATGTGATTGGAATACCGGAACAGGGAAGGATGACAGAAAATACAGAGAGAATTGTTGAAGATTTGTTGGCACAAAACTTCTCTGACATCGTGAAAGATGAAGCCATATCTATCCAAGATGCTCATTCAACCCCATACAAGGAAGATCCCAAAAGAAACTCACGAAGACATATCATCAAACTTGCCAAAACCAGAGATAAAGAGAAAATTTTAAGAGCAGCCAGGGATAAGCAAAAAGTCACCTACAAAGTAGAATCAATAAGAATAAGTTTGGACTACTTGGCAGAAACCATTCTGGCAAGAAGGCAATGGAATGACATATATAAAGCACTGAAGAGAAAAATTGCCAGCCAAGAATCATATATCCAGCAAAACTGTCTCTCAAATACAAAGGTGAAATTAAGACATTTACAAATAAACAGAATCTCAATAAAGACACAGATGAGCTAAATGCCACCATTAACCAACTTGACCTAATAGACATACACAGAACACTACCCAACAGCATCCAAGTATACTTTCTTTTCCAATGCACATGGACCATTCTCTAGAATAGACCACATATTAGGCCATAAAGCAAGACTTAACAGAATCCAAAACATTGAAATTTTACAAAGAATCTTCTCTGACCATAAAGCCATAAAACTAGAAGTCAATAAAAGAAATATCAGGGAAAAGAAATCAAACACATGGAAATTGACAACACTTTGCTCAAAAATGATTGGTTAGGACAGAATAAAGAAATTCATAGAATCCAATGAGAATGAAAACACTTCCTATCTGAACCTTTGGGACACAGCAAAAGCAGTGCTCAGAAGTCAATTTATATCAATAAATGCACACATACAAAAAGAAGAAAGGGCCAAAACCAAAGAATTGTCCCTACGACTTGAACAAATAGAAAGAGAGCAACAAAAGAAACCTTCAGGCACCAGAAGAAAGCAAATAATAAAAATTAGAGCAGAATTAAATGAAATAGAAAACAGAAAAAGAATTGGAAGAGTTAAAAAGACCAAAATCTGGCTCTCTGAGAATATTAACAAAATTGGTAAACCATTGGCCAGACTGACAAAAGGAAAACAGGAGACGAAACAAATAACCTGAATAAGAAATGAGATGGGCAATATCACAACAGACCCAACTGAAATTAAAAGAATCATAACAGAGTACTATAAAAAGTTGTACTCTAACAAATTTGAAAACCTAGAGGAAATGGACAAATTTCTAGAAACATACTACTTACCTAAACTAACACAAGCAGAGACAGAGCAGCTAAATAAACCTGTAACAAAAGAAGAGATTGAAAAACTAATCAAAAAACTCCCAAGGAAAAGCCCTGACCCTGATGGCTTCACTGGAGAATTCTACCAAATTTTCAGAGAAGTGTTAACACCACTACTACTAAAGCTATTTCAGAGCATAGAAAAGGATGGGATATTCCCAATCTCATTCTATGAAGCCAGCATAACCCTGATACCAAAACCAGATAAAGACTCCACAAGAAAGGAAAATTATAGACCAATGTGCCTCATGAACTTAGACATAAAAATCCTCAACAAAATCTAGCCGATAGAATTCAACAACGTATCAAAAAAATAATTCACCACTACCAAGTGGGATTCATACCAGGTATGCAGGGGCGGTATAACATTAGAAAAACAATTAATGTAATCCATCACATAAATAAAAGACAAGAACCACATGATCTTATCAACTGATGCAGAAAAGGTGTTCGACAAAGTCCAACACCCATTCATGATAAAAAACTCTTAGCAAAATAGAAATAGAAGGGCATTTATACAAAGCCAACAGCCAACATCATCCTAAATTGAGAGAGACTGAAAGCATTCCCCTTGAGAACAGGAACCAGAGAAGGATGCCCTTTATCACCACTCTTATTTGATATTGTGCCGGAGGTCCTAGCCAGAGCTATTAGGCTAGATAAAGAAATAAAGGACATCCAAATTGGTAAAGAAGAAGTAAAAGCATCTCCGTTTGCAGATGACATGATCTTATACCCAGAAAAACCTAAAGAATCCTTAAGAAAACTAGTGAAACTAGTAGAAGAATTCAGCAGTGTATCAGGATACAAGACATAAATAAATCAGTTGGATTCCTCTACATAAAAAAAGAGAGCGACAAAGAGGAAATCACCAAATCAATACCATTTACAATAGCCCCTAAGAAGATAAAGTACTTAGGAATAAATCTAACTAGATATGTAGAAGACCTATACAAGGAAAACTACAAGACACTACTGCAAGAAACCTAGAGACCTACATAAGTGGAAAAACATACCTTGCTCATGGATAGGAAGACTCAACATTGTAAAAATGTCTATTCTGCCCAAAGCAATCTATAGATACAATGCAATCCCGATCCAAATACCAGTGACATTTTTTAATGAGATGGAGAAACAAATCACCAACCTCATGGAAGAAAAAGAGGCCCTGGAAGAGTAAAGCATGACTGGAAAAGAATAAAATGGCAGGATTCACCATACCTGATTTAAGAACATATTATACTGCCATGGTAGTGAAAACAGCCTGGTAGTGGTACAACAATAGACACATGGACCAATGGAACAGAATTGAGAATCCAGTCATAAATCTATCCACATATAAGCAGTTGATATACGGCAAAGGCCCAAAGTCTGTTAAATGGGGAAAAGACAGTCTCTTTAACAAATGGTACTGGCATAACTGGATATCCATCTGCAAAAAATGAAACCAGACCCATACCTCGCACCATGCATAAAAACTAACTCAAAATGGATCAAAGACCTAAATATAAAATCTAAAACTATAAAGTTCATGGAAGAAAAAATAAAAACAACACTAGGAGCCCTAATACATGGCATAAACAGTGTATAAACATTACTAGACCTGCACAAACAGCAGAAGAGAAATTAGGTAATTGGCATCTCCTAAAGGTCAAACACCTACGCTCATCCAAAGTCTTCACCAAAAGAGTAAAAAGATTACCTACAGACTGGGAAAAAGTTTTAAGCTAGGACATTTCCAATCATTGGCTGATCTCTAAAATTTACATGTTACTGAAAAAACTCAACTACAAAAAGACAAATAATCCAATAAAAAAATGGGCAAAGGATATGAACAGACATTTCACTTAAGAAGACATTCAGGTAGCTAACAGATACATGAGGAAATGTTCACTATCATTAGCCATCAGAGAAATGCAAATCAAAACTACGATGAGATTACATCTCACTCCAACAAGGCTGGCATTAACCCAGAAAACACAAAATAATAAATGTTGGAGAGGTTGTGGAGAGACTGGAATACTTACACACTGCTGATGGGAATGTAAAATGGTTCAACCACTTTGGAAATCGGTTTGGTGCTTCCTTAAGAAGCTAGAAATAGAACTACCATGCTATCCATTAATCCCACTCCTTGGAATATATCCTAGAGAAATAAGAGCCTTTTCACGAACAGATATATGCACACCCATGTGTATTGCAGTACTGTTTACGATAGCAAAAAGATGGAAGCAACCAAGGTGCCCAAAACAGATGAATGCATAAATAAATTATGGTATATTCACACAATGGAATACTATGCACTGATGAAGAACAATGATGAATCTGTGAAACATTTCATAACATGGAGGAATCTGGAAGGCATTATGCTGAGTGAAATTAGTCAGTTGCAAATATTGTATGAGACCACTATTATAAGAGCTCAAGAAATAGTTCAAACAGAGAATAAAATATTCTTTGATGGTTACGAGGTTGGTGAAGGAGGGAGGGAGAGGGATTTTCACTAATTAGAAAGCAGATAAGAACTATTTTAGGTGAAGTGAAAGACGATGTACAATACAGGTGAAAATACAACTATACTAAACCAAAAGCAAAGCAGTTTCCTGAATAAACTGAATTCTTCGGAGGCCCGCGTATCAGGGGCAGGGGTTTGTGGACCATGGTTTCAGGGGACATCTAAGTCAATTGGCATAATAAAATCTATTAAGAAAACATTCTGCATCCCATTTTGGAGAGTGGCGTCTGGGGTCTTAAAAGCTAGCAAACAGCCATCTAAGATGCAACAATTGGTCTCAACCCACCTGGATCAAAGGAGAATGAAGAACACCGAAGTCGCAAGGTAAGTATAAGCCGAAGAGTCAGAATGGGCCAAATAAACCAGAGGCGACATCAGCCTGAGACCAGAAGAACTAGATGGTGCCCAGTTACAGCTGATGACTGTCCTGACAGGGAGCACAACAGAGAATTCCTGAAGGAGCAGGAGATCAGTCAGACCCCAAATTCTCTTAAAAAGACAAGACTTAATGGTCTGACAGAGACTAGAAGGGTGCTGGAGGTTATGGTCCCCAGACCTTCTGCTAGCCCAAGACAGGACCCATTCCCGAAGCCAGCCCTTCAGACAGGGATTGGACTGTATTATAAGACAGAAAATGATACTGGTGAGGAGTAGGCTTCTTGGATCAAGTAGACACATGAGACTATGTGTGCAGCTTCTGTCTGGAGGGGAGATGTGAAGGTCGAGGGGGACAGAAGTTGGCTGAATGGACACGGAAACACAGGGTGGAGAAAAGGAATGTGCTATCAGATTAGGGGGAGAGCAACTAGGAGTATATAGCAAGGTGTATATAAGGTTTTGTATGAGAGACTGACTTGATTTGTAAGCTTTCACTTAAAGCACAAGAAAAAATATATTTAAAGAGTGCCTTACCAAATATAAATGAAATAAAAAGAATTAAAATATATTGTATTCTGGATACCACTGCAGTTTTAACAGAACTGAAAAACCGCCAAGAAAATATATATATATATATATATACATATTTTAACCAGAGACGTATTTCTGAGTGACAAAGATAATCAGATTATATTTGGTACTACATTTCAAGTGAGAACCAATCAAGTAAATACAAGATCTCAAAGTGTGTGTGTGATACATTGGCTAAATTTATAAGGAACTACTTATACCCTAGCTTATTTGATGTTTCAAAATGACTGTACAGGTCAGTAGGTTAAAACTACAGATGATCATATATATTCATAGGTTACTTCTGGAGAAAATGAATCAGATATTATGTGTATTATACCGTGTCAAATTTGATCTATTTATGAAGTATTTGACACCATGTCATAAAGTAATATTTGCAAAATTGGCTTAAATGAGTGTGGAGAAGAACAGTTTCATAGATTGAAAAGATGCCCAAAATTCATAAAGAAAGGGTAATGACACTTGTCATTGAATAGGATGTAGAAAGTGTCAGGGAGAAAGTTGTGCGAGGCTGGCACGAGTTGTAATCTCCTTTAGTATTAGATTAATGATCTAGGAAAGGAAGAGAACTACACGTTAGTGGAATGTGTCAATGTTAATAAATCGGTAGGTGTATCAAAGAATAGAATGAACAAAGAAATAAGTAGACCTGGAGAAGTTATAAATGCAGTTAGAAATATAAGAAAATGAAATTCAGCTTGGAGAAACGCAAACTAACATGCTAGATAAATAATCATTTCAAATAGCAGTATGCATTCACAGAACTTTTTTTTTTTAAAAAAGCATAAGTTAAAATTCATCAGCTTTATAGGAAAACCAGTAAACAGAAAAGAGAATATGTTCTTGTCAGGTTTTTAGTTTTAATCGTAACTATGAAAATCCAAACCAATCCCACTGGCTTCTGTTCTACAGTATTCTAGATCACCAAGACACCGTTAATAATCAGTGCCTCGTGGCAAATATATTAGCAAGAATTAGAGGCTCAGGACCTGAAGTCTGTAGTGAAGCCAGGATTGATGTATAGAGAGGTAAGCATGCCAATGGAGTCCCCGCATGGTGCAAAAGTTTTGCACTGGGCTGCTAACAAAAAGTTTGATGGTTCAAACCCATTCAGAGGAACCTTAGAAAAAAAGATTCAAAAGTTGCCAAAAATAACCTATGGTGTTATAGATCAGAAAGTTTGGGAGGGAAATGAATGAAAGTAGGCATAAGAGGGCTTCTAAATTACTCATCCCCCATGCATCTGTCAGTTTGTCGTACTGTGGGGGCTAGTGTGTGGCTGTGATGCTGGAAGTTATGCCACTGGTGTTCAAATACCAGCACGGTCACCCATGGCAGACAGATTTCATCTGAGCTTCTTTTGAATCTATAAAAATGGACTCATATGGAATGCCCTTCTTTCTAAACTTTTTTCTTTTTTTTTTTTTAAATTTTTATTAAGCTTCAAGTGAACATTTACCATTCCAATCAGTCTGTCACATGTAGGTTTACATACATCTTACTCCCTTCTCCCACTTGTTCTCCCCCTATTGAGTCAGCCCTTACAGTCTCTCGTTTCGTGCCAATTTTACCTTCTTCCCTCTCTCTCTATCTTCCCATCCCCCCTCCAGTCAAGAGTTGCCAACACACTCTCCAGTGTTCACCTGATTTAATTAGCTCACTCTTCATCAGTATCTCTCTCCCCCCCACTGACCAGTCCTTTTCATGCCTGATGATTTGTCTTCGGGGTTGGTTCCTGTCCTGTGCCATCAGAAGTTCTGGGGAGCATTGTCTCTGGGATTCCTCTAGTCGCAATCATACCATTAGGTGTGGTCTTTTAATGAGAATTTGGGGTCTGCATCCCATTGGTCTCCTGCTCCCTCAGGAGTTGTCTGTTGTGTTCCCTGACAGGGCAGACATCGATTGTGGCCGGGCACCAACTAGTTCTTCTGGTCTCAGGATATTGTAGGTCTCTGGTTCAAGTGGCCCTTTCTGTCTCTTGGGTTCTTAGTTGTCGTGTGACCTTGGTGTTCTTCCTTTGCCTTTGCTCCCGGTGGCTTGAGACCAATTAATGTATTTTAGATGGCTGCTTGTTGGCATTTAGGACCCCAGGTGCCACAATTCAAAGTGGGATGCAGAGTGTTTTCATAATAGGATTGTTTTGCCCATTGATTTAGAAGTCCTCTCAAACCAAGTTCCCCAGACCCCAGCCCCTGCTTCGCTATCCTTTGAAGCTTTCATTTTATCTCGGAAACCTCTTTACTTTTAATCCTGTCCAATTAGGCTGACCTTCCTTGTTTTGAGTGTTGTCTTTCCCTTCACCCAAAGCAGTTCCCATCTACAGACTGATCAATAAAAAGCCCTCTAAACTTTTTTCTTTTTAACTGAACATTTTATTTTGAGATATTTATAGATTCACACGCAGTTATAAGAAATAGTACAGAGAGATCATGTATACCCTTCACTCACTTTACCCAAAAGTAAAATTTTGCATAACTATACGCCCATTCCTCAGTTATCAACATGGTTATAGTCCAAATTTTACATAATCAGTGTTATGCAAAAAGGGAAGATGGCCACATCAGATCACAAAATGGAAGATGACCAGATCATTACATAACTGGAAAATTACATCATTATGTAATTTCCCAAACCACTGAGCATCATCGCCTAGCCAAGCTGACACATAACCTTAACCATTGCATCTAGTGTCATTCTAGCCTCACACCTCATGTTCATTACTGCCAGTCATGTGTCATTAATGAGCATTTATTGTTGTAAATGCAAAATGTCAGATAATGAGACAGCCGATAAGTGAGAAGTAGGTGTATTATAATATCACAAGTGGTAAATTACCATTTATACAATCTGCCAACTCTTTATGCAACTATTTGTGTGTGGGTATATTTGGTTCTATACAATTATATCACATCTACATTCATGTGACCTCCATCATAGTCAAGATACAGAACAGTTCGAGGATCACAAGGATTTCTCATGCTTTGAAATCCCTTTGATACACCCATATCCCATTGCATTCCCTACTACCTTCCTGTCTGCAACCCTAACCCCTGAGAACCACTAATCTATTCATAATCTCTATAATTTTGTCATTTCTAAAACACTATGTAAATGTAATCATAGAGTATATAACTTTCACTAATTTTACTTTTTTCATTCAGCATAATTTCCTTGAGAACCAACCCAAGTTGTTCTGTATATCAGCATCAAACTATTGATGTTTGGTATATCAATAGCTTTGTATATCAATCATTTTGATTGTTGAGTAGTATTCCATAGTCTGGATATGTTGTTGTTGTTAGGTGCTGTCCAGTTGGTTCTGACTCATAGTGACCCTGTGTACAACAGAATGAAACATTGCCCGGTCCTGTGCTATCCTCACAGTCATTGTTCTGCATGAGCCCATTGTTGCAGCCACTTTATCAATCCATCTTGTTCAGTGCCTTTCTCTTTTTTGCTGAACCTCTACTTTACCAAGCACGATGTCCTTCTCCAGGGACTGGCCTCTTCTGATAATGCTTCTAAGGAGCATTCTGGCTGTACTTCTTCCGGGACAGATTATAACACAATTTATTTAATAATTCACCCAAAGAAGGACATTTGGATAATTTCCAGTATTGGGTTATTATGAGTAAAGTTGATATGAACATTTACGTACTTGTTTTTGGTGAACATAAGTTTTCATTTCTCTGGAATAAATGTCCAGAGTGCAATTGCTAGATCATGTGGTAAGTTTATACTTAGTTTTTCTTTTCTTTCCTTTCCTTCCTCCCACCCCTCTCCCTCTCTCCCTCTAACTCTCTCTCTTCCTCTGCCTCCACCTCTGTCTCTTTCTCCAGAAACTGCCAAGCTATTTTGCAGTGTGCCTGACATTTTACAATCTCACCATTGATATATGTATGTTCTGGTTTTTCCACATCCTCACCAGTATTTGGTAATGTCACTAATTTTTTTAAACATTCTAATACATGTGCAGTGATATTTCATTATGGTGTTAATTTACATTTCCCTAATTGCTGGTAGCATAGTGGTTAAGAGCTACAGCTGCTAACCAAAAGGTAGGCAGTTCAAATCCACCAGACGCTCCTTAGAAATCATACGGGGCAGCTCTACTCTGTCCTATAGGGTCACTATGAGTCAGAATTGACTCAATGGCAACCGGTAATTGCTAATTGTTTTGAACATCACTTCATGTGCTTACTTGCCGTGTGTATATTTTCATCATTGAAATGTCTGTTTATGTCATTTGCCCACCTATGAGTCCCTCTGCCAAAACCACACAGTATTGATTACTGTAACTATGTACATATGACTTGAAATTGGGTAGAGTGATTCCTTCCACTTTATTTTTCCTTTCTGGGATTGTTTTGACTATTCTAGTTCCTTTGTCTTTCCATGTAGATTTTATAATAAGCTTGCCTTGTCTACAAAAAGCCCTATTATTTTGATAGAAATTGGAAAAAACACACAGATCAATTTGAGGAAAAATTAATTATGCTGTGTCTTCCATTCCAGAAACGTGTTGTCCTTTCATTTATTTATATATTTTTACAAATTTATTTTATCAGCATTTTATAATTGCCATCACTGGGATCCTGTACACATTTTGTTAACTTTTTACCTATGTGTTTTATTTTCTTTGGAATAACTGTAGATCTTATTTAGTTTTTAATTTCTGCCCCCATGTGTTTCTTGCTAGTATACAGAAACATGATTGATGTTTGTCTGTTGATCTTGTATGTGGCTACCTGGGTGAATCCACTTATTATTTCTAGAAGTATTTATTTTTATTTTTGTGGATTCCTTGGGCTTTTTCTATGTTGATAATCATATTATCTACAAATAAGGACTATTTATTTATTTTTTTAATGTGTGTACCCTTAGAAAGAACTGCCTCCTTAAAATAGAGTCAACCTTACTGATGTGGATGGAGTAAAGCTTCTGGACCTTCGTTTGCTGATTTGGCATGACTCAAAATGAGAAGAAACAGCTGCAAACATCAATTAATAATCAGAACAGGGAAAGTACAAACTATGAATCTCAGAATATTGGAAGTCATCAAAAATGAAATGGAACATATAAAGATCAATATCCTAGGAATTAATGAGCTGAAATGGACTGGTATTGGCTTTTCAAATAAGAAAATCATATGGTCTACTATGCTGGGAATGACAAAATGAAGAGGAATGGCACCACATTCATCATCAAAAAGAACATTTCAAGGTCTGTCCTAAAGTACAACCCTGTCAGTGATAGGATAATATCTCTACGCCTACAAGGAATACCAGTTAATACGACTATTATTCAAAGTAACATACCAACCACTAATGCTAAAGATGAAGAAATTGAAGACTTTTTCCAACTTCTACAGCCTGAAATTTGTCAAACGTGCAATCAAGATGCGTTGATAATTACTGGCAATTGGGCTGTGAAAGTTGAAAACAAAAAAGAAGGAACCAAAGTCAGAAAATACGGCCTTGGTAATAGAAATGACACCAGAGATTGCATGATAGAATTTTGAAAGACCAATGACTTCTTCATTTCTGATACCTTTTTTTAACAACATAAATGACAACTATAAAGGGGGACACCACCAGATGGAATACACAGGAATCAAGTCCACTATATCTGTGGAAACAGATGATGGAGAAGCTCAATATCATCAGTCAGAACAAGACCATGCGCCAAATGTGGAACAGATTACTAATTACTCATATGCAAGTCCAAGTTGAAGCTAAAGAAAATTAAAACAAGTCCAAGTCCACGAGATCCAAAATATGACCTGAGTATTACTCACCTGAATTTGGAGACCATCACAAGAATAGATTTAACGTATTGAACACTGAATATGACACAAGACTAAATGAATTGTGAAATGACATCAAGGACATCATACATGAAGAAAGCAAAAGGTCACTAAAAAGATAGGAAAGAAAGAAAAGACCAAAGAGATGACAGAAGAGACTCTGAAATTTGCCCTCGAATGTAGAGAAGCTAAAGCGAATGGAGGAAATGATGAAGTAAAAGAGCTGAACAGAAGATTTCAAAAGGTGGCTTGAGAAGACAAAGTATTGAAATATACAAAAATACGGAGTTAGAAGACCAAAAGGGAAGAACATGGTAGGCATTTCTCAAGCTGAAAGAACTGAAGAAAAAATTCAAACCTCAACTTGCAATATTGAGGGACTGTATGGAACCCTGCTGAAGAGTTTGTCTGTTAACCAAAAGGCCAGCAGTTTGAATCCACAAGCCACTCCTTGGAAATCCTATCTGGCAGTTCTACTTTGTCCTATAGGGCCACTATGAGTCAGAATCAACTCGACAACAGCAGGTTTGTTTGGTATGGGCAAAAATACTGAACAACACAGGAAGCATCAAAAGAAGATGCAAGGAATATACCAGAATCATAATATTGAAAAGAACTGGTCAACATTCAACTATTTCAAGAGGCAGCATATGATCAAGAACTGATAGTATTGAGGGAAGAAGTCCAAGCTGCTCTGAATGCATTGTTGATAAACAAGGCCCCAGGAATGATGGAATTCTAATAGAGATCTTTCAACCAACAGATGCAATGCTGGAGGTGCTCACTTGTCTATGCCAAGAAATTTGGAAGACAGCTACCTGGCCAACAAACTGGAAGATATCTGTATTTGTGCCTATTCCAAAGAAAAATGACCCAACAGAATGTGGCAATTGTTGAACAATATCATTAATATCACACATAAATAAAATTTTGCTGAAGATCATTGAAAAGCAGCTACAGCTGTACATCGACAGAGAACTGCCAGAAGTTCAAGCCAGATTCAGAAGAGGATGTGGAACAAAGGATATCATTGCTGATATCAGATAGGTCTTGACTGAAAGCGAGAGTACCAGAAAGATATTTTCCTTTTTTATTGACTATGCAAATGCATTCAACAGTGTGGATTATAACAAATTATGAATAACTTTGCAAAGAATGGGAATTCCAGAACACTTATGTGTGCTCATGTGAAATCTGTACATAGGCCAAGAGGCAGTTGTTTGAACAGAACAAGGGGATACTGCTTGGTTTAAAATAAGAGAATATGTGTGTCAGGACTGTATCCTTTCACCATACTTACTCAATATGCACGCTGAGCAAATAATCTGAGAAGCTGGACTATATGTAGAAGAACGAGGTGATAAGACTGGAAGAAGGTTAATTAACAGCCTGTGTTATGCAGATGACACAACCTTCCTTGCTGAAAGTGAAAAGGACTTGAAGCACTTACTGATGTATATCAAAGACTATGGCCTTCAGTATGGATTACACATCAACATAAAGAAAACAAAAATTCTCACAACTAGGCCAATAAGCAACATCATGATTAATGGAGAAAATATCGAAAATAAGGAGAAAAACTGAAGGGATTTTATTTTACTTGTATTCACAATCAACGCCCATGGAAGCAGCAGTCAAGAAATCAAAAGACATATCGCATTGGGCAAATCTGCTTCAAAAGATTTCTTTAAAGTGTTGAAAAGCGAATCTTTCACTTTTAGGACTAAAGTGCCATGGTATTTTCAATCACCTCATATTCATGCAAAAGCTGGACAATGAATAAGGAAGACGAAGAGGAATTGATGCCTTTGAATTACAGTGCTGGTGAAGAATTTTTAATATACCATGGACTGCCAGAAGAAGGAATAAAGTCTCTGTTGAAAGAAGTATGGCCAAAGTGCTCCTTGGAAGCAAGGATGGTGAGTTGTCATCTCATGTACTTTGGACATGTTATCAGGATGCACCAGTCCTTGGAGAAGGACATCGTTCTTGGTTACGTAGAGAGTCACTGAAAAAGAGGAAGACCTTCAATTAGATGGATTGACACACTGGCTACAACAATGGATTCAAACATAGCAAGTCTTGTGAGGATGGCACAGGACTAGGCAGTGTTTCATTCTGTTGTACGTGGGGTGGCTATGAGTTGAAACTGACTTGAGGGCACCTAACAATATCAACAACAATGTATATACCTTTTATTTCTTCCCTTATTGTTTTGGCTAAAATTTCCAGCACCATACTGAATAAAGGTATAAGAGCAGATATCTTTACCAGTGTAATGAAAAGCATCCAGACTTTCACATTAAATATGTTATGTGTAGTTTTGTTACATAAAAACCCATTGCTGTTCAATCAATTTTGACTCATAGTAATCCTATCAGACAGAGTAGAGCTGCCCCATAGGGTTTCCAAGGAGTGCCTCCTGGATTTAAACTGCCAACCTTTTGGTTAGCAGCCATAGATCTTAACCACAGTGCCACAAAGTTTTCCATTATAGGTGTTATTTATCAAGTTGAGATAGTTCCTCTCCATTCCTAACTTAATGACAACTTTATAAGAATGGGTTTGGGATTTTCTGTGTCAGTTGGTATGATCATGTCATTTTTCTTCCTAACTCTGTTGATATGGTGGATTACATTTATTTATTTATTTATTTAACTTTTATTGAGCTTCAAGTGAACGTTTACAAATCAAGTCAGTCTGTCACATATAAGTTTATATACATCTTACTCCGTACTCCCACTTGCTCTCCCCCTAATGAGACAGCCCTTCCAGTCTCTCCTTTCATGACAATTTTGCCAGCTTCCCACTCTCTCTATCCTCCCACCCCCCCTCCAGACAGGAGATGCCATCACAATCTCAAGTGTCCACCTGATATAATTAGCCACTCTTCATCAGCATCTCTCTCCCACCCACTGTCCAGTTCCTTTCATGTCTGATGACTTGTCTTCGGGGATGGTTCCTGTCCTGTGCCAACAGAAGGTCTGGGGACCATGGCCACCAGGATTTCTCTAGTCTCAGTCAGACCATTAAGTATGGTCTTTTTATGAGAATTTGGGGTCTGCATCCCACTGATCTCCTGCTCCCTCAGGGGTTCTCTGTTGTGCTCCCTGTGAGGGCAGTCATCGATTGTGGCCGGGCACCAGCTAGTTCTTCTGGTCTCAGGATGATGTAGGTCTCTGGTTCATGTGGCCCTTTCTGTCTCTTGGGCTCTTAGTTGTCGTGTGACCTTGGTGTTCTTCACTCTCCTTTGCTCCAGGTGGGTTGAGACCAATTGATGCATCTTAGATGGCCGCTTGTTAGCATTTAAGACCCCAGATGCCACATTTCAAAGTGGGATGCAGAATGTTTTCATAATAGAATTATTTTGCCAATTGACTTAGAAGTCCCCTTAAACCATGGTCCCCAAACCCACGCCCTTGCTCTGCTGACCTTTGAAGCATTCATTTTATCCTGGAAACTTCTTTGCTTTTGGTCCAGTCCAATTGAGCTGACCTTCCATGTATTGAGTGTTGTCTTTCCCTTCACCTAAAGCAGTTCTTATCTACTAATTAATCAATAAAAAACCCTCTCCTTCCCTCTCTCCCTCCCCACCTCGTAACCACAAAAGTATGTGTTCTTCTCAGTTTTTACTATTTCTCAAGATCTTATAATAGTGGTCTTATACAATATTTGTCCTTTTGCCTCTGACTAATTTCACTCAGCATAATGCCTTCCAGGTTCCTCCATGTTATGAAATGTTTCACAGATTCGTCACTGTTCTTTATTAATGCATACTATTCCATTGTGTGAATATATCACAATTTATTTACCCATTCATCCGTTGATGGACACCTTGGTTGCTTCCATCTTTTTGCTATTGTAAACAGAGCTGCAATAAACATGGGTGTGCATATATCTGTGTGAAGGCTCTTGTTTCTCTAGGGTATATTCCGAGGAGTGGGATTTCTGGGTTGTATGGTAGTTCTGTTTCTAACTGTTTAAGATAACGCCAGATGGATTTCCAAAGTGGTTGTACCATTTTACATTCCCACCAGCAGTGTATAAGAGTTCCAATTTCTCCGCAGCCTCTCCAACATTTATTGTTTTGTGTTTTTTGGATTAATGCCAGCCTTGTTGGAGTGAGATGGAATCTCATCGTGGTTTTAATTTGCATTTCTCTAATGGCTAATGATCGAGAGCATTTTCTCATGTATCTGTTAGCTGCCTGAATATCTTCTTTAGTGAAGTGCGTGTTCATATCCTTTGCCCACTTCTTGATTGGGTTGTTTGTCTTTATGTGGTTGAGTTTTGACAGAATCATGTAGATTTTAGAGATCAGGCGCTGGTCGGAGATGTCATAGCTGAAAATTCTTTCCCAGTCTGTAGGTGGTCTTTTTACTCTTTTGGTGAAGTCTTTAGATGAGCATAGGTGTTTGATTTTTAGGAGCTCCCAGTTATCAGGTTTCTCTTCGTCATTTTTGGTAATGTTTTGTGTTCTGTTTATGCCCTGTATTAGGGCTCCTAGGGTTGTCCCTATTTTTTCTTCCATGATCTTTATCGTTTTAGTCTTTATGTTTAGGTCTTTGATCCACTTGGAGTTAGTTTTTGTGCATGGTGTGAGGTATGGGTCCTGTTTCATTTTTTTGCAAATGGATATCCAGTTATGCCAGTACCATTTGTTAAAAAGACTATCTTTTCCCCAATTAACTGACACTGGGCCTTTGTCATATCAGCTGCTCATACGTGGATGGATATATATTTGGGTTCTCAATTCTGTTCCATTGGTCTATGTGCCTTTTGCTGTACCAGTACCAGGCTGTTTTGAGTACTGTGGCTGTATAATAGCTTCTGAAATCAGGTAGAGTGAGGCCTCCCACTTTCTTCTTCTTTTTCAGTAATGTTTTGCTTATCTGGGGCTTCTTTCCCTTCCATATGAAATTGGTGATTTGTTTCTCTAACCCCTTAAAATATGACATTGGAATTTGGATCGGAAATGTGTTATATGTATAGATGGCTTTTGGTAGAATAGACATTTTTACTATGTTAAGTCTTCTTATCCATGAGCAAGGTATGTTTTTCCACTTAAGTATGTCCTCTTGAATTTCTTGTAGTAGAGCTTTGTAGTTTTCTTTGTATAGGTCTTTTACATCCTGGGTAAGATTTATTCCTAAGTATTTTATCTTCTTGGGGGCTACTGTGAATGGTATTGATTTGGTTATTTCCTCTTCGGTGTTCTTTTCATTGATATAGAGGAATCCAAGTGATTTTTGTATGTTTATTTTATAACCTGAGACTCTGCCAAACTCTTCTATTAGTTTCAGTAGTTTTCTGGAGGATTCCTTAGGGTTTTCTGTGTATAAGATCATGTCATCTGCAAATAGAGATAATTTTAGTTCCTCCTTGCCAGTCCGGATGTCTTTTATTTCTTTGTCTAGCCTAATTGCCCTGGCTAGGACTTCTAGCACGATGTTGAATAAGAGCGGTGATAAAGGGCATCCTTGCCTGGTTCACGTTCTCAAGGGAAATGCTTTCAGGTTCTCTCCATTTAGAGTGATATTGGCTGTTGGCTTTGCATAGATGCCCTTTATTATGTTGAGGAATTTTCCTTCAATTCCTATTTTGCTGAGAGTTTTTATCATAAATGCGTGTTGGACTTTGTCAAATGCCTTTTCTGCATCAATTGATAAGATCATGTGGTTTTTGTCTTTTGTTTTATTTATGTGATGGATTACATTAATGGTTTTTCTGATATTAAACCAGCCTTGCATACCTGGTATAAATCCCACTTGATAGTGGTGAATTATTTTTTTGATATGTTGTTGTATTCTATTGGCTAGAATTTTGTTGAGGATTTTTGCATCTATGTTCATGAGGGATATAGGTCTGTAATTTTCTTTTTTTATAATGTCTTTACCTGGTTTTGGTATCAGGGAGGTGGTGGCTTCATAGAATGAGTTGGGTAGTATTCCGTCATTTTCTATGCTTTGAAATACCTTCAGTAGTAGTGAGGTTAACTCTTCTCTGAAAGTTTGGTAGAACTCTGCAGTGAAGCCGTCCGGGCCAGGGCTTGTTTTTGTTGGGAGTTTTTTGATTACCGTTTCAATCTCTTTTTTTGTTATGGGTCTATTTAGTTGTTCTACTTCTGAATGTGTTAGTTTAAGTAGGTAGTGTTTTTCCAGGAATTCATCCATTTCTTCTAGGTTTGCAAATTTGTTAGAGTACAATTTTTCGTAATAGTCTGATATGATTCTTTTAATTTCATTTGGTTCTGTTGTGATGTGGTCCTTTTCGTTTCTTATTCGGGTTATTTCCTTCCTTTCCTGTATTTCTTTAGTCAGTCTAGCCAGTGGGTTATCAATTTTGTTAATTTTTTCAAAGAACCAGCTTTTGGCTTTGTTAATTCTTTCAATTGTTTTTCTGTTCTCTAATTCATTTAGTTCAGCTCTGATTTTTATTATTTGTTTTCTTCTGGTGCCTGATGGATTCTTTTGTTGCTCACTTTCTATTTGTTCAAGTTGTAGGGATAGTTCTCTGCTTTTGGCTCTTTCTTCTTTTTGTATGTGTGCAACTATCAATATAAATTGGCCTCTGAGCACTGCTTTTGCTGTGTCCCAGAGGTTTTGATAGGAAGTATTTTCATTCTCGTTGCATTCTATGAGTTTCCTTATTCCCTCCCTGATGTCTTCTATAACCCAGTCTTTTTTCAGGAGGGTATTGTTCAGTTTCCAAGTATTTGATTTCTTTTCCCTAGTTTTTCTGTCATTGATTTCTAGTTTTATGGCCTTGTGGTCTGAGAAGATGCTTTGTAATATTTCGATGTTTTGGACTCTGCAAAGGTTTGTTTTATGACCTAATATGTGGTCTATTCTAGAGAATGTTCCATGTGCGCTAGCAAAAAAAGTATACTTTGCAGCAGTTGGGTGGAGAGTTCTGTATAAGTCAATGAGGTCAAGTTGGTTGATTGTTGTAATTAGGTCTTCCGTGTCTCTATTGAGCTTCTTACTGGAAGTCCCGTCCTTCTCCGAAAGTGGTGTGTTGAAGTCTCCTACTATAATTGTGGAGGTGTCTATCTCAGTTTTCAGTTCTGTTAAAATTTGATTTATGTATCTTGCAGCCCTGTCATTGGGTGCATAAATGTTTAATATGGTTATGTCTTCCTGATCAATTGTCCCTTTTATCATTATGTAGTGTCCTTCTTTATCCTTTGTGGTGGATTTAAGTCTAAAGTCTATTTTGTCAGAAATTAATATTGCTACTCCTCTTCTTTTTTGCTTATTGTTTGCTTGATATATTTTTTTCCATCCTTTGAGTTTTAGTTTGTTTGTGTCTCTAAGTCTAAGGTGTGTCTCTTGTAGGCAGCATATAGACGGATCGTGTTTCTTTATCCAGTCCGTGACTCTCTGTCTCTTTATTGGTGCATTTAGTCGATTTACATTCAGTGTAATTATAGATAAATAAGTGTTTAGTGTTGTCATTTTGATGCCTTTTTATGTGTGTTGTTGACAATTTCATTTTTCCACATACTTTTTTGTGCTGAGACGTTTTTCTTATTAAATTGTGAGATCCTCATTTTCATAGTGTTTGACTTTATGTTTGTTGAGTCGTTACGTTTTTCTTGGCTTTTATCTTGAGTTACGGAGTTGTTATACCTCTTTGTGGTTACCTTAATATTTACCCCTATTTTTCTAAGTAAAAACCTAACTTGTATTGTTCTATATTGCCTTGTATCACTCTCCATATGGCAGTTCTATGCCACCTATATTTAGTCCCTCTTTTTGATTATTGTGATCTTTTACATATTGACTTCAATGATTCCCTGTTATGTGTTTTTTTTTTTTTTTTAATTAATCTTAATTTGTTTTTGTGATTTCCCTATTTGAGTTGATATCAGGATGTTCTGTTTTGTGACCTTGTGTTGTGCTGGTATCTGATATTATTGGTTTTCTGACCAAACAATATCCTTTAGTATTTCTTGTAGCTTTGGTTTGGTTTTTGCAAATTCTCTAAACTTGTGTTTATCTGTAAATATCTTAATTTCTCCTTCTTATTTCAGAGAGAGTTTTGCTGTATATATGATCCTTGGCTGGCAGTTTTTCTCCTTCAGTGCTCTGTATATGTCATCCCATTGCCTTCTTGCCTGCATGGTTTCTGCTGAGTAGTCTGAACTTATTCTTATTGATTCTCCCTTGAAGGAAACCTTTCTTTTCTCCCTGGCTGCTTTTAAAATTTTCTGTTTATCTTTGGTTTTGGAGAGTTTGATGATAATATGTCTTGGTGTTTTTCTTTTTGGATCAATCTTAAATGGGGTTTGATGAGCATCTTGGATAGATATCCTTTTGTCTTTCATGACAAGTTTTGTGTCAGGAGTTCTTCAACTATTTTCTCTCTTCTTTCTGTCCTACCTCCCTGTTCTGGGACTCCAATCACCTGCAGGTTATTTCTCTTGATAGAGTCCCACATGATTCTTAGGGTTTCTTCATTTTTTTTAATTCTTTTATCTGATTTTTTTTCAGCTATGTTGGTGTTAATTCCCTGGTCCTCCAGATGTCCCAGTCTGCATTCTAATTGCTCAAGTCTGCTCCTCTGACTTCCTATTGTGTTGTCTAATTCTGTAATTTTATTGTTAATCTTTTGGATTTCTACATGCTGTCTCTCTATGGATTCTTGCAACTTATTAATTTTTCCACTATGTTCTTGAATAATCTTTTTGAGTTCTTCAACAGTTTTATCAGTGTGTTCCTTGGCTTTTTCTGCAGTTTGTCTTATTTCGTTTGTGATGTCTTTAAGCATTCTGTAAATTAGTTTTTTATATTCTGTATCTTCATTTGGGAAAGATTTTGATTCTTTTGTTTGGGGGGTTGTAGAAGCTGTCATGGTCTACTTCTTTATGTGGTTTGATATGGACTGCTGTCTCCAAGCCATCACTGGGAAACTAGTTTTTCCAGAAAATCCGCTAAAAATAAAATGCAGTCAGATCCCTATCAGATTTGCATTTGGGTTATAACCGCCACCTTGTTCCCTGTAAGGATGAAAGTCTGAGATTTGGATCATATATGCTTGGCTGTAGCTGGTTCTGTGTTTTTAGTCCAAGTAGGGGTGGATTTTTGGTCCCTGGGTTTTTTTTTTTTTTTTTGTTCCTTCTCTCAGGCCGAAAGAGTGGGTTAGGAAAAGACCAAAAGTAAAAAAAAAAAGGGGGAGGGGAAGCAAAGCTGCCGCGGAGCCGGAGCCGGAGCCGGAGCCGGAGCCCTTCTCCTTCTGGCTCAGGCAATTCCAATGTTAATGAAGCCGCCTGGGAAGGGTGGGGGAGGGATCAGAGAGATAGGAGAGTAGCACCTCAGAATATAGCCAGAGTTGCTTGTCTTGCTTGGAATGACTATTATATCTGAGATTCCCGCGGGGCGTGTCGCCTATGTGTGCTGGCTGTGTGGAGATTGCCCCCCGGGGATCTGGCCCACTGAAGCCACGGTCAGATCCTCCGCTGCCAGTCCCACGCCCAGCATAAAGTTTCCCTTGCTGGGACGGTGCACTCCCGACTCCAAAATCAGTCGCTGCCTCCCGGGGACTTCTCGACCGCCAACCGTCACCACGCCGCCCCTGCAGACCGGCTGGGCCCCCTCCCGGGGTTAGTTCAGGGGAGTGGATCAGCTCTCCGTGCTTGTGCTGTGCCAGTGCCCAGTCAAAATCCCAGCGGGACGGTTCCCCGGCTGGGACGCTGCTCTCCCAGCTCCAAGACCAGTCACTGTCTCCTGGGGACTTCTCCCCCCTGCTGCGTCGCCACGCCGCCCGCATGAACCGGCTGGGCCCCCTCCCGGGGTGAGTTCAGGGGGGTAGGGCTGAGCCCCTTGTTTGCACCGTCAGCTCCCCTGGGCTCTGCCCTAAATCGGGCGCCAAAGGTTACCTGACTGGGACGCTGGCTCCAGGCTCTGAAAACAATTGCTGCTTCCCCATATTTGTTCGTTTTCCATCTCTAAATCTGTGTTTGTTGTTCACGGTTCGTAGATTGTTAAGTACTTGATCAATTCACTTGTTTTTCCAAGTCTTTGTTGCAAGAGGGATCCGGGGTAGCGTCTCCCTCGTCCGCCATCTTGGCCCTGCCCACCTGATTTATTTTTAAATAATGAACCAGTATTGCACATCTGAAATAAATATCACTTGGTAACGGTGTGTAATTCTCTCTATACATTGTTAGATTAAATTTGCTAATATTATGTTCAGGATTTTTGTCTAAGTTTATGAAAATTTTTGGTTGGTCATTTCCTTATTTGCACAGATTTGTCTGGCTTGGTTTCATGGTACTACTAGGATTGCATTACCTTGTATGGGCAATCCACAATTTATCTGTTCTAAGGATGATGGCCATTGGGGTATTTGACCATTTTGAGCTATTTCAAAAATTGTTGCTATGTCTTTTGGTGAATATATGAATGCATTTCTACCAGGAATAATTTCAGGAGTGGAATTGCTAGGTCACAGGTAATGCACATGATTAGTTTTAATAGATATTGCTGAACAGTTATCTACAGTGGTGGTAACAATTTACCAATACTGTAGAAGAACTCCAATTTTTCACACTTTTCCCAGTACACAATAATTACTGTCTGTCTTTTTAATGTTAACTATTCTCTTGGGTTTTTAGTGGGATCATTTTATGATTTTAATATTCATTTCCCTGAAGACTAAAGACATTGAGATTCTTTTCCTATTTTGCTCTCTTTTACAAAGTGCCTGAACAATTATTTTGCTCATTTTCCATTAAGTTGTCTATGTTATTGATCAGAAGGAATACATATAACAAACCAAAACCTGTTGCCATTGGGTTGATTCTGACTCATAATAACACTATAGGACAGAGTAAAACTGCCTCATAGGGTTTCCAGGAAGTGGCTGCTGGATTCCAGCTGCCAACCTTTTGGTTCACAGCCAAGCTCTTAACGACTTCGCCACCAGGGCTCCATGTATATGTACATATATAAGTATACATATACATATAGAGGGGCCTGGGTGGCACAAAAGATTTGCAATTGGCTGCTAACTCAAAGGTTTATGGTTCTAACCCATCCAGTGGCTTTGCGGAAGAAAAGTCTGGCAAACCGCTTCCATAAAGATTCCAAGATGTCAGACACGTTGCCATCGAGTTGATTCCGACTCACAGAAACCCTATAGGACAGAGTAAAACTGCCCCATAGAGTTTCTAAGGCTGCAGTCTTTATGGAAGCAGACTGCCACATCATTTTCCCGTGGAGCAGCTGGTGGGTTTGAACTGCCGACCTTTCTGTTAGCAGCAAGCACTTAGCCACTGTACCACCAGGTCTCCATGAAGATTAGATCCAAGAAAATTCTATGGAGCAGTTCTGTTCTACAACACATGAGGTCTCCATGAGTCAGGGGCAATAGCAACTAACAACTGCATATATATATATATATATATATACACACACACACACACACACACAAACACAGATATATACACACACATATGTATGCATATGTATCTATATATACACACATACATATATACATACACATATACATACATATATACATATGTTTTCTGTACATGAGTCTTTTGTCAAATGTACGTATTGGAAATATATTCTTCCCATATGTATCTTGTTTTCCAATTCTATAAATCGTGTCCTTAGACGAACACAATTTCTTAATTTGAATAAAGTCATTTATAAAGGTTTATTGCATTAAGCATTTTTTGTGGGTTTAAGAAATCACTGTCTACTTCAAGGTTATGGCTCTTCTACTGTTTTTTTTTTTTTCCTCATATGCTTTATAATTTTACCCCACATCTTTTTCTAGTACAAATATTTTTTCCACAGGATACAGTTTGAGAAACATCACTTTTAATTTCTGAGTTCCTTCCAAGCAATATATATTCATCGTGGCTTTACTAGCCCTTCCAGGACCCAGATGGATTTATGGATTTTCCTTTTTCTCCAATTAGCATTGTTTCAGATGACTACACTATCCAAATATTTCTCTTTGTGGCGAACCAACATCTATGTGTAGAGTGATCCAATGCTTCATGGAATGGCACTGATTTAATATCTTATTTTTATCAGAATTCTGGTTCTGTTTAGACAACTTCTTTGAGTTCCTTTTTGGTAGTAACCTTTTAAAAAATGTATTTTACTTTCTGTCATTTTGACATAATGAAAGCCAGATTGTCGTAAATAAAACCGGACACAAAAATGTACACATGCCCAAAGCTGTGAGACATAGTTTGGCATCATCTAAAGAAGTGCTTGCACTGGGCCTCCAGCTCCTACAAACAGAACACTTTGGCCTGCCCCTCTGTCTTCTGTCATCAGCCCTACCACACAATAAAAAATTTTAATATATTGCAATGCCTGTTAGTATACTTGTTCTTAGAAATAAAAACTACTTGGGAGATGTATATGGGAAAACTGAGACTTGGATTAAAAAAAAAAAGGCAGCCAGACACAAATATGCATATTTTGGTGATTAAGGGTAAAATGTACAAATATAACTTTCTTGAATCTTATATTTTGAGTGAGTAATATTTGAAAAACATCCAGACTATGTACTTAACCTTTGATCTTAAAACACGAATTAATTCCATGTGTCTTATTAAAGGCGTTTTTAATTTCACAACAGTAATTTTGGCAGAGTTTGAGGTATGTTTGGGGAGTGTGAAGCAATTTCTAGAGTGCTTTTAATAATATACATTCACACCTGCATTCTTTGAAAGTTATAAAACATGAGATTACAGCATTAAAGAAAATGAAATTTTAGCTAATAATACAATTTAATTTAGCAGTTTGTATCAAATGTGAAATCAACCAGGCAAAACAAATTATAATTACTTTGATGTACAACTTAATGTGTTTGAAATAAATGCTAATTACAGCATTAGCCATTATTAAACCTTTAATCATAGACAGTGTTGTGATGAATAGCAGCAGTATTTGGAAGCCACTGTAGGGTGCATATTTGCTCTATGAGTTTAATATTTGTGGATGCTACAAGTTTCTCACTGTGAAAAGTCACACACTAATGGATCTGTTATTATATTTTTTGGATTATTTTGATTTTTGAATAGGGAATTGTGTAGTATTAAATCAGTTAAATTGGAAGAAATAATTTCAAATTTCTATGGTCCTTCATTCTTTCAAATAGTTTTTATGGACACCCACATACTTACCTGAATAACTTTCTCTTTTTTTTTTCTTTTTTTAATTTTGTTATGTTTTAGGTAAAAGTGTACATGCAAATTAGTTTTTGTAAAAAGGGCTTAAGGGAAGTGTCTGACCACCTCCAATCCCACGGGGGGAAGGAGAACAAAGATCAACAGCCCAATGCTGATCCCAGTGAGGCAGAGGTAAGACACACATCCTCTCTCCGCCATCTTTACGAGCTCTGACACCAACCATCCCTTGAAAAACACTCTATACTTGTCTGCTAGGTTGGATAATTCATTGCAATGACCACTCAGAACTCACAGACCATACTCACAATTATGGAGTTTATTAGGGAAGTTAACAGTTACAAATGTGCTCACAGGCACGCCTCTCCCTGGCCCTCAGTCTCTGCCCAAAGGAACTCAGCTTTCTCTGTTCTTGGGCCGGGAAGCCCACCATGCCCTTTCCTACTGCCAGGTCTCTGCTGCTGATCTCTTCTTCCTTGGTGGTGGTAGGCTCTTCTCCTCTGCTCTGGACTTGGCTCTCTTTTAAGGTAAAACTAATCCCCTTGGTAGGCCACAATTACCCTATCACACAGTCGCCTGGGTGGGAGTTACAATACCATGGCTAGAAAGACCACATGCAAAAGTAATTAATCGCACTGCAGTTTTTCATTAAAAAATTTATATGTAATTTTTTTTCTTTTTTGACATTGTCAGTACTCTCCTCCTTTCTCTTCCCACCCTGGGTTCTCCATGTCCATTCTTCCAGTTTTCCTGTCCCTTTCTGCCTTCTCGTCTTTGCTTTTGGGTGTTGCCCAGTTGGCCTCTTATAAGTGGTAGAACTAAGAAACATGTTTCTCACATGTGTTATTGTTTTATAGGCCTGTCTAAACTTTGGTTGAGTGGTGGGAGTCAGGAGAGGCTCCAGTTCTGAGTTAGCAGGGTGTCCAGGGACCATGATCTCAGGGATTCCTCCAGTCTCTCAGACCAGCAAGTCTGCAGTTTTTCTTTGTTTGTTTTGTGAATTCGTATTTTGTTCTACATTTTTCTCCTGTTCTGCCAGGACCCTTTATTGTGATCCCTACCAGAGCAGTAGGTGGTGGAAGTAGGGCACCATTTAGTTCTTCTGGGCCCAGGCTGGTTGGTGGAAGTACTAATTCATGTAGTCCATTAGTCTTTTGGACTAATATTTTCCTTGTATCTTTGGTTTTCTTCATTCTTTTTTGCACTGAACATGATATAAACAATAGACACATCTTAGATGGCCTAGCTTACAAGCTTATAACATACCCTAGACACTACTCACCAAAGTAGGATATAGAACATTTTCTTTATGAACTGTGTTATGCCAGTTGACCTAGATGTCTCCAGAGACCATGGTCTCTAGCCCTCAGCCCCAGTAATTTGGTCCCTCAAGGTGTTTGGATGTGTCTATAAAGCTTCTATGACTTTGCTTTGGTCAAGTTTTGGTGACTTCCACAATATTGTGTGTTGTTTTTTCCTTCACCAAAGTTAACACTTGTCTACTACCTAGTTAATGATGTGCCCTCCCTATTAACCATCAAAAATTTTTGTTTTTGCTGTGTGTAAACCTTTTCCTGCATTTTTATAATAGTGGTCTCATATAATATTTGTCCTTTTGTGATTGACTTATTTCACTCAGCATAATGCCTTCCAGATTCATCCATGGTGTGAGATGTTCCCAGATTCATCATTGTTCTTTATTATTGAATAGTATTCCATTGTGTGTATGTACCATAATTTATCCATTCATCTATTGATGGGCACTTAGATTGTTTCCATTTTTTGCTGTTATGATAATGCTGCAATGGACATGGATGTGCATATGTCTATTCATGTGACAGCTCTTATTTCTCTAAGATATATTTCTAGGAGAGAGATTTCTGGATCATATGGTATTTCTATTTTTAGCTTTTTAAGGAGGTGCCATATTTTCCAAAGTGGCTGTACTATTTTACATTCCCACCATCAGTACATAAGAGTTCCTATCTCCCCACAATCTCTCCAACATTTGTTATTTTCTGTTTTTTTTTTTTTTTTGTGTGTGTGTGTGTGTGTGCCAGTAATGTTAGGGTGAGATGGTATCTCATTGTAGTTTTGATTTGCATTTCTCTAATGATCTCGAGTATTTCCTCATCTGTCTGTTAGCTGCTTGAATGTCTTCTTGGTAAAGTGTCTGTTCATATCCCTTGCCCATTTTTGATTGGATAATTTGTCTTTTTGTTGTAGAAGTATTGAGGTATTTTACAGATTTTGGAGATTAGACACTTGTCAAATGTGCCCTAGTGAAAATATTTTCCCAGTCTATAAGTTCTCCTTTTACTCTTTTGGTGAAGTCTTTCGATGAGCATAAGTGCTTAATTTTTAGGAACTGTGAGTTATCTAGTTTATTTCCGGTGTTTGTGCATTGTTAGTTATGGTTTGTATCATATCTATGCCATGTATTAAGGCCCCTAGAGTTGTTTTAGGTTTTATATTTAGGTCTTTCAACAATTTTGAATTAGTTTTTGTTTATGTTGTGAGATATGAATCCTGTTTCTTTTTTTTTTTTTTTTACAGGTAGACATCCAGTTTTGCCAGCACCATTTGTTAAAAAGACTGCCCTTTCCCCATTTGATTCTTTGTCAAAGATCAGCTGACCATAGGAGGTTGAATTTACATTTGTGCTCTCAATTCTGTTCCTTTGGTCTATGTGTCTGCTGTTGTGCCAGTAACAGGCTGTTTTGATATCCTGGCTGCTTAGTAGGTTCTGAGATCAGGTAGTGTGACCTCCTACTTTGTTCTTTTTCTTCAATAATGCTTTGCTTATCTGGGACCTCTTTCTTTTCCATATAAAGTGGGTGGTTAGTTTTTCCATCTCATTAAAGAATGCTACTGGTATTTGGATAGGGATTGCATTATATCTGTTTATCAGTTTGGTTAGGATTGATATTTTTCACAATGTTGAGTCTTCCTATCCATGAGCATGGTATGCGTTTTTATTTGAGTAGGTCTCTGTTAGTTTCTTGCAATAGTGTTTTGTAGTTTTTTTCTGTATAGGTCTTTTACATCTCTGATTATATTTATTCCTAAGTGTTTTATCTTTTTAGGGGATATTATAAATGGTATTGTTTTCCTGACATCATTTTTTGAAGCTCTCTCTGTTGGTATATGGAAATTCAACTGATTTTTGTATGTTGATCTTGTATCCTGCTACTCTGTTGAATCTATTAGCTCTGGTAGTTTTCTTGTGGAATCACTGGGGTTCTCCATGTATAGGATCATATCATCTACCAATAGGGATGGTTTTACTTATTGCTTTCTAATTTGGATGCCCTTTATTTCTTTTTCTTGCCTTATTGCTCTAGCTAGGACTTCCAGCACAATGTTAAATAGGAGTGGAGATAAAGGGCATCCTTGTCTTGCTCACATTCACAGGGGGAATGTTTTCAACCTCTCATAGTTGAGCATGATGTTATCTGTTGGTTTTGTATAGATGCCCTTTATTATGTTGAGGAATTTCCCTTCTTTTCCTATTTTATTGACAGTTTTTGTTAAGAATGGGTATTGGACTTTATCAAATGCCTTTTGTGTGTTGATTGAGATAACCATGTGATTCTTTTCTGTTGTTCTATTTATTTGCTGGATTACATTGATTGGTTTTCTAATGTTGAGCCATCCTTGTATACCTGGTATGAATCTGTTTCGTAATGGTATATTACTTTTTTATATGATGCTGAATTCTGTTGCCTAGAATTTTGTTTAAAATTTATGTACCTGTATTCATGAGAGATTTTGGCCTGTAATTTTCTTTTTTTGTGGTGTCTTTGCCTGACTTTGGTGTCAGGGTTATGCTAGCCTCAAAGAATGAATTTGGGAGAATTCTTTCTTTCTCTATGCTATAAAGTAGTTTGAATAGTACTGATGTAAGCTCTTCTCTGAAGCCATCTGGGCCAGGGCTTTTTTGTTGTTGTCGTTATTGGAATTTTTTCATTATCTCTTCCATCTCTTGTTGTTATAGGTCTGTTCAGATTTTCTGTCTCACCTTGTTTTAGTTTATGTAGGTAGTATGATTCGAGTAACTTGTCCATTTCCCCTAAGCTCTCAAATTTGTTGGAATAAGTTTTTTCTTAGTATTCTGTTATGATACTTATTATTTCAGTTGCGTTTGTTGTAATGTCCCCCATCTCGTTTCTCATGTGTGTTAATTGCTTTCTCTCCTCTTTTCCTTTTGTCAGTTTGGCCAGTGGTTTGTTGATTTTGTTAGTATTTTCAAAGAACCAACTTTTGGGCTTGTTGAGTCTTACTATTATTTTTCTGTTATCTATTTTATTTATGTGTGCTCTTTGTTGTTGTTTTTAGGTGTCATCGAGTTGGTTTCAACTGATAGCAGCCCCATGCACAACAGAACGCATCACTGCCTGGTCCTGTGTCATCATCACAATCGTTGTTATGCTTAAGCTCATTGTTACAGCCACTGTGTAACTCTATCTTGCTGAGGGTCTTCCTCTTTTGCTGACCCTCTCCTTTGCCAAGCATGATGTCCTTTTCCACAGGCTGGTACCTCCTGATAACATGTCCAAAGTGTATGAGACAAAGTTTTACCATTCTCGCTTATAATGAGCATTCTGGCTGTACTTCAAAGACAGATTTGTGCATTTTGGCAGTTCATGATATATTCAATATTCTTCATCAACATCGTAGTTCAAAGGCATCAATACTTCTTCAGTCTTCCTTATTTATTGCCCAGCTTTCACACGCATATGAGGCAATTGAAAACACCATGGCTTGGGTCAGGTGTACCTTAGTCCTTAAAGTGATATTTTTGCTTTTTTTTTTTGATATCTTTGCTTTTTAAAACTATAAAGAGAACTTTTTTCAGCAGATTTACCCAATGCAATACCTCCTTTGGTTTCTTGACTGCTGCTTCCATGGGTGTTGATTGTGGATCCAAGTGAAATGAAATCCTTTACAACTTCAATCTTTTCTCCATTTATCATGATGTTGCTTACTGGTCGAGTTGTGAAGATTTTTGTTTTCTTTATGTTGAGGTATAATCCATACTAAAGGCTGTGATCTTCGATCTTCATTGGTAAGTGCTTCAAGTCATCTTAGCTTTCAGTAAGCAAGGTTGCCTCATCTGCATATGGCTGGTTGTTAATGAGTCTTCCTCCAATCCTGATGTACCATTCTTCATATAGTCAAGCTTCTCATATTATTTGCTCAGCATACAGATTGAATAAGTATGGTGAAAGGATACAACCTTGACACACACTTTTCCTGAGTATAAACCATGCAGTATCCCCTTGTTCTGTTTGAATGACTGTCTATGTACAGGTTCCACATGAGCACAAGTAAGTGTTCTTCCCAATGTTATCCATAATTTGTTAAGATATATACAGTCCAATGCCTTTTCATAGTCAATAAAACATAGGTAAACATCTTTCCAGTGTTCCCTGCTTTCAGCCAGGATGCATCTGACATCAGCAATGATATCCTTCATTCCATGTCCTCTTCTGGATCTGGCTTGAATTTTTGGCAGTTCCCTGAAGTTATACTGCTGCAACCACTTCTGAATGATCCTCAGCAAAATTTTACTTCTCTGTGACATTAATGATACTTTTTTAAAATAATTTTTATTACGCTTTAAGTGAAAGTTTACAAATCAAGTCAGTCTCTCACACAAAAACCTATATACACCTTGCTACAAACTCCCAACTACTCTCCCCCTAACACGACAGCCCGCTCTCTCCCTCCAGTCTCTCTTTTTGTGTCCATTTCGTCAACTTCTGACCCTCTCTGCCTTCTCATCTCCCCTTCAGGCAGGAGATGCCAACATAGTCTCAAGTGGCCACCTGATCCAAGAAGCTCACCCTTCACCAGCATCCGTCTCCAACACATTGTTCAGTTCAATCCATGTCTGAAGAGTTGGCTTTGGGAATGTTTCTTGTCCTGGGCCAACAGAAGGTCTGGGGGCCATGACTACTGGGGTCCTTCTAGTCTTAGTCAGACCATTAAGTCCGGTCTTATGAGAATTTGGGGTCTGCATCCCACTCCTCTTCTGCTCCCTCAGGGGTTCTCTGTTGTGATCCCTGTCAGGGCTCTCATTGGTTGTAGCTGGGCACCATCTAGTTCTTCTGGTCTCAGGATGATGTAGTCTCTGGTTAATGTGGCCCTTTCTTCATTCTCCTTTGCTCCAGGTGGGTTGAGACCAATTGATGCATCTTAGATGGCTGCCTGCTAGCATTTAAGACCCCAAGCACCACTCTTCAAAGTGGGATGTAGAATGTTTTCTTAATAGATTTTATTATGCCAATTGACTTAGATGACCCCTGAAATCATGGTCCCCAAACCCCTGCCCCTGCTACACTGGCCTTCGAAACATTCAGTTTATTTAGGAAACTTCTTTGCTTTTGGTTTAGTCCAATTGTGCTGACCTCCCCTGTATTGTGTGCTGTCTTTCCCTTCATCTAAAGTAGTTCTTATCTACTATCTAATTAGTGAATGCCCCTTTCCCACGCTCCCTCCCTCCCCGCTCTCCTAACCACAAAAGAATGTTTTCTTCTCAGTTTAAACTATTTCTCGAGTTCTTATAATAGTGGTCTTATACAATATTTGTCCTTTTGCAACTAATTTCACTCAGCATAATGCGTTCCAGTTCCCTCCATATTATGAAATGTTTCACAGATTCCTCCCTGTTCTTTATCAATGCGTAGTATTCCATTGTGTGAATATACCATAATTTATTTATCCATTCATCCGTTGATGGGCACCTTGGTTGCTTCCAGCTTTTTGCTATTGTAAACAGTGCTGCAATAAACATGGGTGTGCATGTATCTGTTCATGTAAAGGCTCTAATTTCTCTAGGATATATTCTAAGGTGTGGGATTGCTGGATTGTATGGTTCTATTTCTAGCTTTTTAAGAAAGTGCCAAATCGATTTCCAAAGTGGTTGTACCATTTGACATTCCCACTAGCAGTGTGTAAGTGTTCCAATCTCTCCACAGCCTCTCCAACATTTATTCTTTTGTGTTTTTTGGATTAATGCCAGCCTTGTTGAAGTGAGATGGAATCTCATTGTACTTTTGATCTGCATTTCTCTAATTGCTAACGATTGTGAACATTTCCTTATATATCTGTTAGCTACCTGAATGTCTTCCTTAGTGAAGTGTCTATTCATATCTTTTGCCTATTTTTTAATTTGGTTATTTGTCTTTTTGCAGTTCAGTTTTCGCAGTATCATGTAGATTTCAGAGATCAGGCACTGATTAGAAATGTCATAGCTAAAAACTTTTTCCCAGTCTGTAGGTAGTCTTTTTACTCCTTCGGTGAAGTCTTTGAATGAGCATAGGTGTTTGATTTTTAGGAGCTCCCAGTTATCTACTTTTTCTCCTACATTCTTTATGTTTTGCATACTGTTTATGCCATGTATTAGGGCTCCTAACATTGTCCCTATTTTTTCTTCCATGATCTTTATCATTTTAGATTTTATATTTTGGTTTTTGATCCATTTTGAGTTAATTTTTGTGCATGGAGTGAGGTATGGGTCTTGTTTCATTTTTTTTACAGATGGATATCCAGTTATGCCAGCACCATTTGTTAAAAAGACTGTCTTTTCTCCATTTAAGTGTTTTAAGGCCTTTGTCAAATATTAACTGCTCATATGTGGATGGATTTATGTCTGGATTCTCAATTCTGTTCCATTGGTCCATGTATCTGCTGTTGTACCAGTACTAGGCTGTTTTGACTACTGTGGCAGTATAACAGGTTCTAAAATCAGGTAAAGTAGGGCCTCCCACTTTGTTCTTCTTTTTCAGTAATGCTTTATTTATCTGGGGCCTCTTTCCCTCCATATGAAGCTGGTCATTTGTTTTTCCATCTCATTAAAGAATGTCATTGGGATTTGGATTGGAATTGCATTAAATGTATAGATCGCTTTTGATAGAATAGACATTTTATAATGTTAAGTATTCCTATCCACGAGCAAGGTATGTTCTTCCACTCATGTAAGTCTCTTTTGGTTTCTTGCAGAAGTGTACTGTAGTTTTCTTTGTATAAGTCTTTTACACCCCTGGTAAGATTTATTCCTAAGTATTTTATCTTCTTGGGGGCTACTGTAAATGGCATTGATTGGTGATTTCCTCTTCAGTGTTCTTTTTGTTGGTGTAGAGGAATCCAAGTGATTTTTCTATGTTTATCTTGTATCCGGATACTCTGCTGAACTCTTCTTCTATTAGTTTCAGTAGTTTTCTGGAGGATTCCTTAGGGTTTCCTGTGTATAAGATCATGTCATCTGCAAACAGAGATACTTTGTCTTCTTCCTTGCCAATCTGGATGCCCTTTATTTCTTTATCTAGCCTAATTGCTCTGGCTAGGACCTCCAGCACAATGTTGAATAAGAGTGGTGATAAAGGGCATCCTTGTCTGGTTCCCGATCTTAGCAGGAATGCTTTCAGGCTCTTTCCATTTAGGGTGATGTTGGCTGTTGGCAATGATACTTTTTGATAATTTTCCCGCTCTGTCAGATCATCTTTTTTGGAAATGGGTACATATATGCATCTCTTCCCGTTAGTTGGCCAGGAAGTTGTCTTCCAAATTTCTTAGCATATATGAGTGAGCAATTCCAGCAATGTATCCCTTTGTTGAAACATGTGAATTGGTATTCCATCAATTCCTGGAGCTTTGTTTTTCACCAATGTCTTCAGTGCAATTTGGACTTCTTCCTTCAGTACCATCATTTTTTCATCATATGCTACCCTCTGAAATGTTTGAATGTTGATCAGCTCTTTTTGGTACAGTGACTATGTGTATGCCTTCCTTCTTGTTTTGATGCTTCCGGCATCATTTAGTATTTTCCCTGTAGAATCCTTCAATATTTCAAGTCAAGATCTTAATTTTTTTCTTCAGTTCTTTAAGCTTGCTAAATGCTGAATGTGTTCTTCTTCTTTAGTTTCCTATCTCCAGGTCCTTGCCCATTTCATTAGAATTCTTTTCTTTGTCTTTTCAAGCCATCTTTTGAAATCTTCTGTTTAGCTCTTTCACTTCCTTTTGCTTTATTTACTCCAAGTTCAAGAGTAAGTTTCAGAGTCTGGTCTGACATCCATTTTGATCTTTTCTTTCTTTCTTATCCATTAAATGACGTCCTGCTTTCCTCATGTATGATGTTCTTGATGTCATTCCACAACTTGTGTGGTCTTTGATCATTAGTGTTCAATACATCAAATCTATTTTTGAGATGGTCTCTAAATTCAGGTATGACATACTCAAAAGTCATACTTTGTCACTCATGAACTCATTCTAATTTTCTTCAACTTCAACTTACATATGAGTCAAATATGTAGCAACTGAAGATTTTTACCAAATTCTGCAGTCTGAAATTGATTAGTCATGTAATCAAGATTTATCGATAATTTCTTGGGAGTGGAATGCAAATGTTTGAAACAAAGAATGATTGGTAGGTGTAAATAAAATATGGCCTCGGTGATACAAATGATGCTGGAGATCACATGATAGGATTTTGCAAGACCAGTGACTTCGTTGCAAATACCTTTTTTCCACAACATAAACTGTGACTACACACATGGACCTCACCAGATAGAATACACAGGAATCAAATTGACTACATCTGTGGAAAGAGAAGATGGAAAAGCCCAATATCATCAGTCAGAAAAAGGCCAGTGGCCACCTGTGGAACAGACCATCAGTTGCTAATATGCAAGTTGAAGTTGATTGTTGCTCTAGTCTTTATTATTTCCTGTCTCTGGTGGCTGTGGGTCTTTCACTTTTCTCTATTTGTTTGAATTGTAGAGCTAACCTTTGGATTTTGGCCGTTTCTGTTTTAATCTGTGTGTTTATTGCTATAAATCGACCTCAGTGCGCTGCCTCTGCTGTGCCCCAAAGGTTTTGGTATGATGTGTTTTTTTTTCTCATTTGATTCAAGGAATTTTAGATTCCCTCTGAGTTCTTTTATTATCCATCTGTTTTTAAGTGAGGTGTTATTCAGTTTCCTTGTATTTGATTTTTTTTTTTCCTTGCTCTTCCTATTGTTGATTTCTACTCTTATGACAGCATGATCAGAAAAGATGCTTTGTATTATTTCAGAGTTTTGGATTTTATTGCAAGTTGCTTTGTGGCCTAAAATGTGTTCTAGTCTGAAGAACGTTTCATATGTGCTGGGAAAGAATGTATACTTTGGTGGTATTTGGTGGAGTGTTCTATATACATCTATGAGGTCAAGTTGATTGATTTTGGCCTTTACACAATCTGTATCTTTGTTGAGTTTCTTTCTACACGTTCTGTCCTTTACCAAGAGTGATGTGTTGAAGTCTCCTACTACTGTCGTGGAACTATTTCTCTTTCCAGTGCTGTTAGGATTTGTTTTATGTATTTTGAAGCCCTGCTGTTGGGTGTGTAGATATTTATTAAGGTTATGTGTTCTTGGTGGATTGTCTCTTTAATCATTTTATAACTTACTTCCTTGTCTTTTATGGTTGATTTTTCCTTAAAGTCTATTTTGTCTGAGAATAGTATTGATACTTCTGCCCCTTTTTGGTTACTGTTTCCTTAATTTTTTTTCCATTCTTTGATTTTTAATATATTTATGTCTTTGTGTCTAAGGTGTGTCTCTTACAGACAGCATCTTGCTGGGTCATACTTTTTTATCCATTCTGCCACTCTCTCATTTTACAAAAGCATTTAAATCATTTATATTCAGTGTGATAACTAATAGGTATGACTTTATTTCTGCCATGATGTGTGCTTTTGTATGTGTGTGTATATGTGGTACTGAGATATATATATATATATGTATATACATATTTTGTTCCTCTTACTTTCTTAAGTTCTTTTTGTTTGTAGATATTCTTTTCTTTTGTTATTATAAATTTTGTGTTCACTGAAGTTCATGTTCTTTTTTTTATTTTGATGAGTAGGCTTGTTAACTTTCTTTGTGGTTACCTTTAAATTTACCCTTATCTTCCTAAGTTGGCATCCAGTCTTTTATTAGTTGATATTGCCTTGACTTATTCTCCATTTGAAAGTTCTATATCTACACTACTTGTTCACCCCACTTTATTGTTTTGATGTTGTGGTCATTTACAGATTGACCTCTCTGTTTCCCGTTTTAATTTTAAGTCTTTTAGCTTTGTTTTATTATAGTGAGTTTTTTTTTTTTTTCCTCACCTAGGTTGCCATTTGGCTGATATTGTCCTCTGTTTTAGACTGTGGTTGTTATCTGATGTTATTGATTCTATGAAGGAAGTCTTCCTTTAATATTTCTTGTAAGTTTCATTTGGTTTTTATGAATTCCCTTAAATCCTGCATATGTAGAAATGTTCTACTTTCACCAATGTATTTGAAAGAGTTTTATAGGATATGTAAATTTTTTTTACTTTTGATGTTTTATATATGTCATCCTGTTGCCCTCTTGCCTGCATGGTTTCTGCCAAGTAATCAGAATGTAGTCTTGTTGTTTCCCCTCTGTATATGATTTTTCATTTTTCTTCAGCTGTTTTCAGGATTCTTTTTTGTCTTTAGTTTTGGCAAGTGTGATTATATGTCTTGGTGACTTTCTTTTGGGGTCTACCCTATATGGGGTTCGTTGAGCTTCTTGAATGTTTAGCTTTTCATCTTTCATGATATTTGGGGAGTTTTCTGCTAGGAAATCTTCAACAATTTTTTCTGTGTTTTCTGTTTCTCTGCCTGTTTTGACACTCCGATCATGTACAAAGTTATACTCTTGATGTGTCCCACATAATTCTTGGGTTTTCTTCATTGTTCTTCACTCTTTCTCTGATTTTTCCTCAAACAAAGTGACATCCATGAATTTGTCTTGAATCTCACTGATTTTGTCTTCCATAGTTTCAAATTCATTCCTAAAACCTATTGAGTTGTCCATTTCTGAAATTTTGTTGTTTTCCTTTTGGGTTTCTAGTTGCTGTTTTTGTATAATTTCTAATTGTATATTTATTTTGACTTTCTTCTATTACTTTGTCTGCATTTTCCTTGATTTTGGCTGTTTTGTTTTGTTTTCTCTGTTTTTTCCATTATTTTGTCTGTTTTTTTCCTTAGTTTTGTCTATGTTTTCCCTGATCTCTTTCCTAATCTCTTGGAAAGCCCTAAATATTAGTCTTTTGAATTCCGTATCAGGTAGTTCTACTGCCCTTTTGTCTCCTGGAAGGTCATCAGATTCATTATTTTGGTCACTTGCTTGAGCCATCTTGTCCCAGTTTATGTTTTGATATTGTCTGTGGTCTCCGAAACATTTGGTGTTATTTTCTTTATTTAATTGATTGTATATTCATTTGTTTCATCCTACATCTTTGTTTTGTTTTGATATGTCAGGGTGAGCTAGCCAGGCATGCTTTGGTGTTTGCTTGTCTGGGGGCATGGTAGGTCTCACCACCTTGTCTGGGAGGGCAGGGCAACAGCAGGCAGGGCAAGCCCACTTCACTGTACATTGGTTTGATGAGGCAGCTGAGGGCAGACTGGGTGGGCAATGTCAGCCTCCTGAAGTTGGTTCAGCAATGTGGGAGCATACACAGTCCCTCACCAGATAGGCATGAATGTCAGACGGAAAGTGGTACAGACTTGCTTCCCTTCCTTTATCAGCTGTTCAAATGGTAGGATGGGAGGGGCAGTGCAGGCCCAGTGCAGTGGCAGTCCTGAGTACCAGGGACACTCTAGTCTTGGTGTCATGGTGAGGTCTAGTGGGAAAAGGGGATGGCATATAAAGCCAGGTTGGGGGGAAGAAAAGAGAGAGAAAGAAAAAATAAGGGTAGCCAGTGGGTGGGGGTGGGGTGGACCTGGGAGTCAGCAGAAAGGGGGGGAGGTGGCAACTCAGCTAGGTGGAAAGAAAAAAAAAAGAAAAGGCAACATAATGGGGGTTGGCAGGTGGGGGCAGGCTGGTGTGCCAGGCACACTATCTGTGGTGGTGCAGCAGAGGCCAGTGGCAAGAGTGGGCAGATGATGTACAGTGCTAGGTGAGAGGGACAAAGAAAAGCAATAGAAAAAAGTGGAAAAAATGTCAGCATGGCAGGGGCCAGAGAGTGGGGCTGGAGTGGACCCAGGGGCCTGTAGGAAGGGAAGGGAGGTTACATACTGGGCAAAGAGGGAGGGAGAAAGAAAAGAAAGAAGAAAAAGGTGGCATGTTGGGGTCCATAAGTAGGGGGTGGGACAGACCCAGGACAGTGGCAGGCCATTCCACCAGTGGCTCTCTAGACACAGTGGGTCAGTGGGACCCAGTGGAAAGGGGGTAACATAGTGCACAGGGATAGGTGGTTGGGAGAAAGAAAAGAAAGAAAGAAAAAAAGAAGAAAAATAGTGACATGTCAGGAGCTGCCAGGTGGGGGCGGGTCAGACCCTGGGTGGTGGCAGACCGGTAGCACTCTAGCTGCAGCGGTGCAGGGGGTGCTGGTGGGAAGGGGTAGAGGTGGTATACAGGGCTAGGTGGAAGAGAGAAAAAGAAGGAAGAAAAGAAGAAAAAAATGGTGCAGAGTGAACCAGTGGGTGGGTGCAGTGGACCCACAGTGATGGGCCAGTGGCTCTCTAGCTGCAGCAGTGTGGTAAGGCCTGGCAGCTGGGGCATTAGGTGAAATATGGGACTAGGTACGAGGAAGAAAAAAAAGGAAGAAAGAGAAAACAAAAAATAAATAAAAAACTAATGGTGTGGCTGGGGCTGGTGAGTGGGGATGGGGTGGTCCTAAGGGCCAGTTGGAAGGGAAGGCAGGTAACATACAGGGTTAGGTAGGAGGGAGAAAGGAAAGAAAGAAGAGAAAGAAAAAAAGCAAAATAAAATGGCGATGCAGCTGGGGCTGATGGGTTGGAATGGGTGGACCCGGGCAGCCCAGCAGGAAGGGGAAGAGGGGATATATAGGGTAGGTTGGAGGCAGAAAGAAAGGGAGAAAGGGGGAAAATTTTTTTTTAAAGGCATGCCTGTTGCCAGTGGGTGGAAGTAACATGGACTCCGGGGCACCAGTGGGGCAGTGACTCTATCCATGGTGGTGTGATATGCCTCAGTGGGAAGGGGTAGAGGTGGTGTATGGGGTAGGTGGGAAGGAGGAAGAAAAGAAAGAAAGGAGAAAAGAAAAATAATTGCCATCAGGAGCTGATAGGTGGAGGTGGGGTGGATCTGGGGAGATGGTGGGCAGGTAGCTGTCCAGCCAAGGTGGTGCAGTGTGGCCCTTTGAGAAGGAGTGAAGGTGGGATATGGTGCTAGGTGGGAGTATGAAAGAAAAGGAAGAAAGAAGAAAAATGGCATGGTGGGAGCCAAGGTTGGGGGCAGGGTAGATCAGAGGTGGTGGCAGGCAAATGGCTCTCTAACCAAGACAGCATGGCTTGGCCCAGTGGGGAGACACAGAGGTGGAGTATGGAGCTAGGTGAGAGGCAGAAAGTATAGGAAGGAAGGGGGAAAAACTGGCATTCCGTGAGATGGCAGGTGAGGTAGGGAAGACTGAGGCTGGCAGTAGGCTGGTGGCACTCTAACCAAGGTGGCACAGCATGGCCTGGCTGAAAGAGGTGGAGACGGAGTATGGGGCAGAAGGTTGAGGGGTGAGAAAACATGTTTCCCTGGTTACCAGGTGTTCTGTCTCCTGTTGGGAGCTCCAGTAAGTTGCCTTTGCATATTTCCTGTCAAAGGTCGTTGCTGGCTGTGCTTCAAGATAGCGATGCTTTGCCATGTTAGTTAGCAAGGGATCTCCATTCTGTATCCCTCCTTGTTCTCTGTTTTCCATCAGTTTCTTCTTCCATTCAGTGTTTGACCTAGTTCTTTATTCCTTCATTTGATGCTTAGGGTTCCAGAATTGAAGTTTGTACCTGTTTTACTTAGTTTTTCAGGTCTTTGCTGTAGAAGGATGGCATAGCGCCTCTGTCATGGTGCCATGTTGCCTCTGCTTCCTCAATAACTTTCTTCTGCTCAGATAAATGAGACTATGTCTTATTAGCAAGGATAACAATGATCACTTTTCCTAACATATAAACATTGTTTCTATATACAACTATTTCCCTTGTCATTGTTGCAGGTAAAATGTTGACAGTGTTTAATTTTATTTAGAATTAGTTTATATCAAGCATGTTAAATATGCAATATGGATCTCTGGGGCAGATACCATCTCAGAACCCCTAATCAGCAGGTCGATGCTGACTCATGCCCCAAGAACCAGAGGTCAGAGGATGATGAGTCAGATGCTGGATCTAGAGAGGGCAAGCTTTGCCAGAACATCCATATATATTGGATGCAGGCCACACCCTCCCAAGAAAACTCCCCTTAAATCAGATTATAAAATGGAGGATAATTACATGATACCAAGAATCATAGCCAAAGCAAGTTGACACATAACATTAATCATCACCTATAGGGTCGCTATGAGTCAGAATCGACTTCACAGCAGTCGGTTAGGTTTTTGTGGGATATATAAATGCCATTGAAGGAAAATTTATCTTTGGAAAGAAGAATAGTACTAGAAAAATCTGACACTGGATTTATTTGCTGCTTTTTTGAAAACCAGGTTAGTGATCATTTAAAAATAAAGACCATGCACTTGCTAGAGCAGAATTTTATTTATGTCTTTGGTTTACAGCTTAATTATGTACTACAGAAAAATGATGTTTCTATTATGTTTTATTAATTTAGGAAAAAGCTTAGTTCTTTATTGTCTTTGAAAGCTAAAACAAAGTGTCAACTGGCATATTATTTACACAAATGTTTCAAGAAATATCTCAAGTTCCTTTGTAAGAATATTTTCTAGTTCTTTTGAATTATTGAGAAAAATTTCAATTATTAAATATGTGCATCACCCCCTGAAAAACTCTGATAATTTCAGTTCCTTGGCATAAATAAAATGACAACATACTTATTTAAAGTTACCCATAAGACATTCTTCAGGCACTCGATAAATACTGCATGTTTTTTAAAAAATAAATTTATGACGCTTAGCGAATAAAATTGTACAACCATTTTCTGTAGAATTTATGGTTTGTGTTAGATGAATACACATGCAGAAGAAACAAAAATGAACTTAGATATAAGAGTTTTGGGTAGAAACATAATAAACACAGAAAGAGATTTGGGAGAAATTTAGCAGGAAAGAATTCTTCGGGAAATTGTGATCTGATCAGCATTTTGATAATTTTCTAGGGAGCAGTTTGAAGTTCCTGGGGCCCTGGTGCCAAAAAGTACACTTTGGACCCTGAGGTAAATAACTTTCACTGGATATGCTGAAGAAGGCTTCACTAAACTGGTACCTTCTCTGTGATATCCTATCACTTCCAAGTACAAAAAAATATTCAGAAAACTGAATGCCTTTACTTCTGGCTTCTGAGTTGCCAGGTCAGGCTGCCTGGCTGGTGCAAATGATTAAGTACTGGACTACTAGCCTAAATGTTGGCCGTTTGGACCTACTCAGAGGTGCCTCAGAAGACAAGCATGGCAACCTTCTTTCTATAGATCACAGCCTTGAAAATTCTATGAAGCAGTTCTACTCTGCAAACACGGGGTTGCCAAGAGTCAGAATTGATGGCAACTTCTGTAGCAAAACAAAAGTAAAATTAGCATAGCTATTGACCTATGCCTCTTATGCTGTCATTTCATCTCAAACAAAATTCCTACTTTAAGATGCCCTGATATTCAATATTATAACATAGCGTGCACCCCGTCCCTTGCAAAATTGATAAAATGGTATTTTCAAGATTGCTGTGTTTAATTGATATCTGGTGTCCCAAACACTGTGCCAAGTGCTTTATATTTATTATCTCTTTAAATTTCATAATAGCTCTAGGAGTTAAACAGCAGGCAGTAAAGCTAGATTCAAACCTAGGCCTGCTTTTACTCTAAACTAGTATTCTCAGTTCCCAGATGCAGAAACAAATAGAATTTATTGAGTAGAGGTCATTTATTTAAACACCCTTTGATATTTGTAAATACCTGGGTGGCACAAAGGAGCCTGGATGGTGCTAGCGGTTTGTGATCAGCTGCTAACATAAAAGGTTGGCATTCAAACTCACTCAGCGACTCCATGGAAGAAAGGCCTAGCAAACTGCTTCCATAAAATTACAACTAAAAAAAAATTTTAAAAAACCTATGAAGCAGTTCTACTTTGTAACATATAAGGTTGCCATGGTTTGGAATCAACTCAACAGCAAGTTTTTGGGTTTTTTTTTTTTTTGGTATTTGTAGCAGTTGTTCTTATAAAAATTTTCCATAAACAAGTATTTCTGTACATGTAGACATTTAGAAAACATGGATGAGCATGAAGAAGAAACTGAAAGTTACCTGTAATCACACCACAGAGAGAAAGTTGAAGTACATTTGCTCTCCACAGTAAAAATATTTTTGGCTCCTTTTTCTCTTGGTACATAACAGAAATATATAACAGAAATAGTATCATATAACATCCCCTTGACTTCTAAAACGCTATTCAGTTACTGTGCAATCTGTCAGATTACTGAAAATCTAAATAGTAGAGACAGATAGAAAATGAACAAACACCACTAGCAGCCAAACTCAAAACGATGAAGCAAAGAAAAACTGCATAAATTCTACAGTCAGATCTTGAATTTTCCACGTGCAAATTGATAGAGTGGAAAAAACAAAAACCTTAGCATAATTAAAAAATAAACAAATAAACCCATTGCCATCAAGTCGATCTTGACTCATGGCAACCCTACTGGACAGAGTAGAACTACCCCATAGAGTTTTCAAGGAGTGCCTGGTGGATTTGAACTGCTGACCTTTTGGTTAGCAGCTGTAGCACTTAACCACTAAGCCACCAGAGTTTCCTTAGCATAATTAGTGAGTTCAAATGCTGGTTCCATCGCTCAATAACCAGGTGGCTTTGACAAGGATACACTGCTATATGAATGAAAATCAAAGAGAAGAATCAAAAGAAAGTACTTGAAAAGGCAAATGTTTAAGTTTTAAATAAGGACAGAGGAATTAGAGTTAGAAAGTTAAAGCAATCATTTAGAATGCATAGGAAAATAAATTAAAAAAGAAACTTGCCTGGAATGTAAAGAAAGAAAAAAGATTATAAAAGATTTATGAAGGATTATAAAAGATTTTTAAAAACTGAATGTAACAGAATTTAAAGATGAAATGTAGAAAAGAAAAATAGAGTGAAATATTCCCAGTAGTATAGAAAAATGGAGAGTGTGGTTGTTCTTGAGAACAAAAATAAAGAGAAAAACTTACCCAAAGAAATGCAAATGTTTATCTTCCTTGCTTGGCCTAAGTTGCTACATTGCTATATTAGGTGAGGAAAAAAGAAAAGACCACATTTCATTTCTTATGAATAAAAGAAAATATGTGCATTTTAGACTCCCAAACATCCTGACCTCAAATGATATTTGACTTTTTCCTTCTTTGAATTTTGATATCCTTATGATTTTAACCTAGTACAAGATAAATATTATTATAGCTTTAAAATGATGAAGTCCATTAAAAGCACTAGCCAGTTTCTTACAGTCAACTTCATTGACCTCCCCTACACCCTAAGAATTTATATGTTTAACTCTGATTTAAAATTGACTTCCCTATTAATGAAATCAAATACCCTTGCTCTCTTTTTCTTTTGTGCTGGTTTAAACATTGGACCCTGTGGATATTAACTACATTCCTCATGTTTTTACTGCTTTAATCCAGACCCACTGAATCTTTCCAGATAATTTCAACTCATATGAAAATTACGGGTTCTTGCTTTTTCAACTTGGTTACTGGTGACTCTTTTTGCTTCATCAGTTTCTCTAACCTGCTTTTACAGCATTTAGTATATTTACCTAGGTAGAATGTAGTTGATAGAACAGTAGAAATGTAGGAGTAAAATGTAGATAAAATTTAAAACGTTTTAGGACTCAGAGATTTCACTCAAAGTAATATGATCATTTTGGCAATGAACTATTTTTTCATAGTACTGGTGGCATAAACAAAGATACAAAATTTATTTTTAACTGTGATAATGATTCTAAAGCTTATGTATGGTAATGATAATGATTTTAATTTAGATAGTTATTCCTTTTTTCACTTCAGAATGAAAACTGATTGTCTCAAATGGTATTTGTGAGTCTAAATGAGCATATTATTGTATTTGTACAGGCATACTTCAGAGATATTGCAGGTTCAGTTCCAGACCACTACAGTAAAGAGAATATCACAATAAAATGATTCACACAATTTTTTTTTGGTTTCCCAGTACATATAAAAGTTATGTTTACAATACACTGTAGTCTAGTAAGGGTGCAATGGCATTATGTCTAAAAAAAAAAGTACATACCATAGTTTAAAAATACTGCTAAAAAATGCTAACCACCATTTCAGCCTTCAACAAGTCACAATCTTTTTTCTGACAGAGGGTCTTGCCTTGATGTTGATGGCTGCTGACTGATCAGGGCAGTGGTTGCTGAAGGTTGGGGTGGCTGTGGCAATTTCCTAAGATAAGAGAACATTGAAGTTTGCCACCTCAATTGGCTTTTCCTTTCATGAAAGCTTTTTCTGTAGTATGCGATGCTGTTTGATATTACCCATAGTAGAGCTTCTTTCAAAATGGAGTCAGTTCTCTCACAACCTGCTGCTTCACCTTGCACTTTTATGTTATGGATATGGCTTCTTCCCTTAAACCTCAAGAACCAACCTTGCTGGCTTCAAACATTTCTTTTGCACCTTCCTCACCGATCTCAGCCGTCATAGAATTGAAGAGAGTTAGGACCTTGCTCTCAATTAGGCTTTGGCTTAAGGGAATGCTGTGGTTGGCTTGATCTTCTATCCAGACCACTAAAACTTTTTCAGGATCGGCAATAAGGCTGCTTTACTTTCTTATCATTCACGTGTTCACTGGGGTAACGCTTTTAATTTCCTCTGAGAACTTTTCCTTTGCGCTTACAACTTGGCTAACTGTTTGGCACAGATGCCTAGATTTCAACTTATCTCAGCTTTTGACATGCCTTCCTCACTAAGCTTAATTATTTCTAGCTTTTGATTTAAAGTGAGAGATGTGTGACTCTTTCACTTGAACACTTAGAGGCCATTGTAACGTTATTAATTGTCCTAATTTCAATATAGTTGTGTTCTTTTTTTTTTAAGGAACAGGGAGGCCCAAGGAGAGGGAGAGAGATGGGGGGAGCATTCAGAACACACACAACATTTATTAGGTTCGCCATCTTATATGGGCCCAATTCATGGAACTCCAAAACAATTACAACAGTACCATCCAAGATCACTAATCACAGATCGCCATAACAGGAGTAATGCTAATGAAAAGTTTGAAATATTGTGAGCATTACCAAAATGTGACACAGAGACACAAAGTGAGCATGTGCTGTGGGAAAAATGGTGCCGATAGACTTGCTTGAGGCAGGCTTGCTGCAAACCTTAAATTTGTAAAAAATGCAGTATCTGTGAAGTGCAATGAAACAAGGCATGCTATATTCTCATATATAAAACTATTTGTGTAGACAAACCTCTTTACAACCTACACTACAAACTTATGAAGTAGATAGTTTATTTCTACCTTAAAGTAATAAAATCAATGCATAGAAATTTTAAATGTCTTGATAAAGTCCATGCAGCTAGATTCAGCTGTTGAGAAGCACCTTGAATTACTCCAACTTATTCCTGGATGTTTCTCACAACTCCAGTGTCATCCCTATATGCTCTTTAAAAAGGAAAAAAAAAAAAAAAAGTTGCCTTCAAGTCAACTCTGACTCGTGGCCACCCACATATGTCAGAGTAGACCTGTGCTCCATTGGGTGTTCAATGGCTGATTTTTCAGAAGTAGATCCCCAGGTTTTTCTCTCTAGGTACTTCTAGGTGGGTTGGAAACACTAGCTTTTCAGTTAGTAGCCTAGTGCTTAATCATTTGTGACAACCGGAGACTTCCATATGTTCTTTAGAAGATAGCATTTCCTTCTTCCCCTCCCTCCTTCTCATTTTTTAATTATATTTACCCTGAATGCTATTCTAAAACTGAGAGGAAAAATTATTTTCCTCAGTGTAGTTGAGCCAGTGATTTCAGCTAGAACTATAATATTCTGCCTACAGAGTTAGGCCAGTAGCACAGGCCTCTTTAGAAGACAAGACTTTGGAAAGAGTAATTAAAGTATATAGATCAATAAGTGAAAGAACATAAGATGAAGTCTCACCATCCTTGCTTCTAAGGAGCATTCTAGCTGTACTTCCCCAAGACAGATTTGTTCATTGTTTTGGCAGTCCATGGTATATTCAATATTCTTCACGAAGACCATAATTCAAAGGCATCAATTCTTCTTTGGTCTTCTTTATTCATTGTCCACCTTTCTCATGCATACAAGAAAATTAAAAATACCATGGCTTGGGTCAGGTACACCTTAATCTCGTTGAAAAAAAGGTACTTGCAATGAGTAAGTTGTTGGTTTTGCAAAATTTAATCATGTGATCTTTGGCATCATTTCTAAAACCAAAACCATATTTCCATCTACTGTTCTTTCTTATTTGTTGCCAGCTTTCACATTCCAATCACCAGTAGTTATCAATTCATCTTGATTGCATGTTTGATCAATTTCAAACTGCAGAAGCTGGTAAAAATCTTCAACATCTTCATCTTTGGCATTAGTAGTTGGTGCATAAATTTGAGTAATAGTCATATTAACTGGTCTTACTTGTAGGCATATGGGTATTTCCTAACACTGACAGTGCTGTACCATGCTATTCCTCTTCAAATTGTCATTCCTGACGTAGTAAAACATACAATTGTCTGATTCAAAAAGGTATTTCATTTCATTTCACTAATGCCTAAGTTATTAATCTTTATGGATTCCATTTCATTTTTGATGACTTCTGTTTTCCTAGATTCATAATTCATACATTCATGCTCTGATTATTAAAGAATGTTTACAGCTGTTTCTTCTTATTTTGAGTTCTGCCACATCAGCTTATGAAGGTCCTGAAAGCTTTATTCTACCCACATCATTAAGGTTGACTGTCCTTTGAGGAGGTAGCTCTTCCCCAGTCATTACATTCAGCCCTACTTTAAGGAGACAGATCTTCTTCAGTCATATTTTGAGTGCCTTCCAACATCAGGGGCTCATCTTCTGGCACTACATCAGACAGTGTTCCACTACTATTCATAGGTTTTCACTGGCTACTTTTTTTAGAACTGAATAACCAGGACCTTATTCCTAGTGCGTCTTAGTCTGGACTGTACTGAAACCTATCCGCCATGGGTCACCCTGCTGGTATTTGAAATGCTGGTAGCATAGCTTCCAGCATCACAGCAACGTGTAACCCACCACAGAAAGACAAAATAACAGACAAGTGGTAGTCTTTAAGAATAGAGGACTTTAAATTGAAACAACCATTTCGTAAAAGTGTTTGGTAAGATCTACCAAAATTGACCATAAGCTTACTAAGGAAATAAAGACCTATGTGCACCAAAAGAATGTTCAAAGCTCCATTATTCATAAGAGATAAAAACCATAAATAACCTTTCCATCCAGCCACCTTAAAATAAATAAATCAGAATATACAATGGAATTCCACGAAGCAAAAGAAAAATATATGAAGTACTACGACACAACCAAATGAATGAACATTATAGATATGATATCGAGAAAAAAGGCAGACTTTATGATAACATGTATATGCAACTTCAAAACAGGCAAAAATGAATCTATAGTGATGCAAGTCAAAGTAGTGTTTGAGTTTGGAGGTGATGTTTACTGGAAGGAGCACAAGAAACTGTTCTGGGATGTTGGTGATATTTTAAAAATTGATGTCTTCATCTGTGTGCTTACATGGACATGTTCCCTTTGGCAAAAACAAAATCATTGAGCTGTATATTTATGATGTATATTATTTCATTAGTGATGTGTAATACTTAAATACAATTTTAAAAAGTATTTTCTAAAGAACTAATTTTTTCCCAGGGATTTAAAAATATGTCAATATCAAAAAAATCTATTGATGTGACTCACAGCATAGTAGATTATAATGGGGGAAAAAAATGATTATCCAAAAAATCAAATGAGAAATGCAGACAAAATCTATTAATGGTCAATACAAATTTGTGATTAAAAATAAAGTGAATTAGCTTCTGGGGTCTTAAACGCTAGCAGGCAGCCATCTAAGATGCATCAATTGGTCTCAACCCACCTGGAGCAAAGGAGAATGAAGAACACCAAAGACACAAGGTAATTACGAGCCAAAAAGACAGAAAGGGCCACATAAACCAGAAACTACATCAGCCTGAGACCAGAAGAACTAGATGGTGCCCGGCTACAAGCAATGACTGCCCTGATAGGGAATACAACAGAAAACCCGAGGGAGCAGGAGAGCAGTGGGACGCAGACCCCAAATTCTTGTAAAAGACCAGACTTAATGGCCTGACTGATACTAGAAGGACCCTGGAGGTCATGGTCCCCAGACCTTCTGTTAACCCAACACAGGAACCATTCCCAAAGCCAACTCTTCAGACAGGGATTGGACTGGATTATGGGATAGAAAATGATACTGGCGAAGAGTGAACTTCTTGGATCAAGTGGACACATGAGACTCTGTTGGCATCTCCTGTCTGGAGGGGAGAAGAGAGGGCAGAGGGGATCAGAAGCTGGCGGAATGGACATGAAAAGAGAGAGTGGTGGGAAGGAGTGTACTGCCTCATTAGGGGGAGAACAATTAGGAGTATATAAAAAAAGTATATAAATTTTTGTATGAAGAGACTGACCTGATTTGTAAACTTTCACTTAAAGCACCATAAAATTTTTTAAAAAAATAAAGCAAAATAACTGTGATTAATTATACAAAGTCTACAACAAATATGTTTTACAACAAATAGGTTTAATAAAGAAACAAGGCTTCCTCTTAAGACTGGGATTAAAAGATTATGATATAAACTAGGGAAACCCTGGTGGCATAGTGGTTAAGTGCTATGGCTGCTAACCAAAGGGTCGGCAGTTTGAATCTGCCAGGCACTCCTTGGAAACTCTGTGGGGCCGTTCTACTCTGTCCTATAGGGTCGCTATGAGTCGGAATCAACTCGATGGCACTGGTTTTTTTAATATATATATATATATAAACTAGTGTTTGGTCACTGTGGTTAGACATGCAACATAGCCAAAAAAAGTAAGAAATATGATATGTAAGTTTGGAAATAAGTGATTATATTATCATTATTATAGATGATTATGATCTGGATAGGAAATGCAAGACAGTTAATAGCTATATCAGTGGCAATCCAATGAACAGTTTATTTAAAATTGAGCAGACATTTGAAAAAAAGGTAAATTTATATCTCACATATTATATTTGAATAGTATAAGGAGATCTCCAGAATGAGGTTCAAATGTTGATAAAAAGAAGAATAAAGCTAGAGAGCTAGAAAGACAGAAAGTCAGGCAATATAAAGTTATAGCTGATATAATTTTAATTAGAATTTAGATGACCCTTTTATCCGTGACTCTCAAATGCAGAGCACATAAAAAAGAAGGCAGGAATATCCTACCAATTAAAAAAAATAATAAATGTCTTTCATAAAGTTCCTAAGTATAAGACCACCTTACAGAAATCAATAGCAATAGCATTTCTCTGTACCCTCTCCATTCATTTAGAAAATATAATAGAAAATAAAATACCCAAATTATAAAGTTTTTAAGAATTAACATATGTACAACTGTCAGTTTTCCCTAACAAACTTAATTTGATGTAACTAAAAAAACAAAATCCAGATGTATTTTTATAGAAAACTGACTTAATGTTATTTTTATTGAAACAAAATAATTATGTAAAAATAGCTTAGGTAATCAAAATCGAAAAACAAAGATGTGAGATTTACTCTACAAGTTATTGAGATACACTGTAAAATTGCAGTAATTAAAGCAATATATTAATAGTTCAAGAAGAGACAAAAGGCAAATGGAATTAAGATAATTTAGATAAATATATACTAAATCAGAATTTTATATTATCAAAGTGGAAAGTATAGACTGTATAGAAAATAATTTTGAAAAAAAACTGGCTTTGTGTATGGGGGAAAATCATTTATTCATTCAATTCACAAAAATTTATTGAATGTCTTGTAAATGCCAAACTTTATTCTCTAGCTTAGTGACTATAGATAATCTGTGAACCAAACAAAATCTTAGCTACCATGGGACTTATAATCCATTGGAAGAAGAGAAATGAAAGAAAAAAGTATACAATATATTAGGTGGTGATATTCACAGTGAAGAAACATAAAGCCTACAAAGAGGCTAGGCAGTTGTGGTTGTGGTAATGGCGGCAGTCGGGCTGGGGTGGGACTGGAGCTGGGGTAGAAGCAAGGGAAGTGAAGGCGGTGGTGACAGTGGTTATTGTTGCCATGATGCTGTTGGTGCTGGTGGTGTTTGGTGTGGGATATGAGGTTTAGTATTTTATCAGTTTGAGAAGAACTCAGGAGTTCCTGGGTGATGCAAATGGTTAAATGCATGACCACTAGTCAAACAGTTGGTGGTTCAAACATACCCAGAGGCGCTTTGGAAGATAGGCCTGGAGATGGGTTTCTGAAAGGCCACAGCCTTGAAAACCCCAGGGAGCAGTACTAATCTGCTGACATGGGGTAGCCATGAGTCAGAATCCACTCAATAGCAACTCAAAACAACAGGAAAAAAACTCAATGACGGGTGCCCTTTGAGCAAAGACCTAAAAGTTGTGAAGTTGAGTTGCATTTGGTATGCATAAGGATCAGGAAGAAGGCTAGTGTGCCTAGGGTGCAGAGGACATAGGACATAAGGGTATTGAAAAGCTGTTTGAACTCGTTATCAGAGAAATACAGTGACGACAAATAGAGAGCACACAGGTATTCATTTATTATTACTTATTTGCTGAATTAATTAACCTTTTTGTATTTTTGGCTCCATTTTATAAAAATTTAAAAAAGTCTTCTGACAGTTTTTTTTTTTTTTTTTTTTTTAGCATTTAATAATATTCAACATTGTGTTTAGCCTGTGGTCTAAATTGCTCTCATTTATTGCTATTCTAATTTTTATCTATGCCTTGAAACACTGTGAACTCTCAACCCCGCCATCTTCTATTTCCAATGCCTTCTGTGTATAAAGGAAAAGATTATAGAATACACACTAACACCAGTGTATTGCTTTTTTAGCTCATCCCCCTTCCTTCAGTTTCTAACATTTTATCCAATTCCATAGTCATTAAATTATGTCAAATCTTAGTACTCTTTTAAGTAAAGTGATACATTTACCAGTATTTTCCTTCATTATTCTTTTCATTTTAAATAAACCCAGTGAAAGCCAAGAAGAGTTCACAGATCAATAACTGGCTTAAGCCACACATCTAATTTGTATAGAATAACTCAGATTTACATTAATCAGTCCAAATTTCTAGCTTAGTCTTATATTCTATTAAACAGAACACTGCATACTGAAATGAGCAATTTTTAAATAGGATTTTTGGAGCATCTACTAAGACTCTGTCACTAATGGTTTTTAGTACATTAATTCCTTTAGTAGTTGAGATAAGTTGGTTTTATTTTGGCTTGTTTTAAACCAATCTTCAATTTGGTCTCTTTAAAGACCACCAAAAGAGACAATAATTTAAATGTTCTTAGACTGAAAATGATATTAAGGAGAACTCTAGAAGGCAAATGTTATTCTTTATCCATTTGCCTGGTGTTAGGTCATATATGAAATAAAAATGTAAGGTTATGAATCTACGTTCCAGGCAGATAAACTCTGGTTGACCTTTTGTAATCTGTCAAGGAACAACCACGAGAATTTGTAAGGGAACTTTGAGATACATAGTTGATTCATTAACACATTCTCACTGTAAAACTTTTTTTAAAATGCAAGTAAAACTAAAGTTCTTATTCAGCTCTACTGATCCTCCAAGTCTCTGTCTGGGGTAATATGTTATTAGCTTTGTATACTTCCAGACCTTATTCTGTATATTTACACACAATATAAACAGTTAACAGATATTAAATACAAAGTGGATGCTGGAAACTAGAATATGCCTTAACACCACTGTTTTCCATGAATCTAAAATTTAGTTATTAAGCCAATTTAATTTTAGAAAAATGTGCCAACATCAACAGTAAATATCATGTTCCTCAACGCATGCCTGTCCTTCTTGAGAACAAATATCATTCCTGTTTTGCACGCCAACGTATATGCAGCACCTAGCACGTTAACTGAAATATTACTATATATTCAAAAATTGCTGCACACTTGAATGAATGCACTGAGGAAAAAATATTGTAGACTCAATGACATGGAAATCTATTTAGAATATCTTCAAAATCATACCTGTTTTGATGAATTAAGGCATATTTGACAAAAGTATATCAGTAGGGAAGCACCTATTAACTCTGTATTTCAAAAAAAAAGTAGATTGATATTTTGAGACCTTAAAATGCTTCGTGGCACACTGGTCAAGAGCTCAGGCTGCTAACCAAAGGTCTGCAGTTAAATTCACCAGCCGCTCATTGGAAACCCTATGGGGGTAGTTCTACTTTGTCCTCTAGGGTCACTGTCAGTCGGAATCGACTCCATGGCACACGATAATAAAACAGAGCAAAGTTAGGAGCCCTGGTGGCGCACTGGTTAAAGTGCTTGGCTACTAACTGAAAGTTTGGTGGTTTGAATCTACCAGCTACTCAGCAAGGGAAGCATGTGGCAGTCTGCTCCCATAAAGACTTACAGCCTTGGAAACCCTGTGGGGCAGTTCTACAGTCCTACAGGGTCACTGCGAGTTGGAATCGACTTGACGGCAGTTTTTTTTTTTTTTTTTGGGGGGGGGTGGTGGTTATGGCAAAGTTGGCCTGGTGTTCCAGAATTACCACTGGCACATTAGACATATTATTTACAGTATTATTATTATTGTTCCTATTTGCTCTTGTATTATCTTGGTTCAGGATGATACCCAAGTCAGTCATCTTTGCTTAGGATCTTGGTTTCCTACCCCATGTACAATTTCCACTGTGTTATATGAGGAGCCTTTTGGTCAACTAAGGACTTCCAAAAATACGAATAGCTGAGTAATGCTGTTCTTCCTACAGTAAGAATAGGGCTGATTTAAGCAACTTGTATGTAAAACGTGTTTAGTATAGTGTCGAATATATTAAAATATTTTTCTCTTTTGCATTTCTGCATGTGTGATTTTTCTTCTATATTCAGCAACTCTCACATCCCAAAATGAAGCTATGTTGAAGTTTAATCACAATCCATTCAGCATTGAAAATATAGCTTCTTCATTTTTCTCACCTGATCTGATCTTCCTCACGCGCCACTATCCCATAGACGGTTTTTCTTACGTGCAAATCTACATTGGATTCCATCCCTCTTGACAGCTATACCCCCTATTCTTTGGCAAGGATGGCATGCTTTTGCTCCCAAACTCTAGGATACTTTGCCGTCATTCATTTAGGGCTTGCTAAAGGTTTTTTTTTTTTTTTAAGGTTATATAGGTGCAATGTTGGATCTGCCATCCGCATGTTAGTGTTTAATAAATTATTTTTGTTGGATTATATGGGCCAAGAGTGAGAACTTCCTGCACTGCAGTCTGGACCAGCTGGAGTAACTTTTTCATTCTTGACTCCTTTCACAGCTCTCACCTTTCAGTTTTCCCAGCAACTGGGTTAAACAATCCAGCCAAATGTGGCGAATGTTTTCTATAAAGTCCAAAAGTCAAATAAATGTGTGTTTCTTTCTGCCATGAACTTATCTTTTCATTTAGAAGAGATACCAGTCGCTCCTTGTAAACCCTATAGGGGCAGTTGTACTCTGTCATAGAGGGCTGCTGTGAGTCAGAATTGACTCGATGGCCATGAGTTTTTTGGGTATCCCAAAACACCCCAGAATTCCAGAAGACCAAGAAGTATCATAAATTGACAAATCCATTTATTTTTGTAGGATTTTTCTCCCACCATTCAGAAGGCATGTGTTTTCACCAAGCCATTTAGGATATTTGTAATTTTTTACCTCCAATTTTTATTAGCATGTCAGAGTGATGTCCGGTGCGATGGGAGCAGAGTAAGGTTTATGTTGATTAAATTCTGTCTCAGATAAGATGTTGGATAGTTGAATAGCCCAAAACTGACAAATGCCCACTATAATTTCTCTTTGTTTCTCTGCTTCATCAATTTTAATTTCCTTCTTATCCCCTGCAGCCATGGTCTGTTCAAGAAGAAAGTCGTGTATCCACAATTGCAAAGTCAAAAATAATACTGATATGCTTCAAAATAGCCCCTTTTAAACACAGATTTTTCTTCCCATCTAGAATACTCTTCCCACAACTATCGGCATCTATTTAACTTGTTCCCTGACTTTATTCAGGCCTCTGCTCAAATTGTCACCTACCAGAGAAACCTTTGTTCACCATACGGAAGATAGAAACTTCGTTCACCATACGTGATACGCCACTCACCTTCATTCTGGAATTTTCCATCTAGCATGACCAGCGTTGATTTTTGTACAAATATAGGCTTGCTTTTGTGAATATGTATATATATATATATACACATATATATAATTCTTTATGTGTCTGTCACTTTGTTTTGCTGTGGTAGCTTGCGTGTTGCTGTGATACTGGAAGCTAGGCCATCAGTATTTCAAATACCAGCGGGGTCACCCTTGGTGAACAGGTTTCAGCTGAGCTGCCAGACTAAGACAGACTAGGAAGAAGGACCTGGCAGTCTACTTCTGAAAAAAATAGCCAGTAAAAACCTTATGAGTAGCAGCAAAACATGGTCTGATAAAGTGCCAGAAGATGAGATGCTCAGGTTGGAAGGCACTCAAAATACGACTGGAGAAGAGCTGCCTCCTTAAAGTAGAGTCACCTTAGTGATGTGGATGGAGTCAAGCTTTCGGGACCTTCATCTGCTGATGTGGCATGACTTAAAATGAGAAGAAAGAGCTGCAAACATCCATTAAGGGCATCATTCTTGGTAAAGTAGACAGCGAAAAAGAGAAAGACTCTCAAAAGATGGATTGACACAGTGGCTGCAACAATAGGCTCAAGCATAACAATTGTGAGGATGGCACAGGACCAGGAAGTTTTTCGTTCTGTTGTACATAGTGTCACTGTTAGTAAGTACCTACTTGATGTCACCTAACAACAACACACATATAATTATGTTTCCAAATATTATACATTTTCTAATGTTTTCTTGTTTTTAATAATGTTTCTATCACTTATTATTATGAAATATCTCTTTGAATTGTGGTGTTGGTGAAGAATATTGAATATACCATGGACTGTCTAAAGAAGGAAACTCTGGTGGCGTAGTGGTTAAGAGCTACAGCTGTTAACCAAAAGGATGGCAGTTCGAATCCATCAGGTGCTCCTTGGAAACCCTATGGGGCAGTTCTACTCTGTCCTATAGGGTCGTTATGAGTCAGAATTGACTCGACCACAATGGGTTTGGGTTTTTTTTTTTTTTTTTTTGTCAATAGAACAACCAAAACTGTTTGGAAGGAGCACAACCAGAATGCTCCTTAAAAGCAAGGATGGTGAGACTGCATCTTACATACTTTGGACATGTTGTCAGGAGAGATCAGCCTCTGGAGAAGGACATCATGCTTGGCAGAGTACAGGGTCAGTGGAAAAGAGGAAGACCCTCAACAAGTGGATTGACACAGTGGCTGCAACAACGAGCTCAAGCTTAACAACGATTATAGTGATGGCTCAGGACCGGGCAGTGTTTTGTTCTGTTGTACATAGGGTTGCTATGAGCTAGAACCAACTCGATGGCACCTAACAACAAAATATCTCATATTTTGAACAGTATATATGTTTATAATATATTAGTGAGACATCAGAGATAATGAATAATAATGAATACTGGCTAATAATATCTAAATGTCCCTGGGTGATATACTCAGCTACTAACTGAAAGCTTGGTGGTTTGAATCCACCCAACGGTGCCACAGAAAGGCCTAGAGATCCACTTTTATAAGATTAAAGCCACTGAAAACCTTGGAGTGTGAGCTCTGCTCTGACACACGTGGGGTTGTCATGAGTCAGAATCGACTCAACAGCAATGGGTTTAATAATACCTAATGGTTAATTAATTACAAATCCTTAAGTTTAATAATATCTAATGGTTAATTAATTACAAATCCTTAAGTAGCGCCTAAGTATCCATCTCTTGATTAAGAAGAAATATTCTTACAGAAATACATTGAAGTCCATATATTCCATGTATTCCCATTTTTAAACATTTCTAAATTCCCCCTCCTTGTCCAAGAAGAATAACCATTTACATCTTTCCATTTTTTTTTATTACAGTGTTATTATCAGGTAGTAACAAAACATTGATTGGATTTTTATGTTTTGGAACTTTACTAAGTGGCAATATGTTGTACACATTTTATGATGCTTTTATACTTAATACTATACTGCTGAGATTCATGATTTTTTTTTTTTTTAATTTTTTATTGTGCTTTAAGTGAAAGTTTACAATTCAGGTCACTTTCTCATACAAAAACTTATACACACATTGTTATGTGACCCTAGTTGCTCTCCCCACAATGTGACAGCAAACAACTTCTTTCTACCCTATATTTCCCGTATTCATTCAACCAGCTCCTGTCCTCCTCTGCCTTCTTAGGAGATTCATGATTCTTGATGCATGAGTCAGTAGGTTATTCTTTTTTCAAGTATTGCTTGGAATTGCCATCTCTTTTTTTTTTAAATAATTTTTATTGTGCTTTAAGTGAAAATTTACAAATCAAGTCAGTCCCTCACACAAAAACACATATACACCTTGCTACCCAGTGCTGTCGAGTCGATTACGACTCATAGCGACCCTATAGGACAGAGTAGAACTGCCCCATAGAGTTTCCAAGGAGCACCTGGCAGATTCAAACTGCCGACCCTTTGGTTAGCAGCTGTAGCACTTAACCACTATGCCACCAGGGTTTCCATACACCTCGTTACACACTCCCAATTACTCTCCCCCTAATGAGACAGCCCGCTCTCTCCCTCCACTCTCTCTTTTCATGTCCATTTCACCAGCTTCTAAACCTCTCCACCCTTTTGTCTCCCCTCCAGGCAGGAGATGCCAACATAGTCTCAAGTGTCCACCTGATCCAAGAAGCTCACTCCTCACCAGCATCCCTGTCCAACCCATTGTCCAGTCCAATCCATGTCTGAAGAGATGGCTTCGGGAATGGTTCTTGTCCTGGGCCAACAGAGGGTCTGGGGAACATGACCACCGTAGTCCTTCTAGTCTCAGTCAGACCATTAAGTCTGGTCTTATGAGAATTTGGGGTGTGCATCCCACTGCTCCCCTGCTCTCCCGGGGGTTCTCTGTTGTGTTCCCTGTCAGGGCAGTCATCGGTTGTAGCCAGGCACCATCTAGTTCTTCTGATCTCAGGATGATGTAGTCTCTGGTTCATGTGGCCCTTTCTGTCTCTTGGGCTCGTAATTGCCTTGGGTCCTTGGTTGGAACAGTGTTCTTATATAACAATTTACTTAGCCACTCTCCTGTGGATGGGCCAAATAGTTTTCTAGTAAAATATCATTTTACTTATTAAAAAATGGTGGTATGAATATTTTTGTATATATTTGCCAGTGTAAGTATGCAAAAGTATATCTAGCAATTACACCTAGGAATGAAATGCTACATCATATCATATGCACATGCTAAAAGTAAGAGGTAATAACAAATTATCCTTTAAAGGGACTAGAGCAATTTAAGCTCCAATTAGCACTTTATTTAGATTCCTTATGTATTATTTCCAACATCTGACATTTGCTCTCTGTTTTTGGCAAGTTTCTTTTATCACGAACATGAAGTCTTTATTCTACTACTTTGTTTACAAGGATTAATTTTTTTTTTAATTATTGCTTATATTTATTAACCACTTTTTTATGCTTATGTGGAAAAGAGTTATATGTCCCTTTTCTCTCCTTTCATCTGTTAATTTAATAAAACACACAAATCTTGACTCAGGAGTGGTGGCTGTGGTAACATTGGCACCCTTGCCCAGAGTTTTGCTCCTAGAGTTTTCCTGAAACTTTTTTTGCATATTCACTGTCTTGGTAGCTATTTAATAAAATTTAATAAACACTTTTCAGCCTAATATAGACAGGGAGTACTGTGTTCTCCCAAATCCAACAACCTTATTTTCCTATATTAAAACTAACTTGGTCAGATTGCTACACATGATTTGTCAAAAATTGCCTGTGATTTATATTCATAAGGGATATTCGTTTGTAATCTTCCTTTCTTACCCTGACTGTTATGGTTTGAGTCCCCCAAAAATAAAAAAATAAAAAATACGTGTTATAAATCCTAACTTCTATGCCTGTGGTGGAGCCCTGGTAGTACAGAGGTTAAGCGCTGCTCGATTGCTAACTGGAAGGTCTGTGGCTCGAACCCACCAGCCGCTCTGTGGCAGAAAGATGTGGCAGTCTACTTCCATAAAGATTACAGCCTTGGAGTATTTCTGCTCTATCTTATAGGATCACTATGAGTTGGAATCAACTCTTGGGCAACGGGGTTTGGTATGGTTTTTTTGTACCTGTAGTTAAAATCCCATTTGGGAATGTGTTTTCTTTGTTATGTTAATGAGACAATATTAGTGTAGGGTGTGTCTTAAATCTATTTTGAGATATAAAAGGGATTAAACAAGCAAGCAAGCAAGCAGAGATGGGGGAAGAGACATGCCAAGCCACATGAAGACCTCCCAGGAATAGAAGCTCAAAAGAGAAGGACCTCCAGAGCCAACCAAGAAAGAAAACTTTCACTTAGAGCCAGCACCCTGAATCTGGACTTCTAGCATTCTAAAGTGTGAGAAGATAAATTTCTGTTTGTTAAAGCCACTCATTTATGGCATTTCTGTTATAACATCACTAGATAACTAAGACAGAATTATAACTAAGACATTGATGTTTTTTGGATTTGTATCAATTTTTTTTTTATCTTTAAGTGGGTTGATAAATATATATCTTTTTAATATTCTCTAGAGGGTTTCTATAAGATTGAAATTAGGTATTATTTAAAAATCTAGCAGAACCTGCCTATAAAACAATTTAAACCTGCTGTTTCTTCTTTGGAAGATTTTCAACTACTATTTTCAAAATGGTCATGGAAGCCTTGGTGATGCAGTGGTTAAGTGCTCAGCTGCCAACCAAAAGGTCAGTAGTTTGAACTCACCAGCTGCTCCATGGGAGAAAGATGTGGCAGCCTGCTTCTGAAAAGATTACAGCCTTGGAAATCCTATGGGGCAATTATACTCTGTCCTTATGAGTCCCTCTGGGTAGGGATCAACTCGATGGTGTGGGTTTGGTTTTCATGTTGGCTGTGGTCATAGTACCATTATGTTTGCTGTTTTGGCTTGAGCCTTTCCTTCTTGTCCATGTGTCGAAGTTTTCAAATTTATTGGCATCAAGTTTTTCAGGATATTCTATTTGTTTTCAAAACTCGCTCCATTTGTATTTATGCTTTTCTCTATTATTATTCCTAATATTATCTGTATACTCTTCCCTCTCTTTTTTTCGTCTCCTCGGAGAATTGTTTTGTTAATCTTTTAAAAAGAAAGAAGCACCTTTTTCTCCTCTGGTCTTTTCTGTATACCCTTGTTTTATGTCTTTCATTTATTTATTTATTTTGGTGGGAGGGAGAGAATTCTTGGACATTATCTCTTCAAATTTTCTTCTGTCCTTTTTTCTTTCCCTTTTCCTTCTGGAACTTCAATTGCTTGTATGTTTAGACTGTTTGATATTTTTTCACAGTTCTTGACTGATGTGTTCTTTTTTCCCCCAGCTCCTTTTTCTTTTTTTTTAGATATTATTAGTTGACCTGTCTTGAAGTTCATTATCCTTTTTTTAAGCTTATTTTAGTATACACAGCATGAGAGCAGTTCCTTCTATATACTTGCCCCTCTCCAAGAAATAGAAACTTGTTTCTTGGCACTCCCATGCTGGGCTCACAGTGAATTAAGTGGTAGATGTTCTTGTCCAAACTCGTTCTTTAGGTGGTAGACGTTCTTGTCCAAACTCATTTTTACAGAAATCCCGTGTATGAGCCTCAGAGGTGGGACACTTTCAGCAATCCTGCTGGTTCTCCCCTCGTCTACTCCTCCCTGTGGCAACCAACTTCTGCTTGGCATTTCTTTTTAGTGGTAGGTGGGAGTTTCCTACCCCTCTCCCAGCAGGAAAGACATGCTCTCCTATTGATATAGGATCTTAGGTCAAAGGTGTTTACCACTTCCTATTCCAATGGTAGAGTATTTTTCTTTTGTCCTTCCCCAGGTACTTTGCCTATGCTGTTTGGGCACGGGTCTTTCCACCCTTCCCCTGAAGGCTTGAGAGCTTTCCTTTATAGAAGCAAACAGTTTGGGAAAATCGATGGAACTTGGTGTATTTCTCCCATCAGCTACCAACCACCTCCTGCACACTTACTCTATCTCAGAGAGCTCATTCCTGTCCTGTTGTGACCTTAATCTTTCTCATGAATACCCATGGAAGCCTGTGGAATAGAGCTTGTGAATGAATGAAAAATGCCCTTTTATCAGTCACCTTCTGCTATTTAAAACTGACACATTAGTCCATATTTGACCTGTTATTTAAAACTGTAGCTATTGTTTTTCTTGCCCACTTTTGTTGCAGCCAGCAAGATGTCTCTTGTCCCTGTTATCTATCACAGGTGAGAGAGTTTGTGTGTCCTGTCTCTCCTGTTCCTCTTTGGAATCCAGGTTACTTCACTGCTTGCAAACTCAGTTGATGAGTTCAAGAAAATTAATGATTTTGTAGCTTATTTGGTTTCTTTCATTATGAGAATGGGGGAAACATTATTTTCAGCTTTCTACTTCCTGAGCAGAAGTAGAAATTCTATATTAGATTTTAATACATGAAATACATACAGTTGAGGGATAATTTTGAGAGATAAGTAATTAATAAATGCATAATGACTTGTAGTGAACCTAGAATTTGAGATAGTGTTTTATTTTAACAAAGGAGGAAAAATAGGACTAAGAAAATCTTAAAGCATCCTTCAGTTATACTCCCAATGTTATGTATCTCAAGCTAGGTGGTAAATCCAAGTCTATTAACAGGATTATTCTCTGTAGCTTTTGATTCATAGAAGTTTGGATATCTGAAATATTCTATTCCAAAATAAACTGAAAAAAAAAAAATACCTGTTCTTGCTGACTAGGCTATCATATACTTAACCTAATTGTGCTTTAAATTTGTTATTATGCATTGTTTTGATCACCATTTTAGATTGTAAGCTACAGGAGGACAATTCTGTGCATAACTAATTATTATATTCCCCACAGCATTATTTTCAGAACATTTCTGCATTATTAATAGGCTAACGGTCAACTATGTGTAATATGTTCTCTAAAATTCCCAGATAAGGCAATTTCTTTTTTTAATATTAGAAACCATGCTTCCCCCCACCCAGGACTATGAAAATGCCAGATCTAGAAAATGTTTGACTCTCATTCCATCACAAGTTTATAAAGAATTTCAATGTCAGTGATTAACCTGTACACTTTGTCCCTATAAAATATCAAGTTACTACCATTACATCATTAATTATTATTATTTCCAGATGCCCTGGTGAGCCCTCTGAGAAATGTACTTCCAGAGAATTTTGTAAGTGAACTTTCTGACGGAAACATTTAGACTACTGAAAGTGGTAAATTGCCAACTGCCACCCTAGTAGTTCCAAGCTGTTAATTCTTATTTTGTTTTAGAACAATTTACCATCAGAAAGTAGTTTATTCCCCCTGGGTTCATCACCCTCAATTGCTCTTTCACTAGGTTTTTAAATTGTGAAAAGAAAATGTGTTAGAAGGTTATGAGTGAAATAAGTTGAACGTGATATAAAAGCTTAATATATGTATTTAGCCCAAGATGAAGTGTAGTGGAGGTGATGTTGATTTCAGGATGTTGGTTTTGCCACTGATATGAGAAACAGATTCTGGAGAGTATAAGGAAAATTTGAAGAGAAGGCAATAAACTCAGATATTTGAGATTCGATATTGGGTTATAATTTCCTCATAAACCTGAGACTTTCACTCAGTACCTGTGCAAAAAAAATAATAAAATAAAAGAGGATTCCCACAGCCATATAAGTATGAAGGCAATCTGATGCTTAATTAGGAAACATTTTTGCACTTTATACATGAGATTTTAAACATTCTATTTAGAAAACTGTTGAATCCCCAAAGGATCAAGATAATGGGATAATTTCATATACCTATAAGCCTGTTTGGATACAAAAACAGACTGAAATGGATTAAAAATGAAAAGGGAAAATAGAAAAGATAGTGCTGGGGTCATATACAAAGTAAAAACAATTGTGAGGAGAAAATGAAATAAAAATAAAAAATTGCAAGGCAGACCTGAAGTTGCTGGATTGGAGTGGTGAGGCAACGGTCTGCACACAGGCAGCAGAAGCTCCTGCAGAGTAAACACTAAAATACTTCCCAAGGAGGTGGTGGTAGAGAGCCAGCCTCAAGATTTGAAACTAGTAGCAGGAGCGGAATTAGCCCTGCTTAGGAAAGAGGCTAAAAAGCAAACTACAAATGCTGGAAAAATCAATACCATACAGCTCTGGAAGACACTGGATGAGCCAGGTGGGTTTCTTTCTTTCTTTCTTTCTTTCTTTCTTTTTTTTTAACTAGGGGCTAAGCTAAAATCTCTAGTGGCTATATGGTTCTATCTGTGAAATCCATCAGATAGCAACACAGCAGTCACTCCAAATTGCTATAATGTGAGAGAGAGGGAAAAAAAAAAAAAGAGCCAGTGAGAAAGAGTCTCAGAAGGTGGATGAAATGTTCCTATACAATGTTTTTTTTTTTTTTTAATAAGTAAATCAAATAATTTTAAAAGCTTTACTCCACTAGAACTGAAATTTCCTCAAGGCACAATGTTTATCTTGTTAAGCTACCAATTGGTTACTATAGTCTACTGAAGACAGAATAGTTTATTTCTTTTCCCATCAGACAAAAAGATCAATAAAATCTTTAGATTTTGTTCTGGAGCTTTTGGAGATATTGCATAAGGTCAATACAATTCAAAATATACTTGTCTTGAACATATACAAGGAGTCCTGGTGGTACAATGGTTAAGCACTTGGCTGCTAACTGAAAGGTTGGCCATTGGAACCCACCAGCCACTTCACGGGAGAAAGACATGGCAGTCTGCTTCCATAAAGCTTGCAGCCTTGGAAACCCTACGGGGCAGTTCTACTCTGTCATATAGGGCCACTATAAGTTGGAATGGACTCGACGGCAATTGATTTGTACATATATACTCCAACCCTCCCTTACCTCTTTTAGTCAGTCAAGTTTTTTTTCTTTTTTTGGTGTGGTCAGCAAATGAAAAATTTGCCAGTATTATATACAAGAAGGTCACAAGAGGTGCAATTATGCCATTCTTGCCAAAAAGACACAAGGAACCAGAAGTCTCTGACAGAAAATCAAGAGCCTGCAAAAAGGATTGCAACACTCAGTTTCCAATGAGTAAAAATAGTGTGGCATTGGCATCAGACCTTATGTAAATTCACAATGGAGATGACAGAGGAGAGTTAAGATCAATATCAGCCCAAGACTGATTCCTATAGGTGGGGATCAAACACACCATCACCCTTCAACATTTTTACCGTTTCTGACACCAGCTGTCCCTCCCATGGCACTCTCCACTTCTCTGCTGGATTCCGTAACTCATTGCAAAGGCCATACAGAACACGCATACAGTCATCACAGTTATGAGGTTTACTAGGGAAGTAACAGGTTATAATTCAGAATCAGGAACAACTCAGAATACAGTTCTTCAGTCAGGACAGCTTCTTCTTAGCCGTGCCCACAGGCAGGTCTCTCTTGGACCTGGGCCTGTCTCTGCCCTACTCAGGAAAGTGTTATAGAGCCCTTTAGCTCTACCAACAAATGCCTGGAGGCACCTCACTCCGTGAATAAGTTTCAGCCCAAAGGCCCTCAGCTCTCTCACTCTGTGGGTTATCACAACCCTTGTAGCCACCTTTCTCTGTGGGCCAGGAAGCCCAGCATGCCATCTCATGCCAATCTCCTGTTTCTTCTTCCACTATTTCTCACCATCTCATGCTGTCTTCAGTGTTACAGCTCTTTGTCTCCTGGGTCTAGGAGGTTCTCAGCCCAGGAACCCCAGGTCCAAAAGACACACTCCATTCCTGGCTGCTCTTTCTTGGTGGTAGTGAGGTCCACATATTCCTGTCTCTAGGATGGCTCATTTTAAGCTTAGCAGAATAATGAAACTAACCAATTCCCTCATTAGTGTTCCATATACCTTATTTGCATGTTCCCACCCCCACAAGTTTCCATGTGCCTTATTTGCATTATTAGTGAGCTGTCCAATCCCCTTGGTGGGCCACAAGCACCTTATTTGCAATGTTCCACTCAATCATTTTGTGTGAGTCATAAGACCGTGAATGCCTAGAAGGGCCGTATTAAGATAGTCACTGCATTGCACAAAAATACCAGTAAAACAGTAAGAACTAGCAAGGAAATTTTCTTTAATAATAGAAGGTCAGAAATAATACTTTAATAGAAATCAGCCCTATTTGTTAAATATAACTCCTTCCACTATCTCTTTATTACTCCCTCAGAATTATAGATTTACACACATAATAGGAATTTCAAACATCCCTCAGCCTTTCCTTCTGACTGAATCACTAATTGTAGCATTCTCTGTATATGGCCATAGACGGCTCTCATTCATATCCCTTTTTGCCCTTTTACTTTTTCTTTCTCCCTATTTTGGAAAACTTTGCAGATTGACTAAAAGTTTCTCTCTCTCTCTCTCATTAAGTGTGAAATCAAAATATACCTAGTCCACATAAACAGATCTAATACAACATAAAATTTGATAATTTCCAATAGAAAAAAAGAAACTTTGAACTTCTAAAGCTTAATGTATGCTAGCATCTTATTTCATCCTTTTAAAAGTCACAGATTAGAGAAAAACATAGTTTTCACAGTGAGTTACATAAAGACTTTGATTACTGGCTTATAAAAATAAGATGAAATATGGAGCTCTCAACTTACAGAATTATTTTTTAAATCTTTAAATTTTGGTTTATAAATAGAGAGAAGAAGCTCATGCAATATTTCTGATAAGTAGAAAGCACTAAACAAATTAAAATGTATTAGTAGCTTTGGTTTTATAACCACACATATGATGAAGTAAGCTACTATTGGAGCAACCCTATCACATTAGACAGCCGTAAGCTCTGGGCAGAATATAGAAAGGAGCTTATGAAGGCAATAGGGAGAGACCAAACCCCACCAAAACCCATTGCCATTGAGTCAATTCTGACTCATAGCGACCCTATGTGACAAATTAGAGCTGCGCCATAGGGTTTCCAAGGAGTGGAAGGTGGATTTGAATTGCTGACCTTTTGGTTAGCAACCAGAGCTCTTAACCGCTGTGCTATCAGGGTCCCAGGGAGGGACCGGGCAGATAATTCTGAAGGGAGGCTGGTACTTGGAGGAGGAGAATGTCAGTGGGTGAGTTCACATATTTATGCCTTCTGGACTGAGTTCAGGCCCCAGTTGGACCATGAGAGGCTGCTAAAATGTCAGTGGAAAACTTGCAATCTTTCTGACATGAGGAAATGGATATCAGAACTTGAGACACAAAAGTTGATGAACAGGTAGGAAGAAAACTGAAAAGGAGAGAGCCAGAGACAGGTGCTCGAAATTCTGTATTTTAAATTTTGCCTTAATCTTTGAACAAGCCAGGATCATATTCAGGCAATCGTTGGGTTACAAAAGTCCAATTTACAGAAAACTTGTAATTGCCTTTTCATGTTATGTAAATTTACCCTCACTTTGAACCAATTGAACCAACCCGTACTGGCTACAAATTCTTCATCACAATCACCTTCTTTTGCTGCAGATGCAGCTTTTAAATCGCTGAAAAGGCTTCAAGTGTTTTCTTGCACTAAGGTAAGACTAAATAAGAACCATGTGCACCAGTTGCTGACTTACAAATTCTTCTTAAAGGCACAGTTAGGAACAGATCTCATTCGTAAGTAACCCAGGGACTGCCTTATTACCAGGTGATTCTCTAAGCCACCCAGTAAGAAACAAAAGAACAGAAACTGAAATTTGGGCAAGCACCCAAATGACAGAGTTTATAATTTGAGCCCAATTAAGTTAATGGCTGCCTGCTAAAATAAAGAAGTTGACACTCTTTCAAGGAATACAGCAGAATCCAGTCTTCGCAGAATGACATTTATATATACATTTTTTTTTAATAAAAAATATCTTTATTCTTTAGGCTCTTGATGTTTGATCAGTTGACTAATCAATGTACAGAGTGACACAAATGGTTAATATGCTTGATTGCCAACGAAAATGTTGGAGTTTCAAGTCCATCCAGAGTTACTTCAGAAGAAAGGCCTGGTGATCTACTTCCAAAAAAGTATGACATCGAAAACTCTATGGAGCACAGGCTCTACTCTGACACACAAGAAGTCAGCAGGAGTTGGAATCAACTTGATGGCAACTAGTTTTTACGTGTCATTTTTTTTACTTGTGAATTTATTAATATGTACCAATGAAGTGTGTGCACAACTAATTCTATGGAAAGAAACCTCTAACACAAAAGGATATTTTTGTTTGAGTTGAGTCAACTCTAATTCATAGAGACCTTATACAACAGATTAGAACTGCCCCATAGGGTTTCCATGGCTATAATAATTATGGAGAGAGGCCCAGTGGCACAATGGTTAAGTGATTGGCTTCTAAATGAAAGGTTGGTGGTTCAAACCTACCCAGCTGCTCTGTGGGAGAAAGACCTGATGATCTGCTCCCATATAGATTTCATTCTAGAAAACCCTATGGGGCAATTCTGCTCTGTCATACAGGTCACTGTGAGTCAGATTCAAGTTGATGGTACCTAACAAAAACAATCTTCACGGAAGCTGACTGCCACATCTTTCTCCTATGGGGATGCTGGTGGATTCAAACCACCGGCCTTTCAGTTAGAAACCAAGAACTTAACCACTGTGCCACCAGGGCTCCTTTTCAGACAGATAATCCAACAAAAATTCAGGGGCCTTCCACCTCAGTGAAATTTCTAGGGGTCTAGTGGCTTTTAGTGGTATGGGGCATGTTGAGATATTCCTTCTAAAGTGAAGGATAAGTTATTACATCTGACCTCCCCCCACCCCCCACCCCCCACACACAACTAAAAAGAAGATATAACAACTGGTGAGTAATTCAGATCATTAACACCAGTCAATATGGTAACTCCCTTCTTTGCCTGTTGATGCAGAGGCATGAGAAGCCTAAAGTGGCCAGGTGGCATTCTTAACTTCTAGTTAAATGGAATCAGAGTTGTGTTTCCAGGTGGGAGTATTCCTCCCTTTGGAAATAAGAACTATAGCCCACAAAGCATCGGGTTGCAGGAACAGGAAGGAAAAGTTTTGTGAATGGAGTCACTAGGGGTAACAGTGAGTGGTGCCACTCTCATTTTCACCCCTTGATTCCTGGGCTCATGAATCCTGGCTATGGGAGAAACCTTGGATGCTGGTTTAAAGCATATACAGCCTTCTGGAGAATATTGCTCCAACCCTGCAAGGTATTGTCACCTAGCTGACAATGTAATTGTGTCTTTAGAAGGCCATTCCAATGTTCTATCAAGCCACCTGCTTCGGGATAATGGGGAACATGGTAAGACCAGTAGATTTCATGAGCACAGATCCATTGTCACACTTCATTTTCTTCAAAGTGAGTCCCTTGATCCAAGGCAATGCTGTGTGGGATAACCTGATGATGGATAAGGCATTCTGTAAGTCCATGGATTATAGTTTTGGCAGAAGCATTGTGTGCAGAGATGGAAAATCTGTATCCTTAGTAAGTGTCTATTCCAGTAAGAAAAAAATGCTGTACTTTCCATGATAGAAGCTGTCTGATGTAATCAACCTGCCACCAGGTTGCTGGCCTTTTGCACCTCGAGATGGTCCATATCAGGGACTCAGTATTGGTCTCTGCTGCTGGCAAACTGGGCACTCAGCAGTGGCTATAGCCAAGTTGGCCTTGGTCAGTGGAAGTCCATGTTGCTGAGCCCATGCATAACCTCCATCCTGTCACCATGGCCAATTTATTCATGAGACCATTGGGCAATACTTTGCAAGGTTGGGGCAATGTTCTCCAGGAAGCTGTATATACTCTAAACCAGTATCCAATATATGGTGCTGTTTCTCCCATAACCAGGATTCATGAGTCCAGGAATGAAGGGTGCAAATGGGAGTGGCATTCCTCACTGTTACACCTAGTGACCCACTCACAAAGTTTTTCCTTCCTGTCCCTGCAATGCTATGCTTTGCAGATCTATGGATCTTAGCTCCACAGGGAGGACTACTACCACCTGGAAACACAACTCTGATTCCATTTGACTAGAAGTTAAGAATGCTACCCAGCCACTTTGAGCTCCTCATGCCTCTGGATCAACAGGCAAAGAAGGGAGTTACCATATTAGCTGGTTTTACTGATCCTGATTACCAAAGGCATATCCGATTGATATTATATAAAGGAGGTGAAGAAGAGTATGTCTGGAATAAAGGAGATCCCTTAGGATGTCTATTAATACTACCATGCCCTGTGATCAATGTCAATAAAAAACTATAGCAACCCAATTCTGACAGTACTATTAGTGTCTCAGATCCTTCAGGAAGGAAGGTTTTTTTCACCCCACCAAGCAAAAAAGCATGACCAGCTTTGGTGCTTGCTGAGGGGAAAGGGAATACAGAATGGGTGGTGGAAGATAGTAGTTCTAAATATCAGCTACAACTGTGTGACCAGTTGCAGAAATGAGGACCATAATTTTTAAGAGTATTTCTTCCCTATATGTGTGCTAGAAATATTTTTCTTTTCTTCACTTATAAAATATAAGACGTAAATAAGGCTAGTGTGGTTTTGGTTATACACATGTTAGTTGTATCATGTTAGGCACAAGTATGACTTTATAATTGTTTTTATTATAGATTATGTATGGTTTTAGGAGATGTGTACAGGTGCGGAGTTGACAAGGGGTAGACTGTGATGGTTTAGGTTGTGTCAAATTGGCTGGGCCATGATTCTCAGAGGTTTGGTCATTATGATGTAGTTTGGCAGTTATGTAATGATGTAATCACTTCCATGATGAGATCCAATATAATGTAATCACTATCATAATGAGATCTCATATGAGAATTGAATCATTTGAAAGAGAGTTTCCTTGGGGCTGTGGTCTGCATCCAATATATATGGACTTTCTGGGAAAGCTGGCTGGCTTTTACTCGCTCTGGATCCTACATCTGGTTTGTCATCATTTGACCTGTTCCTGGGGAAAAAAAAAAAAAAAATTTTTTTTTTTTTTTGGGGGGACTTAAGCTAGCAGCCTGCCATCTGACATACCAGTCTTGGGTTGGTCATCCCCTGCAGCTACGTGGGTCAGGTGACACCTCCATCCTGATGCCTGACCCATGGACTTGGGACTTTCTAGCTTCTATAAGCATACAAGCCATTTCCTTGATAAAAATCACTTTCTCTCCCTCTCCCTCTGGCACTGGGTTTATATATATATTTATACCTGCATGTTTCACTGGTTTTGCTTCTCTAGAGAACCCGGTCTAAGACATTTGGTACTGAGAGTGGGTATCTTAGGCTGGGTTCTTAGAAGTGAGGAGGCAAGACTTCATCTCACATACTTTGGACATGTTATTAGAAAGGACAAGTCCCTAGAGAAAGACATCATGCTTGGTAAAGTAGAGGGTCAGTGGAAAAGAAGAAGACCTTCAAGAGATGAACTGACACAGTGGCTGCAACAATGGGCTCAAACATAGTAACAATTTTGAGTATGGTGCAGGACCAGGCAGTGTTTCGTTCTATTGTACGTAGGGTTGTTATGAGTTGGAACTGACTCGATGGTATCTAACAACAACAACAGCTAACAAGCAGAGTAAATTATTTGGGGTGTGGGTGAGGTCTTTACCTTTTAAAATTCCTTTTGATGACAGCATAGAGTTAGCTTTGCCCATGTGTATGTTTGGCCTTCTTTGTTTTCTATAATGTGTATGATGCTGTTTTCCACAAATATATATTTTTCTTAACTTCATATACTGGAAGCCCTTGAGATTTTAGCATTATTTCTCCAACTTGACCTCTCATAAAGCACTGGAGATTATGTCTCTTTTGATGCCAATTTACTACTTTCATCTGTTATGAAAGAAAAATTTTAATCAATCAGAATTTGCCAGCAAATTGAGAATTTTTGTAATGCTGTGAAAGCTTTGGTTCTGTCATTTCTGTCTGACATAAGTGATTAGTCTTATTAGCTATAACTGATCCTAAGTGATAATACATTATAAATAACTGAGCTTTTGTAAAAAAAAAAAAAATTACATTTAATTAGAGCAATTTCCTTTCATTAGTGCATTCCAGAGGTGAAACATATTTTCTTTTTGACATTTAAATTTAACACATTGAATAATGATTAAAAATTAAATATTATTTTTTATATACATACAGAGTAATGTATTATAATTACTGTCAATTTTTCAAATGGAATTTCAATTGTTATGAAAGAAATAACTAGTGACAAGTTTGTTATGGTATGTTTGAGGGTGTGAGTAAACTAAGGTTAAAAAATGAATGAGAAGACAGCCAGAACATAGTATTTATGGTGGATATAAGAAGATGAAATGGAAAAGACTTCAATTATGAGGAAGCTTTGAAGGTCCACATGAGCAAAAATTTGTGAATTACTAAAGACAATATTAAAACTTGCTAGAAAGCTGAATGAAAAAATACATTTGTTAAGTACCATATGTAGAATTCAGTAACTCAAATCGTCACTCCATTTAAGTTGAATCAGTCAAAGGTACCTGAAAATATAAATTAGTTATTTATGACTCTAATTCACATGTAAACACATGATTTCACCAAATTACCTGAAAATGAACTCCCTTTTAATCTCTTTCTTCTTTATCCAGTAATTAAAGAGTCATTCCTATTAGCCAGCCCAGGCACTCTGTTAAGTGCTGGGGATACAATGGTGACTCAGTCCTTTTATTCATTCATGGGGCTCCTAGTAGGGAGGGGAGTTCAGGGAAAGATAGGGAAATATTTTTACTACAAATTAAGGAAAGGAATTACAAATTAAGGAAAGGAATGCCTATGCTGAAGACGAGTATATCACAAAGGAATGTGAATCAGCTAGAGGAGTCAGGGAAGGTTTCCCTGAGAATATGACGGATGCTGAGACCTGGTGGAGGAGGAGCAGTTAGCTGAGAGAAAAGGAGATGAAATGGTGAGTTTAAGGGTCCTATAGGGTCGCTATGAGTCTAAATCGACTCGACAGCACTGGATTTGTTTTTTTTTTTTTTTGGTTATTCATTGTTCCAGACATTTGTAATTGCCACTACCACATGGAAACTTTCCTTGTTACACCTGTACAGTTATTCCTTCCCTTTAGTTGTATGGCAGCTGATAAGTTTCAACTGCTTCACTTTTCATACTGTATCATAATGATATCTGGCAAGATTTTGAACTCACTAAAGTATGAGATCCTTCCAGGTAAATTCTATAATAACTGAACTTTGTTTTCAAATTTGCAGAAACAGATCACCGCATTTTTTAACTTTTCAAAAGCAACTAGCAGTTGGAGAGATATCATTGTGTCTTTTTTTGTGTGTGTGTATTTGCTGCCTTCCTTAATGCATGGCTTATAATAAATAGTCCAAACAGGTCTTAATTTTTGCATGATTTACAGATATTTAGTTCTATTTTATGAAGATTAATGTGGAAAAATAGTAAACATTAAAAATGTGCTCGCAGATATGTACCATACACACACACATACATATGCACGGGCACACACAGACACCAGGTACTCTAAGTTCATGACAATCCTTGACTAAGACAAACTCTGATTTGTAAATGCTTATTCCAGTTATGTCTGAGTAAATGCTAAAATAGAATCAGACTCAACAACATCCAAAACATACTATTTCATGACATAATTGGCCTTTTCCTACATTCTTTTTCTTACCTAATAGAGCTACAGAAGAAATCTTACAATTAAAGTATATTTCCTAAGATGAGCCTTGTGTCTTTTTTCTGCTGCTGTAAATTAAATAACTGAAAGAAATGCATGTTGACACTTTCCACTAAAAATAATGGAATAGCTAAATAATACCTGAAAGGAATTGATGATAATATAATAAGCAATTTGAATATTTCATTAATTCATTAGTTAAAAATGAACATTTTAAAAGCAAATATTTTTTCTATTTTCAGATATTCTGTCAAAAAATATCTCTCAAGAAAAAGTCAACAAATTTTTTTGAAAACATAAATCATTAAGATGATTTCAGAGCTACTTTGTCCTCGCTCTCCAGAGGTAGAAATTTATCTTGTACCCAATAGCAGAATGTTATAGTAAAAAAAAGGAAGAATGCCTCCATGTAGAGTCCCACTGGTTATCCATTCAAACTCCCGTCTCTTCTCGATTCATCTCAAAATAAATGTTTGATACCCAGGTCGAGTATATCTGATTTTGTGTCTAATGAACCTCTTGATATTGAAGAGTCCCAGGGCTCAGTCCTGAGGATTGTACTCATTTGAAACGCCTTTCATTTTCTCATAGAGTCTTTAAATGGCATCTATATGATAACTGGAGTCCCTGGCATAAATGGTTAAGTGCTCAGCTACTAACTAAAAGGTTGACGGTGCAAATCCACCCAGACGCACCTTAGAAAAAAGGCTTGGTGATCTACTTAGAAAGATCACAGCCATTGAACACCGTATGGAACATAGTTCTACTCTGCAGCACCTGGGTTCTCCATGAGTTGGAATTGACTCCATGGTAACTGTTTTTTTTTTCTTTTATTTGTTTTGTTTCCTATGATGGCTGCTAAAAAGTGTATTACTCTAGTACAGATCTTTCTGAGAGGCTCTAGATTCATGTATGTATAACTTCCTACTCACATCTCCACTCAGATATTGACTTGATATCCCAAGCTTAACCTATACAAAGCCTTCCCACTGTCAGTTGATGATGGCTCCATTCTTCCTTTTGTTTAGTACAAAAACCTTGGATTTATCCTTCAACTTTTTCTTTCTTTCACCCAACATCCAATCTGAAAGAAAACCCCGTTGTCTCTATCATCAAAATACATCCAGGATCTGACCGCCTATCACCTCATCCATGCTACCTTCTTGGTTTGAGCCACTTTCATTCCACTTACTGTAGTCACCTCCTTACTGTTCTTCCTGTTTCCACCATTTCCCTCTTCCAGACAAATGTATAAGCACTGCCACTTCCAAATAGTACTTCTTAGCTTCCACTATGGCATTACAATAGATTTTAAGAGTTAAATAGAAGAAAAAGAAACACATGAAGAATGCCTAGGAAATAAACAAAATTAGTATGTATATACATTTATGCTAAAACAATAATAACAACACAATTCTCACTTACCTAGTCTGCATCCCTGGCTCTGCCTGAACTTGTTCATTAAAAAAGAAATTACAGTGACTTTAGCTGGAAAGGTATTCAACATGTTAGGAGTGCTATTTCTTCTGCCCTGCTCAGAGAACAATCTCCTGAGGAACGGGGCAAAGCATTGGCGTGTTTGTAGGTCTGGGAATATCTAGAGTATAAAGTACTCCAGGTTGCTGGACTTCAGAACATTTGTGACAGAAGACCAGCCCCAACAACAATCTCTGTGACTAATGTGTTTTTATGTGGAGAAAACTATGGTCCAGATTTTTAAAATGTTGAGCAAATCCAAATGTATCAGGTCATTTAATACAATATTTATTCCACTTTTTTCAGCACCTTTAGTCCTCTGAGTCAGAAAAATGCCCCTAAAATAAGGTCCTGCTTTCAGCATCCTAAAATATTAGGCTTACCACAGTCACTTCAGTAACAACATCATTTCATTGCAGTCATAAAACATGCCACCCAAAGATAGGTTGTAATAGAATAGAGGGTTTCATCTTACTTAACTGAACACACAGTGTACTCTGAGAAAGTACCTGACAGGGAAACAGAGATGATATATTGAAATCCTCTCAAGATAAGGTGGCTATCAATAAAGCAACGTACAACAGAAATATTAGACTCTGTAAAAAGATATATTTATATTATGTAACATACGATGATTAACAAAATACTGTAAACTGAATAGCTTTTCAGCAGGTGGGTCCTCAGACCTTTTTACACCCTCAATCCCTCAATTAGCCTAACGCAAAGCCTGTGTATCAGAGGAGAGGAAGGGAATTTCTGCTTGTTTGCTTTCACTTTGTCCCCTATCAACACGGGTATTTGTTCAGGGGGGTTTAAATCTCAGTGTTCAGAATTTTCTCTCACCCCTTCTTTAGCAAAGAGGCTTCCAGTTATTACCCTCACATTTCAATTTTGTTATTTTTTTTAATTCCAGAGATACATTAATAAATCAACTGATATGTTCGAACTAAATGAGAAATAACTAACATAGGTAGTTTCTTTCAATCAGTCAGTTATTCACGTAAATGTGTTCATCAACCTGTATGGAACAAGCATAAAGCTATATGAGCTGACTACAGCCTGCACAAAGAAATCTGACTCTCCCTCTGGCTATGCCTGTGCTGAGGGGGAAGTGGAGACTTCTTAACATGAGAAGAGAGCAAAAGAATACAGATGCCTCAATACCAGGTATTTGTCAGTCACTCACCTGCTTAAAACTAGCAACTCCCCCTCCCATTAAAAAAATAGCCTCCACACCACGCTTCTGAGTTAGAAGGCTTATACACATGGCTTAAACCTCCTCATTTAGGTCATATTACTGTAGCCACACCTACCCTTCTTGTCTTTCTCCAAACTCATTCCCTCCCTGGGACTGCTCTTGTCCATTCTGGAATATTTTTCTTCCTTCAGATTCCTTCATGTCTCCCCCTTACTTCATTCATCCATCTACACAAAAGTTGCCTTCTCAGAGAAGCCTTCCCTGAACCTCTTCTCTAAAGTAGCCTCTCAAGCCCATTGTTGTTTCTTTCTACTGCCTATAGCTTTACTTAACAGGCTTTAACTTCAGTCATAGTGATTATCTCTCCCTAACATTGAATTACATATACAGTTGTTTGTTGCCTGTCTTCGAATTAGAGTATAAACTTAGGGCAGGGACTCTGTTGACTGTTATATCTCAGGGTCCAAAAATAGTATCTTGCACGTAGTACATTGTTGTTGTTGTGTGCCGCTGAGTCAATTCCAACTCATAGCGACCCTATAGGACAGAGTAGAACTGCCCCACAGGGTTTCCACGGAGTGGCTGGTAGCTTTGAATTGCTGACCTTTTGGTTAGCAGTCTGAGCTCTTAACTACTTCGCCACCAGGGCTCCACATAATACATATGTAATAATATTTTTCAAATTAATTATTAATTGAAAAAAACATGATAAGGCACTTATTTCTCTATTTACTTTATTCCCTACTTATATTTAAAAAATAGCTTGTTTTAAATTTCATGTTCTGTGAGATGGGACTCCTTTCTGACATTTCTATTTGTTTATAAAATAATATTCTTTTGGATAATATACACATTTGTCAATTATTACCCCACTGCCATCTTGCTCTGGATATGATTTCCTGTTTTTAAAAAAAATCAGTTCTAAACAAAAGATACTATAACTTTTCAGATTGTTTTCGATCATTTCTCAAAATTTAAATGTCAAAATGACAAAGGAGAATAATTATTTTATAAATACAGTTAAAAAATTAAATGATCTTTAACGAAAATGGAACATCTGTAGACAATAACCTGTTATATAAGTTATTGGCATAGGATATCTTTAAATTTCTCTTTTTAGATTCAGTAACTACCCTATTATGATCAAAAAATAGTTATCAAGTATTTTTATACATAAGACACACTGCCAGGCATTGTGTGAATAACAAAAGCAGTTAAGGGCCTGCAATTAAATTATGAAAATAAGATATATATTAAGATATTGAAAAATACCAATTTTAGGCAATACTTGATAAACATGAAACTTTAGCTACATTGGGGTCAGGTGACACAAAAGCACTGCATCTGAGGTGATGGAATGAAAATGGATTAAGAAATGAAATTGAAGACCATCTGTGGTTTCAGGAAATAGAAAAAAGAAGAATAATTCAACAATGGGGATAAGAGGTAGGAGAGACTGTATATAGCAGCTTAGACATCGTCAAGTATGTAGAGCCCTGCAACTAAAGTGGAGGGTCTTTGCAACATAGAAGGAAGAGATAAACATGCAAAGAACATTTTGGCCACATTACTAAATTGGCCAGTATAGTATTTAGATATTAGAAAATATTCTGAAATGTCCTAAAAATGAAAATGCATGTTTTTAATCTCAGATAATGAGGCACACATTTTTAATAGATTTTTCCTGAAGAATTAAACATTTATATGGTTCCTTCAAATGAGGCTACAACTAAGTCTTCCCAAGAGAATTTTTTTTACTCAATAGAATAAGAATGTTGTCTGTACTATTGGATCTCTGACCTTATCTTAGCTCAATTTTGGTAAAGTAAGCTCCAGATAAGGTTGAGGGAGGATCTGCCATGCACCATCTGTAACTGATGGGTGAGATGTTCAACGATTTCCCCTTATAGAGTTCTGCATCAGGGTTTGTCGATTATCCCATGAGCACCAAGGTGCTTGTCACTCACCCATATAGGAGGAGTCTTATGAAGAAGAAATTAAGCTCTTTACATTATCAATAATTAATTTTTCAACAGCACTGGGTATAATTAATTTTATGGCCTCAATCTTGTTTTTAAAAGGAGCTTATAAGGCTTTTTTTTTTTTTTTTAAGGCTTCAGAGTTCTTTCACATCTTAGAACCCTGGCAGAATGGATGGTTATTATTATTATCATTATTTTTATTAATGTTATTTTACCAGTGAGAATGTTTCTTTCCAATAAAGATATAACTTGCCCATGGCATTAATAACTAATATATTTAACAAACGGGCACTAAAACCGAGATCTTCTGCCTCCTAGTTTACTTCTTTAGTTTTCTTTCTGTTGTTTTATACTACACCATAAAATAAGTAGAAGAACTATTTCGATTCATTCATTAGATACATTGTACAGTGTGAGAAATTTTCAGATGGCTGCATTGAATATGTTTGTTAAGTAATAAGGCAGGTCAAACACAAAAAAATTATTGACTAGGTGAGAGGCAGAAGAAGTTATGTTTATTTAAATGAGCATAAAATATCTTTTGCCATTGAATGGAGGTCCTATTCATGAAGATTATAAAAAGATGTAAATAAAGCCAGATTTAAAACACACCATTAGCCTTACATATCTTAGCATTTCAGTGTAGATTTACCATCTCTGATAGAGAATCTTTCTTCATTAATAATACTTAACATCTTTAAAGATAATGTTTGCTCTTTTCTTATTATGTGTTTTACAATTATCTGGCAAAATTAGCTTAACAAAACATCTAAATAAGCATTGTTAACCATCTTTCCTTAACCATAAAGTTAGAGGATTTTTTTTAAATCTCAAAATTAATATAAAAGTATTTTGAAAAGATTTTTCTTAAGTTACTGTCTCTACAGCAAGAGGAGCAAAAATGTTCCCTGAGGCATAAAATCTTGGCATAATGTATTATTTGCAGGTGCGAGACCTGTTATGGTTCTTTCCACTAAATTTTCCTTTTCCTTTACTAGAATATAAATCTAATGTTTATGAAATAGTTATTGCAATAATCATAAATAACAATGGGCTTTGTTGTGGTTCAAAACCATTATGATTTTATTAATATCATTACTCAGGCCACCAAATAATGTTATTATTGGTCTTGGACAACTCTTAGATTCTTTTTTTGTGGATAATGGTAATCACATTAAAAAAAATAATATTTTTCAGTAAGGGTTACCTACTTTGCAACCCCAATTCTAGTTCATAATGAAGGCAAGCTAAGATGAACTTTATCATACATAGACATTTATTAAACAATGAGGCATAAAGCACTTTTTACAACCAGTTCTATTAGCTGAATGATTTCCCAGCATCTGTCTTTTTATATGCTCTCATTCCAGCCTTGTATGAAGATTCACTGACATCAAACACAATATTTCCGAGACAGAATTGTGTTACTTTTACAGTTAGTATTAGGCAAAGTAAAATCTAACCTCAATGACTGAACACAGGACCAAAGTTTCAGGATTATTCCTAAAGACCTAGGGATCTAGTCTCCATATTTTGCTGGATTCATATATCCAGTTCATGCAAAGTTGGCCGTAACTCCAACATATTTGATGCAAACCCACATAATTTCAATACATTGAATTTTATGAATAAGGGTCTATTTTTAAGTTCATAATGTTAATAAACAGGCAACCGCTGTCTTACATAAAAAAAGAAAAAAATAACATTCAGAATACTAACTAGGATGATGTGGAACATTGATCAAGATTAGGTCAAAAAAAGTTCAAGTTACAGGCAGCCTCTGCAGAAAGGGCTTTCTGGAAATGTGTGCTCTTTATGAGAAGCTTGCTGTGCCTGGATTATAGTTTAAATTGGAAACCACATACTAATATTACACTGTATGCTGACACATTTTAAAGTAAATTGTAGACATCAGTATAAAAGATTATGTATCTTTTCTAGTGTAATCACTATAGTTTATACTCACAGTGCTATATGCAATGGCAATAATTATTCTAGTAAAAATATTTGTTTAGTTCTAGGTATAATACTAAAGATGCTGCCCAAGAGACAGAAAGGGCCACATAAACCAGAAACTGCATCAGCTTGAGACCGGAAGAACTACACGGTGCCCAGCTACAACCGATGATTGCCCTGACAGGGAACACAACAGAGAATCTCTGATGGAGCAGGGGAAAAATGGGATGCAGATGTCAAATTCTCTTAAAAAGACCAGACTTAATGGTCTGACTGAGACTAGAGGGACCCAGAGGTCATGGTTCCCATACCCTCTGTTAGCCCAAGACTAACCATTCCCAAAGCCCACTCTTCAAACAGGGATTATACTGGACTATAAGACAGAAAATGATACTGGTGAGGAGTGAGCTTCTTGGATCAAGTAGACACATGAGACTATGTGGGCAGCTCCTGTCTGGAGGCAAGATGATAAGGCAGAGAGGGAAAGGAGCTGGTTGAATGGATATGGGGAATAAAGGGTAGAAAGGAGGAGTGTATAGTCTCATTAGGCAGAGAGCAGCTAGGAGTACATAGAAAGGTGGGTATAAGTTTTTGTATGAGAGACTGACTTGATTTATAAACTTTCACCTAAAGCATGATAAATTAAAAAAAAAAAAAAAAAAAAGGATGCTCAGACAGTTCCATTCTCTGTTTTCAAGGTGGCTATAGCTTAGGATGAAGCTAAAACAATTTTACAAATGAATATATTACGAGGTTGTGTGAGAGCAAAGATATAGAAGTTTTCAAATGGGATGATGATTTCTAGATGGGAGTTAATAGACAGACAGCTTCATAGACCATTGGCATTTAGGTGCACATGGAAGGAAGAATAGCCAGAGGTGGGTAGTGAGAAAGAATTTCTTACAAAGAGAGAATAACTTTGCCAAAAAGCATAAAGTAAGAAAACATAGTTTGTCAGAGTATTAAGTGGAAAGAAATAAACTGGTAGATCTATGACATACTGCACCATAAACCATCGCCATTGAGTTGTTTCCGACTCATAACAATCCTAGAGGACAGAGTAGAAATATAGGGTTTCCAAAACTGTAATCTTTACGGAAGCAGACTGCCATATCTTTCTCCCATGGAGCGTCTGGTGGGTTTGAACTGGTGATTTTTCAGTTAGCAGCCAAGTGCTTAAGCACTACACCACCAGGGTTCCTCATGACATATTATAACAGCCTTAAATACCAGATTTAAAAATTCATACTAAAATTGAACAGAATTGAGAATCCAGACATAAATCCATCCACATATGAACAGTTGATATTTGACAAAGGTCCCAAAACAGTTAAATGGGGAAAAGATAGTCTTTTTAACAAATGGTGCTAGCATAACTGGATATCCATCTGCAAAGGAGTGAAACAGGACCCATGCCTCACTCCATGCACAAAAACAAGCTCAAAACAGAGCAAAGACCTAAATATAAAATCTAAAATGATAAAGATCATGGAAGGAAAAATAGGGACAACGTTAGGAGCCCTAATACACAGCATTAACAGTATACAAAACATTATAAAGAATGTAGAAGAAAAACTAGATAACTGGGAGCTCCTAAAAATCAAATGCCTATGCTCATCCAAAGACTTCACCAAAAGAGTAAAAAGATTACCTACAGACTGGGAAAAAGTTTTTAGCTATGACATTTCTGATCAGGGCCTGATCTCTAAAATCTACATGATACTGCAAAAACTCAACTGCAAAAAGACAAATAACCCAATTAAAAAATGGGCAATAATATGAATAGACACTTCCCTAAAGAAAACATTTAAGTAGCTAAAAGATATATGAGGAAATGTTCACGATCATTAGCCACTAGAGAAATGCAGATCAAAACCACAATGAGATTTCATCTCACTTCACCAAGGCTGGCATTAATCCAAAAAACACAAAATAATAAATGTTGGAGAGGCTGTGGAGAGACTAGAACACTTATACACTGCTGGTGGGAATGTAAAATGGTACAACCACTTTGGAAATCGATTTGGTGGTTCCTTAAAAAACTAGAAATAGAGCTACCATACGATCCAACAATCCCACTCCTTGGAATATATCCTAGAGAAATAAGAGCCTTTACACGAACAGATATATGCATACCCGTGTTTATTGCAGCAATGTTTACAATAGCAAAAAGATGGAAGCAATCAAGGTGTCCATCAACGGATGAATGGATAAATTATGGTATATTCACACAATGGAATACTACACATCGATAAAGAATAGTGAGGAATCTGTGAAACATTTCATAACATGGAGGAACCTGGAAGGCATTATGCTGAGTGAAATTAGTCAGCTGCAGAAGAACAAATATTGTATAAGACCAGTGTTATAAAAACTTGAGAAATAGTTTAAACTGAGAAGAAAACATTCTTTTGTGGTTACGAGAGGGTGGAGGGACTGAGGGTGGGAGAGGGGCATTCACTAATTACGTAGTAGATAAGAACTACTTTAGGTAAAAGGAAAGAGTACACAATACAGGGAGGTCAGCACAATTGGACTAAATTAGAAAAAAAATTGTACTAAAATTAATAAACAAATGGAGACTGCTGATATTTTTTAGTGACCAGGAGTATGTTTTTAGGTGATAAATCTGGGAGCATCATGGAGGTCAGAATGGAAGCAAGGAAGAATGGAGTCAGTGAAAACATTTCACTCATTCACTTACTCGTTCAAATACCCATAAATTACTATATGTGCTATGATGGGTAGAGAGAAAGACCAAAATCATTCATGCTCTGTGTAGTTACAGTGGAAAAGCTTTCAAACAGCAGCCACAAAAAATAATTTAAAATATATATTTTAAAGTTGTAATTAACACTAAAATTTAAAAAGATTAATAGAGAATAATTTAGGAGCAGAGGCTTGTTTTACGTTGGGTGCTGGATTAAGTTCTCTTTCAGGAAATTGCATACAAGAAGAGATCTGAAGGAGGAAAAGGTGCCAACCTTGCAAAGAGCTTACAACAGTAGGAACAGCATATGTGTGAGATCTGGGGTTGTGAAAAGTCTTCAGGGAGCTGAAAAGAGCGAGACTGTGAGAAGTGATGTGAAGATAAAACAGCCTGAGATAATTTATACCAGTATGCTGGGACCAGATACGGAAAGTTTTTAAAGCTCATTTAAAAAGTCTTGTATTTTATCCTAAGTGCAATAAAAAACAAAACAAAAAAAAACAAAAAAAACCTACAAACTGCTTTTTTTAAATTTTTCTTCTGCTTTAATTTACAAATCAAGTCAGTCTCTCTTAAAAGATTTATATAAACCTTGCCATATACTACTAGTTGCTCTCCCCCTAATGAGAGAGCATACTCCTTCTTTCCACCTTCTGTTTCCACATCCATTCAGCCAGCTTCTGTCCCCCTCTGCCTTCTCAACTCCCCTCCAGAAGATGCTGCCCACAGAGTCTCACGTGTCTACTTGATCCAAGAAGTTCACTCCTCACCAGTATCATTTTCTGTCTTACAGTCCAGTCTAATCCCTGTCTGAAGAGTTGGCTTTGGGAATGGTTCCTGTCTTGGGCTGACAGAAGGTCTGGGGACCATGACCTCTGGCATCCTTCTAGTCTCAGTCAGACCATTAAGTCTCATCTTTTTAAGAGAATTTGGGTCTACATCCTACTGCTCTCCTGCTCCCTCAAGGGTTCTTTGTTGTGTTCCCTGTCAGGGCAGTCATCGGTTGTAGCCGGGCACCATCTAGTTCTTCTGGTCTCAGGCTGATGTAGTCTCTGGTTTATGTGGCCTTTTCAGTCTTTTTGGCTCATAATTACCTTGTGTCTTTGTTGTACTTCATTCTCCTTTGCTCCAGGTGGGTTGAGACCAATTGCCACATCTTAGATGGCTGCTTGCTAATGTTTAAGACCCCAGATGCCACTCTCCAATGTGGTATGCAGAATGTTTTCTTAATAGATTTTATTACGCCAATTGACTTAGATGTCCCCTGAAACTATGGTCTCCAACCCCCCATCCCCACAACCCCAGCCTTCAAAATGTTCGGTTGTATTCAGGAAACTTCTTTGCTTTTGGTTTCGTTCAGTTGTGCTGACCTAAACTGTATTGTGTGCCGCCTTTCTCTTCACCTAAAATAGTTCTCGTCTACTAACTAATTAGTGAATACCCGTCTTCCTCCCTCCCTCCCTCCCCACTCTTGTAACTGTCAAAGAATATTTTCTTCTCTGTTTAAACTATTCCTCCAGTTCTTATAATAGTGGTCTTAGTCCTTTTGCAACTGACTAATTTAACTCAGCTTAGGCCTTCCAGGTTCCTCCATGTTATGAAATGTTTCATAGATTCATCATTGTTCTTTATTGATAGGTAGTATTCCATTGTGTGAATATACCATAATTTGTTTATCCATTTATCAGTTGATGGGCACCTTGGTTGCTTCCATCTTTTTGCTATTGTAAACAGTGTTGCAGTGAACACGGGTGTTCATATATCTTTTTGTGTAAAGGCTCTTATTTCTCTAGGATACATTCCAAGAAGTGGGATTGCTGGATCTTGTGGTAGTTCTATTTCTGGCTTTTAAAGGAAGAGCCAAATCATTTTCCAAAGCAGTTGTACCATTTGACATTCCCACCAGTTATGTATAAGTGTTCTAGTCTCTCCACAACCTCTCCAACATTTATTGTGTTTTTTTGGATTAATGCCAGACTTGTTGGAGTCTTTTTGTTGTTGTTGTTGTTGTTGCAGTAAGATGGAATCTCATAGTTTTGATTTGTATTTCTCTAATGGCTAATGATCGTGAGCATTTCCTCATGTATCTGTTAGCAGCCTGAATGTCTTTGGTGAGGTGCCTGTTCATATCCTTTGCCCATTTTTTAATTGGGTTATTTGTCTTTTTTAGTTGAGTTTTTGCAGTATCATGTAGAATTTTAGAGATCAGACACTGATCGGAAATGTCATAGCTAAAAACTTTTTCCCAGCCTTTAGGTAATCTTTTTGCTTTTTTGGTGAAGTCTTTGGATGAGCATAGGTGTTTGATTTTTAGGACCTCCCAGTTATCTAGTTTCTCTTCTGGTGTTTGTGCACTGTTAGTAATGTTTTTGTATACTGTTTATGCCATGTATTAGGGCTCTCGGCATTGTCCCTATTTCTTCTTCCATGATCTTTATCATTTTAGATTTTGTATTTAGGTCTTTGATCTATTTTGAGTTTGTTTTTGTGCATGGTGGGAGGTATAGGTCTTGATTCATTTTGTCACAGGTGGATATCCAGTTATGCCAGCACCATTTGTTAAAAAGACTGTCTTTTCCCTATTTAACTGACTTTGGGCCTTTGAAAAATATCAGTTGCTCATATGTGGATGGATTTATGCCTGGATTCTCAGTTCTGTTCCGCTCGTCTATGTATCTGTTGTCGTACCAGTACCAGGCTGTTTTGACTACTATGGTGATATAATAGGTTCTAAAATCAGGTAGTGTGAGGCCTCTCCTTTGTTCTTCTTTTTCAGTAATGCATTACAAACCCAGGGCCTCTTTCCCCTCCATATGAAGTGGGTGATTTGTTTCTCCATCTCATTAAAAAATGTTCTTTGGAATTTGGATGGGAATTGCATAATATCTATAGATTGCTTTTGGTAGAATAGACATTTTTACAATGTTCAGTCTTCCTGTTCATGAAGAAGGTATATCTTTCGGCTAATGTAGGTCTCTTTTGGCTACTTGAAGAAGTGTCTTGTAGTTTTCCTTGCATAAGTCTTTTATGTCTCCGGTAACACTTATTCCTAAGTATTTTATCTTCTTGGGGGCTACTGTAAATGGTATTGATCTGGTGATTCCCTCTTCGATGTTCTTTTTGTTGGTGTAGAGCAATCCAGCTGATTTTTGTATGTTGATCTTATAACCTAATACTCTGCTGAACTCTTTGATTAGTTTTGGTAGTTTTCTTGAGGTTTCTTTAGGGTTTTCTTTGTATAAGGTCATGTCATCTGCAAACAGAGATACTTTCACTTCCTCCTTACCAATCTGGATGCCCTGTATTTCTTTATCTAGCCTAAATGCTCTGGCTAGGACCACCAGCCCAATGTTGAATAGGAGTGGCAATAAAGGGCATCCTTGTCTGGTTCCCATTCTCAAGGGGAATGCTTTTAGACTCTCTCCATTTAGGATGATGTTGGCTGTTGGCTTTGTATAATGCCTTTATTAAGTTAAGGAATTTTCCTTCTATTCCTATTTTGCTGAGAGTTTTTATCATGAATGAAGTTCTAAACTTTGTTAAATGCCTTTTCTGCATCAATTGATAAGATCATGTGGTTCTTGTCTTTTGTTTTATTTATATGATGGCTTACATTAATTGTTTTTCTAATGTTGAACCATCTGTACATACCTGGTATAAATCCCACTTGATCACGGAGAATTATTTTTTTGATATGTTGTTGAATTCTATTGGCCAGAATTTTGTTGAGGATTTTTGCATCTAAGTTCATGAGGGATATACGTCTGCAGTTTTCTTTCTGTCTTTTTTTTTTTTTTTTCCCCTAGTCGTTACTTGGTTTTGATATCAGGGATATGCTGTCTTCATAGAATTAGTTTGGGAGTATTCCATCTTTTTCTATGCTCTGAAATACCTTTAGTAGTAGCGTTGTTAACTGTTCTCTGAAGGTTTGGTAGAACTCTCCAGCGAAGCTGTCCAGACCAGGGCCTTTTGTTTGTTGGGAGTTTTTTAATTACCTTTTCAATCTCTTCTTTTGTTAAGGGTTGATTTAGTTTTTATACCTCTGTTTGTGTTAGTTTAGGTAGGTAGTATGCCTCTAGAAATTCATCCATTTCTCCTAGATTTTCAAATTTGTTAGAGTACAATTTTTCATAGTAAACTGATATGATTCTTTTAATTTCATTTGCGTCTGTTGTGGTATCACCTGTCTCCTGTCTTATTTGGGTTATTTGCTTCTTCTCCTGTTTTTCTTTTGTCAGTTTGGCCAATGGTGTATCACTTTTTTTAATTTTTTCAAAGAATCAGCTTTCGGTCTTGTTAACTCTTTCAATTTTTTTTTTGTTCTCTATTTCATTTAATTCTTCTCTAATTTTTATTATTTGCTTTCTTCTAGTGCCTGAGTGTTTCTTTTGTTGCCCTCTTTCTATTTGTTCAAGTTGTAGGAATAATTCTTTGACTTTGGCCCTTTCTTCTTTTTGTATTGTGCATTTATTGATATAAACTGAGGACTGCTTTAGCTGTGTCCCAAAGTTTCTGATAGGAAGTGTTTTCATTCTCATTGGATTCTATGAATTTCTTTATTCCATCCTTAATGTCTTCTATAACCCAGTCTTTTTTGAAGAGGGTATTGTTCAGTTTCCAAATGTTTGATTTCTTTTCCCTGCTTTTTCTGTTATTGATTTCTACTTTTATGGCCTTATGGTCAGAGAAGATGCTTTGTAATATTTCAGCGTTTTGGATTCTGCTAAGGCTTGTTTTGTGACCTAATATGTGGTCTATCCTAGAGAATGTTCTATGTGCACTGGAAAAGAAAGTGCACTTGGCTGCTGTTGGGTGGAGTGTTCTGTATATGCCTATGAGGTCAAGTTAATTGATTGTTGCGTTTAGATCTTCCATGTCTTTATTAAGCTTCTTTCTGATGTTCTGTTCTTCACTGAAACTGGTATGTTGAAATCTACTATAATTGTGGAGCTGCCTATCTCACTTTTCAGTGCTGTTAGAGTTTGTTTTTTGTGTCTTTCAGCCCTGTCATTGGGTACATAAATATGTAATACGGTTATATCCTCCTGGTATATTGTCCTTTTAGTTATTATATAGTATCCTTTCTTATCCTTTGTGGTGGATTTAACTTTAAAGTCTATTTTGTCAGAAATTAATATTGCCACTCCTGCTCTTTTTTGATTGTGGTTTGCTTGATATATTTTTTTCCATCCTTTGAGTTTTTGTTTGTGTCTCTAAGATGTGTCTCTTGTAGGCAGCATATAGACGGATTGTTTTTTTTATCCATTCTACCACTCTCTGTCTCTATTGGTGCATGGAGTCCATTTACATTCAGTGTAATTATGGACAGGTATGAGTTTAGTGATGTCATTTTTTTGTGTTGTTGGCAGTTTTTTTTCTCAGTTAATTTTTTGTGCTGAGTAGTTTATCTTTATATACTATCTTTTCCTTTTATTAATTGTTGTTGATTTTGTTTCTGCTGAGTCTCTATTTTTTCTTGTATTATATTTTGATGAGTAGAATTTTTAGTCTCCTTTGTGGTTACCTTAGTGTTTACCCCTATTTTTCTAAATTTAAACCTAAATTTTATTTCTTTATATCACCTTGTCTTCCTCTCCATACGAAACATCTATGACTACATTTCTTAGCCCCTCTTTATTCTTTTAATGTTGTCTTTTTTACTTAATGACATCACTGTTTCCCTGTTTTGAGCTTTTTTTTTAATGTTTATTATTTTTTGTAGCTTTAGTTTGGCTTGTACAAATTCCCTAAACTTCTGTTTATCTGGAAATGTCGTAATTGCGCCTTCATATTTGAGAGACAGTTTTGCTGGATACATGATTTTTGGCTGGCAATTTTTTTTCCTTCAATGCTTTATATAAGTTATCCCATTGCCTTCTTGCCTGCGTGGTTTCTGCCGAGTAGTCCAAGCTTTTTCTTATTATCTCTCCTTTGCAGGTGACGTGTCATTTAACCCTAGCTGCTCTTAAAATTGTCTCTTTATCTTTGATTTTGGCAAGTTCAATTATAATATGTCTTGGTGACTTTCTTTTGAAATCTACCTTATGTGGAGTTCACTGAGCTTCTTGGATAGACATCTTCTCATCTTTCATGATACAAGGGAAGTTTTCTACCCACAAACCTTCAACAATTCTGTCTGTATTTTCTGTTGTCCCTCCCTGCCCTGGTACTCCAATCGCTCGTAGGTTATTTCTCTTGATAGAGTCCCACATGTTTCTTTGGTTTTCTTCATTTTGTAAAATTCCTTTATCTGATTTTATTACGACTGTATTGTTGCCAAGTGTTTTTATCTTCACTCTCACTAATTCTGCCTTCCATTTCCTCAATTCTGCTCCTTTGACTTTCTGTTAAGTTGTCTAGTCCTGTAATTTTATTGTTAATCTTCTGAATTTCTGGTTCCTTTCTCTCTGTTGGTTCTTGCAGCTTATTAAATTTTTCATTACATTCTTGAATAACCTTTTCAATTTCTTCAACTGCTTTATCTGTGTGTTCCTTGGCTTGTTCTGGGTTTTGCCTGATCTTCTTCCTGATCTCACTCCTGATGTCTTGAAGAGTTCTGTGCATTAATCTTTTGTATTCTGCATGTGGTAATTCCAAAATGGCACCTTTTTCCAGAAAATCCCTTGATTCTTTGTTTTGAGGCTTGCTGAAGCAATCGTGGTCTTCTTTATGTGATTTGATATTGACTGTTGTCTTTGAGCCATGTATAAATTATTGTATTTGTTTACTTTACATTTGCTCACTGTATCCTAGCTTCTTGCTTTGTTTTGATATGCCCAAATCAGCTGCTTGAGTGAGCTAGCTCGAATTTTTTTTCACCTTTGAAACTCTAACGTTCTGTCACCAGATGGCTAGAGCTGTTATCAAGTATGTCAGTGTAGGAGTCCACTCACTTTTCTTGTATGGATTCAGCTCAGGTGTCCAGGTAGTTGGTCATCAAGTATGTGGTAAAGGCTCTGTCCTACAGTCTTAGAGGGGCAGGGGTGATTAGTGTAGTACAGGTATTTGGTTGCAGCACAGGTCATGCTCTGAACAAGGCAGTGGGCTGACAACCATCCCCTGAGTGTCTACGAGGAAAGCATGACCCTGTTCCCTAAAGCTCACGGGTGGGTAGGTTTTGTAGACAGACCATGGACACCCAATGCTTTTGGTTGTAGAGACTTGAAGGTACCAGTTATCCTTGCACCCCAACTCAGGTAGCTAGGTGACATGTGTGGAGCCAACAGTTCTTAGGCCACTGATGTGGGTAGGTGAGGACCCTGTTTAATAGGCAAAGGGGTGTCAAACATCTAACCCCCACCTCTCCACTGCATAGCTGAAACAGCTGCAGTCTGCCAACAAGGGCCTATTCTCCTGAAATAGGCCTTGTAGAGGTTCATGCAGGGGAGAAATGCATTAAAATTCCACAGACTGTTTATGCCTGGACAGGAGCTGCTTTTGTCCTGAGCTCCCCAGCTTAGTGGATTTGGCAGATTATCCTTCCCCCAGTAGTGAATTTATTCCTTGTCCAAGGCTGGGAGAATGCCTCAGGACACTCAGCAAGACCTATCTCAGGCCCAGGGAAATCAACAACCACTGAAGCTGGCTTGGGGGCTGGGGGCATGGTAAAATATACTCAAGTACTTAGGTTTGCTGAGAGCGCCATTCTTCTCTGGTTCCGGAGGTGTGAGTAGGCTGTGCAGCTGGCTGTTTCTCCCTGAGGAAACTGCAGCCTGAACACTACCTCCAGCCCTGCTGTGGTCACTCCAGGAAATGTTGCCTGAGTGTTCCTGGAGATCCAGGCCCGGTAGCTTCTCTCCACTTCTGAACCGTCGCTGCCTCCCCCTGCCACTCAGTCCATTTTCTAACTTTGCCTTTGATGTTCAGAGCTCCTAGCTTGTCATAAATATAATCGTTTGACTTATTTATTTGGGTCTTTGTTGTAAGAGGGATCACTGGAAGCGTCTGACTACTCTGCCATCTCGGCCCCACCTCTCTACAAGGTACTTTTAAGTTCTATTGTGATGTGATCCAATTTATCTTAGAAGATTACTACAGTGTCCAGGTAAAAAGTAAAGAAAATCTGAATATAGACAGTGACAGTAGAAATGGAAATAAGAAGATGAGCCCAAGTGAATACAAAATATTAAGTTTCTCAGAATAGAGTTATAGACTGGCTCAGAGGGGAAGTCGATGGAATCAAAGAAGCCAACATTACCAGAAGAGTGACAAGACCTTGAATAAAACTGAGGAAAATTAGCAGAAGCTGGTAGTGTGTGAAAGAGAAGTTTGTCTTAGTCATTGTCAAACTCCTATTAGGACAATTCAACTTTTTACAGGTGTACAACTTGTTGACAGAAATTATACTAATTGGCTGTACAATCCAGCCCTTAATCAATGTGATTTTTCCATCACCATTAACCCCCCTTTATCCCTTCCCTCCCACCCCTAGTAACTACTAATAAATTTCCATCTCTGTACATTAGCCTTTTCTTATCTTTTTATATAAGTGAATTTACACAGTATCTGTCCTTGTGATTAGCTTATTTCACTCAGCATAATGTCTTCAATCTTCATCTTACCAGATCATGTTGTATGTTCAACTTTTAGGTCAGTTATACCAATAAGCACTGTTTATACTTTCATAGTTCATAAGTCATAAAGAGTTTATGCTATTTCTAAATGTATTAATGTTCCTTTTCTGAGGGACTTTGATTACAGTGTAGATAATAAGAGTAGTTATCTCTGACATGCAGAAGATTTTTTGCTTTCCTAGTGGGGAGTGGGAAGCATGAGGTTATATGTCATTTTATGCCTTTGTGGGCAGTAAAAGGTCTTTTACACAAGTATGATAAAATGTTGATTTTTAACAATCAGTCCAACAGGAATTATTTGTTCTCACAATGATGCTAATCTTTATTTAAAAAATTTTTTTTTTTTTTAGCTATTTATAGCTATTTAAATTTGACATGAAGAATCCGTGTTGTCATAGTGGTTAAGGGCTCAGCTGCTAACTGCTGGTCAGCAGTTTAAACCCACTAGCAGCTCTGTGGGAGAAAGATGTGGCAGTCTACTTCCATAAAGATTACAGCCTTCAAAACCGTATGGTGCAGTCAGGGCATATTGTCCAATAGGCAAGGTAAGTATAGTGGTTACCTTGCTTAGAAGGTCATCTGTAATGAATAACTTCACATTTTTCACCATATCAAAGATTCTACTTCTAAGTATAGCTGGCATCTATTTGTCTCCCAACTCCACAGCATCTTCCTACAGAATTAAAACCTCTTTTCAAATTTACAATCTCTAAAGTAGTGGAAAAAAAAATTTTTTTTAAAGTAGTGGAGGACCCAGTAAGCAAGGTAAGCACAGGCTTACTTGTGCTTACTTACTAATCTGTAGTGAACAGTTTTACATGGGTTTCATATAGTAAGAGATTAAGAGTAGTATTTAATATATTGATTTAAGGATACTAGAATATTCTGCTTTAGGTTGTGCTAAAGAGTTTCACCACATCAATATAGTGAAATTCATGTGAAATTGTTCACCACAGATTACTAAGTAAGCACAGATAAGCCTATGCTTACCTTGCTTATTGGATGCTAAAGAGTTTCACCACATCAGTATAGTGAAACTCATGTGAAATTGTTCACCACAGATTACTAAGTAAGCACAGATAAGCCTATGCTTACCTTGCTTATTGGATAATCCACCCCTGGGAGTAGTTCTACTCTGTCCTGTAGGGTTGCTATGAGTTGGAATCAACTCAGTGGTACATAGCAACAACAACAAATTTGACATCACCCTTTTGTTTCACTTAAATTCTGCTATATATATATATATATGCATATACATGCATGTATATAAACACACACACACTAGTACATTTTATTTTGTACTTTTAAAGAAATAAATACAGTTGGTCATAGATGACTGAAGCAGCCACGGTTTTCAGCTCATTTTCAGAGCAGAGGCAATCATGTCCTTCTATCCCTTTTCTAAGAGTAAATGATGCTACGGTCTAGAGCCTTGAGTCACTCACCAGAACTCTTGTTTATTTAGTAAATGGCATGCCCATCTCCTTTCATGCCTATTATACAATAAAAAAAAAAAATAGGAGAGGAAAAAGATATTTCCTTTCCCTGATCATCACTCATCCTCTCAAACTTCACATTATACATTCAGAAGAGGAGGAGAAACTGTTGCTATGGAAATTCATCCCAAGATCCATTAACTTGTCTTTTACAAAGTATTGTTTTTTATCTGCTTTGAATTTGGATATTGTCTTTTAGATAATAAAAAAGAGAATGGAAAGAGAAGGGGCAGAATGTGATTGGGCAGGTGCATTGTTTTAACATTTTCAAGAATAATTATACCACTTGCTCTCCAGAAATTTACATATTTTTCTGTGCTTTTATGTCTATAACATATAGCCATAAAATAATTAGAGATCTTATAGTCATAGTAATAAATAAGTTATTTTTAATTGTTGATTAAAAACCATTAGGTAATATAGAATTTGAGCACAACCTAAAGCAGAATATTCTAGTAGTCTTGAATCCATCAGTTAAACAACGTTCTTAAGCTCCTGCTGTACATTTTCTATTGTGCCGGACCCTAAGTGAGGGAGGAAATACAGAGGTGGGTGAATGGGAACAGTATCTCTATATCTAAGTTATTGTCCAGTTGGTTAATTACAACCTAATACAAATGAAACAATTAGTGAATAATACAGTGTTTGCATATTACTTAGACTTGCTTTTCTTTCATTTTCCCCAACCCCTCAATTCTTATACCTTTTGTTTTTAATCTGGTTCTCTCCTTCTCTTTCACGTCTCAGATTAGACATAATTTCTTCCAAGATTTTTTGATTATTGACAATATATATATATCAAAACATTTGCCATATCAACATGTTTTATATGTACAATTCGTTGACACTAATTGCATTCATCATGTTGTATAGTTATCATCACTAAATATGATTCTTAATCTAGGTTATATGATATTAATATGTTTCCCCATAACAATATGTCCATAACTTAGTGAGATTACTTATATACTACAATGCAATCCTCCTTTATTTCTCTGTTTCCCCAGTATACTTGGAACTCGTTAAGGACAGGGATTTCCTTGTTCAACATTTTATCCATAACGTTGGAAAGTTGTAATAGTCAGGGAAGTCTTGTGTTAAAGTAGATACTGCAAACAAAGCTATAAAAATGAACAGGGACTAGATGGAAATCAGGATGCCTATCTAATTAAAACCAAAAATTTGTCTGTGTACCGAGGAAATATAGAAGCAGATTACAAACGGTAGTGAAAGTCAGAGTTTAGACTTAGTGAAAGAGAGTATAGGGGACAGTATAGTATAAAGCTGAGTAGTAAACAGATTTAGATAAGAATAATCTGGTAGCCTGAAAAAAAGAATTACAGTAGAGAAATTCTGAAGCTAGATAGATCAGGGAAGAGTGAAGCTGAAGCAGGCAGTCATGAAAGGGTTATCAAGGGTTATTAACCATCCGTAATAGTCATTTTTCAGAAAAGTCTACTCTCGCTACATTTTTGTTACAGTTTTACAGCACTTCACCATGATTGATTGAATCCCCAGGTTTCTTGTCTTCTGGCGGGCAGCTGAGAAGCAGGTGCACTGACTCTGAATCTACCAGCTATATGACCTTACTGGGGTGGCAGAAGTGAGCCATCGCCATTTTTTCAGTGCTGTGTGCAGATTTTTAGAGCCGTGCACAAAAAACCCATTCACTAAAATTATGCAGACTGCTCACGCATCAAAAGACTGAAGATCCTCCCCTCACTGTTCATGCATATGTATGTTACTCACTATAAAAGGAGCAAATGTGCCCTGGTTCCGAGAGCTGGCAGCCTTAGGTCAGGAGACCCTGCCAGTCTCCCAGTTTACAAACTGTGAATAAACCTTTCTGTTCTTCTAACCCTGTGTCTGGCTGACTTCAATTCACTAGTCTGATTGACAAGAACCTATTAGCTGACAGCTTCAAAGCTGGGGAAAACTCAGGGCATAGATGTCATCATTATTATGGCTGATATGTATTGAGAGCTTACTGTGTGCTATGTGATTAACAAAGATTTATTCATTTCCTGAGAGGCTAGTATTTTCATCCCAATTCTATAAACTAGAAAACATGACACATACTGAGTACAATAAGGTGCCACTAAGATAACCCCCAATGACCCGTACCTCCCAATAGTCACACCCTTGTATAACACCCTCCATCGAGTGTGGACTGGACTTACTGACTTCCTTCTAACAAAGAAAATATGGCAGAACTTGAGATGTCACTTTCAATGTTAGGTTATAAAAAGACTGTGGTTTCAGCCTTACGTGCTCTCTCTTGTTTTCTTTTGGATCATTTCTCTTGGGGGAGCCAAGGCAACCCTTTAGATAGGCCCACATGAGTGAGCAGGGAAGTGAATCCTCCCCTAAAAACCAAACCAAAGCCACTGCCGCCGAGTTCCAACTCACAGCAACCCTGTAGGACAGAGCAGAACTTTCCCATAGGTTTCCAAGGCTATAAATCTTTGTGGAAGCAGACTGCCACATCTTTCCCCCACAGAGCAGCTGGTGGGTTCCAACCACCTGCCTTTTGGTTAGCAGCTGAGCCTTTTAATCACCATACCAGCAGGGCTCCAGATGCCCCACCCCTTCCACCAGTTAAGTCTTAAAATATGTGTGGCCCCAGACAATAATTTGACTCCAGCCTTATGAGATATAGTGAGCCAGAACCACCCAAGTATGCTGTTCCCAGATTTTGGCCTACAGAAACTATGAGGTAATAAATGCTTTTTGTTTTAAGCTGGTAAATATTGTGGTGAATTGTGCAGCAATAGACAATTAATGCAGTGAGTGAGCGAGAAAGGATTTAAACCCATACTCCAGAGCTTGCTCTCTTCACTATTTTATCCAGCCAATGTTGAATAATAAAATCCCTAAACATGATGTTACTTTTTTTTGTTTACAACATTTGAAAGTAAAGAAACATACAGCTGATAGTAAAAGTATATCTGCTATGCAGACTTAACATAATTATTTTTATTATTTTCTTTAGATAATTTACTAACATTGCCTTAATAATATTCCAAAAATAACAGCATTACAGCTTCAGTATTCTTTAACCTCAGAGAAAAAAAGGATGGGATCAGAGTGCTGACACTCTCAGGGTCACAAATAGTGGTCAAGGGAGGTGGATAGAAAATGAAAAAGGCATTCCTTTAGATAAACGGCTAATAGAGGATATTCTTCTAGCAAATGCTGCCGTGTGATTACCCACACTCTTCCAAAGATTTTTTTTTTTTCCCTCCAAAGTGCTAAACCTGATGACTCAATCAAATCTCCCTATGGTTTATGCACCTGTGAGTTAAGCCACATATATGGACTTACTTTAAGTAAATTATAAAGGCAGTGAATATATGTGTGTGTCTCTTCGTGTGTTTATTGGGGCTTGGGGGAGGGTTGTGGTAATCTAAAAATATATGTAGATACTTCTTTCATTCAAGTCACCCCAGTCTAAAGTTCTATAGAGTTTTCCTTTCAACTTCATTTTCCTTACATTGACAATTCCCTTTCTTTACAAAAAGCAAGAATCTTGAATTTGATTTGTTTGTATATCTTTATTTGTTTTAGTTGGAATCGTCCTATTCAAATGTCTTCTTAAAAATGTTGTCATATATTAACTACACCACTGTTGTTGTTGTTAGTTGCTTCTGACTTGCAGATTTCCAGGCCTGTCTTCTGAGGCACCTCTGGGTAGGTTTGAACCACCAGCCGTCGAGTTGGTTATGACTCATAGCGACCCTATGCACAACAGAACGAAACACTGCCCAGTCCTGCGCCATCCTTACAATTGTTGTTATGCTTAAGCTCATTGTTGCAGCCACTGTGTCAATCCACCTTGCTGAGGGTTTCCTCTTTTCTGCTGACCCTGTTCTCTGCCAAGCATGATGTCCTTCTCCAGGGACTGATCCCTCCTGACAACATGTCCAAAGTATGTAAGACGCAGTCTCGCCATCCTTGCCTCTAAGGAGCATTCTGGCCACACTCCTTTGCCAACACCACAATTCGAAGGTGTCAATTCTTCTTCAATCTTCTTTATTCATCATCCAGCTGTCACATGCATAGGCAAAAATTGAAAACACCATGGCTTGGGTCAGGCACACCTTAGAGTCTTCAGGGGGACATCTTTGCTCTTCAACACTTTGAAGAGGCCCTTTGCACCAGATTTGCCCAATGCAATGCGTCTTTTGACTTCTTGACTGCTGTTTCCACGGCTGTTGTTTGTGGATCCAAGTAAAATGAAATAGTTGACAACTTCTATCTTTTCTCTGTTTATCATGATGTTGCTCACTGGTCCAGTTGTGAGGATTTTTGTTTTCTTTATGTTGAGGTGTGATCCATACTGAAGGCTGTGGTCTTTGATATTTATTAGTAAGCGCTTCAAGTCCTCTTCACTTTCACTAACCAAGATTGTGTCATCTGCATGATGCAGGTTGTTAATGAGTCTTCCTCCAATCCTGATGCCCCATTCTTCTTCATATAGTCCAGCTTCTCGGATTATTTGTTCAGCATACAGATTAAATAGGTATGGTGAAAGAATACAACCCTGACGCACATCTTTCCTGACTTTAGACCAATCAGTATCCCCTTGTTCTGTCTGAACAACTGCCTCTTGATCTATGTAAAGGTTCCTCATGAGCACAATTAAGTGTTCTAGAATTCCCACTCTTCGAAGTGTTATGCATAGTTTGTTATGTCTTTGAAGTGTTATCCATAGTTTGTTATGATCCACACAGTCGAGTGCCTTTGCATAGTCAATAAAACACAGGTAAACATCCTTCTGGTATTCTCTGCTTTCAGCCAGGATCCATCTGACATCAGCAATGATATCCCTGGTTCCACGTCCTCTTCTGAAACCAGCCTGAATTTCTGGCAGTTCCCTGTGATATACTGCTGGAACTGTTTTTGACTGATCTTTCAGCAAAATTTTGCTTGCGTGTGATATTAATGATACTGTTCTATAATTTCCACATTTGGTTGGATCACCTTTCTTGGAAATAGGCATAAATATGGATCCCTTCCAGTCAGTTGGCCAGGAAGCTGTCTTCCATATTTCTTGGCATAGACAAGTGAGCACCTCTGGCGCTGCATCTGTTTGTTGAAACATCTCAATTGATATTCCATCAATTCCTGGAGCCTTGTTTTTTGCCAATGCCTTCAGAGCAGCTTGGACTTCTTCCTTCAGTACCATCAGTTCCTGATCATATGCCGCCTCTTGAAATGGTTGAATAATGACTAATTCTTTTTGGTATAATGACTCTGTGTATTCCTTCCATCTTCTTTTGATGCTTCCTGTGTCATTTAATATTGTCCCCATAGAATCCTTCACTCTTGCAACTCAAGGCTTGACTTTTTTCTTCAGTTCTTTCAGCTTGAGAAATGCGGAGTGTGTCCTTCCCTTTTGGTTCTCCATCTCCAGCTCTTTGCACATGTCATCATAATACTTTACTTTGTCTTCTTGAGAGGCCCTTTGAAATCTTCTGTTCAGTTCTTTTACTTCATCAATTCTTCCTTTTGCTTTAGCTGCTTGACGCTCAAGAGCAAGTTTCAGAGTCTCCTCTGATATCTATCTTGGTCTTTTCTTTTTTTCCTCTCTTTTCAGTGACCTCTTGCTTTCTTCATGGATGATGTCCTTGATGTCATTCCACAACTCATCTGGTCTTTGGTCACTGGTGTTCAACGCGTCAAATCTATTCTTGAGATGGTCTCTAAATTCAGGTGGGATATATTCAAGTTCATATTTTGGCTCTAGTGGACTTGCTCTGATTTTCTTCAATTTCAGCTTGAACTTGCATATGAGCAATTGATGGTCTGTTCCACAGTCAGCCCCTGGCCTTGTTCTAACTGATGATATTGAGCTTTTCCATCGTTTCTTTCCACAGATGTAGTCAATTTGATTTCTGTGCATTCCATCTGGCGAGGCCCATGTGTATAGTCGCTGTTTATGTTGGTGAAAGAAGGTACTTGCAATGAAGAAGTCATTTGTCTTGCAAAATTCTATCATTCGATCTCTGGCATTGTTTCTGTCACCAAGGCCATATTTTCCAAGTACTGATCCTTCTTTATTTCCAACTTTCGTGCTCCAATGCCAGTAACTACCAATGCATCTTGATTGCATGTTTGATCATTTTCAGACTGCAGCAGCTGATAAAAATCTTCTATTTCTTCATCTTAGGCACTAGTGGTTGGTGTGTAAATTTGAATAATAGTGGTATTAACTGGCCTTCCTTGTAGGCGTATGGATGTTATCCTATCACTGACAGTGTTGTACTTCAGAATAGATCTTGAAATGTTCTTTTTGATGATGAATGCAACACTATTGCTCTTCAAGTTGTCATTCCCAGCATAGTAGACTATATGATTGTCGAATTCAAAATGGCCAATACCAGTCCATTTCAGCTCACTAATGCCTAGGATATCGATGTTTATGCGTTCCATTTTGTTTTTGATGATTTCCAATTTTCCTAGATTCATACTTATACATTCCAGGTTCCAATTATTAATGGATGTTTGCAGCTGTTTCTTCTTATTTTGAGTTGTGCCACATCAGCAAATGAAGGTCTGAAAGCTTTATTCCATCCATGTCATTAAGGTCGATTCTACTTTGAGGAGGCAGCTCTTCCCCAATCATCTTTTGAGTGCCTTCCACCCTGGGGGGCTCATCTTCCAGCACTATATCAGACAATGTTCTGCTGCTATTCATAAGGTTTTCACTGGCTAATGCTTTTCAGAAGTAGACTGCAGGGTCCTTCTTCCTAGTCTGTCTTAGTCTGGAAGCTCAGCTGAAACCTGTCCTCCATGGGTGACCCTGCTGGTATCTGAATACCGGTGGCATAGCTTCCAGCATCACAGCAACACACAACCCCCCACAGTACGACCAACTGACAGAATGTGGGGGCTGAGTATGTACCATCTGAGTAAGTGAATTTAGCTTGTCCAGTCATTTCATACATTTTATGGTCTCATTCTGACCATTTCTTGGTTCCCCACTCTTTCTCTTTATGATTAACAAAACAGCTAAGCCCTCACTGGGCAGAAATGATGAAGGCTTGGCCTGCCATGCAATGGACAGGTACTCTTAGGCAATTCAAGAACATATTGGATATACCAATGCAACCTCAGAAACATTTGTTTGAAATTTGAATGATATGAAGTGGAGAGAGATACACAACTTGATCAGATAATAATTCTTGATACTAAAAAGATAAACAACAAAGGGCAGAGGTTAGGGAAGAAATAAAAATGCTACTTGCACATCTGAAAATTATGCAGACTGTCCTGTTTCCTTCTGCTGTAGCACTGCATCAAATAAATACAAAATGAACCCAAGGTGCCATAAAAGCAACACAAAGTATGCACTCCCTGCAATTTCTACCTTTTTCCCATTGTGTGTGTGCTATTTCTCCAGTTGCTAGAAGAATTTACTAGAGGCTAGTTTTAAGACGCATCTTTTATTTTGTCACAATGTGGTAGCTTGTATGTTGCTATAATTCTGGAAACTATGCCACCAGTATTTCAAATACCAGCAGGGTCAGTCATGGTGTACAGGTTTCAGCAGAGCTTCCACACTAAGACGGAATAAGAAAAACGGCATGGCAATCTACTTCCAAAATTAGCCATCAAAAACTTTATGGATCACAACAGAATATTGTCTGATATAGTGCTAGAAGATGAGGCCCCTTGGTTGGAATGCACTACACCATAGCTGTTAACAGTGGATTCAAACCTACCAATGATAATGTAGTTGGTGCAGGACCTGGCAACATTTCATTATGTTAAAAATGAGGTCTCCATGAGTTGGAGCTGACTTAATGACAACTAATAACAACAAGAGTTTTAAGGCACATATACAAGTAAGAGCAGCATAGTCGTTTCCCATCTTGCTAGTTCCTTTGATCTGCAATCTCTTTCTTTCCAAATCCTTTCACTAACTGGGCATTATCAAAATAAACAAACACAAGTGTAGACAAAGACCTCCACAACTTCTTATTCTCTCTTAAGCTGGAGTATGTGGAAAAGTTCAAGATTTTGTTTTCTTTAGTACATTCAAGAATGCAATCGTGAAATGACTTATAGAAGGCTGACTATTTGAAAAACTGCCACGTACCTTAGTAAACAAAATACATGAGAGCATCACTACAAAGTAACTCTTGTATACGTCTTTATTCCTGTGGCAAAAAAAAAAAAAAAACAGAGTTGCCATTGAATAGAATCTCACTCATGCTCATGGTGACTCTATGTGCATCAGAGTAGAAGTACATCACTGGGGCTTTCTTACGATGTAGCTCTGGGTGGATTCAAACCTCCAACTTTTCAGGCTTTTACTGTTTGCACCATCTAAACACTCCCTTTACTTCAAAATTGTTGCTAGGTGTCCTCAAGTTGGTTCCAACTCATAACGACCCTGTGTACAACAGAACGAAACAGCCTGGTCTTGCACCGTCCTCAGGATCATTGCTATGTTTGAGACCATTGTTGTAGCCATTATGTCAGTCTATCTCCTTGAGGGTCTCCCTCTTTTTCAGTGACATTCTACCTTACCAATCATGATGTTCTCCTTCAGGAACTGGCCCCTCCCGATAACATGTTTAAAGTAAATGAGATGAAGTTTCCCCATCCTTGCTTCTAAAGAACATTCTGGTTTTACTTCTTCCAAGACAAATTTGTTCATTTTGGCAGTCCGTGGTATATTCAATATTCTTCCCCAACATAATAATTCAAAGGCATCAATTCTTCTTCAGACTTTCTTATTCATTGTCCAGCTTTCACATGCATATGAGGTGATTGAAAATATCATGGCTTGGGTCAGGAACACCTTTGTCCTCAAAGTGACATCTTTGCTTTTTACACTTTAAAGAGGTCTTTTGCTGCAGATTTACCCAATGCAATGCATTGTTTGATTTCTTGACAGCTGTTTCCATGGGCTTTGATTGTGGATCCAATTAAAATGAAATCCTTGACAATGTCATTCTTTTCTCCATTTATCATTATATTGTTTATTAGTCTAGTTGTAAGGATTTTTTGTTTATATGTTAAGGTGTAATCCATACTGAAGGCTCTAGTCTTTGATCTTTATCAGTAAGTGCTTCAAGTCCTCTTCAATTTCAGCAAGCAAGGTTGTGTAATCTGCATATCAAAGGTTGTTAATGAGTTTTCCTCCAATCCTGATGCTGCGTCTTTTCTTCATATACTCCAGCTTATTATTTCATCAGCATACAGATTGAATAAGTATGGTGAAAGGATACAACACTGAAACCCACCTTCCCTGATTTTAAACAGTATCCCCTTGTTCTGTTTGAAGGACTGCCTCTTCGTCTATGTACATGTTCTGCATGAGCACAATTAAATATCCTGGAATTCTATTCTTCACAATGTTAACCATAATTTGTTATGACCCACACAGTCAAATGCCTTTGCATTGCCAACAAAACACAGGTAAACATCTTTCAGGTATTCTTTGCTTTCACCCTAGACCCATCTGACATCAGCAATGATATCCATCTTACCACATCCTCTTCTGAATCTGCCTAGAATTTCTGGTAGTTCCCTGTCAATGTTCTGCTGCAATTGTTTTTTAATTATCCTCAGCAAAGTTTTACTTCTGTGTGAAATTAATGATATTGGTTGATAACTTCCACATTCTGTTGGATCACCTTTCTTTGGAATGGGCCCAAGTATGGAATAGGCACTTATATGGATCTCTTCCCATCGGTTAGCCAGGTAGCTGTCTTCCAAATTTCTTTGCATAGATGAATGAGCACTTCCAGCATTGCATCCACTTGTTGAAACATCTCAGTTGGTATACAGTCAATTCCTGGAAACTTATTTCTTGCCAATGCCTTCAGTACAGCTTGGGCTTCTTTCTTCAATATCGTTTCTTGATCCTCCTGAAATGGCCGAATGTTGAATAATTCTTTTTGGTACAGTGATTCTGCATATTCCTTCCATCTTTTTCTGATGCTTCCTGAGTATTTCAATATTTTGCCCATTGAATCCTTCAGTATTGCAACATGAAGCTTGAATTTTTTCTTCAGATCTTTCAGTTTCAGTAATGTCCAGCGTGTTCTTCCTTTTTGGTTTTCTATCTCCGGGTCTTTGCACATTCCATTATAACACTTTACTTTGTCTTCTCTGGTCACCCTTTGAAATCTTCCGCTCAACTCCTTTATGTCATCATTTCTTCCATTCACTTAACTGATTTACATTCAAGAGCAAGTTTCAGAGTCTTCCGACATCCATTCTGGTCTTTTCTTTCTTTTCTGTTTTTTTTTTTAATGATCTTTTGCTTTCTTCATGTATGATGTCCTTGATGTCATCACACAACTCGCCTGGTGTTTGGTTATTAATGTTCAATGCGTCAAATCTATCCTTGAGACAATCTCTAAATTCATGTGGGATATAAACAAGGTCATATTTTGGCTCTTGTAGACTTGCTTTAAGTTTCTTCACCTTCAACTTGAACTTGAATATAAGCAGTTGATGGTATGTACCGAAGTCAACCCCTGGCCTTATTCTGAGTGTTGATATTGAGCTTCTTCATTGTCTCTTTCCACAGATATAGTACATTTGACACCATGTGTGTTTCATTCAGTGGGGTCCGTCTGTATAGTCGTTTATTTTGTTGAAAAAAGGTATTTGTAATGAAGAAGGCTTTGGTCTTGCAAAATTCTACCATGTGATCTCTGGCATTGTTTCTATCACCATGGCCATATTTTCCAACTACTGATACTCCTTTGTTTCCAGCTTTCGCATTCCAATCACCAATAATTATCAGTGCATCTTGATTACATGTTTGATCAATTTCAGACTGCAGAAGCTGGTGAAAATCTTCAATTTCTTCATCTTCAATTGACATTAGTGGCTGTTGTGTAAATTTGAATAATGGTCATATTAACTGGTCTTCCTTGTAGGTGTATGGATATTACCCTATCACTGACAGTGTTGTACTTCAGGATAGATCTTGAAATGTAATCCTATAATATAGCTTAATTTCAGTGTATGTAGTGAGAGAGGGAAATGAAAGGGTCTATGAAAATTTGGTGTATGTGTTCTAGGTTCAATAATTTTATTGTTTAAATTTCTCCAATACCAGCAAAAGTTAAAAGTAAAAGATCATTAAAATGTAATTTTCCTTATTCACTTCTATTTTTTCATTTTCAAATAAGAGAAATAATTTAATGAGTTAAATAGCAGAAATAATGACACTGGAATTTTTTGTTTAATTTTTCCATCTTTCATTTAAAAAAAATTTTGTTCAAATGTTCTTAATTATCTCAATTAAAGTAGTTTATCATTATTTTAATATTGAAAATGAATAATATAATAAGGACTTTGATTTAACACATTTAGCTGACACCTGGAAAATAGAAAGAATTGCAGTCTAGACTTCCTTTCCCAGAAATAATTCAATATACTGCTTTTAAAGTATTTTATCATAATGCTAAGTGTCTTTTATTACGATTCTGATTTATTATATTTCATGAATTTAATCTTTTTGTTTACTTAGAGTTTTTTCATTAGTTTTATTTATATTAAAATTATGTTTTTCTCATTCATGCTTCTATACTTTTGATACCATTAAATTATGTGGCATTTTATTCCTTTTTCTCATTTTATTGTTTTGCCAAATACAAAGATGGTCACCCCAAATAAATTCTAAGTTTTCATGTTGATACTTTGTGTGAACCAAATTAATTATAATAACACCATGGAAATTAAAAATTTGTGAAATTAATCAAAAGCTTTGTAATATAAATAACAAAGAATTAAGATCACTTCTAATATGGATGTTTGAAATTCCCAATATAAATATTAATTGCTATTTTATTCTAATCTTTCTGTTTGTTTATTTTGTTTTTCTCTTTTCATTTCTTTCTCGTTTCTTTAACTTACCCAGGAAAGACAGACCACATTAATCTTAGTAGTACATTTTGACAAATCTATTCACCAAGTGATTAGTTGAACTACAACGAAGTCAAGGTCAATGATGGCCTCACTGAGGAATTTCTACAAAGTCAGTTAGCCACATTGAATAGCTAGCCTGGATACATTTCCTTATAGTTCCACCCAAGAAAGTGAAACAAAGGAAGGACATCAGGAAAGATGTGATTTAAAATTTGATTCTCTAATGGTACAGTGGCAGTATCTTAAAGATTCTTCCTATGATTTGAGTCACTGATGTTAATGACAACTAATGATAAATGTTTTGAACATGCAAATACTTTTATTCAATTATGAACATAGCTAACTACATATACATATTACATGTAGGTCAAAGACACATTTCTTGTCTAATAGTACTCACCATTGATCTGTATTACAGATATGTTATATTAATACAAAAAAACCTGCAAAAGCCAGAACCCATATAAGGTGAAAAATTTCAGAGAAGGAAAAATAAAATATCTTCCACTAGTAAAGAGTGATAGGAAAGTGATAAGACTGCACCCTGTCAAAGGCAAAAATGTGCCAGACCCAGAAAAACAAGGCACTCCTGGTGAGTTCTGTCAATCACAGGTTTCACTGTATTACTTTTTAAGATATATGTTCTTAGGTACTATTGAATAGGTTCCAAATCATAGCAAACCTATAGGACAGAGTGGAACTGCCCTATAACGTTTCCAAGGTTAGTTTTTTTTTTTCTTATAATTTTTATTGTGCTTTAAGTGAAAGTTTACAAATTCAGTCAGTCTCTCACACAAAAACTTATATGCACCTTGCTACTTACTCCCAGTTACTCTCCCCCTAATGATACAGCCCGCTCCCTACCTCCAATCTCTCTTTTCATACCCATTTTGCCAGCTTCTAACCCCCTCTACCCTCTCATCTCCCCTCCAGGCAGGAGATACCAACATAATCTCAAGTGTCCACCTGATCCAAGAAGCTCACTCCTCACCAGCATCCCTCTCCAACCCATTGTCCAGTCTAATCCAGGTCTGAAGAGTTGGCTTCAGGAATGGTTCCTGTCCTGGGCCAACAGAAAGTCTGGGGGCCATGACCACTGAGGTCCTTCTAGTCTCAGTCAGACCATTAAGTCTGGTCTTTTTATGAGAATTTGGGGTCTGCATCCCCCTGCTCTCCTGCTCCCTCACGGGTTCTCTGTTGTGTTCCCTATCAGGGCAGTCATCAGTTATAGCTGGGCACCATCTAGCTCTTCTGGTCTCAAGATGATGTAGTCTCTGGTTCATGCGGCTCTTTCTGTCTCTTGGGCACATAATTACATTGTGTCTTTGGTGTACTTCATTCTCCTTTGATCCACGTAGGTTGAGACTCATTGATGCACCTTAGATGGCCGCTTGCTAGCATTTAAGACCCCATACACCACTTTTCAAAGTGGGATGCAGAATGTTTTCTTAATAGATTTTATTATGCCAATTGACTGAGATGTCCCCTGAAACCATGGTCCCCAAACTCCCGCCCCTGCTACGCTGGCCTTTGAAGCATTCAGTTTATTCAGGAAACTGCTTTTGGTTTAGTGCCGTTGTGCTGATCTCCCCTGTATTGTGTGTTGTCTTTCCCTTCACCTAAAGTAGCTCTTATCTGCTATGTGATTAGTGGATACCCCTCTCCCACCCTGCCTCCCTCCCCCATCTCATAACCACAAAAGAATGTTTTCTTCTCAGTTTAAATTATTTCTCAAGTTCTTGTAATAGAGGTCTTATACAATATTTGTCCTTTTGCAACTGACTAATTTCACTCCGCATAATGCCTTCCAGGTTCCTCCATGTAATGAAACGTTTCACAGATTCCTCACTATTCTTTACCGATGCGTAGTATTCCATTGTTTAAATATACCATAATTTATTTATCCATTTATCCATTGATGGGCACCTTGGTTGTTTCCATCTTTTTGCTATTGTAAACAGTGCTGCAATAAACATGGGTGTGCATATATCTGTTCATGTAAAAGCTCTTATTTCTCCAGGATATACTCCAAGGAGTGGGATTGCTGGATCGTATGGTAGTTCTATTTCTAGCTTTTTAAGGAAGCGCCAAATCGATTTCCAAAGTGGTTGTACCATTTGACATTCCCACCAGCGGTTTAGAAGTGTTCCAATCTCTCCACAGCCTCTCCAACATTTATTCTTTTGTGTTTTTTGGATTAATGCCAGCCTTGTTGAAGTGAGATGAAATCTCATTGTAGTTTTGATTTGCATTTCTCTAATGGCTTTTTTTTTAATGGCTAATGATTGTGAAGGTTTCCTCAAGTATCTGTTAGCTACCTGAATGTCTTCTTTAGTGAAGTGTCTATTCATATCTTTTACCCATTTTTAACTGGGTTACTTGTCTTTTTGCAGTTGAGTTTTTGCAGTATCATGTAGATTTTAAAGATCAAGCACTGATTGGAAATGTCATAACTAAAAACTTTTTCCCAGTCTGTAGGTAGTCTTTTTATTCTTTTGGTGAAGCCTTTGGATGAGCATAGGCGTTTGATTTTTAGGAGCTCCCAGTTATCTAGTTTTTCTTCTGCACTCTTAATAATGTATTGTATACTGTTTATGCCATTTATTAGGGCTCCTAAAGTCCCTATTTTTTCTTCCATGATCTTTATAGTTTTAGTTTTTATATTTAGGTCTTTGATCCATTTTGAGCTCGTTTTTGTGCATGGAGTGAGGTATGGGTCTTGTTTCATTTTTTTGCAGATGGATATCCAGTTATGCCAGCACCAGTTGTTAAAAAGACTATCTTTTCACCATTTAACTGTTTTGGGGCCTTTGTCAAATATCAACTGCTCATATGTGGATGGATTTATGTCTGGATTCTCAATTCTATTCCATTGGTCTATGTATCTGTTGTTGTACCAGTAGCAGGCTGTTTTGACTACTGTGGCAGTATAGAAGTTTCTAAAATCAGATAAAGTAAGGCCTCCTATTTTGTTCTTCTTTTTCAGTAATGCCTTACTTATCCAGGGCCTCTTTCCCTTCCATATGAAGTTCGTGATTTGTCTCTCCATCTTATTAAAGAATGTCTTTGGGGTTTGGATTGCAATTGCATTAAAAGTATAGTTCGCTTTTGGTAGAATAGACATTTTTAAAATGTTAAGTCTTCCTATCCATGAGCAAGGTACGTTTTTCCACTTATGTAAGTCTCTTTTCGTTTCTTGCAGACGTGTACAGTAGTTTTCTTTATATAAGTCTTTTACATCTCTGGTAAGATTTATTCCTAAGTATTTTATCTTCTTGAGGCTACTGTAAATGGCATTAATTTGGTGATTTCCTCTTTGACGTTCTCTTTGTTGGTGTAGAGGAATCCACCTGATTTTTGTATGTTTATCTTGTATCCCAATACTCTGCTGAACTCTTCTGCTATTAGTTTCAGTAGTTTTCTTGAGGATTCTTTAGGGTTTTCTGTGTATAAGATCATGTCATCTGCAAAAAGAGTTACTTTTACTTCCTCTTTGCCAATTTGGATGCTCTTTGTTTTTTAGCCTAATTTCTCTGGTGAGGACCTCCAGCACAATGTTGAATAAGAGTGGTGATAAAGGGCATCATTGTCTTGTTCCCATTCTCAGGGGGAATGCTTTCAGACTCTCTCATTTAGGATGATGTTGGCTGTTGGCTTTGTATAAATGTCCTTTGTTATGTTGAGCGTTTTTCCTTCTATTCCTATTTTGCTGAGAGTTTTTGTTATGAATGGGTGTTGTACTTTGTCAAATGCCTTTTCTGTATCAATTGATAAGATTATGTGGTTCTTGCCTTTTGTCTTATTTATGTGATGGATTACATTGTTTCTCTAATGTTGAATCATTCCTACATAACTGGTATGAATCCAACTTGGTTGTGGTGAATTATTTTTTTGATATGTTGTTGAATTCTATTTGCTAGAATTTTGTTGAGTATTTTTGCCTCTAAGTTCATGAGGGATACAGGTCTGTAATTTTTCTTTTTTTGTGGTGTCTTCACCTGGTTTTGGTTTCAGGGATATACTGGCATCATAGAATGAGTTTGGGAGTATTCCATCCTTTTCTATGCTCTGAAATATCTTTAGTAGCAGTGGTGTTAACTTGTCTCTGAATGTTTGGTAGAATTCTCCAGTGATGCTGTCAGGACCAGGGCTTTTTGTTGTTGTTGTTGTTGTTGTGAGTTTTTTAATTACGTTTTCAATCTCGTATTTCGTTATGGGCTTAAGTAGTTGTTCTAGCTCTGTTTCTGTTGGTTTAGGTAGGTAGTGTGTTTCTAGAAATTTGTCCATTTCATCTAGGTTTTCGAATTTTTTAGAGTACAATTTTTCGTAGTAATCTGATATGACTCTTAATTTCCATTGATTCTGTTGTGATAGTGCTATCTAATTTCTTATTCAGGTTATTTGCTTTGTCTTCTGTTTTTCATTTGTCAGTATCACCAATGGTTTATCAATATTAATCTTTTCAAAGAACCAGATTTTGGTCTTTTTAACTCTTTCAATTGTTTTTCTGTTCTCTGTTTCATTTAACTCTGCTCTAATTTTTGTTGTTTGCTGCCTTCTGGTTCTGAGGGTTTCTGTTGTTGATCTTTTTCTATTTATTCAAGTTGTGGGGATAATTCTTTGATTTTGGCCCTTTATTCTTTTTGTATGTGTGCATTTATTGGTGTAAATTGACCTCTGAACACTGTTTTCATCGTGTCCCAAAGATCCTGGTAGGAAGTGTTTTCATTCTCATTGGATTTTATGAATTTCTTTATTCCATCCTTAATTTCTTCTATAGCCCAGTTGTTTATGAGCACGGTGTTGTTCAATTTCCATGTGTTTGATTTCTTTTCCCTGCTTTTTGTGGTACTGATTTCTACTTTTATGGTTTTATGGTCACAGAAGATACTTTGTAATATTTCACTGTTTTGGATTCTGTTAAGGTTTGCTTTATGACCTAATATATAGTCTATTCTAGAGAATGTTCCATGTGCATTTGAAAAGAAAGTATACTTGTCTGCTGTTGGGTGGAGTGTTCTGTGTATGTCTATGTGCTCAAGTTAGTTGATTGTGGCATTTAGGTCTTCCACGTCTTTATTGAGCTTTTTCCTGGATGTTCTGTCCTTCACTGAAGTTGGTGTGTTATAGTCTCCTACTATTATTGTGGAGCTTTCTATCTCGCTTTTCAATGCTGTTAGAGTTTTTTTTATGTATCTTGAATCCCCGTCATTTGTTGTGTAAAAATTTAATATGGTGATATCCTCCTGGGAAATTGTCCCTTTAATCATTCATTATATAGCTTCCTTCCTTGTGCTTTGTGGGGAATTTAAAGTCTATTTTGTCAAAAATCAGTGTTGCCACCCCCGCGTTTTTTTGATTGTTGTTTGCTTGATATATTTTTTCCATTCTTTGTGTTTTAGTTTGTTTGTGTCTTTAAGTCTAAGGTGTGCCTCTTGTAAGCAGCGTATAGATGGATCCTCTTTTGTTTTTTGCTTTTGTTTTGTTTTGATTCTGCCACTCTCTGTCCCCTTCTTAGTGCATTTAGGCTATTTACATTCAGCATAATTATGGATAAATATGAGTTCAGTGCTGCCATTTTGATACCTTTTTTGGGTGTTTTTGATAGTTTCTTTTTTCTACTTATTTTTTTGCTGAGTGGTTTTTCTTTATAAATTGTTTTTGTCTTTTTCATTGTTGTTGATTTTATTTTTGCTGAGTCTTTATGGTATTCTTTGTATTTTATTTTGATTAGTAGGATTGTTAGTCTCCTTTGTGGTTACTTTATTATTTACTCCTATTTTTCTAAGTTTAAACCAAGTTTTTATCTCTGTATATCACCTTGACTTCCTCTCCATATGAAAGATCTATAACTACAATTTTTATTCCCTTTTTATTATTTCATGTTGTCGTCTTTTACATAATGATGTCTCTTTTTCCCTGTTTTGAGTATTTTTTTATCTTGATTTATTTTTGTGATTACCTTTCTGGGTTGATATCTTGTTTCTCTGTTTTGTGTTCTAGGCTTCGGTTGTTATCTGAAGTTATTGATTTTCTAAGCAGAGGAATTCCTTTAGTATTTCTTGTCGTTTTGGTTTTTGTGAATTCACTAATCTTCTGTTTATCTGGAAATGTCCTAATTTCGCCTTCATATTTGAGAAACATTTGCTGGATATTTGATTCTTGACTGGCAATTTTTTTTCTTTCAAGGCTTTGTATATGTTATTCCATTGCCTTCTTGCCTGTATGGTTTGTTCTAGGTAGTCCAAGAATAGTCTTATTGACTCTCCTTTGTAGGTGACTTTTCATTTACCCCTTGCTGCTCTTAAAATTCTCTCCTCATCTTTGGCAAGTTTGCTTATAATGTTTTAGTGACTTTCTTTGGGGACTTAGCTTGCACGGGGTTCAATGAATATCTTGGATAGATACCTTCTCATCTTTCACGATATCAGGGAAGTTTTCTACCAACAAATCTTCAACAATTCTCTCCGTATTTTCTGTTTTTCCTCCCAGTTCTGGCACTTCAATCACTCATAGGTTATTTCTTTTTTAGAGTCCCACGTGATTCTTAGGTTTTCTTCATTTTTTTTTTCATTCCTTTATCTGATATTTCTTCTAATATGTTGGTACCAAGTGTTTTATCTTCAATCTCACTAATTCTGACTTCCATTTCCTCAATTCTGCTACTCTAACTTTCTATTGAGTCGTTTAATTCTTAAGTTTTATTGTTAATCCTCTGAATTTCTGATTAATGTCTCTCTATGGATTTTTGTAGCCTATTAAATTTTTCATTATACTCTTGAATAAGCTTCTTAATTTCCTCAACTGCTTTATCTCTGTGTTTCTTGGCTTCTTCTGCATTTGCCTGATCTCCTTCTTGATCTCTTGAAGAGTTCTGTGTATTAATCTTTTAATTACAGGAAAACTTATTCATCCAGAAGATTCCTTGATTCTTTATTTTAAGAGCTTGTTAAAATGATCATGGTCTGTCTCCTTATGTGATTTGATATTGACTGTTGTCTCCAAGCCATCTATAAATTATTGTATTATTTTATGTTTGCTTACTGTGCCGCTTCTTGCTTTGTTTTGTTTTGATACACCTGAATAGGCTGTTCAAGTGAGGTAGCTTGATTATTAGAACCTTTAAAGCTCTAATGTCCTGTCACCAGATGGCTAGAACTGTTACCATGTATATGAGAGTAGCAGTCCATTTACTTTTTTTGTATGGATTCAGCTCAGGTGTTCAGGTACTTGGTCACCAAGTGTGTGGTGCAGACTGTCACCCACGGCCTTGGAGGAGCAGTGGTGATTGGTGTATGCACAGATTTCTGGCTGCAGCAGGGGGTCACACTTTGAGCAAGACAGGGCTGACAAGAGTCCCCAAGTGTCTGTAAGGAAGGTACATCCCTGTTCTCTGGAGTGCACAGGTTGGTGGGCTCTGGAGTCGTACCATAGGCACCCAGTGCTTTTTGCTGTAAGGACTGGGAGGCACCACTTATCCTTGGACCCCTTTCATGGGTGACTAAGTGGCATGAGTGGAGCTACCAGTCCTCAGGCCCCTGACGTGTGTAGGTGAGGACCCCGCTTAATAGGCACAGCAGTGTCAAACATCAAAAACCAGCCTCTCCACCAAACAGCTGAAACAGTTAATGTCAGATCTCAGGCACATATACCCTTGCATTGTGACAATAAGGACCTAGCTACTGAAATGGAGCCACACGAGTCCATGCAGGGGTGAAAGGTATTCAAACTTCTTGGACCGCTTGTGCCTGGACAGGAGCCGCTTCTGCCCTAAGTTCCCAGCTTAGGGGGCCCAGCAGATTATTGTTTCTCCATTTGTCAATTTGTTTCTCCTCCAAGGCCAGGAGAATGTGCAACAGGACCAATCTCAGGCCCAGGAAAATTGACTTTCACTGAAGCCAGCTTGGGCCATGAGGCAGAGGGAGGAGAGATCAGATAAATGGGAGAGAGTTCTTTTGAAAGGGGAGCTTTCTGCTGTGCATGGTAAATTAGATGCAAGCACTTACGCTGAGAGCCCTGTTCTTCTCTGATTCTGGAGGTATGAGTAGACTCTGAGCCCCTGGCTCTCTGTGGCTAAGGAAACTGTGTCCCAAATGCTACCAACAACCCTACCACAATTGTCCCAGGAGATCAGGGCTGAGGGATGCCAGTTTCCACTGAGTTAGGTCGGGCAACTCCTTGATGCTTCTGAACCATCTCTCCCACCCTGTCCTGCTCAGTCCAGTTTCTTAACTTTGCCTTTGTTTTTCAGGGCTCCTAGCTTGTCATGTGTATAATTGATTCACTTATTTGGGGGAGTGTTTGTGTAAGCGGGATCACCAGAAGCATCTGACTATTCTGCCAGGAACTTTCTCATTATTTTGAGATAATAATAGCTGCAGTCTTAAAAATGGATGAATTCCATTTGGTTCGTACTCTATTCAGGTCTATTTATTAAAAATAAATGCCAAGATGTGATTTCATGTACAAGAGATTTTGAGAGAAAGGAGCAGAAGGGAGAAAGAGCTTTAATAACATGATGCATGTTTGACATCTATAGGAGAAAGGCAAGAAAAAGGATTGAATGGGAAAATCTTAGGCTGCAGTAGCTGAGTAACAAGAAAATTTTAGGAGTGTGATAAGGAGTCTTCATGCCTAAGTCAGCCATTGGAGGAGTCCCACATCTTGTCAAAATGGCTTACTTAACAACCCTGCCTAGCTCAGTCTTTGGCTGGGAGCTGCCAGTGGGAATTGTGTGCATAGTGTGAGATCTATAGAGAATCCACAGAAGGACAGCTGGGGTCAGTGAAATATACTCCCCACAACAGGAGATCTAATCAGTACATTTTCATGGTAGCCAGAAGGTCCAACATATTACCACTAATCTATTGGTTTAAAATATTACCTGTAATATCCTGGGCCTATTGTAATTATTTTGCCTATTATTATTCATAAGCAGAAAAATATGCCAAAGAAAACAGTAGATAATTGGAACAGATGAGAATCTGTTATTTCTCATGAAAGTATTCTGTAACTTTACTACAATTATAATCAAAGGTCTGCCTGGGAGTTTTAGTGATACAAGCAGATTGCTCTAAAATTTATTAAGAGAAAAGAAGTGAAATTGGCCAAAAAAAGTAATGGAAAAAATGTGGAAAATAGAAAAAGTAAAAGCAAACATTTGCTGTCAGATATTAAAAATACTGCAAATAGGTTAATGACAAACAGTGTGGTATTGCTAAGTATGAAACAAATATGTTAATGGAAAATTCTAAAATTCAAATTTTATATTTGGGAAATTAATATAAGAAAAGTTATTTCAAATTTGTGTTAAAATAATGTATAAGATAACAAATGTTATTTTATAATATCACAGTACACTTAGGATAAAATTGATATATGTTCACGAACAAAAAAATTCAGAATTTACTGAAGCATTTGATATAGAGAAATAAAAACACATTCCAAAGCCAAATCCATTGCCATTGAGTAGATTCCAACTCATAGGGACCCTATAGGACAGAGTAGAACTGCCCCATAGGGTTTCCAAGGAGCAACTGGTGGATTTGAACTGCCGACCTTTTGGTTAGCAGCCTGAGCTATTCACCAGGGAGTCACCAGGGCTCCAGAAATACATTAAAAGAAGATAATGATAAAAATAAAGCATTGAAAGCCTACTTGAATATTACACACTCACCTGTAGAAACAGTGTCCATCTCTGCCAATTCAAGTCAATTTTAGGGGCAATAAAGGTATGCCCCATCTGAGCAAGAGTCACATGCCCTAGATGGAGCCTTTGTTTTCAGGATGGGTCCTGGAATAGGAAACACCACAAACCACAGTGGAGCTGCAAATGACTCAGGCTGTAGCTAATCAGTAACATTAACCGAATTTAGGAAGAAATAAATCTTTGTTGTAATCATAATCCACTGAGATATTAGGCTCGTTTATACCACAACATTACCTAGCAAAACAATTCGGGACCATATGATATAGAAAAGATAATCCCATACTTACAACTGCTTAAGACAAAATTATCTCTTCCATATCATATGGCCCAGAATTCTTTTGTCTCTATCAGGTGGTTAATAAAATGCGTGAATAAAAAGATTAAAAAAAAAAAAAACCCTGATATTCTGGCACATTCATTCCTCTGGATCTTAAAGAAGTAAACTGGTAAGATTATAAAAGCAAGTGCATTGATTTTCGTTAAAAAAATAAAAACATGATATGGAAGATGCCTGCAACTAAAAGATCTGGAACACAACTTTAGTAACAATTCAGAGCTTTGATATTTGGGTCCAGGACTATGTCTTGGTTGTGGTTTAGCGTTTAGGGAGAAATCATAATGGATGTGTTGCTAACTCTCTAGATTGCCTAGACCTGTATTAAATTAGATTAAATTAGATCATTACTTTCCAAAGTGGATTCCCAAAAGATGCTCCATGATAAATGTGTGTATGGTCAAATGATCTTGGGAAATTCTGCACATGATAATTTCTGTTGTTTTTAGTTGCCCTCGAGTCAGTTCTGACTCATCGTGACCCTATGTACAATAGAACGAAACACTGCCCTGTCCTGCCCCATCCCCACAATTATTGCTGTTGGAGCCCATTGTTGCAGCCTCCGTGTCAACTCATCTCATTGAGGCTCTTCCTCTTTTTCACTGACCCTCTACTTTACCACACATGATGTCCTTCTCCAGAGACTGGTCCCTCCTGATAACATGCTTAAAGTAAGTAAGACAAAGTCTCACAACCTTCACTTCTAAGTAGCATTCTGGCTGTACTCCTTCCAAGACAAACTTGTATGTTCTTTTGCCAATCCAAGATATATTCAATATTCTTCTCCAACACTGTAATTCAAAGATATCAATTCTTCTTCAGTCTTTCTTATTCGTTGTCCAGTTTTTACATGCATATGAGGTGATTGAACGTGCTGTACACCTTAGCCCTCAAAGTGATGTTTTTGCTTTTAGCAGTTTAAACAAGTCTTTTGCAGCAGATTTGCCTAATGCAGCACATGGTTTGATTTCTTGACAACTGCTTCCATGGGCTTTGATTATGGATCCGAGTAAAATGAAATCCTTGAGAACTTCAAAATTTTCTATTTATCATGATGTTGCCTATTGGTTTAGTTATGAGGATTTAGAAAAATTTTAAAAAGGGGGCATGAAATCATTAAATAATTTGTGAAAATGAATTTCTGAGTCAGGATGAGAATAGAGGGTGGAATCTAAGACTCCTGTCACCCATAATTTTCTAGATACAGCTGCCTGTTTTTCAAGAAAAGGTTTCCAGTTTAACTAAACTGAAGTAAAATGGGGCTTAAGGGGTTCACTTCTTATGATTTCTCCTGTTTTAATATGCATCTGGCATATTTGGAAACTTTTTAGCATTTCTTTCTGTGAGAGCTATTACCTATTGAAGTAAAATTATTGCCAACTTAATCTCCTTGGTATTTATTTACCCTTCAGCCACATGGTTAATGAGGTTGCATGTGGCAAAGCCCATGTTTCATTTTCAAAAAGTGAGAGAATTTATATAGTTGGGATACATAACTCTTTCAGAGTATATAAATTTCTGCTCATATATGTGAAAGCTCATAAAAGACATGTAGAAATTGAGTGAATTGGACCCAATGGTGCTCTGTTGCTCTGCCATGCATAATAATACAATATAATTTATCTTGGTTGTCTCTTACAACAGAAGCAATATATTTAAGAGACACCTGAGGATACAGAAAGAAATGAGATTTATGTTTCCATGCATTTGGGAGTGCTGACAATTAAAAGCTAAATTGCGAAAAATAAAACATGGGAATTTCTCTTAAAGGTAAATATGATAATTTTTCCTGAAAAACTATTGTTAAAATAAGGCATGCTTGTATTTATTAAATATATTTTGGAAGAAAACTGTGTGGACTTAGAAGGATACCTTCAAAAATTAAAAACACGAGAATTACATATTAAGCATATCTTTGAGCAAGGTCCTATACAAGGACACTCTTTAGAACATAGAGTGAATTTTGATATATTTATGACCATCATGGATTTCATAATATAGTAGGGGGAATAAGACACGAGATTAAAAAAAGAAAAAAGGACAGAGACAGAGCGTTTTTACTCAAAGTTTAAGTACTGTAGGGGCTGAAGACAGAAGGTTCAACAGTTGAATTCAGAAACCTTATAAGATAGTCTTAAGTGAAACCATTAGGTTATGTTAGGCCTACCTATTTCATAGTTTAATTACGTCTTCTTACTATCAGTTGAACTCAGCAATATGTTAAAAAAAATGACATAGCATATTGTGAAAATAATCGGGGGGGGAGGTGTCAAGCAGTTGGCAAAAAAAGTATAATAGTGCAGGTTATTTGTGAAAAAATATGGTTATCAAGGCTGTAAGTATTCACTATGTCCCAGGCACACCATCAAACAAGCCTGTAGTTATTATGCTATTTAGTTCTTGCAACAATCTTTTGAAGGAATTATTATTAGTGGCACTTTACAGGTAAAGAAACAGGTTCACAGTAATCAAGAAGTTGGTATGTGCTAACCGAAGGACAGAATAAAAAACTGGAGCTGGGTTTCTTGGATTTGAAACTTTCTTCACTGTCTTGCATCCTTACCATGAATGAACTTTTCTGATTTTTTTGAAAAATACAAAAAATGTGTTTTTTTCCCAAGGATTAAGTGGCATTTTCTGTAAAAGAAACCCACATTTAAAGTGAAGAGTCTGTCACAATTATAAGGAGATGCAATATTGTATTTACAAAAACCATTTATGAAAACAATAATACCAAAAGAAGCAGTAGAGAGTAATTGGCATACTTGTGAAAGACAGGTTCTTAACAATTTCATATTTGTTGTTAGGTGCTGCTGAGTCAGTTCACACTTGTATTTTCAAATGGGAAGCTATATATTCTCGCCATAGAACAAAGATTTTATTCACTGGTATGTCCCTACTGTATCATTAGTGTTCATACATGATCAGTGCTTTGTTAAGTGAGATGGCAAGTACAGTTTGCAAAGGCAAGTGAGTATATGGGCCATCATTTCTAGTAAGTTGTAAAACAGATCAATGTTCTAATTATTTCTGAAATCTGTGTGCAGGATTTATATGAAATAAAACTGAAACTCACATAGCTACTTAAAATGAATACATTTTTAGAAGCACTTGATACACCTGAATTAATAGATCTTAATTTTTTTTTTTTTAATAAGAGAAAGAATGAGAAAAGAGAGAGAGAAGAACTGTATGTCTAAAACTTGAGTGTTACAAATCCCAAGTTAAACCTAAACTGGACTTCAGCCAGGCCCAAGTATGGTCAAGAAAACTTGCATGGTTGTTCAGGCAGAAATCTGTGGGTATAAGTAACTAATGAGCCTGTTGGAAAGAACTCATTCCAAAAGAAGAGAAAACCAGTTATAACAAGCATAACAAACCCCAAAAGCCTCTAGAACAGACAAAAGAGAAGAGTGCCTCTGAGTACAATCAATATAATATCCATTCCAACATTGAGTTCATTCTGGGTCCTAATGAGAAACCCTACTAATGAATATAAAAAAAAAAAATAGAAAATATTATTTCACAACTTTATAATATGTAAGATCTTATGCAGCAAAAGCTTCATAACCTTCTAAAAATTATTTCATGCAAAAAAAAAAAATGGAAAGAGGATCACAAATGTCAGTTCATTAGAAACATGACACTGAGAACACCAGTGCGTTATTGTCAACAGCCTTGGTTAAGACCACAGAGTCTAGAGAAAATAGCTGACTCCCAGCAGATGTTAAGCAGCTGGGAGTGTGCAGGGAAATTCAGCAGAGGCGAGAGCAGAGCTCAGTGGCAATAGTCATGACAAAACCTGCCATGAGATGGTTGACCAGATGTCCGTAAGCACATGTGAGACATACCAGATTATTCCTATTATTATTTAAGTTAAAAGCCCCTAAGGAGGTGTAGAGAGCTATGAAATGTGGCCTCATTTGTAATATTGGCTGATTAGTCATGGGGAAACTAGAGTAAACAATAGGAAAAAAATACATACATGTATGCTTATGTTTCAAGCATCATAATGTGAATCCTTCCAGAAAATTTTACACACCACGTCTCTCATATTCTGCTAACATATCTACTCTCTATATTTTTTCATATATTGAAATTAAAATTCATAGCAATTTGAAATCATTAGGGTCAAATTCCACCTATTGATTTATAAGATTCCTGATTCATTTTTCCAATTTCCCAGCTTTCAACCATTTTACAGCTTTTATATATTTATTTTTTAATCCTACAAGGTAAGAATAAGAAGGGAAGATTAAACAGTCAGGTATACAAATTGTTTCTATTTCTTTAGAATATGATGCTTTGCATGAAGAAATGTAAAGCAAAGGATAAAATATGTATTAAAAATAATCAATGATTTAATTGTCCGTACTATCTGTCCCTTCCAGTTGCTAAGTTAAATTTAAAACTGCCTAGTTTTGTAAATGCTTAAGGGAAGAAAGTTGAAATGAATACAAATATTCAAAGATAAACTAAATGATGACTTAACACAAATTTCTTAAGTATATTATTTCCCAAGAAGCCTACAAATAATCAAGAAATTCAATGACTTTAGTTCACTAAATCCAAAAATCTGCTCCATGACACACTAAACTTTTATGATGCTGTAAGGAAATCTATTTCTCTTGTCAAATAATTGTGAGAAATGTTGTAGTAATACATCATCTACCTGAAGAGTCACACCGTGCATTAGTTTATAAAGTTGGTGCATTCTGCAGTAAACAATGAAAATGCATTTAACTCAATCATTTCAAATTAATTTTCTGAAGAAATTTAGTGTTTATTTTATTTTATTTTATTTTATTTTATTTTATTTTCGTCCTAGTCATTATGACGTCCAGGACAGGAGCTAACACATTTCCATCCCAAAACTTCGAATACATGCCAGGAAGCAAAACGGTTCCTGAGTACATCAAAATCTCCTATAGGCAGGACATTAAAATCTCCTACAATTCCTTTCATCTTTAATATAATCCTTCTTATTTGAGGTTTTTTTTTTTTTGTGTGTAGGATTACAGTATTTTTTTTTTGAAAGGCCTTTATCAACTTCCTATTGCTCCTAACACAAAACCTAATTACTGTAGGATGGTTCTCAAAATCTCTCCAATGCTCCTTCTCCTCACCCATTCGCTTGAAGCACTTTCATCAGTCACCCGGTCTATTCATGTTTCTACAAAAGAAACTCCGAATTGTTTTTATTCATTTCAGTTTTAACTGTTGCAAACACTGTTTCCTCTGCCTGTACGGGTTCCTTCTCAATTCCCCCCTCCTGGTACATATATATTCACCACACATCAGTAAGTAAGCACAAGTAAACTTGTACACAGTAATCAAGTCTCTTTCTGCTTAAACTAGCCAAAATAGATTCTGTGCCCTGCAACTTCTTTCCGACCTTTAAAAATAGCACATCCTTTGTGAATTCTAATTTCCTGGGCACAGTTTGTCATTTAGGTGTTTTGCTATGACACCTCGTACACCTTAATAAACCTAAACCTTAATAACATCTATTAAATTGTATTTTTATGTCTGTTTCCTCCAGTGAAATTTTATTGCCTGTCTTAGTTACCTAGTTCTGCTTTAACAGGCACAGCACATGTGGGTGGCTTTAATGAACAGAAATTTATTTTCGTACAGTTTAGGAGACTAGAAGTTCAAATTCAGGGTGCAGGCTCTGGGAGAAGGCTCTTTCTCTGTTGGCTCTGGGGAAAGGTCCTGTCCCTTTTCGGTTTCTATTCCTAGGTTCCTTAACAATCATGCGGCATTTATCTTCCCATCCATTTGTGCTTGCTTGCTTGCTTGGTCTGCTCTTTTTATCTCAAAAGGCGTTGATTTAAGACACACATTATGCTAATAGTGCCTTATTAATATAACAAAGAAAATCCATTCCCAAATAGGATTATAACCACAGGTGTAAGAATTAGAATTTACAACACATATTTTGGGGGGACACAATTCAATCCATAGCACTGTCTCTTATGACTTTCACCTCTTCCTCATGTGCTTTGCCAAAGGCGAAACTCTTCTTGTACTCTCTCTGTCTTTTCTTTGGGAAGCTTGTCACCCTATGGAATTAAGCTGATTGACTCGTAACTCAGCTCTCTGGTGGGTTTTTATAAATTATGCATTTAAATTATTTTTTTTCTTGTTAGACTTGTAGCTTTCTTTCTCTGAAAAATCAGATTTTGCTTGCTTTTATAGTTAGAAAGTTATTTCCCAGAAATGTTCAAATGTATATTTCCAGCATGTCATTTTTATTTCTTTGAATTACGGTGTTAGCAAAGAATATTGAATATACTATGGACTGCCAGAAGAATGAATAAATCTGTCTTGGAAGAAGTATAGCCAGAATGCTCTTTAGAAGCAAGGATGGGAAGACTTCGTTTCAAGTACTTTGGGCATGTTATCAGGAAGGATCAGTCTCTGGCAAAGGACATCTCAACGAGGTGTCTTGGTACAACAAATTTTTATTAATTTTTCCGTTTTTAATTTATATCTTTAGTTCACCTAATATTTAATGTATGATGTGACAGAAAAACACAAATATTTATTAAGATATACTTCCTCACTGATTTGAGATATCAACTTTATCATTTGCCACAAATGAAGATCTAGCCTGGGCATTCTATTCTCTTACAACGAGTTATCTGTTCTTCAGATATTGTCACCATGGCATTCTTATTATAATGTGATATAATACAATTAATATTTAAGAGCACATGTCCTCCCACCTTACTCTTCTTTCAAAAAAACTCCATACTATTCTTACTTAAATTATTTTTAGATGGAATTTAGAATTCATTTATTTTTTAACAATAACTTTTTTTTAATTTTGCAATTATGTACAAATAATTATATAATGTAATTACAAATTACATTATGTATAAATAATTTTGTAAATTATGTAAAATGCATTGATTAATGGTGGGGAGCATACATATCTTTGAAAATTAAGTCTTTCTGTGCAAGAACAAATGGTAATTCTACATTTATTTGGGACTTCTTTTTAGTTTTATAATGAAATGTTGTGCTTTTATTTATATAATCCTTGAATGTTTCCTCTAACTTTTATTGCTTAGTGTTTTATATTTTGAAAGAGCATTTCAGAAAGCATTCATTTTCTAACTGAAAATATGAACATTATTATTTTTATAGAATGCTTTTTGTTAACTGTCACATTAATGAACTCATGTATGCCAACACTTGGTAAATAATTCATTTTAAAATCAGAAATGTTGAATTTTATTGAAAGTCTCTGTGAAATTTCTTCAGAAAATTATTTAGATATCCACTATGACTAATTAGTTATTTTTATTTTCTTAATTTCAAATATTGTTTTCTCCTTTTATCATTTGGATTCACAAGTAGGGTGTTTTATTGCCTTTCCATTAAGAACTCATAGGTTGATTTTTCAATTCTGTAATTTTTTGTTTTGTTTTCTGATGAATAAATGTGAACATTGCCTTTACCATTGCCTTTTAAAAAGTACAATTACTTTGTTATTTTTTAGTATCTTATTATGAAATTTTGATGGGTGTTTCTTAACCTTTGGTACACATGAAAATCTCCCTTGGTATTTATTTTTAAAAAAGTATGAATGTCAAGATCCATTCTCAGAGTTTCTAATTTAATCAGCATCTGGTGGGATTTTTCATATAATTCTAATATGCAGCCAGGGTTAAGATAATTTAGTTTCAATATTTTATATTAGTAATCTGAATTCTTAAAGTTATGAACTTTCTATCAATTATCAATATGATATCATTGCATATATTTTGTTAGATATTGTTTTTATATCACCATTTGTTGTTAAAAAAAAAAAATTTGTTTGTTGTTGTTAAAAAAAAGGACTCATAGCGACCCCGGGCACAAAATAATAAAACACTTCCTGGTTCTGTGTTGCCTTAGTTATCTAGTGCTGCTATAAAAAATACCACAAGTGGATGGCTTTAACAAACAGAAATTTGTTCTCTCACAGTTTAGGAGATTAAAAGTCTGAATTCAGGGTGCAGGCTCTAGGGGAAGGCTTTCTCTCGCTGTCAGCTCTGGAGGAATGTCCTTGTCTCTTTGAGTTTCTGCTCCTGGGCAACTTTTATGCGCCTGGACATTTCTCTCCCTGCATCTCTGTTTGCTACCTTGAATTTAATCTCTTTTATATCTCAAAAGAAATTGACTCAAGATACACCCTACACTAATCCTGTCTCATTAACATAACAAAAAAATCAATTCCCAAAAGACATTATAACCACAGGCACAGAGGTTAAGATTTACAACACATATTTTTAGGGGACACAATACAATGCATAACATTTCACCCTTTGCTCCCTAAAAATTCATGTCCTGCCACATGCAAAACTCATTCCCCCAATCACATCATCCCAAAAGTCTTAAATCAACTCCAAGTACAAAATCTTATCTTCTGAATTCTCCCAATCAAATATAGGTGAAACTTCAAATGTATTCCATCCTGGGGCAAAATTCTTTTCATCTGTGAACCTGTGAAATCCAGGCTACAAATTATCTGTTTCCAAAGTACAATGGTGGAAAAGCTTCAGGATAGATATTTTCATTACAAATAGGAGAAATTGGAGGAAAAGAAGGCATAGCAGACACCAAGCAAGTCCAAAACTCAGCAGAACGAATTACATTACCTCTTAAGGTTTGAAAAATAATCTTGTTTGCTGAGATCACCTAGGCAATGCTTCTGCCTTCCAGACTCTGAGTGTTAGCTATGCACTCTGGATCCTGGGTCGAGACCCCTTGGCCTTGGACTTTAGCTCTGTCTTGTAGGATCACTGGATGGCAACTCTGCTCCCTCCACTTTGGGCAGCCCTATTCTCCTAATCCATCTGAGTGGCGCCCGTACACACTCGGCCTGGGCAGGCTCCATTCTTCTGCCCCTTGGGCATGGCAGCCCTACCCCCTCAGCTTTGGGTGGCAGCCCCAGCTCCCTGACACACCCTATTGGAACCCCCACACTCCACAACCTAGTTGGTGAACATCCAACTCTTTGAAACCTAGGAGGCAGTAGCCCCACCTTTTGAAAATGAGTAGGCCCTGCTTCCTATGCTCCTTCCAACAGCTTTACTGATCACCAAACTTCACCAGGAATGGTTCTTTTCTTTAAAGACAAAGATGAAGCTCCTTTGACCTGTTTCCTGCCCGTTTCCAAGAGGAAGATAGCATTCTTTCCTTTCATTCTTTCTCTGTCTACTTCAGTGTAAGTTGATGGATTTTCTGCTGTTGTAGTTGGTTAGAATCATCAGTCACAGGCTTAATTTCTTAACCAAAGATTGCATAGCCACGTTCTTGATGTAAACTTTAAGACACATGTCCTTAGTGTGTACAACAGAATCTTCAAAACCTTTGACTTCTGTTTTCATTATACAATGTTCATTTCGAAGTCCATCTCTTTCCTTTCCCATTTTACTGTAAGAGGCGAAGGGGAACCACATGACCCCTTTAAGATCATCCTTAGAAACATCATCAGCCAGATATCCAAGATCATCACTTATAATTTCTACCTTCCACCAAACATTTGAACATAATTCCAAGTTCTTTGCTACTGTATAAAAAGCATCCCCCTTCGTCCATTGTCCAAACACATGTTCATCATTTTCATTTAAAGCCTCATCAGAAGCACATTTAACATCCACATTTCTAGCAACGTTCTGTTGCTGACACTATGTGTATTCTCTAAGATGGCAGAGACATTCTCTATAGCTCTCCTCACTTCCTCATGTTCTTCTGAGCACCCACCAGAATTGATGTGCATAATTCTAGCAACAGTTCCTTCAAGGCAGCCTAGGCTTTTACTGTTAAGCACCTTAAAACTCTTTCAGCCTCTACCCATTACCCAATTCCAAAGCTGCTTCCACACTTAGGTATCTGTTAGAGCAACATTCCACTCTTCCAGTACCTTTTTTTAGTGCTGCAATAACAGAAATATCATAAATGGGTGGCTTTATCAAATGGAAATTTATTTTCTCACAGTTAAGGCTAGAAGTCTGAATTCAGGGTGCTGGCTGGATGGGAAGGCTTTTTCTCTGTTGGCTCTGGAAAAAGGCCCTTGTCTCTTTGAGCTTCTGTTCCTGAGCTATCTTCCTATGGCTTGGTATTTCTCTTCCCCACCTCTGCTTGCTCGCTTCCTTGTCTAATCTTTTATATCTCAAAAGAGATCGACTCAAGATATACCCTACACTAATGTATCAGTGAGAAGGATTGACACAGTAGTTGCAACAATGAGCTCAAGCATAACAATGATTGTGAAGATGGCACAGGACTGGGCAGTGTTTCCTTCTGTTGTATATAGGGTCACTATGAGTTGGAACTGACTCAATGACGCCTAACAACAACAATCCTTCCTCATTAACATAACAAAGACAACTCATTCCCAAATGGGATTACAACCACATGCATAGAGGTTAAGATTAACAAACCATATTTTGGGGGGACAAAACTCAATCCATAACATACACCATTTTCACAATTGTTATGTTTGAGCCCAATGTCGCATCCACTGTGTCAATCCATCTCCTTGAGGGTCTTCTTCTTTTTCATCGATCCTCTGCTTTCCAAGCATAATATCCTTCTCCAGGGACTGGTCCCCTCTTGACAACGTGTCCAAAGTACATAAGATGAACTCTCACTATTCTCACTTCTAAGAAGTATTCTGGCTGTACTTCTTCCTGTACTTCTTCCAAGACAGATGTGTTTTTCTTCAGGCAACCCATGGTACATTCAATATTCTTCACCAACACGGTAATTCTAATGCATCAATTCTTTGTTGGTCTTTTTTATTCACTGACCAGCTTTCACATGCATATGAGGCAATTAAAAATACCATGACTTAAGTTGGGCACACCTCAGTCCTCATGGTGACATCTTTGCCTTTTAATACATTGAAGAGATCTTTTGCCACAGATTTGCCCAACACAATATGTCATTTGATTTCTCGACTGCTGCTTCCGTGGGCACTGATTGTGGATCCAAGTACAATAAAACCCTTTACAGCTTCAACATTTTCTCCATTTATCATGATATTGCTTATTGGTTCAACTGTGGGTATTTTTGTTTTCTTTATGCTGAGGTGTAATTTATACTGAAGGCTGTAGTCTTTGATCTTCATCAGTAAGTGCTTTAAGTTCTCTTCACTTTCAGCATTCAAGGTTATATCATCTGCATATTGCAGGTTCTTAATGGAATTTTTCTCCAATACTGATGCCACATTCTTCTTTACATAGTCCAGTTTATCAGATTATTTGCTCAGCACATAGACTGAATAAGTATGAAGAAAGGATACAACCCTGATGCACACCTTTCCTGATTTTAAATCATACGGTATTCCCTTGTTTCATTTGGAAGACTGTGTCTTGATCTATGTACAGGTTCCACATGACCACAATTATGTGTTCTGGGGTTTCCATTTTTTGCAATGTTGTACATAATTTGTTATGGTCCTCATGGTGGAATATCTTTGCATAGTCAATAAAACACAGGTAAACATCTGTGATGGTTAAGATTGTATGTCACCTAGGCTGGGCCATGATTCTCAGTGCTTTTATGTGATCATCCCCATGATGGGATCTGCTGTAAGTAGGCAATCAGTTGAATGGGTGTTTCCTTGGGAGTGTGGCCTGCACGTGAATATAAGCAAGACGTCTGTTCTGGCTTTTTTGCTTGCTCTGGATCCTGAGGCTACCTCTTGTTTGTCTGACGTCCGGCTCTTGGGACTTGAGCTGTCGCTTATCTGCCCATCTTGGGATTTGTCAACCTTCACAACCTGAGAGCAGGAGCTCTACTATCTGACCTGCTGATCTGGGGTTCAGCCCCTGCAGCTATGTGAATCAGGAGAAACCTTGCAGTCTTTCCTGCCAATCTTGGGATTCATCGATCTTCACATCCTGTGAGCAAGAGCCTGCTCTCCATGACCTGCTGATCTTGGGTTTACCAGCCCCTGTGGGTACATGAATCAAGAGAAGCCTCTATCCTGATCCACAGACTTGGGACATTCCAGCCTCTACAATTGCATGAGCTGTTTCTTTGATATAAATCTCTCTGTATATATATTTATATGCTTTACTGATTTTGCTTCTTTAGAGAACCCAGCCTAAGACAGCATCTTTCTGGTATTCTCTGCTTTCACCCAAGATCCATGTGACATCAGCAATGATATCCCTTGTTCTATGTCCTCTTCTCTATCTGGCTTGAATTTCTGACAGTCCCTTTTAGATGTACTGCTGCAACAGTTTTTGAATTATCTTTAGTATAATTTTACTTGCATGTGATATTAATGATATTGTTTCACAATTTCTGCATTCCATTGGCTCACCTTTCTTTGGAATGTGCACAAATATAGATCTCCTCTTGCCATTTGGCTAGGTAGCCATCTTCCAAATTTCTTGGCATAAGTGAGCAAGTGCATCCAGTGTTGCATCTGTTTGTTGAAACATCTCACTTGGTATTCCATCAATTCCTGGAACCTTGTTTTTCACCTATGCCTTCTGCACAGCTTGAAATTCTTCCTTCAGTACTGCTTGTCCTTGATTATATGCTACCTCCTGAAATGGTTGAACATTGACCAATCTTTTTGGTACAGCGACTCTATCACTAATTTTGTATTTGGTTGCAGTTTTAGCTCATTCAACTTTACTTTGTGAAGTTTCATATTTCTATGAATACGTGTATGTACTTTATTTGCTATTTAAAGCGAAATTATCATGTTAATATATTACGATGGAATTTTATTTATATTTTTACTATTCAAAAATTATGGAAGTTTTAATCGTGCCTGAAGTATTTACACCTTCTCCTCACTAATCAACTATCTTGTTATCTGACATTTCTCACTTACAACAATAGTAAAAAAACCTACTATCTGACTATTTTGCACATTAATGATGTATGCCTAGCATTAACAAACACTGAGTGCAAGGTGAGAATAATCATAGCTGTTATATTTACTGCCTGGTCTTTTGAACCTAACCATGTCAATAAGTGTCGAGTAGGTGTAATTTATTTTCAAACATCAACTTGTATTTTGAAACAAAAATGCTTATCTACTTTTAGATATAACGTTTAATGTCAAATTATTAACTACTTTTGTAATGATAATAATATAAAATATAAATTATTTTTGATAAATTTCATAACAAAGACAGAAATGTTTAAAATTTCACAGTAAAGTTGTGTTTTTAATAAGCTTTTGAATGTGTCATTGTCATTAGTTATTTTATATTATATATAGTGTGGTACTTTGAAGAACAAATGCTATACAGAATTGTATAGTATATTTTCATTAGTGTACAAGTCCTTTTTGTTCTAATGTAACGATTTTTTAATATTTAAAACAGTTTCTATTTGAATTGTAATCCTTACTTGCCATTGTGTTTCTCTTACAGATTTTTTTTGTTTTCACTTTTTACCTGTACCATTACATTTTTACATATGCTTCATAAACAGTCAATACATCGAATTTGTTGTTAATATAGGTTTGAGAATATTTGACTTCAGTTTGTAATGTTAATGGGTAATCATTATCTTGTGAACTAAATCTGGTCTTTCATTGGTCATCCTTTACGCTTTTTAGGTTTTTTTAAAATACTTTTTGCTCTTTCTTCTTCCGTCTTTTTCTGTGTGGAATACATCTTTCTTTTTATCAACTAATGATTTGGAAGATAACATTTAAAATAACTAAATGTTATTAGTTTACATTAAAACTCTTGAAACTTTATTCCCTAATTTGAATATGAAGGAAATAAAACAATCTTTTCTTTACTTGATATTTCATATAAAATAAGGAAATCAGCATATTTTTACTCTGCTCTTACCACTTCCATATTCTAGTTTTTGTTCATGAAATATCAGATTTCAAATTCAGATTTTATCATGATTGAATTATTAACTTTTTAAAATAAAAGTTACTTAAACTGCCAAATATTAATGATATTCTATCTCATGTTGTACCCACTGCCTCTTTAAGCCACGACTTTCTCATATTTTATGAGTATGGTTTTAGATTTTTTTTTCCATTAAAAGTATCAGGTTGAAAGGCTTTCTGAGTTTTGTATTGTATTTATGTATTTTTCCTCATTTTTACATGAAAAAAAGCCTAACTGCACATGCACTGTTTTTGATCATATTCTTTTTAAGTAAAAGTAATGATAATAATCAGCTCTGAAATGTAGGTGTATAAATTAGTGTTAGCTAAAGCTGAAGAAAAATAAAAAGATATACCTACAATTTCTTACCTGGATTTTATGAAGAAGATGCTGGTTAATAGATAAACTGTTGTTCTGTGCTGTCCAGAGTAAAATAGCCCCATAGAGTTTCCTAAGCTGAAATCTTTACAGGAGCTGATCACCAGATGTTGGGAGAGTATTGAATATACCATGGACTACCAGAAGAATGAACTCGTTTGTCTTGGAAGAAGTACAGCCAGAATGCTCCTTAGAAGCCAAGAAGGTGAGACTTTATCTCATGTTCTTTGGACGTGTTATCAGGAGGGACAAATCCCTGGAGAAGGACATTATGCTTGCTAAAATAGAGGGTCAGTGAAAAAGAGGAAGACCTCAATGAAATGAATTGGCACAGAGGCTGCAACAATACACTCAAATATAGCAGCAATTGTAAGGATGGCACAGGACCAGTCAGTGTTTTGTTTTGCTGTACATGGGGTTGCTGTGAGTCCAAACAGACTCGAGGACACCTACCAACACAACAAATAATAGTAAACTACTTAACATGATTGAAAAAAAACACTATTTTTTTATCTTAAGCTTACTGTAAAATCCACAGCTTGATTCTTTTTTTTCTTTAATATCGTAGGTTGTTAGAGACTTTTTTTTTTCCCACAAAAAATACTTAAATACCTTGGGTAGGAAATTTATTCAAGAAGTATCTTAAGCTGGGTTCTCTAGAGAAGCAAGAACAGTAAAGCATATAAATATATATAAAAACCAAACCAAACCCAGTGCCTAGAGAGAGAGATTTATATCAAGGAAATGGCCTACACAGCTGAAGAGGCTTGAACATCCCAAGTCCAGGTAGAGACATCTCCTGACTCACATAGCTGCAGGGGCTGGAGAACCCAAAATTGGCAGGTCAGGGAGCAGGGCTCTTGCTCACAGGCTGGGAAGATCGATGAATCCCAAAACCGGAAGGCAAGACAAAATGTAAGCTGCTAGGTCAAGTCCCAAGAACCAGCGATCAGATGAACAGGAGTCAGCTGCAGGATCCAGTGTGAGCAACCCCAACCCCACCAAGTCTTACCAGGTTGTCCACTTATATTTGATGCAGGCCACACACCCAAGGAAATTCCCTTTCAACTGACTGGCTACTCATGGCAGATCCTATCGTGGGAATAATCACATATTAAATTTCAACATGGAAGTGACCGCATTATATGACTTCCAAAACACTGAGAATCATAGCCCATCCAAGTGGACACACAATCTTAACCAACACAAGCGGTGACTATTTTTTATCATTCCACTTAAATACTCAATTATTGAAAGGGTCATGAAGACAACCTGGATGCCCTGAAGTATATTGCTGAAGGCATTTAGATGACATGAGCAAGCATATTTTTCTTGCCTCAGAATATCTCTCTAAGTAAGATCACCATAGTGGAATCTGATGGGTTATTCACTAATTAGTGTTAAAGATTTGCCTTTATTGTATTCTTCGAAAATTATCTAATGTCTTTCAATGAAATAAATTTTTTAATATATATTACCATCTTTTGGAAAACCTGATGGTGTACTGGTTAAGTGCTACAGCTGCTAACCAAAATGTCAGCAGAGTTCCTGTTAATGCAATTTTTATAGTTGTAAGTTATTCTCAGTTATTATTTTTGCAATTGTCAAATCTTAGCAAATGTGACACCTACACATCATATAACTATAAAGTTGATGGCAGCAGTGAACCATCAGTCATGACTCTATTAAAACACTCTGATGTTGATTTGAGAGCTGTCACTGAAAAGGATTCACCATATTGATAAAATCAAGGAACATAAAACTGTTGAATCACCAGAATTGTCAAACTCAAGTTACATTATAAGACACAACCCCTGAGAGCATAAGAGAGAAGAGATCACCAAAAGTCCCTCCCTTACTGATTAACACATAAAATTAGCTGGTTGTGCTCACTTGTCTATGCCAAGAAATTTGGAAAACAGCTACCTAGCCAACCAACTGGAAGAGATCCATATTTATGCCTATTCTCAAGAAAGGTGATCCAACTAAATGTGGAAATTATCTAACAATATCAATAAATCACATGCAAGTAGAATTTCACTAAAGATCATTCAAGAGTGGCTGGAGCAGTATATTGACAGGGATCTGTAAGAAATTCAGGCCAGATTCAGAAAAGGACGTGAAACCAGGGATATCATTGCTGATGTCAGATGGATCTTGGCTGAAAGCAGAGAATACCAGAAACATGTGTACTTGTGTTTTACCAACTATGCAAAGGCATTTGACTGTGTGGATCATGACAAATTATGGATAATATTGCAAAGAAAGGGAATTCCAGAACACTTAATTGTGCTAATGAGGAACCTGTACATATATCAAGAGGCAATTGTTCGGACAGAAAAGGGGACACTGTGTGGTTTAAAGTCAGAAAAAGTGTTCGTCATGGTTGTATCCTTTCACCATACCTTCAGTCTATATGCTGAGTAAATAATCTGAGAAGTTGGACTCTATAAAGAAGAATGGGGCATCAATATTGACAGAAGACTCATTAACAACCTGTGTTATGCATATGACGCAACCTTGCTTCCTGAAAGTGAAGAGGACTTCTTGAAGCACTTACTGATGAAGATCAAAGACCACAGCCTTCAGTATGGATTACGCCTCAACATAAAGAAAACAAAAATCCTCACAATTGGACCAGTAAGCCACATCATGATAAACGGAGAAAAGATTGAAGTTGTCAAGGATTTCATTTTACTTGGATCCACAATTAACACCCATGGAAACAGCAGTCAAGAAATCAAAGGACACATTGCACTGGGCAAATCTGTTGCAAAAGACCCCCTTAAAGTGTTGAAAAGCAAAAATATCACCTTGAAGACTAAGATGCAACTGAATCAAGCCTTGGTATTTTCCATAGTATCATATGCATGCGAAAGCTAAACAATGAATAAGGAAGACAGAAGGAGAATTGGTGCCTTTGAATTGTGGTGTTGGTGAAGAATGTTGAATATACCACGGACCGCTAAAAGAATGAACAAATCTGTCTTGGAAGAAGTACAACCAGTATGATCCTTAGAAGCAAGGATGGAGAGACTATGTCTTACATATTTTGAACATGTTGCCAGCAGGTGCAATCAGTCCCTGGAGAAGGACATGCTTGGTAAAGTACATGGTCAACGAAAAAGAGGAAGACCATCAACGAGATGGATTAGCACAGTGGCTGCAACAATGGGCTCAAGCATAATAACGGTTGTGGACATGGTCCTTGACTAGGCAATGTTTTGTTCTATTGTACATAAGGCTGCTATAAGTTGGAACTGTCCCGACGGCAAACAATAAAAACAATTAGCTTGTTGAAAAGGATGAAAAGATACAATTTGAGAATAGAAGTTCAACATCAATGTTTGTTGAATCCTTTCAATTCCGGTGAGAATTTGTTTTGTTGACTCGGGGGAAGAATATTTGCTTAGAGCATATTCACATCAATAAAATTTAACTTGTTATGAATATGTTCCTTAATTGCCTTTCTTTTTCTGTTGCTAGCTTAACAGATTAATTACCTATACTGTATTCTGCCCAAATGCTTCACAAGGGAATTGGTTGAACAAAGAGCTGGTTGTTAGGTTTCTTTCAACATATAATATGCTCCTGACTTTCTTTATCCCACTATATTAATTATTCTCATTTTTTCTCATACAATCAATTGAGTAAAAGGAAATCTTAAGAGGTTACTTATTCTATCATTGTCTTTGGTATCCATAAATGAGTAATGAATACCTCATTTTGACTTTAGAAAAAAATAAAAACCCCTATACTGCTAATACTTTTAAAAAGAGAAGCAAATTTAATCAACAAGTAACCATGTTTATTAAATCTCAATGAATTGATTCCCTTAGAAGTAAATCATGTTTGTATTTGTGTACTAAAAATCACACGGAATTGCTTCTTTAAGAATACACACCATGCAGCATTCTATTTATTAGTAGCTATGAAACATTCAAGGTCAAGTGGTTTTATAAATTGTAGTTTTAGGCAGCTTTGGTCATTTAGTTCCAATTTCTTCCAAAGAGTGTAGCCATTTGCTTCTTGTCTATCTTTAAATTTTCATTTCATTATACCCCACTACTTTATAATCCTGTTCTGTCTTGTGTTTGTTTTGTATATGTCTGTGTCTATTTGGGGCCCTGGTAGCACAGTGGTTAAGAGCTCATCTGGTAACCAGAAGGTCAGCAGTTCAAAACCACCAGCCATTCCTTGAAAACCTTATGGGACAGTTCTACTCTGTCCTATAGGGTCGTTATGAGTTGGAATCGACTTGACGGCAATTGGTTTGATTTGATTTTGGTTTATGTAAATTTCCTCACACCTCCTCTGAGTGCCCTGCTTTACCATGTATATTTCCTAGTTTTCTTTTCTCTCATGCCCAAAATAGCTGTTTTGTGCAAGAAAATTTTCCACACTATTTTCTTTTAAATTATCACAAGTTCACTTTCATACACATATTAGTTCTATATTTTCTATTTAATAGTTAATAGAAGACTGAAAGATAAGGTTAGATATACAGGTGACCTTAAGGCTAAAGCATAACATTTTTCATTTTGGACTACCTCTTCAGAATATGAGAGTATTTAATGAAATGTGTTGTGTTCAATGCTACGCGATGAGATGTTTATTTTTCTTTAAAGGCTACACTTTTGAAGCTTTAATTAATGGAATATACTTATAAAATAACATTTCACTAAAATGCTACTTGATTAAGCCATTTCCCCAAAATAAATACTTCTAATACCCTTTTATATCACCATCAAAAATCAATCATTATCATATAAGCTTTCAAATAAATTCTACCAGAAGGAATAAACCTAAAGTATTTTTTTTTATAAACCCATTAAACCCATTGCTTTCAAGTTGATTCTGATCCAGAGTGACCCTATAGAACAGAGTAGAACTGCCCCATAGGTTTTCCAATACTTATAATTAACAGAAAATAGGTAAATGTCAAGAGTTCTAAACACGTTATTACAAATTATCTTATAAAATTTAAGCTATTTTTTTTTTCTCTGTTCGTGGGTGTTTTCAATAAAACCCCATTTTTGCTAGGAATTCAAATATTTACTTCTTACTATATACCACTTTTTAAAATTTGAGCTCTCTGTTTATAATAATGGTTTTCAAACTTTAATGTTTATAAAAGTCACTTGATCTAGTTTAAAATGTTTTTAAGATCCAACGTTTATTGAATCTTTAAGTGTGAGCATTAAAAGTCTTTATTTTGTAAAACGATCACAATGATCCTAATGAGGTAATCAAGAAATAGATATCAAGACTGATCCCACCACTTGCCCACTAGCTCCACTTCAAATAAATAAAATCTTTAAAATGTTTTGAGTATCATTTAAACAGTCCGTGAAATGTTGAAAAAGTCTATAATTTTTTTTAACTTTCTCTCTTAAATATTATCAGTATATTCATTTTTAAAAATGTTTACTTGTGTTAGTTTCTGTCCTCCTACTTCCCAGACCAAATCTTTCTCAATGAGCATGCTGATCATTTTAGCCAATATTGACCATTGCTCCTTTAAACTCTGAAAACATTTATTTTTAGCATCATTCATATTGCACCTACTTCTAACTTCTTTGAGTAAGCAAGCTCTCCAGCAAAGTTTAAAATACAACAATAACAACAACAAAAGCTGCCATCAAGACAATTCTGGCTCATGATGACCCTCTCTGTGTTAGAGTAGAACGGTGCTCCATAGATATGGTACTCAATGGCTGATTTTTGGGGGGAAATAAATTCCTAGGGCTTTCTTCTGAGGCACGTCTGGATAGACTCAAATCTCCACCCTTCCAGCCTACCCATTAACTGTTCGCACTACCCAGAGACTCCAGCTACGTTTTCACTCCTATTCTAGACGAATGCATTTCATTGAATGAGAATCCTGTGAAGCGCCGAACAAAAGCGAAATAATTTATACTAGAAGGTGGTCTGAAACAAAATTTTAAAATTCAAAATATGTTTTTTTGAAGATAAAAATCAAGATGTTTTTAACATTTCAGCTTGGTTTTATTCTCCCCCATCCCTTAGGTGTGGTTGGTATGTTTGCTCCAAAATTTTATTATTTCAATATGTTTTAGAACATAAAATGCAATACAAATTTCAAAATCCAAAGCAGCAAGTACTTGCTTTTAGCATCCTGGCTATACAGAAAACTCTGGAAGACAAATTTATCAATAAAGATCGTTTACCTTTTTTTTCTCATTTTCTTTTCTATGTTGGTAGAAAATATGAATTGATCTGTTTTACTTGTGTTTAAAAGTGTGCATGATTTTTTATTACCTTTAAAAGTTTCTGTATACTAAATTTGATAGAAGCAGAAATATTAACTGAAGTAACCTTCCAAAACTCTTATTAAACAGCCCTAAAAGTCACTGTTTACATGTTACTAACATCTGAGATCGGGGATTTTTAATTTCAAAACATGGTTTATGCATTCTTGGGATGTATATACTCATTTACATCAAGATTTTAAATGGCTGAATAATATTTTAAATATTCTTTATGATAGATGTACTAATTTTTACTTAACCAAAAATATATTGCTCTTTCATGTGTTCAGATTTTTTTTTAATTGATACCAGTTATGTTGTTGTTGTTGTTAGGTGCTGTGGAGTCGGTTCGGACTCATAGCGATCCTATGCACAACAGAACAAAACACTGTCCGGTCCTGCGCCATCCTTAACAATCGTTGTTATGCTTGAGCTCATTGTTGCAGCCACTGTGTCAACCCACCTTGTTGAGGGTCTTCCTCTTTTCCGCTGACCCTGTACTCTGCCAAGCATGATGCCCTTCTCTGGGCACTGATCCCTGCTGACAACATGTTCAAAGTATGTAAGACCAGTCTCGCCATCCTTGCCTCTAAGGAGCATTCTGGCCGTACTTCTTCCAAGACAGATTTGTTCGTTTTTTTGGCAGTCCATGGTATATTCAATATTCTTCGCCAACGCCATAATTCAAAAGCGTCAACTCTTCTTCGCTCTTTCTTATTCATTGTCCAGCTTTCACATGCATATGATGAGATTGAAAATACCATGGCTCGGATCAGGTGCACCTTAGTCTTCAGGGTGACATCTTTGCTCTTCAACACTTTGAAGAGGTCCTTTGCAGCAGATTTACCCAATGCAATGCGTGTTTTCATTTCTTGGCTGCTGCTTCCATGGCTGTTGATTGTGGATCCAAGTAAAATGAAATCCTTGACAACTTCAATCTTTTCTCCGTTTATCATGATGTTGTTCACTGCTCCAGTTGTGAGGATTTTTGTTTTCTTTATGTTGATGTGTAATCCATACTGAAGGCTGTGGTCTTTGATCTTCATTAGCAAGTGCTTCTGGTCCTCTTCACTTTCAGGAAGCAAAGTTGTGTCATCTGTATAACGCAGGTTGTTAATGAGTCTTCCTCCAAACCTGACGCCCCGTTTTTCTTCATATAGTCCAGCTTCTCGGATTATTTGCTCAGCATACAGATTAAATAGGTATGGTGAAAAAATACAACCCTGACGCACACCTTTCCTGACTTTAAACCAATCACTATCCCCTTGTTCTGTCCGAAGAACTGCCTCTTGATCTATGTAAAGCTTTCTCATGAGCACAATTAAGTGTTCTGGAATTCCCATTCTTCACAGTGTTATCCACAGTTTGTTGTGATCCACACAGTCGAGTGCCTTTGCATAGTCAGTAAAACACAGGTAAACATCCTTCTGGTATGCTCTGCTTTCAGCCAGGATCCATCTGACATCAGCAATGATATCCCTGGTTCCACGTCCTCTTCTGAAACTGGCCTGAGTTTCTGGCAGTTCCCTGTCGATACACTGCTGCAGCTGTTTTTGAATGATCTTCAGCAAAACTTTGCTTTTGTGTGATATTAATGATATTGTTCTATAATTTCCACATTCGGTTGGATCACCTTTCTTGGGAATAGGCATAAATATGGATCTCTTCCAGTCAGTTGGCCAGCAAGCTCTCTTCTATATTTCTTGGCATAACTAGTTATACAATGCACAAATAAATACAAATGGATCTGTATACTAGGGTGTTTATTTATTAGGTTACATTTCTATGAATGAAATTACTTGATGAATGATATGCAATAATAAAGTTTTTGTCACTTTTAATTATTTACTTTTCTTATTTCTTTCTTTATATTATTTTACTTAACTAGATTACTGTAGAAGACCTGATGGCTCAGAGGTTAAAGTGCTCCACTGCTAACCAAAAGGTTGGTGGTTCAATCCACCAGCCTCCCTGTGGGAGAAAAGAACTGGCAATCTGCACCCTTAAAGGTTACAGCCTTGGAAACCATAGGGAACAGCTCTATGCTGTCCCGTATGGTTGATATGAGTCAAATTCGACTCAAAGGCAACGGGTTTGCTTTTTTTGGGGTAACCTAAAGGCTGGCAGTTAGAACTCACCCAGGGGTACCTTGAAAGAAAAGGGCTAGCAATTTGCATCTGTAAAAATTACAGCCATACAGACTAGAATGGAGTAGTTCTGTTCTGTAACACATGGGGTGGCCATGAGATGGCATTGACACAACTGCAACTAATTAACAACAACAAATTGTCATAATAATAATAAAAAAAAACACTGCCAATATATGTAACATTATTTAGTCTATTCCAGCTCATAGTGACCCTATAGAACAGAGTAGAACTGCCCCATAGGGTTTCAAAGGCTGTAAATCTTCAAGGGCACTCACTGCCACATCTTTCTCCCATGAAGTTGCTGGTTTCAAATTCCTGAGCTTTCAGGCAGTAGCTGAGTGCTTTAACAACTTCACCACCAGGGTTCCTTCAAACATCAAATACATGGGCAATCTTTATCTTATATGCCATAAGGTATTATGTTATCATAAATCTTATTAATTTAGTTTTTCAATATTCTGAGATACACTGCCTTTGTAATTTCCACGCTTTTGTTTGTTTGTTTTTAGGAATAAATATCTACTTTACATCAAAGAGAGAGCCCTGGTTGTGCAGTGGTTATGCATTTGACTACTAATCAGAAGTTTGGCAGTTCTATTCCACCAGCCCCTCCTAGGAAACCTTATGGGGCAGTTCTGCTCTGTCCTATAGGGAAGCTATGAGTTGGAATCAACTGGACAGCACTGGGTTTGTTTTTGTTTTTTTTGGTTTATATCAAATGCCTCTTTGATAGCTCCAAGAGTGGATTGGGTTCCAAATTCAGATTAATAGCTAAATAATATTACATAGAACTAAGTTTAATCGATTTTAAGAAAATGTACAGAATAGAGTAAAGTAGTATGCATAGCAACAGAGGCACATATGCATGGGACACTCGACACTCCCTCCAATCGCTGCAAGAGACACACTTTGGTTAAAGGAGATGAGAGCTGGCATGAGTGTTTCCCACATCTGCACAGTGCAGCTACCAAGTCCAGCTTTCCTTAGGTTAAATATCTTGCTAGTCATGTAGTCTCTAGATTTGTGAATGCCGTTGTCATTGTTTTTCTGTAACTGCAATCCATCAACAACATGTTATATAATAATCAAGCCCCATAGATACAGCATGCTTTGAAAATCCTTCACCAGTAAGCAGTCTCTAATTTTTTTTATGTTCCATTAAAATGTCAAATTTATTATCCTAATTTAAATTTTATATATTATTCTTTCAAAAATATTAATATCTCAGTTGAATTATTTTCCTCATTTATAGTTACATTTGTTCTTAATTCAATTTTTTAGGCTTCTGTATACCTGTTTTTGTATTTTCAGAGCCTTTTTATATCAATATATAACTATTTGTATATTTTTATGTCAATATATGACAATTTTTTCTCAATTCTTATTCATTTATTTCTGCTTTTAACCTTATTGATGTTTCATTTTGATATTCTTAGTTGATTTTATTGTTTTATTGTTTTATTAAACATTAGTGGAATATATACCTTATTAATTTTTGTTTATTTTTTAAAAGATATCTTTCCATAATACAATTCTCTAAAACAAACTTATGCTTTATCATATTCATATTGCTATTTCTACTTAATATTTTATCTTTGGGAGGATTACAGCTTTGGCCAAGATGCAGTAATAGGGACTAGATTTACCCTTCTTCATGAAGCAAAACAAATAAAATGAAGGGAAAATGCCTGCAACAATGATTTTCAAGACAGTGAACTTTAGGCAACAAAGATAGCAATCTTTGAGAAATAAGAAACAGAAGAGGCATGCCCCATGATTGTTCACACTTATGGCCCTGAGGGAGTTTTCAGGCCTTGAAACAAGTAAGGGAACCTGAGGTGGAGAACAACAAACTCATTGAGTTGAGGGAACAAGCTGAGAGCTCATGGAGAATAAGGCATATAATGTTCATGGAACAAAGTACCAGAGAGAAAAGAGTTGGAGAAAAGAACCACTTGAATTAAACAATTAAAAGGAACAGTGCTTAGTACTCACACAGGACCTGAAATAGTGGGATGTCAACTGGATGGCACTGAGTAAACAGGTAAGTATTATCTTAGTAGTTGGGGACAACATATCCCCAGACTCAGTACTGCCTCAGTCCCACCTGATAGATCATAATTTAACTTCAAAAATGTCAAGGCTCAAGAAGATTTATAAGAAGGTAAAAATATATAGCATTAAACAAAATAAAATTCACGATGCCTGGCATTTACAAAAAAAACTAGCACACATGTAAATAGGCAAGAAAACATGACCAATAATAAGGAGAATAAAAATAAATCGAAACTAATCCAGAACTGACACAGAGGTTAGAATTAGCAGAGAGGGATATTAAAATAGTTATTATAACTATATTCCATATGTTTAAAAGCTTAAGCGGATGACCCAGCACCCAAACCCAGTGCCGTCGAGTTGAGTGGATGACATACCAAAAAAAGAAAGAAAACAAACAAACCCGTTGCGGTGGAGTTGCTATGAGTCGGAAAGTGGATTAAAAGGACCACAATTGAACTTTGAGAGATGAAAATTACAGTGTCTGAGATTATAATTACTTTGGATGTGATTACTGAAAGAAAAGGCATTGCAGAGAAAGAATTAGAGAACGTCAAGACAAAGTAATAGAAACCACACATAATAAAACACAGAGAAAAAAAATCCAAAACAAACCAAAAACAGTAGTGAGCAATGAGAAAAATTCAAAACATGTAGTACATGGCTAATCAGGGTCCTGAACTATGGGGGACATAAAAATTGAGAAAACAATGGCCAAAAACATTCCAAACTTAATGAAAACTATAACTGCACATATCTAAGAAGTTCAACCACCACTCATCTAATTTTATTGACTATGAAAATTTCATATATTATTCTTATTCTTTCAAAAATATTAATATCTCCATTGAATTATTTTCCTTATTTATAATTATATTTGTTCTTAATTCAATTTTTTAGGCTTCTGTATATCTGTTTTTGTATTTTCAGAGCCTTTTTATATCAATATATAACTATATATTGATATATCAATATATAACAAACAATATTTTCTCATTTCATATTCACTTATTTGCTTTTAACCTTATTAATTTTTCCTTTTTATATGCCTAGGTTCATTTTATTGTTCTACTATACATTAGTAGAATGCATACGTTATTAATTTTGTATGTTTTTAAAAAAAGATATATTTTCATAATATACATTTGTCTAAAAGCAAACATGTCTGTCAGTTTGTCATACTGTGGAGGCTCATGTGTTGCTGTGATGCTGGAAGCTATGCCACTGGTATTCAAATACCAGCAGGGTCACCTGTGGTGGACAGGTTTTAGCTGAGCTTCCAGGCTAAGACAGACTAGGAATAAGGACCTGGTGATCTACTTCTGAAAAAATTTAGCCAGTGAAAACCTTATGGATACCAATGGAATATTGTCTGATATAGTGCCTGGAAGATGAGACCCTAAGGTTGGAAGGCACTCAAAATACAACTAAGGAAGAGCTGTCTCTTCAAAGTAGAGTCAACCTTAATGACAGGGATGGAGACAAGCTTTTGGGACTTTCATTTGCTAATATAACATGACTCAAAATGAGAAGGAACAGCTGTAAACATACATTAGGAAAATTGGATATCATCAAAATGAAATGGAAGGCAGGAACACTGATATTCTAGGCATTAGTGAGCTGAAATGGACTGGTATTGGGCATTTTTAATCAGGCGATCATATGGTTTAATATGCAGGGAATGATGAAGAGGAATGGTGTTGCGTTCATTGTCAAAAACAATATTTCAAGATCCATGCTGAAGTACAATGTTGTCAGTAATAGGATAATAACCATATGCCAACAAGGAAGACTAGTTAATATGACTATTACTCAAATTTATGCAACAATCATTAAGGCCAAAGATCAAGAAATTGAAGATTTTTTTGCAATTGGAAATTAAATGAACATGAAGTCAGCATGCATTGATAATTACTGTTGATTGAAATGTTAAAGTTCAAAGCAAAGGAGGAAGATCACTAGTTGGAAAATATGGCCTTAGTGATAGAAATGATGCCAGAGATTGCATGATAGAATTTTGCAAGACTAATGACTTAATCATTGCAGATACCTGTTTTCAACAGCATAATAGTTACCATACCTGTGGACCTCACCTGATGGAAAACACAGGAATCAAATCGACTACATCTGTGGAAAGAGACAATGGAAAAGGTCAATATCATGAGTCAGGACAAGGCCAGGGGCCAACTGCAGAACAGACCATCAATCACTCACATGGAAGTTCAAGTTGAACCTGAAGGAAACTAGAACAAGTCCACGAGAGCCAAAGTTCGACCTTGAGTATATCCCATCTGAATTTAGAGACCATCTCAAGAACAGATTTGATGAATTGGACACTTATGACCGAAGGCCAGGCTAATTGTGGAATGACATCAATGACACCATACTTGAGGAAATTAAGAGATCGTTGAAAAGACAGGGAAGGAAGAAAAGACTAAAAGAGATATCAGAAAAGACTCTGAACCTTGATCTTGAACATAGAGTAGAGACAGCGAATGGAAGAAATGGTGAAGTAAAAGATCTGAACAGAAGATTTCAAAGGGTGGTTCGAGAAGACAAAGTAAAGTATTACAATGACATGTGCAAAGACCTGGAGTTAGAAAACCAAAGGGACAGAACACTCAATTTCTCCAGCTGAAAGAACCAAAGAAAAAATTCAAGCTATGAGTTGTAATGGTGAAGGATTCTATAGGCAAATTACTTAATAACTCAGGAATCATCAAAAGAAGATGAAAGGAATACACAGAGGCACTGTACCAAAAAGAGTTGATCCACATTCATCCATTTCAGGAGGTAGCATATGAGCAACAACGATGGTTCTGAAGAAAAAAGTCCAAATTGCACTGAAGACATTGGTGAAAAATGAGGCTGCAGGAATTGACAGAAAGCAATTGAGATGTTTCAACAAACAGATGCAGCACTGGAAGTGCTTAATCATCTAAGTCAAGAAATTTGGGAGACAGCTACCAAGAAATTTGGCAAACTGACTGGACGAGATCTGTATTCATGCCTATTCCAAAGAAAGGTGGTCCAACTGAATGCAGAAATTACCAAACAATGTCATTAATATCACACACAAGTAAAATTTTGCTGAAGATCATTCAAAAGTGGTTGCAGCAGTACATCAACAAAGAACTGCCAGAAATTCAAGCTGTATTCAGAAGAGAACATGGAACCAGGAATATCATATCTCTTGTCAGATGGATTCTGGCTCAAGCAGAGAATAATAGAAAGATGCTTACCTGTGTTTTATTGACTATGCAAAGTCATTCAACTGTGTGGATCATAACAAATTATAGATAACATTGCAAAGAATGGGAATTTCAGAATACTTAATTTTGCTCATGAAGAACCTGTACATACATTAAGAGACATTTGCTCAAACAGAACAAAGGGATAATGCATGGTTTAAAATCAGGAAATGTGTGTATCATAGTTGTATCCTTTCACCACACTTATTCATTCTGTATGCTAAGCAAATAATCACAGAAGCTGGACTACATGAGGAAGAACATTACATAAGGTTTGGTGGAAGGCTCATTAACAACCTGTGATATGCAGATGACACAACCTTACTTGCTGAGAGGGAAGAGACTTGAAGCGCTTACTGATGAAGATCAAAGACTACAGCCTTCAGTATGGGCTGCACCTCAACATGAAGAAAACAAAAATCCTTGCAACTGGACCAATAAGCAACATAATGATAAACAGAGAAAATATTGAAGTTGTCACGGATTTCATTTTATTTGGGTCCACAATGAATGCCCATGGAAACATCAGTCAAAAAATCAAATGATGTATTATTGTATTGGGCAAATTGGCTGCGAAAGACTTTTTGAAAGTGTTAAAAAGCAAAGATGTTACCTTGAAAACTAAGGTGAACCTGACCCAAGCCATGGTGTTTCCAATCGCCTCATATGTGTGTGAAAGTTGGACAATAAGGAAGGCCAGGGAACAATGGATGCCTTTGAATTATGCTCTTGGGGAAAAATATTGAATATATCATGGACTGTCAGAAGAACAAACAATTCTGTTTTAGGAGTACAGCCAGAATGCTCCTTAAAAGCGAGAAGGCAAGACTTTGTCTCACATATCTTAAACATGTTTTTAGGAGGGACCAGTAGGGCATCATGCATGATAAAGTAGAGGGTCAGTGAAAAAGTGGAAGACCCTCAAGAAGATGGATTGATACAGTGGCTGCAACGGTGGGCTCAAACCTAACAATGATTGTGAGGATGGTGCAGAGCTGGGCAGTGTTCCATATTGTTGTACATAGGGTTGCTATGAGCCAGAACCTAATAGACAGCATCTAACAATAACAACAAAGGAGTTCAACAAAACCCAAGCACAAGAAACCTGAAGAAAACTACACCAAAGCAACTTAGTGATAAAGACATAAATCTTAAAAGCAACCGGAGAAAAAAGACGCACTACATACATAGGACTGGGCAGTGTTTTGTTCTGTTGTGCATAGGGTCACTATGAGTCGGAACCGACTCAACAGCACCTAACAACAACAACACATACATAGGAGCAAAGATGAAACTGTTTTCTCATCAGAAACAATGCAAGTGAGAAGGCAGTGGATCAGCATATTTAACATACAAAAAGATAAAACTGTCAACCTAGCATCTATGCCTAGCAAAAATATTTTTCCGAACAAAGGCAAAAAAAAAAAAAAAGATGTTTTGTGATATATACAAGCTGAAAGAATTCATCACTAGCAGACCAACATTATGTAAAGTGTTAAAGAATGCCCTTCAGACATAAAGAAAATGATACTAAATGGAAACTTGAATCTACACAATGAATGAAGACCGTGAAAAATTGAAACCGCATGAGTATATATACAGTTTACTTAGTATTGATGTATCTATAAAAGATAATCAAATGTTTAAAGATAAAATAATAACAATGCATTTTGAAGTCTTTTTTTTTTTTTTGTACTTTAGATAAAGTCTTACAAAACAAACTAGCTTCTCATTAAACAGTACACACATTGCTTTGTGACAATGGTTACCAACGCCACTACATGTCAACTCTCTCCCTTCTCGACCTTGGGTTCCCTATTACCAGCTTTTCTGTTGCCTCCTGCCTTCTAGTCCTTGCCCCTGGGCTGGTGTGCCCCTTTAGTCTGGTTTTCTTTTATGGGCCTGTTTAATCTTTGGGTGAGGGGTAAACCTCAGGAACGACTTCATTACTGGGATAAAAGGGTGTCTGGGAGCTATACTCTTGGGGTTTCTCCAGTCTCTGTCAGGCCAGTAAGTCTGGTCTTTTTTTTTGAGTTAGAATTTTGTTCTACGTTCTTCTCCAGCTCTGTCCAGAACCCTCTATCGTGATCCCTGTCAGAGCAGTCGGCGGTGGTTGCCAGGCACCGTCTAGTTGTACTGGACTCAGTCTGTGGTAGTTGTTAAGGAATTTCCCTTCTATACCTATTGTATTGACAGTTTTTATCAGGAATGGGTGTTGGTGGTTTTTAATCATTATGTAGTGCCCTTGTTTGTCTTTTATGGTGGATTTTGTTTTGGTAGTTATTTGCTGGATATATTTTTTTCCTATCAATTGATTTTTAATAAATTTGCATATTTTTTCTAAGATATGTCTTTTGTAGACAGTATATTGATGGATCCTGTTTTTTTTTAATCCATTCTGCCACTCTGTGTCTCTTTACGGAAACATTTAGGCCACTTACACTCTGTAATTATTGATAGGTGTGAGTTTATTGCTGTCATTTTGTAGTGCTTTTTTATGTGGTGCTAACATTTTCTTTGTTCCTCTTACTCTGCTGTGCTGAGTTCCTTTTGTTTGTGGATTTCTTTTGTTTTTGTAGATTTTGCTTTTATTGAGACTTTATGTTTTTCTTCTTTATTTTGATGAGTAGGTTCGTTAACTTTCTTTGTGGTTACCTTGAAATTTACCCTTATCTTCCTAGGTTTGAACCAGTCTATTTTTTTATTATTACTTGGTATCAGCTTGCCTTCCTTTCTGTTAGAAAGTTCTATATCTATACCATTTATTCTCTCTTTTATTATTTCGACGTTGTTGTCATTTACTGATTAACCTCTCTGGTTCCCTGTTGCAATTGTTTTGGTTTTGGATGGTCCTTGAGACCTCATTTCCTAGGGTGGTATCTGACTGGTACAATCTTGTGTCCTAGATTCAGGCTGTGGTCTGAAGTTGTTTGTTCTCAGACCAAAGGACTCCTTTTAATAATTCTTGTAAGTTTGGTTTTGTTTTTACACATTCCCTTAATTTCTGTTTATCTGGAAATGTCTTAATTTCACAATCATATTTGAATAAAAGTTTTGCAGGATATATTTTTCTTGGTTTGTAATTTTTTTTTACTTTCAAGGTTTTATATATGTCATCCCATTGCCTTCTTGCCTGCATGGTTTCTGCTGAATAATCTTATTGTTCCTCTTCTGTATGTGACTTTTTGTTTTTCTTGAGCTGCTCGCAGGATTTTTTCTTTGTCTTTGGTTTTATCAAGTGTAATTATGATATGCCTAGGTGTTTTTCTTTTGGGGTCTATTGTACATGGAGTTCATTGAGCTTCTTGGGTTGTCAGCTTTTCATCATTCATGATATTAGGGAAGTTTTCTGTCAGCAAGTCTTCAGTGATCCTCTCTGTGTTTTCTGTTTTCTCTCCCTGTTTTGGAAATCTGATCACTCGCAAATTTTGTTTTTGATTGTATCCCACATAATTCTCAGGGTTTTTTCATTTTTCTTGATTCTTTTTTCTGGTTTTTCCTCAAACAGAGATTCTGTCTTCCATCGTTTCAAACCTGCTCCTCAGCCCTTCTATGACACTATTTGTGAAATCCTGTTATCTTTTGGGTTTCTAATTGTTGTTTTTGAAAGATTTCTAGTTGTAAATTTATTTTCACATTTTGTTCCTGTGTTATGTTTCTGAACTGTTCCATTTTTTGGTCTGTATTTTCCATGAATTTTTCTGCCTTTTCCATAAACGTCTATTTTTTGCTCATTTTTGTCTGCTTTGTGCTTCAACTCTCGGGTTGCTGTGAATTTTAGAGATTTGCATTCCCTATCAGGTAGTTTTAGTGCCTTTTCTTCTACTGAGAAGTCATCTGGTGTTTTATTTTGGCTGCCTACTGGAACCATTCTGTCCTTTTTAAAAAATGTTTTGATATTGTCTGCTGTCTTTGAGACATTCAGTAGTTGTTTTCTTTGTTTCTTGATTGTAGATTTGTTAGTTTCATCCTGCTTTTTTGTTTTACTTGGTTATGTCTGAGCAGCCAGGCTGTGCCTTTTTTTGTTATTTGCTCATCTGTAGTCACAGTACTTTTCACCTCCTTGTCCAATGGACAGGGCCAGTCATTCAGCTATGGTGCAGCAGGGTAGAGCCAGCTGAAGGGAAGGGGCTGGGTTAGGTTGTTTGTGGCATGTACTAGGGCCAACAGGGCAAGCCAGAAATCAGTCCTGGGTAGGTTCCAGTAAGCCATATCTGTGCTGCTCAGGGGTGTGATGCTTAGTGCACCGTGCAGGTAGACAGGAAAGAGAGAGGGAGGATGTGATGTGTGGAGCTATTAGGGGTGTGGGGAAGAGGGGAGAGAAGGGAGAGAAACAGGAGCCAAAAACAAAGAAATAAAGAAAAAAAAAAGAGTGCTAAGGGAGCTTACTGTTGGAGTGGATAAGTGAAAAATTGAGAAATGGAGAAAAGCAAAAAGAAAGAAAGAAAAAAAAGACTAGATAAAATTTGGAGAAGAGAAAAAAGAAAAGCCCCCAGGAGTCCCAGAGCCCCACCAGTGGGGCTGCTAAGACTGGGGAAGTGGCTTCCAGGCTGTGCAGTGTAGCATGGCTAGAGAGGGTATAGATGTCACACAGCAGTAGGTATTCAGGAGACAGGAAAAGAAGATAGTGTAGAGAGACAAGAACTGAGAAATGGAGAAAGACAGGGAAAAAGAGAGAGGAAAGAGAAAAAGAAAGAAAGAAAGGGGGCAAAAAAAGAAAGAAATGCCTCAAGGCTTCCCACCTAAATATACATCTTTGTTTCTAAGTTATGTCCCTTGTAGGGAGCATATTGATGGATCTTTTTTTTTTTTTTTTAATCCATTCTGTTACTGTCTCTTTAGGGGTGAATTATGCCATTTACATTCGGTGTAATTATTGATACAGGGATAGGTGTGAGTTTACTGCTATCATTTTGTACTGCTTTATTTATTTATTTTTGTGTGGTGCTGATGTTTTCTTACTCTCCTGTGCTGAATTCCTTCTGTTTGTGGATTAGTTTTTCATTTCCTTTGATTTTGTAGATTTTGTGTGCACTGAGACTTTATGATTTTCTTCTTTCTTTTGATGAGTAGGTTTGTTAACTTTCTTTTTGGTTACCTTGAAATTTACACTTTTCTTCCTAAGTTTTAACCAGTCTTTTGTTACTTGGTATTTTGATTGTATTCCACATCATTCTCAGGGTTTCCTCATTTTTATTTGTTCTTTTTTCTGATTTTTCCTCAAGGTGGTATACAAGTATTTGTCTACAATTTCACTGATCCTATCTTCCATTGTTTCAAAGGTACTACTCTGACCTTCTATGACCATTTCTGAAATCTTGTTGTTTATCTTTTGAATTTTTAATTGCTGTTTTTGCATGATTTGTAGTTGAGAATTTATTTTGATGTTTTGTTCCTGTATTATTTTCCTTAATTCTTCCATTGTTTTGTCTGCCTTTTTCATGATTTTTTTTCTGCCTTTTCCATGATTTTGTCTATTTTTTCCTCATTTTTGTCTGCTTTTTACTTCAACTCTTGGATAGTTCTGAATATTAGAGATTTGAATTCACTATCAGGTAGTTCCAGGGACTTTTCTTCTACTGGTATTTTATTTTTGACACCTACTGGAACCACCCTGTCCTATTTATTTTTTATGTTTTGATATTGTCTGCTGTCTTTGGTACATTCAGTAGTTATTTTCTCTGTTTATTGATTGTAGATTTGTTTGTTTTGTACGGCTTTTTTGTTTTATTTGGTTATGTCTAAGTTGGCAGGCTGTGGGTTCTTTGTTGTTTGCTCATCTATGGGCGTGATACTTCTCACCACCTTGTCCAATGGACGAGGCTAGTTGCTCAGCTGTGGTGCAGCAGTGCATGTCCATCTGATGGGGAGACACTGAGATGGCTTTTTTGTGGCCCATACTGGGGCCAGCAGAGTGGGACTGGTGGTTAGGTTAGGTTCTTGTGGACTGTGCCTGTGCTGCTCAGGTGTGTGATGTTCAGTGCATGGTTCAGGTAAGCAGGAGGGAAAGGGGGTGTTGTGATGTGTGCAGCTAAGTAGAAGCTTGGGAAAGAAGAGAAAGAGGAGAGAGAAATAAGAGCCAAAAAGAAAAAAAGTGCTGCAGGAGCCTGCTGTTGGAGTGGCACAGACCCAGGGAAGCTGGTGGCTTTGTAACCATGTGGTGAGGCACAGACATTCAAGAAGAGACAGATACATCACACACAGCTAGATGGGTGGAAGAAAGGAAAGGAAGGGACAAAGAGATAAAAAACTATATTTTAAAAAAGGAGGAAGAAAAGCACACATGGTTAGGTCGTCAGGGGAAAAGAACGGAAGGAATGTAGAGAGACAAGAAACCAAGAAAAAGAAAAAAATAGAGGAAAGAGAGAAAAAAAATGTCCCAAGGAAGCCTGCCAGAAGTGTGCCCCAGCCAAGTGGCACTGCACAGCCCCTCCAGAAGAAGTGGAGATGGCACATAGTGCCAGGTGTTCAGAAGGTAAGGAAGGGAGTTACAGAGAGAAAAGAAACCAAGAAAAAAAAAGACAGAAAAGAAAAATGCCTCAAGGGAGCCCAGTGGAATCGAGTCCCCAGCTCAGTGGTGCTGCACAGCCCATCAAGAAGGAGCAGAGATGGCACATGGCACAGGGTGTTCAGCAGAAGAGTAAGGAAGAAAGATAGAGACAAGTAACTGAGAAAAAAAAAAGAAAAAGAAATACCCCAAGGGAACCCATTGGAAGCAGGTCCCCAGTCAATTGGCCCTGTACAGCCCACCAAGAAGGAGTGGTGATGGCACGTGGTGCCAGGTGTTCAGAAGAAGGGTAAGAAAGGAAGATAGAGGGACACAAGAAATTGAGAAAAGAAAAGCAGAGACAAAGAAAAAAAAAAAAAAAAAAAAAGATGCTCCAAGAGATCCCACTGGTTTGGTGGCAGAGACCAGGGAAGTGGTTTCCCAGCTGTGAGGTGCTGCACAGCCCATCTAGAAGGAGAAGAGATGGCACACGTCACCAGCTGTTCAGGAGAAAAGAAGGAAAGGATGACAGAGACAGACAAGAAACTGAGCAAATAAAATTCCCAAGGGAGCCAACTGACTTGGCAACATGAACCAGGGGAAGTGGCTCCCAAGCTGCTAGGTACTGCGCAGCCCATCTAGATGGTGTGGAGGTGGCATACAGCACCAGATATTCAGGAGACAGGAAAGTAGAGAGCGACAAGAAAACGAAAATTGAAGAAAAAGAAAAAATAATAAATAAATAAATAAATAAAGAGAAATCCCCCCAGGGATCCCACCAGTGAATGGAGAAATGGCTCTCAGGCCTCCGGGCACAGCCTGTTTAGAAGGGGCAGAGATGGGACACAGCTACAGGTATTCAGGAGACTGGAAAAGAAGGAGAGTAGAGAAAGATGAGAAACCAAGAAATGAAAAAAAACAGAAAAGAAAATAATAATTAAAAAAGGGGATGCCCCCAGGATCCCACCAGCAGGGCAGCACAGACAAGGAAAGTGGCTCCCAAATCTCTAGGTAAGCCCATCTAGAAGGGGCAGAGATGGCACACAGCGCCAGATATTCAAGGGATGGGAAAACAATGTAAGTAGAGAGAGACGAAAAACCTAGGGATGAAGAAAAACAAAAATAATAAAGAAAAAAAAAAGACCCCAGGAATCCCACTGACATGGCAGCGCAGACCAGGAAAGAAGCCTCTCAGCCAAGCAGCACTTCGCAGCCTGTCAAGAAGAAGCAGAGATGGCACACAGAGCCAGGTGTTCAAGAGAAAGGAAGGGAATGAGGTGAGAGAGAGGGAAGAAACACAAAGAAGCTGAATAAACCAACAAAGAAATGGCACTGAAGGGAGCTGGCCAGTGTGGGTGGGGTGAATCCAAGCCACATGAAGCCAGTGCATCCCTAGCGAAGTGACCTTGGCCAACCAGGAAGCAGCAGAGGCCGAGCAGGGAGAAGAAGCATAAGGGCTGGGAAAGTGTGTGTCACTGGTTACTGGGTGCTCTGTCTCCTGCTGGGAGCTCTTTGAAGCTGCTTTCCTGTACTCCCTTTCTGCCAATCTCTGACAGGAGTCCAAGATGGTGAATCTGTGCTGCATTAGCTGATAGGGGACCTCCACTCCATATCTCCCCCTGCTCTGTTTTCTGTCAGTTTCTTATTCCATTTGGTGCTTGGTTAAGTTCTTTTTCTCTTCATTTGATGCTTAGGGTTCAGGATTGACATTTGTCTCTGTTTTACTTAGTTTTATTGGGTATTTGCTGTGGAGGGATGGCGTGGTTCTTCTGTCTATAGTGCCATGTTGGCTCCACCTCCCATTTTGAGTTTTATGACATGTAAAAATATAAAATGCATGAAAAAGTCAAGATGGGAAAAATGGACATATGCTGTTGTAAGTTTCCTAGACATGAAATGACATAATATCACTTGAAAGTAAACTGTGAAATTAAAGATGAGTACTCTAAACTAAAATGACCACTAAATGAACAAAGGAGAACTCACCTATCAAGAGAAAAAGATCTTATTCAACTGAGCTCATAAAATCAGAATAAACTACATTCTAAATACAAAGATACACCTAAAAGAATAAACATTGTAAAGTCTAGATCTACAATGTAGAGGTAATATTATAGAATTTGTTAATAAATTATATGAATCACCATTAAACAGTCTAAAAATTATCTTCTGTGAGTCAGGGATATATAACAATATTCTAAAAAGGACTAAGTATACTTTACTTTGAAGCCCTGCTTGCTCAGTAGTTAAGAGCTTGGCTTCTAACAAAAAGGTTAGCCCTTTGAATCCACCAGCTGCTCCTTGGAAACCCTATGGGCCACTTCTACTCTGTCCTACAAGGTTGCTATGAGTTGGAATCAACTCAACGGTGATGGTTTTTTTTTTTTCTTTTTTTGTACTTTAAAGAGACAAGAATGCATTTCACATTTTTTTAAGAGACAGTGTAGCTTGGGAGTAAAGCAATGTGGACTTTGGTATCAACAGTGATGGATTGGAGTTTCCATTCCCTGCTTATTATCTATGTAAATCTGTGTATTTTACTTAATTTACAGTACCTCTGTTTTCCCTGAAAGGGATTAGAGTTGCTGTGAAGGTTTAATAAAATAATGCATTAAAGCACTTAGCATAAGTGTTTGGTGTGCACTAAAAAAAAAAAAAACACTCAATAAATGTTTTATGGAGATTAGATGTCAATTTGATTGATTTTTTATTTGTAAACAGTTAAAATACCTCTAGGAATATATTTATTATGTATTTTATGCAGAGTGGGAGCTCTGGTGGCACAGTGCTTAAGAGCTTGGCTGCTAACCAAAAGGTCAGCAGTTGGAATCCTCCAACCTCTCCTTGGAAACCCTATGGGGCAGTTCTACTCTGTCCTATAGGATCACTACGAATCAGAATCAACTCCATGCCAATGGGTATATGCAGGGCTGATATTCAGAAAATACACAGTGAAACCTGTGAGAGCTGGAACTAGACAGGACTGCCTTATTTTTCCTGGTCTCACAAGTTTTCTGCCTCTGACAGGTTGCAGGCAGTCTTACCATTTTCTATTGATCTCTATTTGTGGAAAATATTTCAGTTTTCCTTCTCTGACAGTTTTCTGCTTTGCACAGGTTCTAGCTTTCACAGGTTTTACTGTACATAGCAGTGCAGTACCCGATAGCTAATGTTATAGGTTGAATTGTGTCCCCCAAAAATATGTGTTGTAAATCCTAACCTCTATGCCTGTGGTTATAATTCCATTTGGGAATGGGTTGTCTCTGTTATGTTAATGAGGTAGGATTAGTGTAAGGTGTGTTTTAAGTCAATCTATTTTGAGATATAAAAGATTAAACAAGCAATTGAAGAAGCAGAGATGGAGACAGATAGATGCCAAGTCACCTAGAAATCTCAAAAACAACAATAAGCCTTTGAGTTGATTCTGACTCATAGTGACTCTATACGACAGAATAGAACTGCCACATAGGGTTTCCAAAGAGGGGCTGGTGGATTCAAACTGCCATCCTTTTGGTTGGCAGCCAAGCTCTCAGCCACTGTGGCACCAAGAACCAGAAAAGAGAAGCTGAAGACACAAGGACCTTCCCCGAGAGCTGACAGAGAGAGAAAGACTTCCCCCAGAGTCAGTGCCCTGAATTTGGCCTTCTAGCCTCCTAAACTGTGAGAATATAAATTTCTGTTTGTTGAAGCCAGCCATTGTGGTATTTCTGTCACAGCATCACTAGATAACTAAGACAACTATGCATCAGAATAATCATCTGACTGATCAGAATAATCATGCCCTACTGGCGGCCACTGGCCAAATATCAGTCCTGTATATAAGATGTGGAGTTTTAAAATTATGAGCTGAGAGGAAATTTCATATATGCATCGCTTTGCAGTTGTTCTCATATGTTCATGTGCTTTGTCTCCTAATGAATCACATAATATATAAAGAAACAATACTTTTTTTTTAATTCCTGAGGAACCAAAACAATCAGGTTTTAAAGAAATTACTAAATAGAAGAGAAGTAAACACATGCAGAAATTAATTAATTTGATGGCATGAGCTACTTATTGTTATTGTTATGATATAATAGTAAAAACTATAGGATAGAAGAAATTACCATAGTTTTTAAATTACCGTAGGTTTTAAGTAGAGCTATGAAAGGGAGAAAACCACAACTTCAAATTACCTAGGTAAAAAAAAAAAATCATGTAGTTTTTCTCCGTAGAGGACAGCTCCATAATTTTACATGAGTACCTATGTACTCCTAATATTTCAAATTGATTTATTAAAATATTAAAATGGGAGAATTGTGAGACCAGATTTCTAAATTATACTAAAGTTGCTCGATCAGTGCTATAACAAGACGAAATAAAATTTAAATGGTTTTTCATGGGTTGAGATGCCCAACTGACTGTATTGTCTGCAGTGAGTCCTTTGAGGAGATGTTGAATAAAGATAATCTTGTCACTTGGATTTTTTTCTATAATAGTAAATACACCAAAATTCTTGTAAATCTAAGCTAATGAAAGTGTATTTTGAATGATTTGGGTAATCTCTCAGCAGTTTCCTGTGGGTTCCTGGAGTTTTATTTAAATAGTTTTTATTTAAATATGTCAAGCAAGTAAACAGAACTACTTACTTGAGATTTAGATTTTAAAATCTTAAAATCCGTGTAGAAAATGATTTTTCAGAAAGACAAGAAATTCTTTAAAAACGATTATGCTTAATTTATTTAAATTACAATGTATTTTCCAAGTCAGCAAATATACCTTGTGTATGTATGTATGTGTATATATATATATATATATATATATCATTATAAATTAATCATCATTCTGAATTACTATTTTTTTACTTTAGCAAATATGGCACATTTTTTAGTTCATGCAGATTAATTCTGAAATCCAAAAATTTGAATTTCTGAAATCTTGAATTTTAATTCTGAAATTTTGATATCCATAAGCATAGCCGTTACAAATTTATAACTTGCACTCACAAATGGAAAATCTAGATCCTTTAATAAAATTAGGTTGCACAGATTTTGGGATACATTTATTATATAGATTCAGAACTACTGCAGGAATTATCATGTAAAAGGAAGAATTACTGATGATTATAATTGACATAGAAATTTTTCAGTCAGATATTTTAACCAACAACTATATTGTTGAAGATAATTATTTTCCTGTTCACAAGGTGAATCAATAACATTGACGGGCAGACAGCCAACAAGGTGATCAATAGTAAGAAATGCAGCATAATAAGCTGAGACAGAATAATCAGCTGCCTTGTCATTGTCTACTTCTTTTACACATCTGTTAGTATAAGGGGAAAAAAAAATCAAAGCAAGGACTTTTAAAGACTTCACCTTATGTACTCATCAGAATTGACTCGATGGCAGTGAGTGGGACCTTATTTATCCTTACCATCTCTATGAAGTTTAAATTTCTACTTTTAAAATGTAAATTACCTCATTATTCCATCCCTGGTTTCTCAATACTCTTTAAAAACCTGATCTATCTTTTCATCTGCCACTGGGGGTGAAGGTGTTATTCTGCCCAATGTTAAGACCCCAGATTGTTGTAACAGTTATTTCTCGTCTATTAACAGACACTTTGGACTGCCTTGATCTGGTTTCTGGAATTGTAGTTCTATGCATCAGGATTGGATAAAGATTCAGCAACCCAGTGTTTTGCAGATGATACAACCTTGCTTGCTGAGAGTGAAGAGGACTTGAAGCACTTACTGATGAAGATCAAAGACTACAGCCTTCAGTATGGATTATACCTCAACATAAAGAAAACAAAACTCCTCAAAACTGTACCAATAAGCAACATCATGATAAATGGAGAAAAGATTGAAGTTGTCAAGGATTTCATTTTACTTGGATCCACAATCAAGACCCATTGAAGCAATTAGTCAAGAAATCAAACAATGCATTGCATTGGGCAAACCTGCTGCAAAATAACTCTTTAAAGTGTTAAAAAGCAAAGATGTCACTTTAAGAAATAAGGTGCACCTGACCCAAGCCATGGTGTTTTCAAATGCCTCATGTTTATGCAGAAGCTGGACAATGAATAAGGAAGACAAAAGAAGAATTGATGCCTTTGAATAATGGTATTGGCGAAGAATATTGAATATACTGTGGACTGCCAGAAGAATAAACAAATCCGTCTTGGAAGAAGTATAGCCAGAATGCTCCTTAGAAGCAATAATTGCAAGACTTCGTCTTACATACTTTGGACGTATTATCAGGAAGAACCAGTCCCTGGAGAAGGATAGCGTGCTTGGACAGCATGCTTGGTAAGGTAGAGGGTCAGCAAGAAAGAGGAAGAACCTCAACAAGATGGATTGACACAGTGGCTGTAACAGTTGGCTCAAGCATAACAATTGTGAGGAAGGCACAGGATGAGGCAGTGTTATGTTCTATTGTACATAGGTCATTATGACTTGGAACCTACTCAGCAACACCTAACAACATACTAATGATGGTGATGGAGTGGTTCAGAGCTCAACTGCTAACCAAAAATGTTGGCAGTTCAAATACACCAGCCTCTGCTTGGAAACCCTATGTGGCAGTTCTACCGTGTCCTATAGGGTCTCTACAAGTTGGAATCTACTTGATGCCAACAGGTTTTTTTTTTTTTTGTAGTATTGATGACAAATTCTTATTATTTCCAAGCTTTTTTCCTATTTTCTGTTTACCTAGAGCAAAGGGTTTCCCTGCTTGTTTGTGTTTTGTCTTTTTTATTAATTGCACAAGTATTATATGAATATATTTCAGTGTAAAACATTAAAATGACACACAGTGGCTGTTAAAATCCCCATTCACACCTCTCCTGTAACTAACTGCATCTTTCCAAAGGCTTTCTGTGTCTGTAATTCAGTCTTTTTAACTACACATCTGCACAATACCCATTATATATGTGCATACAAATATACAATATAATTACTACCACAAAAATGATGCAATAAATACCCTTCTGAGTGAACATAATTTTACATACATATGAATATTTCTCTTGAATAAATTCCTAAAACTGTAATTAATGGTTCAAAGGATATGCTGAGGAAATAAATTACAATTATATCTAAATATTTTAAGATGAAAAGTTTGGTTATCAGTTCTGATCTCTGTGAAAATCACTGAGCTAGCAATAGACTGTATTCACTGGCTTCTAAAGTTGTATTGGAGCGAGTTCAAATCCACCAGCTGCTCCTTGGAAACCCAGTGGGGCAGTTCTACTGTGTCCTATATTGTCTCTATGAGTGGGAATTAACTGGACTGCAACAGGTTTGGTTTTCATTTTTTTTCAGTTGTGTAGAAATACAGTCTTTGAAACTCCCTCCCCCCATACGCACACACTAGGCATAATAATTTTTATAAATTTTGGACAATGTTAATAGGCAAATAAAATGCGTAATAAGAATAATGTATATAGTATATGTCTCAGTTATCTAGTGCTGCCATAACAGAAATACGACAATCTTCCCTGCTCTAGGAGTTTCTCAGAGCAGGAGTCCTAGGAGGCTAGATGTCTGAATTCAGGGCAACCACTCTAGGGGAAGGCTTTCTCTCTTTTGGCCCTGGGGGGGAAGGTCCTTGTCATCAGTCTTCCCCTGGGTCTAGGAGTTTCTTAGTGCAGCGACGCCCAAGTCCAAAGGACACACTCTGCTCCCAGCTCTTTCTTGATGATAAGAAGTCCCTCTCTCTCTACTGGCTTCTCTGTCCTTTTATGTAAGATAAAAAGTGATGCAGGCCATACCCCATGGAAACCCCCCTTATATCAGATCATGGCTGTGACCTGAGTAAGAGTGCTGCCTCCCACCCTAATCTTCTTTAACATTACCTAATCTCGCCTCATTAACCACAGGCAGCAATTAGGATTTACAACACATATGACAATTATATCCGACCCCAAAATGGAGGATAACCACACAATACTGGAAATCATGGCCTAGCCAAGTTGACATGTATTTTGGGGGCACACAATTCAATCCATGACATTCTACCCTTTGTCCCCACAAAATTCATGGCCTTGACACATACAAAACACTTTCACCCCATCATATCATCCCGAAAGTCTTAAGTCAACCCCACGTCCAAATTCCATCCTGGGACAAAATTCTTTTTCTTCTGTGAAACCTAGGATACAACTTTTCTGCTTTCAAAGTATAATGGTGGAACAGGCACAAGGTTGATAATTCCAAAAGGGAGAAATTGGAGGGAAAGAAGTGATAACAGGCACCAAGCAAATCCAAAACCCAGCATAACACATTACAACACATTACACTAGCTCTCAAGGCTTGAAAGAAATCCTCTGTTCTCTGAGACCTTCTAGGCAATGGCTCTACCCTCCAGACTGGATGTTTGCCACACTTTTTGGATTCTGAGTGGAGGCCCCTTGGCCCTGGGGTTCAACATTGTCTTCCAGGCCCACTAGGACTGCAACTCTGCACCCTTGGATTTGGGTGGCCCCATTCTCCTAGTCTATCATCTGAGTGGTGAACCTACCCCCTCAGCCCTAGAAGGCCCTGTCCTGCCCCTTGGGCATGGCAGCCCTGCCCCTCAGCTTTTGGCAGTGGATCTGACCCGCTACCACTGGCACTTATGAATGGCAAACCCACACTCTGGAACTGAGTTGGTGAAGATCTCACTATTTGAAATCTAGGAGGCTGAGGCCCCATCCTTTGAGACCCAGCAGGTCATGGTTCCACCCTTTGAGACTCCAGAGGTCCTGGTCCCATCCTTTGAGAGTGAGGCAACCCTTCTTCCTGTGCTCCTTGTTTTTTCAGCTCTTGCTGCCTAGTTCCTAGACCTCTCAGCTCCTCAGGCCTCTTTGGTCAGCCTGGGCTCTGCCTTGCTCAAGAAAGTGTTACAATGCTCTTTAGCAACACCCAATAAGTGCCTGAAGGCACCACATTCTGCCAGTAAGCCTAAACCCAAAGGCGCTCAAATCTCTCATTTCACTGGTTGGCTCCTGCACCATCTTGTACCAGTCTACTGGTCCTGCTGCGACCGTTTCTCTGCCACTGCTTCTCAACATCTGTGCCATCTCCAGTGTTACAGCTCTCCTCACTTACTTCTGAGCCCTCACCAGAATTGTCTGACATTCATAATTCCACCAAATCTCTTCAAAGAAACCTAGACTTTTACTATTAGGTACTTTAAAACTCTTCGAGCCTCTACCCATTCACAGTTTGAAAACCACTTCCACATTTTAGGCATATGTTAGAGCAACACTCCACTCTTGATCCCATATTCTTAGTTAACTAGTGCTGTTATAACAGAAATACCACAAGTAGATGGCTTTAACAAACAGACATTTATTCACTCTCAGCCTAGGAGGCTAGAAGTCTGAATTCAGGACAACAGCTCCAGGGGAAGGCTTTCTCTCTCTGTCAGCTCTGGAGGAAAGTCCTTGTAATAAAATCTTCCCCTGGGCCTAGAAGTTTCTCAGTGCAGGGACCCCAAGTCCAAAGGACACACTCTGCTCCCAGCTCTTCCTTCTTGGTGATAAGAAGCCCCTCTCCCTCTGCTGGCTTCTCTGTCCTTTTATCACTTTTAAGATAAAAGGTGGTGCAGGCCACACCCCAGGGAAACTCCCCTTACATCAGATCAGGGCTGTGACCTGAGTAAGGGTGTTGCATCCCACCCTAATCCTCTTTAAATAACCTAATCTTGCCTCATTAAGCACAGGCAGAGATTAGGATTTACAACATATTGGACAATTACATCAGATCACAAAATAGAGGAGAACCACACGATACTGGGAATCATGGCCTAACCAAGTTGACACATATTTTGGGGAACACAATTCAACTTATGACAGCATAATATATAATGTTTTTGTTAGTTGCCATTGCATGGAATCATCCCTGACTCATGGCAACCTCAAGTACAACACACAAAATATTGCCCAGTACTGTGCACTTTTCATAATGTTTTATCGCTTCAGTCCATTGTTGAAGCTACCTTCCAACCTAGTGAGCTCATCTTCCAACACTATTATCAGACAATATTCTGTATTCTGTTGTGATTCATAGGACTTCCATTGGTTGTCAGAAGTAGATTGTCAGGACTTTCTAGTCTGTTTTAGTCTGAAGCTCAGTTGAAACCTGTCCACTATGGGTGACCCTGCTAGTATTTGAAATATCTATGGCCTAGCTTTCAGTATCATAGCAGCACAAAAGCACACAGTATGACAAACTGACAGGTGGGTGTTAGATAAAATGATATGCATATGTAATATGAGTATATTACATACATCACATAATATACTAATTGATATATTGATTTGTTAATGTATATTACCTTTTATATATAGCATGTAACATATTTTATAAGTATTATAAAATTTTTTCCATTTTGTGTATATATATAAAACATCTACTATATTTTTCTTGCTGTTAGGAGTCATCAAGTGGGTTTCGACTCGTAGTGGCCTTATGCAAAACAGAATGAAACTCTGCCAGGTCCTGAGCCATTCTCATGGTCATTGTTAGGCTTGAGTCCATTGTTGCAGCCACTGTGTCAATCCATCTCATTGAAGGTCTTCCTCTTTTTCCCTGGCCCTCTACTTTACCAAGTATGATGTCCTTCTCCAGGGACTTGTCCCTTTTGATAACATGTTCAACATATGTGAGATGTGGTCTAGCCACCCTTGCTTCTAAGGAGCATTCTGGCTGTACTTCTTTCAAAACAGATTTGTTTATTCTTCTGGCAGTCAGGTATATTCAATATTTTTCACCAACACCAAAATTCAAAGGTATCAATTCTTCTTCTGTCTTTCTTATTCATTGTCCAGCTATTGTAGGCATATGAGGCAATTGAAAACATCATGGCTTGGATCAGGAACGCCTTAGTCCTTAAAATTTTATCTTTAATTTTTAATGCTTTAAAGAGGTCTTTTGCAGCTGTTTTACCCAATGCAACGTGTCATATGATTTCTTGACTTTTGCATCCATGGCTGTTGATTGTGTATCCAAGTAAAATGAAATCTTTGACAACTTCAATCTTTTCTCCATTTATCATGATGTTGCTTACTGGTCCAGTTTTGAGGAGTTTTGTTTTCTTTATGTTGAGGTATAATCCATACTGAAGGCTGTAGTCTTTTATCTTCATCAGTAAGGGCTTCAAGTCCTCTTCACTTTCAGCAAGCAAGGTTGTGTCATCTGCAAAATACTGGTTGTTACTGAATCTTTATCAAATCCTGAGGCCTGTTCTTCTTCGTATAGTCAAGCATCTCAGATTATTTGCTCAGCATGCATATTGAATAATTATGGTGAAAGGATAGAACCCTGACACACACCTTTCCTGATTTTAAACCGCACAGGATTCCCCTGTTCTGTTTGAGCAACTGCCTCTTGATCTATGTACAGATTCCTCATGAGCACAATCAAGTGTTCTGGAATTCCCAGTCTTTGAAATGTTATTCATAATTTGTTATGATCCACTGTTGACTGCCTTTGCATAGTCAATAAAGCACAGGTAAACATCTTTCTGGTAATCTCTGCTTTCAGCCAGGATCCATCTGACATCAGCAACAATATCCCTGATTCCACATCCTCTTCTAAATCTGGCTTGATTTTGGCAGTTCTCTGCTGATATACTGATGCAGCTGCTTTTGAATGATCTTTGGCAAAATCTTGCTTGCATGTGATATTGGTGATATTGTTCAATAATTTCCACATTTGGTTGAATCGCCTTTCTTGGGAATAGGCATAAATATGGATCTCTTCCAGTTGGTTGGCCGGGTAGCTCTCTTCCAAATTTCTTGGCGTGGATGAGTGAGCACTTCCAGCGTTGCATCTATTTGTTGAATCCTATTTTTCTTAGAACTCTTATAATTTCGCTTTCTTTAACTCTCTGGAATTTATTTTTATACAGGAATGTGGAGTAAGATATTCATTGTATTACATATGTGCAGTGATCCACCACACTGATTGTTCTCCAACTTCAGCTCCCCACAACCTAAAGACCCTGTCTTAGTTTCCTAAGGCTGCCATAACAAAATACCACAAAGCAGCTGACTTTAAAGAAGAGAAATTTATTTTCTCATAGTTCTGAATGCTGGAAATCTGAACTCATGTTTTTAGCAAGGCTATGCTCTCTCTATCTGCTCTAGGGGAAGATCTTTCCTTGTCTCTTTCAGCCTCTGGAGCTCCCAGCAATCCTTGACATTCATTGGCTCACAGTTGTGTCTTCACATGGCATCTGTTTTCTCCCTGTGCATGACTCTCTCCATGTTTTTTCTTTTTTTCTCCCAGTTTTAAGACACTATGCAGGAAGGATTAGGGCTAGGGCCCACGTTACTCTGACAGGACTTAACCGATAATATCTTCTTATCCATCAATTTGAAATGTTCCCATTGATTAAGTTATTCTTTAATTTGCTTTTGTAGCTTTTTTTGTACAGGTTGTATATTTTTGATTAAATTTACCTTTGAGCATTTAAAATTTTTTATGTTATAAATGGTAGTCATTTTAATTTTCCATTTTTATTGTTAATAGATAATTAATTTTTTGTGAGTATTGATTTTCTAACCTTTCCTAAACTCACTTAGTAGTTTTATTAGCTTTTATGTAGATTCCTTAGAATTTTCTATATATCCTTTATTTTGTGTGCAAATAGTGGCCATTTTATTCCTTCTTTTTCGATTCCCATATGCAGTGTGATAGATTACTTTCATGAGTGGCCTTTCTAGCCATGGTCTTGTAACTTCCACCCAGGTGACTGGGCAGGACTGTGTGATAATGTAATTGTGGCCCACAAGGGGATTGGTCAGTTTTGCCTTAAAAGAGCCAATTCCAGAGCAGAGAGGAGGATCTTACCACCTCCAAGGAAGAACAGCCAGTAGCAGAGAGCGCTTCATTTGGACTTAGGATCCCTGTGCTGAGAAGCTCCTGGAGGCAGGAGACTAAGAGAGGGAGCAAGCTGTAATCCTGAAGATGGTGAGAAGCAGTGGCAGGAGAGACCTGGCAACAGGAGACAATGCTGTGGGCTTCCCAGCCCAAGGAGGGAAAAAGTTGAGTGCCTTTGGGCAGAAACCGAGGGCCAGGGAGAGGCATGTCTGCAAGCATGTTTTGGAAGAGGCTGTCCTGGTGGAAGAACAGTATCCTTGAGTGTTTCTGAGCCTGAATTGTAATCCATTACTTCCATAATACACCCTATAATCGTATTTTCTGTGCGTTCTGTGTGGCCAGTGCAATGAATTATCAAACCCAGTAGAGAAGTAGAGTGCATTGTGTGAGGGATGGTTGGTGTCAGAGTGATAAAGATGGTGGAGAAAGGAGGCTAGTCTGACCTCCACCTCATAGGAATTGGGCTTGGGCTATTGAGCTTGGTTCCCCTTCCCACTTGAGGGGTTGGAGAATGTCAGATAACACCTCCATGCCATTTTTATGCCATGTCATTTATTTCTTTTTCTTGCCTTTTTGCACTGGCTAGGACTTCTAATATCATGATGCATAAATGTGGTGACAGAGGATGTCTTTACTTTTTCTCACTCTCAGGAGTACAGAATTATAAGTTCAGCACACAGGTTGAAGAGGTTCGGTGAAAGGATAGAACCCTGAAGCACACCATTCCTGACTTTAAACCTTGTGGTATCTGCTTGTTCTGTTCAAACGCCTGCCTCTTGATCTATGCACAAATTCCTCCGGAACACAATTAAGTATTCTGGAATTCCCATCCTCCGAAATGTTATCCATAATCTGTTATGATCCACACAGTAGAATGCCTTAGCATAGTCAATACAACACAGGTAAACATCTTTCTGGTATTCTCTGCTTTCAGCCAGGGTCCATCTGACATCAGCAATGATACTCCTGGTTCCAGGTCCTCTTCTAAATCTGGCTTGAATTTCTGGCAGCTCCCTGTGGTATACTGCTGCAGCTGCTTTTGAGCGATCTTCATCAAAATTTGGCTTGCATGTGATATTAATGATATTGTTCGATAATTTTTGCATTCCATTGGATCACCTTTCTTGGGAGTAGGCATAAATACGGATCTCTTCCAGTTGGTTGGCCAGGTAACTGTCTTCCAAATTTCTTGGCATAGACAAGTGAGCACTTCCAGCGCTGCATCCGTTTGTTCAAACATCTCAATTGGTATTCCGTCAGTTGCCAGAATCTAGCTCTTTGTCAATGCCTTCAGTGTGGCTTGGACTTCTTCCTTCAGTATCGTGGGCTCCCAATCATATATTACCTCCTGAAATGGTTGAACACTGACCAATTCTTTTTGGTATAGTGACTCTGTGTATTCCTTCCATCTTCTTTTGATGCTTCTTGTGTCACTTAATATTTTCCCCCCAGAATCCTTCAGTATTGCAACTCGAAGTTTGAATTTTTCCGTCAGTTTTTCAGCTTGAGAAATGCTGAGTGTGTTCTTCCCTTTTGGTTTTCTATCTCCAGATCTTTGCACATGTCATCATAATACATTACTTTGCCTTCTCAAGCTGCCCTTTGAAATATTCCATTCAGATCTTTTACTTCATCATTTCTTCCTTTTGCTTTAGCTGCTTGACATTCAAGAGCGAGTTTCAGTGTCTCTTCTGACAACCATTTTGGTCTTTTCTTTCTTTCCAGTCTTCTTTTTTTTTTTTAAATTTTTATTAAGCTTCAGGTGAACATTTACCATTCCAATCAGTCTGTCACATGTAGGTTTACATACATCTTACTCCCTTCTCCCACTTGCTCTCCCCCTATTGAGTCAGCCCTTACAGTCTCTCGTTTCGTGCCAATTTTACCTTCTTCCCTCTCTCTCTATCTTCCCATCCCCCCTCCAGTCAAGAGTTGCCAACACACTCTCCCGTGTCCACCTGATTTAATTAGCTCACTCTTCATCAGTATCTCTCTCCCCCCCACTGACCAGTCCTTTTCATGCCTGATGATTTGTCTTCGGGGATGGTTCCTGTCCTGTGCCATCAGAAGTTCTGGGGAGCATTGTCTCTGGGATTCCTCTAGTCGCAATCATACCATTAGGTGTGGTCTTTTATTGAGAATTTGGGGTCTGCATCCCATTGGTCTCCCGCTCCCTCAGGAGTTGTCTGTTGTGTTCCCTGACAGGGCAGACATCAATTGTGGCCGGGCACCAACTAGTTCTTCTGGTCTCAGGATATTGTAGGTCTCTGGTTCAAGTGGCCCTTTCTGTCTCTTGGGTTCTTAGTTGTCGTGTGACCTTGGTGTTCTTCCTTTGCCTTTGCTCCCGGTGGGTTGAGACCAATTAATGTATTTTAGATGGCTGCTTGTTGGCATTTAGGACCCCAGGTGCCACAATTCAAAGTGGGATGCAGAGTGTTTTCATAATAGAATTGTTTTGCCCATTGATTTAGAAGTCCTCTCAAACCAAGTTCCCCAGACCCCAGCCCCTGCTTCGCTATCCTTTGAAGCTTTCATTTTATCTCGGAAACCTCTTTACTTTTAATCCTGTCCAATTAGGCTGACCTTCCTTGTTTTGAGTGTTGTCTTTCCCTTCACCCAAAGCAGTTCCCATCTACAGATTGATCAATAAAAAGCCCTCTCCCTCCCTCCCTCCCTCCCTCCCCCCTTTGTAACCACAAAAGTATGTGTTCTTTTCCGTTTTTTCTATTTCTCAAGATCTTATAATAGTGGTCTTATACAATATTTGTCCTTTTGCAACTGACTCATTTCGCTCAGCATAATGCCTTCCAGATTCCTCCATGTTATGAAATGTTTCAGAGATTCGTCACTGTTCTTTATCGATGCGTAGTATTCCATTGTGTGAATATACCACAATTTATTTACCCATTCGTCCGTTGATGGACATCTTGGTTGCTTCCAGCTTTTTGCTATTGTAAACAGAGCTGCAATAAACATGGGTGTGCATATATCTGTTTGTGTGAAGGGTCTTGTATTTTTAGGGTATATTCCGAGGAGTGGGATTTCTGGGTTGTATGGTAGTTCTATTTTTAACTGTTTAAGATAACGCCAGATGGATTTCCAAAGTGGTTGTACCATTTTACAATCCCACCAGCAGTGTATGAGAGTTCCAGTCTCTCCGCAGCCTCTCCAACATTTATTATTTTGTGATTTTTGAATTAATGCCAGTCTAGTTGGTGTCAGATGGAATCTCATCGTAGTTTTAATTTGCATTTCTCTAATGACTAATGATCGGGAGCATTTTCTCATGTATCTGTTGGCTGCCTGAATATCTTCCTTAGTGAAATGTGTGTTCATATCCTTTGCCCACTTCTTGATTGGGTTGTTTGTCTTTTTGTGGTTGAGTTTTGACAGAATCATGTAGATTTTAGAGATCAGGCGCTGGTCTGAGATGTCATAGCTGAATATTCTTTCCCAGTCTGTAGGTGGTCTTTTTACTCTTTTGGTGAAGTCTTTAGATGAGCATAGGTGTTTGATTTTTAGGAGCTCCCAGTTATCTGGTTTCTCTTCATCATTTTTGGTAATGTTTTGTATTCTGTTTATGCCCTGTATTAGGGCTCCTAGGGTAGATCCTATTTTTTCTTCCATGATTTTTATCGTTTTAGTCTTTATGTTTAGGTCTTTGATCCACTTGGAGTTAGTTTTTGTGCATGGTGTGAGGTATGGGTCCTGTTTCATTCTTTTGCAAATGGATATCCAGGTATGCCAGCACCATTTGTTAAAAAGACTATTATTTCCCCAATTGACTGACACTGGTCCTTTGTCAAATATCAGCTGCTCATACGTGGATGGATTTATATCTGGATTCTCAATTCTGTTCCATTGGTCTATGTGCCTGTTGTTGTACCAGTACCAGGCTGTTTTGACTACTGTAGCTATATAATAGGTTCTGAAATCAGGTAGGGTGAGGCCTCCCACTTTCTTCTTCTTTTTCAGTGATGTTTTGCTTATCCGGGGGTTCTTTCCTTTCCATATGAAATTAGTGATTTGTTTCTCTATTCCCTTAAAGTATGACATTGGTATTTGGATTGGAAGTGCGTTGTATGTATAAATGGCTTTTGGTAGAATAGACATTTTTACTATGTTAAGTCTTCCTATCCATGAGCAGGGTATGTTTTTCCATTTAAGTGTGTCCTTTTGAATTTCTTGTAGCAGAGTTTTATAGTTTTCTTTGTATAGGTCTTTTACATCCTTGGTAAGATTTATTCCTAAGTATTTTATCTTCTTGGGGGCTACTGTGAATGGTATTGATTTGGTTATTTCCTCTTCGGTGTTCTTTTTGTTGATGTAGAGGAATCCAAGTGATTTTTGTATGTTTATTTTATATCCTGAGACTCTGCCAAACTCTTCTATTAGTTTCAGTAGTTTTCTGGAGGATTTCTTAGGGTTTTCCATGTATACGATCACGTCATCTGCAAATAGTGATAGCTTTACTTCCTCCTTACCAATCTGGATACTCTTTATTTCTTTGTCTAGCCTAATTGCCCTGGCTAGGACTTCAAGTACGACGTTGAATAAGAGCGGTGATAAAGGGCATCCTTGTCTGGTTCCCGTTCTCAAGGGAAATGCTTTCAGGTTCTCTCCATTTAGAGTGATATTGGCTGTTGGCTTTGCATATATGCCCTTTATTATGTTGAGGAATTTTCCTTCAATTCCTATTTTGGTGAGAGTTTTTATCATAAATGGGTGTTGGACTTTGTCAAATGCCTTTTCTGCATCAATTGATAAGATCATGTGGTTTTTGTCTTTTGTTTTATTTATGTGATGTATTACATTAATGGTTTTTCTGATATTAAACCAGCCTTGCATACCTGGTATAAATCCCACTTGATCAGGGTGAATTATTTTTTTGATGTGTTGTTGGATTCTATTGGCTAGAATTTTATTAAGGATTTTTGCATCTATGTTCATGAGGGATATAGGTCTAAAATTTTCTTTTTTTGTAATGTCTTTACCTGGTTTTGGTATCAGGGAGATGGTAGCTTCATAGAATGAGTTGGGTAGTATTCCGTCTTTTTCTATACTTTGAAATACCTTCAATAGTAATGGTGTTAAGTCTTCTCTGAAGGTTTGGTAGAACTCTGCAGTGAAGCCATCTGGGCCAGGACTTTTTTTTTGTTGGGAGTTTTTTGATTACCGTTTCAATCTCTTTTTTTGTTATGGGTCTATTTAGTTGTTCTACTTCTGAATGTGTTAGTTTAGGTAAGTAGTATTGTTCCAAGAATTTATCCATTTCTTCTAGGTTTTCAAATTTGTTAGAGTACAATTTTATGTAGTAATCTGATATGATTCTTTTGATTTCATTTGGTTCTGTTGTGATGTGGTCCTTCTCGTTTCTTATTCGGGTTATTTGTTTCCTTTCCTGTTTTTCTTTAGTCAGTCTAGCCAATGGTTTATCAATTTTGTTAATTTTTTCAAAGAACCAGCTCTTGGCTTTGTTAATTCTTTCAATTGTTTTTCTGTTCTCTAATTCATTTAGTTCAGCTCTAATTTTTATTATTTGTTTTCTTCGGGTGCCTGATGGATTCTTTTGTTGCTCCCTTTCTATTTGCTCAAGTTGTCGGGACAGTTCTCTGATTTTGGCTCTTTCTTCTTTTTGTATGTGTGCATTTATCGATATAAATTGGCCTCTGAGCACTGCTTTTGCTGTGTCCCAGAGGTTTTGATAGGAAGTATTTTCATTCTCGTTGCTTTCTAAGAATTTCCTTATTCCCTCCTTGATGTCTTCTATAACCCAGTCTTTTTTCAGGAGGGTATTGTTCATTTTCCAAGTATTTGATTTCTTTTCCCTAGTTTTTCTGTTATTGATTTCTAGCTTCATTGCCTTGTGGTCTGAGAAGATGCTTTGTAATATTTCGATGTTTTGGATTCTGCAAAGATTTGTTTTATGTCCTAATATGTGGTCTATTCTAGAGAATGCTCCATGTGTGCTAGAAAAAAAAGTATATTTTGCAGCAGTTGGGTGGAGAGTTCTGTATAAGTCAATGAGGTCAAGTTGGTTGATTGTTGTAAGTAGGTCTTCCGTGTCTCTATTGAGCTTCTTACTGGATGTCCTGTCCTTCTCCGAAAGTGGTGTGTTGAAGTCTCCTACTATAATTGTGGAGGTGTCTATCTCACTTTTCAATTCTGTTAAAATTTGATTTATGTATCTTGCAGCCCTGTCATTGGGTGCATAAATATTTAATATGGTTATGTCTTCCTGATCAATTGTCCCTTTTATCATTATATAGTGTCCTTCTTTATCCTTTGTGGCGGATTTAAGTCTAAAGTCTATTTTGTCAGAAATTAATATTGCTACTCCTCTTCTTTTTTGCTTATTGTTTGCTTGATATACTTTTTTCCATCCTTTGAGTTTTAGTTTGTTTGTGTCTCTAAGTCTAAGGTGTGTCTCTTGTAGGCAGCATATAGATGGATCGTGTTTTTTTATCCAGTCCGTGACTCTCTGTCTCTTTATTGGTGCATTTAGTCCATTTACATTCAGGGTAATTATAGATAAGTAAGTTTTTAGTGCTGTCATTTTGATGCCTTTTCATGTGTGTTGTTGGCCATTTCATTTTTCCACATGCTTTTTTGTGCTGAGACGTTTTTCTTAGTAGCTTGTGAGATCCTCATTTTCATAATGTTTAACTTTGTGTTTATTGAGTCGTTACGTTTTTCTTGGCTTTTTTCTTGAGTTATGGAATTGATATTCCTTTTTGTGGTTACCTTTTTATTTATCCCTATTTTTCTAAGTAAAAACCTAACTTGTATCCTTCTATTTCGCCTTGTATCACTCTCCATCTGGCAGTTCAATGCCTCCTATATTTAGTCCCTCTTTTTGATTATTTTGATCGTTTATCTATTGATTTCCATGATTTCCTGTTGTGTGTATTATTTTGTTTATTTATTTATTTTTTAGAATTAGTCTTAATTTGTTTGTTTTTGTGCTTTCCCTGTTTGAGTTGCGTTGATATCAGGACGTTCTGTTTTGTGACCTTGTATTGTGCTGGTACCTGATATTATTGGTCATCCGGCCAAACAATCTCCTTTAGCATTTCTTGCAGTCTTGGTTTAGTTTTTGCAAATTCTCTAAACTTGTGTTTATCTGTAAATATCTTAATTTCTCCTTCATATTTCAGAGAGAGTTTTGCTGGATATATGATCCTTGGTTGGCAGTTTTTCTCGTTTAGTGCTCTGTATATGTCGTCCCATTCCCTTCTTGCCTGCATGGTTTCTGCTGAGTAGTCTGAACTTATTCTTATTGATTCTCCCTTGAAGGAAACCTTTCTTTTCTCCCTGGCTGCTTTTAAAATTTTCTGTTTGTCTTTGGTTTTGGCAAGTTTGATGATGATATGTCTTGGTGTTTTTCTTTTTGGATCAATCTTAAATGGGGTTCGATGAGCATCTTGGATAGATATCCTTTCTTCTTTCATGATGTCAGGGAAGTTTTGTGTCAGGAGTTCTTCAACTATTTTCTCTGTGTTTTCTGTCCTCCCTCCCTGTTCTGGGACTCCAATCACTCGCAAGTTATCCTTCTTGATAGAGTCCCACATGATTCTTAGGGTTTCTTCCTTTTTTTTAATTCTTTTATCTGATTTTTTTCCAGCTATGTTGGTGTTGTTTCCCTGGTCCTCCAGAAGTCCCAGTCTACATTCTAATTGCTCGAGTCTGCTCCTCTGACTTTCTATTGCGTTGTCAAATTCTGTAATTTTATTGTTAATCTTTTGGATTTCTACATGCTGTCTCTCTATGGATTCTTGCAACTTGTTAATTTTTCCACTATGTTCTTGAATAATCTTTTTGAGTTCTTCAACAGTTTTATCAGTGTGTTCCTTGGCTTTTTCTGCATTTATCCTAATTTCATTTGTGATATCTTTAAGCATTCTGTAAATTAGTTTTTTATATTCTGTATCTGATAATTCCAGGATTGTATCTTCATTTGGGAAAGATTTTGATTCTTTTGTTTGGGGGGTTGGAAAAGCTGTCATGGTCTGTTTCTTTATGTGGTTTGATATGGACTGCTGTCTCCGAGCCATCACTGGGAAACTAGATTTTCCAAGTAGTCAGCTAAAAAAAAATGCAGTCAGATCCCTATCTGAATTCTCTCTCTGGCTCCGGGTATTCGGATGTTAATGGGGTCGCCTGGGGAGGGTGGGGGAGGGATCTGAGAGCTAGGAGTGTAGCACCACAGAATATAGAGCTGAACACCACGTTCACGCTCCGCCCCCGTTCGCCAAAATCCAGGCTGGACGGGTCCCTGGCTAGGACACTGCTTTCCTTGCTCGGAAACCAGTCACTTCCTCCTGGGGACTTCCTCCGGTGAGCGGCACCACTCGTGGTCACTGGGTGGGCGTTTCCCGCATGAACGGGTGGGCCCGCCCCCAGGGTCTATTCAGGCGATTATAATTAGGTCCCGCGGTCACGCCCCGCCTGTGCGCGCGCCCAAATCCCAGCAGGATGACTTCCGGGTTGAGACGCTGCTTTCCCTGTTCGGGAACCAGTCACTTCCTCCCCGGGACTTCTCCTTCCGGCGCGCCACACCTCTCACGCGAACTGGTTTGGCGTCACCTGCATGGCCAGGTGGGCCCGCCCCCTGGGTCAATTCAGGGCAATAAAAATGGACTCCGCGCTCACGCCCCACACGTGCGCGTGCCCAAGCCCCGGCAGGACGGCACCCCGTCTGGGACGCTATTTTCTGCGCTTCGGGACCAATCAGTTCCTCCCGGGGACTTCTCCTTCTGGTGTGCCACACCTCTCGCGCAAACTGGGAGGGTGTCACTCGCACGACCAGGTGGTCCCGCCCCCTGGGTCAATTCAGGGTAATAAAAATGGACCCCGCGCTCATGCCCCGCCTGCGCGTGCGTGCGCGCGTGCCCAGGTCCCAGCGGAATGGCTCCCCGTCTGGGATGCTGCTTTCCCTGTTTTGAGACCAGACACCTCCGGGGATTTCTCCCTCTGGTGTGCCGTGCCACACGCGCGGACTGGGTGTGCGTCCTCCCGCACGAACGCGTGGGCCCCGCCCTGGGGTCACTCCAGGGAAACACAGCTGACCCCCCCCCGCTCGCTCCCCTTCGGTTTCTCGCCTAACTCCCGGCGGGACGGCACCCCAGCTGGGACGCTGTTCTCCCCCCTCCTAGATCAGTCACTGCCTCCCGGGTGCTTCTCCCTCCGGCTGCGCCCCTACGCCGCCTGCGCCAACCTGCTAGGCTTCCTCCCGGGATGGGTTCGGGGGGGAAGGGGTGGGCTGCCTTTCTGTGCTGTCTGCCCCCCTGGGCTCTGCCCCAGATCGAGCTCCGAAGGTCACCTGCCTGGTGCGCTGGCTCCTAGTTCTGAAAACAGTCGCTGTCTGCCTGTATTTGTTCGTCCTCCGTCTCTAAGTCTGTGCTTGTTGTTCAGAGTTCGTAGATTGTTATGTATGTGATCGATTCCCTTGTTTTTCCGAGTCTTTGTTGCAAGAGGGATCCGCGGGAGCGTCCACCTAGTCCGCCATCTTGGCCCCCCTCCCTTTCCAGTCTTCTTAATGACCTCTTGCTTTCTTCGTGTATGATGTCCTTGATATCATTCAACAATTTGTCTGGCCTTCTGTCATTAGTGTTTGACAAGTCAAATCTAATCTTAAGATGGTCTCTAAATTCAAGAGGGATATACTCAAAATTGTACTTTGCCTCTTGTGGACTTGTTCTAAATTTCTTCAGTTTCAACTTGAGCTTGCATATGAGCAATTAATGGTCTGTTCTGCAGTCATCACTTGACCTTGTTCTGACTGATGATATTGGGCTTTGAATCATCTCTTTCCACAGATGTAGTCGATTTGATTCCTGTGTGTTCCATCTGTACAATCACTGAGGTCCATGTGTACAATCAGTGTTTATACTGGTGAAAAAAAGTATTTGCAATGAAGAAGTCATTGGTCTTGCAAAATTCAACCATGCGATCTCAGGCATCATTTCTATCATGAAGTCCATGTTTTTCAACTACCAAAACTCCTTCTTTGTTTCCAGCTTTCGCTTTCCAATCACCAGTAATTATCAGTGCATTCTGATTGCATGTTTGATCAATATCAGACTGCAGAAGTTGGTAAAAATCTTCAATTTCTTCATCTTTGGCCTTAGTGGTTGGTGCCTAAATTTGCACAGTAGTCATATTAACTGGTCTTCCTTGTAGGAGTATGGATGACAGCATTCTACTTCAGGATAGATCTTGAAACGTTCTTCAATGATGAATGCAATGCCATTCCTTTTCAAGTTGTCATTACCGGCATAGTAGAACACATGATTGTCTGATTCAAAATGACCAATACCAGTCTATTTCAGCTCACTAATGCCTAGGATATTGATCTTTATGTGTTCCATTTCACTTTTTAATGATTTCCAATTTTCCTGGATTCATAATCCATACATTCCAGGCTCCAATTATTAATAGATGTTTGCAGCTGTTTCTTCTCATTTTGAGTCCTGCCACATCAGCAAATGAAGGTCATGAAAGCTTGACTCCACATCATTAAGGTTGACTCTACTTTGAGGAGGCAACTCTTCCCCAGTCATCTTTTGAGTGCCTGCCGACCTGGGGGCTCATCTTCTGGCACTGTATAAAACAATGTTCCGCTGTTATTCATAAGGTTTCCACTGCTTAATTCTTTTCAGAAATAGACCTCTGGGTCCTTCTTTCTAGTCTTTCTAAGTCTGTAAGCTCAGCTGAAACCTGTCTGCCATGGGTGACCCTGCTGGTATTTGAATTTTGGTGGCATAGCTTCCAGCATCGCAGCAACACACAAGCTCCCACAGTACGACAAACTGACAGACACATGTGGGTTTGTAACAATAATAATCCTAAAACTTTCAAAGAACTGGGGTTTTTCTTTTATTTGTTTTTTATCATGGTAATATATGAGATGTGAAAGTTAGAGAAAGCAAAAAAAAGTGATAGGCCAAGATGGCTGACTAGGTAGATGCTACCTCAGATCCCTCTTGCAACAAAGACTTGGAAAAACAAGTGAATCGATCACATACACGACAATCTACGAACCCTGAACAACAAACACAGATTTAAAGAGTTGACCTGAGTGACAGAGACGGAGAACGAACAACTATGGGGAAGCAGTGACTGTTTTTAGAGCCTGGAGCCAGCGTCCCAGTCAGGTAACTTTGGCACCGGACTTAGTACTGGGCGCAGGGGAGCTGAACACAACATCTTGTGACGGTGCAAACACGGGGCACAGCCCTAACCCCCTGAACTGACCCCGGGAGGGGGCCCAGCCAGTCTGCAAGGGCAGCACGGGAATGGGGCTGCCGGGAGGAGAAGTCATCGGGAGGCAGTGACTGGTTTTGGAGCCGGGAGTGCAGCATCCCAGCCGGGGAACCTTGAGGCTGGGCTTTGGGCTGGCAGCAGAGGAACTGACCGCGGCTTCTGTGGGCCAGACCCTCGGGGGCAATCTCTACCCAGCCAGCACACATAGATGACACGCCCCTCGGGAATCTCAGATACAATAGTCATCCCAAGCAAGATGAACAACTTTGGCTATATCCCGGGGTGCTACTCTCTCCTGTTTTTCTGAACCCTCCCCTCCCCTTCCCAGGTGGCTTCATTAACATTGGAATTTCCTGAGCCAGAGGGAGAACGGCTCCGGCTCCGCGGCTTTGCTTTTCCCTTTTTTTTTGGTCTTTTCCTAACCCATTCTCCCGGCCTGAGAGAAGCAACCACAAAAAACCCAGGGACCAAAAATCCTTCCCTAATTGGACTAAAAACACAGAACCAGCTCCAGCCAAGCATATACGATCCATATCTCGGGCTTTCATCCCTACAGGGAACAAGGGGGCTATTATAATGCAAAGGCATTTCTGATAGGGATCTGACTGCATTTTTTTTTAGTGGATTTACTGGAAAAACAAGTTTCCCAGGTCTGATATCTCTGCTTATTCAACAGAGCCCTAACTGACTCACAACAGGGAACTGAGGGCTGAAGCTCCCCCCAGACCACCTAGCCTCTTGCCTTAGGGGTCTAAGGAGGGTGACACCTACCAATCTGTAGAGGTACTTGCATTGGGGGCCTAAGGTACATCTGCAGAGCCCTTCCACCAAGGTGCTTTAGGAATAGAGACACACCTACCTCACTGACACTTGGGGGAAGCCTGTCAGCATCTGCCCCCCCCCCGGAGTGTGAACCCTAGCTGCTAATAGAATCTGGTGCACACAACTATCACCACTACTTCTCGAGGTGGATACGTGTTAGGGTGCAGCACACACTTGATGACCCAAAATCAGATTCAACACAAGAATAGTGAATAGACTCAGGCATATATATCTGGCAACAGCCCAAACCAGCTGGTAATAAGTCATAAGTAAGTCAAGGGCTACAACAATTAAGACAGCACAATCTAGTAGCCCATCCACGTATATTGAAAGAAAACAAAACAAGATAAGACTCAGTGAGCAAATATAGAATAAATCACTACAATATCTTAGTGATGGCTCGGAGACAGCAGTCAATATCAAACCACATAAAGAACCAGTCCTCTTCATTTTCAGCAAGCAAGATTGTGTCATCTGCATATTTGAGATTGTTAATGAGTCTTCCTCCAATCCTGATGCCATGTTCTTCTTCATATAGCCCAGCTTCTTGGATTATTTGCTCAGCATACAGATTGAATAAGTATGATAAAACAATACAACCCTAATACATACCTTTCCTGACTTTGAACCACACAGTATCTTCTTGTTCTGTTTGAATGACTGCCTCTTGATCTATGCCAGTCTCCTCATGAACACAATGAATTGTTCTGGAATTCCCATTTATACTATGGAAATTGGCAATTCTACCAATCAAGGCTCTTCCCTTTCCAACCCAGAGATGCAGTTGTTAAACATTCACCAGCATATCACTGGTCAGCATAACTTTGGTAAAATTATGAAAGGGAAGATGTATATCTGAACTAGGGAATGAGAATGTCTATCTGAGTGTGGCAATGAGGCGTGTTGAGGGCCAATGTGTATATCTAGGGGAGTGAGTGGGAATGACCACCTAAATCTGAGGTGATGAATGAGTGAGGAGTTCAGTGTGTATACATTAAGGGGTATGAAACAAAGAGTGAGGGAGGAAGCAGGTGTGTCTACATGAAGTCAGTCATTACCTAAAGGACCAAATTTTTTCACTTGGGGTACAAATATAAAGATGTGAGGTCAGTGTGTGTATGTAAGTGGCCAGCGTGTTTTTGCCTAAAAGGATGGTTAGGTATACTGGAGGAGTTAAATGCGTGTGAAAGGGTGTCTAAAAAAGGCTAGTATATGTGTTGGAGAGGACAAATCTGTGTGTGAGGAAGTAAATTTGTATCTAAGGAAGTTTATGCTATCTGAGCTTAGCGTCTGAGGTTTATGTGAGTGAATATGAAGGCATGACTATGAGGGGCTGAACCATTTCCCTGCCTTGATCCTTGCATCTGTTAAGATGAGTTCAGCTTCAAATAATGGAAAAACACAAAAATAACAGCGACTTTACAACCCCCCAAACAAAAGAATCAAAATCTTTCCCAAAGGAATATACAATCCTGGACTTATCAGGTACAGAACATAAAAAACTAATTTACAGAATGCTTCAAGACATCAGGGATGACCTCAGAAATGAAATAAGGCAAACTGCAGAAAAAGCCAAGGAACACACTGATAAAACTGTTGAAGAACTCAAAAAGATTATTCAAGAACATAGTGGAAAAATTAATAAGTTGCAGGAATCCATAGAGAGACAGCATGCAGAAATCCAAAAGACTAACAATAAAATTACAGAATTAGACAATGCAATAGGAAGTCAGAGGAGCAGACTCAAGCAATTAGAATGCAGAGTGGGACATCTGGAGGACCAGGGAATTAACACCAACATAGCTAAAAAAAAATCAGATAAAAGAATTAAAAAAAATGAAGAAACCCTAAGAATCATGTGGGACTCTATCAAGAAGGATAATTTGCATGTGATTGGAGTCCCAGAACAGGGAGGGAGGACAGAAAACACAGAGAGAACAGTTGAAGATCTGCTGACAGAAAACTTCCCTGACATCATGAAAGACGAAAGGATATCTATCCAAGTTGCTCATCGAACCCCATTTAAGATTGATCCAAAAAGAAAAACACCAAGACATATTATCATCAAACTTGCCAAAACCAAAGATAAAGAGAAAATTTTAAAAGCAGCCAGGGAGAAAAGAAAGGTTTCCTTCAAGGGAGAATCAATAAGAATAAGTTCAGACTACTCAGCAGAAACCATGCAGGCAAGAAGGGAATGCGATGACGTATACAGAGCACTGAAGGAGAAAAACTGCTAGCCAAGGATCATATACCCAGCAAAACTCTCTCTGAAATATGAAGACGAAATTAAGATATTTACAGATAAACACAAGCTTAGAGAATTTGCAAAAACCAAACCAAAGCTACAAGAAATACTAAAGGACATTGTTTGGTCAGAAAACCAATAATATCAGATACCAGCACAACACAAGGTCACAGAACAGAACATCCTGATATCAGCTCAAATAGGGAAATCGCAAAAACAAATTAAGATTAATTAAAAAAAAAAATGCTCAAAACAGGGAATCATTGAAGTCAATATATAAAAGATCACAATAATCAAAAAGAGGGACTAAATACAGGTGGCATAGAACTGCCATATGGAGAGGGATGCAAGGTGATATAGGACAACACAAGTTAGGTTTTTACTTAGAAAAATAGGGGTAAATATTAAGGTAACCACAAAGAGGTATAACAACTCCATAACTCAAAATAAAAACCAAGAAAAACGTTAACGACTCAGCAAACATAAAGTCAAATACTATGAAAATGAGGATCTCACAATTTAAAAAGGAAAACGTCTCAGCACAAAACAGTATGTGGAAAAATGAAATTGTCAACAACACACATAAAAAGGCATCAAAATGACAATACTAAACACTTAAAAAAAATTATAATTACACTGAATGTAAATGGACTAAATGCACCAATAAAGAGACAGAGAGTCTCAGACTGGATAAAGAAACATGATCCGTCTATATGCTGCCTACAAGAGACATACCTTAGACTGAGAGACACAAACTAAAACTCAAAGGATGGAAAAAAATATATCAAGCAAACAATAAGCAAAAAAGAAGAGGAGTAGCAATATTAATTTCTGACAAAATAGACTTTAAACTTAAATCCACCACAAAGGATAAAGAAGGACACTATATAATGATAAAAGGGACAATTGACCAGGAAGATATAACCATATTAAATATTTATGCACCCAATGACAGGGCTGCAAGATACATAAATCAAATTTTAACAGAATTGAAAAGTGAGATAGACACCTCCACAATTATAGTAGGAGACTTCAACACACCACTTTCGGAGAAGGACAGGACATCCAGTAAGAAGCTCAATAGAGACACGGAAGACCTAATTACAACAATCAACCAACTTGACCTCATTGACTTATACAGAACTCTCCACCCAACTGCTGCAAAATATACTTTTTTTTCTAGCACACATGGAACATTCTCTAGAATAGACCACATATTAGGTCATAAAACAAACCTTTGCAGAGTCTAAAACATCGAAATATTACAAAGCATCTTCTCAGACCACAAGGCCATAAAAGTGGAAATCAATAACAGAAAAACTAGGGAAAAGAAATCAAATACTTGGAAACTGAACAATACCCTCCTGAAAAAAGACTGGGTTATAGAAGACATTAAGAAGGGAATAAGGAAATTCATAGAATGCAATGAGAATGAAAATACTTCCTATCAAAACCTCTGGGACACAGCAAAAGCAGTGCTCAGAGGCCAATTTATATCGATAAATGCACACATACAAAAGGAAGAAAGAGCCAAAATCAAAGAACTGTCCCGACAACTTGAACAAATAGAAAGTGAGCAACAAAAGAATCCATCAGGCACCAGAAGAAAACAAATAATAAAAATTAGAGCTGAACTAAATGAATTAGAGAACAGAAAAACAATTGAAAGAATTAACAAAGCCTAAAGCTGGTTCTTTGAAAAAGTTAACAAAATTGATAAACCATTGGCCAGATTGACTAAAGAAATACAGGGAAGGAAACAAATAACCCGAATAAGAAACGAGAAGGGCCACATCACAACAGACCCAACAGAAATTAAAAGGATCATATCAGATTATTACAAAAAATTGTAATCTAACAAATCTGCAAACCTAGAAGAAATGGATGAATTCCTGGAAAAACACTACCTACCTAAACTAACACAATCAGAAGTAGAATAACTAAATAGACCCATAACCAAAAAAGAGATTGAAACGGTAATCAAAAAACTCCCAACAAAAAAAGCCCTGGCCCGGATGGCTATACTGCAGAGTTCTACCAAACTTTCAGAGAAGAGTTAACACTACTACTACTAAAGGTATTTCAAAGCATAGAAAATGACAGAATACTACCTAACTCATTCTATGAAGCCACCATCTCCCTGATACCAAAACCAGGTAAAGACATTACAAAAAAAGAAAATTACAGACCTATATCCCTCATGAACATAGATGCAAAAATCCTCAACAAAATTCTAGCCAATAGAATTCAACAACATATCAAAAAATTAATCCACCACGATCAAGTGGGATTTATACCAGGTATGCAAGGCTAAAAACAAAAAAATATTTATGCAAGGCTGGTTTAATATTAGAAAAACCATTTATGTAATCCACCATATAAATAAAACAAAAGACAAAAACCACATAATCTTATCAATTGATGCAGAAAAGGCATTTGACAAAGTCCAACACCCATTTATGATAAAAACTCTCAGCAAAATAAGAATTGAAGGAAAGTTCCTCAACATAATAAAGGGCATCTAAACAAAGCCAACAGCCAACATCACTCTAAATGGAGAGAACCTGAAAGCATTTCCTTTGAGAACGGGAACCAGACAAGGATGCACTTTATCACCGCTCTTATTCACCATTGTGCTAGAAGTCCTAGCCAGAGCAATTAGGCTAGACAAAGAGATAAAGGGCATCCGGATTGGCAAGGAGGAAGTAAAATTATCTCTATTTGCAGATGACATGATCTTATACACAGAAAACCCTAAGGAATCCTCAAGAAAACTCCTGAAACTAATAGAAGAGTTTGGCAGAGTCTCAGGTTATAAGATAAACATACAAAAATCACTTGGATTCCTCTACATCAACAAAAAGAACATCGAAGAGGAAATAACCAAAACAATACTATTCACAGTAGCCCCCAAGAAGATAAAATACTTAGGAATAAATCTTACCAAAGATGTAAAAGACCTATACAAAGAAAACTACAAAGCACTACTACAAGAAATTCAAAAGGACATACTTAAGTGGAAAAACATACCTTGCTCATGGATAGGAAGACTTAACATAGTAAAAATCTCTATTCTACCAAAAGCCATTTATACATACAATGCAGTTCCGATCCAAATTCCAATGTCATTTTTTAAGGTGATAGAGAAACAAATCACCAACTTCATATGGAAGGGAAAGAAGCCTCGGATAAGCAAAGCATTACTGAAAAAGAAGAAGAAAGTGGGAGGCCTCACTCTACCTGATTTCAGAACCTATTATACAGCCACAATAGTCAAAACAGCCTGGTACTGGTACAACAACAGACACATAGACCAGTGGAACAGAATTGAAAACCCAGATGTAAATCCATCCACATATGAGCAGCTGATATTTGACAAAGGCCCAGTGGCAGTTAATCGGGGAAAAGATAGTCTTTTTAACAAATGGTGCTGGCATAACCGGATATCCATTTGCAAAACAATGAAACAGGACCCATACCTCACACCATGCACAAAAACTAACTCCAAGTGGATCAAAGACCTAAACATAAAGACTAAAACGATAAAGATCATGGAAGAAAAAACAGGGACAACCTTAGGAGCCCTAATACAAGGCATAAACAGAATACAAAACATTACCAAAAATGACGAAAAGAAACCCGATAACTGGGAGCTCCTAAAAATCAAACACCTATGCTTATCTAAAGACTTCACCAAAAGAGTAAAAAGACCACCTACAGACTGGGAAAGAATTTTCAGCTATGACATCTCTGACCAGTGCCTGATCTCTAAAATCTATATGATTCTGTCAAAACTCAACCACAAAAAGACAAACAACCCAATCAAGAAGTAGGCAAAGGATATGAACACACACTTCAGTGAAGAAGATATTCAGGCAGCTAACAGATACCTGAGAAAATGCTCTCGATCATTAGCCATTAGAGAAATGCAAATTAAATCTAGGATGAGATTCCATCTCACTCCAACAAGGCTGGCATTAATCCAAAAAACACAAGATAATAAATGTTGGAGAGGCTGTGGAGAGATTGGAACTCTTATACACTGCTGGTGGAAATGTAAAATGGTACAACCACTTTGGAAATCTATTTGGCGATATCTTAAACAGTTGGAAGTAGAACTACCATACAACCCAGAAATCCCACTCCTGGGAATATACCCTAGAGAAACAAGAGCATTCACACAAACAGATATACGCACACCCATGTTTATTGCAGCTCTGTTTACAATAGCAAAAAGCTGGAAGCAACCAAGGTGTCCATCAAAGGATGAATGGTTAAATAAATTGTGGTATATTCACACAATGGAATACTACGTATCGATAAAGAATAGTGAGGAATCTGTGAAACATTTCATAACATGGAGGAACCTGGAAGGCATTATGCTGAGCGAAATTAGTCAGAGGCAAAAGGACAAATATTGTATAAGACCACTATTATAAGATCTTGAGAAATAGTATAAACTGAGAAGAACATATACTTTTGTGGTTACGAGGGGGGAGGGAGGGAGAGGGTTTTTTACTGATTAATTAGTAGCTAAGAACTTTTTAAGAACTGCTTTAGGTGAAGGGAAGGACAACACTCAATACGTGGAAGGTCAGCTCAACTGTACTGGACTGGACCAAAAGCAAAGAAGTTTCCGGGATAAACTGAATACTTCAAAGGTCAGCAGAGCAAGGGCGGGGATTTGGGGACTATGGTTTAAGGGGACTTCTAAGTCAATTGGCAAAATAATTCTATTATGAAATCATTCTGCATCCCACTTTGAAATGTGGCATCTAGGGTCTTAAATGCTAACAAGCGGCCATCTAAGATGCATCAATTGGTCTCAACCCACCTGGAGCAAAGGAGAATGAAGAACACCAAGGTCACACGATAACTAAGAGCCCAAGAGACAGAAAGGGCCACATGAACTAGAGACTTACATCATCCTGAGACCAGAAGAACTAGATGGTGCCCGGCTACAAACGATGACTGCCCTGGCAGGGAACACAACAGAGAACCCCTGAGGGAGCAGGAGATCAGTGGGATGCAGACCCCAAATTCTCACAAAAAGACCATACTTAATGGTCTGACTGAGACTAGAGGAATCTCGGAGGTCATTGTCCCCAAACCTTCTGTTGGCCCAGGACAGGAACCATTCCCGAAGACAACTCAGCAGACATGAAAGGAACTGGACAGTGGGTAGGAGAGAGATGCTGATGAAGAGTGAGCTAATTATATCAGGTGGACACTTGAGATTGTGATGGCATCTCCTGTCTGGAGAGGGGATGGGAGGGTAGAGAGAGTTGGAAGCTGGCAAAATTGTCAGGAAAGGAGAGACTGGAAGGGCTAACTCATTAGGAGGAGATCAAGTGGGAGAATGGAGTAAGGTGTATATAAACTTATATGTGACAGTCTGACTTGATTTGTAAACGTTCACTTGAAGCTCAATAAAAGTTAATTAAAAAAAGTGATAAAGGCATTAGGACTAGAAAAGGAGGGCTTTTCTATGGAGTTGTGAATAGCTTCATTCATTTGGAAGATGTCAAGCAGTTGGAAAACAATGGTTGTTAAGATGGAATGAAATGGAGAAAAATGTGTGTGTTGTGGGGAGGAGAGGTAGTTGTTGAATACTAAGCTAAGGACTTAAGATTATATTCAGCAAGTGATAAAAAGCCCCTCTGCCAAGAAATATATACTCTTGCAGAAAAGTGACTTAATTAGAACTGAATTTGCCATTTTATTTGTAAGTACAATTAACTCTTGATTACGTTGTTCCTTGTTAATATAATTAAGCTTTTAAAAACTGGGTTGCTGAGCACTGCAGAGAAAATTGCACAATTGTTAGAATTAGTGCCACAAAAATTTATGTTCCCCAGTTTTGGCAGTATCATCAGTACTATCAGCACTGCTTGGCAGTTCTTTACATATCCCTGGTCAGCAACTGTTCTTTCTCACAAAAACTATACTAAGCCCTCACTAATGAGCTGTAGTCCTTTATGCAAAGATGACAGGGCTCCATAATGACTTCACAAAAGCCTGAATTTAGGTATAATAAAAATAGATTTAAAAATAATATCTCTATGTAACATCAACACATTGCATTGGGCAAATCTGCTGCAAAGGACCTCTTTAAGTGTTGAAAATGTCACCTTGAAGACTAAGGTGCACCTGACCCAAGTCATGGTATTTTCAACTGCCTCATATGCATTCAAAAGCCAGATGATGAATAAGGAAGACAGAAGAAGAATTGACATCTTTGAATTGTGGTGTCGGTGAAGAATATTGAATATACCACGAACTTAAAAAAGAACAAACAAATCTGTCTTGAAAGAAATATAACCAGAAAGCTGCTTTGAAGCAAGGATGCAATACTGCATCTTACGTACTTTGTACATGTTGCCAGGAGGGATCGGTTCCTTGAGAAGGACAACATGCTTGGTAAAGTACAGGGTCAGTGAAAAAAAGGGAGAACCTCAACGAGATGGATTTACACAGTGGCTGCAACAATGGGCTCAAGCACAACAACAATTGTGAACATAGTGTAGGTCTGACCTGTGTTTCGTTCTGTGGTAAATCCGGTCACTATGAGTTGGAACTGACTCCACGGCACCTGACAACAACAACATGTAACATCAATTGTACCTTAACAAACCAATGATCAAGGCAGTTTTAACCCCAAATGTATTCTTTTTGAAGACAAAATGGAATCAAGTTAAAATGTGATATATGAGCAGAGATATTGTTTGACTGTTTTGGCTACGTCTCTCTCTCTCCTGTAAAACCTGGCTGTATTAAGCAAGCATTATTAAAAAGCAAAACAAAACAAAAAATGAAAAAAAATGGAACAAGGCAATCACCCTGTCATATAGTTCTAGAATCATCAGTGTAAGTATTGAACTGTCACCAACTGATATCAATTATGTAATCTTGACACAAAGAAAATAATTGAGATTTGCTGAACTCTATACAAGGGGTGGAGCCCTGGTGGCTAGTGTTTAAGAGCTTGTCTGCTAACCAAAAGGCCTGCAGTTTGAATCTACCAGCCACTCCTTGGAACCACTAACGGGTAGTTCTACAGGGTTGCTGTGAGTTGAAATCAACTCGGCAGCAACAAGCTTTGGTTTATACAAGGGGTGACCACAGTATGGCATTTTATTGAGGACAATAAAACCAGTTATTGAGGACTTTACAAACTACCAGGAATGGCCCAAAATAACAAACTTGGCAATTTTTCTAAAATATTTCAAACCAAATAATTTCATTCTTTATTTCTTCATGATGAAGAGTCAGGAGCAGGTGACATTTCAACTACAGATTTGCAATAGTTTATCACCAGACAATACCTAAGTTGTAAGTTATTGCAAAGCATTGACCAAAGAGAAATATTCTATATTTGTGGAAGGGTTATGAACTGTGACGACAGTTAATAAAATATTGGACTCACTTACTAAAACATTAGAAGCTATAAAAATGGTAAAGGAAATTAAAATTCTCTATCCATGATGGCACAGTGATTAAGTGTTCGGATGCTAACCAAGAAGTTGTTGGTTCAAAGCCGCCAGCTGCTCCATGGGAGAAAAATGTGGCAGTCTGCTCTGGTTAAGGTTTATAGCCTTGGAAACCCTGTGGGGCAGTTCTGGTCTGTCCTTTACGGTTGCTTTGAGTTGGAATCAACTTGACAGCAGTGGATTTGGTTTTGGTTCTAGGACTGAAACCCAATTTTTTCCTTCAAGATCAGTGGCTAGGATCTTGCATGGTGTCATCTGGGGGGACCAATTAACACTAAAATATCCTTTATCTATGCTGACCTTCAATCAGGTTTATCCTTTTCACAGGAGGTCTATTTGTTCTAATTATTGTATCTTTAGGAGCCCTCAGTTAAAATATAAATATATGGATTAAAAATAATAACTCACTGTAAAGCATCTACTAGTTAACATAAATCAAGAGCTGCCATCTAGTTTAGTAAGGCCTGAATAACATGACCAATGGAAAGGGAAACAGCTTTTATTAGAACCTGCTACACATAAAATGTTTGACGTCCCCACCAGAGCTGTCTAAATTAGGGTTAATGACAGAAGGAAGAGTCACACAAGCAATCTTCTTGTCGTTCTCTGCTCTGCAGATAGAGTAATGTTTCATAATCATCATAAATATGATTATCTCTTTTCTCCTCCAGATAAAACGCTCCTCTGTTCTTTTGTGTTCTCAGTTACTGGAACGAGGAAACAAGACAGGTCCTAAGGCATAGTTCATGTAACCCAGCCTGTGAAAGTGAAAGTAAATAATGGGTAAGGCCTTTGGTGACACTCTGGAACATCCTTAAACTATCTCATGGAGAGGGAAATCTTTGTCAAATCATTAACTGAAGCAGTATTCAAGTTAAACTGAAGTCTAAATACTTCTTTTAGTGACTGCGCTAGATGAACTGATTGAACATGGGTTATCTCTAATTTTCACTGGGAGAGGTAGTATACCAAGGTAGGAGGAATAGGGGCTTGAGAGTCACATTATCATCTCAAATCCTGATGAGACTTTTTACATATTACACAACTTCTTTAAGTCTTGGTTTCCACATCTGTTAAACAGAGTATTGTAATCCTCACGTCATATATCTACAATTAGGCTATCAGGTGCACATAAACATTATTGAAGCAAAGACAATATTATTATCATCATCCATTGATGCTGTTGTTAGTTGCCATCCAAACCAAAAAACCAAACCCATTGCCACTGAGTCAATTCTGGCTCATGGCAACCCCACAGGACAGAGTAGAACTGCCCCATAGAGTTTCCAAAGATCGCCTGGTGGATTCAAACTGCCAACCTTTTTGGCTAGCAGCTGTAGCACTTAACCACTACACCATCAGGGCTTCCAGTTGCCATTCAGTAATCTCCTAATCATGGTAACCTTATATAAAACAGAAAGAAATTTTGCCTGGTCTTACACCATCCTCATGATCATTGGTAATTATCCATACTGGATGGTAATTACAACAGTGAGTACCAATAAATATTTTAAATGACCAAATGTTTGCTTATATATGGAATAATATTTATAATAAATGACAAACCCAAAAAGGGATAATTATATGCAACGTTTTAAATATGAGAGATTATAGTAAACATACATTAGTTTGAAATTGATGTTACTTTAATAAATTTGTACTGTATAAACTAACGATTCAAAATTTATATTTCTTTTTATTAAAAACATTGTTTTGCCTACTAGTTCAGTAATGATTTTTGGATTAGAGAAGAAATTTAACTAAATTTAGATATTAGATTAGATATTTTTATATATCTTTTTGTAGAGTCTTTTGATTATAGTTAAATAATAATTTCTTTGGATCTACACTCAAAAATTCAGATTTGATGAGGATAGGATGATGAAATTTGAGTAATAATAATAAATATTGTATAATCACTTATTTATTTTATTTTCATAAAACATATTGAAGCAGATTTTTAATGAATAATGGTTTTAAAGAGTTAAAAATGTTATTTCAAATACACATATGAAATGAATGTGTCAAAGATTGCATTCAACTCAATAATTTATGAAACACTAATACGTTAAAATTCATCCAAAAACTATTTGAAAAAGTAGGTATTTAAAGACAATTTAATAAAGAAATGTTATATACCAAACTTAAATTAGGAACATGCATTAATTTGCATCTGTGTAAGACAAAAATCTCCAAGTTAAATTTTGACCCTATACAACTGTAAAATAGCCCAATAAATGGAAAATTAATTCCATGTGCAAGACTAGCACTGTACTAAAAGACTCTCTGGTGATCTTATTTGCCTATTTGGACACAACTTAATAGACCAGTATAAATGCTCAATCATTATGGAATCCAAGTCAGTTTGTAACTTTTTTAATAAGATCAAACTTTCCTATGACCTAAGTTTAGACAAATTAACCATAAGGAAGGTGTGATAGACAAAGTCTAACAAGTTATTCATTTGCAAAGAGGATGTATCAGCAGGTTCTGAATATTCTGAATATTGTTGGATTAAATTATATTTTGTGAAAACAATATAACTATAGAGAAACCCATGGTCATTATTACTGTTTGTCAGATATATGTTCTTGTATGATACATGGTAATGCAGATGTACTTATGTGGGGCCTTCAAGAGCAAGTTTAGTCTAAGTGCCTCATAGTTTTGCAGATGATTTATTTTTGAAATGTTATTCCTTTTAGGAGCTGGTAACTCTGTCACCTTTTTGCTCTATAATCATGGGCATGAGAAGGTGATAAAACTCTTCTCCTAAATACCCATATAAAAACTGGGCTGCTTTATGAGAAAAATAGAATAATTTACTAGCAGTCCATAACGGTATACAAAAGAATTAGCTCATATAACCCCTTCCTTTGGATTAACCTAGCAAATACCAAAGCTTAAGTTCTCCATTTTTCTGTTCAAACAATAGAATAAGTTTTTGGAGCCTCCTGTCTATGGGAAAGGGAAGACTGTAATAATGATATCTCTGTAGAATTCTCAACCCTAGAATCACTATTTTCATTCCATCCAGTTGGGGATAGGGAGGAATAGCAATGCATGGAACCAGAATAAATTCTAGCCCCTAGGAACAACGCACCCCTGCGTCTGTCAGTTTGTCAAGAAAAGTGTGTGTCAGGGCTATATCCTTTCACCATACCTATTCAATCTGTATGCTGAGCAAAGAATCCAAGAAGCTGGACTATATGAAGAAGAACAGAGTATCAGGATTGGAGGAACACTCATTAACAACCTGCATTTTGCACATGACACAACCTTGCTTGAGGAAAGTGAAGAGGATTTGAAGCCCTTACCGATGAAGATTAAAGACCACAGCCTTCAGTATGGATTATACCTCAACATAAAGAAAACAAAAATCCTCACAACTGGACCAATAAGCAACATCATGATAAATGGAGAAAAGACTGAAGTGTCAAGGATTTTTATTTTACTTGGATCCACAATCAACAACCATGGAAGCAGCAGTCAAGAAATCAAAAGATGCATTGCATTGGGCAAATCGGCTGCAAAAGTCCTCCTTAAAGTGTTGAAGAGCAAAGATGTCACCTTGAAGACTAAGGTGCGCTTGACTCAAGCGATGGTGTTTTCAGCTGCCTCATATGCATGCGAAAGCTAGAGAATGAATAAAGAAGACTGAAGAAGAATTGACACCTTTGAATTTTGGTGTCGGTGAAGAGTATTCAATATACCAGACTGCCAGAAGAATACACAAATCTGTTTTGGAAGAACTGCAGTCAGAATTTTCCTTAGAAGCAAGGATGGCGAGACTACATCTCACATACTTTGGACATGTTGTCAGGAGGGATCAGTCCCTGGAGAAGGACATCATACTTGGTAAAGTAAAGGGTCAGCGAAAAAGAGGAAGACCTTCAATGAGATGGATTGACACACTGGCTGCAACAATGAGCTCAAGCACAGCAGTGATTGTGAGGATGGTACAGGAACAGGCAGTGTTTTGTTCTGTTGTGCATGGAGTAAATATGAGTGAGACCGACTTGACAGTACCTAACAACAACAACAGGAAGCAACTTCGATTCCAATAAAGAAAACTTACTAATATCCCCATTTTGAGCAGTTCTAATTATTAACTAATATATTGAAAAAAATCTTGTGATTAAAATGTTAGAACATTTAATTAAGTGAATACCATGCTCATTTATTACCCTTTCAAATTTAGCAACCGTCAAAATGTGAAAATTAGAAAGTACTGAATATTTACCATTCATGAAAACATAAACATCAATGCGTTACTGAATTGATCTTTTCCTTTCTAGAGAAATATTTTATCTGCTCCAGTGAGGTTTTTAATTGGTCTGTCAGGAAATGTTTAAGTTCAGTCTTTTACAGTTACAAGAAGGATTCTGTCACCAAGGAGGTTTTAAGTATTTTATCCAATTAACAATGATCTGGTCTTGAAAAAAAAAATTATTTGCAGGTTATTTTTATAAATAGCATCACCCAATGGCTTTAGGATCACTGTAACTGTAAGGAACGGTATAACCCAAAACCCATTGCTGTCCAGTAGATTCCGACTCATAGCGACCCTACAGAACAGAGTAAAACTGCCCCATAGAGTTTCCAAGGAGCGCCTGGCATATTCGAGTTGCCAACATCTTGGTTAGCAGCTACAGTACTTAACCATTACACCACCAGGGTTTCCAAGAAATACTATAGGAATCATAATATTCAGATGATTAATTTATTACTACTTGACATTATTATGGGAAACAATGAATATTTTCACATGTAGTAAAGACCCTATCTATCTGTCAGAGTGACTTTAAGTTGCAACAAATAACCAGATACCAGAAGATACCATGAACTGCCAGAATAAAAAATCTGTCTTGGAAAAATATAGCCAGAATGCTCCTTAGAAGCCAGGATGGCGAGACTTCCCCTCACGTACTTTGGACATGTTATCAGAAGGGTCCAATCCTTGCAGAAGAATATCATGGCTGGTAAAGTACTGGGTCAGAGAAAAAGAGGAAGACCCTCAGGGAGATGAATTGACACAGGGGCTACAACAATGGGCTCGAACATAGCAAGGATTGTAAGGATGGCACAGGACTGGGCAATGTTTCATTCTGTTATAATAAGGTGAGAACCAACTGGAAGGCATCTAGCAACAACAGCAGAAGATAGACAGTACTGCCTGTATTTAAACACAAAACAACAAACAAGCTAATCTTTGCTTAGACAACTTTATTCCTTTTTTTTTTTTTTTGTAAGCAGGTAACTTTTGAAATTGATGTAAGGATTGCATAAAACCTTTCCAAACCCACTGCCATCAAGTCGATTCTGATTCATAACAACCCTACAGGACAGAGTAGAACTGCCCTTTAGGGTTTCCAAGGAGCGACTGGTGAATTCGAACTGCCAACCTTTTGGTTAGCAGCCGAGCTCTTAACCACTGCACTACCAGGACTCCAAATTGCATAAATGACCATCATTTGGAAAACATATGAAGAATAATATCTACCTGTATTTAAATATATGCTGTATAATACATCTAGATGTATGTGGCACTGGGTCTGGGTAATACATCTAAAAAAAAAAAGCACAAAACCCAGTGCTGTCAAGTCGATTCTAGGTAATACATCTAGAACAAGGAAATTTTCCAAATCACATATGCAAAGATATGCTAATTTTTGTTCCCAACTTTGAGTTTTTTTTTAATAATACCCACTAGTACTGAAATAATGACCTGACTTTTGCACTTAGCAATCACTGAGAACCATACACATTATTGTGTAGCAGCTATATAGAAACATTCATAATTTGACTCACTGATTGAATTATTGAGTTGTTGATTTATAATTCAAATGAAAATGATTTATAGATTTTTAGTACTTCATAAATTCCTGTTTCAGTCAATTCTGACTCATAGTGACCTTACTGGACAGCATGGAGCTGCCCTATAGGATTTCCAAGGAGCAGCTGGTAGATTTTAACTGCCTACCTTTCGATTAGCAGTCGAGCTCTTAACCACTGCACCACTAGAGCTCCAACCTTCTAAATAGATCTTGTTTATTTAATATTAGTTCCTGACTTGTTTTGGATTTCTGTATGCCCTTCATTTTAGATCAATCTGTTGATGTCTAAACAAGCATATTATTCTAAATAAATTATTTCAAAAAATAAGTTTCTGAGCTACCCAAGGTATTTGTTCTGTTGTTGTTGTTAGGTGCTGTTGAGTCACTTCCAACACATAGTGACCCTAATATACAACAGAAGGAAACACTGTGGAGTCCAGCGCCATGGTCACAATTGTTGTTATGCTTGAGCCCATTGTTGCAGCCACTGTGTCAATTCATCTCGTTGAGGACCTTCCTCTTTTTTGACGACCCTCTACTTTACCAAGCATGATCTCCTTCTCCAGGGACTGATATCTCCTGATAACATGTCCAAAGTATGTGAGACGTAGTATCACCACCCTTGTTTCTAAGAAGCATTCTGGTTATACTTCTTCCAAAGCAGATTTGTTTGTTCTTTTTGCAGTCTATGGCATATTCAGTATTCTTCTCCAAAACCACAATTCAAAAGTGTCAATCCTTCTTCAGTCTTCTTTATTCATTGCCCAGCTTTCACACGCATATAAGGCTATTGAAAACACCTTGGCTTGGGTCAGGCACACCTTAGTCTTCAAGGTGACATCTTTGCTTTTTATCACTTTAAAGAGGTCTTTTGCAGTAGATTTGCCCAATGCAAAGAGTCTTTTGATTTTGCGTCTGTCAATTTGTCCTACTGTGGAGGCTTGCAACTTGCCGTGATGCTGGAAGCTATGCCACTGGTGTTTAAATACCTGCAGGTTCACCCATGGTAGACAGGTTTCAGCAGAGCCTCCAGGGTTAGACTAGGAAGAAGGACCCGGTGGTTTACTTCTGAAAAAAGTTATCTAGTGAAAATCTTATGAATAGCAGGGGAACATTGATAATACTGCTGGAAGACGAGCTCCTCAGGTTGGAACGCACTCAAAATAACACTGGGCAAGAGCTGCCTCCTCAAAGTACAATCAACCTTAATGACATGAATGAAGTCAAACTGTTACAGTCCTGGGACCCATGGACCCCAGAAAATTAAGTCCTTGTTTTGCCCACCAGAAAAGAATTACACAGGGAGACTTGGCTGACTTTTAAAAGGAAGGCCTTTTTTAGAAAATGAAAGCACTGTGCAGTGGGACAGCAGCTGAGTGTACAGCACTCTAGCAGCCTACTCCCACCCACAAGTCTTTGTGTCAAGCTTTTATTGCTGCTAAGATACGGAAGTGAGGTGGTAGCGAATCAGCGGCTAGAATTTCAGATAATTCCCTTTTTGGTATAAGCAGTCCGACATGGCTCTTTAGTTTCTTATCTGCACGTGCCCTCTGTCCCTCCTGTAGTGCTGGTTCGATTCCTGTCTCGGGTACTTATATCACGCAGAAGTCATCTGTCCGTCACCTTGGTCACCTTGCAGATGTCTATGCATGCTCCAGGGATAAGGTTGGGTCGGTCCTTCCGAAAAACATCTCACTAGGGAGTACCTTGTTTGTTCTTTCTTTATTACACGTTCCAGGATGGAGTTTTATGTCATTAGCCAAACACATAGTATTGTAAGTCAGTTGCAAGTTGCAGGTGTTGCAGGACTCTTTGCCTAGGGGTTCAATCCCTGTTTCTTCCCTATCTCAAAACTTTTGGGACCTTCATTTGCTGATGTGATAGGACTCAAAATGAGAAGAAACAGATGCAAACATTCATTAATAATTAGTATGTGGAATGAATGAGGTATGAATCTAGGAAAATTGGGAATTTTCAAAAATGAAATGGAAAGCATAAACTTTGATATCCTAGGCATTAGCAAGATATTTGTTCTGGGAGTCTGGAACTCTACATCTGCATACACAATAGGTCTAATGATTCTTCAGGACATTGTAACCGAATAGATCCTCTGATTTCGTATATAGATATAGCTTTAAGGATAGCAAAAGCTCAATTTTAGAATCATGTAGGTAATTGTTATGCAATCCCATATGTATGCATTATTATACAGTATGTGGCATAAGAGCTACCTATCTATTTATCCGTATCAACTTATCTGTCTATACCTATGTTTAAGTCTATATCTATCTATCTATCTCTTTTTGGGAAATTGTTCCTGAGCTAAATGAGTTGTGCAAAATATCAAATCCAACAGTTTTTAGAAATATCACCTGAAATATAAATTGAATGTGTGGAAAATCACACAAGTTTAGAATACTGCCTTTAGTCAATACTTCCTTTCCCTTGATGCTGAGATCAGTATATGCAAATCTTCCCTGGCTTGTAATAAAATCTTTTCAAATGATAGATTGAGGGGATCATACAACCTGACAGTGTGTTTGTATAATGTCATGGTCTCTGGGCTTAATATTTAAATATCAAGCTTTTTTTTTTTTCTTGTAACTCTGACACACAGACTGATGTTATGCCACTGGCATTAAAAAAGTGTTTCTTTTTTTTTCTTGATTTTGTGTGTGTGTGTGTGTATGCTTTAGATGAAGTTTTGCAGAGCAAATTAGTTTTTCATTAAACATTCAGTACACATATGGTTTTATGACAGTGGTTATCAACCCTGCAACGTGCCAACACTCTCCCCTTCTCGACCTTAGATTCCCCATTTCCATTTGTCCAGCTTTCCTGTCCTCTCCTGCCTTCTTGTCCTTGCCCCTGGGCTGGTGTGCCATTTAGTCTCACAGGCATGGTGGGTTGAGCTATGTGTATTATTGTTTACCGGCCTATCTAATCTTCGGCTGATGGGTGAACCTCATTAGTGACTTCCGTACTGACTTAAAAGGGTACCGAGGGCTATACTCTTGGGGTTTCTCCAGTCTCTGTCAGGCCAGTAGGTCTGGTCTTTGTATGTGAATTTCAATTTTTTTCTACATTTTTCTACAGCTCTGTCCAGGATCTTCTATTTTGATCCTTGTCAGAGCAGTCAGCAGTGGTACCCAGGCACCATCTAGTTACACTGGACTCATTCTGATGGAGGCTGTGGTATTTGTGGCCCATTAGTTCTTTGAACATAAATTTCTCTTGTGTCTTTGGTTTTCTTCATTCTCCCTTGCTCCAAGGTGTTCTTATTTTCACTGATTTATTTTTGCCACATGTTAATGATGTGCTGTGGTCAAGGAAGCCCTTTGGATTTTTCATATTAATTGACTGGAACTCAGATTTCCAGGTACACTTCATTCAGCATACACAGAGGAGAGCAGGGTATCCTTCATTTATAACAAAAGTAAGGCTGCATTTTGAAATTACCCCACAAGTATTTTACATTGCTATTTTGTTGTGTGCTGTTGAGTTGGTTCTGACTCATCGTGACATTATGACAGAATAGACCTGAAACATAGGGTTTGCTAGGCTGTAATCCTTTTTTTTTTCTGTGATCAATGAACATTTATTGAAAAAAAAGATGTGTGTGTATGCGTGTGTGTGTACTCCCATATACGTGGATTTTAAAAAGCCTTTAAAGCATTCTACAGAGACACATAACACATTCTAAAGATGCTTTAACACTTTTTAACACATCTATTATCATTGAATATTTTAGTGTCACCTTCAAAACAGAATAAGATGCCTAAAAACACACACCTAAACTTTACCTTTTGGTAATTAGAATTTAATGATTTCCTCAAAATCAACTCTATGGCACCTAACAACATCCCAGATAGTATTTAAAATTTTTAATTTCTAAATTCGATAATCCTTTTTTGAAATGCTTAGGTGGGTGATGTTTCTTAGCTCAGGCTGATGTTGCACTACCTGTCTAAGAAAAAGCAAATATCCAGTAACATCTATCATATGGTTTTACTTAATTTTTTACCTCTGTCTATACTGATGTACAGTGCCTTTGTGCCAGGTCAATATTATTATTATTTTTTTTAATTTTTATTGTGCTTTAAGTGAAAGTTTACTAATCAAATTGGACTCTCATACAAAAATTTATAAACACCTTGCTATATACTCCTAATTGCTCTCCCTCTAATGAGGCAGCACACTCCTTCCCTCCACTCTCTTTTCGTGTCCATTCGGCCAGCTTCTGACACGCTGTACCCTCTCATCTCCACTTCAGACAGGAGATGCCAACATAGCCTCATGTGTCTACTTGATCTAAGAAGCTCATTCTTCCCCAGTATAATTTTCTAACCCATAGTCCAGTCCAATCCCTGTCTGAAGAATTGCCTTTGGGAATGGTTCCGCTCTTGGGCTAACAGAAGGTCTGGGGAACATGACCTCTGGGGTCCCTCTAGTCTCAATCAGACCATAAAGTCTGGTCCTTTTATGAGAATTTGGGGTCTGCATTCCACTGCTCTCCTCCTCCCTCAGGGGTTTTCTGTTGTGTTACCTGTCAGGCAGTCTTCGATTGTATTTGGGCACCATCTAGTTCTTCTGGATTCAGGCTAATGTTGTCTCTGCTTCATGTGGCCCTTTCTGCCTCTTGGGCTCATAATTACATTGTGCCCTTTGGTGTTCTTCATTCTCCTTTACTCCAGGTGGGTTGAGACCAATTGATGCATCTTAGATGGCTGCCTGCTAGCATTTAAGACCCCAGACGTCACTCTCCAAAGTGGGATGCAGGGTGTTTTCTTAATAGGTTTTACTATGCCAATTGACTTAGATGTCTCCTGAAACCATGGTCCCCAAACCCCTGCCCCTGCTATGCTGGCCTTCAACATGTTCAATTTATTCAGGAAACTTCTTTGCTTTTGGTTTAGTCCAGTTGTGCTGACCTCGCCTGTATTGTGTGCTGTCTTTCCCTTCACCTAAAAATAGTTCTTACCTACTATCTAATAAGTGAAAACTCTCTCCCTCCCTCCTCCTTCTCGTAACCATCAAAGAATAGTTACTTCTCTGTTTAAACTATTTCTCCAGTTCTTGTAATAGTGATCTTATACAATATTTGTCCTTTTCAAACTGACTAATTTCACTCAGCTTGCCTTCCAGATTCCTCCATGTTATGAAATGTTTCATGGATTCATCATTGCTCTTTATTGATGCATAATATTCCATTGTGTAAATATACCATAATTTATTTATCCATTCATCCTTTGATGGGCACCTTGGTTGCTTCCATCTTTTTGCTATTGTAAAGAGTGCTGCAGTGAACATGGGTGTGCATATATCTGTTAGTGTAAGGGCTCTTATTTCTCTAGGATATATTCCAAGGAGTGAGATTGCTGGATTGTATGGTAGTTCTATTTCTAGTTTTTGAAGGAAGTGCCAAATCGATTTCCAAAGTAGTTGAACCATTTTACATACCCACCAGCAACCTCTCCAACATTTACTATTTTGAGTTTTTTTGGTTAATGCCAACCTTGCTGGAGTGAGATGGAATCTCATTGTAGTTTTGATTTGCATTTCTCTAATGGCTAATGATCATGAGCATTTTCTGATGTATCTGTTAGCTACCTGAATGTCTTCTTTAGTGAAGTGTCTGTTCATATCCTTCACCCATTTTTTAGCTGGGTTATTTGTCTTTTTTGTGGTTGAGTTTTTGCAGTATCACATAAATTTTAGAGATCAGATGCTGATCAGAAATGTCATAGCTAAAAACTTTTTCCCAGCCTGTAGGGTAATCTTTTTACTCTTTTGGTGAAGTCTTTGGATGAGCATAGGTATTTGATATTTAAGACCTCCCAGTTATCTGATTTCTCTTCTGCATTGTTAGTAATGTTTAGTATACTGATAATGCCATGTATTAGGCCTCCTAGCATTGTCCCTATGTTTTCTTCCATGATCTTTATTTTTTCATGTTTTTTATTTAGGTCTTTGATCCCTTTTGAGTTAGTTTTTGTGCATGGTGTGAGGTATGTGTCTTGTTTCGTTTTTCTGAAGATGGATATCCAGTTATCCCAGCATCATTTGTTAAAAAGACTGTCTTTTCCTGATTTAACTGACTTTGGGTCTTTGTCAAATATTAGCTGCTGATATGTGGATAGATTTATGTCTGGATTCTCAATTCTGTTTCATTGGTCTATGTATCTGTTATACCAACACCAGGCTGTTTTAACTACTATGGCTGTATAGTAGGTTCTAAAATCAGGTAGAGTGAGGCCTCCCACTTTGTTCTTCTTTTTCAGTAATGATTTACTCATCCAAGGCCTCTTTCCCTTCCATATGAAGTTGGTGACCTGTTTCTTCATCTCATTAAAAAAATGTTGCTGGAATTTGGATCAGAATTGCGTTGTATCTATAGATCAATTTTGGTGGAATAAACATTTTTACAATGTTAAGTCTTCCTGTCCATGAGCAAGGCATGTTTTTCCACTTAATGTAGGTCTCTTTTGGTCTCTTGCAGTAGTGTCTTGTAGTTTTCTATGTATAGGTCTTTTACATCTCTGGTAAGGTTTATTCGTAAGTATTTTATCTTCTTGGGAGCTACTGTAAATGGCATTGATTTGGTGATTTCCTCTTCAATGTTCTTTTTGTTGGTTTTAAGGAATCCAACTGATTTTTGTATGTTTATCTTGTATCTGGATACTCTGCTAAACTCTCCTGTTAGTTTCAGTAGTTTTCTGGAGGATTCCTTAGGGTTTCCTGTGTATAAGATCATGTCACCTGCAAATAGAGATACTTTTACTTCTTCCTCGCCAACCTGGATGCCCTTTATTTCTTTATCTAGACTAATTGCTCTGGCTAGGACCTCTAGCACAATGTTGAATAAGAGTGGTGATAAAGGGCATCCTTGTCTTGTTCCCGATTTCAAGGGGAATGCTTTCAGGCTCTCTCCATTTAGGGTGATGTTGGCTGTTGGCTTTGTATAAATGCCCTTTATTATGCTGAGGAATTTTCCTTCTATTCCTATCTTGCTGAGAGTTTTTATCATAAATGGGTGTTGGACTTTGTCAAATGCCTTTTCTGCATCAATTGATAAAATCATCTTTTGTTTTATTCATAAGGTGGATTACAATAATTGTTTTTCTAATGTTGAGCCATCCCTGCATACCTGGTATGAATCCCACTTTGTCATGGTGAATTATTTCTTTGATATGTTGTTGAATTCTATGGGCTAGAATTTTGTTGAGGGTTTTTGCATCTAAGTTCATGAAGGATATAGATCTGTAATTTTCTTTTTTTGTGGTGTCTTTACCTGGTTTTGGTATCATGAATATGGTGGCTTCATAGAATGAGTTTTGGAGTATGCTGTTCTTTTCTATGTTCTGAAATACCTTTAGTGGTAGTGATGTTAACTCTTCTCTGAAAGTTTGGTAGAACTCTGCAATGTAACCATCTGGGCCAGGGCTTTTTTTTTTGCTGGGAGTGTTTTTGCTTACTTTTTCAGTCTCTTCTTTTGTTATGGGTCTATTTGGTTGTTCTACCTCTGTTTGTGTTAGTTTAGGTAGACAGTGTGTTTCTATGAATTTATCCATTTCTTCTAGGTTTTCAAATTTGTTAGAGTACTTTTTTTTTGTAGTAATCTGATATGATTCTTTTAATTTTAGTTGGGTCTGTTGTAATATCTTCCACCTTATTTCTCGTTTGAGTTATTTGCTTCCTCTACTGTTATTCTTTTGTCAGTTTTGCCAATGGTTTATCAATTTTGTTAATTTTTTCAAAGAACCAGTTTTTGTTCTTTCTAACTCTTCCAATTGTTTTTCTGTTTTCTATTTCACTTAGTTCTGCTGTAATTTTTATTATTATCTTTCTTCTCGTGACTCAGGGTTTCTTTTGTTGCTCTCTTTCTATTTGTTCAAGTTGTAGGGGTAATTCTTTGGTTTTGGCCCTTTCTTCTTTTTGTATGCTTGCATTTATTGAAATAAATTGACCTCAGAGGAGTGCTTTAGTTTTGTCCCAAAGTTTCTGATAGGAAGTATTTTCATTCTCATTGGATTCTGTGAATTTCTTTATTCCATCCTTAATGTCTTCTATAGCCCAGTCTTTTTTGAGCAAGATATTGTTCAGTTTCCAAGTGTTTGATTTTTTTTTCCCTGCTTTTTCTGTTATTGATTTCTACTTTTATGGCCTTATGTTCAGAGAAGATGCTTTGTAATATTTTGATGTTTTGGATTCTGCTAAGGTTTGCTTTATGACCTAATATGTGGCCTATTGTAGAGAATGTTCTGTGTGCACTAGAAAAGAAAGTATACTTGGCTGCTTTTGGGTGGAGTGTTCTGTATATGTCTATAAGTTCAAGTTGGTTTATTGTGGCATTTAGATCTTCCGTGTCTTTACTGAGCTTCTCTCTGGATGTCCTGTCCTTCACCAAAAGTGGTGTGTTTAAATCTCCTACTATAAGTGTGGACCTATCTCACTTTTCAATGCTGTTAGAATTTGTTTTACGTTCTTGCAGCGCTGTAATTGGGTGCATAAATATTTAATACGGTTATATCCTCCTGGTATATAGACCCTTTCATCATTATATAATTTCCTTCCTTATCCTTTTTGGGGAAACCCTGGTGGTGTAGTGGTTAAGTGCTACAGCTGCTAACCAAAGGGTCGGCAGTTTGAATCTGCCAGGCACTCCTTGGAAACTCTAGGGGGCAGTTCTACGCTGCCCTGTAGGGTCGCTATGAGTCAGAATCGACTCGACAGCACTGAGTTTGGTTTGGTTTATCCTTTTTGGTTGATTTAATTTTAAAGTCTATTTTGTCAGAAATTAATATTGCCACTCTGCTCTTTTTTGATTGTTGTTTGCTTGATATATATATTTTTTCCATCCTTTGAGTTTAGTTTGTTTATGTCTCTAAGTCTACTGCGTGTCTCTTGTAGGCAGCATATAGACAGATCGTGTTTTTTTAATCCATTCTGCCACTCTCTGTCTGTTTACCAGTGCATTTAATCCTTTTACTTTCTGTGTGATTATGGATAGGTATGAGTTTAGTGCTGTCATTTTGATGTATTTTTTTGTGTGTGTTTTTGGCCATTTCTTTTGCCCACTTATTGTGCTGAGTAGTTTATCTTTTTATACTGTCTTTTTGTCTTATTTGTTGTTGTTGATTTTGTTTCTACTGTCTCTATTTTTTTTCTTGTATTTTATTTTGAATAGTAGGATAGTTAGTCTCCTTTGTGGTTACCTTAATATTTGCCCCTATTTTTCTAAGTTTAAATCTAACTTTTATTTCTTTATATCTCCTTGTCTTCCTCTGCATATGAAAGATCTATGACTACATTTTTAGTCCCTCTTTATTATTTTAATGCTTTTTTTACATAATGACATCACTGTTTCCCTGTCTTGAGCGTTTTTTAATCTTGATTTATATTTGTGGTTTCCCTGTCTCAGTTAACATCTGATTGCTCTGTGCAGTGTTCTAGTCTTGGGTTGATACCTGATATTATTGATCTTCTAACCAAAGAACTCCCTTTAGTATTTCTTGTAGTTTTGCTTTGGTTTTTATGAATTCCCTAAACTTCTGTTTACCTGGAAATGTCCTAATTTCACCTTCATATTTGAGAGACAGTTTTGCTGTATATATGATTCTTGGCTGGCAATTTTTTTTCCCTTCAGTGCTTTATATAAGTCATCCCATTGCCTTCTTGCCTGCATGGCTTCTGCTGAGTAGTCTGAGCTTATTCTTATTGACTCTGTTTGTAGGTGAGTTTTCTTTTATCCCTAGCTGCTCTTAGAATTCTCTCTTTATCTTTGGTTTTGGCAAGTTGCATTATGATATGTCTTGGTGAATTTCTTTTAAGATCTACCTTATGTGGATTTTGATGAGCATCTTGGATAGATATCTTCTCATCTTTCACTATATCAGGGAAGTTTTCTGCCAACAAATCTTCATCAACTCTCTCTGTATTTTCTGTTGTCCTCTCTATTCTGGTACTCCAATCACTTGTAGGTTATTTCTCTTGATAGAATACTACATTATTCTTAAGGTTTCTTTGTTTTTTTAAAATTCTTTTATCTGATTTTCTTCATATATATTGGTGCCAAGTGCTTTATCTTCAAGGTCACTAATTCTGCCTTCCACTTGCTCGAATCTGCTCCTCTGACTTTCTATTGAGTTTTCTATTTCTGTAATTTTATTGTTAATCTTCTGAATTTCTGGTTGCCGTCTCTCTGTGGATTTTTCCAGCTTATTAAATTTTTCCTTATGTTCTTGAATAACCTTTTTAATTTCTTCAACTGTTTTATCTGTGTGTTCCTTGACTTGTTCTGTGTATTGATTCATCTTCTTTCTGATGTCTTGACAAGTTCTGTATATTAATCTTTTCTATTCTGCATCAGTAATTCCAGGAAGGCACCTTCATCCAGTAGATCCTTTGATTCTCTGTGTTGAGAGCTTGTTGAAACGGTCATGACCTGTTTCTTTATGTGGTTTTCTCTGAGCCATCTGTAAGTTATTATATTAGTTTGTTTTATGTATGCTTACTGTATCCTAGTTTCTTGCTTTGTTTTGTTTTGATTTGCCCAAATGGGTTGCTTGAGTGTGCTAGCTTGATTATTTTTGCCTTTGGATCTCAGACATCCTGTCACCAGATGGCTAGAGCTGTCATCAGTTATATGAGCTTATGAGTTCATTCACTTTTTTTGTGTGGATTCAGCTCAGGTGTCCAGGTAGCTTGTCATCAAGTGCGTGATACAGTCTCTGTCTTACAGTCTTAGAGGGGCAGAGGTGTTTGGTGTAGGTGCTGGTATCTGACTGCAGCAGGGGACTGTGCTCTGAACAAGGCAGGGGGCTGAGGACTGTCCCCTGAGTGTCTCTGAGGAAAGCAAGTCCTTGCTCCCTAGAGTGCACAGGTGGGTGGATTCTGCAGATGGACCATGGGCCCCAAATGCTTTTGGTTTTAAGGGCTAGGAGGTACCAGTTACCCCTGGACTTCTGTTGCAGGTGGGTAGGTGACCTGAATGGAGCCACCAGCCCTTAGGCCCCTGCTGTGGGTAGGTGAAGACCCTGTTTAATAAGCAAAGTGGTATCAAATATCAAACACCCACCTCTCCACTGTACAGCTTAAACAGTTGCAGTCTTCCAGTAAGGGTCTATTCTCCTGAAATAGGCCCACACAGGTCCATGCAGGGGAAAGGTATTCAAAGTCCATGGACCATTTATGCCTAGACAGGAGCAGCTTCTGTCTTGAGCTCCCCCAGTTAGTGGAGCTACCAAATTATCTTTTTCCCCTGATGTGAATTTATTCCTTTTCCAAGGCTGGGAGCATGGCTCAGGTCGCTCAACAGGCCTGTCTCAGGCTCAGGGAAATCAACAGTCACTGAAGCCAGCTTGGGAGTGGAGGGCCTGGTAAAATATGTGCAAGTACTTAGGTTTTGCAGAGAGCGCGGTTCTTCCCTGGTTCTGGAGGTGTGAGTTGGCTGTGCAGCTGGCTGCTTCTCCCTGAGGAAACTGCAGCTGAACTTTACTACTGGCCTGCCACAGGTGCTTCCAGGAATGGTGACTGAGAGATCCCAGCCATTCAGGTCTGGCAATTTTCTTTGCTTTTGAACCACCTCTCTTTCCCACTGCAGCTCAATCTGTTTTTGAATGTTGCCTTTGATGTTCAGGGCTCCTAGCTTGTCATAAATATAATCGTTTCACTTGATTTTTCAGGTCTTCTTTGTTGTAAGAGGGATTGCTGGAAGCATCTGGCTATTCTGCCATCTTGGCCCCGCCTTTTAGGCTGTAATATTTTTGGGAGCAGATCCCCATCTGTGGAGCCACTGATGAGTTTGAGCTACTTACCTTTGGGTTAGCAGCTGAGCAATTAACCATTATGACACCAGAGCTCCTTTATTTTATGTTAGCTTCATACAAAATATATCTGAGACCAGAGATTTGAACCGATTCAAAATGGTTCAGTCATGACCAGTGAAATGAAATAGAAACAGACCCAAATTTTTACAGTTTGGGTGATCCAGAACGGTAACTGGATCAGGAAAAATTACAGTTCAAAGTCCTGGAATGGAAGACTGGGAAGAGGAGTAGTGAGCCCTTTCAGGAGCCTGATGCATGAAATTGGGTTATTGGCAGGACTGTGAAGAGCTACATACCTCCAAAGCAACAAGGTCAGCAGTCACCTTTGAGTAGGGCACTGACCGTGCTCAAAATCCAGCAGGCAAGAGATTTGATTGTTATGCAACATGTACAATGTTCTTGTTTTCTAAGAGGGAGATTAAATTTCTAGCAGGGTTTTGACTTATAACTTCCGCATTCTGGTTACAGTTCCAGTTCAACCAAATTCTAAAAATTCAGGTCCTGGTTTCACTTCCCCAGCTGTGACTGAACCAGGAAGATTTGGTTCAAAGGCCTGTCAAAGACATTTAAATATTTATAAGAAGTTAACCATTCTAAAACTGACATTTAGGATCTGAATGTTGAAAAAGAGTATAAGTCAGAGAACTCTTCCCAAGAGCTCGAGAGGATAGAATGTTCTTGATATACTAAAAATCTCTTATCATTGATTTTATGTCCAGAACTCTCTCTCAGTATAAGTATTGCTGATTAAATCACAGCCTATAAAATTATGGAAATAAAGAATACTCAAAAATGCATACTTTTTTTTGCTCCAAGTATTTTATTAATAGTAGTTATTGAATAGTCATATGAGCAAAGCGGGAAACCCTGGTAGCGTAGAGGTTAAGTGCTACAGCTGCTAACCCAAGGGTAGGCAGTTCAAATCTGCCAGGCGCTACTTGGAAACTCTACAGGGCAGTTCTACTCTGTCCTATAGGGTCGCTATGAGTTGGAATCAACTCGACGGCACTGGCTTTTTTTTTTTAATGAGCTAAGTGCATCACCAAATTACAATCTTCAGAAAAATGTTAACAATAAAAACAGTATAGAGGAACGTGAGGAAAAGAAGCAGCTTCAATAACAAGAAATACTGTTGACCCAACCACCCACCTTCCCGCTCTCCCACACATAAACAGGGCATAGGCTTCAGGTACATTGTTAATATTGCCTGATTTTGGTTTTCCCGATAATATTGATGTGTTAGACATGTCTGGATTCACTGGGTGGGCAATTTTCTTATCCACCCCATCTTATTACTAACCAAAAGACTACTTATTTTGTGAGGATTCAGGATGATTGGCTGGGATCAGAAATTTGATATGTAACTGTTGAAAAATGAAAGCTGGCAATAATTACGGAGTTTGAAGCTGAAGACCTTTTTTTCTCTTTCCCTATCTAAAGGTAGCTAATGAAGTGTTTTGTTTTTAATTTCATGGCACTGCCCCTTTGATTTCCCTTTTTTTTTTTTTGTAGCACTGCTAAATTTAAGTTTTTGAGATGCTTTTTACCAATACTTCTTCTAGTTATTAAAATTTAGTCCTGATTTTTAAGTAGTGCTGAAAAATAAAGGAAACTGGCAAAAATGTGGCCTCATATATTAGTATAACTGTCAATGTCTAGAACCAAAACAGAAAAGATATACTAGTGGAATTAATCCTTCACCCTATCTCTGGTTGTTGTTTGCTTCCTTAACTTCCTAGAAAACCAAGAATACACCACACTCCAAACATGCACACCCACATGTATGCAAAAGCACACTTATTTCTATGTTTAAGTCTCATAATTGTTCTTTAAAACTTGCTCCATACTCCCCTCACACACACACAATCAATAAACTTACATTAAAACAATCAAGTAACTTACATTAAAACTAATATAAAGCCCACATATTCTGATTGTTTCTCTTATAAGATTATTCAATATCTCTGTATAACATTAAAGAAAGTTTTTTTTACATTAACTTAAATCAATTTAGAAAATTAAACTTTTTCCAAATTTAACATTGAGGAAAGAAAAATAAATCATAATCATCTTTTGTTTATTTTAGTGTTTGATGATTAATCTTATGAATAATTTCTATCACATTAGTTTATTTGTTCATCATCTTGCAAATGCTGTAATGACGGGAACACGGAGGACTCAAAGTGAACTAATATCAGTTAATTTTTACATATTCTAGTAGCTCTGACAAAATATTTTAGTAAGAGAGAATACTGAAACCAACAAATGAGGAATTAATTTGTTCTTTATACTACTAAGCTCAATTCCATCAACCTACAGAGTGAAAAGTTTTTTTTTTTTCCAGAAGATGCTAATGCTTAAGTGTCTGCGATTCATGAGACTATATTTTCCTCTGTCCATGCTTGTTACTTGATATCAATTTTTCTTTTAAAATATGCTGTCTTTCTACTAATGATCTGGCAACTATATAGCAAATGCCTTCAAAAGACAAGAGAGATCTGAGGAAATAAAATGGAAGAGAAGGAAGGAAAGAAACAGAGAAACAAAATATATTCATTAAATCATCAAGAATCCTTAAGTGCCAACCATGTATCTGGCATTGTTCTAGGTGTTGGTACATAGGTCTTGGGGAAAAGACCAATTATAAAGCTAAATATTAAAATATATGCTGTATTAGATATTGATAGTACATTAGATGAACTTCTATTATATGCCAAACACAGTATTAAGAAGTTTCTCATATACTTTTTCATTAAAACACACTAAGAAGAAGTTTTATATATATTATGGTTTAAAACAAACAAAGAGAAAAAGTTATAATGAGGAACTCTGAAAAATATAGAAACAGTATTTCTTTCATGGCCTAAATAAAAATAGAAGAGAAAAGGATATATTGATCTTTTGGCCCTTACAGCTGAAAGGAGACTTATATTATGCATCACAATATACACCACCATCTTTTGGCTCCCCTCTCTAGCAAACTCCAGACCTTAGCAGTAAAGCTTCCTTTCTCCACCTCTCTGAGACTCAAGGCCTTTGCCTGAGCGTAGGTCTATCACTTCTTGTCAACATCTTATTCTGACATGCAGAAACACAAAGGGCTTCCATTGGGTGGTGGGGTGTTTGCAAAATACTGGAAAATCTGCAGTCTGTGTTGGATTTAGTAACTATTGGAATTTAGAAGAAATACAACAGGAATGCTCCTTAGAAGCAAGGATGGCAAGATTTTGGCTCACTTATGTTGAACTTGCCATCACGAAAAGGACATCATGCCTGGTAACGTAGAGGGTCAGCAAGAACAAGGGAGACCGTCAATGAGATGGGTTGACACAATAGCCACAATAATCAACCAACTCCACAGCAACTAACAACAATGACTGTGAGGATGCTCAGCAGTTTGGAGAGATGTGAAGACAACTGTAGAGATACTATAAGGATCTCATCTTTTTACAACTACAGTAGATCAACTGTAAGCCAAGAAAGTAAAATGAAGGTGAGGTTGTTAATAGAGATAAGTAATAGGTAGTAACAAGAATAATATAGTTTGTTCTTAATCTTCTTAACCAAATCTATTTATATTTTCTATTTCCACAGTACGCCTTGCTTTAATAAAACATCATGTTAGAAATGTGGGTATACAAATTTAATTTAAGTCAATTTCAGAAATAATATTTGAATGTCAAATAATGTGTAGGTAGAAAAATAGATGGAGCTAGAAAGAAATGGAAATTGGGCATGATAAGAAAACCATTTGAGTAGGGCATGCCAAGAGGACACAATCTTTCGGCTCCAATTGATTCATCTTATTTCTAAGACTGTTCTGTAGATTTCCCCAAGAATCTTTACTCAATAATTTTTTTTTCCTCAAAGAGTGAATAAAACATAGTACATTTATTTTCACAACAGTGCTAACAAATTACATGGTTGATGACATTGGGTAACCATTTGATTCTTTTCTTGTGATTTCGCTATTCATGAAAGGATTCTATCAAGAAAGCATGTTCTTTTCAGCATTTAGAGTATCTCTCCTTCCTTCTTTTTTTTTTTTTTATTTTCACTTGTGTATGATACTACTGCTCTCTCAGTTGGTAATCTATCATCCAGATTTCTTTTTTTGTGAATTCACAATTGGTATGTCTTGAAAGGAAGTTTCGTCTTCCCACGATAAAAGCTGGAGGGGTCAAAGACTCACTCTCTCCAACCATCACCCAGCAGTGAGTATACAGGCATTGATGAGGTCCTGGGTGACTGTGTCTCTGAAGAATAACAAAGAGATTCACAAAGAGTTTGGACATTAAGAGTCCAAAGGTATTTTTATCTGTTGTTCTGGGCAGATTCTCAAGCAGACTGATCCTGAGGACTGACCATGACTGTGCTTCTTGCGGCCTGAACTTTCATGGTTTTTGTACGTTTTTCTGACCCACTTCTGTAGTCTTTTGTTAGCACCTAATTTACTTGAAATAATATGTGTTTCTTCTTAGGTTAGCTATTGCCAAAAAAAATCCCAACTAAAACACTTCAGCTTCTCCTTAAAGTAGATGAAGGAAAGAGACCCAGGATACATGAACAAGGCAAGTAAGCTGAGTGGTCATGATTAGTTTATAGTGATACATTAACATATGAAGGAAATTTGAGCATATTTGGGAAGATAATCCAACAAGTAAATAATCTTAGACTATAAAAATGATGAATCATGTAGAATAGAACATAAGTAATACAGGTCTGTAGAGAAAGGGAACAGTCATTAGGAAAACACTGTCATCTTTCCTTCTTTCCTAGAGGTATCATTCTAATTAAATTAAGAGTCTCTCTGTTTCTTTGTATATATATATATATATATACACACATGTACGTATATATATACATACATACACTTGTTTATTTAAAAGAAACATATAAATAAAGCATAAGCCATAAGTCATCGTGATTAGCTGGCATTGGTCTTTAACTATGAAATAATAATTAAAAGTTAGTTTATTTGGTAAGATTTTAAGCTGTATTTATATTAGCCAAAAACCAAATCCACTGCCACCCAGTTGATACTGACTCATAGCAACCACCATAAGATTTCCAAGGCTGTAAACTGCTACAGAAGCAGGCTGCCAAACCTCTCTCCTGTGGAGCTCCTGGTGGTTTCAAACCACTGGCCTTTTGGTTAGCAGCAACCACTATGCTACCAGGGCTTCTATATTAAAAAATTTTGAAATTGCATTAATAAAGTTGATGTTACTCTCCCCTCTCCCCACAGATACTGTGGTTTCACAAGATTTCTATTCTGGGAATTACATATTGCCTTAAAAATACCTATGACATTTGACTAGAAAGATATTTATGACAACAGCTATTTCCAAATGTACAGCATTGTAGAGATGTCTTACTATTCTGTTGTTATGCTTGCTAAGAACTCTCAAATAGATATGGGAAAGTGTTTCTACAAACTCCCCAGTGAAGACGATGTGATCCATGGGATTAGTGGCTTCAGTCTCATTCACTCTTCATTTATTTCCTCTCTTAACTAGCAATTTAATACAACAAAACACTCGGAAGCAATGAACGATAGAGCTTGATGTGTGTTAATCAGATGTAGACACCTTGAGCTCTAAAAAAACTTAATTCTGCTCTCTTCCGCTTTTGTAAGGTTACAGGTTATAGTTCAATTGCTTAAGGAGAACTGTAGTGACATCGAATAACTGTAATTTTTCAGTGTGATTGTGTGGGTTTTGAATAAGCTGAGGGCCCAACCTCCAGTGGTCCACACACACATTTTTATTTGCCCTTGCAGCAAAGTTTTCAGTACATAACTAAATTATTTAAGCAACATTCTGAGGATCAGATATGTTGTTGTTAGATGCCATCAAGTCGGTTCTGACTCATGCTGACCCTATATACAACAGAATGAAACACTGCCCTGTCCTGTGCCGTCCTCACAATCATTGCTATACTTGAGCCCATTTTGCAGCCATGGTGTCAATCCATCTCACTGACAGTCTTCCTCTTTTTTGCTGACCCTCTACCTTACCAAGCATGATGTCCTTCTCCAGGGCCTGATCCCTCCTGATAACATGTTGAAAGTATGTGAGACGTACTCTCGCCATTCTTGCCTCTTAGGAGCATTCTGGTTGTACTACTTCCGAGACAGATTTTTTCCTTCTTTTGGCAGTCCACGGTATATTCTTTGCCAACATCACAGTTCAAGGGTGTAAATTCTTCTTTGGTCTTTATTCCTCATCCAGCTTTTGATTGCATATGAGGTGATCGAAAACACCATGGGTTGGGTCAGTCACACCTTAGTCTTCGAGACGACATCTTTGCTTTTTAACACTTTAAAGAGGTCTTTTGCAGCTGATTTTCCCAATGCAATGCATCATTTGATTCCTAGATTGCTGATTCTGTGGGTGTTGATTATGGATCTAAGTAAAGAGAAATCCTTAACAACTTCAATCTTCTCCCTGTTTATCATGATGTTACTTATTGGTCCTGTCATGAGGAATTTTGATTTCTTTGGGTTGAGGTATAATCTATACTAAAGGCTGTGATCTTCAGTTCAGTCTTCATCAGTAAGTGCAAGTCCTCTTAACTTTCAGCAAGCAAGGTTGTGTAATCTGCCTCACGCAGGTTGTTAGTGAGTCTTCCTCCAATCCTGAAGCTCTGTTCTTCATATAGTTCAGCTTCTCAACTTATTTGCTTAGCATACAGATTGAATAACTATGGTGAAAGCATACAACCCTGACACACATCTTTCTAAGCAGTATCCTCTTGTTCTGGTGGAACGACTATCTCTTGATCTATATACAGTTTCCTTACGAGCACAATTAGGTGTTCTGGAATTCCCATTCTTTTTTTTTTTTTGAATAATTTATATTGTGCTTTAAGTGAAAGTTTACAAATCAAGTCAGTCACGTATAAGCTTATATACACCTTACTACATACTCCCATTTACTCTCTCCCTAATTAGTCAGCCCGCTCCCTCCTTCCAATCTCTCCTTTCGTGACCGTTTTGCCAGTTTCTAACCCTCTCTACCCTCCCATCTCCCCTCCAGACAGGAGATGCCAATACAGTCTCAAGTGTCCACCTGATACAAGTAGCTCACTCTTCACCAGCATCTCTCTCCAGCCCATTGTCCAGTCCCTTCCAGGTCTGATGAGTAGTCTTCGGGAATGGTTCCTGTCCTGGGCCAACAGAAGGTTTGGGGACCATGACCACCGGGATTCCTCTAGTCTCAGTCACACCATTAAGTCTGGTCTTTTTATGAGAATTTGGGGTCTGCATCCCACTGTTCACCTGCTCCCTCAGGGGTTCTCTGTTGTGTTCCCTGTCAGGGCAGTCATCAGTTGGGGCCGGGCACCATCTAGTTCTTCTGGTCTCAGGATGATGTAAGTCTCTAGTTCATGTGGCCCTTTCTGTCTTAGGCTCATAGTTATTGTGTGACCTTGGTGTTCTTCATTCTCCTTTGATCCAGATGGGTTGAGACCAATTGATGCATCTTAGATGGCCGCTTGTTAGCATTTAAGACCCCAGACGCCACACTTCTAAGTGAGATGCAGAATGTTATCATAATACAGTTTATTATGCCAATTGACTTAGAAGTCCTCTTAAGCCATAGTCCCCAAACCCCCGCCCTTGCTCTGCTGACCTTCGAAGCATTCAGTTTATCCTGGAAACTTCTTTGCTTTTGGTCCAGTCCAGTTGAGCTGACCTTCCCTGTATTGAGTATTGTCCTTCCCTTCACCTAAAGTAGTTCTTATCTACTAACTAATCAGTAAATAACCCTCTCCCACCCTCCCTCCCTCCCCCCTCTCCTAACCACAAAAGAATGTGTTCTTCTCAGTTTATACTATTTCTCAAGAACTTATAATAGTGGTCTTATACAGTACTTGTCCTTTTGCATCTAATTTCACTCAGCATAATGCCTTCCAGGTTCCTCCATGGTATGAAATGTTTCACAGATTCCTCACTGTTCTTTATCGATGCATACTATTCCATTGTGTGAATGTACCATAATTTATTTAACCATTCATCTATTGATGGACACCTCGGTTGCTTCCAGCTTTTTGCTATTGTAAACAGTGCTGCAATAAACATGGGTGTGCATATATCTGTTCGTGTAAAGGCTCTGATTTCTCTAGGGTATATTCTGAGGAGTGGGATTTCTGGGTTGTATGGTAGTTCTATTTCTAAGTTTTTAAGAAAATGCCAGATAGATTTCCAAAGTGGTTGTACCATTTTACATTCCCACCAGCAGTGTATAAGAGTTCCAGTCTCTCCTCAGCCCCTCCAACATTTATTATTTTGTGTTTTTTGGATTAATGCCAGCCTTGTTGGAGTGAGATGGAATCTCATCCTAGTTTTAATTTGCATTTCTCTAATGGCTAATGATTGAGAGCATTTTCTCATGTGTCTGTTAGCCACCTGAATATCTTCTTTAGTGAAGTGTGTGTTCATATCCTTTGCCCACTTTTTGATTGGGTTGTTTTTCTTTTTGTGATTGAGTTTTAACAGAATCATATAGATTTTAGAGATCAGGCACTGGTCAGAGATGTCATAGCTGAAAATTTTTTCCCAATCTGTAGGTGGTCTTTTTACTCTTTTGGTGAAGTCTTTAGACGAGCATAGGTGTTTGATTTTTAGGAGCTCCCAGTTATGTGGTTTCTCTTCATCATTTTTAGTAATGTTTTGTATTCTGTTTATGCCTTGTATTAGGGCTCCTAACGTAGTCCCTATTTTTTCTTCCATGATCTTTATTGTTTTAGTCTTTATGTTTAGGTCTTTGATCTACTTGGAGTTGGTTTTTGTGCATGGTGTGAGGTATGGGTCCTGTTTCATTTTTTTGCAAAAGGATATCCAGTTATGCCAGCACCATTTCTTAAAAAGACTTTCTTTTCCCCAATTAACTGACACTGGGCTTTTGTTAAATATCAGCTGCTCATATGTGGATGGATTTATATCTGGGTTCCATTGGTCTATGTGCCTGTTGTTTTACCAATACCAGGCTGTTTTGACTACTGTGGCTGTATAATAGGTTCTGAAATCAGGTAGAGCGAGGCCTCCTACTTTCTTCTTCTTTTTCAGTAATGCTTTACTTATCTGGGGCTTCTATCCCTTCCATATGAAGTTGGTGATTTGTTTCTCCATCACTTTAAAAAATGTCATTGGAATTTGGATCGGAAGTGCATTGTATGTATAGATGGCTTTTGGTAGAATAGACATTTTTACTATGTTAAGTCTTCCTATCCATGAGCAAGGGATGTTTTTCCACTGATGTAGGTCCCTTTTAGTTTCTTGAACTAGTACTTTGTAGTTTTCTTTGTATAGGTCTTTTACATCGGTAAGATTTATTCCTAAGTATTTTATCTTCTTGGGGGCTACTGTGAATGGTATTGGATTTGGTGATTTCCTCTTCGATGTTCTTTTTGTTGATGTAGAGAAATCCAAGTGATTTTTGTATGTTTATCTTGTAACCTGAAACGCTACCGAACTCTTCTATTAGTTTCAGGAGTTTTCTTGAGGATTCCTTGGGGTTTTCTGTGTATAAGATCATGTCATCTGCAAAGAGAGAAAATTTTAATTCTTCCTTGCCAATCCAGATGCCCTTTATTTCTTTGTCTAGCCTAATTGCTCTGGCTAGGACCTCTAGCACAATGCTGAATAAGAGCGGTGATAAAGGGCATCCTTGTCTGGTTCCCGTTCTCAAGGGAAATGCTTTCAGGTTCTCTCCATTTAGAATGATGTTGGCTGTTGGTTCGTATAGATGCCCTTTATTATGTTGAGGAATTTTCCTTCAGTTCCTATTTTGCTGAGAGTTTTTATCATAAATGGGTGTTGGACTTTGTCGAATGCCTTTTCTGCATCAATTGATAAGATCATGTGGTTTTTGTCTTTTGTTTTATTTATATGGTGGATTACATAAATGGTTTTTCTAATATTAAACCAACCCTTGCATACCTGGTATAAATCCCACTTGGTCGTGGTGGATTATTTTTTTGATATGTTGTTGAATTCTATTGGCTATAATTTTGTTGAGGATTTTTGCATCTATGTTCATGACAGACATAGGTCTGTAATTTTCTTTTTTTGTGGTGTCTTTTTACCTGGTTTTGGTATCAGGGATATGGTGGCTTCATAGAATGAGTTAGGTAGTATTCCGTCATTTTCTATGCTTTGAAATACCTTTAGTAGTAGTGGTGTTAACTCTTCTCTGAAAGTTTTGCAGAACTCTGAAGTGAAGCTGTCTGGGCCAGGGCTTTTTTTTTTTTTTTTTGGGGGGGAGTTTTTGGATTACCTTATCAATCTCTTTTTTTGTTATGGGTCTATTTAGTTATTCTACTTCTGATTGTGTTAGTTTAGGTAGGTAGTGTTTTTCTAGGAATTCATCCATTTCTTCTAGGTTTGCAAATTTGTTAGAGTACAATTTTTTGTAATAATCTGATATGATCCTTTTAATTTCAGTTGGGTCTCTGGTGATATGGCACATCTCGTCTCTTATTCGTGTTATTTGTTTCCTTTCCTGTATTTCTTTAGTCAGTCTGGCCAATGGTTTATCAATTTTGGTAATTTTTTCAAAGAACCAGCTTTTGACTTTGTTAATTCTTTCAATTGTTTTTCTCTTCTCTATTTCTTTTAGTTCAGCTCTAAGTTTTATTATTTGTTTTCTTCTGGTGCCTGATGGATTCTTTTGTTGCTCGCTTTCTATTTGTTCAAGTTGTAGGAACAGTTCTCTAATTTTGGCTCTATATTCTTTTTGTATGTGTGCATTTATCAATATAAATTGACCTCTGAGCACTGCTTTTGCTGTGTCCCAGAGGTTTTGATAAGAAGTGTTTTCATTCTCGTTGCATTCTATGAATTTCTTTATTCCCTCCTTTATGTCTTCTATAACCCAGTCTTTTTTCAGGAGGGTATTGTTCAGTTTCCAAGTATTTGATTTCTTTTCCCTGATTTTTTTGTTATTGATTTCCACTTTTATGGCCTTGTGGTCTGAGAAGATGCTTTGTAATATTTCGATGTTTTGTATTCTGCGAAGGTTTGTTTTATGACCTAATATGTGATCTATTCTAGAGAATGTTCCATGTGCACTAGAAAAAAAAAGTATATTTTGTAGCTGTTGGATGCAGTGTTCTGTATAGGTCTACGAGGTCAAGTTTGTTGATTGTAGCAATTAGGTCTTCCGTGTCTCTGTTGAGCTTCTTACTGGAAGTCCTGTCCTTCTCCGAAAGCGGTGTGTTGAGTTCTCCTGCTATAATCGTGGAGGTGTCTGTCTCACTTTTCAGTTCCTTTAAAGTTTGTTTTATGTATCTTGCAGCCCTGTCATTGGGTGCATAAATATTTAATATGGTTATATCTTCCTGGTCGATTGTCCCCTTAATCATTATGTAGTGTCCTTCTTTATCCTTTGTTTTGGATTTAACTTTGAAGTATATTTTGTCAGAAATTGATATTGGTACTCCTGCTCTTTTTTCATTGTTGTTTGCTTCATATATTTTTTTCCATCCTTTGAGTTTTAGTTTGTTTGTGTCTCTAAGTGTAAGGTGTGTCTCTTGTAGGCAGCATATAGACGGATTGTGTTTCTTTATCCAGTCTGAGACTCTCTGTCTCTTTATTGGTGCATTTAGTCCATTTACATTCAGCGTAATTATAGATAAGTATGAGTTTAGTGCTGTCATTTTGATGCCTTTTTGTTTGTGTTGTTGACAATTTCATTTTTCTAGTTACTTTTTTGTGCTGAGATGTTTTTCTTTGTATATTGTGCGTTCCTCATTTTCATAGTAGTCGAATTTATGTTTGCTGAGGTCGTTATGTTTTTCTTTGTTTTTATTTTGTTATGGAATTGTTAGACCTCTTTGTGGTTACCTTAATATTTACCCCTATTTTTCTAAGTAAAAACCCAACTTGTATCATCCTATATGGCCTTGTTTTCATCTCCATATGGCAGTTCTGTGCCTCCTATATTTAGTCCCTCTTTTTGATTATTGTGATCTTTTACATAATGACTTCAATGATTCCCTGTTTTGAGCTTTTTTTTCTTTTTAAATTTAATCTTAATTTGTTTTTGTGATTTCCTTATTTGAGTTGATATCAGGATATTCTGTTCTGTGACCTTGTGTTGTGTTGGTATCTGATATTATTGATTTTCTGACCAAACAATTTCCTTTAGTATTTCTTGTAGCTTTGGTTTGGCTTTTGGAAATTCTCTAAGCTTGTGTTTATCTGTAAATGTTTTAATTTCACCTTCATGTTTGAGAGAGAGTTTTGCTGGATAAATGATCCTTGGCTGGCAGTTTTTCTCCTTCAGGGCTCTATATATGTCATCCCATTGCCTTCTTGCCTGCATGGTTTCTGCTGAGAAGTCTGAATTTATTCTTATTGATTCTCCTTTGTAGGAGACCTTTCTTTTATCTCTGGTTGCTTTTAAAATTTTCTCTTTATCTTTGGTTTTGGCAAGTTTGATGATAATATGTCTTGGTGATTTTCTTTTTGGATCAGTCTTATATGGGGTTCGATGAGCATCTTGGATAGATTTCCTTTTGTCTTTCAAGATGGCAGGGAAGTTTTCTGCCAACAGATCTTCAACTATTCTTTCTGTATTTTCTGTTATCCCTCCTTGTTCTGGAACTCCAAGCACAGGCAAGTTATTCTTCTTGATAGAGTCCCACATAATTTTTAGGGTTTCTTCACTTTTTTAAATTCTTTTACCTGATTTTTCCTCAACTGTACTGGTGTCAATTGCCTTATCCTCCAACTCCCCCACTCTGCATTCCAATTGCTCAATTCTGCTCCTCTGACTTCCTATTGAGTTGTCTAATTCTGTAATTTTACTATGAATCTTTTGGATTTCTGAATGCTGTCTCTCTATGGATTCTTGCAGCTTATTAATTTTTCCACTATGTTCTTGAATAATCTTTTTGATTTCTTCAACTGCTTTATCTGTGTGTTCCTTGGGTTTTTCTGTAGATTGCCTTATTTCATTTCTGAGGTCATCTCTGATGTCTTGAGGCATTCTGTATATTAGTTTTTTATATTCTGCATCTGGCAATTCCAGGATTGTATCTTCATTTGGGAAAGATTTTGATTCTTTAATTTGGGGAGTTGTAGAAGCAATCATGGTCTGCTTCTTTATATGGTTTGATATTGACTGCTGTCTCCGAGCCATCTATAAGATAGTGTAATGATTTTTTTTATATTTGCTCACTGAGTCTTATCTTGTTTTGTTTTCTTTCAGTATACCCTGATGGGCTACTAGGTTGCGCTGTCTTGATTGTTGTAGCCTTTGAATCACTTATGTCCTCTTACCAGCTGGCTTGGGCTGTTACCAGAAATATAAGCCTAAGAGTCCATTCACTATTCTTGAGTAGAATCTGATTTTGGGTCACCAAGTGTGTGGGGTAGACTGTCACCTATTCACTTAGAGGAGTAGTGGTGATAGTTGTGTGCACCAGATTCTAGTAGCAGCAGGGGGTCACACTCCAGGGTGGGTAGGATGCTGACAGGCTTCCCCCAAGTGCCAGTGAGGTAGGTGTGTCTCTATTCCTAAAGCACTTTGGTGGGTGGGCTCTGCAGCTGTACCTTAGGCACCCAATGCATGTACGTCTACAGACTGGTAGATGTCATTCTCCTCAGACCCCTATGGCAGGAGGTTAGGTGGTTTGGGTGGAGCTTCAGCCCTCTGTTCCCCATTGTGGGTCAGTGAGGGATCTGTTTAATAGGTAGAGATATCAGACCTGGAAAACTTTTCTTTCTAGTAATCTGCTAAAACAATTACAGTCAGATCACTATCAGAATTGCCTTTGCATTATAATAGCCACCTTGTTCTCTGTAGGGATGAAAGCCCAAGACTGTGGATCTCATATGTTTGGCTGAAGCTGGTTCTGTATTTTTAGTCCAATTTTGGGAAGTCAGGGAAGGATTCTTGGTCCCTAGGTTTTTTGTAGCTGCTTCTCTCAGGCCAGGAGAATGGGTTAGGAAAAGACAAAAAACAAAACAAAACAAAGCAAAAAAAAACGCAGAGTGCTTCACTCTCTGGCCCAGGAAATTCCAATGTTAACGAAGCCGCCTGGGAAGGGGAGGGGAGGGATCAGTTAGATAGAAGAGAGTAGCACCCAGGAATATAGACAAATTTACTTATCTTGCTTGGTGAGGATTGTTTTATCTGAGATTGCTGAGGGGCCTGTAGCCTGTGTGCGTTGGCTGGGTTGAGATTTCCCCCAAGGGTCAGGCCTCAATCCTGTGCTTGTGCTGTCTCAGAAGCCATGGTCAGTTACTCTGCTCCCAGTCCAAAGCCCAGCACCAAGGTTCCCCAGCTGGGGACTCTGCACTCCCAGCTTCAAAACCAGTTGCTGCCTCCCGGTCACTTCTCCTCCTGTCAGCTGCCTCGCTGCGCTGCATGCATGCTCTGGCTGGCCTTCCCCCGATGTCACTTCTGGGGGCTAGGGCTGCATCCCATGTTTGCACCATCTCAGGATGCCATGCTCAGCTTGCCTATGCTCAGCCCAAAGCCTGGCTCCAAGGTTTTCTGACCGGGACACTGGCTCCAGGCTCTGAAAACAGTCACTGCTTCCCCGTGGTTGCTTGTTCTCTTGTTAGCTGCGTCAGTGTGCAGCCTGCTTGCACTGGCTGAGTCTCTACCAAGGTTACCCCAGGGGGCTAGGGGTTAGGGCTGTGTCCCGTGCCTGCCCCGCCTCAGCAAGCCGCTATCAGCCCCGCTGCTTGGCACCAGGGCACCGCAAGGGCTCAAGGCTGTGGAGCGGGTCGCGGGTTCCAGAAGCAGTCGCTGGTTCAGGGCGCAGCTTTTTGCTCACGTGTCACTCAGGTCAACTCTTTAGATCTGTGTTTGATGGTCAGGGTTCGTAGATTGTCATGAATATGATCGATTCACTTGTTTTTCTGAGTCTTTGTTGCAAGAAGGATCCAAGGTAGCTTCTACCTAGTCAGCCATCTTGGCTCCGCCTCCTGGAATTCCCTTCCTTCATAATGTCATTCATAATTTGTTATGATCCACACAGTCGAATGCTTTTGCATAGTCAATAAAACACAAGTAAACATTTTTCTGATATTCTCTGCTTTTAGCCAGGAAATCTGACATCAGCTATGATATACTTGGTTCCGCATCCTCTTCTGAATCTGGCTTGAATTTCTGGCAGTTTCCTGTTGATATATTGCTGTAGCTGCTTTTGAATGATCTTCAGCTAAATTTTACTTGAGGGTGATATTAACGATAATGTTGGAAACCCTAGTGGTGTAGTGGTTAATTACTACAGCTGCTACCCAAATGGTCAGCAGTTCGAATCCACCAGGTGCTCCTTGGAAACTCTATGGGGACAGTTCTACTCTGTCCTATAGGGTCACTATTAGTCAGAACCGACTGGACGGCAATGGGTTTGGTTCGGTTCAGTTGGATAATTTCCAAATTCAGTTGAATCACCTTTCTTGGGAATAAGTATAAATATGGATTTCTTCCAATAGGTTGACCAGTTAGCTGTCTTCCAAGTTTCTTGGCATAGACGAGAGAGCACTTCCAGCACTGCTTCCATTTGTTGAAATATCTCTATGGGTATTCCATCAATTCCTGGAGCCTTGTTTTTCACCAGTGCCTTCAGTGTAGCTTAGACTTCTTCCTTCGGTACCATTGGTTCCTGAACATATGCTACCTCCTTAAATGGTTGAACATCAAGCAATTCTTTTTGGTACAGTGACTCTGTGTATTCTTTCCATCTTCTTTTGATGGTTCCTGCATTGTTTAATATTTTCCCTGTACAGTCCTTCAATATTGCAACTCAAGTCTTGAATTTTTCCTTTGGCTGTTTCAGCTTTAGAAATGACAAGTATGTTTTTCCCTTTTGGTTTTCCATCTCCAGCTCTTTGCACGTGTTAGTATAATACCAATATAAAAAAAAATAATTTTCTGTGCTGAGTTGTTTTTCTTTATTTTCTTTTCATCTTTTTCATTGTTGTTGATTTTGTATTTGCTGAGTATTTTTTTTTTTTTTTGATGTGTAGGATTATTAGTTTCCTTTGTGGTTACCTTAATATTTACTCCAATTTTTCTAAGTTTAAACCAGTCTTTTATTTCTTTATACTGCCTTGACTTCCCCTCCATATGAAAGATCTATGACTACATTTTTTAGTCTTTCTTTTTTGTTTTAATGTTGTCATCTTTTACATATTGACATCTCTGTTTCCCTATTTTCATTGTTTTGGCTTTGATTTATTTTTGTGACTTCCCTATCTGGGTTGATACCTAGTTGCTCTGTCCTGTGTTCTTGTCTTGGGTTGTTATTGGATGTTATTGACTTTGTAACCAGAGGGCTCCCTATAGTATTTCTTGTAATTTTGGTTTGCTTTTTGCAAATTCCCTAAACTTCTGTTTATCTGCAAATACTCTAATTTCGCCATCATTTTTGAGAGACAATTTTGCTGGATATGTAATTCATGGCTGGCAATTATTTCCTCCAAGGCTTTATGTATGTCATCTCATTATATTCTTGCCTGCGTGGTTTCTGCTGAGTAGTCAGAATTTAGTTATATTGACTGTCCTTTGTAGATGATTTTGTCCTTTGTAGATGATTTTCACTTATCCCTAGCTGCCCTTAAATTCTATATCTTTGATTTTGGCAAGTTTGATTCTAGTATGTCTTGGTGACTTTCTTTTGGGATCTACTGTGTAGAGTTCGATGAGTTTCTTGGATAGATACCTTCTCATCTTTCACAAAATCAGGGAAGTTTCCTGCCAACAAATCTTTAACAATTATCTCTGTATTTTCTGTTATCTCCGCCTGCCCTGGTACTCCAATCACTCATAGGTTATTCCTCTTGATGGAGTCCCACATAATTCTTCGGGTTTCTTCATTTTTTTTTTTTTTTTAATTTTTTAATCTGATTTTCCCTCAAATAAGTTGGTGTCAAGGGCTTTATCTGCAATCTCACTAATTCTGACTTCCATTACCTCAATTCTGCTCCTATGACTTTATATTGAATAGTCTGAAATTTTTTTGTTAATCTTCTGGATTTTTGTTTGCTGTCTCTGGATTCTTGCAGCCTGTTAAATCTGTCATTATGTTCTTCTGTAATCTTCTTAAGTTCCTCTATTGCTTTGTCTTTGTGTTCCGTGACTTGTTCTTCGTTTTTCCTGATCTCTTGAAGAGTTCTGCATATTAATCTTTTGTATTATACCTCCGGTAGTTCCAGGAAGTTCTTCCTCTGGAAGATTTCTTTAATCTTTGGGAGTTTGCTGAAGCCATCATGGTCAGCCTCCTTATGTGATTTGCTATTGATTGTTGTCTCTAAGCCATCAATAATTTATTATGTTTATTTATTTTATGTTTGCTCTCTGTGTCCTAGCTTCTTGGTTTGTTTTGCTTTGATATGTCTAAATAGGCTGGTCATGTGAGCTAATTTGATTATTCGTGCCTTTGAAGCTCTAACATCCCGTCACCAGGTGGTTAGATCTGTTACTAGGTATATGAGCCCAGGAGTCCGTTTACTTTTCTTATATGGATTCAGTTCAGGTGTCCAGGTAGTCAGTCACCAAGTGTGTGGTGCAGACTCTCACCTACAGTCCTAGAGGGGCAGGGGTAATTAGTGTGGGTACAGGTATCTGGCTGCAGTAGGGGGATATAGACTGAGAAAAGCAGGGGCTCACAGCTGCCCCTGAGCTACCCTGGGAGTAAAGCATGTCCCTGTTGCTTAGAGCATGTATGTGGGTGAATTTTGCAGCCACACTATGGGCAGCCAGTGCTGTTGGCTGTAAGGACTGAGAGGCACCACTTTTTCTTGGGCCCTGTCACAGGTGCCGAGTTGGTGTGGGTGGAGCCACCTGTCCTTGGGCCTCTGATATGCATAGGTGAGAACCTTGCTTAATAGGCAGAGCAGTGTCAAATGTCATGAACTTGCCACAGCTGTTGAAATGGGCCCCCACAGATCTATGCAGGGGTGAAGGCATTCAACATCCATGTTCCCCTTATGCCAGTGCCTAAGCAAAGGAGCCATGCCTGCCCTGAGTTCCCAGTTTAGGGGAGCTGGCAGATTATTTTTTCCTGTTTGTTAATTTGTTGCTTCTCCAAGGCCAGGAGAATGGCTCAGAGTGTGTGATGGGTCCTACTCCAGCCCAGAGGACGTGGCAATCTCTGAAGCCAGCACCGGATTTGGGGCAGAGCAGGGAAGAGGTAGGTAAACGGGACAGAGATTTTTCCAAAAGGGGTATTTTTTAATCCATACAGTAGGTTAGATGCATATACTCATCTTTTGCCCATTGAGTGCCACTTTTCATTGGTTCTGGAGGCTTGAGTAGACACTCTGCTGCTCCATCACTCCCAACATGGAAAACGTGTCCCAAGTGCCACTCCTTGCCTCACTGTGTGCCAGGTGATCCAGGCTGCAAGATGCTGGTTCCTGCCAGGTCAGGTCTGGCAACTCCTCGCTGCTTCTGAACCTTCTCTCCTTCCCCTGCCACTCAGTCCAGTTCCTCAACTTTGCCTTTGATGTTCAGGACTCCTAGATTGTCATATGTAATCGATTCACTTGTTTTTTCAAGTCTTTGTGTAAGAAGGACCACAGGAAGTGCCTGGCTGCTCTACCATCTTGGCCATGCCTCCCTCATATTCATTTTTAAAAATACCAGTTTACTTATAAAATTAAAATAAAATATCCTTTCTAGGCCCCAGCTTAAACCAATTAAGTTAAAGCTGTCTGGTGGTACAGCCAGAAATGTATATTTTCCAGTAGTTTCATTTTGAAATAATTGTAGATTTACATAATAGTACAGAGAGTTCTCATATATTCATTGCCCAAAACCAAAGAAAACCAAACACGCTGCTGTGGAGTCGATTCAGACTCATAGCGGTCTTATAGAATGGAGTAGAACTGCTCCAAAGGGTTTCCAAGGCTGTAAATCTTTATGAACGCAAGCTGCCACACCTTTCTCCCATGGACTGACTGGTGGGTTTGAACCGCTGACCTGTTAGCAGCCAGTGCTTAACCACTGCACCGCCAGGGCCCCTTCTAAAGGCATTTAAAAAACAAAACCAAAAAATTACTGCTTTCAAGTCAATTCCTGTTGATAGCGACCCCATAAGGTTTCCAAAGTTGTCTTTATGGAACCAGGCTGCCACATCTTTCTCCTGCAAGCGGCAAGCAACCTTTTAGTTAGCCACTGCTTTAACCACTGTACCACCAGAGCTCCTTTTCTAGATGCATTAACCCATTACTGTTAAGTTGATTCTTACTCATAGGACCCTAAGGACAGAGTAGAACTGTCCCATAGAGGTTCCAAGGAGCAGTTGGTAGATTCGAACTGCTGACTTTTTGGTTAGCAGCTGAGCTTTAACGCAGGCATTTTTCCTGAAATATACCTTTAAGTGAAAATCAGATAAGATTAAAATAAATATTCTGGCATAAATATCAACCCAAACCCATAAGATTTAGTCCAGGGGCAATATCACATTCAAAGCCACTAGAAATAGAAATTTAAGTTTTCTCAAATTCACTTCAACAGTGAGGTGGGTTAAAGTAAATTCGATCTTGCCAAAGGTAACTAAAATTTCTCAAAGATTTCTTCAAAACCCAAAAGTATCTTATTTTTAAATCAAGTACTTTCTTACTCACACCCTTTGACCCTTCTATGTTGCTTCCTTGATCACTTTTTACCTGTACCCTGATTGCTTCTGAACAACACCCTTCTCACTGGTACTCACTAGAGCAACAACACCATGCCATCACCCCATGGAAGCAGTGTTCCTCATCCATTCTCAGTGTTTTGTTGGTTGAATTCCTTGAACTAGGTCCGAGGTGCACTAGTCCTCCCTCCCTTCCTTCCTTATGTGCTTTTATCTTTCCATCCTCCCTTCTTCCCTCTCTTTCTTTTGTCTTATTTTTTTTTAGTCTTCCTTTCTCTGCTCGCTCTCCTTTTCTTCTGTCTCTAATTCTATACAGTTCATTGCCCTAAATATTCAACCTGTCAAGAAGTCCAGACAAAAATTTTTTGAGAATTCTCAGAGAAGGGAGAGCAAAAGCAAAAGTTAATTGATATTTTTGAATGATTTGGTAAGGCAAGGCATAAGAACATGAACTCAATGTGGCAGGCCATTGAGGAATTTTCCAATTTGTGAGAAAGATTAGACAAGTGAAAGTAGTATTTTAGGAAGATTAGTCAGACATCAGAGTGCTACATATTAGAAGAGGGGAAACTGATCACAGAGAACTGCTAGGCATCTACCATAGAATTCCATTGTAGGCGATGAAGGCAGTGACAATATTTAAAGAGGGAGAAAAAGCACTAAGATTTCTAGGCTATGAGACTGGAAGGTTGAAAATACTACTTTAAGAAACAGGCCTTATAAGGAAATATGTGAGTGATGTCTTTTCCACAAGTTTTTTTTTTTTTTTTTTCTTTTGGTATAACTATGCTTTCCATTGTGATAGCATTGTAATGACTTAACGACTGTAGTGACAGTACTTTCTTTACATTATCTTTAATAAGGCACAATGATAAGTATCATTTTAGTTGGATAAATATAAATATTTTCAGTATCATTTTAGGTAATTTAAGTAATCTGTAATCTCAGAAGTCTTAAATAATTTAACAGTAGCTTTGAAGAATAAACACTGTTTCTACTTAATATACTACCTTGCTATTCTTCTGAGATCTACAAGGCATAATATGTATAAATATGTTAGTCCAGAAGAAAAAAATCAAACTTAATAGAACTAAATATTAAGAGAAATGTTATGGGATATGATGTTGTTTATCTGCAGTAGTGACATATTACACATAATTAAAAGTAGAATGGTAGGGTAGATGACAGCTACTTATAAATACAATTATGTGAATTAAATATTGATAAATTTGATCACGAGATCAGATCCCTCCCCAATTAAAAAAAAATTGAGGCTTTCAGTTTCTATTACATGTCGCTTCAAAGTAGTCACTTCCATCCTCACGATAAAAGAAAAAAAGCTGAACAACTGAAAATCAACAATTCTTTTTAGATTCATCAAGGAATTGAGATCACAGGGCAAATCACCACCTCAGAACCTGGAGAGACAATCAAATACAGAGAATTACACCTTACAAGGAACAGAAGTCCCTGCCAGACCAGCAACTGGTAGGAATGCTTAAATGGTAATGGACTAATTGTTTCAGGCTAAGGAGCCCTGATGGCGCAGTGGTTAAGACATAGGCTGCTAATCAAAATATCGGCAGTTTGAATTCACCAGCCACTCCTTGGAAACCCTATGGGCCAATTCTACTCTGTCCTAGAGGGTCGCTATGAGTCTGAATCAACTCAACAGTAATAGGTAAGTGTGAATTAGCTTGAGTGACAAAACCTCTGGGGGCCCAACTTTGGAGTGGGCACATTTTTTATGAGTTTTACCTCCAGGAACCACACCAGGCTAAATTCTGAGCGCAATCTTCAGACCACTCAGAGATCCAGCAGCAGAGGGTGGAAACCTATGGTCTCAGATGTTTGAACATAAAGTTTTCCCAAATTATTGGGTGACCACTTAGATATGTAGACACTGTGGCAACTCCAAGCAAAAACTAAACTAAGGATTTAAGAAATAGAGTATAGACATCAGCAGTCACACCTCACAAAGGAGGCAGATACCATACAGTAAGTCCACGCAGTACACCAAAAGAAAAAAATCAGAATCTGGAATTACTGCAAGATATTATATAAAATGTTCAGTTCTTAACAAATTTCAAGACTTGCAGAGAAAGAGGAAAGTGTGACCCACACTCAGGAAACCTCAATAGAGAAATAAAAACTAGCCTACCCTACAAAATCACACTTATTTTAAGCCCATCCGGGAGCTGAGGTTATCTAAAAAGACTTCAGAAACTAAAATCCAATAGGTGACACCCCCACAGATATGGGCATACAATTGCTTTCTTCTTTAGCAGAGCAGTGAAACAAAAGGAACCTCCACAGATGCAGAAAAGATGACAACAAATAAAGTTTCAATAAATTTGAAAAGACAGTGTAAATTCCTTTGATACAATGGAAGTTTGCAACCACATGCTAAATCTTTTACCGGGGTTATAAAGTATGCTCAAAAATCGTGGGAAGGGGAAGAGAACTGAGAAAGATTCCTTCTGAGGCACAAGTTCGCCAGGCATAACATATAGTCTGGGGACGAAACAGAAGATCAGGGGAATTTCTACACATTCAGGATATGGCAGAATAACTGAGAGAAACCTCTGGTATTTAGGCAACACCTTCTGTATGTAGTGTGAGGGCAGAAGAAGAGCACTGAGAGAATGAGAGAAACATTCCATGCTTCAGGTCTTACATGAAGTATGAGACAGCAGCCATCCATAATAAGGGCCTGCCAGTTTGTGATGTCCTGTAGGAACTGTTTGACATAGTTCATTTTGACTTAGAGAGGGCCCACCAAGGTCCTCCCACTTACCTTTGCTCAGTTTCTTAACCTCTTTAACTGACATTGCAAATATCCTGTGTGTGTTAGGTTGATATAAGTGGCCCTTATGGCACAGGCACAGTATGATAACTTCAGGAAAACAAGCTCCTTTTTTGGCAGTGCCTGTGAGTGCTACTTCAGGTTCATATCCAGCCAATCAGTTGACGACTGTATCCCCACTCTAATTAATGCATAAATACTTTCACTTGTGTATTCTTGCCTCTTCTCTGATTGTTCTGTCACCACCAACCTCCAGCTAGTGAAGCCCCTCCTCCCCTGAGCCCCTGCTGGTGTAAATAAATTTTGACGTCCAATGCTTGATGTTTATTGTGTCAGTAAATTTCTGGTTGGAGGATAAACTGGGAAGGGGTGCTTTGGGGAGATTCCTCTAGGGTTGACCAAAACACCCTCTAAACAGAAGGAGGAGTAGGAGAATTGAAAGTGATGTCACTAAAAAGTAAGCACATAAAAAAAAAAAAAAAAAAAAGCACATAGGGTATGTTAAAGTAGGAAGATAGGGCAGAAGGTCTGAAGGTCTGAGACAAAACTTACAGTCCTCAGAGCTCAAACCCTGATAAAAGGATCATTATGAGCCTACCTCAAAAATAATTTGAAGTCTGTGTAAACTGAATATAATCAAAACAATAGCAAAAACCATACCCCAGGTGGCACGGTGATTAAGAGATCGGCTCCTAAGCAAAAGATAAGCAGTTCGAATCCACCAGCTGCTCCTTGGAAACTCTATGGGGAAGTTCTACTCTCTTCTAAAGGGTTGCTATGGGTCGGCTCAGCTAAATTACAGAATAGAACTATTGAGCTCTCCACTCCAGTGGCCTGAAAGAAGAATAGACATGCTTTTTCTAGGGTATAAATACTATTTACCTCAGTGGTACAATGGTTAGAGCTCAGCTGCTAAGCAGAAGGTCAGAAGTTTGAATCCACCAGCTGCTCTTTGGAAACCTTATGGGGCAGTTCTACTCTGTCCTATAGGGTCACTATGAGTTGGAATCAACTTGACCGCAACGGGTTTCAGTCTCTACTATTTTTCTACATACCATACCTGACATTGAATCAAAAAGTGTAAGACACATGAAAAAGCAAGAAAATGTGACCCATTGTTAAGAGAGGAAATGCTCAATACAACCAGACTCGAAGATGGCCTGGATGTTAGAACCATCAGACCAGGGCTTTAAAATAACTAGTAGAAAAGTTAGACAGCATATACAAGCAGATAAGGGGTTTAGGCGGAGAAACAGAAACCATTATGGAGAACCAAATGGAAATGCTAGCTGTGAAATTGTAAAATCAGCATAAAGAATTCTTTCAAAGGGCATATAAACAGGCTTTTTTTTTTTTTTTTTTTAAGCATAGAAGAAGAAATAATTAATGAACTTTAGGAGATGTCAGTAAAAATTATCCAAGCTTAAGTGTAATGAGAATAAAGGAATGCTAAAAACTGAACAGTGTCCAAAACCTTAAATAAAATACTAAACAGTCTAACATGTAGGTAATTGAAGTGCCCAAAAGAATAAGGCAGAAGAAAAACTTGAAAAGATAATATATGATGAAACACATATCCAAACAACTTAGAACTCCCAAACAGTATAAATGCAAAGAAAGCCATACCTAACACTGTACAATCAAACTGCTGAACAGTAAATAATTTGAAAACAGACAAAATGGGAAAGAAAAACATATTCGATTCAATCAAAAAATCTTTAAAATTATGGATGACTTTATATATATATTTATTTTTTCAGGTTTATATTGGAACTAATGGAGGCAAGAAGATAATAGATTTAAATGTTTGAAGTATTGAAAGAAAAATAAAGCTATCAATCAAGAATTCTATACCTAGTAAAAATGAAGATTAAGATTATTTAAGAATTGAATAATACCTGCCCTACAAAAAAATGCTGGAAGATTATTTTTAGGCTGAAAGATAATAGCAAGTTAAAAATCCAGTCTTATGGGAAGAAAGGAAAAACACGAAAATGAGTAAATATGCTGATAAAAGTAAAATTTTCTTTAAAGACTAGTGACTTTTAAAATGAAAATAATAATAATGATTATTGGGCTTATAGTAGATGTAGAAGTGAATTATGACACCGATAGCACAAAGGCTGGGGTGGTGGTAATTTAAAAAACTATATCAAACAACTTGACCTATTTGACATTTACAGAACACTGGACCCAACATCAGAATATACTTTCTTTTTAAGTGCACATGGTACATTCTGGAACTTTTGCAAGGTTTTAATCTTCTAACTAGACATTTGAAGTTCCTCTACTTAAAACAGAAACCCTGGTGGTGTAGTGGTTAAGACCTACTGCTGCTAACCAAGAGATTAACAGTTCAAATCTGCCAGGCACTCCTTGGAAGTTCTATGCGGCAGTTCTACCTTGTTCTATAGGGTCACTATGAGTTGTAATTGACTTGATGGTGTTTTTTTTTTTTTTCCTACTTAAAACATTCTTAGTTTTAAAAAATTGTTGAGTGAATAGGATTTTTAGTTTACCTAACAACAGACTATTCTTCTCAGTATTTCTCAATACACTTGATCCTAGGTCCGTTAATATAATACTTAACCATTTTGCATCATGTATAATTTTGAGAAACTTACCATATGCAAGCTTACTCTTCCAAGAAGAAGGCACAAAGGGGCAAAGGAATACTGCAACATATATAATTACATAAACATATTTGTTGCCTTTAGTGTATTGTGAAGTAAGAATCTGTTCTATTGGATATATGTACCTGGATGACATGTCCTGGGGAACCTCTGTTTGTTTTTTCTGCAGCTTCTATCCCCCTTCTACTCCTCCAGGCACCCCCATCAAGATTTTGGAGGACATAGGAGATTCATTATATCTCAAAGTTATATATTATTTACACACCTACTCCTATCTCCATATCTGACATTCTGCATTTATGACAATACCAAAAAAACAAACCAAACCCACTGCCATCGAGTCAATTTCGACTCATAGCGACCCTACAGGACAGAGTAGAACTGCACCATAGAGTTTCCAAGGAGTGCCTGGAGGATTTGAACTGCCGACCTCCTGGTTAGCAGCCACAGCACTTAACCACTACGCCACCAGGGTTTCCATTTACTGCAATGGTAAACAGTAAAAAAACTGACTATTTTGCCCATTAATGACATACGTCTGGCAGTAACAAATACCAAGGTGCAAGGTGAGGGTAACGCTGTCTATGTTATGTGTCATCTTGGCTGGGCCATGACACTCAGTGGTTTATCACTTATGTAATGATGTAATTTGGCAGTTATGTAATAATGTAATCATCCTTCATTTTGTGACCTGATGTGGTCATCCCTCGTTTTCACATAATGCCGATTTTCACATAATGACCCGGTCTGTCAAACTTAACCATGTAAATAAGTGAGGAAAGGGTGTATATAAATATCATAATGCTGTAATATATTATATAGCAAATAATCATAGATTATTTACCTACTATTATCTTTTCCTTTAGCTAAAGCCTTATAGTGTTTTTTCAAGGCTCTAATGAGATCATGTGTGTTAGACAGTCTGGACTTTAGTTTGAAGCCTCATTAGATTTTGATTTTAGGATGAACCGGCTATGTTCTTAGTGTTCAAAACTTTCATTATTTACCAACAGAATTTGTAGAATAGCATGCTAGAAAATAGCATCAAACAGATTGATTGTTTTTAAATAATTTGAAATTTTTCTGTTCTGGAAATGCAAGTACATATGATTTTTACTTAACATTGGTGAATAGATGGAAGATGCTTGCCAAATACAGCAATTTTAAGAAAGCTACATATTTTGTGTTCAAGGCTTGCCTTTACATTGTCTTGAAAAATTGTTCAACCAATGCCACAGTATTGCTAATATCTTTGGGGAGTATTCCTACTTGTGAGAGTGAAAATTAGAAAGTAATATAAAATAGTTCATGCAAGTAATTTTTACACAGCAAGTTGAAGACGACAGTCTGAACCTCAGGTATTTTTATGTCCTTTAACTTTCTTAAATGAGGATGCAGCATTTTCTACAATTATTCATTTATTCTTCAGGGTATTCATATCTCAAAAAAAAAAACTTTTAAGACCATCAGTAAATAATCCCAAGATTGCTATAAAAATCACTGTAATTGTTTCTCTTTGAAATAGACAGTTCTAATTTGTTCTCAAAACCACTAAACAACTTGTAACTAAGAGACTGATGATCTAATGAATTCCTTTTATGAAGAGTTGACCCACTGCTGATCTTCCTCTTTGAGGAGCATCGGTACTCAGTCTAGGTCAGCTACCAACTTTCACAAAAAAAAAAAAAAAGAAGAAAGAGAGAGAGACAGAGAGAAAGAGAAAGATTTAATTAAACAATACCAATTAGTTTAACAATACTAAGGTAATCGTAATGACCTTCCTTAAATATCACAGTTGAAAACTTTCTTTCCTCAGTAAAGAGTAAAGATATTATGCCACAATATATCTTAAACCATTAACATGTTTATACATAAACTAGCCACTTATTTATATACCAAAACAGGATTCACCTTTAACTCTCATAAAAATTTATTTTTGTCTTGCAAATATAAGATGTCACATACATTAAAAATATTGTCAAGGCAGGTAGCAGATATTAAAAAATTTCCCAAAATTGTGAAAAAAAACTTTTGATATTATGAGAATTACATTGTTTTCAGAATATAAAAAAGATAAAAATGCAAATATTATGTTATCAAATGTGTTAAACAAAACAATCCAAAAATATCTGAGATTTTTTAGTGAAAATAAAAGTAATAAATTTAAAAAGAGTAAAATTAAAATGTAAGATAAACAGATAACCTTTTTCCAGAATCTAGGACGAATTGCACTTTTTGCAATTGATAATTCATCAGGCACTGCCTCATGAAAGACAGCTATCCCACCTTCTTAGAAGGAGGCCACAGATGCATTGGCCATAGGTGCAGTATAAGCACTTATTCTGGAGTGCTTGTTTTTGTGGCAGGAGTGCCCTATTCCCATTCTACTCTTTTTTTCCCAAGCTAGATAACAATATGGGACATGTTTCATCCTGGTGGACTAGTTCCCTAAGCAGAGCGGTTAATGTATAAGTAGAGACAAGAACCAATATCAGGACATTACGGAGATTGTAAACGTCATCTAGTACTCAAAGAATCACAGAATCAGAAAATGGAAGCAAAAAGGACCTAGATTCATACTCTGTTAGAGACCTAATAGAAGAGAGTCAAGGGGACAGTTACTGCAAGTTATGGCCATCGACAACATTGTACATCCCAAGTGGCAACAACCAAGTAGAAACTGAGAGGAGCAATGCATCCATGCTGAAGATATTTCTATTTATGTGATAACAATCACGAAGCCTTGATATTGTTTACCTTATCTACCAAAAAAACCAAACCCAGTGCCATCGAGTCGATTCTGACTCATAGCGACCCTATAGGACAGAGTTGAACTGCCCCATAGAGTTTCCAAGGAGCATGTGGTGGATTAGAACTGCTGACCTTTTGGTTAGCAGCCGTAGCACTTAACCACTACGTCACCAGGGTTTCCATTTACCTTATCTGAAGGTGAGTATATTGCAAAAAATAATAAAAATAAAACAAAAAACATTAAAAACAGGACACACAAGAAAATTTATAGCAGACAAAGCATCAAGAAATATTACCATAAAAAATTAAACAAAGATTTTATTTCTAAAATTGATTTACTACCTTGGTCCAAAACAAACAAAATAAATCTATGCAAATACTCTTTGTAATCATAAACAGAATGTAATAAGAAGACTTAAAAATCATTGGTTAAAAGCTGTAAGATAAGAATGAGCAACATAAGAGAATAATATAAAAAATTAAAAAGGTAACTGAAAGAGCTAGAAAGAAATACTGCAATAAAAATAGGAACAAAGAAGCCAGAATTGCAACGTTGTCGTATAATTGAAATGCACACTTATGGCAATGGACAAACTTATATAACTCAGACTGCACAAAATTAAGAACAAGTAAATGCAGAAAAAAAGAAAGGCATTGAGCATATAGGAGGAAATAGCGTTCAAAGGGATATAGGTACAACCCATAAATTATCAATATAATTAAACAGAGATAATATATAAAGCATGTTAAACAATGTTTTCAGAGTTAAAAAAAAATCTTGAGAAAGCAAAAGTATCATTGAGTTCATTTCTTCTGTAATTATCTTTGGAGTATCTACTGTGTGCCAGCATACAACAATGAATAAGATAGTATGGTCTCTTTCCAAGTGGAAAATATATGCTAAATAAGGCAGCAAGGCCCCCATGTGTCTGTCAGTTTGTCGTACTGTGGGGGCTTACGTGTTGCTGTGATGCTGGAAGTGATGCCACCAGTATTCAAATACCAGTAGGATCACTCATGGTGGACAGATTTCAGTTGAACTTCCAGACTAGGAAGAAGGACCTGGCGGTCTACTTCTGAAAACAATTAGCCACTGAAAACCTTACGAATAACAGTGCAACATTGTCTGATATAGTGCCAGAAGATGAGTCCCTCAGGTTTGAAGGCACTCAAAATACAACTGGGGAAGAGCTGCCTCCTCAAAGTAGAGTTGACCTTAATGACATGGAATGAGTCAAGCTTTCAGGACCTTCATTTGCTGATGTGGCATGACTCAAGATGAGGAGAAACAGCTGCAAACATCCATTAATAATTGGAACCTGGAATGCAAAAGGTATGAATCTAGGAAAACTGGAAGCCATAAAAAATGAAATGGAACACATAAATATTGATATCCTAGGCATTAGTGACAACTTCGATCAGTTGAAGTTGTCAAGCATTTCATTTTACTTGGATCCACAATCAACAGCCATGGAAGCAGCAGTCAAGAAATCAAAAGACGCATTGCATTGGGCAAATCTGCTGCAAAGGACCTCTTCAAAATGTCCAAGAGCAAAGATGTCACCGTGAAGACTAAGGTGTGCCTGACCCAACCCATGGTATTTTCAATCACATCATATGCATGTGAAAGCTGGACAATGAATAAGGAAGACCGAAGAAGAGTTGACGCCTTTGAATTGTGATGTTGGTGAAGAATGTTGAATATACCATGGTCTGCCAGATGAATAAACAAATCTGTCTTAGAAGAAGTACAGCCAGAATGCTCCTTGGAATCAAAGATAGCAAGACTTTGTCTCAGGCACTTTGGATATGTTATCAGGAGGAAATATTTCTGGAGAAAGAAATCATAGTTGGTAGAGTAGACAGCAAAAAAGAGGAAGACCCTCTGTGAGATGGTTTGGCACAAGGGCCACAACAATGGACTCAAACATAGCAACAGTTCTGAAGATGGCCCAAGATCAAGCAGTGTTTCATTCAGTTGTATATACCGTTGCTATGAGTCTGAACCAACTCAACTACACCTAATGGCAACATCAACATAGCTTAGGCCAAATGTATACCAAAAAGTGTTCAATAAATATGCACTGGATCAACCTGAGAAATTTTTAAATAAAAAGAAAAAAATACTAACTCAGATTATGCATGTGGATAAAACTTTCGAAAAATTGTTTTCCATTTCATAATCATTCAAAATTTTGGGAAAAACAAGGCCTGTTTAAAAGCAACACGTGAGTATTTTTCTGCTTTGCGTTAAGGCTATAGTCACTGGGAAAACACAAGATATAACTCATTTTCAAAAGCAAACAGATTCGTAAGCCTAGATTGAATTTGAAGGTGTGAACTGAAGTATGTGACTCTGTTTTGTTTTGTTTGTTTGTTTGCTTGTTTTTTGTTTTGTTTTAACATATAAGGATATTATTTTGTTTTTATGTTTTTAAACAGAGAGAACTCAGTAATTAAATCACCAGAGTACTTCCCACTTGCCAAAATATCTGACAGGTCAACATTTTGCCATACTGTGTTAGAAGTGGCACTGCTATGAATATTTTTTGATTTACTTTAGCTCTTACCCTTATAAGAGCAGACACCTAGAAAATAACAGTATCTTATCTCATTTTATTATTCCACTTGATTTCTATGATTTATTTTTAAGTCAAGAATATCGATACCCTGTCAACATTCATACTTCACTTGAAAATAAGTTTTGATTGTGAGAATGAAGGAAACTTGTCATTGAAATAGGCATGACTGTCTGAAAATAAACAAAACAAAACATTAATAAGGACAACTATAAAAATACACAAAAATGAAAAATGCTAACCCTTTCAGTTTGTTTTAACTTTAGTATTACTCATTATAAAGTTTACTATATCTGTGTTTTTGTTATATACTAAAATAGTTATTGTTTTATTAATATGAACCTTAATAAGAAAACAAATCAAGAAGACTCTAATCTTAAAAAATACTGACAATTGACAATTGGTTGACTAGTAAAAAATAACACTAAAAATGAGAAAAAATAATATCATAGGTTCTAATACTATGAAGACAGCTATATCTAATGATTGGCTGATGCTCGTACTTAGGCTTTGGAAGAGATTTGTAATGAAATTTGTTTTCACCAACAGGAAGAAAAATACTGTGTATGTGTGTGTTTTAATGAAGGCTTTTATAATCTACTATTAATAGATTTGATAACTGAAGACCAGAATGAAGATCAGACAAGTTGTGGGATAAGAACAAGGACATCATATATGAAGAAAGCAAAAAGTCACTAAAAATACAGAAAAGATTTGATTAGTAGCTGAGCACTTAGCCTGATAATGCCAGTGAAAAGCAGAGGCAAAAAAAAAAAAAAAAAAGACAGAAAAGAAAAAAATAAAAGACCGAAATGAATGTCAGATGAGATTCTGAAACCTGCTTTTGAATATAGAGTAGCTAAAGTGAATGGAAGAAATGATGAAGTGAAATCTGAACAAAAGACTTCAAAGGGTGGATCAAGAAGACAAAGTAAAGTATTATAATGAAATGTGCAAGGACCTGGAGTTAGAAAACCAAAAAGAACATGCTTGCTATTTCTAAAACTGAAAGAAGAAGAAATTCAAGCCTTGAGTTGAAATATTGAAGGACTGTGTGGACAAAAAATTGACCAGTGCAGGAAGCATCAAAAGAGGATAGAAGGAATAGACACAGTCACAGCACCAAAAAGAATTGGTCAACATTCAACCATTTCAGGAGGTTGTTACTGTTGTTGTTAGATGCCATCGAGTTGGTTCCTAATCCTAGAGATCAGAATGGGGTACAACAGAATGAGTGAATGGGGAAACATTGCCTGGTTCTACGCCATCCTCACAATCTTTGTTATGCTTGAGCCCATTATTGCAGCCACTGTATCAATTCATCTTATTGAGGGCCTTCTTTGTTGCTGACCCTCTACTTTACCAAGCATGATGTCTTTCTCCAGGGACTGAATCCTCTTGATAACATGTCCAAAGTATGTGACATGAAGTCTCATCATCATTGCTTCCAAGCAGCATTCTAGCTGTACTTCTTCCAAGACAGATTTTTTTTCATTCTTTTGGCAGTCTATGGTGTACTCAATATTCTTTGCCAACACCACAATTTAAAGTCATCATTTTTTCTTCAGTCTTCCTTATTCATTGCCCAGCTTTTGCATGCATATGAGGTGACTGAAAACACAACGGCTTGCATCAGGCATACTTTAGTCTTTGAGGTGACAACTTTGCTTTTTTACACTTTAAAGAGGTCTTTTGCGCAGATTTGCCCAATGCAATGTGTCCTTTGATTTCTTGACTCCTGCTTCCATGGGTGTTGATTGTGGATCCAAGTAAAAAGAAATCCTTGATAACTTCCAACTTTTCTCTATTTATTGTGATGTTGCTTATTGGTCCAGTTGTGATGATTTTTGTTTTCTTTATGTTGAGATGTAATCTATACTGAAGGCTGTGGTCAGTGATCTTCATCAGTGAGTGTTTCAGGTCCTCTTCACTTTCAGCAAGCGAGGTTGTGTCATTTACATAACGCAGGTTGGTAATGAGTCTTCCTCCAATCCTGATGCCTTATTCTACTTTATATTGTAGAGCTTCTTGGATTATTTGCTCAGCATATAGACTGAATAAATATGGTGAAAGATACAACCCTGACGTACACCTTTCCTGACTTTAAACCAGGCGATATTCTTTTGTTCTCTTCAAACTATTGCCTCTTGATGTATGTACAGGTTCCTGAGGAACACAATTAAGTGTTCTGGAATTCCCATTCTTTGCGATGTTATCTATAATTTTTTATGATCTACACAATTGAATGCTTTTGCTTGAGTCAATAAAACACAGGTAAACAATTTTCTGGTATTCTGTGCTTTCAGACAGGATCCATCTGACATCAGTTTGTATATGTGGTTCCATGTCCACTTCTGAATCTGGCTTGAATTTCTGGCTGTTCCCTGTAATTGTCCTGCTGCAGCCACTTTTGAATGATCTTCAGCAAAATTTTACTTGCCTGTGATATTAATGATATTTTTCGATAATTTCTGCATTCAGTTGGATCACCTTTCTTTGGAATAGGCATAAACATGTATCTCTGACACTTGGTTGGCCAGGTAGCTGTTTTCCAAATTTCTTGGCATAAACAAGTGAGCACTGACAGCTCTGCATCCAATTGTTGAAACTTCTCAGTTGATATTCCGTCAGTTCCTGAAGCTTTGTTTTTCACCAGTGCCTTCAGTGCTGCTTGAACCTCTTCCTTCGTAATTATCAGTTCCTGATCATATGCAACTCTTGAAATGGTTGAACGTTGAACAATTCTTTTTGGCATAGTGCCTGTGTATTCTCTCCATCTTTTTTTGATTCTTGCTGCATCATTTAATATTCTCCTGTAGAATTCTTCAAAATTGCAACTCAAGTCTCACATATTTTCTTCAGTTTTTTCAGCTTGAGAAATACTGAGCATGTTCTTCCCCTTTGGTTTTCTAACTCTAGGTCTTTGCACAGCTCATTATAACACTTTGTTTTGACTTCTCGAGCTCCCTTTTGAAATATTCTGTTTGGCTGTTTCACTTTATCATTTCTTCCATTTGCCTTAGGCACTAGACATTCAAGAACAGGTTTCAGAGGCTCTTCTGACATGGATTTTGGCCTTTTCTTTCTTTCTTTCTTGTCTTTTTAATGACCTCTTGCTTTCTTCATGTATGATTTCCTTTACATCATCCCAGCAACTAGTCTGGTATTCAGTCATTAGTGTTCAATACCTCAAATCTATTCTTGAAATGATCTCTAAATTCAGGTGGGATATACTCAAGGTTGTACTTTGGCTCTTGTGGGCTTGTTCTAATTTTCTTCAGCTTCAACTTGCATGTGAGCAATTGATGGTCTGTTCCATAGTCAGCCTCTGGCCCTGCTCTAACTGATGATATTGAGCTTTCCCATCAACTTTTCCACAGAGATAGTCAATTTAATTCCTGTGTATTCTATTCGGTGAGGTCCACATGTATAACCACTGTTTATGTTGTTGAAAAAAGGTATTTGCAAAAAAAAATTGGTTGGTTTTGCAAAATTCTGTCATGTGATCTCTGACATCATTTATATCACAAAGGCCATATTTTCCAACTACTGATCCTTCTTCTTTGTTTCCAACATTTGCATTCCAATCACCAGTAATTATCAATGCATCCTGATTGCATGTTCAATCATTTTCAGACTGCAGATGTCGGTAAAAATCTTGAATTTCTTCATCATTGGTCTTAGTGGTTGGTAAGTAAATTTGAATAATAGGTATATTAACTAGTCTTCCTTGTAGCATATGATTAAGAACCTATGGTTCTGAAGGAAGAAGTACAAGCGTCACCGGCGTCACTGAATGCATCGGCAAAAAACAAGGCTCCGGAAATTGACGGAACACCAACTGACATGTCTCAACAAAGGAATGCAGTGCTGGAAGTGCTAACTCATCTATGCCAAGAAATCTGGAAGACAGCTACCTGGCCAACAGACTGGAAGAGATCCAACTGTGTGCCTATTCCAAAGAAATTTGATCCAATGGATTGTGGAAATTATCAAACAATATCAGTAATATCACGTGCAAGTAAAATTATGCTTAAGATAATTCAAAAATGGTTGCAGCAGTACATAGACAGGAAACTGCCAGAAATTCAAGCCAGATTTAGAAGAGGACATTGAACCAAAGATATCACTGCTGATGTCAGATGGACCTTGGCTGAAAGTAGAGACTGCCAGAAAGATGTTTACCTGTGTTTTACTGACTATGCAAAGGCATTTGACTGTGTGGATCATAACAAATTATGAAGAACATTGCAAAGAAGAGGAATTCCAGAACACTTAATTGTGCTAATGAGGAACCTGTACATAGACCAAGAAGCAGTAGTTTGAACAGGTTAAGGGGATACTGCATGGTTTAAAATAAATAAAGTTGTACGTGAGGGTTTTATAATTTTATTATACTTATTCAGTCTGTATGCTGAGTAAATAATCCTAGAAGCTGGACTATATGAAGAAGAACGAAGCATCAGGATTGGAGGAAGACTCATTAACAACCTATGATGTGCAGATGACATAACCTTGCTGGCTGAAAATAAAGAGGACTTGAAGCACTTACTGATGAAGATCAAAGACCACAGCCTTCAGTATGGATTACACCTCAACATAAAGAAAACAAAAATCTTCACAAGTGGACCAATAAGCCACATCATGATAAACAGAGAAAAGATTGAAGGTGTCAAAGATTTCTTGTTACTTGGATCTGTAATCAATGTCCATGGAAGCAGCAGTCAAAAAAATCAAACAACTTACTTCATTGGGAAAATCTACTGCAAAGACCTCTTTAAAGTGTTAGAAATCAAAGATGTCACCTTGAGGACAATGGTGCACCTGACCCAAGCCATGGTATTTTCAAAAGGCTTATATGCATAGCAAAGCTGGACAATGGATAAAGAAGACAGAAGAAGAATTGATGCCTTTGAATTATTGTGTTGATGAAGAATATTGAGTATCCCATGAACTGCCAGAAGATTCAACAACTCTATTTTGAAAGAAGTACAGCCAGAGTGCTCCTTAGAAGCAAGGATGGTGAGACTTTGTCTCACTTACTTTGAATATGTTATCAAGAAGGACCAGTCCCTGGAGAAGGATATTATGCTCGGTAAAGTAGAGGGTCAGTGAAAAAAGGAAGGCCCTCAACAAGATGGATTCACACAGTGGCTACAACAATCTGTTCAAACATAGAAATGATTGTGAGGGTAGTTCAGGACCGCGCAGTGTTTCATTCTGTTGTACATAGCATTGCTATGAGTAGGAACCAATTAGAAGTCACTTAAGAACAACTATTAGTTCAGAAGGTGCCCTGGTTTTGCAGTGATTAAAGCAGTGTGCTGCTTACTAAAAGTTCACCAGTTAGAACCCACCAGCATCTCAGAGGGAGAAAGATGTGGCAGCCTGCTTCCATAAAGATTAAAAAAAAAACAGCCTTGAAAATCCTGTGATGCCGTTCTATTTTGTTCTATAGGGTTGTTTTAATTTGCAGTCGACTTGATGACAATGACAATGGATTTGTTTGTTTTCTGGACTAATAATTTAACAAATATTTGTTAATACCAACTTTATGTGAAATTTTTGTGATATTACTTCTGCTGTAAAAGAGCTTATAGTTTAGAAAGGAAAAGCATATAGTTTTAAACTTATAATTTATAAAAGAATGTAAGAATTGTGGAAAGGCATCCAGATAAAGCACTACGAATTCAGAAACAGCACTGTATAGTGGAGACAGTTCAGGCTCTAAGTCCAGATCTGCCTTCCAAACTGACTCCATACCTTGCTGTGGGGAATGGTGAATAAGTTAGTGCACGTCCTACTGTTTGCATTTCTATGAAATAAAGATCAAAGCAAATTTACAGAGCTATTTTGAGATTATAGTAAGCCTTCAATAAATGTTGGATAAGTGTACTTTCAGTTAAGTATGGGGAAGGCAGAAATCAGGAAAAGAGTGCAAATATTTTGCCTAAAATTAGGAAAATTTGTAAAGTACACAAACTACTCAAAACGTGCATATGTACAAAAGAATTTCTGCCATTTGTTTGTCCTTCACATGTTTCACAGGTGCTATCCCACCAAACCACTCATATAAAATTAATTTACTTCATAAATTAATGTAGCTTACAAAGTAAACAAAATCTACTTTTTATAATCTAAAATTTTCTTTTAAAATTTCTGTACATGTTTTATTAGATTATACTATGACCACTATGTTTTCCATCTCAGACTACTTAGTTACCATGTTTTCTTTAGATTAAAATTGAAAAGAGCTATTATTAAGTTGACAAAAAAATCTGCTTTTAAAATAAACTTTTTACCCAACTGTAATAAATATAATGAAAAGTAAACAAATCACAAGTGTATAGAGCAATGAGTTATAACAAAATAAAGACACTCCTCAACTACTATCCAGATTAAGAAGTAGAACAACACCCCATGCCCAGTAAGTCCTTCTTAAGTGTTCTTCCAGCCACTTCACCCATTTCCCTGCTGACAGATGCAATTATCTTGACCTCTAATATTCTAGATTAATGTTGTCTATTTTTGAATTCTGTATAGATAGAACCATACAATATATTCTTTTGCATCTTTTTTTTAATTTGTTTTATTTACTAAACATTATATTTGGCAGATCCATCTATGCTATTACCTATAACAATAGCTGGTTTATTTCCATTGCTGCATAATATTCTATGATATGATGGGTTCACAATGCATTTCCCTATGCTCCTGCTGATGGACATTTGGGTTGATTCCAACTTAGAGCTACTATGAATAATGGTATTACATACATTATTGAACATGTCCTTTGCTGAGCATATTTACATATTTTATTTGAGCATATATGTAGAAGTAGAATTTCAGTATACATGCATTCAGCTTTAATACTTACTTCCAACAAGTTTTTCCAAGAGATTGTACCATTTTACACTCCCACAAACTGGATATGAAAATCCCAGTTTCTCTGTATCCTCAGCAATACTTAATATTGACAGTCTTTTCCAATGTGTAGCTCTTTTTTGTTTTGATTTCAATTGCTTGTGTGACTAATGCCTATCTCCTTCTTTACTAATATTAGCCATTTGGATATTCTCCTTTGTGAAGTGTATTTGCCTAGGTTTCAAAGGCTTTGTCTTCCATTTTCTGAAAGAGCAGAGTATATTAGTTACTTGTATATAAGGCTGTTTTCATTTATATATGCAAATATCTTCTACTGTGTACTATTTTCACTTTTTTTAATAAACAAAAATTCATAATTTTAATATAGTGTTACTGTGTACTGAGTAGAATTGCTCCATAGGATTTTCAAGGCCATGGCCTTTTGGAAGATGATCACCAGGGCATTTTTTTTGAGGCCCCTCTGGGTGAATTTGAACCATCATCCTTTTGGCTAATAAAAAAGCACCTAACCATTCTTACATCCCAGGGAATCAGAACAAAAAAGGAAGTGTGGAAGATTGTGCCTTTAGGCCCAAGAGGAATTAAAGGAAGAATAGGGGGAGGGGGTTGTGTGTAGATTTTTAAATGAGTTTAGTCGGATTTATCCTCACTTGCTTTAACATAAAAATAAATGTATACAGATGTGATGGTAAGTAAGGCAGAAACTAGCTCTTGTACATGTCCATCTCTACTTGGGTCTCTGGCAGGAGAGTCTCCATATAGGATGGTTAATTTATTGTGTCAACTTGGCTAGGCTGTGATTCCTAGTGGTTTTGCCAAACACTAGACTAGTAGCTATTCTATAATGTAATCTAATGCAACTTCCATAATGTAATCTAAGATAATCAATCACTCGACTGAAAGGGGAGTTTTTGGCAGAACTCTGCCTTTTTCCAAGTAGTCCTTTTCCCATCATCTGATATATGGATCTTAGGATGACAGGCTGTAGAAGTAGGCAAAAATAGGGTAATGGGATGGGTAAGAATATATGATGAGATAATGTCTTAGGCTGGGTTCTGTAGAGAAGTAAAACAGTAAAGTATATAAACAAATATATAGAGAGATTTGTATCAAGGAAATGGCTCCCGTGGTTGTAGAGGTTGGGATGTCCCAAGCCCGTGGGTCGGGATAGAGGCTTCTCCTAATTCACAAAGCTGCAGGGGCTGGTGAACCCAAGATTGGCAGGTCAGAGAGCAGGGCTCTTGCTCACAGGCTGCAAAAATCAAGGAATCCCCAGGTCAACAGGCAAGACTGCAGGTAAGCTGCTAGTTCAAGTCCCAAGAACCAGAGGTCAGATGAACAGGAGCCAGGTGCAGGATCCAGGAAGAACAAAAGCCCACGAGACTTGCCAGAATGTCCACTTATATTCGATGTAGGCCACACATCCAAGGAAACTCCCTTTCAACTGATTGGCTACTCACAGAAGATCCCATCATGGAGGTGATCACGTTATATCAAATCTCATCATAAAAGTGATCACAACATCATATGACTGCCGAACTACTGAGAATCATGGCCCAGCCAAGTTGACACACAACCTTAACCATCGCAGTCCACTCCTTGTCAAATTGACACCTGTGCACATCTCCTTAAACCATATATAATCTCTGAATAAAAACAATTATAAAGTCATTCTTGTGCCTCACATGATACAATAAACACACATACAACTGAAAATGCACTAGCCCTATTTACATCTTATTTTTATAAGTGAAGAAAAGAAAAATACTTGATGCACACAAAGCAGAAATACTCATAACAATTGCAGTCCTCATTTCTGCAACTGGTTTTATCGTCGTAACTGATATTTAGTACTACTTTTCTTCCACTACCCATTCCATATTCCCTTTGCCTTCAGTAAGCGCCTCAGCTGGTTGTGTTCTTTGCCTGGTGGGGTGACGCAAACTTCCATTCCTGAAAGTTCTGGGCTATTAGTAGCCATGTCAGAATTGAGTTGCTATAGCTTCCGTTGACTTAAATCACAGGGCATGATAGTACTAAGAGATGCCCTAAGGGATTTCCTGAATTCCAGACATAGTCTTCTTTACCTTCATTATGTAATATCAATCCAATTTTTTCTTGGTAATCAGAATAAATCACACTAGCCAGTATGGTAACTCCCTTCTTTGCCTGTTGATCCAGAGGCATAAGGAGCCCAAAGTGGCCAGGTGGCATTCTTAGCTTCCAGTTCAATGGTATCAGTGATGCATCTTTAGGTGGGAGCATTCCTCCCTTAAAACCTCTAGACCTGTAGAGCATAAGGTCATGGGTACAGAAAGAAAAACCTTGTGAGTGGGCCAGTAGGGAAAATAGTGAGTGGTACCACTTCCATTTCCACGCTTTGATTCCTGGAATCATGAATCCTGGCTATAGGAGAAATAGCACCATATACTGGACACTGGTTTAGAGCATATAAGCCCCCTGGAGAGCATTGCCCCAACGCTGCAAGATATCGCCACCTAGCTGGCACTATAATTGTGTCTTAGAAGATCATTCCATCATTATATTAAGCCGGCTGCTTCAGGATGATGGGGAACTTGGTAAGACCAGTGAATTCCACGAGCACGGGCCCATTGTCACACTTCATTTGCTGTGATGTGAGTCTACTGATCTGAGGTGATGCTGTGTGAAATACCATGATGATGGATAAGGCACTCTGTAAGTCCACAAATGGTAGTTTTGGCAGAAACATTGCATGCAGGGAAGGTAAGTCCATATCCAGAGTAAGTGTCTATTCCAGTAAGAAAAAAACACTGCCCTTTCCTTGATGGAAGTGGTCCAATATAATCACCTTGCCACCAGTTTGCTGGCTGATCACCTTGAGGGATAATGCCATATCGAGGACTCAGTGTTGTTCTCTGCTGCTGGCAGATTGGGCATTCAACAATGACTGTAGCCAAGTCAGCTAGTGAGTGGAAGTCCATGTTGCTGAGCCCATACATAACCTCCCTTGTTGCCACCATTGCCACTTTGTTCATGAGCCCATTGAGCAATGATATGCATAGCTTGGGAAAGAGGATGACTGGTTTCCATAGAACCCATCATCCTGTCCACTTGATTGTTAATAACCTCCTCTGCTAAGGTCACCCTTTGGTGAACACTCACATGAGACGCAAGTATCTTCCCTTCTTTGGCCCATTCAGAGAGGCCTATCCATATACCTCTTTCCCATACCTCTTTATCTCCAATTTTCCAATCATGTTCCTTCCAAGTCCCTGACCATCCAGCCAAACCATTAGCAGCAGCCCATGAATCAGTATACAATCACACATCTGAGCATTTCTCCTTCCAAGCAAAGTGAACGACCAGGTGCACTGCTTGAAGTTCTGCCAATTGGAAGGATTGTCCTTCACCACTTTCCTTCAGGAATGTTCCAGAAAGGGGATGTAGTGCTGCTGCTGTTCACTTCGAAGTGGTGCCTGCATAACATGCAGAACCATCTGTAAACCAGGTGTAAGTTTTCTCTTATTAAGTCAAATGATCATAAGGGACCATAAGGCCGTAAGTGCTGACTGGGAGATAGATGGTAATGTGACAGGAGTGGAGACCATGGGCATTTGGGCCACTTCCTCATGCAACTTACTTGCGCCTCAGGTCCTGCTCAGGCCTGATTTCGTATATACCACTTCCGTTTAATGATGGAATGCTGCTGTGTACATCCAACTTTATGACTCTGTGGGTCAGACAACACCCAGTTCATAATGGGCAGCTCAGGCTTCATAGTGACTTTGTGCCCCATGATTAAGTTTTCAGTCTCTATTAAGGCCCAGTAACAAGCCAAGAGCTGTTTCTTAAAAGGAGAGTAGTTGTCTGCAGAGGATGGCAGGGTCTTCACCATAATTCACCAATAGGGGCCTGCCAAAGACTCCAAACAGCATCTCTATCTGCCATGGACACTTCCAGCACCATTGGCTCAGCCAGATCATATGGCCCAACAGGCAGAGTGGCTTGCATGGCAGCCTGAATCTGCTGCAGAGCCTTCTTGTCTTGTTCTGGGCCCCACTAAAAACCAGCAGCTTTTTGAGTTACTTGACAAATAGGCTGTGTTAGCACACCCAAACGAGCAATATGTTGCCTCCAAAATCCAAAGAGGCCCACTAGATTTTGAACCTCCTTTTTAGATGTGGGAAGTTACAGATGCAATAATTTATCCTATACAGGCGCTCCTTGGAAACTCTATGCGGCAGTTCTACTCTGTCCTGTAGGGTTGCTATGAGTCAGAATCAACTCGACGGCAATGGGTTTTGGGTTATACATTAGAAAGAATATCTCAACATGCTCCACACCACTGGACACCTAGAAATTTCACTGAAGTGGAAGTTGCCTGGATATTTGTGGAATTCATTTCCTACCCTCTAGCACACAAATGTTTTACCAATAAATTCAGAGTCAATGGCACTTTTTCCTTACTAGGTCCAATCAGCATAATCTCATCAATGTAATGAATCTGTGACATCTTATGGAAGGGGAAGGTGATCGAGTCCCTGAGTACTAAATTATAACGTAGGGCTGGAGAGTTGCTGTAGCTGTAATGTAGACAACTGAAGGGGTATTGCTGGCCTTGTCAACTAAAAGCAAACTGCTTCTGGTGGTCCTTAGAAACAGGTACAGAGAAAAAGTTATTAGCCAGATCAGTAGCTGCATACCAGGTACCAGGAGATATATTAGTTTGCTCAAGCAATGAAACCACACCTGGGACAGCAGCTGCAATTGGAGTCACCACCTGTTTAAGTTTTCAATAACCCACTGTCATTCTCTAAGATCCATCACTTTTTTGCATAGGGTAAACGGGTGAGTTGAATGGGGTTGTAGTGGGAATCACCCCCTTTGCATCGTTTGAGTCCTTGATGGTGGCAATAATATCCACAATCCCTCCAGGGATGCAGTATTGCTTTTGTTTTACTATTTTCCTAGGTAGGGTGGTTCTAATGGCTTCCACTTGGCATTTTCTGCCATAATAGCTCTTACTCCATTTTTCAGGGATCCAGTGTGGAGGTTCTTCCAGTTGCTGAATATATGCATTCCAATTATGCATTCCTGAACTGGGGAAATGACTACATGATGGATTCAAGGACCCACTAGAGATACTGTGAGAGGACATAAGACTGCATTACTAACCTAACCACCGTATGCCCTCATTCTGGTCGGCCATGGTGACATTTTGGTGTCCTGAAATTAGTGTCAGTTCAGAGCCAGTATCCAGTAATCCCAGAAAAGTCTAATTACTTCCTTTTCCCCGGTGAACAGTCATTCTTGTAAAAGGCCATAGATCCCTTTGGGGAAGGCTGGGAGAATGATTAACAGTATGTTTTTGGCAGAGCATTGGAGTCCTTCCTGAAGGGGACCTGGTCTCCCCTTCATTTAAGGGTTTGTGAATCTTTAAATTTGCTCAAGTCTGGGAATTGATTGAGGGACCATGATTCTATTCTGGTGATTCGAGTTAAACTGCTGTTCACTTGACCTAGAACTTTTCTGCTTGTACAGATCAGGAAAATATTTAGTACATTTTCTATCTACTTCACTACTAGGGATACCATGACTAAGTAGCGAATGCCATAAGTCCATATGAGTTAGACTACTTTGATTACTGCTTTGACTCTGTTATCCATTATGGTAGCCACTCCCACCTTGTCTTTGTCCATTGATTGTCTCCACTTGGCCCCTATCACCACAGGGTCCATCAACCCCATTGTAGTTAGGTGTCTTAATTCAGTTAGGGAAGTTCTCATTGTCAAAACTGACTTACATAAAGTAACAATCACAGCAGTTTTCAGGGATACTGAGGCTCCCTTCACAAATTTGTTCCTTATGGTTGTGGTAAAAGGTGTGTCCTTTGGGCATTCCATGTGTAAGTCTGTGAGTCTAACCTGATAAATCCATTCTAGGATGCCAATTTCCCTAAGCCTTTGGATACCTTCTTCTACAGTATACCAAGGTGGATCTGGTACTTTAACTTGATTTAGTGTAGGCCACTGCATAATCTATGTTTCAGCAACCCAACCATATAAACTATTAGATCCTTTCCTAACTTCTCGAGCTGAAACATTGAAGAATCTGTGCTTAGTGAGCCTATATCAATAAAGTCAGACAGACTCATCTTTATGTTCCTTGCATCGTTATCCCACATCCTCACCCTGAGCAGCCATTCTCATACATATTCTCCAGGTTTCTGTTAGTACATATTAGAAAAGTAATCTTTTGGAGTGTAGCGTACCTCCTCCTGGGTCACACTTTGTATTACATTTTAGGGCTCACTGGGACTTAAATCTAGTTATAGGTCTAGTTAAGCTGTTGTCTGGTGGGTTCACTTGTACTTATCATGTAAACGAAAATAGTTAACTAAATATAAACAATAAATTAAAATAGGCCATATTTGGATCAGCAATGAGAATGAACCAAGGGTTATTATTAATCCAATTGCATGCTTATGAGGGGAGAAAATTCTAAGGAATTTTTAACTGACAATTAAAGATATGAAAAATGTGCAGCACATATAATCATGGCTTGGCACAGAGAATGAGACTGGGTAAACAAATAACCCATTGCCATGGAGTTGATTCGACACATAGAGACCCTGTAGGATAGAGTAGAAGTGCCCCCGTAGGGTTTGCAAGGAGGCTGGTGGATTCGAAAGCCAACCTCTAGGTTAGGAGCTGAGCTCTTAACTATTTCACCACCAGGGCTCCAGTAAAATGATAAGGGAGCCAAAAGCCACTCATCCAACATTTCATTTTACTACAAAGGTTAGTCTTATTATAGTGGGACTTTGACAAATACTCTGTTCATACTGTGAGTCATCCATATTGCATCTCCATTTCTGAACCCTCTGATTTTATTCTTTTGTCCTAGCAAAAACACTAAAGCAGGATCCTAAGCTAAAACCCTCTTAACCAGTTGCTTGTGTAAACCCACAAAGAGCTCCATCTTATTTGGCATCTTCCAGCCACTCTAGTAATGGTTTTTTCCAGTCAAAAAGCCATAAAATTTCTATATATCCATTCATATATCACTATACTATTTAGGTAAGTCCAGTGCTAATACGTATGTAGAAAACGAAGAGAGTGCATAATGAACTATGAGAAAATGGCTTGGAAAACACTGTGCAAAATACTATCAGAACAGTTAATACACCATATTGTGATAATCTGTTTACACGTTTGTTTCCAATAAAATAATCTCCATGAGGGCTGGGGCTATATCATTTTAAGGATTGTATCAGCAATAACTAGTGGAGTAACTGGGACTCTGTAGAGGTTTATTCAATGAATAAATGAATGAATGCTTATCATACTATCGTATGAAATATGGTGATATATATATTATTATATAATATCAACGGTTGGCTTAAAAACAAACAAACAAAAAAAACCATTGCTGCCAAGTCTATTCTGACTCATAGTGACCCTATAGGACAGAGTAGAACTGCCCCATAGAGTTTCCAAGGAGCACCTGGTGGATTTGAACTGCCAACTTTTTGGTTAGCGGCCATAGCACTTAACCACTTAATCACCAGGGTTTCCTTGTTTTATTTTATTTTTTTCCATTTGGCTTAGGGTTTATTTAAGAGGCATTTTGACTGGGTAAAAACCAACAATGCTTCCTGGAAGTGAACTGCAAAGAAATGTTTCCGAGGATGGCACGTATCTTGATATTCTATACAAAACAGTGTTCTCACAAATATTTGAGAATGTAAAAGTAGAATGAGAATGAAAAGTAGCCTAGAGAATTATTTCTGTCTTCAGAATATCCATTTATTAGAGTTCTCCTTAATAGACCTGTTTATTACTTCCCATTTCCTTTCAGAATTATATTCTCTATCACTCAAACACAATAAATCTCACATTGCCCAGAATAGCTCCTAGTTTGACCACTCTGCTTTGGCAACACTTTCTCTAACTGACAAGAAATAGGGATTTCAGCAAAGATAATTTAGTGGAGTAACACAGCAGTAGACAGTAACATATATATACACACAGAAGAGAAAAAGAAAGGGACTAGAATAGGTCCTTAAAAGGGTTCCAAGGAGCCCTAAGATAAAACTATTGTAAAGAAGGGCCAAAAATGGTAAAAGCAATCACAGCACCAACTTCACAACAATATAATTGTTAATGGGAAGGGAAGCTACATAACTCAGGTAATAACTTTCCGTTTGGCTTGTTTATTTCTTCACAATGATTTTAAAAAAAATTATGCAGTATCACTATCTCACCATATCTAATGCCTTTGCCCTTCTTTCAGTTGGCATTGCATCATTTCCAGGAGCTTTATTTTTTGCCAATGCCTTTTTTTTAAGTGCAGCTTGGAACTCTTCCTTCGGTACCATCGGCTCCTGATCATATATTACCTCTGGAAATGGATGATTGTTGACTAGTTCCTTTTGGTATATTCCTTCCATTTTCTTTTGGTGTTTCTGCATTGTTTAATATTTTCCCAATACCATCCTTCAATATTGCAACTCAAGGCTTGAATTTTTTCTTCAGTTCTTTTGGCTTGAGAAATGCAGAGTTCATTCTTCCCTTTTGGTTTTCTAATTCCAGGTCTTTGCGCATGTCATTATAATACTTTACTTTTTCTTCTCAAGCTGTCTTTTGAAATCTTCTGTTCAGCTCTTTTACTTCATTATTTCTTCCAGTTGCTTTAGCTACTAGGTGTTCAAGAGCAACATTCAGAATCTCTTCTGACATCCATTTTGGTCTTTTTTTTCTTTCCTGCTTATTTAAAGACTTCCTGTTTTCTTCATGTATGATGTCCTTGATGTCATTCTACAACCTGTCTAGTCTTTGGTCATTAGTGTTCAACGCATCAAATCTATTCTTGAGATGGTCTTTAAATCCAGATGGGTTATACTCAAGGTTGTACTTTGGCTCACATGGGTTTGTTCTAATTTTCTTCAGCTTCAACTTGAACTTGCATATGAGTGATTGATAGTCTGTTTCACAGTCAGCCTCTGGCCATGTTCTGACTAATGATATTGAGCTTCTCCATTGTCTCGTTCCACAGATGTAGTTGATTTGATTCCTGTCTATTCCATCTTGGGAGGTCCATGTGTATATTCAGTGTTTATATTTTTGAAAAAATGTATTTAATGAAGATGTCATTGATCTTGCAAAATTCTATCAGGAGATCTCTGGCATCATTTCCATTACCGAGGCCGTATTTTCCAACTATGATCCTTCTTTGTTTCCAACTTTCGTATTCCAATCACCAGTAATTATCAACGCAACCTGATTGCGTGTTCGATCAATTTCAGATGGAAGTTGGTAAAAAGCTTCAGTTTCTTCATCCTTGGCCTTGGTAGCTGGTGAGTAAATTTGAATGATTGCCATATTAACTTGTCTCCCTTGTCAGTATATGGATATTATCCTATCATTGACAACATTGTGCTTTAGGATAGATCTTAAAACATTCTTTTTGATGATGAATGTAATGTCATTCCTCTTCAAGTTGTCATTCCTGGCATAGCAGACCATATGATTGTCTGATTCAAAATGGCTAATATCAGTCCATTTTAGTTCACAAATGCGTAGGATATCGTTTATGCACTCCATTTCATTTTTAAAGATTTCCAATTTTTCTAGATTCATACTTTGTACATTCCACCTTCTATTAATAAGGGATGTTTGCAGCTGTTTCTTTTCATTTTGAGTTGTGCTACATCAGCAAATGAAGTAGACTACCAGGTCCTTCTTTCTAGTCTGTCTTAGTCTCGAAGCTCAGCTGAAACCCGTTGAACATGGGTGACCGTGCTGGTATTTGAATACTAGTGGTATAACTTCCAGCATCACAGCAACGCACAAGCCTCCACAGTACAACAAACTGACAGAACCATGGAGGATTGACAGATGGGTATTGAGATGTTTTTCAAAAAATGGATGCAGAACTGGAAGTGTTCACTTATCTAAGCCAAGTAATTTGGAAGACAGCTACCTGGGCAACCAACTGGAAGAGATCTATATTTATGCCTCTTCCAAAAAAAGGCAATCCAACTGAATGCAGAAATTACTGAGCAATATCATTAATATCACGTGCAAGTGCAATTATGCTGAAGGTCATTCAAAAGCTACTGCAACAGTACATCCATAGAGAACTGCCAGAAATTCAAGCCAGATTCAGAAGAGGAGATGGAACCAGAGAATACCAGAAAGAAGTTTACCTTTGTGTTATTGACTATGCAAAGGCATTCAACTATGTGAATCATAACAAATTATTGATAACATTGTGAAGAATGGGAGCTCCAGAACACTTAATTGTGCTCATGAGGAACCTGTACATAGATCAAGAGACAGTTGTTTGAACAGGAAAAGTGGATAATGTGTGGTTTAAAGTCAGGAAAGATGTGAATAAGGGTTGTATTCTTTTCACCATACTTATTCAATCTGTATGGTGAACAAATAATCCAAGAAGCTGGACTATGTGAAGAAGAATGGGACATCAGGATTGGAGGGAGACTCATTAACAACCTTTATTGTGCAGATGACACGACCTTGCTTGTTGAAAGTGAACAGGACTTGAAGCACTTACTGATGAAGATCAAAGACAACAGCCTTCATTATGGATCACACCTCAAGATAAAGAAAACAAAAATCCTAACAACTGGACCACTAAGCAACATCATGTCAAACAGAGAAAAGGCTGAAGTTGTCAAGGATTTAATTTTTACCTGAATCCACAATCAACATCCAAGAAAGCAGTAGTCAAGAAATCGAAAGATGCATAAGATGCATTGCATTGGACAAATCTGCTGCAAAAGACCTATTTAAAGTATTAAAAAGCAAAGGAGTCACATTAAGGACTACGGTACACTTGACTTGAGCCATGGTATTTTCAATTGCCTCATACGCATGCGAAAGCTGGACAATGAATAAGGGAGAGCGAAGAAGAATTGAGGTCTTTGAATTATGGTGTTGGTGAAGAATATTGAATATAACATGGACTGCCAAAAGAATGAATAAATCTGCCTTGGAGAAAGTACAACCAGAATGCTTCTTAGAAGCAAGGATGCAAAGACTTCATCTCACATACTTTGGAGATGTTATCAGGAGGAACCAGTCCCTGGAGAAGGACATCATGGTTGGTAAAATAGAGGGTCAGTAAAAAAGAGGAAGGCCCTCAAGGAGATGGATTGACACAGAGCCTGCAACAACGGGCGGAAATACAATTGTGTGGAAGGCGCAGGACAGGGCAGTATTTCATTCTGTTGTACATGGTGTTGCTATGAGTAGGAACTGGCTTGACCGCACCTAATAACAAAAAATATGCCCTTCCTATTGAAGTCTAATGATTGTTTTAAACTAGGATGTCTATTGTAGACTTATGGCCACAGTATGAAATAATTCAGACGTCTTTTAGGTTATATGTAGAGATGACAACTTTAGTTATTAGAGATGTCTCACGTATTACGAGGAGAGACAAAATCATTGTTACCGTAATTCCATTCACTAGATTTTTCACTCTCTGCTTCGGCACATTCCTTATTTATAAAATGCATCACCAAATTCTGTTGCATCAGAAACTACACATCTATTATTTAAGTAAAGAAAATAAGTAAGAAAAACAAAAATATGAGACAAAATGCAAAAGGAAGTAAAAAAATGTGTTTAGGTGATAGAGAGCTATTTGAACACGTAGGTAAAGAATGCTTGTTCACACAGCAGTAATGCAAAGATAAAACTGGAAAAAATGCTTCAAAGAGACCAGAACTAAATAATGAATAAGTAAAGCATTGAGAGAAATAGAAGGCCTTCAAAGAAACAAAATACACTGTACATATTATTTTTTAAAGGCAGCTATTTTGCATTAGTAACCTAAAAGTGTGGGGGACTCAGACCTTTGTTGAAAAGAAGCAATTGTACTTCTGGTTACATGGATTAGGATAAGCACCCACACATTAAAAGTTACAGTGGTAGGTATGTAAGGATTTTAATAAAAACGTAAATAATGACCTTTAAAAAAAAAAGTGTATTTCTTCTGACCAGACATCAGAACTTTGGTGAAACGACATTGGCCAACAAAGGAAAAGTGAGTCAAGTTTAAAAGACCATAGATAGGATGCACTTGTTTGTAAAGGAGCCTCGGCTAGGTCTCTGTAGAGTTAGTAAGTAATAATTATAAAGATGGTAATTAAATATCAAAAGCAATAGGAATGATCCCCGAGATGAAGTTTGGGAGAAGTTAACAAAAGTATTTTGTATAGAACATCAGGAAAATATTCAGAAATTGCAATATTAGGCAATACTACTATTTTTTAGTGTTGTTTTGAATAGTGAACACTTGAAGATTAATGTATGTAGTCCAGTTTGATAAAAACTGATCTGGTCCATCCATCAACCAATGAAGGGATAAGCAAAATGTGGCATATACACACAATGGAATACTATTCAGCCATAAAGAGAAACGAAGTCCTGATGCATGCCAGGACACATCATGTTGAAAACATCATGTTGAGCAGAAGTCAGTCACAAAAGAACAAATGTTGTATGATCTCATGTAGATGAAATAAGCAAATATATAGATACCAAAGATTGTTAGTGGTTACCAGGGGTGGGAGGGAGGGTGAAAGGGGAAGTTTTTGCTGAGGGGCCGTTGAGTTTATGTTAATGGTAGTGTAATAATTTGGAAAAGGATAGCAAGAATGGTTGCACAACTTGAAGAATGTAATCAGTGTTATAGAATTGTACATGTACAGATTGTTAAGATTGCATGTTTTGTTATAAATGTTTTCACCACGATTAAAAAAAATGTATCTGATTCAATGATTAATAAAAGGGATTTATGTATAATAACTGTGACATGGAAATTATAGAAAAGAACTCTAAAATAATGTAACACTTAAAACAGACCAAAATGACTTTTTAAACTTTTGATACATTAATTTTACCAGTCAGTGGGCAAAAAAAGTGTACTATGAAATACATATTCAGATTAGGTGAATTAATATTATTATATAATACAAAATTCAGGCTATGTGCACTCATTCATAAAGGAAGATGGTGCAATCAAATCAGAACTCTTTTTTATTTTTAAATCTCATAAGTAAGAATATCCAAAACATCTCTGTGGTTCATTAAAAACAAATGTCAGTAGTTAATATAAAACAGTTTTTCTAAAGTATCACATGTATCTCAGTATACTATTCTTTTAACAAGGTAGACTAATAATAGAGATCAAAAAGTAACATTTTACCTTTTTCCTGTATGCATTCTGGTGGGCAGAGTAGGCTGAATAAGTTTTGATCGATGCGAGTACCATTTCTCCTTGCCTGCATGACAAACTCGTTTTCATCCTAAAAGGTAACTCAAGTATTACTTCCTCTGTGAAAACTTCTGGGATCCTTTTATTTTACTTTTTACATTATTCTTCATCTGTGTTTCAAGAACACTTCGTGTATACATCTCTCAGTACTTTCATACTACAGTGGTTTGTTGTTAGCAAGCCTCTTCCTTGTGCTCCTTGAGAGTATCTTTGTGCACAGAAAGTGTTGTGCAATGTTTGTGCAGTGACCAGAGAGATAAATGAATGACGCATTTTGCTGTGTGATGATCTGATATAAGTTATATGGAGTCCAAAAAAGGGTCTGCCACATTGCTAGTTTTCTGATTACAAAGATTCTTAACATTATGAATGAAGAGTAACTGAAAGGGGATTCTCACTGTCCATCAAACTGATTGCTCCTGTTTATACCCTTCAAATTCTTCATTATCAGTTTAAATGCATCTCCCATTATAAAACATTGTTTTAGTTGTTGTACTGCCTTTTGACATTTCTTATATCATTTTTAACAGTTTTATCTCCTTCATGAAATATTTAAAACTTTTCCCGTGCTCAAGTTTCTTTTCCAACTAAATTTTTATATCCCAGAAGGCACTGGCTGTCTTTATAAGAAAAAGTCCAATTTTGCCATAGTGTTGAGCCCAGGGTTTTACCCATATTAGAGCTTAACAAATATTTCTTGTTAGTCATTAAAAAAAAAATTGAACACAAAACTAACTCAAAGTGAATCCAAGACCTAAATGTTAAATGTAAAACCATAAAGTTCCTAGAAGATAATGTAGGGACAAAGCTAGGGCCTATACACTATCAAACACAACTAAAAATGCACACTACAAAAGATAAACTAGATAACTGGGATCTCCTTAAAATTAAATACGCTCATCAAACGAGCAAAAAAACCCTGTTGCTGTTGAGCTGATTCTGATTCAATAAAAGATATTCCCAAAAGAGTAAAAAGAGAGCCTTGTTGCTCTTGTTGTTAGGTGCCCTTGATTCAGTTCCACTCATAGTGACCCTAGGTAGAACAAAATGAAACACTGTCCTGTCCTGAGCCATCCTCACAACCATTGTTATGCTTGAGCCCATTGTTGCAGCCACTGTGTCAATTCATCTTGTTGAGAGGCTTCCTCTTTTTCCCTAACCCTCTAGTTTACCAAGCATGATGTCCTTCTCCAGGGACTAGTCCCTCCTGATAAAATGTCCAAAGTATGTGAGACATATTCTCGCCATCCTTGCTTCTAAGGAGCATTCTGGTTGTACTTCTTCCAAGACAGATTTGTTTGTTCTTTTGGCAGTCCGTGGTATATCCAATTTTCTTTGCCAACACCACAATTCAAAGGTGACAATTCTTTTTCAGTGTTCCCTCTTCATCATCCAACTTTTGCATGCATTTGAGGCGATTGAAAATACCATGGAGCACCAGTTTTTTTGGGTCAGGCAAAACTTAGTCTTCAAGGTGACATCTTTGCTTTTCATCACTTTAAAGAGGTCTTTTACAGCAGATTTGCCCAGTGCAATGCATCTTTTGATTTCTTGACTGCTACTTCCATGGGTGTTGATTGTTGATCCAAGTAAAATGAAATCCTTGACAACTTCAATCTTTTCTCTGTTTATCATTTTGCTGCTTATTGGTCCAGTTGTTAGGACTTTTGTTGTTTTTATATTGAGGTGTAATCCATACTGAAGCCTGTGGTCTTTAATCTTCAGGCAATGACATATCTGAAAATGGTTTAATCTCTAAAATATATAGAACTTCAACGCCTCAACAATAAAGAGACAAACAATCCATTAAAAAAATGGGCAAATGACATTACGATGGTTAAGATTGTGTCAGCTTGGCTGGGCCATGATTTCCAATTCTGGCAGTTTGTATAATGTGATCACTTCCCTGTTGAAATTTGATATGTGATCACCTCTGTGTTGGAATCTGCTGAGTGGTATCAGTGGGGGTGGGGCCTGTAGCAGCTCATCACTCCCTCAGCCTTCATCTCTCCACCTTCTGCCATCTACTTCTTTCCTGCTTCCCTTGCAATGTTGTTGGCTTGTTCTGGATCCAGCAGCTGTCTCTTGTCTGACCTCTGGTTCTTGGGACTTGAGCTAGCGCTTACCAGTCCATCTTGGGATTAGTTGATCTTCATGACCTGCAAGCAAGAGTCTTGCTCCCTGACCTACCAATCTTGGGTTCACCAGACCCTGCAGCTAAGTGAATCAGGAGAAAGCTTGCAGTCTTGACTGCCAACCTCAGGGGTTCCTCAACCTTCACAGCCCATGAACAGGAGGCCTGCTCTCCGACCTACTCATCTTGGGTTCACCAACTTCTGAGGCTCCATGAATTGGAAAAGTCCTCTCTCCTGATCCGAGGACTTGGGACGTTCCAACCCCTACAATCACGTGAGCTGTTTCCTTGATATAAATCTCTCTCTATATATTTATACACTTTACTGGATTTGCTTCTCTAGAGAACCCAGCCTAAGACAGATATGAACAGGCATTTCACCAAAGAAGACTTTCAGGCAGCTAACAAACCCATGAAGAGATGCTAGTGATTATTAACCATTAGAAAGACACAAATCAAAACTGCAGTGAGATAACATCTCACCCCTACAAAAATGGCACTGATCAAAAAACAGAAAACAACAAATGCTGGCCAGGTTGTGGGGAGATTGGAACTCATACACTGTTGGTGGGGATGTTAAAAGGTACAACCACTGTGAAAAATGGTATATATCTATGTATATATCCTAGAGAAATAAGAGCAGTGACATGAATAGACATATGCACACCTATGTTCATTGTAGCATTATTCACAACAGAAAAAAAAATAGAAACAACCTAAGTGTCCATCAATGGATGAATAGATAAACAAATTGTGGTACATACATACAACAGAATGCTAAACAATGACAAAGAATAGTGATGAGTTTGAAAAACATCTGGTGACATGGATGAATCCAGAAGACATTATGCTGAGTGAAATAAGTCAATCACAAAAGGACAAATATTGTATGGCATCAAAAGTCAAGAATAGGTTTACACACAGAAAGCAATGTTCTTTGATGGTTACCAAGAATTGGAGGGGGATGAAGGGAGAATCATTTAAAAAAAAAAAAAAAAGATAGTAGACACATGTTAATTCTGGTGAAGGGAAAGGCAATACACAATATGCAGAAAGTAAGCGCAACATGATCAAGGTAAATGAAGACACTGAGAGGTATGCAAAAATAAAAGGCAACTACAATAGATGTTGGAGGCCTGGTGACACAGTGGTTAAGCATTGTACCGCTAACCGAAAGATTGGCAGTTCAAATCCACCAGCTGCTCCTTGGAAACCCTATGGGACAGTTCTACTCTGTCTTATATGTTCACTATGAGTCAGAATCGCCTTGACAGCATTAGGCTTTTTCTTTTTTTTGGTACAATAAATGTTATAATGTATACAATTTTGTAACAGCATTAATAACATTCAAAAATTTGTGAGTGGTTACATAGGTAGATATGTATGTTATATACATGTGGGAGGGTGTATGCTCACACATATATAGGTATAGTTGTAGGCATTTGTATATACATATTTATATGTGCTGCATTAAAAAAAATATTTATATGTGCTGCATACACACTCATAAATATAGTAGAGTATATAGGAGGCACAGCTATGGAAACTTCTTAAACAAATCCAAACACCTTGTGGGACTGGGTTACTGGGCTTGAAGCCTAAGGATCATAGTCTTGGGGAACATCTAGGTCAATTGGCATAACATAGTTCATAAAGACAATGGTCTACCTATTAGTTTGCCGAGCAACGTCTGGGGTCTTAAAAGCTTGTGAGTGGCCATCTGAGATACAACTATTGGTCTCTTCCCATCTGGAGCAAAGGAGAGTAAAGGATACCAAAGACTCAAGGAAGCAATTAGTCTAGAGGACTAATGACCCACATGAACCACAGTTCTTCTGAGACCAGAGGAACAAGTTGGCACCTGGCTACCACTACCAACCATTCTGACCGGGAACACAACAGCAGGTGTGAGTTAGAATGGGAGAAACATGTAGAACAAAACTCCAATTCATAAAAAAGACCAGACTTACTGGACTGATAGAGACTGGAGGAACACTTGAGACTATCACGCTAAGGGACTGAAGCCACTCCTGGAGGTCACCTTTCAGCCAAATAATAGATTGGTTTATACAATAAACAATAACACCCATGAGGAATGTGCTTCTTAGAACAATCAACTATATGAGATCAAACGGGCAACATTTATCCAAAAACAAAGATGAAAAGGCAATGAGGGGCAGGGAAACTGGGGGGGGGGGGGGATGAAAATGGGTAAGGCACGGTGGAAATGGGGAAAGTGGTAACACATTGTGAAGCTAACAACCAATGTCAAGGAAAAATTTGTGTACAAACTGTTGAATAGGGAACTAATTTGCTCTGTAAACTTTCACCTAAAACACAATAAAATGTCCAAAAATAATTGACTGTATATTTAATATTCAGAAAAATTGAAGAAAATATTTGAAAAGAAAATATTTTTCCAAAAACTACTAACTTTTACAAATATAACCTTTGGGAAAATAAAAGTCCAAAATGCTTTCTCTCATTTTCTACTATTACTTCAAGAAATGCTTTTCTGTAATGAAGTTGGTGTGAGGCTAGTTTTGCAAGGAGAGATGCTTGTTTCTGGTGGGAGTTATTTCATTGCCTTCTTGGCATTATCCTATTAGTGTACCTCACTAAATCTGTGGGAAGAAACAGCTTGAGTATCAAATCTTCACTAGAAAATTGGGTCAGAATCTACCTAGGCCTCCTCTGGATAAAGTTCACTAGGACCTGTGATTAGATTTAAACTTAGCAGACATTGGGGAGTTACCCTGCAGCATGAAAAACATTTTCTCTTTAAAATGTTTTCAGTACATCACAGTTCGCAGTTACAAAACAATAACCTCTTGTCAGGTACATATATATCAGTGACCCTTAAATTTTAAAACCAAATTGTGATGGATACAGTCTAGCAATGCTTTGATTTTCTACAAAAGATATTTTTGCCAACTGATTTATTTTAAATGACACAATATTGAGGTGTTATGCTGAAACAGAGAGTGGTGTTATACCATGTAAACTCTAATGCACATAGAGTGTTATTCTCCAAAACCAGAGTATATAGGTTATCATCTATGAGAAGCTGAAAGAAAGAAAACCTGACAGGATTAGGCATAGACAGTCATGGAGAAAGGAAAACTTGTTTTAATTTATAATGAGGCACAGAAACAGAATGCCAAAACTGGAAGAAATCTTGGAAACCATGTGGTCCAACCCCCTAATTTACAGGTGAGAATAGTCAGGACAGTGGATATTAAAGAATTTCCCTGTGATCATATAGGTACAAGTGAAAGAGTCAGAGTACTAAGCCTTGCAATTAGTACCATATGTAAGCACAGTTATGATGCCTGGCTCAGGTATTGGTACAACTCAGTCTTCCGAAATTCTTTCACTTCGCTTTATCCCTCCACTGCTATAAAAGATATAGCACAGTGATTAAGAATGTGATTTCAGGAGTCAGACTTCCTAGGTATGTGATCAATATTCACCTTGTAGCTGGTAGAAAAAAAAAAAAAATCCCATTGCTGTTGAGTCAATTCCAACTCATAGCAACCATATAGGACAGAGTAGTACTGCCCATAGGGTTTCCAAGTAGTGGCTGGTGGATTTGAACTGCCAATCTTTTGGTTAACAGCAGAAAGCTTAATTGCTGAATCACTCTGTGCCTCTATTCCTCATGTCAAAATAGGGATAATGGTATCCCTTTTATCACAGGATTATTGGGGAAGTTAAATAAGTCAATTCATATAAAAATGCTTAGAACCATACCGTAGCACATAGGACATACTAACAAAAGTTACCTATTACAGTATAATAATAATTTTTATGATTGTTATGCTGTACCATCTATTGACATTTGTCTAGTTGTGAAGAGTCCAATGCCCTGTTTTGTTGCCTTGCTTATCACTCTGAGATAATTATTGAGGATATTTATCAGTCTCCTGTTATCAAAATTTGTCAATCCAGGCCATCAAACCACAATAAAAGACTAAATATATTCTGATAAATGAATTTATTTAATATTTATGGCTATTAATACATTTTATCTGACAGAAAAATTTTTTACTTTAAAAGTAGGCCTTGTAATTACTTAAATAGAAAGGGAAATGTATACAGGAATATGGAGTAGGATTATTAGGGTCTGTATTTTTATATAGGCTAGGGTCTTGCCCAGGTAGCTGGTTGATTTTTCCATTTACAAGTAAAACTAGGCATTATAACTAGTCAATAAACAATTATAGCTGAAGATTCTGATACGATACTTCTACCCTAATATGACATAATTTGACCAATATTAAAATTATCAAAATCAGCAGGTTTATAAAACAAAAATAATCTATAATTATAAATGGGATCTTTAAATTGAACCAAATGCCTTGTATATATTTTGTATTTTGTTTATGTGTGTGTGCATGTACGCAAATATACATGTTTTTATATATAGTCACAAAATAGACTTTTTTTCTACCTAACATTTGCAAAAGTAAAAATATCAGAGCTAATTGTAATTCATCCTCAGGGCCTCACTTTAAAATGTATCTATTGTTCTAGGTACAATAATATGAAGGTTCATCATGTTTGTATTTTAATAGATCTCTTATTGAAATTACTTCATAAGAATTCTTGCATTTTCTCTGAAGGCAGTAGGTAAACAATTGTGTTATAAAATAATGACAATCTAGGCTGCATTTCTAATAACTCCAGGAAGTCATTTGATTTTATTTCTATTTACATACTGTTAAAGACATTTTTGTTATATACAGATTGAAAACCCAAACTAAATTGAAGTCCTTACTGGTTTCTGTTCTTTAAGGATATACCATCTATTGACTAATATTTTCTCTGCATACAAACTGCTAGGTGATACCAAGTGTGCTGCTCTATTTGAAATATCGTTAAGCTTTTAAAAAATCACACCCAAAGATTTAGCAATAAATGTCATCTTAAAGGTGATGGGCCTTTGAGTTTCTATTTACGATCTAACTGTATTTATTAATAAGTCCAAAAAAATAGACTGAAGTCTTTGGGGTAGGAAGCAGGCAGACGTTATTAACGAAAAAATATTAGACAAGATCTAGGTGACTAAAACAAATACTGACTGTATCTATTTAATGCAGGGCTTCAAACCATTTCAAACCAGTTCAGTCATGGCTGATGTAGTGAAACTGGAACAAATCCTAATTTTCACAATTTGCGTGAACCGGAAGTATAACAGGAACAGGAAATATTATGGGTAGAAGCCCTGGAATGGGAGATTCTGAAGAAGTGTAGCAAGCCCTTTCAGGACCCTGATGCGTGAGATTGGATTATTGGCAGGACTGTGCAGAATGGCGCACATTCAAAACAGTGCAGTCTGCCATCACCTTTGAGCAGGGCACTGCTGATTCTGGCTCTGCTAAAAATCTGTCAGCCAAGAGATTTGGTTGCCATGCAATGCCTACGGTACTGTTGTTTTCTAAGACGGAGATTAGGTTTCTAACAGGCTTCAACCAGTAATTTTTCCTGTACCAGTTATTGTTCCGGGTCACACAAATTTAAAAAAATCAGGTCTGTTCCAGTTTCGCTTCCTCAGCCATGACTGAAATGAGAAAAACCAGTTAGAAAAAGCCCTGATATAATCACAATCTAGAAGAAAGGGGATGTTACACTTTGGATACAGACCATTTTAATCTCATTGACAACATGATTGCTGTCTTAAACTAGGTGCTATTTAAATTTATAATCATAAAATTCCCACATTTTCAAATACATTTTTCACCAAGCTTGGAATTTAATTATTATATGACTTCCCATGATCTGATATCTTGGTCATGCAAATTCTGGTATTCCAGTCTGTATGACAGTTATATTTCTCACCGTAAATTATAAATTGACATTTGCTTTTTCCATAATTCTTGAGCACTTGATTAAAGTAACTGGACACCTGAGAAAATGTTCTGTTCCCAGTTTTCAGACATATATGAGTTTTGAGCCAGAACCAAAACTCTGGCAGATTCTTCAATGTGACTGTAGAGTATGAGTCTTGAGAGACAAACAGCTGTTCTTCCCTAGGAGATCCAAGACTCCCCCACAAACCATATCCTCATTGTTGATCATTTATTTTTGAAATAGTACATTGCGTAACAGTCATGCATGATGCATATCACACATGGAAGTATGGAAGCCTGGCTACAAAAAGTCAATGGTTATAGTAATAGTAATAATAATAAGCAACCACTAGTTATTGAGCACTTACTGTTTTGCAAGGATCATTTCATTTAATCCTAATAACAACATTAAGAGAATGATTTTATTTAAAAAGGGGATATTATCCCCATTTTTAGACTAGCATATTGAAACCAACAAGGCAAAGTAATTTGGACGAAGTCAAACAGCTAAACGGAAAAGATTAGATTTAAAACCAGGCAGTCTGTTTCTCTATGTACGTCAAGAGGCAGTCGATCGAACAGAACAAGAGGATATGTGTGGTTTAAAGTCAGAAAAGGTGTGTGTCAGGTTTGCGTACTTTCACCATACTTAATCAATCTGTATGCTGAGCAAATACCAGAAGCTGGACTCTATGAAGAAGAGTGCGGCATCTGGACTGGAGAAAGACTCATTAACAACTTGCATCTTACAGAGGACACAACCTTGCTTGCTGAAAGTGAAGAGAACTTGAAACACTTACTGATAAAGATCAAAGACCACAGCCTTCAGTATGGACTATACCTCAACATAAAATAAAAATTCTCACAACTGGACCAATAAGCAACGTCTTGATAAACGGAGAAAAGATTGAAGCTGTCAAGGATTTCATTTTACTTGGATCCACAATCAAGGATGGCACAGATGTTTCATTCTGCTGTGCATAGGGTCTCTATGAGTCGGAACCAACTCAATGGCACCTAACAACAACAACATAGACATATCGATCATATCCAATCAATTCTTTTGTTGATTTTATTAGTATCCTGGTGTAAGCTCTGTTTAAAATTTATCCTCTAGGTGAAACAAAGTTTAGCACTTTTGACAGGCGTTCTATGGAGCTTAGTTAGCTGAAGCAGATGTAAAAATACTCCTGGCCATGATGTATATCATAAAACTTTGTAGCTTTTATCATGAATTCATCTGTGCATTGAAGTAGATTCTAAACAATTACCTAAGGGTAATACTAACCCTATTCTTTTTTCCTCTGCAGCACAGCACAAGCCTTTAGTGGCCTCCTCAGTTTTCATAAGGAGCCACTGGCCTCATCTCCAGTTAACAGAGTGTTGAGGGGTATGAATGTTTATTTGGCAGAAGAGCTGCTCTCTAATCACCAGTCATCACATCCTGCCCAAGGCTCAGTGGAGAGAAAGGAGATTGAAGTAATGGCTTGAAGCACACCCCTTTCACCTATTCAGATCAGCATAAGGGCAAGTATCTGAAGCATCACTTATACTAATTTGATTTGGATGTTATGCCACTAGCTCCTGCAAAAGGTCAGAATAAGAAATGGCCCCATGAAACTGTCGTCAAATCAACCCCAACTCTTAGCGACCCCATGTGTGCAGAGTAGAATTGCTCCATAGGGTTTTCAAGGTTATGATATTTTGGAAGCAGATCATCAGGACTATCTTTTAAGTCACCTCTGCTTGTGTTCAAACTGATACTACATGGATATTGTCCTTATCTTCATTTTAGCACATTTTCTTTTTGTGGAACCCTAGGATAAATTCCCTTCATTCTTAGAACAATAAATAATATTTTTGAGCAATACTTGGTTCATATTTTATAGGCACTATGGACTGTATGGAAACCCTGGTGGCATAGTGGTTAAGTGCTGTAGCTGCTAACCAAAAGGTCAGCAGTTCAAATCTGCCAGGCGCTTGCTGGAAACTCTATGGGGCAGTTCTACCCTGTCCTATAGGGTCGCTATGAGTCAGAATCTACTTTACGGCACTGGGTTTGGTTTTTGTTTGGGTATGGACTATACCTGGACAGATTTCTCCCTTTTTGACTGTAAGAACCTAATTTTGGCCCACTCATCAAAGTGTATGTGTCATCATGGCATGATTTTTGAGCAATGATCTGGATTTCAATTTAAACAGTCTTCAAATTTTTAAAATCTTAATTTATGCCATCTTGTAGATTCTGGACTGCTTAAACTGACATTTTTTTCTTAAATATGCACATAGGACAAAAATCAGCCAAATGATCTTATTTACAATCTGTCAAATGACTTGACCAAAAGGCTTCATCAATTTAAACTCTGTAACCTTATTCTTGCAGTATGTATGCATTCTTCACTGAGATACCTAGACAAACTGTCCATGAGGCTTTCTGAAATGACTACCAAAATGTGGAAGGATTCATGATCAGAGGCCAGTATAAACTCGGGAGCTTCACTTTCAGTTGGTAGATGTTAATCCTGAAAGAGAAGGCTAGACAAGGAAGACATGTCAGTCATTTGCAGTCAGAAAGACGTATTTCTGAGATATCTTGGTGAAAGAAGCATTTTGTACCCCTGCTAAAAACAACATATACTGAAGACAATTTTGAAATAAAAGCAAAGGTGTCTGTGGTGTGGCTACCAGTGAGTAGTCCTGATGGAATCATGACAAGGTATTCAGATCATCCTCGCTTTCGTAACCACACAATTTTCTCCTGATAGCAATATTAGCAGTACCATCTTCTGAATTAATAACTACAAAGAAAAATAAAATACTCAAAAGTTTAATGTCATTTTTTTAATTTAATTTGCTGTCATGCGTATGAGGAGTAAGTCACAAGAAGAGACACCTGCAAAGGCCAGCAAGGTGATGAAATAAAGGAACATGACAGAGTTTGGCTGTGGTTAAATGAAAAGGGAACAGGTTATAGTTATACTAGGATGAATGATGTCATCTGGAAATAAGATCCCTAAAATGTCTGATCATACTGCCAGGAATGTCTCAAATTTTAAAAGATGTCAGATAATTTTACAAGTGCTTTGAAAGTTAAAGTGCCATGCTGGCCAAAGAAATCAGCCTACCAGTTTGTGAATTTTAAAGTGTATATAAATACCTCAAAAGACAGCTTGTGTTTTTAAATAAAACTTAGGACATTTTGAAAATAGCACTTAGATTTACATTACATATCAAATCATGAAGAGCTTAAATTATTTGGATTTTTGTAACCATATATACCTTGGTAATTTGTTAGCTTATATAAAGCTATGTGTTTTTGGAGAACAGATTGAAAACCAAGCACTCTACACCACACACACATGCCCAGTGCCATTGAGTCGATTCTGACGCGTAGTGACCCTATAGGACACAGTACACCTGCCCCATAGAGTTTCCAAGAAGCACCTGGCAGATTGGAACTGCCAACCCTTTGGTTAGCAGCCGTACACTTAACAACCATGCCACCAGGGTTTGTTTATGTTAGAAAAGACATTCAACCTAATTTGTTACATTCTAACGAATAGCTTAGATATATCAGCTGATGATTAGAATAAATATTTATCTTGAAGTTTGCACATGTCATTCAACAAAAGCAGAAAAATAATTGTTTGGAGACAGGGTGGTCATGATTGTGTTATTTTTTCCAGCATATGTTACTATATTCCTTATGACTAGTAAAGCTATTCCAAAACAACCAGATGAGTGTTCCTAAGTCCAACTTTTTCCACTTTGGCTTTGTCCAAAATCAAGTCATATTTTGATTGTATCCAAAATTTCTCATCTTCTGATCCAGACGCTATTACCTGTGCCATTAGAATAGGTAATGGATATTTGGATGTTATTTTTGCAATAACTATAAAATGTGAATGCTGTAAGAATTGGACTTCCTTATCATCACTATTTAATTCATTCACTTATTTTTTAACACCACACTATTTTAAGAATGATCATTGAAAACATAAAAACTATATAGCCTGATAAAATATACTTAAGTAAGAAATTTTGTTTAAAGTGACAAAGACATTTAGAAAGTAAATGAATCTAGGAATGTAATGAGTATGCACATAAACACACACACACACGTATACACAAATATACAAATACTCAGAAAAGGTCAGGAGAATAAATAGATTCAGATATCAAGTGAGCAGATGCATACAATGACCACATGCCAGTAAATCATATTTCTATCCTAATGTTGATCACATATTTGACCATAAACTTTCCAATAGCCAAGGAAAATGGTGAAATAAGATTAATTACGACAATATCCATAAAATAAAAACAAACAAATATTCTGGTGGCACAGTGGTTAAGTGCTATGGCTGCTAACCAAAAGGTCAGTATTTCTAATCTATCAGCTGCTCCTTGGAAACCCTATGGGGCAGTTCTGTTCTGTTCTATAAGGTTGCTATGAGTTGGAATTGAATTGACAGCAACGGATTTGGTTTTTGTTTTGAGATTTCACTTTTGATACTAAGAGAGAGAAATCTCTGCTACAAGACCTTGAAGAATGAACACTATGTAATATGCCTCCCTTATTATTATAAGGATGAATTGCGTAGCTTCCTGTAACATCTCTCAATATAATGCAAATACGTTATCAGAATACAAAGCACTAAGTGATCAATATAATACAATACATACAATATTACAATATACTATAATAAAATCTGGTTACACTTATTCTTAATGACCTGTCTTCATTTTGAGTGAAGATCTTACAGTATCTCGTGTGGTATTAACGTCAGCACTGTTAACATTTTGAGTCCCATACTTCTTTGTTGTAAGAGGTTGCCCTGTGCATCATAGGATGATTTAGTAGCACTTTTTTTTTAATGACCTCATCCCACTAGATGCCAGTAGCAATATCCTACCCTACCCTTGTGACAATTGAAAATGTCTCCAGACTTTGCCAAATGATCCCTGTAGGGAAGGCAAAATCACCCCTGCTTCAAACCACTGCCCTAAAGGAATGGAAGGATTGCATAAAATCCTCTGTAAATATTGTTTCCGTCAGCTGAGGTTTTGAAAGCTATTAAGTGACTGTCAGTTCAAGTTGCCTGTCTCAGAAGTACCTAGAGTGCAGGTATTTGTCAGAGAGAATGTTATCAATAAGTGCAGAGATTTAGGCTTGAAAAATTAGCTGCACAGATGGTGGTTGAAGGAGAAACACCTAGCTATTTACCACAAATTGACTTTCTCTTCTTCCTGGGCAAACAACTAATTGCATTTCACAGACTCCCTTGCAGATAAGTTTGTCTGTGACTGAGCTCTAGCCAATGGAATGTGAGCAGAAGTGATAAGTACCATTTCGGCAGCAAGATTTATAAGCAGCAGGTCTGAGTCCTCCTTAACTTTTTCACATTTATTCTAGTATGATGCAGAAGGTGACGATCACCTTGGACATGGTGAGTCCACAAGAAGGGAAGAGTATTAGTTCCTGAATGACAAGTGGAGGAGAGTTGACAATCCACTAGGAACACTTGTGTTGGACTGTTTTGAAATTGAGAAATAAGCTTCTATTGTGTTTGAGTCCTTATACATTTTGGATCTATATATCACAGTGGTTTAGCTTACCCTAAATAACACAATGTGATTCACATCCTCTTGCCAAACTACCAAAGCTAAATGAAGATATATGTTTTTTCTTTGTTTTTATGCATTGGTTTATCGCATGGATATTTGCATGTATCATTGTGTGGAAATAAATGTCATAAGCAGGGTTTTTACCCTCCAGGATATTATTTTGAAATACACTTGACATACTAGACAATATAGGATATGAACACAACAGTATCGACAAATAACCAAATAATAGATTATCCAGCACCATAAACCCTAAAAAGAAAAGTACAATACTGACCTCCATTATTATTATTTCTTCCAGTAAAGGAGAGTATGAAGTTAAAGCAACTGGCTTTTAATTCTCAGGTATCATCTTTTCTATGCCTCTGTCTTTCTTTTGCCTCTATCAGTTACTGACTGGTATATCTCATTGGTCATGTATCAGTTGCTACCTTTTATTTTTAGGTATCCCTCCACCTGCCCCCAGGTCATAAGAAATATTGTGAGACTTTTGAGGTTTCAGCCTGGGTGTTCTGTCCTTAGTTTTGTCTAGCAGCATGCAGCATATAGTCTCCAATTTAATAAATGGTCAATAAGTATTTGACCTTGGTTATAAAAATTACATTCATTCTATTCATTGCAAACATAAACAGTAATCTTGAAGAAACAGAATTATAGGAAAGTTGTACTGGTTGCCACTTTTTTATTTTCAAATAGATTACTGTCAGTCTATCCTTTCACCATACCTATTCAATCTGTATGCTGAGCTAATAGTCCGAGAAGCTGGACTATATGAAGAAGAACGGGGCATCAGGATTGGTGGAAGACTCATTAAAACCTGTGTTACGTAGATGATAACAGCCTTGATTGCTGAAAGTGAAGAGGACTTGAAATACTTACTGATGAAGACCAAAGACCACAGCCCTCAGTATGGATTGCACCTTAACATAAAGAAAACAAAAATTTTCACAAATGGACCAATAAGCAACATCATGATAAAGAGAGAAGAGATTGAAGTTGTCAAGGATTTCTGTTTACGTGTATCCACAATCAATACCCATGGAAGCAGCAGTCAAGAAATCAAAAGATGCGTTGCATTGGGCAAATCTGCTGCGAAAGACCTCTTTACAGTGTTGAAAAGCAAAAATGCCAATCTTAAAGACTAAGGTGATCCTGACCCAAGTCATGATATTTCCAATTACCTCAAATGCATGTGAAAGCTGGACATTGAATAAGGAAGACAGAAGAATTGAAACCTTTGAATTGTGGTGTTGGCAAAGAATATTGAATATACCATGGACTGCCATAAGAAAGAACAAATGTGTCTTGGAAGAAGTATAGCCAGAATGCTCCTTAGAGGCAAGGATGGCGAGACTATATCTTACATACTTTGGACATGTCAGGAGAGATCAACCCCTGGAGAAGGACATCATGCTTGGTAAAGAACAGGGTCAACAAAAAAGAGGAAAACCCTCAGTGAGGTGGATTGACACAGTGGCTACAACAATGGGCTCAAGCATAACAACAATTGTGGGCATGGTGCAGTACCAGGCAGTGTTTTGTTCTGTTGTTGGAACCAACTCGATGGCACCTAACAACAACTGTCAATCTAATGATGAAAGGAACTAAATAGTATCAGTTTAATATTGGTGCCTCACTGATATTATCTGACGGCCAAAAATGACAAACTACTTTGTAAGTCAACTTAAAATTAGTAGGCATTTGGTACTTCATAAATAAATTGCACTTGTGTGTTTTTTTTGTGTCTATAACTAGAAAATTTCTAGTTATAGTTGAAAGAACACTGTTCTGGTATCAAGTCTTCTGAAATTTATGGTGGTACTCAAACTTCCTGATTCTTTCCTCTCTCTCTCTCAATTATTGAAGGAGATAATATTTAATTTTGGGTCATTTTTAAATATCTTCAAAAATTTTGCAATTATAATGCATAATGATCAATGTTTAACAAATAGCTATTGTAACTTTTTTAAAAAAAATTACTTGCTTTTCTATTTAATTGAAATGAATATCATGGCTTAAATAATCCAGTCAAAAGTTTTTTTTATTTCTCCTTTAACAACCTGAAAATAAGTTTTGTTGAAATGGTTTCCAAAGAACGCCGAGTTAGTCATCTATCATTATAGTACATCTCAAACAAACCCGTAAATACTTGGAGCCACAGGACTTTTAAAACAACTTTGAACTCTAAGTAATTTTACCCAAATACTATAATTTATTATTTTAAGTAACGGAAAAAAAATTATTTGAATTTATTAGTTAAAATCTTTCAGTTTTTAAATCAGAAAGATATTTATTTCCTCTTTAAAGTACTTACTATTAGTGAGTTGTATGTTGTTAGGTGCTGTTGAGTTGATTCTGACTCACAGCAACCATATGTACAACAGAACAAAACACTACCTAGTCCTGCACCATCCTCACAATCAGTGCTGCGTTTGAGCCTATTGTTGTGGGTTGTATCCAATATCCTTTGCCATCAAGTTGGTTGTATAGTGACTCCCAACAGGATGTGTCCAACTCCTAACACCTGGTGCCTATGAATGTGATCTTATTTGGAGATAGGATCTTTGCAAATGTGATTAAAGTTAAGGATCTGGAGATGAGATTATCCTGGATTTAGGGTGGTCCCTAACTCCGATGACTGATGTCCTTATCAGAGAAAAGAGTAGAATATTTGAGAAACAGAATCAATCACAAGAGAAAAAGCCATGTGAAGAAAGAGGCGGAGACTAGACTAATAAGCCTATAAGCTAAGAACACTAAGGATTGTGGGAAGCCACTAGAAGCTAGGAGAGAGACATGGAACAGATTCCTCTTCAAAGCCTCCAAAAGAAACCAACTCTGCTGATTTCAGCTTCTGGCCTCAAAAACTATGATAGAATAAAAAGTCAACAGTTCGTGTAATTTGTCTCAGCAGCCCTAGAAAACTAATACCATACTTAAGATTTGTTTTGTTCACAAATGCTTATAAAGGAATGAATGAATAACATACTATTCAGGTTTGTTGAAGTATCTGTTGTTGTTACAAAACAACCTTAATACAACATTAAAATACTCTAAAATAATGATACAAGAGAAATGCTCATGTACTTGTTTTCATCCTGACATAACTTAGGGGAAGGTTATGGCTGAATATGATGAAGTTTCTGTGTGACAGGAGCATGGAGGATGGATGCTGAGAATTGGATGTATTTGAGGATTTGAGATTTATTGACCAAATGTGGGCGGATGGTGCTTTTTTAAACAAAGTACCATCCATTCTTCCATTTTGGGGATAGAGTTATGTAGAAGAATATATCTCAAAACCAATGAATTTTTCATCACTGCTAAAGAATATATTTTCATGTAAATGCTAAATCTAGAACAACTTTGAGAAGCGAATCTTAATATATGTTATATTGTATTTTACTATCCTATACTGTTATGTTATATAATATATATTAAAGGATTAATTAAGCACACTCACTAAAGTTGAAAAGCTCAAAAATTCTCACATCAATAAAAACAGCATAAAACAAAAAAAGATTTTTTAAATTTCGTTTTCTACTTCCAACTCTGAAGCAGAGATGCATATTCAGAAGTTGAAACCCTTGGCATGATTTTAATGACTAAGTCAGCTTGAGAGCTATAAACAAACTATAGAAAATTCTCAGAAGAAAGGTATATGTAAAACAGCACCCCTTCCTTCACTGCACCCCTCAGAGTTAGAATCTTGACTGCCCCTGTGACTATTGAATAGTTAACTGTATTCAGTTGCAATTGTAGGGTTGCAGATTTAACAAATAACAATACAGAATACTCATTTAAATTTGAATTAAGATAAATAATGGATAAGTTTTTAGTGTAAGTATATAATATTTGGGACATTAAAAAAAAAGTTGCCAGATAAAATACAGGATACATATTCTAATTATTCTGACAATATAAAGTTTACTTCAAAAGTAAAGCATGCTATTCAATACATTTAAAAAATTATTTCACAGGATGTAATGTGGAATAAGAATACATGCCCAATGTATTAATCAACATATATACACGTTTCCAAGCATGTATGCGTACACACTCCATGTGAAACTCTAGGACTTGATTGTTATAGAGTTAATTTTCTCCCATATTGCTAATATATTGTTAGAATGACCTCAAATGAGCAGAATATATATATATGATTGTTTCACAGGCTAATCCTTTTCGAAGTAGACTACCAGGTCCTTCTTCCTAGTCTGTCTTAGTCTGGAAGCTCAGCTGAAACCTGTCCTCCATGGGTGACCCTGCTGGTATCTGAATACTGGTGGCATAGCTTCCAGCATCACAGCAACACACAGCAACTTGCAAGCCCCCACAGTACGACAAACTGATGGACATTAGCCAGTGAAAATCTTATGAATAGCAGTGGAACATTGTCCGATATAGTGCTGGAAGATGAGCCCCCAGGTTGGAGGACACTCAAAAGGTGACTGGGGAAGAGCTGCCTCCTCAAAGTAGAGTCGACCTTAATAACGTGGATAGAGTAAAGCTTTCAAGACTTTCATTTGCTGATGTGGCACGACTCAAAATGAGAAGAAACACCTGCAAACATCCATTAATAATTGGAACCTGGTATGTATGAAGTATGAATCTAGAAAAATTGGAAATTGTCAAAAATGAAATGGAACACATAAACATCGATATCCTAGGCATTAATGAGCTGAAATGGACTGGTATTGGTCATTTTGAATCAGACAATCATATAGTCTACTATGCTGGGAATGACAACTTGAAGAGGAATGATGTTGCATTCATCGTCAAAAAGAACATTTCAAGATCTATCCTAAGTACAACACTGTCAGTGATAGGATAATACCCATATGCCTACAAGGAAGACCGGTTAATATGATTATTACTCAAATTTACACACCAACCACTAGGGCCAACGATGAAGAAATAGAAGATTTTTACCCGCTGCTGCAGTGCGAAATTGATCGAACATGCAATCAAGATGCATTGATAATTACTGGTGATTGGAATGCAAAAGTTGGAAACAAAGAAGAAGGATCGGTAGTTGGAAAGAATGGACTTCATGATAGAAACAAAGCCGGAGATTGAATGATAGAATTTTGCAAGACCAACAACTTCTTCATTGCAAATACCTTATTTGCAACGGAAATAAAATTGACTACATCTGTAGAAACAGACGATAGAAAAGCTCAATATCATCACTCAGAACAAGGCCAGGGTGGACTGTGGAACAGACCATCAATTGCTCATATGCAAGTTCAGGCTGAAACTGAAGAAAATCAGAGCAAGTCCATGAGAGCCAAAATATGACCTTGAGTATATCCCACCTGAATTTAGAGACCATCTGAAGAATAGATTTGACACATTGAACACTAGTGACCAAAGACCAGATGAGTTGTGGGATGACGTCAAGGACATCATCCATGAAGAAAGCAAAAGGCCATTGAAAACACAGGAAAGAAAGAAAAGACCAAGGTGGATGTCAGAGGAGACTCAAACTTGCTCTCGAATGGCGAGCAGCTAAAGCAAAAGGAAGAACTGATGAAGTAAAAGAACTGAACAGAAGATTTCAAAGAGCGTCTCGAGAAGACGAAGTAAAGTATTATAATGACATGTGCAAAGAGCTGGAGATGCAAAACCAAAAGGGAAGAAGACGCTTGGCGTTTCTCAAACTGAAAGAACTGAAGAAAAAATTCAAGCCTCGAATAGCAATAGTGAAGGATTCTATACAGAAAATATTCAATGACGCAGAAAGCATCAAAAGAAGATGGAAGGAATACACAGAGTCATTATGCCAAACGGAATTAGTCAGTGTTCAACCATTTCAAGAGGTAGCATATGATCAGGAACCAATGGTACTGAAAGAAGAAGTCCAAGCTGCTCTGAAGGCATTGATGAAAGACAAGGCTCCAGGAATTGATGCAATACCAATTGAGTTGTTTGAACAAACACATGCAGTGCTGGAGGTGCTCACTCGTCTATGCCAAGAAATATGGAAGACAGCTTCTTGGCCAACTGACTGGAAAAGCTCCATATTTATGCCTATTCCCAAGAAAGGTGATCCAACTGGATGTGGAAATTGTGGAACAGTATCATTAATATCACACACAAGCAAAATTTTGCTGAAGATCAATCGAAAAACGGGTGCAGCAGTATATCAACAGGGAACTGCCAGAAATTCAGGCTGGTTTCAGAAGAAGACTTGCAACCAGAGATATCATTGCAGATGTCAGATGGATCCTGGCTGAAAGGAGAGAATACCAGAAGGATGTTTACTTATGTCTTATTAACTATGCAAAGGCATTCAACTGTGTGGATCATAATAAATTATGGATAACACTGCAAAGAATGGGAATTCCAGAACACTTAATTGTGCTCATGAGGAACCTTTACATAGATTAAGAGGCAGTTGTTTGGACAGAGCAAGAGGATACTGATTGGTTTAAAGTCAGGAAAAGTGTGTGTCAGGGTTGGATTCTTTCACCGTACCTATTCAGTCTTTACGCTAAGCAAATAATATGAGAAGCTGGACTGTATGAAGAAGAATGGGACATCAGGATTGGAGGAAGACTCATTAACAACCTGTGTTGTGCAGATGACACAGCCTTGCTTACTGAAAGTGAAAAGGTCTTGAAGCACTTGCTAATGAAGATCAAAGACCACGGCCTTCAGTATGGATTGCACCTCAACATAAAGAAAACAAAAATCCTCACAACTGGACCAATGAGAACATCATGATAAACAGAGAAAAGATTGAAGTTGTCAAGGATTTCATTTTACTTGGATCCACAATCAACAGCCATGGAAACAGTACTCAAGAAATCAAAAGACACATTGCATTGGGTAAATCTGCTGCAAAGGGCCTCTTTAAAGTGTTGAAGAGCAAAGATGTCACCTTGAACACTAAGGTGCAACTGACCCAAGCCATGGCATTTTCAATCACATCATGTGTATGTGAAAGCTGGACAATGTATAAGGAAGACCGAAGAAGAATTAATGCCTTTGAATTGTGGTGTTGGCGAGGAATACTGAATATACCATGGGCTGCCAAAAGAACATGCAAATCTGTCTTAGAAGTACAACCAGAACGTTCCTTAGAAGCAAGGATGGCGAGACTGCGTCTTACATACTTTGGACATGTTGTCAGGAGGGATCAGTCCCTGGAGAAGGGCATCATGCTTGGCAGAGTACAGGGTCAGGAGGAAAGAGGAAGACCCTCAACAAGGTTGATTGACGCAGTGGCTGCAACAATGAGCTCAAGCATAACACCGATTGTAAGGATGGTGCAGGACCGGGCAGTGTTTTGTTCTGTTGTTCATAGGGTCGTTATGAGTAGAAACTGACTCAACGGCACCTAACAACAACAGCAACAACATATATATGATTTTACTTTCTTCATCCACTTGCTTGAGTACCCCAGCCACTCCTTGGAAACCTGTGTGGGCAGCTGTACTTTGTCCTATAGGGTTGATATGAATCAGAATCAACTCAATGGCAGTGGGTTTGTTTTTTTGGTTTTGGACAGGAAAAAGAACTCCCAACTTTTGTAAGAAGAAATAATTGCATATAAATAATTGTTTGTAACATGAATTATATAACTACAAGAAATATAAAATATAACCATCTTTGTATGGAAGGATGAATAAATGACTATTAAATTCAGGATCAGATACTTTCCCGTAATTTTCTGAGAATACAACCCTAATTTAATTTTTACATGAAAAAAATTATAGTCTATATATTTTGGCATTGATATTGAAAAATTTATCTGATATTTTCATCTTGTGGGTAAATTGACACAAATGAAAAATAAGTTTGAATCCTATGTGTAATTAAGGGTAAAATAATTAAGAAATAGAAGGAAAGTTGTCTTATGCTTTTCATATCATCAAAATGATTTTTTCAGGTAAGTATAATATTAGGTCTTATATGAACTACTGTACCACCTAATAGTATACATAGTGGTTGGTAAAGAGAAGGAATGCATGTGTCTGATTTTCAGACAGCCAAATTGCACGTCATCTCTAGCTACACAGAGCTTAAGCTGAATAGCCTTTCCATTCTGACAGTGCTTGAGTAATTCTGGGAAATGTATTATTTGCTTGCCTGTGAGAAATTTTGCTACGTTTTCTTGTCACCTCAAAATTCCTGATGAAATAGAATAAATTTTAGGCATGATACTTGAATTTAAAGTTAAAAATAATTTATGCATAGTCTTTTTTTATTATCCTCAATATGGTAGAGAATTCTAATCCAAGGGAGAATGGTGGCTTCTTTATTCACTGCTTATGGAATTCTCATATTTTATGTTAGTCAACATATATCTTGCTGAACTTCATTGATCTCCCTTATATTTTATTCCTGTGGACTCAAATTTGTCTTGTATATAGTCTTCTGTGAAGGTTTATAATCAATCATTCATGCCCAATTATAGTTAAGCCTCTGAAGGCTGTCATTATAGGTGGACTGTTGGTTTTCCAACCAGAAAAAAAAAAAAGGAAAAGATATATATATAGCGTGTGTGTGTGTATATATATATATACTACTTTCAGAAAAGCTGTATTTCACAATATTAGTAAAACCAAAAATTCATTGCCATCTAGTTGATTCTGACTCATGGCAATCCCATGTGTTACAGAACAAAAATGCTCCATAGGATTTTCCTGGCTGAAACCTTTACAGGAGCAGATTGCCTGGTCTTTTTCCATGGCACTACTGGGTGGGTTCAAACCACCAATCTTTTGGTTAGTAGCCAAGTGCAAATCACTTGTGCCACCCAGGGAACTTATATTAGTAATAGAGGGTAGTTAATTTTTACCTAAAATGGTGTAACTGCAGTTGAGCAAAATTTATTTCCTAGAATTATAATTAAGGCACACAGCTAAGAAAAATAGGTGCTGAAGTACACATTGGATTTCAAGAAAGAGCCTATTTTTAGAAATAGTAAGGAACTTTAAGGTCTGAGAATGAGAACCAGATGTATCACAAAGTATTTCATCATCCCAGTACATTCACAATATTGTTCGTATGAATTTAAGAAGATAACAGAAAGGTAAGAGACGTCTGCCTCTGGGGAATGAATGTTTTGTGGAAAAAGTTAAAGCCCACTTTCTTCTTGAGGAATTTAAGGACAGAGAACTGCAAGAGAATTATACATAAAAGTCAGCTGGACTTCTGCTAGAAGAGGAACTACCATTTCATTCTCAAGATTGGTATCTACATAGCCTATGAAATTAATGACAAATCCTTTTTTGTAATGTGAAAAAGAGAATTGACTAAATATGACAGGGCAAAGGAAGGATGACATTGAAGCAGTTTGTCATGAGACAAAGATACATGAGGTTCCCTCGAGCAGAGTTCATGCTCTTGAAGGGGTATGCTTCCAGTATTTTGCTGCTACCTTCCAGAAAGAGTTTCCTACTGTCTGAGATCTTAGAATCCAGGATATGTGGAGATAGACTGCTTTTTGAAGAAACAAAATGGCGAGGGAGTAAAAGAATGAGCAGCTCTTGGATTTCCTATGACAGAGAATGGTGAAGAGGAAAGGTCTTGATGCAAAATATTCCATGAAGAATACACCTATGTGTTTCAAAAGAGAGTCAGCATTTGAATATCTGCCACACAGAGGAAAACTGGCTAATGTATGTTACATGACGTTGTGTTGTTAGCTGCCATCAAGTCAGTTCCAACTCATACCGACCCTATGTACCACAGAATGAAACACTGCCCAGCCCGGTGCCATCCTCACAATCATTGTTATGCTTGAGCCCATTGTTGTAGCCACTGTGTCAATCCATCTTGTTGTGGGTCTTCCTCTTTTCTGCTGACCCTGTACTTTAGTAAGAATGATGTCCTTCTCCAGGGACTGAGCCCTGACAACATTTCCAAAGTATAACACTGTAGGTTAGAAATTAAGCAAATAAATAAATAAATCCAGATTGTGAAAGAATTACAACCATTTCAGTTTGCAGATTACATGATCTTGTATATAGAAAATTCTATTATATACACTAAAAAAACTTTTATAACTAAGAAATTAGTTTAGCAGGGTTCCTGGATTCAAGATTAATATACAAAAGCCTATTGTATTTTATCCACTAGCAACAAATAACTTGAAAATAAAAGTAACAAAACAATTTGTAATAACTTCAAAAGGAATGAACTTTAAATTAAACAAAAGTTTCACAACACTTGTACACTAAAAACTGTGAACTTTTTTCACAAAGAAATTTCAGAGTATCTAAATAAACAGATATCCTATGTTTGTAAATTGGAAGACCTAATGTTGTTTGTTTTTGCTGTTGTTAGGTGCAGTCAAGTTGATTTTCAAGTCATAGTGACTCCATGTAACAAAGTAAAACTGTGCCATAGGATTTTCTAGGCTGTACTTTACAGGAGTAGATCACCAGGTTTTTCTCCCCAAACTGGCTAGGTGGGTTTGAAACACCAACCTTTCAGTTAGCAGCTGAGGGCTTAATGGCAATACTTTCCAAATTAACTCACAGATTCAACAAAATATGTTTTAAAATGCCAGGTACTTTTTTTTTTTTTTGGCAGAAATTGACAAGCTGAACCTAAAATGTATATGAAAAGTCAAGCCACACGGAACAGCCAAAAAATCTTGAAAAAGAACAATTTTGGAGGATTTAAATTTCCCAATTTCTAATTTTACTGCAATATTACAGTAATCAAGACAGTATGTACTGGCACAAAGATACATATAGATCAATGGAATAGAATTGAGAGTCCAGAAACAAAATCTTACATCCATGATTAGTTAATTTTTAACAAGGGTACCAAAAAACGCTCCATTGGCAAAGAATACTCTTTTAAAAAAAAAAAAGTATTGGAGCAATTAGACATCCATATGCAAAAGAATAAAGTTGGATTTTTCCTTATACCATATACAAAAAGTAACTGAAAATGGAAAATAGACCTATAAGAGCTGAAAATAAATAACTTCTAGAGCGATGTTTTTGTTAGGTGCTGTTGAGTTGGTTCCAACTCATAGCGACCTTCTGTAAAACCGAAGTAAGACTTTGTGACCTTAGGCTGGGCAATGCTTTTTTTTTTTTTTCCTTTTCATAATAGATTTTATTATGCCAATTGACTTAGATGTCCCCTGAAACCATGGTCCCCAAACCCCCATCCCTGGCACGCTGGTCTTCAAGTGTTTCAGTTTATTCAGGAAACTTCTTTGCTTTAGGTTTAGTCCAGTCGTGCTGGCCTTGCCTGTATTGTGTATTGTCTTTCCCCTCACCTAAAGTAGTTCTTATCTACTACTAATACTCCTCTCCCTCACTCCCTCCCTGCTCTCGTAACCATCAAAGAATATTTTCTTCTCTGTTTAAACTATTTCTTGAGTTCTTATGATAGTGGCCTTATACAATATTTGTCCAGATTCCTCCATGTTATAAAATGTTTCACAGATTCATCACTATTCTTTATCGATGCGTAGTATTCCATTGTGTGAATACACCATAATTTATTTATCCAATTCGTCCATTGATGGGCACCTTGGTTGCTTCCATCTTTCTGCTATTGTAAGCAGTGCTGCAATGAACATGGGTGTGCATATATCTGTTTCTGTAAAGGTTCTTATTTCCCTAGGATACATTCCAAGGAGTGAGATTGCTGGATCATACGGTAGTTCTATTTCTAGTTTTTTCAGGAAGCACCAAATCGATTTCCAAAGTGATTGTACCATTTTACATTCCCACTAGCAGTGCATAAGTGTTCCAGCCTCTCCACAACCTCTCTAACATTTAATATTTTGTGTTTTTTGGATTAATGCCAGCCTTGTTGGAGTGAGAAGGAATCTCATTGTTGTTTTGATTTGCGTTTCTCTAATAGCTAATGATCATGAGCATTTCCTCATGTATCTGTTAGCTACCTGAATGTCTTCTTTAGTGAAGTGTCTATTCATATCTTTTGCCCATTTTTAAATTGGGTTATTTGCCTTTTTGTAGTTGAGATTTTGCAGTATCATGTAGATTTTAGAGATCAGGTGCTGATCTGAAATGTCATAGCTAAAAACTTTTTCCCTGTCTGTAGATAATCTTTTTACTCTTTTGGTGAAGTCTTTGGATGAGCATAGGTATTTGATTTTTAGGAGCTCCCAGTTATCTAGTTTTTCTTCTGCATTGTGAGTAATGTTTTGTATACTATTTATGCCATGTATTAGTGCTCCTAACGTTGCCCCTATTTTTTCCTCCGTGATCTTTATCATTTTAGATTTTACATTTAGGTCTTTGATCCATTCTGAGTTCATGTTTGTGCATGGTGTGAGGTATGGGTCTTGTTTCATTTTTTTGCAGATGGATATCCAGTTATGCCAGCACCATTTGTTAAAAAGACTGTCTTTTCCCCATTTAACTGATTAAGGGCCTTTGTCAAATATCAACCGCTCGTATGTGGATGAATTTATGTCTGGATTCTCAATTCTGTTCCATTGGTCTACAGGCAATGGATTTTTAAATATGGCATCAAAAGCACAATGATAAAAAGAAAAAATATATACATAAAAATTGGACTTCATCAAAATTAAAAACTTTTATAATATAGAGGACACCATAAAGAAAGTGAAAATATACCCTAGAATAGGAGAAATACTTATAGATCATGTGTCTGATAAGAGATTTATCCAGAATATATGTAATAAAAAAAAAATTTACAACTCAACAATAAAAGATGAATAGCCCAAATAAAATATGGGCAAAGTATTTGAATAAATGTTTCTTCAAGGAATATATACAAATTCCAGTAAGTCATTAGGGAGATGCAAGTCAAATCTACAATGGGATATCAATGGGATATCACTTCACACCCACTACAAAAAGATACATCCAAATTCATTGTCTTCCAGTTGATTCTGACTCATAGAGACCCTAAAGGACAGAGTAGAACCACCCTATAGGGTTTCCAAGTAGTGGCTGGTAGATTTGCACTGCCAACCTTTTGGTGAAGAGCCAAGCTCTTAACCACTGTGCCACCAGGGCTCCACCCACTAGAATGGCAAAAGGAAGAAAAAAAGTCAGACAAGAACAACTGTTGGTGAGGATGTGGAGAAATTAGGACTTTTATACATTTCTAGTGGGAATGTAAAATTGGGCAGTCTCTTTGGAAAACAATTTGGTTGTTCCTCAAAATATTAAACATAGAGTTGCCAAACTCCTAGGTACTGTCCAAAAGAAATGAAAAGACATGCACACACAAAATCTTGTACATGAATGTTCATAGCAGCATTATTCATAATAGCCAAAAAGTAGAAACAATCCAAATGCTCATCGACTGCTGAAGGGATAAACAAAATATAGTTTATGTTGCCAGCTGGGAAGCTATGATATGAAAACGTTAGACAGTTTATCCATGAATACAGAGCTGGGAAGAAGCACAATTAAACAAGCCACAATTACATGAGAGTAAACGTCTGGGACTCATTCCTGGGCTGTTAGCTTATTAAGGAATATGCTATAGAAGGTGTCTTAGTTATCTACTGCTACTATAACAGAAATGTCACAAGTGGATGGCTTTAACAAAGAGAAACTTATTTCTTCACAGTAAAGTAGGCTAAAAGTCCTAATTCGGGGCGATGGCTCCAGAGGAAGCCTTTCTGTCTCTGTTGGCCTTCTCATCAATCTTCCCCCAGACTGGGAGCTTCTCTGCACAGGGATCCCAGGTCCAAAGGACGTGCTCTGCTTGCAGCACTGCTTTCTTGGTGGTGTGAGGTGCCCCCTCTCTTCTACCTTCCCTTTCCTTTTATCTCTTGAGAGATGAAAGGTGGTGCAGGTCACACTGCAGGGAAACTCCCTTTACATTGGATCGGGGATGTTACCTGGTAAGCCCTTTACATTGGATCAGGGATGTTGCCTGGTAAGGGTGTTACAATCCCACCCTAATCCTCTTTAACATAAAATTATGATCACAAAATGGAGGGCAACCACAGAATACTGGAAATCATGGCCTAACCAAGATAATACACACATTTTGGGGGGACATAATTCAATCCATGGCAGAAGGTATCTTAGTAATGCTTAGATAAAACAATAATTTTGACAAAATGATATTAAAATTATATTACTATGAAGATGTAAATGTCAATAAGAATATACAGCATATATATGAACATAATGAAAGAAGAGTAAGTATATAAAACAAAGCTTAGCACCTAAATTAGTTCCTATGTTACTGCTTTGAACTGTTTTTAAATGTGAATACTATCTCTCTCTTTACAGGCAAATTTGGCCTTAAGATTCTGGCTTCTAGAAATCAATTAAGCCTATAGAAGAACTATTCTTTAGGGCCTAGATTCAGACATGGTTTGTTCCACAGACTGGGTACCCCCTAAACAGAAAATCAAAAGTATAAAATTTAAATATGAAACTACAATTGGAAAGTTGTTCCAAAAATTGATTATTTTAAATCTTCTGTTTGAGAGTTGTGTTGTATTGAACGATATACACAATATTAGCCAAATAAAGCAGAGTAATATTTATTTAGAATATGTGTTTGAAAAATCTATAATACAAAGTAGTGCCCCTGCAACCTTGCATAGAACTGAGGGCAGGGGTATAGCATTTTTAATTTATGTTTAATTCTTAACATGTTCAATTCATCTGTAAAATTGTGGATAAGTATAATGAAAATAGCTATAATTTTCTAAATATGTATGTGTTATGTAAACATGGAAGCTTCTGGGTTGTTGTTGTTAGGTGCTGTCAAGTGGGCTCTGATTCATAGCAACTCTGTGTACAACAGAAAGAAACACTGCCCGGTCCTGCACCATCCTCACAATCGTTGTTATTCTGGAGACCACTATTTCAGTCACTGTGTCAGTCCATCTCATCAAGGGTCCTCCTCTTTTTTGATGACCCTCTGCTTTACCAAGCATGTTGCTCTTCTCCAGGGACTGATGCCTCCTGACAACATATCTGAAGTAAGTGAGATGAAGTCTTGCCATTCTCACTTCGAATGAGCATTCTGGCTGTACTTGTTTCAAAACAGATTTGTTTGTTCTTCTGGTAGTCCATTGTATATTCACTATTTTTCACCAGCACTATAATTCAAAGGCACCAATTGTTCCTATGTCTTCCTTATTCATTGCCCAGCTTTCACATGGATATGAGGCGATTGAAAACACCATGGATTGGGTCCAGTGCACCTTAGTCCTTAAAGTGACGTCTTTGCTTTTTAGCACTTTAAAGAGACATTTTTTCAGCAGATTTGCCCAATACAGTGCATCCTCTGATTGCTCTACTGCTGCTTCCAAGGGTGCTGACTGTGGGTCCAAGCAAAATGAAATCCTTGACAACCTCAATGTTTTCTCCATATATCATGACTTTGCTTTTTGGTCCAGTTATGAGGATTTTTTGTTTTATTCTGAGGTGTAATCCATACTGAAGGCTGTGGTCTTCATTAATAAGTGCTTCAAGTCCTCTCCACTTTCAGCAAGCAAGGTTGTGCCATCTGTATAGCACAGTTTGCTAATGAGTCTTCCTTCATTCCTGATGCCAAGTTCTTCTTCATATAGTTCATCTTCTTGCGTTATTTGCTCAGCTTAGCGATTGAATAAGTATGGTGAAAGGATGCAACACTGAAGCACACCTCCCTTGTCTTTAAACCACTCAGTATCCCCATGTGTTGTTGGAATGACTGCCTCTTGATCTATGTACAGGTACCTCATGAGGACAATTGAGCGTTCTGGAATCCCTATTCTCTGCAGTGTTATCCCTAATTTGTTATGATCCACACAGGCATAACAAATTACAGATAACATTGAATACCTTTGCATAGTCAATAAAACACAGGTAAACATCTTTCTGGTATTCTCTGTTATCAGCCATGATCCAGCTAACATTAGCAATGATATCCCTTGTTCCATGTCCTCTGAGTGTCAGCTAAAAACACCCAAAAGTTAAGTGTAAAGTTATTGATGGATCATTAATTGTAATGCAAATAACTTACACTGAAAATATTTAATTAAAATATGATATTATTTAATATGGAAACCCTGGTGGCATAGTGGTTAAGAGCTATGGCTGCTAACGAAAAGGTTGGCAGTTCAAATCTACCAGGTGCTCTTTGGAAACCTGATGGGGCAGTTCTACTCCGTCCTATAGGGTTGCTATGAGTCAGAATCGACTGGCCGGCAATAGGTTTTTTTTTTTTTTACATCTATTATGGACCTCTGATGGTGCCGTGGTTAAAAACTCAGTCTTCTAGCCAAAAAGTTAGCAGTTTGAATCCACCAGCTGCTCCTTGGAAACCCTATGAGGTAGTTCTACTCTGTCTTATAGGGTCTCAATGAGCCTGATTCAACTTGACGGTAATGAGTTTGGTTTTTTGGTTTATTATCTATTATGATTTGGAATCTAGGACAGGAGTTAGCAAAATTTCCTGTAAAGTTGATATAGTCAATATTTGAGACTTTGTAAGCCAGACAATCACTTGCACAACTCTTCAACCCTGAGATTATGGTGCAAAAGCACCATAAAACAAAACACCAAACCCTTCACGATTGAGTCGATTCCAACTCATAGTGACCCTATAGGACAGAGTAGAACTGCCCCATAAAGTTTCCAAGGAGCATCCGGTAGATTCAAACTGTCATCCTTTTGGTTAGCAGCCAAAATCTTAGCCACTGTTCCATCAGTGCTCCAAAAACAACATGGACAATACTTAATATATGAGTGTAGCTGTGTTTCGATAAATCTCTGTTTGCAAAAATGGGATGGGCTGGATTTGGCCCCTGGGCCATAGTTTGCCAACACTAATCTAGGTCATGTTGTAAAAATAACCTGTTGTCAGTTTATTGAACACTCTGTGTTTTTGTGGAGCCCTGGTGGTACAGTGGTTAAGAGCTCGGCCTGCTAGCTAAAAGGTTAGCAGTTCGAATCCACCAGCCACTCCTTGGAAACACTATAGGGCAGTTCTACTCTGTCCTATAGGGTCACTATTAGTCAGAATCGACACATTGGCAGTAGGTAGTTTTCCTATTTTCTACAATCCCCCTAAAAAGATAAAAAATTCCATTAAAAAAATTATATGCCATGTACTTATAAGGGAACATGAAATTCCAGCATATTTGAATTAAAACTAAAGGGAAAAAGATACTCAAAATAAGATATGTTCTCAATTTTTTAGCTAAAGCATAAGACTTCTTTATCTTTTCCTTCTCAAATGAGTTCATTTTCTTAGACAAAACAAAAATGACTTTTTCAATATACTCTTTTATTAAATATGGCATATGTACAAGATAATTCTTGAAACTGAAATTTTAAACAATGAGGACAAAAGATAAGGCATTTAAACCAGGTAATCTGTGACAAAAGCCAGAGGACAGCTGTTGCCTCTTCAGATTATTCATACTCACCTTGCTTGCATACTCTTTCTGAAATTAATAAAAGAGGACTAAGAAATTAGAATAGATACTTGTGCCAAAATTAATGCAAATTTCCCTGGACTTTTGTCTTGCATACTTTTCTGCCAGGTTCAAAATGTAGGGGAACAGACACTGGGGGGCAAAATCAGTCTTCTAGCAGTTTGCAAGCCAATTCTCAAATTTTCAGGAATTTTTCAAGATGGTTGTTAAACCATTGATAGTTTGAAATCAGCTATGGTGACAGAATTTATGCCCCTGAAATTATGAAATAATACAAATTACAATTAGAGCTCCCCCCACCCCACCTTTAGAGCTTATTTTCTGTCATGTAATTTATGCCAAAATTTGTGGCAATAAAATCCTATCCTTTGGTGCCTTTCTTCTACTTTCACGTGGATTTGTTTGATATCCCAAGATAAATAGATATAATTATTATGCATCAAATGTATGTTTATTTTCTAAATTTATTAGATAATTCATGTAGAAGAGTTTACTATATGATAGTTACTCAAAACAAAAACTCAAATGAAAACTCTGAATGAATTCTTCATTTAAATTGTCCCGATTCCATTTCCAGCAAAGTAGAGTTTATTTATGGTTCAGAGTAAATGACATGAGAAAAAAATATTAACAAATTCTTTCAATGTTATCATCATGCTCAAAATTTTGGGAGAAGTTGAGAAAAGAAAGGGGATGTTAAATATCAATGTAGCAAAAAAACTATGATGACAAAAATTTAATAAGTCCTGAAGAATAGCTTTGTCCCCAGAGAGTATGAGGATCACATCAAACCAATAAACTGGATTACATTCTTACAAAAAAAACATGGACAAGATGAAAAAGTTGCTTACGTTATCTGAAGAACTGTGTCAACCTGTAGGTTCAGGTACCAATAATAAAACAATGCTATTTTTTTTTTATCTTGTAGAGGTCTTATGCATTCCATTTGGTCTTATTATTTACAGGTTAAATGACTATCCCATCCAATAATGTCCCCTTGAGCAATCTGGCCCACTGAGTCTTGATCAAGCAACATATATTAAAACCTCTTGACCCATGCTGAATCACACCATACAAAATTTTCTTGAAAATCACTCTGATTGTAGCGATGAGGAAAATGAACACACATCTGACTGCAAAGTATTTTCCACACACAGCAATAAACCAGCAGAATAGTATCATTCCTGACCAGGCAGACAAAATAACATTGCCACAAATCAAAGTGCAAACAATCAGTTCAAATGGGTAAAGGGAATCAACTGATTTAGATGAAGATCCCAGCTACATATTTTGGAAGGGTAATTATAAGGAGTACTCTGGCTTGTGTTAACGTTAGTGATTGGTACCTTTGCAGACTGGACTGGTCTCATAGTTTTAAGTTTTTACTGAAAAATGAGTGAAGGATAGACAGTAAATGTTTCAAGAACTCTTTGGTGGTGTGAGCCAACTATTTGCTCTGTATGAGGTGGATAAGGACCACACTTCTTAAACTTTGGAATGCATACAAATCACCTGGGCAACTTTTAATATTTCAGATTTTGATTCAGTAGGTCTGGGGTTGAATCTGAGATTTTGTATTTCCAACAGACTCCCAGGAGGTGTCAATGCTGATAGTCCTTGGAGTAGCAAGAGATAACTCCATTTTTACACAAATAATGCACACCTTCAATGTTTGCTTGCCAAACATTCACTGCCCCCACAACATATTTTCCTAAGCACTGCTATGCCAATTTTTTTTTTCACATGTTGCTGTAAAAAAATTAGCATAGTGCCCTACAAAAATGCCTTGGGGTGGGGGAGGGAGAGTTGGCAAACAAATGTAGGATGCACACACATTTGCATAAAAATACAGTAATCTTGTTTCTCAAAGACCAGAACCAAACCTGTTGATATTCCCTTGATTCCAACTCATGGCCATTCCATGTGTTATAGGGTAGAATCACTTCTTAGGGTTTTCTTGGCTGTAATCTTTACAGAATCAGATTGCTAGGTCTTTCTTCTTCAGTACCATTGGGTAGGCTCAAACTGCCAACTATTACATTAGTGTTGTTGTTGTTAGGTGCCATCCAGTTGATTTTGACTATAGTGACTCTATGTGACACAGTAGAACTGCCCCATAAGTTTTTCTAGGTTATAATCTTTACAGGAGCAGATCACTAGCTAGGTCTTTTTTCCTGTGGAGCCACTGGGTAAGTTTGAACTGCCAACCTTTCAGTTAACAGCTGAGCATGTAACGGTTGTGCCATCAGGGCTCCTGGTTAGTAGTCAAAAGCAAGCCATTCACACCACCTAGGGACCATTAGGGACCATTTGTTCTTGATAGATTGGTTGTAAAAACCCTTGATTATATTTTCCCCACGGGAATCGACTCCACGGCACTGGGTTTGGTTTTTTTGGGTAATGCTTTGATAGGTAGAATCTGTAAAACCTATCCTAAAAATTCTCTCAGATATTTCATCAAGGAGTATTGCCCTGATTCTCAGAGCTGTTTCTTCCATGTAGTGTACTGCCGTTTGGTCCAGAATGAGCAAGAACAAATACACTATCAGGTTCCAAACTGCCTCTGGTATATCCTGCTCATCAACGCTTTAGAAGCCTACTTCTACCTTAGATTATCAACAGAGTGAGTTTTCCAAAACCTTATCAGTTGGACCCATAATAAAGAAACTACTCAGTGATTTAGGGATCTTATTTCATTGGAAAAAAGAATCAGGTACTTCATATTACCAGGATATTATACTGTTTTACAATCAATCATTAAAAAAAAAAAAAAAAAACTCAATTCAAACTAAATCATTTAGTTACTAGAAATTATATTATTTTTTACTTTGCACAATCTGACTCAGACCATTGCCACCCTGAAAAATTATATTCCAGTTGCTGAATCTGTGCCAATGGCTGAGCTGAGCCCAAATGGATCTCATTGCATCTGTGCTCAGTGTTCTAGCCAGACTACTTGTCTAAGACCCAGCCATCTGGGTTATAAAGATATTGTTCAGATTGGGACTCACCCTTGCAGGGAGCTTCCTCATCTGAGCAACTGATAAAGCCAGAACAGATATAAATATGTGTGGATTGAATAATTGTAGTCATTATAACTGGAAAAAAAGGAGAAAAACTATTCTGAACATTTTTCTTCTCCTGCATATTCTACTTATACGTGAGACAGAAAGTAGTTGAGATTTGTTTTCTGCCAGGTTTGAGATTGAATCTGGGTCTTCATGGACTAAAAGGGAGACATCCACTTCTGCCTCAATGTCAAAACTAATATCAGGCACTGATTTCGTAGTTCTGAACTTTCAACTGCTAAAATGATTTCATTTTTACATTACTGAATTTTCAACATTTATGTTAAAAAGCTTATGTGTGCTACGTATCTAGAAATATTGTCAATAAAAGGGAACATTCCCTGACCATTCTAAACAAACACAAAACATTTACCAATCTGAGTGCAATGTGCTTGCTCCCACGAAACACTATTCTTGCATTTGTTTTAATCTTCTTTTACAATGGTGTTTTTTTCAATTGTATTTATTTATGTTTACATTTATTTTTGTCCATTTATAGCTATTTTCAAAGAATGCAATCTTGAATTTACTTTTCAATGTTTTCCATTTCATTGAATTATGGACTTTGATTTGTATTATTTTTTTTCATCTGCTTCTTTTTTATTTTTCCAAATTCTCTTATTAAATGATGTTTTACTTTGTTTTAAACTGTTTTTAAAAAGTATGATTATAAAGAATACATTCATATGTTAAATACTTGAGAGTATAGAATGTCATAGTGACCCCTATTCGCTTTGCTTTCAAACAACTATTCTCCACTCTATTTTAGCTCATATACTTGAGGTAACTATTTCTTGGTTTAGCTTTCTAGAAGCTTTAAAGCACGGTATAAACATATACATTTATACGTATTTAAACAAATAACATTCTGTTAAACATAATTTGTTACAATGTTTTAAAAATTAAATCTCAGATATTTTTACATATGTATAATCTACTTGTATTATATATATATTTTCATACATGTTATATACAACTCTTACTCAGAATTTCACTCATAGGGAGTATCCTGATTAATTCAAATATTTTTCTAATATAGATAGGTAGATATTTAGATATTTGTTTTATAGGTTTCTATTCTTATGTTGGTTTGAAAATATTTGTACACATACCACTGTGTTCTAGTGTATGTATATTCATAATACGGATTCCTATACGTAAATTTTTTGTAACAAGGAATTCGCAGGATTTTTTTTAAATTTGAAAGACAGTAAATTTATGACCAAAACATTTGTACCAATTTCCATTTTCAAAAAAAGTGCTTGATAGGGCTTATTACTCTCTATCCTCCCAATCTTTTTCTTGTCAACTTGAAAGCTTATATTTTGTTCTAATTTGCATTCCTTTTACTATTTTTTTTTTTACTATACATGAGGTATTCTTGTAAAAATTACTTGTATCCCTGAAATTGTTAGTAAACCTTAATATTGGAATGCATCTTGTGTTGTCTCAGCATTTATAGAATTATGATCAGGGAAAAAAAAAGCATGTCATGAGAGAAATATGATGGTAAATTAAAAATCATACATGCCTATTGTGGTTAGAACTGTGTCTCCCCAAAAACTATGTTGAAATTCTAATCCCTACTATTTGTGAATGTGACTGGTATGGATTGAATTGTGTATCTCCCCAAAATATGTATTGAAATCTTGGCCTGTATACCTGTAATCGACAGAATACCAATTAAGATGTTTCAACAAACAGATGCAGTGCTGGAAGTACTTACTTGTCTATGCCAAGAAATGTGGAAGACACCTACATGGACAACTGATTAGAAGAGATACGTATTTATGCCTATTCTAAAGAAAGATGATCCAACAGAATGAAGAAATTGTCTAACAATATCATTAATATCACACACAAGTAAAATTTTCCTGAAGATCATTCAAAAGCGGTTGCAACAGTACATCGACAGGGAACTGCCAGAAATTCAAGCCAGATTCAGAAGAGGACATGAAATGAGGGATACCATTACTAATATCAGATGGATCCTGGCTGAAAGCAGAGAATAACAAAAAGATGTTTTTCTGTGTTTTATTGACTATGGAAAGGCATTTGACTGTGTGGATCATAAAAAATCATGAATAACATTGCAAAGATGAGAATTCCAGAATTAATTGTGCTCATGAGGAACCTATACATAGATCAAGAGGCAGTCTTTGAAAAGAACAAGGGGATACTTTGTGGTTTAAAGCCAGGAAAGGTGTGTGTCTGGGTTGTATCCTTTCACCATACTTATTCAGTCTGATGCTAAGGAAATAATCCAAGAAGCTCGACTATATGAAAAAGAGCACAGTATCAGGATTGAAGGAAGACTCACTAACAACCTGCAATATGCAGATGACACTACCTTGCTTGCTGAAAGTGAAGAGAACTTGAAGGACTTATTGATGAAGATCAAACACATAGTCTTCAGTACGGATTATACCTCAATATAAAGAAAACCAAAATCCTCACAAAAATCCAATAAGCAACATCATCATAAACAGAAAAAAAGTTTGAAGTTGTCAAGAATTTCATTTTACTTGGATTCACAATCAACACCAGTAGCAGTGAAGAAATCAAACAATACATTAAAGTGGGCAAATTTGTTGCAAAAGAGCTCTTTAAAGTGTTAAAAAGCAAAGATGTCACCTTAAGGACTAAGGTACACTTGACCCAAGCCATGGTGTTTTCAATTGCCTCATATGCATGTGAAAGCTGGACAATGGATAAAGAAGACAGAAGAAGAACTGACGCCTTTGAATTATGGTGTTGGCAAAGAATACTGAATATACCATGGAGTGCCAGAAGATCGAACAAGTCTGTCTTGGAAGAAGTACAGCCAGAATGCTCCTAAGAAGCAAGAATGATAAGACTTCATCTCACATACTTTGGACATGTCATCAGGAGGGATCAGTCCCTGGAGAAGAACATCACGCTTGCTAAAGTAGAGGGTCGGTGAAAAAGAAGAATACCCTTAACAAGATGGATTGACAAAGTTGCTGCAACAATGGGCTCAAGCATAATAACGATTGTGAGGATGAGGCAGGACTGGGCAGTGCTTTATTCTGTTTTACATAAGGGTCCTTATAAGTTGGAACTAACTTGAAGGCACCTAAGAACAACAATACCTGTAAATATGATCCTATTTGGAAATAGAGTTTTCTTTATTAGGCCACATCCCAGCAGGGTGAGTTCTAAATCTAATTACTTCTGAATTATAAAAAGAGCAGAATGGACAGAGACACAGACACAGGGACAGACAGGTGTCATATGAGGATCATCTACAAGCCAGGGAACACCAAGGAACCAAAAACACTCAGAGCTATTGAAAGGAATCAACATGACCAAGAGTCTGGTTTGGACTTTTAGCCTTCAGAAGTGTGAGAAAATAAACTTTCTCTTTTGGCATTTGTGGTATTTCTGTTACGATATCATTAGGTAGCTAAGACATTGACCTTATTTGGAAACAAGATCTTTCTTTGCAGATGTAATTAGTTAACATGAAGTCATACTGGAGTAGTTGTTTTCAGCTGTCATGGAGTTGGCCCTGACTTACGATGACCTCATATGTTACAGAGTGGAACAACTGCATAGGGTTTTCTTGGCTGTGCTCTTTACAGAAGCAGTTCATCAGGCCTTTTTTCTGTGGAGCCACTGGGTGGGCTTAAACCACCAACCTTTAAGTTAGCAGCCAATTGTAAACTGCTTGGGCCAGGCTCTCACTGCAGTGGGGTGGACCTTAATCTAATACAATTGTTGTCCTTATAAGAAGAGAAGGCAGAGATATAGAGGGAAGATGGTCATGTGAAGACCAAGGCAGAGAACGGTGTTATGCTGCCACAGGCCTAGAAACGTTTGTGGCTACCAGAAGCTAGAAGAGAGAAGGAAGGATCCTCCCCTAGAGTCTTCAGAGAGAGCATGGCTCTACTGACACCCTGAATTCAGGCTTCTAGTCTCCAGAATTGTGAGAGAATATATTTCTTTGGTTTTAAACCACCTGGAAGTCGTGGTGGCCTAGAGGTTAAGAGCTATGGCTGCTAACAAGCAGCCATCTAAGATGCATCAATTGTTCTCAACCCACCTGGATCAAAGGAGAATGAAGAACACCAAAGACACAAAGTAATTACGAGCCAAGAGGCAGAAAGGGCCACGTGAACCAGAGACTACATTGTCCTGAGACCAGAAGAACTAGATGGTGCCCGGCTACAACCGATGACTGCCCTGACAGGGAACAGAACAGAGAACCCCTGAGGGAGCAGGAGAGCAGTGGGATGCAGACCCCAAACCTCATAAAAAGACCAGACTTAATGGTCTGAGTGAGACTAGAAGGACCCGGTGGTCATGGCCCCCAGACCTTCTGTTGGCCCAGGACAGGAACCATTCCCGAAGCCAACTCTTCAGCCATGTATTGGACTGGACAATGGGTTGAAGAGGGATGCTGGTGAAGAGTGAGCTTCTTGGATCAGGTGGACACTTGAGACTATGTTGGTGTCCCCTGCCTGGAGGGGAGATGAGAGGGTAGAGGGGGGTTAGAAGCTGGCAAAATGGACACAAAAAGAGAGAGTGGAGGGAGAGAGCGGGCTGTCTCATTAGGGGGAGAGTAATTGGGAGTATATAACAAGGTATATATAAGTTTTTGTGCGAGAGACTGACTTGATTTGTAAACTTTCACTTAAAGCACAATAAAAATTATTAAAAAAAAAAAAAAAGAGCTGTGGCTGCTAACTAAAAGATTGGCAGTTCGAATCTACCAGGTGCTTCTTAGAAACCCTATGGGGCGGTTCTACTCTGTCCTATAGAGTTGCAATGAGATGGAATTGACTCGATGGCAATGGATTTGATTGTTTTTTTAAACCGTGTAGTTGGTGGTACTTTGTTGTGACATCCCTGGAAAACTAATGCAATACTCTTTCCATTTGATCTGCTTTGAGTTTAGCGCTGATGAAAAGCATTTAAAACTCTCCTTGAGGTCATTTTTATAGGAAAAAGATCTAGAGTAGAACTGAAGAGTTCATTGAGTCCCTTACTTCAGAATTATGCTAGTACTTCTTCATTTCTCCTCTTCCTTTCCCTTGATAATGTTTAGAAATGGGAAAAACCACCCTGGCTAAGTTTTGATTAGCCCTGGAATTTCCTTGGCGAAAATCAAGGGAAAGTAGTAAAAAGAAAGCATCTGAATTATGACCAATTTTCTGGGAAACTCATTCATTTGGCTGTCTCTATTATTAGTCTACAACTGAGGTCTCCCATAGAAGCCATGGAGATATATGGTAGTAAATAAAAATTTAATTAGTAACTAAATTATTATAAAATTTTTATACAAAAATTTAAAATATTTAGTTAATAAAAAATAATTATTTAAGTGCTGTTATTTGAGTTAATTTTGTTTTGTTTATATTTGTTAGTCCTAATCTTCCTAACTTTTTTCTGCAGACATTTCTTTAAATAGGCCTGTCTTCCTTGACCACATATTATCAAAGTCCAAGATACAAGTCAGGTCATGAATAAAGTTAATCCTGAACAACAGCAAATAGCTTACTCAAATTACTAATTATCTCCAAGTAATCGTAGGAAGTAGGTGTCCGTAATGATTTCCACTTGTAGAGAACCACATTATACCTATCCCATTAAAATATATTAAATGAACTTCTTGCATTCAAGTGTGTGTTTAACCTCAGGTCAAGGCGAAGTTTATAAAATACTTTATATTTTGCAAACAATTTGCAGTATTACAACAGAGAACACAACTCACTTGATATATGAAAACATCACTGTAATTATATTGCTATCAGATCTTGCTAAAATTGTTGGCTTGCTTTTGAATTATATCTGTGGGTTACTTATGACATTTGGCATCATATCATAAAGAAAGTCTATACCTTCGGCATATTTGGGGTCTGTGCATTTCTGTTCACTGTTGAGAAGACAGGTTGCTGAAATGATTTCACACTTTAAATGGAGTTTTATAGATATGACATTATTCAGTTTTAAATTTGTCCATATTCTACCTATGCTTCTATTTGACTACTAGCTCCCCAGTGCCAATAAAACAGACAAAGGGTACCAAAAATAATTGTGTAAAAATTTTTTGCTGATCATTTCCAAGAAAATAAACCAAATGCTATGCTGGTTATATTTTTTTTTGGCTTTATTAATAAACATAGTTAATATGCATGTTACTTACTATCCCTCTTTGAAGAAGATTAATTTATTTTAGATATGTGGGAGCTAATAAACATTAAATAATTTGCAGAGCTGATTAAAGTTGCTTTGCAAATATTATGTCTATTAAGTCTACTTGGGAGATAAGCTACAGTAACACCAAAAGTGATAATTTGTCCCATTATTCACATTAGGTATCAAATGTTGTAGAATGAGAAACTTGCATGTCATTCAGTAATATAAAGTATCTATTCTACCTCCCAATATTCACAATATGAACAGTCTCTTCCCCATAAAGTTCTTGCTTTCCAGTCAGTCCAGTTTTTGTATTTACTGCTGTAAGGTTTACTAATTATACAATTGTATTTGTGTCCTCAGACTGCTGTAACAAAATACCGCAAAGTGAGTGACTTTGACCAATAGAAATTTATTGTTTTCACAGTTCTGGAAGCTGTGAGTTCGAGATCAGGGTGCTGGCTGTGCTGATTCTTTCTGAGGCTTTGAGAGAATTTGTTCTGTGCTTCTCTCCTAGCTCCTAGCTTCTTCTAGTAGCTCCAGGTGCTCCTTGTCTTGCAGTTGCAACATGACAGAGTCCTTCCTCTATCTCCCTGTCTTTGTGTGTTATCTATTTTATAATGACATTAATAATTACAGGATCAGAATCAGGGCTAAGAGTAGGACTCACCATATTCCAGTATGACCTCATGTTAACCTAACTGATAACATCCTCAAAGACCTTTTTTCCAAACAGGATCACATTCACGAGTAAAGAGGTTGGGACTTTAATATATCTTTAAAAAAGACACAATTTAGTCCATAACAATTACTAACAAAGACTGAAGAAAAAAAAATAAGAAAATGACTTGATGGTTTTACGGATAAATAACTAGCGGAGAGATAATGTTCTTCTTTAAAATATTGAAATTGAGAGAAAAGCTAGATGAAAGAAAATATGAATTAAATTTTGGAATGAAGAGTTTAAACTGACAGCATTATATCCTTGTATAATCTTTGCAGAAAAGTATATACATGCAACTACAGTTTTAGGTAAGAGGTTTTGGCTCCTCACAGTAAAGTAAGAGCTGAGGCCTAATACATGATCTGTTCACTTAAAGTATGTCAAAAGGGAATAACTGCAGCTTAAGGGCTCAGCTTAGTGTTGGCACATAATTAAGGAATGAGACCTGGGATCAGCAAGACAGAAAAGAGCATTTAGAAAAGAAATAAGAAAATGATAATGAAACTGTTATTAATATTTAATATTAAACAATTCTGTCTCTGTATTCAAAAATAATACAATTGGTATGCTATCAATGGAACATACACTTTCAGGCATTTCTTTATTCTAGTAGTCTTGGGGAATATATACGCATTTTTACTCATGACCTAGAAGCAGGATTTATAAAAAAAAGAAATGAAGATGAGGCACAGAGTAAGAAATAAACCATCTGGCTTTATTATCCCCAAATCAATTTTGTTCTACAATTGTTTACTTAATGTTCAATTTAGAGGACTCTGCAGAACAAAGAAGCCACAAATTCAGTGATTAGTCTCACAGATACTAGAGGCTCAGTACAGTAAGCAGACACAATGTTGTCCTCTAAGGAGAGAAAGCAGTATATTAGTCAGGGCTGGAATTAGAAGCACAGAACTTCATTTGGGATTTGAGAGGACATATGATTATGTCTCAGCCTGAATGAGGAAGATTTAAGAGGAAAGACTTAAGAGGAAAGACTAAAATGGGGCATTAAGGACACGTATGCAAAGAATGCAAGGGTGTTTTAACTGCCTCTTGTATACCCTATTAATGAGGAAGGGATTTCTGCCCTAGGGTTATGGGAATAGCCAAATATACATCACTTGACACTGGATAGATGAGATTAATAGTAGTTAATTAATTACATTAATCGCCACCTGAGGAGAAGGACACAGAATACCAAGCAGGGCTGCGTAGAGGTTGCTCTAGGGAAGACAGTGATCAACTAGGAACTGTGGGAGTAGACTTTGTAGTATCTAAAGGCTGGGGTGTCCCTAGTTTCTGCAAAAGGATGTGATTGGTTTGTTTGAAAATTTCCCCAGGCTGGAAAGGAACTGAAACCCACTACTAAGGGATAAGCAGAAACTGTGCCTGGTCCCTTTGATAAGGAGTGCCATTAGCTAGTTGGCCTTATCCATGGAAGCGTAAAATTCTAACATACAAATAAAATTAGTTATAGATGTTGTTTAATTTTACTTGTCTTAAACTGGGAGACAGGCAGCAATTTCTTTTGTGTTTAGATTGTGATAAACTTTTAGTAATGAGTAGAGATATGTAGATAAAGATCATATTTATTGCCATCAAGATGACCCCATGTTTGTCTGTAGAACTGTGCTCCATAGGGCTTTCAATGGCTGTAATCTTATGGAAGTAAATTGCCAGGCCTTTCTTTCACAATACTGCTATGTGGGTTAAAAAACTAACTTTTCAGTTAATAGTCCAGAACAAACAATTTGTGCCACCCAGGGATGATATAAATATATATAGAGAGAAAGAGACAGAGACAAAGAGGTAGTTACAGATATAGATGTAGATATGTACTGTGTTGTTAAAACTTCCTCTGAAAGCTACAAAGATCAACAAAATCCTCATGGCTTCCCTGGCCTGGGACATGCCTCCTCCTGATTGACTCTGGACATGAAGTGATTTTACTGATGGTCTAAGATGTCCCAGCAAATAATTTCGAGCATTTGAAGAGCTTGTCCCTCTACCCACATCCATGTAGAAACAGTAGGAAAGAGCAATATTAAACCAGATGAGGAGAAGCAGCAAGTTTAGGGAGACTCAGTGAGCAAAAGGAGACTTTGTCATTTAGCTCCAGCAGCAAGCTGGTCCCTGTCAGCCCAGGAAACAGGATCCCATGCACAGAGGCAGAGTAATATGCCCCCTGCCACTCTCAGTAAATAGCTAGAGTGAATAGTTGAGAAGCTGCCACTTAATCTGTCATATATCACCACCTGTTATTACCAAAGGAACTCTCTAATCCACATCTTTAAAAGGCCTCTAGAGCTAGTTTACAGTGACTAGAGTGCTAAATTTATTCTGTCAACGAAGACCCTGGACACCTGGAAAGTATCTTCAGAAAAATATGAAGGAGTCTCATGAACTAGCAACCTTGTTGCAAAAGTTAACTTAGAATAAATTCAGGAATTTTTTCTATTAGCCTGATGACATGATCATCATTGGTAATCTACATTTGATCATTGTACAATTTTTTTTACCTCACTTCTCTTTAAAAAATAATACCCTATGTGCAGTATGTATTTGAACTTTTTCTCCCAATACACATGTTCTAGAATCATGAAAAAAATCCTCAAGAATCTTGCTTTTAAGATTCCTTGCATATTTAATAAAATATGTCCCCACATGTAGTATTTTATATTTTCAAATCCTTTCCAGTCTAGGGACACATACCAAAGCAGCAAAATCACATTTTAGGAGCCAATTCCTCGACGTAGCTATAAACACAATCTTAAGGCTCACAGATCAAACCCTCAGATGTTCAGTTTATGCTTGATATTATTAATAGCTCTCCTTTGTATCTGAAAATATAAGAATCATAAGTTATTTTTGCAAAGGCATATGTCTGCAAAAAATTAATTTTTACATATTCTTATTTTCACCTCCTGGTTTCATCTTTGGCCAATGTCAGCTAATACCACCCACATAGCTGAGAATCTGCAATACAATTTTTTAATTTGATTCTAGTTCACTGGTGTCAACAGTAAGAATGCATACTCTGTTAAAAAAAAAAAAAAAAAGCAAAGAGGTTTACTGAAGATTCAAGATAGTTGAACCAGAGACACATCTAATCTGACAAAGAGAAACCAAATACTCCAAAATGTCTGAGTTACAGATGAATTTTTTTGAGGTAAAATAACAACATTCTGATTGGAAGTTGCAAGATTAAGCAAGCAAGGGGGGACAACTCCAAGTGAGAGAGAAAATTTACAGTGATTGGTTGGAAACACCGGATGTGGACTAATTTAGATTGGCTAGTTTGAATACATGACTGATCAAGGGGGGTGTGGTTATAAGGTGGTCACAAGACAATTAGCTTAAAATGTTTCCTGAGGGCTGCTGAGGGGATTTCTGATAAGGGTGTTGTGTCAAGACTGTCCCTTAGGAACATATTTCCATAAGGAACATATTTCCATATCTTTGGTTTAACCACCTGGAAAAAAAAAAAAAAAACATTTCCTTTGTTATTTACCTACGTCTGCCTAGGGGTTTGACAGTTACAGGGGAAATCCTTTGTTATGTACTTAAGTCTGATTAAGGGTATGATGGTTGCAGGGGAAATAAGCAAAAGTCAAGATGGAGTTGGGGCTCAGACCTGGGCCAATCATTCTGATAGGAGTTAGGCACCTCAATTTTGGAACTCTCACACATTGGTCACAAATAATAATGGCAAATTTTAATAACTTCAACACTATCAACTTCTAACATATCCTGTTTTTGTTTATGCAGTTGAGATCATTTGTTTAAAAACCAAAATTTTGTCTTTTAAAGACCAGGCAAAAGGTAGCTTTATATGAGTGAGAGTTCATGAGCTCTACCTCTTACTTGTATGTTGTTATTAGTTGCCATTGATTCAGCTCCAACTCATGACAACTGTATGTACCACATAACGTAACATCACTTGTGCCATCTTCATGATCACTGGCTGGTTTGAGTCCACTGTTGTGGGCACTGCATAGTGTCTTCCAACCTAGGGGGCTCAACTTCCATCACTGTATCGGATAACTGTTGTGATGAATAGGGCTTTCATTAGATAATTTTCAGAAGTAGATCACCAGACCTTTCTTCCTAGTCTGTTTTAGTGTGGAAGCTCTGTTGAAACCTGTCCACAATGAGTGACCCTGCTGGTATTTAAAATACTTGTGGGATAGCTGCTACCATCATAGCAAAATACAAGCCAAAATGACTGACAAACTGACAGGCAGGTGGTGGATTACATGTCATATAGTCTGAGCATATTTTAAATCTCCCTGAAACTCAAGTTATCATCTGTAAAAAAGAATATAAAAATTCAATCCAAAGAGGATTGCAGTCAATGTGGTGTTGTCAATGTTAAAAAATAAAATAAAATAAAAAAATAAGAAGTAACATTTATCAGGGATCTGTTAATTGTAGCCTGGACTAATGTGCCCACAAGTCCTCCACCCAAAGACAATCATTGTTAACTATGTTGGTCTAATATTACTAAACTTGTCCGTCTTCACATATACATATGATCAATAAAATTGTCTTATTCCACATCTATTTTAGTTTTGACCAATAATATGTTGCCATAAGGAAATGTTTCTATATCATAATTCTTAAGCACACACGTATTAATTTCATATCACAATAGATATATCACAATAACTGCCCTTTGTTGCACATTTAAGATAATTTTAATTTAAGTGTTATTAGCAATGCTGAAAATGAACACGTGTGCAATTAAGTTTTTACATTCTCATTTATCTTGTCAAAATAAATGCCGGAAGTGGAATTTCTAATTTACTTGAATGTATATTAAAAATACCCATTTCTAAATACTTTTCTCAAAATATTTCAGAACAATTCTGAATACTGAAAAGAAATTCATTTGTCCTTAGTTAAAATGCCAAAATGCAAATGAAGAGCATCTTCGATCCCTCTATGTTGCTGTGGCATATAAAATACTCTAGAATATAAATAAATTTCTGGAAATAAAATTGATATATATTTTTTCTCTTCCTCACACTCTTAGTGGAAATTTAAGGCCACTGTATTGGTCAACAAAACTTTTCTTTGTAACTTTAACAAACAAAGGCTTCTGTTAGTTAAAAGTACATCTTTTCCAAACCTTCAATATTGCCTTGCCTATGCTATAAGACTTCATTTATTTCTGTTATTATACATATCCAAATTTTTTAATGTTTAGATTATTAATATTGCTTTCTTATTGCTCGCTACATGTTACAGGGTGTCATGCAAAGTTTCTCACATTTCCTCTTTTAAAAATATCATAACATAGAATTACATATGCACACATATTTTTTATTATTTTATTAACAATTGATGAGTTTACCCTATTTTACATCTCACTCTATGCCATAAGATTTGACAGTAGTTGTTATCATAAAACTCATTTTTAAACTAACACATTTGGATAAATATTTAAAATGGAAAGTCAAAGTTTCAATAATTATTACTTCAAGAATTTATACCTGGCAAAATGAGGAAATACAAATGAAGTATCTGTTACACTGCTGTGCATATCTTATCTTTTAACAATTCTATTACCATGTACCAGATTTTTCCCAACACAGTGTGTTTATTATCATGGTTCTTTGGAGAAGACTAAAGGAGGATTTTTTAATTTGGGAAAATACATGCACTAGAGAAGGCACCATGTGTAGCTGAATGAGAATGGAAGTTGTGACCTTGCAATTAAATGAACTTAGCCTTAAACTACTTTTGAACCTCAGGTTCTTGTCAGGAAATAGCTTTAAAAATACTCACCACATGACCTGAAAAATCTCTTCTTTTAAGGCTCATTTAATTCAGGTATAATAAAATCTCTTGAGGCTGTTGTGAGAACAAATGAACCCCAAAGCTTGGCACAAGCCTTGGTATGTGTGTGTGGATTCCTGAATTCTAAGGTGTGAGCTTTTCACATTTTATCATACCACAACAAATTGATATAGGGATTAGTATTTCTTTGTTTATTAAGCGAATGACGTGCTCCTTTTTATCTTACAACCCCAAGCTGATAATAATTTATGCTGAGTCTTACCATCACTGTCACCTTAGAGTTGAAGGAATATATTTACCTGAAAAATTAGTATATGCGCTGAGAACAAATGCATTGATACATTGCTTGGTGTATACAGTGTAACCTCATAGATTATATATTAGATGGATTACCCCTAATCAAAAGCCTTGATGGTGGAAATGATGTAGAAACAGGAGCCAGTGAAGCTGGGAGACATGGTGGGGAAAGAGACAGAGTAGGACAGAGGTACTTTGGAGAAGAAAAATGTCTAATAAATGTTATGCTCTTTCTTGCACAGTGTGTGAGATTTCTCCCTTCTCAACCTTCCTTTCAGACTTTTGGTAAAGATAACATTTAAAGGGTTTTTCTTTCCTTAATCATTTTGGCCTAGATGTGTAGATAAATAATCTCAAAATAATTATAATGCTGCATAAAATACCAAAAATATTTTCTTTACAATGAATGGTCGAGTTGGGGGCAACTGAGAGGAATACTAGAGGACAGTACCCACAAGGACAAAAAAGAAATGCCCCATAGGGTTTCCAAGGAGTGGCTGGTGGATTTGAACTGATGGCTTTTTGGTTAGCAGCAGAGCTCTTAACTACTGTGCCACCGGGGTTCCACACAGACATATAGTGGTGACTATTTCATTGAGGGAAACCCTGGAGGCATAGTGGTTAAGAGCTACAGCTGCTAACCAAAAGGTTGGCATTTCGAATCCACCAGTTGCGCCTTTAAAATCCTATACGGCAGTTCTACTCTGTCCTGTAGGGTCAGTATGAGTCGGAATCAACTCCATGATGACAGGTATTATATATACTGTATGTCGGTAGTGTTCCTAGGCATTTGACAGAAGAGGATGCAAATCAAAACTAGAGAAATGAACCATAAACCCAAGCCTGGTCCTGAAATGATTCCATGTATTATGAGCTCAAAAGAGTAGAAAATTAGTAAACACATGAAGAAAAACACCCCAATCATAAAACGTTAACAAAAACAGTATCAGATTTATACACAGAAATCTGCAGGGGCGGAAGTAATCAGATATAAAATATAAAATAAGTTTTTAAATATGTGTTAAAATAAATAGAAGGAGATTTGGAATTTATCATGAATGAATATGTACCAAAAATAATTAAGCAAATTTGAGAAAGAACCCAGTAGAACTTGTAAAAATTAAATGTATATTAATTAAATTAGAAATTCAATGAACTAAAACATAGCTAAGGACAAACAACTAAGTGGAATATTCGTGAATTGGTTAGCAAACTTGAAAAATATTTTCCAAATAGCTGCACACAGAAAAAGAGACCTAAAGCCTAGTGAGAAAGGATAGTGATCTGGAAGAGAGTGGAGACATTCTAATATATATGTCTAATCAGGCTGTCATAAGGGACAATGGAGGGAATGTGGAAAAGGCAATATTTAGAACGATAATGTCTGAAAATATTTAGAATTGCTCTAAGATATCCAGGCTTAGTTAGCAAGCCTGATGAACCCAAAATGAAATAATAAAAAGAAATTAAAAAACTTAGAAAAATTGAAGCTAACTGCCAACAGTAACTGTAGAGAGAGAACATTAAATGCCATGAAATAGAAAAGATGGATAGCCCACAAAATGCCAAATACACTGATAGCAAATTTCCTAAAATAATATGAAGTCAGAATAAACGGGAATGTTACCTTACACATAGTTTTCAGTACAGAAGTGTATACCTATCAAAGTAATCTTTCAGTAATCATAACTGTATTTTCAGACAAACAAAAGCTGAGAGAATTTATTGCCAACAGACCTTAACTAAAAGAACTTCCAAATATGTACCCATTAAAGGAGAAAAATCAACTGATCAAGGAATTTTGAGATACTAGAATTAAACAGAAACCAATAAATAAATGTGTGAGTAAATCTAAACAAATTCTGATTTCATAAAAGATTAAAAATTAAAGCTAGTACTAAAATATAAAAATTTCTATATACAGCCAATATACAATTGTTCTCTATATGCCTGGAGCAGCAGAGGAAGAAGGAGACCCAGGTACGGGAGAAGGAACTGGGCTGTAGGGCTAACTGCCTCCATGAACTCCTGCTTCCTTACTCATGATACCAGAAGAACTGGATGGTGCCCAGCCTCCATTACTGAAAGTCTCAGTCAAGGGATCAATAGGTAACTCCTGATCAAAAGCGGAAAGATGTGGAACAGAATTTTTTAAATTCCTGCAGAATTCAGGCTTACTGAATCTACTGAGATTAGAGGAACCTCTGAATCTATTGCTCTGAGAAAATCTTCAAACCATGAACTGAAATTATCCTTCTAAGTCATCTTTAAACTAAACAACCATTTAGCTGTATTAGTAAAGGATATTCTCCATGAGTGTTGCACTCTTTTAAAGTGGTATCTACGTGAGATTAAACCGTCAACCGTAACTCTAAAGCATTGATGAGAGGTTTAGGGAGTAATGAGTCTAAGTCAATAGTGGTGAAACAATATGGGTAAAGACAGAATGGTGATACAATGTGAAGAATAACCAATGTTACTGAGGTGTACATGCAGAAATTGAAGAATGGGTGTATATTCTGGTGTGTATATTTTCACCAAAATTAAAATAGAAAAAAAAATGGGCAGAGGATTTCAATAGACATTTCTCTAAAGAAGTTATACAAATGGCCAACAAACACTTGAAAAGATGCTCAACATCATTAGTCATTAAGAAAACATAAATAAAAACTTCTATGAGGTATCACTTCACATCCACTAGTGTGGGTGGCCATAATTAAAAAAGAAAAGGAAAGTAAGAAGTTTTTGCTAGGATGTGGAGAAATTGGAACCCTCATAAATTGCTGATGGGAATGCAAAATGGTTCAGCCACTGTGGAAAAAATTTTGGGTGTCCCTCAAAAGTTAAACATAAAATTCAATATAACCCTGCAATTCCACTTTTAGATATATACCCAAAATAATTTAAAACAGGTGCTGTAATAAGTTAAGCCCTGGTGGCATAGTGGTGAAGAGCTCAGCTGCTAACCAAAAGGTCATCAGTTCAAATCCACCAACAGCTCCTAGGGAATTCTGTGGGGCAGTTCTACTCTGTCCTGTAGCGTTGCCATGAGTCGGAATTGACTCAACAGCAACAGACTTTAATAAGTACATGTACATTACATGTGTGTTCATAGCAGCACTATTCATAATAGCCAAAAGGTGGAAGCAGCCCAAGTGTGTATCAACGAATGAATGGATAAACAAACTGCGGTATGTGCACACAATGGAATATTATTGAGCCATAAAAAGAAATTGAACACTGACACGCTGCAACATGGATGATCCTCAAAAGCATTATGTTAAGTGAAAGTAACAGTCACAAAATGTCACATACATGGTCCCATTTATATGAAATATCCTGAATAGATAAATCTGTAGAGACAGAACACAAATTGGTGATTGCCAGGGGCTGGGAAGGGAGTGAATGGGTTAAAAAAAAAAAAAAAATTGAATGGGTAGAAACTGCTTAATGGGAAGGGGTTTTACTTTGGAGCGATAGAAATATTTTGGAACTAAATAATGGTGGTGGTTACACAAAATTGTGAATATACTAAATGCCACTGAAATGTTTACTTTAAAATGGTTAATTTTGTTATGTGAACTTCGATAAATTATTTTAAAAACAGTAATTTAAAATAGTAATTTAATAGTAATTAAAATAGTAATTTTTAAAAAATATAAACAGAATAATTTAAAATGTACAATAATAATTTTTTTTTTTTTTTATAATAGCTGAGTTTTATTGACCCCTTAATATGTGCCCCAGTCCCAGCTACTTGGTCCCTCAAAGTGTTTGGATGTGTCTAGGAAACTTCCAAGCTTTTGCTTTGGTCCATTTGCGCTGATTTCTCCTATATTTTGTGCTGTCCTTTCCTTCATCAAAGTTGACACTTGCCTACTATCTAGTTAGTGATTTCTGCTCCCCCTACCTCCCCACCCTAGTAAACATCAGAGAGTGCTCTCAAGGCTATAATTCTTTATGGAAGCAGATTGCCACATTTTTCTCCCATGGCGTGGCTGGTGGGTTTGAACCACCAACCTTTCCGTTAGCAGCTGAGCACTTAATCACTGTGCCGCCAGAGTTCCTTCATATTATCTTAGTTAAATATTAATTTGAGCAGTATTAAGCTACAAACAAAAATGAAATGTGCATTAACAATACTTTTTTCTGGGAAGTCAGCCAGGAGATGATATAAAAACTGTGTTATTAGAGTTTATTTAAGTAGGGAAAATATTATACATACTTTTACAGATATAAGAACAATTTTTAACTTACAGCTATTCTTAATTCAGTAGGTGCCTGGGTAGTGCAAGTGGTTAATCTCTCAACTACTCGCTGAAAGGTCGGCAGTACAAACTCACCCAGAGGTGCCTCAGAAGAAGGCCCTGGCTTCTGCGTCTGAAAGGTCACCGCCTTGAAATCCCCGTGGAGCAGTTCCACTCTGCACACATGGGGTGACCATGAAGCTGGAATCAACCTGATGGCAACTAACAACAACAGCAAATTCTCAAAGCAGATAATCTCAAGAGAATGTAGGAAAAAAAAATGTTCCCAAAGGGTAGATTCCTTAAGTTCAACAACTGGAGAAGCCATGTCGTTTCTCAAAGAATTCTAACCTAGCAGCGTATGCAATGTGATATTCAAACTCATCATTGTTTTACTTCCCAAGTAAACTCCATCTTTTCTGAAATAATCAAAGTACAAAAATCTCATGCATGCAATGCCTTTGCAAACATCCTAATCATTAACTATTTGCCCTAAACGACATTTGAATGTATATTGCACATAAAATTTTAGTCCCAGGAAAACGTTATAAGCAAATTCCTGCATACATTTTGAGTCTCCCACACACTCGTATATATACATATTAGTCTCATTATCTCAACTCATTCTCAATGTTCAAGAACTCACGTGTTTTTCTTTAGTCAAACGCTACAGCTCCTCACTCATCTCTGAATTCAATTCAGCTAACAATCCAGGAGAGCATTGATTTTTTCATATGGAACGGGTTTGTGTTAGGCTGCAGAAGAGTTACTGCATTACTGAAACTGTTTTTCATATTTTCTTACAATATTTACTACATTCCACATTTACAATAGAGTCTTCTATATTCCAGCTCTTTTAGAGCGTATGCTTTGCTCACATTTATTGTTATTTTTGTTCAGATCTAACTATACCCTGAAAAATATGGGCAGATCTTGCAAAACATTTCAGGAACTAGTGAGACTTTAATGGCTAAGAAATTAAAAAAAAAAAAAAAAAAACTAATCAAGTCCATAGACATTATGTTTTATTGTCTTCCTGAGTAGCCAGTATTTTATGTTAGTAAAATTTTGGTTACTAATTTAACAACTCTATTAAATTAACAGACTTGTGCAATTATCACCAAAACCACTTTTAGAAAATTATTTTTAGCCAAAACAGATTCCTTGTGCCCATTTGTAGCCATTCCCCATTCCCACCTCCAGTCCCAGGCAACCATAATCTACTATATCTATAGATTTGCCTTTTTTGGATATTTCTTATAAATAGAATCATACAGCATGTGGTCTTTGGTGATTTTCTCCATAAAAACGTAATGTTTTCAAGGTTTGTCTATGTCATAGCATATATCAGAACCTGATTCCTTTTTACTGCCAAATAATATTGCATGGAGTGGATGTACCAAATTATGTCTATTCACTCACTAGTTGATAGACATTGATCGTTTCCACTTTTTGGTTATTTAAAACATCTTCTTGATATATAATATATAGTTGCCAATGGTATTTATAAATTCTGTTATGATACTCTGCCTTGCTACATAGAAAGAGACATTTAATTGGATTAAAAAATATGTAATAAAGCATTTGAATGGAATCTACTAAACTAGAGAAATGGTGGTCAATGCTGGCTTCATATTAGAATCACCCAAGAAACTGTTAAAACCTGAAGCCTAAGGTCTACTCCAGAAATTCTAATTTAGTTGAACTAGGGATCAGCCAGGGAATCTGAATTTTATAAACACACCTAAGGTGACTTGAATATGGAGTCATGCTTGACAACCATTATTCTCAAATTTTGTTTTTTTAACATGGCTTCTGATTTGACTGAATGTTTAAAATATGTACATACATGTCTCCAGAATGTAGCTTGGGATACTCCAAAGCTCCTTTACATGTTTGGGTTATAAGGAATGGAAAAACCAGTCAGATGGAGAACAACTTGAGATCGGAGAGGGGCCAGGAAAATATTGGGCTCTCAGCCTGTCGGTTAACCACCTTATAGTGAGCTTTGTGCCTTGTATAGGTTTTATCTCTGAGGAATGAAATAATCTCTCCCATCTATGCAAGTCAGACCAATACTGAATGCAGTTGAAAACAATGACTAATAAAAAATTCTTAGCATTTCTCAGTAAATGAGCTTTATAGGGGAAAAAAAACTTTAAATCTTGGATTTTTGAGTCCTTCCTATCTGTCAGGCATCAGCTTAAATAACCCCTCCTGGGTGAAGCTTTCTGACCTCCCAGTATAAAGTTGCTGCCCAGCCACTGCCTGTAATGTTACCTGATTTTTAAAAATTTCTTATATCATTTATTTCTTCATGAATATTTTAGTTTATTCATTTACATGTTTACTGTCTTCCTGAAATGTAAACTCCAGGAGAGAAGGGTTTCTTTCTGTCTTGTCTACCACTATTTCCTCAACGTTGTTAAAAAAAAAATACCAGCTGAGTGAATATACATGATTGGTTCTCATTTCCTGTCAATAAGAGTAAGAAAGTGTTGGTTTATCTCATGCTGGCCTATCCGGGAGTAGAGTAGCTATACCTTTAAGATATAATTTTCATCACTGCTTTTGTCTGTGTTCCTGGAAGTGTTCACTCTGGCTCTGGTGATTAGGCTAAAATTCATTTGCCATAAATCATTACTGATGGGGCTGTAATTGTGATCTCATACGTACTGAAAAAGTCCTTTTTACCAGGAAAGACAAATATGTCTGGCCATTTAGCCCAATTACTTGGCATCTTTTCACGCTTTCCCTTGTTTCCAGTGGATTAATACACCACTGAAATGCTTTCAGATTTTCTGCTCAGTACCACTTGGAAGAGAAAGGAGAAAACTGAAGACAAGCCACATTGGGAACTATTTGACATCTGAAAGTTCAAATAGTTGGAGTTAGAACTCTAATTTTACTTAGAAAATCTTGTTAAAAACCAGCATTAGATAGCTTTGAACTTTTCGAAAGTCAATAGGCAATAATAATAATGATAATAATAATTACAATTACTACTTGTATAGTATTCATTCTCTATGGGGTACTCATCAAGGGGCTACATACACATTAAAAAAAACTCATCTTAATATAAACAACTACAGTATGAACAGTTGGTAAAGTTAGTATTATTGTACATGCCAAGGTCACACAATTAATGAGGGTCTGAGACAGTCTGGATTCAGGATCTGTATTCTGAACTGCTCCATTGGTTTTAGACAGGGTTTTGATCAGATCTTCTATAGAGTGGCAGAGAGAGGTGCATCCATCCCATGTTGGAACAGGAGGAGATAACTCTGAAAGACAAGACAGCAGTTCAATGTGGTCGTAGGCATAATAGATTCCAACTTAGAAGAAAAGTGGATGGTGGAGAATGGGGGACAGGTTAATGACAGCTGAGACAGAAAATTGGGGAGGGGGAGAAGAAAGATGAGATGTGCGTAGTCGTAAATAATCTATATACTGAAAACTGTTTTAAGTCAAATAGAAATAACTATATAGGGAGATAAGGAGGGGAGGTGTGTGGTGATGTGAAATAGCAAATCTTTCAAAGTAGAGGGCTGAAGAGTCCTGTCTAAATGTGATTTAAAGAGAGTAGTATAAGCACATTAATCTAGAAACCTTTTATTAAACTCTGAAAGAAATAGCTAACAGTCTTCATAAAAGTTTTCATTTTGGGGTGTTGCACTTTGGGAAGGGAATGAGTGGAACTGGGAATTGATATTTATTAAAAGGCTTTTTTGTACTATTTGATTTTATCACTATATATATCATTTTAAAATACACATTAATATATTCAATGACAGCATGATTGCTGTAAAACTGGTAAAAATATGTTTATTTCAAAATATATACACATTGTAAATAATGCTATAAATATTCATAGGCCTTTTGGAAAGCTATATAGCAGTACCACTATGAAAAGACAAAAAATACATTCATGAACTCATCTAGCTAATCCATTTCCGGGAATCTATTCTAGGAAAATTATCATAATTATGAAAATACCTTGGCATTCAGAAGGTTATAGCCTGATAATCTATAATAATAAAAAATTACAAATAATTTAAATACCCTAATTTTTTTTCTTTTTATATTTTTATTGTGTTTTAAGTGAAACTTTACAAATCAAGTCAGTCTCTCATACAAAATCTTATATACACCTTTGCTATATACTCCTACTTGCTTTCGCCCTAATGAGGCAGCACATTCCTTCTCTCTACCCTGTGTTTCTGTGTCCGTTCAACGAGTTTCTGTCCCCCTCGGCCTTTACATCTCCCCTCCAGACAAGAGCAGCCCACATAGTTTCATATGTCTACTTGATCCAAGAAGCCCACTCCTCACTCATATCATTTTCTGTCTTACAGTCCAGCCCAATCCCTGTCTGAAGAGTTGGCTTCGGGAATGGTTCCCATCTTGGGCTAACAGAAGGTCTGGGGACCGTGACCTCTGGGGTCATTCTAGCCTCAGTCAGACCATTAAGTCTGTTCTTTTTATGAGATTTTGGGGTCTGAATCCCACTGCTCTCCTGCTCCTTCAGGGATTCTCTGTTGTGCTCCCTGTCATGGCAGTCATCATTTGTAGCCAAGCACCATCTAGTTCTTCTGGTCTCAGGCTGATGTAGTCTTTCATTTATGTGGCCCATTCTGACTCTTGGGCTCATATTTACCTTGTGTCTTTGATGTTCTTCATTCTCCTTTGCTCCATGTGGGTCGAGACCAATTGTTGCATCTTAGGTGGTCGCTTGCTAGTGTTTAAGACCCCAGACGTAACTCTCCAAAATGGGATGTAGAGTGTTTTCTTAATAGTTTTTATTATCCCAATTGACCTAGATGTGCCCTGAAACCATGGTCCACGAACCCCTGCCCCAGCTACGCTGGCCTTCAAAACGTTCAGTTTATTCAGGAAACTTCTTTGTTTTTGGTATAGTCCAGTTGTGCTGACCTCTCCTGTGTTGTGTGTTGACCTTCTCTTTACCTAAACTAGTTCTTGTCTACTATCTAATTAGTGAATCCCCCTTACCCTCTTTCCCTCCCTCCCTCTTCTCATAACCATCAAAGAATATTTTCTTCTCTGTTTAAAGTATTTCTTGGGTTCTTATAATAGTGATCTCATATAATATTTGTCCTTTTGCTACTAATTTCACTCAGCTTAATGACTTCCAGATTCCTCCATGTTGTGAAATGTTTCACAGATTCATCGTTTTTTATCAATGCATAGTATTCCATTGTGTGAATATACCATAATTTATCCATTCATCCATTGATGGACACCTTGGTTGCTTCCATCTTTTCACTATTGTAAACAGTGCTACAAGGAACATAGGTGTGCATATATCTGTTTGTGTGATGGCTCTTACTTCTCTAGGATATATTCTAAGCAGTGGGATTGCTATATCCTATGGTAGTTCTATTTCTAGCTTTTTAAGGAAGTGCTAAGTCAATCTCCAAAATGCTTGTACCATTTTACATACCTACCAGCAGTGCATAAGTGTTCCAGTCACTCCACAACCTCTCCAACATTTATTATTTTGTGTTTTTTGGATTAATGTCAGCTTTGATGGAGTGAGATGGAATCTCGTTGTAGTTTTGATTTGCATTTCTCTAATGGCTAATGATGCTGAGCATTTCCTCATGGATCTGTTAGCTACCTGAAGGTCTTCTTTAGTGAAGTGTCTGTTCATATCCTTTGCCCATTTTTTAATAGGATTATTTGTCTTTTTGTTGTTGAGTTTTTGCAGTATCATGAAGGTTTTAGAGATCAAGCGCTGATTAGAAATGTCATAGCTAAAAACTTTTTCCCAGTCTGTAGGTAATCTTTTACTCTTTTGATGAAATCTTTGGATGAGCATAGGTGTTTGACCTTTAGGAGCTCCCAGTTATCTAATTTCTCTTTTGCTGTTTTTCCAGTTCTAGTAATGTTTTGTATAGTGTTTATGCCATGTATTAGGGCTCCTAGTGTTGTTCCTATTTTTTTCTTCCATGAACTTTATCGTTTTAAATTTTATATTAAGGTCTCTGATACATTTTGAGTTCATTTTTGTGCATGGTGTGAGGTATGGGTCTTGTTTCATTTTTTTGCAGATGGATATCCAGTTATGCCAGCACCATTTGTTAAAGAGACTGTCTTTTCCCCCATTTAACTGACTTTGGGCTTTCATCAAATATTGGTTGCTCATAAGTGGTTGGATTTCTGTCTGGATTCTCAATTCTGTTCCATTGGTCTATGTATCTGTTGTTGTACTAGTACCAGGCTGTTTTGACTACCATGGTGGTATAATGTGTTCTAAAATTAGGTAGTGTGAGGCCTCCCACTTTGTTCTTTTTCAGTAATGCTTTACTCATCTGGGGCCTCTTTCTTTTCCATATGAAATTGGTGATTTGTTTCTCCATCTCATTAAAAAAAGTCACTGGTATTTGGATCAGGATTGCATTGTATCTATCCATCACTTTGGGCAGAATAGACGTTTTTACAACGTTGAGTCTTCCTATCCATGAGCAAGGTATGTATTTCCACTTATGTAGGTCTCTTTTGGTTTCTAGCAGTAATATCTTGTAGTTTTCTTTGTATAGGTCTTTTACGTCTCTGGTAAGATTTATACCTAAGTACTTTACCTTCTTAGGGGCTATTGTAAATGGTATTGATTTGGTGATTTCCTCTTCGTCACTCTCTTTGTTGGTGCAGAGGAATCTAATTGATTTACTTATGTTTATCTTGTATCCTGATGCTCTGCTGAACTCTTCTATTAGTTTCAGTAGTTTTCTTAAGGATTCTTTAGGTTTTTCTGTGTATAAGATCATGTCATCTGCAAATAGAGATATCTTCACTTCTTTGCCAATTTGGATGCCCTTTATTTCTTTATCTAGCCTTATACCTCTATCTAGGACCTCCAGCACAATGTTGAATAGAGTGGCGATAAAGGGGATCCTTGTCTGTTTCCTGTTCTCAGTGAGAATGTTTTCAGTCTCTCTCCCTTTAGGATGATGTTGGCTGTTGGCTTCGTATAAATGCCCTTTATAACATTTAGAAATTTTTCTTCTATTCCTATTTTGCTGAGAGCTTTCTTTTGTCATGAATGGGTGTTGGGCTTTGTCTAATGCCTTTTCTGTATCATTTAATAAGATCATGTGGTTCTTGTCTTTTGTTTTATTTATGTGATGGATTACATTGATTGTTTTTCTTATGTCGAACCATCCCTGCATACCTGATATGAATCCCACTTGGTAGTGGTGAATTATTTTTTTGATATGTTGTTGAATTCTATTGGCTAGAATTTTGTTGAGGATTTTTCATCTAAGTTCAAAAGGGGTATAAGTCTGCAATTTTCTTTTTTTGTGGTGTCTTTACCTGGTTTGAGTATTAAGGTTGTACTGGCTTCATAAAATGAGTTTGGGAGGATTCCATCCTTTTTTATGCACTGAAATACCTTTGGTAGTAGTGATGTTAACTCTTCACTGAAAGTTTTGTAGAATTCTCCAGTGAGGCTGTCAGGGTCAGGACTTTTGTTGGTTGGGAGTTTTTTGATTACTTTTTCAATCTCTTCTTTTGTTATAGGTTTATTTAGTTGTTCTGTCTCTGTGCTAGTTTAGGTAGTAGTGTCTTTCTAGAAATTTGCCCATTTCCTCTAGGTTTTCAAATTTGTCAGAGTACATCTTTTCATAGTAATCGTTTAAGATTCTTTTAATTTCAGTTGGGTCTGTTGTGATATCGCCCATCTCATTTCTTATTTGGGCTATTTGCTTCATCTCCTGTTTTTCTTTATTCAGTCTGGCCAGTGGTTTATCGATTTTGTTAATCTTTTTGAAGAACCAGCTTTTGGTCTTGTTAATTCTTCCAATTGTTTTTCTGTTTTCTATTTCATTTAATTCTGCTCTAATTTTTATTATTTGCTTTCTTCTGCTGCCTGAAGGTTTCTTCTGTTGCTCTCTTTCCATTTGTTCAAGTTGTAGGAATATTTCTTTGATTTCGGCCTTTTCTTCTTTTTGTATGTGTGCATTTATTGATAAAAATTGACTTCTGTGCACTGCTTTCACTGTGTCCCAAAGTTCTGATTGGGAGTGTTTTCATTCTCGTGGGTTCTATGAATTTTATTCTGTCCTTAATTTGTTCCATAATCCAATCGTTTTTGAGCAAAATGTTATTCAGTTTCCATGTGTTTGATTTCTTCTCCCTGATATTTTGTTATTGACTTCCAGTTTTATGGCTTTATGATCAGAGAGGTTGTTTTGTAATATTTTGATGTTTTGGATTCTGTTAAGGCTTGCTTTATTGCCTAATATGAGGTATATTCTAGAGAATGTTCCAAGTGCATTGGAAAAGAAAGTATACTTGTCTGCTGTTGGGTGGAGTGTTCTATATATGTCTATGAGGTCAAGTTGGTTAATTATGGCATTTAGCTCTTCCTTGTCTTTATTGAGCTTCTTTCTGGATGTTCTGTCCTTCGCCAAAAGTGGTGTGTTGAAGCTTCCTACTATTATTGTGAAACTCTCTACCTAACTTTGCACCAGATTTACCCAATGAAATGCATCTTTTGATTTCTTGACTGCTGCTTCCATGGCTGTTGATTGTGGATCCAAGTAAAATGAAATCTTTGACAACTTCAATCTTTTCTCCGTTTATCATGATGTTGCTCATTGGTCCAGTTGTGAGGATTTTTGTTTTCTTTATGTTGAGGTGCAATCCATGCTGAAGGCTATGGTCTTTGATCTTCATTAGTAAGTGCTTCAAGTCCTCTTCACTTTCAGCAAGCAAGGCTGTGTCATCTGCATAAGGCAGGTTGTTAATGAGTCTTCCTCCAGTCCTCATGCCCCGTTGTTCGTATAGTCCAGGTTCTCGGATTATTTGCTCAGCATACAGATTAAATAGTTATGGTGAAAGAACACAACCCTGACGTACACCTTTCCTGACTTTAAACCAATCAGTATCCCCTTGTTCTGTCTGAACAACTGCTTCTTGATCTATGTAAAGTTTCCTCATGAGCACAATTAAGTGTTCTGGAATTCTCATTCTTCGCAATGTTATCTGTAATTTGTTATGATCCACACAGTCGAATGCCTTTGTGTAGTCAATAAAACACAGGTAAACATTCTTCTGGTATTCTCTGCTTTCAGGTATATTATCCCTTGAATCATTTTATAGTGTCCTTCCTTATCCCTTGTGGTAGATTTAAGTTTGAAGTCTGTTTTGTCAGAAATTAGTATAACCACTCCTCTTCTTTTTTTGATTGTTGTTTGTTTGATATATATTTTTCCATCCTTTGAATTTTAGTTTGTTTGTGTCTTTAAGTCTAAGGTGTGTCTCTTGTAGGCCGCATATAGCTGGATTGTGTTTTTTTATTCATTCTGCCACTCTCTGTCTTTTTATTGGTGCATTTAGTTTATTTACATTTACCGTGATTATAGATAGGTATGAGTTTAGTGCTGTCATTTTGGTGCCTTTTTTTTGCGTCTTGTTGACAGTTTCATTTTTCCACTTACTTTTTTGTGCTGTTTTTCTTTGTAAATTGTGTGTTCCTCTTTTTCATTGTAGTTGAATTTGTTTTTCCTGAGTGTTTATGGTTATCTTCTTTTTATTTTGAAGTGTAGGATTGTTAGTCTTCTTTGTGGTAACCTTAATATTTGCCTCTATTTTTCTAAGTGTAAACCTAACTTGTATCTCCCTATGTTGCCTTGGTTTCCCCTCCATGTGGAAGAGCTATGCCAACTTTATTTAGTCCCTCTTTTTTGATTTATTGTCATCTTTTACATAATGACATCACTGATTCCTTGTTTTGTGTGTTTTTTTAATCTCGATTTATTTTTGTTATTTCCCTATCTGAGTTGATATCTGGTTACTCTGTTCTGGGTTGTAGTATTGGGCTGATTTCTGATATTATTTGTTTTCTAGCCAGAGAATTCCCTTTAGTATTTCTTGTAGTTTTGGTTTGGCTTTTGCAAATTACCTAAGCTTCTGTTTATCTGTAAATGTCTTAATTTTGCCTTTACATTTGAGAGACAGTTTTGCTGGATATATGATTCTTGGCTGGCAGTTTTTCTCCTTCAATGCTTTATATATGTCATCCCATTGCCTTCTTGCCTGCATGGTTTCTGCCGAGCAGTCCAAACTTATTGATTCTCCTTTGTAGATGATTTTTTGCTTATCCCTGGGTGCTCTTAAAATTTTCTCTTTGTCATTGGTTTTGGCACATTTGATGATAATAAGTCTTGGTGACTTTCTTTTGGGATCTACCTTGTATGGGGTTCTGTGACCATCTTGGGTAGATAACCTTTCATCTTTCATGGTGTCAGGGAATTTTTCCGCCAACAAATCTTCAACAATTCTCTCTGTATTTTCTGTTATCCCTCCCTGTTCTGGTATTCCAGTCACTTGCAAGTTATTCTTCTTGATAGAGTCCCACATGATTCTTAGACTTTCTTCATTTTTTAAAAATTCTCTTACCTGATTTTTCTTTGAACATATTGTTGCCAAGTGTTTTATCTTCATTCTCACTAGTTCTGCCTTCCATTTCCTTAATTTTGCTCATCTTACTTTCTATTGAGTTGTCTAATTCTGTAATTTTATTGTTAATCTTCTGAATTTCTGATTGCTGTCTCTTTATGGATTCTTGCAGTTTATTAAATTTTCATTATGTTCTTGAATAATCCTTTTAATTTCTTCAACTGTTTTGTTTTGTTTTTATGTAGCCAAACAGGCTACTAGAGTGAGCTAACTTTATTATTGGCGCCTATGAGGCACTAATGTCCTGTTACCAGATGGCTAGAGCTGTTACCAGGTATATGAGCCTGGGAGCCCATTCAATATTCTTGTAGAGATTCAGCTCAGGTGTCCTGACAGTCAGTCACCTAGTGTGTGGAGTAGACTCTCACCTACTATCTTAGAGGGGCAGTGGTGATGGGTGTATGCAACAGTTTCTGGTAGCGGCAGGGGGTCACACTCTGAGGAAGGCAGGGGGCTGACAGCCTTCCCCTAAGTGTTAGTAAGTGTTCTCTAGAGCACTCTGGTGGGTGGGCTCTGCAGCTGTACCTTAGGCACCCAATGCTTATACCTTTAAGGACTGGTAGGCATCAGCACCCTTGGACCACTTTTGTGGGTGGCTAGGTGGCATGGTTGGAGCCTCTAGTCCGCAGTCCCCTGCTGTGGGTAGGTGAAGGCTCTGTTTAATAGGCAGAGCGGTATCAGACCTCCAAAACCTGCCTCTCCACTGCACAGCTGAAACAGTTACAATCAGACCTCAAAGGGATTTTCCCTTGCAATAAAATAGCCACCTGGATCCATCCAGGGGTGAGAGACAAAGTCTGTGGATTACTTATGCTTGGATTGGATCTGCTTCTGCTCTGATCTTCCAGATTAGGGGAGTTGGCTGAGTATTTTTCCCCTGTTTGTTAATTTGTTCCTTCTCCCAGGCCAGGAGAATGGCTCAGGGAGCAGCAGGTTCTATTTCAGGCTCAGTGAAATCAACTGTTAATGAAGCCAGCTGAGGCAGAAAGAGGAGGGATCAGATAGATAGGACAGACTTCTTTCAAAAGAAGGAGCTATTAGATCTGCACACATGTGGTAAATTAGACAAAATTGTTTATCTTGTGCCAAGAGCTCTCTTTTATCTCTGATTCCAGAGGTGTGAGTAGCCTTTGTGCGCTGTTTGGCTCCCACCGAGACTGCCCCAGAGGGCTAGGGCTGCATCCTGCTCTTGCCTTCTTTCACTGAAGCAGCTATATCCTAAACTCTACAGCCAGTCCCATGGCTGTCACATCAGGGAATCAGGGTGCTGGCACTTTGGTTGCCTTCTTTTGCTGAACCAACTGCTTCGTAAATGTCATGGCCAACCCCAGTGTAGCTACACCACAGGGTCAAGTGTGCACCACTCTGCTTGCCTTCTTTTGCTGAAGTCGCCACATCTCAGGATACTACCATCAGCCCCGCTGCAGTCACACCAAAGGACAGCATCAAGGAATCAGAGCTGAGACATTGTGCAGGCTCGGTGACTTATCACAGCTTCTGCACTGTCTCTCCCTCCCCAGTTGCTCAGGCCAATTCCTTAATTTTGCCTTTGATGCTCAGGGTTCCTATCTTGTCATATATATTATTGATTCACTTGTTTTTTGGGGTCTTTGTCATAAGAAAGATCAGCAAAAGCTTCTGACTAGTTTGCTATTTTGGCCCCACCTCTAAATATCCTAATATTTTAAGGCAGTCACTTTACTCACACACCCATCTGAAAATTTTCCAAAAATATTGCTTAATGTTTCAAATATGTTTATTTAAATGGAGAGAATTTGGAAGTCAGAATGCTGACATTATTTAGTTTAAAATTTAAAGAATAAGTAGTTTTTAATAACATTTTCAAGTTAGTAATAGATGACTGATTCAGAGTTGTTTACTATGCTTTTATTAAAGACAAATACTATGAAATATGCGCTTCCTAGGATTTCCCTGGACCTAACATAAATCTTTATAGCTTTTATATGGTCAAATTCCAAAGCTCAGGATTTGAGTTTCGTTAAACTTAACAGTTGTCAGCCTGTCTAGTGTGTTAAATATGGTTCAATAAGTTTGTCTTTCTCTACACGGTATGTTAAATTTCTAGCAGCTCTGACTACGGTGTAAGAGACAAGTCCTTTCTTTGAAACTTACAAACAAGCATTGAACATTACACAACTTTTATGAACTGTAAGTACCAGAAAATTAGTTTCTTTATAAAGAAGCAAATTTCAGGATTTGAATCATTTAGGATCTTCAGGATTTTAGGGCAATAGCAATGCCCATATGTACACAAAGCTTCTGCTTTAATGGAGGAAGGAGCAGGACAAGTAAGGTTGCAGTCAATTAAATGGGTTCAGACACATTTGATCATTGAAATTTTCTACTAATTACAAAAATGTTATGACAAAAATCCAATAATACTGTATATGTTAGCTGAAATGCCAAAGCAGTAATGCAAATAAGAATTATAGAAACCCTACAAGAAAAATATTTTCAAATCAGACCAGAATAAAACATTTTGGGAATAACAATGTTTCCATAAGTTTAATGAGCAGACCCCAAGATATTAAACAACAACAAAACAAAAAACAACCAACCAAACAAACAAAAACCTCTATGGTTTTGATTTAAAGACACAAGGCTTAAAAAAAAAAATCACAAATGATTCTTTGGTTTGTTATTGTAAAACATTTCCTCTCCCAGTGGTCAACTTCAGGAATGGAGTAATTATAAATTTGTGGCCAATTATCGATGCAATGTAAATGTAAAATGAGGTTAACATTTCATAGAAGACATTATAAGATACTTTATGAAAAGTGCTTGGCAGAAAATAAGGTACCTAAATACTAGTTTCCTTATATTTTCTTTAATAAACATTCATGTTTCCAAATGCAATTGCTCCACCATTTGTGATTTTCTTCATGGTTTCTCAGAAGTCCAAGTCTTTTTTCTCTCTTCGTTTGAATAACTGAAACCTAGTTTGAAATATATTAGGCACTAGAAGATTCAGGATTATCATAGGGTCACAACTGAATTTAAGAGATAATTCTATATAAGCTTGAATCACCTTTGAACCTATTATGGGATTACTATCTGAGATTATAAATTTGGTATACACATATATTAGAAAAAATATATATGGTATACAAATCTATTAGGAAAAAAGAGATAATCTATAGAAAAGCTACTTTGTTGCTACATATAAAGTAATCTACTTTAGGGCTATTAATTTCTCACAAGTAATAGTCTAAATATTAGGAACACAAGTAACAACATATTACTTAGTTCCATGATTTTGAGAGTAGAAATTTTAATAATAACAAAACAAATGACAACTCACTGCTGTCAAGTCAATTCTGACTCATAGCAACCCCATAGGGCACAGTAGAGCTGCCCATAAGGTTTCCAAGGAGTGGCTGGTGGATTTGAACTGCCAACCTTTTGATTAGCAGCTGAGCTTTTAACCACTGAGCCACCAGGGGACCTCTTCTAATTAATTAGATTCCCTTATTTCCTTCTCTATTGTTCTCTTTTTTTAGTACTACCATCCCATTCTTCAGCTTCAACAAGTACTCAGGCTACCAGGGCTTTGAACTGGCTCGTTCTGGTTCAAATTTCCGCTGATAATTCACATTTCTAACACTTTCGCAGGAAGTTATACATAAGAATCAATAAGGAATTTTGTTAAAATGTAGATTCTAATCCAGTATATCTGAGGTGAAAATTCAAATTATCAACATGGAACTTGTTAGAAATGCAAATTCTCAACAGGGGTTAGAACCAGAACAAAATGGTTCAAAGCCCTGAGACTTTCAGATCTATTTTAAGCATTGGAGAGTTTCAGTTCCCAATTGTATTCTAAACACAGAGCATCCTATTTTGCTTACGTATTTCAATAAATTCCAATGTAGTAAAGAAATCCCATCTTTATTTGCAGTTTTAAAAGAAATAATGACTTCAAAAAGTCAAATTAAATGTCCAGCTATTCTTAATTAATTCCCTCTGCTACTTGAAACTCCATCTTCAGTGTTGAAAACCTGATAATGCAAGTGATTTAATTAATTAAAAGACAGTTAGACAGAAAGTCAGGAAACCAGGTTTCTGCTTACAAATGGGATGCTCACTAGCTGTGTGACTCTGGAGAAGTACAGACTATCTCTTAGCTAAATTTTATGCTTTGTAAAGGGGATTCTACTATACTATTACTAATAAAACTACCAGATCCAAAAGTTTGAAATTACCAGCTATCTTCTAAGAAATTTTGGAACAGAAGCCCTTAAACTCGGTAGGAATATAAATTGCTAAAACCGTTTTGGAAATCAATTTGAAATTACCTCAGAAAGTTGGAGAAGCATATATGCTATGACTCAGCTATCCCATAGACTAGTGAAACTCTTGTAAATGTGAATTAGGAAACTTACATAAGAGTGTTCATGGCAGCAATATGTTATATCCCAAAGCTATAAACAACCCAATTCTGATAAGGAGAGTAATAGATAATTAATTTTCATAGAGGACTGAAACCGAATGAGATATAGCTAGAGACATCAATATGGATGTATCCCTAAAGCAAAATATTTATAGAAAAATCAAGAAATGTAAGAAACTTATTTAGGGACACAAAGATATGTGATAAATTATAAGCAAAACCAAAGAATATTTAACACAAAATTTGAAAAAGTGTTTCACTCCGGGTTGGAGGAAGGAGATATGATTGGTAAAGAGTACTTAGAGGATTCCTAAGTTTTTTTTTTTTGTTGTTAAGCTGGATATCAGGGGGAAAGAACATTCATTTGATTATTACCCTTTAAATTATAACTAAATGTTGCATATACTCTTGAATATGAATGTTGTTGTAAGGTGTCATCAAGTAGGTTCTGACTCATAGCAATCCTATGTACAACAGAATGAAACACTACCTGGTCCTATGCCATGCTAACAATCGTTGTTATGTTTAAGCCCACTGTTGTAGCCACTGTGTCAATTCGCCTCATTAAAGGTCTTCCTCTTTCACTGACCCTCTGCTTTACCAAGCATGATGTTCTTCTCCAGGAACTGATCGCTCCTGATAACATATACAAAGTATGTGAGACATAGTCTAGCCATCCTTGCTTCTAAGAAGCACTGTGGCTGTACTTCCTTCCTCCATGACAGACTTGTTTGTTCTTTTGGCAGTCCATGGTATATTCAATATTCTTTGCCACCACCACAATTCAAAGGTATCAATTCTTCTTCGGTCTTCCTTATATATCAACCAGATTTCACGTGTATAGGAGGTGATTGAGAATACCATGGCCTGGATCAGGCACACCTTAGTCTTCAAGGTGACATCTTTGCTTTTCAACACTTTAAAGAGGTCTTTTGCAGCATACACATATGATTATATATGTAGAATTGTTAAAGCTTTGAAAATTAATATCTCTAAGATGACTAAGTTGGTACATTGTTTAAGATCTTGGCTGTTAACCAAAAGGTCATTAGTTTGAATCCACCAGCTGTTCCTTGAAACTCTATAAGGGTGGTTTTACTCTGTCCTGCAGAGTCTCTATGAGTTGAAATCAGCTGGATAGCAATGGCTTTGGTCTTTGGTTGAAGATGGCAAAATTATTGCCGTTTTTTCTGCTGACCACAGACATCTTCTGAAAACACATAATTGATCAAGCCTTATCACTTTTTTTTTTTTTTTTAATCACTTGGAAGATAATTTTAAAAGTCTTAACTTCCTTTACATGATGAGGCGAGGTCATGCCCAATTTTCAGTCTTTTGAGGTGGTAAAAGAGCCAGAAACACTTCTCAAGGCTTTATTTTTACCTTTGGCCTTGGTGGTGATATCCATGACACTAAATCTTTTCACTACTGGTTTAACGTAACTTCTAAATCACATTCATGCTAATTAATCATCCTTCCTTATTTACCTGAGGTGCTTATCTGCCAGTGACAGCAATGGCAGCCAGGGTAATTGAAATTCAATTTAAGCAGTTGAACTGAAGGGAGCCCTTTCTTTTGGCCTGGTGTGCTGTGTTGGCAGATTAAAATAATCTACCCCCAAACCAGAAAACCTCTCCACAAAGGTAGAACAAAAAGAAAGAAATGTTATTATTGAATAAGCATTAAACCAGAATGAGATGCATCACAGGCACTATGCTAAAGGGATGGTAAAACCAGAAAGAAATCTGACCCTTTGTGTAGCCAAGTCGATGCAACCCTTTTCATACATGTTGTCAAGATAAACGATAATTAGTCCTCAAATAAGAGAACTTAACAGCACCATTTGTTGCACATAAAGCCCTTGCTGTTGATTCTGACTCATGGCCACCCCACGTGTAACGGTGTAGAATTGAGCTCCATAGGGTTTTCTGGGCTGTAATGGAAGCAGAGCAATAGGCCTTTCTTCTGTGCTGCCACTGGGTGGTTTAGAACTACCAACCTTTTGATTAGTAGCCCGGGACTCAATTGTTTTCACCACCTAGGGACCTTCTCTCACACACATAGCTTATCCTAAATTCATCTAGTAATTTGGGTAGCCAGCTGCATTTGCTATTTGCCTCTTTATGAGAGAGATAGTTTTGAAAGTTGGAGGAAGGTGCCAGCTGAAGTTAGGCCCCTATCCACCCACAGAAACTGGGAGATAGGGGTGCTATCTTCCTTAAGGATTTCAGAAATTGCTCCTAGGTCCTTACGGAAACATTCCTGGATCATAAAATTTTCAAAAGGCTTTTTTTAGCCATTTAAAAGGATTTATGTATATTTTGAAGACAGAAATAATTTACAAGTTTTCTAAACTAATTGCTCTAAGAAACTGGAGAGGGTAATCTCTTTCTCCACAAAGGAAATTTTTTTCTTTTTCAATTTGTGATTACCGTTACAGCTCTCTCTGCTTGCTCCTATTTGAAAAAGTCACTAAGGCTTTTCTTTTTAATTCTCTAATTCATATGTAGTGTCCCTAAAATTTGCAGTTCTAACCCCGAAACAAATCTTATCATTTGGAAGATAATTTTAAAAGTCTTAGCTCAGAAAAGGAAAGAACCTAGAAATACAAGCAAAGCCTTCAGTCTGAGTGGCATTATGAGCACTACTTTTGTTCTATCAGCCTTCCTCTGATGGAGTGTCGTAGACAATTATCAAAACCCTGTTCAACTTCCTTAAGTACAGATAACTATATGAAGTATGAAGGTCAGCATTTAGTGATGAGTCAGGAGAAGCTCTGTCAATAAGAAATCATGTCTCCCAGATACTGTCACACTTGTACTTTGTTAGAATTATGGCCCTTAAACCCTGAGAACATCTTGCTCTCACATAAGACAGGGGGTTATCACTATTAAAGGTAGTTTAAAAAATGAGACATGGAGAAAAGTGTTAGGGATAGATAGAAAACAGGAATTGGTTCATATTGTCAGGCCACAATAATTGAAATATTAAGTTTTTATACAGCTAGATATTTCTCATTTCAGGAAGAAAAAGTTTGGTGCTTTCTTTGATTGGAGAAAATATAAATATTGCTACGTACTGTGTGATCCATGTGGCTGGGAGGAGCTGGGAGTGAGCAGCGTCAGGGCAACACAAGGTCTCTACGGCTAGAGTGAGAGATGTGGCTGGTAAAGTAGGTCAAAATCAGGCAACTAAAATCGGAGTTTTATGTTTTACTTTGTTTGGAGTTTTAGGAAAGGGGAGAAAAATGTGGAAACCTACATATAGTCTTTAATTCCCAATTGCTCAAATTCACAGAGATTGCCTTTAGCTGGAAAATTACTCTTCTTGTAAAATATGTCCGCCTTTTCTGTCATTTGTTGACTTTATGGCGTGGAAAACAGAATGCAATGGGCAATAAAGAAAAAAAAAATTTATTCAGGCTTATGCAATAGTGAGAATATTTATTAATGAAGAGCATCTCAAAGCAAAGGAAAGGAAGCTGGGGTTTTGATAAAATACACACACACGCGGGGAGACCCCTTGTGTGGCAGAGTAGAACTGTGTTCCATAGAATTTTCAGTGGCTAATTTTTTGGAATTAGATCACCAGGCCTTTCAACTGCCTTGAGGTAGCTTATGTTCCACATGTATGCTGCTTCTGAAGTTAGGGTCCCAGAATCAGAACACAAAGCAGAACCAAACAGCCCCAGATTACATGTAATGTGAATAAATATTTGCTATTGTGACTTACTAATATGTGGAGGTTGTTATTTAGTTATTTTTTTGAAACGAAAGCTCTTCCATGTTCCTCCACAACTTTATTTCTACTTACTGACCTGAAGCTTCTAGTCCCACGTCACAAAGCTATAAAAATCCAGGGCCCTCACACTGTTATCTAAATATGCCAATCTGGCAGCAGTCTCTGAGCCAGGGGCCAGGGTTATCCCAAAGCCATCAAACCACATGCTGTTTGTAAAATACTCCTCAAAATTTATTGAGTTAGTGTTCTGTTAATTCATCAAAAAGACCATAAGGGTTAATGGCTGAAAAAGGCATATTTAATGTCTCAGAACATATTTGTCTTTTGCAGAAGGCCTTCACTTACTTATAAAGCAGTGAATATGTGGGCATTTAGGTGTTCAATAAGCAAAGAAGATATGTAGTAGAAGTGGAGGTTTTGGGCCTTTAGATAGTTTCTTTTTGATAATAGCCTCAAGTGTCTATATTTAAAACCCATTTTCAAAATGACAACAACAAAAAAGTGAAACACACTTTTCATTTAAAATTGAGCATAGCGAACAAATAGTAACAAATTAGCATTCCTCTGAAATCTAATTTACAAAGAAACCAAATTTTATTTTGAAATTCAAAATTGTCAAGCAAGAATAACAATTCATTTCAGTTTATAATGTAACTGTAACTAGTTATATAATACAATAAAAAATAATATCAGTATCACTCACTGCCGTTGAGTCAATTCTGACTCATAGAAACCTTATAGGACAGGATAGAACTGCCCTATACTGTTTCTAAGGCTGTGAATCTTTATGGATGCAGACTGCCACATCTTCCTCCTCTGAGTGGCTAGTGGGTTTGAACCCCTGACCTTTTGGTTTGCAGCCGAGTGCTTTAATCACTGTTTGACACCAGGGCTCCTAATATAATATAATATGATTTGATATGATATGATGTGATGTATAACAAGCATAGCATAACATGATTCAATTACGTGGATTATAACAAATTACAGATAAAATCACAAAGAATGGGAATTCCAGAACACTTAATTGTCCTCATGTGGAACCGATATATAGACCAAGAGACAGTTGTTCGAACAGAACAAGGGGATGCTGTGTGGTTGAAAGTAAACACAGTTGGGCATCAGGGTTGTATCCTTTCACCATACTTATTCAATCTGTATGCTGAGCAGATAATCTCGGAAGCTGGACTATATGAACAAGGCATCAGGAATGGAGGAAGACTCATTAACAACCTGTGTTATACGGATGACACAACCTTGCTTGCTGAAAGCAAAGAGGGGTTGAAGCACTTACTGATGAAGATCAAAGTCTAAAGCCATCTGTGTGGATTACACCTTAACAAAGAAAACAAAAATCCTCACAACTGGACCAATAAGCAACATCATGATAAAAGGAGAAAAGATTCAAGTTGTCAAGAATTTCTTTTTTCCTGGATCCACAATCAATGCAAATGGAAGCAGCAGTCAAGAAATCAAACAACTTATTGCACTGAGCAAATCTGCTGCAAAAGACCTCTTTAAAGTGTTGAAAAGCAAAGATGTCATTTTGAGAACTGAGGTGGGCCTGACCCAAGCCATGGTATTTTCAATTGCCTCATATACATGTGAAGGCTGGACAATGAATAAGGAAGGCAGAAGAAGAATTGATGCCTTTGAATTGTGCTTTGGCAAAGAATATTGAATACACCATGGACTGCCAAAATAACAAACAAATCTGTCTTGGAAGAAGCACAGCTAGAATGCTCCTTAGAGACAAGGATGGAGAGAGTTCGTCTCACGTAGTTAGAACATATTATCAGGAGGGACCAGCTGCTGGAGAAGGACGTCATGCTTGGTAAAGTAGAGTATCAGCAAAGAAGAGGAAGACCCTCAACAAGATAGATTAACACAGTGGCTGTAACGATGGGCTCAAGCATAACAACGATTGTGAGAATGGCGCAGGACCTGGCAGTGTTTCTTTCTGTTTTCACAGGATCGCTAAGAGTCAGAACTGACTCGACTGCACCTAACAACAGCAACGTTTGTCTATATATACATAGATATCGATATATTTTAACACATAGATATATCAATATCGATATCTATGTATATATATGGGTAACTATTTTCGGGTATGTACATATATATACACACACACACTGTTGTGAGTTTGGTTTCTTTGAAACTGTTTTTGGGAGTATGTTTTTTTGAAATCCAGGTTTTTATTACTTTCTTTCAAAGAAGGTTACTTAATTCTGCAAGACACTTAATGACATGAACAACTTGGGAACACTCACAATAAATTTTTGGCATGTGAATTTTCAAGTCATTAAAGTAACAGAATTCACATCTCACAACTTTGAGTTGGAGCTTTTGGCTAAGAATTCTCAAGGGAGAATTTTGTTGGTTTATTTCTTTGGTCCATGCTTTGTGTGTGTGTGTGTGTGTGTGTGTGTTCCATGGAGCCTATTCCGACTCATAGGAACCATACAGGACAGAGTAAAACTGCCCCATAAGGTTTCCTAGGCTGTAATTTTTACAGAGAAGGAGTCCTGGTGGCTCAGTGTTTAAGCACGGGGTAATAAATGAAAGTTCAGGATTCATACCCACCAGCGTCTCTGGGAGAGAAGACCTAGCGATCTGCTCCTTAAAGATAATACCCCTAAGAGGCAGTTCTACTCTGTCCTGTAGGGTCACTATGAGTCAGAATTGACTCCACTAGCAAGGAGCAACCCCTAAGAGACCAGATCACCAGGTCTTTTCTCCCGCAGAACCACTGGTGAGCTCCACTCTTCAACCTGATCTTTCAGTTAGCAGCCAAGCACTTAACCATTGCTGTACCAGTGCTCCTTGCTCCATGCTTAACCAAGTCCAATTCAAGAGCACATCTTCAGAATCACCCTTTACAGGAACCTTTTTTTTTTTTTTTTCAGTGCACACACTGATCATGTTACCTATTTGGGCTTCCAGATTTCTCAAGGGTCTAATATCTAAACTCCCTTCTAATCCTTTTGGACCCAGGGTTTATTATTAAAATTTAAGCTTTAATGAAGGACAAATTAGCAGATACTCAAAAAAAAAAAAAAAAAAAACTTTTAGTTTTTTTTCCTTAGTCTTCAGCATTCACTTACTGCTATAAATTCTTTCTTTTTTTATTTCTACATTTAAGGGCTTTCCTTATATTGTCTCTATCACAGGGAAGTATTTACAAACGAAGCTAATTTTCAATGGTGGTACGTACAGTAGGATGGAAATCTGCTTGTAGTTTTCTAACTGGTACCTACATACCTCTGGTTATATGTGAAGACATTCTAAGGGGTATATATTTATGTACAACTTTTCTATCTCTTTTTTTTTTTTGTAAATGAGATTAGCTTACAGTTCTTTTTTTTTTTTTTTTTTTTACTGATTTATCTTTGGCTATAGCATCATGGAAAGTAACCTCACAAAATGATTTAAAATGCCCTCCTTTTTTCTTTGCACTATAATAGTTTCTGTAGAGTATATATTACCATCCCTTGAAGTTTAAGATTTGACTATATGGAGACCTTACCAGCGTTGTTTAATGCCATAAGCCCTGGAGTGGCCATATGTAGATTCATCACCATACACAACTTCTACTTTCCCAACACTGGAAGAGTTTATAAAGAGGGAATGATTCTACATTGTTATTACTTGTTTATGTGTGCTTTGAAATCAACATTTGCATTTCAGCAAATGTATTAGCAAATCTTTCTGTAAGTCACATTTTTTATCATACCATCCATTCATATCTATTTTTTTACATTCTTCTAATGCAATATAAAATTTATTTTAGAAAAGTTCATGGATTGTGAATTGTCCTAGTCTTTACGTATCTGAAAATATATTAATTCAGCAATTTACCTGAAAGATTGTTTAGGTTGGTACGTTGTTGTTGTTGTTGTTAGGTGCTATCAAGTTGGTTCCAACTCATAGCAATGCTTTGTACAACAGAATGAAACACTGCCCATTCCTGCGCACTCGTCACAATGGTTGTTATACTTAAGCCCATTGTTACAGCCACTGTGTCAATCCATCTCATTAAGGAGCTTCCTCTTTTTCACTGACCTGTCTACTTTACCTAGCATGATGTCCTTCTCCAGAGACATAGTTTTGCCATCCTTTCTTCTAAGGAGCATTCTGGTCATACTTCTTCCAAGGCAGATTTGTTTATTCTTTTGGCAGTCCGTGGTATATCCAATACACTTCTCCAACACTACAATTCAAAGGTGTCAATTCTTTTTCGGTCTTCCTTACTCATCATCAAGTTTTCACATGCATATGAGATTAAAATACCATGACTTGGGTCAGGGACACCTTTGTCTTCAAGTTGATGGCTTTGTTTTTCAACACTTTAAAGAGATCTTTTGCAGCAGATTTGCCCAATGCAATGGGTCATTTGATTTTTTGACTGCTGCTTCCATGGGTGTTGATTGTGGATCCAAGTAAAATGAAATCCTTGACAACTTTAATCTTTTCTCTATTTATCATGATGTTGCTTATTGGTCCAGTTGTGAGGATTTTTGTTTTCTTTATGTCGAAGCGTAATTCCTATTGATTTTCTTCAGTAAGTGCTTCAAGTCCTCTTCACTTTCATCAAGGAAGGTTGTGTCATCTGTATAACACAGGTTGTTAATGAGCCTTCCTCCAAACCTGATGCCCCATTCTTCTTCATATAGTTCAGGTTCTCGGATTATTTGCTCAGCATACAGATTGAATAGGTATGGTGGAAGGATACAACCCTGATCTGTACCTTTCCTGACTTTATTTATTTATTTATTTATCACAGTTTTATTCTCCAGGCTACGTTCTATATATACCTGGTGTGTAGTAATTACCTGTTGCAGATGTCTTGTTCTGTATAATAGTTAACATCTACTGTCTAGCCTAGGACTCCAGCCTTTGACTCTGTATTCAGTGACTATGCGAACATCTAGTTTCTCATCTCTTACATGGAAGGATCAGAAGAATGTTCAAGAGATCTTTGTTCTAATATCTTCAGAGAACTTTCTACACACTTATCTGAGCAACTTATGCAGCTTTCCTGAGAGACAGCCAAAAATCAGGTGAAGCTTCTTGAGATGGCCTGGGGAACTCAGCAGGGACAATCAGCAGTGAGATCCCAGGGAAAGTCATGCACGATGTAGTTGCCCAAGAATCTACACTCTGCTAGGGTGCAAGAACTTGATTAGATATGGTTTGCAACTGCCCAGATGTCTGCCCTGAAGTCTCCACTGTTGTATGGTCCCCACATCCAGCAGTCCCAGTGTCCATAGGTAGTTGCAGAACAGTGCTTATGTAATGACTAGTGTCCAGCAGCACATGAGCATATAGCCAAATGCAATATGCACGTGCAATATGTAAGAGATGAACTGAGAGAAGTAAAGGAAACTAAGGAGACCACATAAGTAAAGGTCAGCATAGGTCTCCCCAGGCTCTATCACACTAGGACTGTCCTGTGCAATTGGGTGTGCACTGGTTGGTCTGTGGATTTTCTATCATGGTAGTGATGAGAAAGGGTATGGGCAATGTCTCCATGCATTCCTCCCAGTGAGAGGGCTCAGAGTAATAGGTAAAATCCAGCACCTTCAACTTTGATCTAGATAATGCAGCTTTGGAAGGAACAAATTCCAGCCCATCTCTCATACCTTCCAACACAGGTTTCAGCTGCTCTCTTAATGATCACAAATGGAGGCAGGGTAGGCTGGTGAAGGGCCAGATCTACAGCATTGCCTTTAGTCTTTGTGTGGCCCCCAGTGAAGGCCTCAGTGAGGAGTGTTGGGAAGAGGCCAACAGGGAGATCTTTCAGGGGACGTATAATGTGAGTTTTCATCACTCAGCAAGCTCTGCATTGCAAGATCCGACAGACTGAGTGGTTGTTGATTACTCAGCTCCACAGACCTGGCCAGCACTCCTGAGGCCCTGGTTGCTGATGGGTGCTGGTTCCTGTGGCCTGGGACCCTGGACAAATTGGGAAGCTTTGGCCAGAAGGAGGACAGCCCCTCAAGCCAGGCCAGAATCTTCCCTAAGACAGCTTCTAGGTGCCTCAGATGTTGGCTTCACTGGATCCCTCTCTCATCCCTGGAAATCCTTTCCCCCTCAGAGCCCTTTCTCCTCACATCCTGTCCAATGAGGTAAACTCTCACCTTCCTGATTTTAAAACACACAGTATCCCCTTGTTCGGTTCCAACGATTGTGTCTTTATCTATGTGCAGTTTCCTCATTAACACAATTAAATGTTCTGGAATTCTCGTTCTTCACAATGTTATCCATAATTTGTTATGATCCACACAGTTGAATGTCTTTGTGTAGTCAGTAAAACACAGGTAAACATCTTTCTGGTATTCTCTACTTTCAGCCAGGCTGACATCAGCAATGGTATCCCTTGTTCCATGTCCTCTTCTGAACCTTGCTTGAATTTCCAGCAGTTCCCCTGTTGATAGACTGCTGCAGCTGCTTTTGAATGATATTCAGCAAAATTTTACTTATGTATGATATTAATGATATTGTTCGATAATTACTGCATTCAGTTGGATCACTTTTCTTGGGAATAGGCATAAATATGGATCTCTTCCAGTCAGCTGACCAGAAAACTCTCTTCCAAATTTCCTGGCAAAGACGTTTGAACACTTCCAATGCTGCATTCAATTGTTGAAACATCTCAGTTGTTATTCATTCAATTCCTGCAGCCTTGTTGTTTGCCAATGCCTTCTGTGCAGCTTGAACTTCTTCCTTCAGTACCATCAGTTCCTGATTATATGCTACCTCCTGAAATGGTTGAGCGCTGGCCAATTCTTTTGTATAGTGACTGTACATGACTTCTGTCTCTTTTGAGGCTTCCTGCATTGTTTAATATTTTCATCATAGAATCCTTCAATATTGCAACTGGAGCCTTGAAACTTCTCTTCAGTTCTTTCAACTTGAGAACTGCAGAGTGTATTCTTCCCTTTTGGATTTTTATCTCCAGATCTTTGCACGTGTCATTATAATACTTTGTCTTCTCAAACCACCCTTTTGAAATCTTCTGTTCAGCTCTTTAACTTCATCATTTCTTTCATTTGCTTTAGCTACTTGACCTTCAAAAGCAAGTTTCAGAGTCTCCTCTAACATTCATTTTGGTCTTTTCTTTCTTTCCTGAATTTTTAATGACATCTTGCTTTCTTCATGTATGAGGTCCTTGATGTCATTCCACAACTTGTCTGGTCTTCAGTCATAGGTGTTCAGTGTGTCAAATCTATTCTTGAGAGGATCTCTAAATTCAGGTGGGATATACTCAAGGTCATACTTTGGCTCTCGTTCTAATTTTCTTCAATTTCAACTTGAACTTGCATATGAGGAATTGATGGTCTCTTCCACAGTCAGACCCTTCCTTCTTCTGACTGATGATATTGAGCTTTTCCATTGTCTATTTCCATAGATGTAGTCGATTTGATTCCTGTGTATTCCATCTGGTGAGGTGTATAGTCACCATTTATGTTGGTGAAAAAAGGTATTTACAATGAAGAAGTCATTGGTCTTGGAAAATTCTGTCATGTAATTTCTGACATTGTTTCTAGCACTAAAGTCATATTTTCCAACTACTGATCCTTTTTGTTTCTACTTTTTGCATTCCAATCACCAGTAATTATCAATGCCTCCTGATTGCATGTTCAATCAACTTCAGACTGTAGATGTTGGTAAAAATCTTCAATTTCTTCATTTTTGCCCTCAGTGGTTGGTGCATAAATTTGAATAATTGTATTAGCCGGCTGTCCTTGTAGAAATATGGCTATTATCCAGTCAACTCCAGTATTGTACTTCAGGATAGATCTTGAAATGTTCTTTTTGATTATGCATGAAATGCCATCACGCTTCAAGTTGTCATTTCTGGCATAGTAGACCATATGATTGTCAGACTTCAAATGGCCAATACTAGTCGATTTCAGCTCACTAATGCCTAGGATATGGAAGTTTATGTGTTCCATTTTATCTTTGATAATTTCCAATTTTCCTAGATTTATACTTCGTACATCCTAAGTTCCAATTATTAATGGATATTTGCAGCTGTTTCTTCTCGAGTCTTGCCACATCAGCAAATGGAGCTTGACTCCATCTATATCACTAAGCTTGACTCCATCCACATCACTAAGATGCACTCTACTTTGAGGAGGCAGCTCTTCCCCAGTAGTATTTTGAGCATTTTCCAACCTGAGGGGCTCATCTTCCAGCACTACATCAATGTTCTGCTGCTATTAATAAGGTTTTCAGTGGCTAATTCTTTTCAGAAGTAGACCACCAGCTCCTTCTTTCTCGTCTATCTTAGTCTGGAAGCTCAGCTGAAACCTGTCTGTCACGGATGACCCTGCTGATATTTGAATACCAGTGGCATAGCTTACAGCATCGCGGCAACATGCAAGCTCCCACAGTATAACTAACTCACACAATGTGCAGGTAAGTTCGTATAGGGTTCCAGATATAATACCTTTTCTCTCAGATCTTTGAAGTTCATTGAAGTGGTAAAATTGTCAGTGCTGAGTTTGAATCTCAACTCTGCCAATTTCGAGTTGTGGAGTCTTAGGCAACTCATTGAATTTCTGTGGGCCTCACTTTGTTCATCTATAACATGACAATGTTTATTGTTCCTATCTTAGCTTAATTGTGTGTAGTAAATCAACTCATTTGATTTCATGTATGTGTACCTGCCAATTAGCTTATTATAGTCTCTTGAACACTGTGACCTGGGGCTTTGCCTAGCTTTTGCTTCCCATTTGGAATACTCTGTGAGAATTAAAATAAAATAAAAATTACCATGGGGTCAATTTTGACTCATATTGACTCCATATGTTATCAAGTAGAAGGTTCTGTACGTTTTGTTTTGTTTTTTTGGCTGTAACCTTAATGAAAGCAGATTGCCAGACCTTTCTCCTGCGGAACCCCTACATGGGTTTGAACCAGCAACCTTAAGGTTATCAGCTGAGTGTGAACTGTGCCACCCAAAGAGCTTCAGAGAATATACCCAGAATTTTAAGAAGTTATAATCCAAATTCATAGCAGATAAAGGTACAGGCTTCATAAATAGAGAGTAAAAAAAAAAAAAAATCATTCAGCTGTGTGCCAAGTAGCATTGAAGTATAAATTATTTTTATGAGCTTTTTGTGTTATGCTATATTATATATTGTACTACATAATGATTACACTGAATCATTTATAAAGTTTTCTATCATTCTTCTGCATTTCCTACCTATAGTATTTACTTCAGAAAGATTGGTAATCAATTTTCATCAGTGAAATGACTCCCTTCTGTCTTTTTTTCTCTCTTTTTCTTTGTTTTTATTCCCTACAGAATGCATATACTGTCAACATACTGTCAGGTACTCTGCATATCAGTGCTTTCCCTGACCAGTTTACAATTAGATTATGCTTCCAATTTAAGAAAATTCCCTGAAGACCAGCATTCTTTCAAGGTCTGCTGCTTTTGCCATTAAACTTCAACAAACATGAATAAGGTGGCATTATCTATTAAAAAGACTTATTTTCCTAGCTGGAAAGTCATCACTGTGTGCAGTTGGAAAAGACATAAACTAGTTTATTTCAACGACTTTTAATATAGTGGTACTGTAAAAGGGAATGAGTTATGACTTGGAAATACACGGAGAAAAAATCCCAGAAGGCTTCAAGGTACAATGGTGTTGGGTAAATTAAATCGCTAACAAAATTGTTCTGTCCATTCCATTTACCTTGCACATTATATAGATGACTTTCCAGTTTTATAAATGAGAACATTTTTTAGATAACATCTAAGAATATGTCTCAAATTATTTGCCATTTGGTATATGTTAGGAAATACAGTTAAAATAGAAAACAAGATGAGTGATTGATTATGTTAACTTTGCTGGTATTCATTTCCTGTCCCTTATGTATGGGTGGGGGACACAAAGTTCTCTTTGTTTAGTCCTTGAGTGCATTTATTTCCATATAAAGTAGGTATCCTGAGTAAGAACTTTTTATTTCAAGACCACATTCTTCTATGCATTTAGAAGTTGGCACACACAGCATTATAACATTAAACAGCTAATGCCTTTGATATGATCAGTTGCAGTAAGTTTAAAATTCCTAAAATATTTTGTAAAAAGGTAACATAAGGGGGAAATGATTCATCTCACTCTTTCTCAAGGTAATAAAAAATAAATCAGTGCAATTGGAAGACCAATTTTCGAATCTGGGTTTTGCAAAAAGTTCTAAAGAAATGCAATGTAGAATATACAAGAATTTTCTTTAAAAGACCATTTCCCACATTTCTTAATTACTTTGAGATAAAATATTCAGACTTATTTTTTCCTTGTCCAAGTCACTAACTCCCATCCTGTTACTTAGTATATATTTTATGCCGCAAGTATTATGTCTGGGCATTGACTAGTAATGTGAGACTTGCCTGTGAAAATGGAGGGTGCTGAGAGACTGAAGAAAGAGCTGGGCAATTTCAGTGTGGCAGCAAAAGAGTTTATTACAGACACTTATAATGAGGCAAGCCGTGGTGGCATGGTGGTTAAATGCTATGGCTGCTAACTGTTCAAATCCACCAGGGGCTTCTTGGAAACTCTATGGGGCAGTTCTACTCTGTCCTATAGGGTTGCTATGGGTTGGAATCGACTGGATGGTAATGGGTTTGTTTGTTTGTTTTGGTTTTATGATGAGGCAGTTCTGGGCTTCTATAGGACTGAAGCAGATCTCTGCATCCTGCAGTGGGAGGGCAGAGATTTTATAGCAGCAGTGGACAATAGTGGCTACATGTCAGAGACTTAAATAAGAATACAAACTATAGTGAACTGGCAGATCACGTGAGGATGCTCATGTTTGGCCTCACAAACCTGTTTTTCCTTCAGTCTTCCTCTCATGGCCAGCTCTTTCGTGCTGTAGCATGAGAGATCCTGTTCACTCTCCGCAGGGAACAGATATAGAAGTGGGGTTGGCCAGGTGCCATATGGTGCCACTGCATGTGCAAGAGGCAGAGAAAGTTACTATGTGCCCAGAACAGGAGGAAGGCTTCTCTGATAAGGAGAAAGAGCTGGGAGAGAGAAGGTGACCCAATTCTCAGCCTCCTAATAAGAGAAAATCCTGCTCCCAAGACTTAAATAGGCAGCCTGAATGAGAGGCATAGAGGCAGACTGGTTCCCCCAGTTCACCTCCCAACTCCCATCAGGGTGCCAGTAAAAGAAGCAAAGCAGTACCAAGTCCTGGTATGTCTATCACTCATTTTATATGTTGAGTTGTATTTCTGTGGTTTGATGTATAACGCTGGTGGATGTTATATTTGTGTATCATTTCAGGACGCACTTAATGAGTATTACTAGTAAGACTGTTTCCAGTAGATTGATCAGGTCTGCTTGGAGAAGAGATTCTAACTAGCCACCCTAGTTGTGGCTTAATCCAAGCCAACTGAATAGATCAAAGTGCTGCACTTGTCCAATCTTATGTATGTATAATACATCCTGATTTATTTATGTAAAAAACAGTATATTTGTCCCAACATGGCACGTTATATGAACAGTACTTATTTAAGTATAAGCAATATAAAAGATCCTTTTATCAGCACCATTTAACAAGGTATTATATTGTCAGACTAGGCTAATTCGGTCTTGGCATAGTCAATCAATGTACATTGGACCATCTGATTACGCTCTGCAAGTTCTCCATGTCCAGAGTAATGTCAAACTCAGTCTTAAAAATACTGTTTCAGAGTCAAATCATCTAGTCTCATGCTGTTTATATTTTTAACAGAGATAAATTTTCTTCACTGGAACAATGTGGGGACAAGACTTGTCATTTCGGTTCGAATGTTGACAGAACCAACAGTTGGTCTAATTGGTAGCTCTAGCAAAAACCTGAACCAATGGGGTCCGTGAATGATGGGCTTGTCCATCTCTGTGAGAAAAAAAGACAACACGAACAATTCTCCCTACTCTCCCCTGTCTCCCATGGGACTGGAGGTAAATGTTGCCTGGGTATAGCCACTCAGGCTGTCTGTCCTGGTCTTGAAACAGTGAACTCCATGGGAACCTACATCTTTCGTCAGGTACAGTTGTATACAAAAGAAACACATTTTATAGAATAGACAGTTTGATCAAACATATGGCAAAAATGAGAAATACCCTTGCAGGGAACTGTTACATTGAGACTCCAAGCTGCTTGCCCGAGAAATATAGTTTAGGCTGGGGTTGTCTTGTCTCTTCCCATCAGCTATTTAAGCCTGTCCATTGAAGTGGTCAATTTCCCCTATGGCTTGGGGGTGATATAGAGCATGAATATTTATTCAAGATCCAGTGGAAGCCTCTGTATAGAATAAGAGGCCCTGATATGATTTACTTGCTGAGAACGCCCTGGTCTGTTGTCTTAAGTATCCGTTCCTAGGCAGGTTTAAACCTTGGCCAGGATCTTGTTGGCAGGCCAGCTTTTCTGTGCTGTTCGGCATATTTTGATGACAGCGGCACTCTATGTGTGCAGGCACAGTTTAGGATGGTGTGTGAATCTCTATGCGCCTTCCTCTCTTAAGTTCCAGGAAGCGGTAGGTTGTACATCTCTTTACTCTGGAGCAGAGAATGCTTCAGCCTCTTCAGTCAATTGGCAAGAGCAGTCTGTTCATTGGTTGTTTTCCTTTCTCAGCACAGGAGCCTTTCTGGTGACCATCCACACAAGTAACAAAAGCTTATCAGGAGCAGAAGATTTTTCTTTTTTTTTTGGTCCAGATGTCTTATCTCCATAGAGGTTTGCTTTATACGTCAGTATGAGGGTTGTCAGTGGCCAGGTCAAATGGTCAGGCTATTAGCTTATAGGCCATGTCACAGTTTCAGTGTGCCCCACTAAAATGGCCCTAACTGCAGCAATTCCCATCACAGCTTGGAGGCAAAAGCTTACAGAAGTATACATTAATACATCAGCATCATCAGTACATATAATAAGGGTTTGTAGGGGCCCCAAAGGGACTTATTCGTAATCATGCTCGGGCAAGGGTCTCCATGATGGTGACCTTAGACCTAAAAGTTTTTCTTATTTTGGTGCCAGGTGTTACAGAGATCATAGTCACCTGTGCAATGGCATCTAAAAACATAAGACATGCAATTTTTTTCACTTCCTCATTGAACTTTAATTATAATGTAGGCTTTTGGTCCTCTCTGGTGACAAAGGGACCTAGGCTTAACCTTCAGTCTTAATTATTTTTAAAAGTTAGAAGATCTGGGAAAAGTTGGCACAGCACTCAGTCATTTGTGGAGCCACACCTCCACCATACCAAGTATAAGCATGGATTCAGTTCAGTTGCCTGGTAACATGGAGGCAGTCTCTCCTATTTTAGCTTTCTCTTTATTATTGAAACTGTGACTATGTTGCTTTATATCTTGGCGGGAGCAGTTATCAAAGAATTTTAGAGAGGCCCTCTAAAGTCTCTTCAAGGCTGTTCAACAAAGCTATCTTGAAGGGCTTTTAAGTATTTTCTTTTTCTGCTGTTTTAACTCTTGCTTCCCACTGTGTTTGCAGAGCTAGGGACCAGCTCCGCCCCTCCAACTATATCCAGTCCAATTGTTGGAGGGCTTTGAGCAATGGCTAGGGGATTTTTCCCCTAGCCCTTAAATCCTCTATCTTTAAAAACGTGCAGGTGAGTGTTTCTAGTTACTCATTCTGTTAGTGGGTGCAGCTGCTCAATATGTCAGTCCTGGCCACACACGACTGCCACACATCTCCTTCTAACTGTAGTCTTTTTGCAAAGCTCTTACATGCATTTAACCAGCTAGCTGGGCTTCAGCAGCCAGCCAAACAGCCCAGAGCCGTGGCCACCCCATACCCGCTGCTGCTCTCTTAGCTTCTTTTTCACACTTAAGAAGTCCTTTTCACTTTCAGCAAGTGAGGTTGTGTCATCTGCATAACGTAGGTTGTTAATGAGTCTTCCTCCAATCCTGATGCTCCGTTCTTCATATAGTCCAGCTTCTCAGATTATTTGCTCACCATAGAGATTGAATAGATATTGTGAAAGGATTCAACCTGATGCACACCTTTTCTGACTTTAAACCATGCAGTATCCCCTTGTTCTGTTTCAATGACGGCCTCTTGATCTATGTACAGGTTCCTCATAAGCACAATTAAATGTTCTGGAATCCCCATTCTTCACAATTATGATCCACACAGTCAAATGTCTTTGCATAGTCGATAAAATACAGGTAAATATCTTTCTGGTATTCTCTACTTTCAGCCAGGATCCATCTGACAAATCGGGCTTGATTATATGCTAATAATGCTTACATTTTGAAACACAATTGGCTAGCTTACCCTTCTCCTGCAGGAATACTTTCCGCTCTTTGGTAATAAATTATCTTCACAAAGGCTGCTAAATAGATTTTTCATCAATCCACTTTCACATTTTCCACTACAGACACAGATGCAGTGGAGAGATCTGACACATTAAGATAAATCAATCTGAGCAAATTAATTAACCAGACCTTTTCCTGAAAGATTTGAAAAGAAGGTGCTCAGAAACCTTATCAGATAGGTGAGTATTCTGGTATAAAGTGTCATGATTAAGACATTTTCTTTAACTAGGCACTAGCTACTGACTCACTAGATTAACATTCTTATCATTCTTATTCTAAAATGTAATAATAATACCCATAACACACAGAATTCTCAATGTTATTTTACTGTATTATCTAACTATCCCATGGATTTCTGTTCCTGGTAGTTGAATTTGGTACCTACTACAATCTTGATTATGCCAGTTTAATTTAATAATGTTAATTTATTACTATAATCATAACTGAAGTTTGCATACACCTATGAAATATGTGTAAAAAGAAATAAAAATATTTTGAAAGGACTCCAGAACAGTATGTCACTTAAAAAAAAAAAAAAAAGAATGTAGAACTATCTGATGAATTGATATGTTAAAGTATAAACTTCACAAAACTTTACCACAAAACTCATAAAAATGCAAAATTTGCATGAGCTGCTATGCAATCCAACTCATTAATGAGGGAACCAGTAAGGTAATATAGCTGTGTCCAAGAACATATAAGAAAATGATAATTTTTAGACAGTAAAAAGAAAATAAATACTGAATATTAGAATAAGATTGCTAGGTTATTTACAAAACAGACTCAACATCCAGGAGAGCCTCAAACAATTACTTTTTGCCATAAGTCTCTAGATTAACATATAACTTCACAGTATCTAAGTTCTAATGAAATAATAAATAGCAAAATCGTACACAAGTTTATTCTTCCACAAAATTAAATAATCCTAGGCAAAAAAAAAAAAAAAAATTTTTTTTTTTTTTTTTTAGGGTGGAACTTAGAAAGTGGTGCCCCAGTATGTTACTGAAAGAACATGCCCTGCCTCATTGCCTTATTCTCAAATTCTGAATGCTATTTTTTAATGTATGCAGTCAAGACATCTCTACATTTTTCAGGAGAAAAGCATAGAGGAAATCTGCATTCAGATTGCTTTGCACCAATCTTTAAAATCTTGTTCCATTTTAAAGAAATCCAAACTAAAAATTCTAAGCCATTGTTTATACAAGAAAGAAAATTCGTAACTCCTTTAAAAGAACGCATATTCAAACAAAAGGTCTCAGCCTATACCAGAAGACTGACAAATACTTCAGGTACTTAAGGTTGAAGTAATATTTTTAAATATGCATGTCTTAGATTCATTATTTTTCTTTCATACCTAATAACCTACTAGCCCAGAACACATAAAACCTGAAATCAGATCCGTTGCCGTTGGGTCGATTCTGACTCACAGCGACCCTATAGGACACAGTAGAACTACCCCATAAGGTTTCCAGGGAGCAGCTGGTGGATTTGAACTGCTGACCTTTTGGTTAGCAGCCAAGCTCTTAATCAATGTGCCACCAGGGCTCCCCACACCACATAGAGATAAACAATTTTCCACTCTATTAAGATAAGGAACAGTTGGAAGAACCTAAAAGTGTGAAAAACTTTACATTCTTCAAATTTTTGAATTACCTTCACAATTTCTTGTTTTTTTTTTTAATATTTTATTATATTTTAGACGAAAGTTTACATAGCAAATTAGATTCTCATTTAACAATTTCTGTACAACATGTTCCATGACATTGGTTATATTTTTCATAATGTTTCAACATTTTCATTATTTCCATTCTTTTTGTTCTTTTTCCATTAATCTAGCTCCCCTGCCTCTCCTTAGCGTCTCATCTTTGTTTTAGGTTAAATGTTGACCATTTGGTCATGTTTAGTTGGTTATTTAAGGTAGCACAGTGTTTATGGGTGGTATTATTTTATAATTTGGTCTGTTGTTTGGATAAAAGGTGACCACTGGGAGTGGCTTCAGTTCCAAGTTCAAAGGGAATCTTAGGGTGATAGTCTTGGGGGTTCCTCTAGTGTCTATTGGTCCAGTAAGTCTGGCCTTTTTATGAATTTCAGTTTTGTTCTACATTATTCTCCCTTTCTATCTGGACCTTCTATTGTGTCCCCAGTCAAAATGGTCAGTAGTGGTAGCTAGGCATCACCTAGTTCTTCTGGTTGCAGTCTAGATGAGGCTGTGGTTCATATGGGCTCTTACTCCTGTGGACCACTTTCTTCTTCGAGTCTTTGGTTTACTTCATTCTCTTTTGTTCCAAATGAGCAGAGACCAATAGTTATATTTCAGATGGCCATTCTCAAGCTTTTAAGACCCCAGACACTGCTCACCAAACTAGGATGTGGAACATTATCGTTATAAACTATGTTATCCAATTGCTCAAATTATCCCATGAAACTATGGTACCAAACCTTCAAAGCCAGTAAACTTATCCCACAAGGTGTTTCGTTGTGTCTAGGTAGTATCTGTAACTGTGCCCCCTCAGTAGTTTATTATATATATGAATGTACATGTGGTGCACATTAAGATGTACATGGCTACAGATATACCTGTACATGCACAACCATGTACTCACGTGTACACCCCTATACACATATATGCATACTTGTCTACCTATGTAAGCACATACATAGTTTTTGTTTATTATTATTGTTGCAAAAAGCTATAGCATTTACCAAAATTGCCCCTTATACTTGCATAATTTTAGGGTCGTAATTTACGTTGACAGGTTGTGCAGTCTTCATCCATATTGGGTATTGCCTTTCCCATCACCAAAAATAGCTAGTGTCTACTGTCTAGAAAGTGATTCCCCCTCCCTCCACATTGCATCCCTGGTAACCAGCAAAGAATGTTGCCTTCTGTGTGTATACCTATTCTTGACTTTTTATAAAGGTGAGACCGTGCGATATTTGTACTTTTGTGATTGATTTATTTCAGACAACATAATGTCCTCCAGATTTACCCATGTTTTTAGTTGTTTTGTGGACTCCTTATTATTCTTTAAAGTTAGTGGTATTCCATTGTATGTGTGTATCACAATTTGTTTATCCATTCATCTGTTGATGGGCAGTTAGGTTGTTTCCATCTTTTTGCTATTGTGGATGATGCTGCAATGAACACAGGTGTGCATGTGTCTAATCGTGTCATTGCTCTTGTATCTCTGGGATATATACCTAGGAGTGGGGTTGCTGGATTCTAAGGTATTTCTATTTCTAGCTTTTTGAGGAAGTGCCAAACTGTTTTCCATAGTGGTTGTACAATTTTATAAGCCCCCCAGGAATATATAAGAGTTCCAATCCCAATACAACCTTCCCAGTGTTTGTTTTCTGTTTTTTTATAATTGCCATTTTTGCAGGAGTGAGATAGTATCTCATTGTTATTTTGTCTTGCATCTCTCTAACTGTTAATGATTGCAAGCATTTTTCATGTGTTTGTTGGCCACCTGAATGTCCTTTTTGGTGAAGTGTCTGTTCATATTGCTTGCCAATTGTTTGATTGGATTGTTCATCTTTTTCTTGTTGAGTTGTTGAAATTTTCAATACATTTTAGAGTTTAGACCCTTATCCAATATGCTGTTTCCAAAGATTTTTTCCAGACCATGAATCTTTTTACTCTCATAGTAAAGTTTTTCGATGAGCCTAAGTATTTAATTTTTAGGAGGTCTCATTAATCCAATTTATCTTCTGTCATTTATGCATTTTCAGTGTTTTTTGAAAGACTATGTATGACAAAAATGAGGTCCTGTAGTTTCAACCCTATGTTATCTTCCAGGAATTTTATAGTTTTAGCATTAACATATAGGTCTCTGAGCCATTTGTAGTTAATTTCAATGCATGATGTCAAGTATGGACCCTGATTCATTTTTCTGTGTATGGATATTCAGTTTTGCCAGCACCTTTTGTTAAAGACACAAATTCTTTCCCATTGAATGGACTTTGATCCTTTATCAAAGATCAACTACTCCTAGGTGGATAGATTGACTTCTGGGTTCTCAATTCTATTCCATTGGTCTATGTGTATGTCATTGAGCCAGTCTCAGGCTATTTTGATTACTGCGGCTGTAATAGTAAGTTTTGAGATTGGGAAATGAGAGGCCTCCTACTTTTTCTTTTTCAATATTGCTTTAGCTGTCCGGGCCCTCGTTCCTCTCCATATAAAGTTGGAGATTAGTTTTTCCATTTCAGTAAAGAATGTTGTTGGGATTTGGATCAGAACTGCATTATATCTATAGATCGCTTTTGGTAGTATTCACATTTTCACAATGTTAAGTCTTCCAATCCATGAACATGAAATATTTTTCCATTTGTGTAGATCTCTTTTAGTTTCTTGCAGTAGTGTTTTATAGTTTTCCTTGTATAAGTCTTTTACATCTCTGGTTAGGTTTATTCCTAGATATTTTATCCTTTTGGGGGATATTATAAATGGTATTGATTTCTCAATTTCCTTTTCAGAGCCCTTCTTGTTAGTGTATAGGAACCCAACTGATTTTTGTGTGTTGATCTTGTACCCTGCCACTTTGCTGAATTCTTCTATTAGTTAGAGTAATTTTCTTGTGGAGTCTTTGAGATTTTCTATGTGTAGGATAATGTCATATGCAAATAAGTATAGTTTTACTTCTTCCTTTCCAATTTGGATACCTTTTTTCTTTTTCTTGCCTTATTGCTCCAGCTAAAACTTCCAGTGCAATATTGAATAAGAGTTGTGATAAAGTGCATCCTTGTCTTGTTTCCATTCTCAAGAGAATGCTCTCAATCTTTCTTCTTTGAGAATAATATTGGCTGTTAATTTTGCCTATATGGTCTTAATTATGTTGAGGAATTTCCATTTTATACCTATTTTTGTAAGAGCTTTTAATCAAAAAAGTGTGTTGAATTTTATCAAATGCCTTATCGGCATCAATTGAGATGATCACATGATTCTTTGCCTTTGTTTTATTTATATGGTGAATTACGTTGATCAATTTTCTAACGTTGAATCATCATTGGATCCCTGGTACAAATCCCACTTGATCGTGATGTATTATTTTTTTGATATACTATTGAATTGTGGTGGACGAAATTTTGTTGAGAATATTTTAATATATTCATGAGAGGTATTGGTTTGTAATTTTCTTTTTTAGTAGTGTCTTTGCCTTGCTTTGGTATCAGGGTTCTATTGGCTTCATAGAATGATTTAGGGAGTATTCACTCCTTTTCTATGTTCTGGAATAGTTTGAGTAGAATTGTTGTCAATTCTTCTCTTAATCTTTGGTGAAATTCTCCAGTGAAGTCATCTGGGCCAGGGCTTTTTTGTTGTTGTTGTTGGGAGTGTTTTTTTATGACCTCTTCAGTTTCTTCTTTTGTTATGGATCTGTTCAAATTTTCTGCCTCTATTTGTGTAAATTTTTTTTTTTTTTTGTATGTAGGTAGTGTTTTTCTAGAAATTTGCCCATTTCTTCTAGGTTTTCAAATTTGTTGGAGTGTAGTTTTTCATAATATTCTGTTACAATTCTTTTTATCTCAATTGGTTTTGTTGTAATGTCACCTATCTAATTTCTTATTTTGGTTTATCTTTATCTTGACAATATAAAAAGCTATGCACAATTGGTCTCAACCCACCTGGATCAAAGGAGAATGAAGAACACCAAGGACACAAGGCAATTATGAGCCCAAGAGATGGAAAGGCCCACATGAACCAGAGACTACATCATCCTGAGACCAAAAGAACTAGATGGTGCCTGGCTACAACCGATGACTGCCCTGACAGGAAACAGAACAGGGAACCCCTGAGGGAGCAGGGGAGCAGTGGGATGCAGACCTCAAATTCTCATAAGACCAGACTTAATAGTCTGACTGAGACTAGAAGGACTCCAGTGGTCATGTTCCCCAGACCCTCTGTTGGCCCAGGACAAGAACCACTCCTGAAGCCAACTCTTCAGACATGGATTGGACTGGAGAATGGGTTGGAGAGGGATGCTGGTGAGGAGTGAGCTTCTTGGGTCAGGTGGATGCTTGGGACTATGTTGGCATCTCCTGCCTGGAGGGGAGATGAGAGGGTGGGGGGAGGTTAGAAGCTGGCAAAATGGACCCAGAAAGGGGGAGTGGAGAGAGAGAGCAGGCTGTCTTATTAGGGGGAGAGTAATTGGGAGTGTGTAGCAGGGTGTATATAAGTTTTTGTGTGAGAGACTGACTTGATTTATAAACTTTCACTTAAAGCACAAAAAAAATTATTTAAGAAAATACAAAAAAAAAAAAAAAGGTCTATGCAGCCTTGGCAAGAATTTAAACACCTGAACTTAATTTTGTCTTTAACATGGAGATAATATGTCTGACTTGCATGAATGTTGAAGCCTTGTGTGTTTAAATGTATGCAATGTACTTAGCTACCAACTGGCACATGATAAATCTTTTATAAATTAAATTTCCAGTTTTTCTGGGTAGGTATGAGGGCAGAATACTCTAAGTTACAACTGTTCTATTTTTAAGAAGTATTTAATCTATAATATATAAACATGGTAAAATTAAAAAACAAAACAAAACTCAATATTTCTTACCCAAATATTTAATTAAACCAGCACTGTTGTTTGCCTATTACAAGTGTAATTTTTTCTCACAAGGCCAGTCCAATAAAATTGTAGAGAAAAATATTGATAGAATTTCAGTACTTTTCAGACAAAATGAGCTAACAGAAGTTTTGGCCTTGCCACCAATTAGCTGTGTTGTTTTAAAAGTCACTTAATTTGAATGAGCCTCCAAGGCCTCCCCCTGTCATGTAGAACTTTATCTTAATCATAAATAAAAAAAAATGTTCAGGTTTGACATATACAAATTTGTTTAGTTTATTGCCAGATAGTCATGGCAAGGCACACAAGTAAGACCTTGTGACATCCATTTAGGACCAGAGAATCAGAATGAGCAATTATAATGTTAGAGTCCTAATCTTTAAACTCCTTTTAAGAGTAGTCTTGAAAGGAAAGCTTGACCACAGCTTGAAGTCAGTGGAGGTGGAGGCCCCTCTCAGCTTGGATCAGAGGTTGGCAGCAACAGAGACAATCTCAGTCCAGAATCTGTCTTTGGAGAGTCAGACTCTAGAGGGAGATTCCATCTGTGCCCTCTCTTAGTGAGTGAGCAAAATTTCAGGGACTCACAGGTGAATTTTTACCTTAGCCTCACAGGATAAGACCCAGTGTGACATCAAAGACTAGTATGTCTTCTTTCTAGTGTTAGAAATTAGCCAAATGTTGAGTTTTTTCTTCAAGGCTAGAGAATAGGGAGATTGTGTAGACTTATGTCTCAAGGCTAGTTTACAAAAATTATGTGTTTTCTTTTATCACAGCATTCAGGGGCAAGTTCAACTTAAAGGTTGTTTACCACATTCTTCACATCTATGTTTCTAGGTCTAAGTTCAGAAATTTTCTAAATAACTTTATAATGATTTACAGGGTCCTAGTTATTTATTTATTTTTTTTTTTAGTTATAGTTATTGTTAATGTTAAAGAGCTTCATAGAGGTACACGTATTATTTCTAAGTTCAAATTATGAGTGTTTTTTTTTTATACTTATGTTATTTTGAGAACATGATAGTGACTTATAGCTTATGTGATTTGAGATCATCCTAGAAACATACAGAACACTCCCAGATTGGATACTCTGTAATTTTTTATTTCTAGGCATTCCACAATGCTTGACAGTAATGAAGAATGCCTTTAAGTGAGGCTTAGCATAGAATATTCAAAAAGACTAGGCTTTGTAGCCAAATAAACCAGGGTTTGTGTTTCACCTTGAGTACTTGCTAGATATTGAACTGGTTGCAACACTTAGCATTTCTGAGCTTTAGGCTCCCTTCTTTAAAACTGAAATTATAATAATTATATGCATTGTGGATATGTTTTGAAGGATTACAAAAAATGTTGAATAAATGATAACTTTAACAGTTACTATTTAAATGCATTAATAACATTATTAATGAATTAAAATATTATCAATTAATATAAAGTCAACTCTGGGAGGAAGTACATTTTAAAAATATTTGTACACACTTTCCTAACTCTTAAAAAACACAGATCTGAAATATATTGAACATTGCTTAGATGCTTACAGATCTAGGCCAACAACTTCTTGAGGATACTAGATCTCACTTCATTTTGATTACTGAAGTACGTTAATCCAGGAATTTCCTATTTCATCAGTTTTCCATCAAGTCCCTCATCATCAGTTTTCCCACTGTAATAGGTTTTTCTCTCTCTCTGTTTTTTTTTTTTTTAATAAGATGGGTCCCTAAACCCAAAAACCAAACCCACTGCCGTCGAGTCGATTCTGACTCATAGTGACCCTATAGGACAGAGTAGAACTGCCCCATAGAGTTTCCAAGGAGCACCTGGTGGATTTTGAACTGCTGACCTCTTGGTTAGCAGCTGTAGCACTTTACCATTATGTCACCAGGGTTTCCAGAGTGGTGCAAATGATTTACTCTCAGCTACTAACCAAAAGGTTGGTGGCTTGAATCCACCCTGCAACACTGAGGAAGAAAGACCTGGTGATCTACTTCAATGAAATTGCAGCCAAGAAAACTCTGTGGAATACCGTTTTACTATGAAGTACACGAGGTCGGAATCAACTCAACAACAAAGCATTACATCATATATCTTCCAGAAAGGAGAAAGGGTGTTAAATGGTCGGTATGAATCAAAATCAACTTGATGGCAATTTTTTTTTTTTTTTAATGCATTCCCATTGCCATTGAGTACATTCTGACTTGTAGCGACCCTGTAGGACAGAGTAGAACTGCCCCATAGGGTTTCCAAGGAGCAGCTAGCAAATTCGGACTGCCAATTTGGTTAGCAGCTGTAGCTCTTAACAACTGCATTACCAAGGCTCTTTAAATGGGTTAGATTAATGAATTCTGACAATACCAGAGGGTGAAACTGATAGAACCTGAAGATTGATTAGATAGGGACAAAAGGATTGTGAGGAGATGGCAGGCAAATGAATTAATAGTCTATGTCATTTTCACAGCATGCCCTTAAGTATAACACCTCCTTGAGTGAAAAGCATTATCACCAACATATTCTTCTCTTTTCTGAAGTATTTTAGTACAAAACACTTAAATTATGTGAAAGGAATTTGTTTTGAATCTTTTCATGCTATTTCAAACAACTCTAATTCTACCTACAAAATGTTTGTATTCACTATTCAAAGACACGAATGATATTCAAAATCAACTTGGATTTACTTCTACCCCCCACTGAAGGTAGAAATCATCTCTAAAAATTCTCTGGTAGGTGGTGGAACTGTTCACACATTGTTGGTGAAACTTTTTTGTTTTAGCAAAACAAAGTTTGCTTTGCTATAACATTCATCCATTCATCCACATTTTGACTTCTGAGGTGTATCTATTTTGTTTACCTCCTGAAATTATTTCAAATTCAAAACTATCTTCATTGTCTTTTGTTGAGACAGGTATATTACCATAGGTTTATATTCAATATTGGAAATCAAACTTAAATCTTAGTAATCAAATAGGCCATCTCTTCATCTGATAAAGGTATTGAGGTCCAGAGATGTGAAACCAAAAATTATTTACCTATTAGAGCCAGCACTCAAGAATAACAGGTCTCCTTCTCCTTTTAATACTTACAGCATTCGCCTGTTATCACCACATGCAAAGGAGTCCTTGGGTGACACAAATGTTAATTGCCTGACTGCTAAGGGAAAACTTAGAGATTTGAACCTTCCCAGAGGTACCTTGGAAGAAAGGCCTGGAAATCTGTTTCTGAAAAATTGGCCATCGGAAGCCCTATGAAGGGTTAAATAGTTCTACTATGCAAACACATGGGGTCACTGTGAGTCTGACTTAGTGACAACTGCTTTGGTGCCATATGCAAGGCCATTTAAAAGCACTGGTGTTATATACGGAGCACAGAGGTTAAAAGCTATGGCTGCTAACCAAAAGGTCAACATTTTGAATCAACTGGCGGCTCCTTGGAAATCCGGGGCAGTTCTACTCTGTCCTATAGGTTTGCTATGAGTCAGAATCAACTCGATGGCAATTTGTTTTATTGCTATGCACAGAGGAGATAAAAAACTTCAAGATCTTTATAGGATTTCAGATGACACAACTTGCAGTAAACTGAAATTCCTAAGGCTTTAACTACTGTTATATCAGATTTATTTGAACTCAGAAATTTCATTTTTTAAACCAGAAAGTAGGTCTTTTTACTTATTTATCTTAAATTGAACCTTTTAGTTTTTAACCATCATTTTAGCTTGCTGAGGTTTATTTGAATCCTGATTCTGTCTTCCATGCTAATTTGTCACTTATTTTCTAAAATTAGGTCAGCACATTTTATGTTTTAATAAGTCCTTGATCAAATATTTAACTTTGGAGAACACCACTAAACATTTTACCAGAGATTTCAATGAGTGAAGGAATCAAATCAAACAGATTACATATTCTGAGAGCACTCGAACAAAATGAAGCTTTAACAAGAAAACGTATTAATATAAAGCAAGCCTTATTAATACATTTTGCATTAGACCCATCCGTAAACATTCCAGAGTAAAAAAAATCAGAGATATATAAGTCAAAATGCACATTGGGCTTAATTATAGTACTAAACTGATAAAGATTTTACAGAATCAAAAATAGATATTTAGTGTTGAAAGCAAAGATGTCACCCTGAAGATTAAGGTGTGCCTGACCCAAGCCATGGTATTTTCAATTGCATCATATGCATTTGAAAGCTGGACAAGGAATAAGGAAGACCTAAAAAGAATTGATGCCTTTGAATTGTGGTGTTGGCAAAGAATATTGAATATACCATGGACAGCCAAAAGAACAAACAAATCTGTCTTGGAAGAAGTGCAGCCAGAATGCTCCTTAGAAGCAAGGATGGTGAGACTGCGTCTTACATACTTTGGACACATTGTCAGGAGGGATCAGTCCTTAGAGAAGGTCATCATGCTTGGTAAAGCACACAAAAAAAAAAAGGTCAGTGGAAAAGAGGAAGACACTCAAGAAGGTAGATTAACACAGTGGCTGCAACAATGGGTTCAAGCATAACAACAATTGTGAGGATGGTGCAGGACCAGGCAGTGTTTCATTCTGTTGTGCATAGGGTCACTATGAGTCAGAACTGACTTGATGGCACCTAACAATGACAACAATGGTCAAGTACATCATTTAAACCTGTAAAACTACAGAGGTTTAGTTCTATAGAAGGCAGAATTAAAAACATTAAAACATCAGTATATGTTTGTTACTATTAACCCATTGCTGTCAAGTCGATTCAGACTCATAGCGACCCTATAGCAACCCTATTTATGGACCTTTATTCTTAGCCTCCCACCCAGACATCTCAAGCCTGGCAGTTCCTATTCAGCTATCAATGGGAATCTACCTGCACTAAGGGAGGGAGTGATATTAGGGTATAATCAATATTCATATCTACTCTGATTTTTAAAAAGTTCTGATATCTACACTATCATTTCACCACAGGAAATACTAACCCTGTTTCTACCAATTCTGGAATTCCAGAACACTTAATCGTGCTCATGAGGAAACTGTACATAGGCCAAGATGCAGTCATTCAAACAGAACAAGGGGATACTACATGGTTTAAGATCAGCAAAGGTGTGCAGTAGGGTTGTATGCTTTTACCATATTTATTCAATCTGTATGCTGAGCAAATAATCCAAGAAACTAGACTATATGAAGAATGAGACATTAGGAGAGGAGGAAGACTCATTAACGTTACAGAACCCTAGAAGGTGGGTCCTTGGCTCAAGCGCTCAGACTTGCCAATTGTCTGGACCCTGGTGTTTGAGAAAGAGAAAGCAACTTTATTGCAATGCACAGAGCAAGGAGCCAGGAGGGAATTCCTCAGATCCAGCTCACCAAGTTATATGAAAGCAGGGCTTATATGTGATTTGGGCAGCAAAATGGTGGCCATGCAGGTGTACTGGGGAGGGAAAATTCTAGAAGGCGGCCAGGAAACTGGAGGTGATGTAGTTCTTGTCAGACCTCTAGCTTCGGAATAGGGTCTGGGTGATGATTTTCCTTCTGATTCATTCCTCCTGCTGCTGCATCACAGCTGGCCTTTCTTGCATGCGAGGCCGGTGAAATCTGGCTTGGGCTAGCTTGAGGACTAATTGAAATTTACTGGCATTCCTAGGGCCCGGTTACAGTAACAACCTACAATATGCAGATGACACACCATGCTTGCTGAAAGTGAAAAGGACTTGAAGCACTTACCAATGAAGATCAAAGACTGCAGCTTTTGGTATGGATTACACTGCAACATAAAGAAAACAAAAATCCTCCCAAATGGACCAATAAGCAACATCATGATAAACAAAGAAAAGATTGAAGTTGTCAAAGATTTCATTTTAATTGTATCCACAATAAGCATCTGTGGAAGCAGCAGTCAAGAAATCAAACAACCTATCGCACTGGGTAAACCTGCTGCAAAAGATTCTTTTAAAGTGTTAAAAAGCAAAGATGTCACTTTGAGGACTAAGGTGTCCCTGACCCAAGCCATGGTATTTTCAGTTGCCTCACTTTCATGAGGAACTTGGACAACGAATACTGAAGACCAAAGAAGAATTGATGCCTTTGAATTATGGTGTTGGCGAAGAATATTGAATCTACCATCTACCATGAACTGCCAGAAGAACAAACAAATCTCTCTTGCTAGAAGTACAGTTAGAATGCTCCTTAGAAGTGAGGATGGTGAGATTTCATCTCACATACTTTGGACATGTTCTCAGGAGGAACAAGTCCCTGGAGAAGAATATCATGCTTCGTAGAGAGTCAGCAAAAAAGAGGAAGACCCTCAATGAGATGGATTGACACACTGACTGCAGCAATAAGCTCAAACATAGTAACAATTGTGAGAATGGCACAGGACCTGACACTGTTTCATTCTGTTGTATATAGGATCACCGTAAGGTGTAACCAACTCCATGGCATCTAACAACAACTACCAATTGTAGTGTAAAGTAGAAAAACTAATTTCAACTTTATGTAATTTTGCAGTATTATGTATATTTGAGCCAGGATTTCTTGTATTTTTCCCTTCTCCCAACCTCCAACTTCATTTGACTTGTCTTGTTATACGTAATAAAAACATGACAGTGACATAATATTTCAGTAGATTATACAACACTGTACTTTGGAGCAGTCCATTGTTAGCAATAGTTGCTGTGTTTGTCGTTTGTTCAGCAGCTAGATATTTATTGGCTTTAAGTCTGCCTTTTGTGGAAATAAAAATACAACTGTATAAAATCTTTGAGAAGTCTTCTAATTTTTGTTCTGATTTCTGATATTGTTTCAATGCTTCTAAATACAAAAAGCATTGAAACAATATGAAGTATGTTACAGTATCTTAAAAAAAAAAAAAAGGTGACCCACAAATCATTGTAAACTCAGAATCAAAGTCACATTTGTGTTTAAAAGGACTTCCACGGTGTAATAGATATTAAGTAGTGTTGGGAGATGAACTGCTGTCTGTGAACATGTAGCCTGTAAATATGCAGCTGTCTACCTCCCAGGGGATAAGTAACTATTTATGCCAGCCAAGTGCTGCATTTATTTTACTGCCTATGCATCTCCTGGGCAGTAACTGGCAAACTAACGCATTAAAAGAATATCACATATAAGTTTCCTCTGATCCATAGCCTTCCATGTTTACAGACATTTTTTTCAGGCTGTCAAACTTAAGAGCAAAGCAACTAGAATATGAAATATCCAAGACCAACTTTTATTTTTCCTACTGCACAAGAACTGAACATTAAATCCCTATCTTCTTTTAGAAATACCTTCAAAAAAGCATGCTTTTCAGGGTACATATCCCATCTTAATATAAAATTATTTTTTGAATCAGTTTCAAATATAACTGGTACATTCCATATTCCTATCACTTCTCACCTTGACTATCAAAATCTCCCTAAATGATATCCCACCCTATTCTGTAACAGTAACATAGGCAGTATACTTTATAAAATATGCAAAGCTTACCATGCCATGTTCCTGTTTAAATCCCTTCCTGAGTTTTTTACACACAATTCAAGTTCTATGTCTTAGCCATGTGTCCAATCATACTAGTCTCATCTTTTTCATTCCTGACCTCAAATTTTGCACCATAGTAATAGGATACTGTAGTGGACTGAATAGTGTCCCCCCAAAGTATCTGTCACCTTGGCTAGGTCATGATTGTCAGTATTGTATAATTGCCTACCATTTTGTCATCTGATGTGATTTCCCTATGTGTTGTAAATCCTATCACTATGATGTAATGGGATGGTTTCCAAATCAAAAATCCAAAACTATTGCCATTGAGTCTATTCCGACTCATAGCCGACACTATACGAAAAAGTAGAACTATCCCATAGGGTTTCCAAGCAGAACCTGGTGGACTTGAATTGCCAACCTTTTGGTTATCAGCCGTAGCACTTAACCACTATGCCACCAGGGTTTCTATGAGATAGTTTAGTGGCATTTATATTGATGAGATCTACAGGATTAGATAGTATCTTAAGCCAATGTCTTTTTAGATACAAAAGAGAGAAGCCAGCAGAGAGACAGGGAGACCTCATAACACCAAGAAAACAGTGCTGGGAGCAGAGTACGCCTTTGGACATGGGTTTCCTGCACAGAGAAGCTCCTAATCCAGGGGAAGACTGATGACAAGGACCTTCCTCCAGAGCCGACAGAGAAAAACTTCCCCTGGGGCTGACAACCTGAATTTGGACTTCTAGCCCACTTTACTGTGAGGAAATAAATTTCTCTTCGTTAAAGCTGTTATAGCAGCACTAGATAACCAAGGCAGATACCATGAATAGTTTTACATACATTCGCGTATAACACCAAACACACATCTATCTCATATACTGAAAGTTTGTTTGCTGTTATATAGAGAGCTTACCTCAGTATGAGGCTGTCTTTAGCTTACAATTTATATTTAATAGAAAAACTCAAAAAAAACTCTGCTGTCCTATTTCAAGATTGGTTAGTAAAAAAAAAAGCTGAAAGCTACTCATTGTCACAATGTCAGTAGAACTTGATATAAAAGGCACTAGAAGCTGTGAAACTTAATTAAAAATTCCATTTGTGATGACACATTATTGTTCAAGAATCTCTGCGCAGCGAGGCCTTTCGAAAAGGAGAAATGGAAAGATGACAGGTTTTGTCCCCATTTGTAATGTTTATATCCACTATCAGAATGCAGCTTCAACCTTTGAAACTAAGATTTCTAATCTGTAAAATTAGTTGTACTAATATATGCCCTTGGAGATTGCTATGAATATTAATGCTGTTTAATGTAAAGAATCTTATACAAGAGGCTGAACCAAGATGGTGGACTAGTCAGAGACACTAAGCCACCTTGCTGCAAGAAAGACCCGAAAACCAAGTGAAACAGATACAGGCATCAATCCTAAAACCTTGAACCTTAAATGAAGGGATAAAGCATTAGATTGGAAGTCATTGAGGGGAGAAAAAGCAACTGATAGAAAATGGGGAAGGAGCAGAAATACAGAGTGGAGGTTCCAGATCAAATGGCATGATTCAGCATTGTCATTTTGGAATAAGGCCAAGAACCCCGCACCCAGAAAGGCACCTCCACAGAATTCCCAATAAGAGAAAAAGGAACAGTGTGAACACACCCAGGACTAAGTAAGTCAAACTTTACTGGTTGCAATTCAAGAAGAAGCCCATACTCTCTCAACCAGTAATCATGGGAGCAGACTCCTACAACTCCCTAACTCTCTAGTGAACAGTGGCTATATTCACCCCATTGTACAAATCCAACTGCCAGGAACCAGAATATTAACCCATCCTACTGCCTTCCTTCATCTAGCCCCCTCTGCCCCTGTCTTCACCCCCCCCACCTTTCTCTTCTGCCCTGCCACCCATGGCCCCCAGGGGATGCTGTCTATATCACGGGCCCCTTCCCACCAGCTCCAGACCCTTCCTGTTGCCCTCTGCGACACCTGGGGGATCTGGCCCAGACTCTAGGTCCCTTCCCACTGGCTCCAGACCCCTTCTGTCACCTGCCACAGCACCCAGGGGACCCTACCCAGACATCAGGCCCCTTTCCAGCTCCAGAACCCTCCTGCCACCCACCATAGGCCCAAGAGGACTCAGTCTAGACCCCAGGCCCTTCCCCGCTGGCTCATGATCCCCCTGCATACCACAGCAGCCCCACTTCAGCCCCCAGCCTGGTTCATACTGCAGAGGAACAGCCCTTCTCTTCCTGCTGGACCTGTCCTGTTGCACCACAGCTGAGTGACTAGCCCTGCACACCACAAGGTGGTAAAACTATTGTACCCATAAATGAACAAAAAACAAAGTACACCTGGCCCACCTACCCTGATAACCAAACAAAACAAAAAAGCAGGGTGAAAAAAACAAACCTTGTTGTTGTTCTTAGGTGCCCTTGAGACAGTTCCAACTCATGGTGATCCTATGTATAAAAAAAAAAAACAAAATACTACCCAGTCCTACACCATCCTCACAATCATTGTTATGCTTGAGTCCACTATTGTAGCCACTGTGTCAATCCATCTTGTTGAAGGTCTTCGCCTTTTTTTGCTGGCCTTCTACTTTACCAAGCATGATATCCTTCTCCAGGGATTGAACCCTCCTGATAACATGTCCAAAGTATATGAGACATAGTCTTGCCATCTTTGAGTCTAAGGAGTACTTCTTCCAGGACAGATTTGTTCGTTCTTTTGGCAGTCCATGGTATATTCAATATTCTTTGCCAACACCACAATTCAAAGGTGTCAATTCTTCTTCTGTCTTCCTTATTCAATGTCCAGCTTTCTCACACAAACCTACAATCAATAAATAAAGAAAATAATACCTGAATGTGTCAGAGGCAGTCCAAAACTCAAATCAAACCCATTGCCATTGAGTCAATTCTCAGAGACAATAGACAATATCAAAACATAAAAACACAGGACAAGATGGCTCCAGTAAGTGACCAGAATGAAGCACCAGTTGACCTTCCAGCAGAAGAAAAGGCACTGGAACTACCTGATGTTGTTGTTGTTAGGTGCCCTCGAGTGGGTTCTGACTTATAGTGACTCTATGTATCACAGAATGAAATACTGCCCGGTCCTGCACCATGCTCACAATTGTTGTTATGCCAACACCACAATTAAAGGTGTCAATTCTTCAGTCTTCCTTATTCATTGTCCAGCTTTCACATGCATTTGATGCAATTGAAAATACCATGGCTTGGGTCAGGCACACCTTAGTCTTCAAGGTGACACCTTTGCTTCTCAACACTATAAAGAGATCCTTTGCAGCCGATTTGCCCAATGCAATGCGCCTTTTGATTTCTTGACTGCTGCTTCCATGGGTGTTGATTATGGATCCAAGTAAAATGAAATCCTTGACAACTTCAATCTCTTCTCTGTTTATCATGATGTCACTTACTGGCCCAGTTCCCTATCAGGAACAACCCGATAGGAAATTCAGAAGTCTAATATTCAGGGTTTTTGAAGAGATTAGGAAGGAGAATATCTTAGGCTGGGTTCTCCAGAGAAGCAAAATTAGTAAAGTCTATAAATATATAGAGATTTATATCAAGGAAGTGGCTCACAAAGTTGTAGAGGCTGGAACATCCCAAGCCCATAGGTCAGGATAGAGGCTTCTCCTGATTCACGTAGCCACAGGAGCTGGTGAACCTAAGAATGGCAGGTCAAAGAGCAGGGCTCTTGCTCACAGGCTGCAAAGATGGCAAATCCTAAGATTGGCAGGCAAGACCAAAGGTAAACTGCTAGCTCAAGGCCCAAGAACTGGAGATCAGATGAACAGGAGCCAGCTGGAGGATGCAGAGTGAGCAAAAGCCCACCAGCCTTGCCAGAATGTCCACTTATGTTTGATGTGGACCATGTGCCCAAGGAAACTCCCTTTCAACTGATTGGCTACTCACAGCAGACCCCATAATGGAAGCATTCACATTATATCAAATCTCATCATGGAAATGATCACAACATCATATGACTGCCAGACTACATTATAACTGTCATACTACTGAGAATCCTGGCCCAGCCAAGTTGACACACAACCTTAACCATTACAACTGCTCCCATCAACTTGGCACATGTACACATCTCCTTAAACCATATATAATCTCTGAATAAAGACAATTATAAAGTCATACTTGTGACTAACATGATACAATGAACACACATACAACCCAAAATGAACCAGCTCTGTGTATTCTTTTTATTTTATAAATGAAGAAAACAAAAATATTTGATGCACATATGTTTTTGTTGTTGTTAGGGGTCATCCAGTAAGTTCTGACTCATAGCAACTGTATGTACAATGGAAGAAAACACTGCCAGGTTCTGTGCCATCCTCATGATTGTTGTATGCTTAAATAATAGTCATATAACTGGTCTTCCTTGCATGATTATGAATATTATCCTATTACTGACAGCGTTGTACTTCAGCATAGATCCTGAAATGTTCTTTTTGATGATGAATGCTACTTCATTCTTCAGGTTGTCATCCCTGGCATAGTAGACCATGTGACTGTCTGATTCAAAAAGGCCAATATTAGTCCATTTCAGCTCACTAATGCCTAGAGTATCTATGTTTATGTGGGCCATTTCATTTACGACAATTTCCAATTTTCTTAGGTTCATACATCGTACATTCCATGTTATGATTATTAATGGATATTTGCAGCTGTTTCTTCTCATTTCAAGTCATTCCACATCAGCAAAAAGAAGGTCCCAAAAGCTTGTCTCCATCCACATCATTAAGGTTGATTCTACTTTAAGGAGACAGCTCTCCTCGATCGTATTTTTAATGCTATTTTTTTTACCAACCTGAGGCACTCATCTTCAGACAATGTTCTGCTGCTGTTCTTAAGATTTTCACTGGCTAATTTTTTCAGAACAAACCACCAGGTCCTTCTCCCTAGTCTAGAAGCTCAGCTGAAATTTGCCTGCCCTGGTTACACTGTTGGTATTTGAATAAGATGTACATATACAAAGCTGAAATACGCATAACAGTTACGTTCCTCATTTCTGCAACTGGTCACGTGGTTGTAACAGGTATTTAGAACTATCACCTCCCAATACTCGTTCGGTGTTCCATTTTCCCTCAGCAATCACCTAAGCTGGTCGTGGTTTTTTGCCTAGCAGGATTTCCCAAACCTTCATTCCTGAAGGGTTTGGGCCATAAGTAGTCATGTTGGAATCGGGTCGCTCTAGTTTTCCATTGACTTTAATCACAGGGCATAGTAGTACTAAGAGATGCCAAGGGATCTCCTGTATTCCAGACACCCTCTTTCTTACCTCCATTATGTAATATCAATCTGATTTCCTCTTAGTAATCAGGCTCAATCACACCAGCCAGGATGGTAACTCCCTTCTGTGCCTATTGATCCAGAAGCTTAAGGAGCCCAAGGTGGCCAGGTAGCATTCTTAGCTTCCAGTTCAATGGAATCAGTGATGTGTGTCCAGGTAGGAGAGCAGACCCACAGAGCATAAGATCATGGGGACAGGAAGAAAAAGTTTTGTGAGTGGGTCACTAGGGGTAATAATGTGTGGTGCCACTCCCATTTTCACCACCTGATTCCTGGCAATAGAAGAAACAACATCATATATTGGATGTTGATTTAAAGCATATACAGCCTCCTGGAGAACAATGGTCTTTAGAAGACCATCCAATTCTTCTATCAAATATGCAAATATCACCACCACTAGATCAGGTATTGATGAAAGGTGAGGTTCTGGGTGATTGCATGTGTGATACCTTTCTACAATTTTGTCATAATGAGAAGTATAAGGAAGCTGGCTGGTTGGTCCTACCTTGACTAGACAAACTAATGAAAGAAAGTGGTGAGCTCAGGGCTTCAGAGTCAAAGCTCAAGTGCTGCATAAACGACCTCAAAGTTTCCACTTGTGCCTTGAAAGAAAGCCTTACTTCTTGTAGTAACAAAGCTGATATTGCCAAAAACGAAACCCATGGTCTTATCGTAAGAGTGGCTGAATTAAAATGCCAACTTAGTTGCCAACCTTGAGAGGTATCTGAAGTTGAAGTGAAGGCATTGATTGGGAAGAAAGAGAATTCTGAAACTTCGAACATGGACATGTGTGCAAATAATCAGTTGGAAATGGGGAAGAATTCAGAGCAGGATACAAGATAAATATGCAAAAGTCATTGGATTTCTATACACCAATATAGACAACTACGAGAAGGAAATCATGAAAGCAATGCCATTAATAATTAGCCTAGGTGGTTGAGAAACACATGAGGAAATGTTCGCGATCACTAGCCATTAGAGAAATGTAAATCAAAACTACAATGAAATATCATCTCACCTCAACATTACTGGCAGGAATCAAACAAAAACAGGAAATAACAAATGTTGGAGAAGTTGTGGGAAGGTTAGAACTCTTATGCACTGCTGATGGGAATGCAAAATTGTACAACCATTTTGGAAAACAATATGGAGCTTCCTTAAAAAGCTAGAAATAAAAATACTGTGCCATCTAGCTATCTTAATCCTAGGAATATATCCTAGAGAAGTAAGAGCCATCACATGAATAGACATATGCACACCCATGTTCGTTGCAGCATTATTCACAATAGTAAAAAGATGGAAATAAACAACAGATGAATTGCTAACAAACTATGGCCAGTTCTACTCTAACCTGTAGGATCACTGTAAGTTGGAACTGAATTGACAACAACATTTTTAAAGGTAGCCCTCAAAGGCTTCAAAATAGCTATGCTTAATATACTAAAGAAATAGATAAAAGGTGGACAAACACCAGAATTGACCATATATTGGAGGATCCTTAATAGATTTCAAACTTTTGGCAATACATTTGAAAATAAAAACTAAATTAACTATTGAACAACACAATTTAGCACAACAAATACAAGAAGAAACAGAATGTCTGAATAATCCTATATCTCTTAGAGATATGGAATTTATAATTAAAATCCTTCCTGGAAAGAAAAGTTTAAGTCCAAATATTCCAGTTCATTCTCAACTGTTGGATTCTTCTAAACATTTATGGAATAAACAATATCGTTCTTACATAAAGACCTATTTAGGATATAAGAAGAGGGGTCACTTTTTTAAACATTTTTTAAAACCAGTAAAACGTTGATATCAGTCCCTGACAAGGATATTAGAAGAAAAGAAAGTTACAGGTCAATATCTCTAAGAAACACAGACAAAAAATTCTTAAATGTAGTGTTAGCAAGTCATTTCCAGCAATTTATAAAGATGATAAAACCTCATCACAAATTGGAAAGCAGTGGAACAATGTAAATTAGTTTTAACATTCACCTTATCGAAATAAAGAAGAACAATTATACCATCATCTTAATAGAAGCAGAAAAATAACTGATAAAATTCAATACACTTTCATGATAAAAAAAAAAAAAAACTCAGCAAACAAGAAATAGAAAATTACATAACATTTATTTCTGTTTACTACTGCTGCATAGGAGCCCTGGTGGCAAAGTGGTTAAGAGCTCCTTGGAAACTCTATGGGGCAGTTCTACTCTGTCCCATAGGGTCGCTATGAGTTGGAATAGACTTGAAGGCAATGGGTTTGAAATTTTTTTTTTTTATTGCTGCATAACAGACCACCCCCAATTTTTTTTTAATAATTTTTTTTTGAGCTTTAAGTGAATGTTTACAAATCAAGTCAGTCTGTCACATATAAGCTTATATACACCTTACTCCATACTCCCACTTATTCTCCCCCTAATGAGTCAGCCCTTCCAGTCTCTCCTTTCATGACATTTTTGCCAGTTTCTAACGCTCTCTACCCTCCTATCTCCCCTCCAGACAGGAGATGCCAACACAGTCTCAAGTGTCCACCTGATACAAGTAGCTCACTCTTCATCAGCATCTCTCTCTTACCCACTGTCCAGTCCCTTCCACGTCTGATGAGTTGTCTTCGGGAATGGTTCCTGTCCTGGGCCAACAGAAGGTTTGGGGACCATGACCACCGGGATTCCTCTAGTCTCAGTCACACCATTAAGTCTGGTCTTTTTATGAGAATTTGGGGTCTGCATCCCACTGATCTCCTGCTCCCTCAGGGGTTCTCTGTTGTGCTCCCTGTCAGGGCAATCATCGGTTGTGGCTGGGCACCATCTAGTTCTTCTGGTCTCAGGATAATGTAAGTCTCTGGTTCATGTGGCCCTTCCTGTCTCTTGGGCTCATAGTTATTGTGTGACCTTGGTGTTCTTCATTCTCCTTTGATCCAGGTGAGTTGACACCAATTGATGCATCTTAGATGGCCGCTTGTTAGCATTTAAGAACCCAGACGCCACATTTCAAGGTGGGATGCAGAATGTTTTCATAACAGAATTATTTTGCCAATTGACATAGAAGTCCCCTTAAGCCATAGTCCCCAAACCCCCACCTTTGCTCCGCTGACCTTTGAAGCATTCAGTTTATCCCAGAAACTTCTTTGCTTTTGGTCCAGTCCAGTTGAGCTGACCGTCTGTGTATTGACCACTCCAAATTTAGCAGTATAAACTTTTCTATTTATTATGTTCATAGATTACAGATGTTGTGGATCAGTAATTCTGACAGGGCACAGCAAGAATGATTTTTCTCTATTCCATAATATTTGGAACCTCAGATTTGAAGACTTGACTGCTGAAGTTGACTCAATAGCTAAGGATGACTTGATGGAATCATACGGAGATCTTTTATTCCCATGGCTGGTATATTATACTGTCTATCAGCTGAGATTCGACTAGGACAGTCAACCAGAGCCTCATGTGGACTGGGCTTCCTCATAATACCACAGCCTCAGGATAGTCAGACTTCTTAAACAGCAAATCAGGACTCCGAAAATAAGTACGGTCACGCTTCACTTAATGTCCATGATACATTCTATAAAATAGGATGTTATGTGATTTGGACTTTGTCCGAAAACCATTCTATATACTTAGCAAACAGATATGCTTAAGTGGTGAGCGATAGCATTCACTGATTTTCCATCTTTGAATTGAACACTAAAGACTGAAGACCAGGTGAGTTGTAGAATGATGTCATACATGAAGAAAGCAGCAGGCATTTAAAAGACAAGAAAGAAAGAAAATACCAAAATGGATATCACAAGAGACTCTAAAACTTGCTCTTGAACATAGAGTAGCTATAGCAAAAGGAAGAAATGCTGAAGTAAAAGGCATGAAGTGGAGATTTCAAAGGGCAGCTCGAGAAGACAAAGTAAAGTATTATAATGACGTGTGTAAAGACCTGGAATTAGAAAACCAAAACGGAAGAACATGCCTGGCATTTCTCAAGCTGAAAGAGCTGAAGAAAAAATTCAAGCCTTCAGTTGCAACACTGAAGGATTCTATGGGGAAAATATTAAACAATGAAGGAAACAAGAAGAGGATGGAAGAATACACAAGGTCACTTTATCAAAAAGAATTGGTCAACATTCACCCATTTCAGGAGGTAGCATATGATCAGGAACCGATGGTACTGAAGAACGAAGTCCAAGCTGCACTGAAGGCATTGGCAAAAAGCAAGGCTCCAGGAATGGACAGAATACCAGCTGAGATATTTCAACAAACAAAAGCAGCTCTGGAAGTTCTCACCTGTCTATGCCAAGAAATTCGGAATACAGTTACCTGATCAATGAACTAGAAGAGATCCATATTTATGCCTATTTCAAAGAAAGGTGATCCATCCTAATGCGGAAATTATTGAACCATATCAGTAATACCACATGCAAGTAAAATTTGGCTGAAGATCATTCAAAAGCAGCTGCAGCAGTATATTGACAGGGAACTGCCAGAAATTCAGGCCGGTTTTAGAAGAGGACGTGGAACCAGGGATATCATTGCTGATGTCAGATGGATCCTGGCTGAAAGCAGAGAATACCAGAAAGATGTTTACCCATATATTATTGACTATACAAAGGCTTTCAATTGCGTGGATCATAACAAATTATGAATAACATTGTGAAGAACGGGAATTCCAGAACACTTAACTGTGCTCATGAGGAACCTGTACATAGATCATGAGGCAGTCGTTCCAGCAGAACAAGAGGATACTGAGTGGTTTAAAGTCAGGAAAGTGTGAGTCAGGTTGTATCCTTTCACCACACTTATTCAATCTGTATGCTGAGCAAATAATCCAAGAAGCTACAAAAGAACAGGGCATCAGGATTGGAGGAAGACTTATTAACAACCTGTGTTATGCAGATGATGCAACCTGGCTTGCTGAAAGCAAAGAGGACTTGAAGCACTTATTGACAAAGATCAGAGACCACAGCCTTCAGTATGGATTGCATCTCAACATAAAGAAAACAAAATCCTCACAACTGGACCTGTAAGCAACATCATGATAAATGGAGAAAAGATTAAAGTTGTCAAGGATTTCATTTTACTTGGATCCACAATTAACACCCATGGAAGCAGCAGTCGAGAAATCCAGTGATGCATTGCATGGGGCAAATCTACTGCAAAAGATCTGTTTAAAGTGTTAAAAAGCAAAGATGTCACCTCGAAGACTAAGATCTACCTATTTACCTGATCCAAACCATGGTGTTTTGAATCACCTCATAGGCATGCGAAAGCTGGAAAATGAGAAAGGAAAACCGAAGAAGAATTGATGCCTCTGAATTACGGCCTTGGTGAAGAATATTGAATATACAATAGACTGCCAAAAGAACAAACAAAACAATCTTGGAAGAAGTACAGCCAGAATGCTTCTTAGAAGCAAGGACGGCGAGACTTCGTCTCATAGACTTTGGATATGTTATCAGGAAGGATCGGTCCCTGGAAAAGGGCATCATGCTTGGTAAAGTAGAAGGTCAGTGAAAAAGAGGAAGACCCTTAATCAGATGGATTGACACAGTGGCTGCAGCAATAGGCTCAAACATAACAGTGATTGTGAGGATGGCACAGGAGCGCGCCGTGTTTTGTTCTGTTGTATGTAGGATCACCATGAGTTGGAACTGACTTGACAGCACTAACAACAACAACAGTATTGTTTAATAACCTTTTGTTTCACTTTCAAATCGATACTTTTCCTTTGCCTCTCACTGCTGCTATTACTAACATTAGTTTTGCTGTGTTTGGGAGCCCTGAGGCACTTCAGGATAATATTTTTGAAAGGAAATTAAACAGAGATAATGCTACAATACTCAAGAGATGTGTGATACACGAGATTGAATACTGCTGCCTATGTTTCGAAGCGTACATTGTTATATGGTAAACTTTTTATTTGAAAGAGGGAAAGTTCTCATTAAAATAATGATAGAAAGTACAGTACAGTATGTACTTAAGCCAGTAACATAGGCATTTATTATGATTACCAAGACACATGTATTACAGATTATATATATACTGTGCCATTATATGCCTTACAGTGCAACCACTTTGTATACAAGAGACATGAGATACATGTGTTGTGTGCCAGAAGCTGTCGGGTTAGCTATGTCTGGTTACGTCCACTATGTCTAGTTCTCCAATAGAAATTTCCTATTTCTATTATAACAAAAAAAAAAAAAAAAAAAAAAATTTTTTTTTTTTTTTATTATAACATGCTTAGGCTGGGTTCTCTAGGAAGCAAAACCAGTAAAGTATATATATATGAAGATATAGATGTAAAGAGAGATTTCTATCAAGGAAATAGCTCACATGGTTTTTAGAGGCTATAAGTCCCAAGTCCAGTGAGGCAGGGAAGAAAATTCTCCTGACTCACATAGCCACAGAGCCTGGCAAACCCAAGATCGGCAGGCCGAAGAGCAGTGCAGTCACAGGCTGCGAAGATCGGTGATTGGCAGGCAGGACGCTGGCGAGCTGCCAGCCCATGTTCCAAGAACCAGAGATCAGAAGAACAGGAGCCAGCTGTAAGATCCGGAACAAGCAAAAGCCAGGGCAAGGAGAGCAGGACGGAAGTAGGTGGAGAAGGGCAGGGAGATGAAGGCTTAGGGGGCAGTGAGCTGCCACAGGCCCTGCCCGGGCCAGTACCACTCAGGAGATTCCATCATGGGGGTGATCACGTATCAAATTTGAACAGGGAAGTGATCACATTATACAACTGCTAAAACACTGAGAATCATGGCCCAGCCAAGTTGACACACAATCTTAAGCATCACATAACCTGATGGGACCATGGAATTATATGTGGTCAGATATTACCTGAATGGATGTTATATGGTGTATGACTGTGTATTAAAGTGTAGCATCAAAGCCATGCTGTTAATGTCGTACTTAATGGTGAGATTTTAAATGCTTCCCACTAAGGTCCTTTTTGTTGTTGTTAGTCGTCGAGCCGATTCTGACTCGGGGAGGCTCCATGCGTGTAGAGTAGAACCGCACCACAGGGTTTTCAAGGCTGTGACCATTTAGAGGTACATCACCAAGCCTGTCCTCTGAGGTGCCTCTGGTTGGGTTCAAACTGCCAACCTTTCAGCTAGTAGTTGAATGCTTAACGATCTGCAACACCCAGGGACCTTCTATGGTCCTAAGAACCCAATATTAAAAAAAAAAAAGATAATAGACACTTAAGATGTCTATTCCAAATACCCCAAAACCCAATTAGGACAAGATACACAATATCATTATTTATCAGGGACATACAAATTACATTGAAATTAGCTAAAATTGTCAATTCCCACACATAGCAACACTGTAGGACAGAAAAGAACTGCCCCAAAGTGTTTTGAAGGAGCAGCTGGTGGATTTGAACTGCTGACCTTTTGGTTAGCACCCCTAGCTCTTAACTACTGTGCCACCAGGGCTCCAAAATTAAAGGAAGAGAGAAAATGAAATATTGGCAATGAAGTGGCACATAATTTGTTGGTGAGTATAAATTAGTAGAAATGCTTTGGACAACTGACCATATCTATGAAAGCTAAACACTGTCTACCTGTCCATCCGTCCGTCCGTCCGTCCATTGACCTAAATTCCGTCTATAACCAAAGACCCAGCAATTGCACCTTTAGCTATATATCCACCAGAAATGACTTTATGGAACTGTGGACTTATATGCAGTCAGACATTGCCTGAATGGATGTTATGGCACATGACTGTATATTAAAGTATAGCACCAAAACACTTAATGGTGAGATATTAAATGCTTCCTCCCCAGGAGTAATATGTACAAAAATGCTTATAACATGATGAACTGAAATTAAAAACAGGCCATCAATAAGAGAATGAATAAAGTATGTGAAATGTTCATATACAACATAATTTTTAAAATAACACAAGCTACATATAACACAGATGTATCCCGCAGACATTACATTGAGACCAAAAAAAAAAGCCAAACAGTATACCTACTATAAAATTTACTTACAGGAAATGAAACTCAGGAACTAACAGCTATTTTATGGTGATAGAATTGAGTTATATGTATGATACACATACATATGTAAATTCACTCGTTAAAAAAAGTTCGATAGAGCACAAAATAAAGACAGGTTATAGCAGAGTAAGGGATTTCAGTACAGCCCTGATGTGACTGGTGGAGCAAACTCACCAGGACAGCATTTGGGAACTAGCTGTCACTGGAGACCATACATCTGCAGTAGCACAAGTCCACATGATCACGTGGTTTTCTCCTTCAGTGCTCAGCAGCCCATACCAAGGGGGCTGTAAAACTAATGGTTACAGTGATCCAAAGCTGGATGGTTAGAAAAAGGTGAGTGCTCTGGAAGTTAAATGAGTAAGGTACTCAGGGATATCGAAGTAGCGAGGGTAGGCTAGAGTGGAAAGAATGGGGAATCTTGTGGAATAAGCTGGTAAGTTGTGACAAGACAGAGTCCTCCAGAGATGAGAGCTGTCAATGAGAAGAAAGTATGTAGAAATGTTAGCCAGGCTTACGCGTACTCTGTAGTGTGGATCCAACTGACTCCTCCAGCTCTTCCTTTAATAGCATCTTGGTTATAATCCTGCTAAATGACGTAAGATATCTTACATGGTGGGCTATATCATCCCCCTCTGCCTTTGTTTACACTCTTCTCTCTTCACTTCAAGCAGCATCCCCTGCTATATGCTCCCTCTGCTGCAACTATGCTCCATTTTTCTCTCCTGAATCTATTCAAGTAGCAAATTCTCCGTGAGGTCTTTTCAGATCCCATGCACCTCTAAATGGTTACAGCCTCTTTCTTTGTGATGCCAGTAACTTTTTCAGTTTCCTAACATTTTATTAAATTTATCTTTTTGTTTTCATATACCTCTGTACTGCACAGGAAGTCTTGAAAGTGGAAAATCATGTCTTATTCCCGTGGAATAAGGAGAATGTGGGGTATGTTATAGGTCCACAATGAATGGGTGGTTGGATGAATGCATCTTTTTTTTTTTTTTCCTTCTTTCTTTTGATTGTAAGGAGGTTCTAACTTCAAGAAACACTTAATAGTTAGATGGAAATTCTCATTTTCCTTAGTGAATATTCATGAAATAAACGTATGTGGCTATAAACAAGAGAGAAATAAATGGATTTCCAAAGCAATTTTACTATATTTTGAAAACTTGTTTACATTTTAATTAGAGCTCACAGAAAAGCTGAACTAGTACAACTCTGAATATTGTAGTCACCACTCGCATTAAAAGAGTTATTAAGTTCCTAATTACATGTGTTTATGTGTTGGGTATCAACAAAAAACAAAGAACTTCTCATCTAGGACTACACAATCTAAAATGAACTAATTACTTTTTTTGGCTAAGTACCTCACGTGCTTTAGACATGTTATCAGGAGGCATCAGTCCCTGAAGAAGGACAACATGCCTGGTAGAGGGTGAGTGAAAAAGAGGAAGACCCTCAACGAGATGGATTGACACAGTGGCTGCAACAACGGGCTCAAGCATTAACAATGATCAAGAGGATGGCGCAGGACCGGGCTGTGTTTTGTTCTATTGTACATAGGGTTGCTATGAGTTGGAACAAACTCGACGGCACCTAACAACAACAACAATACCTATGTGTCTCTTCTTCAAGCTGGTTCCCCTTTCTGGAATACCCTTTTCCATTCTTTCTGCTTGATGAAAATCATACTCATAATTTAAAGTTTAGCTTAAAGATCACCTGTTCCCTTCATAGTTTTCACAGACCTTCACTTGACTTTCATATCTAAACCCAAAGCACTTTTTGTCTTTTTAAATTTTACAGATAAATATGAAAATAAGTTATTTAAGGATTTAACAAAACACAAATATACAAAGTAAAATATTAAAGTCCCATTTCATCTCACCCAAAGGCACATTTCTACATTTTGGAAACGTAGGAGGTATTTATCAATAAAAATTTAGAAAGCTCTTTCTTTTCTGTCTTCCTTCCTTCCTTCCTTCCTTCCTTCCTTCCTTCCTTCCTTCCTTCCTTCCTTCCTTCCTTCCTTCCTTCCTTCCTTCCTCCCTCCCTCCCTCCCTCCCTCCCTCCCTCCCTTCTTTCCTTCCTTCCTTCATCAATACACACACTGATACGCATATGCGTATATATGTATACACACACATACAAATATATGCACTTATACTACATATATACATATATGTATTAGATTTCTAACAGATAATTATGTACTCTATTGTTCTCTAAAGTGTGGGTGCCTTTTTTTTTTTTTTACTTAGCACATTTTTAAGACATTTGACTATCAATATGGGGCTTTAATATATTCCTTTAAAAACACATAGTGTTCCATAATACGAAAGCATCACACTTGACATTAAAATATCCCTATTAATGGACATCCAAGTTGTTTTTTATTTTCATTATTATTAAAAATGCTGTAATATAAGTAAACATAAACTTGTTTACTGAAGTATTGATATTTTATCAAACTGCTTTCCAAAAGGAGGAATTTAAGCTGTTTATGAGTATCCATTTCTCACATATTCACCAATACTATTATTAACAGTATCAATAATATCTCCAATTGTCAGTATTGCCAGTCTCTTAAGTAAAATAAACATTTAATTGCTTTCAAAAAAATTGCATTGTCCTGATTTCTAGCAAATCCATAATGTTTTCATATATTTATTGGTCATATGTACTTTTTGCTTATTTATTTTCTCTTCACGTATTCTATTTACTGTGTTTCTTGTCTTTATTGATTCATAAGAGCTTATGATATAGTTCATACATAATTTAATACACTTTACAATTATCTATATTATAATAGACAATAAAGAATGTCACATTCAAGTAAAAAAAGAACACTTTTCAGATTGGGGTAGCTAGGGTAAATGCAAGGCTGGGCTGAAGAACCAAAAGGATGTGTCCGTATTTTTCTGTATGCATTCAAATTATCTCTTGTAGATGTTTTACTTTATGCTACTTTTGCTGTTTCTAGTAACAATATTAATATGTGCTTAAATAACTAGGAGTTAAAGTACTTGACACAGAAAGGAGGAGAACAGCAGCAGGACAATAATTTAACTTTAGGAATATCCAGTGTATGTACAAATTATTTTAATAAGTGTGTATAATAATAACTAAGAATTTATAATGTGTTACATTCAATATCTGTAGTTCTCATAAGAATCTGTCAATTTACTTATTATTTTCATTCAAGAAATGATAAAACTGACTTAAGGAGAGAGGTTTTATAGCTGGCAAATGACAGCCCTGGGTTCTGAACCTGCTATGAATGGCACCAAAGCCTGTATTCTGTCCACTGCATCTCACTGCTACTCTATAATACAAATGTGTTTATTGAAATATCTGGACATACATGTGTTTGTGAAATTTAATTTTTTTAAATAATTTTTATTGAGTTTTTGTTCAAAGTTTACATAGCAAGTTAGGTTCCCATGTGACAATTTCTGTGCAAAATGTTCACTAACATTAGTTACAATTATCACAATATGTTAACATTCCCTTTAAATGTGTTCTGTTTGTTCCATTTTCACTACTCTAGCTTCCCTGGCCCTTTATCTTCTCATCTTTGTTTTTGAGTAAATGTTGACCTTTCGGTCTCATACTGATAGTTTTTAATTAGAGCACAGATCTTATGGGTAATATCCTTTATTTCGTGTGCCACTGTGCTATTTCACTAAAAGGTGATCTCAGGGGATAGGCTCGGTTGTAGGTTTAAAGAGTGTCTCAGGGCAATAGTCTCAGGGAATCCTCTGTTCTGTGCTGTTCCAAGTTGTTTAGCTTTTTTTCTTTTTCTTTTTTAAATAAGAATTTGAGTTCTGTTCCACATTTTTCTCCCATTCTATCTGGAACTGGCTATTGTGACCCTGGTCAGAATGGTTAGTGGTGGTAGCTGGGCACCATCTAGTTCCTCTGGTCTCAGGGTAGAAGAGGTTGTGGCTCATGTAGACTTGTTTCTTCTCTGAGATTTTGGTTACCTGCTTACTGTTTTGGTACTGGCAAGTAGAGACCCATAGCTGTATCTTAGATGGCCACTTGCAAGCTTTTAAGACCCTAGATGCTACTCACAAGTGAAACTGAAATTTTAATTGGTGTGTGTAATAGGCAAAACAATGTCCCCTCCAAATATGTCCACATTCTAATCACTGGAACTTGCAAATATGTTACCTTAGATGGTAAAAGGGACTTTGCAGAACTGAGTAAGGTAAGGATTCTGAGATGGGAAAATTATCCTGGATTATCCAGTAGGCCTAATTTAAACTCAAAGAGCTTTGTAAGAGGGAAGCAGGAAAGTCAGAGTCAGAGAGAGAGAATGATTTGAAGATACTATATTGCTGGTTTTAGATGGAGGGAGGGGCTAAGAGAAAAGGAATGAAGGTGGCCTCTAGGAGCTGGAAAAGGCACAGGAACAGATTCTCCCCTAGAACATCCATAAGCAATGCATTCAGCAACACCTTGACTTGAGCCCGGTGGAGCCCATTTCAGACTTTTGACCTCCGAGCTATAAGAAGATAAATTTGTGTGGCTTTGAGGCATTACTTTTGGGTAATTTGTGATAGCACTAATAGGAAACTGATACAGGATCCCTGTTGTTGTGTTGTTGTTAGCTGCCATGGAGGCAGTTCCCAGTTGTAGTGACCCTATGTACAACAGAACGAAACACTGCCCAGTCCTGTGGCATCCTCACAATCATTGCTATGTTCGAACCCCTAGTTGCAGCCACTGTGTCAATCCTTTCCATTGAGGATTTTCCTCTTTGTTGCTAACCTTCTACTTTACCAAGTATGATGCCCTTCTCCAGGAACTTGACACTACTGATAACGTGGCCAAAGTATGTGAGACGAAGTCTTGCCATTCTCACTTCTAAGGAGCATTGTGGAATACTTCTTCCAAGACAGATTTTTTCATTCTTCTGGTAGCCCATAGTATATTCAGTATTCTTTGCTGACACCGTAATTCAAAGGCATCAATTCTTCTTCAGTCCTGCTTTGTCATTGTTCAACTTTCCCATACCTATGAGGTGATTGAAAATGTCATGGTTTGAGTCAGGTGCACCTTAGCCCTCACAGTGATATCTTCACTTTTTAATATTTTAAATGGCTCTTTTGCAGCAAATTTGCCAAATGCAATGCATCCTCGTGTTTCTTGACTTCTGCTTCCATGGGTATTGATTGTGGATCCAAGCTGAATGAAATCCTTGGCAACTTCAGTCTTTTCTTCATTTAGCATGATGTTGCTTATGGGTCCAGTTGAGAGAATTTTTGCTTTCTTTATGTTGAGGTGTAATCCATACTGAAGGCTGTAGTCTTTGATCTTCATCAGTAAGTGCTTCAAGTCCTCTTTGCTTTCAGCAAGCAAGGTTGTGGCGTTTGCATTATTTTTTCAGAATAATTCAAGATTGGATAGAGTAGGTGTAGTGAAGTAATACAACCCTGACACACCCCGTCCTGATTTTAAACCACACAATATCCCCTCATTCTGTTCGAAAAACTGCCTCTTGATCTATGTACATGTTCCTCATAAGCATAATTAAGAGTTCTGGAATTCCCATTTTTCACAATGTTATCCAAAATTTGTTATGATCCATGCAATCCAACACCTTTGCATAGTCAATAAACACAGGTAAACATCTTTCTGGTCTTATCTGCTTTGAGCCAAGGTCCATCTGACATCAGCAAGGACATCCCTGGTTCCATGTCCTCTTCTGAATCTGGCTTGAATTTCTGGCAGTCCTTTGTAGATATACTACTGCTACAAAAACATTCTTAGGAGCGAATAACTCCTATAGTGATTTTGTTTTTGTTTGTTTTAGCATTAAGGATATGAACTGTATTCTGGCTTTCCTCACATCCTTATATGCCTTCCAAATTTTGTTGCTGTAGAAACCCTGGTGGCATAGTGGTTACGGTGGTGGCAGTTTGAATCCACCAGGCGCTCTTTGGAAACTCTAAGGGGCAGTTCCACACTGTCCTATAGGGTCGCTATGAGTTGGAATCAACTTGATGGCAGTGAGTATTGAATATACTATGGATTTCCAGAAGGACAAACAAATCTGTCTTGATAGAAGTGCAGCCAGAATGGTCCTTACAAAGGAGGATTGCAAGACTTTGTCTCATGGTCTTTGGACATGTTATCAAGAGCGACCAGTCCCTGGAGAAGCACATCATACTTGATAGAGTATCAGCAACGAAGAAGACCTTCAGTGAGATGGATTGACACAGTGGCTACAGCAATGGGCTCAAACATAGCAATGACTATGAGGATGGCACAGGATCAGGTAGTGTTTCATTCTGTTGTACACAGGGTCATTACGAATCTGAACAGATTCTACAGCACCTAACAACAACATAACAAGGAATATAAAAAAATAGTTTGAGAGTTCTTAAGGATTTTGTTCACAATGTTTTGCTATATTTATAAAATGCCATAAAAAAGTCATAATGTGTGGGATGCTGTCAAAGGTATCCTTAATTATGGTCCTAAATGGCAATGTGTCTTCTTCATACACGTCTTTTCTGTTTTCTCGAAAGATCATTTAAATTTAATTCAATGTATTTAAATTAAAAAATCATAACACTGAAAGTCAGAGACTCGCTTTCATTGCCTACATTTTAATGTATTCTCATTATTATATTTTCCTAAAAAGGCAAGCAAATTTAAGAATTGAATTTAGCACAGGAGTTTTATTTTCAACTTGTCTTTTATGAAAATGTCATTGAATGCTAAATTTCAATAGAATTTCAGTCTAATAGCATTATTACCACAGATTTTATAGAAGAGTCAGGAATTTGAGTGTGTTTCTCCTCTTTTGGCATTTTGGGGATCTACAATTATTTTCATGGGTACTTTATGTAATTCGGATAGAAGTAGAAACTCTGATTGCAGTAGGACAATGGAGAGTAGGTTTCTTTTTTCCTTTTCAGGTTTTTATGTTCATTAAATATAAAATTTTCTTTTGAGCCTGTGTAAATAGAGCCTATGTTATAGATTTGATAACTTATAATATATTAGAGTTAACAGGATCCTTTGACAGTTTCAATACTAAATTTACATGACAAAAAATTCAGGATTGATAAGTAATTTGCATAATGTCTAGCAGTTATTTAATCAAAGAGCTAGGGCTAGACTCAGAATCATAGAGACTCAGAATCGTAGAGACTCAGAATCATAGAGACTCAGAATCATGATTCTGAACCTAATTCTATACATACATATGCATATATTGATTTAGAAAATAACATTGGAGTCATTATTCCCTGTCCTTGAGCATAGAAAATGTGACCCAGCTGGATCTGGACCCATAAGATCTCACAAGGACACAACAACTGGGCCCTGAGGTATTAAGACAATAGCCAGGAAATCTTGGAAAATATTTTTTAGGGAACCTTTCACATAAACCAATCAAACAGAACACAAAAGACTTTCCACTCTTATCTTTTTCTATTAGTATTTAGTGAATAGTAAGATTTGTTGGGCCAATGAAGATTTTTCTGACTGTCGTTACAGACACCCGTACCAATAACTGTTAAGAAAGACAATTCAAAATGTAGGATCACAGTTTCTAGCCAATCTGTGAAAAGGTGAAGCTTTCAATGGTTTTGTCCATTTGTTATGTCAATATATATGGATGCTTCTGTAATGTTCCTTGGACTCAGGCAGACATGACTCTAGCTGCATACTTGTCCATTTTCCCACACTTGTCTATTCTGTAATATTTCCTTGGATTCAGGCAGACAGGGCTCTGGCAGCATGCTTGTCTGGTTTCCCACTCTTATCTATTCTGTAATATTTCCTTGGACTTGGCAGACATGGCTGTAGCAGCATGCTTGACCAATTTCCCACTTTTGCCCTTTTGAATATATGCCAAATAAAACTTTGTTTTTGTTTTACTTTGTGATATATGTATATATGTATATCTCACAAATATATATATAAATTATATATAGGTATATACAGGGTCACTATGAGTCAGAATTGACTCAAAGGCAGCAGGTTTGGCTTTGGGGTATATACATATTTATATATAACATTTTATACTTACAGAGTTTCACAGGATTGGAAAAGAAGAAAAACAAAAATAAACAACTGCTTAATCCTAGAATCTCAAGTATACCACCAATTTTAGTTTCAAATTACCGATTATTAAGATAGTAGATATTTACTCATAAAGAAAAGCATACACAAATTACCTCACTTACCTTGAGCTATTTATAACAAATGTATGATAAATTTGTATTATTTTTAAACATGGAAAAATATTAAAATAAGATAACAATACAGCAGTGATTAATAAAAAGAAATCAAGGTTTTTTTTTAATAAGACACACACCTTATCGTTAAGAAAAAGCTTAAAAAGATGATGTTCAAAGCACCAAAATAAATATCTAAATATTATTATTATTTTTATAGAGCTCTCTTGTGAATTACTTACCTTTCTTTTCTAGCTGTGCTATCTCAAATTGTATCTGGTTTTAAAACTTTTTTTTAAAGTTTGTTTTATTTACCTTATTAAAATAAAATTTTAATTTAGGAAAGTTAAGTTTTCTCCACTTACATATTATTGCACCCAACAGATGCCATTTTGAAAAATAAGGCTTTGTTATCTCATTTGTGTTACATTTATTCAAAGTTGAATGACATTTTAAATATTATTTTGATATAAGAACTAAAACAAATGTAATAAATTCCTATAATTATTTTTTTTAAATAGGAAGAGAGATAAAATTAAGTGAGAAAATGAAGATATCAAAGGTAGAAAATCTGAATAATCTTGCTGTGAAGAAACAGAGGTTGCTAACAAGAGCAATGAGGGTTTGAATTTAGTGACTAATCTTTTTTTATGAGAGAAGCTTGAGTCAATTTAAAAAACAGTGGAAAGGCTTTTAGTATTCAGAAAATAAGGAATTTATATAGTATTAGGCCTTGGAAAAGGGAAGAGGTGATAAAATAATCAGTGCTAGATGAGATGAGGGACACAAAATTTATTTTCACAGGAAGAAGGAAAGGATAGATAAATACGTAGGTTATTTTTTATGTTTCATATCAGAAAAGTGATGAAATTCTAATCTGTGTCTTCTATTTTCTCTCTGAAGTAGGTGATGAAGTATAGAGCTGAAAGTTAGGGTTATGTTGGGTTGAATGTTCAAGGAAAGTATGAACATTTTGAAATAGAAATAATATATCTACATGACCTATAGCTGACTAGTAGCTGTAGAAGTTTACTGGACATTGTGGGGGACCCTTTGAAGTTGATGATCATGAATCAATAGTGGAATCAATTTGACATTTCTCTGTGAGTTTCTCCAACAGTGACTCATGCTGCTTAGTTTCAAGCAGATTTCTAGTCAAAAGATAATGAGCCATCTATGCTAAGGCTAGAGAGTATAAGAAGAAATGTTTAGGACTTAGAATTGCCCATAGAAAAATGGCAGAGTCTGATCGAAATCAAAAGTAAAGAGCTTTTACTGAGAGGCAAGGCAACTTGCAAATTGGGAATCACAAGGTTCAGGAGATTCTGAACTAAGTGATCTGAGGAGACAGTTCAGGGAGTTTTATAAGAAAACTTCATTTAAAAAAAAAACCAGTGATTGACATTTAGGTAATGGTTACAAAATTGGGTGATGGTACACCTGATTAGTAGGAGAATACATACATTTCTAAAACTTTTTTTTTTAAGTTAAAAAGTGCTCATTAAATTGGGTACATGAGCCTTGAAACAATCTTGAGACCCTCCTTGTTTGACTGCAGGGAGCACCTGTGTGATTCTAAAATTTATCTTGAGGAAGCATCTGTTCTGAGAATTATCTTGGACCTGTGTTTCCTGAGCAGGGTATATTCTTAAGCAAGCGAAAGCCTTAAACAAGGAAAATAATGGTGTTCTCAAAAATTGTTTACCAAATAATTTTCTCAGGGTGCGGTGAAGAGTTACAAAAATGAGAGGCTGCTTTGTAGATGCAGAAGTTACTTTTGATTCAAAATGGAGCTTTGGCCTCAGAACTTAGCATAGCCACCATCCCGTGTCAGGAGCCCTAAACTAATTTGGGGTACTCTTATTCAGAATCCACAGGAATTAATGACTATTTAGGTGTGACTCAACGGTTTAGCTCTGGAATATTAACTGAAATGGAGTCCAGTTCTATACTGTAACATATAGGGTCAACATGAGTCAGAATCAACTCCTTGGCAACAGGTTTTTTGGTTTAGGTTTTAGATGTGATCTAGGCAGGGGAAAAATAGTCCAGGCTCATCTACAAATGTTGTTCATTAAGATAAGGAATAAAGATTTAAGGGGAAATAAAATCTACTCAGTAGTAATGTGTTTGGTTTTGTGGATAGCATTATCTTGGAGGAAGGATACTGAGATCTTTGAGATGTTGACTTTGATGTGCTTACCGATTGTTCTTGTCATTAGGTGGTGTCAACCACACCTGACAGAGTAGAATTGCTCCATAGGGTTTCCTAGGCTGTAATTTTTACAGAAGCAAATCACCGAGTCCTTATTCTGCAGAGCTGTGGGTGGGTTTAAACCACTAACTTTTTGGACAGCTGCTGAGAGCTTAACCATTGCTCCACCAGAGTTGTTTTTTATTTTATGGAATGCAATGATGGAAATGTATCCCCCTGTGGCACAGATGATTTGTGTTATTAACCTAATGGCTGGTGGTTCAAACCCACGAAGCAGTGGCAAAGAAAATTTGAAGAAAGGCCTGGAAGTCTGGTTCTGTAAAGATTACAGCCAAGAAAACCCTATGGAGCAGTTCTACTCTGTAGCACATGGAGTTGCTATGACTCAGAATCACCTTCATGACAATGTTTTGTTGTTGTTATTGTTGTTTTTGGGGGGAGGAATCAAAATAAATGGTAAAATGGTGGGTAAAATGAAATGGAGTGAGAAAATAAAGCTACCGAGGATGAAATTTGACCTCAATATATTTCACTAAATATACCGAAATAAAAGAACCCTGAGTTTTAGAGTACCAAATAAATTAGTCTGACAACAGCATTTAGATGTTGGAAAAGAAACCAGAACATAGGCCTGTATTTCTTCAGCTGAGAATATATTTATGGAAATATTTAAATATGATTTAAAAATACAACTCAAAAAAATCACTGAAATATGAGAATTTTCTACTTAAATATTTTACAAATATGCATTATGTAAAAAGTGTGTACAAAGTTGAGAAAACTATGGATAAATACTCCTCTTGATACCCAAGGGCACTCTTTAAAGCTACCTTTAAAGAAATTACTATAGTTCTAATTTTTATAACAAATCTTTTTTTCCCTCTGATTTGAATAATAAATTAAAAAAAATTTTTTTTTAGCCCCCATAAAATTCACTTCTTTTTATTTTTTTCTCCTATGATAACTAGGACCTTCTGTATGAAGTAATTTTTTAATTTAATTTCTTTGTTGTACTTTAGATGATACTTTACAGAGCAAATTAGTTTCTCATTAAACAATTAATATACATGTTTTGTGACATTGGCTGTCAACTCCACAATGTGTCGACACTCTCCCCTTCTTAATCTTGAGTTCCCCATTACCAGCTTTCGTGTCCCCAACTGTCTTGCTGTCCTTGCCCCTGGGCTGGTGTGCCCATTTAGTCTCATTTTGTTTTATAGGCCTGTCTAATCTTTGGTTGAAGGGTAAACCTCAGGAGCAACTTCAGTACTGAGTTAAAAGGATGTCCGAGGGCCATACTCTCGGTATTTAAACAGTCTCTGTCAGACCAGTAAGTCTGGTCTTCGTAAGTTAGAATTTTGTTCTATATTTTTCTCCAGCTCTGTCTGGGACCATCTATTGTGATCCTTGTGAGCGCAGTTGGTAGTGGTAGCTGGTCTGGTCACCATCTAGTTGTGCTGGACTCAGTCTGGTAGAGGCTGTGGTACTTGTGGTCCCTTAGTCATTTGGACTAGTCTTCCCCTTGTGCCTTTGACTTTCTTCATTCTCCTTTGCTCCAGATCTCGTGGAACCAGTGCAGTATCTTAGACAGTTGCTCTTAAGCTTTTAAGACCCCAGGTGCTACTCACCAAAGTAGTATGTAGAACATTTTCTTTATAAACTGTTATGCCTATTGAGCTAGATGTCCCTGGAGACCATGGTCCCCAGCCCTCAACCCAGTAATTTGGTCCCTCACAGAGTTTGAATGTGTCTGTGAAGCTTCCATGACCTTGCCTTAGTCAAGTTGTGCTGACTTCCCCAGTATTGTGTACTGTCTTACCCTTCACCAAAGTTATCAGTTATCTGTTGTCTAGTTAGTGTCTTTTCCTCTCCAACCCCCTCCCCCATAACCATCAAGGATTGTTTCTTTCTATGCGTAAACCTTTTCAGGAGTTTTTATAATGGTAGTCTCATACAGTATTTGTCCTTTTGTGACTGACATATTTCATTCAGCATAATGCCCTCCAGATTCATCCATGTTGTGAAATGTTTTGCAGATTCATCATTGTTCTTTATCATTGAGTAGTACTCCATTGTGTATATGTACCATAGTTTGTTTATCCATTCATCTGTTGATGGGCACCTAGGTTGTTTCCATCTTTCTGCTATATGAATAATACTGCAGTGAACATGGGTGTGCATATGTCTATTCATGTGATGGCTCTCATTTCTCTAGGATATATTCCACGGAGTGGCATTTCTGGATTGTATGATATTTCTATTTCTAGCTTTTTAAGAAAGTTCCCTATCATTTTCCAAAGTGATTGTACCATTTTGCATTGCCACCAGCAGTTCTAAGAGTTCCAAACTCTTCACAGCCTCTCTAACATTTGTTATTTTCTGTTTTCGTGATTCCTGCCAGTAATGCCAGGGTGAGAGGGTATCTCATTGTGGTTTTGATTTGCATTTCTGTAATGGCTAGTGATCACAAGCATTTCCTCATGTGTCTGTTAGCTGCCTGAATGTCTTCTTTGATGAAGTGTCTGTTCATATCCTTTGCCATTTTTTAATTGGATTATTGTCTTTCTTTGAAGAGGTGTTGGATTTTCCTTTAGATTTTAGAGATTAGACCTTTGTCAGATTTATCATAGCCAATTTTTTTCCCCCCAGTCTGTAGGTTCTCTTTTCACTCTTTTGAAGTCTTTTCATGAGCATAAGTGTTTAATTTTTAGAAGATTCCAGTTATCTAGCTTATCTTCTGGGGTTTGTGTATTGTTAGTTATGGTTTGTATCCTACTTATGCCATGTATTAGGGCCTCTAGTATTGATCCTATTTATTTGTTTCTGCTAAAATAAATCACACAAAAAATTAATGCGATTGTAAAACAAAACCTGTGTCATGCAGATGACACAACATTGCTTACTGAAAGTGAAGGTCAAAGACCACAGCCTTCAGTATAGATTACACCTCAACAAAAAGAATATAAAATCCTCATAACTGTACCTATAGGCAACACCATGTTAAAAGGAGAAAACACAAAATTTGTCAAGGATTTCATTTTACTTGGATCCACAATGAACACTAAATGGAAGCAGCAGCCAAGAAATCAAATGATGCACTGCATTAGGCAAACCTGCTGCAAAGACTTCTTTAAAGTGTTAAAAAGAAAGATGGCACTTTAGGACTAAGGTGCCCCGACCCAAGCCATGGTGTTTTCAATGACCTTATATCCATGTGAAAGCTGGACAATGAATAACGAAGACTGAAAAAGAATTGACTCCTTTGAATTATGGTGTTGGCGAAGGATATTGAATATACCACTGACTGGCTATAGGAATGAACAAATCTGCCTTGGAAGAAGTACAGCCAGACTGCTCTTTAGAAGCAAGGATGGCGAGACTATGTCTCACATACTTTGGACATGTTATCAAGAGGAATCAGTTCCTGGAGATAAACATCATGCTTGGTAAAGTAGAGGGTCAGCAAAAAAGAGGAAGATACTCAATGAGACGGATTTACACAGTGGTTGCAACAATGGACTCAAGCATAACAAGGATTGTGAGGATGGCACAGGATCGGGCAGTGTTTTGTTCTGTTGTACATAGGGTTACTATGAGTCGGAAGAGACCCAACAGCACCTAACAATAACAACAACAACAATGGAATAGATTATCTATATATTAGCTAATATATTTATTTGGAGCCCTGGTGGTGCAGTGGTTGAGTTAGGCTGCTAACCAAAAGGTTGGCAAGTGGAATCCACCAGATTAAGCAGCCCTGGCAACACAATGGTTAAGCACTTATCCGCTAACCAAAAGGTCAGCGGTTCTAATCTACCAGCCACTGCACAATAGAAAGATATGGCAGTCTCTTTCTATAAAAGACTACGGCCTTGGAAACCCAACGGGGCAGTTCTATTGTGTCCTATAAGGTCACTATGAGTTGGAATCAATTGTATGGCACACAACAACAACAAAAATATATTTATTTATCACACAATATATACACACAAACACACATATAAAATGAATATGATTTTCATGAATAAATTATCATATAATGTTACATGGGTAGTTAGATGGCCACATTTGAATGTGTTTCATTGTTATAATTTAGGGTTTAGGTTACTTTAGTTCCCAAAATAAGTAAATATTTTGAAATGACAGTAATTATCTCTTCTACAGACTAAGAACATTCCTGCACTTCATTTAAATATAACTGTGACATTTAATATTTAACGGTAGCAATATTGGTTTATCAAGCTTCTTTTCAATCATAATAATTGGTTGGAAAATATGAACTTACTGATATGTCACTGATATATCAGTGAATAATTGAACTTTGTACCATGGTATATTTCCTTATTAAACATAAGGAATTGCAGTGCTCTTGCTAAAATGGTCTTCTTGTAGGTTTTAATTTGAAGGCTAGATGAATTAGATAGAAGTTTGGATTTAACTTTGAGGAAAGACTGTTCTTTTATTGTAAGGCAACACATACACACACATACATTCAGGATATTTTAGTGTGTGTTTGATTATACCAAGATTGCAAATAACTCCTTCTGGAATGGGGAAATTCAAGATAATAAGTAATTAATCTGTACTTCATAAAGATGTAGAACTAGTACATACTGTTCACCATCTTGAGGTACAGAAGAAAAAGACCATTCTATTTGGCGGTCTTATTTTTAATAATTCTAATTATTATTTTCTTGTCTTAAGAAAGCCATTTCTGCTAACCTTTTGCGAACTTTGAATTAAGTCCAAGAGTCTCTGGACTGCTTATTCAGTCCAAAAGTCTCAGAATTATTGTATCATGTGAGGATCTGAACATTTTTCTAGTTTGCAAAATAATTCTTGTAAGGGAGAAATCCTATTTTCACATCCTCAAGCTTTCATTTGGGAACTGAGGCAATGCTTAGAACAAATGAGGAGGAGAGAACTGTTTCCATCAACTCCAAGAAGACAGCCCTGGTTACTCTAACCACTTGCTGGGGGTGGCACCAGAATTTAGGCGTGGCCCTGAAAGATGGAGGGCTGTATAAATCTGCTACTATCACTAGAAGAGTACTTCTACATCTGATTTGCTTTCAGGTTCCAGTTTATCCTGTCTCCTCTAACTTCTTCAATATACTAATCCTCATAGTAGAGATCTGGCAAGAGGAGTGAGCCTCTCCATTGCCATAGTTCCAAGTCTTGATTTAATACCTGCCCTAGAAACAATCTCTCACAATGTGAGAAGACAGCACAGTTCTATTGCCATAAACTAAAACATTTAGGCCCCACTTAATTCAAGAGTGGTACGTCTGGATTTTTTTTTTCCTTCATTATTAGATGCCTCGATAAATATAAAAACTTTTTTCACTCTTCTCTAGAGTTCATCTTTGAAAGTTATTAGTATGTTTGTTGGAAGAATACAAGTTAATGAAACATTCTTTTGCCTTTCATGAAGATTACAATCAAGGGTCTGTGCTAAAGGTTGAGATCTATACTCTGAATCTGCCCACATGAGTACAGGCTAGCAAAAAGTCAACCAGTGGTGAACTTTATGTAGACCATCCTGTATTCAGTTATATATAATATCCAGCTGAAGGATTTCATTTTATGCAAGGCAGTATAACTTCCTTATACCCAATATTTGTAAAATGCTATAGCCTTGTCTTGAAGTCTCCTCCTATAATTGTGGAGGTGTCTATCTCACTGTTCAATTCTGTTAAAGTTTGTTTTATGTATCTTGCAGCCCTGTCATTGGGTGCATAATATTTAATATGGGTATATCTTCCTGGTCAATTGTCCCTTTCATCATTATGTAGTAACCTTCCTTATCCTTTGTGGTGGATTTAACTTTAAAGCCTATTTTCTCAGAAATTAATATTGCCACTCCTGCTCTTTTTTCATTGTTGTTTGCTTGATATATTTTTTTCTATCCTTTGAGTTTTTTTTGGGGGGGGGAGTTTTAGTTTGTGTCTCTAAGTCTAAGATGTGTCTCTTGAAGGCAACATAGAGATGGATCATGTTTTTTTGTCTAGTCTGAGACTCTCTCTTTACTGGTGCATTTAGTCCATTTACATTCAGCGTAATTATAGATAAGTATGAGTTTAGTGCTGATATTTTGATGCCTTTTTGTGTGTGTTGTTGACAATTTCATTTTTCCACTTACTTTTTTTGAGCTGAGAAGTTTTTTTCTGTAAATTGTGTCTTCCTCATTTTCATAGGAGTTGAATTTATTTTTCCTCAGTTGTTATGTTTTTCTTGGTTTTTATTTTGAAGTATGGAATTGTTAGACCTCTTTGTAGTTACCTTAATATTTACCCCTATTTTTCTAAGTAAAAACCTAATTTGTCCTATATCACCTTGTTTTCCTCTCCATATGGCAGTTCTATGCCTCCTGTATTCAGTCCTTCTTTTTGATTATTGTGATCTTTTACATAATGACTTCAATGATTCCCTGCTTTGAGCATTTTTTTCTTTTTAAAATTAATCTCAATTTGTTTTTGTGATTTCCTTATTTGAGTTGATATCAGGATGTTCTGTTCTGTGACCTTGTGTTGTGTTGGTATCTAATATTATTGATTTTCTGACCGAACAATTTCCTTTAGTAATTCTTGCAGCTTTTGTTTGGTTTTTGCTAATTCTCTAAGCTTGTGTTTATCTGTAAATGTTTTAATTTCACCTTCGTATTTGAGAGAGTTTTGCTGGATATATGATTCTTGGCTGGCAGTTTTTCTCCTTCAGTGCTCTATATATGTCATCCCATTGCCTTTTTGACTGCATGGTTTCTGCTGAGTAGTCTGAACTTATTGACTCTCCTTTGTAGAAGACTTTTCTTTTATCCCTGGCTGCTTTTAAAATTTTCTTTTTATCTTTGGTTTTGGCAAGTTTGATGGTAATATGCCTTGGTGATTTTCTTTTGGATCAATCTTGTACGGGGTTTGATGAGCATCTTGGATAGATATCCTTTCGTCTTTCATGATGCAAGGGAAGTTTTCTGCCAACAGATCTTCAACTATTCTCTCTGTATTTTCTGTTATCCTTCCCTGTTCTGGAACTCCAATCACACGCAAGTTATTCTTCTTGATAGAGTCCCACATGATTCTTAAGTTTTCTTCATTTTTTAAAATTCTTTTATCTAATTTTTCTTCAACTATTTTTATATTGGTGTCAATTGCCTTATCCTCCAACTCCCCCACTCTGCATTCCAATTGCTCAATTCTGCTCCTCTGCCTTCCTATTGTCTAATTCTGTGATTTTACTGTTAATCTTTTGCATTTCTGAATGCTGTCTCTCTATGGATTCTTGCAGCTTATTAATTTTTCCCCTATGTTTTTGAATAATCTTTTTGATTTCTTCAACTGCTTTATCAGTGTCTTCCTTGGCTTTTTCTGTAGATTGCCTTATTTCATTTCTGAGGTCATCCCTGATGTCTTGAAGCACTCTGTAAATTAGTTTTTTATATTCTGCGTCTGGCAATTCCAGGATTGTACCTTCATTTGGGAAAGATTTTGATTCTTTAATTTGGGGATTTGTAGAAGCAATCATGGTCTGCTTTGTTATGTGATTTGATATCAACTGCTGCCTCCGAGCCATCTATAAGATATTGTAATGATTTATTTTATATTTGCTCACTGAGTCTTATCTTCTTTTGTTTTCTCTCAGTATACACACATGATCTACTAGATTGCTCTGTCTTGATTGTTGTAGCCTTTGAATCACTTATGTCCTATTACCAGCTGGTTTGGTCTGTTACCAGATATATAAGCCTAAGAGTCCATTCACTATTGTTGAATAGAATCAGCTTAGGTGTTCTGATTTTGAGTCACCAAGTGTGTGGTGTAGACTGTCACCTATTAACTTAGACAAGTAGTGGTGATAGTTGTGTGCACCAGATTCTAGTAGCAGCAGGTCACACTCCAACGAGGGCAGGATGCTGACAGCCTTCCCCCATGTGCCTGTGAGGTTGGTGTGTCTCTGTTCCTAGAGCACTTTGGTGGGTGGGCTCTGCAGCTGTACCTTAGGCACCCAATGCTTGTACCTCTAAAGAATGGTAAGCGTCACTATCCTCAGACCCCTTTAGGAGGTGGCTAGGTATTTGTTGGAACTTCAGCCCTCAGTTCCCTGCTGTGGATCAGTGAGGGCTCTGTTTAATAGGTAGAGAGGTATTAGACCTCAAAAACTTGACTTTCCACTGCTCAGCTAAAACAATTACAGTCAGATCTCTATCAGAATGGATTCTGCATTATAATAACCACCTTTTCCCTGTAGAGATGAAAGCCAAAGACTGTGGATCTCATATGCTTGGCTGGAGCTGGTTCTGTTTTTTTATTCCAGTTTAGGGAAGTAAGGGAAGGATTTTTCCCCCCTGGGTTGTTAGTTGCTGCTTCTCTCAGGCCAGGAGAATGGGTTAGGAAAAAAAAAAAAAAAAAAAAAACCTGCAGAGCCCTTCACTCCCTTGCCCAGGAAATTCCAATGTTAATGAAGCCTCCTGGGGCAGGGAGGGGAGGGATCAGATAGATAGGAGAGAGTAGCCTGCAGCAATATAGACAAAGTTACTTGTCTTGCTTGGTGATGACTATTTTATCTGAGATTCCAGAGGGGTGTGTAGCCTGTGTGCACTGGCTGGGTCGTGATTGTCCCCAGAAGCAGTCATCAGCTCCTCCACTCCTAGTCCAAAGCCCAGTGCCAAGGTTTGCTGGCTGGAACACTGCACTCCAGGCTCCAAAGCCAGTCGCTGCTTCCTGGTGATTTCTCCTGTCAGCTGCGACGTTGTGCTGCCTGAATGCACTGGCTGGGTTTCCCCCGAGGTTACTTCAGGGGACTAGGGCTGCGTCCTGTGCTTGCACCATCTCAGGAAGCCATGCTCATCTCCTCTGCAGTTAGTCCAAAGCCTGGTGTCAAGTTTTTCTGACAGGGATGCTGGCTCCAGGCTCTGAAACCAGTAGCAGCTTCCCTGTGGTTGCTTATTCTATTGTCTGCTGTGTCAGTGTGCAGCCTGCTTGCACTGTCTGAGTCTCTACCAAGGTTACTCCAGGGGGTTAGGGGTTAGGGCTGTGTCCTGTGCTTGCCCCATCTCAGTAAGCTGCAATCAGCCCCACTATCTGGCACCAGGGAACCGTGAAGGCTCAAGGCTGTGGTGCGGGACGCCGGTTCCAGAAGCCGTCGCTGCTTCAGGGTGTGGCTTTTTGCTCCCCTGTCACTCAGGTCAACTCTTTAGTTCTGTGTTTGATGGTCAGGGTTCGTAGATTGTCACATATGTGATCGATTGACTTGTTTTTCTGAGTCTTTGTTGCAAGAGGGATCCGTGGTAGTTCTACTTAGTCAGCCATCTTGGCCCCTTTTTTTCTATAGCCTTGTCTTAATGATGTCCTGATATGAAGGTACATCTGCCCTTGGATGGAGTAAAGCTTTTGGACCTTCATTTGCTGATGTGGCATTCTCAAAATGAGAAGAAACAGCTGCAAATATCCATTAATAATCGAAACATGGTATGTACAAAGTACTTGCTGTTAGGTGCCATAGAATCGGTTCCTACCCATAGTGAACTTGTGTACAACAGAACAGAACACTACCCAGTCCTGCACCATCTTCACAATTTTTGTTATGCTTGAGTTAATTGTTTTAGCCACTGGGTCAATCCATCTCATTGAGGGCCTTCCTCTTTTTCACTGACCCTCTACTTTACCAAGCATGACGTCCTTCTCCAGGGACTGGTCCCTCCTGATAATACGTCCAAAGTATGTGAGATGTAGTCTTATCATCCTCACCTTTAAGAAGCATTCTGGCTGTATTTCTTCCAAGACATATTTGTTTATTCTTTTGGCAGTCCATGGTATATTCAATATTCTTGGCCAACACCACAACTCAAGGGCATCAATTCTTCAGTCTTCCTTATTCATTGTCCAGCTTTCCCAAGCATATGAGGCAATTGAAAACACCATGGTCAGGTGCACCTTAGTCCTCAAAGTGACATCGTTGCTTTTTAACACTCTTTTTATAGCAGATTTGCCCAATGCAATGGGTCATTTCATTTCTTGACTGCTGCTTTTATGGGTGTTGACTGTGAATTCAAGTAAAATGAAATCCTTGACAGCTTCAGTATTTTCTGTGTTTATCATGATGTTGTTTATTGGTCTAGTTGTGTGAATTTTTGTTTTCTTTATGTTCAGATATAATCCATACTGAAGGCTTTTCACCAGTATGTGCTTTAATTCCTCTTCACTTTTAACAGGCAAGTTTCTGTCATCTGCATAACACAGATTGTTAATGAGTCTTCCTCCAATCCTGTTGCTGTATTCTTATAGTCCAGCTTCTTGGATTATTTGCTCAGCATACGGATTGAAATAATATGGTGAAAAGATACAACCCTGACACATACCTTTCCTGACTTTAAACCTTGCACTAGCCTCTTGCTGTTCAAACAACCGCATCTTGGTCTGCGTATGGGTTCCTCATGAGCACAATTAACTGTTCTGTAATTCTCTTTCTTACAATGAATCCATAAGTTGTTATGATCCACACAGTCAATTGCCTTTGCATAGTTAATAAAACACAGGTAAACATCTTTCTGGTATTCTCTGCTTTCAGCCAAGGTCCATCTGACATCTGCAATGATATCCCTCCTTCCATGTCCTTTTCTGAACCTGGCTTGAACTTCTTGCAGTTTCCTGTCAATGTACTGCTGCAGTTACTTTTGAATGATCTTCAGCAAAATTTTACTTGCTTGTGATACTAATGATATTGTTCAATAATTTCCATATTCAGTTGGATCACCTGTCTTTGGAATTATATAAAGTATGAACTATGAAAATTGGATGCTGTCAAAAATGAAAGGGAATGATTGAAGATAGACATCCTAGGCATTAGTATTGGCCATTTTTAACTGGAAAATCATATGGTCTACTAGGTTAGGAATAACAAATTGAAGAGGAATAACATCATATTCATTGTCAAATAGAACACTGCAACATATATCCTGAGGTAAAGGGTTAGTGAGAAAGAGGAAGACCCTCAATGAGATGGGCTGACACAGTGACAGCAACAATGGGCTCAAGCATAACAATGATTGTGGGATTGGCAAAGGGGTGGGCAGTATTTCATTCTGTAGTATATAGGGTTTCTATGAGTCAGAACCAACTTAAAGGCACCTAACAACAACAGGAATAATCCGGAAATACAGTGCAGTCAGTGATAGGATAATATCCATATGCAACTATACAACTATTATTCAAATTTACGGACCAACCACAAATGCCAAAAATGAGGAAATTAAAGATTTCCCATGGTTTTGCTGGATATTGCACAATAGAATTTTGCAAGATCAAGACCTACTCATTTGCAAATACCTTTTTTCACCAACATAAACTTTGGCTATACATGTGGAACTCTGGATGTAATACACAGGAATTAAATTGATCACATCTGTAGAAAGAGATGACAGAGAAGCTCCGTATCAGTCAGAACAAGGCTAGTGCTGACGGTGGAATAGACCATCAATTGGTTATACACAAGTTCAATTTGAAGCTGCAGAAAATTAAAACAAGTCCACAAGAGCCAAAGTATGACCTTGAGTGTATCCCACATGAATTCAGAGGCTATCTCAGGAATAGATTTGACACTTTGAATACTAATGACCAAAGATCAAAAGAGTGTGGGATGGCACAAAGGACATCAAACTGGAAGAAAGCAAAAGGTCCATAAAAAGATGAGAAAGAAAGAAAAGGCCAAAGTGGATGCCAGAAGAGACCCTGAAACTTGCTCTTGAACATAGAGTAGCTAATATAATGGCAGGAATGATAAAATAAAAGAAGTGAACAGAAGATTTCAAAGGGTGGCTGGAGAAGACAAAGTATTATAACGACATGTGCAAAGACCTGGAGGTAGGACACTAAAAGGTAAGAACACACTTGGCATTTCTCAGGCTGAAAGAACTGAAGAAAAGTTCAAGCCTCAATTTGCAATACCAAAGGATCCTACGGGCAAAATATTGAACGACACAGAAAGCACCAAAAGAAGATGGAAGGTATACACAGACACTGTACCAAAAAGAATTGGTCAACGTCTAACCATTTCAGGGGGTAACATATGATCAACAAGCAATGGTACTGAAGGAAGAAGTCCAAGCTACACTAAATGCACTGGTGAAAAACAAGGCTTCAGCAATTGACAGAATACCAATTGAGATGTTTCAACACATGGATACAGCGCTGGAGGTGCTCACTCCTATGCTAAGAAATTTGGAAGACAGCTGCCTGGCCAACCAACTAGAAGAGATTCATATCTGTACCCATCTCAAAGAAAGGTGATCCAACAGAATGCAGAAATTAACAAACAATACCATTAATATCACACACAAGTAAAATTTTGCTGAAGATAATTCAAAACCGGGTGCCATAGTACATCGACAGGAAACTGCCAGAAATTCAAGCCGGATTCAGAAGAGAATGAGGAATGAGGGATATCACTCTTGATGTCAGATAGAGCTTTGCTGAAAGCAGAGGGTACCAAAAAGATGTTTACCTGTGTTTTATTGACGATGCAAAGGCTTTCAACTATATGGATCGTAATAAATTATGGATAACATTTTGAAGAATGGGAATTCCAGAACATTTAATCGTGCTTATGTGGAACCTGTGCATAGAACAAGAAGCAGTCACTCAAACAGAAGAAGGGGATGCTATTGTTGTTGTTGTTGTTGTTAGGTGCTGTTGAGTCGGTTCTGACTCATAGTGACCTTATGCATAACAGAATGAAACACTGCCCGGTCCTCAGCCATCCTTACAGTTGTCGCTATGCTCGAGCTCATTGTTGCAACCACGGTGTCAATCCACCTCGTTGAGGGCCTCCGTCTTTTCCCCTGACCCTGTACTCTGTCAAGCATGATGTCCTTCTCCAGGGACTGATCCCTCCTGACAACATGTCCAAAGTATGTAAGACGCAGTCTCACCATCCTTGCTTCTAAAGAGCATTCTGGATGTACTTCCTCTAAGACAGATTTGTTCGTTCTTTTGGCAGTCCATGGTATATTCAGTGTTCTTCACAAACACCACAATTCCAAGGCATCAATTCTTATTTGTTGTCCAGCTTTCACATGCATATGATGCAATTGAAAATACCGTGGCTTGGGTCAGGTGCACCTTAGTCTTCAAGGTGACATCTTTGCTCTTCAACACTTTAAAGAGGTCCTTTGCAGAAGATTTGCCCAATGCAATGTGTCTTTTGATTTCTTGACTACTTCTTTCATGGATGTTGATTGTGGATCCAAATAGAATGAAATCCTTGACAACTTCATTCTTTTCTCCGTTTATCATGATGTTGCTCATTCGTCCAGTTGTGAGGATTTTTGTTTTCTCAGTTGAGATGCAATCCATACTGAAGGCTGTGGTCTTTGATCTTCATTAGTAAGTGCTTCAAGTCCTCTCCACTTTCAGCAAGGAAGATTGTGTCATTTGCATAACGTGGGTTGTTAATGAATCTTCCTCCAATCTTGATGCAGTGTTTTTCTTCATATTGTCCAGCTTTTTGTATTATTTGCTCAGCATACAGGTTGAATAGGTATGGTGAAAGAACACAACCCTGATGCACACCTTTCCTGACTTTAAACCAATCGGTATCCTCTTGTTCTGTCTGAACAACTGCCTCTTGATCTATGTAAAGGTTCCTCATGAGCACAATTAAGTGTTCTAGAATTCCTATTCTTCACAATGTTATCCATAATTTGTTATGATCCACACAGTTGAATGCCTTTGCGTAGTCAATAAAACACAGGTAAACACCCTTCTGGTATTCTCTGCTTTCAGCCAGGATCCATCAGACATCAGCAATGATATCCCTGGTTCCACGTCCTCTTCTGAAACCAGTCTGAATTTCTGGCAGTTCCCTGTCGATATGCTGTTACAGACACTTTTGAATGATCTTCAGCAAAATTTTGCTTGCATGTGATATTAATGAAATTGTTCTATAATTTCCACATTCGGTTGGGTCACCTTTCTTTGGAATAGGCATAAATATGGATCTCTTCCAGTCAGTTGGCCAGGAAGCTGTCTTCCATATTTCTTGGCATAGAGGAGTGAGCACCTCCAGCTCTGCATCTGTTTGTTGAAACATCTCAGATGATATTCCATCAATTCCTGGACCCTTGTTTTTCACCAATGCCTCCAGAGCAGCTTGGACTTCTTCCTTCAGTACCATCGGTTCCTGATCATATGCCACCTCTTGAAATGGTTGAACATTGACTAATTCTTTTTGGCACAAAGACTCTGTATTCCTTCCATCTTCTTTTGGTGCTTCCTGCGTTGTTTAATATTTTCCCCATAGAATCCTTCACTATTGCAACTCGAGATTTGAATTTTTCCTTCAGTTCTTTCATCTTGAGAAATGCCGAGTGTGTTCTTCCCTTTTGGTTTTCTATCTCCAGCTCTTTGCACATGTCATTATAATACTTTACTTTGTTCTCCAGACACCCTTTGAGATCTTCTGTTTGGTTCTTTTATTTCTTCAATTCTTCCTTTTGCTTTAGCTGCTCAACATTTGAGAGCAAGTTTCAGAGTCTCCTCTGACTTCCGTCTTGGTCTTTTCTTTCTTTCCTGTCTTTTCAATGACCTCTTACCTTCTTCATGCATGATGACCTTGATGTCATTCCATAACTCGTCTGGTCTTCAGTCATTAGTGTTCAGTGCATCAAATCTATTCTTCAGATTGTCTCTAAATTCAGGTGGGTTATACTCAAGGTCACATTTTGGCTCTCGTGGACTTGCTCTGATTTTCTTCAGTTTCAGCATGAACTTTCATGTGAGCAATTGATGGTCTGTTGCACAGTAGGCCCCTGGCCTTGTTCTGACTGTGGATACTATGTGGTTTAAAATCAGGTTAGGTGTGTGTCAGGGTTGTATCCTTTCACTGGACGTATTCAAGCTGTATGCTAAGCAAATGACTTGAGAAACTGGACTATTTGGAGAAGAATACAGTGTCAGGATTGGAGGAAGAACCATTAACAACGTGCATTATGCAGATGACACAACCCTGGTGGCAGAAAGTGAAAAGGATTTGAAGCACTTACTGAAGATCAAAGACTACAGCCTTCAACATGGATTACACTTCAACATAAAAAAATAAAAAGTCCTCACAACTGGACCAAAGAGCAGCATTATGATAAACAGAGAAAATATTGAAGTTGTCAAGGATTTTGTTTTACTTGGATCCAAAATCAACACCCATGGAAACAGCAGTCAAGAAATCAAAAAAACACGTTGCCTTTGGCAAATCTGCTGTAAAAGATCTGTTTAAAGTGTCAAAAAACAAATATGTCATTTAGAGGACTGAGGTGCACCTGACTCAACCCACGGTATTTTCAAGCACTTCGTATGCATGCAAAAGCTGGAGAATATATAATGAAGACTGAAGAATTGATGTCTTCAAATTATAGTGTTGACCAAAAATATTGACTATACCATGGACTGCCAGAAGAACAAATGCATCTTTCTTGTTAGAAGTATAGCTAGAATGTTCTGTAGAAGTATGGATGGTGAGACTTCATCTCGTGAACTTTGGGCTTTTTATCAGGAGGGAACAGACCCTAAAGAAGGATATCATGCTTAGTAAAGTAAAAGGTCATTGAAAAATAGGAAGACCTTCAACAAGATGGGTTGACACAGTAGCTGGAACAATGGGCTCAAAAATGGGAATGACTATGAGGATGGCACAGAACCAGGAAGTGTTTTGTTTTGTTGTACATAGGGTTGCTATGAACCAAAACAGACTTGACAGCACCTAACAACATGTGCCCATTCTTAAAGTACAACAGCTTAGGGAAAGCTATAATACTCTGGGAAATTTATTTTTGTGGGACAAGAAGTGAACTATGAAAACATAGAAAAGCTGTCATTGGCAGTGGGACAGATGGTAGAGGCTCAATTTATTTATTTATTTTTCCTTTTTCTTTTTTAAATTTTTATTATGTTTTAAGTGAAAGTTTACAAATCAAGTCAGTCTCTCACACAAAAACTTACACACACTGCTGCATACTCCCAATTTCTCTCTCCGTAATGAGACAGCCCAATCCCTCCCTCTATTCTCTTTCCGTGTCCATTTCGCCAGCTTCTAACCCCCTCTACCCTCTCATCTCCCTCAATTTATTTTTAACAGACAGAAGAGATTTATGAATATGCCAGCTTCCCTCAGGGATTCCCAAGAATACTAGAAAAGATGAACCTAGTAATAGACTGGGCTACCTACAGTTAATCAGAATGCAATCACAGTTATTGAACTTTCAGGAAAAGTATGCAACCATGTGCATAGAAGATTCTCTTATTTTCCTAATTACATCTTTAACCTTAAGAATCTGACTGTTTATCCTGAGAAAATATTGCAGCAGGATCAGGGTTTGTGCCACATATTGAAGGCATATGATTTTCAGTGAGATACAGAAAGCTACTGCATTGTCAATTTTTTTTTTGGATCAGTGTGCTGATATCAAAACAGAAATGAGGCACCAATTTTTTTAAGAAGTGTTCCTCCAAAACTCACCCAAGTTGCCAGTTTTTTAACTGAACCACCATGGCATACTTTGGAAAGATTTATGTATCAAGGGAGAAAAATGAAACCAGCATTTCAAATTGGATTTTTTAATATTTTGAGTATGTGCGTATGCAAGAGGATGGTTGAACATATTGTCAAATATTTTTATATTTGGTAAGAGTACCAGAAACATTTGCCTGCCTTTCTAGGGCAAGCTTCATACCATACTGAGCAATTCCAATATCAAAGCTGATCATCTGTCCAGAGATGGCCATTAAACTCACAGGCCAAATCTGAAAAATGTTTGTAAGTGTTTAGTCACTCCTGAGCAGCTTTCACAGCCAGCTAAATCATTTTCTCCAAGTGGTAATTGTTTCAATGTCCCAGCACATTAAGAGCTATTAAAAGCTAATGATTCAAGTCTCGTTTTTCCTATAAAGGTGCAACCATTTTTTTGAAGTTCTAGCTCTGTCTTTGTTAGTGTTTAACTGGCTATCAGTTTGACAAAAACACAATTATATTTATTTACAGAGCACAAATCAAATAAATTCAGTAAAATCACTAATTTGAAAAAGTTTTATTTGTTGAGTTTACAGAAAATGTTTCATGTACACTGTTATGGATTGAATTGTATCCCCCCCCCCAAATGTGTGTTGAATTCCTGGCCCTTATACCTGTGGATGTCATCTTGTTTAGAAACAGTGTTTTCTTAGTTAATTAGATCACACTCAACTAGAAACCAGTTGCAGTTGAGTCAATTCTGACTCATGGCTAACTTTTCAGAAGTTAATTGCCAGTCCTTTCTTCTAAGGCACCATATTATTTTAATTATAGTAATTTCAGATATTTTAACTTTTCATTCACCATCTCCTCAAAAATTTCCCCACTAAAGAGGAAATATACTGGAGAAATATTTTAAAAATCCACCTATTATTAATCAAAGTAGTAACTATGACAAGTGAGTACCATATTTTAATCTAAATAACATGCATGTTATGTTTTTTGCTAACTGAGCTCTCTCCCCTTGAGGTACTTCCGTAAGTGCACTATGCTAATTTTTTTTACATTTCTGTAAAAAAAAATTAGCATAGCATGCTTATGAAAATATCTTGCAGGGGGCAGTTCTCAAAAAAATATGACATGCATGTTATTTGCGTAAAAATACAGTAAAATACAGAATTGTGGAATTTAAACTTAATACTATGCTTTTTCCATTTTTCACAAAAAATATCAGGAAAAATACGTATACCTCTTTATTCACTTTTTTGTGGGTTAATTATCTAAATTCACGTTAATAGAATTATCAAGTTGGGTTAAGATAGGCAACCCTCCAATTATACCCATCATATTCTTTAGCACCAGTAGAAAAGAACAAACACTAAAGCTGACATTTAAATTGAATTGCAAGGTATATTTACTTTAAAAAAAATACAAAGTTGTATATAAACGTTTGAAACATTTTCTAAATTTTGCAAGGCTGCTTAATTTGAATGCTTATTATATTATTTCTATTTTGTGCAAATTTTTCCTTTCGTATTGCTTTTACATTTGGAGGTAAAAAGCATAAAGAATATTATTTTTTAGCGAAATTAATTTTTTCAATAGTTTCTTAATATTTATTCAACACGTTAACTTTTTTTTAAATTAAGCAGCTACCACATTGAGTATATGTTGATGAAATAGAAAAATGCTGTCCTTTAAAATGAATAGTGGCAGACCCATTTTAATAACAAAGTAAATTAGTTTTAATATAAGCAAAATATTTCAGTAATTTTAGACAAACTCAGGCTTCAGTCAGTAGTGAAACAATACTCCTTTGCCTGAATTATGAAATACAAAAAAGAAGTTAATGCAATGATATGCTAGAATTTAAGGAACCATAATTGAGGCTTTGCGTAAAAGTAAGTATTTTTTTAAACTGGTACGGTTTGTCATAATCAGGACAAATGACTATCGTTAAACGTGAAAACTCAAATATGAAAGGATATCTAAAAGTTAGGTTTACTTCCAATACCATGTTTGTTATAACAATGTGATAATTTCTAACACATGGTATGGCTCCTAAATGTGTTGCTTTAGGTTGAGGTTGAAAATAAATCCTAATGACTGCCAACTTTCAACATATGAAAATCTCACAGCAGGGCCTGCCAAAATAATACCAAATGAAGCATTCTGAAGAGGAAAGTTTCCTAAGTCACAATTTGGGGAAACTTGATATAGCAGATAGCTACATATTTAATGGCCCTTAACATCCAAGTCCAAGAGAAACAAATGACAAACATTTCAGTAAAAATTCCCAGCATGTCTGCATTGAACCGAGTTAGAAATTACAGCTGTGTGGGCATTGAATAAAAATGAGACTAATTAATTTGAAATGACCTGGAAATTCCTACGTATTTAAGCATTTTGTTATGACCCTCTCTTTAAAAACCCACTGCCGTTGAGTCAATTCCTACTCGTAGTAACTCTATAGGCCCTCTCTTTAGGCCCATATTTTCTGTACATATGACATGTCAGAAATGTAATTGACTCAATTCTCCCATTCCAGTTAGATGGTAATATAGCAAAATGCCCTTGTAAATAACATGAACTAAGAATCTGTATTTGCTACTTCTATTAATCAGAAATCAGAGTCTGTGGTTTATTGCTAAAAATGTTTACTTCAGCACAGATTCAAATCTACAGACAAGGAAAAGAATAACTTATTTCAAAAACTAAACTCATTATTACTTCTCAACTCTGAAATTTACCCTGTGCAGACTTTCCAAGCCTCCAGAATTAGGGTAATTAGGTTTTTGTACCTCCACATGTCTGTAGTTTGTCATACTATGGGGGCTTGTGTGTTGCTGTGATGCTGGAAGCTATGCTACTGGTAATTAGATACCTACAGGGTCACCCATGGCAGACCCATTTCAGCTAAGCTTCCAGACTAAGATAGACTACAAAGAAGGACCTGGCAGTCTACTTCTGAAAAGAATTAGCCAGTGAAAATGTTATGAATAGCAGCAGAACATTGTCTGATACAGTGCTGGAAGATGAGCCCCCCAGATTGGAAGGCACTCAAAAGATGACTGGGGAAGAGCTGCCCCCTCAAAGTAGAGTTGACCTTAATGATGTGGATGCAGTCAAGCTTTCGGAACCTTCATTTGCTGATGTGGCATGACTCAAAATGAGAAGAAACAGCTGCAACCATACATTAATAATTGGGACATGGAATGTATGAAGTATGAACCTAGGAAAATTGGAAATTGTCAAAAATGGAATGGAACAGATATAAACACAGATTTCTTAGGCATTAGTGAGCTGAAATGGGCTTGTATTGGCCATTTTGAATCAGACAATCATATGGACTACTATGCCGGGAATGACAACTCGAAGAGGAATGCTGTTGCATTCATCGTCAAAATGAACATTTCAAGATACATCCTGAAGTACAACATTGTCAGTGATAGGACAATATCCACGTGCCTGCAAGGAAGACCAGTTAATAAGAATATTATTCAAATTTGTGCACCAACTACTAAGGCCAAAGAAGAAGAAATTGAAGATTTTCACCAGCTTCTGCAGTCTGAAATTGATCGAACATGCACACAGGATGCATTGATAATTGCTGGTGATTGAAATGTGAAAGTAGGAATCAAAGAAGAAGGATCAGTAGTTGGAAAATATGGCCTTGGTGATAGAAATGATGCCAAAGATCACGATAGAATTTTGCAAGACCAATGACTTCTTTGTTGCAAATACCTTTTTTCACCAACATAAACAGTGACTATACACCTGGACCTTGTCAGGTGGAACACACAGGAATCAAATCTACTGCATCTGTGGAAAAAGACGATGGAAAAACTCAACACCATCTGTCAGAACAAGGCCAGGGGCCAACTGTGGAATGGACCATCAATAGCTCATATGCAATTTCAAATTGAAACTGAGGAAAATTAGAACAAGTCCAGGAGAGCCAAAGTATGACCTTGAATATATCCCACCTGAATTTAGAGACTATCTCAAGAATAGATTTGATGGGTTGAACACTAATGACCAAAAACCAGAGGAATTGTGGAATGACATCAAGAACATCATACATAAAGAAAGCAGGAGGTCATTAAACAGATAGGAAAGAAAGATCAAAATGGATGTCATAAGAGACTCTGAAACTTGCTCTTGAAAATCAAGCAGCTAAAGCAAAAGGAAAAAATGATGAAGTAAAAGAACTGAAGGTTTCAAAGAACAGCTCGAGAAGACAAAGTAAAGTATTATAATGACATATACAAAGAGATGGAAATAGAAAACCAAAAGGGAAGAACCTGCTTGGCATTTCTCAAGCTGAAGGAACTGAAGAAAATTCAAGCCTTGCAATAGTTAAGAATTCTATGAGAAAAATATTAAATGACTCATGAAGCATCAAAAGAAGATGGAAAGAATACACAGAGTCATTATACCAAAAAGAATTGGTTGATGTCCAATCATTTAAAGACGTAACATGTAATCAGGAACTGATGGTACTGAAGGAAGAAGTCCAAACTGCACTGAAGGCATTGGAGAAAAACAAGGCCCCAGGAATTGACAGAATACCAATAGAGATGTTTCAATAAAGGGATGCAGCACTGGAAGTGCTAAGTTGTCTATGACAAGAAATTTGGAAGACAGCTACCTGGCCAGTTGACTGGAGGAGATCCATATTTATGCCTATTCCCAAGAAAGGTGATCCAACCAAATGTGGAAATTATCAAACAATATCATTAATATAACACACAAGTAAATTTTTGCTGAAGATCATTCAAAAGCAGCTGCAGCAGTATATCCACAGGAAACTGCCAAAAATTCAGGCAGGATTCAGAAGAGGATTGCAACCAGGGATATCACTGATGACATCAGATGGATCCTGGCTGAAAGCATAAAATACCAGAAGGATGTTTACCTGTGTTTTATTGACTATGCAAAGGCATTCGATGTGTGGATCATAACAAACTATGGATAACATTGTGAAGAATAGGAATTCTAGAACACTTAGTCGTGCTCATGAGGAACCTGTACATAGATCAAGAAGCAGTTGTTCGGAGAGAACAAGGGAATACTGCATAGTTTAAAGTCAGGAAAGGTGTTTGTCGGGGTTGTATCACTTCACCATACCTATTTAATCTGCATGCTGAGCAAATAATCTGAGAAGCTGGAGTATATGAAGAAGAACTCAGCATAAAGTTTGGTGGAAGACTCATTAACAACCTGCGTTATGCAGATGACACAACCTTGCTTGCCGAAAGCAAAGAGGACTTGAAGCACTTACTGATGAAGTTCAAAGACCACAGTCTTCAGTATGAATTACACCTCAACATAAAGAAAACAAAAGTCCTCACAACTGGACCAATAAGCAACATTATGATAAACAGAGAAAAGATTGAAGTTGTCAAGGATTTAGTTTTACTTGGATCCACAATCAACAGCCATGCAAGCAGCAGTCAAGAAGTCAAAAGAAGCATTGCATTGGGGAAATCTGCTGCAAAAGGCCTTTGTAAAGTGTTGAAAAGCAAAGACGTCACCTCAAAGACTAAGGTGCTCCTGACCCAAGCCATGGTATTTTCAATCGCATCATATGCATGCGAAAGCTGGACAATGAATAAGGAAGACAGAAGAAGAGTTGATGTCTTTGATTTGTGGTGTTGGCAAAGAATAGTGAATATACCACGGAATTCCAAAAGAATGAACAAATCTGTCTTGGAAGAAGTACAACCAGGATGCTCCTTGGAAGCAAGGATGGTGAGAGTGCCTCTCAAATACTTTGGACATGTCAGAAATGATCCATCCCTGGAGAAGGACATCATGCTTGGTAAAATACAGGGTCACTGGAAAAGAAGACCTTCAAGGAGATGAATTGACTCAGTGACTGCAATAATGAGCTCAAGCATAACAATGACTGTGAGCATGGTGCTGGACTGGACAGTGTTTTCGTTCTGTGATCATAGAGTTGCTGTGAGTCAGAACTGACTGGACGGCACCTAACAACAACAACAACAGATTTTTGTATGTTTTGTTCTTCCTCTCTTGTGTTTGATTCATCAGATCTATAGCCACAGCCCTGACTAACTTCCTCATAGACACAAACTGGATATGCAACATATATGTCTTGGGTATCCATTGCCAGAACCTCATAATCCATAGGAATGAATGGATTACTATAATATGTTAGATTCATTTTCTACTACAATCAATAGCACATTCTACATTTGCTAGGATTTTTTTTTTTATACTTAACACTTTTAGATACATTTCCAACCATCTTATTTATTTTTTTTCCAGTTTTTCATTCTGCTATGAGTAGGATATAGATAAAAATATAGCCCATATGTTGGCAACAGACTATATATTTCTATATGTTAGAGATAAATAATGTATCTTATTTTCAAATACAAGGGAACCATTCATAGAATTTGACCATATATTATGCCACAAGGAAAATATCAATACATTTCAAAATATATAAGATTTACATCTTCTATGAATAAGACACTAAAACAAACTGAATTTACGAAGAAAACATACTCAGATATTAAAAACATACACATCTTTCCCAAACAAAGGGAGATCAGAAATCTAACAATAATTGCAAAATATCTAGAAACATCAAACTAGTATAATTATAATTAAAATGCAAAAAAACTATGTGATATTAACAAAGCATGATTCAAATAAATTCATAGCCTTAGTCTTTCTGTTTACTACTGTTGTAGACTGAATAGTGTCCCCAGAACAGATATACTGAAGTCCTAATTCTTGTGTCTTAGTCATCTAAAGCTGCTAGAAATACCACAAGTGGATGGCTTTAACAAAGAGAAATTTATTTTCTCACAGTCTGGTGGGCTAGAAGTCCAAATTCAAGGGCATCAGTTCTAGGGGAAGGTGCTCTCTCTGTCCACCTCTAGAGGGAGATCCTTCTAGACTAGAAGCTTCTCGGTGCAGAACCCCAGGTCCAAAAGGCAAGATCTGTTCCCAGTGCTACTTTCTTGGTGGTATGAGGTCCACAACTCTCTGCTCATTTCCTTTTCCTTTTATCTCTTGTAAGATAAAAGGTGGTACAGGCCATACCCCAGGGAAACTCCCTTTACATTGGATAAGGGCTGTGACTTGAGTAAGGATATTACATCCCACCCTAATCCTCTTTAACATAATCTAATCTTGCCTCATTTACCACTGGTAGAAATTAGGATTTAAAACACAGAGAAAAATCACATCTATCACAAAATGGAAGACAACCACACAATACTGGGAATAATGGCCTAACCAAGTTGGCACATATTTTTAGGTGACACAATTCAATCCATGACACCCTGATATGACCTCATTTGGAAATAGGGTCTTTGAAGAATACCCTAGTGAGTATGAAGTCATACTGAAATATGGTGGGCCCTAATACCATCTGAGTGATATTTTATAAAAGAGGGTAAAACATGAAGACAGAAATGGACAGAAGGACAGTCTTGTGACTACAGAGGCAGATGCAGCAGCAAGCCAAGGAATATCAATGATGCCAGGAGCCATCAGAAGCTAGGAGAGAGGCATGGAACAGTTTCTTAGAGCCATCAGAAAGAATCAACATGGACCATACCCTGATTTGAACTTCTGGCTTCCAGAACTGTAAGACAATAAGTTTCTGTTCTTTGAAGTCACCACATTTTGGTGTTTTGTTATGGCAGCCCAAGGAAATTAATACAATTACACAAGGAAAAAAGTAAATAATTTTGAAATTCAACTCAAGATAGGAAAATAATGGCACTCAAAGCCAAATGAAAGGAGCAAGAAGGAATGAAAAAGGATTAAGAGTTTATTGAACCCCAAAATCAGAACTACTTATAAATAAATCTGATAAATGGATAAAATGTGGAGTAAATGAACACTATAAAACCAAGAACAAAAAGTAAAAAAAAAAAAAGAAATTAAAAGAAGTATTCAAGAATTTATTTATATTAATTAAATCGAGGATTTTGATGAATGTGACAAATTTCTCAGGCAATATAGACTAAAAAAATTCACATGAGATAAAAATTAAAATATTTCTGCTACCATAGAAACAATTTGGAAAACTTTCCAAAGTAACTCCTTGTAAATACTTCAGGTCAATATAATTTTATGTTTTTTTTTTTTTTTTTAACAATTACTCTAAGAAAGAGATGATTTCTCTGCTAGTTTAAGTATTAAAAAGTATAGAAAAGAAGAAATCTTCTTACAAAAAATTATGAAGTCATCATTACATTGGCAATAGAATCTGAAAACTAAAGTATAACAAAAGAACTAGAAAAACTTTCTACAGAAGTTTCAAGTGAAATTAAAAAAAAAGAAATCCAGAAGTAACTTGAAATTAAAATACCATGAATAATTAAAATTTATTTATGCATGAATGGCTCAGTATTAACTATTCTATAGAATTAACGCTATTAATAGACAAAGAAAAAAATACGCAATTACCTTGATAGTTGCTGGAAATTAATTTAAAAGAATAACTCTCATTTCCTATTTTAAAAATATTTAATAAGGAGGTGGGGCCAAGATGGCTGACTGGGTAGAAGCTACTTTGGGTCCCTCATGCAACAAAGACTCAGAAAAACAAGTGAATCGATCACACACATGACAATCTATGAAATCTGACCATCAGACACAGATCTAAAGAGTTGATCTGAGTGACAGGGGAGCGAAAAGCTGCTCCCTGAAGCAACGACCACCTCTGGAACCCAAGTCCCACTCCACAGTCTCGAGCCCTTGCAGTTCCCTGGTGCCGAGTGGCGGGGCTGATTGCGGCTTACTGAGGTGGGACAGGCATGGGACATAGCCCTAACCCCTAGCCCCCTGGGGTAACCTCGGTAGAGACTCAGCCAGTGCAAGCAGGCTGCACACTGATGGGGCTAACGAGAGAAAGAGCAACCATGGGGAAGCAGCGACTGTTTTCGGAGCCTGGAGCCATCATCCCAGTCAGAAAACCTTGGTGCTGGGCTTTGGATTGGGCCCAGGGGAGCTAAGCATGCCTTCCTGAGACGGTGCAAACGCGGGACGCAGCCCTATCCCCCTGAAGTGACCTCGGGGGAAACCCAGACAGTGCATTCAGGCAGTGCAGGGAGGCAGCTGACAGGAGGAGAAGTCACTGGGAGGCAGCAACTGGTTTTGGAGCCTGGAGTGTGGCATTCCGGCCGGGGAACCTTGGCTCTGGGCTTTGGACTGGGAGCGGAGGAGCTCACCATGGCTTCTGAGACAGCACAAGCATGGGATGATGGCCTGAGCCTCGGGGGCAGTCTCAACCCAGCCAGTGCACACAGGCTACACGCCCCTCTGGAAGCTCAGATAAAACAGTAATCACCAAGCAAGATAAGTAACTTTGTCTATATTGCTGCAGGCTACTCTCTCCCATCTATCTGATCCCTCCCCTCCCTGCCCCAGGGGGTTTCCTTAACATTGGAATTTCCTGTGCCAGGGAGTGAACTGCTCTGCATTTTTTTTTTTTTCTTTTCCTAACCCATTCTGCTGGCCTGAGAGAAGCAGCTACTAAAATCCCAGGGATGAAAAATCCTTCCCTGACTTCCCTAAACTGGAATATAAATACAGAACCAGATCCAGCCAAGCATATGAGATCCACAATCTTTGGCTTTCATCCCTACAGGGAATAAGGTGGATATTATAATGCAAAGGCATTCTGATAGAGATCTGACTGTAATTGTTTTATCCGATCACTGGAAAGACAAGTTTTCCAGGTCTGATATCTCTGCTTATTAAACAGAGCCCTAACTGATCCACAGCGGGGAACTGAGGGCTGAAGCTCCACCCAAATGACCTAGCCATCTGCCAAAGGGGCCTGAGGATACTTGCACCTACCAATCTTTAGATGTACATGCGTTGGGTGCCTAAGGTACAGCTGCAGAGCCCACCCACCAAAGTGCTTTAGGAATAGAGACACACCTACCTCACTGGCACATGGGAGAAGGCTGTCAGCATCCTGCCCCCCTGGAGTGTGACCCCTTGCTGCTACTAGTATCTGGTGCACACAACTACAACCACTACTCCTCTAAGTGAATAGGTGATAGTGTACACCACACACTTGGTGACCCAAAATCAGAACACCTAAGCTGATTCTATTCAAGAAAAGTGAATGGACTCTTAGGCTTATATATCTGGTAACAGGCCAAACCAGCTGGTAATAGGACATAAGTGATTCAAAGGCTACAACAATCAAGACAGAGCAATCTAGTAGATCATGTGTGTATACTAAAAGAAAACAAAAGAAGGTAAGACTCAGTGAGCAAATATAAAATAAATCATTACAATATCTTATAGATGGCTCAGAGACAGCAGTCGATATCAAACCACATAACAAAGCAGACCATGATTGCTTCTACAAATCCCCAAATTAAAGAATCAAAATCTTTCCCAAATGAAGGTACAATCTTGGAATTGCCAGACGCAGAATATAAAAAACTAATTTACAGGATGCTTCAAGACATCAGGGATGACCTCAGAAATGAAATAAGGCAATCTACAGAAAAAGCCAAGGAACACACTGATAATGCAGTTGAAGAAATCAAAAAGATTATTCAGGAACACAGTGGAAAAATTAATAAGCTGCAAGAATCCATAGAGAGACAGCATTCAGAAATGCAAAAGATTAACAGTAAAATCACAGAATTAGACAACTCAGTAGGAAGTCAGAGGAGCAGAACTGAGCAATTGGAATGCAGAGTGGGGGAGTTAATCAGATAAAAGAATTTTAAAAAATGAAGAAACCTTAAGAATCATATGGGACTCTATCAAGAAGAATAACTTGTGTGTGATTGGAGTTCCAGAATAGGGAGGGATAACAGAAAATACAGAGAGAATAGTTGAAGATCTGTTGGCAGAAAACTTCCCTGGCATCATCAAAGACGAAAGGATATCTAACCAAGATGCTCATCAAACCCCGTACAAGACTGATCCAAAAAGAAAATCACCAACATATTATCATCAAACTTGCCAAAACCAAAGATAAAAAGAAAATTTTAAAAGCAACCAGGGATAAAAGAAAAGTCTTCTACAAAGGAGAGTCAATATGAATAAGTTCAGACTACTCAGCAGAAACCATGCAGTCAAGAAGGCAATGGGATGACATATATAGAGCACTGAAGGAGAAAAACTGCCAGCCAAGGATCATTTATCCAGCAAAACTCTCTCTCAAATATGAAGGTGAAATTAAAACCTTTACAGATAAACAAGAGCTTAGAGAATTTGCAAAAACCAAACCAAAGCTACAGGAATTACTAAAGGAAATTGTTCAGTCAGAAAATCAATAATATTAGATACCAACACAACACAAGGTCACAGAACAGAACATCCTGATATCAACTCAAATAGGGAAATCACAAAAACAAATTAAGATTAATTTTAAAAAGAAAAAAAATGCTCAAAACACGGAATCATTGAAGTCATTATGTAAAAGATCACAATAATCAAAAGAGGGACTAAACACAGGAGGCATAGAACTGCCATAAGGAGATGAAAACAAGGTGATATAGGACAATACAAGTTAGGTTTTTACTTGGAAAAATAGGGGTAAATATTAAGGTAACCACAAAGAGGTCTATCAATTCCATAATTCAAAATAAAAATAAAGAAAAATATAACAATTCAGCAAACATAATTTCAACTACTATGAAAACGAGGAACACAAAATTTGTAAAGAAAAATGTCTCAGCAAAAAAAGTAAGTGGAAAAATGAAATTGTCAACAACATACACAAAAAAGCATCAAAATGACAGCACTAAACTCATACTTATCTATAATTATGCTGAATGTAAATGGACTAAATGCACCAATAAAGAGACAGAGAGTCTCAGACTGGACAAAAAAACACGATCCGTCTATACGCTGCCTATAAGAGACACACCTTACACTTAGAGACACAAACAAACTAAAACTCAAAGGATGGAAAAAAATGTATCAAGCAAAGAACAATCAAAAAAGAGCAGGAGTGGCAGTATTAATTTCTGACAAAATAGACTTTAAAGTTAAGTCCATCAGAAAGGATAAGGAAGGACACTATATAATGATGAAGAGAACAATACACCAAGAAGATATAACCATATTAAATATTTATGCACCCAATGACAGGGTTGCAAGATACATAAAACAAACTTTAACAGAACTGAAAAGAGAGATAGACACCTCCACAATTATAGCAGGAGAGTTCAACACAGCACTTTTGGAGAAGGATAGGACTTCAAGTAAGAAGCTCAACAGACACTCGGAAGACCTAATTGCTACAATCAACCAACTTGACCTCATTGACTTATACAGAACACTTCTCCCAACAGCTGCAAAGTATACTTTTTTTTCTAGTGCACATGGAACATTCTCTAGAAGAGATCACATATTAGGTCATAAAACAAACCTTTGCAGAATCCAAAACATCGAAATATTACAAAGAATCTTCTCAGACCACAAGGCCATAAAAGTGGAAATTAATAACAGAAAAATCAGGGAAAAAAAATCAAATGCTTGGAAACTGAACAATACGCTGCTCAAAAAAGACTGGATTATAGAAGACATTAAGGAGGGAATAAAGAAATTCATAGAATGCAATGAGAATGAAAACACTTCCTATCAAAACCTCTGGCACACAGCAAAAGCAGTGCTCAGAGGTCAATTTATATCGATAAATGCACAAATACATAAAGAGAACTGTCCCTAAAACTTGAACAAATACAAAGTGAGCAACAAAAGAATTCATCAGGCGCCAGAAGAAAACAAATAATAAAAATTAGAGCTGAACTAAATGAAATAAAGAACAGAAAAACAATTGAAAGAATTAACCAGCCAAAAACTGGTTCTTCGAAAAAAAATTAACAAAATTGATAAAGCATTGGCCAGACTGACTAAAGAAATACAGGAAAGGAAACAAATAACCTGAATAAGAGACGAGATGGTCCATGTCACAACAGACCCAACTGAAATTAAAAGAATCGTATCAGATTATTATGAAAAATTGTACTCTAACAAATTTGTAAACCTAGTAGAAATGGATGAATTCCTAGAAAAACACTACCTACTTAAACTAACACAATCAGAAGTAGAACAACTATATAGACCCATAACAAAAAACGAGATTGATAAGGTAATCAAAAAACTCCCAACAAAAAAAAAAGCCCTGGCCAGGGTGGCTTCACTGCAGAGTTCTACCAAACTTTCAGAGAAGAGTTAACACCACTACTACTAAAGCTATTTCAAAGCATAGAAAATGATGGAATACTACCTAACTCATTCTATGAATCCACCATATCCCTGATACCAAAACTGGGTAAAGACACCACAAAAAAAGAAAATTACAGACCTATATCCCTCATGAACCTAGATGCAAAAATCCTCAACTAAATTCTAGCCAATAGAATTCAACAACATGTCAAAAGAATAATCCACTACGACCAAGTGGGATTTATACCAGGTATGCAAGGTTTATGCAAGGTTGGTTTAATATTAGAAAAACCATTAATGTAATCCACCACATAAATAAAACAAAAGACAAAAACCACATGATCTTATTAATTGATGCAGAAAAGGCATTTGACAAAGTCCAACACCCATTCATGATAAAAACTCTCAGCAAAATAGGAACTGAAGGAAAATTCCTCAACATAATAAAGGGCATCTATATGAACCAACAGCCAACATCATTCTAAATGGAGAGAGCCTGAAAGCATTTCCCTTGAGAACGGGAACCAGACAAGGATGCCCTTTATCACCACTCTTATTCAACATTGTGCTAGAGGTCCTAGCCAGAGCAATTAGGCTAGACAAAGAAATAAAGGGCATCTGGATTGGCAAGGAAGAAGTAAAATTATCTCTATTTGTAGAGGACATGATCTTATACACGGAAAACCCTAAGGAATCCTCCAGAAAACTATTGAAACTAATAGAAGAGTTCGGCAGAGTCTCAGGTTACAAGACAAACATACAAAAATCACTCGGATTCCTCCACATCAACAAAAAAAACGTCAAAGAGGAAATCACCAAATCAATACCATTCACAGTAGCCCCCAAGAAGATAAAATACTTAGGAATAAATCTTACCAAAGATGTAAAAGACCTATACAAAGAAAACTACAAAGTACTAGTGCAAGAAACTAAAAGGGACCTACATAACTGGAAAAACATACCTTGCTCATGGATAGGAAGACTTAACACAGTAAAAATGTCTATTCGACCAAAAGCCATCTATATATACAATGCAATTCCCATCCAAATTCCAACGACATTTCTTAATGTGATGGAGAAACAAATCACCAACTTCATATGGAAGGGAAAGAAGCCCCAGATAAGTAAAACATTACTGAAAAAGAAGAAGAAAGTGGGAGGCCTCACTCTACCTGATTTTAGAACATGTTATTCAGCCACAGCTGTCAAAACAGCCTGGTACTGGTACAACAACAGGCACATAGACCAATGGAACGGAATTGAGAACACAGATATAAATCCATCCACATATAAGCAGCTGGTATTTGACAAAGGCCCAGTGGCAGTTATTTGGGGAAAAGATAGTCTTTTTAACAAATAGTACTGGCATAACTGGATATCCATTTGCAAAAAAATGAAACAGGACCCATACCTCACACCATACGCAAAAACTAACTCCAAGTGGATCAAAGACCTAAACATAAAGACTAAAACAATAAAGATCATGGAAGAAAAAATAGGGACAATGTTAGGAGCCCTAATACAAGGCATAAACAGAATACAAAACATTACTAAAAATGACGAAGAGAAACCAGATAACCGGGAACTCCTAAAAATCAAACACCTATGCTCATCTAAAGACTTCACCAAAAAAGTAAAAAGACCACCTACAGATTGGGAAAAAATTTTCAGCTATGACATCTCCGACCAGTACCTGATTTCTAAAATCTATATGATTCTGTTAAAACTCAACCACAAAAAGACAAACAACCCAATCAAAATTGGGCAAAGGATATGAACACTCACTTCACTAAAGAAGATATTCAGGCAGCTAACAGATACATCAGAAAATGCTCTTGATCATTAGCCGTTGAAGAAATGCAAATTAAAACTACAATGAGATTCCATCTCACTCCAACAAGGCTGGCATGAATCCAAAAAACACAAAAGAATAAATGTTGGAGAGGCTGCGGAGAGATTGGAACTCATACACTGCAGGTGGGAATGTAAAATGGTACAACCACTTTGGAAATCTATCTGGAGTTTTCTTAAAAAGCTAGAAATAGAACTACCGTACAACCCAGAAATCCCACTCCTTGGAATATATCCTAGAGAAATAAGAGCCTTCACACAAAAAGATATATGCACACCCATGTTTATTGCAGCACTGTTTACAATAGCAAAAAGCTGGAAGCAACCAAGGTGTCCATCAACGGATGAATAGATAAATAAATTACGGTATATTCACACAATGGAGTACTACGCATCGATAAAGGACAGTGATGAATCTGGGAAACATTTCATAACATGAAGAAATCTGGAAGACATTATGCTGAGTGAAATTAGTCAGATGCAAAAGGACAAATACTGTATAAGACCACTATTATAAGATCTTGAGAAATAGTATAAACTGAGAACACATTCTTTTGTGGTTACAAGGAGGGGAGAGAGGGAGGTGGGAGAGGGTTATTTACTGATTATACAGTAGATATATATATATATTTTTAAGAACTACTTTAGGTGAAGGGAAGGGCAATACTCAATATAGGGAAGGTCAGCTCAACTGGACTGGACCAAAAGCAAAGAAGTTTCTGGGATAAACTGAATGCTTCAAAGGTCAGCAGAGCAAGGGCGGGGGTTTGGGGACTATGGCTTAAGGGGACATCTAAGTCAATTAGCAAAATAAATTCTATTAAGAAAACATTCTGCATCCCACTTTGAAGTGTGGCGTCTGAGGTCTTAAGCGTTAACAAGCGGCCATTTAAGATGCATCCATTGGTCTCAACCCACCTGGATCAAAGGAGAATGAAGAACACCAAGGTCACACAATAACTATGAGCCCAAGAGACAGAAAGGGCCACATGAACCAGAGACTTACATTATCCTGAGACCAGAAGAACTAGGTGGTGCCCAGCCACAACCGATGATTGCCCTGACAGGGAGCACAACAGAGAACCCCTGAGGGAGCAGGAGATCAGTGGGATGCAGACCCCAAATTCTCATAAAAAGACCAGACTTAATGGCCTGACTGAAACTAGAAGAATCCCAGCAGTCATGGTCCTCAAACCTTCTGTTGTCCCAGGATAGGAACCATTCCCAAAGACTACTCATCAGACATGGATTGGAGTGGACAATGGGTTGGAGAGAGATGCTGATGAGGAGTGAGCCTCTTGTATCAGGTGGACACTTGAGACTGTGTTGGCATCTCCTGTCTGGAGGGGAGATGGGAGGGTAGAGAGGGTTAGAAACTGGCAAAACGGTCACAAAAGGAGAGACTGGAAGGAGGGAGCGGGCTGACTCATTGGGGGAGAGTAAATGGGAGTATGTGGTAAGGTATATATAAGTTTGTATGTGAGAGACTGACTTGATTTGTAAACTTTCACTTAAAGCACAATAACTTAAAGCACGATAAATTTTTTTTAAAAAAATTAATAAGGAAAAAATAGAAGAACATTTCCAATCTTTGATTCCATCTTTTTTAAGACTGAAACTCATGCGTTATGGCCCAAATTATACATGATGTCAGGCGTACCTTGTCAGGATATCTCGACTCCCCAAAACAGTTTTACATTTCTCATAAAACTCTCCTCTCCCTCCCAACTCTGATATGAATTCATTAGACAGAAATCCTCTTTCTTCCCTTTCTCTGCCTCAGTGAGAGAGGCTACTGATGTTTACTTTTACCTAAAAGATAACCTTAAATCCTAATGAAGAGTCTTAAAGAAATAGACCTTGTCTCTCTCTCTCTCTTTTTTTTTTGTAAGATATTAAAACTAACATTAAATAAAATATTAATGAAGTAGAACTGTCATGAAGAAGACAGTCTTGTAAAATAGAATAACAATGAGATTATGGAAGTTAATTTTAAACACACACTTCTCATTCCCACCCAAAAAGTCGAAATTCAGTATCAAGGGCAATATTTTACTAGAATATAGTTGATAATTGTCTTTTTTCCTTTGTCGTTGACTTTCTTTTTCTTTTTACAGTGGAAATTTTTGGGTGCTACATTTCTAATCATGCAGAAGAATAAGTCTAAAGGGTCTATACAATATTGCTTTACTTGGGATTCAAATGAGTCTCTGTACATATGTACTCAAAAATGGGGCATCTTTCTAAACTTGTGCATGTATGTGCCTGCATGCACACATATCCACATGGAAGACAAAGAGACGTTTTCTAGAACCACATAAGAAATGGAAAACAATGTCATCTGCTTTTCAGGCATTTCTGTACAAATTGCTAAATACGGGTAACTTTCTCTCCAGAATACCACCCGGGAAAAGATCTATTTAGAGGTGCACCTGATCTATGCCATGGTATTTTCTATCACGTCATATGCCCGCGAAGGCCAGGCAATGAATAAGGAAGACTGAAGAAGAATTGATGCCTTTGAATTATGATGTTGGCGAAGAATCTTGAATATACCGTGGACCACCAAAAGAACAAACAAACCTGTCTTGGAACAGGTACAGCCGGAATGCTCCTTAGAAGCAAGGATGGCATGACTTTGTTTCATATACTAGGATGTGTTATCAGGAGGGACCTGTCCCTGGACAAGGACATCATGCTTGGTAAAGTAGAGGGTCACCAAAAAGAAGGAACACCCTCAACGAGATGGATTGACACAGTAGCTGCAACAATGGGTTCAAGTGTAACAACGATTATGAAGATGGTACAGGACCGGGAGGTGTTTTGCTCTGTTGAACACAGTCTCTGTGAGTAGGAACTGAACGAACTGCACCTAAAAACAATTACATTACGTGCAAAAATCTCAGGTAGAGTTAGAATGTGGCTTTGTACATATGTATAGTACCCACTGGTGATTGGATTTACAATCTTACATTATTATTTTGCAAAATATATCTTACATACTATTTCAAACAAAAACAGCAAAAAAACTCATTTTGGAGCTTAAGGAATGCCAAAATGGAATGCAGTATCCTACAAAAAAAAAAAAAAAAAAAAAAAACCAACAAATGTATGAAACAGCCTTACTAAAGGGAGTGGGAGTTGGGGTAATGCTGACTTAAGTAACTTGGAAATGAGTGGAGACTGTAAGACTAAAAGCAAAATGAAGTGTATATAAGCATTGTTTTCTACTTGATTGTTTCTCAGTGAAGTAGAAGTCAACAATTCTGATACCACTATACAGCTATATTGCAACTGCACAATTAAGTAAATGGATGGTGGATGTGGGAGCCTGGCTTCTCAGTGTTGCAATGAGAGTTTGTAGATTAGCAAAGAGAGGAGGTGAAATGTTCCATATGGCAATGCATTAAAGATGGAGATATCAGTATAAATTCATGTTTAGCTTAACAGAAAGGTGTTTCTGTATAGAAATATTTGCAGATACATATACATACACAAGTTAGTATATACACATATATTTCCTTGTTCTTTTAGCTAAGAGGGCCTAGAAGCAATAAAACCCCAGGTGCGAAGAGCACATGTGGCAGCCAGATCTTGGATTCTAATACCGTTCACCATAAAGGAAACCAGGGCCCCCAGGAGAAATACCTGTTGCTGGACTGGGGCAGGAAAAATACAAGAGGAACCTGGAGCATCTTGTAGTGTTATAAAGTAAGTAAGTGCTAAAAAACAACAACAAACAAAACAGGGCCACGATGATGGTGCTACGGTGACACAGTGTCCAATCAAAGAGCTCTCAATGGCTTAGTTGGAAAAATTTGAGCAACATAACAAAGCAGGATTGGTTTACATGCCATAGTATAAAATAAATATACTATGGATTCACAAGTTCACAGTAATATAAATACATGATGAAAAAAATAAATAAATGGGAAAGAATAGACAAATATATACAGAACCAGAAGTAGGGAGTGGGGAGAAGGTTTGACTACAAAGGAACAGCATGAGAGAATGCTTGGAGTGATAGAACTGTTCTATATCACGGCTGTGGTGGTGGATACATGACTATATGCACTTGTCAGACCTCATCAAACTGTAACACCACAGAGAGTGAATTTTAGTTTGCATAGTTAAAAACATTCAACCAAGATGTTGAGGAAACCCAGAATGGAACAGAGATGGCAACAAATGAACCTAAATGTATTACAAATTAATAACAAAACCACATTGGTAAAGGTGGGGGAAGAAAAGAAGTAATGTAATTTACTTCATAAAATTATGACTTTGATTGGATTCTGTGAGACTAAAGACAAGTACGCAAGAATAAAAAATATGTGAGCTCTGAAATATGGCTTATGCTTATCTATCAAATGTGTATCCTAGAAGGGCTCCCTCTATTTGGAGGTGGAGAGACACTGCTTACTTGTGAAGCCACATCCATAAATGCTGTATGGGGAAATGGTGGCTTTGCATAGAATATTGGGAAGAAAAATTAATGAACCTGTATTTTATCATGGTATAGGAAAGAACATATAGGCATAAAAGCAATGGAATCATGCATATAGCAAAATATCAATAAGTTAATTCTATTCTAAACTGTAATTAAATGAAATACTACAAGACCTTGAAAATACATTAAATTAATTTAAGAAGCATATTTTCTTCTTTGAAATTACCAGTGTGCACTATCAGATTAAGTGTCCCTAATCATTCTGAAATTCTGAATCTGTTTAGTTTTATTTAACTTTGTATTTCAAATGTTGTGTACAAGGAAAACAAAAAACAGAACAAAATGCCCCAGCATATCAACTGGTGTTCCATCTGGGTAAAGGTTTATAGGTAAACTTTTTTTTTTATTTTTCTGTGTTTTCCAACCTTTTACAATTTTCAGACAAAAATAATAAATGTTTTCAAGGATAAGTTGTAAGTATTTTTAAAAGGATCCCTAGTGAATCAATTTTAGAATAAAATTTCCAAAAAAAGTCTTTTAAAAATTGTATAATGTAAACGCTTAATGCATACATCATCTATTTTCATAATTGCTCACACCTTGTTATTTCCAACATATTTCTTTACCCCATTTCCAAACAAATGTTCCGAACAAACTTTCCAGCAATATTCTTGCTAGTAATATGGAGAGATATGTTCCTAGATAAGGTTTTCAATAACAGTAAGCAGTTTTTATTAGTTTTCAGAAAAAATCTCTGGAATCATAACTACTTCTGAGAGACCCATTCACGGTGAGGGAACAATAAGATCTCCCTCTCTCCCTATTCCAAGTTTGCCTTTATTACATTTCCATGGCATTATATTTTTCTAGAACGAACAAATGTTACTTAGGATTCCCAAAATTTGAATTGAGCCCTACCTGTACTACAATCTCAAGTTTACAGAAGCAAAGAAAAAAACAACACGTCGATCTTAAGAATGCTGTGGGAAAACCAAGTAGATCCTCAGTTTACCCGTTGCTATTGAGTAGATTCTGACTCATAGCGATCCTATAGAACAGAGGACAGCCCCACAGAGTTTCCGAGACTATAATCTTTTATGGAAACAGACTGCCTCATCTTTCTCCCTTGAGGCAGCTGGTGGGTTTTAACCACTGATGTTTTGGTTAGCAGCCGAGCATTTAACCATTGCATCACCAGGGCTCTTTGGTTTACTCTCTGGCAACAGAGAAAAGCTTGAACTATCCTAAATTCAGATCCTAGATAAGCTTTTATGTAGAGTTCAAGGTATTAGTGTGATGCTTTCATTTACACCAGGAGACATCAATACTGGAAAAAAATTAATAACAAAAATAAATAAATTCATAATAAACAAATAAACTGGAAAATCATAATATACTAAAATCAGACCCTATAAGGAATTGTATAGATATATTTTATATGTGGCAAATGGTTGCATATAAGAAAAAGGCAAAATTTTTGAGCAGGAAGGAACTCTGAGATCTTCAGGCCTAATCTCTTCAATTTACAGATGTATTAGATATTCCCCATTCCTCTCCACCCTTCTCTAACTTGCTCTGTGCCTCAGGATGTTGTTCTCCTGGATGACAATGAGAAGACTTGTTTTTCGTACTAGCTTTATGTTTGAACAGTGAGTCTCTAGCTGGAGATCAGAGAGTGGGAAGAGAAAGAGGCTGGGATACTTATTCCCCTAGCTCTCTCCCTGCTGAGGCAGCTAGCTATTTGTGGAGGTGTTACTCTACCAAAGGCCACAACTGCTGTAGAGCCATCTGATAGCTCTCTGCTCTAGCCCCTTCAAGCCTATGGGGAGGGATAACTGTCCTCTCTTGCTAGCCATAAGCTTATTCATCCTACCTCATTGGTTTCCATTAACTCTTTAAATAATCCTTTATTAAACTATTGTTAATTACCACTTTTGAGTGCATAGTTTTCTACCCAGGAGACAGGCTAATATGAAAGATGAAATTTTTAAGTCTTATAGAGATAAAAGTGTAAAGACTGATTTAATTTGAATACATTTATTATCTGCCTGTGGTCTCACAAAAGCAAGGAATTTTATCATAGCTAGAATAAACGTGAAATCTTTGCAAAATGTCACCTTGAAGACTTAGGTACACTTGACCCAAGCCATGGTGTTTTCAATTGCCTCATATGCGTGTGAAAGCTGGACAATGAATAAGGAAGACCGAAGAAGAATTGACACCTTTGAATTGTTGTGTTGGCGAAGAATGTTGAATATATCATGGATTTCCAAAAGAATGAACAAATCTGTCTTGGAAGAAGTGCAACCAGAATGCTCCTTAGAAGCAAAGATGGAAAACTATGTTTTACATACTTCATAAGTGTTATCAGGAGGGATCAGTCCCTGAAGAAGGACATCATGCTTGGTAAAGTAGACAGTGAGGGAAAAAGAGGAAGACCCTCAGCAAGATGAATTGACAAAGTGGTTTCAACAGTGGGCTCAAGCATAACAATGATTGTGAGGATGGTGCAGGACTGGTCAGTGTTTCGTTCTGTTGTTCGTAGGGTCACTATAAGCTGGAACTGACTCAATGGCACCTAACCACAACAACACAATGAATGTGTCCTCCAAAGTACTGGATCAAAAAATAAAAGTTTTCAGTGTATAATAGAACAAGTATTGTTCCTACTTGTTCCACTTTAATAAAATTCCAAACAAAAGGAAAAAGAAAACTCTAGGCATTGCTCACAAAGATTCTTCAAGCAAGACAGTCAGGAAGATTCATGTATTGCTTTTCACTGGGTACCCTACTGCCTTAAATTTAAGATAACTGGTCATAGTGACACAGGTTAGTGGAAGAGTCTAAACGAGAATTAAACCCTTTCCAACTCACATTCTCTGAAATTCGTTCCAGGGACTGGTAATCATAGACAACAGAGAAGATGTTATGAGTAACTAAATTATCCTTCCAAATTGCATAGACATATGGAATGGAGAGAAGAGAAACTTAGAAAATGGATAAGAACAGTAAAGAATGAAAAGGTGAGTTAAAAAGCAGCACAGAGACCTTGCTAGCTGTAAAATTTTTCCATACTTCTTGCCAAATCTGGCCTCAAGTAAGTCAAAAGGAACATGAGCTATGTCTTAATCCTCAGATTCATAGAGAAAAATGAAAGCCTGGGAAATACACAGTACAAACAAAACCACAATGGCCATGGGGATGCTTGCTGAGATCAAGGAGAAATATCAAGAACACATTGGCTGCTTTAATTTTCCTACATCATTGCCAAACCCAGAACCTGTGTGTAGCAATTTGAGCTGCCTTAGTAGCATTCCTTTTTACTACGCTTTAGATAATATTTTAGCAACAGCTCAAAAAAGCCCAAGTATTCAACCAAATTTCTGAATGAATAGCTATGCCATTTTCTTAACATCAAGAATACAATATTGTATTATTCTCAAGACAGTGCTTGTCCATTTTGATCAACTCAAGTTATTTCTGTGGGGGCAAACAGATTACACATACTAACTGTAAGCACTAACATTTTCATAAATTGATAGTTTTCTTGCTGAAAAAATTTAAAAATCTCATTATGTATTTTGCTTCCCTTAAGGTGTAAAGATAATACATACTTCTGTTTATCCCTGATATTTCTTTATGAAACTGTTTACATTTTGCTTATTTTTATGTCTGCTCTAGGAAAAAAAAAAAAGAATGATTATATCAGCATCTCAGTGTGTGACTGTGTAACTCTTGAGGGTGTTACACTCCTAACACTGTCCTTTGATTCTTTCCAAATTACAAACTCAACTGCCCACTACATGTCCTGAGTTATCTCTGTCCCAGATCTTTCAAGAAACTTTGTGGGTAAAGAAAACCTGGGCAGAAAAAATGAGACCAAGTATCATCATGCCTATGAACCTGAGACTGTGGCCTCTGAATCCAGTCATTATGTGACATTAAAAATGTGACATTTTAGTGGGAAGAAGAGTAAAGTCTGCTAAAATATTAAAGCCAGTTGGGTATTTTTCTTTCCCTTCCATAAATTTAAATTTAGAACTCAGAGAAGAATGAGCTATCAGATTCCTGCTTGGCACATCAGAGTTAAAGACCAGAGGCCTAGAATTGTTTAATCTATTCCAGATGTTAGGAACAATAGTAGGAATAAATGGAAAGAAGTTTTGAATAATGTATTGCTACAATGAAAAGAATATTAGAAGATTTTTCTTTTATGCAAAACAAAAAATAATGCATATTGTGATGGCTAAAGTTCTGTGTCAATTTGACTAGGCCATGATTCTCAGCAGTCTGGCAGATAATGTAATCATCCTCCATTTTGTGCTCTGATGTGAGCAGCCAATCTGTTGAAAGGGGATTTTCCTTGGGGGTGTGACCTGCATCCTATATATATGGATGTCCTGGTGAATCTCACCCTCTCTAGATCCTGTGCCTGACTCATCATCCTCTGGTCTCTGGTTCTTGGGATGTGACCCAGCAGCCTGCCATCTGACCTGCCGATTTTAAATTCATCAGCCCCTGCTTCCACGCAAGTCAGGAGAAACCTACAGCCTGACACCTGACCCACAGATTTGAGACTTGCCAGTCTCCACAACTGCATGAGCCCTTTCCTTGAAATAAATCTTTCTATAGGTATATATTTTATTTGTACAATTCACAGGTTTTGCTCCTCTAGGGAACCCAGCCTAAGACATTGGGTACCAGGAATGGAGTGTTGCTCTAACAAATACCTAAAATGTAGGAGTGGTTTTGGAAGTGGGCAATGAGCAGAGGCTGAAAGAATTTTAAGGTGCCTAAAAGCCTAGATTGTCTTGAAAAGACTGTTGGTGGAGTTATGGATGTTAAGGGCAGCTCTAGTGGGGGCTCAGAAAGCAATGAAAAGAGCTATATAGAAAGTATCTATCATCTTAGGGAATACGTATGGCACCAGCAACAGAATGTTGCTAGAAATGTGGACGTTAAATGTGCTTCTGGTAAGGCTTTAGAAGAAAATGATGAACATATTGGACAATGGAGGAAGGATGATGCTTTTTATGCAGTGGCAAAGGACTTCTCTGAATTATGTTCAAATATTTGGTGGAAGGTAGAATTGTAAGTGATGAACTTGGATATCTGGCTGATGAGATTTCTAAGCAAGATCTTAAAGCGGTTGCATGATTTCTCCTTGTCATTTACAGTAAAATGGTAGAGGAAAGAGATGGACTTAAAAATCAAATGTGCAAAATGAAAACAGAACTTAAAGATTTGGGAAATTCTGCAGTAAAAACTAAAGACTAGTGTCCTAGAATGTTCACAAAGGACATGGCTACATAATCTTGTTAAAAGCATTAGCCTGTGACTGATGGATCTAACCAACTACTGGAGCAGAAAACCCATCAGCTTAGCCTGAAGGGTACAGAGAAAGAACAAAAGGAAAGAACTTTGTGTCTGTCTTTTGGAATTCTACAGGCAGGAAATAGGACAAAGGAGCTACATTTGCTGTCCTCCAAGAAAAGGAAAGGACTGTCCCTGGAGAAGCTTGGAGATCAGCAGAACTGTTGAAAGGAGCACAGGAAGCAGGGTCTTCTTGGTTTCAAATGCTGGAGCCAAGTCCTCCTGAATATCAAAGGGTAGGACCACAGCCTCCTAGGTTTCAAAGAGTTGTACCAAGGGGATGAGGCCACCACTTAAAGCTGAGAGGATGGGGCTACCTTGGCCAATGGGCAAAAGAAAGGAACAAGCCACGGCTGAGGGAGTGGGGTTGTCACTCAGAAGGACTAGGAGACTGAGGCCACTCAAAGCTGAGGGAGGAGAGTTGCCATCCCAGTGAGCCTGGAATGCAGAGCTGAAGCCCAGGGCTGAAGGTCTAAAAAAAACAGAATTCAGAGGGGATGGCCAACACCCAGAGTTCGTAGGGTAGGGCCTTTGCCTAGATGGTCTCAAAGAACGGAGGATTATTTTCAAGACTTGAGAGCTAATGCAATTTGTTCTGCTGGGTTTTGGACTTGCTTGGTGCCTGTTATCCCTTCTTTCCCTTCAATTTCTCCCATTTGTAATGGCAATGTCTACCTTGTGCCTGTTCTACCATTGTCCTTTGGAAGTAGATTGCTTGTTTTCTAGATTTCACAGGTTCATAGATGAAGGGGAATTTTACCTCAGGATGGAATATAACTAAAATCTCACCCTTATTTGATTTAGATGCTTCAGAAGATGAGACTTTTGGACTTGGAATTGATTTAAGACTTTTGTGATGATGTGATGTGGCAAATGCATTTTGCATGTGGCAAGGATATGAATTTTTGTGGGCCAAAAGGTGGAATATTATGGACTGAATTATGACTCTCCAAAAATGTGTTACAAATCCTAACCTCTATGCCTGTGGTTATAATTCCATTTGGAAATGAGTTGTCTTTGTTATGTTGATGAGCCAGGATTAGCGTAGCGTGTATCTTGAGTTAACCTCTTTTGAGATTAAAATAAAAAATAAATACAACCACTGTCCTCGAGTTGATTCCGACTTATAGTGACCCGATAGGACAAAGTAGAACTTTCCCATGGGGTTTCCGAGGAGCAGCTAGTGGATTCAAACTGCTGACTTTTTGGTTAGCAGCCAGATGCTTAACCACTGTACCACCAAGGGAGCAGAGTAGAGATGGGGCAACACAGGTGCCAAGCCACACAAAGATTGCCCAGCAGCAGAAGTTCAGAAGGTGCAAGGACCTTCCTCCAGAGCTGACAGAGCGAGAAAGACTTCCCCTAGAGCCAGTGCCCTGAATTAGGACTTCTAGCCTCCTAAACTGTGAGAAAATTAATTTTTGTTTATTAAACCCACCCATTTGCATTATTTATCTTGCAGCAGCACTAGAAAACTGAGACATATATTTAAAACTGTACAAAGATACTTCAATTTTACCACCTTAATGATCATCAAAGGAGTCCTGACGGCAGTAGTTAAGTGCTTGGCTGATTATCAAAACGTTGACGGTTCCGCTCACGAGCCACTCCAGGTGACTGACTGCTTCCCTAAAGATTTACAGCCTTATAAACCCTAAGGGACAGCTTTACTTTGTGTTACAGGGATGCTATGAGTCGGAACCAACTCACAGCAATAGGTTAACAATCACTATGCTCTAATAATCAATGCATAATACAAAACTAGACATTTTTCATTGAGTTAGAAAAAAAGATATGGACCCTCTAAAAATAAATATTTCTAATGCAGATTCTTGTTTCGCTTGCTTTAATCGCAGATGTTTAACTCTTTCACAAAGTTCTTTTTTTTTTTTTAGATTTGTATGTATTTAAAATTTACAGGCTTTTAGAACATGAGGTCACTCTTCATATTTTCTTTTCCACTGGAAAAGGAACCCTTTACACAAAATGTTAGCATCTACTGTTGGGTCCAGATCAATTTTTATTTTAGGTATTTCCATTCAATGCCAATGTCAGCATCAAACCCTAGCAGATCTTGAAATCTCTGGATACACTTTTCTTTCCTTGAGTTGATTTACTCAAAGTGATGGGAGTCAAAATAAATAGAAATTACCTTCTAGAAAGTTGTGAATCATTGTTAAATTCATTATTATTGAAATTCATTGATCTCTTCATATATTTACAAAGTCCATTTGCCTGTAATATTTACACATGTTGTTCTGTGAGTCTTTAATGGACTGTCAAGGTATAGTTTCTGTTGCTTCAGATAACAGGCTGTCCCCTGACTGTCAACAGCTTCAGTAGCCTAAGGTCGAGCATAGTCTATTTTGTGTGTTTTATTCTTAAAATATAGTGAACCATTGCCTGAACATACCACTTATGCAAGAGAAAAGACAGAAATTGAATTTCTAATAAATAAGACAATAACCTGAGATATGTGCAAGTTTGTTAATTTTATTTATAAATTATTTATGACAGAAAAATAAGAGAATAAATTAAATGTCCAAGACTATGGGGTTAATTAAATATAGTATTATGCCTCTTCATATTGTATACAGGACAGAAGTTGGAAAAATGTTATATAAGAATATTTATTGACATGCAATCATATTTTTCTACATTAACTTTCAAAAAAGTAAAAATATTATAAATACTGTGAAAGCAATCTAGGAAATGTACACATTAATGTCTATACGAATGATATTTATTTTTTGTGATGGCTTTTCTTGTCTTGTTATAGGAGCCCTGGTTATGCAGTGGTTAATGCTTGGCTACTAATGGAAGGCTTGGTTGTTCAAACCTGCCAGCTGCTCCATGGGAGAAAGATGTGAGTCTTCTTCCATAAATATTTACAGCCTTGGAAACCCTATGGGGCAGTTTTACTCTATCCCATAGTGTTGCTATGAGTAGGAATCGACAGGATGACAATGGGTTTGGTTTTCCTATCTTGTGCTTCTTTTTCTAATTTTCTTCAAGGAACATTTATCAATTTTATAAACAAAAGAAAATTAAAAAATTGAGACTGAAGTGGTTAATATCCTGGAATCCACTGTGTTTATTTTCTAATATTTGTTTATGATATTAGAACATGAGAAATCAAAGATACTAGGAACACACTTGGAACAAAACATTTATTAGGGGCAAGATTTTTATGCTTTCTGGTGGAGAAGAAAGGATATAGAGAATTTTGACAAATCTATAATATTGTTTGGAGGACAGTATAATGTGGCTTCCAAATCTTGCTTTAATGAAGCAATTTTTGCCCCTGTTGCAGGGAGTTGGCCCTCTCAGTGATTGCCTCAGCTTCAGAAAGCAGCCTTCCCCTATCTAAAGGGTCTTTATCCAAAGACTGATCCACTTGGGAGTATAAAGGCCATCTCTGTCCAACTCTGGAAAACTATGAAAAGCGACTCTGTCCAGAATGCGCCCTGGGGTTGGCTAAGATAATCGTTGGCCCTGCATCACAGCTCAGTCTCTACCATTGCTCATTGTTACTTTATTCCCACACCTTCTCAAGTGTTCATCTCAAGGGCATCCTCAAATTAAAAAAAAAAAAAAAGCATGTAAACACACTGTCTCAGAGTCTATGTCCCAGGGGACCCAAACTGAGTAAAAGAAAACAAAACAAATCTTCCGATTCTGGGCTAATATCAACATATTTTATTTTAATATACCTGTAGTATGTTTCAGCCCAGAAGAGAATATCCTACTTCTTGGAAATGTTCTCCTCAACATAAAATGAAGAATTGGCATGTCAAGATCTATAAAAGAATCTTATTAGAGTTGATATTTGTTTTGAAATTATAAAGTAGATTAGAGAGACTTATTATATTTAATCCTCCCAGTAAGTAGCACCATGATTATCTTCATCTATTCAAGAAATTTCTTGTGTACAGTAAAGTTTTCATTAATTCCTTAAATAGGGCCTGTACATTTCTTATTAATGATGCCATACAATATTTTAATGTTTTCATTGCAGTTGTGAATAAAATGTTCTAACTGTTGTATAGGTGAGTTTCTTATATTTGAGTTTTTAATTGATTACTTTTGTTAACTATCATCAATTCATATAGTTTTTCAGTTGATCTGTATTTGTTTTCATGTTAGATGGCCATGCCATCTACAAGTAATGACAGTTTTTATGTTTGTTTGCATGTATGTAAAAATATACCTATTTTTCTTTTCTTGATACATTCCTTAGACCTCCAGTACAATATAACATAGCAGTGATTGCAGATTTCTTAAACTTTACTCTTTTCAATATTAATAGTAACTCTTACACTTTTTTTTTTTTTAAACTGTCATTGCCATTGAGCTGATTGTGACTTATGGCAACCCCATATATGTCAGAGTAGAACTCTGCAATGAAGGGTTTTCAATGGCAGGTTTTTTGGAAGTAGTTCAGTAGACCTTTCTTTTGAGACACCTCTGAGTGGACTCGAATCACCAACCTTTTGGTTAGCAGCCAAATGTGCTGTTTGCACCACGTATGGACTCCATAAGCTATATAGAGCCAAAAAGCTATTGCCTTCAAGTTGATTCCAACTCATAGTGACCCTATAGGACAGAGCAGAACAGCCCCATAGAGCTTCCAAGGAGCACCTGGTGAATTTGAACTGCCAACCTTTTGGTTAGCAGGCACAGTACTTAACCACTACACCATCAGGGTTTCCATAAATTATATTCTGTTTGTTATATTTCTGGAGAATGACATTTACATGTTAATAAAACATCTTTCTGTTAGCTTGCTAAGCATTTGGTGTGTTTGTTTCCCCTAATAAATTTTATTTAATTTTTTGAAGTTCTTTAAGATTTTCAAATGTTTATTTCACATAATTGGCTAATAGGGTTAATTACAAAGTCTCTATATCCTTATGTTAAATCAACCTTGCATTCTATGATAAATTTAACTTGACCATTATTCATTATTATTTATTTATATCTGGCACTCAATATACTACCGTCTTACTGATGAGTTCTGTATCTAATTTCAGAAAAAAATATTTCTTTTTGTATACTTCACCTGTTCAATTTAATACCCTGATATGCTAGCCTAACAAAATATGTTGAGGATAATTCTGTTTGACTCTCCTCTAAAAAAGATAATCATTCGTTGAATGTTTGGTAAACTGACTTTAATATTTTCAGGATGTTTGACCAATTTTTCAATATTTAGTGAATTTATTTATACAAAATACATTTATAATATATTACATCTACATTTTCTATGTCTTTACATAGATTTTCATAATATCTTAACAACTTTTTTACCTAGTGTTTTGTTTTCTTTTTCAATTCTAAGATAGTTTGTGTCTTCTCTACTTTTTAATAATTAATCTGGACAATATGTATCTATTTTATAGATTAATATAAATTTTGGGTTTCTATTACTACTATTAATTTTTTCTTTTTCTTTTTTGTTCATTTTATTATTTGTCTAAATGCTGGAGCAATATATTGTTTAGTTTTTTTTTTTCCTAATATAGTTATTTATATATTTTCCTCCGAGTATCGCTAAGGGCAAATTTCACTGACATCCCCAAATGCCGTATACTACATGTTCTTATTATCATTATTAAATAGTTTTAAGTTTAAAGTTCAATTGCTTACTTAGCTAAGGAGATGTTTAGAAAGTTATCTTAAAATTTCTATGTGGGATAACTTATGAGGGGAGTGGGAGAAATATTTCTTTTGCTATGAAGTTCAGAAGTTATTTTGTTATAGTCAGAGGCTATGGCTTATCTTATGTTAGCTTGTTGGTATTTGTAGATTTTTCTTTGTGATTTATGCTGGGTAACATATTTTATTATTTTTCTACAAGTGACTGACAATAATTTTTACTTTTACTGATGATTTACAAACCTCTACATATCTACTGTACAGCAAGCTTGTAAACTGTATTAGAAATTTTCTCCATATCTTTACTAATCTTGTCAACTCAGGGGAAAGTGGGTAAACTGAATTCTAAATTTCTCTCTTTAAAATATTTTTATGTCTTATTTATGTCAAAGCCATGTTTTAGGCTTACTACACTTTTATCTTGGTGAATTATAACATAAATCCATTATCATGTGGATTGTTAACATAAAATAGCTTTCTTAGCCTCATTTCATAATTTCAATCATGAATTATTGTGTTCTCATTAATATTCCTACAATTAATCATTTACATGAACATTGTTTTTGTCTTCATTTCTAAGCTATCATCCCAGAATTATATGAGTCATTTTGTTTTTAGTGTGTCCCATTTAAAGAGCATAGGGTGACATATTATAGTTGCTTGTTCCTTACTCAACATGACAATCTCTGATGTTCTAATAGAAGAATTTTTTACATACCCACTTATTCTGATTAATGATTTGTAGTCATATTTTACATTTATTATTTATTTTCTATTCTTATTTATTCTCACATATTTTGGATTGCTGGTCTTTAAAAAAAAATTCTGTTTCTCCTGTGTTTTGGATGACTTGAAACCATATCTCTATTTTCTACTGATTATCCTAACTTTTTAACACAAAAAATTTTACATGTTCTCTCCTATTTGTATTTATTTTACCTTCAACTAATTATTTTTGTCTTTTACATTATGTGCGAAAATACTTTATGTTATCTGTAGTATTTACTAAGGATCTCTGGTTGCTCAGTGGTTAAGCACTTGGCCATTAACGCACCAGCTGCTCCACAGGCAAAAGACATGGCAATCTGCTTCCGTAAAGATTTATAGCCTTGAAAACCCTGTGGGTAGTTATATTCTGTCTTATAGGGTCGTTATGAGTTAGATTCAACTTGACAGGAATGAGTTTGATTTTTTTTTTTTTTTAAATATTGTTCGCTCTTTTTAGAGTTCTTTTTTTCCTCAGGACCTAATACTATCAATGAAAACTTTGAAACTAATCTAATACCTCTCCATTGTAGACCATGTTTACTTAAAAGATCTTCTATTCTTCAGATTTCTGAAAACATTTTCATAATGTACCTATAATGCGTTCTATTATTATAGAAGGTACCTTCTGTTACTCCTTTTTGGCAATTGTGAACACGTGCAATATCTCTTAAGCTTTAGGATATTTTATTCCATTTTTTCTTTGATTACTTTATTTCTTTTTATTACCTCTATCTTCTTTTTTTTGGAGCCAATACTAAACTTCTTAGCTAAATCTTCAATGTATTTCCCAGATCAATCTTCCACTTCTACTCTTTGTTTCATTATAATATTTAGTGCTTTATTGAAGTTGATTTAATTTTTTTTATTTCTGCAACCAAATTTAAAATTTTTAAGATGTTATTCTTCTTAGTAGTAGTTTGTTCTTGTTTTGTGGATATTATATCTCTTATCTTTCAGAGGTTATTATAACTGTTTAAAGCATTTTTTATTAAATTATGTTTTCTTAAACCAAAAGAAACCAAACCATCGAGTGGATTCCAACTCATAGTGACCCTACAGGACAGAGTAGAACTGCGCCATAGGGTTCCCAAGGAATGCCTCATGGATTTGAATTCTGACCTTCTGGTTAGCAGTCAAAGTCTTAACCACTACGCCACCATTGTTTCCTATGTTTACTTAGGGCATTGAATTTTTATCTGATGCTTTTCTTTCAAACTTGGTTCCCTTCAGACTTATTTTATTGCTTACTGTTTATTAATATTTAAATTAGGAAAACTTGTTAGCTTGCTGGAGGTTACAAGAGAAAATCTAAGAGAAAATAAACTGTTTTCTTTTAATAATATTTTAATATCTAATATATTTTACAGAATATATATATATATATGAAATTTATAAGTTTATTACACATAACCAAAGTAAACTTTTCATTAAGACAGTGCAGTGCAAATGATTACTTTTGTGTGTGGTCTTTCTAGCCATAGTCTTGTAATTCCCACCCAGACGACTGAGCGGGACTGTGTGATAAGGTAATTGTGTCCCACTGTGGAGTTTGCTTAGTTTTCCCTTCAAAGGGAGCCAGTTCCAGAGCAGATAGGAGAATACCAGCACCACTAAAAAAGAGCAGTCAGGAGTCAGCACGTCCTTTAGACCTGGGATCCCTGCGCTGAGGAACTGGACTCAGGAAACAGAGAGTAAACTGTAACCTTGAAGGGGGTGAGAAGCAGTGGCAGGAGAGACCCAGCAGCAGAGACCCAGCGGCAGGAGACAGTGAGGTGGGTTTCCTGGTCCATGGAGAGAGAAAGCTGAGTGCCTTTGGGGAGAGGCCTAGGCCCAAGGAGATGCATCCTTGCAAGCATGGTTGGGAAGAAGCTGTCCTGATTGAAGTACTATTTCCTGAATGTTCTTGAACTTGAATTATAACTGTTACTTCCCTAATAAACCCCGTAATTGTGCGAATTGACAGCGAGTTCTGTGTGGCTGTTGCAATGAATTATCGAACCCAGAAGAGGATGCAGTGTGAGAGGCGATTGGTGTCAGAATTTGTAAAGATGGTGGAGAGAGACACTACTTGATTTTAGAATATATTATACCACCACAGTAGTCAAAATAGCCAGGTACTGGTACAACAACAGATACATAGACCAATGGAACAGGATTGAGAATCCAGACATAAACTGATCCACATATAAGCAGATGATATTTGACAAAGGGCCAAAGTCAGTTAAATGTGGAAAAGACAGTCTTTTTAACAAATGGTGCTGGCATAACTGGATATCCACCTACAAAAAAATGAAACAAGACCCATACCTCAAACCATGCACAAAAACGAACTCAAAATGGATCAAAGACCTAAATATAAAATCTAAAATGATAAAGATCATGGAAAAAAAAATAAAGACAATGCTAGGAGCCCTAATATATGGCATAAATACCATACAAAACTTTACTAACAATGCCATAGAGAAACCAGATAACTGGGAGCTCCTAAAAATCAAACACCTATGCTCAAAGACTTCACCAAAAGAGTAAAAAGATTACCTATAGTCTTGGACGGCAGCAGGTTTCAGGCAGGTATAGTCTGGGGAAAAGTTTTTAGCTATGACATTTCTGATCAGTGCCTGATCTCTAAAATCTGCATGGTGCTGCAAAAACCCAACTACAAAAAAGACAAATAACCCAATTAAAAAATCAGCAAAGTATATGGACAGATGCTTCACTAAAGAAGACATTCAGGTGGCTTAACAGATACATGAGGAAATGCTCACTATCCTTAGCCATTAGAGAAATGCAAATCAAAACTACAATGAGATTCCATCTCACTCCAACAAGGCTGGCATTAATCCAAAAAACACAAAATAATAAATGTTGGAGAGGTTGTGGAGAGACTGGAACACTTACAGACTGCTGGTGGGGATGTCAAACGGTACAACCACTTTGGAAATTGATTTGGCACTTCCTTAAAAAACTACAAGTAGAACCACCATATGATCCAGCAATCCCACTCCTTGGAATATATTCTAGGGAAATAAGAGCCTTTACACGAACAGATATATACACACTCATGTTCGTTGCAGCTCTCTTAACAATAGCAAACAGATGGAAGCAATCAAGGTGCCCATCAACGGATGAATGGATAAATTATGGTACACTCACACAATGGAATATTATTTATTGGTAAAGAACAATGATGAGTCCGTGAAACATTTTATAACGTGGAGGAATCTGGAAAGCATTATGCTGAGTGAAATTACTCAGTAGCTAAAGGACAAATATTATATAAGACCACTGTTATAAGAACTGGAGAAACAGTTTAAACAGAGAAAATATTCTTTGATGGTTACGAGAGTGGACAGGGAGGGAGGGAGGGACAGGGTATTCACTAATTAGATAGTAGATAAGAACTACTTTAGGTGAACGGAAAGACAACACATAATACAGGCAAGGTCAGCACAACTGGACTAAACCAAAAGCAAAGAAGTTTCCTGAATAAACGGAACACTTTGAAGCCAGCCCTGTGGGGGCTGGGGTTTGGGGACCATCGTTTCAGGGGACATCTAAGTCAATTGGCGTAATAAAATCTATTAAGAAAACATTCTGCATCCCACTTTGCGGAGTGGTATCTGGGGTCTTAAAAGCTAGCAAGCAGCCATGTAAGATGCATCAATTGGTCTCAACCCATGTGGAGCAAAGGAGAATGAAGAAGACACAAGGTAATTATAAGCCGGAGAGACAGAAAGGGGCACATAAACCAAAAACTACATTAGCCTGAGACCAGAAGAACTAGACGGTGCCTGGCTACAACCGACGACTGCCCTGACAGGGAAGACAACAGAGAATCCCTGAGGGAGCAGGAGAGCAGTGTGGTGAAGACCTCAAATTCTCATAAAAAGACCAGACTTAATGGTCTGACTAAGACTAGAAAGACCCTGGAGTTCATGGGCCCCAGACCTTCTGTTAGTCCGAGACCGGAATCATTCCCAAAGCCAACTCTTCAGACAGGGATTGGACTGGACTATGGGAGAGAAAATGATACTGGTGAGGAGTGAGCTTCTTGGCTCAAGTAGACACATGAGCCTATGTTGTCATCTCCTGTCTGGAAGGGGAGATGAGAAGGCAGAGGGGAACAGAAGCTGGCTGAATGGACACATGAATTCAGGGTGGAGAAGAGTGTGCTGTCTCATTAGGGGGAGAGCAACTAGGAGGATATAGCAAGCTGTATATAAATTTTTGTATAACAGACTGACTTGATTTGTAAACTTTCACTTAAAGCACAATAAAAATTAAAAAAAAAAAAAAGTTGGTGTAGAGAGGAGGTTTGTCTGGCCCCTACCTCATGGTAGTCAGTTTTTCGCTGTTGATTTTGGTTCTCCTTCCCCCTTGTGGGATTGGAGGAGGTCAGGCACTGCCTCCAAGCCGTTTTTACACTTAGCATCCTTTGGTCAGATGAAATTATTTAATTGGTCACTAAAGAATCTATTTTTAAAAAGGCCATTCTTTTATCTATTGAAATTTTTGATAAAGTGCTGCCAAAAATATTAATCGGATACGTTTGTAGTTTTATTAACACTTTAATGTATGTAAAATTAATGTTACTTCTAATATTTGCAGTGTCACAATTCTCACTTTTCAATTTCTTGAAAATTCTTATACCCAGAAGAAGCTAAAGTTTATTTGAGAAGCTAAAATTACTCTTTAAGACTTAAGTTTTCATTGTGTAATGCATTTTGGTGCTTCACCTCATTTCTTTAGAGTACTTATGACATCCTCCTGAAAGAATAATCTGATGGTATTATATCTATATCTATTTTTAATTTAAATGCCTGGACTGTGAGACAATGTCATTTTCAAACACTCTAGGTTTCAGTTTTTAAAATGTAGAATAAGGAAACATTGTCTCTAAATTGAATCCGTTTTCCTATAACATATTCAACAGCTGTTATGAACACATTCTTCTTTCCACATCCTTGATCTCATTTCCTCCTTTTTCACTTATATCCAAAGGGTCTTCTTGCTTTTCACTCCAGAGCCTTGACAAAACTACACTGCAGTGAAAAAAACTGGCCATTTCTTCCAAAGTATAGATGAATCTTGCTTCTATTATTTGTGTACAGAAAGGCCATAATCACAACGGGATGCCAAGCTTTTGAAAGAGAAAGAGAAAAAAGGGTATTCAAGGACTTTTTATCCCAGTGTTTTCCACTCTCTTAATAACATTGAAGACTTTTTAAAAATGTATAAATGATTGTGCTTACTACAGGAAAGTAAATGGAACAAGAAGCTGTGAACATATATTTTTTCCGAGGGAAGAGGGAAGAAAGAAAAGTCTGCTTATAAGCAGCAGATAGTGGCTGGAAAGAGAAACTAAGACCCATGGTTGATGCAATCCTTACCACCTCTCACACCCACACCCCCACACACACACACGCACACATGCACACACATGGAAAGAGAGAGAGAACTTCTCTCTCCTTGGGAAATCCCTTTGGGAACTCTGTTCAGTGATTTCATGCCCTGTGTCTGTCTCTGCCCTAGAGGGTAGACACTGCTGACATATCAATTGTTAGTTGCGTTGTTGGCCATGGTAGTTAAATCTTTCCAACCTGGGAATTCACTATGTTTTAAATGAAGTCTCGAGGACTGTTCTGGAACTAGAAGACGTAAAACTACTCCTAAAATAAGTAAAATCTGAGTGCGAACAGCTGGCAGACAAACTGACTTTTGCTTATATACTAAAATGGGATAATAATAGGATCTGTGTATTTGAGAAAATGTTGCCAAGGGTTTTTCCTGGAGTTGGAAGTATAACCTGAGGTACACTGATGTAAGAGCTTGAGGTACTTTGACTACTCTTACTGTTTAATGAAAGTTAAATGAGCATTCGTTTGTTTGGCTTTCCAGCGCCTTGAAAAAAATGTGTGGGCACTTGAGGAAGAATTGTTCAACTCATTCTTCATGGGTGTGTATTACACTCTTAAACAGTGGTTAGCTTAGGAGAAAAGGTCCTTGCTATTATCTGTATTTTTTGAGGGATTGATGAAAATGAATGAGAAAAACCAAGGGAAGAAACTCAACTCTAAGAAGTCCCTCTTGCATAATATAGAGAAACCAATGGCATCGTAAAGCAGTGATTCTCAACAAAGTGCATCTTATTTTTCTCTCAAGAGAGATACTTGGAAATGTCTGAAGATATTTTTGATTGTTTTGACAGGGGGTGGGAGGGAGGAGGGCTGCTGACATCTAGTGAGTAGAGACCTGGGATGCTGTTAAATATCCTGTAATATATAAGAAACCCTCTCATCCCCACCAACAAAGAATTATCTAGCCCAAAATTTCAATACAGCCAAGGTTGAGAAACCCTGCCATAGAAGGATGAGAAACCACTACATGATAAGAGAAGGTAATCTTCACAGTATGGTGACAAGACCAAAGACAGTCTGCTGCTTCAAGGCAGGAGCTAAGTGTACACTATGTTAGCAGAAAAAATACGAGAGAAAATGCACTAAGCAGGTGAGATAAGAAACAAAATGACTACTCAATTGTGGCAAAATTAGAGGCGCATTTTAGGATCACTACATGTGTTACAGGGTTAGTTGACCCCAACTGCTTACCCAAAAGTTTACCCTAGATTTTGTGATAAACCTTCAAGTGGTTTAAAGGTAAAAGCCTATCACAAAACCAGTTATATCACGGATAACATTAAACATAATGGTATTTGATATAACCAAACCCTAAATTTATTTGTGAAGAGGGTATAGTGTCATTGGGCATCGATTTCTAGTGTGTATTTTCTCCTAAACCACTGTTCTTGTTTTTGCTGAAAGAGTAATGAACATATAAGTCATCTTTTTCTAGCTTGGGGTCCTGGTGACACAGCGTTTAAGAGACAAGCTGCTAACCAAAAGGTCAGCAGTTTGAATCCACCAGCTGCTCCTTGGAAACCGTATGGGGCAGTTCTACTCTGTCCTATAGGGTTACTATAAGTCAGAATTGACTTGAGTGCAACAGGTTTTTTTTTTTTTCTAATTTTACAATATGTGAATCATGAGCCATGTAAAGCAAGTATATCTCATCTGAAACATTATATTTAAATAGAGATCCAAAACATGACAGATTATTAGTTCACTGAGAATCAATACAGTCACAAGGTAATTTTTCTTATAAAAGTTAAGAGACAGGTATCATAATATCTGTTCTTTTTCAAAAGCTCTACATCTTTGTTACTTTGGAAAATATCTATGACTTTTTGTGGATTTATAAGTAGGGAAAAGAAAAATAAGATGATAGGAGAGGAGAAGCCTAAGTAGTGGCTAGTACTGTATTAATGACACACAGTAAATAAATCATGGAGGGAAATAAGAAGTCTATAGAGTACAGAATTAGCAAAAACAGCACCCACACCTATATTTAAATATTTAAAAAAATTATAAATTTTAACAAAACATTATGCCTGCCTTATATTTTCATCCATTCTCTCCCTTTACAATAAAGGAATGAGTAGAAGACTGATATTTTGAGAAAACAATATTTTGCAGTGCCTGAAATTGCACCAATAAGCTATCATACCAACACATAAAGTCAACTCTAATGCTCATAGATGGTGCTATTATTGAAATCTTAATGTTAATACATCATTTTTCACTGCTCTTGACCAAGACGGAGAGTTTCCTCACTACTTTCAAAATGAACCTAGAGGTGTGAAAAAGAGAAAACTTTTGAGCTTGAGATAGGATTGCATCTGCATTGATGATCCTGGCTGAGAATCAGCTTAAAATCAGGAACTGGGACTAGAGTTATACTGGTGACTAGTGTAGTGCTATGTATACAGTGATGGCTACTCAAAGATATTGTAACATTGTTGCTATCATCCCCAGCTCTATTAAGGACGAAATCTTTCTCTACAGTAAGTGATCGAAAGAGTTAAAGCAATTTTGAAACTAGGTGCCAAATTCAAATTTAAAGATTGTAAGTTAAAAATAACTCTTCTAGTAAATTATTGAAGCTCAAGATTTACTGTGAAATGTTGTAAATCAGGAAATGTTTGATTTATATGAGAAAAGCTAATTGTTTGTAAAACACAATGTAAAATAATTATACTGTGGAACAATTTGCCATTTTAGTAGGTCAAATGTTCACCTCCAAAACAGATTTTGATAGAGAATATAACAAATATTTCAGATAAATGTAAGCTTTCAGAAATGCAAGAGGCTAATAGAGATACTAAATGAATTTTCTCTAAAATAGCAGTGAAATATTGTTGTTCTTCGGTGCCGTTGAATAGGTTTCCACTCATACTGACCCTATGCATCACAGAACGAAACACTGCCCAGTCCTGCACCATCCTTACAGTCGTTGTTATGCTTGAGCTCATTGTTGCAGCCACTGTATCAATACATATCGTTGAGGGTCTTCCTCTTTTCCATTGACCCTGTACTTTGCCAAGCATAATGTGCTTCTCCAGGGACTGATCCCTCCTGACAACATGTCCAAAATATGTAAGACACAGTCTCACCATCCTTGCCTCTAAGGAGCATTCTGGTTGTACTTCTTCCAAGACAGATTTGTTCATTGTTTTGGCAGTCCATGGTACATTAATATCCTTTGCCAACACCACAATTCAAAGGCATCAATTCTTCTTCAGTCTTCCTTATTCATTGTCCAGCTTTCACATGCATATAATGCTATTGAAAATACCATGGCTTGAGTCAGGCACACCTTATTTTCCAAGGTGACATCTTTCCCTTTCAACACTTTAAAGAGGTCCTTTGCAGCAGATTTACCCAATGCAATGCGTCCTTTGATTTCTTGACTGCTGCTTCCACGGCTGTTGATTGTGGATCCAATAAAATGAAATCCTTGATAACTTCAATCTTTTCTCCATTTATCATGATGTTGTTCATTGGTCCAGTTGTGAGAATTTTTGTCTTCTTTGTGTTGAGGTGCAATCCATACTGAAGGCTGTAGTCTTTGATCTTCATTAGTAAGTGCTTCAAGTCCTCTTTGCTTTCAGCAAGCAAGGTTGTGTCATCTGCATAACGCAGGTTGTTAATAAGTCTTCCTCCAATCCTGATGTCCTGTTCTTCTTCATATAGTCCAGCTTCTTGGATTATTTGCTCAGCATACAGATTGAATAGGTATGGTAGAAGTATACAACCATGACACACACTCCCCTGGCTTTAAACCAATTGGTATCCCCTTGTTTTGTCTGAACAACAGCCTCTTGTTTTATGTAAAGATTCCTCATGAGCACAATTTTGTGTTCTGGAAATCCCACTCTTTGCAATATTATCCATAGTTTGTTATGATCCACACAGTCGAATGCCTTTGCATAGTCAATAAAACACAGGTAAACATCCTTCTGTTATTCTCTGCTTTCAGCCAGAATCCATCTGACATCAGCAATGATATCTCTGGTTTCACGTCCTCTTCTGAAACCAGTCTGAATTTCTGGCAGTTCCCTGTCGATATACTGCTACAGACACTTTTGAATGATCTTCAGCAAAATTTTGCTTGCTTGTGATATTAATGATATAGTTCTATAACTTCTGCATTTGGTTGGATCACCTTTCTTGGGAATAGGCATAAATATGGATCTCTTCCAGTCAGTTGGCCAGGAAGCTGTCTTCCATATTTCTTGGCATGGGCGAGTGAGCACCTCCAGCTCTGCATCCATTTGTTGAAACATCTCAATTGATATTCCATCAATTCCTGGAGACTTGTTTTTTGCCAATGCCTTCAGAGCAGCTTGGGCTTCTTCCTTCAGTACTATTAGTTCTTGATCATAAGCTATCTCTTGAAATGGTTGAACATCAACTAATTCTTTTTGGTATGACTCTGTGTATTCCTTCCATCTTCTTTTCATACTTCCTGTGTTGTTTAATATTTTCCCCATAAAATCTTTCACTGTTGCAAATCAAGGCTTGGATTTTTTCTTCATGTAGTCTACTATGCTGGGAATGATAACTTGAAGAGGAATGGTGTTGCATTTATCTTCAAAAAGAACATTTCAAGATCTGTCCTGAAGTACAATGCTGTCAGTGATAGGATAATATCCATATGCCTACAAGGAAGACCAGTTAATATGACTATTATTCAATTTTACACACCCACCACTGAGGCAAAAGATGAAGAAATAGAAGATTTTTATCAGCATCTGGAGTCTGAAATTGATCGAACATGGGATCAGGATGCATTGATAATTACTGATGATTGGAATGTGAAAGTTGGAAACAATGAAGAAGAATCGGTAGTTGGAATATATGGCCTTCATGATAAAAACAATGCTGGAGATCAAAGGATAGAATTTTGCAAGACTGACGAATTCTTCATTGCAAATACCTTCTCTCATCAACATAAACAGCGACTACACACATGGACCTCGCCAGATGGAACACACAGGAATCAAATGACTACATCTGTGGAAAGAGATGATGGAGAAGCTCAATATCATCAGTCAGAACAAGGCCAGGTGCTGACTGTGGAACAGACCATCAATTGCTCATATGGAAGTTCAAGCTGAAACTGAAGATCAGAGCAAGTCCACGAGAGCCAAAATATGACCTTGAGTACATACCACCTGAATTTAGAGACCATCTCAAGTATGGATTTGACGCATTGAACACTAGTGACCAAAGACCAGAGTAGTTGTGGAATGACATTGAGGACATCATACATGAAGAAAACAAGAGGTCATTGAAAAGACAGGAAAGAAAGAAGAGACCAAGATGGGTGTCAGGCGAGACTCTGAAACTTGCTCATGAATGTTAAGCAGCTAAAGCAAAAGGAAGAAATGATGAAGTAAAAGAACTGAACAGAAGGTTTCCAAAGGCAGCTTGAAAAGACAAAGTGAAACATTATAATGACATGTGCAAAGAGCTGGAGATACAAAAACCAAAAGGGAAGAACACGCTTGGTGTTTCTCAAGCTGAAAGAATTGAAGAAAAAATTCAGGCTTTTCTCAAGTGAAATATTAGGTACTTAAAATAATTTCTCAAACCCTTTTTTTAATGTGGAAAGGCATACAGTCTCTGCTTCTCACCCCTAGCCCTGAGACCTCTCTACCCCTACATAAGAGGAGCAATAGTTATGTTACTGGTTTCTTCCATGCCCTTCTACATGATTTAATCACACACTTAGATGCTTTGAAATGTGGGGGTGATGGAAGCAGAAGCTTGTGTTGACTTATTTTCCCTTCCTGATTCTCCATCTTTCCATTCCCATATTCCACCAAATGGAAGGCTAAATCTTTTCGTCCCTTCTAGTGTGACAGGAATATCCCTTTCCTTACATTTTCTTTCTTCCTAAAATGATATTTACTTTTTCCTGTTTTTTGATGAAATGGTTACAGCTTCTGAGTGGGAGTAAAGAATAGGATAAATATTGACAAAGTTAGTTTAATATTTTCAAATATTTACCTGTAATGCACTCACTTTGAGAAATATTATAGCAAGTAGCACACATACCATCAAGAGAAAACAGAGTATTGATAGTATCTAGTTAAGAATGATAACGCAAAAAGTATAGAGAAGGGAGATGGGTTAGGGCCTGTTTGGCTTTTCTTATCTGTTTCCCAGAATAAGTGATCAATCCTTGATTGCTAATGTTCTATTACTTTCAACTATTACAAAAGTTACCATGGTAACTTCACCCCAGAATAACTGAAGTGTTATCTAAAAAAAATTGTTTACTATAAATGTGTGGAAGGTTAGCACTTCAGCTTCATCCAAATATTCATCTCTACTATTTGTGACTTTGTAATGAAGAGAATATTAGGAGTTGTTGGTTCATTCAATAATGAGCAAATCTACTTTAATGATTATGATGCTCATTATAAGGAAAAAAACCCTCAATTTAGCAATTTTTAATGAAGTAAACTTGGTACATTGTACTACTAAAATAGATAGAAAATTGTATATTTTTATACTTAGTGTTCAGTTATTCTTTAGAAATTGCAGAAAAGGCTTAACAAATACTAACAGTGTGAAAAAGAGATAAACGCCTTCCTGGTATAAATTATGTGATTGATGATGTATGCTCAGTTGCTACTATTTGAGTGGCTGCTTGTTAAATGCATTGTCTCTTACACCTTATTGTAGTAAGGGTAAGGCCTACATTTCTGACAGGATTTTACCACATTCATATTATTTCCTCCATAAAATAAACACGCAATTTTACTCTACTAATGAGGGTAACTGGATTACTTTAAAAGAAATAACATTGCTTTTCATGGACTTTTTATTCAGCAAATTTGACCTGGTAATACATTTTGAATCTCCTTCTTAGGTGTTTATATTTTCAGTTGATTTAAAACACAACAAGACATCCAACAGGGGCTCATTTGTTTGGTTGTGAAAGTATGTTATGAACATGCCCAAGTATACCTATGTGCATATATGAGTGCTTTGTACATAAAAAATAAATTTATTTTTGGACAGTGACATTTTCAAAAATATTGACAATATACATTTCTCAAATCTCTACTTAAATGAAATATCCTTAAATAGATCTAATTTTAATATGAAAAAAGTACAATGAATACTTCCCCTATGTTTCTAGCCATTCTGGTACTCTAGAGAGTATTTATTGTACATTTTTTTTCAGGTTAACAATTGAACTCTATTTCTAGGTGAAGGGAATTTTTATGTATTTAATTTCTAGTTTCATTGTATTGTGAACAGAAAATGTAACATTACTGCTTACAATATAATAATACAGGGTGTTTTCAAAGTCTAGAACATAAGAAAAATTGGGTTTAAAACTAAGTTTATCTTATGGTTCCCAACTTTTTAGGCTCCCTGTACATATTACAGCTCATACATGTTACAGCTCATACAACTGCTAAGTTTTTTCATCTACAGATGACAAGATCTACCTGAATAATAATTAAGGGAATCTCAAAAACTTTAGAGCCATTACAATCACTGTATACATATAAAAGAAAACTTTACCTAATTTGTTGCCATTTTCTGCTTTTAAAGCACACAAAACAAACAGGAGCATGTAATAATGGAAGCATCATTATATACCTTATGTGTCTTAAAACTTATACCTTATGCCTTACATTCTCAAGTCCAAATATCACTAATAATAAGATACTCTATTGATGTGACTACACGTTCTTGGAAACAAGGAAATTCCAGTATTTGAAATCCCCACTTATTATAAAACATGTCAACTTTAAAAAATTGTAAATATTAAAAGTGTATTAAAACTGGGGAAACTAAAGTTTTATTTCATTTATCATTATCGCATACTATGTTAATGCATTCTTTGAATATTCAATTTTAAAAATACAATAAAAATTCTTTCTGAGTAATTACCTCTGTAACAGAAAAAATATTTAAAATATTTCAGTGCCATGAGTAAGGAGATTATACAATCTAAAGATAGTATGAATTTAAAACATGAAGGCACAACATTTTAATGCAGCAAAGTATTTTATATGTGGATTTAATTTTCAACATGTGGAAAGCTATAACCCCCCCGCCAAAAAAAACCAAACCTGTTGCTGTAAAGTCAATTCCAACTCAGTGACCCTATAGGAAAGAATAGAGCTGCCCCATAGAGTTTCCAAAGAATGGCTGGTGAATTCGAACTGTCAACCTTTTGCTTAGCAGCTGAACTTTTAACCACTGCACCACCAGGTAAAGTATAATATGGTATAGTATATATTTTTTTTTTTTTTTATAGTATAAGTTACACAAAACAATTTTCCGTACTTTTTATGTCACTCTGTGGTAGTTAATGCCTAAGAAAAGTGTGCTACATAAATCATTCAGGCCACTGTAGATAGGAGTAAACTTCTTTTCAACTTATACTGCACTTAATATTAGGTATACTGGAGCTGAGAAAGAAAAGGAAGACAAGTACAGGGAGGATTTTTGAATCTCAGAAGGATAAATATATGCACTTTCATAGGCAAATGAGAAAAATCAAGGGTAATAAAGTCCACAGAGAAATTCTTAGTCGTTGTATAGGAAAAAAGAATAAATGATAAATGCCAAAATTAAAACTCACAGCATGTAAGAAATTTTACTCTGCCCACTTAAAAAAATCTGCTGTGCAAGTCATCTACATATGGCAATTTTCAGAAGACAAAAAACTATTTTCAAGTCCCTGATTAAACATACCATCTAGTGTAGAGATAGGGCTAATATGTCTAGCATTTTATTTAACAATAAATCCAATATTTCCATAAGATTAATCTTCAAATAGCCATGGTGTTTTCAATTGCCTCATATGCATGTGAAAGCTGAGTGATGAATAAGGATGAATAAGGAAGATGGAAGAATTGATGCCTTTGAATTGTGGTGTTGGTGAAGAATATTGAATATACCATGGACTGCCAAAAGAATGGACAAATTTGTCTTGGAAGAAGTACAACCAGAATGCTCCTTAGAAGCAAGGATGGTGAGACTATGTTTCACATAGTTTGGACATGTTATCAGGAGGGGTCAATCCCTGGAGAAGCACAGCATGCTTGGTAGAGGGTCAGCGAAAAAGAGGAAGAACCTCAATGAGATAGATTGACACAGTGGCTGCAACAATGGGCTTAGGCGTAACAATGATTGTGAGGATGGTGCAGGACCAGAAAGCCTTTCATTCTGAAATTTTCAAAAACTTTAATGCAGCTGTTATAACCATGGCCTATGAGGTAAAGATAAACACTGTTAAAACAAAGAGAAGTTTTAAGCAGAGATAAATAAATTTAAAAAAGAACCAAATAAAAAATCAAAATAGAATATTATATTAATTTTCTAAATTATAGGATAGATCAAAGAGCAGAATGTAGTAAACAAATTACAAAATTAATGAATTTAAAGGTAGAAGAGTAAAAATTATTCATCTGAAAAGAGAGATAAAATGTTTTGCAAAAGAGAATTAATAGAGCCTCAGGAACTGATGAACAATACCAAATTTTCTGACATTCATATAATTAGTGTTTCAAAAAGGGAAAAGAGAGCAACTAATGCAGAAAATATTTGAAGAAATTATGGCTGAAGATTTTCTAATTTTAGTGAAAGAAAAATTTACAGATTCAAAAAGCTCAGTGAATAAATCCAACAAAATATGTACATAATCACCATAATGAAAATTGCAAAATGTCAATAAAAGAAATCAAAGATCTAAATAAATGGAGAGATATACCATGTTCATGGATTAGAAGGTCCAACATAGCTAAGATGTCAGTTCTCAGCCAAATGATCTGTAGATCCAACACAAATGCAATGAAAATCTCTACACAATTTTTTTTCTTTTTTGGTATATATTGACAAGCTTACTTTAAAATTCACAGAGAACACAAAGGAATTAAAATAGCTAAAACAATATGAAGTTGAAGGAATCACACTGCTTAATTTTAAGACTTAATAGCCACAGTAATAAATTCAGTGTAGAATGGCAGAGGGATAGACACATAGAACAATGGAACAAAAAAAGAATGAAGAACCCAGAAATAGACCCACGAAAATGTGCCTTACTGATGTTTGACTGAGGATACATAAGCAGCTCAACGGAGAAAGGTTTTTATGAAATGGTGCTGGAACAATTGGACATCAGTAGTCAAAAAAATAAACGAACATAAGTTCCACTTAACCTCACACTTCATAAAAAAATTAACTTGAAATGGATCATAGATCTAAATGTAGACTATATAGCTATGCAATGTTTAGAAGAGAACACAGTAGATAATCTTTGTGATTATCTACCAGACAACAAATTCTGAGACATGAGACCAAAGACACTAGACAAAAAAGGAAAGACTTAATAAACTGTACTTTAACAAAATTGAATACTTTTGCTCTGCACAAGATCTTGTTAAGAGGATGAAAAGACAAACCATCAACCAAGAGAACACATTTTCAAATTATGTATCTAAGAAGGAATTCATATCCATAATATGTTAAGAACTCTCTAAAAAAAAATTTAAAAATCTAATTAGAAAATGGGCAAAAGACTTAGACTCTTCACAAAAGAAGATATACAAGTAAAACATAAGCACATGAAAAGATGTTCAGCATCACTAGCCATCAGGGAAATGCAAATTAAAATGACAAAGATAAAACTGTTGTCTTAGGCTGGGTTCTCTAGGGAAGCAAAACCAGTGAAGAGTCTATATATATCTATATATCTATCTCTATCTCTATCTCTCTATCTATCTCTCTATCTATCTCTCTATCTATCTCTCTATCTATCTCTATCTCTATCTCTATCTCTATCTCTATCTCTATCTCTATCTCTATCTCTATCTCTATCTCTATCTCTATCTCTATCTCTATATCTATCTATCTATATATATATGCTAGAGAGCAAGAGAGAGATTTATATCAAGGAAATGGCTCACACAGTTGTAAAGTTGGAAAATCCCTAGTCTGTGAGTCAGGCTGGAGGCTTCTCCTGGCTCATATAGCTGCAGGGGCTGGCAAACCCAAGATTGGCAGGTCAGACAACCAGCCTCTGGCTTACAGGCTTCAGAGGCCAGCCAATCACAAGATCGGCAGGTAAGCTAGCAGCTCAAGTCCCAAGAACTAGAGGGCAGATGAACAGGAGCCAGCTGCAGGATCCAGAACTGTCAAAAGCCCACGAACCTTGCCAGAAAGTCCTCCTATAATGGATATAGGCCACACCTCCAAGGAAACTCCCGTTCAACTGGTTGGCTACTCACTTCAGATCTAATCATGGAGGTGATTATATCATCATACGACTGCCAAACAACATCATAACTGCCAAACCACTGAGAATCGTGGCCCAGCCAAGTTGACACATAACCTTAATGATCACAACTGTACACATATTAGAATAGCTAAAACAATAAATAGATACTATGGTATACTGATGAGGATGCAGGGAAACTGGACTTTTCATACATTGCTGGTTAGGAATATAAAACAGTACAGCCTCTACGAAAATCAATCTGACAGTTTTTTAAAAAGATTAAATATACCTTGCCATGCAATCAAACCACAACACTCCTCTAAGTATCTATTCTAGAGAAATACAAATGCATATCCACACAAAAACCTGAACATAAATGGTCATAACAATTTTATAATAGCCAATAACTGGAAATGACACAAATGACACTGGAAGAATGGTTAAACAAACTGGAGTGCATCTATGCAATGGAACACTAATCAGCAATAAAAGAAATGAACTATCCCATTTCCTTTGCCATCGAGTTGATTCAGACTCATAGAGACCCTATAGGACAGAGTAGAACTGCCCCATGGTGTTTCCATAGAGCAGCAACTGGTAGATTTGAACTGCCAGCCTTTTTGTTAGCAGCTGACCTCTTATCCACTGCCCACCAGGGCTCCATAAGTAGGTCTTAAACAAATAGTGCTGAATAAAAAAAAAAGCCTATCTCAAATTCTTACAAATTGTATGATTCCATTTACACACCCTTGAGATGGCAAAATTACAGAGATGGAGAATAGCTAAGTGGTAGCCAGAGATTAGGGAACAGGAGGAAGTAGGAAGTGCATGACTGTAAAAACGTAACGTGAGGTAATTCCTTGCTGGTGACGCAACATTTCTGTATTTTGATTTCAGTGGTGGGTATGCAAATCTACACATGTAATAAAATTTCACAGCATTATACCAAAAGACATGCCAAATATGAGTGCATGTGAAAGATGGTGAAATCTGAGTAAGGTCTGTAGTCTAGTTTATTTGTATTGTTCCAATCAATTTCTTGTTTTGATAATGCACTGTAATTACCTAGTGGGAAGTTGGGTGAGGAGTATTCAGGATCTCTCTGTATTCTTTTTGCAACTGTAATTTTGTATCTATAATTGTTTCAAAATTAAAAAGTTCTTAAAATGCTAGCAAATCTCAACATAAAGAAATCACACTCAGATACATCATAAGCTGCTGAAAATCAAAAGTGAAAAAAATCTCAAAATTAAAAATGAATAATATTTTTAATATCCATTTTATACCAGACACTGTATTACATGGTTTTACTTATCCTTTATTACCCTTACAATTACCCTCCTTATAGGTATTATGATCTGCATTTTCAAGATGAGAAAGCTGACTCAGAAAGAGTACAAACGTGCTAAATGGCAGTAAAGGATTTAAACCCAGACCTACTGTATTGAAGTCCAATCATTTCGTTAACACATCCAAACAAGTTTAATATACGTTCCTAGTTAATCGTGGAACATTGTACCTATAGAGTATAAGTATATCCCTTACTGTTTCAGTACAAAGTCTTAGGAATATACTGTGCTACTCTTTTCCAGGCCATATCATTTCAACTATTAAAATAGAAGAAATTACTATGTTGAAACTACTTTGCATCCAATTTAAAGTAAATTAGGGAACAAACAAAAGTAAATGACTCAGGCTAATTGAAACAAAACGAGAATTTATTGAAGGGCTTAGTGGGGAGGCTCAATGAATTCAGAAACAGTCAAAACAGCCAGGTACTAAAAAGAGAGAAATTGAACCAAATTCAGTGGTAAAGGCTCATAACCTTAATTTGAGTTGCAGGCAAAGATAACTCATCATTAACCCCCATCAATCTCTATGTCTTCTGTTTTAATACAGAATGGTTCTACACAGACAGGACAGATGCTTACCTCAAGACCAGTTACGGAAGCCAAGTGGTGGAGTACTAAAATTGGTCTAACTTGACTCACTTGCCCACGTATTTGACCTGAAGTCAGACATTTTTATCAAAGAAGGAGGGAAAAAGTATTAGCTAGATGAAAGGAAAAGCAACTACAACCTACCTCTTGGCTTTGATGAACTTGTGCACAGAAATACACACATACACTTCTTACGCATGCATATCCACCGGAAAGGATAGAACACATCATCAATAGTTTCAGGATAATCAAGTATGTATGTATACAGGGTCCAAAATACCACAGTGCAGTTTTAAACTTTACTAGCTTCAGAAGGGTGAAAGATACAGTTACAAAGGAAATCATCTGCAACTTAAATTATTTTAATTTCCCTTCTCCTATACATACTATATATATATAAAATATATACAGTATATATAGTTTTGTGAAATGTCAATAATATTTTTTAAATTTTCATTTTTTTGCTTTCTGTTCCTCTGACTACAGATGACAAAGAATGACAGAAACAAAAATGAAAATTTATCTTTGAAAATTCACAAAAGACATACAAATAATTAAACATGAAAATGATATTTTTTGAAAGATGGTAGCTTTTCACTTAGTGTTTTAAGCTTAAAACTGTGTTATGATATCTGGGACAATGATATGTACACATATTTGATTATCTAAAAAATATGTGTGATATGTTATATCCTTTCCCCTTACATGACTTTATGAGAAGTGTTTGTGGCCTGCGTGTGCACGAGCCCAAAGAAGCCATGAGGCAGGTTTTAGTTGCTTTTGGTTTCATCTATGCAGCACCTTTTCCCTGCATCAATAATAAGAAAGTCTGCCTTCCTACCAAATAACTGTGTAGTTGAGTATATTAGATGGTGATATAGAAAAGATAGATATTCATTTATAGTAAAGAATATGGACAAATATATCAAACTGTTACCAAAGAATATTTTGAGGGCAATGGTTGTGTCTGAGTCCAAGAAAGAAGGAGTTTTGCGATCTGTACTATTTAAATTCTGTACTGTTAATACTTTTCTTACATCAAGCGCATATTCATGTCTATTTTGTGTGTATAGTGGGTGATTATATTTGTATGGGGTGAAAGACAACATCTAGAGGGTAAGACTATGAGCCTGGTGTTCAAGGTGACAATAAATAAATAAAAGAGACTTGAGGAAGTAGTAGAACTCAAAATGGGGACAAATTAGAATGTCTTTTTAAACACTCTGCTGATCTAAGAATCTTCTCCCCAAAATTCTTGCCAAGTTGTCATCAATCTTCCGCCTGAACATTGTCCATAAAAGTGATGTCATTACCTTGCCAGAAACTTATTTCACTATGCTAACTCTAGGTATGAGAAATTTGCTTCCTGTAGTTCTAACATTACTCTACCTATACTATCCTTTTCTCTGTCCTTCATGGGCAGACAGGCATTTTCAGTGGTCCCTGGCCCTGTGAGGGTATGAGGTTTCACAGTAGCAGGAAAGTCTTTCCAGGTATCCTCAGTGCAAAGTATTCCAGGTGGGTGCTTCTGGGTCTGCTTAAGGCTCCATGTGGATATTTTCTTCAGAGCTGGGCACAACATTTTACAAGGGCAATAAGGAGCAGCTGTAGGAGATTCAACTAATCTATTTTAGGTCCTGTCTGTCTTGAGGCTATGGGATTTAGAAGGATTCAACGGCACTGGGTTCTGGGTTGTGTTCTAGTCAGACTATAGTAGTTTTCCGAATATCATTGTTTGAAATCTTCAGGCCAAGTGACCTGTGCTTCTATAAAGAAACTGAAACTTCTGGGAAGAGCAGTGGATATTTTCTGGTCCTAATGTTGGTTTTTTTTTTTTGTTTTTTTTTTTAATATTGGTAGTGTGGTTGTGGTCATAGGTATGTGTAAACAAAGGTGGGTATTATGGCTGCTTAGAGAAGACAGATTCCCCTCAGTAGTCTGTTCTGGGCTTCCTGTTTTAAGGGCTGAAAACAGTTTATTTGTATGAGGATGTCCTCATGCCAAAATTTTTTTCCTGATGGATTTCAGATGTCTTACTCTTGATTTTCCTCCTCTTCCTCCTCTTCTTCCTTGCTTTCTGGCTCCTTTTTTTATTTAACCAAGCCAAGGCAAGATGAAAGGCATGGCAGCTAAAGCCTTCATTGACCCCATGCTCCACGTGCTCCTGAAGGACCTCCAGGCTGGGGAAGACCCGGCAACAGCCCATGCACCTGAAGCCACTGTCCAGGGTCACTAGCCACTCGGGAGTCCTAGCCCTAGAACAGTCCTCCAAATCTGGAGGCTCTTCTAGGCTGTCAGCTTGTTCCATTTCCTCTTGGTTTTCCCAGTTCAAGCTGGACTCACTGTCAGGTAGGAGTTCTTTGGTAGACACATAAGAGAGGGAGACTCTTTTATGGATCTTTTCAGGAAAGCTCATTTCTTCTATTCGTGCCTTCTTTTTAAGGGGTCCCAATTCTTGCTCGGTATCCCATAAGACAGCCACACCCCTCTTCATTTGAACACGCATGTAGTAAATTTTCATAACCCTTTCCTTTTCTGTCACATGTACTGAGGACACACAGGTCTTATAGACTGAATGGAATGGAAAGGAGACATGTGGAAAGGGGGAGGAAGTCTCCCCTTTCTCCAAGTCCTGGAGTACAGGCATCTCAGAGGATGCAAAACAGGAGATATCTTGATGTAATCTATGGGTTCCTGGGAAAGAAAATTTCAAGCATAAGAAAACCTGAATTTCAAGCATAAGAAAAACATAAGTGTGTGTGAAGTCTGAAGGAGTTAAGAAGGCTATGGAAATCTCTGTGCATGGGTGTGTGGAATGGAAATATCTGTATATGTGGTGCTTCAAAGTTGTTTATGTGATGTTATTTGAGGTATCTACATGGTGTAACTATGTGGAGATGTGTCTCATGGAGTTGTATGGATGTTCTGGGATATATCTGGTGAATGTCTTTGGAGTTGGTAAAAAGGGATGGTGAATGAGTGTTTACGTGCGTTACATGGCATGACAGTACATGTGAGAGCAAGTGTGCGAGTTGAATGTCTTCTTCGTTAGACTGTGAGCCTGTAAGACTTACAGCATTAGATCGAGAGATTGTAAGACTTAAAAATGTGTATGAGGACTTAGAATGTGCAGCTCTATGAAAAGCTGATGACATTGTGAATGAAGTGGTGTATGATGAGAAAGACTGTATAGGAAAGTGCTTTGCCTTGAGGGCATACAAATTTTTTAGTGTGCTGTGGTCTGAGGGAGTTAAAGCAGATTATCTGTGTGAGAGGATGCAAAGTAATTATAGGATTTTTGTGTATATGAGTGTGAGAAACGATTGTGTAAAGGATTAAGCTATAAGGGTGTACCCATGCAATACTACTAGGGAATGGGAAAGATGGATGGGGAGTGAAGGAACAAGTATTTGAGAGAATAAGTGAAAGGAAGGAGAAGTGGAACCATACCTGATTTGATGGAATATAGATGTATGAGTGTGCATGAGGTTATAAATTTGTGCTGATCTGAGGAGTAGGGATATGATCAAATTCCCACACACATATCAGCACCACCCACTGCCTATCCTATAGCTGACCCAGTATTCACATGTTGTAAGTTTGTGCCCTGAAGCTTGGCCCTATTCTTGAAGGGATATTTCCTGTTCATCCCTCTATAGGGACCTCAAAACTTGTCACTCTGCCCTGAAGCCTTTTCTTGTTTTTGAGGGGAATGTGAAGCAAGTAGGGATTGAGCTGAGCAAAGTCAGATCCCACCTTTCATCTCTCTTACCATCCTCATTAACAAGGGTGAGCTTGCGTGCAGAAGAGACACAGGAGAAATATTCTGAAGAGAAGGAATTCTCTGCTGAAGCCTGACTCCAGGCCGGGACCACCACGTTTGTTTGAGACTGAGGAGCATCATCTTCAGAGTTCCAGAATTCTGAGTAATGAAATAAAAAACATAGAGCTGTGATATTTTCTGGGGTCTGTGTCCATTCAGGAAAGACACGTTGAGTGTATATTTTGTGCCAGACATTAACACCCATGAATATTGGTCTCTTAGAAATTAAGGTGACTTTCCCAATAAAAATCCAAAACATAATAATTATAAGTGTGTGTGTATGTGGTGATAACTGAGTGGGACTGGGTATCTTTTGTGTGATATTTCTCGAGGTGTATACAGAATGTTGGAGGCTTCAACAATGGCTGAAATACAGTATGCCATCATTAATGGTTGGATATTATTATTATTAGCTGGGTTTTCCTCATGAGAAATTGTGCAAATAGAGAAAATGCATGCAAGTTTATGAAGAATTCTGTATGTGAGCATAGATAGAACAGCAACAACAGAGACATAGAGATATGTAACTATATAGATATAGATGTAGATAAAGAAATAAAGATTTTTTGAAAGTTTCCGAGGAACTGGTCATAGTGTTGGAGGTATTCAAATGAAGACTTCACAGACTTGCCCAAGGCTCCTCACCTGGAAACCTGCATCCACATTTCTCTTTGATTTTTAACTTTCCTGTTCAGATCATTCCAACACGTGTCTGTCAGTTTGTGGTACTGTGGTGGCTTGCATGTTGCTTTGATACTGGAAGCTTTGCCACCAGTATTTGAAATACCAGCAGGGTCACCTTTGCTGAACAGGATTCAGCTGAGCTTACAGACTAAGACAGACTAGGAGGAAAGATCTGGCAGTCTACTAGTGTAAGAGTTGGCCAGTGAAAACCTTATGAATAGCAGCTGGAGGTTGTCTGATACAGTGCTGGAAGATGAGTCCCTCAGGTTGGAAGGCACTCAAAATATGACTGCGGAAGAGCTGCTTCCTCAGAGTAGAATCAACCTTAATGACGTGGATGGAGTCAAGCTTTTGGGACTTCATTTGCTGATGTGGCATGACTCAAAATGAGAAGAAACAACTGCAAACATCCATTAATAATTGGAATGTGGAATGTAAAAGTATGAATGTGGGAAAATTGGAAGTTTTCAAAAACGAAATGGAATGCATAAGATCAATATCCTAGGTATTAGTGAGCTGAAATGGACTGGTATTGGTCGTTATGAATCAGATAATCAAATGGTCTACCATGCTGGGAATGACAAATTGAAGAAGAATGGCTTTGCGTTCATCCTCAAAAGAACGCTTCAGGGTCTATCCTGAAGTACACTACTGTCAGTGATAGGATACCATCCTTAAGCACACAAGGAAGACCAGTTAATACTACTATTATTCAAATTTATGCACCAACCACTGGGGCCAAATATGAAGAAATTGAAGATTTTTATCAACTTCTGCAGTCTGAAGTTGATCAAACATTCAGTCAAGGTGCATTGATAATTACTGGTGATTGGAACACAAAAGTTGGAAACAAAGATGAACTGGTAGTTGGGAAATATGCCTTTGGTGATATAAACAATGCTGGAAATCACAAGGTAGAATTTTTCAAGGCCAACGACTTCTTCATTGCAAATACCTTTTTTCAACAACATAAATGGTGACTATACATGTGAACCTCACTGGGTGGAATACACAGGAATCAAATCAACTATATCTGTGGAAACAGGTGGTGGAAAAGCTCCATATCATCAGAACAAGGCCAGGGGCCAACTGCAGAACAGAACATCAATTGCTCATATGCAAGTTCAAGTTGAAACTGAAGAGAATTAGAAGTACATGAGAGCCAAAGTATGATCTTGAGTATACCTCACTTGAATTTACAGACCATCACAAGAATAGATGTGATGCATTGAACACTAATGATTGAAGACCAGAGAAGTTGTGGAATGATATCAAGGACATCATACATGAAGAAAGCAAAAGGTCATTGAAAAGAAAGAAAAGATCAACATGGATGTCAGAGGAGACTCTGAAGCTTGCTCTTGAACATCGAGCAGTTAAAGTAAAAGGAAAAAATGGTGAAGTAAAAGAGCTGAACAGAAGATTTCAAAGAGCATCTGGAGGAGACAAAGTAAAGTATTATAATGAAATGTGCAAAGACCTAGGACAGAGCCTGTACCACACACTTGATATCACCTACCTGGAGACCTGAACTGAATTCATACAAGAAAACTGAATGGTCTCCTAGACTGATATACCTGATAACAGCTCTAGCCAGATGAGGACAGGACATCGGAGCTCCAAAGGCAAAAATAATAAAGCTAGCTCACTCAAGCAACCCATAGGGGTATACCAAAACAAAACAAAGCAAGCAGCTACGACACAGTAAGCAAGCATAAACTAATACAATAACTTATAGATGGCTCGGAGACATCAGTCAATATCAAGAAACAGGCCATGATCACCTCAACAGGCTCTCAGAACAAAGAATCCAGGGATCTTTTAGATGAAAGTGCATTCCTGGAATTACCAGATGCAGAATACAAAAGTTTAACATACAGAAGCCTTCAAGACATCAGGAAGGAAATGAGGCAATACAGAGAACAAGCCAAGGAACACACAGATAAAGCAACTGAAGAGCTCAGAAAGATTATTCAGGAACATAATGAAAAGTTTAATAAGCTGGAAAAATCCATAGACAGCAATCAGAAATTCAGAAGATTAACAATAAAATTACAGAATTAGATAACAGAAAATCAGAGGAGCAGAATTGAGCAAGTAGAGGCTAGAATTTCTGAACTCAAAGATAAATCACTTGGCACTAATATATTTGAAGAAAAATCAGATAAAAGAATTAAAAAAAAATGAAGAAACCGTAAGAATCGTGTGGGACTCTATCAAGACAAATAACCTACGAGTGATTGGAGTACCAGAACAGGGAGGGGTAACAGAAAATACAGAGAAAATTGTTGAAGATTTGTTGGCAGAAAACTTCCCTGATATTGTGAAAGATGAGAAGATATCTATCCAAGATGCTCATCAAACTCCACATAAGGTAGATCTTAAAACAAAGTCACCTAGACATATTATAATCAAGCTTGCCAAAACCAAAGATAAGGAGACAATTATAAGAGCAGCGAGGGATAAAAGAAAAGTCACCTACAAAGGAGAGCCAATAAGAATAGGCTCGGACTACTTGGCAGAAACCATGCAGGCAAGAAGGCAATGGGATGACATATTTCAAAAATTGAAGGAAAAAATTGCCTCCAAGAATCATATATCCATCAAAACTGTCTCTTAAATATGAAGGTGAAATTAAGACAATTCCAGATAAACACAAGTTGAGGGAATTCATAAGAACCAAACCAAAACTACCAGAAATACTAAAGGGAGTTCTTTGGTTAGAAAATCAATAATATCAGGTATCGACCCAAGACTAGAACACTGGGCAGAGCAACCAGAAGTCAACCCAGACCGGGAAATCCAAAAAAAAAAAAAAAAGAAAAACAAAGCAAGATTAAAAAAAAAAAAAGCCCAACACAGTGTAACAGTGATGTTATTATATAAAAGAAGACAACATTAAATAATAAGGAGGGACTAAGAAATGTAATCATACACCTTCCATATGGAGAGGAAGATATGGTGATACATAGAAATAAAAGTTAGTTATAAATTTAGAAAAATAGGGGTAAATAATAAGGTAACCACAAAGGAGAAAAACTATCCTACTCATCAAAATAAAATACAAGGGAAAAATACTCAGCAGAAACAAAATCAACAACAACAAATATGAGGAAAGGACAATATATAAAGAAAATCTACTCAGCACATAAAATCAAGTGGAAAAAGAAGCTGTCAACACACAAAAAAAGACATCAAAATGATAGCACTAAATTCACACCTATCCATAATCACACCAAATGTAAATGTACTAAACGCACCAATAAAGAGACAGCGAGTGGCAGAATGGATTAAAAAACAAGATCCGTCTATATGCTGCCTACAAGAGACACACCTTAGATTTAGAGACACAAACAAACTAAAACTCAAAGGATGGAAGAAAATATATCAAGCAAACAACAATCAAAAAAGACCAGGAGTGGCAATATTAATTCTGACAAAATAGACTTTAAAGTTAAATCCATCAGAAAGGATAAGGAAGGACACTATATAATGATTGAAGGGACAATACACCAAGAAGATATAACCATATTAAATATTTATGCACCCAATGACAGGGCTGCAGCAATAAAACATCAGCATTGAAAAGTGACATAGACAGCTCCACAATAATAGTAGGAGATTTCAACACACCAGTTTTGGTGAAGGACAGGACATCCAGAAAGAAGCTCAATAAAGACACGGAAGATCTAAATGCCACAATCAACCAACTTGACCTCGTAGACATACAGAACACTCCACCCAACAGCAGCCAAGTATACTTTCTTTTCTAGTGCACATGGAACATTCTCTGGAATAAACCACATATTAGGTCATAAAGCAAGCCTTAGCAGAATCCGAAACACTGAAATATTACAAAGCATCTTCTCTGACCATAGGGCCATAAAAGTGGAAATCAATAACAGGAAAAGTGGGGAAAAGAAATCAAACACTTGGAAACTGAACAATACCCTGCTCAAAAAAGACTGGATTATAGAAGGCATTAACGATGGAATAAAGAAATTCATAGAATCCAAGGAGAATGAAAAGAGTTCCTATCAGAACCTTTGGGACACAGCAAAAGCGGTGCTCAGAGGCAAATTTATATCAATAACTGCACACATCCAAAAAGAAGAAAGGGTCAAAATCAAAGAATTATCCCTACAACTTGAACAAATAGAAAGAGAGCAAGAAAAGAAACCCACAGTCACCAGAAGAAAACAAATAATAAAAATTAGAGCTGAACTAAATGAAATAGAAAACAGAAAAACAATTGAAAGAATTAACAAGACCAAAAGCTGGTTTTTTGAAAAATTCAACAAAATTGATAAACCATTGGCCAAACTTACAAAAGAAAAGCAGGAGAGGAAGCAAATAACCCAAATAAGAAATGAGATGGACGATATTACAACAGACCCAACTGAAATTAAAAGAATCATATCAGATTACTATGAAAAACTATACTCAAACAAATTTGAAAACCTAGAAGAAATGGATGAATTCCTAGAAAAACACTACCTACCTAAACTAACACAATCAGAAGTAGAACAACTAAATAGACCAATAACAAAAAAAGAGATTGTAACGGTAATCAAAAAACTCCCAACAAAAAAAAACCCTGGCCCGGATGGCTTCACTGCAGAGTTATACCACACTTTCAGAGAAGAGTTAACACCACTACTACTAAAGGTATTTCAGAGCATAGAGAAGGATGGAATACTACCAAATTCATTCTATGAAGCCACCATATCCCTGATACCAAAACCAGGTAAAGATACCACAAGAAAAGAAAATTATAGACCTATATCTCTCATGAAAGTAGATGCAAAAATCCTCAACAAAATTCTAGCCAGTAGAATTCAATAACATATCAAAAAAATAATTCACCATGACCAAGTGGGATTCATACCAGGTATGCAGGGATGGTTCAACATTACAAAAACAATTACTGTAATTCACCACATAAATAAAACAAAAGACAAGAATCACATGATTTTATCAATTGATGCAGAAAAGACATTTGACAAAGTTCAACACTCATTCATGATAAAAACTCTCAGCAAAATAGGAATAGAAGGAAAATTTCTCAACGTAATAAAGGGCATTTATACAAAGCCAACAGCCAACGTCAGCCTAAATGGAGAGAGCCTGAAAACATTCCCATTGAGATCAGGAACCAGACAAGGATGCCCTTTATCACCACTCTTATTCAACATTGTGCTGGAAGCCCTAGCCAGAGCAATTAAGCTAAGTAAAGAAATAAAGGGCATCCAGATTGGCAAGGAAGAAGTCAAAGTATCTCTATTTGCAGATGACATGATCTTATACACAGAAAACCCTAAGGAATCCTCCAGAAAACTACTGAAACTAATAGAAGAGTTCAGCAGAGTATCGGGATACAAGATAAACATACAAAAATTAGTTGGATTCCTCTACACCAAAAAAAAGAACATCGCAGAGGAAATCACCAAATCAATGCCATTTACAGTAGCCCCCAAGAAGATAAAATACTTAGGAGTAAATCTTACCAGAGATGTAAAAGACTTATACAAAGAAAACTACAGTACACTTCTGCAAGAAACCAAAAGAGACCTACATAAGTGGAAGAACATACCTTGCTCATGGATAGGAAGACTTAACATTATAAAAATGTCTACTCTACCAAAAGCGATCTATACATTTAATGCAATTCTGATCCAAATCCCAACGACATTCTTCAATGAGACGGAGAAACAAATCACCAATTTCATATGGAAGAGAAAGAGGCCCCGGATAAATAAGGCATAACTGAAAAAGAAGAACAAAGTAGGAGGCCTTACTTTACCTGATTTTAGAATCTATTATACCACCACAGTAGTCAAAACAGCCTGGTACTGGTACAACAACAGATACATGGACCAATGGAACAGAATTGAGAATCCAGACATAAATCCATCCACATATGAACAGCTGATATTTGACAAAGGCCCTAAATCAGTTAAATGGGGAAAAGACAGTCTTTTTAACAAATGGTACTGGCATAACTGGATATTCATCTGCAAAAAAATGAAACAAGACCCATACCTCACTCCATGCACAAAAACTAACTCAAGATGGATCAAAGACCTAAACATAAAATCTAAAACGATAAAGATCATGGAAGAAAAAATAGGGACAAAGTTAGGAGCCCTAATACATGGCACAAACAGTATAGAAAACATTATAAAGAATGTAGAAGAAAAACTAGATAACTGGTAGCTCCTAAAAATCAAACATTTATGCTCATCCAAAGACTTCACCAAAAGAGTAAAAAGACTACCTACAGACAGGGAAAAAGTTTTTAGCTATGACATTTCTGAGCAGTGCCTGATCTCTAAAATCTACATGATACTGCAAAAACTCAACTGCAAAAAGACAAATAACCCAATTAAAAAATTGCAAAAGATATGAATAGACACTTCACTAAAGAAGACATTCAGGTAGCTAACAGATACATATTGAAATGTTCACGATCATTAGCCATCAGAGAAATGCAGATCAAAACTACAATGCGATTTCATGTCACTCCAACAAGGTTGGCATTAATCCAAAAAACACAAAATAATAAATGTTGGCGAGGCTGTGGAGAGATTGGAACACTTCTGTTCTGCTGGTGGGAATGTCAAATGGTACAACCACTTTGGAAATCGATTTGATGCCTGCTTAAAAATCTAGAAATAGAACTACCATATGATCCAGCAAACCCACTCCTTGGAATATATCCTAGAGAAATAAGAGCCTTTACACAAACAGCTATATGCACACCCATGTTTATGGCAGCACTGTTTACAATAGCAAAAAGATGGAAGCAACCAAGGTTCCCATCAACGGATGAATGGATAAATAAATTATCACATACTCACACAATGAAATACTACGCATCGATAAAGAACAATGAGGAAACTGTGAAACATTTCATAACATGGAGGAACCTGGAAGGCATTATGCTGAGTAAAATTAGTCAGTTGCAAAAGGACAAATATTGTATAAGACCACTATTATAAGAACTTGAGAAATAGTTTAAACCGAGAAGAAAACATTCTTTTGTGGTTACGAGAGGGAGGGAGGGTGGGAGTGGGGCACTCACTAATTAGTAGATTAGAACTACTTTAGGTGAAGGGAAAGACAACACACAATACAGGGGAAATCAGCACAATCGGACTAAACCAAAAGCAAAGACGTTTCCTGAAGAAACTGAATGCTTCGAAGGCGAGTGTAGCAAGGGCAGGGGTCTGGGGACCATGGTTTCAGGGGACATCTAAGTCAATTGGCATAATAAAATCTATTAACAAAACATTCTGCATCCCACTTTGGAGAGTGGTGCCTGGGGTCTTAAATGCTAGCAAGCAGCCATCTAAGATGCATTAATTGGACTCAACCCACCTGGATCAAAGGAGAATGAAGAACACCAAGGACACAAGCTGATTACGAGCCCAAGAGGCAGAAAGAGCCACATGAACCAGCGACTACATCATCCTGAGACCAGAAGAACTAGATGGTGCCTGGCTCCAACCGATGACTGCCCTGACAGGGAACACAGCAGAGAACCCTTAAGAGAGCAGGAGAGCAGTGGGATGCAGACCCCAAATCTCATAAGACCAGACTTAATGGTCTGACTGAGACTGGAAGGACCCCGGTGGTCATGGCCCCCAGACCTTCTGTTGGCCCAGGATAGGAACCATTCCTGAAGCCAACTCTTCAGACCTGGATTGGACTGGAGAATGGGTTGGAGAGGTATGCTGGTGAGGAGTGAGCTTCTTGGATCAGGTGGACACTTGAGACTATGTTGGCATCTCCTGCCTGGAGGGGAGATGAGAGGGTGAAGGGGGTTAGAAGCTGGCGAAAAGGACATGAAAACTGAGAGTGGAGGAAGAGAGCAGGCTGTCTCATTAGGGGGAGAGTAATTGGGAATGTGTAGTAAGGAGTATATGGGTTTTTGTGTGAGGGACTGATTTGATTTGTAAACTTTCACTTAAAGCACAATAAAAATTATTTAAAAAAAAAAAGTGCAAAGACCAGGAGATAAAAAACCAAAAGGGAAGAACAAGCCTGGCATTTCTCAAATTGAAAAAACTGTAGAAAAATTCAAGCCTTGAGTTGCAATATTGAAGGACTTTATGGGGAAAATAATAAACAATGCAGAAAGCATCCAAGGAAGATGGAAGCAATACACAGAGTCACCGTACCAAAAAGAACTGGTGAACGTTCAACCATTTCAGGAGGTAGCATATGATCGAGAACCAAGGGTACTGAAGAAAGAAGCCCAAGCTGAACTGAAGGCATTGGCAAAAAACAAGGCTCTACGAATTGACATAATACCAACTGAGATGTATCAACAAATGGATGCAGGGCTGGAAGCATTCACTTGCCTATGTTAAGAAATTAGGGAGATAGCTACTTGGCCAACCAATTGGAAGAGACTGACATTTATACCCGTTAAAGAAAGGTGATCCAACAGAAAGTGGAAATTATCAAACAATATCATTAATATCGCACACAAGTAAAATTTACTGAAGATCATTTAAAAGAGGTTGCAGCAGTACATTGAAAGGGAACTGCCAGAAATTCAAGGCAGATTTCAGAAGAGGACATGTAACAAAGGATATCATTGCTGATGTTAGATGGTTCATCGCTGAAAAAGCAGAGAATATGAGAAAGACGTTTACCTGTGTTTTATTAACTATGCAAAGCCATCTGACTGTGTTTGTCATAACAAATTATGGACAACATTGTGAAGAATCAGAATTTCAGAACACTTAATTGTGCTCATGAGGAACCTGTACTTACAACGAGAAGCAGTTGTTCAAACAGAACACGTGGGTGCTGTGTGTGGTTTAAAGTCAGGAAAGGTGTGCATCAGGATTATATCAGTTCACCATGCTCATTCAATCTGTATGCTGAACAAAAATACCAGAAACTGGATTACATGAAGAAGAATGTGGCATCAGGATTGGAGGAAGACTCATTAACAACTTGCATTGTGCAGATGATGCAACCTTGCTTTCTGAAAGTGAAGAGGACTTGAAGAACTTACTGATGAAGTTCAAAGACCACTGCCTTCAGTATATATTACACCTCAACATAAAGAAAGCAAAAATCCTCACAGCTGGACCAATAAGAACTATTGTGATAAATGGAGAAAAAATTGAAGTTGTCAAGGATTCCATTTTACTTGAGTCCACAATCAATGCCCATGGAAGCAGCAGTCAGGAAATCAAAGGACACATTGCATTGTGCAAATTTGCTGCAAAAGTCCTCTTTAAGATGTTAAAAAGCAAAGAAGTCACTATAAGGACTAAGGGAGCCAGACCCAAGCCATGGTGCTTTCAATTACCTCATATGCATGAGAAAGCTGAACTATGAATAAGGAAGACCAAAGAAGTATTGATGCCTTTGAATTATGACTTTGGCAAAGAATGTTGAATATACCATGGACTGCCAGAAGAATGAAAAAATTTGTCTTGGAAGAAGTACAGCCAGAATGCTCATTAGAAGAAAAGATGGCAAGACTTCATCTCATGATGATGGACAAATTGTCAGGTTAGACCAGTCCCTGGAGAAGGACACCATGTTTGCTAAAGTAAAGGATCACAGGAAAAGAGGAGTACTCTTAATGAGATGGATTGACACAGTGGCTGCAACAATGACCTCAACAATAACAACGATTTTGGATGGCACAGGACCAGGCACTATTTTGTTCTGTGGTTCATAGGGTCTCTATGAGTCAGAACTGACTCGATGGCATCTAATGACAACATTTAAATTCTTTAGGGATGTCTCCCAAAGCAGACAGATAAGCATACATAGTACATTTCTGACCACTAACTGGCAATAGAAACTCTGGTCAGTTCATGAAAGAAGGGTGATTTATGTCATTTACTGAACAAACAAGCTCATTTCCAATTTTAGGTCATCATTCTATTCCACCTTCCCACTTGATTCCTACTTAGTCCCACCTCTCCTCTATCCCCATACCATTGTGAATGTGCGGTTCTACAGAAGAGACACAGGAGAAGTATTCTGAGTCTGAGTCAGCTTCTGCTCCCTGGCTATGGCCTTGGAACAAACCAGAGTGTCCAGACTGTGAAGGACATTCATCTAAGCCTGAGACTGCTAGGAAAGAGAAAAAACATCAAGTATATGTTATTTTTTTGTATTCATCAAACATTCAAGAAATAGCGTGCACAATAACACACATGGCCCTTGTCCTTACCAAGATTATAGTCTAATTTCTATAACAAGTTCCAAAGTCTAGGTATACAAAAACATTTATTGGAATTCTGTATCTGAGTGGGGCTGGGTTACCCATAAGTGGCCTATATTGCTTGTATAGTGCATCAGAGGCTCAAAATCTTGCCTGGTACACAACAAGGTGTCTACATTATTTATTATTATTTCTGTTTATATAGAGAATACATTTGGTGTATCTGTGTAGGTAAAATGCTTCTGTTTGTCACCTATAGATTCTAATATGGAGGACGTACTGTTTCCTAGGGGAGTTAGAATTTGCAGAATCTACTGACTTCCGTTTCTTACCCCTAACCACCTCTTCCAGATATCTGCTCTTGTGGAGCCTCAAGTCAGGCCTCTGTTCCCAGGGCTCTGAGAGCCCTGGGCCTAGTGAAAACTGCTGGGTTTGGAGCTTGAATAGGAGCTTCTAGCAGGACCTCTGAGTTGGCTTCTGCATTTTAAGAAGTAAAAGTTTAGTTTCAGGCTTGGTAGAGATTTTTAAGCACAGATAGGGTCCTAATGTGTTTATAATATTTTATTTGATCAGGAATAAGAATTTACCTATTTATTTATTGAAGCTTGTGAATTCACGGGTATAGCGTTTTCCTCTGTGCCTGTCAACACTGGCCACAGCTCCCCTCTCAGGTGCTCAGAGCATACTCTGGTGGCACAATTATCACCTGGCCTGGTCAGCAGTGTTACCTTTCTCAGTGCCTCTGAGCCACACAGGGCCCTGACTCAGTTTTTCACCTCAGCCCACCATATTTATAGTCTCCCTCAGGACCTTCCCAATCTGAGTAAATCCTAAGTTATTTTATTTATTGATTTATTTTTTCTTCTTACATAATACAGTAAAACCTGTGAAAACCAGGGCTTGTATATAAGTCAGAAACCTGTAAGAGAAGGAAAAATCAGATATTTTCCACTAATACAGAGTGATAGAAAAATGGTAAGCTGCACCCTGTCAAAGGTGGAAAACAACTTGCCAGACTCAAAAGAACAAGGTGGCCCCACTGAGTTCCAGCTCTCACAGTTTTTGCTGTAATTAATAGTGTTTTTTTTTTTTTTTTTAAATCAGCTCTATCTCTGTCATTGATTTATATATATTATGGAAACTCCCTCATTCATCTTTCTTACTTCCCCCTTCAGCTACATTTTCCATGGAAACGGCTATACTTATGAATTCACAAGCTTCAATACATACATAGGTAAATTCTTTCTGATTAAATAAAACCTCATAAACACAGTAAGGCCCTGACTATTTTTAAAACCCTCAATCAAGCCTGTAACCAAACTTTTATTTCTCAAAAACATTTCATTTGTCTCTAACTCGTAGGAGAACGTCTGGTGTGTCACTGTGGTGAGGGGATGGGGACATTGTAGTGTGGGAGGCATATGTTTTTACACAGTTAGCGCTTGTCATGTTTGCTGAACATAGTCTGATGTGTGTACATGTCCATGTATGCCTGTCTGTTCAGCTGTTTTACACAGGTGTGTAAGGGTATGATGGTTGATATATGTGAATGCAATGTGATGTGCTTGGGTAATGTTGCAGTGTAATTCCTCATTATTATTAAGATGCAGGACATGTTCCATGTATTGTGAGTAATCTGTGTGGCATGTGCTATTGAAGAACATTTGGTTTACATGAGAGACTGCATAGCTCTGAGTAATATTGTGAGATCTGCCGAGAAAATGGACATGTTACAAATTTACCATGTGGTAGACAGATAGGATGGGGATGACGTGAACTCTTAGATTGTAGAATTATGTGAAAGGATTAAGAAATTGGAAATGAGGAGGAATTTGAGGAGTCATATGATTATGATTATTAATGTGAAATACAGATTTCTATAGGAGTGAGATTATTTGTGTGAGTTAGAGATTGTGGTATTGAAAGTATGAGGTTGTGCAAAATCAAATTTGAGAAATGCATGTGCTGGAAGATAAGAGTATAAAGGTTTAGTGTGAGAATATGAGCTAACGAGTGTGTATATAAGAATATAAGGAAATGAGGCTGGGACTGGAGAATGAAGAGATAAGTGTTTATAGAGGCAACCATGACAGCATATGGTGCTGAGAGTAGTTTGGTGTAGTAAGATGCAGATTTATTTGTGTTTATGAAAGCCAAACCAAACCCATTGCCATTGGGTCAATTCCAACTCATAGAGACCCTATAAGACAGAGTAAATTGTCCCATAGAGTTTCCAAAGAGCAGCTGGTGGATTCAAACTGCTGACCTTCTGGTTAACAGCCAACCTCTTAACCACTGTGTTTATGAAGATAGGAGGATAGAAGGCAGACTCTGTGGACTCTTTTTAAATCCCTTTCCCTTCATCATACCTGAGGAGACCACAGCTGAGAAGATTTGCGCTCATCCTGAAGACAAAGGCAGAAGCCACTAGTGCCTCATTAGATCCCTGTTTGAAGCCCTTTGCCCAGCATTATGCATACAGATCTTTCTGGCACTTTTCAAACTGGCTGTCAAGGACCTGCCCACACTGGGATGAACAGACCTCATCCTCCCAAGTTTACATTGAGTTAGTTTTCCTTTTTTTTTTTTATTTCTCTGACTAGTCTGCCTTTCCATTTGTCTTCCATCTTCTAAAATACAGCCCCATTCTGATATCCTCATACAAAAGGATATGTGTCCTTTTTGAGATTTCTCTTGAACATCAAGGCTTTGTTTTATATAAAATAAATTAACATCTCCCAGAGGAGAAAGAGAAGACCTTGAGTTCTTGTTATGGCCTGGATATTGGTTAGTATCAGCTTGTAGTCAAGGGATCTCAGCTGGATCTTGAAGCCCTGCTTACATCTCCCTTTCCTATTCCCACCTCAGACATCTCCACTTATGATTATTCTTTCTCCTAAAGGAGATGCTGGAGAAATATTCTGAGATAGAGAAGGTTTTTCTTTCCTTCCTGGGAATGTGATCAGGCTGTGGAACATCCTTTTGCATCTCTGAGTTACCTGCTAAATGGAAAAAAATTAAAGATATATTTGTCCAATCTTTCACCCATTCACAAAATCTCGACTGCTCACTATGTGCCAGACAATCATGGAGAGTGCAGTCTCTCCCCAGTTCAATTCTCCAAAATACAAGTATTCAATAATTTTCAGTTTTGCCCAGATATGTAGTTGAAGGCTGGGTGGACACCGTACTTGTATGTTGGCTTTATGAAGATGCTTGCAGTATGTGTGTCTGTACTATCGCTTAACCCAAAAACCCAGTGCTGTCGAGTCGATTCTGACTCATAGTGACCCTATAGGACAGAGTATAGCTGCCCCATAGAGTTTCCAAGGAGCACCTGGCAGATTCAAACTGCTGACCCTTTGGTTAGCAGCCATAGCACTTAACCTCTACACCACCTTTAAAAAAAAAAAAAAATTTTTTTTTAACACCTTTAGAGTACCAAAAAAAACCTGAAACCAAACCCATTGCCGTCGTGTCCATTGTGACTCACAGCAATCCTATAAGACAGAGTAGAACTACCCCATAGGGTCTCCAAGGAGCAGCTGCTGGTAGATTCAAACTGCTGACCTTTTGGATAGCAGCCAAACACTTAACCACTGCGCCACCAGGGCTCCACTTAGAGTACCAAAAAAAAAAAAAAAAAAACAAAACACCAAACCCATTGCTGTCATGTCAATTCTGACTTACAGAGACCCTATAGGACAGAGTAGAACTGCCCCATAGCATTTCCAAGGAGTTCCTGGTAGATTCAAACTGCTGACCTTTTGGTTAGCAGCCAAACTCTTAACCACTATGCCACCAGGGTTTCCACTTAGAGTACAGAAGTTTAATATTTATTTACTTGATTATATGTATGTCATTGTGTTGATAATAGTTCATGGTAGATAGTTTTGGTAGGTTGAATCATGGCCCCCTAAAGAGGTCCACATCCCAATCCCAGAAACCTGTGAATGTTACCTTACATGGCAAAGAGGGCTTTACAGATATGATTACCATATTTTTACACAAACAATGCATGACTTCTGTGTTTGATTGCCAACTGTGTCCTCCCGCTACAAGATATTTTTGTAAGTGCGCTATGCTAATTTTCTTTACAGCAACACGTAAAAAAAAATTGGCATAACAAAAATACCTGGTGAGGGGAGGGCATGGCTGGCAAACAAACTTAGGAGGTGTGCATTATTTGTGTAAATATTCAGTAAGCTAAAGAATTTGAGATTGATTATCTGGTTGGGCCCTAGATATAATGCAAGGTCCTTATAAGAGAGAACCAAGAAGTTTAAAGAAAAGAGTAGGAGATGTTGACAATGGAAGCAACAGTTTGGAGTGACAAGATCAAAGGGCCATGAATCAAGGAATGGAGAAGTTCCCTAGATGCTGTAAAAGGCAAGAAATTGATTATCCTTTGGTGTCCCCAAAAGAAACCAGTCTTGTTGATACCTTGATTTTAGCCCTGTAGACTTATTTTGGACTTCTGACCTACTGAACTTTAAAAGAATACATTTGTGTTTTAAGCTACTAAGTTTGGTGTAATTTTTTTACAGCAGCAATAGGAAACTAATACAACAGTTAATAACGAGTAAGCTTATACTCAGAGCCCTTGTGGTGCACTGGCTGAGAGCTCATCTGCTAACCAAAAGGTTGGCAGTTCTAATCCACCAGCTGCCCCTGGAAACATTATGGGGCGGCTCTACTCTGTTTTGTAGAGTTGCTGTGAGTCAGAATCAACTCAAGGGCAACGGGTTTGGTTTGATTTAAGCATATATATATAAAAAAAAATACTCCGTAGTATTTTGTTAGAAGCTTTCCCATGGGCAGACCCTAAACCCACTGAACTCATTGTTATCTAGTCAATTTCAACTCATAGAGACCCTACAGGACAGAGTAGAAATGCCTCCATGGGGTTTCCAAGGCAGACTGGAAACAGACTGCCACATCTTTCTCCCGTGGAGCAGCTGATGGATTCGAACCACTGACCATTCCTTAGCAGCCAAGCACTTACCCAATCGGCCACCAGGGCTACTCACCCTATTTTCCCACTTTCCTGAGTGCAGAGTTGCTTGTTGGAGTCAGTGGCTTTACCCTCTCTTGGACAATATAAAAAGCTTAGAAAGTTTTAACTCCTGGTCACTCACCACACTATCTTACATGTTATTGTCATTCAGTACTTTAGTTACACCTGTTTTATCACTTCTGAATTAATGATTAATTTTGGTGTTTAAATCATCAAAGCCTATTTATAGTCAATCATAGGCTTACCAATTTCATAGCTTACCATTCCTTCCTGACTGGAATATTTCTCCTGTGTTCAATTACATTTTTCTGAATAGATTGTTTCTATGTTTTTTTATATTTTATTTTTATAGTTTTTATCTGAAAAGTGTCTTTATTTCACCCTTGTTCTTAACTGGTAGTGACTGTTCTTTATCTCACACACTACTTTATATCTTTGTTGTTGTTAGGAGCCGTTGAGTCAGTTCTGACTCATAGTGACCCTATGTACCACAGAATGAAACACTGCCCAATATCTTTAGTCTTCTTCAATTGCTATTGAGAGATTTACTGTCTGATAAATTATCATTCTTTTGCAAATATTCTGTGTTTTTCTCTTGTTGCTTTAATGCCTTTGTTATTGGAGTTGTGCAGCTTAATTACAGTGCATTTATTTTCGGATTTATTTTTGCCTACCCTACAATGGACTCATTATGTTTCTTGATTCTGAGGATTTATGTTTTTCATCAGTTCTGGAAAATTTTCTGCTATCATTCTCTTTGAATATTATCTCTCTTATTTTCCTTGTTTTATTCTTCAAAAACCACAACTGGCATACATCACACTCTTATATTTTATACTCATTGATCTTTCATATTTTCCTTCTCTCCCTCTGATTTATTTACTCTAGGTCATTCTTCAACTTGATCCTCCAGTTCACTCATTTTCTTTATATCTGTGCACAATTTGCTGTCTAACCCACCTATATCTAATCATTTATAAGAAAATATTTTTCATTTCTAAAAGTTCTATTTATTTTGAAAAATCTGTTTTTTTCTCTTGATAGTGTTTTGTTGGTGTTTTTACATCTTTAATAGTTTAAATATACTTACCATCCCTATAACATTATCTACTAAATTTTCTTCTTGCAGTTAAAATTTGCTGTTTATTGGGTTTGCTAAGTGTTCCTTATAGTTGTGTGTGTGTATGTGTGTGTGTTTTAGATTGTGAGCCCATCTTCAACAAGGTGTTATCTATAGGATACTCTTTAGAACAGTTGACTGACCATTCAGAGCTCTTTTAAATTTCCTGCTGCCAGATTACTGGGCTATTACTAGTTATGGTTCAATTTTACATTAAATCTTCATTTTTATGTTTACCTGAAAATATATTAATTTTTCAGATCTATGATAATAAATTACCCTCATAAAAGACATTTTTCCCAAAATATATCTACAGAGTTCTTCCTCCCCTGCAAAATGAAAAATACTTTAATAAGTTCTTGATGATGGTCCAGAAACAGAGAATTAAACTCCAAACTTCTAGGACAGGAGGAGAGGATTATTTGTGGGCCCCAAGTATAATTTTCTGTGAGTGGCTGAGCAGAGATGCAGAGTGGATTCCTACAGATATGTTCAGATTCCTACCACTTGATCCACTTAGACTTTAGTTGCTTTTCCCTTTTCCTTACCAGCACAAGAGAACTTGTGTAAAGAGGAGTCACAGGAGAAGTATTCCGATGCAGAGGAGGTGTCTCTTTCCTCGTGGACGAGTGTATTGTCCTCCAAAAGGTACTCAGATTGTGGAGCATGTTTGTGTTTGTTTGAGAATCCTAGAAAGTGAAATAAAATCATGGAAATAAAATGGATGTTTGATCCATTCATTCATTCAACTAATAAATATTCTGAATACCTATCATGTGCTTAGCTCTGAGAACAGACATGGTCCCTGATATCGTGGGGAATGAAGTCTGTATCCTGTTCAAAACCCCAATGTTTGTACACATACCACTTCATATTATCATTAGGTGTTGGGGTTTGGTCAAACATGAGTCTAAATATTGTTATGAATGTATTTATATGTGTTTAACACATAAATCAGTTGACCTTAAGTAAGTGGAATACCCTTTATAACGTGGGTGAGCCTCATCCAATCAGTTGAAGGCTGAATATCTATAGTCTTGAGGCAGAGTTTCTTCTCCCTTGGGAAGGAATTCTAACTCAAGATTATAATGTAGATATCCTTCCAAAGTTTCCAGCCCATTGCCTAGCTTACCCGCTTTGGACACAAGACTGGTGGAGTTTCCAGTCTGTCACCTGACCTATGATTTTGTACTTGCTACCTCCCATATTTTTTTTTTTTTTACCTCCCATAGTAGTGCGATCAATTCCTTAAAATAAATAGCTCTCTCTCTCTCGTTATTATTCATTATCTCATTATATCACTTCTTCCTTTTTCAAATGTTAACCAAACTCACTGCTCACTATATAACTTTTAAAAATTATCAGTTGGCCTTTCCCTCAGGAATGTGCCTTGCATATGTATTAGTCACACATGACCCCAAAATGACATATGGTGTATGGAATGTGCTAGATGTGTATAATTTGTAACATGTTGTTTAAAACTGGGTTGGAGTTCAATGTGTGATTGAGTTGGTGTTTGTAACTGTGGATATGGAGGGTGTTTGATGCAAGTGGGTATGGAACGGGTAGTTTTAGTCTGTGTGTTAATTCAGTAGATACCTTTCTGTGTAGATTGCATATCCTATGATTATAGATTTGTGTGTGTGTGTTTTATATATATATATCATTGTGTGGTTTAGCTATATAATTAGTGGAGATATTCTTTTTGAAACTAGAGGAAATAGTGTATTTGTGATGTCTAATGAAATAAAATAATGAATATAAGAATATGAAAATCAGAGCATATAAGAAAAACGATATATGAGTTTTGAGAATATGGCACTGTGTGAAAGTCTAAAGTAAGTTAGGATGCAGAGAAGAGTGTGTAAAATTAAACAGATAGTGACAGGTGATTACATTAGAAAATAAAAGCATGAAAGATTATGTTCTGAAAGAGCTAAGACAGAATATGAACACCATGGCCTAGCAATTTAACTCCTATGCATTCACCAAACAGAAATGTGTCCGTATAGCAAAAGATATACAATGTTCAGAACATCACTATTTTCAATAGCCCCAAACTGAAAGCATCCCAAACACCTAGCAAAGTAGACTCAATGAAGAAATTATGATATATTCATACAATGGAATATATGCAGCAATAAGAATAAATTACAATTACTTGCAATATGGATGAACTTCACAAGTATAGTGACGAGTGAATGAAGCCAAAGTATATATTGTGAACTCCAGGTTATATAAAGTTCAAAAAAAGATATCTAATGGTGGTTAATCTAGGATTTTAGAAGTTGGTGTAATTATTACTCTTCAGATGATAATGACAAAAATAGAGTTCAAGAGTGTTTCTGGGGTCCTTGTAATGTTAAACGTCCTTTTCTGAGTGCTATTTTTTGCTCACCTTTTAAAGAGTCTTCAAGATAAAAAATGATTTGTATACTTTTCTGTGTACCTTAATAAAATATACATTAAATATAAAACAAAAGGTAGGGTAAAGTTTATTTTTGTTTAGGAAGGCAAGTAGTAAGGAGGGAATGGGGTGCAAAAAGTATGAATTCAGAAATAAGTATTATTTTTTCTTTATATAAAAAAAAAAACTGCCGTTGAGTCAATTCTGACTCATAGCGACCCTATAGGACAGAGTAGAACTGCCCCATAGAGTTTCCAAGGAGCACCTGGTGGATTTGAACTGCCGACCTTTTGGTCAGCAGCCGTGGCACTTAACCACTAAGCCACCAGGGTTTCTATTATCTATCCATTCAACAAAAATTATTTGAGCATCTATTTTGTGCCAAGTACTTTTTCTAGGTATTAGAGATAAAGCAATGAAAAAAGTAAAAAATACCTACCTCTAAAAAAAAAAAAAAAAAATTTTTTTTTTTTTTTTTTTATGGAGCATACATTTGGTAAAGGGAAACTTACAATAAGCAAAATAAATAAGTTTATTATCTATTGATTAGAAGGTGATAAGGATACTGGAAAAAAAATGAATCGGGGAAGGGGGATCAGGGTGCACGTAACATATCTGGATAGTCAAGACAAGCCCTATTCTGAGAAAGTGGCATTTAAACAAAACTTCAAATAGTTAGGGGAATTATCCTTCTGGAATCTGGAAGAAGAGTAGTCTAGGTGTTGCAAATAGTATGTGTGAAGGAGCGTGTGTAGAATGTTTGAGGAACAACAAAGCAGCCAGGGTGGAGTGGCAGGAGGCTTAAAGTGGAAGTATAAGGGATGAGAGTTGGTGGGGGGCCAGAATGTGAAGGACCTCACTGACCATTGTAAATTTTAATATTTAGTCTATGAGTAATTGGGTAGCACTGAAGAAGCAGGAAAGTGACATGACCTGTTTTACATTTCAAAAGTATCACATAAGCTTTTATGGTGATAAATAGCAGCAAGAGTGAAGACTATGGTAGTAATCAAATCAAGAAATGATGGTCAGTTCTGCCAAAAATAGCATAGCAGAATAAAATATTGGGAAAAAGCAAGAAAATAAATCAAGGAATATTTGAGACACTGCTCACAGATTGATCTTTTGAGGTATTTGGCAGTATAATACAGCAGAAAAATGGAGAAAAGAAAATGTGAATGTGTAATACATCATGATATAAGCATTTGGATGTATCTGGAGAATTATAAGGAAATGAGAGGGGACAATAGGGACTACAGGGTGGGTTAGTATAGGGATGAAGGTGAGAACATTGGCTATGAAAATGTATGAATGAGAAAGGGTGAAGTTTCATTTTTTCTGTGTGAACATGTGAGCCTGAGCTTGAGCATATGCTACAAATTCCATCCATGCACTTCCCTCACTCCACTTTTCCCGCCATTCCCCTCAGTTGCATCAGAGTTTTATGCAAAGACATGCACTCTACTATTAAAGGCAAAGGTGGAGACAACTTGTTTCCTCTCCAAGGGCTTTGGACTGGGTGATGACTCTGAACTGCACCTCCAGTTCAGCTCCTATGGATCCTTCCACCTTTAGGCTTTTAAGCTGTTAATGATTTCACACCTTCCTGATAACATAACATATTCTTTTCCTGGCTCATACTGACAGAGCCTTCTAATGTTTCTCTGATGAAGCTCTCATTCTGCTAGTCCCTCTCCTGCCGTTTCCTCAGACAGAACCTTAATCTCCATTGCCTTCTGCCAGGCCTCTCAGGAGCTTTTTCTTTGGAACTTATTACTTCCACTGATGATAAACTGAGCCTTTATTAGAGAAGGTGGAGAATCATTTCGAGTTTCTTTCTGGACTGGGCAGCCATGTATCAACTGATTGGTAGAACCACTCAGATCACCCCTGGGCTATGCTTAGATCCTATCTTCCCTTCTGGGTCATCTTCAGTAATCCTTCCTTACCAGTACCAATGAGCTTATCTTCAGATGAGATGCAAGAGAAGTATTCTGAAGAAGAGGAAGAAGCTGCTTCTACTTTCAGGTCTTGGATTGGTGCCACCACCTTGTGTCTATGCTGCACATCAACTTTTGTAAGATTAAACTTTCCTGGGAAATTAAGTAATAGAGATGTGGTTCATACTTGATGTTTACATGCATCTTTTTACCCATTAACAAATAACAAGAGCCTACTATATAACACATCCAGTGAACATACACATCCTTTCCTTTATCCCCATGGATAGCGTAACCTGGTTTGTATTAGTGGAAATTTTAAGTGTGCTGTATTGTCAATATCTGTCACGGATGGCTGGATTTGTACGATATGTGTTCTTTATAAATACAGATGTCTTCTTTCTACCTGGGCATTGCTAGATTATCTTTATTAGCCTCTTTTGTCCTTGGCTCTGACCACATGATTATGTTTTTTTGCAATAGAAAATGAGTGGAAATGACATAAGCCATGTGGCCTGCCTTGCTCTTTCTTTTTCTGGATTACTGGAGTATTAACAGTCCAGGGTGACTTTGAAAACTGTATGTTAATGATGACTAAGTCTCCATCGGCCTGGGTTCGTGAATTACCTCCTGGAGGACAACAGCCCTATTGTCCTGCACATACACCCTGAATTGTTACGTCAGCAAGAAATAGATTTAGTTGTATACCAGTTACTAAAGCTTAGTCTCCTCTAACTAGTGGAGTAGGGGTGTGCTGTTTTATTGAGAAGCAAGGAATTGAACTTGGTGCACAGTAAGTTCTCAGTTATAGTATACATTAATATTTATTTGTGTGCTATATGTGTAAATAGGTTTTGTGTTTTGTATGTCTCATAGCTGACAATAAGAATTCTGAATATAAACTAAATTTATAGAAAGCATTTCAGGTACCAGATTGATGTTTTCACACTGTAACTTTACTCCTGGGCTACACTTATCTCCATACTACTGCCCCTTCATTGCCCCTTCCCAAGTATGTCAGGGTTTCGAATAAAGAAAACTGTTGCAAACTTTTCCCTCCCTTAGTCTTCTCTTATGAAAAGTTTAGTTCCATGAAATGAAAAAACCTCACTCTCTTGGCCTCTTCTTTCAGGTCTCAGTCTGAATGTGCTGAAACCCCTAAACAATTGTTGGAAATATCAGGCTGTCTTCAGGAATATAAGTCACCACTTGGAACTTTGGAGTTGGCTCTATTCCGTCCCCCTCCCACCACTAAGCGAAGGTCCTCCCCCATAGAAGTTATTCGTTTACTAGTAACCTCCTTAGTAACTGGGACTGTCTCAGTTCCCAATGTTTCCAGAAAGGGTCTGATCCCACGTCCTCAATTCACCCATAGTAGTTTAACAGTGTTTTTCCATGTGTGTATGCCATTTTTTTTCTTACATTTCATGTAGGAGCTCCCCCCGTTCATATATTTGCAGTCTAAGATCAAACCATAACTTTTACTCTCGAGTAAATACGTTATTATTTTATACTCTCATTCCTGTACGATCAAGTGTTCAGTGCTCAGACTGCTTTGTTTTCCAACTTTTCCCTCACTTCAATGAACCACATTTTCTTCTTTAAATGGAGAAAGTATTATTAGTATTATTACTTCTAACAACATCTTTACTTCTCCAAAGCCCTTAGGCAGAAATAAAGGGAAATGGGATTTGTGAGAAAAATTGGTCTTTGATTAAGCAGTCACTATGACTGTGACAGAGTAACCCAGACTGACTTAGTGTGACTAACATAGGCCCTGAGCAGCAGAGACAATGACAGGACCTTTCCTTTACTCGCAGACCACCCAGGCCCTCAGGAAGACTAGAATCCGCCCATAACTTCTCTGTTTCTGTCTTCTCTGTCTCTGTCCCTGTCTCTCTCTCTTTCTCTACCTGTCCCTTCCTACCCTCTTCCTCATCTACTTCCCTCCCTGCTATAACTACAAATTCTTTCTCCCTCCCTTCTTAGAAGACAATTCCTGGTTACAGTATGCCCCAATGATATGCTTAATTAACACATACTTCTTGACATCTTGGCAGTTTCTTGAGAGTTTATTCTTTCCAGATGTTTTCTTTTTTGTTTCCGCTTCATCGTTCAGCTCTTTGGAAGGTGACTCAAATTCGATTCTGTTCACTCTGAAACTCTGCTCTTCTTAGCTCTCATAAGATCAGTTGGTGATTCAGAATCCAATGAATAAATTCAAGTAGATCAAATCAGCAGGGAAGCTGTCCCTCACTAAATCACTGCCTTGACTGACCGGTACTTAGTACATACTCAGGGCTATTATGATGCAAGTGACCTCAGCAGCATTCTCCAACTGTTGATTACATCAGTGCATTCCAGGGACTCAGCCAAGGTTCACAACACTACAGGACTACCACAACCCATTGCCTAGGGTGATTTGTTCCATCTCATGGAAACTCTACCATTAACTTCAATCTTTATATCTTGTATTTGATAGATGACTTGGGCTAAACAAGGAAAGTTCTTTCATGAGTCTAGGGCAATTGCATTACTCAAATCTCTCCAATGGTGAGGACGTGGCAGTATCTGAGAGGCTTAGAACCATACTTGTCTCATAGAAAATAGTAAATGGTATATCTTTTTATTATTTAACTTATGCATAAACATAAGTTATTTCTGAGGTGTGTTGGTGCATAGGTGTGGATTGAAGAACATCTCATACACCCACTCCTCACTTATCGATATGGTTAGGTTCCAAAAACCAGGTTGTTATTGCAAAAATCGGTGTTATGGGAAAATGGAGGATTTTTTTTTTTTCCTGTTTTCAAACCACCCATTTTGTCCAATTTTTTTTAATTAAAAAAATGTTGTTACAGAAATAATAAAAGCTAAAATTTACTGATGCACTCATCACTGTAACCAGTCCAGTTATGGATTATTCCTCTGAATAGAAGGAGGCTAGGAGGAGACAAAGCCGAATAAAGCTGAGCCGTGTGGTTAGAGTGTCCATGGCTTAACCACTTTGCCTTCCTTCTGTGCTGTGACAGAGGTTTCCTCACAGAACCACCTCCATTGCTTCACTCTCACTCATGTAAGTCCTATGTTCATGATCCCTGAGCTTGCTCTGCCCTTCAGCCCTGGAGAGTCATCGAGGCTTGGGGCTTCCTGCAAGTGCGTCCAGTTCGGCTAGCTTTGGGATGTCATTAAACTCATATGCATTTCTTCCAAACACCCTCACACCCTTTCTAATGCCTCTTTCTTTCCTCCCTTCCCACTCCATAGCAATTTCAAGCTGCAAGGCCTCAGGCCTCATAAGATCTGGGAACACAAAACAGGCGCCTAGTGTTTGGAAGAAGAGGAAACTTCTGGCTTTACATCACCTGCCCCTCATCAGGAATTTTGTTCTTGTCAAGTCTAAAAGATCACTCTCTAGACCTCTGTTCCAGGCCCCAGTCTATGCTTCTGGGAACAGCTGATCGATGTAATTTGAACTCTGGGGTCAGCTCCATTCTGCCTTCCACCCACCACTGAATATATATTTTTTCTTAGGGGTATTATCTGTTTATTTTCAACCTTACCATTTATCATTAGAGCTGAGTCATGGCATAGCCTCCCTCAATCTCCTCTACTTCCAGTAGCCCCTGTCTCTGGATCTTCCCTCCAAATCACCATGGTTTCAGCTGCTCATAAACCATACTTTTTCTTCTATATTTCCTCCTAAGGACCTCATTCCTGTGGATTTGAAAGCTCAAATAAACCAGCAGATTGATTGCTAAGGAGATAAAATCTCTAGAAACTCATTATGGCCCTCTCCCTGTATAAAATTTTACCAACTCTTTAACTAGACCTCCTCATCTACTATTCATTGTGTTTCTTTGGTTTCATCCCACCAGAACATGTTTGATATAAAGTATGGTGTAGAGGTATGTGAAAGTGAAATATTTTATGTGTGTTTAGATTGTGTGTGTTTTGATATATTTTCTTTTGAAATTAGGGATGATATGTGTGTTAATGTCTGTGGTAATTGTGAATACTGCATGTATAGATGCTATGGCTGTGAAATGTGTTTGTTGATATGGAGAATTGCATAAGCGTTATATCTCTATGTCTCTATATGTCACCTCTAGACTCAGGTGTTGTATGTATTGACTGCCATAGCAATGTGGGCTATTATACATAGTTTGGAAAATACGTAATTCTTATGTTATATATATGAGATTGTAGGACTATGAGTATGTCATAGCATTGGTGACACAACACAGCTTTAAAAGAGTGAGGATGTGAAAGGAAGATAGTCTTAGGCCCATGAAAACATGCAAATATATAAAGATGTTGGGAGTGAAGATGGCAGAGGATAAGGAAAAGTGGATATGAACATGTGATGTCTTCATGTAATATGGGTTTAGAAAAGGAAGTTACGAGGAAGTTAGAATTGTTCATATGTATGAATGAATGGTGATATATGATAACAAGAGAATATGTGATAGCAAGAGATTGAGCATGGGAATAATTCTGTGAGAGAAGGAGGATATGAAAGTCTAAACATGAGAAGATATAAGAAAATGATTGTCTGTGAGGACATAAAGGATTAGGAGAAAACAGTGTGGCATAGAAGGGAGAAAGTAAAGAAGAACGTGATGGAAAGGGCTTTGAAACATTATGGTTGTGGTAAAGTGAATGCAGATAAATACATGTATCAGGGTGTTAGGGTGGGTGGGCACTTTTCAAAAGTCCTCCACTCTTCTCACTGCCTCTCATCTATGTGGAAGCCCTGTACTAAACATCTTTGGCCTTCAGTGCATCATTCTGACATCATCTACCGTGCACCCTGAGTCCAGCCCTTCATGGATCCTCACCATTTCAACTGGAGTTCTCTCACTGTCAGAGCCTGCTCCAGGATGCACCCTGAGTCCAGCCCTTCATGAATCCTCACCATTTCAACTGGACTTCTCTCACTGTCAGAGCCTGCTCCAGGATGGTGTCTACAAGATTATATTTTACAGGCTTAGGATAGCTAACTCTTCCCTTGAGTTTTTAATATCATTCCAATGGGTCCCAATTCTTTTAAAAAATATTTTAGTGTTATTGCTTTTTTCAAAAGAAAAAAAAATGCCACTAAGCTACCCATATACTACAGACTCAAGAAATAATCAGTAAACTATCAATAAACTTTATAATCATTTAATAAAATCATCATACTCAATCTTGACAATTAGCACCTGTGAGTTGCATAAGTGGTCTTTGTGTAAACACTCTTCTATTACCTGAGGAATAACTAGTTCCTAATAAAGAAATGTGTACCCTCCCAGGATTGATTCACTTGTCCCAAACATCTTTTTATATATATATATATATATATCTTTTAATGAGTGGTAAATTATAAAGATATGATAAAACAAATCTTCTGTTCAAGTTTGAGTGCAGTCGATATGGAGTATATCCAAATCCCTCGGCTTTATAATTTGTACCTTATCAAATTAACCAAACTTTCAAGTCAACAAAGCATCTGCTTTTGTGATCTCACATAAAAAAATTTCAAACTCCTGAGTTGACCCAAGACTTACTGCATTAGAGTTGTAGCATCCAGAAATAGCTTCATAGTCAATCACTATAAAAATAGACAATCATTCCTTATGTTTAAACACCATTTTTTACTCAAAGCCCAGTCATGTAACAGTCTAAAATACCTGAGATCTAATATTTAGGCTTGCTACACTCAAAATAAGTTTGGTGACTTGTGACCATAACTCACAAGTCTTTCCTTCCCTCTCTCCTTCCTCCCTTCCTTCTGTCCTTCCTTCCTCCTTGCATCTCTCCCTCCCTCACTTTCACCCTCTCTCTGTCTTTCTTTTTCTTTCATTTCTGGCTCTATATCTGTTTATTTTAGCTAATTTCTCCATAGTCATTCATTCTAACACATTAAACCTGATAGTCTTTTCCAGTTTATTTTTCTAGCCTTTCTTACTTCCAGGTTATTATTCAGTGTTTGGGAGCTGATTTTTAGGAAAAGATGGCTAAACTCTGTGGCTTCAGGCTTCTCCTGCCCTCCCCATCACTAATAAAAATGTTTCTTGCTTCTACTATATAGCACTTATATCTTTGGTCTTCATCTTTGTAAGTAAGGAGTTCTTAGAAGGGCCTTTTGTTATTGTGTGCTTTTGAGTCAATTCCAACTCATAGCGACGTTATAGGGCAGAGTAAAACTGCCCCATAGGGCTTCCTAGTCTATAATCTTTATGGGACAGATCACCAGGTCTTTTCTCCCTCAGAATGGCTCATGGGTTCTAACCCCCAGTTTTCTTGTAGAAGCTGAGCACTTAACAATTTAGCCACTTTTGAGAAAATCTTTTAAAGTTTTATATATCTAAAAGATGGTAATTACAAGTTAGATTCCTCTGTTGTTTCTAGTCCTACATCACTATATCTGATTTTTGGTGTATTGTTGTATTGTTGTTAGATGCCATCTAGTTGGTTCCGACTTACAGTGACCCTATGTACAACAAAATGAAATACTGCCTGGTCCTGCATCATCCTCATGATTGTTGTTACGCTTGAGCCCATTGTTGTAGCCACTGTGTCACTCTATTTCATTGAGGGTCTTCCTCTTCTTTGCTGACCCTTTACTTTACCAAGCATAATATCCTTCTCCAGGGACTGATCCCTCCAGAAAACATGTCCAAAGTACGTGAGACAAAGTTTCACCATCATCTTTATTATTGATTGTCTTTATTGATTTAGTGGGCTCAAGAGACAGAATTTAAGAAAACTTCCATTCACAAAACCAAATTATCTAGCATGGTTCAACATTTGTAATTTAATGGTGAAATTAAATGTAATGATCATCAGGAAGAAATAGATAGAAATCGATTATATAAAAAGGTAAATTACAGGGAGGATAACTGTAGAAGTGTCAATATCTACATGACAGGACATGATAGGTTATTTTTAGAAGAAAAAAGCAGAGGGAAAGAAATATTTATAGAATATGAGGTATCTTAGTTACTTAGTGCTGCTATAACAAAACAAAACCAAAGTAGGTGGTTTTAAAGAACAGAAGTTTACTTTCTCATAGTTCAGGAGGCTAGAAATCTGAAATCAGGGCCTGTCCCTAGGGGGATGTCCTTTTCTGTTGGTGGCCCCAGTAGTTCCCTGGCATCTGTTTTTCACTGATGTGTGTCTCACTGTCTATTCTATCGTTTTTATAACTCAGAAGTCATTAGGTTTAGAAAGAAAACCCCTACTTCCAAACAGGGTGATAACTATAGCTACCGGTAAATGCAGCTGCCGTTCAGTAGATACCGACTCATAGCAACCCCATGTGTGTCGGAGGAGGATTGTGCTCCACAGGGTTTCCAGCGGCTGATTTTCTTCAGAAGCATATCACCAGGACTTTCTTCTGAGGCACCTCTGAGTGGACTTCACCTTGCAACCTTTAGATTAGCAGCTGAGCATGTTAACCATTCACACCACACTTGGGATTTCAACACAGATTTTTTTTGATTGGGGGTACAATTCAATCCATACCATGAGGTTTTAATACCAGGCCTGAAAAGGAATGTAGCCCTCTTTGTGGAATTACTGTCCTTACAGAATTGAGAAGATTTCCCCAGAGAGTATGCCCAAACAAGCTAGAAATAATGCCATAAGCAAATACAAGTGAGACATCCAGGAGCACTTGGGATGAGCATATGGGAGGTAGGACATATGGCAGCTGGATACGGATCTGCAGGTCAGCAATCAAGGGCTAGTGAAATGTAATATTAAAACAGTAGGGCACTTGTATAACAGGGAGACAGTTTGGCCCAGAGACTTCTAAGACAGTGATGTTGCAGAGGCCAAGTTAATTAAACTAAATATGAGTAAAGGTGGAAAAAAAGAAATATAGTAGCGCAAAATGTAATCAAGAAGTAAAATGGTAGAAAGTTGCCCAAATAATCACCACACCTCATCAACATTAACTTCAGAGAGAAATAATTTTTGTTGTATTATATTACTGAGTTTTTTTGCCACAACATAGATTGTCTAATCCTGAATAATACAATTAGCATGCTTAATATATGTATATGCGTGTGTGATATACCACTTTATTCTCAATAAATAGTAAATGGACAACATTCTCAAACTCAAATGAAACATTACAATACAAAAAATGATCATGTGCAGCCCTAAGGCAAGTTTTACCCAATGTCAAGAATTGTAAAAATAAGCATTACACAGATCACATTTTCTGACCCAGGGTAATGAAGTTAAAAGTTAACAGAAAGATAAATTAAAAAACCCATATACTTGAACATTTAAAAATAATGCATAGATTGGGGAAAAATTATAACGCAAATAAAAATAGTTAAAACTTGATGGTCACAGAAACATTACATAATAGCTGTAACATCAAAATATATATATAATGCTTTAGGTAAATGTGTAGCCTTAAATGCTTAAGTTATAAAAGAAGATTTATCAATTACTGAGCACAATGGAGTGTACAACTTGAAAATGTGTAAACAAACAAAACCAGAGAGAATTTTTAAAAAGTAGAAAGAACAAGATTATAAAAATAAAACTAAAAATCAATAAAATAAGAAACACGAAAGTCAGGATCAATAAAGTATAAATGTTTTTAGTTTGAATAGGCTAATAAAAGACAAATCTCTGAAATTGTTGCTTGATTTTAAAACACAAAAGCCATAAATAAAATAATATTTTGGATAAGAAATCATCCACAGTTACAGATACAGGCAAGAATAAAAAGACATAGGAAAATATTATCAGTAACTCTGTGCCAATACATTTGAAAACGCAGAGTAAAAGCCAATTTTTTAGAAAAATACAACTTAACAAAACTAACTGAAGAAGACAGAAAGACAGTGGTCTTATACCTATAACAAAAATTGAAGAAATCGTCCCACAAATAGAGAAAAGGTAAAGATGGATTTATAGAAAATTTCTATCAATCTTTTAACTTCCAAGTTAATTTTAGACACTAATAAATGTGGAAAAACAAATTAAAAAATATAACTTTAGTTAAAAATAAAATTTTAAATAAAATACTTTATTTTTAGATAAAAATTAATGTATACACATATACACATATTTTTAAAAAAATATTTTAAAAAATTCATTGAAAAATGATAGAATATCTTATATTGAAATGTTAAAGCTTAGTATGTTGGATAAGAGGACATCTTAGGTAAAAGTTGCAGAGCAAGAACATCAGAAGGATGGATGAGGACCAGTCCTGCTGGATATAGAGGAGGAATCATCTCCTTCAGTAGCAGGTCACCAGCTAAGGAGCGGATATGATTTAATTAATTCAGGATCATTCATTGCCTGTGTCAAAAGACCACAGTTGCACAACACTCCCCTAATCACTACAAGGAATACCAAACCCAACAAATAAGGAGAAACCCACACCTAGGCACAGTATTGAAGGGTACACAATGTTATAAGCTTTGAGACAGTAGCTTTTACAGAAAAAAATAACCTCATGCCTTAAAGTTAATAGGAATTGTTTCCACAAAAATTTCCAAGAAATGGTGTATGTAAGAGGAAATAGGATAGTATTCCCAAAGGACAGAAAGAAAATAATTTTCAATATACAATCTTACATCACACTAAATTCTCAATTTAATATGAGAATGAAAAAATATTCTGAGGTATACAATGTTGTGAACAATTTATCACATAAATACCCCCTTTGTAAAAACTCTTTGAGGAAGCACATCAACAAGAAAATAAATAAATTCAAGAAGGCAATGTAAAATATGAGAAGTATTGGTGGAAAAATCTTAGTAAGGATTTTTGTGGTCTAAATAAGAAAGGAACTGGAAAGTAAAAGAGGAAAAGGGTATATTCATTAATACCCCAGAACTAAAACTTCAAGGGAAACCATATGTTGTCAGTTTTTTTTCTTTTTTTAACCTTTTTATTTTTTTGTTGTTGAAAATATACATAGCAAAATATACACCAATTCAACAGTTTCTATACGTACAATTCAGCGTGGAACTGATTACATTCTTCCAATTGTACAGCCAATATCACCCTCTGTTCTGAATTGCTCCTCCCCCATTAACATAAACTCACTGACCCTTAAGGTTTCTATCTCTTCTTTCTAGTTGCTGTTGCCAATTTGATCCCATATAGATATTTCTTAAAAGAGCATAATGCTCAAGGGATTTTTTACTAGTTAAGTTAAACTACTGTTAGGTTTTAAGAAGATTTCTGGGGATATTTTTTATCTAAGTTTTAAAGATTATCTCAGGACAATAGTTTCAGAGGTTCATCCAGCTTTCATGGCTCCAGAAAGTCTGGAGTACATGAGAATTTAAATTCTGTTCTGCATTTTCCCCTTTTTGATCTCACTTCTTCTCTAGAATCTGTGATGAAGATGTTCAGTAATGTTAGCTGGGCACCATCCAGTTCTTCTGGTCTCATAGCAAAGGAGGCAGTTGTTCATGGAGGCAATTAGCTACACATTCCATCAACTCCGTGTATTCCTGCCTCTCCTTCTTCCTCTGTTCCTTGGGGGAGAGAATAAAGGGAAGTTAGAAAACAGAAGTAATTAACTCTTTTAGGGCAAAAGTGTATTTTCTGATAAGTTTAGATTTTATGTAAATATAGATCATAGAAAGTTAGGAGCAGTCACCAAACGACTTAAAAATAAAATGTGTGATTTCAAAATCAGCATTGAAAATTTGATTTATCTTAATGAAATAGGAGCATGATTTAAATTAAAAATAAGAAACAAAGTAAAAAGAAACCCCAAAAAGTGCTTAAAATAGAAAATATTAAGTACAGCAGCTGAAATAAGTCTAACTACCAAAAAAAATTATAAGAAATTATAAAAGTTGAATTTACTATTTGAAAGGCAAAGCTTTTTGTTTTTTGTTTTTGGAATAAATAACCTCCATTCCCCAAAGCCAGTAGTACATTGCTTATTTTAAAAACACTAACAAAAAGTATATGAAAAAGTTAAATATAAAGAGCTGAAAAGAGATATGCCAGGAAATTTGAACCAATAGCAATCAAGGTAGCACACTTGCTAGATGCACTGACTCATATCTGAGCCTCCTGCCCTGTGAATTTTTGCCAAAGAACATTTTTGTTTGTTTGTTTTTCACCATTACACAAGCACTGGAGGGCAGCAATACTTTTAGTGGGAAAGTAGTCTCCCAAGAACCTGAGAGCCCAAAAATGTTTGTGGACACCTTGTGTCCCAAGAATTATTAAAGGAGTAATTAAAAAAAAAAAATTGGAGAATAGCAGGAAACATTCTTAACTTAATGAAAGATAAATATATGTATACGTATATGGAAACCCTGGTGGTGTAGTGGTTAAGTGCTATGGCTGCTAACCAAAGGGTCAGCAGTTTGAATCTACCAGGCACTCCTTAGAAACTCTATGGGGCAGTTCTACTCTGTCCTATAGGGTCACTATGAGTCAGAATCGACTCGGCGGCACTGGGTTTTGGGTTTATGTGTATACGATACATATGTGTGTGTGCAGGTATAATCTTATATTAAGTATCAAAAGATAAATTTTAGATGCATTTAATATTGGATATAAGTGAAAATGTGTTCCCTATTTCCCTCTCTATGTTAAAAACAGTGCTGAGCTTACCAATACAATAATTAGAGAAAGAAACGACTAGTTTAAGGAAAGAAAAGGAAGAAGTCAAGCTCTCGTTGTCATCATATGATGTAATAAACTACATAGAAAACCCAATAAATATCAAACTTTCAGAATTAGTCTGTCCAGCAATGCGCCAGACATAAGACAAACTAGAAAAAATGTAATTGTGTTATTCTCAAATCATAATTACCAGTTAAAATTATAAATCAAAACAAAATATTATTTACAAAGGCAAGGGTTTCAAAATTAATTTAGAAATTAACCTAACAAGGAGTACATAGGACCTTCGTGAAAAAAGCATCAAGAGGTGAAAAACATCTTGTACTTTTACAGTGGAAAAGGACTTCTTAAGGATGGTCCCCAAGCATAAAACATATAAAATGGTGAGACTGCCAATATCATAATTAAAATTTGTATTCAATTGAAGAGATTATTTTTGTTATAACGAACTAGGAGAAGGTATGTATGATATTACAAGTAAAAACTAAAACAATGGAATTTAAAAAATACAAAGAGAGATGGTGAATTGATGATAAAATAACAGTGAAACCCCCGTCCCCCCCCCCCAAAAAATAGATAAAGCATATGGTCATGCAATTCAAAGAAGGAAAAGAATGATAGACAACACATTTATCAAGAAATTTTCAGCCTTGTTGGCAACAAGAAAAAGTAAAGTAAAAATTAGATGCCATAATATATATCTAATTGGTAAAAACTAGAGAGTCAGAATATAAAAATATTTGTAAGCTTATGGGTTAAAAAGGAATCTTCATGAACTAAAATAACATTCTGATCTATGTAGCCATGTTGGAGAAATAGCCAACACTTTATGAAATTAAATAAGCATATAATCTCTGACCTTATAATCTCACTCTATAAAAGGACATTTACAAGGATGCTACATATAACATATATAATACCGAACATAGCAGATGCATCAAAAGAAGATGGAAGGAACACACAGAGTCACTGTACCAAAAACAACTGATCGATGTTCATTCATTTTAGGAGGTAGCATATGATCAAGAGCTGATGGTACTGAAAGAAGAAGTCCAAGCTGCACTGAAGGCATTGTCGAAAAACAAGGCTCCAGGAACTGACAATACCAATTGAGATGTTTCAACAAACTGACTCAGCAGTGGAGGTGCTCACTGGTCTGTGCCAAGAAATTTGGAAGACAGCTATGTGGCCAACTGACTGGAAGAGATCCTTATTTATGCCTGTTCCAAAGAAAGGTGATCCAACCAAATGCAGAAATTATAGAACAGTATCATTAATATCACCTGCAAGAAAAATTTTGCTCAAGATCATTCAAAATTGGTTGCAGCAGTATATAGACCAGGAGCTGCCAGAAATTCAAGCCAGATTCAGAAGAGGATGTGGAACTAGGGCTATCATTGCTGATGTCAGATGGATCCTGGCTGAAAGCAGGGAATACCAGAAAGAAGATTACTGTGTTTTATTGATCATGCAAAGGCATAGGACAGTGTTGATTATAACAAATTGTGGATAACATTGTGAAGAATGGGAATTCCAGGACAATTCTCTGTGCTCACGAGGAACCTGTGCATAGATCAAGAGGCAGTCACTTGAATGGAACAAGGGGATACCGTGTGGTTTAAAGTCAGGAAAGGTGTGCTTCAGGGTTGTATGCTTTCACCACACTTTTCAATCTGTATGCTGAAAATATAACACGAAAAGTTGGGCTATATGAAGGAGAGCAAGGCATCAGGATTGGAGAAAGACTCACTAACAATCTGCATTATGCAGATGACACTACCTTGCTTGCTGAAAGTAAAGAGGACTTGAAGCACTTACTGATAAAGATCAAAGACTAAGCCTACAGAATGGATAACACCTCAACATAAAGAAAACAAAAATCCTCACAAATGGACCAAAAAGCAACATCACGATAAATGGAGAAAAAATTGAAGTTGTCAAGTATTTCATTTTACTTGGATTCTCAATCAACACCCACGGAAGCAGCAGTCAAGAAATCAAATGATGACACATCGCATTGGGCAAATAAGCTACAAAAGATCTCTTTAAAGAGTTAAAAAAGCAAAGATGTCACCTTGAAGACTAAGGTACCCCTGACCCAAGCCACGGTGTTTTCAATTCGCTCATATGCATGTGACAGCTGGATAATTAATAAGGAAGACCAAAGAATTGACGTCTTTGAATTATGGTGCTGGCAAAGAATATTGAATATACTGTGGACTGCCAAAAGAACAAACAAATCTGCCTTAGAAGTAGTAGAGCAAGAATGCTCCTTGGAGGTGAGAATGGCGAGACTTCATTTCACATACTGTGGATGTGTTTTCAGGAGGGATCAGTCCCTAGAGAAGGACATCATGCTTGGTAAAGTTAGGGGGTCAGTAAAAAAAAGGAAGACCCTCAGTGAGATGGACTGACACAGTGGCTGCAACGGTGGGCTCAAAGCATAGCAAAGATTGTGATGGATGGCACAGGACTGGACACTGTTTCATTCTATTGTGCATAGGGTTGCTATGAATTGGAATCAACTCAACGGCACCTAACAACAACATATATAACATTATTTATGCTATCACCATGTTGAAACTTATATTTAGTTTTCAATTCAAGAAAAATGTAATAAGTAAAGAAGAATAGCATAAGAATGGAAAAAATGGTAGATATATACTACAGAATTTATTTCTAAGAATAGATGCCAAGTCCACTAGAATGTATGCCTATAGGAAGAATCATCAGGAAGGAACTGGCCATCTCAGATAAGTGAAAAATATCTATATGAAAATAGAATTTAATGAAATAATCACAAGAGATTTCTGGAACAACTAGTGACTGAGAAACATTGTCAACGGAATAGTCTGTAAATTTTAAACAGAAAGAAAAAAAAAAAAACTTCCCAAACAGTAAAGTGGCCGCCTTAGTTATCTAGTGCTGCTATAACAGAAGTACCACAAGTGGATGGCCTTAACAAAGACAAATTCTGAATTCAGGGTGCCAGCTCCAGCGGAAGGCTTTCTCTCTCTGTCCGCTCTGGGGGAAGGTGCTTGTCATCAATTTGGGCTTCTCAGTGCAGAGACTCCAGGTCCAAAGGACATGCTATTCTCCTGGCTCTTGTTTCTTGGTGGTATGAGTTCCCCATGTCTCTCCGCTCTCTTCTTTCTTTTATATCTCAAAAGAGATTGATTTAAGATGCAACCTAATCTCATAGATTCAGTCCTGCCTCATGAACATAACTGCCACTAATCCCACCTCATCAACATCATAGAGGAAGGATTTACAACACATAGGAAAATCACATCCAATGACAAAATGGTGTATAATCACACAATACTGGGAATTCTGGCCCAGCCAAGTCGACAGACATTTTGGAGGGGAAACAATTCAATCCATGACAACGGGTCAGATTATGTCCAGGTCTAAGAGAAAGGGTTGGTCTAGAGATCCCTAATTGAATTGGTTTTTTATTGCTGCTGTAACAAATTACCACAGACTGAAAATAATGCAAATTTATTGTCTTACAATTATGGAGGTCAGAAGTCCAAAATGGACCCTGTAGCCTAAAATCTGGTGTTGGCAAGACTAGCTCCTTCTGGAGGCTCTAATGGAGAATCCATTTATTTGTCTTTTCCAGCCTTTAGAGGGTGCCTGTATTTCTTGACTCTTGGTCCCTTGTTTCATCTTTAAAGGGCATCATTCGAACCTCTTTTTTGTCATTATATCTCTCTGGCTTTCATTATCCTTCCTCCTTCTCAGAAGGACCCTTTTGATTATATTGGGCCCCCATGGACAATCCAATATAGACTTCCCATCTCAAGATCCTTAACTAAATCACATCTGCACAGTCTTTTTTGTCAGTTAAGGTCACATATGCACAGGTCCAGAAGATTAACCAAAAACAAACAAACAAAAAATCAAACAAACAAACAAACTCATTGCGTCAAGTGAGTAGAACTGCCCCATAGAGTTTCCAAGGAGCGCCTGGTGGTTTTGAACTGCTGATATTTTGGTTAGCAGCCTAGCACTTAGCCACTACACCACCAGGGGATTAGGACATAGAAATCTTTGTGGGGGGGATTATTCAGGCTAACAACTTTACCAACATAAAAACACAGGTGTGTGTGAGAGAATTCATCTATAATAAAATATAGTAGGTAATGTGTGACAAGAAATTCCAAATTAAGGAAAAGTAATAGGGGAAAAAATGGCACAGCAATTATGTAAGCATATTGAGTCAAACTAAATAGTGAAATAAAGAAATAAGAATTCCAGTTTGAAATTAAACATAATCCAAGGAACAAAAGAACAATTAGATGAGAGTTCTTCATGCTATAACATTTATGCAACTATATTTCAGTAAAACAAGGGTGACAAATCAATGTAAAGATATAAAACTAGAGAATTTAGAACTGAGGGAAAAATAGGAATCTAAGATTGTAATGTAATAAACAAAGGAATTAGAACCAGAAATAAAACAAATAAAGCTGAAAATTGAGTAATTTGTGATAAAGAAAGAGTGAAGGGTAGAGGCAAAGATGCAGTTAATTAGAAGATAATAGATAAGAAAAAAAGGCCAAATAATGCAATGTAATAATAATTAATGTCAGCATTACTGAAGTAAAGAACTCAACAAATGAACCAACTATTCAAAGATATATATAATACAGTAAACTATCTCTCGCATGAACAGAAAGCTGAAACAATGAAAAATTACTTTTCAGGAAAAGGAAATGATAGGGGACGATTTATAGAAATTTGTAACCCCCAGTTATGTTCTTGATCTTAGAAGATTTAAAAAAAAAAAAAATCTCCAGGCACCGTAGGTAAAGAAGCAAGTCACTCCTAAGTGCTATATATTATGCTGACCTTATATTTCCCAAAGCAGCATCTATTGCTTGTCAATAAATAGGAGTACTTGAAGGTGTTGAAAGAAAGATGTGTCTCTGGAATATTATATGCAGACAAGTCGTTATTCAAGTGTAAAAATGGCTGGCAACACTCTCCGATATATGTCATTTTTTAGGGAATACGTGTATTACGAAAGCCCTTTTTGAAAAGGCTTTCATAATCCAGCTAACTCCAAAATGAGTTAAAATGCCATGAAAAATGTCAAGGGAAACATTCAATGCCAAAGGTAGTAGAGCAATAATTGGGGGAGGTGTTTGTGGGAATGAATTGAGGTGGGAAATATCCACCCATTTACATTACACCATTTTCTATGGATAAGGTTGGCGCTTTAGGGCCTTCAGCACTGGTTTAGGCCTCCTGCTCCAGACTCTTCAGTCATTCTGTTCTGTCTTACTATCTGTTCCATTGCTATCTAACTTCTGATGTACCTCTGTCTGATGATTTTCATCCTTTTGCTTTGTTCAATTTGCTCTTCCCCCTTGAAAACTCACATAACACCCTGGACTTAATCCTTACTGCATTTATTACAGTGTATGGTTGATTGTTTAGCTTTTAACATTTCTCAGGTCAGGAACTTTGATGTATACATCTCTACATACCCCATGTGTATTGTGGTCCTGGGTTCCTAGTATCATTTTTCAAGTAATAAAGGTAATATACAGATAATCATAAGACTTCAAGAGCAGATAGAATTCTCGAGAATACCTCACACAGGAGCCCCCCCTGAAAAAAAAACTTCACTTAACAGGGAGTTTCAGCCAACCCAGAGTGGATTAAAAAAGAAATATGTATATCTCGTATGCTGTGAATATGCTATGGTAATAGGACTGAGAATCAGCAGTGAATTAATTTAAATACAAAAATAAGACAAAGCAAGTATAGACAGTGTGATTATAGAAGTTAATGCAAATTTTAAGAGCTTTTACAAAGTACAAGTAGCTACAAAAGCAGGAAATAGAGAGCAAAGGGGTGGATAGAAATGTGCTAATTTTTTTTATCTTTAATGGAAGGGTTTAATTGATACTATCTAAAAATAAAAATTGTACTTAAAATTATACCCATCTATTAATAGCCTAACCAAACCAAAACCAAACCCATAGCCATCGAGTCAATTCCAACTCATAATGACCCTATAGAACAGAGTAGAACTCTCCATAGAATTTCCGAGCAGTGCTTGGTGGATTTGAATTGTCGACCTTTTGGTCAGCAGCCATAGCACTTGACCACTAGGCCTCCAGGGTTTCCATAATAGCCTACAGAAATCTATTAACATTTTTATTATTAATCTTAAGGGGTATTTTCAGTATTACTATAGCTTGTGTTTACAAATCATTTGTTTAAATTCAACAATACTGTTAGCTTCATGGAAATTTCATTTTCTTCTGATAAATCCATCTATAAATTTATTATCTTAAATAATTGTATTATGACTCATTTTCTGCAAAATTGCTTCTGCTTGTTGCTCTTTCTATCCACTCATTCGTCTACATATCCACACATCATCCATTTATACTTCTTTTTGTATACAGACATATATATGGACATTGACTGGAATGATATCTAACTAATGTTGAAACTGTTTCCGTTTGAATTAGTGAATTTTGGAGTAATTTTAAAACACAAATTTTTAAGTACTTTGGAATTTTCATTTTTAAAAAACACTAAATTCATGCTAAAAGTAAAAGAAAATAATGTAAATCTGAGAAAAATGTTTTGAAAACTTTTTGTGTAATTAGTTTAGCATTCCCTTCTCTGAGTACCTCCATTTCTTTAAGTACTTTTGCCTAATAATGTCATTGCATATCTGAAAATTTCTGAATTTTAAAGGAGTAGGATAGTCTTAATGAATATTTTACATGACTTTCACCTTATAAACCATAAGATGGGATTTATGGAATAACAGACTATATTATAGTTATATAAATATCCACCAAAAATGATTAATAAATGAACAGACACACATTTAATAACATTATCAACCTAGCCAATATTGCGCACTATCTAAAAATAGTGAAATCCACTGTATCTATATAATTCAGGCTTGACTGATGAGTGCCCCATTCTGAAGACATTCTCACAGGTCAAGGTCACTAATTCTCAAGACAGGGAAGGAAATCCTTTTCTTCCAGAAGTGGAGCAGCAGGTAAAACTAGATGTGTTAGCTGAAACTACCCATTTTTCAAAAAGCATTTGCAGACATTTTTAAAAATAAGCCCTCTAACATTTGATGAGAGTCCACATCTTCCCATAAACTGTTCTAAATGGACAGCTACAATTATAAAGTTGTGCTGAATCAATAATAAATTATCTGCAAATGAATTTAGTAGAAAAAAATCCCTCAGAATATGATGCCCACCAAAATGTCAACCCTTTAAGGACAGGTCTGTGAGCTACCTTGTTAATTGCTCTATCTCTAAAATTAGCAACAGTAGTAGGCATTTGACATTTATTAAACAAAGACATGTACAAATATATAAGTGAATGAAGATGAATCAATTCAGATACAAGTGTGTTGAGCTTTTCTCTGGCTTTAAGTAGTTAAAGTCAGTAAAGAAGCAATGCATTTCATAATAGAACATGTTTGCATAGGGTATTTTAGTTTAAAAGTATATTTATGTATATCATATCTTTTTTTTCCTTACAACAGAGTGGATATTAGTCATAATTTATACAGAGGAAAGGTTAAGGACAACTTCAGTTAATTAATTCCCTTGATCATATGACTAGTGTGTGTGTGGAAATGTTTTTTCTGTTACTTCACTTCCATTAGAAATGAAGCTAGATTGGTCTTACCTTGGCCTAGAAGAAGCTGTATTCTGTTTTGAGCGCCATTCTTAATAACGTATATAAGCGTAATAGAACCTTTATTTACCGGGTTAATATATCAGTTAAAATTCTGACTTAATGAACCAGCTCTGGGATTTTTAATAATGCTTAACTTTCTAACATACCCAAATAGATGATTTTCATAGAGGTCAAAGACACTGACTAGAAGAAAGTTTGTTTGGAGACAGCTCTTAAGAGGAAACTTGCATAACAGACTTCACACTACTGTAACATCCAATCTGTGCCAGTACTCTTGGCTGAAGCAAAGCTGTCCAAAGGGAAGTGTGAAGCTGAGTACAAGGAAGAAAAACAGAAAGTGAAAAGGATACAAATTAGCCTTCTCCATTTTTGTATACTTGACTTTTGCCTCTGACAACAGATAGAAGGTGGAATAGAGGTGAGAGTAGGATAAACAAGGGAAATATGAGAGAGGACTAATGCCTTAACTCTTTTTCTAGTCTTTCCCTTCTAAGGTCCCACCACACCCCGAATGTAAAATGCTTGAAGGAAGAGACAAGTGCTCCTATAACGACTTGGCTTGGGTGAATTTTACGAATGTAAGGCAAAACATGGACTTGGGAGAAAGATCTGGGTTTTAATCCTAAATTTGTCACTTAGTGCCTACTGAAACTTAGGCTAGCAAGTCAACCTTTCTATGCCCCTGTTTCTTCATCTTTAAAATAGTGGTAACTCTGTGAGGCTAAAGATTAAATGACAAAAGTCTAAATACAGCTATTGTTAGCACTCAGTAAGTACATGTCAGGAGCTGACTGTACGCTGAACGGTTTCACAAAAGGTATGGTATAAGAAATTATAAATATAATTTAAATTAAAATGTCAGGGTTTAGCACTGAAATTTTGGTAGAGGCAAACTGAAATAGCTAATTAGATTTCCGTACTTACAGAGTTTAAATATTTTCACAACTCACTTAATTTTAACGATGGAGGTCATTTAATCCATTTCTTTTTTTGTCATTTTTCATTAGCCCGAAGGAGTCCTGGTGGTGCAGCGGTTAAGCACTCAGCTGCTAATCAAAAAGTCAGCAGTTGGAATCTACCAGGCGCTCCTTGGAAACCCTATGGGGCAGTTCTACTCTGTCCTATAGGGTCGCTATGAGTTGGAATCAACCTGACAGCAACAGGTTTAGGTTTATTTGCCCCAAAAGGCAATTTTCATTCTCTTTTGACAATCTTGTGAAAGAATTGCTTCTCTAAATTTTTTTTGAAAATTGGTGTTGTGCTGCTTTGATGAATATGCTTCCATTTTCGTCATTTAAATTCACTTTAAAATGGGTGCTCTGACAGATTAGATGCAAAAAGTTATATCAGTTTTCTGGCAATGGCTGTCTTTTACCACCTGTGATGATAAAAACATCTCTTTCTATGGTGACAAAAGGATATTTAACGTTTCATTATGTCAAATTACCTGTAGTTAAGTTTCTTCGTGGGAGTTTGCATAACAGGAAAAAAAGTAATGTTCTACAAGTTTTTAATAAACTAATTCAATCACCACAGGATAAAGTAACTACTAACCAACAGATGGTTTGCAAACATAAATCTTTTAACGGAGGCATCAATGTTAACTGCCTGCTGCCAAGATTTAAGATTACTTGTGGATCCATTTTATTTTTGACAAAAGCCACTGAACCCTGGTGAAGATAAAGCAGAAATTTGATTTTGCAAGATTCATGAATTTTTATAGATAGAAGAGACCTCGAAGATAAAAATTTCATTCCCTTTATTTAACAGATGAGTAATGTAAGTTACTTTCAGTGTCAAAGAAATGATTATTGCCAGAGTAGGAGGATATTCCTAGTTTCTTAATTTCTATTGCTCTTTCTACTGTATCATGCTGCTTTTTAAAGATTTTTTTATATTAAGCCTAGGTAAGTATTTTACTTTTTATTCATATAGTTAGGGGGTTGCTTTTTTTTTTCTGCTACAATTTCTTAGTTTTCCTGAAATTGATGGTATATCTAAAGTTACGGGCTGAAACTCTCAACTTTCTGTGAGCTTTTCTGAAATTTCATCATTTACTTCATCTGTCAGCTGTCACCTCTGTGCAAATCAGTCTCGTATACCTCTCCAGCAATCTTGCTACTCTAGTTCCTCTTTAAATTTCAGTTTAGATAAGCATGCGCCGCCAAAGATGTCTATGTACGAAACAAAACCGAAATGTATAGACTATCAAAGAAAAAAAACGCAATTTCAGACATTAGTAAGGAAAGCCTTTTGGAATCCCCTTGATGACAATGAGTTTTTTTTTTTTTTTTTTTGGAAGGACCCTGGTGACGCAGTGGTCAAGAACTTGGCTGCTAACTGAAAGGTTGTTGATTCAATATCACTAGCCACCCTGTGGGAGAAAGATGAGGCAGTCTGCTTCCATAGAGGTTACAGCCTGGAAACACTGTGGGGCAGTTCTATTCTGTTTCATAGGGTTGCTATGGGTCGGAATACGCTTAATGGCAACTGGTTTTGTTTTTATTGTAATAGGAGGAGGAGTACTATAGTAATGGGGGGTATTGCAATAGGGAGAATGTTCTGATCATAAGAGCTTAAGGTCAGACAAAAAGAAATTTTCTTTTATAGGGAGGAGTCAACAGGTCAAGAAGGAACCAAGTTTGGGGAGTGAGTGGGAAGAGCAGGTGATGTGATCAGATAGCAGAACAGAAAATGTTTTTCTTTGCAGTCAGCTAATTCTAGAGAAGAGCCATTAAGGAGGAAACTATGGGGCAGTTCTAATCTGTCGCTATGAGTTGAAATCAACTCCATAAAAATGGGTTTTATATATATACACATATGTACAGAGAGTGAGAGCGATTTATTTTTGAAGAATCCGCTTATGTGATTGTGATTGTGAGGCTGGCAAGTGCAAAATCTGTAAGTCAGGTGCCAGACTGCAATTTCCAGCAGTCTTATGTCACAAATCCAGAGGTCAGATGGTAGGGGAACAAGAGGAATTCTGGCAAGAAGTCTATTTATATTCTGGAGATAGAATGCTCCCGTGGGAAACCTCTCTTTTTGCTCTTAAGGCTTCCACTGATTGGATGAGGCCCATCCACATTTTGAAGGGTAATCTGCCTTGCTTAAGGCAAACTGATTAAATCACACTTAAGTACTTCATAACAATATCTACACTAGTGTTTGACCAAACAACTGGACACTATAGCCTAGCCACTTTGACACACAAAATTAACTATCAACACTTGCTTAACCTCAAGGGGAAGGTAAAGTTTAAGTGTTTATGGGGAGGAGAAAAGCCTAAATAAATGTGATTAAAAAATCACATTAGTAGGCATTTTGTTTAAATTGGTCAGTGGTGATAAATAATTCACCTAATCATTTATTACATAAAGAATCCCTTTATCCCCGCCCCTTCTCACCGGACTCTTATTTCATTGGTCTTTCCCAAATGATTGTAATGTGTGTTCAGGGTAGCGAGTACTTCATTTAAGTGTTTCTTCCCCAAAGTAGTGACACCAGATGTGAGCTCTTTCTCTGACCTCAGGACCGGCTGTATAATTTGTGTCATCCACTGCAAGATGTAAATAGGAGCCCCAAGCGAAAAAGTATTAAGAATTTCAAGAGTGTGAAACAGAACATTAAAACAAGCACAGGGCCCTTCTGAACTCAGAGCCCTGTGAATAAGAGGCATACCCATGGAGCCAGGCAATAGTGATAGGGAAGGGTTTGCTTTCTTGTGTTTTTTTTTTTTTCATATTCTTCTGTCTCCCCACTGAGTTTCTTTAGTCTACTTGCAAATTCTTCAGATTGCATTTATCCTGGTCTCCGCTCTCCCCTCCATTCTGGCAGGTAAACATGGTATTAAGAACAACTTGAATTCTCATAGAATCTTCTGTTTCTTTCATTGCTCACCATTTTTGGAGTGGCGTTGTCCTCCTGGGTTGCTTGGTTATTGTTGGGAAATTTTTGCAATAAAAAAAAATTTGCTACATTGAAACAAATTTTTCTTATAGGTCTTGGGGAAAGAAAATTCTTAGATCTGGCTGTACTATACCATTTTTACCCAGAAGACATTTGCAGTTTTGGTTTTTCTTGATTTTGATGTAACCAATTATATTTAAGTAATGAATTCATTAATTTCAAAATGAAATTTTACCAGGACAAAGAGTTAGAAAATCATCCTAAAGCCAGCATTCAATAAGGAATGGAAGTTCTTAAATCAAGTCTCCTGGGGCTAGAGGAAAATGAGGTATAATGTAACTACCAGATACTTAGCAAATACTTACACTTCTGTGTGACTGGCTGGCCTCATTTTTTGCCTAACATTTATGCTCATTTTAATTACAGCTTCTTCTCCCTCCCAGCACTTTCAAAAGTTTAAAAAGGGAGAAAACTTTAAACAGGAGAAAAGATTCTCTTCTGGAAATAGATTTAAGAATCATAGAAATTGAGTCCATAATAATCATGACATCTTCAAGAAGAAAGTCTCTTTGACTCTCGGGACATGACTGTAACCGGATTTCAGGACCCAATATTCCCTTTCCCTCAGGAAAGATGGAGCTGTCAGCACCTCTGACAGAACCCTGCATCTAATGCTCAGCTGACCTTGTGGCGTGCAGTGGATTTACAACACACAGCGAGTGGGGAAGGAGCCAACAGAACTGTGATATAGTGCTGTGTCAAATAAAGCAGGAGAAATGTTACTCGGTCAGGATCTCCGGAAGATTTTAATTCTTGCTTGACTGGAGCCAAAGTTTATATGACAAGCAGATGTGAACATTCCTTTGGGAATGTAGCTGCCTGGGGCACAACTAGAATAAACTAAAAAAGGAAAATAAATGCCCACTGATGTGAAATATTTAATAGTAAGTCTAACAGATTAATGCAATTCGAGTTGGTCTAGGGTAATCCCCTTGCTGACAGGATTTGCTGAAATATTTCCTTCCCTTTTTAACCATGTTCTCCCTATTCTTTATTGTTAAGCTCAAGGCCAAGTGCCCAAGTGAAATTTTTCCCCAATGACACCCACATTGTTCTTTCCTTTTCTGAAAGTTTTCTGTCTATTGTTCATCCCACAATTAAAGAAGACTATTTTACTGCATTCCATTGTATTGGTAAGCCGCTTATTTTAGTATGTTAGAATATCAAAACAAAATGTACTGGAATGGTTTAATATATGCTCATCTTGTAACACCAAGTAGAATGTTTGTTCCTTGTGGGTAGCACCACTGAATAAGCCCTCTACAGTTATTTTGATATTCATAATACTGAATGCAAAGCTGAGACCACACTGTCTGACACTCAGGAAAAGTGTGTTTTGTTGGATATATTGAAAGGCAGAAGCAATCCATCAATTCTGAATGAAACATTATTTTAAGTAAATATAATCCTTGTGGACTTGAAAAAATGTACTGGAGCTAATTTTTTTACCCCAGTGTGAAGATTTTTTTGAACTATCCAAAAGGTTATCTAAGAAGCAAAAAAAGAAATAGAAGTCAAAAAAAAAGAAAAACATGACACTGTGTTATGTGAACTGAAAATCCCTCATCTTCTGTGCCAAAACATATGGTCAAAATCTCAGAGAATATGTTTTTCCCCTAAGGTGGTACACTGATAAAACAAAGCTACCTTATGAAAAGACAGCAGATCTTGGGGTGGAAGTTTATTATAAACCAACAAACTGTACAATAAAAGTAACTTTATCAAATGCCAAGAATCAAACTTGGTGTAAAAGTTTATTCCTGAGAGTAAAAGGAAAAACCAGGAGATAATCCAATTCTGTTCCCAATTTTAGAATGAAGACAAATTTAGTTGCCTGAGTTCTGATTTTTAAGAGAAAATACACCTTTTTGGAACAAAGAGACTATGAGTAAATTATAATTTTTTTTTGCCTAGTTGGAGCCCAAATGGACAATTCGGAGTATTTCTGGAGCAGGGAAACCCTGGTTGCGTAGTGGTTAAGTGCTATGGCTCCTAACCAAAGGGTCTGCAGTTTGAATCCTCCAGGTGCTCCTTGGAAACTCTATGGGGCAGTTCTACTCTGTCCTATAGGGCCGCTATGAGTTGGAATCGACTCGATAGCACTGGGTTTGGTTTGTTTTTTTTTTTAATACAATTTGTGTACTTTTTGTTTTTTAACCAGCTCTACCCAACCATGGACTTAAATACATCAAGAAAATTCTGAGTTGATTTCTTTGACTTTTTTTTTTTTTAATTTATAAACACCTTACCTCTCTTTTCCTTCAATTAATTCCCCCAAAGTAGCAAGGCCTCTGGCTTGCTCTTATCCTCAAGAGCAAGGACACATTAAATATTACTTTTCTAATGAAATATCCCTTGTGTCATCATTCATCTCCTTTGCTCACTGTTCTTAACTAAATTCTCAGGCACAACCCCCCACACCCAGTTTTCAAGAAAAAGCCTTACCATTACTTGCTCTGTTTTATACAACTGCTACTGTTCATTTAAAATTCAAGTTAACCTCTGGAAATTAACCCAGTCAAATCTCTCATACTTTACTCATGTTGTTGAATTTCAGAACAGTATTCAGTTTTAGCTACCCTGACACTTCTATATGAAAGATATGGAGTATTACAAAACAAAGGATGCCAGAGTTATGCAAAGCTTGGTAGAACAACAAACGAAGGGCCCTGGGCATCTGCAATTAAACAAAACATTAAAAAACCAGAACTCATGGCCGTGCAATTGAACTGAGATGGGTACACAGACCAAGGGCATTTATAGGTCCTCTCAAAGATGGACTTTTTCAAATATAACATTATTAAGCAGATTTAAAGCTATTTATTAAAAACATTAATTAATTTTTTTAGCATTTCGCTCACTTTGGGTATGTTATGGATTGAATTGTGTCCCCAGAAAGATATGTTGAAGTCTTAACATTCAGTACCTGTGAATTCGATCTTGTTTGGAAATGGGCCTTTGAAGTTGTTATCATCACTTAACATGAGATCATACAGAAGTAGGGTAAGTTTTAATCCCATCTGATTGCTGTTCTTATAAAAGAAGAAAAAAGGCACAGACACACAGAGGGAAGGTGGCCATATGAAGATGCATCTACAGGCCAAGGAACACTAAGAAACACCTAGGATTATGAGAAGCTGTGAGAGACAAGAAAGGGTCTTCCTCTAGAGCCTTTGGAGAGAACATGTTCAACCGTTCAGAAATGTGAGACAAAAAAATTTCTGTTGTTTCAAGCCACCCACTTTGTGGTATTTTGTTACAGTCCTAGGAAACTAATATCAGTACTAAACTGTAGCAATACAGTTTGTTTTGAAGAGTTTTATATCTTAGAAATTAATAGATACTCAGGTTTGTCATGCATAAACTCATTTAGTTTACTGCAAGATAATTATGGCAAGGCGCACAATTAAGGCCTCACATCATTCATTTAGAATTAACAATTACAATTATAATGTTAATTTAATGGTTAAAGTACAAATCTTTACATATAATAAAGATGTAATACAAATCTTTAGATATAATAAAGACTAGTATGCTACATCTTTTCTTTAAGGTCAGAGATTAGGAGGATTGTTTATACTTATGTCTCAAGGCTAGTTTACAAAGATTATCTATGTTATTTCTTCTTTTATCACAGCATGTCAGGTCAAAGTCAACTTAATTTAATGGCTGTTTACCACATTCTTCACATACTTCTAGGTTTCTATGTCTAAACTCAAGAGATTTTCTGAATAGCTTTCTCATGATTTACTGGTTTCTAAGGACTTATAGTTAATGTTAGAGAGCCTCACAAAGGTAGACATATTTCTATTTCTAAGTTCATAATGTGAGTGCTTCTACATATGTATTTGGGAAGCATGATGGTGGCTTATGCCTTATGGGAGCTGAGATAATTACAGAAATATATAGAACATAGTTCCTGACCTTTTAAACTGAGTCCATATCTTAAAGCCAAAGCACAAAATCCTAAAAAAAAAAAAAAGAAAGGGCAAACAGACACAGTACATAAAATATATGTCATGTCATGTGCACCATTTTGGAAATCAAGAAATAATTTTTATTTGAGAAAAAGGAAAGACTTAATTTCAAAGACAGCACTTTACTATAACGGTAGAAAGGGATTTTCAGAAAACATATGCTGCATTTGGTTTAATTTAAATTTTTCTTCTGGCAATTACTTGGTCTTCCCCACTAGGTTTCTCTAAAGGCTACCTGTATCATAATGCTCTCATCTATTCTGGTTTAACAGGAACAAACAAAGCAAAACAAAACAAAAAATAATGTAGGAATTTACATGTTTTATGATCAAAAGTTCCATGACTCTTTGAAACACTGATCCTGGGGGGCATTAAACCAAATTAAAAAAAAAATTGTTGCCATCAAGTAGATTCCAACTTATAGTGACCCTCTAGGACAGAGTAGAACTGCCGCATAGGGTTTCCAAGGAGTTTCTGGTGTATTTGAACTGCTGACCTCTTGGTTAGCAGCCGTAGCTCTTAACCACTACGCTGCTGGGGAGGCATTAACATCTTTGTTTTTGTGGTGAAATGGAGGCATTTGCTGTTTTCTTACACAAAGAGTGGTGAGATCCATGGTTCTCATTTCCTCCCTCTGGGACATTTCAATAGACTTCAAAAAAAAAAAAAAAAAAACCTCCAGCAGTTATATGGAACACACAAAGTAATCCCACAGAGTTCTCAAATCAATTTATCACATCATTCTCTGTTGGGATTAAGTGTCTGCTATTTAATCTGGAATATCACTTAAATAACATGTGCAACAAAGACCTTATTGCAGTTCTAATGGAAAGCAGCTGCTACCCGCCATGACAGGCACATAAATATATGTAGGGAACTCCAGGAATAGCATAACTGGATTTAAGATTGATCTGTGTAGTCAAACAGAGCTGGATTTGAATCTGTTTTGCAATTTACTGACTGTATATTCTTGGCCTCTCTGGGCCTCATTGGGAAGAGAATACATATATGTTCATTATCGTATTGTTCTGACACACAAATGAGAAAAAGTTCTGCCCTTTCTCTTGTAGGGTAGATTTTCACAAGGCATTTGGTTACAACGTGATCTATTAGGTGATCAAAGAGTAAGACGTGCTTTCTGCAGACAGTTCTTGCTCTTAACTGCATCAATCATCTGGGCCAAAGTTTAACAACTATGGCTGCAACACAGATGCTGGATTTGAGCGGCCTGCTCTTTATTTATGGTACCAATGGGCAGTCACTATAGAATCAAGTAAGAAACCTGTTCTGAAGTTCTTTTGACAAAAAGAAAAAGAATCGCATTACTCTTGAACTAAAGGTAGATAAAATCAATACCAGATTTGCACAGGGACATTTAAGTTTCATACCTATACATCCAAAAACCAAACCAAATTCACTGCCATTGGGTCAAATTCGACTCATAGCAACCGTATAGGACAGAGTAGAACTGCCCCATAGGGTTTCCACAGCTGTATATCTTTACGGAAGCATTTTTCTCCCATGGAGTGGCTAGCACGTTCAAACTGCTGACCTTTAGGTTAGCAGATGAGTGCTTTAGCCACTGCACCATCAGTGTTCCTACCTATACATATATAACTGTAAAAAATACCTTTGTTATTGAATTATTTTGCAAGACAGAGAAATAAAGCCTTTGTTACTGTGAGTCATAAACTCTATATCCCTTAAGACTTCTTTTCTATAAGATAAATATTATAATGTATGGCATCTTATAAATAAAATGATTCAATAAAGTATTAGACCTGTTATTAAATGGACAATATTCAACACAGTTTGAGCAAGTGGAAATTTCAATAAATATGTCTCCCCTTCAACCTTTTCTTTCCAGCGTAAACAATAGATAAATATGAAGAAAACACAGAGAGAAGAAAATAGGAATATGAATCTATTTGAGAATGCTTTTGGATAAGAATGGGGACAATGGAACATCAATAGGAAATCTGGCTGCAGCTCTGTGATTAAATATGAAGATCAGGGGCTTTTTTATATGGTGAAGTATTTCTAAAGAAGCCATGGACCATATGGTAACCAGCCATATAGCCAGCAGAATTTTATCTGAACAATATATTATATTTATATTTAGCTAATTCCTGCATAAGGAGCCCTGGTTGCACAGTGGTTAAACGTTGGGTTGCTAACTGAAAGGTCAGTTGTTCAAACCCACCAGCTGTTCCTCAGGTGAAAGGCGTGGCAGTCTGCTTCAGTAAAGATTAAACCAAAAAACAGATGCATTGTCATCAAGTCGATTGCGACTCACAGTGACCCTACAGAACAGAGTAGAACCGCCTCATAGGGCTTCCAAGGGACAGCTGGTGGATTTGAACTGCCGACCTTTTGGTCAGCCTCCAAGCTCTTAACCACAGCCTTGGAAACCCTATGGGGCATTTCTAGTCTGTCCTATAAAGTTGCTGTTAGAATCAACTGCACAGCAATGGGTGTAATTCCTGCATAGTCTGAATGTTTTAAGTACAAAACATTTTAACTAAAAATGTAGTCGATGAGATACGATATTATCACAGTACATTTCTTCTCAGGAGCTAAAATTGCCTTACAGACATAAACTGTTACAGTCATTCTCTCATCATACCGTCAAGAAGAAACCAATGGAAAAAGATAACAGGACCAGGACCACAGGGAGGCAAGAGAGGCTCCTCAGGCACAAAATTTAAAGAGGCACTGTTCTTAGGGTCCTTCAAATGCAAGTCTCCTTAACCTGTGCATCAGTGTGCCTCTCTTGACTTATTCTAGGCCTGGTCCTCAAAGAGAGGTTTGGAGATAAAATTTGTCCCATATGAGGTAAAGTCAAAACGGTAATCAAAGGAGAGAAGAAAAAAAATAATTCATTTCAGTTTACTGTATTCATATTGTTATGCCATATACCAAATGCTGACAACTCCCATTCAACTGTAAATAAACATGGTTTCTAGAAAACATGACTGACTTGTTAGTTCTACATATTTTAACTTATCTAGCCTAGGTGGTACAAACAGCTGTGCTTGACTACTAACCTAAACCTTGGCAGTTAAAACCCAACTAGTGGCACCATGAAAGAAAGGCCTGGCAAGAAAACCCTATGAAGGAGTTTTACACTATAATAAATGAGGTCATCATGAATCAGAATAGACTCAATGGCAATGGGGTTAGTTTTTTGGTAGCCTATTAATGACTTAACTTAGCCAGAGCCCTAGTAGCACAGTGGTTAAGAACTATAGCTGCTAACCAAAAGGTCAGCAGTTCAAATTCACCAGCCACTCCTTAGAAACTGTATGGGGCAGCTCTATTCTGTCCTATAGGGTTGTTATGAGTTGAAATTGACTCGATGGCTATGGGTTTGGTTTCTTGGTTTATTGACTTAATTAAAACAGCAATAAGTAAGACATGAGCAGAAAAACAAATTTCCTAATTGCATTAAACTACCTATGGAAGAAACACTGCAGTAACCCCAACTGGAGCACCTTAATGCTGGCACTAGGATGGTGATTTTCACACACTCTACAGCTTCGACCCCCATGGATCTCTAGGAGAAAAAAAAAAAAAGTTGTCATCGAGTCAATCCTGGCTAATAGCGACCCTATAGGACAGAGTACAACTGCCCCATAGGGCTTCCAGGGAGCAACTGCTGGATTCAAACTTCTGGCCTACGGCAGAGCCTAAATGTGAATGAAAAGTTCACTTTCTAAGAGCAAAGCACAGGAATGGAAGAAACCAACATACTAGTTGCAAATCTTTCAATATAATTTTCGTAACCTTTATGGAAATTTTTTATACTCTCTGAGCATCAGCTTCTTCATCTCTAATTAAAGTTTTTAGCAAATAATCTCTGAGATTTATTCTGACTTGAAATTTTTTATTCGTCTTGTGACTATTCCAGTTGATTTTGGTCATGTGACTGACAAAACCACTCTTCTTCACACACTCCTTTGGAGAGAACACTGTCCTGCCCTTACCCAAGATGTAACTGTGGGGGTTAGATATTGCTTTCCAATGGTATGGTTATTATAATCTTATAGCCCCAGCTATTTTAATTCAAATATATGCGATTTCCACAATAATCCTGAGCAAGACAAAACATGAACGTTCTAATCCTTCATTCTTCAGCTGAATTAATTCTTTCTCCACATGATAGAATTACTAAAAAAACAAAGTCTGCATTGATTTTCAAATCACCGTATATTATTTTCCTGCTTATCATTTATATTATTCAAGTGGTTGTTAATTGGAATAAACTGTAATGATATTGCAAAGTACACAGAGGAAAATACTCTCAGAAGAGCTTTTGAAAACATACTTGCCTATTTTTAAAATAGTGTAGTTTTAGCACTATTTAACCTCTTTTCCTGCAGCTACAATAAAAAAGTTCTTAAATTGGGAAGATCCTCCTACAACTGAAAACTACATATCTAGTTAGCCAACTTTCCACATTAGACCACTTCAGTTGTACAGGCTTAGCTGAGTCACTGACCCATTAAGAAGTGTTCATTACTGCCAATAAAAACAGCTTGCCTCAAGTAGAAATATCCTTAGGCCTCATAGCTTTACTACAGTGTTAAATCTCCAGAACTTTTTAAGAGGGTAAAATACTGACAAAACTTAAGAAAGTATGCCTACCTAGTAATAATATCCAATATTAAATACACTTGGGGTATGAATACTGGGAGATAAGATCAGATATGAACAGATTAGCTGTTCCATAGTCATCAGTCATGAAAGGTTCATTTGTATCTAGGTAATGACTTGGACACTCAGCTCAGTAAGTAACATGAATCCTTTATAGCTCATTATTTTAGAAAACCCAGTTTATAATTTTCAGTAAAGCATGCAGAAGTATCTAACAGAAAATTACGGCCTGCAGACCAAATCCAGCTCACTGCCTATTTTTGTAAATAAAGTTTTATTGTAACACAGCCATGCCTATTCGTTTACTATTATCTATTGTTATTTTCCCACTACGATAGCAAAATTGATTCATTGCAACAAAACTTATAGCATGAAAAGTTGAAAAAAGTTTGCAACCCCTGATATTGCACATTTGTTTATGGTGTTTTAGCTGAGGTCCATAAAAATTGAAAGGAGTTATTCAAATTCTTATAGTTTTGTAAAGGGTCCCTCCTAAGTAATAGAAATTTTTTATTCTTCTGTTCTGGTTCTGTAAGTTATTTTGTTTTTAAAATTAGCATTCTGTTTTCAGAGGATTTTAACTACAGATAGTATGGTTATAAACTTAATAAAAAGAAAAAGGATCAATGAAATAAAGAGCAGAGGTAATATTTGTTCCCAGGGATGCAGGGAACAAACACTGGGAGATATATTCACCTAAACACTGGGAGATATTTTTCATCTAAACCTACATGAACTTGACCTTACATTTCTAGACCATTTTATAGTACATTTGTTTTCTCTTCACAATGCCAAGAAATAGGTTGAATAAGTTCCTTCTACAAAAGATTGTATGGATTATACCTCAATATAAAGAAAACAAAAATCCCCACAACTGGACCAATAAGCAACATCATAATAAATGGAGAAAAGTTTGAAGTTGTAAAGGATTTTATTTTACTTGGATCCGTAGTCAACATCCACGGAAGCAGTAGTCAAGAAATCAAAAGATTTCTTGCCCGCTGCATTGGGCAAATCTGCTGTAAAAGACTTTTTTAAAGTGTTGAAAAGCAAAGGTGTCACCTTGAAGACTAAGGTGTGCCTGACTCAAGCCATGGTATTTGTCATGGATTGAATTAAGTCCCCTCCAAAAAAGTGTGTATCGATTTGGCTGGGCCATAAATTTCTAGTGCTGTGTGGTTGTCCTCCATTTTGTGATTGTAATTTTACGTTAAAGAGGATTAGGGTGGGATTGTAACACCCTTACCCAGGTCACATCCCTAATCCAATGTAAAGGGAGTTTCTCTGGGATATGGCCTGCACCACCTTTTCTCTCTCAAGAGATAAAAAAGAAAGGGAACCAAGCAGAGTTGAGGACCTCATATCACCAAGAAAGCAGTGCCAGGAGCAGAGCACATCCTTTGGACCCAGGGTCCCTGTGTGAAGAAGTTCCTAGTCAGGATGAAGATTGATGAGACAGCTGACAGGGAGAGAAAACCTTCCCCTGGAGCTGATACCCTGAATTTGGAAGTTTAGCCTACTTTACTGTGAAGAAATAAATTTCTCTTTGTTAAAGCTGTCCACTTGAGATATTTCTGTTACAGCAGCACTAGATGACTGAAACAGAATTTGGCACTGGTAGTGGGGTGTTGCTCTAACAGATACCTAATATATGGAAGTGGTTTTGAAAAACAGTGACTGGATAGAAGACTCAGAAGGAAGTCAGGAGAACTGTCAACACTAGAGAAGGTGCAATTGGTGAGAAACAGTAACAGAGGACCAGCAGCTGCAGCAAACCAACAGCAGCAGAACCAAAAGATCATCACCAGACAGTGCTGGAGCTCACCCATGAAGAGAGATAGCTGAATGCCTGTGCACAGGAGGCTTCCTGGCAGAGTGGGGTGCCTCCAGGAACTTATCAGTGGAGCTACAGAGCTTTGGAACACTTGTCCCAGCAAGGCAGTTGCGGACATAAGGCCAGAGAGCTGAGAGGCTAAGAAACCAGGAAACAGAAGCTAAAGAGACAAGGAACACAAGAAGCCGAGCTGCTTCAGTCTCAAAAGGTATGGCCATGACCTCAGGGGTTTCAAAGGGTGAAGCCATGGCCTATGGTGTTTCTAAGGGTGGAGTTACCACTCAGATGGACTAGGAGAATAGTGTGCCTAAAGCCAAGGGAGCAGAGTTGCTAGGTCTAGAAGGTGGAGCTAAAGCCCAAGGCTGAGGGCCTCCACTCAGAATCCAAAGAGTGTGGGCAATACCTAGAGTCTAGAGGGCAGGACCATTGCTTAAACTGTCTCAGAGAACAGAGGATTATTTTCAAAGCCTTGAGGTCTAATGTAAAGTGTTGTGCTGATTTGCTTCTTGCCTGTTATGCCTTCTTTCCCCCCAGTTTCTCCCATTTGTAATGGAAATGTCTAGCTTGTGCCTGTTCTGCTATTGTATTTTGGAAGTAGATAACTTGTATTCTGGATTTTACAGATGGAGAGGAATTTTTGGATTTTGAACTTGGAGTTAAGACTTTTGCTATGACGTGGTGGGGTGAATATGTTTTGCAGGTTGCAAAGGTGTAATTTTGGGGGGGCCAAAGAGTAGAATGTCATGGATTGAATTATGCTCCCACAAAAAATTTTGTATCAATTCATCTGGGCCATGATTTCCAATGTTGTGTGGTTGTCCTCCGTTTTGTGATTGTAATTTTATGTTCAAGAGAATTAGGGTGGGAATGTAACACCTTACCCAGGTCACATTCCTGATCCAATGTAAAGGGAGTTTTCCTGTGGTGTAGCCTGCACCACCTTTTATCTCTCAAGAGATAAAAAAGAAAAGGAAGCAAGCAGAGAGTTGGGGACCTCATATTTCCAAGAAAACAGTGCCAGGAGCAGAGCAAGTCCTTTAGACCTTGGGTCTTTGTCTAGGGGAAGATTGACGAGAAGGCCGACTGAGAAAGAAAGCCTTCCCTTGGAGTTGATGCCCTGAATTTGGACTTTTAGCCTACTTCACTGTGAGCAAATAAATTTCTCTTCGTTAAAGCCATCCACCTCCGGTATTTCTCTTATAGCAGCACTAGATGACTAAGACAGTATTTTCAATCTTATCATATGCATGCAAAAGCTGGACAGTGAATAAGGAAGACTGAAGAAAAATTGACACTTTTGAATTGTGGTGTTGGCAAAGAATATTGAATATACTATGGACTGCCAAAAGAGCAAACAAATCTGCCTTGGAAGAAGTGCAACCAGAATGCTCCTTAGAAACAAGGATGGTGAGACTGTGTCTTACATACTGTGGACATGTTATCAGAAGGGGTCAGTCCCTGGAGAAGGACATCATGCCTCCTAAAGTAGAGGGTCAGCAAGAAAGAGGAAGATCCTCAATGAGGTGGATTGACACAGTGGCTGCAACAATGGGCTCAAGCATAATAATGATGGTGAACATTGCATAGGACAGAGGAGTGTTTTGTTCTGTTGTACTGGGGTCACTATGAGTCAGAGCTGACTTGATGTCACCAAACAACAACCATAACATGAAAGACTAGGATATTGAGGGTTAGATAGTTACGAAAGACTTGAAAACATCATATGGCTAACGTGACAGAGCTGGGATTAGATATTACATATTTTGTTCCTCACCAGATGGAATACACAGGAATCAAATTGCCTACATCTGTGGGAAGAGACAATGGAAAACCTCGGTATCATCAGTTAGAACAATGCCAGGGGCTGACTGTGTAACACACCATCAATTGTTCTTATGCAAATTCAGGTTGAAACTGAAGAAAATTAGAACAAGTCCACAAGATAAAAAGCATGAACTTGAGTATATGCCTACTGAATTTAGAGACTGTCTCAAGAACACATTTGGCACATTGAATGCTAATGACCAAAGACCAGGCAAGCTGTGGAATGACATCAAAGATATCGTACATGAGGAAAGCAAGAGGTCATTAAAAAGACAGGAAAGAAAGAAAAGACCAAAATGTATGTCAGAAGAGACTCTGAAACTTGCTCTTGAACATAGAGTAGCTAAAGCAAATGGAAGAAATGATGAATAAGAACTGAACAGAAAATTTCAAAGAGTAACTTGAGAAGACAAGTATTATAATGACATGTGCAAAGACCTGGAGTTAGAAAACCAAAAGGGAAGAACATACTCAGCATTTTTTAAGCTGAAAGAACTGAAGAAAAAATTCAAGCCTTGAGTTGCAATATTGAAGGATTCTACAGAGAAAATATTAAATGATACAGGAAGCATCAAAAGTAGATGGGAGAAATACACAGAGTTACTGTACCAAAAAGAATTGGTGGAAGTTCAACCACTTCATGAGGTAGCATATGATCAGAAGCTCATAGTACTGAAGGAAGAGGTCCAAGCTACACTGAAAGCATTGATGAAAAACAAAGCTCCAGGAATTGACAGAATACCAAATGAGATGTTTCAATAAACCAATGCAGCATTGGAAGTGATCACTCTTCTTTGCCAGGAAACTTGGAACACAGCTATCTGGCCAACCAACTGGAAGAGATTCATATTTATGCCTATCTCAAAGAAAGGTGATTCAACTGAATGCAGAAATTTTCGAACAATATCATTAACATCACAGACAAGTAAAATTTTGCTGAAGATCATTCAAAGGCGGTGGCAACACTTCATCAACAGGGAACTGCAAGAAATTCAAGGTGGATTCAGAAGAGGACATGGAACCATAGATACCATTGCTGATGTCAGATGGATCCTGGGTGAAAGCAGAGAATACCAAAAAGATGTTTAGCTGTGTTTTATTGAGTATGGAAATGCAATTGACTTTGTGTATCATAACAAATTATGGATAACGTTGTGAAGAATTGGAATTCCAGAACATTTACTTTTGCTCATGAGGAACCTGCACATAGATCAAGAGGCAGTAGTTCAAAAAGAATAAAGAGATATGGCATGGGTTAAAGTCAGGAAAGCTGTGTGTCAGGGTTGTATCCTTTCACCACACCTATTCAATTTGTATGCTGAGATGATAATCTGAGAAGTTGGACTCTATGAAGAAGAAATGGGCATCAGGATAGAAGGAAGACTCATTAACAACCTGCGTCACGCAGATGACACAACTTGCTTGCTGAAAATGAAGAGGACTTGAAGCACTTACTGAAGAAGATCTAAGATCACAGCCTTCAGTATGGATTACATCTCAATATAAAGAAAAAAAAAAAATCCTCACAGCTGGCCTGAGAAGCAACATTACAGTAAACAGAGAAAAGATTGAAGTTTTCAAGGATTTCATTTTTCTTGGATCCACAGTCAACACCCATGGAAGCAGAAGTCAAGAAGTCAAAGGAAACATTGCATTGAGCAAATCTGCCACAAAAGATCTTTTAAAAAATGTTAAAAAGTAAAGATGTTACCTTTGAAGACTAAGGTACGCCTGATCCAAGTCATGGTGTTTTCAATTGTCTCATATGCATGTGAAAGCTGCGCAATGAATAAGGAAGACCAAAGAAGAATTGATGTCTTTTAATTATGGTGTTGGTGAAAAATATTGAATATACCATGGACTGCCAAAAGAACAAACAAATCTGTATTGGATGAAGTACAACCAGAATGCTCCTTAGAAGCAAGGATGATGAGACTATGCCTCACATACCTTAGACGTGTTACCAGGAGGGGTCAGTACCTGGAGAAAGACATCACACTTGGTAAAGTAGGGTGTGGGCAAAAAAGGGGAAGACCCTGAATGAGATGGATTGACACAGTGGCTACAAGAATGGGTTCAAGCATAACAACAATTGAGAGGATGGCTGCTTGCTCAGACATAACCAAATAAAAAAGCAAGATGAAATAAACAGATCTAAAATCAAGAAAAGAAGAGAATAACTACTAAATGTCCCAAAGACAGCAGACAATATCAAAACATATAAAAAGCCAGATGACTTTCCAGTAGAAAAAAGAGGCACTAGAGCTACCTAAGAGGGAATTCAAATCTCTAATATTCAGAGCTATCCAAGTGTTGAAGAAAAAGCAGACAAACATAGGGAAAAAATAGACAAATTCATGGAAAATACAGGCAAAAAAAAAAAAGGAATAATTCAGGAAAATAATACAGGAACAAAATGCCAAGATAAATCCACAACTGGAATCATACAAAAACAAAAATTAGAAATCCAAAAGATAAAAAAACAAGATTTTAGAAATGGACGGTGTCATAGAAGGACTGAGGAGCAGGTTTGAAATGATGAAGAAGACAGGATAGACAAAATTGAAGACAAACACTTGGCTACAACTCTGAGGAAAAATCAGAAAAAGAATGAAGAAATGTGAAGAAACCCTGAGAATTCTGTGGAATACAATCAAAAGCAAAAATTTGCAAGTGATCGGAGTTCCAGAACATGGGGATAAAGGGGAAAACACAGAGAGGATCATTGAAGAATCACTGACAGAAAACTTCCCTAATATCATGAAAGATGAAAAGCTGACCATCCAAGAAGCTTAACGAACCCTATATAGGGATAGACCCCAAAAGAAAATCACCAAGACATATCATAATCACACTCACTAAAACCAAAGACAAAGAAAAAATCCTGCGAGCCGCTCAAGAAAAACAAAGTCACATATGGAGGAGAAACAACAAGACTAAACTCTGATTATTCATCAGGAACCATGCAGGCAAGAAGGCAATGGGATGACATACATAAAACCTTGAAAGAAAAAAATTGCCAATCACGAGTAATATATCCTACAAAACTCTCATGCAAATATTATGGTGAAATTAGGACATTTCCAGATAAATAGAAATTAAGGAAGTACGTAAAAACCAAGCCAAACTTACAAGGATTATTAAAGGGAGTCCTTCGCTCTGAGACAAACATCAGACCACAGCATGAATCTAGGATGCAAGATTGTATCAGCCAGATACCAAGCTAGGAAATGAACTCTCAAAGACTATCCAAAACAAAAAGAATGCCAACAGGGAACAAGAGAGGTTAATCTGTAAATGACAACAAAGCCAGAAGAATAAAAGAGGGAATAAATGGTGTAGGTATAGATCTTTCTAATGGAGAGGGAGCCAAAGAGATACCCCCAAAAAATAGACTGGTCCAAACCTAGGAAGATAATGGTAAATTTCACAGTAATCACAAAGGAAGTTAACAAACCTACCCATCAAAATAAAGAAGAAAATATAAAGTCTCAATAAAAATAAAATCTACAAAAACAAAAGAAATCCACATACAACAGGAACTTAGCACAGGAGAGTAAGAGGAACAAAGAAGATGTTAGCTTCACAAAAAAAAAAAAAAGCACTACAAAATGACAGCAATAAACACACAAAAAACCAAACCAAACCCAGTGCCATCGAGTCAATTCTGACTCATAGCGACCCTATAGGGCAGAGTAGAACTGCCCCATAGAGTTTCCAAGGAGCATCTATCAATAACTGCACTGAATGTAAATGGCCTAAATGCACCCATAAAGAGACACAGAGTGACCGAATAGATTAAAAAACAAGATCCATCAATATGCGGTCTACAGGAGACACACCTTAGAGAAAAAGTGTAAATTTATTAAAAATCAAAGGATGGAAAAAAGTATATCAAGCAAATAACTACCAAAAAAGAGTAGGAGTCGTGATTCTAATGTCAGATAAAATAGACTTTTAAAAAAATCCACCATAAAAGACAAAGAAGGACACTATATAATGATTAAAAGAATGACCCGCCATGAAGATTTAGCCATAACAAACATTTACGCACCCAATGACAGGGCTCCAAAATACATAAAACAAACTCTAATAGCACTGAAAAGAGAAATTGACAGTGTCACGATAACCAGCACTGAAAAAAGAAATTGACAGTTTCACAGTAATGGTAGGAGACTTCAAAACACCACCTCAGTAAAGGATAGAAATCTAGAAAGAAGCTCAACAAAGATACAGAACGAGCTAAAGGGCATGATCAGCCAACTTAACCTCATAGACGTATATAGAACACTCTACCCAACAGCTGCTGAGTCCACATTCTTTTCCAAAGCACATGTAACGTTCTCCAGGATAGACCACATATTAGGCCACAGAGCAACCCTCAACAAAATCCAGAACATTGGATAATACAAAGTATTTTCTGTGATCACAAAGCCATCAAAGTAGAAATTAACAACAAGAAGAGCAAGAAAAAAAAAATCAATTATATGGAAACTGTGTAACACCCTGCTTAAAAACCACAGGGTAATAGAAGAAATCAGCGATGGAATCAAAAATTTCTGGGATAAAACGAGAGTGAAAACACACCATACCAAAACCTTTGGGACAAAAAAGGCAGTGCTCAGAGGTCAATTTATAGCAATAGATGCACACATCAAAAAAGAAGAAAAGGCAAATGAAAACATTAGCTACACAACTCGAACAAATAGAAAGACAACAGCAAAAGAAGCCCACAGCCACCAGAAGAGAGGAAATAATAAAGATCAAAGCAGAAATAAATGAAATAGAGAACAGAAAAACAATACAAAGAATCAACAAAACCGAAAGTTGTTTCTTTGAAAGGATCAACAAAGTCGACAAACCACTAGCCAAACTGACAAAAGAGAAATACGAGAGCACAAAAGTAACCCAAATAAGAAATGAAATGGGGGACATTACAACAGACCCAACTGAAATAAAAAGGATCATAACAAAGTATTATGAAAAACTATACTCCAAAATTTTTGAAAACCTGGAGGAAACAAATTTCCAGAAAAATACCAGCTTACCCAAGCTAACACAAAATGATGTTGAAAATCTGAACAGACCCATAACAAGAGAAGAGATTGAAAAGCTAATTGAAAACGAAGCAAAAAACTCCCAATAAGAAAAAGCTCTGGCCCAGAGGGCTTCACCGGAGAACTCTGCAAAAACATTCAGAGAAGAGCTTACTTACACCAGTACTACTCAAACTATTTCAGAACATAGAAGGGAAAGCGATACTTCCAAATTCATTTTATGTAGCCAGCATAACCCTGATACCAGAGCCAGGCAAAGACACCATGAAAAAAGAAAATTACAGACCAATATCTCTCATGAATATAGATGCAAAAATTCTCAACAAAATTGTAGCCAACAGAATTCAGTTTATATCAAAAAAAAAAAAAAAAAAAAAAGCACCACGACCAAGCAGGATTCATACCAGCTATGCAAGGATGGTTCAACATTAGAAAATCAATCAACGTAATCCACCACATGAATAAAAGGAAACAAAAGAATCACATGATCACTTCAATTGAAGTGGAAAATGCATTCGACAAAGTCCAACATTCCTGATAAAAACTCTCAATAAAATAGGTATAGAAGGGAAATTTCTCAACATAGTAAAGGGCATCTGTGCAAAACCAACAGCCAACATCACTCTTAATGGAGAGAGGCTGAAAACATTCCCTTGAGAACAGGAACAACACAAGGATGCCCTTTATCACTGCTCCTATTTAACATTGTGCTGGAAGTTCTAGCTAGAGCAATAAGGCAAGAAACAGAAATAAAGGGCATCTAAATGGATAATGAAGAAGTTAAAGTGTCCTATTTGTGGCTGATATGATACTATACATAGAAAACTCAAAAGACTTCACAAGAAAACTACTGGAACTAATTGAAAGATTCAGTAGAGTAGCAATATACAAACTAAATATACAAAAATCAGTTGGATTTCTATACACCAATAAAGAGAATGATGAAAAGGAAATCAGAAAAGCAATACAGTTTATAATAGCCCCTAAAAAAATAAAATACTTAGGAATAAATCTAACCAGGGATGTAAAGGACCTATACAAAGAAAAGTACAAAACACTACTGCGATCTCTTTTATCACGTGCATTTTTAAAAAATGAAAAACATTATTGTTTTAAATATATGTGAAAATCTGTTAATAATATATTAAGCCAATATAGTGTTATATGTCCATAATTCTTGACAGTCTTTCTATAAAGAGAATTCTTTTCATGGGTACAATATTGATTTCTGACCCTTTTGCTGAATTCACCTCATATGGCTATTTTCCATTTTTTAACTTTCTGGTTGTTTTGTGCTGTACAATAACGAGATAAACATATTAACTGAAGTATTCAGTAAAGCAGAATGTTTTCTTCTTTCCAGCAAAATATTTAAGTAAAATAGTTGTCATTTTTTTTTTTTTTCATATAAGGTTGTATAGGGTGACCAGAAGTCATGGTTTGTTCAGGTCTGTGATGGTTTTAGAGCCCTGGTGGCACGAGCTTGGCTGATAACTGAAAGGTGGGCAGTTCAAATTCACCATCCACTCTTTGGAATCTGTATGTGGCAGTAGTACTCTGTCCCATAGGGTTGCAATGAGTTGGAATCGACAGTACGGTAAGGGGTTTGTTTTTTTGAGTTATGATGATTTTAGCAATGTAAGTGCCATGTCTTGAGAAATTCTCAGTACCAAGAAAATTGCTAATAGATTTGTCTGCATCCTTGGTTTTCTATAAAACTAGCTGTCCATGAGGCCATAGAAACATCCAAAAAGGAAAAACCCATTGCCGTCAAGTCGATTCTGACTCTTAGTGACCTTATAGGACAGAGTAGAACTTCCCTATAGGGTTCCCAAGACTGTAAATATTTACAGAAACTGACTGTTTTTTACTGCATGAAGCAGCTGGTGGATTCAAACCACCAGCCTTTCAGCTAGAAGATGAGTGCTTAACCACTGTGTCACCAGGGCTCTTCAAATAGCCACTTGCAAATGATCAATGTGTTCTCTATGGAGTTTGAGAACTACAAAAGATAAAAATAGTACCGGAAGGGGCGAGAAAGAAAAAGAAGAGAAAGAAGAAGAAAGGGGAATAAACAGAATGAGGTAGCATTTCTCCAGAGAGTTTCAGGGTGGTATGAAAGGTCAACGCGCTCGGCTGCTAACTGGAAAGTTGGAGGTTTGAGTCCACCCAGAGGCACCTCAGAAAGAAAAAGGCCTGACAACCTACTTCTGAAAAATCAACTCTTGAAAACCCCTGGAGCCCAGTTCTACTCTGAAACACGTAGGGTCACCTTGAGTCTAAATCGATTCAATGACAACTGGTTTTTACTTCCACGTAAGGGCAAGTATGATTCTCAATATATTTATCTGTAGTGATTTGGTAAATTTACACAGATATTGTGTCTGTTTCTTGTGTATGTATAAAAATGACCACATTTAAATATATATTTTTAAGTTCACTCATCCTCTGTAAATGCAAAGATGCAACAGCATTACATCAGGGATGCTGATGTATTTTAGAATAAATACAAATGTTTTAAAGCAAAGCAATACAGTATATAAACCCAGCACAAAATAAAAATGAAAGACAAGTTTAAAGCAGAACCAATCAATGGATAATTCTGCAAAAGTGAAAATTGTTGAGTTATTGCTTCTGCGACTAACCTTAACATTTTTATTAACATCCAAATACATAATAATGACATTTAAGGAAAATTACCATGCTTTGAGAGATTTTAAGAGAGAAGTTAGTCCCTGAGCCCAGCTTTGTGGCCATCATGATAATAACATTTTTCTGCCCCCCGCAGCATTCAGCTGGCCCAGCATTCTTGCGCCTTCACCTTGACAGATGCAAGGACACAGAAATGGACACAAGGAAATTTGAAATTCCTTAGTGTTGCAAGAAAAATGTGTTTTCAATTTATATAAGCTATTTTCTTCTATATATAAAAGAAAAGATTTTAAAAAGCACATTTTCAGCTGAGCAACAACTTTTCTGTTGTTTCACCCAAAAAGTGGTTGGTATTATTTATTCAGAAATATTACATTTTGGGGACAAGATCGTATTTGCTTATTCATATCCATACTATTTAATATAGACTACAGCTTTAGAATATATATATATTTTTAATCTTCCCAGAAATGTATAAAAACAATGGATAATATTGTCAAGAATTATGTATACAGAAAGTGTTTTCCTTTCTTCATGTCTCTTCTTGCCCTAAAGCATCTAACTCCCTATTCAACTTGCCCTTGTATCTAGTTTACAAGTTCTCAAATTCTGTGTGTATTGGAAATACCTGGAAGGATTGTTGAAAATATTGATCTCTTGGCCCAATCACTAGATATCCTGATTGAATAAAGTTCAGGCATCCTTGTTGATTTTCAACAAACCCATTTTAATTAAATAGTTCTTGAGAGGTCTGGGTAATTTTATAAGTAATATTAAATAACATCTTTTTTCTTGCTTAGTAAAACAAATTCTACGACGGAAAGGCTTTTAGATTTGCAAATGCATGAAGAAAAACACATCACCTACCCATCAAGTATAAAAAAAAAAAAAAAAGTCACGCATCTCTTCCTTCACTGGCAGTCTTTCGTCTAATCGCTGACTTGGACTTTGGATTGATAATTAGCTGTATAACAAGAATGAAGTGGCAAGGCCACTCAGTCTTCCCTGTGTTGTAACAGCTTACCGTTGTTGTTTGTCGTTAGTTGTCATCAAGTCAATTCCAATTTATGGCGACCCCATGTGTTACAAACTAATACTGCTTCATAAGTGTTTTTTGGCAATAATCTTAATGGAAGCAGATTGCCAGGCTTTCTCTTCCACAGAGTCACTGGGTGAGTTTGAACTGCTAACCTTTGGGTTAGCAATCGATTGAGAACCATTTCCACCACTCAGGCTTTTTTGCAGCAGTTAAACCAAGCCAAACCCGTCGCCATCAAGTCAATTCTGACTCATAAAAAAAAAAAAAAAATTATTTATTTATTTTTTTTACCCTATGAACAGAGTAGAACTGTCTCAAAGAGTTTCCAAGGAGCAGCTGGTGAATTCGAACTGCCAACCTCATCTACACAATGAAACCCAATATTATTAAACCTGCATTTCCACACATCACCCAGATTATACACTGCTTTTACATCTCTTCCCTTCAAGGGTAGCTTTGATGAATTTGTGCACATTCTTTTCCTCTCTTTTCTTTTTAAACTTGTTTCCACCACTGGAAGAAACAGTGGGAAGGTGATATGTGGTAGTGAATGAATTTCCGTAACCTTGCCTCTTTCATTGGTACAATCACGCACCTGCATTGTTCTAGGGAAGACACTGCCTTCACCAGCAAAACTATTGACATGCAGAGTGAGAAGTCTCTCTTTAACCCAGGAAAATCACTCCTTATTATCATTTTCTTTAGGAACAATTCTCCCTTCTTCTCATTCTTTGGAAGCTTCTTCATTTTAGTACCTGAACTATTTTTTTTGTCTGAAATAAGAGATTTAAAAAACCCAAAAATTAGAGAAAGACAAGCCATTCAGCACCACGCAATAACATTTATTATATTGTGTATGGATAAGTTGTAGTAGCCATCATGTGTGTTTTCCTCTACCTTACGACTTTTCTAACTTTCAGTTTTGGTTAGGCCATTTGTTAGAGACGTAATGTTAGTGGAAAAGCATTTCTTTTAAAGGAGAATGGAGAGAAGTTTCCTGCTTTGCTATAGTGAAGGCTAAGGAAAAAAAATGAAATTTACAAAGCTACAAGTAGAAAAAATGCAAAAAAATTACAAACTAACAAAAATTGGCAGGACCTCCACAAATCATATCCCTTGAACCACATTGCATAACCAAACTTTCAGGAATATTCTATAAGTTTAGTGTGGATAAGAAACTTGTTAGTCCTATAATCCACTAGGCTTTATTGTAAATTCCAATAAATGTGAATTCCATATAGTTATTTCGCTTTTTTTTTTATTTCAGTGAAAAGTTTGTTTTGTGTTTTGAATTATTTAAATGAACCCACAGCTTAAAAACTTCTAAGCAAAGGTAGGATGCTAGATTCCCACTTTCATCTCTATTATGGAAGCTGAGGTATTTTTATTCTTACTTTTAAGACTAAAACACATCATCAATAGAACTGTTGTCATGATTAAAATGGAAATGCATGATTTATAAATGTAAGAACTTTGATTATTTTTTTCTAAATTACAAGCTCCTTATCAACATGCAGAATCTAATTATGCTCCTCATAGAAATTTAATGTATATGAGTAGGTTAATTGAAGCATATTAATCCCTAACCTAACATTTTTAATACTACTCCTGATAGAATTATGGAATTAATTATATAGTTAAAAGGCAAGGAAGAAGCCTCCCAAGTGAGTACAACTACCTAAAGAGAAGAGCTAAACTCTGATAAATTATGTAATAAAGCACATTTACTTTAAGAAAAATTCCTTTTTTCCCCCATTTAGTTTTATTGTGCAATTAGAAATATCTACTCCCGATGAAGAATCTTTATTCTCTGAATACAATATCATAAATCTTGGGAAGAAATCATTAAAAAATGATTTCAATTAGTAAAGTATAAATTCTGATAGAAAAAAATGCTAAAATATTATTTCCTGCCTTGAATTATAATTATGGAACAGATCATAAGGGAGTAGTCCTTAGTGCATTAGCAAGGGACTTTATTTTCCTTAACCATCTGGGATCTAAAATTACTGGTGATAAAAGGCATTTAGGTTGTCTCCATTTTTTTTGCTATTGTGAATAGTGCTGCAAAGGACATTGGCGTTCATACGAACGGATAAACAAAATGTGGTATATACATACAATGGGATGTTACTCTGCCATAAAGAGAGGGAAGTTCTGATACATGCTACAGCTTGGATGAACCTTGAAAACATTACACTGAATGAAATAAGCCAGTCACAAAAGTATAAATATTTTATGATTCCACTTATGTGAAGTATCTAGAACAGGTGAATGTATACAGACCTAAGGTTTTTAGAAGTTATCAGGAGTGTGTGGGCAGGAGGATGAAAAGGGGACTCACTGCTCAGGACAGTGATAGAAAAGTTGGAGACGGAGAATGGTGATGATTGCACAACATGATGATGGAATTAATGTCACTAAATTGTACATGCAAAGAATGTCAAAACAGCAAATGTTCTGTTGCATACATTATTTACCACAATAATAATAAGGAGGCAATATGAAATTACAGATAATAACATTTTGTCCTTTTTTTTTAACTTTATGTTACTACTTTTTAGTAGTGTCCTTTTGCAAGTTAAAACGTAAAGATAAGGATTAATGTACCAAACCAGAACTTAATAATGAAAGCATAAGAAAGTGTCTGCAAGAATAAGTAAACTGTGTGACCACAAGTGAGGGCCTCAGCCTGATTACCAATTTAAGAGCTGGGCCAATGTGGAGACTGCAGATCCATATTTCAAGACAGTGCATGGGGTCAATAAAACAGAACAAAAATCACAACTAAACAATGCAAACAAAACAAGTACAACAGCCACAGTGACAAAATCCTAAATAAGTCATTATAATACAGTTCAGGTCTTGGCACTACTATTTAATTAAATCTCTCTGTTATCTTGGACAATCCAAATTACTTAGCAAGCTAAGCTTCCTCATCCGTGAGAAGAGGAGTTTGGATCAATGATCTCTGAGTTATTGTCCAACTCTAATGACCTACATACTCATTGGACAAATAATAATTTCAGTAGCATCTGTGAGCAGAACAAAAGTTTGCTAATTGAATCTGATTGAATGCTCTCCAGTTATTGGTAGGGAAAAGCAACATAACACATGTAATAAAAATTGTAGCTGATGGAAATAATCTTGAAAAAATGGCAGCATAATATAAACAATTAGCACGTTTTGAGAATGATTAGATGGAATCTGTGCTAAAACACATTAACCAGTGGAATCCTATTTATATTAGTTAAAAAGGAAATATTTGTTCTAGGAAGATCTTAGAGATCAGTTATATAAACCTGTCAGTATAGGAGCTAGGAAACTGAGGCCAGAAATGTAATGAACTGCCTGGGGCCATGAAAAATTAATAGAACAGTCTCAGCTCAGATCCTGGACTTTTGATTTCTTAAAATTAACTGTTTTTTTTTTTTTTTCCCTACTCTCTTGTGATAACTCTCATTTCTCCTAAATAAAAAATATGGAAAATTAAATAGCCTAAATACTTCTGTTGTTCTAAATTTGATAACTGAGTATTATGTATAAGGTATACCACAAAATTTTCAATAAATATGCAAAACTTGACTTCTGTTTAAACAATTCTACCATTTTAGACAAACTGATGAAAATGTTTTTCTCTGTTCTGTCCTGAAATAAAAAGAGAGATTTAAAAAGAAGAAGTATAAACCAACAAGGACAAAGAAAAATGGAAAAGGTGGTTCCCACTGACTGTTGCCTTGGAGTGGATTTTGACTCAACGACACCACAGCAACCTGAAAATGTGGTCACAGACAAAATTTTGAAATATGGATGACAGAGTAGTAGACTTAGATGTAGAAAGTCAAAATCTAGACTGGCCATGGAAAAAGTCCAGAAGCAAACAAATTGGCACCATACACTCACAGAAAAATAAGGAACAGACCCTTCTAAAATGTGGGTGCAGAGTCTATTCGTTACGCTTATAGTCAAGAAAACAATCTTTCCCCATTCAGAAGAAAACCAAGTTTTGCTTTCCCAAGAGCTTGAAGTAGAGAGACACGGAATTGGGAACTGCAAGGCCCAGGTGAGAATATGTAAACCATGTTGAAATAGGGAATTAAAGGAAATTCTTCCCATTGAATGGTAAGAAGTGATATTTTTCCTCCAATTGGTCTGAGAACATTGGCAGCCAAAGCTTTGATTCTCAAGTATCATAGTGGATAAATCCTGACTAGTCCCAGATTAAAGACCTATAGAAACTGAGAGATGGGTATGTGACAATAGAACAGGTCCAGCCCGAATATCTTACAGTGAAGCTCTGAAACAGAAACCAAACTTGTTTCCATTGAGTTGATTCCGACTCATAGTGACCCTACAGGACAGAATAGAACTGCCACACAGGGTTTCTAAGGAGCAGCTGGTGGATCCAAAGTGCCAACCTTTTGGTTGGCAGCCAAGCTCTTAACCACTGTGCCGCAAATCACAACTATGCACAAAAACTTCCAATCAGCTTTTTAGTGACTCATGCACTTTTCTAATGAGAAAAAACAAAAGCTAGACCAAAGGAAGCTGGACACTACTAAAAAGAATGATTAGAAGAAAAGTTTTAAGAATGATTTAATACCTTCAGAAAGAGAAAAGAAAAATCAGTAAAACTATGTAGCATGGAAAACTATAAGAACACCAGATTTGAAAAAAGAACTTGGAGTAATTTAAAATTTAATGGCAAAATTTAAATATGAATACAATATTTAGAGTATAAAGTTAAGGAAATTGCCAATTCTTTCTTTCATTTGTTCAACATTGTTTAATGAAGCCTTACTCTATGTCAGGCATTGGGGATGTAGTAGTAAATAAACCCACCCACCCAGTGCCATCGAGTCAATTCTGAGTCATAGCAACCCTACAGGACAGAGTAGAGCTGCCCCATAGAGTTTCCAAGAAGCACCTGGCGGATTCGAACTGCCGACCCTTTGGTTAGCAGGCATGGCCCTTAACCACTACGCGACTAGGGTTTCCAAAGAGAGGAAAAATACCTCATGAAGCACTTTTACTCCAGTGGGAAGGACATAATCAAGGTAAATAAGTAAAATAGTGTACAAAGCAGTGTTAAGTGCTAAGGAAAAAAAAAGAGTAAAATAAAATTTGGGGAGAGGGTTGAAGTTATAGATTTAGTAGCCAGGGAAGGTCTCATTTTTACATTTCAGGAAAGGCTTGAAAGAAATGAGGCTGCTAGCAATGTTGATATCTGAAGGAAGTGCATTCTAGAAATGCCAAGGCCCTTAAGCAAGAGCAAACCTGGCCTGTACCAAAAATAAAAAAAAATCAAGGGGCCAACGTCTTCGAACTGAAAGAATTGGGGAGAGGAGCAGGAAGCTAGGTCAGGGAGGTAAAAGAAAACATCATCATGTAGAATCTTATTAGTCAAGGTGAGCAGGCTTAGAGCAGATGGGTGATCTGAGGCTACCTAACGTTAGAAATGAAGTGAAAAATATTTCATAGACTGGAGACAAAAATGGAAGGCACATGAAGGAAACTTTTTCTAATTACTTTTTACACACTGGAAGGAAACAGTGTGTGAAAAGTAATTAGAAAAACATCAAAATGAAACAAATAAATAGTAAAAGGCTTAGAAGAAAATTACAGATGTAGAAAAGAGACAAGAGATTCAACAAATATAAATTTAGAGCCTCAATCCACAAAAAAAAAATCAAAACAAGGTGTATATAACGTTCCAGAACAAAAAAAATTTACAGAAAAAAAAAAGGAAGATTTGAATGTACATATTGGAAAGAATACTATGTGCTAGATAAAACTGACCTAGAATAGTTCACATTGAAACATATTTTTTTTAATGTTATCAGAATATAAAGAAAAAAATTTTGTGTGTGTGTGTATAACTTGGTGCCTTAGTTACCTCATGCTTCTGTGACTAAATGTCGCAAGCGAGGGGCTTTAAAGAACAGAAAATTATTTTCTCACAACCAGAAGGCTTGAAGTCCAAATTTAAGGATTGGCTCTGGGGAGTGGTCCTTCCTCCTCTATTTCAGCTTCAAAAAACAAACAAACAAAAAAACCCTTTGCTGTCACATACTGCCGTACATGGAGTGTTGTGATGATACTGGAAGTTTTGCCACCAGTATTTCAAATACCAGCAGAGTCACCCTTGGTGGACAAGTTTCAGCTTAGCTTCCAGACTAAAACAGGCTAGGAAGAAGGATCTGGCAGTCTGTTTCTTAAAAAATTGGCTGGTGAAAACGTTATGAATAGCAGTGCAACATTTAATCCATAACACTTGGCAAAGAATTGAGAGGCTTAAAAGTTAAAAAATTAGGCTGGCCTCAGATTTCTACATAATATCATTCAATACCAACAAGATACTCAACGAAAAAAAAATGAATCAACTAGTTTATTTCTCACTGTTTGTTCTTCAGTTGTAATAGCTACAGAGGTTTTGTGTGGATCACAACAAACTATGGATAACACTGCAAAGAATGGGAATTCCAGAACACTTAATTGTGCTCGTGAGGAACCTTTACACAGATCAAGAGACAGTTGTTTGGACAGAACAAGGAGATACTGATTGGTTTAAAGTCAGGAAAGGTGTGCATCAGGGTTGTATTCTTTCACCATACCTATTTAATCTGTATGCTGAACAAATAATACTAGAAGCTGGAGTATATGAAGAAGAACGGGGCATCAGGATTGGATGAAGACTCCTTAACAACTTGTGTTATGCAGATGGCACAACTTGCTTGCTGAAAATGAAGAGAACTTGAAGCACTTACTGATGAAAATCTAAGATCACAGCCTTTAGTATGGATTACATCTCAACATAAAGAAAACAAAAATCCTCACAACTGGACCAATGAGCAACATCATGATAAACGGAGAAAAGATTGAAGTTGTCAAGGATTTCATTTTACTGGGATCTACAATCAACAGCCATGTAAGCAGCAGTCAAGAAATCAAAAGACACATTGCACTGGGTAAATCTGCTGCAAAGGACCTCTTCAAAGTGTTGAAGAGCAAAGAAGTCACCCTGAAGACTAAGTGCACCTGACCCAAGCCATGGTATTTTCAGTCACATCATATGCATGTGAAAGCTGGACAATGAATAAGGAAGACCAAAGAAGAATTGACGCCTTTGAATTGTGGTGTTGGCGAAGAATATTGAATATACCATGGACTGCCAGAAGAACAAACAAATCTGTCTTGGAAGAAGTGCAGCCAGAATGCTCCTTAGAGGCAAGGATGGCGAGACTGTGTCTTACATACTTACATGCTTTGTCAGGAGGGATCAATCCCTGGAGAAGGACATCATGCTTGGCAGAGCACAGGGTCAGCGGAAAAGAGGAAGACCCTGAACGAGATGGATTGACACAGTCAGTGGCTGCAACAATGAGCTCAAGCATAACAACGATTGTAAGGATGGCTCAGGACCGGGCAGTGTTTCATTTTGGTGTGCATAGGGTCACTATGAGTCAGAACCGACTCAACGGGACCTAGCAACAACAACAACACAGAGGTTTTGAATATGTAAGCATTCATTTTCTTGAGTCCTTCTCAAAATAAACTACTAGAGAATAAACTTCAACCAATCAAGAGGTGACTGGAAAACAATTAGAAAGAGATTGACAAGGATCACTGTACTTATTTAACCATAGAAAAAAGTCTAAAACAAATATGGGGATTAGAATTACAGAATAGAATACAAATATTATATGTTCAACCATGTATTGATAGAACTAACAAGTTGGAAAGGAAAAATGAAAAATTATTTGAGGTAAAAAGAGTTTATTGATTAACACAGCTGTAGCAGTTGGAAGTCAAAAACATCATTTACAGCTAGAGTATTAAAATGCACTTATTAACATATTTAACAATATCAAGAAAATCATTATGAAAGATAATTTTATAATTACCCCAGATCATCCCAGATCATAACTGAGCAGGAGTCAATAAATGTAATGCTGCTTAATTAGAAAATCCTATACAGAGATAGGGCAGAGGTCCCCAACAAATACGTCATAACACATCGCTATGATGTTGATGCTTTACAGGTGTCCTGAGTGTGTTCAGGTCGGGTCTGGAAAAGCCAGACTTTCAGGGTTTTTTAGCCTGCTGTGATCAACCTCTTCTGTCCACCTCGTTATGGTCTAAAGTACACAACACAGCATTGCATGCCTATATTTAAAAAACAAAACCTTATGTCCTCACAACATTCTTTAGTCGTTCACTTACATATAATGTTAGTGGCTGCCAAATCCTGGAAAAGTACTGTTGTTGTTAGGTGCTGTCCAGTCAATTCTGACTCATGGCTATCCTACGGACAATCAGTCCTGCACCATCCCCACAACTGTTATGCTTCAGACCATTGTTGCAGCTACTGTGTCAACCCATCTTGTTGAGGATCTTCCTCTTTTTTGATGACGCCCTACTTTACCAAGCATGATGTCCTTCTCCAGAGGCTGGTTCTTCCTGATAACATGTCCAAAGCATGTGAGACATAGACTCTCCATCCTTGCTTCTAAGGACCATTCTGGTTGTACTTCTTCCAAGACAGATTTGTTTATTCTTTTGGCAGTGCATGGTATATTTAATATACTTCACAAACACCACAATTCAAAGGTGTCAATTCTTTTTCAGTCTTCCTTATTCATTGTCCAGCTTTCACATGCATATGAGGCAATTGAAAACACCATGGCTTGGGTCAGGCACACTTTAGTCCTTAAGTTGGCATCTTCACTTTTCAACGCTTTAAAGAGGTCTTTTGCAGTTGATTTGCCCAATGCAATACGACATTTGATTTCTTGACTGCTGCTTCCATGGGTGTTGATTGTGGATCAGGTAAAATGAAATCCTTGACAACTTCAGTCTTTTCTCCATTCATCATGATGTTGCTTATTGGTCCACTTATGAGGATTTTTTTTTTATGTTGAGGTTTAATCCATACTGAAGCCTGAAGTCTTTGATCTTCATGAGTAAGTGCTTCAAGTCCTCTTCACTTTCAGCTAGCAAGGTTGTGTCATCTGCATAATGCAGGTTGTTAATGAGTTTTCCTCCAATCCCGAGGTCTGGTTCTTCTTGATATAGTCCAGCTTCTCAGATTATTTGCTCACCATACAGATTGAATAGGTATGGTGAAAGGATACAACCCTGACACACATCTTTCCTGATTTTGAACCACGCCGTATCTCCTTGTTCTGTCCGAAGAACTGCCTCTTGATCTATTTACAGTTTCCTCATGAGCACAACTAAGTGTTCTGGAATTCCCATTCTTAGTAATGTTATCCATAATTTGTTATGATCCATGCAGTCAAATGCCTTTGTGTAGTCAATAAAACACAGGTAAACATCTTTCTGGTATTCTCTGCTTTCCGCCATGATCCATCTGACATCACCAATGATATCCCTGGTTCCATGTCCTCTTCTGAATCTAGCCTAAATTTCTGGCAGTTTCCTGTCGATATACTGCTGCAGCCACTTTGGAATGATCTTCAGCAAAATTTTACTTGCATGTTTTATTAATGACATTGTTCGATAATTTCTGCATTCGGTTGGATCACCTTTCTTGGGAATAGGCATAAAAACGGATCTCTTCCTGTCAGTTGGCCAGGCAGCTGTCTTCCAAATTTCTTGGCATAGACAAGTGAGCACTTCCAGTGCTTCAACCCTTTGTTAAAACATCTCAATTGATATTCTGTCAAATCCTGGAGCCTTGTTTTTTGCCAGTGCCTTTTTTTTTTTCAGTGTAGCTTGGACTTCTTCCTTCAGTACCGTTGGTTCCTGATCATATGCTACCTCTTGAAAGGGTTGAATGTTACCAATTCTTTTTGGTATAATGACTCTGTGTATTCTTTCCATCTTCTTTTCATGGCTTACTGCATCATTTAATATTTTCCCCATAGAATCCTTCATTATTGCAACTTGAGGCTTGAATTTTTGCTTCAGTTCTTTCAGCTTGAGAAATTCCAAGCATATTCTTCCCTTTTGGTTTTCTATCTCCAGCTCTTTGCACATGTCATTATAATACTTTACTTTGTCTTCTCGATGTGCCCTTTGAAATCTTCTGTTCAGTTCTTATACTTCATCATTTTGTCCTTTTGCTTTAGCTGCTCGGTCTTCAAAATCAAGTTTCAGAGTCTCTTCTGACATCCATTTTGTTTTTTTCCTTGTTTTCTGTCTGTTTAATGACCTCTTGCTTTCTTCAGATATGATGTGCTTGATGTCATTCCACAACTTGTCTGGTCTTTGGTCATTAGTGTTCAACCAGTCAAATTTATTCTTGAGATGGTCTCCAAATTTAGGTGGGATATACTCAAGGTTGTACTTTGGCTCTTGTGGACTTGTTCTACTTTTCTTCAGTTTCAACTTGAATTTGCTTATGAGCAATTGACGGTCTGTTCCACAGTCAGCCCCTGGCCTTGTTCTGACTAATGATATTGAGCTTTTCCATTGTCTATTTCTGCAGATGTAGTCATTTGATTTCTGTGTATTCCATCTGGCAAAATCCATGTGTATAGTTGTCATTTACGTTGGTGAAAAAAGGTTTTTGAAATGAAGAAGTCATTGGTCTTGCAAAATTCAATCATGTGATCTCTGGCATCATTTCTATAACTGAGACCATACTGATCCTTCTTTGTTGCCAACTTTAGCATTCCAATCACCAGTAATTATCAGTGCATCCTGATTGCATGTTTGATCAATTTCAGATCACAGAAGTTGGTAAAAATCTTCGATTTCTTCATTTTTTGCCTTATACATTGGTGCCCAAATCTGAATAATAGTCATATTAACTGGTCTTCCAGTTAAAATCGTAGAGAGGGTTAAAAAGATAGTAAAAAGAAATTCATTTAAATTAGTAGAAATTTTGAGAGGAAGAAAAATTTGATAATTATGGTGGGAATGGTTTTACTTATATACAAGGGAGAATTTTGACTTGCTGTGTTGCAAATAAATTGCTGTAATGTTTCATAAAGTTGTTTTGTGAAGACCCTATGAGTTGAGTTTTATCTGTCTTTGATGGTAAAATTCAAAAAAGAAGTAGGCAAATAACCTCACTTTTCTAAGATTCACTCAGCTAAATAAGAACAAATATTTACCATAAAGTCACCTTATCTTGCCTTCGTGAAAGCTGTTTTACAAAGAGAAGATTAAAAAAAAAAAAAATAGCAGTAACACTTGATATTCAAGAACAAAATTCAGGATGTTTCTTCTTCAAGGATAGATAGTCAATTTAGCATTCTACCGAGGACATTTTACTTTCAGGAGATTTTGACTTCAGGGCTCTCAAACATTTCCTATATGGCCCCAGTGATGTCATAACCCTGGCTGTCTGTGGTTGAGTCCAGAGTTATCCTTTAACCCCAACAGGCTCCAGTTTAATAGTCTCAGATTGTGGTGGAAAATAATGTCCCCAAGGTCCATAGGAGTGTTTTGTCTAAGTTCAATAGCTATGAATGAGAAGCATAAATTATATTTATGGGAAACTCGGTAAAATCAAGTTTGACATTTCTTGACACATTTTTGATGAAATAGTTAAATTTCCAAACCAGTTTTTTATTATATTTATATTAATTTCTATTGAGTGGAAACTTTATACACTTTTATTTTTTTTTTACAAATATATAAAACCCAAAAACTCATTGCCATCAAGTTGATTCTGACTCATAAAGACCCTATAGGACAGAGTAGAACTGCCACATAGGGTTTCCAAGGACAAGTTGGTATATTCAAATTGCTGAACTTTTGGTTAACAGCCAAATGCTTAACCACTGTGCCACCATGGCTCCACTACAAATATATAGTGAAATATTAAAACCTTTAAAATCTAAGTCAGGTCTCCCAAATAAATGAATGTTTACAGCAAGGTTTTTCAAAGAAAAGCTATAAAAAAGACTCACGCATCAGACCTATACATTTCCATATTACATAGGCATTAGTGGATGTAAAAGGACCAATGTATTTAGGTTAATTTGCAGAATGAAAGAGGGGAAATGAATTTATCTTCATCCAATCGAGGTCTTGGTCATTCTTATTTTCACTGATATGTTTGTGAAAAGAAAGATTTCTGTGGTGTCTATCTTTATGAAGTAGCAGAGAACAAGTGCAGCGTAGTGCCTGCCTTCATGGAGCTTTTAATGTTGAAATACAATTTATTTCTGCAAAGTAATCTTAGCAGATTGGTTCTTTTTACATTTTTAAGAGGGCAGTGGTGGTTCAGTTTCTAGAATTCTGGCCATTTATGTATAAGACCTGGATTCAATTCCTGGCCAACGTACCTCATGCATAGCCACCACTCGTCTAACAGTGAAGCCTTGAATGTTGCTCTGATGCAGAAACGGCTTCAGCAGTTTCTAGATTAAAACAGGCTAGGGAGGAAGGCCTGAAGATCTATTTCCCAAAAATCAGCCAATGAAAATCCTATGGATCACAAAAGTCTACTTCCCTTACTCATGGGTTGGCCATGAGTCAGGTGCTGACTCGATGGCAGATAATGACAACATCAATGCCTGTGCAATACGGAAATGTATAGGTCTGATACATAGATCTTTTTCAGGGCTTTTTTTTTTACAAACTTGTATTATAGGAGCCCCTGGGTAGTGCAAAAAGTTAACACACTGAGCTGCTAACTGAAAGGTTGGAGGCTCTACTCTACCCAGAGGTGCCTCAGAAGAAAGGGTTGGTGATCCCTTTCTGAAAATCAGTCATGGAATACCCAATGAAATACAGTTCTACTCTGACATATGGTGTTGCTGTGAGTTGGAGTCAACTCAATGGCAACTGGTACTGGTATTATTTTAAAAAGTGAAGATAAATCTATAATTTTCATTAATGAAAATGTTCCCTGTATTTAAAAAAGAGATGAATATGCAGGAAAATATATATGACCATATTTCAGGTCAGAAAGTAAATTAGAAAACTTGGACTATATAAATCCATCCATACAGTCAAAACAAGCAGCAACTTCATGTCACCTCTTCTTCTCTTTTTTTGGTCTTTCCATTACTTACAACTGTGTCAAAATTTTTTGAATAGCAAAGTTTCAAGGATTACAATACACACAAAATCATCAAGAGAAAATTAATGTTGATGGAAAAAAGTCTCCCCAAAAGAGCAGACTGGCAGGCAAGCAATAGAACAGGTTGAAGTGTTAGGCAGTGAAAGAGTAAAAGAACCAGAGTGATTCTGAGGTGGAGAGGAGAAATTTAGGGAAATTTAAGATAACTGAATTGAGTCATCTGCTGAGATCTTCTGTTGTGGGGGTAAACTTAAGTCCCAGAAGAGGGTTTGAAAATTTATGGAAAGTTCTTGAAAGCAAAACGTGATAGAGAATCAAGAGAAGGGAAACAAAAGAATGGGAGAGGTGTAGGCTAAGTGGACTGTGATCGCCAAGAATTTGTGATTTTGTAAGTAGAATTCTTTCAAATAATTATGAAATTCAGAGTTTGGCTGATCTGGTGAGTGACTAAAACAGGTCAGATGAAGTTTCACTAGGTCTGATGAGGGATTGTGAAATTAAAATTTTCTATGCGTCGTCAGTGGGGATCAAGATGCTGAAAAGCAACCATGAAGAAATAAAAAATTTAAAACACAGAAGTCATTGAGAAAGAGATTAAAAAAGAGTGGGAATATTTCAAAAGGACAGTTGGCTTCATGAAAGCTTTAGTGATGTGGTCTCTATGAAGCAATGAATATTGAGATTAGATAAACCTCCCCAATTCTTACTTACATGCAAATGGTATTAGAAGAACCCCCATTTAGGTTGTCACTGTATGGGAACTGGAATTATCAGCTGCAAGAGTAATTGCAGGTTAGAAATTTTATATGAAGTATTTGGTGCTGTTCAGGTGCTGCAATCATGGCAGAAGATCTTGAAGGTGTGTTTTCATGATACGTTATACCTATTCATATCAAAGATTGGCGGACTTGCTGATTAGGATGAAGGATGATTAAAATACCAATAAAGACAGTTAATTCTGGGGGAAGAACTATCTTCCTACCCATGTCACTTCTTGATGAATCAGTAGGAGAAGAAGAAGGGAAAAGAAAAAAGTAGAAATGGAAGTTATAAAAAAGGGCATTTACAATAAATAGAAAGGATTTCCTTATGGTAAAGTTGAAGAAGTCTCAAAGGATTAGATGTTGGTAGGTGTTGGCATGGACAAAATAGAGAAGACCTGGATAGAGGTTTGTCTAAAGATGGAAAAAGCCAAAATAAAGAAGAGTTCTGAGTGTGAAGTTAGGTGCTATGAAGCACTTACACTTTTCTCCATGATTGATTGACTTCTGAATATAAAGTTTGATAAATTTTTAAGATTTTTTTCAAATTAATTGGAAATGTTTGATAAAATGTTGCTTAAATTTTGCACTTTTGTAAACCTATTAGAAAACACTAAAATGCTTCCCCAAAAAGAAAATCCCACTGTAAAAATAGTCTTGATTCAATTATTAAAATATATACAAGCAAATTATTGAGATTATTTACAGATAACATAAATTCTCTATCATACACACATGTACATGCACACACAAATATTTCACTATCACCCACACATAAACATTTCACTTCCATGATTATAATTGGAAATCTTGTAAACATTTATAGGAACATACTTTTTTTAAAAGCTGATTGTAAATGTTTCTCTATCAAATGCACAGAAACATCACATTACATTTATAAATATCACATTAAATCTATGCAGATCGCACTGTGTTATAGCTTTGGTCATGCCCTATCAAAAACATTTTAAATCAGAAAGTGTGAATTTGATTTAAATAGCTTAGTTCAGCTTCAATAGCATCGTGATTTTCCTTTCTGCCGTTACTCGCAAATTATCAGCTTTTTCTCAAATGTGTAGGATGTCCAGAATTCACAGCTGAAAGATGGTGGTTGGAGTCGTGAGGATGGTAAACAGAAATAATAATGCTAGAAATATCAACAAAATTCAGAGAAATGAACAGCAGATGCTACAAATGAAAATGTTTCAGAAATTATTTCAGTAGTCCTTAGAGTTACATTTCCCCAGATGAAAAAAGCCTGAATTTTCCACGAACATTACATTGCCTAGTCTCTATCTGTTTCTGAATGTAGAAGAATGAAAGAACATGTAACAAGGAATATGGTAATGGTATGCTACAAAGCACACATGCCACATAGAGTAATTCTAATATCTTTATGTATTTATTGTCGTAGTTGTTGTTAGGTGCCATAGAGTACGTTCCAGCTCATAGCAACCCTATGTACGACAGAATGAAACACTGCCCAGTCCTGCACCATCCTCTCAATCACCGCTATGTTTGAGCCCATTGTTGTAGTCACCGTGTCAATCCATCTCAATGAGGGTCTTCCTCTTTTTCACTGACCTCTACCTGACCAAGCATAATGTCCTGTTCCAGGGAGTGGTTCCTTCTGATAACATGTCCAAAGCACATGACATAAAGCTTTACAATCCTTGCTTCAAAGGAGCACCCTGGCTGTACTTCTTACGAGACGGACTTGTTCGTTCTTCTGTCAGTCCATAGTATATTCAATATTCTTCACCAACATCATAATTCAAAGGGATAAATTCTTCTTCAGATTTCCTTATTCACTGCCCAGCTTTCCCACGCATATGAGGCAACTGGAATATCATGGTTTGGGTCAGGTACCCCGTAGTTCTCAAAATAATATCACTGCTTTTCAACACTTTAAAGAGGTCTTTTGCAGCAGATTTACCAAATGCAATAGGTCATTTAATTTCTTGACTGCTGCTTCTACGGGCATTGGTTTGTTGAACCAAGTAAAATGAAATCCTTGACAACTTCAATATTTACTCTTTATTGTGATGTTGCTTATTGGCCCAGTTGTGAGGATTTTTTTTTCTTTATGTTGAGGTGTAATCGTACTGAAAGCTGTTAACAATAAGTCCTTCAAGTCCTCTTAACTTTCAGCAAGCAAGATTGTGTCATCTGTATGTTGTAGGTTGTTAAGGAAACTTCCACCAATCCTGATGTCCTGTTCTTTTCCATATAGTTCAGCTTCTCAAATTATTTTTTTCAGCTAGAGATTGAATAAGCAAGGGAAAGGATGCGACTCTGACTCACACTTCCCTTGATTTTAAACCAGGCAGTATTCCCTTGTTTTGTTCCAATGACCGCCTCTTGGTCTATGTATAGGTTTCACATGAACACAATTAAGTGTTCTGGAATTCTCATTCTTTGCAATGTTTTCATAGTTTGTTATGATCATCATAGTCAATACAAAACAAGTAGACATCTTTCTGGTATTCTCTACTTTCATTCAAGATCTATGTGACATCAGCAACGATATCCCACATTCCACATCCTCTTCTGAATTTGGTTTGACTTTCTGGGAGTTCTCGGTCAATGTACTGCTGCAATTGTTTTTGAATTATCTTCAGCAAAATTTTACTTATGTGTGATATTAATGATATTGTTTAATAATTTCTGCATTCTGTTGGATCACCTTTCTTTGGAATGGGCGCAAATATGAATCTCTTCCACTCAGTCGGCCAAGTACCTGTTTCCCAAATTTCTTGGCATAGACAAGTGGGCACCTCCAGTGCTGCATCACTTTATCGAAACATCTCAATTGACATTCTGTCAATTTCTGGAACCTTGTTTTTCACCAATGCCTTTAGTGCATCTTGGACTTCTTTCTTCAATACCATGAGTTCCTGTTCATATGCTACCTCCTGAAAGAGTTGAACATCGACCAGTTCTTTGTGTATTCCATCCATCTTCTTTTAATGTTTACTGTGCAGTTTAATATTTTGCCCATAAAATGGAATCCTTCAATACTGCAACTGAAGGCTTGAATTTTTTCTTTAGTTATTTCAGCCTGAGAAATGCTGAACATGTTCTTTCCTTTTGGTTTTCCAACTCCGGGTCTTTGCACATTTCGTTATAATACTTTAATTTGTCTTCTCCAGTTGCCTTTTGAAATCTTCTGTTCAGCTCTTCTACTTCATCATTTCTTCCATTCCGTTTAGCTACTCATCATTCAAGAGTAAGTTTCAGAGTTTTATCCAACATGCATTTTGGTCTTTTCTTCTTTCCTGTCATTTTAATGACCCTTTACTTCCTTCACATCATCCTACAACTCATCTAGTCTTAAGTTAGTATTCAATATGTCAAATCTGAATTTGGAGATGGACTCCAAATATCAGGTGAGATATACTCAAGGTCGTACTTTGGTTCTAATGCATTTGTTTTAATTTTCTTCAGCTTCAACTTGAACTTGCATATGAGCAATTGATGGAGCCTGTTCGTCTGTCAGCCCTGGCCTTGTTCTGACTGGTAATATTGAGTTTCTCCATACTGTCTTTTCACAGATGTAGCCGATTTCATTCCTATGCTTTCCATTCGGTGAGGTCCATGTGTATAGTTACCATTTACATTGTTGAAAAAAGGTATTTGCAATGAATAAGTCATTGTGCTTGCAAAATTCTATCATGAGATCTCCCACATTGTTTCTATCACCAAGGCTATATTTTCCAACTACAGATGATTTTTCTTTGTTTCCAACTTTTGCATTCTAATCACTAGCATTATCAATGAATCTTGATTGCATGTTTGATCAATTTCAGACTGCAGAAATTGGTAAAAATATTCAATTTCCTCATCTTTGGCATTAGTGGTTGGTGCATTAATTTTAATAATAGACGTATAAACTGGTCCACCTTGTAGGCATATGGATGTTTTTCCATCACTGATAGTGTTGTACCTCAGGATAGATTTTGAATTGTTTTTCAGAGTGAATGAGATGCCATTCCCAGTGTGGTAGATCATAGGATTGTCTGATTCAAAATGGCCAATGCCAGTCCATTTCATATCACTAATGCATAGGATATCAATCTTTATGCTGTCCATTTCATTTTTGATGACTTACAATTTTTCTTGATTCATACTTAATACATTCTATGTTCCCTCACATGTCTATCATTTTGTCATACTGTGGGGGCTTGCATGTTGCTGTGATGTTGAAAGCTATTTCACTGTTATTTAGGCACTAGCAGGTTCACCCTTGGTGGACAGGTTTCAGTTGAGCTTCCAGACTTAAGACAGACTAGGAAAAAGGACCTGGCAGTCTACTTCTGAAAAGAATTACCCAGTGAAAACCTTATGAATAGCCTCAGAAGATTGTCTTATATAGGGCCAGAGGAAGAGTACCCCAGGTTGGAAGGTACTCAAAAGGTGACTGAGGAAGAGCCTCCTTCGCAAAGTAGAGTGGACCTTAATGATGTGGATGGAGTCAAGCCGTTGAGATCTTCATTTACTTATGTGGCACAACTCAAAATGAGAAAAAAAAAGATGCAAACATCCATTAATAATCAGAAACTGGAATGTATGAAGTATGAATCTAGGAAAATTTGAAATCATCAAAAACAAAATGAAACACATACAGATATCCTAGGCATTAGTGAGCTGAAATGGACTGATATTGGCCATTTTGAATCAGACAATCATATGGTCTACTATGCCAGTAATGACAACTTGAAGAGGAATGGTATTATATTCATCATCAAAAACAACATTTCAAGATCTGTCCTGAAGTATAACACTGTCAGTTATAGGATAATATCTGTACATCTACAAGGAAGACCAGTTAATATGACTGTTATTCAAAATTACACACCAACCACTAAGGCCTAAGATGAAGGAATTGAAGATATTTGCTCTGAAATTGATTGAACATGCAATCGGGATGCATTGATAATTACCGATGACTAGAATGCTAAAGTTGGAAACAAAGAAGGATCATTAGTTGCATAATATGGTCTGGATAATAGAAACGATGCCAGAGATAGAATTTTGCAAGACCAACTACTTCTTCATTGCAAATACCTTTTTCACCAATATAAATGGTGACTATACACATGGATCTCACCAGATGGAATACACAGGAATCATATCAACTACATCTGTGGAAAGAGACAATGGAAAACCTCAATATCATCAGTCAGAACAAAACCAGGGGCCAGCTGCAGAACAGACCATCAATTGCTTACATGCAAGTTCAAGTTGAAACTGAAGAAAATTAGAACAAGTTGATGAGAGCCAAAGTATGACCCTGATTATCTCCTACCTGAATTTAGAGACCACCTCAAGAATAGATTTGATGCCTTGAACACTAATGACTGAAGACCAGACAAGTTGTGGAATGACATCAAGGACATCAACCATGAAGAAATCAAGAGGTCATCAAAAAGACAGGAAAGAAAGAAAAGACTAAAATGGATGTCAGGAGAGACTCTGAAACTGTTTCTAAACATCAAGTAGTTAAAGCAAATGGAAGAAACAAGGAAGTGAAATAAATGAACAGAAGATTTCAAAAACAGTGGCTCAAGAAGACAAAGTAAAGTATTATAATGACAAGTGCAAATTCGAGATAGAATACCAAAAGGGAAGAACATGCTTGGCATTTCTCAAGCTGAAAAAATTGAAGAAAAATTTTAAGCCTCAAGTTGTAATAGTGAAAGATTCTATGGGAAAAATATTAAACGAACCAGGAAGCCATCAAAAGAAGATGGAAGGAATACACAGAGTCATTATGCCAAAAAGAAGTGGTAACAGTAAATCATTTCAAGAGGTAGCATATGATCAGGAACTGATGGTGCTGAGGGAAGAAGTCCAAGCTACACACACTGACAGCACTGGTGAAAAACAAGGCTCCAGGAATTGACAGAATATCAGTTGAGATGTTTCCACAAAGAGTTGCAGCTCTGAAAGTGTTCACTTCTCTATGCCAAGAAATTTGGAAGACAGCTACCTGGCCAACCAATTGGAAGAGATCCATATTTATGCCTTTTCCTAAGAAAGGTGAGCCAATGGAATGCAGAAATTATTGAACAATATCATTAATATCACACAAGCAAAATTTTGCTGAAGATCATTCAAAAGTAGCTACCGCCATGTATAGACAGGGTACTGCCAGAAATTCAGGCCAGGTTCAGAAGAGAACGGGGAACCAGGGATAGCATTGCCGATGTCAGATGAATCCTGATTGAAAGCAGAGAATACCAGAAAGATGTTTACCTGTGTTTCATTGACTGTGCAAAGGAATTCGACTGTGTGGATCATAACAAATTATGGATAACATTGCCAAGAATGGGAATTCCAGAGCACTTAATTGTGCTCATTATGAACCTGTACATAGATAAAGAAGCAGTCATTTGAATAGAACGACAGGACACTGAGTGGTTTAAAGTCAGGAAATGTGTGTGTCAGGGTTGTATCATTTCACCATATCTATTTAACCTGTATGCTGAGCAAATAATCTGAGAATCTGTAGTATATGAAGAAGAACTCAGCATAAAGTTTGGTGGAAGACTCATTAACGACCTGCATCATGCAGATGATACAACCTTGCATGCTGAAAGCAAAGAGGACTTGAAGCACTTGATGATGAAGTTCCAAGACCACAGTCTTCAGTATGAAATACACCTCAACATAAAGAAAACAAAAATCCTCACAACTGGTGCAATAAGCAACATTATGATAAATAGAGAAAAGATTGAAGTTGTCAAGGATTTCATTTTATTTGGATCCATGATCAACACCCATGGAAACAACAGTCAAAAAGTCAAAAGAAGCATTGCATTGGGGAAATTTGCTGCAAAAGGACTTTTTAAAGTGTTGAAAATCAAAGATGTCACCTTCAAGACTAAGGTGCACTTGACCCAAGCCTTGGTATTTTCACTGGCATCATATGCATGTGAAAGCTGGACAATGAATAAGGAAGAGAAAGAATTTATGCTTTTGAATTGTTGTGTTGGTGAAGAATATCGAATATACCACGGACTGCCAAAACATTGAACAAATCTGTCTTGAAAGAAGTACAACCAGAATGCTCCTTAGTAGCAAGGATGACGAGACAACGTCTTACATATGTTGGACATGTCAGAAGAGATCACTTCCTGGAGAAGAACAGTACTCTTGGTAAAGAACAAGGTCAAGGAAAAAGAGGAAGACTCTCAATGAGATGGAATGACACAGTGGCTGCAACAACGGGCTCAAGAATAACAACAATTGTGAGTATGGCACAGGACAGGGCAGCTTTCATTCATAGGGTTGCTATGAGTGAGAACCGATCAACGGTACCTAACAACAACATAACATTCTATATTTTGATTATTAATGGATGTTTGCAGCTGTTTCTTCTCATTTTGAGTTGTGCCATATCACAAAATGAAGGTTCCGAAAGCTTGAGTTCATCCACATCATTAAGGTCAACCCTACTTTGAAGGAGCAGCTCTTCCGTAGTTATATTTTGAGTGCCTTGCAATCTGAGAGGCTCATCTGGCAGTATATCAGACAATGTTCTAGTGCTATTCATAAGTTTTTCACTGGCCAGTTTTTCAGAAGCAGACTGCCAGGTCCTTCTTCCTAGTCTGTCTTAGTTTGGAAGCTCCGCTGAAATCTGTCCTCCATGAGTGAACCTGCTGGTATGTGAAATACAGGTGATATAGCTTCCAGCATCACAGCAGCACGTAAGCCACCACAGTGCAACAAACTGACAGGTGCGTGGTTGTTATGTATTTAGGGAAGTGTTTAAAAAAAAAAAAATTTTTTTTTTTTTTTTTTTTTACTTTGATTGTGGGTTATTTAAATCTATGCCAAAATGGGTACATGCTACACCTATACTGTAATTCTCACCCTGGTACCTTTAGCAAGGCATGGCATCTCTCATTACTGATGCTTAATAGGGATACTAATGAATCTCCTAGAGCTTTCCTAATTGTAGCCTCTTCCACAACTCTCTTCAAATAGTTCATATCTAAGATCTGCTAGTCTATAATTTCTCTCTCTTAAAATAAAAATTAAATTTAAATGCCAAAATGGATTTAAAAAAATTGATAACAATCATATTTGTTTGGTTTTCTTTGTGTTATTATTAAAATAAATGGTCTTCCTAGATTCTATACATCTCTTTTTGTAATTACCAAACAGTTCTGGAAACAGTTATTTAATTTTAATTTACAGAAATTACTGTACCAGTGTGTTTCTTCTCTGATCTCATTAGGACTGTTCTTCTCCAGGGACTGAAAAATAAGGATGCTTGTTTAAAAATATTTTCAGCAGAAGCTGTCAGGTTACATTTAATTATTATAAACTTTTTTTTCCTTGTTTAAAATTTATGGTGTGTACTGAAATTACTGCAGGCTAGTGGATGGCGTTCACATTGTTTTCAGTATTTACTGATGAATATATTTAAAAGAGTAGATAGAACAAACATGATTCCAGGAAAGTTTTCCAGTTGAAAAAGTCAGATGAATTATGGGAAGACAATGCATTCTTATCTCATCTTAATGATGGTTAAAAATCATGCATATAGAGTCATCTGAAAGCTGAGGGCAGTATTATGCATTTGAGCCTTGATAGGTCCCGTGATTGTTGGGGCACCATTAATGCTTGAGAATTAAATCTTGAGACACCTGAAAAAATTCTGATACTCCACCAAAAAACATATTTTAAAAGGGAATTATTCTGGACAGCACAGGGATGCCCTAGAGACATGACTGCGCACATCTAGCACTTAACACCAGCTAGCCGAAAGAGCAAAAGCGTAATTGTGCCAAGAAATAATCTAAACTGTTTGTGTTTGTGGACACTTATCTGCTATTGCTGGCACAACTTGCTTCCAAAATCGTTGAGAACATTATGATTACAAAAGATACAAAACTATAAATATTGTGGCAGTATTGCTTTATTTTGCTATCCAGAAGACCCATAACTAGCTCTGGAATATATTATCATAGTAAATTAATGATATTTAATTTTTTGGCTGCTTATTTTAATTTTCAGGCATCTTACATATGTAAAAAATAGAATAGTGTAATGCATTCAAAGAATATCTTACTTTAAAAGGTAAGTTAACATATCAGTTAAAACATATTATAATTAATTTAATAGAATATAATAAAATATAATGTGATAAATGCAAAAATTCACCTTTATTATGGTCCCTAGTCTCAAAAAGAAAATAGATTTTTTTTTTAATTTTTTTTTTTTCAGGGATAATGGTGGAGGGAATAGCTATTGGTTTTACTTGGAATGTAGCACATTATAGAGAAATATTCTATTATCTGTATAAATTGTTGTACATAAAGTTTTATTGGAAAACAGCCACTTCCATTCATTTATATATTGTCAATAGGTGTTTTGTGCCAAAAAGGCAAAGTCAAATATTTGTAACGGAGATTGTGTGACCTGAAAAGCCTAAAATATGTAGATTTTGCCCTTTACAAAAAATAAAATAAATGGCCATTCCCTGCTCTAGTGCCTAAATGAAGAAGTACTTTTATATTTCCATCTGGCCAGGGGCAGATGACTGGGAAAAGGGAAAAGCCTGCCTCTAGCTGCTCAAATTTTTAAAAAAGGAAGAGGTCAAGCTTTTGCTACATCGTCTAATAAGGCCACGTAACTGTAGCTGAGAATGCCCTTACCTAGAATGATTGGAGAGCAAGACTAGGGCTATGGTTTGCTTTGACAGAATCTCCTAAAACAAAAACTAGAGAGAAGCCTGAGAGCAGCCATTGTCAGATATTGATATATTTACTCTGAAAATGCAGGGATTGTTTCTGTTTGCCATGCAGCTTTCAGAATACCAGAATCATTTTCTTTGAAAATTATATCTAAACTCCCTGACAGTGAACGATTAGCAAATTCTACTGTCCTGGGCCAAAATTAAATTTGTGCTTTCATGAAAAAGACATTTCATCTGTTTTTGAAGAGGAGTAATCATGACTATATGTTAAGAAATTCTTAGTATAGGCTGGGATTCACATAACAAAATCAAGTATAATTATTTTTCAGTCAATAAATGTGTTAATTACACTTTCATTTTATTGTGCTTCATTGGAAAGTCATTCGAATTGGATCTATTTCCTGTTCTGTTCTTACACTCTTTTCCTCTACAGATTTTCATAAAATAAAACTAAATCATCATGAATATTGAGTTTTGTGATGTCCGCTTCAATTGATACCATAGAAAATTACATTAGACCTTCAGGATCCTTATTCTTCAAAAGTCTTTTTAGCCTCTTTAAACAAGATATCACGTTCTTGCCGAAAGCATTTGGCAGTAAAAGGTGTTAGAACTGGGAAGCTCTTCCAATATTAGCATATTATGGCTAATTCTTTAAAAAGAATGTCATATGTCTCCCTCTTCAAAAAGCTGCCTTTTAAGAATTTTCCAATAGAAATGATGGAATTGTTAAGTCAGTCCCTAGATGGTGGTATATTTCCACCTTCCATACAAATATAAAAAACAAAAAAAAGGTGGAGTAGAAGGACAATTTATCTTATAAGCAGCCTTCTTCCTCTGTTGCTTTATGTAAGTGTGAGGATCAGGGTGGTGGGAGCAAGCTGGTTGGTGTGGTGGCCAGGGGATGGGAATTGATGGTTAATCACGGGTCAGGTCTGGACAATTCTCCATCATCACTTTTGAACACTTTCCAGGACTCCAGCCATAACTGCCGTGTCTACTTACCACACTCATAGACAATGTGCGCACACACACACACACACACACACACAAAGTCATTTATGATTTCAAGAAAATAAAAAAAAATCTTCGCACAAACGAGTTTAGTTCACTGTGGTAGGTGCTGACTCTCTCTACTTTTTTTTCCCCATTGCTTACCTAGTCCAATACACGATCAAAGGAGTTGACACCACTCCTATATTAAGCTATTTGTGCTAAAAAAAAAAAAAATCGATTTTAACTTATAGCAGAAGTCTTCAGGGGAGGTGGGAAGAAAGACAGAGCCTGATGATAATTTTGAAGAACAGGGGTCATCTATCCTCCCACTCTTCTTTAGTACTCAATCTCATAACCACATTCTTACTTGGTGGCAATGGAGGAAAGAGAAAGGTATGTTGTCAATTCTCTCTGTGTTACAACCATACCCATTCCTTCGGGCCTAGCTCAAATATTGCCCTATTTGAAAAGCATTCTTTAACCCTCATGAGTAAAGTTAATCTCTTTACTGAAGTACTCTGGAACTTTAGCTACAGCTTTACCGTAGTGCATGCCACCTACCCTGACTGATACTTAATGAACCGTGCATACCATGTGACTACAAGAGAGCATCAGAGTTGGGGGACCTGGGGAGCAGACTTTTTCATAATTTATTTTAAAAAATTGAGCCATCTACCTCTCTTTAGTTCTATTTTTCTCCCTGTAGATATACTCTTCTTTCCTCTGCATTCAAAAATCCCAACCATGTACAAGCTGACTCTTCTTGGTAGGCCACTGAGTATTGAACAGTGCACTAGTGATTTAGGCCATGGTCTTTAAAAACTGAGCAGAAAAAAATCAATACAAAATAAGTCATTAAAATTTGTATTTTTCAAAGTTAAAGTTTTATTGAATTGTTGTTGATGTTGTTAGGTGCTGTCGAGTTGGTTCCAACTTATAGCCACCCTACGTACAACAGAACTGAACACAGCTAGGTCCTGCACCATCCTTATGATTGTTATGTTTGAGCCCATTGTTGCAGCCACTGTGTCAGTCCGGCTCACTGAGGGTCTTCCTCTTTTACGATGACTCTCTACTAAGAATGATGTCCTTCTCCAGGATGACATGTCCGAAGTATATGAGATGAAATTTCACCATCCTTGTTTCTAAAAAGCAGTCTGGCTGTACTTTTAAGGCAGATTGTTTTGTTCGCTCCTTTGGCACTCCAAGGTATATTCAATATTCTTTGCCAACACCATAATCCAAAGGCACCAACTCTTCTTTGTTCTTCTTTATTCATTGTCCAGCTTTCACATGCATATGAGGCGATTGAGAACACCATGGCTTGCGTCAGGTACACCTTAGTCCTTACAGTGACATGTTTGCTTTCCAACACTTTAAAGAGGTCTTCAGCAGCATATTTGCCCAGTGTAATGCATCTTTTGATTTCCTGACTGCTGCTTCCACAGTTATTGATTGTGGATCCAAGTAAAAAGAAATCCTTGACAACGTCGATCTTTTCTCCGTTTATCATGATGTTGCTTATTGGTCCAGCTGTGAGGATTTTTGTTTTCTTTATGTTGAGGTGTAATCCATACTGAAGGCTGTGGTCTTTGAACTTCATCAATAAGTGCTTCAAGTCCTCTTCACTTTCAGCAAGCAAGGCTGTGTCATCTGCATAAGGCAGGTTGTTAATGAGTCTTTCTTCAATCTTAATTTATTGAGTTAGTGAATGTTTATATATGCTTTATAAATATTACTATGTTGAATAAAAAACACAAGAAATCTGGCATCCTTATGCCACCATTTGATTGATATTTATTGAATAAATAGAGAAACTATTATGTGCAAGACACTTTGTTTAGTGATGTAAAGAAATTTAATCGTGTAAGACACTATCTTGCTCAAGACATTACATTTCAATTCCAAGTCAAATATGTCACCTTTATAGGAATATAGTATTTTGAATATTAAACTGAGGTTAACTTTTTCTTTTTGTAGAAGTATATGAAACTTTTCAAACATTCAGAAAATTATTGAGATAATGTAAAAAAAAAAAAAAAGTCCTATGAAACTACCATGCAAATAAAACTGTATGTGTCCATTCAGCTACATAATTTCACTAATGTAAAAATGGCATGGGGACATCTGACCTCCTCTAACTTCACAAGGAGGAGGAAAGAGAATCAAGATCAACAGCGCAAGGGTGATTCCTATGAGATGGAGGTCAAACATACCTTAACCTTCAATCTTTTTACCAATTTTGATACCAGCCATCCCACCCACGGTACTCTCTACTACTCTGCTGGGTTCCATAATTTGTTGCAATGGCACACAGAACTGACACACTGTACTCACACACCATACTCACAATTATGAGGTTAACTAGGGAAGTAAAAAAAAAAAAAAAAATTTTTTTTTTTTTTTTGTTACAATTCAGGATCAGAAATGACTCAGGATAAAGATCTTTGGTCAGAACAGCTTCTCAGCTGTGCTTATAGACAGGCCTCTCCTTGGCCCTCAGCCCCTTGGCCCCTCAAGTGTCTCGGTTCTCTTGGGCCAGCCCAGCCTCTGCCCTGCTTGGGCAAGTGTTACAAAGTTCTTTAACTCCACCAATAAATGTTCAGAGACACTCCACTGCAGCATCAAAGCTCCTGCCAGAAGGTGTTCAGCTTTCTGTATCCTCAAGTTCTGACAAGTGCACAGAGGAACAGCACAGTATTCACCCTGATCCATAGTCCAGGAAGCCCACCATGCTATCTTTGCCAGTCTCCTGGTTCTGTTGCTTCGGTTTCTCTGCTGCTGCTTCTCACTGTCTTGTACCAGGTCAGGTATCACAATTATCTCTCTCTGTCTCCCAGCTCTAGGAGGCTATCAGTGCAGGGAACCTGGGCCCAAAGACATGCTCCACTCCCATCTCTTCTTTCTTGTTGGGTAGTAAAGTGCCCTCATTCCACCCTCTGGGATGGTTCATTTTAAGCCCTGAGGGATGGAAAGGCTGACCAGTCCCCTCATTAGTGAACCAGACACCTTATTTGCATGGTCCCACCTCTACAAGGATACCCTACACCTTATTTGCATTACTAGCAAGCGGTCCAATCCCCTGGGTGGGTCACAAACACCTTATTTGCATTGTCCTACCCACTTATTGGTGGATATTACAAGACCATGACTAGAACGGTCATATAAAAAAAGCCCATCACTGGAACACTTATGCTTTGCTGGTGGGAGTGTAAAATGTTACACCCACTTTGGAAACTGATTTGGCACTTCCTTAAAAAACTAGAAATAGAAGTACCTTACAATCCAGCAATCCTACACCTATAAATATATCCTAGAGAAATAAGAGCTATCATACAAATAGACATAGGCATACCTGTGTTCATTGCAGCATTGTTCACAGTAACAAAATACGTGGAAAGAACCTAGGTGCCCATCAACAGACAAGTACATACACACAGTGGAACACTATGCAACAATAAAGAACAATGATGAATCCATAAAACACCTCACAACATGGATGAATCTGGAAGGCATCATGCTGAGTGAAATTAGTCAGTCCCAAAAAGACAAATATTGCATGAGACCACTATTATAAGAACTCGAGAAAAGTTTTAAATGCAGAAGAAAGCATTCTTTGACGGTTTTGAGACCATGGAGGGAGGGGAAGGGGAATTTACTAACTAGATAGTAGACAAGGATCATATTCAGTGAAGGGAAGGACAACACACAGTGCAGGGAGGGGGAAATCAGAACAACTGGACCAAAGTAAAAGCTAAGAAGTTTCCTGAACACATCCAAATGCTTTAAAGGAAAGAGTAGCTGGGGCTGGAGCTGGGGCCTGGGGGCCATGGTTTGAGGGGAAACCTAGGTCAACTGGTATAACAACGTTTTTTAAGAAAATGTTCTGCATCCTCCTTTGGTGAGTGGCATCAGGGGTCTTAAAAGCTTGCAAGTGGTCATCTAAGATGCATCTATTTGTCCCAACCCACTTGGAGCAGAGAAGTCTGAAGAACACCAAAGACACAAGGAAAATATTAGCCCAAGAGACTAAAGGTCCACAGAAACCAGAGACTCTATCCACCTGAGCCCAGAAGAACTAGATACCACCAATGACTGCCACAACAGACAGTCCTGGACAGAGCAGGAGAAAAGTGTGGAGCAGAACTCAAATTCACATAAAAAGACCAGAATTAATGGTCTGACAGAGACTGGGGGAACCCCTGGACGCTCTGCTAACCCAGAACTGAAACCATTCCTGAAGCTCACTCTTCAGACAAAGATTAGACAGGACTATAAAACAACAACAAAAAAAAATACACTTTAGGAGTGTACTTCTCAGTTCAATCAGATACACAAGACCAAATGGGCAACTCTTCTCTGGAGGCAGGATGAGAAGAGAGGAAGGGACAGGAACTGGCTGAGTGGACACAGGGAACCTGGGGTGGAAAGGGGGACTGTGGTGTCACATTGTTCGGATTGCAAGTAGTGTCAAAAACAATATGTGTATAAATTTTTTATGGGACATTAACTTGAGCTATAAACTTTCACCTAAAGCACAATAAATAATAATTAAAAAAAAAGAAAACTGGAAACTGCTTTGGTGAGAAAAAGGCCAGGAAAGTTGTTTTTTTTTTTCCATCACGACAACGCACCTGCTTGTTCTTCGAGTGTAGCAAGGGCTGTCCTACAAGAATTCTTCGGGAAAATTTACCCCATACACCCTACAGGCCTGATCTTGCTGCTTCAGATTTCTTTTTTGCTCCCAAAATTCAAAGAACTATTAAAAGCAACACAATTTGAGTCCCTAGAAGATGCCAAAACTGCCTTTGACATGGTGTGAATAGAAGAGGGCAGAATTCTTCAGGGCAGCATTAAAGAGAAGGAACACTGCCTTCAGAAGTGTACAGACTTGGATGGAGGATATGTCGAGAAACAATAGCTTCACTTTTTGATAGTTTGGTTTAGTAAAGGTTTCTGTGATTTTTGTAGCAATAATTTTTGACACCCTCATAGGCTGTGGGTAAATTTAATTGTGTATAAATTACAACAATAATTTTTTAATTAGGGTTAATACCAGTTCCATCACTGAGGTTCTTAAATATGCTGTGGAATTTTATTTTAATTCTTGCTGTAAATTATCACATATTTTGATGGTTAAGATAGTGTGTCAACTTGGCTGGGTTATGATTCTCAGGGTTTTGGCAGTTGTATAATGTTCTGATCATTTACCTGTTGAAATTTGATATGTGATCACCCCCATGATGGAATGTGCTGAGTGGTACCAGTGGGTGTGGGGCCTGTGGCGGCTCATCTCCCCCTCAGCTTTCATCTCTCCACCCTCCACTGCCTACATCCTTCCTGCTTGCCTGGCCAAGGTTTTTGGCTTGTTCTGGATCCTGTAGCTGCCTCTTGTTAGTCTGACCTTTGGTTCTCAGTACTTGAGCTAACAGCTTACCTGCTGATCTTGGGTTTACCAGCCCTTGCAGCTACATGAATCAGGAGAAGCCTTGTGGTTTTGCCTGCTGATCTTGGGACTCATCAATCTTCACAGCCTGTGAGCAAGAGCCCTGCCCTTGACCTGCCAATCTTGGATTTGCCAGCCCTTGCGGTTATGTGAATCAGGAGAAAACCTCCCCTAATCCGTGGACTTGGGATGTTCCAGCTTCTGTAATTTTGTGAGCTGTTTCCTTGATATAAATCTCTTTCTCTCTCTCTCTATATACCTGTATATATTTATACACTTTACTGGTTCTAGAGAACCCAGCCTAAGACACACATCCAATAGTATTTTATTTTCAATAAATTATATGCTATTTAGGTTTTTAAAGTGCAATGGTTGAACAAAAGTCAAATTATTAGCTTTGAATGCCCAGCACATGAATGCCCACACATGAATGCCCAGCCCCCAAGAGGATAATAATAATAAAAAGGAATCAACCACACCATAGCTAAACATATTATCCTGATGTGATGTGTTATATATATACATATATATAATTCATTTTAACTGGTGAATACATATAACAACCTATTTATCTTCCTCTGTTAAGTGATTTCCACTGAATCAAGGTTTTTATTACCAGAAAATTTTCTTTCTGCAATGTGAACTCTGAACACTTGGAGCCAGTAGCACCCATCGTTCAGGAAGAAAGAAGGCAGGTACTGCCTAAGGCAAAACATTTATTGCTCAAACTTGACCTTCAAAACAGATTTTTAAAAGCTCTTATTAGAAATAATAGTCTGGAGTGGAACGTATTCATTGGGAATATCCAAATTTTATTAAAAGGAGAAAATATTTGTAGGTTCAAAAATCACAAAACTGAGCAGAAAGAAGAAAAAAAAATCTCTACTGGACTTTTGGTTTACTGGACTGTAGGGAGATTTTGAAGAAGACTAGCAGAGAAGTACAACCAGAATTCTCCTTAGAAGCAAGGATTGTGAGACTACGTCTCACATACTTTGGACATGTTGTCAGGAGGGATCAGTCCCTGGAGAAGGACATCATGCTTGGTAAAGTAAAGGGCCAGCAAAAAAGAGGAATACTTCCAGTGAGATAGACTGATACAGTGATTGCAACAATGGGCTTAAGTATAACAACGATTGTGAGGATGGAGCAGGACAGGGCAGTGTTTCATTCTGTTGTACTTAGGGTCGCTTTGAGTAGGAACCAACTCCATGGCATCTAACAACAACAACAACAACAACAGAGAAGAAAAGGAGAGTTTGCACTTCTATATGAAGCTTGATCCTGACTTTTATTTCAGGTTTTTAAAACCTGGAGTGCGATAGAGAAACCCAGGAATTAAGCTCAGCATACCAGGTTACTGTGGTAACTTAGCCTAGGTTCCCTAGAAACCAACCTGAGGGAGGGATTCAGTGTTGGTGCTTTCTTGGAAAGGTACATCTCAGAGATCTAAGAGCTAGAGAAAGAGTACTTGAGGTATGGAAAGATTGAAAGCAATTCAAGATGTTGTAGTGCAGTGTTGGCCACTGCTTCACAAAGGGCTGGAGAGACAAAGCTGCTTCTTCAGTAAATGTGTCCACTCAGCCATGAGGAACATTTCTAGACAAAGACCACCAAGAAACAGTGCATTGGAGAAGCTCTTCAGAGGGAGGAAGTATAAAGTTCATGTTTCTTATCTGTACAGCTCCCTCTAGTGTTCTGTTTTTCTCACAGGAAGTTAACGACCCTGCATTTCCAAATTGTGTCATGCATCCTCTTTGGTAGCTTATTGAAATGCCATATCTCATGCCCAATTGTGTGGCATTTCAGCTTTGTCCAGAAGTGGCAGTAGATGTGAGAGCTCGGTGTTAGCAGGCCTTAGGCAGCAGAACTGGGCAAACAAGCACAGAATTGGTAGACCATTACTATAGCAGAGGCTTAGCAAGATGCTAAGTGTTGAGAGGCAGGGGAGGTCAGTGGAATCTGTGAGGCATATATCTGTTACACTGGGTTTATTCTTACATTTTTCTCTTTGGAAAACGGAGGGGAAGTAGTCATGTATTTGGATATATGTCAGTATGAGTCTGCCACACTCGAGTAGACACAATGGCAGCACCTACCCGTTCTGACTCACACACTTCTAGAGAACCATGCAAGATGGTTCCTGGAGCCTATCTACAACATCTAACAAGAACAACAAACCTGGTATAGAAAGAGACTTTTTGAGAATCGATAGGCCCTTCATCAGAGGAAATGTGAACTCCAGAGTTTAGCTCAATTCTGAGCAAAACTAGTTCTGATGTAAAAATAATAATAATAATAATACAATTGTACATCAGAATATCTTGAATTACAATTGTAAATTTAAACCTCCTATAGATAGAAAGAACAGCAGATTTTTAATAAGCAAAAAGGAGCTCTGAAAGCATTCCAGTAACAAATAATAGCAACAACAACAACAAAAAAAGTTTGGCAGTGGGTTTAGTATAGCTGAATACAGAAGTGAAATGAGGCAGGATCATAGAGCTTTGATCACCAAACTAAGGGATTTGTTACCAAAAAGATTTCAAGAAAAACTGAAGATTTTAAGCACGGGAGTGACATGAGCCAACAGAACATTTAGGAAAAATAATCAGCTGGCTATAGTACAGTCTATTAGGAATGGAAATAGAAAAATCAGTAAGGAGACAATGGAAATAATCTAGGCATTAAATGATAAGTGCCTGAATTAGAAGTGATAGCAGTAATGCTGTCAGTGGGAACAGAAAGAAAGGACCAACTGCCTGAGCACTCTATAGGACATGGGGGTCATGTAGAGAAAGACTGGGTGATTGTTGGTCTAAGAGAGAGAAATAAGAATGCCAGGAGGGATCTTTGAGAAAAATATGAAGATATGTTTAGTGTCTGCCTTATTGAATTTGAAGAAATGGCAAGACATATTAGGGGAAATGTCAGGTAGGCAGAAATAGATGACATTATAACTCCAGGGAAAAAGAGAGCAGGTTCTGAGAAAGATTTAGCCATTCACACAATGTCATGTAAACAATAAAGGTCAACAGAGAATGATGGTGACCAGTTATGATGGCTTTGATGAAAAAAGTGAAACACAAAACAAGAAAATATTGTGTTAAATAAAAGTACTCCAATAGCATCTCCTCTCATTTGCTGTCTGAAACCCTCTGCCTCCTTTTTCATATTTTATGAAGAGTACATTTAATTGATTGTTAACACTGCTTCTAGGAAGGATGTTCTCTTGTTTAGTTCCTAAGGAGATGCATTTTTATTGCTTACAAAAAAAAAAAAAATCTGGCCAGGGTTTGGTGACTAAATATTGCATATTTGAAAAGTATTTGAAAAATCCATATTCGCCTTGTTAAAATAAAAACAATATTTTCCCTTCCACTCCTTACTTTTCCTCAGAACAGCCACACTTTCAGTCTTGTGTCACTGGGCTTCCCAGAAGAATTGTCTGGTCCTCTGGGACTGGACTAGAAAGGCTTCAAAAGTTCAAGCTGAAGGGCTCAGCCACAAAGAAGAAGGGAATTGGATTACAAGAGCAAGGAAGAAGTAAGGTGAGGTGAGTTCTTAGAAAGGCAAATGCCAATATCAGTAGCTGTGGAGTTGATATGACTCATGGTGACCTATGGGCATCAGAGGAGGACTGTGCTCCATAAGGCCTTCAATGGCTGATTTTTTTAGAAATAGATCACCAGGCCTTTCTTCTGAAGATCCTCTAGGTGGATTAGAACTTCCAAAATTTTGGTTAGCTGATAAGTGCATTAATTGTTTGCACTACCCAGGGACTCGTGCTATTTCCTCGCTGCACCCTGAGAAAGTGGAGGCAAAAAGCAAACCAAACTCATTGCTGTTGATTCCATTCTGGACAGAGTAGAACTGCCCTGTAGAGTTTCCAAGATACAGCTGGTGGATTCAAACTACTTACCCTTTTGTTACCAGCCAAGCTCTTAACGACTGCACCACCAGGGCTCCTGAGAATGGAGTGTACCTGTAAAAGAATGACACTTGCAATCTGAATGTTATATGCCTCAGCCTTGGAAACTACAAAAAAGGGTCAGGGTCCTCAACTGGCAGTGAGGGAGTGGATGATGAGATTTATGGAGCTGACTGCCTTGGATGAGCTTAACTGGCCTTGATCCATGGACAGCTACTCAGCGATCATAACGGACTGAACAACAGCTCTCCCAAATTTCCTCAATTACTTAATTCCAAATTTTGTGTAGGAGAAGGGCACTGAAAATTCACTAATATTGGGTTTTCTGCCAAATGTGATGAAAGGAGTATGAGCTGGATAGGATTTGATTTAGAAAAGTAAACAAAAAAATTAACAAAAAATATCACTTCATTTATAGTATTATACGTAGTACACAGTATCTTTAAAATGAAGACAGAAAATTGTGGTAGAACAGAATCACATCTAGCCAGTTGCTTTTTGCAGAGATTTCTAGAATTGACATTTAAATCTAAATGGTATTATTTTACAAGAGGTTATTTTCCTTAAGAAGTAAAAAGTGTACAGTGTTTTACACATGAAAGGTTATATGATCACTATGTGAAGCATGTAGGTATTATTATACAAGCTCTGACACTCATTATTTTACTCTAAAACCACCTTACAGATACTAGTCACATCAGTGCACATTTATCAAAGCTATGACATTTTCACATTTTTAGAAACAAATCGTAATCATAACAACATACTTAAAGTAACAGAAAGAGAAATATACAGAAATTTAAAAGAAGTTCAGGGTGTTCCATGTAAATAAACTTACACTGAAGGACAATGGGACCTTTATATTTTCCTAGGCTTCAATCCTTTGACTGATATCCTTTAGTGGAAAATGCATAAAAAATGCAAACCATTCTAGGCTCCACGTGCATTATGAAAGGATACTCCTATGAGATAAAGTAATGGGTACCATTTTTTTCTCTTCATTATTTCATATGAACATATGCCACTTAATATTTAACATTTATTTAAAATATCAAATTTATGTCTACTTTGTTTTAATGTCTTAAGAATGACTAAATTACCATTAAAAATTATACTTTTATTACATAGAAATATAATATACCAGTCCACTTACTAAAGTTTTAATTATAGGTTATGCATATTAGGGACCACTGGTGTTTTCAAGGAAAGTATGTATGTCTTTGTCCACCTATTTTAACTTGTCTTTTTTCTTTTTTTGCAGTAAATAAGGCAAAGTTTATCAAATCATTCTTTTATATATTACTGTACATTTGTTGTCTTTATTTTTTACTCATGTACTTTGCTAATGTACATTTCTTTCCCTTTGCCTTTTCATGGTGTCTTTATGTCATATCTGCTGTCTTTATATATGTAATAATCACATAAGTGTATTACTGCAAAAGAAATCCCAAAGGGTAGACTTTTTCTTCATTAAAAGTTTTGCATATTTCTATAGTGCTTATTACTTACTACAGGCCCTAATCTACGCACACAAGGATCCCTCTGACTTGTGGAAAGAGGTAGTTAAAATTCTCAAAGTGAGTAACAACTACTGCTGTTACTTCATTATAAAAGATGCCTTTTTTTAATTCAAAACCTTGACAAATTATAGGTGATAATCATAGTGAGAACAAAGAAGCTCCAGGGTAAGGAAGCTTATTCTCTGGCCTTCAGACATTGTTTCTTTGCATTTGCTGCACTTTTATTGCATTTTATAAAATTCTTAGCAAGCCTGTAGATTGTGACTATCTAACCAAATTGTGAACTTGGCGATAGAATTTGAGTCTCTTATTGCTTTTTAGGTCCATATTGCATACTAAATTTATATCAAAGAAAATTTCTTTCTCATGGTCAAGATACAGATGTTTTGCAATATGACCTTAATTTTTAGTGGAAAATCTAAAATATCTCTTACACATCTATTAGTTTTCAAGGAAAATATGTAATGGGAATATGATAGACAAGAGTTAATTTAATTATATCATGATTTTGGTGATTTTATGGAGTATTTTTTTGGATCATGCTAACTAGGTCGTATTGTTATAATTACATATCTCTATTTGCTAAATACACATTGCATTGGGCAAATTGGCTGCAAAAGATCTCTTTAAAGCATTAAAAAAGAAAAAATGTCACCCTGAGGACTAAGGTGTGCCTGACCCAAGCCATGGTTTTTTCAATCACCTCATATGCATGTGAAAGCTGGACAATGAATAAAGAAGACCTAAGAAAAATTGACTTCTTTGAATATGGTCTTGGCAAAGAATACTGAACATACCATAGACTGCCAAAAGAATGAACAAATCTGTCTTGGAAGAAGTGCAACCAGAATGCTCCTTGGAAGCAAGGATGGTGAGACTATATCTCACATGCTTTGGACATGTCAGGAGGAATCAGTCCCTGGAGAAGGACATCATCCTTGATAAAGCAGAGGGTCAGTGAAAAAGAGGAAGACCCTCGATGTGCTGGATTGACACAGTGGCTACAACAACGGGCTCGAGCATAGCAACAATTGTGAGGATGGTCCTAGACCAGGCAGTGTTTTGTTCTGTTATTATAGGGTCGCTATGAGTTGGAACTAACTCGGCAGCACCTAACAACAATAATATTTGCTATGAGTCAGAATTGACTCGATAGCAACGTGTTTATTCTTTACCCTTAGAATCCCTGCAAATGGTTTGGTTTCTTGGCTGCTAAGCAAAAGATTGGAAGACCGAGTCCACACAGATGTGTCGTGGAAGAAGGCCTGGTGATCTATATCTGAAAAATCAGCCATTAAAAACTTATGGAGTACAGTTCTACTCTGGCACACGTGGGGTGGGGTGGCCATGAGTTGGAATCGACTTGCAGGCAATTATTCTTTTTTCTTTATCCTAAAACATTATTTGCATGTCAAGCGGAGACAGATTGTTTCTTTTGTCAGTCTTTCCTTCCTTTCTTCCTTCTTTCCTTCCTGTTGTACATAAGGTTGCTAAAAGTCGGAATCGACTGAGCGGCACCCAACCACATAAAAACAACAATAGATTTTAAAGCAATGGCTTTCTTTAATTCTCCCCATTTTATCTTATGGCTATTTAAGGAAGATAAATGACCCATGGGTCATTAATTTTTAGCAAACCAACTGATACTGCAGTTGTGACACTACTGGGATTTGACCAGGTGTAATTTCAAAGAGATAAAAATGGATTTTTGCAAAACAGTGCTAAAATACCCAGAGCCACAAATTGAAAATGACATAGTTAACTAAAAATAGTAAGTTCGTTTGTTCTATGTGATTGTTCTATTCAATGCTGAAGGAATAACTTAAAATTTCCCCATGCAGTGTCTCCTCCAGAATTTTTTCTTTTTTATCACTTGAAAATAGGGATTTTTGTAAACAAATAAGTTTGGGGAACACTGGGTTAATCTTTTTTTTTTTTCTTTTAAATTGCAGGACTTCTCAGAATCTTAAAATACCTCAAGAATCGACTAGAGAGGAGATTCTATTTTCCAAATGCATTTAGCCTTGGAATAACTTTTCCCCAAAGCTTCTACTTTTTTAATTTGATTATGCATAAAATTTGCCATTTTAGCCATTTTGAACTACGCAGTGCAGTAGTGTTAATTACATCCATAATATTGTCCAACCTGCACCACTATTTCCAAAACTTTTCACTATACCTTGAAAAGTTTTGTCTTTTTCCCTTCTTCTCTCTCTCTCTCACTCCTCCAGTTGTTTGTTTATCATATACAGATCTCAGTTCACAAACTCAGTCGTGCAAAAAAAAAAAAAATAGTATTTCTTTGTTTTCTATATGACTAACTTCCCTATTTCCAAGAGCAGCATCTACATTTTGGTAGCTTACTTAGTGCTAAGAACTAGGACGAGGGATATGTCACTCCATGTGAGATTTGTTTTAACCTAACTCTGTACCTACTCTATCAAGAAAGAACTGTAGGTGTCTCATTTTACTCTTTGAATAATTTTATTAGAACCATGTCACCTTGATGCCCAAATCAGGTATAGACAGCACAAGAAAAACATTGTATACACCAATTTCATTTATGAACTTTCCTGCAAAATACTAAATAAAACATAGGCAAAATGAATCTCAGAATGTATATTAAAAAAGAAAAAGTAGGGAAAATCATGACCAAATAAAATTTAATCACAGTAATATAAGAATGCTTTAATCTTGGGCAAATCCTTTACATAATTCACCAAACTGAGCCATAAAAGATCAAAAGCCATATGGTCATCTTAATACACAGTGTCTTAGGCTGGGTACTCTTGAGAGGCAAAACCAGTAAAACATATAAATATACATAGAGAGAAATTTGTATTAAGGAAATGGCTCACACAGTTGTAGAGGCTAGAACGTTGATCAGACCAGAGGCTTCTCCTTATTCACATAGCTGCAGGGGCTGGCGAACAGAAAATTGGCAAGTTAAACAGCAGGGCTCTGGCTCCCAGGCTGCAAAGACTGATGAATCTCAAGACCAACAGTCAAGACAGCAGGTAAGCTGCTGCATCAAATCCCAAGAACTGCGGTCAGACCAATAGGAGCCAGCTACAGAGTCCAGTGTAAGTGGGAGTCTGCGAGCCTTGCCGAAAGTCCACTTATATTTGCTGCAGGCCACATCCCCAAGAAAACTCACTTTCAACTGTGGAAATTATCAAACAATATCATTAATATCACACCTAAGTAAAATTATGATGAAAATAATGCAAAAATGGTTGCAGCAGTACATTAATAGGAAACTGCCAGAAAGTAAAGCCAGATTCAGAAGAGGAAATGGAATGAGGGATATCATTGCTGATATCAGATGAATCTTGGCTGAAAGAAGAGAATACCAGAAGGATGTTTACCTATGTTTTATTGACTATGCAAAGGCATTCAACTATGCGGATCCTAACAAATTATGGATAACATTGCTAAGAATGGGAATTCCAGAACATTTAATTTTGCCCCTGAGAAACCTGTACGTAAACCAAGAGGCAGTTGTTTGAAGAGAATCAGGGGATACAGTGTGGCTTAAAATCAGGAAAGGTGTGAGTCTTGGTTGTATTCTTTTACTGTACTTATTCAATCTGGATGGTAAGCAAATAATCTGAAAAGCTGGGCTATATGAAGAAGAATGTGGTACCAGGATTGGATGAGACTTATTAACAATCTGTGATATGCAGCTGACACAATCTTGCTTGCTGAAGTGAAGAGGGCTTAATTAAGATCAAAGCTACAGCCTTCAGTATGTATTATACCTCAACATAAAAAAAAAAAAAATCCTCACAACTGGACCAATAAGCAACGTCATAAACAGAGAAAAGACTGAAGTTGTCGAGGATTTCATTTTACTTGGATTCACAATCATGGAAGCAGCAGTCAAGAAATCAAACAATGCATTTATTGCATTGGGCACATCTGCTGCAAAAGACCTCTTTAAAGTGTTAAAAAGCAAAGATGTCACTTTGAGGACTACGATGTACCTGACCCAAGCCATTGTATTTTCAATCACCTCATATGCATGGGAAAGCTGGACAATGAGTAAGGAAGACTGAAGAAAAATTTATCCCTTTGGATTATGGTGTTGGTGAAGAATATTGAATATACCATGGACCGCCAGAAGAACAAACAAATCTGTCCTGGAAGCAGTTCAGGCAGAATCCTCCTTAGAAGCAAGAATAGCGAGACTTCCTCTCATGTACTATGGACATGTCATCAGGAGGAACCAGTCCCTGGAGAAGGATATCATGCTTGGTAGAGTGTCAGTGAAAAAGAGGAAGACTCTCAATGTGCTGGATTGATGCAGTGGCTACAACAGTGGGCTTAAGCATAATAACAGTGATGATGGCACAGGACTACGCTTAGGTCTGTTGTACTTAGGGTCCCTATGAGTCAGAACTGACTCAACAGCACCAAAGAACAATAACAAGTATATGAAAGGAATGGGCAACAAGAAGCTGACAGTAACTTTGGCGAACTGCTGTTACTGTAAGTCTGGAGACAAAAAGAACTATATTCTTTTGTTTTTCACAGGGTAAGGTTAGTGTTTTTGAAATTACTTTGCATGTTTAATATGGTTGAAAACTATGTTATAGATATTTGGAGACCAGTTTCTCACTGTCATTGTTAGATAAAGAAGGCACAAATAAGCAAGGTGGGGGTAAGGCAGATAGAATGAAACCTGAGATGCTGATTAGAGTCCGAGATATTGTAGAAGAAATGAGAAAAATATAATATTATCATTAGAGTGCCACTGTAATAATCTCTGTAGGCAAAATCTGCAGAAGAATGCTAAAATTAGTGAGTAAAAATTTAAGGAGAAACAAGATATCTGAGTAACCTCAAACTATCTTGGAAACCCTGGTGATGCAGCGGTTAAGTGCTACAGCTGCTAACCAAAAGGACAGCAGTTCTAATCCACCAGGCACTCCTTGGAAACTGTATGGGGCAGTTCTACGCTGTCCTATAGAGTCACTATGGATTGGAATTGACTCGATGGCAGTGGGTTTTTTTAGTTTTTTTCAAACTATCTACACTTCAATGTACATTAAATGCTGTGGTGGCTTGACATATGTCCACAAATTCTTTGGTATTCTTCTCTCCACAATGTTGAGATTAATTACCCCCTCGAGTGTGTGTTAAGCTTAGTGACACTACCAACAAGTACAGCACGAGAAGGAAAAAATAGTAACTTTCCAGGGAGAAAACTGGAAGGCACCACCTTATCCAAGTGATCAAATTTAACATAACCAGTAATAAGTGATGTTTATATCATGTATCGCCTGATATGGTGCAATAAGAAGGGAAGTTCACCTTTGTGGCATTCTTCCAATGCTTTATATCCTCTAATTCATCATGAGATAACGTTATACAAACCCAAGTAAGGGATTTCCTACAAAATATGTTAAGTACTCTTCAAAAGTGTCAATGTCATGAAAAATAGGGAATAACTGAGAAAATGTCACTGATCTGAAGAGACTGAGCACATATGATGACTTAATGCAATGTGGCACCCTGGACTGAACCTTGGAACAGAAAAAAGACATTAGCAGAAAAACTAATGAAATCCAAATAAAATCTGCAGTTCAGTTATTAGCATTTTGCCAGCTTTAATGTCTAGTTTGGATAAATGCAGCATACTTTTGTAAGATGCCAACATTAAGAGAACGTGGAGCCCTGGTGCACAGTGGTTGAGAGCTTGGCTGCTAATAAAAAGGGTCGGCAGTTTGAATCCACCAGCCACTCCTTGGAAAACCTCTGGGGCAGTTCTACTCTGTCTACAGGGTCACTATGAGTGAAAATTGACATGATGGTAACGCATTTGGTTTTGGTTTGGATAAAGGGTGTACAGGAAATGTCTACTGCCTGTGCATCTCTTTGGTAAATACAAAAATATTTAAAGTTCAACAAAACAACTTAATTTCAATTTGGCTCAATCAATCCTCTGTTCCTCATTTTCTTTGAAAGACAAACTAATAAATTACATAAAAATAGGATTCAATTTTAACAGGTTTTCAAATGAAAAGCAAGCTCTTTGCCATGAAATTAATTTTATCAAGGACATTTATGTAGAAACAAAGTATCAGCGAACATGATGTTTATATATCAAAAATCACATTATGTGAAATATGACCTCATAACTTCCCATCAAGTAAGAATTGTATAACTGAACCATTAAATCATGTTATATTTTCATGGGATTTCTAAAAGACATTTCTCAATTAAAAAAATTTTTTTTTTATGGTACTTTAGATTAAGGTTTACAGAACAAACTAGTTTCTTATCAAACAGTTAGTACACACATTGTTCTATGACATTGGTTAACAACCCCACGACATGTCAACACTTTCCCTTCTAGCCCTGGGTTCCCTATTACCAGCTTTCCTGTTCCCTCCTGCCTTCCCTTCCAGTCCCTGCCCCAGGGCTGGTGTGCCCCTTTAGTCTTATTTTGTTCCATTCTTTCTCAATGTTTTACTTTTTTCCAGTTGATTAAAATATTTTCAGAGTTAACAAAAATATCTCTTCATATACCCAGTGCCGTTGAGTCGATTCCAACTCATAGAGACCCTATATATCTCTTTATATAAGAAATAAAAAAGAAAACAAATGTAATATTAAGTAATAATTGTCATCTATTTAGCAATTGCTTCTTTGCCTGTTCATTAATATATTTCATGTTGGAGACGTCTATGAAAGAAGAGTTGATATGTGAGTTTTTGGGGTAATCAATACAATAATTTTACAGCTAATCCATAACAACACATAGCAAAAATAACTTTTATTTGAATTTTATATATTCCCTCATTTGTGGGTAGTGTGCGTGGTGTGTGTGTGCTGGGATTATATAATAATTATGTGCATTCCATGATTAGCCAGAGACTGGGTAGTTGAAAGAAGTTGTAATACTGGGGCTTCAATTGACTCTCTGCCTCTGAAATGCACGTAAGAGCTGAACTTCATATTAATTACTCATTTTCTCTGATTCAGCCAACACCCTCTTTTATTTCTTTCACAATATTTCAAATATTTACCATGTAATCACATTTCAAAAAATTTTATTATAGTGGAATTGCTATCCCTAAAGCAGTCCTTCTCTAACTTCAGCATGCATCAGAATCACCTGAAGGGCTTGTGAAAACACAGGTTGTTGGAAAACCACCCTAAAGTTCCTAATTCAGCAGGTCTGAGGTGGGACTTGAGAATTCATGTTCTTTTTGCATATGTCAAATGTTTCTGCTTCAGTATCGAAAGTAGATGCTTCGAGCTCTTTTTCCTTTCTCCTAGCATCCATTTTGGAAAGAGGAAATTGCAAGGTGATTCTTCAAAATGATGTTTATTATGTACCCACATTTAGAATGAGAATAGATTAGCAAAGAAAGAGCTGATGTATTTACAAAGGTCATTTATTTTCCAAGAACCCCAACAATTTATGAATGCCTGACAAAAGTATAAAGCAGAAAACTCCTGGGACAAAATGGGCTTCCTGTTCTACTCTGTCCTATAGGGTCTCTATGCATTGGAATTGACTTGATGGCAACAGGGTTTGGTTTGGTTTTGGTTGGTTCTCATACATTGCTTTCACTGCTTACCCATTATCAAACAAAGCCTTAAGTGATAGCAGTGGGCGTGGCTCAATTGTGAGCTTCTCAGAACAAGAAGAACCTATCCCTCCTGTCCATTGTCCTCAAAGCACTGGGTGAGGCTCAAGCCAGTCAAGCCCAGTTTACCAGCCTACATGCCAAGGAAAAAAATGCAATTTGTCTTACTGAGCCTGTGGCCACAATAACCTACGTAGTCCATAACGTTTTTAGGTAATTCCTTGTGGGAGGTGGTGTAAAATATTCTGCCTGCCTTTCTTCTGGGATCTTGATTTGAGGTACACACCTCCTTGCTCCTTGCCTGCAAGCTTGCCATAAACTCTCTTTCTCCCTCTTCACCTTAGTGTGTCTTTATCACTGAGAAGCCTCACCCAGCAGAACCTGGTTTGGGTAACACTACCATTTCAGAATATCTCCATGAACATTTCTTTCTGCTTGGCGCATAAAGCAGTTCTGACATGAAATAGGTTAACAGAGAAAATATGTCGTATGGAGTTTTATATTTACATTTCTAAGCTGCAGGTGTATCTACGTATGAATTAGTATTAGTGCCCCTCCTTTACTTTTACTATCATTAGTGGTTCACTAGCATATGTGAGGTCATCACATAATCAGAGCAATTAGAGTTACATCAAAAATAATATTTTGAGAAATCTGTCACTTTACCAACTAATATTTCATGGTCCTAAAAGTCATAGAGGAGCCCTGGTGGCACAGTGTTTAAGAGCTTGGTGTGTAACCAAAAGGTTGGTGGTTTAAACCCACCAGCTACTCCATGGAGAAAGACATGGCTGTCTGCTTCTATAAAGATTACAATTTAGCAAACTTCATGGGGCACTTTTGCTATGTCCTATAGGGCCACTATGAGTCAGAATCAACTTGACAGCAACACATTAAAAGTCATAGGGTAGAGTTGCACAGCTGATTATTGCAATTGCTGTCAATAAGTTGTATACCAGTAAAAAGATGAACTGGCAAAGGTTGTATGATAGATATACTTACTAGCTGCTGAGGCGGTACAACCAAAAACCTCATGGGATTTGGTTTCCTGAGACATCCCAGTTAATTGGCCTAATAACGTGTTTAGTGCTTCTGTTCTACCTCCTAGTTTGTTGTGTATTTCCTGGTGTCTTAAAAGCTTGCAAGTGGCCAAGGCACAACAATAAATCTATAGATCTCTACTCACCTGGAGTAACAGAGGAAGGAGAGTCAGGAATAGAAGGACATGGAATGTGTGGCTAATTGCCTTGACGAACAACTGCCTCCTTTGCCATAAGACCAGAAGAACTGAATGGTACCTGGCTACTTTATTGAATATTTTTATCAAAGATTCTAGAGAAGAATATTGATCAAAAAGGTGAAAATGCAGAACAGAATTTCAATTCTCATGGACTCCAAACTTTCTGAAGCCATGGAGGCTGGATAAACCCCCAAAACTATTACCCTAAGAAAGTCTCTAAATCTTAAATCAACAATATCCCCTGAAGTTTCCTTAAAACCAAACAGTAGTTTAGCCTAGATAATAAAGAATGTCAGTCTTGAGCATTGAGCTCTTTTAAGAACAATCTATGTGGGATCAGATTGACAACAGCAACTTGAAAGATTAGATAAGAAATTTAGGAGACGGTGAGTTTATGTTAATGGAGAACAACTCAGAAAAGAAGGATAAGAATGATTGCACAACTTGAAGAATGTGATCAATGTCACTGAATTGAGTATGTAGAAACTTTTGAATTGGTTTATATTTTGCTGTGTATATTCTCAACAATAATAATAACATAAATAATTTTTTTAAAGCTGCAAGTATTATATACTTACGGGTTTTCTAATGATTCCTTCTAACACTTGAAAGAAATCACCAAACATTATATGGCAAGGCCTTCAACTAGTAAAATGATTCTTCTTTTACTCTCCAATTCCCTTAAAAAGCACGTATAACATTTAAGATTATTTATAAAGGATAGTGAACTCTTCGGAAGATGCAAAATAAAATATTATGTCAGGTATGCATTGAGCCTTTCCAAAAGCACTTTCTAATTTATAATTCCATTTTGGACTTTTCCTTCATTCCAGTCTTTTTAATGACTTTTCAATTTCTTCACGTATGATGTCCTTGTGTTCCAACAACTCTTCTGGTCTTTGGTCATCGTGGTTGTTGTGGTTAAGTGCCATCGAGTTGATTCTGATGCATAGTGACCCTACAGGACAGAGTAGAGCTGCCCCATAGGATTTCCAAGGAGCAGTGGGTGGATTCAAACTTTGGTCATTAGTGTTCATCAAATCTTTTCTTGAGATCATCTCTAAATTAAGGAAGGATGTATTAAAGATTGCACTTTAGCTCTTGTGGAATTCCTTTGATTATCTTAGCTTCAACTTGAACTTGTACACGACAAATTGGAAATCTGCAGTCAGCTCCTGGCTTTGTCTTGATAGATGATATTGAGTTTTCCATCACAAATATTACCAATTTTGTTGATGGGTGAAAACCTCAGGTTTTGCTCAGTGTGGCTAATTACAGCCAACGAACAAGAGGTTGAGGCAGGAGATCAGAAAGGTGCCTTTATTTTGATGTACAAGAAAAGGAACTTTCAAGGCTGCTGCCTTCAAGACTACTCTCAGGCAGCTTGGGGGAGGTGGGCTTTTACAGACAGCAGACAAGGAGATGCAAATTCATCATGAATATTCAGGATTTATCCTCATGCAGGCACTCAGAGGTTGGAGATGATTATACTTCTTCTTTAGACAATGGCTCAATCCCCCAGGATGGGGGAACGGATAAATTTTTCTTCTTTAGGATGTTAAGTCTCCACCCAGAGGGGGGTTGAAAGGACAGCTTATTTTGCTCAGTGTAGGAGGAAAGTCAGAGCAGGTGTCTCTTAGAAGGGCTCTGCTCTGAGGCTGCCTGCCTCAATGTGATTCCTGTGTAATCCATCCAGAGAGGTCCACATGTGTAGTTGTCAACTGTGTTGTTTAAGGAAAAAATCATTGATTTTATAGAATTGTATTGTGTAATCTACATCATGGTTTCTATCACCAAGTTCTTATTTTCCAACTACTGATACTTTTTTGTTTCCAACTTTCCCATTGCATTCACCAGCAATTATCTACGAATTTTGATTTTGCATTTGATCAATTTCAGACTGCAGCAGATAGTAAAAATCTTCAATTTCTTCATCTTTGACATTCGTGGCATGAAGAAGTGCTCAGCATCAGGACTGAAGGAAGACTCATTAACTGCACCAACAAACAACATCATGACAAATGGAATAGAAACAAGCTGTCAACAGTTTCATTCTACTTGGATCAACAATGTCCAAGAAAGAGACCGTCAAGAAATCAAATGACATATTGCATTGGGGAAATCTGCTGCAAAAGACTGCTTTAAAGTTGAAAGAAACAAAGATATCACCTTTATGTCTAAGGTGCTCCTGATCCAATCCATGGTCTTTTCTATTACCTTACATGCATGTGAAAGCTGGACAATAAAAAAATGAAGACAGAAGAAGAATTGATGCATTGGAACTGTGGTGTTAGCAAATATATTAAATATAGAGTGGACTGCTGGAAGAATGAACAAATTAGTTGTCTTTGTTAGCCAGTGCTGCTCCAACAGAAATATCAAACAGGAATTTATTCTATCACTATTTGGGAGGCTAGAAATCTGAATTCAGGTTGCAAGCTCCAGGGAGAAGGATTTCTCTCTCTGTTGGCTCTGGGGAAGGTCCTTGTCATCAGTCTTCCCCTAGTCTAGGAGCTTTTCATTGCAAGGACCCTGGGTCCAAAGGATGCTCTCCACTCCTGGCTCTTCCTGTTTCATGGTAACGAAGTCCCTCTCTTCTCTGCTTACTTCTCTCTTTTATGTCTAAAAAGAGATTGACTCAACATACAACATAATCCTGTAATTGAGTCCTGCCTCATTAACATAACTGCCTCTATTTCTGCCTCATTGACATCATACAGGCTAGGATTTACAACATATAGTATAATTACATCAGATCACAAAGTGGTGGACAACCACAGAATACTGGGATGCATGGCGTAGCCAAGTTGATGTACATTTTTGGGAGCTACAATTCAATCCATTAACATTTCAACCTCTGCCAGCCAAAAAGTCATGTCCTTGTCACATGTCAAACTCATTCACCCCATCGTGTTGTTGTTGTTGTTAGGTGCCGTTGAATAAGTTCCGACTCATAGCGACCCTATGCACAACAGAACAAAACACTGCCCGGTCCTGCGCCATCTTTACAATCGTTGTTATGCTTGAGCTCATTGTTGCAGCCACTGTGTCAATCCACCTTGTTGAGGGTCTTCTTCTTTTCCGCTGACCCTGTACTCTGCCAAGCATGATGTCCTTCTCCAGGGATTGATCTCTCCTGACAACATGTACAAAGTACGCAAGACACAGTCTTGCCATCCTTGCCTCTAAGGAGCATTCTGGCTGCACTTCTTCCAAGACAGATTTGTTTGTTCTTTTGGCAGTCCATGGTATATTCAACATTCTTCTCCAACACCACAATTCAAAGGCGTCAACTCTTTTTCTGTCTTCCTTATTCATTGTCCAGGTTTCACATGCATATGATGTGATTGAAAATACCATGGTTTGAGTCAGGTGCACCTTAGTCTTCAGGGTGACATCTTTGCTCTTCAACACTTTGAAGAGGTCCTTTGCAGCAGATTTGTCCAATGCAATGCATCTTTTGATTTCTCGACTGCTGCTTCCATGGCTGTTGATTGTGGATCCAAGTAAAATGAAATCCTTGACAACTTCAATCTTTTCTCCGTTTATCATGATGTTGCTCATTGGTCCAGTTGTAAGGACCCCATCATATCATCCCAAAAGTCCTAAATCAACTCCAGGTCCAAATTCCATACTGGGGCAAAAAGCCTCTTCCTCTGTGAAATCTAGAATTAAAGTTATCTGTTTCCAAAGTACAATGATGGAACAGGTACAAGGCAGGCATTTCCATTACAAATAGGGGAAATTGAAGGGAAAGAAAGGATAACAGACTCCAAACAAGTCAGCAGAACACATTGTATTAGCTCTCAAGGCTTAAAAATAATCCTCTGTTCTCTGAGACCAGTTAGGCAATGGCCCTACCCTCCAGACTCTAGATGTTGGCTACACCTTCCAAATGCTGGATGGGGGCCCCTCAGCCCTAGACTTCAACTTCACCTTCCAGGCTCTCTGGGACAGCAACACTGCTTCCTCACATTTGGACAGCCCCACTCTCCTAGTCTGTCTAAGTGGCAACCCTACTCCCCCTGCCCTAGCAGGCCACATTCTTCTGCCCTTTGGGCATGGAAGCCCTGCCTCTTCAGCTTTGGGCAATGGATTCAGCCCCCATCCCCCTGGCACTCATGAATGGCAGCCCCACACTCTATAAGCAAGTTGGTGAAAATTTGACTCTTTGAAACCTAGGAGGCCATGGCCCCACCCTTTGAGACCCATAAGGCCATGGTTCTATTCTTTGAAACCCCAGAGGTTGTGACCCTACCCTTTGAGACCAAGGCAGCTCTGCTTCCTGTGCTTCTCGTCTCTTCACCTTCTGCTACCTTGTTCCTTGGCCTCTTGGTCTATCAGGCCCTTGGCCCTCAGCTTTCCCATTGTCTGTTCTGCTGGGGCATGTGTCCCAAAGCTGTTTAGCTTTACCAATAAGTTCCTGGAGGTACCCCACTCCTCCAGGAAGCCTTGGTCGAAGGCACTCAGCTCTCTTGCTCCATGGGCCAGCAACCCTAGTTTCACCAATAAGTGCTTGGAGCCACCCCACTCCATTAGGAAGGCTCCTGCAAAGGCACTCAGCTCTCTTTCTCCAGGGGTTGGCTCCCACACCTTCTTGTACTAGTCTCCTGGTTCTGCTGCTGATGTTTCTCTGTTGCTGCTTCTCATCATTTGCACCATATCTGGTGTTACAGCTCTCCTAACTTCCTTCTGAGCTAAAGACTAGAAGCAAAATAGTATAATAATGTTAATTTCTAGTGACATATAAGATATGAAATCATTTTGAGCACCTAAATTGTATTTTGGTCTCAGTCAAGGAATTTAGATGATAGGTACTTGGCCAATTGACTAGAGGAGATTTATATTCATGCCCATTCCAAAGAAAGGTGATCAAAGGGAATGTGAAAATTATCAAACAATATCATTAATATCACATGCTAGCAAAATTTTGCTCAGGATTATTCAAAAACATCTGCAGCTACACATTGATAGGGAACTGCTAGAAGTTCAAACTGGATTCAGAAGATGATGTGGAACAAGGGATATCATTGCTGATGTCAGATGGATCTTGGCTGAAAGCAGATAATAACGGAGAGATGTTTATCTGTGCTTTATTGACTACCCAAAGGCACATGAACCATAACAAGTTATGGACAGAGTTGCAAACAATGGGAATTACATGCAGAATCTGTACATAGACCAAGAAGCAGTCACCTGAACAGAGCAAGTGGATACAGTCTAGTTTAAAACTGGAAAAGGTGGGTGGCAGAGTTGTGTTATCCTTTCATCTTATTTAATATGTATGCTGAGCAAATAATCTGAGCAGCTAGACTATATGAATTAGAATGCAACATCAGGATTGGAGGAAGACTCGTTAATAACGTGCAATATGCAGATGACATAACCTTGCTTGCTGAAAGCAAAGAGGAATTAAAGCATTTACAGATGAAAGTGAAACACTAGTCTTTGGCATGGATTATGACTGAATAGGAAGAAAATGAAAATCCTCACAACTGAACCAAGAAATAACATCATGATAAATGGTGAAGAAATTAAGATTGTCAAGAATTTCATACTATTGGATCAATAATCAATGATCATGAAAGCAGTAGTCAAGAAATAAAAAATGTATTACTTTGAGCAAATTTTCTGCAAAAGACTTCTTTAAAAACAAAGATGGCACTTTGAGGACTGAAGTGCACTTGACTCAAGTCATGGTATTTTTAACTACTTTATATGTGTATGAAAGCTAGACAGTGAAAAAGAAAGACCAAAGAAGTGACACATTTCAGTTGTGGTATTAGGGAAGAATACTGGACTGCCAGAAGAATGAACACATCAGTCTTGAAGGAAGTGCATCCAGAATGCTTCTTAGAAGCAAGGATGGCAAATTTTGTCTCACTTACTTTGGACATGTTATAAGGAGGGACCAGTCCCTGGAGAAGGACATCATGCTTGGTGAAGTAGAGGGTCAGGAAAAAGAAGAAGACTCTCAATGAGATGGATTGGCACAGTGGCTGCACAAATGGGCTTAAACATAGCAACGATTGTGAACATGGTGTAGGACAGAGCAACATTTCCTTCTGTTATATAGTCATCCCTTGGTATCCAGGAGAGATTAGTTCCAGGACCTCCTGCCAATATCAAAATCCAGGTATACTCAAATTCCTTCTATAAAATGGTTTTTCATTTGCAATAACCAACATACATCCTCCTGTATACTTTAAGTCATCTCTAGGTTACTTATTACATATAAATGCAATGTAAACAGTTGTTATATTGTTTAGGGTATAATGACAAGAATAAAAGTTTTTTTTTTTTTCCTGAATATTTTTGATCTGTGCTTAGTTGAATCCTCAGATGTAGAACCCATGAATACTAGAGCCGACTGTACATAAGGTCATTATGAGTCTGAACTGACTTGGTGACTCCTAACAGCAACAACAACATCTATAACAGTAACATGAATCAGCATCTAACAATAATTGACTTAAGATATTGACATTGAAAACATTGGTTAAAGGCAGATTTTCTATTCATTTGTTTATTTTTATCTTTTAATCCTGCTCAAAAATCCTCTCTTGCCTTCATATTGTGCCAACCAAATCTATTAGAATTTTCCATCCCTATCTCCTTAAGAAAAATCCAGGTATATTCTCTCAGCTGACAGATGTAGCTTGGGTTGACTCTGTTAACCCATACTCTCATGAAATTCAAAGAGTTAGAACAGATGAGACCAAGAAAATTCACTCCTTCCATGGATGCATGATTTTCCGAAGACCCAGTATATGTTTTATTTAAGGTCCTGAACTATGAGCGCGCTGCTGATTAAATCATCACAGTATCATTTGCTCATTTCCTATTTTCCCCTGAATTATAGACTTAAAACACTGTTTCTAGGACTTTCATTTGATTTTCCTTGACAATTTGTTCCTGTTGGTTGATCTCCTAAAACAAGGCAAAATGCCACTGAAATAGTTTGCTTCTGTTCCCAAGGCCATGAGCTATCTGGGGCAAACCAATTACAATTTGATCATTTCATTTTTAGATGCCTCCCTAGCTCTTCTAACTTATTCAGTCTGCCATCCCAGAGTCAGTATAAAATAGGCTATAATGAGCCAGGTATTGCCTTGGAAGAACTCAGAAGACTAAATTCCATTTGAATCAAGATTTTAGTTACTTTTGCTTTCCCAGCAGTATTTCCAAAGAGGAAATGATTGAGAATAAATCTAGTCCTCAGGTAAAAATAAACGGCAAAAAGCAGAAGGCAGGAAGACTCAAATTATTCTTGATGATGAATTGTATCAGCAACGAGCTGATATTGATCAAGAACAGAGGGTTCTTCGGTGAGTGGAAGCCCTGGGAAGCAAAAGGGGAAGAATAGAAGTAATTTAGCAAAAGCGGCATTTGGCTATTTCCTTCACAATTCACTCCTCTCCAAACGAGGCCACTTCCTAACTTGTTCTCATTTTCTATGCTCTGTGCTTAAAATTCTAAGGTAATACATCTCAAGGAAGGAAAGGAGGATGAGCTGTCATGGGAGGAAGGAGAAAATTTTCTAACATGATTTGAGGCAACTAATGAGTGACAGAATGGGAAATGCATAAGGAACTGGTTTCCTTCCAGGCTTCTTGTAGTCCCAGCTTGATTCCTTCCCACTAACAAGCCCTCTATACTGTACTCAAGCAGAGAACCTACAACCTGAGAAAGCCTGACTCCGACCACATTGACCAAAGGGTATTTGATTCTACGACATCTGTAGAAAATATATTTTGCTTTTTTTAATTTTCTTATAAAGCTTTTTCTCCAGATTCAATAAATAGGAGATATATGATTTGGTAAATATATGTGTAAACCAAATACAAGAGGTCTCCATAGGTTAAAAAATTCCCGCTAGCAAACTACATTCATTAAACCAGAATATAGAATTGAATCTACTATTGTACAAGAACCATAGAGGCTGGAGTCTGTAGGGGCTTAAGATGGAAAAGGTCCTTTCTAGAAGCTTGGAAATAACATTTTTCAGGTTTAGAAATTCTTATGGTCATTTAGAAATGAACATTAAATCTTTAGATCGATAAGAATAGCTTTGACAGACCCAAGATGTTTTTTACTCTCAGGAAATTCGTTGTCCTGGCTTGAAAAAAGATTGCTGGATTTCTATAAATAAATGAAATAGCTATAAGTAAAGTTTAAGAGATAAGTTACCAAATGTATGTCTAAACTATCCTGGCTGATGCCTAAAATTTCTGCCAAATAAATCTACTCTGTTGGCTTAATGCTCTGCAACATTTTGGGTGATTAAATTTTATTTTCACTTTAGCTTGAATAATGGGCTTCAGATCAATTCCTAAAAGAAAAGAGAGACATAGAGTGCTGGAGAGGCCTGAGGAAGAGGATGCCGCTAAGGTGAGAAAAAAATCAATGAATTTTAGGAGAGCTAGTTTTTTTTTTTTTTTTTAGCTGCCTCCTAAGTTAAGAGGAAACCTTAAACACTGTATTCCAATATTGTTTTATTATGTCAGAATTAAACAGTTCATCTTTGTTTAAAAAATATCTCATGCTTTGAGCTATTACATTTAGGATTAAAAAAATAAAAAATTGCCAGCAAGTCCATTCTGACTCATAACAACCCTATAGGACAGAATAGAATTGCCCCATAGAGTTTCCAAGGAGCCCCTGGTGGATTCAAGCTGCTGATCTTTTGGTTACCAGCCGTAGCTCTTAACCACTATGCCACGAGAGTTTTCATGTTTGGGATAGTAAGAGAAAATGTACTAATCTGCAGTAAGTCTTCTTCTTTTTTTTTTTTTTTCCACCTGTAGTCATTTTATTTTATTTTATTTTTTAGTCATAAGGAAAAAAAAATACTCTGGTGTGTAAACAGTAAACTATATGATATAGATTCTATTTTCATACTGAATCGTATTATAGAACATTGAAAGACATTTAACACAGAGACCTTAAATTCACTTGTCAGAAGTTACTTATTTTACCAAAAAGAAAAAAAAAAAGTTTTATTATATTCTTATCACATTATCAGTATAGCTGGTAATGTTTTTATTCCTAATATCTTTCATTCTGAAAAGTTTACAAGCTAGTTTTATAGCCTACTTGACATTTGTAATTTCGAATGTCTTTTATAGAAGACACAGCGCTGAAATTTTTAAAAGATATTAGTGAGACAGAGAATCATGGTGTTTCTAGAGAATCTGGGCAATTTACTGCCTATTATAAAGTCTTTAAGTTAAAAATAGAAAACTTTCAGACAAAAACTGTGCTTGCAGCTGTGAGACCAAATTTATACTTTATGTATGCAATACGAAAGCAAGACTTCAGGAACAAAGGAATTGCCATTCTTCACGGTATTCCTAGTTTTACATTAAAATCACAGAGGTTATGCTCTTCTGAGTTTACCATCAAAAGCACCTTAGAGAATGTGTTTACTCAGACTCGTCAACTTCCTTTTCTTTCATTTGAACCTTTCATGCATAATACATTTTAATATTGGGGCTGCATACAGATTTAGCAACTAAACATATGGGCATTAAATATACATGCCTGAAAACAAACCAAGCTCATGCAATGTGAAAACCATTAAAATTGTGTTGCCTTGCCTTCTTTTCTAATAACAATAGGTTAAAAGAGTTTAAAAGAGTAGGACAAGTTGATATTCGCATGGCCAAGGACCTGTTTTTTTCTATTTCTAAAGAGTTCTTGCCAGTGCAAATTCCATGATGATCATCAGCCTGCTTAGGGCCAACCCCAGGTGTTTTTCCTTTTTTCTTTGCTTTTTTACTATATTGAGTCTGTATTGCATAATTCTTGGGTGCCCTATTTCTATAAAAACCCTGAAGTCATTCTTTCCTGGGTTTTCATACATGGTATTTATCTCTCTCTCTGAATAAAAGTCCTCTCCTTCTCTCTAATAGATGCCTGGATATATTTTTCTATACCAATATAATCCAAAACTGTGTTTCATGTCTGCTCCATGCAGATCAGTTTCCAAGATCAGATAAATTAGGAAATTGTATGCCTCCTCTTTGAGAGTCACAAAGCACATTCATGCATTACACATTCTGAGAAGATGCACAGTTATGAGGTTTAGAAAAACAAGATTTTTTCCAAAATTTATTTGGCCACAATTTTTTTTTTCCCGCAACATCTATGAAAATCTTAGGGAAAGATAAACTGATAGGAAATACTACCCTAGATTCTAATCTCTTGAACAGCTGCAACTCTTGACTTTTGGCAAACTATTTAAAATATATTTTATTAACAAAAAGGAAGTATTCAGGTCAGGGCAGAGGCACATTCTTAATTACAGACTTAGAGAAATCTGGGTTTTTAATTCCTTTTCGTATCCTACAGGCATAGACTGAGATTGTCACAGACTGGCAATAACCAGAGAAATTCTTCCATTGATAAATAAAAATTGATGAAGGCCTTTTGATTCTTTACTTATTTCCTATAGAGCCTATTCTTTTTTCCCCCTTTTTTCATCTTTTTGTTACTCACGTAGAGAATTTCTATTAAAAAATAGGAGACATTATATAAATAATGGACTATAGTAAAACAAGGAGTCCCTGGGTGTCTCAAAGGGACTGAACTAATAATCGAAGATGTGCCTCAGAAGAAAGACCTGGCTATCTGCTTCTGAAAAATGTCATAGCCTTGACAATCCTATGGAATGCAGTTCTACTCTGCACGCATGAAGTTGCCATGAGTTGTAATTGGCTCAAACTGGTATAGTGAAACTAACCAGCCAACAGGATTGGACTTGGTAAGTTTAATAGAAGAGTTTGATCAAATACACTATGTAATAACAAACAAAATCTTAAAAAAAAAAAAGGCACATTTAAGGTAAAGAAACACTGACCTAGATAAACAGCTCCTGGAAATCTGGCCTTTAGAACTACACAGCTAGTTAAAAGACTGATCTGAAGTGACAGCTCTTCCTTACAAACTGAATTCTCTCTGAGAAAGCTAATTAGAGATTCCTAAAGAGGACACAGCAGATTGAAGTCAAGAGACTTTTATGCCAAAGTCCTGTTTGGCCATAAACACAATACGGTAGAACACACACACACACACACACACACATTATGAATTTATAGTTTTTGTGTGCTTCCAAAATCTGTATCCCTTTTACATTAAGGATTATCTATTCCTGTGGATTTCTCTTTAGATGAAAAGACCACTTTATACATCTTTCCATTCCTTTAATCTGATAAGCTCCTTCCTACCTTGAGATCTTCAGGAGTCCTGTCTCTTCTTAGCTGGATTCTTATTATTCCTTCTGATTTTAACATAAACATCACTTTTCAGAAAAGTTTTCTTTTATGTCCAAAATTGGTTTTGCCACCCATTTTATATGCTTTTGTTGCACACGATAGTTTTCTTCTGTTATACTCATTGCAGCTATAATTAAATAATTATTCTTACAATTAGATGGTTACGATGGTCTCATTATCTAGACTACTCTTTCCCCACCACAGTGATCTCATCATGATGCATCCAGTTCCTAGGATAGCTAGCATAAAGCCACAGAAATTATACTTTTGAATAAATAACAGAATGGAGTAATCAAGGCATCTTTTAGCTTTAGCCTAGGTGAACATCTTATAAAAGGTATTTCACTGTAATTTTTATACTTTATCACTTTCTGTTATTTTAAGTTTATCAAGTGATGTTCAGGAACCCTTCTTTGCTTTTCTCAGACAGACCTCAGCAGTACGCACAACCTAGACACCCAGAGTAGTACTGCTTTTAGGCTGCTACTTTTCAAATAACCTTATGGCCCCAGAGCCCTTTAAAAGAAAGGATCAGTGCAACTGTATTATACTTCTTCACTTCATACAGTCCCCCAGTCGACTATGGCAGAAGCTTCCCTCTCCTTCCCCTGAGAACACTCAGCTTTCAGTACTTTCTTGTGCCGTCTTGTCTCTAGGCATTATACTTAGAAAACTACTTAGTACAATAAAGCAAAGCGAGACCATGAACAACTGCCAACTTAAAGGTAAGCACTCTGTAAAGGGCACCCATTGCCATCTACTCCATTCTGACTCAGAGCGGCCCTTACAGGACAGGGTAGAACTGACCCATGCAGCTTCCAAGGCTATACCTTTTAAGGAAGCAGACTGCCATATCTTTCTCCCACAGAGCAACTGGTAGGTTCAAACTACTGACCCTTTGATTAGCAGCGAGCTCTTAAACACTGTGCCACCAGACCTCCTTCCTGTAAAGGGTAAGGCCCCATACTGTCAATAGTTTGTATAGATATTTACATATGTGTATAAATGTAGATGTACACTAAATGGTAAGAAGTAGATAGCACTACTTATGTTGTTAAAAGAGAAATAAGCTGAGAAAAAAAGACAGAAATAAATAATAATAAAACTCAGAGTTTCTCAGATATTGTTAGGAGAAGATCCAGGTTATTATGAGCATGAGCTTATAAAATTTGGGGAAGGCACATGTAATGTGTTGAATAGTGTCCCCCCAAAATGCATGTTCACTTGAAACTTCAAAACGTGAGCTTATCTGGAAATAGGGTCTGTGCAGATGTGATTAACAGACGTAAGGATCTAGGAGAGGCATCAGTGGCAGAATTCTCACTTCCATGTGGGAGACCAGGATTCAATTCCTGACTAATGGATCTCATGCACGGCCACTACCCATCCGTCAGCGAAGGCTTGTATGTTGCTATGATGCGGGATTGATTTCAGAAAATCTTATAGATTAAGACTGACTAGGAATTAAGGCCTGGCAATCTCCTTCTGAAAATAAGCCAATTAAAACACTACAAATCACAAATGTCCAATCTGAAACCTATCATGGAATTGGCACAGGACTGGGTAGCATTTCTCTTCATTGTGCATGGGGTTACTGTAAGTCAGGGTTGCCATGAATCAGGGCCAACTTGATGGCCATTAACAACAACTCAAGGATCAAGATGACATCACGCTGGGTTAAGGTGGGCCTTCCATCCAATGAGAGCATATTTATAAAGATAGGAAACGACACAAAAAGACACAGAGAGAAAAAAGCCACGTGAAGACAGAAGTAGAGATTGGAGTTGGGCTGCCACAGTCATCGAATGCCACTAGCCACGAGAAGCTAGAAGAGGTGAGAAAGGAGTCTCCCCTAGAGGCCTTGGAGAGAGTATGACCCTGCTGACACATTGATTTTGGACTTGCAGCTTCCAGAACTGTGAGGGAGTACATTTCCATTATTTTAAGCCACCAAGTTTGTGGCAATTTGTTATGGCAGCCTTAGGAAAATAGTATAGGGCCTATTTAGGGAAAAAAAAAAAAAAAAGGTACAAAATTAAGAACGAGACTGGATATTTATTTTAAATAAAGAGAGAAGTCACAAGAAATTACCACTTTAAAAAAACTGACAAACACCAAAAAAATCACAAAAGTTTAGACACACATAGCACATGATTCTTACTGATTGGCTGACACACCTCTCTGCTTTTTTGTTTGCTCCTTATTCTTTGAAAGTCTCTTCATATAATAATGATTTGTTTAATTTTCTAAGAAATGAAAGATGATTTAGTATTACTTCCAGCATGACCTGAATTGAAAGGTTAGTTGTATGTTAAGAGTTTTCATTTCTCAGGAGCCTTTGTTTCACCTAAGGAAATCTTTCTTCATCCCTCGTCACTGTAGTTCACTTTGACTCACCATCTACTGAATCCTGGAGGAGGAAATGCAGGTCCTAAAGTTTGTTATCCCGAGGGACTTCATCTGTATCTCAGATACAGTTCATAGCTTCCTTAGTAAGCATCTATGTGGGTCTCTTTTGCTGCATCTTCCCTGTACATCAGTCTCTGAGTATTTCCAGGGTCTCCCAGTAGGAAAGAGATTTCACAAAAGCACTGAGTGTTGAAGTTTGAAGTGACCATAGAAAGTATCTATTTCAGGGTTTATTAAACTTCAGTCACCTAAGATTCACCTTCATTATTTTTGCCATTTCCATATACTATTTTTGATATTATTCATTCAGTATTTATTTTCCAATGTCTTACTGAGTCACCTATAATAATCTGGCCTGACACGATTATATTCATAAAATTGCATGTTTGAATTACAATGCATATTTTTCTAACACACCTTAAAATACATTCATAGCTAAAAGAAAAAAGGAGAAAAGAAAAGGAAGGGAAGAGTCTGTCCGTGTCCAGTTAAAATTGCCTCGTGCCCTTCAGAATATTGTTGGGCTATGCAGTTAATGCTGAAATGAGGTAAGCTAGAGCCACTGGGGAAGAAGGCTATTACTGGGGGAGTTAATGATAAAGGAACAAGAAATCCAGTGATGAAAACTACATAGAAATCTTGTTGTTTTTCAAGGCCAAACTAATTATCCTTTTTATTAACATGAAGTGATGAAACAGCTGTACATGCATTTGTTTTCCCTTTTCTCTGGAAGATTTTTTTTTAAAAAAAAACAAGACTGGTGGTGTTCATTAGATTATAGCAATGCTTAGTGCACTCCAAAGTCATTTTAATCAAGTGAAGAAAAAGAGTAAAATTGAGTAATAAAGAAAGTAAGTGTGGGAACCAGGCCCAGGGTTAATAAGGGACAGATACAAGATCGTGCTTTGGACACATACTCTATGGCTCTATGAAAACTTTACCTCTTAGTCAGTCTCCACAGGCAGAAGCAACCACTCCATACTTTATGTTCCATCCCACTTACAGAGGCTTTTGCAACAGCTTTGTTGTTTAACTGTTTCTCCTACAGTCTGTAAACTCTTGGGAGCATGGAACAGGTCTTATTCCTATACATATCGCTATCTCATGGTATCCTATTAGGTACATAGTAAGTGTCTAATACTGTCCAATAATAGCCAGAAACATATATAGAAATATTTCAGAGACCTAGAAAAAAATTCTCTTTAATACTTACTATTGTTGTTGTTGTCAGGTGCCATTGAGCTGGTTCCCACTCATAGCGACCCTATGTACAAGAGAATGAAACATTGCCTGGTTCTGTGCCATCCTCTCTATTGTTGCTATGTTTGAGCCCATTGTTACAGCCACTGTGTCAGTCCATCTCGCTGAGGGTCTTCCTATTTTTCACTGGCCCTCGACTTTACCAAGCATTATTTCCTTCTCCAGGGATTGGTCCCTCCCGATAACATGTGGAAAATATCTAAGAAAAAGCCTTGCCATCCTCCCTTCCAATGAGCACTCTGGCTGTACTTTTTCCAGGACAGACTTATTTGTTCTTCAGGCAGTCCATGGTACATTCAATATTCTTTGCCAACACCTTAATTCAAAGGCATTTTTGCTTCAGTCTTCCTTATTCATAGTTGAGCTTCCGCATGCATATAAGGCGATTGAAAATGCCATGGCTTCAGTCAGGCACATCTTAGTCCTCAAAGTGACATCTTTGCTATTCAACATTTTAAAGAGATCTTTTGCAGTAGATTTTCTCAATGCAATATATCATTTGATTTTTTTGACTGCTGCTTCCATGGGCATTGATTGTGGATCCAAACCCATTATTAATAATTCTTTATAACATGGATAGCATTCCTAAGAACAGAGCACTCATGATGAGAACTAGGTAAATACAGATTTAAAAGGAAGAAAAAACTAGAAGATTTTTGTAAACTTGTTTCTCCTGTTAAAAAAAAAAAAAACTCACTAGAAGACAAACTCACAAAATAGATTGTGGTTAAAAACCATAGGAACAACAAGCAGTACATACCTCTGAGTCTTGATACAAGGAAAAAAAAAAAAAACTCCTGGAGGGCGTTGAAGACATGGTCTTATCCTTCCATCAGCTAAGTTTTCTTTATAGCGTTATATTTTATATCCAATGGGACCTCCGCCAATGTGAGGCTTCTAACTGGATCCTACAGTCAGTTTATTTCTTAAAACATAATTTTAAACAAAATTCTATTTGTTTTAGCACTTTTCCACAACTTAATAATTTATTACTGTTATTTTTGGTCAAGAAAACAGATATCCCTGCTATCATGAAGTTTTTAGCTTAATAGGAAATACACAAGAAACAAATAAACAAATTATGTATATAATTGTAAATTTTGAAAAATACCAAGAAGGAAACACCCAATATGCACTGATAGAAAATATTGGGGAGCCATTTAGATAGAATGGACAAGAAATGGCTCCCTGGTGAAGTGAAAATCAAGCTAAGGCCTGAAATAACAATCTCTACATAAACAGCAAGACAGAGAGAGTTGAAGGCATGAAGAAAAGTGTCTGAAAAGTCCCTGAGGTGGGAGAATGCTTCACGCTTCTTAAACAGAGAAGAGTATAAGATGAGTTTGGAGAAGGGATCCAGGGCCAGATGTTTCAGGATATTACAGGCAATGATTATGGGTTGGGATTTCATTCTATACGTAATACAAAGCATATTAAGTGTTTTAGAAGAAAGATATGATCTGATCTTAGAAGAAATTATTCCATCTACTTGTGAATTATTGATTGGAAAATAGGTTAAAAGAGGCAATAGAAAAAGTGAGAAAACCATAAGAAATCTATAAAATGATTCAGGATAGCAGTAATGGCACATTCACTAGGTTAATAGTAATAGGCATGAACAGAAATGGAAGAACTAGAGATATATTTGGGAGGTCAATATTAGTAACAAAAGATAAGGTTCAAGATGACTTCCAATTTCTGGACTGAATAGTACATGTGCTGCCTTTTGCTGAGAAAGGGAAAGACACACAGCAAGAGGTTTGGCTGAGAAAACCAAGAGTTTTATTTTGAACACATTAAGTGTGCAATATTTGTAAAACATCCAAGTGTAGATGGGAAGTGGACAATTGAACATATGACTCTAAAATTTAAAAGATGATATAATTCTCATAATTACATAAATTTGGAAATATAAATCCAAATTGTATATAAATTTAGAATATAAATGATATAAAATTGGGACAACATATATGTGGGATACAAATTTGGGAGATATCAGCTTATAGCTGACATTTAAACAATAGGGATGGATTAAATTACCTGGCAAATATGTGTAGAGAAAGAAGAGATGTGAACCCAGAATGAAAATCAGGTCACTCCAACACTTAGAGGTTAGGGAGAAGAGGAAGATCCTGCAAAGGAGACTGAAAGGGAGCATTGGAAAGACAGAAGCAGAAGTGTGATATTGTGCAAGACAGACATGAGAAGGATAATGTATTGAGTCACTTTCCTACCAAAGACTGAGGACAAAAAAAGAGAATGTTGGATTGGTCATATGGATGAGAGACTTTGATGGGAGTAGTTTCAGTGAGGCGATTTGAGAACAGGTGGTGAGGAAGAGGAGAAAACAGATATATGCCTGCTTTTGATGCTTTTATCTTGGTGGGGAAGGAGAGGTGTCTTGGTCTATTTAAAATATGAAAGATTCTAGAGCAGATGTGCAAATAGAAATAACACAGTGGAGGGGGAAATTAATAGCATGGGAAAAATAGTGGGAATAATAGAGAATGAAAAGTCCTTAGGAAGGCAATAAGAGACTGGCTTGCAGATTGGCCTTTCAAAGTGGGGTGTCACCTCCTCAGTTCTTTGAAAAGGGAATAAGAAGCAAACTGGTTTAAAGTCAGGAAAGATGTGTGTCAATGTTGTATACTTTCACTGTACTTATTCAATCTGTATGCTGAGCAAATAATCCAAGAGGCTGGACTATATGAAGAACACGGCATCAGTATTGGAGGAAGATTCATTAACAACCTGTGATACGTAGATGACACAACCTTGCATGTTGAAATCAAAGAAGACTGGAAGCACTTTTTGATGAAGATCAAAGCTTTTCGTGGAGGAAAAAAAAGAAAACAAAATCCTCACAACTGGAACAATAAGCAACATTATGATAAACAGAAAATACTGAAGTTGTTAAGGGTTTCATTTTACTTGAATCCACAATCAACGCCTATGGAAACAGCAGTGAAGAAACCTAACTATGTATTTTATTGGGCAAATCCGCTACAAAACACTTTAAGGTGTTAAAGGACTAAGGTGTGCCTGACCCAAGCATGGTGTTTTCAATCGTCTCATATGCATGAGAAATCTGGACAATGAATAAGGAAGACTGAAGAAGAATTGATGCCTTTGAATTATGGTGTTGGCAAAGAATATTGAACTGCAAGAACAAACAAATCTATCTTGGAAGAAGTACAGCCAGAATGCTCCTCAGAAGCAGGGATAATGAGACTTTGTCTCATGTATTTTGGACATGTTATCAGGATGGGTCAGTCCCTGAAGAAGGACATTATGCTTGGTAAAGTAGAGGGTAGGCAAAAAAGATGAAGGCCTTCAACGAGCTGCCTTGACACAGTGGCTCCAATCAAATATAGCAACAATTGTGAGAATTGGGCAGGATCAAAGAGTGTTTTGTTCTGTTGTGCATGGATCACTATGAGTCAGAACCCACCTGATGGCACCTCACAATTTAGCTCCATGGCCACTTAAGTGCCAAAAAGCACAATTTTAGATTTTGTCCTCTAATCTTTATACTTCTTATTCATTTTTCTTTTCTCAAAATGTTCAACAAAAGATCACATACTGTGTTGTATGGTAACGGTGATAGTGGACATCCTAGTTTTGATCCCATCTTAAAGAAAAAAAAAATCAAAAATGTTTCCAGTATGACTAATGTTAGTAGTAGGTTTTCAGCAATCATTGTACCTACTGGAAAAATATATAAATTTTTTAAAATATGTTTCTAACTATATTTTTCTTAGGATTATCTAATTTTCTAGGACTATGCCTGTACAAGTGCATGTGCCTATGTGTGTAAGAATTTTTTTTAATTTTCTAGGCCATTTACATATATATATAAAATCTTTACATGTAATACATGTTATACATACAAATGCATATCTTATATATATGTAAGTTCCCATGTTAACAATTTGCTGAGTTGTTATCAAAAAAGTTTCTGAACTTTATCAAATGTGTTTTCTGCATCTACTCATATCAAATGATTTTTCTTCTTGAAACCAGCAATATGGCACATTATATTGATCAAGTCTTATGTTTAATTATCTTTTAATTTTGATAATAACTTTTTTGGTCATCATGTATTATTTAATACATTTTAATTCATTTAGCTCTTGCTTTATTTCAAATTTTGCATCTACAATCATAAGTAGAAAGAGACAATAGTTTTCTTTTCCTTCGTACCCTCAACTTTCGGAATTAAGGTTTTACTAGCCTCATAAAATGAGTTTGATATTTCAATTTTCTTCTACAACTTATGTTGATGGTATAATTACTCTTGAAAGTTTGACAAAATCCCCATGAAGCCATTTGGGCCTTGGACGGTTATAGTCAGGAGGTCTGAAATACTGCTTGAAAATTTTTGTTATTCATTAGTCTATTCATTTTTTTATTTTGCCCTGTTTTAATTTTTACATTTTGTATTTTTATGAAAATTTTTCTTTTCATCTAAATTTAAAATTTATTCTATGGTTTTTCATAATTCTTTTACAGATATATGCTTAGCAAATATTTTCTCTTAGTCTGTGACTTGTCTTTTCCCTCTCTGAACCATGCCTTTCTCAGAGTAGAAGTATTTAATTTTAAAGAAGCCCGAGTTATCAATTGTTCTTACTTTTGGTGTTATATCTAAAAAGTCATTGCCAAACCCAAGTTGCCTAAATTTTCCCCTATGTTTTATCTTCTAGAAGTTTTGTAGTTTTGCTTTTTTGTAGTTAAGTCTATTATCCATTTTGAGTTGTTTTTTCATAATTCTTTTATTAATCTTTTCTGTGAGGTTACTTTTGGTGTAGTCATAGCTCTTGTTCTTTATAACTTCCTTTTTAATCCAAATTATTTAACAATATGCCATTTAATTTCTAAACATACTGAATTTTTAATATAGTTTTGGTTTATTGATGTACAATCTCAATATATCACATTTGGAGAATTTATTCTATAATATTGATACTATGGAATATACTCAGGCTTTCTAGTGGACTAGCCCATTGTCTGTTTTTTAATAAATATTCTAATTTATTGAGTATAGATATCTCTGTAATTAATAGATCAAGGCTTATTCATTATATTTTTCATATCTCACATACTTCCAGTTATTATATTCTACTTGACCTATCAGTCTCTGAGAGTTGTGTGTTAAAACAGCTAATTTGTCAACTTTTTTTTATGCCAATCTGTTGTTTTATGTAGTATTTAAGGCTCTGTGTTTATATAAGTATGTATTCCTGACTGTTATACTGTCTTTTTTCAAGATCATGCATTTTTAATCTTTTATTCCTCAGAGAAACTGTATCATTGCTTTGCACACTATAAACCTTAATAGTGTTTTTAATCAAGTTGGGGTGGAACTAAATAAGATAATGTAACTGGATTTTAAGAGTAGATGAACAGGGAGTTGGGGAGTCAGGGCATACAAATCGATTACAATTGCAATACTATGTCATTCTGCCTTTTAAATTTTTCTGAGATAGAAAGTCTCCAAGAGTTTCAAAGCCAATTTATTATGAGAGATAATTTGAGATATTCCTGAGTCTAGGAAACCAGGACTAGAATCCAGCTCTTGTAAATTCAGTTTGGTAGAGGGAGAGAAAAAGAGAAAGGAAGAGAGCCATAGAGAGAGAGATTCAGAGTTGCATGGGTGCAAAGAAGAGACAAAGGAGTGAGACACCCAGAGAGTGAGGGAGCAAATGAGAGAGAGATTTAGAAAAAGAGACAGAGACGGAGGGAAAACCTCGGTTCTTTCACAAATTTTTGTGTGCCAGGAATGTGATATGTTCTTTACGTGTTTTAGTGATAGTGTACAAATGGGCTCCATTTCTAACAGACCAGAGGAGCAACAAGAAGCAGATCTTTTCCAACACGACTTAGATATTTATGACTTGAGTCTTCATTTTGTTGTTGGTTGCCGTCATGTCCATCCCGACTCATGGCGAACTCAAGTGTGCAGAGTAGGAAAGCTTCGTAGGATTTTCAAGGCTGTGACTCTTCAGAAGCAGATTACCAGACCAACCTTCTGAGAGGCCTTTGGCTGGGTTTGAATTGTCAGCCTTTCATCTAGTAGGTCTAGTAGTCATGCTCTGTTTGCACCACCCAGGGACTCCTTTAGTCTTCATAGTGAATTCAAATTGACAACGAAAAAATGGTTTTGCATAATTCACAAGCTGGATCTTTTTAGCATAAACAAATGTACCATGGTTCCCTGGTGGCATAGTGGTTAAGCCTTTGGCAGCTAACCAAAAGGTAGACAGTTTGAATCTACCAGCCGCTCCTTGGAAACTTTATACAGTGGTTCTACTGTGCCCTATGGGGTCACTATGAGTCAGAATTGACTCAATGGCAATAATGGCAATAGTTTTTTTGTTTTTTTTTTTTAATGTACCACATTTTTAACAGGAACAATGAGGAAAAAAAGTTTTGTCATTGACTAATGAATTTTTCTAGTGTATCAGCTCTTATTTGTTGTTGTTGTTATTAGGTGTCATCAAGCTGGTTCCTACTCATAGCAACCCTATGTACCATAGAAGGAAACACTGCCAGGTCCTGTGCCAGCCTTACAATCGTTATGCTTGAGCCCATTGTTCCCAGCCACTGTGTCAATTCATCTCATAAAGGGTCTTTCTCTTTTCCGCCGACACTGTACTTTACAAAGCATGATGTCCTTCTCCAGGGACTGATTCCTTCTGACAACATGTCCAAAGTATGTAAGACGCAGCCTTGCCATCCTTGCTTCTACGGAGCATTCTGGTTGTACCTCTTCAAAGACAGATTTGTTCATTCTTTTTGCAGTCCATGGTATATTCAATATTCTTTGCCAATACCACAATTCGAAGGTGTCAATTCTTCTTCAGTCTTCCTTATTCTTTGCCCAGCTTTCACATGCATAATAGTGTGATTGCAGATACCATGGCTTGGTTCAGGCTCACCTTAGTCTTCATCTTTCTTTTTCAACACTTTAAAGAGGTCCTTTGTAGCAGATTTGTCCAATGCAATGCATCTTTTGATTTGTTGACTGCTGCTTCCATGGGTGTTGATTATGGATCCAAGTAAAATGAAATCCTTGACAACTTCCATCTTTTTTCTGTTTATCATGATGTGGTTTATCGGTCCAGTTGTGAGGATTTTTATTTTCTTTAGGTTGAAGTGTAATCCATACTGAAGGCTATGGTCTTTGATCTACATCAGTATGTGCTTCAAGACCTCTTCACTCTCAGCAAGCAAGGTTGTGTCATCTGCATAACACAGGTTAATAAGGAGTCTTCCACCAATCCTCATGCCCCATTCTTCTTCATATATTCCAGCTTCTTGGATTATTTGCTCAGCATACAGATTGAATAGGTATGGTGAGAGGATACAACCTGACTCACACCTTTCCTGACTTTAAACCACTCAGTATCCCCTTGTTCTGTCTGAACAATTGCCTCTTGATCTATGTACAGGTTCCTCATTAGCATAATTAAGCATTCTGGAATTCCCATTCTTCACAATGTTATCCATAATTTGTTATGATCCACACAGTTGAATGCCTTTGCATAGTCAATTAAACACAGTAAACATCCTTCTGGTATTCCCTGCTTTCAGCCAGGATCCATCTGACATCACCAATGATATCCCTGGTTCCACGTCCCCTTCTGAATCCAGCCTGAATTTCTGGCAGTTTCCTGTCGATATACTTCTGCAGCCATTTTTGAATGATCTTCAGCAAAATTTTGCTTGCATGTGATATTAATGATATTGCTCTATAATTTCTACATTTGGTTGGATCACCTTTCTTGGGAATAGGCATAAATATGGATCTCTTCCAGTCAGTTGGCCAAGAAGCTGTCTTCCATATTTCTCGGCATAGATGAGTGAGCACTTCCAGTGCTGCATCTGTTTGTTGAAACAACTCAGTTGATATTCTGTCAATTCCCAAAGCTGCCTTCAGTGCAGCTTTGACTTCTTCCTTCATACCATTGGTTCCTGATCATATGCTACCTCTTGAAATAGTTGAACTTTGACCAATTCTTTTTGGTATAATGACTCTGTGTATTCCCTCCATCTTCTTTTGATGCTTCCCGCGTCATTTAACATTTTCCCCACAGAATCCTTCACTATGGCAATCTGAGGCTTGAATTTTTTATTCAGTTCTTTCAGTTTGAGAAATGCTGAGTGTGTTCTTCCCTTTTGGTTTTCTATCTCCAGCTGTTTGCACATGTCATTATAATACTTTACTTTGTCTTCTTGAGCCACCCTTTGAAATCTTCTGTTTGTTTCTTTTAGTTCATCGTTTCTTCCTTTTGCTTTAGCTGCTCAACATTCGAGAGCAAGTTTCAAAGTCTCTTCTGACATCCATCTTGGTCTTTTCTTTCTTTTCAATGACCTCTTGCTTTCTTCATGTATGATGTCCTTGATGTTATTCCACAACTCCTCTGGTCTTCGGTTATTAGTGTCAAATCTATTCTTGAGATAATCTCTAAATTCAGGTGGGATATACTCAAGGTAGTATTTTGGCTCTTGTGGACTTGCTTTAATTTCTTCAGTTTCAACTCAAACTTGCACAGGAGCAATTGATGGTCTGTTCCACATTTGGTCCCTGGCCTTATTCTGACTGATGATATTGAGCTTTTCCATTGTCACTTTCCACAAATGTAGTCCATTTGATTCCTGTGTGTTCCATCTGGCAAGGTCCATGTGTATAGCCGTCGTTTATGTTGGTAAAAAAGGTATTTGCAATGAAGAAGTCATTAGTCTTACAAAATTCTGTCATCGATCTCCGGCACTGTTTCTATCACCAAGGCCATATTTTCCAACTACTGATCCTTCTTCTTTGTTTCCAACTTTTGCATTCTTATCACCAGTAATTATCAATGCATCCTGATTGCATGTTCGATCAATTTCAGACTGCAGAAGCTGATAAAAATCTTCAATTTAATGTTTGGCCTTAGTGGTTGGTGTGTAAATTTGAATAATATTCATATTAACTGGTCTTCCTTGTAGGTGTATGGATATTATCCTATCACTGACAGCATTGTATGTCAGGATAGATCTTGAAATGTTCCTTTTGACAATGAATGCAGCACCATTCCTCTTTAAGCTTTCATTCCCAGCATAGAGACTACATGATTGTCCAATTCAAAATGGCCAATGCTAGTCCATTTCAGCTTTTTTTTTAGTCCATTTCAGCTCACTAATGCCTAGGATGTCAATGTTTATGGATTTCATTTCATTTTTGATGATTTCTAATTTTCCTAGATTCATACTTTGTACATTCCAGGTTCCCATTATTAATGGATATTTGCAGCTGTTTCTCCTCATTTGGAGTTGTGCCACATCAGCAAATGAAAGTCCCAAAAGCTTTACTCCATCCACATCATTAAGGTTGACTCTACTTTGAGGAGGCAGCTCTGCCCCAGTCATCTTCTGAGTGCCTTCCAACCTGAGGGGCTCATCTTCATGCACTGTATCAGACAATGTTCTGCTGCTATTCATAAGGTTTTCACTGGCTAGTTCTTTTCAGAAGTAGACTGCTGGGTCCTTCTTCCTAGTCTCTTTTAGTCTGGAAGCTCAGTTGAAAGGTTGGAGATAAGAAAGAATAAACCTCTTGATAATGGTACATTGCTTTAATCACTGCAAAATAGTTTGGCCCACAGGGACATTCAATATTAGGTTTTCAGTTGTATTTGCTTGAAATGTAGACTAATTGTTACACACACAAGAATTAGATATCTGAAGGAGCAATAACATTTTAGAGTACAATTATTGTGGACTAAAAGTTCAGACTTGCCATCTTTTGAAAAGCTTATGGAACTCTTTCTATAAATATGTCTCTATAGCTGGAATAATATTCATATGTGCACAGTGAGAATCAGGTTTGTCGTCTGTTTTCCTTTCTGATGGATAATTATTAAAACCACAAAGCTCAAAGTGGTTAAGATAGTCTATTTCATGCTCCTCAAAATTAGCTATAACCAAAGTGATCAGATCACTCATTCAAACTGAGACAATTCTGAGAGCAAAAGGAAGCACCTATCATAACTTTGCTGGGACAAAGCTGAGACTGTCCAGGGCACACTGTGACAGATGGTCACCCTAGCTATTACCAAATTTGAATATTTCAAATTTACTTCTTTTCTCTAGAAAAACAATTTCAACAGACCAAACTTTGGGACGTCATTATCTACGAAACAGATTCAGGATGGCAAACTGGTTTCATTTCACATGTCACCTCCCACTGGCTGATGCTGGACTAATTGAAAGGCATATTGAGGTTTAACAGGAAAAGGCATGCCAAAATCAATTTTCAGTGGAAGAGGCAGAGGTACAGGTGTTGAATATTTTCTGATTGTGATGGAGAGTGTGCTGTTTTATTAGCTTAACAATGTGTTCTTTCTCCTGCTTATTACAAATGTGCCAGTCAGTCCTATATGTGATCTACATGTATCATTAATCATCAGAACAACTCTCTATATAGGTTATTACTATTCTCATTTTATAGCTGAGGAAATAGAGACAATGCCTAAGAGAAATAGTACTGAGGTAAGTGACTTTACTGACTATATATATCCATGTTGGTAATTTAGAGAAGTTGATCTGGCTGACTGGTTATTATTGCCATGTTGGTTAAAGGCTATCTCTATTAGCAAACTGTGATCCAAGTCTGATATACTTAATGGACTGAATAGATTTCCTCAACATATATAGTAGCTATTGAGAATAAAGTGAGGACCCTAGGAAATTATTTCTAATGCACACAAGAGTTCCAATCAACACCCCCCACCCCCTACCATGTGCTCAGTTAGCAAAATCAAAATGTTGGTTACTTGTAGTCAGGGAGGAAATTTATACCACTCTGTATGGTTTGACATGTTATTATATTTACATATATATGAAATATTATATATACATATTTAATTATTCTTGGCTGGGCAAAGTTAACTAAGACTTGAAGAGAAAATAATGTCAATGGGATATTAACATCCTAGCCCAAATGTGTAGATTTTATTTCTGAAAAGACACCAGCAAAGAGGAAATGTTCTGTATCTTCTCTTTATTTTTCTTAAAAATATTCTAAAACAGGAGTTCAGGTTCTGACTCCACCACTGAAAAACAGTATCACCATACCTATCATGATCACTGTAGGCAAATTACTTAACTTCTGTGAAACTATGTCTTCTTATTTGTAAAATAGGGATAATGATAGTTCCTAGCTGAGGGGATTGAAATAATAGAGGGAGATAATACTTGTAAAGTCTTATCACATTAAATGTTCTCAATAAATGTCATTATGATTAAAGGTAGAAAAGAGGGTTGATATCTTTAGAAGGATTATAAAAATCAACTATACCCATAAAAAGTTTACAGTGAAAGCTAGAACATGCTGAAATTGAACTAAATTAATTTGAATTAAATGAAATAGAAGCTTAATACTTTTCCTTCAAATCATTGTTACTCATTCCAGGTCTTTCAGAGTATCTGATTAAAAGAATAGATAGGGACAAAGAAATTCTGTAGAAGAAGATTTTCGTCATATAGTCAGAGATACATGTATTGGTCTTTATTCATCCAGAACAAAAGAGAAAGAAGGAAAACCAACAATCAGAGAAGGAACTGGACTACGGGACTAATTGTATACATGAACCATGGCCACCTGCAACTCCAGACCAGAAGAACTAGATTGTGCCTGGCTAATACTAATAAACGTCCTGATCAGGACCACAATAGATGAGTCCTCATAAGAGAAGACAAGAGTGTGGAACAGAAGTTCAAATTCTTAAAGAACCCAGACTTACTGCACCTGTTGAGGCTGGATTTCCCAAGACTAAGGTTCTGAGTTGCTCTTCAAACCTTGAATTGAAGCTATCCCCTGAAGTCATCTCTAAACGAAGTAATAGTTTAGCCCAAATAGTCAAGATTGTCACCTTTGAGTATTTCATTAAAAAAAAAAAAAAATACATATATATATATATATATAAATCAACAGCTATTTTAAAGCATAGATGAGAAGATTGGGACAGGAAGATTAAGTAAATTAAAGTAAAATAGAGCAGAAATAACAAGACTGTTGACACAATGTAGAGAATATAATCAATGTCACTGATGGTTATGTCTAGAGATTGTGAACTGGGAGCATATTTTGCTGTATATATTTCACCAAAAATAAAGCTAAATAAAAAGCAATTTTAAAAAATGAAAAAAAAAAATTACAGGGCAAGGTAGATTAATTAGATTCAAAATAGAGAAAAATAATTGTAATTTTGTTTTTAAAATATATTTTTAAGTTGATTTTTTGTTCAAAACTTTTACTAAATCAACATTACTTCACTAGTAAGAATTTAAAATTTTGTTAAACGTTAATGCCTATTAGGTTATGTTGATATGTTTATTGCATTTCTTCAACGGCTACTTTAATCTAATTGTTTTAACTCTGGGGAAAATCTTAAAAATAATGAAGTGCCTAAGGAAACGAAAACAGAAAAGACACTAACAAAGAAAACTTTTAAATAGATTCTAATAACAAAATGAATTTGAAGTTACTCGTCTTGAAACCTAAAAATGTCAGAATGTAATTGGAATATAGTTTATTTGAGGAAACAAAATATATTGCCTAGTAGAATAGACCTCAAAACGTTAATTAATTTATTTATTTATTGGGGAGAGCACCAAATAAAATCAAAGTGTATATTTAAAGATTAATGATGAAACTCAGAAGGTTGATCATCTCCCTAGGTGTTCTTTGCAATGTAGGCCACAGTTGAGTCATTTCAATACAAAGTTGAATGTCAGGCACATCAGCCATGATGGTTATACCAAAATTCATTTATTCCTAAATTGTTTACCATGGCTCTTGTACACTAATCTTCAATCCCAGTTCCATTTCTGAACTTTTATCTCTATCTCCAGCCTATGGCAATTGGATGAAGCTTCAAGTTCCCTCCTGAGAAAGGTGATAGTAAAAATATAAAACAACTTGCCAAGCTTCAGCACTGTCTGATCAGAAGTGACACCAGCTGCAAAAAGATCCCGAGAACAGAAGCTTGATGGGTGATTATCAATGGTATTCAAAGGCATTTTGAACGAGCTTCTCCTATTTACCCCATACAGCACTTCCCAGCCTGTGCCCCATCCTATCCAACACATATAAAGTGAGGAGAGGGAATGTGAGGGAATAACAAGTAGGGCTGACAGGTTTAAAATAACTTATTAGCAGACAAAGAAAGAAAAAAATTTTAAAAAAGGCAAAGAAAGATGATTTTCTTGGTATGAGTATCTCTTATTTAGTAAATTGTTAATGGCAATAGGCACTTAATTGAGAAACTGAGATAGAAATATTAACTAAAAATTTTGTAAATTGGACTCAGTAATTTATTAGAAAAGAAAAACGTTGTTCTCGTTTCTAATATAAATTTAAGTGATCAAAGCTGGTATATTCAAAGAAAGAATAAAGATTAAGCTACTTCAAAAGCAGTACTGAGATTAAAAAGGAACTTCAAAAACACAAAAAAAGTCTTACTAGAGGTAATGGATTTGTGATTTTGTATCCAGAACACAGGAATAAAAAACATGTTTAGTCGGAAATTATGCCAGGTATTTTTCATGTGCTATTTTTATTTTCTCCTAAGAATCCCACCATAAGGAAGTTCTTAGTCCTCATCCTCATTTTGGACTCAAACATATCAATGACCATGAAGATGGCACAGGACTGGGCAATGTTTTGTATTGTTATACATAAGGTCGCCATGAGTCAGAGCTGTCTTAACAACAACTAACAACAACCATAGCCTCATTGTATGGTTGAGGAAACTAAAGCCCAAATAGTGTAAATAACTTTGCTGGGAATTAAATGGCAGACCATGGAGCACACATTTCCTCTACCTTCCATAGCAGAGTTCACAGGAGATGCTTGGAAAGGAACTGTTGCTTATATCACAAAGGAGTAGCAAGAAAGCAGCAATTACCTACTGGAACACAGGCACACACATACATTTAACATCTGAAGTTTTCATCAGGCTTAAAAATAAGTCTTAAAAGTAGACGAGATGGCAGTATCCTCACCTACAGACAAATTTCACACTCGGTATATATTTAATCATTGAACTTTTCTTTTTAAGAATCTAAAGCTTTCCTTCCCCATTCCCTTAAAATCACTGAATTCCAAGGGTTGCCAAATTTAATGACTTCTCATTATAACCATTCTGCAGACCCAAATTTTTCCCACCAAATACCTACTAGTTCCCAGTACAAAATGGTCAAGTCCCACAGATAAGATTTCTCTATCCCATCCCTCTTTTCTAAATTGTTAAATTTATTTGGTAAGGATCTCTGATAATTAAATTACCAGCATTTTGGCCAAGCATTTGGAACCAGAACCTTCTTTGGACACATTCTCTCTGAGCTTAAAATTTTATGAGTTCAGGAGATTGGATCAAAGAAAGACATTTAGAGAATGTTATACACTGAAATACTTATGGCACATTTTGGAGTGTCATTGTTTTCAAGCTGTACTTATGAGAGCCTGTGCATTGTGAAGGAAGACAGCCTCACTGAAACTGTTCTGTAATTGGTGTGTTTGGGACATGTCTTCCTAGAGAATGCTTTAAAATAGAATAAAACAATAAACCTAGTTTTCACTCGTATCTGTTGCATATCCAAACTATTTCCTCTTGGCTCTCGTGAAGCAAATAACTTTGTGTAAACTGAAATATTAGGAGAGTACTCTTTAGCCTCCATTCACCTTTAATTCTTTAAAGAATTCGATGTTATTTGTCCATTTGGCCATGACGATGTTGAAGGCTGAGAGACTGAGACAGATCCTGGCTGAGTGAATGAGAGAATTTGGTTCTGCCAGTCAAGGTCTGGAGAACACAGTTACCACCTGAGAACTGGAGAGATGGCAGGATCAATATGATGCACAGTGGGCTGGAATCTGTAAGCCAGGTAATTGAGCTTCAGCTGTTGTTTTTGTTGTTGTTGTGTGCGGTGAAGTGGATTCCAACTCGTAGTGACCCTATAGGACAGGACCTAATTCAAAAGAACCTCAAAATATAAGCCAAGAGTCACAGAGTTTGGAGATGGGGAAAACAAATTAAAGTAAAAAAGTCAAGAATTAACTAAGATTGCTTTCTTGCAATGCCTCCAAACACTGACTGGTATCAGCCGCTCCCCTTTTGGGATTCCTCTGTGATTTTGGCAGAACCCAGTTCTGGTTGAACACCTTCATCCAGTACATGTGTTCCAGAACCATCTTATCTTTCCCTTGAGGAAAATTAAGATATCTGTAGAGCTTTTTGAGTTATCATGATCCAGATATAGAGACTGATTTTAGTGCACCTGAGGCCCAGTATAGCCTCCATTTATATGCAGCTTCCCTATCCTGGATCATTGGGGATAGGCTCAGTGATATGGAAAGATGAAGTCGTTAGTATTCCAACAGAGATACCAACGAACATGAAAGAAGAAGCAAGGGCTATTAGAAGATACCAATAATTTGGTCTGGTCTCTATGAAATATTGTTTCTCTTGATGGAGCACAGGGTGCCCTGAGTGGATGTATACAACCTCCAGGATCTGGACCCTCTGAACTGAGATTTATTTCTCAAAGCATCCGGTTACTCTCAAGTCTATGGCAGGGTAAAACCCAAAAAGCGAATGTCAACTACACAGATTTTCCACATGACACTTCTACTCTCTTTTCTTTAAGCCACACTTGATTTGGAGGCTGGATTTGGAGACTGACAGCACTAAGCGAAGCTTAGACTCATTTCTTACAAGTTGGTAATATGGATCCCATTAGAGTTGGTATCCGGGGTGGTGACAGCCTCTTGCAGGCAGTGGCTTCACAACTATAATATAGGATTATCAAAAATTTTAGGGATTGTGGAGTAGGCTGCTTTTATTAATGGAATTGGAGAGCTTGGCTAAAAAAAAAAAGATATGCCTAGGGCAGCCAGCACAACCATATGCCAGCCTAAGGTATGCCTGGAAAACCAGAGAGCCTTTCCTACTGCTTTTTTTTTTTTAAAGGAAATCCACATCTCTTACATTATAGACTGTGCTGAAAATCCCAAGATACCACTGTAAGCATGACAGAATTGCAAAGAGACTGAATGCATAGTTTTAACATGTCTCCTTTAAGGCCAAATTTAAATAGAACAAGTGTAGAACTAAGAGATCTGTGATGGAGTCATTTGTTAAATGAGCCTCAGAATCTTGAACTCCCAAATTTTCCAGAATCCTTTGAGTTGGTAGAAAAAGTTCCTCTTCATTCAGAGGCGATCACAACTTGTTCTTGACTGGAAATTTTGCAATGGCCTTAGCTGAAGCAGATGCCTCTCAAGATGATACTTGTTTTCTTCTAGACCTGTACCAGCCTGCTTCATTGCCTCCAAGCAAATAGTTTCATATCTTAGCACAGAAGAAGTGGTGAAATAAAGTCCTTTTCCAAGGACAAAATAGCTGACATGACAAAGAAATTTCAGTAATTGGTTAAGTTGTACTGGCAAGAACCGGGGGAACACACGTTTGAGTGGATTTTCAGAGTATTGGACTGGAACATGAAGCAGAATATCGGGTGGACAGGGAAGAATTTATTATCACGAGTTTACCCACTCATGAACTGATAGCATTCTGACAACACCTGAAACCAGTCCTGATTGTCTGCTGGCATGACTCCTTGAAGCTTGTATACCACGATGACTTTTTATAAATAAGTGAAGATAACTGGACTCCCTGGGCATAAAGATGTGAGCAAAGAGGTCTAAGACTCTGGAAGGTGGCACTATAAAGCTAATACACTAAGTGAATTTGGGGTAGATAAACTCTCTGATCTTAGGTTTCCACATTTGTGAAAGAAAAATAACTATAGCCTAGATTAGATGAGAAACTCTTTGATAACAGGGACTAAATTTTAATACACTGTTTTATCTCCTGTTTCTTACAGAACATCACAAGCATTGGTTGATTGAGCAAATGAAGGACTGGGGTTATTCTGAGGATTTAAGTAAAGATAATGTACATAAAATCCTGGCATGTAAAAGGTGTTCACTATATAAAAATTTCCCTGCACCATCCACTTTCCTTTAAATCTACCTCCTAATGTCTCTTAATTCTACTCTCTACAAAGAGAATCACAAGTACTACCCTACTTAAAATAATGATTCTCTTCTGCCTTGTCTATTACAATGACCTTTTAATTCTTAGTCCCTGCTCCCCTGCCATTATCCAAGAGACTGCCTGCTAGAATTATCTTTCTAAATCTCAGACCTAATCATGCTAATACTTGCTTTGCATTTACGTTAGGACAAAGCCAAAATTCTTTATCCTGGAAATCAATGCCCTTTATTGGTATAGTAGAAGTATATGAGCTATGAGTTAGCAAATATCTGGGGCATAGACACTAATCAGTAAATATTTGTTAATTTTTTTTTCCACTGGTTTTAATTCCCAGTTTACCACTGTCTACATATGTGGTTTGGTTAATCTCTCTGAAATTCATTCCTTTATCTCTCAGGGTTGTATACCAATAGCTAACAGAGAGGTATTGTAGTGAAAATAAAAGAGATACAATATGTGAAACACCTAGGGCATAACTAGCTCTCAACAAACATGCATTCATTCTTCCAGCTGTATTTCCTGTCATTTCCCTTTCAACATGAATTACTCTGTGTTCATATTTGGGAGATTGAGTCGATGATGAGACCATCCACAACAATCTAGTTAACATCCTCGAAATACTACCTCTGGACATTGTTCATGCTGCCCTTCCCTGTCTGGCATGCCGAAAGCCCTTCTTTGCCCATGAACTTTCATATTTTGTCTGATACCTTTCCCTAGCTTCTCCACGTAAAAGTAGAATTACCTCTTCCTAGTTCTATAAAAGTTACTGATTACCTTTGTTATAATACTGATCACATTGTAAAGTAATTGCAAATGCCATTGCCGCCCATCATTAGACTGTGTCTACTCTTGAAGAGAAATGCCAGTTTAGCCAATACGGTGTTCCCCAAGTTGTAAGCAGACTCCGGTTCACAACCACGTGCACAATAAATATGTGGGCTAATGCATAAGCAGTGAATAAATGAATGGAAAATTCCAAATTTTCTTCAATTTTGGGGAAAAAAGGTTTTTAGTTTTTAATGACAAAAATCTATTGAGCTGAAATCTATGGGTAAAACACAAAGTGTTCACTATAAAATAAAATAGGAGCATTTCATATCATGGAATATGGTTAAAAAGGTATTTACTTGTCTTACCTAGATACTAATGAAGGTTTTCCCAAAAGCCTCATAAAAACTTAGAATTATATAAAAGTGGAGGAAACTAAAAATGCTAGAAGTTAACTATAGTAGACTTGAAGCTTTAAAATGGTATTTTTAAAAGATATTTGTTTGCACCATTCTAGCAGAGTTACTCTCTCTTGCTATCTCAGTGCCGCCAGTCCAAATGCTCAAATTTTGGTTAACAGGTCCCCTGTGACAGGAGATAAGGGTAGAAGCAGAAGTTTAAGATTAGAGATTATTGTCTGTACTGAGTCACAGTCCAGAAGGAATAAGGAGGAAAAACAAGAGTATTAGAAATAGAAAATATCAACTGAAGTGATATACATCATTATTTCTTAAAGTTTTCCTGCCACTTTCTCAGCAAGCTTTCCCACTGTTTGACAGTTGTGAAAAGAATTCTTAAAAAAAAAAAAAAACCACTTCATTTGGCAGCTGACTGAATTCAGTGCTTGAATTATTATGTGGGAACATCAATATGAAGAAAGTAGATAGCAAAAAAAGCACTTCAGGGATTCAGTCAAATGTGTGCTTATTAAAAATTACACAAAGGATCCTGACACAGAGAAGCTAAATGGTCCCCTTTAGATCGATGTGTGATGAAGAATTTTCCAGATGTAAAAAAAAATTTACTTCAAAGTAAGGAAAATAGACTGCAAGTGCCCACAGTGCTATCTATTTAACAAAATATACAAACAGAATCTTCCAGTTTTTTTTTTTTTTATTATTAACTCCTAGTATTTTTTAGTACATCCAGGTAGCATGCACAGCACATCAAGGAAATAGACTTAATATAATATATTAAACACTAAAAATAAAGAACATAAAATGATATAATATCCTAAACTTGCTTATCCATGGTCATGCAGAAAAATAACATGTGAATTAAACAAAATATACATATTTAATTGTAAGTGTTTCCTTTTGTTCCTTCCCAATTCCAGGAGTAATAATTGGGTTGGTTCTATGATTAAAACATAAGGCCAAAATAGACTAATGTATCATCCTGTTTTCAAATTATGATATGGTTATGGCTTTAATCTGAATTCTCTGAATTTATTATCTAGGCTGCATTTAGATCTTTATTATAACTTTAGGAAGTGTTGCCTACATTATGCAGGTGCTGACCTCTAATTCTGACAATCTTCCTTATTATTATTATTTTGTATTATTTTGTCACCTAAGAACTATGAAGTAGCCTTTATTTTTTGTTTTATTTCCACTGCAGTCTGTATTAACGCTGTAACTAGAATCTCTAAGAAAGCAGATCCTTTCCTGATTGACATTCAACAATCAACTTTTCCTGTAAATCCACCTGTTCAGTAAATCCCTCAGCCACAGACATATACTTTCCCTCTCTATTTTTTTGTGTGAACTAATTTCAATCATATTCTTCAGATCTTAAGCCTTTTAGGGAAGGTATATAATTTCTTTCTTTGCCTCTTCATAGCTATTAAGGCCCAGGTACATCTTCAGCTTCACATACAACAAATGACTCAGATCATCATTTGAAGTATGTTTGTAAGACTAATAAGCCCCAAGTCTTGTATCCTAAAATACAATTTGATCTGAAGCAGGTGAGCTCAACTCTAGTGTACACACTGCGAAACTTTCCTTTTTGAAGGTTCAAACTGAATTACCCCGCCCTGTTTAACTCAAATGTTTGTGGAAAAACATCTGTAAAAGTAAAAAGAATAAGCAGCTCCATTTTAAGCTACCACTCTTAGGGATTCTTGTCTATTTTGGGCTATGTGAGGAGTCTGGTGTTCTGTCTATATCAGTAACATGATGTGGGATAACCTATCTATCCATTATAGAATTTACTAGAGTAAGTCCTGGAGAAGTCCCTGCATGGTGCAAATGGTTAATGTGCTTGGCTTCTTACAGAAAGGCAGAAAGTTTGAGTCTACCCAGAGGCATCTTGGAAGAAGGGCAATCTGCTTCCAAAAAGTCAGCCATTTAAATCCCTGTGGATCACAATTCTGCTCTGACACACACAGGATCACCATGGGTCAGAATCAACCCCATGGCAAGAGGTTTTTTTGTTTGTTTGTTTGGAACCTCTGAAAAGTTCTTGCCTCTCTTGAATTGCTGTGGTGATGTAATATTGAGGTAAATCTAATAGGTCATAGATCTCTGTCCAAAGCTATGTTCAAACCATAATTCTGGAGGGGTTGAGAGAACTGGCCTCCCAAAGGCTATGCCCAGGATAGTTAACCTGTTAGACATTTTCCCTTCCACTCCACCCCTAGCCAAATTCGGCTACCTAAAAGTCTTCTTGATCTTCCATACTCTAATTGTGTTGTTTAAGTAGATGCATTGGTCTATGTAAGTTCCATAAGGGGACATACAGGGTTCTGGTAGAACTATAAAGAATTTTGGGCTGATATATCCAAGTTCACAGACATGGAATTATAAGGCACCTATAATTCAGTAGTGCCTTATGACACATTCTTTCTTCTCTGGAGTCTGCCAAATTAAAGAATTCACAGTTAATAGGGATTCCAATCTGAGTCAACTGATGCATTTCCATGCAGGGCACTTCATGTGTACAAACATAACTCAGATAGGGAAAAAAAAACTGGAGTATGGGATTTTTAGCAGCTTCTCTATTAAGTTAATGAGCCATGCTCATGGTACACTGTGATTTCCTCACTCTTAAAGCTAAAGGGACAATTTATATTGCAGTTATTAAAAGTTTCCAAGTCTGCTGTCTTCAGAACACTGCTGGACTGCTTAATTGAGAAGTTTCAACTCTTTACATAAACATAAAATGGATAATTTTTCTATTCTTTTCTTTCAACCATGCTTTTGCATCCTATTGAAATCCATTCCTTATCTTCCACAGAATCCTAATTGAGCCCATCTCTTTCTAGTCATGTTTGGTTACTGGAATTTAGTAGAATCTGTTTAAAATCTCTAATCCCTTATCCAAAGAAAAGCACAATACTTGTGCCCCGTTTTGCAGATGCTTGCTTTATTTTCCAGGTGATTAAGGACAGGAAAGATTATTAAGAGCAAACATATCTTTACTTGGTGGCAGACCAGTGCTTATTGGTGGCTACTGCCTCTTTGACTCATTATTAACTGGCCATGCCCTCTCTGCAGTCAGCATTCAAACACTCACTCCCTAGTAGGATGTATAGTTGGCTTCTCTGGAACACCTTATAGATCTCTGATCTGCAGTTTCCTGACATGGGTTATCTGATTCCAGCTCAATCTCCGGTACTCATAGTTGTATATGTACACCCCCTTATGGCTGGGATTCCTTTGACCAGTGGGCAGTTCTCTTGGTTAGGATACTGGTACTATCACTAAACCCAGCTATTTTTTTAAGAAAACTTGACTTAAACAGCAGCAGTATTGGCTGCTGTTTACCTGTGTTTTGTTGACTATGCAAAGGCTTTCAACTATGTGGATCATAACTAATTATGGATAACATTGTAAAGAATGGGAATTCCAGAACAATTAATTGTGCTCAGAAGGAACCTGTCCATAGACAAAGAGGCAGTTTTTGAACAGAGCAAGGGGGTACTGCATGGCTTAAAGTTAAAAAAGAAGAGCGTCAGGGCTGTATCTTTCATCATATTTATTTAATCTGTATGTTGAGCAAACAGTCCAAGAAGATGGACTATATGAAGAAGAACAGGGCATTAGGATTGGAGGAAGACTCAAAAACAACCTGTGATATGCAGATGATACAACCTTGCTTGCTGAAAGCAAAGAGGACTTGAAGCGCTTGATGAAAATCAAAGACTATAGCCTTTGAGATGGATTACACCTCAACATAAAGAAAACAAAAATCCTCACAACTGGACCCACAAGCAACATCATGATGAATGGAGAAAGGAATGACATTTTAAGGATTTCATTTTACTTGGATCCATAGTCAACACCCATGGAAGCAACAGTCAAGAAATCAGAGGACATATTAACCCTGGTGGCATAATGGTTAAGTGCTATGGCTTCTAACCAAAGGTCAGCAGTTTGAATCTACCAGGCACTCCTTGGAAACTCCATAGAGCAGTTCTCTGTCCTATAGGGTTGCTATGAGTTGGAATCGAATCGACAGCAATGGGTTTTTTTATTGTGTTAGGCAAATTTGATTCAAAAGAATTCTTTGAAGTGTTAAAAAGCAAAGATGTCACCTTGAAGACTAAAGTCCCCCTGGCCCAAACTATGATATTTTCAATTGCCTCATATACATGTGAAAGTTGCACCATGAATAAGGAAGACCAAAGAAGAACTGACACCTTTGACTTATGGTGTTGGCAAAGAACACTAAATATACCCGGGACTGCCAGAAGAACAAACAAGTCCTTCTTGGAAGAAATACAGCCAGAGTGCTCCTTGGAAACGAGGATGGAGAGACTTCTCACATACCTTGGATGGGTTATCAGGAGGAACCAGACACTGGAGATGGACATCATGCTTGGTAAAGTAGAGGATTAGTGAAAAAGAAGATCCTTGACGAGATGGATTGATACAATATATGCAACAATGGGCTCAAGCATAACAAAGATTGTAAGGATGGCACAGGACTGAGCAGTGTTTTTATTCTCTTGTACATAGGGTCGCTATGAGCTGGAATCAAGTTGACAGCAACTAACAACAACAACAGGCTGTGCCACAATCAACCCCTCTTTTGTCTCTTTCTATTGCCATTCCTTGGCTTTACTTGGAGCAAGGACAGTCTAACACATTTTCAAACAGGTATGGCATTCTAATTTCCACTTCTCTCAAGCACCCCTCCTCAATGTTCATAACTTATTTTCCTAATGTTCTATTTTTTCATTTGACTTCAAGGGGAAAGGATCACCTTTCCCACTCCTAATGTAGGAAAGAGCCCCTCAGCAATAATTCTAACCTCTCCATAAGATTCAAGAATCTTCTCCCAACTCCTTTTCCCTGCAAATAAAATTGTCTCCTCATTAGAAAAAACTAAACCCACTGCCTATAGAACACAGTAGAGCTGCCCCATAAGGGTTCCAAGCTGTAATCTTTATGAGAGCAGACTGCCACATTTTTCTCCCTAGGAACAACTGGTTGGTACAAATTGCAGACCTTTCAGTTAGCAGTGAGCACATACCCACTGCACCGCCAGGGCTCCTTTCACCGACTGGTATAATTGGTGGGATAGAGCTTAACTCTTCAGTAGGGCTTTCTGCTGCTTCTTAAGAACCTACTGGGAAGTCTTTAATTCCAGCTGCCAACTGCTGTGACCTCTTTAGAGTGAAGGAATTCTTATCTTCACATGTGAGTCCTACTAAGTAAGTCTAGGCATGTAGAAAACCTGTTACCTAGGTCTTAAGCCAAGGGTCATTTCCATAGCCCATGGCCACATCTAATAATTAACCTCACAAGTTGCAAGAGTAGTTCTGTCTCCTCTGTCCAGAATGGGAGAATAGTACAGAATAATTTCCAGTCTAATTATAAACTAAACTTTGTATCAATAAAAGCAATGCATACACAATTTTGTTCCACTTAATTTAAAGTCCATTACTGATGTTTCTAACTTATTAAAAATCTCTGTGCCTACCCTCCTGGGAGCAATAGCCAGAAGGGTCATTTTGACACAGAACACTGAGCTTGGGTCTAGATATCACGCAGTGAATCTTGGCCTACAGTCTCTGCCTGTGGAGCTGGTCATTTTGTTCCATTATATTTTTACACCTGCAGATTACAAAGAACTGCTGGTAATGGATTGGACTGCTCCCTCCTTCATGTTAAAACATAGGAAGTTGGGGAACCAGAAAGAACTTTATTTTAGGTAACAGCATTCATCTCAGATGGTTCAAACAGGGCCCTTCAATGCTAATTTGGTGGCACTTTCTAATAAAAACAATTTTAGGAATGAATCAAAATGTTCCTTAACACAATAATGACAGTTTTTTTTCCCCCATGTGTAGAATGAAAGCTGTAAAATAGAGAATATTTGCATTATTCAATTGATTCCAAATTGTATTGCCTTTAAAAAAGCTAAGTTTTGCAAATCATGCAGATGGAAGGAAGGAACTCAAATTAGAGCCTCCATCAATATTTTTTTTTATATATCAATATGTACACCCCTCTCACTCTTGGACACAAAGCCTACCTCTTGTACTTCTTCCTTAGAAAGCTGAGACACAGCTTTTTGGATTGTATATTGCATAAGGAAACCCTGGTGGTGTAGTAGTTAATTGCTACAGCTACTAGCCAAAAGGTTGACAGTTCAAATCCACCGGCTGCTCCTTGGAAACTCTATGGGGCAGTTCTACCCTGTCCTATAGGGTCACTATGAGTCAGACCCAACTCAATGGCAAGGGGTTTGGTTTTTGGTTGGTATATTGCATAACGATGCCATCGCTAAGGGCATCACATATGACATATTCATATGTCTGTACTGACTCATGTCACAGGACATAGACAGGTGCAAAGATGTTGTGAATGTGACCCTGTTTGGAAATAGAATTTTGTTTTGTTATGTTAATGATGTTACACTCAGTAAACATAATCCTACCTGAGTGATGTCTTATAAAAAGGGAAAACAGATATGGTAAAACAGACACATGGGGGAAGAAACCATGTGAGGATCTTTCTACAAGGCAAAGAACCCCAAGAAATGCCTGGGGCTGCAAGAAGCTGAAAAAGACAAAGAATGATATTATCCTAATGGATAGAGAATAGTCCTGCCAATGCCCTGAATTCAGATTCCTAGCCTCCAAAACTGTGAGAAAACACATTTTTGTTCTATAAATTCACTCATTTATGGTATTTTTGTTACAACAGCACCAGATATCTGAGAGAGAAGATGGCAGGCAGTATGTGTTAGATAGCTAGGTAAGGAGAGGAAGTATACTGTAGAAGTTTTGCCCAGTTCCTAAATGTCAAATCCATATGCTCCAACCATAGATTTAAAGTTTTCATATGTGGAATGAACTTAATTAACATAAATATAAATTAAATATTGAAATTTTTATGGGTTGAATTGTGCCCCCCTCCAAATGTACATGTTGAAATCCTAACCCTTGTATCCGCGGATGTGATCCTCTTTGGAAATAGCGGTTTCCTTTTATGCTAATGAAGTCATATAAGAATAGGGTGGATTCTAAGCCTAATTATTTCTGATCAATAAAAAGAACAGACTACACAGAGACACACCCAGGGGGAAGAGGAAGACAGACGCCGGTGACAGATGCATCTGCAAGCCCCGGAACACCAAGGGTTGCTGGAAGCTAATAGATGCTGAAATAAACAAAATAGACTTTAGACTTAAATCCACCACAAAGGATAAAGAAGGACACTATATAATGATAAAAGGGACAATTGATCAGGAAGACATAACCATATTAAATATTTATGCACCCAGTGACAGGGCTGCAAGATACATAAATCAAATTTTAACAGAATTGAAAAGTGAGATAGATACCTCCACAATTATAGTAGGAGACTTCAACACACCACTTTCGGAGAAGGACAGGACATCCAGTAAGAAGCTCAATAGAGACACGGAAGATCTAATTACAACGATCAACCAACTTGACCTCATTGACTTATACAGAACTCTCCACCCAACTGCTGCAAAATATACTTTTTTTTCTAGCGCACATGGAACATTCCCTACAATAGACCACATATTAGGTCATAAAACAAACCTTTGCAGAGTCCAAAACATCGAAATATTACAAAGCATCTTCTCAGACCACAAGGCAATAAAACTAGAGATCAGTAAAGAAAAACTAGGGAAAAGAAATCAAATACTTGGAAAATGAACAATACCCTCCTGAAAAAAGACTGGGTTATAGAAGACATCAAAGAGGGAATAAGGAAATTCATAGAAAGCAACGAGAATGAAAATACTTCCTATCAAAACCTCTGGGACACAGCAAAAGCAGTCCTCAGAGGCCAATTTATATCGATAAATGCACACATACAAAAAGAAGAAAGAGCCAAAATCAGAGAACTGTCCCTACAACTTGAACAAATAGAAAGTGAGCAACAAAAGAATCCATCAGGCACCAGAAGAAAACAAATAATAAAAATGAGAGCTGAACTAAATCAATTAGAGAACAGAAAAACAATTGAAAGAATTAACAAAGCCAAAAGCTGGTTCTTTGAAAAAATTAACAAAATTGATAAACCATTGGCTAGACTGACTAAAGAAATACAGGAAAGGAAACAAATAACCCGAATAAGAAACGAGAAGTACCACATCACAACAGAACCAAATGAAATTAAAAGAATCATTTCAGATTATTATGAAAAATTGTACTCTAACAAATTTGAAAACCTAGAAGAAACGGATGTATTCCTGGAAAAACACTACCTACCTAAACTAACACATTCAAAAGTAGAACAACTAAATAGACCCATAACAAAAAAAGAGATTGAAACGGTAATCAAAAAACTCCCAACAAAAAAAAAGCTCTGGCCTGGACGGATTCACTGCAGAGTTCTACCAAACTTTCAGAGAAGAGTTAACACCACTACTTCTGAAGGTATTCCAAAGCATAGGAAATGACGGAATACTACCCAACTCATTCTATGAAGCCACCATCTCCCTGATACCAAAACCAGGTAAAGACATTACAAAAAAAGAAAATTATAGACCTATATCCCTCATGAACATAGATGTAAAAATCCTCAACAAAATTCTAGCCAATAGAATCCAACAACACATCAAAAAAATAATTCACCCTGACCAAGTGGGATTTATACCAGGTATGCAAGGCTGGTTTAGTATCAGAAAAACCTTTAATGTAATCCATCACATAAATAAAACAAAAGACAAAAACCACATGATCTTATCAATTGATGCAGAAAAGGCATTTGACAAAGTTCAACACCCATTTATGATAAAAACTCTTACCAAAATAGGAATTGAAGGAAAATTCCTCAACATAATAAAGGGCATCTATGCAAAGCCAACAGCCAATATCACTCTAAATGGAGAGAACCTGAAAGCATTTCCCTTGAGAACGGGAACCAGACAAGGATGCCCTTTATCACCGCTCTTATTCAACATCGTGCTGGAAGTCCTAGCCAGGGCAATTAGGCTAGACAAAGAAATAAAAGGTATCCGGATTGGCAAGGAGGAAGTAAAGTTATCACTATTTGCAGATGACATGATTATATACACAGAAAACCCTAAGGAATCCTCCAGAAAACTACTGAAACTAATAGAAGATTTTGGCAGAGTCTCAGGTTATAAAATAAACATACAAAAATCACTTGGATTCCTCTACATCAACAAAAAGAACACCGAAGAGGAAATCACCAAATCAATACCATTCACAATAGCCCCCAAGAAGATAAGATACTTAGGAATAAATCTTACCAAGGATGTGAAAGACCTATACAAAGAAAACTACAAAGCTCTACTACAAGAAATTCAAAAGGACATACTTAAGTGGAAAAACATACCTTGCTCATGGATAGGAAGACTTAACATAGTAAAAATGTCTATTCTACCAAAAGCCATCTATACATTTAACGCACTTCCGATCCAAATTCCAATGTCATATTTTAAGGGGATAGAGAAACAAATCACCAATTTCATATGGAAGGGAAAGAAGCCCCGGATAAGCAAAGCACTACTGAAAAAGAAGAAGAAAGTGGGAGGCCTCACTCTACCTGATTTCAGAACCTATTATACATCCACAGTAGTCAAAACAGCCTGGTACTGGTACAACAACAGGCACATAGACCAATGGAACAGAATTGAGAACCCAGACGTAGATCCATCCATGTATGACCAGTTGATATTTGACAAAGGAACAGTGTCAATTAATTGGGGAAAAGATAGCCTTTTTAACAAATGGTGCTGGCATAACTGGATATCCATTTGCAAAAAATGAAACAGGACCCATACCTCACACCATGCACAAAAACTAACTCCAAGTGGATCAAAGACCTAAACATAAAGACTAAAACGATAAAGATCATGGAAGAAAAAATTGGGACAACCCTAGGAGCCCTAATACAAGGCATAAACAGAATACAAAACATTTCCAGAAATGATGAAGAGAAACCCGATAACTGGGAGCTCCTAAAAATCAAACACCTATGCTCATCTAAAGACTTCACCAAAAGAGTAAAAAGACCACCTACAGACTGGGAAAGAATTTTCAGCTATGACATCTCCGACCAGCGCCTGATCTCTAAAATCTACATGATTCTGTCAAAACTCAACCACAAAAAGACAAACAACCCAATCAAAAAGTGGGCAAAGGATATGAACACACGTTTCACTAAAGAAGATATTCAGGCAGCCAACAGATACATGAGAAAATGCTCTCGATCATTAGCCATTAGAGAAATGGAAATTAAAACTACGATGAGATTCCATCTCACTCCAACAAGGCTGGCATTAATCCAAAAAACACAAAATAATAGATGTTGGAGAGGCTGCGGAGAGATTGGAACTCTTATACACTGCTGGTGGGAATGTAAAATGGTACAACCACTTTGGAAATCTATCTGGCGTTATCTTAAACAGTTGGAAATAGAACTACCATACAACCCAGAAATCCCACTCCTCGGAATATACCCTTGAGATACAAGAGCCTTCACACAAACAGATATATGCACACCCATGTTTATTGCAGCTCTGTTTACAATAGCAAAAAGCTGGAAGCAACCAAGGTGTCCATCAACGGATGAATGGGTAAATAAATTGTGGTATATTCACACAATGGAATACTACGCATCGATAAAGAACAGTGACGAATCTGTCAAACAATTCATAATATGGAGGAACCTGGAAGGCATTATGCTGAGCGAAGTTAGTCAGAGGCAAAAGGACAAATATTGTATAAGACCACTATTATAAGATCTTGAGAAATAGTAAACCTGAGAAGAACACATACTTTTGTGGTTACGAGGGGGGAAGGGAGGGAGGGCGGGAGAGGGTTTTTTATTGATTAATCAGTAGATAAGAACTGCTTTAGGTGAACGGAAGGACAACACTCAATAAATGGAAGGTCAGCTCAATTGGACTGGAACAAAAGCAAAAAAGTTGCTGGGATAAAATGAATGCTTCAAAGGTCAGCGGAGCAAGGGCGGGGGTCTGGGAAACATGGTTTGCAGGGACTTCTAAGTCAATTGGCAAAATAATTCTATTATGAAATCATTCTGCATCCCACTTTGAAATGTGGCGTCTGGGGTCTTAAATACTAACAAGCGGCCGTCTAAGATGCATCAATTGGTCTCAACCCACCCGGAGCAAAGGAAAATGAAGAACACCAAGGCCACACGACAACTAAGAGCCCAAGAGACAGAAAGGGCCACATGAACCAGAGACCTACATCATCCTGAGACCAGAAGAACTAGGTGGTGCCGGGCCACAATCGATGACTGCCCTGACAGGGAGCACAGCAGAGGACCCCTGAGGGAGCAGGAGATCAGTGGGATGCAGACCCCAAATTCTCATAAAAAGACCAAACTTAATGGTCTGACTGAGACTAGAGGAATCCCGGCGGCCATGCTCCCCAGACCTTCTGTTGGCACAGGACAGGAACCATCCCCGAAGAAACTCATCAGACATGAAAGGGACTGGTCAGCGGGTGGGAGAGAGACGCTGATGAAGAGTGAGCTAATTATATCAGGTGGACACTTGAGATTGTGTTGGCAACTCTTGTCTGGAGGAGGGATGGGAGGATAGAGAGAGAGGGAAACCGGCAAAATTGTCAGGAAAAGAGAGACTGAAAGGGCTGACTCAAGAGGGGGAGAGCAAGTGGGAGTAGGGAGTGAGATGTATGTAAACTTATATGTGACAGACTGATTGGATTTGTAAACGTTCACTTGAAGCTTAATAAAAGTTAATTAAAAAAAAATACAAGTATAAAATGTGATATTTCTCAACCAGAGTTCATCAAAACCTTTAATATATACATATATTTATCTTTATATGGCTTTGAGTTATTGTCTAGTGCTCTTTCTTTTTAACCTGGGCTCCCTTTATCATTTCTTGTAGGGCAGATATCATGATAATGAACTCCCTCAGTTTTTGTTTATCTGGGAATGTACGAATGTCACCTTAATTTTAAAGGACAGTTTTGCTGGATGTAGAATTCTTAGTTGACAGTGTTTCTTTGTTCTTTCAGCACTTCAAATATGTCATCCCACTGCCTTCTGGCCTCTATGAATTCTGAGAAGAAACCAATGCTTAACCTTATTGAGGATCCCTTGCATGTTACAGTTCTTTCTTACTGGTTTCAAGATTCTTTTTGTATTTGTTTTTCAAAAGCTGGATTTTAGTGTGTTTCAGTATGGGTCTCTTTGGGTTTATCTTACTTGGAGTTTGCTAAGCTTCTTAGATGTGTAGATTCATGTCTTTCACCAAATTTGGGAAGTTTTTAGCCATTTCCTCTTAAAATACTCTTTCTGTCTCTTTCTCTTCTTCTGGGACCCCCATAATGTGTATGTTGGTCAACTTGATGGTGTTCCACAAGTCCTTTAGGTTCTGTTCACCTTGCTTCATTCTGTTTTCTTTTTGCTCCTTGGAGAAGACCAGGATCCCTATTTGGAAGTGGGGGCACTACCACTTCAAGAAGGGCGAGCTTACCAGGAAGAACACATAAGGGTAGAAAACAAAGCTCTCCTACCATTTATATGTTGCCTTTTTCTTGATTCATCATTCACATAGTGGGTGTAATCCTTTGATTTGTAGAGTTATGACCCCATTGATACTGCCATTTCCTGTTTTTTTTTTGTGTGTGTGTGTGTTTTTGTGGGGGAATGAGAGCATGCAGACACTTGTGTCACCATCTTGCTCCAGGCTTTCCAGTTTATTTCTTAATCCTCAATACCTTCCATAAATATTTTTAAATGAAGGAATCCATAATGTTTAATCAGGAAATAAAGTAATTAAAGTGTTCACCCAAAACAATCAAGTTAGTCAAATGTGTAGACATAACTCTGAAGATTCAAAATTTTAAAACAGTGATTAACAAGTCTCCTATGAAGTTCTTACTGGCTGTCTTGTTCCTCTTCTACCCTCCCACTTGCAACCTATAGATACCTAGAAAACAATTAACGATGATCTTGTGTGTCCTACTTCACAGAAAAAAAAGGGTAGAATTGATCACACTGAATTATGTTTTGTTACATATGTGCCTTCTTACTCACTATGATTTGAGCTTCCTAAAGAAAAAGACTTTAACCCCTTTAGTTTCATTTTCTCAGTGCCTATTGTATCTGGCGCTTAATACTGGTGGACAAGTAAAAAAATCTGGTAGACTTATTTTAGATGTAAAATTTTCTTCTCTTTAATTATTTTACATAAGACTTTTTATTTGAATAAATACATACTTTAACACATTATCTCTTTGTTTAATATTTACTAAACCACCTATTATGCTTAAATAGTTGACATATAAATGGTAAATGCACCTGTTTGAACAAAGCACAAAGATTAACTAATGATAGCTATTGACTATGCAAATGAATTCATCTGTGTGGATCATAACAAATTATGGACAACACTGTGAATAATGGGGATTCCAGAACACTTAATTATGCTCATAAGGAACCTGTACTTAGACAAACAGGCAGTCTTTCAAACAGAACAAGGGCATGCTCCATGGTTTAAAGTCAAGAAAGGTGTGCATCAGGGTTGTATCCTTTCACCACACTTATTCAATCTGTATGCTGAGCAAACAATTTGAAAAGCTGGACTATACGAAGAACAGGGCATCAGGATTAGAAGAAGACTTATTAACAACCCTCGATATGCACATGACATAACCTTGCATGCTGAAAGTGAAGAGGACTTGAAGCTCTTACTGATGAAGATCAAAGACCACAGCTTTCAGTATGGATTGTACCTCAACATAAAGAAAACAAAAATCCTCACAAATGGACCAATAAACAACACCATAATAAATGGAGAAAATTTTGAAGTTGCCAAGGTTTTCATTTTATTTGGATCAATGCCCCTGGAAGTAGCATCTAGAAATTAAACAGTGCATTGCATTGGGAAAATCTGCAGCAAAAGACCTCTTTAAAGTGTTAAAAAGCAAAGATATCATCTTAAGGACTAAAGGGTGCCTGACCCAAGCCATGGTGTTTTCAGTCACCTCATATGCATGTGAAAGCTGAACAATGAATAAGGAAGACAGAAGAAGAATCGATGCCTTTGAATTATGGTGTTGGTGAAGAATACTGAATATACCACAGACTGCCAGAAGAAAGAATAAATCTGTCTTGGAAGAGGTACAGCCAGAATGCTCCTTAGAAGCAAGAACGATGAGATTTCATCTCAAATACTTTGGGCATGTTATCAGTAGAGACCAGTCCCTGGAGAAGGACAGTATGCTTGGTAGAGGGTCAGTAAAAAAGAGGAAGGCCTTCAATGAGATGGGCTGATACAGTGATTGCAACAATGGACTCAAGTATAACAATTGTGAGAATGGCACAGGACCAGGCAGTGTTTTGTTCTGTTGTACACAGGGTCACTATGAGTTGGAAGGAACAAAAAGGCATCTAATAACAGCATTAACTATGGGAGAAAATTTAGTGCTACTCCAATTGGGAGGGAAGAAGGGCAATTTCTATTACTTCTGAAGAATTTTTCAAATACACATCATAGATTCTGACAGAGTTTTCCAGACACTCTCACTTTTACAACCCTCCAAGAATCATTGCCACGAGGAAAACACTGTTACTGATGGGAGAGTGTTCTATCTCTCAGGTGAATTAAATCAGAGGAAAAAAGTTGAGAATCACCACAGAACATTACTTTTTCACCCCTGTAAATAAAGGGAATAAAGCTGATTAATTGTTTTATAAGACTCTTCCAAGAATGAATGGGCACCAAAATACATTATTAAAGCTGTTATATTTATCACAACGTTTTTATTTAGAGAGGCTATGTCTACACAACTTAAATTGATTCCTAAACCAGTTTTTGAATTTTGACCAGGATAATGGTAATATTCTATGAAACGGATTTGGATTATACTTGCTCAATTGGTCTGGTTTAGTTATTTCAAATCAAATGCAGACTTTAGGAAGACCCCTTGCATAGATTTTTCTTTTATTAAACCATCTAAATGAAAAGTAAGTTAATTCTATGACAATCTAAAAGTTAGTTAACTACCTGTGGTTCCTGTAGTTTAAAATATCAAACTGGCAAATAGCCTATTTACCAATGTAGCTTAAATGGTTTTATTTCATAGTTTGAAAGCTTTTATTCATATAAAATTTGTTTCAGTTGTTCTGATCATTAACCTGAAAAATTGTATTCTGAATGTTCAAAGAGATTTCATAATCTTAAATTTGATTTTTTTTTTTTTAAGGATGACACAAATACAGTCCAGGAACATCAAGAGTCTTGAACGGGTGATAGATAAGTTACCTGTAACACAGGCAAAATTCAAGAAAATCCAGTATGGTAAATGATCAATAAAGCTGAAATTCTGTTATTACAAAAACATAGAAGAATATGTATTTTACCAGATAGAAAATCATAGGTGATGTCACACTATTTATATATACATATGTGTATATATATATAATATATAATTAACAGAATACATTAGTCAAGAGGATGATTATTCAGTCATCATATTTGTTTTTCAACACCTGCTATTTGGGATTGACACAGGTCAAATTCTCTTTCATTATGAATGCTTACATGAATGCTAAAAATTAAAAACAATCATTCCATAGACAGAGCAATCCACCAAAAAAAATTGAAAGGTATAAAAATAGTTTTATAAGAATTCCCTTGACATTCAGTAAGAATGTGTTCTGGATAGTCACATATGTCTGAAACAGTGAATAACTGTGTCGATGACTTTTATTGTGAGTTATTCCACAAAACAAAAACAGAAAAAAAAAATCAGTAATTGCTTTACTCTAATGTTAAAAAAAAAAGCTACATGTATTCATATAATTAACCTCTTTTTTTTTAATTTTTAAAAGAAGAGAAAAAATAGTCTGTCATGACTGAAAATTGCTTAAACATATTTGATTTTTTAAACTTTACGATAGTGAAACTATACAAAGTTACTCAATACTTTATGGAAATATGTACGTACTGCCGTCTTCTGAGCAGCAGATTAAGTCAGAAGCTGTGGGTCCTGATTTTAGTATGAGTCACCATGGATTGTAACAAACGTGGTACAATCTAACTTTATCTTAGCTCTCCATGTAGACATTAAGCAGCTCATAGCTGCACTATAACTCAATCTGCATAAACATTCTATTACACAGCTGGGGCTGCCAAATTTTCATTTCCTACAGTCTAGACAGCCAGTCTAAACACTGTACTCTGAAGGCTCCATGGAGTGTAATTCCCCCAAAGACTTCTTAAAGCTCCTGGTAGTGTGAAGCATGCTAGCAACTCCCATTTTATTACCTTCTTATGGTACAATTTGTTTCAAGAAAAACAGAAGATAGAATTCTTTGGGAGAAAAAAAAAAACAAAAAACTGTCATTCTTTAACTTGTGAAATCAGTAAGGCCTTAACCACCAATCACCCACTCTCACTCCACAACGCTCCTGATACTTTTAAACTATGTTCAGTCATCAGGCTGAGCAGTTTTGGGAAGACAAACATTGTGTTTTCATGAAATACACAGAGCATAAACTATTTCCTGAGACAGAAACTCCTGGAATTAAAATGAATTCTCATTATAGATTATTATAATATTCGATTTATTGATGTGTCTGAACAGAATGTTTTGTAAAAAATAGAATAAAATAGAGTAAGTTTGTCTTCAGTTTTAATACCATAGGAAGCAGTGAATCATTAATTAATGGTTTAAACCAGAATCATAGGAAATAGGTTAAATTTGAGAATAGCCAAAGGACTACCAAGGATAATCATTCAAATTCAAGCAGGGCTTCCAAGTGAGTGCTTAAAATAAGAATACTTAGAACTTATCAACCAGGCATAGATCAATCTGGGATCAAAAGTTAGAGAAAGACAATGGGTCAGAAATAATCAGAAACAGTCCAGGCAATGAACACTTTCAACAAGCTTCAGAGTGTAGCAAGAAGACACTGAAACATGTGAACAATAGTTTGAAACCAGAGAACTTCTAAAGTTCTCTTATAGTAAATGATGTGTAAATTAGTTTGTGTTAGCCTCCCTACAAAATTGTGATCTTCTTACATGGCACAATGGTTTTCTAAATAATGGTTACAAACCACAGTTCCTGTAAAATAAGTATATGCCCAGGAAAAGTTTGTAGAAGACACTGAGAGGAAGGAAGTGAGGATGGCAGATATAAGCACCAAAGTGATTGCTTTAGGTAGGGAAGCAAAACCAGTATAGTGTATAAATACATAGAAAGAGATTACATCAAGGAAATGGCTCACGAGATTGTAGAAGCTGGAAAGTCCCAAGTCCCGACTGGAGGCTTCCCCTGACTCACACACCTGCAGAGGCTGGCAATCTCAAGGCCAGCAGTCAGAAAGTAGGGCTCTGGCTTATAGGCTGCAGAAACTAATGAATCCTGAAACTGATAAGCAAGATGGCAGGTAGGCTGCTAGCTCAAGTCCCAAAAATTGAAGGTCAGAGGAAGAGGAGTCAGGATTCAGAGTGAGAAAAAGCTGACAAGCCTTGCCAGAAAGTCCACCTATATTGGATGTAGGCCACACCCACAAAGAAACTTATTTTCAAATATTTGGCTACTTACAGCAGATCCCATGATGGAGGTGATCACATTATATCAGAGCTCATCCTGGAAGTGATCATATCATTATACAACTACCAAACTACATCATAATTGCCAAACCACTGAGAATCACGGCCCAGCCAAACTGACACACAACCTTAACCATCACAGTGATGATTGATAGATAGCTAGCTGAGTCAATTTTCTTTGACTTATTGCCTTTGAGTTAAATTCTGACTCATAAAGACCCTATAGGACAGAGTAGAACTGCCCCAAAGAGTTTCCAAGGTTGTAAACCTTTAATTAAGCAGACTGCCACATCTTTTTCCTGTGGAGCCTGGTGGGTTCAAATCCCTGAACTTTAGGTTAACAGCTGAGTGTTTTAACCACTGTGCCACCAGGGTTTCTATAGAAGAATATAGTAGAAGTTAAATCGGAAATCATTTAATTACAGCAGGTAGATGCTGACAAAGACTTTTTGTCGTATACAATTATAAAGACAAAGCTCATGCTGCTGATTTTATGATTTTTGTTGTTGATAGGTGTCATAGAGTTGATTCAGACCTATAGTGAACTATGTACAACAGAATGAAGCACTTCCAGGTCCTGTGCCATCCTCATGATTGTTGTTATGTTTGAGCCCATTATTGCAACCACTGTGTCAATCCATCTCTTTGAGTGTCTTCCTATTTTTTTGCTGACCCTCTACTTTACCAAGCATGACATTCTTCTCCAGGGACTGATCCCTCCTGACAACATGTCCAAAACTATGTGTGACTTAGTCTCACCATTTTTCCTTCTAAGGAGCTTTCTGGCTGTACTTCTTCCAAGACAGATTTGTTCATTCTTTTGTCAGTCCATGTTATGTTCAATATTCTTCACCCACACCATAATTCAGAGTCATCAATTCTTCTTCGGTCTTTGTTACTCATTGTCCAGTTTTTGAATGCATATGAGGCAATTGAAAACACCATGGCTTGGGTTGGGCACACTTTAGTCCTTAAAGTGACGACGTTGATTTTTAACACTTTAAAGAAGCCTTTTGCAGCATATTTGCTCAATGCAATGTATCATTTAATTTCTTGACTGTAGCTTCTATGGATGTTGATCATGGATCCCAGTAAAATGAAATCCTTGACACTTCAATTTTTTCTCTGATTATCATGATGTTGCTTATTGGTCCAGTTGTGAGGGTTTTTGTATTCTTTATTTTGAGGTGTAATTCATACAGAAGACTGTAGTCTTTGATCTTCATCAGTAAGTGCTTCAAGTCCTCTTCACTTTCAGCAAGCAAGTTTGTGTCATCTGCATAACACAGGTTGTTAATGAGTCTTCCTTCAATTCTGACTTTATGATACGTATGGTAAACCAACTTTTTTTAAAACATTGGGCAGGCTTGTTTCCTATACACCCTCCCTTTTGGAAGCTACAGTTATCCGTCATTAGTTATTTTGATTTCAAACAGCATTCTTTATTCTCATTCAAATGACACTATGTGTTTTAAAAATACAAATAAAAGATCCATATTTGTGCCCATTCCAAAGAAAGGTGATCCAACACAATGCAGAAATTATTGAACAATATTATTTATATCATAAACAAGTAAATTATGCTGAAAATTATTCAAAAGTGGTTGCAGCAGCACACTGACAGGGAACTGCCAGAAATTCAAGCAGGATTCAGAACGGATCTTGGCTGAAAGCAAAGAATAACAGAAAGATGTTTGCCTGTGTTCTATTGACTATATAAAGCCATTCAACTGCGTGGATCATAACAAACTATGGATAACATTTCAAGGAATGAGAATCCCAGAACACTTAATTGTGGAACCTGTACATAGACCAAAAGGCAGTCATTCGGACAGAGCAAGGGGACACTGCATGGTTGAAAGTCAGGAAAGGTGTGCATCAGGGTTGTATCCTTTCTCCTTATTTATTCAATCTGTATTCTGAGCAAAAATCTGAGAAGCTGGACTGTATGAAGAATATCACGGTGTCTGAAGTGGAGGAAGACATTAACAACCTACCATACGCAGATGTTTATATAGATCAGGAGGCAGTTGTTTGGACAGAACAAGGGGATACCGATAGGTTTAAAGTCAGGAAAGGTGTGCATCAGGGTTGTATTCTTTCACCATACCTATTTAGTCTGTATGCTGAGCAAATAATCCGAGAAGCTGGACTATATGAAGAAGAACAGGGCATCAAGATTGGAGGAAGACTCATTAACAACCTGCATTATGCAGATGACACAACCTTGCTTGCTGAAAGTGAAGAGGACTTGAAGCACTTACTAATGAAGATCAAAGACCACAGCCTTCTGCATGGATTTTATCTCAACATAAAGAAAACAAAAACCCTTACAAGTGGACCAATGAGCTACATCATGATAAACGGAGAAAAGATTGAAGTTGTCAAGGATTTCATTTTACTTGGATCCATGGGGGCAGTGATCATTAAATAAAAAATGCATTGCATTGGGAAAATCTTCTGCAAAAGACCTCTTTGTAGTCTTAAAGAGTAAAGATGCCACTTTGAGAACAAAGGTGTACCTGGCCCAAGCCAGGGTATTTCAATCACCTCATATGCATGTGAAAGCTGAACAATGGATAAGGAAGACCAAACAAGAATTGCTGTCATTGAATTATGATGTTGGTGAAGAATATTGAATATACCATCTATTTTTAGAAGAAAGAACAAATCTGTCTTGGAAGAAGCACAGCCAGAAAGTTCCTTGGAAGCGAGAATATTGAGATTTCGTCTCAGTTAATTTGAGCATGTTATCAGGAGGACCAGCCTCTGGAGAAGGACATCATGCTTGTTAAATTAGCAGGTCAGCAAAAAAGATATCCCTCAACAAAATGGATTGACACAGTGGCTTTAACAATAGGCTCAAGCAGAGCAACGATTGTGAAGATGGCACAGGACTGGGCACATTTCTTTCTATCGTACATAGGTTTGCTATGAGTCAGAACTGACTACACATAACAACAAACAACAATGTATTTTGAAATATCAAAGTGAAATGAAACTAAGTTGGTTTTAAGAAATCTGCATCATCTCTTGCTTCCCCATCTCCACATAATAATAATTTTTAAAATCTTTTAATTTCTTAATACCAGAGAATTGCTGCTGAAAACTATTGCATTCTATATGAATAGTAATAAGTTTTAAAAGCACTTTTAGTGTTACTTTATTTCAATAGATGTCATTGTCATAAAATTTACATAACTAAATGTATCCACTTTAAGTGTACAGTTGAATGAGTTCTACCGCATACTTACAGTTATGTAATTGCCTCAATAATCAAAAAATGTTTTCTAGCTTTCAGTGTATATGCCTTGCATATATTTTGTTAAACTCATCCCAAAATGTTCCATGTTTTGTGATGCAATTGTCAATGGAATAGTTTACTTAATTTGGTTTTGAATTGTTTATTGCCTATGTATAAAAATAAAACTTTTTATTTCAATCTTTTAAATTTATTGACTTGTATTGTGGCCCACATTACGGCCTATCGTAATGAGTGTTCCGTGTGCATTTTTTTTTTATTAACTTTTATTAAGCTTCAAGTGAACGTTTACAAATCCAATCAGTCTGTCACATATAAGTTTACATACATCTCACTCCCTACTCCCACTTGCTCTCCCCCTCTTGAGTCAGCCCTTTCAGTCTCTCCTTTCCTGACAATTTTGCCGGTTTCCCTCTCTCTCTATCCTCCCATCCCTCCTCCAGACAAGAGTTGCCAACACAATCTCAAGTGTCCACCTGATATAATTAGCTCACTCTTCATCAGCGTCTCTCTCCCACCCGCTGACCAGTCCCTTTCATTTCTGATGAGTTGTCTTCGGGGATGGTTCCTGTCCTGTGTCAACAGAAGGTCTGGGGAGCATGGCTGCCGGGATTCCTCTAGTCTCAGTCAGACCATTAAGTTTGGTCTTTTTATGAGAATTTGGGGTCTGTATCCCACTGATCTCCTGCTCCCTCAGGGGTCCTCTGCTGTACTCCCTGTCAGGGCAGTCATCGATTGTGGCCGGGCACCAACTAGTTCCTCTGGTCTCAGGATGATGTAGGTCTCTGGTTCATGTGGCCCTTTCTGTCTCTTGGGCTCTTAGTTATCCTGTGGCCTTGGTGTTCTTCATTTTCCTTTGCTCCAGGTGGGTTGAGACCAACTGATGCATCTTAGATGGCCGCTTGTTAGTATTTAAGACCCCAGACGCCACATTTCAAAGTGGGATGCAGAATGATTTCATAATAGAATTATTTTGCCAATTGACTTAGAAGTCCCTGCAAACCATGTTTCCCAGACCCCCGCCCTTGCTCCGCTGACCTTTGAAGCATTCATTTTATCCCAGCAACTTTTTTGCTTTTGTTCCAGTCCAATTGAGCTGACCTTCCATTTATTGAATGTTGTCCTTCCGTTCACCTAAAGCAGTTCTTATCTACTGATTAATCAATAAAAAACCCTCTCCCGCCCTCCCTCCCTCCCCACCTCATAACCACAAAAGTATGTGTTCTTCTCAGGTTTACTATTTCTCAAGATCTTATAATAGTGGTCTTATACAATATTTGTCCTTTTGCCTCTGACTAACTTCGCTCAGCATAATGCCTTCCAGGTTCCTCCATATTATGAATTGTTTGACAGATTCGTCACTGTTCTTTATCGATGCGTAGTATTCCATTGTGTGAATATACCACAATTTATTTACCCATTCATCCGTTGATGGACACCTTGGTTGCTTCCAGCTTTTTGCTATTGTAAACAGAGCTGCAATAAACATGGGTGTGCATATATCTGTTTGTGTGAAGGCTCTTGTATCTCAAGGGTATATTCCGAGGAGTGGGATTTCTGGGTTGTATGGTAGTTCTATTTCCAACTGTTTAAGATAACGCCAGATAGATTTCCAAAGTGGTTGTACCATTTTACATTCCCACCAGCAGTGTATGAGAGTTCCAATCTCTCCGCAGCCTCTCCAACATTTATTATTTTGTGTTTTTTGGATTAATGCCAGCCTTGCCGGTGTGAGATGGAATCTCATCGTAGTTTTAATTTGCATTTCTCTAATGGCTAATGATCGAGAGCATTTTCTCATGTATCTGTTGGCTGCCTGAATATCTTCTTCAGTGAAATGTGTGTTCATATCCTTTGCCCACTTTTTGATTGGGTTGTTTGTCTTTTTGTGGTTGAGTTTTGACAGAATCATGTAGATTTCAGAGATCAGGCGCTGGTCGGAGATGTCATAGCTGAATATTCTTTCCCAGTCTGTAGGTGGTCTTTTTACTCTTTTGGTGAAGTCTTTAGATGAGCATAGGTGTTTGATTTTTAGGAACTCCCAATTGTCTGGTTTCTCTTCATCATTTTTGGTAATGTTTTGTATTCTGTTTATGCCTTGTATTAGGGCTCCTAGGGTTGTCCCAATTTTTTCTTCCATGATCTTTATCGTTTTAGTCTTTATGTTTAGGTCTTTGATCCACTTGGAGTTAGTTTTTGTGCATGGTGTGAGGTATGGGTCCTGTTTCATTTTTTGCAAATGGATATCCAGTTATGCCAGCACCATTTGTTAAAAAGACTATCTTTTCCCCAATTGACTGACACTGGTCCTTTGTCAAATATCAGCTGCTCATACATGGATGGATTTATATCTGGGTTCTCAATTCTGTTCCATTAGTCTATGTGCCTGTTGTTGTACCAGTACCAGGCTGTTTTGACTACTGTGGCTGTATAATAGGTTCTGAAATCAGGTAGAGTGAGGCCTCCCACTTTCTTCTTCTTTTTCAGTAGTGCTTTGCTTATCCGGGGCTTCTTTCCCTTCCATATGAAATTGGTGATTTGTTTCTCTATCCCCTTAAAATATGACATTGGAATTTGGATCAGAAGTGCATTAAATGTATAGATGGCTTTTGGTAGAATAGACATTTTTACTATGTTAAGTCTTCCTATCCATGAGCAAGGTATGTTTTTCCACTTAAGTATGTCCTTTTGAATTTCTTGTAGTAGAGCTTTGTAGTTTTCTTTGTATAGGTCTTTTACATCCTTGGTAAGATTTATTCCTAAGTATCTTATCTTCTTGGGGGCTATTGTGAATGGTATTGAATGGTTATTTCCTCTTTGGTGTTCTTTTTGTTGATGTAGAGGAATCCAAGTGATTTTTGTATGTTTATTTTATAACCTGAGACTCTGCCAAACTCTTCTATTAGTTTCAGTAGTTTTCTGGAGGATTCCTTAGGGTTTTCTGTGTATATAATCATGTCATCTGCAAATAGTGATAGCTTTACTTCCTCCTTGCCAATCCGTTTACCTTTTATTTCTTTGTCTAGCCTAATTTCCCTGGCTAGGACTTCCAGCACGATGTTGAATAAGAGCGGTGATAAAGGGCATCCTTGACTGGTTCCCGTGCTCAAGGGAAATGCTTTCAGGTTCTCTCCATTTAGAGTGATATTGGCTGTTGGCTTTGCATAGATGCCCGTTATTGTGTTGAGGAATTTTCCTTCAATTCCTATTTTGGTAAGAGTTTTTATCATAAATGGGTGTTGGACTTTGTCAAATGCCTTTTCTGCATCAATTGATAAGATCATGTGGTTTTTGTCTTTTGTTTTATTTATGTGATGGATTACATTAATGGTTTTTCTGATATTAAACCAGCCTTGCATAAAAAAAAAAAACTGGTAGAAATCCCACTTGATCAGGGTGAATTACTTTTTTGATGTGTTGTTGGATTCTATTGGCTAGAATTTTGTTGAGGATTTTTGCATCTATGTTCATGAGGGATATAGGTCTATAATTTTCTTTTTTTGTAATGTCTTTACCTGGTTTTGGTATCAGGGAGATGGTGGCTTCATAGAATGAGTTGGGTAGTATTCCGTCATTTTCTATGCTTTGGAATACCTTCAGAAGTAGTGGTGTTAACTCTTCTCTGAAAGTTTGGTAGAACTCTGCAGTGAAGCTATCCGGGCCAGGGCTTTTTTTTGTTGGGAGTTTTTTGATTACCGTTTCAATCTCTTTTTTTTGTTATGGGTCTATTGTTCTACTTCTGAATGTGTTAGTTTAGGTGGGTAGTGTTTTTCCAAGAATTCATCCATTTCTTCTAGATTTTCCAATTTGTTAGAGTACAATTTTTCATAATAATCTGAAATGATTCTTTTAATTTCATTTGGTTCTGTTGTGATGTGGTCCTTCTCGTTTCTTATTCAGGTTATTTGTTTCCTTTCCTGTATTTCTTTAGTCAGTCTAGCCAATGGTTTATCAATTTTGTTAATTTTTTCAAAGAACCAGCTTTTGGCTTTGTTAATTCTTTCAATTGTTTTTCTGTTCTTTTTTTTTAATTCATTTAGTTCAGCTCTAATTTTTATTCTTTGTTTTCTTCTGGTGCCTGATGGATTCTTTTGTTGCTCACTTTCTATTTGTTCAAGTTGTCGGGACAGTTCTCTGATTTTGGCTCTTTCTTCTTTTTGTATGTGTGCATTTATCGATATAAATTGGCCTCTGAGCACTGCTTTTGCTGTGTCCCATAGGTTTTGATAGGAAGTATTTTCATTCTCGTTGCTTTCTATGAATTTCCTTATTCCCTCCTTGATGTCTTCTATAATCCGGTCTTTTTTCAGGAGGGTATTGTTCATTTTCCAAGTATTTGATTTCTTTTCCCTAGTTTTTCTGTTATTGATCTCTAGTTTTATTGCCTTGTGGTCTGAGAAGATGCTTTGTAATATTTCGATGTTTTGGACTCTGCAAAGGTTTGTTTTATGACCTAATATGTGGTCTATTCTAGAGAATGTTCCATGTGCACTAGAAAAAAAAAGTATATTTTGCAGCAGTTGGGTGGAAAGTTCTGTATAAGTCAATGAGGTCAAGTTGGTTGATTGTTGTAAGTCGGTCTTCCGTGTCTCTATTGAGCTTCTTACTGGATGTCCTGTCCTTCTCCGAAAGTGGTGTGTTGAAGTCTCCTACTATAATTGTGGAGGTATCTATCTCACTTTTCAATTCTGTTAAAATTTGATTTATGTATCTTGCAGCCCTGTCATTGGGTGCATAAATATTTAATATGGTTATGTCTTCCTGATCAATTGTCCCTTTTATCATTATATAGTGTCCTTCTTTATCCTTTGTGGTGGATTTAAGTCTAAAGTCTATTTTGTCAGAAATTAATATTGCTACTCCTCTTGACATTTTTGCTTATTGTTTGCTTGATATATTTTTTTCCATCCTTTGAGTTTTAGTTTGTTTGTGTCTCTAAGTCTAAGGTTTGTCTCTTGTAGGCAGCATATAGATGGATTGTGTTTCTTTATCCAGTTTGTGACTCTCTGTCTCTTTGTTGGTGCATTTGGTCCATTTACATTCAGCGTAATTATAGATAAATAAGTTTTTAGTGCTGTCATTTTGATGCCTTTTTATGTGTGTTGTTGACAATATCATTTTTCCACATACTTTTTTGTGCTGAGGCGTTTTTCTTAGTAAATTGTGAGATCCTCATTTTCATAGTGTTTGACTTTATGTTAGTTGAGTCGTTACGTTTTTCTTGGCTTTTATCTTGAGTTATAGAGTTGTTATACCTTTTTGTGGTTACCTTATTATTTACCCCTATTTTTCTAAGTAAAAACCTAACTTGTATTGTTCTATATCGCCTTGTATCACTCTCCATGTGGCAGTTCAATGCCTCCTGTATTTAGACCCTCTTTTTGATTATTTTGATCTTTTACCTATTGACTTCCATGATTCCCTGTTATGTGTATTTTTTTTTTTAATTAGTCTGAATTTGTCTGTTTTTGTGATTTCCCTATTTGAATTGATATCAGGACGTTCTGTTTTGTGACCTTGTGTTGTGCTGATATGTGATATTATTGGTTCTCTGACCAAACAATATCCTTTAGTATTTCTTGTAGCTTTGGCTTGGTTTTTGCAAATTCTCTAAACTTGTGTTTATCTGAAAATATCTTAATTTCTCCTTCATATTTCAGAGAGAGTTTTGGTGGATATATGATCCTTGGCTGGCAGTTTTTCTCCTTCAGTGTTCTGTATATGTCGTCCCATTCCCTTCTTGCCTGCATGGTTTCTGCTGAATAGTCTGAACTTATTCTTATTGATTCTCCCTTGAAGGAAACCTTTCTTTTCTCCCTGGCTGCTTTTAAAATTTTCTGTTTATCTTTGGTTTTGGCAAGTTTGATGATAACATGTCTTGGTGTTTTTCTTTTTGAATCAATCTTAAATGGGGTTGGATGAGCATCTTGGATAGATATCCTTTCGTGTTTCATGATGTCAGGGAAGTTTTCTGTCAGGAGATCTTCAACTATATTCTCTGTGTTTTCTGTCCCCCCTTCCTGTTCTGGGACTCCAATCACCCACAGGTTATCCTTCTTGATAGAGTCCCACATGATTCTTAGGGTTTCTTCATTTTTTTGAATTCTTTTATCTGATTCTTTTTCAGCTATGTTGGTGTTGATTCCCTGGTCCTCCAGATGTCCCAGTCTGCATTCTAATTGCTCGAGTCTGCTCCTCTGACTTCCTAGTGTGTTGTGTAATTCTGTAATTTTATTGTTAATCTTTTGGATTTCTACATGCTGTCTCTCAATGGATTCTTGCAACTTATTAATTTTTCCACTATGTTCTTGAATAATCTTTTTGAGTTCTTCAACAGTTTTATCAGTGTGTTCCTTGGCTTTTTCTGTAGTTTGTCTTATTTCATTTGTGATGTCTTGAAGCATTTTGTAAATTAGTTTTTTATATTCTGTATCTGATAATTCCAGGATTGTATCTTCATTTGGGAAAGATTTTGATTCTTTTGTTTGGGGGGTTGGAGAAGCTGTCATGGTCTGCTTCTTTAAGTGGTTTGATATGGATTGTTGTCTCCGAGCCATCTCTAGGAAACTATTTTTTCCAGAAAATCCACTAAAAAAAAAAATGCAGTCAGATCCCTATCAGAGTTCTCCCTCTGGCTCAGGCTATTCGGATGTTAATGAAGCCGCCTGGGGAGGGTGGAGGAGGGGACAGAGAGATAGGAGAGTAGCACCTCAGAATATAGCCAGAGTTGCTTGTCTTGCTTGGAATGACTATTATATCTGAGATTCCCGCGGGGCGTGTCGCCTATGTGTGCTGGCTGTGTGGAGATTGCCCCTGGGGGGTCTGGCCCACTGGAGTCACAGTCAGATCCTCCGCTTCCAGCCCGAAGCCCAGCGTCAAGGCTCCCCTGCTGGGGCGGTGCACTCTCGACTCCAAAATCAGTCGCTGCCTCCCGGGGACTTCTCGTCCCACCAGCCGCATTGCCGTGTTGCCCCCGCGAACCATTTGGGCCCCCTCCTGGGGTTAGTTCAGGTGGGTAGAGCAGCTCCCCGTGGTTGTGCCGTGACCGACTGTCCCGGCTGGGATGCTGCTCTCCCCGCTCCAATACCAGTCGCTGCCTCCCAGGGACTTCTCGTACCGGCTGCGTCCCACGCCACCCGCCTGAACCAGCTGGGCCCCCTCCCGGGATTAGTTCAGTGGGGTGGAGCAGCTCTCCGTGTTTATGCCATACCTGCATCCAGTCCAAATCCCGGTGGAACGGTTCCCCGGCTGGGATGCTGCTCTCCCCGTTCCAAGACCTGTCACTGCCTCCCGGGGACTTCTCCTACCGGCTGCGTCCCACACCGCCTGCGGAACCAGCTGGTCCCCCTCCAGGGGTTAGTTTAGGAGGGTGGAGCAGCTCTCTGTGCTTGTGCCGTACCTGACTGGTACGCTGGCTTCAGGCTCTGAAAACAATCGCTGCTTCCCAGTATTAGTTCGTTCTCCGTCTCTAAATCTGTGTTTGTTATTCAGGGTTCGTAGATTGTTATGTATGTGATCAATTCACTTGTTTTTCCGTGTCTTTGTTGTAAGAGGGATCCGAGGTAGCGTCTGCCTAGTCCGTCATCTTGGCTCCACCTTTCCATGTGCACTTTTAAAGAATATGTATTTTGTGTTGAGTGGAGTGCCCTATGTATATATCAGTTATGTCAGGTTGGTTAACAGAGTTATCAAGTTTTCTTTTATCCCTACTAATTTTTAGATTAACTTTCTATTAATTTTTAATACAGGAGTATTGAGTACTTAACTATAGTTTTTCTTTTGTCTATTTCTCCCTTAAATTCTGTCAAAAGTGGTTTCATATACTTTGAAGCTGTATTATTAAATCCACACACATCTCAGGTTTTTGTGTCTTGATAACTTGATCATTTTATGATTATGAAATTTCTCTCTTTATTTCTGATAATGGTCCTTGTCATAAAATCTACTTTGTTTAATGTTAATACAGCAACTCCAGCTCTCTTAAGATTTGTGTTTGTCTTATATATATTTCTCCAGCCTTTAATTTTAACCAATCTATGATTTCATATTTAAAATTATTTTTGCTCTTATTGAAGATATATAGTTATGTCTAGCTTTTTATTCATTTTTATATTGGCTGTTTTGTAATTAGAGTTGATATCACTTATATTTAAAATATCTATTCATATAACTGGTTTAATCTACCTTCTTGCTACTTGTTTCTATATTACACATATGTTTGTTGTTCCCTTTTTCTTCTTTCTGGGTTTTTTTTCATAATTTGTTGTTTCATTTAGTATCCACTTTTGGCCTATTAGCTATTCCTCTATCTTTAGTTTTTTTAGTAGTTTCTCTAGCATTTGTGATAGGTATATTTCAATTTTCACAGATAAAAGTAAAAAATATATTTATTGTCTTCATTCTGGTGATGGTTTCTTTGTGTAGGTGTATATCTGAAGTTATCAAACTGTATGCTTTAAATATGTTCAGTTTATTCCATGTTAATTATACTTCAATAAATCTGTTTTTTTAAAAAACAGAACAGGAAAAAGAATATGAGGATAACTAGCAATTAGCATTTTGGTATGATAGTGCGTCCATTGCATGGTAAGAAGTGTCAGACTGGACACAAAATCCTGTCCAGTATGATAGTGTATTACTAAATAATATTCTTGAATTTTTCTTTTATCTAGAAAATCCTTGTTTAACATCTAAGCTGAAACTCTGAAACAGCATAAGCAACTTTGGAGGTATTGATTCCTCTAACTTAACCACTAGGAAGAAACTAGGAAGAAAAAAAGATGAAAATTTCACAATCTAAAGGAGCCAATAACCTAAACATTCACCTGTGAGGATGCCATTCCTAAATGTACCCTCTTACCTACATTAGTTTCATCTTTTCTATTGTTCCCTTATTTTTCCTTGACTAAGGTTTTTTTTTTTTTTTTTTTTAAGGTTTACTACAGAGGCTGCCTTTTTTTTTTTTTTTCCTCTCTGAAGGACCAAAGAATAAATATTTTAGGCTTTGTGGACCACATGCAGGCTCTGTCTCATATTCTTCTTTGTTTTTGTTATTTTTTCAATAATGCTTTAAAAATATGAAAACTATTCTTACCTTAAGTGCCAGACAGAAACAGACCACAACTTCATAGTTTGCCAATTCCTGCTTTAGAATAAATTGCTTTTTGGCATCATATGGGACCGCATCAGCTGCTATGGACCACACATACACCAAAGGCAGAGGTCTAATAATTGGATTTAGTTATTACACATTCAGTGTGTTATACTGTTTTGTTTCATCCAAATACATGTCAGATGGATATGCAAAATTGTATGCATAACCTGGCATACAATTTTTTAAACTGTCTCATCCTTTCTCATTTTATTGGGTAAATGGTCAGCATTATAATTTATTTATTCAGCAGATGTTTATTGAACATTAATTTATCCATTAAGAATACAATGGAAACAAAATAGATTTGGTCCTTAATATGATGGACTTTATTTCCATTGAGCCTGAGAGATAAAAAAAAGAAATAGATAAAGAAAATAATTTCGGACTATGAAAATTAAAGGCCTAAATATGACAAATTAGATAGGTAAGGTGGCTTCTATGAAGACATTATACTAATGCTTAGAGCTGAAGGTGGTGGAAGGAAAGTCAAAAGTTTGATGAGATGGAGGCAAAGCACTCCAAGCCTGAGCAGAGACAGTGAAAAGGCATCAAATGGAAATAGTTTAGCGCTGTGAAGAACTATTATGACGTCCATTCTCTGAGGTGGTGAGCCTGAGAAGGTAACATGAAACAAGGATGAGGAGGCAATTGGGAATAAGACCATATCAGATGTTAAAAACAATGATAAGAACATGGAATTTTATTCTAAATGCAACCTGAAATCACTGAAGTTTTTAAATCAGAGGATTAACAAAATTAGCTTGTGTTTCATACAGATCATTCACACTGCTACTTGGAGAAAGGATTGACAAGGGGAAGAGTGGGCATAAAAAAATTAATATACCTCCCTTCCCCTAGTTATGAATTAATATATCCCCAGATGAGAGATGACTGTTAAAAACCCAGTTGTCTGTCAAGTTGCAACCCTCTGTGTGTCAGAGTAGAAATGTGTTCTATAGGGTTTTCAATGACTGACTTTTCAGAAATGGATCATCAGGCCTTTCTTTTGTGGTATTTTTGGGTGGTCTTGAACTTCCAGCCTTTAGACTAGCAACTGTTCACTGTTTGTACCACCCAGGGACTTCCAGGAGTCAAGAAGGCCCTTGGAAAATTTTAGAACAATGTTAAAAAATTTACTGCCCATTAATTACAAAGCAATAAAGTTTTCTCCACTAGGCATAGGTCATTATTTCTTTTACTGAGGACCATATGAAGTAGTCTGACATTTTTGTATCTTTAAATAGGAAAACTACACTTAGCATGGTGGGTTTATAGTGAAACATGGTTTTCAGTACCAAGATCTGTGGTATAGCAGATTGTCAACACCTACCCTTCTCCCACCCATTAAGGGGACTAGGAGAATAAATGTATGTACTACTTAAATTATAATCATTTTTCTTCTCAAGGGGCAAGTATATAAATATAGATTCACATAAGTTAGATATACAATATATGCTAAGACTCTACTCCATGAATATGTGCCTGTATGTATGGATTCTATCAGAAGTCAGGGAGTAGACTATGAAAACTCATGAAGAAAAACTTTTTCAAAAAATACACGAGTAGAAAATTGGTAAGAAAAAGAATTTTTCCCTGCCAGTCACTTCAACAAGTTCTAATTTGGTGCCAATCCAAAATTTCATGCCAAGTAGTTTGCAAAGTCTGTGCCCTAAAGAAGCGTTTTTGATGTGAGAATACATTCACTGAGAGAGACAGAGAGAAGGACGAAGGGAGGGAGGAAGGCAAGTTGACTAATAGCCAGGGACCCTATTTTATAATCAAACAAAAACACACCTTTAACTTTGCCTTATGGTATCTATAAACGTTATTTTTTTAAAACAGAGCATGTTTCTTGATCAATAAACCTAGAAATTTTCTAGACTTATTAGAAACTGATATAAATAAAAAATCGGAAAGAGGAACTATTAGAAAATGGAAAGAATAGGCAGTGTGTTCAGCAGGATTAGATGGAGCACATCTGAGTACAAAACTGATAAAGGAAGTTCATTGCTAAAAACGTGTGTGTGTTTGTGTATGCATGTAACATCATAACCACAGTGTCCATGCAGCCTTGCATATTGGAAAATCTATCTTTTAAATCTAACTAGTTTTAAATCTAACTAGAGAGATAGAAATATTATTCTTGATTTGCAAAAAGGCACACACAAAAAAAGAACTTGGAATACTCTCTGAAACCGAATCCATTTCATCTTCCTTTCCCGGGAGGCCCACAGAGCAATTCTCCACGCAACAGCTCCATTGCTGATGTCTGTGAGGCAGGAAGTGACATTATAGGCCCATATAAATTCTCCTAAGGGTAGATGGATGATTATTAAATCACTGCTGAGTCACATCTATGTTCATCCTATAGAGATGCAGAGACAAGTACTATGGCCAGTAACTGTGTGTAAGTTGCTGGCTTTGGTTCAGTAATTCCACAGAAATAAAATTCATCTTGTTTCTTGTGAATAATATCAGAGCGTTATAGAAAACTCTCCTGCTGCAATTGTCTGTGTGTGTGTGTGTGTTCACATGCACACATGTGCACACATAACCTAAATGTTAGCTGGGGCCTTTCCAGCCTTTGAGAGCATGATAAGATAATCAGAAGTTCCCTGGTGCAGAAAAACTTAAGCCTCACCAAATTTCTACCAAATAGTGGGAATTACCACCCATCTCTAATTTCTATCATTTTGCACTTGTTCCTCTTTCATGTCATGCTTCTTTGTCATCCCAAGCATAGGTGTCCATGAAATTCTCAACAAGTATAGCATAAATTTTAGTGAACTTTGCTGGAATTTCCAAGTATGAATAAAGTGGGCCTACAGCCCCCTGCCCTCTAAACACATGCATTCTTCTCTCATCTCTCTCTTCCCTATACCCTTTCCCACCCAAGATCCAAATCAAAACTCTCATTCGCTTGAGAGTAATTTAATTCCCTTCTCCATAGTTGGTGGTATTATTTGACCCCCAGGCTCACCCAAATTCTATCCTAAATCATATTATCAACAAATCACTCTCAAACAAATACAGTGGTTACTGCAGGGGAAACCCTGGTAAATAGAATGTTCTCAACTTTTTCACCTCTAATACATGTAGATATAAAAGTCACGTACTCAGTGCTGATATAAAGTTCTACACAGGCATTACACTCAATGAGCATTTTCCGGAAAAACAGCTGATCTCAAAAGCGGCTGAAGAGAGTAAAGAAAGATATTTAACTCATGTTTCTAACTTGAATGAGCTTACTGATCTATTGGTGTGACAAAACTTGTCCCAAATTTGACACTGAAGAACAGAGCAACGTGGATCTGATTAATTACTTTTGCGTGTGGCTTTCTAGCCGTGGCTTTGTAACTCCCATCCACGTGATTAGGCAGGACTGTGTGATACGGTAATTGTGGCTACCAAGGGGATTGGTCAGTTTTGCCTTAAAAGAAAGCCAATTCCAGAGCAGAGAGGAGGAGCCCACCACCAAGGAAAGAGACACCGGCAGGAGAAACCCAGCCACAGAGACCTGACAGCAAGAGATGGCGCAGTGGGCTTCCTGGCCCATGGAAAGAGAAAGCTGAGTGCATTTGGGCAGAGAGACTGAGAGCCAGGGAGAGTCACGCCTGGGAGTACAGCTGGGGAGAGGCTATCAGGATGGAAGAAATGTATCCTGAGTGTTTTGGAGCCTGAATTGTAACTGTTACTTCCCTAATAAACTCCAGAGTTGTGAGTACAGTCTGTGAGTTCTGTGTGGCCATTGCAATGGATTATCAGACCCAGTAGAGAGTACTGGGGAACAGAGGGTTGGTGTCAGAATTGGTAGAGATGTTGGAGAGAGGAGATGTGTCTGGCCACCACCACATAGGAATCAGCCTTCGGCTGTTGATCTTGGTTCTCCTTCCCCTTAGTAGGGTTGCAGGAGGTCATACACCTCCCCCAAGCCGTATTTACAAGCATGAAAGCAGGATACCACAATTCTTAGCAATCTAGGGTTATCTATAAAAGCCATCAAGAGCTCGAATTCTACTATCTCCCGGTTTTAGGGTTGTCTGTTATGTAGCAATGGACAATAAATAGAATCGGTGTCACACACAGGGTAATTGCCATTACCCTGAGATCATGAGTTCAATGAGGATATTTCATCTAGAATAACACTATTAGCCTCTCTCTGCCCCCTTCCTAAACTCCATTCCAAGGTTGAAGGAAAAAAGAAGAGGAAACAGCACACCTTGGATGCAACTAAGAATACTGTACAATCTTTCCTTTTTAGATGTAGCCTCCACTGACAAGGTGATTTCTAGGTTGCTCTTAGCGAGATAGTGCAGTGGTCTTCCCCAGTAGATTAGACCTGAAATTATCCAGTAATGCCAATGTTTGAATACATAACATTCTTTAGAAGAGGGGTAAAGTATTAGGAACTCCATTGTTGCTGTATATTCAAAATCGCTTTCTCTAGTCTGAACTATATGAGTACAGCTGATAAATTTACTCCTTTCTTTCTTCTATCTTATTTATTGATATGTTCTAAACTCTGGGGGTGAGAGTACAGTATGGAGATGAGTGTTAGTTACAGTCCTTTCAAAATGTCAACATGAACTAATGTGGACTCATGAAAACACTTAATTTTTAAAGTCACTAGGAGTCAGAATTGACTCGACAGCAACAGGTTTGGTTTTGGTACGAGCCCATCAGTGAGTAGATGAGTAGTTTGAAGTTTCCTAGAATTTCTGAAGTCCGTAGGTTCAGCAGGAGCCCTCGTGGTGCAGTGGTTAAAACACTCGGCTGCTAACCAAAAGGTCAGTGGTATGAACCCACCAGCCACACTCGGGGAGAAGATATGGCAGCCTGCTTCTATGGAGATTAACCCCATTGCCGTCAAGTCGATTTGACTCATAGCGACCCTATAGGACAGAGTAGAACTGCCCCATAAAAAAAAAAAAAAAAAAAATAGCCCCATACGATTTCCAAAAAGCGCCTGGTGGATTCAAACTGCTGACCTTTTGGTTAGCACCCGTAGCTATGCTACCAGGGTTTACAAAACCAAGCCTGCTGCTATCGAGTCAACTGCCCCATAGAGTTTCCAAGGAGTACCTGGTGGATTTGAACTGTCAGCTTTTTGGTTAGCAGCTGCAGCTCTTAACCACTACACCACCAGGGTTTACACACAAAAAAACCAAACCCGCTGCTGTCGAGTTGATTCTGACTCATAGTGACCCTATAGGGCAGAGTAGAACTGCCCCGTAGAGTTTCTAAGGAGTGCCTGGTGGATTTGAACTGCTGACCTTTTGGTTAGCAGCTGTAGCACTTAACCACTACATCACCAGGGTTTACCTGTTGTAAAAAAGATTACAGCCTTGGAAATCCTGTGGGGGAGTTCTACTCAAAATCCACTCCACAACAAGTTTTTTTATAGATTCAGTAAAATACATTTTATTCACAACTCAGTCAGAGTGCCATCTGATTGTCCCCTGCCACGTCCTCCTATGCAGCACATTTGTCATGTTTTAGTCATCCAAGGTATTTAGAAGATCCATTCTATGTTTAGAGAATTCTCCAAATCCTAAGTCTCTCCTCCCAACCTAGAAACCAAAACTCACATCTAGGCTTCCTTATAACTAACACGCAGGCAAATGACTGAGGCTCCACCAATCAGATGTGGATTAGAAGCGAGATTTAAAAGCAAGTTACTTGATGAATAAGTTCTGGTATTGAATCTATCATTCAATGACCATAGCAGCTGGAATGTCTAGCTTTTCATGAGAAGCAGTGGTGAAGCTTCTAATTGGGTTCCCAGTGTCACTAGTGCAATCTGTATTTGTTACAAACTGTGGTATTAGCAGGTTTTTCTTCAGTGAACTGCCATCATCAGCCTCTAAGGCTGATCCTTTGATCTTCCTGAAATGCTATAACCTTCTCGATACCCCTTAATTGATTTGTTTGCTACTTTAACTATGGTGGATTCTGTTAAATATACCTAAGAATACTGACTAACACACTCCCAAACCAATTCTCTGAACTTTTTTCCAGGTAGATTTAGCCAGAACTACCATTGACCTGTGGTTTTGCTCATTAGAATATCATCAAATTCAAGAGTGAAGTCTGTAAATGAATGAAGTTCAATGTATGTTAGATACTATTTTTACTTTCTAAGTCCTAGATGAATGTCCATCTCCTCCACAAGCTTCCTCTAAATTTATCAGTCCTTCAATATTGTTTCTTGTCTGAAGTCTAAAAGCATTAACTGCCTATACAATGCAATTGCTCTTCCTGAATTTAGACAACCTTTTCGTGGGAGGAAAGAGCCCTGGTGGTGCAAATGGTTAAAGCTCTTGTCTGCTAACCAAAAGGTTGCATTAGAATCCACCAGGAGCTCCATGGGAGAAAGATGGGGCAGTCAGCTTCCATCAAGATTTTCAACCTTGAAAACCCTCTGGGGGCAGTTCTACCCTGTGCTATAGGATTTCAATGAGTCAAAATTCATTTGGTTTCTTTCTCTTTTCCATAGTAGTAAAAGAGAGAGCTAAATTTTTTTTTTGTGAGCACTATGGGATACTGAGATAAATGCTTTATGTTCATTATGTCCTTTGACTTTCTCATTTTTAACTACAAAAAAATAATCTGAGCTCTCTATTATTGCTTAACAGATGAGGAAAACAGAGCTCACACAGATTATAGAACTCACTGATAGTCACACAGCCAGGACTCGCACACAGGTCTGTTTGATTCCAGCTATTTTCTTTCATCCCATTGTGCAATGTAGGTCTCATTTTTTTAGAGCCAGCTTATAAAATATTGAAGACCATGCCTGGTATGTTGTATTTCAAGAAAAGGCTTCAGGGCATGATGGTTCCCATGGAAACAAGGGAACCAAAAAGGAGAGAACTGAAGCTCAAATGAGCTCACAGGTTTGGATGCAATAGGCCTGCCTGGTAGGTCCTTAGCAGTAAGCTCCTAGATATGCCTTTCAACACATAGCAGCCTCATTCACATTGTAGAAAATGGTTTTCATTATTTTAATGGTGGTGACTAGAGCAATTTCCACAGTGGCTAGCAACAAGAATCAAGAATTATAGCTATTCATAAGCCTTGCTGGACCTTGAAGTCAGTTCTACTCATTCATTTTATAATTACTGAGAGTCTGATATGTGTCAATCATTATTAGATATTGAGGCAGATTGGGTGCAGAGAAAAATTTGATGCTTGGAATATTTTGAACCATCAGTAGCAGGGCCTTGCCACTGGGATGTGAGTTCAGAGAAGAATAATATTTCTAAAAGGAAGGAAAATCTGAAGAATCATAGTGGCAAGGAAGCCATATCTTAGAAATTAGGATTTTAAACTTTATGTAGGCAAGGAATGAGGATGGGCAAGATGAATACCTGTGGCACACAATACTACTAGCCAGTGGTCACCACATGATCAGTACATTCCGGTCTAGGTCTAAATCTTTATGTAGTAATTGCTTTATTGGACAGAAAACTATGGCTGTTGAAGTGTTTTCTGTCTCACTCATCATTTTCACAGATACTTGGGCCTTGACAGATTGATAAATTCTGTTTTGGTAAAAAAAGAGAGAAGAGGTAGAAAAGATGGAGTCACTATGAATAGAATCCACTAGAAAGATCTGATATTGGATAACTTGTATAACATTGTCTAGAATTTCTTTCTTGGGATCTGAAACCATGTATGGCCATATGTCTCCCAGAATGCTGATCCATTTTGTTAATTAAATTTCATCCAAAGGCTGCTCCCAAGGATTTACTAGGGTCAATATTAATGACTCTTCACATGTGCTGTATTTTCCGTTATATTTGAAACTCCCTTAACTCAGTCTGTTATGAGAGATATGTTTATGTATGTTGCTGACATTAGGTTTTCACCCACTCCTAGCCTGGGAGAGTTAAGCTAGAGTCACCATAAATGAAGTCAGTATATATGTTACTCTCTAGAATCAAAGAATTAAGCAGATGTTGATATGAACTTAAATACCTTTTATTTATTCATCATCAATTTATTCACTTTAAATGAGCAGTGCAGGAAAACTTGGTGGCCATCTGTGCTTTCCTTCTTCTTACTTGCTGTACTAACTTTTCTCCCACCAAATTGGCTCATAATGGGTTGCAAGGACATATCATTTCCCTTGGAAATGTTTTCCAACTCCGTGTTTTACATTATTTCTTGAAAATAGAAAGGAATTTCTCTCCTGGGAAGGTAAACTCTTTTAAAATGTTAGATGAAGAAGTAGTTGGTGGTCTTAAACTGGGATGGAGAGTTTAATCAAATGAATGTTAGGCATAGAGCCAAATCTACCATCTCTCCAAACTATGGCTAAAAAGCCTCTGGTCTCTTGAGCAACTTTTCCCTAAGGGCCAGTCTCTGTTTGGATGTGGGACTTTCAAATGGGAATTTCATTAATAGTCCTTTGCCTTGGCTCTGTGATCTTGGTTTCAATAGATAACGCCAGAAACTCAGCTTCAAGAAAAGGGCACATGGTTCTATATGGAACAGTTTCACTAAAACACCAAAATTTCACGAAAATTTGACTTTTCACTAAACTCATTGAAAAAAACATATCTCTGATTGAATATTTTATTGTTATTCTACTTCCAGCTTAAAGTGTCTCCTATGGTCAGGGTTGTTCTTACACCATACATTATAAAATTGTCTTATAAATCCAATTAATTTGGTTTTTTGCAGACAAGAGAATGAATATTTCATTTTAAATCTTTTGAACATAGGTTTCAGAGTTGGAGATTCATCTATCATCATCAGCACAGCTATTGGCTGCCCTTAGAAGAGCAATCTTTTTGAACAAAGAACATCTTTGTCCTTTTTAAAATAAACCCGTGTCTAGTATATCACTGCTGTTTGTGCAATTTGAGAAGATTATGGAACTTCTGTGGTCTTCTAATGGATTTTCATGACTTTTATATTTTCTAAGCATCCATCAAATTTTCACATAGATGTTAAAACTGAATAAAGAATTAAATTGAAAGCTCAATTATCATCATGTCAAATGGTTGAGGTTTCTCTGAAGGAAACTGATTCTAATCATCCCGCCTTCAGCATTACTCTATATACTCAGCTACCAATCACTAACCTCATATCATTCTATTCTCTTCATACTCCTTTCTGGGCTGTGTAGTGATTTCTAAAAGACATTGTGAAAGAGCCCCAAAACTTACATACATATACACTCCTCCTTGGTAGATATATTCAAATTGTATTATGAAAACAATTATGATAAACTAACATATACACATAAATTATTTACAGCAGGGATCATCAAACTTTTTCTATAAAGATTAAGATAATAAATGTTTTAGTATTTGTGGGCCATACAATCACTGCCACAGCTATTTAACACTGTAGTTATAGTGCAACAGCAGCCACAGACAATAAAAAAGTGTGATTTTTGTCCCAACAAGATTTTATTCATAAAATAAAAGCTATTACATTGCTGATTTGGTCTACTGATTCCTGGTTTAGACATTGCCTGCAAGAAGATTGCAATTTAAGTGCAATAATTAAAATTATCAGATGCTTCGACTAAAGTTCAAAGTTCCACCCCAAAAGTACAAATAATTCCTCTTTTAAAGAGTGCAAATAAATTGGGCCAGACATAATCCCTCAGGGCTTAACAAGGATCGATAAAATTAGTCCTATTATAGCTTTCCAGTCATCCTGTGGTGGCCTACATTTTTCTGTAATGCAGAAATATTTCAAATACCAGCAAGGTCATCCACGGTGGATAGGTTTCAGCTGAGCTTCCAGTGTAAGACAGACTAGGAAGAAGGGCCTAGTGGGTTAATTCTGAAAAAATTAGTGAAAACCTTATGAATATTGGTTTAGTGGAATATTGTCTTATGAATAGCAGTGGAATATTGTCTGATATAGTGCTGGAAGATGAGACCCTCAAGTTGGAAAGTAAGACTGGGGAAGAGCTGCTTCCTCAAAGTAGAGTCAACTTTAATGATGTGGATGGAGTCAAGCTATCAAGACCTTCATTTGCTGATGTAGCATGACTCAAAATAAGAAGAAACAGCTGAAAACATTCATTAATATTTGAGATGTGGAATGTAGGAAGAATGAATCTAGGAAAACTGAAATTGATATTGGCCATTTTGAAACAGACAATCATATGGTCTACTATGCCAGGAAGATAAATAGAAGAGGAATGGCATCACATTCATTGGCAAAAAGAACATTTCAAGATCTATCCTGAAGTACTACGCTGTCAGTGATAGGATAATACCCATACACTTATAAAGAAGACTACTTAATACAACTAATAGTCAGATTTACACATCAACCACTCAGGCCAAAGATGAGGAAATTGAAGGTTTTTTATGAACTTCTGCAGTCTGAGATCGATCAAACATGCAATCAAGATGCATTGATAGTTACTGGTGATTGAAATGTGAAAGCTGGAAACAAAGAAGAATCAGTAGTAGAAAAATATGGCCATGGTGATAGAAATGATGCCTGAGATTGAAAGATAGAATTTGGCAAGACCAATGACTTCTTCATTGCAAATACATTTTTTCAACAACATAAATAGCTACTATATACGTGGACCTTGCAGATGTAATACACAGGAATCAAATCGACTACATCTATGTAATGAGATGATAGATAAGCTCAGTATCATCAGCCAGAACAAGACCAGGGAGTGACTGCAGAACAGACTATCAATTGCTCATATGCAAGTTCAAGTCAAAGCTGAAGAAAATGAAAACAAGTCCATGAGATTCAACCTACAACATTGTGTACATACACCTGAATTTAGAGACCATCTCAGGAATATATTTAATGCACTGAACACTAATTATCAAAGACCAGAGAAGTGGTGGAATGACATCAAGATCATCATACATGAAGAAAGCAAGAGGTCATTAAAAAGATAGAAAAGAAATAAAAGAACAAAAGGATGTCAGAATCTGAAACTTGCTCTTTGAATGTAAAGTAGCTAAAGCAAAAAGAAGAAATGATGAAGTAAAGAGCTGAACAGAAGATTTCAAACAATGGCTTGAGAAGAAAAAGTAAAGTATTATAATGATATGTGCAAAAACCTGGAGATGGAAAACCAAAAGGGAAGAACATGCTCGGCATTTCTCAAGCTGAAAGAACTGAAGAAAAAATTCCAGCCTCAAATTGCAATATTGAAGGTTTCTACAGGGAAAATGTTGAATGATGCATGAAGCCTCAAAAGAAGAAGGAAGGCATACACAGAGTCACTGTACAAAAAGAATTGGTAGATGTACAACCATTTCAGGAGGTAGCATATAATCAAGAACCAATGGTATTGAAGGAAATAGTCCAAGCTTCACTGAAGGCATTAGCAAAAAACAAGGCTCCAAGAAATGATGGAATGCCAATTGAGATGTTTAAACAAATGGATGCAACGCTGGCGGTGCCTGCCCACTTTTCTTTGCCAAGACATTTGGAAGACAGCTGTCTGGCCAACTGACTGTAAGAGATCCATATTTGTGACCATTTCAAAGAAAGGTGATTCAACAGAATGAAGAAATCATTACTCTCACACATAAGTAAAATTTTTGCAGATCATTCAAAAGCAGTTGCAGCAGTGCATGGGCAGGGAACTGGCAGAAATTCAAGCTGGATTCAGAAGAGGACATGGAATGAGGGATATCATTTGCTAATATCAGATGGATCCTGGCTGAAAACAGAGAATACCAGAAAGATGTTACCTGTGTTTTATTGACTATGACTATCCAACCATGTGGATCATAACAAATTACTGATAATGTTGCGAAGAATGGGATTTCCAGAACACATAATTGTGCTCATGAGAAACCGGTACATATACCAAGAGGCAGTCTTCTAATAGAACAAAGGGATGCTGCATGGTTTAAGCCAGAACAGGTATGTGTCAGAGTTGTAGCCTTTCACCATACTTATTCAATCAGCATACTGAGCAAATAATCAAAGAAACTGAACTATATGAAGAAGAATGTGGCATCAGTATTGGAGGAAGACTCACTAACAACCTGGGATATGCAGATGACACAACCTTGCTTGCTGAAAGTGGACTTGAAGTACTTACTGATGAAGATCAAAGACTACAGCCTTTAGTATGGATTGCACCTCAACATAAAGCAAACAAAACCCTCAAAACTGGACCAAGAAGAAACATCATGATAAACAGAGAAAATATTGAAGTTGTCAAGGATTTTCTTTTACTTGAATCCATTAGCCACATGCATGGAAGCAGCAGTCAAAGACTCAAATGAAGTATTGCATTTGGCAAATCTGCTGTAAAAGACCTCTTCAAAGTGTTAAATAGCATTAAATGTTAAAAAGGATTAAGGTGCACCTGATCCGAGCCATGGTGTTTTCAATTGCCTTGTATGCACGGGAAAGCTGAACAATGACTGAGGAAGACTGAAGAAGAATTGATGTCTTTGAATTATGGTGTTGGTGAAGAATATTGAATATGTCATGGAGTGCCCGAAGAACAAACAAATCTTTCTTAGAAGAAGTACAGCCAGAATGATCCTTAGAAATGAGGATGGCGAGACTTCATCTCATGTACTTTGAACGCGTTATCATGAAGGACCAGCCCCTGGAAAGGACATCATGCTTGGTAAACTAGAGGGTCAGTGAATAAATGGAAGACTCTCAATGAGATTGGTTGACACAGGAGCTGCAACAATGGGCTCAAGCATAACAATGATTGAGAGAATGGTGCAGGACCTGGTAGCATTTTGTTCTGTTGTACATAGGGTTGCTAAGAGTTGGAACTGACTTGATGGCACCTAACAAGAAGAACAACAGTCTTGCATAATTTCCTGTTTTACTACTTTCACCATCTTTCTCCTTGGCTTACTTAAGGGGGAACCAGAAAGACAGAGGGGAGAGAAAACATTTCAACACAATTCTAAAAGTCTTCCACCTATTGAAGGGAAAATGTTAGTGGTGAGAAAAAAAATGTTCCGCCTTTCCCTCTGGGTAAAGACAGGGAGTACCATATTTTTACGTAAATAATGCACACCTTCTACATTTGTTTGCCAACCATGAGGTGTTTTCATAAGTGCCACTATGCCAATTATTTTTACATGTTGCTGTAAGAGAAATTAGCATGGCACTCTTAGGAAAATACTTCGCATAGGAGGGTGAGCAGTTGGCAAACAAATGTAGAAGGCACAGGTTATTTGCATTAAAATATGGTATTTTCTTTAATCCCAAGCCAAGTTTTATTGTAGAGGACTCCAGCTCACTCACTAGTATTAGAGGTACCTATCTGAAGGAAAGATGATCACTTAATTCCCTGGATGGATAACTCCTCAGCTGTGCAATCTTGAGTTCCATCCTCATGCCACAATCAGAATGAAATTATTCATAAAGAGGTAGTTCAGGGGAGCACTGACATTTAATCCTGCAATTTGAGTGTATATATGAACATTGAGTTCAGTATCCATTTCTAGTGTATGGATTGCTGAGGAATTGAAACTTGTTGGAAAAACCTGATCCAAAAGAAAGAACAAGAACCTAGTTATAATAATTTGGCCATCAAAATTCTATTTCTTGGAAGCCTTCCCTCAAAACCTGTACAAGAGGAAGTTGGCATTTCTCGCGAAGGGGAACAAATATTAGGAGAAAGGGTAGGAGCCATGGAATGTCTAGGACCATCAGCCATATTGAGTGGATAATCTATGCAAGAATGATTTGGGGTCATGGGAGAAATGTGATATTGAAGAAGAACCAACTGACTGTCTCTGAAAGGTTCTTTGGTGCTGAAAGTGAATTGGATGAAGCTGAACAACCCTCTTAAATGCACTTATACACTTTCTATTCAAAAACCATCACACTGATGGAGTTACACTGGATAAGCAGAAGATGGAATCAGACAAATTTTCTGTTTCTGATAACCAATACAAACTGGCTTACAGTGCAACACCTGCCTCCATATGCAACTTGCAGAACACTAACAATCTAAAAAATACTTCCCAAGGTGGAAAATAAAACTTTTATATTTAAGAAATATGAATGGCTCTAAATGGAAAAAAAAATGTGGTCATGTCAGAATCTCGTATGGTGCCCACCATGTCCCTCCCTGTACTGTTGATGACAATCTTGATTATATGATTTGCTTTAGACAATAAAATGTGTGTGTAGAGGTAGCATATATTACTTCCTAGCAGAAGTGGTTAGAGCCATGACTTGATTTACCATGTTTCTTATTCCTCTTCTATGAAAATTATCTGCCTGGCTCTCACAGTAAAGACAACAGTAAGTAGAGTCACATCAGAGCAACTATGGACAAGTGGCATGAGGGAAAATTAAGGATACGATTTGGAGGATAAAAAAGAACTATGCCAAATAACAATACCGAGATAGTTCCAAATCTGTTGAAAAAGAAAAGATATTTAAAAAATTCTACAGAAAAACAGGAAAGAAAAAAAAAAAAAACAGGTCTCATACACATTATAAACTTTCAGAATGGCACTAGATTTCTCAGCTATAACAATGGGCACTAGAAGGCAATGAATCAATGCCTTCAAAAACTATGCACAAAATTATTTCTAACCTTGATTTCTATACCCAGCCAAACTATCTACAAAATTTCAGGTAATGTCTCAAAAACTCTATACCAAACCACCCCTCCCCCAAAAAAAACTCTAACATGTTGCCTTCGAGTCGATTTCAACACATAGCGACCCTATAGGACAGAGTAGAACTGCCCTATAGGTTTTCCAAGGAGTGGCTGGTGGATTTGAACTACTGCTGTTTTGGTTAACAGCCTAACATTTAACCACTGCACCACCAAAAACCAGGGCTCCCCAAAAACACTATACCTCCCATGTACCATGGGAAACTTCTGGAAGATGTATTCCACCAAAATAATGGGATAAAGCAAGAAGGAAGAAGACATGAGATGCAGAAAACAGGGAATCTAACACAGAAAAAAGGTGAAGAAAATTCCAAAATTGCTTATATAAGGAGGTACTAAGTAGGCAGCTTGAAGCAGGCCTAAGGAGAAACGAGCCTAGAGTGTACTGTTGTTATTTTACATATTAATATTCTACTCTGAGTCTAAAATTATTTTGAGTAGATGCGATCTGTGCTATTCTGATGTCCTCTAAGCAGATCTATTATTTCACCTCTGAGTCAAATTTAACCCTGAGCTATGAGCATAATCCTTTTTAAGAGCAAAAAAGAATAATATATTCCACTTAGAGAAACTATTAACATTTTCAGCTAGAGTTGGTCTAGCAGAATCTCATCTTTTTTGAAAATCATGTAAAATTGGTAACAACTGGTACAAAGAACAACTTACGCATTCCTTGTATCTAACTCACAGTATGTGTAAATGCAGCAAAGGCACTAGTAATTACCATTAAAAACTAGTTTTTATTACCTCATACTTATTGATAAAGCAGTTGCTAACTTGATCAATTGGTTCTTTCACTCACATTTAGCTCCCTCTTCAGATCCATGATGAAGAGGAGGAGTCTTCTGAGATTACTTCTATCTGGATGATGTCCTATTGCCAAGGGAAAAGACTTTTAAGGAAATACCCTGCTTAGCAGTGTAGCAAAACATCTTCAATAAGGATCCCCCAAAGTCAGGGACAATAAATTTCTTTTGAGTTCCCAAAGGAATTTCTAATTTGAAGAATAATTAGAGCAGACTCTTTCTGACTAATGAGCCTGTATTTTCAAGGTTGAGTATAAAGTGTGGAGAGACTAAATTTTGTGCATGTGTAAACAAAGCTGCATCTGCTGGGATCATTAACTGAACACCCTTCTCTAATACATAATTGATGTATTACATTTTTTCTCTTTGAGCTGTCATTTCTGCCAAGCATGCCCTGCCTCTTGTGTTGTCTAGTCCTTCTTCCTCTAGTTACAGTAACAAGGAGCAACCCTGCAGGGAGACCATGAAGTCTTTTCCTTCCTGCTGTGCTTTCATAAGTCAGTTTCTATGAAAATATATAAATCACATGTAGAAAAAAAAGATTATTGTAACCTGTAAAAGCACACCTTGAAAATAATTTTTCTAAGGAAAAATAAATGTTTTTCTTCCTAGAGAAAAAGAAACAAATTGTAAATGAGAAAGAAAAGAAAGATTGTTTCCATGTCCTCCACAAATCCACTGCTCTTTTTATTTAATCCACCTGCTGTCTCACATACTGAAGTCTCTTGGCATGAAGGAGAATAGGGGTTACCCTGCCCTCCTCAGTAGGGAAATCTGAAGGTAACGCTTAAAAAACAGAAAAGAAAACACAGACATGACTAAAAATATAAGGAGTAATGGAGCATATGAGTCTGATCTTCCTCCTGTCCCTTCTTATTTCCCCCTTACTTATTGTCTCTCTCCTCTTCTATCTGCTTTGCATTCCTCAGGATTCAATAAAAAAAAAAAAAAAAAAAAGCATTATTGTGGGTAGACATACAGACTATGACCAATGCAAAATCAGTGAATAAATAGGACCATGCCTTGTTTACACCATCAAGGGCTATTCTACTAAAATGAAGACTTACTAGAGAAAAATAAACAAAATCACAACATTCTTCATAATTATACACAAGTTTAAAAAATGCTAAAAAGTGTTCACTATTTTCTTATGCTGCATTCTGTAATATATCTATAATCTCATTTTGCTTCCAAAAAAAATTACCATCTTTTAAATTCTTTCAGGTTCATGCATTCAACAATTATCTATTGGATTGCAGTGTCTACTATATGCCAGGCACTCTTTTAGGCCCTAAGAACATAGGATTTAACAAAACAGCCAAAAATCTCCCATGATGAAATTTATGTCCTGGTACAGAAGATAGGCAATCAATAAATTAATTAAATGACTTATTAAAAGATAGTGCTTTAGCAAGGAAGAAAGCAGTTTGATGTGGTCAGAGAGGGCAAGGGGAAGAGCAATAGGATCTGGGGTAGCCAGCCTAGCTAGTGATGACTCTGACTTTTCATCTAAATGAAATGAGGAGCTATGGGGTTTTTAAACAGATGAGTAACACTATCTCAATTAAGAATTTTTAAAATATCACTGCGACATGAAATCATAGAAAAAAATAAAATTATTTTGTAATCTCAATTTTTTTTCTTCCTTTTAGAAGCCTCTAGAACTAGATTGTTTATGTCGGAGTTGAAAGTTATGGAGGAAAAAAAAAAAAGCAGACTGAATTTACAATCTTTGGAAGCAAACAATAGGTCCAAAAACCAAAATGCTAAGGCAAGCAAATAATTCAGAAAAAAGTCCCAGAGTATCAAGAATGTATTTGAGGAAATAAAACACAAGTGGAATCATTCCATCTCTGTGTGTTCTCTGCTCCTGACCCTCACTTCACTCATCACCCTGCATGACTGCCTTTCATTCAGACCTCATGATTTGAATGCACTTGCCTTCAGGAACATTTTATGGTCATGCCACTTCAGAGGCACATTATTCTCATGCCTATATCTGAGCCCAACTCACTTCATTTGTTTCCCTTTCAATTGATGTAGTTTTTTAAAATTATTTCAGAGACTTCTCTCACTTTAATTTCACAAATATTCTGAAGTATGCATTCTTCTTTAACCTCTTAATAGAGGGTCTTCAAATCAAAAGGGATCTTAAGAAAGCACAATCTAAATTGCTAATATCTAGGATAAACACCTGCAGGGCAAGCTTTCCACACTTTAAAAAAAAAAAAAAAAACTTAGAGTAGGAATGAAAAAAACCTACAGGAAATAAAAGCATATTTACTAATTTATTAAAAATTGTTTATCAGTTGCTTAGTAAATTTATATGCAATCACTCTCCTAGAGTTTTGAACTTGAAAATGGTGCACTCACAACTTTTTAAGAGCTCACAATCCAGTGAAGGAGAAAGACAATATGTAGACAAATACGGACCGGGGGGATATCAGCTGAGATAAGAACACATAAGATGAGACTCTTCCCTACAATTGGGTGGTGGCAGGTAGGGAGTAGTTCAAGAAAAAACTGGTTCCAAATAAGAATTAAGAAAAAATAATAAAGACAGTGAAAGTTCCATGAGGCATCAGACAGCTTAAAGAGACTGGGGATAAACAGGACGTCAGTAATACTGTTGTTGTTGTTGCCGTTGAGTGGATTTCTGACTCATAGTGACCCCACATGACAAAGTAGAACTCCCCTGTAGGGATTTCTTAGCTACAATCTTTACAGAAACAAATCACCAGGACTTCCTCCCACAGAGCCATTGGGTGAGCTTGAACCACCCACCTTTTAGTTAGTAGTCAAGCGAGCATGTAACCATTGCACCATCAGGGCTCCTTTCAGTAAGACTAGAACACAGGTTATGGGGAAGTGTGGGAGAACAGGACTGGCTAGCCATGAAACTGAAAAGGCTGGTAGTTGTTAGATCAAGAAGATGATCTGTGAGTAAGTTTGAGCTGAAGCCTAAGAGAGAAATCAGACCCAGAATCAGGTCTGGAAAAATGTATATAAGCTGTTTATAAATATTTCTAGAAATAACACAAAAAAGCAGAGCTATTTTAGATCATACAGTACTGCATGAACTGTGCTCAAATCTATAAGATAATAAATTTCAGTGAAATTTAATGTAGCGACTACTAAATGTAGTCTCTCCCATTAAAAGAAACATGAAAGATACTTAACCTCTTTGAACTTCATTTTCCTTGATTGTACTGGTTATCACAAAGATCCCATTCCACTCGTATTTTTCACTGTCTTTATTATCTCCATGACAACTAAGTAAATGAATATAGTTAAGAGCTGTGGCTGCTAACCAAAAGGTCAGCAGTTCAAATCCACCAGCTTCTTCTTGGAATCTCTGTGGGGTAGTTCTACCCTATCCTATAGGCCACTGAGTTGGAATTGACTCGACAACAGGTTTGTTTGTTTGTTTGTTTTAACAATAAAAGGAGCCGTGGTGGCACAGGAGTTAAAGTGACTGACTTAACCGAAAGATCGGTGGTTCAGGCAGTCTGCTTCTGTAGAGATTTACAGCCTTAGGAAAGCTATGAGTTGGAATTGACTCAACAGCCTGAGTTTTGTGTTGGTTTTTATCTACCATAAAGAGTATAATTAAAACTTTGGAGAATTTAGAAATAGGATATAGACTTAAAGAAACATTGGAAGTCATTTGGTCCATCTCTCCCACTGTCGAGATAACAAAAGTGAGGCTGATGTTAGATATAAAGTTAAGGGACTTGCTTAAGGTTGCACAGCTGTGCAGTGGTTAAAACCCGGGGTTTACGCTTCCATATCAGTGCTCTGTCCATCTCCAAAAAGGCTTGATAAACACACATTTCTGATCACTCTCACAGCAAGTCTAAGTAGATTTATTCTGATAGGTAATTTTAGGGACAGGGTAGTCCAACGGTCTTTATTTTAAAGATGAAGGAATTGAGTCCCAGATTCTTAGCTAATCTGCTTGACTTCACAGACTTATCTCCTTGTAGATCAAAACTAGAACTGAGGTATACTAACCTAAATCCCTGTTAACCAACACATTATCTTGTGTCCAAGCTAGTGATATGTTAAGGGCAGAAGAGTGGATCAGGCAATAAGAGTATGCACTGCCTGTACAGAATTGAAAAACAATAATAAAACTGACTATAATTTGGTCCACTTTTAGGCAAGGCCAAGATGGAAGAGTAGTCAGATGCTTCCAGTGATCCTTCTTAAAACAAAGACCCCCCAAAACAAATGAAACGATTATATATATGACAAGCTAGTAGCCCTGAACATCAAAGGCAAAGTTAGAAAATGGACTGAGCAAGGGGGAGGGAGAGACAGTTCAGAAGTGGCAAGGAGTTGCCAGACCTGACTTGGCAGCAAACCCTCAGGCATGATGCCCTGAAGCAATGACAGCAGGGCTGGTGGTAGAGTTCTGGATGCCGTTTCCTCAGGGAGACACAGTGAGCCACACAGCCTACTCACACCTCCAAACCAGAGAAGAATGCCACTCTCAGCAAAAGCTAAGTCCTTGCATTTATTTTACCATGCACCCCAAGCCAGTTTGAGTGGTTGTCGATTTCCCTAGGCTTGAGACAGTTTCTGCTGTGCACCCTGAGCCATTCTCCCAGACCTGAAGAAGGAATAAATTAACCATTGGGGGAAGAGATAACCCACCAGCTCCACTAAACTGGGAAGCTCAGGACAAAAGCAGCCCCTGTCCAGGCACAAATGGTCCTTTTTAGATACATTTCACCTATGCATGGACATGTGTGGGCCTATTTCTGGAGAATAGGGCCTTGTTGGCAGACTGCAACTGTTTCAGCTGTGCAGTGGAGAGGCAGGTTTTTGATGTTTGACACTGCTTTGGCTATTAAACAGAGTCCTAACCTACCCACATCAGGGGCCTAAGGACTGGTGGCTCCATCCATGTCACCTAGCCACTTGCAACAGGGGTCCAAAGATAAGTTGTGCCCCCCAATCTTTACAACCAAAAGTGTTGGGTGCCCGTGGTTGGACTGCAGAATGCACCCACCTGTGCACTCTGGGGAACAGGGATGCGCTTTCCTCACAGACAATTGGGAGACAGCTATCAGCCCCATGTCTTGTCCAGAGTGTGACCCCCTGCTGCAACCAGACACCTGTAACTACACCAATCATCCCTGCCCCCTAAGACTGTAGGAAAGTGCCTGTACCACACACATCAGGCCCAGCTACTTGGACACCTGAGCTGAAGTCATACAAGAAAAGTGAAAGGTCTCCTAAGCTCATATACTTAGTAACAGCACTAATCATCTGGTGACAAGATGTTAGAGCTTCAAAACCAAAGGAATCAAGCCAGCAAACTCAATCAGCCTATTTGGGCATATAAAAAAATATATCAAAGCAAGCACCTAAGATACAGTAAGCAAACATAAAATATATTAATACGATGAATCATAGATGGCTCAGAGACAACAGTCAATATTAAATCACATAAAGAAGCACACTATGATCACTTCAACAAGCTCTCAAAACAAAGAATCAAGGAATCTTCCAGAAGAAAGTGTCTTCCTGGAATTATCAGATATAGAATATAAAAAGATTAATATACAGAACTCTTCAAGACGTCAGGAAAGAGATCAGACAAAATGCAGAACAAGCCAAGGAACACAATGATAAAGCAGTTGAAGAACTTAAACAGGTTATTCAAGAACATAGCAAAAAATTTAACAGGCTGTGAGAGTCCATAGACAGGCAGCAATCAGAAATTCAGATGATTAACGACAAAATTACAGAATTAGACAACTCAATAGAAAGCCAGAGGAGCAGAATTGAGGAAATGGAAGGTAAAATTAGTGAGATGGAAGATAAAATACTTGGCACCAATATATTTGAAGAAAAGTCAGAAAGAAGAATTTTAAAAAATGCAGAAACAAGAATCATGTGGGACTCTATCAAGAGAAATAACCTACGAGCAATTGTAGTACCAGAACAGGGAGGCATAACAGAAAATACAGAGAGAATTGTTGAAGATTTGTTGGCAGAAAAGTTCCTTGATACCCTGAAAGATGAGAAGATATCTATCCAAGATTCTCATTGAACTCCACATAAGGTAGGTCTTAAAAGAAAGTCACCAAGACATACTATAATCAAACTTGCCAAAACCAAGATAAACAGAGAATTTTAAGAGCAGCTAGGGATAAATGAAAAGTCACCAACACAGGAGAGTCAATAAGGATAAGTTCAGGCTACTTGGCAGAAACCATGCAGGCAAGAAGGCAATGGGATGACTTATATATAAAGCATTGAAGGAAAAAAACTCCCAGCCAAGAATCACATATACAGCAAAACTGTCTCTCAAAGAAAAAGGTGAAATTAGGACATTTCCATATAAACAGAAGTTTAGGGAATTCGTAAAAACCAAACCAAAACTACAAGAAATACTAAATGAACTTCTCTGATTAGAAAATCAATAATATCGAGTATCAACCCAAGACTAGAACACAGAACAGAGCAACCAGATGTCAACCCAGATAGGGAAATCACAAAAATAAATCAAGATAAAAAAAAGCTCAAAACACCAAGAGACAGAAAGGGCTACAAGAACCAGAGACTAATCATCCTGAGACCAGAAGAACTAGATGGTGCCGGGCCACAACCGATGACTCCCCTGACAGGGAACACAACAGAGAACCCGTGAGGGAGCAGGAGAACAGTGGGATGCAGACCCCAAATTCTCATAAAAAGACCAGATTTCATGGACTGACTAAGAGTAGAAAGACGCCGGTGGTCATGGTCCCCAAACCTTCTGTTGACCCAGGATAAGACCCATTCCTGAAGGCAACTAGTCAGACATGGATTAGACTGGACAATGGGTTGGAGAGAGATGCCGATGATGAGTGAGCTACTTGGATTAGGTGAACACTTGAGACTATGTTGGCATCTCCTGTCTGGAGGGCAGATGGGAGGGTAGGGGGGTTAGAAGCTGGCAAAATGGTCATGAAAAGAGAGAGTGGAAGGAGGGAGCGGGCTGTCTCATTGAGGGGAGAGTAATCGGGAGTATGTAGTAAGGTGTATATAAGATTATATGTGAGAGACTGACTTGATTTGTAAACTTTCACTTAAAGCACAATAAAAATTATTAAAAAAAAAGAAGAAAATGAAAAAAATTAGAAACCTGTATGTACCTTGTGGTGAGCACTCTGAAAAAATGTATCAATAAAACATTCTAATAAAATTAAAAAAAAAAACACTCAAAACAGGGAAACAGTGATGTTATCATCTAAAAGAAGAAAATATTAAAACAATAAAGAGGGACTAAGAAATGTAGTTATAGATCCTTCATATGAAAAGGAAGTCAAGGCAATATAAAGAAAAAAAAGTTATGTTTAAACTTCAAAACATAGGGGTAAATATTAAGGTAATTACAAAGGAGATTGACAACCCTACTGATGAAAATAAAACACAAGAAAAAAAAAAAGACTCACCAAAATCAAAACCAACAACTGCAAATAAGATGAAAACACAGTATATAAACTACACTGCACAACCTCCATATGTTTGTCAGTTTGCCGTACTGTGGGGGCTTGTGTGTTGCTGTGATGCTAGAAGCTATTCCACTGGTATCCAGCTGAGCTTCCAGACTAAGACAGATAGGAGGAAAGATCTGACAGTCTACTTCTGAAAAGCGTTAGCCAGTGAAAACCTTGTGAATAGCAGCGGAACATTGTCTGATATACTGCTAGAAGAAGAACCCCCCAGGTTAGAAGGTACTCAAAAGATGACTGGGGAAGAGCTGCCTCCTCAGAGTAGAGTCAATCTTAATGACGTGGATGGAGTAAGCTTTGGGACCTTCATTCATTGATGTGGCACAACTCAAAATGAGAAAAAACAGCTTCAAACATCCATTGATAACTGGAACCTGGAATGTATGAAATATGAACCTAGGAAAATTGGAAATCGTCAAAAATGAAATAGAATGCATAAATGTCCATACCCTAGGCATTAGTGAGCTGAAATGGACTGCTATTGGCCATTTTGAATCGGATAATCCTATAGTCTACTATGCTGGAAATGACAACTTGAAGAGGAATAGGGTTGCATTCATCATCAAAAAGTACATTTCAAGATCTATTCTGAAGTACAATGTTGTCAGTGATTGGAAAATATCCATACGCCTACTAGGAAGTCCAGTTAATACAACTGTTATTCAAATTTACGCACCAACTACTAGTGCCAAAGATGAAGAAACAGATTTTTGTCAGCTGCTGCACTCTGGAACTGATCAAACATGCAATCAAGATGCATTGATAATTGCTGGCAATTGGACTGCGAAAGTTGGAAACAAAGAAGAAGGATCAGTAGTTGGAAAATATGGCCTTGGTGATAGAAACAATGCCAGAGATCAAATGATAAAATTCTGCAAGACCAGTGACTTCTGCATTGTAAATACCTTCTTTCACCAACATAAATGGCAACTATACACATGGACCTTGCCAGACGGAACACACAGAAATCAAATTGACTACATCTGTGGAAAGAGAAGATGGAAAAGCTCAATATCATCAGTCAGATCAAGGCCAGGGGCCGACTGTGGAACTGACCATCAATTGTTCATATGCGAGTTCAAGCTGAAACTAAAGAAAATCAGAGCAAGTCCATGAAAGCCAAAATATGACCCTGAGTATATCCCACCTGAATTTAGAGACTATCTCAAGAATAGATTTCATGCATTGAACACTAGTGACCGAAGACCAGACGAGTTGTGGAATGACATCAGGGACATCATATGTGAAGAAAGCAAGAGGTCATTGAAAAGACAGGAAAGAAAGAAAGGACCAATATGGATGTCAAAGGAGACTCTGAAACTTGCTCTCGAACACTGAGCGCCTAAAGCAAAAGGAAGAATTGATGAAGTAAAAGAACTGAAGATTTCAAAGGGCATCTCAAGAAGACAAAGTGAAGTATTATAATGACATGGGCAAAGAGCTGGAGATGGAAAACCAAAAGAGAAGAACACACTTGGCGTTTCTCAAGCTGAAAGAACTGACGAAAAAATTCAAGCCTCGAATTGCAGTAGTGAAGGATTCTATGGGGAAAATATTAAACAACACAGGAAGCATCAAAAGAAGAGTAAAGGAATACACAGTCATTATACCAAAAAGAATTAGTCTATGTTCAACCATTTCAAGATGTGGCATATGACCAGGAACCTATGGTCCTGAAGGAATAAGTCCAAGCTGCTCTGAAGGCACTGGCGAGAAATAAGGCTCCAGGAACTGATGGGATATTAATTGAGATGTTTCAACAAACAGATGCAGTGCTGGAGGTGCTCACTCCTCTATGCCAAGAAATATAGAAGACAGCTTCCTGGCCAACTGACTGGAAAAGATCCATATTTATGCCTATTCCCAAGGAAGGTGATCCAACCAAATGTGGAAATTATAGAGCAATAACATTAATATCATATGCAAGCAAAATTTTGCTGAAGATCATCCAAAAATGGCTGCAGCCATATATTGATGGGGACTACCAGAAATTCAGGCCAGTTTCAAAAGAGGATGTGGAACCAGGGATATCATTGCTGAAGTCAGATGGATCCTGGCTGAAAGCAGAGAATACCAGAAGGATGTTTACCTGTGTTTTATCGACTATGCAAAGGCATTCGACTGCGTGGATCATAACAAATTATGGATAACATTGCGAAGAATGTGAATTCCAGAGCACTTAATTGTACTCATGAGGAACCTTTACACAGATCAAGAAGCAGTTGTTTGGACAGAGTAAAGAGATACTGATTGGTTTAAAGTCAGGAAAGTTGTGCATCAGGGTTATATTCTTTCAGCATACCTATTCAATATGTATACTGAGCAAATAATATGAAAACCTGGACTATATGAAGAAGAACTGGGTATCAGGTTTGGAGGAAGACTCATTAACAACTTGCGTTATGCAAATGACACAATCTTGCTTACTGAAAGTGAAGAGGACTTGAAGCATTTGCTAATGAAGATCAAAGACCACAGCCTTCAGTATGGATTACATCTCAACATAAAGAAAACAAAAATCCTCACAACTGGACCGATGAGCAACATCATGATAAATGGAGAAAAGATTGAAGATGTCAAGGATTTCATTTTACTTGGATCCACAATCAACAGCCATGGAAGCAGCAGTCGAGAAATCAAAAGATGCACTGCATTGGGTAAATCTGTTGCAAAGGACCTCTTTAAAGTGTTGGAGAGCAAAGATGTCACCTTGAAGGCTAAGGTGCACCTGACCCAAGCCATGGTATTTTCAATTGCATCATATGTATGTGAAAACTAGACAATGAATAAGGAAGACCAAACAAGAATTGATGCCTTTGAATTGTAGTGTTGGTGAAGAATATTGACTATACCATGGACTGCCAAAAGAACAAACAAATCTGTCTTAGAAGAAGTATAACCAGAATGCTCCTTAAAAGCAAGGATGGCGAGACTGTCTCTTACATACTTTAGAAATGTTTTCAGGAGAGATCAGTCCCTGGAGAAGGACATCATGCTTGGCAGAGTACAGGGTCAGCGGAAAGAGGAAGACAGTCAATGAGATGGATTGACACAGTGTCTGCAGCAAGGAACTCAAGCATAATGATGTTTGTAAGGATGGCTCAGGACTGGGCAGTGTTTCATTCTGTTGTGCATAGGGTCGTATGAGTCAGTACTGACTCAATGGCACCTAACAACAACACACTGCACGAAAAGTTATGTGGGAAAAAGAAACTGCCAAAAACACACAAAAAAAGACAAGAAAAAGACAGCACTAAACTCATATTTATCCATAATTACGCTGAATATAAAAGAACTGAATGCACCAATAAAGAGACAGAGCATGGCAGAATGGATAAAAAAACACTATCAGTCTCTATGCTGGCTACAAGAGACACACCTTAGAGACACAAACAACTAAAACTCAAAGGATGGTTAAAAATATATCAACCAAACAACAACCAAAAAAGAGCAGCACTGGCAATATCTATCTGACAAAATAGACTTTAAAGTTAAATCCACCACAAAAGATAAAGAAGGACACTATATAATGATTAAAGGGACAACATACCAGGAGGATATAACCATATTAAGTATTTATGCTCCCAATCATAGGGCTTCAAGATACAGAAAACAAAGTCTAACAGCATAGAAAAGTGAGATAGACAGCCCCACAATAGAGTAGGAGACTTCAACACACCACCTTCAGTGAAGAACAGAACATGCAGAAAGAAGCTCAAGGAAGATCTAAATGCCACAATCAACCAACTTGACCTCATAGACATATACAGGACACTCCACCCAACAGCAGCCAAGTATACTTTCTTTTCCAGTGCACATAGAACATTCTCTAGAATATACCACATATTAGTTCATAAACTAAGCCTTAACAGAATCCAAAACATCAAAATATTACAAAGCATCTTCTCTGTCCATAAGACCATAAAAGTAGAAATCAAAAACAGAAAAAGCAGGGAAAAGAAACCAAACAGTTGGAAACTGAACAACACCAAGCTGAAAAACAATTGGGGTATAGAAGACATGAAGGATGGAATAAAGAAATTCATAGAATCCAATGAGAATGAAAACAATTCTTATCAGAACCTCTGGGACACAGCTAAGCAGTGGTCAGAGGTAAATTTATATCAATAAATGCACATATCCAAAAAGAAGAAAGGGCCAAAATCAAAGAATTACCCTACAACTTGAACAAACAGAAAGAGAGCAGCCAAGGAAACCCTTAGCCACCAGAAAAAATCAAATAATAAAAATTAGGGCAGAATTAAATGAAATACAGAACAGAAAAACTATTCAAACTGTTTATAAGACCAAAAGCTGGTTCTTTGAAAAAATTAACAAAATTGGTAAACCATTGGCCACACTGACATAAGAAAAACAGGATAGGAATCAAATAACCTGAATAAGAAATGAGATAGGCGATATCACAACAGACCCAGCTGAAATTAAAAGAATCATATCAGATTACTATGAAAAATTGTGCTGTAACAAATTAGAAAACCTAGAAGAAATGGATGAATTTCTAGAAGCACACTACCTACCTAAACTAACAAAAACAGTGGTAGAACAACTAAATAAACTCATAACAAAAGAGGAGATTGAAAAGGTAATCAAAAAACTCCCAAGAAAAAAAATAAATCCCTGGCCTGGATGGCTTTACTGGAGAGTTCTACCAAACTTTCAGAGAAGAGTTAACACCACTAAACTAAAGGTATTTCAGAGCATAGAAAAGGATGGAATACTACCAAACTCATTTTATGAAGCCAGCATATCCCTGATACCAAAACCAGATAAAGACACCACAAGAAAAGAAAATTATAGATCTATATCCCTCATGAATGTAGATGCAAAAATCCTCAACAAAATTCTAGCCAATAGAATTTAACAACATATCAAAAAAATAATTCACCATGACAAAGTGGGATTCAAATCAGGTGTGCAGGGACTGTTCAACATTAGAAAAACAATCAATGTAATCCATCATATAAATAAAACAAAAGACAAGAACCACATAACTTTCTCAAACATGGGTGTTTGAGAAAGTCTAACACCCATTCATGATAAAAACTCTCAGCAAAATAGGAAAAGAAGGAAAATTCCTCAATATAATACCGGGCATTTATATGAAGCCAACATCATTCTGAATGGAGAGAGTCTGAAAGCACTCTGCCTGAGAATGGGAAGCAGACAAGGATACCCTTTATCACCGCTCTTATTCAACATTGTGCCGAATAAAGAAATAAAGGACATCCAGATTGGCAAGGAAGAATTAAAACTATCTCTGTTTGCAGATGACATGATCTTATACACAGAAAACCCTAAGGAATTCTCAAGAAAACTACTGAAACTAATGGAAGAGCTCAGCATTGTATCAGGATACAAGATAAACATACAAACATCAGTCGGATTCCTCTATATCAACAAAGAGAACATTGAAGAGGAAATCACCAAATCAATACCATTTACAGTAGCCCCCAAGAAGATAAAATACTTAGAAATAAATCTTACCGGAGGTGTAAAAAGGCCTATACAAAGAAAACTACAAGACACTATTGCAAGAAACCAAAAGAGATCTAAAATAAGTAGAAAAGCATACCTTGCTCATAGATAGGAAGAGACTCAATATTGTGGAAATGTTTATTCTACCAAAGACAATCTATGGATACAACACAATTAAAATCCAAATTCCAATGACATTTTTTAACGAGATGGAGAAAAAAAATCACCAACTTAATTCAGAAGGGAAAGAGACCCCAAATAAGTAAAGCATTACTGAAGAAGAAGAACAAAGTGGGAGGCCTCACTCCACCTGATTTTAGGACTTATTATACCACCACAGTAGCCAAAACAGCCTGCTACTCTTACAACAACAGATATATAGACCAATGGAATAGAATTGAGAATCCAGACATAAACCCATCCATGTATGAGCACCTGATATTTCACAAAGGTCCAAAGTCAGTTAAATGGGGAAAAAGACACTTTCTTTAACAAATGATGCTGGCATAACTGGAAAGCCATCTGCAAAAAAATGAAACAAGACCCATACCTCACACCATGCAGAAAAATGAACTCAAAATGGATCAAAGACCTAAATATAAAATCGAAAACCATAAAGATCTTGGAAGAAAAAATAGGGACAATGTTAGGGGCCCTAATACATGGCATAAACAGTATACAAAACATTATTGACAATGCACAAACACCAGAAGAGAAACTAGGTAACTGGGAGCTCCTAAAAATCAAACACCTACACTCATGCAAAGTCTTCACCAAAAGATTAGAAACATTACCTACAGACTGGGAAAAAGTTTTTAGCTATGACATTTCTGATCAGCATCTGATCTCTAAAATCTACATGATACTGCAAAAACTCAATAACAAAAAGACAAATAATGCAATTTAAAAATGGGCAAAGGATATAAACAGGCATTTCACTAAAGAAGACATTCAGGTAGCTAACAAATACATGAGGAAATGCTCACCATCATTATCCATTATCATTATCCATTAGAGAAATACAAATCAAAACTACAATGAGATTCCATCTCACTCCAACAGGCTGGCATTAATCCAAAAAACACAAAATAACAAATGTTGGAGAGGTTGTAGAGAGACTGGAACACTTATACACTGCTGGTGGGAATGTAAAATGGTACGACCACTTTGGAAATCAATTTGGCACTTCCTTAAAACTAGAAATAGAACTACCATAAGATCCAGCAATCCCACTCCTTGGAATGTATCCTAGAGAAATAAGAACCTTTACATGAACACTCAGGTTCACTGCAACACTGTTTACAACAGCAAAAAGATGGAAGCAACCAAGGTGTCCATCAACAGATGAATGGATATATAAACTATGGTATATTCACACAATGGAATACTATGTAATGATAAAGAACAATGATGAATCTGTGGAACATTTCATAACATGGAGGGATCTAGAAGGCATTATGCTGAGTGAAATTAGTAGCAAAATGACAAATATTGTTTGAGACCGCTATTATAAGAACTCAAGAAATACTTTAAACACAGAAGAGAATATTCTTTGATGGTTACGAGAGTGGGGAGGGAGGAAGGGAGAGCGGTATTCACTAATTAGATTGTAGACAAGAACTATTTTAGGTGAAGGGAAAGATCACACACAATACAGGAAGGGTCAGCACAACTGGACTAAACCAAAAGCAAGAAGTTTCCTTAATAAACAGGATGCTTTGAAGGCCAGAGTAGCAGGGGCAGGGGTTTGCAAACCATGGTTTCAGGGGACATCTAGGTCAATTGGCATAATAAAATCTGTTAAGAAAACATTCTGTACCCCACTTTGGTGAGTGGCTTCTGGGGTCTTAAATGCTAGCAAGCAGCCGTCGAAGATGAATCAATTGTTCTCAACCCACCTGGAGCAAAGGAGAATAAAGAAAACCAAAGACACAAGGTAATTACGAGCCCCAGAGACAGAAACGGCCACATAAATCAGAGACTACGTCAGCCTGAGACTGGAAGACCTAGATGGTGCCCAGCTACAACCGTTGACTCTCCTGACAGGGAACACAACAGAGAATCCCTGAGGGAGCAGGAGAGCAGTAAGATGTAGACCTCAAATTCTCTTAAAAAGACCAGACTTAATGGTCTGACTGAGACTAGAAGGACCCCAGAGGTCATGATCCGCAGACCTTCTGTTGGCCCAAGACTGGAACCATTCCCAAAGCCAACTCTTCAGACAGGGATTGAACTGGACTGTAAGACAGAAAATGATACTTGTGAGCAGTGAGCTTCTTGGCTCAAGTAGACACATGAGATTATGTGGTGCTCCTTTCTGGAGGGGAGACAAGAAGGCAGAGAGGGACAGAAGCTGGCTGAATGGACACGAGAATACAGGGAGGAGAGAAGTGTGCTGTCTCATTGGGGGAGAGCAACAAGGAGTATACAGCAAGGTGTATATAAATTTTTATATGAGGGACTAACTTGATTTGTAAACTTTCACTTAAAGCACAATAAAAATTTAAAAAATTAATAAAAAAAATTGGTCCACTTTTAATAAATCCTGTGCAACAGCAATTTCATTGATAAAATACTCCTTCCTGAAAAAAAAAATCTTCATTGGTTCATAAACAATTGTGGAAGATACTGTTTAGTTTTAATAATATATATGCAAGCTTCAAAATAGCACATATTTATTATTTACCCTTTAATAGACATTGTATTCTACATGGAAGTAAATTCAGAGAATTCTCAGTTATACAATGTATCACTGATACGCACAGACTCAAATTACGTGTTGAAAATAATTTAGGTTATGTTCAGCTGTGTCATGTTGGTGTTCAGTTGGTGCTGGTGAAGAATATTGAATATACCATAGACTGCCAGAAGAACGAACAAATCTGTCTTGAAAGAAGTACAGCCAGAATGTGTCTTAGAAACAAGGATAGCGAGACTTCATCTCACATAGTTTGGACATGTTATCAGGAGGGATCAGTCCCTGGAGAAGGACATCATACTTGATAAAGTAGAAGGCCAGGGAAAAAGATGAAGACCCTCAAAAATGTGGATTGACACAGTGTCTGCAACAATGAGCTCAAACATAGCAAGGATTGTGAAGATGGTGCAGGACTGGGCAGTGTTTTGTTCTGTTATGTAAAGGGTTGCTATGTGTTGGAACTGACTTAAAGACACCTAGTGACAACAACAACATGTTCAGCTAATTAGGATAGTAAACATGCATTTTGTTTAACAACTTACCTGTGAAGAGAATTTGAGTATATTCACTACTTTTAAGTTGGCTTTCATTGTATAATAAATAAGGTCACAGTTGGCAAGCCAAATTCAACAAAACTTCCTGTAAACATTTTGGAGATAGGCAAAAAAAGTTTTTTTTTCATTGTGCTTTTTTTTTCACCTTTTTTTTTTTAATTGAACTTTAGTTGGAGGTTTATAGAACAAACTAGTTTCTCATCAGACAGTACACACACTGTTCTATGACGCTGGTTAACAACCCCATGACATGTCAACACTCTCCCTTCTCAACCATGGGTTCCCTATTACCAGTTTTCCTGTTCCCTCCTACTTTCCAGTCCCCACCCCTTTAGTCTTGTTTTGTTCCCTGGGGCCTGTTCAATCTTTGGCTGAAGGGTGAACCTCAGTAGTGACCTCATTACTGAGCTGAAAGGGTGTCTGAGGTCCATATTCTCAAGGTTTCTCCAGTCACTGTCAGGCCAACAAGTTCGGTCTTTCTTTTTGAGTTAGAATTTTGTTCTACTTTTTTCTCCAGTTCTGTCCAGGACCCTCTATTGTGGTCCCTGTCAGAGCAGTCAGTGGTGGTAGCCGGCCCCATCTCTTTGTACTGGACTTGGTCTCTTGGAGGCTGTAGTAGATGTGGTCCTTTAGTCCTTTGGCCTAATCTTTCCCTTGTGTCTTTAGTTTTGGAGATAGAAAAAATTTTATTGCAAAGTATTGAAAAAGAAATACTTGAAAGCTTCTTTTAAAAAATGCCTACTTTTTTTTTGTTTTTTTTTTTTTCCTTCTGTGGTTACAATAATGGTTTAAATTAATGTAGAAACCATGATGGTTTAGCTAAGCTGGGCATACTGAAAGAAATGCCATTCAACATCTAACAGCCTATCTTCTCTTCTATAGTTTCCATATTCCATGAGAGGATAACCTAAAGTTATCTATTTATGTAGGACAATGATTCACACAGCTTGAAAAAATTTTGTGGATTTACTTCACGATCAAGAATTTACTTAAAACTCTGTAACTAATTCTTCACACAGAATTAAAACAAAAACAACTTATTTAAAATTCCAAACTCAGTTTTCCAAACAGTGCAGCTGCCTGTGTTATTGTGGACTCAGCTATTGGGTTCTATATATCTGTGTCATTGGAAACTCTGAAGTCCATTCACATCGGATAATTCATTCAGGGTTTCTCTTTAATAGAAGCAATTCTTGACTTGGACTTGGAGAGTCCATAAACTCTCTGATACTAGATATAAAATGTTTTACTTGTGCAAATTTTTATGAGACATGATCCATAGGTTTCAGCAATTTCTCAAAGAGGCTGGCAATCCAGAGGAGTTGAGAAGTCAAAACCTCATAGGTACTATTGGCTGCTAGATTCTAAGAAGAAAGAGAATATCACTCATTAAGTCTGGGTGGTAAGTACCTGGGTGTTTGAAATAATATTTCTTGTAATTGACTATTTAAAATCTTTTCGAAGTAAGTGCTTAACATATTTTTAAAGAAAGAATTTTCTAAAGGCAGAAGCAACAAATCTAATTTTATTTACATAAAAATATCATGTCATACTTAAGTGGAAAAACATACCTTGCTCATGGATAGGAAGACTTAACATAGTAAAAATGTCTATTCTACTAAAAGCCATCTATACATACAATGCACTTCTGATCCAAATTCCAATGTCATTTTTTAAGGTGATAGAGAAACAAATCACCAATTTCATATGGAAGGGAAAGAAGCCTCGGATAAGCAAAGCACTACTGAAAAAGAAGAAGAAAGTGGGAGGCCTCACTCTACCTGATTTCAGAACCTATTATACAGCCACAGTAGTCAAAACAGCCTGGTATTGGTACAACAACAGGCACATAGACCAGTGGAACAGAATTGAGAATCCAGATATAAATCCATCCACATATGAGCAGCTGATATTTGACAAAGGACCAGTGTCAGTCAATTGGGGAAAAGATAGTCTTTTTAACAAATGGTGCTGGCATAACTGGATATCCATTTGCAAAAGAATGAAACAGGACCCATACCTCACACCATGCACAAAAACTAACTCCAAGTGGATCAAAGACCTAAACATAAAGACTAAAACGATAAAGATCATGGAAGAAAAAATAGGGACAACCCTAGGAGCCCTAATACAGGGCATAAACAGAATACAAAACATTACCAAAAATGACGAAGAGAAACCAGAAATCAAACACCTATGCTCATCTAAAAGACTTCACCAAAAGAGTAAAAAGACCACCTACAGATTGGGAAAGAATTTTCAGCTATGATATCTCCGACCAGCGCCTGATCTCTAAAATCTACATGATTCTGTCAAAACTCAACCACAAAAAGACAAACAACCCAATCAAGAAGTGGGCAAAGGATATGAACACACACCTCACTAAAGAAGATATTCAGGCAGCTAACAGATACATGAGAAAATGCTCTCGATCATTAGCCATTAGAGAAATGGAAATTAAAACTACGATGAGATTCCATCTCACTCCAACAAGGCTGGCATTAATCCAAAAAACACAAAATAATAAATGTTGGAGGGGCTGCGGAGAGTGGAACTCTTATACACTGCTGGTGGGAATGTAAAATGGTAGAACCACTTTGGAAATCTATCTGGCGTTATCTTAAACAGTTGGAAATAGAACTACCATACAACCCAGAAATCCCACTCCTCGGAATATACCCTAGAGATACAAGAGCCTTCACACAAACAGATATATGCGCACCCACGTTTATTGCAGCTCTGTTTACAATAGCAAAAAGCTGGAAGCAACCAAGGTGTCCATCAACGGATGAATGGGTAAATAAATTGTGGTATATTCACACAATGGAATACTACACATCGATAAAGAACAGTGACGAATCTGTCAAACAATTCATAATATGGAGGAACCTGGAAGGCATTATGCTGAGCGAAGTTAGTCAGAGGCGAAAGGACAAATATTGTATAAGACCACTATTATAAGATCTTGAGAAACAGTACAAACTGAGAAGAACACATACTTTTGTGGTTACGCGGGGGGGAGGGAGGGAGGGAGGGAGAGGGTTTTTTACTGATTAATTAGTAGGTAAGAACTGCTTTAGGTGAAGGGAAGGACAACACTCAATACATGGAAGGTCAGCTCAATTGGACTGGACCAAAAGCAAAGAAGTTTCCGGGATAAAATGAATGCTTCAAAGGTCAGCGGAGCAAGGGCGGGGGTTTGGGGACCATGGTTTAAGGGAACTTCTAAGTCAATTGGCCAAATAATTCTATTATGAAATCATTCTGCATCCCACTTTGAAATGTGGCGTCTGGGGTCTTAAATGCTAACAAGCGGCCATCTAAGATGCATCAATTGGTCTCAACCCACCTGGATCAAAGGAGAATGAAGAACACCAAGGTCACACGACAACTAAGAGCCCAAGAGACAGAAAGGGCCACATGAACCAGAGACCTATATCATCCTGAGATCAGAAGAACTAGTTGGTGCCCGGCCACAATCGATGACTGCCCTGACAGCGAGCAGAGGGAGAACAGAGACCCGCTGAGGGAGCAGGAGATCAGTGGGATGCAGACCCCAAATTCTCATAAAAAGACCAAACTTAATGGTCTGACTGAGACTAGAGGAATCCCTGCGGTCATGGTCCCCAAACCTTCTGTTGGCACAGGACAGGAACCATCCCCGAAGACAACTCATCAGACATGAAAGGGACTGGACAGTGGGTAGGAGAGAGATGCTGATGAAGAGTGAGCTAATTATATCAGGTGGACACTTGAGACTGTGTTGGCATCTCCTGTCTGGAGGGGGGATGGGAGGATAGAGAGAGTTGGAAGCTGGCAAAAATGTCACGAAAGGAGAGACTGGAAGGGCTGACTCATTAGGGGGAGAGCAAGTGGGAGAACGGAGTAAGATGTATATAAACTTATATGTGACAGACTGACTTGATTTGTAAACATTCACTTGAAGCTCAATAAAAGTTATTAAAAAAAATATGTCAATGTTTCAGGACAATGAAATGGTTAGTATATACCAGGTGCCATTGAGTCAATTTACACTGATGGTAACCCCACATGTTACAGAGTAGAATTTCTCCATAGGGTTTTCTTGGCTTTAATGTTTATGGAAGCTGATTGCCAGGCCCTTCTTCCTTGGTGCCATAGAGTGGGTTCAAACCACCAACTGTTAGGTTAGTAGTTGAGAGCAAACCGTTCACACTACCTGGGATGTCTGGTTGAATATATCCACTGTACCACCAGGGCTTGGGTTAATAAATAGAGATAACTAAATATATGAATGATTGATGACAGATATAGACAAGATGATTGCAAAAGGTTTGTACTAAAATATGTCCAGATCTATATGCTAATCCCTTTCCAGATATTACAGGCAACTAAAGAAACTTCAGTTATTTTATCATGAAAGAGCTATCATTAAACCCCTGAGACATTAAGTGTGGCTGCTGTGATCTTTGTTAAAGTTGCCACCTCACCCCCAGGTAAAATGTGGCCCTGGAGGAAGTGCTACTGAGAGACTGTTGAAAGCTGTTTCAGTTAAAAATATGATTTTCTTTTTTTAGTAGAAATTATTCTTACTCCTGTTTTGATAAATATGCTATTATTATTATTGATTTAGTGCAAGGAATAGACCCTTCACTATTGCAACTCAAGGCTTGAGTTTTTTCTTCAGTTCTTTCAGCTTGAGAAATCCCAGCATGTTCCTTCCCCTTTGGTTTTCTATTTCGAACTCTTTTCCTATGTCATTATAATACTTTACTTTGTCTTCTCAAGCTGCTGTTTGAAATCTTCTGTTCAGTTCTTTTACTTCATCAATTCTTTCTTTTGCTTTAGCTGCTCGACTTTCAAAAGCAAGTTTCAGAGTCTCCTCTGGCATCCATCTTCGTCTTTTCTTTCTTTCCTGTTTTTTTAATGACCTCTTGCTTTCTTCATGTATGATGTCCTTGGTGTCATTCCACAACTCGTCTGGTCTTCGGTCATTTGTGTTAAACACATAAAATCTATTCTTGGGATGGCCTCTAAGTTCAGGTGGGATATAGTCAACGTCATATTTTGGCTTTCATGGACTTGCTCTGATTTTCTTCAGTTTCAACTTGAACTTGCATAAGAGCAATTGATGGTCTGTTCAACAGTCCGTCCCTGGCTTTGTTCTGACTGATGATACTGAATTTTTCCACCGTCACTTTCCACAGATGCAGTCAATTTGATTCCTGTGTATTCCATCTGGTGAGGTCCATGTGTAGTCAATTTCTTCATCTTTGGCATGACATCTTTGGTAGGTGTGTAAATTTGAATAATTGTCGTATTAACTGGTCTTCCTTGTAGGCGTATAGATATTATCCTGTCACTGTCAACATCGCACTTCAGGATAGATCTTGAAATGTTCTTTTTGATGATGAATGCAACACCATTCCTCTTCAAGCTGTCGTTCTCGGCATAGTAGACTATATGATTATCTGATTCAAAATGGCTAATACCAGTACATTTAGGCTTACTAATGCCTAGGATATCATGTTTATGTGTTCCATGTCATTTTTTATAATTTCCAATTTTTCTAGATTCATACCTCTACCTTCTAGGTTCTGATTATCAATGGATGTTTGCAGCTGTTTCTTCTCATTTTGAGTTGTGACACATCAGCAAATGAAGGTCCTGAAAGCTGGGCTCAATCCACGTCGTTAAGGTCGACTCTACTTTGAGGAGGCAGCTCTTCCCCAGTCGTCTTTTGAGTGACTTCCAACCTGGGGGCTCATCTTCTAGCACTATATCAGATATTGTTCCACTGCTATTCATAAGGTTTTCACTAGCTAATTCTTTTCAGAAGTAGACTGCCAAACCTTCTTCCTGGTCTGTCTTAGTTTGGAAGCTCAGCTAAAAGCTGTCCTGTATGGGAGACCCTGCTGGTATCTGAATACCAATGGCATATCTTCCAGCATTAAAGCAACATGCAAGCCCCCACAGTATGACAAAATGACAGACACATGGCAGGAAGCATCAAAAGAAGACGGAAGGAATATACAGAGTCATGATACCAAAAGGAATTTGTCGACATACAACCATTTCAACGGGTAGCATATGATCAGGAACCTATGGTACTGAAGGAAGAAGTCCAAGCTGCACTGAAGGCACTGGAGAAAAATAAGGTTCTAGGAATTGACGGAGTATCAATTGAGATATTTCAACAAATTGATGCAGCACTGGAAGTGCTCACTCATCTGTGCCAAGAAATTTGGAAGACAGCTACCTGGCCCACCAACTGGAAGAGATCCATATTTATGCCTATTCCAATGAAAGAAGATCCAACTGAATGTGGAAATTATCGAGCAATAACATTAATATCACACACAAGCAAAATTTTGCTGAAGATCATTCAAAAGCATCTGTAGCAGGATATCAACAGGGAACTGCCAGACCTTCAGGCTGGATTCAGAAGAGGACATGGAACCAGGGATATCATTGCTGTTGTCAGATGGATCAAGGCTGAAAGCAGAGAATACCAGAAGGATGTTTACCTGTGTTTAATTGACTATGCAAAGGCATTCGACTGTGTGGATCATAACAAGTTATAAATAACATGGTATATAGGGTTGCTGTGAGTTGGAATAACAACAGTACCTAGAAAATATTATATAGTTTATCTGTATCAGAATAAAAAACAACAAAAATCCTGACATTCGCTGATTAAAGTTAGCAAAACAAAATACCCTTGGAAATAAAATCACCACTACTATTGTATGTTTGATTTAATAAACATACTTATTTAACAATCAGTAGGTTAATACCAATCAGAGAAATTTTAAAGGTGTAATAGAGGCCAAAATCACTTAAAATATTATACATTTTAAATCCACAAGTGAGGACCTTCTGATTCAATGCCACAAGGACATATAAGCACCTATTATTTAGAAAGTTCTGGGTTAAACAGGGGAACAAGGTAAAAATGAATAAGATATCACCTTTATACTTTAGATGATATATTCTAGTGAATATAATGACAAAAATAAACAAAAAGTTAATTATAATTTTTAGCAAAAATGTCGTTTTTAGGTGTCGTCGAGTCAGTTCTGACTCACAGTGACCCTCTGCACAACAGAAGGAAGCGCTGCCCGGTCTTGAGCCATCCTTAAAATCGTTGTTATGCCTGAGCTCATTGTTGCAGCCACTGTGTCAATCCACCTCGTTGAGGGTCTTCCTCTTTTCACGGACCCTGTACTTTACCAAGCATGACGTTCTTCTCCAGGGACTGATCCCTCCTGACAACATGTCCAGAGTATGTAAGATGCAGTCTCGCCATCCTTGCTTCTAAGGAGCATTCTGGCTGTACTTCTTCCAAGACAGATTTGTTCATTCTTTTGGCAGTCCATGGTATAGTCAATACTCTTCACCAACACCATAATTCAAAGGTGTCTGTTCTTCTGTCTTCTTTATTCATTGTCCAGCTTTCACATACATATAATGTGATTGAAAATAACATGGCTTGGGTCAGGTGCACCTGAGTCTTCAAGGTGACATTTTTTTTTTTCAACTCTTTAAAGAGGTCCTTTGCAGCAAATTTACCCAATGTAATGTGTCTTTTGATTTCTTGACTGCTGTTTCCATGGGTGTTGATTGTGGATCCAGGTAAAACAAAATCCTTGACAACATCAATCTTTTCTCTGTTTATCATGATGTGGCTTATTGGTCCTGTGCTGAGGATTTTTGTTTTCTTTATGTTGAGGTGTAATCTGTACTGAAGAGTGTGGTCTTTGATCTTCATCAGGGTTTCAAGTCCTCTTCACTTTCAGCAAGCAAGGTTGTGTCATCTGCATAACACAGGTTATTAATGAGTCTTCCTCCAATCCTGATGCCCCGTTCTTCTTCATATAGTCCAGCTTCTTGTATACAATCCTGACACACACCTTTCCTGACTTTAAACCACATAGTATCCCCTCGTTCTGTCTGAACAACTGCCTCTTGATCTGTGTACCACTTCCTCATGAGCACAATCAAGTGTTCTGGAATTCCCATTCTTTGCAATGTGATCCATAATTTGTTATGAGTGGTGAGTAACAGAAATATTCTATTATTTTACATTTTTTTTTTTTTTAGTTTTAAAATAGAATAAAAAAAAAGTAGTAATGAATACTTTTATTTAGCAAAAATAGAGAAATAAAAATATTCATTACTACTTGTTTTTTATTTTATTTTAAAACTAAAAAAAAACATGTAAAATAATAGAATATTTCTGTTACTCACCACTCAGGTTTAACTTTTTTGGGTTTTTTTCAGAAATAAAATACTATGTTTAAGGCTTTACCTCCACCACTCTCTACTTCTTCCAACTCAATGTGGCCCCCAGACACCAACCTGAAGTCACGTATATCTTTCCTTCCATGTATTTAAATAACATTGTTTTGTGCAGTTTTAAATATTCACTGAGGAACTTACCTCCTCTTTGTGTTCTAGAAAAAGTATTCCAGCCTTCATTTAAATAACTGTGCCCCATAGATCCATTATCAAAATTTCAAGATTTGTTAAAATTTGTTTTTAAAAAAATAAGAATTATTTATTATCTGTGAATGATCAATGTGGGTAAAAATATTTTTAAAAATCCACATAAAATGGGGAGGACTATCAAATAGTAAACACAAAGATTGATTAGAATTTACTTTCGATTTGTAATCTAACAAAAACGATGAAAATAAGTTTTACTTTGAGCATATTTTAGGCTTTGTTGAATTATTCATTTTTTTAAATAAAAAATGATTCAATCGTTTGTACCCAAGGTGTGTGTGTGTGTGTGTATATATATATATATATATACCCATTGCTGTAAATCAATTCTGGCTCAAAGTTACCCTATAAGACAGAGTAGAACTGCCCCATAGGGTTTCCGAGGAGTGGCTGGTGGATTCATACTGTCGACCCTTTTTTTCTGGTTAGCAGTCATAGTGCTTAACCTCTGTGCCACCATGGCTATGTGTGTGTGTGTGTGTGTGTGTATATATATATATATATATTTACAAAATATGTGATAGCATCAGGAGCCCTGGTGGCACAGTGGTTAAGCACTATGGCTGCTACCAAAATGATGGCAGTTCAAATCCACCAGCCACTCCTTGGAAACCCTATCGGGAAGCTCTACTCCATCCTATAGGGTCACTACAAGTCAGAATTGACTAAACAGCAATGGGTTAAGAGAGCATCTGTCTACATTCATCATTTTACCTTTGACTTAATCATTATTTATTTTTGTTGATGATTTTATTGTTTTCAACAAGTCTCCTTTAATCTACTGATATTCAGATCATTCTCTGTTGAAGCCCAGCATGTCAACACTTTTGTAGATTTTCCTTTTTTAGTAAATTGGCCCATCTCTGCTATAATTTTAATTGTCAGAGACTTTGTACTTTGAGAGTAACAACACTTTCATTCTCTTTGTAAATGCTTTTCATTTTGCAATTAGCTTACATTGTTTTTCTTTGTGTCCTCAGATCTATATCACTTCAGATTATACACATGAGAATGATATGTAATACATATAGAATAATACAAATGAGAATGTATTATTGAAATAATCAGAATGACTCATGAAAACAAAGGCTACCAAAATAGCATAGTTTTATATCCTCCAAAACTGAGAAAAAGAGGTGCTAACATGTATTAAGCACATACTCCATGCCAGCCACTGTGCCAGAAGTTTTGTACATATTTCATATGATCCTTAAGGCAACTCCATGAGGTTCATAGCATTATCCCCTTATAAATTCTCCAGTGTCACTTCCAAACCAGTGCAGTCGAGTCAATTCCGACTCATAGCGACCCTAAAGGACAGAGTAGAACTGCCCCATGAACGTATAATGAGTTGGGGGTTCTGAATAAAGTTCTTTTTGGAAATGCCATGTTCACGTTACTCCCTTTGCCCTATGTTGAGCACAATCAACCCCATGGACAGATATGGCAGAAAAAGCTCTTGAATCCACTGTTGCAGCTGTTTGTTGATCTGGAAAACTGGGGTACTTTATTTTGAACCCAGCTTGCACTACGGTTCTTGACATGTTCTAACAAAACTGTCATTCACCTGTGAAACAAGTGCCATCTAAACGCCACTACCAAACTTGCTTCTACTTTTACAGAGCAACTGTACTCCTGGGATGGATTCTTCACGATTCCCTCCGCCCTGGGTAACTGCGTTGCTGCATTCCATACAGCTATAGGTTCCCTGGAAGGAAGTAAACTGCAAAAATTCTTCTTCTCCCAAAGCATCACACCAGGTTTTCCAATAATCTACTCACTGCTTCCCCACCCTTCTTTGGGTGCAAAGCATGGAAAATTTTATTTGTCATCATGATGCTCAAAAGAAAAGGCGATGTCCATTTTACCAAAACAGAAGAGGGAAGGTGAATATTGCATGATAAAAACAGTGTCAATGCGAGAAAGAATATAGATTGATTCTAATCATTTTCAATGCAGCCAGTCACCCTGCCTTCAAAAGCAGTACTCATTACAGATTTCTGTGATACGGCCTTACCACATATCAATAACTTTATTAAATCAAATCAATCAAAATAAAGACAAGGACTGAATAGTAACAATCTAGCAATAAGCACTCTCCACAAAGGCTAAAATTTAATAGGATTTTGAGACTTCAAATTTGAGCATTTATTAGGGAATTAATGTGCTATATCTTTGGTCTTTTAAATTCATGCTATTTTAAATCAAAATTTGTAATGAGCTTGATGTCTTTCACACATACGGTATAACACAGAGACTATTTCCTTAGCAACCAAAATGTTTAACATGCACAGATTTGCAACCTATTAGTCCTAAGTTCTATTTTTTTTCTATATCCTAACATTTTTTCTTAATCCACTCACTTCTTTGCAACCCACCTTCCAGAGTTTTGGTCTCAGCATTTCTCACTTAAGCTATCAAAGTAGATCCCTAACTGGTCCAGTCTTGCCCTCCTTTGAACCATCTTGCAGAGCAAAGACAGAATGGTTTTCGAAAGAGTTAATCTGCCTATAAACTTTCCATTAACCATCACAAATCGTCCCAGTTACCAAAGGGTTGGCAGTTTGAATCCACCAGGCGCTCCAGTTACCTAGCATGACATAAATGGCCCCTTATGATTTTAGCCTTGACAACTTTTCAACTTTATCTCCTACTACTTCCCAACCTGCTGCTGTCAAGTCGATTCCAACTCACATGGCACTGTGATTAGGCGTTCCACTGCTAACCAAAATTTTGGCAGTTCAGATCCACCAGGGCTCCTTGGAAACCCTACTCAGCAGTTCTACTCTGTCCTTGAGGGTTGCTATGAGTCGGAATCAACTTGATAGCAATGGGTTTTGGACTTCCCAACATGAGGTCATCATTCTCCAGGACATTTCCTCCACTTCAAATCCTGTGTTAGTAGTACCTTTGGTTCCTACATAAAGAACTATATTTGAATGATGAGATACACTAGAGAAATGCTTGTGGGCTCTGAGAAAGACAAGGAATAGTCAATATTTGTTTTATAAAGGGCAATACATAGATGACCATAGATGACTTTAGTAACTCTGTCCTTAAAAAAAAATTATTATTGAGTTAAATGTCATTGAGTTGTTCACTTCAAAGTATTTGATTTTATGTTATGTGAACTTCATCTAATAAAAAAATATTATTATACAAAATTTCCTCTCTGTCTTATATGAAAGAAACTATCCAAAACATGGAACTACCAATATGGAAAAATGTAAGCACTCAAATGAACTATGCACTGCTAACTGAATCCTATAAATGTATAGCCCTGAACTAATGGATTTCAGTATTTGTACTTTTTTTTTTTAACATGTACAAATATTGCCTCCTTAAAATGTTACACACTGCTCACGTGGAAAACAAAATATTGACACAATCGTTTGCAATTTTAAGATTTCTAGACTCTAGTTGGGAAACCCTGGTGGTGTAGTGGTTAAGTTCTACAGCTGCTAACCTAAAGGTCAGCAGTTCAAATCTGCCAGGCGCTCCTTGGAAACTCTATGGGGCAGTTCTACTCTGTCATACAGGGTCGCTATGAGTCGAAATTGACTCGACGGCAACAGGTTTAGACTCTAGTTGAAGAATGTTTGTCATCTGTGGCACACACAAATTAGAGCCTGATTCTTAACCTGAAACATAAACATTCAAGGAAAGAAATATATATCACAGGAGCACACACCATGGAAGTCGAGTTTTAAAGGGCTACTACGACCATCTTCACCACTTGATGTGTAGTCATGCTATATTTCAAACAGAGCAGTGTAGAATTTATCAATACCCTATAATTTTTTTTTTTTTATAAAACAAAGGGCTTAAAGTTCAAACATTAGGTTGAGATTTAATAAAATCAATAAGACTTCTGAATTCCCAATACGCAAGTCAATAGGCTGAATTGTTAATTCTCCTGAATTAAATGATCTCTCCTCTTTTTTAGGAAACACTGGAGGTGTAGTGGTTAAGAAAGAGCTATGGCTGCTAACCAAAAGGTCAGCAGTTCAAATCCACCAGGCGCTCCTTGGAATCTCTATGGGGCCGTTCTTCTCTGTCCTATAGGGTCACTATAAGTCGAAATCAACTCAACAGCAATGAGAGTTTTTTTTTTTTCCTCCTATTTAATTGATGTGCTTTTTTCACTCTAAAAAAAAAAAAGTCTCTTTGTTTGGAGTTCTTGGGAAATAGGTACTGTATAGTCTCAAATTAACATTTATGGGTTTTGATCTCCTGATAAAACAAAGCAAATGCAAGCATACCATGGAAGCAAAGTGCTCTCATAAGTAAGAATGGTCTATAATGGGGATGTGAAGGTGGATTAGACTCAGCCAGATCATAGTATCTCTTTCTGCTGCACATGACTGGTTTTCTTCTTCTCTGGTAATTTTGCTCATATTATTATTTCTACCAATCCCACTTCTGTGATTTTTTTGTTCTTAAACCTCATCCTTTCTGTTAGAAAAAAAAAAAAAATTCGAAGTACCTCCTATGCCCATGTGAAGTACCAATTTTCTAAATTTAGCAAATATGATCAAAATGTTCATAGTAAGAATTACACTTAAAATCCCTCAGGAGTGTACCACTTTCAAGGCTAATAGATCATCTTTTTAGTAAGTCCTTCACTTTTAGGAGTGATCACTATTCTTAAACTGAGCACAACAGAAACGGTTGTGAAGGGCTGTGCTGTCCAGTACAGGAGCCAGTAGTCACATACCGCTATCGATCACTTGAAATGAAGTTAGTGCCACTGGCTGAAAAAATTAGGTTTTGGACATATTGGGTTAAATAAAATGTATTATTTCAATTATTTTTTCTCATTCCTTTTTGAAATGTGGCTAGCAGACTATTTAAAATTACATAAGCGGCTCTCACATTATATTTCTATTGGATAGTGCTGCTCTAGAGAGTCATGTTTATTAAGCAATACATACCATCAACATAAGAGTCATACTCACTGAGGTGAGCTGTTCATATTATCAGAAAAACAAGGGCATTGTGACTAGATAAGGAAATAACAGATTTACATTTCCTATCTCAAACTAACCTCAGGCTGTAAGTGCATTCAAATGAATGCTGGATAATTTTCTTCACTTTCTTGCTCTGAGTAAAGTGTAAAGATGATTTTACAAATAAAAGTGAGATGAAGATTGACTCTATTATTTCCATTTCCTTCACTTCCAGCAAATTTACACATATTTCTCAAAAGAGCTCCTGGCATTTTCTCTATTCACCTCACTTCCTTTTATTATAATGTGCTTGAGTATATTTTGTCATTTATATCTGTCAGAAAGCAACTTAAGGGCATAGTCCTTCTCCCCCAAGACATCTAGCACAAAGAAAGGCACATATTTGTTGACTGATACATATTAAATAAATGAACTTATGAATTAATTCATGGCTAATTTCTAAAAAAGATGCCAGTGACTTGAAAGAATAAACAAATGTCACATGAAGTATTTACAAAAATACTTTTCTCTATTTTCTGAAAATACAGCAAATTTCCACTATACACCTTTATTTTGTGTGTGTGTGACTGAATTTTAAAAGGAAAAAAAAAATCATTACAGGCGGCACTCCGTATCCGCAGGTTCTGCATCTTCGGAATCAACTAACTTTGGATTGGAAATACTCTGGGAAAAAAAAAAGTTTCAAAGAAACGAAACAATGCAGTGTAACAACTATTCACAGAGCACTTACATCATATTAGGTATTATAAGTAACCTAGGGATGATTTAAAGTACAGGGGAGGATGTGCACAGGTTATATGCAAATACTGCGCCATTTTACATAAGGGACTGGAGTATCTGTGGATTTTGGTATCTGTGGGGTCCTGGAGCCAATCCCCTGTGGATACTGAGGGAGGACTGTATTTACATTTAAACAATCTTCATCAAGATTGATTGATTCCAAACCAAAATAATAATTTTTAAATAAGTCTTTGGAGAAAAGAAATTATGTCCTTGTGTTCGAGAAACACAAGTAACCTATTGAATGTCACATAACATTGACATTTTTGGGGGGCTACTTTCAAGGGCAGAACAGTTATATCTGTAAATTTGTATCTACTTATGATATGTTGATTGGCTGATTAATATTCTTATAAAATCATATATACTTATTTAGTATTTCAGAGTACAAACTAATTGAATTGAACTGTATTGATAACAGTAAAATAGCTTGTAGACAAACACACTTTCGACCAAAAACAACCAGAAAGCAGCTAGCAACACAACTAGGATTTGAACAGTCAGAGTTCTGGAAAGAGTAAAAGTTCACTGAAGTGAACCTGATAGAGATGTGAGGCAAATTTTTCCCACAAGGCATGTACCAATTTCTATAAGAAATTGAGAAGCAAGCATCATTTAGAAGGATTAGAACATGAGCTGAGACTTCAGCAACTTTATGAGGTTGGAGAACCAAACTTTGGAGTTCAGGGCTAGTGAAGAACCAGGACCTCCAGAGCAACAATCCCGGAAAAAAGGAAACTGTATTAAGGTGAGTGTAACATATTGCGCTGTTTTTGCCACTGACCCATGTACTGATTTAAAAGCAGCTTAAAAATTTTTTTTTTTTTTTTTTTTTTTTTTTGTGGCTAAGAAGCTAAGCAGAATGCTGACTCAGAATGAAAATTTGGGGAAGTTTTATGGTGCAGGTTTAGCAGAAATTAGAATTCAGAGCCTACCAAGGCAGAGTTACCTTGGAAAACACACCAGACTTTCAGGTAAGGCTTTGTAAATGCGCTAACTTTGGAGTGAGAGACTTGAACATTGACCTACCCTCACAGAAGATTTTAACCAAATTTTGCAGTTTAATCCCAGACTGAATTAAGAAAATTTATTCCTACTCAAATGACATGACAGAAAGAATTGTAATATTTTTCTGATAAAAAATAGCATAGTCCAGTGTTTAGAATTATCTCTACAAGGTTTAATAAACAATGTTTGTCATTCAATCAAATATTTCCTGGTTTTCTTAGCTTCCTAGGACTGCCATAACAAAATACCATAGAGTGACTGTTGTTGTCAGGTGTCATTGAATCAATTCCGACCCACAGTGACCCTGTGTACAACAGAATGAATTACTGCCTCTTTCTGCGCCATCCTCACAATCCTTGTTATGCTTAAGCCCATTTCTGCAGCCACTGTGTCAATCCATCTCATTGAGGGTTTTCCTCTTTTTCTCTGACCCTCTACATGATGATGTCTTTGTCCGGGGACCGATTCCACCTGACAACTTGTCCAAAGTATGTGAGACCTAGTCTCGCCAACCTCGCATCTGAGGAGCATTCTGGTACTTCTTCCAAGACAGATTTGTTTGTTCTTTTGGCAGACCATGGTAGACTCAATATTTTCCTCCAACACCACAATTCAAAGGTGTCAATTCTGCTTTGGTCTTCCTTATTCATCATCCAGCTTTCATATACATAGGAGGCAATTGAAAACACCATGGCTTGAGTCAGGCGCAACTTAGTTTTCAAGGTGACATCTTTACTTTTCAACACTTTAAAGAAGTGGTTTGCAGCAGATTTGCCCAATGCAATGTGTCTTTTGATTTCTTGACTGCTGCTTCCATGGGTGTTGATTGTGCACCCAAGTGAAATGAAATCCTTGACAACTTCAAACTTTTCCCTGTTTATCATGATGTTGCTTATTGGTCCAGCTATGGGAACTTTTGTTTTCTTTATGTTGAGGTGCAACCCATACTGAAGGCTGTGGTCTTTGATCTTCATCAGTAAGTATTTCAAGCCCTCTTCAGTTTCAGCAAGCAAGGTCGTACCATCTGCATAACTCAGGTTGTTAATAAGTCTTCCTCCAATCCTGATGGTCCATTCTTCTTCATATAGTCCAGCTTCTCAGATTATTTGCTCAGCATACAGATTGAATAAGTATGATGAAAGGATACAACCCCGATGCACACCTTTCCTGACTTTAAACCATGCAGTATCCCCTTAAACTGTTTGAATGACTGCCTCTTGATCTATGTACACATTCCTCATGAGCACAATTAAGTGTTCTGGAATTCCCATTCTTTGTTATGATCCACACAGTTGAATGCCTTTGCATAAACAATTAAACACAGGTAAACATCCTTCTGGTATTCTCTACTTCCAGCCAGGATCCATCTGACATCAGCAATGATATTCCTGGTTCCATGTCTTCTTCTGAATCCAGCTTGAATTTCTGGCAGTTCCCTGTCTATACACTGCTGCAGCCGCTTTTGGATGATCTTTAGCAAAATTTTACTTGCTTGTGATATTAATGATATCATTCGATAATTTCCAAATTTCATGGGATCACCTTTCTTGGGCATAGGCATAAATATAGATCTCTTCCGGTTGGTTGGACAGGTAGCTGTCTGCCAAATTTCTTGGTACAAGTGAGTACTTCCAGAGTTGCATCCATTTATTGAAACATCTGAGCTGGTATTCTGTCAATTCCTGGAGCCTAGTTTTTTGTGAATGCCTTCAGTGCAGCTTGGACTTCTTTCTTTAGTACCATTGGTTTCTGGTCATATTGTACCTCCTGAAATGGTTTTATGTCCGTCCACCAATTTTTTTTGGTATAGTGACTCTGTGTATTCCTTCCATCTTCTTTTGATGCTTCCTGAGTCGTTTAATATTTTCCCATAGAACCCTTCAATATTGCAACTTGAGGCTTGAATGTTTTTCTTCAGTTCTTTCACCTTGAGAAATGCCAAGTGTGTTCTTCCCTTTTGGTTTTCCATTTCTAAGTCTTTGCACATGTCATTATAATACTTCACTTTGTCTACTCGAGCTACCCATTGAATCTTCTATTCAACTTGTCTACTTCATCATTTTTTCTTTCGCTTTAACTATTTTACGTTCTAGAGCAAGTTTCAGAGTCTCTTCTGACATCCATTTTGGTCTTTTATTTCTTGACCCCTGGCCTTGTTCTGACTGATGATATTGACCTTTTCTATCATCTCTTCCCACAGATGTAGTCAATATGATTCCTGGGTATTCCATCTGGCAAGGTTCAGGTGTATAGTCAACGTTTATGTTGGTGAAAAATAGTATTTGCAATGAAGAAGTCATTGGTCTTGCAAAATTCTATCGTAAGGATAGAATGACCTAGAAGAAATGTCAATAAAAAAAAAATTCAGTTGTATGCATGGAGAGCAATAAAGGATGGAAAATGGAAAACATGTAGGAAACCAAGACACATGGGATAATAGAAAGGTCTAACCCAGAAGAGGAAACCCTTCCTTTGGCGTGGTAGTTAAGAATTTGGCTGTTAACCAAAAGGTCGGCAGTTTGAATCTATCAGGCACTCCTTGGAAACCCTGTGGGGCAGTTCTAATCTGTCTTATAAGGTCGCCATGAGTCAGAATTGACTCAACAGCAATGAGGTTTTTGTTTTTTTTTAACCCAGAAGGAGAGGAGAGCAAGAAGGGGACACAAGTTTTGGAAAAATACTAGTCAAAAACTTGCAGAAGAGATGAAAAATATCAAGTCACAGACATAAGATTCTCTAGCAACCAAGCAGAATAAATACAACAAAAGTCACACTTGACACTTGACACAACATAGTAAAATTTCTGAGATCCAAATACCAATAGAAAATCTTAAAAAGAGCCAGAGAAAATCTTCCTGTCAAAGAAGAAATAACAAGACTGACACTTGTCTTTACAGCAGAAACAATGGAAGCCAGAAATGGATTAAATGATATTTTTAATGTGATTAAAGAAAATAAAACTGCCTATCTAGAATTTCATATGCCACAAAATTAGATGGTGAGATGAAGATGTCTTCAAGTAAAAAAAAAATAATAATTTGTCACTAAAAGATTGGCACTAAATGCAATACTCAAAAGAGACTATTAGGTAGAAGAAAAATTCCAGATGAAATTTTTTAAATTGTAGAAAGTGACAAAGAGCTATAGAAAGGGCATTCTTGTCTAAAGTGATGATGTTAATGATGATGCTAGATATCGGATTTGGGCCTTTAAAATAGATCACCAAAAGTCAAAAAACTAGAATGTTTAAGGAGTGTTAAAGGAGGCAAAGTGGTACATTGTACAGGAAGTGGTTAAAAGTATTAAATTGCATTACACCAGTTGCCATCAAGTTGACCCTGACTCATACGAACTGCATGTGTATCACAGCAGAACTATATTCCAGAGGATTTTCAATGACTGATTTTTCAGAAATAGATCACCAGGCCTTTCTTCCCAGGAGCATCTAGGTGAACTTGAACCACGAACCTTTTAGTTAACATGTGAGCGTATTAACCATTTGCAACACCCAGAGATCCCACTATTAAATAAAGAATTTATATTGCGATACTTGGGTAACTTTTAAAAATGAGTAAAGGAACATCTTACACTAAGTGAATAAAGGACAGAAATGGAATGATTTAAAAAAAAATGATTCAAATGCAAAAAGGAGGAGGAAAACAAAGAACACACAGCATGTGGGAATATTGGGGGGAAATGACAAGATTATAGATTTAAAGATTACAGATTTAAATCCAAATATAGCAGTTTTTTTCTTTTTTTTCCCCCTGGGGTAGGGGAGGGCTGGTGATACAATGGTTAAGAGCCACAGCATGCTATGGCTATAAACCAAAAGGATAAGTGTTCAAATCCACCAGCCACTCCTTGGAAACCCTATAGAACAGTTCTACTCTGTCCTATAGGGTCGCTATGAGTCAGTAGGTTTTATACATTAAGGCAAAAAAAAGATTTTTAATTATCTGGTTGTTGTTGTTCGGTGACACTGAGTTGGTTCTGACTCATTATGACTCTATTTACAACAGAACAAAACACTGCCCAGTCCTAGGCCATCTTCACAAACATTGCTATACTTGAGGCCATTGTTGCAGCCTTTGTGTCATTATTTGGTAGCCCCCACTAAAGCTGAACGTAGACATAGCGTATAAACTAGTAATTTCACTTTTAGTCGTGTAGCCCACAGAAACACATACATATCCATACAAAAAGACAAGGTTTATAACAGTATTATTTGCAGTAGCAGAAAACTGGATATAATCCAAGTATTCATCAACAGTAAAATAAATAAATTACATAATATCTATACTATGTATTACCAGGCAGCAACGAAAATAATCAAACCCCTGCTACAGGGATTGCACGATTGAGTCCCCAAAACAAAACACTAAATGAAAGAAGCCAGGCATAAAAGAGTATATAATGCATGATTATATTTAGTTCAAAAAGAGTCAAAACTAATACATGGTGTTTAAAATCAGGAATATGGTTTACCCTGAGGTAGATGTGGAGCCCTGGTGGGGCAGTGGTTAAGAGCTTGGCTGCTAACCAAAATGTAGGCAGTTCAAATCCAACAGCCACTCCTTGGAAACCCTTTGGGGAAGTTTTATTCAAAATCAACTGCATGGCAATGGTTTGGTTTTGGTTTGGAGGTAGTTGTAGAGATAATAACTGGGAGAGGTCCCAGAGGGCATCCTGTGTGTTAATAAAGTTCTAAATCTTGATCTGGGCAGTAATTGTGTGTGAACCCTTTGTGAAAATCCACAGAGCCGTATACTTAAGATTTGTGTACTTTCTTGAATGATATTATACTCGAATAAATAAATTCCTTTTTTAAGTAAATAAGCAAAGAAAGATGGTCAATGTAAATTTTAATACATGGATTTTGGAAGTTAAATAAAAAGAATTAGGAAAGATTTTAGCCCAAATGCAAACTTCCTTATTCCTAAAATATTATTTTCTTGCTTGCCATCAAAGTAATGGGTAATAGGTCAAGTGTATTTATCCAATATAGCCTCAACCCAGCAAAGGACCTGTAAATAACTTTTTCTTCACTACTCCTTTAGCGAATATTCATTATCTCTTCTGTGTAAAACCTGAGGGGCTTCAAAGAACACAAAAATATAAGAGGCATAATAACACTACAGACTATGTGAAATGGGTATGAGATAAAAGTGTGTTTCCTGTTAATATTCTGGTTTTCCTGGCTTAATATCTTATCAAGCATCTACTGCAAGGATGAAAAATCATGTTAGTCTAGGAAATTATACCCAAAGTGGTCAGCAAATTTTGTTAGATTTTCTTGAGTTATAAAATTAATTTCAGAGATGTATAAAAATTGTAAAATTCAGAATTGGTTTTCTAGATTTTAAATAAAGTTTAATGGGACAAATCTATCATGAGTCCTCCTGCTAATCATATCTGGAAAGAAGAGATAAAACCAGAAACCTGTGATTTGGAGCCAACGTATCAGAAAAGCTATTGCCAAGCACTCCTAATAAACTGCTGAGCCTGATTTTGTCTCAAACTTCAAGGGCTGGTGCACATTCAAGTTCAAGACTAAAACCTGGATGACTATTGGATGGCAGCCTGAAGCGTCTCTGAGATGGTTTGGAAGACTTGCAGTGCATTGTCTTTTTTAGCAGATCCTAAATTAAAATCGTCCCATGGAAACATGAAATAAATTTTTCTGCAGTTGATGAAGAGAGATGTCTATGTTCCATCTCTTAACAATGCGCTTTCTAAAGTTCAAGGTCAGTTCTTAGCCCTAGCTGAGTCTGAAAGTTCTGCTACATCTGCTATCAAATCCCCAAAATTGTATGACACCTCTCTTTATAGAGTGAGAAAAGCACTGTGAGTCTGTACAGGAGGAAATGCATTGCTCTGAAACCCCAAACTTCTTTGAAATTGACCCAAAACTCTTGCCAAATGATTCCTGAGGTGAACTAAAGTATAGAAATAGATATTTATGAAACCTTGAGGATTCATTTGGAAAAGAGATTCTGTTATACTCAGGAAAGCATATGCTTACATTTTACACATATACTCTGCAATAGCTTTTACATTTCATACCTAAAGTCACTATATTATTTCCAATAAATTAATTGATCCACACAGCTGAGGGCCTACTCTGTGATACCTTTTGGATACCATGCCATTGGAGGAGCTCACAAATTTATTGGCATTATGCAAGAGTAAAAACACTGAAGTACTGCTGCTAGATCAGTATAATCAATACAGAACAAAATGGCAGACAATAAATGCTAAGGAAAGCTTTGTTAAGGAGAATTCTAGGCCAGGTAAAGAGCATACCCAAAGACTGAGATGTAAAAATGTACCTGTTGTGTTCACGAGACAGTGAGGTAATAGCCTGGTGGAAATGGAAGTTATATGTTTGAGAAACTTGTGAAATGTATTGAAATCATTAAGGTGCAAAGGATAGCAAACTTTGAAAGCCAGAACAAGCAATGTGGACTCACTGCAGACTCATTTACCCGGGCAAGTAAGACCAAAAGACAGCAAGTATTAAATAGACTAAAAGGAAATGAAGGCGGTCTGAAATGGATGAACCAGGTAAAACAATTGCTGAGTCAACCTAAGCATGTAGTCTAGAATATTATTAACAAGAATGAAAAAAATAGACCTGTTGAAACTTCAAGACAAATTATCTGTAGGAGGTGAAAAGAATGGGACAGATCACAGCCAATTTTACCAAACATGGTTAAGATTGACCTTCATTTGTGTTGTAATCATACTAATATAACTCAAATATCATAAAGATAGTTTTTATTTCTAATATATTTACTGTAAAGTTAGGTTCGCATTTGGCTGAAAAGACTGTACACTCTGCAGTTAATTACATCTCTTTATGAATGGATGTTTTAAATTACATAGATCAATTAAAAAAAGAAAACCAAACTCGTTGCTGTTGAGTTAATTCTGACTCATAGATCAATAGGAAATCTAAATGTTTTAGTTTAAAATATCTATTCATTAATTCCAGTCCTCCAATTGAGATAAGGGGGCCCTGGGTGGTACAAACAGTTATCTCATTCAGCTGCTAACCAAAAGGTTGGAGATTCAAGTCCACCCAGAGACGTCTCAGAAGAAAGGCCTGATGATCTACTTCCAGAAAAGAAGCCATTGAAAACTGTATGGAGCACAGTTCTACTCAAACAAACATGGGGTCATCGTGAGCCAGAATCAACTCAACTGCAATTGAGATAAAGCTAATTTTAACAGGTCACATTGTAATTTTTAGCATGTCCTTATAAGAAAACAACAGCAAAATGAACAATAATAATTTTACAAAGCACTTAACCATGTGCCAATCACTGTGCTAAGCAATTAAATAAATCATTTCATTAACTCTTTACAAAATTACTTCCTATTTTTATCACCATAAAAAAAAAATATTGACATTGAGTCGATTCTGACTCACAGTGGCCCTATTACACTTTATCACCGTATTACAGAACACAAAAAGGAAGTAAGAAAGAGCATGAAAACTTCCATGGTTATAGAGTTACTAAGTGGCAAACCCAGGTCTTTCAGTTGACAAAACTCTTCCCTTAACCATGTGCACTATTCTAAAACAATCTTTGGTAGCACCCTTTGCTTGGTACAGGGAAAGATCACACGGCAGTAGTTAAGACACCTGGGTTTTATACATTAGTGTTTCACTAACTGGTTCTGTGACATTGAGTAAGTCAATCTTGAAGGCTCACGATTTTCCAATGTCTAAATTGACATTGGGGTACAATCATTAGGATTATTTCAAGCAATGCAATTACATGATTCTATTTTCCTTAAAATTAATTTTGCAGAACTGAAAGAATTTATAATTTTCAGTTATTCTGATTTTAGAATTCAGAGTTAATAATGATTTCCCGTTTTTTTTTTTTGGTAGTGTGAAGTATGCTTGCATCTTGCAACCTCAACTTTTAATTACTCAGCATTGTGGCTTGGTGATGAATACTTAATGTTTTTGAAGCACTTTATTTTACCCTGCTCACATTGCCTGTTTTATTTTATTCTAGATTTCATTACGTAAAAGAGCTTAGCATCTTTATTTTCAGCATTAATATTCAATCGTGAGATACCACTGAAAGCTCAAGATGTTATAACAGTAACTCCATTGAATGCATAAACATATTTAGAAAGGATATATTTAGCTTAGATTATTCTGGCACTTTACAATTAAGGCCCAATCCCTTACAGAAAATTATAACCATAAGAACAGTGCAGGCAGATCTTAGGAAAAGTGTTTAAATTATGGCTTTTAATTTTAAAATAACACATATGCATGTACCCACACATATATATATAAATATTTTTGTTACTCTACATCTGGTAGTAACCTGAGTCACAATTTCCACATGCCTGAGTTTGACAGAAATTGTTTACTTAAAATGTTAAACATAAGCTCTATGGATCTGTTCCAAAAAGTAATATCAAATTTACTTAGATAAATTAATTAATGTGTGAATAAATTACTTCAATAAAAACCAATCCCATAGCATTGCATTAATTATAATAAAATAACAGATATATTTTGTATTATGTGTACTAGTTTTATTTTTAGGAAAAAAATGAAATCTTGGTCAGGTTTTCCCAAAATATCAGGAGTAAAAAACACAATTGTATCTATTTCAAAAGTATGAATATTCAACCTGCCTCACTGTGATCCACCACAACCTGGTATTTCTCTTTCCATTATATGTTAGCTGGTAGAAAGGGTTTTTTTTTTTTTTTTTAATTCCCTTCTTTGAAATATGGAAAGCAAAGCAAAGCAGCATCAATTGAACATATGTTTAATTTGCACTGTTTTCCAAAAAGATATGAATAACATAAAAATATCAATTTAAATAGTTTTAACAAATTCTCTTTTTGCATGAACTCCTGCATAAGAAGTTGTTGTTAGTGCTGTTGAGTTGGTTCCAAGTCACAGCGACCCTATATACAACAGAATGAAACAATGCCCAGTCCTGTGCCACCCTCACAATCATTGCTATTTTTGAGCCCATTGTTGCAGCCACCGTGTCAATCCATCTCATTGAGCGTCTTCCTCTTTTTCACTGACCCTCTATTTTACCAAGCGTAATGTCCTTCTCTATGGACTGGTACCTCCTGATAACACATTCAAAGTACATGAGACGAAGTTTTGTAATCCTTGCTTCTAAGAAGCATTTTGGCTGCACTTCATCCAACACAGATTTGTTCGCTCTTCTGGCAGTCCATGGCATATTCAAATTCTTCGCTAATGCCATAATTCAAAGGTGTCAATTTTTCTTCAGTGTCTCTTATTCATTGCCCACCTTTCACATGCATATAAGGTGATGAAACATACCATGGCTTAGGTCATGCGCACCTGAGTCCTCGAAGTGACATCTTCACTTTTCAACACTTTAAAGCAGATTTGCCCAATGCAACATGTTGTTTGCTTTCCTGACCACTGCTTCCATGGGAGTTGATTGTGAATCCAAGTAATATGAAATCCTTGATAACTTCAATCTTTTCTCTGTTTATCATGATGTTGCTTATTGGGCCAGTTGTGAGGATTTTTGTTTTCTTTATTTTGAGGTACAATCCATACTGAAGGCTGTGGCCTTTGTTCTTCAGTAAGTACTTCAAGTCCTCTTCACCATGGGCAAGCAAGGTTGTGTCATCTGCATATCACAGGTTGTTAATGAGTCTCCCTCTAATTTTGATGCAACATTCTTCATATTGTCCACCTCTCAGATTGTGTGCTCAGCATACAGATTGAATAAGTGTGGTGAAAGGGTACAATCCCGACACACACCTTTCCCAATTTTAAACCACACAGTATCCCCTTTTTCTGTTCGAAAGACTGCCTCTTGATCTATGTATGTGGTACATAAATATGTAATAAATAGTAAATGGCATAGTATTTGCATATAACCTACAGCACATCTTCCCATATACTTTAAATCACCTCTAGATTTCTTAGAATACCTAATACAGTGTAAATGCTTTGTACTCCATCTTAGCCTTTGAGGAATTGTTTTGACTGCTTAATTGCTTTTTAGGAGCCATTTTTTTCACAGAAACAAAGGATATAGATGCACGTACAGCAAATGAACGAGACGCGAGGTGAACAATGCTCAAACAACAAATGCTGCAGAGAGACTGAGAGTCTGAAATGGTGGGATGCTAAAGCAGATTATGCTTACATATCATTTTGTTTGCCTGGATTCAGTGTAGTTCTCTGTGCTCAACAAATTCAAGTTTTGTTTTTCTAAAATCTCTTTATTTTATTTTAATATTTTCAATCCATGGTTGAATCTGCAGATGAAGAACCCACGGATACAGAGGGTCAACTGTATTTTACATGTCCCCCAAAAGTAGCCAAGTGACTTCAACATATATCAACAAAAACAATAACAACAAAAAAACCCAAATTACCACCAGCAACAAACAAAAACATTAATCTGTTCTAATGATGCATAAAAAAACTGGCTTTATTAGAGTTACTGAAAGACTCTGTTGCCAGCAGAGTGCTCACTCAAGGAATTTTCAATGTAAATTTGCTAACATGTATTTTTGTTTGATTTGGCTACTGAATTTTAATTCAGAACAAATTGTGTATTAATGTGTAATTCAGCTATATCATATTCCTCAATGCAGTCTCCATTTATTTCAATTGACACTTTATATAGCAATCTGAGCACACATTGCCTTTTATCTTTCTATACCATCCTTAGATAAAATACCATACAACTAAAATAATCTTTTTTAGTGAATCATGGTGACAATATCTGTAGATCTGAAGACATGAATTTTCCAGGGAACAAGATTTTCTATTCTGTTGAACTGGAGGAATAATAAATGCCAATCAGATCCTGAGGCAAGGATCATAGACTCTGTGGTTGCCAGCTTCCCAGCCTGGGACATCAAGAAACAACTTTGGTGTACAGAGAATTAAAGCACCTGCCTAGCTCCTGCTTTTCATCCTTTGGGAGGGTTTTGGGAGGCCACCCCATCCTTCCAGCCTCAGCAACTCTGACGAGAAAAATTTCTGCAAGTTCATGTGGTTGGGAGGGAATAACCTCTCCCGTGATTTCACCTAGAATGGTCTTGACAAAAAAGTTCTTCATGCCTCTCCCACAGTTTCATATCCACTCCACCCATAGCCTTTGCTTGTATGTATAATTATTTGAAAATTAACCAGTTGAAAATCAAGGAAGATTTTTCTAAATAACTCATGGGTCAAAAATATATATTTTTAAAATTGCAGATTATTTAAAATTAACAAAAAAATCATATCATTGGGAAAAATATACCAAGAAAACAGTAACCATAAAACAGCAGGAGTGGCAATATTAATCTCCAATAAAACATAATTTAACGCAAAATTCACCATAAAGGATAAGGAAGGGCACTATGTAATGATTGCAGAGTCAATATACCAGGAAGAAATAACCATAATAAATATATACATACCCAGTGACAGGGGTCCAGTATACATAAAATGAACTCTAACAGTATTGAAAAGAGAAATAGTTCCACAATAATAATAGGAGACTTTTTTAACATACCACTTTCGGTGAAGGACAGAATATCTAGAACAAAACTCAATAAAGATGGAGAAGATCTAAATGCCACAATCAACCAACTTGATCTCATAGACATAAACAGAACACTGCCCCCTGCAACAGTAGTCAAGTATAGCTTCTTTTCCAATGCACATGGAACAGTCTCCAAAATAGATGACCTTTTAGATCACAAAGCAAGGATTAACAAAATCCAAAACATCAAAATAATACAAAACATCTTCTCTGATTATAGTGCCATAAATGTAGAAATCAATAAGAGAAACAGCAAGGAAAAAAAATCAAATACATGGAAACTGAACACCATCTTGCTTAAAAATTACTGGGTAACAGAAGAAATCAAGGATAGAATAAAAAAAATCCATGGAATCAAATAATAATGAAAACACATCTTATCATAACCTCTGGGACACAGGAAAAGCAGTGCTTAGAGGTCAATTTATAAGAATAAACACACACATCAAAAAAGAAAAAAGGGCCAAAATCAAAACATTAACCCTACAACTTGAACAAATAGAAAGAGAGCAGCCAAATGAGCCCACAGCCACCAGAAGAAAGGAAATAATAGATTAAAAAAAAAAAAAAGGAATAAATGAAATAGAGAACAGAAAAACAATAGAAAGAATCAACAAAACCCAAAGCTGGTTCTCTGAAAATTTCAACAAATTTGAAAAGCCATTGGCCAAACTGACAAAAGAAAAACAGGAGAGGAAGCAAATAACCTGAATAAGAAATGAGATGGGTGATATCACATCAGACCCAATTGAAATAAAAAGGATCATAATAGAATACTGTGAAAAACTGTACTCCAACTTATTTGAAAATCTAGAGGAAATGGATAAATTTCTAGAATCACACTACCTACCTAAACCAACACAAACTGAGGTAGAAAAACTAAAAAGATTCATGACAAAATAAGAGATTGAAGAGGCAATAAAAAAAAAAAAAAACTCCTAGCAAAAAAGAGTCTTGGTGCAGATGGCTTCATTGGAGAATTCTATGAAACTTTCATAGAAGAGGTAACACCAATACTCCTCAAGCTATTTCAGAGTATAGAAAAAGAAGGAATACTTACAAACTCATTCTATGAAGCCAGCATAACCCTGATACCAAAAGGAAAACTACAGACCAGTATCCCTCATGAACATAGACACAAAAATTCTCAACAGAATTCTAGTAAATAGAATTTGATGGTATATCAATAATAATAATAATACATCATGTCCATGTGAGATTCATACTACATATGCAGGGATGTTTCAACATTAGAAAATAAATCAGTAATCCACCACACAAATAAAACAAAAGAATCACAGGAGTATATCAATGGATGCAGAAAAGGCATTCGACAAAGCCCAATACCTATTCATGATAAAAACTCTGAGCAAAATAGGGGTAGAAGGGAAACCCCTTAACATAATAAAGGACATTGCAAAACCAACAGCCAACGTCATTCTAACAGGAGACTGAAAGCATCCCCTTGAGAACGGGAACCAGGCAAAGATGCCCTTTATTATCACTCTTATTCAACATTGTATGAAGGTCCTAGCTAGAGCAATAAGGCAAGAAAAGGAAATAAAGAACATCCATAATGGTAAGGAATTGTTAAAACCATCCCTATTCACAGATGATTTGGTCTTATACACAGAAAACCCCAAAGGATCCAGAAAAAACTATTGCAACTAATAGAAAATTTCAGCAAAGTAGCAGGATACAAGATAAACACAAAAATCAGTTGGATCGCTCTACGCCAATAAAGAGAACTTTGAAAAGGAAATCAGCAAATCAATACCATTTACAATAGCTTCCAAAAATATAAAGTATTTATGAATAAATCTAACCTGGGACATAAAAGACCTATACAAAAAACACTACTGCAAGAAACCAAAAGAGACCTATATAAGTAAGACTCAGCATTGTGAAAATGTCAATATTCCTCAAAGTGTATTACACGTGCAAAGCAATCCTGATACAAATACTCACATCATTCTTTAAGGAGAGAGAGAGAAAAAAATCACCAACTTTAAATGGAAAGGGAAGAGGCCCCGGATAAGTAAAGTATTACTGAGAAGAAGAACAAAGTCGGAGGTCTCACGCTACCTGATTTTAGAACACATTATACTGCCACAGTAGTCAAAACAGCCTGGTACTAGTACAACAACAGATACATAGACCAATGGAACAAAATTGAGTTGATATTTGACAAAGGGCCAAAGTCTGTTAAATGAGGAAAATCCAGTCTTTTCAACAAATGGTCTGGACATAACTGGATCTCCATCTGTAAAAAAAAAATGAAACAAGATATTTACCTCATACCATAAACATTAACTAAAAATAGATCAAAGAGGAGGCAGAGCCAAGGTGACAGAATAGACAGACGCTTCCGGCGAGCCCTCTTTACAACAAAGACCCGAAAAAACAAGTGAAATGAGTATATTTGTGACAAGCTGGGAACCCTGAGCATCAAAGGCAAGCTTAGGCAACAAACTGAGGGGCAAGGGGAGGAAGAGATCGTTCAGAAGTGGGGAAGAGTTATCAGACCTGAATTGCAGGGAGCACTCAGGCAGCATTCCCACTGCGGTGGTGGCGGTGGCCGCGGCTGGTACTAGCTAGCGTTCAGCCACAGTTTTCTCAGGGAGAAGCAGGCAGCCACACAGCCTACTCACACTTCTGGAACCTGAGGAGAACAGCGCTCTCAGCAAGAACTAAGTACTTGAGTATATTTTACTGTGCCCCCTCCACCCCCAAGCTGGCTTCAGCGACTGAATCTCAGGCCCGAGATAGACCCTGGTGAGTACCTAGAACCATCCTCCTGGCCCTGGGGAAGGAAAAAATTTGCAACTCGGGGAAAAGAGAATTTGCAAGCTCCTTTAACCTGGGGAGCTCAGGACAGAAGCAGCTCCTGTCCGGGCATAAACCATCCATGGACCTTGAGCACCTTGCCCTTCTGCATGGACCTGTGTGGGCCTATTTCGGGAGAATAGGCCATTGTTGGCAAACTCCAAACATTTCAGCTGTGCTGTGGAGAGGTGGGTGTTTGATGTTTGACATCGCTTTACCTATTAAACAAGGTCCTCACCTACCCACATCAGGGACCTAAGGACTGGTAGCTCCACTCAGGTCACACAGCCACCCGTGACAGGGATCCAAAGATAACTGGTACCTCCCAGTCCTTACAACCAAAAACTTTGGGTGCCCATGGTCCCTCTGCAGAACCCACCCACCAGCACGCTGTAGGGAACAGAGATGCGTTTTCCTCAGAGACACTTGGGACTCGGTTCTCAGCCCCCTGCCTTGTTCAGAGTGTGACCCCCTGCTGCAATCAGATACCGGTATATACACCAATCACCCCTGCCCCTCTAAGACTGTAGGACAGAGCCTGAACCACACACTTGATGATCAGCTACCTGGAAACCTGAGCTGAATTCATACAAGAAAACTGAATGGACTCCTAGAATGATATACCTGACAACAGCTCTAGCCAGCTGGGGACAGGACGCCAGAGCTCCAAAGGTGAAAATAATCAAGATAGCTCACTCAAACAACCCATAGGGGTATACCAAAACAAAACAAAGCAAGCAGCTACGACACAGTAAGCAAGCATAAACTAATACAATAACTTATAGATGGCTCAGAGACAACAGTCCATATCAAGTCACATAAAGAAACAGACCATGATCACCTCAACAGGCTCTCAAAACAAAGAATCCAGGGATCTTCTAGGTGAAAGTGCATTCCTGGAATTACCAGATGCAGAATACGAAAGTTTAATATACAGAACCCTTCAAGACATCAGGAAGGAAATGTGGCAATATGCAGAACAAGCCAAGGAACACACAGATAAAGCAACTGAAGAACTCAGAAAGATTATTCAGGAACATTATGAAAAGTTTAATAAGCTGGAAAAATCCATAGACAGATAACAATCAGAAATTCAGAAGATTAACAATAAAATTACAGAATTAGACAACTCAATAGAAAGTCAGAGGAGCAGAACTGAGCAAATAGAAGCTAGAATTTCTGAACTCGAAGATAAATCACTTAGCACTAACATATTTGAAGAAAATCAGATAAAAGAATTAAAAAAAATGAAGAAACCTTATGAATCATGTCAGACTCTATGAAAAGAAATAACCTACGAGTGATTGGAGTACCAGAACAGGGAAGGATAACAGAAAATACAGAGAAAATTGTTGAAGATTTGTTGGCAGAAAACTTAGCTGATATTGTGAAAGATGAGAAGATATCTGTCCACGATGCTCATCGAACTCCACATAAGGTACATGTTAAAAGAAAGTCACCAAGACATAATCAAACTTGCCAAAACCAAAGACAAAGAGAGAATTATAAGAGCAGCTAGGGATAAACAAAAGTCACCTACAAAGGAAAGCCAATAAGAACAAACTCAGACTACTCGGCAGAAACCATGCAGGCAAGAAAGCAATGGGATGACATATTTTAAAAATTGAAGGGAAAAAATTGCCTGCCAAGAATCATATATCCATCAAAACTGTCTCTTAAATATGAAGGTGGAATTAAGACATTTCCAGATAAACACAAGTTTAGAAAAAAAAAGTTTAGGGAATTTATAAAAACCAAAACTACAAGAAATACTAAAGGGAATTCTTCGGTTAGAAAATCAAAAATATCAGGTATCAACCCAAGACTAGAACACTGGGCAGAGCAACCAGAAGTCAACCCAGACAGGGAAATCCAAAAAACAAAGCAAGGTTATTAAAAAAAAAAAAAAAGCTCAAAACAGGGTAACAGCAATGTTATTATATAAAGGAAGACAACATTAAAATAATAAAGAGGGACTTTTTAAGAAATGTAATCATACACGTTCCATATGGAGAGGAAGATATGGCAACACAAAGAAATAAAAGTTAGTTTTTAATTTATAAAAATAGGGGTAAATAATAAGGTAACCACAAAGGAGATAAACGATCCTACTCATCAAAATAAAATACAATGGAAAAATACAGACACAGCAGAAACAAAATCAAAAACAAGTATGAGGAAAGGATAATGTATAAAGAAAATCTACTGAGCACATAAAATCAAATGGGAAAAAGAAGCTGTCAACACACAAAAAAAAGACATCAAAATGATAGCACTAAATTCATACCTATCCATAATTACCCTGAATATAAATGGACTAAATGCACCAATAAAAAGACAGAGAGTGGCAGAATGGATTAAAAAACAAGATCCGTCTATATGCTGCCTACAAGAGACACACCTTAGACTTAGAGACACAAACAAACTAAAACTCAAAAGATGGGGAAAAAAATCAAGAAAACAACAATTAAAAAAGAGCAGGAGTGGAAATATTAATTTCTGACAAAATAGACTTTAAAGTTAAATCCATCAGAAAGGATAAGGAAGGACACTATATAATGATTAAAAGGACAGTATACCAAGAGGATATACCCATATTAAATATTTATGCACCCAATGACAGGGCTGCAAGATACATAAAACAAACTCTATCAGCATTGAAAAGTGAGACAGACAGCTCCACAATAATAGTAGGAGATTTCAACACACCACTTTTGGTGAAGGACAGGACATCCATAAAGAAGCGCAATAAAGACATAGAAGATCTAAAGGCCACAATCAACCAACTTGACCTCGTAGGCATATACAGAACGCTCCACCCAACAGCAACCAACTATACTTTCTTTTCTAGTGCACATGGAACATTCTCTACAATAGACCACATATTAGGTCATAAAGCAAGCCTTAGCAGAATCCAAAACATTGAAATATTACAAAACATCTTCTCTGACCATAAGGCCATAAAAGTGGAAATCAATAACAGGAAAAGAAATCAAACACTTGGAAACTGAACAATACCCTGCCCGAAAAAGACTAGATTATAGAAGACATTAAGGATGGAATAAAGAAATTCAGAGAATCCAATGAGAATGAAAACACTTCCTATCACAACCTTTGGGACACAGCAAAAGCAGTGCTCAGAGGCCAATTTATATCAATAAATGCTCACATCCAAAAAGAAGAAAGGGCCAAAATCAAAGAATTATCCCTACAACTTGAACAAATAGAAAGAGAGCAAGAAAAGAAACCCACAGTCACCAGAAGAAAACAAATAATAAAAATTAGAGCTGAACTAAATGAAATAGAAAACAGAAAAACAATTGAAAGAATTAACAAGACCAAAAGACGGTTTTCTGAAAAAATCAAAAAAATTGATAAACCACTGGCCAAACTGACAAAAGAAAAACAGGAGAGGAAGCAAATAACCCGAATAAGAAATGAGAGGAGCAATATTGCAACAGACCCAACTGAAATTAAAAGAAGCAAATCAGTTTACTATGAAAAACTGTACTCAAAAAAAATTGAAAACCCAGAAGAAATGGATGAACTCCTAGAAACACACTACCTACCTAAACTAACACAAAGAGAGGTAGAACAACTAAATGGACCTATAACAAAAGAAGAAATTGAAAAGGTAATCGAAAAACTCCCCCCCCAAAAAAAAGCCCTGGAGGAGGCGGGGCCAAGATGGAGGACTGGGTGGACGCTACCGCAGATCCCTCTTGCAACAAAGACTCGGAACAACAAGTGAATTGATCACATACATAACAATCTACGAACTCTGAACAACAAACACAGATTTAGAGACAGAGAACAAACAAATACAGGGAGAAAGCGATTGTTTTCAGAGCCAGGAGCCAGAGTACCAGTCAGGCGACCTTCGGAGCCCGATTTGGGGCAGAGCCCAGGGGGGCAGACGGCACAGACAAGAGGCCCAGCCCTAGCCCCCGAACTCATCCCGGGAGGGAGCCCAGCCGGTTGGCGCGGGCGGCGTGGCGGTGCAGCCAGAGGGAGAAGTCCCTGGGAGGCAGTGGCTGGTCGTGGAGCTGGGAGAGCGGCGTCCCAGCCGGGACACGCAGTCACGGCTCAGGCGCAGGGAGCTACTCCGCTCTCCTGAGCTGACCCCGGGGGGGAGGAGCCCACCCGGTTTGCGGGAGCGGCGCGCGACGCGGCTGGTGGGACAGGGAGTCCCCGGGAGGCAGCGACTGATTTTGGAGTCAGGAGTGCACTGTCCCAGTAGGGGAGCCTTAACCTTGGGGGTGGGGCTGAGAGCGGAGGATCTGACCGTGAAGCCAGCGGGCCAGACCGCCCGGGGGGCAATCTCCACACAGCCAGTACATATAAGTGACGCGCCCTGCGGAAATCTCAGATATAAGAGTAATTCCAAGTAAGACAAACAATTCTGGCTATATTCTGAGGTGCTACACTCCTAGCTCTCTGACACCTCCCCCACCCTCCTCAGGCGGCTCCATTAACATCCGAATACCCTGAGCCAGAGGGAGAATTCAGATAGGGATCTGACTGCATTTTTTTTTAGCTGATTACCTGGAAAAACTAGTTTCCCAGTGATGGCTCGGAGACAGCAGTCAATATCAAACCACATAAAGAAACAGACCATGACAGCTTCTACAACCCCCCAAACAAAAGAATCAAAATCTTTCCCAAATGAAGATACAATCCTGGAATTATCAGATACAGAATATAAAAACTAATTTACAGAATGCTTCAAGACATCACAAATGAAATAAGGCAAACTGCAGAAAAAGCCAAGGAACACACTGATAAAACTGTTGAAGAACTCAAAAAGATTATTCAAGAACATAGTGGAAAAATTAATAAGTTGCAAGAATCCATAGAGAGACAGCATGTAGAAATCCAAAAGATTAAAAATAAAATTACAGAATCAGACAATGCAATAGGAAGTCAGAGGAGCAGACTCGAGCAATTAGAATGTAGACTGGGACATCTGGAGGACCAGGGAATCAACACCAACATAGCTGAAAAAAAATCAGATAAAAGAATTCAAAAAAATGAAGAAACCCTAAGAATCATGTGGGACTCTATCAAGAAGGATAACTTGTGGGTGATTGGAGTCCCAGAACAGGGAGGGGGGGACAGAAAACACAGAGAAAATAGTTGAAGAACTCCTGACAGAAAACTTCCCTGACATCACGAAAGACGAAAGAATATCTATCCAAGATGCTCATCGAACCCCATTTAAGATTGATCCAAAAAGAAAAACACCAAGACATATTATCATCAGACTTGCCAAAATCAAAGACAAACAGAAAATTTTAAAAGCAGCCAGGGAGAAAAGAAAGGTTTCCTTCAAGGGAGAATCAATAAGAATAAGTTCAGACTACTCAGCAGAAACCATGCAGGCAAGAAGGGAATGGGACGACGTATACAGAGCACTGAAGGAGAAAAACTGCCAACCAAGGATCATATATCCAGCAAAACTCTCTCTGAAATAAGAAGGAGAAATTAAGACATTTACAGATAAACACAAGTTTAGAGAATTTGCAAAAACTAAACCAAGACTGCAAGAAATGCTAAAGGAGATTGTTTGGCCTGACGACCAATAATATCAGGTACCAGCACAATACAAGGTCACAAAACAGAACGTCCTGATATCAACGCAACTCAAATAGGGAAAGCACAAAAACAAACAAATTAAGATTAATTCTAAAAAATAAATAAATGAACAAAATAATACACATAACAGGGAATCATGGAAATCAATAGATAAACGATCACAATAATCAAAAAGAGGGACTAAATATAGGAGGCATTGAACTGCCAGATGGAGAGTGATACAAGGCAATATAGAAGGATACAAGTTAGGTTTTTACTTAGAAAAATAGGGGTAAATAATAAGGTAACCACAAAAAGAATATCAATTCCATAACTCAAGAAAAAAGCCAAGAAAAATGTAACGACTCAACTAACATAAAGTTAAACATTATGAAAATGAGGACCTCACAAGCTACTAAGAAAAACGTCTCAGCACAAAGAAGTATGTGGAAAAATGAAATGGCCAACAACACACATGAAAAGGCATCAAAATGACAGCACTAATAACTTATTTATCTATAATTACGCTGAATGTAAATGGACTAAATGCACCAATAAAGAGACAGAGAGTCACAGACTGGATAAAGAAACACGAGCCATCTATATGCTGCCTACAAGAGACACACCTTAGACTTAGAGACACAAACAAACTAAAACTCAAAGGATGAAAAAAAATATATCAAGCAAATAATAGGCAAAAAAGAAGAGGAGTAGCAATATTAATTTCTGACAAAATAGACTTTAGACTTAAATCCGCCACAAAGGATAAAGAAGGACACTATATAATGATAAAAGGGACAATTGATCAGGAAGACATAACCATATTAAATATTTATGCACCCAATGACAGGGCTGCAAGATACATAAATCAAATTTTAACAGAATTGAAAAGTGAGATAGACACCTCCACATTTATAGTAGGAGACTTCAACACACCACTTTCGGAGAAGGACAGGACATCCAGTAGGAAGCTCAATAGAGACACGGAAGACCGACTTACAACAATCAACCAACTTGACCTCATTGACTTATACAGAACTCTCCACCCAACTGCTGCAAAATATACTTTTTTTTCTAGTGCACATGGAACATTCTCTAGAATAGACCACATATTAGGTCATAAAACAAATCTTTGCAGAATCCAAAACATCGAAATATTACAAAGCATCTTCTCAGACCACAAGGCAATGAAGCTAGAAATCAATAACAGAAAAACTAGGGAAAAGACATCAAATACTTGGAAAATGAACAATATCCTCCTGAAAAAAGACTGGGTTATAGAAGACATCAAGGAGGGAATAAGGAAATTCATAGAAAGCAACGAGAATGAAAATACTTCCTATCAAAACCTCTGGGACACAGCAAAAGCAGTGCTCAGAGGCCAATTTATATCTATAAATGCACACATACAAAAAGAAGAGCCAAAATCAGAGAACTGTCCTGACAACTTGAACAAATAGAAAGTGAGCAACAAAAGAACCCATCAGGCACCAGAAGAAAACAAATAATAAAAATTAGAGCTGAACTAAATGAATTAAAAAAAAAAAAAATTAGAGAACAGAAAAACAATTGAAAGAATTAACAAAGCCAAAAGCTGGTTCTTTGAAAAAATTAACAAAATTGATAAACCATTGGCTAGACTGACTAAAGAAAAACAGGAAAGCAAACAAATAACCCGAATAAGAAACGAGAAGGACCACATCACAACAGAGCCAAATGAAATTAAAAGAATCATTTCAGATTACTACGTAAAATTGTACTCTAACAAATTTGAAAACCTAGAAGAAATGGATAAATTCTTGGAAAAATACTACCTACCTAAAATAACACATTCAGAAGTAGAACAACTAAATAGACCCATAACAAAAAAAAAGAGATTGAAACGGTAATCAAAAAACTTCCAACAAAAAAAAGTCCTGGCCCAGACGGCTTCACTGCAGAGTTCTACCAAACCTTCAGAGAAGACTTAACACCACTACTACTGAAGGTATTTCAAAGCATAGAAAAAGACGGAATACTACCCAACTCATTCTATGAAGCTACCATCTCCCTGATACCAAAACCAGGTAAAGACATTACAAAAAAAGAAAATTATAGACCTATATCCCTCACGAATATAGATGCAAAAATCCTCAACAAAATTCTAGCCAATAGAATCCAACAACACATCAAAAAAATAATTCACCCTGATCAAGTGGGATTTATACCAGGTATGCAAGGCTGGTTTAACATCAGAAAAACCATTAATGTAATCCATCACATAAATAAAACAAAAGATAAAAACCACATGATCTTATCAATAGATGCAGAAAAGGCATTTGACAAAGTCCAACACCCATTTATGATAAAAACTCTTACCAAAAGAGGAATTGAAGGAAAATTCCTCAACATAATAAAGGGCATCTATGCAAAGCCAACAGCCAATATCACTCTAAATGGAAAGAACCTGAAAGCATTTCCCTTGAGAATGGGAACCAGACAAGGATGCCCTTTATCACTGCTCTTATTCAACATCGTACTTGAAGTCCTAGCCAGGGCAATTAGGCTAGACAAAGAAATAAAGGGTATCCAGATTGGTAAGGAGGAAGTAAAGCTATCACTATTTGCAGATGACATGAGCGTATACATGGAAAACCCTAACGAATCCTCCAGAAAACTACTGAAACTTATAGAAGAGTTTGGAAGAGTCTCAGGCTATAAAATAAACATACAAAAATCACTTGGATTCCTCTACATCAACAAAAAGAACACCGAAGAGGAAATAACCAAATCAATAGCATTCACAGTAGCCCCCAAGAAGATAAAATACTTAGGAATAAATCTTACCAAGGATATAAAAGACCTATACAAAGAAAACTATAAAACTCTGCTACAAGAAATTCAAAAGGACATACTTAAGGGGAAAAACATACCCTGCTCATGGATAGGAAGACTTAACATAGTAAAAATGTCTATTCTACCAAAAGCCATCTATACATATAACACACTTTCAATCCAAATACCAATGTCATATTTTAAGGGGATAGAGAAACAAATCACTAATTTCATATGGAAGGGAAAGAAGCCCCGGATAAGCAAAGCACTACTGAAAAAGAAGAAGAAAGTGGGAGGCCTCACTCTACCTGATTTCAGAACCTATTATACAGCCACAGTAGTCAAAACAGCCTGGTACTGGTACAACAACAGGCACATAGACAAATGGAACAGAATTGAGAACCCAGATATAAATCCATCCATGTATGAGCAGCTGATATTTGACAAAGGACCAGTGTCAGTCAATTGGGGAAAAGATAGTCTTTTTAACAAATGGTGCTGGCATAACTGGATATCCATTTGCAAAAGAATGAAACAGGACCCATACCTCACACCATGCACAAAAACTAACTCCAAGTGGATCAAAGACCTAAACATAAAGACTAAAACGCTAAAGATCATGGAAGAAAAAATAGGGAAAACCCTAGGAGCTCTAATACAGGGCATAAACAGAATACAAAACATTACCAAAAATGATGAAGAGAAACCAGATAATTGGGAGCTCCTAAGAATCAAACACCTATGCTCATCTAAAGACTTCACCAAAAGAGTAAAAAGACCACCTACATACTGGGAAAGAATATTCAGCTATGATATCTCCGACCAGCGCCTGATCTCTAAAATCTACATGATTCTGTCAAAACTCAACCACAAAAAGACAAACAACCCAATCAAGAAGTGGGCAAAGGATATGAACACACACCTCACTAAAGAAGATATTCAGGCAGCCAACAGATACATGAGAAAATGCTTCCGATCATTAGCCATTAGAGAAATGCAAATTAAAACTACGGTGAGATTCCATCTCACACCAACTAGACTGGCGTTAATCCAAAAAACACAAAATAATAAATGTTGGAGAGGCTGCGGAGAGATTGGAACTCTCATATACTGCTGGTGGGATTGTAAAATGGTACAACCGCTTTGGAAATCCATCTGGCGTTATCTTAAACAGTTAGAAATCGAACTACCATACAACCCAGAAATCCCACTCCTCGGAATATACCCTAGAGATACAAGAGCCTTCACACAAACAGATATATGCACACCCATGTTTATTACAGCTCTGTTTACAATAGCAAAAAGCTGGAAGCAACCAAGATGTCTGTCAACGGATCAATGGGTAAATAAATTGTGGTATATTCACACAATGGAATACTATGCATTGATAAAGAACAGTGACGAATCTCTGAAACATCTCATAACATGGAGGAATCTGGAAGGCATTATGCTGAGCGAAATGAGTCAGAGGCAAAAGGACAAATATTGTATAAGACCACTATTATAAGATCTTGAGAAATAGAAAAAACGGAGAACACATACTTTTGTGGTTACAAAGGGGGAAGGGAGGGAGGGAGGGAGAGGGTTTTTTATTGATCAATCAGTAGATAAGAACTGCTTTGGGCGAAGGGAAAGACAACACTCAATACAAGGAAGGTCAGCCCAATTGGACTGGACTAAAAGCAAAGAGGTTTCCGGGATAAAATGAAAGCTTCAAAGGTCAGAGGAGCAGGGGCTGGGGTCTGGGGAACATGGTTTGAGGGGACTTCTCAGTCAACGGGCAAAATAATTCTATTATGAAAACATTCTGCATCCCACTTTGAATTGTGGCGTCTGGGGTCCTAAATGCCAACCAGCGGCCATCTAAGATACATCATTTGGTCTCAACCCACCTGGAGCAAAGGCGAAGGAGGAACACCAAGGTCACACGACAACTAAGAACCCAAGAGACAGAAAGGGCCACATGAACCAGAGACCTACATTATCCTGAGACCAGAAGAACTAGTTGGTGCCCGGCCACAATCAATGTCTGCCCTGTCAGGGAGCACAACAGACAACTCCTGAGGGAGCAGGAGACCAGTGCGATACAGACCCCAATTTCTCATAAAAAGACCATACCTAATGGTATGACTGCGACTAGAGGAATCCCAGAGACAATGCTCCCCAGAACTTCTGATGGCACAGGACAGGAACCATCCCCGAAGACAACTCATCAGGCATGAAAAGGACTGGTCAGCGGGGGAGAGAGAGATGCTGATGAAGAGTGAGCTAATTAAATCAGGTGGACACTGGAGAGTGTGTTGGCAACTCTTGACTGGAGGGGGGATGGGAAGATAGAGAGAGAGGGAAGATGGCAAAATTGGCACGAAATGAGAGACTGAGGGGGCTGACTCAATAGGGGGAGAGCAAGTGGGAGAAGGGAGTAAGATGTATGTAAACTTACATGTGACAGACTGATTGGAATGGTAAATGTTCACTTGAAGCTTAATAAAAATTAATTAAAAAAAAAAATCAGTTGGATTCCTCAACACCCACAAAAAGAACACCGAAGAGGAAATCACCAAATCGATGCCATTTCAGTAGCTCCCATGAAGATAAAATACTTAGGAATAAATCTTACCAGAGATGTAAAAGACTTATACAAAGAAAGCTACACTACACTTCTGCAAGAAACCAAAAGAGACTTACATAAGTGGAAGAATACACCTGCTCGTGGACAGGAAGATTTAACATTATAAAAATGTCTTTTCTACCAAAAGTGATCTATACATTTAATGCAATTCTGATCCAAATTCCAAGGATATTCTTTAATGAGATGAAGAAACAAATCACCAACTTCATCTGGAAGGGAAAGAGGCCCTGGATAAATAAGGCATTACTGAAAAAGAAGAACAAAGTGGGAGGCCTTACTTTACCTGACTTTAGAACCTATTATACTGCCACAGTAGTCAAAACAGCCTGGTACTGGTACAACAACAGATTCGTGGACCAGTGGAACAGAATTGAGAATCCAGACATAAATCCATCCACTTATGAGCAGTTGATATTTGACAAATCCCCAAAACATTTAAATGGGGAAAAGGCAGTCTTTTTAACAAATGGTGCTGGCATAACTGGATATCCATCTGTAAAAAAATGAAACAAGACCCATACCTTACTCCATGCACAAAAACTAACTCAAAATGGATCAAAGACCTAAATATAAAATGATAAAGATCATGGAAGAAAAAATAGGGACAATGTTAGGAGCCCTAATACATGGTATTGACAGTATATAAAACATTATAAAGAATGTAGAAGAAAAACTAGATAACTGGGAGCTCCTAAAAATCAAACACCTATGCTCATCCAAAGACTTCACCAAAAGAGTAAAAAGACTACCTACAGACTGGGAAAAAGTTTTTAGCTATGACATTTCTGATCAGCGCCTGATCTCTAAAATCTACACGATACTGCAAAAACTCAACTGCAAAAAGACAAATAACCCAATTAAAAAATGGGCAAAAATATGACTAGAAACTTCACTAAAGAAGACATTCAGGTAGCTAACAGATATATGAGGACACGTTCACAATCATTAGCCATTAGAGAAATGCAGATCAAAACTACAATGAGATTTCATTTTACTCCAACGAGGTTGGCATTAATTCAAAAAACACAAAATAATAAATGTTGGAGAGGCTGCGGAGAGATTGAAACACTTCTACACTGCTGGTGGGAATGTAAAATGGTACAACCACTTTCGAAATCGATTTAGTGCTTCCTTTAAAAGCTAGAAATAGAAATATCATATGATCTAGTAATCCCACTCCTTGGATTATATCCTAGAGAAATAAGAGCCTTCACACAAACAGATGTATGCACAGCCATGTTTATTGCAGCGCTGTTTACAATAGCAAAAAGATGGAAGCAACCAAGGTGCCCATCAACAGATGAATGGATAAATAAATTATGGTATATTCACACAATGGAATACTACACATCGATAAAGAACAGCGAGGAATCTGTGAAACATTTCATAACATGGAGGAACCTGGAAGGCATTATGCTGAGTGAAGTTGGTCAGTTGCAAAAGGACAAATATTGTATAAGACCACTAGTATAAGAACTTGAGAAATAGTTTAAACTGAGAAGAAAACATTCTTTTGTGGTTATGAGAGGGGGAAGGGAGGGAGCGAGGGAGAGGGGTACTCACTAATTAGATAGTAGATAAGAACTACTTTAGGTGAAGGGAAAGACAACACACAATACAGGGGAGGTCAGCACAATTGGACTAAACCAAAAGCAAAGAAGTTTCCTGAATAAACTGAATGCTCCAAAGGCCAGCGTAGCAAGGGCAGGGGTCTGGGGACCATGGTTTCAGGGGACATCTAAGTCAACTGGCATAATAAAGTCTATTAACAAAACATTCTGCATCCCACTTTGGAGAGTGGCGCCTGGGGTCTTAAACACTAGCAAGCAGCCATCTAAGATGCATCAATTGGTCTCAACCCACCTGGATCAAAGGAGAATGAAGAACACCAAGGACACAAGCTGATTACGAGCCCAAGAGGCAGAAAGAGCCACATGAACCAGCGACTAGATTAACCTGAGACCAGAAGAACTAAATGCTGCCTGGCTACAACCGATGACTGCCCTGACAGGGAACACAGCAGAGAGCCCCTGCGGAAACAGGAGAGCAGTGGGATAAAAATGAAGACCCCAAATTCTCATAAGACCAGACTTAATGGTCTGACTGAGACTCGAAGGACCCCGGTAGTCATGACACCCAGACCTTCTGTTGGCCCAGGACAGGAACCATTCCCGAAGCCAACTCTTCAGACATGGATTGGACTGGACGATGTGTTGGAGAGGGATGCTGGTGAGGAGTGAGCTTCTTGGATCAGGTGGACACTTGAGACTATGTTGGCATCTCCTGCCTGGAGGGGCGATGAAAGGGTGGGGGGGGGGTGGTGAGAAGCTGGTGAAATGGACACGAAAAGAGAGAGTAGAGGTAGAGAGCGGACTGTCTCATTAGGGGGAGAGTAATTGGGAGCGTGTAGCAAGGTGTATATGGGTTTTTGTGTGAGAGACTGACTTGATTAGTAAACTTTCACTTAAAGCACAATAAAAGTTATAAAAAAAATAGATCAAAGATCTAAATATAAACCCTAACACAATAAAGATTATGGAAGAAAATAGGGAAAATGCTAAGCACCCTAATACATGGCATAAACAGTATACAATCCATAACTCACAATGCACAAACACCAGAAGAGGAACTAGATAAATGAGAGCTCCTAAAAATTAAACACTTAAACTCATCAGAATATTTCACCAAATGAGTAAAAGGAGAACCTACAGACTGGTAAAAAATTTTTGGCTGCAACAGATCTGACCTGGGTCTGATCTCTAAAATCCACAAAATACTTGAACACCTCAATAACGAAAAGACAAATAATCCAATTAAGAAATGCACAAAGATTATGAACAGACACTTCACCAAAGAAGACATTCAGTCAGCTAACAGGCACATGAGAATATGCTCGCAATCTTTAGCCATTAGAGAAATACAAATCAAAACTACAAGGAGATACCACCTCACTCTGACTATACTGGAACTAATCCAAAATAACAAATGTTGGACTGGTTTTGGGAATACTGGAACTCTTATGCATTGCTGGTGGAATGTAAAATGGTACAATCACTTTGGAAAACTGTATGACGCTTCCTTAAAAAACTAAAAATAGAAATACCATAGGAATCAGCAATCTGAGTAGTATGAAAATATCCTAAAGAATTAAGAGCTGTCACCCATATAGACATATGCACACCCATGTTCATTGCATCACTATTCACAACAGCAAAAATATGGAAACAACCAAAATGCCCACCAAGGGACGAATAGATTAACAAATAATGGTGCATGCACACAGTGGAATACTATACAACAATAAAGAAGAACAATGAATCTGAGAAACATCTCACGACATGGGTGAATCTGGAGGGCATTATACGGAGTGAAACAAATCAGTCACAAAAGGATAAATATTGTATGAGACCACTATTGTAAGAACTCAAGACTTACACAAACACACAAAAAATTCTTTGATGGTTACGAGGGTGGGGATGGAGAGGGAGGGGAAATCACTAACTAGATAAGAGACAAGTGTCAACTTTGATAAAGGGAAGTACAGTACACAATACAGGGGAAGTCAACACAACTGGACCAAAGCAAAAGCATAGAAGTTTCCTAGACACAGCCAAACACTTTGAGGGATCAAATTGTTGGTGCTGGGGTCTGAGGTACAGAGTATTGGGGGGACATCTAGGTCAATTAACATAACATAGTTCATAAAGAAAATGTTCTATATTCCACTTTGGTGAATAGCATCTGGGATTTTAAAAGCTTGGGAGTGCCATCAAGACACATCTGTTGCACCCATCCTGTCTGGAGCAAAGAGAATGAAGAAAACCAAAGACACAAAGAAAATGTTAGCCAAAAGGACTAAAGGACCACATGAACCAGAGACCAGCCTGAGACAATAAGAACCAGATGATGCCAGGCTACCACCACTGCTCTGACAGAGATCACAACAGAGTCCCGGATAGAGTGGGAGAAAAATGTAGAACAAAATTCAAATTCACAAAAAAAGACCAGACTAACTGATCTCACAGAGACTGGAGTAACCCTCGAGACTACGGCTCCTGGACACTTTGCTAACTCACAACTGAAATCACTCCCAAACCCCCTTTTCAGACAAATATTAGACAAGCTATAAAACCAAACAAAACAAAAACACACATAAGAAGCATGCTTCTTAATTCAATCAAATAAACAAGACCAAATGGGCAACTCCTGCCCAAAACCAAGATTAGAAGGCGGGAAGGGACAAGAGCTGTTTGAATGGACACAGGGAACCCCGGGTGGAAAAGGACAGCCTGCTGTCACATTGTAGGGATTGCAACCAAAGTCACAAAACAGTATGTATATAAATTTTTGAATGAGAAATTTACTTAAATTGTAAACTTTCATCTAAAAAACAATAAAATTTTAAAATACATTCATATCAAAACATAACAACATATGTTTTGCTGTATATATTCTCAACAACAAAATAAAATTTAGAAAAAAAAGACAAAAAACATATCAATCATTTGCTCTATATATTTATTAGGAACCTTGTTATTACTCAGAAATTGGACGCAATAGGTACCTGTAGAGGTAAACATCTGGAACAGAGTTGAAAGATGAAGGTTTTTATTGTGCCCACAAATGGAACATCCTAACTGCTCTTGGGCTCTAAGAAGTCTGGAACAAAGTTTATTTTCTGTAAAGAAGATGAGCAAAAAAGCTCTGAACTTGGAGGTACCAGGAAAAGCTGATGGAGAAGATGAAACACATTACAGAAAGCGGATTGGGTCTTAGCCAACTGAATAGTGGCCTCCTAGATAGTCTTTGAATTTTGCATGTTTATATTTTAGGTTAGTATTACTGGAGCATCAACATGTTGAATAACGTTTAAGTACAGTTGGCTTTGACATTTTGCTGATTTTTAGTCACATAAAAGCCAGGGCTTTACACATATTTTTCATTTTGTCATTATGAAGGTTTTCTTTTTTTTTTTTGGTCAAGGGAGTGGGTAAAACATATTTTATTTACAATTTGTTAGCTGTATTTGTAACTTTAAAATATTTAGACATTTGAAATGTGGGCTTTCATTTGCACTCTTGTCACAGGTCTTGCAAATATGAATGGCAAGTCTTTTTTCTTATGCCATTTTTCAGGAAAAAATCTGTTCAGAGAAAGAAGAAATATGTCTTTTGGATGATCCACAGGTCATAATTTAACCGAAGTAAAAACTTTTCTCAGCCACCATCGCTATTACCAGAGCACAATTCTCAAAACAGCCAGTAACAGATGCAATGAAGGAGAAAACAGAAATCAGGACTTGATCTTTATTTTTATTCAAGTTTCTTCCTTTATAATTTATCCATATTGACATTTTTTCCCGAGATTTCAAGTACAGGAGTAATTTAAAAATATATATACTTCATCTGCAAAATAAAATGTATATGAACTAAACCTATTATTAGCTAATGGGCTTTATACACTGTAGATTTCTAAAATCAGATAGTAATGGTATTGCCTGTGAAAACCATTTTAATTCTGTAAGTAGTATTTTAAAGAAACAATTATTATAATTGTAGGGTAATTTTACTCTAATGGTAATATTGGTAATTTTTGAGGAAGCTGAAGACACACTAAAAAGCTGAAAAATGGTCTTTATGACAAACTTTGTTGTAGAACTCTCATGCATATATAATTAAATGTGTCTAGAAAAATAAAACCATAAAAAATAATTTCTCCCCTTTAAAATCAGAGCAGACTCACTGCAGAAGTGCAATGCCTGAATCACAGAGATTACAGCCTTTCTTAGTCCTATGCTCTCCAAAACTGTTTGATTAGCATTCCTTAAGACATTTGAAATTGCTTATGGCAAGGATCCCTGGTGGTTCAGTAATAGGATTCCTGCCTTTCAGGCAATGCAGTTCATGCACCGCCACCAACCCGTCTGTCAGCAAATGCTTGCGTGTTATTATGATGCTAAGCAGGCTTTAGCAGAGTTTCCTGACTGAGACTAAGAAGAAATGCCTGGCAATCTACTTCCAAAAAAACTCAATGGATCATAAAGGTGTGATCCACAATTGATCATGCTGATGACACAGGACTGGGCAGAGTTTAGTTCAGTTATGCGTGAGGTCACCATGATTTGGGGATAACTCAATGGCAGCTAAATAACAGAGAAAATTTTAAAAGGTTTAGTGATCTAAGCAAACGCTATGTATGTTCGATAAAGCCGACTCTAGACATTTTAACTAATTTCAGAATTTTTTTAGGAAACAAGCTCAAATCGGTTACGGTGAAATTTAACGATTAATGGACATAATACAAAAAGATATCAAGGGTTTCATCAGCAGTCATTTCAGAGGCAATAATTTGCCTCAGAACCAGGTGACAGATGAATATCACACATCAGCTCAGGGATTTGCTTAATCTCAGATCCTTTTGTGCAGCACAAATATTGCTTTAGTTTTTGCTCCTGACTGGGTGGCAAGTTTTCTTTTCTTTTTTTTTAATAATAATATTTTATTGTGTTTAAGTGAAAGTTTACACAGCAAATTAGGTTTCCATTTAACAATTTTTTTATACGAATTGTTCCCTGTCATTGGCTGAGTGGCAAGCTTTTAATATTTACTTTAAAAATAATAATTTTTCTCTTTAAAAGTTTTTGCTCAAACCAGAAACTAGCACTGTGCCACTGACTGTCCAAACCCAGTTGCTGTGGAGTCAATTCTGACTTCCGGTGACCCCGTGTGTGTCAAAGTAGAACTGTGCTTCATAGGGTTTTCAGGGACTGAATGTTTGAAGTAGATCACCAGGCCATTTTTCTGAGGCACTTCTGGGTGAACTGGTTAGCAGCTGAGTGCATTAATTGTTTGCACCAACTCCATAATAATTTAAGGTCAAGGCAGCACACTGTCTGACGTAACGGAACAATGACTTTCTGTTTGAGTCTTTACAGAGAGAACGTCTCTGCAGCACATCTGTGCTTAAAGACAGTTTGGAAAATAAATAATAGGATACTTGCTTTGGGAGAGATGGCTTTCCCTGAATACATTTATATAAAACTAATGTTAACAATTCATAGTTACATATAGGAAATAAAAAGAACTATATGAGTGAAACCAACATACAGGGATATGTCATATTTGAAAAGTGTAAAGCATCATAAAGTTCAACGTAAACACCCTACAGTTCTAGAGAAGCTGATTCAAATCAATTTAATTTTTAATATCCAAAAAGTTTTTTTTCTCCTCCCCACCAGTTTCCTAGAGTTTGCAGAAAGAGGAGCGTTCTGCCGGTGTGAATGTGCAGAACACAGCTTAGCCTGTCAGCAGTAGGTTCACTTGTATTTCTGTAATTGCTGCTAGTCTCTTTAATCTTGGTATATTTTAGCTAGAGGAATAACAGACGGTTAGAATTTTATGTATGCCATTGTTTCTGGCTATAACCTTGTTTCTTAAAAAAAAAAAAAAAAAAGTAGGGAATACTTTTTCATCCTTGGATAAAAGTAAACAAATGTTTAAACCAAAGCAATCTTTATCTAAATCTGTCTTTTGATGTTAACAGAAATAAAATGGATAAAAATCACATACAACTGGTACCTCAGGCCACACTCATGAAATTCTGCCTGAGGAGAGTTTATCCCTCTGTCATGAAAGATACATCCACACAGTGAAAAGGCTCTGTGGCTGTTAGGCTGTTAATTAACATCATTGCCACAGATAACCTGCCAGGCTCAGGAACAGAATGAAGCTGGTGTCAGGACACCACGGTCCACCCTGTGAGCCATTCTGTAAGAGAGAAATATTGCAAGAATTATAGATGTTGTTCAAAAACAAGATGGAAGCGATAGAAAAAAGATGGGATGGTGAGCAGAGAAACTGTAATAAGGTTTCAAAAGAAAATACTTTTTTTATGGGGTGTGAAGTATGATTGTGTGTGTTTGTTTCTATATCTGTTTGTGTCTATGTGCATCATGTGTGTTAGTCTTTGTGTTATGCTTACTCACTGTGAATTACCTACCCTACTGGAAACATGTGGATATCCTGTCTTTTGAGGAGTTCCTTGGTGATGCAAATGGTTAAGCACTTGATTTCTAGCCAAAGGATTGGCTGTTCAAACATACACAGACATGTCTCAGGAGACACGGCTGGTGACCTGCTTCCAAAAGTTCACAGCCTTGAAAACCCTGTGGAGCAGTGGTACTCAGCACACATGGCGTCACCATGAGTTGGAATTGACTCAACAGTAAATAACAATAACAACAAACAGCCGCTTTTTGTAAAAAAAAAAAAAAGTTGTCATCAATTCCAACTCAAAACGATCGTATAGGACAGAACTACCCCATACGGTTTCCAGGGAGCAGCTGGTGGATTCAAACTTCCAAACTTTTGGTTAGCAGCTGTAGCTCTTAACCACTGCACCACCAGGGCTTCTCAGCTTTTGGTAATACCTAATTAACCTTAATGTCTAAGTATATATCTTTGAAGTCATTCTTGGTGACAATATGCCCCCTGGAAATGAATTCCCTTCAGGAAATAGAAGCGAAAAAGAAAATGGAAGCCTCTTTCTTATTTCAGAAGTCAATTTATGTATTTTCTGACATTTTCTCTTTTATATCCAGTATGGTCTCTACAAACATGCTCTCTACAAACATCCGGAATATTTTTCTTCAGTTTGTTTCAGTTCTATTTTTAAAACAAAACTGCATTTTTTTCAGTGTTTAAGGGTGGCAATTTCTAAGGATAGATATGAACATTCTTCAATTAAAGTATATGAATTAAAATATATGCAAAAATACCTGAATCATTCCAGGTCTAAGTCAAACTGGACAAAGAAAGAGAAACAGAATTCTGTATGATTGTGCAAGTTGGAGGGTAAAAACTGGGCCAGAACCACACTATAAAGAAGCGGTTGGAAGAAGCATTCTGGAAAGTGTGAGAGAAAGACCAGGTTGCTGGACGTTGTTTAGGAAAGGGCCTAACAGAAGGAGATGCATGGGGATGGCAGGAGTAAGAAGAGCTTTAGAGGAAGTAAAAGGTCTCATGGTGCAAACTGTTATTGCACTTGGCAGCTAACCAAAAGGTTGGAAGTTCAAGCCCACCCATTGGTACTGTTACCGAATAAGGTTCTTGCCTCTCACTGATCAAGAATGAGCAGGTGAGGCACGTAGAGTTTTCCACACAAGCAAAGCTTTATTGAACAGTCTTGCAAGCAGAGACGAGGAGGGCCTAGAGCAACGCTTACCCTCGTCTCCCAGAACAAAAGATGGGCCTGAGTTTTTAAAAGTTCTTGGGCAGAAAAAGATTCATGTTTATTCATAGACACTGGCGAGGATATGTTAACTAAGGTGCAAGTGCAGCAGCTTTCCAAGATGGCTCCTGTCCCGGCTGCCTCTGGGACTCGTAGCAGGACTTATGGGGTGTTGTATCTGCACAGTCTCTCACTCCCCGGGTTCGATTCTCCTGCTAGGGCTGTAGCCCCTTACTGCCCCTAGTGGAAGGTCACACAGTGGTCACAGGTGGATGTTTGGCGCCTGTCCCTGGAGCTGGTTTTCTCCAGCTGCTCCTGAAAGACAACTTCAAAGAAGTTTACGGGCTATTTCTAGGTACCCTGCCCCATTGCTCTGGGAAATGTCTTTGTTTCTGCACCATGGCCTATTTCTTGTTACTTTGTTTGCAGATTTGGGGGCCCCTCTGTTCCTTGTCTTAATAAGTCCCTAGGTTCCACACCAACCCTGTATTACCTCCCTGATAGTATAGCCTATCTCTTTGTTACTTTCTTCTCCTCTAACCATACCGGTCTTTTTCCTATTCCTAAGACAGGCACCCTCCCATCTCAGGGTCTTTGCTCCCTGTCTTAAAAAAAACCTCAGAAAAAAGATCTAGCAATTTACTTCCAGAAACTCAGCCATTGAAAACCCACCTGAGTGCAGTTGCATTGTGACACACATGGGGTCACCATGAGTAAGGATCGACCGCACAGCAACTTATTTTTTTTAAATATGGAAAACCAAGATTCCACACATAATATTCGATGTAAAGGAGTTTGGGAAACATGGTCTTTAACTTTACAGTCTTATAAGACTGGAAGTCAGGACAAAAGAGATAGAAAAGATATAAAATGAGATTATTTACAGTATTTACTACAAATAAAGCATATCGGAGAGTGGGTAAATAACTTGAGGTATAGTCATAAAAAAACAAATATACTTAAATAATATATATTATGGAAATAAATAATATCTGCACACTGAAATGGATGAATATTAGAAACATAATGGTGAGAGAAGAAAGCAAGTCAAGAATTTATACAACATGGTATCATTTTCGTAAAGTTCAAAACAATGTAAAACCAAGAAATATCCTGTGTAGAGATACAACCACATGTAGTAAAAGTATCAAGAAATTCATGGGAAGAAGATTCAACAAGTATTTCCCTCTGTAGTGAGAAGATGAGGATGGTATCTGGAAGGGGCCCTCAGAGGTTTGGGCAGTGTTCTGCTTTATCTAAACTGGATCGTGAATAAACGCGAGTTTGTTTTGTTGTTTTCTTCATGCTTGAATTATATATTATAAATATTATTTTGTGTATATTCAATGTTTAATAAAAACAATTGTGAAAAAGGAAAGCAAAAGGAAAAATTAAAGACAACCTAAACTAGAAGAGAATTAGTATGTAGATTTTTCAAATGCTGGGAGGAGGGAAGAGCAGAAAAAACTCTTAATCCAGTAACTTGAAGAAAACAAAATATTGAAGCATGGATGGGTGAAGAGGTTCTTAGCAAGGGGACACAGAAAAGACATATTTGGTAAAGGGAGCAACTGTTTGGGTAAAGGCAAGGAAACCAGTGGCTGTAATTTAGGGTGAGAGGGAATCAAAGGGGAGAAGTGAGCCTAAAAGCAGTCAACGCCTGGTCAACCAGTTTATAGGATTGCTTCTGTTTTCTGTTTAAGAAGCATTGGGAGTCTGTTAAAGGTTTTAAGAACAACAGTGTATCCTCAATTTATCATTCGAAAGTCAACCTGATTATCCTGTGGAAAATGATTTGGAAAGAGCTTGAAATCACCTAATTAAGGTTTGACATGTAATGCAAGAATTGTTTTCTGGCATATATACTTAGAGCTTGAAGTAAAGAAAATACACTTTCTGTAGTGTTTTAGTATTAAAATAAGAGAGAATATATTTTCTAGTTTAGTTATATAAGCTGTGATTAAATCTTTAGTCTTTGAAAACGTCCGTTACTTGCTTTGGAATCTGTCTCACGGTTGTTCCTTTGTAGAAAAACAAATTCCGTCATAGAAAATCAAGGTAATCAAGACTTTTTTGTTGTTGATTAAACCATGTTTCTCTCCCAGGGGGCAAAAACAATGAGCGATACCATCAGAACCTGAGATAATTGAGCAAAACCCAGACCCATCTTGTGACTGACACCAGGATGGCATAAAGAGGCCTGCAAGACGTCAACAATAGGTCACTTAGTCATTATGTCCACCTCAAAGAAGGATCAACATTCCTGGAAATCTCTCAACCCTGACCATCTCCCTATAAAACCCTCCAGTTAGCCCTTTTGGGGCAGACAGAATCTGGGGAAATTTAGCCCCCTCTGTCTCTTGAACACAGTGTTCAATAAAGCCCTCTTGCTGCTTACCTCCTCCTGTCTCAGTATTGGCTTTGCAGCAGATGGCTCGAATCCACAATTTCCAGTAACAAGCTTCTGTAGAAAATGCATTTCTGCAAAATGACTTGCTGCATACCCTTACTCTATGGCTAGAGGCATTTCCTCTGCATTTCCACTGGCTGCAGTTCAAAATGTTCAGCTATAGTAAACAAACATTTTTGGTTTCTTTCCCCAAAAAACACAAACAAGAAGAAGAAAAAAAAAAAAACAACTAGGATAAATAAATGAACAAAAGTCAAACTAGGAATTAAAAAAAAAAGAGGGTAAGAGCAGTGGGCTGGGAACCAGAACACCTAGTTCAAAGAGACAGGCTGGCCTTACGCAAAGCACTTAACCTTTCTTGCCCTTTAGTTTCCTCATCTGTAAAAAGAGGGGTTCAGCTGGATGATCCAATATCCCTTCAGACATTTAAATGAATGGCATGATTCTATTACATTATATGATTCTGTTACAAAGGTTACAAAGTCATTCTAGGAGAGCTTTCTTTGTGTTAAAGATACTAGATCAAGTAATAAAATAATACTAAAATATATTATGTGATATACATAGTGACATGAATTTCAAATTTAATTTTAGAGTTTTTTTATGCATTTATTTTGGATCTAGAAACAAAATGAAAATATTAATGACAGTGTCCCAAAATCATGACAAATTATTTTGTTTATAGAGAACAAGAGTTGGAATTCAATGACCTGCCCAGCATTGCTCATCATCACATGGTGTTTTTCAGGCCAGAATTCAAATAATTTTTTTTTCCTTTGCTGCTTTAAAAAAACAGTGTTTTTTCATAACACACACAGCACTTTAAATTCTGTAAATATTTACTTATATAAGGTGTCCAATCCCTCAATCCCTAATAGCTATTCCAAAAAGAATAGTCGTTTTAAGAAGCAACAGAGCAACTGGAAGATTTGATTGTTTAAAAAAAAAGTCAATCAAAATGATATCATTAATAAAATGAGAGTAGGAAAAATTGCTATTGTAGTTATCACAATCATAAATGCTTGTATAAAAAGAAAACTATACATGGGAATGTTCTCTTTGGTCAAATTAATTTTTTTCTTTTCCACTCTAAAGTGGAAAAACACTGTTGAATGGTGAATGTGTTTTTGTTTATAGGTTTAATATGTCTTTACTCTTAAGTCCTCTTTTTCATTAGTATCTTGCTAAAAAATTGAATAAACCCATTGCCATAGAGTCAATTCCAACTCATAGAGACTCTATAGGACAGAGAATAACTGCCCCATAGGGTTTTCAAGGAGCGGCTGGTGGATTTGAACTGTGACCTTTTTTGGTTAGCAGCCAAGCTCTTAACCACTATGCCACCAGAGCTCCAAAAAAAAAAAAAAAAAATTGAAGAGCTAAAACGTAAACGCCATTAAAGTAAAATGAGCAAGTGTAATATAAAATAGCTTTTTTTATTTTTAAAAAATATTATTAGGAGCATATTGGTATTAGAAATTTTGTTGAGAACTTCAGGTTTGTTATTGTAATGAATCTTCAAGCTAATCCTCGTTCCAGTGATGAAGAAATTCTAAATTTTCATGTCCTGTTTTTAAATATTCTACAAATGAATTCTCATTTACACTAACCCTCTTTCCAAGGAAAGGGGGTGTCATCTCTCTTGTAGGGCAGCTGTTTCAGATAGGATTTCTCAGCTACAAGTAAAAGGATATATAATTAAAGTGGCTTGAACAATAATGATATTTATGTATTCCATATAAAACAAAGTCTAAAGGTAAACTTTATATGATTGGTTTAGCAGTTTAACAATTAGAACCCAGGTTCTTCTCAGTTTCTGTTTTACCATCACCAGATATTGTTGATGATTTTCCGTATCAGAACAAGATGGTGCCAGACATCATATTCTCAAAGAATAGCATCCCAGGAAGGAAGTAGGTGATATCATAAACAGCTTGTACCTTATGCTGTCTTTTCTTTTATTCATAGTTTAAACCTTTCGAAAAAGCACTCCACCAAGGCTTCTTCTCTGGCCAGAACTGGGTTCCGTAACTGTTGGCAAAAGGGAATGGAATTTTTATGGCTGACATAGGCCCATGTAACTCACCTTTTGGGGCTGGACACATTGATACCCAAACACATCAAGATATTACATGGAAGATGGTTAAATGGCCTCTGGCTTGACTAGCCACAGACCACAATAGCAGGAATTTTTCCTTAATGTGTACAAGTTGTAGCTGCTTTAGGTCAAAGTCTGTAAAATCAGGTGGTATGAACTAAGAAATGATTTTATTGGGAAAAGAGGAAATTTCTAAACCCACGAATCAGTAATAGAAGAGAAGGTAAGCATCCTCCAACTCTCCAATATTCTGCAGAGAGATGTAGCGGGGCTTGGAAGATTTGCTGGAACAAATTGCAAATTTGTTTTACAATGAAGAGACCCCAATCCCCCATTATTCTTTCTTCTACTACTTATCAGTTAGGGATACAACTGGACGTCAGCATTTTGTTGCCTTTTTTTTAACAGTAATTTTATGGGAATGACAGCTGTTCAACACCTGAAAACATTGTGTCCTATAAAAGGTTGCAATCTTCTTGCCAAGAAGAGAAGGCCACTAATCCCGTGAAAACTTGGGTGGGTGCAGTTCTTCCACTAGAACTGGTCCAGCTGGATCATTTTTTTATTCTTTATTTCCAGCTGGCTCATTTTTTCAGGCAACTCAGAATGAAAATATATAATTATTTTCAGAAAATTCTGTCCTTGGGGCACATCAAATATAAATTTTCCCATCATGTGAATTTCCTATTCACATCCTGAACAGGAAGAGGGAAATGTTATTTGTCCTTCTCTCATTCCAATTGCCCATTCCCTGTTTGTCTCTGGGGTCACACAATTAGGATTTGTCATTCTCTTTGGGGGTGAGTTAATTGTCTGGTTTTGTTTTATTTTATGTTTTGCTTTTGCATAATAAGCTTTGTAGAAAAAGAAGAGTTAAACTTTGTAACCACCACTGATCTCTAGGGATAGGGTATGGTAGCTAAAGAATCTCCCAAGGCAAAGCCAGTGTCTCTCTGAGTCCATTCAAATATAACCTGCCATTTTCCCACTAAGGTTAAAGTAGTTAAAGAACAGGAGTTTATTTTTATTCCTGGCCTGTTATTTACAGATTTCCAGGTATCTGGTGGCACAGTGGTTAAGTGCTACGGCTGCTAACCAAAGGGTCGGCAGTTCGAATCCACCAGGTGCTCCTCGGAAACTCTATGGGGCAGTTCTCCTCTGTCCTATAGGGTCGCTATGAGTCGGAATCGACTCAACGGCACTGGGTCTGGGAGTCCTAAAATGCAGAGGAGCCTAGAGCCACAGCCATCCCTCAATGACCTTCCTTTAACACATCAGCCAGCAACAATTGTTGATTTGAAGGCCAGCTCTGGATCACCAGAGGAGCCACTATTGCTGATACAGGGAATAATTTCTGAAGTCAAATTAGTGCTAGTGGTGCCAAACATTGGGGCACTGCTGTCTGTTGAGCAGGGCAATGATCTTAATATCTCCCCTTCTAGGACATTATTGATGGTGATCCCAGCCTTAGATGCTGATAACCACACTAAGGCTGTAAATGTCAAGGTCCATGGGCTGATTTCTATACTAAAACAAATGACTCCCTTGGCTACTGAATTTCCTCACACAGATTCTACAAAATTTATTGATGCCTTAAGTCCTAAATCTTTTTAGTCCTTATTCATTTTTTCCCCTACAGTTCAACAATCTTTGGATCTTAAAACGTATGGCCAGAAACAATTAGAGGGACATACACTTCACTACAATGAAAATAAAAAAACAAAACAAAATAACAGCAGAAAAAAACCCATTGTCGTCAAGTCAATTTTGACTCATAGTAACCCTGTAGGGCAGAGTAGAACTACCTACCCCATAGGGTCCCCAAGGAGCAGCTGGTAGATTCGAATTCCTGACCTTTTGGTCAGCAGCCAAATGCTTAACCACTATGCCACCAGGGCTCTGTAATGATAATACCCTCTCTTTATCAATGACCTATCTGTATCAATTAGTAAAAAAGTAACTTTTTTCTAGAGGTCTCCTCATTCCCTCAAATAAATGCCTTCCCTAAGCTACTAGTCCTCCATACATGTCTGAATGTTAGGACGCTCACAGTATAGGCTCAAACTAGTGACATCACTCCCTCTTACCCCAGCAATGTAATCTGGAATCTTTATCCCTTTGTAACATTTGTTTTTCTTGTTCCTCTCTGATGATTGTCAGTAAAGATTTTTTAAAAAGTAAATAAGCCCAAGTGACTTTTCTAAAAACACTAATAAAAAATGAATTTATTATTCCTCCATAGGGATTTCTGCATTGCTTAGAAGATTTTAAGAGCATCTCTTATTTCTACAGTTTAAAAAAAATTAAAAAATAAGCAAAAACATAAACATGAAATGAATAGAAATAAATAGGAAAAGAATCTTCAAAGATAGGCAGTTTGATGACAGCTACTGAATGAAAAGAAAAGAGCCTGAATTCTGGGAATGAACATGGGAATTCATAATAGATCTGAGCAGTGGATGGGGGTTGAATGGCAAAAATGTCCCCAATCATCCCCTGAAGCTCTCTTTCCAGCCCCATAAACTCTTTACACTTTTTTCAGACCCAAGTACTTATATTCCTGGCCTAGCGCCTCAATTCTTCCTCTCTGTTCTGTTTAAACAAAAGAAACTTGTATGAACTGTGGAACCATATATGCAATCAATGGAATATAGTACTCCATCCTTGTGTGAGATTGTCTCTTAATAATAGCACTTTCTGGAACAATATGTTCAGGGAGCAGCAAGATTAACATACAAAAAAAAAAAAAAAAACAGTAGGGCAAGCTGACCTGAGCTTTCTGCCTTCCACTGAAATCCTGTTTGCCCTAGGCAATCTGAAAAATATTAAGAAAGAATGTGAGGAAAAGAGATTTCTGTCACCTAAATGAAATTTGGAAGAGGATCAAAACATGTTAGAGCTAGAAGAATCTTAGTGCTTTAAGTACATTGCATTAATGCCCTCAATTCTTTACCTTATCCTTTTCCACAGCCTTTGCCTTATGGCTTTGAATTCTTTCCATGAAAGTGGCAGATGATATTGCACCATATTTGTCCTTGAGCTTGTCAAGTAATTTGCTTTGGTTAACAGAATGTTAGTAGAAGTAGCATGACCAAAGGCTTAAAAATCACTTGTGCTATTGACCCTGCTCTCTTTCATCACTGCCATAGCATGAATAGAATTTGCCTAGGCTAGCCCATTCTTTTCAGGAGGAGGATTGGAGAAAAGCTAAGCAGAGTCCTTTGCAAAAGAGCCCAGCCTAGATCAGCTGAGGCTCAACTGATCTGCAGATTTGGGAGCTAAGTATATGCTATTTGTTGTACGCTACTGACACTGTGTGGTTGATTGTTATGCATCTTTTTTTGTCCATAATTAACTGACACAGGGCCCAACAAGTTCAATCCCTTCAGTTTGGAGAGGAGATAACTGAGGCTGCAAAAGTAGAACATATGTACCCAAGGTATTGACAGGGCTAGAAGTTAGACCTAGAAAGAGAATCCTAAAGATCTGAGCTTAACTGTATGCTCAGACACTTACTGGCCTCCTGGATTTTGAAATGCCAAAAACGCCAGTAGTTTTGGAATGCCAGAAGTTTCCTTGAGTCTGTTTCATTTGTAAATAAAGGTAATATATACCCTACCCTATGTTGTTGTTGTTGTTGGTAGGTGCCTTTGAGTCCGTTCTGACTCATAGTGACCCTATGCACAACAAAACGAAACACTGCCCAGTCCTGCGCCATCCTTACAACCGTTGTTATGCTTCAGCCCATTGTTGCAGCGACTGTGTCAATCCACCTCGTTGAGGGTCTTCCTCTTTTCCGCTGACCCTGTACTTTGCCAAGCATGATGCCTTTCTCCAGAAACTGATCCCCCCTGACAACGTGTCCAAAGTATGTGAGACACAGTCTCGCCATCCTTGCTTCTAAGGAGCATTCCAAGACAGATTTGCTCATTCTTCTGGCAGTCCATGGTATGCCCTATCCAAAACCCACACCCACTGTCATAGATATATACCCCATATAAACAACTGGAAATAAGACAATCAATGCGAAAACACTTTGTGAAACAAGGACATAAAAGCTAACATGTGGTTAGTACTTACCATATGTCAGGCACACGATTAAACCATGTTTTATCTCATTTAATCCTATTGGCACCTACTTTTAACAAAACAGGTGTTCATTTATTCGATCTTTGAACAGGTAATGATTGTGTACTTAGTCAGAGCCAGACCCTGTGCACATTTAATGGATGAGCAATTGAGGCTGAGAGAACTTAAGTAATTCACCCAAGTAAATTAATCTAACAGCATTTAGCATGATTTTATTAATAAGCAGGTGACCTACCCATTGTAGCTCTGGAGAAGTGTTAACTATTGCTGAATAAATAAATCTCTGCTACAGATGATCCAGAATCATGCTACAAATTTATTCGATTTGGGTATCTTTTGATCTGGGGATTATGTTAGAAACACATTTGTTCTTACTCTCCAAAGTGTCATAATATATACACCAGGCCACCTACTATTACCAGTCTTACCAGTCTATAATTGCAAAAACATTCACCCTGATTTGGAAGATGACTACCCATCTTTATGAGATGCTCTGAAAACCATAACGCATATTTCAAATGGACCACATGGCCTATGCTTTGATTTAAATTACACCAAACATACCTTCTAAACTCTTTAGAAGTATATATCCTTACATTCTTTCAACTTCTCTGAATGAGGACTGTTTATACCTTGAGGAGTCCCATAAGACTCTCCAAAATTAAATGCATCAAAATGTGATCTCCAGATTTGGGAAAATACATGAGAAGGAGAAAATATTTTTTATGTACACCAATAACTATCATTTAAGGAAATATGAGGTTAGTGCCCCAAATTACTGGGAATGCTTTCTAGACATAAAGAACCTTGCCTTGAATGAGACTTAAGAAAGTTCACACACACACACACACACACACACACACACACACACACACAGAGATCAAAAATTCTATGATGGCAAATAAATGCTCTCATCTTTTCTCAGATTGAAGAGTATTGAGTTAAAATTCCTTCACTGACTTGCTAATTGCATGATGGTTTTACATATGAAGATAGCGTTCACTGAGATGAAATTTCATGTAATTTCTTAGGGTCTTCAGGCATTTGAGTTAATCCAGATTGAAGTAAATCAAACAGAATTTGAAAGGATTAAAAGAATCTACTTTTAATCCACCTCAAAACCTCTTTCCCAATAAAATGTATTGAACATAGATTCTGCTAGCAGGTCTTAAAACATAAAATTCCAGAGAAAATGAGAGATGATGCTGGGAAACTATAATAGAACCCTGCCAGAATCTGCGATGACTGCTCTCTTGGCTAGGTTTCATTTTGACTTTCACTGCACCGAATCAGGAGTTAAAGGACATGAAGAAAGGAAGGAGAATGCAGTGATGGTTTTGTCTAAATTTTCTATAAAGCTTTGTAGAGCCGTGTCTCTCTGTGTTTGAACAGAAACATTTAATTTACTGTTTTTGAACAAACATGCACTGTGCACAAGAACTTTGCAGACATTTCATGTTCTTTTCCTTGTTGAAATATGTATAAATTGTATTTTGGTAAGAAGCATACGTTTGGCAACAAGATCAGATAATTTCTTAATAGTAGTAGTTGTTGTAGGGAAAAAAATATCACAAAGTCTAATAAAGCAAAAAAGAAAGTTTTATTTGGCATATATTCAAAAAGACAAAAGTGGGAAGTGGACATGCATGCTGCCAGAGCTAATGTCTGCCCAAGTCCAAGGAAATATTACAGAGTAAGTAAGAATGGAAAAACGGACAAGCACGCTGCCACAAACATGTCTGCCCAAATCCAAGGAAGGTTACAGAGTAGTCAGTATATACTAACATTACAAAATGGGCAAAAGCATTGAAAGCTTCACCTTTTCACAGATTGGTTAGAAACTGTGATCCTACATTTTGAATTGTCTTTCTTATGTAACATTGGTACAAGTTTCAGTAACCTAGAGTCAGGAGGGTCTTCACCGGTCAAACAAATTTCTGTTCACTAAATACTAATAGAAAAAGATAAGAGTGGAAAGTCTTTTGTGTTCTGGCTTATGAGAAAAGTTCCCTAAAAGATATTTTCCAAGATTATTCTATGTATTGTCTTTGCACCTCAGGGCCCAGTTGATTTGTCATCATAAGCCCTCGTGGGCCCTTGTGAGCCCAGCTCCAGCTGGGTCACATTCTGTATGCTCAAGGACAGGTAATAATGACTCATATAAACATATATATATATACATACATACATGCTGTGGCAGGACAGTATTTCAGATCATAAAAGGAATTTTAACTAAAGGTCTCCTTTAACAGGCAAAATACACAATGTTGTTCAATATAGGAAAGGATTAACGTGTTCTGTGGAAGATACATGTGGCTCTGTAGTGGGATGACCCTACCTGCATTCTGCTTACGGTAATTCTATGAAGTACTCACTTAGCCCCTGTCTACATTTCAGACAATATTTCATAGGGACTATGTCATACTTAAATTATAATTTGCATACAATAATACAAAACTCTTGAAAAAAATTATTTCAAATGGAACTTGTCTATGGGTAGTAAAGTGAGTTTTGTGTTTTTATTCCTTACCTCAATCGATTTCCCTTTTATTTGGAGTAAGGAAGATAAATGGATAAAGCATAAACTGTCAAATCTTTTCAGTCAGCTTCTGATTAGAGATAATAAAAGATAGCATCTATACCCATAAACCTTTTCCAGTTAGAGTGTTTATTTCAATATGTATGTGGTTGTGTGATATTTTGAAATATCAGCAAAGTTTGTCTTCCCATTTTTTTTTTGTAAGACCTCAGCCTTTCTCCCATTCAGACCTTTAAACTGTGGGACATTTACTGCTTAAAAGAAATAATTTTACAGCAGAGAATAGAGAAAAACCATCTGAGATTCTAAAGCCAAAATCCAGTGCATAAGTTTCAAGGACTGAGAGTTAGAGCAAAGCTTCCTATACCTCTCCCCCCACCATGATAGCCAAAGATTCCCCCAACTTGATGGGAAATAGAAGGGGAATAAAAGTCAAAGTGGAAATAGGGATTAAGTAGAACCTAGAGTTCCCTGGGAAACCCTGGTGGCGTAGTGGTTAAATGCTACGGCTGCTAAGAGGTCGGCAGTTCAAATCCGCCAGGCGCTCCTTCGAAACCCTATGGGGCAGTTCCACTCTGTCCTCTAGGGTCTCTATGAGACGGCAGTGGGTTTGGCTTTTTTTTTTTTGGCGTAGTTCCCTGGGAACTCTAGGTCATACAAATCACTAACATGTTCTGCTTGGCTGCTATCCAAAAGATTGAAGTTCAAGTCCATCCAGAGGTACCTCAAAAGAAAGGCCTGGAGCTCTACTTCAGAAAAATCATCCATTAAAAACCCTAAGGAGCACAGTTTTACTCTGACACACACGATTTCTCCATGAGTCAGAACCAACTTGACAGCAACTGGCTATAATTTCTGAGGGAGGTGGTTCTGGGTGTGTCCTCAGCAAGCTGAGTAATTGAGGCCAGTGCACTTATAATTTGGAGATAATTATAAACTAATTTGGAGAATACTTAATCTATATCTAATTACCTTTTAAGGTAGGTGGACAAGGAACACTCTTCCTAATACCATCATGAGTCTGAGACATGTTTATTTCACATACTGAGGATAGAAGACACATTAAAGCTCGGCTCTCAGCCTGAACTCAAGAGTAGCTCCTAGCCAGGGCGGCCATAGCTAGTTCAAAGGATGGAAAAGGGGAAAGGAATAAAGCCATTTGCAGCTCTTATTGAAGCTTTGGCACCTGGTCTGCAGTTGGCAGAGCCCTGTCTTGGTTTTGAGGCGGAAGGTTAATTTAATGTGAGAGAGCACGTGGGAATCCACAAACACGAAAAGGGAAATTTGCATTTAAAGCAAGTCATAGGGCAACAAGCACAGAGATGAAATACAAGGAAGCACTAACATGCAGGTCTTTGTTATGCCTCCCTTGGGGGTCATGTGCCAAAGGAAATGTGCCTGACAATCAGGAATGCACCAGTTTTGTAGGCTGACTATGGGCAAGAATGCAGAGTTCGCTTCCCCTGAGAAGCTGCTGAATAAGTATGGTTGGTTGCCTCTCATAAAGCACAACTGTGTGAAACAGCCTGCAGAAAAAGTTTGGAGAACTAAAAAGGAACCACTTTATATTTCTCCAGCATGTATCTAAAAAGGAATCCAAGTGCCTAACTACAATTTTAAATGGTGTGAATAAAACTCTGGTGTTCCTTGTAAATACCAGACACCCTGTCTCCTCTCTAGTGTAGCTACAAAATAAGGCAGAACATCACTAAATGGTCAATGAGTTTTACAGCTCAGAGCCCCAGTATGTGTAAGAGTCGTATTTGAAAGCAACACTATAAGTAGCATGTACTTTTAGATTGCAATTACAAAGAAGTTGGGAGCAGGGATGTAGCATTGGATTAGGAAAGGATTTGGAGATCTGCTATCACTGTAGCAGAAGACCACCAAAAAATCAAACCCAGTGCCATCGAGTCGATTCTGACTCATAGCGAACCTACAGGACAGAAGCAGAACTGCCCCATTGAGTTTCTAAGGAGCACCTCGCAGATTCAAACTGCCAACCCTTTGGTTAGCAGCCATGGCACTTAACCACTACACCACCAGGGTTTCCACAGGAGACCACAATCCTGAGGAAATGGAAACTCAAGCCTGGCAGTACCCTCTTCTGCTGAGAGAAGAGGAAAGCAGCCTCTGTTTCAGTCTCTGCCTGGGCTCTTTAAATTACTGTTGAAAAACTTATTTCCAGGAGAAAATAAACCCCAAATGTGTTGTGTTTATTGATTTCCATGGAGTAACCACTATGGTTGATTTCAAGATACCAACTTAATGGCACCAAAATGTGAAGTTAGGAAGAGATGTGGACAATCGGCTCTCCGAGGCAGTGCTGGCCAATTCGAGTACACCATTGCCCTTCAACCGTATGTACTGGCTAAAAACAAGATACAGATACCTAGAAATAATAATAATATATGCTAAGGGTCCACCCCCTAATTAATGAGACTTTAATAAAGAGAAGTTCGGGGTAGGTATAGCATAAGAATTACAAAACAGACCAACTGAGTTATTACTATACCTTTCTCATTGCAGCTGAATTAATTTCCATTACTGAATCGGGTGAAGAAACTGAGGCTCTCAGCTTCACAGAAGTGGTAAATGGTCAAGATGGAACAGACCACAGGTCTGCTTCCCTAACCCTCCCTCTTTCCACTGTGCTAGTCAGAGTCCAGTTTACAATTGTGTGTAATTGACAACCATGAGCTCAGTTATGAATGACATCCACAAATCCTTTTCCCAAGACTCGAGCCTACAAAAATGCCCATATTATCTTACCAAGAACCCACAATCCCTAAAGGTTGTCACCTTTTTGAAAAAAGCAATTAATGTAGTAAGTTGAAAATAGTATGAAAATTGGCCTCTGAGGGCCATTGTTACTCCATTAGCAGCCCTTGCACACTAGCAGGAGATATTTTGGTAGGTTTCAATGGGATAAGGAGGGAATCATTTTTAATTTGGAAGGAGAAGGTACAGAAAATTTCAATAGTTTAATGTTGTTCTGTGCTAGGTGGAAAAGCAAACATAAGTCTAGAGTGGGAATAAAGACATAAATAAAGGCCCCTGGAAACAATAATCACAGTCTTCTTGTTGTTGTTGTTGAGAATATACACAGCAAAACATATACCAAGAAAGAGTTTCTACATGTACAATTTAGTGACATTGATTACATCTTTTGAGTCGTGCAACAATTCTCACCCTCCTTTTCTGAATTGTTCCTCTGTTATTAACATAGGTTCACTGCCCCCTAAGGTTCTTATCTAATCTTTTATGTTGCTGTTGCCAATTTGATCCCATATAGATAGTTCTTAAAAACGCATAACGTTCAAGGCAGATTTTTTTTTTTTTACTAGTTAAACTAAACTATTGTTTGGTTTTAAGAAGACTCCTGGGGATATTTCTGATTTAAGGTTTAAAGATTATCTCAGGGCAATAGTTTTAGAAGTCCATCCAATCTTCAAGATTCCAGGAAATCTGGGGAATGATCAGCAATCTTATTCATCTTTACATCCCTAGTGCTCAGCATGTGGCTGGACTCAGCAGCTGCTTGACACTAGTTTAAAAGAAGGAGAGAGTATTATAAAGAAGGATGGTTGCAAGGAAGGATGGAAAGAAAGACTAAACAGAAGGGCAAAGGCCAGGAAGAAAGGAGAGGCTCCTGTGGGTTGCACTCTTCAAAAGCAAGAGGTCTGAAAGAAAGATGAAAAAGGCTGTCAGAGCTAGCTAATGCAGCCTTACTCTGACATTTACCTAAGTCCTGGCTCCTACTTACTTGTTGCCATTGAGTCAATTTCAACTCACAGCTACCCTAGAGGACAGAGTAGAGCTGCCCCTATAGAGTTTCCAAGGCTGTAAACTTTACGGAAGTAGACTGTCACATCTTTCTCCTGTGGAGAGGATAGCGGGTTTGAACTGCCGACCTTTGGTTAGCAGCTGAGTGTTTAACCATTGCTCCACCAGGGCTCCTTTTGGCTCCTGCAGGCCTCCGAAAATTAAGTGAATTTTATTTGTCGCATTCACCTCATCCACCTTGGCAGAACATTAAATTCCCCTAGTCACACTCATTTATAGAATATACTCATCTAACAGTGTGCTGGATGACCCCCCACCAAAAAAAAAAAAAAACCCATTGTCATCGAATCGATTTCGACTCATAGCAACCCTATGCAACAGAATACAACTGCCCCATGAGGCTTCCAAGGAGTGGCTGGTGGATTCGAACTCCTGACAATTTGGTTATCAGTCATAGCTCTTAACCACTACACCACCAGGGCTCCATGCTGGACAAAGTGGGGCCTAGTGTCCTGTCTTTATATCTTTGAATTTAACAATAATTATGAAGAAATGTGTATATATTTGTGTATACATTGTTTAGAGTCCCAGAGTGGCTGAAACAGTTAAGCGCTCCACTGCTAACAGAAAGGTTAGCAGTTTGAGTTCACCCAGATGTGCCTCAGAAGAAAGGCCTGATGATCTACCTCTCGAAAATCAGCCTTGAAAACCCTGTGGAGCGTAGTTCTACTCTGACACACATGGGGTTGCCATGTGTCAAGGTCAACTCAACACCAACCCGTTTGATTTTGGTTTTATACATTGTATGTGTGTTTTTCCTACTGAAAAAAGGAGAGATTGTTATAATCAAAGCACATAATAGCAAAAAGTCAAATTAATGTGCTAGAAACCTCCTCCTCTTCATTCAGTTAGGTCAATGAACTCCCCACCTGGATGGAGAGATCCCACCGGCATTACTGCCATCGACTAGTGCAACTTCTCTGATGAAACAATTGATAAAGGTCTTTTTTTCCAGTTTTTATTAAAATGCTATTCCATTATCCATTTGCAAAAAAATGAAACAGGACCCATACCTCACACCAAGCACAAAAACTAACTCCAAGTGGATCAAAGACCTAAACATAAAGACTAAAACGATAAAGATCATGGAAGAAAAAATAGGGACAACCTTAGGAGCCCTAATACAAGGCATAAACAGAATACAAAACATTACCAAAAATGACGAAGAGAAACCCGATAACAGGGAGCTCCTGAAAATCAAACACCTTTTTTTTTTTTTTTTTTATGCTCATCTAAAGACTTCACCAAAAGAGTAAAAAGACCACCTACAGACTGGGAAAGAATTTTCAGCTATGACATCTCCGACCAGCACCTGATCTCTAAAATCTATATGATTCTGTCAAAACTCAACCACAAAAAGACAAACAACCCAGTCAAGAAGTGGGCAGAGGATATGAACACACACTTCACTAAAGAAGATATTCAGGCAGCTAACAGATACATGGGCAAATGTTCTTGATCATTAGCCATTAGAGAAATGCAAATTAAAACCACGATGAGATTCCATCTCACTCCAACAAGGCTGGCATTAATCCAAAAAACACAAAATAATAAATGTTGGAGAGGCTGCGGAGAGATTGGAACTCTTATACACTGCTGGTGGGAATGTAAAATGGTACAACCACTTTGGAAATCAATCTGGCGTTTTCTTAAACAGTTAGAAATAGAACTACCATACAACCCAGAAATCCCACTCCTTGGAATATACCCTAGAGAAACAAGAGCCTTCACACGAAAAGATATATGCACACCCATGTTTATTGCAGCTCTGTTTACAATAGCAAAAAGCTGGAAGCAACCAAGGTGTCCATCAACAGATGAATGGGTAAATAAATTGTGGTATATTCACACAATGGAATACTACACATCGATAAAGAACAGTGACGAATCTGTGAAACATTTCATAACATGGAGGAACCTGGAAGGCATTATGCTGAGCGAAATGAGTCAGAGGCAAAAGGACAAATATTGTATAAGACCACTATTATAAGATCTTGAGAAATAGTATAAACTGAGAAGAACACATACTTTTGTGGTTACGAGGGGGGGAGGGAGGGAGGGAGGGAGAGGGTTTTTTACTGATGAATTAGTAGATAAGAACTGCTTTAGGTGAAGGGAAGGACAACACTCAATACATGGAAGGTCAGCTCAATTGGACTGGAACAAAAGCAAAGAAGTTTCCGGGATAAAATGAATGCTTCAAAGGTCAGCGGAGCAAGGGCGGGGGTTTGGGGACCATGGTTTAAGGGGACTTCTAAGTCAATTGGCATAATAATTCTATTATGAAAACATTTTGCATCCCACTTTGAAATGTGGCGTCTGGGGTCTTAAATGCTAACAAGCGGCCATCTAAGATGCATCAATTGGTCTCAACCCACCTGGATCAAAGGAGAATGAAGAACACCAAGGTCACACGATAACTAAGAGCCCAAGAGACAGAAAGGGCCACATGAACCAGAGACCTACATCATCCTGAGACCAGAAAATCTAGCTGGTGCCCGGCCACAATCAATGACTGCCCTGACGGGGAGCACAACAGAGAACCCCTGAGGGAGCAGGAGATCAGTGGGATGCAGACCCCAAATTCTCATAAAAAGACCATACTTAATGGTCTGACTTAGACTAGAGGAATCCCGGCGGTCATGGTCCCCAAACCTTCTGTTGGCACAGGACAGGAACCATCCCCGAAGACAACTCATCAGACATGAAAGGGACTGGACAGTGGGTAGGAGAGAGATGCTGATGAAGAGTGGGCTAATTATATCAGGCGGACACTTGAGACTGTGTTGGCATCTCCTGTCTGGAGGGGGGATGGGAGGATAGAGAGAGTTGGAAGCTGGCAAAAATATCATGAAAGGAGAGACTGGAAGGGCTGACTCATTAGGGGGAGAGCAAGTGGGTGTATGGAGTAAGATGTATATAAACTTATATGTGACAGTCTGACTTGATTTGTAAACATTCACTTGAAGTTCAATAAAAGTTAATAAAAAAAAAAAATGCTATTCCATGAGGGATATTACGATTTTCCAACGCAGCATCTTTTGCAGAGTTGTTTATTTTCTCCCATTTGCATAATTTTCATTTGTTATCCAAACAATAATGCTCTCTGCAGTACACTTAGATAATATTATAGACTTAAGATTGTTCATAGATTTTCCTATTGTTATAGTTTCTTTTGTTTTTAACTATGCAATTATCTAGGGTTAAATATTTCTCCACTACGGTAAGTCCCTGGGTTAAGAACGTCCAACTTACAGACAACTCATACTTGCCCTTTAGTGTTATGTAAATTTGCTCTCACTTTGAAATGATTGAACCAATCCCTCCTCGCAAAAATTCATCACAATCATCTTCACGTACTTCACGTGCAGCTTTTAAATCACTGGAAAGTTTTCAAGGCTTTTTTTGTTCTAAACCCGTTGTGTCGACTCCGACACATAGCAACACTACAGGATAGAGTAGAACTGCCCCATAGAGTTTCCAAGGAGTGCCTGGTGGATTTGAACTGTCGACATTTTGGTGAGCAGCCATAGCACTTTAACTACTACGCCACCAGGGCTTCCGTTTCTTCCACTGAAGTAGGGCTAAATAAGAGTCATATGCGCCTGTTCTGACTTACCTACAAATTCTTAAAGACACTCTTGGGAATGGATCTCGGTAGTAACCTGGGGACAGCCTATAATGAGTATCCACTGGCCAGAAAAAAAGGCATATATACCTCCATTACGAAAAAACATAAGGCCTCCCAATTTCTCTGTACAGCTCAGTGCTATTGTTTGTAGCTTTCAAAGACCCTCGGGAAACAAACCGCACTCTAAAAAAAAAAAAAAAACGCACTCTAGTACAACTTTAATCATCAGAATCAGCGGCTCCTCAAACTGGAGAAGCTTGTTTTTTAGAAGCAGAAGCTGAATTTGACTGTTAAGGTGCAAGATGTCATTTGTTCTTTGGTTTGAAATCAGTATAAAAGCCTTTTTCTTCTTATTTTTTTCTCTTTATCTCTTCTTACTGGTTCAGAAAAAAAAAAAGATTATTGTCAGCAAGCAGTAGGCACCTCAGGAAAAGGAGACTCCTTTGACAGAAAGTGCTTGCCCTTTCTAAGATAAGGGGAGATGATGGGCTAAAGTCATTTTGCAGAGACAAGTTTCCAAAATAAACCAGAGGAAGACACCCAAGATCTATTAGATGGGCTGCTGTGGAGATAAGGCCATAGCCCTGTGCCTTAAAGGAATGAGGCCTACCAGTATTAGGCAGTAGGCAATGAGATTTAACAAATTTATTGACTTTATTGTAGGAAACTTAAATGTGCTTAAAGAACACTAAAATGGTGTTATTATATTAAAATTTAATTTAAATGAAATTTCCAAGGTTTTTGCTTAAACATTCAGTTCCTGTGACTCAAGGGTGGTGACCAGCATGGCACCCGTTGATCAGAAAGAACACTGGCGACAGCAGGGGCTCAGAGTCCTGGAAGTGGCAGGCTGTGCCTGGCATTAACCCTTTAGAAGCTGGATCATGGAGGCCTAGGAGATGCCTGGTAGAGAAGGGTAATGAATATGTACCAATTTCAGTATTTTATTATCAGTGTCTAACAACTGAATATAAACATTGTGGAGTGTTTAATCGGTGGGTGTTTATTTCTTCTGACAGATATCACTTTAGGATCTTTTTGGATTCCCTGAGTGGTACAAATTCTTAAGTGCTCTACTACTAGCCGAAAGTTTGGCAGTTCGAACCACCCAAATGTGGAAGAAAGGCCTGGCAATCTGCTTTTGAAAGCTCATGGCCTTGAAAACTCTATGGAGTTTTACTTTGTACTCATGGGATCACTATGAGTCCAAATTGACTCAATGGCAACGAAAAGCAACAGCGGGATCTTTTTTGAATAATACCTATTTTTTCTTATGCTCCCAAACTTGATACACTTTTAATCATGCAACATTTTATCCTGTCATCCAATCATAATTTTCAAATACTGTACTTGTATATTTGCATGCTTTTCTCTCAGTTCATATTTTAAGAGTAACTTGCACAATGATACAGTTATCCTTGAATAAAAAGCGATCCCCTGTAGGTGGCATTTTCATCCCTGATTTTATGTTTCCTCCCCAATGGGTTTGCTAATCACTCTATTTTCACTCAAAATGGTAACTATTAAACTCAAAGTAAATGTTTAAACAACTTTACCTCCCAAACTAGAAATATGCTGTCTTATTTAAAAAAAAAAACTGTATGCATAAGTATCCAAAGCCCTGGTGGCACAATGTTTAAGCACTTGGCTACTAACCAAAAGTTCGTTGTTTAGAACCCTCCAGCTGCTCTGTGGGAGGAAAGACTTGGCGAACTCCTCCCATAAAAATTACAGCCTAGGAAACCCTTTGGAGAAGTTCTACTCTGTCCTAGTGTCGTAAGGAATCGGAATCAACTCCAAAGTACACAATGACAACAGGCATAAATATATGTAATAGTCACAAAAAAGTCAACATATGGTTATTTAGAGCCCCGTTTTCTCCCCACAGTCACCATCACGCTACCTCATAGGATATTCTGCTCAGCGTTTTTCTATCCTCCTCTGCTGCGTACACAACCAAAAGTAATGGAAGGTCGTACTTGGGGGAATGGGCATAAGGAAGGGAACACAAATGTGAATATTCAAATGTCATAATTCTTGTTACACATATATCTTGAATGCAATTATCTTAACTGACTGAGGTAGTAACACCTGGAGGGCTACAGATAATAGGTTCCAAAAGTGAATTTGTGAAGAAATGAACAAATGAGTATCCAACCAGTAAGTGGTTGTGTCTATAAGATTTTTTCTTTGCCTGATACCTTGGCCCTTTCCAAGTCATCAGTGCTATATTGCACTGTGCAATCAGCCATGATATAGACAAATTTCAGAGTTGGAAAAGATTTTTTTAAGAAAAAAAAATTCCTTTAGACTCCCAGATGTTCACTGGACATATTGTGGTGATATCATTATTTTTTTTTTCTTTTTTAACTAACCCCCCTAGGATGGTGGAGTCAGTGCAAAACTGGAGAAGAAAAAGTATGAACAAATTTATTTAGCACTTTTCAGTACCTTAATATGGGCTTACAATAAATCACTCAGAATACTTTTGAGAAATAGGTAATAAATGAATGCACCAGGCATAGGCACTAAATCCCTGCCCTTGGGGATGCTAGACAAGCAGAAAGGATATAATACAATAAAGACAAGTAACATGATATGAATAAATATTTGAAGTGTTAGCTATAGAAGCAGCATAGAATGAGAGCCTGTGGAAGGGCAGAGGATAAGGAACTATGGAAGGTTTTCTGGAGGTGCTGAAGCCAACCAAGATGAGTACAGTGAGTCGTTCCAAAAAAAAAACATGTTCCAGGCAGTGGCTGTTTAGCATAGTTATAAAGGGAACATGCTATAGGTTCAGAATATCTGAATCTGAGTTCCATGATTCAGTAACTATAGGGTCTGGGCAAATACCTTTTCATTTAAGTATATATTTACTCCTAGGCAGATTTTATGTTGTTGTAATGATTTTTTTTTTTCATGGTTAAATAAGGTTGTGTTGTGTTTGTGTGTGTGTGTGTGTGAAATAGAGCGAGAACAGTTAGCAGCATGTAAGTACTCAATAAATTGTATTTTATCTACATAATCGTGGTGATGCAGTCAGAGGGCTAATTATTTCTGTACATCTGGGCTAAAAAGGTTCAAGTAAGGTAATTATAATCAAGGCAGAAAAGAATGTTCAGGGTTAAAGGAATTTGTGGTAGAAATTACTAGCTGTTGCAGGTTGAGATTGCTGAAAGCAGGCCCTGGGGTGTAAAATTTTAGGGTGTAAAATGTTCATAAGAAATCAAAATCTACGAAAAGAAGGAGAAAGAAACAGGATAGGGCAGAGGAAGAGGTTGAACTGCGCGAGGTAAGTCCTGCGAAACCGCACCCCAACACCACCACCCACCCCTGCAGGGAGCTCTTGAGGGCACATCACTTCTCAGAATTGTCTCATCTTGATGAAATGGCTGGGTCTTTAAACTGCTGTTTTACCTAATCACGTGTAGGCTGCCTCAGGGTAGAACTGACCTCACAAGAGGCAACGCTCTGCAGCTAAGGCAGAATCTGAATGGGTCTGTGGGCTAAACAAATGCCCCGAAACTGGACCGCAAGTCTTTCTTTGAAAAGGGATCTGAGTGGCCATCTCTGCAAATATCGCACACACTAGTGTCGTTTTCCCCTTTTGGGAGAATGAAAGATGGTTCTTCTAAGCCCCCTTGCACCAGGGCTGGACATGTGACTCTTTGTAGATAATGAAAAGCCCAAGTCTGAGTCTTCTGTTTCTCTGGTCTTATGCCATGTTCACCATGGGGACTGATTGGTCCAGATGGAACAGCCGGAGGGTAGTGGAGCCTCCATCAGTCTGCATCACAGCAAGGCAGGGCAGATAATGTCAGTGAGACACAGTTTGGTTGTGCTAAGCCATTGAGATCTTGAGGTTCTTTGCTACTGAATGTGCCCCCCTCTATATGACTCTGAACAGTTCAACCTTTATGCTAAATGTAATGAGGAATTGTTACAGGCTTTTAAGGAAAATGTTGACTTTATCAGATAGGCTTCAAAAAAGAGAAATTTGGCTACAATATGCAAAGTTTTGGAAAGTGGATAAGGCTGAAGACAGGTAACTAATTACTTGATGTTTGAGTGAGATAGAATGAGAAAGGAACAGGATTTAGAGAGAAGGAAAAAAAATTAAAACTACAGTTAAGTGTTAACTACACTTTTTAATGACAGATTGGATATGGGACAGAGTATTATTCTGGGGTATATTGGTGTAAAGCTGGTGTCATTTATTTTATTTCCCGTGTAAGAAGCTTGCCCATTGTCATACAACAAATAAAGACCAGAACTGTTATTCGAACCCTTCCTCTTTTACTGCAAGGCTTCCTGCATAACCACTGCACCATTGCAGCCTGATGGAAATCTTCATTCGGAAATTATGAATCTAATGTGTTCCCAGAAACCCTGGTGGCATAGTGGTTAAAGTGCTATGGCTGCTAACCAAAATGTCAGCAGTTCAAATTCACCAGGTGCTCCTTGGAAACCCTAGGGGGCAGTTCTACTCTGTCCTATAGGGTCGCTATGAATCAGAATTGACTTGAAAGCAATGGGTTAGTTTTTTTGTTTGTTTAATGTATTCCCAGTTCAGCCTAGTCACTCAAAGTGAATCTAGCTTCTCTAGCTCAGTTATGTTCTCTTCAGAACATACAGTCTCTCAAGAGACTGGTGTTATTCCCTCTCCTCTCACTCCTTCACTCCAATCTCAAAAAGTATTCCTTACTTCTCAGGATTTGAAATTATTTCCTGGTATTTATCACTTTCTACTTTTAGGAGTTTGATAATTTCTACATTTGGTTGGATCACCTTTCTTTGGAATAGGTATAAATATGGATTTTTTCAATTGGTTGGCCAAGTAGATGTCTTCCAAATTTCTTGGCATAGATGAGTGAGCACATCCGACACTGTATCCATTTGTTGAAACATCTCAGTTGGTATTCTGTCAATTCCTGGAGCCTTGTTTTTTGCCAATGTCTTCAGTGCAGCTTGGACTTCTTCCTTCAGTAAGTACTGTTGGTTCCTGATCATATATGACCTCCTGAAATGATTGAATGTTGACCATTTCTTTTTGATATGGTGACTCTGTGTATTCCTCCCATCTTCTTTGGATGCTTCCTGTGTCATTCAATATTTTGTCCAAAGAATCCTTCAATATTGCAGCACAAGGCTTGAATTTTTCTTCAGTTCTTTCAGCTTGAGAAATACGAAGCATGTCCTTCCCTTTTTGGTTTTCTATCTCCAGCTCTTTGCACATGTCATTATTACACTTTACTTCATTTTCTCAAACCACCCTTTGAAATCTTCTATTCATCTCTTTTACTTTATCATTTCTTCCATTTACTTTAGCAAGTAAAATTTTGCTGAAGATTATTCCAAAGTGGTTGCAGCAGTACATTGACAGAGAAATGCCCAAAATTCAAGCCGTATTCAGAAGAGGATGTAGAAGGAGGCATGTCATTGCCGATGTCCGATGAATCCTGGCTGAAAGCAGAGAATACCAGAGGGATATTTATTTGTGTTTTATTGACTATGCAAAGTTATCCGACTGTGTGGATCATAACAAATTATGGACAACGTTACCAAGAATGGGAATTCTAGAACACCTAATCGTGCTCACGCGGGACCTGTACATAGATTAAGAGGCAGTCGTTCAAACAGAACAAGTGGATGATGCAGGGTTTAAAGTCAGGAAAGGTGTGCATCAGGGTTGAATCCTTTCACCATGCTTTTTCAATCTGTATGCTGAGCAAATAATTCAAGAAGCTGGACTATATGAGGATGAAAGTGGCATCAGAATTGGAGGAAGGCTCATTAACAACCTGGGATATGCAGATGATACTGTGACCGCAATTTCACCAGTTAGAGCCGCCTGCCGCAAACAGCCAATTCTTGAGACAGGAGTGAGGTGGGTACCAAGAGCTTTATTAGATATACCAGAATATGGAGACAGAGGGTAATGCTCTCCTCCTAAAGTCATCTGTCTCACCAGCCTACCAATCAGTTTGGGTTTTTAAGGGAAAAGGGGCCATAAGTTTTAGGGACTTGTGGAATGTGCACTCTCTTTCTTCTGTTTGGTTTTGGTGGTCCTATCTCAAACGTGTTGATCTTTTCCTGCCATTATCCCATCAGCTCAGGGGGTAGCTGGCACCATCCTTCGTCTTATTTGACAGGCTTAGATTAATATTACTTGTTTTCCACAGTCTTAGAGGAAACATTGGTTAACACTTAACCATTTGGGGAGCTAACATCAGGATCTTACTTGGAGCGGGGGGGATGGGCTAGGGGAGGGAAAGGAGAGAAAGAAGAAAGGAGGAAAAAAATGGCTCAGGTACTGTTCAAGATATGGCTGAGCAGCCTGTTTCTATACAACCTTGCCTGCTGAAAGTGAAGATGGCTTGAAGCACTGACTGATGAAGAACTAAGACCAGAGCCTTCAGCATTGGTCACACCTCAACATAAAGAGAAGAAAAATCCTCACAAATGGACCAAGAAGAAACATCATGATAAATGGAGAAAAGATTGACGTTGTCAAGGATTTCATTTTTTGGATCCACAATCAATGCCCATTGAAGCAGCACTTGGCAAATCTGTTGCAAAAGACCTCTTTAAAGTGTTAAAAAAAAACAAAGATGTCATTTTAAAGACTAAAGTGGGCCTGACACAAGCCAAGGTGTTTTCAGTCACCATGTATGCATGTGGGAAAGCTGGGCAATGAATAAAGAAGACTAAGAATTGACACCTTTGGATTATGATGTTGATGAAGAATATTGAATACAAATGGACTGTCAAAAGAACGAAGAAATCTGTCTTGGAAGAAGTATACCCAGGATGTTCCTTAGAAGCAAGGATGATGAGACCTCATTTCACATGTTCTTTGGACTTGTTATTAGGAAGGACCAGTCCCTGAAGAAGGACATCATGCTTGGTAAAGTAGAGGGTCAGCGAAAAAGACGAAAACACTCAACAAAATAGGTTGACACAGTGACTACAACTATGGGCTCAAGCACAATAACAGTCATAAGGATGGCACAGGATGGGACAGTGTTTCGTTCTGTTGTACTTAGGGTCACTATTAATCAGAACCAACTCGATGTTACCTAACAACAACAGCTTAGAAATATTATTTCTTCAGTGGCTCCTTTCAGGAAAGATCTACAAATGCTTTAACTTTTTCAAAAAAGCCCCACCGAATGTACTATAGGTGTGGTACACATGGTGATCAAAGAAAGAGAGAAGGCTATCATGGCAGAATTCTTGTTAGAGAAAGAAGTCTCTTTTGTTTAGCAAAACAAATTGGTAAGCCATTCCTAGTGAGGGAAAAAAGTTGTAGGACATGTAATGAAAAGATAGCACAGAATCGGAGGAGGGTTGAATTGACCTGATAAAGACATTAAGAAGAACTTGAAAACCTGCCCGTGTATGTGATGTGTGTGGGGAAAATGAGGTGGGAAGGGGAAAATGTGAGGGAGTGAATGGTCTGCAAAAAAGCATCCATAGAAAGGAGAAGTTGAGTTTTAGTGCTGAAGGAAAGAAAGAACTACAAGTCAGGAAGCCCACCAACCCTGGCAGGAATATAAGCATTTGAGTAATTCCCTGTGCAGTCGTGGTTGAAAGAATTCAGAGAAAAGGATATCTAACAGGAAATTTATCTGCTGGGATAAGCTGCCTCTTAATAAAACTCCATTTTATTACACTTCATTTATTTTGTGGATAAAATTCTTCCATGTGTAATTACATTGTCCCAAGTGGATTTTGTGGAAATCAAAGAATGGGGATTGTGATCCACATGTGGGTCAATTTTGTACAGAAATGGGAAAATAAAAAGTCACAGTTACCAAGAATTCAGAGAAAGGAAACAGAATATCAGAATGACCAGGAGTTCTTAGAAAATAGAGAAAAAGTGTATTCCACCACTTGTGAAACGAATGGGAACTCCAGATACTTTTATTTAAGTATAAGAACATTGGGAAATCCTATGAAATGGAATATTTGGGAGAAGGCAAGGAAGTAAGATGGAAGGATCAGAAAGAGTGGTAGTGGTGTGGATTGGAGATAAGTGAGGTGTCTGTGTTTTGCACAGAGGAGAAGTGGGGGCATGTTGGTAAAAGTAGAGTAGAAGGAAGATTCTATTCCTTTTGTCCTGGTGATAGTTGGAGAACATATATGGAAAATTAGGATAAATGAATCTCAGATATTACTCTATGTACCTACATGCCACATCCTTTGTAAGTAACCGTTATGTCCTCCCTCAGTCGACTACTTTCTGAATCATTGTCTGGTGGTTGGAAGGCAGACTCGAGAAAAATTATAGGGCTCTACTAAAGGCAATCGTACTTGAGATGCTTGACATTTTGATTGTTTAAGATAGAGATGATTCAAATGGAGGAGAGTTTGTACCTGTAACTTACAAAGAAAACATGGTCTCCCTACAACTATCATTGTATGTAACTGATTTTGAAAAGGAATACATGATCTCTTGTTTTCTGTACCCGCTTCCCAAACAATCTTTTCAGGATGCATTTTCTATATTTAGGTGTCAAATATGCTGATATGCTAGTATGCTTAATCCGAAAAATAAAAAGAGAATCACCTTGAAGTCATCCTTCTACCTAGCAGTTCTTAAAAATAAAGCTATGACAGCAGTTAGCACTTCCTTAGATACAATATTTGACCCAGTGCTTGGAATTTGGGATCAATAGCAACAAAGGCCAGCTCAGCTGTACCCATCTTTTGTTAGTTTATAGACCTCTGAAACATATTAGATAAAAGTAAGCCTTGTTTTTACTAGTAAAAAGATGTCATCACTATATCTTCTCAATAGTCACTGTTGATCCCTTCTCCTTTGCTGGCAACTCCAGTTTTATTTAGGAACTAGCTGCTTGTATATCTTAATGGGGGGAGGGAGGCGGGGAGGCTTCCTTATCTCCGGGTGTAAAAGTTGTTTAGTCTATGATAATCATTATAATTCTATTTCTCTTATCAGTGATTTGTTAGATATTGTCATGTGACAGAAAAAAAATGAGATATGGAGGAAAGCTGAATAAGAAGCTTCTAGAATAGTTTTCCTTATAGTAAAAAATGGGGTGATAATACAGGAACTTGCTAGTTCCTAGCTTTGGGAGCTGGCATGTGTGGCCCTGATTCTAGGATTTTCTGTATATTCTTTTTGTGATCAAAACAAGGAAAGCCAAGAAGCTGCCAGGGAAACTGACTGAGAGCCCTCACATCACTGAGCCAGGAAACCCTACCTTTGGACTTAACCAGGAAACCCTACTTAACCAGAAAACCCTACCTTTGGACTTCTTGTAATGAAAAAAAAAAAAAAAAAACAAACAGTAGTATAATTTTCCTCGTTGTTTAGTCTCTTTTAGTTTATTTGGTCACTAATAAACGAAATAATTCTAACTGACATAAACCTGTTTAATGTTATTATGGATGCATGAAGGAGGTAAAGGCGGAGTATGAGAAGAGTCCTAAGCTCAGGAAGAATGGGAGATCCTCTCACAGATTTGAAAGTCATCCCAGCAGAAATACTAAAATTTTAAATGCCAGTGTTTGGGGGGGAAAAAATATATATATATGTATGTGTATATATATATTCTTTTTTCTCTGAGAATTGACTTCAGGCTTTTACAATCATAACTTTTTGTTTCATTTGTAAGACACATTTTATTTCATGGAATTTCAACATTATGGCTTTTTTCCCCTTACTTATTGCTATGACCCTTAAATATTTCTTTGGCTCCACTTTCCACTTTAGTTGGAGAATACAATTAGCACTGAATGTTTGTTAGTGGCTCTTAAAGAACTGACGATAGAAATTCAACTTCACATTAGTGACTGGTGTGCAATTTTATTTTGTATATTATTTTCTATGTTCTGCGGATCACAGGACTAGAACTGACTTTTTCTGAAGATGCAGAATTTTTAAGCACTACTGTATTCTTTTGAAAAGAAAACACTGTAACCAAATTATCAGATGATGTCTTTTGATTTCCATTCTCACTAGTGGCTCAAGTGAAACTATTGTTTGCATCAGGATAAAACTGTTTTTCTCCTTCAATAAAACAAAGAAACTTCAATTAGTATAAACTCTAGAAAATGCTTTCTTTTCATTTCAATTTTATATTAGATGTTAAATGAAGGCAAGATATTCCTAAAGGGTAAATAAGACTGAAAAAATCATGCTTCAAACCAAAAACAAATCAGTAAATGTTAATCTAACATTAACTTTAATCAAATCTTATCTTACTGGTTTTCTTTTTCAGTTCTAATGTGAATATTTAAGCATACAGAATGGTGATATTAATATACTTTTTTATTAACTTACTAAAATGTCCCCCCAAAAGGAAATTCTAAAAATAAATATGGTATTAAATGCCAATCTGTTCCTCCACTTGGGGTTTGGATATTCTCACCTCCTCAAAGACTTTCTGCAAATAACTAATCCTTCTCTTTCCTGAATCAATAATTGCTCATTTTTGATGGAATATTACCATCAGCATACCAACAAGCTCTAATACTGTCTTCAAAATAACACACACACAAAAAAAAACCTCCCTCGACCACCACATTATCTTCCTACCATTGCCCCATTTATCTCTTCCAAATCCATTGTAAAGGTTCTTGATGAATTTAGAGTCATCTCATGGTTTTTTGTTTTTTTTTTTCATGTAACTAATGAACCCAAAATTGGCAGGTCAGATGGCAGTCTGCTAGCTCACATTCAGAGGATGAAAAGTAGGATGCAGGATAAAAAGAGGGTGAGCTTTGCTAGAACATCCATATGTATTGGATGCAGGCCACACCCCTAAGGAAACTCCCCTTTCAACTGATTGGCTGCTCAGAACAGATAACATTATGGAAGATGATTACATCATATCTGCCAAACCACTGAGAATCATGGCTTTGTCAAACTGACATGTAAATTTAACCATCACAGGAGGTTTAATAAACATTTCAAAATTAACACAACCAAACCATTAATCTTGGCACTCTACATACATAGCAAGCACCAAACTAGCTCCTCTCTCGGGTATACTCTTTTAACTAAACAATTCCATACAGTTTTCTTATGATATGATTTTTAGGTAACATTTTGTTAGGGATTTGGCTTATAATTTTATGAGAGTTATTGCTTTGTAGTTGTCTCTTTTATCAACATCTCTGTCTGGTTTTGGCATTACAGAGAATGAGATAAAAGTGTTCCCTCCTCTATCGTCTGAATAGTTTCTGTGAGATTGGTATTATTCCTGCCTTACATCTTCGGTGAAAAAGACCAGCAAAGCCACCTAGACCTGTAGCTCTCTTTGTGGAAGGATTTAATTATGAAATAAAATTCTTAAATACATTTAGGGCTCTTCAATTTTCTATTTCTCTTTGTGTGAATGTTGGTAATTTATATATTTCAAATAATTTATTAATTATATCAAATTGTGTAAGCTATTGGCATAAAGATATTCAAATTATTCCTTTCTTAATATCTTTGGGAGCTTAATTTCTGCTACTGGTAATTTATGTGCTCTTTTTCTCTCTCTCATTTATCTAGCAAGAAGTTTTTAATGTTCATGTAGCCATCTTCTGGTTTTACTGAATTTTTTCTGTTGTTTGCCCATTTTCTATTTTATTTATTTTCACTTTTATCTTTATTATTTATTTTCTTTTGCTTTATTTGGGTCAAACTTTCTTTTCTCTTTTTCAGTTTCTGTAGGTGGAAGAATGGATCATTGATTTGAGACAATTATTATTTTCTAACATTTAACACTATATATTTTTTCCTAAGAACTGTTTTTAGCACATCCAACAAATTTTGATATGTTTTCCTGGTGTTTCAGTTCATAATAGTTTTAAATTATTCTTATGGCTTCTTGTTTGATTCATGGATTATTCAGAAGTGTAATTTCTAATATTTTACGATGTCAGATTTTCTGTTATGGGTTTCTAATTTAATGCTGTCAGATAGCACTTTTTATAGGATTTCAATTCATTTAAATTTAATGAGATGTTTTACAAAGTAAGTACCATAGTTTTGCACAAATAATGGATGTGTGACTTCTATGTTTGTTTGGCAACTGCTTTTCCTCTCCCTCCCCCCAGGAATTTTCATAAGCACCTTTACACGTACTTAAAAAAAAAATCGCTATGGTGAGCTTACAAAAATACCTCATGGTGGAGGGGAGAGCAGTTAGAAAACAAATGTAAAACATATGTGGCATTCGTGTAAAAATACAGTACATCTGTACAAAGAAAACCCTCCTCACCTCCAGTCTACTTTTTACAAGTCCATTTTTTCTTACTTCTAATTAAATGAAGGCTTTATGGGAATTCATTTCTCGTTTAATTAGCAAGGGTCATTTGAGGCACAATTTGGAGATAGTTTCTATCAAATCCTCTTTGGAATTGGCAGCAAAGTTTTCTACCAGCAACATCACTAAATAGGCCATAAAAAATGATAAACACCATCTTCATTGTCCTGGTTGACAATAGGAACCTCTCAAAAGTAAGGGAGCTTAGATCCCAGGGAGATAATGCTAGAAAATTCACTGAATAAACCTTCTATTCTAAAAATCATATACTCAAGGGGATATAAACGTAGAACCTTGTTCTTCAATGGTGAAGTACTAAGGGTGCAGTAAATAGCTGTCCTGGATTGAATTGTGTCCCTCAAAAATATGTGTCAACTTAGTTAGGCCATGGTTTCCAGTATTGTGTGGTTGCCCTCAATTTTGTGATTGATGTAATTTTCCTACGTGTTGTCAATCCTAATCTCTGTCTGTGGCTAATAAGGCAAGATTAAATTACGTTAAAGAGGATTAGAGTGGGATGTAACACCCCTACTCAGGCCACATCCCTGATTCAATGTAAAGGGAGTTTCCCTGGGGTACGGCCTGCATCGCTTTTTATTTTACAAGAGATAAAGGACAGGGAAGCAAGCAGAGAGCTGGGGACCTCCTACCAGCAAGAAAGCAGCCCCGGCACAAGAGCGCATCCTTTGGACCTGAGAATCTCCTAGACCTGGGGAAGACTGATGACAAGAGCCTTCTTCTAGAGCCGGCAGAGAGAAAGTCTTCCCTTAAAGCTGATGCCCTGAATTTGGACTTCTAGCCTACTAGACTGTGAGAGAATAAACTTCTGTTTGTTGAAACTATCCACCTGTGGCATTTCTGTTACAGCAGCACTAGATAACTATGACAGTAGCTTAAACAAAATTATTAAAAGAGTTCACTTCTGGTGATTTAAGTTAAAAAAAAATAGCGTAAAATACCTCAATCAATTAAAACTCCTTAAATAAACTGACCAGGAATCTGGGACATTTACACTAGAGGCAATTTTCTTCTCCTCAAACTAAGGGATGGGAGAGTAGTCATAGGATATTTCTAGACAATGTAGTCAAAACTCAGTGCAATGTTAGGTGAGCATGAAGCCCTGCTTTCAGAACTAAAATTCTGCCTGCCAACTCTAACAGAGAATACCTGTACTTTTAAAGTATAGGTAACTACTCATGAGTCATTACCACCATAGGCTTCCATTCAGTTTGATATCAGGTGCAAAGTGCTCCAGACAACTGTGAAGTTACTTGTTCTATTATGCATTCATTAATTTATCTTATTTAATGTTCCATCTATTGAATTTTCTCTGTGTTCTACAAAAAGATTGTGTATTCTGTTGTTGAGTGAAGTATCCTATAAACTCAATTACATCATGCTGGTTGATAATTTTGTTCAAGTGTTTTATATACTTAGAAATTTTCTGTAGAAATTTAAACTGTAATTGTGGATTTGTCTGTTTTTGTTTATAGATTGTTACCATTTTTGCTTCATATATTATTGTAGCAGTGTTATTAGACTTTTTTTTTTGATTAGTTGACACTTATGATTATAAAGTGTTCCTCCTTATCTTTGTTAATATTCTTTGTCCTGAAGGCTACTTCTAATATCTTTGATATTAAAGTATATTTTTCATCCTTTTGCTTTTAACCTATCTGTAACTTCATATTTAAAATGCAGTTGGGTTTGACTTTTTAATCCAATATACTTTTTTTTTTCTTTTTGCCTTTTATATGGAACATTTGGGAAATTATAATTAATCTAACTACTGTTGTGTTTGTTTTTAAGTGTACCATTTGGCCGTTTGTTTTCAATTTGTCTCATTACTCTTGTTTTTGCATTATTTTTCATTATTTAAATTTTTTATTATTTTATTTGTCATCACTTTGGCTTACTAACTGTCAACTCTTAACTTTATTTAGTAGAAGCAATATGCAACTGTAATTTATCACATCCCATCTTCAAGGAATGTTATGCCACCTCATCTGCAATGTAAGAAATGTACAATAGTATACTTATATTTGGCCCTCCTCTTCTCTTTACTGTTTTTATCATACAGTCTATATCTACATATGCTATAAACTCTACAATATATTGTTAGTGTGTGTGTTTTAAACAGTAAAATATATTTTAGGGAATTCAAAAAAAGTTTTGTATATTTTGAAAGCTACTACCTTTAGTGTTCTTCATACCTTAGTAAAATTTTTGTATAATGTTTCTTCAGTCTGAGGAACTTCCTTTAGCCTTTCATATAGTGTAGGTTTTCTGGTGATGAATTTTCTCAGTCTTTATTTTTCTGAAAATGTACTTATTTTACTTCAATTCTGAAAGATACTTTTGATGGATATAGAATTCTATGTTGACAGGTTTTTTGAACATTTAAAAGATGCTATTATAAAAAAATTTTTTTTTTATTCCATTGTGTACTTGTTTTCATTGTTTCTGATTGGAAGTCAGTAGTATTATTTTATTTATCCCCTGGATATAATCTTTCTGTTACTGCTTTTATAATTTTATCTTTAACAATGATTTTATGAAACTTTAATTGCATGCTTTATTTTCCAGTTGGGGCTTGCTGAGCTAGGATGTGTGGACTAATAATTTTAGACAAATTTAAAAAATGTTAGGCCATTATTTCTTCAAAAACTAGTGCCTAGCTCCCTTTTATAACTTTAATAACACTCCTGTTGGACTTCTTGGAATCATTCCACAGTTCTCTGAGGCCTTATCTTTTTTTTTAGTATATTTTTTTTTCCTGTGTCCATGTTTCCATCAATTCTAAAAGTGTATGCTCCTTTCCCCACTACACAGGTACCCCCCCCAAAAAAGATTGTGGGTCACTTAATGAAGAGCTGGAGGAATTACTACTGTACACTTGTCACAGTAAGCAATGGTCCATCATCACAGTTTCAGTCTCTCCTTCACTCAATAAGTTTCTGGTCTAAAAACTGGGTCAGATATGGAAACTGCAAAAAGGACTAATGGACAGCTTCCTTCAGCCTCCTGATCATCCATCTTTGATTTCTTTTGATTTTATAAATAAGCAAAACCCTTTTTGGGAGGCAGGCCCAAGATGGCTGAATAGGTAGAAGCTACCTTGGATCCCTCTTGCAAAAAAGACTCAGAAAAACAAGTGAATCAATCACATACATGAAAATCTACGAACTCTGTTCATCAAACACATACCTAAAGAGTTGACCTGAGTGACAGAGACTCAGCCAGTGCAAGCAGGCTGCACTCTGACGAATACGAGAGAACGAGCAACCACGGGGAAGCAGTGACTGTTTTCGGAGCCTGAAGCCAGCGTCCCAGTCAGAAAACCTTGGCACCAGGCTTTGGACTGGGCGCCTGGGAACTGAGCACGGCATCCTGAGATGGCGCAAACATGGGACGCAGCCCTAGCCCCCAGAAGTGACCTTGGAGGAAGCCCAGCCAGTGCACATAGGCAGTGCAGTGACATGGCTGACAGGAGGAAAAGTCACTGGGAGGCAGCGGCTGGTTTTGGAGCCTGGAGTGCAGAATCCCAGCCGGGAACCTTGGCGCTGGGCTTTGGACTGGGAGCGGAGGAACTGACCATGGCTTCTGAGACAACACAAGCACAGGACACTGGCCTGACCCTCGGCGGCAATCTCAACCCAGCCAACACACACAGGCTATACACCCCCCCTCGGGAATCTCAGATAAAACAGTCATCACCAAGCAAGATAAATAACTTTATCTATATTCCTGGGTGCTACTCTCTCCTACCTATCTGATCCCTCCCCTCCCCTTCCCAGGTGGCTTCGTTAACATTGGAATTTCCTGGGCCAGAGAGAGAAGTACTGTGTGTGTGTTTTTTTTTTTTTTTTTTTTTTTTTTTTATCTTTTCCTAACCCATTCTCCTGGCCGGAGAGAAGCAGCTACAAAAAACCTAGGGACCAAAAATCCTTCCCTGACTTCCCAAAATTGGACTGAAAATACAGAACCAGCTCCAGCCAAACATATGAGAGCCACAGTCTTGGGCTTTCATCCCTACAGGGAACAGGGTGGCTATTATAATGCAAAGGCAATTCTGATAGTGATCTGACTGTAATTGTTTTAGCTGATTACTGGAAAGACAAGTTTCCCAGGTCTGATATCTCTACCTATAAAACAGAGACCTCACTGACCCACAACAGGGAACTGAGGGCTGAAGCTCCCCCCAGACCACCTAGCCTCCTGCCATAGGGGTCTGAGGATAGGGACACCTACCAATCTATAGAGGTACATGCATTGGGGGCTTAAGGTACAGCTGCAGAGCCCACCCACCAAAGTACTTCAGGAATAGAGACACACCTACCTCACTGGTACTTGGGGGAAGCCTGTCAGCATCCTGCCTCCCCTGGAATGTGACCTCCTGCTGCTACTAGAATCTGGTGCACACAACTATCACCACTACTCCTCTAAGTGAATAGGTGACAGTCTACCCCAAACACTTGGTGACCCAAAATCAGATTCTACTCAAGAATAGTGAATGGACTCTTTGGCTTATATATCTGGTAACAGGCCAAACCAGTTGGTAATAGGACGTAAGTGATTCAAAGGCGACAACAATCAAGACAGTGCAATCTAGTAGCCCATTTACGTATATTGAAAGAAAACAAAACAAGATAAGACTCAGCGAGCAAATATAAAATAAATCATTACACTGTCTTATAGATGGCTCAGAGACAGCAGTCAAAATCAAACCACATAAAGAAGCAGACCATGATTGCTTCTACAACTCCCCAAATTAAAGAATCAAAATCTTTCCCAAATAAAGACATAATCCTGGAATTGCCAGATGCAGAATATAAAAAACTAATTTACAGAATGCTTCAAGACATCAGGGATGACCTCAGAAATGAAATAGGGCAATCTACAGAAAAACCCAAGGAACACACTGATAAAGCAGTTGAAGAAATCAAAAAGATTATTCAAGAACATAGTGGAAAAATTAATAAGCTGCAAGAATCCATAGAAAGACAGCATTCAGAAATCCAAAAGATTAATAGTAAAATTACAGAATTAGACAACTCAATAGGAAGTCAGAGGAGCAGAATTGAGCAATTGGAATGCAGGGTGGAGGAGATGGAGGATAAGGCAATTGACACCAATACATAAAAAAAAAATTTTTTGAGATAAAAGAGTTTTTTAAAAATGAAGAAACCCTAAGAATCATGTTAGACTCTATCAATAAGAATAACTTGAGTGTGACTGGAGTTCCAGAACAGGAAGGGAAAACAGAAAATACAGAGAGAATAGTTGAAGATCTGTTGGCAGAAAACTTCCCTGACTTCATGAAAGATGAAAGGATATCTATTTAAGATGCCCATCGAACCCCATATAAGACTTATCCAAAAAGGAAATCACCAAGGCATATTATCATCAAACTTGCCAAAACCAAAGATAAAGAGAAAATTTTAAAAGCAGCCAGGCATAAAAGAAAGGTCTCCTACAAAGGAGAATCAATAAGAATAAGCTCAGACGACTCAGCAGAAACCATGCAGTCAAGAAGGCAATGGGATGACATATATAGAGTACTGAAAGAGAAAAACTGCCAGCCAAGGATCATATATCCAGCAAAACTCTCTCTGAAATATGAAGGTGAAATTAAAACATTTACGGATAAACACAAGCTTAGAGAATTTGCAAAAACCAAACCAAAGCTAGAAGAAATACTAAAGGAAATTGGTCAGAAAATCAGTAATATCAGATACCAGCACAACACAAGGTCACAGAACAGAACATCCTGATATCAACTCAAATAGGGAAATCACAAAAACAAATTAAGATTAATTTTAAAAAGAAAAAAATGCTCAAAACAGGGAATCATTGAAGTCATTATGTAAAAGATCACAATAATCAAAAAGAGGGACTAAATACAGGAGGCATAGAACTGCCATATGGAGAGGAAAACGAGGTGATATAGGACAATACAACATAGATTTTTACTTAGAAAAATAGGGGTAAATATTAAGGTAACCACAAAGAGGTCTAACAATTCCATAACTCAAAATAAAAACCAAGAAAAACATAACAACTCAGCAAACATAAATTCAACTACTATGAAAATGAGGAACACACAATTTACAAAGAAAAACGTCTCAGCACGAAAAAGTAAGTGGAAAAATGAAATTGTCAACAACACACACAAAAAGGCATCAAAATATCAGCACTAAACTCATACTTATCTATAATTACGCTGAATGTAAATGGACTAAATGCACCAATAAAGAGACAGAGAATCTCAGACTGCATAAAGAAATACGATTCATCTACATGCTGCCTATGAGACACACCTTAAACTTAGAGACACAAACAAATTAAAACTCAAAGGATGGAAAAAAATATATCAAGCAAACAACACACAAAAAACAGCAGGAGTAGCAATATTAATTTCTGACAAAATAGACTTTAAAGTTAAATCCACCACAAAGGATAAAGAGGACACTACTTAATGATTAAAAGGGCAATTGACCAGGAAGATATAACCATATTAAATATTTATGCACCCAATGACAGGGCTGCAAGATACATAAAACAAATTTTAACAGAATTGGAAAGTGAGATAGACACCTCCACAATTACAGTAGGAGACTTCAACACACAAATTTCAGAGAAGGATAGGACTTCCAGCAAGAAGCTCAATAGAGACATGGAAGACCTAATTGCTACAGTCAACCAACTTAACCTCATAGACTTATACAGAACACTTCACCCAACAGCTACAAAACATACTTTTTTTTTCTAGTGCACATGGAACATTCTCTAGAATAGATCACATATTAGGTCATAAAACAAACAGTTGCAGAATCCAAAACATCGAAATATTACAAAGAATCTTCTCAGACCATAAGGCCATAAAACTAGAAATCAATAACAAAAAAATCAAGGAAAAGAAATCAAGTACTTGGAAACTGAACAATACCCTGCTCAGAAAAGACTGGGTTATAGAAGACATTAAGGAGGGAATAAAGAAATTCATAGAATGCAACGACAATGAAAACACTTCCTATCAAAACCTCTGGGACACAGCATAAGCAGTGCTCAGAGGTCAATTTATATCAATAAATGCACACATACATAAAGAAGAAAGAGCCAAAATCAGAGAACTGTCCCTACAACTTGAGCAAATAGAAAGCGAGCAACGAAAGAATCCATCAGGCACCAGAAGAAAACAAATAATAAAACTTAGAGCTGAACTAAATGAACTAGAGAATGGAAAAACAATTGAAAGAATTAACAAAGCCAAAAGCTGGTTCTTTGAAAAAATTAACAAAACTGATAAACCATTGACCAGACTGACTAAAGAAATACAGGAAAGGAAACAAATAACCTGAATAAGAAATGAGTTGGTCCATATCACAACAGACCCAAATGAAATTAAAAGAATCATATCAGATTATTATGAAACATTGTACTCGAACAAATTTGCAAACCTAGAAGAAATGGGTGAATTCCTGGAAAAACACTACCTACCTAAACTAACACAATCAGAAGTAGAACAACTAAATAGACCCATAAAAAAAAAAAGAGACTGAAAAGGTAATCAAAAAACTCCCCCAACAAAAAAAAGCCCTGGCCCAGACAGCTTCACTGCAGAGTTCTATCAAACTTTCACAGAACAGTTAACACCACTACTACTAAAGGTATTTCAAAACATAGAAAATGAGGGAATACTACCTAACTCATTCTATGAAGCCACCATATCCCTGATACCAAAACCAGGTAAAGGCACCACAAAAAAAGAAAATTACAGACCTATATCCCTCATGAACATAGATGCAAAAATCCTCAACAAATTCTAGCCAATAGAATTTAACAACATATCAAAAATATAATCCACCAAGATCAAGTGAGATTTATACCAGGTATGCAAGGTTGGTTTAATATTAGAAAAACCATTAATGTAATCTACCATGTAAATGAAACAAAAGACAAAAACCACATGATCTTATCAGTTGATGCAGAAAAGGCATTTGACAAAGTCCAACACCCATTCATGATAAAAACTCTCAGCAAAATAGGAATAGAAAGAAAATTCCTCAACATAATAAAGGGCAACTATACAAAGCCAACAGCCAACATCATTCTAAATGGAGAGAGCCTGAAAGCATTTTCCTTGAGAACAGGAACCAGACAAGGATGCCCTTTATCACCACTCTTATTCAATATTGTGCTAGAGGTCCTAGCCAGAGCAATTAGGCTAGACAAAGAAAAAAAGGGCATTTGGATTAGCAAGGAAGATGTAAAATTATCTTTATTTGCAGATAACATGATCTTATACACAGAAAACTCTAAGGAATCCTCCAGAAAACTACTGAAACTAATAGAAGAGCTCGGCAGAGTCTCAGGTTATAAAATAAACATAAAAAAATCACTTGCATTCCTCTACATCAACAAAAAGAACATCAAAGAGGAAATCACCAAATCAATACCATTCACAGTAGCCCCCACAAAGATAAAATACTTAGGAATAAATCTTACGAAAGATGTAAAAGACCTATACAAAGAAAACTACAAAGTACTAGTGCAAGAAACTAAAAGAGACCTATGTAAGTGGAAAAACATACCTTGTTCATGGGTAGGAAGACTTAACATAGTAAAAATGTCTATTCTACCAAAAGCCATCTACATATACAATGCACTTCCAATCCAAATTCCAATGACACTTTTTAATGTGATGGAGAAACAAATCACCAACTTCATATGGAAGGGAAAGAGGCCCCAGATAAGTGAAGCATTACTGAAAGAGAAGAAGAAAGTGGGAGGCCTCACTCTACCTGATTTTAGAACATATTATACAGCCACAGTAGTCAAAACAGCCTGGTACTGGTACAACAGGCACATAGACCAATGGGACAGAATTGAGAACCCAGATATAAATCCATCCACATGTAAGCAGCTGATGTTTGACAAAGCCCAGTGTCAGTTAACTGGGGAAAAGATAGTCTTTTTAACAAATGGTGCTGGCATAACTGGATATCCACCTGCAAAACAATGAAACAGGACCCATACCTCACACCATGCACAAAAACTAACTCCAAGTGGATCAAAGACCTAAACATAAAGACTAAAACGATAAAGATCATGGAAGAAAAAATAGGGACAACGTTAGGAGCCCCAATACAAGGCATAAACACAGTACAAAACATTAGTAAAAATGGAGAAGAGAAACCAGACAACTAACTGGGAGCTCCTAAAAATCAAACACCTATGCTCATCTAAAGACTTCACCAAAAGAGTAAAAAGACCACCTACAGATTGGGAAAGAATTTTCAGCTATGACATCTCCGACCAGCACCTGATCTCTAAAATCTATATGATTCTGTTAAAACTCAACCTCAAAAAGACAAACAACCCAATGAAGAAGTGGGCAAAGGATATGAACATGCACTTCGCTAAAGAAGATATTCGGGCAGCTAACAGATACATGAGAAAATGCTCTCGATCATTAGCCATTAGAGAAATGCAAATTAAAACTACGATGAGATTCCATCTCACTCCAACAAGGCTGGTACTAATCCAAAAAACACAAAATAATAAATGTTGGAGAGGCTGCAGAGAGATTAGAACTCTTATACACTGCTGGTGGGAATGTAAAATGGTACAACCACTTTGGAAATCTATCTGGCGTTTTCTTAAAAAGTTAGAAATAGAACTACCACACAACTCAGAAATTCCACTCCTCGGAATATACCCTAGAGAAATCAGAGCCTTTACACGAACAGATATATGCACACCCATGTTTATTGCAGCACTGTTTACAATACCAAAAAGATGGAAGCAACCAAGGTGTCCATCAATGGATGAATGGGTAAATAAATTATGGTATATTCACACAACAGAACACTACCCATCGATAAAGAACAGTGACGAATCTGTCAAACATTTCATAACATGGAGGAACCTGGAAGGCATTATGCTGAGTGAAATTAGTCAGATGCAAAAGGACAAATATTATATAAGACCACTATTATAAGATCTTGAGAAATAGTATAAACTGAGAAGAACACATTCTTTTGTGGTTACAAGAGGGGGGAGGGAGGGAGGGCGGGAGAGGGTTATTTACTGATTAGATAGTAGATAAGAACTACTTTAGGTGAAGGGAAAGACAATACTCAATACAGGGAAGGTCAGCTCAACTGGATGGGACCAAAAACAAAGAAGTTTCCGGGATAAACTGAATGCTTCGAAGGTCAGCGGAGCAAGGGAGGGGGTTTGGGGACTAAGGCTTAAGGGGATTTCTAGGACAATTGGCAAAATAAATTCTATTATGAAAACATTCTGCATCCCACTTTGAAGTGTGGCGTCTGGGGTCTTAAATGCTAACAAGCGGCCATCTAAGATGCATCCATTGGTCTCAACCCACCTGGATCAAAGGAGAATGAAGAACACCAAGGTCACAGGATAACTATGAGCCCAAGAGACAGAAAGGGCCACATGAACTAGAGACTTACATCATCCTTAGACCAGAGGAACTAGATGGTGCCCGGCCACAACCGATGATTGCCCTGACAGGGAGCACAACAGGGAGCCCCTGAGGGAGCAGGAGAACAGTGGGATGCAGATCCCAAATTTTCATAAAAAGACCAGTCTTAATGGTCTGACTGAGACTAGAGGAATCCCGGCGGTCATAGTCCCCAAACCTTCTGTTTTTACAGGACAGGTACCATTCCCGAAGACAATTCATCAGACATGGAAGGGACTGGACAGTGGGTTGGAGAGAGATGCTGATGAAGAGTGAGCTACTTGTATCAGGTGGACACTTGAGACTGTGTTGGCATCTCCTGTGTGGAGGGGAGATGGGAGGGTAGAGAGGGTTAGAAACTGGCAAAATTATCACAAAAGGAGAGACTGGAAGGAGGGAGCAGGCTGACTCATTAGGGGGAGAGTAAATGGGAGTACGTAGTAAGGTGTATATAAGCTTATATGTGACTGACTTGATTTGTAAACTTTCACTTAAAGCACAATAAAAATTATTAAAAAATAAATAAATAAAATAAAGTCTGCTATCTCCATAATATATCAAGAAAAACAAATGCTAGATTGATTAAAGTTCTAGGCTTAAAAAACAAAGCTTTCAAAATAAAAGTAAAAAAAAAAATACAACCCTTTCTGGTGGTCCATTCATCTTTTCTCAATGACTACTGTGTTTTGTCTCGTCTTTATTACTCTGAGATACAATCATTGTAATTTCTGTTCGGTTGCCCAGTTCTGTATCAGCATCTCCTACTGTCATTTCTTGTCTACAGAGAACAGCCACCACTGAGCTTCTTAACAATTTTTATTTTAGCAGGTGATTCCTTATTGCACTGCTGAGTGGTGTGTCCTCCAAGTCTTACTGTGAAACACTGTGAGCTGTTTACCGAGCACTATGTAGTATATCCAATTTAGTATGCCCCGCCTCCCCAAGCCTTTTGATTATTCTCTCCTCCACTCCCTACAATTCTGGCATTTATACTTTATTTATTTGGGGTCATAATTTTTTCCAAGTTTCCAAGTTTCCTAAGAGAGGATTAGTATGATCTCACAGGATACATATAAAAATAAGGGTGCTAAATTCTGTTTCTGAGGACCATGATCCCAAATCGAAAAATTCACTCTTCACTGATTCTATTCTGTTTTGTCCCGTCTAATTCAGTACCCTCGATATACAATCCCATGCCTATGGTCTTGTCTCCTGATGGTACATTTGTATATATGAGACAGATATGCAGCAACTTCAGCATATAGCCCTTTCCAGCCTTAGCAAGCTAAGTGCCTCTCAACATGGATATGCTTGGATTTGTGCTACAGCTTTATTAGATTGAGTTCCCTGGAAATAGACTCTGAGATTGTGATTTGCAGGAAGAAGTTGGACAGTGCTCATAGGAGAGTCCCCTACAAGAATATGAGGAAGAGAGCATTCAGTAGAGGGAAATTTTGACCCACAATGCAGTTGCAACTTAGAATTTAGAAATCTTTGTTAATTTAGAAAGTTCTGGAGCTTGGATAGCCCTTTAGAGTTGTCCTAAAATAAGAATGATCCTTGCATGACCCAACCATTGCTCACAAGCCCTCCCTCCTCCAAGAAAGGTATGTAACCTTGAATGAATCACCTCCCTGTAGCCAAAGATCAATCCCAGGGATCCCATATACCATCATTCCATAGTGAATAGTAGATGGATCTAATCTCTATTACAGACACATGAAATGTTAAAAGCAGTTCTCTAGCTTCTTAGTCTCTTCTGATTTCCAGAATCATGTTTTCAATTTCTCAGTGCTAACTTAGACCCCTACCTTGATTAAATTTTTCTACATTCTATTTAGTAAAATCCATGTATTTTTCTTTCTCTATTTCCTACCTCACTTTGTGCCATTGTTCATAATATAAGGTAGAACTTTGTATATTATCTGTAACTCCCACCTCCCTGTCTTTAGACTTAATTTTTTTTTTTTCCTGCTTGAAATACCCTTTTACCCTCTTCTTTACATGGTGAATTCTATTCATTTTCAAAGATGAACCCAAATAACACTTTCTTTCTGGAAACTTTTTGGTTGCTCTAAGAAAAATGAATTATTATTTTCTTTAAATCTGTGTCACTAATGTATTTTGTACAATATTATGTAAGAGAAATGAAAAGCTGTGTCTACACAAAAACATATACATGAATGTTTATAGCAGCATTACTCATAATAGCTAAAAGGTGGGATCAACCCAAATCTCCATCAACTGACATATGAATAAACAAAATGTGATATATTCAGCCAATGGAATATTGTTCATCTATCAAAAAGAATGAAGTACTTTACATGCTACAACATATACAAACCTTGAAAATATTATGTTAAGTGAAAGAAGCCAGTCACACAAGATCACATATTATATGATTTGATTCATTTGAAATATCCAAAACAGGGAAATTTATAGAGACAGAAAGAAAGTAGACTCATGGTTGCCTAGGACATAGAGTCTAGGGAGATTGGTAGATGATAGCTACAGAGTACAGGGTTTATTTCTGAGGTAATGCAAATGTTCTAAAATTAACTGGTGTTTGCACATGTCTGTGAATATACTAAATACCATCGAATTGTACACTTTAAATATTTGAATTGTATATTATATCTCAATAAAACTTTAAAAAATTTCAAAATATAGACATGAATATATTGGGCTTACAGCTATCGAAAACACAGCCCGAAAAAATAAGATATTTCAAATATTCACCTAGAGAGAATTTTAGACAAGTTAGCTCAAGTATTGACTGCCAGTAAAAATAGCAGTACTGTGATTAACACAGAAGCAGCACTTAGAAAAGGAAGAACTGGTTTTCTCTGGGAAAAAAGCATGTAGGTTTTGAAGCTAAAAATCTGAGCTAAAAGAACAGTCTTAGTACCTAGCTACCGTTACTAATCAGTTGCTAGAACTCCTAAAACTTCCACACATCGGAAACTCTGAATGTCATAAGAACTTAGTCACATACAACCACATGGATAATAAAGATATAGATTCAAAAAAAATAACTGTGACAGCAATAAGCATACTATTTTCCAAAATAAATATTTCTCTGTCCACATTGAGGAGGAAAGACAAAGCCCTGTGAAGGATTATTAGTGAACAGTTCATATTTGGTGAATTGAAATCAAGAAATGTTTATTAATTGATTCACTGAATGATTAGAATATTAAATTGTCAGTAGATAAGAAAATGGTAAATATTGTTTCTATTAATATGTTTTATTAAATATTTATACGACATATTGTATTTTTTAAAAATCTAAAAGAAAATTTTAGAATTAATTTCAAAAACTTAGTTGCCTTGTTAATCATGAAAATCTGCTCAGAATTGCCCATCCCATCTGTGTTATGTCTATTAGTTGAGTCTCTCCATCAATTGACATTAGTGAAGCTATTTAATCCTCATTCCTATAAAAAGCACCTTTGATGGAAGAAACTGGGACATATAAACTAAAACTGATGCTTAGCTTAAAGTACAATATGAACCCAAATCTCCATTAGCCAAAAAAAAAAAAAAAAGCCAAAGGACTGTAATAAATATAAGCCTATCAGGTCCTCTGAAAATTGATGACTCAAGAGGCTGATTGGAATAGAGATGACTCACATTCCAGTAAATCTTCATTACTGTGAGCAAACCGGGTTGTAACCTTTTAGCGTTCTTAGAAGAAATTGGTTATTGATCATAAACAAAAGTCATAGAAATCAATACAAACATAATGAAATGAGAAGCAGGGAAGTATCCTTCATGTTAATGGCAATTGACACTACCAAGGGCCTTCTTTTGAAGTAATTCAAATCTGCTTTAATGGGATTTTCTCCCACAAGAAACATTTTCCAGCCTCTGAAATTTACTGTGTTCATTCCCTGTGTTGTGTGGCAGGATTTATCTTCTGGAGAAAAGGCATTAAGCCCATAGAGCTTTCTTAAATTTTGGACTTACAACCTCCTTGTTTTCATTTCTTTCTTAGTTTATGATTAAATGGAATAGCAAGTATAAATCTTCACAATCAATCATTAACTTCATGTCAGCTTTTTTCCTATGCAGTGTCTGTAATTTTCATATATGTACTTTTAAATGTATCGGCAACTTCCCTTTAAAAAACACTATGCAAAATGTGTTCTATGTCATATCTTTAAACTTCTGAATTTTAGTTCATTTTGTTTTTTTATGAAATTTTTTTATTAGATATTCAATATTAAGTAAAAACAAATGTTCTAGTGTTAAAACAAGCTCCAACTTAAGTTTTTCTATTTTTTTAAAGTCACATATTTTAGCTAATATTTATTGAGCATCTAATACATTCCAACCAATATTCAAAATGTGTACATGTTTTAACTAATCCAAACAACATTATCAAATAGGTGTAATTATGTCCCTATTTTACAGAGGAAGAAACTGAGGCAGAAAAGGCTAAGTGCTAGTCAGTGTTTAAGACCAAGATTCCATCCTAGTGGGTCCAGCTGCATAACCCATGCTCTTTGCTTAAATTCCTATAAATGAGAATACACTGCTTTGTTCTGTAGAAACTTAGTAGAGCTTCATTTTCATATGTTAAAAGCTTCCAACAGTACCTGGGATGAGAAAAATTATGTTGTTCTATTTTAATTCTTAAACCTTTAACAGAACACCTAGGCTAACCACCTTTTATGTTTGGTAATTAAAATGATATGTTTAATGGATTCAATTACTTTTCTTTGAAGACTTTAACTATTGAACTATTAAGAATATTTATTTTTACCTGTTAATTATAGCTACTAGGCAAAATAGATACTTTTAACCTCAGGAACAGAAATTTAATGAGCACCTTTGACAACAATGCTCTCAAGACCATTCCTTGTCTTTGGCTAGAAGAAAAGATTTCTTTGATGGGACACAGAAAGAAGTAACTCTGTGTTGTTAATTTAGAAATAGAGGTTATCAGTACCAGAGCTACACGTATAGGCTGCAAAAGTAACACAGCAGTGGAAGCACCTCTAGAAAAATGACAAAGACTAACTCCTCATGGAACAAGGCAATAGAAAGGTCAATTATTTGGAAAGCAATTAAACAAGAAGCTGTTCTAATTTTTCATGCCCCAAACACTGTATTTGGGATGAGGTATCCATGGTGATGAGGTTGGTCAAACACTATTTTAGAAGATAGCCCAATGGGCGCTCAAAATGTATGCTTTGACACGAAGCAGATTTCATGATGGGTTTGATTTGCAACATTTCCTACATCTAGCAGGTGCTTTAATGCCCCTTCTATAAAGTTCAAGTTGATGATCAGCCAAAGACACAGTTGACCATAACATTGTCTTGAATTAATATGTTCCATAAGTAACTGAATATCATTTTGCAATTTTATTTAATTATAAAACAAATCAACAATTTAGCAAATTTAACTTGGTTCTGCTCATTTTTGCTTTGTTTGGGAGCAGGGGTATACATGTACATTGCTCCTATTTTACCGACTTTATTTTTCCTTGCTATGGCTTATTATTAATTTAATCTGTCTGAATATCCACTGCCATCAGTCAATTCTGACTCGTAACAACCCTATAGAACAGAGTAGAACTGCACCATAGAGTTTTCAAGGAGCACCTGGTGGATTCAAACAGCTGACTTCTTGGTTAGCAGCTTTAGTACTTAACCACTCTGCCACCAGGGTTTTCAATTTATCTGAATAGGACTAGAATATTGATATCCACAATTTCTTCTTCTGATTCTGGGTGGGAAAAACTAGGCTGGAAAAACAAAAATCAATACCAGAATGAGGAAAAATCAATAATCTAATATTTAGTTCAGTTTTTTTATGTACTACTAAGAGTATTTCCCTCATATCTATTTTTTAAAATCTATTTGATAAAGCTTAATTATGCCAACTTTTTATTTTGTTCTTATGGAAACTAACCACTTAGTAGTCTTTTTGTATGGGTTATTCACATATTTGAAAATATTTTTCAATTTCCCCCTAATTTGTTCCTTCTCCAAGTGATATCATGTCCAGTTCTTTAACTTTGTTTCAGTCTTAATTTAATCCTTTAATCATTTCTGTAGGTCTTTGCTATATAATTAATCCTTTCATGGGTGAATTTTTTTTTTTTTTTAATTTTTTAGTGTTGCCGTGTTTTTTCACTGATGGAATAAATGCTGAATCATTGTTTATTAGTAGTCATTTTTTATTATTATCTGAAAAAAATGGAGTGTGAATTTTAAGTGAGACATATCAGTCCCAGGTTTCATGAAGCACATGACACATGTGGAACATATGGGTCCCACAGTACAACATACTTCAGAGTTACACGTGAGCCATAAAATATCTTATGCTACTTTCCAAAACTACACAAAAATATACACAAAACACTAAATACACATTGCTCTTGCTGCACATAAATTATTATCAATTTTGTTTAGAGTAAGCCATTTCTATACCGTGTTCCATGAAGCACATCATGCTTGTGGGACGTATCAGTTCCATGGCCCAGGAAGTGCATCATAAACTATTTTGGCCTAAAAAATAACTCATTTACTTGGATATTTCCAAACAGTGGTACCCATACTTTCCCAATAACCCAAAGAAATATTAAACACACTTGCAAGCCTTATCTAGCTGTACGGAAGCCAAAAGACACCAATGTTTCACACAATCATTTGTTCAGGAAGCAATCCCTCATGCAAATGGCTTTCAACACTCCAGTATGGCGCAGACCAACTTCTTTGTTTTTTAGGTAGTTGTACCAGTATCTGCCACGACGCCCACATGTACTAAAGTGGCTCAAATGCCTACCAGTGAACCTCCAGGGGTGGAAAAATGTAACATGGGCATACATATACCATGATCCATGAAAGGGTTTTAAAGAGACCTGTAATATTCTTCTGCATATTTTAACTTGAGAAAAATGCAAGAATTAAACTAAATAGTAGGTGGGGAATTCATTAAGCCTCTGCTCTTAGCCATCATCTTGATGATCCTGAGAGTATCTCCCAAAGCTTAAAATGTAATCAATACCAGATGCCCTTCTCATGTGAATACAGAATTCTCAGTACTCAGGGCTCAGCACGTTTCCTTACTGTTTCTCTGTAGTGATAATAAATTTAAATCAAATCAATCCTCTTTTCTTATACAGTTTTCACTGAAACAGTAACAAGTATTGCTGAGAGAGTGGGAAGGAACCCTGGTACCATGGACACTTGCATTGTCAAGTATCTTCCTCTCTTTCAGTCACCTCATGGCTTTCTGCTGCTCACACCCTTGATATAAGCTTTGTGCAGGACCCAGAACAGCAAGGTTACCCAGTACTTCTGAGTTCACCAAGGGTATGGGAAGCTGGTAGAAAACCTGACCACAGGTGAGCCAGGTCATCACTGCCCAAACCAGCCTGACACCTAGAAGTTTGGTATACGAAAAAGGAACTGACAGGGATAGATAGATGGACTTGGGGATGGTGGCCCCGTATAAAAGAGCTTGAAGAGAGAATGAGTTTTGTGTGTTCCAACAAACTAACTTGGTTGATCAACATTATCAATTCGACCCTGGTAAAAGCATCCTTACACCCCACCCTATTTATATACTGTTGTCCCCATGTTTTACCCAAACCAATTTCTTCATTCAGAACCTTAAGTTCTGAGCCTGACACCTAATGCTATTGCCTTTTTTTTTTTTTTTTTTTAACCAATTGCACTTACTATCACAGTTCAGATTGGCATCACAAACATCAGTCCTGCAAAGAGGATATTATTACTTCACTTTCCAAAACTCCATCATTTTCTATTTCACTTACAATGCTTTTTCTCCAAATTTCTTAAGATCACCTGACATATTCTATACTTACTATTAAATTTGTGTTTGCTTACATATGCCTACTGCCACTAGAATACAAGATCTGTTGCTTTCTGTACAACAGCATATTCCAGTACTTGTACTACTAAGTACTCATGAGATGTTCGTGGGATCCATTAATTAACTTTCTAGGATTGTTAGCGTGAATTCCTGGAATTCTAACAGCTTTGTTTCTTGTATCATTAATGCACTCCTGAAGTAACTTAACACACTACCTTCACTCAAATGATTTCTGCCCATCTAATCAGCAGAACTGTATAAATGCTTCATTATCATCTCCTTGTCATTGCCAGTAAACATCATAACTTAAGTCATTAATACGAACTGAATAGAACACAGGTATCCAAATACATTAAGAGTTTTTCCTCAAATAAAATTTTTAAAAAGTCAAAAGCAGTTGCCATCGAGTAGACTCTGACTCACGGAGACCCCATGTGTGTCGGAGTAGAACTGTGCTCCACAGGGTTTTCAAAGTTGATTTTTCAGAAGTAGATCACCGGGCCTTTTTTCTCAACAGTTGAGCATGTAAACCATTTGCACCACCCAGGGACTCTGGGCTACGCTGTAATTCCCCATTCTTATCCTTTAGTTTCAGTAAAATATGCTAGACCTGAAAAAACCTTGTGTTGTGTGTGGTTTTGAGAGGAGTGACTGTTCAGCATGAGGAGAAATGGTAAAGAGGAGGAATCAGGCCCAGTGGGTGAGATGATAGTTCAGTGAACCAGGCAAAGGGAGCAGCTGGGAACAGGGAGAAACAGGCATTCCACAGAGAAGCTGAATGGGGCTGCTTTATCCTAAATTGTGAGTGATGTGGGCTGGAAGGAGGCAGGTGGAAAGAGTGAGTTTACTTAGTGAGAAAAACAGAAATATAGAAGATGTGGAATTCCCAAGCAGCAAGATATTAACTTACCCAGAAGAGGGGTTTTTACATCCAGTTCTCTGGTTATTCAAAATGTTGCTCTTGGAAAAAAGAAGAAACACCAAATTTAGGCAGCATTGCTTACTAACTCAGAAAACTCCCTTCGCACATAGTAACTCATTGTTGAGCCATTCTCTTTTATTTAATTCCTTGACACTTTGTCTTCCTCTTTCTAATGAGTTATGCGGATCGATATTTTTCAGTTTTGCCCAGACTTGGAATAAGCTCCAAGTTGAAGTTTCAGCTTGAGCAATGCAAATGCACTAATCCTTACAGTCAGGGTATTTGCCTAGTCTTCCTTTGTAACAATGGCTTGTGTCTCTATCAATGAACCTATTTCATGAAATGCCTTTGTTATAAGATTCCTCAAATATTTTTGGAATTAATCTCCCTAGAATAAACACTTACAAGGTACCTCATGTCAGAAACATGTCACTTGATGGGCCGTCCAGAAAAGGTCCTAATTTAAATGCTCATCCCAGTTGGTTGCCTATTGGCAGAAGGTGTTGTCTTAGGTGATACTACAGCTAAATACAGAAGAGCACCAAGCAGGGCCAAATTGCCCAATAAGTAACGTAGTCACAGGCCGATTGTGCCTTCTCACCAATCTGCAGGGCACAATTTCACCTGCCCCCAACACGTGAAATTGCTCACCACAGATTAGCAAGCAAATACAATTAAGCTCATGGATACCTTGCTCAGTGCATGCTGATGCATAGTGTGCTTACTGGTTAATCCACCCCTGGCACCAAAAGAATGGTCTGAGCATAAGTGGGCTGTATCAGTTGTCAGAGCATTTGTCACACTGCGTTTTAATTGTCAACAGCCTTGTCCTCTCACAACTGCTCTCCAAGTTCTCTGAAGAAAGGTTTCTCATTTCTTCATAATTTCATCCATATTCCTCAGCCAAAATTTGGAACACAACATCCACTCAGTATTTGTTGAATGAATAAATGAGTATAGTCAATAGCAAGAAATTAGATTGGACCTATCCTCCATTCAAAGATTATGCATTTCTGGGAAGGAGGACTGATGGTCTGAAAGCTTTGGATTATACAGAAACTCTTAGGGAAGTTATAATTTCTATCTAGTTGGGATAATTTGTCTACAAAAGGTGGAGAGGAAACACTTTGTGCCTTCCTTCAGCAATTTAATATGCAGGTGTTTTCAGTCAGTATTCCCAACAAGTGATGTTGATAGACAGCCAGCACTCATCTCTCAGCAGAGACTTGTGTGTTACTATGACGCTGATCAGGAAGAAAGACCTGGAGTCTACTTCTGAAAAAATCAGCCAGTGATAACCCTGTGGATCACAACAGTCCAATTCCTCTGTGCATGGGGTTGCCATGAGTCAGGGGCCAGCTAGCACCAAAAACAATGTTAATGGGTCTTTGTTCTCTGAAAGACCTGAATCTTTAAGAGCCTCCTCACACACAAAAAGGAGGCTCCTTCTCAAATCTTGAAAGCGATTCTTTTTTCTTTCTCTTTTGCTTTGCTCTAGGTATTTGCTCAGTGAAACTGCATGATGACACTCAACACAGCATTTGAGTGTCCAGTTTATACCCGACATGCTGAAGAATATAGGTCTGCAAATTCTAAGGAAGGGCCATTTCAACCTCTCTGTTAGTCTTCTCTCAAATGTCTCCTGCACTGAAGAAGTTTAGAAATTTCTTTTTCTTTTGTTTTAGGGATGGATGAGGTTTTTTTGTCTGAGAAAATTAGATGGTTTTATTTTACTAACCAACTGTTAATTGTTCATGATAATATTATTTTAATACCTACTGGTGTAGCCATTACTGGAGAGAATATTAACATTTTAAATGTACAAATAGAGACTTCTGGCATTTGAAATTCAAATAGATTTTTTTTTTTCCTTTAAAAGAGGTGTTAGGTTACCTCAGTGGACATTTATATTTGTTCTACATTAATTACTGTGAACATTTTCCTGTTGAAAGCAGTGAAGATTTTTAAAGGGAGCAATTTTGTGACAGAAACACAGCGATCATAAAATTGTCGTGCAGAGGAACACCTCTGATATTTCATACTATAATTGAACAACTGTTTTCTCTCAAAAACATGATTTCATTGAAGAGAAAGAGAATTTTAATGGCATCTTTAAAAGGAAGCCTCGACATTAACTGAAACCACTCCATAAGCACCATTTAACAAACATAGTAGTTTCCAGTGCCCCATAATTAGGGTGCATATTTTGCTTTTTGAAATGTATTTATCTCCTTTCTCTCATGTTTCCTAAACTAATGTCTACATCTTTTGAAAGTAATAATTATTGTACCAAATGGCACTAATCTGGTGAAATCTCCTATCACCTCCCAAATCCAGGTTCTACTCCCACCTTAGTTTTATTTCCTATTAACTGAGTAGAATCAGCTGATATGAAAAAAAGACTTTTTGCATGCTACTATCACTATTACCAAACAATAATAATAATAATAGAGAGCAGCATTTCTAAATGTTTCAACACCGGTCCTGGGTACTCATAGCGATAACCGTGATCTCGGTTTCCACCCTAGAGGAATTCCTGTACACTTCCACAAGGAAACACACACACACACACACAGGTGCTTCCTGCAGTACTGATTATAAGAAATGAATAACCTCAATATCCAGTCACTGAGATACGGCTAAGTAAATGCTAATATAGACATACCGTGAAATGTTGTCGTTGTTAGTTTCTGTCAAGTCAGTTCCGACTCATAGCAATCCTTTCTGATACAAGTAGCAATAAATGAGAATGAAATAGGTGTAATATGTAGGCGTATATGTATATACATCTGTCTTGGAAGAAGTACAGCCAGAATGCTTCTTAGAAGTAAGGATAGCAAGACTTCTCTCAATATTTTGGACCTGTTATCAGGAGGGACCAGTCCCTGGAGAAGGACATCATGCTTGGTAAAGTAGAGGGTCAGTGATAAAGAGGAAGACCCTCAACAAGATGGACTGACACAGTGACTGCAATAATGGGCTCAAGCATAGCAACAATTGTGAGAATGGTGCAGGACCGGGTAGTGCTTCATGTTGTACACAGGGTCACTATGAGTTGGAACTGACTTGACAGCACCAACAACACCCTGTTGCTGTCGAGTTGATTCCAAGTCTTAGAGACCTCACAGCGACATATGTACATATATATATATATATACACATGTTCATATCGACCCGACGGCAGTGGGCTGGGATAGATAGATAGGAGCCCTGGTATCATAGTGGTTAAGCCCGCGAATACAAACTGAAAGTTTTGTTTTACATAAATAGAAGAAGGAGGAGCTGGTAAGTGATGGTAAAAATGGGAACTTTTGTCTTATATATATTGTTCCCCCCTCCCCCAGGAGAATAAGGAAATATATTTTAAAGATAAAGTTGAAAACTTGAATTTATAATTTTTAAGATGCTGTACACCTCCTTCCTTTCATGCCTAAGCCCCTTTCCCTTTATTTCTAAATACCTCGGGTCAAAGTGTTAGAGTAGTTCCTTGGATTAGGGTAAAATACTGCATACTTCCTTCTTGCCAATCCTCCAAAGGAACTGTTGTTAATACACTAAATATTATTCATCTTTGCAGCCTCATTTTCATGTTGCATAAAAATTAATTTTACTCTGTATTTTATTTGCTTCCAAATATTGAAACAAAGAAAGTATTTAGGAAAAAAAAAGTATCCGTTTAAAAAATTACAAATTCAATCTGTACATTGATAATATAAGAACATACAAATACCTTTGAAATATTCAGATTTTTTTCAGGTATATTATATAACATCCCTAGAGGAATTGAAGGGAGCTTGCACAGCATATGTTCCCATGCTGTACAAAGCTAATTTTGATCATCGTGGTTGATTAAACCATTCATTCTCGGTTTACCCTTTATTTTACGGTTAAAGGGACTATAGTCTTGAAAACTGCAGATTGCACTCACTTTCATGGATCTCACAGCATGCCATAATATGCACTATTTTTCACATTTAAATCTCAAATAATTTTAAATACAGTGCTTACTTTCCTTACCAGATCATCTATAGTGGGCAATTTCACATTTATTCACCACATCAAATATTCTGCTTCTAGATGTGGCTGGCACCTGTCTTTTTCCCAAATCCATAGCACTTTCCTTTAGAATCAAAGCTTCTTTTCAAATTGACAATCTCTGACAGGGATGGATTACCCAGTAAGCAAACCCTTGCTTACTGGGTAATCTGCCCCGGGGAAGTGCACCTATTGTGTGGCCTACATTTTCTGTGGACTGTCATGTATATCCACTTATGTGGTTTCTTTTTGGTTGTGTGTGTGAATTGGTTTCTTCCATCAAAACTTTGGGAAAAATTGGTTCTCGTTCCTACCCCCAATGAACAATCCTCTCTTTGGCTATATTCAAACCAAAAAATGTGAGGAATGCTTGATAGACCCAGCATAAAATATGACCCCAAATGTAAGTACCTGTTGAATATAAAAATGTCATAAAATGCTAATAAAATGTTTTTTTTGAAAAAAAATTGATAAATTGTTTATCAATTTTATTGATACTCAACTAAAATTGTGCACATGTGAATTTTAGATAAATTGTATTTACCAGTATATTAGAATATCACAATGATGGGGTGTAAAACCCCTTAGAGTCAAAACTTCCCTCGGAAATGTCTTATACCATCTATAAAATGCACCAAAACAAACAAACAAAAAAACATTCCCATTGAGTTGATTTTGACCCATGGTGACCCTATGTGTTAGAGTAGAACTGCTCCACAGGATTTTCTTGGCTGTAATATTTATTGAAGCAGATAGCAGGTCATTCTTTCACAGTGCCACTGGGTGGGTATGAACCACCAACATTTAGGTTAGGAGTCGAGAACAAACCGTTACACCACACAGGGACCTATAACGTGCACAAGGCTTTCCTAAACCAGAATCACAGTCAGTATGATGAGATGTTCACAACAGGAGATATAAAGAAGTTTTTCATCTCATTACCAATCTTGGATGTATGCTCAGAGAAAGGAATAGACATGAACATAGTGGAATCTATAAAGTTTAAATGTGTACATGGTGTGATCACTGTGTTATTTTGCTTATGAACATATGAATTGAAACTTTTATTCCCTTCTGTTTGCATGTAATTTAATTTCTAAAATGCCCAATATTCACCCCAGGACATAGTGAATTGGTGCTACATATTTAAAGTCCTGTGGGAGAGTTAGGTAGTTACATACACCATCATCCATTCTCTCCAGCCTCTTTAGTGTCAGAATTCCACATTTATTCAACATGGCAATGTGCCCAACCAAAGGACAACATTTCTTAAGCTGGTGTGGTCAGTTTGAACAATGGCAAATATTATGTGATATTTCCCAGTAAGTTTCCCTAAAAGGTTGGAGGTGAGCTCTCTCCCCATTCTGCTACCTAGAACTTGCATGTGATGGCTAGATTTCTAGCAACTGTTTTGGACCATGAGGACAAGGGTCTTATTCTAAGGATGTCAGAGCAGAGAGTTGAAGGGGCCTGGATCCCTGAGAATTTTATGTAATTCCATGCTAGCACTGAATGGTCTCTTACTTATTATTTTGGGTTTTCTGTCACACATAGGCAAATTTAGTTGAGCATATATTGGTTTCAACACATTTTCTATGTTTTGCTGTTTGTCTATCTGCAGTTGCCCCACTTTTTATAAATTTACCAGTGCCTACTGAATGCATTTTTTACATCATCATTGAGAATTATACCTCATATAAATAAATATGCTCTCATTGTCATTCTATTTAGCTGGAATTCTGCTGTCTCCGATACTCATTTTGACCGCTTTTTTCTTATGATTTACACTTAGTCGGATATATTTTTAACCCATTGTTTTATTGTGTAACTTTCTGTATTGTTTTTGGTGTGCAAGTAAATGCTTTGTGTAGGTAGGGAGTGATCTTAGTGTTTGTATTTTAAGAGAGTTAAATTCACCTATATTTGTTATGAGAAGAAGAGCGGGGCATCAGGATTGGAGGAAGACTCGTTAACAACCTGCGTTATGCAGATGACACAACCTTGCTTGCTGAAAGTGAAGAGAACTTGAAGCACTTACTGATGAAGATCAAAGACCACAGCCTTCAGTATGGATTACAGTTCAACATAAACAAAACAAACATCCTCAGAAATGGACCAATAAGCCATATCATGATAAATGGAGAAAAGATTGACGTTGTCAAGGATTTCATTTTACTTGGATCCACAATCAACACCGATGGAAGCAGCAGTGAAGAAATCAAAAGATGCATTGCATTGGGCAAATTTGCTGCAAAGGACCTTTAAAGTGTTGAAAAGCAAAGATGTCACCTTGAAGACTAAGTTGCACCTGACCCAAGCCATGGTATTTTCAATCACCTCATATGCATGAGAAAGCTGAACAATAAATAAGAAAGTCAGAAGAAGAATTGACTCCTTTGAATTGTGGTGTTAGTGAAGAATATTGAATATACCATGGACTGCCAAAAGAAAGAACAATTCTGTCTTGGAAGACGTACAATCAGAATGCTCCTTAGAAGCAAGCATGGTGAGACTGCATCTTACATACTTTGGACGTGTTGTCAGGAGGGATCAGTCCCTGGAGAAGGGCATCATGCTTGGTAAGGTACCGGGTCAGTGAAGAAGAGGAAAACCCTCAACGAGATGGATTGACACAGTTGCTGCAACAATGGGCTAAAGGATAATGATTGTGAGCATGGCCCAGGACTGGGCAGTGTTTCGTTCTGTGGTACATGGGGCCTCCATGAGTTGGAACTGACTTGACGGCACCTAACAACAGCAACAACACATTTGTTATACCAAACAGACTTGCTATTAATTCTGTCACAAGTAATAAATGATTACAATAATAATTAATGATTCTTGTATTTATTTATTGTTTTCATTCTTCATGGTTGTATGTTTTCTGACTTTATCTGGGCTATAGATTTTTTTTTTTTTTTTTATAGATAGGTAAGATCTGGCTTTCTTCTCACCAGTTTTCTCTTAGATACCCTCTTTACTCTCTTTGCTTCACTCAAATTGGTCTTCTTGCTGGTCTTCCAACACGCTGTATTCTTTCTGCTTTGCACTGCCTACACACAATTTTGCCCTGCTTACCTAATTACCTAGTAATCTAGTCATCTTTAGATCTCAGCTCAATTTATTTCCCCCACTGGATTAGACCTGATATATAGTCTCTGTGTACCATATACCTTTCTTCATAGCACTTAGCAAAGTTGTAAATTTTTATTAATTAGTGTAATTATGTATTTAATGTATTATGTCCTACTAGATTTTAAAGTCTATTAAAGTAAGGTCTGTGTCTTTTTTTTTTTTTTTTTTAACTTACCTTTTTCCTCCTAGTGCTCGGCACAGTTTATGCTTCTTAGTGGGCACACAGTAAATAAACAGAGTCGCCTTACACCTAGTAATTGTGTGAATTGAGGGCAGCATGGAGAGACCTCCACTGTAAGTGTACATACCTTCGCTCCATTCCAAAGGTCAGAGTTTGAAGATAACTATATTAGCATTTGCTCTTTGAAAAATCTGTATTACTTGTTGTTGTTAGTTGCCTTTGAGTCGATTCCTACTCATGATGACCCCAGGTGTGTGGAGTAGAACTGTGCTCCATAGGGTTTTCAAGGCTGTGACATTTCAGAAGCTGATCTCCAGGCCTGTCTTCTGAGGCACCTCTGGGTGGATTTGAACCACCAACCTTTCTGCTAGTAGTCAAGCACTTAACCATTTGCACCACAAAGGGATGCCTAAGTATTACTTAAAATCAAAAAACCAAACCTATTGCCATCAATTCTGACTCATAGAGACCCTATAGGACAGAGTAGAACCACCCCATAGGGTTTCCAAGGAGCAGCTGGTGGATTCAAACTGCTGACCTTTTGATTAGCAGCCAAGCTCTTAACCATTGCACCACCAGGGCCACAAGCATTACTTAAGGATCTCAGATTCTCAACTGGAGCTGAGGATTATTCAATAGAGTTTGTAGAAGAAAAAATAAATTATGAAACTAGCAAAGAGGAAGTTTATAATTTGAAGAAGATAAAAGAAAAGAGTGACAGACAAGACAAATAACTTTGAAAATGACTATAGCTAAATCTTGATAGAAAAAACAAGCTAAATTTAGGCTTTTTTTTTTTTTTTCTGGTCTGCTGATTCCCAGTCTCATTCTAACTCACCGAAGAGCAGGTCTGATCATGTCACATTTTTACAAAATCTTTGAGGTGCTGCAATATTTTACATCAGATATAGTGCTGCTGCCTATCGCTGAGTGAGCCCTGGGGGTGCAGTAGGTAAGAGCTATATTTGCTAACCAAAAGGTCAACTGTTCAAATCCACCAGCCACTCCTTAAACACCCTATGGGGCAGTTCTACTCTTTCCTATAGGGTTGCTATGAGTTGGAATTGACTTGACAGCAACTGGTATCACTGAGCACATTCACAAAATGAGGAGTTATTTTATCACTTATTCTTCCTATGTTTTGTTGGTAGAAGCCTGGAAAAAAGTTGACTTTCCTATTTATGCTTTCAAAGAATTCATAGCTTGCAGCAATCAGCATGGATCTTAAAAGAATTCAAATGAGTCCAGTCACTCATTCTTCAATAACTAATATCCCACAGGGACTGGCAACCTGATTCCTAGCTGGATTATTTTCACATACAATGCAGTAATTTACAAGGGTTCAAATCATGCGTGACAAACTCATTTTCTCTGTTATGTTACAAGACACTCCAAGTACCAAGAAAGATTGTAGAGAGTAAATCAATTTAAATGTGCCGAACAATATAATGGAAATTTGGTTTCAGATCATGTTTTGGGAATACACCTAATGACCTATTCGTTTACATGTTAAAAATAGTTTGTTGAACTGCACACCACTGATCAGAGGTAGCAAAAATCATAGATACTGACTCCAATTGATGAGCCCCTAGTTGTAAGAACCCAATAATCTCTTACCGACACAGAGTTGGATAAATTGCACTTTTGCCCCAGTGTAGTTCATTAATTTTTATATGTGCTGGTGGAAGTTCTCAGCAGAACTCTGGGTGGGAATGAGGACCCATTAGGTATGATTTATGGCCTGAAATCTTTTATCTAATTTTCATCTTCTTCTGGAGCAGATTTCCAAGAAGAAAATTTAGAGAAAATCCTTACTGCCATAAAACCAAAATTTCTGTTTCCAGCAAATTCCCTCATATATTAAAACTAACTTCGGGTAATTAGTATAGCTATACTATTAAAATAACCCTTGGTGAGAAAGTCATGATAAAAATATATAGCATTTTTCTTCATAAATTAGCAAGTAGAAAACATAATTTTATAATTACAAAAATATTTAAAATTTCAGTCTTCTGAATTAATATGACAAAGGCATACCAATGATTCAAAATAAATTTATCTTCCAGGTAATGGAAACCAAATTAAATGTGCAACTACAAATAATACAAACAACACATTTATTTAGAAAAATAAACTGAAAATGCTGTTTGTCTGTTACATTTTCCCATGAAGCATAAATAAATGGCTATAAAAAAGTGTTATATGTCAAATACAAATTACAAATGACTTTTTTTTTTAATTAAGAGAACAAATAGATGTTCAACACAAATGTTTAGTGTACAGTTCGCTGTATTTGACTTCTTGGCTGTTAATGATATAAAATGATCTTCATTAAAAAACATTTGTTCCCATTTTCATTCATTTGACAACACTGATGCATTTTCATCCTTATTCTGTAGTTTGTTTTTTTTTTTAAACTGACACAAGTCCATTTTTTATTAGATAACAGATTTTAATAGAAGAAAGAAATCATTATCTTGAGAATTCTTTAAGTGTTTCGTTTTTAGACTTCTGCAAGAGACTGCTTGCTGTGGTCTGAAAATTCATGGGACCCTCTGTGCAAATAATACCACACATCGTTACCCTGAATGGAAGTGACAGTGCAAATATTTGAAGTGCGTTGAGAAGTAATCAGTAAATACCGACTTTGCCCCCTCTCACAACCAATGTGGGGTGAAGGATTGAATGCAGAAACTTTTCAAGCAATTGGTGGTGATGTCGTTACTCCATTATGGCTTTGAGAGTGTACACAGGATGATAAACCTCCTCTCTCTCTGTGAACAGCAACATCCTGTCCGAAAACTGTTCATTGCTGCAATGTCCCTCTGTTCAGTTTCCTTTTTGTCTGTAGGTTTTGAAATTCTCAGTAATTTTGGCTAGGGATGTTTCCTATCTCTATCTTTTCACCTTCCCAAATGATACCTCAATTTATAATTTTCTAGCTTAATAAAAAAAAAGCTGGGTCTTAATTTTCTTGGGTTTATATCCGGGAATATTTATTTCCATGGCGAAATAAGATGGGTGCTGGTTTCTGTTTGGTTTGGTTTCTGTTTCTTTGTTGGCTTGGTTGTTTAGTCCTTTTCATCTATTGATTTTATCTTCTTGGTAATTTCTGAGTGAAGGAATTTAAGGCTGTGGCTTTCTCGTCTCCCTTCCCCACAGGGCTCTGTTTATGGCTGTCAGACTAGAGACAGATGATTTTCCACAGGTCATATCAATGGCTAGTTGTGCTCCAAAGTTGAAGAATTTGCTTCTCTGAAATGGTCAGGTTTCCAGATTCTCTAAAATTAGATCTGGCCTCAAGAAGTCAAGAGGAATCTGAAGTGAGAAAAATGAATTGACATGCCTCCAATTAAAGATATTCCTTTCAATCTGAAGGAGCTGTAAGAGGAGAAAAACAAAAGACAAATGACTAGTGTAAACAGTAAGAATAGTTTATAAAAACACATAACAATTATTAAGAAAGAAGCAATCATTTATTAATAGTATTAACTATTAACAACTAAAGCTGTGAGTTATCAAGCATTTTATTATAAATGTCTGAACATATTTAAACATACATTCCATTTAAATTTCATAAATAAAAACATTATTTCATAAATTAAACCAAAACAAAAACCCATTGCTCTAGAGTTGATTCGACTTATAGCAACCCTACAGAACAGAATAAAACTGCCCCACAGGGTTTCAAAGAAGCAGCTGGTGAATTCGAACTGCTAACCTTTTGGTTAACACCCATGCTCTTAACCATTGTGCCACCGAGGCTCCATTTGATAAGTTTGTAATCAAAATTTAGTTTAAATTTTAACTAATGTATCTTCTATTATTCCCGACAGTTTAAATCTTAAGATAAATTTGGCAATTTTAAAAGTATCAGCTTCTCAAGATATTTCTTAAATTCTCAAACTATAAACTTTTATATGCATATATATCAAGCAGAAAAATTACTTAACCAAAACCCCTTTTTCATTAAGGTAAAACCTTCATTTAAAACCAAAAAAACAAAGTATTTTTCAAAACACTGTATATAATGTGATCTTTCATTGTTATCTATGTAGTTTAAATAGATCATGGAATTGCCGTAAAGGTATCCTTGAAGCAGCAGAGCTCCCAAAGAACGAGAGTCTTCCTTTACTACAGGAATATCTGCAATACTTTTAAATTAGTACTTTAAGAGCATATATATCCACATGTGTAATTAATGAACATATTTTGTGTAAAACAAGAAAAAATGAAACTTCAACTCATCCTTAATTGTCACCCTGCTCACTCAACATCAAACATGCTGAGAACCACTGTGAAGTGTGTATATGGTCTTCTCTCTAAGCTATGATTTAAAAGAGAACACTTATGTAATGCATTATTATATCAGGTCCAGAAAGTTATTAAAGTAAACCTCTTGCCACAACGAATTCATTTATAAATAACTAGAGAAGTCAGAGAGAGTAATATCTTTAAGTGTGTTTTTGTTCCCTTAAAGCCCATCTGAGATGCCTTTTAGCCCTTTCACTTGGGAGTAATGGAACTCCAGAAGACATGGTGCTTTACCCAATACAGACACACAAACATGTACACATACATACAAACAGACAATGGGGTAAACCATTTAATCCTTTATGACAACCCCCCGAGTCACCATACAATAAAACAGTTGCCGTCAAGTTGATTCCAACTCATAGTGACCCCATGTGTGTCAGAGTAGAACTGTGCTCCCATTGGGTTTTTAATTGCTAATTTTTTATAAGTAGATTACCAGGCCTTTCTTCTAAGGCACCTGAGGAGTTACCAAGGAGTTACCACACTATTAGAGTATTGAGATATTTTGCATAATGCTACTCTCAACTAAGAAGACAAAATCCTAGTATTAAATAATTTAGACAAACTGCCAAAAAGAAAAATTAGCCCCCCTTTCCTACCTCTAAGATTAAAACCAGAAAAAAATCACCAAACACAGCCAGTCAGTATGTTTTGCGGGTTTACTCTGGCTTGACATTAAAGATGCTCTATGAAAGACACGGAAACCCTGGTGGCATAGTGGAAACCCTGGTGGCTTAGTGGTTAAGTGCTATGGCTGCTGACCAAGAGGTTGGCAGTTCAAATCCACCAGGTGCTCCTTGGAAACTCTATGGGACAGTTCTACTCTGTCCTATAGGGTTGCTATGAGTTGGAATCGACTCGACGGCAGTGGGTTTGGTTTAGTTTCGGTTATGAAAGATACAGAGGCAGTAGAAGCCAAAGTTCCATGATGGAGTTGCTTAAGAATATGCACAGCCATACCTGTGTAGAGGAGTGGACAAGGCTGGACTAAGCTGGCCTAAGCAGCATTTAATTCAACAGTATTGCTTCCATCTGCCTATTTGTGCCATTTGTGCATCATCTAGAAATGTAAGCTTCTAGCATGTAAAGCAAACTGACACCCAAGTTGTCACTACATACAAGCAACATTCCTACAATAATTAATATTTTGGTTTTACTATGAAATGAAAATAATTCAAAAAACCATACAAATACAACTTTTTTCCAAATACACAGGCATGCACTTCTTGTAATTGGGGCAAAGATAATTAAATGTGCCAATTATATTTTCATGGCTCTGCAATAAAGGATTCTTTACTAGTCTTCATCATTATTTATTAAAGCCACTAAAACTGTTAAATTAATCCATCTTCCATTCATTTATTCATTCGAAAATATTTATTCATCACTCACTGTATACCAGATACTGCTCTAAGAATCATGGATACAAAACTGTAGTCTCTGCCTTCCAAGAAGACTAGTACCCAGAAAGTAAAGTGATATATAAACACCCACGGAAAAGGTTTGTGCTGTAATGTTTCTAAGTATAGTATATAAGAATAGGAGTACGAGCCTAGAGAAGGTGGCATTTAAATTGAGCCTGGAGGGACTGAGAGATGAGTTGAAGTTTGCAAAGAGCATAAACTGTTACTAGTTATGAGAGGTGGGTGTTTCCAACAGAGGGAACAACATGGGCAAAGACACAGAGGCAGGGGAGAGTAATACATTACATTCAATACACCTTCTCCCTTCTAATCAACTGTCTCGTTACCTGATATTTTGCATTTATGACGACAGTAAAAAGTCTACCATCTGACTATTTTGTGCATTAAAGACATACGTCTGGCAGTAACAAAGGCCGAGGTGGGAGGCAAGAGTAATTCTGGCTTTGATGGTTAAGGTTATGCATCAATTTGACTGGGCCATGATTCTCAGTGGTTTGGCAGTTATACAATGATATACTGATGGAGTTATGTAACGATGTAGTCATCTTCCATTTTGTGATCTGATGTGGTCATCTGCCATTTTCACTTAACATCAATTTTGCATAATGACCTGGTTTTTGGAACCTATGTCGATATGTGAGGACAGGGTTTACTGTGTTGCATAAAGTTTAATGGTAGAGAAAATAAAGGATATTTCTGTAGAGGATGTCAGGAGTCAAGGTGTCCTTTTATACTAATACTATACATGTATATGTCATAAAGATAAGGATTCAAAGAGTAATCAGATAGACTCTGTGGAGGAAGTACATAAAGTACAATGAGGAGAGAAGGGAAAGGGAGCTCATATGGAAGACATGTTTCACTAAAGGAACAGCACATTCATCAGCTGAAAGCAACAAACAACAACTATGGTTGCAGATGTTTTCTTAATGACAGATTGAAGGGTGAAAAATAACCATTCCTTCATATTAAATTAATAGAGAGTTTTATTAGATTACCATCCGTTGAAGATAAGATTCGATGTTATTTTTGAGGCTTTTCTTATTCCTATTCCACCAATTCTTAGGTATCTCGTGGAAGCAGTTATTCAGCCATCAGTGGAAATACATCAATGGCAGAGAATAAAGTGTTCTAACCAGTAGATTGGATTCTAATATTGGCTATTAAAAAAATGCATTGTTTCTTGCTGAATTGTGTAGATTACAGATATCCAGACCACTCCCTGTATGGTGTCAGGTATCACCTTCAATCCATTAATATCAGGTTCAAATGTTATTTTCCCGTTAAAGAAAATCCTCAAATGTGTTTTCATGTGTAATTTGAAAATTTAATAATTGCATGAACTTGCATTATTATAGGTTTTAAAATACCAAAATTTTTTTAACCTCCATGTTCTCTCTTTTGAATGTTTGCTTCAAGTATGGAGATATGCAATACACCAACACAATTATACAAGTTGGATAAATATACTCAGCATTGAAATAACAAAGAAATCACTTGCATACGCCAAGATCTTGTATAACCAACTATGAGTTAAAGTGCCTTCCATGGAAATGCTTTCTGACCGTCTTTAGATCAGTGGATTAATTACTACATTCTATTCAAAAAGACTTTACTTAAAACCAGTTAAGATTGTCTTCACTTTTTGGATGGAATAGGTCAAAGTTCTCAAACAATGCAGTGGTCATTTTTGCAAATTTTTCCAGACCTAAATGTGATATGCAAAATGTGACCAATTCTAGATTATTTTTAGGCTTTGAGTCAGTAAATGTCAATTCAATTAATTTATATAAGTAGCATTTTAAGTGAGTGAGAGCATGTCTATGTAGTAAGGGCAGCCCTTTTAGAAAATGTTAAAGACAGCATGCAAAGCTAGGGAAAAGCTAAAAATACTACTAAAAGTTTGTCCAAACAGAACTGTCTCATAATTCTGCAATTATTTGGACCTTGGTATAATTGTTACACTTTTCTTTATAATCTATAATTTATATGTTTAAATTATAAATCATATAAAGTACACATTTTAAATCATTAATATACATAATTTATTCATACAAATTATATATTTCATATTTTATGAAATAAATACTTTTATGTAAATACATATAATTTGTAAATTTTTCATCATTGGGCCATTGTGTCATGTATGTTACATTAGAAAATGAAACTATGAAGACCAAAATTATCTTTTAAAAAACATGTCTTATTTCCCCTAGTTGTTAAACTAACAGCTGCAGTAAGTTTTCACTTTAGCTCGGTTAAATGAAAATGTATGCAATGCTTACTATAGGCCAGGCATTATGTCAAGCATGGAAAATGTAAGAACAAAAAGTTATTAGGTTTCACTACATCTAAATACTGAGCTAAATAAATACATTTTTTAAAAAATTGCTGTTGAGGGAGCCAAGATGGTAGAATAAACAGAAGCTTCTTGTGAGCCCTCTTTACAAGAAAGACCCCAAAAAAACAAGTAAAACGAGTATATTTGTGACAAGCTGGGAGCCCTAAGCTTCAAAGGCAAGCTTAGAAAATGAACGGAGGGGAAGGGGACGAAGAGACTGTTCAGAAGCAGAGACTGGACTGTGGGGAGCCCTCAGGCGCCATTCCTGGAGCAGTGGCGGTGGCAGGCTGGTACTAGCATTCGGCCACAGTTTCCTCAGGGAGAAGCAGCCAGCCACAAGCTTACTCACACCTCCGGAACCTGAGAAGAACAGCGCTCTCTGCAAAAGCTACGTACTTGCATATATTTTACCATGTCCCTCCGACCCCAAGCTGGCTTCAGTGGCTGAATTCCCTGGGACTCAGATAGGCCCTGTTGAGCACCTAGAGCCATCTTCCCAGCCTTGGAGAAGGAAAAAACTTGCAATTGGATGAAAAGATAATTTGCTAGCTCCATTAACCAGGGGAGCTCAGGACAGAAGCAGCTCCTGTCCAGGCATAAACAGTCCATTGACTTTGAACACCTTTCCCTTCTGCATGGACCTGTGTGGGCCTATTTCAGGACAATAGGCCCTTGTTGGCAGACTCTAACCGTTTCAGCTGTGCAGTGGAGAAGTGGGTATTTAATGTTTGACATTGCTTTATCTATTAAACAAGGTCCTCACCTACCCACATCAGGAACCTAAGGACTGGTAGTTCCACTCAGGTCACACAGCCATCTGTGACAGGGGTCCAAAGATAACTGGTACCTCCCAGTCCTTACAACCAAAAACTTTGGGTTCCCACAGTCCATCTGCAGAACCCACCTGCACGCTCTAGGAAACAGGAACACACTTTCCTCAGAGACACATGAGGGTCAGTTCTCAGCCCCCTGCCTTGTTCAGAGTGTGACCCCCTGCTGCAATCAGTTACCAGTATATACGCCAATCACCCCTGCCCCTCTAAGACTGTAGGACACAGCTTGTACCACATACTTGATGATCAGCTACCTGGAAACCTGAGCTGAATTCATACAAGAAAACTCAATGGATTCCTAGACTGATATACCTGAAAACAGCTCTAGCAATCTAGACACAGGATGTCAGAGCTCCAAAGGCGAAAATAATCAAGCTAGCTCACCCAAGCAACCCATAGGAGTATACCAAAACAAAACAAAGCAAGAAGCTACGACACAATAAGCAAGCACAAACTAATACAATAACTTATAGATGGCTTGGAGACAACAGTCAATATCAAGTCACATAAAGAAACAGACCATGATTACCTCAACAGGCTCTCAAAACAAAGAATCCAGGGATCTTCTAGGTGAAAGTGCCTTCCTGGAATTACCAGATGCAGAATACAAAAGTTTAATATACAGAACCCTTCAAGACATCAGGAGGGAAATGAGGCAATATGCAGAACAAGCCAAGGAACACACAGATAAAACAAGTGAAGAAATTAGAAAGATTATTCAGGAACACTATAAAAAGTTGAATAAACTGGAAAAATTCATAGACAGACAGCAATCAGAAATCCAGAAGAATAACAATAAAATTACAAAAGTAGACAACTCAATAGAAAGTCAGAGGAGCAGAATTGAGCAAGTAGAAGCTAGAATTTCTGAACTCGAAGATAAATCACTTGGCACTAATAAATTTGAAGAAAAATCAGATAAAAGAATTTAAAAAATGAAGAAACCTTAAGAATCATGTCGAACTCTATGAAAAGAAATAACCTACAAGTGAGTGGAGTACCAGAACAGGGAGGGGTAACAGAAAACACAGAGAGAATTGTTGAAGATTTGTTGGCAGAAAACTTCCCTGATATCATGAAAGATGAGAAGATATCTATCCAAATGCTCATCGAACTCCATATAAGGCAGATGTTAAAAGAAAGTCACCAAGACATATTATAATCAAACTTGCCAAAACCAAAGATAAAGAGAGAATTATAAGAGCAGTGAGGGATAAAGAAAAAGTCACCTACAAAGGAGAGCCAATAAGAATAAGCTTGGACTACTCGGCAGAAACCATTCAGGCAAGAAGGCAATGGGATGACATATTTAAAAAACTGAAGGAAAAAAATTTCCTGCCAAGAATCATATATCCAGCAAAACTGTCCCTTAAATATGAAGGTGAAATTAAGACATTTTCAGATAAACACAAGTTTAGGAAATTCATAAAAGCAAAACTACAAGAAATACTAAAGGGAGTTCTTTGGTTAGAAAATCAAAAATATCAGGTATCAACCCAAGATCAGAACACTGGGCAGAGCAACGAGAAGTCAACCTAGAAAAGGAAATCAAAAAAAAAAAAAAAAGCAAGAATATATATATATATATATATATATATATATATATATATATATATATATATAAAAAGCTTAAAACAGGGTAATGGCGATGTTACTATATAAAAGAAGACAACATTAAAATAAAAAGAGGGACTAAGAACTGTAATCATACACCTTTCATACGGAGAGGAAGATACGGCAATACAAAGAAATAAAAGTGAGGTTTAAATTTAGAAAAATAGCAGTAAATAACCACAAAGGAGACAAACTATCCTACTCATCAAAATAAAATACAAGAAAAAATAGAGACTCAGCAGAAACAAAATCAACAACAATAAATATGAGGAAAGGACAGTATATAATCTACTCAGCACATAAAATTAAGTGGGAAAAAGAATCTGTCAACAACACTCAAAAAAAGACATCAAAATGATAGCACTAAAATCATACCTATCCATCATTACCCTGAATGTAAATGGACTAAATGCACCAATAAAGAAACAGAATGGATTAAAAAACAAGATCCGTCTATATGCTGCCTACAAGAGACACACCTCAGATTTAGAGACACAAACAAACTAAAACTCAAAAGATGGAAAAAAGAATATCAAGCAAACAAAAATCAAAAAAGAGCAGGAGCGGCAATATTAATTTCTGACAAAAGAGACTTCAAAGTTAAATCTATCGTAAAGAATAAGGAAGGACACTATATAATGATGAAAGGGACAGTACACCAAGAAAGTATAACCATATTAAATATTTATACACCCAATGACAGGGCTGCAAGATACATAAAACAAACTCTATCAGCATTGAAAAGTGAGATAGACAGCTCCACAATAATAGTAGGAGACTTTAACACACCACTTTTGATGAAGGACAGAACATCCAGAAAGAGGCTCAATAAAGACACAGAAGATCTAAATGCCACAATCAACCAACTTGACCTCATAGATATATACAGAACACCACCCAAGAGCAACCAACTATACTTTCTTTTCTAGTGCACATGGAACATTCTCTAGAATACACCCACATATTAGGTCATAAACCAAGTCTTAGTAGAATCCAACATCGAAATATTACGAAGCATCTTCTCTGACCATAATGCCATAAAAGTGGGAATCAATAACAGGAAAAGCAAGGAAAAGAAATCAAACACTTGGACACTGAACAATACCATGCTAAAAAAGACTGGATTATAGAAGACATTAAGGATGGAATAAAGAAATTCAGGGAATCCAATGAGAATGAAAATGCTTCCTATCACAACCTTTGGGACACTGAAAAAGCGATGCTCAGAGGTCAATTTATATCAAAAAATGCACACACGCAAAAAGAAGAAAGGGCCAAAATCAAAGAATTCTCCCTACAACTTGAACAAATAGAAAGAGAGCAACACAAGAAACCCACAGGCACCAGAAGAAAACAAATAATAAAAATTAGAGCTGAACTAAATGAAATAGAAAAACAATTGAAAGAATTAACAAGACCAAAAGATGGTTTTCTGAAAAAATCAACAAAATTGATAAACCATTGGCCAAACTGACAAAAGAAAAACAGGAGAGGAAGCAAATAACCCGAATAAGAAATGAGATGGGCGATATTACAACAGACCCAACTGAAATTAAAACAATCATATCAGATTACTATGAAAAATTATACTCTAACAAATTTGAGAACCTAGAAGAAATGGATGAATTCCTAGAAACACACTACCTACCTAAACTAACACAAACAGATGTAGAACAACTAAATAGACCCATAACAAAAGAAGAGATTGAAAAAGTAATCAAAAAACTCCCAACAAAAAAAAAAAGCCCTGGCCCTGACGGCTTTACTGCAGAGTTCTACCAAACTTTCAGAGAAGAGTTAACACAGCTAGTACTAAAGATATTTCAGAGCATAGAAAAGGACGGAATACTACCAAACTCATTCTATGAAGCCACCATATCCCTGATACCAAAACCAGGTAAAGACACCACAAGAAAAGAAAATTATACACCTATATCCCTCATGAATGTAGATGTAAAAATCCTCAACAAAATTGTAGCCAATAGAACATATCAAAAAAATAATTCACCATGACCAAGTGGGATTCATACCAGGTATGCCGGGATGGTTCAACATTAGAAAAACAATTAATGTAATCCACCACAAAAATAAAACAAAAGATAAGAATCACATGATTTTATCAACTGATGCAGAAAAGGCATTTGACAAAGTTCAACACCCATTTATGATAAAAACTCTCAGCAAAATAGGAATAGAAAGAAAATTCCTCAACATAATAAAGGACATTTATACAAAGCCAACAGCCAAAAACATCCTAAATGGAGAAAGTCTGAAAACATTCCCATTGAGTTCGGGACCCAAAAAAGGAAGCCCTTTATCACCGCTCTTATTCAACATTTTGTTGGAGGTCCTAGCCAGAGCAATTAACCTAGACAAGGAAATAAAGGGCATCCAGATTGGCAAGGGAGAAGTAAAAGCATCTCTATTTGGAGATGACATGATCTTATACACAGAAAACCCTAAGGAATCCTCAAGAAAACTACTGAAACTAATAGAAGAGTTCAGCAGAGTATTGGGATACAAGATAAACATACAAAAATCAGTTGGATTCATCTACACCAAAAAAAAGAACATCAAAGAGGAAATCACCAAATCAATGCCATTTACAGTAGCCCCCAAGAAGATAAAATACTTAGGAATAAATCTTACCAGAGATGTAAAAGATTTAAACAAAGAAAACTACAGTTCACTTCTGCAAGAAACCGAAAGAGACTTACATAAGTGGAAGAACATACCTTGCTCACGAATAGGAAGACTTAACATTATAAAAATGTCTATTCTACCAAAAGCAATCTATACATTTAATGCAATTCTGATCCAAGTCCCAACGACATTCTTTAATGAGATGGAGAAACAAATCACCAACTTCATATGGAAGGGAAAGAGGCCCCGGATAAACAAGGCATTACTGGAAAAGAAGAACAAAGTGAGAGGCCTTACTTTACCTGATTTTAGAACCCATTATACCTCCACTGTAGTCAAAATAGCCTGGTACTTGTACAACAACAGATACATAGACCAATGGAACAGAATTGAAAATCCAGACGTAAATCCATCCACATATGAGTAGTTGATATTTGACAAAGGCCCCAAAACAGTTAAATGGGGTAAAGACAGTCTTTTTAACAAATGGTGCTGGCATAACTGGATATCCATCAGCAAAAAAATGAAACAAGACCCATACCTTACTCCATGGGCAAAAGCAAGCTCAAAATGGATCAAACACCTGAATATAAAATCTAAAACGATAAAGATTATGGATGAAAAAATAGGGACAAAGTTAGGAGGCCTAACACATGGCATAAACAGTATACAAAACATTATAAAGAATGTAGAAGAAAAACTAGATAACTGGGAGCTCCTAAAAATCAAACACTTATGCTCATCCAAAGACTTCACCAAAAGAGTAAAAAGATTACCTACAGACTGGGAAAAAGTTTTTAGCTATTACATTTCTGATCAGCACCTAAGCTCTAAAATCTACATGACACTGCAAAAACTCAACTACAAAAAGACAAATAACCCAATTAAAAAATTGGCAAAAAGTATGACTAGACACTTCACTAAAGAAGACATTCAGGTAGCTAACAGATACATGAGGAAATGTTCACGATCATTAGCCATTAGAGAAATGCAGATCAAAACTACAATGTGATTTCACCTCACTTCAACAAGGCTGGCATTAATCCAAAAAACTCAAAAAAATAAATGTTGGAGAGGCTGTGGAGAGATTGGAACATTTCTACACAGCTGGTGGGAATGTAAAAAGGTAGGAACTACTTTGGAAATTGATTTGGGGCTTCCGTAAAAAGCTAGAAATAGAACTACTGTACCACTCAGCAATCCCAGTCCTCAGAATATATCCTAGAGAAATAAGAGCCTTTTCATGAACAGATATATGCACACCCATGTTTATTGCAGCAGTGTTTACAATAGCAAAAAGATGGAAGCAACCAAGGTGCCCATCAACGGATGAATGGATATATAAACTATGGTATATTCACACAGTGGAATACTACGCATTGATAAAGAACAGTGAGGAATCTGGGAAATATTTCATAACATGGAGGAACCTGGAAGGCATTATGCTGAGCGAAGTTAGTCAGTTGCAAAAGGACAAATATTGTATAAGGCCACTATTATATGAACTTGAGAAATAGTTTAAACTGAGAAGAAAACATTCTTTTGTGGTTACAAGAGCGGGGAGGGACAAAGGATGGGAGGGGTTTTCACTAATTAGGTAGTAGATAGGAACTATTTTAGGTGAAGGGAAAGACAGCACACAATACAGGGGGGGTCAGCATAACTGGAGCAAACCAAAAACAAAGAAGTTTCCTGAATGCTTTGAAGGCCAGTGTAGCAGGGACAGGGTTTTGGGGACCATGGTTTCAGGGGACATCTAAGTCAATTGGCTTAATAAAATCTATTAAGAAAACATTCTGCATCCCATCTTGAAGAGTGGCTTATGGGGTCTTAAACGCTAGCAAGCAGCCATCTAAGATGCATCAATTGTTCTCAACCCACCTGGATCAAAGGAGAATGAAAAACACCAAGGACACAAGGTAATTACGAGGCCAAGAGACAGAAAGGGCCACATGAACCAGAGACTACATCATCCTGAGACCAGAAGAGCTAGATGGTGCCTGGCTACAACCGATGACTGCCCTGACAGGGAACACAACAGAGAACCCCCGAGGAAACAGGAGAGCAGTGGGATGCAGATCCCAAATTCTTGTAAAAATACCAAAATTACTGGTCTGACTGAGACTAGAAGGACCCAAGTGGTCATGGCCCGCAGACCTTCTATTGGCCAGGACAGGAGCCATTCCCAAAGCCAACTCTTCAGACAGGGATTGGACTGGACAATGGGATGGAGAGGGATGCTGGTGAGGAGTGAGCTTCTTGGATCAGGTGGACACTTGAGACTATGTTGGCTTCTCCTGCCTGGAGTAGGGATGAGAGGGTACAGGGGGTTGGAAGCTGGTGAAATGGACATGAAAAGAGAGAGTGGAGGGAGAGAGCGGGCTGTCTCATTAGCAGGAGTGTGCTTGGGAATATCTAGCAAGGTGTATATAAGTTTTTGTGTGAGAGGCTGACTTGATTTGTAAACTTTCACTTAAAGCACAATAAAAATTCCAAGGAAAAGTTGCTGTCAAGTCGATTTTGACTCATAGTGATGCTATAGGTTTGAGTAGAACTGCCCTATTGGGTTTTCAAGGAGAAGCTGGTGGATTTGAACTACCAACCTTTTGATTAGCCAAGTTCTTAACCAGTGCGCCACCAGGGCTGCTATATTAAGCTAGGAAGTAGGGATTCTTTCCACTTTCCAGGTAAGGAAAGTCTGACTTAGTGAGATTAAATTGAGTTTAGCACTAGTGCCTGAGAGCCAAATCCGCTCCTTCTATCCCACACATTTGGGACTGTAACCACAGAGATGAGCTGTTGCAACAGAGATGGTGACTAGGTAGCATTGCTTATGACAGAAATGTATCTTGATGGGTGAACTGCATCTGGTTTGGGAGGACTGTGAAAGACTATAAATCCCTAGTGGGCTTTTTTTTTTTTTTTTTAGAGCAGTGCATTCTTGTAACTTTTCATATTTTTTGCTTATGGGCTGTTAAAAGAAATACTGATTCCCATTTGGGAAATGGGAAGTATAAGTCAGGGTGGCTCACAATCCCTCATACTCGAGCTGTCACTTAGCAGGATGCAAGAAAGGCTCTAACTTTAGACACATCTGGGGACTCTCCTGGGAGAGAAACAGACATATGATACTGCACTACTGGTATGCTTTATTTATCGTGTTGTGTCCTTCTGATGAAGCTGTTGGCAAACGCAGCCTATTGTGATCATGTGAGATTGATTGTGCAGTTGAGCCTAAACCTACAAGAGTGGGTGTTACACATATGGGAGTTTTTTTTTTTACTTATTCAGTTATCAAAATGTTATTTGTTTCATATTCTGTGATGTGCAGAGGGATAAGTGTGGTCAGAGGAAGGTGGCATGAGATGTTATAGTGCCTATAGGTTATTACAGGAACCATGGTTACACAGTGGTTAAGTCCTTGGCTGCTAACCAACAGGTTAAGGTTCAAACCCACCAGCCACTGGGGGAGAAATTTGTGGCAGTCTGCTTCCGTAAAGATTTACAGCCTTAGAAATCCTATGGGTCAGTTCTTCTCTGTCCTATTGGGTTGCTATGTGTTGGAATCGACCCCAGGATAACAAGTGTGGTTTTGGTTTTTTGCATGGCTTTGAACTGGTTCCACCCCAGATATACTGACTCAGAATCATTTTAACAAGATCCCCAAGTAATACTTATACATATTTTGAAAACCACTGCCCTACTAGTGGTTCTCAGATTTGGTCCCTAAGTAATAGCGTTGGCATCCTCTGGGAACTTGTTGGTGTAGTGGTTAAGAGCTACAGCTGCTAACCAAAAAGTCGGCAGTTCAAATCCACCAGCTGCTCCTTGAAAGCCCTATGAGGCAGTTCTACTGTGTCCCACAGGGTCCCTACGAGCTGGAACCAACTCAATGGCAATAGGTTTGATTTTGTTTTAGTTCAGCAACTTGTTAGAAATGCCAATTCTCAGCAGTGGTTCAAACAGGAACAAATTGATTCAAAATCCTGCTTTTTTAGTACAGCTCATTACATAGTTTGAAGATGTAACAGCTGGGTACCTTCTGGATGCTACCACTAATGCCCCTGCCATGGTCATGATCTGCCCGGGACAAGGAATTCTAATAAAAGAGAGAGCTTGAACAAGGAACTCAATACCATTTTGTTAGGAGGATTGAACAAAAGTTTTAAAAATGCTATTGTAAAAGGAGTTGGGCAAATTTCTTGGAGATCTGGGAAAAACTGCAAAGAGCTTTCAGTACTAAAAATGATATATAATATGGTTCTTAAAATACAGGTAGGCAATGTGTCACCAGTTTGAGAAAAGAAAGTCGATGAGGCCTTCTCTGTACGTAGATGAAAAGACTTACGTTCATCCCTTGAAACATCATGTGCTATTTCCTTTCATCCATTTTGCATGTTTTATATTCTGTCCATTCATTGGTTCCAACTTATAAGAAGTTTAATTGCTTTAATTATTAAATGTATACATACAGAATTCAACACATATGATAAAACTAGGAAAAAAGTCAGTTACGAATAAATAGGCATAATTATAATCTTTAAATTCTATCAAACCTCTAGCTACTTTGGGAAAACATTTCATTTCATGCTTCACGAATTATGAGTATTGAGAGAATCCCCTTGAAAATGATTATTTTAGTATAAGAAAAAATCCTACTGCTAATTCTAGCGTCATGGCTGTTGTTACGAGTTGACACAAATAATCTCTTCTCATGAATTATCTATGATATTTTCTCAAATATAAGTGTGGCTCCCTGGTGGTTGCCCCTGCATTCCTGAGCCCAGCAGAAGAGCATGGACTGCCTCAGGAACACATGCATCCATTAGCAAGACACACTGAATAAACTTGCAGTTAGTGCTTAACATATTGAGGGTATCAAATAAGTGTGTGTGTACCTGACAAAGCAATTGTTTAGCTAGATGATATTTAAGTTTTAAGGCTAGTTGGTCATTTTCCAAAATGAGTAGCTGATACCTGAAATATCATGTACCTCAGAGTTGCCCTCCTTATCTGAGCTGGGGCATCAGGCAGTTACCTTCAATAACAGTTCCAAATTACCAGGCCAGCTACCTCATAGCTACATCTGTGAGGGCCAGTGCACAATGAAAATGCAGGGCCCCTTGCTCAAAAAATGAGGAATAAAAGGTTGTCATTTGTTCATCAGTTTCTCCTTTCTTCTGAAAGGTCACAGTCATTGAAAATCCAATGGAGCACAGCTCTACTCTGGGCGTATGGGGTCGCCATGAGTCAGAATCGACTCTATGACAACTAACAACAGCAATTTAATCTTACACCCCTTCAGGCATAGGGATACTTGCAGACGGAATGCAGATTCTCACAGACCCTGAAACTCATAGCACATAAATGGCTGGTGCTGTGGCCCTTATTGAACTGGAAGGCAATAGTTACCTCTAGGTATGGAAGGAAAGCTTTCTAGAAATTATTTTCTACAGCTTGTTATAGGCACAGATGAACTACTAAATTTCAAGCCAAGAGAACCAACCTCTTATGATTAAGCGTAAATGCCAATAACTTACATATCCTGTTTCCACAAGATATGTGCAGAATTAATGAATTAATTAATTTTAATAATGGCAAATCTATGGTTTTATCCTTAGTCATGGCCCAATACTGAGCTTTTTATATGAAGTGATCAATTTACAACTTCTTGCAAAGTCTAAATAGAGTGGCTAGTATGATGTCATGGTGTTGGAGTCTAAGGCTCAAAACTAACTTCCATCCCACAGTAGTTATAAGAGCTTGCATAAGGTAGTTTTTGAAATTCAGTTTCTTCATCTGTAAAAAAAATGGAATGGGCATTAATATCTGAAGAAAGTAAATGATACGCAAGTAAAAACGCATTTGCAATGTTGATATATTTCCTTTTTATAGCAAGAGAGAAGCATTGAGTAAATTTAAAAAATTTTTGGATGATTCCACAAATCAGCAACCCAAGAACTTGATTCCTAAAATCATCCCAAGAGCACTTCCCACTGTATCCCATACATCCTGTGTCCAATATCCCACAACTAAAACAAGCCGCAGCTTAGATCTGCCAAAAAATAAAACCACAATTATAATAACTGTCTTGTTCTCTTCTTTTGGTTGCTATTAGCAATATGACATTTTTGTAAACAATGAGTTACCAATACTTTCATACATATTTAAATATTTTAGGGTAATAAAGTACATAGTATAAAAAGTACCGAAGTGTACCCTATTTTTCTCAAATTATGTACTCACATAAATAACACACAGAAATGCAATGCACATAGCACACTTAGGAAAATAACATGCAAGGGGGTTGTGAGGTTGGCAAAAAACATATAATGTGTGTGTTATTTGCATTAAAAACATGGTACATGCTAAAGGAGACAATTTAGAAACAGTCACCGGGATACTTTCTCTTCTTCCAGGAGCACAGAAAAACACAGTAAATGAGGAAATGTACTTCATAGTCTGAGGAAATGGAGGGATTTGACAATATAAAAAGGGGTATTTACTCTGGCTCCTCTTGATCCTCACTAATGGTGTCCAGAGAAGAGGTTTTTTTCTGAAAGAGCTATGCTTTTAGAATGTTTTCATTAACCGAGGCTAAACAGGAATTTATAAATTGTTTTCACTAAAGCCAAAAATGTTTTTGAAAACCCCTTCTTCCTAGATTCCTTGTTTCCTGCCTCTCCTTTTAATTATCCTTTTTGTTCAGCAATGTGCAGCTTAGAGAAACAGTTGCAGTCAGATCGGAGAATACCGAAATGAATGGCTGTGGTATTTATACTTCCTTCTGGCAAACCTCCCTTGTGCAACTGCATGAAACCCTGCTTCATATTAACATGTGCATATTCTCCTGAGTTCTGCTGGAATCAAGGCATGCTACAAGAAAGGCGTTGTTTTTCCATAGTGCAAGAAGAGTGCCTTCAACCACAACAACATCATATGTTAACACGGTTCCCTCCTCCTTGTGTTAACATTTCTGTCAAGCCACTTCCATTTTAAGTTTTTACTTTCTTACATGAAACAAGCATGTTTTTCAACTGTTAAATGCTTTAGACAAATAATGCTTTAGACATTGCTGCTGTCGTTCTGGTAAAATGGCATTTTTCTTTTCCTCTGGCTTTTAAATAAATGACAGTGTGCCTTCTGTGACAGCAAGCTGGACTTTATGGGTTGTCTTTTTATTAACCTAATGTAATCAGGTTAACTAGTCCCCCTGACCCCAGCAGAGGTAGGGTTAGAAGTCAAAGACAGGGAGCAGAGGCCAATGACAACTAATCTACTAAATAAAATTGTTGGTCTGGAAAAGGGCTCAGAGATTCTTCTGTATTATTAAGGTCTCTGTACCCCTCAACTTGGAAAAACATCTTGCTGTTTATGCCAGAGGCCATCCTATTCACCACATTACCTTTAAATGAAATTATATCCAAAAGAAATTAGAAACAAAGAAAAATAAAATGTATTCAACTTAAATTTTATTTTTCTTCTCCCCATATGTTTTGCTCTTTGGGCCTACATGACAATATTGTAAGATTAAGGACAGGTGAAAAGTTTTGTATCAACTGTGCTGGAATGGTATTTCTGGAAAAAAGAAAGCCCTTATAAAATGCAGCATGTGTAAGTCCTCTTGAAAAGATTCTGTTTCACCTGAGGGAGTAAGACAATGCTACAAGTCTAATGGTAGGTAACTAGGCTGTTTTTGAACTTAATGTGAGAATGGATCAATTCTCTAAAAACTTTCCTTCAATCTTGCAACCATTACAAACTAGAAAATGTGTGTCTGCATGTATACACTTATACCTCCAACAGAGAGCTGATTGCCCTTATAAATCAGACAAACAGCTGAATCATGAGCAGTTTTTATTGCCATTAAACTTGAAATAAATCCGAGTTCCAGAGTATCCTAACTATATTTTCCAGGATACTGCTCAAATACAAGTCAATGCCCTATGACTTTAACTCTGAAAGAAGTAAAATACATAACCAACGTCCTATTACCTTCAGAATTAAATCACTTCTTTAATAATACCTGAATAACAATAATCTAAATGCTTGGACCTCAAGGCACTGTTGGTTCAGTTGAGGCCTAATATATTTTACTTCAATAGGTCCTCTTTTACTTCCATGAACAACATAAACACAACGCATGATATCTACATGTTCAATTTCTGTTATCAATGGACTTAAGGCTTTAAAAGAGAGCCCCAGAAATCAGCGTGCTTCGGTTACAAGAGAATCAGGAAGGCATAAGCCTAAGGAGGCACTGTGGTGCACAAAATGAAAGAAGTCCGGAAACCTGGTTTCGACCCTGTTTTTTCACTTCCTAGTCGTGTTGTTACAGTCTAGATATTGGGCTTTTCTAGTTCTCAGATTGTCATTTTTCAAACTGAGATTCAGGTAGTAATCCATGGAGAAGTACTGCATAGTAAACTATAAAGCAAGGAACTAATGTGAAGCGGAGGTAGACAGCGAGGAGGAAAAGGCAGGTAGAGAACATATTCCCATTCAATTCGAGTCTTGCCTGATAGCTCAAAGTTTCTGAGAAATCTCAAATATGAGGCCAATAACAAGCCATGTTCTAAATCCACATCTAAAATGAAATTCAATATCAACTGAAAATATTACTTCTGAAAATAAATGTTAAATAATGTAATAGTAAACCTGAATTAATCTTCCTGAGAAATGTTAATGAGCACAGTGCACAGCATAGAGTCAGTGCTCAGTGAATATATTGAGTGAATATACTGGGCATTTAGATTATTGTTATTCAGGTATTATTGAAGAAGTGATTTAAGTCTGAGCATAGTAGGATAGTGGCACGTTGGTTATGCATTTTACTTCTTTCAGAGTTAAAGTCATATGGCATTGACTTGTATTTGAGAAGTATCCTGGAAAATATAGTTAGGATACTCTGGATCTCTGCTTTATTTCAAGTTTAATGGCAGTAAAAACTGTTCATGATTCAGCTATTTGTCTGATTTACAAGGGCAATCAGCTCTCTGTTTCATTGCATTAAAAAGGTTGAATTTGGTAGGATATTAAAAGTCATTTAGACCAACTTCTTTTTAATAGAGTAACAGAGACCCTGAAAGGTTAAGAAGCTTTTCCATTATCACACCACAGGCAATGTTACTTATTGCTCTTTCCACCAAAATATACAATAAATGGTCCACAAAGGCCAATTTTCTAATAAACTGAAACTTATCTGGTTTTGCACTTATCTGTTAACTACCTTTGATACATATATTTTTTAATCGTGGTAAAAACACATATAACAAGACATTTGCCATCTCAATATTTTTTATGTGTACAATTCAATGATGTTATGTTCATCATGTTATGCAACTACCACCACTATCTGTTTCTAAATGTTTCCATCTCCCTGAACAGAAACTCAGAGCCCCCTAAGCAATGACCCCCCCCTTCCCCTCCTCCCAACCCTTATAGCCACTAATAAACTTCGGTCCCTATATTTTTGCCTATTCTAGGTATTACCTATAAGTGGGATCATATAATACTTGTCATTTTGTGACTGACATTTCATTCAGAATAATATTTTCAATGTTCATCCATGTAGTAGCATATATCAGAACTTCATATCTCTTTATGGCTGAGTAATATTCCATTATGGAAACCCTGGAGACGTAGTGGTTAAGTGCTACGGCTGCTAACAAAAAGGTCGGCAGTTTGAATCCACCAGGTGCTCCTTGGAAACCCTGTGGTGCAGTTCTACCCTGTCTTGTAGGGTCACTAAGAGTCAGAATTGACTCGACGGCAATGGTTTTCTTTGTAATATTCCATACCACATTTTGTTTATCCATTCATCTATAAACAGACATTTAGGTTGATTTCATCTTTTGGTTATTGTGAATGAACATGCAATGAACATCTGTATACAAGTATAACCTTTTTTTAACTACTAATATTTATAATATTGGTGTTGCAGCACTTGGAAGTGTCCGGATGTTAACTGAAAGATTGATGGGTTGAACCCACGAAGTGGCTGTAGGGAGAAAGACCTGGCTAACTGCTCCTGTAAAGAATATAGCTTAGAAAACCCTATGGGGAAGTTTTACTCTGTGACATGGGGTTGCTGTGAGTCAAAATCAACTGGTCTGCACCTAACAACAACGTTTATCATTAAGAAAATTAACCATTGTCCTCTTCCGTGGTTGTCAACAGGGCAATGTTGTCCCCACCCCAGGGGAATCTGGTAATGTCTGGAAATATTTTTGATTGTCACAGCTAGCATGGAAGGAGGGTTGGTTGCTATAGGCTTCTAGTTGATAGAGGCTAGGGGTTGTGCTAAACCCGCATGCAACAAAGAATTATCCATACCAAAATATTAGCAGTATCAAAGTTGAGAAAGTCTGCCATGTATTTTAATGAAGAGATTTACATATTGTTGTTGTTAGGTGCCATCAACTTGGCTCTGACTCATAACAACCCTATGTACAATGGAAAACACTGCCCTGTACTGCACCATCCTCATAACCTTTGCTATGTTTGAGCACATCGTTGCAGCCATTGTGTCAATCCACCTTGTTGAAGGTTTTCTTCTTTTTTACTGATCCTGTACTTTACCAAGGATGATGTCCTTCTCCGGGGACTGGTCCCTCCTGATAACATGTCCAAAGTATGTGAGACAAAGTCTCATCCTCCTTTCTAAGGAACATTGTGGCTGTACTTCTTCTAAGAGAGATTTGTTCATTCTTCAGGTAGTCCATGGTATATTCAATATTCTTTGACAACACCATAATCCATATGCATCAATTTTTCTTCTGTTTTCTTTATTCATTGTCCAGCTTTCCAATGTATATGAGGGGATTGAAAATACCATGGCTTGGGTCAGGGCACCTTAGTCCTTAAAGTGACATATTTGCTTTATTAACACTTGAAAGAGGTCCTTTGCAGCAGATTTGCCCAACGCAACACACCCTTTGATTTCTTGACTGCTTCTTCCATGGGCTTTGATTGTGGACCAAGTAAAATGAAACCCCTGACAACTTCACTCTTTCCTCCATTTATCATGATGTGTCTTCTTGGTCCAGTTGTGAGAATTTTTATTTTCTTTATGTTGGGGTGTAATCCATACTAAAGGCTGTAGTCTTTGATCTTCATCAGTAAGTACTTCAAGCCCTCTTATCTTTTAGCAAGCATGGTTATGTCATCTGCGTATTGCAAATTGTGAATGAGTCTTCTTCTAATCCTGATGCTGTGTTCTTCTTCGTATAGTCCAGCTTCTCAGATTATTTGCTCAGCATAAAAAGTGAATAAGTATGGTGATAGGATACAACCCTGACACACACCTTTCCTGATTTTAAACCACGCATTATTCCCTTGTGCTGTTCCAACGATAGTGTCTTGGTCTCTGTACAGGTTCCACACGAGCACAATTAAAAAAAAAAAAATTCATAAATTCTCATTCTTCACAATGTTATCCTTAATTTGTTATGATCCATACAATAGAATGTCTTCGCATAGTCAATAAAACACTGGTTAACAACTTTCTGGTATTCTTTGTTTCCAGCCAGGATCCATCTGACAACAGCAATGATATTACTCATTCCATTTCCTTTTCTGAATTCAGCTTGAAATTCCAGCAGTTCCCTGGTAATGTACTGCTGCAACTGTTTTCGAATTATCTTCAGCAAAATTTCACTTGTCTGCGGTATTAATAATATTGTTCAATAATTTCTGCATTCTGTCAGATGGCTTTTCTTTGGAATGAGCACAAATATGGATCTCTTCCAGTGAGTTGACCAGGTAGCTATCTTCCAAATTTCTTGGCATAGATGAGTGAGCTCTTCCAGCACTGCACCCACGAGCCTAAAAACTACTCCTTATGTTTTGATAGCCTCTGTGTAAATCTCAAGGCTCTGGGAATTGAGACTTACATAGAGATTATCAAAATGAAAGGCATGTTTTTATTTACAATACATTGTCCCTGGTTTCTAGGTGGACTAAATTTAGCTCAGGTCATTTAATGCCTTAAACAAAAATTTTCTAATGTTATTTTTTGTTAGTGTATTCTTAGAACTTTTGAACCTCTACCTTTCTGTAACTATCTGCAATGTCGCTACTGTATATACCTTTCATTAATGGTAATAAGAATTATCATTAAAAAAAAACAGAGATCAACACTTTTGGAACATTGATGTATGCATATTTTAGAATTAGGGATTAACTTTCATTCTTGTTTTCATATTATGATATGAGGGAACTTTAAAAAAGATAGCAGTCAAGTACAAATGCTAATATTACCTATGAGACATTAAAACCACTTTCTGTCATCTCTACATTTTGAAATCAGTGATCTCAAAACTGAAAAACTGTTTGATTAAGGTTACCTCTCATATACATAAAGTGAGAAATCCTATGAATTATTCAAAGAATTTTAGAATCGTATTTATTTATGCTCCTGATTAGAGTTTAGAAAACTAAAATGCAAACTATAATTTTCGTAGTAGATTGTAAACTTTTCCTTTCATTTCTCCCATGACTTCATTGTTACCTAGCATGACCAACAAGACAAGGCTTTTCCATGATGACCCAGCACTGAGCAGTCCTCAATTTGCATAGTATTGTCATTCCAATTAAAGAAACATTTATTGAAAGTGTATTATGCGCTGGAGCTATGCAAGATGATTGGAAAACAAAGGTGGATAAGATATCAAAATAAGTATCAAATGATTTTTGAACAGAAATAAGAGAATAATGAACTCTGACTGTGAAAGCTGGAAAAGGCCCAGCTTCCTTATGAAGGATGAATAGAATGTCAAAAAGAGAGAGAAAACCATTCAAGCAAAGTAAGGAAAGAGTCAGAAAAGCATGTCTAGGGTCACTATGAGTTGAAATTGACTTGACAGCAAAGGGTTTTTGTTTTGTTTTGTTTTGTTTTAGGGGTGGTGAGAAATCAGTACAGTTATAGCCCACCCTTTCAGAGGGGGCAGCAATAGCAGGAGAGAAGGCTGGAAAGGGAGCTTGCCATTGTATTTATAAGATCAATATTGTCCTGTTATAGTTAGGATGTTATCATGTAGTTAATGGGGAGACATTCAGTGTTTTTACCTGGGGAGTGACCTGGTCAGATTTCCAGTTTAGAAAGATGACTCTGCAGGATTGTGGAGAATCAAATGGAAAGCAGCAAATGTAGAACCAGGGCTAGAAGTCAGGAGGTTGTTGTCGGTGTTATGTGCAGTCAGGTTGGTTCCAACTCATAGTGACCCTATGCACAACGGAATGAAACACTGCCCTGTCCTGCAACATCCTCACAATTGTTGATGTGCTCGAGGTCATTGTTGCAGCCACTGTGTCAATCCATCTTGCTGGAGGGCCTCCTCTTTTTCACTGACCCTCTACTTTACCTAGCATGATGTCCTTCTCCAGGGACTGATCCCTCCTGACAACATGTCCAAAGTATGTGAGACATAGTCTTGCCATCTTGCTTCTAAGGAGAATTCAGGTTGCACTTCTTCCAAGAGAGATTTGTTGGTTCTTTTGGCAGTCTATGGTATATTCAATATTCTTTGCCAACACCACAATTCAAAGGTGTCAGTTCTTATTAATGTGGTAGTTCAACTAAAAGAGGCTGTGACCTTGAATTGAGGAAATGGCAGCAGGGATTGAGAAGGGAGGATGCATTTGAGCAATATTTAGGAAGTGGACTGGACAGTACATGAAAAATTATTGGAGTTGAAAGTGAAGGGATGAAGGAGATGTTTCCTTATTATTTTTGATGTGGTGACTTGGAAGGTTAGTAATGTCATTTCCCAAGATAAGAAAAAAGGACAAAGAGCAGATTTCAGAGGAATATACTGTTAACTGTGTAAGATTTATTATTATCCTAAATGCCTAAGCAACATGAATCATCAAGAATATTTAATATATTTGAGAGTGGATTATAGAAATGTGAGTTAAAGTGGGAAACCTGGCTTTGTAAATCATGAGATCTCCAAAAGGAAATTTACTTGTCAGTATTAATTCTATTAATACTAGAGGATTTAATTGGAAATCTTTAAACTATATTTCAATGAGTGTCGTGCCTTAATAGAGTAAGGTCATAGAATATGCAGGGAAACAATGCCTGAAAAAGCTTAGCTCATCTGAGGGAAAAGAATGCCTGATTAATACACTAGAATTCATTGAGATTGTAGATAAATTCAGTGGCTGGCTTTTTACTTATCCTTTGTGGGGCCGTAAATCTTTTAGAGAACTAAATGAAAGCTATGGACTTGACCCCATAAAATATGCAGATGTACATATACATACCATTTGCTTATGATTTTGAGATGGGAGTCATCATGAGTCAGAATTGACTCAACGGCAACCAACAACAGCAACATCGCTAGACATCCTTGCATCTCATGGACCACTTCTTAGATTTGGAAAAATTTAATCATAGAAAGGTATTTTTTAAATCAAATGTAGGTTTATAGGTAACTTTTTAGCACTAATAGGGTGGATTCTCTCTTCCAAATAAACTCCTATTGATCAGGGTTTCGTAATTCAGAGCTACTAATATTTGGGGCTGGGTAATTCTTTGTTGGGGTAAGAGAGGACAGCCCTGTGCACTGTAGGATGATTAGCAACATCCTAGGCCTCTACTGGATACTATTATCAGCTCCCAGTTGTGACGACCACAGATGTCTCCAAACATTGCCAAATGTCACTTGGAGGGCAAAATCACCCTATTTGAGGCCACTGATAGAGTTCATCCCTATTATTTTTATATATTGCCATGTAAGACATAAAGTTTTTGAAGTGATTTTTCCTGGACAATTTTCTAGAACAGAATCACAAAAATTAGCAAGTAGCAAAAGCCAAAGTTTAGATCTCTTGTTCCTCGGGACAACTCAGATTTCCCTGCATCCCTATACTTGTAGGAGCAAAAAGTTTCTCCTCTCCATAAATAGCTGAGATGCTCAGAACTTCTGAAGCTGACTTTCATTTATTTGCTTTCCTCTCCTTTTTAAAAATTAACTTCCCCTTCAAGAAATCAAATGCTCAAACTTAAGTCATGGAGAAACTGATATTATCATAAATAATAATATCATAACGACAGGATATCTATCAACTCAAAAATAAATAAAACATAAAAGCTAGTTAGCAACTGAATATACTACCATCTGTGTGGTGAGCAAGTTTGTATTCTTAGGAAAATGTTAACTTTACCTGGTTGTCTAATGGGAAATCTACAAACTAGTAATACATTGGCATCAGTTACAAAAATCTGCTTATGCTTGCATATACAGATGCTAAAAAGTCACCATAAAGAATGTTTTATCCCTCTTTGCTGTTCCTTTGTCCCAAGTTTCGCTCCGTAAAATGATACATTTTATCTCTCCCTTTATCAGCATTTATATTTCTTACTTATTTCTTTATTCTCCATGTAATGGACATCTGTGTTTTGCTCTCCACATTCATTACTACGTCTCCTGATAATATTTCAGGTATACTCCTTCCCTGACTCTTACCTAACTTCTTTTGGATAGCCTGGCAGAGATGGTCATTTTTGCTAAAAATAATAAAAAAATAAAGCAACTAATTTTAGCAAAGTATTGGCCAGGCAGAATAAAAGCTACCTTGAAAATATATGTGACTCTGTGATACAATTAGAAAAGGATGGAAGTGGCAGCTTCTGAAAACCCTTCTTAAAGAAAGCCAGTCCATACCCTGGGCTGCCATTTTTCTTCCTTTTTTCAGATTTGCTGCCTGGAATATAGATTTGAAGGATGGCGCTCTGGCTGATATTAGACTGTAAGGATGAACCTGTCATGCCAGATGGCATTAGAGATGGCAAGAGAAAAGCTTGAAGGAGATTCAGCTCTTGAGAACTTTGAAGACCAGGGTTGCCATGTCAGCCCTGTTCTGCCTCAGCACTTGTATGTAAGAAATAGGCTTGTATCTTCCCTTTTTTAAGTCACTGTGATTTGGGAATTCTGTTATTTACATATGAATCCCAGGATGGAGCACGTGGCCAAATCAAAGGCTAAGTAGCTGATAAGATTCCTTGTTTTAGTTACTCAGTGCAGGCATAATCCTTTATAGTATGGCATACTTACACCAAACTCAAGACCTAGCTCTGCCAGACTAAAAAAAAAAAAAAAATTGGTAAATAAGTTACAGAGATGCTGTCATTCTGAAGTCCAAAATACCTAGTATATTTTGGTTTAAAAATAAAAATTCACATGAGCGCATGACGAAGTAAAATCTTCATAGGAGAACGCATGTGGTTTCAAGGCATAGGACTTAACTATCTAAGGCTTATTCAATTAAAAAAAAATATTTAAGAAACCATGGAACAAGTTTTTCAGACATTGAAAGCTGTAATTAAGAGAGCCTCATTAGTTTTTTTTAATATAAGTTTGGAGCTCTAGTGGTGTAGTGGTTAAGAGCTTGGCTAATGTAAGTTTGGAGCCCTGGTGGCACAGTGTTTGAAACGCTCGGCTGCTAACCAAAAGGTCAGCGGTTGGAACCCTTGAAACTACCAGCCTCTCCATGGGACAAAGATGTGGCAGTCTGCTTCCATAAAGATTTGGGAACTTATGGAGCTGTTCTACTCTGTCCTATGTGGTTTCTATGAGTCAGAATCGACTCGATGGCAGTGGGCTTGGTTTTTGCTTTTAATGTAAGTTTAATGAAATCTTAAATTTGGAGAAATTCATGGTACCTGGTGCCTACTACATAGTACATTTTGTGTCAAGTTTTTATTCATTAAACTAGGAAAACAATCTTCACTGTCCATTCTAACCAGCTCTTGCAGATGGCTGTTCATTGCACAAATGCCAACATCACAATGCCAGCTGAAATTGAAGGAGAGTATATGAGAAAAAAATTTTTTTTTTTTTTTATATGAGAAGGAGAATGAAGAAGTGGTTGTTATTGTTAGGTGCTGTCAAGTCAGTTCTGACTCATAGCGACCCTGCGTACAACAGAAGGAAACACTGCCTGGTCCTGCGCCATCATCACAATTGTTGTTACGCTTGAGATGTATAACAAAATAAAAAATATCGATAATGCCAGGAAATACTGAGTTCGGTAATAGCGAACATCAATTGTAATCGTTACACAGAATACAAATATAATTTATTGAGCCGCTGAAGTACTACTTAAAATACACAGACCTTGTCTTGGCAGTATTTCTCAAATACTTATTACTAATGGCCACAGTGGCTTTTAACCAGCATTGAATTGTGCATGCTAAATGTCAGGCACTGATGTATGTATTCTAGACACGGCAGTAAGCAGAGGAAAGAAAAGTCTTTACCCTTATGGAGTTTACATTTTAGTGATGAGTTACAGAGGAGAAGTAGCAAACTCAGGTTCTTTGGAGGTCTTGGGGGATGGGGGTAGGATTGAAGGAGGCAGTGACAGCTTCTCAGAAGAGAAGAAACCTGATTTTAGAGGATTTGGCCAGTTAAAAGAAGAAGAAACAGTGCTTGCAATGCTTTGAAAGATGACAAATGATGTCATGGATTGAATTCTGTCCCTCGAAAATATGTGTCAACTTGGTTAGGCCATGATTCCCAGTATTGTGTAGTTGTCCTTCATTTTGTTATTACCAATTTTCCTATGTGTTGTAAATCTTAATATCTGCCTGTGGTTAATGAGGCAAGATTAGATTATGTCAAAGAGGATTAGGGTGGAATTGTAACACCTTGACGAAGGTCACATCCCTGATCCAATGTAAAGGGAGTTTCCCTGGGATGTGGCCTGCACTGCTTTTTATCTTACAAGATTTAAAAGGAAAGAGAAGCAAGCAGAGAGTGGGGGACCTCAAGCTACCAAGAAAGTAGAGCCGGGAGCACAGCATGTTCTTCGGACCTGAGGTTCCTGCATGGAGAAGCTCCCAGACCAAGGGAAGATTGATGAAAAGAACTTCCTCCAGACCTGACAGAGAAAGCTTTCCCCTTGAGCTGGTGCCCTGAATTCAGACTTCTAGCCTACTAGACTGTGAGAGAATAAACTCTCTTTGTTAAAGCCATCCCCTTGTGGTATTTCTGTTACAGCAGCACTAGATGACTAAGACAAAAAAAAAAAACAGATGATAATATTTTGGGTGAAATTATGTATTGCAGTAAAACTGGAGCAAAAACTAAACCAAATCCATTGCTATAGAGTTGATTACAACTTATAGCTAACCAGGTATGCAATTGGGAAGGGCAAGAATTGATCACGATGGGTAGAGGCCAGAACACAGAGTTAGTTCTCTCATTTTGTTTAAATCTCAAAATATTCATCCACTTGCTAAAATCTTAGAAGTAGGATATAGCAAATCCTATATATTTTTTACACTTGTTTTCCATTTTAACCTATACTTTTAATCTTTGAAATAATGCACAATTACTGAAGATCCTTGGGAGACAAAAACATAAAGAAGGGGTGAAACGCCACCTTTCCTCATGTGTAGAGACATCTGTCTTGGAAGAAGTACAGTCAGCCAGAATACTCATTAGAAGTGAGTATGGTATGACTTCATCTTGCTTACTTTGGACATGTTATCAGGAGGGACCAGTCCCTGAAGAAGGTCATCATGCTCAGTAATGTAGAGGGTCAGTGAAAAAGAGGAAGACCCTCAACAAGACTGATTGACACAGTGGCTTCAACAGTGGGCTCAAATATAGCAAACATTGTGAAAATGGCACAGGACCAGGCAGTCTTTCGTTCTGCTGTACATAGGGTCACTTTGAGTCGGAATGGACTGAATAGCACCCAACAATAACAACATATTAAATAATGTAAACAGGACATATAAAAATTAAAAAACACATTTCCTCAACATACCCTAAATTCTGACATTCAGTGGAAATGGAGAACCTCAATATCATCAGTCAGAACAAGGCCAGGGCCAACTGTGGAACAGATCATTGATTGCTCATATGCAAGTTCAAGTGGATGCTGAAGAAAATTAAAACAAGTCCACTAGAGCCAAAATACAACCTTGAGTATATCTCACCTGATTTTGGAGACCATCTCAAAAATAGAGTTGATGCATTGAACACTAATGACTGAAGACCAGAGGAGTTGTGGGATGGCATCAAACATCACACATAAAGAAAGCAATAGATCAAATCACATATATCCATACAAATATAGATGGGTAAGTAGATGGAGTAATAGATATTAACAGATATACTCATCAGTATATAGATGGGGTTTAAAATTTTATCCAGCTACAATACTATATTAAAAAATTACTCTAGCAAAATTAAATTTTAGTTCACAAAAGCAGTATAAACTTAACTGTACCCTAAAAAAATTGATAAGATACAAGCAAATATTTCTTCATCAGATGAAATATTACTTAAAAAAAAAATCACCCAAATATAAGGTCAAATTTTAAAAAATATTAAGAATATCAACTCATTTTTAAATAACGTATTTGGACTTTTGATAAATATGCATTTACTCCTTGCAAAAAAAAAAAAAAAACAAATTAGCTCACTTTGACTCCGCTTCCTTTCACCTCCACTCAATTCATCAGAAATTAAAACAAGTTTTTTGAGACCTAGTGTGGCCTTTAGTGTGTAGATTATAGTCTTTAGATCAGAGAAGTTTTCCTCCTAACACCTTTGAATATAATGATTATTCATCAAAACTCTAATCTTTCTTTTTTCCTCTGTTGACTACTTTGCACATATATAAATTTCTCTGTAGTAGTTTTATATCTTTATTGCTTTCTTCTTCTTTTGTGTGATTTTCCTAAGCCTTTTTTTTTTTTTTTTTAATATGGCACAAGGAAACCCTGGTGGCATAGGGGTTAAGAGCTAAAGCTGCGAACCAAAAGGTCAGCAGTTCGGATCTACCAGGCTCTTGTTGGAAACCCTACGAGGCAGTTCTACTCTGTCCTGTAGGGTCACTATGAGTTGGAATCGACTTGATGGTAATGGGTTTGGTTTTTTGGTTTATATGTGACACAAAGGGTTAAGCACTCAACTACTAGTTCAAAGATTGGCAGTTAGAACTTATCCAGATTAGCCTGGTGAGCTGCTTCCAGAAATTCGTAGCCTAGAAAACCTTAAGAAGCAGTTCTACTGTGCACACAGGGGTCACCATGAGTTGGAACTGACTCAATGGCAACTAACAACAACATACCTAGGATACTGATTGGCTTTTCAATCATTTTTATTCTATATTTATGGTATTTTTTATTTTGTCACTCTTTTTTTTAGAGGAGAGAGCACATCTTGCATAATTTCTTTGAAACTTGAAGGACTATTTGTCTAAAATTTTGCCTCTTTTCCCCCAGGTAATTTTTCTATAATGTATGCTCTTAATCTACATTTTGCTTGTTTTTCTTTTCTTCTTTTGAAGTTCCTATTCAACCCCCTGCTTATCAGCTATCTTAAAAATATGCCAGCCTATTTACTGAATACTGTGGAATGGGACAGACAGTAGAACAAGAAAGGAAATGAACTACAATGTCCGTGTATATTGGCTGTGCTGAGTACCCTCCTACTAGGTCTGCTATTTCCTTCTAGTCCATGTCCTCTGCCCACTCCATTCTCCCAAGTGTCAACATTTAGGTAGTTGGTACGTTGGTGGGGCTCACTGCAAATCCCCTTGAAACACAAGCACTTTGTGTTAAGATCTGATGACTGCTATCTCCTCTCTTTCCTTCACACCCCCTTAACATTCAGTACTCTCCTTTGCATAGAAGTTTCAGTTATGGAGAATAAAAAATGATGGTGGTATGATTTCTTCCCCTACATCATACTCACTGTCAGATTATGAGGCTAAATTAGATCTCCACAGAATTGTCTTCTGATTCTGTAGTGCCCTGTTTTTGAGCTCAAATCTCTTCACTCTGCTAACGATATGGTTGGATACACTGCCTTGACTGTGACACTTGATTTTAGTTGGGAGGTGCACTGCACCATCTCAGTCTTTTCCCTGGATCAAACCTGGTAGTGGTCAGAACCTCACTAAATGTGTTTGGGCTTTTGCTGTTTCCGTGTTTCATCATTGGGAGTGCTGTCTTTTAAAATATACTTAAGGACAAAATAAAGTGAAAAAACTTCTCTATTTTGCCACCCATAACCAGAAAACTGATTTTATTCTATAATCTCAAAAAAAAAAAAAAAAAAGCCAGGTGTCTTAGTCATCCAGTGCTGCTATAAAAGAAATACCACAAATGGATGGCTTTAACAAAGAGAAATTTATTTTCTCACTGTCAAGTAGGCTAGAAGTCCAAATTCAGGGTGCCAGCTCCAGGGGATGGCTTTCTTTGTCAGCTCTGGAGAAAGGTCCTTGTCATCAGTCTTCCCTTCTGGGAGAATCTCTGCACAGGAACCCTGGGTCCAAAGGACACGCTCTGCCTGGTGCTGCTTTCTTGGTGGTATGGGGTTCTCCTGTCTCTCTGCTTGCTTCTTTCTATATCAAGAGATTGCCTCAAGACACAATCCAAACTTGTAGATTGAGTCCTGCCTCACTATCAACTGCTGCTCATCCTCCCTCATCAACTTCATAGAGGCAGGATTTACAACATGTAGGAAAGTCTTGGAAACCCTGGTGGTGTAGTGGCTAAGTGCTACAGCTGCTAACCAAAGGGTCAGCAGTTCAAAACTGCCAGGTGCTCCTTGGAAACTCTGTGGGGCAGTTCTACTCTGTCCTGTAGGGTCGCTATGAGTTGGAATTAACTCGACGGCACTGGGTTTGGTTTGGGTTTTTTAGGAAAGTCACGCAATACTGGGAATTATGGCCCAGTCAAATTGATACATATATTTTTGGAGGGACATAATTCAATTCATGACCTCAGGTATATTTAAGGTATATGAAAAATTAGTTTCAGTATTAAAAGAATGAATTCATGCCCACTTTTCATTCTTAACTCATTCAACAACTGTATATTAGATACATAAATCTATACAATCCAAGGTGCCAGGAATGCACACATGAATGGAATAGTATCTTATCAAAGAGCTCACAACTACATTAAGAAAAACAGACTTGTAAATAAGCAATCAAGATGCATTGTGTTTTTGTGTGTTCGACTGAGACAAGCACTCCAATACAGGTATGGAAATTCAGAGAAAATAGCAAAAGCATTGTATACCATTGCAAAAAGAAAGCGATATCTGAATTGTGGCTTAAAGTATTCTTAGGAATTTACTAGGCAAAAGTGGGCAGGATAGCTAGAACAGCATATGCAAAAAAGACAGGAAAGCGTAAGAGAACCTCATTTGTTTGGGGACAGTGAACAGCATTTTGCTTTGGAAGATAGGGTGCATATAGGAGGAAGAAGAGTTGGGTTTGGCTAGATAGCTTCAGGTGAGATTGTCAGGGACTTTTGGTCTTATTCATAGAGCAATGATTAGGGGATAACGAATCATATGATTTTGAGGTTCTAATGATCTGAGAGATACCAAGACTGACCTGATATCTTATAGTGGATATTTTTCAAGAACTAGAATTTTCTTTGCTAAAACGGCAGAGTTTTGGTCTAACGTATCTTGTCATCACAGCTTGAACTGTGTCCCCTCAAGCACAGCTACTTATCCAGAAGAATCATGTTATATCTTAAGGCTAGTCTTGTACTCAGACAACATGCCATTATTTAATTAGCTTCACAGCAATACGTAAATAAGTAGATCCACTCAAAACCACAGTAGCAGGCAAAATCTCAGCAGGAAAAGGAATCAGTTGAACCGGTACTTAAACTTTTTTCTTACTCATAAATTAAATTTACCAAATATGTCTTTCTTCAAATATTATTTGAGTTTCACAGAAGTCCTAAAAAATGAAATCTGCCACAACTCTGACTACAATCATTTCATTTCTTTTAAATAATTTTGCAAACTTTTTTCTTTGTGATTTCACGCTAACAAAACCTCAGGTAAATATGGTAAAAAAAAAATGGTGAGTGAAGTTTATTCTTATTTCAATATTTGTTAAGTACTAAGCCTAGATTATGGAAACCCCGGTGGCATAGTGGTTAAGTGCTACAGCTGCTAACCAAAAGGTCAGCAGTTCGAATCTGCCAGGCGCTCCTTGGAAACTCTACAGGGCAGTTCTACTCTGTCCTATAAGGTCGCTATGAGCCGGAATAGACTCGATGGCAGTGGGTTTGGGTTTTTTGTTTTTGGTTTTAAGGCCTGATTGGAACCCTGGAGGCATGGTGGTTAAGTGCTACAGCTGCAAACCAAAAGGTCAGTGGTTTGAATCCACCAGGCACTCCTTGGAAAACTTATGGGGCAGTTCTATTCTGTCCTACAGGGTCACTATGAGTCTGAATGGACTCACCAGCAACAGATTTGGTGTTTAAGCCTGGATTATGAACTTTTGAGGGTGGGTTTTAGCCTCAGCTTTTTCAAATGTCCGATTAGATACAGAGTCCAAAAACTAGTATACTCAATTTATCCTATTAAAAAATAAATGGTAATTTCTAAGGAGTGGGTGAAGAAAACAGTGCCCAAAATAGTGCAGAGAAAACCAGCATGGGAAGAGCATGAGAGGGTACAATGTGTAATGATTGATATTAAGGAAAAAATTAGTAAATTAAAAAATCTAGCTATTTTTTTTTTAAAACATGTTCTGAAATGGTGTTGGATGCCGTTACCATTCTAGAAAAGCCTATTACTTTGATTAGAAACAAAAATTTGGGAAAACTAACTGCATTAAAATTGAGTGAAGAACACATATCGTGTTTTTGTTTGTATGTCCAAAAGAGGCAAATCCATAGAGACAGAAAGTAGATCAGTGGCTGCCTAGGGCTGGGGGATAGGATCCCTGGTGATGCAGTGGGTAAGCACTCAGCTACTAACCAAAAAATCAGTGGTTCCAACCAAACCAGTCTCGCAGTGGGAGAAAGATTAGACAGTCAGCTTCTGAAAAGATTACAGTCTTGGAAACCCTAGAGGGCAGTTGAATTCTCTGCTGTAGGCTCCTATGAGTCAGAATCGACTTGAGGGCAATGGAAGGGCTGGGAACAAGAGAGATGAGAAATGACAGCTAATGGGTACGGGTTGTTGTTTTTGTGTTGTTGCTATTGTTTTTGTGTAAACATAAAAGAACATAAGATATATTCTAAAATTATATTGGGGTAATGGTTGCACAATTCTGTGAATATACTAAAGAATTGATTGTGCACTTTAAATGGTAAATTTTATACTATGTAAATTAAATTATATCTCAATAAAGCTGTCTTAAAAAACTTGAGCAGCGAGAACTCAGTTGCTCTACTTAAGCTGTGATTTTTTTTTCATTTTTTTTATGCCAGCAATGTCTTTAAAGGGAGATACTCAAATACAACTGGGATGAACAACAGTGAGAACCTGGCTTCAGGGATGAGTTCAGAATCGACATATTTACTATCCCTCTTCCTTTGTTTTTTCTTTAAAGTCATGTGTATTTTTAAGATTTAAATGACTAATTACCTCCTGTGACATCCTTATTTTTTTTTAGGCTGCCTTCAAGTTCCTTTTGTGATTTGTCTTTAGTGAAATAGTGCTTCTAGACTATGAAATCATAGTAATTGCTGAATTAGAACTCAGATGATAACTATCTTCAAATTGGAGTAGAGCATGGTACGTGATGCTGCATTTGCAAACTTTTTATTTGTGTCACTTCTGGTATTACTTTGCCCCAGTGATGGGATTTGCATAGTTTTGGTGATCATAAAGAGCTGTGTTTGGAAAAAGGTATAATCAGTATAGACTTTTGTAAGAGTTTGCCTTTAGAGCTGAATGTGAGAAATCTGTTGCCTATTCCCATGATACTACTAGACATACAAAATAGAGCAAGTCTTCTAAGAACTTGCAACCTGGACTGGGATGTGTTGCTTTGGTAATAACAGAGCAGTCATTGCTCCTACGAACTGGGAGGTCCCAGCAGTCTAAGACAAATACGTGAATGCTATGTTTTAACCCTTAAACGTTTGCTGCTAATATCTTGCTATGTTTGCTTCAAATTTTTATTATTCAACCCTGATAACCTATTTTCAAAATCTGAGCACACGTGAGCTGGTCAAATTGAAGAATGGGTACACAGATATTCTTGTTTTATCTGTGGTTATCACACCACATTTTAAAATATTTACTTTCTCTTAGTTTCCATTCTCTGGAATGGATCAACCACTGATATTTTATCTTCATAGGTACATCATTTAGGGGGAAAGTAAAGCTTAAGTGTTTTGAAATGACATTTTAAAAGCAAACATTCTACTCAACAGAATTTACCATCAACCAGAATTATATTAAACCTTTTTTTTTTTTTTTTTTAACTTACTGGTATAAAAATGCAAGCTCCATTTGGGGAATTGTCACTGTAGCAATATTTTCAAAGTTCATTCATTTCATCAAATATTTAATAAGGATCTACTTTATATACAGTATTGTATAAGATCTTATCATGTCATTAAGATAATCTCTAGCACTGAACTGCATGTAGTCTTGTGGGGAAAGAAGACTTTCATGCTGTATTGAGGATTACCATTTCTAGGAAATCGATGAAATGGAAGATCAGTTTGAGCTTATTAGTTTAAGGGAGGATTTATGAAAAAAGAGTAAATTGAACTGATTGTTAAAAATGGCTAGAAGTGAAAGACACTACTTAGATAATTAAAATTATTACCGAAAGACTGGGAAAAGATATTTGCAAGCCATGTATTCAGCCAAAGACTCATCCAGAATGTATATATTTAAAAAATCACCTCTAAAAATCAATGAAAAAAAGATAGAGAACACAATAGAAAAGTGAAAAAGAGTTGAACAGATATTTCACAGAGGAGAAAATCGAAATGACCAATAGACATGTTAAAACATGCTCAACTTCATTAGGCAGCAGAAAAATGCAAATGAAAAACACAATAGAAGGATGAGCCAAGATGACAGCTTACTCAGACATACGATACCATCCCTCTATAGCAAAGACCTGAGAAACCAAGTGAAACAGTTACAAATGAAAATCCTGGAACACTAAGCATCAAATGAAAGGATAAAAAATTGAACCAACACCAACTAGAAGAAGAAGCTGAATTAAAACAGTGAACTGGGAGAGAAATGGAACAGAGGTAGCCTGCCAGCCGGCCCAGAAGAGTGGTCATCTTGGGACAAAGCCAGCAGTGATCTCAGCTAAAGTGCACAACTTCATGGAACCTCTAATAGGAGACAAAGAAACTGTATAGACATACCTAGACTGAAGCAAGGTAAGCTGGACATGGACTGGAGCTAAGGAGGGAAAGCATAGGAAGGAGGATAAGAGCTTCAGGGATCCTGGTATGCACAGAGCAGGGAGGAAGCTAGGTTTCAGAGACAGGGTAGCTCTACAGTGGCACTTCCAGGCCATTAGGGCAGGTGGCAGGCATGGAGTAATAGATCCTTAGAGAGACAACAAGAGATCCCCCACTTGACCAGGCCCAGACAGAACCTCCCTTCCTCACCTTTGGTTGAGGCTACATTCTGATTACTGGCTGCCTGTTGATCAAAGGAGTACATTCCCCATCCCCCATTCTCTTGGTGATTAGCAGCAAGAATCCCCCCATCTCTGATGCACTGACAGCCAGGGACCATAGTATGAACACCCCCCTCCCCCACACACCAAGCTTATCTACCATCCGCTCAATCACCCAGTGAGCAGTGGAGAGAAAGTGCTTCCCAGCCGCCTGCGCTGCCCCACTCCTCGCTGCTGCCATGCTGAGTGGGCCAAGCAAGCACCATCACAGTCCCTAGTGACCCACCCCACCTCTCTCTTACTGCCCCACCAAGCACCACTGTGCTTCCTGGACACTCACCCACCCCTTCCCCCGCCCTTCACTCACCTCCCCACCGTGTGGACAGAGAAAGCACCTCCATGACTGTGAGCATTCCCTCACTGCTGGACTGATGACAGACAGCAGCCAGTGCCTGCCCAGCAGCCCCTCATTCATCTCATACACACAGTTAATAGCAACATGGACTTGCCCTGCCTGCAGCAGTCACATCCACCAGAAGAGAGGTGGTGAATTCTCCCATGCCCCACATGAGCGATCACTGAAGCACACCCAACCCATACACAGCAATATATCAGAACATAAAAAAAGAAAATTATAAATAAGTAAAATAACACCTTAATGTCTCAGAAACAGCAGACAATATCAAATTATATAAAGAAACAGGACAAGATGGATCAAGCAAGTGATCAAAATAAAGAGGCAGAAGAAATTCCTGAGGAAGAAATGGTAATGAAACTACTTGATAAGGAATTCAAAAAACTTGTTTATAGGCTCCTCAAACAGATCAAGGGAAACACGGACAAAACCCTAGAAGAATTCAGGAAGCCAATACAAGAATAAAATGATGACATAAACAACTAGAAACCATATAAAAAAGCAACTAGAAGTCCAGAAGATTAACAAAAAAAAAAAGAAAGAAAATTCAGAAATAGCTCAATGAAAGGGCATGGTAGTAATAGAATTGAATCAATGGAAGACAGACTCAGTGAAACAGAGAGCAAATACCTAGATACTAATTTGTCTGAGGAATATTCAGAAAAAAGAATAAAGAAAAATGAAGAAAGCCTAAGAGTTACGTGGTACACTATAAAGAGGAATAACTTAGCATGTGATAAGAATTTCAGAACAGAAAAAGACAAAAAAAAAGCCCAGAGGAAAATTTTGAAGATTTTCTCACAAAAAAATTTCCCTAATATCATGAAAGACAAGAAGATATCCATCCAAGAAGCTCAATAAACTCATAGAGGATAGGCCCCAAATGAAAGTCACCAAGACATACCGTAATCACACTTGCCAAAACCAAAGACAGAGAAAAAACACCGAGGGCAGCTCAGGAAAAATGAACTGTCACATACAAAGGGGAACCAAATATACTAAGTTCTGATTTCTCAGCAGAAACCATGCTGGCAAGAAGGCAATAGGATCATATATATAAAAACCTGAAGAAAAAAAAAAATTACCAGCCAAGAATTATATATCCAGCAAAATTATCTCTCAAATACGATGGCAAACCTAGGCCATTTCCAGATAAACAGAAATTAAGAGAATTTGTAAAAACAGGACCGGCCTTACAAAAAAATATTAAAGGAAATCCTTCAGACAGAGAAACAACACCAGACAACAACTTGAGAGTGTGATACATGACAGCATCGCCCAGATACCAACCAATTAAATAATTCCTCAAAATAAAATAAAGCCACAAGACAAAAAAAGGGAACCAGAAACATCAATCCATAAATGAAGACAACATCAAAATAAAAAGAGAATAAATGTTTCAGATAGAGAACTTCCTATGGAGAGGAAGTCAAGGAGAGATAAAGATATAATAGGCTGTTTTAAACTTAGGAAGATAAAGTAAATTTCAGAGTACCCACAAGGAAAAATTAATAAACCTATTCTCCAAAGTAAAAAAGAAGAAAACCATGAAGACTCAGTAAACACAAAATCAACAACAATGAAGGAAATGCAAAGAAACTCCATGAACAAAAAGAACTCAGTACAGAAATGTAAGCAGAACAAAGAAATTGTCAACACCACAAAACAAAGCACAACAAAATGACAGCAGTTAATCTATACCTATCATAATCATGCTTAATGTAAATGGGTTAAATGCACCAGTCAAGAGACAGAGAGTAACAAAATGGATTAAAAAAAAAAAAAAAAAAACCATCAATATGTTGTCTAGAAGAGACACACATTACACACAAGGACATAAGTAAGCTGAAAATCAAAAGACGGAAAAAATATACATCAAGAAAACAGTAACCAAAAAAGAGCAGGATAGGCAATATAATCTCTGATAAAATAAACTTTATGGCCAAATCCTCCACAAAAGACAAGAAAAGGCATTATATAATGATTAAAAACTCAATTCACCAAGAGGACATAAACATAATAAACACTTACACACCCAATGACATAGCTCCAAAATATATAAAACAAACTCTGACGGCACTGAAAAGAGAAATAGACATTTCACAATAATAGTAGGAGACTTTAACACACCACTTTTGATAAAGAACGGAACAACTAGTAACTCAATAAAGATACAGAAAGCCTAAACACCACCATCAACCAACTTTACCTCAAAGACATTATGTAGAACACTCCACCCAACAGCAGCAGAGTACACATTCTTTTCCAGTGCATGTGGATCATTCTCCAGAACAGACTATATTTTAGGCCACAAAGCAAACCTCTATAAATTAAAAAAAAAATATTGAAATACAAAGCATCTTCTCTGATCATACCACTAAAAAATTAGAACTCAATAACTGAAAGAATAAGGAAAAAAAAATCTAATATATGGAAACTGAATAACACCTTGCTTAAAAAACACTGGGTAACAGATGAAATGAAAAATGAAATAAAGAAATTACTAAAATCAAATGAGAATGAAAACACACATACCAAAACATTTGGCACACTGTAAAAGCAGCACACAGAGGTCGATTTAAAGCAGTAAATGCACACATCAAAAAAGAAGAACCAAAATCAATACCTTAACCCTACAACTTGAATAAAATGAAAAAGCAGCAAAAATAAAAAAGCATGCAGCCACAAGAAGAATGGAAATAATAAAGATTTGAGCAAAAATAATTTAGAAAACAGAAAAACAGTTGAAAGAATCAACAAGATCAATAAAATCGACAAACCACTGGCCAAACTGGCAAAAGAAAAGGAGAGGATGCAAATTACCCAAATAAGAAATGAGATGGGTGACGTTACAACAGAACCAACTGAAAACAAAAAGGATCGTAACAATATTATGAAAGATTGTACTGCAACAAATATGAAAGTGTAGAAAAAAATGGATAAATTTCTAGAAACACACCACCTATCCAAACTAACACAAAACGAGGTGGAAAATTTGAACAGACCCATAACCAGAGAAGAAATTGAAGAGGTCTTTAAAAAAAAAGCTCCCCAAAACAATTAAAAAAGCCTTAGCCCAGAAGGCTTCACTGGAGAGTTCTACCAAACTTTGAGAAAACAGTTGAAACCTACACAACTCTAACTATTCCAGAACATAGAAAAGAATACTCTCAAATTCATTTCATGAAGCCACAATAACCTGATACCCAAGACAGGCAAAAAATCACTAAAAAAAGAAAACCGCAGACTAATATCTCTCATGAATATAGACGCAAAAATTCTCAACAAAATTCTATCCAATAGACTTCAACAGCATATCAAAAAAATAATACGTCATGACCAAGTGGGTTTCATACCAGACATGGAAGGAAGATTCAACATTTAAAAAATCAATATAATTCAGTGCATAAAAAAAAAGGACAAGAATTACATGACCAGCTCAATCAATGCAGAAAACACATTTGGTAAAGTGTAACATCCATTCTTGATAAAAATTCTCAGTAAAATATGAATAGAAGGAAATCTCCTCAAAATAATTAAGGGCCTACATACAAAACAAACAGCCAACATTATTCTCAATGGTTGTTGTTAGGTGCCCTCAAGTCGGTTCCGACTCATAGCAACCCTATGCATAACAGAAGGAAACAGTGTCAGGTCATGTGCCATCCTCACAATCATTCTTATGCTTGAACCCACCGTTGAAGCCACTGTGTCAATCTATCTCATTGATGATCCCATTCTTCACTGACCCTCTGCTTTACCAAGGATGATGTCCTTCTTCAGGGGCTGATCCCTCTTCATAACATGTCCAAACAATGTAAGATGAAGCCCTATCATCCTTGCTTCTAAGTAGCATTCTGGCTGTACTTCTTCTAAGTCAGATTTGTTTGTTCTTTTGGAAGCCCATGGTATTCAATATTCTTCACCAACACCACAATTCAAAGGTTAAATTATTCTTTGGTCTTCCTTTCTCATTGTCCAGCTTTCCCATACATATAAGGCAATTTAAAAACCATGGCTTGGGTCAGGTGCACTTTAGTCTTCAAGGTGACATCTTTGCTTTTTAACACTAAAGAGGTCTTTTGTAGCACATTTGCCCAATGCAATGGCTTGTTTGATTTCTTGACTGCTGCTTCCATGGGTGCTGATTGCAGATCCAAGTAAAATGACAACTTCGATCTTTTCTTCGTTTATCAAGATGTTCCTTATTGGTCCATTTGGGAAGATTTTCGTTTTCTTTATGTTAAGGTGTAATCCACACTGAAGACTGTGGTCTTTGATCTTCACAAGTAAGTGCTTGAAGTACTCTTCACTTTCTGCAAGCAACGGTGTATCATCTGCATAAAGCAGATTGTTAATGAGTCTTCCTCCAATCTTGATGCCCCTTTCTTGTTCTTATAGTCCAGCTTCTCAGATTATTTGCTCAGCATACAGGTATCATCTGCATAAAGCAGGCTGTTAATGAGTCTTCCTCCAGTCTTGATGCCCCTTTCTTCTTCTTATAGTCCAGCTTCTCAGATTATTTGCTCAGCATACATGTTGAATAGGTATGATGCAAGGATACTATCCTGAGACACACCTTTCCGTACTTTAAACCATGCAGTATCTCCTTGTTCTGTTTGAATGTCTGTCTCTTGATCTAGGTACAGGTTCCTCATGAGCACATTTAAGTATTCTGGAATTGCCATTCTTTGCAATGTTATCCGTAATTTCTTATGATCTACACAGTCCAACCTCCTTACACAGTCAATAATACACAGATAAACATCTTTCTGGTTTTCTCTGCTTCAGCCAGGGTTCATCTGACATCAGCTATTATATTCCTCCTTCCACATCCTCTTATGAATCCAACTTGAATTTCTGGCAGTTCCCTGTTGATGTACTGCTGCAGCTGCTTTTGAATGATCTTCAGCAAAATATTACTAGTGTGCAATATTAATAATATTGTTTCACAATCTTTGAATTCAGTGGGATCACCTTTCTTGGGAACAGGCATAAATATGGATCTCTTACAGCTGATTGGTCAGGTAGCTGTCTTACAAATTTCTTGGCATAGACGAGTGAGCGCTTCCAGTGCTGCATTCATTTGTTGAAACATCTCAGTTGGTATTCCCTCAATCCCTGGAGCTTTATTTTTCACAAATGACTTCAGTGCAGCTTGGGCCTCTTCCATCAGTTTCTGATCATATGCTGCCTCCTGAAATGATTGAAAATTGAACAATTCTTTTTAGTATAGTGACTCTGTGTGTTCCTTCCATCGTCTTTTGATACTCCCTGCATCATTTAATGTTTTCTCTATAGAAACTTTCAATATTGCAACATGAGGCTTGAATTTTTTCTTCAGTTCTTTCACCTTGAGAAATGCCAAGCATGTGCTTCCCTTTTGGTTTTCTAACTCCAGGTCTTTGCACATGACATTATAATACTTTACTTTGTTTTCAGGGCACCCTTTGAAATCCCCTTTTCTGCTCTTTTACTTCATCATTCCTTCCTTTCTCTTTAGCTACTCAATGTTTAAAACAAGTTTCAGTTTCTTCTGACATCCATTTTGGTCCTTTCTTTCTTTCCTGTCTTTTTAATGACCTCTCTGTTTCTTCGAGTATGATGTCCTTGATGTCATTCCACAACTCATCTGGGCTTCAGTCATTAGTGTTGAATGTGTCAAATCTATTCTTGAGATGATTCCTAAATTCAGGTGGGATAACTCAAGGTTGTACTTTGGTTCTCATGGTCTTTTTTAAAATTTTCTTCATCTTCAACTTGAACTTGCATATGAGTAATTGATAGTCTGTTCTGTAGTCAGCCCCAGGCCTTATTCTGACTGATGATATTGAGCTTTTCCATCATCCCTCTCCACAGATGTAGTTGATTTGATTCCTATGTATTCCATCTGATGAGGTCCACATGTATAGTCACTGTTTATGTTGTTGAAAAATGGTATATGCAATGAAGAAGTCATTTGTCTCACAGAATTCCATCATGCGCTCTCCAACATCGTTTCTATCACCAAGGCCCATATTTTCCAGCTACAGACCCTTCCTTTTTGTTTCTAACTTTAATATTCCAATCATCAGTAATTACCAATGCATCTTGATCACATGTTTGATCAATTTCAGACTGCAGAAGTTGGCCTCAGTGTTTGGTGCATAAATTTGAATAGTTATATTAACTGGTCTTCCTTGTAGGCACACAGATATTATTCTATCACTGACAGCGTTGTATTTCAGAAGAGATCTTGAAATGTTCTTTTTCACAATGAATGCGATGCCATTCCTCTTCAAGTTGTCATTCCCAGTATAGTAGATCATATGATTGTCTGATTCAAAATGGCCAATACCAGTCCATTTCAGCTCACTGATGCCTAGGATATCTCTGTTTATGTGTTCCGTTTCATTTGTGAAGATTTCCAATTTTCCTAGATTCATATTTCGTACATCCCAAGCTCCAATTATCAATGGATGTTTGCATTTGTTTCTTCTCATTTTGGGTCATGCCACATCAGGAAATGAAAGTCTCAAAAGCTTGACTCCATCCATATCATTAAGGTAGACTCTACTTTGAGGAGGCAGCTCTTCCAAGTCGTCTTTTGAGTGCCTTCCAACCTGAAGGGCTCATATTTCATCACTATGTCAGACAATGTTCCGCTGCTATTTATAAGGTTTTCACTGGTTAATTCTTTTCAGAAGTAGACCTCCGGGCCCATCTTCCTAGTCTGCTTCAGCCTGGAAGTGCAGTCAAAACCTGTCTGTCATGGGTGACGCTGCTGGTATTTGAATATCAGTGGCATAGCTTCCAGCATCACAACATGCAAAACCCCATGGTATTACATACTGACAGATGTGGGGTGGATTCTCAATGGAGAGAGACTGAAAACATTCCCCTTGAGAATGGGAACCAGACAAGGATGACCTTTATCACCATCTTATTCAATATTGTACTGCAAGTCCAAGCTAGAGCAATAAGGGAAGATATGGAAATAAAGGAAATACAAATTGTTAAGGAAGAAGTAAAACTATCCCTATTCGCAGATGACTTGATCATATACACAGAAAATCCCAGAAACTCCAAAGAAAGCTACTGAAACTAATGAAAAGATTCAGCCAAGTGACAGAGAACAAGGTCAACAAACAGAAATCAGTTGGATTGCTCTACACTAACAAAGAGAACTCTGAAAAGGAAATTAAGAAACAATACCATTTACAATAGCTCTCAAAAAGACAAAATACTTAAGACTAAATCTAATTACAGATGTAAAAGGCTTGTATAAATAAAACCACAAAACACTACTTCAAGAAAACAAAAGGGACCTACATAAACAGAAATAACATGCCATAGTCATGGATATGAAGATTTAACATTGTGAAAATGTCAACACTACCAAAGTGTTCTATTAATATAATGTAATCCTGGTTCTAATTCAAACAACAGTCTTTAATGAGATGGACAAACTAATCACAGAAGGGTTTTATATGGAAAGGAAAGAGGCCCTGAATAAGCAAAGAGTTCTTGAAGAAGAAGAAAGTAGGAGGCCTCACACTCCCTGATCTCAGAACCTACTATATAGCCACAAAACAAAATCTATCCACCTATGGACAACTGATCTTCAACAAAGATGGAAATCCAACAAGGCTATGACATTCTTTTTAACAAATGGTGCTAGGAAAACTGGAATTCTTTTGCAGAAAAATGAAACAAGATCCATATCTTATACAGTACACAAAAACTAACTCAAAAATGGATCAGAGACCTAAATGTAAAAGCTAAAACTATAAAGATCATGGAAGAAAAAATAGGGACAATACTAAATCAAACCTATTGCCATCAGATCAATTCCAAATCATAGAGACCTTATAGGACACAATAGAACTCCATACAGGGTTTTCAAGGAGCAGCTGGTGGATTCTACTGCTGACTTTTTGCTTAGCAGCCAGGATCTTAATCACTATGCCACCAGAGTCCTGGGACAACATTAGGTCCCCTAATATATGGTATAAATAGAATACCAAACATAACTAAAGATGCACAAACACCAGAAGATAAACTAGATAACTGGGGTTTCCTAAAAATTAAACACTTATGCTCATCAAGACTTTGCCAAAACAATAAAAAGAGAACCTACAGATTAGGAAAAATTATTTGGCTATGACATATCTGACAAGGTTCTATTCTCTAAAATTTACAGAAAACTTCAACACATTAACAACTAAAAGACAAACAATCCTATTTAAAAATGGGCAAAGCACATGAATAGACACTTCACCAAAGAAAACACTCAAGTGGCTAACGAACACATGAAGAGTTGCTTGTAATGGTTACCCATTAGAGAGATGCACATCGAAACTACAATGAGATACTATCTAACCCTGGCAATAATGGCACTGATCAAAAAAACAGCAAATGCTGAAGCAGTTGCGGGGAGACTGAAACTCTTATACACTGCTGGTGGGACATAAAATGGTCCAACCACTATGGGAAATGATATGATGTTTTCTTAAAAATCTAGAAATAGAATTATCATATGATCCAGCAATCCCACTCCTAGGTATATATCCTAGAGAAATAAGAACCATGACACAAATAGACACATGCACACCCATGTTCATTGCAGCATTATTCACAATATCAGAAAGATAGAAATAACCTAAATGCCCTTCAACGGATGAATGGATAAATAAACTGTGGTACATACACACAAAGGATTATGCAACATAATGATGAATCTGTGCAACATCTCACAACATGGATGAATCTGGAGGGTATTATGCTGAGTGAAATAAGTCAATCACAAAAAGACAAATATTGTATGAGACTACTATTATAAAAAGTCAAAAATAGGTTTACACACAGAAAGAAACATTCTTTGGTGGTTACCAGAGATAGGAGGCAGAGGGAGAATTGCTAGGTAGTAGACAAGTGTTAATTCTGGTGAAGAGAAAGGCAATAAGTATACAATAAGGGGAAGTCAGCACAACTTGACCAAGGCAAAGAAAGACACTGAGAGGTATGCAAGAATAAAGGGCAACTATGGTAAATGCTCCTGGTGGTGCCGTGGTTAAGAGTTATGGCAAGCAACAGCTGCTAACTAGAATGTCAGCAGTTCAAATCCACCAGCAGCTCCTTGGAAACACAATGAGGCCATTCTACTCTGTCCCATAGGGTCGCTATGAGTAGGAATCTACTCAACAGCAACAGATTTGTTTTTGTTTTTGTTTCTTTTGATGGTAAATGCTATAATATATACAATCCTGTAACAACAGTAATAACAAACAATAATTTGTGCATAGACACATAGACTTGTATGTATGCTAACTAGGTGAAGGAGGTCATATGGGAGTAAAAAAAAAAATTTATACACCCTTATAAATATATATGTATTGTTGTGGATGTTTGTACATACATATTTGTAAATGCTGCATGTATACTCATATATATATAATAGAGCACATAAAGTTCATATTTATAGAAATTACTTAGACATTAGGACTGAACTACTGGACTTGAAGGCTAAGGACCATAGTCTCAGGGGACATCTAGATCAACTGGCAAACACAGTTCATAAAGTTAATGTTCTACATTCTAGCCCAGTGAGTAGCGTCTAGGGGTCTTAATGGCATGCAAGGGGTCATCTAAGAAACAACTGTTGGTCTCTTCCCACCTGGAACAAAGGAGAAAAAAGAAAACTGAAGACTCAAAGACTAATTTTACTAATTGCCCATATGAACCACAGCCTCCTCTAACCTGAGACCCAAAGAGCTAGATGGTGCTTGGCTACCACTACTGATACTCTGACCATGATCACAACAGAAGGTCACCCTTAGAATGGGCAAAAAAGGCAGAACAAAATTCAAATTCAAAAATATTGATAATAAAAAGGCCAGACTTACTGGTCCGAAAGAGACTGGAGGAACCCCAGAGACTATTGCCCTAAGACAACCTTCTAACTTGAAACTGAAGACACTCTTGGAGGCCACCTTTCAGCCAAATAATAGATGGGGCTGTAAAATAAACAATAACACCTGTAAAGAATGTGCTCCTTTGAACAATAAACTGTAAGACATCAAAAGGTCAACATTTCTCCAAAATGAAAGATGAGAAGGCAGGGAGGGGCAGAGAAACTGGGGAACCCAGGGAGGAAAGGAGGAGGGCGCTAATCCACTGAGGGGATTGCAAGCAATGTCACAGAACAATGTATGTAAGAATCATTGACAGGAAAACTAATTTTCTATGGAAACTTTCACCCAAATCACAATAAAATGTTCAAAAACTGAAAGAAACACAATATACCACTACATACCCATCAGAATACATAAAATGAAAGGTAAATAAAGCCAAGTTTCAGGAAGGATGTTGTCGTCTAAGCAGAACTCTCATATACTGCAGACGTAAGTGTAAATATGCACAAATACTTTGGAAAACTATTAGGAAATATACTGAACATCCTAAAATTCATCAATTCCACTCTTAGGTATATACTTAAAACATAGAAATGTTTAGCAAACACAGGTACTAGAAGGTTCATAACACCACTGCTTATAATAGCCCGAATTGGACACTACACTATAAACAACGCCTGTCAGCAATGGAATGGATAAATGCATTGTGGTATATTTGCGTAATGGCACTACATAGCAAAGAGAATGAACAACCAAAAACTGCATGCAACAAATATGAATGCATCTCACAAACCTAATGTCAATTTTTAAAAAGTCATAAAAGAGTATGCACTTATCTTACTGTATGTATAAAGTACAAAAACAGACAAAACTCGTCAGTGGCTTTAGAAATCAGGAAAATTCAGCAAGAAGAGGCAGTGGCTGAGAAGGAGCATATGGAGGCTTCGGAAGTGCTGGTAATGATCTATTTCTGGATCTCCGTGCTGGTTACACAGTGTGTTTAGTTTGAGAAAATTCTTTGCACTGCAAACTGATGATAGATGCATATGCATATTGTATTTCAGCAAAAGTTTTTTAATGGGTAAAAGCTGGAGTTTCATTAAAAAAGTAAAGATTTCTTTCTTTATTAAAATAGACTTGTTCGACGCAAATATTTTCAGGAAAAAAAATTGTTCCTGAGTGAAAATAAAGATGAAAAGACAGAACTCTAAAAACTCTAAAAAATTCCCCCAGACTTAGAATTTTCTCACAGTTTATTTAATGTAATCTTCTTAAACTGATCTATTCTAAACAGGTTTTCACCAGTGTGACAGTCCAAAATCCACAATTCTTATTTATACATGTAAGGTCTTTCCAGGGACATTTGAATCATCAAAGACAGACCAAGATGTGTTCAATTTCATCTAAGTCTATTCGGTTACATTTTCACTCTTTGAATATCAGTAAAGCCATGTGTGATTTCTATGGGAAAACATTTCCCAGATTATTTGCTTAAGTAAATGGCCATGCAAGGGTTTATGAGTTATTATTTGTACTTTAAAGATTTCTTATTTTACTTTGGAACCATATTTTTTATTCTCTATTTCTGGCTTCCTTCTTTCAATCCTTAGACTTGTCATAACTAGAACATATGCATTTTGACCTGAAATATGCCAGATTTGATAAAGTAAAGGAAACCATTCAAACTCCTGGTGAAAAGGTGAAGAATGTGTGTGTCTGTCAGGTGTGGGAGGGGGACTTGGTACACTCCACAGTCTGTAGCAGTTGGGTCATTCCTCAAGCAGGAAAATGGCCAGGGCCCTGGCATTCTAGTACACACACACAAAAAAAAAACCCATTGCCATCGTGGTAGATGATACAAATTTGGTGGCATATTTTACTTTCTCATGTGATGAGAAAAGTTAAATGAATTTAGATTTCAAAAGACAATGTTTAAATGCAATTACCCATGGCTGGCAGGAAGTGTTAAAATTAATTATGTTATTTTCTTCGCATCAAAAGGCAATGGGCAGGGCCGTATCATGGTACACGAGGGCCTCAAACACATGATTCTCTGTGGTGCCCCCTGCTCTGCTTACTCATACATTCGAACATGGTATGTAAGTTACTTAGGCATACGTGTATTATGTGTGCGTGTGTCTTAGTTATACGTGACGTAACTTCTTTTTAAATATGACTATAATATTAGGGATTGAACATAGGTGTGGTATATGCCATTTTAGCTGAATGTGATAAACTAGGCTATGAAATTTTTAGAGGTTAGAGGGTACTAAGATTTTTACCATATACCACATTTTCTACAAAAAGAACATTTCTCATATTTTACAACAAAGAAAATGAGTCAGTGAACTTAGTTGTTTCAACACTCAATGTAAAATTCTGTTGATCTCCCACAAGAAAAATGGACTTTCACCAATTTGCTTTAAATGGCTCACACTTCAATTTTGATGCTCGATTTGTAATAAATGCCATAATTATAAATGAACAAAACATGTCACAAACGAAAATTTAATGATCAGAAAACGAATAATACAAATTACTATATTTTATTTTTAGCTAGATCTTTCATCTCTAACGTGTTATAATTAAAAACTTTTCTTTCCATTCTTTGTTCTTACAAAGTTTTCAATGATTTCATCACAGTTAAGCTGATGAACATTATCTACTTCCATACATAATAAGGATACTGAACCGAGTCTTTTTTGAGCCATTGCTGTACGTTGAGAGTTTTTGAGTCTCTTTAGGAATGAAAATGAGCATCCCGTAGCGCAGTTTGCAGTCATTAAAGTTAGGAATGTGCACAAAGCAATTTTGACACTGGGAAATATGCATTGTATTTTATCTTCTATGCCTTCATGAGTTAAATTTATCTTTCTTGAATCTGTAAACTTAGTTCTCATGGAAGAATGAAATTGTTGCGTTTCTCAATAAAGGTTTATATTTAAGTCATCAAAATAAGACTACACTAATTTCTTTCATGTCTTCATTCGTTCTTCATCAGGTAAATCCACATTGTTTAAGAAGGGAAACCCACCTGAAAGAACTTCATACAATTTCGCCCTTCTTTTCATGCATGATTCAAGTATGTTGATAATAGTGTAGTATGCGGTTATGCAAAATTGATCTCTGGCACTCGATACTTCTGGAGAACTTGTTATTTACTCATTTCTTTCTGATGCCTCTGCGATGCTGAACTGCTTGATAATTAGTATTTGCCACTATTTGTTTTGTTGTGTTTTCAAAATTTTCTCTTGAGTTACGAAAATACCCTGCTAATGACTGTCAGAGATCTATGCGTGTCTTTAAATTTACTTCTGAATCTTGGAGAGCATGACTCGTCTGATGAAAATGCTGGAATATATTATTCCACATAACCAACATAAATACATACTCTAGTGTTTGCATTTCATCGACTATGTTTTCAGCTTTTCTTTTGGTTTCTCCTTTTTGTGTCTGGTCTTCAGCAATATTTTCTAAAGGACCTAGAATCTGAGTGTACAGTTCCTGCATTGCAATCATTGCTACAGTATGCGCTACCCAACATGTATTAGAAAGACATTTTAATACTTGATTATTGCCTAACTATGTCTAAAGCACTTCCCATCAGTGAATAGAGGCAGCAAAAAATGTGTAGAGCAACTGAACAGTAAGAAAAAAAACTCAACTGCTTCCAGACAACATTCTACCGATTAATTGAATGAGTGGCATAAGGTATGAAAATGGCATGTTTATGAAATTCTAAAAGTTTCTGTTGCATGTTTTTATAATGTCCTGACATACTGGCAGCATTGTCATAGGACTGGGCTCTGCACTTAGAAACATCAGTTTTGCAAACTTCACATAAACTGTGAAGTACTTGATCTGCAATTTCTTCACTGGTATGACTTTTAAGCTAGTAAATGTAATAAATCACTTGACAGGTTTTCCATCTGTTGAAGATAGGTATCTTAAAACAATACTTAGCTGATCGGTTTGAGAAAGATCAGGGGTATAATCCACACACAAACTGAAATATGGAGATGTACTTGTTTCACTGAAAATAGTTGATCGAACTTTAACACTATTAAGTTTATTAATGCTTCCCATGCTGTTTTAGATATATCTGATGGGTTGCCCTTTCCTACGTTACCCTACCTTGAAATGTTACCTGCTAAAAATGGATCAAACTGAGCAATAAGTACAAGTAAACTCTCCAAATTTCCATTTTGTGGGGATCCAACCCCTTCATTTCTTCCTCAAAAAGATAGTCCACATTCAACAATTGTTATAATGACAGCAACAATGCATTGCAAAATGTCTTTCCAATTCTGAAATTCTTCATTAACTTCTGTTTCCAGTTCATGAGTTAAGCTAAAACTATATCTTCAGTTTAAAGGTGACAACATACAATCTCTGTGAATTGAACTGTTTTCATGCTTATCAGTCATATTATAGTTGTACTAATTGCTAGATCCATCCATAAAAAAACAAGAATAAAATGACTTAGGATTGAATGGATTTCAAACAAAAACAATATACAGAGCTGACTGATGGAGAATACAGTAGCCCCCCCCCCCTTTAACATTTTCACCTCTAGTTTTACACCCTAGAAATATATTCTGGCTACTTGCCCTTGTTTGTTTATCATCTGTAAATTTTCGACGCGAATTTTCAAATGATCCACTGTGTGTTGACAATCACTTGGCCCTCTTTCAGTCCAATAATTTACATCATTGGAAGAAGAATTATTCCACAAAGCAGGATCTGTATTTGTGTTATTTATGGGTCTTCAGATGTCACATTTTCAAAGTCTAAAATAGTTTCACTTTCTACATCATTTTTTTTTTTCTTTCAACAAGGAATGGATACAGAGTATGGAACAAATTCTGTTATATTTGTATTACCGTTAGTAATTTCAGCACTAGCTGTACTGGTACAAGGATTTGCACCCAGTAAACTCAAGCATTCCATGGAAGAAGTCTCTTCTGAGTTATTACATTTTAGAAACGAAGTTTTAAAGAGGAAGTTTCTTTTTATCTTCTGTGAGTTTTGTTTTTGCATTCTGCTTAGTTGCTGCCATTTCATTTTATCTGGATATAAAATTATGTAAGTTTTTTCAATTTGATTCTACCATAGCAAATACATTTGAAGAATTGAAAATAAATAAAACTTATAAAACAAGTAAAATTCATAAAATAAAATTTACATTCAAATTTGAAACTTGAACACAAAAATTTATATTTGAAGATTAGTAAGTAAAAAATTTTGATTTGGAACATGTAATTTTGTTCTTTAAATCTGAGACGGTCAAAAGAAATGGTACTTACAAGACAGTTGAAAATAATTTCTCTTGTTGTACGATGTTTGCGGGCTCTTTGCAGATCTCCCCGAGTGTTTTTTGTCTTAAAATAATATTTAAAAACTGGCATACTCACTTTTCACCTTTTGATGCTGCATCTTCACAGAGCAGTTGCAAAGAGCATGATACAAATACAAGGGTATGCTCAATCTGAAGTTGCATTTTGGTTCACTTTGCACAGCACCAGCCAGATATATCACAAGTCACAGGATTATAGTGTCACTAGCCCTTGCATTCTTATCTGGTTGATATGGTTGATGAGAGAGAACTGAATGTGAGGCTATACCCAATCTGTCCAAAATGAAAAGGAAAATATAATTGCTATCATATACAAAATTTACAAAGTGGTATCAATTTCATTTAGTGCCCCACCAGTTCCCTTTCACTCTGGTGCTTGCTTTTCCTTGTGTCCTGTCTGCTCAGCATCTATGGGTCTTTGCTTTGGACCACTGGTGCCTCTGATTTGTTGATGCCCTAACTATGTGCTTACCTCACTTATTGGGTAATCCATCCCTGGCAATGGAATGATTTTAGCAGGCAATGGACATTTACTTCTACATATAATAAAAATGTGTGTTATAACAGCTTCTAAAATGTATTATATGCACTTCTTTGCATTTTTCAATGGTCAAACTGAAACAAAAGTAACTGTTTCCTTGATTAATTAATAAATACAGGATTGTTTTTAAAATTTTCATTATCTGTTTCCTATAACAGTCCCATTTCTGCATTTAGTTTTGAAAGCCCTTTTTATGGGTTTTAGAATGGAAGACCACAGAAGTGGCCATATGAAGAGTACATACAATCAACACAATTTATCACTGTTGATACTGACTCACATCCCCTGATTGAAGTAATGTTTGTCAAGTTTCTTCACTGTATAGTCACTCTTCTTTTATCTCACTTTCCATAGTGTACTCTCTGGACGGAAGTCACTGTGCAGAGCCCACACATAAGAAGTTATGTTCCCCTCTTCTTGAAGGCACAATATAGACATAAATTATTTGGAATTATTCTGTAGGGGAGTTTGCCTCTTCTCCATTTATTCATTTTTTTCACACATTTATTTACATCAGTATGAACTCATGGATATTTATTTTATTATTTAGGTTATAACCCAATACTATTTTATTTTATTGTTCAAATTGTTTCAGCTTCAGCCATTGGGATTCTTTCAGTTGAATTCTGTGTTCCTTTGACATATCCTGTTCTGTGTGTTTTTTGTTCCTTTCTTATTTTCTGGCATTAAACAAGGCTCCAGGCTCATTTTGTATATTTCCTGCCCTAGTCCTTTAATCAGCCTTTCTTCAAGGAACCGTGGTTGGAGATTGGTATTAGAAACCAAAGTCTGGGTACTACGTGTGCTCATTGTTACTGTGGTATCCTTCTTTTTAGGTCCTTTCAGCTGACAGAGCAAAAAAAAAAAAAAAAAATGTGTATTTTAACTGTGTGTATACACATACTGCTGGATCCCTGGTGGCACAGTGGTTAAGAGCTCAGCTGCTAATCAAAAGGTTGGCAGTTCTAATCTACCAGCTGCTCCTTAGAAACCCCATGAGGCAGCTCTACTCAGTCCTATAGGGCCACTATAAGTCAGAATTGATTCTATGGCAACAGGTGTAACTATTTCTATATGTAAACATCTGTGTCTATATTAAGCTAAACATGAGCTCATACCGATATATGCAAATCTAATCCATTATCACATGAGTAATTTTAGCCTCCTTTCTTTCCTTATCTGTAAATTACCACTCCAACATTGAGAAACCTAGCTACTACCAGGTTTTTGTTGTTGTTAGGTGCTGTTGAGTCAGTTCCAACTCCCAGCAACCCTGTATGTAACAGAACCAAATGCTCCCCCGTACTGTGCCATCCCCACAATCATTGCTATCTTTGAGCCCATTGTTGCAGCTACTGTGTCAATCCATCTTGTTAAGGGTCTTCCTCTTTTTCACTGACCCTCTACTTTACTAACCAAGGTACCTCCTGATAACATGTCCAAAGTAAGCAAGATGAAGTCATACCATGCTCACTTCCAATGAGCATTCTGACTGTACTTCTTCCAAGACAGATGTGTTCTTTCTTCTGGCAGTCCATGTTGTATTCAATATTCTTCACCAACACCATAATTCAAAGGCATCAATTCTTTTTTGGTCTTCATTAGTCACTATTAGCTTTCACGTGCATACAAGGCAATGGAAAAGACCATAGCTCAAGTCAGATTCACCTTAGTCTTCAAGGAGACATCTTTGTTTTCCAACACTTTAAAAGAGGTCTTTTGCAGCAGATTTGTCCATTTGATTTCACGACTGCTGCTTCCGTGGGTGTTGACTGCGGATCCAAGTAAAATGAAATCCTTCCCAATTTCAAAATTCTCTCCATTTATCACGATATTGCTTATTGTCCAGTTGTGAGGACTTTTGTTTTCTTTATGTTGACTTGTAATCCATACTGAAGGCTGTAGTCTTTGATCATCATCAGTAAGTACTTCAAGTCCTCTTCACTTTTGGCAAGCAAGGTTGTGTCACATGCATATAGCAGATTGTTAATGAGTCTTCCTCAAATCCTGATCTCACATTCTTCTTCACACAGTCCAGCTTCTTGGATTATTTCCTTAGAATACAGATTGAATAAATATCGTGAAAAGATATGACCCTACACACACCTCTTTCAATTTTAAACCACAGAGTGTACCCTTGCTCTGTTTGAATGACTAGCTCTGGTGATTGGAATGTGAAAGTTGGAAACAAAGAAGAAGGATCAGTAGTTGGAAACTATGTCCTAAGTGACAGAAAAGATGCCAGAGATCACTTGATATTTCTGCAAGATCAGTGACTTATTCCTTGAAAATAACATTTTTCAACAACATAAATGATGAACATACATATACACCTTGCCAGATGGAATACACAGGAATGAAATCAACTACATCTGTGGAAAAAGACAATGGAAAAGCTTAATAATGTCAGTCAGAACAAGCCCATGAACCCATTGCAGAACACACCATCAATGCCCTTATGCAAGTTTAAGGTGAAGCTGAAGAAAATGGAAAGGGAAGAACATGCTCAACATTACTCAAGCTAAAAGAACTGCAGAAAAAATTCAAGCCTCAAGTTGCAATATTGTAGGATCCTTTGGGCAAAATATTGAACAATACAGGAAGCATCAAAAGAAGATGGAAGGAATATACAGAGCAATTATGCATGGAGGTAAATAACTCAATTGGAAACAGATGATGCAAAACTAATAAAAAATTTTTGTATTTGTTATAAAATATGTTAAGCCAATTTTCTATGTTCTCAAAGTTTGGTATTTTCATATGAATATTGGTATTCTTACTAAGAAAAAATAAGAAGAAGAACAAATATTTATCAAAGCTTACTTTTGCTAGGCTGTATGCCACATGCTTTATAAGTTTCAAATTTATTTTACTTTTCTCAGCTTTTGTTTACTACATCTTCAAGGAATTCAAATGTTATTTTCATTCTTTTGTACAGCATGATCAAAGATATAGAAAATGGAAAACTGGTTTTTACTTATTGTAAAAAATTATGTCTTTCAGTGACATGGCCTTGTCATATTTTTTAGCACATTTCCTTTATAGACATTCTTGTTAATTCAAATAGAAAATAGAGTAATTGAAGAGTTGTTCATTGATTTTTACAGCATTTTTTTTAAAACTTCCTTTATAAAATAACATTGCAATTCATGTCATTCTAAGGTGCTTTCGAGTTGGTTCCTACTCATTGGGAGCCTATGCACAACAGAAGGAAACACTGCCCACTCCTGCACTATCTTCACAATCCTTGCTACATTTGAGCCCATAGTTGCAATTCATAGCACCCCTGTAATTTTAGAGTTATTTAAAAGTACTACCAAAACACGTGTATCATAAAGGACTTGCACTCAAAATATACAAAGAACTCTTAAAACTCAACAATAAGGAAACAAGAATCTATAAAAGGCTGTTGTTGTTATTAGGTGCTGTCTAGCCAGAGTGATCCTTGGAACTGAGGATGGCGAGACTTTGTCTCACAGACTTTGGACATGTTATCAGGAGGAACCAGTCCCTGGAAGGAAATCATGCTTGGTAAAGTGGAGGGTCAGTAAAAGAGAGGAAGACCCTCAAAGAGATGAGTTGACACATTGGCTGCAACAATAGGCTCAGGCATAGCAGCGGTTGTCAGGGTGGTGCAGGACTGGGCAGTGTTTCATTCTGTTGTACATAGGGTCGCTGTGTGTCAGAAGAGACTGGAGGACACCTAGCAACAACTACAACATGCAAAATCACAAATACACAGTACTAAACAGTACTAGAACAACATATTAATGAATGTTTGCTTAAGAATTTTGGCATATATTACCAACAAATTAGACACATTAAAATATAGTTTTACGTTTTAAATACCCTCCTCTATTTATCTCATAATTCTTAGGTAAATGATTGTTTGCTCTAATGCATTTGTCAAAAGCTTAATAGAATGATTATAAAGATGAAAATTATAGTTCTTTTCTTCTTACTTAATTCCAGAGACTAGAATCATAATTTTCCTTTTGTGTATATATTAAAACTTCTCAAAATCAAAGTAGTTAAAGGCTTATGTTTGCAATTAGTTGGACCCAACCACCTTCCTAAACGTATGGTCTTAATTTATCTGGCATCATTCTACAGTAATTATTTTATAAATCTTAAATGAGAAACATCAAGAAATTACACTTTAAGGGTGTTCTATGTCAAAGGTCATCATACGATGACAACCAAAAAAATACATCAAAATGGTTAAGTTCTTAATTCCAAACATTATTATTTCTTTTACTATACGGCAAAAGAGAAGAGCTGAAAGGTACAATTTTCACCCATGGCCAACTTTCTCTATCCAGACATTTTTTAATTGTAATTAACTGTGAGCAAATTGAAATTTAACTGATTTTACCTAAAATTGCCTAATTAATTCCTAGAATTAACAACTCGCCTTCAGCTCTTCTGGTTGGGAAAGAGACATGCTTAGAATAGTTGACAGAGGTTTATTGTAAATGGTTGTAAGAAAATAACAGAGACAGAGAGAGCCCTCAATGAACCATTGTTATGAAAACATAATTCCTCTATTTTTGTTTATTTCTCCATTTAAAACAAAAAAAAAGATACTACTAATACAAATTCAATAGTAATGTTTACTGAAGGCAAGTGCTGTGTTGCCTTATGTTCCACCTCTTTTAATGCCTATTATTGCCATTTTACAAATTGAAAAACTGAGGGTTAAAGAGATTAAGAAACTTGCCCAAATAGTGCAGCTAGTAAGTGGTAGAACCATGATTTGAACCTAAGCAGTTTCTCTCTGGAATGTGCCCTCTATAATATTCAACTCCCGATTTTATACAGCATTATCATTTAAAATATTTTTACTTTTGTCTATATTTCATGTCTTCTGATTATTGAAGCAATAGGTTTTGATTCATTGTATAATTTGAACCTGCCAGGAGTATTTTATTAACAGTGGTATATAAAAACCTACCCACTGCCGTCGAGTCGATTCTGACTCATAGCGACCCTATAGGATAGAGTAGAACTGCCCCATAGAGTTCCCAAGAAGTGCCTGGTGGATTTGAATTGCTGACCTCTTGGCTTGCGGCCATAGTACTTAACCACTACGTCACCAGGGTTTCCACAGTGGTATATAGTTAGTAATAAATTAAGATGAAAGATGCATTATTTCTCTGCTGAGAAAGACAGCTCTGTTGCATTTTTCTTGAGTTTCACTAATGTCAGGAAGACTGAAGTGTAAGGACATTTCTAAAAACATTTTGGTTAATAAACTTCAAATCATATCGTAAAGCATGTAATTAACTTTCTGTTTAAATGAGATAGAAACAATGCCGGAGATCAAATGATAGAATTTTGCAAGACCAACGACTTCTCCAGTGCAAATACCTTCTTTCACCAACATAAATGGCAATTATACACATGGACCTCGCCAGATGGAACACACAGAAATCAAATTGATTACATCTGTGGAAAGAGACAATGGAAAAGCTCAATATCAACAGTCAGAACAAGGCCAGGGGCTGACTCTGGAACAGACCATCAATTGCTCATATGCAAGTTCAAGCTGAAACTGAAGAAAATCAGAGCAAGTCCACGAGAGCCAAAATATGACCTTAAGTACATACCATCTGAATTTAGAGACCATCTGAAGAATAGATTTGATGCATTGAACACTAGGGATCGAAGACCAGACTAGTTGTGGAATGACATCAAGGTCATCATCCATGAAGAAAGCAAGAGGTCATTGAAAAGACAGGAAAGAAAGAAGAAACCAAGATGGATGTCAGAGGAGACTCTGAAACTTACTCTTGAGTGTCGAGCAGCTAAAGCAAAAGGAAGAATTGATGAAGTAAAAGAGCTGAACAGAAGATTTCAAAGGGCAGCTTGAAAACACAAAGTAAAGTGTTATAATGACATGTGCAAAGAGCTGGAGATGGAAAACCAAAAGGGAAGAACACGCTAGGCATTTCTCAAGCTGAGAGAACTGAAGAAAAAATTCAAGCCTCGAGTTGCAATAGTGAAGGATTCTATGGGGAAAATATTAAATGATGCAGGGAGCATCTAAAGAAGATGGAAGGAATACACAGAATCATTGTACCAAAAAGAATTAGTCGATGTTCAAACATTTCAAGAGGTGGCATATGATCAGGAACCGATGGTACTGAAGGAAGAAGTCCAAGCTGCTCTGAAGGCATTGGCGAAAAACAAGGCTCCAGGAATTGATGGAATATCAATTGAGATGTTTCAACACACAGTTGCAGCACTGGTGGTGCTCACTTGTCCATGCCAAGAAATATGGAAGACAGCTTCCTGGCCAACTGACTGGAAGAGGTCCATATTTATGCCTATTCCCAGGAAAGGTGATTCAACTGAATGTGGAAATTAGAGAACAATATCATTAATATCATATGCAAGCAAAATTTTGCTGAAGATCATTCAAAAACAGCTGCTGCAGTATATTGACAGGGAACTGCCAAAAATTCATGCTGGTTTGTAGAAGAGGATATGGAACCAGAGATATCATTGTTGAAGTCAGATGGATCCTGGCTGAAAGCAGAGAATACCAGAAGGATGTTTACCTGTGTTTTATTGACTACACGAAGGCATTCGACTGTGTGGATTGTAACAAATTATGGATAACATTGTGAAGAATGGGAATTCCAGAACACTTAATTAGGCTCATGAGGAATCTTTATATACATCAAGAGGCAGTTGTTTGGACAGAACAAGGGGATACTGATTGGTTTAAAGTCAGGAAAGGTGTGCGTCAAGGTTGTATTCTTTCACCATACCTATTCAATCTATGTGCTGAGCAAATAATATGAGAAGCTGGACTATATGAAGAAGAATGGGGCACTGGAATTGGAGGAAGACTCGTTAACAACCTGCGTTATGCAGACGACACAACCTTACTTGCTGAAATTGAAGAGGGCTTGAAGCACTTACTAATAAAGATCCAAGACCACAGCCTTCAATATGGATTGCACCTCAACATAAAGAAAACAAAAATCCTCACAACTGGGCCAATGAGCAACATCATGATAAACAGAGAAAACGGAGAAAAGATTGAAGTTTTCAAGGATTTCATCTTACTTGGATCCACAATCAACAGCCATGGAAGCAGCAGGCAAGAAATCAAAAGACACATTGCATTGGGTAAATCTGCTGCAAAGGACCTCTTTAAAGTGTTGAAGAGCAAAGATGTCACCTCGAAGACTAAGGTGCACCTGACCCAAGCCATGGTATTTTCAGTCAGATTGTATACATGTGAAAGCTGGACAATGAATAAGGAAGACTGAAGAAGAATTGATGTCTTTGAGTTGTGGTGTTGCTGAAGAATATTGAATGTACCATGGACTGCCAAAAGAATGAACAAATCTGTCTTGGAAGAAGTACAACCAGAATGCTCCTTAGAAGCAAGGATGGGGAGACTGCATCTTACGTACTTTGGACATGTTGTCAGGAGGGATCAGTCCCTGGAGAAGGACATCATGCTTGGCAGAGTACAGGGTCAGGGGAAAAGAGGAAGACCCTCAACAAGGTGGATTGACACAGTGGCTGCAACAATGGGCTCAATCATAACAACGAGTGTAAGGATGGCACAGGACCGGGAAGTGTTTCATTCTGTTGTGTATAGGGTCACTATGAGTTGGAACCGACTCAACAGCACCTAACAACAACAACATTTAAATGAGAAGAATAATAGTATACAGCTCCTATCTCAATTGTGATAATTAAATAAGATAATGCATGTGAAAGTAGTTGGCACAAAGATTGGCATATAGTAAATATCACATAAATATTTCCTAGACTATCATCATCATCACTATCATCATCATCTCCATCATCATGCTAATCTGAATTTGAAAGCAAGTAGAATTTTTAAAGTAATATATAATGTCACTTATCCCTTTTTATCTTGTCAGGTTTCTAGGACTCCACTATTTACAGTTTTCTAAATTCATTGAAGCAAAGCTGATGCCTTTCTGGGCCTACCTCAACAGATAGCGAGATCAAGCATTTTTCTTCTTGTTCTTGGCTCCATTATGGACCTGTTCTTTCTCCTACTTAATTTATTAATTATAGTATATATGGAAAGTTCTAATGTCCCATGGCCTTCCATCCAACTTATCAGTATGCTTAAATTATACTTTGAATGGTGACTATCTGATTAGTTTTCAGATTCAAAGGTCATTTTGTATTCTATATGCTCCTGGACTTCTTTAGTGCATTTGATTCTTTTTTTTCTCTTGAAATTCTCGGGTTTAATCACCTACAAATCCAACCAGCACACTTGGCTGACCTCCTAAAAATGCTCTTTTATCACATCACTCCTCTGTTCAGAACTGCTAAAAACCAAGCCCTTAATGTGACATTCAACAGTCTCCACAGTCTTTTCTTACTATAGCTTTATAACTCACTAAAGGAAAAGAACAGAAATTCTTACATTGTGATCTATTCTTTTAGCAGCATTTTGCCTATTTGTTGTCTTTCTGAGAAAATATATATTTACCTATTATTAGCATTTCCTCTTTCCCTTTTCCCTCATTTCCTACCTGCTGCTTTCCACTGACTACTTTTAGCTAAACTATTTGTGTAATGAGTATTTTCCCTCCTTGAGCTAAGTTGACCTAAGCCACAAATAAAAATTTGTAAATGAAAACCATTCTTTAAACCTCTGAACTATGTCTAAGAAAAACCACACATTCATGACTTTGGACAGGTCAGTCAGTTCCACCCTACCTGAAATTCAGCCTGCAAATGTAGAAGCTGCTAATTGTTGGTCTCACAAGTGGATATTATTTCTGATCTAATCAGAAATTTCTAAAGAAAATCTTAAAGGTTTTTTTTTTTTTTTCTGAAATTCACCAGATCAGCTTGATTTAAGCACAGATGCGCCTACTCAGTGCAAAGAAAAACGAGATGGAAAAGTATGTTTAATGTGCAAGTGTATAACACCTCATTTTCACTCTTAACTTTCCCATTCCTCATCCTCCAAAAACAAAAACAAAAAAATCTAAAAGCAAACCAAAAAAAGAAAACCCACAGGTTATGAAGGAAGATTTTCTGTTATTTTATGTTATTTCCATTTCCTGATCAGCCCTACATAATCTCCAGCACTATTTATTCCTTTGTTTCATATCATGGTTTTGGAGGTATAAGCTGGGAATTGATATATTTATAGGTTCTTTCACAAGGATCTTATCTTGCTGAATGGGCCAATAGAAGCTGAAAATGTATTTTCCTGGAATAGCCAGTTCCTTCTTAACTATGATCCTCTTTGTAAATGAGTTCCTTTAATAAGTCTTCCTATGAGACCAAAATCCCAAATGATATATTACTCTGATAATCAGGGTAGAGCTGTAGAATTAGTATTAACTTCTCTATATGAGTCAGAAGAATTACCTTAAAATATTCTAAGCTTCTTTAGGAAAAGTCACCTCCTATTACCGAATAATTTTGAAGAAGAAGGGGAAATCCCTGAACTACCTAAATGAAGAGTTAAGGGCAATAAATAAGGAGAGCTGAAGAAGAATTGACACATTTGAATTATGGTATTGGTGAAGAATATCGAATATACCATGGACTCCCAAAAGACTGAACAAATCTGGTACAGCCAGATTGCCCCTTAGAAGATGACAAGACTTCGTCTCACATACTTTGGACACATTATCAGGGGGAATCTGACCTTAGTGGTGTACTGGTTAAGTGCCACAGCTGCTAACCAAGAGATTGGCAGTTCGCATCCACCAGGCACCCCTTGGAAACTTGATGGGACAGTTCTACTCTGTCCTATAGGGTCGCTATGGGTCGGAATCGACTGGACGGCAGTGGGTGTAGTGGGTATCAGGAGGGGTCAATCCCAGGAGAAGGACATCATGCTTGGTAAAGAAGAGGGTTAGCCAAAAAGAGATCAATAGGATGGATTGACACAGATGCTACAACAATGGGCTCAAGCTTAACAATGATCGTGAAGATGGCGCAGGAAGGGGCAGCGTTTCTTTCTGTTGTACATAGGATTACTATGAGTTGGAACCAACTTGATGGCACCAAACAACGAGTTAAATATAACAAAATTTGGGAAAAAAATTTAAATAAATAATCCATAACTAAACTGAGAGAGAGAAAAAAAAAGGGGGGCCTCACTGGTGAGCCTATACTAACGCAGGAGAGATTAAAGCATCTTCATTCCACCATTAAAAACGGGATTTTTCCAGGGTGAAGTGAGTTTAGTAATTTCAGGTGATGGCTTAGTGATTCTATCCGGCTCTTTAAAAAATAGAAACGTCAAGGTTAGAAACAGTGCATGATCATATTTGGTGTAATCCAAATTAAGAATATTTTGTTGCTTTTATGGACTCTGGGAGGCAAATCGTGTAAAATTGTACCAGCCTGAAAAGGAGTTTTAAACTGCAGAGCTCAAATAAACCAAGTGCCACCAAATATGGTAGCAGGTATAAAGTAAGGGTAGCCTTGAGTCCTATAAACCACTGAAACCCACTGCCGTTGAGTCGATTCCGATTCATAGGGACCCTATAGGACAGAGTAGAACTGCCCCTTAGAGTTTCCAGGGAGTCCTACAGAGTTTGTTTATTAGGCTTACATCAAATCAGGATAGAATACATAATTTGCTTTGTCAACTATATTAGGTTTAAAAAAACCCAAATGGCTTGAGGCTGAATATATTTTTCCAAGTAGCTCTTTACCATTTAGCTGATAATTTGCTTTGAACTCCCACAAAAATATTTAAATAAAATTATGCTGTTGAATACTTTGTTATATAAAGGTACCAGATTCTTCTCAACAAAATAAATGTAAAGAAGATTCAGACTATGGCCCATTCTGATTCATCTGCATTTTTTCTGTCTTCAAACATATTGTAATGTACATTATATCATGGGGTGATGAGAGGTAAGTAGGCAGGAAAATTTTCCAATAATTTTTTTTTACTTAATAGAGAAAGAGTCTATATAATTTTATAGAAGAAAATTTGATTTCAACACAGAAATACTTTCTGGTACTTTTCTACCGTTCATTTCCCACAAGTGAAGAATATTAAAAGGAGAAATACTCCACATGTTCACTTTCTGTAAACATTTTTTTGGGGACGTCATACAGAGCTCCTTCTACCTACTCCTCCTGTTTGAAAACAAAATTTTATATACAACATAAATAGCTCTGCTCTTCGGTATTAATCATTTTGCATTATAGATGAAATCAGTGGCATTCTTACCAGCTTTGAGCTCAAAGATAGGTAAAGATAGGTAAAGCTTAATGAGGATTTTACTACACAGTTCGACAATCTAAAATAAACACACAGATTGCACTGACTATAAATTCCTGAGTTGTTTCATTATTTCTTTCATTTCATACAGCTCACCTCTAATAGTTCAAATCTTGATCCAAAACTGGCTGAAACTTATTTTTTTTTTTTTAAGACAAAAGATAGTTATGTAGTAGGATGATATAGCAATATGTTATTTCTTTGGGCTGTTCACAACAGAACATCATGAATGATCCTGCCATTAAGTGACAAATCTATACCTTCTCTGTTTCCAATCCTCCAAATATGAGATTAAAAAAAAATGTAACTGGGAGCATATTGTTACGAAAAACAATCAACAATTGGGGGAAAAAGAAACTCAAAAGCCTTGTGTTTGGTTTTCCTATTATGTTATATGGAACCCTGGTGGTGAAATAGTTCAGAGCTCAGGCTGCTACCGCAAAGGTCAGCAGTTTGAATCCACCAGTCACTCCTTGGAAACTCTATGGGGCAGTTCTACTCTGTCCTATTGTATCACTGTGACTTAGAATCAACTCAGTAGCACCCAACACCACTGCAGCATAATGTTATATAGGTGTTTCATATCACATTATTTAATGCTCAAGTAGCCCAAGAGTATTTTACCCATGTCAAACTGACAAATAATTTATGTGACATAACCAGATTATTAAAACTCTTAATATAAAAACTGTGCCATATTTGATTTAATTACAAGTTAAATTTTGTGCATTTCTTTGTTTGAATTCTCTAGATAACCTTTAAGTTCTTTAGTTTCTGTATTTTAAGCACAAAGCAAATACAGATGTATCCATAAATTCACCACTATGCAATTTTAAAAAGTTTAAATTAACAAACATGAATACGGACATAAGTTTCTTAACAAAGAAAAAATTAGTAATTCCCGTAAGAAATATTCTGTAAGAACATATATGTTTGAGCCCAATGAAATACTTTTTTTTTTTTTTTTTTATTAATGTGATTCAAAATACTTTGATGTCTTGGTGATTTTCTAATTAAAGAATATCAAAGTTTCACAGTATCGGGTTTCTGGTTTCAGCTCAGAAATGTAAAGAGAGGAAAAGAGTGTTTCTCCCACTGTTAGTTACAACAGGAGAAAAGCTGGGCAAATTGCAAGTTAAAGACATTTCTCAAAATCATCAGAGAACTGAATTTGCAGGGCAAACAACTATCCTAAAACGTAAACACCACAGTTGCAGGGAGAAATAGGACTTTGCTTTAACTGGGACTAGAAAAAAAAAAGGACAGATGCTGTCAAATGCCACTTTAGTTGGTGAAAAGATTGGGCTCATTGTTAAAGGTTGAGTGTGGGTTAGCATGAGAGTGTGAGGCTCCTGGGGGCTCAGACATAGGGAGTCCCAACATTCTAACAGTCTCCCCCACAACCCCTCCCCTGGAACCTCACTAGGGAGCACCAGGGAATTGTGAGAGATCTTTATTCGAGGTGCTGACTAGGGAAGAATGCCAGTCACTGGCTAAATGTAAGAAGAAACTCCAGGTGCAAATGGTTTCACTGGCAAATTCTGCTGGTCATTTTTAGGAAAAGGTAATACCAATTCCACTCAATTTTTGCCAGAAAATATTTCCAAACTCATTCTATGAAGCCAACTTTAATACCAAAACCAGATAAAAACATTTTATTATAGATCTATTATGAAAGTAAACACAAAAATCCTCAACACGAAAAAAAACCTGAACAAGATATTAGCAAATTTAATCCAAAAATATATAAAAATGATAATACATCATGACCAACTGGGGTTTATTCCAAGAACGTAAGACAGGATCAGCATTCGAAAAGCAGTCGATATACTTCACCATATTAACAGTATAAGAAAGGCCTTATGAACATCTCAATGGATACAGAAATAATACTCAACAGCCTTTCATGATAAAAACTCTCAGCAAAGTAGGAATAAAAAGTATTTTTCTTAATAAATGGCACTTAACAAAAAAAACTACAGCTTATGGCATAATTAATGGTGAGAGACTGTCCTCTAAGATCAGAAACAAAGCAAGAATATTTTCTTTTATCACTCCTATTCAACATTATACTGGAAGTCCTGAGCAGTGCAATAAACAAGAAAAAATAATAAAAGGAATACAGACTTGAAAGGAAGACAGAAGTCTGTGTTTATTTGTAAATGACATGAACGTCTTTTTAAAAATCTAAAAGGATCAACACAAAAAAATGCTAGGAATATTTCACGAGTTTAGCAAGTTTTCAGGATACAAGGTAATATATAAAACCCAATGGTATTCCTATATATCAACAATGAACAATTAGAATTTGAAATTAAAAAAAAATCTATTTATAATGGCACCAAAAAAAGTGTTTAGTTCTAAAATTTTACAAAATATTTATAGGATTTATATGCTGAAAACTATAAAATATTCCAGGGAGAACTATAAAAAGATCTAAATAGAGTAATATGCCATGTTCATAGGATGGGAGACTTAAAGCTGTTAAGATGCCAATCCTCCCCAAAGTAATCCATAATTCAGTATAATTTCAATCAAAATCTTTTTGGTAGAAATTGGAAAAATTTGATTCCAAAATTCATAAGGAAATGCAAAGAACCTCAGATACCCAAAACAACTTTGAAAGAAAAGTACAAAGGTGGGGAACTAACTCTGTGTGACTTCAACATTTTTTATAACATTACAGTAATCAAAACACTCTGTATTTGTGTAAAAAATAGAGAAATAGATCAACATAAGGGAATAGAGAGTACAGAAATAGAACCACATGTAGACAACTGATTTTCAATGAAAATACAAAGACAATTTAAGGGAGAAATGATAATCTGTTCAACAACTAGTACTGGAAATTTTAGATACCAAATAAAAAAATAAGAACTTTATCACATACCATGAACCATATACAAAAATAACTCAAAATGAATTATAGATTTAATTATAAAACATAAAACTATAAAACTTCTAGAAGAAAACAGAGAATACAGCCTTTAGGTTAAACAAAGATTTCTTAGCCATAACACCAAAGCCATGATCCATGAAGAACAAATTAATAATTGGACTTAGTAAGAATTAAGAATTAAGAGAGTTAAAAAATAAGCCTAGACTGGGAGATTTCAATAAATTTCTTTTGTAAATGGACAGCTATGGTAGGAAAAACTAGTAATAATAATGCATATATAAAAGAATGCATATAGGAAGTGTTTAATACAGTCAACAAAATAAGTGTGTGTGTGTGAGTGTGTGTGTGTGTGTGTAGGAGCCTTGGTGGTGCAATGGTTTTAGTGTTCAGCAGCTAACTGAACCAACCAGCCAGTCTATGGGACAAAGATGTGGCAGTCTGTTTCCATAAAGATTACAGCTTTGGAAACCTTATGGGGCAGTTCTACTCTGTCCTATAGGGTTAAAAAAAAATTTTTTTTTTTTTCTATGAGTCAAATTCAACTCACCAGTGATGATAATTTTTACACATCAGGATGACACAGGTCCAAACCAGAAAAACTGCAGGACACTGGAACCGAAGAATACATTTCAGACAAATCAAAACCTCAAATGCTTACACAACAGGTGAATTATGACTGATTCAACCTGTCAAAATCTTTCGTATTTCCCCATTTCTCTATCATTTTTGCCTACAAAAATAAGGCAAAGTTTTTTCTAGATTAAAGAGTAGTAGGCACACTGGACTGAAAGATATTTTTATAGTGAATTAGTTCAATCAACAGTGTACATCTTGACATGTATGTGTTAAATGGAATTCTGTTACTTTAAGCACCAGAAAGCAAATTTGATAATTTTTTTGTAATATTATGAATTTATTTTTAAAAAAATGAGAAGTATCTCTCAGAATAAACACAGAAGAGCCACACCCAGAGAAGGACAGAAACCAGGGCACCTCATGAGTATCAGGCTGGAGGAACTAATGGGCAATCTCTAGTCAGTTCTTTTGGAGGAATGAATAAACTTTAACGTTCTGCAACTCTAATTCTAGGGAGAAAAATTCTGATTATTGGGGTTATCTTGCTGTTTTGGCCAGGAGAAGAAAGACAATTCTATTAACAGCCCCTCTAAGACCTTATCGAATGAGAGCATGTTAGTTCCTCAAAGGAAAAATTAGGTTTTTATGACAAGTATAAGGAGAAATGCATGCTGAGCAGTCAAAAACAACAAACACCCATACCATATCCTGTATGGTTACCTAATCAACATAATGAGCACCGGGAAACCATGAAATTCCAAGGTAACCTGTTTCGTTTTTAGACAGCTCTGAGTGTTTTATGTGTTTCTCTGAAACTAAGCAGTGTTCTAGTTTCTTATCTACTACTTTGAATTCTATCCCATGGAATTCTTCAGATCAATAATTCTCTCTCTTCTACATCAAATATTTGAAAGCAATTTCAAGTCAGTCAGAGAACTACCGATCTACCTAGTAGCCCATATATCAAATCTATGTATCTATACCCTGTCTACAAAGATTTCAAGGGAATGTTATGAAAATGTCTTGAATATGTATTTTCCTGATAGGGTCAAAGAAAGGAGCTGAAATGCACATGACTATTTAGTCAGTCCTTTCTAGGCTCTGATGATCAGTGCTTCCTCTTCTATTTTTTTGTTCACATAAATCATCCATTTAATAATATTTGCTAGGCCTTTGATGCAAGTGACATTAAGCATACTGATACAGATTTTCTACCTTCCATTTTGATAACAATAACAATAGCATTTGTACATCTTAAAGCTTCCCACATCTCACCCATTCTCCAAAAACTGTCATTACAATGTTTTCTCAGTATCCTGGGAATGTAATTTTTAGGCATAGGAGACTTAGAGTAGGAGATAAGATTTCTTTTACATGTTCCTAGCATTAACACCTGTCTGTCAGTTTGTCACCGGTATTTCAAAAACCAGCTGCATCACTCTTGGTGGACAGGTTTCAGCTGAGCTTCCAGACTAAGACAGACGAGGAAGAAGGACCTGACAATCTACATATAAAAAAGCTGGCCTTATGAAAAGCAGCAGAATATTGTCTGATATAGTGCCAGAAGAACCTCAGGTTGGAAGGCAGTCAAAATACAACTGAGGAAGAGCTGCCTTTTCAAAGTAGAATTGACTTTAATGACGTGGATGGAGTCAAGCTTTTGAGACCTTCATTTGCTGATATGGCACGACTCAAAATGAAAAGAAACAGTTGCAAATATTTATAAATGAAACATGGAATTAAGAAGTAGGAACCTAGGGAAATTCGAAATCATCAAAACATAAATGGAATACGTAAAGATTGATATCCTAGGCATTAGTGAGCTGAAATAGACTGGTACTGGCCATTTTGAATTGGACTATCATGTGGTCTACTATACCAGGAATGACAAATTGAAGAGGAGTGGCATAATGTTCATCACCAAAAAGAACATGTCAAGATCTATCCTGAAGTATAAAACTGTCAGTGACAGGATAATATTCTTATGCCTAAGAGGAAGACCAGTTAATCTGACTACTATTCAAATTTAGGCACCAATCACTAAGGCCAAGGATGAAGAAACTGAAGATTTTTACCAACTTCTGCAGTCTGAAACTGATGAAACATGAACCCGAGATGCATTGTTATTATTGGTGATTGGGATGTGAAAGTCAGAAACAAAGGAGAAGGATTGGTAGTTGGAAAATATAGACTTGGTGATAGAAATGACACTGGAGATAGTGTGATAGAGTTTTGCAAAATCACCGACTTCTTCATTGCAAGTAACTTTTTTCAACAACATAAATGGTGATTATATATGTGGACTTCACCAGATGGAACACCCGGGAATCAATCAACTACATCTAAGAAAATAATGTGGGAAAATAATGTATGACATGCATGTTATTTGTGTAAAAATATGGTAAGTTGCCAAGCCAGGACTTAAACTCAGTTGGTCTGATTACAGTGTCTGTGTTTCTAAATATTACAAAACACTGCCATTTGAAGCCCAGCTGTGAGGTCACTCAGCTTCTCCAAACACATAAGGACCTACCACTGTGAAATATATGTACTCCTCAGCCCTGACACTTTGCATGCCCTTTGCAATCCAGCCCCAACTTCATTTTCCAACTTGATTCTTTTCCTAACTCACCTTCTATTCACCCTTGTCTAAAAATCTCTAATGTTCATAATATCAAACTACACATCCCCTAATTTCATTGCCACTTTCTTGCAATCTGGCCCTTCCCTTCCTCAGCATTATTTCATGTCACTTTCTAATACACATTTCCCTTTATTCAGAGCATGTCTTTACTTGTTCCGTTCTCCGGCTCCACACATGCCTTTCTGATTCTCAATTCTTTACCCTGGGACATCACTCACCTGCTTAGAAGATTATTGCCCCTTCCAACTGCCGAATTACTCCTACCCATTTCTGCAGTCTATTTTAAGTGTAAACAAATATATGATCTTACCTTAATCTAATTTGCTATGATCTCCAGCTTCACATTGTTTTTATATCTCCATTTTGGTTAGCCTTTATCTCTAATTCCCTAATTCCCTGAAAATCTATAAGTGTACATTCCTAGCTAAATTGAAAGTTAACTAAGGGCAAAAATCATAATACACTTCTTCTGTGACACCAAAGACCTTGTTGGACTTAAAGAAATTCCCTAATAAATGTCCTAATCAGTTCTTCTTCCTGAGTACTTCCAACATCTAAATAGAGCTGAACCACAACATGACTCTCAGTAGAAGATTATACCATTGAATGGAACTTTATAGAAAAATACTGGCAAAGCCAAAAACAAAACAAAAACTTAAGGTTTTATTTTCCAAGTCCTACCACATATATTACACTGATAAACTTTAATTTCCAAACATTGGTTTTTCTTCAATCATAGGTAAAGGCATGGGGAAAGATTTTGAAAAGTCAATAGAAATTCAATAACAGCCTGTGAAACATTAGTATTCAAATTACTAGAAACACGATGAATCTTATAATATTTAAATAGATGTATATTTTAAAGGTTTAAGTTACATAGTGTTTATGAAGAGATTATAAAGGATATCATATGAACGAAATCCAACATCTAAATACAGTTGAGCCACAGAATGGCTCTTCAAATTGAAATCTTTAACAGGTTTTCTAATGTTTTTGAGGAAAATATGTTTAACATTATTTTAACTCTAAAGTATGTATATATGTTATATATATATATGTTTACACATAGAATATGTATTTTATACAGGTTTTTTTAAAAAATATTCTTTACCTATCTATATATACATACAGATACATATAGGTAGATATTTCTCTATACATATTTAACCTGTGTGGCGAATGCTTTGTCATAATATTGTCACTTGGTGATGGCATAAACAAAGAAATAGAAATTTCTTTTTTAAATTAGGGTAAATAAAAATTGTTTAATTTATAAATATGTAAAATAGAATTTGAGCAATGCCAAAAAAAAAAAAAATCACCTTCTGATTCCATTCCCATTGCTGATTTTAAATAAAAGTAAAGTGACATTCTGACATTTCTAGGTTGCTAGGAACTCTCATAGTCCCTGGTACTTCTTCCTTTTGCTCTCTGTCCACCGTCCACATAAGCCTTCTTTCACTAGTTTAATTCTCTATGCATGCTCTCTCCTACCTCAAGATTTATCACATCTCATCTATCTGCCCCATATGCTACCCACTAAATGAGTGCCTCTTTCAATCCTCAGTTCTTAGCTCAAATATCACTGCCATACTCCCATCTTAGATAATGCCTTCCAAATCTTCAATAAAACCTTGTATTCTTCTCTCATGGAATTATCAAATGTTTAGATTAAATATTCATGTCTTTACTTGATTAATATAGGTTTCCTTCACTACTACTCCGTATTCTCCACATGGACAGATACTTTATTTAGTTCACTACTACAGTGTATGGCATACACTACCCTATTGCCATTGAGTTGATTCCAACTCATAGCAGCCCTATAGTACAGAGTAGAACTGTCTCATAGGGTTTCCAAGGAGCAGCTGGTGGATTTGAACTGCCAACCTTTTGGTTAGTAGTCCTATCTCTCAACCACTGGGCCACCAAATGTTAAGAGAATGAAGGGATGTATGTGAAAGAATGAATTATACATTAAAGAAAAAATATGTACAAAAATATGTGATATTTCAAAATTAGTTCTCAAAAACAAAGACAAGTATCCTCTTGGGAGAAAATCATAAACGTTTGGCTCTGGAGAGTTAATATTATTCAATCTTGGCTGTTTTAAAACTGTCAGTCTCACACCCAGTCTGAACATGTTATAAAACCCAAGTGATTGATTGACAAATACATGGAAGGAAGCAATCTAGTTTTCTATTTCAATCTTTTGCTAATGGAAGGCAAATATTATTAACTGGCATCTGTTCAACATCATCTATCCTAAAAGTTCAATCATTCAATAATGTATTTGCTAAAGGGATTACCACATATAAACTTGATAATATGGGAATCACTCACATTTTTAAAATTATTGGACAAGAGAAAATATATGATGGCAATGGATGATAAATCACTTAACTTTGTTTATTCTTAAAAAAGTGTAATTTTTTAAATGTGAGAAATAGACTGTAACTAATGTAGATATTCTAATTTATTGAAAAGTGTACCTATTATGGCTATCCTTTGCAAACCTTAGTAATCCACGGAGCAATATGAATTATAAATGTTACTTTAGGAAATGTTTGATAAACTAAATGGTCTTTCTTCCTTCCTTTCATCCCTCCTTCTTTTGTTTATCTCTTTTTAAACATTTTCTTATAAAACATAGTAAATGCCTATGCTCAAAAACATCTGATCCTATCTTTATTATCTTTCTGTGTGTTTGGGGAAGGTAACGTCTACCAACTTAAAATCAGATTGTGCACGTACAGGCATCCATTGGGGGCACAGGAGGCCCACTGGGTAGCTTTCTTAGTTAACATGAAATTTTGCTGTTAATGTCAGGGATATTTCCTCTGCCTGTCTTACAACATTTTAAAAAAAATCACTGATCTGACGAGGTCTCCTGAAGACTGAATCAATTCCCAAAAGATGACGCTATCCACATGAGACAACACCTTCTTGAAAATTCAAATCGCATTCCCTGAAATCTGTGTAATGGCATAGTTCTTAGCAGAGTAAAAGCTGGAATGCTTAACTTGCTGATCAGATAAGTTAAAAAAAAAAAACAAAACAAACAAAAAAACCTGAATGTATGTAGCAAGCCTACGATAAATGTTCTAGTACTACTGTAGTTAACTGGTAAAGGTATACAACAGACATCTCTCCCTAACCCCACATACGTGGCCAGTCTTTGGACATAAGTCTATATGTCTTTTGGTTTCTTTTTAGAAAAACGTTTGGGATTTTTGATATACATTTAACTTCTAAACCTTTTTCCCTGTCCTGGTAGCAGATTTCAAGTAAACCTGAAGGCAACCTTCTTCTTCGACCAGTAAGTGAAAAAAATTAATCTCTTGGAAACTCTGATAGAGTACATTACCTAAAACAGAGCTGACTGTAAAATAGATTTTAATTTTTCCAACCCAAATTTCAAAGGAAAACTTACTTTTATTCCCTAGAAGAAAGGTGATTTTATTCAATAACTATGTTGGACAATAGTTGAAATTAAAGTTATTTCTCCTGTGGCTCTAGGTGAAAGGGAAATAATTTACTTCATTTATCCTGAATGTGTATTCCTCCTGATTAATTATTTATTACAACGGTTGTCAACTTTTGCTGCACTCTAAATATGTCTGAGAACTTAAAAAAAAAAAATCCACTATCAGAGCCCCAACCCAGAAAAATTGGAAACAGATTTTGGAGATAGGACCAAAGAAGTTATTTTTAAAATTTTCCAGGGGATTCTAGTGCAGATGAAGATTTCAAACTATCAATCTAGTGTTTCATCTGAAAGAAATCAGGACAGTGGCCTTGGTGGTATAGTGGTTTAGAGCTTGGCTGCTAACCAAAAGGTCAGCAGTTCAAATCCACCAGCCACTCCTTGGAAACTCTATGGAGCAATTCTACTCTGTTGCTATGAGTCAGAATTGACTCTAAGGCAATGGATTTGGTTTGGTTTGGTTTTTGGCTTAGAACAGGACAGGGCTTGGAAGTGAATCTCATTTGCATCAGTCTCATTACCTTTATTCCAAAGTAAATCACAACTTTGATCACCTGAGCCAAAGAGATCACATTCACCAACATATTTTTGGACTGATTACTATGTTGATATCTTCCAAAGGAACAAAACAGAAAAGATTGAGCAAATCTAAAATACAAGCCTCAGATGATGACAGCAATGTCAAATGTCAAAATTTCACTGCCTCCACACCTAAAAATATGAGTGAAAAATAGGCTATAAAAGCAAAACAAACCAAGAGCTGTTGGCCAGAGAAAAAGAAAGAATTTTTAATATTCTTCAAGGCCAGGCTTGATTTAGTTCCATGCTACTCCTAACAGCCCAATCAGAAGTATACAGAGAAAGTGGAGATTTAACAACCCCTGGGGAAAAAAAAAACAAACAAACAGAAATCCATGTTTGGAAAGAGCAAAATGAGAAAGTATTAAGGCAGTTCAAGAAGAGAACTAACTTCCACCCACCTCAGAAAAAGGAAAAATTGTTAACCTTTATCATGTGGGATTTTCTGGCTGGGAAGAAAGCAGAAAGGAGCAGCAGAAATACTTTAAACACCCAGAAGTAACATCTTGTCTATAAACAAGAATTTAGCTAAACATACAAATAGAGAAAAAGAAAGAAGAGGCTTCTGGTGACAGTGAGAGATAGAGAAACATGCTGGACTCAACATTAGAACTTAAAATCGCATTTCTAGTCTCGTTATTCTCTTATGCTCATGAAAGATTGGACAGACAGAACTTTGGTGGAAAGTCAGGATGTAACAGGGTAAAAATTTGTTTAGGCAGCTGCTCTCTGATAGATGCCAATACTCCAAGGCTTTGCACCAAATTCATAGGTGTTATTTCTTGAACCCTAAATATATGCTGGCATGTATTATGAGATACCTCCTATTAAGTGAATTGTGGTAAAGAATATTGATAAGGTAGAATTCGAGTTTTCTGACTAGGTTCATACCTAGTCCCAGATGATTCCTCTCCACACCCATTTGCAATCTCATTCTCTCAATTATATACAGGCCACACACACAGAGGCTACAGAAAATTGTAACCTTTGAGAAAAGATAAACGGGTCAGATAAAGTGAGAAAGGAAGCAATTATAACAAAGTTACATAAAAATGTTGTTGCAAATAGAAAGTGTTGGACAATTGGCCATGCTAACATTGGTTAAGTGGGAAAAAAGTCATAATCTCTATTCTAGAATAAAATGATTAACTTATACCGAGAAAGATTAACCAAATCAAGTTTCTACTAAATCAGTAATTGAAAGACAAAAGTCATAAAGCAACAGAAAGAGATGAAGAGGAAGATTGAAGAATAAGGAAACAAACATAGAGACAATATGACAATATGAATGAATTAGTAAATATATTAGATACAAAATGGAAAAGAATAAGTGAAAAATTTACTGGGGAGTAGGAAAAATTAATATATTCAGAGTAAAGGTAAAGGATAAAACAAAGGGACTAAAGCAACTAATAAAATGACTATTGTTATGAAAGCAGGCAAAGATGATCAATATCAAGGTGCCCTTCAAGGAGCAAATCCAATAAAGGGGATTTGAATGCCTTGAGAGACATAATAGAAGAAAATATGCCTAAAATACCAGAAAAAATGAAAATTAAATTAAAAGAGCATAACGCTTTCTAGGGGAAAATCTGATACAAAACCCTCAACCATGAACTATATCTTGTTTCAGTAATCAGAGTTCAAGGATAAAGAAATTTTGCAAAGTCACTTACAGATGGAAAAATATCAGGCTATCTTCACATTCCTCAATTATAATATTAAAATGCACAAGACATTAAACCAATAACTCAAATTCTGAGAGAAAGAAAATATGACCCGATACTATTAAACCAGCCAAGCTGACATTCAAAATAACAGTTAAAGTTCACAGTCACAAACACAGAAAAAATCACCAAGAAAATAGAGCACTGGTGAGAACTTTTCGACGAAAAGAAGCAGACAAAATGGAATTCTACTAATCAAGATACGAAAAAAGAAAAGTTGCATTCATTTAAATAAAATCTAAGACTCAACAATTGGGGAAATAAGATTACAGGAGGTAAGTCTTATGAAAATAAACTGTACAGAAATAACCACATGATAAGAAAATACTAAGGGAAGAAAAAAAGAAGAAAGACTGTGTGGTAAACGGAATAAATGCCCCTCTAAATATCCATATTGTAATCCCCAGAACCTGTGAATACGTTACCTTACATAACAAAGGGGACTTTGCAGAAGTGATTAAATTAAGGATTTGGAGGTGGGGAGATTATCCTGGATTATCTGGGTGGGTCCAAAGTAAACCCAGGGTATTTATAAGAGGAAGGCAAGGAGGTCAAAGCCAGAGAAGCGAGAAAAGGATATACGGAGAAGAGATACAGAAGAGTTTAGTGTGATGGAATTGCTGACCAGAATGGAGACACAAGCCAAGAAATGTGGGTAAACCAAAAAAAGAAAAAACAAAAAACAAATCATTGCCATGGAGTCTTCCTTAGAGAATCTAGAAGAAATCAGTACTGAGGATACCTTGACTTTAGCCATTGAGACTCATTTTGAACTTTTGACTTTCAAAACTGCAATATCGTACACTTGCATTATTTTAAGCAACCGAATTTGTGGCAATTTGTTATAGTAGTAATAGGAAACTAATACCGATGGAAAGCAGTTAAGGTATTGTAATTTTGTAAACATTCTTAGAAGAAAATCAATTGGCATTGAATAAATGAATAAATCAAGAGATCATGGTTTCAATCTATTTTGTAAGATTATCAGAGAAAACTACCAAAAGATTTTAAAGTAAAGAAATAATTAACAAATCTACAGGTCAAGTGATAGCCAGGCATTAAAAAAAATACCTAATAAAGGTTCTTTACCTATAATATTATGTACTATTTCAACATTTTATATAAAATCAGTAAAAAAAAAAAAAAAAAATACCCCCTATAAAACTTACAAATTACCTGATAGAAAACACACACACGCACACACACACACATCAAAACTATAAAGAGACAGACACAAGGAAAATAGAAAAAAATATTGAAAATAGAAGACTCATTAAAAAACAGAGCAGACAACATAATATAATTGCAAAACAAATCATTGCATCAATAAATGGAAATTAATCCATTCATTTTTTGAAAGACATCCATGGATTGTATAAAAAACACACAAACTTTACATGTTGTAAAAATATAATTGTATTAAAAACACAATGATTGAGACAGCTTAAATGTAAATAAATGCCATGATTGAAGACATACCATATAAATGCAGATACGGGGGGAGGCACCATCTTAATAGATGCAGAAAATGCATTTGAAGAAAATTTAACACCCACTCATGATTAAAAACAGATACTCTTAGCAAAGGAGGAATAGAGGAAAACTTCCTAAATCTGACAAATATTTTTAAGAACTCCATAGAAAATATCATGTTAATGATGAAACATTGAATGCTTCCCCCTGAGATCTGGCTTGCTTTCACCACTGCTATTCAACATTGTCCTGAAGGGCCAACCTTTGCGATAACTAAAGAAGAAATAAAAATTATAAGGAAGGGGAAGGAAGAAAAAAATAAAACTGTCTTTACTCAGAGATGACGTGAATGCATACGTAAAAATCCAAAAGATAATTAAAGGGGCAATATACCATAAGGATATAACCATATTAAATATTTTTGCAGCCAATGACAGGGCTGCAAGATACATAAAACAAACTCTACCAGCATTGAAAAGTGAGATAGCTCCACAATTATAGTAGGAGACTTCAACACACCACTTTCGGTGAAGGACAGGATATCCAGAAAGAAGCTCAATAAAGACATGGAAGATGTAAATGCCTCAATCAACCGACTTGACATTACAGACATATGGAGAACACTCCACCCAACAGCAGTCAAGTATACTTGCTTTTCTAGTGCACATGGAACATTCTCTAGAATAGAGCACATATTAGGTCATAAAGCAAGCCTTAGCAGAATGCAAAACACTGAAATATTACAAAGCATCTTCTCTCACCATAAAAGAAGAAATCAGAAACAGAAAAAGCAGGGCAAAGAAATCAAACACTTGGAAACTGAACAATACCCTGCGCAAAAAAGGCTGGGTTATAGAAGACATTACAGATGGAATAAAGAAATTCGTAGACACCAATGAGAATGAAAACACTTCCTATCAGAACCCTTGGGACACAGCAAAAGCAGTGCTCAGAGGTCAGTTTATATAAAAAAATGCATACATAGAAAAAGAAGAAAGGGCCAAAATCAAAGACTTATCCCTACAACTTGAACAAATAGAAAGAGAGCAAAATTCACCTTTCAGCTGAAGATTAGACAGGCCTATGAAACAAACAATAACGCATGTGAGGATGTGTGTCTTAGTTCAATCAAATACATGAGACCAAATGAGCAACACCTGCCCAAAAGCAAAGACAAGAAGGCAGGAAGGGACAGGAAAATTAACGAATGGAAACAGGGAACCCAGGGTGGAAAGGGGGAGAGTGCTGACACGTTGTGGGGATTGCAACCAATGTCACAAAACAATTTGTGCTTAAATTTTTGATTGAGAAATTAATTTGTGCTGTGAACTTTCACCTAATGCATACACACACACACAAAAAAGGTGGTGGTTGTTGCCACATTTTTGTTGTTGTGTACAGTGCTGCTATAAATCTACCGGTGTATCTGAAAAAAAAAAAATCTAAATCTACTTAATAAATTATCAGAATTAATAAGTGAATTTAGCAAAATCACTTAATTTAAGGTCAACATGCAAAAATTGACTGTCTTTCTCCATACAAGAAAACAAGTGAAAAGTGAAATTTATACAAACACTTGCTCTCACAGTTGAGCCGGACAAAGAAAAGTAAGCCAGTCTCCTGCAACCAGGTAAGGGTTTCAACCCTGTCTTTTTGTAGCAAAGCAAGTCTTGATGACAGTGGGCTACTTCCTTGTTTACACACATGCAACTTTAGTGACCAGCTCTAAATTCTTATTTCAACACTACACATTTTTATAAAGATATCTACTCACTTAACTCATAATATAGAAAACGTACCTTATATAAGCCCCCTACTAAAATAGGTACCTTTTTTTTTTCTATTGTACTTTAGATGAAGGTTTACAGAACAAACTAGTTTCTCATGAAACAGTTAGTACACACATTGTTCTATGACACTGGTTAACAACCCCAGAACATGTCAACATTTTCCCTTCTCAACCCTGGGTTCCCTATTACCAGCTTTCCCATTCCCTCCTGGCTTCCAGTCCCTGCCCCAGGGCTGGTGCACCCCTTTAGTCTTGTTTTGTTCCATGGCCTGTTCAATCTTTGGCTGAAGGGTGAACCTCAGGAGTGACCTCATTACTGACCTGAAAGGATGTCCAGGGGCCACATTCTCAGTGTTTCTCTAGTCTGTGTCAGGCCAGCAAGTCTGGTCTTTCTTTTTGAGTTAGAATTTTGTTCTACATTTTTCTCCAGCTCTGTCCAGGACCCTCTTTTCTGATCCCTGTCAGAGCAATCAGTGGTGGTAGCTGGGCACCATCTAGTTGAGCAGGACTTAGTCTAGTGGAGGCTCTGGTAGATGTGGTCAATTAGTCTTTTGGATCAAACTTTCCCTTGTATCTTTAGTTTTCTTCATTCTTCCTTGTTCCCCAAGGGGTGAGACCAGTGGAGTATCCTAGATGGCCACTCACATGCTTTTAAGACCCCAGATGCTACTCACCAAAGTAGAATGTAGAACATTTTCTTTATAAACTGTTATGCCAATTGAGCTAGGTGTTCCCTGAAACCATGGTACCCACAGCCCTCAGCCCAGCAATTTGGTCCCTCAGGGAGTTTGGATGTGTCTATGGAGCTACTGTGACTGCCTTGTACAGGTTGTGCTGGCTTCCCAGTATTGTGTACTATCTTACCCTTCACCAAAGCTACCACTTACCTATTGTCTATTCAGTGTTTTTCCATTCCCACCTTTTCCCTCCCTCATAACCATCAAAGATTGTTTCTTTTTATATGTAAACCTTTTCATGAGTTTTTACAGTAGCAGTCTTATACAATATTTGTCCTTTTGTGATTGACTTATTTCACTCAGCATAATGCCTTCCAGATTCCTCCAAGTTATGAGATGCTTCACAGATTCATTGTTGTTCTTATCATTGCGTCATACTCCATCATGTGTATGTACCACAGTTTGCTTATCCATTCATCTGTTGATGGGCATCTAAAACAGGTACTTTATGATGCCCACTCACTTAGCATAGAAACTTTAGTTTCAATGTTCTTTGCTAATTTCCCCTGGTAGTCTCCCAAAATTACACCTGCCTAATTAAAAAAAAAAAAAAAAAAATTTTTTTTTTTTAATTAGCCTACTGCTGCTCCTTACCTCTATTTATTTATACTTATATTTACATCTGTATTCCTGAAGGACATAAACCATGTCTTATTAATCTTTTTGTTCTTTGCAAGTGCCTTCGGAGTGTTTCTTGTATTAAGTAAATAGCATTTTTATACCCAGAAATTAAAAATTTGCACAAAATTCAAGGAATGAGCTCTCCTCTGCAAAGATTAGTATTTGATCAAGACACCACTTTTTACTTGATCTTGGTTTGCCACAGTAGGTAGCCCTGTCTCTCTGTACATTGCTGTTTGCTAAATAACCTCTTACAGGAAGGAAGCGCCTGCTAAATAACAGCTGTAATTACTGACACTGAACACAGATCAGTCAGTCATCCTCTGATGAGGTCAAATCAAGTCAGTACACAGATGCAGCTACCAAGACAATAGGCCAAGTGCTGAGCTCAGTGTTTAAGAAGGGAAATCTGAGGTTAAGTGTGAGCCTGTGACCTTTGAAAATGGTTTGGTTTAGGTTCAGATATAAAAGGTCACTATTCACTTGAAAGGGTTTTCTTACATATGCAAAATCATTCCCTGGCTTTTAGTCACAATGATGATGCTTTATGGTGTCCTAACTTATGAGATAGACAAAGCTGGGGTGGGAGGCACTCATGTTGGCATTATAGCCTGAAAAGTCAAATGCAAACATCTGATGATTAAAGAAGAGAACTTTGTGAAATGGCAATATTAAATCAATTTCTAAATTTGCTATTTTAAAAATATTGTGAGGATCTCATTTTTAGTTTGGAAAACCTCGTGACCAGGCTGGCCAGCTCATTCTCATTTTTATACCCACCCTACAAGTCAGTGGCAGGGTTAACTTTGGTCTATTAAATCAAAAAGAAAATCAGCACAGATTAACCTAGGAGCTCCCAGAGATGTATTACTGATATGTCCAATGATTTAAATAAGAATGTCAAATAATTCTTTATTTGCTTATTATAAAAGTATTTTCTATAGATGAGAGCTTTTTTTCTTCTTTCCAGTTATTCTCTGTGATTCTCTATACTTTCCTGTTTATCCACTTCCTACATCTTTTGCCCAAAAAGGTATTATTTTAGGCTTGCTTTCTTTCTTTCACGTTGTTGTTGCTAGGTGCCATTGAGTTGGTTCCGACCCATAGCGACCCTATGCACAACAGGACAAAATGCTGCCCGGTCCTGCGCCATCCTTACTATCGTTGTTATGCCTGAGCCCATTGTTGCAGCCACTGTGTCAATCCACCTCATTGAGGGTCTTCTTCTTTTCCGCTGACCCTGTATTCTGCCAAGCATGATGTCCTTCTCCAGGGACTGATCCCTCCTGACAACATTTCCAAAGTATGTGAGACGCAGTCTCGCCATCCTTGCTTCTAAGGAGCATTCTGGTTGTAATTCTTCTAAGACAGATTTGTTCGTTCTTTTGGCAGTCCATGGTATATTCCATATTCTTTGCCAACGCCACAATTCAAAGGCGTCAACTCTTCTTCGGTCTTCCTTATTCATTGTCAAGCTTTCACATGCATATGATGTGATTGAAAATACCATGGCTTGGGTCAGGTGCACCTTAGTCTTCAGGGTGGCATATTTGCTCTTCAACACTTTGAAGAGGTCCTTTGCAGCAGATTTGCCCAATGCAATGTGTCTTTTGACTTCTTGCCTGCTGCTTCCATGGCTGTTGATTGTGGATCCAAGTAAAATGAAATCCTTGACAACTTCAACCTTTTCTCCGTTTATCATGATGTTGCTCATTGGTCCAGTTGTGAGGATTTTTGTTTTCTTTATGTTGAGGTGTAATCCATACTGAAGGCTGTGGTTTTTGATCTTCATTAGTAAGTGCTTCAAGTCCTCTTCACTTTCAGCAAGCAAGGTTGTGTCAACTGCATAATGCAGGTTGTTAATGAGTCTTCCTCCAATCTTGATGCCCTGTTCTTCTTTATATAGTTCAGCTTCTCAGATTATTTGTTCAGCATACAGATTAAATAGGTATGGTGAAAGAATATAACCTTGACGCACACCTTTCCTGACTTTAAACCAATCAGTATCCCCTTGTTCTGTCTGAACAACTGCCTCTTGATCTATGTAAAGGTTCCTCATGAGCACAATTAAGTGTTCTGGAATTCCCATTCTTCGCAGTGTTATCCATAGTTTGTTACGATCCACACAGTCAAATGCCTTTGCACAATCAGTAAAACACCGGTAAACACCCCTCTGGTGTTCTCTGCTTTCAGCCAGGATCCATCTGACATCAGCAATGATATCCCTGATTCCACGTCCTCTTCTGAAACTGGCCTGAATTTCTGGCAGTTCCTTGTCGATATACTGCTGCAGCCATTTTTGAATGATCTTCAGCAGAATTTTGCTTGCGTGTGATATTAATGATATTGTTCTATAATTCCCACATTCGGTTGGATCATCTTTCTTGGGAAAAGGCATAAATATGGATCTCTTCCAATCAGTTGGCCAGGAAGCTGTTTTCCATATTTCTTGGCATAGACGAGTGAGTACCTCTAGCACTGCATCTGTTTGTTGAAACATCTCAATTGATATTCCATCAATTCCTGGAGCCTTGTTTTTTGCCAATGCCTTCAGAGCAGCTTGGACTTCTTCCTTCAGTACCATCAGTTCCTGATCATATGCCACCTCTTGAAATGGATGAATATCGACTAATTCTTTTTGGTATAATGACTCTGTGTATTCCTTCCATCTTCTTTTGATGCTTCTTGCATCATTTAATATTTTCCCCATGGAATCCTTCACTATTGCAACTTGAGGCTTGAATGTTTTCTTCAGTTCTTTCAGCTTGAGAAACGCCAAGCGTGTTCTTCCCTTTTGGTTTTCCAGCTCCAGCTCTTTGCACATGTCAGTATAATACTTTATTTTGTCTTCTCGAGAGGCCCTTTGAAATCTTCTGTTCAGTTCTTTTACTTCATGAATTCTTCCTCTTCCTTTAGCTGCTCAACGCTCAAGAGCAAGTTTCAGAGTCTCCTCTGACATCCATCTTGGTCTTTTCTTTCTTTTCTGTCTTTTCAGTGACCTCTTGCTTTCTTCATGGTTGATGTCCTTGATGTCATTCTACAACTCGTCTGGTCTTCAGTCACTGGTGTTCAATGCGTCAAATCTATCCTTGAGATGGTCTCTAAATTCAGGTGGAATATATCTTTGGCTCTGGTGGACTTGCTCTGATTTTCTTCAGTTTCAGCTTGAACTTGCATATGAGCAATTGATGGTCTGTTGCACAGTCAGGCCCTGGCCTTGTTCTGCCTGATGATATTGAGCTTTTCCATCGTCTCTTTTCATAGATGTAGTCAATTTGATTTCGATGTCCATATGTATAGTTGCCGTTTATGTTGATGAAAGAAGGTATTTGCAATGAAGAAGTCATTGGTCTTGCAAAATTCTATCATTCGATCTCTGGCATTTTTTCTAACACCAAGGCCATGTTTTCCAACTACTGGTCCTTCTTTGTTTCCAACTTTTGCATTCCAATCGCCAGTAATTATCAATGCATCTTGATTGAATGTTCAATCAATTTCAGACTGCAGCAGGTGATAAAAATCTTCTATTTCTTCATCTTTGGCCCTAGTGCTTGGTGTGTAAATTTGAATAATAGTTGTATTAACTGGTCTTCCTTGTAGGTGTATGGATGTTATCCTATCGCTGACAGCGTTGTACTTCAGGATAGATCTTGAAACATTCTTTTTGACGATGAATGCAACACCATTCCTCTTCGAGTTGTCATTCCCAGCATAGTAGACTATATGATTGTCGATTCAAAATGGCCAATACCCATCTATTTCAGCTCACTAATGCCTAGTATATCAATGTTTATGCGGTCCATTTCATTTTTGACAATTTCCAATTTTCCTAGATTCATACTTCGTACATCCCAGGTTCCAATTATTAATGGATGTTTGCAGCTGGTTCTTCTCATTTTGAGTCCTGCCACATCAGCAAATGAAGGTCCCGAAAGCTTGACTTCATCCGCGTCATTAAGGTCGACTCTGCTTTGAGGAGGCAGCTCTTCCCCAGTCATCTTTTGAGTGCCTTCCAATGTGGGGGGCTCATCTTCCAGCACTATATCAGACAATGTTCCGCTGCTATTCATAAGGTTTTCAGGGGCTAATGCTTTTCAGAAGTAGACTGCCAGGTCCTTGATCCTAGTCTGTCTTAGTCTGGAAGCTCAGCTGAAACCTGTTCTCCATGGGTGACCCTGCAGGTATCTGAATACCAGTGGCATAGCTTCCAGCATCACAGCAACACACAACCCCCTACAGTACGACAAAGTGACAGACACGTGGGTGTTCTACAGTTTAGATAACCTAAATGCTAACATCTTTTTCAGGAAATATAGCTAATTATTTGGTTTCAGGGTATATGTGGCACAATGGTTAAGCACTTGACTACTAGCCAAAAGGTTGGTGGTTGGAATTCACTCAGGGATGCCTCCAAAGAGAGGGCTGGTTATCTGATTAATAAAGGCCACACAGCCCTAAAAACTCTGTGGGGTAGTTGTACCATGGGCATATGGATTGCCATGAGTCAGAATCGACTCAACAACACACAGCAATAACAACATCACTATATAACTGATCTATTGAAATAGGCTCCAAGGGGATACTTCAGCCTCCCATTCTTCTCATGTCCAAGAGCATACTACCACATATTCTCCTCCTACCAAATATTAAAAAAACAAAAAACAAAAAAAAACCTTCTCACTGCTTATAGAAGAGAGTCAACATTTTTTTTTTATTAAGTATTTAAGATTCTATGAAGAAGCTACTCCCTTCAAGAACTTTATATTTCAGCTGGTCTTCTAGCTAATCTGTCTTCCAATGTTCTCAATGAGGAAGCATTTCTTCTTTTTAAAACACCCTCACCAAATAATTCTTAAATCCAAATCCATCGTTTAAGATTTATCTCACGTCTGTTCTCCCATGGCTTCTTGGCTCCTCTCCCTCCTCTACTTCCCTCTCTGTGGCATTTGTGTTCCACAACACTGCTTGGTCACTCTGAATGATTTGCTTATAGGTAAGTCTCAGCTGTCACACCATACTTTATGTTTTCCCCATGGCCCTTCCCTCAACATACTTAGCACAGAACTATGTGTCATAAAATTTATAATCAAAGATGATACATTTTGGAAATACAAATTTTCCAACCACATTATTATTTTCTTATGAAAGTGATTAGTGTCAATATCAGTTTCTTGTTTTTAGAAAGTTAACAGCTTTTTGTTAGGCCTTTTTCATTTATTCTTTCTCTACTGTCGTTAAATATCACTTTAAATTGAGAAATACTAAAATCGCTCTTTTAACTGAGGATGGTATGTTTTGTTACAATGAGTTAGTGAAGTAAATACAAAAACAATAGTTAGGAAGGGTGTAGTCTTGACCAAATAGAAAATGAATTGGAGCTAAAATTAAATACTGGCTTCCAGCCAAAAGCACATCAACTTTATACAGCTGAGAAAAGGCATACCCATCAAACTCTAAATCAAAGATCAAAGCACCGACTCAACTGGATTTCGTGTTAAAAGCTCAAAATCAACACACATCATGCACACACACGTGTGTGAACACTCAAACACATACTTAACAGATAATAAACATCCATTAATTAAAGTAACATACTAATCATACCTAACCCCAACGTTTTACATCAAACCAATTTTCATCTTCTTTTTTTTATTTGAACCTTAGTTCCCTCTTTCTTTTTGTATTTTTTAATTTTTTCTAAGTTATTTCTATACTGACCCAGAAGTAAGTATAAAATGAAAAAAAGGACTCTTTGAACATTAATTGAACATGATCTTCTTTACTTAAAAAACAGTCCAAAAATGTGTTTATGATTTGTGCAGATATGCATTTGCCAGATCACAAACTAGTCAAAAGTCTCTGCAAGGCCGTTGTTTAAGCCTGAGAAAAGGAATATCTCACATTAATTAGAGCCACACACAGAGAAGAACTAGAATCCATCTAGCAGAGACATTCCAAGTGCTGCAATAGATACCTTCGCCCCTTAAAACAATATACATTCAGAAAGAGAAACTTAACAAACAGCCCATTCTTCAAAAGCCAGATGAAATCAACCAATGCTTCCCAGACACTAGCTTAAGAATTTTCAAGAGAATAAAATCTCAGCCATGTTCGCATTCCTACTATTGTTCATGTTTAACAGCAGCTGTTGCAAAATAACACTTTTTTTTTCAAGATTCTAATGTGACAACAATTCCTGAGGCACAAGAGTTTACTTATCTCCTCAATTAAAGGAACAAATTATAAATGAGAAAAGCTGTAATAAACAAGCATACATATACAGACACATGTAGACACAAATATAGGTACGTACACACATGTGCAAAAAAAATTATACAACTGTAATTTCTTTTAGGTTTTTATACACCACTACTATTTTGATAATTATTTTGAAGCTCTGAATAGGTAACCAGTTTATAAAGTAGGGGCTAAATTTTTAAGGATTACTTTGAACTTCTCTTAAGTTGCTGCCTTTTTTTTTTTTTAAGTTGCTGCCTTAGGCTGGGTTCTCTAGAGAAGCAAAACCAGTAAAGTGCATAAATATATATGTTGTTGCTGTTGTTAGGTTCCATTGAATCTGTTCCAACTCATAGCTACCCTATGCACAACTGAACAAAACACTGCCAGGTCCTGCACCACCCTCACAATTGTTATGCTTGAGCTGATTGTTGCAGCCACTGTGTCAATCCGTCTCACTGGGAGTCTTCCTCTTTTTTGCTGACCCTCTACTTTACCAAGCATGATGTCCTTCTCCAGGGACAGATCCCACCTGATAATATGTTCAAAGTATGTGAGACAGTCTCCCTATGCTTGGTTCCAAGAAGCATTCTGGTTGTATTTCTCCGAAGACAGATTTGTCCGTTCTGTTGGCAGTCCGTGGTATATTCAATATCTATGCCAGCACCACAATTCAAAAGCATCAATTCTTTGGTCTTTCTTATTTATCGTCCAACTTTCACATGAATAGGAGGCGATTGAAAACACTATGGCTTGGGTCAGGTGCACCTTAGTCTTCCAGGTGATACTTTGCTTTCCGAGAATTTAAAAAGGTCCTTTGCAGCAGATTTGCACAAAGCAATGCATCTTTTGATTTCCTGACTGCTGTTTCCATGGGTGTTGATTATGGATCCAAGTGAAATGAAATCCTGACAACTTCAATCTTTTCTCCATTAATCATGATGTTTCTTCTTGGTCCAGCCATGAGGATTTTTGTTTTCTTTATGTTAAGGTATAATCTATACTGAAGGCTGTGGTCTTTGATCTTCATCAGTAAGTGCTTCAAGTCCTCTTTACTTTCAGCAAGCAAGGTTGTATCACCTGCATAACACGGGTTGTTAATGAGTCTTTTCCAATCCTGATGCCCTGTTCTTCTTCATATAGTCCAGCTTCTTGAATTATTTGTTCAGCATACAGATGGAATAAGTGTGGTGAAAGGATACAACCCAGACACACACCTTACTTGATTTAAACCATAAAATATGCACTTGTTCTGTTCAAATGACTGTCCCTTTATCTACGTACAGTTTCCTCATGAGCACACTTAAGTGTTCTGGAATTCCCATTCTTCACAATGTTATCCATAATTTGTTATGATCCACACAGCCGAATGCATTTACATAGTCAATAAAATATAGGTAAACATCTTTCTGGTATTCTCTGCTTTCATCCAGGATCCATCTGATATCAGCAATGATATCCCGTGTTCCACATCCTCTTCTGAATCTGGCTTGAATTTCTGGCAGTTCCCTGTTTATGTACTGCTGTAGCTCATTTTGAATGATCTTCAGCAAGATTTTACTTGTGTATGATATTAATGACTTTATCTGATAATTTCCTCATTCTGTTGAATCACCTTTCTTGGGCATAAGCATTAATATGGATCTCTTCCAACCTAAGTTGCCAACTCAACTCCCAAGAATTGGAGGTCAGACAAACAGGAGCCAGCTGCAGGATCCAGAATGAGCGAAACCCCACGAGACTTTCCAGAATGTCCCCTTATATTTTATGCAGGACACACGCCCAAGGAAACTCCTTTCAACTGATTGGGATCATAGCTGATTCCATTATGGAGGTGATCACATTATATCAAATCTCATCATGGAAGTGATCACAACATTATATGACTGCCAAACCACTGAGAATCATGGCCCAGCCAAGTTGACACACAACCTTAACCATCACCACATGCTTCAGACGATCATGTGCTGTTAAATGTTTAACAACTGGGTCTCTAGGGGGAAAAAGTTCCTGGTTCATGGCACTTAGCAATTTCTGTGCTGTAAATACTCTCACCATGTTGATTTCAAGCTACAAATATGGAGTCACTATACATGGAGTTGGAAAGATACGTGCTTATTTGGCTCTCATAAGCCCACATGAGCTGGCTTGAGCACATCACAACGTATAAGTGTCATTCTTCAACTTACCTGTTATCAGTAATTTAGGTGTTATTTTAGCTTCCACATGCTTACTTTGAAGTTTAATTTCTCAATTGTTTCAAAATCAGGGCTATTGAGAGTGGTGCTAGCTATTTGTCTTCCTCAAACCCAGCAATATATACAGGTCCAATATATGGTGTTGGTGAAGAATATTGACTATACCATGGTCTGCCAGAAGAACAAACAAATCTGTCTGAGAAGAAGTACAGCCAGAATGCTCCTTGGAAGCAAGGATGGGAAGACTTCATCTCATATACTTTGGGCATATTATCAGGAGGGACCAGTCCCTGGAGAAGGGCATCATGCTTGGTAAAGTGGAGGGTCAGCTAACCAGAAGAAGAACCTCAATGAGATGGACTGACACAGTGGCTGCAACAATGGGCTTGAGCATAACAATTAGTGAGAGGATGGTGCAGAACTGGGCATTGTTTCATTCTATTGTACATAGGGATGCTATGAGTCAGAACCAACTCAATGGCACCTAAAAATAACAACAATATGTGGTGTGATCAATATAGTAACTGAACCATACTAGCCATTCAGAAATGGGAATGAATGAATAAATTAATTTTGTGATGAGTTGGGATATTTCCATATATATATATATATATATATATATATATATATATATATATATATATATATATAAAAGCAGTCTTTGCAATCTCCATTCAAATGATCTAGACTCTTTAGTTAAAATGTCATTTGCAACCTGTAAATAAAAGCAGACACTTTACATCCTGTAGCCTTGGGAACCAAATATTGTCTTATTAAATAACCTTAAATATTTCTACCCAAATTATTTAGATACGCTTTCTCTTCTGAAGGGACCTTAAACAGACATATAATAATCTCTTAATAAATGTAGATTAAATTAAGTAAATTCCCAAGTAGTTTACCTAATGCTGAAAACGTTAACCACAACAATATCACTTAGGCATGGTACAAGTCAAATGAAATATGCCTCTTTTATAAAAAAAGGTCGACATTTATTAGTCACTGGTAATTACACTGGATTTCAGATGTTGACATTTATAGTCTAATGATTTTTTCACCTATTCTGGCATGTTTAATAAGTACTTTACTTAAATTGTTTTTTTGAGGAGTCATTACTATTATCAGAAATTCTTTCCATTTTCTTTAGAGCTTAATGTGACACAAGAGATTATGTAAAAAAAAAATGTATTTTTTTTTTTCCACCCAACAGCTACTACCCTTCAATCTTACATCTATTAAACAAGCAGTGCTGTAAGAAGGGAATAGAAAACAGAGCCTAAGAGAAGCAAGGGCATAACTTTAAACTGGTTACAGGATCTAACTCTTCTAAGTTGACTACACAATGCCCAATAATACAGGCAGTTCCCGGGTTATGAGCAAGTTCTGTTCCTAAATCTGTCTTTAATTTGAATTTGTATGTAAATTGGAACAGTTAGGTACCGTTCGTATGTAACATTAGTTAGTCAAATGTTTTTCTTAGTATACAGTATATAGTGTGCCTTTCTACGCAAAAAAAAAAAGTAAAATAAAGGAACACATCTAGATAATACAAAAAACAAATGAACAAACAAATCCGTTGCCATCGAGTTGTTTTTGACTCAAAGTAACCTTATAGGACACAGTAGAACTGCCCCATAGAGTTTCTAAGGAGCACCTAGTGGATTCGAGCTTCCAACCTTTTGGTTAGAAGTCGTACCCCTTAACCACTATGCCACCAGGGTTCAAATGATTGTCTTAGTATATAGTATACAGTGTGCCTTTCTATGCATTAAAAAAAAAAAAATTAAAGGAAGACATCTAGATAACAGTACAGTAATAATAATGTTGCAATGCACGTTTCAAAGTAGTGGACATTTGTTATTATGAACCATTGTTTGTACCTTGAGATTTTAATATGATAGGCTTTATGGGCATTGGTTCATAACTACAGGTTGTACCTAAGTCAGACATTCATAATCCGGAGACTGCCTGTGGTATAATTGCAGATTTTCAGTCAGCAGAAGTTCTGGCACAATAAAACTCTGTAAAAAGGTGATCAGTAGGATTCAAGAGAATCATTTATATAGAAGTGGCCATGACATTGTGCAGACAATGAAATGGCCCAGACATGCCTAAACATCCAGTGGGCTTGGAATTCTACAGGTCTGGCTGCTACAGCTGCTAACCAAGGGGTCAGCAGTTCAAATCCGCCAGGTGCTCCTTGGAAACCCTATGGGGCAGTTCCACCCTGTCCTGTAGGGTTGCTATGAGTCAGAATCAACTTGACGGCAGGGGTCTGGTTTTTTTTTTGGTTGGCTATGTGCCAAATCCATCAAGGTCCCATCTGGGATTTGGCACCACCTGGTGGCAGCTGTACACAGTGCCTTAAAGGTGACCCATCGTCTTAGAGTCAACATTGACTAGTGGCAAAGGTATAGGGCTGAGTAGAACTGCCACAAAGTGTTTTCCAAAGCTGTCATCTTTACAAAAGCTGACTTCCATATCTTTCTGCCACAGAGTGGCTGGTGGGTTTGAACTGCAGATATTTTTGTTAGCAGCCAAGTGCTTAACTGTTGTGCCATAAAGGCCCCTTCATCTTAAATGTAGAGGGGCAAAGTTGGGTCCTCACGCTAGCTGGGATTGCCTGGGCAATAATAGTGATTCAAGAATCTCTTGCTTAAAACTAGAATTTATTTCACCACTCCTATCTTGGGAGTTTGGGTTGGATAAGTAATGAAAATACGAAGACCTATCTCAAATTCCACCAACCATTTGTCAGTTTGTCAGCCTGTGGTGTCTTGTGAGTTGCTATTATGCTGGAAGCCATGCCACAGATTTAAATATCAGCAGGCCACCCATGGTGGGCAAGTTTCAGTGAGGTTTTGAGACTAAGGCAGACTAGGAAGAAAGGCCTGGCAATCTATTCCCAGAAATAGGCCAACAGAAACCCTAAGGATCACAATAGAATATAGTCCAATATAGTGCTAGAAGATGAGCTGTATAGGTTGGAAGACACTCAAAATACACAGTGGTCACAGCAGTGGAATTAAGCATACCAATGATCATGAAGATGGCACAGGATAGGGCAATTTTCCTTGTGTTGTACATGGAGTTGCATGAGTCAGAGTCAACTTGACAGCAACTAGCAATAATAAGCCTCAATCTGTCTGACACCTCAAGAGGGACCTCACTCTTTTCCCACACCCAACCTCCTCTAAGTAGAAGATGAAGACTTTATACCACCTGCCTCTGAGAACGTGGGCTGGCTGAAGATGGAAATCAGTGTTAATCACTATCACCCAAATTTCCAGTACCACTGGTGTGCTACTGCATGTTTTTATTGTATTATGTTTGATGCTAGGGGATTTCAATGGAACATCCCATAGAGCATCGCCCTGAGTTTTGAAATTATACATTAATGTTAGAAAAAAAACAAAGCATGGAATTGGACCCTCAAATATTAATAAACTACTACTTCCACTCCTACTTCCTCTCCTTTTTATGTATTTATACACAAGCTTCTATGTATGCCTGTAACACACAGGTCCACCTCCTTCTATGTTTTCCTTTGTTCATTAAACTATTAGGTATCAAAAAAAAAAAATCTGTTTTTTTAAAAAAGTTAATTACTGAAAAAGAAAACATTGAAAATCCCTGTCAACACTATAAATGTCTCTCCTCTTCCATTATTTGCACAAGTCAATTACCAACAGAAACTGAGCATTTCTGTTATCATGTAGCATGTTATTAAGTATTCATCATTATCGCAGGCCTGAGTTAACACAAACAATAAATGAGCAAAGCAACGGGGGAAGGCTGGAGGAGGTTGGGTCCTGATAGAAAAGAAAACAAAATGTGAGCAATGAGAAGCACATCTCTTCTGCCTTATTAAGTTTCTGAAATTTTCTCTCCTATTAGCTTTTTGTTTACACTCGGGCTCAGTTGTTGGCTCAATGTACGTCTGGTTGTTTTTTCTCCACCACATTTTTTTTCATGTGGATCTCCAACCCCCATCCCCTTACCATCTTTACTGCCATGACTTGCAAAGGATGTGGAATAGTTCTCAAATAGAGATATATTGCTTATACACATGCAAGTAATCCCCAATTTATGATGGGGTTCCGTTCCAACAACTCCACCATAAGTTAGTTCTGAATTAAGTAGAATACCTCATTTTTTTTTTTTAGTTTTCATTATTATTGCTTTTTATTATACGTATCTTTACAAATCATAACACTGAACATCCACAAGTGAACATCCGAGAATGGTAACATCAGCAGATTATACACTGCAACATTGTACATACTACCTATTACTAACAATAAGATTTTTAAAAAACTGAAACAAATATCAGAAGGTGGTAAGTGTGGATCATTTTGTAAGCAGGGGAGAGCTTGCACTCAGGAAGAGGCAAGGGGTAATGACATTTCTCAAGAAGACAATCCCTACAAAGGAAGAGACAGGAGGTGGTGACACTCAATAAGATGGTCCCTACATTAGTTAAACTTTAAGCCAAGGAAATGATTTTTACAGGGGTCTTTGATTTGATAAAATCCTTAACTTGATAAAGTCCCTAACTTGATAAGATCTCTAACTTGGTAATTAAACCTTAAGCCAAGGAAATAGTCTTCATAGAGGGGTCTTGTCCTGGCTTTTCAATGTTAGTAGAGATAGATAAAGAGACAAAAAGGGTATAAAACCCTAAGAAAAGGACTATGGGGCACTCAGATTCTTTCTCTACCTGAGTAGCCAGCTTAAGGCTTCTTAGTCAAATGTGCTTTTACTACTAACCCTCTGCTTGCTAATAAACCTCTGCTCACTTGACACTGTCTCAGTGTTTGAATTCTTTCCTACACCAAAGACAAGAACCAAGGCCATGCTCCAGTAACTACTGCAACTGGAATGCACGGTAAGTCTGGGACTACCTGTACATACTGCTCAAGCTCAGCATTAAAACACCATTTTTCAATGAAAAGAATGACAAAATTGAAAAGCTTTGATAATATAATATAACATAGGCAGGCATATAACCAAGAGGATATTTTGTTTTGATAGTGTGGTAGGCATTGTTTTAAAAGAGGAAATAAATAGGTTGCTTGGCACTATGAGTCGAAAATCAACTCAACATTTTTTTCTTTTTTGTCATAATAGAAGCAACTTAACACTTTATCCCAGGATACCCAAAGCATTATGTTGCCTGTCTGGGCATAATAAAACCTTTTGGTTGGAGCACAAGGTATAATAATTTTGATGGGTAATTTGACAAGATTAATCAAAATGGTAAATAAAACAATCTCTGGGAATTCATCCTGTCTATGCATATCTATGCATAGTATTTTTATGTAAATAATACACACCTTCTGTGTTTGTTTGCCATACATGCCCTCCCTCCATAAGGTGTTTTCATAAGTACAGTATGGTAATTTTTCTACGGTAACATGTGGAAAAGGATTGGAATGATGGTGCTTGTGAGCGTGCTTTGGAGGGAAGGGCAAGGGGTGTGGCCTGCAAACAAATGCAGAGGGCTTGCATAATTTGTCTAAGAATAAGGTATACATATACTCTCACATGGCACATACAAGAATGCTAAAGTACTATTTGCTATACATGTCTAAACATAGATGTACTGTAAACATGCATGCAAAATTGTTCATTAAATTATCATTTGTTAAATCACTGATGGGAAGAAAGAAAAACAAAATCCTCAAAATGGAAAAACAAAACAAAACACCAGAATATCCATTAGTAGGGAACCAGGGCACACACACAGCATAGCTTTTAAAAAAGACTGCTGTAGAAAAGTCTGCCTGTGCTGATAAGATTGACTTGGAATGATGAGAAAGCAGTATTTTTAAACAACAACAACAAAAATATAGAACAGTGCATACAGCAGGATCAAAATTATGCTGAAAAATCCCTTAGGAAAGTTAAGAAGGTTCCTAACCGTACGAATCTTCTAAGAAGCAAGATTAGGAAGGTTCTAAGATAGAGAATAATATATTCTTTTCCCATGATTCTAACACAGTGAAGTTTTCCTCTATTGGGACAAATTCACTGTCTGGTTGTGCCATAGATGGAGAGTTGATGTAGTTTTATGGTAGATAACTGAAGGTATATTGCTGGCTTTGGGAGCTGAAGGCAAAAAGCTTCTGATGGGCCTTCAAAACAGATATGGAGTAAAAGGCATTAGTCAGATCAATAGCTGCATAACAGGAGCTGTATTAATTTGCTCAAGCAATGAAACCACATCTGGAACAGTAGCTACAGTTGGAGTCACCACTTTGTTAAGTTTTCAATAATCCACTATCATTATCCAAGTTCCATCTGTTTTTTGGCAGGCCAAATAGGTGAGTCGAATGGGGATGTGGTGGGAATCACCATTCCTGCATCCTTCAAGTCCTTGATGGTGGCAGTAATCTTTGCAATCCCTCCAAGAATGTGGTATTGCTTTTGATTTCCTATTTTTCTAGGTAGGGCAGTTCTAATAGCTTCCACTGGACTTTTCCTACCATAATAGCCCTTATTCCAATCGTCAGGAATTCATTGCGGGCGTTTTGCCAGTTGCTGAGCATATCTATTTCAATTATGCATTCTGGAACTTGGGAAATTACTGTAGGATGAGTTTGGGGACCCAGTGGACCTGTTGTGAGATGTACATGAGCTAAGACTCCATTAATAACCTGACCTCCATATGCCACCACTCTGACTGGTGGGCCCCAGTGACCTTTTGAGTCTCTTGGAATTAGTGTCAGTTCAGAGCCAGTATCCAGTAATCTCTGAAATAATGGGTTGTTTCCTTTTCTCCAATGAACAATCACTCTAGTAAAAGGCCGTAGATCCCTTTGGGGAAGGCCACGAGAAAGATAAACAGTGTGAGTATTTGGCAGTGTAGTGGAGTCCTAACTCAAGTGGACCTGGCTTCCCCATCATTCAAGGGGTTGTAGGTCTACAAACTTGCTCAAGTCTGGGAATTGATTGAGGGGCCATGACACTCTATTCTGATGATTCAAGTTAGACCGCTGCTCACTTGACCTAGAATTCATCTGCTTGTACAGATCAAGTAACCACTCCCACCTGGTCTTTGTCGATTGAGTGCCACCACTTTGTCGATTGAGTGTACTACCACGGGATCCAATCAGTCCTGTTGTAGTCAGGCATCGTAATTCACTGTCAAATCTTACTTACATGCAATAGCAATCACTGTCAAATCTTCCATACAATAGCAATCACAGCAGATTCTGGAGCTCCCTTCACAAATTTGTTCTTCACCGTTTTGGTGAAAGGTATGTCCTCTGAGCACTCTATGTGTGGGTCTGTGGGTCTAATCTGATAAATCCACTCAAACATGCCAATTTCCCTAAGCCTTTGGATACCTTCTTCTACAGTACACCAAGGCAGTTTTGGTATTTCAACTTGATTTAGTGTAGGCCACCGTATAACCCACGTAAGGCATCTGCCTCAAGCAATCTTTTCAGATGGGCGTGAGAGGGCTGGTTCTGTTGGTAGGAGTGACTCAACAGAATATAGGGGGTCAGTGTCCCCACCTTCCTGATTATCTGCCCATATGTCTGAATCCCAAGTTTCAGGATCCTGTTTGTTCCCAGTCAATGCCCTCACTTTAACTTCAGACACAACTCGAGTTTGTGAATTGAATTGGCATTGTAATTCAGCCACTCTTACCATAAAACTCATGGTTTGTTTTATGGTAACATCAGCTATGTTACTATAAGAAATAAAGCTTTCTTTCAAGGCACAAGTAGAAATTTTGAGGTCGTTTATGTGGTGTTTGAGCTTTGGCTCTGAAGCCCTGAGCTCATCACTTTCTCTCACCACTTTGTCTAGAGAAAGTAGGACCAACCAACCAAGTGAGGGCATTGATTGGGAACAAATGGAATCCTGAAACTTCCTTATACTTCTTATTATGACAAAATTATAGAAAGGTATCAAACATGAGATCACCTAGAGCCTCACCTTTCACCAATACCTCATCTATTGGTGGTAATATTTTGTGTATTTGTATTGCCACCTCACACCATGCATTACCAGTATCCTCTTTACTATTGGAAGTAGAGTCACCAACACCTTTAAGACTAACCGGTTTTGAGAGCCAATTTAGAAAACACATTCTTACAATTTTTGTTTCTTTAGAACCTCTCTAGGAAGCAAATGTCTTAGGCTGGGTTCCCTAGAGAAGCAAAACTAGTAAAGCATATAAATATATATACAGAAAGAGATTTATCTCAAGGAAATGGATCACACGGTTGTAGAGGCTGAAATGTCTGAAGTCCATGGGTTGGGCTGGACGCTTCTCCTGATTCACATAACCACAGGGGCTGGTGGATCCAATATCAGCAGGTCAGACAGCAGGGCTCTGGCTCACAAGATGTGAGGACTGATGAATCTTAAGGTCAGCAGGCAAGATGGCAAGTAAGCTGCTAGCTCAAGTCCCAAGAACCAGAGGTCAGACAAAAAGGAGCCAGCTACAGGATCCAGAGAGCAAAAGCCCACAAGCCTTACCAGAAAGTCCACCTATATTGAATGCAGGCCACACCCCCAAAGAAACTCCCTTTCAACTGAATGGCTACTCATAGCAGATACCATCATGGAGGTGATCACATTACATCAGACCCTGTCATGGAAGTGATTACATCATTATACAACTGCCAAACTACATCATAACTGCCAAACCACAAGAATCATGACCCAGCCAAGTTAACACACAGTCTCAATGATCACAGTTTTCGATATAGAAGAGTATCTATGATTTTGTGTTATTCATAAAATATTCATCTTGCATTTAGAGACCATGTTGTATGAAAAATGTATAAACACCAGATGGTCGCTCAGCATGGAGACATGCACACACTCCAAGAATCATACCTGGATTGAGACAGTAGCTAAGGATGGGGGTAGAAGAGTCAAGCCCCTAATTTGACCCTCACAACAGGATTTTAGACTCATTCAGTAGATTGGAGGGTACACTGGCCACAGTAGTTAAAAATTGTGCTGCTGTCTCACAAAAAGCTTTAAGTTAATGTGCATCTGATTTGGACCTCACTGGACTGAAGAGGGAGGAGATCTAGTGGTGCAGTGGTCAAAGCATTTGTCTGCTAACCAAAAGATTGGTGATTTGAACCCACCTGCTGTTCCACTGGAGAAGAATGTGGCAGTCAGCTTCTGTAAAGACTTACAGCCTTGAAAACACTATGGGCAATTCTGCTCTGTCCTATAGTTTCGCTATGAGTTGAAATTGACTCAATAGCAGTGGGTTTGAGATTTATGCATGCTTTTATCTAAACATGGATATGATTTGAAGAAATTTCTTTTAAGTATTTGGATCCATGCAGAGATATTATCTTCTTTGAGAATGAAGGACAAAAACATTACCAGACTTCCAAAAAGTGGTAGTTATTTGACTGTTTTACTGTATGTATTTCCAAAAATCCGTTGTCGTCGAGTTGATTACTACTCATAGTGACCTTATTGGACACTGTAGAACTGCCCCATATGGTTTCCAAGGAATGGGTAGTGGATTCCAACTGCCAATCTTTTGATTAGCAGCTGAAAGCTCAACAACCGAGCCACCAGGGCTCCTGTATGCAGTTAGTGACTAAATCCAGCCATTAAGTCTGTCTCTATGAAATCTCCGTTTAAAAATGGACATGTAGCAGTAAGAAATAACTATAGAATAGCTATGAAACCACAGTTCAGCATGTTATTTATAAGAAATTATGAGAATGTAAGACATAGTCATGTTTTGAAACATTAATTTTTACTCTAAAACTTTTCATATGTTTTTTAAAAAGCTCATTCTCTCATCTAACAAATATTTATTGTGTGATAATAATAATAGAAAATACTTATACTACCTCCAACATGCCCAGTATCGCAGATCTACCTCATTTAATCCTCACAAATAACCCTACAAAGTTGCTGATATCATCAGTCACATCTTACAGATACAGAAATTGAGGCATAAGTGGTTAAAAAAGAAAAAACAAAATCTTTTTCAAGTGAATTGAAACAGTAAAGCTATTTTGTAGCTATGTGATATTCTGAGGTTCACAAAAAAAAAACCTAAATTTAAAGGAGTAATTTCAGAATTAAATACATCAAGGGAGAGAGGATTAGAAGATAAAAGGAAGTAAATCAGAAAGTTTTATTAATGAATTAGTAGAACATTCCCACCACACACATATTTTTGAATAAGAGATGATATAAGTTAAAATAAATGTAACTTTCAAATGTATTTTAGTTTTTTAAAAATACAATACAAACATTTTACTAGATAAAGGGCTTCAACTTTTTTCAAACCAAGGGGCACACTGAAAACAATGTAAAATTAACAGACAGAAAGAAATAAAGCAGTTGGTAAAAAGCAGCTTGCTAGGCCCTTTTAACCAGCTCAGGAAAACTGTGGGGAGGCTGGGTAATCAGTCTAGATTTGAAAGGTTCTGTGGTAATTACAGTTTGAAAGCTATAGAGGCTTCCCAGTTGCATAATCACAAAGTTACTGAGTAGATAATTTGTGGGAGAGCTGAGCATAGTTCCAATGTTACTCATGATTATAGATCTTGAGCAACTATATGAGAAATATCAATAATTTTCAGCAATATAGGCAGAAATCTGGTGCAGGTTCTGTAATGAAAAGGACAGCTTAGTGGAGCAGTAGGCTCAAAAGTGATTATGAACCTGAACACATTAATATGGTACAATATTTTAAATATGTGGACATTCAAGCAGAATTTAGTCTAACTATGCATAGCACAATGTTCTTTTATTCCCAGTCTTGCCTTTCTGTGTAAACTAAGAATGTGCACAATTGTCCTGTGGGATTGTATTTCAATGTACCAGGGTAGAAAAAGAGTCCTAAAAGGAGCAGATAAATGGTATTGCATTTACCTGTCTCTTCTGTCAGTGATGCAACTCCAGGGGTGCGATGGTGAGAGTTTAATTAATGGTTCTCTGAGAATATAAAGCTCTGATTAGTAGCCTTTGTTGGCTTCCAGAGTGTAAATTCCTCCACCGTGGCTGATTTCAAACTGCCAAACACTGAGTCAAAAAAAGAAGTATACTAACCGTTCAATGAGAAGTTAGTTTGTTCTGTAAAGCTTCATCTAAAGCACAATAATAATAATAATAATAAAGAAGTATACAATCAGCTTTGAAGAGCCAGGGCCAACCAGATCCAGTACACCATTGTGACAGTAGCAACCACCAAATTTCATAAGAACAGCAACCCTAGATCATTATATTCAGGGCTTCTTGCATAGCTTAAAAACATTCAAATAACATTTATGAAGATTATTGATCCAACATTCATGGTGTTTATATTTGGAATTTATAATACTTTTTCACCTACTATGAAGTTCCTGGGGCCCTAGTGGCACAGTGGTTAAGTGCTGGCTGCTAATCAAAGGGTCGGCAGTTGGAATCCACCAGCTGCTCTTTGGAAACCCTACAGGACAGTTCTACTCTGTCCCATAGGGTCACTCTGACTCAGAATCGTCAGCAATTTTTTTTTATTTTTTAATGAAGTCCCCAGGTGGTGCAAATGGTTAACACATTCAGCTGCTAACCTTAAGGTTGGAAGTTCAAGTCCACCTAGAGATGCCTTGGAAGAAAAGCCTGGTATCTACTCCTGAAAAATCAGCCATTTAAAATGCTGTGGAGCACTGTTCTACTCTGACACACATGGGGTCACCATGAGTCAAAATTGACTCCATCGCAACTGGATTTGTTTCTTCACCTATTAAAGAGTTTTAAGGAGCCTTGGTGGCACAGTGATGAAGACTTTAGGCTGTTAACCAAAAGATGGACAGTTCGAATCCAGTGGTCGCTCCTTGTAAACCCCATCGGGCAGCTCTACTCTATCCTATAGGGTCACTATGAGTTGGAATCGACTCAGTGACAACACTGAGTTATATCTCTATCTTTTCAAGGGAAATATTCTATCAGATGCATGCACAGTGCTTCTCAGTAGGTTCTGAGGTCTGTTGAATCACAAGCACATCTTTTATCTTAACTTTTCCGGAAATTTTGTGGAACCTAAATGCCACACTTTAAATATGTGGTTAAAGGTCACACATTTAATGCTACACTGTTCTAGCCTATAATTTATACTTTAATGATACCCCTAAAACTCATAGATGATAAAAGGATTAACTGTAATCTCCCTATAAACAGTTTCAAATCTGAGTAAGGACATGGATAAGTGAGTCTGGAGGCAATAAAAAGAGCAAAGGATTCTTGGCTCAGAATGATAAGAAGTCAAACATAGATGATATGGTAATGCTAGAAAGAGCATTTTGGGGTAAATAATAATTTGGTTTTCACATATATGAAGTATAATTTTGATTCTCTATTTGATAAATCCAATAGACATCTCATATTTCAAAATCTCACTCATCCCTTCTCAAACTCAATATGTCCATGCCTTCCTTTGTCCCAAACTACCCTAGCTTGGGTCATTGTACATTGGTCATCATTTCTTTCTCTCTTTCCTGGGCTCCTTCCTACTCTGGTTTCTGAAAAGCCAATATTTCCCAAAGACCCCATTCTTGGTTCACTGCTTTTTTCTTTGTATTTCTTCACTAGTTGCTTTTTTATCTACGCTTATAATTTCCATGACCCTTGTGCAAATTATACCCAAATCTATGTCTGCTGCTCAGAAACTTCCCCAAGCTTCAGATTATCTACCTAACTTGTAGTTGGATACCTCACCTAGTGCTGGATAGTTCACAAGTCCCTCAAGGTAAAGAATAGCCTTAAGCAATGGTACCATCTTCACTGTAAAACCTGTTTGAGCTTCTTGTGTCTTCCACCCCGATTATATACCATAATGAACTCTGTTACCTACCTAAGAAGCCTAGGAATCCATCCTTTAGAAAGCTGCCAGGGTGATTTACCTAAATACAAAGGTGCTCATACTATGCCCCTCTACCAAATACTTCATTGTCTCCATTAAAAGAGCATTTTTCTATTGTAAAGTAGTAAAAAAAAAAAGTATTTTTCTATTGTAAAGCATTTCAAAAAAAGAAATATTCCTAAAAGTCCTCAAAATATTACTCAAAATATGTGAAGGAAATAGAAACAGCTCTGGTTGGAATTTCATACTGGGGTTACAGAAGTGAAACAAAGACTGTAGGATAATACCCCAATCACATGGTCTCCCTTTCACTACTTGGCAGTTTGGAGGTACTCTGAGGAGCCCATACATGTTCAAGAGCAGAGTTTGAAAGCCACTGGCCTACATGATGAAGTTTACTTCTTGGCTTGGCATGTAAAGCCTTCCATGTCTGATACACTGCTGCTCCCCATCTTACCCTTCACATCTCAGCAATATCGAATCAACGGCATTCCCCTAGATACCATGCCGGTTCTCATTTCTTGTCTTTGACCATGCTTTCACTTTGCTAAGAACACTCTGTGAGTCCCTCCATTCCTATCATACAGGCATTTACTATCTAGTTTATTTAAGACTTAAATCAGATGATATTTCATTCATGAATTTATCCAATCAAACATCCATGTAAGAAAAAAAAAAAAGATTTCAGAGAGTTTATGATCAGTGTGGGGGTGACAAACAATAAACCAGCAAATACATAAACCCTAGTAAATGGTGAATTGCTTGAATGACCTGTTATTTGTGCCAGGTTGGCCTTTTAACAGACACTCAAAAAACAAAAACAAAACAAAAAAAAAAACCCATTAAGTGAGCATCTTTTAACTGCCAAGCACAGTGCTAGGTGCTTTCATATATCACCTCATTTTAATTCTCAAAATTATGTTATGAAATAAGTATTACTTTGTTACTTTTATAGATGACGACTTGAGTCTCAAAGAGATTAACAAGTTTCCCTATGGCCATATATCCGGAGAGTGTAAGAATATGAATACAAATCCAGAAACATACAATTTCAGAACTCATGCTCATGATAATATTGGCTTTCTGGTGCTATTAAAAAAAATAGAGTCTACCTTACCTCAAGTCAATTCACATATTCAAATTTTTCAGTCTTACACGGATTTCTCTAAATTCTAGGAAGTTTTGAAGGAATCTTACAGTGTAGCACTTGAGAATTCAAAAGATTTAATCCTGAGCCATGAATCGGCAACGTATGCTGTCAGAGCCCCACTGTTTTTGGCAATAGGAGAGACAGTCTCCTGCAGCATCTATTAGAATGAAATGGCTTAAAGGAGAGAGGAGAAGAGCATAAAAGGTGTACTGAACACCTGGTATTTAAGCACAAGTTGTAGTCATTCATTCGAAAATGCTTATGCTTTGCAATTAGATTATCAAATAATAGACTTTCTGGGTTCCAAAGAGGATCAGTGACACATAAGTTAATAGCAATATGTGGTTGCTACAAGAATATAGTGAGAATAAACAGAGTAAGCAAAGTAAAAATTAAGACACTTGGGTACCTGAACTGCAAGTTACTTCTGCCCACATGCAGAAAAAACACTCCATCCAGTTTGGGAAAGTATCTCCCTGTTGAGTCTGAAAAATTGCCCTGCTTGAACTTGCCTACATGCATCCCCAACAGAAAATGAAACCATCAAAGCTCGAGTTCATATTCGTTTCCAAATTATTCTCTTAACTTTATGGCTGTAATAAGGAGATCATATGAGAATTTAGTATATTCTGGACAGAAATGAACTGTTTCATTAAAACTCGAGAATTTAAGTTTTAAGCCTTCTAGCTGGACAGCAGAAGAAAAATCATTTGCTGTCTTTGTGTCCGATTTTTTCATGTGTAAAATGCTTACAGGCACCTGCATAAAAAGACCATTTCGGAAAAAAATTAAATTCATGTTGTCACTATCCCATAATATTGTAAAAAAAAATAATATTGTAGCATGTTTAAATACTTGCAATTTTTTTTCAGGTCAGAAAATGATGTTTTACCAGTTTGATTTTATTCTCTAAATTATAAAAGCAAAGTTACAATAAATATTATTTTAAAATGCTATCTTAACTTCCATATATAGTTACAATATATATTTCAAAATTTATTTTTATGTGATGCTTTTTATGCATAATTTTAACCAAATAACGTGATTCTATAATAATTTCCTTATGTAATGTTATGTTATAAACTCTGACCTATCACTTTTATTAGCTGCCTAATATTCTACTGAATAGATATTCTATAGTTTACTTAATCAATCTTGCTTCTGGATGTTTAGGTTAATTTCAGAGTTTTTCTATGTTACTAATATCTATTTATTGAATCTTTAAGAAATTCTGTGCATTTTATATGTTTAAAATTATCTTATTATAAAAACAAACTTACAGAAACCCATACTAGTAAGCTTTCTTCTTTCCTATGTCTTCATATTTTAATATAAGTAAATATCTAAAGTCTTAATTTTGCTTGGATTCAAGAAACATGTAATAATGATTTTTAAAACAAAAGCATATGTTGAAGCCATTACATACCTTTACAGCAATATTGTGAGGCACATATTATTATTCTCATATTAAAGATCAAGAAACTGTTCAAAATGTTCAAGCAACATTTTTATGGTTTGTTACTAGTGGTGAGAGGGATCAAAAAAAAAAAAAAGGATAGTACAGGTTTGTAGTGAGGAGACTGAATTTGGTCTTGGACACTTTGGGTTCATACTGCCTACAGGATATCCAAATGGAGTCACAAAGTAGACAAGTGAACACACAGATTTGTACGGTAGAAGAAAGCACTCCACTGAAGACACAAATTTGCCAGCCTCAGCTAATAAATGAACTTGAAGCCATGGTAAATAAAGTATGGAACATGAGAAACAAAGAAACGTGAATACAGAATGTTTGAGGGGCAGATACAGTTAGCAAGGAAAATGGGAAAAATAAGAAAGAGAGAATAAGGAAAGTAGAAAGAAAAAAAGATGTCGTGGAAATCAAGGAAGGAGAACATTTCAAGGAGAGGGTATTGATCACTTAGCAACAAAGATGCCAGTGGTAACCTTGAAGTTTCAATGGTGTTCTGAGGCTGAAGAGGGATTTTTGAGGGTTGGTGAGCAACTGTTCTGTTAAACAGGAAAATCTGGTTCAGAGGACCAATGTGGAAAATGAGAAAGAGATTTTGCTGTTTTCCTATAACTATAGTAACAGGGTTTCTGCACAGATGGGTAGAACGGTCAGGTAGCTTGCCGTAAAGAATCTCAAAGGGGCCCTCGCGGTCTACGCAATGGTGGGTTCAGCTCCAGCTATATGGAGACTTGAACAGAATGATTCCTCCCGGTCAAGAGTGCACATGTCAGTCAGAAAGGGCAATAGATACGATCCCTCCATTAGCCTACATCCCAAATGAATAAAACCAATAGCACATACCCTAGTAGTGTCTACCCTTTCAAAGGCATTATAGGAACTATTAAAATATAAGAAACAAAATAATAAATGATGATGGCAGTTGCTTTAGCCCATTGGAGTATCATTTCTGCTTGCCAAGAGCCAGGAAAGGATAGCAGGATTCTGGCCTTGAGAAGTTTGGAATTTTTATCTTGTATGATCCCTGTGTCTTTAAAAAAAAAAAAAAATCAAGAAATTGCAGGCGTTGAAGAAAGTTGTGCAGATACTACCAACCCCTCATTTCCCCGCAATATGCTGTATAACCTTTAAGCAGCTCAGCCCTAATGTTCACCCCAGCTGCACTGCCACTAAACACTTACAGAGGAAAAGTGCAATTGTTATTTCTTGACACCCACAGATAATTACTACTACTATTTGAATCTGGAGGAGATAATTCTTTGTTCTGCCTTTCTTTTGTTTAGCAAAAAATAACGATTTACATTTCAGCTTTCCTTATTTTTACATTCAAAGGATTATCAGAACCACCAAAATCACATGAAGCGCGTGCATTCTCTTATTCACAGTACTCAATACTGAACTGTGTAAAAATATACTTTTAATTACATAATATGAACAATTTTAGTGCCAAGTATAAAGGCATGGGTTTAGCATAATAATCTTGCCCTCTTTCCCAAGATAGTCCCAAAATGCTGTCATTATCAGATCTCATCCACAATCCTGGAGTCCCCAAGAGAGTGAATTAAAGATGTGCTAGAAAAAAAAAAATTTCTTTTTTTTTTTAGAGATGGAGCTTGTAGTTATTCCTTCCCTTAGATGACAGATATTTCTCTGCCTTTTCACTATAATAATCACTTACTCACTCATTTATTCATTCAAGAAAAAAAATATTGGAACCCGCACATTTGCCCAATAATTTTTCTTGGGACCTGAGCACACAGAAGAAAAAAATTAATTCAGGCACTGAAGGCAGTCACAATCCAGGAAGAGGAAATAAGTAAACAGGTGATCACTCCAGCCTAAGGATTTTACAGTAAGAATAGAAGGCATGTGCTACATAGCAGGGCAGTGATGGGCATGTTGCAGGTGCTAGAGGAGACTTCTAGAAAGCCTGAGGTGATACTGGTGCTGCAGGTTGTATAGCAGCATAATGATAGAATTCATTACTGCTGCTAGTTGTATACCACATTTTTGATTGAACCATATAACGTTCTGCCACCAAGACAGAATCCTAGTTAGAGGAGAGAAAGAAAAAGAGACATTTATGAAATCTTTAAAAGGAATTAACTAATATCCTGTACAGATTTATGAAGAGAAATAGCCTATCTAGGCCTATATCTATTATATGTAATAAATCAATGAAGAGAAATTGGAACTGAAAAATGTTAATTAAGATCTTAAGCACCTAAGTAATTTTTTTCTACTTTACCAGGGGATAAATTCTGAATTAAATTTTAGAGTGGTCATTTCTATCCCCAGTTTCTAAAAAATATCAAAATTTTTAAGAACTATAAATATATTAAGAAATAAAAATATAAAAAAACTCTTAAACATTAAAATATTGTAACTTTTTTTTTTTTAAAACATAGCCTCTGGAGGGCAACAAGAATATTGTCATTGCTTCTTCAGTGCCTGTACAGTGCCTGATATGTGGTAGGCCAGACTTCAAAGTGATCTTATTAACATTTATTGAAGGGGTTTTAGATTGCTGGGACCAGTGGAAGTCTCAGACAATTAAAAGTCTAGAATTTTGTATAAATAATAGATTTTCTGGGTAGTTTATAATCCCCTTAATTGCATGATGAAAGGCAAATAAGGAATAGAGGGCTTTTAGGTACAAGAGATGTAACATTACTCATTAGTTACATGATGACATAAAAAAAAAAATTGGCCATTTTCATTTCATGACTCCTTGTTTCCATTGCAGAGCGATGTCGGATAGAGGCACTGTAACATCACAGTTTTGGAGAGATAACCTAGCAGTCAGGACAAATCACACAGAAGGGAGGCATTTGGCATGAGTAGAAGGGACTTATTTAACAAACAAATCAGAAAAATTGCAAGTAAATGCTCATTATATGACATTAGACTAGCCTAGGGAATCACGTGATGGTTTAACAGGAGTTGCTGATGAAAATCTCCCGCTTTAGCAAAATTGAAATATTCGATCCTTTTTACATACCTTGAAAAATTAACATTACATTTTGGGTTTTTTGTTTGTTTTATTTTTCATTATAATTAAAACAACAAAATTTAATTCGTTGATCTCTTGAGAACTTTTCCATGTTCTCATAAACCCAAGTGAACTTATTTTTTTGGGAGGGAGGGATATCATACTGTTCCATGAACAATATAGCAAAGATGACAGTTAACTCCAAGCATGTCTCTGGGCTAAGAGATTTTACTCTAATCATCTATTTACTCCCATGGAAACAGAGGTGGTGCAGTGGTTAAGAGCTACATCTGCAAACCAAAAGATTGGGACTTCAAATCCACCAGCCGCTGCTTGGAAACCCTGTGGGGGAGTTCTACTCTGTCCTATTGGGTTCCTGAGTTGGAATTCACCTGACAGCAATGGATTTTTTTTTTTTCCAACCTTATGGCTCTTCTTTTTCCCTTTCCTAAGCTTATAACGTGCATCTAATAAAACATGCTGATATGTAAAATCCTAACTAAATATTTAAGGAATAATTTTATGTGCATAACATTTTACTATGAGAAATGGATCACAGAGTGATACAATAAACAGTCCTTACCCTAGACGTTGTTTTAACCTAGTTGAGATGCCTAGACATACAAGAAACAATTCAAAAAATAGGAAGAGCATATAAATGATAATATTGTTGCTTAGCCATAGAATTTAATCTTTCTGCTTAGGCGTCTATGTCAGTAAATGGCTTCGCTGCCATCCAGGTCTCTAAACAGAAAACTGGGCAATACCAACACTATATTCTCTCATTAACCTCAAACATACTTTTAAAATTCAGTAAATTCTAACTTTTTAATATCTCTGATATCTGACCCCTCCCTTCACACACACCCTTCTTTTCATCTTTCACATTACCAGCAGACTAATTTTTTTGCTAAAAATCAAAGTCTGATTCCACTGTCTCCTGCTAGTAAGTCTTTACTTGCCTGTGGGATAAATTCCATGGTCTTCCCAGTGATATCAAGAGTCCTCCACAGTGTGGCACTCACTCATTTCTCTTGCTCCTCTCTTGCATTTCCTCCTAAGCTCCCTATTATAGATTTAATTGTGGTCCCCAAAAAGATATTTTGAAGTCCTAATCCCTGGTAACTCTGAATGTGACCTTGTTTGGAAACCTAGGCTTTGAAGATATCAGCTAAGCTAACACGGTCATACCTGAATGGGTTGGGACCTAACCCAGTCTGAATCGTGGTTAAGAGTTCAGACTGCTAACCAAAAGATTAAAAAAAAAAAAAAACCCACTGCCGTCAAGTCGATTCCGACTTTAGCCTCCCTTTTATAGGACACAGTAGAACTGGCCCATAGAGTTTTCAAGGAGCACGTGGTAGATTTGAACTGCCGAACTCTTGGTTAGCAGCTGTAGCACTAAACCACTGCACCATTCAAATCCACCAACTGCTCCTTGGAAGCCCTAATGGGGCCTTCTACTCTGTCCTGTAGGGTCGCTATGAGTTGGAATCGACTTGACGGCAATAGGTTTGATTTGATAACAACGATGGCACTAGGTTCTGGGTAGAAATACTATGTACCAGGCACTATTCTTAGTGCTATAGATATGTAGATAGATGATAGACAGATGGATAGATGGATGGTTGGATGGATAGATATATGGAGAGGTAGATAAAACTCCCATAGTAACTCTGGGTGTTGTTACTATCCATAATTTGTATTTTATAAAAAACGTTTGGAGAAAGAATGGTTAAATAATTGACTCTAGCTCTCACAATTAGTGATCAGTAGAGACAAATATGGTGTGGAACAATCTGGCTCTAGAGCTCATGATCTCAACCATTTTGAAATACTGTTTCAGACTAGTGCAAATGTGTGCTACCTAAGCATTTGAGATATCTGGACTTTCCTTTAGCTCATTTACTAGAGTTTTAGTGATTTTATATTTCTTTACATTGGTATTTTCTATTAGCTTCAGATAGGAAAAAAAAAATTAGAACCCTCAAGTATTTAAAAGACTGAAAGAAAGAATGCATGCAAGAGCATTGCTTATAAAGCCTGGACCTTAGTAAGCATCCAGTAAATGTTAGCCACTGGGACTGTGCCTGCTAACGCAGCTCCTCCGATCACACATTAAATTAAAACCCACAAGAGATCACCCCATTCTGAGTTTCCTGTATTGTTCACAAAGAGAATGCTTAACCTTGAAACAGACAGAACCGGCAGTGTCAGAAACTTCTCTTTTCTTTCACAGCCCATATGTAATCCATCAGAAATCTTGGCTTGACTAGAACACTAACACTTTTCATCACTTCCACTGCTACCACGTGATCCAAGCACCATTGTCTTTTGTCTAGATTACTTCAATAGCTATCTAACTGCTCTTAGTCTTGTACTCTCGTCCCCTATAGTCTATTCTCAGCACAACAACCAGAGTAATAATTTTAAAATGTAAATCAGATCATCTTACTCCTCTGTTCAAAACCCAGAGACTGTATAATAGCTTACAAAGTTCCATAAATTCCAGCTGCATGTCCCAGCTTGCTTTTACTACTCTGGTTGCACTAAACTCCTTATTCTTCCATTAAAAAAAAAAAAAAAAAGCCAGGCATGTTCCCTCCTTAAGGATTCCACACTTGTTTTTCCTTTAAACTCCAAAGTTCCCCAAACACATAAATGCATGGCTTAGTCTCTCACCTCCTTTAAGTTTTAGCTCATATATAACCTTCTCAGTGAGGTTACCATGACATCCCTATTTAAAATTGTAAACCATACTCTCCCTCTTCCTAATCTGTCATTCTAGATCCCTCCTATCCTGTTCTATATACCTTTTCTTTTTTTCACGACATCTACCCCATCATAACATGCTAGGTAATTATTTAATATGTTTATTGTATGTTGCCTTGTACTCCCTCTGGGATATAAGCTTCAACAAGGGCAAGAATCTCTGTCTGTTTTTGTCACAGATATATTCTGAGTGTTTAGAAAAACCTATAGCTCCCAATAGTCACTCAATAAAGTTTAGTCTAGTGGACGGAAAGAGGGATGGATGAATGAATTTATAAGTTTTTTTTCCAACAACTACATACATGTTGTTGCATGTACCCACTTACATGCATAATTAGAGAAGAAATGATGAGTTTTATTAAGAAGTGCTGTGGACTGTAAAGTTTCCATATTATGATGGTCACCAACATAAATTTTCCAGTGAGTGATGGAATAAGGGTACAGATAACACATTGATTGCCAATTGAAGATCATAATAGTTTTCTGAGAGATGAGAGCCTCCTTTTCCATAACTGATGAAATCTAAAGAATAGGGTGTTTAGATAGTCCAATTTTTTTTTTCTACTATAAAAAGGCCATCTGTGATTCATTTAGGTAAAAGGATGATATGGAAAAAAATAGAAAATCATCATGTAACTGTTCATGATTACATTTTTGGAAAACATTTACTTTAAATATAGAACAAACATAAAAATATAACAAATTGGATATACGTAATCCAGAAATCTCTGTCATTTGGAGTCAATTATTCAGCAACTTTATTTCTTATTTTCCACATTTAATCAAAAAGTGAGAAAGAGAAATGAAAGCAGATTACACTACCCCCCCAAAATATTTCTATTGTATGTCAATAATACCAGAAATAAATTGACAGAGATTGAAACCATTACCCAAAACCACTTATCTGAATGTTATGGCCATTGCTGTTGTGGCTGTGTGTGTGTGCTGTATTATTCTCTGACATTCCGTGAAGTAAAGCACATGAAAGGCTTAGGAGGGATTAATTTTTTTATATGTGTACAAGAAAGATGCATTTTTTTTTCATTTGGAAGAGATGGAGAAGATGATAGCAGATTAAAAAGGAATTTAATAAACTATAATTATAGGCAGGAAAATGGCGGAATAAAGAAGAGAAGAATGATGGAAATGGGAAAGAGAGGAGCAATATGCAAAACAAGTAGGGACATAGAAGTAGAGAACATACTGTATCCTGGGTCTGGTATGGCTCATTAACAGAGGCTGAGGCTTGTTTTATAGATCAAGAAATAGGAGATAAGTGTATTATTCTTATGGCTATAAATACTTCATTTCTTAATCCTGGTTGGAAAAATGAAAGAACAAAACATAAAACATAATAAATGCCTCTCCCCATTTTAGCCCTTATCCAAGTAATTAGTTGATAAAACCCTCTACTATATACAGGACTTAACACAGAGTTCTTTGCTTCTTAGTAAATGTCAAGACTTTTTTCTAATTAAAACTAGACTTTGTAAATATTTCATTCTACATGAATTTTAAAGAATTTTTAGAGATTGCAGATCAACTAGAAAGCATGCATGTCATTCTCACATAACAAATTCACAAAAAGATTAAGATAAAATGTTTCTTAAAAGAACTTGATCAAACATATAACATGTTTAAAATGAGATTCATGAAATTTCTCTCATCAATGTCTGTTATTATAGCAATTCCATAAATGAAAAATTGAAACTGTGTACAATTTCTTTTATTATGAGTCATGCTATTTTCCTATTCTCACCTAGAATTGGGAATGTGCATCTCATGAGATACTAACTAGCTTTTCTGGTTGCTGTTGTACAATTTTTTTGTTGTTGTTATACAATAATGTCTCAACCTCCAGTACTAGTTGCAAATGGATTTAATGAGCATAAAAAGTGTTCCCCTCAGCTACAAATCCAAAATGTCATTACATGCACTCTCTCTACTTCTGTGATTATAATTATAGCAGAAAAACTGAAAAGGACATCACATTTTCTGCTATTTATACGACGGTATAATTGACAATTACCTTGATGGAATTAATTTTTCGTGTAATGCTTTAATGGTGTTTAGTATACCAATGTAAAATCTTAGAATGAAATATTTACCGCAATTCATCCAGCATGGGTGAATTGAGATGGATTGACACAGCGGCTGCAACAGTGGGCTCAAGCATAACAACAGTTAGGATGGCACAGGACCAAGCAGAGTTTCATTCTGTTGTGCACAGGTTTGCTATGAGTCAGAAACAACTAGATGGCACCTAACATTAACAACAAATCATAACTTCAGTCAATCAAACTCCCCAGGTCTAAAATAACAAAGTCTAAAATTATAATGAACCTTGAATTTCACCTTAACCTAAAACACCAAACCCAGTGCCGTCGAGTCGATTCCGACTCATAGCGGCCCTATAGGACAGAGTAGAACTGCCCCATAGAGTTTCCAAGGAGCGCTTGGCCGATTCTAACTGCTGACACTTTGGTTAGCAGCCATAACACTTAACCACTGCACCACCAGTGTTTCCAAATTTTATCTTACATGTAGCATATATGTATTCCAAGAAAAGTATATATGACTGAAACAACAACAAAAATCCCTAAAATAGAGAAGTTTGTCAAAACTGAAAAGCTAAAAACTGAATTCTCAGTAAACTGCAATCATAATAATACAACATTAATACTTGTTCTCTGGTCTTCTCCTCAGGTGTACTATCTCGAATTACTCCCCTCAGTCTAAAATGTTATGTCCCTTCTTAGTACTTTTCTTCAGAACTTATCTAATATCCCACTCACACTTCTTTTAGAGCATGGCGGTACTGTAAACAACCCTTTATTTCCTCATTAGTTTCTCACACTAACTGTAAAACTCTTCAGGGTCAGGAGATACTTTAACTTGTGAAGTAATATCTGTTGCCTAAAAAAAAAAAAATACTGACTACTTATATTTCTTGATAGCAGAGTCCTGGGAGTATTATAGGTCCGTCCCCACACAACACCATGTAATCCAGGGAAGGGTTTAGACACATTGCTAGCCGGTAAAAAGGAAGGTGAAGTCTTTTGGGGGCCTTCTGGAAAAGGTTTATTAAGCCTGAAAAAAAGACATAAAAAGGAGTTGACGACATTCTCCTTTGGAGACTTTCGAGTCTGCATGTGACATCTGGAGCTGTGGCAATGATTTATCAAACATGAAGGGAGTTTTTGAGAGACACTAGGACAGAAACAACTGGTTCCTTGCTCATATTCTTTAGCCACTAAACCAACCAAACTTGGAATCTGTGACTTCTTGTTATAAAAGACAATTGACTTTCTTAAATATTTAAGCCAAATTTGCTGGAGTTTTCTCATACTTGCCATCAAAGGTGTTCTAACTTGCATACTCTATTTACACTTTATTGACTGGGCCCTTAAATATGTTAAATGAATTAATTAGCTCTGGATTTCACCGCAAAATGTGAACATTTGAAAGGAAGCAATTATCAGAATTATTTTGTCATGAATCAGAAAAAAAAACACTTCATAGGATTTATGAAAAGCTGTCACACACGAACTTCCAATAATTAAAGTTCTAACAAGTATCATATATTATAAAGGTGGTGGGTTGATTCTACAATGCATTTGTCTTTTGCCTTGTTAACAATAAATTTCTAGATTGAAGAATGAACTAAGCTGAATATTCCATTGCTGTTACTTTAAATTTGCAGTTTTTAATTTGCCAGGTGCAAGCTAAAAGCATAAAGCAGATCTTATTAATATTTAGTATTTTCATTTTGCTTTGTATATTAAGAATTCATATTAGAAAATATGTTGAAAGTCATTGATGAAGTTTCCTTTTGGATATTCAAATTTAATTAATACTTTTTTTTTATGCTAAATAGTGTAGTTCATCTTTCAAATACTGGTTTATAAAGAGCACCGAGCCATGGAGCAAGGCAGATGAAAGAGGATATTACACCAAGTTCTTTACAAAGGAAATTTTTTACAATGCTCATATTGGGCCCTTTTCTCCTAAGTCAAGTATCACCATCTTTCTAGATTATTATCAAGCAAGAAGAAAGAGCCTGTGTATGTGACAGATAGTATTGCAGTTTTGTTTGCAGCCAGTGGCTAAGCAGAAAATTGAAAATAAACAAGTGGAAGAAACGGCTTTATGATTTCTATGCAAATCTATCCCAGACCATTTTATCATTTGAATCACTATTTTTGTCAGGTTACCCCTGAATTCCATCAGAAGCTTTCAGAAATAAATGATCAAGGATAATCAGAAAAAAGAAAATCTTGAAAAATGGCTGAACCCAAAATAAAATATACACAACTACAAGATTTCCCTTAAGAACGCTTTTTCCTCTGGCTGAAGATACATAAAAAATCTGTCACTAGTTATGGCTCTTTATTACATGAAAAGGGAATGAACTAATAAACAATTAAAGCTTAAAATGTTCATATCTTTTAACTCATTAATTCCACATCTGGAAAAAAAAAAATTACTAGTGCAGAGAGAAAAAAAATTTTTTTTTTAGTAAGATGTTCATCACAGCATTATAATAGTGAAACACTTTAATATCAAAATCATTGTCAAACAATGACTGAAAAAATAATCATCAGACTGTTAATTTGCTGTGTAAACGAGTCATAACCAACTTCCTCACCTTCCATTCTCAGCATACTGCCTGGAACCCAGTAAATGTTCAGGGGTCATTACTCATTCACTCATTCACTACCTTCTATTTGTTCATTCAGTGATCATTTGTTAAGCTTTATATCCATTCCAGGAATTATGCCAGTCACTGGTGATAAAAAGAAAAATAAGATACAGTTCTGTCTTCAAGGAGTTATAGGTGGAGTTTGTATTTACAGGGAGAAAGAAAACTGTGAGCAGCGTGATAAAGTACAAACACTCCGTGGGTGCCTAATGGTGGTTTATGGTGTAGTAGCTGAAACCATAGTTTTTGCCAAGGAAAATAATACAGAAGAGTAAAAATAGTTATGGATAATAATGATGGAATGCACTTAGCACAGGAGAAAGCCAATGGTACTGAGCCAGTCACCTGGGAGAGATTTGGAATGGGGATAGGTATAGAAGGGCCCTAACAAATATTTGTTGAAAGAGTTGTTGAATGAATGTAGCAAGGAAACAAGAGAAGATAATGCCTGAGAAAAGGCTTCTAGACTTTCCCATTTGTGATTTGTATTATTTTCTTATTGAAAAAATTCCTAGAGATGTTTTTACTAGATTTTCATGATTTTTGCTTGCTTGTTTTTGTTTTTTAATTTGTCACACAGATGCAGATGAGATGTATTGGAGGCTGAGCTAACCCCTGCTGCTGCTAATACCTAAGAGCTGATCTGATATTCAGAACTCCATGCAGGAGAATGATCCTGGTGTGAGTAGGCAACTGGAGGGCAGCAGAGGAGATGACTTCAGGGTCTAGTCTCCAGAGAGAAGGTCCATGTCAATAAAGCAGCAATTACTTTAGAAAAACCAACTATATTATTGCTGTTTAATCTCCACTAAATAGAGATTGGAAACGGCAACAGGACCAAATTTCAAAAGTGTATCTTCTGGCATGTTCAAATGTAAAGAATGAAAACAAAAGGAAAATATCAAGCGGTTTAATTTATTTTGAATTTCATCTACTGTCCCCACCACTCTTGCTATCACCTGTTTTTGCTTTGCTTTGTCTTTAACATGCTAATAAGAATATGATAGAGTAACATAATGTGGTGGTATTAGGATAAAAGTAAATTTGCAGATAGCGCTGGTAAAAGTTTTGTTCATATACAACTTCCCTCAACAGAAATCAGGTTAAAACATCATATACAGAATTATCATAAATAAGAATGGTTTCATTTCATTTTAACTTCTGAATGTATCTGGGAAATATTTTTTCAGAGCTTATTTATCACCCAGTCCTGTCATAAACAGAATATATGTTATGTGTTTTTTAATAATATTCTTCTTTGAGTTGCAAGTCATACAAATATGAAACATCGAAATCAAAGAAGTTTCCATGGCCAATTCCATAGTGCCTTATGCCAATTGTAATAGAGCTCTGTAATTTATTTTAAAGGCAGGACGTGCAGGAGTTCAAGAGTTTACCAAGATTGCTGATTATAGAAAATCAGACAGAGGAAACCAATACAATTTCTACATGCCCCTCCCCAAGTCAATTCTGGCAAAAAGTAATTTTAATCATGACACTTTCTTTCTCTGAAGATCAATTTGACTCCAGTTACATATATTTCATTTTGTACTTCCATATTTGATTTTAATAGAAACTCTAGCAAATTGTATGATATTAATCATTGAATATAATAATAACACATACCATTTACTTTTTTGGCCATTTCTTTAGCTGCACTTGCTGTAATATTGTTAAGTAATATAACGTCATAGACATATCTACCACAAGAGAAAAAAAAAGGGTAACCTTAAAAAAGTAAGACATTAAATCAGGTAATTGTTCTTTTGATTTTTTTTTTTTTCCTGTTATATATAACATATATCAAACCAAATCCACAGGCACTAGGAATCTTCAAAGAGTTTTCTCATATAACCCAAGCTTTGATATAGGAGAACTGCTTAGAAAACAACGGCTCACCAAAGTCAAGGGACCATCAAATTCTTTCACATAGCACTCTAGATATATGCATATTTATTAATTTTAGTATTTTATGCTTAACTGTTACAATTTTCACAGAATATACATCCTATGAACTCAACCAGTTGTCAGTCTCAAAATTAATTGTATGCAAAAATGGGGAGAACTATAAGACAGACCAGTAAAGGGGGAAAAATACTGAAGAGAAAACTCAAGTTCTATTTCTGAAACACTATGGAGCTTTGGGAACTTTAGTAAGCCACTTGATCCCATTTGGACTCAGGTTCTTCACATGAAGTTTCATTACATGAGTTTTAAGGTCAAAACTTCAAAGATATTCTAAGCTTCTGAATTCCTATTTTCCTATTTACATATTACTGATTTTATCATTTTTTTCAAATGAAGACCTACAAAGGTCGTGAAAGTAATGCTGAGTCATGTAATATTCAATATAACTTTTTTATATTAGGGAAAAAAAGCTAATTTTCTTATGTGCAGAAAAGCATTTCTAGATTGGTCAGGACATTTCTAGTCCATGAAAGAAAAGTTAAAAGCATGGAGTGTACACAAATTGTAGGTGCAGTGTACTACGGTTACGTAACTAGGTTACAAGAATGTATTTTCAAGAGTTTAAAAATAGTTCACCCATTAATGATCTACAGAACTTCATCATAGAGTCAGAAATTCATCAATAAGGAGAATGCACATGTGGTTAAATGAGCGTTAATAACACTGAGCACAGAACATTTTGGATGGGGCAATGGGACAAGAAATCAGTTTTCCTTTGGCCTCAAACCTCCAGGGGAGGGACTTCCTTAGAGCAGTATTCCTGGCCTTTCTCTGCCAATCTTTTCATGACCCTGTGAGAGAATCATGTGTTATCTGATTGGTGAATTTGGAAGAAGAATTGAGCATGTGTGTTTCAGCCCACTCTTCTTTCATGATCTGCCTGCCTGCTGTGCATTGTAAGGCTTGCACCTGTAGCAGAAGTAGGCTTTGGTCCAGCACAGTTTCATACTTAGTGGCTAAGTCTGGCCAATCCAAGACAAATGTATCTGCAGGACTATGTGGCCCAGATATCTGATCTACCGTTTTCATTAGTAATAAAGCTGATGTATTGATATTGATCTGTCTGAACTTTTGTATGAATCTCAAGTGGCTCCTAACATAGAGAAGAGAGGTGGTATTAATTGGGTACCTTAAAGCCATAACAAACAGTAATTTAGATATTTTCTTTTATTCCTCATTCAACTAATATTTGAATACTAGACAATGAAAGAGACAGAAGAGATTCCTGCTCTCCAATGAGTTTATATTCGAGTGGGAGGAAACATAAAAACAACTTGGCAAATAAAATAATTGTAGGCAATAAAAAATGCTATGAAGACATCTGTACTCATGGTGGGACAGAGAATAATGTAGCTGGGTGAGATGCTATGGGTGTGCTAGTCTAGGACTTAGCTAGTTGGCTGTGTACCTTTAAATACTTTTCATTTTAATGACTTTGGGTATTGGAATCAACTGGAAAACACTATGAATATATGGTTATGAACTACATAGGAGTATAAAGACATTATAGTCAATTGTCAATCAAACCCATTCACTGTAGTCAAATAATTTGAAAAATAAATTCTAAAATTCCATTAAAATTTTAACTATAAACACATTATGTTTCAAATGGGATGTAAGAGTATTTTAAAGCTTGTGATGTCATGTAGGAAGATCCCTGGGTGGCACAAATTGTTTGTGATTGGCTGCTAACCTAAAGGTTGGTGGGTTCAAACCCATCCAGCACCACAGAAGAGAGATTACAGCCAAGAAACCCACGTAAAATACAGGTTTGATATGAATTGGAATCTACTCCACAGCAGCAGGTTTGGTTTTGGTTGTTATGTGGGAGGGGTCTCTGAAGGTAAGAGTGTCTATGGTCCATGAGAGTGGGCCATACTCACCGCTTTCTGTGTTCTTCCTATTATACAAGCAGCTAGTTTATTTTAAACCCTTAATCTATTCAATTGAAACTGAGTTTGTGACTCCCTGTTTAGTCACCTGGAAACAAGTTGGGAAATGAAAAAAGGAACTGGACTTGTCCACTCTTCGCAATGAGTCAGCAGTGAGTGCATTCAAATTGCTTTGATAATTTCCTATAATTTACACCAAACTGCATATGTGACTTATTTTTCCTCCTTTGGAATAATAGGAAAAAGCAGCTACAGTGGAATAGGTGTTAGAAGTTGAGTCCTGGATTCCTGGAGTCACAGGATGTCTGAAGAACTTAGGGAAAATTCCCTACATTTTTCAGCATCTCAGTTCTTCACCTTCAACGAGGAGTATGATCCAAATAACTCAAAATTCTAAAACATCTGTCTCAATGCACTCTAAGGCCATAACAATACTGGGTCTTGCACAAAAACAGCTGGGGTAGCAGGAATTCACACCTTTGAGATTTCCTGTGTTTCCAACTTTCCCAGGATGTATCAAAACTACCTGGAATTTGGGCTGATAGGCTATGGAGGATTGAATTGAGCTGGGTCTCCAATTATGTGGTAACCCAGTATCTCATTCCCTGTACAATTCATCAAGTTGTTATATGTTTACTTTAAAGTAAAGTTTATTCTTTATGAGGACAGAAATTCTATACAGTCCATTTGAGGGAATCTCGAATAAAGCTGTACCAGTGAATGTAAATTTCAAGGCTTCCTTTCAAAACACAGTCTAAAGAACTTCATTGGAAAGACTTCATTATTTGCTGGACTGTGTCTAGAAACCCAAACCAAACGCACTGCTGCAGAGTCGATTCCAACTCATAGTGACCCTATAGGACAGAGTAGAACTGCCTCATAGGTTTTCCAAGGCTATAAACCTTTAGGGAAGCAGACTGCCATATCTTTCTCCTGAGGAGTTGCTGGTGGGCTTAAACTGCCGACCTTTCAGTTAGCAGCTGAGTGTTTTCACCACTGAGCCACTAGAAGAGCCACTAGAGGGACCTATAATTCAGACTCCATGATCGTGGGAGAAACACTGTTCTTATTTTCAAGATAACAGTAATATTTTCAAACTGGTAGTTGTTTAGGGAAGAAGAAAACAATTTATAAGTGCAAAACCTTTAAATATATCAGCTTTTAGCAGATCACCGTTAATTTGAAAATAAACCATCATCACAACTAATGCTATTTAAATCAGCCCATTTTCCTGGTTTTGAAATATTATGCTAAGATCAAAGAGTTTTATTTGGGATTTTCACATTAATAAAAATTGTTTCTTTCTAGAATACATTTTCTAAAAAGAGACTATTTTATATAATTACATGCAATTATAATAATTTTAAGAGGAATATTCAAAGAGTAAAAATAGATGTAAAAGATAATTTGAGCAGACAGTGATAACACTCCTTCCTGCAAAATCCTGCTAATAGTATTGACATCATTTGCAGTTGAATAGTCGAGAATGGCCTGGGGATACCATTATAATCCATGATAATTTAAACTAAATGTGTTTGATAATGCTGGTGCATCTTCTTTAATTCTCCTTTTTATTTTCTTGAACTCTTAAAAAATTATAGCTGTGCCTGTGCATTCGGTTTAATTCTGGTCTACTTTTGGCTCTAGGGTTGGGTTCTGAAATACACATGCTTAATATAATCCACAATAATCTTTCTCCCAGTGATTATAGTACTTGATAACATACCTTTTAAAATCACAACTTGGTCTCCTTTATACTTTTGATTTTATATCCTCAACAATAATAACAGCATTTTGAACTTTTCCTGTCTGAGGTTTACCAGAACATTGGCATATTCAAGCAAAGATGTTTTGAGATAATTTCATGCAAGGTATCCTAAGGACATCATTTTCTGACAATGAAAATCCAACCAGGAGGTCATTACTGCTATTATAAGAGAGAATGACCCTTTTGAAAGAAAAAACGCAAGTAATCACCATTCTATTGAAACGCTGAGAAAAATAGCTGATGGTCACAACTAGGGCACTTGAATGGAACCTTCTAAGCGTTTGATAAATTCATCATTTAAAAAAAGAGAAGAAGAGCTTTTTATCTTTCATACATCCTAAAATTAAAAGCAAGGAATCATGAATGACATTGACTGTTTTCCTGACTGGGAAAGGTGAACCGGAGCAGTTAACTGAATTCAAGGAGAGATTTAACTGGAGGGTGCGGATGCCTCGCTGTCATCAGCCACCCTGAAAAAATAGTTGTCATTTGATAAGTTAAAAATCAGACTAATTTTATTAAAGCAAAAAATGTTAAATATTAACATGCATGCTGATTCTGTGCAGAGAAATTTATACTCCCCCCGCCCCCCTTGTTAGAAGCTACAAACTGAACAGTAAGCAATAGGGAGGAAGACTTCAGTGTCGTTGGCCATCAGCTTAGAGCCCACCCATGGATCTGAGCCTGGGCCTACTTTCCCAGCCGCTAAGCCTGCTTCTCACGTGCAACTGAATTGCCTCTTGACCTCTGGGCCCCTGACAACTTTTTAGTACCTTGTTTCTCTTTTTTTTTTTTTTTTTTCTCTTAATGCTCCAATGAAAGGAACTCCTTTTTTTTTTTTTTTAATCGTTGAAAAGTTATTGACTTTTTTTCTTCTCCTCATCAAAATTAGTGCCTTAACTCACGAGTTCTACAAATAATTTTCATTTAAGAGCAAAATTGGAAACTTCTAAAGTGGTTTCACGAATATCCTAAGAGACTTATTTGTAGCCTGTAAGAAGTCTTATTTAGAAATAAGGTGAATAGCAAGCAAGCAAGCAGATTAGATGACTCCTCTTGTCCTAAGTTGCATCTGCTTTAAAGGCAGTGAAATCTTCAGATTGTTTTAAACGATAGAATGTGTGGCATACAACGGTTTTGAATAAACAAAACTTTTTTAGCAGTGATCCTTTTCCCACATGCTCTAGGAGAGCTTTAGGAAAATATTTAAGAACGCACTCTGACAATCTCTCCTACGTGGGCCAGCATCACCCTCTGCCCTGGGATTTCAGGGCATCATGCCATGCCACTTCCTCGTCTGGACACATTTTAGGTAACTGAAGAGCATTCAGAAATCCATGGGCTTTGGAGCAGATCAGAATTATGGTCCATTCCCAACTCTCTTATTTAATAGTCGGCAGACCTTAAAAAAAAATTTAACCCCCTAATAAATTTTTAATAATGGGTTAATAAGCTTCAGTCTCTTAGTAAGTAACAAGAAGGAAAATCATCTTCTTCAAGGGTTGTTGTAAGAATTAAATACCCAACATTGCCAATAATGGTTTCTGAACAAATGTTACTTTCTCTCCATTCCTCTCTCTCAAGCCACACAATTCTTTGAATAGATCTCCATGAAAACCTCAAATGCTTCTTTTCAAAGATCAGGTAGAGTAGTATGAGGCAGCAGTTAAACAACTTTCAAAAAATCCCCTGTGTTTTTATGGAAGAACAGACTTGAGGAATCTAAGAGCAAGTTCTGTTTCCCGCATCTGCCCAGCCTACTTGAATGGCTGTACTTTAGCACCAATAACTGTGATGGGGCATTGACAGCTGTGTCCTGGCCAGAGGACACGTAAGGTCTCTAGCCCAATGCATTGTCATCAGCACCAGACTTCAAGCAAACTTCAAGAGAGGGCAAACTCCAAATTTCCTCTTTAAAAAAAAAAAAAAAAAAAAAACTGATAAAATCCTGACCCAAGAATACCTGACTCTCATTACATCAGGACTTATGGGGATGACATGTTCAGCAAATATCAAATATAAAATCTCAAAGTCCATTTTAGTGCAAATGTGCTCCAGAGTTAAAACAAAGGAACCCTTTTCCTAAGTCTCTCTCTGAGTAAGAAAATAGTAAATTGCTGCCAGCTTGATTTTCATGAGTATGAAAGTGATCTCTTCCCTTTTTGTGTTTACTAGGATCATTCCTAAAGATCATTTGGAGTGGTTTTCATACCCATTTTAATTAGATTGAATTTTTCTGACCTTTGCTCCATAATCATGAGAGTGGAGTGATCAAAAATTCATTGTGAACATTTGATTAAAAGTGGTGTTTCAAAAGGGCCTTCTTTTTAGGCAATAGCAACTATTGATGCACCAGGCTCTTTTCTGTTGAATATTTTATTTTTTTTAGGTTGAGATGTTTTACAATTTATTTCTATCCACAGCATCCCATGCCAGGCTCCACTTAGACTTTATTAACTGGAAATATAAATTTCTGAGAATAATTACCTAAGCGTCAGAGAAGACCAGTGTGATATTTCTATAATTTTTCTTATCCTTAATATTTAATATAAAATTTGAATACATTAATGAGTATTAAGTCTTTATTGTTAGCTTATGCCCTAAATGTCAAAAAGTGACTTTTACTTCCTTAGCCAAAGTGTATTAAAAAAAAAATTTGAAGTTGTTAAAGCTAGTGTGGAAAATATAAGCCAATTATAAAGAATAAAAATAATAGGAAATGTAACTTGGAAGTTGCTATGAAGAATAATTTTTTTTAAAACTGACAATTAAAATCTACTTCTTTATCACAAAAATTAAATATATAGAAAGACAGTTTAAAGTTTGCTTAAAGCACATGTGGGAAATACCAAGGTATATGCAAGTTTATAATAACTAATCAACATGACTTATAGAAAACAGAATTGGAGAGAAGCCATAAGGACAAAAGACTTTTGACAATATCAGAATATAATATTTGATACTTTAGCGTAAATGTTCCATCAGCAAATCCAAATAAAAGTGGTCCATTAATGAATTATTTTCATTCTATATTTCTAAATCTAGAAACCCTGGTGGCTAGAGATTAAGCGCTACGTCTGCTAACCAAAAGGTCGGCAGTTCGAATCCACCAGGCACTCCTTGGAAACTCTATGGGGCAGTTCTACCCTGTCCTACAGGGTTTCTATGAGTCGGAATGAACTCGACAGCAACAGTTTTGGTTTTGGGGGGTTTATTTCTAAATCTGTTTAGAATTATTAATATTTTTTAAGCACGTTATTAATGCCTAAGCAATATTCTTAGAATGCCCAATTCAAATTTTGGTCCTTGTCACAATTTAATATCCAATTTTGTTTTTCACTTTTTGGAATAGACATTGGGTCAATAAATCACAAAATCTTAGAGAGGTAAGGTAATACTTAGAAGCCATATATCCCCCACATCCAATTTACCTTTCATAGATCTGTAGCTCAGGAATTAATTACTTTTTTATGTTGCATTAAATAAAACAAAATTGTAATGCTCCATGTAAACTTTTTAAAATATAGATTTCTAAGGATATTCTTGCCACTTGTACATATGATGAAAGAAAGGCATAAATAGACTATCTATCGGTACAGGCTTTATGCTATTGAAATCAGGATGAAATAATTTGTCAGATGTACCATTGAGAAGTTCTCAATTCTATCTATATACTATAATCAAATGGATAATTTTAAAGCAAACTGTCTGGGCTTAACACAAAGGGATTCTGATTTAATTGGTCCATGGTGGAGCCTAGGTTTAAACTTTCCAAGTGTTTCTAATTGAGATCCACATTGGTACATTCAAGAATGGAAAGAAATAAGGCTCATGATATCTAAAAAACACCTGAGTGTTTCTCTCACTTCCACACCATAAAATGGTAAGAATTTTTAGAACATTATGTTCTCAGATCTCTCTTCATCTGGAAAATAAAATCATGTTCTCTCTGGTCCAATTAAAAACAAATGTTTTTAGAAAGTCGGCCCTCTTTCAGGTTTGCAACACATCTCTAGGCCAGAAAATAAGGGAAAAGAGGACCTCAAGCCGAGGGAGTCAGTTTCCAACACTCACCCTCCATCACTGGCTCATTTCCCAAATCCAAAATTGGATGTGAGTTCTGCTTCCACAATGCTATCTGTTCAGAACCTGGAACTATCTTTTATCTTTCTCTACCACCTTCAAGGGCTTTCATTTCCCCTCCCCTTTCTTTAAGACGCAGTTTCCCAGGGAGTTCGGAAAGGAGTGTAAAAGCCTGTGTTATTTTAAGAAAACAGCTTGTTATATTAGATTGGATATTTCAATTTTGACAGTAAAATAAATAAAAGGGAAAAGTCAAATTCTGTGTTTGCCTATATAAGCCCAGTTGCATCGTTGGTATATAACTCATTGTATAACAGCTCCTAAAATGCCTTGAAGACATAACATACCACCTAATCCAGTTCCATTTCCCTCTTCTTTAAGAGATGAGTATACATGAAGTCGTCGGCAGCTATTGATATTTTGGCTGTATGTTACAAGAGCTCTAGAGTAGCTTCCCTTTTTTCATAAATTAGGAAATTTATGAGGGCTAACCTTTTCAACTGTAATCTAAGTAAATGTCACACTTTTTAACTATCAATAAGGAAGCACCCACACTGAACCAAAGACATAAATATAGTTCTTTCAAAATCCATTCAAAATCTTCCCAAACATTTCAAGGAACAATACATTAAATAAAAGCAATAGAAAAAAGCTATGAGAGTAGTAAACAGTAACCAATAAAGCACTTTACACCTGATTGTTTATCTATAAACTCAGTCAACAAATACATACAGAGATGGGTCCTGTATATTTATCAAAGTGATTTTATCAAACACAATAGAAATAAAGTCTCATATTCAGTGCACCTGACAGGCACCTTACCAACTAACCAAACCCGTTGCCATCGAGTCGATTCTGACTCACAGGAAATAAAAAAACATGAGCTTTCAGTGTGCTAAGTTTAGAAAATAAATTTGATGTAAATGCTGAACATAACCATGCAAAACTTATTAGAATTTTCCCAATGGGGAGAAAGCTCATGTAACTTTGTGTGTTCATTTCAGTAAGTGGAGACAGGCTTAGGGTGGTTTGAGGAGATGGCAGTCTGTACACTTTCCAGATGGAAATTGTATTTACCTCTTGTATTTTTATCTCTGAGTCTGACACTGGGTCCTCAGCAGCAGGGAGCACTCATTCTTGTCCTCATTTACATCACCATAGTGATTTGGATACAGCTGAGGGTGATGGATCTTAAATGCCTGCAATGGAATGAGTAGTTACAAACCTGACTAAAAGCCGCTCTCTCATGGGCACATTTCTATGGCAGACCTGTCTCTCAGAAGCCCCTCTCATCAGCTGTATACACCCTTGAGAGAAAAAAGTGGCTTCCCCACCCCCTTAAATTAGTCAGAGTGTTCTTCTAATTTGAAGAAGGTAAAACAAGAAAAACAAAAGGGTGGCATGTTATAATCTTAATCTAAGTGGTGCATATATTAGATTAAGGGCATAAACTTGATTTTACTCAATAGCGTTCAGGTCAATTTTTAAGTACATGATTTTAATTGCTTATTTCTTTATTTTTTCATTTTGCTTCCTTCTTTTTGATGAGCATTTTCAGCATGCTACAGTACTGTACCTCATTATCTCTAATTTCCTTTCCTATTTCTTCTTCTGTGCCAAGATTCTGATTCTAGCACACCAAGATGTAGCAATCTGTCTTCTGCTTATTTCAGGTCAATAGAAATAAGATTAACAGACAAAGCTACGAGAATACCAAAAAAATAAAAATGGACCTGTAGCCGTCGAGTCCATTCTGACTCATAGAGACCTGACAGAACCAAGTAGAACTGCCCCATAGGGTTTCCAAGGAGTGGCTGGTGGATTTTAACTGTCTCCCTTTTGGTTAGCTGCCCAGATTTTAACTGTAGCGCCAGCCACCAGGGCTCCTCAAGAATAGCAAACAGTAATCAATAAAGCACTTTACACCAGATTGTTCATCTATATCTTCAGTCAATAAATATATATTGAGATGGGTCCTGTATATTTATCAAAGTGATTTTATCAAACAATAGAAACAAAGCCCCATGTTCAGTGCACATGACAGGCACTCTATAGGAAATACAACACGTGCTTTCAGTGCACTAAGTTTAGAAAATAAATTTGATGTAAATGCTTAACATAACCATGCAAAAATTATTAGAAATTTGATATGTTTTATATCAAATGAGGAAACTTACATTCTGCACATAAACCCGTGTTTATCTGGCCTACTTGAAGCTCAATGTTCTAACCTATTAAGAAGGGACTGCATGTAACCATTGTTTGAGTCCCTTCTCGAGTTCCAGGGTAGTCCAAACGGTTAATGTACAAGGCTGCTAACAAAAACGTTGGAGGTTTAAGTCCACCCAGAGGTACCTTGGAAGAAAGCCCTGGTCATCTACTTCTGAAAAATCAGCCATTGAAAACCCTGTGGAGCCTAGTTCTACTCCAATACACATGGGGTCCCCTCAATTCGACAGCAACTGGTACTGGAAAGGTTCAACCACTTTAATGCCCTGTGATTTCTTGTCAATGGAAGTTGGTATGATCAGTAACTATCTTTAAATAATGCAATTAATTAAAGGGGAGAAAGTACATTTTTTAAATTTATTTAACTACTAGTTGGCTATTTTTTTTTTCTTTTTACTTGTTTAATGAATTTTTATCTGTGTTTGTACCCACTTTACAACTTTTTTTTTTTTTTTTTTGAAGAAAAGGATTAGGTAATGGTGACCTACAGAGTAAAACAAAACCACAGCAGAGAGAAATTATTTCAGGCTGGGGACATAAGCCCAAGAAAAGGTGCACCAGTAGGAAATGGCCAAGGCCCATTAGGGGGACAGTAATTACACGACTTGGTTGGAACAGTTTTATCAGTGTTGGGCTCACTAGATTGAGGAGTTGTAAAAGTACATTTGGAAGGGTTTTTATTAGAACTGCCAAGCCCAGTTAAGGATTTTAAATAGCAGTTAAGCCTGAGCCATCGAAATTTCTGGATGGAGATGAAATGAAAAATTCCTATGTTGGAAACAAAAGCAGAATGGATTGGAAGCTCAGGAAAGACGTCAAATGACCAGGCAGGTGGCAAATACAATTGTCAGAAGTGAAGGCATAAAAGACTCTCCGTGGAGTGTGTCATCAGGAATGATATTACAAAAAAACACTTGGCAGAAAATTAAAATTACTTGGATAAAAGGAATGAGGGAGGTAGAGAAGTTAAATATAATTTAATGGCTATAATTTGGAGCTTGGGTGATCAGGAGATTTATTGGGGAATCATATGGAGGAATGCTTTCGAAGATTACTTCCCTTTAATAACTGATAATGAGTCCACTTAGAATAAGAAACAAATTAAAAAATGGAATTTCATTATTGTATTTAAAATATCAGGGAAAATACATTCATTGCTTTGATATAACTATTAAGAGTTTAAAGGAGGGAAAATAAATCTGCATATTCTGCTTTTGTCCTAAAGAGTGATTTGAATTGGTACAAAATAATAGTTTGAGGTGACAATTCTTTGACTATGCTTAGCAACATTGTGGTTATAAAACTTTAGTTCTTAGGGCCCTGTGCTAGATACCTCACTGAAATATGTATTAAGATATATTAAAAACATGGAATCCCTGGAAGGCACAAGTCGTTAAGCATTCAACTACTAACGAAAAGGTTGGTGGTTGGAATTTACTCAGAAGCTCTTTGGAAGAAAGGCCTGGTAATTTATTTCTGAAAGGTAACAGCCACTGAAAACCCTATGGATTGAAGCTCTACTCTGAAACTCATGGGGTTGCCATGAGTCAGAATTGACTTGAGGGCACCTGGTTTTTGGTTTGTTTGCTAATTTTTAATATCACAAACTTTGATTAAAGCAGTAGATAATGCTTTATCAGTTTTTTAATCACTGATAATATAAATATTAATAATATAAATATAAAATTTAAGCCATAAACATATTATCTCTTTAAAACAAAAACGTGATACTTTATTTGAACAATTTTTAGTAGTTATAGAAAGGCCTAGTGATATTACTTTAATTTGTTTGACAAATTTTCTTCTAAATGCATTTATGCTTGTGCTATTAAGCATTACCGTAAATAATTAAAACTAAGCTACACTTGTCAAAACAGTTTAATAAACTGTGCTTTCTGTTGCAGTTACCTCAGATTTCTTTCATGTTCATTTCCTGACGTGTTAATTTATAAAATTCAATAAATCAAAAATGAGATTTTTACATATGAACTGGCAAGATTCTAAAAATTCATGCTAATGTTAATACAAAAACATCTAAGTAAAATAATCACTTCACAAATGAGATGAGAAAATATCATTTGTGTCAATCTAGTCAAATACAACCTACCCGACAAAAAAACCCAGCACCATCGAGTTTATTCCGACTCATAACGACCCTATAGGATGGAGTAGAACTGCCCTATAGAGTTTCCAAGGAGAAATACAATCTACCAGAGATTAATAAGGACTGTCGAAAATTTGGCAAGAAGTATCATAAATTAATAACAATGATTTGCACGTGTTTGGTGGGGTTTTGGGTGTTTTACTATACATAAGGTACTTTCACATTTATCAAGTCATTTGGGTCTTACATCAACGGTTTCCACAGATGGTAACCTTCAGAGGAAGGAAGAGTAAAAAGGGAATTGGGTGGTGGTGGTTGGAGGCGAAATGGAATGGTGGGAGTGGGGAGAGTTAAATGTATACAAGACCATGATTTTGTGATGGAATAGACAAAATAAAACAAAGGAAATGTATATCATTTCTACCATAGAAGAGACATAAGCCCGGAAGAGTTGGAGCTCTAGCAAATAAATGATGCATAGGATAAGTCTGAGCAGAATTATAAAATTCAATTAAAAACAAACAATAAATGGTAATTAGCTGTGATGCCATACATGGTCTAGTTTGCTTCACCTTGAAGGATACTATAGAGTTTGGGAGATGCTCCTGACATATGCAAAGAATGAGGTGGAATAATTTGGTGAATTTGTCTACTCAATACTTCTGAAGACAGCAGACTTGTTAGATTCTGAAGTTGCTTATCTATGTTGACTCACCCATTTTACCTTTCAGCATTGCTGCCTGGAAAAGAGCTGGGGCTTGTTGTTCTGACACCATAGAAATTTGTTTTGGGGTTTATGCAGTTGCAACAGTCTACTATTAACACAATCAATGCCCTCGGAAGCAGTAGTTGAGAAATAAAATGAGGTAAAGAGGTCTTGCTTCAAAAGACCTCTTTAAAGTGTTAAAAAGTGAAGTTGTCACCTTGAGGATTAAGGTGTGCCTGACCCAAGCCAAAATATTTTCAGTCGCCTCATATGCATGCAAAAACTGGAAAATAAGCAAGACTAAAGAACTGATGTATTTGATCCATGGTATTGAGGAAGAATACTGAATATACCACAGACTGTCAGAAGAAAGAACAAATCTATCTTGGAAGATGTGTAGCCAGAACGTACCTTAGAAGCAAGGATGGTGAGACTTTGTCTCACATTCTTTGAATGTGTTATCATGATGGACCAGTCCCTGGAGAAGGACATCATGTGTGGTGGAGGGTCAGTGAAAAAGAGGAAGACCCTCAACAGGATGGTTGAGGCTGCAACAAGGGGCTCAACCACTGTGAAGACTGAAAATTTTATTCTGTTGTGCATAGGGTTACTATGAGTTGGAAGGACTTGATGGCACCTAACAATAATAACACTGTTAATACTACTCTTCTTGTCCCTTACATTGCATAGGAGAATTGAGTGAACCCAGAATACACAGTGGGAGGAGAATAGTGACTTAACACCCTCAGTAGGTGGGGAACAGGGGCACTATTATTTTCATTTTAAAGTAAGACTCAGACATCATTAAGTTATTTGACCACAGATATTTTAAGAGTTGGAAAAACTGAGACTCAAAACCAGGCCTTCTGGTTTCAAATTTATGTTTTCATCCTAATATACTGCCTTCTAGGTTATTTTATTATATATACATACACGTATAATAATTTACACCATTCAAGACTTAAGCTTCTATTGTGAGCATGCAGATGTCTTTGGCTATTCTGGGCAGATATATGCATTCAAATTTGGTTTATCTGTCTTTAGAGGGATAATTACTAATGTAGTAATCTAATTTACTGAAAAATTCTTTATTCAGAAACTTGAAAATTTAGTATGCATCTGAAATGTTTAACTATAAAATGTGGCTTGGTGAGTATCCTCAGAAGAATTCAGATAGTTAAAGGGTGTAATACAATCCATCCCTCATTTTATAAATGCTGCCAGTTCCTCCTCTTAACACTTTTAGCAGGACTGTTATCATAATTTCTTCTCTCTCTACCTTGTTTAAAATAAGATGGCATTCTAATTTGTAGTGATTAAATGAACATCAGTAGTAGGGGAAAAAAAGGAAGGAAATATAGGGAAGTCTATAATATATTCAAATTATACACACCCCAAAACATTATCCTTTTGGAAAAGATGGTAGGAGTAATTCGTGCTCACTCATATGTGGATCTCTTTCCCTTTCTGGCAATATGGGGACTACAGGAAGGGTCACATGACTCATTTTGGCCAATGAAGTGTTCAGGGTCTGAAACAGTAAAAGCTCCTGCAGAATTCTCCAGTTGCTCCTTTCTCTGTTGTAGTCCTGAAAGAGGTTTTGTGACCAAGTGGAGCCACAGGATCAAAACAGCCCATATTGCCGAATCACTACCTAGTGTACTATTGTCATGGAGAGTCTTCTGTACCCAGAGTGGACTTTGAGTGACCACTTCTGATGCTTCTGAGGTACAGAATTTTTTTGCTATCACAGCACAGTCTAGTCTATCTTGACTAATATGAAAATACAGGTATTTTTCTCTTATTTTATACCTTCCAACAAGTTCTTCAGGAAAGTTCCAGTGAAATGATGTTCAGCTCTGCAGATTCCATGTGCACAATCCAGGGACTGTGCTTCTAGGTGCTTCTGAATGATGGCATAGAACATAGCCTGTGGAGGCAGACTGCCTGCCTTACAAGACTGGCTTCACCACTTACCGGCTCTGTGATGTCAGGCTTTCATTGTCATAATTTCCTCACTTGTAAAATATGAATAATAGCATCTAAGGCATAGGACTGTTATAGAGAAAAATGATGTAATGAGGGAAATAATATTGAAAAACACTTAGACAAGTGTTTGACATAAAGTAAGCCCTTAATAAGGATTAAATATCATGTCTTGTCACCATCAACCCCTAACCTACTTGATGGCATATATTGTTTTATTCTAGCTGAAACAAAATTCTTTTTGGTAGTTAAGAGAATTGACAACTACATTAGCAAACAATGAGAACTCATATCTGTAGACTAATAACAAAAGTAGAAATATATTTTTATCAGACAGAGCTCCAATTTCTGGTTCTTTAGAGGTTTAGCAGAGTGGAGGTATTGCTATTTTTAGTGCTCGGGGTCAATGTTAAACAAACAGATGAAATTCACAAATGAAATATCACTAAATGATAGTGACATATACAGGGTCAAATGGTATCAATGCTAGAAAACCAGAATTTAGAAAAATCCAAAATAGAAGACAGCTTTTGAACTTAAAGACTGAGAGGTGAAGCAGTTGGTAAAGTACATGAGAAAATGAGGCTTGCAATATTCAGCAGCTCATTCATTTTAGACGGTAGATAAATTGCCAGAAATCCCTTTCATATTCTGCAAAGATCAAACATACTAAAAATGTTAAAACAACATTAGGTAACCCCTTTCAAGCATCAAAATACCTGCTCAGAAGAAAGAAAAGATTTACAAAGTTCAGGGCTATGAAGAACACAATTAAATGGTGATGTTGATAGGGGAAAAATCATGGGGAGCCAGCCTGGCACTGAAATGACAGCATAGACACTTACTAAGTGGGTGACTTCAACCAAAATATTGAAATTCAGATCCTGGGTTTCCTCACTTATAAATCAGATGGTAGCACCTATTTTGTACATTTGTAAGAGACTCTGATGTAGGCAAGATTTCAGAGAGCAGATTGGCGTTATTACTCTACCTATCTTTGATTTGTCCTGAAGTCACAAATTAAAAGCAATATTTCCTGCTTATTTTCCCTTTGCCTTCATACAACTCTAAGCCCAATTTGATTTAACTACATTTTAAAGACAGGGTTATTTGGCAAGCTTCTTCATGTTCCACTTCAGTTTTTTCTTCATCCCAAAAGACCAGCATGATAAATACAAGTACTTCAAATGAGATAGCACCCCACATGATTGCTGCTCCACTAAGATGTAGCTAACTGTGGTTTTATGTTCTACACTGCTGTGTGCCATAATGGAAGCATCACGTCTGTCATTGTTTCAGAATCACGCAACTTGACTGATTCTAAAACACCAAAATGTTTAGTCTAAAAACTTAGTTACAGTGTCACAGTTGCATACTGACCCAGAAAAACTCATGTAATTTCATAATAATAGTGCCTAGTAATTGTCAGATACTGTGCATTTGGCCTTATTATATGATACGGCTTTTTCCAGAGCTTTATTGCATATAAAATCATTTCCTCACATAGAAATCATCAGTATTTTACCAAACTACATTACAATGCAACCTCTTGGTACAAATTTGAGTGTACATTACAGCCAAATGCACTACCAACATAAAGTCAAAAGAAACTGAATCTTCAGATAGTTACAAGACTTGTGTTACAGCATATATTCCATGGGGCTGGGGGGAGATTCAATCAAGGCAATGATTCATGACTTGATTACACCATTCCCAGTGCAATTACATGCAGAACTACTCAGGCTTTTCTTCATGGAGTCATCCAAAGAGACCTATAATTAGAACCTGTAGATAAAAGGTCTTCCACTATAAAAAAAAAAAAAATTTTTTTTTTTTTTTTGTAGTATTAGAGATTGTGTGTAGCTGCTTCTCTGGTCATGCTAAAAGCAACCAGTGACTTGCCCAAAGAAAGTTGTATAATACAGTGCCTTCTTCCTTGGTTCATCAAATAATTAGGGTACAAGCATAATTCAAACACAAGATATTTTAAGGTTAATTAAACCACTTCTGATAGTAGACCCATTTCTTCCCCCCAGAATATTATTAAACTAATGACAGGTGGTTTGAAGGTATGAATAATACCAAATTGGAAAAGTGAAAAAATTTTCTTTTTGCAAATACATGTATTTTTGTGCATGTTTCTATTTAACTTGAGCATCACCTAGAAAATATCAGTTTTATTTTCTTCTATAACTGCTATAACTATTAGAAGGTAGAAAAGAACTTTGCTCAATTTTTATTTTCTTTTTGCCTTTTATCAGTAGAGATACAATAGCCTTTCATTACAAAAATGGTACAATCTGTGTTTGAAAAGACAAAACATTTCCTAATCCAGTTTAATGAATGACTACCATATCTCTTGAAGTATGTGTTCTATCATTATGCTAAGAATGGATGTTTTCATAAACAGACTATTGTTGTTTTACATTTTTTAGGACTACCACCTTCAAAAGAGTATGGATGATAGCTCTATTATACATCAAACGTGTAAATTAAAGTGCTAAAGTACATATTGTAAAAACAAAACAATCTGCCCTTAAGGATTTGAGAAAAGTATTTCTGCCTTGGGCTCTTCAGGAGGGGGAAAGATAATATGTTTTCTGATGATTTAATGGATGATGTATAGAGCTTGCACTTCAGAATTTAAATTCTGAAAGTGATGTTGGCTAATTACAAAAACTATGCTACCATTTATGACATTTTAATTATAAGTTCCCAGGAAAATATTATGATGCTGGATGTTAACTGCTTTCCATGTTTTACAAGTTTACATATATTTAAAGACATAGTTTTCAACACTTCACGCAAATGTTGAAAAATTGTCAACTAGGCCAAAAAAAAAAATCAGTATAATATATTCCACATATTAGCGAAGAAAAATGAAATAGCATATGGAGCAAATATACTCAAGAGTGTCCCAACACTGCTGTAACCTAACATACATTTCTGATTATAAATAAATAAGCTGTAATAAAGAGAGTAAGGTCAATAACTATAACATTTTTGAGCTGAGCTTTAAGTCAGCTTTCTGGGCTCATATGTATGATTGTGTGCAGTAAAAACAGGTATTATATCTTTGACATATGCCATAATCAAACAGGAAAAAAAGGGCCTTTCAAGGGGTAGCTTTGACTGTACTTGGATTTGAACTTCAGAGGTTGTTTCTAGGCACATGGGCTCAATGTTCTTATCCAACCAGGCACTTTTTGCAAGCAAGTTATCTACTCTGTGGATGAGTTATGGTTGCTAGAAAGCTCTACCTTGAAAGCCAGCTTGGTTCCTGAGACATCGACATGGATCAAGGTCTCAAACTATAAGGTGATTATCAGGTCACACTAACTGGTTGAGAAAAGAAGATGAACTGAAGAGAGAAAGCTGCATGTTTTCTAAGACTTAATATGCTCTAAACAGTCTAACACGTGACGGACTTTTGAAAGGAAGTAATAATTTAAATCTAGACAATGATGAAACTGTGTTTATTTATACCAAATCTAAATGGATGCACTTCAAAGTTAAGTATACATCACTTTTGTATTCAACAAGTTAATTATTTAGCTGACCCATATTCATTAAACATACAGATAATACAGTTAATAAATTTTGGAGTATAGCCCTTCTTGATTACTGGTCTTAGGCTTTGTGACTTTCTGAAATGTTAGATTTATTCTGCTTAAATTATTTCCATGAGCAATGCAAACAGCACTCTAAGCAAATGTTTAACATGACAGCCTCTATTTTTCCCTCATTTGATAGCTCCTTTAAAAAAAAAAAAAGCCTATTTTTTTCTCTTGCTCTCCCTAAAATATATTATAATCTTTTAATAGAAAATTGTTTTAAACCTGTATTATAAATTATTATGATATTCTGAAAAAGACAACAAAGAAATGCTTGAAGAGTACTTCTCTTTAGCAGCAAAAAAATAATGTTTTGTGAACAAAAGACAAGTATACAAAAAGGTCACTGTGCTTTTTATCAAGTTGCACAAAAAACAAGTTTCCACTGAGATGACTCCCTCTACTCTTGAATTTGTCATTCTAATTCAGAAGGGTCCTAAACAATTTTGATTAGCTACCACCATCCCTCCTGCTTCCTACTTAGTGGATCAGTTTTGTTCAGCTGTGCTCCTCTCCTCATCAACACTCAAACCTAACTCGTTCATGTTGAGTCGATTCTGACTCACAATGACCCTAAAGGACAGGGTAGAACCGGTCCATAGGGTTTCTAAGAAGCAGCTGGAAAGTGAATTCAAACTGCTGACTTTTGGCTAGCTAGCAGACAAGCTCTTAACTGCTGTACCACCAGGGCTCCGATAAAAACTCAGGGGAGATAAACTCATTTCTAGCTTGAGGGCATAACATCCGATTAGTCCAAACCATTATAATTGGGGATTTTACTAGGCTTATCAGTGGGTAAGTAACCTAAGCAGACAAATTAGGCTGAAGAGAAGGACTTTTATTCAATGCTAGGAGGAAAGGATTCTCCCTTTCTTCTGTGGAACAACAAAGAATCATGGTAATCTTTCAATTCTGAGGGACTCAGCTTAAGGCCAACGCTGAAAGCATCCTGTTACCAGAAGCAACTTTATTTTCCTCTGTGATTCTCTGAAACATGTGGGTTTCCTCAGGAAGGCAGAGTGCTTGCTGACATAGGATACAAAACATACCATGGCCTCAGTGTGCTGTTTATGATGTCTCTTTGGGGGATGCTAAGTGGGAGGAGTGTCTAAAGGGTCTGGCAATGTAGGAGGAGTTCAAACGTCCTTAAACAGTTTCGGGATCGGTGGTATACATAGCTACCACTACTTTTTGTACCTCTGGGGATCATTGGAAAGCTACTGTCCCCCTGACAGTACACTCTGCGGACAGGCAGAGCCCTATATCACTGTTTGAAATGGGCGGTGGGGGGGACAGGGTGTGCCACAAATTACTATTTTTACAAGGTATTCAATGAGGTGGTGCTGAATCATTGAATTTTTGGTAGGAAAAACATGAATTTTGAAACTTTTTATTTGGTACGCACATGCACTTCCGGACTCTGGGGTAGTTAGTATTTGTGTTCACAGGGGTACACATACCCTCTGGACTCTGAGGGTACAATTTGTGCAACGAGGCATAAGACAAAAACCATATTACCCACCAAAAATTCAGATACACTTAATGATTGGCATGCTCTCCATTACTGAAAACACATAGTGTCAATAAAAAATTAAAAGGAAAAAATAGTGGGGTCACAAAAGTTGATTAAAAGTACCAAAACAGAGGCATATAATTAGCAAATGTATAGCTTCTATTCATGGCAGGGATTATGATATTTAATTTAGAAAGTTCTGACATATACACATTGTGGTCTTCTCCAAACCCTGTCAGAGTTTTACCCATTTTGAGGACCATCAACATGGGATTAAATGAATCACTGCATTATTTTAATCCTGAGGAACATTTGGTTTTGTCATTATTTACTATTGTTTATTGACATAACAGTATTTCCACAGACCAAAATCTTGCGTTACATATATAGCTGAAGATATAATTGTGTAGTATAGAAAATAATTTTTGGTATTGTCTTCAACATTTAATAATTCAAAACTAGTGGCAAACATCTTTAGAAAAAAATAATAAAATAGTGCTTCAGTATTAAAATTTCTTATTAAAAAGCATTAGATCAAAGTTAAGAGTATGACATGGTATTAATGCATAGATGAGTTAGGCATGAATAAAATGAATCTTATCCCATCTCTTAGAGTAAATCAGTATATTTGAAATCTGTAGGTCACAGTCTGTCATAGGTCAATTGCAAAAATAATGTATTCAGATTTCTTCATTATTCTCTGATTTTTGATGATGAAACACTTAAAAGAATGCATATTTGGGATAGAAACAACGTACTGCATACTTACCAGGTGATTTTTATGCCACTTTGCTGAATGCAGGATTAATATATTTGGGTTTTTTATTGCTTGAGTAGAAAGTGCTCATTACCTATTTTATGTTTATAATATAGAAATAAAAAAAGTTTTTTGTTTTTTTTTTTTTTTTAAATGGCATACATCACACTGTTGTAGTTGTTGATTTCCTCAAGATCGTCTTCTGTGGTTTTGGTGCAGTGGGAGGAGGCACAGTTGCAGGTCTGAGAGGGGGAAAGCTGTTACTGTGGCTTATTCCCAGTCCCCCATTTTCTAGTGGAAAAGGAGGGGGATGGGGTGGAGGAAGAAGGGGAGGGCCTTGGTGAGGAAGCTTTCCTGGTGGGTGAACAGGTTCGCTGTGTAAGTGGACCTCCCTGTTTTTTATGTTATACCGGGTATCACAGTCAGGACAATAGCCATGGTACTGCACCTTTTCATTAAACCGTACTCTTTCCCGAGGCCCTGCCTGGGGACACCTGTCTTTTTCAGGTCTATGCATCAGAGGCTGCACTGGAGTCTTGGCCAAGTTACTACTGGGTATGCAGCAGATGTCTCCATTTGGAATTTTGTTTCGCCCACCTGGTAAACCTCCATTTCGTAGAAGGGTGCCATTGGTCTTTACAGGATTGACAACTGGCACCACACTTTGGGGGTCTTCACACTTCACAGGTGTCAACCGTGGAGGAGGTGGTGGAGGGTTCGGCTTTCTCAGGACCGTGAGGATAGCAGACGGGTGTGTTGGGGGCTTAATGAGAGGTGCATTGGCCTGCAATTTGATCTTCTCTATGCTGGAAGCTGTTGTGCCACTTGAGCTACTATTCAGGGTGTCCGTTTTGGAGCTGTCGGTCATCTCATCCTCCAGCTGTAGGTCAGAGGTCAGGGTATCAATCTGGTCAACCACCTGGTGGAAAGGACAAGGTAATTGTATTGAAGAATGACCCAAAATGAAAATATAATAGAAGCAACTTTTTCCTTTCTAGTTCTAACATGTTACGGGAACCTTGACTAACACTGAACTATGGGTTGCATTGCTACTTAAGGTTTCCATTCAATAAATTTACAGAACAGCCACCATAACCCAAAGTACCAATTGTTTGATAATGTAATGATTGAACATGTCTAGAATAGAAAATACTATCTATGCATATGTTCTATTCCTACTCTGCTATACTCATCAAAGGTAGAATCCTGATGCATAAACATTACTGACTTTAAAACTAAGAAGGCAGATTCTTTTCTGTTTATGAAGTAGAAAGCTATAAGACAACATTGATCCTACTCTAAAAGTAAGAAAAATCTAGATAAATTGTAAAATCATAAATTTTCTTGAGACCAGCAGAGAACTAAGCTTACAAGGCAATCAGGCAAACTGAAATGCAAAGAGTTTCAAGTGCTCTGAGGAGATATAGGAAACGTGAACTTTTTCACCATTGGCAAATCACAATAAAAAGAGGGAATAGCCAAGAAAGTAAGTAAACAGCTAACACTTCAATAAATTATTAAAGGTTACATATATGCCATCATGAATTTAAAACCTCTGGGAGCCCTAGACCATTTAGAGTCTGTACTAACTCATTGCCTTTCCCATCCATGGTCCTCTCATGTGAGAGACTGAGGGCAGGGCAGGAGAGTAGAAAGAGTCTTCAGTGATGGCACACAGACACAAAACCTTGCCCATTTCCCAGATTCTTTTTTCATACAAAGCAGGAATCTTAAGTCACTGGGAAAGTGTCAGGAAACCTTCCAAACTCCAAGACACAGGCAAAAGTTTCCTGTTTCCGAGAGTGGGTAGAAGCAAAAGCTGTCTGACCCTGGGGAAGGGGGCAGAAAACTCACTTGATCCCAGGATATTACACTAATAAAAACTAGATATTAGCTACCCTGGCAGAAGGGTGGAAAATCTTAACTGCTCAAGACCTATCAAGAGTTTGACTGCCCAGAGATGGAGAGATGGAAATCTAGGAAAGGCCCGGCCGCTGATGAGAAGGCGCACAGTGTCTGTCCAAGACGGGGGAAGGACTAGAAGAACTGAGAACCAGCCCCATGCCACACCACAAGACAAACACCAAATAAAAAGTAACAGCAGGGTATTCCTGGAGGAGAGATACTCAGCTGTAGCATAGGGTGGAGCAAAAGCATTGAGAAAAGACCCTCTGGAGGTCAAGGCACTATATTAAGCACAAAGCAATAGCAACCAGTTGACAAAGGAATTTAAAGCCTATGGTATGATGAATAATAATAACAAAACATATACCATCTCAAACATTGACTACATTTACTAAATCCCCACATTAAATGTGAGACAGAAGAAGAGCCCATTTCTGCACATAAATACTATTTGCAACAGTCTGTACTGTTCTTTACATCATGTCCGCTATTCAGTTAAAAATTACAAAACACACACACACAAAGCAAGAAAAACAACTCATGCTTAAGAGAGAAAGCAATAAGATCTGGAAAGAACCCAGATGTTGGAACTATCAGAAAGGATTTTAAAACAATTCTGATAATATGTTAAAGGATCTAGTGGGAGAATTGGAGAACCTCCATGTAGACACGAGGAATTTCAACTGGGAGACAGAAACTATAAAAAAATAAAATGTAAATGCTAAAAATAAAAATAAAAGAAACTTTCCCATGCCCATAAAAGCGTGTCTGCACAATAAAATTGAGATAAATAGTAGAACCAAATCTAATGTAGGAAGCACAGTGCTGTGTTAGTCCAGGTCCTCCGAGAAGCAGACACCTGGGTGAGATTAAATGTGTAAGAAATTTATTAAAAGAAACATCTTTGAGGAAAAAATGGAAAAGGAGTCAGGTGAGGCTGGCAAAGTCATCAGACCTTTGTGTTGGTCTGACCCTAAGTGAAGGAGGAAGTTGTGAAGACAGGAAAATTGGGTGGAAGCATCTTAGTGCAGTTCTAGGAAAGATCGGTATGGTTATCAGGGTGTCCTGAAGTTTAAGTCATTCAAGAGAATCTGGTAACTCTCATAACAGGCTTGCTTTAGTACCTCAGCTGTGTTCAGTCACTGGCAGAGGACAGGTTATAGGAAGCATGGCCTTGGCTCAAATGCTGGATATCAGAGCACAGTAGTACGCAGAACTCTCAATTATGTTCCCTGCAGCCAGGTCTCAGAGCTGTATTTTCATGGTCACCACACATGTACATATACAAAGATGGAAAAGATATAGGTTACTTTAAAAATGCTTTTATTGAAGGAGATCTTTTTTTTTGTAAGAATTTTTGCCTCTTCTCTTACTCAGGCCTAAGTTTTGTCCAACTGTAAAGTTGAATCTTTGACAAGTGGTAGCAGGATTGAGCTCAAAATGAAAATATCTTAAACATCTAAAAATTAAGGATATAGTATTTGCGTCTTCCTCTTGAGGTACTTCAGCAACTGATTCACGTTACTGCACCCAGGCTTAGCCTTTTACCTGCATATCTCAGAAGTCTACAAATTCATCATGGGCAAGATCAAACTCATGATCTTCTCCTGTTAATCTGGTTTGCTTCTTCTATTTTAGTGAATGGCACCACCACCACACATTTAAGCAACTCAGAAATCTCCCTTTCCATGGCTCCTGGGGAACAAGTCTTCTCTATTTTTGCTCCTAAATGTATCTTGAATCCATTCACTTATCTCCATTTTAACTTCTATAATCCTAGTCTAAGCAACCATTATTCATCATATGGAGCACTCAGAGTCATCCTGCCCCCCTCCCACCTCTGTAGTCTCAATGAAATTTTTAAAACAGAAACTTGATCTTGTCAACCTCTGCTTAACACTTTTAAGTGTTCGTTTATTTCACCTATGATAAAGCTCAATTCTTAACATGGCCTCCTATGCCCTGCATATTCTTAACTCAGTAGTGTACTGGTAGATGTATAACAAATGATTCTCAAAGAAAAAACAAAGGCCCTGATTTATAGCATTTGCCAATTTTTATTGTGTAAGTTTGCACCATGGTTGATTTTAAGTTAGCAACATGGCATCATTGAGTTTGTGGAGTTGGAAAGAAATGTGCAGAACCATCATAAAGTGTTTCCACCATATATATATAATAAAAACCAAACCAAATTCCTCACCGTCGAGTCGATTCCGACTCATAGGCAGAAATAAATTCAAGAACACATATAATATTGAAATGTAAAATAATGGGAAATAATCAGAAAAAAAAATTTAATATAATTTATTTAATTTTAGGTTTTTAAATTTTATTTTTAATGATATTTGGCTTTGCAACCAGCTGGAAAAATTTCTGAAAATATAACAAGTGGCCCTTGCTAGCCAATATGACTTGGCTCCAGCACACTACGGACTATAGGTTCTAAATAACTGTCCACCCCTATCATTCATAAATTTCCTTTTCTTTGTGGTTCTTTTACCTATCTAGTCTTCTAGACCCTCATATTTGCCATTCTGCTTCCTGCCATGGGTTGTTTTCACAGGCTGAAGTTTGTTCCTGGAATGCTCTTCCCTCTCCTCTTAGTCTAATCAGCTTCTATAGATCTTTAAAATTTTCACTCAGGAGTCACTCATGGAGTAAGACCTTCCTGTACCACTGCAAAATTCCTTAAAAAAAAAAAAAGATTCCTTATAGGTCAAGTTAATTTGTTAAGTATTAACAGGGAACTGTGTTTCTTTCATTCTGAGTACATTTCCTAATTACATGATTAGTAGTAGTGTGAATACTAGATAATGTTTCTCCTCTAGACTCTAATATACATGAGAGCAAGACCACTGTTTGTTTTTGTTTACTATTGTATCCTAAGGCATAATGTAATGAGGGAAGCTTAGTGCGTGTTCAGCAAATAATTGTTAAATAAATGCATCAAGGGTTATTTCTTTGGTACAAGTGTGTGTTAAAGCACTTTTTTTTTTCCTATTTCATTTTTGAAGGTATTGCTATTTTTTAATGCCCTATTTCCTCAGATATTCTGGAAGCAAACAGGATAAAAAAGAGTTATGCATAAATGAGCCACAAAGTTCATGGTACATGCCCTTCCTCTGGGCCAAATATCACTGTAGAAATTAAAGAGGGAGGTCACCAAAAGAAGGTGAAATCCAGCGGGAAAGTGCTGAGTCTCTAATACTGTGTCACCTGGACAGGTTATCTACCCCAAGTCCTATACCTTATTAAACATCTACAACAATCGAGACAACAGTGCCCTATTATGAGGGATGTGGACCTCATTTTCAGAGATGAATACACACTTCCTGGAATTCTGATCATTTTATAGTGTCTGGCTAGTTTCCATCCCTTTTGAAGGCCTTCCTGTAAATCCTGATTAGAGTTCCATGTACTACATTATTATCTCCTGAGTGTTTAATAAATGCCAAAAAATTAAAACAAAGACAAAAAAAAAAAAAAAAAATCCTGCCCTCATGAAACAGAGAATCTAGTGGAAGGGCCTGACGTTAATTACATACTTAAATATATAATTGTAAAAGTGCAACTAACTGTCCCAAGAGCTCTGAATGAGGAGACTAAGACCTCATCACAAAGGCTGGTGAACAAGTAATTCGTACATAGTCATGCATCGCTTAGAGTCCACCATATGCTTTGTGAAATAGGACATTACATGATTTGGACATTGTACTAACATGCATAAATCACAAACAGTAGCATTCACTGATTTTCCACCTTCTTGTTGTTTAATAACTTTTGTTTCACTACCAAACTGATATTTCTTCTCCTTTGCCTTTGCTGCTGCACATTTCTCAGTGGAAATTTCAAACCTCCACTCTTCACAAATGTTACATTTTCAGCTCTCTTCCACTTCTCAGTGTAAACAGAGGCCATAAAACCAACAATGCATAGATACATCTCCTCCAGTTACCATGAGAGAGATGCAATTCCCCCTGCCTTAGGCCAGGTTCTGCACCTACACTCCAAGTCTCAGCTCCTTTCATCTTCTCAGGGGTAATTTACAGCATAAAGGAGAAACAAGAAAATGACAGATGCCAAGATATGCATGGATACTATGTCAGTAAGTTTAACAAATTTGTTCTTATTTCTTGACCTTTCAGCAGTATTTGAAAGGGCACATCTGAAAAAAAGTCATGAATCTCCACCTATCATTCTGACTTTCTCAGCATTTGACATGTTTGCCAACCCCTATTTACCCTGGTATGGTACCTTGGATGTATATGCAGTCAGATGTTGCCTGAAAGGAGGTTATGCAGCACGAGGGTGTAATGTGATCATCAAATGTCAAAAAGTTCCAGAAAATAGGCTCTGTTTCATTAGTTATCAAGGTAATGCAAACTGAAGAAAGACTAGACAGCATTTCATACCCAATAGCGTTTGGTAAAAATAAAACAATCTGATAATTACAATTGTCCCTGATAATGTGGATAAATGAGAACTTCATACATTGCCAGGAAAAATGTAAATTTCATCAGTTTGTGAAACTTTTTGACAGTACTGTATAACTTTGGATAAGTTACATATGTACCCTATGATCCTGGTCTTTTAGGAACACAGCCTAGATTACCCTACAGAAGCTCTAACAGATGTGGACAGGATTGGAAAAGCACAAGGAAGCATCTTGTAGTTCTTTTCATAGCTAAAAATTGGAAATAACCAAATATCTACTGTAAGTAATTGAGTAAGTATATATAGAGTGCCCCATTATCCATTGCCATCAAGTCAATTCTGACTTCTAGCAACCCTATAGAACAGAGTAGAACTGCCCTATAGGGTTTCCAAGGAAGAACAAATCTGTCTTGGAGGAAGTACAGCCAGAATGCTCCTTAGAAGCAAGGATGTAGAGATTTTGTTTTGCATACTTTGGACATGCTATCAGGAGGGACCAGTCCTTGGAGAAGGACATCATGCTTGGTAAAGCAGGGGTTCAGCAAAAAGAGGAAGACCCTCAATGAGATGGATTGACATAATGGCTGCAATAATGGGCTCAAACACAGTAATGATAGTGAGGATGGTGCAGGATTGGGCAGGATGGTTCTGTTTTAAGTAGGGTCACTATGAATCAGAACTGACTCGATGGCATTGTCTTAGTTAGCTAGTGCTGCTATAATAGGAATACTATACCCAGACCACAAGTGGATGTCTTTAACAAACAGAAGTTTATTCTTTCACGGTCCAGTAGGCTAGAAGTATGAATTCAGGGCTGCCAGCTCCTAGGTAAAAGCTTTCTCTCTCTCTCGACTCTGGAGGGAAGTCCTTGTCATCAATCTTCCTCTGGTCTAGGAGTCTCTTAGGGCAGGGTCCCCAGGTCCAAAGGATGCGCTCTCCTGGCTCTTCTTGCTTGGTGGTAATGAGGTCTTTCTGTCTCTCTGCTCCCTTCTCTCTTCTGTATCTCAAAAGAGATTGACTCAAAGTACAACCTAATCTTGTAGATTGAGTCCTGCCTTATTAACATAACTGCCTCTAATCCTGCCTCATTAACATTATAGAGAATTTACAACACATAGGCAAATCACATCAGATGACAAAATAGTGCACAATCACACAATACTGGGGATCATGGCCTATCCAAATTGACATACATTTTTTGGGGACAGAATTCAATCCATAACAGGCATCTAACAACAACAAAGTCTTTTTTCACTTAGCAGCTCAGCGCTTAATCACTGTACCACTGGGGTATTTTAAATATGTTGTTGTTGTTAGGTGCCATTGAGTCAGTTCCGACTCATAGCGACCCTATGCACAACAGAAAGAAACACTGCCCAGTCCTGCGCCATCCTCACAATCATTGTTATGCTTGAGCTCATTGTTGCAGCCACCGTGTCAATCCACCTCGTTGAGGATCTTCCTCTTTTCCGCTAACCCTGTACTCTGCCAAGCATGATGTCCTTCTCCAGGGACTCATCCCTCCTGACAACATGTACAAAGTATGTAAGACGTAGTCTCACCATCCTTGCCTCTAAGGAGCATTCTGGCCATACTTCGTCCAAGGCAGATTTGTTCGTTCTTTTGGCAGTCCATGGTATATTCAATATTCTTCGCCAACACCACAATTCAAAGGTGTCAATTCTTCTTCGGTCTTCCTTATTCATTGTCCAGCTTTCGCATGCAAATGATGTGATTGAAAATACCATGGCTTGGGTCAGACGGACCTTAGTCCTCAGGGTGACATCTTTGCTCTTCAACAATTTGAAGAGGTCCTTTGCAGCAGATTTGCCCAATGCAATGCGTCTGTTGATTTCTTGACTGCTGCTTCCATGGCTGTTGATTGTGGATCCAAGTAAAATGAAATCCTTCACAACTTCAATCTTTTCTCCATTTATCATGATGCTGCTCATTGGGCCAGTTGTGAGGATTTTTGTTTTCTTTATGTTGAGGTGTAATCCATACTGAAGGCTGTGGTCTTTGATCTTCATTAGTAAGTGCTTCAAGTCCTCTTCACTTTCAGCAAGCAACATTGTGTCATGTGCATAACACAGGTTGTTAATGAGTCTTCCTCCAATCCTGATGCCCTGTTCTTCTTCACATAGTCCAGCTTCTCATATTTGTTCAGCATACAGATTAAAAAGCTATGGTGAAAGAATACAACCCTGACGCCCGCCTTTCCTGACTTTAAACCAATCAGTATCCCCTTGTTCTGTCCGAACAACTGCCTCTTGATCCATATAAAGGTTCCTCATGAGCACAATTAAGTGTCCTGCAATTCCCATTCTTTGCAGTGTTATCCATTGTTGTTATGATTCACACAGTCAAATGCCTTTGCATAGTCAATAAAAAAACAACAACAAAGCACAGGTAAAATTCCGTCTAGTATTCTCTGCTTTCAGCCAGGATCCATCTGACATCAGCAATGATATCCCTGGTTCCATGTCCTCCTCTGAAACCAGCATGAATTTCTGGTATTTCCCTGTTGATATACTGCTGCAGCCGTTTTTGAATGATCTTCAGCAAAATTTTGCTTGCTTGTGATATTAACGATATTGTTCTATAATTTCCACATTGGGTTGGATCACCTTTCTTGGGAATAGGCATAAATATGGATCTCTTCCAGTCAGTTGGCCAGGAAGCTGTCTTCCATATTTCTTGGCATAGACGAGTGAGCACCTCCAGCACTGCATCTGTTTGTTGAAATATCTCAATTGATATTCTATCAATTCCTGGAGCCTTGTTTTTCACCAATGCCTTCAGAGGAGCTTGGACTTCTTCCTTTAGTACCATCGGTTCCTGATCAGATGCCACCTCTTGAAATGGTTGAATATCGACTAATTCTTTTTGGTATAATGACTTTGTGTATTCCTTCCATCCTCTTTTGATGCTTCCTGCATCGTTTAATATTTTCCCCATGGAATCCTTCACTATTGCATCTCTAGACTTGAATTATTCTTCAGTTCTTTCAGCTTGAGAAATGCTGAGCGTGTTATTCCCTTTTGGTTTTCCATCTCCAGCTCTTTGCACATGTTATTATAATACTTTACTTTGTCTTCTCGAGAGGCCCTTTGAAATCTTCTGTTCAGTTCTTTTACTTCATCGATTCTTCCTTTTGCTTTAGCTGCTCGACGCTCAAGAGCAAGTTTCAGAGTCTCCTCTGACATCCATCTTGGTCTTTTCTTTCTTTCCTGTCTTTTCAGTGACCTCTTGATTTCTTCATGGATGATGTCCTTGATGTCATTCCACAACTCGTCTGGTCTTCAGTCACTAGTGTTCAATGAGTCAAATCTATTCTTGAGATGGTCTCTAAATTCAGGTGGGATATATCAAGGTCATATTTGGCTCTTGTGGACGTGCTCTGATTTTCTTCAGTTTCAGCTTGAACTTGCATATGAGCAATTGACGGTCTGTTCCACAGTTGGCCCCTGGCCTTGTTTTGACTGATGATATTGAGCTTTTCCATCGTCTCTTTCCACAGATGTAGTCAATTTGATTTCTGTGTGTTCCATCTGGCGAGGTGCATGTGTATAAAAAAAAAAAAAATTTTTTTTTTTTTTTTTGTGTATAGTCACCATTTATGTTGGTGAAGGAAGGTATTTGCAAAGAAGAAGTTGTTGGTCTTGCAAAATTCTATCATTCGAGCTCCGGCATTGTTTCTATCACCAAGGCCATATTTTTCAACTACTGATCCTCCTTCTTTGTTTCCACCTTTTGCATTTCAATTGCCAGTAATTATCAATGCATCTTGATTGCATGTTTGATCAATTCCAGACTGCAGCAGCTGATAAAAATCTTCTATTTCTTTATCTTTGGCCTTAGTGGTTGGTGGGTAAATTTGAATAATAGTCACATTAACTGTTCTTCCTTGTAGGCGTATGGATATTATCCTATCACTGACAGCACTGTACTTCAGGATAGATTTTGAAACATTCTTTTTGACGATGAATGCACCACCATTCCTCTTCAAGTTGTCATTCCCAGCATAGTAGACTATATGATTGTCTGATTCAAAATGGCCAATACCAGTCCATTTCAGCTCACTAATGCCTAGGATATAGATGTTTATGTGTTCCATTTCATTTTTGATGATTTCCAATTTTTCTACATTCATACTTCGTACACTCCAGGTTCCGATTATTAATAGATGTTTGGAGCTGTTTCTTCTCATTTTGAGTCATGCCACATCAGCAGATGAAGGTCCCGGAAGCTTTACTTCATCCACGTCATTAAGGTCGACTCTACTTTGAGTAGGCAGCTCTTCCCCAGTCATCTTTTGAGTGCCTTCCAACCTGGAGGGCTCATCTTCCAGCACTATATCAGACAATGTTCTGCTGCTATTCATAAGGGTTTCACTGGCTAATGCTTTTCAGAAGTAGACTGCAGGGTCCTTCTTCCTACTCTGTCTTAGTCTGGAAGCTCAGCTGAAACCTGTCCTCCATGGGTGACCCTGCTGGTATCTGAATACCAGTGGCATAGCTTCCAGCATCAGAGAACACGCAAGCCCCCACAATACAACAAACTGACAGACACGTGGGGGATTTTTAATATAGAATAGTTAAAACTAATTAACCAGAGCTAAAAAAATTTCTTTTTTTTTTTATATATATCAGCAGAAATATATCTCAAAATTATAAGGTTGAATGTAAAAAAAGTTATAAAAACAGATATTTAGTATTTATATACTGTTTGTGGTATGCAGTTTATACAACATGAAAATAAAATAATACACATAAAGTTAAAGATTGTTTTTACTTTAGGTAAGGAGGAAGAGGAATGGATATTGGGAGGCATCAAGTATAGCTGAACTATTTTCTTTCATTTAAAACCTGCCTAATTACACAAAATGTTAAGTCTGGGTATATTTGTTTTATTAATCTATTTTCTGTTATATGTGAAAAAAAATTATTTTATAATTTGAAAATAAATATTTAACATCAAATAAAGTTAGATAGAAATAAAAGAAGTAATCCATACAGCTGCCATGTGCAGAACACACTGAAGGGTACTGGAGTTTATTTACTTGGCCGATTCGATGTTATTGCAGCCAAGCAAGAGATGAATCAATTAACCAGACAAAGAATTCGCTATATCCTTTAATTACACTTCTCTGTTCTGCTTAAGCTATTTCAAGGTATCCCATTGCAACTGATGGAGTCTTAACCACAGGGCTGGTGGAATTAAAGAGAAAACAAAATCAGAGAAAGTAGTTTTGGAAGGACAGATTTTTTGCAGAATATTTGGAGATGAGAAGACAGTTCAATAACAACTAATTAGCAGGTAATTGTAAGAATATCCACACTTAACCATCAGGTGCAAAGAAGAATTACATGTCTTAAAATTGATAATTGGGTCATCTGTCCAAGTAATTGTGGTTGTTCAGGTCCACAGAGGACTTTGCTAATGGAGTGAAACAAAGAGAATTTTGAAGAAAAGATAATGGCAGGTGTTGTGTTTGATGATTCCAGGTTTTTCTTAGCCTCAGACACAAGGAAGCTATGGTCAGATTGTGGAAAAATTCAAAACAGTGATAAATGTAACTTAACAATCACATGAGCTCAAAGTTTTTACATTTGGGAAAATATCCCTAAATATTTTTATAAAAGAAAGCAGAATTAGAAGAAAATAAGTGATATGATCCAAGTTATTTGTATGAATCAAAATTCAGTTTATATTACTTCTGTAAATCTTAAAACACAAAGAGTAAAAATAGAGGTAACCCTAGGGGATAATTACAGTAGAATTAAAGAAAAAATAGGCCTATTTATGGTTTTAAAGGAAACTTTAGGAGCTCCTTCTCCTATGCCCTATTGTGTTTTGTCCCTTCAGTACTACATTCACCTTAAAGTGTTGGAATTATCTGTTTATGAGTGCTCCCCTCAGACAATTTCAGCATGAATTTCCATCTGGATTCCATCCAGCATGATTTCCTGGCAGAGAGAATAATTTCTTTATGTAGTAGGTATTCAATTACAGTTTACTGAGTGAAGAAGTGTAACTCTAAGGGGGAAAAAAAAAATCATTTCTTGCTCTCACTTCCATCTCCTCTTAACTTTCCCAGCTTGGGTCTGATTATCAAGGTTTTCAACTCCACCAACTCCAGATGGTCCAAAAGGGCACATATGAGTAGATTAGGTGGAGAGTAAGGAAAGAAGAAATAAGGATGAGCATGTAGTGAGAACTGCTGAACTCTCTTCCTATGTCAACTGACTTGTAAAGCCATCATCCACAGCTTGTAATAGAGAAAGTCTGAGGCAGACCACAAAATAAATAGTTTACATGTACATTTATCTTTAAATATTTGTCTATATAGATAAATTTATAACTGTTCTAAATCCTATTTATCTTGCTTAATTAAAAACTGTATAATATGTAGTTCAATTGCCTTAAGAACAAACACCCTCTTTCAATTTGAGTGATTTTTTTCTCTAGGCCTTCTCATCAGCAATTCTCAAGCACAAGAACTTCAATTGCAAACTTAATGGAAAAAAAGGAGGAATTTGACCCCAACTTAAACCTATATAAGAATTTATGAATTCTAAAATCTATATAAGAAAAATCTTTAAGATCAATTTATGAAAACAATTTTATTTTAAATATGTGTCATCATTGTCAAAGAACCGAAGAAAGAAATGAATGTGAGCCATAGAAATGTCTACTAAGAGAAAAAGGCAGGTAAGAACACTTCCTTGTCATAGCTATTTTCCAATGCTCAGTGGATGAATCCAAATGAAGGCTGACACAAGAGCTTTGTCCAATAAAGGAACAGTATACAGGATAACAACTGGCAGATCCAACCAGATCCTTTCCTCAGGGAGTTGGAATGTAAGCTTAACAGAGAAGCAGCAGAAAGTGGTAGAGTCACCAGCGTGGGGCAATTCCAGCATGGAGAAAGACGGGCCAATTTGCCCTGGTCTTATATTCATAATTCACATTATTTTCATTTTATATTTCTATCTGTCTTTCTGTCTCCCTACTTACCTATCTACCTATTTATCTATCTTTTTACTTGTTAATCACAGTGATTTATTGGCAGTATTGACAGTACTTAATTACAGTAATTGTTATGCACTTATGGATTAATATTTATTAGTAAGTCCAGTGATCTTGTGAATAGTAAAATCTACTAAACTGTATTAGAAACAATTTAATAAATGAAATTGTTTACATTATTACACAATTTGGTTAATGCTGCTTTGACATTTATTAAAAAAAAATCTATATAAACTTTAAGACATAAGAGTGACTCAGGCCTGTCTTGACCTCTGAAAAGACCCAGCAACCAGTATAGAAGAGTTGCTCAGTTGGTGAATACTAAATGCTTGCTCCCAAAGAACGACTAAGAACATTGCCTTTGGTTCTCAGAGCTGTCTTTCGATTTCGAGAGCAACCATTATTTCCCTAACATTATTACTGAACCTTAGAAAATTGACCAACCAGCTACTGAAAAAATTCCATTGTTTTCTTATGTTCTCCTTGGCTAGACCAACTAAGCTTGTCTTTCTTTGCAGTCTGAAACAGTCTAAATACCAAAATAATAATAATACTACTCTTTTTTCCTCCCCTTTCTAGGTGTATTTGATAGAGTACATAATTTGTATAATGAAACATCAATTACAATGAAATCAAGGAAATAGTATGCTTTTCTCTTATATAACATCTTCCCATCCCCACTGTCATCGAGTCTATTCTGACTCATAGTGACCCTATAGGATAGAGTAGAACTGACCCATATGGTTTCCAAAGAGCAGATGGTAGATTTGAACTGCCGACCTTTTGATTAGCAGTCAAGCTCTTAACCACTGCACAACCAGGGCTCTGCCTAGCCTTAGGTAATTCAGGGTATGTATGGCAGTATCCTGATGTTATCAGAGACCTAGGCTCTGTCTACCTTTGTATCTGCTATCCCAAGTTGTAACCTTCATTTTGATATCTAAGTTCATGGCTAGAGATCCAGATTTTACACATGTATTTCAAAAGTAAGAATGGAAAAGTGTAGGAAAAACATACATACTCCATCTTAAAGAGAAAATCAGGAGTAATAGGTTATGTTTGCTAACATCTTACCAGCAAAATATAGTCACCTAGATACAAGAGATGCTGGGAAATGTAGGCTTTTACATGAGTTTCAATGTGCCCAGTACGTTAGTACTTAGTACTTCTATAAAACGAGAATGGGAGAAATGATAATCTATCTTCTGGCAATTAGCATACTCTGGAACACAGACTTAAAAACAACAAAAAAAATCATTAACATCTGATTATCTTTGTTAGGAAGTAAATCTGGAGGATATAAACTAATTTGAAGTTTGACCTTTTTACTAAAAATTGTTTTGAAACTTTTTGTTGAAACAGAATACATTATTGTTGTTGCATTTTTTGTTTACTTTGGTAATATACACAGAAGTGGCAAATCTTATGCTTTAGAAGTAAGCTAGATTTAAAAATGAATAACAATCAAGTCTGATGAATAGAAGATGAAGCTATAGTGCAATTTGTCTTATTTTTCTGTGTGTTCAGTTGGGTTCAATAAGCATTTACTGTACAAGTACTATTAGCTTGATTTCGTGGGAGACCCTGAGGGTAATAAAATAGTAATAATGATAAGGCTTCTGTTTTAAGATGAAGTGCCCATATTCATTTAGTGCTTTCCTTACTAAATCTTATTTAAATGATAGCAAAGACGTAAAACCCATGTGTCTGTCAGTCTGTCTTACTGTGAGGACTTCCTTGTTGCTGTGATGCGAGAACTATGCCCCCATTTTCAAATACCGGCAGGGTCACCCATGGTAGACAAGTTTCAGCTGACCTTCCAGACTAAGACAGACTAGGAAGAAGGACCTGACATTCTACTTTTGAAAAAAATTACCCAATGAAAACCTTAGGAACAGCGGAGGAACATTGTCAGATATAGTGCTGGAAGATGAGCCCTTCAGGTTGGAAGGCACTCAAAATATGACTGGGGAAGAGCTGCTTCCTCAAAGTAGAGTTGACCTCAATGACGTGGGTGGAGGAAAGCTTTTGGGACTTTTATTTACTGATATGGCACAAATCAAAATGAGAAGAAACAGATGTAAACATCCATTAATAATTGGAACCTGGGATGTACGAAATATGAATCTAGAAACATTGGAAATGGTCAAAAAAGAAACAGAAAGCATAAACATCAACATCCTAGGCATTAGTGAGTTGAAACGGACTTGTATTGGCCATTCTGAATCAGACAATCATAAGGTCTACCATGCCAGGGATAACAAATTGAAGAGGAATGGTGTGGTGTTCATCGTAAAAGGAACATTTCAAGATCTACCCTGAAGTACAACACTGTCATTGATAGAATGATATCCATATGCCTATGAGGAAGAGCAGTTAATAATTATTCAAATTTATATAACAGCCACTAAGACTAAAGATGAAAAAACTGAAGATTTTTACCAACTTCTGCAGTCTGAAATTGCTCAAATATGCAGTCAAGATGTATTGATAATTACTGGTGACTAGAATGCGAAAGCTGGAAACAAAGAAGAAGGATTGGTAGTTGGAAAATATAACCTTGGTGGTAGATGATGCTGGAGATCACATGATAGAATTTTGCAAGACCAACGACTTCTTCATTGCAAGTACCTTTTTTCAACAACACAAATAGCAATCATACACATGGACCTTGACAGATGGAATACACAGGAATCAAATTTACCACATCTGTAGAGAGATGATGGAAAAGCTCAATTTCATCAGTGAGAACAAGGCCGGGGAAAACTGCAGAACAGACTCTCAGTTGCTCATACGCAAATTCTAGTTGAAGCTGAAGAAAATTAGAACAAGTCCATGACAGCCAATGTACAATCTTGAGTATCTCATTTGAACTTAGAGACAATCTCAAGAATACCTTTGATGCATTGAACATGGATGACAGAAAACCAGTCGCTGGAGAAGGACATCATGCTTGGTGAAGCAGAGGGATGGCAAAAAATAGGAAGGCCCTCAAGGAGTTGGATTGACACAGAGACTGCAACAATGAAATGGTCTTCAGCAAAATTTTACTTGTGTGTAATATTAATGATAATGTTTGATAATTTCTGCATTTTGTTGGATCACCTTTCTTTGGAATGAGTACAAATATGGATCTCTTCCAGTTGGTTGGCCAGGTAGCTGTCTTCCAAATTTCTTGGCATAGACGAGTGAGCACTTCCGGTGCTGCACCTATTTGTGGAAACCTCTCAATTGGTATTCTGTCAGTTCCTGGAGGCTTGTTTTTTGCCAATGCCTTCAGTGCAGCTTGGGCCTCTTCCTTCAGTACCATCAATTCTTGATCATATACTATCTCCTGAAATGACTGAATGTCAACCACTTCTTTTTGGCACAGTGACTCTGTGTATTCCTTCCATCTTCTTTTGATGCTTCCTGTAGCCATCCTCTCTTCTAAGGAACATTCTGGCTGTACTTCTTCCAACACAGATTTGTTCATTCTTCTGGGAGTCCATGGCATATTAAATATTCAATATTCTCCATCAACACCATAATTCAAAGGTATCAATTTTTGTTCAGTCTTCCTTATTCACTGTTTAACTTTCATATGCATATGAGGCTATTGAAAATACCATGGCTTGGGTCAGGTGCACTTTTAGTCCTCAAAGTGACATCTTTGCTTTTTAACACTTTAAAGAGATCTTTGGAGCAGATTTGCCTAATGCAATATGTCCTTTGATTTTCTGACTGCTGCTTCCAGGGGTGTTGATTGTGGATCCAAGTAGAGTGAAATCCTTGACAACTTCAATCTTTTCTCTGTTTATCGTGATGTTGCTTACTGGTCCAGTTATGAGTATTTTTGTTTTCCTTATGTTAAAGCGTAATCCATACTGAAGGTTGTATTCTTTGATCTTCGTTAGTAAGTGCTTCAAGTCCTCTTTGATTTCAGCAAGCAAGGCTATTTCATCTGCATATCGCAGATTGTGAACGAGTCTTCCTCTGCGCACTTCTTCACATATAGGCAAAAGCAAAAGAGACTAATTCATCATCTTCCATAAAGATGGGTCAAATTATATTGTTTGAGATCAACAAAAAAAAAAAAGTATTTGAGCATATTGTTTAAAGCTGACCACAAGTAAAACAAATCAAGTAGTTAAAAGGATCATCTCTTGAAAACAGGCCTAGATATGGGGTGGAGATGATAAAGAAGGTGAATTTTACTTGTGAATTCTTATGTACACCTTGATTAGGGCTGTGGTGGGGAGGTAGAGATGCATATGAATCTCTTTGTTGATGGTAAAATCATTAAAAAAAAAAAAATCAAAGAAAAAGACTAGCTAGATATAATTCTTCTCCATGCAAACAAATAATTACCATACAGTGTGTTGTGTGCAGGGGTAAAACTCTTTGCAAGTACAAGAGAGCAGAGGTAAGAGGTGACTCACTCTTTCTAAGCAGGTCAGTTGGTAGCACTGGTCAGAGTGATACCTGAGAAACGTCTTCAATGATAAAAGGAATTTTGGAGGAAGAGGTTTTCCTCAGTAAAGGCAACAGAAACTGCATTGGCATAAAGCTCTGATGTATAACTTTTTCGTATGTGTTGGTAATGAATAAAGTAGGGAATAGCTTGTGAAAAGGAGACAAGGCAAAACAGGTAGATAAGATCCAAGTCACGGAAGATCCTTTAGGCCATTTTATGGAGTTTGGACACTGGTTGTAATTTTAAAGATCAGTCCCCAAATATTTGGATTTGCAGCACCATCAAAAGAATGCACGTGGTTAATGCTTTCACAGAGTGCAGACAGATGCACATGTTCTAGTAGTTCATTTACTTTTAAATTTCATTTTTCACGGCCATACCTAGGAGATTATATAGATAGCCTGGGTCTAAATATAAAATTCAGTTCTAGAAATGATCTGTTCAAAAACATTAATGGACCTCGGCAGCCTTGGAAAATTACACAAGTTTGAAGAGTTTGTTTCTTGGAGCACCAAATAGTCTAAAAATTTTAAATCTACCAAATTGAGATGTGCATAGATTTTTTTTTTTTTTTTTAAGACACAAAATACAGCAATAAAGTGTCTGGTTTCATTAAATCACTATAACTGTAAGCATTCTTTGAGTTGCTCTTCAAGGACACAGAAATCCCCTAAATTACCATGTACAAATCAAACTGTCACATGCCCAAATGCCTAATGATTATAATTGATTTAGGGTACCTAAAACAATTAAGTATTGAGGGAGAAAGTGTTACTAACGCTGAACTAGGCTCACAGAGTTGAAATGTACTATACATAATGATCACTTCTAGTACGTCCCACATTTACTTGTCTATCATTTCTAAGTGAGTTATTTACTATTTTTCTTCCCCTGTAACAAACATTACACACAGAATATAATGGCTAAAATGTCATTGATAACTTTAATTTTTGTTTTCATAAGGTATCAGGTTATTTTAATAGGTAGCATCCTTCTTCTACTCTTTGGCTTCCTGTAAAGCCTGGAAAAGGAAACATCCCTCATCATAATTGCTTTAGCAGCCTAAAAGTTGTAAAAGAATCATCTACCTCATCTACTTGTATTTTGGGAAGTATACACTTCAAAATGATTCCATTATGTTCATAATGTTCAGGAGGAGGCTATAACTCAAGATAATGGAAATGTAAACATTAACAAAAGCTTATAGTTCTCAATCTCTTCATCTTCTTACAGTTGTAAAAGTGTAAATTAAATAAACGTAGGCTTCTCTATTATTTCCCCTATTGATGTTAAACTGTTGTCCCTGTAGTTAGGTGCCATCGAGTTGGTTCCGACTCATAGCGACCCTATGCACAAAAGAACGAAACACTGCCTAGTCCTGCGCCATCCTCACGCTCCTTGTTATGCTTGAGCCCATTGTTGCAGCCACTGTGTCAATCCACCTTGTTGAGGGTCTTCCTCTTTTCCACTGACCCTGTACTTTGCCAAGCATACATCCCTCTCCAGGGACTGATCCCTCCTGACAACATGTCCAAAGTATGTAAGACACAGTCTTGCCATCCTTGCTTCTAAGAAGCATTCTAGTTGCACGTCTTCCAAGATAGATTTGTTCCTTCATTTGGCAGTCCATGGTACATTCAATATTCTTCGCCAACACCACAATTCAGAGGCGTCAATTCTTCTTTGGTCTTCCTTATCCATTGTCCAGCTTTCACATGTGTATGATGCGATTGAAAATACCATGGCTTGGGACAGGCACACATTAGTTTTCAAGGTGACATCCTTACTTTTCAACACTTTAAAGAGATCCTTTGCAGCAGATTTGCCCAATGCAATGTGTCATTTGATTTCTTGACTGCTGCTTCCATGTGTGTTGATTGTGGATCCCAGTAAAGTGAAATCCTTGACAACTTCAATCTTTTCTCTGTTTATCATGATGTTGCTCATTCGTCCATTTGTGAGGATTTTTGTTTTCTTTATGTTGAGGGGCAATCCATATTGAAAGAGGCAATCCATATTGAAGGCTGTGGTCTTTGATCGTCATTAGTAAGTACTTCAAGTCCTTTTCACTTTCAGCAATCAAGGTTGTGTCATCTGCATAATACAGTTTGTTAATGAGTCTTCCTCCAATCCTGATGCCCCATTCTTCTTCATATAGCCCAGATTCTTGGATTATTTGCTTAGCATACAGATTGAATACATGTGGTGAAAGGATACAACCCTGACACACACCTTTCCTGACTTTAAACCAATCAGTATCCCCTTGTTCTGTCTGAACAACTGCCTCTTGATCTATGTAAAGGTTCCTCATGAGCACAATTAAGTGTTCTGGAATTCCCATTCTTCGCAATGTTATCTATAATTTGTTATGAACCACACAGTCGAATGCCTTAGCATAGTCAATAAAACACAGGTAAACTTCCTTCTGGTATCCCCTGCTTTCAGCCAGGATCCATCTGACATCACCAGTGATATACCTGGTTCCATGTCCTCTTCCAAAACCAGCCTGAATTTCTGGCAGTTTCCTGTCGATATACTTCTGCAGCCGTTTTTGAATGATCTTCAGCAAAATTTTGCTTGCATGTGATATTAATGATATTGTTCTATAATTTCCACATTTGGTTGGATCACCTTTCTTGGGCATAGGCATAAATATGGATCTTTTCCAGTCAGTTGGCCAGGAAGCTGTCTTCCATATTTCTTGGCACAGATAACTGAACACCTCCAGTACTGCATCCATTTGTTGAAACATTTCAATTGATATTTTGTCAATACCTGAAGCCTTGTTTTTCGCCAATGCCTTCAGTGCAGCTTGGACCTCTTCCTTCAGTGCCATCCATTCCTCACCATATGGTACCCCTTGAAATGGTTGAACATCGACTAATTCTTTTTGGTATAATGACTCGGTGTATTCCTTCCATCTTCTTTTGATGCTTCCTGCGTTGTTTAATATTTTCCCCATAGAATCCTTCACTATTGCAACTCAAGGCTTGAATTTTTTCTTCAGTTCTTTCAGCCTGAGAAATGCTGAGCGTGTTCTTCCCTTTTGGTTTTCTATCTCCAGCTCTTTGCACTTATCAATATTTTACTTTGTCTTCTTGAGCTGCCCTTTGAAATCTTCAGTTCCTTTACTTCATCATTTCTTCTTTTACTTTAGCTGCTCAACGTTCGAGAGCAAGTTTCAGAGTCTCCTCTGACATCCATCTTGGTCTTTTCTTTCTTTCCTGTCTTTTCAATGGCCTCTTGCTTTCTTCATGTATGATGTCCTTGATGTCATTCCACAACTCGTCTGGTCTTTGGTCACTAGTGTTCAATGCATCAAATCTATTCTTGAGATGGTCTCTAAATTCAGGTGGGATATATCAAGGTCATATTTTGGCTCTCATGGACTTGCTCCGATTTTCTTCAGTGTCAGCTTGAATTTGTATATGAGCAATTGATGGTCTGTTCCACAGTCGGCCCCTGGCCTTGTTCTAACTGATGATATTGAGCGTTTCCAGCATCTCTTTCCACAGATGCAGTCAATTTGATTTCTGTGTGTTCCATCTGACAAGGTCCATGTGTGCAGTCACCATTTATGTTGGCGAAAGAAGGTATTTGTAATGAAGAAGTCATTGGTCTTGCAAAATTATTTCAATCTCCAGCATAGTTTTTATCACCAAGGCCATATTTTCCAACTACGGAACCTTCTTTGTTTCCAACTTTCCCAATTCAATCACCAGTAATTATCAATGCATCCTGACTGCATGTTCGATCAATTTCAGACTGCAGGTGCTGATAAAAATCTTCAATTTCTTCATCTTTGGCCTTAGTGGTTAGTGCATAAATTTGATTAATATTCATATTAACTGGTCTTCCTTGTAGGTGTATGGGTATTATCCTATCACTGACAGCATTGTACTTCAGGATAGATCTTGAAATATTCTTTTTGACGATGAATGCAACACCATTCCTCTTCAAGATGTCATTCCTAGCATAGTAGACTATATTACTGTCTGATTCAAAATGGCCAATACCAGTCCATTTCAGCTCCATAATGTCTAGGATATCAATCTTTATGAGTCCCATTTCATTTTTGACAATTTCCAATTTTCCTAGATTCATACTTCGTACATTCCAGTTTTCAATTATTAATGGATGTTTACAGCTGTTTCTTCTCATTTTGAGTCATACCACATCAGCAAATGAAGGTCCCGAAAGCTTTACTCGATCCATGTCATTAGGTCGACTCTACTTTGAGGAGGTAGCTCTTTCCCAATTGTCTTTTGAGTGCTTTCCAACCTGGGGGGATCATCTTCCAGCACTGTATCAGACAGTGTTCCGCTGCTATTCAAAAGGTTTTCACTGGCTAATTCTTTTCAGAAGTTGACTGGAGGTCCTTCTTCCTAGTCAGTCTTAGTCTGGAAGCTCAGCTGAAACCTGTCCTCCATGGGTGACCCTACTGGTGTCTGAATACCAGTGGCATAGCTTCCAGCATCATAGCAACATGCAAGCCCCCATAGTATGACAAACTGACAGACACGTGGGAGGATTGATGCTAAATTAGCTCAATAAAATGTATGCTGTAAGCATCATGAGGAAGGTTCAATAATAAAACTCCTCTGTACCTGATCCACTCTTCCATTCAGCCATTCAATTTAATCTCTGAATTGCAGTCAGAGTCAGAGAGCTTCTAGTAAACTCACAACATTACTTCATCCAACCTGTCAGAACTCTCCTCCACCTTTTTTTTTTTAAAATTTATGGAGGCTAAAAGTCATGGTCTTGTTCTTTTTTTTTTTTCCCAAAATGACGCTTGCCCAAATCCTGAAGTCCTCTGCCTTTCTGTCTGCTTATTACCTGTGTATCATAATCCTATTCCTACGTAAGAGTTTTTAACCTTTCTTATATATGCTTAGAACCATGCAGCTGAGCTCTGCTGGAGAAAGACTCAAAAGGGCCAATGCACCCCACTATAAATCTATGGTCGCCAGCACTGCAACTGTTCCTTTGTCAACTTTTTTCACGCCTGAAGTAAGTACTTCAAACTTTCTCCAGTCTCTGCAACCCCATCGCCCCCTACTCTCATGATCTAGCATCTTATTACACCAAAAAATTAAAGCAATTAGGGAATTGGTACTCTCTTAACTTCCTGTACTAAATATAGGACTCTCTCCACATATGCTCCCATCCCCTTCTTTTGCCCTAGAAATGGAACTTGATTCAGTTGTGCTTTTACAGGTAAGATGAGTGAGACAGATACTTAGGAGGACAAAATGAAGTAAACGGGTGTAGAAAGAGTTGCCAGAGAAACACCTGCCTCACATAACTATATGGGCAATATTTCATCTCAATCTCAAGAAGCAGACAACATCAATAAATAAATTCAAAAATCCAAGTAAACACATATTCTGACCTAGGCACCAGGAAGAATATAAAAGTGAGGAAGATATGACTTCTGTGCTAAAGAAGTTCCCAGTCTAGTGTAAGTAATTTCCTGTAATAACTGTGATCGGTAGTAGAGTAAGAGTCTATAAAAAAGGCTTTGAGTGGAGGCAAGAGGAAAAAAAAATCTGCCAGGGAATAAGAAATAATGTCAGGGAAAGCCTTGGAAGTAGGATATATTAAGATGGACTTTGGACGACTGGATGGAGGAAAGTGGAAGAGCACTCCAAATATACTAAAATGCAAAGCATAGAAGTACAGCAATGAAGGTTTGAGAAATTAACTACAAGTTTTAGGAGTAGAAAGTCATCAAAAGTGACAAAGTGTAATGAGTATGGGGTGTGTGTGTGTGTGTGTGTCTGTGTGTCTGTGTGCGCACGTGTGTATTAGCCGTGTTTGGGAGGATGTTTTGTATATAAAGGGACATACATGGAAAAGAAAAGGAGTAAAGACAGAAGAGGAAGGAGATGCAGGTGAAAAAAGAGGTGCAAAATTGCCCTAGGGTCTTCAACATCATGATAATGAGTTTGGCTTTTATTAAAGTTAATTGGTAGCCATAAAAGGTTTAATCAGAAAAGTGTTGTAAGCACCTAAAATATGACTTTGCAGAACCTTGAAGAAGTGCAAAAGACACTGTCATAAAGCAAGTCATTAAAAAACAACAACAACAAAAAAGATTATTCTTGCCATAATCCAACCTAGGGAAAAATATGGAAAATGATGCAAAATGGGGAGTTTAAATAACATTAATTTTTCCAGTAGTGAACACATTTGAAAATCCCCAAATCTTTAGAATATCTTGCTCAGCTTGAGAATACACACCTAGTCTAACTCAATTACGATGGGAGTTTGCTTAGCACAAATGCACATGGGGACATTATCCCTGGTTTAATAAAGGCATGCAAGCATTATGATATTCTCTCCTGTGTTTGTGTTCTAGCATTCTTAATGGCGCAAGGGGAGTTGCATTTAAAAATATAATACCTTCATGTCTGATGAAATGAATTACAATATATGAGATGAAAGAGAAAAAAGAGAATTTAAAATTGGAACTCTTGTAGACTAGGCTTTCCAAGCATCTGTCTTCACTGTCATGGGGATCCAGAGATATTTTATAAAAATAAATTACACATCAATTTGCAAAACAATGAAAATCTTCACTACAGAGAGCCAACAGCCATTTAAATCTGCTCGGGGATTTTGAAAATTGATCTTTGAGAGCTCTCATTCTGTTGCCTATTCCCTGAAAGACTTCAAAAGTGCATTTATCTTCTTAAGAGAATAGACTATCCATAATATTCAAAGCAAAAGCTATTACTGTTTTTATTTCTAACCAAACTGTATAGGGAGGTACTACAAATACAAATTTTTTGTATAAGGTATTGAGGGAAGCAAAAAGTAGAATATTTTTCTAACCTTTTAAAAGTGGTAAGGCAATGAAGATATAAAAGCTATAAGGCTTATCCCATTTATGGATTTGTATTATTGACTACCTTTTATATAGTAAAAGATAAAATATTGCCTTCACTAAATTCAATGTCATATACTGCATATCCTGCTTACAGTCAGTGAAACACTAGCGCATATTTTATATAACCATTTAAAACTTTGTATTTATACACTTGATCTTTAGTAGTTATGTAAACTTTATTGTTTATTTTCACAATTATTCTCTCATTGGTAAAAGAAATATGGATGCCCTCTAGTCATCAAAATTGTATATAGTTCTATTATACTTCACCAAATTCTCTATGAATTATTTTTTTTTTCAAATCATTAGTATGGTTATTAGGTTGTTAATAAAAATCTCAGGAATACTCTTTTTCTTTCAAAATAACACCTTCTCTTTTACTGAGACTTAATTTAAAAAAAAAAGAACAACTGTTTCCTTTAAATTATTACATGTATATTTATTAAGTAAAATGCATGTCAAAAGACTAATGTTAAACCTTTACAGAAGTGAGTAAAGTTTATAAGAGGCATTGGTAGTTCAGTGGTAGAATTCTTGCCTTCCATGCAGGAGACTGGGGTTTGATTCCCAGCCAATGCACTTCATGTGCAGCCATCACCCGTCTGTCAGCAGAGGCTTGCATATTACTATGATAGTGAGCAAAGTGGAGCTGATGGACCAGGAAGAAAAGCCTGGTGATCTCCTTCCAAAAATCAGTGAAAACCCTATGGATCACAATGGTCCCATTCACAGTGCAGGACGGGGCAGCATTTTGTTCTGTTGTACATGGGCTCACAATGATTGGCCTACTCGATGGCATTAACAACAACGTCTGTAAAACAATACGTCATTTTCAAATATAACACAAAATAGAGTAGAAAAATCTAAAGGGGGGCGGTGTACAATTTACCTTAAAGGAAGAAAATGTGGGGAATAACGGGAATACAGAAGGAGGGTTTGAGCTTGCCCTTTTTAAAAGATTTAAAGAGACACTAGAGAGGCAGATTTTTATGTGAAATTTTCTAATTTTATTAAACCTTGGTGCAATTAAAAAAAAAAAGTTATCATGTAGGTCAAGCCAAATCTGTTTGCAGATGTTATCTAGCTCATAGATCACCATTTTGAAGCCTCTGGTGTAATAGAATTAATATTGTTACTTAAGTCACCACAGAGATAGTCTCTGTATATTTAAAAAGAGTATTTGGACAAATCTTTCTCAAAAAAATATATCTGGATTGGTCTTTCCCAAGCAATAAGTTAACAGAGGTCATATCACTCCCCAGAGGGTCAGTTTATCTTTTAAATCACTTTTTCTCAGCCTTCTCAATGACTCATCACATGTAGGAAAGTGTACACATATGGCCATTATTCCAGGCCTGTGCCATGGGTATCTTATGATCGATAAGGATTTGTTCAGTTCTGGATACATCAGCTGCTTTAATAGATGGATCACTGAATATAGCTAATTTTAAAAAAGTAAATCAATTCCCCAACTTTAATATTTATTATTAGTGAAAAAAAAATGCAGTCAACTGCAAAATAGGTTTGTGACACAGAAGGATGTCATAGAGTGTTACTTTCTATTACATGTTGCTTTAAAGAATTACTTAGAAAATAATGCCAATGTGCTGATAGTTAGCGTAGACCTAATTATCAAAAGCAAATGAGTAATAATGCAATTCCTAGAGATACACTAGACAAAATCTACAGTGATGTGAATGTATATATCAGAGAGGCAAGAGTTTTTTTGATAGAAGAAAAATGAACCTGTAATATTGAGAACACATAATGTATGATTTTCTAATTAACTCTTTTCTTTCCGAGCTCATTTTCCCTAACTGAAAGTGTGTTGGAACAAGATAGGTTAAAAAAAAAAAAGAAAAGAAAAGCTAAGACAGCATGATGGGGAATGGATTCTTTAGGAAGTGATGACAAATGAAAAGTTTCTAGATAATGAGACCAAATAATCATGGCTGGAGGTATGTACTGAATGAAAATAAAAATAAAATGATTTTTCAGTTTTACCTTTTTGTACCCTGTTCAAAATTTTCAACCTAACAACAGCATGCATGGATTACTTTCATTTATGAAAAATAAGATTGCAGTGAAAAGTTTAGGAGATAGATGAAGGAGTAACGTAGAACCTCCTTCCTCAGTACCAAATAAAAAACAAATGGTTAAAACACTTAATAGGAGAAACCAAAAAAATTCAAGAGGCACAATCCACTGTCCTAAACTGAAAACATTAATACTAAGGTGTAAATCTTTAGAGAATCAGACTGCCAAATCCTTCTCACGTGGAGTGGCTGGTGGGTTCAAACCACTGACCTTCCAGTTAGTAGCTAAGAACTTAACCACTATGACACTCCTGAAAAACACATATAAGAGGAGAGGCTAAGATGGCGGAGTAGTCAGGTGCTCCCAGTGAGCCCTCTTACAACAAAGACCCGAAAAAAACAAATGAAACAATTATATTTATGGCAAGCTAGGAGGTCTGAACATCAGAGGCAAAGTTAGAAGACAGACTGACCAGCAGTGGGGAGGGAGAGATGGTTTAGAAGTGGAGAGAGTTGCCAGATCTGAATTGCTGGGAAATCTCAGGCACCATTCCTGGCAGCGATGGTGGTGGACTGCTGGTAGCATTCGGCCGCAGTTTCCTCAGGGAGAAACAGCCAGCCTCACAGCCTACTCACATCGCCGGAACCAGAGAAGAATGGTGCTTTCAGCAAAAGCTAAGTACTCGCATATATTTTACTGCTCCCTCAGCCCCATGCCAGCTTCAGTGGCTGTCAATCTCCCTGGGCCTTAGATAGGCCCTGCTGAGTGCCCTGAGCTATCCTCACGGTGTTGGAGAAGGAATAAATTCACAATTGTAGAAAAGATAATCTGCCAGTTCTACTAACCTGGGGAGCTCAGGATAGAAGTGGCTCTTGTCCAGGCATAAATGGTCTGTGGAATTTGAATACCTTTCCCCCCTTCACAGACCTGTCTGGGCCTATTTCAGGAGAATAGGCCCTTGTTGGCAGACTGTAACTGTTTCAGCTGTGTGGTGGAGAGATGGGTGTTTGATATTTGACACCATTTTGCCTATTAAAAAGGGTCCACACCTACCCACATCAGGGGCTTAAGGACTGGTGGCTCCACTCAGGTCACCCAGCCACCTGTGACAGGGGTCCAAGTATAACTGGTACCTCCCAGTCCTTACAAACAAAAGCACTGGGTGCCCACGGTTCGTCTTCAGAATCCACACACCTGTGTGCTGTAGGAAACAGGGATGCACTTTCCACACAAACACTCAGGGGACAGTTGTCAGCACCCTGCCTTGTTCAGAGCGTGACCCCCTGCTGCAACCAGATACCGGTACCTACACCAATCACCCCTGCCTCTCTAAGGCTGCAGAACAGAGCCTGCACCACAGACTCGATGACCAACTACCTGGACACCTGAGCTGAATCCATACAAGAAAAGTGAATAGACTCCTAGGCTCATACACCTAATACAGCTCTAGTCATCTGGTGACAGGAAGTTGGAGCTTCAAAGGCATAATCAAGCTAGCTTATTTAGGCAACCTATTCGGGCATAACAAAACAAAACAAAGCAAGAAGCTAGGATACAGGAAGCAAACATAAACTAATACATTAACTTATAGATGGCTCAGAGACAACAGTCAATATCAAATCACATAAAGAAGCAGACCATGATCACTTCAACAAGCTCTCAAAACAAAGAATCCAGGGATCTTCTAGATGAAGGTGCCTTCCTGAAATTACCAGATGCAGAATACAAAAGATTAATACACAGACCTCTTCAAGACATCAGGAACAAGATCAGGAAGGAGATCGGGCAATATGCAGAACAAGCCAAGGAACATACAGATAAAACAGTTGAAGAAATTAAAAAGATTATTCAAGAACATAATGAAAAATTTAATAAGATGCAAGAATCCATAGTGAGATAGCAATCAGAAATTCAGAAGATTAATAACAAAATTACACAATTAGACAACTTAATATAAAGCCAGAGGAGCAAAATTGAGCAAGTGGAAGACAGAATTGGTGAGATTGAAGATAAAGCACTTGGCACCAATATATATGAAGAAAAACCAGATAAGAGAATTTAAAAAATGAAGAAACTCTAAGAATAATGTGGGACTCTTATCAAGAAAAATAATCTACGAGTGATTGGAGTACCAGAACATGGAGGGACAACAGAAAATACATAAAGAATTGTGGAAGATTTGTTGGCAGAAAACTTCCCTGATATCGTGAAAGATGAGAAGATATCGATCCAGGATGCTCGTCGAACTCCACGCATGATAGATCTTAAAAGAAATTCACCAAGACATATTATAATCAAACTTGCCAAAACCAAAGATAAAGAGAGAATTTTAAGAACAGCTGTGATAAAAGAATAGTCACCTACAGAGGAGAGTCAATAAGAATCAGCTTGGACTACTCAGCAGAAATCATGCAGGACAGAAGACAATGGGATGATTTATATAAAGCATTGAAGGAAAAAAAATTGCCAGCCAAGAATCATATACCCAGCAAAACTTTCTCTCAAATATGAAGGTGAAATTAGGACATATCCAGATAAACAGAAGTTTAGGGAATTTATAAAAACCAAATCAAAACTATAAGAAATACTAAAGGGACTACTCTCGTTAGAAAATCAATAATATCAGATATCAATCCAAGACTAGAACACAGGACAGAACAACCAGATGTCAACCTAGACAGAGAAATCACAAATATAAATCAAGATAAAAAAATGCTCAAAACAGGGAAACAGCAATGTCATTATGCAAAAGAAGACAACATTAAAACAAGAGGGACTAAGAAATGTAGTCATAGATCTTGCATATGGAAAGGAAGACAAGGCGATATAAAGAAATAAAACTTAGGTTTAAACTTAGAAAAATAGGGGTAAATATTAAGGTAACCACAAAGGAGAATATCCTACTCATCAAAATAAAATACAAGAAAAAAAGAGAGACTCAGCAGAAACAAAATCAACAACAATGAATAAGAGCAAAAGACAAAATATAAAGATAAACTAATTAGCACAAAAATTAAGTGGGAAAAAGAAACTGTCAACAACATACAAAAAAAGACATCAAAATGACAGCACTAAACTCATACATATCCATAATTATGCTGAAAGTAAATGGACTAAATGCACCAATAAAGAGACAGAGAGTGGCAGAATGGATAAAAAAACACAACCTGTCTATATGCTGACTACAAGAGACACATCTTAGAGACACAAACAAACTAAAACTCAAAGGATGGAAAAAAAATATCAAGCAAACCACAAACAGAAAAGAGTAGGAGTGGCAATATGAATTTCTGACAAAATAGACTTTAAAGTTAAATCCACCACAAAGGGTAAGGAAGGACACTATATAATGATTAAAGGGACAATACAACAGGAGGGTATAACCATATTAAATGTTTATTCACCCAATCACAGGGCTGCAAGATACATACAACAAACTCTAACAGTAATGAAAAGTGAGATAGACATCGCCACAATTATAATAGGAGACTTCAACAGACAGAACATCCAGAAAGAAGCTCAGTAAAGACATTGAAGATCTAAATGTCACAATCACCCAACTTGACTTCATAGACATATACAGAACACTCCATCCAATAGTAGCCAAGTACACTTTCTTTTCCAACACACATGGAACATTCTCTAGAATAGACCACATATTAGGTCATAAAGTAAGACTTTGCAGAATCCGAAACATCGAAATATTACAAAGCATCTTCTCTGACCATAAGGCCATAAAAGTAGAAATCAATAAAAGAAAAAGCAGGGAAAAGAAATCAAACACTGGGAAACTGAACAATACTCTCCTCAAGAAAGACTGGATTATAGAAGACATTAACAATGGAATAAAGAAATTCATTGAATCCAAAGAGAATGAAAACACTTCCTATCAGAACCTTTGGGACACAGTGAAAGCAGTGCTCAGAGGTGAATTTAGATCAATAAATGCACACATACAAAAAGAAGACAGGGTCAAAATCAAAGAATTATTCCTACAATTTGAACAAATAGAGGGCAACAAAGGAAACCCTCAGGCACCAGAAGAAAGCAAATAATAAAAATTAGAGCAGAATTAAATGAAATAGAGAAAAGAAAAACAATTAACACAGTTAACAAGACCAAAAGCTAGTTCTTTGAAAAAATTAACGAAATTGAAAAATCACTGCCCAAATGACAAAAGAAAAACAGGACAGTAAGCAAATAACCAGAGTAAGAAATGAGATGGGCTATATCACAACAGACCCAACTGAAATTAAAAGAATCATATCAGATTACTATGAAAAATTGTACTCTAAAAAATCTGAAAACCTAGAAGAAATGGATGAATGTCTAGAAACACAATACCTACCTAAACTAACACAAACAGAGGTAGAATAACTAAATAAACCCATAACAAAAGAAGAGACTGAAAAGTTATTCAAAAACTCCCAACAACAAAAAAAAGCCCTGGTCTGGATGACTTCACTGCAGAGTTCTACCAAACTTTCAGAGAAGAGTTAACACCACTACTACTAAAGGTATTTCAGAGCATAGAAAAGGACAGAATACTCCCAAACTCATTCAATGAAGCCAGCATTTCCCTGATAGCAAAGCCAGGTAAAGATACCACAATAAAAGAAAATTACAGACCTATATCCCTCATGGAAACCCTGGTGGTGTAGTGGTTAAGTACTATGGATGCTAACCAAGAGGTTGGTAGTTTGAATCCACCAGGGACTCTTTGGAAACTCTATGGGGAAGTTCTACTCTGTCCTAAAGGGTCGCTATGAGTGGGAATCGACTGGACGGCAGTGGCTTATATCCCTCATGAACTTATACACAAAAATACTCAACAAAATTCTAGCCAATAGAATTCAACAACATATCAAAAAAATAATACACCATGACCAAGTGGGATTCATAACAAGTATGCAGGGATCGGAAACCCTAGTGGCATAGTGGTTAAGTACTCCAGCTTCTAACCAAGAGGTCGGCAATTTGAATCCACTAGGCGCTCCTTGGAAACTCTATGGGGCAGTCCTACTGTACCCTGTAGGGTCGCTATGAGTCAGAATTGACTCGAGGGCAGTGAGTTTCATTTGGGTTGGGTATGCAGGGATGGTTCAACATTAGAAAAACAATCAATGTACTCCATCATATAAATAAAACAAAAGACAAAAACGACATGATCTTATTAATTAATGCAGAAAAGGCTTTTGACAAAGTTCAGTACCCACTTATGACAAAAACTCTTAGCAAAATAGGATTAGAAGGAAAATTCCTCAACATAATAAAGGGCATTTATACAAAGCCAACAGCCAACATCATCCTAAATGGAGAGAGTCTGAAAGCATTCCCCTTGAGATCGGGACCCAAACAAGGATGACCTTTATCACCACTCTTATTCAACATTGTGCTGGAGGTCCTAGCCAGAGCAATTAGGCTATATAAAGACATAAAGGGCATCCAGATTGCTACAGAAGAAGTCACAATATGTCTATTTGCAGATGACATCATCTTATGCACAGAAACCCCTAAAGAATTCTCAAGAAAACTACTGAAACTAATAGAATCGTTGAGCAGAGTGTCAGGATACAAGACAAATGCATGAAAATCAGTTGGATTCCTCTACACCAACAAAAAGAACATTGAAGGGGAAATCACTAAATCAGTACCATTTACAGTAGCCCCCAAGAAGATAAAATACTTAGGAATAAATCTTACCAGAGATGTAAAAGACCTATGCAAAGAAAACTACAAGAGACTACTGCAAGAAACCAAAAGAGACCTACAAAGTGGAAAAACATATCTTGCTCATGGATAGGAAGACTTAATACTGTAAAAATGTCTATTCTACCAAAAGCAATCTATAGGTACAATGCAATTCTGATCCAAATTCAAATGACATTTTTTAATGAGATGGAGAAAGAAACCACCAACTTCATAGGGAAGGGAAAGAGGCCTCAGGTAAGTAAAGCATTACTGAAAAAGAAGAACATAGTGGAAGGCCTCACTCTACCAGATTTTAGGACCTGTTATACCACCAGAGTAGTCAAAACAGCCTGGTACTGGTACAACAACAGATACATAGACCAGTGGAACAGAATTGAGAATCCAGACATAAATCCATCCACATATGAGCAGTTGATATTTGACAAAGACCCAAAGTCACTTAAATGGGGAAAAGACAGTCTCTTTTACAAATGGTGCTGGCATAACTGGATATTCCTCTGCAAAAAAATGAAACAAGATGCATACCTCCCTGCATGCACAAAAACTAATTCAAAATGGATCAAAGACTTAAATATAAAATCTAAGATGATAAAGATCATGGATGTAAAAAATAGGAACATGCTAGGGGTCTTAATACATGGCATAAACAGTACATGAAACATTACTAACAATGCACAAACACCAGAAGAGAGACTAGATAACTGGGAGCTCCTAAAAATCAGACACCTATGCTCATCCAAAAACTTCACATAAGAGTAAAAAGATTACCTACAGACTAGGAAAATTTTAATTATGACATTTCTGATCAGTGCCTGATCTCTAAAATCCACGATACTGCAAAAACTCAACTACAAAAAGACAAATTACCCAATTAAAAAATGGGCAAAGGATATGAACAGGTACTTCATTAAAGGAGACATTCAGGTAGCTAATAGATACATAAGGAAATGCTCACGATCATTAGCCATTAGAGAAATGCAAATCAAAACTACAATGAGATTTCATCTCACTCCAACGAGGCTGCGTTAATCAAAAAAAACCCAAATAATAAATGTTGGAGGGGTTGTGGAGAGACTGGAACACTCATACACTGCTGGTGGGAATGTAAGATGGTATAATCACTTTGGAAATCAATTTGGCACTTCCTTAAAAAACTAGAAATAGAACTACCACTTGATCCAACAATACCCCTCCTTGTAATACATCCTGGAGAAATAAGAGCCTTTACATGAACAGATATATGCACATCCATGTTCACTGCAGCACTGTTTACAATAGCAAAAATATGGAAGCAACCAAGGTGCCCATCAATGGATGAATGGATAAATAAATTATGGTATATTCACACAATGGAATACTATGCATTGATAAAAACGATGAATCCATGAAATATTTCATAATTGGAGGAATCTGGAAGGCATTATGCTGAGTGAAATTAGTCAGCTGCAAAAAGACAAATAGTGTATGAGACCACTATTATAAGAACTCGAGAAATAGTTTAAACAGAGAAGAAAATATTCTTTGATGGTTATGAGAGTGGGGAGGGATGGAGAGCGGTATTCACTAATTAGATCGTAGACAAAAACTATTTTAGGTGAAGGGAAAGACAACACACAATACAGAAGAGGTCAGCACAACTAGAATAAACCAAAAGCAATGAAGTTTCCTGAATAAACTAAACACTTCGAAGGCCAGCTTAGCAGGGGCAGGGGTTTGGGGACCATGGTTTCAGGGGACATCTAGGTCAATTGGCAAAAATAAAATCTATTAAGAAAACATTCTGCATCCCACTTTGGAGAGTGGCATCTGGGGTCTTAAACACTAGCAAGTGGCCATCTAGGATGCATCAATTGGTCTCAACCCACCTGGAGCAAAGGAGAATGTAGAACACCAAAGACACAAGGTAATTATGACTCCAAGAGACAAAAAGGTCCACATAAACCAGAAACTATATCAGCCTGAGACCAAAAAAACTAGATGGTGCCCAGCTACAACCAATGATTGCCCTAACAGGGAACACAACAGAGAACCCTTGCGGGAGTAGGAGAGCAGTGAGATGCAGACCTGAAATTCTCATGAAAAGACCAGAATTAAAAGTCTGACTGAGACTAGAAGGACCCTGGAGGTTATGGTCCCCAGATCTTTGTTACTCCAAGACAGGAACTGTTCCCAAAGCCAACTCTTCAGACAGGGATTGGACTGGGCTACGGGATAGAAAATGAAAATGGTGAATAGTGAGCTTCTTGGGTCAAGTAGACACATGAGACTATGTGGGCAGCTCCTGTCTGGAGGGGAGATGACAGGGCGGAGAGGGTCAGAAGCTGGCCGAATGGACATGAAAATAGAGAGTGGAGAGAAGGATTGCGCTCTCTCATCAGGGGGAGAGCAACTAGGAGTATATAGCAAGGTGTATATAAATTTTTGTAAGAGAGACTGACTTGATTTTTAAACTTTCACTTAAAGTACAAAAAAAAATTAAAAATAATAATATAATTTTATAAAAATACGCAATGAAAAGTAAGAAAGCAACCTCATATATTAAACATTTTATAACCATATTTAAGACTCCAGTAAAACAGGTTGGAAGATAAAGTCCCAGAAAGCAGAATTAAAAGACAGAAATAGAAAATAAGAGAAAAAAGATAAAAGAATCAGAGGATCAATCTAAAACATCCCTTACTCCTAGTATCCAACTACTGGAATTAATAAGGACAGAAAAAAGAAACAGGGACACTATTATCAAAAACATAATAGATGAATACATCTCAAAATAAGTAAATGAATCTACAGTCATTTGATGTATGAATGTATTAATTCCTTATCTCATGTATACCAAGTATAATTACCCATACGGTATCTACCATAACATATGCTTTACTGGAGATAAAAAGATGAATAAAATATGATTTCTGCTCTCCAAGATATTATTCTGTGGAAGATGAACAAGCCAAAAAAACCAAACCTGTTGCCATAGAGTTGATTCCGACTCATAGTAACCCTATAGGACAGAACAGAATTGCCCCATATGGTTTCCAAGGAGTGGCTGGTGGATTCAAACTGCTAACCTTTTGGTTAACAGCTGAGCTCTTAACCACTGCACCACCAGAGCTCATATGCAATCATAATTAAATATAATGGAATGAAGGATAACAATAAAAGTTTGTAAGAGCCCTGAATGAGTGCAGGAGAGAAACCCAACGCATCATAGTGTTGACTTGGAATTTCACAACATAACACTATGTGTTGCATTTATGGGCTGATACTATAATTTTCCTTACTTTTTTTTTCCTTTTTAATGATTTTCATTAATAGAAATTTTAGTTTTTAAAAACCCACTTGTTGCTGTTCTTGTTGTTAGGTGCCGTCAAGTCGGTTCTGACCCATAACGATCCTATGCACAACAGAACGAAACTCTGCCCAGTTCTGTGCCATCCTCACAATCCTTGTTATGCTTGAGCTCATTGTTGCAGCCACTGTGTCAATCCACCTCCTTGAGGGTTTTCCTCTTTTCCACTGACCCAGTACTATGCCAAGCATGATGTTTTTCTCCAGGGACTGATCCCTCCTTACAACACGTCCAAAGTATTTAAGACACAGTCTCGCCATCCTTGCTTCTAAGGAGCTTTCTGGTTGTACTTCTTCTAAGACAGAACTGTTCGTTCTTTTGGCAGTCCGTGGTATATTCAATACTCTTCAACAACACCACAATTCAAAGGCGTCAACTCTACTTCGGTTTTCCTTATTCATTGTCCACCTTTCACATGCGTATGATGCGATTGATTGAAAATACCATGGCTTGTGTCAGGCTCACCTTAGACTTCAGGGTGACATCGTTGCTCTTCAACACTTTAAAGAGATCCTTTGCAGTAATGCGTCTTTGGATTTCTTGACTGCTGCTTCCATGGATGTTGACTGTAGATCCAAGTAAAATTAAATCCTTGACGACTTCAATCTTTTCTCAATTTATCATGATGTCGCTCATTGGTCCAGTTGTGAGGATTTTGGTTTTCTTTATGTTGAGGTGTAATCCATACTGAAGGCTGTGATCTTTGATCTTCATTACTAAGTGCTTCAAGTCCTTTTCACTTTCAGCAAGCAAGGTTGTGTCATCTGCATAGCGCAAGTTGTTAATGAATCTTCCTCCAATCCTGACGCCCTGTTCTTTATATAGTCCAGCTTCTTGGATTATTTGTTCAGCATACAGATTGAATAGGTATGGTGAAAGAACACAACCCTGACGCACACCTTTCCTGACTTTAAACCATGCAGTATCCCCTTGTTCTGTCCGAACAACTGTCTCTTGATCTATGAAAGGTTCCTCATGAGCACAATTAAGTGTTCTGAAATTCCCATTCTTCGCAGTGTTATCCATAATTTGTTATGAATCCACACAGTCGAATGCCTTTGCATAGTCAATAAAACACAGGTAAACATCCTTCTGGTATTCTCTGCTTTCAGCCAGGATCCACCTGACATCAGCAATGATATACCTGGTTCCACGTCCTCTTCTGAAACTGGCCTGAATTTCTGACAGTTCCCCGTCAATATACTGCTGCAGCCGTTTTTGAATGATCTTCATCAAAATTTTGCTCGTGTGTGATATTAATGATATTGTTCTATAATTTCCACATTCGGTTGGATCACCATTCTTGGGAATAGGCATAAATATGGATCTCTTCCAGTCTGTTGGCCAGGTAGCTGTCTTCCATATTTCTTGGCATAGATGAAAGAGAACCTCCAGCGCTGCAATTGTTTGTTGAAACATCTCAATTGATATTCTATCAATTCCTGGAGCCTTGGTTTTTGCCAATGTCTTCAGAACAGCTTGGACTTCTTCCTTCAGTACCATTGGTTCCTGATCATATGCCACCTCTTGAAATGTTTGAACATAGACTAATTCTTTTTGGTATAATGACTCTGTGTATTCCTTCCATCTTCTTTTGATGCTTCCTGCGTCATTTAATATTTTCCCCATAGAATCCTTCAACTTGAGGCTTGAAATTTTTCTTCAGGTCTCTCAGCTTGAGAAATGCCGAGCGTGTTCTTCCCTTTTGGTTTTCAAGCTCCAGCTCTTTGCACATGTCATTATAATACTTTACTTTGTCTTCTTGAGACGCCCTTTGAAATCTTCTGTTCAGTTCTTTTACTTCATGAATTCTTCCTTTTGCTTTAGCTGCTCGACGCTCAAGAGCAAGTTTCAGAGTCTCCTCTGACATCCATCTTGGTCTTTTCTTTCATTCCTGTCTTTTCAGTGACCTCTTGATTTCTTCATGGATGATGTCCTTGATGTCATTCCACAACTTGTCTGGTCTTCAGTCACTAGTGTTCAGTGTGTGAAATCTATTTTTCAGATGGCCTCTAAATTCAGGTGGGATAAACTCAAGGTCATATTTTGGCTCTCATGGACTTACTCCCATTTTCTTCAGTTTCAGCTTGAACTTGCAGATGAGCAATTGATGGTCTGTCCACAGTTGGCCCCTGACCTTGTTTTGACTGATGATATTAAGCTTTTCCATCGTCTCTTTCCACAGATGTAGTCAATTTGATTTCTGTACGTTCCATGTGGTGAGGTCCGTGTGTATAGCCGCCATTTATATTGGTGAAAGAAGGTATTTGTAATGAAGAATTTGTTGGTCTTGCAAAATTCTATCTTCCGATCTCCGGCATTGTTTCTATCACCGAGGCCATATTTTCCAACTACTAATCCTTCTTCTTTGTTTCCAACTTTCGCATTCCAATCGCCAGTAATTATCAATGCATCTTGATTGCATGTTTGATCAATTCCAGACTGCAGCAGCAGATAAAAAATCTTCTATTTCTTCATCTTTGGCCCTAGTGGTTGGTGGGTAAATTTGAATAATAGTTGTATTAACTGGTCTTCCTTGTGGGCATATGGATATTATCCTATCACTGACAGTGTTGTACTTCAGGATAGATCTTGAAACGTTCTTTTTGACGATGAATGCAACACCATTTCTCTTCGAGTTGTCATTCCCAGCATAATAGACTATATGATTGTCCGATTCAAAATGGCCAATACCAGTCCATTTCAGCTCTCTAATGCCTAGGATATCGATGTTTATGTGTTCCATTTCATTTTTGACGATTTCCAATTTTCCTAGATTCATATTTCGTACATTCCAGGTTCCAATTATTAATGGATGTTTGCAGATGTTTCTTCTCATTTTGAGTCATGCCACATCAGCAAATGAAGGTCCCGAAAGCTTTAATCCATCCATGTCATTAAGGTCAACTCTGCTTTGAGGAGGCAGCTCTTCCCCAGCCATCTTTTGAGTGCCTTCCAATGTGGGGGGGCTCATCTTCCAGCACTATATCAGACAATGTTCCGCTGCTATTCATAAGGTTTTCACTGGGTAATGCTTTTCAGAAGTAGGCTGCCAGGTCTTTCTTCCTAGCTTGTCTTAGTCTGGAAGTTCAGTTGAAACCTGTCCTCCATGGGTGGCCCTGCTGGTATCTGAATACCGATGGCATAGCTTCCAGCATCACAGTGACAACAACAATAGTAAATATAGTTTATTTATTTCAGAAAGTATTCCGTCCAATTAGTGTTATTGTTTTTCTAATTCTATGAAGTTTCCAACATTATGCATATCTTAAAAGGCGGGCTCAGGGACATAGGACTAAGTCATCCACTTAGAAGATCTGTTGCTTTCCCTCACTATAGCCTGTTGTCTCTGCAGCCTACAGTCCCTGAAAACAAAACAAAATGCAACTCCTGTTTCTGGTCTCTACAATTCTATTGTCTTGTTTCTCTTGGTCTTCCCACTGAGAATTCATCCTTCTCCTACTTACTATATATAATTTAATAACTCCTAATTCTCATCTGTAATACTGCTGGATATGCATTTATTGCAGTTGTACTCCTCAGCTAACTCCTAATCAGGATTTAAATAACTCTTCTCAACTATTGTTACAGCCTCTGGCTAGTAGTCTCATAGTTACTGTTATGGACTGAATTGTTTCCCCTCAAAAAGAGATATATTCAAATCCTAACCACTCTTCCTGTGGATATGGTCTTCGAAGTTGTTATCAGCTAGTATAACATAAGGTCATACTGGAGTAGGGTGGATCCTAATCCTAGATGACTGATGTCCTTATAAAAGAGAAGATACATAAAGACAATGAGACAGAGGAAGGATGCCATGTGACACTGTAGGTGCAAGCCAAGGAACACCTGGAGCTACCACAAGCTAGAAGAGAGGCACGGTACAGCGTCTCTCAGAGCACTAAAGGAATCAGCACGGCCAATGCCCTGATTTGGACTGAGAGATGATGAATTTCTGTTTTTATAAGCCACTCAGCTTATAATATTTTGTTCAGAAAGCCCTAGAAAACTAACACCCACGTTCCTCCCTATGTACTTTATACAACATATCATTGACAAGTTTTTTTTTTTTTTCTGATAGGAGAGCCCTCGCCACATCACCATCCAGCTCTGAAATGTTCAGTACTCCTTAATGACTGCTAAAAAAAAATCCACGCATTTTGTACTGTGTCCTAACATCCCAGAATAGTTTCTTAACTCTGTCTGCTATACTTATCCTATGATTCAGGCAAGTGTCTGAGCTTTCCTGACTTAAGACTTTCATAATGATATCCTCTTTACCTGGAATGGCCTCCTCTTACCTGCTAAAATTCTACTAATTCTTCAAGGCTAGTCATTCTTTGATCCTTTTAACAAGGAGGGATATTTTGGTGAATAAAACAGTCATTATTCCTTCCCTTATGAAGTTCCAATATGGAGACAACACAGAAAATGAACAAAAAATTGTGTAAGTAACTGCCTGTAACTGTGAGAAGTGCTACGATGAAAAAGTTGGAGATGATCCAAAAGGAAAAAAAAAAAAGCATATAAATAAAGTAGCTGAAACATTTTTCACACTTTCTTCTTCTATCCCTCATGGCCACAGAGAGACTGCTGTCATCATTTTTTCTGTCTTCAAACTCCTTGTTATATTTACATGTCAAATTTCTATAACTTTTATCATTCCTTTGTATGCATTATATTTATTTGCAATCTGAATATATCTTTCTATTTCAGGGATTGTGGTTAACTCCAAAACATCTATTTCTCCTCAGATGACCAGTATAAATCAATCATGATCTACAAACTGGGCAATGAGACATAAAGGGAGAGGTGGCTGGAGTACTTCTAGGAAAAACTTTTCTCTGTCTTAAAAAAGATAACCACAAGATTACATGGTATATATTTTTTTCTTCTGGTCATTGATATTCAGGATGTAATGACTGGAACTAGTGCAGATAATGCCAAAACCAAGAATGACACTATGGAACAATAAATGAAACTTGGCTCTCAATAACATGATTGAGCTGTTGAATTAACCAGTCCTGTGGTACCCACAGACATATCTATCCTTAATCAAGAAAAAACCCAAACCCATTGCCACTGAGTTGATTCTGACTCACAGTGATCCTGTAGAACAGAGTAGAACTGCCCCGCAGGTGCTTCCAAGGAGCACCTGGTGGATTTAAAATGCCGACCTTTTGGGTAGCAGCCGAACTCTTAACCTTACACCACCAGGGTTTCCATACCTCTTTTTTTTTTTTTTTTTTTAACTTTACATTACTGGCTTAACCAAAAAGTAACATTTCAAATTTACTTAATATGGGGTCTAAGGATAGGGGAGGGGAATACCTATCCTTAGACCCCACATTAAGTGAATTTAAAATGTTACTCTTTGGTTAAGCCAGTCATGTACAGTAAATACTATACTCATATACTACATTATAAGGATCCCTGGTGGCACAACAGTTAAGTGCTTGGCTGTTAGCTCTAAGGCTGGCAGTTCAAACCCACCCAGTCGCTCCAAGAAGGAAAGACCTGGGGATCTGCTTCAGTAAAGACTACAACCAAGGAAAAAATATGGGGCAGTTCTACCCTGTCACATGGGGTTGCAATGAGTCAGAATCGACTCAAGGGCATCCAATATCAACATACTGCATTACCCAACTGTAAACACCCTGAGGATGAAGAATATGTTTTTTTCTCTCTCTTCTTCCCACAGTATCGAGCTTGGTTTTTCCCGTAAGTCCATAATAGGTGGTCAAAAATAGAAATTAAGAAAATTAAACTTGTATTGCAACTAAAATACTTTAACTTCTTTTTCTCTTTTTTCCACCTCTCTCTTTGTGTATATGTGTGTGCCCATGACTTGGCTTTTAGTCACTGCACTATGCTGAGCTTAAAGTCCCAGCTCCATTAGAATGTGTTGCCTATGAAGCTGCAACATACAAGTTGAACTCTTCTGATGACATCGAGAGACAAAGAGGGAAGAATTTACTCAATTTCTCTAACCCTTGCTGTTTCAGTAAATAAAGGATTCGTGTCTAGTCTCCACAAAAGACCATAAAGATAGCCAAAAAATCAACAATTTTAAAGAGAACAGAAAATGTACAGGTGTTAGAGAAGTTGAAAACATCCAATTGTCCTCAGAGATGGCAAGACATACAAATGTTGGCAAAGTAACTAGTCAGAAGGGAGCCACAGGAATAAATACTTGTTTCTCGTCAGCAGCTAGCTTTAGATGAATTGATTGCAAAGATGAATCTTTCTACTGTAAATGAAAGTAAGGTAAGAGAGCTTTCTATCAAAGATCTTATTTCAGGTTATTTAAATTTTCATACAGTTTTTAAGTTCACAATACAAACCAACTGAAGTTCATACTAAAACCAGCCATGCTATTTTTTTATATGAAGTAACCTCAATGACAATGTTCTGAGAAATACTGGCATCATCCATTACTCAAATAAAGGAAGTGGAATACCTTTCCAAATGCCAGGTCAAATGATGAATCATGGCTATGTATCATAAAAAATGAGGTAGACCCTATCTTCAGCTCAAAAGGTTATGAAATACTTTGACCCAAGAGGCAACATTAAATGAAAATATAAATGTGATTTGATTTTCTGTTGACTCAGGTGTAAATGCAATGGCTAGCAGTCAGATATTCTGGAAAGCCCTGTTTGTACTTGCCGCGTTTGTGAACTTGTATCATCTATCTGTCCTATATATCTTTAAATCCTATCAACTTTTGTTATTAAGAATATGAACAAAATTAAACATCATTTGTTATAATATCAGGGTCTGACATTCTGCAAGTTGCTTGTTCTTAGCATACTTGGAAATTTCTTTTTGCCTTTTTTCTTCAGCACAAGTATGGGACATTTTCACAGGATCTATATTCTATAAATTAGAGCTTAACGATAATAGTAGCCAGCATTTATTGAATGCTTACCTCGTGCCAGGAGGAATTAAGCTAGGTATATCATATATATTATCTCAGTTAATCCTCATAGAATCATTTTGAGACAGTTATTTCTATCTCCTGAAGTGGAAATTGGACATTAGAGAATTTAAGTAATCGGCCCATGTATACCCACAGTTGGGAAGAGGGTGAGTCATGTTTGGAATCCAGGTCTCTGAGCTCTATTCAGGGAGCTTCATGGCCTCAGCTAGAAAGCTTTAGCCTCAAAGCTGTCTTCAACCCTCTAGTTCATCAAGGTTTCCTGGAGGTTTACCTGGAGAATACCTCTTGGGCCTAGAGTGAAGAATAATGCTAATAATTACCACTTTTGCCCCTTTCGTCCCTTTTACAATTTCAGGGCATATTCTGTAATAAGCATCAGGTTCTCAGTATAGATATTTAAAATCAATTTGATTTTTTTTAATTGTGGTGAAATATAGGTAACAAAATATTTCCCATTTTAACTTTTCTTAATTGTACAGTTCAGTGGTATTAGTTACACTGATCATGTTGGGCAACCATCACCACTATCCATTTTTAAATAGTTATCATCCCCCTAAACATAAACTCGGTACCCCTTAAGCAATAAATCCCTATTTCCTACTCTCCCAGTCCCTGGTAACCACTAATAAACATTTATGTCTATACATTTGTCTATTCTACTTCCTATAAGCAGGATCATATAGTATTTGACCTTTTGTGTCTGACTTATTTTGCTCAACTCAAGGTTCATCCATGTTGTAGGATGTAACTTCATTTCTCTTAATGGAGGAATAATATTCCCTTGTATTTATACACAATATTTTGTTTATTCACCTATTGATGGCCGCTTGGGCTGTTTCCACCTTTTGGCTATTGTGAATGATGCTGCAGTGAAACTGGTGTGCAATTAAAATCATTAAAAAAAAAAAAAATCCACTGCAGGTATACTTTACTGTTGACTTTTCTTAAGATTTGTAGTATTTTGACCAAAACAAAAGAATGAGTGCATCATATTCTTTTTTTTTTTACCACGTTTCCATTTTTTCAACACTTCCAAGTCTGAATTTAGCACAATTGTGAGTGCTGTCCTTGATTACCAGTGCTCACAATACCAGAGAAAAGAAACTTTGAAATAGGCTGAAGAATGAGTAGCCTCTTATCAAATGCTAAGTAAGAATGAACTAAAGAAGCCAAAAGAGGGAATTCTACTGCCAACATATGGGTCTTAATAGGTTTGGAAGTGACAATATCAAGGTTATTTTTCACCTGTATATTTCTTTTTGCTTTTAATCATTTCATTATCCACCCATTTATAACCAAAGTCTTCTTTCATTAAAACAAAAAAAAACTTGAGAACAGATTACTATATAAAATATTTTAAGAATACCTTTATCTTTTAAATAAATTTCACTATAATTTCAATATTAATAATAATAATTTCAATTCCTGCCAGAAACTCAAGCTGGATTCAGAGGAGGACGCGGAATGAAGGATATCATTGCTGATATCACATGGGTCTTGGCTGAAAGCAGAAAATACCAGAAAGATGTGTTGTACTGACTATGCAAAGGCATTTGACTGTGTGGATCATGACAAATTATGGATAACGATTGCAAAGAATGGGAATTCCAGACACTTAATTGTCCTCATGTGGGATCTGTACATAGACCAGGAGACAGTTGTTCTAACAAAACAAGGGGATACTACTGTTTTAAAATAAAAAAAGGTGTGCATCAGGGCTGAATCCTTTCCCCATACTTATGCAATCTGTATGCTGAGCAAATAATCTAAGGAGCTGAAATATGTGAAGAAGAATGTGGCATCAGGATTGAAGGAAGACTCATTAACAACCTGGAATATGCAATTGACACAACCTTGCTTGCTGAAAGTAAAGAGGACTTGAAGTACTTACTGATGAAGATTAAAGACTACAGCCTTCAGTATGGATTACACTCCAACATAAAGAAAACAAAAATCATTGCAACTGGACCAATAAGCAACATAATGATAAATGGAGAAAATATGAAGTTGTCAGGATTTCATTTCACTTGGATCCACCATCAATGCACACAGAAACAGCAGTCAAGAAATCAAAAGATGTATTGCATTGGACAAATCTGCTGCAAAAGACCTCCAAAAGGAAGTAACTTTGAGGATTAAAGTGCACCTGACCCCAGCCACAGAATTTCCAACTGCCTCTTGTGCATGCAAAAGCTGGGCAATAACTAAGGAAGATCAAAGAAGAAATGATGCCTTTGAATTATGGTGTTGGCAAAGAATATTGTGGATTGCCAGAAGAATGAATAAATTTCTCTTGAAAGAAATACAGCCAGAATGCTCCTTAGAAGCAAGGATGGTGTGACTTCATCTCACATAGTTTGGACTTGTATCAGGAGGGATCAGTCCCTGGAGAAGAACATCATGTTTGGTAAAGTGGAGAGTCAGTGAAAAAGAGGAATACCCTCTACGAGATAGACTGACATACTGGTTGCAACAACGGGTTGCAAGGATTGTGAGGATGGCACAGGACTGGGCAGTATTTCGTTCTGTTCTACATAGGGTCACACAAATAGGAACTGACTTGGTGGCACCTAATAACAAAGACATAATTTCAATAATCTGAGAAGCAAATTATCTGTTTATTCACGTACCAAACATTTATTAATGACCCACTGAAAACTGTGGTAGGCACTGAAAAATCAAAACAACGACATGGCTACTGATCTCAAGTAGTTTAGAGAAACAGCTGTGAAGACAAGCTGTAACAAAGCAATATTATATTCAGGAGCTTGAGATGACATGTAGTGGGAGCATATAGAGAGGGAAAGTCTTAGTTTGTCTTGGAGTGAAGGGCAGTAGTGTGGCAGGGAACTAATAATGCTTACAGAGTCTCAGATGAGAATTCAGTTACTTGGAGTTGTTGTTAGAAGGTTGCGTTCTGCTCAGAGGGACCAGGTCAAATACAGAGGCATACAATAGAGCTCAGTAGGTTCTGTGAAGTTGTAGTTGCAGCATGAAGTGTAAAGATACATAATGTAGGGAAAGAGCCTGAGCAGTTGGATAATTAAGGGTTTATGTATCATGCAAACAAATGAAAAACAGTTGTCAATGAATTGATTCATGCAGATGGTGACCACCTGTGTGTCTGAGTACACATGTGCTCCATGGAGTTTTCAATTGCTATTTTTTCCCCCCATACCCATTTATTTATTTATATTGTACTTTAGAGGAAAGTTTACAGAACAAACTAGCTTCTCATTAAACAATTAGTATACATATTGTTTTGTGACATTGGTTGCCAACCCCACAATACTCTCCCCTTCTCAATCTTGGGTTCCCTATTACCACCTTTCCTGTCCCCTCCTGCCTTCTCGTCCTTACTTCTGGGCTGGTGTGCCCCTTCTGTCTCATTTTGTTTTATGGGCCTGTCTAATCTTTGGCTGAAAGGTGAACCTCAGAGTGACTTCATTACTGAGCTAAAAGGGTGTCCAGGGGCCATACTCTAGAGGTTTCTCTAGTCTCTGTCAGACCATTAATCAGGACTTTTTGTGTGTGTGTGTGTGAGTTAGAATTTTGTTCTACATTTTTCTCCAGTTCAGTCTGGGACCCTCTATTGTAATCCCTGTCAGAGCAGTCAGTGGTGGTAGCCAGGCACCATCTAGTTGTGCTGGACTCAGTCTGGTGGAGGCTGTAGTACTTGTGGTCCATTAGTCCTTTGGAGTTTCTTTCCTTTGTGTCTTTGGTTTTCTTCATTCTCCCTTGCTCCAGATGGGGTGGCACCAGTGGAGTATCTTAGATGGCCACTCACAAACTTTTAAGACCCCAGATTCTACTCACCAAAGTAGACTGTACATTTTCTTTAGAAACTATTTTATGACAATTGAGCTAGATGTTGCCCAAGACCATGGTCTCCACAGCCTTTAACCCAATAATTCTGTTCCTCAGAGAGTTTGGGTGCGTCTATGGAGCTTCCATGACCTTGCCTTCGACAAGGTGTGCTGGCTTCCCCTGTATCGTGTACTCTCTTACCCTTAGCCAAAGTTACCATTTATCTATTGTCTATTTAGCGTTTTTCCCTCCCAACCCTCCCCTCCCTTGTAACCAGAAAAGATTGTTTCTTTTATTGTGTAAACACTTTCATGAATTTTTATAGTAGTGGTCTCATACAATATTTTGTCCTATTGTGATTGACTTATTTCACTCAGCTTAATGCCCTCCAGATTCATCCATGTTGTGAGATCCTTCACAGATTTATTATAGTTCTTTATTATGTAGTACTCCACTGTGTATACACACCATAGTTTGTTTATCCATTCATCTGTTGATGGGCATCTAGGTTGTTTCCATCTTTTTGCTATTGTGAGCAATGCTGCAATGTACATGGGTGTGCATATGTCTATTCATGTGATGGCTCTTAATTCTCTAGGATATATTCCTAGGAGCGGGATTTCTGGATCATATGGTATTTCTATTTCTAGCTTTTTAAGGAAGCACCATATTGTTTTCCAAAATGGCTAAACCATTTTGCATTCCCAACAGCAGCACATTAGAGTTCCAATCTCCCCACAGCCTCTCCAGCATTTTTTTTTTCTTTGATTCATGCCAGTAATGTCGCGGTGAGATGGTATCTCACTGTGGTTTTGATTTGCATTTCTCCAATGGCTAGTGATCACGAGTATTTCCTAATGTGTTTGTTAGCCACTTGAACGTCTTCTTTGGTGAAGTGTCTGTTCATTTTTTAATTGGGTTGTCTTTTTGTTGTAGAGGTGTTGGATTTTTCTGTACATTTTAGAGATTAGACCTTTGTCAGATTTGTCATAGCCAATTTTTTTTTCCCCCAGTGTATAGGCTCTCTTTTTACTCTTTTGGTGAAGTCTTTTGATGAGCATAGTGTTTAATTTTTAGAAGATCCCAGTTATCTAGCTTAACTTCTGGGATATGTATGTTGTTGGTTATGGTTTGTATCCTGTTAATGCCATGTATTAGGGCTTCTAGTGTTGATCCCATTTTTTCTTCTATTATCTTTATAGAATTTGGTTTTATATTTAGGTCTTTGATCCATTTTGAATTAGTTTTTGTTTATGGTGTGAGGTATGGGTCCTGTTTCATTTTTTTGCAGATAGGCATTCAGTTTTGCCAGCAGCATTTGTTAAAAAGACTGTCTTTTCCCCATTTGATGAACTTTGGTCCCTTGTCGAAGATCAGGTGACACAGGTGGATGGATTTACATCTAGGTTCTCAATTCTGTTCCACTGGTCAATGTATCTGTCATTGTACCAGTACCAGGTTGTTTTGACTATGACAGCTGTATAGTAGGTTCTGAGGTCAGGTACTGTGAGGCCTCCTACTTTCTTCTTCTTTAATAGTGCTTTACTTATTCAGGGCCTCTTCCCCTTCTATATAAAGTTAATGATTAGTTTTTCCACTTCTTTAAATAATGTTGGTATTTGGATCAGGATTGCATTGTATTGTCAAGCTTTAGGCAGAATTGTCATTTTCACAATGATGAGTCTACCTATCCACGAGTATGGTATGTTTTTCCATCTATTAGATCTCTTTTGGTTTCTTGCAGTAGTGTTTTGTAGTCTTTTTATATCTGTAGTTAGATTTATTCCTAAGTTTATTTTAGGGGCTATTATAAATGATATTGTTTTTCTGACTTCCTTTTCATCTTTTTCTTTATCGTTGTATAGGAATCCAAAGTGATTTTTGTGTGTTTATATTATAACCCGCTACTCTGCTGAATCTTTCTATTAATTCCAGTAGTTTTCTCGTGGAGTCTTTTGGATTTTCTATGTACAGTATCATATCATCTATAACAAGGATAGTTTGATTTCTTCATTACCAATTTGAATGACCTTTATTTCTTTTTCTTGCCTTCTTGCTCTAGCTAGGACTTCCAGCACAATGTCAAACAGAAGTGGTGATAAAGGGCATCCTTGTCTTGTTCCTGTTCTCAAGGGGAATATTTTCAGCCTCTCTTCACTAAGAATGTTGCTGGCTGTTGGTTTTTTATAGATGTCCTGGAATCGACTCGACGGCAGTGGGTTTTTTTGGTGGGTTTTTCATTATGTAGAAGAATTTCTATATCTATTTTATTGAGAGTTTTTTTTTTTAATCAGGAATGGGCGTTGGACTTTGTCAGATCCCTTTTCTGCATCAATTGAGATGATCATGTGATTCTTTTGTTTTGTTTATGTGGTGGATTATGTTGACTGACTTTCTAATGTTGAACCATCCCTGCATATCTGGTATGAATCCCACTTGGTCGTGGTATCTTTTTTTTTTTTATATGATGCTGAATTCTATTAGCTAGAATTTTTGTTGAGAATTTTTGCATCTGTATCCATGAGAGATAATTGGTCTGTAAATTTCTTTCTTTGTGGTGCCTTTGCCTAGTTTTTGTATCAGGGTTATGCTGGCTTCATAGAATGAATTTGGAAGTATCCCTTCCTTTTCTGTATTCTGAAATAGTTTGAGTAGTGCTGGTGTAATAATCTCTTCTCTGAATGTTCGGTAGAATTCTCCAGTGAAGTTCCATGGCCGATTTTTGAAAGTAGATTGTCAGGAGTTTCTTTTGAAGTGCCTCTGTTTGGACTCGAACCACCAATCTTTTGGTGAGCAACCAAGTGCATTAACTGTTTGCACTACCAAGGGCTGCCACAGGATCTTACAATTCTATAGATCAAAGATATTCAAGTGCATTCTGCTCAAATTCACTGAGGCACCTTAGGATATCCAGCAAGTTATGATGGGGAGAACCTCTATGTCCCTATCTCACCCAGTTGAACTTACTAACTAAGCAATCCTTTTGATTTGTGCCATGTAACTGACATACTACATAAAATACCACTTGAAAGAAGATTCTATACACTAAAGAAGGTTGAGAACTATTCTTATAGGAAAGAGACAGCCACTGAAGAATTTTTTAAGAGGTAAATGACAGGCTCAGGTTTGCATGTGAAAGGTCAAAAGGTCTATTTGGGGGGACTAGGATTCTGAGACTGAAATCAATAACAATGCCATCCTAATCGCCCAGATGAGAAATGATGACAGCCTGAAGGAATTAAGGATCTATGAAAAGGATAAATAGTAGAGAAGTTTGGAAGATAAAACTGACAGGACTTGGTAATTTATTAGATATGGAGAAGAGGAAGAAAGAGGAGTAAAGACAGGCATCCTCATTTCTGGCTTGGGTAAGCTGGTGGACAATATAATGCACACCTAAAGAGTGGAAGGTTTGATGTGACTGGGGGCAGGAAGGAGGAGCCCTGGTGGTGCAGTGGTTAAACACTCAGCTGCTAACCCAAAGGTCAGCAGTTAGAACCCACCAGCTGCTCCAAGGGAGAAAGATGTGGCAGTCTGCTTCCATAAAGATTACAGCCTTGGAAACCCTCTGGGCCAGTTCTACACTGTCCTGTAGGGTCCCTATGAGTGGGAATCGACTTGTTGGCAATGGGTTTGGTTTGGTTTGGTGGCTGGAAGGATTAAGTTTTTGATATACTGAGTTTGAGATTCTTGGGAAACCGATATAAATATGATCAATATGCAAAAGGATGTCATCTTTGAGGTCAGGATTGAGAACTAACCTGCAGAATCAGGTTAATGTTCTTCTCATCTTAGTAATGCAGGGTAATGCTGCATAATGCTGGTGTCTTAGGCTCTGTTCTCTAGAGAAGCAAAACCAGTAAAACATATATATATATATACAGAAAGAGATTTATATCAAGGAAACAGCTCACAGGATTATAGAGGCTGGAATGTCCTAAATTCATGGATCAGGATAGAAGCTTCTCCAAGAATCCAAGATCAGCTGGTCGGTGAGCAGGGCTCTTGCTCACAGGCTGTGAAGGTTGATGAATCCCAAGACCAGTAGGCAAGACCCTAAGGCTTCTCCTGATTCATGGAGCTGTAGGGGCTGGCAAACTCAAGATCTGCAGATCGGAGAGCAGGGCTCTTGCTCATAGGCTGTGAAGGTCGCTGAATCTCAAGATCAGCAGGCAAGGTTGCAAGACTTCTGATTCACGTAGCTGCGGGGGCTGGTGAACCCACTATCAGCAGGTTGGAGAGCAGGGCTCTTGCTCACAGGCCATGAAGATCAACAAATCCTAAGATCAGCAGGTAAGCTGCTAACTCAAGTGCCAAGAACCAGAGGTCAGGTGAACAAGAGACAGCTGCAGGATCCAGACAGGGCAAAAGCCAGAACGTTCACTTATATTCGGATGTAGGCTACACACCCAAGGAAATTCCTTTCAACTGATTGGTAACTCACAGCAGATCACATACAAACACTGAGAGTCATAGCCCAGTCAATCTGACACACAGTCTTAACCATCACAGGTGGCTTGTCCCTGGAAGGGTTTTCAGACAGATCTAATACTTGCTGTTTTCATTTGTACAAATGAAAGTCAACTAGAACAAAGGAAACCCATGGTGTTTTTATGTGACCAGGACTGATGGGCAGATGTCATTAATTTTTTTATACACATGGAGAGTTTTCATGTAGGAGTGGTGCTTAAGGATCATTCTTACTGGAGTCCCACCGAATGTAGGACAGTGTGATAGTGCTCCCTGGGACTGGGGTTCTCATTTACATGAGAAAGGCTGAAGAACTCAGTTATTCAGTTGAAGGAAAAGAAGGAGAGGAAACATTTGCGTCAGAATTGACTCAACAGCAATAGGTTTGGTTTGGTTTTTTGTTTACCATGCCCCCTCAGTTTCTTAGTACCTACATAATACTTATGTTTTTCTGTTGCCACTTATCAAACCACATTTCAATTATTGGTTTGACTGCCTTCTCATCTGTTAGCTCTATCAGACCAGGTATGCAACTCCTTAATTGTTGGCTCTCCAGTCCTTGCACAATGACTAGCACAGAGTCCTCAATACACATTTGTTAAATGAATGAATTCAGAAGGAGGATTTTTGTAAATACAGGAGAAGGCAGCTCTAGCCTCAGTGCAATTTTAAACTGGGTGGAAGTTTTGTTTAGCTTCTCACTAGTTCTCTTCATTTGCTTTTTTGTTGCTACACTTTTGTTCCTCCCCTACCCCACCACTCCTGGATTCCTCCAGTTGCCGAGACCTTGACCTTACAATCGTTTGTTTTTAAAATCGTAGGCGACAAATATTTTTCTCATTCACTGCCTCTAGGCTCTGGACGAAGTCGGCCAAGTCACTGAGAGTCAATTTATAGGCTGCCAAGTCACAGAATGGAAAAGTGGAAACTGGCTAGCCAATAATCTAGTTTAACCTAAAGGGCTGAATTATAGTTTTGTGGGTGAGTTACTAAGACAGAGGGTCAGGGGAGAAAAGCTAGATTTTGTTTTGTTTTGTCTTTTTTTTTTTTTTAAGCATAGTAAGGCCATTTGACAATGCCATTCATCTGCTTTTTAATGAAGTTAAGAGAGTTAGCCAAAAGTTATCCCTTGGACAAAACAGAAGTAAAAGTCATATGTTACCTTTAATTTCACACCTAGTACTCCATTTGGAGGAAACCCTGGTGGCATAGTGGTTAAGCGCTACAGCTGCTAACCAAAGGGTCCGCAGTTTGAACCCTCCAGGCGATCCTTGGAAACTCTGTGGGGCAGTTCTACCGTGTCCTATAGGGTCACTATGAGTCGATGGCACTGGTTTTTTTTTTTTTTTTTAACTCCATTTGGAAGCACATGGAACCATAATAAATGTAATTCCAATTCTCTATCCATGTGTAAATGATTAGTGTATAAATAAAATACAATCTTTTCCAATATTAAACTGTTTTAAAAAACTATTTCACGATGCTGAATTACAAAACAATTATGCAGCATTAGAATGGCTACCTTCATTATACCTTTATGGGTTCTTGTCTTATCTTTCTCTTTCCACATCCCACCAAACATCTTAATTCCATCAATCTAAAAATACTTGTAGTATTTATACATCAGATCTGAACTCAGTAACATTAATCTAAACTGGCAGAGTATTTTATGATAAAGAAGAATAAAATCAAAAATGCTACCATCATTTCGGAGCTTTGACTTTTGAGTGAATATAAGCTGTTCTTATAAAGTATTTCATTTTGAGTAGTCTAGTCAGTTGAACAACAGAAGAAAACAGAATGTAATACATATTGACACATTAAGAGAGAAAGCAAAATGTTGTTCCTATTCATTAGAAATTCATTTTCATAATCTTGTAATAAAATTCACTAGGATTAAGCTTAATTTCTTTTCAAACAATTACGTGATTTAAACAAATAACAGTAACTAAAAGATTTAAAGACCACTGGAGCAGTTCTACTCTGTCCTATAGGGTTGCTATGAGTCGGAATCAACTCGATGGCACTGGGACTGGGGTACTGGGTAACACAATAATTACATAATAAAATACATCAATTAAATGTAAAAATAATAATTAAATATCTAATATTGGTTAATAGGCAATCATCATATATAAGATAGCCAACCCCCACCCCCCAAAAAACCAAACCCATTCCAATTGAGTCGATTTTGACTCACAGGGACTCTATAGGACAAAGTAGAACTTCCCCATTGAGTTTCCAAGGAGCTCCTGGTGGATTCGAACAGCCAACTCTTTTGGTTAGCAGCTGTAGCACTTAACCACTGCACCACCAGGGTTTCCATAAGATGGCTAGGCACCAACAAAATAACTAGCTTGCTAATGAGAAATTTCATTCATTGTCTTGTTCTGACTTAGTAGGAAGCACAGATGCTGAATGATGTCACTAGACCTGAAGTTTGAAATAAGATCTGTTGTTTTCTAATAATAAAAAAATAAGAGTTTTAATGATTTCAGAATTCCTTAATTACCTAGCTAATATCTTGGCTTCCATTCTATGAAATACGTCCCTCAACTCCTTTAAAAAACATCTCTCATGAGGATTGCAACTTTTTCAACTGATCAGATATTCTATTATATTATGGTCATTAATTTAAACTGAATAATGTATTTGTCCCTTTTCTTCCTAATGACATAGAGAAATAGAAAGGTATTTCTAAGACAATTATCATAAGCATAGGCTGTGTGTATGCGTGTGTGTGGGTGTGTATGTGTGTGAAGCAAGGAGACAGTGCTGAATAGCAGTTAATAACCCAGGGCTGGGTATAAATCCCATCTTCTCCATTGCCTAGCTACAAGAATTTGAGATGTGGCTTAACCTCTCAGGTCATCTCATCTTTCAATGGGATTATAATAGAATCTAATGGTGTTGTTAGAATTAAATGAATAAATAAACGTAAAGTCTTGGAACAGTGCTTGTATCATAATGTTAGTTAATATGATTTTATTTATCATAAATATTTAAATTCTTCTAGCCTCAACATATCACAAATCATCCAGAGGATTATTGAGTCAAATATATTGTGTAGACAACTTCATCTTGCTTACTTTGGACACACCATCAGGAAAAACCAGTCGCTAGCAAAGGACATCATGTTTGTCAAAGTGGAGGGAAATCCTTATTGAGGTGGATTGACAAAGTGGCTGCAACAATAGACTCAAACGTATCAATGATTGTGAGTATGGTGCAGGAGGAAGCAATGCTTTTTCTGCTATACGTACAGTAACCATGAGTCAGAGCTGGCTTGATGGCAACTAACAACAGACAGCTTTTGGGTACACTTCCATTTTAAACTACCAAATTTACAACAGCTTTTGAACGAAGTTGGTGAAATAATTTGCCATACCTCCATTAGTACATTAAAAACAAAAAAGTTACTATTCTGCTCGTCAGGAAACCCTGGTGGCATAGTGGTTAAGTGCTACAGCTGCTAACCAAAGGGTCGGCAGTTCGAATCCACCAGGCGCTTCTTGGAAACTCTGTGGGGCAGTTCTACTCTGTCCTATAGGGTTGCTATGAGTAGGAATTGACTTGACGGCACTGGGTTTGGTTTATTATGCTTGTCAGTACCAGGAGCATTCAAGACTTAGTGGATCTGGCTAAAATTTCTAAGAAGGGTGACATAATATTATAATATTTCAATATTTCTTTGCCTTTATGTGTTACTTTGAATGCCTTTCAAAATAAACCAATAATGAAACTGCTAAATCAGGATTTCTTTGATAAGAAATCTTTTAAAAAGTGTGTGGAAGGGAATGAGTTGAAATGTAGCCAAAAATAGGAAAACGCAAAGGTAGAGGAAGTAGGTTCATCGTATGAGGAAAAAAAAAATGAAGGAAATAGTGAAACTCAAATGATAAATTATTTTCTTTTGAATCTAATTACTTCCATGTCAAAGAAAAGGACTCCTTCAGGTTTATGTAATACATACGTATACAATTAGGACTCTTAAAATGCCTCAGAATCATGACTTCAAAACCATCAATTCTTATTTTACTCTGGTGAGATATAAAGATGAGTTTGTCTCTATTTTGAATCAAGTAATTTTCCCTCTCAAATTTTATGTGTTAAAGAACAGCTTCACTATCAGCTTATTTTGAGTCCCTAGGTGGCTCAAACAGTTAAGTGCTTGATTACTAACTGGAAAGTTGGCAGTCCGAACATACCCAGAGCCACCTCGGAAGACAGGCCTGGAGATCTCCTTCGAAAGGTGACAGGCTTGAAAACCCTCTGGAGTAGTTCTACTCTGCATACCTGAGGTTGCCATGAGTTGGAACCAACTTGATGACAACTAATATCAACAACAATCAGTTTATTTTATTTTTATTTCTTTATGATAAAAAGTGAATTCCAAACATTAAAAAAGTATTTATTTGTGGGACGGTGCTTCATATTTAAACAAAACAGAAGTAAATTCCTAAGAGATATGAAAGACTTCTGTTTCTCACAATAGCCCAGAGCAGGTAACCTGAAACTTTTCTCAAAATGCTTATCTAGAATTGCTCAAAGAGAAAAGGGACTGTCCAGGTGCCAGAAACAAACGAAAACCAGTGAGCTGGTAGGAAATAAACCTTGGCTAGGGAGCAAGGTGGCTGTTTGGGGTTTGGTGTTTGACATTCTTGTGAACCGCAGATAATGGGGAACTGGTAGATGCCTGCATCAAAACAGGATCACAGAGCAGCTATGCCCTCTGTGAAAGTGTAGGCAAGAAAAAATACGTACTTACTTAAAGGGGAAGACAGGAAGTCTGCCTTCGCTATGGGTCCAGGTATAAAAAATTTTTGGTTTCTTTTTTCCGTAATTTTTTAAAAACTTCACTTGGGTTTGATATTCTAATTTAGAGAACCTGCACATCTTGGAAATCTCAAAACAGAGAATTATAAAAAGTTTTTTTTTCTTTTTCCCCCAGGAGTACGACAGTGATCGCACAGGAGCGTCTGGCAGCGGTCAAGGCAAGCCAGACCTTAGTAGATTTTAAGGATACTGAGTTGACCACACAGTTAGAAAGACGAACCTTATGAGGAAAAAGTGCACCGTGCCTGAGAGTCAGCACACAGAAGAACAAACAACAGGAATAGAAATCCAAGAACTTAAGATAATTTAAAAAAAAAAAGATAAGCTGTAATAAAGCTATGAATTTTTTAAGTGTAAAACCAGAACATATATATTTATATATAAATATATTTATATAACTGTAAATAAACATAATAACTAGCTAAACATCAAATTAGACATTGCTGAAGAGAAAAAGACTGAACTTTATAACAGACAAGAGGAAATGCAGGACAGAAATATAAAAGTGTGGAAAATATGAAAAAGAGATACAGATAATAAAATAAGAAGGAACAACGTGGAATAGAAGTTCCAGAGAGAAAGAGAACAGAAAATGGGAGTAAATTAGTATTTATGAAAAAATGGCTGAGAATTTTCCAGAATTGATACAAAACACCATCATTCCTCAGACTAGAGGAGGAAAAATAAAATGTGAGCATGATCTAAAAAATAAAAAGAATTTCACAGCTAGAGTCATCATAATGAAATGGCACATGTCAAAAACAAACAAAAAAATCTTAAAAGTAACCAAAGAGTAAAGACAGATTAAACTGCTATGGAATAATATGGAGAGCTGACTTCAGCCTTCTCAAAAGCAATAGTAAAAGCCAGAATATAATGAATTAATATTACTTAAATGCTGAGTGAATACAACTGTTCGCTTAGAACCATATGCTCAGTAAACTATCATCTAAAATGATCCGTGAAATAAACATTTTTCAAAACAAAAACCAATAAAGTCTTCTAGTAGTTGATTTTCACTGAGAGAAATAAAGGATGTACTTTGGGAATATGGAAACTGAGCCAGAAAGGTATGCAGAGCAATGATAAGCAAAGACATAGAGAAGCATGTCTGTAACTCTAACTAAGCGCTGTCAGTATAAAACAAAAACTATAACGATGACTACTTTGGGACATATAAACCAAGATGGGCCTAAAATGTTGGACAGTAAGAGAGTGAGCAGAATTAAAACATTTTAAGATCTTTTTTTTTTTTTGGTCAAGAAGACAATAGAAAAAAACTTTGTGAAATCAAATATGTATGCGAAAAATTGAAATGTGATCTCCATAAAAGCAGAAACAAAATGTGTGTCTTTCAAACAATTGAGGGAATTCAACAATGAAAACCAGAGATGCTTACTGTTGAATGGGAAACACACAGTTACAATTTCATACAACAACATAAAGATATAAATCTGCTTTATTTTAGAGAAATCTAAAGTGCCCTGCCTATATTTCATATCCTTTCCCTTTACAGCCTTAGGGTGGAAAAAGAGTTCCAATAAACGTACATGTTTCTTTGACTTTAAAAAGCACAGTGCTGGGCTTTGCCAAAAAGCCTTCACAGAAACAGAACCCGTTATTCCACACATGTGCAGAGAGCGCTAACAAGTGCCCACAAACTTGCCAGTACATGTGCTTTACATTAAGTCCACCCCACCCAGTCTCACTTAGATCTAAAAAAAAAAAAAAAAAACTGTCTTAAAAACAAAATAAATGTAACCAGAAAAATGTTTACATAGTTCCCCTGAATGCTGTTTTTCTGAAAAAGATGCCCATATTTGTTCCCTTGCTGTCAGCACATCAGTTTCTGAATACAGAAAACCTGACAGGAAAACAGAGGCCTGCAAATAAAAAAACAAATCACCCAGGCTTGATGTTCAGCCTTCCAGGGAACAATCCATTCCCACATGTAAGAAACACAAATTCACAAGATAACCAAAGCAACTGAAGAAGTGGTTACAGGACCCAGGTTACTGTTAAAAGTAGAAGTACGCCCAGATGCTTGAGGTCAACAGAAAAGGAATACAATTAATAAATACAATCACACTAAGGAGAGGTCAAGAAATGTTATTAAAAAAAAACAAAACAAAACAAACACTAAAATTTCTTTAAGAAAGGGACCAAAAAAGGTAACGAGAAAATGGATTTGAAAGCTTTCGAGAGCTCTTTAACAGCAAGTTATTGAGTCCACAAGGAATGGACTGAGATCTAAGGCCTTTAAGCATCAGGAGCTGTGCCACTTGAAATATTCCTGGTAAAAAATAATTTGGTGATACACAAAAGCCCAATTTCACATTTTGCAAAACATCAGCAGAGCTCTCTCTTTTGCTTTGATGTATGGCAAACCAGCACAATAGCCACGTAATCTGTAATGCTTCCCTATTTTTTTTTTCCCCTAACTAAGCTTGAGGCCCAGGAGTAAAAAATGATGCACTTGGGAGCATTATTTTTAAACAGGTGTGGTGTGTATGGGGTCTCACTTTGTCCAACTATTCATTGGAAGGTGCCTGATAATGTACATTAAAAACTACTATAATACATCAGTCTGAAGTCACGTTTAAAACCCTTATTGCTTGTAGTTTTAATTCATTACTTGATGTTAAGAAAATCTTATGAGATGATAGCAGTGAAACTGTTAAGGACTCGGCCAAGACATCTGCCAGGGCTCTGTAGAATCAATCACCTAGTACTGGTTAAATTTCTATTATTTCAAAATGAATGCTGAGTACAGGACCATATATGACCCATATACGGCTTGTGTTCAGGAAAACTGAGTAGCAGGCTGATCTTGGTTATATAAAAGCTACATGACTTAGACTTAACCAGTATGTGCCTCTGTTGCCCAATTCTTTAAAATGGGGAGAATGATAAATGAATGCCCTGTGTATCCCACAAAGTAGAAGTAGTGAAAATGAAACAAAAAAAAAAGAACATAGTGAAATTTGGTTGTTGAATATAAAAAAAAAAATAATAAAAAAATAATATAAAGGGATATATTAATTATCTGCCCAGGGTACAGGCAGTGGATTTCATCTACACCTTGCATTTATGAATCTAATACCATGATGGACCTTCCGTTTAAACACTTTCACTTGGAGACAAGCCTTACATGTAATACAGAAACCTACTTTTTTTCCTAAGTCAGATATTCGGTTTACTACATTAAAGAGAAATTACGTTAGAACAGAATTCTAAATAAATAAAACTTCCTACTTTATTGCCAATTTATATTTTATGCTAGATATAAAAAAAATGACTTTGCCTCTTCTATCTACAAATTATGGAGAGAGGGCAAATAGATTTTGAAATTACTATGGGTTGTAAACTTTTGAACTTGATTTTCAGTCTTCTTTATCTTGTCATTAAACTATGGCCCAGGATACTTAATCTCTGGACCATTATCTAGTATTTTTTTTTTTATAGGTTTATTGAGGTAATTCACATGCAGTGTAATTGACCCACATTAAATGTACAACTCTTTTTTAGTAAGTGATTTTTAGTAAGTTTTCAAATTCGTTTAACCATCACTAAAATCCAGTTTTGGCATACTTCCATCACCTCAGAAAGATCCCTCATGTCCATTTGCCATCGATCCCCATTTAGACTCCTAGTTCCAGGCAACTAATAACCTATCTATATATTTACCTTTTCTAGATATTTCATACAAGTATAATCATGCACTATGAGATCTTCTACATCTGGGTTCCTTCATGCACCATAATGCTTTTGAGGTTCATTCATGCCCGAGCATGTAACAGTAACCTGTTACATTTAATTGCTAAATGGTATTCCACTGTATGGATGGGTCACTTTTTTGTTTTTAAATCCATTCACCAATTAATGGACACGTAAGTTATCTCCAGTTTTTTACTATTATAATGATGCTGCTATGGACATCGTAACCCAGTTTTGCGTGCAGATTCATGTCTACTGAGTTTACTCAGCCTTGAAGAAACTGATACCAAGATATGCAAAGCATAAATTTAGACTCTCAGCATGTTCCATTATTATTTTAAACCTTCCATATAGAGAGAGGCAGCACTGTAGAGTGGTTCAGAGCACAGACTGTGGAGTCAGTTCTTTGGGTTTGAAAAAAGCCAGTCGAACATTGCACTAATTCTAAATTATGCCAGTCATTAACATTCTTGGTTTCTTTTGCTGTACGATATGGATAAGCATCTTTATAAGCTTGTTGTCAGAATGAGATGATGTATGAAGCATTTAGCACTGTGCTCACTAGATGTTAACTATTATAATTATAATAATATATAATTAACTATATGTAATATATATATTCTGTGTCATATGAAAAGATGAGTTAATAATATTAGATAACAGGGATAAGTGTAAAGATAATAATATTAGCTAACATTATTAAGGGCTTGGCAAAATAATTATATATATAGTTAATTATATGTAATATAATATATAATTAATTATATGTAATTACAAATATATACAAGTCATAGAATTAACTTTTTAAGAGAGTAGTAGTGCTAGTAAGACAAGATGTTTAGAATATTTCTGAGTTAATTTTCCTACCAAGCACAAAGAAACCATTGTTTTTATATGGAAGGTGGCAAAACACCTATTTTCCTATCTGGCCACCACCACACAGTCAATGGCCAGGGAATAAACTCTAATTGCCACTTCCTTCAAGACAGAACATCCGTGGCTCCAGAGACAAAGTAGCAGAATTAGATTTCTACTACCATATCCTCTAGAACGTAACACGAGGCACATTACAGAAAGCAATGATGTAGCTTCTCTAACTTTATTTATTTATTTAATGAATATATAGTACATAATATGAGCCAGGAGTAATTCTTAATTCTTTAAAAATAGTAACTCATTTAATCTTCATAATAACACTATGAAGTAGTATCTATTATTTCCACTTTCAGATGAGATAATTGAGGCACAGAAGAAAGGTTGAGCAATTTCACTAACATCAAAGAGTAAGTGCAGGCCTGGGCTTTACAGGTAACTTGGTGCTAGTGTTTATGTTCTCATCACTGTGCTCTGCTACCTTTTTTATTAGGAGACTGAAATTTGTGACCAAAGCAAAATACACCCTTGTGAAGGACAAGTGGAAGCACAATCAATGTTGTTCTGCACACACACCAATTTCCTTTAACTGTACTATTTCATTTACTTTAAGCCACAGGAAAATGCTTCTTTCAAAGAGTAAAACAAGGCAGGTCTCGATTATATCTTTCCTTCAGGGTCATCTTAAATGCCCTTATCTATTTTATATAAATGTAAAACTGAAAAGATTCAAATTCATAAGTTCACAAATGAAGTTCTTTGTACTCTGGAAAGGACCCCTCACTTGATCATAAGAATAGTCTTTTTTTTTTTTTTTTGACTGTGAACTAAAAGAATGGCAGTCCCTCTCTGGGATAGCATTCCCAACTTTGAAAAATTCTGCACATTTTATGCCCCTTTTAGAGCATCATGGTGTGTATTAACATTTTTAACTCTTTAATTACACAAGCAATAAGCACATATTTGTAAAGGATTAAAAACTTACGGATAAATGGACTGTAGTATCTCATCAAGATTTTAAAGCTCTAAGAAGTTCTGATTATAGACCCTTGCTTAAATTTGTTCAACTCAGCATTTCTCAAATTTATTTATTAATGGAGTCTGTTTTTCCCCAATGTAATACTAACTCACCTACTTTGGAAAACATTGCTCTAGATATCAAATTAATCCATAACAAACTTTTAGATTACTTTTGATTCTTCTGCAGAAATCTTATTCTAATATAATCCTTGCAGTCTCTGTCATAGGAAAGGTGACAGCAAATAATATTTGATAACAGAGTTACATGTAAAGATGATAATAGCGTAATGCTAGCTAACATTATTAAGGGCTTACCATGTGCTAGACATTAAGTAATTTACATGAATTATCTCATGTATTGCTCAAAACAATCCCTAGGGCAAATATTTATTAATTAATCCTCATTTTGCAAATGAAGAACTGTTTAATATATCCAAAGCACAAACCTAGTTTAAGAGATGAAGCTCACATTCTAATTATTACACCAAACTGCCTCCCACTGGGTCCTGGGCACCAGAGTTCTTCACACATGTAGAATTCCTGTCAATGACCTTGCAAATACCTAATTATTACATAAAGGAAAATCTAGGAATGGTACATATCACTTATTCATCACAATTTCTTTTTATGTTAACTTTTGATATGTTTGCTATCATAAAACCTTTTCACCTTTATATGTCTTCTTTTCTCTTTACTAAGGAGTTCGATGATTAGAATATTTTTTTTTTTCTTCTCTATTCTAGCATAACTTCAGTGACAGCACATTATCAGATGGTATATTCTGTAAATAGTTGAAAATAATAAAATGTGTTTGCAATCAAAGCACTATTTCATATTACCTTTCATTTTTCTATGGAAGGATTATTCATACATTAATCCCTAATTCCAATATAAAACATGCGTTATGTTTCTAAGAGAACGGTACACTTTTTTGTTGTTCTTTCTCCTTGCTGCAAACTTTTTAAAGTGCTAACATAATTTTCTGCAAATCAAATTCTATTTTGACATATAGCCTTTTAAAGAGCAAAGAAGAAATCATGTAAAAAGTACTAGAATTAAATAGTCTGTGATAAGTTGCTAAAATACAAACTGCCAACTTTATAAAATGCACACTTTTCATGCTTTACTCTCAGAAGACAGTATCAAAATAATGAGAGTAAGACATTTCTTCATCTCTCTATAGGTTCCTGATCTCTTGGTAACCTCTCCAAAGCATCTGGAGATGAAAAAAGAAAAAAGAGGAAACTGATGTGTAGAGAGAATTTCTTTCCTATACCCCACACCTACTTATTGTGTCATTACTTTTCAAGGTGTTGAGGACTCAGTACTTAAAAGGACGGATGAGGTCATGCTCTCATGGAGCTTCCATTTGACAGGAAGGAGACAGAAAACAAACATAAAAAATATATTCCAGAGTGATAAGTGAAGAAAATTAAAGATACTGCCATTGTTGTTAGGTGCCCTTGAGTGTGTTCCAATTTCTAGCAACTCCATGTACAACAGAGTGAAACACTGCCCAGATCTGAGCCATCCTCACAATCACTGCTATGTTTGAGTCCCCTGTTGCAGCCACTGTGTCAATCCATCTCATCGAGGGTTGTCTTCTTTTTAGCTCACCTTTTACTTTACTGAGCATGATGTCCTTCTCCAGGGACTGGTCCCTCCAGATAATGTGTCCAAAGTATGTGAGATGAAGTTGCACCACCCTCACTTCTAAGTAGCATTTTGGATGTACTTCCTCCTTTTTTTTTTCCTCCAAGGCAGGCTTGTTTGTTCCTCTGGTAGTCCACAGTATATTCACCAAGACCATAATTCAAAGGCATCAATTTTTCTTCAGTCTTCCTTATTCATAGTCCAGCTTTCCCATGCATATACCCTGTTGCCATCGAGTCAATTCTGACTCATACTGACCCTATAGGATAGGGTAGAACTGCCCCATAGGGTTTCCAAGGAGCAGCTGGTGGATTCGAACTGCCAATCTGTTGGTTAGCAGCCATAGCTCTTAAACACCATGGCTTGGGTCAGGTGAACCTTACTACTTAAAGTGACATCTTTGCTTTTTAACAGTTTAAAGAGGTCTTTTGCAGCAAATACGCCCAATGCAATATGTCATCTGATTTCTTGAATGCTGCTTCCATGGGCACTGATTATGGATTCAAGTAAAATTAAATCCTTGACAACTTAAATATTTTCCCTGTTTATCACGATGTTGCTTATTGGTCCAGTTGTGAGGACTTTTGTTTTCTTTATGTTGCAGTGTAATCCATATCAAAGGCTATAGCCTTTGATTTTTATCAGCAAGAGATTCAGGTCCTCTTCATGTTCAGGAACAAAGTTGTGTCATCTGTATATCATAGGTTGTTAATAAGTCTCCCACCAAGCTTGATGCCTCTTTCTTCTTCACATAGTCCAGCTTCTCAGAATATTTGCTCAGCATACAGATTAAATAATTATGGTGAAATGACACAACACTGACACACACTTTTCCTGATTTTGAACCACACAGTGTCCCCTTGCTCTGTTAGAATGACTGCCTCTTGGTACAGGTTCTGCATGAGCACAATTAAGTGTTCTAGAATTCCCATCCTTTACAATATTATCCATAATTTGTTATGATCTACACTGTCAAATGCCTTTGCATAGTCGATAAAACACAGTAAACATCTTTCTGGTATTCTCTGCTTTCAGACAAGACTGATCTGACATCAGCAATGATATCTCTCATTACACCCATCTGTCATTTTTTCATACTGTGGGGCTTGCATGTTGCTGTGATGCTGGAAGCTATGGAACCGATATTTAACATCAGCAGGGTCACCCATGGTAGACAGGTTTCAGTGGAGCTTCTACACTAAGACAGACTAGGAAGAAAGCCCAGGCATTCTACTTCTGAAAAAAATGGACAGTGAAAATCTTATGAATAGCAGTGGAATACTGTCTGATAAAGTGCCGGAAAGTGAGCCTCTCAGGTTTGAAGCCACTAAACATAAGACTGGGGAAGAGTCACCTCCTCACAGCAGAGTCAACCTTAATGACATTGATGGATAAAAGCTTTTGGGACCTTCATTTGCTGATGTGATGCAACTCAAAATAAGAAGAAACAGCTGCAAACGTCCATTAATAATCTGAACCTGGAATGTACAAGGTATGAACCTCATCAAAAATGAGGTGGAATACATAAAGATCAATATCCTAGGTATCAGTGAGCTGAAACGGACTGGTATTGGACATTTTGAATCAGAAAATCATATGGTCTACTATGCTGGGAATGACAACTTGAAGAGGAATGGCATCGCACTCATTGTCAAAAAGAACATTTCAAGATCTGTCCTGAAGACAACACCATCAGTGATAGGATAATATCCATATTCCTACAAGGAAGACCAGATAATATGACTATTATTCAAATTTACGCACCAACCACTAATGCCAAAGATGAAGAAATTGAAGATTATTACCAACTTCTGCAGTCTGAAATTGATCAAACATGCAATCAAGGCACATTGATAATTACTGGTGATTGGAATGTGAAAATTGGAAACAAAGAAGAGAGAACAATAGTTGGAAAATATGGCCTTGGTAATAGAAATGACACTGGAGATCACATGATAGACTTTTTCAAGACCATGGACTTATTCATTGGAAATAACTGTTTTCAGCAACATAAACAGTGAGTATACTCACCAAACAGAAAACAAAGGAATTGAATTGGCTACATCTGTGAAAAGAGACGATGGAAAAGCTCAATATCATCAGTCAGAACAAGGCCCCAGTCCGACTGCTGAAGAGACCATCAACTGCTCATCAAAAAAGATATTACCGTGGAAGAAAGCATTGCACCAGGAGTGTAGTGTGTGAGTACCTGAAGAGTTAAAGCTCACTCAGGCTAGGTGTCAGAAAAGATACCTTTCAGCCATTCCAATCTTTTAATTAGATTGCTCTTACATGAATTCACTTGACAAAGCACATTTGAGATGGGACTAAAAGGACAGAATGAGCAAAACATGTGCAGATCTGGAAGAAATACACATTATGTGCAAAGGCTCAAAAGCAGGAATGAGTTTTGGAAGATGCTCAAGGATCCAAGAATGGCCTGCTTCGCAGAGCACTGGGCAGGGGCATCAGAGACCAGTAGAAGATGAGTCGTGGGGTCAGAAAAGACCACAGTGGGTAAATCACCAGGTTGGCAGCCAAGACAAGGAGACTGACTAAGATCTAGTGATAATGGGGAGAGAGCCTTGGAGGTTTTCAATGTGGGCTAACACAAATCTCTTTGGCATTTCAAAAAACCCCTTCCTGTTTCTCTGAGGAAAATGGATATTAGGAGGGCAAAAGCAGAAGCTGACACTAGTTAAGAACTAATGTAAGAACAATCTAATTAACAGATGGGGATGGCTAAGGTGAGAGAAGAGAAGGTACAAAAGGAAGGATGATTCTAATATATTTTCAAGGCAGATTCAACAAAACCTTCAAAAGAACTGGATGTGAGGGGTGAACAAAAGGGAGCACACAAAACGGTGCCCAGAGTGTTGGTCTTGGCAGTTGGGTAGATGATGATATGATTTACTGACACAGGGGAACCTAAAGGAGAGAGTCATAGGCCTGGATATTGATTCTAAAGTTCTGCTTTCAACACATTTAGTTTGAGATGCCTATGAAACATCCAATGGGGATGACGAGTGGGCTCAGGGGAGAGGTCAGGGCTAGAGGTAACTTTGGGAGTCATTCACACACAGTTGGTGATTAAAGCCATGAAGCCTGATGAAATCAGCAGGGAGAGCTGCGGTGGTGGGGAGTGGGAAGAAGGAGAAAGAGTGAGAGGAGGGAGAGGAAAAAAAGGAGGGGGAATGGGAGGGAAGAAGGAGAGACAGAAGAAGCAGGCTCAGACTGAAAACTGGGTCCTTGTGATATTTAGAGGTTGATGAAGCATTAAGAAGGGTCCCTGGTGGCACAGCGGTTAAACTGCTCAGCTGCTAACTGAAAGGTCAGAGGTTCAAATCCACCAGCAACTCCTTGGAAGAAAGATGTGGCAGTCTGCTTCTGTAAAGTTTTACAACCTTATGGGGCAGTTCTACTGTGTCCTATAAGGTTGCTATGAGTTGGAATCAACTCAAAGGCAGTGGGTTTTGGAAGCAAGAAAAATTTACAAAACAGACTAAGAAGGGGCAGCCAGTGAGGTAGAAGGGGAAATGTAAATTTATCTGTTCATTCACAGAATCTTGACAGACAACATTCTAACAACAATAACCAAAAAGTGCTCCCTGGCATTTTTTTTTCCACATACAGCATTGCTATTATAGGAAGTTCACCGACCTGCATCATAGAACTAGTTTGCTGATTAAGACTGGCTATAAATAATACTTCTCTGGAATAATACCTGCAGTGTGTGATTTGACAACAAAATCAAGCAAGCCTATCTCAGCAGCACACCTCTGTGCAGGTTATCAATCACTGCAAGCAGCTGTGGAGAATTCCAACATGACCATGAAGCTGATCTGCCTGTTTGACCACTGCAACTGCTGGCCTTGCTGTCACTGTGCTCCATAAATCCTCATTATTACCTTACTCAAGGTCATTCTTTGTGATGAATGAATTTATGATAAATTTCATTCATTATTTTATTATGCAACTGCACAATCTCCCAAACGTTCAGATAGATATTTCTCATAGTCTTATTTTATTAAAACAGCAGACTTTGCCAAGGCTTGCAAATTCAGTGTATGTTCCTCCTCCAGAAATTCAGACACCTATTAAATGATACTTATCCCAATCTTTGAGCCACATTAATATTAGCTTCTCCCTACTGTCACCATGCCTCATATTTCACAAAAAATGAATTTATTACTTTAATCCTCCCTCTGATTTACCTCCAACTCAAAAAAATATTTTTATGTAAATATATAACTACTCTTGTTTATTTTTTAACATTTCTACTAGACTGTGAACATATCAAGGGCAGAACCATGTCTAAATAATCTTACCTCTTCAGTACCCAGTACAAAGTGCATGATTGATGAGTGGTGCGTCAATAAGTAAATTAATTAGAAAACAAAACAAAACCCATTGCCATCGAGTCAATTCCGACTCACAGAGACCCTATAGGACAGAGTAGAACTGCCCCACAGAGTTTTCAAGGAGCACATGGTGGATTCTAACTGCTGACCTTTTGGTTAGCAGCTGTAGCACTTAACCACTACACCACCAGGGTTTCCAAATTAATTAAAGAACCTACTAAATAAGTTCTAACTGTTCCTTTTTAGTTTTTCAAAATGTTAACAATACCAAATAACTCCTTTATTCTATTTTAAATTATACACTTAGGAGGACTTTTCTCATCACTAGGATTTATCAGTGCCCCAAATTTTTCCACCTCCCTTTAATATAGGTATGTAATTTTCATTAGTAGGATAGTAGAATAACAAACCATCGAGTGACAACTGCTATTTGTTTTACCTGTCTGTGACTTTATTTATCCTCAAGAACTAACACAAACCCAAATCCCTTGCCTTCAAGTCATTCTGACTCATGGCGCCCCCATGTGTGCCAGAACAGAACTGCATTCCATAGGATTTTCAATTTTAATCTTACAGAAGTAAATCATCAAGCCTTTCTTTCGTGGTGCTGCTGAGTGGATTCGAACTGACAACCTTTTGGTTGATTAAAATCAATAAAAACATTATATTCTGGGTTCTCTCTTTCGGTTACTCCAGCAAGTACTTCTTAATTTTAGCATAATATATGTTGCTGTTCACCGGCAAGTGGATTCCAACTCACAGCAACCGTGTAAGTTGCTGGACAGAGTAGAGCTGTTACATGGGGTTTCCTAAGTTGTAATCTTTACAGGAGCAGAGTGCCGGGTTTTTTCTCCCATGGAGCTGCTGGTGGGTTCAAACCACTGACCTTTCGGTTAGCAGCTGAACACTTAATTGTACACCACTAGAACTCCTTGCATAATGTATAGCCCCTATAAGAGTCCTGGAAAAACAGTGCTAGCTCTGTACTAATATTTTTACTAGTCAACCTTATAATTACTTCAACAGTGAACTCATTGTTTTTAATCAGCTAAACTCAGCTTAGACAGTTAAATATTTCGAACTGAAACCATTTTTTAAAGAAAAATTATAAATGAGTTTGAGATGGTCTGTTACTTTCTAATAAGTGCACTGGCAATGTAAAGTGTGCAGAAAACCTCACTTGAGGATACATGTACAGAGGTCGCTTCTGAACATATTGCCAATCTGGCGTGAACTTGCCCTCCTTAAACAACATGAGCGTCAGTCTATGCCAGTCTAATGCCTCTAGATAAAATATATATACAGGTAGTCTGGTGCAGACCATCAAGAGTTTATTCCAATGGAGTGTGCTAGTCCTACAGTGCTCTGCTTGTATAGTTAAAGGTATGTCAAACATAATACCTGAAAACTAGGTCCCAAATTCTCTAGTCCCTTAAACTAGCTGAAAGTCTTAGGAACTCAGATTAAACAAGTGACTTGCAAGATATTAATCAGCTAGTTAATATCAGAAATAGAATTAGAATTTGAGAAATATTAAGTTCTGGCCTTACTTTCTTTTCACCACAAAATTTGATCATGGCTATGTTGTGCTGCTTCATGATGAATTCACATTATTTATAGAACAAAGAAACTGGCAGGGCAGTAGGGAAGCAATCCCAAGTATTTCTTCCACTAGTCTTGCCATCAATATAAATACAAAGAGGTTTTTTTCTTTGTTCGTTTGTTTGTTTTTTACCTTTTCATTTTATCCTGATTTATTCAGCAATTACCCACAATTGCTTTCAGTACATATGTTTTTCCATTTTCCACAAAGTGCTATAACTTCTCTTTTACCTACCCACAAAGAAAAGAATTTGGTTGAGGAGATAAATGTGGCTAGAGTCCGAAAAACATACCCTCTGTTTTATAACAATTATTGTTGTTAGGTACCTTCAAGTCAGTTCTAACTCATGTTGACCCTATGTACAACAGAATGAAACACTGCCTGGTCCTGTGCCATTCTCACAATTGTTCTATGTTTGAGCCCCTTTTTGCAACTATGTGAATTCATCTCATCGAGGGTCCTCCTCTTTTTCGCTGACCCTCTGCTTTACTTTACCAACCATGATGTCCTTCTCTAGGGAGTGGTCCCTCCTAATAACATGTTCAAAGTACGTGAGACAAAGTCTCACCCCCCTTGCTCCTAAGGAGCATTCTGGCTATACTTCTTCCAAGACAGATTTGTTCATTCTTCTGGCAGTCCATAGCATATTCAATAGTCTTTGCCAACACCATAATTCAAAGACATCAACTGTTCTTCAGCCTTCCTTACTCATTGTTCAGCTTCCGCATGCATGTGAGGTAATTGAAAATACCATGGCTTGGGTCAGTCACACATTAGTCCTCAAAGTGACATCTTGGCTATTTAACACTTTAAACAGGTTTTTTTTGCAACGTATTTACCCAATCTACTACATCCTTTGATTTCTTGACTGTTGCCTCCATGAGCGTTGACTGTGGATCCAAGCGAAAAGGAAATCCTTGATAACGTCAGTGTTTTCTCCATTTATCTTGATGTTGCTTATTGGTCCAGTTGTGAGATTTTTGTTTTCTTTATGTTAAAGTGTAATCCACACTGAAGACTGTGGTCTTTGACCTTCATCAGTAAGAGCATCCATTCCTCTTCACTTTCAGCAAGCAAGGTTGTATCATCTGCATATTGAAGGTTGTTAACAAGTCTTCCTCTAATCCTAATGCCTTGTTCATCTTCATATAGTACAGCTCCTCAGATTAGTTTCTCAGCCTAGAGACTGAATAAGTATGATGAAATGATACGGCCCCGATACACAGTCTTCTTCATTTTAAACCATGTAGTGTCCCCTTGTCCTGTTCAAACGAGAGCTTCTGGGTCTATGAGCAGAGCATAATTAAGCCTTCTGGAATTTCCATTCTTCACAGTGTTAACCATAATTTGTTATGATCCACACAGATGAAAGTCTTTGCATAGTTAATAAAACACAGGTAAACATTTTTCTGGTATTCCCTGCTTTTAGCCAAGATCCATCTGACATCAGCAATGATATCCCTCTCTCCACATCCTCTTTTGAATCCAACTTGAATTTCTGGCAGTTTCTTGTTGATGTACTGCTACAACCATTTTTGAATTATTTTCAGCATAATTTTACTTGCATGTGAAATTAATGATATTAGTCGATAATTTCCAAATTAAACAAATTACAGCATATTAAAATGAAGAGTTAATTCATGGCACAGCTCCTAGCAAGCTGTTGAAAAACAGTATGACTGTTTCAATTCCACAATGAAAATAGTTTACTAATTACATTATTAAATTCACTATAAAACCCATAGCCATAGAGTTGATTCTGACTCATAACAACCCTACAGGACAGAGTAGAACTGCCCCATAGGATTTCCAAGGAGTGGCTGGTGGATTCCAACTGCCATCCTTTTGGCTAGCAGCCTAGCTCTGCACCACCAGTGCTCCAAATTCACTGTGTTGGCATACCAACATAGAAAATTTATTTAACAAGCTCTCAACTACAAAATCAATACTACTCAAAGGAATTCATTGCAAATAGAGTATTCCTAAAAACATAATAAAAGGTTATAAATGATTAAAACAAAATAGTAATTGTAAACATGCCAATATGTCCTCAATATCTGACATTATCTTGGCTTCTTTTATTTTTGGGTTTAGAATAAATAAATTCTCTTTAAACCCCATAGTTGATTGATAATGGCATCTTTCAGGTGTTACCTAGATGTAGAAATTTTTAGTATACACATTTACCACAAAAGGTAGCTAGAAAGCCCTGTATATATAGGAAGGTGAAATATTAAATCAGTTTTCCAGAAGCATCAGAGCATAATAAGCAATAATCTCACATTCTTTAATACATAGAAAAATGCTGGGACCAATGAAACCCTTTTTGGCAGCCTGTTACGATGAGACAATAGAAAACTGCAGCAGTAGAACTTTATTGACCTTAACTGTGCATGTTTTCACTTCATTAGGAATCCACAGCTGTTAAAGGTAATGTTCCTTCTTATGGTCACATATGGTGTAGCCAAGACTAACTCCCAATTACGAATGAGTTCTATGTACCACAAATCAACCTTTAAGAAAAAAACGAGCATTGGCTCAATTACTTGTTGGTCCTAAATGATCATATCTTTTATGCATTTGGTTTTTTTAATGGCCAAGATCATTAGTTCCCTATACTCAGTATCTAGAAAGAAATCATCCAAATGTAAATTAGTTTTGTCCATAGAGCACGAATATTCTGATATAAACTTATGAATTCTGGCACTTCAGAAGTTAAATCCCATAATTTAAAAAAACACCATAAGTGTTCCTTAAAACTACTTTGGAGGCCTACAAACTAAATATTTGTGAAGTTCATGACATTGCTATACATATTTTCCTCTGTGGAATTAACACATTAAGCACAGACTGAAAATATGACAGCTTAAGTCGTAACTGACTCGATGACAATGGGTTTGGGTTTTATATGGTGATAAGTAGTGCTGTGATTGTTAATCGTGTACACTGTGGTCAGTATTTCTTACCCTTAAATTCAAAGATATCTAATTGTTAATTGCAACTTTTGTGGATATTTCAAATAAAAATCATATACTGGACTCGCATGTTTCTTAGAAATGCTTATATGTGTTGTTCAAATTCCTGAAAACATCATGTCAAGGTGGCGCTGACCTTCTCGGGCATTTCCTGGTGTCCTGTTGTCACTGTCTGTCTGCTGCACTGTTTCCCTGTTTCAGCATGTGAGGAGGTAGGAGTAGGTTAAGAAGCTTCTGTTAAAAAAACTAGAGAACTTTTAAAAACAGAGTATTTATTTTAGACTTTCCAAAACAAACTGAACAAAGTGCAGGAAGTTATGAATGGTGGGGCATTAGCCAGAATGAAGGACTGGGGTGTGCTGATGGAGACATTTACATGGATGAGAAGAGAGGAGGTATCGAAAAAGGAGACACGGTTACGGAGGAAGCACATGTGAGGGACCACACAATGTGAAGGAGAACATAACTACGGGTGTAGATCAGTCAATCAAGCAAGTCTTCAAGAACATTCACTGAATACCTATTTTTTCTGAGAATAGAATGCTATAGCAAATCACTGGAAGCTTTCTTGAGATTAACATTGAATCATTAATATTCTTTGAGTATTGTTGCCCAATTAGTTACTAACATAAACAGTTAGGATCAGCTCACAGGACAGTAATCAGGAAGAAGAGAGGCAGGAAATTGTGCCACAGTACTGATACAAATAGCCCAAGTTCTCTGGTGTAGAGTAGTCTCTGGAAATGAAAGAGCTATCTTCAAATATTAACAGGGATACCCTGTTTCTGGAAATCTATGTTTGTTGTATGAGGCTGCAACAGGCTGAACCAACCTCAGGAAACATAGTCCTGTTTATGCAAAGTTAAGGAGGAACTGACAGGAAGTGTTAAAGCAGAGGCTAAGTGGCCTCTTGGCGCTGATGCTGTGAAGACCATTAAGTACCACAGGGCAGTCAGAGCCCCTGGCCTGTGAGGTCTCATCCAACCCTGAGATGTTAGACTGCTGCTTCCCATGTACACGGGTGCTCGTTCCTGCCTTAAGCCATTAGAAACATGTTCACCAAACACTGCAGTTACTGTACCTGAGATTTGTTCAAACTAGGTATGAATAAAAAGATGAGGTTAAGTTTTTCAGTTTGCTCAGTCATTCCCTCATTCTTACTAACTACTTATAGAGCACTATGCCAGGAATGCAGAGATGAATGAGAAAGTCTCCCAACCTCAAGGACCTCAAAAGAACAATCTTGGGCAGGGATGGGGGGCACAGTGACAAAACACATGATTTGCCTCAGCTTCTGCTGCTTCCCACGTTATTGCTGATTTTCTTCATCAACCATACCCTTAAATATTTGTAGAGAAAAACAGTTACATTTTTTAATAAACTTAAGGAATTTAATTTCATTTTCAACCATTTATGCATGAGTTCAACAAATACTTACTGAGCATCAGTTATGTTCCAGGAACCCTTCTAGGTACGAGGAACACGGGAGTGAATACAACATCCCAAATTCCAACCAACTTTTATTACATATGTGTTGAAGCCTTGTGGTTCAGTAGTTAAGAGCTATGACTGCTAACCAAAGGGTCGGCAGTGTGAATCCACCAGCCACTCCTTGAAAACCCTATGGGGCAGTTCTATTCTGTCTTATGGGACCACTCTGAGTCAGAATAAACTCGAAGGCCACAAGTTTTTTGATTATAAGAAACATTTCTGTTAATAATAAATTATAAAGTTTGAATGCAAAATATTCATTTTAATAAAGAATCAATTGAATAACATTAAGTGGGCACTATTTAACTGTTAAGGACCTCAGGTGGCACAGCGGTTAAGTGCTCAGCTGCTAACTGAAAGGTCAGTGGTTCAAACCCACCAGGGTTTCTGTGGATGAAAAGACTTGGTGCTATTCTCCCATAAAGATTACAGCCTAGTAAACCCTATAGGACAGTCCTACTCTGTCTTATAGGGTCCCTATGAGTGGGAATGAAATCCACGGTACACAAAAACATTTAACTGTTACTCAATCTTAAGCTATTTCTTTTATTAAAACATTTAACGAAGTCAGAAATAAGTAGAGCAATCAAACTTTTCAATCACATTTCACATTAAATCTACATTGACTGTTCTAACAATACTGACAAACTCAAAGACTCATAAAGTTACAGTGCTGGAGTGGAAAAGCAAAGAAATGGTAAAAATTATCTTCTATTTTAAATACTTCTGATGGAATATATGTACCTTTTCCCCCACCCCTCACTCAAAAGATCTTAAAAAAAAAAAAAAAAAAACAAGGAGGCAGGGCCAAGATGGCGGAATAGCCAGATGCTTCTGGCAATCTCTCTTACACCAAAGAGCCAAAAAATCAAGTGAAACAATTATATTTATGACAAGCTAGGAGCCCTGAACGTCAAAGGCAAAGTTAGAAAATGAACTGACTGCCAGGGGAGGGAAAGTTGGTTCAGAAGCAGAGAGGAGTTACTGGACCTGAATCACTGGGATCCCTCAGGCACCATTCATGGGAGTGACTGCAGCGGGCTGCTAGTAGTGTTCAGCTGCAGTTTCCTCAGGGAGAAGCAGCCATTCGCACTGCCCACTCACACCTCCGGACTCAGAGAAGAACGACGCTCTCAGCAAAAGCTAGGTACTTGTGTATATTTTACTGTGCCCCCCCACCCCCCAGCCAGCTTTGGTGGCTGTTGACTTCCCTGAGCCTGAGTTAGGCCCATCTGAGCACTTTGAGCAATGCTCCCGGACTTGGAGAAGGATAAATTCACAATAAGGGGAAAAGATAATTTGCCAGCTCCACTAACCTGGGGAGCTCAGGACAGAAGCAGCTTCTGTCCAGGCATAAACAGTCTGTGGGCTTTGAATACCCTTCCTCACTGCATGGACCTGTGTGGGCCTATTTCAGAAGAATAGGCCCTTGCTGGCAGACTACAACTGTTTAAGCTGTGTGGTGGAGAGGTGGGCGTTTGATATTGGACAATGCTTTCCCTATTAAACAGGGTCCTCACCTATGCACATTAGGGGCATAAGAACTGGTGGCTCCACTCAGGTTACCCAGCCACCCATGAAAGGGGTCCAAGGATAACTGGTAACTACCAGTCCTAACGACCAAAAGTATTGGGTGCCCATGGTCTGTCTATAAAACCCACCCACCTGTATGCTCTAGGGAACAAAGATATGCTTTCCTCAGAGCCACTTGAGGGAAGATACTCAGCCCCCTACCTTATTCAGAGTGTGACCCCCTGCTGCAACCATATACCAGTACCTATGCCAAACACCCCTGCCCCTCTAAGACTGTAGGACAGAGCCTGTACCACACACTTGATGACCAGTTACCTGGACACCTGAGCTGAATCCACACAAGAAAAGTGAATGGACTCATAAGCTCATATACCTGATAACAGCTCTAGACATTTGGTAACAGGACGTCAGGGCTCCGAAGGCGAAAATAATCAAGCTAGCTCATTCAAGCAACCCATGTGGGCATATCAAAACAAAACAAAGGAAGAAACTAGGATACAGTAAGCAAACATAAACTAATAAAATAACTTATAGATGGCACAGAGACAACAGTCCATATCAAATCACATAAAGAAACAGACCATGATCGCTTCAACAAGCTCTCAAAACAGAGAATCAAAGGATCTCCTGGATGAAGGTACCTTCCTGGAATTGCTGGATGCAGATTTCAAAAGATTAATATACAGAACTCTTCAAGACATCAGGAAGGAGATCAGGCAATATGCAGAACTGGCCAAAGAAGCCACAGATAAAACAGTTGAAGAATTTAAAAAGGTTATTCAAGAACATAATGAAAAATTTAATAAGCTGCAAGAATCCATAGAGAGGCAGCAATCAGAAATTCAAAAGATTAACAATAAAATTACAGAATTAGACAATTAATAGAAAGTCAAAGGAGAAGAATTGAGCAAGTGGAAGGCAGAATTGGTGACCCTGAAGATAGAGCACTTGGTACCAATATATTTGAAGAAAAATCAGATAAAATAATTTAAAAAAATGAATAAACCCTAAAAATCATGTGGGATTATAGTAAAGAGAAATAACCTAGATGCAACTGGAGTACCAGAACAGGGAGGGATAACAAAAAATACAGAGAGAATTGTTGAAGGTTTATTGGCAGAAAACTTCATTGATATTGTGAAAGATGAGAAGATATCAATCCAAGATGCTCATCAAACACCATATAAGATAGATTTTAAAAGAAAGACACCAAGACATATTATAATCAAATTTGCCAAAACCAAAGATAAAGAAAGATAAAGAGAGAATCTTAAAAGCAGCTAGGGATAAATGGGTAACCCTGGTACTGTTGTGGTTAAGTGCTATGGCTTCTAACCAAAGGGTCAGCAGTTCGAATCTGCCAGGCACTCCTTGGAAACTCTATGGGGCAGTCCTACTCTGTCCTATAGGGTCGCTATGAGTCAGAATTGACTCCATGGCACTGGGTTTGGTTTTTGGTTTTGAGGGATAAACGAAAAGTCACCTACGAAGAAGAGTCAATAAGAATAAGCTCAGACTACTTGGCAGAAACCATGCAGGCAAGAAGGCAATAGGATTGCTTATATAAAGCACTGAAGAAAAAAACTGTCGGCCAAGAATCATATATCCAGTAAAACTATCTCTCAAATATGAAGGTGAAATGAGTACATTTCCAGATAAACAGAAGCTTAGGGAATTCGTAAAAACCAAACCAAAACTACAAGAAATATTAAAGAGAGTTCTTTGGTTACAAAATCAATAATATCAGGTATTGCCCAAGACTAGAACATTGGACAGAGTAATCAGATGTCACCCTAGACAGAGAAATCACAAAAATAAATCAAGATTAAAAAAATGCTCAAAACAGGGAAACAGCGATGTCATTATGTAAAAGAAGACAACATTAAAACAATAAAGAGGGACTAAATTTTAAGAAATGTAGTCATATATCTTTCACATGGAGAGGAACACAAGGCAATATAAAGAAATAAAAGTTAGGTTTAAACTCAGAAAAATAGGGGTAAATATTAAGATAACCACAAAAGAGATGATCCTACTCATCAAAATAAAATACAAGAAAAAAATAGAGACTCAGAAGAAACAAAATGAACAACAACAAAGAAGAGGAAAAGACAATATGTAAAGATAAACTACTCGGCACAAAAAATTAAGTGGGAAAAAGAAACTGTCAATAACACACAAAAAAAGACATCAAAATGACAGCACTAAACTCATACCTATCCATACTTACGCTGAATGTTAAAAGACTAAATGCACTGAAAAAGAGACAGAGAGGGGCAGAATGGATTAAAAAAAAACCTGTTTTTATGCTGCCTACAAGAGACACACCTTAGACTTAGAGACGCAAACAAACTAAAACTCAAAGGATGGAAAAAAAATATATCAAGCAAACAACAATCAAAAAAGAGCAGGAGTGGCAATATTAATTTCTGACAAAATAGACTTTAAAGTTAAATCCATCACAAAGGATAGGGAAGAATGCTATATCGTGATTAAAGGGACAATATACCGGGAGGATAGAACGATATTAAATATTTATGCACCCAATGACAGGGCTGCAAGATACATGAAAGAAATTCTAACAGTATTGAAAAGTAACATAGACAACTCCACATTTATAGTAGGAGACTTCAACATACCGCTTTCGGTGAAGGACAGGACATCCAGAAAGAAGCTCAATAAAGACACAGAAGATCTAAATGCCACAATCAACCAACCTGACCTTATAGACATATACAGAACACTCCACCCAACAGCAGCCAAGTATACATTCTTTTCTAGTGCACATGAAACATTCTCTAGAATAGACCACATATTAGGTCATAAAGCAAACCTTAGCAGAATCCAAAACATCGAAATATTACAAAGCATCTTCTCTGACCACAAGGCCATAAAAGTAGGAATCAATTGCAGAAAAAGCAGGGAAAAGAAATCAAACACTTGGAAACTGAACAATACCCTGCTCAAAAAAGACTGCGTTATAGAAGACATGAGGATGGATTAAAGAAATTCATAGAATCCAATGAGAATGTAAACATTTCCTTTCAGAAACTTGGGACCCAGAGAAAGCAGTGCTCAGAGGTCAATTTATATCAATAAATGTACACATACAAAAAGAAGAAAGGGCCAAAATCAAAGAATTATCCCTACAACTTGAACAAACAGAAAGAGAGCAACAAAGGAAACCTTCAGGCACTAGAAGAAAGGAAACAATAAAAATTAAAGAACTAAATGAAATAGAAAACAGAAAAACAATTGAAAGAATTAACAAGACCAAAAGCTGGTTCTTTAAAAAAATTAACAAAATTGACAAACCACTGGGCACACTGACAAAAGCAAAACAGGAGACGAAGCAAATGACCTGAATAAGAAATGAGATGGGCAATACTACAACAGACCCAACTGAAATTAAAAGAACCATATCAAATTACTATGAAAAATTGGACTCTAACAAATTTGAAAACATAGAAGAAATGGATGAATTCCTATAAATACACTACCTACCTAAACTAACACTAACACAGGTAGAACAACTAAATAGACCCATAACAAAAGAAGAGATTGAAAAGGTAATCAAAAAATTCCCAACAAAAAAAGCCCTAGCCCAGATGCCTTCACTGCAGAGCTTTACCAAACTTTTAGAGAAGAATTAACACCACTACCACTAAAGGTATTTCAGAACACAGAAAAGGACAGACTACTTCCAAACTCATTCTATGAAGCCAGCATATCCCTGATACCAAAACCAGTTAAAGACACCACAAAAAAAAAAGAAAATTACAGACCTATATCCCTTATGAACCTAGATGTAAAAACCTTCAACAAAATTCTAGCCAATAGAAATCAACAACATATCAAAAAAATAATTCACCATGACCAAGTGGGATTCATACCAGGTATGCAGGGATGGTTCAACATTAGAAAAACAATCAATGGAGTCCATCATATAAATAAAACAAAAGACAAGAACCACATGATTTTATCAATTGATGCAGAAAAGGCATTTGAAAAAGCTCAACACCTATTCATGATAAAAACTCTCAGCAAAACAGGCATAGAAGGAAAATTCCTCAACATAATAAAGGGCATTTATACAAAGCCAACAGCCAACATCATCCTAAATGGAGAGAGTCTGAAAGCATTCCCCTTGAGATCGGGAACCAAACAAAGATGCCCTTTATCACCATTCTTATTCAACATTGTGCTGGAGGTCCTAGCCAGAGCAATTAGGCTAGATAAAGAAATAAAGGGCATCCACATTGGTAAGGAAGAAGTGAAATTATCTCTATTTGCAGATAACATGCTCTTATACACAGAAAACCCTGAAGAACCATCAAGAAAACTACTGAGACTAATAGAAGAGTCGATCAGAGTATCAGGATACAAGATAAACGTACAAAAGTCAGTTGCATTCCTCTACACCAACAAAAAGAACATCGAAGAGGAAATCATCAAATGAATACCATTTACAGTAGCCCCCAAGAAGATAAAATACTTAGGAATAAATCTTACCAGAGATGTAATAGACCTACAGAAAGAAAACTACAAGACACTTCTGCAGAAAACCAAAAGAGACCTACGTAAGTGGAAAACATACCTTGCTCATGGATAGGAAGAATTAACATTGTAAAAATGCCTATCCCACCAAAAGCGATCTATAGATACAATGCAATTCAGATCCAAATTGCAACATTTTTCATGAGATGGAGAATCAAATCATCAACTTCATATGGAAGGGAAAGAGGCCCCAGAGAAGTAAAGCATTATTGAAAAAGAAGAACAAAGTGGGAGGCCTCACTCTACCTGGTTTTAGAACCTTTTTTTTTTTTTGTATTATACTGCCACAGTAGTCCAAACAGCCTTGTACTGGTACAACAACAGATACATAGACCAATGGAACAGACATAAATCCATCCACATACGAGCAGTTGATATTTGACAAAGGCTAAAGTCAGTTAAATAGGAAAAAGATAGTCTTTTTAGCAAATGGTGCTGGCATAACTGGATATCCATCTGCAAAAAAAATAAAACAAGACCCATACCCCACACCATGCACAAAAATGAACTCAAAATGGATCAAAGACCTAAATATAAAATCTAAAACGATAAAGATCATGGAAGAAAAAATAGGGACAATGCTAGGAGCCGTAATGCAAGGCATAAACAGTATACAAAACATTACTAACAATGCAGAAGAGAAACCAGATAACTGGGAGCTCCTAAAAATCAAAGACCTATGCTCATCCGAAGACTTCATCAAAAGAGTAAAAAATTATCTATAGACTGGGAAAAAGTTTTTAGCTATGACCTTTCTGATCAGTGTCTGATCTCTAAAATCTACATGATACTGCAAAAACTCAACACAAGAAGACAAATAACCCAATTAAAAAATAGGCAAAGAATGTAAACAGACATTTCAATAAAGAACACATTCAGGTAGCTAACAGATACATGGTCATAGAGAAATGCAAATCAAAAGTAAATGAGATTCCATCTCACTCCAACAAGGCTGGCATTAATCCAAAAAACACACACTAATATACGTTGGAGAGGTTGTGGAGAGACTGGAACATTTACATACTGCTGGTGGGAATGTAAAATCGTACAACCACTTTGGAAATCGATTTGGCACTTCCTTAAAAAATTATAAATAAAATTACCATATGATCCTGCAATCCCACTCCTTGGACTATATCCTAGAGAAATAAGAGCCTTTACACAAACAGATATGTGCACACCCATGTTCACTGCAGCACTGTGTACAATAGCAAAAGGATGGAAGCTACCAAGATGCCCATCAATGGATGAATGGATAAAAAAAAATAGGGTATATTCACACAATGGAATATTACGCATCGATAAAGAACAATGATGAATCTGTGAAACATTTCATAACATGGAGGAATCTGGAAGGCATGATGTTGAGTGAAATTAGCTGCAAAAGGACAAATATTGTATAAGACCACTATTATAAGAACTCAAGAAATAGTTTAACCAGAGAAGAGAATATCCTTTGATGGTTACGAGAGGCGGGAGGGAAGGAGGGAGAGAGAAAGGCTTTCATTAATTAGTAGTTAAGAACTATTTTAGGTGAAGGGAAAGACAATACACAATACGTGAGAGGTCAACACAACTGGATTAAACTAAAAGCAAAGAAGTTTCCTGAATAAACTGAACACTTTGAATGACAGCATAGCACAGGGCAGGGGTTTGGGAACCATGGTTTCAGGGGACATCTAAGTCAACTGGCATAAGAAAATCTATTAAGAAAACACTCTGCATCCCAGTTCGGACAGTGGCGTCTGGGGTCTTAAACGCTAGCAAGCAGCCATCTAAGATTCATCAATTGGTCTCAACCCACCTGTAGCAAAGGAGAATGAAGAACACCAAAGGCACAAGGTAATTATGAGTCCAAGAGGCAGAAAGGGCCACAAAAACCAGAAAATACATTAGCTTGAGACCAGAAGAACTAGATGGTGCCCAGCTACAGCCAATAACTGTCCCTACAGGGGAACACAACAGAGAATCCCTTAAGGAGCGGGAGAGTACACCCCCAAATTTTTTTTTTTTTTTAGAATTTGGGGTGTGCGGTGGGATGCACACCCCAAATTCTTGTAAAAAGACCAGACTTAATCGCCTGACTGAGACTAGAATGACCCTGGAGGTCGTGGTCCCCAGATCTTCTGTTAGCCAAAGACAGGAACCATTCCGAAAGCCAACACTTCAGAAAGGGATTGGACTGGACTATGGGGTAGACAATGATACTGGTGAAGAATGAGCTTTTTGCATCAAGTAGACACATGAGACTATGTGGGCATCTCCCCTCTGAAGGGGAGATGAGGGGGTAGAGGGGTTCAGAAGCTGGCAGAATGGACACGAAAAGAGAGAGTGGAGGGAAGGAGCGTGCTGTCTCATAAGGAGGAGAGAAATTAGGCGTATATAGCAAGGTGTTTACAAATTTTTGTATGAGACTCCGATTTGATTTGTAAACTTTTACTTAAAGCACAAAAAAAATTAAAAAATAAAAGTTCACAAAAAAAGGAAAACACAATCACTATTGGGGGAAAGTGCATTAGCCTACTGTGACCTCAATTAGTGAGAGCTCTGGAGGCCTGCAGAGGTTACCCTCCTCAATGGGAGAAAACAATCCTGAAGCAAAGACATTTAACGCAGGTACAGCAATTATTCCTGGGGCCTCAGATTTGATATGCTGCATTTTTTTATGTTATGGTAAACAAGCCTTTTAACTATAATTTGAAAAGCGATACAGTCTATGGCTATGTTGTGGAGATCGCAAAGATAAAAGGAAGAAAGAAAAGCGCTCTCTTGATGTTAGGAGAATGAGTATATGGGGCCTGGGGTAACACTTTCAATAACAGCAGCACACGTGGATTCCAAAAGGGCCACATCTTAAATATATCAGCTGTGCTGGATGGTGATGTGCTTTGGAAAAGTTCTAGTTGACTCAGAAAATGGCTCTAGGGATGACAAAGAATTAAAAAAAGAAAACGACAAAATCAACAAAAAACCCTAATGGCCTATAAAGGAGTCCCTAGGTGGTGCTATGAGTCAGAATTGATGCATACGGCTAAGTGTTCCAAAGCTAGCCAAAATGGTGGTGGTTCAAACCCACCTAGACGTACTTTAGAAGATAGGCCTGATGATCTGCTTCCGAAAGGTCACAGCCTTGCAAACCCGATGGAGCAGCTCTACTCTGCATGCACAGGGTCACCATGAGTCTGAATGGACTCGTCAGCAACTAACAACAACAAGGGCCTATGGAAGGGAATATAGATTTCCTGCTGAACACGGGTGCTTCACTCTTCATACCAAGGCACTGTAGAATGGTGGTGTGCATGTGGCTTCCAGTGACAGACTAACCACATGTGTGATCCAGGCAACGTGCTTACTTCCCCATGCCTCTAATTCCTCATCTCTAAAGAAGAGGCTAAACAAACAAACAAAAACCTAGCTTCGTAGGGTTGATGTGAGAATTAAATTAACACGTGGAAAGGATTGAACACTTTTTAAAGCACGTAGTAGGAAGAAAGATCTGGCATTCTACTTCCAAAAATTAACCAATGAAAACGTTATGGATCACAACAGAATACTGCCTAACATAGTGCTCAAAGATGAGCCCCTTAGGTTGGAAGACACTACACAATGGCCACAACAATGAACTCATACCTGACGATTATCATGAAGATGGCTCAGGAAGGACAACACTCCTTCTGTTGTACATAGGGTCTCCATGAGTCAGAGCCAACTCAGTGGCAACTAACAACAAAACAAATAAAGTACATAATAAATGCTTAACAAATATTTGCTATTCTGTTTTTGAATTGGAAGAGTGCTGCAGTAACAATGCATGTCAGAATCTTTAATGACGTATAATCTTAGAACACTTTGAATGAAGAAGTCTGAATCAAGTACTTATGCCTTGTCATTAATCTCTCAAAAAACTCATTGCTGTTTTCTGACTCACAGCGACGCTATAGGACAGAGTAGAACTGCCCCATAGGGTTTCCAAGGAATGACTGCTGGATTTGAACTGCCAACCTTTTGGTTAGCAGCTGAACGCTTAACTACTGTACCACCAGGTCTCCATCAACAAGCTAGGTGCCAAATACCCTCCAGGCAATATGGCAGCAGACCAGGCTGCAATTGTTGGTGCCCACACGTTCCTTGGTACAGCAAAGTGCAAGTGCCAAATTCTAAGTGAACTGCTAGAATTCCCCAGCTTTGTAATTGCTACCACTTTTTTCATTTTTCAATTTTGACAGTGTAGATTCTACTCTGGTGTTTGGCTGAGATTGTCTGGCTTCGTACAGTGGAAAAACTATTACCAAACCATACCAGCCATAGCTTGTGATCTTCTTCAGCAATACCACTTTTCTGCCAAGAACAAGCTGAACAATTCCTTCCTTCACTCCCCTCATGTATTTTAGACACAGTCTCAGGCTAGGTTAACCAAACCAAAACAAAAAAGTTTGAAAATTATCTGATAAATCATTAAGCTTTATCATTGCCCACTCTAGAAGGAAAATGTCTGAATTTTATGATTGGTGTTGGCTATTGGGAAATAATAGAAGATTGTTTGAATTTGTTATGGGTTAGGGTACCAAACCCAAATTCTCCACAAATGTGCACTTACATTTTTGGCCTTGGCAGAATTTATCAACATCCATGATGTGTTTTGATACTCCACCCTGATCATTTGTTTATCTTTCCAAAAACAAGATGCAAAAAAGCACACAGTATCAGTGGCATCATTAAGGTTGGGTGTCACCCAGTGTGTTAACTCGTAGTGTCACTCCTATGCTGACTACCACAATACTGTAGCTAAATCACCAGAATATTTGACAAAATCAGCAACTATAAAAACACCAGCAGCAACGAAAGCAACAGCTCAGGCCTGCAGTGTTGGCAGATGAAACCACATGGTTCGAAGCATCATTCTAACTGGGTATTAATGACACCTCTGACTGGTGTGCATTAGAAGGTTGAAAAATAAATTAGCATAGAGTTTTAGTCTTGTAGGTGTATTTATACATGTAAACTGGGCTTACAAAAAAAATTGTTATAACTAACTACAGGGATATTTTTATTAAAAAAAATAAATAAATTTCTGCTGAAACCCTGCACGAAAATTTTATAGACAGTAATTTTTTTTTTTTTAATTTTGGTGTCACCCCCCTGATAGTGTCACCCAGTGCACTTCGCACCCTCCGCATTCCATCCCTCCAGTGAACCACTGCATAGTATACGAGTAGAATATTGAATAGATTTTTCAGAAATTGGGATAGGTTTTATGATGAGCACACCACATTTTCTTGCTTCCCATATGATTAATGAATATATATTTGTAAAATGAGTCACATCTACAGGGTCACAGTCTGCTTATAGAAGAGAAAGATGTCTCTGTATTAAGCCATCAGATTTATCTGGGAATTAAACACATACCCACAACCACACGCTACAAATATCCATCAATTGAAACCATGTGTGTTAAAGTGCTTTGCTAAGGACCCGCTATTCAAATGCTAATCAATATCCTACTGGCTGCATTAAAGGTTCCTTTAGGGATGTGATAAACTCTTATTCATCTTTATAGCTGCTGCAGCATGGGAGAACCAAAGGAGATTTGTTTATTGGATAAACACACTTAATTAATGCCCAGCTTTTAGGCTAAGCAGCCAAGGACTATTGGAATCTCAGTCCAGATTTCTTAAATGAGCCATGTGTCTGGAAATAAAGAATGAAAATGCAGGATACAGCCTCATTTTTAGTTGCCATCATCTAAATGGAATGTGTTACTCCCTTAAAGAAAATGTGTCAGCAAAGCCTACAACAGAAACACAAAAATGAATTTAATTGTGTAGTAGATCACATATGTAAAGGAATCACATGAATTAAATAAAATTTCCCAATTTTGGATTATGCTTCAGTTATTTTGTCCCAAATGAAAGGTAAAATCTATGTCCTCAATAGCCTTGTTGTCAGGTGCTGTCAAGTCAATTTCAACACATAACGACCCCATGTGACAGAGTAGAACTGTCCCATAACGTTTTCTAGGCTGTAACTTTTATCAGAGCAGATGGCCAGGTCCTTCTCCTGCGGAGCAGCTGGGTGGGTTAAAACTGTCAACCTTTCGGTTAGTAGCCTAGTGCTTAGCCATTGCGCCACCAGGGCTCCTTCCTCAATATCCTACCTGTAAATTATTAGGAAACATCTTTGTGAGGATTTAGTAATAAATTTAAGTAACATGCTCAAAGAATTATTGGGAAAAAAAAAGATAACAAACCACCACCTTCTACAAGACAAAATAATACATTTCAAGATTTAAGAAAAAGAAGAAAAAAATTAACAAGCTTTCCAAGTTTCAACTAATTTTCAACTTAAAAAAAAAATCAAAGCAATTGCCATGAAGTCAGTTCCAACTCATGACAATCCCATGTGTGTCACAGTAGAACTGCACTCTCTAGAGTTTTCAATAGCTGTGATCTTTGGGAAGTAGACTGCCAGGTCTTTCTTCCAAGGTGCCTCTGGGGTGATTAGACCCACCAACTTTTTGGTTAATAGCTGACAGCTTAACCATCTGTGCTCCCCAAGGACTCCAATTTCCAGTTAAGTGTCACCAAAAAAGGCAATAATAAAATATGACCCCAAAATTATATTTCCCATTTATAATATGTCAATACCAGCTTTAACTGTACATTCTATGATTATTGAGAAAAACAGCAATTAAGTAACAGAATACGATCCTTGTTTTAAACGTATGCTTAATTATTAGATTTCCATCACTTTAGATGGGCAAGATGACTTTAGCCATGCTCCATGTATAAATTCATGAGCAAATAACTTCATTATATTCCCTTCAGTCTCTGCTGAATTGCTTGCTACTGGACACTTTGCCCATGATCTGCACAACCTTTACACAATGTTCATATGTCCTTATCCAATAAGAGTTTCAGTTGCAGAAAACAGTAGAATTAGCATGGCCTCTTAATTAATCCATCACTTGAATAAAAAGTAAAATGTGAGTTTTCAAGATCAAAATATAATCATGCCATCTGAGTGCTGGGTTTCAAAGTAACACATGCATAAATACATATGTTAAAAAGGACTTCAAGGCTTTGTAGAAGTAATACTATACATATATTTCAATGAATAATGTAATAAAATAATTACAGTTAGCATTTTAGAACACAAAATGGCATATTAAAAAAGAATCAAAGCATGCATTAAAACTTTTTTTTAGCTCGATTAATAACTGTGGTTAATATTAACTGATGTTATGGATTGAATTGTGTTCCCCCCAAATGTATGTCAACTTGGCTAGGCCATGATTCCCAGTATTGTGTGATTGTCCACCATTTTCTCATCTGATGTGATTTTCCTGTATGTTATAAATTCTACTTCTATGATGTTAATGAGGCAGGATTAGAGGCAGGACTCAATCTACAAGATTAGGTTATATCTTGCGTCAATCTCTTTTGAGACATAAAAGAGAGAAGCACACAGAGAGATGATGGGTGGGGGGTGGAGGGCTCATACCACCAAGAAACGAGAGCCAGGAGAACAGCACATTCTTTGGACCCTGTGTCCCTGTTCTGAGAAGCTCCTAAACCAGGGGAAGATTGATGGCAAAGGCCTTCCCCAGTGCTGGCAGAGAGAGAAAGCCTTCCCCTGGAGCTGGCACCGTGAATTCAGACTTCTAGCCTCCTAGACTATGAGAGAAGAAACTTCCGTTTGTTAAAGCTATCTACTTGTGGTCTTTCTGTCATAGCAGCACTAGATAACTAAGACACTAAGGCAACTGAAAACTAAAATTCCATGTTGCCACATGAGACACTCAGAGTTTAACAGAGAGTGAAGTCTGGGAACAGAACATTTCAAGGCAGTATTTAATTTTGAACAATTTACCTTTTGTAGTGCAAGGAAATTCATTTAACTGACACTAGCAAACAGATGGACACCGATGGAGAAAACCTCCCCCACCACAAATCTATGTATTAAATGGTAAGAAACCACTTTTCCCCTGTGTTTGCAGCATAGCCTTTCAATGTGCTACAATGGGCCTGTGACGCACGCCACACACATCTAGGATTAGACTGTGCCCAGACAGCTTGAAGCAAAACTTCCTTAATTATGGAATGTTGGCAGAGAAGAGGAACAAAGAAACAAACTCTTGGGTGGGTGGGGAGGGGTGTGAGAATTTGGAAGGCTAAGCGCAGTTCAAAAAAGTAACTCTGGGGCCATGGGAACAGAACTGAAATTGTGGTAGCTCTCTGTGAGTTTGAACTATTATTATTCCAGGAACAGTCCAGAGAAACAGGAAAGAAAATGGAGTGAAGATTTTCAGAAAACAACAATCACATTTTTTTTTGTTTTGTTTATTTCTCTATCTTTTAACTGCATGAGTAATATAGGATATATACAAACATCACTCATACATAAAATTTCATTCTCAATAAAACATTTAAGTTTATAAGTAATTCAGATTTCACCTACACACAAAATAGAATAATATAATAAGATACACCTTACTTTGAGTTTTACTTTCATGCCTGAATTATTATTTTAATCTTGAAACTTTTCATTGTCTAAAAGCATAGCTAAATGGCTTTTCATCCTGAGATCATCATATGCATTCCACAATAATGTGGCAAATGTTCTCCAAATGTCCTTTTCTAAAAAGAGAAGCCAAGTGATACAATTCTATGAAGAATATTCCTTCTTATGAAATAAAAGTTAGTATATCCACGGAGTTATGCTCTTTCTAGGATGAACAGTCAGGTGTCTTTTGATTAAGAAGAGTTTCTAGGATTAATTTCCTTCACAGAATACCAAGACCAGCAGGAAAGGTCCTGTTTATGATACTTTTCTGGGTCTGGAAAGAGTATAATGGGAATGAAGATCCTAGTTTTACATTCTAAAAATCCACCAGAAGTAGGTTAATACCAGCTTATTCCCTAAAGGTAAAACATACAAAAGAACCATGTATCACACCATCCAGGGGCTTAAGAAGATCTAATAATTATCACAATATACTTTTTTAAATATATGCAGGTAGTAAATAACCTGAAAATCCTATTATTAATATATTAAAATCACTTTATCCAGCATATTAAATCACTAATTAGTAATCTAGCCATTTTTTCTAATTACTAAGGTGTTTGCTACCACTTGTCAGTTTGTTTTACTGTGGTGGCTTGTGTGCTACTGTGATGCAGAAAACTTTGCCACCAGTATTTCAAATACCAGCAGTGTCACCATGGTGGACAAGATTCAGTGGAGATTCCAGACTAAGACAGTATAGGAAGAAGGACCTGGGCATGTACTTCTAAAACAACTGACCAGTGAAAACCTTATGAATAGCAGCAGAACATTGTCTGATATAGTGCTGGCAGATGAGCAGCCCAGGTTGGAAGACACTCAAAACAGAAGCAGGAAGAGCTGCCTCCTCAAAGTGGAGTAGACCTTAATGATATGGACGGAGTCAAGCTTTTGGGACCTTCATTTACTAATATGGCACAACTAAAATGGGAAAAAAAAAAAAAAACTGTAAATATCCATTAATAATTAGAACACGGAATGTACAAAATACGAATTAAAGGAGAATTAAAAGTCATCAAAAATGAAATGGAACACACAAAGGCCGGTATCGTAGGCATTAGTGAGCCAAAATGGACTAGTGTTGGCAATTCTGAATTGAACGATCATATGGTATACTATGCCGGGAATGACAAATTGAAGAGGAATGGTGTCACTTTCGCAGTCAAAAGGAACATTTCAAGATCTATTGTGAAGTTCACTGCTGTCAGTGACAAAATAATATCCATATGCCTACAAGGAAGACCAATTAATACAATTATTATTCAAGTTTACATACCAACCACTAATGCCAAAGATAAAGAAACTGAAGACTTTTATCAATTTCTGCAGTCTGAAAATGATCAAACATGCAATCAAGGTGCATTGATAATTACTGGCAATTGAAATGTAAAAGCTGGAAACAAAGAAGGAGGATTGGTAGTTGGAAAATATGACCTGGTGATAGAAATATCACTGGAGATCACATGATGGAATTTTTCAAGACCATTGCAAATATCTTTTTCAACAACATAAATAGAAACTATACATGTGGACCTCGCTGGATGGAGTACACAGGAATCAAATTGACTATATTTGTGGAAAGAGACAATGGAGAAGCTCAATATCATCAGTCTGAATGAGACCAGGGGCCAACTGTGAAACAGGCCATCCATTGCTCATGGGCATGTTCAAGTTGAATCTGAAGAAATTAAAAAAAAAAAAATTCCACAGAGCCAAAGTACAACTCTGAGTATATCCCAACTGAATTTAGAGACCATCTCAAGACTATATTTGATGATCTGAACACTAATGATTAAAGAACAGATGGATTATAAGATGAAATCAAGGATATATGAAGAAAGCAAACGGTCATTAAAAAGAAAAGAAAGAAGAAAAGATCACAATGAATGTCAGAAAAGACTCTGAAACTTGCTCTTGTGAATGGAACAAATGATGACGTGAAAGAGCTGAACAGATTTCAAAAGGGCAATTCGAGAAGACAAAGTAAAGCATAATGACATGTGCAGAGACCTGCAGTTGGAAAACCAAAAGGGAAGAACATGCACAGCATTTCTCAAAGTGAAGGAACAGAAGAAAATTCAAACCTCAAGTTGTAATACTGAAGGATTCTATGGGCAAAATAATGAACTACACAGGAGGCATCAAAATAAGATGGAAAAAAAACACAGTGTCACTAAACCAAAAAGAACTGGTCAGTGTTCCACCATTTCAGGAGGTAGCACATGATCAAGAACCGATGGTATTGAAGGAAGAAGTCCAAGTTGCACTGAAGGCACTGGTGTAAAACAAGGCTCGAGGAATCCATGAAACACCAGTTGGGGATCATTCAACAAACAGGTGCAAAACTGGAAGTGCTTACTTGCCTGTCTATGCTGAGAAATCTGGAAGACAGCTACCTGCCCAACCGACTGGAAAAAAAAAGAGATCCATACTTATGCCTATTCCCAAGAAAGGTGATTCAACAGAATGTGGAAATTAAACAGAATGTGGAAATTATCAATGTCATTAATACCACATGCAAGTAAAATTTTGCTGAAGATCATTCAAAAGAGGTTGCAGCCATATATCAAGAGAGAACTGCCAGAAATTCAAGCCAGATTCAGAAGAGGACACAGAATGAGGGATATCATTGCTAACGTCAGATGGTTCTTGGATGAAAGCAGAGAATACCAGAAGGATGTTTACCTGTGTTTTATTGACTATGCTAAGGCATTCGACTGTGTGAATCATAAAAATTATGGAAAACAATGAGAAGAATGGGAATTCCAGAACACTTAATTGTGCTCACGTGGAAACTGTGCATAGACCAAGAGGCAGTTGTTTGAACAGAATAAGAGGATACCACATGGTTAAAAATCAGGAAAGGTGGGTGTCAAGGTTGTATAAATTTACCATACTTATCCAATCTGTATGTTGAGCAAAAAATCTGAGAAGCTGGACTATATGAAGAACAACACGGCATTAGGATAGGAAGAAGATTCACTAACAGCCTGCAATATGCAGATGATACAACCTTGCTTACTAAAAACGAGGGGAACTTACTCGAGGAGATCAAAGGTCACAGCCTTCAGGACGGATTACACCTTAATATAAAGAAAACAAAAATCTTCCCAAGAGGACCAATATGCAACATCATGATAAGTGGAGAAAATATTGAAATTGTCGAGGATTTCATTTTACTTGGATCTACAGTCAATGCTTACGGAAGCAGTAGTCAGGAAATCAAAGGACATTTTGCATTGGACAAATCTGCTGCAAAAGACCTGTTAAAAGTGCTGAAAAGCAAAAACATCACTTTGAGAACAAAGGTGTGCCTGACCCAATCCATGGTATTTTCAATTGACTCATTTGTATGTGAAAGCTAGACGACAGATAAAGAATACCAAAGTAGAATTGATGCCTTTGAATTGTGGTGTTGGCAAAGAATATTGAATATACCATGGACTGCCAAAAGAACGGAAACCCTGGTGGCGTAGTGGTTAAGTGCCACGGCTCTTAACCAAGAGGTCGGCAGTTCAAACCCGCCAGGCAGTCTTTGGAAACTCTACAGGGCAGTTCTACTCTTTCCTATAGGGTTGCTGTGAGTCGGAATCGACTCGACGGCAGTGGGGTTTTTTTTTTTTTTACGCCAAAAGAACAAAGAAATCTGTCTTGGAAGAAGTACAACCAGAATGCTCCTTAGAAGCAAGGATGGTGAGACTTTTTCTTATATACTTTGGATATGTTTTCAGAAGGGATCAGTACTTGAAGAAGAACATGATGCTTGGTAAAGTAGAGGGTCAGCAAAAAAGAGGAAGCACCCTCAATATGATGGATTGGCACAGCGGCTGCAACAATGGGCTTAAACATAGCAACGATTGTTAGGATGGCGCAGGACCAGATAATATTTCGTTCTGTTGTACCGGCTTGTCAGTACCTACCAAGAACAACACAAGGTGTTTGCAAAATTAGTACTGCTAAAAAGAGAAGCCAAGTGATACAATTCTATGAAGAATATTCCTTCTTATGAAATAAAAGCTAGTATCCACGGAGATATGATCTTTCTAGGATGAACAGTCAGGTGTCTTTTGATTAAGAAGAGTTTGATTAAGGAGTGGCTGGTGGATTTGAACTGCCAACCTTTTAGCTAAACAAAAAATTAACTTGAAAGCATACATACATTTCTGTTTTTGTCTTTGCATTGTTTGACTAGTTTTGCATTAACTGTCTTTCACTTCTGCCCTCTATTTTGAATACTAGTGGAATTATCTTAAACTCTGTATGTTGTTGTTGTTAGGTGCCGTCCGGTTGGTTCCAACCATGATGTCCTTCTCCAGGGACTGATCCCTCCTAAAGAGAATAAGGGGATACCACATGGTTAAAAATCAGTGACTCAACCATAGCATCTCTTAGATTTGCTATGCACCTGGAAGATGAATGGAAAAAATGTAAACTCTGCATTAAGTGATCAAAGGTAGTGATTCAAATACATAAAAAAGCAGACCTCGAAATGTAAGGTTTGTTACTTTTTATTTATTTAATTTACAGAGGGAGGGAGGTATGAAAGGGTGATAATGGCTCAGGATGTATAAGATTTGAAAGGCTGATGTTTTCTCTACGATGGTTTTCTATTAACAAAAAGTCTAGGAAAGCAAAAGAAATGAAAGAAACAAAACTACCACCACATCAAAAAAACCCTACTTATGTGATTGAAAAAATAAGTAAAAATTTTCCTTAATTATGTCTTGGGAAATGGAGAATTAGTGGTCAGAAACTGTAATCCTCATGATCCACTGGAAAGAAAGGACCCAAGGTAGACCATGAACGTGGTTCTCAGACTCTGATGAAGCAATGAGTAACTTCGCTAAAGAAATAATATTTAAGTAAATGTATTCAACAACTAAAGAAAACAATTTCAGGATAAAAATATAAAGAATACGGTTACTCTCTGGGGAAGGATACAAGATTTAGAAGTTTAGACTCAAATATTTTGCAAGTTTTGCAAGGGGCTCTGCTGCAGTATCCACGTTCACGGCAGAGCTTTTGTAGTCAAGCCACTTGCACCTACAAATCTTTCTCCGTTCCAAACTCAAATCCCTTTGTACAGTAAAGTATCTCAAGGAACTAAGTACTCATCTCCAGAAGAAAACAAAAAGAGGAAGAACAATTTGTTTTGGTTTCTTCCATTTAGTGCTGACAAGACACGAATAATCACATTTCACATTATGTCACTGCATGTGAGATACAGTATTAAAAAAACTAAACTAAAAGTTCTTCACTTTGTATTTACAGGTAAAAAAAAATACACTCTTGGAAGAAGGAATAAACAAAGATATTCACTTCTAGCTACATGAACAATGTTGCTTTAAACTATGGGTGCATTTTGCTGCTTCCAATACCTTCGTGAAACAATTGACCCAGGCAATACTGGTCACAGCTCCTAATGAGGAAGCAACATTAGAGACCCAAAACCCTTAAAAGTATTTATTTGAAAGAGATGGACACTCACTGGTAAAAAGAAGATTCTTATAAGAAAATCACAAATTCACATTAACACTCTTTGGGAATAAAGTGATTTTTCAAGTTAGTAATTAAAAAAGGAAATCACAAACGAAGTAGATTACAGTTTAAGTACCTGTATCTGTAAAAGACTTGGTTAGATTTAATTATCTCACGTTGTTGTTGCTGTTGTGAGCCATTAAGTCAATTCCAACTCACTGGGACCCTAAAGGACAGAGTAGAACTGCCCCTTGGGTTTCCTAGGCTGAAATGTTTATGGGAACAGATCACCGGGTCTTTCCTCCTAAGGAGTGGCTGGTGGATTTGAACTGCCAACCTTTTAGCTAGCAGCCAAGCAATTTACTCTAGAAAATGGAGTACTAATATCTCTTTAGAAGTTAGCATTTATTTATCAGTGAGAGTCTGGAATATCACATAGGAGATGTGCTGATAAAATGTTAATAATACAGCAAAATCTGTAGGATGTCTTATAAAATAACCATTATTATAAGAATTCAAAGTAAATAATTAGCTAAGACACAGAGATATATTGTCTCAGTTTAAACAATAAATTATGGTGTTCCTAGGTATGAATCACAGAGAGAGAGGGCAGCAAAGAAAAGAAAAATCATTTGTAGAGCAGTTGTATTTTAAATTGCTTTTGAAATAAGCCACTGCAAAAGATTACGGTTTGATCACTTGCCAAAAGTATGTTTTTCTAAAGTCACAATACTAAAAAAAAAAATCTTATTTACTATGATGCATACACTTGATATAAATATAATATATCAGTTGATGCATTATTTGTCAAAACCAAACAAAACAAAAACAAATACCTGATACTGAATATAGCATTTTACAACCTGGTTCCATTAACTGTCAATTCAGTCAATAGCATTTGCTAAGCATCCACTCTGCAGAACACAGCTCCAAGAGTTATTCTCTATTTCACTGCCCAGACCTACAGGAATCTGTCATGTTAATAAGTATTTTCTTCTAAAATTTACATTTGAAAGAAGGTGTTTTGGAAGCGGCATATAGACTTCAATGAGTTTGGTTTGTTACCAAAACTTACGGATGGATGCTATGCCATCTTCATCATTACATATGGCTAAACTAAAACATGACATAATGCTTTGGTTATGACAGTTTATCTTCTCTGACATTTTGATTATGAAAGTGATACCCAATATACCTTATAAAGATTCAAGCAGTCATAATGCATAAAAAATTAAAGCTATGAGAGCAATCCTAGACTTCTTCTTTTATTACATCACATGGAAACGAGCTACTCTTACAAAGGTTTAAGCTGTTTTAATGTCTTTTAGAAAAGACATCATTCTAAAGCTTAGATTTTTCTTTTTTAAAAATGCTAGATAAGAAGTTCCATGATCCTTTATGTAATTAATTGACAACACTATTAAGCTCTATGAGTTTACTATTTTTAAAAAGAATTTGATCATGGTATTATACAGCAATTCCTATAATCCTGATATTGAAATCAACCTACACGACTTATAAACCCAGGATACTTAGAATACACAAGCAGTTATGGGACAAAAGAAGGAGAGTGTATAGATAATTCAGAAAAAAAGAAATCAAATGAATATATAAATTCTTTGTATTTCAGTTCAACAAATCAGTTATCTACATGTATTAAGTTAACTAAAATACATTTTACACTTCACTCTGTGATATATAATTTATAATTCTAAAAACACTAAAATAGAGATGTGATGTCCATTTGTAATAAATCAATTTGGGTTTTATCTATTTATTAAAATATTTACATACCCTTTCAAACAATGATTATAATAAGTATATACACAGATATTCTAAAATATTAGCTGTTACTGTTATCAATAATAGTGCACATATATAAATTACTCATTATCTATACACACAGTATACATACATATTCTCTCATTTGCAAATCAAGGATTTTCTATAAAAAAGGACACATACAAAATAAATCAGATTAAATCTAAAGACTATAAATTATATAATAAATAAAGATCAGAGAAGCTTTCTCTATTGTGTACTACCACATACCAGCACCTTCATGAATAAACATGAATAATTTATATATAGCCCACTGCCCTCTAGTTGATTCCAACTCATAGTGACCCCATAGGATTTCTAAGGCTGTAAATCTCTATGGAAGTAGACTGTCACATCTTTTTCCCATGGAGCCGCTGAGGGTTTTGAATTGCCAGCCTTTTGGTTAGCAGTCAATCGCTTTAATTGCTGCGCCACAAGGGCTCCTTAATTTACATATATGCGTTATTATTGATAATAATAATAACAGCTAATCTTTGCTAAATGCTTACCACAAGTCAGTACTGTGCTAATCACTTTATAGTCAAGGTCTCATTCTACCTTCTGAACAACTATTTTATAATTTTCCCTTCTCCATTTTAAAATTGTAGAAACTTACCTTGGGGAGGTCATACATCTAGGGGACTGCTGCATAGTATCTGAACCCAGATCTGTCTGTCTCCCAGTAACTCTGTTCAAGCATCAATTTGGCTGTTTTGAATTTTACATACGAGCAGTCCCCAACTTAGGATGTATTCAAGTTACCATGAACCACACTTCTGACGGTCTTTTTTTTTTTGCACACTTTATTGTTAGTAATATATACTACATACAATGTTGTAGTGCATAATTTGCTGTTTGTTACCATTCTCAAAAGTTCACTCATAGATGTTCAAAGATTGGATTTATAAAGATACCGATAATAAAAGGCTAAAATGATGAAAACTGAAAAAAAGGAGGTATTTGACTTATGCCAGAACCAACTTACAACGGAGTCATAGGAATGAAACCCCATCCTAAATTGTGACTACCTATATATATTTTTTATATATATATTAGCTAAATCTCAAAAGCCTGAAGCTTTCTAAAAAATGTAAATCTCTCCAAAACTTCAACATTTATCAGTTATTATAAAATGAGTATAAAATATTATCTGTCAATATAAAATGAGTATAAAATACTTAAGGAATTACTACTGACAAAATACTTGTGGGGAGCTCAAGGAGGAGTCAAGCCTCTATCAAGTCCTTTACTATTTCTTAATGAGACAAGTCAAATGCACAAATGACTTCAGGATCAAATGGGTCCAGCAAGAGAGGTGTGAATTGCAATGGGCATTCGGAGGAAGGAGATGAGGGAGAAGGAGAGGGACCATTACCTTGCAGGATCAAGTTAGGTTGGAGATGAGGCCTTGTCAAGGCAGCATAGAATTTAATATTGTCTCTTCTGGTTAAGTGCTTTCCGAAAATCATGTCTTAGATATGCAGCAAAAACACTAGCTGAAGGCACTAAATGTGATCATCTAAAAAGCCAACTAAGTAATGTAGAAGTAAATTAGAGTAGAGAAGGAAAGCATAATCACTATCAAACATAGAAGGATAAACTCCTCTCAGTTATAATCTACCTTCTTGGCAGGCAAGTTCAGAACCCATTCTCTCTTCAGCATGTGGCCTTTTGGATGTAAGGATTGTTGCTCTAAATTCATAGCCTCAGACTAATCCTGTTGATGTTGTTGTTAAATGCTGTCGAGTCAGCTCTGACTCATAGCGACCCTATGCACAGCAGAACGAAACACTGCCCACTCCTGAGCCACACTCACAACTGTTGTTCTGCTTGAGTCCCACTGTTGCAGCCACTGTGCCAATCCATCTCGTTGAAGGTCTAACTCTTTTTCTCTGACCCTGTACTTTACCAAGCACGATGTCCTTCTCCAGAGACTGGTTCCTCCTGACACGTCCAAAGTATATGAAATGCAGTCTCACCATTCTTGCTCCCAAGGAGCATTCTGGTTGTACTCCTCCGAAGACAGATCTGTTTGTTCTTTTGGCAGTTCATGGTACATTCAACATTCTTCTCCAACACCACAATTCAAAGGAGTCAATTTTTCAAGGTTCCTTACTCATTGTCCAGCTTTCACATGCATATGAGGAGACTGAAAACACCATGGGTTGTGTCAGGTTCACCTTAGTCCTCAGGGTGACGTCTTTGCTTTTTAACACTTTAAAGGGATCTCTTGCAGCAGATTTGCCCAATGCAATGCATCTTTTGATTTCTTGACTGCTGCTTCCATGGGTGCTGATGTGGATTCAAGTAAAATGAAATCCTTGACAACGTCAATCTTTTCTCCATTTATCAGATGTTGCTCATTGGTTCAGTTGTGAGGATTTCCATTTTCTTTATGTTGATGTGTAATCCGTACTGAAGGCTGTGGTCTTTGCCCTTCATCAGTGAAAAAAAAAAAAAAAAACCCATTGCTGTCAAGTCAGTTCTGACTCACAGAGACTCTATAGGTCACGGTAGAACTGGCCCATAGATCTTCCTCAGTAGGTGCTTCAAATCCTCTTCACTTTCAGCAAGCAAGGTTGTGTCATCTGTATAACACAGATTGTTAATAAGTCTTCCTCCAATCCTAATGCCCCGTTCTTCTTCATATAGTCTGTATTAGTCTCAAAGCTCAGCTAAAACCTGTCCACCATGGGTTACCCTGCTGGTATTTGAATATCAGTGGCATAGCTTTCAGCATAACAGCAACACACAAGCCCCCACAGTACAACAAACTGGCAGATGTGTGGGAGGTGGCAATAAAGATTGTGTTGGCTTGGGCATTCTTATAACTTGAGAATTTATTTATTTGGTATCCTGAACTAGGAGCCATGACGGCTCAGTGGTTAAGAGCTCAGCTGCTAAATATAGCAGTTCAAATCTACCAGCGGTTCCTTGGGAACCCTATGGGGAAGTTCTACTCTGTCCTACAGGGTTGCTATGAGTCAGAATCGACTCAATGGCAATGGGTTTGTTTTTTTTGGATCCTGAACTAAGGGACCCTGGTGATGCAGCAGTTAATTTCTCACCTGTTAACCAAAAGAAAGGTTAGTGGTTTGAACCCACCCAGCAGCTCTAAGAGAAAGGCCTGCTGATCTAGCCCTGTAAAAACTTCAAAAACCAAACCTACTGCTGTCCAGTTGATTCTGACTCATAGCGACCCTGTAAGACAGAGTAGAACTGCCCCACAGTGTTTCCAAGGTGTGGCTGGTGGATTCAAACTCCTAAATTTTTGATTAGAAGCCTGAGATCTTAAGTGCTACACCACCAGAGCCCCCTGTAAAGATTAAAAAAAAAAAAAAAAGATTACAGCCTACAAAACACTATGGGGTAGTTCTATTCTGTCACATGAGGTCACTATAAGTGGAAATCGACACGAAGGCACCCAACAACAACAACTTCCTGGAACTGGGCTACGTTACACCAAATATCAATAAAATGTGACAAGTGGAATATAGGTTGAGGACATTCTAGCTAAAGTGGCACCTGCAAAATTGTGAAAGTTGGAGCCAACAAGGAATGTTCAGAAGATGAGGCATGTTCCAGGTTAATTGGAGCACACATTTTTCAGGGCAGAAGATACATTTCAGAAAGTGCCTTTAGTTTAGATAGTAAGCCTTGAAAATGAGGTTAAGGAGCTTGATTTTTATTATTTACTGAAATAAAAAGCTAACTCATTTAATCCTATGAAGTGAGTTTTATTATTATCCCTGTTTTACAGAAGAGAAAATCTGAACAACCAGGAAGCACAGAGAGGTTAAGTAATTTTCCCAAGGTCACATTGCCAGGAAGTAGTAAGGTTCCAATCTAGAAAGTTTACTGGGACTGTTCTTGCTAGAAGATAACATTATTAGAACTAGGTATGAATAACCTACGGGTCCTATGCAAATTACAGAAAGAAGGAAGATTTGATTGTCCTATTATTTAAAAAGGAAAGAAATAAGAGAAAAAGAAAGCTATCTTAATCTCACTTTGAAGATTCATTATCAGAGTTTATGGTCTACGTATAATGATAAATTACTTAAATTTGCAATATAAAGCTAAAACTAAAGCATATAATTTACAAATATTATTTTAGAAAGGTTGTTTATTATCACATCTGAAACAAAGACAAACATGTGCTTTCCTTCCTCTAAACAGACTAATAGAGTATCTCTGTTGAAATAAGAGGCATACTCTTTTTTAAGCTGGAAATATTAGCACATCTATTATTTCATATACATGTGGATATTAAATTTTAAATTAAGATAACTGTGCATATAAATCTAAAATATATTTTTGTATTTCATTTCTTTTTATTTCTGTAACTCCACAATGATAAGGATTCTAGAGCTGACTTTAATGTGTTTACAGTGCCTGAAATATATGCTCAACCTGAAGTGCAAACTTGAAATGCTGAATAATACGATTTGAATGTACATATTAGGGGAGGCAGAAAAAAAAAAACCTATAGTATAAAGGGGAGATGAGAAAGAGAAAAGTCTCTTTATTATTAACCAAACAGAAAAAAGTGTCTTCCCTTAGAGGCCCTTCTACATTGGAACTAAAGCTATTTCCAGAGATCACCTTCAGCTAAATAACAGGCCTATAAAATAAACAATAACACTCACGAGGGAAGGGCTCCTTAAAACAATCGTCTATATGAGACTACAGGGCAACATCTGCCCAAAAGCAAATATGGGAAGCAGGAATGGACAGGAAAACCAGAGGAATGGGAATGGGGAACTCAGGGTGGAAATGGGGAGAGTGCTGACACTTTGCAGGGATAACAACCAACGTCATAGGACAACTTGTGTACAAACTATTGAATGGGAAACTAATTTGGTCTGTAAACCTTCATCTAAAGTGCAATAAAATAAATAAATAAAAACTCCTTCATTCTCCTAAATCAGCAAAATTTCTTACATTATTGTGCGGCAGTGAACGCCATCTACTTAAAATTTAAATTTCAAAAATTATGTCCACTGTAATACGAAAACACATTTTCATCAAGCACAGAAGTGGAATTGACATTTCTGTCTTGTTCTTATTTAGCATTTCAAAGTCCATTGGTTTTTAAACTGTTTAACAATAGAACCTTTCATTTCCCATCTAAATGTAATATGGAGGAAGTACAATTGCTTTGCTGTTTTATTTGCTAGGGTACATTTGAGAGTGAGGGTCCACCTGGTGAAGCAGAAGTCAGGGTCTTAGAATCTGACAGGATACATCTCAGCCCTCTCTGTCCTGACCATGAGGGAAATGACCCGTGTCTGAATCTCAGTTTCCCTATGATGTCACCTATCTCATGGGGTCATTGGTATGGTCAGATAAGATAACATATGAAAGTAGCCTCTAGAGGGCCTATTGTAGAAGGCTCTTAGTAAGCAGACAAGACTACTATTACAGAAGAAAGTAACTTGATCTCGAATATGAGATTTGATGTCAAAAGTCAGAAATATTACTCCTGGTTGTACAAATCACTAAATGCTTGCTCATGGGCTATTCACGACCTAACCAAAATATACTTTTCTCCATTGTAAAGTGAAGACAAACCTTCTGCGTAGCTATGTAAAAAAAAAAATTTTTAAGCATCAATTTAAATACTGTATGTTCAACAGAAAAGCAATATGATGTAATAAAACTAATTCCAAATAGCATTCATAAAATACTTTTTAAAATTCAGGAGCAAGAGCAAGAAAAAACTTCAGCAATTAACTTTTCAGTCTATTAACGGACCTTGAAATCCTTTCACTTTCATAAAACAATTTATTATCCTGTATTTAACTGGAATTATACAACTACTACATGACCTCTAAGATCTGTCTCGATTCTTAAATTACATAATTTTTAACATCCTCTTATAAAAACTGCTTACACTTATTTAAGCACAGTCTGGATCAAAACACAGGAAAGTAAAGGCATTAGGTCTATTCAGTTCAGGTAATTTTCTTTCATCACAAATTCTTCTTCTTTGTTGTGGATACTACTTATCTCATAAGCCTAAACTCCTACCACTTCTCACTTCATCCTATAGTTTATAATCAGTTTCTTGTGATATCTGTCTCCATTCTTTTCTAGTGCTTTCACCTCTGCCTGGACAACCTCCTTTTCTTTTTATATTTTATCATGGCACTTCTCATCCATAGTGAAATGGCCTCTTTGCATATCTTTTTCTTCTGATAGATATGTTACTGGAGAGAACGGACCTTGTCCAATTCTGTATTTTTACTACAGCACACAGTGCTTGATTCATAACAATTATTTAATAAGTATTGAGCTGAACGACAACAACAAAAAAAAGACAGGACACTCTTTGATATTTTCCACAAACCCTGGATTATCTGGGACAGCCTTGGTCATATGCCTAAATGATGGTAGCTGCTCTGCTAGTGAGGCTGAGAGCCTCTATGACATAAGCCAGCAAGTGTATATCCTGCAGTCGGGGGAGCTCAGGACAGAAGCAGCTCCTGCCCAGGCATAAACCATCTGTGGACCTTGAGCACCTTTCCCTTCTGCAGGCACCTCTGTGGGCCTATTTTGGGAGAATAGGACCTTGTTGGCAAACTCCAACCATTTCAGCTGTGCCGTGGAGAGGTGGGGGTTTGACGTTTGACATTGCATTGCCTATTAAACAAGGTCCTCACCTACCCACATCAGGGAGCTAAGGACTGGTAGCTCCACTCAGATCATCCAGCCACCCGTGACAGGGGTCCAAAGATAACTGGTACCTCCCAGTCCTTACAACCAAAAACTTTGGGTGGTCATGGTCCATCTGCAGAACACACCCACCTGCATGCTCTAGGGAACAGGGACATGTTTTCCTCAGAGACACTCGGGGGTCATTTCTTAGCCCCCAGCCTTGTTCACAGCGTGACTCCCTGCTGCAAGCAGATAACGGTATATATGCCAATCACCCCTGCCCCTCTAAGACTGTAGGACAGAGCCTGAACCACACACTTGATGATCAGCTACCTGGACACCTGAGATGAATTCATACAAGAAAACTGAATGGACTCCTAGACTGATATACCTGATGACAGCTCTAGCCAGCTGAAGACAGGATATCAGAGTTCCAAATGCAAAAATAATCAAGCTAGCTCACTCAAGCAACCCACAGGGGCATACCAAAACAAAACAAAGCAAGAAGCTACGACACAGTAAGCAAGCATAAACTAATACAATAAGTTATAGATGGCTCAGAGACAACAGTCAATATCAAGTCACATAACGAAACAGACCATGATCACCTCAATAGGCTCTCAAAACAAAGAATCTAGGGACCTTCTAGATGAAAGTGCGTTCCTGGAATTACCAGAGCCAGAATACAAAAGTTTAATATACAGAACCTTTCAAGACATCAGGAAGGAAATGAGGCAATATGCAGAACAAGCCAAGGAACACACAGATAAAGCAATTGAAGAAATCAGAAAGATTATTCAGGAACATTATGAAAAGCTTAATAAGCTGGAAAAATCCATAGACAGACAGCAATCAGAAATTCGGAAGATTAACCATAAAATCACAGAAGTGGACAACTCAATAGAAAGACAGAGGAGCAGAACTGACTAAGTAAAAAAAAAAAAAAAAAAGCTAGAATTTCTGAACTCGAAGATAAATCACTCTGCACTAATATATTTGAAGAAAAATCAGATAAAAGAATAAAAAAAATGAAGATCACCTTAAGAATCATGTGGGACTCTATCAAGAGAAATAACCTACAAGTGATTGGAGTACCAGAACAGGGAGGGATAACAGAAAACACAGAGAGAATTGCTGAAGATTTGTTGGCAGAAAACTACCCTGATATCGTGAAAGATGAGAAGATACCTATCCAAGATGCTCATCGAACTCTACCTAAGGTGAGATCTTAAAAGAAAGTCACTAAGACATATTATAATCAAACTTGCCAACACCAAAGATAAAGAGAGAACTGTAACAGCAGCGAGGGATAAGAGAAAAGTCACCTACAAAGGAGAGCCAATAAGAATAATCTTGGACTACTTGGCAGAAACCATGCAGGCAAGAAGGCGATGGGATGACATATTTAAAAAATTGAATGAAAAAAATTGCCTGCCAAGAATCATATTTCCAGCAAAACTGTCTCTTAAATATGAAGGTGAAATTAAGAGATTTCCAGATAAACACAAGTTTAGGGAATTTGTAAAAACCAAACCAAAACTACAAGAAATACTAAAGGGAGCTATTTGGTTAGAAAATCAATAATATCAGGTATCAACCCAAGACTAGAACATGAGGCAGAGCAACCAGAAGTCAACCCAGACAGGGAAATCTAAAAACACATAGGAAGATTATAAAAACAAACAAAAAAGCTCAAAACAGGGTAACAGCAATGTTATTATATAAGAGAAGACAACATTAAAATAATAAAGAAGGACTAAGAAATGTAATCATACACCTTCCATATAGAGAGGACGATACGGCGATACAAAGAAATCATCATTTTAAATTTAGAAAAATAGGGGTAAATAATAAGGTAACCACAAAGGAGACAAACTATCCTACTCATCAAAATAAAACACAAGGGAAAAATACAGACTCAGCAGAAACAAAATCAACAACAACAAATATGAGGAAAGGACAAAATATAAAGAAAATCTACTCAGCACATAAAATGAAGTGGGAAAAAGAAACTGTCAACAACACATAAAAAAAGATATCAAAATGATAGCACTAAATTCATATCTATCCATAATTACCTTGAATATAAATGGACTAAATGCACCAATAAAGAGACAGAGAGTGGCAGAATGGATAAAAAACACAACCCGTCTATGTGCTGCCTACAAGAGACACACCTTAGACTTAGAGACACAAACGAACTAAAACTCAAAGGATGGAAAAAAATATATCAAGAAAACAACAATCAAAAAAGAGCAGGAGTGGTAATATTAATTTCTGACAAAACAGACTTTAAAGTTAAATCCATCAGAAAGGATAAGGAAGGACACTATGTAATGATTAAAGGGACAGTACACCAAGAAGATATAACCATATTAAATATTTATGCACCCAATGACAGGGCTGCAAGATACATGTAACAAACTCTATCAGCACTGAAAAGTGAGATAGACAGCTCCACAATAATAGTAGGAGACTTCAACACACTACTTTTGGTCAAGGACAGGACATCCAGAAAGAAGCGCAATAAAGACACGGAAGATCTAAATGCCACAATCAACTAACTTGACCTCGAAGACATACAGAACACTCCACCCAACAGCAACTAAGTATACTTTCTTTCCTAGTTCACATGGAACATTCTCCAGAATAGACCACATATTAGGTCATAAAGCAAGACTTAGCAGAATCCAAAACATTGAAATATTACAAAGCATCTTCTCTGACCATAAGGCCATAAAAGTGGAAATCAATAACAGGAAAAGCAGGGAAAAGAAATCAAACACTTGGAAACTGAACAATACCCTGACCAAAAAAGACTGGATTATAGAAGACGTTAAGGATGGAATAAAGAAATTCAGAGAATCCAATGAGAATGAAAACACTCCCTATCACAACCTTTGGGACACAGCAAAAGCAGTGCTCAGAGGCCAATTTACATCAACAAATGCACACATACAAAAAGAAGAAAGGGCCAAAATCAAAGAATTATCCCTACAACTTGAACAAATAGAAAGAGAGCAACGAAAGAAACCCACAGGCACCAGAAGAAAACAAATAATAAAAATTAGAGTTGAACTAAATGAAATAGAAAACAGAAAAACAATTGAAAGAATTAACAAGACCAAAAGCTGGTTTTTTGAAAAAATCAACAAATTGATAAACCACTGGCCAAACTGACAAAAGAAAAACAGGAGAGGAAGCAAATAACCCAAATAAGAAATGAGAGGGGCAATATTGCAACAGACCCAACTAAAATTAAAAGAATCATATCAGATTACTATGAAAAACTGTACTCAAACAAATTTGAAAAACTAGAAGAAACGGATGAATTCCTAGAAACACACTACCTACCTAAACTAACACAAACAGAGGTAGAACAACTAAATAGACCCATAACAAAAGAAGAGACTGAAAAGGTAATCAAAAAACTCCCCCAACAAAAAAAAAGCCCTGGTCCTGAAGGCTTCACTGCAGACTTCTACCAAACTTTCAGAGAAGAGTTAACACCACTACTACTAAAGGTATTTCAGAGCATAGAAAAGGACAGAATACTGCCAAACTCATTCTATGAAGCCACCATATCCCTGATACCAAAACCAGGTAAAGACACCACAAGAAAAGAATATTATAGACCTATATCCCTCATGAATGTAGATGCAAAAATCCTCAACAAAATTCTAGCCAATAGAATTCCACAACATATCAAAAAATAATTCACCATGACCAATTGGGATTCATACCAGGTATGCAAGTTCAACATTAGAAAAACAATTAATGCAATCCACCACATAAGTAAAATAAAAGACGAGAATCACGTGATTTTATCAATTGATGCAGAAAATGCATTTGACAAAGTTCAACACTCATTCATGATAAAAACTCTCAGCAAAATAGGAATAGAAGGAAAATTCCTCAACGTAATAAAGGGCATTTATAGAAAGCCAACAGCCAACATCACCCTAAATGGAGAGAGCCTGGAAGCATTCCCCTTGAGATCGGGAACCAGAGAAGGATGCCCTTTATCACCGCTCCTATTCAACATTGTGTTGGAGGTCCTAGCCGGAGCAATTAGGCTAGATAAAGAAATACAGGGCATCCAGATCGGCAAGGAAGAAGTAAAAATATCTCTATTTGCAGATGACATGATCTTATACACAGAAAATTCTAAGGAATCCTCAAGAAACCTACTGAAACTAAGAGTTTAGCAGAGTATTGGGATACAAGATAAAAAAAAAATAAACATACAAAAATCATTTGGATTCCTCTACACCAACAAAAAGAACATCAAAGAGGAAATGACCAAATCAATGCCATTTACAATAGCCCCCAAGAAGATAAAATACTTAGGAATAAATCTTCCCAGACATGTAAAAGACTTATACAAAGAAAACTACAATACACTTCTGCAAGAAACCCAAAGAGACTTACATAAGTTGAAAAACATATCTTGCTCATGGATAGGAAGACTTAACATTATAAAAATGTCTATTCTACCAAAAGCGATCTATACATTTAATGCAATTCTGATCCAAATTCCAAGGATATTCTTTAATGAGATGGAGAAACAAATCACCAACTTCATATGGAAGGGAAAGAGGCCCTGGATAAATAAGGCACTACTGAAAAAGAAGAACTAAGTGGGAGGCCTTGCTCTACCTGATTTTAGAACCTATTATACTACCACAGTAGTCAAAACAGCCTGGTACTGGTACAACAACAGATACAGGCACCAATGGAACAGAATTGAGAACCCAGACATAAATCCATCCACATATGAGCAGTTGATATTTAACAAAGGCCCCAAAGCAGTTAAATGGGGAAACAACAGTCTTTTTAACAAATGGCTCTGGCATAACTGGACATCCATCTGCAAAACAATGAAACAGGACCCATACAACACTCCAGGCACAAAAACTAACTCAAAATGGATCAAAGACCTAAACATAAAATCTAAAACAATAAAGATCATGGTAGAAAAAATAGGGACAACGTTAGGAGCCCTAATACATGGCATAAACATTATACAAAACATTATTAAGAATGCAGAAGAAAAACTAGATAACTGGGAGCTCCTAAAAATCAAACACCTATGCTCATCCAAAGACTTCACCAAAAGTGTAAAAAGAATACCGACAGACTGGGAAAAAGTTTTTAGCTATGACATTTCCGATCAGTGTCTGATCTCTAAAATCTACAAGACACTACAAAACCTCAACTACAAAAACACAAATAACCCAGTTAAAAAAATGGGCAAAAGGTATGAATAGGCACTTCACTAAAAAAGACATTCAGGTAGCTAACAGGTACATGAGGAAATGTTCATGATCATTAGCCATTAGAGAAATCCAGATCAAAACTACAATGAGATTTCATTTCACTCCAACAAGGCTGGCATTAATCCAAGAAACACAAGATAATAAATGTTGGAGAGGCTGTGAAGAGATTGGAACACTTATACACTTCCGGTGGGAATGTAAATTGGTACAACCACTTTGGAAATCAATTTGGTGCTTCCTTAAAAAGCTAGAAATAGAACTACCATACAATCCGGCAATCCCACTCCTTGGAATATATCCTAGAGAAATAAGAGCCTTTACACAAACAGATATATGCACACCCATGTCTATTGCAGCACTGTTTACAATAGTGAAAAGATGGAAGCAACCAAGGTGCCCATCAATGGATGAATGGAGAAGTAAATTATGGTATATTCACACAATGGAATACTACGGATCAGTAAAGAACAGTGAGGAATCTGTGAAACATTTCATAACATGGAGGAACCTCGAAGGCATTACGCTGAGTGAAATTAGTCAGTTGTAAAATGACAAATATTGTATAAGACCACTAGTATAAGAACTTGAGAAATAGTTAAAACTGAGAAAAAAACATTCTTTTGTTGTTACGAGATGGGGCAGGGAGGGAGGGTGGGAGAGGAGGATTCACTAATTAGATAGTAGATAAGAACTACTTTAGGTGAAGTTGAAGACAACACACAGTATAGGGGTGGTCAGCACCACTGTACTAAACCAAAAGCAAAGAAGCTTCCTGCATAAACTGAATGCTTCAAAGGCCAGCATAGCAGGGGCATGGATCTGGGGATCATGGTATCAGGGGACATTTAAGTCAATTGGCATAATAAAATCTATTAAGAAAACATTCTGCATCCACTTTGAAGAGTGGCATCTGGGGTCTTAAACGCTAAAAAGTGGCCATCTAAGATGCATCAATTGGTCTCAACCGACCTGGGTCAAAGGAGAATGAACATCACCAAGGACACAAGGCAATTATGACTCCAAGAGACAGCAAGGGCCACATGAACCAGAGACTACATCATCCTGAGACCAGAAGAACTAGAGGGTGCCCAGCTACAACCGATGACTGCCCTGAAAGGAAACACAACAGAGAACCCCTCAGGGAGCAGGAGGGCAGTGGGATGCAGACCCCAAATTCTCATAAGACCAGACTTAATGGTCTGACTGAGACTAGAACGACCCTGGTGGTCATGGCCCCCAGACCTCCTGTTGCCCCAGGGCAGGAACCATTCCTGAAGCCAACTCTTCAGACATGGATTGGACTGGACAATGTGTTGGAGAGGGATGCTGGTGAGGAGTGAGCTTCTTGGATCAGGTGGACACTTGAGACTATGTTGGCATCTCCTGCCTGGAGGGGAGATGAGAGGGTGGGAGGGGGTTAGAAGCTGGCGAAATGGACACAAAAAGAGAGAGTGGAGGGAGAGAACGGGCTGTCTCATTAGGGGGAGAGTAATTGGAAGTGTGTAGCAAGGTGTGTATGGTTTTTTGTGTGAGAGACTGACTTGATTTGTAAACTTTCACTTGAAGCACAATAAAAATTATAAAAAAAAGAAAAAGAGTGCACAGTTCTACAGTTTTGAGGTAGTTTCCACTCAAACAACAAACATCTCACTTTAAAGCATCCACCAACCTCCACACTTGTTTTTGTGCCACGCAACTAAGTGTAAGCTCAGCAGTTTAACATGCCCAAATCCCATGAAAATTGTGCTTCCATTCTTGACAGAGTTGTTTTATTTTTAGGTTTGTTTCTAGTCATGTTCCACAAGGCAAATTCGTAGTTTCTTGGTACAAATACTCATCAATAAGTACAGGCTAAAGAGAGACAAAATAAAGTGCCCCCTTGTGAGCTGGCTTAACCCGTGACATGTTTCATAAAATATCTCCAGCAGACAAATGTGACTCATTGCTTCCTACCTGGCTGAGTCAGGGCCTGGTACATTTTTAGAACCCTCAGATGGAATGGTGGATTGTATTTTCCAAGCATGGAGACATACACACACACTCTTACTTTTCCACATATTTTTGTTAAAATGTGACACTGACAATCCCTACAATGAGACATGAGGTCTATATTCCCTTGTCCTTAAACCTGGGTGTCCCTTTGTAATTGTCTCAGTTAACAGAATGAGGAGAAATTGGTGCTGTGTGACTGACATCTGAGGCTAGATTATAAAAGGCAAAATGACTTCAGGTACCTTGAGATACTTGCTTTTGAAACACAACCGCCATGTTATAAGGAAGCCCACACTACACGGAGAGGCTTCATGTGGGTGTACCAGCCAACAGCCACTGCTAGGCCTCCACCAAAAGATCTGTCAGTAGATGAAACTATAGATAATTCCAAGCCCCAGCCCTTGAGTCTTTAAGCTGAGACCCATAGAAACCATGAGAGATAATCAACGATTATTGTTCTTTCAAACCAACGAATTTTAGAGTGATTTGTTATGCAGAAATCAATAAGCAATATAAACTAGAAAGGTTGTTCACAGCTAGCCTTAAGGCAGTCTGAGAATACCCATACCCTCTGGGCAATTGTTTATTGACAGTCTTTCTGCAAATAACCATTCTGAACTTTATATTTATTACCATTATGAAAGAAATAAGAAAATCACCGAGAAAGAATGGTCTTAGTCATCTAGTGCTGGTATAACAGAAATACCACAAGTGGCTGGCTTTAACAAAGAGAAATTTATTTTCTCACAGTCTAGGAGAAGGCTTTCTCCCTCTGTCGGCTCTGGGGGAAGGTCCTTGTCATCAATCTTCCCTTGATCTGGGAGCATCTCATCGTAGGAACCTCAGGTCAAAAGGACGCACTCTGCTCCCAGTGTTGCTTTCTTGCTGGTATGAGGTCCCCCTGTCTCTCTGCTCACTTCTCTCTCCTTTTTATTTCTTCAGAGATAAAAGGTGGTGCAGGCCACACCCCAGGGAAATTCCCTTTGCATTGGATCAGGGTTGAGACCTAAGTAAGGATGTTACAATCCTACCCTAGTCCTCTTTAACGTGAAAATACAATGACAAAATGGAGGACAACCACACAATACTGGGAATCATGGACCAGCCAAATTGATACACACATTTTTGGGGGGACATAATTCAATCCATGACAGTACTATACCAAATTCTTTAATTTTTCTGATAAAAGCTTCCAGCTTATTGTCTTTTTAAACCCTTCACAGTACTTTCCTATCTATGCTTTCAATTTTATTTCTCCAAAGGTTTATTATTATCTTGTTTTTTGGTATTTAATTTTTTTGTTTTTGTTTTTAATAAAACATAAATTCTTTTAGCCAGGGAATACACTGTTCTGTAAACCCCAGGCCCCTATATTCCCTATTGTCTCACAATGGAGACTTCACTCTTTTATTTGAATAAAGTTTCTTTTTATAAATCCTTGACTCCGTTCAAATTATTTGACTCAGGAAAACACTCCTCTAAAGCACATTTTATTCACTAAGCTTTCATTTTACAATTACCTCCCCTCTATCCATTAAACGTACTATCCATCAAACCTATAGGTCATCATAAACTCTCACTACCCATTGACCCACCAATATTCTACAAAGCACTCCTGGAATATCCCAGGCAGAAGAGCTCATCTCCAAGCAGCTAAACAACATACTCCTGAGGCAACACAAGTCCATTTCATCTCTGGATTATTATTTATCTTTTCATATGTGCCTCAGTTTACCATCTATAAAATGAAGGTGATAATTGTACTGGTTCATTAGGTTAGTGTAGGAATAAATGAAAATGTCAGTACTTAAAAAGTTGAGGTATACTTAAAATTATAGTTATATTTACAATAATTGTATTTCAGGTCTTTCTGAGCAGGCTCTTTGCTTCACTCTGCCTCTATCACTTAAAATTCATTCTATATGACTGATTATTTCCAGTTAGAGGAGGTCAGGACATTAAACCTGAAAATTATTTATTTGAAAGCTGAAATAGGAAGATATGGAACTTCAAGGGATGTCTATAATTTAAAATGCAGCCATAAAAATAGAAATTAATCCTATTCCAATATTTCATGTAGAATGTATTAATTCTGACAAAACACATGCACATTCAGGAAGCCAAGTTATGATAGTATAACTAGAACAAGGTCCCAAAAGTTTTACTCCATCCACCTCATTAAGGTCAACACTACTCTGAGGAGGCAGCTCTTCCGCAGTCATCTTTGGAGTGCCTTCCAACCTGGGGGGCTCATCTTCCAGCGCTATGTCAGACAATGTTCCACTGCTATTCATAAGGTTTCCACTGGCTAATGCTTTTCAGAAGTAGACCTCCTGGTCCTTCTTTCTAGTCTGTCTTAGTCTGGAAGCTCAGCTGAAACCTGTCCTCCATGGGTGACCCTGCTGGTATCTGAATACTGGTGGCATAGCTTCCAGCATCACAGCAACACACAAGCCCCCAGAGTACAACAAACTGACAGACACGTCAGTCCTTCATTTGCTGATGTGGCACGACTCAAAATGAGAAGAAACAGCTGCAAACATCCATTAATAATTGGAAACTGGAATCTACGAAATATGAATCCAGGAAAATTGGAAATAGTCAAAAATGAAATGGACTGCATAAACATCGATATCCTAGACATTAGTGAACTGAAATGGACTGGTATTGGCCATTTTGAATCAGACAATCATATAGTCTACTATTCTGGGAATGACAACTTGAAGAGGAATGGTGTTGCATTCATCATCAAAAAGAACATTTCAAGATCTACCCTGAAGTACAATGTTGTCAGTGATAGGATAACATCTCTACACCTGCAAGGAAGACCTGTTAATATGACTATTATTCAAATGTATGCACCCACCACTAGGGCCAAAGATGAAGAAATAGAAGATTTTTATCAGCTGCTGCAGTCTGAAATTGATCGAACATGCAATCAAGATGCATTCATAATTACTGGCAATTGGAATGTGAAAGTTGGAAACAAAGAAGGATTGGTAGTTGGAAAATATGGCCTTGGTGATAGAAACAATGCCAGATATCGAATGATAGAATTTTGCAAGACCAACAACGTCTTCATTGCAAATACCTTTTTTCACCAACATAAACGGCGACTATACACATGGACCTCGCCAGATGGAACACACAGAAATCAAATTGACTACATCTGTGGAAAGAGATGATGGAAAAGCTCAATATCATCAGTCAGAACAAGGCCAGGGGCCAACTGTGGAACAGACCATCAACTACGCATATGCAAGTTCAAGCTGAAACTGAAGAAAATCAGGACAAGTCCACGAGAACCAAAATATGACCTTGAGTATATCCCACCTGAATTTAGAGACCATCTGAAGAATAGATTTCATGCACTGAACACTGGTGACTGAAGACTGGACGAGTTGTAGAATGACATCAAGGACATCATCCATGAAGAAAGCAAGAGGCCATTGAAAAGACAGAAAAGAAAGAAAAGACCAAGATGGATGTCACAGGAGACTTTGCAACTTGCTCTTGAATGTCGGGCAGCTAAAGCAAAAGGAAGAATTCATGAAGTAAAAGAACTGAACAGAATATTTCAAAGGGCGGCTCGAGAAGACAAAGTAAAGTATTATAATGACATGTGCAAAGAGTTGGAAATGGAAAACCAAAAGGGAAGAACATGCTCGGTGTTTCTCAAGCTGAGAGAACTGAAGAAAAAATTCAAGCCTCGAATTGCAATAGTGAAGGATTCTATGGGGAAAATATTGAATGACTCAGGAAGCATCAAAAGAAGATGGAAGGAATACACAGTCATTATACCGAAAAGAATTAGTCGATGTTCAACCATTTCAAGAGGTAGCATATGACCAGGAGCCGATGGTACTGAAGGAAGAAGTCCAAGCTGCTCTGAAGGCACTGGCAGAAAACAAGGCTCCAGGAATTGATGGAATATCAATTGAGATGTTTCAACAAACAGATGCAGCGCTGGAGGTGCTCACTCGTCTATGCCAAGAAATATGGAAGATATCTTCCTGGCCAACTAACTGGAAGAGATCCATATTTATGCCTATTCCCAAGAAAGGTGATCCAACCAAATGTGGAAATTATAGAACAATATCATTAATATCACACACAAGCAAAATTTTGCTGAAGATCATTCAAAAACGGCTGTAGCAGTGTATTGACAGGGAAGTGCCAGAAATTCAGGCCCGTTTCAGAAGAGGGGATGTGGAACCAGGGATATCATTGCTGATGTCAGATGGATCCTGGCTGAAAGCAAAGAATACCAGAAGGATGTTTACCTATGTTTTATCGACTACCCAAAGGAATTCGACTGTGTGGATCATAAAAAATTATGGATAACATTGCAAAGAATGGGAATTCCAGACCACTTAATTATGCTCATGAGGAACCTTTACATAGATCAAGAGGCACTTGTTTGGACAGAACAAGGGGATACTGCATGGTTTAAAGTCAGGAAAGGTATGTGTCAGGGTTGTACTCTTTCACCATACCTATTCAATCTGTATGCTGAGCAAATAATACGAGAAGCTGAACTATATGAAGAAGAACGGGGCATCAGGATTGGAGGAAGACTCATTAACAACCTGCGTTATGCAGATGACACAACCTTGCTTGCTGAAAGTGAAGAGGGCTTGAAGCACTTACTAATGAAGATCAAAGACCACAGCCTTCAGTATGGATTGTGCCTCAACATAAAGAAAACAAAAATCCTCACGACTAGACCAATGAGCAGCATCATGATAAACGGAGAAAAGATGGAAGTTGTCAAGGGTTTCATTTTACTAGGATCCACAATGAACAGACATGGAAGCAGCAATCAAGAAATCAAAAGACGCACTGCATTGGGTAAATCTGCTGCAAAGGACCTCTTTAAAGTGTTGAAGAGCAAAGATGTCACCCTGAAGACTACAGTGCGCCTGACCCAAGTCATGGTATTTTCAATTGTATCATATGCATGTGAAAGCTGGACAATGAATAAGGAAGACCGAAGGAGAATTGACGCCTTTGAATTGTGGTGTTGGTGAAGAATATTGAATATAGCATGAACTGCCAGAAGAACGAACAAAACTGTCTTGGAAAAAGTACAACCAGAATGCTCCTTAGAAGCAAGGATGGGGAGACTGCATCTTATATACTTTTGACATGTTGTCAGGAGGGATCAGTGCCTGGAGAAGGACATCATGCTTGGCAGAGTACAGGGTCAGCGGAAAAGAGGAAGACCGTCAACGAGGTGGATTGACACAGTGGCTGCAACAATGGGCTCAAGCATAACAATGATTGTAAGGATGGCACAGGACTGGGCAATGTTTCGTTCCGTTGTGCATAGGGTCGCTATGAGTCAGAACCGACTCAACGGCACCTAACAACAACTAGAACAAGAAACACAATTTTAGAAATTAGAACTACATCTGCCAGGATGGAATCAGTGAACAAAGTCTTATCCCGGGAAAGCTGCAGCACTTTCTCTCACCTCCAAGAGGTTCAATGAAAGACAAAGTAAGCTTTTGCAATGCCTCTGGAATCAATAGGACAGAGGTCAATGGATGATCTTGACAACTAGGTCAATTCTGGGATTTATATTTGAGTAATAGGATGTTTGAAGTCTCAGCTGTCTCAATCAGTAATCTGAACGTGATAAAGAATGACTGAAATAAATGAAACGTTTATGAACACAGTGCTTACTTTGTAGAAAAGTAAATCTCATTTGAATACTTATAACTCCTATTGTTAAAGTTTTAGATGGTAAGGTTAAGGAAGAATTTTTAAAAAAAGAAAAACTGCGTTATGGTTGTAGAAAAGAACCTCATCAGTATTCCTGTGAAAGAGTTACAGGAAAAATAACATTGAGGTGCTTTTATCATAAAAACCCATAATATACAATTTATCACAAAGAAAATTACAATGTGAAGAGCAAAAATGTTTAGAATATAATTTTTTTAATTACCTTTCATTTGTAGCAACACTATATAAAGGAACTATAATACATCATTTTTAAAGTAAAAATTATTTTAAGAAATAACTAAAAGTTGCATATAAAATTGGTATCTAGAGATAGATTAATCACAAATTGTGAGAAAACTCTACACAAACTAATATTCAAACTTATATATCACAATGAAAAACTAAATGCCTCGAAATAGAAATATAGTCAATCAAATCACGGATCATTTATTTAAATACAATATTGAATTGTTTACAAGGAATTTACAGTAACTCAGAAAAATGCTAAAGGCATAATATTCAGTGAGAAAACAACATAACTAAAGTACATATAAAATAACCACAATCAAGCAAATTTATGCATAGCACAATAACAATAGGGGAAAATATAAAAGAGGTTCCTTGGACTGTGGGTTTATAACTAAACTTTTTTTTCGAACTTTCCATTATTTTCCCCAGTCTTTCATAATGAGAAGGTGTATCTTTTATAGTAAGATACAATTTTTCTAAATTCATTTTCTCTTCCCTTTTTATAATTTCTGCCCTCTTTTTTTTCTAATGCATTTAGTTACTTTTCTTCATTCACAAATTAGCGTATCATTTAAGGGTTTGGTCTCTGGATTCCAAAAAAACTGGGCTTAAATCATACCTCAGCCACTTTCTAGCAATGTAAACTTATATAACTTATTAACCTCATAGGTTTCAACAACTAAAAAAATCACCATAGTAATAGCAGCTCCACCTCTGATTGATGGGAATACTAAATGGGATAACAGAAATAAGCTCTTAGAATTGTGCCTGTCACGTAGTCTTTATTCAGTAAAGAAGAGCTACTACCAGGCACTCTTATGCCTATCACTCCTCTCTCCGTCTTTTACTTCCCTTCAGGGAAGTTCAGTATTGCTAATAGACACAGAAGGCACATCAAACATTACCTAACCAAGGCAAACATTTTGTGTGCTCTTGAATGTTGCATTGACTCGTGTAAAAAGACGTGCCAAAATTTCCAGGAAGCAGTGGTCATGACATGGTATTTCCCGAAAGTATTAGGAAGATGTCAGTATTTCGTAAAAGTAGAAACCCATGCAACTAAAAGGTACCTTAAATAAAACAACTTGTATTTTTTATTTGCTCTATTTTATTTCTCGAAGCTGAACAATGCACAAATCAAGATACTGTCAGCGAGGATGATAGGTGGGCCAAGATTATCCCCCAGACCTCAATAAAACACTCTCTTTCTAGCTTTTACCTTTTTCAATGTTTACAGCCTCTTCTAACTAAGACTTCATTTGCGAGTGACTTCTTGATGTGAACTCAAGGTTTTAAACAAGATTTGAGATAAAAACGCAAAAAACTGTGGGTCTGTATTTTTTTTGTACTTTAGGTGGTTTATAGGACAAACTAGTTTCTCATTAAACACTTAGTATTCACATTGTTTTATGACATTGGTTAACAACCCCATGACGTGTCAACACTCTTCCTTCTCGATCTTGGGTTCCCTATTACCAGCTTTCCTTTCCCCTCCTACCCTCTAGTCCTTGCCCCTGGGCTGGTGTGCCCCTTAGTCTCATTTTGTCCTATGGGTCTGTCTAATCTTTGGCTAAAAGGTAAACCTCTGGAGTGACTTCATTACTGAGTTAACAGTGTGCCAGGGGCCATACTCTCGGGGTTTCTCTAGTCTCTGTCAGGCCTGTAAGTCTGGCCTTTTTTTTTTTGAGTCAGAATTTTGTTCTACATTTTTCTCCAGCTCTTTCTGGGACCCTCCATTATGATCCTTGCCAGAGTAGTCAGTGGTGGTAGCTGGGCACCATCTAGTTGTACTGAACTCAGTCTGGTGGAGGCCCTGGTATTTGTGCTCTGTTAGTCCTTTGGACTAATCTTTACCTTGTGTCTTTAGTTTTCTTCATTTTCTCTTGCTCCTGTAAGGGGTGACACCAGTGGTCTATCTAAGATGGCCACTCACAGGCTTCTAAGACCCCAGACACTACTCTACAAAGTAGAATGTAGAACATTTTCTTTATAAACTATGTTGTGCCAATTGAGCTAGATGTTCCCTGAGACCAGGGTTCCCAAAGCCATCAGCATGAGTCTGGATGTTTTTGTTAAACTTTCAAAGTACATCCTTGGAACACATATTGCTTTTGTCTTTAACAAACAACAACAAAAAAATTGCTTTTGTCTTTAGAAGTGGCTATATATAACTGTATATTAATCACATTAGTGTGAACTCACAAGAATATGCAATTATTCACCCATTTGAACCATCTCCTGGAATACACTCTTCATTAAAAAAAAAAAAAAGAAAGAAATCAGTCAGCACAGATTTGATTTAAAAATCAAATCTTTTAAAATAGTTTTGCATTCAGGTTGTTACAAAATCAGTGGAAAAGGGATAATGAACTTTTTTCTGACATATAGCTATGCTCAGTGAAGAGCACATTACCATGAAATACAGCTGACACATAAAAGGTGTATAATTTGTATATTAACATTAACATGCTTAATTCTTCTTTTACACATTTGACTATTATCCATGCATTGATTAAGATGGGGCGTAATAATTCTATGAAAAGTTGTTTCTTTTTTTTTCCTTGTAACATAAGTTAATCAAGGGAAAAAAGAAATGAAAAAAAAACACTTAATAGATAAAAATATCAATCGGTTCAACAACTAAACAACAAAAGCATAAATAACCCAATCAAAAAATGGGCAAAGGACTTGAATAGACATTTCACCAAAGAAGATATTCCAGTGGCCATCAAATACATGAAAAGATGCTAATATCATTCACCATCAGAGAGATGCAAATCAAACCCACAATGAGATACTATTTTATTCCCATTAGGGTCACTATGGAGACCTGGGGGCTACATGGAAGAGATCAGCTGCTAACCACAAGACTGGCAGTTTGAATCCACCAGCAGCTCCTTGGAAACGCTATGGGTTTTTTTCTACTCTGTCCTATAGGGTCCCTATGAGTCAGAATTGACCCGATGGGAAAGTGTTTTTTTTTTTTTTTTTTGGTAGGATGGCTAAAATAAATTTTTTTAGAATTTTAAAAAAAGAAACAGAAAATAATGTATGTTGATGAGGATGGGGAAATTGAATTCTTATTCATTATTGGTGGGAATGGAAAATGATGCAGCCAATTAACAGAGACTAAATTTTTTTTTTTTCTTAAAGTTATTGGTGGTTACCAGAGGTGGGAGGGAGAGGAAAAGAGGGGGGTATTACTTACGGTGCATTGAGTTTCCATTTTTAGTGATGGAAATATTGCATTGATTAAGGGTAGGGCTGCACAGTCAATTAATGTAATTGCTGTTTATAAGTTGCATACCATGTAAAAAGCTGACTGTATTCTTCTTCCTCATTAGTGCTTAACTTCTCCGGGGCCTGTTTCCTTTCCATATGAAGTTAATGATTAGTTTTTGCATCTCATTAAAAAACACTCTTGGTATTTGGATCGGGATTACATTGTATCTGTAGACTGCTTTGGGTAGAACTGACGTTTTCACAGTGTTGAGGCTACCTAACCATGAGCATGGTATGTGTTTCCATTTATGTAGGCCTCTTTTGGTTTCTTGCAATAGTGTTTTGTAGTTATCTTTGCATAGGTCTTTTACAACCCAGGTTAGATTTATTCCTAAGCATTTTACTTGTTTAGGGGCTATTATAAATGGTATTGCTTTCTCGATTTCCTTTCCTTGTTCTTTTTATTGGTGTATAGGAATCCAACTGATTTTTGTATGTTGGTCTTGTATCCTGCCACTCTGCTGAAACTTTCTATTAGTTCCAGCAGTTTTCTTGTGGGGTCTTTTGGATTTTCTATGTATAATATCATAACCCATTGCCATTCCATATCATCTGCAAATAGGGACAGTTTTACTTCTTCCTTACTAATTTAGATGACCTTTATTTCTTTGCTTGCCTTATTTCTCTAGCAAGGACTTTCAGTACAATGTTAAATAGGAGTGGTGATAAAGGGCATGATAAAAGGCCTTGTTTTTGTTCTCAAGAGGAAAGTTTTCAGCCTCTAGTCATTAAGAACAATGTTGGCTGTTAGTCTTGTAGAGATGCCCTTTATTATGTTGAGGAATTTCCCTTCTATACCTATTTTATTGAGAGTTTTTTTATCAGGAATGGGTGTTTGACTTTGTGGAATGCCTTTACTGCATCGATTGCGATGATCACATGATTTTTTTATTTTATTTATGTGGTGTATAACATTGATTACTTTCTAATGTTGAACCATGTTTGCATATCTGGTATGAATCCCCACTTGGTCGTGGTGTATTGTTATTATTATTATATGATGCTAAATTTTATTAGGAAACCCTGGCGGCATAGTGGTTAAGAGCTCTGGCTGCACTCCTTGGAAACCCTGTGGGGCAGTTCAACTCTGTCCTATAGGGCGGCTATGAGTCGGAATCAACTTGACAGCAATACGTTTGCTTTTTTTTTTTGGTAAATCCTATTGGCTAGAATTTTGTTAAGAATTTTTGCATCATATTCATGAGAGATATTGGTCTGCAATTTTCTTTTTTTGTGGTGTCTTTGCCTGGTTTTGGTATTAGGGTTATGCTGGAGTCACAATGAATTCGGAAGTATCCCTACCTTTTCTATGTCCTAAAATAGATTTAAAATAGATTGAGCAGTACTAGTTTGCAAGCTCTTCTCTGAATGTTTGGTAGCATTCCCCAGTGAAGCCATTGGGCCAGGCCTTCTTTTCTTGGGAGTTTTTTAAATTACATTTTCAATCTCTTCTCTTGTTATGCCTCTTTTCAGATTTTTGACCTCAAGTTTGTGTTACTTTAGATAGGTAGTGTGTTTCTAGAAATTCATCCATTTCCTCTAGGTTTTCAAACTTGGAGTATACTTTTTCATAGCACCCTGTTATGACCCTTTTTATTTCAGCTGGGTCTATTGTAATGTCCCCATTTCATTTCTTATTTGTGTTATTTGCATCTTCTCCTATTTTCCTTTTGTCAATTTGGCCAATGGTTTGTTGATTTTGTTGATTTTTCCAAAGAATCAACTTTTGGCTTTGTTGATTCCTTCTATTGTTCTTCTATTCTCTATTTCATTTATTTCTGCTCTTATTTCCTTTCTTCTGGTGGCTGTGGGCTTCTTTTACTGTTCTCTCTCTATTTGTTCAAGTTGCGTAGCTAATGTTTTGATTTTGTCCCTTTCTTCTTTTTTGATGTGTGCATCTATTGCTATAAATTGACCTCTGAGTGCTGCCTTTGCTGTGTCCCAAAGGTTTTGGTATGATGTGTTTTCATTCTTGTTTGATTCTAGGAATTTTTTAAATTCCATCTTTGATTTCTTCTATTACACAGTACTTTGTAAGCAAGGTGTTATTCAGTTTCCATGTATTTTTTTTTTTCCCCTTGCTCTTCCTGTTATTAATTTCCACTTTGAAGGTGCTGTAATCAGAGAAGATGCTTTGTATTATTTCAATGTTTTGGATTTTGTTGAGGGTTGCTTTGTGGCCTAAGATATGGTCTATTCTGGAGGACTTTCCATGTGTGTTGGAAAAGAATGTGTACTTTGCTGTGTGGACTGTTCTGTATATGTCTATGAGGTCAAGCTGGTTGATTGTGACCTTTAGATCTTCTGTATCTTTGTTGAGTTTCTTTCTAGATGCTCTGTCCTTTACTGAGAGTGGTGTATTGAAGTCTCCCACTATTATTGTGGAACTGTTAGTTTCTCCTTTTCAGTTCTGTTAGAGTTTGTTTAATGTATTTTGGAGCCCTGTCACTAGGTGCATACATATTTATTATGGTTATGTCCTCACGGTGGATTGTTCTTTTAATCATTATATAATGTCTTTCCTTGTCTTTTATAGTAGATTTTGCTTTAAAGTCTATTTTATCTGAGACTAGTATTGCCACTTCTGCTGTTTCTTGGTTGCTGTTTGCTTGATTTTTTTTTTCCATCCTTTGATTTTTTTAATCTATTTATGTTTCTGTTTCTAAGGTGTGTCTCTCGTAGACAGTATATCAATGGGTCCTGTTTTTTTATCCATTCTGTCACTCTCTTTCTCTTTATGGATACATTTTAGCCATTTATATTCAGTGCTGTTATTGATAGGTGTGAGTTTATTGCTGTCATTTTGTGTGCTTTTTTTTTTGTGGTGCTGACATTTTCTTTGTTCCTCTTGCTCACTTGTGCTGAATTCCTTTTATTTGCATTTTTTTTTTTTTGCTTGTCTGTTTTGCTTTTTAGATTTTGTGTTTACTGAGACTTTATGTTTTTCTTCTTTATTTTGTCGAGTAGGTTTGTTAACTCTCTTCGTGGTTACCTTGAAATTTACCCCTATCTGCCTAAGTTTAAACAAGTCTTTTATTACTTGATATCACTTTGACTTCCTCTCCATTTGAAGGTTCTATACTTTTTTATACCTATACCACTTACTCCTTCTTTTATTGTTCTGATGTTGTTGTCATTTACAGGTTGGCCTCTCCTGTTCCCTGTTGTGAATCTTTTAGTTTTGTCTCATCCTTGAGAGTTCATTACCTAGATTGGTATCTTGCTGATGATCTCCTGTGTCCTAGACTCAGGTTGTTGTCTGATATTGTTGGTTCTCTAACTGAAGGACTCCTGTAATAGTTCTTGTGAGTTTAGCTTGGTCTTTACATATTCCCTTAATTTCTGTTTATCTGGAAATGTTCTAATTTTCTCTCATATTTGAGTAAGAGTTTTGCAGGATATATATCATTCTTAGTTGGCAGTTTTTCTTTCAAGAATTTATATATGTCATCCCATTGCCTTCTTGCCTGCATGGTTTCTGCTGAGTAATCTTGTTTCCCTTTTGTATGTGATTTTTCATTTTTCTTGAGCTGCTCTCAGAATTGTTTGTCTTTGATTTTGGCAAGTGTAATTATGATATGTCTTAGTAATTTTCTTTTGGGGTCTATCCTACATGGGGCCTATCGCTGACTTTCTTGGATGGTTAGCTTTTCATCTTTCATGATATTGGGGAAGTTTTCTGTCAGCAATTCTTCAATGTCTTTTCCATTTTTCTCCCCCTGTTCTGGAACTCCAATAGCACACATATTTTTGCTTTCAATTATATCCCATGTCATTCCCAGGGTTTCTTCATTTTTCTTCATTCTTTTCTCTGATTTTTCCTCAAAGTGATATCCAAGGATTTGTCTTCAGTTTCACTCATTCTGTCTTTATTGCTTCAAATTTACTTCTAAAGCCTTCTACTGCACTGCCCATTTCTGAAATCTTGTTGATCTTTTGGTTTTCTAATTGCTGTTTTTGTATGATTTCTGGTTGTTTATTCTGACATTTTTCCCCTGTATTATTTTCCTGAATTCTTCCATTGCTTTGTCTGTGTTTTTCCCAATTTTATCTGTATTTTCCATGATTTTGTCTATTTTTTCCTTATTTCTGTTTCCTTTCATCTCTTGGAGAGCTTTGAATACTAGAGTTTTGAATTCCCTATCAGGTAGTTCCACAGTGCCTTTTCTTCTACTAGAAGGCCATCTGGTGTTTTAGTTAGGCTGCTTTCTGGAACCATCCTGTCCTGTATTTTTATATGTTTTGACATTGTCTGCTTTCTTCGGGACATTCAGGAATTATTTTCTTCCTTTTATGGACTGTAGATTTGTTTGTTTCATCCTGCTTTTTTGTTTTATTTGGTTATGCCTGGGCACACAGGCTGTTTGTGCCTTGTTTCTTGCTCGTCTGTGGTCACAATGCTTCTCACCAACTTGTCCAGATGGACAGAGCCAGTTACTCAGCTATATGCAGCAGGGCAGGTCCAGTAAGGGGGAAGGGGCAGGGATGGGTCATTTGCAGCACATACTGGGGCCCATGGGGTGGGGCCAGGGAGCAGTGCAGGGTGGGGCCCAGTGGCCCATGACTGTACCATTCGGGGGTGTAATACCCAGCATGTGGTGCAGATAGGTAGAAGGAAAGGAGAGGATGTGTTGCATGGAGTTAAGTGGGTAAGAGAAAGACAGGGGAGAAACAGAAGAAAAAAAAATGGAGAAAAGAAAAAATGAAAGAAAAAGTAATGAAATGGTGGCATGGTAGGATTCGGCAGGTGGGGGTGGGGTAGACCCAGCAAGGCTGTGTGCCTCTGGCTCTTTAGCTGAGCAGTGCAACTCAGCCTGTCAAGAAGGGGCATTGGTGGCACACATGGCTAGGTGGGCAGGAGAAAGGAAAGGAAGGAAGGGTAAGAGAGAGAAAAAAATAAAAACAACAACAATAACAAAAATAAATGAAGTGCTGGGGGAGCCAGCCGGGCAGGATGGAATTGGGGTGGCAGCGAGCTGATGTCTTTCTCAGCAAGCAATGCAGCACAGCCTGTTAGGAAGGGGCAGAGGCAGCACAGGGCTGGGTGATCTTTCCCCTGTTGTGAGCTCCGTGAAGCTGCTTTCCTGTATTCCCTGTCTGCAGTCCTTGGTGGCTGAGGTCCAAGATGGCAAATCCAGGTATCAGTGAGCTGGTGTCTCTCCAGCCAAGTGACCGTGGCCTGTTGGAAAGTGGCAGGGGCCTCGTACAGAGAAGAACGGTAGGGGTTGGGAAAGCGTGTATCCCTGGTTTCTGGGTGCTCTCTGTCCTATTGGGAGCTCCATGAAGCTGCCTTCCGGTACTCCCTGTCTGTGTTCCTCGGTGGCTATAGTCCAAGATGGAGAATCCATGTTGCATTAGCTGGTAGGGAACCTCCATTCTGTAGCTCTCCTCATTCTCTGTTCTTTGTCAGTTTCTCATTCCATTTGGTGCTTGATGGAGTTCTTTATTCCTACATTTGATGCTTAGGGTTCCAGGATTGATGTTTGTATCTGTTTTACTTAGTTTTTTAGGTCTTTGCTATAGAGTGACAGCATGGTGATTCTGTCTATAGCACCAACTTGGATTCTACTCTATTTGTATATTTTTTAAATCCTGTTTTGCTCTTTTTAGCTTAAAAACAATGGGATATAATTGAGTTTAGAATAATGAAAACTAGGCAAGTCAAAAATATTTTTCAGAACTGCTATAAAGTTTGTATTCATTAACTATTAATATATGGCTTCGTTTTTATAGAAAAAGGAACACATAAACCATGGGGCTTTAGATATGAAAGACTGAAAGGCAAGACATTTAACTCAGCACTCCATTTCATTGAAATTAGAAATCTGGGAGCCTTAAAGAGGAGATGAACATAAACATATTAGAAACCACCAACCTTATAAAAATGGGTGGACCAGAGGATCAAACTAACATATTGCAGCCTTCAATGCAAATATTGTCTCAAAATAACATTGTGCTTTATAGTCTCAAATATGTATGTATGTATATTTCTGGTTGATCTCACAATCTGGCGTAAGTAGGCCAGTTACTATCCTTACTTCATTTAGATCAAATTAAAGCTAGAAAAGAGGAGACACTTGTCATTCTTAGTTATAGATATTATGGGCTCTGGATTCTGTCTGACGTCCCCTGTTGGCTCTGTCACAGAATAGTTGTGTTACATTGAACATGGTATTTAACATCATTAAGCCTCAATTTCCTCATCTGTAAAATGGTAACACTTTACCTCAATTTGTAGGAAAAATTCTTTGAGTTAATACGCATAGCACAATGAACATCTGTTGCCATAGAGTCAATTCTGATTCATAGCGACCCTACAAGACAGAGTAGAACTGTCCCATGGCGATTCCAAGGAGCGCCTGGTGGATTTGAACTGCTGACCTTTTGGTTAGCAGCCATAACTCTTAATCACTACACCACCAGGATTTCCATAGCATAATTAGCACAGCACCTCTATTATTGTAGTTGTTGAGGTTGATATTATCACCATTACCATCACTGTCATCATTGTCATTCAGTGAGTAGCAGAGGCACGCCAGGAACTCAGGGATCCTCTCTGCTAGTTCCAGGCTACCTGTGCTCCTTCTAAAAAAAAAGTTCTCCTAAATTAGTCTGCTGACTGTGGTTCTTCTCTTTTAAGACCTACACTTTCCCTTGGTTCTTCTTCTTCAAGACCTACCCTACAGTACTGCCACAATGAAATCAACAGCTCTAACTAAAATGCCCTCGGAGGCCAGGCAGGAAATATTAATAAAACAATAGATAACAGTGTGAACTATGGCTAGAGGGGAACTATAAGTTCAAAGGCTTTCAGACTCAATATTTTTCTCAAAGGCTCAAAACTGGAATTTATTCCTCTTGCCATTTTGACATAGCAGTAAGGAAACATTTCCAAACATGCATTTTAATTCAAAATGATGACACCTTCTGGATATTTGGTTGAAAATAAAGCCATTCTGGTTTAACAGATTGAAGAGGGAGACAGAAAAAAACACACTCAATGGCCAGACACAATTCTAGTAAGCATTAAGTTGAAGGCTTAAAGTTACAGACTTTACCTTTAGAAATTGCCTTTAAGTGGACATAATGCCTGGGGCTCTCCATTTGCCTAGATCTTCTGTTCAGAAATAGAGGCCAAGAATGAGGATAGAGGCATTTCATTTTGGGAGACAAGAGGTTTACTGGAAAGTATATTATGGATTTTGTCCATACTACTCTCCTCACATGCTTTCTTGAAGCTACTACACTCAGGCCTTTGTTCCTACCACTCAAACAAAAGAAGCTTCAAATACTTTCACTAGGCTTTCTAGACATAGCTCTCCCTTGAGTCTTCTACTTCAAGATCTACCCTTTCTTGGTTTTGTTGCTCATTCCCCCTCATTTTCATAATTCCTAACATTTAACATTCTCTTGGGCTCAGTAATTACATTTCTCCTCTTCTCCACCTACTCTCCTCCCTAAGTGAAATTTATCCAGTCCCATTAATTTAAATACCATCTATATGCTAAATAGCTCTTAGCCCAGACCATTTTCCTGAACACCTGACTGGTATATCTACCAGCCTATTCCACATGTACACTTAGATATCTAACAGGCAACATAACATGTACAAAATGAAATTTCTGATTTTCCTTCCCACAGTCTTCCTTAACTTAGAAAATGGTAATTCCATTCCTGTAGCTTTTTATATAAAAAACATGGGGCCATCTGCATTCTTCTTTTTCTCTCAAACTCCATATCTAATCCATCAACCAAACCTACAGACCATTCATTGAAATTTTACTTAGAATTTATTCATTTCTCATGGCCCGTACCTCTTTTACTGTGGCAAGTTCTGTTGTTGTTGTTAGGTGCCGTCAAGTCAGTTCCCACTCATAGCGACCCTATGCCCGACAGAACAAAACACTGTCTGGTCCTGAGCCATCCTTATGCTTGAGCTCATTGTTGCACCAATGTGTCAATCCGCCTCGTTGAGGGTCTTCCTCTTTTCTGCTGACCCTGTATTCTGCCAAACATGATGACCTTCTCCAGGGACTGATCCCTCCTGACAACATGTCCAAAGTATGTAAGACCCAGTCTCATCATCTTTGCTTCTAAGAAGCATTCTGGTTGTACTTCTTCTAAGATAGATTTGTTCATTCTTTTGGCAGTCCATGGTATATTCAATATTCTTCGCCAACACAATTCAAAGGCATCAATTCTTCTTCGGTCTTCCTTATCATTGTCCAGCTTTCACATGCATGTGATGCAACTGACGATACCACGGTTTCGGTCAGGCACACCTTAGTCTTCAAGGTGATATCTTTGCTCTTCAACACTTTAAAGAGGTCTTTTGCAACAGATTTACCCAATGCAGTACGTCTTTCGATTTCTTGATTGCTGCTTCCATGGCCGTTCATTGTGGATCCAAGTAAAATGAAATCCTTGACAACCTCCATCTTTTCTCTGTTTATCATGATGTTGCTCATTGGTCCAGTTGTGAGGATTTTTGTTTTCTTTATGTTGAAGTGCAATCCATACTGAAGGCTGTGGTCTTTGATCTTCATTAGTAAGTGCTTCAAGCCCTCTTCACTTTGAGCAAGCAAGGTTGTGTCATCTGCATAACTCAGGTTGTTAATGAGTCTTCCTCCAATCCTGATGCCCCATTCTTCTTCATATAATACAGTTTTTCTGATTGTTTGCTCAGCATACAGACTGAATAGGTATGGTGAAAGAATACAATCCTGACACACAACTTTCCTGACTTTAAACCAATCAATATCCCCTTGTTCTGTCCCCAAAACTGACACTTGATCTATGTAAGGGTTCCTCATGAGCACAATTAAGTGTTCTGGAATTCCCATTCTTTGCAATGTTATCCATAATTTTTTATGATCCATACAGTCGAATGCCTTTTGATAGTCAATAAAACACAGGTAAACATCCTTCTGGTATTCTTTGCTTTCAGCCAGGGTCCATCTGAAATCAGCAATGATAACCTTGGTTCCACGTCCTCTTCCGAAACCGGCCTGAATTTCTGGCAGTTCCCTGTCGATATACTGCTACAGCCGTTTTTGAATGATCTTCAGCAAAATTTTGCTTGTGTGTGATATTAATGATATTGTTCTATAATTTCCACATTTGGTTGGATCACCTTTCTTGGGGATAGGCATAAATATGGATCTCTTCCAGTCAGTTGGTCAGGAAGCTGTCTTCCATATTTCTTGGCATAGACAAATGAGAACCTCCAGCATCTGTTTGTTGAAACATCTCAATTGATATTCCATCAATTCTTGAAGCCTTGTTTTTTGCCAGTGCCTTCAGAGCAGCTTGGACTTCTTCCTTCAGTACCATCGGTTCTTGATCATATGCCACCTCTTGAAATGGTTGAACATCAACTAATTCAACTAATTCTTTTTGGTATAATGACTCTGTGTATTCCTTCCATTTTCTTTTGATGCTTCCTGAGACATTCAATATTTTCCCCATAGAATCCTTCACTATTGCAACTCGAGGCTTGAATTTTTTCTTCAGTTCTCTCAGCTTGAGAAACACCGAGCATGTTCTTCCCTTTTGGTTTTCCATTTCCAACTCTTTGCACATGTCATTATAATACTTTACTTTGTCTTCTCGAGCCGCCCTTTGAAATATTCTGTTCAGTCCTTTTACTTCATGAATTCTTCCTTTTGCTTTAGCTGCTCAACATTCGAGAGCATCTTTCAGAGTCTCCTCTGACATCTATCTTGGTCTTTTCTTTTTTTTCTGTCTTTTCAATGACCTCTTGCTTTCTTCATGGATGATGTCCTTGATGTCATTCCACAACTCGTCTGGTCTTCGGTCACTAGTGTTCAATGTATCAAATCTATTCTTCAGATGGTCTCTAAATTCAAGTGGGATATATAGAGGTCATATTTTGGCTCTCATGGACTTGCTCTGATTTTCTTCAGCTTCAGCTTGAACTTAACATATGAGCAATTGATGGCCTATTCCACAGTCGGCCCCTGGCTTTGTTCTGACTGATGATATCAAACTTTTCCATCGTTTCCTTCCACAGATGTAGTCAATTTGATTTCTGTGTGCTCCATCTGGCGAGGTCCACGGGTATAGTTGCCATTTATGTTGGTGAAAAAAGGTAATTGCAATGAAGAAGTCTTTGGTCTTGCAAAATTCTGTCATTCGATCACCGGCATTGTTTTTTATCACCAAGGCCATATTTTCCAGCTACTGATCCTTCCTCTTTCTTTCCAACTTTTGCATCCTAATCGCCAGTAATTATCAATGCATCTTGATTGCATGTTTGATCAATTTCAGACTGCAGCAGCTGATAAAAATCTTCTATTTCTTCATCTTTGGCTCTAGTGGTTGGTGCATAAATTTGAATAATAGTCATATTAACTGGTCTTCCTTGTAGGCGTATGGATATTATCCTATCACTGACAGCGTTGTACTTCAGGGTAGATCTTGAAATGTTCTTTTTGATGATGAATGCAACACTGTTCCTCTTCAAGTTGTCATTCCTAGCATAGTAGATTATACAATTGTCTGATTCAAACCAGCCAATACCAGTCCATTTCTGCTCAGTAATGACAAGGATATCGATGTTTACGTGTTCCATTTCATTTTGGATGATTTCCAATTTTCCTGGATTCATACTTTGTACATTCTAGGTTCCAGTTATTAATGGATGTTTGCAGCTATTTCTTCTCATTTTTGAGTTGTGCCACAACAGCAAATGAAGGTTCCAAAAACTTTACTCCATCCATGTCATGAAGGTTGACTCTACTTTGAGGAGGCAGCTCTTCCCCTGTCATCTTTTGAGTGTCTTCCAACCTGGGGGGCTCATCTTCCAGCACTATATCAGACAATGTCCCACTGCTATTCATAAGGTTTTCAATGGCTAATGCTTTTCAGAAGTAGAGTGCCAGGTCCTTCTTTCTAGTCTGTCTTAGTCTGGTAAGTTATAGATGGTCACAGTTTTTTTGGACAACCATACAATTATGAGATAGGATTTAAAGCCCCACCCCTGGAATTGAGCTGGGCTCTGTGATGGCTTTCACCAATAAAATATGATAGATTTTTCTAGATCCAGGCTTTAGTATAGTGGCAGCTTCTATTTCTTGCCTCTTAGGATACTCACTCTTGAAGTCCTAAACTTCTGGGTAAGCAGTCTGGGTACCAAGCTATAAAGACCATGTGGAGAGACCCTGAGACTACATGGAAGGAGAGAGGGACTCAACTAAACCCAGCGTGGAAGGATATCTCCAAAAGGCACCAAGTATTTTGTGAAGCTGTCTTGGATATTCCAAACCAGATAGCCACTGGATAAATATTTCCAAATGACCCTAGTTGGCTCCAAATGAAACAGAAGTGTCCAGCTGAGAGACCTACCCATATCCTTGACCCACAAAATTTTGAGAGATAATAAAATGGTGGTGGTTATAAACCACTAAACTCTGGAAGATTTTTTCCAAAATCATAGATAACCAGAACAATCATCCTTTCAAAAGGCACCATCATCCTTTACTTGTATGACTTTAAAGCCTCCTGACTGATATCTTCTGATCCAATCTTGACCTTCTCTTGACCTTTCGTCACAAAGTAGCCAGAGTGACTTTTAAAAAATATGTCACTCCTCTGCTCAAATGCTCCAATGGAGTCCAATCTTGCCGATTTTATTAGCCAAGTCCTCATAATGGCTTTGATAGCCCTATATGATCTGAACCTCCTCTACCATTTGGATCTTATACCCTCTCATTCTTCCTTGTACCCTGTCTACTTCAGCAACACAGGCTTCACTGAAGTTCCTGGAATGCACCCAGGGTACTCCTACTACAGGGCTTTGCATTTACTACTCGCTCTGCCCTGAACAGACTTTCCACCTAGTCATCCACATGGCTTCCTCCTTCACTTCCATTCTCTGCTCAAATGTCACCTTTAAAGAGAAGACTTTGGTCACCATCACATATAAAATGGCATCACAACATCTCCACCCCAATATGCTCTATCATCTTATACTGCTTTATTTTTACCAAACCATATGACATCGCCATCTATATCACCTATTCAGTTGTTTATTTTCTGTCTCTCTTTTTTAATAATTTTATTGTATTCACATTATTCTTAAAAATGATATATTTAAAAAATTCATTGTTCTTAACTTTACAAAATGAGTTTATAATCTTTCAGAACTCATCTTTTTACTTAACAATTTACTGTTAAGATTGATCCATATTGTTTCATGTTGTTATAGTTTATTCATTTTGACTGTGGTATAAAAAAAAAAATTTTTTTTTAATTATTTTGTGAATATACAAAAAATTGCTCATCTACTTTTGCCTGGATTGGCATTTAGATAGTTTTTGATTGGCTATTATGAATAATGCTGTTGAGTATTACTGTACATCTTCTAATGTACAAGAGCTTCCCTTGGTAAATTACCTAGTAGTAGAATTCCTTGCATATAAGGTATTTGAATGTTATGCTTTTTCATTACTTTTTTCATCAGGTTATATTTCTACTGGAAATCATCTAAACTTCCTTAGTCACTGCATCACATACCTGACTCAATATATCTACCTATGGAGGACATCAGAAACCATGGTGGCATAGTAGTTAAGAGCTACGGCTGGTAACCAAAAGGTAAGCAGTTCAAATCCACTTTGGAAACCCTATGGGGCAGTTCTCCTCTGTCCTATAGGGTTGCTATGAGTCGGAATCGACTTGATGGCAACAGATTTTTTTTTTTTTTAATGGAGGACATTAGGTGGTTGACTCTTCACTATCTATTCCTCATTGCTTCCATTAATAATACCCTGATTTCCCTTGATAAATTCATTTCATTTCCATTTTCATTGTTCAGGTGAGTGTGGTACAATATCAATTTTAAGAATGGGATGATTGGCATAATTCATTCAGTATATCCCATTCTCTCTAACGACAAGCAATTGGCTCAGAGATAGTCAGGTAAGACATTTAGAGGTGTGTGCTGGAACTTTTAGGAGGAAGAGTTTTATTTCCCTTCTGTGGAGTTTACCTAAGAGATGCTTGTACTTCTGGATTTGGTAGTGAAAGATATATGACTATGACCTGGGAATGAAACAAACCCTGGGGATACATTCTAGAAACACTGTCAGAGAAACCAGGTCCTGGACACTTTAGACCCTAATAAGCCATGCCTAAATTGAATTCTACCCCTGGATTTGTAAGAAACCATAATCCAATGAATTCTACCCCTGGATTTGTAAGAAACCATAATCCAATCATTTCCATTTATTTTTAACCCGATTTGAAATTTTTTTGCCACTTGTGTCTCAGTTATCTAGTGCAGCTGTAATAGAAATAACACAAGTGGATGGCTTTAACAAACAGAAATGTATTTTCTCACAGTCTAGTAGGCTAGATGTCCAAATTAAGGCGTCAGCTCCAGGGGAAGGATTTCTTTCTCTGTCAGCTCTGGAGGAGGGTCCTTCTCATCAAACTTCCCCTGGACCAGGAGCTTCTCCCTGCAGGAATCTGGGGTTCAAAGGACATGCTCTACTCCTGGTGCTACTTTCTCAGTGGTATGAGGTTCCCACGTTTCTCTTTTTTATATCTCAAAAGAGACTGGCTTAAGACACTATCTAATCTTGTAGATCTCATCAATATAACTGCAGCTATCCCATCTCGTTAACATCACAGCTATAGGATTTACAACACATAGGGAAGTCACGTCAGATGACAAAATGGTAGACAATCATACAATACTGGGAATCATGACCTAGCCAAGTTGACAGATATTTTGTGGGGAAAAAATTCAACCCATGACAACTTGTTTCATAGAAGTTATAATACTCATTGCCATTGAGTTGATTCCAACTCATAATGACCCTATAGGGCAGACTAGAACTGCCCTGTGGGGTTTCCAAGGCTGTAATATATACAAAAGCAAAATGCTACATCTTCCTCCATGGAACAGCAAGTGGGTTTGAATCCCTGACCTTTCAGTTAGCAGCTGAGCACTTAACCACTGCATCAGCATAGCTCCTTAAAGTCATAATACCTTCCCAATTTTATTTCCAATTATTCCTTTACGTTTACCACTTACCCAGTTGTCCCCAGCCAGGTCCTTTGGTTGCAACCACTCTTCTGGCATTCATTATTTTCTGTCTAGTAGATTCCCACCTATCCTTCAAATTTCACCTTTATTTCCACCTCTTTTATGAACTCTTTCATGATCACTCTAGGACACCATACGATACCGCAGTACTTATCTGCTACTCCTTTGTGGGCTAATATTCTGATTCTGTCATCTCTTTTGTAGTCTTCTGTTCCAATGGACATCTTCAATATGCTGTAGTATGCTTGCCCCTTTCTGAGTTCAAGACCATGAGTTCTATTTCATTATGTCTTCCCAGAAAATAAATCTTTATTAAATAAACACTGTAATGCTCAATGCAGGCAAGACCTCAAATAAGCTGCTAGCTCAAGTCCCAAGAACCGGAGGCTAGACAGACAGGAGACTGCTGCAGGATCCAAAGTGAGCAAAAATCCCTGGAGCCTTGTCAGAACATCCACTTATATTCAATGCAGGCCACACACCCAGGGAAACTCCCTTTCAACTGATTGACTACTCACAGCAGATTCCATCATGGGGGTGATCACTGTATATCAAATCTCAACACTGAAGTGATCACAACATCATATGACTGCCAACCACTGAGAATTATGGCCTAGTGACGTTGACCCACAATCTTAACCATCACACCATACGACATAGAAGATAAATCAACAAATACTGAATATTATTTGGATTGGTTTTTCATGATCACATGGTGGAAAGAATGGGGAGGTTAAGGGAGAGGAGTTGGTCCTTAATATTCTTTTTTATGTAGGACATTAAAAAGTCATTTTTTCCCAGACAATTTTATTTCAGTTTCTTTCAGGAAAGATTTTTCCCATAAATTTCCCATATTCTTGATCATAAACAATGACAGAAAGTTCATCACTTGCTCTATAGGGCAGTAATTCTTCACTAGTGTGTGCAACCTTATTAACCAGATATACTTATTAACCAGATAGTACAGACTATCTGGGCTCTACCCCAGTCCTATTGATCGAGATTCTCTCCAGGGGAGGCGGGGAGGATTTGTCAACCTGTATTTTCAGAAATCCAGCTAATTATGGTCCATGTATTGTCATTTGCCATCCATGTTAATGCTGCAAACTGCATGGTCCTACATGGACCAGTTTTTTGGTATTCTCCAGATATCCCTATTAAAATATGAATAATATGCAGAGAAGCAATTATATCATAATACAAAGCTGTATTCACCTTTCCAACAGGTGTTGATAATGTAGTAACAACCACAAAACAATGCAGTGTCCCAGTATGTTCATTTAATTAAATTAAACATTTTGTCATATCATATTAGAAATGGACCTTGCAACCATATAAAGCTTCTACAGTTGATATAAATTCTGCAGCTTCTTTCAATAATGTGTTGGACTTCAGTAGGGATAGGTAGAAAGGGGAGTTGACCTGGATAAGGCCTGTTCAAAAGTGACAGATCACTTACTGCACAGGGCTGGCACTTGTTGTTATTAGTTGCCATTGAGTAGGTTCCAACTCATGGAGACTTTATGTATAACAGAATGAAACACCGCTCAGTCCTGTGCCATCTTCATGATTGGTGGTATGTTTGAGTCCATTGTTGTGGCTAGTGTGTCAATCCATTTCATCGAGGGTCTCCCTCATTTTTGGTGATCATCTACTTTACCAAACACGATGCCCTTTTCTAGCAATTGGTCTTCTCTGATAATGTGTCAATAGTAAGAGATCCAAAGTCTTGCAATCCTCTCCTGTAAGGAGCATTATGGTTGCATTTCTTCTAATACTGGTTTGTTCATTCTTCCGGCAGTCCACAGTATACTCAATACTCTTCATCAACACTACAATCTGAATGCATCAATTGTTCTTCTGTCTTCCTTTTTTTTTTTTTTTATCATCCAGCTTTCACATGCATTTGAGGTAATTGAAAACACCATGGCTTGGGTCAGACATCAACGTTGTTTTAATGATAACATCCTACCATGCTCTATGAAATCTTTATTGCAGGCAGGTATTCTCATCCAAGAGGTCAAATGTGATGGATAAAGCACAGTGGTAGGAAGATTAACTGGTAGAAAGAACCTAGGTAAGTAAGTCCATTCCCTAAGGTAAGAGGCCCTATGAAAGCTAAACAAATTGTCAGGGCCCTAGGCAAGCAAATTTTGCTTCAGAAAAAAAGAAACTAGGCCAGAAAACCAATGGCACAGACTGAGCATGCATTTTTAAGTTAAGGGCCCAAGCTGCCAATTAGCAGACACAAGAGTGTCCTTGCATGGTTAAATGGCATATACGAGATATGAGGCATAAGACAACAGATTTATCACTCTACATCAATTTATAAGATATGATAATCATGAAAATATAAAGCTAACTTATCTGATAAGCATGAAAGAGCAAACAGAAGCTGCTGAAAAGCTGTTGACTTAGAAATTGTGCAAAAGTGGAATGTTTCTTAGAAACAGAAAGAAAAAATAATTGATAGAACTTCATGAGACATATAAGAAAATCACATGTTTACCAATTTAAGATTAATACATCAAAGGCCATAGTAAAGCCAAAGAACAACATGCTGCTAGCTAAGTTAGGGTAAAAGTGCTTTTCTGATTGAATTCAAAGAGAATTATTTCTAGAGTATGTATGGGAAGCTATTCTAGAACATTTTAACAGTTATCACTTCCCAGGAGAAGTGAGTGGCTTGGAGACAGAGATAAAACAGAAGTTTACCATAAACTATATGACCTTTTGAAACTTTAAATTTTATAGCATGTGCATCTATAAACTGTCTAAAAATTAATCAATTTTAAATCAAGAGACGATTGCTTCAATTTCTCACTTTGTTTTTTATTCATGGATGTAATCATATTCTGAAATCGGTGATCAAAAACACTTCCAAGAGTCAATAGCACATCACAGCAAAACCTACTGTTCTAAATAGTAGTGGGGCCAACAAATTCTAGGCTGTTGGTAAAAACAGTGTAGAAAATTTATAAAGCTCATCAGGATATAAAAGTACCCGGTAGTCAAGTTATTCTTTTGATATCATCCGGTGGGACGGGCAGGCAGACAGTCATACAGCCCGGTCAACTAAACCATGGTTTATACACTTAATATACACTATGCTATGATCCATGTGTGAATAGGATAAATCAGCCCTGTCAAAATGCACGGTGGAAAATGACTCAGAATAAATTGAAATGTCAAAATGCTACGAAAGAAATCCATGGGTGATACAATTGTAAAGTTAATTGTACTTGTAATAAGCCCAATACTCAAAACAATGAAATAGAATGATATTTTAGAGGTACCGGGTTTTGAGAAGATAATTACTAAGGTTTGTAACACACTTTAGAATTAACAAAGAAATTTCATAGGAAATGCCCTTCTATTTCTACATTCCACAAATCTTAAGTGGCAAGTATTATTTTATTTCTATTTCAAATGTAAGGCTAGAGATTTGCTGAAGATCTCACAGCTAGTAAGTGGTAGATATAGGAGTTGAAGCCAGGCTTTATTTCAAACACCCACGATCTTTCCAGACCACATTCAGATCAATCAGAAATCTAGTTAAACAGCTGTGTCAGCCCTTTTTGAAACTACCGGTTTTCAAATGGTTTTCCACATTTAGGCAAGGTTAAAAAAAAAAAAAAAAATTTTTTTTTTTTTTAATCAGATTCACTAAGCCGAATGGGCTAGTTTCCACATATAGAGTATATAGCCTAAAAATGTCATTTCATCACAATGACACGTGAATTATACCAATTTACCACTTCATTTTCAAAGGTTATAATTGGCCTTAAAATTATATATATATACCAGAAAGCTAAGATTTCAATCTCAGCTCATATACATGGATCATCAGAGTACTAGCTCCACAAGAAATGTTACAATCTTGTATGGATTACTAACACAAGATAGTAAAATATTCCACGTCAGCTTGTACTGTGTGGTGCTGTAATCCAAAAATAACCCAAACAAAAAACTACCGGAGTATCACATGAAGTCTGCATATTTTACTCTGAATCATAATTGAGTATACCAGCAGATAAAACGAGCACTAAAATTCCTTACCAAAACTGAGCATGTGAGAACAATTGGACAATATTAGCATTTAGTGTTATTTGTTAAAGGAATTTACATATGGGTTTTAAAAAATCATTATTCAATTATTTCCAAGAAAAACATGACTGATTTTATTTGAAATAACAGATATGCCAAATCATATTCAAATTTACACATGGAACTTACATTAGGGTCTAATGACAAGTATATATATATATATATATATATATTTTAAGTCTCGTATGTCAAAAATGGAGCCCTGGTGGCACAGTGGTTAAGAGTTTGCTATTCAAAAGGCTGGCAGTTCAAATCCACCAGGCATTCCTTGGAAACCCTATGGGGCAGTTCTACTCTGTCCTATAGGGTCACTATGAGTCGGAATCGACTTGACGGCAACAGATATATGCCAAAAAAATAGACATGTAGAGTGCTGATCCTATTTATAATACTTCTGAATGTCTGTTATCATTTTACAACCATATGCTGTTTATAAAAAGAAAGAAAATGACTTGGCCAATATAATAATTTACTTCTTAATGATTTTTCACCCTTTAAGTGTTGAAATCTAAGTGACTTTGTTCTGTTGAAAGAATGGATTATTTTAAACAAGAGTTGCTTAAACTTGTGGTTTCTATACTTATAAAAAAAAAATCCAAAGTACACAGAAATGCTTATGTAATACTAAAGTTTAAAAAAACCTGAATATGGTAAAATGATTAATTTTTAATGAAAAGCTCCTGTATTTTGTAGTAAACCCCAGTGCCCTTGAGACGATTCCGACTCATAGCGACCCTACAGGACGTAGAACTGTCCCACACAGCTCCGCAGTACTTTGTAGTAGGAATTCTAAATTTCTAACCACCGCAACACAGAATTTAAAATATTCTCTAGTGTTACTAGTTTCCAAGTAGAGTAAGTTCTAAAATGATTCTTCTATAGTATCCACGTACAAGAATTCTAAATTTGAAATACCTACCGTACGTTGTTGTTGCATGCCATCTAGTGACTTCTAACTCATAGTGACCTTAGGGCAACCCTATAGGACAGAGTAGAACCGCCCCTTAGGGTTTACTAGGCTATAATCTTTATAGGCACAGATCACCAGGTCTTTTCTCCCAGAACTGCTGGTGAGATCTAACTGCCAATCTTTTGGTTAGCAGCTGAACACGTATCCACTGCACCACCAGAGTTCCATTTACCTACAATGTAAACACTGTTAATTCAAGCGATACTAAATGATTTTAAATTTTCAATGACCTAATTCTCAGATACTGCTCTAATTTTTCCTACTAAGTATTTAATCGATTGAAATATAATGGTATACTAAAAACTCAATTTTAAGAGTGAAAAGAAACCACAGAAATTATCATAATATATAATCAAACCCTTTATTTTGCATAAGTGGTTCCCCAGAACTGCGAGTAATTTTCTCAAAGTCATAAAGCTAATAGATCACAGGTTCAATATTTGAACTTAGATCTGAAACGCAGCCCACATCTCTTTTTAACATATCAGTAAATGTTCAATTAATTGTATTATCAATGATAAGTTGAATTAAATTGAAAACAGAAGACAGATACAATAAAATCACTTATCATAAAGCAGAATAAAATTTAAGAGTTTAACATAGAGATGGAGTCTCTGGGTGGCACAGTTAAGCACTTGACTACTAGCTAAAACGTTGGTAGTTCGAACCCACCTCAAGGCACCTTGGAACACAGGCCTGGTGATCTGTTTCTGAAAGGTTGTAGCCTTCAAAACCCTATGAATCAGTTCTACCCTGCACATATATGGTCACCATGAGTTAGGCTCCACTCAACAGCAACTAACAACAACAACAACATATAGATACATGCATGTACATATCTAGACCTAGAACTACATAGGCTCTAGTTGTGTAAAGCTACATTAAAAGAACACAGACACTTGGAATTTCTAACCTTCTCAAGTAAAGAAACAAAATTACTTACATTTTAAATTTAAATATTACAACCAGTCCTTTCTACTAAAAGAAAGCATTTCAATGCCTGATAAGAAACAAATATTTCTTGGTTCTGAAAGGTAAAATAGTTTTTTATATGTGATACTTTTTAAAATGTAGTATATAAATAATAACTATCTTCAGCAGCTCCCTAGAAATTAAGAAACTGTGTATTGCTGTCTATTGTAGCAATCTTCAGTAAACACCCAAGGCCCAGTGCAACATCTTGGTTCTATAAAGACAATTCCATGATGTAATATTAAGGAATCTTAAAAAATCAGCATATTCTAGAACATCTTTCCTCATGTAGCAGTTGAGTCTGCTAGCTTTTTAGCTGTCCGACATTTCAGATCTTTAAAGCAAACGGCTTAATGCTGTTTGTGGAGGGGACCAAGTGTACAGGCAGGACCACGACATGTGATTTTGCAGGTTGTGTCTGAAAGAGAATTACCTGGTTGATGCTAAGTGAAAGCTGAAATCCTCCAGCTCTCAAGACATGCCATTGGCTCGTCAGCTTGGAGGAAGATGGGTTTTGTGATTCTTCTACCTAGCAGTGTTTCCTTTTTCCTAAATTTCTCAAAAGCATACAAAATGTGCTAGCAGTACATTGCATTAGCATGGCAAAAAATGAAATTGTAGTGAAAATTTAAGAGCTAGCCTTGGTCTCCAACCTTAATTGATGGTAGTATGTATGAGTCTTTACAGGCTATTGCAGGGTTTTTCTCAGGAGACAATTCTAGATTTACTTAATCTCTAAAGTTAAACAAGTCAATCCCAGAGATGTATACTACAAAGTACAGAAATGGTGGCCTTGAGCTGGAGGACTGTGATTGTAGAAACTACCAATATGAACGCCTCTACGGGCTCCAGTGTGGTGTGAGCAAGACTGTGCCCCAATAATTCTACTGGATAAGTTTCAGGGACACAGACTTACAGATCATTGATAGTTTGATAGAATGTTGTTAAAAATTTCCATCTTTATCCAAAACCTAACCAAACCCGTTGCCATCAAGTCAGTTCCGACTCATAGCAACCCTATAAGGCAGGAAAGGACTTCCTCATAGGGTTTCCAAGGAGCAGCTGGTAGATTTGACTTTTTGGTTAGAAGCTGAGCTCTTAACCACTGTGCCATCAGGGCTTCTCCATCTGTATAGCATAGTGTAAAAACAAAACAATGAAATCAGTTTTGGTATAATAATACTAAAACCTCTTAGTGATAATTGGAGAGCAGATGGGCTGTTTACTAAAGTTTCCCTTCAGCCTTCAAAATGTGTGCTTTTTCATATGCCATGAGAAGAGCTAGAAAAGATGGGGGTTAAGACACAGTTCTATTTTTCATCATTGAAGCTTGAATTTTACATTTCGGAGTACTCTGAGTCTCACAACAGTATTGGTGAAAAGTTCGGTGACAGTATTCAAAGAATACAACTTGGCTGACATATAATTCCTGCTCATGGAAATAAGATCTCACGATTTTTCAAATTCAGCTTTTCTAGATGGTAAATCGAAATGTGAAAATGGTCAGGATTATATTGGTCATAAACTATAACTTTGCTATCCTATGTAGGGGGAAAAAGAAACTCTAACACAACCTTAAAAAATTATCTAGCAGATTGAATCTATAATTTGGAGAACCTAGGAAGTTAGACATTTTGTAGACAGGCCCAAAGCAGTGTTTTTCAAGACGGATTTATTTTTAAAGCAGACAACTCTTTTCAAATAAAATCTTATATGACACCTTGGGGGTGAAAGAACGTGGGAACGCCAGAGCAGAGACATTGCTTAAAGTAAGGCTTTTCCCTGAATTAGGATATCATCTTATGAATGCTGAATTTGCTACAAACAAACAAAACTGTACATTTACATGTCCAAAGTGTGACTAAATCTTGCCATCCTCACTTGTAAACAGCATTCTGGTTGTACTTCTTTCAAGACAGTGAGAAAAAGTAAGTTTTACTTTGGACATGTTATCTTGAGGATATCATGCTTGGTGAAGTAGAAGGTCAGTGAAAGAAAGGAAGACCCTCAACGAGATGGACTGACAGTGGCTGCAATAATGCGCTCAAACATAGCAAGGATTGTGAGGATGGTGCAGGACTGGGCAGTGTTTCTTTTTGTTGTACATAGGGTCACTATGGGTCAAAAGTAGCTCAATGGCACCTAACAACAACATACATTTATAACCACTGGCTTAAAATAATGCACATCAATTATTAGCATAAAGTCTCCCAAATTGGCAAAATAAACCTGCATGTTATGGGTGACATCAGCCAATGCAATATGACATTCACCTTGAAGTTCAAGAAACCAAGTGATTAAAAAATAATGAAAAGGAAAGCATCTCCACAACAAAACCGAAAACTCCCCAAAGTCAGGTCTGCATGGATCATTATTCAGAAGGATTGATTATGTGTTTGATAAATTGTGAGGTATAATTTGAAACAACTTTTCTTCCCTGAATTTAGGGATAGTCCTACCTGAGTAACAAAGACATCATGAGACACTCTAAAAAAATATCTTAGTAAAATCAAGATATGCTACAGAGGATGTAGTCTCTAATTTAAGACTTTGTAATCCTACCAAAAAATTAAATGAATGGTATGAAACTGGTTCTTGGGGAATTTATACTATATTCTGGTTACCACTGCTCCTTTTCAATGCTCACAAATCACTGTTTAATAATAAGTCTATCTAGAACTTTCTAAGAATACTAATATCTGTGCTTGTAGCTCACGTGATAATTTCATTTTTCAGTAAAGGAAAAAATGATATAACATTTACTAATTTGTAATCTCCTTCATGGTTCATGGTATCTGGATGTTGTAGAAACAGCACCAAAACCAGCATCAGACAACCTGGATTCTATTTTCAGGTCTATTGTCTAGACAGATTTGCCTTGGACAAGTCACATAAAATCTCTTAACTATTTATAAAATAAAAGTAGTAGTCCGAGTCTAGTTATCTGGTTCATTCTCTGAAATGTATGATCCCAGAGGGCTGAAAAGATTTAGTCAAGATTATGGAACAAGTTAGTTGTAGAGGCAGGGTAAGCACTCAGGTCTATTAATTTGAATTCTAATCTTCATTTCACTATCAATATACAGTAGATGACTTTAAAAATCAATATAAGATGAATGCTAAAGAACTTCTTACGGGGTAACATGCTAAAGAAATACAAACTATAGCCAAGACGATAATTTCATGATGATTCCTCCTGAAAAAAAATTTTTATTACTTTAAAATAGAACTTGTCTAAGCTTAGAAATTTGCACGTGGCTTATTTCCTACAATCTCCTACAGGATGGCCCTGCATCAAGAAAATGGTTTGGTTTATGCAGTCATGCATCATTTAAAGTCCACAATATGTTCTGTGCAATAGGACAGACGTTATGTGATTTGGACACTGTGCAAACAAGAGGGTTCCTGCGGCTGCGGCTCCTCTCTGAAGCCCAGGATTTCTGAGCCCCCATACATATGAGTAACGACAGCTGCCTCTCCATTCTGGGAAGCCCCCAGCTGTGCGCTCTGGGGCAGGTGGGAGGGGTGGGCAAGGGCTCCCAGGTGGTGATCCCCGGTGGTGGGGAGTGGAGGTTAGTCCTCCTGCGGCCTCATGGCCCTCCAAAACTTATGATCCAAATCCACACAAGGCAGCCAGCAGACCTGGGGCCAGTAGGTCTTCAGTCATTCATGAGCTTTGGTTCTGCCTTTGGAGACTTAAAGGATGTTGGCCATCCTGCAGCCCAACTACATCAAGCAGACAAAAGAGACTCAGGGAGGTATTTTGTCACTCAACACACTCATGACAGAACAAAGACTAGAATCTCAGGCCTCTAATTAGTCATTGTTCTGTAGGGAATAAAGTAAAGAGTAAAACCTTATGGGACCAGGGTCATCATGTGCAGTCTGATGGTTCCTGAAAGAGCCTTATTCAGAACATGACTATACATGAAAATATTAATTTTTGAAGGATAAGAATTTTCTAAAACTATTTCTGGCTAAAAAAAAAAACTGCATCTGTTTTCCAGAACAAGCTAGGTAAAATTCATAGCCAATCAGAGAAAATATATTCCTTATTTATATTTGTCTTAAAATTATATATGTTGCATGGATTCTAAAAGGCGAAATAATAAGTCTTCTGTCTTACTAATTGCCTTACATTTTCCATGACTTTAGCCATTAAAAATGTCAATACCTCAGCCCCAAATAATAAATACACAATATTGTTGGATCTGTTTATGATCATTCCGTATTTTATAAGTCATATTAGAATCCAGGTAGTACAAAGAGTTAACACTGTTGGCTGCTAACTGAAAGGGTAGAGGTTCAAGTCCGCCCAGAGGCACCTCAGAAGAAAGTCCTGCTGATTTACTTCCCAAAAATCAGCCAATGAACACCCTGTGGAGCACAGTCCTACTCTGACAAACATGGGGTCGCTATGAGTCAGAATCAACTTGATGGCAACTGCTCTTGTAATTAATGTTAAGTCCACAGAGCATCATTAAAAAAAAAAAAAAAAAAATCAATCAAGCACCTAGTTCCCAGCACAATTACTTGAGGCAATATAATGAAACTGAAAAAGTAATTGTTTACCATTAGTCCCCACTAGCAATAATATCTCCACCCAGGTCAATGTAAGGAATCACGGAAGGCCTTTAACAGACACAAATTGAATTTCAAATCATTTTAAACTTCAGCGATTCACGTGATCTATCAAAATGGGCCACCTATTGTATAGCCTGCCACTAGTGTGAAAGCCACGATGTCATTTTATTGGTCCCCAAATGCACAGGGGTTTGTGACTTGGCATCTGATAGGATGCCTGGGACTCACTTTTGTTCATGGCTCCACTAGCAAGAAAATTCTCCTCTGGTCCTAAATGAGTTAGTAAATTCACAAGACGCTCTGCACATCCTGGGTTGGGTTCTTGGTGCAAATATTCATTCATACGATCAAATAGTAAATATTTATTGAATGCCTAAGACACAGTAGGAGAATCTGTTCACCAGGACAGAGAATCCACTAGTATCCTCCCCTTGGAAAGCCCAGCACCCCTTTCAGTGCAGCTGATGTCTTTCTCCATAATCCTTCACCAACATTAATTCCACATCAACGGCAATCTCTTTTACACATTTATCATATCCTAAACTTACTGTTAACCTAAAGGTTGGAGGTTCAAGTCCACCCAGAAGCACCTTGGAAGAAAGGCCTGGAAATCTACTTCTGAAAAATCATCCATTGAAAACCCTATGGAACACAGTTTTTTCTGACCCAAACTGAGTCGCCATGAGTCAGAATTATCTCAGTGGCTGGAACTGGTGTACTTATGTGAATTTACAGGTTTTACTCATTGGTCAGAAGATGTATCGGCAGTTGGAAGAAAGCTCTTGAGTTCAGCACACAGTGACATTTGGCAAAACTTAACTTTAAGCTTAACTTATTTCCAGTATACAGAGGGAACCAACATGCATTTATTATGTATTGATTATACGCCAGGCCCTATGCTAAAAAGAGAACAATAATTTGATGAGGGAGTTCTTAGTATACACATTTAATACATACTGAATTTGAACCTGAATCTAGAGTGAAATTAAACAACGGACCAACAGCTACATAGCTAGTTAGTGAAGAGCCAGCATTTTAACTCAAATTTGTCTGACTCTAAAAGTCAAAATCTCATGCAGCTTCACTTTAAATAGAAGAAACACAGCCTTGGGGAGCTGCTAAACAGTGATAAAATACAGAAATAACCAGGGCATTGCTAGTTCTGCCCCTCCCTACCTTAGGTCCCATGGTGTTTTAAAAATATGCTGACAATGAGGAAGAAAGGAATAAGAGCAAAAAGAGAAAGAGGAAAAATCAGTGGAGAAAACACCTTCTATGTTAAATGATATTTACACAAGCAACAATTCAATTAATTATCTTAATATTGTTTTTATTTTCACAGATAGAGAAATCATCTCCGAGTAGCAGCACTAGGATTCAAACTCAGGCCTGCCTGGCCCAGTGATGATGCACTCAAACCCCTTTGGTTGCCATGCATGTGGAGGGTCGGCTCACCTCCTCCCCAGTGCCAGTCCTGGTCAACATAAGGGGCCCTGAAGCAGCAGTTCCTCTCAGCAGAGTGCAACAGGAGTGCAGCTGCCTTCTAAAACCTTTTTATCTTAACGTCCATTACTCATCCCCAATTCTGGGACTTCCTACACCTCGTCCTGTAAAATATCCTAAACTGAAATTTATCACTTACTTCTCTGCTCTTTTTCATTCTCTTTGCAGTTGAATAATTTGTATTCTATCCAAACTTCTTAGAAAAACTGAGACATGATCTATATAGGCCCAGTGACTAGGCCTGTTACTTCTCCACAAATTTTGTAACATCTTAAACTTCACAGTTAAAGCTGTTGCTAAGCAGCAACAGAGGACTATGTGCTTGAAAGTCCTTTGCTAGCAATAATGATAAATAGGTACCAGAAAATATCCTACGCAATACCCATTTTCCTGATTCTGTTTTTATGAATGCCATCCCCTCTGTCTAAAACAGGCATACATCCTATCTTCACTTAGCTAACTTCAATACATTCTTCATTGCATTGTCCTATCCTTGGTAAGTTTGGCTCTGATTTTCCCGACTAGGCCAAATCCCCTTATGCATCTCCATTACAGCACATTTCTGTGAGGGATTATATAATTCTAGTTTCTGTGATAGAATATAAACTCCAGGTTGACAGAAACTAGTGTATTGTTCCTCAACATTGGAACCCACGGCACCTGTGTGTGGTACGTACTCCACAAACATTTGTTGAATTATTTGCAAATTAACCACCCAAAATGAGGACTAATAAATCTGTGTGATAGAACTGAGTAAAATTTACTGGATTTGAAACTTAGTCTAATGTCCCAAGATAGCTACTTTAGCCACAGCTTGCGTTGCTCTTAATCTATTACAAATATATGCCATTTTCCTCAATACCAAGAACACAAAGGTATCTTTTTGAGAATCAACAAGTATGTACTTAGCATCTTTATGCACTTCAGATACTGCAGAACAAAAAGAAATATAAATTATGGTCCCTCCTCTGAAAATGTCTGCGATCTAGTTGTTGTACAAACACTCTTGGATCAATTTGAGAAAGTGAAAATATGGCAGCACTTTGTTACACAGAGGGAGATCACTGAAGGCCAGCATAGTCAGACCAGATCTCAGGGTGGAGAAGGGGTGTGGGCCTCAGGGCTTGACAAGAAATTCATAGGATGTGGATTAAAAGAGAGAGAAGGTTCTAGGCCAAAGAAACAGGGAAAGCATATGATACTCTGGAGGAAGGAAAAGAGGTCTGCTTACTCTTGCAGACAGTGAAAAAATAGTGGGGAATGTTTCCACGGGAGATCAGAGATGAATGAGGATCTTAAAACCCAATCTGAGATTGCAGTTCATGGGGTAGACCACAGAGAGTCACTTCCCATTGTTAACAGTGGAGAGGCATGTTGGAATTTACGTTTCAAGGAGATTATCTCAACAATTCTCTCTTTCAAAGAATAAAAGAAAAGCAACCATGTTCAGACAATTTGGGGCATGAGAAAAATAGGTAAATACACTCTTCTAAAAAGGTAACTTGGCTTTATTATTGAGAAATCAAATGTGTATGGGTGCACATGTGTGACTGTGTGTGTGTGTGTGAGTGAAGAGATACAAAGAGGAACTGGTTCGTTTTTCACAACAAATCTCAATCTTTACAACACTCCGATTTCAGATCATTTAAACTCAGTTCAGTACGTCAAAATCTAATCTGTGGAATCAAAACAAAACCAGAAAACAGAGCAATCATGCAGCAGTTTACCTCACTGCCTGTTCCCTAATTCTTTAGTCACCTCTTGGCCAATGACCAGTTAGGCGCCAGCACGATGTTAAAATAAAAGCAATCCATGAAAAGATAATGTGTGTCCACCTCTAGCTGACAGTCTGCTTATTTCCATTTCTACTGCTAAAAGACGGCTCTAGGATAATAACAACAAAAAAGAAGGGGGAGGACAGGACTGGGGGCTTAATTTTAACTTTTGACCCTTTAAAGTGAACTTATTCTGTCAACAAGAGAGCACAGACAGCCTGAAATGGCTGACCCATTATTTTCTAAAACATACCAATTTCTATTAAAACAATCCTGACTCAACTAAAGAATTTTCCTTTGATCAGCAATGAAAAGTGGACAATATTTTACAGTTGATTATTGACTTCTTTTAAATTATTTGCTTAAAGAGCTCATAGAGTTTTAAAGAGAGAATTTAGGGCTGGAAGAGCTTTAAGGGGGGAATTATGAAAGAGTAACAATGAAAACTAGTCACTAGGAAACATCGATGTGCCTATTTCTGTAATACAATGGCTACATGAGGTTCAGGTAAGTATTGCTATATATCAGGAAAATGAATATATTTACAGCTGATTCTTTAGAATTATGTATAGCTTAGGAAACAATATGAATTATTACATCAATCATGCATGGTCTACCTACAATATTTAGAAACAAGGTCATATGGTTTTGGTTTTATTTTCTGAAATCAAGCCTCTCAATTTGAAAAGGGGTTTCTACCCTCCTCAGTATATCTTTAGACTTAGCATTGCCATCATCTCATTAAAAAAAAAAAAAAAAATTACCCACCAATTTTTATATATATATATATATATATATATATATATATATTACTGAAGTGAAGTCCTATTAACATGAAAATAAGTAAGATTTCTCACCTCATGCTAGTATGAGTATATACTCTTTTAAAAATTGGTAGGTTAACTTGTACATTTAATCAATATTTGAAGAAATAAGTATAACTTACTATATCCATATACACTTACACTTCTCTTGAATGTTTGCTAGTCTAACAGCATGAATGACAACACTTGCTGCAAAAATTTCTAAATAATTTCAAATAAGTGAGTTATTTGCTCATTTCAATGACTGGCATTCTGCTTTTTCAACATCCTATGCCAGATAACAAAAACCAACTTTGTATTCATCAATGATGTTATTGCAGATAATGCCAAAAGATAATTAAAATTATAAGAAATAAAAATTATATCACAAGGAGCATGATTTGTCTTCCTAGATGTAGTGGACTAAATAATAGCACCCAAAGATGCCCAGAACCTAGAACCTGTGAACATTACCTTATATGGCAAAAGAGGCATTGCAGATGTAATTAAATTAAGGAACATGAGATGGGGAGGTTATCTTGGATTATAAAAGGACATCATACTTGGTAAATTAGAGGGTCAGGGAAAAAGAGGAACACCCTCAATGAGATAGACTGACACAGTGGCTACAACAACAGGTTCAAACATACCTACTATTGTGAGGATGGTGAAGGACTGGGTAACATTTCATTCTGTTGTACATGGGGTCAGTATGAGTTAGAGTCGACTCAAACAGCACCTAATAACAACAACATAGAGGTGGACCTTAAATGTAACCACAGGTGTCCTTATAAGTGGGAGAAAGAGGGAGATTTTACCACAGAAGTCTATACGACAGTGACAGAAACAAAGATCTGAGTAATAATGCTTGGAAGGTGAAGGGAGGGCCACAAGCCAAGGAATGCAGGCAACCACTAAAAGCTGAAAAGGCAAGGAGAAAGATTTCTCCCTCAGAGTCTCCAGAAGGAATCAGCCCTGCCAACACCTTGACTTTATTTAACCCAGTGAAACCAACTTCAGACTTCTGATCTCTAGAACTGTAAGAGAATACATTTGTGTTGTTTTAAGCCGCTAAGTCATTTGTGCGATGGGTCTAAGAATACCAGCCAAAGATTTAAGGAGGAAGAGAGAAGGAGAGGAGACTTACTGGCACTTTTATTTTTCCTCTCAGGACAGACCAACTGAGCCTCTGAGTGTAGAAAGGAGGCTCAGCCACCATGATGCCAATGTAGGCCATGGGCTCACAGGATTTGGGCGAGGTATCTTTTTTCCTGCCTCACTTGGCAATCAAGGTTATATCCTGAGAGAAACCACTCCTTTATATATTGCCTTTTGGCGGGGGCAGGGGAGGGGGCAGGGGGAGATGGGGACAGTGGGGTGGGGATACTTTCCCAAGAATGAAGAAAAATCCAAGGATCTAGGAGTATTTTGCCAGCCTTGCAAACGGGTAGTAGTTTGAACTCATTAGAATTTGCCAAGGCCCTTCAATGAGATGTTTGGATTTTAATGTTTTTTTCTAATATTCCCCAAAGCAAAGAAATCTCTAGCAGGATCCTTGGTCACCACCTCCCCCCGCCATGTGTGCTTTTCAGTTCAGCAGATCAGGCAGTGTAAGTTGGCCTCTTGTATGTAGCACCTGTCTCCTCAAGTTAATCATTGATATTCAGGGTTGATTTCAGAGTATTTCACAATCAGGGGGTCACGCCAACCAATCACAAAGGATATGGACCTGAGCTCTGCAGCTGGCTTCCAGAGGCTGTACCAGGCATTAACCTTTTAGTTGCCAAATCACAAAGGACTTGTTGAGGCAATGAGGGAAAAGTTTGGATGGGTGGGTCAGATTTCATAAACAGCTATTTACCAACCTATACAAAAATATTTCAGTATTACCACAACCCAACAGGTAGATCTTTACCATTGTGTCCTGTGTAAATATTAGCAACATTTATATGTATAATCATTCTCTCTACATTCCAGAGAGTATTGTGATTTAATTATCAGCAGCCCTGCAAGTGAATCTTTGTTGGGCTAAATTTGGAAGTAGTGTCACACAGTGGTTAAGATCACGGGCTCTGCCACTAACTGTGCAACACCTGAAAAGCCTCCTCACTAGTAAAATGGAAATAATGGCAATACTCAACAGTGTCGTTAGATTTAAAAAAAATAATGCATGAAAGGCACTTTAGCATGGTAAGTGCTCAATAAATGTTTGTAGATGTGTATCTTAATAGTAGAGAATCATATTTGCATCTAAGCACACCATCAAAGTCGATATTGTTAAATGATAGAAAACAGGTAGAATCTCCAGGTATACTTTACCTAAGAAGAAACTGGCAGAAACACATTTTATGTCTCAACTTGTTGAAGAATGATGCGTTTGTTAAAATTAAGTTTGTGAACTGACTAAACGTACTTGTAAAAAGTTCTAAACTAAAAGAAAAGATCAACTCTATAGGTACCCAACATCTTTTTTATTTTGTTTTTAATAAGGCAAATAATCCACTAAGAGTAGGGTTAACATGACCTTGATATTCAATATTACTCAATATTTCATTGCCAAAATATATAGTTTTAGGATATTTCCCCACCAATAGAGAGAAAATCTATAGAATGTGTCTTGTGTTGTTGTCGTTAGGTGCAATTGAGTCAACTCCAACTCATAGCGACCCTATGTACAGCAGAATGAAACACTGCCAGGTCCTATGCCATCATCACAACTGTTGTTGTGCCTAAGCCCATTGTTGCAGCCACCATGTCAATCCATCTCATTGTCTTCCTCTTTTTCACTGACCCTTAACTTTACCAAGCATGATGTCCTCCTCCAGGGACTGATCCCTCCTGACAATATGTTCAAAGTATGTTCGTCATCCTTGATTCTAAGGAGCATTCTGGTTGTATTTCTTCTAAGACAGATTTGTTCGTTCTTTTGGAATTCCATAATATATTCAATATTCTTCGTCAACACCACAATCCAAAGGCATCAGTTCTTCTCTGGTCTTCTTTATTCATCACCTAGCTTTCACATGTGTAGGAGACGATTGAAAACACCATGGCTTGCTTGGGTCAGGTGCACCCTAGTCTTCAAGGTGACATCTTTATTTTTCAATACTTTAAAGAGGTCTTTTGCAGCAGATTTGCCCAATGCAATGCATCTTTTGATTTCTTCACTGCTGCTTCCATGGGTGTTGACTGTGGATTCAAGTAAAATGAAATCCTTGAAAACATCAATCTTTTTCCCATTTATCATGATGTTGCTTATTGGTCCAGTTGTGAGGATTTTTGTTTTCTTTATGTTGAAGTGTAATCCATACTGAAGGCTGTAGTCTTTGATCTTCCTCAATAAGTGCTTCAAGTCCTCTTCGCTTTCAGCAAGCAAGGTTGTGTCACCTGCTTAACACAGGTTGTTAATGAGTCTTCCTCCAATCCTGATGCCCCATTCTTCTTCATATAGTCCAGGTTCTTGGATTATTTGCTCAGCATACAGATTGAATAAAAAAATGGTATGGTGAAAGGATACAACACTGATACGAACCTCTCCTGACTCTAAACCACGCAGTATTCCCTTGTTCTGTTCAAATGACTGCCTCTTGACTTATGTACAGGTTCTTCATGAGCACAATTAAGTGTTCTAGAGCTCCCATTCTTCGCAATGTCATCCATAATTTTTTATATTCCACACGGTCGAATGCCTTTGCATAGTCAATAACACACAGGTAAACATCTTTCTAGTATTCTTTGCTTTCAGCCAGGATCCATCCGACATCAGCAATGATATCACTGCTTCCACGTACTCTTCTGAATTCAGCTTAAATTTCTGGCAGTTCCCTATTAATATACTGCTGCAGCAGCTTTTGAATGATCTTCAGCAAAATTTCACTTCTGTGTGATATCAATGACATTATTTGATCATTTCCGCATTTGGTGGGATCACCTTTCTCGGGAATAAGTGTAAATATGGATCTCTTCCAGTCGGTTGGCCGCTGTCTTCCAAATTTCTTGGTATAGATGAGTACTTCCAGCACTGCATCTGTTTGTTGAAACATTTCAGTTGGTATTCCATCAATTCCTGGAACCTTGTTTTTCACCAATGCCTTCATTGCATCTTGGACTTCTTCCTTCAGTACCATTGGTTCCTGCTCATGTTGTACCTTGAAAATGGTTGAACATCAACAAATTCTTTTTGGTTTAGTGACTCTGTGTATTCTTTCTTTATTCCTAGTCTGTCTTAGTCTGGAAGCTCAGGTGAAACCTGTCCACCATGGGTGACCCCACTCGTATTTGAAAACCGTTGGCATAGCTTCCAGTATCATAGCAACATGTAAGTCACCACAGTATGACAAACTGACAGACACAGAGGGGGTGTGGGAGGGGGAGAAATGTCTCATGTAGTATTTTTTAAAGAATTTAATCCAGGATTCACTAAATGACATCTTACTTTTACATAGACTACAAACAGAATCATTTTCTTATATGGATTATAAGTTGAATCACATTTTTCTTCTAAAAATAAGCCTCATTGAGTTCATATAAACTTGAAGGAAAAAAGGTGTAAGGTGACATTTTTTAGCCTCCCTTAACATTTTGAAAGCCACTGCTACAGTGGAGTTGTCAATTATGAAAATATAGGATGTTATAGCTGAAAGAAACCTCAGTGATAGGTCTGACATTATTTAGGGAACATGGGTTAATTTCAAATGAAGTTATCTCATAAAAATAGAAATCTCATGTACAAAATCCTGTACATGAATACATCTTTATTTATTATCTAGAAAGATCAACTTACATTTTCCAGGTAACAACTAAAACATTTGGAAGGGACGAGGTGCTTACATGTACAGATATGTGTAAGTGAAAGAGCACAGAGATTCATTTGTAGACAATTAAAAGAAAGAAAATGATCTCTTTTACCAAAAAGGGATATGATGATGCTCAATTTAAGTTTCCTAAATAGGCTATCCTTGTCCATTCTCTCTTCCTCTCTCTCTCTCCTTTCAGCCTTACTCTCTCCTTGGAGAGCTATTATTTCTCAGTGTACCGATTAGGATCATACTCAGGCCCTGTAGGAACCTGAAATTCTCTGCAGGCAACACATTCGCATTGGTTATGAAATATTTCCTAAATTATCAAGCTAAGGAAATGACCTCTGAGATAGTTCAGATCTCAGGATCTGCCTAGGTGGGCAAACCACATTTGGTGCCAAGGTAATCAAAATGACTTAATGAGTGTGGCTACCATTTTCCAAAAAAAATACTGTATAGAAATAGGGAATAGAGTAAAAACATGTTAAATAGAACAGAAGAAAAATTATGGTGTATCGCACAAATCATTTCATAAAATTTTTGTTTTATACATACACACACACCCCTACAGACACACTTGGGTTGTGACAGGAAAAGCATTTCTCAGTGTTGTAATGGGCAAAAATGTTTTAGAAGCCACTGAAATAGAACAGAAATCACAAAGTGGCATCTAATAGATGAGTTCCAGCCTACTGATTCTTTTATTTAGTCCACAAAGTGGGCTTCTTTAGATTGAACTAGCTTCCAACATTTAAAGATTGTGGGAGCTGATATAAAAAGCTGTTTGCATGGCTTCCCTTGAAAGGTCAGATCTGGCCTGCATTTCCCAGGGTGCAGTCCACTAAAGCTGGTAGCAGCTGCACCATCATAAAGGGCACAGACTCTCTGGGCTATCAAAGTCCCTATGCCCTCCTTTTTCTCTCAGTTCTCTACCTGCCAGATCACTTCAGGCATCTGAATTTGTTACCTCTGGTCTAGACGTTGGCACTCATGATGATTACAGAGGGTCAACGATTGTCATAGAGACTCATGATTTGGCTTGGCTTGACAGACACTGAATAGCAACTGTACATGACTGTGGAAGAAAGAATTACAAATTCATCCATCTATAAAGCCAAAAGACTCCTTAGAGGTCCTTAGTCTAAACTTTTCATTTCACAGATGAGGAGACTGAGACCCAAAGCAATCAAATAAAATGCTAAAGGTCAAAGAGTTAATGTAATAGCTCCATGACTAGAAATAAGTTATTCTCACTCTTATCCTGATGCCCTTTCCGTACACATGACTGCCTTTAACTAAATAATTTTCAGAAACAAAAGGCAGTACAAATACTGCTGAAGCATATCCAAGCCAATGTGATTTGTGTTAAGTGTAAATAATTTATCAGTAATGTGGGCATTGTTGATAGAAATAAAATGCTAACAATCACTGTTCTATTCTCACCAATATCATACTTCTTCACATCAGCTTCCTTGTTTATCTAAAACTGCCAGGTGTATATCCAATTGAAGTAAAACATATTGGTGCAAATCAACTAGTACATAATGTACACTCTAAAATAGGAACAATATGGTTATATGGCATTCCATAGAGTTAAGTGACTAATCTCTAAATATGTGAAGAGTATGCATCTAATGTATTTTAACTATTACCAAGAACAAGTTAACAGCAGGCTCGTGAAATTTAGCACTCAGAGTTGGAAGAAAATAACCCTGCTACATGCTCACCACTTGTCACAAAATACTACTGCATCTGAAAATACTTCTTAAACACATTAAGGTATTTTTAAGTAAGTTTTAATAGGTTTTTGATACATTTTTACAAATTTTTTCCAAGCAAGTATTTTACAGCATAGAAAAAGGTGAACTGTTTCTCACGATTTGGGTTATTATAAGTTGAATCTCTGTGCATGAAAGGTAAGGGTATTACAGGGCTTTGAACTGGTTCTAAATGGTTTTCTCCTGGCCGGCAGAAACAAGACAGGGCTTTGAGATGGTTGGAAATGGTTCAGTCATAGCCAACAACAACCAAATCTCTTGCACCTTGGCTTTTGACCATAGAAAACAGGTAGAAGTGCCCCACTCAAAGACAGTGGTTGGCCTGCCACTTTAAATATATGTCACTCTCCACAGTCCTGCCAATAATCCAATCTCCTGCATCAGGCTCCTGAAAGTTTCCTGATGTGGGAAATTAGATTATTGGCAGCACTGCGTGAAGAGCGACACACATTCAAAGCCATGTGGTCAGCCATCACCTTTGAGCAGATGGCTACCTGTTTCCTACTCTGGTCAAAATACAATAGGCAAGAGATTTGGTTGCTATGCAACATATACGTTGCCCTTGTTTCCACTGGCCATGACTGAACCATTTAGAACCAGTTCAAAGCCCTGGGGGATTATAGTTCAGACCACTGATTTCTAATAAAAATGAGTTGTGTCATATATATTAGAAACAAATGAATTATTACAAAAGCATAGAAAATGTAATGACCTTCATGAAATGTTTTTTAGCCTTATTCTAAAACTGACAATATTCTCAAAGGCCTCAAAGGGTCTCCTCAGAGTAAAAACACATGATAAGACACAGATTGTATAACTACTCTATTGCCTTTATTGTCTTGATTATCTTTATTCTTGATTCTTTAAAGAATGAATGCTAATAATATAAACATCAACTGAGGTTTCTTGAAACGAGTGAAATGTAGATAAATCAAGATTTATACACCTCCAACTAAGAATGTTTCTCTATATTAGGTGCATACAGGACACTAAAATGGGATGACATTGGCATCAAGGGATATATATGAGATATATAGTTAATAGTTGTGTGTTTGTTTGTCCTTTACTGACACGTCCATGACACCATAGACCAATATTTTGGCTATTCTTTGTCTCAGTTTCTTTTGTTTGTTAGTTTTTGCTTTCATGTTGAAGATAGAAACTAAAAGCAGTGTGGTATCCCAAATTGAATCCTGGAATAGAAGAGGGACATTAGTGGAAAAACTGCTGAAACCCAAATAAAATCTGGAATTTAGTTAATAGTAATGTATTCTGGTGATGTCAGAGGAAACTGGGTGGAGGGAATATGGTAACTCTATACTATTTTTGCAACTTTTCTAAAAATCTATAATTATTTCAAAATAAAAATTTTATTAAGTAATATGGAGAAGACATTAAATTAATAAAGATGTTATGAGAATACTGTATCAGCAGTAAAAAGAGAGAATGAATTTATCTTAAAGAAAATATTCCTCTATTGTTGTAAAACCCTACTCCAGCATAACTCTCACTGCTCAAAACCCTGGAACAAGCTGGCACAAGGCTGTCACAAGGCCAAGGTTATAACAAGGTCTAATAGTGCCCTGTAAGACATATAGCACATATACACAGAAAAAGTTTTAACTAATAAAGAGGCATCCTTTCCAGAGGTTCTTAATAATACCCTAGAGTGAAGAAATGTCAGGGGTTTGGTTTCAGCAGAGTAGTGCCGAGAAAATTTATTGCTTATTTTTAATCTGTGGCTCCAATGAGTTCTCAAGAGGATAGTAAAAAAAAAAGGAAAAACAACAAAAAAACTGCCTATTGATTCAGAGAAAGATCAGAGAATGTGAAGTAGTCAAGACATTCTAGAGGGAAACGCCTTTTCAGTTGATGAACAGGTCTATGCCCAAAAGCCCTCCTGTCCCTGATACTTGGGTGACTCCAACTATACTGGCAGAAACACATGTCTAACTTCACAACTGTTATCAAAGACCAACTTTTGTTATAAAAAAGGACATGGGCATGAAGGTATCTCAGCATTTGAATCCCAGAAAAGAGGCAATTCTTCAATATGCCCTTAACTCCCTTATCTGCTGTGGCAGAAGATCCTATTTAATTGCTTACCAGTGGCTCTAGGAGTAGAATGCACAGTCAAACATGCATTTTGGTCTACACTGCTCAACCAATCCTAACCTTGTGACTAGAAATGATAGAGTTGTGAAGCTGTATAAAAAGAGCCAGGCTTTCAATAAACAGTCTTTTATTACTGTAAGTCTAGTCTGTGCTACCCCCTACCTACCCAAATGCCAAAGCAATCAATTACACGGCCTTAACACAATCCTTCCATTAAAATAAAAAAACAGAAACAAAATACGGGCCTTAATGCATGTATCTGGATGGTGTTTACTGTAAATTCTCTATGTTCACGGTACTGCTCCAGGCACCTACACAGAGCTTACATTCTCTCTGAGCTGACGATAAACTTCTGATAATAAAATAAACAATTTAATTACAGTTGTAATATGATAGATGCTACAAAGGAGAATAATATGGTATTAAATTACAGCATAAAGTCCCTGGATGGTACAAACAATTAATGTTCTCAGCTGCTAACTGAAAGGAAGGTTGGCGGTTCAAGTCCACCCAGGGGTACCTCGAAAGAAGGGCCTGGTGATCTACTCCCAAGAAATCAGCCATTGAAAACCCTACAGTGCACAGTTCTACCCTGACGCTCATAAGGTTGCTGAGTCACAGTCAACTCTATGCTTACTATTTTTGCTTTTTAAATGATGGAATAAAGCGGTTCTTGATCTATTGATCTAGCCTTGAGCAGTGGAAGGCTGAGTTCTTTAAGTTAAGCTCTGAAGGTTGGGTAAGAGTTGGTTAGGGAAGAATAAGAGAGAGGGCAAGAAGGAGGCAGAGGTGTTCAGCATGTGAAAGGTCCAGAGCCAGGAACGAGCATGAGATTCTCAAGAGACAGAAAACAGACCTATGTGTCAGATCACTGACTGCACAGCAGTCCATGGTGTACAAAGTGTCTGGTGAGGGTGGCTGGGCCAGGTCATATGGGCCCTTACAGGTCACATACAAAATTTTTTATTATCCTAAGAGCCCCAAATTTTCTGGTAAAAGCAAGCCCAAGCCTGTAAATCGAGTTGATTCCAACTCATAATGACTCCATAGGACAGAGTAAAACTGCCCTATAGGGTTTCCAAGGCTGTAAATCTTTAGGGAAGCCAACTGCTGCATCTTTCTCCTGTGGAGACCCTGGTGGGTTTGAACCGTCAACCTTTTGGTTAACAGCGGAATGCTTTAACCACTGTGCCACCAGGACTCAAACGGTGTTAAGGAGAGAAGTGACAGCTTCAGATTTGTATTGAAGAAAGATCAATCCAGCTGCTGTGCCGGGCAGATAAGAGAGGCTCCTTAGGGGTCTCTGCAGTGGCCTTGTTAAGAACTCCTGTCATGGCCTGAAGAGAGCCTCTCAAAGAACACAAAATAGAGTGTGTGAATGTGCTTGGCTCATTCAGGAAAACAACACTTTCATTACCATCTTCTCTGTCTAATGAACCATCACAATATGAATATCTGTTAGGTTCACCAAAATTTAAACTGGTTTCATGATAAAATAAGAACATGGCCAGCTCTACACAGGTATTAGTCTCTGTGAAGGCAGCTATATCCTCAGGCCTTAGAAGTGACACGCATGAATTTCAACTAAAAAGATATTTTGGAGCAGCAAAGAACCTAAAATACAAAAGGTGACAAATTCGAAAAATGGCAGTCACCTGTCTCACTATACATACTAACTGTGCATCAAAAAAAAAAACAAAAATCTTAATACAGTTTTAATTTTTCCCAAAATGATCCTTATAAGAAAATCCAAAATAAAATACCCCAAAGAGCTTATCTATTGTATTAAAAAAAAAAAAAAAAACTTAGTGCTAACCCTTTAAAATACCAGGATAAAGTTTATATTACAAATCATGCTGAATACCTTATAGACATTGTTTCTTGTTTTTAGGGTTCTTTGTCATTAGTTGGAAACCCTGGTGGAGTAGTGGTTAAGTTCTACGGCTGCCATCCAAAGGGTCAGCAGTTGGAATCTGCCAGGCGCTCCTTGGAAACGCTATGGGGCAGTTCTACTCTGTCCTATAGGGTCACTATGAGTCAGAATCAAGACGGCACTGTTTTTTTTTTTTGTTATTAGTTTTGTTGTTTTAAATATCTGTTCCTTATTTAGATAGAATATTTTGAAATTGGCAGGAAAAAAAATGACACTATGTTACAACGAATATTGTTTTCTATTCAACATTATAATTAAAAAAAATCTAGTTTTCTTCCTTAGAAAATATTCATGAAAATTTGCATAAATTTCTCCCCACGTGCTGTAGAAATAGCCTCAAAACGTCCGTCAGAAACTTCACAAAATACTAAAAGCCTTAAGGAGCTACCCTCTTCTGTATTTTCAGGGTCCTCAGTGTTTTTAAAAAAGAAAAAAACTGCCTTCGCTGCCCTTGGGGTTGTCTCCTCCTGATTCAGGCATTTCCCTTCCTACTGGTTTTCTTTCTCTCAGTGTCACTTCACCCCCTTTCTCACAGCCTTCTTCCAGAGAACAAACTCACAATAAAATTGCTAGTCAGCAGCCAACACTGCCTCCCAGCAGCGGCCCTAACCAGGCTCCACGTGCTCACCAAGTTCCAAACCTTGGCTAGGACCGCTGGGAAAGAGAACAGCCCAGGTAATTCAGATGATTGAGAACTCCAAGGAATTGGATTATTTGGGAACATTCAGAGGAGTCTGGGAAGCAAGGAAAACTTTCCTTTTATTTGCAATTGCATACGTGAATGCAAATGCTAAAAGATATTTTCAGTTCCCAAAAGCACCCCATAGATCTATACTGTGTTTCTTGTGAAGAATTTAAACCAACAAGTATTTATAAAATTTCGTTAGCAGTGGGAACCTTTGTTCAATCCGCTAAATGTCATGGGGAATTCTGATAAATAAAAATAAAAAGTAGCATTTTAATAGCATATGTTCACGTTTATAAGTTGAAAATTGTAATATTTATACTCAGTAAACTGAACTGATACGTATCTTAACAACACAAAATTTTGCAGCTGACGCTTATAGATGACTGCTGCTTCCATAGACAAATTAGTTCTGGATTTTATTTTGGTTGCTGAGTATTGACAAAATTCTGATTCACATAGAAATACAGCTGAAAATATCATGTTTTCTTAAGAGCTACTCTTCTAATCTCAAAATATTCATCAATTAAACTGAACCAGTAGTTTAAAAGAAGGGAGTAAAAAAAAAATTTCAAATTAGAAATGGAAACAATCATAGTTTGCTTGCATTTCTCCAATAGTAAATATTCAACAAGGATGAAGTCAATGAAGAGATAATTCAGCCAGTGTTTAGCTCCTTTGTTTAGCAGAAAGTAGGCATGAAAGTATCTTTCAGCGTTATAAAAGATTTAAAAATGTCATTTTTAAACATCCAAGATATGGGTGACCATCTCTGGTTAAACAAGTCATTCAAAAGTTCAAAAACAATTTATTTCATTCTGAGTCCAAATTGTGTTTCAATTCCATACTGGCTCTTCAACTGCAGTTACCTGCAAGGTAACTGTGATTTGGCTTTGCTAAATTCATTTCATTTTGCATAATAACAGCCAGGGAGGAAAGAGCTTTCTAATCTAATAATGACCACTAGTACCAGGTATAAAATGGTATTTTTATAATGGGATTTGTAATAGTTGTGTAATAAGTGCTAGAGCATACATTAAATTTTGCCTGGTACATGTGTGCTGCAGTAATCGAAAATTTTATATGACGGCAAATGAAGCAAGTGTAGCACTATACCCTGTCTAGTCAATAACACACTTTCCAGAAGTGCCAAATATAAGCCCAGAGATGGCAGGAAAAGCTTTCTTTCAAGAATTATTTGGCAGAACAAATTAAATATATTGGTGATATTCAGTGTATTTAAATAATAAAAAGTGTGTTATTTTAAGTTTTTGAATGGCTGTTTTTTATTTAAATTAAATCTGAATCAAAAAATGTTTCCCCTGAAGCACAATAGGGTGCTAAAGAACGTAGTCTGAAAACCACTAATTTAAATAAACCTTAAAGGAGAAAAAACATCTTGATTAATAAGAGGCAGACAACAGCTAACTCCAATAACACGACTTAATTCATCAGTGACCGAAAGGGAAAGGGATCTACTAAAGGAGAAAATACATAATGCCTCTTCCCAGGCACCAAAATTGCCATCTGTTCATTCTGGGACATTACGTCTATAGAATTCTTTGAACTGGATAGTGTGAAATATCTAACTAGAACATAACTATGTAAACTACACTTTATAACATAAAATATGTAAAATATTATGGCACTAGAAAAGACATGACCACAACCAGTAATTTGAATACAAATAATCATTTTGAATTCCAATCCATTACACTCTGGCTCCTTACATTATTTAGATATTTAGTTGCATATCAGTTACTTATCACAATATATATCTTTAAAAATATGTCCCCTAAAGTTCTAATAAAATGTTTGGTTAGTTTACAAGGTTATTTCTATGAATCCCTACTTTTCATACTACTTTTGATGGTTAAGGTTCTCTGGCAACTTGGCTGAGCCATGATTCTCAGTGGTTTGGCAGTCGTATGAGGTTGTGATTTCTTCCATGGTTAGATTTGATATAATGTGATCACCTCCATGATGGGATCTGTTGTGAGTAGCTAATCAGTTGTAAGGGAGTTTCCTTGAGCTTGTGGCCTGCATTGAATATAAGTGGCCATTCTGCAGGGATCGTGGGCTTTTGTTTGCTCTGAATCCTACAGCTGGCTCCTGTTCATCTGTTCTCTGGTTCTTGGTCTTGTGCCAGTGGCTTACCTGAAGTCTTGCCTGCTGATCTTGGGATTCATCAATCTTCGCAACCTGTGAGCAAGAGCCCTGCTCTCTGACTTGCTGATCTTGAGTTTGCCAGCCCCTGCTGCTACTTGAAATAGGAGAAGCCTCTATCCCGACCCATGGACTTGGGACATTCCAGTCTCTACAACCACATGAGCCATTTCCTGAATAGAAATCTCTCTCTCTCTCTCTATATATATATATATTTATATTCTGTACTGGTTTTGCTTCTCTAGAGAACCCAGCCTAAGACACTAGTCATACACATTTGACTTATTTCATGAACTATATTTTTCTTCTCTCTACTTGACCAATTTAGAGGCTCACATCTAAATAGGTAAAGGAACAAATCTGTCAAGATTTCACTTTACAGTGGTCTGTTTTAAGATGCTGTTGTTGTTATGTGCTGTCAAGTCAGTTCCTACTCATGGTGACCCTATAGACCCTAATCTTTGGAAATACACTGAATCTGAAAAGAGAATGGTGGACCCACTTGTCTTGAGTGCATAGGGATAGAAGAAAGAGGTGAGAGAGAATAGATTTTTAGTACAGTCAGATATATAATTCCATCTCTAAAACGATAAATACAAAGAAGGTAAAAATATAATATTTTTAAGTGCGATATAGTTAAGAGCAGTTGGGCTTGAGTCTACCTTAAACATTTTATCAGGTGCGGTGAATATTTACAGCCCTCATAACATATATATTATCAGAATAAGGATATTGATGTTTCATGGACAAGAGAAAAAATAAGGTTTCTCAGAGATATTTGAAAAGTATACAGCCAATAACACTGTGGGGGAAGGGTGCTCATTTTCTTCATGCTGAATACCTCTGAGATCAGTCCTTGGCCCTCCTCTCTACCTCTTTTGCTTAAGGATTCGTCAGTTCCATGGCTTTACATACCACGTGTGTGTCAATGGCATCCAAATTTATATTTCTAGTTCAGATCTCTTGCTCGAACTCCCAAATGGTTTAAACAATTGCTTATTCATCATCTCTATCTGGAAGTCTAATAAACACCACAAGCTCAATGTGTTGAAAATTTCACTCCTGCTTTCTCTCCCACACCTGTCCCACATGCAGTCTTCCCCTCTCAGTCTAGGCAACTCCAAATGCTCAGGTCAAAACACTGGAATTCATCTCTGACTCCTCTCTTGCTGTTACAGCCCACACTCAATCTGTCAGGAAACCTTGTTAGTTATACTTTCAAAATATATCCCTCATCCAGTCATGTCTCATTGCCTCCATTGCTACTTTTATGGCTCAGTTGTCATCATCTGTCACCTGGATTACTATAACAGCTTCCTAACTTTCTATCTTTCTGCCTTTGACATCCCACAGGATGTTCTCAACACAGAATTAAGAATGATCCTTTACAAATGTACCTCAGATCATATCACTTCTCTGCTCATCAGTCTGCAGTGGTCCCCCACTTCACTCAGAGGAAAACTAAAGTTGTTGCAAAGGACACAATGCCTAAAAACCTAGCCCTCATGCCTTTCTGACTTCATCTCCCAGTCCCTTTCACTTGCTCCCTCTGTTCCAGCCACACACACCCCTTTGAATGTACCAGCCATGATCCTGCTTCAGGAACTTTGCCTTGGCTGTTCCTTCTGGCTGGAATATTTTTCCCACAGATAGTCACATGGCCAACTCCCTCAATTTCTTAAAGCCTTTGTTCAATTGTCACCTTCTCAGTAGCCATCTTACTGCAAAGAGCTATATATCTCCAACTCTACCCCAACATGCCAGATGTCACTTACTCCAGTCTAAAAAGAAAAAAAAAAAAACTAAACTAATTGTTGTTGAGTCAATCCTGACTCATGGTGACCCCATGCGTGCAGAGTAGAAATGTGCTCCATACAGTTTTCAAGAATGTGACCTTTCAGAAGCAGATCAGGCCTTTCTTGCAAGGCACCTGTGGGTGGGTTCAAATCACCAATCTTTTGGTTAGCAGTGGACTGCTTAACTGACTGCACGATCAGAGACTCCTACTGCAGTCTCTTTCTTTTTCCACAGGACATATCACTTTCTAACATGCTGTATAACTAATTTATTACATTTATTGTTTAATGTCTGTTTCCCCTTTTTAAAATGTAAACTCCAAAAAATCAAGGATCTTTGTTTTATTTACTCATATGTCCCTAGTACTTAGAGCAATGCCCAGCACATGGCAGGCACAGAGTAAATATTTGTTGAATTAAATTGAAAAGGAAAGGCAAATTAGCAAGGATGTGGATGATTTGGTTGTTTTGGGAACTGCTAAATTATTTTAATATGCTTATATATAACTAATAAATATATTTCCAAACAATTGTGTAATATATGTACCCTAAAATGACATGGCTGAATACTTACCATTATCAGATTTACATGCAAACTTGCTTAAAGTGAGGGCATTGGGCAAGATGCTGTCTCTGGATCTCAGCCCATAGGATTTTATGATTTTGAGAATGTATTATATAATCATCACACAAATTTCATTCTCATCTTATCTGCTGATATAAAACACAAACAATGCTTACTTTTTCAGAATATGAAAGGGGAGAGCCCAAACATACTCAGAAGAGAAATTTCTAATAGTGTTTCTTTATAATTAGCTCTCCAGTTAACTTACTATTAACAAGTTGAACATGGATGCCTTCAATTCATTAGACTCCAGTGAATAGTTCTTTTATCACCATCTCATCAACTTACTGTACAATGGCTCAGCAGTCATATTAATGAATTAATTATGCTTTGTGGTATCTTTATACATTTAAATATGCATGCATAAATTAAATGTTTATAATTTAGCATTATGCTTAGGAGATAATATTCTTTACTTCCCCCTCTGCCCCCCTTGGGGTCTTCTCTACCAAATGAGTACCAATTTAAAGAGTTCTAAAGCATCATTTAGGCAGTGGACTAAATGTCACAAAGCAAGTAGCCTAAATAAAAGATGACTACCAGGAAAGTGAGATCAAAAACTACAACCTTCAGTATGGATTACACCTCAACATAAAGAAAACAAAAATCCTCACAACTGGGCCAATAAGCAATATCATGAAAAATGGAGAAAATACCGAACCTGTCAAGGATTTCATTTTACTTGGATCCACAATCAACTCCAACAGAAGCAGGAGTCAAGACATCAAACAATAGATTGCATCGGGCAAATCAGCTGCAAAAGATGGCTTTAAAGTGTTAAAAAGCAAAGATGTCACTTTGAGGACTAAGGTGTGCCTGACCCAAGCCATGGTATTTTCAATTTCCTCATATGCACGCAGAAGCTGGACAATGAATTAAGAAAGACTGAAGAAGAATTAATCCTTTTGAATTACAACATTGGCAAAGAACATTGAATATACCATGGACTGCCAGAAAAACAAACAAATCTGTCTTGGAAGAAGTACAACCAGAATGCTCCTTAGAAGCCAGGTACTTTGGACATGTTATCAGAAGGTACCAGTCCCTGGAGGAGGACATCACACTTGATAAACTACAGGGACAGGATAAAAGCAGAAGACCTTCAAACAAGATGGATTGATATAGTGGCTATAACAACGGGATCACACATAGCAAAGATTGTGAGGATGGAGCAGGACTGGGCAGTGTTTCGTTCTGTTGTACATACTGTCTCTGTGAGTCAGTACCAACTCAATGGTACTTAACAACAACAACGAGGAAAGTTTTATTAAAGTGTATTAAAAAATTCACATAACTTCATACAGGAAAATACCCCAACTGAAGCTTATATGGGAATGACCTGCTAGAGAGCACATGCATCCATTCACTGGTTTACTGTATTTGTGAGTATTATGGATAGAAAGCTGGACACCAGGCATGCTCTTCTAGATCTCCTCTAGCCCACCCTGCAGTCTAGTCCCAGTGGCTCCCAAGCAGCCTATGGCTTTGTCAATGTGGAAGAGTCCAGGGAGCCCACAACAGTGTCCTTGCTTCATTTAGGTCTGAACCCAGAGACGGATTACCAAATAAACAAGGTATGCACAGGCTTACTGCACTGCACAATTTCACCACATTATGAACCATGTGAAATTGGTCACTACAGATTAGTAAGTAAACATAACTAACCCTGTGCCCACCTTGCTTAATGTCAACCAGTGCATACCCTGTTACTGGATAACCCATTCCTGTCTGAACCCGCCCCCACCCCCGCCCGGAGCAACTACTTCCATGGCTAAAACTGGGACCGAAAATGGTAATCAATCATTTGCCATCAAACCACCACCATTAAAGATGGAAACAAGATGCTTATATTCTAGGTTTTTTTTTTTTTTTTTGACGGTTTTCCTTTCTAAATATGGAAATAGAAAGCTTGTTACCTAGGTGTTTCACTGCTGAATTATTCTAGCTAGTACAATTAGAATGCAGAGAAAATGGAGCTGAGCTATGAGAATGTTTGATCTGGTAGAAGAAAGAGGCTGTCAGTGCATTTCTTTTATATTTCAATTATTTTTCACCAACTGTATGTCTATTTCTGCTTCTAAATTCTGTTTCACTAAGGTACATACTACATAGAATGGTGTAGGTAAAATTCTACCTAAGATTCTAATGTGCTCCACTAAAGCCTCCTGCAGTATATTTGCTAAAGCCTTCTACTATTTCGGCAGTAGGAATTTTATTAAGCTCACTGGGTTAGAATGGAGCCCTGGTGGTACAGTGGTTAAACCGATCGACTGCTGATTGAATGCTAACCAAAAGGCCAGCAGCTGGAAACCACCAGTGTCTCTTCAGGAGAAAGAGGTGGTAATCTGCTTCCATAGAGATTTACAGCGTTGAAACCCTATGGGGTTGCTGAGTCTGAATCTATTCAACGGCAGTGGTTTTTTTCAGGTTAGAAGGGAAAGCAGAAACTTCCAACTTGAGCACTGCCAGAGAGACTTCACCCCATTACTGAAATACCTCTCTTACTATGGTTGTTCCCTTTCGCCTTCTATCAAATCCGCCCTTCCATCCCTTTCTCCTACCCACCTCCCCCATGTGCCCTGCACCTAACCTCATCCAAAGTCAAATGCTGCTCAGCCTGGCATAAATATGCTCTCTCATTATTGTGAGGTTATCTCAGCACCAGGTTTATGCTAGTCTAATTTTTTTTAATTATACAAGGTAAATGAAAGGAAAAGAAAAACAGGGAAGCAAGGGAGAAAGGAATTAAGAGCTCAGAGTGGAACTTACAAAACAAAATATAGCGAGATACAATGAAAGGAAGGACGGAAGGCAGAGAAGAGAGATAAAAGGAGACAAAGAAAGCAGAGGATTGTTGTTGTTCACACGTATTATTGCAGGTTTATTCTAGAGCAGAAACTTCTATATATGCAATGTTTAAGTAAAAAAAAAACACACATACACACATCCATATAGCATATTAAAGGGACAATATGTTTTGCTTGAGAATTGCCTGTATTTAGTGCTCCTTGGAAACTCTATGGGGCAGTTCTACTCTGTCTTATAGGGTCCCTATGAGTCGGAATCGACTCGATGGCACTGGGTTGTTTTTTTTTTTTTTAGTTCCCAAGTCATAAGTTTTCCATAGCTTGATATATGAAAAAATATTTTCAGAAGCATAAGCTTCCTACAAAAATGAAACATATATATCATATTGGATTATTTTCTCATTTCATTGCAATTCACAAAACTCAATTTGTATTATTTTTATGTAGTAAAAAAAAATGGTTAATATTAAAAAGAAAGAAAGCCTGTTGTACATGCTCAATGTTTCTGGTGTTAACAACTGAGTGACTTTATTTAGTTATGTGCTCTTAGAAGATGTATCACCATAGTAACCAGATCTTTGACAATTATTCTATTTTAGTGCAAACCAATACAAGGGGGTTAAAAAAAATTCTATTCTTGAATCCTGATACTCATAGTCACTGTTACAGTTTACCCTTTCCTCCATTGTCATATTTTTCAAGAGGATGTTTAAGAATTTTTCTCTGTGCTATTTTACCCCTCATCAAGCTGATTTGGACAGGAGCAATTCTCAACCATGAAATCTGATACACTTTGTGATAGGAACTCCTAGCAGGAATTCTAGCACTTAATTCAAATGGATAAATAGCACCAGAGTTTGTGATGTGATCCAGAAGATTATTTATTGTGCCTGCTGTTTTAGAGAGAAAAAATAATTATATATTTTTCTTAGAGATAGATACTTTTTAAAAATAAAGCAGCATCTGATAAAAACTTGCCATGCATTATTTCAATACATATGTAGAATCAAAGATGATTTAGTTGTCAATAAGCCATTATTAAAAGTAAACACTGTCAGAAATCAAGAAAGTTAGTTACTACCTCCTCTTCATTTTTGCAGCAATTGTATGTACCTCTTCATGAGTAGATCGCTATGTTCTAATTAACATAATTGTTAAAGCTATGTTTTCCAGAAACCATATCAAAGTCATCTGTATAATCCTAGCACAGCACCTATTACTTCCAAACCCAAAACAAAAAAACACTGCCACTGAGTCGATTCTGACTCATAGTGACCCTATACGAAAGAGTAGAATTGCCCCATATGGTTTCCAAGGAGTGGCTAGGGGATTCAAACTGCTGACCTCTTGATCAGGAGCCAAACATTTAACTACTGCACCAACAGGGCTCCCAGTATGCTTTAAATGCTGTAAAAAGAAAAGCAATTATAGTTAACAGGGACTGGCTTTTCTCCACCAATGCAAATGCGTTGCTGAAACATACATCAGGAACTTATGTCTATCAGATTAAATTTGCTTTTCAGGGAACAGGGAACAATTAAGCCATTTAAAAAAACTTGTTATTTGGGAAAAACATAAAAATATGATTTTCTATTCCAGCTATGGGGCCCTGGTGGTATAATGGTTAAGAGCTTGACTGCTAATCAAAAGGTCGACAGTTCAAGACAGTTCAAATCCACCAATCACTCCTTGGAAACCCTATGGGGCAGCTCTACTATGTCCTATAGGGTTGCTATTAGTCAGAATGGACTTGATGGCACCTAACAACAACAACAATTCAAGCTACGATGCAATCATCCAGGTAAGTCAGTGGCAGGGTCAACCTACTTTGCCTCTTTCCACGAGGCCTTGTGGTTTTAGCCAGCCTCTGAAGAACGCCAGAACTATTCAAGATATTTGGGCAATTCATACAATTTGATTTCCTCTACTCTCTTCATGAGTATGCCCACCCCCATCCAGTGCCCAGGCAGTCAGAGAGAAAACCTATCAACAATCTCCAGATAGCTGTCCTAGCCTGGCTCTAAGTATTTTCCTGCCAGTCTTAAACTTCTAGGGAAAGAACTTAGACCTCCATCATGCTTAGACAGAGCTCTGCATATATCCCCTCAGGACCTGGTGCTTCTACCATATCTTCTCTGTACTTCTGAAACCACAGCACTGACCTTTCCCATTCTGATCGAACCTCAGATTGTTCCTAAGGCTCAGCCGGAAACTCAAATGCCTTCTCTGAGCCCAAATTCATACCTGGTTTAGGGACTGTTTGTACTATCTCTGGGGTACCATGGCTTGCCCCATTTTCTCCTTTTCCCTAGGCTTCCTGCTACCCCACACTCTTCCCTCTCTCATCCCCTGAACATGCCAAAGTTGTCCCAGATGGTCAGTGTCTTAATTCCTACAAAATAATGGGTCTGATAATCACCGTTCAACTGCACACAAAGTCACTTTAGAGCAACATCAACTCTTCCAGATCACCAGACTCCAACAGACTCTCATCAATCATAGCTCTCTATTCTCATCTTTTTGGCTGTCCATAGTCCTGACTCTATTTGAAAAGCTTGAAGTATTTTTGTTCTTATTGGTAACACATTTGGATCCCCTTCCCTGATCTCAACTCTCCATTCTACCACAATTCCAGAACCTCCCATACTCTCTCTGCCAGACCCAGGTCCACAGAATGCCTGTCATGGCACACACAGCCAGAGGCGTTAGGCATGCCCGAATTACTAAGGCTTCTGTACACCTCTGCTATCTGAATTTCATCTAAAATAATATGCACTTGAGCAATTTAATTTGGATCTATTGTAACCATTTAAGAAAGAGTTCTGGGTAACATCTATGGATTTCCCTTCATTTCTTCACATTGGTCTCACATTGGGCACACACAAAGGGAAAAGGGAATGACCATTCCTGTTATTAGTCTTCGCTTCCAGGCTACTGTGTTCTTTTAAGGGAGGAAATGAAATGAGCATCTCTTGGCACTGCCTTTGATGTGCTCTTTCTCCCTTCTGCTAAAAGGGCCCCTACATCTGGTTGCATGCACATAGGAAGGCACTTGTCAACCCTGTCTACCCTCTTTGCGGAAAAAAAAAAAAAAAAATTTGCGGAAAGTCCACGCAAATATAAAAAGAATAGGAATCCTTTTTTATATTCTAGAGACCACAGAAATATGACAATTCGTAAGATCTGTTTCCAATTGTACTCTACACACTCTAAATATGTTCAAACACCTATACTTCTCATTTCATGACTTAAACTCACCATATATATGTAATATCTCTCTATACATCTCTTTATACCTATATATCTTTACCTTTATACCTGGGAGCCCTGGTGGCACAGTGGTTAAGAGATTAGCTGCTAATCAAAAGGTTGGCAGTTCAAATCTATCAGCAGTTCTACTCTGTCCTTTAGGGTCACTCTGAGTCAGAACCGACTCAATGGCACCTAACAACTACATACCTATATCCTAGTTTTTTACAAACAGATTGCAACATCCTACTTATCCACTGTTGCCATGAGGCTACTCAAATGTTATTTTGCTAACATGTTAATTTGAACAGAATCTCTCATGGCTATTTTGCTTCCCTTTTTTTTTTTTTTAATCCTTTAAGGCCAGAGTTGGCAAACTACTGCCCATGAGGTAAATTTGTCCTAGGACCTGATTTTGTATAGCCCATGAGCTAGGAACAGTTTTTTACAGATGAATACTGTTGCTGTTGTTAGGTGCCATCCAGTTGGTTCTGACTCATAGTGACCCTATGTACAACAGAATAAAACACTCCCTGGGATGCTGTGCCATCCTGACAATAGTTGTTATGCTTGAGCCCATTGTTGAAGCCACTGTGTCAATACATCTCATTGAGGGTCTTCCTTTTTTTCACTGACCCTCTACTTTACCAAGCATGATGCCCTTCTCCAGGGACTGGTTCCTCCTGATCACATGTCCAAAATATGTGAGATGAAGTCTTGCCATCCTTGCTTCTAAAGAGCATTATGGCTGTATTTCTTCCAAGGCAGATTTGTTCCTTCTTCTGGCAGTTCAGGGTATATTCAATATTCTTCCTCAACACCATAATTCAAAGGCATCAATTCTTCTTCAGTCTTCCTTATTCATTGTCCACCTTTCACATACATATGAGGCAACTGAAAACACCATGGCTTGGGTCAGGCACATCCTAGTCCTCAGAGTGGAATCTTTGCTTTTCAGCACTTTAAAGAGGTCTTTTGCAACAGATTTGCCCAGTGCAGTGCACTGTTTGATTTCTTCACTGCTGCTTCCATGGGCGTTGATTGTGGATCCAAGTAAAATGAAATACTTGACAACTTCAATCTTTTCTCCACTTAACATGATGTTGCTTGCTGGTCCAGTTGTGAGGATTTTTGTTTTCTTTATATTGAGGTGTAATCCATACTGAAGGCTGTAGTCTTTGGTCTACATCAGTAAGTGCTTCAAGTCCTCCTTACTTTTAGCAAGTAAGGTTGTGTCACCTGCATATTGCAGGTTAATGATGAGTCTTCCTCCAGTCCTGATGCCCCATTCTTCTTCATGTTGTCCAGCTTCTCAGATTATTTGCTCAGCCTACAAACTGAATAAGTATGGTAAAGGGATACAACCCTGATGCACACCTTTCTTGACTTTAAACCACCTAGTAACCCCTTGTTCCTCATAAGCACAACTAAGGGTTTTGAAATTCCCATCTTCGCGAGGTTACTCATAATTTGTTGTGATTCATTGAGTTGAATGCCTTTGCATAGTCAATAAAACACAGGTAATCTTTCTGGTATTCTCTGCTTTCAGTCAGGAGCCATCTGACATTAGCAATGATATCCCTGGTTCCACATCCTCTTCTGAATACAGCTTGAATTTCTGGCAGTTCCCTGTTGATGTACTGTGGCAGTTGTTTTGGAATGATCTTCAGCAAAATTTTATTTGTGTATGATTGTCGTAGATTTAATTATGTCCCCCCCAAAACATGTGTATCAACTTGGTTAGGCCATGCTTCCCAGTATTGTGTGGTTGTCCTCCATTTTGTGATTGTAATTTTACGTTAAAAGGATTAGGGTGGGATCGTAACACCACCCTCACTCAGATCACCTCCCTGATCCAAGGTAAAAGGAGCTTCCCTGGAGTGTGGTCCACACCACGTTTTATCTCTCAAGAGATAAAAGGAAAGGGAAGCAAGCAGAGAGTTGGGGAACCTCATACCACCAAGAAAGCAGCACCAGGAGCAGAGCGCGTCCTTTGGACCTGGGGTTCCTGAGCCTGAGAAGCAACTCACCAAGGGGAAGGTTGAGGACAAGGACCTTTCTCCAGAGCTGACAGAGAGAGAAAGCCTTCCCCTGGAGCTGACACCTTGAATTTGGACTTGTACTACACTCTGAGAGAATAAATCTCTCTGTTAAAGCCATTCTCTTGTGGTATTTCTGTTATAGCAGCATTAGATGACTAAGACAGTAATATTAATCATATTGTTCGATAATTTCTGCATTCTGTTGGATCACCTTTCTTTAGAATGGATACAAATATGGATCTCTTCCTTTCGGCTGGAAACCCTAGTGGTGTAATGGTTAAATCCTATGGCTGCTAACCAAAGGATTGGCAGTTTGAATCCACTAGGCGCTCCTCAGAAACTCTATGGGGCAGTTCTACTCTGTCCTATAGGGTCGCTATGAGTCGGAATCGACTCGACGGCACTGGGTTTGGTTTGGTTTTTGGTTCCTTTCAGTTAGCCATGTAGCTGCCTTTCAAATTTCCTGGCATAGACAAGTGAATGCTTTCAGTGCTATATCCTTTTGTTGATGATAGGGAATGCTATTTTCGAACCACAATTAAGTAAAATGTCATTACACCCCCCCAAAAAAAATCCATTTCTATAATTAGTAGACATGTATTATAAAAACTTGTACTAGATTATTATATTTTGAGTATCATCATTTAAAAACATGTAGAAATTTGTTGTATAAGTATCTACATTATATCCTTGATTCTGCCTCTTGGCCTACAAAGTTTAAACTAATTACTATCTGGTCCTTTACAGAAAAGGTTAGCCAACCCCTGCTTTATGGAATCATTCAGCTGTAGATGTTCCATGAAATGCAATCAAAAATTTCCACAGCAGTTTAATCAAGGCAAGAACTCTGGAAGTTTCATATTTTTTACCCAGAATAAACTTTATGTATTTCTTTGTTTTTCTGTTTGTTATAGTGGATCTTAAGTTTGGCAGTTCAAACCTACCTAGTGGTGCCATGGAAGAAAAGTCTGGTGATCTCCTTCCATAGAAATTACAGAAAAGAAAACATGGAGCAGAGCAGTTCTGCTCTGTCACATATGGGATCACCATGAGTTGGAATCAACTCGACACAACAGGTTTTTATAGTGCTTATTAACTAAAGCAGTCAATGGTAACTCCCCTACTCCTCCTTTTCTTACTAAAACAGGTATTATTATTCTCAAATAATACTCATTACTAGTACTGATTGGATGCTTACTAAGCACTAGGTATTATGCCCTTCACTAATCCTATAAAAAATCACTAATCCTATAAAAGAAAAAAAAAATCCTATAAGGTAGGTGTTATTCCTATTTTAAGATGGTAATGAACTGGAGGCTCAGAAAGGCTAACCAGCTTACCTAAAACATGGAGGCTGTACAAGGCATGGCTTAGCTTATATCCTGAGCCCCTACTCTTAATAACAGTAATGTACTGCCTTGCCTATTGTTTGCCCTTTTCTAACAAATAACTATCTCCAGTCTCTACTTGAAAGGCAGCAATTCTTCACTGTTGTTTGCTCTGCCCTCAGAAGCAGCACAGGCAGCCACGCTGGCATGGGGATTTAGAAGTTTAGCAATGCCTATGTCCCAATGCTAATTTGAATTTCTGGTGCCCTGGTCTTGTTTAAATCACAATGTCTGGTATGGAGCTCTGGACAAACGCAAAGGCCTAAGCAAAACCTGAGAATGAGTGGCCCGTGCCAGATCCAACAGTCTGGACTCACCTCCCCGGCATTAGGAGCCTTGCCTGTATGAGGCGGGAGCTGATTTATTTCATCTTGCACCTGGGTACTAGCTTGACTAGGCCTGAACCTGAGGAGCTATTGTCTATCAAGGTGAAGATACATAAATAGTAACAAAACACAAGATAGTTTCTCAGCAAAGGCAATGGTTTAGCAGTAGGTAAACCTAGGTTATTAACCCATCTCAACCATTAACTACTAAATGACCCTGGCTTCATTTTGCATAATCAGGAGTTTTTAATTTATTTTTTTACTATGATGATTACTAAAGTTTCTTCCAGTTCCATCATTCCATGATCCCAGGGCTTCAAAGTCCATTTATACGTGACACAATCTACAGAGGAATACTATCTGAGTAGTGGCCCAATGTGAGCAAATTACCCTGATTTTGGGAGTCATATCACACACTACTGATTCACTTCACAGGGTCATATGGAATAGCTGAAATAGTTCTGCTACAATGAAGTCACCCAAAATCTAGATATAGTCTGGATATACCTGAAAACTTTTGGCAAATAATTATCATATATCCTCTCATCTGTTATTTTGCTTTGATTTTACAGAGCCCAGATTTTTCCCAAAATTTTAAGAATGTGATTCAACCAACTACTATGCTTATAGGTTATATTACTTTGTGCTTACTGAGCCCTGATGGAGAGCAGAAGCGGTACACGCGGCAGTTTCTATACTACCAGAGATGCGCCCTCTCCAGGACTGTGGACCTGACTGTCCTCTGGGCCTCTTTCCTTGACAAGGAAAAACTCAATCAGATTAGATTTACCTTCAGATTCAGCTTAATCTGTTATTACGTAGGTAACACCTGCTCAAAATGTTTCTTCTTTTTAAACACTTGAAATTCAACAAGCAAAGCTTATCATTGCCTAATCATTCATTCATTGCTTCATGAGAAAACATATATGTGCTCAGCACCTTCTATTACACCAATGTGACACTTGAGCTGCACAGTACGTCCTCATCGCCATTTATTTTTTAAAGTGCACTAAGAGTCGGAATTGACTGACAATGGGCTAATGACTTATAGGCACTGACATGGTCTGTAACTGCTTCATGTGTATCCATTTTGCCTCCAGTAGATATTTGTGGGTGAAGATTTGGCAAGAAAACGGCCCTCACAACACCTGGAAGATTTTCATACTCAATAGTTACTAAAAAAAAAAATGCAATATTGATGTGCCTGCTAAAGGAAAACCACAGGTTCTTAAATTAGGTCAATAGTTGCATATCATTGAGGTCCATGGAACCGAGTAGTTTGAAGTGGAACCTTTACTTAATAAATGCATTTGTTTATAACCAGCCATGTTCCAGAAAGAATTCAAGATGGCTTACAAAGATTTTTAAAATATAAAAAGGGAGTATAAATTAAGAGAGGACAAAGAAAGAAAAATAACAATGAAGCTACAATTTGCATTTAATCCATTAAGTTCAAAAGTAGATATGGGAGAAGTGGAGAAAATAAAGAACTATATAATCTGTCCATGAAGTGAAGATTTACTAATTAAGCTTGAAAAGAGAGGATAGTTTGGTAGATTTGAAGACATCCTGATTTAATATATTTAAATATATAATGGAACATTCTTTCATTTACATATCAGTTTGTAGTTCACAAAACATGTTAAATACATGCACTTTCTTATCTCAGTAAGTTTACACAAGAAATAAGCAAACTAAGGCTCAGCAGAAAGTGTGACTTGCCAGTACAAGTTGCCTTCTGTGGACTATAACAGCAAATATTTTTAGGGAGACTTGTCAACTGGCAAAGCAGAATTAAAACAAAATCCATTGTTGTTAAGTCAATTTCAAATCATAGAGACCCTATAGAACAGACAACTGCCTCACAGGATTTCCAAGGTTGTAATCTTTACCGAAGCAAACAGCCACATCTTTCCCCTGTGGAGCAGCTGGTGGGTTCAAAGCGCCGACTTTTCAGTTAGTAGCTGAGTGTTTAACCACTGCGCCACCAGGGCTCCTTCAAAAGTAGAATCAGAGGGTCTATTTTAGGAAATCTCCACAGGGTCCTACTGACAAATGACATATTTCTATATTATCCTTATTATATCACTTTTAATATTAGGTTGAACCATACAGAATCACCATTTTGTAGGTTAAAATGGTTACATATCAGTGAGTTCAAATGTTCACCCTAATAGTTTGGTTGTTGTTGTTGTGTGCTGTCAGGTCAATTCCAACTCACAGAGACTCTACAGGACAGAGTAGAACTGCTCCATAAGGTTTCCTAGGCAGTAATCTTTATGGGAACAGATTGCCAGGTCTTTTCTCCTGCAGAGCTGCTGGAGGGTATGAACCACCAACCTTTCAATTAGCAGCCAAGAGCTTAACCAACAGTTTGGAAATCAGTGAAAATAAAATGTGATCTGGATCTTATGCCGTATCAAATCTGTTACCCTCATTTAATTTTATAGCTTGTACACTAGACATGCATTATGGATTAAATTGTTCCCCACAAAATATGTGTGTAATCCTAAACCCTATACCTATGGATGTACTCTTGTTTGAGAATAAGGTTTCTGTTGTTCTGTTAATGAGGCCATACCAGTATAAAGTGATTCTTAAACCTAATTACTTCTGAGTTATAGAAAGAGCAGATTAGACACACAAGGAAGCACAAATGGGGGCAGGGAGAGGACAGATAGATGCCACGTGAAGATCACCGAGAAACCAAGGAACATCAGGGTAACAGAAGTTGAAGGAGACAAGGATGTTCCCCCAGGGCCAAAAGACAGAGAGCCTTCCCCTATAGCCCTGGGCCTGAATTCAAACTTGTAACCTTCTAAACTGTGAAAAAATGAACTTCTGTTCTTTAAAGCACTCGTTTGTGTTATAGCAGTACTAGGAAGCTAAGACAACATGTTATGTCTTCACTAAGGAAGAAGTATAAACAAAGACATATTATTATCATTAAATACACTAAGACCTTTTTTCAGAATAGTAATACATCTATAAGAAACTCTAGATTCTGGTACCACGTTTTCTGTAGGGAGTTTGAAGGAGGGGGATATTGAAAACTATTTCATAAAGAAGGATTAAGAGTTTGGACAGAAGAGTAAGCTTAACTGCATCAGAATCCTGGTTCCCACAGGCCATATGACATTGAGCAGGTTACATAATCTTCTGTGTCTTGGTTTCCTCATGTGATAATTGAAAATCACAATATTACCCTCTCTAACAATGAAACTAGGAGCCCTAGTGGCACAGTGGTTAAGTGCATTGTTGCTAACCAAAAGGCAAGAAGTTCCAACCTACCAGCCGCCCCAAGGCAGAAAGATGTAGTGTAGCAGTCTGTTTCCGTAAAGATTACCAAAAAAGCAAAACCAAACGTGTTGCCATGGAGTCAATTCTGACTCATAGCGATCCTATAGGATGGAGTAAAACTTCCCCATAGGGTTTCCAAGGAGTGGTTGGTGGATTTGAACTGTCAACCTTTTGGTTAGCAGCCAAAGGCTTCCGTAAAGATTGCGGTTTTGGAAATCCTATGGGGCAGTTCTGCTCTGTTCTGTGGGGTTGCTATGAGCTGCAATCTAATGGAGGGCAAACAACAGCAACAGTGAAACTATTTAACTGAATTGTTATCTCTTTGTATTCTGTCTGCTGTAAAGCTCAGAGCTAAATTGGAAGCTTAGCTTCAGGAAACGTTTTGACCTGTATGGTCTACGTACTGATATTCTTTAGTTTTCAGTTATTACTTCTTTATATTTCCCTTGGTTTTAATTCTCTACATCTTCTTTATTCTGCTTTTATCAAATAGAATGTTTTGGATATAACCCCAAATCTTTTGTGGTACAAGTTGTGGTTAAAAAAAATCAGTGAGTGAATAAATACTACTAAGAAATATATATTTAATTTAAACATATTTAGAAATCCAAGCATGATAAATCACTGGCTGAAGGCAGTAATGACTGCATTATAGAGCCCTCAACTGGGGAAAAAAAAAGCTTTCAAATAAAAATAAAATTAAACCATAAAATATTAATTAATGAATTTTATATCCAATAATGTTACAAATTAAAGTTAAAAGAAATTAAACAATATAAACAAAATAAACATTATTACTAAATGGTGTTTAGCTACAATATTCACAAATACAAATGCATTTTTATGCTTACTTGTGCTATGGCAAAGTTCCTGTCGACAGTTCAAAACAGTACTTGCCCCACTAGTAAAAACACATTAATAATAATAATAATAAATAATACGCTAATACTCCATGCTGCCTATTGGAATGTATCAACTCTAGAGACAATTATACCTAAAAAAAATTCCACATATTTTTATGACACCAATGTAGAGCCAATTATTAAATTAGATTAAAAGCATAAATAATGTAAGGAGAAGATGCATTATTTTCTAGAAATGCCCAGACAATGAAACCCATCTCCGCAAGATGGAAACAAACAAATGAGCCTTAAAAGCAAACCACTCCAGCCGCTCTTTTGACATTAATTTAGACTAATAATGCCTAAGATTCATGCTTGATGATTCTAAATTCACTCAAAGGGCTGACAAAAGCCTCAAGGTTTAATCACAAAAATGAATCCCATAAAGTTAAAAAAACAGTTGCTGTCGAGTCAATTACAATTTATGGCAACCCCACATGTGTAAGTGTAGAACCGTGCTCCACAGGACTTTCAATCGCTGATTTCCCAGAAGCAGATTGCCAGGCCTTTCTTCTGAGGTGCTTCTAGGTGAACTCAAAATGCCAACCTGTCAGTTAGCAGTCAAGTGTGTGAACCATTTGCACTACCCAGGGACTCCCCCATAAAGGTAGCCAGACTATACTTTCTGGTTATGGTCTGGTAGATATGTATGTCATGTAGAATCAAAGTATACATATTCCATTAGAGTTAATAAAAATGACAACAATAATAATAAATTCAGAAATCCACAGGGTAAAAAATTGTAGTACTAAAGGTTTGTTTTTTCTCATTATTCTGAGAAAAACTAATAATTCCATCTGAGACACATTTTTTTTATAAGGCCTTAGATAGGGTACTTTGAAGAAAGAAAACAGGGGACTTATTTTGATAACTTATTATTTCTGTTTTACCTGTCCTTAAAATCATTTGTTATTTACTGCCTTTTTCTCCTTTGCCTCACTGAAAATTTTACAGTTTTAATCTGGGTGCCACCTACATCCTCCCTTCAGAAGAGAGAATCTCCTCCCCCAGCTGCCAGGAGTGTTGCTGGCTGATAGCTCACACCTGAGTCCCTTCTCAGGAATTTCTTCCAATCAAAGAGAGATGCCTTGCTCAAGATGATAACCCTTCTGTTGGTGGAACCTCCTTCTAAGGCCTCATAGAGTTACCAAGGTGTTGCCTCAGATCAGACATCTCTGAAGGTCCCTATCAATTTCACAGCTCCCAATGGAATTGACTAAGCCCATTGCTGCAACTGCAATGCAGTTCAGCTTCTTCCTCTGTTCAATTCTGCTTCCCCTCATTCCCTATAGGGCTTTCTAATGGCTATTCCCAATGTGTATTAATTGTTTAATGAGAAACTAGTTTGCTCTGTAAACTTTCACCCAAAGCACAATTAAAAAATACTGAAACAATATGAACCAAAACTTGGGTGAAAGGTTTCCTGCAGCCTGTATTCTTTTTAAGGAAAGATGTCATATACCTTCAAGAGCCTTTTTTCTTGCTTCTATTTTATTGAAATCTTACTCTAATTTCAGGAATAAGATGAAACTCTACAGGTGAAATTCTAATAAAATATTGGAAATCCTCACATGAAAATAGAAAATTTGATTCTACTCTTTCATAAGCCTACTGTGCTTCCATACCTGAATGCCTTTTTAATAATAATATTTGGGGTTAACTGTATCTAAAGAAGGTTCAGAAAAGAACAATTGAAAGGCTTAGTTTAGGGATATATCTATAGGATAAACCAAAAACCAGAACCAAACCCATTGCCGTCCAGTCAATTCTGACTAACAATGACCCTATAGGACAGAGTAGAACTGCCCCATAGTTTCCAAAGAGCAGCTGGTGGATTTGAACTGCTGACTTTTTGGTTAGCAGCCGGGCTCTTATCCACTGTACCACCACAGCCCCATCTGTAGAATAAAAACAAACAAAAAAATGTTGCCGTCAAGTTGATTCCAACTCATAGTGACCCTGTAAGAGACAGCAGAACTGCCCGATAGGGTTTCCAAGGAGCGGCTGGTGGATTTGAACTGACAACCTTTCAGTTCACAGCCAAGCTCTTACCCACTGCACCACTAGGGTTCCAAGAATAGCAAGCTAAAAAAGACTAAGTTCCTTCAATATAGAAAGCAAAGCTGAAAAGTGACTTAATCAAGTGCTAAAACACAAGAACAATAAATATAAAATTTATTTTTTCACCACCTCAGCACATAAAATTCCCTCATATACCTTCTCTACTATATTAATATCGATTTTTTTTTCCTCGTAGAATCACGCCTTTTGACATTCAAAGGCTCTATAGTATCTTCCATTTTAAAAGATTCTCTTCAGCTTCTCAAAAAAGAGTTGAAATTACATCCTGTACTCATGCCCTCCACTACCATTCATGACAACCTACACAAATCTGGCTCCTATCCCCCAATTCTACCCAGTGTAACTGCTCTCACCGTGATTGCTAATGACCACCATGCTGCTAAAACCAATGTGCACTCTGCATCCTTACCTTCCTTCAGTTCTCAGCAGCAAAAGAACATACCCTCTCTCTTGGAAAAATGTCCTGCTTCTGTATTGTGACATCATCCTCTTATGGTTGTCCTCCTAACCTACTGGCAGTTCCTTTTGTCCCATTTTGACAGCCTCATTCATTCAGGTGCTTGTTTGCTCATTGTTCACTCATTCAGTAGAATGGGGTCTACAGATACAACGGTGAGCTATACCAGATGAAGTTCCCACTCTCGTAGAGCTCTTTACAATCTGTTCAGATTGCTTTTTCAATTCCTTCCCTAGCTCACTATGCTGCGGCAGGTTGCCTTATTCCAGTTCCTCAACTATGCAAAGCTCTATCTTAGAGTTTTTATACACACTTTTCTCTCTTCCTGGAAAGCTTTGCCCCAGCTAACCCATCCCTAAACAGCTTCAGTATCAGTTCCTCAGGGAAACCTGCCCTGGTATTGCTGACTCAATAAGCACATACCCTTATTTAGTTGCATCAAACCCTTTCCTTCCATAACAATTGCAGTCTGTCATTATATAGTTGCAGTATTTATTTGTTCAGTGTGTTTGTAGGGCTCTAGGAAGCTAAGGACCCTGTTTATGTTGTTTACCCAAAATCTTGAAGACCTAACAAAATACCTGGCACATCTTTTCTTTTTAAAATAAATGAGACCAAAAAAGCAGGTACTATTTCACTGTTGGTACAGGAGGTGTTTTAGGTGAGAAAACAAATAAGTCCCTAAGGGATTTAGGAGTATAAATGAAAGAATAACCAGCGTTTGCTAAAGTTAACACCAGGGAAAAAGCCAGGCCTGTTAACTTCATATCAAATGGAGCCATTGTTGGTAAAAGTAGTGGAATAATCTCCAGAAAGCTTCATACTTCGATTAGAATTCTCATAATAGAAAATAATTTCAAATGTTATAAAATTGCCATAAATAAAATGGTTTATATTGTCACTCAATGTAGATTCATAAAACAGATTCCAATCAGTTAAAATAATAGACATTCTTCCTTTTATTATACAATTATCACTATATAGCATATCACTTTCCATCTTTGCCATTAGCACATGCAAAGCTAACTCTTTTACTCAAAAGATAATAAAAACTGTAGTGGATTATTCTCCTGAAAGGCACATACCTACTAATTCTCCTCTACTTTCTGGCCCTAGATACTCACCATGCACTGAAAACTCAATGGTCTGTTTGGAAGAGAGAGTGTATACCCCATCCTTCCAGGTTATATTCAGTTGCGGGTGACATGTTGGGTCAATATCAGGTTTAAAAACCCCAAATTATTGCATTGTTTAACCCCAACCTATTATATATTAGTTAATATATAGACTTAACTAATAAAACAAAATAGCAATGGCTTAAAGAATATAGAAGTTTATTTCTCCCTTATGTAACTGTCCAGATAAAAGTCCATGGCAATTATTGCTGCTCCACAGAGTCAGGGATGCTGCCTTCTTTTACCTTGTGGTTTGAGCATCCTTAATATGTGACTTCCACCTCATAGACCAGTATGGCTCTTCTAGCTCCAGACATCACATTTATATTCCAGCCAGCAGGAAGGGTAAAAGGGAAGGTCACATGCATTTCACTTGAAAGCAAAGGAGAAGAATTGCATACATCATCTCTGTTCACTTTCATTGGCCAAGGAGGAATGAACAGTTGGCTGGGAAATCTACTCTTTATTCTGGAAGCTGCATGTCCAAGAAAAATTCTATTTCTATGAAAAGGTAGACCAATTAATAACAGCCTCTGCAAAAAGTTTAATAAGGAAGCCTTTTCAGCTCACAAACACAGTTCTCTTTCTCTGCAGGGTGAGCAAGCTCTGCAAGAGTGACTGGATCAGGATGCTTGCGGTCCAGTTCCCCTGCCACTCCTGGAGCCTGTGTGTGAGCCCATGCTTGGCTTCCTTCTTCTACAGTGAATTCCTTCTTAAGGCCCCACATTTCATCCTCATAATTTGGTTCCCATAGAGTCGCTCTATTTCTTTATAAATATCTATAGACAATGATATCAAATTATTGAAACTGGAAAAAATCATTGTCTCAAAAAGTACCTTTGACTCCATGTAAATCAAATATGTGAACAGTTGACTGCCAATCTTAATGAGAATTAACATGTATTAAGCACTAAGTCTTCTGAGTGCTCTGCATAAATTATTTCATTTAATCTTTATGCTGCCTACAAGATATGTACTGTTTCACCCTCTTTCTAGATGAGAAAAAGGAAGTAAAAAGAGGGTAAGTAACGTGTCCTGGGTCATATGCATTCAAATTCTGAAAATTTACCTCCACAGCCCACACCTCTGTAGGGCCACCAATCCCTCATTGTACTGACACACAACTTTTGCCTAGCCAAGATATCCTATTCTACATGCAAACACACTGATGTACAGTAGAGAATCTCAGAACTTTAGAGCTGAGAAAGGCTCATAGATCACACAGAGGTAAGACGTAGGTGAGATATCACACAGATAACAGTGACAGAGAACACAGTAGAACTCAGGTCTCTTTGTTCCCAGCACTGAGCCTGGCCACCACTTCACACTGAGCCCTCCCTTTGGAAATAGAGTGGAGAATGACTGAGACAGATCAAAGCCAAGTTTCACCTAGCAATACCCTTCTATTAGCTACAAAGTATTAACCATGAAAATTTTAGAGTGTCTGGTTCTGTGATAGAAGAAAAATCTCTAACAAAAATTTAGCTAATTTCTAAAAGAAAGGCAATCTACAAAAGTCTTGTTATTATATAAAGCCTGGAGATTTTCTAGGGCTTTTTTTTTTAACCATAGAAAATTTATTTTGTTTTATTTTTATTTTTTAACTATGTATTTTCTGTGAGAATCCACACGTGTATATGAAAAGTTTATTTTTTAAAAAGGTTGGGAAGAATATAAACAAAGAATTAAGAGGTGATTTCAAGGATTTGTGGGTGTAGGAGGTAGAGGAAGAGGAGGAAGGAAAAGAATCACATCATTTGTGGGGAGGCCGAAGCAGATTTCTGTTTCAATGCAATGTTCTAATTTATTTTAAAGGAGGATAAACTGAATTCATATATTGCTTGTGTAACTCTAAGAAAATACAAAATATTAAAATTAATGTGTTTAAACAGGGAAAGCAGGCTTCCCAAAAGGATTCAAATCGAGCAAATCAGCCCCCGTATGTTCTGTGTTGCAACACTTCTCTCCCAGACTTCCTCAGCACAGTGGTGTCAAAGTATCTGCTGCCAAAGATTCCTTCCCACCATTTTTTTTACTCTGGCTCAGGGAAACCCCAGAGAAGTCTCCTCTTTGGGCTGTATTTACCTCAGGAGGTTTTCTCACAGAATGTGCTAACAATAGAAATTGCTCTTGGTTATGATACAGACCCAGCAGGACATTCAAAATGCCACGGGTGACTCTGTGGTCCTGCCTGGCAAAGCCTGCTGGTAGGTAGCATATGAGCCATATGGAAACTGCTAAAATGGGAAATAAAGCAGCAGGTTCTGAAGTCACTAGCTTCCCTTGACATGGTAGAATTAGCATCGGTCTATGGTACAAAACATCCCTGCTTTTGAATTACCCAATATCCGTGGAAATAAGTGATATATCAAATAGCATTTTCAACATATTCCGCCTTTTTGATTGCTGTTCTGAGATAACCACTTATTGGAAGAAGGCCATACATTAATATTCTGTAGATACAATTGTTGTGCTGGGATGATTTTAAAGTTCAATATGAAAGCCTTATAGCTGCCAGTGTAGGTGCATTTCCCTCGTGAGATGTAGTATCAAGAGACCTTTTGTTCTCCTAACAGAAAATTCTCAGTCTGGAACTGCAATGGGAGAACAATATAGAGGGGTGAATGCACTAACAAGAGAGATTTTCCAGAAGGTGGAAATCACCCACCAGAAACTCCTCAATAAGGAGAAAATGTACCATCAATGAAAATTTGAGAGAAGTTTTAGTATTAGGTCAGATTCTCCTGGTCAAGAGATCCTTAAAGAAGAAAATTCTATCACTATAATATGTACAAAAACTCCTTTCAACTGAATGAAGTCCAAATAATCTCAGAATTTATAAAAGCTAAAAAGGTAATGAATGGGGAATCCTTGCATAACCCTAACTCACAGAAAACACATTGTATAACTCTTTCTCGGGTGAACTTTCCATAACAAATTGCCTTAAATTGATTCTGAGAAACATGCATATGTATTGTGTGAATCAATGTGCACATACATGTGTAGACTGTATCAAAGACGTGTTATAAACCTAGTTTTTCAGGTGAGTGGAGAAAAGATAAAAAAAAAAAAAATACCGCAAGAAACTAAAAAAGACCTATGTAAATGGAAGAACATTCCATGCTTATAGATTGGAAGACTTAACATTGTGAAAACATCAATACTACCCAAAGTGATCTACAGACAAATGCAATCCAAATCCAAATCCCAACAACACTCTTTACTGAAATGGAAAAACTAATCACCAACTTTATATGGAAAGAAAAGAGGTCCTGAAAAGCCAAAGCAATACTGAAGAAGAACAAAGCAGAAGGTTTCACACTTCTCAATCTCAAAATACACTATACAGCCACAGTAATCAAAACAAGCAGATACTGGTACAATGACAGACACATAGACCAATGACACAGAATTGATAACCCAGAAGTAAATTTATCCATCTACACCAGCCGATTTTCGGCAAGGGGTCAAAGCCCCTTCAATGGGGAAAAAAACAATCTCTTTAACAAATGGTGCTGGCAAAACTGAATATCCATTTGCAAACAAATAAGTAAATAAACAGGATCCATACCTCACACCATACAGAAAAACTAACTCAAAATAGATCAAAAACCTAAATGTTAAAGCATAAAGTTCCTGGATGATAACTTAGGGACAAAACTATGGGACCTAATTTTTTTGTTGAAATAGACTATCAAACAACTACAACTGTATCAACAACAGAAGACAAATTAGATAACTGGGCCCTCCTAAAAATTAAATACTTATGTTAACAAAAGACTTTTTCGAAATACTAAAAAGAGCACCTATGGACTGGGAAAAAATCTTCTGGAAGAGCATAAGTATCTAATCTCCAAAATACATAGAAAACTTGAACGATAAAAAGATAAATAATCCAATCAAAAAACAGGCAAAGGACATGAACAGATACTTCACCAAAAAGGACATTCACACAGCTAACAGACAAATGAAGAGATGCTCATGATCATTAGATATTAGAAAGATGCAAATCAAAACTATAATGAGATACCATCTCACCCCTCTGAAAACGGCAATTATCAAAAAACTGAAAAATGCTGGCGAGGTTGTGGGGAGACTAGAACTCTTACACACAGCTGGTGGGATTGTAAAATGGTACAACCACTATGGAAAACAGTATGGCGCTTCCTCAAAAAGCTAGAAATAGAGACTCCTTATGACTCCACAATTCCATTCCTAGGTATATACCCTAGAGATTTAATAGCAGTGATATGACTAGACATATGCATGTCTATTCTCACTGCAGCATTATGAACAATAGCAAAAAGATGGAAACAACCTAAATGTTCATCAACAGATGAATGAATAAACAAATTGTAGTGTATACCAATAATGTAATACTATGCAGCTATAAAGAATAATGAGTTCCTGAAACAAATTATAACATGGATGAATCTGGAGGACATTATACTGAGTGAAATATGTCAATCACAAAAGGACAAATATTGTATGATGTCACTTTTATGAAAAGACAAGAATGGGTATACACACGGCAAGCAACGTTCTTCGATGGTTACCATGGATTGGAGGAGGAAGAAGAGGGAATCACTCTCTAGATAGTGGATACTTGTTATTTTTGGTGATAGAAAAGGAAATACCCAATATGGGTGAAATATGCACAATCTGACCAAGGTAGATTATGACACTAAGAAGTACACAAGAATAAGTGATAATTTTGGTAAATGCTATAACATATATAATTTTGCAACAACAGTAATAGCAACTGAAAAATAAGTGTGTGGCTACATACGTAGATGTGTAGGCATATATGTGTATAGGAAGGCACATGTGAGTATATGGGTGTACATGTATAGGTATATCTGTAGGCATATGTATAGACATGCTTTGTGTGTTGTATATCTATTCATATATATATGTATTATATATATATATATATATAATATGCCACATAGAGAGCACAGTTACAGATACCTCCTAGACATAACCAAACACCTCTCAAGATTGGTTTACTGGGTTTGAAGGCTTAGGACCACAGTCTCAGGGGACAACTTAGTCAAATGGCATAGCATAGTTTATAAAGCCATTGTTTTACATCCAGTTTGGTGAGTACCATCCAGGGTCTTAAAAACTTGCAAGCAGCCACCAAACATACAACTACTGGTCTGTAATCACCTGGAGCAAAAGAGAAAGAAGGAACCAAAGACTCAAAGAAGAAACTAGTCTATAGGAAACACGGTCTCATCTGTTCTGAGACCAGAACTAGATGGCACCCAGGGCTACCACTAACTACTGTTCTCACCAGGGACACAATAGGTAGTCCCAGATAGAATGGGAGAAAAATGTAGAATAATCCTCAAATTTTTTTTGAAAAAGTCCAGACTTACTGGACCAGCAGAGACTAGAGGATCCCCCAAAACTATTGCCCTGAGGTGCCCTTTAAACTTGGAACTAATGCCACTCCTGGAGGTCATCTTTCAACTAAATAATAGATTTCCCCATAAAATAAACCGTATCATCTGTGGGTACTGTGATCCTTTAAATAATCAAATATATTAGACTAAATGGTTAATATCTACCCTGGAGCAAAAATGAGAAGGTAAGGGGTGGCAGGGAAGTTAGATTAACGGAAACAGAATAATTAGAATGGAAATCATGAGAATGCTGACACATTGTGGAAAATGTAATCAATATCACTGAACAACATGTATAGAAATTGTTAAATTGGAGCCTAATTTGCTATGTAAACTTTCACCAACAATGCAATTAAAAAAAATAAATAACAGTATCCCTGAGGCTGTTTAACTCAAGCAATTTGCAAAGGAAGTTGCCATCCTCAGTTACATTATACAAAGTTCTCTTCATTTACGCCATCATCAGTGTTACCATAGTCCATATAACTAACACATATCACTTTGTTTTTAAACAAGAGATTATTTTAGAAAGGGACTTTGGTTGAAAATTGGACGAGGTACTTAACATGTTATCCTTACTTTAAAAATGAGAAAGATAATACATGGATATTGAGGAGTTCCTAGAAGACATTACAAGGAGTAGTCCCTGGGTGGCTCAAACAGTTAAGTGCTCGACAACTATCTGAAAGGTTAGCAGTTCAAACCTACCCGGAGACATCTTGGAAGACAGGCCTAGCGATCTGCTTCTGAAAGACCACAGCCTAAAAACCCTATGGAGCAGTTCTACTCTGCACATGTGGGTTACCATGATTTGGAATCAACTCCATGGCAACTAGCAACAACAGATATACTAGGTGTGTAAACCAAACCAAAACCAAACCCACTGCCATCAAGTCAATTCTGACTCACAGCAACCCCACAGGGTTTTCAAGCCTGTAAATCTTATGGAATCAGATTGCCACATCTTTCTCCTTCAGAGAAGCTGGTGCGTTCCAACTGCCAACCTTTTAGTTATCAGCCAAGCATTTAACCACTGCGCCACCAGGGGTCCCTAGGTATGTAAATTTTGGGCAATTAATACTGAAGACAATGCATGAATATTCACTACAAATTTAAGAAGAGCATTCAACTTCGTATGACATTTAATTGAACCTTTGGATTGGCTGAATGTCCAAGCATTCCAGATTGTGCCATGGAGAATCAGTATATCATTAAGCTGCAAATGGCATCTTAGGCTCATTCACTCAATCATTCATGCATAAAATACTTATTGAGTACCTACTATATGCCAGACCACATGTTAAATGCTGGGTATATAATGGTGAATGAAACAGCCATGACCTCTAACCCCTTAAGTCTCACTGTCAATTATAAAAGACATTAAATAAAACCACAAATAAATATGGAATTCCAAATACAGACAAGTTCTATAAAGGAGGAAAACACTGTGTAGTAGTACATTGCGGTTGAGGGCAAGGGGTGGTAATCAATGCCTGAGGTTGAGAAGGAGTCAAGTGAAGTGCAGAAGGGACAGAATTCCAGACAGAAGAAACAGCCTGTGTGAGGGCCTTGAGTCCTGAGAGTATGATTTGAGAACTGGAAGGACAGTGTAGCTACAGCATAATAAGCAAAGGAGAGTGTGGTTTGAGAAAAGGTGGAAAGAGAAGGCAACAATCAGATGAATCTTTTAAGAAGCCAACATGAAGAGTCTGTACTGTAAGTTCATCTCTAGTAGTCATCGGAAAAGACTGAAGCAGAGGCATGACTTGATCTAAGTTTTAAAAGAGCAGTTTGGAAAGTACATGTAGTAAAGAGCATGAATATTGTCTTAGTTATCTATTGCTGCTATAACAGAAATACAACAAGTGGATGGCTTTAACAAAGAGAAATTTATTCTCTCACAGTCTAGGAGGCTAAAAGTCCGAATTCAGGGTGTCAGCCCTAGGGGAAGGTTTTCTCTCTCTGTTGGCTCTGAGGGAAGGTCCGTAACATCAATCTTCCCCTGATCTAGGAGCTTCTAGCAAAGATATCACCTTAAGGACTAAGGTGCACCTGAACCAAGCCATGGTATTTTCAAATGTTTCATATGCATGTGAAAGCTGGACAATGAATAAGGAAAACCAAAGAAGAACTGATACCTTTGAATTGTGGCATTGCTGAAGAGTGTTGAAAATACCATGAACTGCCAGAAGAACAAGAAATTCTGTCTTGGAGTAAGTACAACCAGAATGCTCCTTGGAAGTAAGGATGGCGCGACTACATCTCACATACTTTGGACACGTTGTCAGGAAAGATCAGTCCCTGGAGAAGGACATCATGCTTGGTAAAGTACAGGGTCAGTGAAAAAGAGGAAGACCCTCAACGAGATGGACTGACACAGTGGCTGCAACAATGGGCTCAAGCGTAGCAAAAATTGTGGAGGGCGCATGACCGGACAGTGTTTCATTCTGTTGTACACAGGGTCGCTATGAGTCTGAACAAACTCAACGGCACCTAAAAACAACAACAATAGGAGCTTCTCAGCACAGGAACCCTAGGTCAAAAGGATGAGTTCCCCTCCTGGTTCTTCATTCTTGGTGATAGGAGGTCCCCCTGTCTCTCTGCTGACTTCTCTCTTTTATATCTCAAAAGAGATTGGCTCACGATACAACCTAATCTTGCATATTGAGTCCTACCCTATTAACATAACTGCCTCTAATCCTGCCTCAATAACGTCATAGAGGTAGGATTTACAACACTTAGGAAAATCATATCAGGTGACAAAATGGTGGACAATCACGCAATACTGGGAATCATGGCCTAGCCAAGTCGGGGGGACACAATTCAATTCATAGCAAATACCACCTCAGATAAGTTGTAAGCATCCCAAAGTGATAGATGTCTCAGATCTTTATGGACATTCTACATTCCATCTTCTCGTCACAGGTAGGGAAGGATCTAATTCTAATACCAGATTAAATTTTTCTCTGCTATCAGAAACCAACCACCTGCAAGATGTAATTCATGTACCCTTCCAAATGTCTGGGAACAATGACCAGAAGTAAGTCTCCCAAAGCAAGGGATTTCAATCTACCAAATTCTATCAGAGATATCAGAGCTTTATCTGGCAGTTCTCCATCTTCCCCTCTTCCACCATTGCTGCTTCTTAGCTAGGAACAGAGCCAAGGTCAGGCAATTGTGATTTTTAATGAAACTCTTCACCTGGAGCCCTCTCGGCCCTCAGGTTTACAAAGTTGCAGAGCAATGGAAAGTTTTCCCCTCAGAAAATTTAGGGACAATGGAAGGGAGAGAGAGGAAGAGAGATGTGTATCCTGAAACTGCCCCTCTATCTGGAGGGAAGTAAGCTCAATGAAAGGGGACTCCAGGAACAATAGGGGATTCCAGGCATATCTGGGAGCCTGCAAAGCTCATCGGCAGATGCCTAGATGTGAAGCAGTGCTGACATTCAGCAGAGCTATGGTGGGGAAAGCTTTGGAAACTATTACTCCTTTGCTCAGGCTCCCTGACTACTATTAACATTGCTTAATTGCTGGGGTAAATGGTACAACTGAGTGATTTACCAGCGAGTTTCAGGTGCTTTAAACTGATTTTTCTATCTCTAAAATTTTTAAAATCAATGGTTCTTCATTTTCCAGAAGACCCCTAGAAAGGGTAAGCTTTTTCACTTTTCTAAGGTAACTCAGATTGATAAGAATGACACACCTGGAGCAGCTCCTCTATATGGGGCAGTTTCTCTAGATTTCTGTGTGTGTGTGTGTGTGTGTGTGTGTGTGTGTGTCTTAATACTTGACACTTACCAGGTTACCAGTCACCATTGAGTTAACTGCAACTTGGTGTCCTCATGAGTGTCAGAGTATAACTGCTCTACAGGGTTTTCAATGGCTGATTTTTCAGAAGTTTATCAGGAAGCCTTTCTTCCTGGGCTTCTATTGAACTTGAACCTTCCCATTCAGTTAGCAGCCGAATATGTTAATTGTTTGCATCACTCAGGTACTCCTACTTGATTTTAGACTGCATCAAAAAAATGTTATCTCTCTTCCATTGCCTAACTAGTGTTCCAAAGGAATTTAATATTTCTTTCTATAGAATGAATGCAAAATATCAAAATTCTAATTGCTCCTAAACACCAAGAACTCCCAAAATAAATACATTAACTACATAGAAGTTGCCCTACATCTGAATTCTGCAAATACTGAATTAACCTATCACAGGCAGTGATGGGAAACCCTGGTGGCATAGTGGTTAAGTGCTACAGCTGCTAACCAAAGGGTCAGCAGTTCAAATCTGCCAGGCGCTCCTTGGAAACTCTACGGGGCAGTTTTACCCTGTCCTGTAGGGTCACTATGAGTCGGAATCAATGTGACAACACTGGGTTTTGGTGGTTTTAGGCAGTGATGGTAGAGAAGGAGTGACAGTGAGAAATTCCACTAAGAAAGTTAGAATTAAAGGTGATAAGGTTTTTCTCTGAAAATTAAATTCTAAAATCACCACATAATAGGCCAGAGAGAGAGTGAAGGTGAGTCATTTTGAACACGCAGAAATGGATCTCTTACATGCAAAACTGGACTATAATGTGACTGAAATCAGTAACAATGAATTAGTCAGAAGGAGAGTCAGCAATGGAAGTTTAGAAACAATGTAGGAAATGAACACTTTCAGGGGCCAGGACAAGGGAGAGAATTCTTTGGCCTAAGAATATGGTTTCTGGTTCCAGGGGCAAATAAAATCCTATTTGCATGAATTAAAGCATCTTAGATTGATGCCATTCTACCTAAACTGATTTCATGCAACTCGTACATGCTTTTAATTATATTCTGGCTTCCCAAGTAGTTTGCCTTTAGGGGGAGAATCAGCTAGCCAAAGAATGACAGTCCCTTTGGTAGTGCTATTTCTCATTACACACTAATACAATGAAATTCAGCTTTTATTCATTAGTTTCTGTATGTGGGATCCTGAGAGACAAATCCACATTCAGAATGCTAATAAATCAGGTTTCTGAGGTGATAAGGCTGAAAACCAGACCATACCACATAATACTGTCCTGCAATCTCATCCACACGAAATTACTTTTTCCATATAAGTAGGGAAGAGGCAACCAACACATTTCACAGGTGAAATAACCAAGGTCACACGGCCCATCATGTCATATGGGGCAGAACCAAGACCAGAATCTGTGCATCATGTTCCTAGTCCACTTTTCATTCCATTCCGAGCATCAGAAATGCTTGTAATACACTATTTGTTCATTGACTCTGAGTCTAAATTCCAGGATTTAGGATAAACAGGCTTCCTTTAGGCATTCCAGTTGGTGGACCAGACTAAGTAGAATTCACTTATATTTAATTAAATCCTTTTCAAACATCTTATCACCCAGTGTATTCTGTTTCCTTTTTCATCTGCAAGTATGAAGCTGCTTCTGATAATTTTTAAGAATGATGGCATCACACCATGTCTAACATTCACGTGTAGGTACAGGTGGCATTTCATGGGACATGATCCTTTTCTACAAATGATATGAAGTACAAAATCATCCCTCACAGACAGCAGGTTCTGTGGAACAATGATAAGCATGCCAGAAAGTAATTTTTCATTTTGGCAGTTTCAACTGAGGAGCAGTTTCAGCTGTCAAGACCTATCCATTTCTCATATTTCCATCACAAACGGTATTCTAACATACATTAACAAGCACCTATGGAGCACATTCAATGTTATTATTTAGCATTTAAGTAGCTTTCTGAGAACACAAAGTGTTCTGCCAATCATGAATACTTTGCTCATAATACCACCTCTCTGATGGCAGGCACAAATCATTCTCTGACTTTAACAGTTGAGAAATTAACACTAAGTCAGAGTAAGTTAATGACAAAACTCAGGGCAGTTTAAATAACAAGCCCAGCTAGAAAAAGACATGTAATTACACAGTTTTGTCCATTCTTCTATAAACGCCTTTTAACACATCATAGCCTGGCTGTATTTGAAGGTTTCTTTCTCCTGGGCTAGTAGAAAAGCCTTATTAATGCGTTAGTCTAAACATGCACATGTGGAGGGCAACACAATGAGTGGAGAATCAGTTGTCTTGCCACACCAGAAGCCCAGCATGTCAAACTAGGAAAATGCTCCAGTAGAAGAACTTGAAGTACCAAAAGGCCGTCATGGGCTAAATATTACTCATTGCTGATACAAAACTCCAGTGTAGAAGGCTATGACTCTATTACCAAAATTTTCTAATTGAACAATGTTAGGGTTGAACTGGGCACCCCAAAAGATATGTTGAAGCCCTAACCCCCGGTACCTATGAATGTTACCGTATTTGGAAAGAGTCTTTGCAGACGTAATTAGTTAAATTAACATGAGGTCATATTGAAATAGTATGTATCCCAATCCATTATGACTGGTATCCTCATAAGAAGAGAAGAGACAGACACAAAGGGAAGACAAAGAAAAAATACAGCCATGTAATAATGGAGGCAGAGACTGGAGTTAATGCTGCCAGAAGCCAAGGAACCCTGGGGCTACCAGGAGCTGGAAGAGACAAGGAAAGATCTTCCCCTACAGACTTCCAGAGACAGTACGGCCCTGTCAATACCCTGAATGTGGACATCTAGCCTCCAGAATTGTGAGAATAAATTTCTATCATTGCTATCCATTTAGCTGGTGGTACTTTGTTATAGCAGCCCGAGGAACCTAATACGTACAAATAGGTAAAATCCAAATAGAACTGCCTTGATACTCAACTGACAATTCATCCCACATTCATTTCCCCTCACTCTAACTCAAAATACTATAGGGCAAACTCTGGTGCCCTTAACATTTAGAGACAACAAAAATTCAATGACCATCAACAACCAAAAATTAATAGCCTCTTCTTTACAAATTTAAATCCCCTACCACCAGCTAGTGCCTATATGCTACTACATTTAACTATGAGGAATGACCAAAGAAACTGTCAACAGAGAAGCCTCCAGTGTAAAAACTCTCAGCCATTCTTCCCTGTGCCCCACCCCGAGGACAACAGAGCCTAAGCTATGCAGCATACTCCTCAGGATGTGACTGCCCCCAAATGAAACATTTCAGTAGCCCAGAATGATCAGCTCTTCTCTTCCCCCATTTTCTGGTGGTCTCAGCCAAGCCTTTTTCCTGGCGTGATACTGAAAGCATAAGTTTGTAAGCAAATCCCCAGATGAATGCAGAAAACTCAAAAGAAACCAAGTGGAAAATCTAGCCTGCAGATGTATGATTAGCAGCCCTGTGGTGATTTTGAAGATGTGAGTTAAAGTATTTACAAGACAAATACAAGAAACACAAAACACCCACGAACATAAAAGAGAAGGATTTACTGCACTGCTGCATTGTGCCAACTAATTAGAAATTCACTATCTAATTAGAAATTCACTACCTTCATTCACAGACAACATAAAATAAGACAGGGTTATATAATCTAAATCAACAACCTATTTTGGGGAAAGCTAACACTTTTCACTTGGAAACTTGAGATATCTTAAAATAAGTGGCAGAGAATGTATTTGAACCCACGACTATCTGACTCAAAAGTTTAAGTTATATCACCAAACAGGTTTGTAATTTTCAGTAACAAAATAAAGGTGCTATTTTTGTTGTTTGTGTGTGTGTCTGAGAAAAAAAGAAAATAAAATAACGGCCAAAATACTAAATTATACTGTCAGGCTATGCCCACATCACGTCAGTCTGACAATTCACTGTTGCTGTCTCTGCGACAGGTATGGAGCCAGCATACTAATCCTAAGGGACTCACACTTTTCTGTAGGATGACCAAACTAAATACTGACATACATCATTCAGTCTCACATTTGCCATTTTTGCTAACTACAAGTTTTTTCACACTGAGAAAAACTGCTCATAAATTAGGAATGATGATCATTAAAAAAATTTTTTGGAATTTAAGTGAGTATTTTCTGGACATGTTTCATCAAAAATAGAAATAAATTTTTAACGTTCATTTTCGCTTTGACAGCATAGCTATATATAACACAAAAATGCCTTCGGGAGTATAAACCTTTAAATTTAAGGTTGTAAATATAGCATATTATGTCTCAGAAAAAGCACAGCTATGACATACTGCGGGGGGGAGGTACTCTATTCTCTAATTTTTTTAGAATGTCTGGATATATTCTCAGAAATAAAAACAGGATTATCCTTTGAGACAAATTATTCACAAGACAGATTGAAAACGGAGTAGCTATCTGGCTAGATTAAAAACAAAAACCAAGGGGTCTCTCCTGTCGTATTTCTTCAGCCAGGTGTGACCCCTGACAGAAAGTTGAAATGAATGGTGTGGCAGCCACCAGATTTACTCCCCTGAAGTCTTCACAGTTTCCTTATTTCTTCTACTGTAGCCAGATCGTTAACATACCCCCCTTTCCAGCTTCCCTTATGGTCATGAAACCCAACTTGGGCCAATGAGATCTGAACAGATGGGAAACTTCTTTAACAGGACAGACTTAGCTAGCAAGCTCTTCTTAGCACTTTCAAGTCATTTGCTCTTCTCTTTGCCTGGAAACTCAAACTCGTGTTTCACCTGGAAAGAAAGCATCCACCTTGCCACCTTAATGGAAAAACCTCATGATGTGGATAAATAGAAGGACAGAAGATGCCTGGGCCTTGATGACATTGTGGAGCTGCTGCTGTACACCTGGACTTCCTGCCACTGAACTTCTTGCTAATACAAAAGTTAACCACCATACATGTAAGCTACAGTAAACCAGGTTTTGTTAACTGTAGCTGAACATAGTCGTAACTGATACAAACCAACTCAGCTTACGTCACAAATGCATTCACTGAACAAAACACATCTCTGACAACTTTTTAATTTTTGAGATATTTAATCAAAATACACTCTAAAATATTTTAATTTTGGTTTGCAGGGATTTCTTCTAAAATAAAATTGTATTTATCTTTTCCTTAAAAGAAGTATAAATGGAAACAGTTGTAAAGAACACCTAAAAGTGACTTCTTGTTAAAATTTCAAATTAAATCAAGAAAGTATTCAGAGATAATACACAAAGTATTCCAATAACCTCTGGAGAAAATATATGTTTACTTGTTTCTTTGCTTATGTTAAAAGCAGCATTACTGGGAAATCAGTATTTTTAAGTTTTCAAGGGAACAAAGTTTTTTTTTGTTTTTTAATTTTTTGTCACATAATATGGGTTTATAAGTGAATGGGATAAAACAGGATACACTTTATGCAGAACAAAAGGATAAACACTCATGTAAACATACTTTCAGAAAAGAAGTAATAAATTTAAAAAGTAGGTATAATATCAGTTTAAAGTTCTTATTGATAGGTGCCGTGGAGTTGGTTCCAACTCACAGTGACCCTGTGTACAACAGAATGAAACACAGCCTGGTCCTCCGCCATCTTCACAATTGTTAGGCTTGAGCCCATTGTTGAAGCCACTATGCCAATCCATCTCATTGAGGGTCTTTCTCTTTTTGCTGACCCTCCACTTTACCAAGCATAATGTCCTTCTCCAGGGATTGGTCCCTCCTGATAACATGTCTAAAATATGTGAGACGAAGTCTCGCCATTCCTGCTCTAAGGAGCATTCTGGCTGTACTTCTTCCAAGACAGATTTGTTCATTCTTCTGGAAGTCCATAAACAACCCGTTGCCATCGAGTCAATTCCGACTCACAGGAAGTCCATGGAATATACAATGTTCTTCACCGACACCATAACTCAAAGGCATCAATTCTTCTTCAGTCTTCCTCATTCATTTTCCAGCTTTCGCATGCATAAGAGACAATTGAAAATGCCATGGCTTGGGCCAGGTGCACCTTAGTCCTCAAAGCAACCTCTTTGCTTTTTAACACTTTAAAGAGGTCTTTTGCAGCAGATTTGTCCAGTTTGATTTCTTGACTGCTGCTTCCATGGGCTTTTGATTGTGAATCCAAGTAAAATGCAATCCTTGACAACTTCAGTCTTTTCTCCGTTTATCATGATGTTGCTCATGGGTCAAGTTGTGAGGATTTTTGTTTTTTTTTTTTTCTTATGTTGAGGTATAATCCATACAGAAGGCTATAGTCTTTGATTTTCATCATTAAGTGCTTCAAGTCCTCTTTGCTTTTAGCAAGCAAGATTTTGTCATCTGCATATCACAGGTTGTTAATGAGTCTCCCTACAATCCTGATGCTGCACTCTTCTTCATATAGTCCAGCTTCTCGGATTATTTGCTCAGCATACAGATTGAATAAGTATGATGAAAGGATACAACCCTGACACACACCTTTCCTGACTTTAAACTATGCAGTATCCCCTTGCTCTATCTGAATGATTGCCTCTTGGTCTATGTACAGGTTCTTCATGAGTACAATTAAATGTTCTGGAATTCCCATTCTTCACAATGTTATCTATAATTTGTTATGATCCACACAGTCAAATGCCTTTGCATAGTCAATAAAACACAGGTAAACATCTTTCCAGTATTCTCTACCTTCAGCCAAGATCCATCTAACATGAGCAATGATATCCCCTGTTCCAAGTCCTCTTCTGAATTCAGCTTGAATTTCTGGCAGTTCCCTGCTGATGTACTGCTGCAATCGCTTTTGAATGATCTTCAGCAAAATTAATGACATTGTTCAATAATTTCTGCATTTTGTTGGATCACCTTTCTTTGGAATGGGCACAAATATGGATCTTTTCCAGTCTGTTGGCCAGGCAGCTGTCCTCCAAATTTGACATAGTGGAGTGAGCACCTCCAGAACAGCATCCGTTTGTTGAATCATCTCAATTGGTATTCTGTCAATTCCTGGAACCCTGTTTTTTACCAATGCCTTCAGTGCAGCTTAGACTTCTTCCTTCAGTACCATTGGCTCTTGACCATATCCTACCTCCTAAAATGACTGAACGTTGGCCAATTCTTTTTGGTGCAGTAACTCTGTCTATTCCTTCCATCTTCTTTTGGTACTTCCTGTGTCGTTCAAAATTTTCTCTGTAGAATCCTTCAGTCTTGCAACTCAAGGCTTGAATTTCTTCTTCAGTTCTTTCAGCTTGATAAATGCAAAACATGTTTTTCTTTTTTGGCTTTCTAACTTCAGTTCTTTGTACGTTTCATTATAACATTTTACTTTGTCTTCTCGAGCTACCCTTTGAAATCTTTTGTTCAGCTATTTTACTTCGTCATTTCTTCCTTTCACTTTAGCTACTCCTCGTAGCTTTTAGCATCACAGCAACATGCAAGCCACCACAGCACAACAAACTGACAGACGAGTGGTGGAGTTTAAAGAAGACATGCCAAATAATTTATGAACAATTTTGTTCTACATCTTTTGAAAGATTATTCAAATAGAAAAGGCCACAGAATATTTCAACCTGTTTAAAACTTTACACTTTAGCAATATATTGTAAAAGAAAAGTGGAAAATCCATACTACTTTTTCCATTAAAATAATTGACACCCATACAACTGCCAAATGTATGCAACCCTCTCCTCAGGTGATGGATATCCTGATGATTCATATGATGAACAAGCTCAAAGTACATTTTTAGAACCAAGTTTTGTAATTTCAGCTTCAGCTACTCAAATCCTCTCCATCTGGTAAGTGGGGTACGGAGGAACCCATTTGGAAAGTCCGTTTCTAATTGGACACCTGTCCAACTAATGACAACAGCCAGACACATTTAAGGTAACCAAATCCCTGTTAGGGTTCTTATGCAGGACTTGAAATTTTTTTTAAGCATTTTTGCAGGAATACTTTAATAACCAAATGGATTGAAAATTATTAGGACCAGATCAGTATTTCTTTAGGCATTAAAATTTTCAGCTCAAATACATATGAGAAGCCTCATTAAGTGTTTATTACCCTGCAACTCATTTCTAGTACAGGTAGTCCCCAGGTATGTACTGGAATGTCCAACTTACATACAACCTGTAGTTATAAACCAACCCCCACAAAGTATTAAAAATTCAAGATATACATAATCGTTCGTAAAAACTCACATTAAAACATTATCATTATCATTACTGCATTACTGTGTTAAAGAGGTTTTAGTGCATCTAGAAGTGTTGCTTTAATGTTTTTTTATGCATAGAAAGGTACACTATATACTATATACTAAGATGAACATTTGACTAACTAACATTAGATACAAACCGTACCTAACTGTTCTAACTAAGGTACAAAGTCGACTTAAAGACAGAAAGAATGGAACTTGTTTGTAATCCAGGGACTGCCTGTAGTCAGAAAAGTGGTAGTAAAGAGAGAAGAAGGGGGGGGAGGGGAGGGGAGGGAAGGAGAGGGGAGAGAACAGGATGGGGTTAATTAGGTGGAATTCTTTTTTAGTATTATTTTTTTAAATTAATGAAACACAGCTTCTATTCCAAAAGCACAGGAAAAAAAAAAAAATCTCCAAATTGACAGAATCCCTAAGAACCCGGAGAGCTGCTACAATAAAAGCTGCCAATATCGAGCACAAGTGCTCCTGTCCTCTATAATCAACCACTTTCTCCTGTTCCCTGGGTTAATGGGATCAAATCCTTGAAGATGCAGAGAATTTTTTGCATGCAGATTTGTGACAACGGCCCTTGGAGAATTTAATATGACAACACAGGTAATCCCAGAGTGTGCAACCCTCTGGCCCTCACATTTGATATGCAGAGGAAGCAGCAGAGAAATGCCACAGCCATTGTCATTCCCTTCAGAATCTTGGCTTCACAGGGGCTCCCTGTGGCTGAAGGTATGGATAGCTATGTAGCCAAGAACTGGCTACGTGTCCTTCTCTGAACTTCCATGTGAGCTCCTCCCTAATGGTAACATCTTCCTTTTCTTCCAGATACCCTGCCTTTCTAGGGACAAATGCCTATCTCTCACTTCAACCCTATAAAGGGTGACCCGTCACCATTTTTTTTTTTTTTAATTGGAAGTACTTCTCAAAGACTGGAACAAAAGGTTTTAACATGTCATCCCAGTACATGACAGAATTCTCCAAAGCAGACAGTCTCAAGGTGAAAAAGACATTAGCTCTTGACTTTAGACATATCCCTACTATTTCTTCAGTAACTTATCAGCTCCATGTGTAAGAAACAGCTAGTAGGAATTAAAAGAAATTATGATCATCCTTTTTGGTCCATTAGGATCTGAATATAATATAAGGCACCTAATGCACTTCTACTGACTCTGGTGTGTTGCCAGTGACAGTTTTCCAGCTTCAGATGATATAACATGTTTGGTTGTTTATTTCCAGCACAATCAGAGAGCCAAGGCCAGGGCAGAGCAAAGAAGAGAACTGCTGAGGGACTGGAACCTCTACCAAATACCAGCTGCAACAGCTGCATTTTTTCACAAATAGGTCTTTCCCAAAGAAATGTGAGTCTTAAAAAAAAAAAAGAGTCTTACTGAGGGACAATAAATGTTCTCAGCTCATGATGGTTATGTTCTCAGCTCATGATGGTTATCTGAATCTCCTTGCCCTCTTCTTTCATTATCACCTTAGGAGTAGAGCAGTTGCATTCCAAATTTTCCCTGCAATGACTCCATGTCCACTGTTATTATTTCTCTTAGGGGACTGCCACTATCTCAATAAACTCATATTTCCTAGTCCTTAAATGGATCATATAAAATTATGGCACTTAAAAAAAAAAATTGTAACCAAATGAAATAGTATTCTTAAAAAAAAAAAACTTTAAATCTCGGAATTTGCATCCTTTTTTAAGTAAATGTTTTTCTATAATTCGTGTTTTCTCTCCTAACTCCTTTTTTCAGATGCGAAATATTTCAGGCCCTGGAGTCTGAAAACAATGCAACTCTTTTGGATTTTATATGGCATTTATAAAAACACTCAATACCCATATTTTCTAATTTATTTTTAAGCTTTCTTGAATTTATTGGTAAAATTTGGTATGTTTGATGTTAACTGAATGTGTAAAATCTGCTTTTCTTTAACAATTGACTCTTCTTAAACCTCATGGCCCTCTACTGTTTTATTTATGTACTTCAAAGTAACATGGGATTGTGAACCAGGAAAATATTTTCTTATATGGAAGGATAACTTCTAGGTTGGCTATGCCTCCATTTCACTAGTTAATATGAGAAGGTTCTTGAATGTCCAGAGGGGCTCCTTTGTCTGCTAAAAGTAGATCACTGAAATAAGAAAGAACTATTTGTTTAGACAATACAGCATTATCTCCACAATAGACCCATAGACTGTTGGTGCTAGGAGAAAGTCTATTAATCGTTTTATAGGTGTAGAACCAGAAACTGCTGGTATTTAACTGTTTTTATCCAGCAAAAATGGCAATGTCATACACTTCAAGTAATAAAAAGAAAATGGCCTCCGAGAGGAATTAAGAGACTTGCTCAAGGTTAGTGACAGAACTGGAATCTGAACGAAGGCCTCTGGGTTCCCACACTGTCTGACTTTGCATTTTAAGCACACAGAGCCCCTTTCTGTATCAGTTGTCCTTTTATTACTGTTTTTGTTTTCTACCATTTAAAACATTCCTGTCACAGACACAAGGGAGAATTGAAGGGATCTTTCTATCTAGGAGTACAAAAGACAATGAGAAGAGCTTTTAACCACTGGTGGGCTATTGCATTTGAGTCAAATAGGTTAAATTTTCTAGTTTTAACATATATTTTTGAAAACAATATTTATTGAGTGTCTTTTTAATTAGGAAAGTAATACTTTTGGTTCCCTACTATAAAAAAAAAATAGGTAAGAGCAGAATGGTAAAGAAAATTAAAATAAGAAATAAAATGATGAAAATTCATAACAAAGAACTGTTGTAGATACTATGATGCATACTCCCTTATATAAAATGTCCTGTGTTTCTCTGATTATTTTCTTAGAACAGATTCTCTGCAGTGTAATTACGGAGACAAAGAGTTTACAAGGCTTCTAGTACATATTGATAAATTGCCCTCCAGAAATATTGTTCCAATTCACACATTCATTAGCTTGATTTGAGAGTGCTTGCCTCCTACCCCTCCACCCCACACAGTGATTTTTCAGATATATACTGGCCGATTTTTCTTCATTTATGAACCACCTGATCACATTTTCTGCCCATTTTTCAATTTTAATAGTTCCATTCATTTTTAGGAGTGAAACCTACACCAAACATGGAAATACTGTCCTAATGTAAAAGTTCTTTAAACCATAGAAAAGATATGGTTTATAAAAGATGTTTCCTTGAAAATGCAAGTGCTAGAAAAGATGATAAATAACTACTTTTTCATCAACCCATGTCAAACAAGATTTATTTTTAGAAGTTATTCTTTGCTTACCATGATTCAATTTGGTGTGTGTATGTGTGTTAATATCTACAAGTCATATTTTCTTTCTATACAAGAGAAATATCTGACACCTAGTTAAATTTTCGATGGATATACTTACTCGCCCACCCCACGCCACCCCGCATTCCTATCATAATGAATGTTTAAATTAATGCTAAGCCTATTTCCACTTAAAAGTTACTGGTAGGATTAAAAATAATGTTCAATTAATTTGATTCACGTTACTAAATTGAGTGTGTTACCCACAGAGAGTAAACCTGATTCTGAAGCATTATTTATTAAATTATTTCTAGACATTTCTACATTCCTAAGCCCTTTATAAAGAAGCCCTGCTGGTGCAGTGGTTATACACTCATCTGCTAACCAAAAGGTCAGCGGCTCGAACCCACCAGCAGCTCTGCTGGAGGAAGATGTGGCAGTCTGCTTCCATAAAGATTTACAGCCTTGGAAACCCTATGGGGCAGTCTACTCTGTCCTATAGGATCACTGAGTCAGAATTGACTCGATGACAATGTTTTGTTTTTTAAGCCCTTTACACATTTCATCTACCTATTCATGCAAATTCTTTTATATTATTTCAAATTAACAAGTTTAATCCCTGTCCTTCCTAAATTCTTTGAAGGAAAGTACTTCATTTTTTCATCTTGTATTTCTACTGTCTTTAGTCATGATTTTTGTTATTATATTAGAATAAGATCAGAAAAATAAACTCAAGAATTAAATTCTATTAAACCTACAAGATAAACAAAGGATATAAAATTAACAGAATTTAGCATGAACTTCAATAATTATGTTTCTCTTCTTATAGATTTATTTTAATTAGCATGCTTATGGATCACTTTTATAAATAACAAAAAATAATATGTAATGGCCAATAATAAGTTATGGTTATTAGTGTCATTTCTGTATTTGAATTTTGTTTAATGGGATGAGCAGAAAATCCAAAAGTCCATGTAGTGTTTCCATTATCTGATTAGGAATAGGCAAGAAATCAAAAATAAATGCTGTTCTTTAGTGACAGACATACTTTCAGATTCATGATTCAAATTTAAAATTTTAGCCAAAAAAAGGGTCTGATTTTACATCAGGGCTATATTATTAAATACAGAATTAGCTTAATGCTCCTGTTTAACAGCAAATGGTATCAAAGATTTACACTTCCAGGGAGATGAAGAAGACATATTTCCCCTATTCTTCCTGCTAAATACAACTAAAATTCATTGATATTATACATAAAACAAACATAAGAAGACACTGAAAAGGGTAAAGAAAAATGCATACCAGCTATGGGCCTTGAAACTTAAGGAAAAAAACAATGTTGTGTTCCCTGAATTTTATTTTCACCTCATATATCCCAGATATAAAGCTGAAGAATCTGGCAACCTGGAAATTTCAAGAGAAGTGATGAAAAAAATAAAAACACTCAATGAAAGCTTTCTCTCTCTGGCCAAAGAACCGGGAAAGGAGCAGCCTACCAAGGGAAAAAAAGAAAATAAAAAAAACCTGTTAGACAAGAACTATTCTACTCTAAGTAAGTACCACAGAAAAAATGTAGCCCCATCCTCACCTAGGCCAGCAAAAGCCAAATGAGAGCCTAGACTTCAGTTCTCCTGAGACTCCCCCAACATCCTCACTGGAGTAGTGCCAGAGAAGACTGATTAGCAAAGGAGCCTGAATTTTCACCCATACTGTGTAATAAGAGCACCCCCTCCCCCATATACCCTCTCAGGTGTCAACAAAGAAGAGTAGGGAAGCCAGACTTCTACCTATGCCTGGCAGTAATGATGTGTCACACTCCCTTCCTAGACTCTCATAATACCTACAATGTTCAGGTTTTGATTTAGAATCGCTCATCATACCAAGAACCAAGAAGAGCTCAAAATGATCATAAAAAAGGGAGGGGGGGAGGAATCAATAGATATCAACAATAAGATGACAGAGATGAAATATTCATTTGACAAACATTTTTAAGCCACAGCCATGAAAATGCTTCAATGAGTAATCACAAATACGCTTGAAACAAATGAAACATAGAAGGTATCGACAAAGAAACAGAAAGTCTCAGCAAAGATATAGAAGATGTATAAACCAAACCCATTGCCATCAAACTTATTACAACTCATAGCGACCCTATAGGACAGAGTAGAACTGCCCCACAGGGTTTCCAAGGAGCAGCTGGTAGATTTGAACTGTTGACTTCTTGGTTAGCAGCTGAGCTCTTAACCACTATGCCACCAAGGGATATATAGGAGAATTAAATGTAAATTTTGGGACTGAAAAATTCAATATTCAAAAGAAAAAAGTCAGTATATGAGATAAACAGCAGAATGAAGGAGGCAAAGAAAAGAGTCAGTGACCTGAAGATGAAACAGTAGAAATTATCCAACCTGGACAACATAGAGAAAACAGACTTAAGACAACAACAAACAAAATAACAACAAAAATGAACAGGCGAAAAGAAACAAAACCTCAGAGATCTGTGGGACAATAACCAAAGACCTAACATTCATGTTACTGAAGTCTTGGAAAAAGAGAGGGAAAAGGTCAGGGTTGAAAAAGTACCTGGAGAACTAGTAGCGGCAAATATGACAAATTTGGAAAAGATGTAAACCTGCAGAATCGGGTAGCTTAGAAAACTTCAAACAGAATAAACTCAAAGAAATTCAAACCAAGATATATCACATTCAACCTTCTGAAAATTAATCCAAAGAAAAATCCTTAAAAACGAGAGAGAAACAACACTCTACTTACGGAGAAATTATAATTTGAAGGACAGTAAATTTCTCATTGGGAACCATGGAGGTCAGAAGGAAGTGGCATAACATTTTTTAAGTGGTGAAAGAAAACAACTTAAACCTGGAAATCTAAACATACCAAAAAATCCTTCAGAATAAAGGAAAAAAATCAAGACAATTCTTAGGTGAAAGAAAGCTAAGAGAATTTGTCACAGGCAGACTAACCATAAGATGATAGCTAAAAGAAGTTCTCTGAAAGAAAGGAAATGATTTAAAAAAAAAGGAAATGTGGAGCATCTGGAAGGAAGAAAGAATATAATATAAATATAAACAAATACAATAGTTTCAATAGTTATTCCTTCTTCTCTTGAGATTACTTGTTTGATGTTGAAAGCAAAAATTATGACATTGTCTGATGTGGTTCCAAATGTATATAGAGACAATATTTAAAACAAATATAAACAGGGGAGGGCAAAGAGACATATGGAAGGTAAGGTTTCTACACTTTACTCAAACTGATAACATAATGACATTAGTAGACAATGATAATTTATGCATATACAATATAATATCTAGAGCAACCATTAAAAATATATACAAAGAGATAAATTCAAAAACACTACAGATAAATCAAAATAAAATTCTAAAAAACATTCAAGTAACCCACAGGAAGGCAGGAAAAAGGAAACAAATGAAAAGTGGAGAGAACAAACATAGCAAAACAAAATAAAAATAAACTAAATGGCATACTTAAGCCATAACATATCAATAATTATATTAATGTAAGTGGCCTAAACACACCATTTAAAAGAGAGAGATTAGTACTGAGGTTGATCCAACTATATACTATTTACAAGAAACTCACTTGCTATATAATGCTATATACATAAGTAAAAAGAATGGAGAAAGATATAGCATGCAAAGATTAATCCAGAAAGGCAGGAGTGGCTGTATTAATATTGATAAAGTACAATAAAGAGCAAAAAAAAGTTAGCCAGAGAGGAACATCATGTAATAATAAAAAGATCAATTGACAGAAGGCACAGCAGTCTCAAATGCATGTACAGCGAACAATAGAGCTTCAAATTAGGTGAGACAAAAACTGATACAACTGAAAGGAAAAATAGATAAAACCAAGTTATATTTGGAGACTTCAACACCCCTCTCTCAAGTCTCTCTCAACTTGACAGAACAATTAGAAAGAAAATCAACAAGTACATAGAGGAACTAAAAAATATCATCAACCGACAGGATCTAGTAGGCATTTACGGAACAATGAAGTCCAAGGGTGGAGCAAATGGTTAAGCGCTAGACTCGTAACTGAGAGGTCGATGGTTCAAGCCCATCCAGAGGTGTCTAGGAAGAAAGGTCTAGTGATCTGCTTCCAAAAGATCACACCTATGGAGTGCAGTTTTACTTTGCAACACATGCGGTTGCCATAAGTTGGAATTGACTCAATGGCAACTGGTTTGTTTTTGTTTTTTTCACCTGACAAGAGCAAAATGTACATTAATTTCAAGTGCTGATGGAAGATATACAAAGACCAAGTTCCACGCCATAAATTAAGCCCCTACATACTTAACAGAATTGAACTGATACAGAGTGTCTTCTCTGACTTCAATGGAATCAAACCAGAAATCAATTATTGAAAGAGAACAGAAAAGTTTCCAAATGCTTATAAATTAAATAACACACTTCTAAACATAATAGGTCAAAGAGGATAACATTGAGAGAAATTATCTGTAGCCCACAATTATATCTGTATCTCATAATTGTGTGTGTATATATATATAATAGGAAGGAATCGACTCGACAGCACTGGGTATAACTATAACATATATATCTGTATATGTATATACATATACAGTGAACTGAATGAAAACGAAAATGCAGGATCATTATATGTGGGAGACAGATCAAACAACGCTGGGATGAAAGATTAGAACACTACATGCTTACATTAGAAAAGAGTCACAAATCAATATGATAAGCTCCCATATCAAGAATGTAAAAAAAAAAAAATGAGATAATCTAAAGCAAGTAGAATGAAGAAAATAAAAAGAGAAGAAATCAATGAAATTTAAAACAGAAATACAATAGAGAAAATCAAGGAAGTAAATAATGGGTTGCTTGAAAGGATCAATAAAACAGGCAAATCTCTAGCGAGCCTAACAAAGAAAAAAACAGGGAAATCACAAAAGGCCAATATCAAAAATTAAACAGGAGATATCATTACTGACTCTGAAGACAAAAAAAATAATAATAATAATAATGAGAAGCAACTCTATGAAAATCTACTCACATAAATTTGACAACTTAGATGAAATGAACCAATCCCTTAAAAAAAAATCAGAACTTACCCAATATGAAAACTAGTTATTCAAATAGCCGTATAACTATTAAAGAAATTTAATTCTTTAAATTTAAAAACCCTCCAAAAAGAGATCTCTAGACTCAGATGGTTTCACTGGAGAATAATATCAAACATTTAAAGGAGAATTAACATCAATTCTATACAATTTTTTTTTCCAGAAAATAGAAGAGGAGGAAACAGTTCCCAATTCATTTTATGAAGTTAGTACTATCCTAGTACGAGAACCAGTCAAAGATAGTAAAATTCTGCTAAATGCTAAATGATCAATTGGGTTTTACTTCAGGAACCTAAGGCTGGTTCAATCCACAGTATTATCAGGCTAAAGAAGTAAAATTACATGATCTTATGAGTTGATGTAAAAGGATAGGAATAGAGGGAAACTTACTTAATTTGATAAAGAAAATCTGCAAAAAAACCTTCAGCTAACAGTATTTTTAATGGTGAATGACTTAATATTTCCCCCTCTAAGGGTTTTTATGGGTTTTTTTTTTTTTTTTTTTTTAAGATCAGGAACAAGGCAAGGATGTCTGTTGTCATCACTCTTATTCAACATAATGTTGGAAGTTCTAGCCAATGAAATAAGGCCAAAAAAGGAAATGAAGGCATACAGATAAAAAATGAAGTAAAATTATTTGCTGATGACAACTGTCAATGTAGAAGATCTCAAAGAATCTTAAAAAAAAAAACTAGAAATAATGAGTTCAGCAAGGTTCCCCCATCCACCCATCCCAGCAAGGTTACACCGTACAAAATGATAATATAAAAATCAACTATATTGAGAAAAAGATGTTTGCACTAAAGAATATGACATATATAATATAACAACAATACCAACAATGACCAAAAAAATTAGTGTATGGTCACATGTGTAGGTGTATAGACATATATGTGTACTGGCAGGTACAGGTGAGTACGTATGTGTGCACAGACAGAAGTATTTATAATAATGTGTATGTACAGATTTGTGTGTGTGCGCATATGTATTTATAGAGGACACAGTCACAGATACTTCTCAGACATAGCCAAATACTTTGCAAGAATGACTTTCTGGGTCTGAACGCTTAAGTCCTTAGTCTCATGGGACAACTCCATCAACTGGCACCACAAAGTTCACATTCTGCATCTTAGTACCACGAGTAGTCTGTGGGGTCTTAAAAGCTTGCAAGCATCTATCTAGATACAGCCTTTGGTCTCTATTCATTAGGAGCAAAAGAAAAGTAAGGAAGCCAAAGACTCAGAGAAGAAACTAGTTCATAGAGCTAATAGCCTACAGAAGCCACATTCTCATCTGCGCTGAGACCAGAAGAACTAGATAGAATCCAGCTACCACAAACTGTTCTGATCAGGGCCACAATATATGGACCCTGATAGAACAGGAGAATGTGGAACAGAACTCAAATTCTTAGGAAGTCCAGACTTACTGGACCAGTTGACACTGGAGGACTCCCTGAGAATATTGCCCTGAGAGACTCTTTAAATCTTGAAACAAAACTATCCCCTGAGCTCATCTTTTACCAAAATAACAGACTGGCACACAAAATAAAGGATATTACCCATGAGTGCGAGGAGCCATCAAAAAAGGTCCAAAAGGTCAACAATTACTCCACAGCAAAGATGAGAAGATAAGAGGAGGAGCATGCTGGAAGTGGAACAACCAGAACACAATAAAAAAGAATGTTTACACATTGTGAAAAATGTAACTAATATCACCAAACAATTTGCATAGAAATAGAAATTTGCTGTGTAGACTTTCACCAAAAACACAATAAAATATTGTATATAAAGAAAAAAATTGGATATACACTGAGGAGCCCTCGTGGTGCTGTGGTTAAGTGTTTGGCTACTAACCAAAAGGTCAGCAGTTTGAACCCACCAGCCACTTCATGGGAGAAAGATGTAGCAGTCTGCTTCTGTAAAAATTACAACCTTGGAACCCAATTAAAAAATAGGCAAAGAATATGAACAGGCACTTCACTAAAGAAGACATTCAGGTAGCTAACAGATACATGAGGAAATGCTCACGGTCATTGGCCATTGTTGTTGTTGTTGTTAGGTGCCAACGAGTCAGTTCCGACTCATAGTGACCCTACGCACAACAGAACGAAACACTACCCGGTCCTGCACAATCCTTACAATCGCTGTTATGCTTGAGCTCATTGTTGCAGCCACTGTGTCAATCCACCTTGTTGAGGGTCTTCCTTTTTTCCGCTGACCCTGTACTCTGCCAAGCATGATGTCCTTCTCCAGGGACTGATCCCTCCTGACAACATGTCCAAAGTATGTAAGACGCAGTCTCGCCATCCTTGCTTCTAAGGAGCATTCTGGTTGTACTTCTTCCAAGACAGATTTGTTCATTCCTTTGCCACTCCTAAAAGCAGTGAAGTTTGCTGAATAAACTGAATGCTTTGAAGGCCAGGGTAGCAGGGGCAGGGGTTTGGGGACCATGGCATCAGGGGACATCTAAGTCAATTGGCATAATAAAGTCTATTAAGAAAACATTCTGCATCCCACTTTGGAGAGTGGTGTCTGGGGTCTTAAACACTAGCAAGAGGCCATCTAAGATGCATCAGTGGGTCTCAATCCACCTAGAGCAAAGGAGAATGAAGAACACCAAAGACACAAGGTAATTATGAGCCCAAGAGGCAGAAAGGGCCACATAAACCAGAGACTACATCAGTCTGAGACCAAAAGAACCAGATGGTGCCCGGCTACAACCGATGACTGCCCTGACATGGAACACAACAGAGAACCCCTGAGAGAACAGGACAGCAGTGGGATGCAGACCTCAAATTCTTGTAAAAAGACCAGACTTAATGGTCTGACTGAAACTAGAAGGCCCTGGAGGTCATGGGCCCCAGACCATCTATTAGCCCAAGACAGGAATTGGTCATTCCCAAAGCTAACTCTTCAGATAGGGATTGGACTGGACTACATGATAGAAAATGACACTGGTGAGGAATGAGCTTCTTGCATCAAGTAGACATATGAGACTATGTGGGCAGCTCCTGTCTGGAGGGAGATGAGAAGGCAGAGGGGGTCAGAAGCAGCCTGAACGGACACGAAAATAGAGGGTAGAGAGAAGGAGAATGCTGTCTCATTAGGGAGGAGCAACTAGGAGTATGCAGCAAGGTGTATATAAGTTTTGGAAACCCTGGTAGCATAGCGGTTAAGATCTAAAGCTGCTAACCAAAAGGTAATCACTTCAAATCCACCATGCACTCTTTGTAAACCATATGGGGCAGTTCTACTCTGTCCTATAGGGTCACTATGAGTCGGAATCAACTCAACGGCAACGGGTTTGGTTTGATTTTGGTATATAAATTTTTGTATGAGAGACTGACATGATTTGTAAACTTTCACTTAAAGTACAATAAAAATTAAAAAAAAAAAAAAAGATTACAGCCTTGGAAACTCATGAGCAATTGCTATGAGTCAAAATCGACTTCATGGCAATTGGGGTTTGTTATCTCTATATCCTAACAATGATCATAAGATGAACACCAAAGTTCAAATTATGATACTATTTACAATTGCACATGTGCATGTGTATAAATCTAACAAAACATGTATTAGGATTTATATGTTGACAACTCGTTGTTGTGAAAAAAAATCAAACAAGATCTAAATAAATGAAGAGACATACCATGTTCATCGATCAGAAAACTCAACACTGCAAATACTACAATTGCCCCCAAATTTATATACAACTTTAATGCAACTCCTATCAAAATCGCAAAATATATTTTTAAGATATATACAAGGTTATTCTAAAGTATATATAGAAACAATTTTGAAAAAGAAGCAATCTGGCTACCCAATTTCAAGGCCTAATATACAGCTATGGTAATAAGGGCAGTGTGGTATTGGTAGAGGGACAGACACACAGTGGAATGGGAGAGTAGAGAAATGAGAATTACACCCAGAAATACATGCCCACACGTGATTTTTGGTAAATGCGAAAAAGCAATTCAACAGAGGAAAGATAGCATTTCCAACAAATGGTGCTTTATCAAGTGGGCATTTATAAGCAAAACAATGAACCGCAACCTAAGACTCACAACTTATATACAAATTAACTCAAAATTGATAACAGACTTAAATATAAAGTTAAAAATATAAAATTTTAGAAGAAAAGTAGGAGTAAATCTTTGGAATTTACAGCTAAGCAAAGAGTTCTTAGACCTGACATCCATAGCATGACTCATAAAATGAAAATCTGATAAATGATACTTCATCAAATATGACAAATATGAAATTCTTTGCTCTACGAAAGACCCTGTTAAGAACATGAAAAGAAAGGCTTCAGACTGGGAGTATATATTTGCAAGTCATATATCTGACAAAGGTCCAGAACCTAGAATATCAGGAACTCCCAAAACTCAACAGAAAAAAATAAATAAACAAAAATGTATATCAAACAATGAAACTTCGAAGTAGGTAAAAGATATGAACAGCCATTTCATCAAAGATGATATACAGATGGCATACAAGCACATGAAAAGATGTTTAACATCATTAGTTATTAAGGAAATACAGATTAAAATCACAATGAAACATCATTACGTAAGCTATCAGAATGACTAAAATACAAGAAGTGACAACAACAAATGCTGGCAAGGATGCAGAGAAACCGGGTCACTCATACACTACAGCTGGGAGTGTAAAATGGTATAGTCATTCTGGAAAACAGTTTGACAGTTTCTTGTAAAACTAAACATGCAACTACCAAACAGCCCAGGAATTACGCTTTTAAGTATATATCCCAGAGAAATGAAAATTTATGTTCACGCAAAAACCTGTACATGAATATTTATAGCAGCTTTATTCATAATAGCAAAAAAGTAGAAAAGAAACACATGCCCTTCAACAAAAAATTATTAAACAAAATACAGTACATCCATACCATAGAATACTACACGATATGGAAAAATCTCGAGAGAATCATGCTGAGTGAAAAAGGGCAATCCCAAAAGGTTATATACTGTATGATTCCATTTATATGACATTTTTAAAATGACAAATTATGGAAATGGAGAACAGATTGGTAGTTGCCAGGAGGGGATGGGGGCAGTAGGGAAGTGAGTGTGGCTATGAAATGATATCATGAGAGAGCCTTGATTTGATGGAAATGTTCTATATCTCTTCTCTACCAACATCAAAATCCTGTTTGTGACATTTTACTACAGTTTTTGAGATATTACCATTAGGGGGAACTGGATAAAGTTACACAAGATCTCTCTGTATTATTTCTTACAACTGCATGTGAATCTACAATTACCTAAAAATAAAAATTTTTATTAAAGTAAATGATATCGACTTTTGAAGACTAGAAAAACAAGATTTAAGACTAAAGTATAACAACTTAGGTACAAAGAAGCCTAACACAACTGCTAAAGTTTAACTACAAGTTAAACAAAACTAAACAAACAAAAAAAAATGATAATAATAACTGCAATCAAAAACTTAAATTGTTTTCCAGATGTGAATTAAAAATAAAAGTAAGCAAAGAGATTGATTACTCTGATTTATTAATTCCATTTCTATTTTTTGTAATACTACTTCCCTGGTAATTGTGTCATTCCAAACTCATTGATTAATCAAATGTTCCTAATCAATTTTGTTTCCAAGTCTTTATAATCCAGGAAGTAACATTATTCTCTTCAACTGGCAGCCAAAACAACTGAAATTAATACGAATAAAAATAGAGTCTATTTCCCCTTAAGTTTTACATCTATGTTAATAAATGCAGAAGATAAGAGAGACGATAATTAAAGTATAATACTTTAGTACTTACAAGAAGAGACGATAATTAAAGTATAATACTTCTACTGTATCTTCAATATCAGTCTAACAAATTTCTAAGAAAATTAATCACTGGGCCTAGTCATTTTCCACTCTTTTCAACTGACTTCTCATGCTATACTTAATGTGACAAGAAAATGTTAAAAGCTAAATCAGACATTATATATACCAGCATCTGTAAAATGCTCACTAGTAATTCTGAGGACAACTTTCAGAGGTTTGGTCTGTACTTTGCACAATACATCTTTCCTGCCATTTAAGAGAACTTCAGCTAATGCATACACACACACAGAATGCATAGCAAGTAAAAATAAGCAGAGGTTATAAGTACATCGATAATTATGCCAATGTCTGCTTAATGTTAGCATTTGTCATCATCCTAAATGAATCTCCTACAAACATGTGCTGAAAAGTAGACTTGATTATATGTATAGTCCTTTTAGGTATGTTCACTAATAAAATGTCTCAAAAGGAAGACAATCAGTATTTATCTTTATACTTTTTCTGAAATTATGAAAACCAATTTTAAAAAATGTTTTGTAAATCATTACAAAAGATCAATTATTATACACAATATTGGGAAATGTTTTTAAATGAACTCTTTAAATGGGCTAAGAATTATAAAGTGTAATTGTTTCATAAGTTCCTTTTTTTTGTAACTGTAAACTAGTAGAAGTACATAATTAATCAAAATGCTAACAAAAAATTACATATAAGAAATGATTATCCTCAAGTCAGATAATCAGCTATATTACTTAAATCAGCATCAAGATTCTTTCCTGAAAATCAGGGAAGGAAAATTTTAAATATCCCTTCTCCACCACAAGCATATATATTTCTGCCAACAAAAACATCATTTATAAAAGATAAAATTATATAATTATATTTAAATTATATAATGTGATTTAAATTGCATAATTACATAAAATATATGCAATTCAACACAATTGTTTACAAGATTAGCCACCAACTTCTTGTTTTACAGTTTTATTGAGAGAAAATGAGAAATAAAAAATCTTTGTGGCATATTTTATTCTACAAATTCAAGACAGCATTATACCATTGCCTTCTAATTCAACACTGATGGTAAAGAGAATATTTTCTGAAAAGTCCATATTTCTACAGTTTACAGTCTTAAGAAATTAGGCTTATTTTTTACTTTCAACACTTCAATTAAAATTCATTTTTTTTTTTTATGTATTTGTCTCTTTTAAAAAGACAGTATGGTAATAATAATGCAACTGTGTTTAGATGACTTGGATCATCCAAGTGGAGGGACATTTGCACCTTTTAAAATGGCACCTACTAAAAACATGGTCAGTTGTTGTACATCTGGTCGTTTTTTAACATTCATGATGGATTTTCCCTTATTGTTGGGCTGTATGCTATTGTTCCACACTAGTGTCAATGTACAAGTATTTGCGGTGGGGGAGACTTTTTTTATGTACTGAAAGGAAACACTGGTGGTGTAGAGGTTAAGAGCTAAGGCTGCTAACGGAAAGGTCAGCAGTTTGAATCTACCGGGTGCTCCTTGGAAACTCTATGGGGCAGTTCTACTGTGTCCTGTAGGGTCGTTAAGAATCAGAATTGACTCGACGGCAACATTTTTTTTTTAACGTACTGAAAACCAATATTGTTAAGATTCTGTGCCAACTGAGACTAAGTAGGAACTGCCTGCTATAAGGTCAATTGGTTTTAGTGCATGCTTTTTGAGTAAATTAGTTAAGTCAATTAAATCAGTTGTGGGCATTTTTCCCACTCACTTAATTTTAGGTTCACGACTATACTCTGGCATTTGAGGTGGTCAGAAACCACCTCATGATAAATTAAATGGTACATCATTATTCTATTTACGTTTTCACTGATAAGCACAATGAAAAGTGATGTATCCATAAATTTAGTGTAAGTTAAAAAGACTTATGGAAGAAATACAGCCAGAGTGATCCTTAGAAGTAAGGATGGTTAGATGTCATCTCATGTACTTTGGACATGTTATCAGGAGGGACCAGTCCCTGGAGAAGGACATCAGGCTTGGTATAAAGTAAGGGTCAGCGAAAGAGAGGACAGCCCTCAACGAGATGGACTGACACAGTGGCTGCAACAATGGGCTAAAACATGGTGCAGGACCAGGCTGTGTTTCGTTCTGTTGCACGCAGGGTCGTTGTGAGTTTTGAAATTATTAGTATTCAATGGAATTAGTATTCCATAAACCTTACTTTGGAAAGCACAAATCTAGAAAGAATAAAGTTGGGGCAAAGACAATACCAGGTTCATCATGTCCCAATTGATTTTCTTCATCATGGGCTCAGAAGGTTTCATTTACTTTGTATTTAAGTTGACACTAAGCTTCTGTATTCAAAGGCAATCTGTGTCACTTTCAGACTAAAACACAGAAGTGTAGGTATGAATTCTCCTTGCACTCTTTTTTCACTGGAAACCATACCTTGATGTAGCAGTATCACAAAAGCCTGGGTCCCTGAGTGACTTTTTAGAGTAGAGCTCCCTGCCAACTTGCACTTCACAAATAAATCTTTGTTGAGTTAAACCACTGAGATGGCAAGGTTAATTTTTTTACTGCAGCATAACCTAACCTATCATAACAAATCAACAGTCAAATTTTGAAATCATGATAGCAACACAAGGCAGGATCTAAGACTAAAATTAGCTGTTCAGATGTTAAAAACTCCTTATTCAGTCCAACCAAAAAAAAAAAAAAAACAGACCCAGTGCCGTCGAGTCCATTCCGACTCATAGTGACCCTACAGGACAGAGTAGAACTGCCCCATAGAGTTTTCTAGGAGCGCCTGGCGGATCTGAACTGCTGACCCTTTCGTTAGCAGCCGTAGCACTTAACCACTATGCCACCAGGGTTTTCTTACAAGAAACAAATTTAAAATCTTATTTTCATAAGTCTTCCTTAAATATACACTGTAGGGGTGCTACAAGATAGACTGTTCTAGGAGGGTAAAATAATGTAAAAGACACTCAGAGCCCTCTTCTCATGGAGCTTCAACAGATTGTAAAGGGAAAAAATACCTAGTGTGTAATACGGTCACTTTTTAAAAAAATAATGCCAATTTTCCATTTTTCTTGTTAGATAATTACAACTGTAATTCTTGCTCCAAAGATAAATTTCATTTTAAAATATATTAAAATTATGGCAGTAATATCAACAAAAAATGATCCATTTGCCATTCTCTGTTAGAACAGCAGTTTGGATACTAAATCAAATTTGGATATTTCTTGATTCTCTTTAGTAAGAGAAACCTATTTGAACATAATCATTAAACAATTTAAAAATTTATTTTGGAACAGAAAAATGTTCAGCATCAGTGTCTAGGCAAACTGAAACAAATTTCACTTAATTCCAAAAAATGCTACAACTAAGATTTCCTTTTTTACCAAGCAAATTCTGTTTTTTATGGAACTGCACATGAAGCAACCCTTTTATTAGGAATCGCCTTTTAATTCACAGAAACATATTTTTTAACTATACTCTAGCCATCTTAACCATAGTGATAAAAGTGATGTGCTTTCTACAATTGATAGGAAAAATATTAATATAACGCATTTTTCTCCACTTTTCAAAAAAAAAAAAACTCTGCCAAGCAATTTCAGGAGAATTATATAATACATAGATGTATACTGAAGACCTCTCTTACACGAACAATGGAAACAATTTCTATAATGATTTTTTTTTTTAAATGTTGGTAAAGGAGCTGTGTTTAATTTTTAAAGTAACAGATATAAGCCCAAGTACGGCCTGCCATGTACTTTTTGTCAAAAAGTACTTCAGGTCAATGCCAAGTTGATGAGTACTATTACAGTATGGTTTAGAGGAGAACTTTTGAAGACATGATTTGAATCAGTCCTCATATGTACTTACTGTTAGTATAGAATGAAATAAAAATGTTTTATAATATAACTGCACTAAAGATGAAAATTTCTTATTAAAATATACTAAAACAACTGGTTTAGCTTTCCTCACAAATTAAGACAATCATCATATTTTATGAATTTAGTAAATAATAACCCACCCTTAGGTTCACAAATTATTATAACAATGCCAAAAACCAAACCAGTTGCTATGGAGTCAATTCTGACTCGTGATGACTTCATGTATGTCAAAGAAGAGCTCTGCTCCACAGGGTTTTCAACAGCTGATTTTTTGGAAGTAGATCACAAGGCCTTTCTTACTAAGTACCTCTGGGTAGACTTGAACCACTACCTTCTGATTAGCAGCTGAGCACTTAACCATTTGCACTACCCAGAGAATGGTTACGTGCTTGGTGCTAATGAAAAGGTTGGTGGTTCAAACCACCAGCCACTCTGTGGGAGAAAAGGCCTGACAATCTGCTCCCATAAAGATCACAGCCCAGAAAACTGTAGGGCAGAAGTTCTACTCTGTTCTTTACAGTTGCTATGAGTCAGAATCTTCTTGACGATGCACAACAACAACCACAAAGCAATACCATCATAATGGAACAGATAGGGTTAACAAAAACTTGGGCTGGCAAGCCAAAAGGGTATGGCACCTCTTGTTTTGCTGAGAATTGCACCTACATATTAGCCAACATTTTTTAACCTGCACTGCCTCTACCCAGACCCCAGCTCATGTCCTTGTTCTGTTGTAAAACTAACTGTTCAAGCAATAACATGTTTCTCTTAAGTCATTTTTCTAGAGTCCACAGGTGCCAGGCATGAGTAGTACAAGCCATTGTGACTGCTATACGACCTTCCTGAGGTGGCAGTAATGAACACCACCACCATGTAGTTATGTCAAGCGACTCCAACTTGGATTTCAGATGCTTACTTAGTTAGCCACTCCCATGGCTGGAAACTCCTCCCCTTGTTCGGGAATCCACTGAATAGTCATTGCTTCACGGTCCCCACCAAACCCATAAAAGCCCTTGTCTTGCTTCCCTTTTCAAGTCAGTCTCATGGAGCAGCCCCCACTGACTCCTTTTACTTGTCACAAGTGAAATAAACCTGTTAGAGCTGAACCCAAAATTGTCTCCTCTGTGTATTCTTAAAAGAGAAAGACAAGGACCCCTTGAGTCTGAAGGGCTTCTGTACTCTCTGCAGTAACAATAACAATAGTGTCTTATTATTATAACAATTATGTCCTAACTCTAACAGACTCTAAAACAAGCTTACTACTATATTTTCCATTCAATGCTAGCCCTCACCCTTTTTTTTTTTTTTTAATTTTTTCTCTGTAACTGTTCAGGCATCAGTTACTGTTTCATTCAATCCTTTTCTTCATCAATTTTCCTAAGAGCAAAGACACATTATCAGGAACCAAGAGGAAAATAATATGGCTAGAAACATTTCAAATCTGATATTTAATTATTACACTATAAGAGGTAACCCTAACATTATCAATACACAAGACAGAACTTTACTTTCTAACTCAAAAAGAAAGGCCAGACTTGCTGGCCTAACGGAGACTGGAGAAACCCTAAGAATATGGATCCCAGATACCCTTTCAACTCAGTAATGAGGTCGCTCCTGAGGCTCACCCTTCAGCTAAAGATTGAACAGACCCAAGGAAAAAACAAGACTAAAGGGGCACACCAGCCCTGGGACAGGGACTGGAAGGCAGGAGAGAACAGGAGAGCTGCTAATAGGGAACCCAGGGTTGAGAAGGGAGAGTGTTGACACGTTGTGGGGTTGTTAACCAATGTCATAGAACAATGTGTGTACTGTTTGATGAGAAACCAGTTTGTTCTATGAACCTGCACCTAAAGTACAACAAAAAAAAAAAAAGAACTTTACTTTCTAATGGAGCAACAAATAGAAAAGCACTATGAGTAAGAATTCTTTGGGTAGTTTCTAGAGAACTACTCCCAAGAAGAAAATTCTAGAAATGTTATTGGGCAGCCCAGTATTCAACGCAGAATGCATCAGAACCCAGGTAACCTAAGAGGTTGTGGGTAAGGTATGGAATTCATTAAACATATTTATGACCATTAGTGACTTCATGAAGCAGATGTTAAACTTTCAAGCATTTTGGTGCATTGTGTGATTAATGAAATAACCCTGAATATGCATGCTGTGCCCTATTATTCTTTAAAAGAAAAAAATTTAGGTTTCCCCAAGGGCATACAGCAGAGCCTGTTATGAATAAGTTTTAAGTCTCCAATATAAATTTCCCTGGAAAAAGGTATAGTATGAATATTGAGTTTTGGGTTCCATTTTAAAGTGCATTAATTTTTATAACACCAAAGTACTTCCAGGGAGTGGGTACAGATTAGAAAACAATGTCTAATTGTTTGAAAGTAACATATCTATTTACTTTTGAAAGTAACTTCAATTAAAAGTAATTTATTTTGTCTATTTGATTTTTTTTTATTGATGAACAACTGAAACAATAGGCATCAAAGCTGTTTGAAAACTATGAACCATAAATCAGTTTAGAAAAATTAAATTCAAACACTAGACTGATTTTTAAAAGCCAGTAGCCAGTAATAATTAAGCTGACTTTCTAATTTAAGATAATCTCCTCTTCTACACGTGTGAGCAATTGTTCATATTCTATATGAAATGACTATAGAATTTTTTTTTTCTTTTTACTTATTCATTATTCCTAAAGATATCTTCGTTACTTCTTAAAGTAGCTTGGAACTGGTGTATTTCTATAATTGTTCCAATGTATTAAAACTAAATGATGCTAATTATTGAAATGCTTTAATTTCCACACTCAATGATACTCCTCTATCTAGTTAAGATCATTGATTGTGTTTTTCACTTTCCATATACATGGCACATAGGAATGTTTCTATTCATATTCAAACTGCAGAACTTAAACCTAGACTTCAGTTTTAAAAACATGAGAGAAAGTATGCAACATGTGATGATCTTTAGAGACAGAAGTCCAGTAGTCAGCCTGGCTCGGAAGTGGACAGAAATGAAAACATACATAAGAAAAGGCCAGACATGACCAGATCCCCATAGACATATGGAGAGAGAGTGTGTTTTTAATGCAATATGATTAAAGTTCAGTAACTGGAAAAATACAATCTCCTTAGCAGAACAAAATATTAGAGTAAAAGGCCCTAACATTAACGTCTGTTCTTTAGTACCTGAATAGGCTAATTATATCTGTATATATATTTACGCATATCTTTGAACACTAGAGGGAGTACATAAAAGGAAGAGAAGAAAGGAAGCCAAACACTGATACTACACAGTTCTTGAATGTTTTACATAATATGGAGCTTTGTACCAAACTCCTTACTATATTTCTCCTGCATGTAAGTGGATATGCTGAAACTTATTAAAACTATACCTAATAATCTTTTTCATAAGTCATTTTTCAGTTAATTTAAAATTGTAATGACTAATGCATAATAAAGGAGCCCAGTGGCACAGTGGTTAACAGCTTTGTTGCTAAACAAAAGGTCAGCAGTTTCAAACCACCAGCCACTTCCTTGCAAACCCTATGGGGCAGTTCTACTCTATCCTGTTGGGTTGCTATGAGTTGGAATCAACTGTATGGCAATGGGTTTGTTTTGGTTTGGTTTTCATACATGATACTCAAGGAACAGAAAAGTGTTGTGAATGCTGTAAAAAGCAGACATATTCTCTTCATTTTAATTTACACACTCTATTAGAAGAAAAAATAATTATCTCTGCTGTAAAAGATATAATTCTAAGTGTGTCAAAGAGTTTAAAAAGAAAATTTGGGAGCCACTGGTTAGGGTGCAAGGAGGGTGAAGGCTTGATGTTTTAATATTTTTTAAAATACTTAGAACTGCCTGACACCTAATAAGTATTCATTTTATTAGCTTTTGCCAAGAGAGATTTTGTCTATTTCAATGAATGAGAATATCATGAGATGGGTTTAATGATGATGGTAGATTATGCTATCAAATCAGGCAAGGCAAGAGTTCCCTCCAGCCAACCCACAACCTACCACTATATATAATAAGCAGGAAAATTTTAGCAGGAGAAGTTTAGAGTTGGAAGAGATCCACTTGCATATTAATTCATTTAATGGGCACCCATCACATGCCACAATTGACTTGACGGCAGTGGGTTTGGTTTTTTGGTCTATCACATGCCAGCCACTGCTGTACACACTTGGCATACATTAAAAAAAAAAGAAACAAACAAAAGTCACTGACCTCCAGGAGCTCACATTTTACGGAGGGGGGGTAGGGAACAAATAATAAACACTAGTAATAAATAGTTTAGTATATATTAGAAGCTCAGAAATATTAAGAAGAAAAGACAAAACAGAGAACAAAGGATAGGTAGTTCTGGAGCATACAATAACAAACAGACTTGCCATAATAGTCCTTGATGGGAAGGTGACATGTGAACAAAACTTGAATGAGGTGAAAGAGCCACAAGAGTAGAGTTGGCCGTGAAAATGTACAGGACACGTTCTTTTCTAGAACAACAAAGAAATTACTGCAGTGGGAGCAGAGAAAGCCAGAGGGAATGAAAGACAAGAGGTGAGAGAGATAACAGGAAAGAAGACAGTCATGCAAAGTCTTATAGCCATTGCAAGGACTCTGACTTTTGGGAGAGGCAGGACCAAGATGGCGGAATAGCCAGATGCTTCCAGCAATCCCTCTTACAACAAAGACCTGGGAAAAAAAAGTGAAACGATTATATTAGTGACAAGCTAGGAGCCCTGAACATCTAAGACAAAGTTAGAACACAGACTGAGCGGCAGGGGGAGGGAGAGACAGTTCAGAAGCAGAGAGGAGTTACCCAACCTGAATCACCGGGATGCCTCAGGCACCATTCCCCGGAGTGGTTACGGTGGTCTGGCAGTAGAGTTTGGCCACAGTTTCCTCAGGGAGAAGCACACAGCCTTAAAGCCTCCTCACACCTCCAGAACCAGAGAAGAATGGCGCTCTCAGCAAAAGATAAGTACTTGCATATATTTTACCACACCCCCTGCCCCCAAGCTGGCTTCAGAGGTTGTTAATTTCCCTGGGTCTGAGATAGGTCCTGATGAGTGCCTGGAGCCATTCTCATGGCCTTGGAAAAGGAATAAATTCACAGTTGGGGGTAAAGATAATTTGCCAGCTCTACTAACCTGGGGAGCTCCAGACAGAAGTGGCCCCAATCCAGGCATAAATGGTCTGTGGACTTAGAATGCCTTTCCCCTCTGCATGGACCTGTCTGGGCCTATTTCACAAGAATAAGCCCTTGTTGGCAGACTGCAACTGTTTCAGCTGTGCAGTGGAGGGGTAGTTGTTTGATGATTGACATTCCTTTGCCTATTAAACAGGGTCTCCACCTACCCAAATCAGAGGACTAAGGACTGGTGGCTCCACTCAAGTCACTCAACCACCCGCAACAGGGGTCCAATGATAACTGGTACCTTCCAGTCCTTACCAAAAGCATTGGGTGCCCATGTTCCATCTGCAGAATCCACCCACCTATATACTATAGGGAAGACAGACGCACATTCCTCAGAGTCACTTGCGGGACAATTCTCAGCCCCCTGCCTTCTTCAGAGCATGACCCGCTGCTGCAATCAGATACCAGTGCCTACACCAATAGCCCCTGCCCCTCTAAGACTGTAGGACAAAGCCTTTACCATACACTTGATGATTAGCTACATGGATAACTGAGCTGAATCCATACAAGAAAAGTGAATGCACTCCCAGACTGATACACCTGATAACAGATCTAACCATCTGGTGACAGGACAGCAGAGCTTCAAAGGTGAAGACAATCAAGCTAGCTCACTCAAGCAACCCATCTGGGCATATCAAAACAAAACAAAGCAAGAAGCTAGAATATAGTAAACAAATAAAATAAGCTAATACAATAACATATAGATGGCTCGGTGACAAGAGTCAATATCAAATTACATAAAAAAACAGACTATGATCGCTTCAACAAGCTCACAAAACAGAGAATCAAGGGATCTTTTAGATGAAAGTGCCTTCATGGAATTACCAGATGAAGAATACAGAAGATTAATACACAGAACCCTTCAAGACATCAGGAAGGAGATCAGGCAATATGCACAACAAGCCAAGGAATGCACAAATGAAACAGTTGAAGAAATTAAGAAGGTTATTCAAGAACATAATGAAAAATTTAATAAGCTGCAAGAATCCATGGAGAGACAGCAACCAGAAATTCAGAAGATTAACAAGAAAATTACAGAATTAGACAACTCAATAGAAAGTCGGAGGAGCAGAACTGAGCAAGCGGAAGGCAGAAATGGTAAGCTTGAAAATAAAGCACTTGGCACCAATATATTTGAAGAAAAATCAGATAAAAGAATTTAAAAAAATGAAGAAACCTTAAGAATCATGTGGGACTCTAACAAGAGAAATAACCTATGAGTGATTGGAGTACCAGAACAGGGACAGATAACAGAAAATACACAGAGAATGGCTGAAGATTTGTTGGCAGAAAACTTCCCTAATATCATGAAAGATGAGAAGATATCTAACCCAGATGCTCATCCCACTCCACATAAGGTAGATATTAAAAGAAAGTCACAAAGACATAATAAAATTTGCCAAAACCAAAGATAATTTTAAGAGTGGCTAGGGATAAACAAAAAGTCACCTACAGAGAAGAGTCAATAAGAATAAGATTGGACTACTCAGCAGAAACAATGCAGGCAAGAAGGCAATGGGATGCCTTATATAAAGCATTGAAGGAAAAATATTGCCAGCCAAGAATCATATCCGGCAAAACTGACTCTCAAATATGAAGGTGAAATTGGGACATTTCCAGATAAACAGAAGTTTAGAGAATTCATAAAAACCAAACCAAAACTACAAGAAATACTAAGGGAATTTGTTGGTTAGAGAATCAATAATATCAGCTATCAACCCAATATTAGAACACTGGACAGAGCAATCAGAGGTCAACCCAGATAGGGAAATCTTAAAAATAAATCGAGAAAAAACAAACAAACAAAATACTCAAAACAGGGAAACAGCGATGTTATTACATAAAAGAACACAACATTAAAACAATAAAGAGGGACTAATAAAAGTAGTCATAGATCTTTCAAATGGAAAGGAAGACAAGGTGATATAAGGAAATAAAGTTAGTTTTAAACTTAGAAAAATAGGGGTAAATATTAAGGTAACCATAAAGCAGACTAACTATTCTACTCATCAAAATAAAACACAAGAAAAAATAGAGACCCAGCAGAAACAAAATGAACAACAACAAATAAGAGGAAAAGGCAATATATAAACTACTCAGCACAAAAAATTAAGTGGGAAAGAGAAACTATTAACACACAAAAAAAGACATCAAAATGACAGCTCACTCACTCATAAAAGCTCACTCATACCTATCCATAATTACGCTGAATGAAAACAGACAAAATGCACCAATAAAGAGACAGAGAGTGGCAGAATGGATAAAAAAAACACGATCCATCTATATACTGCCTACAAGAGACACACCTTAGACTTACAGACACAAACAAATTAAAACTCAAATGATGGAAAAAAATATACCAAGCAAAAAACAATCAAAAAAGAGCAGGATAGGCAATATTAATTTCTGACAAAAGAGACTTTAAAGTTAAATCCACCACAAAGGATAAGAAAGGACACTATATAATGATTAAAGGGACAATAATCCAGAAAAATATAACCACATTAAATATTTATACATCCAATGACAGGGCTGCAAGATACATAAAACAAACTCTACCAGCATTAAAAAGTGAGATAGACAGCTCCACAATACTAGTAGAAGACTTCAACACACCACTTTCAGTGAAGGACAGTACATTCCGAAGGAAGCTCAATAAAGACATGGAAGATCTAAATGCCACAATCAACCAACTTGACATTATAGACATATACAGAACACTCCACCCAACAGCAACCAAGTATACTTTCTTTTCTAATGCACACAGAACATTCTCTAAAATAAACCACATACTAGGTCATAAAGCAAGCCTTATCAGAAACCAAAACTTTGAAATATTACAAAGCATCTTCTCTGACCATAAGGCCATAAAAGCAGAAACCAATAAAAGAAAAAGCAGGGAAAAGAAATCAAACACTTGGAAACTGAACAATACCCTGATCAAAAAAGACTGGATTATAGAAGACATTAAGGATGGAATAAAGAAATTCGGAGAATCCAATGAGAATGAAAACACTTCCTATCACAACCTTTGGGACACAGCAAAAGCAGTGATCAGAGGTCAATTTATACCAATAAATTCACACACACAAAAAGAAGAAAAGGCCAAAATCAAAGAATTATCCCTACAACTTGAACAAATAGAAAGAGAGCAACAATAGAAGCCCTCAGGCACAAGAAAAAAGCAAATACTAAAAATTAGAGAAGAGTTAAATGGAATAGAAAGAAAGAAAAATAATTGAAAGAATTAACAAGACCAAAAGCTGGTTCTTTGAAAAAACTAACAAAATTGATAAACCACTGGGCAAACCGACAAAAGAAAAACAGGAGAGGAAGCAAATAACCCGAGTAAGAAATGAGATGGGCGATATTACAACAGACCCAACCGATTTAAAAGAATCATATTGGATTACTATGAAAAATTGTACTCTAACAAATTTGAAAACCTAGAAGAAATGCATGAATGTCTAGAAACACATTACCTACCTAAACTAACACAAACAGGTAGAACAACTAAATAGACCCATAACAAAATAAGAGATTGAAAAGGTAATCAAAAAACTCCCAACAAAAAAAAGGCCTGGCCCAGATGGCTTCACTGCAGAGTTAGTTCTACCAAACTTTCAGAGAAGAGTTAACACCACTAATACTACAGGTATTTCAGAGCATAGAAAAGGACAGAATACTCCCAAACTCATTCTATGAAGCCAGCATATCCCTGATACCAAAACCAGATAAAGACACCACAAAAAAAGAAAAGTACAGACCTATATCCCTCATGAACTTAGATGCAAAAATCCTCCACAAAATTCTAGCCAAGAGAATTCAACAAAATATCAAACAAAATAATTCACTATGACCAAGTGGGATTCATACCAGGTATGCAGGGATGGTTACACATTAGAAAAAAATTAATGTAATCCATCAAACAAATAAAACAAAAGACAAGAATCACATGATTTTATCAACTGATGCAGAAATGGCATGTGACAAAGTCCAACACCCATTCATGGTAAAAAATCTCAGCAAAATACGAACAGAAGGAAAATTCCTTAACATGTTAAAGGGCATTTATACAAAGCCAACAGCGAACATCACCCTAAACGGAGAAAGTCTGAAAGCATTCCCCTTGAGATCAGAACCAGACAAGGATGCCCTTTACCACCAGTCTTATTCAACATTGTGCTGGAGGTCCTCACCCAAGCAATTAGGCTAGATAAAGAAATAAAGCGCATCCAAATTGGCAAGGAAGAAGTCAAAGTATCTCTATTTGCAGATGACATGATCTTATACACAGAAAACCCTAAAGAATCCTCAAAAAAAACTACTGAAACTAATAGTTCAGCAGAGTATCAGCATACAATATAAACATAGAAAAATCAGTTGGGATTCCTCTACACCAACAAAAAGAACATAGAAAAGGAAATCACTAAATCAATACCATTTACAGTAGCCCCCAAGAAGATAAAATACTTAGGGATAAATCTTACCAGAGGTGTAAAGGACCTATACAAAGAAAACTACAAGACACTACTGCAATAAGACAAAAGAGACCTACATAAGTGGAAAAACATTCCTTGCTCATGGATAGGAAGACTTAACATTATAAAAATTTCTATTCTACCAAAAGCCATCTACACATACGATGCAATCCTGATCCAAATTCCAATGACATTTTTTAATGAGATGGAGAAACAAATCATCGACTTCATATGGAAGGGCAACAGGCCCCGGAAAAGTAAAGCATTACTGAAAAAGAAGAACAAAGTGAGAGGCCTCACTCTACCTGATTTTAGAACCTATTATACTGCCACAGTAGTCAAAACAGCCTGGTACTGGTACAACACCAGATACATAGACCTGTAGAACAGAATTGAGAATCCAGACATAAATCCATCTATATATGAGCAGCTGATACTTGACAAAGGCCCGAAGTCAGTTAAATGGGGAAAAGACAGTCTTTTTAACACATGGTGCTGGCATAACTGGATATCCACCTGGAAAAAGATGAAACAAGACCCATACCTCACACCATGCGCAAAAATGAACTCAAAATAGATCAAAGACCTAAATATAAAATCTAAAACGATAAAGATCATGGAAGAAAAAATACGTACAATGCTAGTAGCCCTAATACATGGCAGAAACAGTATACAAAACATTACTAACAATACAGAAGAGAAACTAGATAACTGGGAGCTCCTAAAAATCAAACACTTATGCTCATCCAAAGACTTCACCAAAACAGTAAAAAGATTACCTGCAGCAGCCTGGGGAAACGTTTTTAGCTATGACATTTCTGATCAGGGTCTGATCTCTAAAATCTACATGATACTGCAAAAACTCAACTACAAAAAGACAAATAACCCATTAAAAAATGGGCAAAAGATATGAACAGACACTTCATTAAAGAAGACATTCAGGGGATGAGCAGATATGTGAGGAAATGCTCACAATCATTAGCCATTAGAGAAATGCAAATCAAAACTACAAGAAGATTCCATCTCACTCCAACAAGGCTGGCATCAATCCAAAAATCACAAAATTATAAATATTGGAGAGATTGTGGAGAGACTGGAACACTTCTACACTGCTGGTGGGAATGTAATATGATACAACCACTTTGGAAATCAATTTGGCGCTTCCTTAAAAAGCTAGAAATAGAACTAGCATATGATCCAGCAATCCCACTACTTGGAATATATCCTAGAGAAATAAGAGTGTTTACACAAACAGATATATGCACACCCATGTTCACTGAAGCACTGTTTAAAATAACAGAAAGATGGAAGCAACCAAGGTGCCCATCAACGGATGAATGGATAAATAAATTATGGCATATTCATACAATGGAATATTACGCATCGATGAAGAACAATGATGAATCCATGAATCATTTCATAACATGGAGGAATCTGGAAGGCATTTTGCTGAGTGAAATTAGTCAGTTGCAAAAGGATAAATATTGTATGAGAACACTATTATAAGAACTCGAGAAATAGTTTAAACTGAGAAGAAAGTATTATTTGATGGTTATGAGATGGGGGAAGGAGGGAGAGGGGTTTTCACTAATTAGATAGTAGATAAGAACTATTTTAGGTGAAGGGAAAGACAACACACAATACAGGAGAGGTCAGCACAACTGGACTAAACCAAAAGCAAAGAAGTTTCCTAAATAAACTGAACACTTTGAATGACAGCATAGCACAGGCGGGGGTTTGGGGACCATGGTTTCAGAGGGCATGTAAATCAACTGACATAATAAAATCTATTAAGATAGCATTCTGCATCCCACTTTGGAAAGTGGCATCTGAGGTCTTAAATGCTAGCAAGCAGCCATCTAAGATGCATCAATTGGTCTCAAAACACCTGGATCAAAGGAGAATGAAGAACACCAAAGACACAAGGTAATTATGAGCCCAAGAGACAGAAAGGGCCACATAAACCAGAGACTACATCAGCCTGAAACCAGAAAAACTAGATGGTACCCGGCTACAAAGATAACTACTCTGACAGGGAACACAACAAAGAACTAAAGGAACAGCAGAGCAATGGGATGCAGACCTCAAATTCTCGTAAAAAGACCAGACTTAATGGTCTGACTGAGACTTGAAGGGAACTTGTGGTCATGGTCCCCAGACCTTCTGTTAACCCAAGACAGGAACCATTCTCAAAGCCAACTCTTCAGACAGGGATTGGACTGGACAATGGGATAGAAAATGATGCTGGTGAAGAGTGAACTTCTTGGATCAAGTAGACACATGAGACTATGTTAGCATCGCCTGTCTGGAGGGGAGATGGGAGGGCAGGGGGTGTCAAAAGCTGGCCGAATGGACACAAAAATAGAGTGGAGGGAAGGAGACTGCTGTCTTATTAGGGGGAGAGCAATTAGAATTGTATAGCAAGGTCTGTATAAATTTTTGTATGAGAGACTGACTTGATTTGTAAACTTTCACAAAAATTAAAAAAAAAGGACTCCGACTTTAGGTGTCGAAATGGGGAGGTGCTAAAAGGGATTTCAGAAGATCTAACTTTAACTGCGGAGTGAGAAAAGACTTAAGGGAGCAAGGGAGAAGGTGACCACTTAGGAGTCTATTGTAAAAATCCAGATCAGAGAGCATGTTGGTCTGGGCCAGTGTGGTAGCAGTGGAGAAGATGAAAACTTGTCAGTCTGGAAACACTTTGAAAGTAGAGCCAACAAGGCTTTCTGATGGATTGGATATAGTGTGGAGAGAAAGAGGAGTTGATAATAACTCCAAGGCCTGGAAGCACGGAGATGTCCTCAACTGACATAGGAAATGCTGCGGTGAATTCAGTTTTGGGGCTGGGAGGACATCAGGGTTCAGTTTTGGCCAAAGTGAGATGAAGATGACTCTTCGACATCCAAGTACAGATATGGAAATATAACTGTTTGCTATACAAGTTCAGATGAGACGTTAGGGTTGGAGATATAAATTTGGGAGTTGTGGGCCTTCAAATTTCATTTAACCACAAAATTTAATAAAAACAACATGAGAGTGAATATAAATAAAAAAGAAGAAAAAAAGGAGACCAAGATCTCAGTTAAAGCATCCCAGAGTAGGAACCAGTGAAGGTAACAGAGAAAAATCATTTTGGTGGGGAAGTATGGTATCTTTGAAGCCAAGTGAAGAAAGATTATTAAACAGATTTTCAAATGCTGCTGATAGGTTAAGTAAGATTAGGGCTGAAAATTGACTGTTGAATTGAATAACATGGAGGTCATTAACAACCTCAACAAAGGCAGTTTTAGTGTAGTGGTGAGAGTATAGGTCTGACTGAAATGAGTTCAGGAAAGAATGGGAGGACATAGGTGATAGCAAATATAGACAGTTTTTAAGTTTTTTGTTTGTTTGCTTATTTGTTTGTTTGTGAAGGGAAGCTAAGAAATGGGACAGTAATTTTCCAAGAAAATGGGCTTAAGAGGTTTTTATTATTGTTATCATTACTATTATTTTGGTTTAGATTGTGTGCTAATGGAAATCATTTAGGAGAGAGTGAAAAAGAAGAGAGATAGGAGAGAATTGTCAAAAGTGATTTTCTTCAGTATATGAGAAGGAATGCGGTCTCATGCACAAATAGAATGACTAATCTTTAGCCCTTAAAAGCCTTAGTATTACTTGGGATTGAATGCTCAAGTTCAAGTTTCTCATCAGACAATGAGAGTGAGACTTTAAAAATGTAGCACTGAAGATTACACAGTTAGTATCAACCAAACCATAAAAAAACAAACCTGTTGTCATTGAGTTGATTCCGGCTCAGAGCAACTGTGATGGTTAAGGTTGTGTCAACTTGGCTGGGCCGTGATTCTCAGTGGTTTGGCATCTATGATGTAATTAGGCAGCTATGTTATGATGTACTTACCTCTACAATGATATCTGATACAATATGATCACATTCAGGATGAGATCTGCTATGAGCAGCCAATCCGTTGAAAGGCAGTGTCCTTGGGGGTGTGGCCTGCATCCAATATATGTCACTTTCTGGCAAGGCTCATGGGCATTTGCTCAGTCTGGATCCTGCATCTGGCTTCTGTTTATCTGACCTCTAGCTCTTGGAACTTAAGCTAGCAGCTTACCTGCTGATCTTGGGATTCCTCAGCAGACTGGGAACCAGAAGCCTGCTGTCTGACCTACCAATCTTGAGTCTGCCAGCCTCTGCAGCTGTGTGAGTTAGGAGAAGCCTCCAACCTGACCCACAAACTTGAGACTTCCCACTTCTACAATTGCGTGAGCCATTTCCTTGATATAAATCTCCCTTACCCCCAAGCAGGAAGAGCCAGGAGTGGAGCGTGTCATTTGGACCCAGGGTCCCTGAGTTGAGACAGTCCTAGACCAGGTGAAGATTGATGACAAGGACCTTCCCCCAAAGCCATCAAAGAGAGAAAGCCTTCCCCTGCAGCTGACGCCCTGAATTCAGATTTCTAGCCTCTTAAACTGTGAAAGAATATATTTCTGTTTGTTAAAGCCATCTACTTTCTGTTATAGCTGTACTAAATAACTAAGACAGCGACCCTATAGGATGGAATACAACTGCCCCATAAGGTTTCTAAGGCTGTAATCTTTATGGACACAGACCGCCACATCTTTCTCCTGCGGGGCAGCTGGTGATTCTAACTGCAGACCTTCCGGTTAGTAGCCGAGTGCTTAACCATTGGCCACCAGGGCTCCTAGTAGCCAACAGAGAATGCTAATTAGATTTAAGAAAGGCAAAAATGGAACAATTGTTAAGTAGCATGTACAATTACAAGGTAGTGCTACAGTAACTATATATATATATATGAAGGGTACAGAATTTCAAGTTGGGTAAAAATTGTGATGGTGTCATATTAAAGAGAAGACATAAATAAGAATAGATATGAAATATGGAACCCCGGAAGGCTGGGTTTGGTCATGACATTTTAAGTAACAGAAGGATACTATGTGACCTTTTAAGCAGAGGAGTGGCCTGAAGAAAGCAGTGCATTAAGAAGATTAATCTGGCAGAGTTTACAGAACAAACTGGCAGAGGGGGAAAGAAGAAAAATAAGAGGCAGAGAGGTTAGCTCTAGGGCTGTCAAAACATCATTTATGACGGTAAGAGGGACTAGAGAGTTGGAAATGGGAAGGGAGAAGGCAGCCAATCTGAAAGCCCCAGTTTATCAAAAACCAACAAGACTTATCAATGATTGTATGTTCTTTTTGCACCATGTTCTTTTGTTTCATAGCCCTTAACACTCCTTAATAAATATTTTTCTGTGATTATTTGAATAGTGTCTCCCCACTAGAATGCAAGTTCCAAGAGGGCAGGAACCACATATGTTTTGCCCATTATTGTGTCTATATTACCTAGCACAGTCCCCTAAATATAAAGGCTTTTTTTTTAATGAGTGAATAAGAGGAGGAGACATATCAAAGAAGCTGAGGAGGAAACAAAAGAAGAAAAAGGGAAGAGAAAAAGAGGAGAAGGCAAAGAACAAGAAAAAGGAAAAAGATTAAGTATAGGAGGTAAAAGAGGAGAAAGTGGAAATAGATGTTACATTGAATGAAAAGTTTGGGAAATGGGAGCAAATTGTGTTACTGCCAGAAACGGAGAAGCTGTTAATGGGTAATGATTTAAGAAGAGAAATATCAGGAGTCTAGGTCCATCACTTGGCTGTCTATATTAGTAAATCTCTCTGCCTCAGCTTCCTCATCTATAGAAGAATTTTAATAATCTCAAAGGGTAACCGTGAGGATTAAACGCACTGACTCAGAACAGTGCCTGGCACGTAGAGAACACTCAACAGATGTTAGTCATGATGATGATTATCGTAATCACCATCACCATGTTTCTTCATCTATAACTGGTGCCATGCCACAAATCAGTGACACCATTTTAACCTGTCCTGTCTCTACATAAATGAAAGAGGCAGGAGAAGCATAATACAGATACAGGATGAGACAAAGAGTCCTTCGTTATGGTCAAGGCTGCCACTGAACTCACTCGGGAAACAATTACAGCTCAACCTTGGCCAATTCCTTCATCCCTTCCTGACTTTCTCTCCTTTTTCCCAAATCCTAAAATATATGTATGTACCCAAATTCCTTGAAAATTTTCACTTCAGTATTATTTCATTGTGATAATGGAAAACAAGATGGAGAAGTAGTGGATGGAAATAGGAAAGTATATTTTAAAAGTTGGTTTAGTCAAGGGATGGAGAATGAGTAAAGATAAGCAAAAAAAGATATATTAAAACAAGATAAGAGAGTAGACTAGAAAAGATATAAAATAAATCTAAACATAAAGAAAATCTTCACAACTAAACCAATAAGCAACATTATGATAACTGGAGAGAAAATTGAAGTTGTCAAGGATTTCATTCTACTTGAATAAACAACAGACACCCATGGAAGCAGCAGTCAAGAAACCAAATGACATGCTGCATTAGGCAAATCTGCTTCCAAAGGCTTTGTTAAAGTTCTAAAAACAAAGACTTCGCTTCGGTGACTATGGTGTGCCTGACCCAAGACATGATATTTTCAATCATCTCATCTGCATGTGAAAGCTGGACAATGAAAAAAGATGACAGAAGAAGAATTGACACTTTTAATCGTGGTATTGTCAAAGAACACTGAATATACTGTGGACTGACAGAAGAACAAACAAATCAGCCTTAGAAGGAATAAACCTGAAATGTTCCTTAGAAGTGAAGATGGCCAGACTTCATCTTGTTTAGTTTGAACATGTCATTAGGAAAGACTAATCTCTCGAGAAGGACATCATGTTTGGTAGAGTGTCAGGGAAAATGAGGAAAAATGCTCAATGAGATGGACTGACCTTAACGATGGTCTCAAACATATCAAAGATCGTAGGCTGGGCAATGTTTCTTTCTGTTATGCATAAGGCCATCATGAACCGTAGCCAACACAATGAAACTAACAACAACAACCTGATGTTTATTGAATAAACACTGAATAAAAACATACGAAAAAGAGTAAAGAAAGCAACATTAAGTAATGCGGAACAAAAGGGAAGAGCTATAAGCAGTAGTTCTCTACCAGGGGCAACTGTGCCCCTAAGGGGACATTTGGAAATATCTGGAAACATTTTTGGTTGTCCCACTGACATTTTTCCTTGCTAACAGCATCAGTTAGATATCATCAATTATTATCTGGGTAGAATCCAGGGATGCACAACAATGTACAGGTCAGCCCCCCCAAAAATAATTACCCAGCCCAAAATGTCGATAGTCCTGATGTTGAGAAGCCTTGAGCTAGAGATTAAAGATAAAGAGAAATGGATGGAAGCAGATCAAGTTCAGCCACTCTTCTGCTCAAAACCTTCCAAAGGCTCCCCGTTTTACTTTGAGTATAAGTCAAATCCTTCTGACAAAATCTCCCCATGCCCCTCTGGCTGTATCTACTACTACTCTTCCCCCTGTTTAGACACTGCTGCTGTACTGGCCTCCTTGCTCTTCTGCAAATATACAGGATACTTACCCACCATAGGACCCTTGGACTGTCTATTCTTGCAACTGGATATGTGCTCCCCTTGATACTAATAAGGAGGTCTGATGGTACAATGGTTAAGCACTCAGTTGCTATCAAAAAGTTGATGGTTGGAACTCACCAGCACTCCCTGGGATAAAAGACTTGGCAATTTGCTCCCGCAAAGAGTACATCATTTGAAACCCTATGGGGCAGCTCTACTCTGCTGTATAGGGTCATTACAAGTCGCCATCAACTCGACAGCACAAAACAACAACAGATACCTATACAGCAGCTTACTCCTTCATCTTCAACCTTTTCCTCCAATGACACTATGCCACTTCTCAGCAAGGCCTAATCTGCATCACCCTATTTAAAATCACTCCTCCTCCCATCACTGCTCATTCCTTTATAATCAGCTATTATTTCATAGCACTTGTCACATTCTAATTGATATATTTTGGTATTTATCATGCTGATCTGTCTTCCCTACACCCTGCGCACCTGGAATGTAAGGGCCATGAAGAAATTGTGTGTTTCATTCTCCCCTATAGTACCTAAAACTAAGATAATGCCTGGCATCCCCAACCAGAAAAGACAGTTACCATCAAGTCAATTCCTATTCATGGCAACCCCACGTGTGACATGTAGAACTATGCACCACAAGGTTTTCAATAGCTGATTTTTTTTTTTTTTTTTTAGAAAAAAGATTACCAGGCCTTTTCTATGAGGCGCCTTTGGGAGGACTCAAACTCTAACCTTTTGTTTAGCAGCTCAGCTCATTAACTGTTTGCATCACTCATGATTCCTGTCTGGCATACAGTAGGTGCTAATTAAGTATTTGTTGAATAAATTAATAAAGAGGCTCAGAAAAATTCAAATAACAAAAACAATAATGAAAAATATGCATACAGTGGTCACTTTGTACATGGAATAATATTGTAATTTTATTATCATCATCATCATTTCAAGGAGGAAATTAAAGAAGAGAGAGATTAAGTAATATGCCCAATATAACACAGCTAGTTGGTGGCATTTTACTCGGATCCCTAATCAATACTTATAGAAACGGCAGTCAAGATATCAAAGGACTCATTGCATTAGAAAAATCTGTTGCAAAAGACCTCTTTAAAGTGTTAAAAAGCAAAGATGTCTCTTTGAAGGCTAAGGTGCACCTGACCAAAGCCATGGTGTTTTCAATCACCTAATATGCAAGTGGAAGCTAGACAATGAATAAAGAAGACTAAAGAAGAATTGACACCTTTGAATTACGGTGTTTGCAAAGAATACTGAATATACCATGAATTTCCAAAACAATGAACAAATATGTCTTGGAAGAAGTATAAACAGAATGCTCCTTAGAAGCAAGGATGGCAAGATTTCATCTCACATACTCTGGACCTGTTATCAGGAGGCACCAGTCCCTGGAGAAGGACATCATGCTTGGTAAAGTGGAGGGTCAGTGAAAAAGAAGACCCTCAATGAGATAGATTGACACAGTGGCTGCAACAATGGGCTCAAGGATAACAACAATTGTGAGGATGGTGCAAGAACGGGTAGTGATTCTTTCTGTGTACATAGGGTCATTATGAATCAGAAATGACTCCACCACACCTAAAAACAACAAGTTAGTGGCAGAGCTGGAATTGGAATCAAAGCATTTGGATCTTAACCTTCTACACTATGCTGCCTTACTGTAAAACTCAGCCTAAAAATTCTCCTATGGTTAAAAAAAAGAGATAATTCCAAAAACACTAAACTATGCAATAAAGGAATAATCAGACTTTATTCTACATAGGATTAAATACAAATAAACTTAGCTCTTATGTTTGGACTTTATAATTATGAAGTATTTTCAATTAATTATGAATTTGCTATAGTGTTATCACTATAATCAAAAGAAAATAGTTGTCTTTTGCAAATCTGTTATATTTTCGTCAGATAGCTTATTCAAATTAAATTAAAACTACAAATCATACATCTGTAAAATACTGATCGTCTTAAAGTATGTAAAACATTAACGTCTTATTTTAACAAATTTTAAAGAGAACAGTAACTCATTTGCTGACTGTTTTCAAATGTATTCCCATTTCTTTGACAACAAAGGTTGTCCTTGGGAGAGACTGGTTTCATAAAAGTAACTTCTGGTATTAGTAATATGTGTTGAAATTTTAGAATATATTAAAATATCCCTAAGAATAATATTCTACGGTGGAATAAGAAAACAACAGATGTTTGAATTTGAAAGGCTTGTTCTCACTTCCCCAAACTACACTGTATCATTACAGGAATTACTACACATCTTATTAAGCAGAGTTTAGAATGTATTAAGTAGAGAAAAATCAATTAATATAGATAGAAAGATTAATGTTTCTTCCATCTTTGTATTCTATATGTAACTGGTACAGCCCTTTACACATTCTACATGGCTGTAGAGTAACCTATCACACCCTACTAGAGGTGATATTGACTCTACTAGAGATGGAAGTTCCTCAAGGGTATATCCTTATTATTCATTCTTCACAGTCTTCAGTACCATGTCTTACTCATATCAATAATTAAATAAACCTTTATTAAGTAAATTTCATGAATTAATGTCACACAGAAGAACTCAGGAAAATAACTGAACAAAGCAAAGCGAATGTAGCCCTGGAATCATTTCTAAGAAGAGAAAACACAATTTACAATGACCTCTGGAAAGAGTGTGTCCTTCTTTGTTGTGATATATTCTGGCACACATCATAAGAAACAATGAATGAAACAATTAAGCTTGAGACACATGACCATTCTACAGATTTTAGGAAGAATGTCACACACACATATATTTTCTGTTTTGAGATTATGTCTACCAGAGTCCCTCTAAGAGAAGGAAATTACTGATAAGCTGCCCATTTGCTCCGCCCAAAAAACTTGTTGTCGTCAAGTTGATTCTGACTCATAGTGACCCTACCCAACAGAGCAGAACTGCCCCATCGGGCTTCCAAGGGGCAACTGAAGGATTTGAACTGCCGACCTTTTGGTTAGCAGCAGAGCTCTTGAACCACTGTGCCACTAGTGCTCAGTAGAATAAAAAACCATTAGATTATAGCCATCGATATTTCTTTTTTTTTTTTTTTTTCTTTCTATACAGCCAGGACAAGTGATTGGGTCTCAACCAATTAGCTGAAAATTAAGTTAAAAAAAAAAAAAAAAGGAAGCAATCATTTGTTTTGTCTCTTCACCTGGTCAATCCCACCCACCCAAGATTCCCTCAACGTGTACAAAACTTTATGTTTATATGAGCTTGTGTTACAGGTGAAACGTCTACAACTTTTATCATATTCTCAAAGGGGCCTGTGACACAGGTAAAAAATAATAATAAGAGCCACAGATGCTAGAAGGCTATTGGTTTGGCCAATATTTTTTAACCAGGTATTTGTCTGTCACAGAACCATATATTTGAAACTTGGGATGAGAACTGATGTTCTGAAAGGGACAATACACATCTGTTAGCTTTTCTGGCACTAGAGAAGAGAATCTGTTAAAAGTCATCAAATTTGCTTTCCCAGTTGTGGCATATGTTATCCGTAGTTTAAAGTCTATTTATGGCATGTCAAATACCATAATAACTGACTGAATGGGCATGGGTATGTAATCTGACTCACTTTGATTATTCTACAAGTAAACATTTATCTTAAATATCAAAACATCAAAGCAGAAGGAGGGAAAATAAAGATCATAAATATAAGTTCTGTCCTACCAATGTCAATATTTCCTACCAGACCATGGGCTCTGGGAGCTAATTCCTTTGGAATCTCCATGTCCTCCCTTCCATGCCTAGAGAAAAAATAGCTAACTCTACGTAAGGCAGCATCTGTCCAGAGCTGACAGACCACCTTGTAAGCTTACTTTGATTTGGCCTCTAATCTGATATGTCTTCTTATTTTCTCATTTAAATTAATAGTACTTTTTGGCTCTTGCTTATAGCTGAAATACTGCTGAATTGGGTCCCCAGGTCCTATAGGAAATCTTAATTCAGAGTGGTTCTTCCTAATGAACTTTCAATATTATAAAAATATTTCTGTCCATATTAAACTGGGAGAAAAACGTGAAACAAACAGAATTTTAGAATAAGGCCATTTTTTGTACTCCTTTTATATGGGGGAGGGGGTGGTTTACAACCAACAGCACTAAATTTAATATAAGCAATCTAATGATAAAATATGTGTGACACCATTATCCAGTTCACTAATTTTATGCTTGGTAAAGAATTCAACAAGCTCCTCTATTCATCAGTCATAACAAAAAGTGAAACAGCTGCCAACCCCCAAACATCTCAGAAAACTTAAGGATAGTGCCTCCTGTGTAAGGTAACTGTATAACAACGAAAGATAATAAAAGTACTCCAAATTATTGTTATCCGTTTGAAATAACTGCATTCAATCCTAGATATCAGCAAGCATCCATATTAGTTGTTCCTTATGTTCTAAGTCATAATACAAACAGCTACATAACATTTTTATTAACACCTTTGTTGAAGACTAAATAGGTTAAACATACTTCATAAAACCATTGCCATTAAGGAAATTACAACTCATAGCGACACTGTAGGACAGATAGGATGGTCCCATAGGGTTTCCGAGGAATGGCTGGTTGATGGTTGGCAGCCATAACTCTTAACCACTGTGCCACCAGAGCTCCAAATGTAATTCATAACAGCATTTATTTACTCGTGAGATGCAATTTGCAAGGTTTAATTTACTTATTTAATTTTGCCTCATTTCTGCTGCCTGAAGTTAAGTGCAACCCATTAAAAAAAAAGATGACTATTACCACGTAGCTATAATAAACTACACAGGAAGCTTTAAATTCACTTGAAATTAAAGAGAGTAAAATTTTGTAAAAACTATCTGGAAAACAATATGGCAAATAGATCATGAACTTTAAAACTTTCACATCCTTTGACTTATAGGAAAACGTAAAAAAAGAAAAAAAAAGTTTTTGGAAAAGCAATAGAGCTTTGTGGTTAAATGCCTGGTACTAATGCCCCACGTCCCCACTTACGAATCGAGCAGGTGACATAACCTCTCCAGCCTCTGTTTCCTTATTTGTAAAATGGGATAACAATAATACTATCTTCATATGTCTGTTTTAAAGCTTAGAAAATTTAACATTCAGAAGTACATCGGCAGAGTAAGACACATCTGTGTAAGCTACTATTTATGATTGCCAAACTGTTCTTTTCAGTGATATTTAGTAAGCAAAAAAACTTGGAAATAAATAGAGTGTCCAATATTAAGGGAAGATTAAAGTAACTTATAGCAGATCCATGGGTTGGTTATAATATAATATTATTCAAGAAAGCAGAAAACAAAATTGCATATGATTTCATAATTTTATATGAATTTCATCTATGGTAAAATGTGCACAGGGAAAGACTGGAAGGAGGAAATAAAGCAAAACATTTACCTACTTGTGTGGTATTAAGAACCGTTTTCATTTTCTTCTTTATACTTATTTTAGATTTTTCCAATCTTTCTATAATATTCATACACTGTATTACTTCTGAAATCAGAAAAAGGAAACTTGTTCTTTTAAAATACAGTACCCTCTGTTGTTCATTAACCTTGCATTTGCAGCGAAGTCTGTTATGCACATTTCAGTCAGAAATGAATCAGCGGTCTGTTCGATCTAATCAACTTGAATATTGCTCCCTGATTCTTAAAAACTGCCTATGAAATTTTTCATGAACTAGCTCTATAGAAGTTTCTGTAGTTTAATTTGTTTGGGAAATGTGTTATATTCAAGCTTGCATTTCTCTATCTTTCCCTATATTTTGATTTAAGTACCTATGATCCTCAGAGCAGCAAGGGTGGAAAAAACATAATCCAGGTAACAATGAAACCCTCTACATTGGTTTTATTATCTATTACTTCACTGTTGCCTGAAGCACACTGTCTATTACTTTAAGACTGCTTGAATTTCTTATCAGCTAATTCTCTGAGTCTAGAAGAGTTTACTGGGTTCAAAATAGAGGAATAGTGAAAGATAGTTATTGGCTATCTCTATTTTCTCAGAATCATTCTTCTCTTTCAATAACATATTAAGGCATCATGCTTTAAAAAAAAAAGAAAAATTAAAAAGCATTTTAGCATTTGTTAAAAGTACCTCAATTTGCGGAAGTGAGCTTATTGTATTGAGTGGTAAAAGTATAGCTATTGCAACAAACGAATAAACCGTTAAATTCCATTCATTCACCACTTTAAAACTCTGGAAATATTCCAGAGATGATTCTCTATAATTTGTTCTAGTTAAGGAGTTTTATATGTATGGACTCATTCACCAAAAAATATTCGGCAGGATTTCCCAGAGCAATAAACTACAGAAATTCAAACGGATAAGTCATTTAAAAAGAGGAAAATACTTAAAAAAAAAAAAAATTTGCTTTTATATTTTCATCATCCCCAAGTAGGATCATATTCTGTTGCTTTTAAAACTCAGCATATTAAAGTTTAATTTATTTTGGAGACCTGGTGGGTGCAGCCATTAAGCACTCAGCTGCTAACCGAAAAGTCTGCTAACCTATAGGTCTGTGGTTCAAACCCACCAGCCACTCAGTGGGCGAAACATGTGGCAGTCTACTTCCGTAAAGACTGCAGCCTTGGAAACCCTATGGGGCAGTTCTACTCTCTCACACAGCATCACTATGAGTCGGAATCTACTTGACAGCAATAGATATCAAGTATATGACTCTTATGGTTGATTTCTGTCCCATAAAAGGCATGCTTAAGTCCTAACTCCCAGTAGCTGTGAATGTGACCTTATTGGAAATAGGGCCTTTGAAGGTGTAATTAGTTAACATGAAGTCATACTGGACTAGGGTAGGCCTTAATCAATATGACTGGTGTCCTTATTAAGAAGAGAAGATGAGAAAGAGAGGGAAGATGGCCATGTGAAAACAGAGGCAGAAATTGGAGTTATGGTTCCGTGAGCCAAGGAACACCGGTGGCTACCAGAAGCTAGAAAAGGAGGATCTTCTCCTAGAGACTTGGAAACAGCAAGTTCTTGCCTACATCCGGACCTCCTTCTTCCAGTCTCCAGAACTGTAAGAGAATAAATTTCTGTTGTTTTAAGATATTCACTTTGAGAAATTTTGTTACAGCAGTCCTAGAAAACTAATACAATGAGGACGTGCTTTCCCGCCATGGACACCAGCCATTCAGTGATTGAGGGCACTGACAACTCATTAACTGGTTCCTTCGTGAAAGTTAACCAAAACCAAACCAAACTCATTGCTGTGGAGTCGATTCTGACTCATAGCAACCCCACAGGGCAGAGCAGAACTGCCCCACAGGGCTTCTAAGCAGAGGCTGGTGGATTCAAATTGCTGACATTTTGGTTAGCAGCTGAGCTCTGAGCCACTGTGCCACCAGGGCTACTCGTGAGAGTTATGTCTACTCAACCTCATTTAAGCAAGAAAGGCCCAGCAATCTGCTTCTGAAAGATCACAGCCTTGAAAACCCTACAAAGCAGTTCTACTCTGCCCACATGTAGTTGTCATGAGTCAGAACTGACTTGACAGCAATGCATTTGGTTTTATCAGTAAAGTTGAAGTTGCACGTACTCTTGACCCATGAATTTCAGCAATTCCACTCCTGGGATGGCCTTGAAGAAACTCGTAATCCCATGCTTAAGAGTTTCTGTTCAGAAATGCAGGATTGTGTGTAATATCAGAAAACTGAAAACAGCCCAAATGTTAATCATCAGGAAAATGGAGAAATAAATGTGGAATACAGCAGAATATCACTCATCAGTAAAAAATAAAATAAAAATATTAAAAGCATCCATTGAAGTTGGTTAACCCATATAGTTTTCTTGTTACTTAAATTCATAAAATGAAACATTATGAAAAAAAGGTCAAGGTTCTCATCCATCTAACTGAAAGAGAATCCAGCTAAAAAAAAAAAAAGCAGCAATAAATTTTGTTTCCAAATAAAAGGCTGTTTATTACAGATTTCAATCTCTCTCTAACCAACAAGAGCTGTGATCTCATATTGTCACCAACATTTGAAACAAGACAGTTTACCAGAGAATTCTTCATTTAAAAAAAAAAAAGAGAGAGATTATTCGAGAACTATTTTTAAAAAGCAACATCTCTTTTTTCTACATTTCTTGGTAAAAATGGATCACCCCAAACCTTCTATACCAGGCATGGTTAATTTTATCCCTAAAACTCTGGAGTTTTATCACGACTTCCCCCTCCCTCCCCCTTTCTGGATGTGTAGAAAAAAGTAAGATAGGATAATCTTATATTACGATGCTATTTCCTATTAATTCTTTCCCCCCTCTGCCTCTTCAAATCTTATTCACATTTCAAAGGGAGATTCAAAAGTCCTCCTTGTGACTCTCCATTCCCCTAAAGGACTTAGCCTTCATGGAAATCTGCCATACTTAGTTATATGGATATAGAGGTATATAGATTTAGTTATACTGACATATGGTCTATCATATGTGACATTGATCCATTTGTGTTAATCATGACTATCTGAATAAATTTTAAGTTTCATAAAATTCATATCTTACCACCTTTTTAAACTTCTGCTCTCCTCACCAAAGGCTTACCATACCACTAAGTATAGTAAATAATGGTTTATATAAATTAATATATGCTCATTCTTATTCTCAATTCTGTTTTCTCTTACCACACGGATTTAGATCTCAGTGAGAGTGACATTAAAAGCAGTAATGCCTTTTTATTTATACCACTGGTATTGAAAGACAGGATAAATGCCTCCCAAACCAAGCTTTTGAGCTCACCGAGACCAGAAACTACAACTTACTCTTCTTGGTAACAATAAAAAGATGGTATAGTACTTGGCACAAAGTTGGTGCTGAACAAACATGCTGAATTATATGCAAGGCTTTTCTACTACAGTATAAAGAATGATGAGGCCCATATTATTCTGAAAAGTGAAGTTAGTTGAGCTTCTATTAAATTCTGAAGGCAGAATAAAACTGCCCTTCAATTTTCTAGGAATCCTGTTCCTCCTCTTCCAATATCTAGACCTTCGACCTTCTCTAATCCTTTCATTCTCAGTGGAGAGAGTGCTAAAGCAGATGCTTTCCAAATTTAAACTAATGCTTAACCCTAAATAACCAATCAGAAAAAGATACTCATAATGTCACCTTTTCTTGCTGGACAGACTAGGGTTTTGTCAGTAATTATTAAAAGGATACCAGCTGTTATGTTTGAATCTACCTGAATTTCCAGATGACTAAAATCCAGAAAGCTTCTACAAAGAAAAACAATTTCAAAATAACCCCAAATGAAAGTCCAATATTCTTGGCACATTGTTTATCCAAGATAAAGAACAGAATATTCAAAAAATAGTACTTCATTTTCTTTAGAATGAAAAAGCAGAAAAGAAAAACAAATACCATATGGTAACTGACATAGTGATCTTGCCATAATCACTTTTTTCTTTTTAATTTCTGTTTTGAGTTAGTAACAGCTCTCAGCTAATTTATATAGAAATATATTATGGCCTAAAAGCATGTCATTGCCAATAAAGAAATTAGAGTTCTAAATATAACAGTTTATATTTAATATTTAATATGTACAATTATAAACTGTCAGGATATGAATGTGACAACTAATGGATTAAATAGCAACATTTATATTCACAAGTCATAGGTGTATAGATCATCAAGCTTTGTAATTTATAAAGTATTCTGTTACTCCCTCATTCAAAGCTACATCAAAGACATGCTCAGTCACATATGTAGTATTATCTTAAAAAAGACAAATGCTGGACAACTTCAAGATGTCATAGGTTAAACATGTGCTACAAATATTTTGTTCTCAAAATAACTCTAGTTCAGATTATAGAAATGGCCAACGTTTTGAGATTCATAGTATATTCAATTCCAGGCGCAAACTCAGTATGATGATACCCACACAAAAGTTAATTAACCTTCTCATCACATCATTTATCATTCATAAATTTCAGTCTTACACTGAGATTACTACCTAAACAAGCATTGGTAGCCAATCAAAGGTTCCAAAGCATCAAGTCAAAATTTTCTCTCTAGATCCCGTTTACTAGAAGGCAGATCTTTTCATCTTCTTGGTTGCCTGTTATCTATGCTTTTCTATTCCTTTTACAAGATACTTGACTTTTTTTTCCCCCATAAAAAATCCTCTAGTAAATGAGACATGGATAGAAAGAGTGAAAGGGTGAGAGGGAGAGCCACTGACTCCCAGATTTACATCTTTGTGATTCCAACCAAGAGCAGCAGGGGGGTTAAAAGTTTCACTACAGAGGGACCTGATCTCTAGATGTCTACAGTATGATGTTGCAAAGCAGAACAAATGGCATGTGCAGTTTCTCATCATTTATTCTATCCAAAATAAGGAGTCGAATTACACATCATAACATAAGGAAGTATGTGTCCAAAGAGGAAGAAGCTTATTGAGGACATTTCTCTTAATCTCAACCTCTGAAGTCGGTAAACATATGACTCTCCTGCAGGTTTTCCACATTCCCCACCACCTTAGAAACCCAACAACTATATGGCACAATCCTACCAAAAGGACATGCTCAAATATGTTTTTTTTTAATAGTCCATAATGTTTCAGATGAAAACAGCTTCTCAAAGATGTCAAGTAAAGGAATAACAAAGAGGAACTGCATCTTTAGACTTGAATTTCAAAGCCTAACCCTTCCAACTGTTAACCAGTTGTGTAGCAGTGATCCTAGAGAAACCCTGCAAATACAGACAAGTTTTTTTCCCCGCATCTCTATGAACCAGCACTCTCAGGACCTCAGTAGTAATTACATTCTGTCTGCGGAGCAACCTAAAGGAATGACATTTGCCACCAGCAGACCGAACCTTGCAGACGAATAGGGCATTTTAACAGACTTGCATTTAAGTAACAAATGTTGAGTTCAGTTCACAGAGGTAATGAGGGGTTGGGGTACTCTTTACTCATATCTGCACTGGAAATTGGAAGAGAATGTTAATCTCTAGAGGCCAGACATCCAAATAACCCTCAATCTCCTCTCCATTGGCCTTAGAAACAGTATTACAATTTTGAATCTTGACTATGTTCCATCCCTTCCCTTCACCTGTGGCCACCACCACGTTTGAAATTACAATCTTAGTTCTCGTCCATCTGGGGGTACAAGACTTCTCACAGAGAACCACACCTGGCACCGGTTCGGTAGCGGAACATCGCGCGCCGGGCTCGGCCACCAGCTCCGCGGCGCCACCAGCTGCCAGCCGGTCTCGCGGGGAACCCCACCCCATCCAGCCGGGCCCCTGCCTTCTCCCGGAACCGCCGCCCGAGTTAAACTGCCTCAGCCCGGCCACTGGCTCTTCTTTCCATCCGAATCACCGGGAAACACGGGATTACTGGGGGCTGGGAAACTGTCCCAGTTCCAAAGAGCCAGGACTCAAGTGGCAAGACCCAGGGAGCGCGCACGACACACACACGCACACACCCGCGCTGGCGTGCCCCTCTCCCCAGGTTCAATGCCAAGTGGAGACAGGATGGAAGGAAGGAAGGAGGTGGGGTGGCGAGAAGACTCGGAGTTGCTTGGAGCCTCGTGCGGAGGGGGTAAGGGATGCTTCAGGAACTGCTAAAGTGAGAAAGTCCCAGACCAGCGCCACATCCCGAGGGCTGGGCTCTCCTGTCAGCAGGCTGTGTCGCCTTCCTTCCTGCGAGGCTCCGGAGTTGGGAGGGAAGCCGGAGCTGAGCTTCCCAGGCTGCCCTCCTCGGCCTGGCTCGGGGCCCGGAACCCGGCCCCCCTTCAGCCCCAGGTTGGGGAGACTGCCAGGCAAAGAGCGGACTTGCCAAAGGGCTCAGGGGGAGCAGAAGGCAGGAGAGGAGCATCGTGCAAGCTCCAGCCGGGCTGCTCATTTCTTCCTTTTCAGACACACCCCCAGTTACCCAACACACACACACACACACACACACACACACACACACACACACACACACTACACACAGACGTGCGCGCCTTCACCCCTTCCACTACGCCCAGGTCAATCGATTAAAACACTAGTTGATTTCTTCCAGATTAAAAAAAGAAAGTGCAACAACTCTTCTCAGGAGTCGCCAGGGCAAAGAAAGTCCGTGTGCAGTCGTCTTTCCATAGTTTCCCAGGAGTTTAGAAATCTGGAGGTCCCCAGCGAAAATGGGACCCGGGAACCGCGAGGGGACGATGGGCGCCGAACTCCCTCCCCATCCCAGCGCCTCTCACCTCCTTAAGTTCCTTGGCCACGTCCTTCAGGTCGCCCAGGACTAATTCCAGATCCTCCACGATGATCTTGATCTGTTCCTTCACCTTGGTTTTGGAGGCTGCGGGCGGCCCCTCGGCTGGAGAGGACGAGGAGGGGTTCCCCTTGGACTTGGCTGACATTCTTTGGGGGCAAGAGAGGCAGGTCAGGACAGGCAGGCGAGCGAAGGCTCCTGCACGCCCCCGTCCCTGGCGCTGCTGCTGCCGCTGCCGTCCCAGTACCCCCACATCTTGGGCGATCCCTGGGCAGCGGCGGGTGCCTGCGCTCCGCGCTCGGCCCGGCGGCCGCACTGTGGTGCTGCCATCAACTCCCCGAGACGCGGCGCTCGGCGCGGGGCTGCAGACCGGAGAGCAGCGCGCCTGCGCCTCCTCCCGCCGCCGCCGCCGCCGCCGCCCGCCGCTCTCGCGCACACACGCGCTTGCTCATCCATGAGCCTGCGGAAAGGAGCGCCTGGCCGCCGCGTGAAGGGCTGTCCGCTGCAGCCGCGGCGGCGCACACCTCTTGGATCTCTCCCCAGGCCACCTTGGCGTCAAGAAGCAGGGAGATAAGTTTATGTCCTGCCCGCCCTCTCGTCCTGGTCCTGATGTCCCCCTGTCATCACAGCTTGCTCTAAGTCTTCCTACATCTAGCCAGAATTTCTTCTGCCTCACCAGCTAGCTGAGACCTGGATACCTACCACTCTTTCTGATGGATTTAGAAAGAAACAAAAATAGGATCAGGAGTTGGATTTAGGGTCAGTAACCAAAAAGCCAAATCCATTGCCGTGGTGCGGATCCCTATAGCGACCCTATAGGACAGAGTAGTACTTCCCCCACAGGGTTCCCGAGAATGTAATCTTTATGGAAGCACACTGCCGCATCTTTCTCCCGCTGAGCAGCCGGTGGGTTTCTAACGCAGACTTTTTGCTTGGCAGCTGCCTATCGCTTTAACCACTACGCCACCAGGTCTCCTAGCGTCAGTAAATGCCCCTAAATGTTTAGCCAGGGCTAAATGATGTCCAGAAGACCTCCAGTCATTCCCCCAGTGACCTAGGAGAGTAGTAAGACGTGTTCTTACTTTCGCAAAAAAATAAAATATATATACATATTGCAAAATAAATAAATAAATAAATAAAATATATATACATATATCTGGAAACCCTGGTGGTGTAGTGGTTAAGCGCTACGGCTGCTACCCAAGAGGTCGAAAGTTTGAATCCGCCAGGTGCTCCTTGGAAACTATGGGGCAGTTCTACCCTGTCCTGTAGGGTCACTATGAGTTGGAATTGACTCAATGGCAGTGGGTTTTATATATGAAAAAGTGTGTAGAGAGAGAGAGAGAGAGAAGGGGTGAGTAACAGCATCCCCTGACCCCTGGAACCATGAAACTCAGCCAATCTTCTTGAAAGTAACAGCTTAAGCCTGCTGATTCCACAGAGCTAATAGCAGCTTTATTAATATGTAGTCTGCATACCAAAAATGCTGTGAGACTAAGTCATCTTAGCTACTTCTTATCTGGGCCAGCTCCTTCTCTCTCCCGCTTTTGCGCTCTCTCTGTCTCTCTCTCTCTCTCTCTTTCTGTGTCTCTCTCCATTGTTTATGCCCGTGTGTGTTTTGGGAAACAAGCCCTGATGGCACAGTGGCTAAGCACTAGGGTGCTAACCAAAATGTTTGCAGTTCCAACCCACCAGCCACTCCACAGAAGAAAGATGTGGCAGTAGACAGTCTGCTTCCATAAATATTATACCCTTGGAAACCCTATGGGGCAGTTCCACCCTATCCTATAGGATCATCATGAGTCAAAATACACTGGATGGCAACGGGTTTGGGGTTTTTTTTTGGTGTTTTGGAAAAAGAGGGGAAAAAATACCCTGTCTGAGCCTCACTGTGACTGAGTGGAGTAAGCGTTGGCTTTCACCTCTTCCATCAGTTTTCTGTCTCTCTTTTAACCCTTTTGTTACAAATCAAACAGGAAACAGTTTTCTGACTTTTGCCAAAAAGACCCAGGCAGGGGAGTTAATAGGAAGCCGTAAGTGTGGTTACCAGTTTAATTAGCTAGTTTTAATTAATTAGTAGCAAATTCATGGGCTATTAACTACTGACCTGGTAGGCTGGATTTGCTTTATGTTTTTCAGTGTGGACTCCCCCTGATCATTCTTTTAATAGGTTTCCCATTTCAATCATGCAGTAGCAGGGTCGTCTTTCTTGCTTTTCACACCACAGGTAGCTTCAGCATACTTCTATACATGAAGAAAATCTTGGCAGCTCTTATCTTCCCAGTATTGCTTGATTCCAATTCCTTAAGTCACTAATAACCATTCTATTAAATCTGAACAATTCATGTTGAAAAAAAACTTTGGAAGTCATGTTTGGAATATGGAAGAAGAAAAAGGACAAAAGAAACAAAATAGAAACGTAGACGTGTAGTCAAAACAGCAATGACATTGAAAAATCAGAGGCAAAAGAAGAAAGGTAGAAAGCAGAAGCCACTGGGAAAGAATTTAAATAAGGAAAGAATAGAAGAACCAATTTGCACAGAGCAAATTGGAGAAGAGAAAAGAGAAGAAATAATTAAAAGTGATAAATAAGTAATATACTTGAGTTCTCTAAGGTAGAGAAAGTAGTTTTTTTTTTTTCACTCCCCTTCTCTCTTCAGGTTCTTTATTTTATAAAGGTACAACAGTAAAAAAGAATTAAATCAGGTTTACAAATTCCCCAACATTTCTTACCTTTAATGATACTCTTATTTCATATCTGAAAAAAGATAAATGCTCTAAAACGGCAGTTGCTAATGTGAGAAGAAGAGAAGGCACTGTCCTTCTAGATTTGAATTTTTGACTCTCAATAGTGGGGAAATGAATAGGAAATTCCCTTAAACTCAGTATAGTGATTTTTAGGCAGACAAATTAGAGAAGAGGAAAGAAAGTGATGTTTTCCCCCCACTGACAAAACGGCCCTTCTACAATATAGGAATATTCCCATGGTGGCGTGGTGGTTAACAGCTCGGTTGCTAACCAAAAGGTTGGCAGTTCAAATCTACCAGCCTTTCCTTGGAAACCCTGTGGGGCAGTTCTGCTCTGTCCTGTAGGTTCACTATGAGTTGGAATCGACTGCTCAGCAAGGGGTTTACTCTCAATGTCCTTTACTAAAGATTAAAAAATATATATATCTGTTTCTCCTTTTATATCCGTGACTGCTATTGAACCAAACTATTCTGCCTCAAAATTCAGTCACAGCTATTATTCTGAAACATACCATCCACACCTGTATCACAATTTACTGTTAAATAATGGTATCCGTGTTCCTAAAAAAGGAAAGAGAAAAAAGTTTAAAATGTTGAGAGGAAGAGGGCAGAATGAAAAAGATACTTGAATATAAATCAAGTCTATTTATTTCCTAATTTTTTTTTTAACTTCATGGAAAAACCATTCATTCCTTTGGCTCATCATGGACTGTCTCACAGAGATCAGTATATACGATGTTTAAGAGCTAAACTATAATGACACCTAATAAAAATTCTGATGGATCTGTCTGTAAATTTGTTTTTGTATTATTGCTAGCTGAAAGTGGGTATAGACTCAAACCATGTTACTTATAAACTTTGACAGGATAACATTTCTAAATAGAGATGGAGTGCCTTACTTTATAAAAGTGATTGTATACCTAGCATTTTATTTTCGCTGTCTTTTTATTCACTATTTTCTGAGTTTTGCAGCAGGAAGGATTGGATGATTATAGGAGATCATCTAGTGGTTGTTTCTCTGGTTACAAGCCTTTATCAAATACTTTCTCATTTGTGTGTGTATTGTGTGTGTATGTATTTAATTCATTGCAATTGACTTCTAATAATTAACCTACATGAGAAAATCCTGTGACACTGGCATAATTTTTAATTCACAAAGGGCACAAGGGTGTTCCCAAAATAATTTGTACCGTTTTGATGGCAACGACTATTACTCATGTTGGTTCTCAAAGAAAACATGACATGCAAAAAATAACATCACTTTTAATAGAGATTTTTTTTTTGCATGAATTTATTTTTGTTTTTAAGAGGCAATGAAGTCATTAGAGATATTGGAAAACAAAAGCTTTGTTCTGGCCAAAATAGTTTTCACTGGGAGATGGAGGTGGGGAGTGGTGGAGAATGACATGGGAGTCTAGGAGCAAAAACATTTGTTAGTGAAATGTGGCTGAGAAAAATTACAAATTTCTTCATACATGTATTGACTGTTAAATATGGTTAAAGTGATTGACTGCTAACCAAAAGTTTGGCAGTTCAAAACCACCAGCAACTCTGCGGGAGAAAGATGTGGCGGTCTGCTTCTGTAGACATTTACAGACTTGGAAACCCTATGGGGTCACTATGAGCCAGAATCAAACCCAAACTTGATGGCAGTGGGTTTGGTGGGTTTTGATATCTATAGACAGTGGTTTTCAAATAAAAAAAATTGTGTCAGGATTTATTAAATCACAGATTTCTCAACCCCACTTTCAGAGACCTCGCCTAGAAGAAGATGATAAAGTAGGTCTAGGATGGGGCCCATAATTTTTATTTTTAACAAGTATCTAGGTGATAATGAGGTAGTTGGTCAGGGACCACACTTTGAAAACAACTAGTTTCAGAGATTAAAAAGAAAACTTTAGATTGTATCTCAATTTATGTTAGAAACTATTCCCAGAAGAATGATATGGAAATTCATACCTAAGTGTTCCTTTAAGTAGTAAGGAAAGGTGCATCTAGTTTAGTCATAGTCTAGAATCACAGAATATAGAGTTGGAATTAACCTTAAAGATTATCTAATTAAATCTCTTTATTTCATATAAATAAATAAATAAAACACTAAGGCCTAAAAAAAAAAAGGCCTAGGCAGGTTAAATGGCATATACAGTGTTTCACATCTAGCGAATTGCAGTAAATTGGAAATCAGAGCTGTACATTATTCATAGATCTGTTGAGTTATCTCCATTTATCTGGAGAATTTCCTTTTTTAATGTATCAACTGCTCTTTGCTTGATGACTAAAACTATTACCACAGACACATATTGGCAAAAAATATACATCTGATCTGGAAGTTTAAATACAAAAAAAAAAAAAATGCCCATTGTAGTATCCTGAGTACTTAGAATTGTGTCTAGCACATAATAGCTACTCAATAAATATTTAAGAACAAAATGAATGGATGAGTGTAGTGTTGTTTACCTCTGTACCTTTTGGCGTTAATAAATATTTTTTGTCTATTCTGGGCAAGAACCTATGCTATAGAGTAGAGGTGTCACTAGGCTGAGCAAAACACAGTCCCAGCAGGAGAGATTAGATAATTTACACACGATTCTAACATAAAGTGCAATTACCTCAGAGGATCTCTTAGTGCCCTCTCTTCTAACGGTAATCAGTTCATTTTGTTTGACCCCCACTGTATGTTTCTGTTCACGTGACAGAAACTCAGCTTTTGCTCAACTCAGCAAGGGAAATTGTCTCCTAGCTGAACCACAGGAAAACAAGGATAGAGTTATCTTCAGTTAAGATATCAAACAAAAAGGAGCCAAGAATTCTAGAACAATCGAGACTATTTCTTTTCCTCAAAGCTTGGTCACTGGTAAATTCAGGTTTATATCTTCACAATTTGCATCTAGAAAAGAAAGTGTTCATCATAGCAAGGTCCCAGGAGAGGATGTTGACAGGTCCATCTTAATCATGTACCCACACATCAGCCAATAACTGTGACTGAAATGGGGTTACAGAGTATAGAGCCACTATTACAATTGTGCCATTCTTTAAAAAAAAAAAAAGTCACATGTTTTGTATATTTATAACCCTGGTTTTCTAGCAGGTGTCAGTAAAATGAATTATTCCACCCAAATCTGTAAATTATGATAATCTTCTGACAGGTAGAAGCAGTGTCTTTAGGAAGAGACACCTTTTTCATATTCACACAAAGATATGCTCTGAATTGGTAGTGGCCTGTTTGTGCTGGTAACTGTTGGATCTAGTTGCCTACCCCTGTGGCCTATCTTCCCCTCAAAAACAGGAGATGTGCCCTGGGGAAATAAAAATAGTAGCTCTCCACCATATAGCCTTTATGTAGGATTGTATACTTTCATCTACACTTACGGATTAACATTTTTAATTGTTTTTGCTCTCCAAACCTAGCTTTCCCTCGAGCCATAGATGTGCCAAGAGCCACCAAACCCCTCATTCATTCCTATTTCAAAATCAAACAGCCATTTTCAGGAGTTTCCACCCATCCTGATGTCCTGGGTCTCATGTTGTTGTTGTTAGGTACTATAGAGTCAGTTCCAACACATAGGGACCTCATGACCCCATATACAACAGACTAAAACACTGTCCAGTCCTGCATCATCCTCACAATTGTTGTTTTGTTTGAGCCCATTGTCCCAGTCACTGTGTCAATCCATCTCATTGAGGTTCTTCCTCTTTTTTGCAGACCCTCTACTTTACCAAGCATGATGTCCTTCTCCAGGGACTGGTCCCTCCTGATAACATGCCCAAAGTACATAACACGAACTCTTGCCATCCTCACTTCTTCGGAGCATTACGGCTGTACATTTTCCAAGACAGATTTGTTCATTCTTCTGTCATTCCATAGTACAGTCAATATTCTTCACCAACACCATAAAATTAAAGACATCAAATCTTCGGTCTTCCTTGTTCACTGTACAGTTTGGTGTGCATAAGAGGTGACATCTTTGCTTTCTAACACTCTAAAGAGATCTTTTTCAGCAGATTTGCCCAATGCAAAAAAAAAAAAAAAAAATTGTGTGTCCTTTAATTCATTGACTCCTGCTTCCATGGGCATTGATCGTGGATCTAAGTAAAATAAAATTTTTTACAACTTCAGTATTTCTTCATTTATCGTGATGTTGCTTATTGGTTCAGTTGTGAGGATTTTTTTTATGTTGAGGTATAACCCATACTGAAGGCTATATTCTTTGATCTTCAGTAAGCGCTTCAAGGCTTCTTCACTTTTAGCAAGCAAGGTTGTGTCACCTGCATATCACAGATTGTTAATGAGTCTTCCTCCAAGCCTGATGCCACAATCTTCTTCATAAAGTCCAGCTTCTCAGATTATTTGCTTAGAATAGAGATTAAGTGTGATGAAAGAATACAACCCTGATACACACATTTTCTGATCCGAAACTACTCAGTATCCTCTTGTTCTGTTTGAAAGACTGCCTCTTGGTGTATGTACAGGTTCCACACGAGCAACAATTAAGCGTTGTGGAATTCCCATTCTGCACAATGTTATCCATAATTTTTTTACAATCCACGCAGTTGAATGCCTTTGCACAGTCAATAAAACACAAGTAAATATCTTTCTGATATTCCGGCTTTCAGACAAGATCCATCTGACATCAGCTATGATATTCCTTGTTCCATCTCCTCTTCGGAATCCAGTCTGAATTTCTGGCAGTTTCCTGTTGAGGTGCTGCTGCAACCATTTTGAATTATCTTCAGCAAAACTTTACTTGCACGTGATATTAATGACACTGTGAGAATTTCCACATTTCGTTGGATCACATTTCCCTGGAATAAACACAAATATTCCCTGGGATACACACAAATATGATCTCTTCCACTCAGTTGGCCAGGTAGCTGTCTTCCAAATTTCTTGGCATAGATGAGTGAGTGTTCCAGGTGTTGCATCTGTTTGTTGAAACATCTTAATTGATATTCCGTTCAGTTTCTGGAAGCTTGTTTTTCAACAATGTCTTCCGTGTAGCTTGGGCTTCTTTCTTCAGTACCATCAGTTTTTACTCATATGTTCCCTCCTGAAGTGGATTAACTTCAACTAGTTCCTTTTATACAGTGACTCTGTGTATCCTTCCATTTTCTGTTGATGCTTTCTGCGTCTTTCAATATTTTGCCCATAGAGTCCTTCAACATTGCAATGTGAGGCTTGAATTTTTTGTTCAGTTGTTTCAGCTTAAGAAATGCCAAGAGTGTTCTTCCCTTTTGGTTTTCTAACTCCAGGTCTTTGGACATTTCACTATAATACTTTACTTCGTTTTTTCAAGCTGCCCTTAAATCTTTTGTTCAGCTCTTTTACTTTATCATTTCTTCCATTCGCTTTAAGTACTCTACATTCAAAAGCAAGTTTCAGAGTCTCTTCTGACATCCACTTTGGTCTTTTCTTTCTTTCCTGTCTTTTTAATGATCTTTTGCTTTGTTCATGTATGACATCCTTAATTTTATCCCAGAACTTGTCTGGTTTTCCATCATTAGTGTTCAGTGAGTCAAGTCTCTAAATTCAGGTGGTTTACACTCAGGGTTGTACTTTGGCTCTTGTGGGCTTGTTTTAATTTTCTTCAGCTTCAACTTGAACCTGCCTAAGAGCACTTGATGGTCTGTTCCACATTTGGCCCTGGACTTATTCTAACTGATGATATTGAGCTTTTCCATTGTCTTTTTCCATAGATGTCAATTTGATTACCATATATTCCACCTGGCATGGTCATGCATATAGTCGCTGTTCGTGTTGTTGAAAAAGGTATTTTCAATGAATATGTCATTGATCTTACAAAATTCTATCACATGATCTCCAGAGTTGTTTTCATCACCAAGGCCATATTGTTGAATTACCAATCCTTCTTTATTCCCAACCTTCACATTCTAATCACCAGTAATTATCAATGCCTCTTGATTGCACGTTTGATCAATTTCAGCGTGCGGAAGTTGATAAAAAATCTTCAGTTTCTTCATCTTTGGCATTAGTGGCTGGTGCATAAATTTAAACAACAGTTGTATCACCTGGTCTTCCTTGTAGGCGTATAATGCCTGATGTTATAGTTCCCCATCTCATTCTACCTCTCAGCTTCAAATTAGGCTGGGCCAACCGATGAGAGAACCTGGGTTTCCAGTATTTCAGGACTCTTCTGTCTGTGACCAAGGAGGTTTTTCTAAAACTTAGCCAACTGCCATTCTGCACAGCTTATAAGCCCCTGTCTCTGGAAGGTTATTCAGCTATAACAAACAAAACCTTGACCATTGAGTGGAACCCAATAACCCTGCTGGTGCCAAGACAGTTGAAAGTCCTACTCGAACATTAATGTTCTCAGATAATTTTGGTAGATATCTGGAGATTCCTCTGTCTTTATTAAATTTGGGGGTCTTTTTTTCCCCACTAGGAGCCCTGGTAGCACAGCAGTTAAGAGCTACAGCTGCTAACCAAAAGGTTGGAAGTTCCAATCCAACAGCTGCTCCTTGGAAACTATGGGGCAGTTCTGCTCTGTCCTATAGGGCCACTATGAGTTTGAATAAACTGAGGCAAGGGGGTTCCCCAAGGAAGTGGGTAGGGGAGGGCCAGGAAGCCTTTTTTTTTTTTTTTAATTTTACTTTAGATGAACGTTTATGGAACAAACTAGTTTCTTATCAAACAGTTAGTACACACATTGTTCTATGACATTGGTTAACAATCCATAACATGTCAACACTCTCCCTTCTCAACCCTGGGTTCACTATTAGCAGCTTTCCTGTTCCCTCCTGCCTTCCAATCCCTGCCCCAGGGCTGCTGTGCCCATGGGCCTGTTCAATATTTGGCTGAAGGGTGAACCTCAGGAGTGAACTTATCACTGAGCTGAAAGGGTGTCTGGGAACCATACTCTCAGGGTTTCTCCAGTCTCTGTCAGCCTAGCAAGTCTGGTCTGTTTTTTTTTTTAAATTGGTTTTAGTAAAGTCAGAGAGGACAGAGAATTTGGAAGAAGCTGTAATCCTTCCTCTGCTTAAGGAATACCCTAGCCTTTAGGAATATAAAGACATGTTCTTCCAGGTGTAAGGTACCTGCCAACGTTATCCACTTTGTGTACAAAGAATACGCAGTTTTAATTTCTCACTCAAGAACTAGAATGAAGTGATCCATCTCTGCAAAAAGCCTAGAAAGTATTCTGGGGCATTCTGTATCAGGCAAAAGCTATGTAATATTGAACACTGAAACTCCACCTGCCTTTGGTTCTTCATTGGCAAATGTGGATACAATACCCACTTTGTAGAAGTAAATTGAGGATCAAAAGAGATGGCGTCTTAGTCATCCAGTACGGCTATAACAGAAATACCACAAGTGGATGGCTTTAACAAAGAGAAATTTATTTCCTCGCAGTAAAGTAGGCTAAATATCCAAATTCAAAGCATCAACTCCAGAGGAAGGCTTTCTCTCCCTGTCGGCTCTGGAGAAAGATCTTTGACCTCAATCTTCTCATGGTCAAGGAGCTTCTTAGGCCCAGAGACCCTGGGTCCAAAGGACACACTCTGCTCCTGGTGCTGCTTTCTTGGTGGTATGAGGTCACTGACTCTCTGCTTGCTTCCCATTCATTTTATCCCTTGAGAGATAAAAGGTAGTGCAGGCCACATCCCAGGGAAACTCCCTTTACATTGGATCAGGGAGGTAACCTGAGTAAGAGTGGTGTTACAATCTCACCCTAATCCTCTTAACATAAAATTACAATCACAAAATGGAGGACAACCACAAAGTACTGGAATTATAGCCTAATCAAGTCGACACATATTTTGGAGCGACACAATTCAATCCATGAGAGATGGTTATGTGGAAACATTTTGTAATCTGTTAATTACTGAAAAAAAATGTTAGTTTTTGTATTCTTTTTTTGCTTATTTTGACTGATGTTCTCTGTGCATCAAGGAACCTGCTAGCTCCACTGTTCCAGGCTTTGGCTGCTTTCAGAGTTGCTTGATTAAGCAAATCCCTCTCAAACAGCATTTTTAAAAGTATGTTCCAGCAATTTAAAATTGTTCAAAAATTGGGGAAACTGTATATTATATGCCCTTTTAGATAATGATAAGGTTAAATATCAGGATATTAAAATTCAAAAGATCTTACCTGTTTAATTAATTAGTTCTCAAACTTATTTTATTTGCCCATGGAATCTCCTTCTTTCCTCTTTTCTCAGTTCCTCCCTTCCTCCCTCCTTCTCTCTCCCTTCTTTCCTTCTTCTTTAATTATAAAATATCTAAAAGCAAATGGCTGAAAAATTTTTCATGGAAAACTCTTCTGCATGTATGTTCTAAAGGTTTCTAGTTATCACTCTTGATTATATTTTACCTTTCGCCCAAAAATTGATTCTGTATTCCCGAATTATTTTGTATACCCAGCAGGGATTTTTCAGGAATCTTGTCTACGTGTGTATGTGTTTCAGTAGTATTTTCATGCTGATGTATTTTTATATATGAAAATTATGTTGTTATTTTTATTCATGTTTTACCTGTATTTTAACTGTACCATTTTCCAAACACTTTCACATGTCACATCATCATCTCCCTTGACTCTCAGGATGATCTAGTAAGCTAGAACAGTGAAGTACTATTTTCCTGAATTATAAATGCAGCTTCCTAGGTTAAAGGGCTTACTTGATATCACACAATTTCTGTTGTTATGCAACAGAAGCAGGAGCAGAACTCAGGTGTCCTCATTCCTTTCTTACTGAACTTTCTCCTGCAGTGTAAAATTTGCTGGTCTCTTTGCCTCTCATACCACACACCTGTAATTCTCTTTGCTATCTTTGAGAACCAAAAAATAGTATACTTTTGTAGGTAGAGCCAACATGGTACCCTAGACAGAAGCACCATGCTGTCCGTCTGTAGCAAAGACCCAGAAAAACTAAGTAAAACAGATAAGAACATCAATTCTGGAACCCGAAGCAAAATAAAGGGATAAAGAACTAGATCAAACACCAAACTGAAAAAGAAACTGATGGAAAACAGAGAACAAGTAGAGTGGAGGTCTCCTGCCAACTAACATGCCACAGTGTTGCCATCTTGGAACAGAGCCAGCAAGGACTACTGACATAGAGTATGGGAAGGCAACTTCACACAGAGACCCCAACAGGAGACAGAATCACCTACTAACCAGAGAAACCTTCTAGTGAGTTGAACCAAGAACCCCCTCATTTAGAAACCCCCACTATTGAGGTCCACAATACAAGCCACTCTCCCCAGCCTGCCCTGCCCTCTCCTACCACATGGCTTTTTTCTCCCCTCTTTCTTCCTTTTTTTCCCCTCCCATGCAGACCTATATACCATCTCCATCACCTTTGCACCAGCCCCCACTGCTGTACCATGGCAACAGCATCCTCAACACTGAGGCACACAACTGCTCTGGGTCTGCACTGCCTCTTGCCTCCCACCACTTGACCAGCTGCTGAATTGTGGGAAGTAAGCCCGTGCCACTCCATGTTTTACACCTCTGCCCATCTGGTGAAGGGCTGTGAATGTTCTTATAGCAGTGGACAAGCATCAGGAGGCAGATAGCTCCCACCCAGTCTGTCCTCAGGCTGCCTCACCAAACCAGTGTACCAGGAAGTAGGCTCACCGTGCCTGTTGCTGCCTTGCCCACCCAGACAAAGTGATGAGAGCTAATGTGCCCATAGAAGAGCAAGTAGCAAAGCATGCCTGATCCACCCACCCTGACATATCAAAACAAAACAGAGAAGCAAGATGAAGCAAATGTACAATTAATAAATGAAGCAAATGATACTTTAATGTCTTGGAGACAGCAGACAATATCAAAACATATGAAAAAGGAAGACAAGAGGCTCCAGCAAGTGGCAAAAATGAAGAATCAGACAACTTTCCGGTCAAAGAAAAGGCAATGGAACTATCTGACATGGAATTCAAAAAACTAATATTTAGGGTTCTCCAAGAGACTAGGTGGAGCCCTAGTGGTGCAGTGGTTAAGTGGTATGGCTGGTAAGCAAAAGCTCAGCAGTTCAAATCTACCAGCCACTCCTCAGAAACCATACGGAGCAGTTCTACTCTGTCCTCTAAGGTAGCTATGGATCAGAATAGACTTGACAGCAACTTTTTTTTTTTTTTTAAGAGACTAGGAAAGAGATCAAGGAAAACAGACAAAACCAGGAAAAAATGGACAAAATCATGGAAAACACAAACAAAACCAATGAAAACAGCCAAAATCAAGGAAAACACAGACAAAGCAATACAATTCAAGAAAATAATAGAAGAACAAAATGTTAAATAAATAATTAGAAATCATACAAAAATAGCAACTAGAAATCCAAAAGATAAATAACAAAATTTTAAAAATGGACACTGCAATAGAAGGTTTTAGGAGCAAATTTGAAACAATGGAAGACAGAATCAATGAGACTGAAGAAAGTCCACGGACACCACTTTGTTTGAGAAAAGATCAAAGAAAGAATGAAGAAAACCTAAGAATTATTTGGGATACAATCAAGAGCAAAAATGTGCATGTGACTGGAGTACCAGAACGGGGGAAAAAATGGAAAACACAGAGAAGGTTGTTGAAGATTTGCTGGCAAAAAACTTCACAAATATCATGAAAGGTGAAAAGCTGACAAAGAAGCTCAAATAAGCCCATACAGGATAGACCCCAGAAAGAAAGTCATGAAGATATACCATAATAACACTTACCAAACACAAAGAAAGAATCCTGAGAGCAGATCCAGAAAAATGAAGTCACTTACAAAGGGGGAACAATAAGACAAAACTCTGATCACTTGGCAGAAACTACGCAGGAAAGAAGGCAATGGGATGACATATATAAAACCTTGAAAGAAAAAAAAAAATTGCCAACCAAGAATAATATATCTTGCAAAACTCCCTCTCAAATGTGAAGGTAAAATTAGGACATTTCAAGATAGACAGAAATTAAGGAAATTCGTAAAAACGAAACCAAACTGACAAGAAATATTAATGGGATTCCTTCGGTTAGAGAACCAACAACATCGGACAACAACCAGAGTCAAGGACACAGGACAGAATCATCCAGATACCATCTTACACAAAGAAATCTCAATAAAACAAAGATAAAAGACTTAAAACAGGGAAACACAGATGTCAATCTGTAAATGAAGACATGTCAAAACAATAAAAGGGAGAACAAATTGTGTAGGTGAAGAACTTTCAAATGGAGAGGAATTCAATCCAATATGAAGTAATAAAATACTGTTCAAACGTAGGAAGATAAGGGTAAATTTCAAGGTAACCACAAAGAAAGTTAACAAACCTACTTATCAAAATAAAAAAGAAGAAAAACATAAAGACTCAAATGCTAAACAAACAAACAAAAAACCCACTGGTGCCGAGTTGATTTGGACTCATAGGGACCCTATAGAACAGAGTAGAACTGCCCCATAGAGTTTCCAAGGAGTGCCTGGTGGATTCGAACTGCTGAATTCTTGGTTAGTAGCTGTAGCACATAACCACTATGCCACCACTATGCTACCAGGGTTTCCAAAACCTAAATAGCAAAAGAAAATCTGTGAACAAAAGGAACTCAGCACAAGAGAATAAAAGGAACAAAGACAGTGTCAGCATCACAAAAAGAAAAAGAAAAAAAGCACAGCAATATAACTGCCAATAATCATGGAGCCCTGGTGGTGCAGTGGTTAATAGCTCAGCTGCTAACCAAAAGGTTGGCTGTTCAAATTCACCAGCCACTCTTTGAAAACCCTATGGGGTAGTTCTACTCTGTCCTACAGGGTCACTGAGTTGGAATCATCTCAATGGCAATGAGTTTGGGTTTTTGCTTTTTAAACCAATAACCATGCTGAGTGTAAATGGCTTAAATGTACCCGTAAAGAGACAGAGATTGACAGAATGGATGAAAAAACATGACCCATCAATATGCTCTCTACAAGGCACACACCTTAGACACAGAGACATAAATATATTAAAAATCAAAATATGGAAAAAATATATCAAGCAAAGAGTAACCAAAATAATAGCTGGAGTGGCAATACGAATCTCAGATAAAATAAATTTTAAGGCAAAATCGACCACAAAAGACAAGGAAGCACATTATATAACTATTAAAGGAACAATCCACCAAGAAGATATAACCTTACTAAACAGTTATGCACCCAATGACAAAATGACAGGGCTCCAAAATACATAGAATGGACTCTAAGAACTGAAAAGAGAAATAGTTTCACAATAATAGTAGGAAGCTTCAACATATCACTCTTGATGAAGGATGGAACATTTAGAAAGAAACAATACAGCAAATTTAAAGGCCCAAATCAGTGAACTTGACCTCATAGACATATACAGAACACTCCACCCAACAGTAGCAAAGTATATGTTCTTTTCCAAAGCACAAGGGACACTCTCCAGAACAGACCACAGTTTAGGCCATGAAGCAACCCTCAATAAAATCCAAATCACCTAATAATACAAAGCAGTCTGTCAGATCACAATGCCATAAAAGTAGAAGTCAATAACTGGAAGAGCAAGGAAAAAAAAAAAATCAAATACATGGAAACTGAATAGCACCTTGCATAAAAACAATTGGGTAACAGAAGATATCAAAGAGGGAATAAAAAAATTCCTAGAAATAAAAGAGAAAGAAAACACATCATACCAAAACCTTTGGGACATAGCAAAGGCAGTGCTGAGGTCAGTTTATAGCAATAAGCACATACATCAAGAAAGAAAGAACAGACCAAAATCAAAATGTTAGCCCTAGAACTCGAACAAATAGAGAACAGCAAAAGAAGCCCACAGACACCAGAAGAAAGGAAATAATAAAGGTTAGAACAGCTATAAATGAAAAATGAAATTCAGAACAGAAAAATAATAGAAAGAATCTACAAGATCAAAAGTTGGTTCTTTGAAAAGATCGGCAAAATTGACAAACCACTGGCCAAACTGACAAAAGGAAAACAGGAGAGAGAGCAAATAACCAAATAAGAAATGAGATGGGGGACATTACAACAGACCCAACTGAAGCAAATAGAATTTTAATACAAAATTATGAAAAAATTGTACTCCAATAAGTTTGAAAACCTAGAGGAAATGGACAAATTTGTAGAAACACACCACCTACTTTAACTAACACAAACTGAGATAGGTAATCTGATCAGACTCCTAACAAGAGAAGAGATTGAAGAGGTAATAAAAGAAAAAACTCCCTCAACAACAACAACAAAAAGCACTGGCTCGATGGCTTCACTGGAGAATTCTACCAAACATTTAGAGAACAGCTTATACCAGTACTACTCAAACTATTTCAGTGCATAGAAAAGGAAGGAATACTCCCAAATTCATTTTATGAAGCCAGCAAAACACTGATACCAGAGCTAGTCAAGGATATAACAAAGAAAATTACAGACCAATATTTATTGTGAATATAGATACAAAAATTCTAGTCAATAGAATTCAGCATCATAACAAAAAAATGATACACCATGATCAAGTGGGATTCATACCAGGTGTGCAAAGATGGTCCAGTATTAGAAAATCATCAATATGATCTACGACATAAACAGAACAAAAGAAAAGGATCTTAACTGCTTGATAAAGTCTAACACCCATTACTGATAAAAACTCTCAATAAAATAGGAAGAGAATGGAAATTTCTCAACATAGTAAAGGCATTTATACAAAACCAACAGGCAACATCATTCTCAACGGAGAGAGGCTGAAAGCATTCCCCCTGAGAATGGGAACAAGACAAGGATGCCCTTTATTACCATCCCTATTTAACAGTGTGCTGGAAGTTCTAGCTAGAGTAATAAGGCAAGAAAAAGAAATAAAGGGTACCCAAATTGGAAATGAAGAAGTAAAAACATCCCTATTTGCAGATGATATGATCTTATACATTGAGAACTCCAAAGATTTCATAAGAAAACTACAGCGCTAATAGATTCAACAGAGAAGCAGGATATAAGATTAACATACAAAAATCAATCAGATTCCTATGCACCAACAAAGAAACTTCCAAAAGGAAATCAAGAAAACAATACCATTTAAGATAGCCTTTAAAAAGATAAAATACTTAGAAATAAATCTAACCAGGGACGTAAAAGACCCATACAAAGAAAACTACTAAATACTATTGCAAGAAATCAAAAAAGGCCTACATAAATGGAAAAACACACAAAGCTCATGGATAAAAAGACAACACTGTGAACAAGTCAATCCTATCCAAAGTGATATACAGATATAATGCAACACTGATGCAAATACCAACAGCGTTCTTTAACGATATGGAAAAACTAATCACTAACTTTATATGGAAAGGAAAGAGTCCCCAGATAAGTAAAGCATTACTGAAGGAGGACAAAGTAGGGGGCCTCACACTACCTAATCTCAGAACCTACTATGCTGCCAAGGTAGTCAAAACAGCCTCGTGCTGGTACAATGACAGACACATAGACCAATGGAACAGAATCAAGAACCCAGGCATAAATCCATTCACCTATGGTCAGCTGATCTTTGATAAAGGACCAAAGTCCATTAAATGGGGAAAAACATTCCTTTTAACAAATGATGCTGGCAGAACTGGATGTCCATTTGTCAAAAGTGGAAACACCCATACTTCACACCATGCATAGAAACTTATTCAAAATGGATCAAAGACCTAAATATAAAACCTAAAATGATGAACATAGTAGAAGAAAATATAGGGACAAAGGTAGAGGCCCTAATACATGGCATAGATATGATATAAACCATAAGTAACAATGCACAAATGCCAGAAGACAAACTAGATTACTGGGAGCTCCTAAAAATTAAACATTTATGCTCATCAAAAGACTTCATTTAAAAGAGTAAAAAGAGAACCAAGTGACTGGGGAGAAAATTTTGGCTATGACATATCCACCAAGGGTCTAATCTTTGAAATCTATAGGAAAATCCAATACCTGTACAACAAAAAGGCAAATAATCCAATTAAAAAATGGCAAAGGATATGAACAGACGCTTCACCAAAGAAGACATTCAGACAGCTAACATATGAGTAAATGCTCATGATCATTAGCATTAGAGAAATCCAAATCAAAACTACTGAGGGATACCACCCCACCCCATCATTACTGGTACTTATAAAAAAAAAAAAAAGAAAATACCAAATATTGGAGAGGTTTTGGGGAAATTGGAACTCTTATGCACTGCTGGTGGGGGTGTAAAATAGTACAACCCTATGGAAAACAATATGGCACTTCCTTAAAAGGCTAGAAATAGAAATACCATACAATCTAGCAGTCCCACCCCTAGAGAAACAAGAGCTATCACATGAATAAACGTATGCACACTCATGTTCATTGCAGCATTATTCACAATATCAAAAAGATGGAAACAACCTAAGTACCCATCAGCAGATGAATGAATAAACAAATTATGGTACATAACCAAGATGGAATACTTCACAATGATAAAGAACAATGATGAATCTGTAAAACATCACACAGCATGGATGAATCTGGAGGGCATTATGCTGAGGGAAATAAATCAATCACAAAAGGATAAACACTGCATGAGACCACTATTATAAAAACCTGAGAAAAGATTTACACACAGAAAAAAAACATATTTGAAGGTTATGAGGGAGGGGAGGGAAGGAGAAGGGAAAGTCACTAACTAGATAGTAGACAAGTGTTACCTGTGATGAAGGGAAAGACACACAATTTAGGGGAAGTCAGCACAATTTGACCAAGATAAAGTCATAGAAGCTTCCTAGACACATCCAAACACCTTGAGGGACCAAGTTACTGGAGCTGAGGGCTGGGGACCATGGTCTTGGGGGACATCTAAGTCAATTGGCATAAAACAGTTTATAAATAAAATGTTCTGCATCCAACTTTGGTGAGTAGCACCTGGGGTCATTAAAGCTTGCAAGTGGCCATATAAGATATATCTATTGGTCTAATCCCATCTGGAGCAAAGGAGAATGAAGAAAACCAAAGACACAAGGAAAGTATTAGTCCAAGGGACTAATGGACCACAGGAACCACAGTCCCCACCAGGTTGAGCCCAGAATTAGATGGTGCCCTCCCGGCTACTACCACTGCCTGGGCTGACAGGGATCACAACAGAGGATGCTGTACAGAGAGGGAGAAAAATGTAGAAAAAAATTCGAATTCACCAAAAAAAAAAAAACAGAAATTGGAAGAACCCCTGAGATTATGGCCCCTGGAGACTGTGCTAACTCAGAACTGAAGCCACTCCCAAAGTCCACCTTTCAGCCAAAGATTAGACACATGTATAAATCGGACGATAACAGACATGAGGAAAGTGCTTCTTAGTTCAATCAAGTATATGACGCCAAATGGGCGACACCTGCCCCAAAGGAAAGATAAGAAGGCAAGAAGGAACAGGACAACTGGACGAATAGACATGGGAAAGCAGGGTGTGTCAAGAGTGGTGACACATTGTGGGGGTTGCAACCAATGTCACAAGAAATTTGCATATACATTTTTGAATGAGAAACTAATTTGTGCTATAAACTTTCACCTAAAGCACAATAAAATTAAAAAAAAAAAAAAACATTATGCTAAGTGGAAGAAGCCAGGCATAGAAGACTACATATTGTATGATTCTATATATATGAAATATATATGAAATATTCATATAGAAACCGAAAAATAAAAAATAAAATGGGGACTTTATCATCTGTAATATTTTAATTTTTAAAAGTAAAGTATATTTATGTATTGCTTGTTTAATTACAATTAATTTCATCAAGTGAATTTTAAAAAAACTCAATAAAAACTGTAAAAAAGTGTACTTTCTGCTTCAAATCAGAAACTCAAAGGGTGGAATTTACTTGTTTATTTTCACCTGCCTCGTAACTAAATTCCTAACTTTATTTGATGCAGGATATGTGGAAATGAGAAAGAGAGGTTGGGAGATTAATATTCGGTTTGAATTATTTAAGGAAAAGTCACCCATTCTCAACTCCAGACTGAGAATTATTCAATAGATTTCAAACACTGTGGCTATTTCAGACTTTTGAAGACTGACTCTTTAAAAGCTTATATTACAACAATGGACCATTCCCTGCAATAAGAGTATCTCAGTGTTTTCTGAAAGGAAAAACAGCTGTTCGAGTATGAGTGGTGCCCATCTGGGGTCATGAAAAAGCCCAGAATATACTAATGCAACCAGGAAAACAAAAGGGAAAGCTTTTCACCCATGTACTTTTCACCATGCATTTGACATATTGGCAGCTCAGTAACATCCCTGACATTTCTGAGCTGTTTGGTAGAGCAGCGTATGAACAAGAAGTGTGACTTAGACTACACTGGCATGCCACCCTGCTGCAGCACGTAGTCCAATTCAGTTAGCTTCTCTTTGATAGGCTGAATGCCAGGTAATTTATAGCCAAGTGAATTGATGGTTGGAATGGTATGAAAACAACACTGTCTATCAAATTCTGTAATCATGTGACCATTGGATTCACCTTGTTCCTGATCCAGAAATTTTGTTTTAGAGCTTGCAGCATACAAATCAATAACTTATGCAACATAGATTCTAGTGGAAATATATGCTGTTTCCTTTTTACCTGACAACACACGTTTTTAGGCTTAAAAATGGTTGCAATATTTAGTGTTTCACTAAATCTAGTGATACAAAATTAATCATAAAATTAATTTTGTATTATATTTTATTTTTGATATCATACATATATATAAGGTTTTTGTCAGTTTTGTAAGGATAACTCTAGTGAAATTATGAAAATAAAATGGGGCTCCTGTATCACTTTCTACTGAAATTATCCACTCTCATAAAACATACTGGGTAAGAGGGTTGATGAAGGGAGTTTGATGGCGGAGTCAGCAGAGTAGGAGTTCGAATTAATAAAACCAGGGTACAGCGTATCTTTCTTGTGCATTCCCAGATACACTGTCCACTATGTGTTTTGCAGTGACCTTTTCACATGGAACTTATCTGTGTGAACTGCACCCCTAAGGAGCTGTGCATTTAAAATTGGTTCAGGCAATGGGGACCAAAGGAGGATTATTTATATTTCTATCATAGTCGCTGTAGGGCTGTCTGTGTCACTAAGTCACAGCTCCTGACAAGGGCATGTTTGAACTCTGTCCACAGTTTTTTCCCCTCTTTCCTTCAGACCTGGGCCTGAAGTTCTGCACCAATGCTTGGCTTCACTACACTGTAAGCAGGCTTTTGTAAACGCTCCCTTTACTAAATTCTTTTCAAGTTGCCTAGTGTGAAAGTATCATCTTGTACCTGACCCTGCCTTTGTACAAAACAAAGTCAAACCTGTCTGCATGTATATGGCCCAGCCAATCCCTTAGACCCCACTTCACAAAAATATAAACCAGCTTTTTTTTGTGTGTGTGTGGGCAGTGCTTCACTCTAGAAGAAAGACCTAGGGTCCAAGGTTGTTAGTTAATCATTATAGAGAAACAATCAAACAATCATATTCTTTTTACAATATAGTGTGTATCTGCTGGTTCGTCTTTCCACCCATACCCTCACCCTGGAATGTGAGTGAATTTATAACCAGTGTTTTAAGTATATTACTTTTGTATCAGTAATGGAGCCCTGGTGGCATAGTTGTTGAGAACTCAGCTGCTAACCAAAAGGTCAGTGGTTCGAATTCACCAGCTACTCCTTGGAAACCCTATGGGACAGTTCTATTCTGTCCTACAGAATTGCAATGAGTCAGAGTTGCCTCAATGGTTTGTTTTTTGGTATATCATTAATATATATATTACAAGTTTATATGGTTCACCCTAACACTTTTTTTCAGGTGCTAATATTTTTTTTTCTTATAATTTTCTTTCCTCAGCTCTCACATTTAAATTGTGCAAATACTTTAGCATCACACACACCTTGTTTGTTCAGATTATTTTCCTAAGGAATTAAATGTATTTGGAAATTGTTACTGTGCCTAAGTAGTGTCAGTTGTGTCTTCCATAAGCGATGCCAGATAAATAATGAGATTGGGCAACATAAACACAGATGGAAGTTAATATTTTTAAAATTTAGTTGAATTATTTTTAACTTGTATGCTTATATGTTTTTATATAAGAATGGTCAATTATACTGCTCATTAGCTTGAAAAGAACATAAAAAATTATATTACATTTACGAAATACATAATTATTTTAGAAACCCTATTGAATATTTAAGTTTCTTTGCACGTTGTGCTGGCTTAATTTTCCTATTTAAATGTTTTCATTTTGGGTATTTTGTAATGACATATGTAACTGTATACTCTATGGTCTCTCACAGCATTCTAATTTTTAGAACTATGAGTAGCATGCTTTTATGCACAGTGATATACTGTTGAACCCCTCCAATCTTCGTAATAATTCTGTAAAGTAGAAGAACTGAGAGAACATGTTAGACAGATCCCCACTGGGGCTTGGGGACAGTGGACTGGTAAAGACCATGTCTTTAAGGGATGCTCACTGTTTTTTTTTTTTTTTCTCAAGGCATGTGGTAAATGTGACTGTGTCCTGTGCTTTGGCAAAATGTAGCTAAAGTTAACACTTTGTTAGTTGCCACTGACTGGTAGCGATCCTACGTGTGCAGAGTAGAACTGCTCTATAGTGTTTTTAAACTGTGATCTTTCAGAAGAGATTGCCATGCCTGTCTTCCGAGGCACCTTTGATGGGTTTTAACCAGGGCTTCAAGTCGGTTCGAACTGGTTTAGTCATGGCTGATGAAGCAAAAGCAGAACAGACCCAAATTTTTAAAATTTGGATGATCCAGAACTATAACTGGAATGGGAAAAATTACGGGTCAAAGCCCTACTAAAAATTTAATCTCCTTAGAAAGCAAGGACAGCATATGCATTGCATAGCAACCAAATCCCTTGCCCATCAGATTTTGCCCCTGGAATGGGCCTTCGACTCATAAGTTTTCCCATTCTGGTTCTGGTTCACCCAAATTTTAAAAAGATGGGTCAGTTCCTGTGTTACCACCTTGGCCATGATTGAATGAGGAAGCACTGGTTCAAAGCTGTGATTCGAACTGTGAACCTTTCAGCCAATAGTCAAGTGCTTAACCATTTCTGCCACCTAAAAATCTCAAAATGCCTTGGGTGACTGAAGTTTTGTGTGGTTTCTTACTAGCAGTATTTGATTTTACCTTCATAAAATTTCCTTTCAAATTCCTATAAAAACAAACAAACAAAAAGATATAAATTATATGTGTGCTCAGGGACAAAAAATATTAGTCAAAAGCAGTGTGATCCAAATACCACTAGTGCCCCTTGCACTCAGAGGCTGTGACTGACAGGCCACAAGGGGAGGCCCAGAAGAGATACAGGTTACAACAAATTGAAACCTGGACCGGTAGAGTGTGGGTAGAGTCCTCAAAAGTAAAATGAACTAAGCAAGGAAAGGACCATAAGTAGCTTTGCATATCAGGAATTGTACATGCTTGTAGAAAGAATACTTCTTTAAGCTTGAAGTATAAGAGGACAGGCTGAAGGGAAAGTAAGGCCAACTCTTAAAGCAGAATTATACTAAATAAATGCCAACTAAATACCAAGAAGTAGAATGGAATCGTGTATCACAGCATGCCTTAGATGTGTATTTAAGTACTCAGTAGTGTCCAAGAAGAATGTGGACAGAGCAGTGTAACTGATATGCCCTGATTGCTGGCAAACACTTAGATGGAATGCATATCTCCTCAACTAAGAAGAGGGGGGCTAGGGGGAAAGAGGGAGGGAAGAAGACAGAAAAAGAAAGTTAAAAGAGAGAATGAACATGGGGACTATGATTAAATACTGCAAACAAGTAAACTCTTAAAATGAAAACAAAGGAGAATGCTTAAAGAAATAATTTAACAAAGAAGCCATAACAAATACTTTTTTAAAAAGAAACCTGTTTAGCAACATCAATGAAAAACAAGAAAATATGGTATCTGTGGAACAAGACTAGAGAAGTAAAAGGAAAGAACAGATTGAGAATAAGGAAATATACTTTTTTTTAATATTTCTGAAATATTTATAAAATTCATTAGACTCCTAATATATTTCCCCTAAGGCAGATATTATATAGAATATTCTTTAATCAGAATACAATAAATGCAGACATTAATATCAAAAACTTTTAATATAATTAGGAAATTAACGAAGGCACTCTTACAAATTACTATGAAATTCCACTAATAGAATGCTTAATAAATAATGCCAATGAGACCACTAGCTTCTGAGTCCTGTGACAGCAGGTTAAATGCCTGTCTTTTTCCTCATTGCTTACACAGCATGGGCCTGTCTGGCACATGGTACTTGCTCAATAAACTGTGAATAAACATTACTGTCCTAAGTTGGGGGCTATTAAAGTAGAGACTAAAACGAGAATTCTTTATTGAGAAAGTGCCCTCAGGAGGAACCTGTAAGGAAGTGAGGAAAGAAGGAGAGAGTAGGAAGAAACCAGACAAACATGTGGTTCTAGAGGAAGTCTAACCTTATAGTGGGGTCCCTGGAGGCACAATGGTTAAGAGATCAGTTGATAACTGAAAGGTCAGGGTTTCGACACCCCCAGCCGCTCCTCGGGGATAAAAGACCTGGTGATCTGCTCCCATAAAGATTATAGCCTAGGAAACCTTATGGGGCAGTTCTACTCTGAGCTGGAATGAACTCAAAGGCACACAACAACAGTCAGCTTCCACCAAACCAAATCTGTTGCCATCAAGTCAATTCCAACTCATAGCAACCCTGTAGGACAGAGTAGAGGTGCCCCATAGGGTTTTCTTGGCTGTAATCTTTACAGAAACTTTACAGAATCTTTCTTCCGCAGAGGGGCTGGTGGGTTCAAACCACTGACCTTTTGGTTAGCAGACAAGGGCTTAACCGCTGTGCCACCAGAGCTCCTTTTCTGCTCCCACCAAGAGCTCTAAAACATGAACTGTACTGCCAAGGTTATTGTGCCCAGAGGCAAGGGTGGTAGACTGCCTTAGTCATCAGCCACCAGCTGTCCCAGGAAATGAGCAGGGAGTAATCTCCAAATATCTCTGGGTGAGGTCATCAGCCAATGACACTCCTTAGGAGAAGGATGTAGGGAGAGGATGGGTGCACAACCCGGCTAATGGAACTGGGTGAGTCCCTAACAGTATCTTCTAGGGTTCACCCTTTGCAATACTCAAATTCGTTTGCTTTTCATATTCAGTTCACTCCTTCTGTCCACACCTTCTCCCAGATTCTGTTTACTTTTTTTTTTTTTTAATGGAGAAATTTACAAGTGAGGCTGTATGTAATCCTTATCATCTGTCTCTTCTACTAGCTATTCTAGATTCCCTCTCCCCAGGCTAACACCACAGGAGCCCTGGTGGCATTTGGCTGCTAACAAAAATGTCAGTGGTTCAAACCCACAGTCTCTTTGAGGGAGAAAGATGTAGTAGTCTGCTTCTGTAACGAGTCAGAACCGACTCTATGGCAACAGGTTTGGTTTTTTATTTTTATTTTATTTTTATATCTCCATTGTCTAAGTTGCCAGTTGGGATGACCCATGGCCTCATTCCTGAGGAGTCTTATTAGGCACTGGTTGTTACCATTGTCCATTTGCTGTTAAAACTGGGTAGAGGAGTACCAAGGGACCACCTGTTGGATTACCACAATGCCTAACATAGTCCTTCCTCCACCGCCTCCTTACATAGCATGGTCATTACTTCTTCATGATGATCATGGTATGGTCACTCCTTTCTTGGCCTGTTAGCATAAGCCTCTCAATATAATCAGGCAGCAGTTATAGCTTCAAGTTTAGTGGGACCTTTACTGTGTTTGCTGGTAGAAATGTCCCTGTACTGGCAAACAGGACCTCTAGACCCACGAAGCCTAAATTTGCAGGGACAAAACACACAAATTCCCTACACGGCTCATTGAAAGTGATAGTAAGATGGTTGAGTGGGGCCATTTTTACTTTCACCTCTTGGTTTCTGAGTCCAGATATTCTACTATAGGGAACTTTGTACTATATAATGCCCACTGCTTTAGGGTTTATATCACATCCTGAAGGCTAGCACCCCACTTCTGTAGAATGTTATCTGGAAGCTGGAACTTCCACTGTGTCCCAAAAGACCATTCCTGTGCTCTATCAAGTTGGCAGCTTCTGGATGGTGTGGTACATGGTAGAAGGTGAAAGGAGCAGTAACTTTTTTTTTAATTTTGAGAGGATGTTCTAAGATGCTTTAACCCACTGGATTCAAATAAGTAATGAATATGCCAGGCGTCTGAATCCTGGAGGGGTTTATCTGTTACTCTCTGAAGCTCATGTGTGATTCCAGAGTACCTGTCACTTCCTACGCACCAGGTCCAATTAACATGATGTGGTCAAAATATTGGACCAATGTTTTGTTGAATGTCTATATCCCTTTGGATTATGACAGAGGAAAGGAAAGTTAACCGACCCTATTGTTCATCTCATGAGAATGCCAAACACCTTTCTGATCCATATGGAAAAGAACACATTTGCTGTATCAATAGCTATTTAGCATAAAGCAGAGGCTGTCTAGTGAAGATGTCACATTTACTACAGCAGCTACGACTAAGATTACAACTTGTTTAAGTTTGCGGTAATTCATTATCAGCCACTATGGAACATCTGTTTTTTTTTTCAGGGTCAAACCAGTGAGCTAACTGGGGGTAAATGGAGCGCCACCACCTTTGGATCATTTAAGTCTTTGAGGGTGTTGCTAATGTCTGTCTGTGGGGTGAAAAAATTAACTTTACCTAGAAAATTTTGTTCCTGAGAAATAACCTCTAAAGCTTGAAATTCCCCCAGTAATTAAAATGGCTTTGTTATCTATAAGAGCTCCAGACCACATCTACCTTACTGTTTATGCTAATGAAGTAACTCAGGTAGGGACAGACAGGCCAGAAAGACCGCCTTGTGGTATCAGCTGGCCTCAGAGGAGGTGGGCTCATTCAATCAATCATGACTACATAAAGAGATAAAGAGGCCCCAATAAATGTTCTGGACACAGAAGCTCCATGGGCTTCCTGGTTGGTGAAAGACCTCGATGCACATGGAAGGGTAGCACATCCCTTTTTTGGGACATGTAAGCTCCATGTTAGGAAACCTCCCAGGCCTCGTCCTATTTATCTTTTCATTTGTATCCTTTTTGCTATAATAAAATCATAATCATTAAGTATATCACTTTCCTGACTTCTATGAGTCCTTCTAGTGAATTAACAAACCTGAAGGAGTAGTGGGAGCCTGTAGGTCATAAGTGAGGGGCACCTCGGGACCCCCAAGTTTATGCCTGGTGTCCTGTTGCGATAGTGGGAAACTCCTGAATTTTGTAGTCAGTATATGAAAAGTGAAGGTGTCATGGAGACCCCCAAGCTTGAGGCTGGCATCTGAGGTCTCAAGCAGGTTGGCAGTCTGGAGCACTGTGCCCTTTTAATTTGTGAAATCTGACCTAGCTCTGGTGGTTAGGATAAGAGGAAAATACTGATTTACTCAGCTGGTGTTAGAATGAGGCGTGGAATAGATCGCATTGATTTGAGACTGCAGTGGATTTCCTTTACACTGCCATTTTATCCAGGATATATGTTATTTTTTAGTACTATCTTGTGCTGGAAATGGGGTGAGAAAATTTACAGGGGCTTCCACTTAGCCTTCCTACTAGAATAGCTATTACTTCACAAACTAAGGAACCAGTATAAGGGCTTTTCTAGTGCTAACTATGCCCATTCTGATTATGCACTCAGAGACTGGTAAAATGACCACTGTAAGTCTGTGGACTCAGAGGATTCCCTGTGTGATGCACCTGGGCCAGGACTTCATTTATTACCTGACTCCCATATGTTCCTACTCTAATAGGAGGACCACTATGGGTGACACTTTGGGTTCCTGGATAAAAGTATCCAACAGCCCTCAAAAAATTCTACCTCCTCCTATGAATCTCCAGACGGATTCAGAGTATCCTTTCACCTCAAATGCTTGGATGACCAATGCTTAGTGAAAAAGTCTGGGAGTTTTACAGAATGGGAACATCTATCGTGCCTTTGGGGCCCTGGTGGCTCAGTGGTTAAGAGCTCAGGCTCTAACCAAAAGGTTGGCAGTTTATATTCACCAGCTGCTCCTTGGAAACCCTATGGGGCAGTTCTACTCTGTCCTATACAGTCACTGTGAGTCTGAATCAACTAGATGGCAATGGGTTTTGCTATTGTGCCCTTACTATGTACTTTGGTTTTACATGCATTAGTTCATTTTATCCTTACAGACACCCTATGGGCTATTTGATATGTTTAGTCTCACGTACAGATGGGAAAAGAAGTTAATTACTTGCCTATGGTAACATAACAGGAAATTAGCAAAGCCAGCATGCTTAACCACTAGCCTGAGTTAGGAGAAAGGAACTCTATTTCTTACCTGTCATGTAGCTGCAAACTTGAGTAAGTTTCTGTACCTTTCTTGGTCTCAATTTTTCATCTGTATAATTAAGACATATTACTCAATGATCCCTCAGAAAAGTTTCACCTATAATATCCCATATATTCAATCAACCCTTTACTTAATGAGTATGTATTAAGTGCCCAGAAATTGTAACGTACAGCACTAGACTATCTGGATGGTATAGGTCCAAATTGCTAACTTTTCCTGTGTCACCTTTTCATAGGGGATCCCGCCAAGAGAGGGAAATAAGACATTGTCTGTGTTTTTTGCTTCTCTGATCACTTCCCACCGCCAACATTATAGACACTCACACATAATTTTTTCACCAAATGTTGGGCCACATCCTCCTTGCCTTAATAATATTTTATTTATTCTAGAGACAGATTATACTTATTGAAAACCCTCCATATTTATGTAATGGGCTATCTACCTGGTTTTCTCATTTTCCTTTTAGCTCTTTAATAATGAAAAAGGAGTCTGAAATGTTTCCTCTGTTGGTTGAAATCTATTATTTGGACCATAAAATTGATATCAGAAAAACACAAGATCTTTTATGACCACACATTTTTATATCCCAGAAGCTATAAATGTTTCCCACTTATGTAAAAGCAAACACTTCAGCTATTATGTGCATTGTGTTTCTAGCAGTCTTGCATAGTCTACATGCCAGAAATGATTACTTTTATCATGTTTCTCTTTTGTTCATGGATATAGTCCGTTATTATCCACTAGTCAAAACACGTTTTCCCATATACCAGTAACATCTTAAGAGTGTGTATAGGTTTATGCTTGTGTAGTACACTTTCATTTTGAAATACAAATATTTTATTCATCCCTGTTCAGAAATAATAATTTCAGAAAGGACTGATTATTTATCTATATCAATTTATTTTGTGTCACACTGGTCACAGGCTCCCCTGCCTCCCTGCAAAAATTAGTCTTCCAGGTGGCTTATAAAGTCAGTTGTATCGGGTATTTGCTTGTTTATTCCTCTAATCCTTTTTCTGCCCTTCACCCACTCAGTTTTACATTATAAGAAATGCCATTTCTCCACAGCCTAGATACTCTTGCTCACTGGCTCCTGGGTAGATTTAGCCAATACTGAAAATTGGAAAGTGGGAGTGACAAAGAAATCAGAGTAGTTCTTCCTCCTTTACTGGAGGGTTAGACTCTGAGGCATCTTTGATGGTGACTCCATGTCCTCAGTAGCTATAGACCAGCCCCTCCATCTAGATTCCAGCCACTACTGCCTAGTTCCCACCACCAAGGTTCTAGCTCCTCTTACAAGTCCCTAACTTTTAGATCTGATATCTCCATCTGTTCCCACTGTCCCTTCTGTTCCAAGTTAGTAGTGCTTCCAGCTGTTAGTCTGTGGTTTGCTCATCATTCCTGACTGACTCACCAGCTCTTCTACTACCCACATAAACAATTCCCTGAATTATATTTCCTCTGTCTAGAAGACCTAGTTTATTTCCTGTTTTTGGACTGGACTCATACATTAATCCACATTTATAGGTCCCTGGGTTAAGCAAACCATTTGTGCTCAACTATTAACCTAAAGGTTGGCAGTTCAAACCCACCTAGATGCACTACAGAAGAAAGGCCTGGTATCTGCTTCGGTGAAGATTATAGCTAAGAAAGCCCAATGGAGTACAGTTCTACTGTGTAACACATGGGGTCACCATGAGTCGGAATTGACTCAAATGTAACTTTTATTTTTGCTATTCTCTTGAAATTCACTTCACATTCATTGACCAAGCCTTCATTATGTATCAAACTTGCGCAAGAAGACACTGTGCTTGAGAATTCACTGTAATATGAATAAGATATACATTGTTCCTACCGTTTATGAAAATTATAGTCCAGTGGAAAAGGCATATATTGTATAATAAATTATGAGTGTGATACATATCATGAAAGTGAAATTGCCTGGTGTTCTGGGTTAAATAATAGGGAAGTTAAACTACAATGAGGGGAGGAAAGTTTTCATTAAAACCAAAAAAAAAAAAAACCAAACCCAGTGCCATCGAGTCAATTCCAACTCACAGCGAACCTGTAGGACAGAGTAGAACTGCCCCATAGAGTTTCCAAGGAACACCTGGCAGACTTGAACTGCCAACCCTTTAGTTAGCAGCCGTAGCACTTAACCACTACGCCAGCAGGGTTTGTGCCATTTCAAATGAGATACAAAGGGTGAGATAGCCTTGGCCCAGGGTATGCAATATGAGGAATATGTAAGCAGACAGCTTATTCAAAATATTCATATAAATTAATTTTTCATTTTATGAAAAATATATAAAAGTCTTTATCAGAATTTGCCTTGACTGTATAGAGCAAGGTACATGGGGAATAGGGATGGGAAGGAGACTTTCTCTATAATGTATATTTTTATACCTTTTAAATAGTAAATTATCTACCTATATTACATACTCAAAAAGCATTTTTAAAAATTATCTATAAATATATGAATGTTTCTAAAATAGAAATTGGCAATTTTTTTTTCCTAATTTAAAGTAAGTATCCAAAGAAAAATTCAAGACCATTCACCAGGGTTGGAATTTATTTTTTTGGCTAGGAAGTTTTTTTTTCTCGGTTATGACCATGCTGATACAAAATATTTAAAATATTTAAGAGAAAACTTGACTGTGTGTTAGAAAACACTGAACCTTAGCTGCTTTACACTTTAATAAAGGACTGTGGGTTTATTAGCTGTTCATGTAACTGTTACTTCAAAACCACCTGCTGCCACTCAGTAAGGACCTACTAGGCTAACACCTGTTAATATAGGTGCTGAAATCCATTGCTGTTTGTCACCTTGCCTCTTTACATAATAAACTCACCATTTACTTTGCTTGAAAATACCAACTTATATTCAAGTTATTGGAACCTGTTTTAGCAATTTCTATTTCTTGCTTTTTGTGTTCAGTTTGGTTAAAATATTTACTAGTTACACAGTATTTGCCAGGCACTGTGTTTGGCTCTGAGAATGAAATATTAAATAAAATACGTATCTTGCCCTTAAGAAATTTTATGTCTGCAGGATGAAGACAAGTGAACGTATGCTTATAATACAGTGTGATATATCCCCAGATGGAGGTGGGCATAGTGTGGCATGGGAACCCAAAAAGAAAGGCAGAAAGCTAGCCTTGGGAAATGGAAGAAGTCTCAATGGAAGAGATAACAGGTGATTGGAAGATGACTCAAAAGTTATTTTTAGTGGAAATATACAAACCCTTAGTCTTACCCTTTTGCGGATATTAAAATTGAAAATTGAACATTGGTTAATGTTCAAAACAAGCAAAACTTCATGGTACTTAATTTACGAAAACCAGTTTACAATTATTATAAGAGAGTATAATTTATCTACACTTACTGCTTTGCCTCCATTAATACCACATCAGTGATTGCTGATGAAAGGAATTCATAAGATGCCAGCCTATAGTTAAGGCATAGGGTATGTTTTCCCCTAAGTCTCTTTATCCTTCTTAAAAGAAAAGTAGTTGGAGCCATAATTAGTGAAGTTGCTCATTATTCTTAATTAAATTAGACATTAGCCAGACTTCAAAGATTACAACATGTACCAATTATTGCCAGAGTAAGTTATTAATATGATTTGCTTTACACTTAATATACAATCAAATGTGCCAAAGAAAGCAAACAAACAAACCCTCTCTGGACCTCTCTCGTACAGTTTCACGCTTGCCCAAGCTGTTAACTAGCTCTCTTTTTGATGAGTTTGCTTCTGGCAAGTCTGCACTTTACTTTGACTCTGAGCAGCTTTCTCTTCTCTTTTCTATTAGATAAAGCCAGGTAAGGGTCAAAGAGGTTCTAATTAACATCTGAGGTATCTAAGCATGGCCAGACCCACTTCAATGTTCAGCAAGTCTTTCAATGTATCTCCATTTGTTTTCTAGAGCTGTTTCATGGCCACAATGGCCAGGATTTCAAGTTCTCCTTCATTTCCTTTCTTAGTAGATAAGTGTCTTCTCCTTTATCAAGAAGGATAAGGTCCTTCAACATGTTCTTCTTTAACATTCTTGTTGTTAATTTCACCAATACTGAATGTTTATCAGTAATACATCCACTCCTCACTTATTGACATGGGCTAAGTTCCAAAGACCAAGTCACAAAGACTAAGTTATTAGGTGAAAATTGGCGTTATGCGAAAATGGAGGATGACCACATCAGATCACAAAAATGAAAGATGACTACATTGTTACATAACTGCCAAATTACATCATTACATAACTGCCAAACCACTGAGAATCATGGTCCAGCCAAGGTGACACAAAACCTTAACCATCACTGCCAGCATTATTCTCACCTCTCAACTTGGTGTTCATTACTGCCAAATGTACACCTTTAATGAGCAAAATAGATAGTAGATGTTTTACTATTGTTGTAAATAAGAAATGTGGAATAATGAGATAGTTGATAAATGAGAAGTAGATGTACTAACTTATCTCAGAGTCCCTGGGTGGTATAAATGGTTAATACTCTGGGCTGCTAACTTAAAGTTTAGAGATGTGAGTCCACCCAGAAGTGCCTTGGAAGGAAGAAAATCAGCCATTGAAAACCCTATGAAGCACAGTTGTACTGTGATGCACAAGGGATCATCATGAATTGCAATCGACTTGATGGCAATTGGTACTGGTAGTGGTAATCCCTCTTAGTATACATAGAAGAATGCTGTTCCTCCTTTCCAAGATTAATTCTTCCACCTTGGCTCTTCTTCACAATCAACACTTTTAAAATCTGGCAAATGCTCTTACTTCATTGTTCTACATTTAATTTTTAAAAATTTTCCAATCTACTAATTCCTTTGTTTTTTGCCAATAAATGTGCTGTTGTTTCACCTCCCTGTATCCCTACCTTCTCTGCTTGAATTCCTAACTTTCGTCTTCTACCATTGTGCTTACACCAGAATCGGGTTCACTGACCTTAACTCCTGCTAGTTTGCTATCACCCACATCTAACTGGTCATGAAGTTCTGCCCTTCCTGCATATTACATATTTTTATATCAATTCTTTTCTCCCCAAACCTCCCAAAGTAATTATATGGCTGGCATTGGGAAAAGGAATTGGTAGAGAAGAAATGGAAGTTGTCCTTGGGAAAAGTGAGGCTCAAACAGGATAATTGTAGCTTTTAATGGATAAACAGAAAAATTGTGGATTTCTCCAGAAGCACCTGGTCCTCTGAGAGTTGTTTGGGGCCAGTCAGGAAAAAGACAAGGCGCTAGGAAACATCCAAGAAATCACCCTTACCCGTTAAATTCTCCACCGTCTTTGTTGAGCTAGAAGGAAGAAAATGAAACAGTTTAAGCAGAAACCAGCTGTAGTGCTAGCTTTATCTTAACACCATTCCTTTTCTGGAGTTCTGAGAACATGAACTCTACATGATTATTTCCATAGTTGTCTTATTATTTCTGCTGTAATACAAACTCCTTAAGGATGGGATATATCTTAATAATATCTGCATACCTCGCATAATATTGAGTACTTGGTAGACTCGCAGTGTTTGTGGAATTAAAGAGAATAGACAAAGGGGTATTCTATCTTTTCAGAGAATACTAATGTATACAAACCAATAGGGTAATTAGATCTGCTATGTAATTTGTATTGCATTTTATATTTATCTTTTTCATTTTTAAAGTTACTATCAGAATAATAAATTCTGTTATCTACAATATATTTATTCCAATAGTATCTTAAAGGATTTATATGATCTCTAATATCTCTTCCCCACTCCCTGAACTTTCATTGATATGTATAGCATATTTTTATGTCACAGACATACAGAATTAGAAATGGCCAAAGAGTCTATTAGCCTGTCCCCACCACTTTTAGGCAGGCGTAAGCTTACGAGGAATAGAAGTAATGTCTAAAGGTTATTATATTTATTCATTGCTGTGGAAGTTTAGCCTCTCTCAGTGTTATGAACTGAATTATGTCCCCCCAAAAATGTGTGTGTCAGTTTGGCTGGGCCATGATTCCTGGTATTGTGTGGTTTTCCTATTTGCTGTAAATCCTCTATGGTGTGCTGTGATTGATCTATGATGTTAATGAGGGAGTATGGGCAGCAGTTGTGTTAGTGAGGCAGGACTCTATTTAAAGACTGGATTGTGTCTTGAGGCAATCTCTTGAGATACAAAAGAAAGAAGGGAGGAGAGAGACAGAGGGACCTCATATCACCAAGAAAGTAGTACAGGGAGCAGAGCACATCCTTTGCACCCGGGGTCCCTGAGCAGAGAAGCTCCTAGTCTGAGGGAAGACTGATGAGAAAGCCGACAGAGAGAGAAAGCCTTCTCCTGGAGTTGACACCCTGAATTTGGACTTTTAGCCTACTTTAGATGAAGAATTAAATTTCTATTTGTTAAAGCCATCCACTTGTAGCATTTCTGTTATAGCAGCACTAGATAAATAAGACAGTCATAGATAAGGTATGTATATATATACACATATTTTTTCAAGATCCTAAAATGAGATTCGAGGGTTGACAAAGGATTGTTGGTCTACTTTTGAAGGAAAAAAATATTCAGATTTCAAAATTTGGCAAGTTTACACTAGTTTGACTTTAATGAACAAATGAAATATTTAGAATCTGCATATCTCTGGCAGCTTCTATCACTGTTACATAAAAATATGCTATATGTATCAATGTTTTCTACCCCGGAGGATTTGTTACTTTTGTCCAGGTTGATTGACATTTCCTGGATAAGCTGTAAACAACTTGATGGTTTGATACTTTTTGCCTAGTGGTGTGCTGTGATTGATCTATTTCATGCACCTTACAGGAACTTGTTGGTTCACTATGTAAACTGAGTGACTTACGGTCCACCAATGGATTAATCAATTTCTGGTCCTGCTGGGCCATAATTGAAAAGAAGTCTGCTTATACAAGCAGCCAACCCCACAGATGTTGTTTGAGAGGCAAGAAGAGAAAAGAAATAAAGAGAAAGGAGGCAAGGAACTTCCTAAAAAAGCTGTAACATGGGTCAAGGGCTGTGACATTGAATACAGCAAGGAGTCTGGAAGGGGTCCTGCAGCAGAGTTAGCAATGACAGCAGAAAGCTGCTGCTAGGAAAGCAGCTAAGAGGGCTGAGTGAACTGCTACACTGCCTGTGAACTGGGCCTGTTAGCAGCGGAGAGGCTGCTGGTGGGGAGGCTGAAGGCAGAGAGGCCTGCATGGCCAAGAGGGGGCATGCACAGCTCAGAGGAGACTTGCACAGCCAAGAGAGGGCATGCATGACTGAGAGAAGGCCTGCATGGCCAAGACGAGGCCTATCCTGAGGGGACTCAGAGGCCTGTCCTGAGGAGGCGTGCATGGTTGAGAGGGGACTTGCAGGGCCTAGAGGAGGGCCTGCCTGGTAGCACGGCCAAGAGGCACTTGAGAGAGCTGTCCTGGCTGGACGATTTCCTGCACCGAAGAAGGGAGGCATGTGCTCTCCAAGTCATGCGAGCCTTCCAAACCCTGCCTCCTGATCCTGATCCTGAGTTGTTCCTGTTACTTTCAAGTTGATGCTGATCACAAGTTGGAGCCTGTTACTTCTTTCTAACATACCACTTAACTGTAAGTATGGTCTGTGAGTTCTGTGTAGCCACGACTTCCACCTCATAGGAACCAGCTGGTCCTGAGTCTTATTGTCCTGCAAGAACTTAGATGAGGTCTGATGCTAGGTTATAGGAGATCATTCTAGCTTTTGAATTTCCAGGGCCAAGGCTAGTAAAGAATCCTAAAGGTCTCCAAAACCTGTTTTTGACCAATACCTTCTTTTAGTTCCACATAGTCCCTGCCTTTTGCTGATTTGTTATCTCTAGGTTATGAGCTTTTCATGAGTTCTTCAGGGAAAATTGCCTTGCTTGTCTTTGGCCTGTCTCTCTAAAAGCTCTTAGATTTTATCTTCCTCTATTTAAGTCAATTATGATTCTCCTATTTTGTTATCTTCCAATTAAAAAAAAATCAAATATTTTCTCTGATTCAGTTCTTTTTCTTCTCATCTGATAACATACTTGGAAAAAAAATGACTGTCATTTAGTTGAGTATTTGAAGAGAGAGTACATAATGACCAGTGGCCCATCAGGGAGCTAGTTTTGAAGCAGTGAAGAAGTGGGTACTGCAAGAGAAAGGTTCTGAATAAGAGAGAAGGCTGCCTGAGGGCTCCAGACAGCATGATTGGCTGGGATATGAGAAAAGGGAAAGGACACTGAAAAAGAGATCGCTAAATCACCTGCTTTGCTGTTTTGGCTTGGTGTGGTCCTAATGCTTGATGTCAGTCCTAGTCTCATACAAAATGCTTGTTATCTCAACAGAGAGGAGAATTTGGGTTAATGCAGGTCACTTTGCCCCATTGCCTTCAACTACTCAAGGCAAGAAACCTTTTCAGTGTCACCATGTGTCCTGAATTGCTCCTTGACCCATGTATATTCTGAGGAGGTGGCTGGAATCTTCTTTAATCACTGAGATTTCTTAATTATTACACTTATAGGTACCCCAGGGGAGCTGATAGTGCCAGAAGGTTCCAAACACAGAAAATATTATAGTATCTTTAGACGAGCAGAATGACAAGTGTGGTAAGTGGGATTTAGAACAGCAATTTGCTGAGTGTGCTCCACGCAACATTGCCCCAGTAGATGCTCCTTGAAGAAAGAGTTCTGGAACAGTAACTTCCAAGTCCTTAAGTGCTGAAAGAAATCATGTTTACACCCACTATGCATAATAAAATAAATACATTAGACTGTGGAATAAATGTACTAAGTCCAACAAAATTCGGATTTTTCCTAATGGTAATGTCCTTGATCCTTTAAACAAATATTAAATATCAACTTTTTCTTCTTCCCAGCTTTGTTGCTGTCCCAAACATGTATTTTATATGCCCATTAGTTAATGGATAATCTGGCACAGGTCCACTAGATAAATAATTTGGGGAAGTGATAGATTCCCTCTGGAAGATCCATAATGATTGTGAGTATATTAAAGAGCCTGGCAGTTCTGTAGTAGAGAAAAATGTACAACTTTGATTAACTTAGTGTTTCCAAATGCTATCTGACTAAAGAACTCATTTTTGATGCAACAGCTATTAGTCTTCTATTGAAACAGTGCTTTGCAAATGATACTTGGAGATTACTTCTTAGAGGACTAAAGTTGGATGGAGCCACACAAGCTCCACTGTGTCCAATAATATGTACGAATAGACATGATGGCACCAAAGATTAATCTCCCAGAGCATCTGTTCTTCTAATATGGAACATAAATCCTAACCAGCTAAATATAGTTCTTGCTTTAACCAGATAAAATATTTTCTGTACCTAACTGTAGCTCAGCATTACTGGCACTATTTTAATTACCACTTGATATCATCTCAGAAGCAGCTGGCTATGTTTTGACTGTGAGAGAATTGACAGAAGTTGTGTATATGTATGTGTAATGTAATTTGTAATTCTCTGAAGTTTCAATTCATGTTAAAAAAAAAATGCCACGTGCCTCAATAAATGATAAATCACTCTAGAGATTTGGGATTCTAGCAATGTGGAATTGATTGAGCAAACAGAAAGTACATTTAAATCATCTGTAAATTGAACTTAAATAACAACAACAAAAACATCAGAGATTTTTCTTTGTTAATATTCCATGTAGTACTATAAGGCCTTCCCAAAATGTAATTTTAGATGAAGCTCATCAGGGCTTAGTGTACCTGCTGGATACACTGAAATACGTGTCTCTGCTACACATAATAACTGTAATAGTCAAATCGAAGAATGCCAGCTTGATGGGTGAACTCTACTGCATTATGTGAGAATCATATGGTAATAACAGGGAATTCAGAGGTGACAGACTGAATAATTCTGCTCGGCATATTTGGGCTATTTTTCTAGTATGATTTATGGATTTGTGTTGACTCATCACTCTTCTTGCTACCAGTAGCATGAATTTAAAAAAGGCTGACTAACATTCAAGGTCCAATATATGATCACAGAGAAAACAGAGCAAACTTTCCCAAGTGAGAATTATAATACCATTGGTTAGCATGCTTTACCCAGATAAGCAGAGGTACAATATTGGTTCATAGCACATATGGTATAAATTTTTTCAAAAATTCTTACTCTGTCTTCAACATTAGAGCTAAATGGACTCTAAGAAATCTAAATTCACTGTGTATCCTATAGTTAAAGGAAGACTGCATTAGTGACTATAAAAGCAATATTAATGATGATCCCACGTGCTTCAGAGTAGAACTGTGCTCCATAGGGTTTTCAATGTCTGTGATCTTTCAGAAGTAAATTGCCAGGCCTTTCTTCCAAAAGGCCTCTGGGTAGATTTGAACCACCAACTTCTCGGTTAGTAGCCAAATGCTTAGCTGTTTGCACCACCTGCTATGAGTCAGAATCAACTTGACAGCAACTGGTTTTGTTTTTTATTAATAATAATAATAGCTTACTGTTACCAATGGCTTGTAACGCACAATGATCTGCAGTAAACACTTTGTATGTCCTAGGTCTTATGAATGAAACCTACTCAAATGATGTCGTTTTGTATGACTCATCTTTTATCTAGTGGACCTAAGAGAGGTCACTCATTTTTTCTTAATTTTGTGAAAAGTCCTATCCTAAAGCATTGCTTAGAAAACTTCTTTCTCTTAGGTATGCACCACTCAGCACTTAGCCTTAGAGGCTACTGGGACTATGACTCTAAAAATGGAAGTGCATTCTGTTTCAATAATATCTCTTTAATGAATTTCTAGCATGAATATAAATACAAAGAGTGTTAAAAGAAACCTTTTAAATGGATACTCCATATCTGGATAGGCAGAAGGTAAAGCTGGATTTCTCTATAAAGAATATGTAAAGATATTAAACAATATGGTTTCCAAGAAGCGGCTGGTAGATTCAAACTGCCGACCCTTTTGGTTAGCAGCAGATCCCTTTACCACTGAGCCTACAGGGCTCCTCACCAAACCTGTAGTGTATTAAATAAACCACTAACGGTTTTAGAATAAAAGGTACAAAGTCTTATTTTTAAAAGTAATTTTCTCCCTTAGTATAAAGACAAAACATTAATGGAATTTAAGATACAGGAAAAACTCAGGTTTTATACTATGCAATCTATCCCACTAAAAGTATATTTTTTCTGAAAAAAAAATGCTTTTCATGCTAAAGTAATATTACAGTTTTTAAAATATCAGTCTTTATACACAAAAGTGCTTCTAACACAATGCATGATACAAGATAGATACTCAATAAATGTTTGCTGACAAATTTTCTTTAGAAGAACATGATTTTCCCTTCAAAAGATTAAAAAATACACCTCCTTACTAAAGGTGATTATTATTATATTCTCGATCCACACATCCACTGAAATGTTAAACTTAGTTTTATAAAGTAAGTCAGTGGAAAAAATGTGTATTATGTTTCTACCTGCTTCAGACATTTCTCTGAGTGAGAAAAAGAAACTTTGCCCTGTTATCTTCACACCTCCTGTTCTTATCATTGTAAGTATCATCAGTTAAGTGGGCCTTGTCTAAACCATCTTTGAATTCTCTTGTTCACAAAGACTCCCTCAGTGAGCATAGCCCCCAGCTCCTGGACACTCCCAGGGCCATGGCAAAGCATCTCTCTGAAACAGTGCTCAAACTTTGCCAAAGGTCTTCTTAGCCCACAGAGCAAATGTTCTCTCACCCATAGAGCTGTACAAGCATCTCGCTAACTAACTCAAAGTCCTGTTTCACTCATCCCATCTTCTCCTCACTTGACTACATCTTACATATCTCCCAGGAAAACTGCTTCTTTTCTTGCACATTTATTCTTGTAATTTTTGATGTTTGACCTGACATCTATCTTCTTTGCCTGCCCCACATCTGGGCAACCAAGATAAGAGGGTCTCTGTGTACCGCTCCTCCTTTGGGCCAGGTAGGAAGTGCAAGCCTGGCAAACCCCCACCTCACTTGTGGATTCTTCCCCAGCCCCACCACTTAGCCACTACAAGGACCCAACCCACTGCTCTCCGTTTTGTTCTTGCTCCACTTCAGACAGAATCTGAGCCCTTCTCCTTGGGGAATTCTTTTGCAGTTTACTATGTGAGTAATAAACTTTATTTCATGTTCACTGGTGCCTAGGTGTCATTTGTCCTGACATCCATGATAAATTCCTGGGTGAGAGGCTGCCCAGCATCCAGCAGTGGAAGATGTCCTGTGTCCTCCTACACACAGCGACCCTATTGACAGAGTAGAACTGTCCCTTCTTATACGTTTATTTATGTCAATAAATCTCATCTTTATCATTCATACTTTTTTCTTATTTCCTTTGCCCACAATGCAGATATATATGTATCTAATATATGGAAGGTATAATATATATAATTATTGTCTTCACCTACACAAACATCCTCTATCTTGGTGTAAAAAACGTTAGTAGCAAAGGCAGTCTTTTTGTTCTATGATTAGTACATTCAAATAGATTTTTAATAAATTATATATAATGTGGAAGTAAATGGATTTATTAAAATGGCAGTAGTGGGTGTAGAAACAATGTATTTCTCAACAGTCTAAAGACTAATATTATATTTCATCGTCTAATGTGGTATTTTGGTAACATAATATTTAATTTTGTGTCATGTGTCATGTCTCAGTAAATACATATATGTCAAGGTCTGTTTCCTCACTTAGGCCCTTCTTTTCAAGCATCTTTTCCTAGTTTTGGTGTCCTAATGCACTAATTAGAGCCCTGGTGGCACATTGGTCAAGTGCTCAGCTGCTAAGAGAACCACCAGCTACTCTGTGGGAGAAAGATGCGGGAGTGTGCGTGCATAAAGGTTTTCAGGCTTGGAAACCCAAAGGGGCAGTTACACTCTGTCCCGTAGTGTATCTATGAGTCAGAATCAACTGGACAGCAATGCGTAATGGGCTGATCTAGTGTTGCGTTTGATGCGCATAGCTCTTGTGTGCATTAACAACCAGTTCTTTATAACAAAGTTTTTTAACCTCCTTTTTTTGTACTATGAGTTACAGAAACTTACAAATTATTTCTTGGGAAAAAGTATTTTTTTAATATTTGAATTCATGCCAGCCACACATTATTGAAAACATCTGGAGTAGAGGAGAAACCCTTGAAATTTTTTTCCAAAAACATCTCAAAGACCAAGCTTCAGGACTATATAGCCAAATGAACAATGCAAAAGTACAATAGAGAACAGGTGTAAAAATACTGAGTTTATTAAAAGAGGTGGGAGTATGATAAAATATTTTACTTCAAGGAAGTAATGTAATAATGATCTAGACTATCTGCAGTTAGGCATCACAACTTAATTTTTTCTTTTGAGGACAGGGTCTCCAGTATTTTTTCACTGACACAATCCAACAAGGGTTTTTTACACATACAGTATCAAACTCAAATGTTGTTCAAATGAACTAGACAGGAAGATAGTGCTCTAGAGCCAGAAGAGTTCAAAGTGATATTGGGTGCCATAATTTAGCAATTCTTACTTTTCTGGAATCTTGTATAATAACATGAAGATTTTTTTGTCAAGTAATTTCCTTTTTATTTGAATTTAGTGGACCTCTTCCAAAATAAATTCCGTAACTGACTAAAGAGCCCTGGTGGTACAGAGGTTAAAAGCACTTGGCTGCTAAGCGAAAAGGTCAGCGGTTCAAACCCACCAGCCACTCCACAGGAGAAAGTTGTGGTAGTCTTCTTCTGTAAAGATTTATAGCCTTGCAAACCCTATGGAGCAGTTATAATCTGTCCTGAAGGGTCATTGTGATTTGGAATCGACATAACAACAGTGAGTTTGTTTGTTTTTTTTATATGACTCCTGAGTAATACTTCCCGTCCTCAGGTGCACTTGTGATAAATTTTAAATAGTTAGCTTTAGGCAAGTGAAATAATGTCATTAATCTAACAATGTGTACATCTCATGGACTTTATGTGTGTAGAAGTATGTAACAGTTACTAAATTAGCTGAAATAACTGGACCACCCTGCAGTATGGATTCCACCTCAACATAAAGAAAACAAAAATCCTCACATCTAGACCAATAAGTAGCATCATGATAAGCAGAGAAAATATTGAAATTGTCAAGGATATCATTTTACTTGGATCCACAATCAACACCCACGGAAGCAGGAGTCAAGAGCTCAAAAGATGCATTACATTGGGCAAATCTGCTGCAATAAACCTCTCTGCAGTGTTAAAAAGCAAAGATGACACTTTTAAGGACTAAGGTTGGTCTGACCCAAGCCAGGATGTTTTCAATCACCTTATATGCATATGAAAGCTGGACAATGAATAAGGAAGATCAAAGAAGAACTGATAACTTTGCATTATGGTGTTGGCGAAGAATATTGAATATACTATGGACTGCAGAAAAACAAACAAATCTGTCTTGGAAGAAGTACTGCCATAATGCTCCTTTGAAGCAAGGATGGCGAGACTTCATCTCACAGACATTGGACATGTTATCTGGAGAGACCAGCCCCTGGAAAAGGACATCATGCTTGGTAAAGTAGAGGGTCTGCGAAAAAAAGGAAGTCTTCAATGAGATGGATTGACACAATGGCTACAACAATGGGCTCAAGCATAACAATGATTTTAAGTATGGTACAGGAGCGAGTGGTATTTCATTCTGTTGTATGTAGCGTCTCTACGAGTCCAAACCGACTCAGCAGCACCTAACAACAACAACAACCCTGCAATGGAAGAACTTTGACAATGACTTACCAAATCATGATTTTAGCAACTGTGTTAGTAATAAAGAATATAAAGAATACAATTGGTAAACTCTTTTGGAGAGACTAGTATGTGAACTGAACTTAGTGGACGTAAATAAGAATTTTATATAACCATTAACTTTCAGGAAAAAGTAGAGGGGAAGGGTATTCTGGTTAGATCAGTATGAGTCTTAGAAACATGTCAAGAATGACTTATGCCCTTTAGCTATGTTCTACCCTACCATATTGATCTATGAAAAGAGCACAGTATACTCTGATGGCTTCCTCACCTCAGTGATTTCCTCTTCTCTCAAAAACATCTTGTACACAGGAGACCCATTGACTATTAATTGCCATGTGACTTGGTCCATGCTCTCTCAAACCCACTCCCTTAAATTTTTTTTTCACAAACAGAGTCAATCAGAAAAGTTTTCCAAGAAATTTGACAATGTAACATAAATGTGTTGGACCAGAATTAACTTGGTGGGTACTTCCTAGAAAAAAAGTCCATGCATCCTCTTCAATGGACCCAGAAATTCCATCTTTCTCTTGACTTCACTTTTTAAAGGAAGTCAGGAGGGCATGATTGTGCTGAGACCCAAAGGTTGGTAGGGATTAGTCAAGTACTGAGTAGAGAAGAGAGTATCACACTGTGGGAACAAGTCGGGTGACGGGGGCAGGGGGTCGATTCTGAAATAAGCGAGAGCTTTGTGCATTTGAGAAACCACAGGACCTCTGGTCTAATGGAGAATATTGAGAGGGAGGAGGCAGGAGCCAGATCACAATATGAAGTTTGGAGTTTATCTCGAAGTAACAGTAGGCTTTTGAAGGGTTTTAAGAGAAAAGAGCGCTACTGAATCTATTTTACCTTTCAAAAATATCCCTGTGCCTACTCTGAATAGAAGATTGAACAAAGAATAATCCACATAGTTTAGGTACCAGACGCACAGGAAACACAGTTGTCATCTGTAGTTAAATGCTTTGGGCAGATGGGTGTCCTAAAATGACCATCCCACTTCTCAAACAGACTCGTAGGGCATACGGACATCAGCATACAGCTCTAGGCATGAGTTTTAAAAGTTCCTTTGAAGCTAACTTAAGCATTGAGAAAATTGATCTATTGTGTCTCTAGGTTCTATAGCTTACAATAGGGAAGAATTATTTTGATTTGAAACATCGTGAACACAGATGCACATCACCTTAACTACAGAATAATTTGAGCATTAACTCTTGCTGAGCATTTGGCTTAGATTAGAACAGCACCCTCAAGTGCCTGTCAAGGGCACATTTGCTGCAAATCCACACTTTTAAGAGACTAAAATGAAGTATTGGAGGGGGTTATGTAAAACTGTCTATTTCTGTCTCGAAGCTGTCTCCCGAGACAACAATGTTAGTATTTATAGAATTGATGCCTAGTTACTATTTTTGAGAGTAATTAGAAGGTGGGTCAGACAAGAAGCTTATTTAATATCGTTTAAAGCTGGGATTTAATGTTTCCTATTTTATTATTACCTTTTTTTTTTTTTTTTTTACCATTCCTAATCATTTGAGTTGTAAGTAGTTCCTAATACAGACTTTGAAGGAGTTTCAAAGGGCTAAAAATGTATTCTAAGCAAATGCAATTTAATTTTAGAAAGAAACTTTCTTTAGGTGAAAATATTTTGTAAACACTGGGGGAAAAAAAGCATGAATTGCTTGAAGTTTTCATCCTTTAATGATAGAACAGTGTAAGATAGTAACCTTTATTATATAATTTTCCTGAAGTTTTAATTCAATTCATCCCACACCTTAGATTGCAAGACTCAATCCTACAACAGACATTAAAAGAACTTTAAAAGGCTAACAGCTTAACAGATTTACCTTGGGGTTTCTGATTCAAAAGCCTGTGCTCTTAATTTTATATTATTTATTATATTATATTATTTCACCTCCAATTTCATGTATAATGTGTGAGTGTACAATTTACCTTCTTCAGTTTTCTATTCTTCCTTGTCATTGATACAGTAATATTTTAAAAGTGTAAGACATATTCTCACTTCCTCATATAAACATATATTATTATTATATGTTATTATATAATAATAACAATAATAACAACACTTCTGCCTCATACTTCTTTCTTTCTTCACATGTATACTGAGTTCCAGATTTCAAATGGCTGGACTGAATACACCATGATATAACGTGGCCGTGCCAAATGGCAATGCTGGGCCCTGTTTGAAGAAAGATTTTATTTTATCCTCCTCCCCACCACCACAACTTCCTTCTAACCCAATCTAACATAAAATTTATCACACTCTATTTTAATTGATTCATTATCAGTCTTTCTTTTTAGGCTGTAAGCTGCATAAATCCCACTTCCATATAGAATTCCTAACAATAACTCTCAGTTCATATTTGTTGAGTGGGTAAATTAAAGGATAAATGAATACTGAAATATATATGACTAAGATTTGGTGTTTTAGACTAATGAAAATGTAATATGAAGTAGTAGTGAAGTAACTCTCTAAACAGGCAATGATATATAACCTAAGGCTGTGTCAGTAGAAGATCATATGCACCCAATTTAGAAAAAAATAATAGTCATATCAAATCTTGCACTATTGACTCAAGATCTGAGTAGCATAATCTAACACAAAAATGAGAAGAAACTGTCAGCACAACACTAAATCAGACACAATATGTAATGAACAGTGTATAAAGATGTAAACAAAAGAAAACACAAAAAATCTTTTTGTGATTAAAATATGAAACACATAATACATACATAAAAATGCCTATAGAGCTCCATGTAAGGGTTAAAGAATGTTGTTGGGTGCCATTGAGTCAATTCCAGCTTGTAATGACCCTATGTGACCCATAGGGCTTTCTTGGCTGTAATCTCTATGGATGCAGATTGCCAGGTCTTTTCTGCCACAGAGCCAATGGGTGGGTTCAAATCACCAATCTTTCGGTTAGCAGCCAGGTGCGTAACCATTGTGCCACCAGGTCTCCTGGATTAAAAAATAATACAGTGTATTTCCATGTACATACGACTTAGCTTAAGAAATAAAATATTACCAATATTGATGAAACTGTATACAGGGGGAAGAGAGGGTTTATGGAAACTCTTTCCTTTCTGTGCAGTGTTTCTGTACACCTAAAACAGCTTTAGAAATAAGGTACATTTAAAAAGAAAGATTAAAGGAACTGCAAAATAAAGATAAAACTTTAGCCCTGGCTTTGTTTCCATTACTATAAATTATTAAATTGTAATTCGAATTCTTCAAATGTTATTCTTTGTGCTCTTCCAAAAGACTTAATTTTTTTTTGTACAACTCATAATTTTCAAAAAATAAAGTCAACTCATCCCCAAATTATTCAGATCTTAGAAAGCCCTGTGTCATATGGCGATCACTATAAATGATAAGTGGAAAATATGGAAAATATTTTTAAAATTCACAGAATTGTATAGTACCAAAGCAACTAAACCGAGCTTGCATAACAATGTTTAACATTTGTGAAAAGGTAAAAGGAGAATGAAAAACACCTTTCAACTCCATTTGAAGAAAAAATATTATGAAATTAACTTACTATTTTCTACAGAAAATATGTGCTATTAAGAAAGTAGAATTTTTATATTTCTGTCCTTATACTACTGTGCTTTTTTTTAATGTTTATAAATTGATTAAGATTTTTATTGTTTTGGACATTAAGCCCTGTTTTGCTTTGCATTATTTTGTTTTGTTTTTTACATAACTTGTTGCTGGTGCAAATTTCCAAAAGCAGGGAATCCATTTTCTTGTCACAAATTCTGGTTTCTAGTATTTCCATTTTACAAATTCACATTCACAATGATGAAATACCTCTAATTTTCACAAAAGAGCAAAGGAAAATTAATTTTAAAAACACATTTGGTTACACATATGTTTGGAATAAAATTGTTGTTTTAAGTGACTTAATTAGAACAGTTTGTCATACTTACTGGAAACTGGTATAATGGCATTATTTTAATCACTGAATTCTGGCAGAAATCAAACAAGAGAGTGTGAGAAACACTCTTTTGAAACTTTGTTCTTCTGTGCCTTTTTGAACATTTTTATCTGGCTCATTATCTCCAAGGTATTTGTCACTATAAAGCTGAGATGTTCAGAAAGATGTAAAACTTAGAGCATAAAGAGACATCAGTTTCTCAGTTCAGTAAAATAATGTCTATTCAACGTTTGGTACATGCACACACATTTTTATCTCTGAATGTGAAATTGGTCTGAAGGGAATTTAAGTTCTAATAGGGAATTTCTTATTCAAAGGTAATGAGCTAAATGCTTGTAGATGGCAAAAAAGTGAGCAATCTGTCCAACATGAGACGAAATACACAGCTTAGACTAGGCCAACATCACGTTTCTCTCTGGGGATCGTGTCGGGTTCCTAGAGTGCTTTTGTCCAGGGAACTAGATTCTGCAAAGGTAACCATTCACATGCTACTTTTCTACTTCTATCTCCTCCCCCCATTATTTTATAAACGCTAAATATTCTGAGCATATTAAACTTTTTATCTAATACAACCCATGTTTTTTTTTAATTTGGTTCCTATTGAAGATATGCCTCCCACACCCCAACTCTACTTGCCCAAATTCCCTCCACACTTCAAGCAGTAGCTTTTCAAATGTTGTTACCTCCCCGTCACCCAGGCCCTAATTGAGATGATTTTGCTCCTCGCCACGTTCCCATAATTCTTGTTCCTTTATTATTCCCTTGTATTACAGTCATTTATATACTTGTCTATAGGATTATGGGTATACACTGAATGAGATTATACACTCCTTTGAGGCCAAGTTCTTCTTGTCTTCATATTTTATCTCTTCCTTGCCTCACATAGTTGTTGGTGAATACTGTAGTGTTGTCAAAATGCATTGCCTTCACAGAGTTATGGACAGGCTTGGGCTCATGACGCACATAGTGAGTGACTCATAGATCAAACAGAGAAAGAAGAGCCTGCTGCTGTCAGCTTTTAAAGGTGCCCTTGGGATATATCTGAAGAAAGACTGTCTTATAGCAAAGCTTCTTACATGTCAAAATTTTAAAAAGGAAAGAAAGGAAAAAGCCAGGGGAGTTAAGAATTTTGACCCCCCAAAATCAACAATGATGCTGTAAGAAAAACAAGTAGAGGTAAGACCGATAATGAAGGAATCACTGTACCTCTCAGGTGAGACCTTCTAGCAAATATCCCTTTCACCCTTTCTGATGGAAATCTTTAATGCGCAGCTAATTTTTGAAAACTAGTACAACAAAGAAACTTAAAATTCTGAATTAAAAAAATTCTTAACTATATATCATGGATATTTGTTATCCTTTTCTGGAGAAACAGTCTCTTAGCTCCTTTCCTATGTTTGAGAAATTACCTCCCATCCCTTGTGCAGAGACTACTTCCCATTATAGAAACTAAACCCTCAGAAACTCATTTTTCCTGACTCCCTTGCAGCTAAGGCACAGGCAAATGATCTAGGCTTTGACAATCAGATGAAATTGCCCCAGACTTGGAAGTCTCTGGAGACGATGAACTAAAGAAACTCCCTGGGAGAGGGCAAAGTTACAGTGAGATCAAATGCCAGAAGCAGCCAGAGTAGGAGTGCTAATGTTGGTGTCAAATATTCAGGACTAATTGTGCTGAGGGAACCCTGGTGGTGTAGTGGTTAAGTGCTACAGCTACTAACCAAAGGGTCAGCAGTTTGAATCTGCCAGGTGCTCCTTGGAAACTCTATGGGGCAGTTCTACACTGTCCTATAGGGTTGCTATGAGTCGGAATCGACTCGACGGCACTGGGTTTGGTTTTTTTGGTTTGGAATTGTGCTGAGGTGCAAGGTGCAGTTTCTAGTGCTTTGTGGGAGATGGTTTTCGTGTAATCACAGAATGCATTCTATGGACGAGTTTTGGGATTTTTCTAGACTACTCACCTCTAAATCTGGTTCTTTCGGCATTCTGATCATGTTCACAACCTAATAGCCCTGTAGTGTATAATTTTCCTTAATGTAGCACATAACTTCTCTCTTCTATGTCCCTTCTCCCCTTACCTTTTCAGTACCTGCCAGCCAACTTCTAACAGAGAATACCTGCTTTTTGCCTGCAGGCTTTCTCTGGATGCCTAAACCCGTTCTATCTGCTCACAAAGCAGGCTGGAGATGCTGGGGAATTAATTCTCCACAGGAGCAGCTCTCAGTCAATAATTGCTGGGAGTTGGTTCAAAATACCCAGCTTCTTTCCCTTAGGAGCCAAAACTGGTGGGGTTATACCTTGTTTGATAATTCACCTTTATTAGCTTCCTTCATGGATATTTGTTATTCTTTTCTGGAAAAACAGTCTCTTAACTCCTTTCCTATGTTTGAGAAATCACCTCCCACCTCTTGTGCAGAGCGTACTTCCCAGTATAGAAGCTAAAGACCCAGAGTGTACTTCCCAGTATAGAAGCTAAAGACCCAGACACTCACTTTCCCTGCCTCCCTTTTATCACTTCCCCAACCTTCCATTCATATTCACTGGGATTCCAAATAAATTATTTGCATATGGATTCTTGTCTCAGAGTCTCCTTCTGGAATCCAAACTAAGACACTTAAGTCATCCAGAGTTAGTTTCCACTGCTTACAACACAGAATCTTGACTACCTTCCTGTATTCTGTGTCACCTAACTCTCTTCACACTTGGGGAATTTTACACTACCTTCTATCTTTTTTTTGAAGGGTGGTAATCTAAACTCTCATGATGTCCCCCTCTTCACCCTTTTACTCCTTTCTCATTTTAACTGGAATTTTGTAAAAAAGCATGGGCATTAGAAGTATAAAATCTTAGGTCAAATAACAATTTATCAGTTATTAAGCAAATGACCCTCCATAAGTCTGTCAGTCTGTCATACTGTGAGGGCTTGCATGTTGCATGTTGCCATGATGCTGGAAGCTATGCCACCAGTATTCAAATATCAGCAGGGTCACCTATGACAGACAGATTTCAGCTGAGCTTGCAGACTAATACAGACCAGGATGAAGGATCTGGTAATCTACTTCTAAAAAGAATTAGCCAGTGAAAGCCTTATGAACAGCAGCAGAATACTGTCTGTTATAGTGCTGGAAGGTGAGCCTCTCGAAGTAGAAGGCACTTAAAAGACCACTGGGGAAGAGCTGCCTCCTCAAAGTAGAGACAAACTTAATGTTAGGGATGGAGTCAAGCTTTCAGGACCCTCATTTGCCAACGTAGCATGACTCAAAATGAGAAGAAACAGCTGCAAACATCCATTAGTAATTGGGACATGGAATGTACATGTACGAATCTAGGAAAGTTGAAAATCAACAAAAATGAAATGTAATGCATAAACATCAATATCCTAGACGTCAGTGAACTGAAATGGACTGCTACTGGCAATTTTGAATCAGACCATCATATGGTCTACTATGGCAGGAATGACAACTACAAGCGAAATGGCATTGCATTCATCATCAAAAAGAACATTTCAAGATCTATTCTGAAGTACAATGCTGTCAGTGATAATATCCATACACCTGCAAGGAAGACCAGTTCATATGACTGTTATTCAAATTTACACACAAACCACTAAGGCCAAAATGAAGAAATTGAAGATTTTTATCAACTTCTGCAGTCTGAAATTGACTGAATGGATGCATTGATAATTACTGGTGATTGGAATGCAAAAGTTGGAAACAAAGAAGAAGGTTTGGTAGTTAGAAATACAGTTTTGGTGATAGAAATGATGCTGGAGATCACATGATAGAATTTTGCAAGACTAAAATTGTAAAATTTTCCTGAAGATCATTCAAAAGCAACTGCAGCAGTACATAGGGAACTGCCAGAAATTAAGGTGGATTTAGAAGAGAACCTGGAATGAGGATATCATTGCTGATGTCAGATGGATCCTGGTTAGAAGCAGATAATACCAGAAGGATGTTTACCTGTGTTTTATTGACTAGGCACAGGCATTCAACTGTGTGAATCATAACAAATTATGGACAACATGCAAAGAATGGGAACTCCAGAACACTTAATTAGGCTCATGAGGAACCTGTACATAGATCAAGAGGCAGTCATTCCAACAGACCAAGGGGATACTGTGTGGCTGAAAGTCAGGAAAGGTGTGCATCAGGGTTGTATCCTTTCACCATACTTATTCAATCTGTATACTGAAAAAATAAGCCAAGAATCTGGACTATAAGAAGAGGAACGGAGTGTCAGGATTTGTGGAAGACTCACTAACAACCTGTTATAAGGATGACACAACCTTGCTTGCTGAAAGTGAAGACAACTTGAAGGAAATACTAATGAAGACCAAAGACCACAGCCTTCAGTATGGATTACACCTCAACATAAAGAAAACAAAAATCCCCATAACTGGACCAATAAGCAATATCATGATAAACAGAGAAAAGACTGACGTTCTCAAAGATTTCATTTTACTTGGATCCACAATCAACACCCATGGAAGCAGCAGTCAAGAAATCAAATGATGCATTGCGTTGGCCAAATTTGCTGCAAAAGACCTCTTTAAAGTGCTGTAAAGCAAAGATGTCACCTTGAAGACTAAGGTGTGCCTGACCCAAGCCATGGTATTTTCAGTAGGGCTGCTATGAGTCAGAATCAACGCAACAGCAGTGGGTTTATTTGTTTTCATAGCACAGGGAAGCTGAACAATGAATAAATAAGACTGAACAATTGATGCCTTTAAATTATGCTCTTGGCCAAGAATATTGAATATACCATGGACTGCCAGAAGAACTTCCAGAAACCTGTCTTGGAAGAAGTACAGTCAGAATGTTCCTAAGAAGCAAGGAAGGTGAGACTAAGTCTCAAATACTTTGGACACGTTATGAGGAGAGATTAGTCCCTGGAGAAGGACATCATGCTTGGTAAAGTAGAGGGTCAACGAAAAAGAGCAAGACCCTCAATGAGGTGGGTTGACACCATGGCTGCAACAATGGGCTCAAGCATAATAATGATTGTGAGGATGGGGCAGGACCGGGCAGTATTTCATTCTGTTGTATATACAGTCGGTTCTGACTCAAAGGCACCTAATAACAACAAGCAAATGCCACTGGTCTGTTAACATAATTTTTATGAATCTCAGTTTCTTCTTGGAGAAATTATGATACTGGAAATTCTCTTATTGAGAAAATATGTAAATTAAATATTACAAGCACTTACACTGAACCTGGCACACTGAATGCTCACTATATGTACATTCTTTTTGTCCTCACTTTGTGTCATCTTTTTCTCCTATCCCAGATTAATCTAGTTTTTTCTTAATTTAAGAATAACTGAACAAAAGCCAAATATCCAAGCAAATGTAGCTTTGGTAAGGTAACTGTACAAGGGACTTATAAACCTTTATAGAACATTTCTCTTGAGCTGGGAATTTTGATTCTACCCTTGAAGACATTTTTAATGAATGTAAATCCCTACCCAATATTCATGCAAAAATAGCTTCCTTGTGCAAAGCAATTCCTCTAGTATATATAGCTCATTCAAGAGCTGCTTTCTGTACAGACTTTTTTATTTTTTAGCATCCTACCCTTCACTCCTCAAATACTCAGCACATTTATGATATACCCTTATTGCTTCAATTACTTCCTTGACATTGCCTTCCACAGAACAGCATACCTTGGGCCTTTCCCTCCACTTCTTTTCCCAGTTTCTGTCCATTCCAACATCCTCTTTGAAGTCTGGACAACTATTCTGACTAATCTGATAAACCAGTTTAAGCCAAAATACTCTTCGAAATAGCATTAGCATTTTTATTTGGGCTTTATAAACTCTAAGGAATAATATGAGAATTATAAGCATAGAAGCAGTTTTACGGAATATACATTGGGACAAAAAGATGTTTTCATACTTTTCAAATTCCACTCCATAGGTGACTGTTTATCCTAGCAACATATAACACTGACTCTGGGACTCATGATTTACAATAAATCTCTTATTTCTTTGACATTTTAGTTGTTATCGATTGTCAGTCCGACAATCCTTAATATACCCTGACTTTGAAAATGAGTGACTTCTCTTAAACTGTTTAACATGTATTTAACAAATACTTGTTAAACACTATTATGTTCACAACATTGTTATAGGCATTAAAATCCAGCAAATACACATTCCCATACTCTAAGAATTCAGACATTAGCTGTGAAATCAAACAATATATACATGAAGTTGTTAGGTATAATTTGAAGGTTGCTTATAATTTAATGCCCAAATGAATTTTTATGCACAATACTTTTTATTGGACTTCTAGAAATTTAACATAAATAGGTGTTATAATAGTTGGGGAAGCATACCTAAGTGTGTGGAAACTAGGTCAATCCTTAAAAGAAGGGGAGCATTTGGATATAGGAATAGAAAAGAGCTGAATGTCCCAGATGGGAAGAATCACTGTAGCAAAGGCTTAGAATAGAAACAGAGTAGTTATACTGGAAAGAGGAGTGGCTTGCTTAGCTGAAGCAAAGTTTTAATGTTGAGAAGTGAATAACTTGACTGTGGCCAGATTTTGCATGTTTATTTGAAGACAGGTATGAGTGCCCCCAGTTGATGAGATTTTGTGTTAGAATGTGTGAAGAGTCACTGGATGTACAACATATACCTTTCTGGAGCAACAATTTTGTGTGTATTTAAGGAAAACATAATTGATATTAAAACAAAGAGCCATATTGGGTGTAGGTTGTAAGATTCAAATGAAGCTCAGCAGAAGGACCTAAGCTCAAAATACAGATTGAGCTGTGGTAATATGTTATTGGCAGCTAAAGACCAGACATGGGATGAGATCATCAAAGACAACATTCAGAGTAAGAAAAACCATTTGGGGGCAAGGAGAAAAAGAGCAGCACATGAAGGAGCTATATAGTAGTGGAAGCAGGAAAAATAGATGTGATCTGATAAAGAGGTGTCATAAAAGCAGTGATTTTCCAAGAGGAATTGTCACTTCTGTCAAATACTGTAGATATTTCAAATAAGGTATGAATTTAAAAGTATCTTTTAGATTTAATTCTTATTAATTGCCAACATTTGACAAAGTGTTTTCAGAAAAATGGAGAGCTGGGGAACTCAAATGAAGTTTGATTTGTAGAGCTATAATAAAGTTTTTTTTTTTTCCCCCTCACCTCCTTAAAGTGACTCACCTGTAGATTCTCTTTGATGAAATCCTCTGGCTCCGTATAAGTGCCACTAGGAGTTCCTTCTCAACCAGCAAGGATATCTATATACCTCCTACGTGCTGCTCAAGTTAACTGTGTGACTTCATATAAAGGAGGAATGATCTGATGTGAGAGATGATCTGATGTGAGAAAACCAGTGCATGGAGCAAGAGTTAGACAGGCCCAAGGGGAAGGATCTGGGCACAAAATTTGCTGTACAGTGACAGATCTGTCTCCAGCAAAATATGTTCTCCTAAAAATGGCAATAAGGGGCTTGGGTGGAGGAAAATGAAGTGATAGACAAACCTTTCTAGAAAAATTATTGTGGAAACCCTGGTGGCATAGTGGTTCAGAGCTATGGCTGCTAACCAAAAGGTCAGCAGTTCAAATCCACCATGTGCTCCTTGGAAACTCTATGGGGCAGTTCTACTCTGCCCAGTAGGGTCACCATGAGTCAGAATACACTTGACGGCAATGGGTTTATGGTTTTGGTCATGCTTATAAGTGTTGAGGTGTGAGCTTGAGGCCCATGAATCTTATTTTGTTGTTGTTGTTGTTGTTATTGTTGTTTCTTTACTCCCTACAAAAGTCCCTAGGTGGTGTAAATGGTTTGCTCTTGGCTACTAATCAAAGGCTCAGTGGTTCAAACTCACCCAGAGGCACCATAGAATAAAGGCCTGGTGATCTGCTTACATAAAGGTAACAGTCAAGAAAACCCAAAGGAGCAGTTCTACTCTGTAACGCAGGGGGTGGGGTCATCATAAGTCAGAATCCACCTGACGGTGATGGGTATTTGCTCTGTTGTTTTACTCCCTAAAATAATTTTTAGAAGCGATTCTTTCGTACATGAAAAAAATTAGAATTTAAGTTTTAATCACATATTTCAGTAGTTGCAAAGTATATAATTGCCATTTTAAATACAACTATTGAGTAATTAAAAAAAAAACACCCAAATGGAGTATAAATACCATAATAATGATGAGATTGCCCTCATCGTGCCATTAAAATTATATGAACAAATCATCTTAATAGTCAAAATGTTTTATTGCTTTTTTCTCAATGAAATCATATTTCCATCCCATTTGCCTTACAGATCTTTATCCTAATATATTTTATGCTTGAATGTTTTTACCAAACGACACACTGTCATTCTTTTCTCCAACAAAAATATATAATTAAATATAAATTTATTTTAAAATTTCCTATGAATATAATGCTCCAAGTGTTTAAAATTTTCTTCTGGATTGCATTATTGTAACTATTATTATTAATAACCAGTTGCTCAAAACAACGTTAAAAATATTTACAATTAATTACAGAACATTAAAATGTAAAATTTTATTGGAAATGAATGTTTTTATGTGATGAGTGGAAATTTTTACAACTCTGTGCAATGCACCATGTAAGATTTGGGATGGGGAGAGGTAGGCAAAAAAGGTGATTGTCCAAGAGGAGACAGAACGGACAACAGGCATGGTCCTTCAGAGCAGGAATTTTGTCAGGAAAGGAGATGTGTACAAGTTACCTGAAAATCAATACACCTTAATCTATCCTCACATACTCTTATGGACCCTCTTTGTGCTCACTAAGGGCACTCTACTTTAAAGAGCATTTCAAGTTAAAGAGTGAAGCTCTCCTGACAGTCCATCCTCAGACTAAAAGCCTACAGCCTTTCCCAACTCCCCCTGTTCCATTTACAGTCTCAATCTTTTTTTGCAATAGACATTCTAGCATAGGAGCTATACATATAGAACTGTTGTCTTAAAAGAACCATTTTAGGATTTTTTAACTTAAGATAAATAATTGGACATGATATCCCCCTCCTCCTTGTTATAACTTTTGAATTATTTTCCTTTTGTGGATGTCAACGTGATTCTATTAAAAGGATCCTCTTGAAAAATCCAATCAAGTATTATGCAAAAGATTGTTACATTGTGAACGAACTGGTGCCAATGTTATTCATGAGAACACTGTCATAGTGATACAGTTGTTGTTGTTTGGTGATGTCCAGTTGAGTCCTACTCATAGCAACCCCATGTGACAGAGTAGAACTGTCCCATAGGGCATCAATTCTTCTTCAGTCTCCCTTATTCATTGTCCAGCTTTTGCATGCATATGAGATGACTGAAAATACTGTGGTTTGGATCAGGCATACCTTAGTCTTCATCTTTGCTTTTTAACACTTTAAAGAGATCTTTTAGAACAGAGGTCTAGAACTCTTAAAGAGCAGGGATAGGAAGGGGTGTGGTTGAGATGGGGGTGGAGATAAGAATCAGAGTGATTCTAATGTCATATAAACTAGCTCTCAAGAAGTGACCATGGTATTATATTTATGTTTCAAGTCTCTGGCTGTAAAAATGGCTAAAGAGAAACATTTTTGTTCCTTTAAAGCAAAAAGTGTGTAAAACAGTGGGGAATTTTAGACATAATGTAGCCATTGAGGCCTAGGGATCTTATTAAGTCAAGCACTACTAGCAAATGATGACAGGTTGTGGTAACAGCCTTCTGAGTGAGGCTACATTGTCAAAACGTACACCAAAATGATCTTACAAAAATGATTTTACTTTTTATCTATGTTGGACCCTGTTTCAGTGACGTGGTAAATAAAATTTATTATCTGTTGTTCTTCCAGATGGAGGATTAGCATAATAAACGTAAGATGTTGCTACTGATATTAGAATGAGAGCATCCCACACTACTAAAGAAAAAAAAAAAAAAGGCAAAAAACCAGAAGCTAAGACATTGAGCAAGGCATGAATCATATGCTGTTCTTGTAGATTTTTGTGGTTATATTTGATTTACATGATTTGGTTATGAGAATCAGCCACAAGAAATCCGTATAAATGTTTTTTGACTGAAATGTGCAGAACCAAAAAGGACAAACAGTTTCAAATAGAGGAAATTGCTACCTCTTCAGAGTAAAACTCTGGCAGTTACTCAAATGTGTGTTCCCAGTGTCAAATACCACACAGTATAAAGTTTAGCCGTATGTGGGTCTAGTGCTCAGAAAACACACTCAGCAAAGGGCCTGCCCACTCACAGAGCACTCAAAACACATCTTTTCAATTAATAAATGAGCCAATTAATAAACATATAGTTAGTGCCCTCAGAAAAAAAAAATTCCAAAAATTGTATACAAGTGTGAATACATGAGATTTTGAGATCTGTGAATACCTGTTGTTGTATTAATCTTATGAAACAGATCTATTAAAACCCTAAAAGCAATGGTTTTTAAATTTTTATTTTCATTGTATTTACCCACCTCTTACACTTTCTTCATCATCATAGAAAATTTTAGTCTAAATACATTATTTTCCAAAGAAAACCATAAATTCTCATTTAAAACATCAAGTTTTTATTTTGAAAGGAAGAGGTAAACAAAAACCGAGTTTTAAACTGATTTGAAGGAACATTCAATTAAGACAAAAAAAAAAATCAATGAATAGTAGAGATTAAAAGGCATAGGAGTTAAATAGAACAGCCATGTTCTCCATATTTATTTCAGATTATGCACACTCAGCATTTCTCAAGCTGAAAGAACTAAAGAAAAAAATTCAAACCTTGCATTGAAATATTGAAGGATTCTACGGGCAAAATGTTGAACTATGCAGGAAGCATCAAAAGAAGATAGAAGGAATACATAGAATCACTCTACCAAAAAGAATTGATCTATGTTCAGCTGTTTCAGATTTTTTTTTATGTTCAGCCGTTTCAGGAAGTAGCATCTGATCAAGCTGCACTAAAAGCATTGGCAAGAAAAAAAAAGGCTCCAAGAATTGATGGAAAACCAATTGAGTTATTTCAACAAGTGGATACAGGGCCACAGTGCTCACGTGTCTATGCCTAGAAATTTGGAAGACAGCTACCTGGCCAACAGACTGGAATAATCCTTATTTATTCCTATTTCAAAGAAAGGTGATGCAACAAAATGAGGAAATTATCGAACAATATAATTAATATCACATGCAAGTAAAATTTTGCCGAAGATCATTCAAAAGCTGTTGCAGGAGTACATCAACAGGGAACTGCCAGAAGTTCATGCCTGATTCAGAAGAGGATGTGGAACAAGGGATATCATTGCTGATGTTGGCTTGGATCTTGGATGAAAGCAGAGAATGCCACAAAGATGTTTACTTGTGTTTTATTGACTATGCAAAGCCATTCGACTGTGTGAATCATAACAAATTACAGATAACATTGTGAACAATGGAAATTCGGAATGCTTAGTTGTGCTCATGAGAAACCTATAAATAGACCAAGAGGCAGTCCTTGAAACACAGCAAGGGGCTACGTACTGTGTAGTTTAAAGTCAGGAAAGTTACATATCAGGGTTGTATCCTTTCACCATACTTAATCTGTATGCTGAGTAAATAATCTGAGAAACTGGACTATATGAAGAAGAGTAGGGCATCAGGATTGGAGGGGGGCTCATTAGCAACCTGTGTTATGCAGATGACACAACCTTGCTTGCTGAAAATGAAGAGGACTTGAAGCACTTACTGAGGAAGATCAATGACTTCAGCCTTCAGTAAGGATTACACCTCAACATAAAGAAAACAAAAATTCTCACAACTGGACCAATAAGCAACTTCATTATAAATGCAGAAAAGATTGAAATTGTCAAGGATTTCATTTTACTTGGATCCATAATCAATGCCCTCTGGAAGCACCAGTCAGTAAATCAAAGGACATTGCATTGGGCAAATCTGCCACGAAAGACCTCTTTCAAGTGCTTTTTAGCAAAGATATCACTTTAAGGACTAAGGTGCGCCTCACCCAAGCCATGGTGTTTTCAATAGCTTCAAATGTATTTGAAAGTTGGACAATGAATAAGGAAGACCTAAGAAGAATTGATGCATTGATGTCTTTGAATAATGGTATTGGTGAAGAACATTGAATATAGCACAGACTGCCCGGAGAAGGAACAAATCTGTCTCGGAAGAAGTATAGCCAGAATGCTCCTTAGAAGCGAGGATGGCTAGACTTTGTCTCACATACTTTGGACATGTTATCAGGAGGGACCAGTCCCTGGAGAAGGATATCATGCTTAGTAAAGTGGAGGGTGAGCAAAAAGAGGAAGACCTCCAACAAGATGGATTGACAGAGTAGCTGCAAGAATGGGCTCAAACATAGTAAAGATTGTGAGGATTGTACAGGACCAGGGAGTGTTTCATTCTGTGTACATAGGGTCACTATGAGTCGAAGCTGACTCTATAGCACCTAACAATGACAGCAGCAATGTCTCTTATTTCAATTTCTAGTGGTTGAGAGAATTGCTACATCTCTATGCAGTATACCAACTCTCACCAATAAGCCATCCTTTTGGGTAGAAAATAGGTCTAAAGTTTCAAGAAGTCCATTCAACAAATTGTAGTTTTAAACTAAGCAAAAAAAAATTTTTTTTAATTCACATAGGAAGGAAATAACATACATGTTACTGTTTGAGTAACATTGCTTGTGCATGAATATATTTTTAAAGCACACCATGGGTTCAGCACCATGCCTTGTTTGCTTGCTTGTGTTTGTCTCTTCTTTTGATTGTTTGTTTACTGTCTCCTAGTCATCAGAAAGTTCTGAGTTATGTTTAATGTTTTATGGCCTGCGCCTGGTGTGGTGTCTAGCACATAGTGGGTTCTCTATAATATTTTCTAAAAAAAAAAGACAAAGTTAAATATCATATATTCTCAGTAGTTTTCAAAAAAATCCAAGAGGAATTGATCATTTGCTTATTCAGAATATGCATAGAGGATGGAAAGCAATTTTAGAAATTAGTCCAAACAAAACTAGCATTTTTCTCAAACCAAGTAAAAAAAATCTGACACATACCATAATAAATTCTTCAGTTCACCTTAAATAGCTTCAGGATTGTCCAATATTTTGGAATATATGAACCCAGCCTACAGTCTATCACAGCAGAATATTGAGAATAAAACATCAATAGTAATTATGGAGAAAATGCATATAATAATTTATAATTAACGTTTATTAGGTATTTTATAAAAACATATGAACAAAGATATATGTGTAGCATACAGGTGAAAAGCTTAGCACTTTGGAGCCCTACATTTTAAAATCTTAGTTATACACCATGGTTCAAAATTTTGAAATAATGGAGAGACAAAAAAAAAAAATCATGATCAGTGCAGAAGAAACTGCTGAGTAGCTTGTAATAAACAAACACAACTGAAAAAGGCTGGAAACAGTTTGTGTGCAGAAAGAATGACACACTTTAATCCTGGATGGGCAGTGATTCAGAAACGAAAAAAAAAAAAAAAGCAAACCCAGTGCTGTCGAGTCGATTCCGATGCATAGCGACTCCATAGGACAGAGTAGAACTGTCCAGTAGAGTTTCCAAGGAGCAGCTGGTGGATTCGAACTTCCAACCCTTCAGTTAGCAGCCATAGCACTTAACCACTAGGCCACCAAGGTTTCCACACAGACGGTTTTATTCAGATATATGTTTTGGAAATATTTCCTCCCAGTCTTCAACTTGAGTTATAGGTAAAGCATAAAAATATAATCCTTATTTTTGGTTTACTAGTTATTTATTTATTTATGGCAGACATATTCCAATTTGAATTAAGCAAAATATTAATTTTCTCTGAGCAAATACCAAAGAAAATGACATGCTCTTGGTAAAATAATGTTTGTTTATATTGTACAAAATTTTTTTTCTCACTCTGGTATGATTATAGCTAGATCTACTATTTTGAGAGAATAAATAATATGAAGGGTAATATGCCAATATCATCAGTCTTGTATTTGCTATGTTTTTGTTCCTTCATTAATTTGTCTGTTTGGCTTCTTTTGCTCATCTTTCTTGCTTAATTTGTTCCATGAACAGATAGTTACTGAGAGACAACTAAGGCGGGATACAGTGACTCTTTAGGTCCTGAGGCTTGCAAAATATTTTCAGAGTAATTTTATTACTGTCATAGAAAAAAAAAATGCTCCAAAGAGTGAGTCTAATGAATTATTCTTTAGTTTATGAAGAGTTGTGCTTCTGAATTAAGATTCAGGCAACTATCCATCCAGGAGAAATGGAAACCATAACTTACATTTACATAGTGGCTATTTCTTATATATCTAAAATATATTTCTCACTGGACCTATTTTAAACTTGATATAAAAGAAAGGCACAACTACTTTTTTAAAAGAAAAACTATTAGTAATTTGTTAGGGTAAGCAAAACAAACAAACGAAAAAAGTGACTGAAAGGGGGTTACTTAATTTTTAAATAACATCTACTTCAAGCAAATCCACTCAAGTAATTCCAGTAATCCTAGTTTAATTATTTTAATATGGTGTTTACTTCCTTTGCTTCTTAAAGTGGAGGGAACAGTCAAAGAAATGTAATACTCTATGTTGTAGATTCTGCAATGTTATAGACAGGCAAACACATGGACTCTCAAACATGAATTTTGTTTTTCCCAAGTTGTAAAGTAATGAGAATTGAAACTAAGTCAATCTGGCAGCTTACATACATTCCTTAGTGTTTTTATTATACATCTATGAAGAAGACAGAAAAAAGAATTTTTCCTATTATTCTCATCTCAGTCATGTTTTTCTTTGTAGAAAGGTGATGGAAAAAACAAGTGAAAAACAAACTTTTTCTCTCTTAATAAGCTGTTAATTAATGGAAATTATTAGTACAATTTTATATGAAGGACTATAAAAGGAATGATTTCAGTGGAAAAGTATGACATCTGAGTACTAGTCATTATTTCTATTGAATTGAGCAAGGAGCTGAACATGATATGCCCATCATCAGTCCACTACATTTAACATGTGGTCCTTAGAGAATGGTGTTTATAGTGTTGCTGCAACCTAAGGCAGGTGTGGGTGGGGGAATTCCCATTATCGTTTCACAGACAATGACATAGATTTAGAAAAGACAAGAATCTAGTGCTCAGAAAATAAAGTACTCTTTGCAATTTATAGTTTTAGAATTAGTACATAATTTTGTTCCAGAACAATATCCTACCCCTACCAAGTTCAGGTCGTTGTTGCTGTTAGTGGCCATCAAATGGATTCTGACTCAGGGAGACCTCATATGTGCAAAGCAGAACTGTTCCATAGGGTTTTCAAGGCTGTGACCTTTCAGGAACAGATTGCCAGGCCTCTGAGTAGGTTCGAACCACCAATCTTTCAGCTAGTAGTTAAGCACTTAACCATTCGTGCCATCCAGGGACTCCTAAGTTCATGTTTAAAAAAAAAAAAAAAAAACCCAAACCTGTTGCCATGGAGTTGACTCAGATTCGTAGCGACCCTATAGGAAAGGGCAGAACTGCCCTATACAGCTTCCAAAGAGCAGCTGGTGGACTCCAACTGCCAACCTTTTGGTTAGTAGCCATAGCTCTTAACTACTGCAGCACCAGGGCTCCAAGTTAACGCTAGTGTTATCTGTATATTGACCTTCCAATTTTCAATTTTTACTAACGTATTGTTTTAATGAATTATTCTGTATTCTCTTCCTGCACCTGAAAAGCTCCTACTGTGAACAAAGCCATTTCATATTTGAATAGAGTATCAAACAAATCATTTTTGTAGATTCTGAAGGTATTAAAAGCTCTATGTGGGCTACTTCTTTTTTTTAATAAAAAGGTTACAAAAGCCTACAAACAATAAATAGAGGACTGGATAAATAAATTTTTGAACGTTTATACGATAGAACCAGATAAAACGGTATATAAAATATGTCAGTGCATTATATACTTACGTGAAATGATCTCTCAAGTTATATTTCAATGTTTTGCATAAAACACTACTTTCTTCTCGTGGCCAAATTTTAACAATTTTATTTTTGCATAGGATTTTTTTTTCTCAGTTTATGTGTTTCCACTGGTCATAATTTATTTCATCTATATATCTCTATGAGTTGGAATTGACTCAATGGCAATGGGTTTTTAATGCATCTCTTATTCATTTCTTCATTCATTCAAAGAATTTCTAAGTCTCTAGGATCTGTCAGCCACTATGTGAGGTATTTAGGTAGAAAAAAATAAAAACCAAACCCTTTGACATCTAGTCGATTTCAACTCATAGCGACCCTATAGAACAGATTAGAACAGCCCCGTAGAGTTTCTAAAGAGCCCCTGGTGGATTTGAACTGCGACGTTTTGGTTAGTAGTGGTAGCACTTAACCACTGCACCACCAGGGTTTCCTATTGACATAGAGTGGTAAATAATAAAGAAGACGCCTAATCTCTAGGATTTTACTTTCTAGTGCCTTGCATTCTAAGGCACTGATCTCAAGGCTCATTTCCACCCTACACTAACTGACTGAGGCAGGTACTTAACGTGCTCTCGCACTCATCCTCCTCACCCACTCAATGTTTTGGTCCTGAACATATGCTCTTAAATTTACCAAAGACGCACTCTAACGTGCAACTTTGACCAGGTAAATTGTTGCTTGGTGCGGACATTGGTCCCGATGTGGACTCCCAATGTACTCCCACTCTCATATGAAGTGTTAAGTTTAGGTCTCCTAAATGCTCCATGCCCCTGGAATGCACTAGTGATAGAACTGAATGTCTTCTTTGATACCCATGTCATTGTTCTTGTTATAGAAGTTTCTCTGGTTCCTTTCTTACTACTAAAAGTGGCATTCCTGGGGACTGGAGCCAACCCTTAATTCCTGCCTTGATGCTTAGCATCCATCTTCTTCGGGAACACATCACAGATCCAGGGCCATTATAGATTTCTAATAATAATCTATCTGCATTTTTCTTTGGTCATCTCCACTCACCAGTAGGAACATATCATTTTTTTCCCTCCCCAATCCCAGCTTCAATCGTTCACCCAGATAATGACTAGATGTTGCCAGCTTAATTGGAAATAATGCCCTGTGGTTCTGGCTGATTCTTTAGTCCATGCCCAGTATTGGGAAGGCCCCCACTGCCCCTTCCTCCCTAGGCTGCATCACCCCAAACCTGTTACGAACCAACCATGCTACCCAGCTGACAGATCTCATGTGTTTCTAAACCTGTGCATTATCATCTATCTGCTTCTTGTTGCCTATAATTTCTTATTACATAAATTAATTCATATAAATGTATACATTTCCTTTACGAGAAGCCCTTTCTTATGCCCTTCCACATTCAAACAAAATATATTGCTACCAGTATATTGTTATATTTCTTTTTAATTTCTTGTTAGAGAAATTAAAATATTTCACACTCTCAAAACAATCCCCACCTTAAAAACAACTAGAAACTGCCAAAATATTTCTCCAAATATGATATTTTTGGCAAATGGTGTATCACAATTTATTTCAAATAAGTTTTCAGATACTGGTTTTCAATGGCATACAGCTGTTGGATCTAATTAGTCAAAGATAAAATCCGAAAATGAAAATTTGCTCAAGTAAAATTCTAGATGGCTAAATTTTTGCATGATTTTCTGTGATTGAAAATTGAATTTTACTCTGAGACAGTTTTGTTTCTCTCTTTCTCTACATATTTTGTCTGTATGTATATTCTTGTGTTATTCAACTTGTTAAGTATCTTATTGGCCTAATAAGTAAAATATTTTATGATCAACAAACAAAACTGTTGGATCATAGTTAAGAGTATATAATTTAGTAGCTACACTGGAAATTCTAATTCAGAGTTCAAATTTCAGTCTTCTTCCAAAATTGTCTGTAATTACCGGGTTTTATAGGCATTCTGAAATGTAAATTTCAAAACAATAACCATTTAGATGTGAGCAAAACATCTGCCTATTGTTAGTGTAAAATGTCCCCTATGTCATCTGAATGATGGAGGACTCTTGGTATGCTTAGGCTTATAAGGGACGGCTTTAAGGAAATCCCTCAGGGGTTGTCTTGACTTTTCTAAATGAAATACTCCTAGGAAAAACATTTTTCTATATTCAAAGCATGTTTGGAAAGTGAAATATTTCTGGTGCACAATAGAGATTTGAGTGCAATGTGAATTTTTGTAGATGTAGGTTCTTATATGCAGATTTCAAGTATAAAACACCAGTATTAATACTTAATGTATTGCATTTGGCAAGTGTGTGGCAAAAGACCTCTTTAAAGTGATAAAAAGCAAAGATGTTATTTTGAGGACTAGGTGCACTTGACCCAAGAATGATATTTTCAATGGCCTTATACATGTGAAAGATGGACAATGAATAAGGAAGCTCAAAGAAGAATTGATGCCTTTAAATTACGATGTTGGCAAAGAATACTGACTATACCATGGATTGCCAGAAGAACAAATAAATGTCTTTGAAAAAGTACAACCAGAATGCTCCTCAGAGCTGAGAATGGCAAGACTTCTCACTTACTTTGGACTTGTTATCAGGAGGGACCAGTCCCTGGGGAAGGACATCATGCTGGCTAAGGTAGAGGGTCAGCAAAAAGGAGGAAGACCTTCGATGAGATGGACTGATAGAGTGGCTGCAACATGGGCTCAAACATAGCAATGATTGTGAGGATGGCGCGGGACTAAGCTGTGTTCTGTTCTTTTGTTCATAGGGTCGCTATGAGTTGGAACTGACTTGACGGCACCTAACAACAACAACATTAATACTTGGGATGGATTAAGTAACATAGAGAACTTGAGGTGGGAAGAAAAAAGAACAGGATTTCTAAATGGAAGATAGAATCAAATTCAATGGGCCCCCACTTTATTTCCTAAGAACACAAAAATAAGTACTGGACAAAAATTTTGGCTGAATTTCAATCAAGAATTCCAAAATGAAAAAAAAAAAAAATCCAGTTTAAGTTGCCTGTAAAATTTAAGATTTATTTAAGAACAAATTAAATAGAAGTGCTATTTAAACACATTAAATGATCTATGAATTGATTGATCTATGAATTATACCTTTATATAAAATATGTACATGCCCTTTTTCCTCTTATTTTAAAATAAAATCAGAATACTCTTATTAGCATGTGTCAAATAAAACCCCTGCTGATGGTAGAGTATGAATGAATCAGACCTGCCTTCTCTAAATGATTGGAGCTGCTTGCTGATTGGATAAATAACCAGACTATTCCAGGTATCACATCCAGCTGAGTTGTAACATCTTTGAAACTTTCTTTTCATCTCTAAAACAGACCAACCATGGAAACTTGCAACACACCTAATTCACCTTTTTTGGAAGCAACTCCTCAGTCTACTGGGTAGAATTCTTTAAAAAGCGTTTCTGATCTCCAAATCACCATTGTGATTAAAATGCCAAGATAGGGAATTAAAACCTTTGCTTTTTATAAAAAGTTCCCTCATTGCCACATTTATTTGACTCATTAGTCAATTAGACCAAAACTAACTCAGCAAACTAAACAGCTAAAGCCAAAGCTTATTGTACTTATTCTGAGAATACATATTTTTCTCTATTTCTTTTGGTAACTGGTTAAGATATATGTTTAAAAAATCATCTATATATGTGGTCTGTGATGGCAGCTTTTCTAAAACTTAATCTGCCCTTTTTCTTCTCTAATAGTATTCTTCCTTTTTTGTTTTTTTTCTTTAAAAAAAAAAATACATGATTTGAGCCTAAGTATCCATTGGATTCACTAAAGACAAAAAATTTATTATTAACTCAATGTAATGTGTAAAAAAATAATTTAACATTTCCATTAATTTCTGATCTTTTATAAACCCTACAATGAGAAATTTTTCTGTCTGTGCAACAAGAATTTGTCATTATATTTCTAAAGAATTTTAAAAAGAAATGTAAAAATTCAGAAAAATTTTCTTATATTTTTGTAATGACAATCAATGAGAATACTTCTTTAATAAAATTAATAAGAAGTTTCTGATTAAAAGTAGTTGTCTAAAGCCATCACTACCTCTACTTCCCTCTTTGAAACCAATACAATAAAAAAATTATAAAAAAATAAAATATTTTGTTAAATATAAAAAATCTTTATATTTAATAAATATAGAGAAGAACCACTGCCAAATGTAATATGGGTCAAATTAAGGAATGATGCAAAGGATTTAAACCATTTCGATCTCAAACAGGCCAGAAAAACCTCCCAAATTAGGTGTTGTTTCCTACGGAGGCAAACCAGCGATCCCTTCTTTGAAAATAAGGCCAATTGGCACACAGAAGCTGCCAGAAAGCCCTTGTGCTTATGTGTTACCAACAAGTGATGAAGAAAGTGGGGTAGGATGAAGAACTGTATGGATACCTTATCCTTGTCTGAAGGGTGCTGTCACTGTGACAGGATGAAGGGGAAATGGTGAGGGAACATAACTTCTATAGCTTCTAACCTCTGGCAGACTAATGCTTCATTCAGTCTTTCAGCATCTTTCTCCAAGGCTTTCTGTTAACCACCAAAATAGTCATCCAATTCCACAGTTCTTATAAGTATTACTTTCCAGAACTTCGTAAATAGCCTCAGATTGGTCCCAGCAGTGCATTCCCTTACCCCTATATTCCATCACCAGCTTATTACTGGTGAAAATTTTAACAATTACAGTCTCCTACATGCCAGGGACTGCAGTAATCCACCCACGACCAGGGATGCATCCTCATGCCAACCAAACAGCAGGGAATCCGGTTCTAGAATCTCATTTTAAAGACTGCTTTGTCTACCCACTTCTAGCACAAACTGGGTTTTCCAGGAAACAGACTCTGAGTTGGAGATTGTTTTGTAGGTAATATATTGATAATTGCCCTCAGGATCACCACCTGCAAGGGAGTGAGGGAAGCAAGATTGTGTAGAAGGAGGTTCGAATTGTGACGCAGCTGCAACAGAGACCTCGACCAATCTCATGGGTACTCAAACTGGCAAAGATGTCCCAAATGAGGATAAGAACTGGACCTTTGTAAGCCCTCCCATTGAGTTACCACGAGAGAAGGGGCCTAAATTTGCACCAAGCAGCTCCCTTTGGCCTAGGGAATTTACTGGGGAAAAGTTCATCTGTGAGTTAGTAGCACCAAACATGCCCAGCCACTGGGAGGAGTGAGTACCTAGCTTCTATAAGGGGAATAGGAACAGTGGACCATATCTACTACATAGACTAACAATCAAATGCTGCTCTCTTCATGAAGTATTCCTCACCCTATATAGATAACTTGATGATCAGAGTTGTGTGTGTGTCACTATTTCTCATTCATTTGATTTATTTGCATTATAAATTATTGTTCATGTATCTGCATCAACTCATAAATTTTAAGCTTGTTGAGAATAGGGATCATGATTCAAGCTAATGCTTGCACGTACCAGTGCGGTGCAATGGATCACTTTTGTGTGGCCTTTCTAGCCCTGGTCTTTTAACTCCCACTCAAGTGATTGGGCAGGACTGTGTGATAGGGTAATTATGGCCCACCAAAGGGATCGGTCAGTTTTGCCATCCCACTGGGTTTGTAATGAGCCACCCAGAGGTGGGAGAGAGAAGATCCTACCACTATCAAGGAAGAAGAGCCAGGAGCCAGCATATCCTTTGGACCGGGATCTCTGCAGTGATAAGTTCCTGGAACTGAGAGAGAGAGATGAAACACTGAAGGCAGCTTTGAGAAGTGACAGCAGAGACCTGGCAGCAGGAGACAACCTGGTGGGCTTCCTGGTCCATGGAGAGAGAGAGAGCTGAGTGCCTTTGGACAGAGGCCAAAGGCCAGGGAGAGGCAGGTCTGTGAGTACACCTGGGAGGAGTCTGTCCTGATGGAAGAACTGTATCCTGAGTGTTCCTAAGCCTGAATTGTGACTGTTGCTTCCCTAATAAACCCCATAATCGTGAGTATTGTCTGTGAGTTCTATGTGATTATTCAGTGAAGTATTGAACTCAGCAGAGAAGCATAGAGTGCTGTAGGAGGGATGGCTGGGGACAGAGTTTGTAAAAATGGCAAAAAGAGGAGGCATGCCTGACCTCCGCCTCATAGGAATAAGTCTTGGGATGTTGATGGTGATTCTCCTTTCCCCTTGTGAAGTTAGAGGAGGTCAGACCGGCCCTAATGGTGTTTTTACAACTGGGTACTGACTAACACTTTGTTATATACCATCACAGTTAGCACCTGCATCAGAATTCCAAATGAGAGAGACAGTTTTGCAATTCAAGCACTTATTAATGCATAAAGTATTTATAATACAATTATATGGATAAGGAAGCCTACCATACTAGAATGGTAAAACAGATCTCCTTAATTTCAACATGTATATATATATATATATACATTGCTTAAATTGTAGGAAGAAAAAGACCTAGGAGAGAAACGAGGAAGAATTTCCTATTAACAAAAAACTTAAAATTTTTTAGATCATTTGGTCCAGCACCTAATTTAATAAATGTAGACACAGGTTCAAAAAAGTCAGGTGACTTATCCAAGACAGTGCATACTCTCAGTAGAAGCAGAATTAGGATCCAAGTTTGTTTATTCTCTGGTCAAATATATTTCCTGTACTTCAGTGACCCAGTATTTTAACAAGATATAGTGTTGAAAATGAAAATTCAGGTATATAGAGTATATTTCTTTGTTTATTCAAGCGCTGTCTACGACAATGTTGCTAAGTGGGTTTAATGTTGTTGTCATTGTTAGGTGCCATCAAGTGAGTTCTGACTCAGAGCGACCCTACATACAACAGAACCAAATGCTCCACCATCCTCACAGTCATTGCTATGTTTAAGTCCATCGTTGCAGCCACCGTGTCAATCATCTCGTTGAGGATCGTCCTCTTTTTTGCTGACCCTCTACTTTACCAAGCATGGTGTCCTCCTCCACGGGCTAGAACCTCCTGATAACATGTCCAAAGTATGAGAAATGTCTAGCCATCCTTGCTTTTAAGGAGCATTCTGGCTGTAGTTCTTGCAAGACAGGTTTGTTTGTTCTTCTGACAGTCCATGGTATATTCAATATTCTTCGCCAATGCCCTAATTCAAAGGCATCAATTCTTCTTCAGTCTTCCTAATTCATTGTCCAGATCTCCCATGAAAATACCATGGCTTGGGTCAGGTCCACCTTACTCCTCAAAGTGACATCTTTGCTTTTGAAAGCTTTAAAGAGGTCTTTTGCAGCAGATTTGCCCAGTGCGATATGTTCTTTGATTTCTTGACTGCTGCTTCCATGGGCACCAATTGTGAATCCAAGTAAAATGAAATCCTTGAAACTTCAATATTTTCTCCATTTATCATGATGTTGCTTATTGGTCCAGTTGTGAGGAGTTTTGTTTTCTTTATGTTGAGGTGCAATCCCACTGAAGACTGTAGTCTTTTATCTTCATCAGTAAGTGCTTCAAGTCCTCTTCACTTTCAGCAAGCAAAGTTGTGTCATCTGCATATCGCAGGTTGTTAATAAGTCTCCCTCCAATCCTGATGCCATGGTCCTCTTCATATAGTCCAGCTTCTCAGATTATTTACTCAGCATATAGATTGAATAAGTATGGTGAAAGGATACAACCCCGACACACACCTTTCTTGATTTTAAACCACACAGTATCCCTTTGTTCTGTTTGAACAACTGCCTCTTGGTCTGTGTATAGGTTCCTCACAGGCACAATTAAGTGTTCTAATTCTCATTCTTTGCAATGTTATCCATGATTTGTTATGATCCACCCTGTGGAATGTTATTGCATAGTCAGTAAAACACAGGTAAACATCTTTCTGGTATTTCTGCTTTCAGTCAAGATCTATCTGACATCAGCAATGATGTCCCTCATTCCAAGACCTCTTCTGAATCCAGGTTATACTTCTGGCAGCTCCCTGTCAACATACTGCTGCAACTACTTTTGAATGATTTTCAGCAAAATTTTACTTATGTGTGATATTAATGACATTGTTGGATAACTTCCACATTTTGCTGTATAATCTTTCTTTGCAATGGGCATAAATATGGATCTTGTCCAGTCAGATGGCCAGGAATCTGTCTTCGAAATTTCTTGACATAGATGAGCGAGCACTTCTAGCACTGCATTCATTTGGTGAAATGCCTCAATTGGTAGGTACCCTGTCAGTTCCTGAAGCCTTGTTTTTCACCACTCCCTTCTGTGCAGCTTGGACTTCTTCCTTCAGTACTACTAGTTCTTGATCATATGCTACTTCCCTGATCGTATGCTACCTCCTGAAATGGATGAATATCGACCTGTTCTTTTTGGTACAGTGACTCTGTTTATTCCTATCATGTTCTTTTGATGCTTTCTGCCTCGTTTAATATTTTCCCCATACCCAACTTATTTTCCCCATAGAATCCTTCAATATTGCAACTCGAGGCTTGAATTTTTTCTTCAGTTCTTTCAGCTTGAGCATTGCAAGCATGCCCTTCCCTTTTGGTTTTCTAATTCCAGGTCTTTGTACATTTCATTGTAGTATTTTACTTTGTCTTTTTGAGCCACCATTTCAAATCTTCTATTCAGCTCTTTTACTTCCTCATTTTTTCTGTTCACTTTAGCTACTCAACATTCAAGAGAAAATTTCAGAGTCTCTTTTGACATTCATTTTGATCTTTTCTTTCTTTCCTGTCTTTTTAATGAACTTTTGCTTTCTTCATGTATGATGTCATTGATGTCATTCCACGACTAGTCTGGTCTTTGGTCATTAGTGTTTAATGTGTCAAATCTGTTCTTGAGATGGTCTCTAAATTTAGGTGGCATATACTCAAGGTCACATTTTGGCTCTTGTGGACTTGCTCCATGAGAGTCAAAGAAGATTTAATGGTAGATACAAAATATAGAGCTCCACATTGTTAGTTTTGATGCCATTAAATTCATGGGCTACATCAAGTTATACGTAGGATATCTGGATCAGAATAGGATGATGAAATGGAAAATATTATAAAATTATAATACATGAAGCCCAAATTGGCCTCAGATGCTAGAATTTGGTCAATGTGTAGAGATGACATGGTGCAAATGGAGCCTAGATTTCTTTGGATTATAAATTTATGAAATACTTTTGTGTTCACTATACACTAGGTTGTTTATCCTCTGACAGAAACCATAACCCAACCCACCAACCCACAAACCTCCAGTTAATCAAAGTCTATCTATGGGAATAAAAGCCTATTTCTTTGGCAGGGGAAATAAAAGAGTAGATTCTCCCAAATCAGTAAAACCCATGTGTGTATCTAGAAAACCATAGAAGAAATGAATGAAAGTCAGCTCAATAGATTGTATAATTTGTGTACCTGAAGCCGATTGTCACCTTTGACCAGAGTTCAGTAAAAATGGGCAAGACTATCACAATATTAAAAATAATTGATTAATAACATTTCATTCAAAACAAATAGAAGGAAAGAATATGGAAAAATTGAGAGAAGATAATACCAAGCCTATTTAGTACCATAGCTCCCTATACCAAAAAAAACCAAACCATCTAGTCCGTTGCTGCCTAGCCAATTCTGACTCATAGTGACCCTATAGGACAGAGTAGGACTGCATAAGGAGCCAGATATTCAGACTATCACTTCACTTAGTATAAGAACAATAACAGCATATTCCAAATATATTAATGTTATACATATTTCCAAGATTTTTAAAAAAATGTCCAAAAAGTTAATGTGTTCCTGTTTTTGATGCTTAACATTTATTGAGCATTTCCAATGGCTATATTCCCTCAGAAACATATATGTTTATGTATTTTGGCCCACATACATAGGAGTGACTACATAATTGTTGCCTTTAATGTTTAATTCACTGAACTATTGTGCTGTTTTACCTGTGAGATAGTCTAGATTGTTATTGCTACAACTAGAATCCAGTCTTATTCTTTTGGAACAATTCACATTTCACTAAAGTTTGCTGAAGCAATTAAATTTTTAAAATATAAATTCACTTACAAAAACACTCATTACTATTTGAACCCTCAAACTAATTTTTTTGGGTGTATCAGGTTATGCTAATGTGTTGCTATGTTTGAAACAACTGAATATCTGACTGTGATACTTTAAATCAAATAATTTCAATATTGTTTGTACTCATTTTTAAATTCCGTCTGTCTAAGTGTGTCACGGAAACCCTGGTGGCATACTAGTTAAGTGCTACGGCTGCTAACCAAGAGGCCGGTGCTCACATTTTAACCATTGTATTTATAATTTATTCTCGCTTGGTAGACCTGTTTAATAAATAAATGATGATTGCTTTGAAATAAGAGGAACACTTAATTTCATCTTCCTCCGTAATCTATTATTAGTAAACATGACACATTTGAACTGCACCATGGAGTTTCCAAGGAGCACCTGGTTAGTGATGTTATACAATTTTACATATAAGAGTTTACATATAAATTTATATGTACATTCATGTAGAATTTATTTTGGTATAAGATGTAATCTGGAAATCTCACTTTATTTTCTTTTCCAGATGGTTAGCAGATAGCACTAATACGCTTATAGTAATTACTATTTATAGTAACTATTACTAAATAATTATTAAATAATCATTTATTTCTTTACCAAGGTACAATAAATCTATTCGTATATGAACTGTTTATCTTGTTTGATTAATAGTGTTATGCTGATGCTAGAATTTCTGTTTTAATTATTAGAAAGATATAATAGATTTTTCACATTTTATTATTTTTTTCCTTGATAGTTTTTTTCTTTTTTTTCCTTTCAATGCTTTAAACATTTTTAGTTACTAGGTACTGGATATTAGGCAGTGAATCAGACAGATAGACATATTGAAGTTACGTTTTAGAATGGAAAATAAGCACTAAACACTAACCAGGTGCTCCTTGGAAACTCCATGGTGCAGTTCAAATGTGTCATGTTTACTAATAATAGATTACGGAGGAAGATGAAATTAAGTGTTCCTCTTATTTCAAAGCAATCATCATTTATTTATTAAACAGGTCTACCAAGCAAGAATAAATTATAAATACAATGGTTAAAATGTGATATGATAATCACAGATAAAATCACATTCACTTTAATAGTATTTTTAAAGAAACGATGCCTCTAAGACACATTATTCTGGTTGGAATTCTTCCCTTATGGCAACATTGATTCAAATGACTCATCTTCATTAGTCTCAATTATATGGAAGAAGATACCAGAATTTAGATTAACAATCTTTTATGGAATTCGCTTCTCAGCTATTAGTACTGTTTTGCACTGACTCAGTTTGTTTTTCCTTTGGCTAATTAAAACATCTCAACTGGCTCTAATAAAATTCATTCAGGATGGTTTTTAAGAAAATAGTATGAAGTAATTTGATCATTATGGAAGTCCATATCCCGTTTTGTTACTTTTTCCCCCTCTCTTCCTTTGTAGCAATTATTAAGAATCTAGCTATGGTCATTCATTCAGCATTCAATATTTGCTAATGAAGATTCTAATTCCAGGCCAAAATCCTGTGTATAATCTTTCAGACTGGATCTTAGGCAATTGTATGGCTTTGCTTGGCAGGTCTCAGGGGGAAGCTGCCCTCCCCACACCAGACATGGTGCACAACCATTGCGTTGAAGCTTTCTGAAGGGAATTGCAGCCAAGAACTCAGTTAGCTGGGCCAACAATGCTTATATGCATATTTGCATTCCTAACCCAAACACTTCCATTCAGAAGATTCCTTATCAGGAATCTTGGCTAAGGCCTTTTTTCTCTACTTTGACTCAGCCACTCCTAGCCCTTTTACCTTTCCCTCTCTCTGACCCACAGATCCCTAAAGAGGGAGGAAAAGCCTTTTGTTCTGGGAACTTCTATTGTGAGATGATTTCCTCCTTCTAACTTGCATCTAAAGCCCTGGTGGTGCAGTGGATTAGCACTCAGCTGCTAACTGAAAGTTGAGTGGTTCAAACCCACCAGCCTCTTGCAGTCTGCTTCCATAAAGATTTACAGCCTTGGAAACCCTTTGGGGAAGTTCTGTTCCGTTTAATAGGGTCACTATGAGTCAGAATCAACTCAACAGCAATGCGTACATTGCATCTACCTGATCCTCACCTGGTGCAATTCCATGGGATTAAATGGAATACAGAGATTTTTTTTTTTAGAGATTCTAACTTCACTTTTTGCCTCTGGCTTGTACTGTTTTAGTAAGCGAATAAGGGCTTGATTGTTACTCTCTGTTTGGCTCATTGTCATAATTGACAACCGTCACACCTGGTTGCTTCACAGTTAACTGCTTACCAAATTTCAGGCATTACTTCAGCCATCATGGAGCTTGCTTTCCCATTGCCCAAAATCCTTATCTGTTCATGAATGTACTATTCTTCTGAGCCATATCTACGTATCAGGATAGTACTTTTTAAGGCAGAAATATTTTTTGAGGCTGAATGGATAATCAAAAGGGGTGGAATTTCTAACATTGTGGCAACTGGTATAAGGTTGGACAGCATATACGTTGAAAAGATGGAGCTTAATCCACATACCTGCACTTGGGTGGGTGCCTATTCTGCCTACAAATATGGCCACCCCCAATTCTCTTTAACAGTAACTCTCAATAGTGGGGTCAGGTATCTGCACAGCCTTAACATACATGTACTCCTTTCTTTCTATCTTGCAGAAATAATCTGAGTTTGTAAATAATAACCTGAAGTAAAAGCCAAAGTCTACCCATTATGACCCTGTCCCTGCGTGTTTCTCTGATCTCCTCTCCTGTAACCTATAGCTCAGTCACGTGAAGGCATCAAACATACTTCTATCTCTGGGCTTTTGCACTTGCTTTTTCCCTCTGCCTGGAATATTGTTTCCTCAAATATCTACTAGTCCACTCCCTCACCTTTACTCAAATATTATATCCTGACCACCCTATTCAAAATGTACCCCTCACTTAAAACTCCCCATTATTGTTCCCTACTGAATTCCTAATACCTAAAATGATATCTGGTACGTGGAAGGGGCTCAATAATTATTTGTTAAATGAGTAAATAAACCTATAAATCAGGATCTCCAGAATAGTTTTGAGATCACAGAAGTTATATCTTTTTATTGCTTCAATGCAGATATGTACATAGATACTATGTGTGTTATAGATTGAATTGTGTCTCCCAAAAATATGTACTATAAATCTTAACTTCTTTGCCTCTGGTTAGGAGGCCTAGTGGCACAGTGGTTAAAGTGCTTGGCTGCTAACTGAAAGGTCAGTGATTCGAATCCACCAGCTACTCATCAGGAAAAAGACGTGGCAGTCTGTTTCCAAAAGATTTATAGCCTTGGAAACCCTAGGGTTAGTTCTACTCGGTCCTATAGGGTCCCTATGAGTTGGAATCAATTTAACAGCAATGGTTTTTTATGCCTCTGGTTATAATCCCATTTGGAAATGGGTTGTCTTTGTTATGTTAATGAGGCAGGAATAGTGTAGGATGTGTCTTGAGTCAATCTCTTTTGAGATATAGAAGAGATTAAAACAAACAAGCAAGGAAGTAGAGATGGGAGAAGAGAGATACCATGCCACATGAAGACTGCTCAGAAACAGAAGCTCAGAAGAGGCAAGGACCTTCCTCTGCCACTGACACGGACAGAAAGGCTTTCCCTAGAGCTCGCACCCCAAATTCAGACTTCTGGCCTCCTAAACTGTGAGAAAAAGAAGTTTTGTTTGTTGAAGCCACCCACTTGTGGTATTTCTGTTGTAGCAGCACTAGATAACTAAGATAAGGTTAAAGTCCTTAAATTGTGGCATTGAAATAAACAGCAAATCTCAAAGTGGCTGCATCTAGGAGGGTTGTTACAAACTGCAGGTGTAGGGAGTAACTTGAAGTCCAGAATTTCTTTGAATAGCCAAGGATTCATTTTTGGATCACACCTGACCTGGAAGCAACAGTTTTTCTACCTGGAGCTGAAAAAAAAAAATTCTTCTCCCACTCTGTTTGAACAGAGACATGGTGCACAGATTAGAGAGCACAGAGGACAGAGAGAATGACCAAGAGCATGCAGAGTACAGAAAACGTTTCCTTCTAGTAAGTAGCCTCCGGCAGCATTTGGAAAATGAGTAAACCTCCTAAAATTCTAGCACAGCACAGATTTATGGCAACAGTTAATGAAAACTATTACTTCAAGTTTGAACTTAAGCAATTGCAGAGACGAGGATTGGTCTGCAGTTAGTAGTAAATCCATACTGGAGGAAATGACTATTGAAGCTCAAGCAGTTTCCTAACTTTTACTTGTTCTTTACATTATGGTAGGTATTATCTTATTCATTCCTCCCAACAACTCCATGAAGCTGTGCACTATTATTATAACTACTTTCTAATAAAGAGTTATATGAGGTATAGAAAAGTAGATGTCTTGCTCAAAATTACAATCTAGGAAGTTGTAAATTCAGAACTTGAGCAAAGATCCCCACAGTGCTGCATATGGAAAGGAGCTGCCAAACAGAATGGACAGAGGAAGACTGGATCTGAGCAAGACCCTCAGTCAAGCCAGGTTATAGGAGTAGGAGTTATTAGAAAATATCACAACTACAATGTTTGTTAACTGTAGTTGTTGTGTATATATATTTATTTAGTATATCCAAAAAAAAATATATATATCCAAAGGTGGGGTTTAATTATTTACTTTAATAATTCTATTACACTCATGTTGTTGTTACCTGCCACTGAGTCGATTCTGATTCGTAGTGACCCTATAGGACAGAGTAGAACTGCCCCATAGGGTTTCCTAGGCTGTAATCTTTATGGGAGCAGATTGCCAAGTCTTTTCTCCCGTGGAACCACTGATGGGTTCATGCCGTCAACCTACTGGTTAGCAGCTTAGTGCTTAATGATTTGGCTACCAGGGCTCCTCATTACACTCACTCATAAAGGCCTGAATAAAAGTAGTGACTACTAACCTTTACAGTCAAAATTAGGTAAGCAGTATTTCTAGAGAATTTTCCAGATTTTGTAAGGATTTTTTTAAAACATCTGTGATTTTTCTTGGTTGCTGTGTTTAGCATGAGCACAAGGCTGAAAATAATACTATCATTTATGAAAATTTACTATGTGCCATGTACTGTGATAAGTGCTTTATATGCACTGTTTCAATAAATCTAACTATATTAGAAAACAAAACAAAACAAAAAGGCAAACCTTTTGCCATCAAGTCAATTCCAACTCATTACAAACCTATACGACAGAGTAGAACTTCCCCATAGAGTTTCCAAGGAACAGCTGAGGGATTCAAAGTGTTGACCTTTTAGTTATCAGCCATAGCTCTTCACCACTGTATTATCAGGGCTCTAATTTTAATTTTTTTTTTAATTTTAATAGTACATAGTTATTGTTATTATCATCTTCACATTACACATGAAAGTGCAGATACTTAGAGAAATAATATAACCTACTGTGATGGTTAATTTTTTGTGTCAAGTTTACTAGGCCATGGTGCCCAGTTCTTTGGCAAAACATCAGTAGTTACATGTGATGAAATCAGTTGGCCTCAAGTAAAGAAGTTTACCTTCTATAATGTGGGCTAGCCTTAGTTAATCAGTTGAAGACCTTAACAGCAAAAAAGAAGTTTTCATAGGATGCGTTCTGGCTCAACATTAGAAATAGATATTTTGCCAGAATTCTTTTTATTCTTCACTCTTCTTATAGCCCCATCTATGTATTTTGGGACATGAGCCTGCAGGAGCCTCCAGCCTATCACTTGCTAGCCTCCTACAATCATGTGAGCCAATTCCTTGAAGTAAGCTATGGAGGTTCAAAGCCAAGTCTGACTAATGTTAGAGGCCCAACCTCTCAAGAAAATGCCATGTGATATGAAAGAATATGACCTAACTAAAGAATAACAAATTGGTAAGTACACTTTACAGCAAGTTGAATGAAGATGGTTTCAGTCAATCTTACTAATTAGTGGTTACTAAGCACTGATCTGTCTACATAGCTTTTCATTCTGTGGTCTCTCACGTGATGTTCAATAGTGTTCCTGCTGATGAGCATCCCCATAATTTTTCTTGCATGATCCACTGCTTATTTACTCAATTTTCCCTTGTCTGAGAGTGCCCAGGATCACTGGACCATAGGTTAGGATCATCCACTGTCTAAGGAGTGTATTGGAATGTGATCATGAATGTGGATGAGAGAGGCATAGTACAACCATTACTGTGGGCAACTAGAAAATGAATCCTGGACCTGAGAGTACACAGCTATAGTTACTAAAAGTTCAACTAGGTGAAGATAGTATAAGAGGAAGATCCTGAGAGACTGATCACTGAGACACAGTGGCTAGATGGCTTTTAAAGAACCTAGCAAGCTTTCCAGCCGTTGACACAAGACCACCCGCAAGATTATGATATATCCCCATTTTGCTTTGGTAAATAAGAACTCTTTGGTCTCTAAAAGGCCTAACCATATTTCTTATGAGGAAGCTAATTCTGAGTCTGCCCTTGAGATAGATTTTATCCCTGGTCAGGGCTATAAGTTCCATATGTCTATTTTATTATGATAAAACATCCAGAACTATTCCGAGCAAGCTCTCTATTTCATAATATAACCCACATAAAACCAAGGATTCAGCTCATAAAATAGATCCTATAATGGATTCAAGTTGTAAAAAGAATTTCAATACTGCCATCTTTTGTGTGCACTCATTTCCTTGATTTTGTCTCCAGCTTGTGCTGGTTTGTATTGTTAAAAAAAAAAAATTTTTTTTATTTTTTTATTTTTACAGAGCATTAAATACGTGCAGAAGCTTCTCTTAAAAGAGCATTTAAATGATGAGGGTCATTAAATGATGAGGGACATACATGAGAAAATTTAAGAAAGAATGAAAGTCAAATGACCAAATGAAAAAATTTAATAATACAACTGAGAGAAAGGGCCTGTATCAATAAATAAATTCATGTTTGGAAACAGCGTAAGAGCAAGGCAACCCTGGATCCATCCGGAAACACTGAAAACTGTTGCTTAAGATCTTAAAGCTTTAAAAGGGACAAATATGAAAGCTCAAGTTTATTTTATGGGATCAACTTTGAAATCAAACATTATGATATCAACAGGAAAATATTTTAACCCCAAAATAATGTTAATTTATAACAGGATATTACATCAAATATGAGCTGAGTCAGAAAACCCTCAATCAGAAAATTTCTCTAGGCTGTTAGCATCTCAAAGACAACGTCAATTTCTCACCTAATCTAAGCAGAATACTAGGAGCTAAAATGGTGTTACAGTGTTGATACAATATACCATTATAGGCAAAAAGGGGCACATTGCTAGGACAACAATTGTAAATCATCAGGCCTACCCCAGGCAACCTGGACTGTATGGTCACCCTATTACGAGTTAATACAGGTCTCTTGAAATGCTCAAGCGTTTTTGCTTATTTATATCTAAATTTACTGATTTTTTTAAGTAAGAAGTATTGACCTATGGCATGTGAATTGAAGAATCCTTGAAAAGGTAATACATAGAGAATTAACATATTGGTATGGGGATTTTTAATTTACTCTTTTCCAAAGACAGACGAGACTAGGGCTGCCTGTATATAAACATTAAGGGCTTTGACTAAAACCCAAAACTAAACCCTTTGACTTTCAAGTTGATTCTGACTCATAACAACCCAATAGGAGAGAGTAGAACTGCCCCCAGGGTTTCCAAGGTTTAATCCTTACAGAAGCAAATTGCCACATCTTTTTTTCCACAGAACAGCTGGTGGTTTCAACAGCCAAGCTTTCAGCTAGCAGACAAGCACTTAACCACTGCACCACCAGGGCTCCTTGAGCTGAATAGAGGAGAAGGATAAAGGATGCAAATAATTGTATCATATAAAACCAGTATTTGAGCACTGCTATACTTTTTTTTTTTTATACTTGGCACTTTCAGGACATAGCATATTAAGATCAAGAAGCGACAGTACTGAAGAAAGAAGTCCAAGCTGCACTGAAGGAAGGCATTGATGAAAAACAAGTCTCCAGGAACTGACAGAATACCAATTGAGATGTTTCAGCAATCTGGTGCAATGATGGAAGGGCTTACTCATCCCTGCCAAGAAATTTGGAAAACAGCTACATGGCCAACCGACTGGAAGAGATAAATATTTGCGCCCATTCCAAAGAAAAGTGATCCAACAGAATGCAGAAATTATTGAACGATATCCTTAATATTACATGCAAGTAAAATTTTGCTGAAGATCATTCAGAAGTGGCTGCAGCAGTATATCAACAGGGAACTTCCAGAAGTTCAAGCCAGATTCAGAAGATGACGTGAAACCAGGGATATCGTTGCTGATGCCAGATGGATCCTAGCTGAAAGCAGAGAATACTGCAAAGAAATTTACCTGTGTTTTATTGACTATGCAAAGGGAGTCAACTGTGTGGATCATAACAAATTATGGGTAGCATTGAGAAGAATGGGAATTCCAGAATGGTTAATTGTACTCATGAGGAACCTATACATAGGCCAAAAGACAACCTTTCCAATAGAAAAAGGGGATACTGCATGGTTTAAAATTAGAAAAGGTTTGCATCAGGATTGTATCCTTTCACCATACATATTAAATCTGTATGCTGATCAAATAATCTGAGAAGCTAGACTCTTTGAAGAAGACCGTGCCATCAGGATTGGAGGAGGACTCATTAACAACCTGCAGTATGCAGATGACACAACCTTGCTTGCTGAAAGTGAAGAGGACTTGAAGCACTTACTAATGAAGATCAAAGACTATGGCCTTCAGTAGGATTGCACCTCAACATAAAGAAAACAAAAATCCTCACAACTGGACCTGTAGACAACATCATGATAAATGGAGAAAATATTGAAGCTGTCAAGAATTCATTTTACCTGGATTCACAATTAACACCCACGGAAGCAGCAGTCAAGAACTCAAATGACGTATTGCTTTGGACAAATATGCTGCAAAAGACCTCTTTAAAGTGTTAAAAAGCAAAGATTTTACCTTGAAGACTAAGGTGTGCCTGACCCAAGCCATGGTGTTTTCATTCACTTCATATGCCTGTAAAAGCTGGACAATGAATGAGGAACACTCAAGAAGAATTGATGCATTTGAATTATGATGTTGGCAAAGAATATTGAATATACCATGTGCTAACAGAAGAATGAACTAGTCTGTCTTGGAAGAAGTACAGCCAGATTGTACCTTAGAAGCTAGGATGGCAAGACTTCCATCTCATTTACTTTGGACATGTTATCAGAAGGGTCCTGTCCCTGGAGAGAGACATCATGCTTGGTAGAGGGTCAGAGAAAAAAAGGAAGGCCCTCAAAAAGATGAGTTGACGCAGTGACATCAATTATGGGCTTAAACACTGCAATGATTGTGAGAATGGCGCAGGACTGGTCAGTGTTTTGTTCTGTTGTTCATAAGGTTGCCATGAGTCAGAACCAACTTGAAGTCACCTAACAACAACAACACGACACTTGGTACTCAAAATATGCCATTTTAAAATGGTGAGACAGCCACAACTGTACAAGTAAATGTATTGAAAATGCTATGATTACTTACAGTATTTTTTTCCTAAAAATGATTTAATAGATTTTTTTTAAAAAAAAGCAAGCTTCTCCCACTAGAATGGCAAAAATGAAAAAGAAAGGCAATACCAAATGTCAGTGAGCATGTGGAGTGACCAAACTGACATATACTCTTAGTAGGGGTGTAAATTGATGCAATTACTTTGGAAAAACCCTCTGGAAAACTATTTGGCATTATCTACAAAGCTGAATAAATGCATAACTTTTGACCCAGCAATCTCAATCCTAACACAAATGTGTACATATGTTCATCAACAGACATACAAAAATAGTAGCATTATTAAAAATCATCCCAAATTAGAAACTACTCAAATGCCCATTAATAGAAGAGAGAACAGAGAAATAAATTTTGATGTATTCACATAATAAAATGCTATTAAGCAAAGAGAATGAAAAAACAGCAATTACTCTCAACAATATGGATGAATCTCAAGAACATAATCTTTAGCAAAAGAATCCAGACATAAAAGTTCAAAATAGGTCAACCCAATCTGGTTTTTGGAATCAGAATGACTACTAGCTTTGGGGGTATTGACTGGAAGGAGTCACAAGGGCAGGCTTCCAGGGGCTAATGATATTTTGTTTCTTGATCTGGGTGTTCATTACATGGGTGTATTCAGTTTGTGAAAAACTCATCTAACTGTAACATATTATTTGTGTATTTTCTTACATCAATTATATTTCAATAAATAATTTTTAAAAGAGATGAACTTCCAGTCCAGCATTGGGTTGAAATTATAATAAATTTTAAATTAATGACGGCTGGAGTAATGATGTTTTAGAACATATAGACGCTCTAATTTTCATTTTAAACTTTGGGAAAAGTAGTACTAGGCAAAAATATATTCTAAGGTTTTATATAACGGCTTGATAAGATCATTTCCAATTCTAAACCTACTTTAAAAAGAGACTCTACCCATATTTTAGGAAAAAAATAGGATTATAAAAAGATGTGAACAATATGACCCAAATTGTATGTGATACATATATATAGTGATTTTATTCCTGTATCTTTGGTTTTTTTAAAACATGCATTTTTTTTTTACAAAAAAGTTATTTTTATTTTTAAAAGATAATCTCTATAGCTTTAAGAACTGTGTTCTAGACGGAAGAAATAAGAATGTGTTAAAAAGACCTCCTGATTGGTTTTTAAGGGAAAGAGAAATTGCAAGAGGCATCACCTTGGAATGATGACTTATTAAAAGAAAAGAATGGAAAATAAAATTTGTATTTCTGGACTGAAGTCATTAGCCAGGTTGTACTCTGACATTCACAATAAGAAATACTTGCAGAAGAATTAAGTTTAAAAAAAAATACAAGAACTGAAATCGCTCTTCTCTTGTTTTAAAATCTGTAAAACCCTATCTTTTGCACTCTGAGCACTTATTATTCAGATGATCCCATAATTGAAAATTTTTATAACCCAAAATAAAAAAAGAAACATTGTAATAAATCATATTTTAAGTAATAAGTCTGTTTTACATTGACTTTAGCTGGACGATAAATAAGAAAGATCGAAGAAAAATTGATGCCTTTGAACTATGGTGTTGGCAAAGAATATCAAAGGAACCAATCTGTCTTGGAAGAAGTACAGCCAGACATCTCCTTAGAAGCAATGATGGTGAGATTCTATCTGGCATACTTTGAACCTGTTATCAGGAGGGTCCAGACCCTGCAGAAGCATATCATGCTTGGTAAAGTAGAGTGTCAGCGAAAAAGAGGAAGACCCTTATTAGATGGATTGACACAGTTGCTGCAACAATGGGCTCAAGCATAACAATTGTGAGGATGGCTCAGGACCGGACAGTGTTTCGTTCTGTTGTACAGAGGGTCTCCATGACTCGGAATTGACTTGAGGGCACCTAACACCATATTGACTTTCTCTTTACATTTTATTCTGTTAGTAGTTATTTGCCTTCCTTATATATGTTAAACATAAGTTTTCCTTTTACTTGTATTGAAATATACGGTTATTGCAATGTAAAGGTAAGACGTAATTTATATCTAATTCTTTATGTTATCACTGCATTCAGAACACACTCCACTAACAAATTGTTCTTAGTTGCTCTTAGGTGTCCTCAAGTCAGTTCCGACACACAGTGACCCTATGAACAACAACAAAACACTGCCTAGTCCTGAGCCATCCTCGCAATCAGTTTGTTTGATCCCACGGTTGAAGCCGCTGTGACAATCCATCTCCTTGAGGTCCTTCTTTTTTCATGGACCCTCTACTTCACTAAGTATGATATCCTTTTCCAGGGACTCATTCCTAATGATAACATTTCCAAAGTACATGAGATGAAGTCTTACCATCCTCGCTTCCAAGGAGCACTCTGGCTGTATTTCTTCCAAGTCAGACTTGTTCCTTCTGGCAGTCCATGGTATATTCAATATTCTTTGCCAACACCATAATTCAAAGCCATCAATTCTTCTTCTGTCTTCCTTATTCATTATCCAGCTTTCACATGCATATGAGGAGATTGAAAATATCATGGCTTGACCCAGCCACACCTTAGTCCTCAAAGTACCATCTTTGCTTTTTAACACTTGAAAGAGGACTTTTGCAGTAGATTTGCCCAGTGCAAATGTCTTTTGATTTCCTGATTGCTGCTTCCAAGTGCATTGGTTGTGGATCCAAGTAAAATGAAATCCTTGACAACTTCAATCTTTTCTCCGTTTATCATGGTGTTGTGTACTGGTCCAGTTGTAAGGATTTTTGTTTTCTTTCTTTTGAGGTGTAGTCCATACTGAAGGCTGTAGCTTTGATTTTCATCAGTAAGTGCTTTAAGTCCTCTTCACTTTCAGCAAGTAATGTTGTTAACGAGTCTTCCACCACTCCTAATGCCACATTCTTCTTCATATTGTCCAGCTGTTTGGCTTATTTGCTGAGCATACAGATTGAGTAAGTGTGGTAAAAGATACAACCCTGATGTACAACTTCTTTATTTTAAACCATGCAATATTCCCTTGCTCTGTTCGAACAAATTCCTCTTAGTCTTTATACAGGTTCCTGATGAGCACCATTAACTGTTCTGGAATTCCCATTCTTCACAATGTTATCCACAATTTGTTATAATTCACACAGTCCAATGCCTTTGCTTAGTCAATAAAACACAGGTAGACATCTTTCTGGTATTCCCTGCTTTCAGACAAGATCCTTCTGATATTAGCAATGATATCCCTTGTTCCAAGTCCTCTTCTGAATCCAGCTTGAATTTCTAGCAGTTCCCTGTTGCTGTATTGCTGCAGCCACTTTTGAATGATCTTCATCAATTTTCTTGGCATAGAAGAGTGAGTACCTCCAGAGCTGTAGCTGTTTGTTGAAACATCTCAGTTGGTATTCTGTCAATTCCTGGAGCCTTGTTTTTCGCCAATTCCTTCAGTGCAGCTTGGTCTTCTTCCCTCAATACTATCAGTTCTTGATCATATGCTGGTTGAACTTGGACTAATTCTTTTTGATACCGTAACTCTGTGTACTCCTTCCATTTGCTTTTGATGCTTCCTCCACTGTTCAGTGTTTTGCCCATAAACCAAAAAACCAAACCCGTTGTGTCAAGTTGATTCCAACTCAGAGTGAACCTATAGGACAGAGGAGACCTGCCCTGTAGGGTTTCCAAGGAGCAGCTGATAGATTTGAACTGCTGACCTTTTGGTTAGCAGCCAAGCTCTTAACCACCATGACACCAGGGCTCTATTTTGCCCATAGAATCCTTCAAAATTGCAACTGGAGGCTTGGATTTTTAATGCAGTTCTTTCAGCTTGAGAAATGCTGAGCTAGTTCTTCCCTTTTGGTTTTCTAACTTCAGGTCTTTGCATATTTCCTTATAATATTTTACTTTGTCTTCTTGAGCTGCCCTTTGAAATCTTTTCAGATCTTTTACTTCATCATTTTTTCCATTCACTTTAGCTACTTGATGTTCAAGAGAAAGTTTCAGAGTCACTTTGGATACCCGTTTTGATCTTTTCTTTCTTTCTTGTCTTTTTAACGCCCTTTGCTTTCTTCATGTATGATGTCCTTGATGTCATCCCACAACTCATCTGGTCTTTGGTCATTAGTGTTTAATGCTTCAAATGTATTCTTGAGATGGTTTCTAAATTCAGGTGGCATACACTCAAGGTCGTATGTTGGCTCTCGTGGACTTCTTTTAATTTTCTTCAGTTTCAACTTGAACTTGGATATGAGCAATTGATGGTCTGTTCCACAGTTGGCCCCTGGCCTTGTTCTAATAATGATATCGAGCTTTTCCATCATCTCTTTCCACAAATGTAGTCGATTTGATTCCTGTGTGTTCAATCTAGTGATGTCCAGTTGTATAGTTGCCATTTATGTTGTTGAAAAAATGTGTTTGCAATGAAGAAGTCATTGGTCTTGCAAAATTCATTCATACGATCTCTGGCGTATCTTCCAACTAACAATACTTCTTCTTTGTTTCCAGTAATTATCAATGCATCTTGACTGCATGTTTGATTAATTCAGACTGCAGTAGTAAAAATTTTCAATATCCTCATCTTTGTCATTAGCGGCTGATGCATAAATTTGAAAAATAGTCATATTAGCCAGTCTTCCTTGTAGGTGTATGGATATTATCCTATCACTGAAAACGTATTTCAGGATAGATCTTGAAATGTTCTTTATGATGATGAATGCTATGCCATTTCTCTTCAATTTGTCACTCCCAGCATAGCAGACCAGATAATTGTCTGATTCAAAATGGTCAATATCAGTTCCATTTCAGCTCACTAATGCCTAGGATATCAATCTTTAACAAGTTACCCATGCAGTGCCGTCGAGTTAGCTAGACATAAAATATTTTCTTAATCGATGCTACAAATATTTGATATTCTGTATTATATATGTATTGGTAGTATTTGGGAATATTGAGATTTGGGGATGAACAAAGAATGAATTGTGACTTTTCCCAATTGAAATAATGGAATGTAGACCCACACTATCTGAAATTTCATTATCCAATGTTTTCAAAAATGAACAAGACTTAGAGAAAGCAGTGTCATAAAAAGGACACTAAAGCTAAAAAATCTTATTTGCTATTTTCCTAGCTATAAAAGTGATGATGAGTCCTAGATCTGGTTAAAAAATGCCAAAAAATAGGTACCAGAGAGATGGTTTGTGGAGTACATTAGTTTCCTGCGGCTGCTGTAAAAATTATCACAAACGTGGTTGCTTAAAACAACAGAAATCTATGCTTTCACAGTTCTGGAAGCCAGAATCCGAAATCTAGGTATTGACAGGTCCCCTTTCCCTCCAGAGAAAATCGATTCCTTTCCTCTTCCTGGTTCTGGTGGTTTTTAGCATTTCTTGATCTGTGACTACATCACTCTCTGCCTCTTTGGTCACATTGCCTCCTCTTCTCTCTGCTCCCTATGTCTTTTATAAGGATACTTGTCATTGGATTCAGGGTCTAATGATATAATGCAGAGTGATCTCTTCATCGCAAGATCTTAGTTTAATTATATCTGCCAAGAATCTTTTTCCAAATAAGGTAACATTCACGGGATCAAATATTTGACATGGATATCCTTGGGGGACCATTTTTCAGCTTACCACAGGAAATAATCCTCAACCACAGCAGTTAATCATCTAAAACATTAGCACTTGACTCTAACTGAAAGGTTGGTGGTTCAAACCTACTCACCGGCTCAGTGGGAGAAAGAGCTAGGGATCTGCTCCCATAAAGATTACAGCTTTGAAAACCCTATAGGGCACCTATGTTACAGTTCTACTGTGTAACACATGACGTCACCATGAGTTGGAATTGGCTTGACAGTATACAACAGCAGCAAGAACATTTTGTAATGACTCATCTCTACTATCTTCAAAAATATAAAGTGAAGATATTTGTACAAGTCAGATATACGTGTATTGAAGAATATCATACAAATACACATATTAACTGCCTAAGATGATAAGAATGAAGGATGTTAGAAATGTTTAGCATAATTTAGTGCAAGGCAGTGTTACAGATCAGAATACAGAGAATAAAGGATAAACAGAAGGAGAGGAGGAAATGAAACCTGAGACAGGTAGTCGAAGCTCTGCATATCAGACCTTATGACCTCATAGCAATTCATGCATAAGACTAGACAAGCCTGAGAAGGTAAAAACCTTGAGCAACCACCCCCATCCCCCTGCCCCAAGAAGAAAAACCAGAGGACTACTTCCTTCTGGGATTCCTTGAGGAGCAGAACCACTTGCCCCTTTCTCTGTCCACAAGACCCAGAGAACCTTTTGGCCTTGCTTGCTCTTTCGGGCTTGGAGTCTCCGTCTGGCAAGACGCAGCAGAGTGCTGAAGCCACACCTTCCCGCTTTTGTACTTTTATTTTGTTTTCTGTATAAACATGTAAACAATTTATTAAACAAGCCATTTGCTTTTGTCTTTATTCCTTTTCCTCAACATTTTTGAGACAAAACTGTTACCATGTGAAAGATCAGGGGATTTGATTAAGCATTTTGAAATTCATTTGTAACAGAGAAGGTGTAATTGCTTTCAAAAAAAAGTACTGTTTTATTTTTTAAAAAACATGCCCCATCTTCACCACTTTGGTCAAGCTGTTTTATCTAAAGTGTCATTTCCTTTGAGCAATCGCTTCTTCAAGATCCACTGCAGATCAGTTCTCCCTATGCAGACATTCTATAAAATTGCAATGTCATACACTTTGACATATGAACTTATTTTTCTTAACTAGCTATAAATTCTGTGTGTAGCCCTCATTATAGAAAGGTCAGCTAAAGTCACCTTCCATAACCCCAAACATAACTTCATAAAATTCCAAGTGAAACATATGTATTTTATATGTATACAAATTAACTTGTTAACCTCTACCTAATATAGCCAATATTCTGGAGATCAGTTTGGAAAATACTAGGGCCACCTTTACAGAAATCAACATTAACAGAGTTAACAAAGTCTAGACTCAGAAGCGACTTGAGGACACTGGGTAGGTGTTTCACATGTTACATGTCTATATGTGCAGGTAGCATTCAAGTTGACAATATTGAATCCCTTCCCTAGCTATCTCTATTTTTAATTGTCTCATGAAAAGATGCTTTGCTTTGTCTCATGAAAAGAGTGAGTTGCTAAACATTTATTCCTCTAAACTCTCTAAGTTTTATACATGAACAATTACTATAAAGTTGTATTCCAAGCCTTTGTAGACTTAGCTTTAGTGGACTCTAACTTAACTTTTGGCCCTAGGTCCTTACTGAGGTCTGGTGCTGCAGTGGTTAAGAACTACAGCTGCTAACCAAAAGGTTGGCAGTTCAAATCCACCAGCTGCTCCTTGAAAACCCTACAGGGCAGTTCTACCCTGTCCTATAGAGTTGCTATGAGTCGAAATTAACTCAACAGCAATGGGTTTAGTTTTTTGGTTACAGTAAAGTACAACGGTTAAGATTGTTAATAAGGCACAAAGGTTAAATGCTTGGCTGCTAACCTAAAGGTTGACACTTCAAACCCACCCAGCAGCTCCATAGGAGAAAAGACCTGGAAATCTGCTCCCATAAAAATTACAGCCTAGGAAATCCTATAAGGCAGCTCTACTCTGTCGTACAGGATACCTGTGTGTTGGAATCAACTTGACAACACACGACAAGAACAAAATAATAAAGGAAGTCCCTGTGGATCATGTCTGCAGAGGCAGCTTTAGCAGGAAGATGATGAAATTTTAACTTTCAAAGCCCCTTCCACAGGCACCTTCCAAGGCCCCAGATGGGTCCCCAGCACTGAGTTCACATAATCAAACATTTTTGTAAAACTGGAAAAAGCAAAATATTATAGCCACAAACTGTTGAAACCAGCACCTGAGTCTATTCCACCTTCTCCTCTGATATACTTCCTCTTCTTATCTGTTAATATCATTGTGATCCCAGGAAGTTTAGGTATCTAAGGTATCTAATATATGGATTGGCCATATATTTATTTCAGATTTAGTGGGTTATGCTGTATGGTTTGCAGTCACTTCAATGTAAAACTGTATTATTCCTAGCCATCCTGGCACATACTGTGCCAACTCACCTGGTGCCTTGACACAAAGACGGAGGGCCTGGGGAGTGGAAAAGAAACAAGGTTTGACAAGAATATAGAGCCATAAGCTAGTCTTTCAAAAATTACTACCAACTATGAGATAGGTAAAATTGTTAGCAGAGAATTCTGTTCTCATCGATGACAAGTGAAAAAAGAAGTTTCCACCTGCCAGGAACAGACTCAACAGCACAGCATGGACAATTTATACAGCCACCAGCCTTTTCTTCTTTTTTCATGGGAACCAAGGGAAACAGAATTGTCTTTGTAGGACAAACCTGGAGTAGTACTATAAACAGCATTTAAGTCTCTGTGTGATGGTGTATGTTTTATGTATCCCCATGTTTTAGATCATACCTTTGTGTATTTGACACTTCTTGCCTGGCTAAAACCTGGAAGTTCCAGATAAACTAGCAAGCAGATCCTATCCAAAGCAGTAAATTCTGAAGAGGAAAAGATAAACTTCTCATAGTAACAAATTGGTTTTTGGATTGTTCAATAATCCAATTAATTAAGAATACTATATCATAAGAATACACTGATTAAAATACTTAAATTTATTGCTGATTTGATTTGACATGAAATACTAACATTAACAAAGGTAACAAAGCTCATACACAACTGTAAGCAATTCATTAATGAAACTCTGATTAATGTATGTTAGCAGTTTAAGAAATATTTAAGATTAGTTACTGCCCATGAAAAGTTAAAATATAAATTCCCTGAATCCTTACAGCTCATTAATAGGTGGAAGAGACTGATATTTTCCAAAAATTGACAATAATTCAAAAAATTTACATGACGATTACAAATAGCATGTTGCAAAACTCAAAGGAGCTTTTTAGAACAATTATTGATAATAATAAAACATTTTCACTATAGACAGTCATACAATAAAATTGTTATTTTAGGAAGAGATGTTCCTAGAATATGCACCCAACAAATGTAGAAAAAATACTAGAGTTATACCAGGTCATTAATAAACATATTGTATTATTTTTCTGATTTCGTAATGTATTATTTGTCAATTTTTAAAATCTATAACACTTTGTGATTTATTTTTTATTCTAAATAAATGTTGTCTTTCCTTCTTAATTTTGTATTTGCAATTTTATATTTTGTTTTTTAAAGAAAGCCCCCAAGATAATATAAGTGTCAAGTCTCATAAAACCCACAGCAACTCCTGTGTTTCAGTATTTTTGTCTGCAATTGTAAAGGATGAATGCATAATTTATTTTCTAAACAAGGACACTTTTGAGAGTTGTATGCTTTTCTATCTATCTGGATTGCACATGTAGACAGGCTGTGCCTCAAATAGCCAGGCAGCCATAAGACTGCTTGCAATGAGACACGTTCGCCCTCTGGCATCAACTCACTGTCACATACTTTTACATATGGAATTATTTTTCTTAACTAGTTATAAACTCTACCATGTATAGTCCGCGTTACAGAAAGGTCAGTTCAGTCATCTTCCATAACTCCAAACATAGCTTCATAAAATCCCAAATAGAGCATATATACATTTTATATGTAAATAAATTAACTTGTTAACCTCTACCTAGTAAAGTCAGTATTCTGAAGATCAGATTAGAATTTTTTTTTCTTTTACAGAAGAGTGGGCATTTTCTGTATCCACACATATAATAGGCCTATATACATATATTCTATTTTATATGTGTATTCTTTTATATATATGTATTCTGTCATCCATATATGTGTGTGCGTTGGGGGGGCATGTATATGTGTAGCCTTGTCAAAAGGTGCTGTTTCCTCTGTGAGGGTGCACCTTGCAGCCCTAAAATTGTGATATTGGTGGAGTAATTTAATTCAATTAGCTGCTGAGCATTTTGACTTTGATAAAGTCAGTGTAACTTTTACTGCTGAACAAAAAGATATTTCTTCCTAGCCATTGTAGGAAGTTCCTATTAACTTGACGGAACCCTGTAGACATGAGGAATACTGGGGCTTCTTGGCAACATTGCCAGCCCAGGAGTCTTGGCTGATTTCCTGAACAAGGCCTTTTCTGTGCAGGTAGCCATCTGCTTTCCAATTCCTCTCCTAAGTAACAACAGGTGCTGTCTTCAGCAAAACCTATCAACTTTGTCCATAATGCTCATCATCTTTCCCAGAGGAAGATCTTAATGTGGACTCTCATGTGACCACAGTGGAGGAAGCCAAGCCAAAAAGAAAACCTCTGTCATCATACTTACAGTTTCACAGCTGAGGGAATAATGTAGTGATGACCGCGTGCGTGGGTGTTGGGGTGGGGGATGGAGGAGGCAGCAAGTCACCTGTCAGAATGCCTACCACACTTTCCAGCCTTTTTGTCTCCATCAGTAACCAGAACGCTGAGATTCAAATGTGTTCAAAGGATCTAGATAGAGTAGCTGTGACTATTCGGGGGACACAAGGACAAAGAAAGACTCACTTCATGGGGCTTCAACAGTTACACAGCTCGAGATTCCAGCTTATGCTTAGTGCCTGCTTTTTTTTTTCCCTCACATGTTCACAGCATTAATACGTATCAATGAGCATTTCTCAAGACAAGTTAACTTGTTCTCTCTCACTATTCTATTCCAGGTAAGAAATATAAATCACAGTGGGACAAAAAATGCAATAAAAAGAAAATACTGACAAAGCATTAATATTTCCTTCACTTGTTTAGTATATTTTGCTATTACATTGATTATAACTGTGAATATTTTTATATTTTAGTTAGTCATTTAAAAAGCTATACTTTCCAGACCTTTAAGGTAGATAACCAAAAATTTTCTACCAGAAAACAAACAATGGGAAAAACGGTTAATTTAATAAACAACAAAAAAGTACTAGCATAAAGAAAATGATTAGAGAGCAGCAAAAGAACCTAGCAGAAGCTTCAAGTCCAAATAGTTCTAAATTTTGCCCCATGTGTGTTGGGGGCACAAGAGGAGAATTAGATAAGAAAACAATATTCTAAAAATAATTACTAGTAACTTCGCTCAGGAACACAAGTGCAGGGCATTTAACAAAACTGGGAGGCAAAAGCAGGGGCTACATAACCCTGCTGGACCCGCACCATTCTGCTGCCTCTTTCAACCCCAAATCCACATGCTGTGGAAATCCAGTCATCGACAACAAATTTAGAGGGAAGACAAATAGATCTCAGATGAGGAAAGAGTCAAAGAGAACATATCCACACTGTGTCAGTGCAAATAAAGGGACTAGACAAAAAACCAAAAACCAAACCCAGTACCATCGAGTCGATTCCAACTCATAGCGACCCTATACGACAGGATAGAACTGCCCCATAGAGTTTCCGAGGACTGCCTGGCGGATTCGAACTCCGACCCTTTGGTTAGCAGCCTTAGCGGTTAATCACTACACCACCAAGTTTTCCATGTAGACAGACCTGTCAAACTATACAAGAGCAAAGTGAGGGAAAAAAAAAAAAAATCAATACCTAGGCAAAGTTATTGCAGCAAAAAAGAAAAAGTGAATAAAAGGACATCGCCTGTAATGAACAGAGAATGACTTTATGCGGAAAGAAAGCATAACCCAGGAATTTATAAAAACTCGCAAGAAGCTTGTTAGTTCACGAGCTCTCCCTAATAAGTAGCCAGTTCTGAAAATACCGGGCTGAAGTGTTCTTCGAATCTTTGTTTGGGGAAAAAATTAAAGTCTATATTAAAGAATAAAAAACTACTGTTAAAAATTTGTTTTTTTCTAATGACAGATGTAGAGCAAAACCTAATTAGCGAGTTTGCTAGATAATTAGGTAATTTATACCAAATAATCTGTTATTCATATTTAGACTAGAAATAACAGCTTGTTTTTCACTATATCTTTGATACAAGAAGGGCATGACTAAGAGACACCATAGCTATCTACATATTACTTTCAAGTTTTAAAAAAAATCACTTTTCAAAGATGTACAAAAATATTTTTCTCACAGATTCTTTCTCTTTTTACAATATGAGGTTTATGACTAGAAAATGAGTTTATGAATTTTGATTTTCTGGAGGGGAAGAAAGGAGGATTCACTCTCTGGATGGTAGACGTTTGTTATTTTTGGTGATGGGAACGGTAACACCAAATGAGGGTGAAGTGTACACAGCTTGATGAAGGTAAACAATATCACTAAAAAAAGCAAAAAAAAAAAGGACCTGTTGGTAATTGCTATGGCATATGTGATTTTGAAACAATGGCAAAACAACCAAAACATGAAAAAATGTATGTGCAGGTATATATGTATTTATGTAGGTATATATGTGTACCGGTATATATCTGTGTGTTTTTTTATACATACATAGGTGTGTACATATGTATATGAATTTATGTGACCGCACATAATTTCATATATAAAATAAATTACATGGGAAGGATAGTTAACGGAGACCTTAGAAATAACCAGACTCCTAACAGAATTGGATTTCTGGGTTTGAAGGATTAGAATCATAGTCTCATGGAACATCTTGGTCAATTGGCATAGTATATAGTTCATAAAGTTGTGTTCTGCATCCTAGTTTGGTGAGTAGTGTCTGGGATCTCAAAAGCTTGAAAGTGGCCATCTAAGATACAACTATTGGTCTCTACTTGTCCAAAGCAAAAGAGAAAGAAGGAAAACAAACATTCAGAGAAGAAAGTAATTTCAGGACTAATGGTCTGCACAAATCATAGCCTCATCTACACTGAGACCAGAAGAACTAGTTGGTGCCTGGCTACAACTACTGATCATTCTGATCAGGGCCACATTAGATGGACCTTGAAAGAATGGGAGAAAAATGTGGAACAGAACCTCAAATTCCTACAAAAACAAACAAACAAAATACAGACCTACTGGACTAGTTAAGACTGAAGGACTGCCTCAGACTAATGCCCTGAGACACTCTTCAAATCTTGAACTGAAACTAACTCCTGAGATCACCTTTTAGCTAAATAATAAATGGGCTCAGAAAAGAATATCCCCTGTAAGTATTGTGCTCCCTTAAAAAATCACCTATATGAGCCCAAAGGGTCAACAGCTACTTTTAAACAAAGATGAGAATGTAAGGGGATAGGGAAACCAGATCAATGGACATGGAAGAACCAGAGCAGAAATAATGAGAATGTTCGTGCATTATGAAGAATGTAACCAACGTCACTGAACAACTTGTGTAGTAATAGTTGAATGGGAACCTAAACTGCTGTGTAAACCTTCACCGAAAACACAATAAAATATTATTAAAAATATTTTGATTTTGTGGATATGCTAAAAAAAAAAATTTTTTTTTTTTTTTTTTTACTGACATATGTGCTTTCTGTTAATATCTGTCCACTCTTCACTTCTACAGGGACAAAATAATACACAATAGCAGAAGTGGAAGAAAAGCGAAAGTTACAGACTCCAAATCCCTGTTGTTATTAACTGGTTGTGAACTTGCAAAAGGCAAAAGCTCTTGAGTTTTCATTTTTCTCTTTTATAAAAATATGGTCAATTGACCTGCAAGTTCTCGTAAAAGCAAAGAATAAAAATACATTTAATTTTAGCACTTTAGATTTTTTATTTATTTTTCTAATTCTTCACTCTTTTGAAAAATAGTTAATAGTCCAAAGTTCTCCAGGAAAGGTTTCCACTAATGGAAACTGCAATGAACCTGGAGTCTTGAGAGCAACAACTTGGTCCTAGTTCTGCCACTAACTCATAAAGTTGGAATATTACTTGTCACTCTTTTTTCCTTGGAGGTAAAATAAGGTAGCTCATTTTCTTCCTGTATAAAATAAGGCAGCTCAGTGAGGTTTTTTCTTCTTTTTTCCTTTTAAGTTTTAAGGACTCCTTTGAGAATTACATAAACCTATGAAACTTCTCCCTGGAAAAATGGACATACACACAATGCTTTGCATGTAATTTCGGTTTAAGGAGGGGACCATTGACACCATGTTAAGAATTTCATGAACTGGGTAATCTGTAAGGTCATTGCCAGTGCTAACATAGGGTGAAATAGCCCATATTATTCTAAAGCAGCTGCTGGGATTTTATTTTGTACTATCAGAAGATCTTTCAGCATTATTAATAATTTATCTTTTTGTATGTTTATTTTCTTACATATAAGGTTTTCATAAAGTTGGATAAATATATATATTTTAATAGAGTTCTGTGTTAAGTTCATTTATTTAAAGATTTCAGGATATGAAATGAAAGGATATAACACAGTGAATAAAATTCCTGGTTTATGAATCAGTATACATGGTTTTAGTGTTTGGTCTCATATCCTCTGTAACTTTGAGTAAGTTACTTCATAGTTCTGTTCCTAATAGTACTGAAGAAATTTGCCTCTGTGATTAGAAAGGTCACTTCCTACTCTGAATGTGTATTATGTTAATGTTAGAGGACATGTAAAGTTTGTTGTTTTTATTTAGGGGGATATCATTTGGATACCTTTTGGAATTTTATCAAGTGGTTTACAGACTCCCCTCCCCCCCCCAAAAAATCAAACTCATTGCCATCGATTCTGACTTATAGCAACCCTATAGGATGGAGTAGTACTACCCTATAGGGTGGAGTAGAACTACCCTATAGTGTTTCCAAAGAGCAGCTGGTGGATTAGAACTGACAACTTTTTGGTTGACAACTGAGTTCTTAACCATTGCATCACCAGGGCTCCGAATAGTGTACAGTGAACACAATATATACAACTTCCCAGATTTGCTTGGCTGAACACACCCAGGCCTGTTTGTGCAGCCATAGTAGGGCTCACTAGAGCTGCTTCAGTCTCTTCTGTGCCTCAGTCAGCACCTGTAGCCCCTTAGCCAGCTCAGGCCATAACAGCATGGCTTGCCCATGCATGCAGCCCCGTGCTATGCTGTTGATCTTCTCTCCCAAAAACTATGGTTGTTTTAGCCTCCCCAGAAATGAGGGCACAGCTGTGACTGAAGCTATGGAGACTCTTACTCCTATCACGGTTTTCAGACTCAGATAAGGCTCTGTGCTGTGGGAAGAGGGATCTGCTTTTTCAGTGACTGCTAGGTGGGGCTGTATAAAGTGTCCTAGAATTGAGGAAGGACTTAATACCCTTTGGAGAAACTAGCCAGAAGATAAATTCCTTGTTCCTCCTCCCCTCTGATAGCCTTTCTAGGGACATACAGAGTGCAGTACAGTGAATTACTTAATATGGCCCTCCTAGCCATTAGCCATAGTCTTTGCAACTCCCACACAATGATTGGGTGGGACTATGCAAATAAGGTGCTTGTGGCCCACAAGGGAATTAGACACCTTGCTAATAATGCAAATAAGGTAGATGAAACCCTGTGAGGGTGGGACCATGCAAATAAGGTGTATGGAAACATAACTAGGAAATTGCTCAGTTTTGCCACCCTGCTAGGCTTAAAAGAGACAATCCCAGGGTGGAGGGAGGGGTCCTCACTACTACCAAGAAAAGATAGAAATGGAGCATGTCCTTTGGACACAGGGTCCCTGTATTGAGAACCTCCTAGACCTAGAAGGCAGAGAGGGAGAACCCAGGAGGTAGAGAGAGATAACCAGAGATAGTACAAGATGTTGAGAAGTGACAGCAGAGAAACAGTGGCAGCAGAACCAGGAAACTGATGTGAGACAGTGCAGTGGGCTTCCCAGCTCACAGAGCAATGTAGTTACAGTGCCAACCCAGGGAGCGAGAGAGCTGAGTGCCTTTGAAACGAGGCTTACTGGAGGAGTGGAGTGCCTCCAGGCACTTACTGGCAGAGCTAAAGAGCTTTGTAACACTTGCCCGAGCAGGGCAGAGGCCAGGCCAATGGTCTGAGGGCAGAGAGAGGCCTGCCTGCAGACACGGGTGAGAAGAGACTGTCCTGAGCAAAGAACTGTATCCTGAGTTGTTCCTGATCCTGAATTATAACTTGCTGCTTCCCTAATAAACCTCATAGCTGTGAGTATGATCTGTGTGGCAATTGCAGTGAATTATCAAACCCATCAAAGAAGCAGAGAGTGCTGTGGGAGGGATAGCTGGTGTCAAAATTGATAAAGAGTTAGAGGGTCAAGGTATGTCTGACCTCCACTTTGTGGGGATCAGCTTTGGGCTCATGTTGTTCGTGATTCTCTCGCTCCCTCATGAAGTTAAAGCGGGACCTCTAACGCCCCACCACACTTTTCTTACGTGGAGTGACCAAGCAGTCTGTTTTCTTGAGAAGCTGTCTTTAGTAGTCACCTTCTATTTCCTCTTCCTCTTTCATTATCATGGCCCTTTTCTCCCCATTCTTGCCACCCTGGTACTAACCCTCCAGTAAAGTGTAGTATGTAATCTTTACCTCAGGCTCTGTTTCTAATTTATGCAGCTTAACAGACTCTAATGTCTTCCAAATTTGCTTCTGGTCTACAGGAAAGTTGAGGAAAAAAACAGCAGGGGAAGTAGAGGAAACTTAGCAGTATGGCTTATTTCCAAATTTAAAGTTTTTACAAATTTATGAGTGAGCCCATCAATAGTCAAGAAATCTGCAAATGGTTTCCAAACACTGTAATGTTATTATTCTAGTGTATTCTACGTTACTTTGATTCTAATATTATTCTTTTCCCAGGGTCTATTTATTATTTATTTATTTATTCTGGGGGAGGAAATTTTATAAAGAAAGCAGAGAAAATGGAGAAAAAATAGAGGGTTAAAAATGAGGTGATATGAGGGATAAGCGACCCTATAGGACAGAGTAGAACTGCCCCATAGAGTTTCCAAGGAGCACCTGGCGGATTCAAACTGCCGACCCTTTGGTTAGCAGCTGTAGCACTTAACCACTATGCCACCAGGGTTTCCAATATGAAGAATTAATATGGGGAATGTTGATGCTAAATTAAAATTATTAGATTTAGAAATATATTTAATCCCAGGTATGTAAAAAAAAAAAATTTTTTTTTTTGTGTATATGCCTAATGTCTATGGATATTCAAATTAAATATACTGTGCAAATACTAAACAAAAACCAAAACAAAACAAGATTTCAGTTTTAAAAACTTGATTCAGGGACATCATTTAAAAACCAAAACCATCCTAAGAACTCATTAATCTTTATTCAGTGATATAATAAGCCATAGTATTGATTTTGGTCAACATGGAGACGTACCAACTAGATCTTCCTTCAAAGAAGGCCTTGTCTTGCTGATGGGAATCTTGCCAACAGAGACCCTTCAGCTGCCAGCCACTTTGGGGACTGGCTCAGCTGGAGAAAGCAACTTCACCCAAGATCATGCCCTTCTGAGGCAGCTCACTCCAGTGGCTGGTGGAGGGAGGCTGTAAAGTCCTGGTCATTTTGCCCCAGTGAGGCACACCTATGAAGGCTCATTTGAGATCCAGAGCTCCGCTTGAGGCCAAACAAATCTGTTGTTGGCTTACATTGCACCTTGAGTTACTCTGCCCAATCTAGCTCCCGCCCCCTTCCATCCACAGGTGTTGATTTCAACAACACCCCCTAGTAAACGTTGTGCATGGTAAATTTTACACACCAATCTGCTTCACATTAATCTCTTTTTGAATTTGTATGTGTATGTGTGTTGGAGCATAGGAGTGGTTCCCTCTAGCTCTTAACTTATACATCTGACCCTCGAGAAGAAGTGGTAATAAAATATTTTATAATTCGAAAGGGTCAGTGCCAATCAGAAGAGGTAAATCTTGAAGATCCCTGCTGAAGGATCTTTTATTTGCTAGTCTGTAGTCTGTGCGAAGGTCAGAGGTAGAAGAAACAAGATACCAACCAAAAACCAAACCCACTGCCGTCAAGTCGATTCTGACTCATAGCAACCCCAAAGGACAGAGTAGAACTGCCCCATAGAGTTTCCAAGGAGCGCCTGGTGGATTTGAACTGCCGACCTCTTGGTTAGCAGCTGTAACACTTAACCACCATGCCACCAGGGTTTCCAAAGAACAAGATAGAAGTATTTAAATATTTTAGCAACTAATGTGCACACTGGGTCATCCTGCCTGAATATCAGTCCTCCCCTAAGTAAAGTGAGACCATTTTTGCAGCAGGCTCCTGATATATGGAGCTGGATTTAGGACAGAAACACTGTGCACTAATTAATAGCAGGTTCTCAACCCCCAAAAAAGGCAGGAAAAGAAGTAAAATTTTGCATGGTGGCAAAACTTCCTGCCATATTAGGTAGCCTTCTAACTGATCTAAAACCCCAAATCGTGTTTCTCTTACTGTCAAAAAATTCTTATAGCTCTGCCCTGAAAAAGGCATTCCTAAGGTCTCAGAGAGGGTAATAGGCTAGTGGGCTATGAGAGAAAGTCTAGTCTTCCAGATGCTTCAGCACAGTGCAAGCAGGAAAGTGCCCTCATACTTAGAGGCTAAAAGGAAACTCAAGCATTCCTGCTGAGAGATTGCCTTTCAAGTGGCTTGCTGTCTACTTCTTGTGGCCATCTGGGCCCCAACCAAAACAAAACCACATATCTACACACACAGAAAGAAAGCTCCAAAAAATAAAATCTCTTTCCCATTTATTTATTTTTTGTGACTAAAAACTTTGAGCAGGGACTCGACACTGTGACAAAAGGAATCTCACTTCTCAATGTTAGGTAACACAGACCTCCTTTCCTGAACTGTGAACGAGTACAATAAGATCACTAGGATCTGGGCAGCATTCTGTAGTTGGAAAGCAAGACCATTCTATGGAATCTGAGTAAATGTGCCTCTGTGGACAAGATTAACTTCAAAAAATAGCAGTAAACATTTTTTTTTTTATTTATTGTGCTGTAGGTGAGAGTTTACAACTCAACTTAGTTTCTCATACAAAAATTTATACACACATTACTATGTGACCCTAGTTGCTGTCCCTATAATGTGACAGCACATTCCCGCTTTTCACCTCGGATTTCCTGTGTCCATTCAACCAGCTCCTATCCATTTTTGCCTCTTCATCTCGCCTGCAGACAGGAGCTACCCATTTAGTCTCGGGTATCTACTTGAACTAACAAGCACACTCTTCGTGAGTATCATTTTGTGTCCTATAGTCCAGTCTAATCTTTGAAGAGTTGGCTTCAGGAATGGTTTTAGTTCTGGGTTAACAGAGAGTCCAGGAGCCGTGTCTTCTGGGGTTTCTCTAGAAAACATTTATTTAATATATCCTTAATTTATATCCTTAGTATTTGGGGACACATTACATTGATAATAGCTTTAGTTGAAAAAGGAAAAAAAAAAAAAAAAGCTCTAAGCTGAAAATCCCAGTTACTGACTGAGAAGTTTTTTTAAGTGTGAATATTATTGTAATTCTTTTTTTGTTGTTTTGAGTAAGATAATGTACCTATTCTTAGGAGTTGAGAATTGACATTTGGGGGTTGAAGTGTCACCTTTAAAGAGTTAAACAAAATGTAAACTGTGGACGAAGAGAAAGAGCAAGAGAGTAAGAGACAAACAGAGTAATTTGGTTATAATATTATCAAACATGAATCTATTCTCAACTTTTCTTTATGTTTAAGAATATTCAAATTAAAATTGAGAATAGGAAAATCATAAACAATTATTAAGGCAGGAGTAAAAACTAAGGATGCACTCATAATAAATAACTGATGAACTGTGCATTTTCACTGCAGAATAAACTTCAGATAATGCTTACTGCTTCTGAAGTTGGCGTTGTGGTCCTAACTAGCCCCAGAAAGTGATCAAGAAAAGAAGAAACTAAATGATCTTGTGGCAGAACAGCTGTTTCCACAGTTAAAGAAATGGGGTTAAACCTATAGGTCCTATTCTCAGCTGACCCCTTCTAATGCTGCCAACTCTGTGCCTATATTTTATTTAATGTAAAGTTGATTTATCTTTAAATCACAAAAATCAAATATCAATATTATTTCTTGAAATGTGAGCATGATGGAACTCTTAACTAAAAAACAGTGATGTATGCATTTTGGCTACATTTCTAAAGTATTTAAGATACTGCTTTTTTCTCCATGTGGAATGCTGAGTAATTCCTAGCTTCAGTGGAATACTTCAAATGAAAAACAATTTGTTTAGCAACATTAATAACACTACAGAAAAATTCTACCCCTGTCTACTAATGCTTGCCATTCCTTTGATATTATTCAAAGTCGTGCTTTCTCTTGTGAGATCTAAATGATACTGGGAGATATAACAAATTCTATCTAATTAGATTTTTGTACTGCAATGTGAATTAACTGATCAGATCCTCCCTAAAAGCAGGTTTTTGATAAGGACAAGAGAAGAAACATAAGTCAAGCGTAACAATCAAAATTGGGAAAGAAAAAAGTTTTTTCTGTTATTAAACAAAAAAAACTCAGATTGTACTGAGTACCTTCATGCAAAGCATTATCTAGAGAATAATTACATTATAATTTGTTATAATTTACTGAACATTTGTAGTTTTGAGAATTAAAACATCTTTTACATAATCAAATGCTTTCTAATTATGAAATGTTTTAACTACTTTTGAAAATCAAAGACTAATATGACAAATACCAGATTTAATAAATGTCAATATTTTGCCATATTCGTTGCTGATATTTTAATTAAAATGCACATTACACAGTTGAAGCTGCATTTGTATCCTTATTGGTATGGTCCCTCCACTTTCATTCTCGGAGGTGTCACCACACTGAGGTTGATGATTCCCCTTTCCATCCATTTTTTATACATTTACTACATGCAGTGGCTGCAACAATGGGCTCAAGTATAGCAACGATTGTGAGGATGGCACAGGACCGGCAGTGTTCTGTTCCGTTGTACATAGATAGGGTCGCTATGAGTCGGAAACGACTTTACGGCATGGTATCAATGTGTTTTTAGTATTTGCCATAATAGGTATCTTGCCAATGTATCTTCCTTTTTCCCCAGTCGACATTGTTTTCAAGATTTATCTATGTGTATTCATTAATTTTACATGAATTGGAATCGACTCCACGGCAATAGGTTTTTGTTTGGTTGGTTTTAAATCATATTCTATTACGTGAATATACCTTAAATAAATTCCAGTATTTTGGTGTCATAAAGAATGCTTTGGTAAACTTCCTGTACACGTCCTCTTATGCATATGTGCTAGATTTCCTCCAGATTATAGAGAAGGGACCCCTTGGGTGCTGCAAACAGTTAACACACTTAGCTGCTAACTAAAAGGTCAGAGGTGCCTCAGAAGAAAAGTCTGGCAAACCACGTCTGAAAAATCCACCACTGAAAACCCTATGGAGCACAGTTCTACTCTGACATACATGGCATTGCAATGAGTTCAAATCTACTGGACAGCAGCTGGTTTTTAGTTTTGGATAGAGAAGAATCTGTACAGAGATGGAAAACACAGGTTGTAGAATGCATGTGTGTATGTATCTTTGATTTTACTAGATATTAGTTATGCATAACTAAGTATGCATAACTAAAAGTTATGCAAATTAGTACAAATTTACACTACCACCAGAGATGTATAAGAGGTCCCATATCCTCTATAACACTTAAAAATATCCTACCTGTTTTTTAGGTAGGATCCTCTATAACACTTAGCATTATGATATTTTTAAATGTTTGCCAATAGAATGAGAATAATATGACGATATAATGAGAATGATATGTTATAATTTTTTTAACTTGCAGCTTCTTTTCTGCAAATGAAGATATTTCCTTATGTCTATTAGCGTTTAACTGGTCCCATCCTTTGATAATTTTACTTATAGGGTTGCAAATAATTTCTAGTTTTCATTTGCCATTAAGGTGTCTTTTGTGAGCAGAAGTTTATTAATTTTGATGTTGTCCAATCTATCTTCTTTTTTTTCCTTTCTATTGTGTGTCTTTTGCAGGAAAGATTATAAACATATGCTCCTTTTTTGTCTCCTAAGGGCCTTATAATTTTGCTTTTCACATTTAGGTCTTTAATCCATTAGGGATTTCACTATGAGTCGGAATCAGTTTGATGGCAATGAGTTTGGTGGTTTAATAGGAATCCAGTGTTTTCTTTTTTTCATGTGAATAGCCACTTGTCCCAGTAGCATTCATTGACCAGATCATATCGTTCTCCAGATGCTGTCTCTGTCATATATAATTTCCCATGGATGATTGGGACTCTGTGCTGACTTCTGCCCTATATGTCTAACTGTTGTCTCTCCCAGCACTAGTAACAAACTTTTAATTACAATTTCACAGTAAATTCCTGATCCTTACTTGTCTATAAAATTATCTTAGATGTTCTTAGTCATATAAGCTTACATGTAAATTTCAGAATCAGCTTGTCAAATGTTAGATTCATATTAGAAATTGGCAAATTCTGACCAAGTAATTCACAAAATAATGCACACACATGACCAATAACCATTTTAAAAGTTACATTTAAAGGAAAAGTACATAAGCTAAGGTGAAGGAAATCTCAATTTTTGCAGGCACTGTGAGAGCACCCTCTAACCCGAAATCTTTACTGCATGTTGGTGATTTAGCCTCAAGACATCAGGATATTTCTTGTTCTGTTCATAGTGTAACCACAGCAAATGCTTTGCAGAAGGCTTGGTTTCTGGTGAACGAACCGCTTCAGGCCTATGCAAAAATTAATCTTGATTTCAATCATCAGTTACGTGTATTGAAATAGTTGCCTTTACACTTAATAGATAAGTATTAAATCCTTTTTTTTTCAAAGACAAGTAATCATATTTATTTAAAAACTAACCTAGGACAAAATCAAACATTACTTTCCTTACTTATTGTTACATTTTTGTATAACATTACCTTTATATTACATTTTGTTTGTATTTCTTTTCATCCCAGGAATTGTAATCTCTGCAAATCAAGTGAAATATGTTCTTAGGATACAATTTTCATATTGGTATGTTGCAGTCACTTCAAGTTTCTACCATGAACACTGTGTGAAAAACATTGTTGCCCGCAGTCCATTAGACTAACGCCTGATAGCAGTGATGAGAAGTCTAGGTCTAGCCTTGTTTTTACCTGAAAATTGAAGCATTGTATATAGTGATGAGATAAATAAGATGAAGATTTTGCTAACTGGCATGTTAATACACATTTGCCTATGCAAATGAAAGGCACATGTATTCTGATGACTTGCAGGTGAGTTAGAGTGGACTTACTGAGGGGACTATGTAAATAGCAACTTCTGTCAGCTCTGTCTCAAAACCTCCTCCAGAGATGGTGCTTTGGCAAAGTGAAGCAGATCTGTGTAGAAAATGTGAGAGCGTATCAAAATCAATTAACTAAGTATACCATGGACATGGCCTCTAGAGACGAGACTTGGGGAAGCCTGAAAGATTTGTTTTATTTCACAAGAAGACAAACATCTCTGACAAGTGGTTCATGCAGGCTCTGCTCATATAATTCCTATGATGAAATACTGACTTCAGTTTTATTTAATTAGAAATTGTTGGATGGTTTCTATACATTAGGCACTCTGTTAAAAGCTGCAACTATAAATATCAGTTGTATGTATGCGTGTTAGTATTTCATCTTGCTCCAGAAAGCAGTTGCTATTGCATCTAAGGATTTATAAAATAGGGTAGAGAAACATCACAATTAATAAAGAACAGAAAAATTAAGACAGGAGAAGAAAGTTAAATATAATTATGAGTATGGTTACTATAAATTTGTTGTTAGCTGCTAGGCCAACTTAGACCTGTGCCATCTCTATGAAGTGTTGCAGATTGGACCATTGTGGTCCACAGGATTTTCATTAGCTGATTTTCAGACATTGATCACCAGGCCTTTCTTCCTAGTCTGCCTTAGTCTGGAAGCTCCACTAAAAGCTGTTCAGCATTATAGCAGTTGCAAGCCTCCATTGAAGGACTAGGTGGCCATAAATCCTTATGCCATGAGGTCTACTTCCTTTTCACAGATGGGCCCACTAAGTGGCTCCAAACCAAACATATATGCTTGCATTGAAGTGAATATTTCCTTATGTTAATTTCCTAGAAGAGAAATGACTGATAAATTAGTATGATCATTCTGAAGGCTTTTGACTCAATACCAAATCACCCTCTCCAAAGGTTATACCAATTTAAATCTTGCCATCATTGTATATGAATGCCCATTTTCCATATGTTAACTAATTCTGGATATTATTCTTCTTTGAATCATTGCATTCTAATTAAATAATACCCCACTTTAATTTTTATTCTTATAGGTATTAAAGTGGTCAAAATGTCATATAATATTATATTTAATATTTTTGAATAGTTTTTCCAAAACCATCGCTTTTTTTAATTAACTAAGACATTTTTAATTTTTTTAGTGATATATACAGTTTTTAAATAGCAGTAAGGTCATAATATAATATAGAAGAATATTAACGGATTTTTACCATATTAACTAGCCATCCTAGCCATGTGTTATATTACTTTCTCCCTCTAATTGTAGATACTTGAAAAAAATTCCACTGTACTACTAGGGTTTTTTTACTAATGTTTTATTTTTTATTTAACTTAATTCACTATTCCCTATATCAATGCTGCCTTTGTCGTCAAGTTTTATCCACTCTTTCAGATCAAGAGTAGATAAACATTTATACACATTTTCTTCTAGTGATTTTGTGATGTTATACAATTTTACATATAAGAGTTTACATATAAATTTATATGTACATTCATGTAGAATTTATTTTGGTATAAGATGTAATCTGGAAATCTCACTTTATTTTCTTTTCCAGATGGTTAGCAGATAGCACTAATACGCTTATAGTAATTACTATTTATAGTAACTATTACTAAATAATTATTAAATAATCATTTATTTCTTTACCAAGGTACAATAAATCTATTCGTATATGAACTGTTTATCTTGTTTGATTAATAGTATATTTATGCTGATGCTAGAATTTCTGTTTTAATTATTAGAAAGAGATAATAGATTTTTCACATTTTATTATTTTTTTCCTTGATAGTTTTTTTCTTTTTTTTCCTTTCAATGCTTTAAACATTTTTAGTGGACAGACGCATTACTAGGTACTGGATATTAGGCAGTGAATCAGACAGATAGACATATTGAAGTTACGTTTTAGGATGGAAAATAAGCACTAAACAACTAATCACCAAATTAATTACCTAATTGAAAATTCAACTAGTAAAGGGGCAAAAAGAACTACCAAAGGGACCTAGAATAGGTAAATATGGGATGACTTATCTGAGAAACAAATCTAGAATACAAACTCTGAGTAATGAGAAGGAATTAGTAATGAAGGCAAGAGGGGTACACCTCCAAGCAAGTCCATAGAAAGCATGTGTGAACGTCATAAGACAGAAGAAGGAGAACGATGCATTTAAGGAACGGAAAAGAAGAAAAAAAAAAAGTGGTTTGTTTGCAGTAGAGAAACCAAAGGGGAAAGTGACTCAAGTTGAGACTGGTAATCAGGGACCTTGAAGGGCATGTGACAAATTTGTAATTTTTTCTTTTTGAAAAACAATGAGAAGGTATTGAGTATATTTAATCAAGAAAGAGATGTTATGGATTTGGTTTGATTTCAATATGAAGAATGAATTAGAGGAAGAACATGAGTGGTTAGGAGGCCATTGCTACAATTTACCAGTACCAGTTGCTGTCACATTGATCCTGACACGTAAATTCATGACACTGAGGAGAGAAGCAAATATGTCAAAGAGACACTTAAATGGGAGAATCAAATGATTTATTGATCTAGTGGATGTAGAGGGAGTAAGAGAGCAAAGTGTCAGGGATGCTTATTAGTCAGGGTTCTCTAGAGGAACAGAACCAGTGAGACTGGAGAGAGAGACTCATTTTAAGGAACTGGCTTAGGTGAATGTGAGGCTTGCAAATCCTCAAAATCTGTAGTTAACCCCAAAATAGAAAAAGGGAAAATTTATAGAGTCATAAAATTTTGCTTACCTCTGTGTAAAAAATTTTTTTTCAATGGTTGAACGATTTTCTAGAAAAACACAACTGACCAAAACTAACTTAAAAAAGCAATTTTAAAAAGACCTATTTCCATGTAAGAAATAGATTTTGTCAATTATTTGTCACCAAAAACTACCAGTCTAAATTTTCTTCAACAGAGAAAACTACTATCAAGGTTAATAATATTAAAATATCTAGGAAGAACAATCATATGATTATCGCCATAGATACTGAAGAGGCATTTGACAAAACTAAATATTTTCTTTGATAAAAAATAACTAATAAATAGTAATAGATGAATAGTTTTTTAAAACTAGAAAATATTTCTATTTCCATCCAAAAGCCAGTATAATGCTTCTTGAGAATATATTAGATTCTTTAAAAAGTCAAGAACAATAAAAGAATGTCCACTGTCTTCATTATTATTTAACAATTTAGCAAACAGAAAAGAAGGAAAAAGCTATAAACTCTGAAAAGCAGATTTAAAATCATCCATCCCTATTTAAAAATTATGTCGTCAGGAGTGATATATTGAGAGAAATGTACTTTTAAAATGTAATATTTATATATTTAAAATAAAGAGCTAAATCACTACAATTGATAAATGATTCAGCAAGGTAGCAAGATAAAACCATTAGTGTAAGTAAAGCATATGCTTTCAAAAATACAAACGATTAGGAGATATAATGGAAGAAAAGATAAAATTTCTAGTGGCAAAAAAGTGTGTTAAACATTTAGTAATAATAAGAACTAGTAAGAAACATTTGATATACTTCTGAGGAAACCAAAGAAGACTTGAACTAATAGTTTACTGTGGCAGTTGATAGAAATATTTAGCATCATAAAGACATCGGTTTTCCCTAAATTAATTTATAAATTTAATATGATCCTAACCAAATAAATAAATAAATAAACTATTTCTTAACATACATTTCTGTTTCTAAATCTCATCTGGAAATTTCAAAAAACAAGAATAGCTTTGAAATTTATGAAAAAGAAGAGCAATGGTGGATGGTTAGCACTTGCAAATAGTAAAATATATGAAAGCTCAGTAATTAGGACAGCGTGGTAATGTCCATGAATGCACAGACGGCCTAACAGAATGGAAAGTTCAAAATTAGATCTCAAAACATAAACGGAATTACTATTAGATAAAATCATCTCATACCTGTAGGGATAAATGGCATATTGGGACAAAAATAGTGTTACGTTGCGAGGGTTAAGATTGTGTGTCAGCTTGCCTGGCCATGATTCTCAGTGTTTATATGTGTTCACTCCCATGATAGAATCTGCTGTGAGATGAAATCAGTTGAAAGGGAGTTTCCTTGGAGGTGTGGCCTGCAGCCAAATAGGAGCAGCCAAACCAAACCAAACCCATTGCCATCAAGTCAATTCTGACTCATAGTGACCCTTTAGGACAGAGTAGAACTGCCCTGTAAAGTCCTGGTGGATTCAAACCGCTGACCTTTTGGTAAGCAGCCATAGCTCTTAACCACTACGCCACCAGGGTTTCCAATATAAGCAGATGTTCTGGCTTTTTTGCTCACTCTGGATCCTGTGGTTGCCTCCTGATCTTGAGACTTGAGCTACCAGCTTATTTGCAGACCTTGGGATTCGTCAATCTTCACAGCCTGAGAGCAGAGGCCCTGCTCTCTGACTGGTGGATCTTGGGTTATCCAGCCCCTGTAGCTACATTAATCAAGAGAAGCCTTTATCCTGATCCACAGACTTGGGACATTCCAGCCTCTACAATTATGTGAGCTGTTTCCTTGATATAATTCTGTACATATATTTATATGCTTTACTGGTTTTACTTCTCTAGAGAACCCAGCCTAAGACAGATCCATACCAAGATAAGTTTTAAATTGTTCAAAGATTTAAATGTGAAGAAATAAATACCAGAAAAAAATGAGAGAATTATTTTATGCCTTTAAATGAAAAAGGCTACTCAAAATTCAGAGTTTATTAAAGGACAAAGTATAAAACAAAATGAAACAACACAAAAGACACTTCTACACGGCAAAAAATCACCATACTGAATGTCAAATGATAAACCAGGAAAAATACATGTGAGTTACATCGTGGTTTATCTCCATAATATATAAAGAGCTCCAATAAACTGATGAAGGAAAAAAATAGAAAAATGGGCAAAGGATATGAATAGAATTTTTAAGGAAAAATGAAAAGCTACAAATGGCTTTTAAATATGAAAAACCATTGACTTCACTTGCAATAATAGAAAGTCAAATTGAAAATAAACTCAGATACCACATTTAGCTTCAAATTGGCAAAAATCCAAGAGTTTTATGATACACTTGTTGGCAGGCTGTGGGGAAGCAGAAATTCTCATTCATTGTGGGTGAAAGTTTAAATTGGTACAAGCTCTACAGAGGGCAATTTTGAGTACCTACCAAAAATTATAAATCATATGTTCTTTGAGCAAACAACTCCACTTCTAGAAAGGGAACTTACAAATATATCCCATACGTGAGAAATGATAAATGTACAAGTTATTCATTGTAGCATAGATTGTAATAGCAAATATAGAAACAAACTATTTATCTATCAATTACGGACTCCTTAAATGTATTATGGTCTATCCATGTAGTGGAATATAATATACTGTATGTGTTGATTTGGCAAGGTTTTCAAGCTAGATTTCTAAGTAAAAAATACAAATGCAGAAATATATAGCATGGTATAACTGGTATAAACAAGGGAAAATCATTCATTCATATTTGCTTTTATACACAATAAAACATATTGAGAAAAATACAAAAGAATCTAACACAGTAATATCATTTAAGGGTATATTAGAAACTGGGCAGATGAGAAATAGGGTGGAAGGAAATCTCTTTATACACTTTGATATTTGAAAATTGTGAATTTTGTTTTAAAAAACTAAGGAAGACTGCTGAGGAATATATTTCCTTGTCCTGGGCAAGGGGAATATTTTTTAACTCGAAGGGTAATTGTAGCTTTTGTACCAAAAAAAGGTTAGAATTCTGCAGAAGTTCGGATTTTGCTAACACAGATGGATTTGCCACTGAGTATTTAACAAGAAAAATTTCAAAGGCTTACTAGATCGTAATATCACCCATTACGGCTATAATTAATAACAGGTTCATTATTTAAAGTGTCTTCTTAAAAATGAAAGAGTGGCATTGCCGTGTATACATCCACTTATCCAACTGAGGACGATGTTTAAAGCACATTATTGGAATAAAAAGCTAACTCAATGGTGAGCTCTAGAAGGCCAAAGAAGCCATGTATATAAATACGTATAACTATAAAATTTGATTAAAAAGTTATGAGAGAGATAAGAAGGCTAAGAGGTTATGTGAGCCAAACAGCATTTCAGGTGGAGAGAATAGCCTGAAGACAGGAAGAGAAAAAGAGGGCAAAGAGAGGAAAAAACAAATAGTTCAGTCTGGCTTAAGCATGTGATATTTAAGAATTGGAATTGTTGGGCCCAGACTATATAGGCCCTACATTGAAGGCTAAAGAGTTCGGGTTTCATTCCATGAAACTGGGAATACCCTGGAAGCATGAGAAGGGGAATAACATCACCCACACAGCCCCTTAGCAAATTTGACCTGGCAATAAGTATGTTGGGTGGATTGGAGGAAAAGGGTGAGCACAGGGAAAAGAAAACAAGTAAAAAGCTACTGGAGAAATCCAAGTGAAAAGTTATTAGGATCACAACAAAAAGAATGCAATAAACAGGTGAAGTGGCATCATGTGGAGGTTTGACGGAAAATTGGGACTCAAAAAATATTTGTTGTATAAATGGATGAATGAATGAATGAGGCCAGGCAGATGGAAGCATGAAATGAGGAACTAAAATGTTATTTATATTCGTGACTCTTAAATTGCATCCAGGTCTCTCTTCACAGCATTTTCTACCTGCTTGACACACTTAAAGGAAAGTCAGAACCAACAGCCTATCCATCAAAGGAGAAGGGAAAATCTTGGTTTTCCTGTTAAACATCCTGCCTGGATGATTCAGAGAGCTACTGCTCTTCCTTGGAGTTTCTCTGATTAATGAGTCAAGGCTGGGATGGACTGCAGAAAGGCTGTGGCTTCATATGTCTGTGTACAGTAGCTGCACCATTATCTTAGAAGGAATTTGGCCTAGTTATTTATTTTTGTAGCCATAGACTACTAACACCTAGATAGATATAAGTTAGACCAAATCAGGAGATGGAGGGAAGATAAAGGACATTCTTAGTTCCTCTGTGACCATAGGATTTATTCCAGGTTGCTCCTCAAATACAGAAGGGAAAACTGAAATATCTGAAGAAGAAAGAGAGGAAAGATGGATATAAATAAGGAAGAGTAAGGAATGGAAAAAGGGCCGGTGAGGAGGAAGTAAGAAAAGAATAAAAGAAAGTTGGAGGAAAGAAGGAATTCAGGGTAGAAAATTGGAGGAAGAAATGTTTAAAAAGAAGAAAACCAAACCTGTTGCCCACTAGTCAATTCTGACTCATAGCGACACTACAGGACAGAGAACTGCCCCATAAGCTTTCCAAGGAGTTGCTAAGGGATTCAAATTGCAGGCCTTTTGGTTACTAACCGTGCTTTTAACCACTGCACCACCAGGACTCCAAAAAGAAGGAAAGAAAAACTGTTTTTGGAACTTCTCTCTTGGATATTTTGTTGTTGTTGTTGTTGTTGGGTGTCATCGAGTTGGTTCCGACTCATAGCAACCCTATGCACCACAGAATGAAACACTGCCCAGTCCTACAGCATCTGTTGCTATGCTTGAGCCCGTTGTTGCAGCCACTGTGTCAACCCATTTCACTGAGGGTCGTTCTCATTTTCACTGACCTCTATTTTACCAAGCATGATATACTTCTCCAGGGACTGGTCCCTCCTGATAAAGAAAGTGAGATGAAGTCTCACCATCCACACTTCTAAGGAGCATTCTGTCTGTACTTCTTCCAGGACAGACTTGTTTGTTTCTCTGGGGGTCCGTGGTATAAGTATATTCAATACTCTTTGCCAACACTACATTTCAAAGGCATCAATTCTTCTTCAGTCTTCCTTATTCATTCATATAGAGCTTTTCAATGTATATGATGTTTTATGTACATTTAACCCTAAAAATCAATTTAAGTCAGCACTATTATCTTTAAATTTATAGATGAATCACCTGATGATATTGCTGTTACATATAATTTTTATTATTAATGCTGTTTTTATTTTGCAGTTATTTTGTTATATTACTATATCTCTCACATCTTCTTATAAAGCTACTCCCTGGGGCTGCAGGTTAGTGGGTGATAAAATTGCTTGTGATAAGGAAACGCAGTGATTGTGAGTACATGGACTGTGCTGGAAAAGATTCTGATAAGACAATTTACACTTCCTTTTTAATTTGACTTGTAACTGCTGTGGGGGAATGCGTGTCAGCAGATATCATGTCAGATCCAGTTTCTATGGAAATTTTAAGCTGCTGCCATTGGGTAAAGTAGATGATGCCATGGGAATAGCAACCTTGATAATGGCAACTTTCTGTTCTGGGGAAGTGATTTACTTTTTTTTTTTTTTCTGAAATGTAACACGGCTCACTGACAGCTTAAAGATTCCTCTATAAATGCACACGATAGGAACTGTCCATGCTACAGCTATCAAAGCTACTCTAGAGAGGGCAATTAAATACCTAGTCATTTTTCAATTAACAGGATAAAGAAAAAGGAAATAACCTAAAAAACAACATGAGGCCAAGACTGTCTTAACCTAAACTTATTCATTAAAATAATGTCTAATGTATGATGTGCTTCTTATGTAGACTTTCCTTTCTTTAAATACATGTATATATATATATATATATATATGTATATATATATAAAATCTTGCCATTTCAGCCCACAGTCCAGATTCCACAGTACCAGGATCCCAGCCACTTGCAGACATCTTAGCCTTTAGTTTGCAACTAGCTACTACTGGAAGGGGTTGCCAGCAGATGGAAATTCTTTATGATGGGAATTAAGTGGCAAAATGTATTCTCTTATCATAATATGTGTTATTAACTTTAAACAATGCATGTTGTCTGCTAAGTGGATGTCGTAGTTACCTGGTGCTGCTATAACAGAAATACCACAAGTGGATAGCTTTAACAAAGAGAAATTTATTCTCTCACAGTCTAAGTGGCTAAAAGTCTGAATTCAGAGTACCAGCTCCAGGGCAAGGCTTTCTCCCTTGGTTGGCTCTGGGGGAAGATCCTTGTGATCAATCTTCCTCCATCAAGGAACTTCTTAGCACAGAGATCCAGGATCCAGAGGACGGACACATTATTCTCCTAGCTCTTGTTTCTTGGTGGTATGAGGTCCCCCTCTCTGCTAGCTTCTCTCTTTCTTATCTCAAAAGAGATTGATTTAAGAGAGAACCTAATCTTGTAGATTGAGTCCTGCCTCATTAACATAACTGCCTCTAATCCTGTCTTATTAACATCATAAAGGTAGGATTTACAACACATAGGAAAATCGCATCAGATGACAAAATGATGGATAATCACAGGATACTAGGAATTATGGCCCAGCCAAGTTGACAGATATTTTTTGGGGCACACAATTCAATCCATGACATTCTGTTACCACAAATCACGGATTTGAGCTGCCTGCCGCAAAGCCAATACTGAGACAGGAGGAGGTAAGCAGCAAGAGGGATTTATTGAACACCATGTTTAAGAGACAGAGGATTCCCCAAACTCTGTCTGCCCCAGAAGGGCTAACTGGAGGGCTATATAGGGAGAGGGTCAGAGTTTAGAGATTTCCAGGAATGTTGCTTCTTCTTTGAGGTGGACATAATGACGAAATGACCTTTTGTTGATGTCTAGCAGGTCTCTTATCGCCATCCTGGTTTCAGTCACAAGATGGATCTGGTCTTTGCTCAATATCTCGGGTCCTGATGGTGTTGCTCATTGTCTTGTCCCCTGGTTTAATTAACAACAAAAATCTCGATTACCTTGTTTTTCTACAAAGGAACTTGTTTTTTTACAAAGGAATAATCGTGACAGATTCCAGAGCAAGTAATTGAAATTTTCTAAGGCTAAGGATTTAATCACAGCTTATACAGCTAAACAAGAAAATATATTCTCTTATTTTGATACTGAAACACTAAAGAAAATGTATTTTCTCTACTTCAATTCCATTCTTTGGCCCCCAAAAATCCATGTCCTTGACACATGTAAAACACATTCACTCCATCATATCATAGAAAAAGTCTTAAATCAATTCCAAGTCTAAAATCCAAAAATTTCCTCTTCATCCTTGAAATCTAGACTACTCCCAAAGTACAACAGTGAAACAGGCACAAGGTAGACAGTTCCATTACAAATGGGAGAAATTGGAGGGACAGAAGAGATAACAGGCACTAAACAAGTCAACAGAACACATTACATTAGCCCTCAAGGCTTGAAAATAATCCTTTGTTCTCTGTGAGACCGTTTACACAATGGCCTTGCCCTCCAGGCTGTAGGTATTGGCCACACTTTTCTGGATCTTGAGTGAAGGCCCCTTGGTCTTGAACTTCAACTCCACCTTCCAGACCCACTGGGATAGCAACTGTGGATGACATTATTCATTCTGAGCAAATATTTTTAATTGTTTCACAATATATTTTCTATTTGTTTAACTATGGTTGATATGTAAAATGGATTGGCCCATAGATACCTGAAAGCTGATTCCCTGTTATGGTACCAAGAATCCTGATGTGTTCATAGGAAATGTTTCGTCTACCAGTGCCTAAAACAAAAAGGAGGAGGAAGTTGGGGGACTGGATCCAGTGGCCACCAAGGCAAGTGATTCCTATATCTTCCTCCAGGTCTTCTGTCCACTGCTGTCTCCATTTTTCTTGGTTGGGGTGGCATTTTGTGATTATGCAGTAGTATAAGGAGAGGGTCACTATGAGTCGGAATCGACTTGATGGCACTGGGTTTGGTTTGTTTGGTGTCTATAAGGAGAGGCTAAGAAACATGCTATAGAACTTTGCACGACAAAACACTGCTGTAATCTAGATGGTATGTTTATTTGGAGTGGTTTTTGTGGAATAAATGTAGATTATGGGGACATTAAAGCCCTTCAAGCCATTCTTTACTACAACTTCTGCTTCTTTCAACACCACTCTCCCATTTCGTAAGGTGAATCTCAGCTGCATTTTGATCACATTTTTAAAATTAAAAATAAGGTGTGAACTACTTAACTTTCCTCAGATACGTTGCAAATGAAGAAAGAGATTAAACAAATAAATCTCTCATGGGCATAATGAGACTTCTCATGTTTCACTATTGGGTCCAATGGTCCTCTTAGCCTGCTTCAGATTGACATGTGTTGATGCCTGCCTACCGAAAGAATGCTCTAATCCTGTTAAATGAATTGCATCTATTCCATTTTCCAGTGTGAAGAAGCTCAAGGGGTAGAACACACTCTTTGGAAATCTGTTGAAGGGTGATGATCTCTTCTGTTAATCTTAAGGGTTTGTGTAAAAAAACTGGGTCTCCAAGATGAATGTACCATCCTGCCATGAGCCAGGATAAGCTGTAGTACCTAAATAGGGGTTGATAGTACAGGCCAGGTCATCATGGTCAAGGCAGGTTATAGGATTCAGATGAACTACAGAAAATTATAAATTAATAAAGATTTGTGGTTGCGGACACTGAGTATTCCACCAAGATCTGAGAGGTTAGAGTTGTTAGTAGTTCCTTGACTTCTCCATTAAGAACTCTAGTTGTTCAGAGGAAAACTGGTCTCAAATGGCATTTATTCTACTTATTCACAGACCTATTTGCTGGCCCTGCCCTTTGGGGTTTTGCATATCTTGAAGTTTTGTTCTAAAAACCTCTTTCAACTTTAGTCAGAAGACAAGGCTATGTGTTTGACTTGGCAGAGCAACCTATGTGCCCTGAAGCTTCAGTGATGCCAGAATAGAAATGATTCCTTGTGTCCCTCTCAGCTCCTTACATTGTCCCTGCCCCACTACTCGCAAATGTATCTTCGTTGGATTTCTTCTATCTTCAAAAAGCATAAACAGTAAGCAGGGCTTAGTTAAAAAATCATTCCCAATCCCTATCTGAGAGAGGGACAACTCAGAGTTAGCAACAAAACTAGTAAAGAATCCACCCTCAAGTGCTGCCCAGAATTTAAACCATAATATCTCGAGATGCTGCTTCATCAAAGCTGCGTTGGCCTTGACATGTAAGCCTCCCTGGGCGATAGTCCTGGGTGGATAAAAAGGCTAATCACACTGCACTTTTGGAAAGAAAAATGGGAGCTCTGTATAGTGCTGGTCCATGTATCATCACTATTTTTCAGGACAAGTGAAATGTCAAAGTTAAAATACCCTCCAGCTATCTATAAAATAATGTAAGCCAGATACGCAGTCATGGCAGAGTTTTGAAATATTATTCAATTGGTTTTCCCCATCAGGACAAACCAAAAAATATATTTTTCTGCCCCACATTTATCAAAGAGGGTACTAAATTAAAAGTTGAAGTATGGCAATACTCTGGCATCTTGTCAAATTTAATCTATGTGCAATAGTCCAATCTATCCCCCAAAATGTACTGAAATTGCAAGGCTGTTTTAGTAAGATGCTTGACTTTTCCTCCTCTAAGACTACTATTAGGTTTTGTATTCTTGCATTATTGAAACAACAAAAGGTGGTATTTGATGTGTTTGGCTATTGTTAATCCTGTAAATTAACTCTTTGGTTGTGCAAAAAAATGGAGAGCTACTGCAAATTAAAGATATTTTACTTTTTTCTATTTCAATGAATTTTTAAAAGATTTGCATTCATGTGTGTGTATATAATTATGGAAATAAAGAGACATTAGTATATATGGGGTGAACTACTTTTAAAAAATAACTGAACCACAAATGTTAATAGTTATCATTTTATGAATATGAGTAATATTTCATCTTATTTATCTATAAGCCATGTTTAAAATCATCACATTTATTTTAATTTTTATGTTATTTTAATCATAGAAAAATACACAGGTTTATTGTTGCCAACACACATTTTGAACAGTAGTAGTACTCTGTAAATTCAATGTTCTTTTCCAATCAATATTTAATTTATCTGCCTACTGAATGCCATCACTTGTGTAGGTTTTAAAAGCACACTGAGAAATAAGACACACTTTTTACCTTCAGTAAGCTACTAATCAGGTAGGATTAGCATTAGTTTTTTCTTTATAAAGGCTTTTTATAAAGTTTGTCATTAAAATCATTACAAAGTTGCACCAAACTAAAGTCTTGGCACATCTCTGAAGATTTCTACTCATTCCAAAAGTGATGGCTTTTTCAATAAAGAAATAGAAACTGTGCAATTGGAAGGAACCTTAGTGAAGAGCACCTTAGTGAAGAATCACTAATTGATTCTATCCAATGTGTACTCATCTGTACTGTAATATGCGAATTAATATTCAGAGAGATAAATCTCAGAGCTGCCAAAGTTCCCCTAGCCTCCATTGTGATCACGTGATCTTTATATCTAATTGTAAAATACAAAAGCTGATTTACCATGAAGCTAATGAAACCTAAGTTTAAGGCCCCTAACTGTAATAGACCCCATCCAAGAACTTGAGGGAGCCCTGGTGGCACGGTGGTTAAGAACTTAGCTGCTAACCAAAAAAGTCAGCAGTTCGAATCCACCAGCCACTCCTTAGAAATCCTATGAGGCGGTTCTTTTCTGTCCTACAGGGTCCCCATGCATCTGTCAGTTAGTTGTGCTGTGGTGGCTTTCTGTGATGCTGGAAGCTATGCCGCTGGTATTTAAATACAAGCAGGGTCACCCATGGTGGACAGGTTTCAGCCAAGCTTCCAGACTAAGACAGACTAGGAAGAAGGACCCGGCAGTCTACCTCTGAAAAAAATTAGACAGTGGAAACCTTATGAATAGTAGCGGAACAGTCTGATATAGTGCCTGAAGATGAGCCCCCCAGGTTGGAAGGCACTCAAAATATGACTGGGGAAGAGCTGCCTCCTCAAAGTAGAGTCAACTTCAATGATGTGAGTGGAGTTAAGCTTTCAGGACCTTCATTTGCTGATGTGGCATAACTCAAAATGAGAAGAAACAGCTGCAAACATCCATTGTTAAGCAGAACGTGAAAGGTATGAAGTATGAATCTAGGAAAATTGGAAGTTGTCATAAATGAAATGGAACACATAAACATTAATATCCTAGGCATTAGTGGGCTGAAATGGGCTGATATTGGCCATTTTGAATCAGACAATCACATGGTTTACTATGCTGAAAATGATAAAGTAAAGAAGAATGGTGTTGCATTCATCATCAAAAAGAACATTTCAAGATCTATTCTGAAGTACAATGCTGTCAGTGATAGGACAGTATCTCAAGGAAGATCAGTTAATACAACAATCTCCATGGAAGCAGCAGTCAAGAAATCAAATGACGCATTGCTTTGGACAAATCAGCTGCAAAAGATCTCTTTAAAGTGTTAAAAAGGAAGATGTCACTTTAAGGACTAAGGTGCCCCTGACCCAAGCCATAGTGTTTTTAGTCATCTCATATGCATGTGAAAGCTGGACAATGAATAAGGAAGACTGACAAAGAATTGATGCCTTTGAATTATGGTGTTGGCAAAGAATATTGACTATAACATTGGATGCCAAAAAAAGAAACAAATCTGTCTTGGAAAAAGTACAGCCAGAAGGCTCCTTAGACACAAAGATAGCAAGATGTTGTCTCACATACTTGGGACACGTTATCAGGATGGACCAGTCCCTGGAGAAAGACATAACGCTTGGTAAAGTAGAAGGTCAGTGAAAAAGAGGAAGACCCTCAATGAAATGGACTGACATAGTGGTTCCAACAATGGACTGTAACATAATGATTGCGGGGATGGCCCGGGACGGAGCAGTGTTTCATTCTGTTGTGCATGGGGTCATGATGAGTTGGAACTACTTGAGGGCACCTAACAACAACAATAACATAGGGTTGCTATGAGTTGGAATCAACTTGAGGGCAACAAGTTTGTTTTTTTTACAGGAAGGACTTGAGAGGGGCTGAGCAATTTTGAATTAGCAAATGTATAAAATTTCATTATTGAGGAGTGTTCCTCCAAACTTCATCCTCAACAAAACCTAGATCTTCCCCTGTTAATATGGATATTGCATAGAATATCATATATTGTAACTTATCAAATGTTTAAGGGAGTTGACTAAAGTGGGCTGTATTTTTTGTCAATAGTACATTTTTGGCAAAGGTCCACCCAATTAAAGGAGTCTAGGTTGGATCAGAAGGAGCCCTGGTGGTGCAGTGGTTAAAGCACTCAGCTGCAAACCAAAAGGTTGGTGGTTCCAACCCACCAGCTGCTCCATGAGACAAAGAAGTAGCAGTCAGCTTCCATAAAGACAGCCTTGGAAACCCTATGGGGCAGTTCCACTCTGTCCTATAGAGTCACTGTGAGCCGGAATCAACTCAACGGTAGTGGATTATGTTTGGGTTTTAGGTTAGATCGGCAACGACATATCTGTTTTAAAGTGTCAATTTCATATCATAACTCCAAAGGCATTCTCATTATTAATGAATCAAAAATTTCTTTTTGTACAATAGGAACTCATTTCTTCCCAACAGTTATTAAAACCTGCCTAATATTAAAATACCTTCGGAATTCACATATTTTCAAGTTGTTTTAAATAAAAACAGTAGTTTTAATATGTGGGGTAAAAATGTAGAAGATGCACTTATATTTCAAGACTAAGAGTCTGCCTCAGAAATTCACTGAATTTTTTGTCGTATTGAAACAAAACTCTGATTTATGTACAAAGGAGAGAGATTCCAAAGAAAGTGGTTTTTTCTCTTTATTTCATTTCCAGGAGTTTCTCATTATTCGTTGTTCACACAGGAGAGAAGCAAGAAGCCTTTGGTAATAAAGTAATACTGAAATGCTGTTCTATACCCAAGACGAAGCTATTTCTCCCTCTCAATTGCACATTCCTAAGATTAGTTTTAGTTCTATGATTAATAGTATGAATTGATAATGAATACTTTACCATTTAGCATATTAGCATATGATCGCAGTATAATATCAACAAAAACAACAAGGAAAAAAAAAAGAAGGGTCAATATACCTTGTTGTATAAACTGAAACCATGAATATAAATTGGCAAATACAGATTTTCTGATTATTTGAAGCCAAAAAAAAAAAAAAATCACACACAGACACATTCTAGTTATTCTTAATACCTTATAAAGTATTTTATTTGAGGAGAACATAAAGCTTTTATTTCACAGTTTCTCTAGCTCTATGAGCAGCCCTGGTGGCACAGGTTAAGAGCTCAGATGCTGCTGAAAGGTCAGTGGTTCAAACCCACCAGTGCTCCAAGGAAGAAAAGACCTGGCAACCTGCCATTGCTAGTGAGTTAATTCCGACATAGCAACCCTATAGGACAGAGTAGAACTGCCCCATAGGTTTTCCAAGGAGTGGCTGGTTGACATGAACTGCTGATATTTTTATCAGCAGCTGATGTCTTAACTGCTGTGCCACCAGGACTCCCCCGCAAAGGTTATAGCATAGGAAACCCTATGTGGCAATTCTACTCTATCCCGTAAGGTCACTATGAGTTGAAATCAACTTGAGGGCAACAAGTATGGTTTTTTGATTTTCTAGCCCTGAGTATTAGGGAAAAAGAAATACCATATTTTAAGCAACATAGAACAATGAAATCTGATTAGTATTAAGCCATCCATCTAAATAGCCCCTAGATGCCAGGAACCTGGAAGAACACTAGACTTGTGTAGAAGAATTACATTTTAGAAAAAAATACTTGATTAAAGTGAAGAATTCTACTTTAGGCCAAACTAAATCCAATATTGTCTTTAGGAAAAACTCAGATCTACTGGTCTGCAGTCCACCATTTCATAAAAACAGCAGATTAGAAGAGATGACATTCAGGGTCAGCTTTCCATTGCACTATAATGTTCTTTAATATGTTAATAATCATTGCAAGGGTAGGATCAAGGGGTGGTATTTCCATGGCCAATTATATTTGGAAAACTTCCTATCACTTGAATCCGCTTCTTAGAGAGTTACATAAAAGAACCAGAAAAGTTTGCAGTAAAGGTAATCTCTGCTTCCTTCAATCTAGGATTCTCCAAACATTTTTGCCTCTTGACCTTTGGTTTTCTCTGAACACCTACTAACTTAACAGTAGAAATATCCTACCCAACAAACTGAAAAAAAAAAAAAACAGAACTGGATGATCTTAAAGGTTCTAGTTTGCACAAAGTAAGTTCTCAATAAATATTTGCTTATTGAAGAAATCAAAGCTAAATATGCTACAAACTAGTTTGTCCATTACAGACTCTTATTTGATTTATATTTTAGTTTCTGTATTTAGCTGGGAAAGTTGATTCATGACATGATAAATTATATTTTTCTATTATTTGACTATAGAGAGCAATTGAACTCTTATCCTGTTTGTAATAAAAATGCACAATGTTAATTATGTATTCTGAAGATAATATTAGCTAAGAGAATACAAAATCTATCTAAAACTATGAATATTTTAGGTATAATGCTCACAAACACTTCTCCCAATTCTAAATGATGTATTGTCTAACCCTACCCTCAAATACTGAAATCTCTACAAATAGTCAATTCAGAATTCTAGGGGGCGTATGTTCTCATTTTGGAGACAAATTCAAAACTGTTATGAACTTTTATCTCAGGTTCTGGAAGTGTCATTTCAAAAATTTTATATATATATATATTGCAAGAATTAAACCCTACTTGAATTGCTTTCTTTTAAATATAAACAACAATTTCTCTCAGACTCATGCTCCCGATTTTGATCTATTTAAAATAAAAGAGAGGGGGGAGACAGTGAGATAAATTGCCATTGTTGTGAATTCTCCCTTAGACGTTAAACAGCACGCTTAAATGTTGCAGAGTCGATAGCTCTGTATTGGATTGACAATGTGATAATGATAACGTAGTGTTATAACATTTATTTCCAAGCAGCTCAGGTCTCAGCCTTTTTATATGTTTTTTAAATAGACTATTTTAACAGTCTGTAAGACAAGCAAAAAAAAAAAAAAATTTTTTTTTTCTTAAGACAAGCAGGTCTTTTTGTTACATATTAGGAAACTGAAGCTTAGAAAGGTTATCTTAGACCCATCACTGGGTAAAGAAAACAACCATCTCTGTAATAACTGAAGGAATGGCAATAAAAAAAACTAACTCTAACTATGAATTAAAATAGGAGTTTTAGAATGGCCCATTTAACTTACAATATGGTATACATTTTATGCTTGGTTAATATCTGGGCTTTGAAATAATAAGAATTTCAAAATTAAGTCACCCTTCAGGAGGTAAATTACCTAAATTCTTTCCATATGAAATATTGAAGTATATTTTCCCAAAATTGAGCTGGGCATGAATTTTGTTTTTCTCCCAGATTCAACACTTTTTTTTTTTTTAACATGGATACCCCTGCAATGAGTATACATGCATCTTATGAAAACTAGTCCCTTTGAACTTCAGAAAATACTGAAGTATTTCCTATATCCCATAGAAGACAAGAGGTGCTGTTTGATGAAAACTAACTATACGCTAGATACTGTGATAAAGCTCATTTAATGCTTGTAAAAAACTTCTAAGTAAGTATTATTTTATCATCATGACTATTTTACCATCAAGGAGGTAGATACTCAGTTACTTCAAATTTTAGCAGCCAGCAAATGCCAAAGAACCAAGTTTTCTGACCTGGAGCCCAGTCACCTGAGCCAGGTACTCATTGTACAAAGGTACAGGGGGGCAGAAATGGAGGATTGATTAGGCTACCACAGACTATGTTAACAGTTTGTAAGTCTCTCCCCGCCCCCCCCCCACCCAATTATTATCCACAATTTCTTTCTCATTCCTTAAAAATATCTGAGGCAGATTCTAGGGGATCTGGTCATGGTCAATTATCAAAAAGTCCTTTCTAGTCAAATGTAAAACTCCAAATTTATCCCCTCACTTCCACCACCTCGGCTTACGCCATGGCCTGAGGGACACACAGTGCAGGAGTTCTGCTCCTGTCCTCTCTCCTTCCTCCTCTGCTGTGTTCAGGCAGGTTGGAGGGAGAAGGACCGAGCAGGTCTCTAATTTATCTGGCAGCTCTTGTAGTCCTCTGCTGGTTTACTCCTTATTTGGTTTTATGTAGTGACTTCTCCTGCCTTTTGTGGGACCAATATCTAAAGGCTCACTATCTATTTGGACACATATGGAATTCATTTAGGGGTCCTGGTTGGGGGATCCCAATCCTACAGGGCTGTTATATGAGAGATCTGCAATGCTGCAACCTTTTCAACATCCCACTCTGACTTTTGCACCTGGGTGTAAGCCTCCCAGCTATCGTTACGTGGATTCCCTTGTAGATGGTGGACTCCTGTTCAACACTTCCAACACTTCCCAACTAACTAGCTGATAAAGCCACAGACTTTTACTGCTGTATGTCTTTCCCTAACAGCCCAGCCACTTAGGTATAGCACTGTCTAGAGAGCTCATGCCCCTGTCACCTTTGGTAGTGAACGCTTGAACCAAAGGAAACCCATGCAGTATGCCACATCAAGTGTGGGAATATAGGCTGCTCCACCAACATCCCTCAACCCTGCCATCTCTGACTCTCTTTTCCTGTATTCTGAAATAGGCACGGAGAGCTGCTAACAACCCCGTGCATAATGTACAAATGCAGAATGAGAAGATAGTCTCATGTCTAAACCCTATGTGCAATTCTCTCGGTGCCCTGACCCTCTACTTCCCTGGAATGGGGGAGCACTCAATCTCCCACTGAGAAGAAAAGGATTTGCCACAACATTCCCACCTCCAAGCCCAATCAGTCATAACTCTGGTGACTGATTACCTATCTCTCCCACTCCCTATTCTCTACTCCCTATGTAGACTGGGGTAGCAGGAGGCAGAGTGATGTTGGGGGACATTACAGCCAATCTGGCCTCTGCTTGTTTTCACCTCTCTAGAATGTGATGTGCTTGGTGGCTTTTTGTCCTCACCTTTGCCTACTAATCACCAATTCTGGCAAAAAAAATATAAGTCCTCTTCAACATCCTGTTTACATTGTGATATCCAATTCTCAAATGACAGTCATTTTGGTTTTGCTATCATACTAAAAATACCATAATTAATGCAATTTTTCTTACTTTCAGACTTCTTTCACAGTGACTGATTTCCAGGTGTTTATATCTAGTGTTGTGATTTATTTATTTATTTAAAATCTGTACACTGCTTTCAAGTCTTTTATATACTTCTGCTTAAATGGTATTGCACTTGCCAAAATATTGGTTTTATGTGTGATTGCATAAAAAGAAGTGAAACTAAATATCATTCATTCTTATCATGTTACCCAGTAGTATCTAATTGGTTCAAATGAAAACTGTGGTCATAATTGTTTGAAACAGATCTGTAATAGCATGCATGATGATCGATTTTCTAATGAAACTGGTTGTTTCTGTGTACCACAAATCAGCAACACAGTGACAGCAAAATCCATCCCTGAACTGTTTGAACTGTAATTGATCAGTTGTGGTTTTAAAAATGGTAGAATACGTAGAAGAGAAACTAAATGTTGTTCATTATTATCCTATCAGTCTGTAGTATCTAGTTGTTTTAAATAAAAATGCCCTGTTGCTCCAGACAGAACAATGTTAAACCACTGAACATTTGATTAACTTATTTGGCAGCTAAAATATTTTGGCTTATTCAGCGTTCCTACCTCTAAAACAATTGATTCTTAAACATGAATATTTAATGGAACACTTCTAGGAAACCAGGAACCATATCCAAAATGTTTGCTATTTTATCGCTATTTATCAGACTCACTGTTGAATGAATGAATGAATAAACCAATCAATCAATCAACTGATATTGGAAAAATTATCTTTCATTTATGTCTAATGACTAGGTTTTGCTTAGTAAGCAAAGAAACTAGAAATGAAGAACTTACATGAATCAATCCTATTTGTACCTTACTGTGGCTGAGGTATCCGCAATCCCTCGTTTATTCAACCTTTGACAACATTTTTCTGTCATCATGTTTTGACCGGATACAGGAGAGAACAGAAAGACAAAGTCCCTTGACTTCATAATGCTTACATTCTGATTGAAGAAACAGACTCTAAACAGATCGATATGTAATGAATGACAACTACTAAAAGAAAAATAAGGCACAGTGACAAAGATGCAGCATTCTGAGGTTTGGCAGGAATAAATGATCCACAATATTGAGCCCTTTGTTTCATTAATTCACCAAATACTTATTAAGAGCCTGGCCCATGTCAAGCACTAGAGAGGCAATGGAGAACAAAACCAGGTATGTTCCCTGCTTTCAGGAAGCTTATGGACAAGCGTGGGAGAGAGAAAATCCAACGATAACTCAAATACACACAAAAACGTGTAAGTGCTACAAAATGTTCTTCATCCCTTGTACTTATCAATCCATTGTAATGGTGACTCACATGCACACGCTATGTCCTTGAGATAGATAATAATAGCTCTGTTGTGCTTAGGGCTGTAACTCTTTGATCAATCACCTAGAATATATGGGGCAGTCTGAGGACCTCGAAAGTACACCTACATAATTCCAGTGGCAAAACCTCCACTTGGGTTAGTCATCAAACTAAATCTACTGTTACCTCAATTACATGGATCATTGCTTTGACTCTCTGCTTTGCTTTAGCGGTAGAGGCCTTACTTCTTAGAAGAGAGATACAATCTGATGTAGGTATTTATGAAGACCCATGAAAAAAAGATATTTCTAATATACCATAAAATCAGGTCTAATTAAAAAGAAAAGCAAAGAAAAAAAATGTTTTTTAAAAATTCAAGGCAATAACAATCCACAGTATATGTTGAGTTGTGTCACACTTAAAACACACATTATGTTTCAAAAAAAATGGTAATGTTAGAGAATGACAAGATTTTACAAATAAAACTCATTTAGCCATTAAATTTCTCATTGTTTTCATTTCCTAAAATATTTATTAGTGTCTACAACTGAGATCTCAGTTAATCTCCACATTTTAGCAGGTATTTATGAATTTAAACGAGGTAAACCATGTAAACCATGGTAAAGGATCAAGAGGATGGGCTTAATTATTTGGCAATAAAAATGCTTTTTGTTATTTTTACTGTGTAAACACAAACATGTGCATTCTCTCTGGCCACTTACCTGTGACTAGGTGTCATTCTAAAGAGGTTACCATGCTAAGTTTCCCAAAACCAATAAAACAGCAGACTTAATTCCATTTCTATCACTTCTAGAAAAAAAAAAAATATATATATATATATATATTCGGCTTCAGGGACACTACGCCTCCGTCTTTCTCATTAATTCCCCTGGCTCATTTACATTTATAATGTTCTAGGAATATGCAAGCTACTCAATTACAAGTGATTTTGAGCATATCAAAATTATGTCATACTTTTTTAAATTTTATTTTTATTTACACTAGTAAAATATGTATATATATCATTGTAAAAATTTTAACAATAAAAAAAAAACTATTTCCATCTATCTACTACCTCCAATTTTAAGTTCCAGTTTAAGTTCACTTATGGGAGGTAACTATGGTCAATAGTTTAGTGATTAATATGTTTCTAGGCCTTATTCCGAAATTAATACATACACACAAAAACATACACATGATTTTGCATTTTTTTTTTCACGTATTTGAGATGTCCTGTTACTAGTCTGTGAATCCTACAGGCCTCTGATGATTGCGGGGGAACAAATGGAAATGATTCCAGGAAAAGGGCTCATCTTCTAAGCATAAAAATAAAGAAGAAAAAAGCATAGGGGCTCCTAATTTTACTTCAGTTTTGCCATTTACCCAAGGAATCACTTTTTGGTTTCTGATATACTCATGTTGTTGTTGTTAGGTGCCATCAAGCTGATTTCAACCAATAATGACCTCATGTGACAGAGTGGAACTGCCTTATAGAGTTTTCTAGGCCATAATCTTTATGGAAGTAGATTGCCAGGTCTTTCTCCCAGAACCACTGGCTGTGTTCAAACCTCCATCTTTAGGTTAACAGCTAAGCGCTTAACTGTTATACTACCAGTGCTCCTCAATACAGTCATAGAGGTATAAAAACAAAAAATAAATTATTTTTCTGTAGTATCTGAAGTTTTGCCACGATCTAGCATCAAGTCGCAGCTTGTGCTCAGTTTAACATTTTTACCCATCTCCACTAATGAGTTTTATAAATTTTTATAATTGATAATAGGACAGTAAAGGTCATGGATTTTCTTTAATTACTATATTAAGTATTACATGAAAAACAATTTCTGAAATTTTATATAAAATTAGTGGTGTTTAAAATAGTTTTCTTCCATTTTTATATGTGGAGTAAGGAATATCTACCTCCCAATTTTAAATAAAAATATCTTTATTGTGCTTTTACATACTTTTTTAAACCTAAATTAAGGTAACAAAAGGAAGATATTTCAAATTAGACAAATAGAAATTTTGTTCATTTTCTATTTCAATGATTACTGTATTTTTACACAAATAACACATGCCTTTTACATTTTTTTGCCAACAGTGCCCTTTTTCACATGTTGCTGTAAAAAAATTAGCATAGCACACTTACAAAAATACCTCATGGGGGAAGGCAGGGCCGGCAAACAAACGTAGAAGGTGTGTATTATTTGCATAAAATGCAGTAAATAAATGACTACACTTTCATTTTACCAAAGTTAAATTATTGTTCCAAAGATTATATTTATAATCCTATGTAATTTTAAGTCTATTTTGAATATATTTTTTTAAATCTATAAATTGAAAATATTATCAGCCATCATCTCTGTATGGCAAGATTATGGATAATATTTCTTCTTTTTTTTTAATTTTCTACAATAACAATGTATTACTTTTAATATCAGAAAAAGTATTATTTATTTACTCATAAAACATACCTTTTTAGAACTCCATAATAATTGCTATGCTCTCCCATAAAACATACCAAAAAAAAAAAAAAAAACCATTGCTGTCAAGTTGATTCCGAATCATAGTGACCCAATAGGACAGAGTAGAACTGTCCCATAAGGTTTCCAAGGAGAGGCTGATGGATCTGAACCGCTGACCTTTTTGGTTAGCAGTAGAATTCTTAACCACTGTGCCACCAGGGCTCTCAGAAAACATAATCAGATGTAAAATAATCACTTTCCTCCCTGGGCCAAGTTTGATGTGTTAGCTGCTTTTTCAAAATTAACAAGTTAAATTGATATTATAGTGAATGCAGCTGAATGTGCACAGATTTTATCTTCTTTCCTCTTAGTTTTTATCTGTCTTGTTCTTTGGCCTTAGTTACTAGCTGATGAATCCTCAGTGCTAGCTGACTTTGTATCAAGGCTGAGTCATCAAGCAGTAGGAGCAGTGATGAATAACTTTCATCAGAGTCCGCTCACAAAGTACTTTAAAAGTCCCCACTGTACCAATAGCACTTTTTTTCTGGGGCTAATGCACTCTCTATGATCCGGTACAAAGACTCTGGTTTTTATTCAGATATATATCTTTTCAACAAAAAGAAGCCTCCCCCTTCTAGTCTAATGCTATATAATGAACCCAGTATTCCTCAGTACTAATCATCTACTTCCACGAATGCTGGAGATTGCAGATTTGATTAGGATTTTCTTTCATACGAGAATTTCTAAAAAATACAAAAATAAAAGAGCACATTAAATAGTTTAGTTCTACTCTTTTCCTTCAATATCCTTTCTCACCAGTTCCAATACTTACTCAAGTCCAATTGCCTGTTGCCAGGAAATATCATGCAAATTCATTTCATTACTTTTCTTTTCTATTCCTAACAACACTGCTTCTACTTAGGACCATATCAAATTTCACTTACCTCAACTGTTTTGACAGCCCCTTAATATCACTCTTTTTACTGTGTACTTGGTAAAAACCATACCTTTCCCAACCTCAAATGTCTCTATTCTTTCATTCTTACCTAAACTGGTATAGTCTATACGACAATGACAAGCCATAATGAGCATACCTACTGGTCCTTAAACATCTATGATTTTCATGGTTTTCCTATTAAAAGTATTTTTTTAAAAAACTTAAAAGACAATTTTATTGTTCAACTATAATGCAAATATGGTTAAATTAATTTTAAAAAACCTCCATCAAGATGTCTTAGGGTAGGTTCTCTAGAGGAGCAAAACCAGTGAAACATATATATAGAGAGAGAGAGAGTGATTTATTTCAAAGAAATGGCACAGGCTGTTGTGGAGGCTTCCCCTGACTTATGTGGTTGCAGGGGCTGACAAACCCAAAATTAGGAGGTCAGATGGCAGGCTGCTGGCTCACAGGGCTGAGATAGCTGGTGAATCCCAAAATCTGCAGGTCAGACAACAGGCTGCTAGCTCAAGTCTCAAGAATCGGAGGTAAGAGAACGCAGGTTATCTGATGCAACCAGATGCAGGACTGAGAGCGGGCAAACTTTGCCAGAATATCCATATAATTGGATGCAGGTCACACCCCCAAGGAAACTACCCTTTCAACAGATTGGCTGCTCACATCAGATTACAAAATGGTGGATGATTACACAATTTATCTGCCAAATCACTGAGAATTAGGGCCTAGCCAAGTTGACACATAACCTTAGCTGTCACACAAGATTATATGCAAAGACAAGTGTTCCTCCCACCACCCATGTATTTATATTAAGTAAAGTATCTAGCATAATTGGAGGTTTAATCCTTATTCAAAACAAGACATCCTAGATTTTGCTTCTGGATATGATTGAACAGCCAATAAAAGATGTACATTTCATCTGAAAATAACTATAAAAACTAGCTAAAATTTAAAACATCTCTTCTTTGTAGGTATCAGGAAACAACTACTCCAAAATGCATGAGGGTGAAGATCTTGGAAAGAAAGAAAGGGCACTGAGGTAAAACCAATATTTTGCATTGATTTTTCCCTCTAGGTAATTTCTGGTCCCTGGGCTAAGCTGGTTAAGAGATCAAGAATCCATGCTAAAAAAAAAATAATAATCAGAGCTTGTGGCAGTCTTACAGTGTTATGGAACTAAAAATTAGAGAACAGGGCCCAAAAATGTGTGGCCCCACAAACACCTTAGGCTTTCAGTTGAATCTCTTAAAGGTTCTAGAAGTAAGTATAAATACACTGAAATTCAGCCTCAGCCACAAATCAAGTCAATCTCTGATTTGATCAAGGTAACCTGTCCTACTATAACTTCCTCCTGGAAGAAAATTTAATCCTCTCTATAGGAAGATAACATCATACACAACTTCTTCATTTTATCATACATAATGAAGTACAGCCAGAGCACTTCTTAGAGGCAGGAATGGCCAGATTACGTCTCACATACTTCGGACATGTTATCAGGAGGGATCGGTCCCTGGAGAAGGACATCATTCTTGGTAAAGTAAAAGGTCAGCAAAAGAGAGGAAGACCTTCAACGAGATGGATTGACACAATGGCTGCAACAATGGGCTCAAGCACAACAAAGACTGTGAGGATGGTGTAGGATCAGGCAGTGTTTCGTTCTGTTGTACATAGGGTCACTAGAGTCAGAACTGACTTGATGACACCTAACAACAACAATATCCACGATACAATCCAAAATTACCAGGTATGCCAGGTGCAGTGCAATGGGTTTTTCTTATATAAGGCCTTTCTGGCCTTGAGTTTGTAATTCTGCCAAAAATGATTGGTTAGGGCACAGTCTGCTCTGTGATTGGTCTATTTTACACACTTTGCAATGATTGGTCAATTTGCTTCGCAAATAGTAGCTTGAAAATCCACACAATAGGATTGAGTGACTTGTAGGGATTCGTCAGTTTGTGGTCCTGCTGGAAAGGCCATGCCTTGAAATTGACAAGGAGTTTCCTTACATAATTGACCAGCTCCACAGAGGGGAATGGGGAACCTCACCATCATCAAGATGAGCCTGGAGTGGAGCATGCCCTTTGGATCCAGAGTCCCTGTACTGAGAACCTCCTAAACTCAGAAAGGAAAGCTATAGCACTGTAGATGGTGAGAAGTGGCAGAAAAATGGCAGCAAACACAGCAGAGCCAAGCAGCAGAGAAACAGTGGCAGAATGGTCCAGGAAGGGGCCTGGTAGCAGAACAGCCTGGGAAGGAGCCTGGTGGCAGAACTGTTGGTGAGAGGCCAAGAAGGGCCTGGTGGCAGATATGATGGTGACAGCTGAAAGTTGGAGCTAGGAGGGCAGCAGCTGAGTGGGCAGCTACACTAGCCATGAGCAGGCAATGACCCTGCTCTCCAGATGCTGGCTGTTGGTTAGCAGTGAAGAGGCCAATGACAGAGAGGCTGAAGGCAGAGAAGTGTGGCTTGTCTGCAAGTACAGCTGAAAGCAACTGAGTGAGCTGTCCTGGTTTGAAGCTGTCCTGATAAGGAAGTTGATCCTGACCTGAGTTGTATCCTGTTACTTACAAGTTGATCCTGATTTCAAGCTGTGGCCTGTTACTCCCCTAATAAACCACATAACTGTGAATATGGTCTGTGAGTTCTGTGTGGCCATTACAAAAATTATCAAACCAGGCAGAGTAGTAGAGAGTGCCTTGGGGTGGGTGGCAGGGCGAGAACAGCTGTTGTCAGAAATAGTAAAGACATTGGAGAGCAGAGATATGTCTGACATCTGCCTCATGGGAACCAGCTTTGTGCTGATTCTGATTCTTATTTCTCATGGATGTGAAACCCCCAATCAACACCTCTTCCGCTCTTTTCCTTGTCTTGCTAACCACGAGCTTATTTTGAGCAACATTTTTCAGGAAGTTGCAGCAGGTAGTGGCTCTGTCCACTAAACTGGCCCAAGCTACACCTTGAAGCATGTGCGGACTGAGTAGATCACGTCCTTCACCAGACCCCAGACCCCAGACCCGGTTGTCACCAGAAAGAACAATATTTCCGAGCCCATGGCCTCACCCGACTCCATTTGAGAAGTGAGGGGTCCCACCACACAGACATCTAGTGCAAGATGATTGAACATCCGGACCTTCAAATGTGGCTATGGGAGGGCTAAGGGTGGAGAGTTCCAGGTACCAAACCCAACCCCCAGACACCATTGGAAAAAAAAGCTTCCCAGCCCCCTCAGAGGGGGAAAACGTGGTCTCGTGGTTGCTAGACCCATCGTTGCTCCTTGTCTGTGCAGACAATAAACTTGCCACTTTCTGGTTCCCTTGCAATTAGTGTGCATCTTATTTCAATCAGCTAGTAGGACAGGACAAAAACCCAAGTGGCATTTGGTTACAGATGTAGGTGAGTTCTGATGCCAGATTACACCAGGAGACAGGACAAAATGACCAAAAATCAAGAGTAAAAATGAATAGATAAATAGTTCTATACAAGACTGAGATAATGCTTTAAAATAATTGTGATTAGTATGGCCAAGGAATTATATAAGTTGCATAATTTCACCAAAAAGAATCAAATAGAAACTACCGACCTCTGAGTTAACACACAGAATCAGATTAGCAATTCAGACTTGCATGATTCAGCAATGTTAACGATTATCAAGTTTTACTAAATAATGTCAAGCATAGAAGCAAACAACAAGTGTACGGGAAAGAGAAGGAGTTTCAGAACATTAATAATGACTCTCCCGTGTCCTTCATTCCTGCATCAGACATGAACACATAATCCAGAATAGATAAATTCTCTAAGTGACATTCATGGGATTCCTCACACAGTGCGGAGCGTTTAAAATCTAAAACGTTCCTACTTTGTAACTTAAGTTGTTGTATAACCTATGTGATTTTCTCCAGGGAGCATTTTAGAAATTGTCTCTTTCTACTATGTTATGGATTGAATTGTGTCCGCCAATAATATGTGTTGAATTCCTGGCCTTTGTACCTGTGGATGTGATCCTATTTGGAAACAGGTTTCTTGTTATGCTAATGAGTCAAATCATTGTGAGGTGATGTCTTAATTTTGCTGCTATAACAGAAATACTGAGTGGCTATAACAAGCAGAAATGTATTTTGTTGCAGTTTAAGAGGCTAGAAGTCTCAGTTTAGCCTGCTGGCTCTAGGGGAAAGACTTTTTCTGTTTACTATGGAGGAAGATACTTGTCTCTTCTGGACTTCTGCTCCTGGTCAATCTACATGTAGTTTGGAATATCTCATCCCCATCTCTGCTTCTCTCCCTTGCTTGTTTAATCTCTTTTATACCTCAAAAGAGGTTGATGTAAGACACACATTACACTAATCTTGTCTCATTTACATAACAAAAAACCCATTCCCAAGTGGGATTATAACCAGAAATACAGGTGTTAGGGTTTGTAACATGTATTTTGGGGGGACACAATTCAATCCATAACATTCTACTCTTCAACCCCCCAAAATTCATGTCCGCTTGCAAAACACATTCACTCCAATCACGTCATCCCAAAAGTCTTAAATCAGCTCCAAGTCCAAAATTTCAAGTTCTGAATCATCTAAATCAAATATGAGTGAGATTTAGGCATATTCTATCCTGGGGCAAAATTCCTCTTCTTCTGCAAACCTGTGAAATCTGGAATACAAGTTAAATGCTTCCTAAATACAATGGTGGAACAGACACAGGTATGTATTTCATTATACATGGAAAAAATTGCAGGGAAAGAAGGGATAACGGGCACCACACAAGTCCAAAACCCAACAGAACAATTTATTTTAGCTCTCAATGCTTGAAAATAATCCTCTGTTCTCTGAGACCACCTGGGCAATGGCCCTGCCCTCTGGATGCTGGTGTTGGTCATGCCCTCTGGATTCTGAGTGGAGGCCCTTTGGCCCTGGGTTTCAGCTCTGCCTTCCAGGCCCACTGGGTCTAGAATGGCCGTATTCTCCAAGTCCATCTGAGTGATGACTCCATGCCCCTAGCCACATTATTCTGCACCTTGGGCATGGCAGCCCCACCTTCTCAGCTTTGGGCAGTCACCCTATTTCCTGGCACACTTGAATGGCAGCCCCACACTCCGGAACCAAGTTGGTGAAGATCTGGCTCTTTGAAACCTAGGGGGCTGTGACTCCATCCTTTGAAGGCGATGCATCCCTGCTTCCTGTGCTCCTTCCAACAGGTTTGCTGATCTCTGAGCTGTTCCAGGGATAGTCCTTTTCTTTCTAAAATTTTTTTTTTTTTTTTTGAGGACTACAGACGTAGCTCCTTTGGTCTGTTTCCTGCCTATAGAATTCCAAGAGGCAGACAGTTTCCTTTTGTTCTTTCTCTGTCCTCTTCAGTCTAAGCTTAATGGTTTTCTGCTGTGATGGTTGGTTAGATCCGTCAATCACAGGCTTAATCTCTGTAACAAGGATGTGTGGCCACATCTTTGGTGAAAATTCTAGGACATGTCTCCTTAGTTCATACAACAGAATGTTCCAAATCTTTAAGTTTTGTTTTCATTTTTCACAGCTCATTTTTAAGTCCATCTATTTCCTCTTGTATTTCACTATAAGTGGCAAGGAGAAATCACGCAGCCCCTTTAAGAGAATGCTTAGAAATCTTCTCAGCCAAATATCTAAGTTCATCACTTCCAAGTTCTACCCTCCACCAAACATTCGGACATAATTCAGACAAGTTCTTTCCCACTGCATAAAGAGCATTGCCCTTCCTCCATTTTGCAATCACATAGTCATCATTTCATTTTAAAGCCTCATCAGAAGCAGCCTCTAGGCAATCTAGGCTTTTACTATTAAAAAAAAAAAAAAAAAAGGCACCTTAAAAGTTTTCTAGCCTCCACCCAATAACCAATTCCCAAACCATGTTCACATTGTAGGTATCTGTTAGAGCAGCATCCCCACTTTTCTGTACCAAATTCTGTCTTAGGTATCTAGTGCTGCTGTAACAGAAATACCACAAGTGTGTGGCTTTAACAAACAGAATTTTATCTTCTCACAGTTTAGGAAGCTAGAAGTGTGAATTCAGGGTGTCAGCTCTAGGGGAAGTCTTTCTATCTTTGTTGGCTCTGGAGAAAAGTCATTTTCTCTTCTGAGCTTCTGCTCCTGGTCATCTTCATGTGGCTTGGCATCTCTTCCCCATCTCTGCTGCTCTTGACTGCTTGTTTAATCTCTCTTATATCTCAAAGGAGATGAATTTAAGACACACCCTACACTAGTCCTGTCTCATTAACATAACAAAGACAACACATTCCAAATGGGATTGTAACCACAGGCATTAAGGTTAGGACTAACAATACATGTTTTGGGGGGACATAATTCAATCCATAACAGGTGGGTCCTAAAGCAAATTACATCTGCATTATAAAGTGACAAGAATAGACACAAACACACATGCACGTGGGGGAAGACAGATGTCATGAGAGGATTGCCTGCAAACTAAGGAATGGCAACCAAAAAACCAAACCACAGCCAGCGCTATTGAGTCGATTCCAACTCATAGTGACCCTATAGGACAGAGTAGAACTGCCCCATAGAGTTTCCAAGGAGCGCCTGGTGGATTCAAACTGCCGACCCTTTGGTTAGCAGCTGTAGCACTTAACTGCTACACCACCAGGGTTTCCAAGGAATGGGAAGGAACCAAGAAATGACCAAGACTACTGACAATTCCCTGATTTAAACATTTGACCTCCAGAACTGTGAGAAAAAAAAAAAACTTTCTGTCCTTTAAAACCACCGACTTGTGATATTTCTGTTACAGCAGCACTACGTAATTAAGGCATCTTAATAAATATTGTCTATTTACCTGGATTTTCAGTCAACAAGGAGACTTAATTTTCTTAATAAAAGGAGTGAACAAATCACAAACTGAAAAAATAGAAAAACTGACATTAAAAAAAAAAAAACCTTAATAAATGCATTTGACACTAGATTAGACATAGGAGACTATCGGATTTGTGACCTGGAAAGTAGGTCAGTATATCATACATCCAGACTAATGATAAGAGAGAAAAAACAAAACAAAACTAATTACAGAGAAGAGCATAAAATACAAATGGACACATTGAAAAATTCAGAAACATAATTACTGGAGTTCAGAAGTAGAGGTAAGAAAATGGACAGGATCAATCTTTTAAGAGATACTGACAGCTTCTGCCTTCAGGTGAAATGTAATTGCTGCAACAGGATGAAATTCCTATAGACAACAACATAAAGGCATTACAGAGATATGGAATCAATGAAGACTAAATTATCTAAAATTTCAGAGAGTGGAGAAAAACTTAGATGTAGGCTGAGAATCAACAGGTCTCCTTTTACATGGAAACACATACTAATTATGGGCCTCAGGCTAGAGACTGAGGATTGAGACTTAACAAAAGGCAAAAAGCAAATGAAAGGGGCTTTTGCTGATTGGATAGGGCTGAAGTAACAAGATTAGAGATGTGAGGGCCTTCAAACACATGGCATGTTCCCCTCTGTACAGTGTCAAATTCTGGATTTTCAAAGGGCAGGAAGCTAAACAGTTAAGTTAAAATCTTCTGAAGGGTAGAAGTAAATATTCCAAAGCCCTCTAGAACAGAGTAGAATATAACCTTGGAACAGATGTGAGACAAAAATAAACCAAGTCTTACTAAAATTTCAAACCAGCCTTGACCTGGTTCAGTCTCTCTTGGATTGAGGTGATCTCTTCCTGCTCTCACACAGTAACGCAACTCTTTATGCTTAATGGAGAATACAGTATACGCTCTTGAATAGAAAGTTGCATCATATGATGCCTCTATAGCTTATTTATACACAATATCCAGAATACAAGGAAAAGAAATAAAAATAGTTAAGCCAATATATGGCCAATAACTAAAGAGAAAAATTAAATAATAGAAATAGACTTACAAGTGGTCCATATATTAAAGTCACAAGACAGGAATTTGAGTCACGATTGACTCCACAGCAGTGGGTTTATTTTTTGGTATGCTTAATAAGCCCTTAAGAATAGAGTTTTCTATTTTTAGGACCAAATAGATGAAAGAATAGAAATTCTAACAGAGAACTACAATTTATAAAGAGGATAAAATGGGCATTTTAGTGTTTAAAAAATACAATATCTGAAATTAAGAACTCCATGGATGGGTTTAACAGCAGCTTAGGCAAACTAAAAGACAAGATTGATAAACTCAAATACAAATCAAAAGAAAAGATCCATCTGATACACAGAGAGAAAGAATTGGAGAAAAAAGGCATAAGAGAATTAGGAGAAATGTGGAATTCAGTCAAAAATTTTAACCCTTTGGTGACTCACGGGACATATGGTATCTTAACCACTTTTTATGCCTCTGGAGTTCTTTGCAAAGATGGTAGTCTGAATTTAACACATTTATCCTCAAGGTGGGAGCCTTTTGAAATATGTGAAAGTCAAGAACCTTGAGTTGGAGCCTCATTATCGTGTAGAATGAGCATTGCATTAGGTGATGTCTTCTGGGTGTGTGAATTTTGTACACTTTTGACAGGTTTGCCTTTATTTCTGTCAGATAAGCCTCCTCACTATGTTTCCCAGTAACTGTGTTCTCATGAGAATGTATTTATCCCAAGAAAAAGCTATTCCTAATCATCCAGTCATAGTGGCCATTTTCTCCCTGACACCATTCACTGTTCCAGGTGTTACTGGCTCCCTACTCTGCTTTGAGTCTTTGGAATCTTTCAAAACTGCTTTTCTAGCTTCTGAGCAGTAAGTAAAGCCTTTGAAATAAGAAATAATGCATTGCAGTGGTACTTTTGAAGAGGCTTAATCTCGTGTAAGTTATTCTTATCCTGCATTCAGTTTTAGGGCCCAATCATTGCTTCCACATGCAGCAGGTACAATGATCCCTGTGAGCACATCTGCAATATTCCAGGTCAACTATTTCTGCTTCTTAGTTGTTAGCATTGTTGTTGTTGCTAGGTGCCGTCGAGTCGGTTCCGACTCCTAGCGACCCTATGCACAACGGAAGGAAAAACTGACCAGTCCTGCACCATCCTCACACTCATTGTTATGCTTGAGCTCATTGTTGCAGCCACTGTGTAAATCCACCTCCTTGAGGGTCTTCCTCTTTTCCCCTGACCCTGTACTCTGCCAAGCATGATGTCCTTCTCCAGGGACTGATCCCTCCTGACAACATTTTCAAAGTATGTAAGATGCAGTCTCGCCATCCTTGCCTCTAAGGAGCATTCTGGCCGCACTTCTTCCAAGACAGATTTGTTCATTCTTTTGGCAGTCCATGGTATATTCAATATTCTTCACCAACACCACAATTCAAAGGCGTCAGTTCTTCTCGGTCTTCCTTATTCATTGTCCAGCTTTCACATGTATATGATCTGATTGAAAATACCATGGCTTGGGTCAGGTGCACCTTAGTCTTCAGGGTGACATCTTTGCTCTTCAACACTTTGAAGATGTACTTTGCAGCAGATTTGCCCAAGGCAAATTGATTTCTTGACTGCTGCTTCCACGGGTGTTGATTATGGATCCAAATAAAATGAAATTTTTGAGAACGTCAGTCTTTTCTCTGTTTATCATGATGTTGTTCATTGTCCAGTTGTGAGGATTTTTGTTTTCATTATGTTGAGGTGTAATCCATACTGAAGGCTGTGGTTTTTGATCTTCATTAGTAAGTGCTTCAAGTCCTCTTCACTTTCAGCAAGCAAGGTTGTGTCACCTGCATAACGAAGGTTGTTAACGAGTCTTCCTCCAATCCTGATGCCCCGTTCTTCTTCATATAGTCCAGCTTCTCGAATTATTTGTTCAGCATACAGATTAAATAGGTATGGTGAAAGAATACAACCTTGACGCACACCTTTCCTGACTTTAAACCAATCAGTATCCCCTTGTTCTGTCCAAACAACTGCCTCTTGATCTATGTAAAGGTTCCTCATGAGCACAATTAAGTGTTCTGAAATTCCCATGCTTCACAGTGTTATCCATAGTTTGTTATGATCCACACAGTCGAATGCCTTTGCATAGTCAATAAAACACAGGTAAACATCCTTCTGGTATTCCTTGCTTTCAGCCAGGATCCATCTGACATCAGCAATGATATCCCTGGTTCCACATCCTCTTCTGAAACCAGACTGAATTTCTGGCAGTTCCCTGTCAATATACTGCTGCAGCCGTTTTTGAATGATCTTCAGCAAAATTTTGCTTGAGTGTGATATTAATGATATTGTTCTATAATTTCCACATTTGGTTGGATCACCTTTCTTGGGAATAGGCATAAATACAGATCTCTTACAGTCAGTTGGCCAGGAAGCTGTCTTCCATATTTCTTGGCATAGACGAGTGAGCACCTCCAGCACTGCATCTGTTTGTTGAAACATCTCAATTGATATTCCATCGATTCCTGGAGCCTTGTTTTTCACCAATGCCTTCAGAGCAGCTTGGGCTTCTTCCTTCAGTACCGTTGGTTCTTGATCATATGCCACCTCTTGAAATGGTTGAATATCGACTAATGCTTTTTGGTATAATGACTGTGTATTCCTTCCATCTTCTTTTGAACCTTTCTGCATCGTTTAATATTTTCCCCATGGAATCCTTCACTATTGCAACTTGAGGCTTGAACTTTTCCTTCAGTTCTTTCAACTTGCGAAATGCCGAGCGTGTTCTTCCCTTTTGGTTTTCCATCTCCCGCTCTTTGCACATGTCATTATAATACTTTACTTTGTCTTCTCAAGAGGCCCTTTGAAATTTTCTGTTCCGTTCTCTTACTTCATCAATTCTTCCTTTTGCTTTAGCTGCTCGATGTTCAAGAGCAAGTTTCAGAGTCTCCTCTGACATCCATCTTGGTCTTTTCTTTCCTTCCTGTCTTTTCAGTGACCTCTTGCTTTCTTCATGGATGATGTCCTTGACGTCATTCCACAACTCGTCTGGTCTTCGGTCGCTAGTGTTCAATGCATCAAATCTATTCTTGAGATGGTCTCTAAATTCAGGTGGAATATACTTAAGGTCATATTTTGCCTCTCGTGGACTTGCTCTGATTTTCTTTAGTTTCAGCTTGAACTTGCATATGAGCAATTGATGGTCTGTTCCACAGTCGGCCCCTGGCCTTCTTCTGACTGATGATATTGAGCTTTTCCATCATGTCTTTCCACAGATGTAGTCAATTTGATTTCTGTGTGTTCCATCTGGCGAGGTCCATTTGTATAGTCGCCATTTATGTTGGTGAAAGAAGGTATTTGCAATGAAGAAGTCATTGGTCTTGCAAAATTCTGTCATTCGATCTCCAGCATTGTTTCTATCACCAAGGCCATATTTTCCAACTACTGATCCTTCTTTATTTCCTACTTTCACATTCCAATCACCAGTAATTATCAATACATCTTGATTGCATGTTCGATCAATTTTAGGCTGCAGCAGCTGATAAAAATCTTCTATTTCTTCATCTTTGGCCCTAGTGGTTGGTGCATAAATTTGAATAATAGTCGTATTAACTGGTCTTCCTTGTAGGCGTGTGGATATTATCCTATCACTGACAGTGTTGTACTTCAGGATAGATCTTGAAATGTTCTTTTTGATATGAATGCAACACCATTCCTCTTAGAGTTGTCATTCCCAGCATAGTAGACTATATTGATTGTCAAATTCAAAATGGCCAATACCAGTCCACTTCAGCTCACTAATGCCTAGGATATCGATGTTTATGTGTTCCATTTCATTTTTGATGATTTCCAATTTTCCTAGATTCATACTTCGTACATCCCAGGTTCCGATTATTAATGGATGTTTGCAGCTGTTTCTTCTCATTTTGAGTTATGCCACATCGGCAAATGAAGGTCCCAAAGGCTTTACTCCATCCATGTCATTAAGGTCGACTCTACTTTGAGGAGACAGCTCTTCCCCAGTCATCTTTTGAGTTCCTTCCAACCTGGGGGTCATCTTCCAGCACTATATCAGTCAATGTTCCACTGCTATTCATAAGGTTTTCACTGGCTAATGCCTTTCAGAAGTATACTGCCGGGTCCTTCTTCCTAGTCTGTCTTAGTCTGGAAGCTCAGCTGAAACCTGTCCTCCATGGGTGACCCTACTGGTATCTGAATCCTGGTGGCATAGCTTCCAGCATCACAGCAACATGCAAGCCCCCACAGTATGACAAACTGACAGACACGTGTTATAATGAAGAATACATAGTAATAATAATTTTTCTGCAATTCAAATTCCTTTAGTTTTATTTATTTGGGCTGTAAGTAATGCTTTGCATAAGGAAGAATTCCTTGTGCCAAGTTTTAAAAGGTTTCATGAAAAATAATAAAAAGGCTAAGAGGAAGGAGATTAGAATAAAATACACGTGCAGTTATTGTCAGATGCCTTCATATTTTACCTCATGTTTTGCAAATTTTCAAGAAAAAAAAAAGATTTTATCATTGAGTCATATCAGTAGGGTTTACTCCATCCAGGGTCTAGTGGGACATACGTGATCCCAGATAGTGGGCATCAAAATCCACAAATTATAACAAAAATTCTGAATTGGTCCATTATCAGCATGACTTCCATTAGGGAAAACATGTGGTATCAACAAAAAATTCAAAGCAGAAAATAATTGGGTCACCAAAGGTAATATACATGTAATTGGAAGCCCTAGAAGGAGAGGAAGGAGAGAATGGGGCTGAAGTAATATTGTAGCTGAAAATTTTCCAAAACATATGACAGGCATCTCCCAGCAGGCTCAGGAAGTCTTGTATAATCCAATTAGGATAAGTGCAAAGCAAACCAAAGATGCCTTTCTAACGGTAAAACCGTTAAAAACAGGCATAAAGATGAAGTTTTACAAGCTGCTAGAGTGAAAAAGGTATATTACCTTCAGAAGAACAGCAATAATACTGAATTAACCAAGCAACAGAAACGATGGAAGCCAAAAGATAATGCCTTGTCTATTAACATTGAATCTTTAATATGTTGAAAAGAGTAAATAACAAGATTTCTATACTCAATGAAAAATAGTCAAATATGAAGACAAAATTAAGATATTTTCAGACAAACAAAATAGCATATTTGTTACCTGGAGGCCTTCACTGGAAGAAACGCTCAAAAGAGTTTTTCAGGCAGAAGAAAAATGATTCAATATAGAAACAAATTGCAGGATTGAATATAGAACACACACACACACAAAAGTAAACATCTAGTTAAGTGTAATAAGTGATGATTATACAAGATAACGATTACAATACCATATTTTTACACAAATAATGTGTACCTTCTACCTTTGTTTGCCAACCACACCATCCCTTGAGAGGTAGTTTGGTAAGGACGCTGTGCTAATTTTTTTTTTTTTTTCTTAATGACAACATGTTATTTCTGTGAAAATATGATAATATCTTATGGTGGTTTCAACATATGTAGAACAAAAATGGGCAAAACAGGATTCAGGAGAAAGAAAACGGTGTTAATATTTTCTTCATGGTTTTAGAATTATTTTAGAAAGGGTACATGTAGTAATTTTTAATAGACTGAAATACTTAAGGACGCAACCTCTAGAGTAACTACTCATAGCAGAAGAATTTTTGAATAACAAAGAAAGATGGAGTATAATTTAAAAATTGAGTAATTCAAAAGAAGAAAATAAGAGAACATAAAATAACATTATATGGGTATATTAGATTGAAAATAAATAGTAAAGAAAGTTGGTATAATCCTAAATTATATCAATAATTATATTACAAGGAGATGGACTAAATACTACAAATAAAAGCCTAAGATCTTAATAACCCATGCAGGATGGAAAACACCATTTAAACATAAAGACAGATATTTGAAAGTAAAAGAATGAAAAAATATACCGGGTACATTAGTTATCTGTTACTTTGTAATAAATAACTCTAAAATTTGGCAGCTTAAAACAACAAACATTCATTATTTCATAGTCTCTGTGTAACTCCTAGAGGCCTTAGTGATAACTTAGCTAGGAATTCTCATTGTATATGAAGAAACTGAGGCCCAGGAAGTTTAAGCAAAATACTCAAGACTACACATCTAGTCAGCTACTTCCTTTCTTCATTTTCCCCATGAAGCTGCCACGAATTGACTTGACCCAGTTTCGTCTCTTCTGAAATGCTTTAGTTCATATTTCCTCTACCACTGAAATTGTATCAATTATATATTGGTTTTATATTATTGGTTGCTTTCTAGTGGATATTTCCTCAGCTTTAACTACTCTGTGTGTTCTTTTAAGTCAGGGGCTGTGTTTTACTTTTTTAAAAATCACCGTAGGAATTGATGACTGTTCTTTGACTCTAGTAATTACTACACGTATACACTCATACATACATTTATTTATTCAACAAATACTTGTTGAGTACCTGCTATGTGCCAAGAAGGAAAAAAAACTCCTCCCCTCATAAAACTTAGATTTCAATATAGGTAAATAAATAAATGAATTAATAAGTAAGAAAGTAAAATATATGTTAAAAAAAATATATGTTAGATGGCAATAAATAATTTGGAGAAAAAAGAAATTAACTTTCAAATACAGTGGTTTCCATGTTGCTTTGCAGCTCTTGGGGTGTGCCGTGGAGGCCTCCTTGGAACTGCTTCAGTGAAATGCAATTCAACAAGGCTACCTTCCCAACTAGCTTCATTCACAACTCAAGCTTTTTTCTGTTTTACATGATATGCTGTCAAATAAAATTCTATCCACTCCATCAATGCAAAATAATTCAACTCATCTCTCAGGTTCTAAAAAAATTTCAGTTTTTCAAATAGACCGATGGCATTTCTGGTTACAGACCACTGTGTATTTATTTATCAGTGAACCACATTTTATATTTCATAGTTCTGCTCCTTAATTATAGAATGTATATAAGCAGGTAAAGTTATGGTACAGAGAAGGACAGTATAACCCTCATTTACTCAACTCTAATGACTGTTAAATGACCTCTCTAAAGACAGTGGTATGCCCTGAGTGTATCTGCCTGTATATAATAGAACCATTAGGTGATTAGGAGAACGACTGCATTTCAATGATGATTTACTTTTGTGCGATACTGGTTAGCCATGTGGAAAGAGGTTAGCATCCTCATGCTGAACCCAACACTTACTTTCATCCGTAAAAGCTAGCTCATTCCAATTAAATTTTTTGTCACTAATCTGGAGGTACCACCATTACAGGTATGAAAGGCATACAAAAATTCCTTGAAAGAGAACAGATGTATTTTCAAAAGGGAAACTCTCAGAGCTGAACAGCAACAAGACATAAGAGAAGAGTCTTTTTTATCTGTCTAATTGAATAAAAGCTGAGACTAGATTCTATGATTGATGACAATGATATCAGTGATGGTGATGTAAGGGTTATTAAGTGCCCAAAGTGTCCTAGGAGTCATGTGGTTGGTACATATTGCATTGAAAGACAGTATTTTTCTTCAGAGATTTTTATCTTCAAAATATAGGTGGGAAAGATAGATATATGTGTATACACACATGCATATACACACATATATACACATTTATATACAAAAACGAAAACGTTGCTGTCAAGTAGATTCTGACTCATAGCGATCCTACAGGACAGAGTACAACTGTCCCATAGGGTTTCCAAGGAGCGGCTGGTGGATTCAAACTGCTGATGTTTTGTTTAGCAGCTTATCTCTTTGCTACTGCACCACCAGGACTCTGATACAGAGTCATAAAAAAAATAGACCCAAATATCTTCCTTTTTGCAAAGGTTGAATGGTTAAAAATAGGGCAATAAAATGGGTAATGGTCATGGTTATGGATGCACTGCACAACATGACAAAGGTAATTAAAACCCAACCCACTGCCGTCTAGTTGATCCTGACTCATAGCGACCCTATAGGACAAAGTAGAACCGCAGGGTAGAGTTTCCAAGGAGCGCCTGGCGGATTCGAAGTGCCGACCTCTTGGTTAACAGTCGTAGCACTTAACTACTATGCCACCAGGGTTTCCAAACTAAACCCGTTGCAGTCCAGTCGATTTCAACTCACAGCAACCCTGTAGGACAGAGTAGAACTGCCCCATAGAGTTTACAAGGAGCACCTGGTGAATTCGAACTGCCGACCTCTTGGTTAGCAGCCACAGCACTTAACAACTGCACCGCTAGGGTTTCAAAAGGCAATTAATGCTGCCGAATTTCACATGTAAAAACTGTTGACGTGGCAAATATTTTGTTATATCTACATGTACCACATTAAAAAAAAAAAGAGAGAGAAGAAAAGGTAAAGCAAAAAAAATGTGTACTTGGTGAACAAATTTAGGAGTTAGAGGAGGATAATAATTCAAGTAGGTATAGCAAAAACATATTTAAAGACAAGTTTTAAATTATGCATTCAGCACCTCTGTATACCTTAAATTAAATTACCTGACAAGCCCAGGCATCACTGTCTTTCATTTGAAGAAAGTGTACATTGATACAGGGTTTTGAATAAGTACTAGATTAGAGGAATCCTCAGTGTTTTTTGCTGTATTTCATCAAGTTTTTGGAGGAGGTAAATTGCCGCTCTTCCTTTTTTTAGATTGTTGCAGAATGCAGCCTAATGTTAAAGTTTCGAGAGAAACTGTTAATATAATGTTGTGTGCCATAGAGTTGATTCTGATTCATAGTGACCTTATATGACAGAATAGAACTGCCCCATAGGGTTTCCTAGGCTGTAATCTCTACAGAAGGAACTCTGGTGGCACAATGGTTAAGAGTTCAGCTGTTAACCAAAAGGTTGGCAGTTCAAACCCACCAAAGGCTCTTCAGAGAGAGATCTGGCAGTCTGCTCCCATAAAGATTGGAAAAAAAAAAAAAAACCAAACCCATTGATGTTGAGTCAATTCCTACTCATAGCTACCCTATAGGCCTACAGGACAGAGTAGAACTGCCCCATAGGATTTCCAAGGAGCGGCTGGTGGATTCAAACAGTCTAAATTCTGGTTAGCAGCTGAACTCTTAATCACTGGGCCACCAGGGTTTCATGAATATTACACAGGCTTGGAAATGGAGATGAGATTTTCAATTGGAATGCATTTCATACGTACGTATCAAATATTATTAATTGCGATATGAAAATAGTAATTATCTAAAATTTAAATTGAAAAATAGTACCCATTTTCTTTTCAAAAACTGTAATTTCTAACAGTATCCCATTTCTATTGCTGCCAAGAGTTCACATTGTGATTAAAAACTGAATCACTGAACATTTCAGAACAATTTCAAAGACTTAACAATTCAGGGAAAGCAATAAAATTTAGCAAATATGTTATTTGGATTTGTATTCCAAAGGGATACAGACAGAACCCAGATAGTTGTTTTAAAATTCAAGAAATTCTCAGTATTATCAATATATTGGTAAAAAGGGATTGAGCAGGTGTGATTCTGTTGACTTCCAGGTTATTTGGTCTATGTGGCTATGCAGTGGACTGGACTTGCTGTAGATCATTAGGGGCCCTCAAAGTGTGGTCTCAGACCAGCAGCATCAGCATTACCTGGAACTGGATAGAAATGCAAATAAATTCTAAGGCCCATCCTAACACAATGAATTAGAAACTGAGTTTAAGCCCAGCAATCTGTGCTTCTATAAACCCTCCAGGTGATTCTGATGCAAGCTTAAGTTTGAGAACTACTTACAATAGACTGTGGGTTGCAGTTCATTCTATTAACACCAGAAACATCCCTCCAGAAGCCTCCAAATTGATTCAAATCATTCAAATCACTGGGTGGCCCTAACCAAAAGGTAAGCAGTTCAAATCTACCAGCTGCTCCTTGGAAATCCTGTGGGACAGTTTTACTCTGTCCTATAGGGTCACTATGAGTCAGAATTGACGCAACAGCAATGGGTTTGGGGGTTTTTTTGGTTATAATATTCACAAGGAGCCCTGGTGGTGCAATTGTTCAACCTCAGGGATACCCCAAAACAGCCCTGAACCCCACCATGGTTCATCTCATGACTCATCTTACTATTCTACTGTAGACATTTTCTAGAAAATTGGTCCTTTCATTCTGTTTTCTCTACCTTCCAGGATATAATCAAGGCCTCAAAGGTAGGCTCACTATTTTTAAGGTGCTCACTATGAGTCAGAATCAACTTGACGGCAACAGGTTTTGTTTTGTTTTTGGTTACTAAACAAAATCTCCAAGTTGCTAGGAGGTACAAGAATGTTAATTCTATACTAAGTGATATATTTGTGGGGAATGATATAACCTCTTTCTCTGAGTTATGCAAACTAAAATAACATTTTAGAACCTCATTTTTCAACTTCTATCAGCTACCAGCACAATGAAACTCAACACTATATGAAATGTAGTGTTCAAATCAAGTAGTAATATGTTATTGTAATTTTTCTCCCTTTATTTAATAAAATAATTTGTATTTTTGTTGCCAGGTGGAAACCCCAGGTTCTGCTCAGCATGACTCGTTACAGCCAATAAACAAGAGGCCAAGGAAGGAGAGTAGAAAGTCACCTTTATTTCATTGCGCAAGGAAAGAACCAATCAGGGCTGCTGCCTCCAAAGCTGCTTGCAGGCAGCTTGGGGAAGTGAGCTTTTACAGCGAGCAGACAAGAAAATGTAAATTTATCATGAATATTCAGGACTGACCTTCATGCAGGTGCTCAAAGCTTGGGATGACTAGGCATTTTCTTTAGACAAGGGTTTGATTCTCTGGGATGGAGGACGAGGTCAATTTTCCTTCATTAGCATGTTAAATCTCTACCCAGAGGCTGGGTGCTTATATGTATTTTTCACTTGATGAGCTAATAGGTCATTTGAAGTCCCAAGATGGTGTTGAAAACCTGCTAAAACTGGTTGAGGCCATCTATGGCCCATTCTGTGGTTATCTTGTCAAGGACGATTTCAGAAGAAAGTGTAGCTTACTCTGCTGAGTGTAGGAGGATAAATCAGAGCAGGTGTCTCTTAGAATGGTTGGGCTCTGAGGCTGCCTACCTCATTTTTACAAGAAAATTTTTCTAAATTAGCATGAAACTCCCTTCCAAATGTCCTAGGGTAAATGTGAAGCCAATTCCTTAAGGTAGTATAAAATAATGGGAAATTAAGACTCTAGCTTTCTTTAGTTTATAATGTTATGGAGAAAACTTGTTACTCTGCAGTGTATTACTGCTGTGGGCCTGAGGGACTAGCCCAAAATTGTCTCAACACTTTGATTCATGCACATTATTTGAAGTTCTTTTCTTTTTTGTCTTGCATAATATAGTCTGAGTCATAGATATGATGACAGGGCCACCGCTATGCTGAAAGCACTGATGACGGTGAGAGAATCAAGAAGGCAGGTATCCATGAGAACATGGTCATGGGCTTAGTGAAGGTATAAAAATGTAAACTAATTTCTTAACATTTGTAACTTGCATAAAACAGATATACTTAAAATATGTGAAGTGTAATAATTTTTAAATGATACATTTTCTTTGGGTTTTAGAATTAAATAGTAAATTAAAGTGAAGGAATTAAATGCCCTAGTAATAAGGAAGTATGTGGGAGATGGTGAGTAGTGCATTCTAAAAAATGTTAAACAGAAAAGCATTTAATATATTGAAAAGCAAATATCACCCTGCAATTGATTTAGAGCAATCTTTAAAAAGTTCAGAAGTTCAAGGCATTAATACTGAATTTTACATAGTTGAAGTTCCCATTTCAGATTTTAAGCTAAACAAGGAAATTTCACAGAAATGAAAAATAAAAATGGCATTCTTAAAAGTCTGCGTGAACAAAGGAAAGTCTCTTTTCCCAAAAGTTTTGTTTCTTCGTGATTTAACTGTGAACAGGCTAATTAGCAATCAGATACCCACAGAAGCTTTGTTCTTTCACTAATTACATTTCCCTGGTTGTGGTAATGTGCAGCTATCATAGGTCCCTTGCCTCATCATGTAGGCACCCTTATTTCTTTATCTCTTGGACTAGCGTTTGCAGTGAATTGCTATTAATGTTCAGTAAATGTTCAAATAATGTCACAAAGATCTGTGGAAATTAAATTGTACTAAATAAAGGACCACCTGAGCAAATTTAATTTATGCAAGAAAATCCTGGACATATGCCTACTAAATAACACTTTTTTAAGTAATGTGCACTTCTGAAGAATCATTCTCATTCTCACTTTTCTCTTGGAGAAAGAAAAGGTTTTAATTATCATGGAGCTGAAAAGTGAAGGGCAGAATTTAGTTACAGAAAATTTTAATTAATAAATTTGAGTTCTGTTAAAAATAATCAAAGCTCAACAAAATTTGAACATAAGGTTTATTCTGAGAAGTGGCTGTATATGCATAGACAGAAAACATTTTGGTTCCAGAAAAAGCAAATGGCTCCAAGAAACTAGGTACAATGAGGCTTATAAAGAGAAGAACCAAAACTGTTGTGTTGAGGTGATTCCAATTCAGAGAAACTCTATAAGACAGAGTAGAACTGCCCCACAGGGTTTCCAAGGAGTGGCTGGTGAATTCGAACTGTCTGCCTTTTGATTAGCAGCTGAGCTCTTAACCATTGTGCCACCAGAAGAGGAGCAAGAAATATAGAAGATCCTTGGCTAATCTTAACGTGATTGATTGAACCTGCCTGCTCCTTTTTACTGAGATCAACTGATATTAGGTCACAAGATGGTTTCTGGCCCTCCACCCAGCCATGTCTTTTGAAATTCAAGTTTACTAAGCCTTGCTTTCAACCGGAAAGAAAGAGCTTGCAACTTTGGGTTAAAGAAAAGTTTCTGGAAGATTAATTTTGGTCAAGGATTTCTTTAAAGTGAATATTTTGTTTCATGGGTAAGAAAACCCCCATTAATTTCTCTCTGACAGCTCTCATCATATCTTATCAATTGCACCTCATTGATTCATCTAATACTTAATCATTTAATTAATAATAACTATATAATAGTTATTATATAATAACTATATAATTGCTTCATTTTAAATGCTAAACCTACAATAGTCTTCCCTCTAGAAGTTTATAATCCTAATAAAAATATACCATATGCATAGATTGATTAGCATTATAACTGAAGGAGGATAAGAAGTGTTGAAATAATTTTACTTAAGGGCAGTAAATATATTTTGGTAACTACAAGTCTTTAATTTAATATTAGTAAGAACTAATCTACCCATGGTAGTAATTCTGTGAAAGGAAAGAAAATTTAATATTTATAGACACCCTACAATATGCCAGAAACTGGGCTAAATGAATTCCCATAGATATTACTTAATTCTGTTGCCAGATTAGGGTCCATGCCCTGGAGCAGTCGAGTCAATGAAACATACTCCAAGTCAGAAAGAGTAAGAAAGTTTATTTAGAAGGTGACCACCAGTGGGAAATCCAGCAGCAATGCAGGCTATCTTTATGGAGTCCCAAAAGGCAATTTTACATTAGAGCTTATATACGATTTTTACAAGGGTTAGAAGTGTCTTTGTAGCCCACAGATGGCATGGCTAAAGGAGTTATTCGTTACAAGATAATGACAAAAGACTGTGAGACTAAAGAGGTGCTTGCCAGACATCTCTTCATCAGGCTAAAAATATACATGTCAGACATTTGAGCTCTAATGTCCCTGTGGGGGGTGGGGTCATAAGTCTCAGGTGGTCAGACAGAACAAAAAAAAAAATTATTAGCTTCAGATCGAAACAAAGAACAAGGTTATTTTCATCAGATCAAAACTAAGTCATTAACAGAGATATGTAGAAAGGAGAAAAAGAAAAACTTATAGGTTTTATCATGGTGTTAGTTTTGTCAAGCTTTCAGTCACCCATTTTGAAAAGGAGAAAACATGCTGAGGAGCATTAGGGTCACAATTCCTAAAACATTACTATGTAGTAAAGAATTAACTTACCCAAAGAGAGGTCAGGCCTTTGCCCTGGCACCCAGGGAAGTGACCTCTAAGCCATTGGAATGCCCTGCCTGACATTCCATTCTTTACCTGGAAGCCTTAGGCCACACCAGATAGTCTAACAATGGTGGGGGCTTTGGCCAGGCGATATCGATATCATCAGCTTCACCTTTGATGGGGCTAAAGAGGAAAAGTCAAATGTGTGCACAATCAGCTACGTCTACATGACAGAGCCACAAAAAAACTCTGGATACCAAGGCTCAAATGAGCTTCTCTAGTTGGCAATACTTTGTGCATATTGTTGCACATTGTTGTCGACAGAAGTTAATGGAGTCCAGGACTTCAATAGGAGAGCAACTAGAGGCTCTGGAGGTGAAATTCTCCTGGACTGTGTTCATCTTTACCTTTTCCCTTAGCTGATTTTAATCTGTATCTTTTGGCTGTAATAAACCATGTTGTTGTTGTTCTGTGCTATTCAGTAGATTCTGATTTGCAGCAACCCTACAGGACAGGATAGAACTTCACCATAGGATTTTCTAGGTTGTAATCTATAAAGAAGCAGATCACCAGGTCTTTTCTCCCATGGAATTGCTAAGGCAGGTTCATACCACCAACCTTTTGGCTAGCAGCCGAACCTTTAGCCATTATGCCACCAGGGCTTCTTGTAATAAACCTTAACTGTAAGTATAACAGCTTTTAGTATGTTCAGTGAGTCTTTCTAGAAAATGGTAGAACATAACAGTGGTAATCAGAACCCTTAAACTTGCAACTGGTGTCACACGTATGGGTGTTCTTGGGAACTACCGGACTTTGCAGATGGTGTCAGTCATGAGTTGAAATCCATTCATCAGCAACTAGTACTGATACTGGTTAGAAGTAAGGGTAGCCTTGTGGGCTTACTTAACTCTACCACTATTTTGTTCATATAACTGCTGTGCCAACAGGATTAGGTATAAACACTTGACCTGACATCAGAAGCCCCTCATAATCTCAGCCTACCTTTTTATCACTATCATATTTTACTGCCTCCAGCCTCATTGTCTCACAACACGATAACAACCCACATCTTAAGTCAACCCAAGATGAGCTTCCTTCTAGAATCACTGACCTCTCTCTTGCTCTGCACTACTTAAGATACAAGGGCCACTGCAGTCAATCCTCCTCCCAATTAATTCTTCTGTGTAAATCCACAGGACATCACAGTATTTCTAGAGTGCCTGGTGATTATTATTATTAACCCTGGTTTTCATTATTTAGTACCAGAGGGTAAAAGATGGAACAGAATTATTTTTTTTGAGTTTCTATTATTAATTTTCTATTAATTCTTTTTCCACAAAATTAATGAGTAGAAACCAAATGCTAAGTTTTAGGCTGACTGAAATTCAGACAAATTAAAATTACTTTTTCTTCTACCATATTGCATATACTAAACAGGGGAAAAATAGAAAGGATTATTGTAATTAAAAAAACAAAAACAATGAACAGAGTACTAGTCAAAAAGAATAAGATGTGATAAATGGAAGAACATTAAAGTAGAAAAACATTTTGCTTACAAGATATAGTGATACAGTGCCAGAAGATGAGCCCCTCAGGTTGGAAGGCACTCAAAATACAACTGGGGAAGAGCTACCTCCTCAAAGTAGTCAACCTTAATGACATAGATGGAGTAAAGCTTTCGGGACCTTCATTTGCCGACGTGCCATGACTCAAAATGAGAAGAAACAGCTGCAAACATCCATTAATAACCAGAATTTGGAATGTACAAATTGTCAATCTAGGAAAATTGGAGGTTGTCAGAAATTAAATGAAATGCTCAAAAATGGATATCCTAAGCATTAGTAAGCTGAAATGGGGTAGTATTGGCCATTTTAAATCTGACAATCATATGGTCTACTGTGCCAGGAATGACAAGTTGAAGAGAAACAGCAACTCACTCATTGTCAAAAAGAAGATTTCAAGATTTATCCTGAAGTATAACTCTGTCAGTGATAGGATAATATTCATTCACCCAAAAGGAAGGCCCATTAATACGACTATTATTCAAATTTACTCACCAACCACTAAGGCTGAAGATGAAGAAATTGAAGATTTTTACCGTTTTCTGTAGTCTGAAATTTATCAAACATGCAATCAGGATGCACTCATAATTACTGGTGATTGGAATGTGAAAGTTGGAAAAAAGAAGGGTTGGTAGTTGGAAAATATGGCCTTGGTCATAGAAATGATGCTTGAGATAACATGATAGAATTTTGAAAGACCAATGACCTATTTATTGGAAATACCTTTTTCAACAACATAAGCAGTGACTGTACACATGGACCTCACCAGGTGGAATACATAGGAATCAAATCAACTACATCTGTGGAAGGAAATGATGGAGAAGCTCAATACCATCAGTTAGAACAAGTCCAGGGGCTGACTGCAGAACAGACCATCAGTTGCTCATATGCAAGTTCAAATTGAAGCTGAAGAAAATTAGAGCGAGTCCACAAGAGCCAAAGTACAACTTTGAGTATATCCCACCTGAATTTAGCGATCATCTAAAGAATAGATTTGACATGTTGAACATTAATGACCAAAGACCAGATGAGTTGTAGGAGGAAAACAAAGAGATCATACATGAAGAAAGCAAAAGGTCATTAAAAAGACAGGAAAGAAAGAAAAGACCAAAATGGATGTCGGAACAGTCACTGAAACTTGCTCTTGAACTTAGAGTAGCTAAAGCGAATGGAAGAAATGACGAAGTAAAAGAGGTGAACAGAAGATTTCAAAAGGCGGTTTGAAAAGACAAGGAAATACAATAAAATGTGCAAAGACCTGGAGTTTGAAAACAAAAAGAAAAGAACACACTTAGCATTTTTCAAGCTGAAAGAACAGAAGAAAAAATTCAAGCCTTGAGTTGCAATATTGAAAGATTCTATGGGCAAAATAGTGAACTACACAAGAAGCATCAAAAGAAAATTGAAGGAATACACAGTATCACAACTGTACCAAAAAGAATTGGTCAATGTTCAACCATTTCAGGAGGCAGTGTATATGATCAAGAACAAATGGTACTGAAGGAGGACATCCAAGCTGCACTGAAGGCATTAGCAAAAAACAAGATGGGGAGATGTCATCTCATGTACTTTGGACATGTTATCAGGAGATCATACTTGGTAAAGTAGAGGATCAGCAAAAAAGAGGAAGATCCTCAAGGAGATGGGTTGACACATAGGCTGTAACAATAGCAATGATTATGAGGATGGCACAGGACCGGGCAGTGTTTCGTTCTGTTGTACATAGGGTTGCTGAATTGGAATCGACTCGATGGCACCTAATAACAACAATAAACACAAGGAAAATGCAGCAAAATAACAGAAAACACACAAGTCTGCTTTTGAACTTAAACATTTCCTTTATGCTCAACTTTGACCTACTAGGACAACATGTCATTCTTTGAAATCTCAGACCGTCGAGATATCTCTATGAAACTCTAATCTTTTGTAAGGGCTTTGGTTTCTCTGTTAAACTACCTATTTTAGTGAATTTTTCAATGAAACCCTTTCTGACTAGTAGTAGAAGGAATGACAGAAGTGTTGATCGAGATCATTCTTTAGCACTGCTTATACCTCTTGCTCTATATCTAATATATCATCATGTCCTTTCAATTTTACCTCCTAAATATTTCTCAAGGGGATCTATTTTTCTACCTCTCTCAATCCATCATATCTCACCTTCTGTACAACTGAATTATTTATATCTCCTCTGACATTTCTCTGCCCACTCACCATACTCCAGTCTTGTCATGTCACCTCAGCCACTTTAAAGCCCATCAGAGACTTCATGTTCATTTTTAAGTAAAAATAAGAGTCCATTATAGCATTCCAAGCTCTGCATTCTCTGGCTCTTACTCCTCTCTTCATCCTTGAATCCCTTACACTATCCTTGCACTCTCTCCATTTCAATCACATTGACCTTCACTTTTAGCTTGTCAGAGATGACAACCAAGGCTAGATAACTGCTCAGCACTTCTCCGAGATTTAGATCTGTGTATCCAATTATGAGGAAACCCTGGTGCGTAGTGATTAAGTGCTGCAGCTCCTAACCAAAGGGTTGGCAGTTCGAATCCGCCAGGCGCTCCTTGAAAACTCTATGGGGCAGTTCTACTCTGTCCTATAGGGCCGCTACGAGCTGGAATCTACTCGACAGCACTGGGTTATCCAGTTATAAATGCATCTCCAGATAGAAATTCTGCCAACAACTCAAACTTAACCTGCAACAAACTACACAAAATTTCTTCTGTCAAGACTGTCTTCTCTCGGTGTGTCTAACTTCTAGTTAATAAGTTACCATCTTCTTAGTCTCAGAGTTTGAAAGAGAGTTCTCTTCAACTCTCTCATCTCCTTCCTGCCAAAACTTAAATGCTTCATGAATCAAGTTGACAAAGTCACTCATGCTTTTCATACTCAACGTTTCTGACTTCCACCTCCAAATTGTCACTGCTTCCATCCCCTCTTCCCATTCTGATTTATGTTGTGATGTTCTGTCCTCTGCTGACTTCTGCATCAGCCCCATAGTAAATTTTCTTCTAGTTTCTCATGTCTTTCAACCATCCTATAAGATTGTGCTCAGAACAGCCTTAAAGAACACTCCTCTTTCAAAAACTTCCATAGCAACAAGGAATAAAAATTAGACTCCTAAGCCTGATATTCCTGGCCTTTTTCAACCTAGACATGACTTATACTTTCATACTTACCTTCATCTTTTTTAAGCTCAAACCCAGTGATTCAGCCAGGTAGTTCTCTGTACAGATGTCCTATTGTCCTGCTTCCTATGTCCCTGTTGTTGTTGATTCCTCTGTCCAGAGGGCCATTTCCACCCATTCTTTCAAGGTCCAGGGTAATTATTACTGCCTTGGGTAGAAACTTTTCTGACAATGAATGAATAAGTGAGTGAATGCATAACAATAGTGAAAAGTCATATCTCTTTGCTCAGAAGATTTTATCTCTCATCTTTTTAAGGTACCAGTAAGCCCGTTGCCTTTGAGTTGACTTTGACTCATGATGACCCCATGTGTGTCAAAGTAGAACTGCACTGCATAGAGTTTCCAATGGTTGATTTTTCGGAAGCAGGTTGTAGAACTTTCTTTCGAGGCACCTTTGGGTGTAACCAAACCTCTAACCTGCAACCTTTTGGTTAACAGCCAAGAACCTTAACCATATGTACCACCTGGGGACAGGCCCTCAGCTTCTAACTAGAAATTTAAAGGTTCAGGTCCACCCAGAGGCACCTCAGAAGAAAAACCTGGTGATCTACATTCAAAATATTGGCTGTTGAAAACTCTATGGAGCAGCTCTACTCTGACACACAGGGGGTCGCCATGTATTGGAGTAGATTCAATGGCAACTGATTTATGGCACATCTCCCCTTTTATCTTGAATTATGGCTAAAATATATATATATATATACATTAACTATTTCCCATAGTAGACCGTGAGAGTATTTGGGCAAGTTTATTTCAGTTGTCATTAGTTACCACACATAATTGGAGTAGCAACGGTAATTGTGAGAAGCATGGTAAATATGAATATCTCTTGTGCTCTCTAGCATTTCCAAGACTATTTCAGCATAGGACCTAGTTCAAACTTCTTTCACAAGATTGTTTTATCTTGCCTGACCAACACATTTAAAGAAGTAACAGTCTTGCCACTTCAACCCTGGTTACTTTCTATTGCATTGTCTTGCTTTAGTTCCTTCATAGGTTTATCTTTACATAAATTAATCTTATTTGTTTTCTTGCTTAATTTCTTTTTCTCACTCTACACTGAAAGCCCCTGACATCAGGAATGTTATTGTGTTTATCATTGTCTTTCATAGTGTTTGACACATAGTTGGGAGTCAACAACTATTGAGTGACTGAATAACTAAATGGGGTCGCCATGAGTTGCAACTGACTGGACAGCAGCTAATAGCAACAACAATGTATTCTAATCTATTCTAGTTAGGAAATGGAACATAATAAAAATACAAAAGAGAGAAAGCAAACTTTTAGTTGAGATAAGTTAAACACGGTCCTGCGGTGAGGTATAAGTAGGCTGAAGAGCATTCTTTTCTGTGTGGAGAAAGGTAAGTAGTCCTATAGGCATGGCACACTGCATAGCCAATCCCTACCAATCCGTACCAAAGAGTCTTCGTTTTCCCTGCTAGTGTCATTACTTCCTAGCTTAAGACATAATGGGAGGAGCCACTGTTAGAAAATAAAATCTGGCAGAGGCAAAGTGATGGAAGTTGAGTTGACAGAGATGAAAGCAGTCAATAGGAACAAGAAACCCCAGGTACATGACAGACGGAGTTTGGAGCCTGCTTATCTCCCAGAAAATGATTCATTACTAAAATAACAGATTGATTCTGTAGCCAGAATTGCTGTTTCACCAGGAAAGCAGATACAAGGCTAGGTAAATTTTGTCAGTCAATTGAATTTAAGGTGTGAAGTTTTATTTCCATAAATTTTGTATCTAAATAGGCAGGTAGCTTTCAAACTTTGACAGCAAACGTTGGTAGCATACCTTGGGGGGTTGTTTTTTTAAAAAAAATGCAACATGTGTGTTATATATGTGTATGTATATATGTGAATAGGTATATATATGAATATATACATAACTCAATATATTTTATACATATACATACAAATATATGTAAGATTTATAAAGTAATGTGTGTATACGACTATGTATAAACGTGTGTGTGTGTGTACGCTGAGAGAAAGAAAGGGTACATTTAAAAGTTGGCATATGAGTAAAGCAGGCCACAGAAAAGTACTTTTTTCTTTTTTATGATTAAAATGTTGTTACTGACTAATCAAATAACTGTTTTTTTAAATTTAGATTATTTATATATATAAATGATTTATGAGAAATCAACAAGATGCAAGTGCTAAGTATATAATTATAATTACCTCCAAAATTCTTCTCCATTTCCAGAAATGGGACTAGATGAAAATAAAAATAATAAAAAAATTCCTGTATCTAGTATTGCCAAGAACCAGTCCAACTGTTGTCAGTCTTCATCAACTTTCTTTTTCTTTAAGTTCTCTTGTCACTGAATTTCTGCTTTTTTTTTTTTTAATATATGTACTTTGGAAAACTGTGATGACATATATTTCTAACTCTAGCTGACAATTTTAGAAGCTGGACCTCAGAATTGTGACTCTAAGAAAATCACTAGGAAAGAACTAAAAGGAAAAGCAAGAAAGCAGATCATAATGTAGGAGATGATTTTAAAATGGATAATGCTTTGTCTATGGAATACAAATCACTGACCTAATCATTGGCTTGGGTGGGTGGTGAGATGGAAGGATATTAAGCAAATCCTTTTAACATCATGGAGCTTTGGTGGTGCAGCAGTTAAGAACCCGCCTGCTAACCAAAAGGTTGGCAGTTCGAATGCACCAGCCACTCCTTGGGGCAGTTCTGCTACAGGGCAGTTCTACTCTTCCTGTAGGGTCTCTACGAGTCTTCCTATAGGGTTGCTATAAGCAGGAATCAACTCGATGGCAATGTTTTTTTTAGCATAATAGTGAGAAAGCAAATGTGGAAGAAGGAAAGAAGGAAGGCATCACTTCCTTCTCAGCTGCAAAAGGTCTTCAGAATTAGAAAAATAAAATGATATTCTACATCACATTTGGAAAAAGTAAAAGGATGATAAAAATAGAGTGTTTTCAAAAGAAGATACAATAGCACTGGGAACTTAAATTATTTTGTCAGGAATTTGATGAGATCAGGGTTTTCTAGTAATCTTACATAGACTTCTCTAAAGAGAAATTAATTTGATAACCTTAAGGAATTTAATTAGCACATGTGTTAGGGTTTTCCAGAGAAACAGAACAAATAGGAGAGAGAGAGAAATTTTAAGAAATTGGTTCATGAGATTGTGGGTGCTGGCAAGTATGAAATTCACAGGGCAGGCCGGCAGCTGGAAACTCAGAATTTCTATATTACAGTCTTGAAGTACAATTTCTTCTTCTCTGGGAAACCTCAGTATTTGCTCTTAAGGCCTTCAACTGATTGGATGCTGGCCCCATCCACATTATTGAGGGTAATCTACTTAAAAGTCAACTGATTATAAGTGTTGATCATATCCACAAAATACCTTGGCAGAAACATCTAGGCTAGTGTTTGACCAAACAACTGGGCATCATAACCTAGCCAAGATAACATATAAAATTAACCATCATAATGCATCAAGTGGACAAATTCATTCAAGCAATCCTCTTATATATTTAAAGGATTTCTGACAACGCTTTTATTGCTGTTACCAATCCCACATACAGGCTCAATCTCTGTCGACACCCAGCATTGACCTGAACTTCACTAGGATCAGTAAACATCAGAAATAGAATAGTCCACCCAAACCTGACTAGTAATTAATAATTGAACTAACGGTTCTAAATTGAAAGCTTGTGTACAAACTGTACAACACAGGAGCTGGCAGAAAAACTAAACATTGCAAAACAAAGATTTTATCTTACAGGCCTTTGTTTCCTGTTTTATGAACTATGTGCAGAATAATGATATGATATCCAGAAAAAGGCAGAGAGTTCAAGGGAAAGAAAATGTACAGTGTCAAGTGTAAAAGATAAAATAAAATGACTCCTGATATGTATTGATACGTGATATGTATTCAGACAGGAAACCCTGGTGGCATAGTGGTTAAGTACTATGGCTGCTACCCAAGAGGTTGGTGGTTTGAATCCCCCAGGCTCTCCATGGAAACTCTATGGGGCAGTTCTACTCTGTCCTGTAGGGTTGCTATGAGTCGGAATCAACTCAATGGCAACGGGTTTGGTTTTGGTTTCTTTGTGTTCAGTTTGAGGCTCTTTAAAAACCAAAGCCCAAACCAAACCAACCCCCACTCAATTTTTTTTTTTAACAAAGGGTGGGAATTTAAATATTTAAATTAATTCTACAGAAGGAGCAATACACAAAGGAGTGTGATACAAACTACTGCAATTCTGATTTAGCATAGTTCCAATTAAGAAAACTTGAAAAAAAAAAAAAACTAACATCCCTTTGTCAACTCCCCAAATCTTTGGAAGGCCATGGGAGATGAGCTGTGTTTGAAAAATAAAATCTGAAAATAAAAGCATGGTAAGCCATTTATCAAAGTAAAAAAATAACAAAACTGAAAATTAAAGCTAAATTTGAAGACAGTACAGTAATAGTGATAATTAACATTTGTTGATTGCTTACTGTGTATCAGACATTGTTCCAGGCTCTTTATGAACAATTAACTTATTTACTTCTTAAAATAACACCATGATGTAGATATTGTTATCTCAACTTTATAAATGAGGAAACTGAGTTTTATAGAGGTAAGTAACTTCCTATGGTCACATGACTGGTCAGTGTTGGAGTCAGGAGTTAAGCTATAGCGCTCATTCTTAACCATCATCAGGACTGCAAAAATTATCTCTGCTTTACTATAAAGCAAAACAGTTTTCTTCTACGACACTTAGCCCTGACATTCCACCCAAAGTCTGTGATTATCAGCCCCTTTCATTTTCTTTGCATTCTTTCCTGCTTCCTTCACTCACCATTGTCTTCTAATGCCCCCCTTGTTTTTTCTCTTACCTCTTTCATCTTGATTACTTTCCAACTGTCTTCTTCTGTTATCTTTAATAGGCTATTATTTTGTTGTTGTTAGATGCAGTAAAGTCAGTTTCCACTCATAGCGACCTCATGTGACAGAGTAGAACTGCCCCTTAGGGCTTTCTAGGCTGTAATCTTTATAGGAGTAGATTGCCAGTTCTTTCTAGGGAACTAAAATATATTTTATGACATAAATTAAATGACTTTGTGGTCCACATTATATTATTCATGCTCCAAAAAGCTATAGGAAATTATGTTAAGTTTCTTAATCTTCTTAATATCACAAGAGAGATGCTGAGTTAGTGGTTGGTAGGAAAAGGTTTCAGGCCCCTGTTGTACATAAATTGTTGCCACACATTAGACTGAGCTGAGTACTGCAACTCCACAGATAGACCATTAGCATGAATAATCTCAGGGCCCACACCTGAGTATACTGGACTATCAGAAAAGAAGCTGAAAACCAGTGGCCTATGGGCCAAATTTGGGTTAAAGATGTGCTTTGTTTGGGCCACCCTATGTTTTAAACTTTTAAACCTAGTGATGATTACAAACCAGAAATACTACATTAAAAAAAACCTCAATTTCTAGTTTCTTTTGAAAAATTAAATCTGACAATGCTGGTCTGAATTTTTCAAGATAATAATTGCCTTGGCTAACAACTGCTGCCTCCATTAGACCTGCTTGTTGTTGTTGTGTACAATGGGAACAAAACACTGCCTACTCCTGTGCCATCCTCGTGATAGGTAATCATATATGGTTGTGATCCATGGAGTTTTTCATTGGCTAATTTTCAGAAGTAGGTCACCAAGTCTTTTTTTTTTAGTCCATATTAGTCTGGGGACACCTGCTCAGCATCATAGCAACACGCAAGCTTCCAGTGACAGAGGTGGTGGGTGCATATGAGGTGCATTGCCCTGGACCAGGGTCTCCTGCAAGGAAGGCAAGGCCCCTACCATTGAACCACCACTGGCCTCATTGGCTTAGGACGTTCTAATTTTTTGTTCTTACAAACAGCTCAGGTCACTAATTTTACGTGCTGGCCTTTTTAAGCATTTGATTTTTTTTTTTTTTAACCCCTAACTTTAAAATATTTGTAAACCTCCTCAGAACCTACTCAGTACCTCCTCCTAGGGATGAGCAGAGAAAAATAAGAACTTTCTTCTGATCTGGTTGATAACTTTACATTTTCTGCAAGTTATTTTGAACTGATTCTAAAATTGACCTAGTTTAGAAATTCACTGGTCCTTTTTTAAAGACAAAGAATTTAAATGCAGGTCACCTAAGAACATCGGAATTGACATTCCTCCATAAAATAAGAAAAAGCCAAAGGTCACCCCAGAAGATATCATGACTGTATTAAATCCAGAGCAGACATAATTCTTAAGAATAAAATATCATTCCCAAATTAATGAAAAATGAGTCAGTGAAGAACAATAATTATAAATTTAAATCCTCTTCAATATGAACAGAAGTGTATTCGGCTTACCCTAAATGTGCCTGGCTAAAAAGCAAGGTTGAATGGTGGCTTCTATGTTTTTGAATGGATAGGGTTAGACATGATTATCCAAGTGATTAGAAGGGAGACTAGTAGAATTGTCTTGAAGATGTATTTTCATGGCAAGCTACTGGTTTTGTTTGACTGTATACTACAGACGCAAAAAATAGAAAGCTTTTTGACATTGCTTTTATTTATATTTCATATAAATATAATTGAGAAAACCTCAATTCACTTGACTTTATAGAGGGGAGACTGATATTATGTGTTGTTGAAAGAATCCCCATATTATCCCCTTGATGTCACTTTGAGATTTCAGACCAGATAGACTTATATTGGAAATGTAGTCATTTATTAATTTTACAATACTGGGCAAATTACTCAACACGTTCTGCATCACAGTTTCTTCATCTGTAACACCGGAGAAAAATCTAAACTAATGCATAAGTTTTTTGTGAGCATTTGGTAAGATAATGAACAAAAATCTTTAGCACAGGTTATATAAGAAACTTCGATATGGCAACTGTGCCTTCTGTGTCTCTCACAAAGCTGAGACAGGCTCTCCTCAAAATGCAGGGTTGAGTATAGAGACAAAGTAGTTGAGTGTAGAGGCAATGACTTTGGTTCCAAGTTTCTTTTGTTAAAATTGCAGTAAAACCTGTGAAAGCTGGAACCTGTGTAAGGTGGAAAGCTATCAGAGAAGGAAAACTCGAATATTTTATACTAAGTAGAAAGCGACAGAAAAGTAATGACTGCACCCTGTCAAAGGCAGAAAACTTGCATGATCTGGAAAAAGAAGGCAGTCCTGTTGAGTTCCGCCTTTCACAGGTTTCACAGTGTATGTATGTGTGTATATATATATATATATTTTATATATATATATATACACACACACACACGGAAACCCCGGTGGTGCAGTGTTTAAGTATTACAGCTGCTAACCAGAAGGTCGGTAGTTTGAATCCACGAGGCACTCCTTGGAAACTCTATGGGGCAGTTCTACTCTGTCTTACAGGGTCACTATGAGTCATAATCGACTTGATGGGAAATGGGCTATATATACATACATATATATGTATGTATATATAGTCTAATCTATATATGGAGTCCCTGAGTGGTGCTATTCAATTCTTTTTACTTGGATCCACAAATAACATCCACAGGAGTAGCAGTTAAGAAATCAAATGACGTATTGCATTGGGCAAAACTACTGCAAAAGAACTCTTTCAAGTGTTAAAAAGCAAAGATGTTACCTTGAGGACTAAGGTGTACCTGACCAAAGCCATGGTATTTTCAACTGCCTCATATGCATGAGAAAGCTGGACCGCGAACAAGGAAGACCAAAGAAGAATAGATGTCTTTGAATTATGGTGTTGGCGAAGAGTATTGAATATACCATGAACTGCCTGAAGAACAAACAAATCTGTCTTGGAAGAAGTACATCCAGAAATATCCTCAGAAGCCAGGATGGTGAGACTTCATCTCATGTACTTGGGATGTGTTATCAGGAGAGATCAGTCCCTGGAGAAGGACATCATGCTCGGTAAAGTAGTGAGTTAACAGAAAAGAGGAAGACCCCCAATGAGATAGATTGATACAGTGGCTACAACAATGGGCTAAAACATAGCAATGACTGTGAGGATGGTGCGGGATCAGACCGTGTTTCACTATGTTGTACATAGGGTCACTATGAGTCAGAACTGACTCGATGGCACCTAACAACAACAACATAACAACTGTGTGGTGCAAACAATTACACACTAGACTGCTAACCAAAATATTGGTGGTTCGAGTCCACCAGAGACACCTCAGAGAAAATGTCTCGTGACCTACTTCTGAAAAATCAGCCATTGAAAATCCGATGGAGCACAGCTCTACTCTGTCACACACGAGGTCGCCATGAGTCGGAATCTACCGGATGGCAACTAACAATAACAACAACATATGTAAAATAATATATAAGTATGTATGATTATTAATTAGGAATTTAGGAATATATTAAAAGATATAATCTTGGTCAATAGAAGAGATTAAGGTAAAACACTTTAAATTAAATTAAGTAATTTAAAAACTGATATTTCTGTTTAACCTGTATTCTACTCTTGTGATTCTTCAAATAAATTTACTCATGACAAGTTCAAATATAGCTGCTGGCTGGCTCCAACATGCTCCTTTCCCTAGGTTTGACATCACATGGCACTGCCAGTCAAGAGCTTTGCCAGTCTTTCATTTTTGACAGCATTGTTCTGATATCTTCCAGAAAGGCCTGTGCCTCTATTTGCTATTTGTGCTGTTTGAATTATTCCTTTAGGTTCTTTGGTTCCAAACTAAACTCTTTTTCGTTTTTGTCCTCCTTGACTGCTGATAAAATTTTCCCCAGGCAATTACTTTTTTTAGCTCATAATCAGAGGTCTGAGTTTCTCTTTTGAAAGGAGCCCAGGGCCCTGCTTCAGAGAGCAATAGAGACCAGCAGAGAGAAAAAGCCTTTTTTCTGGTATTTGCCCCTAATGTTCCTCTATTTGCCTGCTTGACCCAATGTTAATCCCATTTCCATTGCTTTGTGCATTGTATCTATTGGCTTTATATCGAAGCCCAGTTTACCCAACCCAGTAACACCTTCTTTTCCACTGTCCTTCCTCTTAGCACCCAACATTGTCTCTATTAGAAATGTATCTGAAATAAGAGACAGTCCTATGTCAACTCCTATGGCAGGCTTTCTGATCTCCTGGGATAGTAGATGTACCCGGGAGGCGGGGGGGAACTTTGAAAAGATAGTGAACAAAAAAAAGGATAAACATCAATGCAAACTGGAATGGAGCAGAGAGCAGGGCATAAGAAATAGAACAAGTTAGACAAAAAAAGTCTCATGTTGCCAAATCAATTTGTATATATATATTTATATATATATACATATAAAAAAATATGTATATATAAAACCCATTGCCATAAGAGTCGATTCCAACTCATAGTGACCCATAGAACAGAGAACTATCCCATAGAGTTTCCAAGGAGCACTTCGTGGATTCAGTCCTCACAGCAGCCCTCTGAGGTAGATATTACTTTAACTCCTTTGTGATAAATAAACTGAGACTAAAAGAGATTTAAATATCTACCCAAGACTATATAGCCACTGAGTTGCTGAACTAGAGTTTAAAGCCAGATCTGGATTCTGGAATCACACAGCTCACGCAGTATCATTTTTTCATAAATCTTATTGGGGTATATCTTAAATTGGTTCCTTTAGAAGCAGAGTCTGAGGCAGAGATCTGAGTAAAAGAATTTTTGAGGGAGTTCTCCCAGCAGAAAGGAATTGAAGGAAGCATGTGGGACAAGTGCAGAAGCTAAGTAAAAACGTTCCCAGATGGGGTCTTGCTGCAGCCTTATTCACATGGAGAGTTCTTGAGCATGAATTAAGTCAGAAGTGGTCCCACCTTGAGGCAAGGGGGCTGACCTCTTGTATCCTCGTGTACTGAATCATTGACTGTGGCCTGTGTGGGAGAGGAAGGTCTGTACCCCATAGCACAGTACTCACAGCAGCTGGGGGATGGGTGAACTGTGTATGGGGATTTCGTCAGGGCACAGGCTTGGACCTTCAAGAAGACATAGTTGAAAATAGTTTATTTTAAAATGAGAGTTTATCTTATATGTTCTTACAGTGGATACGACATCTCAATGTAAATTTATCCTACAGAATACAGAAAATTATACTTCTAAATTAGAGTTGAGAAATCAGAAAATAGAAAAAATCCTAAATAACAGTTATAAGACCCCAAATGGGAAGTTATGGACTTTCCTCCAAAGAAGAGACCCAAATGAAGTAGGAACCATTATCTTCTTTTGATAACAGAAGAAACCAAGACTCGAATGGTTTAAATATCTTGACTAAGATTATAGAGATAATAAGTGGTGAAGTCGGGGTCTGACCCCAAGTTTATCTGACTCTAAAGTGAATTTTCATTATCAGTAGGCTCTAAATTTCCATCACAATAACATACTAAAATATTGGATTTTGAACTGGCTAAAAAGGAATACTGATTTTTCTAGCTAGGATCATTATTTCAGACCATGGGGCCAAATCATAACTAATTCATGTTAGTTAACATGTTTTTCAAAATTTGAGGACATTTATTAACTAAATGTTTTAAAGGATGCTGAAATCCCACATTTAAAATAAGAGTTTAAATTTTGTTTCCTTTCTACATCAGCTAAGTAACAAAATTATTAATACTACAGCTTCAGTACCTATTTAGGTATTCAGCTTAGTCTTGCTAATTATAAACAAATGTATTATTATAAAAGTTGGAGTGTGATATAACATATATATTTTCTTTAACAAAAAGAACCATCTCCTGGATAGTTAGATTCCAAATGACTTGGTAAGACAGAAAGTCAATGAAGTACAATAAATAGACCCAGTGGAAACATTTTCCTTAAACAGCCCCATCTAAAACATTCATTCTTCAGACAATGTCAAGATTGAATTAGCCTGGTTAGGAATCCTATTTTCTAAATGAAATTTTACAGCTTAAATGCCAAAGTTTTTATCATGTTATTATCCTCTTGAGAAAAATAACAAGCAACAGTTTCACTCTTTTCTGGATATTTGATAAGAAATACAAGCCATTTCCATAAGGGAACTAGACTTTTCCCTGACTCTCCAGCACTACATGCTGGGGCCAGTCAAGTATTATAAAGCTATTAAAGTATGTATATAAAAAAGTGTTGTCTTCATCCAAGCTCCCTGAGGGGCCAAGTTACTTGGCTGAGGCTGGGGGCTGTGATCTTGGGGGACATCTAGGTCAACAGGCATAACATAGTTTATAAAGAAAATGTTCTACATTCTACTTTAGTAAGTAGCATCTGGGGTCTTAAAAGCCTGTAAGCAGCCATATAAGATAGGTCTACTGGTCCCACCCTATCTGGAGCCAAAGGATAATGAAGAAAATGATAGACACAATGGAAAGATTTGTCCAAAGGACTAATGGACCATGACAACCACAGCCTCCATCAGACTCGGTCCGGCACAACTCGATGGTGCACGGCTACCACCACCGAGTGCTCTGACAGGGATTACAATAGAGGATCCTGGACAGAGCTGGAGAAAAATGTAGAACAAAATCCTAACTCACAAAAAAAGACCACACTTACTGGCCTGACAGAAACAGGAGAAAACCCAAGAGTACAGCCCCCGGACACCTTTTAACTCAGTACTGAAGTCACTCCTGAGGCTTACCTTTCAGCCAAAGATTAGACAGGCCCATGAAACAAACAATAACACCATGTAGTTCAACCATGTATACAACAGTAAGTTGGCACACCATCCCAGGGGTAAGGACAAGAACGCAGGAGGGGACAGGAAAGTTGGACAAATGGAAATGGGGAAACCAAGGTTGAAAAGGTGCAAGTGTTGACAAGTCGAGGGGTTGGCAACTAATGGTACAAAACAATATGTGTATTATTTGTTTAATGAGAAACTAATTTGCTTTGTAAACTTTCACTTGAAGTACAATAAAAATAAACAAAGAAGTAAAAAATGTTGTCTTAACCACAAGTTTGCATAGTCTTCAACATTGAGTATATTTCCTAATCAAACTTCAGAACACTTACATGGAAAGGCCGATGGAGAAATAACCCAATCAAACCAAACCAAATAGATGAACATACTTATTCCTCACCACCATACACATGAACACTGAAGCCATAGTCAATTGAGCCTAAACACAGTGCATAGTTATTTATTATAATGTTCAGGTCTAGAATTTTATTCTTGTTGATAAATTCCCTGAGCAGTTTAAAAGGAAATAATCAGTTGTTGCAAATAAAGGGCAGGTAAAGCTATGAAAAGGGGTTTCCATAGGAATCTAGTGCATTCAAGGTGACCAGTATGTGAAATGCCAAAATAAAATACATAAGGACAAGGGGCAGAAACAGCAATGCCATATTTTTAAGCAAATACCATGTGACTTCCACATTTTTTTTTTTTTTTGCCAACTGCTCCTTCCCCACTGGGAGTTATTTTTATAAGCACACTATGCTTTTTTTTTTTTTTTTTACAGTAATATGTAAAAAACTTGGCATGGAGGCACTTAAGAAAATACCTCGTGGGGTTGGGTGGGTGGGGGAAAGTTGTTGGCAAACAAATGTAGAAGGCAAGTGTTATTTGTGTAAAATACAGCAATCTATGGGCTCCTCCTTCAACCCCAACATTGCAGTTCAGGGGAAAAAAGAACACAGAATGGTATAACCACTGTTTTGTGCTGACTTATCAAGCCTTATGAAGTAAATTATTAGTCTGATTGCTATTGTTGAGAGTTTTCTGTTTTAAAGAAACCATGATCAACATTCTGAAATCACCTCTTTGAGGACGAAACAGCAACTTTTCTACACAGTGAAATGAAAACTTGAGTCCTTTGATCATAACTGGATAGAACATGTGTTTATTGAACTGCCATGGGCAAAGCAGCAGCAGAGGACGAGTTAGTGACAAGGGAATTCCTCATTCTCGTTCCTCCTGTCCTCATCCACGTCTGTGCCACCGCTAGACTTTCAGATTCCAGTTCCCAAACTGCCTTTTCCAAGAAGTTTTCCCTGATCCTTTAGTCTGAAATAATGTCTCATTACCATCTGGCTCCTTATTTTGTACTGTCTCCCCTGCTAAATAACCAACTTCTCAAAATTTGAAACGGTATCTTAATTCATCTTTATAACCCAGCAACTAGTCAAATATATATTAGTTGCCCATTAATAATTTTGGGGAAGCAAACTAAATTAGAGAAAAATAACTAAAGTTCCAACTTGATAAACTAATATATACTCTATATTTCAAAGTGTGGTGCAGGTCAGTAAAATAATGGCCAAGAGGAACTTGTTAATGTATAAACCTCTAGGGAATATAATATGATGTTGCCATTATGATCATCATTGTCTTCATTATGCTCACCACTGGGTCAGAAACACTATCCCAGAAAACACCATAGAAAGAATCAAGCTGCTTTAAAAGGGAAGTTTAAAGCACTAGTTATTTTGAAAGACCATTTAATCAGCAAAAAACATTGCTATTTAATCATTTCTAAAGTGCATCTTCTATCATGAGCTATAGCAAAGAGATTTGCTTGAAGTAGCTTCAGGGGAAATACTAACAGTCTCAAACTAATACTATTTTAAAGTTCTAGGCTATTTCAGAAAGTACAGCAGCTATTTCTCAAGCTAATCAATAGAGGAGACGGTGTGCTGTAAGAGAATTGGAATTGAACTGTGAGAAAGAATCCTAAATTCTAGTTCCACCTTTTCACTATTACACTATAAAGGCATTTGATTTTACCCTTCTGGCCTTCAGTTAATTCATCTATAAAATGAGACCCTTACATCATTTTCAATGTTTAATATATCTAGGACTCTCAGTTATGGCTAATCGAAGTAGCCTGTGTATATGTGTATGAAGCCTGATGCAGAAACACTGGATATTTAGAAAGGGGAACACATAATTTCTACTTTCAAGAAATTTACAAACAGTAGAGGACACAGGTCCATCAGATACATGCAAGCAGGCAGCTACACACACGCAAATAAATGCACACACACAAAACACCAAACCTATAAGCAGGAATAAGAAGCTTTAATAACATAGCTGATCAATGATAATTTAGTGAAGGTATATTACAAATGCCAGAACACCAGGAATGCAGAGATTAAAATTTTACTCATTTGATTAAAAACAGGTAGAATGGGTCTGTATAAGCTAATCCAAGGAAAGAAGACTTGAGAGATTGTAGGAAACATGAATTTTAAAGGCAATTAATTTTGACGGTTCAATTATATCCAATATGCAAAGGTAGTATGATTATTTGTGTAGCAATAAGATTCTCTTAGTTACCAACTTGCTCTTGTCTGTTTAAACATAACTTGTTTTACTGAATAATGTTTTTCAAAATTTCAAAGTCATCCCCTACATAGAGTGCAGTAGATAAAGACCTTTAGGATAAGGTCTATTTGTTTGAAAGATAAACATTTCACTCTATCCCCTGATTTATTAAACTGATTTTTAAAATAATTATCTGCATAAACATTTATTCCTATTAACATACATCTTGAAATTTTGCCATCACTAGAAACGATGCTTTTTTTAGAAATCTTTCTTGAGAAGTCAATATGTTAGAGCAGGAAAAGTACTACTCAAGGAGTAAACTACCTTTATGCCTAGCACTTATTTGCTAAGTGACAATGACAAAATTAACTAAATTTTCTGAGTCTTAGTTTTCTCTTCCAAAAATTAATTAATTCACTCTTTCATGTATTTAGTCACTTATTCCACAATTATATTTATGAAGTTTTAGGTGTCAAAATAGTCACTGGAAATACAGAGCTAAAAGACACAGTCAAGGCCCTAAGAAAATTATATGCCATTTAGAAGACAAATGAGTAAACAAATCAATAAAATATAGTAAGTATCACCTCATCTAAATCTGGAGAACCCAAACCAAACCCGATGCCATCTAGTGGATTCCGACTCGTACCGACCCTATAAGACAGAGCAGAACTGCCCCATAGTGTTTCCAAGGAGCGCCTGGCGGATTCGAACTGCCGACACTTTGGTTAGCAGCCGTTGCACTTAACCACTACACCACCAGGGTTTCCAAATTTGGAGAACAAATAGGAATTAACCAGTCTTCTTCTACGCTCCAATAGAGGCAGTCACTGATTGCTGTGGATGCAGGCACAATACAAGGGCTACTAAGTAAGACTGGATGAGGTGAGGAGGGTAGAGGAAGATCCACCTAGGTTTCCTGGAGAACGTCTGAAGCCAGCGGGGTGCCAAATAATGTACTGTTTAGTAGGACAGAGAGTATTTTCCGGACAAGACAACCAGAAGGCGCTACGGAGAACACAGCCCTCAGAAGACAGAAACTCGAACAACAATTACGTGCAGAAAGTGCAAAGTGCCTTTATGTGTCACCCCACGTTTTCTACGTTTCACTCAAAATCGAACCGATAACAATTATGTGCAGCATGTGCAATGTTTATTTAGTATTTCGTGTGCATTTTTGGAAAGCGGAGTAAGATATTTTGTGGATCAGGTGTTAACAGGCAGTGTGATGCACTTCCTGGGCCATGGGATCCATACGTACGGCGTTTGTGATGTGCTTCATGCAACACGGGACGATATGGCCTGCTTGCAATTTGTACCTCATTTTTTCAAATAATAAAAAACTACCAACAAACAATTATTAGGAATCCATACCATTAGTGAAAAGACATGGCATGACCAAAAAATTCCAAAAAATAAAAAATAATGCATCCTTTAAAGGGATAACCTATTTTTCCCATTTTATATTTCATGAATATTTTTCTCATTCACTAGGGATTCTCCTACAGTATCAGTGGTTACGTAAGTGCTCTTCATAAAGTTATACAATTGATCCTCATTATTTGCAGGTTTTGCATTTTGAGTTCGCCTACTCATTAAAATTTATTTGTAACTCTGAAGCCAATACTTCAGTGTTTTTGTGGCCATTCACAAATGTGCCCTTTTTGCTGTTTATTTGGTGCCACTTTTTTACATTTTTATGCTTTATGTTGGATACTGTTCAAAATAGCCCTATTGTAGTCCCGAAGTGCTGTCTAGCATTCTTAAGAGCAAGAAAGCTGTGATGTGGCTTTTAGAGAAAATAAGTGTGTTAAATAAGCTGATAAGCATGTTGGCCATAAATTCAATGTTAATAAATCAACAATATATTAAATAAGGTGTCTTTAAACAGAAACAGGAAACGCTGGTGGCGTAGTGGTTCAGTGCTACGGCTGCTCATCAACAGGTCAGCAGTTCAAATCCACCAGGCGCTCCTTGGAAACTCTATAGGGCAGTTCTACTCTGCCCTATAGGGTTGTTATGAGTTGGAATCAACTCGACGGCAGCGGTTTTAAACAGAAACATACATAAAACAAGGTTGTGTGGTGACCGGTTGAGGAAAATATAATCAGAGGCTCACAGGAATCTAACTCTGTATTTCCCCTAGGAGCAATGGTTCCATGTTCACTATTTCAGTGCTCATGGTGACTTTCTACGACATGAATCCTGTGAAAAATGCAATTTACTATATCATGCTTATTTAACTAGTTTTCTTTTTTATTATTTTACAATAGAATATTTTAATTGTTCACTATTATAAGTAGGATTGTAATAAACTGTATGTATTTGTGTAGTTCATTGAATATTTCTACGGAAAAAATTCCTAGAATCAAAGCAATTGAAGGCTTTTAAGGTTTATAAAATACATTGCAAAATTGGCCTCCAAAAATGGTTGTAACTCCGAACTCCATTTCCTTCTACTCTTATCGTCTGTTCAAAACTTTGCCGATTTGATATAGTATTAAAAATTGCAGTTTTTTTAGTGAGCCTTTCTTTTATTTCTAGTAAAGCTGAAACATGTAGGTATGTTGTCCCTTTTGATTTCTTTTAAGTTGTTTGTTCATTTTAGTTGTTTCTCTTTTTACTGGGATACTTGCCTTTTATTCATGATGTCTCATAGCTCTAAGTGTTTACAAGATATTTTAATGCAGTATAAAATAAATTATTATATTTCATAAGTCTAACATACTATGGTGTCATGTATTGAATTGTGTCCCCCCAACAATATGTGTATCAACTTGATTAGGCCATGATTCCCAGTATTGTGCAATTGTTCTCCATTTTGTGATTGTAATTTTATGCTAAAGAAGATTAGAGTGGGATTGTAACACTACCCTTACTCAGGTCACCTCCCCAATCTGATGTAAAGGGAGTTTCCCTGCGGTGGGGCCTGCACCACCTTTTATCTCTCAAGATATAAAGAGAAAAGGGAAGCAAGCAGAGAGTTGGGGACCTCATATCACCAAGAAAGCAACACTAGGAGCAGAGCGTGTCCTTTGGACACAGAGTCCCTGCACCTGAGAAGCTCCTCGACCAGGGGAAGGTTGAGGACAAGGACCCTCTTCCAGAGCTGACAGAGAGAGAAAGCCTTTCCCTGGAGCCTACTTTCTAAATTTGGACTTGTAATCTACTAGACTGTGAGAAAATAAATTTCTCTTTGTTAAAGCCATCCACTTGTGGTATTTCTGTTACGGTAGCACTAGATGACTAAAACATATGGTAAGATGTACTATTATGTAAAACAAGAAAAAAATTGCTGCCAAATAGACTCTGATACATCATTCATCATCAGATTCATCATATTTTAAAGAAATGCTAAGTCTTGAACAAAAAAATAATGAATTATTGTGGTAGACAGATAATGAACTCACAAAAATGGCCATGCTCTAGTCTCCAGAAAATATGAATATGTTAGGTTACATGGCAAAAGGGACTTTGCACAGGTAATTAAGGTTATTGAATTTAAAGAAGGAGCCCTGGTGGTGTAGTGGTTAAGAGCTTGGCTGCTAACCAAAAGGTCAGCAGTTCGAATCCACCAGCTGCTCCTTGGAAACCCTATAGGGCAGTTCTACTCTGTCATATAGGGTCTCTATGAGTCAGAATCAACTCAACAGCAATGGTCGGGGTTTGATTTCTTGGAATTTAAACAAAGGAGTCAAAGGAGACTGTTCTGGTTATCCAAGTGGCCCAAGCTAATCATAAAAGCTACTAAAAATGGAGAAAATTTTCCATGTCTGGAAGCAAAGAGTGTGTAACAGAAGGGGATGCCATAAAGATTTCAGTGGTGGGAAGGATTCAATGTGCCACTGCTGGCTCTAAGATAAAGAAGCTCATATGCAACAACCAGAGAGAAGAGCTCTAGGAGTTGAGCATCTTCCAGCTGACAACCAGCAAGAAAATGGCTACTAACCATGGAACTGAATTCTGCCAACAACCTAAATAAACCTGGAAATTAATTTTTCCCTGCAGCCTCCAGATAAGAGGCCAGGCTGGCTGGTGCCTTGATTTTGGCCTTATGAGACTCAGAGCAGAGAGGACAGCTGAGGCCATCCAGACTTCTATCTACAGAATTGTGATACAATAAATGTCCAACGGATTTAGAAATGATTTTATGAAACCAGAGATGAGTTAGAACAAGTCTTATACTAAAATAGATGAAGGGAAGCTAGTTTTTAAATCAAAACACATATTGTCAATTGTAAAGCTTTTACTTAGGGGAGGCTAGAACTACCTTGGAAACTTGAAGCTTGTAAGTTCTTCATATTTCTAAATTTCTCTTATGTTTTTCACCAATTTTGAAAATTATCCCATTGTTTCTGTAAAATATGCCTGGCTACTGATGACATGTAATCTAACAACCTAAACTAGCAAGAGAGAGGGGCTGTATATTTTTGCTTCACTGAATGAAATACTGATTAAAACTAGAGATGTAAGTTTATTTCTGATACAAAATTCTAAGGAGATAATTAAAACAACCAGTAACTAGTACAAATGTTCTTTCTAGGTTTTAGCTTTTAAGATATAGGAGAATTGTTCTGAGATTATAAGCCAAATTTTAAAAAATGCTTATGCAAATATGAATATGAGAGCAGCTAACTTGATTAACAAAACTACAGAGTGATAAAATTCTCCAAACATTATTGCATCCACCATTTAATTACTGCATCATTCAGCTGAAAGAAATTGAAAAACATTTTTTCCTGACCATACTTCTTTCTATAGTCTTGGGTAAATACTGTGATTTTAAATATGCACCATTCATCCTATGTTATTTCATATTTGATGGTAACTTAAAGACATCTTATTTGTGTTCTTATCAGAAGCATATTCAATATGCCTGAACCAATCATTAAAATGTATGTGAAAGGCCCAATTTGGTGCCAGACAAGAACATAGCCCATTTATGTGAGATTACTTTGAAAAAGAGGGTCCATACAGATTAGGACAGTTATTCTAAACTACAAAGTGATGGTATTCTTTGACAAGCTTTATTTTGATCATTACTTCTAAAGACCTACCAGTATAATGACTCTCTCCATATTGGTTGTATGAAGTCTATGTTTTATTTTTGTTTCTACTCTTGCCTTATACTTTATTCTCAGTGCATCAAAAGTGCACTCAGCCAAAAGGGATGACAAGAATGCGTGTCAGCCTAGGGAATGATGGAGTGCTTTTTTTCCCTCTCTTAAAACCAAGGATCTGAGAGGACAATTTTGACAAACTCAGTTCAGAATTATTTCCAACAAGTTTAGTCTTAAGAGAAATAGTAATGGATTGGGGAGTTCAGTGGGTCTTTCAAATAATTTATTTAACACAATGATGATGTCGACTAGAGGTGATCTAACATCTTTTACATAGAATGTAAGATTATTAGAATGCAAACACATTGAGTTAGATTTCCTTCAGGCAAAATATTTGCCACAATATTTGAATATAAATATTTCTTTGGTATGGATACTTTGAATGAAACATACAGGAAAAAATTTTAATAGCATAAAATATATAGTATTAAAAATGTAATTGCATATTTCATTCTTAGACGATGTCTTATTCATCATTTTTAATGAAATACCTAGCACATATTAGCTGATCGAATGAATGAATTAAATGAATGGTTATAGTCTTCCCCGAATCCAAGAAAATAAATTCTATAAGCAATAGCAATAGTAGAAAATACCATGTTGAATATGTCTTCCTCAGTGTTGACTTGTTGGAACTAAAACTGGAAGAATGAGCCAGGGCTGAGAAGAAAATGAAAAGGCAAGAAGACCCACTGGAGCAGCCCGGTCATGAGAGTATGTGTTGGGAGACAAAGAGGCTGATTTTCATTTACTTCTCTCCCACTTATTGTTGAGTGGTCTTGAGCATATACTTTTGCTCCTCAAGCTTTATTTTCGTCATCTGTAAAATGAGGGCAATGATACCCACTTCATAAGATTGTGGTGAGAATTAAATGTAATAACATCATTAAGTGCCCTCCGCTATATCTAGCTAATAAGGAGTCCAGAATAAATTTACTATTATTATTATTATTATGAATATTTGGAACTAAAACAAAAAACCAGACTTACTGCCATTGAGTCAATTCAGACTCCTAGCAACCCTGTAGGACAGAGTAGAATTGCTTCATAGGGTTTCCAAGGCTGTAAGTCTTTACAGAAGCAGACTGCCACATCTTTCTCCCACAGAGATGCTGGTGGTTTCAAACCACCAATCTTTCGGTTAGCAGCCAAGCACTTTAAGCACTGTACCACCTGTGCTCCAATATTTTGAACTAAAGTAGCAAAAATAATTTTTAATTTAGTTACTTTAGAATGAATATTTAAGAAGCCATCTTTCATTTCTTTTTCCTGTAAGTGGAAATCAACCATCGCTGATTTGCATAATGATTAACTTTCCCAGTATGTCATTTTCAACAGTGAAGGATGATATGGCAGCGAAATTCCTTAATTAGTGTCTTAGTAATCTAGTGCTTTTATAACAGAAATACCAAAAGTGCGTGTCTTTAACAAACAGGAATTCATTTTCTCACAGTTTAGGGGGCTAGAAGACTGAATCCAGGGTGCCAGTTCTAGGGGAAGGCTTTCTCTCTCTGTTGGCTCAGAAGGAATGTCCTTGTCTCTTTCAAGCTTCTGCTCCCGAGAGATCTACATGTGGCTTGGCATATGTCTCCCCCAATCTCTCCTACTTGCTTGCTTGTTTAATCTCTTTTATATCTCAAAAGGGTTTGACTCAAGATATTCCCTACGCTAATCCTGCCTCATTAACATATCAAAGACAGCCCATTCCCAAATGAGATTTTAAACACAGGCATGTTGTTGTTGTTAGTTGCCATGGAGTCGATTCCGACTCATAGCAACCCTATACAACAGAAGGAAACACTGCCCAGTCCGGCACTGTCCTAACATTTTTTGCTATACTTGAGCCCATTGTTGCAGCCACTGGGTCAATCCATCTCATTGAGGGTCTTCCTCTTTTTCTGTTGACCCTCTACCAAGCATGATGGCATTCTCCAGGAATTCACCCCTCTTGATAACATGTCCAAAGTATGGAAGACAAAGTCTTGCCAGTCTTGCTTCTAAGGAGTATTCTGGTTGTACTCCTTCTAAGACAGTCCATGGTATATTCAATATTCTTCACCAACACCACAATTCAAAGGTGTCAATTCTTCTTGATCTTCCTTACTCATTGTCCAGCTTCTGCATGCATATGAGGTGATTGAAAACACCATGGCTTGGGTCAGGCACACCATAGTCTTCAAAGTGACGTCTTTGCTTTTCAATACTTTAAAGATATCTCTTAAAGACAATTTGCCCAATGCAATGCATCTTTTGATTTCTTGACTGCTGCTTTCATGGGTGTTGATTACGGATCCAAGTAAAATGAAATCCTTGAAACTTCAATCTTTTCCCCGTTTATCATGATGTTGCTTATTGGTCCAGCTGTGAGGATTTTTGTTTTCTTTATGTTGAGATGTAATCCATACTGAAGGTTGTCTTTGATCTTCATCAGTAAGTGATTCAAGTCCTCCTTACTTTCAGCAAGTGAATTCGTGTCATCTGCATAACGCAGGTTGTTATTGAGTCTTTCTCCAATCCTGACACCACATTCTTCTTCAGAGTCCAGCTTCTCAGATTATTTGCCTAGCATACAGATTGAATAGGTATGGTGAAAGTACACAACCCTGAGGCACACCTTTACTGACTTTAAACCATGCAGTATCCAGTATCTCCTTGTTCTGTTCAAACAACTGCCTCTTGGTCCATGTACAGATTCCTAATGAGCACAATTAAGTGTTTTGGAATTCCCACTCTCCGCAGCAATGTTATCCGTAATTTTTTATGATCCACACAGTTGAGTGCCTTTGCATAGTCAATAAAACACAGGTAAACATCCTCCTGGTATTCTCTGCTTTCAGTCAGGATCCATCTGACATCAGTGATGATATCCCTGGTTCCACATCCTCTTCTAAATTCAGCTTGAATTTCTGAGTTCCCCTGTCAATATACTGCTGCAGCTGATTTGGAATGATCTTAAGCAAAATTTTGCTGGCATGTGATGTTAATGATATTTTTTGATAATTTCCGCATTCAGTTGGATCACCTTTCTTGGAAACAGGCATAAATATGTATCTCTTCCAGTCGGTTGGTCAAGTAACTGTTTTCCAAATTTCTTGGCACTTCCAGGGCTGTACCCGTTTTTTGAAACATTTCATTTGGTATTCCACCAATTCTCAGAGCCTTGTTTTTCGACAATGCCTCAGTGCAGCTTGGGCTTCTTTCTTCGGTACCATCAGTTCCTGATCATGTGTTACCTCCTGAAATGGTTGAATGTTGACCAATTCTTTTTCTTATAGTGACTCTGTATTCCTTCCATCTTCCTTTGATGATTCCTGCATCATTTAATATTTTCTGTGTAGAATTCTTCAGTATTGCAACTCGCGGCTTAAATTTTTTCTTCATTTCTTTCAGCTTAAGAAATGCTGAGTGTGTTCTTTCCTGTTAGTTTTCTATCTCCAGGTGTTTACACATATCATCCTAATACTTTTACTTCGACTTCAAGCTGCCCTTTGAAAACTTCTGTTCAGCTCTTTTACTTCATCATTTTTTTCCTTTTGCTTTAGCTACTTGATGTTCAAGAGGAAGTTTCAGAGTCTCTTCTGACATCCTGTCTGTTTAATAAACTCTTGCTTTCTTCATGTATGATGTCCTTGGTATCACCCCAAAACTCATCTGGTCTTTTGTCATTAGTGTTCAGTGCATCAAATCTATTCTAGAGATGGTCTCTAAATTCAGGTGGGATTTACTCAAGGTCATACTTTGGTTCTCATGGACTTGTTCTAATTTTCTTCAGTTTCAACTTGAACTTGCATATGAGTAATTGATAGTCTGATCTTGTCAGTCCCTGGCCCAGTTCTGACTGATGATATTGAGCTTTTCCATCTTCTCTCCACAGATGTAGTCAATTTGATTTCTGTGTGTTCCATCTGGTGAGGTCCATGTGTATAGTCGCCATTTATGTTGGTGAAAAAAGGTATTTGCAATGAAAAAGTCGTTGGTCTTGCAAAATTCAGTTATGCGATCTCCTGCATTGATTCTATCACCATATTTTCCAGCTACGGATCCTTCTTTTTTGTTTCCAACTTTTGCATTCTAATTACCAATAATTATCAGTGCATCCTGATTGCATGTTCGATCACTTTCAGACTGCAGAAGTTGGTAAAAATTTTCAATTTCTTCATCTTTGGGCTTAGTAGTTGGTGAGTAAATTTGAATAATAGTCATATTACCTGGTTTTCCCTGTAAGGGTATGGATGTTATCCTATCACTGACAGCATTGTACTTCAGGATAAATCTTGAAATGTTCCTTTTGATGATAAATGCAAGGCCATTCCTCTTCAAATTGTCATTCCTGGTGTAATAGACCATAAGACTGTACAATTCAAAATGGCCACACTAGTCCATTTCAGCTCACTAATGCCTATGTATTCCATTTCATTTTTGACAATTTCTGATTTTTCCAGATTCATACTTAGTGCATTCCAGGTTCTGATTATTAATGGATATTTACAGCTGTTTCTTCTCATCTTGAGTCATGTCACATCAGTAAATGAAGATCCCGAAAGCTTGACTCTAACCAAGTCATTAAGGTGGACTCTGCATTGAGGAGGCAGCTCTTCCTTGGTAATCTTTTGTGTGCTTTCCAACCTGAGGGGCTCATCTTCTGCCACTTTAACAGATAATGTTCCACCACTATTCATAAGGTTTTACTGGCTAATTCTTTTCAGAAGTAGATTGCTGGGTCCTTCTTCTTAGTCTCTCTTAGTCTGGAAGCTCAGCTGAAACCTGTCCACCATGGGTGACCCTCCTGGTATTTGAATACTGGTGGCATAGCTTCCAGCAGCACAGCAACACACAAGCCCCCACAGTATGACAAACTGACAGATGCATGGGGGAAACACAGGCATAGAGGTTAGGATTTGCAACACACATTTTTGGAGAACATAATTCAATTCACAAAAATTAGTTAAACATTTCTCATTTATAAATTCGAAGAGCTATTATGTCTCAATAAATTTAAATGTTATTTGACTCAAAGATTCTAGTTCTCCCATTCATGGAGGTAGATGTCTGAACTTGCATTTATTAGGGGTTATCAGGACCAGGAGAATTAACAGTTCCCTCAAAGGCAGATCAAATAGTGCTATAAAGATGCTCTGTCTGTATACATAATCTGAATTACTTAGCCAATGACAAAATAAAAGAGAGTATAACATAGCGAAAATTGGGGAAATTGCACCAAAGTGAAAATAGATAAATTATGCACTAAGCCTTCGTTTCCATTTCTCTCCACCCTTCTATTCCTAGAAGTATATAATAAAATACTTTAAATAGAATTTTACCACTCTACTATTAGAAAGTCCAGCCTTGTATTAGCTCAGAATCCGCTTTCATAGAACATATGCCTTAGACACAGTTTTGCCTCTGGAATTACATGATTCCAGAAGCCTACAAATATTGAAGAAAATATTCTAATTCCTGATTCTTCCTTTTCTCGAATTTTAAAAAAGAGAGGCACTTCATTCCTTTTTTCATAAACCTTGTTTTATCATCTGTAAATATGTTGCTTTTGTTGTTGGGTACCATTGAGTGTGTTCCGACTCACAGTGACCCTGTGTATACCAGAACGCTGCCCGATCCTCTGCCATCCTCATAGTTGTTGTTATGCTTGAGCATATTGTTGCAGCCACTGTGTCAATCCGTCTGATTGATGGTCTTCCTCTTTTTCACTGACCCTCTACTTTACCAAGCATGATGCCTGTCTCCAGCAAGTGGTCCCTCCCGATAACATGTCTGAAGTATGTGAGACAGTCTCACCATCCTTGCTTCTAATGAGCATTCTGGCTGTACTTTCTCCAAGTCAGATTTGTTCATTCTTCTGGCACTCCATGGTATATTCAATATTCTTTGCCCACACCATAATTCAAAGGCCTCAATTGTGCCATCTTCCTTATTCATTTTCCAGCTTTCACATGCATATAAGGCAATAGCAAACATCATGGCTTGGGTCAGGCGCACCTTAACCTATAAAATGACATCTTTTTTTTTTTTTTAACACTTTAAAGAGGTCTTTTGCAGCAGATTTACCCAATGCAATGCGTCATTTGATTTCTTGACTGCTGCTTCCATAGGTGTTGATTGTGGATCCAAGTAAAATGAAATCCTTAACAACGTCAACCTTTTCTCCGTTTATCATGATGCTGCTTATTGGTCTAGTGGTGAGTATTTTTGTTTCTTTACATCGAGGTGCAATCTGTACTGAAGTCTATAGTCTTTGATCTTCGTCAGTAAGTGCGTTAAATTCTCTTCACCTTCAGCAAGCAAAGTTGTGTCGTCTGCATAAGGCAGGTTGTTAGTGAGTCTTCCTCTAATCCTGATGCTGTGTTCTTCGTACAGTCCATATTCTCAGATTATTTGCTCAGCATACAGATTGAATAAGTATGGTGAAAGGACATAACCCTGATGCACATCTTTTCTGATTTTAAACCATGTAGTATTCCCTTGTTCTATTCTAATGACTACTCCTTTGACTATTTAAGGGTTCCACTGAAAGAACTGAGAAGAAATTCAAGCCTTGAGTTGCAATATTTAAGGATTCTTCATATGATAGATATTTATTATGGAGGAAGACGTCAAAAGAGTTTCAGTAGCCAAGAGGATATCTTTCAGTTAGCTCTAAGCTGGGGCCAAATTTTTACCGCTCTATGAAAAAAAAAAAATTTTTTTTTTTTTTATGAGTTTAGCAATAAGTATTTTTCTTGGCAGCTGTATCTTACAATGGAAAGTATTTAGATAAAACAAACAAACTGGGTTTAAATTCCCACCCTGCTCCTTACTACCTTGGGGAATTTTTCTCCCTCTTAAAGTCTTAGTTTCTTCATATGTACGGCAGAGACAGTGTCCTTACTTCATAGGGTTGCTGTGAGGACCCATCATGTAGACATTTGTGATTCCTTTCTCACCTGCACTCCTCACATCTGGTTCATATGGAGTCTCTAAATCCAAAATACACCCAGAGTGTATTCTATTCCCCCATCTTGCCTGCTACCACTCAGCCCAAGTCATTGCTATGTCTCACCTCAAGTCCCATCATGATTTCTATCTGCACTCTCAGCTTCCTATCTTACCCTTTATCATAGCTTGACTTGTGTCCCCCCAAAATATGTGTCAACTTGGGTAGGCCGTGATTCCCAGTATTGTGTGAATGTCCACCATTTTGTCTTCTAATGTGATTTTTCCTATGTGTGTAAATCCTACATCTGTGGTGTTGTTGGAGCAGAATTGGGGACAGTTGTATTGATGAGGCAGGATCCAATCTACGGGATTGGGTTGCGTCTTGAGCCAATCACTTTTGAGATACAGGAGAGAGAGGTGAGCAGACAGACAGGGGGACTTCATACCACCATGAAACCAGAGCCAGGAGGATGGCGTGTCCCTTGGACCCAGAGTCCCTGCACTGAGAATTTCTTTGACCAGGGAAGATTGATGTCAAGGACCCTCCTCCAGAGCCTACAGAGAAAAAAGCCTTCCCCTAGAGCTGGTACCCTGAATTCAGACTTTTAGCCTCCTAGACTGTGAGAGAATAAATTTTTCTTTGTTAAAGCCACCCACTTGTGGTATTTCTGTTATAGCAGCACTAGATAACTAAGACACCCTTCTGTAACCCCTCCTGCAAACACATATCCAAAAGATTATTCTTTCCTAAAAACAGAAATTATATCCTACCACTCCATTGTTGAACATCCACCAACAGGTGGCCATTGCACTTAGTAAAAACATAAACCCCTTTAAAAAAACCAAAAAACCAAGCCCATAGCTGTTGATTCTGACTCATAGAGACCCTAGAGGACAGAGTAGAACTACAACATAGAGTTTCCAAAGAGTGGCTGGTGGATTTGAACTGCCGACCTCTTGGTTAGCAAGCAGCCTGAGCTCTTAGCCACTGTATCACCAGGGCTCCACCATTTACTTCTAACTATGGTCTTAAAGGGTCATGATCTTACCCTTGCCACACTGGCTCTTGTATCATTATTCTGTGGTAATACTGGCCTTTTTTCTTTGCTCTTCAAACACGGAAAGCTTATTCCAGCTCCAGGACCTTTGCACTTGAAATCTTTACTGCCCCAAATGTAGACTCTTGTCATTCATATTTTAGCTCAAATATCAATTCCTCAGAAAGTCCATCACTGCCCACCTACAACTTGACTTCCCTGTTACCCTCCATCACAATACCCTGGTTTATTTTCTTTATAGCAGTTCTTAGTATCTGAAAATATCTTGTTGATTAGTTTTATTTATATGTTTATGGCTGTATCTCCACTCCCAAATGTAAGCTCATCATCTCAGAGACCTTGTTTGACTTATCTAATTTCTGTATCTCCAGAACCTATAAGCACCTCTGACAAATAGTGTTTAATAAATATCTGTTTCATGAAGCATGAAGTGGAGTATCTGGCACATAGAAAATGCTTAATAAAGAGAAGCAATCATAACAATTATTTGATCATAGTATAAAAATAAAATTAAAAAAAGCAGTCTGACAGATGGAAATCTATTTTTCTATTCTTATATAAAATTCACTGCTTTAGGTCAAAGCTTAAGAATTGAGGACACCCAGACTACAAATATTAGGAACCTAAATTATAGATATGATTATCTTATAATAACAAGATAGAATTTTGAAAACCAAAAGCTTAACATTGATCAGGATGGAATCCCAAAGGAAACAAGTAACCACAGAGCATCATAATGTAGGTATCAATAATAAAACCAGGATTTTTCAGAGCATTACAGCATGCTATTGAGGGAGAAAGTCAAGTGGAAATGAGATACTATACTATGAAAGAGGCATTCCATTTTAGAATGCGAATTCATGTTGCCTGGGCTGGAGCAGGGTCTGGATATGTAGAGGAAACTTCACTGCAAATCTTGAAAAATGACCTCACCTTCACCAATTTAATCATATTAAACAGCTGATATGACTAAATAAGCATTAAAGGACCTTTTATTTTCTTTCTTTATCAATATAAAACATTTCACTCAATTCTAGTTCCCATATGGATCCTGTGTAGTAGGCAGAAGGTAGGTACTGCTTGTGGGGCCAAAGGTTTATACGATGTCTGGTAATGGGTTTTATGGGGTAGGGAAGTACCTCTTTAGAATAAGAAATTCAAAATACCAAATTAGCAACAAAGGTGGCTATTTTGTTTGAATGAGAGAACAAATTTAAAAAGCTAAAAAATACATCCAGAAAAATAACATACTTAGTCTATTTTATTTATTCACTCTTTGGAATGCCTTCATAATACCTTTTTCCTACTTTTTGGGGGGCTGCAAAATATATCATTTCTTCATATGAAAATGATTTTATAATATCTTTTAAATAGAAGGATCTGAAGGATAATCTTGTCTTCTAGAATGATTGATCAAATATTTTTTTTATTTGATATAACTTAATTGATAAATTAACAAGTTTCTCTCAGCCACAGACCTTGTTATTGTTAATGTCACATAAATTTTTAGAGTTGTTGTCAAATTTGGAAAATTTGAGTCCACTTTATTTCCTACATGAGTTGTAAAATTTGGAAAAATATTTCCAGAGGCTACCTTCTGGCACTGAATATCTTGAACCTTGTTTCTCCTCCAGGATGCTGTCTGCTGGGGAGCATGTTTACAAAATAATGTAACCCCTAGTTCTGCAACATTGTATCCACAGTTCCCTGGCAAGTGAGCATACTGGGTGGTGGGAGTGTTTGTGGAAACCACTCTATACCCAACAGCTGCCAGTACACATGGAAGTGATAGAAAAAACAAAAAGATATCCCAAAAAACAAACCTCTTGCCATCAAGTTGATTCTAACTCATGGGAGTAGAATTGAGTTCCATAGGTTTTGTTTTTTGTTTTTTTTTTTTTGGCTGTAATGTTTATGAAGGGAGATCATCAGGCCTTTCTTTTGAAGCATTGCAGGTTGGGTTAGACCCGCCAGACTTTTGGTTAGCAGCTCACACAAATTATTTGTACCACCCAGGGACCTAAAGATATTCCCGTATAACCAAATCAAATATGTACCAAAATTTACTTCCCCTTAGCTGGATTCCAAAAACATCATTGGCCATTCCAGTACCAGATGGAGATGAAGTCAGGGGAAAAGAGAGGATATCTTAACTGATTGCATTGAAAAGAGCTTCTTTTGCATAAACACCTTACTGGGGATTCCCATGGCCTGGGAAGAGGCTCCTGCCAGTGAGGGCCCCTGAAGTTTAAGCTTAAATTTAATTGTTTCACAGTGAATCTAAATCTGATAATAAGCAAAAGAAAAGTTGTCAATTGTGAACTGCATCTTTGGGTAGTGAAAAATAGTGACCTTCTCTGAGGAGCTGGAAACCCTGCTGGCGTAGTGGTACAGCTGCTAACCAAGAGGTTGGCAGTTCAAATCTGCCAGGCGCTCCTTGGAAACTCTATGGGGCAGTTCTACTCTGTCCTAAGGGGGCGCTATGAGTCAGAATTGACTGGACGGCAGTGGTTTGGTCTGAGGAGTTACTCAATATTTAGTGGTACCACATTCAGGTTTTAACTTTTAGACTGTAATCAGAGTAGCCGGTTCTTTGTATGTAATATAACATGATACAATTTTTTTGTTTTTTTTGAGAATTTCTTATAACTAAAGAAATTATCAAGGGAATTTGTAAGGTCAAACATATGAACAAGCTTGTATAAGATTGGGTTAAAGTAAAAAAAAATCACGGTAAGACAGGATGGCTTCTTCATGCACAAATGGTTTCTCTGATACTCTTTCAGGCATTGTTACTATTGTTGTTTGTAGTATTTTGTTCTTATTCTCCATTGTTTTTGAAACTGAGGAGAAAGGAGACATGACAGAAGGGTGCGACAGCATAGAGTTTATAAAAACTAAATATAAATGAGGAGTGTTTGTTTTCCAACTGTAACACCTCCAGCAGAAATTCTTTCTCCTTAAACCTGATTTTTAAATTTTTATTTCACAATTATTAACCTTATTGTATTGTTCTGCAGAACACTGCCTTAAAAATGCTTTGCAGACATGCAAATGCTAAATAACCATAAATTAAAAAATACATTACCCTGCAGATTGTACTAGTTCAGAAAGATCAGTCTTTGTAGCAGTAGCATAAATGGGGAAGGAGTCTCCATAGACTTGTCCCAAACCTGACCTCGTGCCTTTGCTTCTCCAAAAGAAGGAAAACCAGTCTGACTGGCCACGTGATGGGACTTTGACAGATGATGAAAATTTGTGACGTGACTAATATTATGCCCACTGCTAGAAGCCTATGCACTGTATACAACCCTCACATCTATTCCTGCTATTAACTAAGGTCATCAGCTTTCTCAAATTCACTCTCAAGACCCAAGGATTCTGTTGTCTTTCTACATTGTCTCATGTGTGTGAAGCAGTGTATCCACATTTAAGGCAACTATATTCACTGGTTTTAAGAGCTAGAAAAAGAGCATTATTTGGACTTCACCTAGGTCAAATGACCTAATTGAATTTTATCTAAAAATCTTGCATTAGGTTTTAGGGATTATAAAAGCTTGTTTCCATTTGTTTTGCTTCTTATGAGTATACCTGCTTTAGTTATCTCAAGAGGAGAAGTGATTGGGGGCCCAAGTAAAATGAAATCCTTGGCAACTTAAATATTTTCTCAGTTTATCATGATGTTGCTTATTCGTCCAGTTGTGATGATTTTTATTGTCTTTATGTCGAGGTTTAATTCATAACTGAAGGCTGTAGTCTCTGATCTTCATCAGTAAGTGCTTCAAGTTCTCTTCACCTTCAGCAAGCAAAGTTATGTCATCTGTACATCTCAGGTTGTTTATAAGTTTTTCTCCAATCTCGATGCCACGTCCTTCTTCATATAGTCCAGTTTCTTAGATTGTTGCTCAGCATACAGATTAAATAAGTACGGCAAAAAGAGACAACACTGACGCACACCTCCCTGACTTTAAACCACGCAGTATCCCCATGTTCTATCAAACAATTGCCTCTTGGTCTATGTACAGGTTTCACAAGAGCACAATTCAGTGTTCCAGAATTCCCATTCTTTGCAATGTTGTCCATAATTACTTATGATCCACACAGTCAAATGCCTTTGCATAGTCAATAAAACACAGGTAAACATCCTTATGGTATTCTCTGCTTTCAGCCAAGATGCATCTGACATTGGCAATGATATCCCTTATTCCATATCCTCTTCTGAATATCACTTGATCTTCTGGCAGTTCACTGTATGTGTACATTTCCCAGCACTATCTCACTATATTCCATGTGTTCAATTTCCAGCACTATATCAGACAGCGTTTTACTGCTAGCCATAAAGTTTTCACTGGCAAATTTTTTTTCAGAAGTAGATCACCAGGTCTTTCTTCCCAGTCTGTCTTAGTCATTTGGGAAATTGAGTCAAATTTATTTCCTACATGAGCTATAAAATTTGGTTTTCTAGGGGCTAGAGGGATGAACAAGTCAGGAGATAAATGTGATACAGTGGCCAACTCCTCTGATAGAGCTCTGTATGGCCCATTGAGAAGCCAGAGAAGGAACCCCTCCCTAGACAGTGGGCCTGGAGGGGGCTTCTGAGAAGGCTGCTTAGAGGAGGTGGCTACCATGCTACATCATAAAAGACGAGTAGGATGATTTTATGCACGAAATACTGAACATCACAGGAAGTATCAAAAGAAGATGGAAGGAATACAAAAGCACTGTACTAAAAAGAATTGGTCGACATTCAACCATTTCAGGAGGTACCACATGATCAAGAGCTGATGGTAGTGAAGGAAGAAGTCCAAGCTGCACTGAAGGTGTTGGTAAAAACGAGTCTCCAGGAACTGACAGAATATCAATTGAGATGTTTTAACAAATGGATGCAGGGCTGGAAGTGTTCACCTGTCTATGCCAAGAAATTTGGAAGACATCTGCCTGGCCAACCAACTGAAAGAGATCCATATTCATGCCCATTCCAAAGAAAGGCAATCCAAGAGAATGCGAAAATTATTGAACAATATCATTAATACCACATCCAAGCAAAATTATGCTGAAGATAATTCAAAAACGGTTGCTGCAGTACATTGACGGCCTTTCTAACAGAACAAGGTGATACTACGTAGTTTAAAATCAGGGAAGGTGTTCTTTGGGGTTGTATCCTTTCACCATATTAATTCAGTCTGTATGCTAAGCAAATAATCTGAGAAGTTGGACTGTGTGAAGAAGAACACAGAATCAGGATTGGAGGAAGACTCATTAACAACCTGTAATTTACAGAGGACATAACTTTGCTTGCTGAAAAAGTACTTACTGATGAAGAGCAAAGATTATAGCTTTTGGTGCAGATTATATCTCAGCATTAAAAAAAAAAAATTCTAACAACTGGACTGATAAGCAATATCATGGTAAACTGGAAAAGGTTGAAGTTGTCAAGGATTTCATTTTACAAGGACCCACAAGCAATGCCCATGGAACAGCAGTCAAGAATTCAAATGACATACTGTATTGGACAAATCTGCTGCAAAAGACCTCTTTAAACTATTAAAAAGCAAAGATGTCACCTTGAGGACTAAGATGCATCTGACCCAAGCCATGGTATTTTCAATCACTTCATAGGCATTCAAAATCTGGACAATGATTAAGGAAGACAGAGGAAGAACTGATGTGTTTGAACTATGGTACAGGCGAAGAATATTAAATATACATGTACTACCAGAAGAAGAATAGACCAATCTGTCTTGGAAGAAGTACAGCCACAATGTTCCTTAGACATGAGGATAGTGAGACTTCATCTCATGTACTTTGGACACTTATCAGGAGGGACCAGTCTCTGCAGAAGGCTATCATGCTTGGTAAAGTAGAGAGTCAGCAAAAAACAGGAATATCCTCAATGAGATGGACTGACACAGTGGCTGCAACAATGGGCTCAAACATAGTGTCACAGATTGAATTGTTTCCCTCCCAGAATATGTGTCAACTTGGTTAGGCCATGATTCCCAGTATATTGTGATTATCCACCATTTTGTCATCTGATGTGATTTTCGTACGTGTTTTAAATCCTACCTCTATGATGTTAATGAGGCAGGATTAGAGGCCGTTTTGTTAATGAGGCAGGATTCAATCTACAAGATTAAACCCCAAAACCAAACCCAGTGCCGTAGAGTCGATTCTGACTCATAGCGACCCTATAGGACAGAGTAGAATTGCCCCCTAGAGTTTCCAAGGAGCACCTGGTGGATTTGAACTGCCGACCCTTTGGTTAGCAGCCATAGCACTTAATCACCACACCACCAGGGTTTCCATCTACAAGGTTAGGTTGTGTTTTGAGTCAATCTCTTTTGAGATATAAAAGATAGAAGCAAGCAGAGAGACATGGGGACCTCATACCACCAAGAAACAAGAGCCAGGAGAATAGCATGTCCTTTGGACTGACCTATAGGGTTGCTGTTAGTTGGAACCGACTCGACGGCACTGGGCTTGGTTTTTTTGTTTTTTGTCTTTTTTTTTTGCTTTTTGGACCAGAAGTCCCTGCACTGAGAAGCTCCTCCATGAGGGAAGATTGATGACAGAGACAATCTTCCCGAGCGGAGCTTCCCCTGGAGCTGGCACCCTGAATTCGGACTTCTGGGCTCCTAGACTGTGAGAAAATTAATTTCTCATTGTTAAAGCCTTCCACTTCTGGTATTTCTGTTATAGCAGCACTAGATAACTTAGACACATAGCAATGATTGTGAGGATGTTGTAGGACTGGGCAGTGTTTCGTTCTGTTGTGCATATGGTCTCTATGAGTCAGAATCAAATCAATGGCACTAAACAACAAAGGTCCTCACCCGATTACCATCTACAAGAGACGCAAAGCCCATTGCTTTAGTTTATATCTTTCTGAGGTAGCACAAATAATTATTTTCTTTTGTCTGCAGTCAAGAAACAGTCTCCAATCAAAATGGGCAGCTTCAGAGGTTTTAGATTAACTTATTCAGCAAACTTACTGAACACCAATTACATAAGGTAAAATGGCAGGGCTGAGTAGAACGGTAAATCTCTTTATATCTTTAAGGGGATCACATTTTAGCAGAGGAGAAAGCAAGCAGCCCAAACCTCATGAGATACATTTAAATATTCAGGTTGTATTGGACATCAGCATGTTTTCCTTTTAGGGAAACATGTCTGACCATTCTCTGTTATCCTTTAGTATTATCAGTTGTCAATCATGTGGCCCCATCTTCCCAAAGTATTCTATCTGTTCAGCCCAGAGGATTGGCATGGAACTCATTCAGGACCAGTCAGATCCCTTTGAAAGGACTCAGATAGATTCTAATAGAGGAACTTTAAGGACTATATAAATTTGATTGTTTTTGCTACCGTGCGGAAAGAGCCTTCATGTGGTAGATAAAAAACCAACAAAAAGAAAGCAGAATTCTGAGACTGAAAGGCATAGTGCATGCACCACTATTTGAAACATTGGATTCAGTCACTTCCGAAGGCAGTTCTACCCCCTGGATTTCCATGTAGTGTGAACCAATAAACTTCCTTTGTAACTTCAGTTAGTTGAGATTGAGTTTCTGTCATTAGTAACAAAACGGAGACTTATTACTTCCACAAAATGTCTTCTAGAGACTAGCTAATGGAGTGATTGGTTTTGACTGGTAAGACTGGAGTAGTCCAGCTGTAGACATAGGCAAAATATTACTTACGCAAGTATATGCTCCATTTTTTTTAATTGTATCCCTCTCAGAGCAGCCCACTTCTCCTTCAAAATTCTAGTTCTTATATGTAGTAGATATAGTTGTTTATAGATTAAGATTTTAAATGCTAGATCTTAATTTACCTTATACAAGAAAACATGACATTTGTTACTTAAAATAATTACAGGAAAATATTCTGTATTAATTAAAATGTAAATGTATATGGTATTTTCAGAAGATCTTAATTTTTCTTCTCTTTTATAATTATGTGCAGACCAGTAAGTAATATTTTGTGAGACTATGTTAAACATCATATTTCTGTTTCATTAGACTACCCCTAAGAATTTTTTAAATGTGAATGAAGCAAGTGCAAAGAGGGTGGTATTTTAATGAAATGTATTGCCCAAGAAATGTATTACTTCTACTAAAGTTAGGTCATTGAGCAAATGAAAATAAAAATGGAAATAGTATAGGTCTTGTCCGTATTTTAAAATTAGAAAGGAATTCAATCAAGATATGTCTATAAACAAATAGTTAAAAACATTTGTTTCACTATCTGTATTGCTGTTTAGGATTAATAAGACCCTTACATATTGATATTAACAATATTGTTTGATTTATGAATAAGATATTGAGGGAAAATTTCTTTAATACAGATGATGTGTTGTAAAATATACTTTTTCTTTAAAACTTCATATTCAGAAATCCCAAGGACTGAAGAAATATGAGAGCCAAATAAAGGGGGGTAGACACTACTGTTTATACAGTACTGACCTCCCACAATAACCTAGAGGGATTATGCAATGACCCCTGTAAGAGAAGCAAGAAGACTGCCTGACCCATATATGAAAAGGAAATATATTTTTAAATAAAATTATGTCAAATGTACTGGCTCTTAGCTGGCTTCCTCCGGAAGCAGTGTGAGTAGTTTATTGGGGAGGTGATTGTCCAGGAAATACCAGTAGGAGTGCTACACTTCGTCCTCCTCCCAGAGCCCCAGAGGAAAAAATGAGATGGAAGGGATGGAGGAGAAAGCAATCAATGAAGTGTTTGATATTGAATGAGTTATCTCTGTGGGAGGCTGGAGTTTAATTTCCCTGGGGAAATCTGGAAGCCACTGTAGAACACTTTAGAGTTATACAACTCAAGAGGCAAGGGAATTAGGGTTTTTATATAGCAACTGATCAGTCATTGGTTGAGGGACACTGGAGGCAGTACTTCCCTGGCACCTCTGGCTGCCCTGCACATAAGGTCCTAGTTTGGAGAATCCTTCAAGCAACAAAATGGAGGTGCTGGTAGCTGGGAGACAGGTTAGAGTGCTCTGAGACATAAAAGATGAGGGAATTGACATCATCTGCTCTATTTCCCCACACATACCTGGGGTGGGGGTGGAGGATACAAAATGCTGGGACTGTCTTTGGGTTCTCCTGTAAAAGAATCAGTGCTGACTCCCCTCCACCCTATTGCTACTCTCCACATATATATATATAATTTTAAGGCTTCAGAATATTTAAAATACAAACATAATTCCCACCTAAGATTACTTCTAGCTCTTATTTCTGATACAAACAATCTTGATTTAAAGCACCTCCAAATAAATAGAATTTAAAAATGGGAAAATGCCTGTAGGGAAAATCCCTTTACCCTCTCATCAGAGTTTAGAGCCTCCACTGGCACTCCTATCACTCTTCTTTTCACCACCCCACAATACAATTGTCACTACCTTGTCCTATTCTTTCTATAATTTGGCATACTACCTGTAAGTTTTATTAAACATATCATTTTCATTGTTAAGAAATAATGTTTTTCTCCTTCTTTCGTCAATATATTATGTCCAAAACTATGAGCACATAGTCCATTAGCTGCACCGTGGTTTATCCTCTGGCTTCTTTCTCTCTTCTGAAAACTTTTAATGCCCATCAACTATAGTAAATTTCAGAAGCGTTAGGTACAAAAGGTTGAAAGCTCAGATCTTATAAACTGTTGCTTTAGACAGCCTGAGTGTACCTAAGAGAGGCTTTTTTTCCCACGGCAACTGAGCCCAAGTAGCCAGGAAGGAACAGACGCTATTGTGTCTTTAGTGACTCCACAAGGACATAGGGGAAATGTTGAGAAGAAAATTACATGAATTAGAGGAGAGAAATGTTAATGAAATATAGGAAGTCTTAAAACTTCTTAATTAAAAAATTCCTAATACATTTAACATTTGCTGGATTCTGTAATGATTTTTCTCACCCAGAGAATTGTTTTCTCCAACTTTAAAAAGAGATCTCATGGAATAGAAGAACACAGATGCGTATTGAATGATTATAAAATATCTTTCTTCTGACCTTGAAAATACGTCCTTGGGACACATAATTATGGAACTTTTCCCACATTTTACATAGGAGGTTAAGCTTTGATTCTAAGCACATTCTTAATTTATGGATCTATGAAATGTATCATGGACTGTCAGAAGAACAAACAAGTCTGTCTTGGAAGAAATACAGCCAGAGTGCTCCTTGGAAGTGAGAATGGTGAGACTTCATCTCCTGTACTTTGGGCATGTTGTCAGGAGGAACATCATGCTTGGTAAGGTAGAGGGTCAAAGAAAAAGAGGAAGACTCTCGAGGAGATAGATTGACACAGTGAATGTAACAATGGGCTCAAATATAGCAAGGATTGTAAGGATGGACTAGGACCAGGCAGTGTTTCCTTCTGTTACACATGGGGCCACTATGAGGTGGAACCAAATCAATGGCACCTGACAACAACAACAAAATAAGATGCTCCAGACTTCTTGTATATGTCCTACCTCAATCTTAAAATTATCAATTTCTTCCAAGAGCTTTGGTAACTTTTATTGGGGAAAGGTACTCAAAACCAAGATCTGGGCTCTAATTGTGCTAATTGCTAAAACTATTAGAACTAGTAAACAATTTTAGCAAGGTTGTATAAGATCAATAAATGAAAATCTACTGTATTTCTGTACACTAACAATGAACAATCTGAAAATGAAATTAAGAAAATAGTTTCACTTACAATAGCATCACAAAATAAATTACTTAGGAATAAACATTTAAAAAACATAAAATATATATTCTGAAAAGTATAAAACATGGTTTAAAGATAATAAAGAAGACCAAAAAGAAAAAAAAAATCCCCTGTGATACATTGGAAAACAATATTATTTAGATAGGTGACATTATTTCCCTTCACTATCTATAGATTTAATGTGATGTCCATCAAAATTCCAAAATTTGAATCAAAATTCATATGGAAATGTAAGGAACACAGAATAGCCAAAATAATCTTCCAAGAGAAGTGTATAGTTGGAGAACTCATAATTCTGAATTTCAAAATTTTCAAAATTTACTACAAAGCTACAATAAACCAAAATAATTTTGATACTGGCATAAGGTTAGACATATAGATCAATGGAATAGAATGACAATACAGAAATAAACCCTACATTTATGGCCAATAGATTTTTGATAAGTGGTTAAGTGCTACAGCTGCTAACCAAAGGGTCGGCAGTTTGAATCCGCCAGGCGCTCCTTGGAAACTCTATAGGGCAGTTCTACTCTGTGCTATAGGGTCGCTATGAGTCTGAATCGACTTGATTGTGCTGGGTTTTTTTTTTTTTTTTTGGTTTTGCCAAGATAACTCAATGGGGAAGAAATAGTCTTTACAACAAATGGTGCTGGGACAACTGGCTATCCATATACAAAAGAATGACTCTACATACCAAAAAAAAAAAAAAATTCAAAGTGGATCAAGATGTAAGACTGTAACTATAAAATTCTTAGAACATAGGATTAAATCTCTTTGACTTTGGGCTAAGAAAGCCTTCTTAGATATGATATCAAAAGCATAAGCTACAAGAGAAAAATTGAGAAATAAGTTTATAAATTTTTAATGTGTTTTAAAGGATATCACTAAGAAATTGAAAAGGTGTCTCACAAAGTGGGTGAAAATATTTGCATATCATAAAGGACTTGGATCTAGAACATACAAAGAACTTTCGCAACTCCATAGTAAAAAGACAAATATCCAAATTAAAAGCTAGGCAAAAGATTTAAGTAGACATATCTTTAAAGATAATATACAGTCAATAAGCACTTAAAAAGATGATCAACATCATCGACCCTATCAAAAATGCAAATCAAAACTACAGTGACATACCTCTTCACACCCACAGGAATAGCAATAACCAAAAGAGACCATAACATATGTTGACAAGGATGTGGAGAAACTGACACCCTCATTCACTGCTAGCAGGAGTGTAAAATGATGCATCCACTTTGAAAAATTGTCTGATTGTTACTCAAAAGGTTAAATATAGAGATACCATATGACCCAACATTTCTACTCCTACATAGATATAAAAGAGTTGCTTTTATATATATGAGTAGTCTTGGTACTCTTATCAAAAATCTATTGGCCATAAATGTAAGGGTTTATTTCCGTACTGTCATTTTATTCCATTGATCTATATGTCTATACTTATATAAAAAGTAGCTGATGGAGACAAAAAAAAAGTATAATGAAATGCGCAGAGACCTAGGGTTAGAAAACCAAAACGGAATCACTCTTGGCATTTCTCAAGCTGAAAGAACTGAAGAAAAAATTCAAGCCTTGGATTGCAATAATGAAGGATACTACGAGGAAAATATTGAATGACACAGGAAGTCTCAAAAGAAGATGGAAGGAATACACAGAGTCATTGTACCAAAAAGAATTGGTCAACATTCAATCATTTCAGAAGGTAGCATATGATCAAGAAATGATGATATTGAAGGAAGAGGTCCAAGCTGCACTGAAAGCATTGGGGAAAAACAAGGCTCCAGAAATTGATGGAATACCAATTGAGACATTTCAATAGACAGATGCAACACTGGAAGTGCTCAATCATCTGTGCCAAGAAATTTGGAAGACAGCTACTAGCCAGCTGACTGCTCATTCCAAAAAAACAAATGCAGAATGGAATGCAGAAATTACCAAACAATGAAACCCTGGTGGTGTAGTGGTGGGTTAGTTTCTATAGCTGCTAACCAAAAGGTTGGCATTTTGAATCTACCAGGTGCTCTTTGGAAACTCTATGGGGCAGTTCTGTTCTGTCCTATAGGGTTACTGTAAGTCGGAATCTACTCAACAGTAAATTTTTTTTTTGTATCCTTAATATCACATGCAAGTAAAATTTGTTTGAAGCTAATTTAAAAAATGTTTGCAGTAGTACATTAACAAAGAATTGCCAGAAATTGAAGCCTGTTTCAGAAGAGGACATGAATGAGGGATATCACTGCTGATGTCTCAGATGGATTTTGGCCGAAACCAGAGAATACCAGAAAGATGTTTACCTGTGTTTTACTGACTATAGATCATAACAAGTTATGGATAACATTACAAAGAATGGAAATTCCAATCTAAGATGCATCAATTGGTCTCAACCCACCTGGAGCAAAGGAGGATGAAGAACACCAAGGACAAAGATGAGCCCAAGAGACAGAAAGGGCCACATAAACCAGAGGCTCCATCAGCCTGAGACTGGAAGAACTAGATGGTACCTGGCTACCACTGATCACTGCCCTGACAGGGAACACAACAGAGAATCCCTGAGGGAGAGGAGAACAGTGGGATGCAGATCTCAAATTCTCATAAAAAGACCAGACTTAATGGTCAGACTGAGTGTAGAGGGACCCTGGAGGTCATGGTCCTTGGACACTTTGGACCATTCCTGATGCCAACTCTCCAGACAGGGATTAGACTCGATTATAATTTTTTTTATAAGATAGATAATGATACTGGTGAGGAGTGAGCTTCTTGGCTCAAAGAGATACATGAGACTATGAGGGCAACTCCTGTCTGGAGGAGAGATGAGAAGGAAGAGGGGGACAGGAGCTGGTTGAATGGACATGAGGAATATAGGGAGGAATATGCTGTCTCATTAGGGAGAGAGCAGCTAGGAGTACATAGCAAGGTGTGTATAACTTTATCTATGAGAGACTGGCTTGATTTGTAAATTTTCACTTCAAGCACAATTAAAAAAAAAAAAAAGAATTGGAATTCCAGAACACTCAATTGTGCTCATGTGGAACTGTACAAAGGCCAAAATAATAGAACAAGGGGATAATACATGATTTAAAATCAGGACAGGTGTGCATCAGGGTTGCATCCTTTCACGTATTTATTCAATATGTATGCTCAGCAAATAATGCAAGAAACTGGACTACATGAAGAAGAAGGCAGCATCAAGATTAGAGAAAGACTCATTAACAACCTGTGATATGCAGATGGCACAACCTTGCTTGCTGATAGTGAACAGGACTTGAAGCACTTACTGACAAAACTCATAAACTACAGTCTTCAGTATGGATTACACCTCAACAACAACAAAAAAATCCTCATGACCGGACCAATAAGCAATATCATGATAAATGGAGAAAATATTAAAGTTGTCAAGGATTTTATTTTACTTGGATCCACAATCAATTCCCATGGAAGCAGCAGTCAAGAAAGTAAATGACATATTGGATTGGGAAAATCTGCTACAAAGAACTGCTTTAAAATTTTGAGGACTAAGGTGCAACTGACCCAAACCATGGTATTTTCAGTCACCTCACATGCACATAAAAGCTGGACAATGAATGAGGAACACCTAAGAAGAATGGATGTTTTGAATTATGGTGTTGGCGAAGAATTTTAAATATACTGTGGACTGCCAGAAGAATGAACAAACCTGTCTTGGAAGAAGTACAGCCAGAATGCTCCTTAGAAGTGCGGATGACATGATTTTCTCATATACTTTGGACATATTATCAGGAGGGACCAGTTCCTGGAGAAGGACATCATGCTTTATAAAGTAGAGGTTCAGAGAAAATGAAGAAGACTCTCAACGAGATTGATTGACAATGTGGTTGCAACGATGGGATCAAACATAGCAACAATTGTGAGCATGATGGAGGACCAGGCAGTGTTTTTTTTTTCTGTCGTACATAAGGTAGCTATGAGTCAGTGCCAACTTGACAGCACCTAACAACGACAATAACAAGAAGATATATACTCAACAGAAATGAAAACATATGTCCAAACATAAACTTGTATAATGAACATTCACAGGAGCATTATAACTAATAGCCAAAAAGATGAAATAATACATATGTCCACTAACGGATATAGATGAAAAATGTGGTATACCTATACAATGGTATATTATTTGTCAGTAAAAAGGAATTAAGTACAAATAAATGCTACAACATGGAAGAACTTCAAAAACATTACGCTAAGTGAAAAAAATCCAGTAGCAAAAGATCACATATTGAAAGAGCCCACTTGTGTAAAATGTCCAGAATGGGCAAATCTGTAGAGACAGAATATAGATCAGTGGTTGTCATTTTTTTTTGTTAGGGCTAGTGGGGCTGGAAGAAATGGAAAATGACTGCTAATGGATATATGGTTTCTTTTTCAGGCGATGAAAATGTCCTAAAATTGAGTGTGGTGATGGTTGTATAGCTCTGTGGATATACTAAAAACTGTTGAATTGTATACCTTAAATTGGAAAATCTTATGGTTTATGAATTGTATCTCAATTAAACTGTACATAAAAAAGAACTAGAATAAAAGTTTTAGCTATAAAGGATAAGCTAAAGAAAGCCATCATTTTTAAAACTGAAAAAGAAAACAAAAATAATAGAAAAGAATATTTAAAGATGGAATTTTAGAAAATTTCTTCAAAATATAAATTAACTATACATGCTAAATTCTTATTAAATAGAAAGTAAAATTGATCAAAAAAGGAACTATTTTGGCCAAAAAAGAACTATAAATCTAGAGATACATTTTACTTCAAAAATTAAGAAAACACTTTAATAGCAGACAATATTTCTTAGTTGCTCTGAGGGTGCTAAATCAACCTATTCTCTCATTTCTTACCATTGTCATTTAGTGTTAGTAGACACTGAAATAAAGTACAGTTATTGGGAGAAAAACTCACAAATTAAGGGGACAGAACAGTCCACAGAGTGAAAACATTTTTAAAGCCCATAAAATTAGAATGCCTAACATGAAATTATATTTCATAATTAAAATCAAATTATATTGGCCTAATAAGTCTAACAATATTTAACATAAAATTATGTCATAAATAAGACCAAATCTATTTATTATGCCAATGAAAGTAAATGAGATATTCGCACTTGTTTATGTAAATGAATCTCAAATGAGAAGACAGAGCAAACCCAACTTGACACCCAGTAAAAAAAAAAAACACCAAAACCAAAATGATGAAAACACAACTATAGGCAAAGTATCTATCCTCCAAATATCCATATAGTCCTACATACTTTCTAGTTCTTTGAAGTTAGTTGGGGCTGTGTGACTAGTCCTGACAAATGGACTATTAACATACGTGATATGTACTACTCCTGAACCAAAGCATTTAAATAAGTGGCGCCATCATTCTCTAGAGTCCTCTTCCCTCCCAGGACAAACTACATGTAAGATACAAGGATCATGGTCACCAGTGGAAGGAGAAAACCCTGGAAAGCCACTAGATCCACAGCAGGCTTTATGTGAATGAGGAATGAAATAGTGTTAAATCACAGAGACATCAGACTTTAATTATTGCTGCAGCTTCCTTTACTGTAACTTGAACTAATACAGAATACTAGGAACATGGAAGCAAAAAAGAAAGCACATGCTTCCTTCTTAATATCTGACAAGGCTGAATTAAGCTGTAAAAAATATTACATGAGATAATGAAGGACAATTTATAGGGTAAGATTACAATTTATAAAATGAACTTTTTATAATTATTATCTTTGTAGCAAATAACAGATCTAATTTCTTAAGATAAAAACTACAGAAGATACAAAGAAAATTATATTATCATTTTAAAATATTAATTCACTTCCAAGTCCAAGACAGAACAAATGGGCAAAAATTAAGTAAAAAATATGAATGGCCTAAATAGTAATATAACATATAAGAAGGCATATAACACATAACAAGTAATATAACAAGACATATTCAATGGATATGTAGACAATTTCTATCTATTCAAATCTTTTTGTTCCTGAGTTCAGTTACCAAAGAATTCTGTACCTCAAAACACCTCTATGTCAAAAATATATGCCAATTCATTTGCTTCACAAGTTAGGTTAACGAGAGTTTGGATCACACGAAATATCTACATGTAAAACTCTGTACTCTGAAAAGAAAAACCAAAAAAAAAAAAAAAAAACCACAGAATTTAAATATTTTTTTCAAACTCCCATTGATATTATATTACACCAGAACAAAAATCTCAATAAATTTCAAAACTAAAAGAACTCTTCTGTTCAAAACGCAGTAACAATGGTATTAATTTAAAATCAGAAAATAAAAAGCTGCTAACTCCTGGAAATGATTGTAACTATTGGGTCAAGAAGAAAATCAAAACAAAAATTGTAAAATAATAACAGAGATAATACTATCCCGCAGAAACCTTAGGATGCAGCGAAAGTAGCGTCCTCAAAAATGTCATACGTGAGGCAGTTCCCAGATTACAAACTAGTTCCGTTCCTAAATCTGTCTTTAAGTCGAATTTGTACCAAAGTCATAGCAGTTAGATAAGATTCGTAGCTGACACCAGTTTGTAAAATGTTTGTCTTAGCATATAGTATACAGTATACATTTCTATATAGGAGCCCTGGTGATGCAGTAGTTAAGTGCTCAGCTGCTTAGAACCCACCTACCACTCTAAGAGAGAAAGATGTGGTAGTCTGTTTCCATAAGGTTTACAGCCTTGGAAATGCTGTAGGGAAATTCTACTCTGTATTATGAGTAGAGAGTGAGAATTGATTCTACTCTATAGCAACAGGTTTACTGGTACCTTTCTATACATAAAAAACATTAAAGAAACACTTCCAGATACACTAAAATATCTTTAACATAATAATAATAACAATGTCTTATTGTGCATTACAAACTAGTGCCCGTTTGTTATTATGAACCATTGTATGTACCTCGAATTTTTAATATAATAGGTTTTATGGGGGTTGGTTTGTAACTATGGGTTGTACGAAAGTCAGGTGTTCTTCACCCGGGGACTTCTTGTATAATAAATAAGAAAGAATGAAATAAATGAGTTAAGCATCCAAACTAGTTGGTTGTAGAAACAACAAAATGAAAGAAAGGGAAAAATGGTAAAAGCAGAAAATTAATAAGAACCAGGCAACAAAGCAGACTTAAAATATGATTCAAAAAATCAGATCTTAAAAGAAAAAAAAAAAAAAATTTTAGAAAACTTATTCAAGACAAACAGGATGAAGCTCAAATATACAAAGGAAGACTAATGTAGAAATAAATAAAAATCACAACTTCAAATCCTTTTATAGTGCTTTCTATACAAGTGAAATTCTAAGCACTTTACAAATGATAATGAATATACCCACTGCCATCTAGTTAATTCCAACTCATAGTGACATAGTTTCCAAGGCTGTAAATCTTTATGAAAGCAGACCACCACATCTGTCTCCCACGGAGCCCTGGTGGTTTCAAACTGCTGACTTTTCGGTTAGTAGTCAGTCACTTTAACCATTGGGCCACCAAGGCTCATTAGCTAATGAATATACTCCTTAATAAATCTTTAAGATCTACTATTATCAGCTTCATTTGTAGGTGACAAACTGAGAAGTTACATAATTTGCCCAAATTCACAGAGCTAGTAAGGCAAGTCTACTTTCTTAACCACAGTCGGCATTTCTCAAGCTGAAAGAACTGAAGAAAACATTCAGGACTCCAGTTGCGATACTGAAGGATTCTACGGGAAAAATACTAAATGATGCAAGAAGCATCAAAAGACAACGGAAGGAATACACAGAGTCACAGTACCAAAAAGAACTGGTCAACATTCAACCACTTCAGGAGGTAGCATAAGATCCAGAACCGATGGTACTGAAGGAAGAGGTCTAAGCTGCACTGAAGGCATTAGCAAAAAACAGGGCTCCAGGAATGGACGGAATACCAATCGAGATGTTTCAGCAAATGGATGCAGCTCATGAATGAATGCACTGGAAGCATTCACTCATCTACGCCAAGAAATTTGGAAGACAGATACCTGGTCAACCGACTGGAAGAGATCTACATTTGTATCAAAGAAAGGTGATTCAACCGAATGTGGAAATTACTGAACAGTATCATTAATATAACACAGAAGTAAAATTTTGCTAAAGATCACTCAAAAGCAGTTGCACCAGTACATCAATAGGGAACTGCCACAAATTCAAGCCATATTCAGAAGAGGGCACGGAAGAAGGGCTATATCATTGCAGATGTCAGGTGGATCTTGGCTAAAAGCAGAGAATACCAGAAAGACGTTTACCTGTGTTTTATTGACTAAGCAAAGGCGTTTGACTTTGTGGATCATAACAAATTATGGATAATCTTGTGAAGAATGGGAATTCCAGAACACTTAATTATGCTTATGAAGAACCTGTACTTAGACTAAGAGGCAGTTGTTCAAACAGAGCAAGGGGATACTGCATGGTTCAAAAAAAAAAAAAAGAAAGAAAGATGTGTGTCAGGGTTGTATTATTTCACCATAATTATTCAATCTTTATGTCAAACAAATAATCTGAGAAGCTGGATTATATGGAGAAGAATGCGACATCAGGACTGCAGGAAGGCTTATTAACAACCTGTGCCATGCAGATGAAACAACTGTGCTTCCTGAAAGTGAAGAGGACTACAATCAAAGGCTACAGCTTTCAGTATGGATTACGCCTCAATATAAAGAAAACAAAAACCTCACAACTGGACCAATAAGCAACATCAGGATAAATGGAGAAAAGATTGAAATTGTCAAGCATTTCATTTTATTTGTATCCACAATCAACTCCCATGGAAACAGTCAAGAAATCAAACGACACATTGCATTGGGCAAATCTGCTGCAAAAGACCTCTTCAAATTGTTAAAAAGCAAAGATGTTACATTAAGGCTAAAGCCATGGTACATTCCATCACCTTATATGCATGTGAAGGCTTACAATGAATAAGGCAGACAAAAGAAAAATTGATGCCTTTGTATTATGGTGTTGGCAAAGAATATTGAAAATACTATGGACTGCCACAAGAATGAACAATTCTGTCTTGGAAGAAGTACAGCTAGAACGCTGCTTAGAAGCAAGGATAGTCAGACTTTGTTCCACATACTTTGGACCTGTAATCAGGAGGGACCAGTCCCTGGAGAAAGACATCATGTTTGGTAAAATAGAGGATCAACGAAAAAGAGGAAGACCCTCAATGAAATGGATTGATACAACGGCTGCAACAATGGCCTCAAGCATAATAAGAATTGTGAGGATGGTGCAGGACCGGACAGTGTTTCCTTCTGTTGTACATAGCATTGCTATGAGTTAGAACCAATTTGATGGCACCTAACAAAAAGCACTGTTTTTTTAACAAAAACAACAATTAGAAGAAGTTTTATTTGTTACCCAAATAAAGAAGACATTAAAAGGATATGAGATTGTTTTGTTCAACATTATGAAAATAATTTTGAAAACCCAGATGGAATGTTTACCTTTCTCAGGTTATGTATTTGACCAAAGTAATTTTATAAGGTATAAAATACTGAAATTGAATCAATTTCAATAAAAAATAGAAAAAGTTGTCCAAATACTACCTGTACCTCCTGAAAAAAAAAGTCCTTGCCCAGTTTGTTTCACATGATAATTCTACAAACTTTTAAAGACAAATAGCTACAATGCTATTCTAGAACATTTGAAACTAGAACATTTTGCTGTTTTGTTTTAAAATTTAACTTAAAACATATATAAAAATATTATAGTATGCATTTGAAGAATTCAAAAAATAAGTAATCAGAAAGTGATCTACTGGGATATATTACACAATAGTTTGAGGAGCAAAATCTGTAGTTAACTAGACCTGAGTTAAATTGTAGATCCTCACTTATTTGTCCATAGAATCCTTCAGTACTGCAAAAAAAAAAAAACACTTGAATTTTTTCCACAGCGCTTTCAGCTTGAGAAATCCCCAGGGTGTTCTTCCCTTTTGGTTTTCTACCTCCAGGTCTTTGCACATTTCATGATAATACTTTACTTTGTCTTCTTGAGTCATCCTTTGAAATTTTCTGTTCAGATCTTTTACTTCATTATTTCTTCCATTTGCTTTAGCTGCTCTACTTTCAACGGCAAGTTTCAAAGTCTCTTTTGACATTCATTTTGGTCTTCTCTTTCTTTCTGTCTTTTTAATGACCTTTTGCTTTCTTCATATGTGATGCCCTTGAGGTCATCCCACAACTTGCCTGGTCTTTGGTCATTAGTGTTCAATAGGTCAAATCTATTCTTGAGATGGTCTGTAAATTCAGGTAGAATATACTCAAGGTTGTATTAAGGCTATCATAGACTTGTAATTTTCTTCCATTTCAACTTGAACTTGCATAGGAGCAATTTATTGTCTGTTCCACAATCAGTCCCTGGTCTTGTCCTGACTGATGATATTGAGCTTCTCCATCACCTCTTTCACAGATTTGGTTGATTTGATTCCTGTGTATTCCACCTGGTGAGGGTCACATGTATAGTCACTGCTTATGTTATTGATAAAAGGTATTTTTAATGAATAAATCCTTGGATTTGTAAAATTCTATCATTCAATCTCCAGCATTGTTTCTATCACCAAGGCCATATTTTTCAACTACAGATCCTTCCTCTTTGTTTCCAATTTTCTCGTTCCAATTACCAGTGGTTATCAATGCATCTTGGCTGTATGTTTGATGAATTTCAGACTGCAGAAGTTGGTACAAATCTTCAATTTCTTCATCTTTGACTTAGTGGTTGGTGTGTAAATTTGATCATATTAACTGGTCTTTCTCGTGGGTGTATGGATATTATCATATCACTGACAGCACTGTACTTCAGGATAGACCTTGAATGTTCTTTTTGATGATAAATGAGACACCATTCCTCTTCAATTTATCTTTTCCGGCATGAAAAGATATGATTGTCTGATTCAAAATGCCTAATATCAGTCCATTTCAGCTCACTAATGTCTAGAGTATGGATATTTATGCATTCCATTTCATTTTTGACTACTTCCAATTTTTCTAGATTCATACTTGGTACATTTCATATTCTGATTATGAATGGGTATTTGCAGCTGTTTCTTCTTATTTTGAGTATTGTCACATCAGCAAATGAAGGTTCCAAAGGATTGACTCCATCCATGTCATTAAGGACAACTCTACCTTGGGGAGGCCACTCTTCCCCTGTCGTATTTTCAGTGCCTTCCAACCTAAGGGGCTCATCTTTTGGCAGTATTATCAGACAATGTTCTGCTGCTATTCATAAGGTTTTCACTGGACAATTTTTTCAGAAGTTCACTGCCAGGCGCTTCTTCCTTGTCATTAATCTGAAAGCTCTACTGAAATCTTTCCACGATGGGTGACCCTATTGGTATTTGAAATACCATTGGCATAGCTTCCAGCATCACAGTAACACACAAAACACTCCAGTACAACAAACTGACAAATGAGTGGTCACTCCCTAAAATATGCTTTGTAAATCCTAGCCTCAATGCCTATAGTTTTAATCCCTTTGGGAATGGGTTGTCTTTGTTATGTTAAGAGACAGGATTATGTAGGGTGTATCTTTAGTAAAGGAATAAGGAAGACCAGAGAAGAATTGATGGCTTTAAGTTGTGATTTTGGTGAAGAATATTGAATATACCATGGACTGCCAGAAGAATGAACAAATTGGTCTTAGAAGAAATATAACCAGAACACTCCTTAGAAACAAGGATGGTAATAATTAGGTTGCTTACTTTGGACACATCATCAGGAAAGACCAATCGCTGGAAAAAAAAAATCATGTTTGGTAAACAGAGGGTCAGCGACAATGAGGAAAACCCTCAATGAGATAAACTGACACCATAGCTGCAACAAAGACCTCAAACATACCATCAATCATGAAGATGGCACAGAACCAGGCAACATTTCATTCTGTTATACATAAGGTTGCCATGAGTGGGAGCCGACTCCACAACAACTAACAACAACATATATCCCACAGATTTCTTTTCTATTGAGAACCCCTACCAGGACATGATAGCCATGGCAATGGAGGAAGGGTGGCTCATTTAAATTGCAAATCACTATTCCAATATTATAATTCATTCAAGGAACAAGCAGTTATGGAATACAGGTAGCTCCCAACTTATGACAGGGTTCTGTTCAAATAGCCTGGTTGTAAGTTGGTTATGACATAAGTTGAATAACTTTTTATTTTTTTAGTTTTCATTATTATTGCCTTTCATTATCAGCATCTTCATAAATCATAACATTGAACATCTATGAGTGAACATCTGAGAATAACACCAACAAATTACACGCTGCATCATGCAATATGTAGTACATATTACTAAAGATAAGATGTCCAAAACAATAAAAAATAAAAGTCATTAGTGTGGTTCTTCATAACTTGAATACATCGTAGGTCACGGACTACCGGTATTCACTATATGCTAGGCATTGTATTACACATTAGTAAGATAAATTTGAAAAAGTTATGATCAAACTTTTCAGGGACTCAGTTTCTTGAAGGAGATTGCCAAGTAAGAAATTAAGAGTGATGTCTGAGGCTGGGATCTCTAGAGAAGCAAAACAAGTAGAACGAATAAATATATATAAAGAGAGATTTATATTAAGGAAATGGCTTACAAGGTGGTAGAGTCTGGAAAGCCCCAAGACCCTGGGTCAGACTGGAGGCTTCTCCCAACTCACATAACTGCAGGGGCTGGTGAACCCAAGATTGGTAGACAAGATGGTAGGTAAGTTGCTAGCTCAAGTCCCAAGAACCGGAGGTCAGATGAACAGGTGGCTGCAGGATTCAGAACAGACAAAAGTGCATGAGCCTTGCCCAAAAGTTCACCTATATTAGATATAGGCCATACCCCAAGGAAATGTCCTCTCAACTGATTGGCTACTTACAGCAAATCCTATCACGGAGGTGATCATATTGTATCGGATCCTATCATGGGGGTGATTATATCATTATACGACTGCCAAACTACATCATAACTGCCAAACAACCAAGAATCATGGCGCAACCAAGGGGACACACAAACTTAATGATCACAAATGGTAAGTTATGTAGGTTTCTCAAAGTACTGGGGACATTCAAACGGGAAGCAATACATTCTATTTAGAAGTGAAATACTCGGGAAAACTTAAAGAGAAAGGGTAATATTTGATTTGGGTGGGTCTGGAAGGGTGATGGGAAGTGATGCTATCTCACATGATCCTCACAGTCATCCTATATAGTAGATGCAATGGAAAAACAATGTGAGCTTAAACAACATTCACAAGGTCTCACACTTGGAACTGCCAGATAATGATATGGATAGGAGCTTCAACTGATAGAAAATATGACAGGGGACTTAAACAAGGTGTTGTCACCTATGATAATAATGTTCCGTAGCAATAAAGAAGAGAACAGCTGGCTGGAAAATAGCCTGCTGCTACATCAGTGACCTGAGGAGAGGATAAAATACAGAAAAAACTGGAATGTGATGAACCCAGCAACCTCTAATGTCTACATGAGACAATTATGATTTGAGGGCTCTCTATCCCTTAGGTGCATGGTGCACTCCAGAGAGTTGTGGATGGCAACACAATGTGGCAAGGACAGTGAAGTCATTCAGTAGTAACCCTTTGTAACTGGGTTTCAGCATGCACCTTCACTCTTCAAAGGGTCATTCCTTGCAGTTTGGAGTGCCTTTTACCCCAGATTGTATGGTATTACCTGCTACAAGGTCACTCTCTCAGCTACTCCTGATCCTCTGTTGTGTTGCATAGCTGCCCTTTGTGGCAATACCAATACCTATACTCTTATCTGAGGCAAGGAGCATGGCTCTTCCCTGGAATACCTTTTCCAAATATTACTAGGGGCAACGACTTAAAGAGTCTGTTGTTGTCGTTGTTAGGTGCCTTCCACTCAGTTCTGACTCATAGCAACCCTACATCCGACAGAATAAAACACTGCCCCGTCCTTCGCCATCCTCACAATCCTTCTTATGCTTAAGCTCATTGTTGCAGCCGCTGTATCAATCCATTTCGTTGAGGATCTTTCTCTTTTTTGCTGACCCTCTACTTTACCAAGCATAATGTCCTTCTCCAGGGACGGATCCCTCCTGATAACATGTCCAAAGTTTGTGAGACATAGTTTCACCATCCTTGCTCCTAAGGAGCATTCTGGTTGTACTTCTTTCAAGACAGATTTGTTCGTTCATTTGACAGTCCATGGTATATTCAATATTCTTCATCAACACCATAATTCAAACACGTCAATTCTTCTTTGGTCTTCCTTATTTACCATCCAGCTTTCCTATGTATATGAGATGATTGAAAAAACCATAGCTTCAGTCAAGTGTACCTTAATCTTCAAGGTGACATATTTAAAGTGGTCTTTTGCAGCATATTTTTCCAATGCAATATGTCATTTGATTTCTTGACTGCTGCTTCCAGAGGTATTGTCTATGAATCTAAGTAAAATGAAATCCTTGACAATGTCAATCTTAAAATGTTAATCCTTTCTCCATTCATCATAATGTTGCTTATCGGTTCAGTTATGAGGATTTTTGTTTTCTTTACGTCGAGGTGTAATCCATACTGAAGGCTGTGGTCTTTGATCTTCATCAGTAAGTGCTTCAAGTCCTATTCACTTTCTGCAAGCAAGGCTGTGTCATCTGCATAAGGCAGATTATTAACAAGTCTTCCTCCAATCCTGATAACCTTTCTTCTTCATACAGTGCAGCTTCTCAGGTACAACCCTGAGGCAAACCTTTCCTGATTTTAAATCACGAAGTATCCCCTTTTTCTGTTCAAACAACTGCTTCTTGATGTATGTGTAGGTTCATCATGAGCACAATCAAGTGTTCTGGAATTCTCATTCTTCACAATGTTATCCGTACTTTATTATGATCCACACAGTCAAGTGTCTTTGCATAGTCAATAAAACACAGATAAACACCTTTATAGTATTCCCTGCTTTCAGCCAGGATCCTTCTGAGATCAGCAATGATATCCCCAGTTCCACTAGATTCATAGTTCGTACATTTCACTTTCTGATTATTAATGGCTGTTTGCAGCTGTTTCTTCTCACTTTGAGGCACACCATGTCAGCAAATGAAGGTCCCGAAAGCTTGACTCCATCCACATCATCAAGGTGAACTCTACTTTGAGGAGGCAGCTCTTCCCCAGTTGTCCTTTGAGTGCCTTCCAACCTGGGGGGCTCATCTTCCAGCACTATATCTGACAGTGTTCCACTACTATACATAAGGTTTTCACTGGTTAATTCTTTTCAGAAGTAGACCGCCGGGTCCTTCTTCCTAGTCTGTCTTAGTCTGGAAGCTCAGCTTAAATCTGCTCACCATGGATGACCCTGCTGGTATTTGAATACCAGTAGCATAGCTTCTAGCATCACAGTAATATGCAAAAAAAAAAAAAATTTTTTTTTTAAAGCCCCCACAAAATGACAAACTGACGGATGAGTAAGCATCAAAGAGTCTAGAAGACCCGAATCAACTTCAGACTTACTAAGTGGCCGATTTCCGACACAAATCTCAGCTGCCTTCCAGATATATTACCTTTCATCTTTCCCCCACCTCATGCCTTTTACCACTCAGAGTGCCACTGTGCCTCTGTCCATGTGATTTCTGATTCCACTGACAATTTTCTTTAGTAACCCTCCCTCATCCCATTAAGATCAATAGGCAGATACTTGATTCATATCTAAAGAAGTAAAATTTCCATCACTACGGAACTAAAATTTCCATATAGCACCACCACCCAAGAAAGAGAGAGTGTAGCCCTAAAAGAATTTAACAACTTAATTATCCTAAAGGCAAGAAGTTTGGAAGACAGCTACTTAGCCAACCAATTGGAAGAGATACATATTTGTAGCCATTCCAAAGAAAGGTGATCCAACAGAATGCAGAAATTATTGAACAATATCATTAATATCACATGCAAGTAAAATTTTGCTGAAAATCACTCAAAAGCAGTTGCAGCAGTGTATCAACAGGGAACTGCCAGAAATTCAAGCCGGATTCAGAAGAGGATGTGCAATGAGGGATGTCATTACTGATAATAGATGGATCTTGGTTGAAACCAGAGAATACCAGAAAGATGTCTGCTTGTGTTTTATTGGCTATACAAAGGCATTCAACTGTATGTATTACAACAAATCATGGATAACATTGTGAAGAATGGGAATTGTAGAACACTTAATTGTATTCATGAGGAACCTGTACATAGACTAAGAGGCAGTCATTTGGAACAAGGAGATACTGCATGGTTTAAAATCAGAAAAGGTGTGAGTCAAGGTTATATCCTTTCACCCTATTTATTCAATCTGTATGCTGAACAAATAATTTGAGAAGCTGGACTATAAGAAGAACACGGCATCAGGATTGGAGGAAAACTCATTAACAACTTGGAATATGCAGATGACACACCCTTACTGGCTGAAAGGAAGATGACTTGAAGCACTCCTTGATAAAAATCAAAGGCTACTGTCTTTAGCATGGGTTACACCTCAACACAAAGAAAACAAAATTCCTTACAAGTGGATCAGCGAGCAACATCATGATAAATGACAAAAATACTAAAGTTATCAAAGATTTCATTTTACTTTGATATACAGTCAACATCCATGGAAGCAGTAATCAAGAAAGCAAATGACATACTGCATTGGACAAATCTGCTACAAAAGACCTTTTTAAACTGTTAAAAAGCAAAGATGTGACTTTGAGGACTAAGGTGTGCATGACCCAAGCCATGGTATTTTCAATTGCCTCATATGCATGCAAAAGCTGGACAATGAATAAGGAAGACCAAAGAAGAATTGATATCTTTGAATTATGGTGTTAGCCAAGAATGTTGAATATAGCATGGACTGCCAGAAGAATGAACAGATCTGTCTTGGAAGAAGTATAGCCAGAAGGCTCATTAGAAACAAAGATAACGAGACTTTGTTTCACATATTTTGGACATGTCATCAGGCAGGACCAGTCCCTGGAGAAGGACATCATGCTTGGTAAAGTAGAGGGTCAGCAAAAAAGAGGAAGAACCCCACAAGATGGATTGACGCAGTGGCTGCAACAATGTGCTCAAACATAGCAATGATTGTGAGGATGGCTCAGAACTGGGCACTATTTCCATCTATTGTACACAGGGTCTCTGTGAGTCAGAACTGACTCAATGGTGCCTAACAACAACAAAGGCAAAAACTGAAAGCTGAAGTTTTTCAAACATGTAATAAAAATATTAAGGTTCAGTCACGTTGGGCACCCTATTACAACATCAGATTTTGAAAAAATGAGATAGATGATTAGGTCTCTAGGAAGTCATATATTAAAACATTCTTTCTTCTTCAGGCCCATTGAGACACCTTGTATTCTTCTTACAATGTTTGTCTTGTTCTTTAGATTGGAAAAAAAAAATTCAGAATATAATAATCGAATGAAGTGGTGTCTAAAAGTTATCTAAATATTTGTATCTATAAAGAATGAATCAGTGTTTACAAAGTTATTCAATTTTTTTTTTTTTTTGGTTTGCACACCTAGAAATCAGTACATTTGACTGAAAGGCCCATTACACAATTAAAAATAATTTTCCATAGCAAAGATGAATCATGATTTTTTTTCAAGTGACTGTTAATCTGATGGGTGATTATGAATACTCTAGGGACAATTGTATTATTAAAACATTTTCCAATTCCTATTTAATATTACTGTGAAAATCTATGGGTATTTTAGTAACCTGATGAAATCTCAAGGTGTTTTTAAAGTATATCTCTCCATACTCTTCTGGTTTAAAATATTTCATAGGACAGATTTATACTTTTGGTGATTTATTCTATGATGCCACATGCAAGCAAAAACTTTTTGATCATTCTATTTTTTTTTTGTAAGTCAAAAATAGGCCAGACATTCATGTGGATCAGTCTACATGTGCTGGTGTGTTCAAAGACATTCAGATCAGCAGCCATGGCAGTATGTCATAAAAATCCTCTTACCACTCATCACTAGTTCTTTCATAGTTAGAAACTGCTTGAGTCTTTTTATGATCTTTATCCCCATAACTCTTCCAGATAACCCACTCACATGGGCTCTTCTTTTCCCCATGCCACCAGTGCCACCTTCCTGTCATGTTTCACTGAAATTCCTGAATACTCCCATAAATTGTCTCAGATCAGAAGCCTGGATGGCTCTAGGACCCCAAATATTTCATTTCTCCCACTAGAGATATGCACTGAGACTTCTGGAAAGAAGGCCTCTCGCTCTAACTGCTTTCCATTGTGAAATTCCAGAAACAAACCAAACCCATTGCCATTAAGTTAATTTTGACTCATAGCAACCTTATAGGACAAAGTAGAACTATCCCATAGATTCAAACTACCAACCTTTTGGTTAGCATCCAAGTGCTTGACCACTCAGTCAGATTATGCAAATCTATAACACTATTCTATATACCTAAATTTTGGAGCTTGGTGGTTGGAAATGACAGAGTGTGTGCAGACACATGGATTGATGAACATCCTCAATGTGCCCAGAATCCTGATATATTCTATGAACTAGGGTGGTAAAATTCATTCCCACTACTATTGCCTTAGCTCAAGTCTTGGACTCCTTTTGTTTGAATTATTGCAATAGCCTCCTAACTTATTTCCCTCCTACTATTTCATGTCCTCCTTCCAATCTTTCTTCCACATTGCTACCAGGGTCTTGCTAAAACAGAAATCTAAACATGTTTCTCTTCATGGAAACCCTTCAACGGACTCCCATATCTACCATAGTGGTCTCAATGTGTTGTACATGGCATTAGGGCATAAGCAAAATGACCCATTAAGATGGACAAAGTAGATATGAAAAAGTTTACTTTCTTCTTGGCACAAAAAAGGGAAATATGAAGATTTACTATTATTTAACATTTGGTTTGACATGACAGGCATGGCTCTACCTATCTTACCTTTATTATTTCCTGCCTCACTTCAACAGTTTGTTTCCCACCCACCTCCATTCTCCTGAACTACTGATGTGAATTCACCACACCGTTATATGCCTGTTGGCCTTTGCACGTGCTGTGCTTTTCCATTCAAAAGAGATTCTTACTAATGCTCAAGAAACTTCCTCCCTGATTAGCCTTCATAATCAGGCAAATAAAGGTGATCACCGTCTCCTTTGAGACACTGATATGCCTTGTACTGACACAGTATTGATTAATTATTTTAATGATCATAGGGTAATTGCAAATTTCTCTTTCTTCTTGAGTCACTGGTTTGGTAATTTATAGTTTTCTAGGAATTGCCTATTTGACCTAAATTTCATATTCAACCATATGAAGGTGCTCATAATATTATCTTACCATGTCTTTTTAAGTTCTGCAGCAAATGTAGTTTTGTCTTTTTTCCATTCCTAAAATTATTTGTTATTTTTCTCTTTCCTCTTCAATCAGTTTCACCAGAGAGCGTTTTTACACTGAGGTTGTTATCTATTTTATTAGTTCCTGCTCTTATCTCTACTATTTCCTTCTCTTGATATAATTTGAATTTGTTCTGTTGTTCCGCTCCTCACTTATCATTCTGGATGCTTAGCTCATTAATTTTCCATATTTCTTCCTTTCTAAGGCCATACTGTTTGAGTACCCAATTAGATATAAGTCATCTTGGCCTTAAAAGTCAATAGTGGTGTTGTTGTAAATTCAAACTTTATATTATTCAAAAAGTCTGTAAGCTGTCAACTTACCCGTGTGTCTAGGAGATGCCCCAGGGCAGAGTTCATGACTTCATCAGCTGGAGAGTGAGATGGTGAAAACAACCATGAAACTACAGCTGGTACTAAGCTCATGGTCTGGGGTTTCCTAGGGAAGGTGGCAAAGCAAATGGTGAACAAGGAAGGACGATTATGTGTGTCCTCTTCCCACTGCACATTTCTCATTCATGTTACAAGCCTACATTAGCCATTCTTCCCCCAAACACACAAAAAAATACACATAGCTATGGACTATTTGAAACAGCCATGGTGGTACAAGGGTTCGGAGCTTGGCTGTTAACAGAAAGGTAGGCAGTTTGAACCGACCAGCTGCTCCTTGGAAGAAAAGACCTGGCAAAGAGCTTCTGTAAAGATTACAGCCTTGGAAACCCTACGAGGCAGTTCTACTCTGTCCTAGGCTTGCTATGAGTTGGAACTGACTCCACTGCAATGAGATGGGTTTTGGTTTATTTATTTGCTTTTGGAACCTATTCAGTCACAGGTCCTGGAAAATCTCCTTTGCCCTCGTGAAAGAGTAAAAGAACCAATTGCCCTATTTTCCAGTTACCCAGCCATGACTACCGGTAGACACACTCTCACAGTCATTGACAGCTACAAAAGCCTCTTGACATGCATAATTAGGTTTGCAGGAAAGTAAAATCAATTCCTAGAATCCAAACACAAAGGAGCTGAAGATGACACTAGTACATTCTGACGCTATATCAGACACATTGGGTACCTTTGTTAGACTCATTAAAAAATTCAGTTATAATGAGCCCACAGATTCAGGAGATGAGGCTTTGGGTTCACACAAAGCGCGAGTTAGAACCCTCAACAATCTACATCCTCATGGAGATAGTAGACTAAATTGAAAGAAAAATAATTCACCATCAGTGATTTAAGATTACAAGAAATTGTATGTTGTGGCTCTGTTAGAGGTAAGAAGTCTCTCCTGAGAATCCATACCAGGTCTGCCTTCATATGGTTTGCAGACATGAATTTATAGAATCTCTGCTTGTGGAACATCACCCAAAATGAAAAGTTAACAGAAAATGGTCTGAAGTTTATAGCAATAAAATCTCTCATTTGAAAGGATGCAAACTCAAGATAGGCTTCATAGATTTGAACAGACAAAGACCTACATGTATTGATAAACATCAATAAGTAAAAAACACAAAAGGAAGGTCAGCAAACAAAATAAACAACAAAATTAGTCTACAGATAATCAAATTATCACACACAGAATAAAAACCAAAGAAAAAAACCAATTGCTGTGTAGTCGATTGTGACTCATAGAGACCCTATAGAGACGAGAGAAAGAATTACAGAGTGTTTAAGAACATAGATTTGAGTGTCACATGGCCTGAGTTTGAATTTTTTAGGATTAACTTTATGGCATTGGACAAATTGCTTATATTCTCTATGCCTTAGTTTCCTCATCAATAAAGGTTGCTATTGAGAATTAAATGAGTTAATACGTATTAAGCACTTAAACCACATCTTAAAAAAAAAAAAAGTTGCTGTGGAGTTGATTCTGATTCATGGTGACCTTGTGTGTCTCAGAGTAGAACTGTGCTTCACAGAGTTTTCAATGGATGATTTTGTGAAAGTGGGTCACCAGACCTTTCTTCCCAGGTGCCTCAGGATGGACTCCATTTCCATACTTAGTACACATTAATCTCATTAAGTGTTAATTGCTACTAATACTAGTAATAATTATAATAAAAGCTGAATTGAAAACATTATAAAATATATACTAAACATATTTGAAACATTAGAACTTCTATAAATTGATTCCCTAAATATTTTGAAAATAGGATTTTAGAGTCTATCTCCATGATGGATATTGGTCTATAATTTTCATTTCTTGTAATGTGTTCTCAGGTTTTAATATCAGGGCTATGCTGGCCTCATAAAACAAATAGGGGAATGTTTTTCTTTGTTTCTGATTGTGTAAGATTAATACAGTATTAGATTAGCACAACCATTAAATGGTTGAAAGAATTAACTAGTGAAACCATCTGGGTTCTGAGTTAATTTTGGAGGGAGGTTTTAGATACCAAATTCAATTAATTATCTGAATATATAATGAAAACACGTAATTTTCTTATTTTGAATTTTATCTTCTATCAGTTTTTATCAGTTTTAGAGCACAGAATGTTTCAAGTAATTTGTTTTATTGTCTGAATTGTCAAATTAATTATCTTATTATCTTCTTGCTATCTGTAAGATCTGTAACAATATCCTGTATTTTATTACTGATATTGGAAATTTGTGTTCCTTTCTTCCTTGATAGGTCTTCTAGGGGCTTATCAGTTTATTAATATTTCCAAAGAACTGGCTTTTAGCTTTTTCACTTCTCTCCATTATTTCACTGTTTTCTAATTTATTGATCCCTCACACATATGTCAGTTTGTCGTACTGTGGGGGCTTGTGTGCTGCTATGATGCTGGAAGCTATGCCACCAGTATTCAAATACCAGCAGGGACACCTGTGGTGGACAGGTTTCAGCTGAGCTTCCAGATTAAGAAAGCCTAGGAAGAAGGACCTGGCGGTCTACTTCTGAAAAGAATTAGCCAGTGAAAACCTTACGAATAGCAGCAGACCATTGTCTGATATAGTGATGGAAGATGAGCCCCTCAGGTTGGAAGGCACTCAAAAGATGACTAGGGAAGAGCTTCCTCCTCAAAGCAGAGTTGACCTAAATGACGTGGATGGAATCAAGCTTTCGGGACCTTCATTTGCTGATGTGGCATGACTCAAAAAGAGAAGAAACAGCTGCAAACATCCATTAGTAATAGGAACATGGAACGTATGAAGTATGAATTTAGGAAAATTGGAAATCTTTAAAAATGAAATGGAACACATAAACATCCATATCCTAGGCACTAGTGAGTTGAAATGGACTGGTATTAGCCATTCTAAATCTAAAATCATATGGTTTACTATGCTGGGAACGACAACTTGAAGAGGAATAGCATTGTATTTATCGTCAAAAAGAACATTTCGACATCTATCCTGAAGTACAATGCTGTCAGTGAAGGATAATATCCATACACCTACAAGGAAGACCATCCCATACGACTATTATCCAAATAAACACACCAATGACTAAGGCAAAAGATGAAGAAATTGAAGATTTTACCAATTTCTGCAGTCTGAAATTGATCAAACATGCACTCAAGATGCACTGATAGTTATGGGTGATTGGAACGATAAAGTTGGAAATGAAGAAGGATTGGTAGCTGGAAAACATGGCCTTGGTGATAGAAATGATGCTGGAGATCGCATGGTAGAATTTTGCAAGACCGACGACGTCATCATTGCAAATACCTTTTTTCAACAGCATAAATGGCAACTATACACATGGTCCTTGCCAGACTAACTACCTCTGTGGAAAGAGACGATGGAAAAGCTCAATATTATAAGTCAGAACAAGGCCAGGGGCTGACTGCAGAGCATACCATCAATTGCCCATATGCAAGTTCAAGCTGAAACTGAAAAAAATTAGAATAAGTCCACGAGAGCCAAAGTGCGACCTTGGGAATATCCCAACTGAATTTAGAAATCATCTCAAGAATAGATTTCCCATGTTGAACATTAATGAACAAAGAACAGACATGTTGTGGAATGACATCAAGGACATCATACGTGAAGAAAGCAAGAGGTCGTTAAAAACACAAAAATGGATGTCAGAAGAGACCCTGAAACTTGCTGTTAAATGTCAAGTAGCTAAAGCAAAAGGAAGAAATGATGAAGTAAAAGAGCTGAACAGAAGCTTTCAAAGGACAACTCGAGAAGACAAAGTAAAGTATTATAATGACATGTGAAAGACCTCAAGGTAGAAAACCAAAAGGGAAGAACACACTCAGCAGTTCTCAAGCTTAAAAAAACTGAAGAAAATATTCAAGCCCCAAGTTGCAATACTGAAGGATTTTATGGGGAAAGCATTAAATGATGCATGAAGCATCAAAAGAGGATGGAAGGAATACACACAGTCACTATACCAAAAAGAACTGGTCAACCTCCAACCATTTAAGGAGGTAGCATATGATCAGGAACTGATGGTACTGAAGGAAAAAGTCCAAGCTGTACTGAAGGCATTGGTGCAAAACAAGTCTCCAAGAATTGATGGAATACCAGTTGAGATGTTTCAACAAATGGATGCAGTGCTGGAAGTGCTCACTTTTCTATGCCAAGAAATTTGGAACGCAGCTACTTGGCCAACCGACTGGAAGAGATCCATAGTCATGCCTATTCCAAAGAAAGGTGATCTAACAGAATGCAGAAATTATTGACCAATATCATTGACATCACACGCAAGTAAAATTTTGCTGAAGATCATTCAAAAGTGGATGCAGCATCTTATCGACAGGGAACTGCCAGAAATTCAAGCCAGATTCAGAAGAGGACATGGAATGAGGGATATTATTGCTGATATCAGATGGATCCTGGCTGAAAGCAGAGAATACTAGAAAGATGTTTACTTGTGTTTTACTAACTATGCAAAGGCATTCAATTGTGTGGATCATAACAAATTATGGATAACATTATAAAGAATGGGAATTCCAGAACACTTATTTGTGCTCATGAGGAGTCTGTACTTGGATCAAGAGGCAGTTGTTTGGACACAATAAGGGGATACCTCGTGGTTTAAAATCAGGAAAGGTGTGTGTCAGGATTGTATTCTTTTACCATACTTATTCAGTCTGTATGCTGAGCAAATAATCCATGAAGCTGGGCTATATGAAGAAGAAAGGGACATCAGGGTTGGAGGAAGACTCATTAACAACCTGCGTTATCCAGATGACACAATCTTGCTTGCTGAAAGTGAAGACGTCTTGAAGCACTTACTGGTGAAGATCAAAGACCACAGCCTTCAGTGTGGATTACACCTCAACATAAAGAAAACAAAAATAGTCACAACTGGACCGATAAGCAACATCATGATAATGGAGAAAATATTGAAAGTGTCAAGGATTTTATTTTACTTCAATCCACAATCAACAGCCATGGAAGCAGCAGTCAAGAAATCAAAAGACTCATTTTACTGGGCAAATCTGCTGCAGAAGTCCTCTTTAAAGCGTTGAAAAGCAAAGATGCCACTTTGAGGACTAAGGTGCACCTGACTCAAACCATGGCATTTTCAGTAGCCTCATATGCATGGGAAAGGTGGACAATGAATAAGGAAGACTGAAGAAGAATTGATGCCTTTGAATCATGGTTTTGGTGAAGAATATTGAACATACCATGGACTGCCAAAAGAACGAACAAATCCGTCTCGAAAGAAGTACAACCACAATGATCCTTAGAAGCAAGGACGGCAAGACCACGTCCCACATACTTTGGACATGTTATCAGGAGGGATCAGTTCCTGGAGGAGGACATCATGCTTGGTAAAGTAGAGGGTCAGCAAAAAAGAGGAAGACCCACAATGAGATGGATTGACACAGTGGCTGCAAAATGGGCTCAAGTATAACAGTGATTCTGAGGATGGTGTAGGACTGGGCAATGTTTCATTCTCTTGTACAGAGGGTAACTATGAGTCCAATGGACTGGAAGGCAGCCAACAACAACACCAACAACTATATATTGCTGCTTGCTCTCATATTTATTATTTCATTCCTTTTAATTAATTTGAGTTTAGTTTTCTCTTTCATTTCCTGCTTCTTAAGGTAGAAATTTTATCATGGGTTTTAATTTTTTCTTGTTTTTATATAAGCATTTACATATTTTATTCTAAGCACTGCTTTAGCTGAAACTCTCCCCCCTCAAAAAAAATCATCACCCAGTTAATATATGTTCTAATTTTTATATAGATTTCTTCTTGGATATAAATAATTGGAGCTTTTCTAATTATTATTTATTTCTAATTCGAGTTTTTCATGGTGAGAGAACACACTATGTAAAGATTTCAATATTTTTTGAAATATGTTAAGGCTTGTTTTATGGCCTACTGTATACCCTCTATTTTGGTGTATTCAGGATTTTGGGGAGCACAGTACTCTATAAAAGTTAATTAAGTCAGGGTGAATGACAGCATTATTTAGGTCTATATCTGAACTAATTCTTCATCTAATTTCTGTGTCTTTGAGTTTTTATACTTCTTCCTCAGTTTTGTCAGTTTTTGTTTCATGGATTTTGAAGCTCTAGTATCTGGATAATACACATTTATAATTGCTATGCCTTCCTGATATATTGACCCTTTATTATTATGAAATTATCTCTCATAACACTCCTTGTCTTGAAGTCTATTTTATACAACATTACTGTACCACTTCACCTTTCTTATGAATAGTTTTTGCATGGTATGTATTTTTCTCCATTCTTTTACTTTCAACCTATTTGTGGTTTTGTATTGAAATTATTTGAAAGAGATTTGAAAAGGACTATGATTGATATACTTTAAGAAATAAAAGTTTAAAAACAAGAGCATGAACAAGAAATTTTAAAGAAAGTCCAAAAAGTCTTGAAGAAAAAGCCAAAAAAAAAAATACTTCCAGAAATTAAAAAAAAAAAAAACTATAGTAATTGAAATTAGAAAGTCATTGGATAGGTTTAATAAAAAAATCACAAAGAGAGAATTAGTGAACAGAAGATGGACATGAAGAAATTATCCAGGATGCAGTACAGAGAGATAAAATTATCCAGAATTCAATGCAGAGAGTTTAAGTGGTATAGAGGATAGAGTGGAAATTTTTAATATATGTTGTTAGTTGCAGTTAAATTCCAACTTATGGAAATGCCATGTATTGCAGAGTAGAATTGCACCATAGGGTTTTCAGGGCTGTGACCTTTTGGAGCAGATCGGCAGGACTTTCTTCCAAGGTGCCTCTGGTTGGATTTGAACTGCCAACCTTTTGGTTAGTAGTTCAGCACTTAATGATTTGTGTTACCCAGGGACTCCGTTTATATAAACTAAAAACAAAACTTGCCGTCCAGTCAATTCTGATTCATAGTGACCCCATAGAACAGAACAGAACAGCCCCACAGGGTTTCCAAGGAGCTGCTAGTGGATTCAAACTGCTGACCTTTTGGTTAGCAGCCGAACACTTAACCACTGTGCCACTAGGGTTCCATTTATATATATGTAACCACAATTCAGAAAGGAAAAGAGAAATAGAATGTAGCAAAGTATTATACGAAGAGATAATGGCCAAAACAGTTGAAGAACCAGTGACAGATCTGAACTTAGAAATACAAGAAGCCCCAAAAATCAGAATAAATAAAAGGAAATCTGCACCTAGACATATCAGAGTAAAATTTTAGAACAACATAGACAGACAGCAGTTCTTAAAAGCAATCAGAGAGAAAAGACAACCTGGAAAGGAGCAAAAATTAGATCACAAGCTGATTTCTCACAGCAAAATATGGAAGCCAAAGACACTGAAAATTTTTTCTTCAAGTACTGAGAGAAAATAACCGTCAACTTAGAATTTTACACCCAGTAAAAATATCTTTGAAAAATGAGGATAAAAATAAAGATATCTTCACACAAACCCAGACTGAAAGAGTTCATCTTCAGCAGATTGTTTCTAAAAGAAATTCTAAAAATTGTGCATCAGACAGGAAGAAAAATATTTCTGCAGTAAAGTTTTGTTATGCAATAAAAATCGAAGAGTGAATTAAGTTGTAAATATACATGAATCTGAATAAATATTGACTATGTAGAAATAGATATGATTTCTTACAGCATTTAAGAAAGAAGGTATCACAATGGTATGTTAGGCTACAAGGAGTGTTAGGAAATGTCTACTATATAGATTGATTCTATAATTATTTCAAGATTTGCATTAAGTCTTTTAAGTACAGCAGCGTATTGAGGGAGGTTCTGGCATTTTTTTTCCATAGCCACAGAAAAAAATCTAAAGCTATTCATGAATTAAAGACAGGCTTTTGTATTCTAATACCATTCTCTATTAAAAAGAGCCTGGGCCCTTTGAAGAATTGACTATTCTAGAACTGGGGCCGGAAATACTCGAGATGATATTAGAGCATCTTGTAGTGCCAGGCATTAAGAATGTGCTCAAAACACACAAGTATACACACATACACATACGCATACACACACACACATACGTACATGTACACATGGACATTGCTGGGAATACAACAAAGAGGCACTGAAGCCAACTTACAGAGCTTCTCAAGACCAAAGCTAGAAAAATTGGAGCAATAAAATAAGTAAAATAGTGTTGCATTATGACCCAAAAGATTAAAAAAATACATATTTATGAGTCTGTCATTGTTGTTAGGTGCCAACGAAAGAGCTCCAACTCATAATAACAACCCTGTGTACAACAGAAAGAATGTTGCCCTGTTCTGTGCCATCCTCACAACTATTTCTATGTTTGAGCCTGTTGTTGCAGCATCTGTGTCAATCCATCTCATTGAAGGTCTTATTCTTTTTTGCTGACCACCTACTTTGCCCAGCATGATGTCCTTCTCCAGGGATTGATCCCTCCTGATAACATGTCCAAAGTAAGCAAGATGACGTCTTGCCATCCTTGCTAATAAATGTTTGAATAATTAATAAACTGGAAGAAGAAACAAATGTCTCATGCAAAAGAATTCCAAATAAATTACGGAGATACTCCACCCTAAAGGAAGGGGAACACTGTCTCGCTCTTAAAGTGTGAGCTGCAAATAGTGCCTTCCTTTCAAAGAGCACAGTATGGAAATGGGGAAACAGAATCACTTTACAGCAGAGCCCTAGTGGCATAGTGGTTAAGAGCTAGGGCTGCTAACCAAAAGATTGGCAGTTTGAATCCACCAGCCACTCCTTGGAAACCCTATGAGGCAGTTCTACTCTATCCTGTAGGGTTCCTATGAGCCTGAGTCAACTCGACCAGAATGGGTTTGGTTTTATAACTTCACAGTGGAGAAACCTGACAAACACACTTTACTTCAGCCAGATGACCAAGGTCAACATCAACAGTCATAAATGATGTTGATAGTATGTATCCTTGATGTGATGCGATGAAAATCACGCTTTACCTCTATGATCGTCCTCCAAAAAACCATAACCTCAGTGTAACCATGAAAAAAACATCGAATTCCAGTAGAACATTCTGCAATATACCTCACCAGTACTCCTCAAAACTGTCAAAACCACCCAGTGCCATCGAGTCAATTCCGACTCATAGCGACCCTATAGGACAGAGTAGAACTGCCCCATAGAGTTTCCCAGGAGCGCCTGGCAGATTCAAACTGCGGACCCTTATGATTGGCAGCCCTGTGCCACCAGTGTTTCCCAAAACTGTCAAGGTCATTAAGATCCAAGAAAATCTGAGAAACTGTAACAGCCAAGAAAAGCCTAAGGAAACATGCTGACTAAATATAATATGGTACACTAAAGAGGATCCTGGAACACAAAAAGGACATTATGTAAAAACTAAGGCAATCTGGAAAAGCTATACACTTTAGTTAATGACAACGTGTCAATATTGGTTCATTAATGGTAGCAAATGTGCCATGCAAATGTAAGATGTGCGAAGAGGGTATATGGGAACTCTCTGTACTATCTGTTCAGTTTTTCTGTAAATTTAGAACTAGTCTAAAAAAAGTATATTAATCAAAATAATAAAAACAAAACAAATGTGAAAGTACTGAAGGCAATGTAAAGATGGACATTTTCCTCACCTTTTAATTGCGTCCCTTAAAATAACTACTGAGGCCTAAAAATTTAACATATAATTAAATCCATAATGTTAAGCCAAACAACCATGAACAAAATTCAGGGTTCTGGATGTGCACGACAAGGAGAACTGAAATAACTGGAATTAAACTTTTTGGTTAAGAATATATCTTATTTATGATCCATTAAAAAAATCAGTAGCTGGAAAATGACCTAGACCAACTTAAAAATAATCCACATGTACTATGTTATGGAATATAATCAAGTTCCAAGAGGCAATTTTAAGATTCAATGAGGGCATCCAAATGTGGGTATGTAAATTTTAAAGTACGGTACTCAAAATAACCTCTTTCGTATATTTTAGCTAAGAATAAGAGATTTACCAAAAGTACAATATTAACTACTTAAGGGATTTTGGCATGGTTGATTAGTGAATTCAAGAATTTAAATCAGTCTTCAGCTGCTCTAGGGAGTAAATCTGATGAATTGGTGTGTAAGCACTCTGAGTTCCACTGTTTATTCAACTGTTAGAAAAATAATTGCTGTGGAATGAACAAAGAACATGTTTGCTTTATTAAAATAACATTTTCTAAGGATTTGGAATATAATAATTACTTTCATAGCCAATGAGGTTTTGAATTCTCAAAAAAGAAAGCATTTCAGATGGAAGGGGAATTATTTCCATGCTATAGATGGAGTAACTGAGATTTCAAAATTACTTGTTTAAAGTTGAACCAAAATTTGAATTCAAATCCCTAGGACCCTGACACCTAGTATGTGTTCATTAATACAAATGAAGACTGCAGTCTCTCTGTGGAGCCAAGTGTTTCAAATCATCTCACCTCAGTGTAAAGAACATTATTGTGTGCTTACTACGTGTCTGTACTAGAAAAAGTACAGCCAGAATGCTCCTTAGAAGACAGGATGGTGAGACTGTGCGTCACATACTTTGGACGTGTTATCAGGAGGGACTAGTCCCTGCAGAAAGACATCATGTTTGGTAAATTGGAGGGTCAGTGAAAAAGATGAAGACACTTGACGAGATTGACAGACATAGTGGCTACAACAACAGGCTCAAACATAGTAATGATTGTGAGGATGGTGCAGGGCTGGGCAGTGTTTTGTTCTGCTGTACATAAGGTCACTATGAGTTGGAACCAACTTGACGGCACCTAACAACCATGAGTCAGGCACTGTGCCCTTTTCTGGAAAGGCTGAGATTACTACTACGCAGAATCAATTCATCTCTCTCTATGGTCCTACCATCCACACAGATGTTTACCGAATGCTGAAAGAAGAAGAGTGAGCTTCAGATAATCTGGATTGCCTGAGTATGGAGTTCTTGCTTCAGATATGGGCAGTGTGATCCTTCTAGTATGACATCAATTTTGTGATAGCCTATATTGCCAAGGCATTATTCTGGATATGTAATATATAGATATAAATTAGAAATAGACATCAAATTTTTTTTTTTTGGTCAAAAGCTAAGCTTGACAGTACATAATCAACAATTTCCATGCACCATTATCCAATTAAAAATCTGAGGTCAAGACCCAAATGTTAGAAAATTAAAATATCATTTGCCAGAAAAGAGAACATATCTCTTGACTGAGTAAAGAATAAAAGCTGATCAGTTTTGTGATAATTCATTTATAAAGTTTGGCAATTATTTATATTTTCAGAATTTGGCTTACAGACTTTATTTCCATAATTACATTTGTACCTTAATATGAAGATATAGTGAAAAATGTTTAGTTTTATTAAATTCCACTCAACACATGGGACTTTTATTGTCTTTTATGATGTTATAAGATTTCCATCCAGGCACACATATATCTGCACAAAAACTCATCATCTTGGTATAGGCAATAGCTCTTTGGCAAAAATCTGTCTTGAGCTAAAACACTCAGTCTTCCTATAGTCTAGAGAAGTAACGATCTAGTGCCTCCATTTTGTTATCCTGTCCTATAGAATTGCTTTTATTTGGAGAGCTAAACTCCTCACTCTGGGTATGCTTAATAAGGGAAAATGTTACTGAATGGACTAGACTTTCCCTTCTGTGGGCTCTATTACTACATATATTGAAGCAGAAATTTTGTACGAGAGCACACACACCACCATGCATAATTCTGTTCAAGCCCCCTCAGGATTAGTTGGCACTCTTTCATTCCACATGCTAAGGGCTGATATGACATTTGCAACAACTTAGCTGATTTGGAAGGCTTTTCTCACTCATTTTGGCTGATGTGCCCATCGTGGCGAATCCTCTTCTGCTGGCCAGATGATATCTAGATTTGTATGGGTGTGAATTTTTACTTTCTATTCCCAGCTGTTCTCTCATTGTCTTACCATGTAGAGCTGGCAGATGCTCTGGGACTGCCTTCTCAATCCTGCTTGTATTTTCTTCCTGAAACTGAGTTTAATCTTTTTTTTTTTTTTTTCTCTTGGCTACAACTGCTTCCTGGAACACTCACAAAGGCTTTATCTTACCAATAATTCAGATGTCCTTCCAAACTACTTTACAATTAGTTTATTAGTTGCAATTGACTTCCTCGTTTCCAGAGTAATGTTAAAAAAAAAAAAAAAAAAACCTGTGATAAATTTCATTGGTTTGTGTTTCAATAAAACATTTCAAAGCTTCAATCATACTTTTGCAATGCTCTTACTTGGGTCTAAATCAGGTACAATTTAATATATTTTTATGTTGGGATAATTTGTCAAACTTTTCACTATCCACATATAGTACTGGCTACTTATTTTGCAGAGCCCACTGCAAAATGAAAACGTAGGGCCCTTTGCTCAAAAATAATTAAGAATAATGCCCTGGTGACATTAGATCACTTTAAAAAAACCACATGGCCAAACTAAGCATGAAGCCTTGGTTTGATTGCATAGGTCATATAGCCATGAAATTGGCTTTGACTACATATATTTTTTTCTCCTGAAAATTCTTACAATAGAAATAATAATTATGTTTTCAATATTTATTGTTTATGATGATAACCCAGATATGACCTCAGAGATGTATTAAATTTTTTTTTTCTATAACTTATTTACTCCATTCTCTAAAATTCCTGAGTAGTAAAATTCTCTATGTTAGGACAATGTTCTCTGATTTATTGTACCATTCTTGAATTCTTTAATTTGGATTTCCAGGGGCTAAGACAAAGGGCTCTGGAGATAGATCGAGTGGGTGTGCATCTGGCCCTAACACTCACTGGCTACATGATCCTAGCAGGGCACTTACCTCTCCAAGCCTTAGTTTCCTAATCTGTAAAATGCCGATGAGTATCGTATCCATTCATAGTCCATTTGTTTCATTTTTGTTTGTTTTTTCACGGGTATTAAACAATTCTTATTGTCAATGACCCACTATAGTGTCTGGCACCTAATGAGAGCGCAACCAATGTTAAGTAAAAAACAAACAAACCCCTTGCCACCAAGTCAATTCAGACCCAGAATTGCCCCACAGGGTTTCTAAGAAGTGGCTGGTAGGTTTGAACTGCCAACCTTTTGGTTAGCAGCCAAGCTCTTAACCACTGTACCACCAGGATTACGATGCTGACTGGTAGCTATTTATCTAATCTAAGTTCTCACTTTTCTAGCAATCACTTGTCTATAACCTCTTGTGTTAGTTTTGCAGGGCTACCATAACAAAGTACCACAAATTGGTGGCTTTTTGTTGTCTCAGGGTTCTGGAGACTTAGATGTTCAAATCAGGGTATGGGGTGTGCTGATTCCTTCTGGTACTCTGAGGGAGAATCTGTTCCATCCCTCTCTCCTAGCTTCTGAAGACTGCCAGCAATCCATGGCATTCCCTGACTTGTACATCACTCCAATTTCTGCCTGCATCTTCACATGGCCGTCTTCCCTCTGTGAGTGTATCTGTCTCTCTTCTTCTCTTTTATACAGACACCATTCATGTTGAATTAGAACCCATTCTACTGCAGTATGACCTCATGTTAACTCACTAATACCTTCAAAGACCTTATTTCCAAATGAGGTCACATTCATAGGTACCAGGAGCTAAGACTTCAACATACCGTTTTGGGAGGCACAATCCAATCTGTAATACTCACCCCTCTTTTGTTCTTTTGTCTACTGCCCTCCAGACAACTGCCCCTAATTTACTGAAGATTATAGTTGCTGTCTTTCTTTTTACCTCTAAACTTATTCTAATTTTCTGTAACTTCAACAAGAACATGGGTGACACATCTAATAGCTTGCATTCTCATTTTCTTTCTTTCTTTATTTTTTTTTCTTTATATCGAATTATCTTTTCTTCCAACCGCCTTACCCATCCCAGGACTCTGACAAATCAGATAGGAGATTCCCATCTCAGTGTATTCTTTCAGTTCAATTACTGTAGTACCGTAATAATTATTTGACTTAATCAAAGCCTCTAATCCATTAACTCTGGTTCTTAGTAATTATTTATCACCCATAACCCATTTCGCTTCCCTATCTACACAGGTTAGATTGGTTGAGTTTTCATAATATTTACTCTCTTGTAAGTACCCTCGGCCCCCTTACTCCACCTTCTGTAGTACTCACTTGGAAACATTCCAATCCTGGTTGAACCCAATCTTTCCACATACTTTTTTTGTTTTAGTAGCAAATTTTACAATTGGACCAACAGGTTAATCTTTGTATTTGTATTTTCATGCCTCAAGTGGACACACAGTGCTGCTTAGAAATCCTGTTACATGCCCCTAGAAAGTATGCTTTCCTATGCTCCCAGCTCAACATTTTGTAGCTTTCCATCACTTCACAAATCATCAGTATACCCACTTCCAGTTCTCTGGTGAGTTTGCCTTCTACTGCATAGAAAAAAAAAAATGCAATTAAGCAAGAATTCCTAATCTTCCCATAACTACATCTACACATTCACCAGAACTTATAGTGATATTCTCTGCCTTTCTGCTACTTAGTGGAAGAAAAGTCCCTTCATTTAAAAATATTAATCCTGAAACTTGTGCTCTGGACCTATCCTCTCTCACCTTTCAAGGGCTTTACCTACCCAGAGGTGCCTCAGAAGACAGGCCTTCTGAAAAGTCACAGCCTTGAAAACCCTATGGAGCAGTTCTGCTCTGCACACATGGGGTCGCCATGAGACAGAATGGACTAGACAGCAACTAACAACATTTCTCAGTTACTTCCTCTCCCTCCAGGTCACTCATTCACTTATCTTACCTGGGTCATTTCAAACCACAGATAAACTTATTCTAATATTTTCTATCTTAATAGAAAGATGTCTCTATTGATCCTTCATCCCCCTCCAGCTACTGTCCATTTCTCTCCTCTTGCTCTCAGCAAAAATTCTCATCCACCCTTGCTGAATCATTCTCCAGCCCACTCCAATCTGACTTCCAACCCTATCATACATTGAAACTGTCATAACAAGGTTCTTGCCAGTGATAAGTGTTACCAAACCCGGTAAACATTTTAATTTGTTTTAATTAATATTTAGAAATAGACTTGACTTTATTCATTAAAACTTGTTGTTCTCATGGCTCTTGTGTTCCTTCTTCTTCTTGCTGATTTTCTTCAGTCATGTTGGTAACCTTTGTCTTCTCCAAATAGCCTCTACATTTGAATGGTTGAAGATTTGGCCTTTAGTCATCTATAATTGCCCTCTAAGTGATCTTATCTAAACTCTTACTTTAAAATCCACCTTTATGATTCTCCAAATGTGTATCTCCAGCCTTGAGTCATCAATTAAGCTTCAAATATATTTATCTAAGAATCTCTCTGACATGTCCACTCAAAGACCTAATTATCCTCCCATATTTTTTTTTTATTCAGTAATCCAAAATATAACTTTTTCATGTTTCCCCCTTCATGTTATTAACTTCAGTAGATAACTCCAGTCAGAAACTTAAAAGTCTTCCTTAATTGTTCTATCTCCCTCTTCCCCATATTCAGCCTATCAGTAAGTCATGTAAACTCTACATATGAAACATGTTTAAATCCACCTACTTCCCTCCATCTCTTCTGCCACCATGCTATTCCAAGCAAACCTTGTAAATTATGTTCTGTCCATCATCCTGCCTCTCACTGGTAGACTCTAAGTTCTTCAAGGCAAAGACGTGCATGCCTTCACTTCTCTGTCTTCAGCACTAGAAAAGCACTGGGTTTATTCTAGACCCCCAATAAATCAGGAAGCAACAGACACTCTTATTTCCCCTATTTTTACTTAAAGTCTCCATTTTATGCTTCATTATCAGCTCTACTTGCTTTTCTCCTAAATCCCCATTTCTTTTTGTTTTAATTGTTCATTTTTCTTCTTCAGCATGTATTAGTGTGACTGAGGATTCTTATTTTTCTAAATAAAAATTTATGTTTCAAAATATATCTATATTCTTTTTTTTATCATCAACTATACACAAAATTTTTTTTTTTTTTTCTTTTATACACAAGGAAAAAAAATGCAACACACAGAGATCAGTGTTGTTGACCTTTTGGCACCTGTACTTCTAGACTCTCTTCTATGAATATATACATAACGTATTTTAAAGGGTTATTCTTCTACATATTATTTTGTAATCTATGTATAGAAAACAAATGTATTTCCAAATCAATAAGTTCAGTTAATTGTAGTTAAATTTAGTTGTTTATATTTATTTTTAATGAATGGATATTATTCTATTGCATGAATTTAATCAGTGACTTTAATACTGTTGGATATCCAGGTTGTTTTTAGGTTTTTTTTTTTTTTTTAAAGAACATGCTTGTATACATGCATGTATATAGCAGGTGGTGTGTATTCTTAGGTAATCCCTCTGTATTAATTTCCTAGGATTGCCATAACAAACTATCACAAATTATGTGATATAAAAAAATAATAAATTTATTGTCTCAGAGTTCTAGAGGCTAGTGAACCAAATTCAGGGTACCAGCAGGACCATATTCTCTCCAAAGGTTATTCTCTCTAAAAGCTCTAGGAGAAAATCCTTTCTTATCTCTCTTGGCTACTGGTAGCCCCAGAATTTTCTTGGGGTGCCTTGACTTGTCGATTCATCTTCACATGGTGTCTTTCCCTATTTCTGTTGTTCTGTGTCTCTTTTCCTCTTTTGTAAGGACACCACTATGATTAGATTAGGACCTACCCTGCCTTATGTTATCATAACTGATAATATCTTCAAGGCCTGATTTCCACAAAGGTCATATTCACAGGTACCGGGAATTAGGAATTCAACATATATTCTGGGGTGGCACAATTCAAGCCATAACACCCTCAGATTAAAATCACGGGAGCAGAGTATGTAAATCTTCAGGATCTGTTTTATTTCCAAATTGCTCTGCAAATAAATTTCAGCAATTTACGTTTCTTCCAGTAGAGCATATTGATTCCTATTCTCTCAAACCTGATTTTTTTTCTCCTTTGGAACTTTTCTAATTAGTTAAACACAGATGCATTTAGTATTGTTTTAATTGCAATTTTTATTACTACTGGGATTTAATGTTTTCATATTTATATTCTTATTTATATTTTCTCTTTTGTCACTTTCCTATTTACATTTTTAATCTGATTTTTCTACTGGTATTTGAATCATTTATCTTATTGAATCATACCACATTGTTCTGAGATATATGTTGTGAATTTTTCCACTCTTGAAAATTATCTATAAGTTTATTTTGTTAATAACCATATAAGAGTTTGCAGTTTTTTGTTTTTTCCTCTTCAATTTGCCAATATTTTGTTCAAGATTTTTTTTTAATTGTACTTCAGATAAACGTTTACAGAGCAAATTAGTTTCCCATTAAAAATTAATACTCATATTGTTTTGTGACATTGGTTGCCAACCCCACAACATGTCAATATTCTGCCCTTCTCGATCTTAGGTTCCCCATTACCAGCTTTCCTGTCCCCTCCTGCCCTCTCATCCTTGCCCCTGGGCTGGTGTGCCCATTTAGGCTCATTTTGTTTCATGGGCCTGTCTAACCGTTGGCTGAAATGTGAACTGCAGAAGTGACTTCAAGACTGAATTAAAACAGTGTCCAGGGGTCACACTCTCAGGGTTTCTCCAGTCTCTGTCAGACCATAGATCTGGTCTTTTTTGTGAGTTAGAACTCCATTCTACATTTTTCTCCAGCTCTGTCTACGACCCTCTGTTGTGATCCCTGTCAGAGCAGCCAGTGGTGGTAGCCAGGCACCATTTAGTTGTGCTGGATTCAGTCTGGTGGAGGCTGTGGTAGTTGTAGTCCATTAGTCCTTTGGACTAATTTTTAAAGTTTAGAATTTTTATGTAATCAAATTAGTACTTTTGTGGTTTTTAACTTCGGTGTTACGTATACAAACGTCTACTTTACTCCTAGATGAAAATTTATTTCCTTTTCATTATTTTATGAATTGCTTTTATTCTTCCTCAAAAGTCTTCACTCAATCTAGAATTTTACTTTGCTTTTTGAGTTGGATCTAATAGCTTTGTTTTCCTAATGACTAACCTAGTCGTTGCAGTGCCATTACAACTTTTTGTTTGCATATTTGATATTATATAAAATTCAGTCATTTTCTCCTTCATGGATGTATGGTATCACTTTTATTATAAACTAATTTTATATTTATGTGGAACTAGTTCTAGACCTTCTATTCCATTGGTTTAAGTGTCCGTACCTTTCAGAGAACGACCTTGTTTCAATTGTTGCAGCTTATAAAACATTTAATATCTGAAATTCCAAGATTATTCGCGTCTTTCCCTAAATATTCTGAGCTGTTCTTGCTAATTATTTTATAACTCTGTCTCATCTCCTAAAGATTGCCTGATAACTTTCTCAGAATTATAGTATTTGTATTGATTATTTGCGAACAATTGGCAATAATGCTGTATTCAGCTTTTTTATCAAAGAATATAGACCATCTCATTCATTTATTTAGATGTTGTTTTCTAACTATAGGTAAGTTTTATAATTTTCTTTATTATATGCTGACCACTACTATTTCATTTATTTCTTGTAAAATCATGTATTTTATTTTATTATTGTGAGTGTTATTGTTCTTACACAGTATTTTCTAACAATGAATTGGTGGTACTTAGGAAAGCTTATCAATTTTTTTTTCTTTCAATTTTTACTTTGCAACTGGATGCAACATTGTCTTCTCATTAATTCTAGTGGATTCAGGTCATAACTTTGAGTATTTTGGTCATACCACCTGCTAATAATGGTCATTTTACTTTTTCCAGGACTGCATACAATTTAGCTCTTCTTATGATTTCCAGTTTCCTCGGCTAATCTCTTCCATTCACATACCTTAAAATTTAACTCTAGAGGGCGGAGCCAAGATGGCGGACTAGGCAGACGCTACCTCGGATACCTCTTACAACAAAGACACGGAAAAAACAAGTGAATCGATCACATACAGAACAATCTACGAACCCTGAAAAACAAACACAGATTTAGAGACGGAGAACGAACTAATACGGGGAAGCAGCGATTGTTTCCAGAGCCTGGAGCCAGCGTACCAGTCAGGTACGGCACAAGCACAGAGACCTGCTCCACCCTCCTGAACTAACCCCGGGAGGGGGACCAGCCGGTTCCACGGGTGGCGTGGGACGCAGCCGGTAGGAGAAGTCCCCGGGAGGCAGCGACTGGTATTGGAGTGGGGAGAACAGCGTCCTAGCCGGGACACTCGGTCACGGCACAAGCACAGGGAGCTGCTCCACCCATCTGAACTAACCCCGGGAGGAGGCCCAACTGGTTCTCGGAGGCGGCACGGCCACGCGGCTGGAGGGACGAGAAGTCCCCGGGAGGCAGCGACTGATTTCGGAGTCGAGAGTGCACCGTCCCAGTAGGGGAGACTTGACACTGGGTGTGGGGCTGGAAGCAGAGGATCTGACCGTGACTCCAGCGGGCCAGACCCCCCAGGGGCAATCTCCACACAGCCAGCACACATAGGCGACGCGCCCGCGGGAATCTCAGATATAATAGTCATTCCAAGCAAGACAAGCAACTCTGGCTATATTCTGAGGTGCTACTCTCCTATCTCTCTGTTCCCTCCCCCACCCTCCGCAGGCGGCTTCATTAACATCTGAATAGCCTGAGCCAGAGGGAGAACTCTGATAGGGATCTGACTGCATTTTTTTTTTTAGCGGATTTTCTGGAAAAACTAGTTTCCCAGTGATGGCTAGAGACAACAATCCATATCAAACCACTTAAAGAAGCAGACCGGGACAGCTTCTCCAACCCCCCAAACAAAAGAATCAAAACCTTTCCCAAATGAAGATACAATCTTGGAATTATCAGATACAGAATATAAAAAACTAATTTACAGAATGCTTAATGATATCACAAATGAAATTAGGATAACTGCAGAAAAAGCCAAGGAACACACTGATAAAACTGTTGAAGAACTCAAAAAAATTATTCAAGAACATACTGGAAAAATTAATAAGTTGCAAGAATCCATAGAGAGACAACATGTAGAAATCCAAAAGATTAACAATAAAATAACAGAATTAGACAACACACTAGGAAGTCAGAGGAGCAGACTCGAGCAATTAGAATGCAGACTGGGACATCTGGAGGACCAGGGAATCAACACCAACATAGCTGAAAAAAAATCAGATAAAAGAATTTAAAAAAATGAAGAAACCCTAAGAATTATGTGGGACTCTATCAAGAAGGATAACCTGCGGGTGATTGGAGTCCCAGAACAGGGAGGGGGGACAGAAAACACAGAGAAAATAGCTGAAGAACTCCTGACACAAAAGTTCCCTGACATCATGAAAGATGAAAGGATAGCTATCCAAGATGCTCATCGAACCCCATTTAAGATTGAGCCAAAAAGAAAAACACCAAGACATATTATCATCAAACTCACCAAAACCAAAGATAAACAGAAAATTTTAAAAGCAGCCAGGGAGAAAAGAAAGGTTTCCTTCAAGGGAGAATCAATAAGAATATGTTCTGACGACTCAGCAGAAACCATGCAGGCAAGAAGGGAATGGGACGACATATACGGAACACTGAAGGAGAAAAACTGCCAGCCAAGGATCATATATCCAGCAAAACTCTCTCTGAAATATGAAGGCGAAATTAAGATATTTACAGACAAACACAAGTTTAGAGAATTTGCAAAAACCAAACCAAAGCTACAAGAAATACTAAAGGATATTGTTTGGTCAGAGAACCAATAATATCAGATATCAGCACAACACAAGGTCACAAAACAGAACGTCCTGATATCAACTCAAATAGGGAAATCACAAAAACAAACAAATTAAGATTAATTAAAAAAAAATAATAAAAATACACATAACAGGGAATCATGGAAGTCAATAGGTAAAAGATCACAATAATCAAAAAGAGGGACTAAATACAGGAGGCATTGAACTGCCATATGGAGAGTGATACAAGGCGATATAGAACAATACAAGTTAGGTTTTTACTTAGAAAAATAGGGGTAAATAATAAGGTAACCACAAAAAGGTATAACAACTCTATAACTCAAGATAAAAATCAAGAAAAACGTAACGACTCAACTAACATAAAGTCAAGCACTATGAAAATGAGGATCTCACAATTTACTAAGAAAAACGCCTCAGCACAAAAAAGTATGTGGAAAAATGAAATTGTCAACAACACACATAAAAAGGCATCAAAATGACAGCACTAAAAACTTATTTATCTATAATTACCCTGAATGTAAATGGACTAAATGCACCAATAAAGAGACAGAGAGTCACAGACTGGATAAAGAAACACGATCCATCTATATGCTGCCTACAAGAGACACACCTTAGACTTAGAGACACAAACAAACTAAAACTCAAAGGATGGAAAAAAGTATATCAAGCAAACAATAAGCAAAAAAGAAGAAGAGTAGCAATATTAATTTCGGACAAAATAGACTTTAGACTTAAATCCACCACAAAGGATAAAGAAGGACACTATATAATGATAAAAGGGACAATTGATCAGGAAGACATAACCATATTAAATATTTATACACCCAATGACAGGGCTGCAAGATACATAAATCAAATTTTAACAGAATTGAAAAGCGAGATAGATACCTCCACAATTATAGTAGGAGACTTCAACACACCACTTTCGGAGAAGGACAGGACATCCAGTAAGAAGCTCAACAGAGACACGGAAGATCTAATTACAACAATCAACCAACTTGACCTCATTGACTTATACAGAACTCTCCACCCAACTGCTGCAAAATATACTTTTTTTTCTAGCGCACATGGAACAGTCTCTAGAATAGACCACATATTAGGTCATAAAACAAACCTTTGCAGAGTCCAAAACATCGAAATATTACAAAGCATCTTCTCAGACCACAAGGCAATAAAACTAGAGATCAATAACAGAAAAACTAGGGAAAAGAAATCAAATACTTGGAAAATGAACAATACCCTCCTGAAAAAAGACTGGGTTATAGAAGACATTAAGGAGAGAATAAGGAAATTCATAGAAAGCAACGAGAATGAAAATACTTCCTATCAAAACCTCTGGGACACAGCAAAAGCAGTGCTCAGAGGCCAATTTATATCAATAAATGCACACATACAAAAAGAAGAAAGAGCCAAAATCAGAGAACTGTCCCGACAACTTGAACAAATAGAAAGTGAGCAACAAAAGAATCCATCAGGCACCAGAAGAAAACAAATAATAAAAATTAGAGCTGAACTAAATGAATTAGAGAACAGAAAAACAATTGAAAGAATTAACAAAGCCAAAAGCTGGTTCTTTGAAAAAATTAACAAAATTGATAAACCATTGGCCAGACTGACTAAAGAAATACAGGAAAGGAAACAAATAACCCGAATAAGAAATGAGAAGGACCACATCACAACAGAACCAAATGAAATTAAAAGAATCATTTCAGATTATTATGAAAAACTGTACTCTAACAAATTTGAAAACCTAGAAGAAATGGATGAATTCCTAGAAAAACACTACCTACCTAAACTAACACATTCAGAAGTAAAACAACTAAATAGACCCATAACAAAAAAAGAGATTGAAACGGTAATCAAAAAACTCCCAACAAAAAAAAGCCCTGGCCTGGACGGCTTCACTGCAGAGTTCTACCAAACTTTCAGAGAAGAGTTAACACCACTACTACTAAAGGTATTCCAAAGCATAGAAAATGACGGAATACTACCCAACTCATTCTATGAAGCCACCATCTCCCTGATACCAAAACCAGGTAAAGACATTACAAAAAAAGAAAATTACAGACCTATATCCCTCATGAACATTGATGCAAAAATCCTCAACAAAATTCTAGCCAATAGAATCCAACAACACATCAAAAAAATAATTCACCCTGATCAAGTGGGATTTATAGCAGGTATGCAAGGCTGGTTTAATATCAGAAAAACCATTAATGTAATCCATCACATAAATAAAACAAAAGACAAAAACCACATGATCTTATCAATTGATGCAGAAAAGGCATTTGACAAAGTCCAACACCCATTCATGATAAAAACTCTTACCAAAATAGGAATTGAAGGAAAATTCCTCAACATAATAAAGGGCATCTATGCAAAGCCAACAGCCAATATCACTCTAAATGGAGAGAACCTGAAAGCATTTCCCTTGAGAACGGGAACCAGACAAGGATGCCCTTTATCACCGCTCTTATTCAACATCGTGTTGGAAGTCTTAGCCAGGGCAATTAGGCTAGACAAAGAAATAAAAGGTATCCGGATTGGCAAGGAAGAAGTAAAGTTATCACTATTTGCAGATGACATGATTATATACACAGAAAACCCTAAGGAATCCTCCAGAAAACTACTGAAACTAATAGAAGAGTTTGGCAGAGTCTCAGGTTATAAAATAAACATACAAAAATCACTTGGATTCCTCTACATCAACAAAAAGAACACTGAAGAGGAAATCACCAAATCAATACCATTCACAGTAGCCCCCAAGAAGATAAGATACTTAGGAATAAATCTTACCAAAGATGTAAAAGACCTATACAAAGAAAACTACAAAGCTCTACTACAAGAAATTGAAAAGGACATACTTAAGTGGAAAAACATACCTTGCTCATGGATAGGAAGACTTAACATAGTAAAAATGTCTATTCTACCAAAAGCCATCTATACATATAACGCACTTCCGATCCAAATTCCAATGTGATATTTTAAGGGGATAGAGAAACAAATCACCAATTTCATATGGAAGGGAAAGAAACCCCGGATAAGCAAAGCACTACTGAAAAAGAAGAAGAAAGTGGGAGGCCTCACCTTACCTGACTTCAGAACCTATTATACAGCCACAGTAGTCAAAATAGCCTGGTATTGGTACAACAACAGACACATAGACCAATGGAACAGAATTGAGAACCCAGACATAGATCCATCCACGTATGAGCAGCTGATATTTGACAAAGGACCAGTGTCAATTAACTGGGGAAAAGATAGCCTTTTTAACAAATGGTGCTGGCATAACTGGATATCCATTTGCAAAAAAATGAAACAGGACCCATACCTCACACCATGCACAAAAACTAACTCCAAGTGGATCAAAGACCTAAACATAAAGACTAAAACGATAAAGATCATGGAAGAAAAAATTGGGACAACCCTAGGAGCCCTAATACAAGGTATAAACAGAATACAAAACATTACCAAAAATGATGAAGAGAAACCCGATAACTGGGAGCTCCTAAAAATCAAACACCTATGCTCATCTAAAGACTTCACCAAAAGAGTAAAAAGACCACCTACAGATTGGGAAAGAATTTTCAGCTATGACATCTCCGACCAGCGCCTGATCTCTAAAATCTACATGATTCTGTCAAAACTCAACCACAAAAAGACAAACAACCCAATCAAGAAGTGGGCAAAGGATATGAACACACATTTCTCTAAAGAAGATATTCAGGCAGCCAACAGATACATGAGAAAATGCTCTCGATCATTAGCCATTAGAGAAATGCAAATTAAAACTACGATGAGATTCCATCTCACACCAGCAAGGCTGGCATTAATCCAAAAAACACAAAATAATAAATGTTGGAGAGGCTGCGGAGAGATTGGAACTCTCATACACTGCTGGTGGGAATGTAAAATGGTACAACCACTTTGGAAATCTATCTGGCGTTATCTTAAACGGTTAGAAATAGAACTACCATACAACCCAGAAATCCCACTCCTAGGAATATACTCTAGAGATACAAGAGCCTTCATACAAACAGATATATGCACACCCATGTTTATTGCAGCTCTGTTTACAATAGCAAAAAGTTGGAAGCAACCAAGGTGTCCATCAACGGATGAATGGTTAAATAAATTGTGGTACATTCACACAATGGAATACTACGCATCGATAAAGAACAGTGACGAATCTCTGAAACATTTCATAACATGGAGGAACCTGGAAGGCATTATGCTGAGCGAAATTAGTCAGAGGCAAAAGGACAAATATTGTATAAGACCACTATTATAAGATCTTGAGAAATAGTAAACCTGAGAAGAACACATACTTTTGTGGTTACGAGGGGGGGAGGGAGGGAGGGTGGGAGAGGGTTTTTTATTGATTACTCAGTAGATAAGAACTGCTTTAGGTGAAGGGAAAGACAACACTCAATACATGGAAGGTCAGCTCAATTGGACTGGACCAAAAGCAAAGAAGTTTCCGGGATAAAATGAATGCTTCAAAGGTCAGCGGAGCAAGCGCGGGGGTCTGGGGAACATGGTTTGCGGGGACTTCTAAGTCAATTGGCAAAATAATTCTATTATGAAATCATTCTGCATCCCACTTTGAAATGTGGCGTCTGGGGTCTTAAATGCTAACAAGCGGCCATCTAAGATGCATCAATTGGTCTCAACCCACCTGGAGCAAAGGAAAATGAAGAACACCAAGGCCACACGACAACTAAGAGCCCAAGAGACAGAAAGGGCCACATGAACCAGAGACCTACATCATCCTGAGACCAGAAGAACTAGTTGGTGCCCAGCCACAATCGATGACTGCCCTGACAGGGAGCACAGCAGAGGACCCCTGAGGGAGCAGGAGATCAGTGGGATGCAGACCCCAAATTCTCATAAAAAGACCAAACTTAATGGTCTGACTGAGACTGGAGGAATCCCGACGGCCATGCTACCCAGACCTTCAGTTGACACAGGACAGGAACCATCCCCGAAGACAACTCATCAGACATGAAAGGGACTGGTCAGCGGGTGGGAGAGAGACGCTGATGAAGAGTGAGCTAATGATATCAGGTGGACACTTGAGATTGTGTTGGCAACTCTTGTCTGGAGGGGGGATGGGAGGATAGAGAGAGAGGGAAGCAGGCAAAATTGTCAAGAAAGGAGAGACTGAAAGGGCTGACTCAAGAGGGGGAGAGTAAGTGGGAGTAGGGAGTGAGATGTATGTAAACTTATATGTGACAGAGTGATTGGATTTGTAAACGTTCACTTGAAGTTTAATAAAAGTTATTAAAAAAAAAAAATTTAACTCTAAGACTTAAAGAATGCCCTCTACATCAGAAGCTTCCTGCTTTTCACAGATATACTCCCTCCTTTCTTCTGGATCCAGATCGCAATTTCCAGCTCCCAATTAGATAATGAATTTGAATTCATTTTCTCCACCCATCAACCCAGATATGCTAGAGCCACAGTTTTCTCTTGTCTCTCTCATGACCAAAAATATTGTGTCATTAATTTCTATTGAATCTCTTTTAAATCCACTCCTCTGACATGATTCACTGCTACTGACTTCATTTGAGCGCTTATTATCCTTTCCTTAGATAAGTGAAGAAGTCTTCTTAATATTTCAACTTCCTCCCGAGTCCTTTTCCTTAAGGGGCTGGATTAGTTGTCATTAAGTTTTTAAATGTCACTCTCTAAAGGGCTCAGCCTGTGGAATGAATGCTATGGTATGCATCTGAGAAATGTTAATTCCAGTGGTAAACCAAAACCAAACCTGTTGCTGTCAAGTCAATTCTGACTCATAGGACCCCTATAGGACAGAGTAGAACCACCCCGTAGAGTTTCCAAGGAGTGCCTGGTGGATTTGAACTGCTGAGCTTTTGATTGGCAGCCACAGCTCTTACCACTGTACTACCAGGGTTTTCAATTCCAGTGGTAGCCAGGCAATAATTACCAGACTCTTTTTTATCTCTTTAAGAAATTTTAAACCATCTTTTAATATCTGTTTGGGGTATATAACACATGTGATTCAAATTGGGTGATAGCCAAATTTGGGAATGGTTAATGGTGATAGTTAAACAACATGATGAAATAATGTCACTGAGCTGTACATGTGAAGATTGCAGAAATGGCAAATGTTTTGTTACCTATGTATTTTACCTATATATACCACAATTTAAAAAAAGAAGAAAAAAAAACTCATGTACACAAAAATAACAACAAAAGTGAAACACACACACACACATATCTAAGAATTAGGATTCTGGGTTTTTATTTTTTGACATCGAATTAGGCTTTCCTTGCCCCTCCCCTCCCATAAATTTAGAGAGGAGACTAGGTAATCTATTTCTTGTGCTACTGAAGATGAGTTTCTGAGACTCTGTGTTTATTAATAATACATTAGCCAAAACAAAAAAAAAAAAAACCCAGTGCGGTCAGGTCGATTCCAACCCATAGTGACCATATAGGACAGAGTAGAACTGCCCCATAGAGTTTCCAAGGAGTGCCTAGTGGATCTGAGGTGTTGACCCTATGGTTAGCAGCCATAGCACTTAACCACTACGCCACCAGGGTTTCCGAATAATACATTATGAGCCAAAAATGTAATGTTCTCAGATATGCCTATAAAATCTAATTTATATGACTTTTTTAAAAAATAAAACTGCAGCTGCCAATAGATGAAACTTCTGCAAGCTCAGGTTTTTGGGACCTCCTGGCTAGTGCTTTTAGCTTTAAAGAAACAACAACAATAACAACAAAAAACCAAGTAAACAATCAAACCAAGCAGAAAGAATAAACCAAAAATATTAAATACTTTTTTTTTCCAGCAGTGAAATGGCATCCGTTATAGCACTCAGCACAGGGATCAGGCCAAGAAACTATCAAACACCTAACTTTATTCAAAAAAACCCAGTGCCATCAAATAATAACTTTATTCAACATACTATAACTCACCATTTGATTACCAGGGAAAAACAAAACCAAAAAACAAAGCTATGTTAAAACAAAGCTATATGAAGAAAGGAAGCTAAAATCTCAAAAACACATGTTAATAGAAGCAAATAGGACACAGTTTTTCTGCTTTCATGATTTTTTTTTTTTTTGTATTCTGCTTTATTTCCAATGATTGCCTCCTTTCTTTCTCCTCCATTTCTGTCTTTTAAAATATTATTCAGAGATTTTTGATTACACCAAGGTGGAGTAGGCCCATTCCTCTGGTGTCCTTCCCCTTATAAGAAAAATACCCTGGACATAACACAATAGAACAGCACAGGAAGTCTCTGAAATGTAGAAAGAAGGAGCCTTGGGGCCTGGGGACGTGAGTAACAACACACTTACAGTTTACCAGATTTCCTTATTGCCTCCCACAAATCCCGGACAGGAAGATGCAGAAGCTCAATCAGGAACCTTCAACAGGAGCAGACTAAACAAGCTCCAAGAAAGGCCCGTTCCCCCTAGGCAAAGGCCAGGAAAAGTGTGGCCTAGCAAGAGAAAAACTCTTTGGCAATACCTGTCCTATTCTAGTCAAACACCAAGAGAAAAAAAAATGAGCTTCTCCTCCCCAACTTCAAACAGTATGTAGCTCGTGTGTTCTCCACTTCCCCAAGCACTGTATGCAAGTAGGCAGTGCTCTGATTGCCGGACAGGATAGTGTACACAGAGCTGAGCAAGGAACTGATCTTCCATTCCCCACCCAGTAGAAGGAGGGGGTGCACCGATTCCCTGGCAGGATAGTGTCATCGGGGCCCAGCAGCACACTGAGCCTCCACGCCCACTTAGCAGCTAGGAGATTTAACGAGGGACTAGGAGATGGGCTAGTAAGCATTCCACTCTTCTCCCTTCCCTGGTGTCAGTGGAATCTAATGGGGAGATGAGTTGCTATTCCTCAGCAACAAAGTTTGAGTCAGACTTCCACTTTCTCCTTCTCTGGTGGCAGTAGGGCCCAGCAGGGAGCTGATCTTACACCCCCACTCAGAGGCAACAAGGCAATGCGAGTCGTTTACCCACTTTCACACAAAAAGTGTCAGTGGGGCTGAACGGACAGTAAAACTTCCATCCCAACATCTGAAACAAGGCAGTTTAAGACAGAGTAAGGCAGTGTCCTAGTTTTTCTGGGTGGTGTTGGTGCAGCAAGCAATAAGCTGAACATACATATACACCAAACCCTGACACTACACCTCAACAAAGGGACTACCTATTAAAAAAAAAAAGAAAGAAAAGAAAAGTAAGATTAAGGAGGATCCAGAGTCTCATAATATAATACCCAAAATGTCCAGGACAAAATAGAAAATATCTCATCATACCAACAACTGGGAAAATCACAACATAAATAAGAAAAGATAACCCATCGATGCCAACACTGAGGTGAAACAAATGTTACAATTATCAGACAAGAATTTTAAAGCAGCCATTATAAAAACCCTTCAACAAGCATTTAAAAATTCTCTTGAAATGAATGGAGAAAAAATTTCAGCAAAGAAGTTATTTAAAAAGAACCAAATGGAAATTATCAAATTTTAAAAAATAATAACCAAAATAAAAATGTTGCTGAATGTGCTCAATTGTAGAGTTGATGCGACAGATAAAATTAATGAACTTGAGAACAGATCAATAGAATTTATCCAATCTGAAAAGCAGAGAGGAGATAGACTGAGGGGGGAAAAAATAGTCTCAGAGACCTGTGAGACAACAAAAGAGCTAATATTTTTATCATCAGAGCACCAGAAGGAGAAGGGAGAGTGGAACGGAAAAAATATTCAAAGAAAAGTGACTGAAATATTTTCAAATTTGGTGAAAGTCATAACCTAAGAGTCAAGAAACTGAGCAAACCCCAAGTAAGATAAATCCAAGGAAACCCATGCCAAGATACACCAGAATTAAACTTCTGAAAACTAAAGAAAATGAAAAAATCCTGAAAGTAGCCAAGACACATGACTTATAGAGGAATGCTAATTAGAATGACAGTGGATTGTTCATCTGAAACAATAGAAGCTAGAAGGATATGACAAAATATTTTTCAGGTACTAAAAGAAAAGAATTGTTAACTGTCAATTCTATATCTAGAAAAAATATCCTTCAGGAAAGAAAGAAAAATAAAGACATTCTCAGATGAAAAAAAACTAAGTGAATTTGTTGCTAGAAAGTTTTACCCTTAAAAATGGTTAAAGGAGGATGCCCTTTATCACCGCTCTTATTCACCATTGTGCTAAAGGTCCTAGCCAGAGCAATTAGGCTAGACAAAGAAATAAAGGGCATCCAGATTGGCAAGGAAGAAGTAAAATTATCTCTACTTGCAGATGACATGATCTTATACACAGAAAACCCTAAGGAATCCTCCAGAAAACTACTGAAACTAATAGAAGAGTTCGGCAGAGTCTCAGGTTATATGACAAACATACAAAAATCACTTGGATTCCTCTACATCAACAAAAAGAACATCGAAGAGGAAATCACCAAATCAATACCATTCACAGTAGCCCCCAAGAAGATAAAATACTTAGGAATAAATCCTACCAAAGATGTAAAAGACCTATACAAAGAAAACAACAAAGTACTAGTGCAAGAAACTAAAAGGGACCTACATAAGTGGAAAAACATACCTTGCTCATGGATAGGAAGACTTAACATAGTAAAAATGTCTATTCTACCAAAAGCCATCTATACTTACAATGCACTTCCGATCCAAATTCCAATGACATTTTTTAATGCAATGGAGAAACAAATCACCAACTTCATATGGAAGGGAAAGAAGCCTCCGATAAGCAAAGCATTACTGAAAGAGAAGAAGAAAGTGGGAGGCCTCACTCTACCTGATTTTAGAACCTATTATACAGCCACAGTACTCAAAACAGCCTGGTATTGGTACAACAACAGGCACATAGACCAATGGAACAGAATTGAGAACCCAGATACAAATCCATCCACATATGAGCAGCTGATATTTGACAAAGGCCCAGTGTCAGTTAATTGGGGAAAAGATAGTCTTTTTAACAAATGGTGCTGGCATAACTGGATATCCATTTGCAAAAAAATGAAACAGGACCCATACCTCACACCAAGCACAAAAGCTAACTCCAACTGGCTCAAAGACCTAAACATAAAGACTAAAATGATAAAGATCATGGAAGAAAAAATAGGGACAACTCTAGGAGCCCTAATACAAGGCATAAACAGAATACAAAACATTACTAAAAATGACGAAGAGAAACCAGATAACTGGGAGCTCCTAAAAATCAAACACCTATGCTCATCTAAAGACTTCACCAAAAGAGTAAAAAGACCACCTACAGATTGGGAAAGAATTTTCAGCTATGACATCTCCGACCAGCGCCTGATCTCTAAAATCTATATGATTCTGTTAAAACTCAACCACAAAAAGAAAAACAATCCAATCAAAAAGTGGGCAAAGGATATGAACATGCACTTCACTAGAGAAGATATTCAGGCAGCTAACAGATACATGAGAAAATGCTCTCGATCATTAGCCATTAGAGAAATGCAAATTAAAACCACGATGAGATTCCATCTCACTCCAACAAGGCTGGCATTAATCCAAACAGCACAAAATAATAAATGTTGGAGGGGCTGCGGAGAGATTGGAACTCTTATACACTGCTGGTGGGAATGTAAAATGGTACAACCACTTTGGAAATCTATCTGGCGTTATCTTAAAAAGTTGGAAATAGAACTACCATACAACCCAGAAATCCCACTCCTCAGAATATACCCTAGAGAAATAAGAGCCATTACACGAACAGATATATGCACACCCATGTTTATTGCAGCACTGTTTACAATAGCAAAAAGCTGGAAGCAACCAAGGTGTCCATCAATAGATGAATGGTTAAATAAATTATGGTACATTCACACAATGGAATACTACTTATCGATAAAGAACAGTGACAAATCTGTGAAACATTTCATAACATGGAGGAATCTGGAAGGCATTATGCTGAGTGAAATTAGTCAGATGCAAAAGGACAAATACTGTATAAGACCACTATTATAAGATCTTGAGAAATAGTATAAACTGAGAAGAACACATACTTTTGTGGTTACAAGAGGGGGGAGGGAGGGAGGGTGAGAGAGCGTTATTTACTGATTAGATAGTAGATAAGAACTACTTTAGGTGAAGGGAAAGACAATACTCAATACAGGGAAGGTCAGCTCAACTGGATGGGGGTTGGAAACACGGGCCAGTCTGTGGACATTAGCGGGCTTCAGCTAGCCTTAGCCGAGCACCAGTCAGAATTGCCAACCCAGAGTAAAGCTAGCTTCCCTAGTATTCTCAGTGACCCAGACCCGGATTCTTCCAGTTCTGGATTTGACAGCTGGGTCGCCTCTCAGGTCACAGAAGCTTTAGTCAGTGGACCAAAACCTCCTATTGAAAGTCATTTTCGGCCAGAGTTCATTCATCCTTCGCCTCCACTCCACATTTGTGAGGATGAGTTGGCGTGGCTGAAGCCCACAGAGCCCGAGCACACCATTCAGTGGGATAAGTCAATGTGTGTTAAGAACAGCACTGGTGTGGAGATCAAGTGAATAATGGCCAAAGCCTTCAGAAGCCCCTTATCTTCTCCTCAGCAAACACAGCTCCTTGGTGAGTTGGAAAAAGATCCCAAGCTTGTTTATCATATTGGCCTGACTCCCGCCAAACTTCCTGATCTCGTGGAAAACAACCCTCTAGTCGCCATAGAAATGTTGCTGAAATTAATGCAGTCAAGCCAGATAACTGAGTATTTCTCAGTCCTGGTCAATATGGGCATGTCCTTACATTCAATGAAAGTTGTAAATCTACCAACTACAGCTGTTGATCCACCTCTTGAATTTATCCACCTTTATATATCAAATTGCAAATTGTGAGCAAATTAAAGATAAATATATGCCAAAAAAAAAAAAAATGGTTAAAGGAAGTTCCCTAACAGAAGGAAATGGTAACAGAAGGCTTAGAACTTCAGAAAGGAAAAAAGAACATCAAAATGAGTAAAAATTTGGATAAATATAATAGACTATTCTACTTCTCAGGAGTCTCTTAACTCATAACTGATACCTGAAGAAAAATTGTAACACCATCTTTAGTTCTCAATGTGTTAAAGGAAATACTTAAGACATTTATATTTAAAGAGTGGAGAAAGTAAAGAGATATGATTTCTACACTTCACTTGAAGTGGTAAAATGTGAACACCAGTAGACCATGATAAGTTATATATATATATATATATATTATATATATATGTATATAACTTATATAGGTATTACTCTCTATATACACATATAGAGAGTAATACCTATAGTAAACAGAAAACTACACAAAGCAATATACTCAGAAACTATAAATAAATCAAGATGCAATCCTAAAAATACATTCAAGTAGCCCACGGAAGGTGGAAAAAGATAAAAAGAGGAATGGGAAGCATAGGAATAAAGAAAGAAAACAAATAATAAAAGAACACATTGAAGTCCTAACATATCAATACCAAAAACCCACTATAGTTCCATTAAATTAAATGACCTTTTTTTTTTAAATATATCAATGAAAAAAGAGAGAGATATTACACGACGATAAAAGGACCAATCCACCAGGAAACCATACAATCCTAAAGGTACATGCACCAAACAACATTCTCTGAAAAGAGCAAGAGACAAATCCTCAATTGATAGAATTACAAGACAGAAAATCAGCAAGGAACTAGAACTCCACAACATCCAGCAGCAGAAGAATAAATTTTTTTTTGAAGTGTTCACAGAATAGTCACTAGAATAGGCCATATTGGTCTACAAACAAACTTTAACAAATTTAAAAGAATTTAATTTATCCTGAGTATGCTCTCTGACCACAAAGGAATCAAAACAGACATCAATAACAGAAAAATAACATGAATATCTCCAAATATTAGGGAATTAAACAATATATCTCTAATACATGGGTCAAGGAAAAAGCCTCAAAGGAATTTATATATATATATATCCGTATATATATATATATATAAAACACTGAGTGAAATGAAAATAAAATGTGTCAATATATGTGGGATGCAGCTAAAGAAGTTTAGCTGTATTTAGCCAATAAAGCTGAGGAAATTTTTGTAGCACTAAATGCTTACATAAGAAAAGAGGAAAAGTCTCCCAACACCTCTACAACAAAAAGAGAAATAATCCAGTTAAAAACGGACAAAGGAAATGAACAGACACTTCACCAAAGAAGTCATTCAAGCAGCTAACAGACATGAGGAAATGCTTGGGATCACTAGCCATTAGAGAAAAGCAAATCAAAACTACAGTGAGATATCATCTCACTCCAGCATTACTGGCATGAATCAAAAAAAAAAAAAAAAACAGAAAATAGCAAGTGTTGGAGAGGTTGCAGGGAGATTGGAACTCTTATGCACTGCTGGTAGGAATGCAAAATGGTACAACCATTTTGGAAAACAATGTGGTGCTTCCTTAGAAAGCTAGAAATAGAAATACCAATCCAACTCTTAGGTATATATCCCAGAGAAATAAGAGCCGCCACACGAATAGACATATGCATACCCATGTTCATTGCAGCATTGTTCACAATAGCAAAAAAGATGGAAACAACCCAGGTGCCCATCAACAGATGAATGGATAAACAAACTATGGTACATACACACAACAGAGTACTATGCAACGATAAAGAACAATGATGAATCTGCGAAACTTCTCACAACATATATGAATCTGGAGGGCATTATGCTGAGTGAAATAAGTCAATCACAAAAGGACAAGTATTGTATGAGACCACTACTATTAAAACTCATGAAAAGGTTTACACACAAAAAGAAGCAATCATCTTTGATGGTTACCAGGGAGGGGAGGGGTGGGGTGGAAAAACACTTAATAGACAATAGATAAGTGGTAACTTTGGTGAAGGGTAAGAGAGTACACAATACTGGGGAAGCCATTACAACTTGTACAAGGCAAGGTCATGGAAGCTCCATAGACACATCCAAACTCCCTGAGGGACCAAATTACTGGGCTGAGGGCTGCGGGGACCATGGTCTTGAGGAACATCTAGCTCAAATGGCATAACATACTTTATAAAGAAAATATTCTACATTCTACTTTGGTGAGTAGTGTCTGGGTTCTTAGAAGCTTCTGAATGGCCATCTAAAACACTGGTGTCACCCCTTCAGAAGCAAGGGAGAATAAAGAAAACTAAAGACACAAGGGAAAGATTAGTCCAAAGGACTAATGGACCACAACTGGCACAGCCTCCACTAGACTCAGTCCAGTACAACTAGATGGTGCCCGGTTACTACCACTGACTGCTCTGACAGGGATCACAATAGAGGGTCCAGAACAGAACTGGAGTAAAATGTACAACAAAAATTCTAACTCACAAAAAAAGACCAGACTTACTGGCGTGACAGAGACTGAAGAAACCCTGAGAGTATGGCCCCGGGACACCGTTTTAGCTCAGTAATGAAGTCACTCCTGAGGTTCACCCAAAGATTAGACAGGCCCATAAAAGAAAACCAAACTAAAGGGGCACATCAGTCCAGGGGCAAGGACTAGAAGACAGGAGGGGACAGGAAAGCTGGTAATAGGGAACCCAAAGTCAAGAAGGGAGAGTGTTAACATGTCATGGGGTTGTTCACCAATGTCGTAAAACAATTGGTTTTATTGTGTACTAAATGTTTAATGAGAAACTAGTTTGTTCTGTAAACTTTATCTAAAGTACAATTTTAAAAAAAAAGGAAAATCTCAAGTTAATAATGTAAGTATCTGACTCAAGAATCTACAAAAAGAGCAAAATAAACCTAAGGCAAGCAGAAGGAAGGAAATAACAAAGATAACAGCAGAAATTAATCACATTGAAAAAAAAAACAACAGAGAATAATCAATAAAACAAAATACTGATTGAAAGAAACAGTAAACTGGATAAACTTCTAGCAAGACTGGCAAAGATAAAAAGAGAGAAAACACATTACCAATGTCAGAAATGAAAACAGAGGCTATTACTATAGATCCTGTAGCCGTTAAAAAGATAATAAGGGAATACTATAACTTTATACTCATAAGTTTGACAATTTCGAAGGAATGGACCAATTTTTAGAAACCTACAAATAAACAACCTGAATAGTCCTATAACCATTAAATAAATTGAATTTGTAATTAAATATCACGTTCTCTTCCAGAAAATAGGAAAGGAGTGTAAACTTTCCAACTTATTTCCTGAGGCTGATATTGTCCTGACTATAAAGGCAAAAAAGAAAGTTACAGACCGATATCACTCATGAACTTAGATGCAAAAGTCTTCAATACAGTATTATTCAACCAAATCCAGCTGTGTATAAAAAGAATGATAAAAACATGACTAAGTAGAATTTGTTCCAGGTACAAAAGACTGGCTAAACCCGTTGCCGTCAACTTGGTTCCTACTCACAGCAACCCTATAGGACACAGTAGAACTGCCACACTGAGTTTACAAGGAGCACCTGGTAGATTCGAACTGCCAACCTTTTGGTTAGCAGCCATAGCTCTTAACCACTATGCCACCGGGGTTTCCAAAGACTGGCTAGACATCAAAAAATCAATCAGTGTATTCCACCATATCAGAAAGCTAAACAAGAAAAATGATATGATCATATCAATTGATGCCAAAAAGTATTTGATAAAATCCAACAGATATAATCCAACACAGATCCGTGATAAAAAAAACTCAGCAAATTAATAAGGGGAAATTTCCTTAACTTGTTAAAGAGTATATACAAGAAACCTACAACTAACATAATGATGAAAGACCGAATGCTTTCCCTCTAAGATCAGGAACAAGGCAAAATTGTCTCTTCACGTCACTTTTATAAATAATAGTACTGGAAATTTCTATACTTGAAAACCATGTACTTGACAAAGAACTAGTATCTAGAATATATCATGTGCTCTGAGAATTCAATGGCAAAAACAAAAACAAACAATCCAGACTTGGATTCAATGAAGAAGATAAACAGATAGGGAAATAAGGTTATTAAAAGATTAACCCTAAGATAAATACAAATTAAATGAAATATTGCCACATACCTATTATTGCTGTCAGTTGCCATTGAGTCGGCTCCAACTCACGGTGACCCTACCCATAACATTACGAAACACTGCCTAGTCCTGTGCCATCTTCATAATCCCTGGTGCGTTTGAGTCCACTGGTGTGCCTATTGTGCTAATCCAACTCATGGAGGGTTTCCCTTGTTCTCACTGACTCTATACTTTACCAAACATGATGCCCTTTTCTAGTGGTTGGTCTTTCCTGATCACGTGTCCAAAGTAAGCAAGACAAAGTCTCGCCATACTCACTACTAAGTAGTATTGTAGTTGTGTTTCCTCTAAGGTTGATTTATTCATTCTTTTGGCAGGCCAACACCGCAATTTGAATGTATCAATACTTCTGTTTTCCTTGTCCAGCTTTTCCATGCATATGAGTCTATTGAAAAAAACCACAGCTTAAGTCAGTCACAGTTTGGTCATTAAAATGATATCTTTGCTTTTCAAAACTTTAAAAAGTCTTTCGCAGCAGATTTGTACAACACAGTACGTCATCTGATTTCTTGACTGCTGCTTTCATGGACATTGATTGGTGATCCAAGTAGAATAAAATCATTGACAACTTCATATTCTTCCCCATTTATCACGATAGGAATGCCTAAAATAGATACCAGTGAAATACTAAATGCTGGCAAGGATCCAGAAAAACTGGGTATGTAAAATGGTACAGCCACTTTGTAAAATAGTCTGGCAGTTTCTTATAAACTTGCAACTACCATACATCCCAGCAATTGTACTCTGGAGTATTTATGCCAGACAAATGAAAACTTATGTTCATACAAAAAATACGTACACAGATGTTCATTGCAGCTTTCTTTGTAATAGCTAAAAACTGGAAGCAACCTAGATGTCTGTCCTTCAGCAGATAAAGTGTTTGACAACTGTGGTACAGACACACCATGGAATACTACTCAGCAATAAAAAGAAATGAAATATTGATACACACAACTTGGATGAATCTCCAGTGAATTACACTGAGTGAAAAAGCCAATCCTGCAAGGTCACACACTGCATGATTCCATTTATATAACATTCTTGAAATGACAAAATTACAGAAATGGAGAACAGATTAGCGATCTTTAGGGATCGGGGCAGCAAGGGTGGAGGAGCAGATATGTACAAAACACTGGTGGCGCAGTGGTTAAGTGCTACGGCTGCTAAGCAAAAAGTCAGCAGTTTGAATTCACCAGGCACTCCTCGGAAGCCCTATGGGGCAGTTCTACTCTGTCTTGTAGGGTTGCTGTGAGTCAGAATCGACTTGAAGGCAATGGGTTTGTTTTTGTTTTATTTTAAAAAGGACAATGTGCAGGACCCTCATGGTGATGGAACTGTTCTGTGTCTTGACTCTACCCATATCAATACTCTAGTTATGTTATTGTACTGTACTTTTGCAAGATGTTACCATTGTGACAACTGAGTAAAGTGTACACGTGATTTCTCCATATCATTCCTTACAACTGCTTGTGACTCTATAACCGTCTTAAAAGAAGATGTTTAATATGAAAATAAAAATACATGAACCTATCTAAATAAAAATTTAACCCTACCCCAAGACCAGGATTGGTTACATAATTTTCAGTGCCCACTGCAAAAAATTAAATTGTGGAGGCCCTAGTTTAAAAACTAAAAATTTCAAGACAGCAGCACAAGTGCATGATAACAAACATGGTCCTTTGGAATGTGAGACCCTGTATGACTCCACAAGATGCAGGCCTATGAAGCCAGCCCAGCTCATGGCAAACACTTATGTAGCCTTTCACGACCTTTCTTCCACCCCTAACTTCAATGCACCACAGACTGTTAATCCTGGTGATCCACTTTCCACTCCTTCCCTGCTCTGTGCCCAGAAAGCATGCTTTGATGAGCCTTACTGGTGCCTGAAGCACAAGGAAAAATCAATAATACTGATCTGGTTCTTATTTAAGTTTTTTAATATTTATTTAATTGTGGATTGTCATTAATTTTGATTTTTTTAAATATTGCAACAAGTATTTATCTAAGGAGAACTGGTGGCTCGGTGGTTTAAGCACTTGGCTGCTAACTGAAACGTTGGTGGTTTGAACCCACCAGCCACTCCATGGGAGAAAGATGTGGCAGTCTGCTTCTGTAAAGATTACAGCCTTGGAAACCCTATGGAGCAGTTCTACTCTGTCCTATAGGGTTGCTATATGAGTCAGAATCGACTTGACAGGAAAAGATTTGGTTTTCTGGTTTATTATTTACCTTGGTTAGTGATATCTTGGTGCTTCTTAAATTTTATACCTGAGGGCAAGTACTCACCCATCTCACCCTAGTTTCAGCCCTTCCAGAGAGGCTCAGCAGCATGGGCTGCATGATTCAGGCTCCCTTAGCATCTGACTCCAGGTTACGTCAGTAAGCTAAAAGAGGCCACAGGGATGAGAATCAGGGTAGGAGAATGACTTAAGAAATTTGATTTCCCATTTCTTGCCTCCAGCCTGCAGGTTGGCAGTGGCTTATACTGCATGTCTCTCTGGGTCCCAGTAAGCACACATCCCCTTGTGTCTTTAGGCCCTGAGTGGGTAACAGATCCTTGCTGGTGTTTTCTGAGAGCACTTCATTATCCTTTTCTCCTGTTCTTGTAAATAGTCTCTTCAGTAAACTCCTCTTACTTAACCTACTTGAGCATTGCATCTGTTTTTTGTTAGAATCCTGACTGATACATCACTTTTAAACATTTTGCTTAAATGCATATAAGATTGTTCCTTGTTTTTATCATGTATCATGGTGAATACAGAACTTTCAGTTCCATCAACAAAAGATGATAAGTTACTTTGTGGGGATGGTGACTTTCTTACTCATCAGCATATCACACACAAAACCTTGCACAATGTTTTAAATCTAATTTACAATAAAATCATGTTTTTCAATTTTAATTGCACATGTAAAAACAGTAAAAGACCTATTGTATTATCAAGAATGAAATCTTAGTGTTTTAAATGATATGGGGAAGTCAAAGAACACTGATGGCAAGGAAAAAAAGAAGGTAATTTTTTTGGAAGTTAGTCGTTGGATTCAATAATTTGGCAGAAATAATAATTTTGCTTCTCTTTTTTGAAAAGCCTGTGAATAACCAAAAAAGAAACCTGAGAGCAGTTTTTTAATTAAAAAATATATATATTCAGAGAAATTGCTGGTATCAGGAGCCATTCAGTTTATGTCTAAATATACAACATACCTGTTGCTGTCAAGTCGATTCTGACTCATTGTGACCCTATAGGACAGAGTAGAACTGCCCCATACGGTTTCCAAGGAGCGCCTGGTGGATTCTAACCACTGGCCTTTTGGTTAGCAGCCATAGCTCTTAGCCACTATGCTACTCGGATTTTCAAATATACAACACATATAGATAGATAGATAGACAGACAGACAGACAGACAGACAGATAGATAGATATAGACATAGGTATAGATATAGAGATCTATATATAAAGATATAGATATACACACACACAAACCAAATGTACTTTACTCAATCACTTTATGCAACTACAGAGTTTATTTAGATAATAAATCACACATATTGGTATTCCGTTAACATCGAATATGCACGGATCTCTATCAATAGCTGAGCCCCTGGTAGCACAGTGGTTAAAGCATTTGGCTGCAAAACCAAAAGGTTGTTGTTCGAACCCGCCAGCCATTCCGTAGAAGAAAGATGTGGCAGTCTGCTTCCACAAAGATTTGTAGCCTTGGAAACCCTATGGAACAGTTCTACTCTGTCTTGCAGGGTGGCTAGAAGTCGGAATCAGCTTGATGGCAGAGGGTTTTTGGTACCAGTAGCTATATTATTAACACATCGTGGTGAGTAATGCTCATAATTGGACGCGAAATTTCAAGAAAATATTAAATAATTTGCAGGTAGAGGAGTTTATATTGGAAAGTAAAAACTTATAAGAAAAAGAAAACATACATATGCCAGCTTTTTTTTTTTTTTTAGCATTTAAATTACTAGGTTTCAGGGAGCTGAGAATTTTGGATCATCTTAACGGGTAATTCCCAGAGGGATCAAGTAGGCAAAATTCGAGTAAAGTTAAACATATTCTAGTAAGCATATCCATGTGCACATACACGCACACACACACACACACCAAAGCACTGAACTAGCATCAAGCTTAGATTGTAATGAAGGATGCAGACAATACACAAGAAAACAAATGAACTAAATGATTTCAGAGCGTACCAATTGCTACTACAAAAATAAAAGTTTATGTGATAGATGGTGAATGTTGGGGATGAGTGTGGTTATTTACACTGGTTGATCAGGAAAAGCCTTTGTGAAGTTGTAATAACTGAGTTGAGACCTGGAAATAAAGAAGGAACCATCATTGTGAAGATGTGAGAAATGTCTGTGCCAATGTCCTGGGACAAACATGAGCCTTGTGTTTTTGTGAAAAGAAAAGAAAATCTCTGTGTGGCTTAAGTATGGGAACAGAAAAGTGGTAGGGGACAAAAGGAAATGACAGGAGGTAGGCAGGGTCATATCAGCATGGCTTTATAAGACATGATTAAGAGCCTAGTTCTTCCTTTAAGTTCAAAAAGTAGAACTACGGCTCCTATTTCATATGCTATGTTATGTCTCTTGTAGGACTAAAGTCATAGGTGGATATTTTCAGCATCACAACTAATACACTACTGGTACAAACTTGAACATAAAAGGTAAATTTACTAATATATATTTAAACCATTATATAATAGTGGCTAAGATGACATGCTTTGGAGACAAATGGACCAGAGATATAATTTTTAAAGGCTCTATAACTAAATTGTTAAATTCAATCTTGAACAATTTCTTTAAAATCTCTCAATTTAACCTCTTCCTTTACAAAATGGTGATAAAAATACTTGTATCGTAGGAGTGTGAATTAAACGAAAGAGTAGGTGTGATGTGTCTAGCAGAGTATATGGTACTTTATAAGTGTTAAATAAAGGATAGTTATTATTATTATCCCCAATTGGTCTGTCAGTTTGTCATACTGTGGGGGATTGCATGCTGCTGTGATACTGGAAGCTATGCAACCAATATTCAAATGCCAGCAGGGTCACCCATGGCAGACAGGTACCAGCTGAGCTTAGAGACTAAGACAGACTAGAAAGAAGGACCTAGAGGTCTACTTCTGAGAAGAATTAGCTAGTGAAAACCTTATGAATAGCAGTGGAATATTGTCTGATGTAGTGCGAGAAGATGAGCCCCTCAGGTTGAAAGGTGCCCAAAAGACTACTGGGGAAGAGCTGCCTCCTCAAAGTAGAGTCGACTTTAATGACGTGGATGGAGTCAAGTTTTTGGGACTTTCATTTGCTGATTGGCATGACTTAAAATGAGAAGAAATAGCTGCAAACATCCACTAATAATCAGAAAGTGTAATGTACAAAGTGTGAATCTAGGAGAATTGGAAATCATTGAAAATGATATGGAATGCATAAACATAGATATCCTAGGCATTAGTGAGCTGAAATGGATTAGTATTGGCCATTCTGAATTGGACAATCACATGGTCTACTATGCCAGGAATGACAATTGAAGAGGAATAGCATTGCATTGTTCATCAAAAAGAATATTTCAAGATCTATCCTGAAGTACAATGCAGTCAGTGATAAGATAATATCTACATGCCTACGAGGAAGACCAGTTAATATGACTATTATTTAAATTTATGGACCAACCGCTAGGGCAAAAGATGAAGAAACTGAAGATTTTTACCAACTTCTGCAGTCTGAAATTGACCAAAAATGCATCAGGATGCATTGATGATTACGGAAGATTAGAATTTGAAAGTTGGAAACAAAGAAAAAGGATCCGTAGTTGGAAAATATGGCCTTGGCAATAGAAGCAACAACTGAGATGGCATGATAGAATTTTGCAAGACTAAGGACTTCTTCATTGCAAATACCTTTCTTCACCAACATAATGGGCAACAATACATGTGGGCCTTGCCAGATGGAATACACAGGAATCAAATTTACTACATCTGTGGAAAGAGATAATGGAAAAACTCAATATCAGCCAGAACAAGGACAGATGCCAACTGTGGAACAGACCACCAATTGCTCATATGCATGTTCAAGTTGAAGCTGAAGAAAATTAGAACTAATCCACGAGACCCAAAGTACGACCTTGAGCACCTGAGCATATCCCACCTGAATTTAGAAATCAGCTCAAGAAGAGATTTAATGTGTCAAATTCTAATGAGCAAAGACCACATGAGTTGTGGAATGACACCAAGGGCATCATACTTGAAGACAGCAAGAGGTCATTAAAAAGACAGGAAAGAAAGAAAAGACCAAAACGGATGTCAGAAGAGACTCTGAAGCTTGCTCTTGAACAGTGAGTAGCTAAAGCAAATGGAAGGAACAATGAAGTAAAAGAGCTGAAAGGAAGATTTCAAAGGGCATCTCAAGAAGACAAAGTAAAGTATTATAATGATGTGTGCAAAGACCTGGAGTTAGAAAACCAAAAGGGAAGAACACTCTCGGCATTTGTCAAGCTGAAACAAACAAAGATAATATTTAACCTCAAGTTGCAATATTGAAGAATTCTACAGAGAAAATAGTAAATGATGCAGGAAGCATCAAAAGAAGATGGAAGGAATACACAGAGTCACAATACCAAAAAGAATGGGTCAACGTTCTACTATTTCAGAAGGTGGCATATGATCAGGAACCGATGGTACTTAAGCAAAAAGTCCAAGCTGCACTAAAGCAACTGGTGAAAAACAAGGCCCCAGGAATAGACAGAATACCAACTGAGATATTTCAACAAACAGATGCAGCACCGGAAGTACTCACTCGTCTATGCCAAAAAATTTGGAAGACAGCTCCCTGGCCAACCGACTGGAAGAGGTGCATATTTATGCCTATTCCAAAGAAATGTGATCCTACCAAATGTGGAAATTATTGAACAATACCATTAATATCACATGCAAGCAAAATTTTGCTGAAGATCATTCAAAAGTAGTTACAGCACTACTTGGACAGGGAACTGACAGAAATTCAAACCAGTTTCAGAAGAGGATGTAGAACATGGACTATCACTGCTGATATTGTACAAATCCTGGCTGAAAGCAGAGGATACCAGAAAGATGGTTACCTGTGTTTTATTGACTATGCAAAGGCATTAGATTGTGTGGATCATAACAAATTATGGATAACATTACAAAGAATGGGAATTCCAGAGCACTTAATTGTGCTCATGAGAAACCTTTACATAGATCAAGAGGCAATCATTGGAACAGAATAAGGGGACGCTGCTTGGTTTAAAGTCAGAAAAGGTGTGCGTCGGGGTCGTATCCCTTTACTGTACTTACTCAATCTGTATGCTGAGCAAATGATCTGTGAAGCTTGACTATATCAAGAAGACTGGGCATCAGGATTGAAGGAAGACTCATTAACAACCTGTGTCATGCAGATGGCACAACCTTGCTTGCTGAAAGTGAAGAAGACTTGAAGCACTTATGGATGAAGATCAGTATGGATTGCACCTCAACATAAAAAAGCAAAAATCCTCACAACTGAACCAATAAGCAACATTGGGATAAACAGAGAAAAGATTGAAGTTGTCAAGGATTTCATTTTACTTGGATCCGTAATCAACACCCATGGAATCAGCAGTCAAGAAATCAGAAGACATTGCACTGGGCAAATCTGCTGCAAAAGGTCTCTCTAAAGTGTTGAAAAGCGAAGGTGTCACCCTGAAGACTAAGGTGTGCCTGATCCAACCTGTGATGTTTTCAGTTGCCACATATGCATGTGAAATTTGGATGATGAATAGGAAAGACCGAAGAAGAACTGATGCCTTTGAATCATATGGTGTTGGAGAAGAATATTGAATATATCATGAACTGCCAGAAGAATGAATAAATCTGTCTTGGAAGAAATACAGCCAAAATGCTCCTTAGAAGAAAGGATGGTGAGACTCCGTCTCACATACTTTGGACATGTTATCAGGAGGGGTCAGTCCCTGGAGAAGGACATCATGCTTGGTAAAGTAGTAGATCAGTGAAAAAGAGGAAGGCCCTCAATGAGATGGACTGACACAGTTGCTGCAACAATGGGCTCAAGTATAACAATGACTGTGAGAATAGCACAGAGCCAGGCAGTGTTTCTTTCTGTTATACATAGGGTCACTATGAGTCAGAACTGATTCCATGACACCTAACAACAACAATTGTTATTATCATTATCAACACCATATCATAGTCTGCATTAGAGTTCCTGTGCTTACCTGTAACTCTTAATTTGCATTACTCCTCTTGGGTCAAGTTTCCCAGAATCTGATCCCGATATGAGAATTCATGTGCAATTGATTTTTTAAGGAAGTACTGTCAGCAGGAACTGATAAGATATTGGTGAAAGCAGAAGAGAGAAGGGCAGAGAGGCAAGTAAGCATGCAGTCCCAGGTTAAGTCCTACAGAGGGAAACTCCACCCTGCAGGAGAGTTCCGGATTTCAAGTTTTACCTCAGAATTATCCTGACCCAAACAAAGGAGCTTCTTTTCTCTATCCTCACACCTGCCAGTCACTGGTCAGTCACTAGTCAGTTAACACCACCGATCCCCACCAAGAGAAGTAAGTTCCCTGAAACCCCTTTTCTCTGGGTGTGAGCAAAGTGGCTCCAATAGCCCAAAGGCAGTCCTCCAAAGGCCATCCTCCAAAGGCAGGTGCAGGGTATTAGATGTGAAGAGCAGAATGCTGGCATCATCCGCTGCAATCCCAGTATGCTTACGTGTGAGGACTCTGCCCTTATATACAGTGACGGCATGCACATACACTCATGTTCTCTCCCCAGATGCCCCTGCAAATGAAGCATATTGTCACTGGGACAATTAAGTGCAGTTAATTACATAGTATAGAAAAAGAGGTAAAGTTTATATTCATAGCAGATACGAATAATAAGAAACAAGTTCCGAATATGGCCTCTGTAATTTTCCATTTTAAAGGATTGTTACTTCCATCAAAGCTACTCAAGGCCTTTATCTTAGTCTAGTATTGCATAGTGAAAAATCTTTCCACTTTTTAAATTTCCTTATTATATTTTTCACTTTAACTATGCGCCATTGCACAGTTTACATATTTTTCAATATTCTTATATTTCATATTTTCTATTTATTAAAACTGCCATTTTGTACTGCCAAAACAATTACAATTTACTTATTCTATTTCTACTATTCCTACATTTTTGGCAGACTTGGAAGGTGACACTTTATTCCTAAATCTGTAGAATAATTCTCTAGAACTCTTGGAGACAAACTCATCCTGAGAGTTCGCTGTAAACTGAGGCAGTTGCCAAAGATGCATTTTAGAGAAAAACAGTGAACAAATGAAGACCCTTTTATACAGCATAAGAGTAGTCAAACGAAGGGAAATTCTTCACCCTTTAGTTTGCTGTGCTGGCGTGTGGCAAAATTGCTTTCAATTTTATCAACAGAAAGGGCAACAATAAATTGTTGGCATTGTAACAGAGGAAAGAAACTTGGTCTTTTTCTCCTGAATGTTCTAATTGTTTATGATAGAATAAAGACAACATAATTGCTAACCCTGTCCTTATTTATTTGCATGTTTCTTCCCAAAGTAAACCATCCTTTTTGTACCGCACTGTGACATTTTCAGGACGGTAGTAGCCCACAGCACACACTGGAGCTGACTCTACAGTATCCAGCTCACTAATCCCCATCCCCCCACCACTATGAAGCAGAAATATGGTTTGGGGTTTGGCCTTCCCTCCAAAGGTGGACTCCAGTTAGTCTAAGCAAGTTGGCTGCACATCGTAATCACCTGTGGAGTTTTAAAAACGATGATCCTTGGATTCCCATCCAAAGATTTGTATTTAATTTGTCTGAGGTAGAGCCCAGGATTTTAAAAGCTCCCCAGACGACCGTAAATTGCAGCCAAGGTGGAGAGCTCCTGATTTAAACCAGTCATGCTAATCCCAGTTCCCTTGACAATTGATTCAGAACAAGGGCCAAGTTTACCAAAGCATGGTATTTGTATCAGTTGTGATTAGAGTCAGAAGTCAACTTAAAAGGAGTCTGGAGGTAGATCAACCAGGGGTAGTATGGCAGCTCTACAAAGTCATCAGAAACCTGGGATCTTTCTATATTCCCATCCATTAAAATCATATTCTAGGCAGAATGAAGGAGAAAGAGAGTTAGAGAAGAAGACTCAGTACCTTTGCTTTTAGAGATTATTCATTGAAGTCCACGCAACACTTTCATTTATGCATCATTGACAGGATTTAAAAATATAGAATGCCTAATCCTTTAGAAGGAGCTTGGGGGGGAAAAGTGGTTTTCCATCAGCTAGAAACCCAAAGAATGGCAATTAGAACACACCCAAGTGATCCCTTGAAGAAAGTCCTGGAGAACTGGCCCTGCAAAAATTGTTGTTGTTGTTGTTAGTGCAATAGAGTCAGTTCTGACTCATAGCGACCCTGTGTACAACAGAGGGGAACACTGCCTGATCTTGCACCATGCTCACATGTTATGGTTGAGTCCATTGTTTCAGGCACTGTGTCAATCAATCTCATTGAGGGTCTTCCTCTTTTCTGCTGACCCTATACTTTACCAAGCATGATATCCTTCTCCAGGAACTGACCCTTCCTGACAACGTGTCCAAAGTATGTAAGACGCAGTCTTGCCATCTTTGATTCTGAGGAGCATTCTGGTTGTACTTCTTCCAAGACAGATTTGTTCATTCTTTTGGCAGTCCATGGTATATTCAATATTCTTCGTCAACACCGCAATTCAAAGGCGTCGATTTTTCTTTGGTCATCCTTATTCGTTGTCCAGCTTTCACATGCATATTATAAGATTGAAAATACCGTGGCTTGGGTCAAGGGCACCTTAGTCTTCAAGGTGGCATCTTTGCTTTTCAATACTTTAAAGAGGTCCCTTGCAGCAGATTTGCCCAATGCAATGCATCTTTGATTTCTTGACTGCTGCTTCCATGGGTGTTGATTGTGGGCACAAGTAAAATGAAATCCTCAACAATTTCAGTCTTTTCTCATTTATCATGATGTGGCTTATAGGTCCAGTTGTGAGGATTTTTGTTTTCTTTATGTTGAGGTATAACCCATACTGAAGGCTGTGATCTTTCATCATTAGTGTTCAATGCATCATCTATTCTTGAGATGATCTCTAAATTCAGGTGGAATATACTCAGTTTTGTACTTTGGCTCTCGTGGAGTTGTTCTAATTTTCTTCAGTTTCAACTTGAACTTGCATATTAGCAATTGATGGTCTGTTCCACAGTCACCCCCTGGCCTTGTTCTGATTGATGATATTGAGTTTTCCTGTCATCTCTTTCCACAGATGTAGTTCCTTTGATTCCTGTGTATCCTATCTGGTGAGGTCCGTGTGTATACTCGCCATTTACATTGGTGAAAAAAAGGTATTTGCAACAAAGAAGTCCTTGGTCTTGCAAAATTCTATCATGCAATCTCCGGCATCATTTCTATCGCCAAGGCTGTAGTTTCCAAATACTGATCCTTCTTCTTTGTTTCCAACTTTCACTTTCCAATCGCCAGTAATTATCAGTGCACCCTGATTGCATGTTTGATCAATTTCAGACTGCAGAAGCTGGTAAACATCTTCTATTTCTTCATCTGTAGCCTCAGTGTTTGGCGCATACATTTGAATAATAATCGTATTAACTGGTCTTCCTTGTAGGTGTATGGATATTTTCCTATCACTGACAGCGTTGTACTTCAGCATAGATCTTGAAATGTTCTTTTTGACCATGAACGCAACACCTTTCGCTCCAAGTTGTTGTTCCCAGCATAGACTATATGACTGTCTGATTCAAAATGGCCGATACCAGTCCATTTCAGCTCAGTAATGTCTAGGATATTGATCTTTATGCATTCCATTTCATTTCTGACAATTTCCAATTCTTCTAGATTCATACTTCGTACATTCCATGTTCCAATTATTAATGGATGGTTGCAGCTGTTTCTTCTCATCCTGAGTTGAGTCTGCCATGGGTAACCCTGCCAGCATCTAAGTAGTGGTGGCATAGCTTCCAGCAACACAGCAACATGCAAGCCCCCACAGTACAACAAACTGACAGACACATTCTGTAAAAATTACAGCCAAGAAAACCCCATGGAGCAATTCTACTCTGTAACACATGGGGTCACCTTGAGTCGTAGGCCGACTCGACAACGGCTAACAACAATCCCTTTAAAAAGTTTTTTGGAAACTCCACACATCTCGTGCTTGGCAAGAACTTAATCACATGGCTATGTCTTGCTTAAAGGAAGGCTGAAAATCCAATTTTCAAGCAAAGTGAATTGCAACCTTAAGTAAAATCAAAATTTTGTTATTAAGAGGGAAGGAGAGAATACACTAAGAATAGGGTAATAGAAGTATTGGTCATAGTATTTCTCTTTGCTAGGGTTGGTGCAGAAATGACTCAGGCTAGATAAAAGCTGATGGTGAAAAAAAAGTAGAAAAGTAGAAAGACTCTCAGTCCTTGATTACATCATTAAGTCACTGAATTCACCAAACTGAAGTCCTCTTAACTTACATTTATGAAGTCAATGAATTTTCTTATTGTTTGAAATTTAGTTGTCTGCTACTTACAATTCAAACTATCCTCATTATTACAAGGCCTAAAGATAGTTCGACTATTCATTTTAGTTTACCAAAGGGCTGAATATAAGGATTTTGTTGGTAGTATGAAAGAGCCATTTACCATTCTTAAAAAACATGTCAAATCTATTTGAAGCTCATAATTTTGGTCTAAAAAAGTTGAATCCCTTTATTCTCCTAAAATAAGTAAGTTTCTACAAGTTGAGAAATATGCATGAAATCCATTATAGTAAGCTAAACTGGTAATTCAAAATATTTTGATATAATATTGTTTTACTGAAATGGATTCATTGCTTGAAATCAAAATTTGTTCCTATAGCATTCAGAGAAAGGATAGCCCTGATTATTCCAAGATCTCTATTATTTTTTTTTTTTTTAAGAGAGAAAATATCATGTGGAAATGAATCCCCAAACACTTTGTCCTTTCTTCTCTTTCCTTAATTTTTTGTATCACTTTGTGTAAGTGAGAGAACTGGGGATACATGTGGTTTGATTTGGGAGAGTGCAAGCTGAGACTAAAGAGCTGTGGTGGCACAGTGGTTAAAGCACTCAGCTGTGAACTGAAAGTTTGGAGGTTCGAACCCACCAGCCACTCTGTGGGACAAAGATGTGGGAGTCTGTTTCTGTAAAGATTACAGCCTTGCAAACCTGTAGTGCAGCTCTATTCTGTCGTATAGGATCACTATGAGCCAGAATCCACTCACAGGCACACCAGAACAACATCTTTCAGGAATTAAAGACAAAAGCTAAATTGAATTCTTTGTCTCACTGGGCTTAAAAAATAATTTAATTTTTCTGGATCTCAGCATCATCATGTAGAAAATCATTGACTCTAATAGCTGATTTTATAAGTCTGTTCCATTTCTAAAGATACTTATTCTCAACTTTTAACTTCCTTAACTAGAAAATAAGGTGTTGGGCTACTTAATGTCCAGTCCCTCCCCAATTTTTTTTTTTTTTAATCTTCTAAGATTCCAACTGGAAACCTTGGTAGCATAGTGGTTAAGTGCTATGGCTACTAACGAAAAGGTCAGCAGTTCAAATTCACCAGGCACTCCTTGGAAACACTATGGGTTAGTTCTACTCTCTCCTATCGGGTCACTGTGAGTTGGAATTGACTGGATGGCCACGGGTTTAAGACTCCAATTTATTTTAATAAAAAGAATGGTTTTAATGTGGACAGGGGTGTAAGATAGCATTTGATGGAGATAATCTATGGAAGATATAATTGGTGTGTTAAATGGACCAAGCTTGATAGGATATAAACAGAAGACAGCGTATTTTTCCTTGGTCTTCTCTGCCCTGTTCCTTGGTGCCATTTCAATTCCACAGCTTTCTGGTTACTTAAGGTAAATAAAGCTCACTTTCAGGTATTAAAAAATCTAATCCAATGTAATTCATTACTGCCACCTCCTTCCAATTTAAAATTTATCCTCTCATTACCCTCAGACTGGATACAAGTGTGAGAATGGGATCTGTATTAGAAATGCAGAACATAGCCTGTTCTACCATTTTCTTGTTCAAACCCACCCTGACCAACTGTTGTTTCTGGCTTCTCCTGAATGAGGGGAAGAGGAAGATAGATTAGAGAAAAGGGGAAAAAAACTGACTTGTGCTTTTGCAACCTGATTACCAGCTGTCTGTGAGGCAAGAGCACAACCCCGCTGACTCTATCTCATAGGACACACAAGTGGGTGTGTCAGAGATCCCGAATGAGAACACTTTTATTTTACCTTTGCCTGATGCAGGTGATATAATTACCACCTGATTACTTACAATTTGCCCTTAACTCCTAACTTCTAGCAGGGAGCCTATCACTACCTCTTTCTTCTGGAGTCCTATCACACCAGGAGGCCTCCTCCGTGGCCAAGATCTTTTTTAAGAGGGCTCTAATGTGGCTATCTTTGCAGTATTCTCTTGGACAGTGGGAAGTCTTGTACATTTTCCCAGCTAAACAGCAGGAATGAAGCTTCTTCCAAAGGTGAAGCTTTCTTCTGTCCCTATAATCAGAAGTGGCTCCAGACAGTCTCCTTCATACTTCTCCAGCTGAAAGTCAGACGCCAATTTCTCTGTCCCAGAAACTTCAGGGGACACAGGTCTAATTCTTGCAACAGTTCCTCCTGCTTTCCTTTAGTAGCAGGTTAGAATAGGCATGCATGCTTATGTATTTCAGTAACATCCAGCCAGAAAATAAGGAATCTCATCTTGAAAGCTACCTCCAGTCTCTCTGATGAGCTCTTTTGCTGTTTACCTTTTCTACTTGGAGAGAGGAAGCTGTCCTCCACATCTGCTCCCAAAAGAAATATTACAATGCTTTTATTGCACAAATTACCATGAAAGGATCTTCCTCTACAAGAAGATTTATCTATGTAGGATGGATATAGGTGATGTGATCAAGACCACAGAGCTGGTTATGGTAACTTTTAATAAGATCTGTATGTATTGTTAGGCGGCCTGATGGCACACCGGTTAAGACATATGGCTGCTAAAGTGAGGTCAACAGTTCAAATCCAACAGCCACTCCTTGGAAACCCTATAGGGCAGTTCTACTCTGTCCTATAGGGTCACTATGAGTTGGAACTGACAGGACGTTATCAGGTTTTTGGTTTTACATATATTGTTAAAGATCCCTGGTGGCACAGAAGTTAAAGCACTTGGCTGCTAAATGAAAGGTTGGTGGTCTGAACCCACCAGTCGTTCCATGGGAGAAATAGCAGTCTGCTTCCATAAGATTACAGCCTTAGAAACCCTATGGGGCAGTTCTACTCTGTCCTACAGTGTCACTATCAGTTGGAATTGACTCAAAGGCAATGGGTTTGTTGGGCTTTTTTGTTTTGTTTGTGTATTGTTTCATTTTTCTTTTTATATTTTGGAGGGAATTATCACCCATTATATTCAGCTGTAAGAAAGGGTTTGAACAAACTTTTGAAACAACTGGGAAAATTATACCCAGAATTCATAGTGAACAGAACTATGAAGACTTGTAGTTTATAAGCAAGCCTTGGAAATAAGAATCATCTCTGAAGCAATATTTGTTATGAGGAAATATTTCTTAAATTACTCATAAGTTTTGCCTATGCTGAAAGAAAATTTGTGTCTGAGATATACAAAGTGCTACTGACTTTCCCTAGATGACTGTTTTATATGCATCTCTAGTTAATACAACATAGAAACTATTTTATGTTTTCATCACTCCCTTTTTCAGAAACAGAAACTTTGTTAAAATCCTCCTAGTTACCTCTTAAGGGTACATGAGAATTATATTGCAGTCAAACAAATAAAAGTACTGTTGAATCATCAATGTGACATTCATTTTATGTAGGATACGGTCTTTGTGGGAATTCCCCTTTATCTTACTTCCTGTTACAATGATATATTTTTGCATTTGAGCCCATGATAATCACTGGTTATTAGAATAAATCATATCCTCCTCACCACGATTAATATTAAATTCCTTTTTATTAACTCCCTACACACACGAGAGCTGTGCAGGTTATTCTCTAAGAAAATAAAAATCACACGTTCTGTCCTCCAGGGTTTTCCATTTGAGGCCAATCTATTCAATAGCAGACTCATTGGATAGGAGACCATTTTATAGTCACAATTATCATCTCCATAATCACCATCAACATCTTGAGGACCCCCAATGTGCTGAGCTTATGCCAGACACTTTAAATACATCGTCTATCATCTTCAGGTAGCATGGTTGTTGTCGCATTTCTCCATTTTCTCTTCTTCCAAGGAGTGAGGGGTTTCCTTAGCTGATAAGGTAATTGGAAAGCTCAGCTTAACTGCATCTTGAACCTAAGTCCCCTCTGGTGCTTCCTGAGTAGTGGTTTGCTGATGCTATTAGCCTCACATTGTCTGACAAATGCTTGGAACAAATGGCAGGAATTTCTGATTCCTCAGAACTTGTAAATGACCACTAGACCAATATAGTTAACTATGCTATAGATAAGATATGGAGTCCCTGGGTGGTGGGAACAGTGAAATTGAGGAACATAAGAGTATTATTCCTGCCTCTACTACCTAATGGCTGTAAGACTTTAGGCAAGTGACATGAAACAATAATAGTGCTAAAATCTACAGCTTATTGAGCATCTGTTGTGTTCCAGATGTACGTCTATATGCCTGTTATTTATTGCTCTAACCCTTGGAATTATCTTATTCTACAGATGAGGAAACCGTGCTATAAGGAGTTTAAGTGAGTTGCCCAAGCTAAGTGACTAGCTCAGGGCTGTAAATAGTGATGTTGGAATTCAAATTTATATATGTCTTAATTTGCTTATCTGTTAATTCCTGGTTTGTTGTGATGTTGAGATCATCTTCTCTCCCAACTCCTCCTTGTAGAGATAGCTGGCTTGTAAAAATTTAATGGTTGGTGTAGTTCTTCTGGGCTATAAAGAATAAAGAGAGACATTATAAATATCTAGTGTGTTTATGAGTTATTTTGTGAGTCTTTCAGATTTTGAGATAGTCAAGTGAGAGTCAGATGATTGTAAGTACAACAGTGGGAGAGGAGAAGAGTGGAAGGGAAGGGTTCTTATTCCAGTCTCCTTTAAATTTTCCAAGTACTCCTGAATAATGTCTGACCATTTCTTTGTAGGAGTATTGGATAAAGGAAAAGGAGACCAGAAAATTTTACCTTGAGACATGGTCTGTGGAGCAAGAAATGGAAGCTAGGGTATCCACTTCATGTGGCTTCATGCTACAAGGATCTTCTTTATGGGTACAAAACTAGCAAATCCTTTTCAGTGTGAATAGTATTCAATTTCAATACTTTTATTTACACATCTGGTTAAAGGCTACTATTAGGAACCCTCTAAGTAAATTATTAAAACATAAGAAATATTAGTTAGAAAATTATAGAAAAAAAATATTCTTGATACCAATATGCATGTTATAGGGAATTCATAGAAAAATATAATAAAATAGCTTTAATAATGAGGCTACTGTAATAGAAATTCAGAATAGTAAAAAGCAAAAAATGGTATCAATAGCAGACCATGGTTAACTCAAGATAACACTCTTAATTGATTAGAAACATTGACATTGCCCCAAGCTGTAGAAATTTTAACTAAAAGCCTGTGGGGTGTGCACTAAAAGACAAGTCTTCTTTGAATACTCATTTGGAGGGCTCATTGAACTCTATTAATATGTCGATACTGGAATTCTTTTAGAAGATTTTCTCAATGCCTCTGGTTGCTTTAGCTGCATTGACAGAGGAGACTGTGCAAAGTCAATGCCATGGCAATATATTATTTCCTCTATATGGGATTAGACCCCGTGGTCTCTGAAAAATTTGTCAGCCTTTGAAAATACATTAACTTCATTGATGACTGTGCCAGGCAGTATGAGCTGGGACTCAAGGACTCACAGTCTTCCTCAATTGAAAAGGTGCTCACCCCACTAAGCCTGTGAATACGGTCAGTAGCATTTTGTATATCTCAGACACAAATTTTCTTTCAGCATAGGCAAAACTTATGAGTAGCCTCATTATTAAAGCTATTTTATTATATTTTTCTATGAATCCCCTATAACATGCATATTGGTATCAAGAATATTTTTTTTCTATAATTTTCTAACAACTAGAGTTGAAAACACACATGCACTTAGGTTGCAGAAGAAGTTATTCTTAGCCCTGTAACTAATGCAAAGGTATACTTAATCCTTCCAACCCTCCCAATTTTATTATATGGTGATATTTCATTACGGATGTGCTGCCTATGGATTCAGGCTATTTAAATATGCTACAATTTACTTTCAAATTAAGTATAACATTATTTTCTTTTAGGTTTTATAATATAAAATTATGAGTAGAAGTTCATATTTTTATGTTCTAAAATAAACAATGGGACATTCAAATTGACTGAGAGCAAAATATTTGCTGAAATATGCTGGTGTGGGTTATAACGATGCTATGTGACCGCAAAGTTCTTTTATCCTCTGGGAAGTGGGAAGGAGTACAAGGTAGGCTATGAGGATTTTGTGGACAGAACTAAAAAATATTTGAAAGCCATTTAGTTAGAAGTCTAGAATTTAAATGCAAATTTCTAGAGTGACTATGTTACATACTCCTAGTGGGTGTGTGGTTAACTTAGTTTTCTCTTTGGGGTCTAAGGTGGGATAAACAGAGAAGAGCTATAAGGAAGGATAGCATAAATCGCAAAGAAGGGATTAATCAATTGCCTGAGGCAATCCTGAAGGAAACCATAATTATCTGAATGGCCGTATGTCAGTGCACTTAGCTTAGGCCCACATTAACTAATGATATAAATAGAGTCTAAATCTTTCCAAAGATAGAGGGGTAAGAGGGAAGGCCTTCAATCCTCCTCTTGTAGGCTAACCAGCACCTGAGTTTAAGTAGTGGTCCAAGGATAAAGCGCTGCACAATTTGGAAACACCACTGCTTCACATTAGATCCAAGAAGGGAGATTAAAGTGGAGCTGTGGAGAGAAGAAACCAGAGCCAGAGAGTGAACAGTCAATAGGGAATGAATTGGTAAGAAGGCAGAATCCAGGTAAGAGACAGGCATGTGTGAACCAAGAAAATCAGACCACAGAGACAAGGTTTGAAATGACAGGTAGAAGATAGAGATCCTAGTAGGAGGAAAAGCCTCATGTGCAGTTTTTACATTATTTCCAGAGGCCTCTAAAATGAGTGTATGGGAGCCTTTAAAAGATATAGACATTTATAGAGGCAATAAATGTAATACTAATAGCAATAATGATAAAAAAAATAGTTAACATTTATTGAGGTCTTAGGGTGTTCTATATGAATTAACTTCCTTTTTTCCTCTCACACGAAACCTATGATGTGATTACTATTATCAGTTCCATTGTCTAGATGTGGAAACTGAGGCACAGACAGGTTAAGGAACTTTTCCAAGATCTCAAAGCTAGTACAGGGGCAGAGCCAGGATTAGAATCTTGGCAGTTTATCTCCAAGACCTGCGCCCCTAACCATTAGACCATTAGCTACGCATATACCTATTAATTGATAAATCAACACCTCCTTCTCCCTTTCTTTTGGCTTCCCAAGTAGCTGTTACCTGATTTTCTACTTCCTTAGTCTGGTTGATCAATTATCAGCCAGAGAAAGAAGCTAATAAATTATTCTAAATTTCCCACTCAAACTATTTACAGATACTGGAAAGTCAACATAATCAAAAAAGCACTGGTTAATTTGTAGAAGATTAGGCAGCAATGAGGGTCTTGGCAAAAAAGATATGACAAAAAGACCATAGAAGTATTCATGCTTTGAACATTTGCACATATACAACTCAACAGGTGTGAAGGGTATGCAGTCTAGGTTAATAAAGAAATTATATCATCATATCACAAATCACTGCAGTCATTCAGTAATGTTTGCCAAACCACGGAATGATGAAAAACTAAGAATGAAGTTGAAAGGGGAAAGTTATGTTCGGGTTGAAACACTAAGAAAAGCTAGCACAAAAACAGATCTTTAAGTCAGTTTTCTGTGCACAGACAGAACAATATGGGAAGGGATTTAAGAGGGTCAGACAAAATGGATACCCTGGCTGTGCAAACAGTTAATGCACTCTGCTGCTAACTGAAAGGTTGGAGGTTCAAGTGCACCCACAGGTGCCTCCAAATAAAGACCTGGCAATTCACTTCCAAAAAATCAGCCATTGAAAACCCTGTGGAGCATACATGGGGACACCAGGAGTCAGAATCAACTCAATGGCAACTGAGTTTTTTAGACATAATAGGAAGAGCTAATATTTGTGTGGTCAAAGTAAATGGTACCAAACAAATATGTAAGCTTTCTGGGAGAAAAGGGTGAACTTCAGGAAACAGGTGCTTTCTCAGAGTTTATTTGCATTTTTGACAAAGTAAAATTATTAGAATAAGAAAAAAATGTATCCTGATAGAAACTGGAGGTCTACACTTAACTGAGCTAATTTTATATCCAGTCTAATGTAACTTATGACCTCATTTATTCAGTTATTTAAAATATATTTATTGGACATCCACTTGCTGCTAGCTAATGTTCTATATACAGTGAAAATTCAAAGAAAAATCTCTACCTTCATGAATCTTATATTGTAGACACAATATTTAAAATATATAATGTGGCTTGTTAGATGGTGGTACATACTATGAGAATAATAGATAAGGAAAAGGAATAAGAAACATGGTAGGTAGAGTGAAAGGGATCTAACTGGCATTCCAGAAGGAGAGAAAAAAAAAATTAAAAAGGGTCAAAAGAAGAGATAATGGCTATCAAACTTCCAGGATTGATAAAAGACATCAATCTTTATGTAGAAGAAACTCAACACTTCTCAACAACAAATAGCAGCTAAGTCAGGAGGAGTTGACAATCAGAAGAAAGTGTTCTAAGGTCATTGCATTATTCAGTACTAAAGGAGCAGGTACTGAAAGCTTTGCAATTGATAGGTTAAGTTTTTTAAGATCACCACAAAAGAGCTCACAGATACTACAGAACCCAAACATTGACTACAATATAATCTGGAGACGATGGATGTGGGGGTGTTAAAGCCAGCTCCCATTTGCTTAAGGACGCTAATTATTAAATTTGCAGAAATTTTGCCACCATTTGTTAAACCATCAGCAGCTTAAAATCAGCCATGAGAGGACTATTACAACATGCAAATCAGCAAAGACTAGTACTGAGAGTCAGCCGTTAGGCACTTAACTCACATCCCACCTGAGTTAAATACTCTTGTCTCTATAACATGCTTCTTTATAATAGCATGTCTTCGCAACATCAGCTCATTGAAAACAAAGGCAAGTTCCTTAAATGCCTTTGTGTTCCCTGCAGAACTTGGCACATGTTCCTCAAATATTTGGTTGGTTAATACTCTAAGTAAGGCCAAGAACAGTCCTTGATTTCTAAGAAAGAAATAGCACCCTGCAATGACCTTAATTAGTTGCCATTGGAAAGCTGTATGCCTGCCAGCTTTTAGTAAATAGCATGAATTATTAACCCCTCAAAATATCCTTTAGCCACATATCCTTTATAAAAATACATGAGTAGAATTTGGTCACCTTGAGGAGTAAGTTACGCCTGACCCAAGCCATGGTGTTTTCAGTCACCTCATATGCATGCGGAAACTGAACAATAGAGAAGACCAAAGAAGAACTCCTTTGAATTGTGGTGTTGGTGAAAATACTGAATATGCCATGGACTGCCAAAAGAACAAACAAATCTGTCTTGGAAGAAGTACAGCTAGAATGCTCCTTAGAAGCAAGGATGACAAGACTACGTCTCACACGCTTTGGGCGTCTTATCTGAAGGGACCAGTCCCTGGAGAAGGACATCATGGTTGCTAAAGTAGAGGGTCAGCAAAAAAGAGGAAGACTCTCAACGAGATGGATTGACACAGTGGCTACAACAATGGGCTTAAGCATAAAAACAATTGTGAGGATGGTGCAGGACCAGGCAGTGTTTCGTTGTGCATAGGTCACTATGAGTTGGAACCTACTTGAGGGCACCTAACAACTAACAACAGAATTTAGTCAGTTGATTTTTATATACTACTTTTTGGATACATTGGAAGTAATGATAATTGCAAAAGAAATGAATAAAAATGAGAGTATATGGATTTTTTGAATGATAAATAAATATCTTTGTAGAACATAGGAAAGTGTGATGAAATCTGAGCCCAATATGAGCTCCCTCCAAGCCACAGAGGTAGAAGTATCTGTTTAGAGAAGAAAATGAAAACATAATAGTGTAAAGGAGATGAAGGAGTTGAGGTTCAATTGATTTGCTGTAAGAAAACCCTGGAAATAACGTTTTTCAGTGTTTACATGATAAACATGCTGGAGTGGATAACAAAAGGCAATGCGTACTCAAATATAATCTTTAATATATATCAGTGGCTTTTAATGCTAGTTCTATTCGAGTTATGCCCAAGACTACAACACTTCAGGGAACAATGTCATGAGATCATTTTTGAACTATCTCATGTAATTTTGAAAAAAGTTACAAATTGAGGAAAAACTGACGTGCACTGATCCAAGAACCATTCAGAGAAAGGGTACAGAGAACCACTTAAAGTTCAGTTTGATGGAAACTAGTTAAGCAATGGAAAATATGGTTAAGATTCTTCAGTATTTTTAATCTGATTCAGAAGAGAAAAGTCAAAATTGCTTAGTAGGAAAAGTTTCTCTGCTATGTCTCTTCAAGAGAGTGATAAGACAGTCTATCTCAGGATTTAAAAGTCACCTCAAACAAGATGAAAAATTCTGGTGAACAATTCTATCTGGCAAAAGGTTCAATTAGAAAACTTTTGGGATGACTCCCATCTCCCTTCATTCTATTTCTAAAATTAATCAATACACCTAAGCTACAATTAAGAACATAATCACTGTAGGCTGGCACCGAGTTACCTTATCTTCCCATTTTCCACCTCCACACACTGACACCTGTAATTTTCAAAAATGGATTCTGGAATTTAGGCCAAGCTGAACAACTGACATAATAAAATTTAAGGGTTTATATAAAGCATTGTCTATTCTTTACAGAAAAATATTCTTTAGTTATGTTTTTTATTAAATGAGATAAAAGAGGTAATGCAAAAATTGAAGGTCGAGGAGTCACTCTACATAAATAGTTCTTTTTACATGCTTTGAAGATGTTAGTGTAATGTTTGTAGGAGCTAAAACTTCTTTTTCATCTTAACATAAAAGAATTTTTCCTTTTAATCCTGCAAGAGAATCTATCTACTGCTTTTGAATTAAGAAACCATGAAAAAGAGGTTTCATTTTGAGCTCATAAAAAATTATTTCAACCTTTACTTAGACAGCTCAGAACCAACATTTTTAGAGTTAAAGCACATACAGTGATAAATGTAATCATTTCCAAACCAGAAACAATTTATTTTTGAAATAAAATTTTCTTTATGAAAGTCAACTACTTACTCTGGAATTCAGTTTTCTTTTCCTCAGTGCCTTGGGCCCATCCCAAAGTGTGACTCTGAAAAATCATATTAAAACTATGTGGTCATTTCTATTTCTAGATGCAGGCAAAATGGATTCCAGTAGGACATCAAGTTAAGGATGTAGATGATAAGGGCAAGATCATGGAGACAGTTACACTGTTCTGTAGTGAATTAAGGAAAGTAGAGCCATGTGGTGAGTGTGTGTGTGTGTGTGCATGTATTTATCTAATGGTATTAACATTTACATTTTAACAAAATAATGGTGAGAGCTGGTAATTTTTTTAGAATCCTTTTCTTCTTGACAAAATAAAATTTGACAACTCTGAAAAATCCAAGGTCTTAGGAGTCTCTTTTCTAAATAATTCACATTTCTCTTCGGATACTTTTCTTTTTCTCCTATGTGATCCAATAAAAAGATCTTTTTGTTATTTACATTGGTACAAGATTTCTAATAATGTGTCTTTAGCTACTTGCTACCAACAAATATCAAATTTCTCCTCATCGATGAGAAAATTACTGTACAGAAAACTGATGTTAACTGATGTATGGATTTATTTGAGGTATGACCAAGCAGGAAAGTGCCTTAGCTGAGTCAGAGCCCAAGGTCCAATCTGTTTTTCCTTTGTTAAAGAGGACACATTTCTGTTTTATGATATCATGAGTGTAGCCAGCTCTGTTGTTGCAGTACAAAGATGTGATATGGAGAGAGGTTGTTAAACACAGACATATAGAAAGTAAAGAACTTTGAGAGAGTAGATCTTTTATAAATGCAAAAGTAAATCGAAAGATGTGGAAACAAAGGCTTAACAATGAAACAGTGCTTAAGCAGAGGGTGGTCATCCAAAGAATAACCCACATGTTTACCACAATAGAAAGCTGACCAATATTCTGTGAAGCAGAATTGCTAGAGTATCCACTTGTGCCATGGCAGAGACAGGAGTCTTAGCCTGATCATTTTTTCAAATGTTTTTTTTTCATGATCAGAAGGAACAATGGAACATTCCAGACCAGAAAGTCCACTAACTAAGAAGAATTCTAACTGGGGAAAAATTGCCAATTACCCTTATTGTGGGTACCCCCAATCTTTCCAAATGATTCTCTTAGGGCATACTCCCTTGAACTCAAGTAGAAGAAAGAATAGCTTTCTCTCAGAATGCTACACTCATCAGAAGAACCAAGAATGCCCAGTTCTCACTATAATCCCTTTTTATATTGACTGCCCTAGTTGGTCTTCTACTGGCACTTACCAGAAAGCTTTTCAGAAAGGTAAATGTTGGGTCTGTAGGGTACTTTCTTCTGATTTGTATGTTGGCCACAATTACAGGACAAGAGAAAAAGTATGTCCTGATATATTGTTATAATATATGGAAACTAAGTTGGCGATTGATAATCAGAACATGGAATATACAAAGTATGAATATAGGTAAATTGGAATTCATCAAATATGAAATGGAATGCATGAAATTGATATCCTAGGCATTAGTGAGCTGAAATGGACTGGTATGGCCATTCAAATCAGACAAGGCTCCAGGAATTGATGTAATACCAATTGAGATGTTTCCACAAACAGATGCAGCATTGGAGGTATTCACTCATCTATGCTAAGAAATTTGGAAAACAGCTACCTGGCCAACTGACTGGAAGAGAGCCATATTTGTCCCTGTTCCAAAAAAGGGGTGATTCAACAGAATGAAGAAACTATCAAACAATATCATTAATATCAAACACAAGGAAAATTTTTGCTGAAGACCACTCAAAAACCGTTATAGCAGTACATCTACAGGGAAGCGCCAGATATTCAAGTCAGATTGAGACGGATGTGGAATGAGGAATATCATTGCTGATGTCAGATGGACCTAGGCTGAAGACAGAGAATACCAGAAAGATGGTTGCCTGTGTTTTATTGACTATGTAAAGGCATTTGACTGTGTGGATCATAATAAGTTATGGATAACAATGGAAATTCCGGAACACCTAATTTTGCTCATAAGGAATGTGTACATAGACCAGGAGGCAGTTGTTCGAACAGAACAAAGGAATATTGCACAGTTTAATGTCAGGAAATGTGTGTGTCAGGGTTGTATCCTTTCACTATACTTATTCAATCTGTATGCTGAGCAGATAATTAGAGAAGCTGAACTATATGAAGAAGAACTTGGCATTAGGAATGGAGGAAGACTCATTAACAACCTGCAATACGTACATGACACAACCTTGCTTGCTGAGAGCAAAGAGAAGTTGAAGCACTTACTGACGAAGATCAAAGCCTTCAACTATGTATTGCACCTCAACATAAAACTGAACCAACAAGCAACATTATGAGGAACAGAGAAAATATTGACGTTTTCAAAGATTTCATTTTATTTGGATGCACAATCAATGCCCACAGAAGCAGCAGTCAAGAAATCAAAAGATGCATTGCATTGGGGAAATCTGCTGCAAAAGACCTCTTTAAAGCGTTAAAAAGCAAAGAAAGATGTCACTTCGAGAACTAAGGTGTACTTGGCCCAAGCCATGGTATTTTCAATTGCCTCATATGCATGTGAAAGCTGGGTAATGAATAAGGAAGATGGAAGAAGAATTGACACCTTTGAATTATGGTGTTGGTTAAGAATATTGAATATACCGTGGACTGCCAGAAAAACGAACAGATCTGTCTTGGAAGAAGTACAGCCAGAATGCTGTTTAGAATCAAGGATGAAGAGGCTTTGTCTCACATACTTTGGACATGTTATCAGGAGAGGCCAGGCCCTGGGGAAAGACATCATGCTTGGTAAAGTAGAGGGGCAATGAAAAGGAGGAAGGCCCTCAACAAGATGGATTGACACAGTAGCTGCAACAATGGGCTCAAGTATAACAAGGGTTGTGAAGATGGCGCAGGACTGGGCACTGTTTCATTTGTTGTACACAAGGTCACCATGAGTCGGAACCAACTAACAACACAACGACTAACAACACAACTACATGCCTGTGTAATAGCAGATATACTCAATGTAACAGATAGATGTCTGGTAAATAGCAGAATGAGGTGTCTATCAAATCTTTTGTCTATATTTAAATAGTCTTTTTTGTTGTTTGTGTTATTGTTGAGTTTTCAGAGTTCTTTGTACATTTTGGATATAGGTCCTTTATCAGACATATATTTTGCAAATACTTTCTCCTAGTCTGTGGCTTGTCTTTTCATTTTATTAGCAATGTCTTTCACAGAGTAGAATTTTATAAATTTAATAAAATTCATCTATTTTCTTTTATGGATTTTACTTTTGGTTATCTAAAACCTCACCATCATATCCAAGTTCATGTAGATTTTCTTTTATGTTTTGTTCTAGAGGCTTTACGGTTTTGCATTTTACATTTAGGTCTATGATACATTTGAGATCATTTTTTTTGTAAGGTGTAAATTCTGTGTCTAGTTTCTTTCTTTTTTCTAAGTCCAATTGTTCCAGAGCTAGTTGTTGAAAGCACTATCTTATATCCATTGAATTACCTTTGTGCCTTTGTCGAAAAACAGTTGATTACATTTATCTGGCATTTCTATTCTCTCTCATTGATCCATGTGTCTCTTTTTTCAACAATACCACAAGAAAAGTCTGCAAAACTGTTAAAGCCAAGAGGAGCCTAAAGAGACATGACAACTAAATGTAATGCAGTATCCTAGGTGGGATCCTGTAACAGAAACAGAATTTTAGGTAAAAACTAAGGAAATCTGAATAATGTATGGACTTTAGTTAATATTAATGTATCATTATTTTCCATTAATTATAACAAATACATTATACTAATGTGAGACTTTAACCATACGGAAATGATTACGGTGTACATGGAAACTCTGTACCATCTCTACAAATTTTCTATAAATCTTAAACTATTCAAAAATAGAAACTTTATTTAAAAATTCAAAGAAAAAATATTAGAAATGGGATTAGAAGTCACTCATGTTTATTTCTTTGTTTTGTTTCTTTCTCTTCAAAATCCAAGGAGATGGGAAAAAAATAAAATGGCCACTTTGAAAATGGCTGAGTAAAATCCATAACCATACTGTCACTTTAAATTTAAACAATGACCAAAGGAAGATCTTAAGAAAAGCTTGAACATAGCTGGATTCTGGTCATTATTTCTTATATGAAGTAATAAAAGGAAAGTTCATTCTCTTGACAGCTTTTCCAGAGTTCTAACACTTTATCAATAATTATATTTATTAATAATACTAAAACTAAGACTTTCACTAAAAAGATTTTGAAAAAAACTATGGGCCAAAAGCAACTTAAAATTTAAATTTAATATATTCATTGATTTGTTCATTTAGCATATATTTATTGAGCAATTACTACTTTATTAAGAAATTACTACAATCTTGTGGGAGAGACATTAAAAAAAAAAAAACTAAACAAGGAAATAGCAGGCAGTACTATCCCTGAGTGGCACAAATGGTTAAGCACTGGGCTACTAACCAAAAGGTTGAAGTTTCTAATGCATCCAGAGGGACCTCAGAAGAAAGGTGTGGCAATCTACTTCAGAAGGATTATAGCCATTGAAAACTCTATGGAGTGCGGTTTTACTCTGAAACACATGAGGTTGCCATGAGTCAGTATTAAGTAGACCGTAACAGGTTTGGTCTTTTTAATATCTGCCATATAAAAATTAATCAAGGTGATATAATAAGACTGGAGACATACTTTAAAGTAGATGGTCTTTCTAATGAGTGGTATTGAACCTAAGACCTGAATGATCAGGAGAAGGTGAATAATCAGGAGGAGGCTGCCATAGTAAAATCTCGGGGAAATGTGTCTTTGGCAGAAGGAACTAGTACTTGGCTCTAAGGTAGGAAAAAGCTTAGTGTGTTCTTGGAACCTCATAACAAGCTAGAGTGCCTAAAGCTAGGGAATAAGGATAAGAATGATATGAGGGGAAAAAAAAAAATCACAACTTTAAAAAAAAAAATTAAGGTGAGTCTTTCAAGGTCTTGGCAAGATTTTATGTAGTATGAGATGACAAACTATTCAATTAATTTAAAAAGACCAGTAGCAAGATCAATTTACATTTTTAAAACATCACTTGGCTGTCAATAGCAAGCCTTCAAGGTCTAAGACATCAAATGTTGGCTTTTGTTCTCCCTGTGACTATGTTTAAATTTCCCAAGAGCAACACTAATCCATGATTTCATGGCTTCATCATTTGCTTGTGACCCATAATTTAAGGGATTGTCTGGGAATGTTTCATGCTATCCTGGAAGGTAGGGAAATGGATGTCACTTTCTTTATCCAGCTGTGACCCATGAACTGTGAATGTCCAGTACTGTGAAAGGAGCAAGTTTTATTACACCATAAACCAAGTGATGTGCTTCTTCCTCCCTAAACACAGGTTATTATACAGTTCTGATAGATCAGTCAGTGGATATAAGTTTTCAGTACAGGGAGCTCATTCCAAGTATTAATTTAACCAAAACTAGAAGTGCTTGGGAATTAGGGTACTACAATGTAATTTCAGCACAATCAGAAAACCTCCAAAAAGTCTAGACTGTCTTTTACCATATTGTAGTTATAAGCATCACTCATCTGTTATACTTATATAGGCTTCCTGCGTAATCTAGAAGCCAAGGGGTAAGGAAAATGTCTGTGTCAATGACAACTCCTCACATTTGAAGTCATTAGGATAGTCAGGTTGGAATAGTTCTGTGAAGGCTGGGCTGCATGTTCAATCCCACTCTGATGCTTTCAGAGGGATACGGTTTCCATATTATCTCCTGTAAATCGTACACATTGTGAATGGAAGAAGCCCCTTGCATTACTGAATCTCTTCCCTGCCGAGGCAAAATCATGTCCTCACACAGATAATGTATTCTATTATAAGCTGACTCTCCATTTGATCTTAAGTCAAAGGTCAAGATGACACAATAAAGTGAAGTACAGCAAGCTCAATAAATACAATATGTGGGAAAATTTATTTTATTTTTTAAGAATTTCACAAGCAGTTACTTTCCAATTCACCGTGTTCAAACAGCAACATAATTTAGCCGCTTTTTTATGAGTTAGATTCTAAACTGGGGTAGGGAGGGTTGATTTGTAGAGTCATACAAGCCTTAGAAATCATCTGACTCAGCTATCATCTCGCAGAAAAGGAAACTAAAGTACAAGAGTTTAAGTATTTGTTAAAAGATAGAGACAGGAAAGGCCAGGGCTAATGGCCCTGGGGTCATTCTACTGCACACACACACAAAAAAAACAGAAAAATGCAGAGAGCTGGCTTCTTTTTGCACGCTGGAAGAGGGGGAAATAAAACACTTTTTAGGTTCCCTTAGTGTCAGGATTTGCATAGCCAAACTGGAAACTAAGCACCTTTCCATGAAAAGCTTCATGTGGTTCTGCCCTAATACTAGTTACATCTTGGCTTACGAGGCATTATGTTGCCACCAAGGCAGCCAGCCTAGGGCAGAAATGTCCAATTATATAAAATTTTCGCTGTTGCATTATGGGCAGCCCACCATTGTGAGGGTCTGTTGGCGTGTGCTGATTTTAAATCATAAAACAGACCCCTAGGAACATGGTCATTCTCCAGCCTTCCACAGTGGAGACAGACTATATATCAGCCAAGGAAATCAAAGCTTGCCAAAAGCAGCACATGGACTGAGATTAAATAAAACGACCAAATTGGAATCAACTAGAAGCGGTGTGCAGAATTCTGGTATTTCTTGCCCAACCTCCTAAGGCAAAGGGAACTTTGGTTCTGATTGCAACTATTTTGAGTCAGGGTACTTTATGAGTCATTTTTTGGCCCTGAATAAAGAAAGTCATAATTAATTTGAGGTCAAAAATGGCATAAACATTACCATGTTGAAGACTGTTTCACAATTTAAATTTCATACACAATTAACAGTAATATCTTCATTAAAAATTTACTTTACAGAGCAACAAAATTTTAATCATTAGTCCCATAATCTGAATTTAATTCCATTTTTTTCTTGGATGTGCCTATTAATTTTGCATAAAAATAGAAGTATCTTGATCATCTCTATCAATGCTGTTAGTCCCACCATCATCGGAAGAGCTATGTATGTAGTTTATCAGAGCTATTTTAAAATTTTTACAAGTACTAACTCATAGGATACAAATCTTTAAACTTTATTATTTTATTTTGCATTTTTTATTGTAGCTTTTATTATGAGCCAAAGATTGAGACTAATACTTTATTACTTTTCTAACATAATCATTACAATAAATTTATAAGTAGATATTATTATTCTCTCCATTTTCTAGATGAAGAAATGCAATTTAGAAAGATTAATTAAATTTCGTAAAATTAACAAATTTTCATTTCAGGCCCTGGTGGCAGAATTCTTAAGTGTTTGGCTGCTAACTGACAGGCCATCAGTTTAAATTCACCAGTCACTCCACAGGAGAAGGATGTGGCAGTCTGCTTCCATAAAGTTTAAAAACCAAAAAGAAAAAAAACAAACCTGTTATTGTAGAGTCAATTCCAACTCATGGCGACCTTACAGAACAGCATAGAACTGCCCCATTGGGTTTCCAAGGAGCACTTCATGGATTCGAACTGCTGACATTTTGGTTAGCAGCTGAACTCTTAACCACTACACCATCAGGGTTTCCTCAGTAAAGATTACAGCCTTAGAAATCCTATAGGGTAGTTCCACTCTGTCTGACAGGGTCACTATGAATCAGAATAGACTTGATGGCAACGGGGTTGGTTTTGGCTTTTGGAACTCCAGTTCTATTTCCTTTAGCAATTCTGTGAGCATGCAGTTATGTGTGTTTGGGAGGGAAAGAGACTTAAAGGCTCTCAGCAGACCTTCAAAAACGTTTGTGATGCAGCAATTTCTCTACAGACTGGTGATTACTTGTGAAATTCCTTATCTGCAATTCAGGTAGACCTAGGCAGTAGAATAAAAAAAAAAAGGCAGTGAAGTCTTAGAAAATTTAAACCTGAAGGTCTTCTTTTATTCTTTCCTAAAAAATATCTTGTTTTTCCAATTTAGACAGAAATGCAAAGTTCGGTAGATACTCTCTTAACCAATCACCATCAAAAGAACTTACTAGAATACTGAACCTCCCTACATCCACTGTTATGACTTATATCCATTCTATCAGTTTGGTCAGAGGTTACTCCTTAGTACATCTGTGCCTTTTTGCTCCACCATTTGAGCTCTATGTTCAGCTGGAACTATCCCAAAAATGTTTATGGCAGTAGTACACACGTTTCTGCAACTGCTCAATTTAATTAAACTATGAGCGTAAAAAAAAAAAAAAAGTAAACTAAGATACTTGCGTCAGTAAATTAGGCAAGGGTAATAAAACTATTAAAGCTTAGAGGAAACTTACAAAACTGTAGAAGGATTCTGTACTCTGTTGACGTGATAAATTTTTTTTATTCCACATTGTTGTTGTTAGGCGCTATTAAGTAGATTTTCACTCACAGTGTCCACATGTGACAGAGTAGAATTGCCCCATAGAGTTTTTCAGGCTATAATCTGTATGGAAGGAGATCACTAACTCTTTCCTTCACAGAGTCACTTGGTGGGTTCAAACTGCTGCCCCTTTGGATAGCAGCTGAGCTCTTAATCATTGCACCACCGGGGCTCCTTCATTCTACATTAGAGAAACCCAAATAAAATCGTCAATATCATGGTTTATACAAAGATGTGAACTCTCTTCTCGCACTTCAATAATTTAGAAAAGGACTTGGGTTAACATCAAAAGACTGGAGAATGAATGTACATTTATGTTTTAAGTTAAAATATTTAATGTATGTGTCATTTTTAAATAATACTTTTAAACCAAACTACTTTTTTTTAATTAACTTTTATTGAGCTTCAAGTGAACGTTTACAAATCAAGTCAGACTGTCACATATAAGTTTATATATACCTTACTCCGTACTCCCACTTGCTCTCCCCCTAATGAGTCAGCCCTTCCAGTCTCTCCTTTCGTGACAATTTTGCCTGCTTCCAACTCCCTCTATCCTCCCATCCCCCCTCCAGACAGGAGATGCCAACACAGTCTCAAGAGTCCACCTGATATAATTAGCTCACTCTTCATCAGCATCTCTCTCCTACCCACTGTCCAGTCCCTTCCATGTCTGATGAGTTGTCTTCGGGAATGGTTCCTGTCCTGGGCCAACAGAAGGTTTGGGGACCATGACCGCCGGGATCCCTCTAGTCTCAGTCAGACCATTAAGTTTGGTCTTTTTGTGAGAATTTGGGGCCTGCATCCCACTGATCTCCTGCTCCCTCAGGGGTTCTCTGTTGTGCTCCCTGTCAGGGCAGTCACCGATTGCGGCCGGGCACCAACTAGTTCTTCTGGTCTCAGGATGATGTAGGTCTCTGGTTCATGTCGCCCTTTCTGTCTCTTGGGCTCTTAGTTATCATGTGACCTTGGTGTTCTTCATTCTCCTTTGATCCAGGTGGGTTGAGACCAATTGATGCATCTTAGATGGCCGCTTGTTAGCATTTAAGACCCCAGACGCCACATTGCAAAGTGGGATGCAGAATGTTTTCATAATAGTATTATTTTGCCAATTGACTTAGAAGTCCCCTTAAACCATGGTCCCCAAACCCCTGCCCTTGCTCCGCTGACCTTTGAAGCATTTATTTTATCCCGGAAACTTCTTTGCTTTTGGTCCAGTCCAATTGAGCTGACCTTCCACGTATTGAGTACTGTCCTTCCCTTCACCTAAAGCAGTTCTTATCTACTAATTAATCAGTGAAAAGCCCTCTCCCACCCTCCCTCCCTCTCCCCCTCGTAATCACAAAAGTATGTGTTCTTCTCAGTTTATACTATTTCTCAAGATCTTATAATAGTGGTCTTATACAATATTGGTCCTTCTGCCTCTGACTAATTTTGCTCAGCATAATGCCTTCCAGGTTCTTCCATGTTATGAAATGTTTCACACATTCCTCACTGTTCTTTAACGATGTGTAGTATTCCATTGTATGGATATACCACAATCTATTTAACCATTCATCCGTTGATGGACACCTTGGTTGCTTCCAGCTTTTTGCTATTGTAAATAGAGCTGCAATAAACATGGGTGTGCATATATCTGTTTGTGTGAAGGCTCTTATTCCTCTAGGGTATACTCTGAGGAGTGGGATTTCTGGGTTGTGTGGTAGTTCTATTTCTAGCTGTTTAAGATAACGCCAGATAGATTTCCAAAGTGGTTGTACCATTTTACATTCCCACAAGTAGTGTATAAGAGTTCCAATCTCTCCGCAGCCTCTCCAACATTTATTATTTTGTGTTTTTTGGATTAATGCCAGCCTTGTTGGAGTGAGATGGAATCTCATCGGAGTTTTAATTTGCATTTCTCTAATGGCTAATGATGGAGAGCATTTTCTCATGTATCTGTTAGCTGCCTGAATATCTTCTTTAGTGAAGTGTGTGTTCATATCCTTTGCCCACATCTTGATTGGGTCGTTTGTCTTTTTGTGGTTGAGTTTTGACAGAATCATATAGATTTTAGAGATCAGGCGCTGGTCGGAGATGTCATAGCTGAAAATTCTTTCCCAGTCTGCAGGTGGTCTTTTTACTCTTTTGGTGAAGTCTTTAGATGAGCATAGGTGTTTGATTTTTAGGAGCTCCCAGTTATCTGGTTTCTCTTTGTCATTTTTGGTAATGTTTTATATTCTGTTTATGCCTTGTATTAGGGCTCCTGAGGTTGTCCTTATATTTTCTTCCATGATCTTTATCGTTTTAGTCTTTATGTTTAGGTCTTTGACCCACTTGGAGTTAGTTTTTGTGCTTGGTGTGAGATATGGGTCCTGTTTCATTTTTTTGCAAATGGATATCCAGTTATGCCAGCACCGTTTGATAAAAAGACTATCTTTTCCCCAATTAACTGACACTGGGCCTTTGTCAAATATCAGCTGTTCATATGTGGATGCATTTATATCTGGGTTCTCAATTCTGTTCCACTGGTCTATGTGTCTGTTGTTGTACCCGTACCAGGCTGTTTTGACTACTGTGGCTGTATAATAGGTTCTAAAATCAGGTAGAGTGAGGCCTCCCACTTTCTTCTTCTCTTTCAGTAATGCTTTGCTTATCCGAGGCTTCTTTCCCTTCCATATGAAGTTGGTGATTTGTTTCTCTATCACATTAAAAAATGACATTGGAATTTGGATCGGAAGTGCATTGTATGTATAGATGGCTTTTGGTAGAATAGACATTTTTACTATGTTAAGTCTTCCTATCCATGAGCAAGGTATGTTTTTCCACTTAAGTATGTCCTTTTGAATTTCTTGTAGTAGAGCTTTGTAGTTTTCTTTGTATAGGTCTTTTACATCCTTGGTAAGATTTATTCCTAAGCATTTTATCTTCTTGGGGGCTACTGTGAATGGTATTGATTCGGTGATTTCCTCTTCGATGTTCTTTTTGTTGATGTAGAGGAATCCAAGTGATTTTCGTATGTTTATCTTATAACCTGAGACTCTGCCAAACTCTTCTATTAGTTTCAGTAGTTTTCTGGAGGATTCCTTAGGGTTTTCTGTGTATAAGATCATGTCATCTGCAAATAGAGATAATTTTACTTCCTCTTCGCCAATCCAGATGCCCTTTATTTCTTTGTCTAGCCTAATTGCTCTGGCTAGGACTTCTAGCACAATGTTGAATAAGAGTGGTGATAAAGGGCATCCTTGTCTGGTTCCCATTCTGAAGGGAAATGCTTTCAGGCTCTCTCCATTTAGAGGGATGTTGGCTGTTGGCTTTGCATAGATGCCCTTTATTATGTTGAGGAATTTTCCTTCAATTCCTATTTTGGTAAGAGTTTTTATCATAAATCGGTGTTGGACTTTGTCAAATGCCTTTTCTGCAGCAATTGATAAGATCATGTGGTTTTTGTCTTTTGTTTTATTTATATGGTGGATTACATTAATGGTTTTTCTAATATTAAACCAGCCTTGCATACCTGGCATAAATCCCACTTGGTCGTGGTGAATTATTTTTTGGATATGTTGTTGAATTCTATTAGCTAGAATTTTGTTGAGGATTTTTGCGTCTATGTTCATGAGGGATATAGGTCTGTAATTTTCTTTTTTTGTGATGTCTTTACCTGGTTTTGGTATCAGGGAGATGGTGGCTTCATAGAATGAGTTAGGTAGTATTCCATCCTTTTCTATGCTTTGAAATACCTTTAGTAGTAGTGGTGTTAACTCTTCTCTGAAAGTTTGGTAGAACTCTGCAGTAAAGCCATCTGGGCCAGGGCTTTTTTTTGTTGGAACTTTTTTGATTACCTTTCAATCTCTTTTTTTGTTATGGGTCTATTTAGTTGTTCTACTTCTGATTGTGTTAGTTTAGGTAGGTAGTGTTTTTCCAGGAATTCATCCATTTCTTCCAGGTTTGCAAATTTGTTAGAGTACAATTTTTCGTAATAATCTGATATGATCCTTTTAATTTCAGTTGGGTCTGTTGTGATGTGGCCCTTCTAGTTTCTTATTCGGGTTATTTGTTTCCTTTTCTGTATTTCTTTAGTCAGTCTAGCCAATGGTTTATCAGTTTTGTTAATTTTTTCAAAGAACCAGCTTTTGGCTTTGTTAATTCTTTCAATTGTTTTTCTGTTCTCTAATTCATTTAGTTCAGCTCTAAGTTTTATTATTTGTTTTCTTCTGGTGCCTGATGGATTCTTTTGTTGCTCACTTTCTATTTGTTCAAGTTGTAGGGACAGTTCTCTGATTTTGGCTCTTTCTTCTTTTTGTATGTGTGCATTTATCGATCTAAATTGGCCTCTGAGCACTGCTTTTGCTGTGTCCCAGAGGTTTTGATAGGAAGTATTTTCATTCTCGTTGCATTCTATGAATTTCCTTATTCCCTCCTTGACGTCTTCTATAACCCAGTCTTTTTTCAGGAGGGTATTGTTCAGTTTCCAAGTATTTGATTTCTTTTCCCTAGTTTTTCTGTTATTGATTTCTACTTTTATGGCCTTGTGGTCTGAGAAGATGCTTTGTAATATTTCGATGTTTTGGATTCTGCAAAGGTTTGTTTTATGACCTAATATGTGGTCTATTCTAGAGAATGTACCATGTGCACTAGAAAAAAAAGTATACTTTGCAGCAGTTGGGTGGAGAGTTCTGTATAAGTCAATGAGGTCAAGTTGGTTGATTGTTTAATTAGGTCCTCCGTGTCTCTATTGAGCTTCTTACTGGATGTCCTGTCCTTCTCCAAAAGTGGTGTGTTGAAGTCTCCTACTATAATTGTGGAGGTGTCTATCTCACTTTTCAGTTCTGTTAAAATTTGATTTATGTATCTTGCAGCCCTGTCATTGGGTGCATAAATATTTGATATGGTTATGTCTTCCTGATCAATTGTCCCTTTTATCATTATATAGTGTCCTTCTTTATCATTTGTGGTGGATTTAAGTTTAAAGTCTATTTTGTCAGAAATTAATATTGCTACTCCTCTTCTTTTTTGCTTATTGTTTGGTTGATATATTTTTTTCCATCCTTTGAGTTTTAGTTTGTTTGTGTCTCTAAGGTGTGTCTCTTGTAGGCAGCATATAGACGGATCGTGTTTCTTTATCCAGTCCGAGACTCTATGTCTCTTTATTGGTGCATTTAGTCCATTTACATTCAGCGTAATTATAGATAAATGTTTAGTGTTGTCATTTTGATGCCTTTTTATGTGTGTTGTTGACAATTTCATTTTTCCACTTACTTTTTTGTGCTGAGACGTTTTTCTTTGTAAATTGTTAGATCCTCATTTTCATAGTATTTGACTTTATGTTTGTTGAGTCATTACATTTTTCTTGGCTTTTATTTTGAGTTATGGAGTTGTTATACCTCTTTGTGGTTACCTTAATATTTACCCCTATTTTTCTAAGTAAAAACCTAACTTGTATTGTTCTATATCGCCTTGTATTCCTCTCCAAATGGCAGTTCTATGCCACCTGTATTTAGTCCCTCTTTTTGATTATTGTGATCTTTTACATATTGACTTCAATGACTCCCTGTTTTGAGCATTTTTTGTTAATTAATCTTAATTTGTTTTTGTGATTTCCCTATTTGAGTTGATATCAGGATGTTCTGTTCTGTGACCTTGTGTTGTGCTGATATCTGACATTATTGGTTTTCTGACCAAACAATTTCCTTTAGTATTTCTTGTAGCTTTGGTTTGGTTTTTGCAAATTCTCTAAGCTTATGTTTATCTGTAAATATCTTAATTTTGCCTTCATATTTCAGAGAGAGTTTTGCTGGGTATATGATCCTTGGCTGGCAGTTTTTCTCCTTCAGTGCTCTGTATATATCATCCCATTGCCTTCTTGGCTGCATGGTTTCTGCTGAGTAGTCTGAACTTATTGATTCTCCCTTGAAGGAAACCTTTCTTTTCTCCCTGGCTGCTTTTAAAATTTTCTCTTTATCTTTGGTTTTGGCAAGTTTGATGATAATATGTCTTGGTGTTTTTCTTTTTGGATCAATCTTAAATGGGGTTCGATGAGCATCTTGGATAGATATCCTTTCGTCTTTCATGATGTCAGGGAAGTTTTCTATCGGCAGATCTTCAACAATTTTCTCTGTGTTTTCTGTCCTCCCTCCCTGTTCTGGGACTCCAATCACACACAAGTTATCCTTCTTGATAGAGTCCCACATGATTCTTAGGGTTTCTTCGTTTTTTTTTAAATTCTTTTATCTGATTTTTTTTTCAGCTATGTTGGTGTTAATTCCCTGGTCCTCCAGATTTCCCACTCTGCATTCTAATTGCTCGAGTCTGCTCCTCTGACTTCCTATTGCGTTGTCTAATTCTGTAATTTTATTGTTAATCTTTTGGATTTCTGCATGCTGTCTCTCTATGGATTCTTGCAACTTATTAATTTTTCCACTATGTTCCTGAATAATCTTTTTGAGTTCTTCAACTGTTTTATCAGTGTGTTCCTTGGCTTTTTCTGCAGTTTGCCTTATTTCATTTCTGAGGTCATCCCTGATGTCTTGAAGCATTCTGTAAATTAGTTTTTATATTCTGTATCTGATAATTCCAGGATTGTATCTTCATTTGGGAAAGATTTTGATTCTTTTGTTTGGGGGGTTCTAGAAGCTGTCATGGTCTGCTTCTTTATGTGGTTTGATATTGACTGCTGTCTCCGAGCAATCACTAAGATATAGTAGTGATTTATTCTATAATTGCTCACTGAGTCTTATCTTGTTTTTTTCCTATAAATATACGTGGATGGGCTACTAGATTGTGCTGTCTTGTTTGTTGTAGTCCTTGACTTACTTATGACTTATTACCAGCTGGTTTGGGCTGTTGCCAGATATATATGCCTGAGTCTATTCACTATTCTTGAGTAGAATCTGATTTTGAGTCATCAAGTGTGTGCTGCACCCTAACACCTATCCACCTCGAGAAGTAGTGGTGATAGTTGTGTGCACCAGATTCTATTAGCAGCTGGGCTTCACACTCCAGGGGGGGCAGGATGCTGACAGGCTTCCCCCAAGTGTCAGTGAGGTAGGTGTGTCTCTATTCCTAAAGCACCTTGGTGGGAGGGCTCTGCAGCTGTACCTTAGGCCCCCAATGCAAGTACCTCTACTGATTGGTAGGTGTCACCCACCTTAGACCCCTAAGGCAAGAGGCTAGGTGGTCTGGGGGGAGCTTCAGCCCTCAGTTCCCTGTTGTGGGTCAGTGAGGGCTCTGTTGAATAAGCAGAGATACCAGACCTGGGAAACTTGTTTTTCCAGTAAATCCACTAAAAAAAAATGCAGTCAGATCCCTATCAGAACTGCCTTTGCATTATAACAGCCACCTTGTTCCCTGTAAGGATGAAAGCCCGAGATTTGGATCATATATGCTTGGCTGGAGCTGGGTCTGTGTTTTTAGTCCAATTAGGGACGGATTTTGGTCCCCGGGTTTTTTGTGGTTGCTTCTCTCAGGCCGGAAGAATGCGTTAGGAAAAGACCAAAAAAAAAAAAAAAGGGAAAAGCAAAGCTGCGGAGCCGTTCTCCCTCTGGCTCAGGAAATTCCAATGTTAATGAATTCGCCTGGGAAGGGGAGGGGAGGGTTCAGAAAAACAGCAGAGAATAGCACCCCAGAATATAGCCAAAGTTGCTTATCTTGCTTGGGATGACTATTTTATCTGAGATTCCCGAGGGGCGTGCCACCTATGTGTGCTGGCTGTGTGGAGATTGTCCCTGAGAGTCTGGCCCGCTGAAGCCACGGTCAGATCCTCCGCTGCCAGTCCAAAGCCCAGCGTCAAGATTCCCCTGCTGGGATGCTGCACTCCCTGCTCCAAAATCAGTCACGTCTCCCGGGGACTTCTTGACCCTCCAGCCGCGTCGCCGCACCACTCCAGCAGACAGGCTGGGTCCACTCCCGGGGTTAGTTCAGGGGAGTAGGGCTTCGCCCCTTGTTTGCGCCATGACCAGATGCCGTGCTCAGCTCCCCTGTGCCCAGTCCAAAGCCTGGCACCAAGGTTCCCCAGCTGGGATGCTGCACTCCCGGCTCCAAAACCAGTCACTGCCACCCAGGGACTTCTCCCACCAGCCGTGTCGCCATGCCGCCCGTGTGGACCGGCTGGGCCCCCTCCCGGAGTCAGTTCAGGGGGTTAGGGCTGTGCCCCGTGTTTGCACCATCACAAGATGTTGTGTTCAGCTCCCCTGTGCCCAGTCCTAAGCCCGGCGCCAAGGTTACCTGACTGGGATGCTGGCTCCAGGCTCTGAAAACAGTTGCTGCTTCCCCACAGTTGTTCGTTCTCCATCTCTGTCACTCAGGTCAACTCTTTAAATCTGTGTTTGTTGTTCAGGGTTCGTAGATTGTCATGTATGTGATCGATTCACTTGTTTTTGCAAGTCTTTATTGCAAGAGGGATCCGAGGTAGCATCTACCTAGTCAGCCATCTTGGCCCCCCTCCCCAAACTACATTTTTAAATAATACTTTTCTTTTTAAATTGAACTACCAAATACTACCCTATTGAGAAAGATCGAAACATTTCTACTGTATTAATTTTTACTACTTTTTCAGTCCCTTTAGTACCACTAGAAAGAATTGGTCTAAAAAGGGATTATCAACTCATTCAAAATAAAAAACATGTGTAAAGTTTGCTTGCAGTGAGAAGTCAACAAATGCTTCTTTGGTGACATGAAATTTACAAGTCCCACTGAAGACCGGGGGTGGGAATAGTCAGGAGGATACAAAATGAGCCCAAACTAGGTCAGAGAGGGAAAAGAACCTCCAGGGGAGTAAGCAAAACTAAACCGTTACCCCATATTCTCACTCTAGACATTCCAAATAACTTTCACAATTTTTTATGCCTTAATTACTTCATCTGTAAATTAAGGAAATTACAAAGTTAGCCTTTTACCCTAATCTAACTTAAAAATTCTATAGCAATTTTTGCATAGTGTAGAAATTTCTTATTGCATATAAAACCACTAGATCAATCCAGAAGGTATTCCCACTTAATTTAGTTTTGTTGTTCTTTTCTATAATATGCAGAACCATGGCTTTCTTGTGGACAGAGAGTTGCCCACTCAAACTTTGCAGAAAGTGACCAGCAGTTCAAGTACTAATATTAAGGCAGGCAATTTTTAAAATTTCAAATATAAAATCCAAGTCATTACATCATATTGACAAAAATTGTATTCTGAAATTCCCTGACATTAAAATCACTCCTAGAAAAATCAGAAAAAAAAGAGATGGTAAGCCTCAAATATCTTAAAATGCAGAGAAAACATCTGATTTCTCCTTAAAAACAGTGGCTCATATATAAGCATGCTAAATATAAGCAATAATTACATTAACAAAGAAACCATTTATACCTAATAAAGAAATGTATACGTGCAGTAAAGGTTTATGTAACATATCACCTTATATATCAAAATTTTACATCATTGATATTGATAAAAAGAAACGGTTTAACTTTTCTATTTGTTCTTACTTTTGAATACACAAAACATCCATTCTTTGCGGGAATACGAACTTCTCTTTCTTCTTAGTAGACTCAGTAGAAAACTTCAGAGCAAGAACTGTGAAGGCATGTCTCAGAAGAAAGAAAATAGGACCCTTTGCTTCATGTCGTTTTGTGCCTTCGAATCAATTCCGACTCATAGCGACCCTGTGTGCCTTAACCATTGAGTCACCAGGGCTCTTTTTGCCTCATACACTCTCCTTACTACGTTCCCACTCTTAGCTGTCAAGGTTTAATTCACAGATTTCTGTCCCAGACAGTTTGTTGACGTAATAGTACATCTTTAAATTATCCAGAAACGAGAGCTTATGGTAGGAATGCTCCTATCTACCAGGTTCGTGGAAGGGTTCAATATTAATGGCACATTTCTAGCAATCTTAGGCCTACAACAGACTGAGAAAGGACACTGGTTTCATAGAAAAAACAAGGATCACCAATTAAATCTGATCGATCATGACTCAATCTGGAGTCTCAAAGAAGGCATGCTCTTGCATAACCTATTGTTGTTGTTAGGTGCTATCAAGTCGGTTCTGACTCATGTGACCCTATGAGCAACAGAACGAAATACTTCCCTGTCCTGTGCCATCCTCACAATCATTGTTTTGTTTGAGTCCATAGTTGTAGCCACTGTGTCAATCCATCTCACTGAGTGTCTTCCTCTTTTTTGCTGACCCTTTCCTTTACTAAGCATGATGTCCTTCTCCAGGGACTGATCCCTCCTGATAACATGTACAAAACATATGTGAGATGAACTCTTTCCATCCTTGCTTCTAAGGAGCATTCTGGCGGTACTTCCCAAACAGATTTGTTTGTTCTTTCTGCAGTCCATAGTACATTCAATATTTTTCTCCAACAGCACAATTCAAAGGTGTCAATTCTTCTTCAGTTTTCCTTATTCATTGCCCAGCTTTCACATGCATATGAGGCAATTGAAAACGCCCTGTCTTGGGTCAGGTGCACCTTAGTCTCCAAAGTGACATCTTTGCTTTTTAACACTTTAAAGAGGGCTTTTGCAGCAGATTTGCCCAATGCAGTCCATCTTTTGATTTCTTGACTGCTGCTTCCATGGGCATTGACTGTGGATTCAGCTAAAATGAAATCCTTGACAATTTCAGTCTTTTCTCCATTTATCATGGTGTTGCTTATTCGTCCAGTTGTGAAGATTTTTGTTTTCTTTATGTTGAGGTATAATCCATACTGAAGGCTATGTTTTTTTAATCTTCATAAGTAAGTGCTTCAAGTCCTCTTCATTTTCAGCAAGGAAGGTTGTGTTACCTGCATAACACAGGTTGTTAATGAGTCTTTCTCCAATCCTGATGTCCTGTTCTTCTTCGTACAGTAAAGCTTTTCAGGTTATCTGCTTAGTATACAGATTGAATAAGTGTCGTGAAAGGATACAACCCTGACGCACAGCTTTCCTGACTTTAAATCACAAAGTGTCCCCTTGTTCTGTTCGAACGACTAGCTCTTGATTTATGCACAGGTTCTACATAAGCACAATTAAGTGTTCTGGAATTCCCATTCTTCTCAATGTTATCCATAATTTGTTATGATCCACACAATTGAACACCTCTGCATAGTCAATAAAACACAGGTAAACCTCTTTCTGATATTCTCTGCTTTTTCAGCTAGGATCCATCTGGCATTGCAATGATATCCCTGGTTCCACATCCTCTTCTGAATCTGGCTTGAATTTCTGCCAGTTCCCTGTTGATATACTGCTGCAACCACTTTTGAATGCTTTTCAACAAAATTTTCCTTGCATCTGATATTAAGGATATTGTTTGATAATTTCCACATTTGGTTGAATCATCTTTCTTTGGAATAGGCATAAATATGGATCTCTTCCAGTGGATTGGCCAGGCAGCTGTCTTCTAAATTTCTTGGCATAGATGAGTGAGCACTTCCAACACTGCATCCATTTGTTGAAACATCTCAGTTGGTATTCTCTCCATTTTTAAAAAAAGAAATTTGTATAACCTAGACTCTTAAAAAATATGGTAGTTCAGTAACTACAGAATACAGATATCTTGTACACATAGTAAGCTAACTCATCAATAACAAACATGAATTTGTTTCCCTACTTTCTTCTCTGAATTCTTTTTAGTGTAAAGCAATCTCAAAAGTTTGACTGTACAAAGCAATTAAGTTTCCTGTGTGTGATGCCCATTAGGGACATAATTCTTTAAGTTGGATAACTTTGAGACTCTGCAGGCCAAGATAGGTAAAAACCATACTGTAAAATGTAGATCTTTGCTGATTCCATTTATTCTAGGAAGGAGAATGGCATCTCTTATCTTCCTCAGCATATTTCTAATAATAGCAGTTCAGTAGATATGTGAAAAAAGCAGGAAAATTTGGCAGAGAATCACTTTGAAAATACATGGTTCATACTTTTATACTAAATTATCTTTAAACTATATATTGTCAGTATTGAACCATTGTAAATATGTTGCATTTTTATTTAATTATTATGCTATTTTTCTAACCAGATTTTAAGCTTTCTGGGCAAAGTCATTGTGTCTTATATTTCTTTTTATCCCTCATAATGCCCATCCCATAAAAAAAAAAGCTCAATAAGTATGTGTTGATTGATTGATTGATTGATTGTCAGTGCTGAAAAGAGTCTCTCCAATCTCCAGGTAATGCCAGTGGTGGGAAAGGTAGGAGGATGGAAATGCTCCTGTGAGATATAAACGGCTGGCGCCTACCCGGCAATGTGTAACAGTGACAGGCTTATTTATTTAAAGCTCTCAGTAGTAAAAAAATTCTGCTTCTGTTTAGGCAAAGTTAGTGGAATTTCCTCTGCTTCCAAATGAACACTAGTTTAGAGTATTTTCTACCTTAAATTTCATCAATGTATAACTCAGCAAAAACCAGAACATATAAAACATTTTTTCTTCCAAAATGAAAGTGAAAGTTATCAAAAAGTTTTCTAAATATAACATGAACTCTTCAGTTCACACTTCTCTGGCACTGTTGTTGTTATTGTTGTTAGGTGCTGTCAAGTCGGTTCCCACTCATAGCCACCCTATGTACAACAGAATGAAACACTGCCAGGTCCTGAATCATCCTCACAATTGTTGTTATCTTTGAGCCCATTGTTGCAGCTGCCCTGTCAATCCATCTTGTTGAGGGTCTTCCCCTTTTTCACTGACTCTCTCCTTTACCAAGCATGATGCCTTTCTCCAGGGATTGGTCCCTCCTGATAACACGTCCAAAGTATGTGAGACAAAGTCTTGCCATCCTCGCTTCTAAGGAGCATTGTGGCTGTACTTCTTCCAAGACAGATTTGTTTGTTCTTTTGGCAGTCCATGGTATATTCAACGTTCTTCACCAACACCACCTCTGGCATTAATCTTCTAAGAACACACAAATATATAAATGGCTAAAGAGGACCTACCATGTCTAATAGCCATAGAAGAAAACAAGGACAGTTAATTGTCATTTCTTTGTGTACTCTTTGTTCTCTATTTAAGGCTTCCTGTTGAGACTGGCAGCCTTTTATAAAATAGAGGATCCATATGTAGTATTCAGAAGCTCTAATTCTCTCTGAAATAGTATGAATAAAACTGAGCCTCCTACAAAATTAAAACGTGGCGTTAGGAAGATAATTGTAAATGGACACACAAAGCTTGAATTTACTAATGTTTACACTCTGTTATGAACATTAACCAGCATTCAAATATTGTATACAAAATTAGGAGGTTTTAGGCCTTAAAAAAAAAAAAAGAGGTATTTTATATGCTTAGCTATACAGCTCATGCTATAAAATCAAAGTACTGATATATATAGTGTTAAATTAATTCTATACATGTATAGTTTTGCAAGTGTTTTTAGTTACTGAGTCATTCTGGAGCTGAGAGTCCCAAGTGAGTAATTTTATTCCAGGGAGAGCAAGTATCCTCATTTCTAATGTTTGCTTAATGATCCAATAGAACTTGGATAATGAGACAACTGAGTGTTGAGAAAGGTACACCATCCATCACTGTGAGTCTATGCTAGTGACATACTGTTTATTTACAGTACAATATAGGAAGGCCTGTGATTCACACTGCTGACAAAAACAGAACAATAAAAAGTACTTAAAGCCATTTATATTCATTTTAAAATTAAACCTGTGGAGCAATGTCAAGATGTCCACTCTTTCTGACAGAGATATAGCATTTATCAGCAACTGTATACCTTATTCTTTAAACAGTGCACAGTGGGGGCTTGGTTTTCTATAATTCCTATTTCATTCTAATGGGGAAACAATAAAATTGGAGAAAGAAGTTATTAGATCATGCACTTTAGCTCCATAGTTATTTTGGAGAAATGTTGTTTCATTTTTCCCAGGCTTGTTTTTGATGGTTTCCAACAAAAATTATCTCACTACTTATTTACAGCTATCATTTGATTCCTTTTCCTCTTTTCTAAGGCCATCCTATTATTCTTTGTAATTTCTGTAGAGTAAAATATTCCTGATCCTTTTCCATGGCAATGAAATAGTTTTGCTATTTGTAGAAAGTGATGTCCGTATTTAACCTTAACTTGCTAAGCTATTCACTTGTAGTTCCATCATATATCACCTCCTCACTTTTGGTATTGACTCACACTTTTAAAAAGCCATAGTCAATTTTGCCACATGGGTAAAGTCAGAATAATAATTCTACTTTATTTTACATGATTTGGAAGTTAGGGAACATATATCTAGATATATTAGGAACAAGCATCCAGACACACAAAGTTACATCTAAAGGTAAGATAACTCAGAGTGGAGAGAATCAGTTTCTGATTGCTGTCCTTCAACATGAGCATATTCTAGAGGAAAATTCATAATAATTTTAGTACCCAAGAGATTAACTCTTTGTCTGTCTTGCTCACTGATTTAGCCCCAGCTTTACACTTTTTTTTTTTTAAACATAGTGCCTGGCACATGGCTGACAATCCTTTTCTAGAAATACTTTTTTGTTTGTTAGAAATACTTGCTAATATTAAGCCTACAAGGGAGAGTGATAACAGAAATACATATGATAATTTTACTCCATAAATACTAAGGGTTAGCCTGATGTAACTCTTGTATCTTTTCAGGAGTGTTTTCAATAACACCTACCTTCAAAATAATGGAAAAGTCTCAGAAAAAATATTTACAATATTTTCTTTCACTTATCTGCAAAACACTTACTTTACAAGTCATTCTCTCTCTATACAACTTACCTAATAGCTCTACTTTTCATCTAATAATATTCATATCCAGACCAATTTTAAACAAACTGATAAGTGAGGCTGCATTATGTCAACTATCCAATTGTTCTCTGGAGCACCGATATATTCACTCTCTTTTGCACACATTAATCAAAAGAGCCATCAAACAGTGCTTTGGATATATTTATTCTAATAAATTCTTGCTAGTAGAAAATATACCCTGATTGTTACAATTCATATTTCTAACAAATTTTACTGATATATAGGCTTTTCACCTCATAAAAAATTTTAGAAGTCTATGTTAATATCATAAATTCAAATTTGGTCATACTTCCCATTTTGCTTTAAAAATGATTACCACAATCGTATTATCTAAGTCTTCAGTGACCTTCCGAATATTTCCTATATTGATTCCATAATCAGCAAAATGCAAATATAAAAATCAAAATAATAATGTGATTAGGTCTTATTGATAGGTAACCTTTCAGTATTTAAAATTCACTTATATTTAGCCCTCATGACATAATCACAGCAATGACCCTTATTATTTTGTTAAAATTTCCAAAAATTTTAAAGACTTGCATAGTTTAATAATTTTGTCAGAAATACTTGAGATTTCACAGCCTTCCCTGGTGGCTGTCATTCTGACTCATTCATCCATTCTTTCATTCATTGATTCATCAAATATGTATTGAGCACTTACTACTTGCCTGGCACTCTTTTAGCCTTGGAGATTCAGAGGTAAAGAGAGACACAGTCCCTGAATTCTTGTAGAGTCTACTCTAAGTTTGCATCCCTTGTTCTTTTCTCTGTATACCACTTTCAAAACCGAGCTATTATCTCCTTTGAATTTTTTGTTGATATTATGTGTCTTTACTAATGAAGGCACGTGGATTAAAGGACCAACTCAAAATTTTTGTTGAGTTATGAATTTTGATATCCATTATCTGGGAAAACATGTGTCCCGGCAAACACTGGACAATAGAAATCCTGACCATATGAGTCAATGATAAAAGCAGTTTTTATTTTATCCCTTGAAAATTTTCAAAACATGAAGGCACCTGGCAATGACTGCACATGCATTTTATTCCAGCCTCTTTCTTCTTATCCTTTTTATTATTTTTCATGAAACTTTTCAAAACGCACTACAATGTATTCTTCCTTATTGCAAAAGCAGTACTTACAGCCCAAATAAATAAACCCAAGGGATTTTTTTTATCTCAGGAACATTACCACTACAATGCATTCGTCATTACTGCAAAAGCAGTATTTACAGGCCAAATAAATAAAACTAAAGGAATTCAAATCTCAGGAAAATTACCACTACTATGTATTCTTTGGAGCCCTGGTGGTGCAGTGGTTATGAATTCAGCTACTAACCAAAAGGTCAGCAGTTGGAATCCACCAGCTACTCCCTGGAAACCTTACGGGCAGTTCTACTGTGCCCTGTAGGGTCACTATGAGTCAGAATGGACTCAATGACAAGTTATATATTCTTCATTATAACAAAAGCAGCACTAACAGCTAAGAAGCAGAAACAGCTTCCCTGGAATACTGCAGAACTGCTCGCAGTAGTGAATTGCATCTGCTACATGTGGAAACAATGATTGGCCTCTAATCATTGAATGCAGGGTAAGAATAACTTATAGGAGCACAAGTCTCTTGAAAAGTACCACTGCAATGCATAATTCCTTATTGGAAAGACATTATTTACTGTTCAGAAGCTAGAAGAAAGCCAATGAATGGCATAAAGGAGAAAATGGTCACTATCACAGAATGAAGATTGGCAATAGCTTATTCTTGCAATGAGTACATTCTCACAAGAACATAGTAACTGGGAAACATAGTGAAGGGGGCTTATCTCACAGAAATAAAGGAAAACCTGGCAAAAGTTTAGAAAATTCACACATTCGAAAGGCATCACCTAAGACAATGCTCAGCCTACACAAAAATGAGGCTCCCAGTCAGGATTCTTGTGAGTTTCACACATTTCAAAAGGCTCCCACCTTGCGGCTAAATGTGTTAAGAACAAGCTAACCCCTTTCCAAAGAACTCCAGAGGCATAAAAATTTGGTGGGATACCATGTGTCCCACGGGTCTTGAAAGGGATATCTTAACTGTTGTGTAATGCTTTTAGAAGTGTCTGCTCCTATTAAGAAATGTTCAAGTCTATTAATATAAACTGCATATTTCTTGGGACATTTAATCCTAATGGTATACATAAGAAAGTTCAGAATGATGTAAATATTCATGTTCAACTGTCATACTTTGATTCAATGATTTTTTAGAAAAGACTGATATGATAAACTGTTAAGAAGCACGAAGTTCGCATTTCTCCCAAAAGAACAGTGTGATCGAATTTCATTCCATGTGTTTTCTTCACACTTCTACCTCAGTGCATTTAAAACAAAAAATGTGCTTTTGTTTTCCCATATAGAAATTATATCTGTAAATGGTGAGAAATGCTTACTTATACAATTCAAAATAGGCAATTACCTGAAAAACTCTAAAACAGAACTCAGTAAAATTCCATGTCTAGAGTAATAGTATGAGTGGGAAAAAAATAAATGCAGAAATTAAATGGATGAGAAGCAATGAACAGACTGCTATGTACCCACCAATATTCATTTCTTCTTCCTTCTTGGCACATAGCTAGATTACATTCCCTAGCCTTCATAACAGTAACGTGTGGGCTTGTGCCTGAGTACTAGATAAAGCAATGTAAATGGAAGTGAAAATGTGCTGCTATTAGACCTGGCTTGGATAAAAAACAAACTATATTATTTCCGTGTTCTTTCTTCCTTATAACTGACTGATACGGGGAGGATAATTGTGTTCTTCAAGACCACTATCTGAAAATGGCAGCAGTAGGTGGCTAGGACACAGATACCAGATGCTAAAATTCTGAGAAGCTCTGTTATTATGTGGCCAAATACTTGTTAAAACTGCTGCTTATAAAAATTTGGAAAAAAGACCAGCCTGTAGTTCAGGAGGGAAGAAATTGAAAATCCCAAGATATTAATTTGTATGGACTACTATTTGATGTATTTTTCAAAGAATCATGAGAAATAAATGAGCTCAGAAAAAAAAAACAAGCCTGTTTACACACAGACATTAATAATTTTCCAAGGTTGGAGAAGCCAACTTCTTCAAAACCCCTAACAGAACTGAAAAGGCCTTAACCACAAAGTCCCCATAAGATTTCTCAGTTAAACAAGCAACTCAGCCCTACAGCAAAATATAAGGACGTTGCCATCCTACCAAAACATATTATTTCAGACGGCCCACTCATAGCAACCCTATAGGCCAGAGTAGAACTGCCCCCATAGGGTTTCCAAGGAGCAGCTGGTAGGTTTGAACTGCCAATCTTCTGGTTAACAGCCAGCTGTAGCTCTTAACCACTGTGCCACCAGGGCTTCAGATGGCAGACATTTCTATATATTAAAAAGTAGACATGGAGGCAAAGAAGTAGAGACATATAGCAAACTTGAAAAGTAAGTCTAAAAAAAAGACCTACCACATGAAATAAGTTGGAAACAAATAGATTAGAACCTTAAAAAAGTTTTCTGAGGAAATTATATTGTTAAAGAACTATGAGCTAATGACTGAATACAAAACAACCCTTAGGTTCGTATGACCAAGAATTGGGCTTTGAAAGCTATGCAGCTCCCAGGGGGGAACAATATTCCCCAAGGCCACTTTAGTGGTGTCTGTGGAAGAATATATACAAAGGAGACTCTCCAAGGGGGTGGCACCAGAGTTCATGGAGATTAATGGACAAGAGATTCCTTCCAGACAGAATACAGACCTAAGATCTAATCATGAAACTCCCTGAATTACCAGTGTAGAGAGGTCTTAAAATGCCTGTCCAGAAGTATCTCATCATTGCTCTGTGCTAACAAATGCCATGAATTTTCCATTTATCCATTTTCAAAATGGGTTTCATTACGGTTATCTGGTACTTGCTTCACCAACGTATGTTGTCTTTTAGTTTATAGGAATTAGAATACAAAACACATAACTAGTCCTGGTGAAGAGGACTAAGCATCTTCTAGAAATTCTAGACTTCAAAGCAGGTCCAGCAATTGAATGGGGATTGTAGGTTGTCTCTATTGGAAAGAGAAACAGTCTTCTTTAAATATAGGAAGAAGGCTACAAATGAATATTTCATGACCAGAAGGTAAAATGTGGTAGAAACTGTTTTCTATTCACCAAAAACTCTATTCTCCTGTTCAAGGACACAGGGAAAATATTTATCAGTCCCCTGTTATGGACTGAATTGTGCCCCCAAAAAATATGTTTTGGAGTTCTAACTCTTATACCTGTGGATAGGAGCCATGGGGGCACAGTGGTTAAGCGTTCCACTGCTGACCAAAAGGTTAGTGGTTCAAACCTACCAACTGCTCTACAGGAGGAAGTAGTGGCAGTCTGCATCCATAAAGATTTACAGCCTTGGAAACCCTATGCGGCAGTTCTACTCTGTCCTATAGGGTCAATATGAGTCATAACTGACTCAAAGGCAATGGGTATACTTGTGAATATAGTCCTATCTGGAGATAAGGTTTTCTTTATTATGTTAATGAGGTGATATCAGAATAGGGTGTATCTTAAACCTAATCACATCTGAGTTCTAAAGAGTAGCATAGACACAGAAACTAGTAGCCACAAAGGGGGGAAAATAGACACTATCGGATGACAACATAGGCAGATGAATCTACAAGTCCAGGAACGCTAAGAATTGCAGACTACTAAAAGCTGAAATAGACAAGAAAGGGATTCACCCTAGAGCCATACTCTGAATTCAGACTTCTAACCTCCTGAACTGTAGGAAAATAAATTTCTGTTCTTAAATGCTACTCATTTTTGGTATTTCTGTTACAGATGGTTGTTGTTGTTAGGTGCCATCGAGTTGGTTCCAACTCATAGTGACCCTATCTACAACAGAACGAAACACTTCCCAGTCCTGCACCAGCCTCACAATTGTTGCTATGCTTGAGCCCACTGTTGCAGCCATTGTGTCAAGCCACCTCATTGAGGGTCTTCCACTTTTTCATTGACCCTCTACTTTACCAAGCAAGATATCCTTCTCCAGAGGCTGGTCCCTCCTGATAACATGTCTAAAGCACATGAGACAAAGACTCATCATCCTCGCTTCTAAGGAGCATTCTGGCTGTACTTCTTCCAAGACAGATTTGCTCTGTTACAGCCGCACTAGGAAAAGAAGACATGTCTCTTGCATTTTGGTGTATCCATGTGATGGAGTGGAAGTGATATGTGCTATTTTCAGGTCTAGTCATCAATTCCTAAAATCTTACTCATTATAGCTCATTGGATGGAGACAACCATGATGTCATTGGATACCTCATCATAGCTTCCATCAACATGAGTCCCAGTATGACAGCATGGAAGAGAGCTGTTCCTGCCAACAGTAACTCCTGCTTTACTATTGTGTGAGAAAGAAAGAAACTTAACTTGTTTAGGATTTTTTGTTTGTTGGTTTGTTTTGTTTTGTTAGACTAGCAAGCATTATCCTAAATCAAAGTTAAATTTTGAAGTGCATCTTTCAAGTCATTGACCAATAGATTTACTAATGTTCAATACAATTCCTTCTGTAAAGTGTGATATTGGGCAACACAACAGAAAATGCTTATACTTTGTCAGGTTTCTTCAAAACTTGCAGTTAGCTGTTTTATTTTTAGAACCCTGGTATTGGTTTGTGCCAGACCCACATAATAGCACATCTGAGCTATTAAGTAGTCAACTAGCTGGCAGGTACAGTAATTTTCCCTATTACAGAGATTTGGAAACCTAGATCACATTTTGGAAGTGTTAAACTCAAGATTTAGACCAAGGAAATCTGACTGCAGAAACTAAGCTCTTAAACTCTGCATAAGGCCCTGGTTACAAGGAAATGCAAAACTGCTGTGTCAACTGCAGTGATCAACATAGCTGCCAAATAACCTGTGTTAACACAGAATTGTGATAGGTTAAGAAATATGAAGAAGGTTTACGGAAATTTACATTACATAAGTATTTCTTACTTTAGAAAAGAATTCAATGGACAATTCCTAAAAACAAAGAGCTCTCTATCTGATTTTTAAGCAGAGCTTACTTCAAAAAATGTGAAGATTCACCGCAACATAGGTATACATTTCTTGGGTAGAAGTGAGGGGTACTGTTTAATCTTCCCTACTGTAGATATACAGTTTGTGGAGGAACACTTGCAATTTTTTCAAACATTTTGGTGGATTAAAAACACTATTTCCTTCTAGTAAAAGGAAACTGTTTCCAGAGCTCATAAAATAAAGCACTATTTCTGGCCCTCAGTTTTCTCATAAAATATCTCGCATTGGTGCCATGTGTTTGTGTAAGTTTCTTCTATGAGAATTCCATAATAAAACAGGATCTGAGCTTTCAACTTGTTTTGGATTCATAAATAATTTTCTAGTCTCATATCACCAAACCAAGCCAGTTGCCATGGAGTTGACTCTGACTGATGACAGCCCACAGAGTGAGTTCCATTTCTATGTGTATGACCTTTCTCGTTTCTGTACTTATTAATGAAAGCATTTATTTATTCAAGAAGTATTTATTGACTGTCTGTGAATCAATCACTGTGGTAGACATAGATGACTAAGGTTTACCTCCAGCATTCAGAACAATGCCTGGAACACAGTGGGTACTAAACAAATATTTAGAGAATGAATGACTTAATGAATGAATTAATGGTGTTAGTTCACCATCTACAACAAACTTAAGCCTAATAAAGGAGACACAGCAAACACTTGAACCATCCTATATCAATAAATGAGTGTAGGGTATTGTGTTTGGGAGAAAATTATATGGGAGTGAGACAGGGACAGAAGGTTGGACAGCCTTAAGCCCGGAATAACGAGGCTATTGATCTGGGACTCTATCCCAGGGGTGGTGTTACAAGATAGCCCACACATGCAGCCTGGGAGGCACTAAGTTTTGCATATCTCTCTTGTAAGTTGTTTTTCAGGACTCCACCATAGGGGGTGGTGTCACAAGATAACCCACATCCTAGACCCTGACACATGGAGTTCTAGTAACTTCCCTACAAGATGTTTCCCAAAGATGAACAGAATTAGTTGATCCTCAGGGCATGCACAGTGAAAATGGGTGTGACCGTACAGTCTTGTCAAGTGGCCACAGAGACATTGTCCAAACTGACTCCATCTTGGATTCTAGATGCACAGGCACCTAATTTCTTAATCCCGCTATTTCCCAGAAATCCCCACCTTTTCCCCTCAAAAGTAATAAATAAAACATGAGATCCTTCCCACCTAAAACCCCTTATAAACTCCAGGAAAACCTCCATTCAGAGAGAGACTGGAGGCTAGTGTAGTTGAAAGGCCCTCTCATATCTCTCCCTCATGAGCCTCTGCTTTCTTTCTGTCACTAATAAACCTTTGTTCACGTGGAACTTCTGAGCCTCTCCTGGCCATTCTTGGTCAGTAGAAGGCAAGAACCTAGGCAGAACTTGGTCCCAAGCTGGGAAGCCTTGCCCAGTAACAGGAGGTAGATCTTACTTTGGGAGCTCTGGTGGTACAGTTGTTAAGAGCTCGGCTGTTGACCTGTTGCTAACCAAAAGATTGACAGTTTGAATCCACCAGCGGCTCCTTGGAAACCCAAGAGAGTAATTCTACTCTGTCCTATACAGTAGCTATGAATTGGAATCGACTCGATGGCAATGGATTTTAGACCTTAAGTTGAGGCTCAAAGGGTGGGAAAGGTGAGTTTAGAAAGATCCAAAGCAGGCAATGAACAATATGGATACTAAAAAGGTATGGATATACACGGTGTGCTCAGGGTTGATAAGGGAACCAATGTTGATTAAACAGACTCTTCTTACCCAGTCACAAGGCCTCAGTCTCTAAAATGCTCCAATAAATACGCCTCCCAATTCCTAGACCAATCTGGTGCTCTTTTACTACCCAGGGTATTAAAGGGCATGTTTCTAGCCCTAAGGCCTGAATGTGTCTCCTAAATCATTTTCTTAGCAGTGTTGGGGTAATTGGCTTACTTGAGAGCTGAGGGAAATCACTACTAGTTAAATAAGACCACATGAAAATGAGGGAGGAAACTGTAGCTGTTAAATTTAACACGGTTTGAGAGAACTTCCAGTCTGTGTATTCTGTAGGTATTACTGGCTTCAGAAAGTAGTTGATTCCAATCTTAGGTGATAAGTAAGAAGTACATGTTGGCTCTCCTGATAAGCTGCTGAGCAAAGATATCAATTTACATAAATTATTTGGATGTTAAAGGGGCAAAATACTTAAAAAGTATATTTCTACAAAAAATTTTTTTGGCATAATTGAGACTTAAAATCTTTGTTTAAAAAATTCCGTCCATAGAAATCCTTCTTAGCCCCTGTATTTTTAGTGGCACTATCTATAAGCAAGATTTCATTCCCTTTCTGTCTTTTACATACCTCTATTTACAGCTCGTTGTCATACTTCAAGGCTGTTTTAACAGTTTAATGTAGAAAAGTCATGGTTCTGTGAGTGAAAGAAACTGGGTTCTAGTCCCCACTCCATGGCTCAGATCTGCACAATGAGCTGATTAGATGACTTTTAAGATTCCTACGTTTTTAAGATTCTATTATTGTCAAGTTCCTTAATAGATTTTCAGGCAAATCAAGCAGAAATTCATTAGAAATGAGATACCTTCTTCTAGAGTATTGCCCCTTTTCCCCCCTTAGCCAAATGATGGAAAAGAGAGCAGCTATTTCCATATGTGAAATCAACTCTCTGCACACAGTGACTGGTACTGGGTGGAGACATGGTCCAATAGGTACCAATCATAACACCCTACTTCTGGCCACTCACTGTCATTTCAAGGATGAGCATATGACCCTAGATGCCAATTAGAGTTCTTCCCAGATATTTTACAAATTTGAGTTGGGGTCCTAGGTATGAAAAGATGTGAATTCCTTGATTCTTTCAGATGTGTCCACGACCTCACGGAAAAGCTAATCTGAAAGCATAAAGCTAACTCCTAATGAGCAAGGGTGATGAGAAATTAGAATCTCTGGTTTTATGGCCAGGACGATCTCTAGTTTGTAAACTAAATTCCCATTTTATCTAAGTTGAGTTACATTTCTATCACAGCCAAGTATGTTCTAATAAAATTGCAATAGAGTTGCATAGTTAGTAGCTTTGTATTTATTTTATTTGTTGAAGTCTTATTTTTTTTTTTTCTTTCCTAAATGATGTATTTTAAGTTCCTTTTTTTTTTTTTATGGAGCTAGTTCTCATATATATGTATTCTTTTCTAAGGAACTTAACATTTTGTCTACCTTATGCTTCCTTTACCTTTTTTGTGTCAAGACATTAGTATCTTACAGAACATGCTAAGTGCTGTATATCTTATTTTTCCTATATTTTTAGCCAAAATTTAATTTAAAATATAAAAAAATGTTATCAATGTTTTATGCACAAAAAAGTTACTTTATAATTTTATTTTCTTTTCTCAATTATTTAGCTAACATTTTATTTACAAGTGTTGTAATCGTGGTTGAGCATTTAAAAGTTCAAAAGATCAAATATATTTCCTAGCATATATTCTACAGCAGCAAAACTTGAAACTGCTACTGGGTTTTGTGTTTTCTCTCAATTCCAGATAATTTTGTGACTTAACATAATTAAATTAAAACTCTTTTCAGTTGTCCATTAAAATGTATCTTCTTTCTACACATTTATAAAATTGTCATTTGAGTAAAAAAAGTTACACACTATTGAATGTTATTGCTGAAGAAGCTGTAGGCATTCAGTATTGATAAAGAATATAACAAAAGTTCAAAGTATCTTACTTAAGAAAGCCACAAAAAATAGAACTATAATTGCGTCTGGTGTGGTTGAAATGAGGATGGGACTGCCCTATTGGGACTCCTCCATCCATTTAATAGAATGTAATTGTCACGTCTGAATGCCAAGTAGAATTTGACAGGCCATAAAAAACAGAGGCACTTGCTCTGCACAGATGTTTTATATTTAATTTCAGATTTATTATACGTCAGTTATTTTAACGTTTGAACTCACCAACACTGAGACCTGGGTGATACTAACAGTTAATGCTCTCAGCTGCTAAATACAAGGTTGGAGGTTAAAGTGCACCCAGAGGCAGAACCTTGCAAGAAAAGGCCTGGTGATCTACTTCCAAAAAATCACCATTGAAAACCCTACGGAGCACAGTTCTACTCACATACATGGGGTCACCATGAGTCAGAATCAACTCGAAAGTAACTGGTTTAACTGATATACTGAAACCACAGGAGGAAAGCTGTGATTTTTCTCTTCCACTTTTTACTAAAGAAAAAATCAAAGCAGTTTTGTACACAATCTTAGTCTTGGTTATCCATTCACACCATCTTCTCTTTGAAGCTAAACTTGTATCTATATCCGACGGATTGAGTCTAACCCCACATGATCATATTAGAACTAGTTGCAGAAGGTGGACTAGTATAAATCCAGATATTATATCTATTTGTATTGTAATCTACAAAAATACATTTTGGATACAATTTGGGGGACCCTCTTTAACATTATATATAAATATGAAATTATAAATAAAATTAAGATAAAGGAACTTGAAGGGGCCTTGCAAGTAAGGGTTCCTGAAGCTTAAACTTTACTAGCATAATGTTAACCCCTCCTCTGGGTGGACACCATTGTTGTGTTCCACATTAACTGTGAACATCCACAGAATGTTACAAATACCTTGGGTTTCCTAGAATAGCACATAGCCCTCTCAGATTAGTCAAAAGGGGGAATAGGCAAAATAGAACATCCTTAGGTTCTTCGAAACTCCTGAATATAATGTTTAGAAATCTAACTTGATGATGTCTTAAGGAATTCCTGTAACAATTCTGCGTTATTATCCCTATCAATTTCAATGCAAACTTTTAAATAACCAGAATACAATGGGGAGAGGAGAAATTTTGGAAAAATAGTGGTATGCTTAGCAGTGTTAATTTGATGTGGAAAAATTGTTATGGAAAGTGCTATAACCAATCCTTAGTATAGATTTCCACAATATAAATGGTCTTAATCATTCTCATGGATGCTCTAGAATGGCAGTTCTGGAAAGAATTCTCGAGTTCTTTTTTTTTTTTTTTTTCCAAAAGAAGACTCAATTCATAATACTTCACCTCAACACAACTTAACATTTAATTATTTCTGCTTGTTTATCTTTTTACCAACTCATGGGTCACGGAGATTCAACAGCACATCAGACTTGCATTTATGCCTTTGTATTAAGAGTGTCTCTTGTTAAATGTTTAGAAATGTGGTAGGTAAATTTACTACTATGTTTTTTATAAAACTGATCAAAGCTTTCGCAGGGGATGTGAGCGCTGTCAGGGTACCATTTGGCTTTTGGAGTCCAAAAGACTTGAGTTGGAACTCAAGTTCTGCTAATGACTTGCTGTGTGATCTCTTTGAGCCACATTTTCTACATCTATAAAATGAAGATAAATCAACAGCATTAAGATAATTGCCTATAGGGAGCAGGAAAATAAGAGAGGGGAATAGGATTAAAAGGGAATAAGTAAGTACATAAAAAAAAAAAAGAAGGGCCTTGCGCAGACCAGTGACTCAGACCTCTGTACCTGGAGACTAAATAAGAAGAAAATATACAAATATAAAATAAAGATTTATAGAATATCAGGTATTTTGTGAAGAAGCTGGTTTGGTTTCGGTGTCACTTATTTTTAAGAGTGTATGTTCTGGTCCTACTTTCTTAACAGGCCATCCTGGGGTCATTCCAGCCTTTATCATCCAGGCACTGGAGCACAATGATGAGGAAAGAAAACTCCAATTAGGCAAATATTAACATAAAGGAGCAGGCAGAAGAAACAGAAAGGGGCAAATAAAAACAGTACTTGTCACAAGTTCAAAGCAACATGGTCTTTGATACATGTGGTAAGAGAAGATCATGGTGGGTAGTATCTTAGGTTCCATATTCTGTGGCTCAGATATCATAGCAACTTATACCCCATGGTTTACTCCACAAAACCACACAATGCACTCTGCTGACCTGAAGTTCTTCAGAACACATGGACAAAGAGACAGAGACACACACCCCATGTAACTAAATGAATCACTGTCCACCTTTATTATGAAACCAATGTCACAGGCATTAGTTACACTATATTGATTAAAGATTTCAGTTCTTGTTCACTTGTAATACCCTTTCCTGTATACTCTTTTGTTTAAACCCTTTCCTTTATTCTTTTTATTTCTAATCTTCTAAGAATTCTAATTCTCAGAAAGGAGTATCATTCAGCACCCCATCAGGATACAAGTGGTACACTTAAATTAGTATAATTTAAGGAAGATGTAATAAAGTGACTAAATACAAAGGTACAGGAACTACACAAGATAGTGGGGCTAATGACAGAGTTGAGTAGAGCAAGCCACTTTAGGAGGAACAATTACATTTAGTACAGGAAAATAACTATCCCAATGCACTTCACTGGAGGGAGATAGTGGAATAAATATCAGAACTCACATGCTTCCCTCCCTTCAATCTCTTCATTGGCCTGAGGGTAAGGGAGCTTGTTGACACAGTCACATGTATCACTCATAAGCAGAGAGCCAGGAGGAAACTGGTCAAAAATATACACGAAGATACCCATTAGAAGATATCCAACACAGGTGATCAAACTCAGCCAATGATATGCTATGATTTTTTTTTTAATAAAAAAAATTGTCAGGGGGCGGAGCCAAGATGGCGGACTAGGCAGACGCTACCTCGGATCCCTCTTACAACAAAGACACGGAAAAACAAGTGAATCGATCACATACATAACAATCTACGAACCCTGAATAACAAACACAGATTTAGAGACGGAGAATGAACTAATACGGGGAAGCAGCGATTGTTTCCAGAGCCTGGAGCCAGCGTACCAGTCAGGTACGGCACTAGCACAGAGAGCTGCTCCACCCCCCTGAACTAACCCCGGGAGGGAGACCAGCTGGTTCCGCGGGCGGCGTGGGATGCAGCCGGTAGAAGAAGTCCCCGGGAGGCAGTGACTGGTCTTGGAGCAGGAAGAGCAGCGTCCCAGCCGGGGAAACGTCTTGCCGGGATTTGGACTGGATGCAGGTACGGCATAAACACGGAGAGCTGCTCCACCCCCCTGAACTAACCCCGGGAAGGGGACCAGCCGGGTCGTGTGGTCGGCGTGTGACGCAGCCGATAGGAGAAGTCCCCAGGAGGCAGCGACTGGTATTGGAGTGGGGAGAACAGCGTCCCAGCCGGGACACTCGGTCACAGCACAAGCACGGGGAGCTGCTCCACCCATCTGAACTAACCCCTGGAGGGGGCCCACCTGGTTTGTGGGGGCGGCACAGCCACGCGGCTGGAGGGACGAGAAGTCCCCGGGAGGCAGAGAATCATTTTGGAGTCGAGAGTGCACCGTCCCAGTAGGGGAGCCTTGACGCTGGGCGTGGGGCTGGAAGCGGAGGATCTGACCGTGACTCCAGCGGGCCAGACCCCCCGGGGGCAATCTCCACACAGCGAGCACACATAGCGACGCGCCCACGGGAATCTCAGAAATAATAGTCATTCCAAGCAAGACAAGCAACTCTGGCTATATTCTGAGGTGCTACTCTCCTATCTCTCTGTTCCCTCCCCCACCCCCCCAGGCGGCTTCATTAACATCTGAATAGCCTGAGCCAGAGGGAGAACGCTGATAGGGGTCTGACTGCATTTTTTTTTTAGCGGATTTTCTGGAAAAACTAGTTTCCCAGTGATGGCTTGGAGACAACAATCCATATCAAACCACTTAAAGAAGCAGACCATGACAGTTTCTCCAACCCCCCAAACAAAAGAATCAAAGTCTTTCCCAAATGAAGATACAATCCTGGAATTATCAGATACAGAATATAAAAAACTAATTTATAGAATGCTTAAAGATATCACAAATGAAATTAGGATAACAGCAGAAAAAGCCAAGGAACACACTGATAAAACTGTTGAAGAACTCAAAAAAATTATTCAAGAACATACTGGAAAAATTAATAAGTTGCAAGAATCCATAGAGAGACAACATGTAGAAATCCAAAAGATTAACAATAAAATTACAGAATTAGACAATGCACTAGGAAGTCAGAGGAGCAGACTCGAGCAATTAGAATGCAGACTGGGACATCTGGAGGACCAGGGAATCAACACCAACATAGCCGGAAAAAAATCAGAGAAAAGAATTAAAAAAAATGAAGAAACCCTAAGAATTATGTGGGACTCTATCAAGAAGGATAACCAGGGGGTGATTGGAGTCCCAGAACAGGGAGGGGGACAGAAAACACAGAGAAAATAGTTGGAGAACTCCTGACAGAAAACTTCCCTGACATCATGAAAGACGAAAGGATATCTATCCAAGATGCTCATCGAACCCCATTTAAGATTGATCCAAAAAGAAAAACACCAAGACATATTATCATCAAACTCACCAAAACCAAAGATAAACAGAAAATTTTAAAAGCAGCCAGGGAGAAAAGAAAGGTCTCCTTCAAGGGAGAATCAATAAGAATAAGTTCAGACTACTCAGCAGAAACCATGCAGGCAAGAAGGGAATGGGACGACATATACAGAACACTGAAGGAGAAAAACTGCCAGCCAAGGATCATATATCCAGCAAAACTCTCTCTGAAATATAAAAGCGAAATTAAGATATTTACAGATGAACACAAGTTTAGAGAATTTGCAAAAACCAAACCAAAGCTACAAGAAATACTAAAGGATATTGTTTGGTCAGAGAACCAATAATATCAGATATCAGCACAACACAAGGTCACAAAACAGAACGTCCTGATATCAACTCAAATAGGGAAATCACAAAAACAAACAAATTAAGATTAATTAAAAAAAAAAATATAACAGGGAATCATGGAAGTCAATACGGAAAAGATCACAATAATCAAAAAGAGGGACTAAATACAGGAGGCATTGAACTGCCATATGGAGAGTGATACAAGGCGATATAGAACAATACAAGTTAGGTTTTTACTTAAAAAAATAGGGGTAAATAATAAGGTAACCACAAAAAGGTATAACAACTCTATAACTCAAGATACAAGCCAAGAAAAACGTAACGACTCAACTAACATAAGGTCAAACACTATGAAAATGAGGATCTCACAATTTACTAAGAAAAACGCCTCAACACAAAAAAGTATGTGGAAAAATGAAATTGTCAACAACACACATAAAAAGGCATCAAAATGACAGCACTAAAAACTTATTTATCTATAATTACCCTGAATGTAAATGGACTAAATGCACCAATAAAGAGACACAGAATCACAGACTGGATAAAGAAACACGATCCATCTATATGCTGCCTACAAGAGACACACCTTAGACTTAGAGACACAAACAAACTAAAACTCAAAGGATGGAAAAAGTATATCAAGCAAACAATAAGCAAAAAAGAAGAGGAGTAGCAATATTAATTTCGGACAAAATAGACTTTAGACTTAAATCCACCACAAAGGATAAAGAAGGACACTATATAATGATAAAAGGGACAATTGATCAGGAAGACATAACCATATTAAATATTTATGCACCCAATGACAGGGCTGCAAGATACATAAATCAAATTTTAACAGAATTGAAAAGTGAGATAGATACCTCCACAATTATAGTAGGAGACTTCAACACCCCACTTTCAGAGAAGGACAGGACATCCAGTAAGAAGCTCAACAGAGACACGGAAGATCTAATTACAACAATCAACCAACTTGACCTCATTGACTTATACAGAACTCTCCACCCAAATGCTGCAAAATATACTTTTTTTTCTAGCGCACATGGAACATTCTCTAGAATAGACCACATATTAGGTCATAAAACAAACCTTTGCAGAGTCCAAAACATCGAAATATTACAAAGCATCTTCACAGAATACAAGGCAATAAAACTAGAGATCAATAACAGAAAAACGAGGGAAAAGAAATCAAATACTTGGAAAATGAACAATACCCTCCTGAAAAAAGACTGGGTTATAGAAGACATCAAGGAGGGAATAAGGAAATTCATAGAAAGCAACGAGAATGAAAATACTTCCTATCAAAACCTCTGGGACACAGCAAAAGCAGTGCTCAGAGGCCAATTTAGATCGATAAATGCACACATACAAAAAGAAGAAAGAGCCAAAATCAGAGAACTGTCCCGACAACTTGAACAAATAGAAAGTGAGCAACAAAAGAATCCATCAGGCACCAGAAGAAAACAAAGAATAAAAATTAGAGCTGAACTAAATGAATTAGAGAACAGAAAAACAATTGAAAGAATTAACAAAGCCAAAAGCTGGTTCTTTGAAAAAATGAACAAAATTGATAAACCATTGGCTAGACTGACTAAAGAAATACAGGAAAGGAAACAAATAACCCGAATAAGAAACGAGAAGGACCACATCACAACAGAACCAAATGAAATTAAAAGAATCATTTCAGATTATTATGAAAAATTGTACTCTAACAAATTTGCAAACCTAGAAGAAATGGATGAATTCCTGGAAAAACACTACCTACCTAAACTAACACATTCAGAAGTAGAACAACTAAATAGACCCATAACAAAAAAAGAGATTGTAACGGTAATCAAAAAACTCCCAACAAAAAAAAGCCCTGGCCCGGACGGCTTCACTGCAGAGTTCTACCAAACTTTCAGAGAAGAGTTAACACCACTACTTCTGAAGGTATTCCAAAGCATAGAAAATGACAGAATACTACCCAACTCATTCTATGAAGCCACCATCTCCCTGATACCAAAACAGGTAAAGATATTACAAAAAAAGAAAATTATAGACCTATATCCCTCATGAACATTGATGCAAAAATCCTCAACAAAATTCTAGCCAATAGAATCCAACAACACATCAAAAAAATAATTCACCCTGATCAAGTGGGATTTATACCAGGTATGCAAGGCTGGTTTAATATCAGAAAAACCATTAATGTAATCCATCACATAAATAAAACAAAAGACAAAAACCACATGATCTTATCAATTGATGCAGAAAAGGCATTTGACAAAGTCCAACACCCATTCATGATAAAAACTCTTACCAAAATAGGAATTGAAGGAAAATTCCTCAACATAATAAAGGGCATCTATGCAAAGCCAACAGCCAATATCACTCTAAATGGAGAGAACTTGAAAGCATTTCCCTTGAGAACGGGAACCAGACAAGGATGCCCTTTATCACCGCTCTTATTCAACATCGTGCTAGAAGTCCTAGCCTGGGCAATTAGGCTAGCCAAAGAAATAAAAGGTATCCGGATTGGCAAGGAAGAAGTAATCACTATTTGCAGATGACATGATTATATACACAGAAAACTCTAAGGAATCCTCCAGAAAACTACTGAAACTAATAGAAGAGTTTGGCAGAGTCTCAGGTTATAAGATAAACATACAAAAATCACTTGGATTCCTCTACATCAACAAAAAAAAACACTGAAGAGGAAATCACCAAATGAATACCATTCACAGTAGCCCCCAAGAAGATAAGATACTTAGGAATAAATCTTACCAAGGATGTAAAAGACCTATACAAAGAAAACTACAAAGCTCTACTACAAGAAATTCAAAAGGACATACTTAAGTGGAAAAACATACCTTGCTCATGGATAGGAAGACTTAACATAGTAAAAATGTCTGTTCTACCAAAAGCCATCTATACATTTAATGCACTTCCGATCCAAATTCCAATGTCATATTTTAAGGGGATAGAGAAACAAATCACCAATTTCATATGGAAGGGAAAGAAGCCCCGGATAAGCAAAGCACTACTGAAAAAGAAGAAGAAAGTGGGAGGCCTCACTTTACCTGACTTCAGAACCTATTATACAGCCACAGTAGTCAAAACAGCCTGGTACTGGTACAACAACAGGCACATAGACCAATGGAACAGAATTGAGAACCCAGACATAGATCCATCCACGTATGAGCAGCTGATATTTGACAAAGGACCAGTGTCAATTAATTGGGGAAAAGATAGCCTTTTTAACAAATGGTGCTGGCATAACTGGATATATCCATTTGCAAAAGAATGAAACAGGACCATACCTCACACCATGCACAAAAACTAACTCCAAGTGGATCAAAGACCTAAACATAAAGACTAAAACGATAAAGATCATGGAAGAAAAAATTGGGACAACCCTAGGAGCCCTAATACAAGGTATAAACAGAATACAAAACATTACCAAAAATGATGAAGAGAAACCCGATAACTGGGAGCTCCTAAAAATCAAACACCTATGCTCATCTAAAGACTTCTCCAAAAGAGTAAAAAGACCACCTACAGACTAGGAAAGAATTTTCAGCTATGACATCTCCGACCAGCGCCTGATCTCTAAAATCTACATGATTCTGTCAAAACTCAACCACAAAAAGACAAACAACCCAATCAAGAAGTGGGCAAAGGATATGAACACACATTTCTCTGAAGAAGATATTCAGGCAGCCAACAGATACATGAGAAAATGCTCTCGATCATTAGCCATTAGAGAATGCAAATTAAAACTACGATGAGATTCCATCTCACACCAGCAAGGCTGGCATTAATCCAAAAAACACAAAATAATAAATGTTGGAGAGACTGCGGAGAGATTGGAACTCTCATACACTGCTGGTGGGAATGTAAAATGGTACAACCACTTTGGAAATCTATCTGGCGTTATCTTAAAAAGTTAGAAATAGAACTACCATACAACCCAGAAATCCTACTCCTGGCAATATACCCTAGAGATACAAGAGCCTTCATACAAACAGATATATGCACACCCATGTTTATTGCAGCTCTGTTTACAATAGCAAAAAGCTGGAAGCAACCAAAGTGTCCATCAACGGATGAATGGGTAAATAAATTGTGGTATATTCACACAATGGAATACTACGCATCGATAAAAACAGTGACGAATCTCTGAAACATTTCATAACATGGAGGAACCTGGAAGGCATTATGCTGAGCGAAATTAGTCAGAGGCAAAAGGACAAATATTGTATAAGACCACTATTATAAGATCTTGAGAAATAGTAAACCTGAGAAGAACACATACTTTTGTGGTTACGAGGGGAGGAGGGAGGGAGGGTGGGAGAGGGTTTTTTATGGATTAATCAGTAGATAAGAACTGCTTTAGGTGAAGGGAAAGACAACACTCAATACATGGAAGGTCAGCTCAATTGGACTGGACCAAAAGCAAAGAAGTTTCCGGGATAAAATGAATGCTTCAAAGGTCAGCGGAGCAAGCGCGGGGGTCTGGGGAACATGGTTTGCGGGGACTTCTAAGTCAATTGGCAAAATAATTCTATTATGAAATCATTCTGCATCCCACTTTGAAATGTGGCGTCTGGGGTCTTAAATGCTAACAAGCGGCCATCTAAGATGCATCAATTGGTCTCAACCCACCTGGAGCAAAGGAAAATGAAGAACACCAAGGCCACACGACAACTAAGAGCCCAAGAGACAGAAAGGGCCACATGAACCAGAGACCTACATCATCCTGAGACCAGAAGAACTAGTTGGTGCCCGGCCACAATCGATGACTGCCCTGACAGGGAGCACAGCAGAGGACCCCTGCGGGAGCAAGAGATCAGTGGGATACAGACCCCAAATTCTCATAAAAAGACCAAACTTAATGGTCTGACTGAGACTACAGGAATCCCGGCAGCCGTGGTCCCCAGACCTTCTGTTGGCACAGGACAGGAACCATCCCCGAAGACAACTCATCAGACATGAAAGGGACTGGTCAGCGGGTGGGAGAGAGACGCTGATGAAGAGTGAGCTAATTATATCAGGTGGACACTTGAGATTGTGTTGGCAACTCTTGTCTGGAGGGGGGATGGGAGGATAGAGAGAGAGGGAAGCCGGCAAAATTGTCAAGAAAGGAGAGACTGAAAGGGCTGACTCAAGAGGGGGAGAGCAAGTGGGAGTAGGGAGTGAGATGTATGTAAACTTATATGTGACAGACTGATTGGATTTGTAAACGTTCACTTGAAGCTTAATAAAAGTTATTAAAAAAAAATTGTCACAGTAATACATGCACATAGTTAAACAATCAAATAATACAAAGGGGCAGATATTGAAAAGACAGTCTCCACCCAGTCTTCCCATCTCCAAGTCTGGTCCCTAAAGGAACCATTTTAAGCCATTTTAGGCTAAGGCTGTCCTAATGGTAACCTCTGAGTATTTAATAACATGCTTATAGCCCTATTTCCTGACTTATTGACTTTTTAAATTGTCCGCAGACCTGGTGTTATGAAAGATTAAAATTTAGCTCACTTAAACCAACATTCTTTCTTTTTCTCCTCCCAAGTGTTATTATTTTTCATCCTTTTCTAAAAGTTAACACTTTAAATTTAACTAATGGACATAAAACTGGTATTGTTCAAAATGGTATTTTTTAAATCATAAAGAAAATGTATTTTGTTTGATGAGATGTTGACTCAGAAACTGTACCTTCTAGAAATGTCTGTGAGCATTTATTGAATTTACCCATGAGCAAAATTGTCTGTTTTATTAAAGTCAGACCATTGAGATATATTTTGCATATGGTAAAATTAGGGCTGCTGGAGAAGACAAAGTATTATAATGAAATGTCCAAAGACCTGGAGTTAGAAAACCAAAAGAGAAGAACATGCCTGGCATTTCTCAAGCTGAATGAAGTGAAGAAAAATTCAAGTCTTGAGTTGCAATAATGAAGGATTCTAGAGGTAAAATATTGAATCCAGGAATCATCAAAAGAAGATTGAAGAAATACACATAGTCACTATACCAGGAAGAAGTAGTCAACCTTCAACCATTTCAGCAGGTAGCATATGATCAAGAACCAAAGGTATTGGTATTGAAGGAAGAAGTCCAAGCTGCACTGAAGGCATTGGCAAAAAACAAGACTCCAGGATTTGAGGAACACCAATTGAGATGTTTCAACAAACAGGTGAAATGCTGAAAGCACTCACTGATTTATGCCAAGAAATTTGGAAGACAGCTACCTGGCCAATCGACTAGAAAAGATCTATATACATGTCCATTCCAAAGAAAGTTGATTCAATGGAATTTGGAAATTATCGAACAATAGCATTAATATCACATACAAATATGATTCTACTGAAGGTAATTCAGAAGCAAATGCAGCAGCACATCAAAAGGGAACAGCCAGAAATTCAGGCCAGATTCAGAAGAGGGTCTGAAAAAGAGAGATCATTGCCGATGTCAGATGATCCTGGCTGAAAGCCGGGAATACCAGAAAGATGTTCACCTATGGTTTATTGACTACGCAAAGGCATTTGACTGTGTGGATCATAACAAATTATGGATAGCACTGCAAAGGATGAGAATTCCAGAACACTTAATTGTGCTCATGAGGAACCCGTACATACACCAAGAGGCAGTTGTTTGAACAGAACAAGGAGCTACTGCTTGGTTTGAAATCAGAAAAGGTATATGTCAGAGTTGTATCTTTTCACCATATTTATTCAATCTGTATGCTGAGCAAATAATCAGAGAAGCTGCACTATATGAAGAAGAACATAGTATCAGGATTGAAGGAAGACTCATGAACAATCTGCGTTATGCAAATGACACAACCTTGCTTGCTGAAAATGAAGAGGACTTGAAGCACTTACTGATGAGGATCGAAGACCACAGCCTTTAGTATGGATTACACCTCAATAAAAATAGAAAAACAACGACAAAAAAAATCCTCACAACTGGACCAATAAGCAACATCATGATAAATGGAGAAAGTATTGAAGTTGTCAAGGATTTCATTTTACTTGGATCCACAATCAATACCCATGGAAGCAGCAGTCATGGAATCAAACGATGCAATGGGTAAATCTGCTGCAAAAGACCTCTTTAAAATGTTAAAAAGCAAAGTTTTTACCAACTTCTGCAGTCTGATCAAAAATATGTCTAATGATAATTTAACTAAAAATATTTTAAAACAGAATTGAGGGCTTATTTCATATTGCAGTGCTTTACAACATACAAAGCATGTTTCCCATAATCATTTTACATCATTAGAAGGGCAGATGTCAATATGGTGCTTTAGCTGTCAGGAAATAATGCCATTTTGTCTTTCTAATTTATGAATCATGGTAACAATAAAAAACAGCTCTCTAAATTTCACCACTGCTATCCAGAAAGCTGAACTTTAACCTTCTGTGGCTGACAGAAAGTATGACATCTGAAAGCAATTTAAGGAAAATGACATGATGAGCAACAAGTGGGATGAATTTACTAAGAACTCAGAAATAGTAGAAAATCATTTTATCAACTATTCCCAAAATATAAAAGGGAGGAAAGAAGCTTTTACTGAGACTTTATAAAAGCTCTTCATGCATCAGGATATGAAATTTCATTTGGAAAAAAATCTATTTGTATGTCAGGATCAAAAGAAAATGATAAACAGCAATTAACTAAGCAGGAGTGTATGCCAAATTAGCAATGTTTCATCTCTAGCTCTTGAAATTCTGGGAAGAAATTTCTGGGAGAGATGGATGAAACATAATTTAGTCCAATATAATTATGAAATAAACAGCATTTTAGCTACTTATGAAATCATAACACATCTATAGGAAGAAAACAAAAGGATTTTTTTTAAAACAGAAAAAGCAATCATTTAACAATTCTTCTTCATTCTCTATTGTTTCAAATTTTTTCCTGAGGCCACTCTATTTCTAAGGGTGTAGTACGCTATTTACTAAGGAGTGCATAATACACTTCATCAGGAAATTCTCTCAACCAATTTTCAGCAGCTTTTTCAACTCAATATTTGTGATGTCTTTGTCAGATCCCCAAAGACTTACCTGTTATTTCATTGGGCTAACATAGACAATAAAATAGTATTTGGAAAGTTGAGCCAGACATTATAAGAAGGTAGTTTCCCCAGACCAAGAGACATTTATATATTTATAGACTTCACAATAAAGGGAAACCATATGTGAAGCAATAAGGCCAAAGAAATTTACAAAGAGAGGGAGAAATATAAAAGTTAGTTGGCATAAAGTAAGAAATATTAGAGTCAAAACAGGTTTTGCTCTGTGTTCATTGCTCTAATGAAAAGCAAAGGAAAATATCTTTACAAGTACATGAAGACATAATATCAAGATGCAGGCATAACTTCATTCAAAATCCATAAGTGAAAAAGGGACCCTGGGTATTTATAAGTCATGGTAAGAAAGAGGATGAGGGAAAATATAGAAGGCGGTTCTCATTTCTGTTGCAACTATCTTAAGTGGGAATTGTGATAAGTGATTGAAAGGGTGAAGAGTATTTACTACTTTTTAGGGTAATTGTAGTGAAGTCAAAACATCAGTTCCTCCTTATTGGATCAGTTCACATCTCCAACAGAAACTCTCCTTTTGTGATCACAGGCTATACCTTTTTACCATAATCTTCCAAATGAAAACATTCCTTTGATGTTGTGCATGGACAAATTGGCAACACTACCAGCTGAAGATCACACAATCTCAAGATCATGAGAGATTAAACACTGTCCCTTCAACAATAACGTGAGCAAGCGGACAGGATTTTGCTAAGAATTCTGCAACACAAAAGCAAACACATCTCACATTCATCAGTGGGTCAGAACTATTGTCAAAAAAGCACTCAAGGTAGTAGTAGAAACTGGGTCCTCAGGGTTAATGCAGAAAAAAATTAGATGTGTAAAGACAGTTACTATGACACCCACCAATGACAGTGCTTCTACTGCCTCCTAAATTAGGATAGCCTGGGCATGATCATTCATCCAAAAATACTTATGACACACAGGGCTAGAAACTGAGGCTATAACAGTGAAGAGGACAGACAAGCGCTGGGGGAGGCAGACAAGTTATCTAAAGCGTAGTCAAAGAAGGTGCGACATTTGAACTGGAACTTGGACTATAAATGAAAAAGTGCAATCCATAACAACTGAGAAAGACATTCCCAGCAAAAGTGAGGACATCAGTGGAAAGATCCAGAGTTGTGAAACTTTGGTGTGTTACTTAACCTCTTAGGACTTCATTTCTTAGTCTCTGAAGAAGGATAACAATGCCTTTCTTGTAGTATTATTATAAGAACTAAGAAAATACAAAGCAGGCACCAAACCACCTTCTCACGACTGTTATCATAGTCACCCTCTCCTTGCCTCTGATAGGAAAATACCTCTTTTTTTGACACTTTGTCCCTCCAGGAGTCAGTATTATATATCTTACTAAGGGGGTGGGTAATAATATTATTGTTTAAATACAGGTAAAATTTTAAGAGAAAAAAAATCAAGAAAACAATAAATTTATATAGACAATATATTTAAAAATAAAACCTAACAGAATAATTGAGACTACAAAGTTGAGGTAAGTCCCCTCCAAGAGCACGTGAACAAAGATAGGCCTCAGATCAAGAGGATACTGGCTGACCTCTAGTATGTCACCTCCCCAAAGAAAATCCCAATTGTACTTTAGTTCTTCTTAAAATGATCAACACACAATTTTGTCAGGTAAAACAGACAAATCACTTTTCCTATTTTTCTTTCTTCCCAGGAGAATGGTATCTGTTTTCCCTACCTGGGAGCTCATGCCACTTTTTGTAACTTTACTCTGCAAAGAGGCCAGATAGAGCAGAAGGAACAAGGGTAGGCACAGGTCTGTGGGGTCATTCTAGGGAGGGGGGAGGGTCTTTTTCTTCTAAGCTTTCTTACTTTCTACTTCTCCCCATGCCTGCCACAGACAATCAGGACTAGATGAAAACCACGAGATCCAAGCAGGCAATTTCATACAACACCAAGTATGGAAGTAGATTTAACCACCTAGCAAGTAGGGGAGATAAAAGATGGGAAAAATGAAAAGGTAAGGAAATCGACTACATCTGTGAAAAGAGGCAATGGAGAAGGGCAATACTATCAGTCAGAATAAGGCCAGAAGCCAACTGCAAAACAGAGCATCAATTGCTCGTACGCAAGTCAAGTTGAAGGTGAAGAAAATTAAAAGAAGTCCACAAGAGCCAAAGTACAACCTTGAGTATATCCCCTCTGAATTTAGAGTCCATTTCAAGAATAGATTTGATGCTTTGAACACTAATGAGTGAAGATCAGAGGAGTTCTGGGATGACATCAAGGACATCGTACTTGAGGAAAGCGGAAGGTCATTAAAAAGACAGGAGAGAAAGAAAAGACCAAAATGGACGAAACTTACTCTTGAATGTAGAGCAACTAAAGCAAATGGGAGGAATGATGAAATAAAAGAGCTGAACAGAAGATTTCAAAAGGTGGCTCAAAAGACAATGTAAAGTACTATAAAGACACGTGCAAGCACCTGGAGTTAGAAAACCAAAAGGGAAGAACACACTTAGCATTTCTCAAGCTAAAAGAATTAAAGAAATAATTCAAGCCTTGAGTTGCAGCATTGAAGGATTCTGTGGGCAAAATACTGAACGATGCAGAAAGCATCAAAAGAAGATGGAAAGATACATAGAGTCGCTGTATCAAAAATAATTGGCCAATGTTCAGACATTTCAGGAGATGGTATATGATCAAGAACTGATAGTACTGAAGGAAAAAACCCAAGCTGCACTGAAGGTCTTGGTGAAAAACAAGGCTCCAGGAATTGATGGAATACTAACTGAGATGTTTCAACAAATGGATGCAGTGCTGGAGACATTCATTCATTTATGGCAAGATATTTGGAAGCCATTTTTACCTGGCAGACATTCATACTTGTGCTCATTCCAAAGAAAGGTGATCCAACAGAATGCAGGAATTATCAAACAATAGCATTAATATCACATGCAAGTAAAATTTTGCTGAAGATCATTCAAAAGTGGTTGCAGCAGTCCATTGACAGAGAACTGCCAGAAATTCAAGCCAGATTCAGAAGAGGGTCTGAAAAAGAGAGATCATTGCTGATGTCAGAGGGATCTTGGCTAAAACGGAGAATACCAGAAAGATGTTTACCTGTGTTTTATTGACTGTGCAAAGGCATTCAGTTGTGCGGATCATAACAAATTATGGATAACACTGTGAAGAATGAGAATCCTAGAACACTTAATTGTGCTCATGAGGAACCTGTATAGATCAAAAGGCAGTAATCTGAACAGAACAAGGGGATACTACGTGGTTTAAGGTCAGCAGAAGTGTGAGTTCTATCTTTTCACCATACCTGTTCAATCTGTATGCTGAGCAAATAATCCAAGAAGCTACACTATATGAAGAAGAACGTGGCATCAGGATTGGAGGAAGGCTCATTAACAACCTACAATATGCAGATGACACAACCTTCCTTGCTGAAAATGAAGGGGGCTTGAAGCATTTACTAATGAAGATCAAAGACCACAGCCTTCAGTATGGATTGCACCTCAACATAAAGAAAACAAAAATCCTCACAAGTGGACCAGCAAGCAACATTATGATAAATGGAAAAAAGACTGAAGTTGTCAAGTATTTCATTTTACTTGGATCCACAATCAACACCCATGGAAGCAGCAGTCAAGAAATGAAAGGACTTATTGCACTGGGAAAATTGGCTACAAAATACCTCTTTAAAGTATTGAAAAGCAAAGATGTCACCTTAAGGACTCAGGTGCGCCTGAACCAAGCCATAGTATTTTCAATCACCTGATATGCAAGCAAAAGATGGACAATGAATAAGGAAGACCAATGAAAACTTGTTGTATTTGAATTGTGTTGGCAAAGAATAGTGAATATACTATAGACTGCCAGAAAAATGAACAAATCTGTCTTGGAAGAAGCACAGCCAGAATGCTTTTTAGAAGTGAAGATGATGATACTTCAAGTACTTTGGACACGTTCTCAGGATGGACCAGTTCCTGAAGAAGGACATCATGCTTGATAGAGGGTCAGCCAAAAAGAGAAAGACCATTAACAAGATGGATTGACACAGTGGCTGCAACAATGGGCTCAAACTTAGCAACGATATTGACAATGGCACAGGACCTGGCAGTGTTTCCTCCTGTTGTGCACAGGATGTCTATGAGCAAGAATCGACTCAAGGGCACCTAACAACAACAATAAGGAAGCCAGATATTAGGATTCAGAGTGTCTTTAATAAACAACTTGAATAATCTAGTAGGATCCTAAGAAAATTATAGACTCATTATCAATCAAATTGCATAAAGACACATATTCCCATAGAATAAGTAAGTATGCTACAAGCATGATTATTTGGGCCTTGGAAAAGAAACTAGAACTAAGTATCCGAAAATAACAATGAATAAAATATGACTTGGGGAATTACGAAATGAAGAATTCAAGATTTCTCTGTGATTGAACCTGTATTTGTATAACAATGTATTAAAGTAGAGATGGCAAGAAAGTCTGAATAGATTTTCTGTTAGTTTGCTTCAGTAAGATAAGATTTATGCAAAGGCCTTTAAGAGAAATAAATACATGATGTTCTTATAAAATATTAGCTAATTAACTGTTGATCTGAGAGATATGTTGATTAAATTCCATGTGGGTTTATTCTGGTTGACTCGCTTGTTGATTTCCAGGAAAAGGCAACTTGTGACGTTAACAAGAGGCAGACCTCTGTTTCCCAAGAACTGTTGTGAAACATCAGTGACTCATTCATGGGAGTAAACAAAAGGATTGAGAAAGGAAAAGCTATTTCACAGCTATAAATATATACTGAAGTTATAGAGCTCTTTTTCATAGAAATCTATAAAAAAAGAAAACAAGAATTTTTTTTTTTTTTTTGCAGAAAATAACATAGCTAAAAGCAGTAAAAGAAGGTTGAAGAACTTTAGATTGGAAACATTTTGCTTACAAAATCAGGAGTAGATGGGAATTTTTGCTTTATTTTTGCTTTTGTGCTTTCTCCTGTTAGGCATATTAGCTATATGCATGCTCAGAAAATGGCCAGTAGCATTACCTACCATTTTGATTTAGCTAAAGTACCATGATCTGAAATAGCTAATTCTTAGCAATAACAGAGTGATCATTTTATATTTGAAAAGATTTTTTTTTCTCTCTCTCATTAGGTTTACCTTTTCATCAAAAATTATAATATATACCAAGGATAGGAAATCTTCTAGAAAAATGATAAATTCTATGCAAAATCAATCTTATTTTGAACTTTTATATTTTAATTTTGAAAAAGTAGAAAAACTGCTAGTAAAAAGAATTCTCACGTCCTCTTTACTCAGATTCTTGATAATGTTTTACCATATTTGCTTCATTACCTTCTCTTTCTCTCTGATATGGCATTGTTTTTTTCCTGACATGATGCCCTATAACTTCTAAATACTCCAGTGTATAGTCCAAAAACAAGGACATTTCTATACAGTGTCATCACACACCCTTCCAGACCATTAAGTTAACATTGATAGCAACTCACAACCATAACCCATTGCCGTTGAGTCGATTCCAACTCATAGCAACCTTATACGAGAGAGTAGAACTGCCCCCTAGGGTTTTCAAGGCTGTAATGTTTACAGAAGCAGACTGCCCCATCTTTCTCCTGTGGAGCAGCTGGTAAGTTCAAACCACCAACCAACCTTCTGGTTGGCAACTAGGCACTTAACCATTGTGTCATCAAGACTCCTTTGATAACAATATTACCATTCCACAACCAGACCCACCAAAGGTCACCAAGTTCCCTACCTTATATCTCTTTATCCTTTCTGGCCCAGCAACCCATCCAAGAATATATATTGCATTTAGCTGCCATGTCTCATCAGACTCGGTCAAGCTCATAAGTCTTTCCCTATTTCTCACGGCCTTGACAGTCTTAATGAGCACAAGCCTTTCATCCTGTAGGATGACCTCAGTATGTATCTGTTCCCTAACGACTAGGCTCAGGCCCCGCGTTCTTGGCATCACATCAGGAGGCACACTATGGCAATGTCCAGGGTGTATGGTGATACTAATCTTGATCACCTGATAAACTTGGTGTCTGCCAGGTTTCCACAGTAAATACATTTTTTCATAGGTTGCTGGACCAGAAAGTATAAAGTGATATTATTGGGAAAATCGTTGAACTTTGAATGGGGTCTGTGAGTTGGATGCTAATGTTATCAATGTCATCCACTGTAAATATTTCTGCCCTTTTTGGGATGACTATCTCAGGGAGCCCTGGTGTCATAGTGGTTAAGGGCTAAGCTGCTAACCAAAAGGATGACAGTTTGAATTCACCAGCCACTACTCAGAAACCCTATGGAGCAGTTCTAACCTGCCCTGTAGGGTCTCTATGAGTCAGAAGCAACTCAACAGCAACTTTTTTTTTTCTTGTATCTCATAGAAAGGTATTCTAATTACATCAACATCCTGTTTCACATCAAATACCTACCCAACAACTTTTACATCAATTGGTGATTCCCATTTGTGTCAGCTACTGCTGTGATGGTTACCAAATGATGATTATCTAATAATTTCTTCCATATTTATTAGTTGGTTTTCTACTCTGAGGTCCTACATCCCAATTGTAACCGAGTAGGTGTGTGATTGGCTATGAGTGGTGCTTTAATCTCCATTTTCCTTCAGATAGAAAAGCTTGTTGTGATCCAGTTGCAATTTAATTGCGATATTGTTGCATGGCTTTGAACCCTTTATTACCTCTCAGCTAATTTCACTCACCCTCAGGGTGCCAGAGGCCCTCTAACTTTACAAGAGAGAAAGAGAATCATCATCAACATCAACTCAAGGCTGATTCCTATGAAGTGGAGGTCAGACATACCTTCTCTCTTCAAAGTTTTCACTAATTCTGACACCAGCGGTCCCTCCCACGGCCCTCTGTACTTCTCTCCTGGGTTTGATAATTCATTGTAATGGCCACACAGAATTCATAGACAATACTCACAATTATGGGGTTTATTAGGGAAGTAATAGGTTTTTTTTATAGGTTACAATTCAGGATCAGGAACGACTCAGGATACAGTTTTTCAATCAGGACAGCTTCTTCTCAGCTGTGCCCACAGGCAGGTCTTTCTCTGGCCCTTAGCCTCTTGGCCTCTTGGCCTGGCCTTTGCCCTGCTTGGGTGAGTTACAAAGCTATTTTAGCTCTGCTGATAAGTGCCCCAAGGCACCCCCACTCCACCAGTAAGTCTCAGCCCAAAGGCGCTCAGTTCTCTTGTTCTATGGGTCAGCATACCACTGCAGCCACCTCGCTCTGTGGGCTGGGAACCCAATTGCACCATCTTGCACCGGTCTTCTGGTCTTGTTGCCACCATTTCTCTGCTGCCACTTCTCACCATCTCACATTGTCTCCAGTGTTACGGCTCTCTGTCTCCTGGATCTAGAGGTTCTCAGCGCAGGGGCCTGGATCTAAAGGATGCATTCCACTTCTTGCTCTTCTTTCTTGGTGGTAGCGCAGGGGCCTGGATCTAAAGGATGCATTCCACTTCTTGCTCTTCTTTCTTGGTGGTAGTGAGGTCCCCTTTTTCCGCTTCTGGGATGGCCAGTTTTAAGCCTAGTGGGATGGCAAAACTGACCAATTCCCTTGTTAGGGTTCCATACACCTTATTTCCATGTTCCTACCCCCACAAGGAAAACCTGGTTGCATAGTGGTTAAGAGCTACGGCTGCTAACTAAAAGGTCTACAGTTCAAATCCACCAGGTGCTCCTTAGAAACCATATGGGGCAGTTCTACTCTGTCCTATAGGGTCACTATGAGTCGGAATCGACTTGATGGCAACAGGTTTGGCTTTTTGTTTTGTTTTGTTTTTAACGCCCACAAGAGTACAATGCACCTTATTTGCATTATTAGCAAGCTTTCCAATCTCCTTGGTGGGCCACAAGCACCTTATTTGCACAATTCCACCAATCATTTGGTGGGAGTTACAAGACCATGGTGAGAAAGGCCATATAAAAGCAATCCATTGAACCTGCAGTGTTCTAGTCACAACTTACGGGACCTTACCACTTCAATACAAGCTGGCCTAACTTCTAAATATTATCGACTGCATCTCTTTACCTGAGGACACACAGCTGTGGTCTCAGTCTTTCTATGCCTGGGGAATCTTTATGGGCATTATCTTGGTTTGGATTCTCTTAAAATCAAACCCAGAGACAAAGATTTGAGTGAAAGTGGTTTATTTGGGAACTGACCCCAGGAAACACGGTGAGAGAATACGGTAGTGAAATAGGAAAGGAAGACTTTTAATATAGAATGCATTTCTCACTGCCATCTAGTTAATTCCAACTCATATCAACCACACAGGGTTTCCAAGGTTGTAAATCTTTATGGAAGCAGACTGCCACATCTTTCTCCCGAGGAGCCCCTGGTGGTTTCAAGCCACCAGCCTTTCAGTTAGCAGTGGATTATTTTACCCACTGTGCCACCAGGACTCCTTATAGAACTCATCAGTGAGCAGTTAATTCTGTGGACAATCATGGTTAGTCCCATTACTTGACTGTGTAGACTGAACATGTTTTTAGGATTGTCCCCCAAAGGGCTAGAAACCTGGGAGTATTTATCCACCTACTCCCGTCTTTCATTGTTGAAGTTTGCTTCTGGAAAGAATTAATCCTTCACCACTTTTAACCACCCTCTTGTGCTGGACAACTGCTCTAGCCAAAGAAAGCCACCAGATGGAGAGACTCTGTTGCTTGAGATAGGAAGCCATTAGTTTGTAAGGGAACTGTCCACTGGAGCCTCCCGCCAGTGAACTCTGGGGTGAGCCAAGGGTACTTGCCTGGAGAACTGAGAGTATCTGTTAAGTACATATTATTTATAAGATTAAATTTTAAGATGCCTTGATCATGTATATCATTTACTTACCAATTTATATTTCTTCCTAAAGCCACTGAGAAACTCCTGTGTCATTTGCAACATTAGCTGTTACATAGGGAAAGTGTTAATAATCTTGATGTGACAATTTAAAGGTCCATACCTATACTACCAAGAGGTGAATAGTGAAAAATGAGTGTCTTATTTGGTGCAGCTGATTGGACTGCTTTCTTACAAATAGAAGTCAATGGATCAATATATGGTAGTCTGCCAATTAATCAACATGTTTTTATTCTCATTAAGTTCCATTCCCACAAGTTGTACACAGATTTGAATGTGAGATATCACACAACTTTTAGAACCTCTATGTTTTATCACAGAGGAAAATTTTCAGCATAGTCTCAAGGCGAGGAAAAGAACATTCAATAAAGAAATACAGAAATTCAAAACAATGAGCTTCCCAGCTTTTGTGCCATCTGGTCTATTTTATTGTGATCACACAAATATATTTTGACAAATGCATTTTAGTAGTTAATTTTTTATAATTTATTTTAGTGTTGTTGCTGAGAATATACACAGCAAAACATACACCAATTCAACAGTTTCTACTGTAATCAATTCAGTGACATTGATTACATTCATTGAATTGTGCAACCATTCCTCCCTTCTCACTGCCCTCAAAGGTTCCTACCAAAATCTTTCCAGGTGCTGCTGTCAGTTTGATCTCTAGATCTTGAAAGAGCATAATGCTCAACGCAGACATTCTTTACTTGTTAAGCTAAACTATTGTTTGGTGTTAAGAAGACTTTAGGGGATAATTCTGGTTTAAGGTTTAAAGATTATCTCAGGGCAACAGTTTCAGAAGACTAATTTTTTATAACAACTTTATAGGTAAAAATCCTATTATTTAAAATACCACTTATTTACCATATTCTATTAAAAAAAACAGTGTTTTGTGGGGGTTTTTTAATAATCTTCTTCTAATTATAATTTTTATTTTATAATTCACATACAGTAAAATTCACGCTTTTTAGTGTACAGTTGTATGAGTTTTGACAAACAGAGTCATGTAACTACTACCGCAATCAAGATTAAACATAGTTCCATCGTCCTTAAAAACTTTCAAAATATTTTATTATTTCTATTATAAAATTTGAATTATACAAATTATTACATGAATACATTCTCAAAAGCCCTCTGACCGCTACGCTTATCCAAGTCCCTCTGCTTCCTCCAGCACCACTGCTATCAGTCTGGAATGTATCCTTCCAGACCTTTTCCTACGCACGTGCACTTACTCCTATTCTCATCTGTGACCGATGTAAGTTTATATATACATACATGAATTGCTGCTGAATCCATGGATACTTGTTATGTCAAAAGTTCTTGTTTTCATTTTTTGGATGCATTTTCTAATGTTTTCACAGTCTAGGATCTTATCTTTTGAAATGTGCATTTTACTTTTGGGGCATTGTATAGATATCCCAGTTTTGACACTTCTTTTTTTTTTTTTTACTATCATGGATGATAATTATTTTGATAATTTTATACAGGTTTTTTTTTTTTTTGGTAAATCCTGAGCAATAAACAATATATACTAGAACTATAATTCTCACAGTCTATAATAGGGGTATAATTTTCACCGTTTACAAAAGACATTTGATACCATTAACTTAATATAATGGGGCCCTGGTGGCACAGTGGTTAAGAGCTCGGCTGCTAACCAAAAGGTTGGCATTTTGAATCCACCAGCAGCTCCTTGGAAATCCTATGGGGCAGTACTACTTTGTGCTATAGGGATGCTATGAGTCGGAATCAATTGGATGGCAATGGAGTACAGGTATGGGTACTTTAATATAAAGGCATCCCTAGATGGAGCAAATGGTTAAGCACTTGACTACTAGCTAAAAGTTTGGCAGTTCAAATCCAAACAAAGGTGCTTTGGGAGACAGCCCTGGCTATCTGCTTCTGAAGGGTCAGAGCCTTGAAAACCCTATGGAGCAGTTCTCCTCCACATACACAGGGTCGTTCTGAACGGGAATAAACTCCACGACAACCAACAACAATAACAACCTCCTTAACATAAATTATTTCTGGTAATAAAAGCAATAAACATTTTTTATTTAAGAAAAAAAGAGCACCAGAAACAGTGACTTATAATCCCATCATTTTTTGTTAATTTTTGGCTAATGATTTGGATCTATGTAAAAATAAGTAAAAGAAATTCCTTTTTTCTTTCTCCAATGGAACACTTAGAGACACCACTATGCTTATCGTATATCAGTAAATCTGTGCTTATCTGACAGATAGAAAGATAGACATATGCACTGTTATTTTTGTTTAAATTTTACAAAAATGGCAGTGTGCAACTTGCTCTTACCGACAAAACACACATCAGAAACTATATAAGCAAGCACATAGATATATTTCATTTTTTTCACATCTGAAAAATAAGCTATTATATGAATATATTTTTTCCAGAAGCTGATGTTAATAAGGTTTAAGCAATTTTTTCCATTTGATAGATGAAAAAATCTGTTACTTTAATTCATACAGTGAAAACTGTGAGAGCCGGAATTCAACAGGCATGCCTTGTTTTTCTGGGTCTTGCAAATTTTTCACCTTTGACGGGGTGCAGAGAAATTTTCTACTGCTCTCTATTAAGAATCCTACCTCATAAACACCCAGTGAGTTTTCCTTCTCTGACAGGTTTCCACCTTGCACAGTTTCCAGCTTTCACAGGTTTTACTTTTTTACCTATTTTTAATCAGATTTTTTAGGTCTTTCATTTCTTCTGTAAATTGTTGGTCAAATATCCATTGCCTAGTTTTCTTCTACGCTGTTGACTTTTTTATCATTTTGTTTTTTACCATCTTTTCACATAGCTGGAATATTAAATCTTTCTGTTCATTTGGATTGTAAATGTTTCTCCCAGTTTTCTCTTGTAACTTTGTTAACAATATCTTTAATCATTCAATTTTTAAAATGTTTATATACTCAAACCTGTGGGTTTTATTCTTTATGATTTTTCTGAGACTTATGTCAAGGCTAGACAAGCTTCCCTGTGGTAGTATTTTCACTCCATTTTGTGTTTGTTTTTTAGAATTCAGTTAAAAAAATTTGTATCATGTGAAATAGAAAGTTTATCTTTCTCCAAATGGATAGCCAAATATAACAATTCAGCTAAATGAATAATAACTGTTGTTTGTTCCAATAATATAAAACATTTTATCACACCTTAAATTCACCCCCTATCTAGATCTCATTGGATGTATATCCAAGGGTATGATGATGTCTCTGGGATTAATAATGGTATGATGATAAAAACAAAAATTTGAGAATTGGAACACCTTCATCCTATGTTAGGTGAGTCACTTTAAACGAGTAATTTGATCTAAAATCTCGGTTTCCACATCCTTAAAACAGGGATAATGCCTTTCTCCTATGGTTGTCTTGGGGATTAAATGACATAAGTAAATTAAAATGCCTGGTGTATGCTAGGAAGTAAATAAACATGGGTCCCTTTTCCCCATCTTCCTTTATTCATTCTTAATAAAAAGCTTTTATTAGTTTTTATTAGGTAATGTACTTAACATTGGCCCATTCTTTTGGAAAACTTGAGCTAAAAAAAAAGGTTACAGAGGTTTAGAAATGCTTGGAATTAATACAAAGGCCTCCAAAATGATTTTTCTTTATAGTTATCTCTGTGCTGAGGTGATATTTACAGTACCTTGTCTCAGGGGTATCACAGTTGCATACTTGACCTAGTGAGAAAGTGAGTGACTTTTACTTCAGCATGCTTACCACTTCATTTTGCAAGTATAGTTGGTTTCTTTGCAAAGCTTGAGGGGTAATAATAGCATGTCATTTTTGCTAACAAAGTAAGTGTCCTTCTGATCATTCTATTCAAAGTAAAACGAAACATGGAATCTCTATGATTCAGGAAGGTGGAATACAGTGGAAGTAAATGATGACAAAAACATGACATCCCAATAAAACTCATGGCATTCATAGAAGTATGAAAAACTCCTTCATGTAGATAACAGGAGAGTTAATTCAATGCTAATATTTCTGCCACTGATAATGGAAAAAGGTGGCTTACAGTATTTTTAAAAACTATTCTACATATTAATACCCACTGCCATCTAGTCGATTCAGACTCATAGCGACCCTATATGAGTACATATTAATAGGGCAGTTAAGACAGAAGATAAACCATTAAGACTTTTTTGTTCCATAGTTGAAAGAACAGAAATTAAATAGAAATCAAGAATTATTTCATGAATCATCTAGCATTGCCAGGCACTGGGCCAGGCACTAAAAGTTTTATAGTCTTATGCTTTTAGTAGATTTTCCATAAATATCATAAAAAATAGTTTTATATTTATTTTCAAAACTCAGCAAAACTTCTGCTAAGTAAAAATATATGTGGTGTAATTGACTGAATACTTAAAGATACTTAGAAATTATTTTTTAAATTTCAATGTGATAATAGTATTATGATTATGTATTTTTTTAAGAGCCTTTCTTTTTAAGAGATAAAGGAAAACTAGAATCTTGGGTTTGCTTTTAAATAATCCAATTTTGAGACTTCCAGCCAACATGGCACCACAGACAGAAGCACCATGCCGTCCCCCCACAGCAAAGGCCCAAAAAACTGAGCAAAGCAGAGACAAACATCATTCATGGAACCGGAAGTGTCAAATGAAGAGAAAAGAGCTCAGCCAAACACTGAATGGAATAAGAAGCTGACAGAGGACAGAGAGCAAGGAGAGATACTGCTGAGGTTCCTTATCAGTTAACACAGCACGGATCCACCATCTTGGACTCCTGTCAGAGACTGGCTGACAGGGAGCACGGGAAAGCAGCTTCATGGAGCTCCCAGCAGGAAACAGAGCACCCGGTAACCAATGATACACACTTTCCCACACCCCATCCTCTCCTCGCTGCTCTACATCCAAGCTCCCTGGCTGGCTAAAGTGGTTCAGCCAGCCAGGAAGTGCAGTGTCTGTGCCACTAGGATTCGCCCCACCCACACTGCAGATCAGTGGACAGGGAGTACAGGAAAGCAGCTTCAGGAAGTTCCCAGCAGGTGACAGAGCACCCGGTAACAAGTGATATATGCTTTCCTAACCCTCATCCTTGTTCCCCTCCCACTTCAGCCTCCTCTGCTTCCTGCCAGCTGCAGTTTCTTGGCTGGAAGGCAACTGCTTTTGCCCCAGGCAGCTTGGATTCACCCCGCCCACACTGGCCAGGTCCCTGAGCAGGCAATGCTTCTATCTCTTTTGGTTTCTTCCATGCCTCCCACCACCTCCCCCTCCTTTCTGTCAAACACCTGGCTAGATGTGCCATCTTTGCTTCCTCTTGAAAGGCTGTGAAGCCCCTCTGGACTGGAGAACCACTCCCCTGGTCTGCAACACCACACTGGTGGGATACCTGGGGCTTTTCTCTCTCTTTTTTTTTTTTTTTGGCTCGTTTTGTTCGTTCGTTTTCTTTCTCTTTTTGTACTTGGCAGCCCCTTCTAGCCGAGCTGCAGTACATGGCTTAGGAGCCACTCCCTCAATCTGCACAGCCACATAGGCGGGATCTTTGGGGCCATTTCTTGTTTTTCTTTTTTTCTTATTTTTCCCTTTCTTTCTTCATTTTTCAGTTCTCATCTCTCTATACTTACCTACTTTTCCTGTCTCCTGAATACCTGGTGCTGTGTGACATGTATACCCACTCTAGCGAGGCTATACTGCACAGCCTTGGAGACTTCCCCAGTCTTCATGGCCACACTGGTGGGACCCCTGGGGGCACTTCTTTCCTTTTTTTTTTCTTTTCCAAATTTTTATCTAGTTATTCTTTTTCACTTTTTATTTATTTATTTTTTTGCTTTTCTCCATTTCTCAGTTTCTCATCTCTCCACTCCAATGGCAAGCTCCCTTTGCACTCTTTTTTTCCTTTTGTCTGTTTGTTTTTGGCTTCAGTTTCTCTCTCCTCTTTCCCATACCCATATTAGCTCCATACATCACAACCTCCCCCCTCTTTCCTGCCTACCTGCACTGTACACTGAACATCATACCTCCAAGCACCACAGGCATGGCCTACTGGAACCTGCCTGGAATGGATTCCTGACGTGCCCTGTCAGCCCTAGTTCATACCACAAACAGCTCACCCCAGCCCCTCCCCTTCAGCTGGACCTGCCCTTCTACACCATAGCTGAGTGACTGGCCCTACCCATTGGACAAGAAGGTGAAAAGTACTACAACTACAGAGGGGCAAACATCAAGGAATGCAAAGCCTGCCTGCTCAGGCATAACAAAATAAAACAAAAAACCAGGCCAAAACAAACAAATTTACAATCAAGAAATGAAGAAAATAACTACTGAACGTCCCAAAGACAGCAGACAATATGAAAACATATCAAAAAAACAGGACAGGATGTTTCCACTAGGCATCCAAAATAAAACACCAGATGACTTTTCAGTGGAAGAAAAGGCACTAGAAATACCTGACAGGGAATTCAAATCTAAAATTCAGAGCTATTTTTTATCCAAGAGTTGAAGCAAAAAGGAAAAAATGGGCAAATTTATGGAGAAGGCATACAAATTCATGGAAAATACAGATAAAAAATGGGAGAATTCAGGAAAATAACACAGGAAGAAAATGCCAAAATAAATTCGCAACTAGAAATCATACAAAAACAATTAGAAATCCAAAAGATAAACAACAAGATTTCAGAAACAGACAGTGTCATAGAAAGGCTAGGAAAAAAACAGGAGCAGGTATGAAATGATGGAAGACAGGATCAGTGAGATTGAAGACAAACACTTAGAAAAAAGTCTGAGGAAAAATCAGAAAAAAAAGAATGAAGAAAAATGAGGAAACTCTAAGAATTATGTGGGATACAATCAAAAGCAAAAATTTTCAAGTGATCAGAGTTCCAGAACAGGGAAAGAAAATGGAAAACACAGAGAGGATCACTGATGAATTGCTGACAGAAAACTTCTCTAATATCATGAATGATGAAAAGCTGACCATCCAAGAAGCTCAACTAACCCCATATAAGATAGATCCCAAGAGAAAAACACCAAGGCATATCATAATCACTCTTGCTAAAACCAAAGAAAAACCAAAAATCCTGACAGCAGCTCGAGAAAAACAAAAAGTCACATACAGAGGAGAAAAAATAAGACTAAACTCTGATTATTCAGCATAAACCATGCAGGCAAGAAGGCAATGGAATCACATATATAAAACCTTGAAAGAAAAAACTGCCAACCACAAATAATATATCCTGCAAAACTTTTGTTCAAATACGATAGTGAAATTCTAGATAAACAGAAATTAAGGGAATGTGTAAAAACCAAGCCTACAAGAATTATTAAATGGAGTCCTTCAGTCTGAGAACAAACAATATCAAACCACAGACAGCCTGAATCTAGGAAGCAAGATTGTACTTTCCAGATACCAACTTGGAAATGAACTCTCAAGGACTATCCAAAACAAAAAGAATTGCAACAGGGAACCAGAGAGGTTCATGTGTAAATGACAACAACATCAGAACAATAAAAGAGGGAATAAACACTGCAGGTATAGAACTTCCTAATGGAGAGGAAGGCAAGGCAATACCAAGTAATAATAGACTGGTTCAAACCTAGGAAGATAAAGGTAAATCTCAAGGTAACCACAAAGAAAGTTAACAAACCTACTCATGAAATAAGGAAGAAAAACATAGTCTCAATAAAAACAAAAATCCACAAACAAAAAGAACTCAGCACAGAAGAGTAAGAAGAACAAAGAAAATGTTAGCACCACAAAAAAAGCACTACAAAATGACAGCAATAAACTCACACCTATCAATAATTACACTGAATGTAAATGGCCTACATGCACCCATAAAGAGACACAGAGTGACAGAATGGATTAAAAAAAAAAAAAACAAGATCCATCAATATGCTGTCTACAAGAAACACGCCTTAGAAACAAAGATGTAAATTTATTAAAAATCAAAAGATGGAAAAAAAAATCAAGCAAATAATTACCAAAAAAGAGCAGGAGTGGCAATACTAATCTCAGATAAAATAGACTTCAAAACAAAAACCACCATAAAAGACAAAGAAGGGCACTATATAATGATTAAAGGGATGATTCATCATGAAGACTTAACCATAATAAACACCTACACACCCAATGTCAAGGCTCCAGATTACATAAAACAAACTCTAACAGCACTGAAAACAGAAATTAGCAGTTCCACAATAATATCAGGAGACTTCAACACACCACTCTCAGTAAAGGACAGAACATCTAGAAAGAAACTCAGCAGAGATACAGAAGAACTAAAGAGCACAATCAGCCAACTTGACCTCATAGACATATATAGAACACTCTACCAACTTTTGCAAAGTACACATTCTTCTCCAATGCACATGGAACATTCTCCATAATAGACCACATCTTAGGCTACAAGGCAAAATCCAAAACATTGAGATAGTACAAACCAGAATTTAACAACAGGAAGAACAAGGAAAAAATCAACCGCATAGAAATTGAATAACACCCTGCTTAAAAACCACTGGGTGATAGAAGAAATGAAAGATGGAATCAAAAATTCCTAGAATCAAACAAGAATGAAAATATATACTAAAACCTTTGGGATACAGCAAAGGCAGTCTACAGAGGTCAATTTAGAGCAATAGATGCACCACCAAAAAAGAAGAAAGTGACAAAATCAAAACATTAACTACACAACTTGAACAAATAGAAACAGAACAGCAAAAGAAGCCCACAGCCACCACAAGAAAAGAAAAAATAAAGATCAGAGCAGAAATAAATGAAATAGAGAATAGAAAAACAATAGAAAAATCAACAAAACCAAAAGCTGGTTCTTTGAAAGGATCAACAAACCACAGGCCAAACTGACAAAAGAAAAGCTGGAGAGGATGCAAGTAATTAATCCAAATAAGAAATGAAATGGGGGACATCAAAACAGACCCAACTAAAATATAAAGGATCATTAACAGTATCGTGAAAAAATACTCCAACAAATTTGAAAACCTAGAGGAAATGGACAAACTTCTAGAAACATGCTAGCTACCCAAACTAACACAAAATGATGTTTAAAATCTGAACAGACCCATAACAAGAGATTGAAAAGGTAATTTAAAAAAAAAAAAAAAAAAAAACTCCCAACAAATAAAAGCTCTGGCCCAAATGGCTTTACTAGAGGATTCTGCCAAACATTCAGAAAAGAGGTTACACCAGCACTACTCAAACTATTTCAGAACATAGGAACAGAAGCGATACTTCCAAATTCATTCTATGAAGCCAGCATAACCCTGATACAAAAGCCAGGCAAAGACACTACAAAAAGAGAAAATTACAGGCCAATATCGCTCATGAATATAGATGGAAAAATTCTCAACAAAATTCTGGCCAATAGAATTCAGCATCATATCAAAAAAATAATACACTACAACCAAGTAGGATTCATAGCAGGTATGCAAGGATGGTTCAACATTAAAAAATCAATCACCATATTCCACCACATAAATAATAATAAAAAAAAATCACATGATCATCTTAGTCAATGCAGAAAAGGCATTCAACAAAGTCCAACACCCATTCCTGATAAAAACTCTCAATAAGATAGGTATAGAAGGGAAATTTCTCAGCAAAATAAAGGGCATATATGCAAAACCAATGGCCAACATCATTCTTAATGGAGAGAGGCTGAAAACATTCCCCTTGATAACAGGAACAAGACAATGATGCCCTTTATTACTACTTCTATTTAGCATTGTGTTGGAAGTCCTAGCTAGAGCAATGAGGCAAAAAACAGAAACAAAGAGCATCCGAATTGGTAATGAAGAAGTTAAACTCTCTCTATTTGCAGATGATATGATACTATACGTAGAAAACCCAAAGACTCCATGAGAAAACTACTGGAGCTACTAGAAAGATTCAGCAGAATCACAGGATACAAGATAAACATACAAAAATCAATTGTATTCCTATACATCAATAAAGAGAAGGATGAAAGGGAAATCAGGAAAATAATACCATTTATAATAGCCCCTAAAAAAATAAAATACTTAGGAATAAATCTAACCACGGATGTAAAAAGACCTATAGAAAGAAAACTACAAAACACTCCTGCAAGAAACTGAAAGAGATCTACATAAATGGAAAAACATACCCTGCTCATGAACAGGTAGTCTCAACTTCGTGAAAATGACAATTCTACCCAAAGCAATTTACAAATACAATGCAATTTTGATGCAAATACCAACAACATTCTTTAAAGAGATAGAAAAACTTATCATTACCTTTATGTGGAAAGGGAAGAAGCCCTGGATAAATAAAGCACTATTGAAGAAGAAGAATAAAGTAGGAGGACTCACACTACCTGACCTCAGAACCTACTATACAGCTATGGTAGTCAAAACTTCCTGGTACTCATACAATGACAGATACATTGACCAATGGAGTAGAAATGAGAACCCAGATGTAAAGCCATCAACCTATGGTCACCTGATCTTCAACAGGGACACAAAATCCATCAAAAGGGGAAAAGGTAGTCTTTTTAACAAATGGTGCTGGCAAAACTTGACGTCCATCTGCAAAAAAAAAAAAAATGAAACAGGACCCATACTTCACACCATATGCAAAAACTAACTCAAAATGGATGAAAGACCTAAATATAAAGCCAAAAACCATGAAGTTCATAGAAGAAAAAATACAATCAATGCTAGAGGCCCTAATACACAGAATTTACAGGATACAAACCACAACCAACAACACACAAGCTCCAGAGGATAAGCTAGATAACTGGAATCTTCTAAGAATTAAACACTTATGCTCATCAAAAGACTTCACCAAAAGAGTAAAAAGAGAACCTACAGGCTGGGGGAAAAAAAATCGGCTATTACAAATCAGACAAAGTTCTAATATCTAAAATCTACAAGAAAATTCAAAACCTCTACAAGAAAAAGACAAATAATCCAATTAAAAAACGGGCCAAGGAAATGAACAGACACTTCACCAAAGAAGACATTCAAGTGCCCAACAGACACATGAGGGAATGCTCAGGATCTCTAGCCATTAGAAAAATGTAAATCAAAACCATAATGAGATACCATCTCATCCTGGCATTACTGGCACGAATCGATAAAACAGGAAATAACAGGTGTAGAAGAGGCTGCAGGAAGATCAGAATTCTTATGCACTGCTGGTGGGAATGCAAAATGACAACAATTTTGGAAATGATATGGCACTTCATTAGAATGCTAGAAATAGAAATACCATATGATACACCAATCCCACTCATAGGAATATATCCTAGAGAAATGAGCCATCACATGAATAGACATATGCACACCCATGCTCATTGCAGCAATGTTCACAATAGCAAAAAGATGGAAACAACCTAGATGCCCATCAACAGATAAATGGATAAGCAAACTGTGGTACATACATACAATGGAATATTACACAATGATAAAGAACAACAATGAATCTGTGAAGCATCTCATAACATGGATGAATCTGGAAGACATTATGCTGAGTGAAATAAGTCAATCACAAAAGGACAAATATTGTCTGAGAACACTACTGTAAAAACTCATGAAAAGGTTTACATACAAAAAGAAACAATCTTTGATAGTTACAAGGGAGGGGAGAGGAGGGGTGGGGATGAAAAAAACAAAAGATAGTAGATAACTGGAAACTTTGGTGAAGGGTAAGATGGTACACAATAATGGGGAAGCCAGCACAACCTGTACAAGGCAACATCGTGGTAGCTCCACAGACACATCCAAACTCCCTGAGGGACCGAATTGCTGGGCTGAGGGCTCTAGAAACCATGGTCTCAGGGAACATCTAGCTCAATTGGCATAATGTAGTTTATAAAGAAAATGTTCTACATTCTGCTTTTGTGAGTAGCATCTGGGGGTCTTAAAAGCCTGTGAGCAACCATCTAGGATACTCCACTGGTCTCACCCCTTCGGGAGCAAGGAAGAATGAAGAAAACTAAAGATGAAGGGGAAAGATTAGTCCAAAGGACTAATGGACCACATCTACCATGGCCTCCACCAAACTCAGTCCAGTAAAACTAGATGGTGCCTGGCTACCACCACTGACTGCTCTAACAGAGATCACAATAGAGGGTCTCAGACAGAGCTGGAGAAAAATGTAGAACAATATTCTAACTCAAAAAGAAAGACCAGACTTGCTGGCCTGACAGAGACTGGAGAAACTCTGAGAGTATGGCTTCAGGACATCCTTTCAGCTCAGTAATGAGGTCATTCCTGAGGTTCACACTTCAGCCAAAGACTGAACAGACCCATGGAATAAAACAAGACTAAAGCCAAGTACCAGCCATGGGGCGGGGACTGGAAAGTAGGAGGGAATAGGAAAGCTGGTAATACGGAACCCAGGGATGAGAAGGGAGAGTGTTTACATGTCGTGGGGTTGTTAACCAATGTCATAGAACAATGTGTGTACTAACTGTTTCATGCGAAACTAGTTTGTTCTGTAAACTTCCATCTAAAGTACAATAAAAAATATATTAAGTAAATAATCCAGTTTTTTGAAGAGGTATGCACCAAGGGTAAAGATGAAACCAAACAGGGTAAAAACAGGGTATGTGTAGATTATTATTGAAGCAGCAAAATGGGTACAAGGAATTCCCTCTCTTCAGTATATATTTTATAATTTCTTGATAAAAAGTTTTAAGATGATATGTGATATCAAATAAATCCACAAATATTGATGAATGGTGATCCCATTATGAATGTGGAAGGGTGATTTAGAGAAACAAAAATTCCCAATGTTTATCATATGAATCAATTCTAATCCAGATTCTTTTGAATTCAAATCAGGGCTTTGAACTGGTTTATTCTGGCTCGACTCCCTGTTGAGAATTTGCATTTCCATTGCACATATACTGAATCAGAATCATCTTTTTTTTAAATGTAGATCCTGATTCAATATATCTGGGTGTTTTTTTTTTTTTTTTAAGTTGCCTTAGAGTCGAGTCTGACTCATATCAACCCTACAGTAAAAATGCAAACTCTAAGTAGGGGCTCAAACCAGAATGACCTGGTTTGAAGCCCTGGTTCAAATTCCAAGCCCTGTCAATTACAAGTTGTATTACATTAGCCTGGTCAGTTAACCACTTTGTGCCTCAGTTTTGTCATCTGTAAAGAGAATGTTGTTGTTGTTAGCTCCTGTCAAGTTGGTTCCCACTCATAGCAGCCCTATGTACCACAGAATGAAACACTGCCCTGTCCTGCACCATCCTCACTATCATTGTTATGCTTGAACCCACTGTTGCAGCAACTGTGTCAACCCATCTTGTTGAGGGTCCTCCTATTTTTCTCTGGCCCTCTACTTTACCCAGTAAGATGTCCTTCTCCAGGGACTGATCCCCCCCTGCTAACATGTCCAAAGAATATGAGACATAGTCTCGTCATCTTTTCTTCTAAGGAGCATCCTGTTTCTACTTCTTCTAAGACATATTCGTTCTTTTGGCAGTACGTGGAATATTCAGTATTCTTTGCCAACACCATAATCCAAAGGCATTAATTCTTCAGTCTTTCTTATTCACGGTCCAGCTTTCCCATGCATATGAGGGAATTGAAAACACCATGGGTTGGGTCAGATGCACCTTAGTCCTGAAGGTGACATCTTTGCTTTTCAACACTTTAAAGAGGTCTTTTAGCAGCCAATTTGCCCAATGCAATGCTTCTTTTGATTTCTTGACTGCTGCCTCCATTGGTGTTGATTGTGGATCCAAGTAAAATGAAATACTTGACACCTTCAATCTTTTCTCCATTTATCATGATATTATTTATTGGTCCAGTTGTGAGAATTTTTGTTTTCTTTATGTTGAGGTGTAATCCATACTGAAGTCTGTTGTCTTTGATCTTCATCAATAAGTGCTTCAAGTCTCTTCGCTTTCAGCAAGCAAAGTTGTGTCATCTATATAATGCAGGTTGTTAATGAGTGTTCCTCCAATCCCAATGCTCCATTCTTCTACATATAGTCCCGCTTCTTGGATTATTTGCTCAGCATACAGATTGAATAGATATGGTGAAAGGACACAACCCTGATGCACATCTTTTCTGACATTAAAACACACGGTATCCCCTTGTTCTGTTCAAACAACTGCCTCTTGATCTATGTACAGGTTCTTCATGAGCACAAGTAAGTATTCTGAAATTCCTTTTCTTCACAACATTATCCATAATATATTATGATCCATACAGTCGAATGCCTTTGCATAGTGAATAAAACACGGGTAAACATCTTTCTGGTATTCTCCGCTTTCAGCCAGGATCCATCTGAAATCAGCATCGATATCCCTGATTCCACGTCCTCTTCTGAATCCACTTTAATTGCTGGCAGTTCCCCATTGATATACTGCTGCAGTCACTTTTGGGTGATCTTCAGCAAAATTTTACTTGAATGTATTATTAATGATGTTGTTCAATAATTTTACATTCAATTGGATCACCTTTCTTGAGAATAGGCATAAATATGAATCTCTTCCAATAAGTTGGCCTGGCAACTGTCTTCCAAATTTCTTAGCATAGACAAGTGAGCACTTCCAGTGCTGCATCTGTTTGTTGAAACATCTCAGTAGGTATTCCATCAATTCTCGGAGCCTTTTTTTTTTTTTTCCCACCAATTCCTTCAATTCAGCTTGAACTTCTTCCTTCAATACCATCGGTTCCTGATCATATGCTACCTCCTGAAATCGTTGAACATCAACCAATTCTTTTTGGTACAGTCACTCTGTATTCTTTCCATCTACTTTTCATGCTTCCTGCATTGTTTAACATTTTCCCTGTAGAATCCTTCAATATTGCAACTCGAGGCTTGAATTTTTTCTTCAGTTCTCTCAGCTTGAGAAATGCCAAGTGTGTTCTTCCCTTTTGGTTTTCTACCTCCAGGGCTTTGCACATGTCATTGTAATACTTTGTCTTCTCGAGTTGCCCTTTGAAATCTTCTGTTCAGCTCTTTTACTACATCATTTCTTCCTTTCACTTTAGCTACTCAACACTCAAGAGCAAGTTTCAGAGTCTCTTCTGATATCCATTTTGGCCTTTTCTTTCTTTCCTATCTTTTTAATGGCCTCTTGCTTTCTTCATGTATGATGTCCTTGATCTCATTCCACAACTCGTCTGGTCTTTGGTCATTAGTGTTCAACAAGTCAAGTCTATTCTTGAGATGGTCTCTAAATTCAGGTGGAATATATTCAAGGTCGTACTTTGGCTCTCATGGACTTGTTCTAATTTTGTTCAGTTTCAACTTGAACTTACCTATGAGCAATTGGTCTGTTCCACAGTCACCCCTGGTCTTGTTCTGACAGACGATATTGAGGTTTTTGAAGGTCTCCTTCCACAGATGTAGTCGATTTGATTCCTTTGTATTCCATCTGATGAGGTTCACCTGTAGAGTCACCATTTATGTTGGTGAAGAAAGGTATCTACAATGAAGAGTCTTTGGTCTGGAAAAATTCTATCATGTGATCTCGTATTGTTTCTATCACCAAGGCCATATTTTCCAACTACCAATCCTTCTTCTTTGTTTCCAACTTTCGCATTCCAATCACCAGTAATTATCAGTGCATACTGATTGCATGTTTGATTAATTTCAGACTGTAGCAGCTGGTAAAAAGCTTCCATTTCTTCATCTTTGGCCTTAGTGGTTGGTGGGTAACTTCGAATAATAGTCATATTAACTGGTCTTCCTTGTAGGTTTATGGATATTATTCTGTCACTGACAGGGTTATACTTCAGGATAGATCTTGAAATGTTCTTTTTGATGATGAATGAAAAGCCATTCCTCTTTGTCATTCTGGGCATAGCAGACCATATGATTGTCCCATTCAAAATGGCCAATACTAGTCCATTTCAGCTCACTAATGCCTAGGATATCTATCTTCAAGTGTTCCATTTCATTTTTGACGATTTCAAATTTTCTTAGATTCATACTTCTTACATTCCACTTTCCAGTTATTAATGAATGTTTGCAGCTGTTTCTTCTCTTTTTGAGTTGTGCCACATCAGCAAATGATGGTCCCAAAAGCTTGACTCCATTCACGTCATTAAGGTTGACTGTACATTGAGGAGGCAGCTCTTCCTCAGTCATATTTTGAGTACCTTCCAACCTGAGGAGCTCACCTTCTGGCACTATATCAGAGAATGCTCTGCTGCTATTCAAAAGGTTTTTACTGGCTAATCTTTTTTAGAGTAGACCTTTTTCCTGGTCTGTCTTAGTCTGGAAGCTCTGCTGAAACCTGTCCACCATGGGTGACCCTCCTGGTATTTGAATACAGGTGGCATAACTTCCAGCATCACAGCAAGATGCAAGCCCCCACATATAACAAACTGACAGATGTGCAAGGGTAAAGAGAATACAAGGTCATTAAATGATTATTGACAGAAGACTAAAAGCATTTTAGGCAGCTTGAGAAAATGCACTAATTCAAGCTCATGCGTTGACTTAAATAAATGTAAAAAGAAGAAAAATGAAACCAAATGTATGGCATCCAATGGTGTGGGGCTTTCTACAGGTATACAATCAGGATTGCAGGGTTACTACACATTTCTAGGAGAGAGTTAAGTGAGGTAGGTATAGCACAGAACACATGCTAAAATGTACATTTGAAATGTAGTGTTGAGGTTTAGACATTGTCACTATATTTATTAGACTACTGGAATCACTTTGAAATCCAGTAGCCAAAACATACATAGAAATAATCTCAGAACTAGTCAATTTATTATTTTATTTAACTACTCAAAGTAAATTACCCAAGAAAATGCTTCATTAAATATTAATACATAAATCCAAACAGGATATATTAGGCTATAGAGAAACTTTTTTTTTTTATCTCTGATTTTCTCTTTTTTGCTTTTTTTTAATTTTTTATAACTTTTATTAAGCTTCAAGTGAACGTTTACAAATCCAATCAGTCTGTCACATATAAGTTTACATACATCTCACTCCCTACTCCCACTTGCTCTCCCCCTCTTGAGTCAGCCCTTTCAGTCTCTCCTTTCTTGACACTTTTGCCGGCTTCCCTCTCTCTCTATCCTCACATCCCCCCTCCAGACAAGAGTTGCCAACACAATCTCAAGTGTCCACCTGATATAATTAGCTCACTCTTCATCAGCGTCTCTCTCCCACCCGCTGCTGACCAGTCCCTTTCAGGTCTGATGAGTTGTCTTCGGGGATGGTTCCTGTCCTGTGCCAACAGAAGGTCTGGGAAGCATGGCCGCCGGGATTCCTGTAGTCTCAGTCAGACCATTAAGTTTGGTCTTTTTATGAGAATTTGGGGTCTGCATCCCACTGATCTCCTGCTCCCTCAGGGGTCCTCTGCTGTGCTCCCTGTCAGGGCAGACATCGATTGTGGCCGGGCACCAACTAGTTCTTCTGGTCTCAGGATGATGTAGGTCTCTGGTTCATGTGGCCCTTTCTGTCTCTTGGGCTCTTAGTTGTCGTGTGGCCTTGGTGTTCTTCATTTTCCTTTGCTCCAGGTGGGTTGAGACCAATTGATGCATCTTAGATGGCCGCTTGTTAGCATTTAAGACCCCAGACGCCACATTTCAAAGTGGGATGCAGAATGATTTCATAATAGAATTATTTTGCCAATTGACTTAGAAGTCCCCGCAAACCATGCTCCCCAGACCCCCGCGCTTGCTCCGCTGACCTTTGAAGCATTCATTTTATCCCGGAAACTTCTTTGCTTTTGGTCCAGTCCAATTGAGCTGACCTTCCATGTATTGAGTGTTGTCTTTCCCTTCACCTAAAGCAGTTCTTATCTACTGATTAATCAATAAAAACCCCTCTCCCACCCTCCCTCCCTCCCCTCCTCGTAACCACAAACGTATGTGTTCTTCTCAGGTTTACTATTTCTCAAGATTTTATAATAGTGGTCTTATACAATATTTGTCCTTTTGCCTCTGACTAATTTCGCTCAGCATAATGCCTTCCAGGTTCCTCCATGTTATGAAATGTTTCAGAGATTCGTCACTGTTCTTTATCGATGCGTAGTATTCCATTGTGTGAATATACCACAATTTATTTACCCATTCATCCGTTGATGGACACCTTGGTTGCTTCCAACTTTTTGCTATTGTAAACAGAGCTGCAATAAACATGGGTGTGCATATATCTGTTTGTATGAAGGCTCTTGTATCTCTAGGGTATATTCCCAGGAGTGGGATTTCTGGGTTGTATGGTAGTTCTATTTCTAACTGTTTAAGATAACGCCAGGTAGATTTCCAAAGTGGTTGTACCATTTTACAGTCCCACCAGCAGTGTATGAGAGTTCCAATCTCTCTGCAGCCTCTCCAACATTTATTATTTTGTGTTTTTTGGATTAATGCCAGCCTTGCTGGTGTGAGATGGAATCTCATCGTAGTTTTAATTTGCATTTCTCTAATGGCTAATGATCGAGAGCATTTTCTCATGTATCTGTTGGCTGCCTGAATATCTTCGTTAGTGAAATGTGTGTTCATATCCTTTGCCCACTTCTTAATTGGGTTGTTTGTCTTTTTGTGGTTGAGTTTTGACAGAATCATGTAGATTTTAGAGATCAGGCACTGGTCGGAGATGTCATAGCTGAAAATTCTTTCCCAATCTGTAGGTGGTCTTTTTACTCTTTTGGAGAAGTCTTTAGATGAGCATAGGTGTTTGATTTTTAGGAGCTCCCAGTTATCGGGTTTCTCTTCATCATTTTTGGTAATGTTTTGTATTCTGTTTATGCCCTGTATTAGGGCTCCTAGGGTTGTCCCAATTTTTTCTTCCATGATCTTTAGCGTTTTAGTCTTTATGTTTAGGTCTTTGATCCACTTGGAGTTAGTTTTTGTGCATGGAGTGAGGTATGGGTCCTGTTTCATTTTTTTGCAAATGGATATCCAGTTATGCCAGCACCATTTGTTAAAAAGGCTATCTTTTCCCCAATTAATTGACACTGGTCCTTTGTCAAATATCAGCTGCTCATACGTGGATGGATCTATGTCTGGGTTCTCAATTCTGTTCCATTGGTCTATGTGCCTGTTGTTGTACCAGTACCAGGCTGTTTTGACTACTGTGGCTGTATAATAGGTTCTGAAGTCAGGTAAAGTGAGGCCTCCCATTTTCTTCTTCTTTTTCAGTAGTGCTTTGCTTATCCGGGGCTTCTTTCCCTTCCATATGAAATTGGTGATTTGTTTCTCTATCCCCTTAAAATATGACATTGGAATTTGGATTGGAAGTGCGTTAAATGTATAGATGGCTTTTGGTAGAATAGACATTTTTACTATGTTAAGTCTTCCTATCCATGAGCAGGGTATGTTTTTCCACTTAAGTATGTCCTTTTCAATTTCTTGTAGTAGAGTTTTGTAGTTTTCTTTCTATAGGTCTTTTACACCCTTGGTAAGATTTATTCCTAAGTATTTTATCTTCTTGGGGGCTACTGTGAATGGTATTGATTTGGTGATTTCCTCTTCAGTGTTCTTTTTGTTGATGTAGAGGAATCCAAGTGATTTAGGCAGACGCTACCTCGGATCCCTCTTACAACAAAGACACGGAAAAACAAGTGAATTGATCACATACATAACAATCTACGAACCCTGAACAACAAACACAGATTTAGAGACAGAGAACGATCTAATACGGGGAAGCAGCGATTGTTTCCAGAGCCTGGAGCCAGCGTACCAGTCAGGTACGGCACAAGCACAGAGAGCTGCTCCACCCCCCTGAACTAACCCCGGGTGGGGGACCAGCCGGTTCCGCGGGCGGCGTGGGACACAGCCAGTAGGAGAAGTCCCCGGGAGGCAGTGACTGGTCTTGGAGCAGGAAGAGCATTGTCCCAGCTGGAGAACCATCCCGCCGGGATTTGGACTGGACGCAGGTACAGCATAAACATGGAGAACTGCTCCACCCCCCTGAACTAACCCCGGGAAGGGGACCAGCCGGGTCGCACGGGCGGCGTGGGACGCAGCCGGTAGGAGAAGTCCCCGGGAGGCAGCGACTGATATAGGAGCGGGGAGAACAGCGTCCCAGCCGGGACACTCGGTCACGGCACAAGCACGGGGAGCTGCTCCACCCATCTGAACTAACCCCGGAGGCGGCCTACCTGGTTCGCGGGGGTGGCACGGCCACGCGGCTGGAGGGACGAGAAGTCCCCGGGAGGCAGCGATTGATTTTGGAGTCGAGAGTGCACCGTCCCAGTAGGGGAGCATTGACACTGGGCGTAGGGCTGGAAGCGGAGGATCTGACCGTGAGTCCAGTGGGCCAGACCCCCGGGGGCAATCTCCACACAGCCAGCACACATAGGCAATGCGTCCGTGGGAATCTCAGATATAATAGTCATTCCAAGCAAGACAAGCAACTCTGGCTATATTCTGAGGTGCTACTGGCTATAGAGAAACTTTTTGTTTTTACAATACTGATAAATATCTGGTCTTAAAGTGAGATAACAAAATTTGTCAAATAATTTCAGATACATTATGTCTAAAAAAACAAATATTCCTTTATAGAGAAAATATTTTAAATAATTTCATTAAAAAATCAGCATTAAATTCTAATAACAAAAATTAAAAATCAGCAAAACATATAAGCAAAGGATGAACAAAACAAGAGGATGTACACAAAAAGATGATGCAACATCTAAAATTAAGAGTCATGGAACACCTTAGATAACTAATTTCAAAGTCAAGTGATTCAAATCAAGGTTGTCTTGATGGTAGCTTCAATATTTGAAATAAGTAGGACAACAGAGAGTGGTGGGGACTTTAGCAATCCCGATCCAAATCCCAACATTCTGTAACGAAATGGGAAAACTAATCTCCAACTTTACATGGAAAGGGAGGAGTCTCCAAATAGCTAAAGCAATATTGAAGAACAAAGTGGAAGCCTCACACTTCCTGATTTCAAAACTTACTATACACCCGTAGTAATCAAAATAGCCTGGTACTGGTCCGGTGACAGACACAGAGGCCAACAGAACAGAATTGAGAACCCAGAAGTAAATCCATCCATTTACGGGCAGCTGAGCCCTGGTGGTGTAGTGGTTAAGAGCTTGGCTACTAACCAAAATATCGGCAGTTTATATCTACTAGCTACTCCTTGTAAGCTCTAGGGGGCAGTTCTACTCTGTCCTATAAGATAACTATGAGTCACAATGAACTTGACAGCAATGGGTTTGGTTTGGTTTTTTGTTTTTTTTTTTTTTTAATCTTCAACAAGAAGTCAAAGTCCATTCAATAGGGAAGAAACAATCTCTAAAAAATAGTGATGGTAAAACTGGATATCCATATGCAGAAAAATAAGTCAGGATCCATACCTCATACCATACACAAAAACGAACTCAAAATGGATCAAAGACCTAAATGTTAAAACAAAAACTACAAAGTTCCTGAAAGATAATATAGGGCCAATACAAGGGGGCCTAATTTTCAGCATAAATAATCTATCAAACAGAACTAAAAATGCACGAAGACAGAAGATAAATTAGATAACTGGGACCTCCTAAAAACTAAGTACTTATACTCATCAAAACACTTTACCAGAGAGTAAAAAGAGAATCTACAGACTGGAAAAAATCTTTGACAATGACATATCTGATAAGCACCCAATCTCTAAAACATATAGAAAACAACCGCAAAAAGTCAAACAATCATATCAAAAAACAGGCAAAGGACATGAACAGATGCTGCACCATAGAGGATATTCAGGTGGCCAACAAACACATGAAAAGATGATCACAATTATTAGCCATTAGACAGACACAAATCAAGACTACAATGAGACATCATCTCACTCCTACAAAAGTGGCAACCATCAAAGAAACAGAAAACAACAAATGTTGGCAAAGTTGTGGGACAATTGGAACTCTTATACATTGCTGATGGACCTGCAAAATGGTACAACCCCTATTGAAAACAGTATGGTGTTTCCTCAAAAAGATAGAAATAGAAATACCTTATGATCCAGAAATTTCACTCCTAGGTATACATCATAGAGATATAAGAGCAGTGACACAAATAGATATATGCACATCTATGTTTATTGCAGCATTATTCACAACAGCAAAAAGACAGAAATAACCTAAGTGCTCATCGATGGATGAATGGAAAAATAAATTGTGGTACACACATACAATGGAATGCTACACAACTATAAGAATTAATGAGGAGTTTGCAAAACATTTTATAACATGAATGAATCTGAAGGACATTTTGCTGAGTGAAATAATTCAATCACAAAAGACAAATATCATATGGTCCCACTATTATAAAAAATCAGAAATAGATATACACATTGAAAGCAAAGTTCTTTGACAGTTACCTAGGATAGGAAGGAGAAGAAAGGGAATCACTTTCTAGATAGTAGACACTTGTTGATAGAAAATGTAATCCCAAATATGAGTGAAGTCAGCACAACTCGACCAAGGCAAATAAAGACACTAAGAAGTGCACAAGAAAAAGCGACGATTTTGGTAAATGCAATAACCTATACAATATGCAACAACAATAAAAACAACCAAAAAATATGTGTGTGGTTACACAGGTAGATAAGGATGTATATATGTGTATAGGAAGGCATATGTGAATAAATGCATGTGCTTGTATAAGTGTATCTGCAGGCATATGTATACACATGTTTGTGTGTGCTGCATATATATCCACATATATAACAAACCACATAAGGGGCACTGTTATTGAGGCCTCCTAGACATATCCAAACAACTTGCGGGATTGGTTTACTGGGTCAAAATGTTTGGGACCATAGTTTCAGGATACAACTTAGTCAATTGGCATAATATAGCTCACAAAGATAATGTTCAGCATCCTAGTTTGGTGAGTAGCATCTGGGGTCTTAAAAACTTGTGAGTGGCCATCAAGGCACAACTATTGCATCAGCCTGAGACCAGAAGAACTAGATGGTGCCCAGCTACCACCAATGATTGCCCTGACAGGGAACACAAGAGAATCTCTGATGAAGCAAGGGAAAAGTGGGGTGCAGAACTCAAATTCTAGTGAAAAGACCAGACTTTATTGTCTGACTAAGACTGGAGGGACCCAGGAAGACATGGTCCCTAGGCTCTCTTTTAGCCCAGAACTGAAATCATTCCCCAAGCCAACTCTTCAGACAAAGATTAGACTGGACTATAAGACTAAAATAATACTCATGAAGAGATTACTTCTTAGCTCAAGTGCGTGAGGCTAAATGGGCAGCTCCTGTTCGGAGGGAAGATGAGAAAGAAAAAAGGGACGGGAGCTGGTTGAATGGACATGGGAAATCCGGGTAGAGAGGAAGAGTGTGCTGTCACATTATAGGGAGAGCGACTAGGGTCATGTAACAATGTGTGCACAAATCTTTGTATGAGAAACTAGTACTGTAAACTTTCACTTAAAGCACAATACTACTAATAATAAAGATACAACTATTGGCCTTTACTCATACAGAGCAAAAAAAAATGAAGGGAATCAAAGGCTCAAAGAAGAAACTAGTCCACAGCACTAATAGCCCACATGAACCACAACCTCTTCTAACCTGAGACCAGAAGGACTAAACGGTGTGCAGCTACCACACAATAAAATGTCCCAGGTAGAATTAGAGAAAAATGTTCAAAAATTCAAATTCCAAAAAAAAAAAGAAAAAAGCCAGACCTACTAGACCAATAGGGACTAGAAAAACCCCTGAGGCTATTTCTATAAGATACCCGTTGAACTTGGAATTGAAGCCAAATAATAGACTGGCTTATAAAATAAATAATATCAGCCTTGAGTAATGTGCTCCCTTAAATAATCAACTGTAAGAGACCAAAATGTCAACAATTACCCAAAAGCAAAGATGAGAAGGCAAAGAGTGGAAGGGAAGCTAGGTCAAAGGAAAGAGAACAAAAAAGAATGGCATACCTCATTTTATTGCACATCACTTAATTACACTTCAAAGATGCTGCAGTTTTTACAAATAGAAGGTTTATGGCAATCCTGCATCAAGCAAGTCTATCTGTACCATTTTTCCAACAGAATGTGCTCACTTCGTGTCTCTGTGTCTCTGAAAATTTTGATTATTCTCACAATATTTCAAACTTTTTTATTATCATTTGTCTTAGTTATCTAGTGCTACTATAACAGAAATACCACAAGTGGATGGCTTTAACAAAGAGAAATTTATTCTCTCAAAGTCTAGGAGGCTAGAAGTCCAAATTCAGGGCGTCAACTCCAGGGGAAGGCTTTCTCTCTCTGTCAGCTCTGGAGAAAGGTCCTTGTCATCAATCATCCCCAGTTGAGGAGATTCTCAGTGCAGGGACGCCAGGTCCAAAGGATGTGCTACACTCCTGGTGCTGCTTTCTTGGTAGTATGAGGTCCCCATCCCAAATTTCAGGATTCTGTTTCTTCCAAAGCTAGCAAGTGAATGAATTCCCCTTATATCTGCAGCACACAATGGCTCTAAACTATCTCACTAGCCTACTTAGTCTTTAACTAATTGGTTAAGAATTTTAGCTCAGTTCTTCTTACCTCTATTTAATGGTCTTATCCCCAGATAAGCAAATGCCCAAGTCCTGTCTCTCCATGTAAACACCTGTCTTTCTTAATTTTCTGTTATTTGGTTGTCCTATATTCAAAATGTTGTGAATTTGCAGGTTGTCTAGCTATTCTTTTGTTACAAGGGTGGGAATGTTGCTTTTTCTAGGTTTCTATGTCCCAAGGGGAAACCAGAGGGCTAAAAGAACTGTTTTCACTAAAGGTTCTTAAAGATATTCGCAAACATGGCAGCATTACTTCAGTGCCTTTTTTTTTTTTCTCTATCTAAACAGTAGCAAGAGAGAAAGGAATTTCCCCTACATTTGAAAGGAACTTAACATTTTTTTGAATTACTAAGTACTTTTTGGATTACTATAAAACTCTTTTTCTAACACACACGTGGCATATAGTAGGTACACAAACACTTGGTAAACAATATTTTCTTTCTGATAATATACTTTTTTAACGGTTCTTACAGAACTATGAAAACTAAGAAATTCACAAGGTGTTGGGAAGATGATGTGCCTCTGCATTTCCTATCCAGGCCACCTAAGCAGAGGCCTAGGGCTCAGAATACCCTCTGATTAGGAAGCTGGGAATTGGGTCTCTCTCTCCCAGTCAATTTTTTTTTTCTCCCAGTCCCGTCTCCTTATTGGAGAAGCCCTTCTCTCTGTTCTGGGCTCCTAATTACTTTGTTTCTTGCTCATGCGTAGGTACCATATGGAACCTGGACAACCTCACTTCTATATCTGTTTCCAGTGGGGCACGTATGCTGTCTCCTTGGACTGAAGCACGAGAGGTGTGCTCATAGAAAACCTGCCCTGCACTGGCCACAAGGGTTGTTTCTCTGGCCATGGGAGACCAGTGCCCACTAGTGAAGCTGGTCTTGCTTGGTCTCTTTTTGAGTAAAGTATTTTCCCACACACTGTTAGAGTATGTGGTTTGTGTCTTTTGTTGGTGAACTCTAACCTTGGTACAACACAAGGCTATACTATTACTTCAATTAAAATAGTAAATCTAAAAAAGAAATATGCTTACCTAAATATCCATGAAGGATGGGTAGGGCGAGAGGCACAAAAACAATACAGAATAAGAGATGAAGGTGGGGTATATTCTTTTTTTTTGGCGGGGGGGAGGGGGGCGGTGTACTCTGCAAGCTTGCAGTTGATGTTGTAAGTGATGATGGTCTTGTTGTTGGAGCCTGACTCCTTGTAGTTGGTGTCAGTAGTCCTGGAAAGACTCGGAAGCCTGGAGAATTGTACCCTAGGGTTTTGTAAGTTGCTAACTCCACATACTTAACGTCAGAGAAATCTGGCAAACATTTTTAAGTAATCAAAATCATCAATAATGGGGCAGGTTTACATCATGTGTCTCATACAATGCTCTATTTTTGACAGAAATATTTAACCTAATCTAATCACAAGAAAGCAAACAGACTTCAAGTTCATTGTCTTGAAGTTCCCTGATCATTTTTTCACAGTGTATTTTTCATCTTAGATATTTAGATTTTCATATTTAGATCAGTCTGGGTCTTTCTTATATCCTCTATTTCTCTCCCCATCATGCTCATGCTTTCCTTGAAGTTTTGAGCTTATAGAATACATTTATAACAGTTGTTTAAACATCCTTTTTATTAATTCTATCATCTGTGCCATTTCTGGGTCTGTTTGTATTGATTTTTCTCCTGTTCATGGGTTATGTTTTCCTGATTTTTTCAGCAGTTTTTTTTTTAATTGTACTTTAGATGAAGGTTTGCAGAGCAAGCAAGTTTCTCATTAAACAATTAATACAGATATTGTTTTATGACATTGGTTGCTAACCCCACAATATGTCAATGCTCTCCCCTTCTCAACCTTGGGTTCCCTATTACCAGTTTTCCCATCCCCTCCTGCCTCCTTGTCCTTGCCCCTGAGCTGATATGCCTCTTTAGTCTCATTTTGTTTCATGGGCCTGTCTAATCTTTGGCTGAAGAGTGAATCTCAGAGGTGACTCAATTACTAAGCTATAAGGGTGTTCAGGGGCCATACTCTCAGGGGTTTCTCCAGGAGATGGGGTATCTCAACTCTGCTAAATGATAGAGCAGAATCAACATCTGTCTAAGTAGGAAGTTAATATTCAAAAACACAGGTTAACAGAAAACCTTACTTTCAATTTGTGGTGTGTTTAATTTTCCTGGTAAATTAATTTTTTATACTTCAGGAGAAAAATAAATCCAGTAATCATGTATTCTTGATCTTTTTTCTATTCATTTTTCATTTTAAGATTGTTATAATAGTGATTATTATTCTATCTTGTTGGTTCTACCAAATACCTATTGAATGCTTATAATGTTTAATTCAGCAAAAAATGTTGCTAAATATTATGTATATATTTTGTCATGTGCCTCTAGTCCACAACACTGTTTCACATATTAAATAGCATTTCACAGAATTTATAGCATGTTTGGCATCCATTGTTTTATTTGATGCTTTCAACAACTTTGTGAAATAAATTATTTTATTTCCATTACATTCACTGTAAATCTGAGGCTCGGAGATGCTACCAGGTAAATGACAGGCTAAATGAATAAATGAGAGCATAAAAATAAAATCTGATCTCTGTACTCTGCTGCATCTGCGACTTATATTCTCCAAGTCACCCATCCTCTTGCTTTATTGCACTTGACTCTTCCTATCCAATATTAGTCATGCAGCCAACTCAACTACACTAATTTTTATCATAAAAGGGCAGCAACCCATTTCCATATATTTAAAGAGAGTTCAGTTGAGGTCTATTTGGCTCACAATGTAATTTATAATATTTTATTCTTCTTTTAATTCTTGAGAAATTGAAAATACTACAGAGAAGTACATTTATTTCCAAAATTAGATAATTACCCTTTACCGGAATACACTCAGATGGTTGTGGTTTATTAGGGGGCACAGCGATTAAGGGCTTGGCTGCTAACCAAAAGTTCAGCAGTTTAAATTCCCCAGCCGCTCCTTGAAAACCCTATGGGGCAGTTCTACTCTGTCTTATAAGGTCTCTTTGAGTTGGAATCGACTCAATGGCAACGAGTTTGTTTTTATGTTCAATGACTGTAAGCAAACTGTGTGCAAGTGCAACAAATATTTCATTTAATGAAGTGATTGCAACATCAAGCGTTAAACTGAAGTTACTTTATATATGTTCACTAAGCATATGATCTAATTAAAGCATATAAGTTATTAGGGATGACCCAATCTCAATGAAGGTGCTCTGTCTATCCTTAGAAAATAAAGGTCTGTGAATAACCTTGAATGACATGTACAGTGAATGATTCAGGAAGTATTAGTGTTGCCAGAAGTTTTACACTTTGATAAATAGAGGGAAACAGAGACTCAAGGCTTAAAATTTGTATAATATTATCCTTAATTATGTTTGACTGACAATAAATAATGCCAAATTTAGAAAAGTTGTTTCTCACGATATTAAATTCGTTTAGAAGACAACAGATATTGTCATTTATAAAGCAGTATAAGTTAAATTTCATTTTTTTCTCAAGGAATCTTACAATGAAAGCTCTCCTGATAATTTTCTTTTCTACTAGTTATCCTTATCAGGTTATTTATTCTTAAAATAAACACTGGATTTCTCTTCATTTGTCTATGTTTAGAAACTAAAACATAAACTAAATCTCTGAAGGGACTTCTCAGAGAATATGAGAGTGCACTTCGTCTGTAATTCCGCAAAAGATTTAGGTGGTTTTGCAAATTGGATAATGAATGTTTCTGCATTGAAAATCTTAACTATCCTGAAAATATTTTCAAAACTTCATATGATAAGTAGATATCATTAAGAATGCAAAAGCACTGCTTACTCATGTGCCTCTTAATAAAATATCTAATCCAATAAGAGAATGGTTAGGAAAGGGAATTTAGATAAAATGAATCCTTAATGGATACATAACAACTAAAAACTGGCCATGATACTTACTTTTTAAAACTCAAAGGAATTTGTAATGATTTTATTCTTCATAAATGAAAAGGGCCTTGCTATCCATCTTACAAGGGATAGGATTGACTTGTCTTCAACTAGTTGCCCAGTTTGATTTGTACTTTAACTCTGTTATCATGGGAGTTCTTATGTCAAATGATTTCAATTTTTTTTAATTGTTCAGGTATATTTTATAACCCAGGATACAGTTTAATTTAGGAATATTTCACAATCTTCTTCACTTGAGAAGATGGTATATTCTGAAGTTGTTAGGGGGAGTGTCCTATAAATACCAATTACCAGTTGCCATCAAGTCAATTCTGGCTCATAAAGACCCCATGTGTGTCAGAATAGAACTGTGCTCCACAGAGTTTTCAATGGCTGATTTTTAAGCAGTAGGTCACCAAATCTTTCTTCTGTGGTGAATCTCCAACCTTTTGTTTAACATTTGAGTGTGTTAACCATTTGCACCAAAACTCATTGCCGTTAAGTCAATTCCAACTCATAGTGACCCTAGAGGACAGAGTAGAACTGCCTCATAGGGTTTCCAAGGAGCAGCTAGTGGATTCAAATTGCTGACCTTTTGGCTAGCAGCCAAGCTCTTAACCACTGTACCACCAGGGCTCTGGGGACTCCATACTTTCTTCAATTGTATCTAATGTACTGATAACCTCCTCTGTTGAGTTCTTTTAGTTACTATATGTATTTCTTAGTTATCATATATATTTTTAGTTCTGAAATTTTCATTTGATTCTTTTTCAAAGTTTTTAGTCCTTTGCTGATGTTGTCCTTGAATTTTGGTTCTTTTTCTGCAAAATGTAATACTATAATAGCATACGGATTACATAATATATAAAGCGTTCAACTTACTCTTTGCATGCATGAAACTGCCTTATAAACAGAAATATGCCCCAAAATACCTAAGGATATAAAAAGTAACCAATAATATACTTAGGATATGTCATTAAATAATAAAGTCATTAAAGTATACACATAAGTAAATCACCTATGTTTATTAAAAATAGTTTATAATTATTAAATGCTTATGAAGTTTAGGACACTGTTCTGAACTTTTTTTTTACATTTATTCTATTTCATCCTCAGAACAACCCCAGGAAATAGGTACATTATTATTATTCCCTTTTTGTGTATGAAGAAAATAAGTTGCAGAAAGGTTAAGCAACTTGCCCAAGGTCATTCCGTTAGTAAGTATCAGAAACAGGATTCAAACTGAGGCAGTCTCTCAAGCCTGAGTTTTAACCATTAGCTATTTTTAAAGAAAAAAATAGTATAATAAAAATGTGCTTTGAATTCCTGGTTGTGGGAATTTCTAGATAAGATAGATTTTATTGAATTAGTCATTATGTTTCTCTTCAGGGTCCTTTTAATGCTTATTAATATCTCTTTTTTAAAAAGGATGAAGACAGAGTTCAGCTTAAGACCATCTTATTCAGTATTTAAATAAGCTGGGTAATGCTCATAATAATGAGATTTTGGATTATGTGTGCACATATTTAAAATGTCCCAGGAGGAATTTAGGTTAGAATTCATAAAACACTTCCTGACAACACTGGTTCTTAACTATATAATAGTGTTACCAAAAAGTAGTAGAATTTCCAAAACCATAAAAAGAAGTCCACAATATGCCTTCCATAATTTAACAGTGTAACTTCCCAAAGCAAATATTAAGTAGGTGATATGTAATAGATACAAATAAAGGAAAAGAGCAGACATGTTTAAACCTTGGTGTTAGTTACAAATTAATATGTTAAAAAAGTAGAAAGTATACATATTGCTACAGAATTTAGGATTCAGAAATTCAAATAACTGTAGCTGAATTGAGGTAGGGGAGCTATGAAACAAAAATGAGAGAAATCTCACGGGGGATGGTATGACATGGAATAGTTAAAATTTGGTAAGCAGAAAGAGAGAGAACTCTTTACTTGTGTTTATACAATTAAAAATTCATACCTGGAAACACACACATACACACCCACACACACAGTTACAAATGTGTTCATGTACATTTTTTTATCTGGCCTGTTTCACTGCCTCTCTGCTTATTATGACCTAAAGATCCACTGATCAGGCACAGAAAATGTTGTCTTCCTAAAATAGTAGTATCGTTATAGCTTTGACATAATCTATTGTCCCAGACTTTGTGATGAGACCTTTAGTTTAATAACAGAGAGATTATTAAGAGGCCAGAGTGAGTCAGTCCTATTTAATTTTGAAAGAGCAGATTTCATATTCAAATAGCACATGGGATACTGTTGGATGGTTTTTCTTATTACCAAATTATAATTTTTTTTTTATGTGTGTAAAACACATGGAAAAAGGTAATTAAGGAGAATAACCTGGATTATAAGAAATTTGGGTTATAAAATTTTGGAGCCTCTGTGGGATTACTAAAAAGAAACCTTGACATTGGTCCTGTCATGTCAGTGTGTTTGGTGCCAGCCTAGCCTCTGAAACTAAAATAGACAAGTATACGAAGCAACTGTTTTCAAACACTGGACACAGGATTATAATCCTTGAGAAACTGGGATATATGAAGTGAGTGTCACAATAGCCTTGGATTTCTGCCTAGAGGTTCTTTCCAGAACACAGGAAGGCAGAGGTCAAGCAGAGCACAACAGTCTTACTGAACTGAAGAAGCAGAGAATGGAGATTTGGACCATAAAGCTGCCTGCAGGTTGTGGGGTAGGATGAGACAGAAGAGAGCTGAGTAGAGAAGGGTTCCAGAAATCTGCATGAAGATCCTCTTAATTTGTTGGCCAAATACTAAGCTGAGCATGTGTGAATGAGGGTTTGTAAGGTCTCTAAAATAACAGCTGTTGGGCTTCTATGGGTTAAATGTAGACTTCAAAGGCTACGCAGTGGGAGAAAACATCAGAGATCATCCGGATTGAAATCTTTGCTGAACACCCTTAGCACTTAGCTGAAAATCGAGAAAGGCCCTTCCTGCTGCTGTTGTTGTTGTTAGCTGCCATCCCTACTCATGGCAATCCCATGCACAACAGAACAAAGTGTTAACTGGTCCTGCACCATCCCCATTATTAGTCGCTGATCTGACATTGTGATGCATAAGGTTTTCACTGGCTAATTTTTGCAAATGAATCACCAGGCCTTTCTTATCAGTTCCTCTTACTCTGGAAGCTTCACTGAAACATGGTCAGCATCATAGCAACGTCTAACACTCCACTGACAGACAGGTTGTAGCTGTGCATGAGATAAACTGACCAAGAATTAAATCTGGTTTTTCCACATAGAAGGTGAGAATGCTACCACTGAACCAACAGTACCTCACAGAGAGGCCCTTAACCTTAAACCAAACTCACTGCCAATGAGTTGATTCTGACTCATAGCAACCCTATAGGACAGAGTAGAACTGCCCCACAAGGTTTCCAAGGCTATAAATCTTTATGGAAGCAGGCGGCCACATCTTTCTTCCTCGGAGTGGCTGATGGGTTTGAACTGCCAACCTTTTGGTTAGCAGCTGAGTGCTTTAGTCTCTGCACCACCAGGGCTTCTTGAAAGGCCCTTACTACTCTTATAATAATGGCAAATAATGACTCCTCCTAATACAAGTTTTTCAAAAGGCTCAAGCTTATTCATCAGTAAATTAATGCCTGCCAGAATAAAACTCAACATTCCTCAATGAGAAACTGATCACAAAAAGACCTACATGTAGGAATTAATAGACAAGTGTATATTTCACAGATCAGGATATATGAATATATGGTCATAATAAGTGAACAGATAGGGAAAACCTGCAAAGATACGGAAACTATAAAAAGGAACAAATTGGAAATTCTGGACCTGAAAAGTATAATATCTGAAATGAAAAAAATTCAGTGAATGGGTTCATGTATAGCTCAGAAACAACAAAACAAAGAAAATAATAAAAATCCAAACTGAACAACAAAAATTAAAAAATACATAAACAGAGGCTCAGAGACCTGTAAAACAAAATCAAATGCTATAAATGTTATTGATGTCTTCAATGCAAAAGAAAAGAGCTAGAAATGGGACCCAGGAACTATTTGAAGAAATGACTTACAATTGCAAATTTGGCGGAAAACATAAATGTTCACATCCAAGAAGGTAAGCAAATCCCAAGCAGAGTGAATATAAATAAACCATATCTAGATACAACATATTCAAACAGCTTAAAACATAAATCAAGGTAAAATCTTGAAACCAGCAAGGAAAACATCATATAAGAAAAAATGGAACAAATGACAGATGATGTCTAACTAGGAAAAAATGTATACAAAGGAGCATAATCTTACAAGTACTGAAATTTAAAAAACAAAACAAAACTGTGAACACTGAATTTCGTATCAAGTGAAAAGATCCTTCAAATGTGAAAGCAAAATAAAGATGTTTTAGATACACAAAAACTAAGGGAATTCCTGTTCTTCAGGCTGAAGGAGATTGACACCAAATGAAAACTCCAACGTGCAGGAAGCAACAAAGAGCAGTAGAAATGATGAATATGCCGGTAAATATAAAGGATTATATTTTTCTTCTCTTAATTTCTTTAAAATACATATGACTGCATAAAGCAAAAATTATAACAGTTTATCATGAGATTTTTAATAGGAGATGCAGTGTATAAGACAACAATAGAAAAAAAAACTGGGAAATAAATGAAATTATACTATTCCAAGGGTCTAACTTCATGTGATGTGATATGATAAATAATGATGCATACTACAAGCCAAGAAAAGCCACTTAAAAACAAACAAAAAAGATGTATAGCTTAAAAAGTCAACGTTATTCTTGTTAGATGCCTTTGAATCAATTTGGACTCATAGTGATCTCCTGTGAAGTCGAACTGCACCATAGGGTCTTCTTGGCTGTAATCATTACAGAAGCAGATCACCAGGTCTTTCTCCTGTGAAACCACTAAATAGGTTCAAACCTCCAACCTTTTACTTAGCAGTCAAGCAGTTAACCATTTGCGACACCAAGGTGCCTTTGAAAAACCAATACCAAAAAAAAAAACCCGTTGCCGTCTAGTCAAGGGGAATTAAAATGAAATACTAAAATATTTGATTAACTCAAAATAAAGCAGGATTACTGAACAAAGGATAAAAGAAATACCAATGATAAAACCAGAAAACAAATTACAAAATAATAGAAATTAATACAACTGTATCGATAGTTTTATTAAATGAAAACAGACTGTTGTTAGGTGCCATCGAGTTGGTTCCAACTCATAGCGACCCTATATACAACAGAATGAAAGAAACATCGTCCAGTCCTGTGCCATCCCCACAATCATTATGCTTGAGCCCATCTATGTGTCAATCCATGTTGTTGAGGGTCTTCCTCTTTTTCGCTGACTCTCTCCTTTACCAAGCATGATGTCCTTCTCCAGGGACTGATCCCCCCCGACAATATGAGCAAAGTATGTGAGACATAGTTTTGCCATCCTTGTTTCTAGGGAGCATTCTGGTTGTACCTCTTTGAAGACAGATTTCTTCGTTCTTTTGGCAGTCCCTGGTGTATATTCAATATTCTTCGCCAACACCACAATGGAAAGCCGTCAATTCTTCTTCGTTCTTCCTTATTCATCATCCAGTTTTGTATGCATATGAGGTGACTGAAAGCACCATGGCTTAAGTCAGGGCCACCGTAGTTTTCAAGGTGACATCTTTGCTTTTCAACACTTTAAAGAGGTCTTTTATAGCAGATTTGTCCAATGAGATGCTTCTTTTGATTTCTTGACTGCTGCTTCCATAAGCATTGATTGTGTATGCAAGTAAAATGAAATCCTCGACAACTTCAATCTTTTCTCCATTTATCATGATGTTGAGGTGTAATCCGTACTGAAGGCTTTGATCTTTATCAGTAAGTGCTTCAAATCCTCTTCACTTTCAGCAAGCAAGGTTGTGTCATCTGCATAACGCAGGTTGTTAATCCATCTTCCTCCAGTCTTGATGCCCTGTTCTTCAGAGTCCAGCTTCTCAGATTATTTTCTCAATACAGATTGAATAGGTATGGTGCAAGGATACAGCCCTGATGCATGCATTTCCTGACTTTAAACCATGCGGTATCCCCATGTTCTGTTCAAACAACTGCCTCTTGATCTGTGTATAGTGTCCTCATGAGCACAATTAAGTGTTCTGAAACTCCCATTCTTCAAAACGTTATCCATAATTGGTTATGATTCACACAGTTGAATGCCTTTGCATTGTCAATAAAACACAGTAAACATCTTTTCGTTATTCTCTTTCATCCAGGATCCATCTGACATCAGCAATGATATCCCCGGTTCCATGTCCTCTTCTGCATCTGGCTTGAATTTCCGACAGTTCCCTATTGATATACTGCTGCAGCCGCTTTTGGATAATCTTCAGCAAAATTTTACTTGCATGAGATATTAATAATATTGTTTGATAATTTCTGCATTCAGTTGGCTCACCTTTCTTGGGAGTAGGCATAAATATGAATCTCTTCCAGTTGGTTGGCCAGGTAGCTGTCTTCCAAATTTCTTGGCATAGACAAGTGACCATCTCCAGTGCTTCATCCATTTGTTGAGATATCTCAATTGATATTCCATCAATTCCTGGAGCCTTATTTTCACTAATGCCTTTAGTGCAGCTTGGGCTTCTTCTTTCAGTGTCATCAGTTCCTGATCATATGCTACCTCTTGAAATGGTTGACTATCGACCAATTCTTTTTAGTATAATGACTCTGTGTATTCCTTCCATCTTCTTTTGATGCTTCCTGCATTGTTTAATATTTTCCCCATAGAATCCTTCACTATTACAACTCGAGGCCTGAATTTTTTCTTCAGTTCTTTCAACTTGAGAAATGTTGAGCATATTCTTTTCTTTTAGTTTTCTATATCTAGTTCTTTGCACATGTCATTATAAAACTTTGTCTTCTCGAGCCACCCTTTGAAATCTTCTGTTCAGTTCTTTTACTTTATCATTTCTTCCTTTTGTTTCAGCTACTCAACATTGAAGAGCAAGTTTCAAGTCTCTTCTGACAGCCATTTTGATATTTTCTTTCCTTCCTGTCTTTTTAATGGCCTTTTGCATTCTTCATATATGATGTCCTTGATGTCATTCCACAACTCGCCTGGTCTTCCATCAGTGTTGGATGCATCAAACCTATTGAGATGCTCAAGGTTGTATTTTGGCTCACATGGACTTGCTCTGATTTTCTTCAGTTTCAACTTGAACTTGCATGTGAGCAACTGATGGTCTGTTCCACAGTCAGCCCCTGGCCTTGTTCTGACCAATGATATTGAGCTTTTCTGTCATTTCTTTCCTCTGATGTAGTCAATCTGATTCCTGCATATTCCATCTGGTGAGGTCCACATGTGTTGTCACCATTTACATTGGTGAAAAAATGTATTTGCAATGAAGAAGTTGTTGGTCTTGCAAAATTCTATCATGCAACCTCCGGCATCATTTTTATCACCAAGGCCATATTTTCCAACTATTGATCCTTCTCCTTTGTTGCCAACTTTCACATTTCAACCAGTAATTATCATGCCTCCTGATTGCACATTCAACCAATTTCAGACTGCAGAAGTTAGTAAAAAAAACCTTCAATTTCTTCGTCTTTGGCCTTAGTGATTGGTGTTTAAATTTGAATAGTAGTCATGTTAACTGGCCTTCCTTGTAGGCATATGGGTACTATCCTGTCACTGACAGCATTGTACTTCAGGATAGATCTTGAAATGTTCTTTTTGACAATGAGTGCAATGCCATTCCTCTTCAAGTTGTCATTTCCAGCATAGTAGACCATATGATTGTCCAATTCAACATGGCCAATACCAATCCATTTCAGCTCACTAATACCTAGGACATGGATGTTTATGCGTCCATTTCATTTTTGACGATTTCCAATTTTCCTAGATTCATACTTCCTACATTCTAGGTTCCGATTATTAATAGATGTTTGCAGCTGTTTCTTCTCTTTTTGAGTTGTGCCACATCAGCAAATGAAGGTCCCGAAAGCTTGATTCCATCCACATCATTAAGGTTGACTCTACTTTTAGGAGCCAGCTATTCCCTATTTGCATTTTGAGTGCCTTCCAACCTGAAGGACTCAACTTTTGGCGCTACATCAGATGATGTTCCGCTGCTATTCATAAGGTTTTCATTGGCTAATTCTTTTCAGAAGTAGACTGCTGGGTCCTTCTTCCCAGTCTGTCTTAGTCTGGAAGCTCAGCTGAAACCTGTCCACCATGGGTGACCCTGCTGGTATTTGAATACTGGTGGCATAGCTTCCAGCATCTCAGCAACATGCAAGCCCCCATAATATGTACAACAAATTGACAGACACGTGGGGGAAAAATAGACTAAATCCAATTAAAAGGCAGACTCAAACAATAGCTTCAAAAAGATAAGCAAATGGCCATTTAGAATACTAAAAACTGCTCAACACAATCACCAAGTAAATGCAAATCAAAAAACACAATATACCAATATACACCCACCAGCATGGCTAAAATTAAAAAGATGAAGTGACAGCACCAAAGTCTGCAGGATGGGGATCAGCCAGAAGTTGTTGATGTACAAAATTGTGAAACCACGTTGGAGAAGCAATTTCTTTCAAAATTAAGAATTCATCTACTCTTTGACCCAGAAATTCCTCCCCCAGATATCTACCCAAAAGATATGAAAATATATGCCCATAAAAATGTACACAAAATTTCATAGGTTTATTCATAATAGCCAAACACAAAACAACCAATTTCCCATTTGTAGGAAAATAAATAAATTATGGTATATTCATAAAATAAAATCTTTTTCAGAATTTAAAGGAGGCTGTGCAATTCCATTTATATGAATTTCTAGAAGCGATAAAACCACCGTATAGTGAAAAAAAAAAATCAGAACATTTACCCTCTGATAGGGAGGGAAGTGAGATAAGTTGAATAGGTCAACAAGAAAAAATTCTGTTGTTATGGACATATATTGCATCTTGATAGGGGTATGGATTACACAGAAGTTGCATTTGTCAAAACTTATCTAATTATATATTTAAGATTTGTGTATTTCATTGTGTGCAAATTTTAGCTTAAAAAAAAACCTAGAAATAAGAAACTTGGCATTAAATGTAATTTTAAAGTAGGAGCCCTGGTGCCACAGTGGCTAAGAGCTCACCTGCTAACCAAAATGTCAGCAGTCCAAATCCACCAGCCTCTCCCTAGAAACCCTATGAGGAAGTTCTGTCCTGTGCTATAGGGTTGAATAGGAATCAACCTGATGGCAACTTTTTTTTTTTTTTTTTTAAGAACTAGTAAATGGGGAAGTATACTATAGCCATAGAAGTTTTTGAAATTTTAAGCTGGAGAAATGGGTTTGCTAGGCTGACTGAAAGGAATATGCTTGCTTCATAAGGATGAAGAAACAGAAGGAGCTCCTCAAGGTGAGACACCAGCTTCATACTGATAATAAAACTGGTTATGTGTTTGTACTAAAAAAAAAAAGATCAAATATGTTTGTCAAAGAAGACCAAAAAGGATAGCAAAGGACAGCTATAAACAGCTAAAGCCTTTGTTCAGTGTACAACGTAATAAGGAGTGGATTTCTAGAAGCAATTTAAAAATAAAGTCTTGAAATCTTAGATTTATTCATTCCTTCTTTAATCAAATATATATTAAATGTCCACTCTGTGCTAGGCATTATTCTAGGTGCTAGGCATACAGAAATGGTGAAAAGAAGGGGGAAAGTGTACAGAAGAAGGGGGAGGGGAAGATAGAAATTGAGAGAGAGAGAAAGAAATTCTGGAGCAAAGGGGTGAAAGAGTGTTCAGAGTTGGATGGCTTTTCATTTTAAGGATAGGGACAACCTTCTCTTGAGTGGTAATATATGGGCAAAGACCTGAAGATGGTAAAGGAGTACAGTACAATGGGTTTTCCATATACATGGCCTTTTTGGCCCTGAGTTTATAATTCTGCCGAAAATAATTGGTTGGGCCGCAGCCTGCCCTATGATTGATCTACTTTACACACTTGCAGGAACTGGACAGCTTACTACTCAAATAAGGTATATAAAACTCTTGTGGGGATTGGTTGATTACTATTCAAGTTAAGTGACTGTGGCCTACCAAGGAGATTGGTCTGTTTGGCCATCAGACTAGGCTATAAGGGCTAATCCCACAGAGGTTGAAGGAGGACCTCAACACCATCAAGAAGAGCGAGGAGTGGAGTGTGTCCCTTGGACCCGGGGTCCCTGTACTGAGAACATCCTAGACCCAGGAGACAGAGAGAGCTATAACAATGGAAACATTGCAAGATGCAGCAAGACAGCACGAGACAGTGGTAGCAGTATGAACAGTGAAAACTAGGAGACCAGAGCAAGACAGTTGTGGTGGGCTTCTGGGCCCACAAAGCGAGGCAGCTAAAGTGGACTTGCTGATCCACAGAGTAAGAAAGCTGAGTGCCTTCCAGTAGGAGGCTTACTGGTGGAGTGGGGTGCCTCTGGGCACTTGAAGGTAGAAGCTAAAGAGCTGTAACAATTGCCTAAGTGGGGCCCAGCAACAGAGGCCAGGCCTAAGTGGGAACAGATGGCAGAGGCCCGAGTTGGGCCAGAGTCAGAGGCCTGAATGGGGACCAGCGACAGAGGCCCAAATGGAATCTGGCAGCAGAGGCACAAACAAGGCCCAGCCCACAGGCATAGCAGGGAAGGAACTGAGAACTGTCTTCTTGGAAGCTGTCCTGATTGATAAAACTGTATCCTGTCTCCTGAGTTGTTCCTGTTACTTCTAAGTTAATCCTGATTCTGAGTTGCAGCCTGTTACTTACCTAATAAAACACTTAATTGTGAGAATTGTCTGTGAGTTCTGTGTGGCCACTGTAACAAATTACTGAACCCAGCAGAGAAGTAGAGAGTGCCATGGAGAGGACTGCCAGTATTAGAATTGGTTAAAAAAAAAAAAAAGGTTGGAAAGTGGCAGTATGTCTGACCTCCATCTCATAGGCATCTGCTTGATTCTCTCTCTCCACCCTCATGAAGTTAGGTGATTTCTGATACTGCTAATTAAAGAGATGGAGGTATACGGGTAACTGGAGAGAAAATGTTCCAGGCATAGGAAAGAACAAATGTAAACTCCCCTCAGGCAGGAAGGAGTGTGTTTGGTGTCCTCTAGAAACAGAAATACTTCAGAGAAATTGGAGAGTAGTTTGCAAGAAGCCAAAAGGTTGCAGATGAAACCAGATAGACAGTGAGACCTCCAGGGCTTTTTAGGGCATTGGAAGGAGTTTAGCATTAGTATTGTCTTACTATCAATTACTCTGGGCAAATGTTCAATGATTTAGGAAAAATAAGGTAAGAAGTTAGGGGGTTATACACAAAATTCCCAAACATATAGTAGATATAGTCTTAGTGGATTTTGAGCCAACATAATCTGATTTATATTTTTTAAAACTTACTGTTATGTCAAAAAGAGAGCATGATGGAAGGATGTGGGCAATGGAGACCAGTTAAGAGGTTATTACAGCAATCCAGGTGAGAAATAATGGTGACTTAGGCCATTAGCATAGACATAGTCATGGTAAGAATTGATCAGTTTCTGTGTAAATTTTGAAGGTACAACCTACAGAATATGCAAATAGATTAGCTGTGGAATGTGAGGGGGAGAAAAGAGTTAAGGATAACTCCAAGGTTGTAATCTATGCAACAGGAAATGCAGCTTTCCACAAAATGAGTTGGGGGGAATGTGAGAGGAGCAGGTTGTAGAGGGAGATCAGGAATATTTTTTTGGAATTCCAAGTTTGATATAGAGAGTAAACGGTTGGATTTAGGTGTATTGAGGCCATGGGAAGGGTCTGAGCTGGAGATATAAACTTTGAAGATATAGATTTGAGAGCTGTAAGCATATAAACAGTGTTTAAAGTTATAAGGCTGTAAGAGAACACTAAGGAATGGCTGTAGATAGAGTGACAGAGGAAGAGAGGAAGAAATTTAAGAATAAACAAAACCTGAGCCTTGAAGTAGTTTAAAATTACAGACCAGACATAAGAAGGAGAAAATTTTTATCTTTTTAAATAAATCAAAAGAACACAATTTAGAATGAATTATGGGTAGAATGAAGTAAGTTCTGCACAAAATTCCCTGAGTATTTATGAAGCATAGACATGTGATGAGAGAGAATTGCCCTTTTAGAATATGGTTCTAAGGAAATTCTTAGGAAAGAAATTACCTGTCATCCCAAGATACATAGAATTTCAGAATTTACATCAATTCAGCAGATATTTATAGTGCATTGGCTAAACAGAAGACAGAGAAATGATGCTGAGGGAAATATCAGGTCGTACAGCCCCTATACCTAGGAAGCTTGCACACTAGTAAAAACAACAGCAAAAAAAGAGATAAACCCAGATTTGTATCTTTTAATTCAGTATGTGAAAAGTGACTAACAAACAAACAAATTAAGTGTTAGAGGGAGGTTGGATTCCTTTTAATTCAACATGATTTAAGAATAACTAACTTAAAAAAGAAAAAGCATTGACTCAACTAAAAAGATTCCATGCCGTCTTTGATTAAAGTCCAGCAAAAGAAAGAGAATATTTTCTCCAAAATTTCAAAATGAAGTACTAGGACTGACTCTTTTTGGTCTCGCCCAAGTCAAATGTTTATCTCTGAAGCAATCATTATGACTGAGTCCAGGGTAGCGGAGCATACAGTGTTCTTATCGGCTTAACCATATGTGGCAGAAACAGAAGTTAAGGATAGTATAAGGATAGTTTGAAAAGAATGCCAGGTTATTCTCAAGAGAAGGGAGAATAAATGCTAAACTGGACAAATTACATGTATGTATATTATGCATACACATGCGTGTATATATGTATATATACACACTCATACAAACGTGTGTGTATAATACTTGTGTATATACATGTATGTGTATTATATACATATGTATATTTTCAGCAGGAGCAATTCAAAGAAGACATCAAGAAAATTGTATAATTTGAGTATGATCTTGGGGATTTCAGTTGATGAAGGCAGTAGGAAGAGTGCATTCTTGGTGGAAGAAATTATGGAGCAAAGGGACAGTGGCAAAAAAGATTGAATGGATGCTCAAAAATGGCCAAACGACTGTTTAGACTGAGGGACTGAATGCATTTATATTGAGAACTCACGTGAAATGACACTAAAAGGCCCTGAATACTAGGCTAGAGGGTTGACACTTCATTTAATGGGAATCTTTTGAAATTGTGGAGAAAGTAACATGGTATATTACTTAGAATGCCATTGCAATCAGTAAAAAAATACCCAGTCAATAGTGGCTTATACCACAGAACATTTATTGTTTATATTTAAAAAATCTAAAACTATGCATTTGCAAGCCCTAGGCTCTAAACCTCCTTCTATTCCACCATTCTCAATATTTTAATATTTTTCCAATGGCTTCATACCCTCATACACATCAGCACAATAAAATATTAATACAACATTCTCTTTCTCAGAGAGGAAAATATGTTTCCAAAGTTCCCAGCATAAATTGGTTTACATCTCTTTGGCCAAAACTGGACTGTATGTCCATCCTAGACCAATCACTGGCAAGAAGGAATAGGTTGCCATTATTTGTCAACCAGTTATGAATTAGACTCTGTGTTGGGCATTCTGTTGCGCTAACTAAATTGTGGGTTTTTTAGTTAGACAGGAAGATACAATGGCTATTGAATAGACAACCAATAGAATCTACCACATGCTCAGAAGGGCAAAACTAATCTGGTAGTTCCATACAGAACAGATGAAAGTGTTGGATATAAAGGGCAGTCAAGGAGAACATATGGAGTCAGAGCATCCACCAGAAACTTGCCAATAAGACATTGTCTAAATATTGTGCAAGTATAACCTGGGAGTACATAAACCAACTCTTAATATGAAGTTATAAAAGAAGAGAGACAGCGAGATCCTATTTGGTTTGTGTTCTGCACTACCAGATTGTTTAATTGCTTTAATTTCCTCTTATCCCCAGGAGATCACTTAAAATTGTCTAATGTGTCTCCCAATTTAATTTCCGTTGAATACATTTAAACTTCCTTCTTATACTCTTCACCTACCCTCTGACTTTCCTGGCCACGTCAGGAGATAAAAGTAGTCTTATTGCCATCTTTTACTTATTAAAATTTCTTCACTTCTACCAGCTAAATGCCACATTCAGCATTTGGCCTTTTGCCCCATTGGTTATTCCTTTCGTCTTGAGCTTTCGATTCTTTTGTTAAAAAGAATTAACGCCCACTGGGCAACATGGAGACTCAAAGCAGCAAATGCCAAGGGCAAAAGCACTGTCATGAACAATATTAATATATATCCCTATGTGGATATGAGTGGCCAGTAAAAGAAACAAAAATAAATATTCTGCTACATTTCACTTGTTATTTTCACATAAAACATAATCTATGATCATGGTTGAGTCCCACTCTGACCTCTGTGTTGTCAGCCCATAGAGACGTAATACACAGAACATCACTCGGATAGGACACACGAGGTTTTCTAAACAAACAGGAACAAGGGCTTGGATTTAGTGTTTATTGATTGCCCCAGCAATCTGGATCATGTGTCTACATTACAGCACGATCAGTCTGTTTCCTTTGCAAACATTTCACGTGTTCAAGTACAGTTTCCTGAAACAATTCTGTCTTTGACCAAAAACTGATTCATAGAAGTAATCCGATTTCACCTTAAGTCTATTAACATGTAATTTATAGGCATGACCCAAAGCCAATGTTGTAGGGTGTGGCAAAATGGCTTTAGATGATCAAGGATTAATGACCAGAGGCTAAAATATGCAACAGTAGAAGTTACATTACCATACATTATATTATACATTTCTCATAATTAAAAAATATGTGAGTACTCATGTATTTCTCTACAGTACTAACTGCTATCCTTTTTTTTTTAAATTGGAAAGGCTCTCTTCTTAATTTCATGATAAATGAGACTTATCAAAGCCCTCCTAGCTACTTTTCAATGTGAACTTCTGAGGAAGACAATACATTCTTAATAGGGAATTTTCATCTCAATGTCCTTATGCTTTATGTAACGTTAAAAAAAAAAAAAGAAAACTTTAGTTTTATTGTTGAAGTTTATTCCTATTACTTAAAAAATATAGGCCTACTTTTTTGTTTTTATTTTCTCTGGGATTAGGGAAATAAGCACTGATTTTTTTATAACTAATATTAATTTTAAATATAAATTCTCTCACAATGATGGAATAACATAATAATTTTTTTGCTATCTAACTTTATATATATCATAAATACATATTTTATATGACTTTGATATATTTTATTTAATGTATTACTTCTAGGAATTGAAAGGCACTATATACCCCAAGGTGCTGCCTTGATAAATTCTTCTACCAACAATTGGAAGAAGAAGATATAGAATAAAATATGCCTTATCTAACTACTTCTAGGTATATCTTCAATTAGAATTAAATTGGAATACAATTGGAATTCAATTTAAAAAAGAAGCAGGAGTGTGTTGTCACACTGTAGGGAGAGCAATTAGGGTCACATAACAATATGTGTATAAATTTTTGTATGAGAAACTGACTTGAACTGTAAACTTTCACTTAAAGCACAATAAAAAAAAAAGCAGTGTGAATGATAAATGACTAATATAGAGCTTTGTACATTATTGTTGACAAACTGGCAAACCAAAGCTTTAGTCAAGTTACTCTTTCCCTAACACGAGTTAAAACATACAAAAATAGAGAAATTAAAAATCCCTTTAGGCAAAGAAAGGAATAGCCTATTTCCAAATATACAGTACCAAGACTAAGTATCTAACATTTAGGTTAAAGATACATCTTTTGTATTTACCCTGCTGACAAAATACTCAATCTGTTCATTTATACTATGAAAACAGCTGAAAGAAAATCCATTTAAAAAAACTAAATACTAAGCCAAACCACTTATGTACACAAATACATTGGTTCTTCCATAGCAACGTCTTGAACAGCTAAACATTATTGAAGATCTTTATATTGTACATGTTCAAACAAAGATATTTACTGATATAGACCATTTCCCATCAGTATTCACAAACCATCGCACCGCAGCAATTACAAAGTAAAATGAAAGAGCAATTAAAGTATTAGTCATGTAATCTTCTAAGACTCATAGTAAAATATGAAAACTCTGCCTACCTGGCTTAAATGTCAAAAAGAACACTAAACCCTTTCTTTTGATTGTTCTACAAGGAGTGAGCAACAGAACATGGAAAATAATTTGGAAATGTACTTTTTGTTTTTCTTTGTTTAAAACAAGCAAATTCTATTTTGTAAAAGTAAATACAATGGAAAATAAGTAGTAAGGCAAAGTTACATGAACCAGAACATTTTTGGCAACCTACATTTTCAAATAGGTCTGATCCTGGGATAGTGATAGGTTTTCCTGAAGTCTTAGATTCAGTTCTGCCAGTTAAAATATATATATATATTTTTTTTTTTTTCCTTACCCATTTTCTTTACATGAAGTAACTTGGACACTGAGGGCTAGTTTATTCTTCCTCTCTATTCATGTTTTATATTCAAGAAAAGAAGCATCGACCTCAAATCTATAGTCAAAATAACCAAAAAAACCAAACCCAGTGCTGTCGAGTAGATTCTGATTCATAGCGACCCTATAGGACAGAGTAGAACTGCCCCATAGAGTTTCCAAGGAGTGCCTGGCAGATTCGAACTGCCGACCCTTTGGTTAGCAACAGTAGCACTTAACTACTATGCCACCAGGGTTTCCATAGTCAAAATACTGACATGAAAAATATAAAATATGTTAAATTACTTCAGACAACTCAGGACTCAGCATAGCTAACACATGAAGGAGCATGCGTCTTTCTGTTCATATTGTTCATTTATTGAATATATATTTATTGTGTAACTATTACGGGAAATTATAGAGGCCTCAGGGTATGCTGATGAACAGACATGATAACTAAATTATCTTATCCTCAACTCAATACAGGCCCCTTTCACACATTTTTAAAGTTTTGTTACAGTTTGAGGATTTTGAACCAATAACCAAGAAAACCTTTTATTACGATAAAACAAATGCTTCCTGGCAATAATAATAATGTGTCCTCTTCATAGGTGACCAGAGACTAAAGAATCAGTTAAGTCATTGTTTCCTCTTTTGGTTCCCTGAAGCCTCCAGAATCATCCTCTACGTTTTCATTCTATTTTTCTGATAGTTCTTTTTAAATTTCTCCCTTAGCTCCTTTACTCCAAACCTTCTCCCTAAATGTTGTGCTCTCAGTGGCTCAAGGTTGATTTTCTACATTTTTCCTTTGAACAAGTTCTTAGAATTCAAACGGCCAGTGACCCCAAAACAAATTATTATCTAAGCTCCTGCTATCTGTAAGGCACAATTTCCTTCTAGACACTTAGTTTTTGTCACTTTCAAAGTAATCTGATATGTATGTATCTTTGGACCCTCAGGTCTCAATTCAAAATAACGTATTAGTTGAGTGAGAGACCTCGGATATATAAATACAGAAACATGATCTGTTTTACACAGAAAATAAAAGACATTTCCATAAAATGACACTCCATTTTACACAAAAAAAATACGCGAACATGAAGTTCTTGTATCAACTGAGTGAGTGAGGTTTCACTGGTAAATAAAATTAAATTGTCCAGATTTATTTTGAGTCAGCTTTAGAATCATTTAAAAACCATGAAATATGCAAGTCCTGTCCTAGTTCAGCTGCTTAATTTCTCAGGATTATTTATAAATCACTTTTGTTAAATTAAGTAAAATTACCTTCCCTGCTAAATTTGAATTACCAGACATTTCCAAAATATTTCTGAAACCAGAAACTGTATTTTTTTTTTTTTAATTTGCTATTTGGTGTATCTTCAAAAACTTATTTAACACTTATGCCATGTCTTAGAGATTTGATCAGGCATATTTTACTTGTTTTCCCATTCTAGCAGCTTCTGATTTAAAACAGACAGCATTTCTGAAAATAAGCTTCACAAGTGTGAAGTGCCTACAACACATTGCATATGCACAAATGCACAAACATCACATTGCTTATGCACAAATGCACCCAAACTCAAGGGATAAGAAATGGTTAAACAGGAAAGCCCTAAGCAGCTGCAGCTAACAGTGATACATGATATGGTAGAAGAAATAACCTTAGAGACATTTTTTTTCCTTAATGGGCTAAGAGATACTGGGCTAAAAGCCAGAGTCGTCTAATAATGGTGGTCAAATGGAGACAATCATCAGAATCACCTGGGTAGTTTACAAATATAGAGATTCCTGGGTTCTGTGCCCAGCATTTTGTTCTGGAAGCCTTGGGTCCAGAAATCTATAATTTTTATGAAGTCCCCTATTTAGGAAAGTTTCTCCAATTCCTTGATGAGATAGGGTTAGAGTAAATGTTAAATAAATAAATAAATAAATACCAATATCATATATCGATTCAGTGATCTTGAATTAGTTCATTTAATTATGCATCTAGAAGTAATTTTTTTAACTAATACTTTTGGTTGTCTTTATAATGCCCATGTAAAGAAACAACTGAGATATTCTTATACAGAAATATCTGAGCTCAGTTCAACTGATTGATATGCTGACTCAAGAGTAAGTAGATCATGAATTCAGCAACCCTTACGGAATGGGGTAGAAACAAAGTCTATCTGAATTTTTCTCTTTCCTTTCTTTTTCTTTTTTATGTGAGATGTGATTACAGAAGAATCTAAACTTTGGAAACAAGGAAACCACTGGTCCCAACCTTTCCTTCTCTCTGACCCTCACCACTCCATCTAAGACACCAGTAACCAGTTGCCGTCGAATCGATTCTGACTTATGGTGACCCAAACTGTGTTCCACAGGGTTTTCAGTGACCAAGGTTTTTGAAAGTAGATAGCTAAGCCTTCCTTCTGAGGCACCTCTGGGTGGACTCAAGCTTCCAATCTTTCAGTTAGCAGCCAAGTGTATTAACCAATTGCCACCCAGGGACTCCTTCATCTAAGAAAAGGAACTGCACTGCCAAACAACGGCCGAAGGCCATTTTGCAGAGGGAAAAGAGCCAGCACTTATCCATACATTCCAATATTGTATGGATAAGTGCCATAACGTCGAGGAATAGGAAGAGCCAAAACTACTTACATGTGGGAGCTAAAGACTACATACATCTCAGAGAGGCTCTGCAGAGTCACCTTCAGGAGCCCAGGCTGGAGCCTGAGCACCTGGGTCTAAATCCTGGTAGTGCCACTTAGCAGCTTGTGATGTTTTTATTTCTCATCTGGAAAAACAAGAGGTTAATTAAAATAGGGATATTGTGAGATTTAGTAAGTTACTACCTTATTAGTTCAAGAGTGACCTGTAGACCCATAGGCCCTCACTCCGGATCTGCATTTTTAAACAAAGTTCCATCATGATTTGCATGCATGTGACAGTTTGAGAAGCACTGATTTAGGGCATGTGAAGGGCTTAGGATGGTAAGTCCTTCATAAAATTGCTATTATTATTTAGTTTAGGTCAAAACATATACCAATTACAGTCAAAGACTGAAAACTCTGCAGAAAGGTATTTAGACCCAACTCAAGTAGTGTTCAGTCTAATCCGTGGTGAATAAATCAGAATGAGATGGATGTCTTAGGGTGGGTTCTCTGCAGAAGCATGTATCTATATATACATATAGGTATAGAGAGAGAGATGCATACATACATATATATATAGAGAGAGAGAGAGAGAGAGGGAAAGAGAGAGAGATTTATATCAAGGAAAGGGCTCATGAGGTTGTAGAGGCTGCAAAGACCCCAGTCCATGGCTCAGGCATCAGGCTGAAGGCCTCTCCTGAATCACATAGCTGCAGGGGCTGGCAAACCCAAGGTCAGCAGGTGAGACAGCAGGCTGCTGGCTCAAGTTCTAAGAACTAGAGGTCAGATGACAACAAGCTGGATACAAGATTCAGAGAGAACAAAAGCCAGACAGCATTGCCAGAAAATCCATATATACTGGATGCAGTTTTCACACTCAAGGATACTCTCTTTCAGTTGATTGTTCATACCAGATCTCATTATGTAGGTAATTACATCATTACATAACTACCAAGCTACATAACTGCCAAACCATTGAGAATCATGGCCCAGCAAGTTGAGACACAATCTTAACCATCACAATCAGCCTCTTGTCAACTTTGTACCTGTACCCATCTTCTTAAATTACGCACAATCTCTGAATAAAGATAATTATAAAGTAATACTTGCCCCTAACATGATACAACTAATACGTGTACCACTAAAAACGCACTAGCCCTATTTACATCTTATATTTTATAAGTGAGGAAAACAAAAATATTTGATGCACACATACAAGGAAGAAACACTCATAACAATTACAGTCCTCGTTTCTGCAACTAGTCATATGGTTGTAACTGATATTTAGAACTACCTTCTTCTACCACCCATTCTGAATTCCTTTTGCCCTCAGCAAGCACCTAAGGTGGTTGTGGTTTTTTGCCTGGTGGGGTGACCCAAACCTTCATTCCTGAAGGGTCTGCACGTAAAGTAGTCATGTTGAAATTGGGTTGCTTTAGTTTTCCATTGACTTTGATCACAGGACACTGTAGTACTAAGAGATGCCCTAAGGGAACTCCTGCATTCCAGACATACTCTTCTTTACCTCCATTATACAATATGAATCCAATTTCCCCTTAACAATCAGGAACAATAACACCAGCCAATATGGTAACTCCCTTCTTTTCCTGTTGATCTAGAGGCATGAGGAGCCTAATGTGGCCAAGTGACATTCTTAACTTCTAGTTCAGAGGAATCATTGTTGTGTCTTTTGGTGGGAAAATTCCTCCCTTCGGAATTAAGACTTCTACACCTACAGAGCATAGGCTGGCAGGGACAGGAAATAGAAATTTTGTGAGTAGGTTACTAGAAGCAAAAATTTTGTGAGCAGGTCACTGGGCATAATTATGTCGGAAGGGTGCAATGTAATCTATCTGCTACCAGGCTGCTGGCTGATCACCTCAAGGAATGGTACAATATCAGGAATTTAGTGTTGATCTCTACTGCTGGCAGACTGGGCAGGCACTCAGCAGTGGCTGTAGCCATGTCAGCCTTGGTGAGTAAAAGTCCACATTGCTGAGCCTCTGCAAAACATCCATTCCTGCCACCATGGCCACTTTGTTCATGAACCTGTTTGACAATGAAAGGAGTGGCTGGGGAAAGAGGATGACTGATTTTCACATATCCAGATTAAGCATCTATTCCAGTAAGAACAAAATGCTGCTCTTTCCATGCTGGAAGTGGTCCAGTGTAATCAACTTGCCACCAGGTCGCTGGCTGAATAACTTTGAGGAATGGTGGCATGTGATGGTAAACAACCATTGGCCCGCCCAGCTGACTGCATGCTGGCCTGTCTGCCCTCACCCAGACTTCTGAATTGAACTGGAATACAGTCCGCAGGGAAGAAAGTGTCATCATCTGGTCCTTCAAGCAATGGAGACTTCTGGCGCATGACTCAGCTGAGGTTAGCCTGATCTTTGGGAACCAGAGACCTGAGGTTCTTTGGCAGGTGCTACAATGATCAGGTCCAGACAGGGGTGAAAGTTGGAGGTGGAATCAGAGTGATGGGAGGAGAAATGTAGCTGGAGTGCACACGTTCAAGGGACCACATGTCACAGACCAGGAAACTTGCCAAGAGTCATAGAGTCCCATAGTCAGCCAGAACTGGGGCTCAAGGTGTCTTCCTGCACATGTGACCCTGGTCATCCACATTCTGAAGGCAACACTCCTCAGACCTCCAGGGATACAGGATTTCCCGCCCTGGCATCCAGGAGGTCAGAGATATGCAGTGGGTCTTAGGAAGCTGTGGACTTGAAGACAGTGAAGAAAAGCAAATCAGTGGTCACTGGACATGGCAGGTCCTACATTTAAGAAGGGAAGATTTGTGGTTTTGTGCCAAGTGTGGGTAGAGAATATGAAAGGATGTATTCCAGATTCTGCTCTCGAGACCCAGATGAGGGCTCTCATGGTTATATGTGCTTTTTTTTTTTTCCTCCTGATCCCCTTTGCCGGGGTGGAGGGTGGGTAGGAGGAAGGAGAGTTGTTTCTTGGAAGAAAGTCTCAGCAGAAGGAGCAGGAGCTGGAGGGCCTCCAGTCTGTGCATAGGCTCCACAGGACCAGGTGCCCCCCTGGCATCCTTGGCTTCCTCCTTTCCTTCTTCCATCTAATGTAGAGCCACAAAACTAGTTACTAATGGACCTAGGTATCCACATGCAATTCCTTCATCAGGCTCTGGACCCTGGAGACCATCTATTCTCTGTCCATGGGCAAACAATGCCATCACAGATATTCCCCCTTCCAGATCTAAGCCCTCTCTCCTGCTCTCCTTCTTGTGATATTTCACATGGGTACAATTAAGAGATGTCTCACAACTGGCAGAGAGAGAGATAGACAGCATAGGGGCTGAGAGGAGACCACTTCCCTACTGACATTCTCAAGTAAGTGGAAAAGAGATACCTGGTCTGTTTGCCCCATGCCGAGAGCTCTCAACATCTGAGGCTCCTTCGGCAGTTCATTCTCCTAGGTGAGCTGAATTCCAGTGGTCTCAGCCAGAATTGGGTTCCAAGTCTCAGAGGCCAACCAGAAGAGTCCTTGGGAGTAGCTCAGACTGGCCAGTAGCTCACCTGTTCGCTCTCTACCTCTAACCCCGTGCCATCAGAAGCTCCATCCACTGATTCCTGAGGCTGTGTCCATGGTGATAGTAAACAAGCCTTGGCTCTGCCCAGTCCACAGCATCCTGACCTCTCTGTCCTCACCCAGACCTCTGAGTTGATCTGGAATAAAGTCCACAGGGACCCACATATCATCATCTGTGATTTCGAGCAACGGAGCATTTACCTGGCACACGACCCAGCTAATGTCAGCCTAACCATCAAGAACCAGAGACCTGAGGCTCTGTTGGTAGGAGCCACAAAAATCAAGTTCAGACAGAGGTAATGGGTGGAGGAGGAATCAAAGTGATGGGAGGAGAAATGTAGCTGGAGTGCACACATTCATAGGACCACATGTCCCAAACTGGGGACCGTGCCAAGAGTCATACAGCCCCATAGCCCAGGAGACCTGGGGCTAAAATTGACACACAACCTTAATCATCACAGTCCACCCATGGTTAACTTGGCACCTGTAAATATCTCTTAAACCATACATACTCTCTAAATAAAAACAATTATAAAATCATACTTGTGCCTAACATGGTAAAACACACATACAACCAAAAATGCACTAGCCCTGTTTACGTCTTATATAAGTGACAAAAACAAAAATATTTGTTGCATACATACAAGGCGGAAATACTCATGAGAATTACAGTCCTCATTTCTGAAACTGGTCATGTGGTCATGACTGGCATTTAGAATTACTTTCCTCCATTACCCATTCCATATTTCCTTTGGCCTCAGTAAGAACCTCAGCTGGTTGTGCTTCTTTGCCTGGTGAGGTGATCCAAATCGTCATTCCTTAAGGATCTAGGCCAATAGTAGTCATGTTGGAATTGGGTTGCTACAGTTTTCATTGACTTTATTCACAGGGCATGGTGGTACTAAGGGATGCCCTAAGAGATCTCCTGCATTCCAGACATACTCATATTTACCTCCATTATGTAAATATCATTCCGATTTTCTCTTGGTAATCAGGATCAATCACACCAGCCAATACGGTAACTCCTTACTGATCTAGAGGCATAAGAAGCCCAATGTAGCCAGATGGCATTCTTAACTTATAGATCAATGGAATCAATGATGCATCTCCAGGTGGGAGCATTCTTTTCTTTGGAACTAAGACCTCTAGACCTGCAGAGCATAGGGTCATGGGGACAGGAAACAAAAATTTTACGAGTGAGTTACTAGGGTAATAGTGAGTGGTGCCACTCTCATTTCCACCCCTTGATTCCTGGACTCATGAATCCTGACTATGAGAGAAAAAAATGGCACCATATATCGTACTCTGGTTTAGAGCATGTACCTCCTGGAGAACACTGCCCCAACCCCACAAGATATTGGCACCTAGTTGCTGCCATAATTGTATCCTTAGAAGGCCATTCCATTATTCTATCAAGCCAGCTGCTTCAAGATGATGGAGAACATGGTGAGGCTAGTGAATTCCATGGGCGTGGGCCCATTGCTGCACCTCATTTGCTGTGAAGTGAGTCACTTGATCTAAGGTGATGCTGTGTTGACACACAACGTTGACAGTGGATAAGGCATTCTGTAAGTCCATGGATGATAGATTTGGCAGAAGCATTGCACATAGGAAAGCAAATCCGTATGTAGAGTAAGTACCCATTCCAGTAAGAACAAAACACTGCCCTTTCCATGATGGAAACTGTCCAGCATAATCAAGCTTTCATCAGGCTGATCGCCTCAAGGAATGGTTCTGTACTGGGAACTCAGTGTTGATCTCTGCTGTTGGCAGGTTGGGCACTCAGCAGTAGCTGTAGCCAAGTTGGCCTTGGTGAGCGGAAATCCATGTTGCTATGCCCACGCATAACCGCCATCCCTGCCACCATGGTCACTTTGTTCATGAGCCCATTGAGCAATGACAGGAGTAGCTGGTGAAAGAGGATGACTGCTTTTCACAGGATGTGTCACCCTATCCACCTGATTTTTTAAAAATCTCCTCTGCCGTGGTCTCCATTTGATGAACATTCACATGAGACACAAATATCTTCTCTTCTTTGGCCCATTCAAAGAGGTCTATCCACATACCTTTTCTGCATAATTCCTTGTGTCCAATTTTACAATCTTGTTCCTTCCAAGTTCCTGACCACCCAGCCAAAGTTTTAGCCACAGCCCATGGATCAGTACACGATCACCTATCTGGCCACTTCTCCTCCCAAGCAAAGTGAACAACTAGATGCACTACTCAAAGTTCTGCCCACTGGGAGGATTTTATTAACCATTGTCCTTCAGGATGGTCCCAGAAGGGGGCTGTAGTGCTGCCAGTGTCCACTTTCGAGCTTATATATCACACAGAGCCATCTGTAAACCAGGCACAAGTTTTCTCTTCCTCAGTCAACTGATCATAAGGAAATACCCATTAGGACATAGTAGAAGGTAATGTGACAGGAACGGATACCATGGGCATTTGGTCCACTTCCTCCTGCAATTTACTTGTGCCTTCAGGTCCTACTCAGGCCCAATCTTGTATATGTTACTTCTATTTAATGATGGAGTGGTGCTGTGCATGTCTGACTTTACGGCACTGTGTCAGATGACACCCAGTTCATGATGGGCAGTTCAGGCCACATGGTGACTTGGTGGCACATGATTAAGTGGTGAGTCTCTACTAAGGTCCATTGACAAGCCAAAAGATGTTTCTCAAAAAGAGATCAGTTATCTGCAGAAGATGGCAGGGCTTTGCTCCAAAATTCCAAGGGTCTGCTTTATGGTTCACCAACAGAGTGCTGCAAAAGACTCCAAATAGCATCTCTATCTGCCAGTAACACTTCAAGCACCATTGGATCAGCCGGATCATATGGCCCAAGTGGCAGAGCAGCCTTCACGGCAGACTGAACCTGTTGCAAAGCCTTCCCTTGTTCTTGGCCCCAGATAAAATGTGCAGCTCTTTGAGTCACTTGATAAATAGGCCAGAGTAGCACACTTAAGTGAGGGACATGTTGCCTCCAAAATTCAAAAAGGCCCACCAGGCACTGTTCCTCCTTTGCAGTTGTGGGAGGGGCCACATGCAATATCTTTTCCTTCACTTTAGAAGGAATATCTCAACATGCCCCACACCACTGGACCCCAAAAAATTCACTGAAGTGGAAGGCACTATATTTTTTGTCAGAAAAATTTCCTACCCTCTAGCATGCAAATGTTTTTTTTTTTTATTAACTTTTATTGAGCTTCAAGTGAACATCGGCAAATCAAGTCAGTCTGTCACATATAAGTTTATATACATCCTACTCCGTACTCCCACTTGCTCTCCCCCTAATGAGTCAGCCCTTCCAGTCTCTCCTTTCGTGGCAATTTTGCCAGCCTCCAACTCTCTCTATCCTCCCATCCCCCCTCCAGACAGGAGATGCCAACACAGTCTCAAGTGTCCACCTGATATAATTAGCTCACTCTTCAACAGCATCTCTCTCCTACCCACTGTCCAGTCCCTTTCATGTCTGATGAGTTGTCTTCTGGGATGGTTCCTGTCCTATGTCAACAGAAGGTTTGGGGACCATGACCACCGGGATTCCTCTAGTCTCAGTCAGACCATTAAGTCTGGTCTTTTTATGAGAATTTGGGGCCTGCATCCCACTGTTGCCCTGCTCCCTCAGGGGTTCTCTGTTGTGCTCCCTGTCAGGGCAGTCATCGATTGTGGCTGGGCACCAACTAGTTCTTCTGGCCTCAGGATGATGTAGGTCTCTGGTTCATGTGGCCCTTTCTGTCTCTTGGGCTCTTAGTTGTCGTGTGACCTCGGTGTTCTTCATTCTCCTTTGATCCAGGTGGGTTGAGACCAATTGATGCATCTTAGATGGCCGCTTGTTAGCATTTAAGACCCCAGATGTCACATTTCAAAGTGGGATGCAGAATGTTTTCATAATAAAATTATTTTGCCAATTGACTTAGAAGTCCCCGCAAACCATGTTCCCCAAACCCCCGCGCTTGCTCCGCTGACCTTTGAAGCATTCATTTTATCCCGGAAACTTCTTCGCTTTTGGTCCAGTCCAGTTGAGCTGACCTTCCATGTATTGAGTGTTGTTCTTCCCTTCACCTAAAGCAGTTCTTATCTACTAATTAATCAGTAAAAAATCCTCTCCCTCCCTCCCTCCCTCCACCCCTCGTAACCACAAAAGTATGTGTTCTTCTCAGTTTGTACTGTTTCTCAAGATCTTATAATAGTGGTCTTATACAATATTTGTCCTTTTGCCTCTGACTGATTTCGCTCAGCATAATGCCTTCCAGGTTCCTCCATGTTATGAAATGTTTCAGAGATTCGTCACTGTTCTTTATCGACGCGAAGTATTCCATTGTGTGAATATACCACAATTTATTTAACCATTCATCCGTTGATGGACACCTTGCTTGCTTCCAGCTTTTTGCTATTGTAAACAGAGCTGCAATAAACGTGGGTGTGCATATATCTGTTTGTGTGAAGGCTCTTGTTTCTCTAGGGTATATTCCGAGGAGTGGGATTTCTGGGTTGTATGGTAGTTCTATTTCTAACTGTTTAAGAAGACGCCAGATAGATTTCCAAAGTGGTTGTACCATTTTACATTCCCACCAGCAGTGTATAAGAGTTCCAATCTCTCTGCAGCCTCTCCAACATTTATTATTTTGTGTTTTTTGGATTCATGCCAGCCTTGTTGGAGAGAGATGGAATCCCATCGTAGTTTTAATTTGCATTTCTCTAATGGCTAATGATCGAGAGCATTTTCTCATGTATCTGTTGGCTGCCTGAATATCTTCTTCAGTGAAGTGCGTGTTCATATCCTTTGCCCACTTCTTGATTGGGTTGTTTGTCTTTTTGTGGTTGAGTTTTGACAGAATCATATAGATTTTAGAGATCAGGCAGAGATGTCATAGCTGAAAATTCTTTCCCAGTCTGTAGGTGGTCTTTTTACTCTTTTGGTGAAGTCTTTAGATGAGCATAGGTGTTTGATTTTTAGGAGCTCCCAGTTATCTGGTTTCTCTATGTCATTTTTGGTAATGTTTTGTATTCTGTTTATGCCTTGTATTAGGGCTCCTGACGTTGTCCCTATTTTTTCTTCCATGATCTTTATCATTCTAGTCTTTATGTTTAGGTCTTTGATCCACTTGGAGTTAGTTTTTGTGCTTGGTGTGAGGTATGGGTCCTGTTTCATTTTTTTGCAAATGGATATCCAGTTATGCCAGCACCATTTGTTAAAAAGACTATCTTCTCCCCAATTAACTGACACTGGGCCTTTGTCAAATATCAGCTGCTCATATGTGGATAGATTTATATCTGGGTTCTCAATTCTGTTCCACTGATCTATGTGCCTGTTGTTGTACCAGTAACAGGCTGTTTTGACTACTGTGGCTGTATAATAGATTCTGAAATCAGGTAGAGTGAGGCCTCCCACTTTCTTCTTCTTTTTCAGTAATGCTTTGCTTATCCGAGGCTTCTTTCCCTTCCGTATGAAGTTGGTGAATTGTTTCTCTATCACCTTAAAAAATGACATTGGAATTTGGATCGGAAGTGCATTGTATGTATAGATGGGTTTTGGTAGAATAGACATTTTACTATGTTAAGTCTTCCTATCCATGAGCAAGGTATGTTTTTCCACTTAAGTATGTCCTTTTGAATTTCTTGTAGTAGAGCTTTGTAGTTTTCTTTGTATAGGTCTTTTACATCTTTGGTAAGATTTATTCCTAAGTATTTTATCTTCTTGGGGGCTACTGTGAATGGTATTGATTTGGTGATTTCCACTTCGATGTTCTTTTTGTTGATGTAGAGGAATCCAAGTGATTTTTGTATGTTTATCTTATAACCTGTGACTCTGCCAACCTCTCCTATTAGTTTCAGTAGTGTTCTGGAGGATTCCTTAGGGTTTTCTGTGTATAAGATCATGTCATCTGCAAATAAAAATAATTTTACTTCCTCCTTGCCAATCCGGATGCCCTTTATTTCTTTGTCTAGCCTAATTGCCCTGGCTAGGACTTCTAGCACAATGTTGAATAAGAGTGGTGATAAAGGGCATCCTTGTCTGGTTCCCATTCTGAAGGGAAATGCTTTCAGGTTCTCTCCATTTAGAGTGATGTTGGCTGTTGGCTTTCTATAGATGCCCTTTATTATGTTGAGGAATTTTCCTTCAATTCCTATCTTGGTGAGAGTTTTTATCATAAATGGGTGTTGGACTTTGTCAAATGCCTTTCTGCATCAATTGATAAGATCATGTGGTTTTTGTCTTTGGTTTTATTTATATGGTGGATTACATTAATGGTTTTTCTAATATTAAACCAGCCTTGCATACCTGGTATAAATCCCACTTGGTCGTGGTGGATTATTTTTTGATATGTTGTTGAATTCTATTAGCTAGAATTTTGTTGAGGATTTTTGCACCTATGTTCATGAGGGATATAGGTCTGTAATTTTCTTTTTTTGTAATGTCTTTACCTGGTTTTGGTATCAGAGAGATGGTGGCTTCATAGAATGAGTTGGGTAGTATTCCGTCATTTTCTATGCTTTGAAATACCTTTAGTAGTAGTGGTGTTAACTCTTCTCTGAAAGTTTGGTAGAACTCTGCAGTGAAGCCGTCCGGGCCAGGGCTTTTTTTTGTTGGGAGTTTTTTGATTACCGTTTCAATCTCTTTTTTTGTTATGGGTCTATTTAGTTGTTCTACTTCTGATTGTGTTAGTTTAGGTAGGTAGTGTTTTTCCAGGAATTCATCCATTTCTTCTAGGTTTGCAAATTTGTTAGAGTACAATTTTTCGTAATAACCTGATATGATTCTTTTAATTTCAGTTGGGTCTGTTGTGATGTGGCTCATCTCGTTTCTTATTTGGGTTATTTGTTTCCTTTCCTGTGTTTTTTTAGTCAGTCTGGCCAATGGTTTATCAATTTTGTTAATTTTTTCAAAGAACCAGCTTTTGGCTTTGTTAATTCTTTCAATTATTTTTCTGTTCTCTAATTCATTTAGTTCAGCTCTAATTTTTATTATTTGTTTTCTTCTGGTGCCCGATGGATTCTTTTGTTGCTCACTTTGTATTTGTTCAAGTTGTACGGACAGTTCTTTGATTTTGGCTCTTTCTTCTTTTTGTATTTGTGCATTTATAGATATAAATTGACCTCTGAGCACTGCTTTTGCTGTGTCCCAGAGGTTTTGATAGGAAGTATTTTCATTCTCGTTGCATTCTATGAATTTCCTTATTCCCTCCTTGATGTCTTCTATAACTCAGGCTTTTTTCAGGAGGGTATTGTTCAGTTTCCAAGTATTTGATTTCTTTTCCCTAGTTTTTCTGTTATTGATTTCTACTTTCACGGCCTTGTGGTCTGAGAAGATGCTTTGTAATATTCCGATGTTTTGGATTCTGCAAAGGTTTGTTTTATGACCTGATATGTGGTCTATTCTAGAGAATGTTCCATGTGCGCTAGAACAAAAAGTATACTTTGCAGCAGTTGGGTGGAGTGTTCTGTATAAGTTAATGAGGTCAAGTTGGTTGATTGTAGCAATTAGGTCTTCCGTGTCTCTATTGAGCTTCTTACTGGATGTCCTGTCCTTCTCCGAAAGTGGTGTGTTGAAGTCTCCTACTATAATTGTGGAGGTGTCTATCTCACTTTTCAGTTCTGTTAAAATTTGATTTATGTATCTTGCAGCCCTGTCATTGGGTGCATAAATATTTAATCTGGTTATGTCTTCCTGATCAATTGTCCCTTTTATCATCATGTAGTGTCCTTCTTTATCCTTTGTGGTGGATTTAAGTCTAAAGTCTATTTTGTCAGAAATTACTATTGCTACTCCTCTTCTTTTTTGCTTATTGTTTGGTTGATATATTTTTTTCCATCCTTTGAGTTTTAGTTTGTTTGTGTTTCTAAGTCTAAGGTGTGTCTCTTGTAGGCAGCATATAGATGGATCGTGTTTCTTTATCCAGTCCGAGACTCTATGTCTCTTTATTGGTGCATTTAGTCCATTTACATTCAGCATAATTATAGATAAATAAGTGTTTAGTGTTGTCATTTTGATGCCTTTTTATGTGTGTTGTTGACAATTTCATTTTTCCACTTACTTTTTGGTGCTGAGACGTTTTTCTTAGTAAATTGTGAGATCCTCATTTTCTTAGTGTTTGACTTTATGTTTGTTGAGTCGTTACGTTTTTCTTGGTTTTTATCTTGAGTTATGGAGTTGTTATACCTCTTTGTGGTTACCTTAATATTTACCCCTATTTTTCTAAGTAAAAACCTAACTTGTATTGTTCTATGTCGCCTTGTATCCCTCTCCATATGGCATTTCTATGCCACCTGTATTTAGTCCCTCTTTTTGATTATTGTGATCTTATACATATTGACTTCAATGATTCCCTGTTTTGAGCATTTTTTTTTTAATTAATCTCAATTTGTTTTTGTGATTTCCCTATTTGAGTTGATATCAGGATGCTCTGTTTTGTGACCTTGTGTTGTGCTGGTATCTGATATTATTGGTTTTCTGACCAAACAATATCCTTTAGTATTTCTTGTAGCTTTGGTTTGGTTTTTGCAAATTCTCCAAGCTTGTGTTTATCTGTAAATATCTTAATTTTGCCTTCATATTTCAGAGAGAGTTTTGCTGAATATATGATCCTTGGCTGGCAGTTTTTCTCCTTCAGTGCTCTGTATATGTCATCCCATTGCCTTCTTGCCTGCATGGTTTCTGCTGAGTAGTCTGAACTTATTGATTTTCCCTTGAAGGAGACCTTTCTTTTCTCCCTGGCTGCTTTTAAAATTTTCTCTTTATCTTTGGTTTTGGCAAGTTTGATGATAATATGTCTTGGTGTTTTTCTTTTTGGATCAATCTTAAATGGGGTTCGACGAGCATCTTGGATAGATATCCTTTCGTCTTTCATGATGTCAGGGAAGTTTTCTATCGGCAGATCTTCAACAATTTTCTCTGTGTTTTCTGTCCTCCCTCCCTGTTCTGGGACTCCAATCACACACAAGTTATCCTTCTTGATAGAGTCCCACATGATTCTTAGGGTTTCTTCATTTTTTTTAATTCTTTTATCTGATTTTTTTTCAGCTATGTTGGTATTAATTCCCTGGTCCTCCAGATGTCCCACTCTGCATTCTAATTGCTCGAGTCTGCTCCTCTGACTTCCTATTGCATTATCTAATTCTGTAATTTTATTGTTAATCTTTTGGTAGCATGCAAATGTTTTACCAATAAGTTCCGAGTCATTAACACTTCTTCCTTACTAGATACATTCAGCATAATGTCATCAATGTACTGGAACAGAAGGGAAACGTGATCAGTGTCCCTGCAGCCTAAATTATTACATAGGGCTGGAGAGTTAACAAATCCTTGAGGTAGGACACTGAAGGTGTATTGTTGGCCTTGCCAGCTCAAGGCAAACTGCTTCTGGTGTTCCTTTGAAACCAGAATTGAGAAAAAGGCATGGTCAGATCAATTGCTCCATACCAGCTACCAGGAAATGTATTAATTTCCTCAAGCAATGAAACCACATCTGGAACAGCAGCTGCAATTAGAGTCACCACCTGGTTAAGTTTATGATAATCCACTGTCATTCTCCATGATTCATCTGTTTTTTGATCAAGCCAATTAGGTAAGTTGAATGAGGCTGTGGTTGGACTCACCACCCTTGCATCCTTCAAGTCCTCGATGGTGGCAGTAATCTCTGCAATCCATTCATTAACATGATATTGCTTTTGGTTTACTATTTTCCTAGGTAGAGACACTTCTAATGGTTTCCACTTGGCTTTTCCCACTATAATAGCCCTTACTCAACTTGTCACAAATCAAATATGGGGTTTCTACCAGTTGCTGAGTACATTTATTTCAATTATGCATTCTGGAACTGAAAAATCTGTAGAATGGGTTCAGGGATCCACTCAACCCATTGTGAGACAAACTTAAGACTCCATTAATGACCGGATCTCCATTTGCACCCACTCTGACTGGTGGCCCACAGTGATGATTTGGGTTTCTTGGGATTAGTGTCAGTTTAGTGCCAGTATCCAGTAACCCCCCAAAAGTCTGATTATTTCCTCTTCCCCAATGAACAGTCACTCTCATAAAAGGTGTTAGAGAATGATGAACAATATAAACTTTTGGCAGTGTAGTGGGATCCTTCCTTAAAGGGACACAATCTCCCCTTCATTCAAGGGGTTGTGGGTTTGTAAACTTGATCAAGCCTGGGAATTGACTGAGGGGCTGTGACTCTCTATTCTGGGGATTCAAGTTAGGCTGCCATTCAGTTGACTTAGAATATTGCCTTTTACACACATCAAGTGAATATTTAGTAGATTTCCCATCTATTTCATTCCTAGGGATACCATGACTAAGCAGCCAACACTGTAAGTTCGTACAAGTCAGACTATTCTAATTACCGTTTGACTCCTTTGTCTATTATGGTAACCATGCCCACCTTGTCTTTGCCAATAGAGTGCTGCCACTGGGCCCCTATTACCATGAGGTCCAATCAGCCCATTGTATCTATGTGTCTTAATTCAGTTAGGACAGTTCCCACTGTCAAATATGACTTACATAAAACAGCAATCACAGGAGTCTTCAGCTATGATGTGGTGGCTCCCTTCATAAAAATTTCTCACAGTTTTGGTAAAATGTGTGTCCTCTGGTCACTCCTTGTGTGGGATTGTGGGTCTAACCTGATAAATCCACTCTAGCATGCCAATTTCCCTGAGGCTTTGAATATCTTCTATAGTATATAAAGGTCTGCTACTTCAACTTGATTTAGTACAGGCAACTGTATAATCCATGCTTCAACAACCCAACCTAATAAACTATTAGATCCTTTCCTAACTTCTCAAGCTGAAACACTGAATGAAGAATCTGTGTTCAGTGGGCCCATATTAATAAACTCAGACTGATCCCAACTTTATGTTCCTTGCACCACTATCCCACACCCTTAATAGCCACTCGCACACATATTACCCAGGTTTCTGTTTATACATATTCAAAAAGTCAAGCCGTTCTTTTGGAGTGTAGTGTACCTCCTCCTGAGTCACAATTTGTACTTTACCTTTTGGGGTTTGCTAGGACTTAAGTCTAGTTATAATTCTAGAAGCAAAAATTGGTGGTGAGAATTGTTTTGAGAACATTAAGTAATGTCCTGTAAGGCATCTGCCTCAGGCAATACCCCAGGCAAAGACTCAGGTGCCTCCCCAGGTGAATACTCAGAAGCTACCTAGGCGATATCGATAGTGTAGGCAAAGGCTCTTCAGACACAGCTGGGTTATTCTCATCAAATGAGGTGGAGGGGCTAATGGTTTTGTTGGCAGAAGCAATTCAATGGAATTTAGGGGCTTAGTGTCACCAGCTTCTTGATTATCTTCCCATATGTCCCCATTCCAAGTTTGAGGATCCTACTTCCTCCCAATCAGTGCCCTCACTTTAACCTCAAACACCATTTGAGATTGGGAATTCAACTGTCATTGTAATTCAGCCACTCTTATGATAAGATTCTGCATTTGGTTTTCAGCAATACCAGCTCTGTTACTCTAGAAAAAAGGCTTCTTTCAGGGCACATGTGGGAACTTTTAAGTCATTTATTCAGCACTTTAGCTGTGACTCTGGAGCCCTGAGTTCATCTCTTCCTTTCACCACTTTGTCTAGCAAAAGTAGGACCAGCCACAAGTAGATAGCTTTAACAAACAGAAATCTATTCTCTCATAGTTTAGGAGGATAGAAGTGAATTCAGGGTGCCAGCTCCAGGGAAGGCATTCTTTCTTTGTCAGCTCTGGGGGAAGGTCCTTGTCATCAATCTTCCCCCAGGCCTAGGAGCTTCACAGGGCATGGACCCCAGGTCCAAAGGATGTGCTCTGCTCCTAGTGCTTCTTTCTTGGTGATATGAGGTCCCTCTCACTCTGCTCATTTCTCTTTCATCTCTTGCAAGATAAAAGGTGATGCAGGCCACACCCCTAGGAAACTCCCCTTACATTGGATTGGGGCTGTGATCTGAGTAAGGGTGTTGCATCCTACCCTAATCCTCTTTAACATAACATAATCTTGCTTCATTAACCACAGAGATTAGGATTTACAACACATAGGATTATCACATTAGATCAGAAAATGGTGGACAACCACACAATACTGGGAGTCATGGCATAGCCAAGTTGATACACATTTTTGGGGAGCACAATTCAATCCATAACAGAAGAGATTACATCATTACATAACTGTCAAACCACATCATAACTGCCAAACCACTGAGAATCATGGCCTGGACAAGTTGACACACAACCTTAACTATCAGAGATGGGGATGAGAAATATGTCCCTGGCAAGTTTCCTCAACAGTTGTCTCTCTGGTAAGGGAGATAGAAAAGCCAGTAGATAATCTCAAGGCAGTCGAGGTTTAAGAATACACCTAGGAGGCGGGGCCAAGATGGCTGACTAGGTAGAACCTACCTCAGATCCCTCTTGCAACAAAGACTCAGAAAAACAAGTGAATCAATCACATACATGACAATCTACAAACCCTGATCATCAAACACAGATCTAAAGAGTTGACCTGAGTGACAGAGACTGAGAACGAACAACCACGGGGAAGCAGCGACTGTTTTCGGAGCCTGGAGCCAGCGCCCCAGTCAGGAAACCTTGGTGCCGGGCTTTGGACTGGACACAGGGGAGCTGAGCACCACATCCTGTGACAGCGCAAACATGGGGCGCAGCCCTAGCTCCCTGAACTGACCTCGGGGGAAGCCCAGCCAGTGCACGCAGGCAGCGCAGCGACACGGCTGGCAGGAGGACAAGCCACCAGGAGGCAGCAACTGGTTTTGGAGCCAGGAGTGTGGCATCCCAGCCAGGAAACCTTGGCGCTGGGCTTTGGACTGGGAGCGGAGGAACTAATTGTGGCTTCTAAGACAGCGCAAGCACGGGACTTGGGCCTGACCCTCGGGGGCAATCTCTATCCAGCCAGCGCACACAGTCGATGCGCCCTTCGGGAATCTCAGATAAAACAGTCATCCCAAGCAAAATAAGTAACTTTGTCTATACTCTGGGGTGCTACTCTCTCCTGTTTATCTGAACTCTCCCCTCCCCTTCCTAGGCGGCTTCATTAACATTGGAATTTCCTGAGCCAGAGTACACTGCTCTGTGGTTTTTCTTTCTTTCTTTCTTTTTGTCTTTTCCTAACCCATTCTCCTGGCCTGAGAGAAGCAGCTACAAAAAACCCAGGGACCAAAAATCCTTCCCTAATTGGACTAAAAACACAGAACCAACTCCAGCCAAGCATATGCGATCCACAGTCTTGGGCTTTCATCCCGACAAGGAACAAGGTGGCTATTATAATGCAAAGGCATTTCTGGTAGGGATCTGACTGTAATTGATTTAGCAGCTTACTGGAAAGACAAGTTTCCCAGGTCTGATACCTCTGCATATTCAACAGAGACCTCACTGATGCACAACAGGGAACTGAGGGCTGAAGCTCCCCCCAGACCACCTAGCCTCCTGCCTTAGGGGTCTAAGGAGGGTGAAACCTACCAATCTGTAGAGGTACTTGCACTGGGGGCCTAAGGTACAGTTGCAGAGCCCACCCACCAAGGTGCTTTAGGAATAGAGACACACCTACCTCACTGGCACTTGGGGGAAGCCTGTCAGCATCCTGTTCCCCCCCACCCACCCGGAGTGCAAAACCCTGCTGCTACTAGAATTTGGTGCACACAACTATCACCACTACTTCTCTAGGTGAATAGGTGACAGTCTGTACCACACACTTGATGACCCAAAATCAGATTCTACTCAAGAATAGTGAATGGACTCAGGCTTATATATCTGGTAACAGCCCAAACCAGCTGGTAATAGGACATAAGAAACTCAAGGTCTACAATAATCAAGACAGCACAATCTAGTAGCCCATCTACATATATTGAAAGAAAACAAAACAAGATAAGACTCAGTGAGCAAATATAGAATAAATCACTACAACATCTTAGTGATGGCTTGGAGACAGCAGTCAATATCAAACCACATAAAGAAGCAGACCATGATTGCTTCTACAGCTCACCAAACTAAAGAATCAAAATCTTTCCCAAATGAAGATACAATCCTGGAATTGCCAGATACAGAATATAAAAAACTAATTTACAGAATGCTTCAAGACATCAGGGGTGACCTCAGAAATGAAATAAGGCAATCTACAGAAAAAGCCAAGGAACATACTGATAAAGCAGTTGAAGAACTCAAAAAGATTTTTCAAAAACATAGTAGAAAAATTAATAAGTTGCAAGAATCCATAGACAGCATTCAGAAATCCAAAAGGTTAACAACAAAATTACAGAATTAGACAATGCAATAGGAAGTCAGAGGAACAGACTCGAGCAATTAGAATGCAGAGTGGGAAATCTGGAGGACCCGGGAATTGACACCAATATAGCTGAAAAAAAATCAGATAGAAGAATTAAAAAAAAAAATGAAGAAACCCTAAGAATCATGTGAGACTCTATCAAGAAGAATAACTTGCGTGTGATTGGAGTACCAGAACAGGGAGGAATAACAGAAAACACAGAGAGAATAGTTGAAGATCTGTTGGCAGAAAACTTCCCTGACATCATGAAAGACGAAAGGATATCTATCCAAGATGCTCATTGAAGCCCATTTAAGATTGATCCAAAAAGAAAATCACCAAGACATATTATCATCAAACTTGCCAAAACCAAAAATAAGAGAAAATTTTAAAAGCAGCCAGGGAGAAAAGAAAGGCCTCCTTCAAGGGAGAATCAATAAGAATAAGTTCAGACTACTCAGCAGAAACCATGCAGTCAAGAAGGCAATGGGATGACATATATAGAGCACTGAAGGAGAAAAACTGCCAGCCAAGGATCATATATCCAGCAAAACTCTCTCTGAAATATGAAGGCGAAATTAAGACATTTACAGATAAATACAAGCTTAGAGAATTTGCAAAAACCAAACCAAAGCTACAAGAAATACTGAAGGAAATTGGTCAGAAAACCAATAATACCAGATACCAGCACAACACAAGGTCACAAAACAGAGCATCCTGATATCAACTCAAAGAGGGAAATCACAAGAAAAAATTGAGATTAATTAAAAAAAAATGCTCAAAACAGGGAATCATTGAAGTCAATATGTAAAAGATCACAATAATCAAAAAGAGGGACTAAATACAGGTGGCATAGAACTGCCATATGGAGAGGGATACAAGGCGATATAGGACAATACAAGTTAGGTTTTTACTTAGAAAAATAGAGGTAAATATTAAGGTAACCACAAAGAGGTATAACAACTCCATAACTCAAAATAAAAACCAAGAAAAACGTAATGATTCAGCAAACGTAAAGTCAAATACTATGAAAATGAGGAACACACAATTTACAAAGAAAAAATCTCACCACAAAAAAATAAGTGGAAAAATGAAATTGTCTACAACACACATAAAAAGGCATCAAAATGACAGCACTAAACACATACTTATCTATAATTACACTGAATGTAAATGGACTAAATGCACCAATGAAGAGAAAGAGAGTCACAGACTGGATAAAGAAACACGATCCATCTACATGCTGCCTACAAGAGACAAACCTTAGACTTAGAGACACAAACAAACTAAAACTCAAAGGATGGAAAAAAATATATCAACCAAACAATAAGCAAAAAAGAAGAGGAGTAGCAATAGTAATTTCTGACAAAATAGACTTCAAAGTTAAATCCACCACAAATGATAAAGAAGGACACTACATAACGATAAAAGGGACAATAGCCCAGGAAGATATAATCATATTAAATATTTATGCACCCTATGACAGGGCTGCAAGATACATAAAACAAACTTTATCAGAATTGAAAAGTGAGATAGACACTTCCACAATTATAGTAGGAGACTTCAACACACCACTTTTGGAGAAGGACAGGACATCCAGTAAGAAGCTCAATAGAGACACGGAAGACCTAATTGCTACAATCAACCAACTTGACCTCATTAACTTATACAGAACACTCCACCCAACTGCTGCAAAGTATACTTTTTGTTCTAACGCACATGGAACGTTCTCTAGAATAGACCACATATTAAGTCATAAAACAAACCTTTGCAGAATCCAAAACATCGAAATATTACAAAGCATCTTCTCAGACCGCAAGGCCATAAAAGTGGAAAACGATAACAGAAAAACTAGAGAAAAGAAATCAAATACTTGGAAACTGAACAATACCGTGCTGAAAAAAGACTGGGTTATAGAAGACATCAAGGAGGGAATAAAGAAATTCATAGAATGCAACGAGAATGAAAATACTTCCTACCATACCTCTGGGACACAGCAAAAGCAGTGCTCAGAGGTCAATTTATATCAATAAATGCACACATACAAAAAGAAGAAAAAGCCAAAATCAGAGAACTGTCCCTACAATTTGAACAAATAGAAAGTAAGCAACAAAAGAATCCATCAGGCACCAGAAGAAAACAAATAATAAAAATTAGAGCTGAACTAAATGAATTAGAGAACAGAAAAACAATTGAAAGAATTAACAAAGCCAAAAGCTGGTTCTTTGAAAAAATTAACAAAATTGATAAACCATTGGCCAGACTGACTAAAGAAATACAGGAAAGGAAACAAATAACCCGAATGAGAAACGAGATGGGCCACATCACAACAGACCCAACTGAAATTAAAAGAATCATATCAGATTATTACGAAAAATTGTACTCTAACAAATTTGCAAACCTAGAAGAAATGGATGAGTTCCTGGAAAAACACTACCTACCTAAACTAACACAATCAGAAGTAGAACAACTAAATAGACCCATAACAAAAAAAAGAGATTGAAAAGGTAATCAAAAAACTCCCAACAAAAAAAAGCCCTGGCCCAGATGGCTTTACTGCAGAGTTCTACCAAACTTTCAGAGAAGAGTTAACACCACTACTACTAAAGGTATTTCAAAGCATAGAAAATGACGGAATACTGCCTAACTCATTCTATGAAGCCACCATATCCCTGTCACCAAAACCAGGTAAAGACACCACAAAAAAAGAAAATTACAGAACTATACCCCTCATGAACATAGATGCAAAAATCCTCAACAAACTTCTAGCCAATAGAATTCAACAACATATCAAAAAAATAATCCACCACGACCAAGTGGGATTTATACCAGGTATGCAAGGCTGGTTTAATATTAGAAAAACCATTAATGTAATCCACCATATAAATAAAACAAAAGACAAAAACCACATGATCTTATCAATTGATGCAGAAAAGGCATTTAACAAAGTCCAACACCCATTCATGATAAAAACTCTCAGCGAAATAGGAATTGAAGGAAAATTCCTCAACATAATAAAGGGCATCTATAGAAAGCCAACAGCCAACATCACTCTAAATGGAGAGAGCCTGAAAGCTTTTCCTTTGAGAACGGTAACCAGACAAGGATGCCCTTTATCACCACTCTTATTCAACATTGTTCTAGAGGTCCTAGCCAGAGCTATTAGGCTAGACAAAGAAATAACGGACATCCGGATTAGCAAGGAAGAAGTAAAATTATGTCTATTTGCAGATGACATGATCTTATACACAGAAAACCCTAAGGAATCCTCCAGAACACTACTGAAACTAATAGGAGAGGTTGGCAGAGTCACAGGTTATAAGATAAACATACAAAAATCACTTGGATTCCTCTACATCAACAAAAAGAACATCGAAGATGAAATCACCAAATCAATACCATTCACAGTAGCCCCCAAGAAGATAAAATACTTAGGAATAAATCTTACCAAAGATGTAAAAGATCTATATAAAGAAAACTACAAAGTACTACTACAAGAAACTAAAAAGGACCTACCTGAATGGAAAAACATACCTTGCTCATGGATAGGAAGACTTAACATAGTAAAATGTCTATTCTACCAAAACCCATCTATACATACAATGCACTTCCGATCCAAATTCCAATGACATTTTTTAATGTGATGGAGAAACAAATCACCAACTTCATATGGAAGGGGAATAAGACTCGGATAAGTAAAGTATTACTGAAATAGAAGAAGAAAGTGGGAGGCCTCACTCTACCTGATTTTAGAACCTGTTATACAGCCACAGTAGTCAAAACAGTCTGGTATTCGTACAACAACAGGCACATAGACCAACGGAACAGAATTGAGAACCCAGATATAAATCCATCCACGTATGAGCAGCTGATATTTGACAAAGGCCCAGTGTCAGTTAATTGGGGAGAAGATAGTCTTTTTAACAAATGGTGCTGGCATAACTGGATATCCATTTGCAAAAAAATGAAACAGGACCCATACCTCACACCAAGCACAAAAACTAACTCCAAGTGGATCAAAGACCTAAACATAAAGACTAAAACGATAAAGATCATAGAAGAAAAAAAAGGGACAACCTTAGGAGCCCTAATACAATGCATAAACAGAATACAAAACAGTACTAAAAATGACGTAGAGAAACCCGATAACTGGGAGCTCCTAAAAATCAAACACCTATGCTCATCTAAAGACTTCACCAAAAGAGTAAAAAGACCACCTACAGATTGGGAAAGAATTTTCAGCTATGACATCTCTGACCAGCACCTGATCTCTAAAATCTATATGATTCTGTTAAAATTCAACCACAAAAAGACAAACAACCCAGTCAAGAAGTGGACAAAGGATATGAACACACACTTCACTAAAGAAGATATTCAGGCAGCCAACAGATACAGGAGAAAATGCTCTCGATCATTAGCCATTAGAGAAATGCAAATTAAAACTACGATGGGATTCCATCTCACTCCAACAAGGCTGGCATTAATCCAAAAAACACAAAATAATAAATGTTGGAGAGGCTGCAGAGAGATTGGAACTCTTATACACTGCTGGTGGGAATGTAAAATGGTACAACCACTTTGGAAATCTATCTGGCATTTTCTTAAAAAGTCAGAAATAGAACTACCATACAACCCAGAAATTCCACTCCTCGGAATATACCCTAGAGAAATAAGAGCCTTCACACGAACAGATGTATGCACACCCATGTATTGGAGCTCTGTTTACAATAGCAAAAAGCTGGAAGCAAGCAAGGTGTCCATCAACGGATGAATGGTTAAATAAATTGTGGTATATTCACACAATGGAATACTACGCATCGAAAAAGAACAGTGATGAATCTGTGAAACATTTCATAACATGGAGGAAACTGGAAGGCATTATGCTGAGCGAAATTAGTCAGAGGCAAAAGGACAAATGTTGTATAAGACCACTATTATAAGATCTTGAGAAATGGTAGAAGCTGAAAAGAACACATACTTCTGTGGTTACGAGGCGGGGAGGGAGGGAGGGTGGGAGAGGGTTATTGACTGATTAGTTAGTAGATAAGAACTACTTCAGGTGAAGGGAAGGACAATACTTAATACACGGAAGGTCAGCTCAACTGGACTGGACCAAAAGCAAAGAAGTTTCCAGGATAAACTGAATGCTTCAAAGGTCAGCAGAGCAAGGGCGGGGGTTTGGGGACTATGGCTTAAGGGGACTTCTATGTCAATTGGCAAAATATATCTATTATGAAAACATTCTGCATCCCACTTTGAAATGTGGCGTCTGGGGTCTTAAATGCTAACAAGCGGCCATCTAAGATGCATCAGTTGGTCTCAACCCACCTGGATCAAAGGAGAATGAAGAACACCGAGGTCACACGACAACTAAGAGCCCAAGAGACAGAAAGGGCCACATGAACCAGAGGCTTACATCGTCCTGAGACCAGAAGAACTAGATGGTGCCTGGCCACAACCGATGACTGCCCTGACAGGGAGCACAACAGAGAACCCCTGAGGGAGCAGGGCAACAGTGGGATGCAGGACCCAAATTCTCATAAAAAGACCAGACTTCATGGTCTGACTGAGACTAGAGGAATCTCGGCGGTCATGGTCCCCAAACCTTCTGTTGGCCCAGGACAGGAACCATTCCCGAAGACAACTCAGCAGACATGGAAGGGACTGGACAATGGGTAGGAGAGAGATGCTGATGGAGAGTGAGCTACTTGTATCAGGTGGCCACTTGAGACTGTGTTGGCATCTCCTGTCTGGAGGGGAGATAGGAGGGTAGAGAGGGTTAGAAACTGGCAAAACTGTCACTAAAGGAGAGACTGGAAAGGCTGATTCATTAGGGGGAGAGTAAGTGGGAGTATGGAGTAAGGTGTATATAAGCTTATATGTGACAGACTGACTTGATTTGTAAATGTTCACTTAAAGCTCAATAAAAATTATTAAAAAAAAACAAAAACAAAAAAAGAATACACCTAGGAAGTCAAGGCTTAATAATACAGACAGTGTAGGCAGTACAGAAAAGGGGGGGTGGTGAACTCTGCCCAAAGACCTCAGGGAATACTGCCCCAAAGAACACACAGGCAAACTGGGTTTTGAAAAATGACACACAAGAAAGCAGAGAGCATTCTGAGCCTCCAGACTTGCAGGTACAAAGCCATGGTGTCTTGGGGAAAGTACACAGAGTACGACATTATATACACAGTACAACATTGCTCAATTTTACAGAACCTGCACTTTGTGTCTGGAGGGCAGTAGTTGTCAGTCTGTAAGGGACAAACCAGGAGCAGTTATTAAGATGCTACTAGACTCTGTGCCCCTCTGCGATCCAGACTTCACTGGAGTGAATTCAGGAATCGGCATTTATCTAGCCCATCAAAACTCTGATATATTTGACCCAGGGAACATTTGGTGAAAACACGAGTGCATGGCTAATGGTAGGACATGATGCTGGTGGGCTGCTTGATGGAATGCTTTTATTCCTTTCTGAGGATCATGAATTGCATCCTGGAGTAAATGCGCAGTCCCTGGAGGGCTTTAACAGTGATCAGTACTGTATTTTAAGCAGATATCTCTGGCGGAAGTGCCCTGAATGGATGTTATAAATTTAATTATAAAGGGGCAGGTAAGGGTGTTTGCTCAGGAGTCTGTGCTCCAGACATACTATGTAACCTTGTGCAAGTCACTTTAACACTCTGTGCCTCAGTTTCCTCATCTCTGAAATGGGGCAGTTATGAATATGGTAAATCACTTAGAACATTACTAAGCAGCAGTATGCATGTAGTAGCAATAAATGTTTACCATCATCATCATCGTTATTCTACACTAAACTTCACACAGCAGAACTTCAAGACCAATACATTTGTCCCAAGAAACTATTACATTAAGCATTAAAAAAAAAAATCCAAACCTGTTGCGTCGAGTTGATTCTGACTCATAGTGACCCTACAGGACAGAGTAGAACTGCTTCACAGGATTTCCAAGGAGTGCCTGGTAGATTTGAGCTGCTGACCTTTTGGTTAGGAGCCGTAGCTCACTGTAGCTCTTAACCACTGCACCACCAGGGCTCCATAAGAGTCTTTAAAAAATGTGTTAATCTATGTCTCATGCACAGATGAATTCATATTTCAGTAGTAATAACATGGAAATATTTACTTGTACTGGTCTATCGCATTCTGAGGCTTACATTGCAATAGTCACTCAGTGATGTAACATCTAATCAGAAAGATGAATGTTTGTGTGCCCTAAGCTTCCAAAATCTGAAAGATCTCTTGGGACTAAAATGTGTTCTTGCTCATATACATTGAAACAGTGTATAGACTCCTGTTAGATCAAGAGGCTAGCAGAGAAAAGTTTGAAACACTTTAGTAGAGTTACCACAAAACATAGAATTGAATTCTACAACTTTTAAAAATAATGTAACACAAGAATAGGTTAGGCAAGCCCTGGCTCATTATAATAACAGACGCAAAATCCAAGAATTCACAATCTGTTTGTACATTCATTCTTGTTTGGCATCCTACACTTAACACAATACTCTTGAGACACATTGAGCTTTGGGAGATTCTAAATGCTTCAGAGATGGACATGCCCAGTCTTTAGTTTATAGCACTATAAATCATCTTGACTATTAATTGTTAACATTTTTTTTAAAAAATCCCATTGTCATTGAGTCAATTTCAACTCATGGCAACCCTGTGTGTTACAGAGTAGAACTGCTCCGTAGATTTCTTTGGTCATAATCATTACAGATACAGATTGCCAGACCTTTCTTCTGTGGTGCTGCTGGATGAGTTCAAGCTGCCAACCCTTAGGTTAGTAATCGAGAGCAAACCTTTTGAGCCACCCAGGGACCTTCATATATTCACAGAGGATGAAAATACTTTATTTCCCAGTGATTATATATCTCAAACTAAAACACACCAATAGATTACTATACTTTTGTCTTGATAGTGACACATCTGGATTGTTAATGTGTTTCCAGCTCATCATGATCTGGCCTCCGCTTCTTGGGACTTGAGTCAGCAGCTCATTGTCTGACCTGCCAACTTTGGGATTTTCCGGCTCTGTAGCCTTGAGAGCCAGCAACCTGCCGTCTGACCTGTCGATTCTGGGTTCATCAGCCCTGCAACCATGTGTGTCAGCAGAAGCCTCCAGCCTACATCTGACCCACAGACTTTGAGACTTGCCATCCTCCACAACCATGACAGCCATTTCCTTGAGGTAAATCTCACTCTCTTTCTCTCTCTGTCATTATATATATATTATATATATATATATATATATATATATATATATATATATACGCTTCACTAGTTTTGCTTCTCTAGAGAACGTAGTTTATGATATAACAAGATATGAATATTCAGAACTATGAAAACACAAACATATAAAAAGAAGCTTCTGTTTATTGATTTAACATAGATTTTTTCAAGGATACCATTTATCACAGTTTACTGCCTTTCTGGAGCCAGAACAAAAGCTCAGCGTATATCCATCCCATATAGGAGCCCTGGTGGCACAATGGTTAAGCACTCAGCTGCTAACAAAAAGGTAGGCCATTTGAACCCACCCACTGGCTCTGTGGGAGAAAGATCTGGTGATCTGCTTCCATGAAGATTACAGCCAAGAAAACCCCATGGAGCAGTTCTACTCTGTCACATGGGATTGCTAAGAATAGGATTTGATTTGACTGCATCCAACAACATGTACTGTAGAGCTGACTCCTGTAACCAGAACATTAGAAGTTAGTAGTGTAACTAGAACAAATATAAAATGATGTTGTTTGGATACCACACAGGTTGAAATTTCAATGGTTTTTAAAATTTAATTAATGTTGATGATATATCCAAAGATACTGTTTACTTCTTTCAAACCAGAGATGTAAGACATCAACTGAATACATTCAATAAAATGAAGGCCTAAAATATTCTGCAGTACTCCCACACTCTGTCCCTTCATGCACCCTTATATTTACTGTTACCTCTGTCTAGAAAACTTTCCTCTTCTTTCTCCTTCTCTCTTTGTCAAGTAACTCTACCTTGTCCTTCAGAGCTCAACTCTAAGTTCACTTCCTCAAGTGAACCTTCCTTAACCTCCAGGACTAGTAAATCTCCTATTGCAGGCTCTCCTTGAGTAAAGTACCTATTCTTTCTAGCGAATCTCTCATCTGTCACTGTGTGTGTATGTGTGTAAACTATCTGTTTCCATTCACCCTGTAATTAGCAGTGCCAAACTCACTGTCTAACGCATACAAGACACTTAACTACTATTTACCGAATGAGTAAGTACATCTTTAAAAATGACAGTCACCAAAACTCTTCATAGTTAAATATCAGATGAAAAGAAGTACTCTGAAGCCAAATATCATCAGCTAAACAGTTTCAATAGCCTTATTAACTCCGACACTACCAACTTGAAGCTACACCATATCAGCCTACTTCTCCTTTTCTTTCTTATTTTTACCATAGCTAACATTTACATGAGTATTTCCTATGTTTTGGGTATTATGAAAGTATTTTACATTTGCTGTGTTCTTTAATCCTCTCTTAGCCCTCCAGATTAGGCACAGCACTATTCACATTTTACAGATGAGGAAATTGAGACTCAGAGAGGTTACAAAAGCTGTTCCATAGTTGGTATGCATTTTTTTTCTAACCTGTTGCCTCTCTGTCCCAACCTGACCTTCAATACTTTGCTCTTTAATGTTAGGCTGGGAGATTTCAAACAATATTTATGGCTTTATATTAGGTTCTGCCAATGAGAGGGCTGTTTCTGGCTCTGACACCATGGCTAGCCATTGCTGGCAGTTGTGGTTGGTATAGTGGCCACAGGGAAGGGGTGCTGGCAGACTCCAGCAGCACAGAAAAAAAGAAGGAAACAGCTAATTAGCAGTTCCAGCACTTCCTGGTTGAGGAATACCCTCTTTGGTAAATCTAGATCCCAGATGTTCAGGCAATGGCCTATGGCCAGTAGCATTAGAAGCTTTTGATATCTGGCTATCAGTTTGCTTCAGTCTGGGTACTCTCCTTGTTTCTCACACTCTTCTATCCTTTCCAATACTTTATTAGCAATTCCTGCTATTAAGTCCTCTCTGTTTGAAATACCTGAGGTGGTCTCTGTTTTTCAAAATAGACTCTGATTTACGCAATTGACTATTTCTAAGGTCCAGTGTTTCAAGATGGCACTAGTTTTTTTTTTTTTTTTAGTGTTTCAAGAACTCTCTGTAGGATCTGGCTTCCATCTACCCTCCCTACATCAAAGTCATTTTGTTGTCTCCAGATCTAGTCTCATTTGCCTCCTACCTAGTTTTTTCCTCCATGATGGATGTTTTTGCTACCAACCTTGCCCATGATATTATCTTTCATATTTCTTCTGTACCCACTCCACTCCACTCCATAGCTTCTACCCAAATCAGAGTCCAGAATCTTCTTTGTTTGAGAGGGTTCAAAAAAGTCACCCATTCCCAGCACTGGTCTATTCCTCCAAGCATGTGAGGTGTATGTATTTTTTAGTGGATAGTAGGAAATGTTGGTTTTATCAGAGAATCATGTCTGAAATGTTTGAAAGAGGAAGATTAACCTGGATTCAATGATTAGCATCGATTCAATCCACAACGTATAATCCAATGTTTGTTATACAGAAGTGATTATTTAAAAAAGAGATATTTACATTCAGCATATTTGGCTTAGAAATTATGGGACAACCAGTTCAGCAAAGTACTTATAAACTAAACCATGGAAAAAGCATTGAGATATAGCCCCTTTTACTACAATTATATGTGCTATGATAGGAAAATATTTGTGCTTTTATCAGCAACACCATTTTAAAGTGTCAAAGCACAGATGCAGAGATATCAGTCCTGAGATGCACTGAATTTTCTTAGCATGTGTCTATACAAATGCCCTACTAAGTACTTAATTTAATCTAAAATTATATGTGCATCTACGGAGAATTCAAATTACTAACACTTATCCCAGGTATGATTCAGATTAATTTTGCCAAAATCACTTGGGGATTTTGACACAGTTTCTACTTCAGGAAGCAAAATTTGGCATCAGTGTAGTCATGCCAAAAATGAATTCCTAATATAAAAAAAAAAATTTTTTTTTTTTTTTTATATAGAAGATAAAAATACACTACTATAAATATCAATGGATACAATGAAACTCAAAATTCTATCATGTAGATGTGGGATTTAAGTGACTCAGAGGTTAATTTCTTTGAAAATAAATAATAGAACAATGAAAACATCAAAATTTGGATTTTCCCAGAACTGTTCACCATTTCAGACTTTAATAAAACATTTTTGAATAGAAGGGATTTGGCATTTAGAGATTAATTGATTGTTCAAAAGAAGTCACCATGCCTCAAGCTATCTTGATCACACTCCCTAGGTATGTATGTGAGGAGCTGAGTCTCAGAGAAATGAAATAGTTCTATCTTTTGATTAAGTATCAGATTACATCAGTCTTTACATATGTGAATGTCCAAATAATTTCAAAGCATGGGCATCTTTTCCAACCTACCATGTCTGATACTATAAATTAGATAATAGTTTACCTTACCTTGAGCAGCAGCAAAAATTAATGGGTTCCTTAAATACTTTTGTATGGCTGAAAAAAGAAATAAGTTTACACTCTCTCCCAGTTACTCATCTTACAGAACAACTGAGTCTTTTTATCACACTAACGTTTCCTGGCTGTCTTTGAATGTTTCCAAAGCTAACATGACAATGGGAAATGGTGGGTAATTTCTCCAGATAACATCCCATTTCCATTTCATTGTTGTATTATATAAATACAACAATAAAAATGCACAAAAGGAGCCACCTATTATTTCAAACATCACATATCCTTGGAAATAGAAGAAGAAATGATTTCATAACATTCCTAAGGGCATTATTAGTGTTCCTTTTTTGGGTTTTACACTTTGTACCTGTAAATTCAATTTGGCTTTTTGTTTGTTTGGTTTATTTTAAGATATAAGGTGTAATTATTCTTGATTTTTACCATCTAATGTTCTATTACTGCACCTTTGGCTTCAGCCAACCTATAGGAGATAAATAGCAATGGATTTTAATAGTACTCCCTTGGAAACTCTATGGGGCAGTTCTATGCTGTCCTATAGAGTTGCTATGAGTCGGAAACGACTCAACGGCACTGGTTTGTTTTTTTGTTTGTTTTTTTTTTTTGTCCCTTTCTAAAGCTCTTCAAATGAAGAAGTAGCAAGAAAAACTCATCTCTATAAAGCCAAAACAATAATTGGTTCAGTCAATTTCCTGATATCACAGATGAACTGATGTATACACACACACACACACAATCACACTTTCACATAGGAAATCAGAATTGGTGGGTGGGTGTCTTGGTCATCTAGTGCTGCCATAACAGAAATACCACAAGTGGACGGCTTTAACAAAGAGATGTGTATATTCTCACAGTCTAGCAGGTTACGAGACCAAATTCAGGGTGTCGGCTCCAGGGGAAAGCTTTCTCTCTCCGTTGGCTCTGGAGGAAGGTCCTTGTCCTCAATCTCCCCTGGGCAAGGAGCTTCTCAGGTGCAGGGACCCTGTGTCCAAAGGACGTGCTCTACTCCTGGTGCTGCTTTCTTGGTGGTATGAGTCCCCAATTCTCTGCTTGCTTACCTTTCCTTTTATCTCTTGAGAGATAAAAAGTGGTGCAGGCCATGCCCCAGGGAAACTCCCTTTACATTGGATCAAGGATGTGACCCAATAAGGCTGTTACAATCTCACTGGAATCCTTTTAACATAAAATTACAATCACAAAATGGAGAACCACCACAGAATACTGGGAATCATGGCCTAATCAAGTTGATACACACATTTTTGGGGGGGGGGGCGGTGCATAATTCAATCCATGACAGTGGGATATCTCTGAGAACACACTAAAGGAAATAAATTTCTTCAGGGAATGGGCTCTTTATTGTCCCTTAAACAGTTGATAGTCTGGGACAGGTATGATCATACTTTCAGTTCCCTCAGCTATGAATCAGAATTCAACTCAACGGCAATATTTCTTGTTTAAAAAAAAAAAAATCTTTCTGGTATTCTTTGCTTTTAGCCAAGATTCATCTGACATCAGCAATGATAGCTCTCGTTCCACATCCTCTTCTGAATCCAGCTTTAACTTCTCTCAGTTCCCTGTCAATGTAGTGCTGCATCTTGAATTATCTTTAGCATAATTTTACTTGTGTGTGATATTAATGATATTGTTTGATAACTTCCAAATTCCATTGGATCACCTTTCTTTAGAATGGGCATGCTGACTTTAGTCTTGAGAAAAGGCAAAAGGCAAGCTTGGCAAGCTGGCTCTTCACTGTGTCCAGATTCCACTTCACTCTTTCCTCTCTGCCATCCATGTCACTAGCAGGTGATGGTTTCTTTTATCTTAAAACCTGAGAAAATGTTGAGAGGTAGCAAGCATAAAATGTCTTCATGCATTTTTACTGAAAATGCATTTTCTTAAGATATTCACCATCAAGAAAGTGATAGACAGTCACAGTAGCTTCTACATTTTTTTTCTTCCTTTTGGAGATGTGTGATATGTTTGTATGTGTGTATAAAATTATTTTGGGTAATTATTTGGTATATACATATATATATATATATGTATATATTTTACCCTCCCTTCTACCCAACCATTTTGAGTTCCACTACCACAACTTGGACGTTATTCTTAAACTTCAGTCTTCGCTGCATTAGTTATGAATTTTTTTTATGAAATGTTAGTTTTGTTGTGAATAAAAATTTCCTATTCAAGGCCACAGAAGTATGTGAGTTCATTTCCAAATCAAATATTTAGCCTAGTTCATTTTTTTATTGTCTCTCACAGAAGACATGAGAACTCAAATCTTATTTTTAAAACAGATGATCCACAACCATTATTCATATATTGTAACCGTCTTTGTAGATAAGTGGCTCTGGCTCACCTTTCACATTTTTCATCTTCTTCTTGATGTCCTACTATAAATTATCAGCAGAAAAGAAAAAGAAGTTGTTTAATTCTAACACTGGAGATTTGGGCCTATCCTGGTCTTTTCTAAAAAGCAACAGAGACGTATACTGTTCTATATCAGGGGGGTGAAGTCCTTACACACAGATCAGTGAGCCTGCAGTGACTGTGGGATCAGCTCAGGTTTCTCGGACCTTTGCCAGAGTCAGATTAGGACTACCATTTCACATTTTCTTCTAAAACCATGAATCTTTCCTTCTTTACACCTTGAGGTCTTCCTCCTCCATGAGGTGATTCACACATCTAAAAATGAACATTCAATACATGCTGTAGAGTTTTACATTCTCAAAGGGATGTGGAGGGTTAGAACAAAAACAATGCACACACATACACACAGAACACTTATACCATGCAGCTTCCAGGTGTCAGCAGATCAGGCAGAGAAGAAGAGAAAATAAAAGTCCTGAAAATTGGATGTTTCTAGGATGCTAGTCTCCTGCTTCCAACTAGTCACAAGGCAGTCAGAAATACTGCCATGAAAAACATAAATCCACCCACTATACCAATTAAACAAATACTCCATAGAATATACCATACTGTAGAAAAAGAAATCAGGTTATGATGTAGGCAGAAATAAACCTAGTTATCAAAAAGTATACATTTTCGGACAGTGTTATGAAATACTCATGGGTTTCAAAGTTAAAACAACAATTATAAAGATTGGGCAGAAAAATCTGGTTATTTATAGATTTTTTTTCTTTCCCTAAGCCACAGTTATTGCTAGTCAAAACACTTCTTTACAAATCTAAAGATCTTGCACTCATAGGTCTGAGTACATTTTTATTTCTATATTAAAGTAGGAATTTGCCCTTCTGTACTTAAATTTTAAACAATAAACATAAAAATCATAAGCCCATATATATTCTGAGTGATAAATGTTTTCCTCCTGTGGTTCCTACACAACTAAACATGTTAAGATTATTTCACTTGTATCTGTGTTAGAAAATGAAAAGAGTGTAATATAACACCCCTCCTCAAACCAGAATGGAAATAACTTTTAGCCTTCAAAATTATTACTCCAAAGTTTAATTCAGGAAAACAATGATTCAGTTTTGAAATAATGTCATCAATGTTGAACAACTTTTTTTTATCACAATGTTCAAACAAATCTAGATTTCTGGTTTAGAAAATGTACTCAACACTATTTTCTGTGTTCCATTCTAACCAATACATGCTTAAAAAAAAAAAAAAATTTTTTTTTTTAAAGTGCTTAAAGCTCTGATATTTGTATATAGAAGGCATTATCAAAGTCACCAGTCAGCCATGTATAAACATGAGTCTGGAATTATATTCTGGCTCTCTTGACCTGACCATATCTGCTGCAGGACTTTCAAGGAGTACAGTGTGTGGTCGAAGTCCCAGTTGGGACTTCCTCTTCAGCCTTCTATTGACAGTGTTCACCTGGGACAGAGCTGATTTCTTCCCTCTATATTCTCTTCCATTCCCACTAAAGCAGGTCCTTCACACAGTAGATCAAGCATTATGGAAAAACTAATTTCAAATAAAGAAGACTCCCTGGTTCTAAAATTATTTTGGTCTTGATTTAATTGCTATCCAAATTACCCATTATGGAGGGCTAAAATGGATCCAGACAGGTCAAGTTCTTAGGCCAGAGGTGGGCAGTTATATCCTACTTTAAGAGACCAGAAGATGAAGTATGAATGAATGACCAAAAGCCTCACCCTTAGAGATTGCCACAGGCCAATACAGAGTATTGGTGAGGCTTCTTGAGAAAAGACCAAGAGGTAAAGGTTAACACCTCCAAGCCAATTTCCTGCAGTCTGGTCTTCTGCAACATTCCATGGAAACGAACCATTGTCAAGTGCTCGATGCAGTCAACACTAGTGCAATTCTAAAGTAGCACCTCAGCCCACAGGTTCTGCGCAGCCACAACTACAAATCTTGAGCTCATTCTCCTAATCACGCAAGTGGAAGGGCCTCAATCAATAAATGTGGAGATAGTGGAAAAGGGATGGAAGCCCAGCTTCTGGTATATCATATTGCTGCAATGACACACAGCTTGCACCTACAGCCTTGATTGCGACTGCGTAAGGGCTGGCACTTTTTTCAGTTATGTTGCTTAAAAGCCCCACAATCCAACGGTCAGGATTCCTATACCAGAATATGATGCCCAGGCTTGTTACATCCCTGTTTCAGATTGTGATAGACTTCTTGGTACCTGTAGTCCCAGATGTTCCAGAGGACCTGATCTTGCTGTCTAGTCATTAGCCTTTTTCTGCTTAACACAGACACATCTCACCCATTGTTGACAGAAGTATACATTGGTACAAATGGAACAACCACTATGTAGGGTAATTTGGTACTATAAAAAGTATAATATAAATTTTGACTCATAATTCAGCTTCAGTTGCAGCAGTACATTGACATCGACAGGGAACTTCCAGAAGTTCAACGTGGTTTCAGAAGAGGATGTGAAACAAAAGATATTGTTGCTGATGTCAGATGGATCTTGGCTGAAAGCAGAGAGTACCAGAAAGATGTTTACCTGTGTTTTATTGACTATGCAAAGGCATTTGACTGTGTGGATCATGACAAATTATGGATCACATTTCGAAGAATGGGAATTCCAGAACACTTGATTGTGCTCATGAGGAACCTGTACATAGATCAAGAGGCAGTCTTCCAAACAGAACAAGGGGATACTGTGTGGTTAAAGTCAGGAAAGGTGTGCATCCTTTTACCATACCTATTCAATCTGTATGCTGAGCAAATAATCAGAGAAGTCAGACTACGTGAAAAAGAATGGGGCAACAAGCTTGGAGGAAGACTCATTAACAACCTGCATTACGCAGATAATACAGCCTTGCTTGCAGAAGCAAAGAGGACTTGAAGCACTTATGAGTGAAAATCAAAGACTACACCTCAACATAAAGAAAACAAAAATTCTCACAACTGGGCCAATAAGCAGTGTCATGAAAAATGGAGAAAAGATTGAAGTTGTCAAGGATTTCATTTTACTTGGATCCACAATCAATGGCCAGGGAAGCAACAGTCAAGAAATCAAATGATGCATTGCACTGGGCAAATCTACTGCAAAAGACCTCTCTAAAGTGTTGAAGAGCAAAGATGTCACTTTGAGGACTAAGGTGCACCCTGACCCAAACTATGGTATTTTCAATTGCCTCATATGCATAGGAAAGCTGGACAAAGAAATAAGGAAGACTGAAGAAGAACTCAAGCCTTTGAATTATCCTGTTGGTGAAGAATATTGAATATACCAAGGACAGCCAGAAGAATGAACAAACCTGTCTTGGAAGAAGTACAGCCAGAATGCTTCTTAGAAAGAAGATGGTGAGACTGTCTCATGTACTTTGGACATATTATCAGGAGGAACCCATCCCTGGAGAAGGACATAATACTTGGTAAAGTAGAGGGTCAGCAAAAAAGAGGAAGACGCTTAATAAGATGGATTGACGGAGTGGCTGCAACAATGAGTTCAAACATAGCAACAATTGTGAGGATGGCACAGGACCAGGCAGTGTTTTGTTCTGTTGTACATAGGATTAGTATGAATCGGAACCAATTCCACAGCACCTAACAACAAGTTTAGAGTCCCATAAGAGATTTTTCTATTTTGTCCATTACCAACTTCTCTCCTATCAGCTGTCCTTTGAGCCTTTCTTTCCCTTCTCCCTAACAATAACCTATTCCTCTTCAATTTTAAACATCTTGTAAGTAATATCTAAGAAGTTTTTACTGTCAGGACCTAGATGTTTGGTATAATTGATAACTAAGGAACTTATTTCCTTCATATAAAACTTGTAGCTGTCCAATATTATCAAATGAAATCATCAATTGAAGTCAACCATATGGAAAAATTGTACAGTCAATTCTGCTATAAAAACTTTTGAAAACACAAATTTGTTCCAACATGATTCATATATTAGGGAGCAATCTGAGTACAATATGAATTTCACATTTGCTTATGCATAAATTTATCTGTGAGAAACACTAGAACACAGAAAAATGCACTCAGCTGAACTGAGCCACATAGGAATATACAAATATCTATCCTGACCCCAGACTTTCAGGTCAGTATTACCCACCCACCCACTAACCCACTACACAGCCAGTTTCAACATTAAATTTAACAAGTTGGTATTGTACTCTTACTTTGCACCAGATATTGAGCTAGGCAAGAATGTTTAAGGGTCTTCTGTGCTCATGAAACTTACAATCTGATACAAAATCGCATAACGATTTTTACGGTAATAATTATATTAAGTACTGTGAGGGAAAAGTGCATGACCCTATGTGGATGTGTTACATGGAGCTCTAACCTAACCCAGAGAGAGAGGAGGTTCAAAGATGGTCAGAGCAAGATGCCTGGAGGGAGTGACATTTAAGCTGATATGGAGAAGGTGGATAAAAATTTTAGCCCAACAAAGGATATGAATGATAAAGAAGGAATAGTGCATGTAAAGCCTCTGAGGTGGAAAAAAAAAAATGGTGGTTCTTCTGAACAATAGAGGGAAGGCCAGCCTGGCAGGAGTGTAGAAAGTGACAGGGATTAGACACGGTAAGAAGCAGTAATGGGCTGAATAGTGACCCCCCCCCCAAAAAAAAGATGTGTCTAATTGGAACCTGTGAATGTGACCTATTTGGAAAAAAAAAAATGGTCTTTGCAGATGTAATTCAGTTAAAGATCTTGAGATGAGATCATCCTGGATTAACTGTGCAAGTCATAAATCAAATGACACATGTCTTAAAAGAGATAGAAGAAAAGACAGAGAGACACACATAGAACAAAAGGTGATGTGAAGATGGAGACAGAGGCTGGACTGATGTGTCTACAAACCAAGGAATGCCCAGGATTTATCACAGCCACCAGAAACTAGGAAAGAGACATGGAACAGATTCTCCCTCAGAGTTTCCAGAAGGAATCAACCGTGCCGACACCTTGATTTTGTACTTCTGGCCTCCAGAATTATGAGACAATAAGTTTCTGTCATTTTGAGCCACCAAGTTTGTAGTATTTTGTTTTGGCAGCCCGAGGAAACTAATACAGAGAAAATCCACATTCTTCAATGGTTTATAGGTAAAATGACTTTCCAACCAGCTTTTAAGAGAGCACCCAATAAGCTCTGTCTCCAAGTATTCACACTCTACAGTGTATGCAGAGTTCAGGTACATGTCTGAGGTTTTTCATGGATTTTTGTTTGTTTGTATTTTGTATTCCTTTTTCCCCAAAGCTTAGCATAGCACCTGAAAAGATGCTCAATAAACATTTATGGAAGGACAAATCAATCACTCTGGTTTAGAGGACTGGAAAGCTGGAGGCTTAGGGAATTGTGAAGGGGCTAAAGAAAAGGATAATTAACATCGTCAATGCTTGAGAGGAAAATAAAATATTAAGTACTAAAAATGAAGAGTGAGTTTAGTCCATACTGTGTTGTGATTGGATCAGAAATCCAGATCGACAGGGGCCTCCCTGAAGGAAAAGCAGTGGAGAGTGGCAGGCCTATTGCTGGGACAAGGAAACCCCAGTCCCCAGCAAAAGAGCCTACCACAACGCAGCGAGAGCAGTAGCAGCCATGCCCTGAGAACACTCTAGTTCTTCCTCCCCTTAGTGTTTGAAGTAGTTTGATCCCCTCTCCACATCATGGAATGAGTAAGCCCCCAAGGATTTATGGTCCTATAGGAGAACATGGAAAGGTCCAAGGGATTGATGTATTTTTTTGCCAATAGAGCATCTAGGTGCATTTGGGTGATTAATCGAAAATAGTAAGAAAGACTGAACCACATTGGTACCCCAAAGTTGTGGAGCTAATAATTTAGTTATATTTGTGAAAGCCCTTATAAAGCGCTATGCAATTATCCGGTGGAATTTTTAAGTGTGCCGTTATTAGCATATATAGTTCTTTGAGAAATTGCAGTCAGTACATTTATTCTCTCAATATGTCATAAATTCAACGTAGGTTTATTTGACCTACTGTTGAATATAATGGTAAATGGCAATTTTAGTCTTAGGAAAATGGCAGAGAATTCATAGATGAATTCTGTTGACTGTGCTATATGAACCTGGACGCATAGTATAATCTCTATTCATTCTGTTTGTCATCTGCAAAACGCATATGATAATTGCCTAAACCTTGTAGGGATATTGTGAAGATTAAAAAGAACATAAATGTAAATGGCTTGGAATTGTGCTTGAAACGCTATATGAACTCAATAAATTTTAGATTTTATTGGCATTAGTATGGAACACTATATAAACAAGGTATACTTCTTTGTGTGTGTGGAAATATTTTTTTTTAATTGTATTTGAAATGAAAGTTTACAGCTCAAAGTTTATACACACATTGTTATGTGACCCTAGAATATGTCAGCACAATCCTCCTTTCCACCCTTGATTTCTTCATGTCCATTCAACCAGCTCCTGCTCATTTCTGCCCTCTCAATTCTCCTCTGGACAGGAGCTGCCCATTAGTTTCACGTGTCTACTTGAACTATGAAGCACACTCTTCACAAGTTTTTATTTTATGTCTTATAGCCCAGTCTAATCTTTGTGTGAAGAGTTGGCTTTGGTTTTAGTTCTGGGTTAACAGAGAGTCCAGGGGCCATGTCTGCTAGGGTTCCTCCAGTCTCAGTCAGACCATTAAGTCTGGTCTTTTTACTAGAATTTGAGTTCTGCACCCCACTTTTTTCCTGCTCCATCAAGGAATCTCTGTTGTGTTCCCTGTCAGGGCGATTTTGGTGGTAGTCAAGCACCATCTAGTTCTTCTGGTGTCAGGCTGATGGAGTCTTTGGTTTATATGGCCCTTTTTGTTTCTTGGGCTAATATTTTCCTTGGGTCTTTGGTGTTCTTCATTATCCCTTGCTCCAGGTAGGCTGGGAACAATTAATGCATCTTAGATGGTTACTTGCTAGATTTAAGACCACAGATGCCACTCACCAAAGTGGGATGCAGAACATTTTCTTAATAAACTTTGTTATGCCAATTGACGTAGATGTCTCTTGAAATCATGGTCTCCAGGCCCCCACCCCTGCTACTCTGTCCCTCGAAGTATTTGGTTGTATTCAGGAAACTTCTTAGCTTTTGGTTTAGTCCAGTTGTGCTGACTTTCCCCTGTATTGTGTGTTGTCTTTCCCTTCACCTAAGATAATTCTTGTTTACTATCAAGTTAGTGAATACCCCTCTTCTTCCCTCCATACCCTCATAACCATCAAAGGTTTTCTTCTGTGTTTAAACCTTTTCTTGAGTTCTTATAACAGTGGTCTTGTACAATATTTGTCCTTTTCCAACTGACTAATTTCACTCAGCCTTCCAGATTCATCCTTGTTGTGAGATGTTTCACGGATTCACCATTATTCTTTATCATTGGTAGTATACTATTGTGTGAATATACCATAATTTGTTTATCCATTCATCCACTGATGGGCACCTAGGTTGTTTCCATCTTTTTGCTATTGTGAGCAGTGCTGCAATGAACATGAGTGTGAATATATCTACTCATGTGAAGGATCTTATTTCTCTAGGATGTATTCCAAGCAGTCAGTAGTTCTATTTCTAGCTTTTTAAGGAAGTGCCAATTGATTTCCAAAGTAGTTGTACCATTTTACACCACCAGGAGCAGTGTGTAAGTGTTCCAGTCTCTCCATAACCTCTTCAATGTTTATTAATTTGTGTTTTTTGGATTAATGCTAGCCTTGTTGGGGTAAGATGGTATCTCATTGTAGTTTTGATTTGCATTCCTCTAATAGCTAATGATCGTATTTCCTTATGTATCTGTTAAATGTCTGAATGTTCTTTTTGGTGAAGTGCCTGTTCACATCTTTTGCCCATTTTTTTAATGGAATTATTTGTCTTTTTGTTGTTGAGGTTTTGCAGTACCTTGTAGATTTTAGATTAGACCCTGATCGGGTATGTCATAGCCAAATTTTTTTTTCCAGTCTGTAGGTTGCCTTTTTACTCTTTTGATAAGTCTTTTGATGAGCATAAGTGTTTGATTTTTAGGAGCTCCCAGTTATCTAGTTTCTCTTCTGGTGTTTCTGCATTGTTAGTAATGTTTTGTATTCTGTTTATACCATGTATTAGGTCTCTTAATGTTGTCCCTATTTTTTCTTGCATGATCTTTATTGTTTTAGATTTTATATTTAGGACTTTGATCCATTTTGAGTTAGTTTTTGTGCATGGTGTGAGGTATGGGTCTTGTTTCATTTTTTTGCAGATGGACATCCAGTTATTCCAACACCATTTGCTAACCCACTGACCCACTGCCGTTGAGTCAATTCCAACTGTCTTTTCCCCATTTAACAGGCTTTGGAATTTTGTCAAATATGACCTGCTAATAGGTGGATGAACTTACATCTGGATTCTCATTTCTGTTCCATTGGTCTCTGTATCTGTTGTTGTAGCAGTACCAGGCTGCTCTGACTACTGTGGTGGTATAATAGGTTCTAAAATGAGGTAGTATGAGGCCTCCCCCTTTGTTCTTCTTCTTCAGTAATGCTTTACTTATCCAGGGCCTCTTCCCTTTCCATATGAAGTTGGTGATTTGTTTATGCATCTCAGTAAAAAATGTTGTTGGAATTTGGATCAGGATTGCATTGTATCTGTAGGTCGCTTTTTGAATTGACATTTTCAAAATGTTGAGTCTTCCTATCCATGAGCAAGGTATGTTTTTCCACTTATGTAGGTCTCTTTTGGTTTTTTACAGTAGTGTCTTATAGTTTTATTTGTATAGGTCTTTTACATCTCTAGTTAGACTTATTCACAAGTATCTTTTCTTCTTGGGGGCTATTGGAAACGGTATTATTTCCTTTTTGAAGTTCTCTTTGTTGGTGTAGAGGAATCCAATTGATTTTGGTGTACACTTTTTTAAAAAAATCATGTCCCTAAGCAAAAAGAATAAATCAGGTATTTGTATAACACATGATCATTATAGAGATATTTCAAATTTTCAAAAGAAATAAAAATAGTATTTATTTACGTGAGACAATGCACTTGAAAACACTTATCAAAAAATAATGTACTATGTACATATCAGGGATTATTACCATGAAAATTAACTACACTGAAGTTTTCAAATTCATAATTCCCATAGCCCTTACTACCCACTCTTCAATCATCCTCTTTCTCCTCAAACATCTAAGTTTGCCCCTTCTGCTTCCTCTGCCTCAGGCTACAAGCAGGTGACTGCTCTCCTACTTCACAAAGACAATAAAAGCACTTGTTTGAAATTACTTCAAACTTAGGCCACAAAATCTGCAAGCCTACCAGAGTCTACTCTCAACTGCTCCTCTTTCCTTCTCAATAAAGGCCAGCTCTTCCACAAATGCTCTAGATTCTACCCTTTATGCCTTTTCAGAAGTCACATGCTATTGTCTCTTCCATATCTTGAACCTCTTCATGTGTGTCAGGTCATTTCTATCAGAATTTAAAGATATTCTCGTTCTTTGTCGTTAGCAAAACTACCAGCAGACAATAATTACAACAGTAATAAAAACCCCTCTCCAGAACTATGTTCCCTGTCCATGAGTCTCTTTAGTTCCCCTTCCCCCACACTACTAAACTTCTTATGATTTATCTGCCCACATTGTCTCCAATCTCTCAATCCTAACCCACTTTACTTTTTCACTCTGCCACTGGTAACCCCATTGCCCTCCATGTGACTAAGGTCACTAGTGGCCTCCATGTTCCTGATAAAGCCAATGAAATCTGTTCAATCCTAATCTCACATGACCTCTAACAAGTCTTTAACACAGACTCTTCAATTTGTCTTCTACCCCCTGACTTTATGGAGAGGCAAGGAGTAGGTATAAACTTTTCTCAAGCAAAACAAAAATAATAGCAACAAAACCATGCTTTGCTATGCAAAAAAAAAAAAAAAAATTATAGAAAACAACATAATAGGCATTTTTACCCTGGTTTTACAAATAAGTAAACTGAGACTCAGAAAGTTTAAATCATTTCCCAAAGTTTATCAAATGTGTAAACAGCTAAGATTTAAACCCTTAAGACGTTTCAGTCCAAGTCAGCTTTCCTGTGATTTATAATAAAAATGGTACATTATTATTTCAGATTTGTTAAAGTTTTACCATCCTTCTTGCTCAGCAATCTGCAGAATCCCGTTGCCTTCTAACCTAATCACTGGATGTCAACTAAAAGGCTGACCACCATTAGTTTAAACAAAATAAAAAACGAATACAATCATAGTTAACTCTAGCAGCACCAACCTTAAGAAGGATATGCCTAGTAAAGCCATTAGTTGGTTGGTTAAGAATTTGTAGAAATGCCATTAAATAAAAAAATTACTCATTCATATAAACATGCCTTATTGCCATGGTATGGACCACCTAGCTAAGAGGTGGGCAGCTAATTGTTGCATGATGTTAAGCTACTTGACAAAATGGCGAGGTAAGAGCCCAAGTAGAGGCACCCATCGGAAATGTAATTTCAGTAAACTGGACATTTATCTCAAATTGATAATATGAGGGTCCTGTATTAGAGCGTTTTTTGTTTTTTAATTGTGATTTAGGTGAAAGTTTACAGAGCAAATTATATTCTCATTAAACGGTTGGTATACAAATTGTTCTGACATTGGTTGCCAACCCCACAATGTGTCAACATTCTCCCCTTCTCTACACCAGGTTCCCTGCTTCTATTCATCCAGTTTTCCTGTCTGCTTGCCGTCTCCTCTGTTTTTGGGCTGGTGTGCCCATTAGTCTAGTATACATGATTGAACTGTGAAGCATGTCCCTCACGTGTGTTATTGCTGGCCCCATAGACCTGTCTAATCTTTGGCTGAAGGGTAAACCTTAGGAGTGACTTCAGTACTGACTTAAAAGGGTGTCCCGGGGCCATACTCTTAGGGTTTCTCCAGTGTCTGTCAGACCAGCAAGTCTGTTTTTGTTTTGTGAGTGTGTGTGTGAATTTGAATTTTGTTCTACATTTTTCCCTCACTCTGTCTGGGACCGTCTTTTGTGATCCCTGCCACAGCAGTCGACATGTACTGGAGTTTGATGCCCAACTGTTAGATATGGTTTCAGGGATTATAAAAAGCTTTAAGGGCCTAGGAGATCTATGACAGATATCAGTAGGAAAAAGGAACTCAATATGGCACAAAACACAGCCCAGCTATGTGAAGACTGTGAGAATGTGGCCTGATAACATCAGTGACTAAGAGAAAAGCGCATACAGCTAATGATAGGTGTGAGGCAGAGCTCCAATGTATATGTGGGGGGGGGGGCATTGTGTGTATAGCTGTACAGTGCTGTGAACTTAACTGAGACCATGATGAACTTCTAGGTCTAACACATGCATCATTTTTTCAAACTCTGCCCTTCCTTTATCTTGTTGCAGTAATTGAATAGAATTTCCTTTGAAGCAGCTATGGAGGGAAAGTTAAGTGCACCCTTCCAAAAAGTCAAGGAATGAGCCAATCCTGAACCAAATCAGAATCATTTGGAAACAGCGTGTACTGAAAACCTAGACTAGGTTGGAGAGAGTGGCTTAGGTATACAGCAAAAAGAGTTTTCTAAAACTGAACTTTGGAAATGAACATTTAAATCCTGGTTAAATCCTGAAAAGAGAAAAGCCACATTCAAAATGCAGTTTTATGATTATGCATCATGAACTGAGTTCCAATTTACAAATCAGATCTCTGTCTTCGTATAAGTTCTCATAGTCACATTTTATGAGGGAGAAAAAAAAAAAAAAGCTTACAAAGTGACCAGGAAATTCACAAGGAACAGAAACAGAAGTAGTGCCTTTTAGGCAACAGCCACAACCTCAGTGCAGCCCAGCATGATGCTTTGATTGACACCACTTTACCACGAAGTGCAATTCACAGTGCTACCCTGGGCACTGCTTAGAGTCAAGGGCTCCTGCTCAGAAACAGAAGCCCAGTTCACTCTCTCATATCAATCAATTATTGACGCAATGCGACATTTTTTTAATAAGCCATAGAATTTTACTTTTGGAAAAAACAAGAACTAGTCATCTTCCAGCAGCATGAAAGAAATGGCCACAAATTTGTTAATCCAGAGAGAACTGTTTGCCAATTTCTCCATTCTGTATGACCCAAGGACCTCAGAGGTATAACTTCTGATTTGGATGTGGGGTTCTTCATATGGTAAGACAATGTTAGTTCCTAAAGCAAGCTAACTGTATATAAAGCTCCTAATCAATTTTATGCATTACATAAACACGCAGAATTTTTAAAATAAAAAGCAAATCATTTTCAAACATATCAAATCTCACTTTTGTAGTATTTTTTATTATTTTAGACAAAAAAATCTTGATACATAGTGTGAGTAATTTCTATAACCCTGGCTCCAGATTTCCATAAATAACGAGACAAAGATGTGCAACGACTGGTCCAGTGCCACACAGCCCAGCAACTGGTGACAGAAGCCATCACTCCCAGAGTTACACGGTTGTCCTCTCCCAGGGAACTCTCAACTCCTGGAACCCTGATGAACTCCTTTCTTAGGACATCTCTTTTTGTACACCTATATTCCTTTATTTCCCTTTACAATTAACTTTGGAATTCTTAAAGAAGTAGAACTACTTTCCATTTTATACCAAGACGTGCCTTATTATGGATTTAACTGTGTCCCCCCAAAACATGTGTTGTAAATACTAACCTCTATGCCTATGGTTATAATACCATTTGGGAATGAGTTATCTTTGTTGTCAATGAGACAGGATTAGTGTAGGGTGTGTCTTGAGTCAATCTCTTTTGAGATATAAAAGAGATTAAACAAACAAGCAAAAGAAGTAGAGGTAGGGGAGGGGAGATGCCAAGTCACATGAAAATCACCCAGGAGCAGATGCCCAGAAGAGACAAAGATCTTCCTCCAGAGCTGAGAGGGAGAGAAAGCCTTCCCCTAGAGCCGGCACCCTGAATTCAGACTTCTAGCCTCCTAAATGGTGAGAAAATAAATTTCTGTTTGTTAAAACCACCCACTTGTGGTATTTCTGTTACAGCAGCACTAGGTATTTAAGACACATCTTATCATCAGATTTTATTTATTTATGCCCTACTACATTCCAAATGGCTTTCAGAAAACACACAACAAAAAGAATAGCTATAGTAAGTATAATAAAATAAAAAAATAAGGGCCAATGACAGGAAGAATTAAATCACCTGAGTCATTTATTTATAATTGCTATGATGATGTTATATTTGGCTCTGTGATTCCTGGCAGATGGAACAGAAATGGGGGAATAAGCGATTGTGTTTCCATTATCAAAATGGAGAACGAATCCTTGCTCAAGGTAGTTGTTCTGGAGTCTCCTATTAAACTAACTGAGACAATGGGAAGTCTATTTTATCCCTTAAGATACACTACAGTGGTATGCACTTGGTTTTCATCAAAGTTAATTACAAAAATACCTATGTGAAAAGAGATTTTTCCTTTTAATAAGGGATATTAGTATGCCACTAAGTGCTTAATATTGAAAGATAAATACAAGAAATTTCATTTATAACTCAGTACCATGCAAATCTCCTTTTTACATGAGGATGGTATCAATAAACAAGTAGGGGTCCTTGGTTTGGAAATCAAATGATTAGATGAGGATGGCATTGTATTATTTATACTCCATGTCCATATTCCATTAATCACATTTCATAGCCATCTTCCAGTGTCACTGGATTATCTTGAAAGCTTTTAAAATAGGCTAATAGACTGTAGTTTCCAAAGGTTAGGCAGTACTGCTTAAGTTAGAATTTCATAAGAAAGAAAAACATTGGCATATTGACAGAAAACATTGTACAGAGGAAAAAGACACTTCCTAAAGGAATAAGATTTTAGTATATAGCTAGCACAGATTTATGCAATTTACCTTGAAATTTCCACAATCAGAGAATATTTTTGCTGAAGGGGATCTTAAAGGCATCTCCTTTCGTTCTATCTCCTCAGTTTACAATAATGGAAAAAAAATAAATAAGGCACAGAAAGGGTAACTGCCTTGCCCAAAGTTCCATAACTGGCTAGTAAGGACCCAAAGTTCCTAAACTGAGGGCCAATGTCCTTACCACTGCAGTATTTTCACTTCATTCTAACCCCAAAATACTTGGAAGACAAATTTGCTGCCCCCATCAATGACCCCAAGCAACCCAAATCCAAGAAAAAGTGATCATCCATTTTCTTCTTTAAAACTTTATATTAGCCTTCTAATAATTGTAGAAATTTAATAAACAAAAATAAATATTTTGGAAATTTAGTTTTGGAAGCTTCCAAATTTTCAAATCCAATTTAGTTAAAAATGAATATGCTATATTCTTTGCTACTGGACAATGAAATCAATACACTGTCCTTAGAGTCAGAAATGACACAGAGACTATAGTAACAAATTGTTCAATGAGTTCCATCAAATTGATTTATTATAGTCAAGTAATCAGGTTTAAAGTGTAATCCATACTGAAAGCTATGGTCTTTGATCTTCATCAGCAAGTGCTTCAAGTCCTCTTCACTTTCGGTCAATGTGTGATCAATTTCACTAATTGTTAGAGCTACTAAAACACATTAGTCATAGCATGTCTGTAGCCCCACCTTATATTCCTTCACATAGTTGCTACTTGGTCCTGTGCTCAGGTATCTACTATGGTAATTATCACATTACTTTGTAAATTTTTGTTTCCTCCATCACTACTAATAATGGCCTTCATATTGTTGTTGTTGTTAGGTGCTATCGAATTGGTTCCAACTCATAGTGACCCTGTGTACAACAGAATGAAATACTGCCTGGTCCTGTGACATGATCATGATTCTTGTTATGCTTGAGCCCACTGTTGCAGTCACTGTGTAAATGCATCTTGTTGAGGGTCTTCCTACTTTTCAAATGCCCTCTACTTTACCAAGCATGATGTCCTTCTCCAGGGACTGACCCATCCTTGTAACGTGTCTGAAGTATGTGAGACATAGTCTCATCATCTTTTCTTCTAATAAGCATTCTGGCTGTACTTCTTCCAAGATAGATTTGTTCATTCTTTTGGACGTCCATGGTATATTCAATATTCTTCACCAAGCCCATAATTCAAAGGCATCAATTCTTCTCTCTTCCTCATTCATTGTCTGGTTTTTGCATGCATATGAGGCAATTGGAAACACCATGGCTTTAGTTCTGGGTTAGCTGAGAGTCCAGGGGCCATGACTTCAAGGGTTCCTTTGGTCTCAGTCAGATCATGAAGTTCGGTCTTTTTTACGTAAATTTGAGTTCTGTACCCCACTTTTCTCCTGCTCTGTCAGAGACTCTCTGTTGTGATCCCTGTCAGGGTGGTCAGTGGAGGTAGCTGGGCACCATCTAGTTCTTCTGGTCTTAGGCTGATAGAGTGTCTTGTTTATGTGTCCCTTTTGTCTCTTGGGCTAACATTTTCCATGTGTCTTTGGTGTTCATTCTCCTTTGCTCCAGGTGGGTTGGGACCAATTGATACATCTTAGATGGCCACTCGATAGCTTTTAACACCCCAGATGCCACTCACCAAAGTGGGATGCAGAACATCTTAATAAACTTTGTTATGCCAGTTGACCTAGATGTACCCCAAAACCATGGTCCCCAGACCCCCACCCCTGCTACTCTGTCCCTCAAAGTGTTTGGTTGTATTCAGGAAACTTCTTAGTTTTTGGTTTAGTCCAGCTGTGTTGACAACCCCTGTATTGTGTATTGCCTTCCCTTCACCTAAAATAATTTGAAACCCTGGTGGCATAGTGGTTAAGTGCTATGGCTGCTAACCAAGAGGTCAGCAGTTCAAATCCGCCAGGCACTCCTTGGAAACTCTATGAGGCAGTTCTAGTCTGTCCTATAGGGTCACTATGAGTCAGAATCAACTCAATAACAGTGGGTTTGGTTTGGTTTTTGGTATTATCTAGTTAGTGAATACCCCTCTCCCTACCTCCCTGCCCTCATAACCATCAAAGAAGGTTTGCTTCTGTGTTTAAATCTTTTCTTAAGTTCTTATAATAGTGGTCTCATACAATATTTGTCCTTTTGTGATTGACTAATTTCACTCAGCCTAATGCCTTCCAGATTCATCCATGTTCTGAGAGGTTTCACGGATTCATCATTGTTCTTTATGGTTGCATAGTATTCCATTGTGTGAATATACCATACTTCGTTTATCCATTCATCTGCTGATGGGCACCTAGGTTGTTTCCATCCTTTTGTTATTGTGAACAGTGCTGCAGTGAACATGGGTGTGCATATATCTATTTGTGTGACACCTCTTGTTTTTCTAGGATATATTCCAAGGAGTGGGATTGTTGAATCCTATGGTACTTCTTATTTCTGGCTTTTTAAGGATGTGCCAAATCAATTTCCAAAGTGGTTGGGCCATTTTACATTCCCACCAGCAGTGAATGAGTGTTCCAGTCTCCACAACCTCTCCAACATGTATTATTTTGTGTTTTTTAGATTAGTGCTAGCCTTGCTGAGGTGAGATGGTATCTCACTGTAGTTTTCATTTGCATTTCTCTAATGACTAATGATCACGAGCATTTCCTCGTGTATCTGCTAGCCACCTGAATGTCTTCTTTGGTGAACTGCCTGTTCCTATCCTTTGCCCATTTTTTAATTGGGTTATTTGTCTTCTTGTTGTTGGGATTTTGCAGTGCCTTATAGATTTTAGAGATTAGATCCTGATCAGATATGTTGTAGCCAAAATTTTTTTCCCAGCCTATAGGTTGTCTTTTTACTCTTCTGGTGGAGTCTTTTGATGAGCATAAGTGTTTGATTTCTAGGAGTTCCTAGTTATCTAGTTTCTCTTCTGGTGTTTGCATATTGTTAGTTATGTTTTTTATTCTGTTTACGGCATGCGTTAAGGCTCCTAGAGTTGTCCCTTTTTTTCTTCCATGATTTTTATTGTTTTAGATTTTATATTTAGGTCTTTGATCCATTTTGAGTTAGTTTTAGTACATAGTGTGAGGTATGGGTCTTGTTTCATTTTTTTTGCAGAAGGATACCCATTTATACCAGCACCACTTGTTAAAGACACTGTCTTTTCCCCGTTTAATGGACTTGGGGCCTTTGTCAAATACCAGCAGCTCATAGGTGGATGAATTTATATCTAGATTCTCAATTCTGTTCCACTGGCCTACGTATCTGCTGTTGTACCAGTATCAGGCTGTTTTGACTAACATGGAAGTGTAACAGGTTCTAAAATCAGGTAGTGTGAGGCCTACTTTGTTCTTCTTTAGTAATGCTCTACTTTGGGTCCTCTCCCCTTTCCAGATGAAGTAGGTAATTTGTTTCTCCATCTCATTAAAAATGTCTTTGGAATTTGGATCAATATTGCATTGTATCTGTAGATTGCTTCGGGTAGAATTGACATTTTCACAATGTTGAGTCTTCCTATTCATGAGCAAGGTATGTTTTTGTACTTATGTAGGTCTCCTTTGGTTTCTTGTGGCAGTGTCTTGTAGTTTTCTTTGTACAGATCTTTTACATCTCTGATTAGATTTATTCCTAGGTATTTTATCTTCTTGGGGGCTACTGTAAATGGTATTGATTTGGTGATTTCCTTTTCAAGGTTCTCTTTGTTGGTGTAGATGAATCCAACTGATTTTTGTATGTTTATCTCATAGCCTGATACTTCGCTGAACACTTCTATTAGTTCCAGTAGTTGTCTTGTGGATTCTTTGGGGTTTTCTGTGTATAATACCACGTCATCTGCAAATAGAGATACTCTTACTTCTTCCTTACCAATTTGGATGTCCTTTTTTTTTTTTTTTTGCCTTATTGGCCTGGCTAGGACCTCCAGCACAATGCTGAATAAGTGTGGTGATAAAGGGCATCCTTATCTGTTCCAGTTCTCAAGGGGAATGCTTTCAGACTCTCTCCATTTACGATGATGTTGGCTGTTGCCTTTGTATAATGTTGGCTTTCTATTAAGTTGAAGAATTTCACTTCTATACCTATTTTGCTGAGAGTTTTGTCATGAATAGGTGTTGGACTTTGTGAAATGTCTTTACTGAGTCAATTGATAAGATCACATGGTTCTTATCTTTTGTTTTACTTATGTGATGGATTACATTGATTGTTTTTCTAATGTTGAACCATCCCTACATACCTGGTATGAATCCCACTTGGTCATGGTGAATCATTTTTTGACATGTTGTTGAATTCTATTGGCTAAAATTTGGTTGAGGATTTTTGTGTCTATGTTCATGAGGTATAATACTGGTCTGTAATTTTCTTTTATTTCATGTCCTTACTTCATTTTGGAATCAGGGTATGCTGGCTTCATAGCATGAGTTCGGGAGTATTCTATCCTTTTCTACATTCTGAAATACCTTTAGTAGTACTGTTGTTAATTCTTCTCTGAAAGTTTGGTAGAATTCTCCAGTGAAGCCATCAGGGCCAGGGCTTTTTTTTTTTTTTTTTTTTGAGAGTTTTTTAATTACCTCTTCAATCTCTTCTTTTATTATAGGTTTATTTAACTGTTCTACCTTGGTTTGTGTTAGCTTAGGTAGGTAGTGTGTTTCTAGAAATTTGTCCAGTTCCTCTAGGTTTTCAAATTTGTTAGAGTACAATTCTTCATAGTATTCTGTTATGATTCTTTAAATTCAGTTGGGTCGGTTGTAATATCGCCCATCTTCTTGTCAGATTGGCTAATGGTTTATCGATTTTGTCAGTCTTTTCAAAGAACCAGCTTTTGGTCTTATTAACTCTTTTGATTGTGTTTCTATTCTCTATTTCTTTTAATTATGCTGTAAGTTTTATTATTGCCTTTTTCTGGTGCCTGAGGGTTTCTTTTGCTGCTCTCTTTCTATTTGTTCAAGTTGTAGGGTTAATGTTTTGGTTTTGGCCCTTTCTTCTTTTTGGATGTGTGCATTTATTGCTATAAATTGACCTCTAAGCACTGTTTTTGCTGTGTCCCAAAGGTTCTGGTAGGATGTGTTTTCATTCTCACTTGATTCTGTGAATTTCTTTATTCTGTCCTTGATTTCTACTATAACCCAGTAGTTTTTAAGCAAAGTGTTGTTCAGTTTCCATGTTTGATTTTTTTTTCTTGTTTTTTCTGTTATTGATTTCTACTTTTATGGCTTTATGATCAGAAAAGATGCTTTGCAATATTTCAATGTTTTGGATTCTGTTAAGGCTTGCTTTGTGGCCTAATATGTGGTCTGTTCTAGAGAATGTTCCATGTGTATTAGAAAAGAAGCTTTACTTGGCTGCTGTTGGATGGAGTGTCCTGTATATGTCTATGAGATCAAGTTGGTTGATTATGGGGTTTAGATCTTCCGTGTCTTTACTGAGCTTCTTTCTGGATGTTCTGTCCTTCACTGGAAGTGATGTGTTAACACCCAAACCCCCTGAGGGATAGAATTGCTGGGCTGAGGGCTGTGGGGAACAAGGTCTTGGGGAACATCTAGCTCAACTGGCGTAACAGAATTTATAAAGAAAATGTTCTGCATTCTACTTTGGTGAGTAGTGTCTGGGGTCTTAAAAGCCTATGAGTGGCCATCTAGGATACTCTACCGGTCTCATCCCTTCAGGAACAAGGAAGCATGGAGAAAAGTAAAGATACAAGGGAAAGATTGGCCCAAAGGACTAATGGATCACATCTACCACAGCCTCCACTGGACTGAGTCCAGTAAAACTAGATGGTACCCAGGTACTACCACTGACTGCTCTGACAAGGATCTTAACAGAAGGTCCCGGACAGAGCTGGAGAAAAACGTAGAACAAAATTCTAACTCAAAAGAAAGCCCAGATTTGCTGGCCTGATATAGACTAGAGAAACCCTGAGTGTATGGCCCCCGGACACATTTTTAGCTCAGTAATGAGGTCACTGCTGAGGTTTTCCCTTCAGCCAAAGATTGAACAGTCCCATGGAACAAAACAAGACTAAAGGGGTGCACAATCGTGGGGCAGGGACTAGGAGGCAGAAGGGAACAGGAAAGCTGGTAATAGGGAACCCAGGGTTGAGAAGGAAGAGTACTGACATGTCATGGAGTTGTTAACCAGTGTCATAGAACAATGTGTGTACTAACTGTTTGATGAGAAACTAGTTTGTTCTGTAAACCTTCAGCTAAAGTACAATAAAAATTAAAAAAAAAAAAAAAGAAGAAGAAAGTTGTGTGTCGAAGTCTCCTACTATTATTGTGGGGCTGTCTGTTTCCATTTTTAATGCCGTTAGGGTTTGTTTTATGTATTTTGGGGCCCTGTCATTGGGTGTGAAAATATTTATTATGGTATACTGACCCTTTAATCATTATATAGTGTTCTTCCTTATCCTTTGTGGTGAATTTAGCTTTAAAGTCTATTTTGTCAGAGATTAATATTGCCACTCTGGCTCTTTTTTGATTGTTGTTTGCATGATATATATATATATATATCTTTTTTCCATTCTTTGAGTTTTAATTTGTTTGTGTCTTTGAGTCTAAGGTGTATCTCTTGTAGGCATCATATAGACAAATGGTGTTTTTTTTTTTTTTTTTTAATCCATTCTGCCATTCTCTATCTCTTTATTGGTCTCTCTATTACATTCAGTGTAATTATTGATAGGTTTGAATTTAATGCTGTGATTATTTGTGTGTGTGTGTGTGTGTGGTGTTGACAGTTCCACTTAATTTTTATGCTGAGTTGTTTTTCTTCATGCATTTTCTTTTCATCTTTTTCATTGTCATTGTTTTTGTGTTTGCTGAGTCTTTATGTTTTCCTTTTTTTATTTTGATGTGTAAGTTTGTCAGTTTCCTTTGTGGTTACCTTAAAATTTACTCTTATTTTTCTAAGTTTAAGCCAATCTTTTATTTCTTGATATTGCCTTGACTTACTCTCCAGATAAAATTTCTATGAATACACTATTTAGTCCCTCTTTTTTGTTTTAGTGCTATCATCTTATATATACTGACATCTCTGTTTCCTTATTTTCAGTGTTTTAGCTTTGATTTATTTTTGTGACTTCCCTATCTGGGTTATCTGGTTGTTCTTTCCTATGTTCTAGTCCTGGGTTGTTATCCAATATTATTGATTCTCTAACTAGAGGACTCCCTTTAGTATTTCTTGTAATTTTGGTTGGTTTTTACAAGTTTTCTTAACTTCTGTTTATCTGGAAATGCCCTAATTTCACCTTCATATTTGAGAGACAGTTTTGCTGAATATAAAATTTTTGGCTGGCAATTTTTTTTTTTCCTTCAATGCTTTATATATGTCATCCCATTGCCCACTTGCCTGCATGGTTTCTACTGAATAGTCTGCGTTTAGTCTTACTGACTCTCCTTTGTAGATGATTTTCATTTATCCCCCCCCCAAAATTTTTTTTATCCCTAGCTGCTCTTAAAATTCTCTTTATCTTTGGTTTTGGCAAGTTTGATTATGTATTAGTGACTTTCTTTTGGGATCTACTCTGTGAAAGGTTCAATGAGTTTCTTAGATAGGTATCTTCTTGTCTTTCATGAAGTCAAGGAAGTATTCTGCCAATAAATCTTCAACAATTCTCTCTGTATTTTCTGTTATCCCCCACTATTCTGGTACTCCAATCACTCATAGGTTATTCCTCTTGATAGAATCCCACATAATTCTTAGGGTTTCTTCTTTTTTTTTTTTTTTTTAATTCTTTTATCTGATTTTTCCTCAGATATGTTGGTGTCAAGTGCTTTATCTTCAATCTGACTAATTCTGACTTCCATTGCCTTAATTCTGCTCCTATGACTTTCTGGAAACCCTGGTGACGTAGTGGTTAAGTGCTATGGTGGCTAACCAAAGGATTGGCAGTTTGAATCCACCAGGTGCTCCTTGGAAACTCTATGGGCAGCTCTACTCTGTCCTATAGGGTCGCTATGAGTCAGAATCGACTCAACAGCACTGGGTTTGGTTTTTTTTTTTTTTTTGGTTTTATGACTTTCTATTGAGTTGTCTAATTCTGAAATTTTATTGTTAATCTTTTGGATTTCTATTTGCTGTCTCTCTATGGATTCTTGCAGCCTGTTAAATTTGGCATTTTGCTCTTATATAATCTTCTTAAATTCCTCTATCGTTTTGTCTGTGTGTTCCTTGGCTTGGTCTGCATTTTGCCTGATTTCCTTCCTGATCTCTTGAAGAGCTCTGTATATTAATCTTTTGAATTCTACCTCTGGTAATTCCAAGATCTTATCTTCCTCTGGGAGGTTTCCAGTTCTTTGTTTTGGTCACTTGCTGAAACCTTCATGGTCTGCCTCTTTATATGATTTAATATTGACTGTTATCTCCAAGCCATCAACAGGTTATTATATTTGTTTGTTTTTGCTTACAGTGTTCTAGCTTCTTGTTTTGTTTGGTTTTCATATGCCCAAATAGGCTGGTTTTTTGAGTTACTTTGGCTATTGGTGTCTTTCAAGCTGTCACATCCTGTCACCAGGTAGTTAGAGCTGCTGCTAGGTATGTGAGCCCAGGAGTCTTTTTACTTTTCTTGTGTGGATTCAGCTCAGGTGTCCAGGTCGTCAGTCACAGAGTATGTGGTGCAGGCTCTCACTTACTCTCCTAGATGAGCAGGGCTGTGTAGGGGTGATTGAAGCCAGCACAGATATCTGGCTGCAGTAGGGGATTATGTGCTGAGAAAGGTAGGGGGCTGATGTCTGCCTCTGAGTACCTGGGTGAAAGGTGTGTCGTTGTTCCTTAGAATGCATAGGTGCGACGGTTTTGCAGATGGATTTTGGGCACCCAGTGTCGCTTGCTGTAAGGGCTAGGTAAGGGCTAGGAGGCACCAGTTATTCTCAGACCCCATCGTGAGTGACTAGGTGGAGTGGATGGAGCTACCAGTCTTCAGGCCCCTAACGCTTGTAGGTGAGGAATTTGCTTAATGGGCAGGGTGTTGTCAAATGTCATGGATCTGCCACTCCCCCTTAGCTGCTGCAGTTGAAAATAGGCTTCAGGTATATATCCTGTTGTACTATGCTAATGAGGGCCTATGCTGTTGAAATGGGCTCACGCTGGTCTAGGCAAGGGTGAAAGCCATTCAAAGTCTGTGGACCCCTTAAGCCTGTGCCTAGGCAAAGAGGCTGTGCCTGCTCTGAGGTCCTGGCTTAGGGGAGTTGGCAGATTATTTTTTCCTGTTTGTTATTTGTTAATTTGTTCCCTCGCCAAAGCCAGGAGAATGGCTCAGGATGTGCAATGGGTCCCACTTCCAGCCCAGGAGCATGGCAATCGCTGTAGCCCAACGAGAACTGGAGCAGAACAAGGAGGGGGCAGGTGAATGGGAGAGAGGAACTTCCTAGAAGGGGAAGAGTTATTTTGATGCCATGTGGTAGGTTAGATGCTTGCATTTAACTTTTGCAGATCCAACACCTCTTTTCCTGGTTTCAGAGGTGGACTCTCTAATGCTTGGTTTCTCCCAGTATGGAAAACTCATCCCAAGCACTACTGCTTGCCTCAGTCTGCATTCATTGGCCAATATAGCCTGCAGGGTGCCAACTAGGTCATGTCTGGCAAATCCTCACTGCTTCTGAACTACTCTCCCTCCCCCTGCCACTCAGTCTAACTCCTCAACTTTGTCTTTGATGTTCAGGGCTCCTCAATTGTCATCTATAATTGACTCACTTGTTTTTTTCAGGTCTCTGTTATAACCGAGACCACAGGAAGTGTCTGACTACCCCACCATTTTGGCCTCGCCTCCTGTGTGTTTTATTTTGTATGGTCTCAGTATCTATTTTTTGTTGGTTATCTTCACCTGCTATGGCTTGCTTTTTAATGGTAAATACTGACACAAAAAAAATTTATTGTAAAGTGGTTAAATTGATGTTATTTTCCATTGTGATTAATACTGTTTATTTCTTATTTGAGAATTACTGAGGGTAAATTTTTTAATAGTCAAAACATGATAGATAATCTTAGACATCTACAGAAGTAATTCTACCTAAGTGAGACTTGGCAAACAGTAAAGAAACCTATAAACAATCATTTGTAAAGCTACCAGTCTGAGTTCAAACATGTTAACAGCACAAGAGTGGTCTTGGAAATTATGTCTAGAAAAGTAAATGGATAATAAGCTTTTACTTGAATTTATTGAGCAGTGTCAGAGAAAGAGACTCCAAATCCAATTACTATTGGTTTTTCAGTCAACACAGGGGTGAATTTTATCATGTGGAATCTGTGTTTTTCACAGTCTGGATAAAGCAGATTTCATGCTATCTAATACTCTTTGATTTAAGTCACTGCTTACTAAGGAAACTTTTGAATAATGATTAGGTTCCTAAAATGCTTTATTACTACAGAAAACCCCTTATCTTTGAGTCAGTCCCAACTCATAGAAACCCTACAGAATGAAGTAGAATTGTCCCATAGGGTTTTCAAGGGATGGCTGGTGGATTCGAACTGCTGACCTTTTGGTTAGCAGCCAAGCTCTTAACCACTGCATCACTAGGGCTCCACTACAGAAAAGGTGCCCTGAATTACTGGCACCAATAGTCAGATTGCCAAATAAATATATACCCCATTGTAAAGTTAATCGACTGTCTTCTGATATAAAAATTACTTCTTTTGAGTTAGAGTTCGTGGGCTCCAAAAGCTTGATCTAGTTGGGGTCAAATGATAAAGCTGAGTATATCTGAGGACCAAACCCTAAAAAAAAAGATTCACCAAAAACTATCATATCCACAGAGCTCTTTCTAGAAAGTTGCTTAACACCGATTTCTAGTATCTCTACTTTTACCTGAGGATCACAATTGAGTTACCATTTGGGACCAGACCTAAAGTGTGATGAATGGTGTAAAACTCTAGGGAACAGCAGTTACCTGCAGGTCTCATCAAATGCATTCAAATTTTTTTTAACCTTCTGCCTCCACCCCCCAAAATAAATAAGCTGACTAGATTTTTGCATCAGGCCACCATTTTACCACCCCTATTTTATACCAGTCATGTACAGATAGGTGTAGATGTTCTTAATCATGTATACTTTTACAGAATTAGAAATTATTCTATTTTTGTTGTTAAATTTGTCTTCTTTGCATTAAAAAAACAAAGATAAATCTTAGCCTAGCTCCTAAAATTTTCATGCTTCACAGTGGGAAGGAGCCCTGGTGGTGCAGTGGTTAAGAGCCCAGGTGCTAATCAAAAGGTCGGCAGTTCAAATCCACCAGCTGCCCCTTGGAAACCCTATGGGACAGTTCTACGGTGTCCTATAGGGCCGCAATGAGTCGGAATCAACTAGGCAATGGGTAAAAAAACATAGGTAGAAAAAAATTTCTGATTTTTATTTGGTTTTTTTTTTTTTTTTTTTTGCATTTTTAAGTAGTTTGAAGGAGCTTTTTTGAAGTGAAAGCATATTTGATGGGTTTTGGAGAGAATGTCCATGTTTCATAAACTGTGAATTTTTAGAACTGTGAAAGTCATTTACAGTCTCCCTGGGGAAAAAAGAATTAATATATAAACATATAACAGCTCATTCTACACTGTATAACAATCACTGTGTTAATTTTATAGATGGTGACTCTATGACAGATGTATTTAACTGAATGGAATTGCAAATATCAGTCATATAATCTGATGATGATTCTTTTTGTTTGGTTTGACTTACAATTTTATACCATGTTACCTGCATGTTTAACTTTACAGTCTGCCGGGAAGCATACATTTCACATTTGCAAATACAATCATGCCTTAATCTCTCAGGCTATATGTGTTTGTGTGTGTGTGTGTATTCATGTTTTTGTGTGTCTTTTTAAATCAGAATCTTTTAAATAAGATATAAATAATATCTATTTAGGAGTATTTAATTTTCCTAAAATTCACGTAAATAAAGGATCCATAAAATTACTATAAATAAATAAATACAAAGCTAAAACTCCTCTCTCAGGAGCAAATTATTTCCCATTTTCCTCCTCTTCGCATATCTGAGTTGTATGTCTCCATATCAGCACCCTCACACATCCCTAATTATAAGAAATTCTACAGTTCTTTCTTTGCTTCATATTTAGAAACTATTTTTAGACACTGGCTTTCACAGGCACAATTTTCTTTTTCCAAGTGATTCATTCATCTAAAATCAGAGATAAAATTTCAGGCTAACGTTATCTAGCTAAAAGATACAAGGGGATGCAGTACTTTATAGGTATATCACGTGAAGTTGTAGGAAACATGATATTGAATAATAGAAGACTCAAATTAGAAAATCAGGAGAGATTTTTTTTTTTTTTCCCCGAGTATATATTGTTCAGTATACTGACTTTTCTTCCCCCCCTTTGGGGAATACAGTTCGTTAAGTTTCAGATGAAAATATCCATCCAAAATTTTGAAACCGCCCTTTGGGGAATGCAGTTCGTTAAGTTTCAGGTGAAAATATCCATCCAAAATTTTGAAATCGAAAGTCTCTATTAAAAACCAGTTTCGCATTTCTGGATTCAGAAATTTATTTATGGGTTCTTGATACCAAATGCATCTCTCATTTCAGAATATTTTGCTTCACTGAAGGTTAAAATCATTCCCTACATGTAACTGAGGAGTACCTTTGGTGGTGTAGCAGCTATAGCAGTCAATCAAGGCAAAGAGTCTATTCATGCGCATTACAGGTGTTACAAGGGAAGATGAGAATTATCTGTTTAGGACTAAAAATGTTTTTATTCTGTTAAAATTCCTTTATAATATAAAATTTGTATTTTATTTCTAGTTTATAGCTGTATTCTAAGCATTACTTTATGCCTTTTAGTCAAATGTAGACTTCACCTGAGTTGATCAGTAGCTTAAACAAAGGAATAAAAGTGGGGCAAGAAAAAATTGTCTTTTAGTCATTTCAGTCTAATTTACTGGAAGAGAGTCCCAGTAGCAATTGAGTCCAATTGCATCACTATCAGTGAACTTTAAAAAGTTCTCCAAGTTCAATATGCAATCTAAGCTTCAAACCAGAACATAAATTAAATTAATGGTATTCTTTTCTCATTGCATTAGATTTAAGTAGGGCCTGAAATATTCCCTATAGCACATCATTCCAGTTCATCTTCTCAGAGAGCAAACAGAACCAAGTTATCATGACAACCTACAGCAAGTGACACATTTATGGTCATCATACATTATTCTACTAGCATTCTTTGTTCAAATACTAAATTGTTCCCTACTACCTAGCATAAAATAGATGTTGGCTTTATTTTGGCTGTAGGATACCAATTAATATAAAAGCAAGTTATCAATTCTCCAAAGGAAAACAGAACACTTTTCAAAATACATATTTCAAACTTGCTTTTTCAGTTTCCGAAGGCACCATCCCTTTAATTTAAGGCAATTATTTCAACAACGATTTGTCAGCTGTCCTCTTCCTATTGAAAGTCCAGTGACATTTTCTGGGCCTGACCACTGCCCTGCATCCTTCCAGCATGTGTTTTTCTGACCCAATTCTGTCCTTGCTAAAGGTTTTCAATAGCTGCCCGGCAGGGTACAGAAATTAAAGGGACAAGGATAAAGCTGATTGAAAAATACATGTGCTCTAAGGAAACCAAATTCAAAAAGCATTTGTTCCCTAGAGAAATGGTCTAATCATTTTATCTTGACTTATTATAGGCTTAATTTAATCTAGAGAAAAAGATAGCTATAACGTAACTAGTGACATTACATTACATAACTTTGAAATGAAAAGGTATTTCCCCTAGAATGGGAAGGAGAGTCACAAACAAACCACAGTCACAATTGTCATAACACAGCAAAGGTGTTTACTAAACCCAGGCTATCCAGTATTCAAGACATCATTGATTTAAAAAAAAAAAAAAAGGCTCAGGAAAGAAGTCTCTGTAACACACTTAATAACACTGTCCTTATTGTCATAGGATCTCCTCAAATTAAGAAAAAAAAAACCTTGGTGATAGTCCTTAACAATATCATTTTTATTCATCTTGAAAAAATGCATTAACATATGACTAATTTTTTCAGATGTTAGTTCTTCCTACATTATGTGTAGCTCTATAAATACAAAGTGTGTATTGTTTTAAGCAACAAATATTTTCCAAATATGTAGGAGTTCACATGACTCAGCTAGAAGGAAAATAAAGTTTGATGTGGTACGACCTTTCAAACAGTCAATTTCCCTGGAACCAGGTTTCCTCTGGTGGCCACCTCCCTATTCTCAAGACCCCTGCAACATCACTCAAGAATCAAGGCTAACTCGTAACATAGTTTATAAAGAAAATGTTCTACATCCTACTTTGGTGAAGTAATGTCTAGTTCTTAAAAGCTTGTGAGCAGCCATCTGAGATACCCCACTGGTCTCGGCCCATCTGGAACAAGGGAGAATGAAGAAAACCAGAGACACAAGGGATGGATTAGTTCAAAGGGCTAATGGACCACAAGTACCACAGCCTCCACCAGAATGAGTCCAGCACAACTAGATGGTGCCTGGCTACCACCACCAACTGCTCTGACAGGGATCACAATAGAGGGTCCTAGACAGAGCTGGAGAAAAATGTAGAACAAAATTCTAACTCACAAAAAAAAAACCCAGACTAACTGGCCTGACAGAGACTGGTGAAACCCAGAGAGCATGGCCCCCGGACACCCTTTTAGTTCGGTAATGAAGTCACTCCAGAGGTTCAACCTTCATGCAAAGATTTGACAGGCCCCTAAAACAAAATGAGACTAAAGGGGCACACTAGCTCAGGGGCAAGGACTAGAACGCAGGAGGGGACAAGAAATTTGGCAATAGGGAACCCAAGGTCGAGAAGGGGAGAGTGTTGACATGTCATGGGTTTGATAACCAATGTCACAAAACGATATGTGTGCTAATTGTTTAATAAGAAGTTAGTTTGTTCTGTAAACCTTCATCTAAAGTACGATAACAAAAAAAAAATTTTTTAAAGACTAACATTGGTTAATATTTTTTTCAGTATTGGCTTACGTCTTACACACTCATTAAGAAAGCTGATTAGAGGTGCACAGGTCAAGGCAGAGCCAAGATGGCGGAATAGACAGATGCATCCAGCGAGCCCTCTTTACAACAAAGACCCGAAAAAACAAGTGAAACGAGTATATTTGTGACAAGCTGGGAGCCCTGAGCATCAAAGGCAAGCTTAGACAATGAACTGAGGGGCAGGGGAAGGAGGAGACCATTCAGAAGTGAAGAGGAGTTACCGGACCAGAATCGCAGGGAGCCCCCAGGCACCACTCCCGGAGCGGCGGTGGTGGTGGCAGCAGCGGGCTGGTACTAGCGTTCGGCTGCAGTTTCCTCAGGGAGAAGCAGCCAGCCACACACCCTACTCACAGCTCTGGAACCTGAGGACAATGGCACTCTTGGCAAAAGCTCAGTACTTGTGTATATTTTACTGCGCCCCCCCCACCCCCAAGCCAGCTTCAGCAGCTGAATCCCTGGGCCTGAGATAGACCCTGGTGAGCACCTAGAGTCATCCTCCCGGCCTTGGGGAAGGAAAAATTTGCAATTGGGGGGAAAAGATAATTTGCTAGCTCCATTAACTGGGGGAGCTCAGGACACAAGCAGCTCCTGTCCAGGCATAAACCGTCCATAGACCTTGAGCACCTTTCCCTTCTGCATGGACCTGTGTGGGCCTATTTCAGAAGAACAGGCACTTGTTGGAAAACTCCAACCATTTCAGCTGTGCGGTGGAGAGATGAGTGTTTGACGTTTGACATTGCTTTGCCTATTAAACAAGGTCCTCACCTACCCACATCAGGGACCTAAGGACTGGTAGCTCCACTCCAGTCACCCAGTGACCCAAGACAGGGGTCCAAAGATTACTCGTACCCCCCAGTCCTTACAACTAAAAACATTGGGTGCCCATGGTCCCTCTGCAGAACCCACCCACCAGCATGCTTTAGGGAAGAGGGACGCACTTTCCACAGAGACACACGGGGGTCAGTTCTCAGCCCCCTGCCTTGTTCAGAGCATGACCCCCTGCTGCAATCAGATACCAGTATATACACCAATCATCCCTGCCCCTCTAAGACTGTAGGACAGAGCCGGTACCACACACTTGATGATCAGCTACCTGGAAACATGAGCTGAATTCATACAAGAAAACTGAATCGACTCCTAGACTGATATACCTGATAACAACTCTAGCCAGCTGGGGACAGGACGCCAGAGCTCCAAAGGAGAAAATAATCAAGCTAGCTCACTCAAGCAACCCATAGGGGTATACCAAAACAAAACAAAGCAAGAAGCTACGACACAGTAAGCAAGCATAAACTAATACAATAACTTATAGATGGCTCAGAGACAACAGTCAATATCAAGTCACATAAAGAAACAGATCATGATCACCTCAACAGGCTCTCAAAACAAAGAATCCAGGGATCTTCTAGATAAAAGTGCATTCCTGGAATTACCAGAGCCAGAATACAAAAGTTTAATATACAGAACCCTTCAAGACATCAGGAAGGAAATGAGGCAATATGCAGAACAAGCCAAAGAACACACAGATAAAGCAACTGAAGAAATTAGAAAGATTATTCAGGAATATAATGAAAAGTTTAATAAGCTGAAAAAATCCATAGACAGAGAGCAATCAGAAATTCAGAAGATTAACAATAAAATTACAGAATTAGACAACTCAATAGAAAGAGGAAAAGAATTGAGCAAGTAGAAGCTAGAATTTCTGAACTCAAAGATAAATCACTTGGTACTAAAATATTTGAAGAAAAATCAGATAAAAGAATTAAAAATATGAAGAAACCTTAAGAATCCTGTGGGACTCTATCAAGAGAAATAACCTATGAGTGATTAGAGTGCCGGAACAGGGAGGGACAACAGAAAATACAGAGAAAATTCTTGAAGATTTGTTGGCAGTAAAATTTTCCTGATATTGTGAAAGATGAGAAGATATCTATCCAAGATGCTAATCGAACTCCACATAAGGTACATGTTAAAAGAAAGTCACCAAGACATATTAAAATCAAACTTGCCAAAACCAAAGATAAAGAGAGAATTATAAGAGCAGCGAGGGATAAACGAAAACTCACATACAAAGGAGAGCCAATAAGAAAAAGCTTGGACTACTCGGCAGAAACCATGCAGGCAAGAAGGCAATGGGGTGACATATTTAAAAAATTGAACAAAAATTTGCCTGCCAAGAATCACATATCCAGCAAAACTATCTCTTAATATGAAGGTGAAATTAAGACATTTCCAGATAAACACAAGCTTAAGGCATTCATCAAAACCAAACCAAAACTATAAGAAATACTAAAGGGAGTTCTTTGGTTGGAAAATAAATAATATCAGGTATCAACCCAAGACTACAACACTGGGCAGAGCAACCAGAAGTCAACCCACACAGGGAAATCCAAAAAAACAAAGCAAGATTATTAAACAACAACAACAACAAGACCAAAACAGGGTAACAGCGATGTAATTATACAAAAGAAGACAACATTAAAATAATAAAGAGGGACTAAGAAATGTAATCATACACCTTCCATATGGAGAGGAAGATACGCTGACACAAAGAAATAAAAGTTAGTTTTAAATTTAGAAAAACAGGGGTAAATAATAAGGTAACCACAAAGGAGACAAACTATCCTACTCATCAAAATAAAATACAAGGGAAAAATACAGACTCAGCAGAAAAAAAATCAACAACAACAAATACGAGGAAAGGACAATATATAAAAATCTACTCAGCACATAAAATCAAGTGGGAAAAAGAAACTGTCAAAACACAAAAAAAGTCATCAAAATGATAGCACTAAATTCATAAAAAAAAATACCTATCCATAATTACCCTGAATGTAAATGGACTAAGTGCACCCATAAAGAGACAGAGAGTGGCAGAATGGATTAAAAAACAAGATCCGTCTATATGCTGCCTAAAAGAGACACACCTTAGACTTAGAGACACAAACAAACTAAAACTCAAAGGATGGTAAAAAATATATCAAACAAACAACAATCAAAAAAAAGGAGTGGCAATGTTAACTTCTGACAAAATAGGCTTTAAAGTTAAATCCATCAGAAAGGATAAGGAAGGACACTATATAATGATTAAAGGGAAAATACACCAAGAAAATACAACCATAATAAATATGCACCCAATGACAGGGCTGCATGATACATAAAACAAACTCTATCAGCACTGAAAAGTGAGATAGACAGCTCCACAATAATAGTAGGAGACTTCAACACACCACTTTTGGTGAAGGGCAGGGCATCCAGAAAGAAGCTCAATAAAGACACAGAAGATCTAAATGCCACAATCAACCAACCTGACCTCATAGACATATACAGAATACTCCACCCAACAGCAACCAAGTATACTTTCTTTTCTAGAGCACATGGAACATTCTGTAGAATAGACCACATGTTAGGTCATAAAGCAAGGCTTAGCAGAATCCAAAACATTGAAATATTATGAAGAATCTTCTCTTACCCTAAGGCCATAAAAGTGGAAATCAATAACAGGAAAACCAGGGAAAAGAAATCAAACACTTGGAAACTGAACAATACCCTGCTCAAAAGACTGGATTATAGAAGACATTAAGTTTGGAATAAAGAAATTCATAGAATCCAATGAGAATGAAAACACTTCCTATCAGAACCTTTGGGACACAGCAAAAGCAGTGCTCAGAGGACAATTTATATCAATAAATGCACACATTCAAAAAGAAGAAAGGGCCAAAATCAAAGAATTATCCCTACAACTTGAACAAATAGAGAGCAACAAAAGAAACCCTCAGGCACCAGAAGAAAACAAATAATAAAAATTAGAGCTGAACTAAATGAAATAGAAAACAGAAAAACAATTGAAAGAATTAACAAGACCAAAAGCTGGTTTTTTGAAAAAAATCAACAAAATTGATAAACCACTGGCCAAACTGACAAAAACAGGAGAGGAAGCAAATAACCCGAATAAGAAATGAGGTAAGCGATATTACAACAGACCCAACTGATATTAAAAGAATCATATCAGATTACTATGAAAAACTACACTCAAATTTGAAAACCTAGAAGAAATAGATGAATTCCTAGAAACACACTACCTACCTAAACTAACACACAAAAAAAAGAAAAATTTTTTTTTTTAAAAAAACACAAAGAGAGGTAAAAAAACTAAATAGACCCATAACAAAAGAAGAGATTGAAAAGGCAATCAAAAACTCCCAACAAAAAAAAAGCCCTGGCCCTGAGGGCTCACTGCAGGGCTCTACCAATCTTTCAGAGAAGAGTTAACACCACTACTACTAAAGGTATTTCAGAGCACAGAAAAGGACGGAATACTACCAAACTCATTCTATGAAGCCACCATATCCCTGAAACCAAAACCAGGTAAAGACACCACAAGAAAAGAAAATTCTAGACCCATATCCCTCATGAATGTAGATGCAAAAATCCTCAACAAAATTCTAGCCAATAGAATTCAACAACATATCAAAAAACAATTCACCATGACCAAGTGGGATTCATACCAGGTATGCAGGGATGGTTCAACATTAGAAAAACAATTAATGTAATCCACCACATAAATAAAACAGAAGGCAAGAATCACATGATTTTATCAATTGATGCAGAAAAGGCATTTGACAAAGTTCAACACTCATTCATGATAAAAACTCTCAGTAAAATAGGAATAGAAGGAAAATTCATCAGCATAATAAAGGGCATTTATACAAAGCCAACAGCCAACATCACCCTAAATGGAGAGAGCCTGAAAGCATTCCCACTGAGATCGGGAACCAGACAAGGATGCCCTTTATCACCACTCTTATTGGACATTGTGCTGGAAATCCTAGCCAGAGCAATTAGGCTAGATAAAGAAATAAAGGGCATCCAGATTGGCAAGGAAGAAGTCAAAGTATCTCTATTTGCAGATGACACGATCTTATACACAGAAAACCCTAAGGAATTCTCCAGAAAACTACTGAAACTAATAGAAGAGTTCAGCAGAGTATTGGGATACAAGATAAACATACAAAAACCAGTTGGATTCCTCTACACCAACAAAAAGAACATCGAAGAGGAAATCACCAAATCAATGGCATTTATAGTAGCCACCAAGAAGATAAAATACTAGGAATAAACATTACCAGAGATGTAAAAGACTTATATAAAGAAAACTACAGTACACTTCTGCAAGAAACCAAAAGAGACTTACGTTAAGTGAAAGAACATACCTTGTGCATGGATAGGAAGACTTAACATTATAAAAATGTCTATTCTACCAAAAGCGATCTATACATTTAATGCAATTCCGATACAAATCCCAACGACGTTCTTTAAAGAGATGGAGAAACAAATCACCAACATCATATGGAGGGGAAAGAGGCCCCGGATAAATAAGGCATTACTGAAAAAGAAGAACAAAGTGGGAGGCCTTGCTTTACCTGATTTTAGAACCTATTATACTGCCACAGTAGTCAAAACAGCCTGGTACTGGTACAACAACAGATACATGGACCAATGGAACACAGTTGAGAATCCGGACATAAATCCATCCACATATGAGCAGTTGATATTTGACAAAGACCCCAAAACAGTTAAACGGGGAAATCATAGTCTTTCTAACAAATGGTGCTGGCATAACTAGATATCCATCTGCAAAAAAAAAATGAAACAAGACCCATACCTCACTCCATGCACAAAAAAATAACTCAAAATGGATCAAAGACCTAAATATAAAATCTAGAATGATAAAGATCATGGAAGAAAAGATTCGGACAACATTAGGAGCCCTAATACATGGCATAAACAGTATACAAAACATTATAAAGAATGTAGAAGAAAAACTAGATAACTGGGAGCTCCTAAGAATCAAACACCTATGCTCATCCAAAGACTTCACCAAAAGAGTAAAAAGGCTACCTACAGACTGGGAAAAAGTTTTTAGCAATGACATTTCTGATCAGCGCCTAATCAATAAAATCTACACGATACTGCAAAAACTCAATTCCAAAAAGACAAATAACCCAATTAAAAAATGGGCAAAAGATATGAATAGACACTTCACTAAAGAAGACATTCAGGTAGCTAACAGATATAAGAGGAAATGTTCACGATCATTAGCCATTAGAGAAATGCAGATCAAAACTGCAGTGAGATTTCATCTCACTCCAACAAAAAAGGCTGGCATTAATCCAAAAAACACAAAATAATAAATGTTGGAGAGGCTGTGGAGAGATTAGAACATTTATACACTGCTGGTGGGAATGTCAAATGGTACAACCACTTTGGAAATCAATTTGGCGCTTCCTTCAAAAGCTAGAAATAGAACTACCATAAAAAGATCCAGTAATCCCACTCCTTGGAATATATTCTAGAGAAACAAGAGCCTTTACACAAACAGATACATGCACACCCATGTTTACTGCAGCACTGTTTACAATAGCAAAAAGATGGAAGCGACCAAGATGCCTATCAATGGACGAATGGATAAATAAGTTATAGTATATCCACACAATTGAATACTACACATCGATAAAGAACAGTGAATCTGTAAAACATTTCATAACATGGAGGAATCTGGAAGGCATTATGCTGAGTGAAATTAGATGCAAAAGGACAAATATTGTATAAGACCACTATTATAAGAACTTGAGAAATAATTTAAACTGTAAAAAAAAAATTCTTTTGTGGTTACAAGAGGGGGGAGGGAGGGAGGGTGGGAGAGGGGTACTCACTAATTAGATTGCAGATAAGAACTACTTTAGGTGAAGGGCAAGACAGCACACAATACAGGGAAGGTCAGCACAACTGTACCAAACCAAAAGCAAAGAAGTTTCCTGAATAAACTGAATGCTTCGAAGGCCAGCGTAGCAGGGGCAGGGGTCTGGGGACCATGGTTTCAGGGGACATCTAAGTCAATTGGCATAATAAAATCTATTAAGAGAACATTCTGCATCCCACTTTGAAGAATGGCGTCTGGGGTCTTAAACACTAGCAAGCAGTCATCTAAGATGCATCGATTGGTCTCAACCCACCTGGATCAAAGGAGAATGAAGAACACCAAGGACATAAGGCAATTACGAGCCCAAGAGACAGAAGGGGCCACATGAACCAGAGACTACATCAGCCTGAGACCAGAAGAACTAGATGGTGCCCGGCTACAACCGATAACTGTCCTAACAGGGAACACAACAGAGAACCCCTGAGGGAGCAGGAGAGCAGTGGGATGCAGACCCCAAATTCCCATATGACCAGACTTAATGGTCTGAGGCTGGAAGGATCCCTGTGGTCGTGGCCCCCAGACCGTCTTTTGGCCCAGGACAGGAACCATTCCCAAAGCCAACTCTTCAAACATGGATTGGACTGGACAATGTGTTGGAGAGGGATGCTGGTGAGGAGTGAGCTTCTTGGATCAGGTGGACAGTTGAGACTATGTTGGCATCTCCTGCCTGGAGGGGAGATGAGAAGGTGCAGGGGGTTAGAAGCTGGTGAAATGGACACGAAAAGAGAGAGTGGAGGGAGAGAGTGGGCTGTCTCATCAGGGGGAGAGTAATTGGGAGTGTGTAGCAAGGTGTACATGGGTTTTTGTGTGAGAGACTGACTTGATTTGTAAACTTTCACTTTAAGCACAATAAAAATTATACAAAAAAAAAAAAGAAAGCTGATTAGAATTCTCATATAGAATATTGTCTCATATTGAGAAGCTCTGGTGGTATAGTGGTTAAGTGCTCGGCTGCTAACCGAAAGGTCAGCAGTTCGAACCCACCAGCGCTCTGTGCAGGAAAGGTGTACAGTCTGCTTCTGTAAAGATTTACAGCCTTGGAAACCCTATGGGGTAGTTCTACTCTGTCCTATAGGGTCGCTATGAGTGGTAATCAACTAGATGGCTGTGGGCTTTGGGGTTTTTGTCTCATAACCATTACATCCCTACTTGGCAAAAAAAAAAGAAAACTCACAGCTACCCTATAGGACAGAATAGAACTGCCCCATAAGGTTCTCAAGACTGTAATCTTTATGCAAGCAGACTTTCACGTCTTTCTCCCACAGAGCAGATGGTAAGTTTGAACTGCCAACCTTAGTTTAGCAGCCCAGCGCTTTAGCCACTGTGCCACCAGGGCTTTTTTTGTCCCTGCTTAGGAAAGGCCAAATGCAGACATAAGCATCACTTATATTGATGTAGTCTCCTCTCATTTCTCCAGTTCACCCCCTGCCCTCAGGAGCATCTACTCCTGACCAAGTCTTCCCTCTCCCTCTCCAGAGCCCTGCCTAAACTCCATGGTCCCTTTCTTATTAAACTGTATCTCAAACTAAACATTAAGACACTTGCTTATTAATCTTGACTTGAATTTGCTCTGTCTTGCCTTTGTCCAATGTTAACTCTTCCCTAGTACCTACTTTCTCCCCCATCTGTCCAAGCCTAAAATTACCCCCACCAATTCTCAGGAAAATCCCATTTAGCCCTGCTCAGGGCTGCAGACAGATTTCCATAGCAGCTAAAAATGCCTCCTGCAGTTCTTAACAGAAGGTGTGGGAAAAACGGGGTTCCTATTTTAGGGTCTAGGGCTCATAAAGAGCAAGAGACTCATCAGCTGCCTACTTTTTGATATTTGAGAAGATTCTGGAAGACTTTCCCTGGCCATGAATATCCCCATCTAATCCCAAAGGCCAGATGACTCCTCGCTCCTTCCTGAGAGAAGAGAAAACTTTGCATAGTGGAAAAAGCCTGACCTTGATATCAGCACTGACTGGGTTTGAATAACAGCTACTTTGCTTCCTAAATTGTAGAACTCTGCACAAGTTACTAAACTTTTTAGAAACTTAATTTCTTTCTCAATAACTGGAGATTAGATAAACAGTTGAAAGCAGGGACTCAAACAGATACTTGTACACCAATTTTCTCAGCAGGATTATTCACAAAAGCCAAAAGGTAGAACTAAAACAAATGTTTATCAACAAATGAAGGGAAAAATGAAATGTGGCATACACATATAATTTAATATTATTCAGCCACAAAGAAAAATGAAATTCTGATGCATACTATAACATGAATGAACCTCGAAAACCTAATTCTAAATGAAAGAAGCCCAAACCAAAAGGACAAATATTGTTTGATCCCACTTACACAAAATGCCTAGAACAGGCAGATTCATAGAGATAGAAAGTAGGTTAGAGGTTACAAGTGAATAGGGAAGTGGAAAAATGGGGAGGAAATGGTTAATGGGTAAGGAGTTTCTGTTTGAGGTGATGAAATCAATAGCAGTGATGTTTGGACAACATCATGAATATACTTAATGTCACTAGATTGTACAAGTAAAAGTGGTTAAAATGACAAATTTTATGTTATACTATTTTATCATAATTTTAAAAAATGCAAATACTTTACTTCCAAAAGTAAGAAAATAAAACACCAACCAACCCCTGGAGATTATAACTCCTACCATGCAAGTTTGTGTAAATGTAAGCAATGTGCATAAACTATAAGGCATATATACCAAAATAAACCCAAACCCATTGTCATCAAATGGATTCCAATTCATGGCAATCCCATGTGTTGCACAGAAGAGCTGCTCCAAAGGTTTTTCTTGGCTGTAATCTTTACAGAAGCACATTGCTAGGCCTTTCTTCCATGGGAAAGATGTTGTCTTTCTTAGTTACCTAAAAAAAAAAAAAGAAGAAAAACTCAATGCCGTTGAGTAGATTCTGACTCATAGTGCTGCTATAACAGAAAATACCACAAGTGGATGGCTTTAACAAAGAGAAATTTATTTTCTCACAGCCTAGTAGGCTAGAAGTCCAAATTCAGGGCATCTGCTCCAGGGAAAGGCTTTCTCTCTCTGTTGGCTCTGGAAGAAGGTTCTTCTCATCAGTCTTCCCCTGGACTAGGAAGTTTTATGTGCAGGAACTCCACGTCCAAAGGACACACTCCGCTCCCTGTGCTATTTTTTCGTGGTTTGAGGTTCTCCTCTCTACTCATTTCCCTTTCCTTTTATCTCTTGTAAGATAAAAGGTGGTTGAAGCCACACCCCAGGGAAACTCCCTTTACACTGGATCAAGGATGTGACCTGAATAAGGGCGTTACATCCTGCCCTAACCCTCTTTAATATAATCTAATCTTGCTTCATTAACCACAGGCAGAGATTTGGATTTACAACACATAGGAAAATTACATCAATGAGAAAATGAGGATAACCCCACAATACTGGGAAGCATGGCCTAATCAAGTTGTTATATATTTTGAAGGGACACAATTCAATCCATGACTGATGTTTACCTGCGTTTTACTGACTACGCAAAGGCATTTGACCACATGGATCCTAACAAATTATGTAGAACATTGCCAAGAATGGGAATTCCAGAACACTTAACTGTGCTCATGAAGAACCTGTACATAGACAAAGAAGCAGTTGTTCAAATAGAAAAAGGGGATATGGCTTGGTTTAAGACCAGGAAAGGTATGCGTCAGGGTTGTATCTTCTCACCATACTTATTCAATCTGTATGCTGAGCAAATAATCCAAGAAGCTGGACTATATTAAAAATAACGTAGAATCAGGACTGAAGGAGGATTCATTAACAACCTATGACATGCAGGTGACCCAACCTTGCTTGCCGAAAATGAAGAGGACTTGAAGTATTTACTGATGGAGATCAAAGACTACAGCTTTCACTATGGATTACAAGATGGAATACACAGGAATCAAATCAACTACATCTGTGGAAAGAGACAATAGAAAAGGTCAATATCATCAGTCAGAACAAGGCCAGGGGCTAACTGTGGAACAGACCATCAACTGCTCATATGCAATTCAAATTGAAACCGAAGAAAATTAGAACAAATCCACAAGAGCCAAAGTATGATCTTGAGTGTATCCCACTTGAATTTAGAGACCATCTCAAGAATAGATTTCATGCACTGAGCACTAAGGACCGAAAACCAGACAGGTTGTGGAATGAAATCAAGGACATCATACACGAAAAAAGCAAGAGGTCTTTAAAAAGACAGGTATCTTAGTCATCTTGTGCTGCTATAACAGAAATACCACAGGTGGATGGATTTAACAAAAAGAAGTTTATTCTCTCATAGTCCAGTAGGCTAGAAGTTCAAATTCAGGGCACAGGCTCCAGGGAATGGCTTTCTCTGTCTTGGCTCTGGAGGAAGGTCTTGTCATCAGTCTTCCCTTAGTCTGGGACCATCTCAGTGCAGGAACCTCAGGTCCAAAGGATGCACTCCTCTCCCAGCACTGCTTTCTTCATGGTAGGAGATTCCCAGGTCTCTCTGCTCACTTTTCTCTTTTATCTCCCAAAAGAAATTGGCTTAAAACACTATCTAATCTTATAAGCCTCATCAATATAACCACCACTAATTCATCTTATTAAATCATAGTGATGAGATTTACAATACATAGGGAAATCAAATCAGATGATAAAATGGTAGACAATCATGAAATCATACAAGGGAATCATGACCTAGCCAAGTTGACAGATATTTTGGGAGGACACAATTCAATCCATGACAACTGGAAAGAAAGAAAAGACCAAAATGGATGCCAGAAGAGACTCCGAAACTTGCTCTTGAACGTGGAGTAACTAAAGCAAACAGAAGAAATGAAGAGGTAAAAGAGCTGAACAGAAGATTTCAAAAGATGGCTCGAGAAGTATTATAATTACATGTGCAAAGACCTGGAGATAGAAAACCAAAAGGGAAGAACATGCTCGGCATTTCTCAAGCCAAAAGAACTAAAGACAAAAATCAAGCCTGGAGTCACAATAATGAAGAATTCTGCAGGGAAATATTAAATTCCTGAGTTGAAAATGAGAAATCCTTTTTAAAGAGCTCTTTTACCCCTGGCAACAAACTCTGTAATACTTTCCGTGATAATTAGTTAAGGAAGGTGATTAGTTTTGGAAAGGCCTGAAAACTAGAAACCAAGCATTTTGAATTGATAATTTATGTATTGTCAGGAATTGCACATTTAAGTGTAATGAGACAATATGAGAGAATATGTTTTGAGCTGGGTTAATACTTGCATGTGTTAGGTTAGATTTGAAGCCAGAAAGTCTAATAGGGTCCCCCCAAATGTCCTACCCTAATACCTGGAACTTGGGCATAGTCTGCCCTTAGGATAGGAATCATTTGATTGGGCTCAATGTAATCGAATTAGCCTTAAGGAGAGAGAAATTTTTCTGGCTGGTGGCAGAAGACCAAGTCAGAGTGATTAGAAGCATAAGAAGGACTCCACTGGCTGTTGCTTGCTTGAAGATGAAGGGAGTCAGGAGAGGAGAAACGAAAGCAGCATCTAGGAGCAAGGAGCCGGCCCCAGCAGACATCCGGCAGAAAATAGGACCTCAGACCTGCAATCATAAGGAACTGGATTTTGTCAATGACCTGAATGAGGCTGAAAGCTGATTCTTCCCCAAATCCTCCAGATCACAGCCCAGCCCTGACATCAAATTGATTCTGGGCTTTTGAGACCCTGAGCAGAGAATTCAGTCAAGCCCACCCAGACATCTCACCTCCAGAACTATAAGATAATAATGGGTATTGTTTTAAGTCACTAAGTTTGTCGTAATTTGTTTTGCAGCAATAGAAAACTAACACGGCATTTTCTAGAGTATATGAAAAGAATTTAAATGTGTCAAGTATTTGGAATTGTTGTAGAGAGAGCACTTAAATAAGTAAAAAATGATTGGCTCCTTGTTTATTGACATGGGGGACATGGCAAGCATTCAAACTCTATCCCCAACGGGTAATTAGTAAAGGTCTTAACATAAACCAAAAAGCAAACCCTTTGCCTTCAAGTTAATTTTGTTTCAGTAGAACTGCACTCCATATGGTTTCCAGTGGCTGTAATATTATGGAAGTAGATCACCAAGACTTTCTTTTGTGGTGCTGCTGGGTAGATCTGAACTGTCAGCTTTTCAGTTAGTAGCACAGAGGAAACTGTTTTCACCACCCTTTCTTAACACAAAAGGCCCCAGAAAGTAGTTGTTTTGCCTTGAGTAAAATGGGACAATATCTCTGATATACCCTTCAAGACTAGTTATGAATCTGTGAAGAAGTTCAGCCAGTAGGACTTTTCCTCTCCAAGCCAAAAACTTATGATTTTGAGTCTGGGAATCCAAGACACTCTAGACAAGCATGACCCACTCTTTTCTACATCCTGTATCAAAAATGGAATATTAAAAGTATGTTGTAGGTAGAGACTGCTGGTAGTAGTGTATATGGCTGACTGTTTTCCTGTGGGAATCATAAAGTTACAATGCCTTGGCATGCAGGAACAGAATCACAAGTTTCAATACAGACATGACTCATGACCATGTTCTCTTTTTTGAAGGAAGCCTAAAACAAGGAATAGAAGTTCAGATAAAGGAAACAAAATAAGCAAAAGCACAGAGATCACCAAAAGAGTATATTCTTCATGGTAGAATATGAAGTTGGAATGGAAGGTGGATAACAGGTTAAAATGGTTAAGGAGGCCATATAAGACCTGGGGAGTAACGGGAGTGGCAGCATCTGATTTTGTTTAAGAAGATCATTCTGACAGTAGTGTGGCAAAAAGAGTGCAGAGGAACAAAAATGGAAACAGCTAGCTAGGAGTCTATTCAGGCAATCCAGATGATAGACAATGCTGGTTTAGCCTAGGGTGGTTACAGTGGTCAGAAGTGGTAACATTCAAATATACTTTGAAGGTAGATTTAACAAGACACTGCTTGTTCATGGTGTGTTCTTTCCTTCATTCCTCTCCAGAACTGAAGCAGAGGGTATACTGCAAGTGAGAGACTAGAGATAATGATGCCAGCCTCAGGAGGCTGTTGATATTCCTGGACAAGGGATAACGAGAGCCAGAGCTAACATGATTTAATTTCACTCTTTGCAAACCTGTCTGAATCTTCCTTTATCCTTTCTAGGTAAATCCCATGTGGTATCACCTGTCTCCCTTCTGTGAGTCGCTTAATGAGGACCTGCCCTTAAACCTCATCGGCAATTTGTTTTTCAGTGACAAGGTGACAGTTTAGGTTCATTTAACAAACAACCAATTTCCAACCATTGAAAAACCATCTGGGAATGTCATTCTCCTGAGATAAGAATGTTGTTTCCTAACTGGTCTCTTTTAGAGAAAATGTGTTTTTTCTTTATACACAATGCTCGTGTCTATCTTGTGGCCAGAGGGATGTGCAGGTTGACCTCCATGATGCTCTCTTTGGATGCCTGAGGCATTAGTGCAATGTAACAAAAGGCTACTTACTGTCAGGCATTCCAACTGGCCATTGAATAACATTAGCTTTTAATATATCCCACAGGGAAACACTTAAACACACCTAAAGGCAACTGTGCAAAAGATGGCTTTGATGATTAAAGCCTCAAAAACATGAAGCACTATTCTTTATGTTGACTTTGCTTAAATGTAATGCCTATTAAATGTAATTTTAAAACTATCTTAGGCTCAATATTTACATTTCAGTTTCACACTTAATTTTTTTTATTATTTTTAAATGCATTAATAAGAGATTGATAGCAACCCATGCTAGTGGCTAACGAGTCTGTTTTTTTTTCCTTTCTTTATCTGTTATTTATTCATTAAAAAAATATATATTGAGTACCTATGATTGTACTGAACTGGGTCAGAGGAATGAGAGGTAAACACAAAGATAAGAACCCTACCCTAACGGAGCTTATATTCTAATGAATTTAATTTAAAAAACGATGTTGTAAAAAGCGTAAAAAGAACACTATGTTTGGAATCAGAGATCTACCTTACTTAACATCACTACACTGCCAGTTTTCTTAATCTTTCTGATCCACAGAACTGGATGGAGAGGTGAAAGTAAGAGAGCTGGGAATGGAAAGGACAACCATTAACTCTGTTCTCTTCACAACTTTACCTCAAGAGTCCAGCAGAGCCCACATAAAACAAAGAGTGTGGCAACTTCCCTTGGAAATTTGCCTGAAACCTTCATGTCTTAATTGGCCTAACTTCTCCCCTCTCTAGATTCTTCTTCATCACCTGTGAGGGAACTCTTGGCTCCCAACTGACTTCAGATGCAGTAGCTACTGCAGATTAATATAACTCCCTCTTCAAACTCATTGTACTTCTCTCATTCTCTCTTTCTCTCTCACACACATTCGCACTCATACTCATAAATACCCTTTCTGGAGCTACTGGCTAAGAAGCTTCATTATTGGGGATATTCAGCTTTGACCATTTACCTTCAAATTCAACCATCATGTTCCAGGTTCTTCTGTAATTATTTATCTTATAACAAGCCAAGCTCTTATTTTAATTGATGCTAAACAGCATTGGCAATCTGCCTACATCCAAATGCAAATTAAAGTTTAGTTAAAGCAAATTAAGTAACAAATATTTAGAATATTAACATCAGAAATCTAACTTTTCTTTTTAGGGTCTTTAGTTGTTTCAGTTTTCTTTTAAAAAAAATGTGTTTAAATAGTTCGCTTTCAATTTTTTTCTTCAAAAGGAAGATATTAACAAGATTATTAAACCAGAGAATGTAAAAGCAGATGACATAAAAACTGAACACTTCAAATAACTTATTTCATTGTCTTTACTTTTAAAAATATTTATTGTGCATTCCTGATCCAAATACCAACAGTATTCTTTAATGAAATTAAAAGCTAATCATGAACTTTATATGGAAAGGGAAAAAGCCCAGATAAGTAGAGTACTATTGAAGAAGTATACAGATAGAGGACTCACACTCCCTGCCCTCAGAAGCTACTATACAGCTACGGTAATCAAAATAGCATGGTACTCGTACAACAACAGATATATTGACCAATGGAATAGAATTGAGAACCCAAATATAAACCCACCTACCTATGGTCACCTTATCTTTAACAAAGGCCCAAAGTTCATTAATTGGGGAAAAGTCAGTCTTTTGACAAATGGTGCTGGCAAAACTGGATGTCCATCTGTCAAAAAATGAAACAAGACCCATGCCTCACACCATACACAAAAGCTAATTCAAAATGGATCAAACACCTAAATATAAAACCAAAAACTATAAAGATTATAGAAGAAAACATAGGGTCAACACTAGAAGCCCTAATACATGGCATTACCAGGATACAAATGATAACTAACAACACACAAACCCCAGAAGATAAGCTAGATAATTGGGATCTTCTAAAAATTAATACTTATGCTCATCAAAAGACTTCACCAAAAGAGTAAAAAGAGAACCTATGGACTGGGAAAAAATTCAGGGGTATGACAAATATGAAAAAGGTCTAATCTCAGAAATCTACAGGAAAACCCAAAACCAATATTAAAAAAAAAAAAGATAAATAATCCAATTAAAAAAAAATGAGCAAAGGATACGAATAGACACTTCACCAAAGAAACATTCTAAGCAGCTATCAGACACATGAGGAAATGCTTGCAATCTCTAGCCATTAAGTGCAAATCAAAACTACAATGAGGTACTATCTCACCCTAACATTGCTGGCATGAATCAAAAAAAAAAAAACAGAAAATAACAAATGTTGGAGAGGCCTGGGGGAGCTTAGAACTCTTATGCACTGCTGGTGGGAATGCAAAACCGTGCAACCATTTAGGATAATGATATGGTGCTTCCTTAAAAAGCTTGAAATAGAAATACCATACAATCCAGCAGTTCCACTCCTAGGAATACATCCTAGAGAAATAAGAGCTGTCACACGAATAGACACATGCACACCCATGTTCACTGAAGAATTGTTCACAAAAGCAAAAAGAAGGAAATAACCTAAGTTCTTGTCAACAGATGAATGGATAAACAAACTATGGTATGTACACACAATGGAATACTATGCAATGATAAAGAATAATGATGAATCTGTGAAGCATCTCACAACATGGATGAATCTGGAGGACGTTATGCTGAATAAAATACATCAATCACAAAAAGACAAATACTGTATGAGAACACTATTATAAAAGCTCATGAAAAGGTTTACATACAGAAAGAAACAACCATTGATGGTTACGAGGGAAGGGACAGGCGAGGAAGGAAAAACACCGAAAAGACAATAGATAAGTGGTAACTTTGGTGAAAGGTAAGACAGTACACAATACTGGGGAGGTCAGCACAACTCGACCAAGGCAAAATCATAGAAGCTTCATAGACACATCCAAACTCCCTGAGGGACCGAACTACTAGGCTGAGAGCTAGGGACATGGTCTCAGGGGACATCAGTTGGCATAACCATAAAGAAAATGTTCTACATTCTACTTTGGTGAATAGTGTCTGGGGTCTTAAAATCTTGTGACTAGCCATCTAAGATACTCCACTGGTCCCACCCCTCCTTGAACGAGGGAGAATGAAGAAAACCAAAGACACAAGGGAAAGATTAGTCCAAAGGGCTAATGGACCACAACTATCACAACCTCCACCAGACTTAGTCCAGCACAACCAGATGGTATCTGGCTACCACCACTGACTGCTCTGACAGGAATCACAACAAACAGTCCTAGGTAGAGCTGGAGAAAAATGTAGAACAAAATTCTAACTCACAAACACACACAAAAAAGACCAGATTTACTGGTTTGACAGAGACTGGAGAAGCCCTGAGAATATGGCCCTGGACACTCTTTTAACTCAGTAACAAGGTCATTCCTGAGGTTCACCCTTCAGCCAAAGATTAGACAGGCCCATAAAAGAAACAATAATACAGGTAACACAAACATGTACACAAGAGTAAATGGGCACACCAGCCCAGGGGCAAGGATGTCTTATGGTTGGCAACCAATGTCACAAAACAATGTGTATTAATTGTTTTCTGAGAAACTAATTTGCTCTGTAAACCTTCATCTAAAGTACTGTGTGTGTATATATATATGTATACACACACACAACATATAATACTAAAAAAAATACAGTAAATATATATATATTTACTGTGTAATATTAAGCAACATCTGTTTTTATTACATTATAAGGCATCACACGTTACAGTAATACATGAATATTCTAGTAAGCATTCTAGTTCTTAAATGCATTAAATGACTCTAGCGTTACTTTTGGTGATACATCTTTCATTTCATTAATACGTTAACGTGCAGCACTGTTTACAATAGCAAAAATGTAGAAACAACCAAGATGCTCATCAATGGAAAAATGGATAAACAAATTATGGTATATTCACACAATGGAATACTACACAACAATAAAGAACAACAATGGATCTGTGAAATATCTCATAACATGGAGGGATCTGGAACACGTTATGCTAAGTAAAATTAGTCAGTCCCAAAAAGACAAATATTGTATGAGACCACTATTATAACAGCTCAAGAAAACGTTTAAACGCAGAAGAAAACATTTTTAATGGTTATGATTGTGGGGAGGCAGGGAGAGGGGTATTCACTGATTAGACAGTAGACAAGAATTATTTTAGGTGAAGGGAAAGACAACACACAGTACAGGGGAGGTTAGCACAAGTGGACTAATCCAAAAGCTAAGAAGTTTCCTGAATACAACCAAACACTTTGAGGGACAGAGTAGCAGGGGTGGGGGTCTGAGGGCCATGGTTTCAGGGGACATCTAGGTCAATTAGCATAACAAAATGTCTTAAGAAAAAGTTCTCTATCCCGCTTTGGTGAGTCACATCTGGGGTCTTAAAAGCTAGCAAGTGGCCAGCTAAGATGCATCAGTTTGTCTCAACCCGCCTGGAGCAAAGGAAAATGAAGAACACCAAAGACACAAGGAAAATATGAGCCTAAGAGAAAGAAAGGGCCACATGAACCAGACACTCCACAAGGATGAGACAGGAAGAACTAGATGATGTCCAGCTACCACCAATGACTGCCCTGACAGGGAACACAACAGAGAATCCCTGATGGAGCTGGACAAAAGTGGGGTGTAGACCTCAAATTCTAATAAAAAGACCAGACTTAATGTTCTGACTGAGACTGGAGGGACCCCAGAGGTCATGGTCCCCAGACTCTGTTTGCCCAAAACTAAAACCGTTCTCAAAGCCAACTCTTCAGACAAAGATTAGACTGGACTGTAAGACATAAAGTTATACTGGTGAGGATTGTACCTCTTAGCTCAAGCGGATGCATGAGACTATGTAGGCAGCCTGTCTGGAGGCAAGATGAAAAGGCAGAGGGGGACAGGAGCTGGTTGAATGGACATGGAAAATACAGGGTAGAGAGAAGGAGTGTGCTGTCATATTGTAGGGAGAGCAACTAGGGTCACATAACAATGTGTGTATAAGTTTTTGTATGAGAAACTGACTTGAATTGTAAACTTTCACTTAATGCACAGTAAAAAGGAAATATGTTAATAGCTTGTTCTTGCCACAAAGTTGCAATGTTTATAAAATTTATTCTGTACATATTGACAGAGGAATTCAGGGATCCTTATAAAAAAAAATCAAATCCAACATTCTAATTTTCCAAATAAGAAACTTAATTTCAAGTAATGCAAAGTGATTACTTGTCCAAAGTCACAGAGGTGGTTAAATGGCAGAGTACAGACCCACTACCCACAGCTTCACTAGGAGAAAATTAGCTGTAATAGGTATGTGCAACAGCACTAAGGAATAAATGCAACTAATAAATGAAATAAAATATTTATGTATTAAAAAGAATAAACGCCAATTAAAATGACAATGAAACATTTATTTCTTCCATAAAATTGACACAGATAAGTTGTGTTGATAATAAACAGTGTTCACAAGGCTGGGAAGAAATAGACAACCTCAAACTACCAGTAGGTGTATAATTGATTTAAAAAAAAAACTTTTTGGAAATTGTAAACATTTAAAATTCCTTATGTCCTTTCAATTAGCAATTTTACTCCTGAAATTTATCCTAGAGAAATACACATGTGGCCAAATATATGTACAAGGATGTTCATTGCAGGATTGTTTGGAAGAGAAAAACAATGGAAAAATGTACATTCCATCAATAAGGATCTGGTCATACAAATTATGGTTATTGCTGTTGTTATGTGCTGTCGAGCTGGTTCCAATTCACAGCAGCCCTGTGTGCAACAGAAACAACATTGCCCAGTCCGGTGTCATTCTCACAACCATTGTTATGCTTGAGCCCATTGTTGCAGCTACAATCTTCCTCTTTTTCGCTGACTCTCCACTTTACCAAGCACGATGTCCTTCTCCAGGGATGGATCCTTCCTGACAACATGTTCAAAATATGTGAGATGGAATCTTGTCATCCTTGCTTCTAAGTAGCATTCTGGTTGCATTTCTTCCAAGATAGATATCTTCATTCATTTGGCACTCCATGGTATATTCAACATTCTTTGCCAACACCACACAATTCAAAGGCATCAACTCTTCTTCGGTCTTCCTTATTCGTTATCCAGATTCGCATGTATATGAGGTGACTGAAAACACCATGGCTTGAGTCAGGTGCACCTTAATCTTCAAGGTGACATATTTCCTTTTCAACACTTTAAAGTGGTTTTTTGCAGCAGATTTGCCCAATGCAATGCTTCGTTTGATTTCGTGACTGCTGCTTCCATGGGGGTTGATGGTGGATCCGAGTAAAATGAAATCCCTGACAACTTCAGTCTCTTCTCTGTTTACCATGATGTTGCTTATTAGTCCAATTAAGAATTTTTGTTTTCTTTATGTTGAGGTGTAATTCATATTGAAAGCTGTGGTCTTTGATCTTCATCAGTAAGTGCTTCAAGTTCTTTTACTTTCACCAAGCAAGTTTGCATCATCTGTATATCACAGGTTGTTAATGAGTCTTCCTCCAATCCTGATACCTCATTCTTCATACAGTCCAGCTTCTTGGATTATTTGCTCAGCATACAGATTGAATAGGTGTGGTGAAAGGATACAGCCCTGACACACACCTTTCCTGACTTTAAACCATGCAGTGTCCCCTTGTTGTATTCAGACGACCGCTTCTTGATCTATGTACAGGTTGCTCATGGACACAATGAAGTGTTCTGGAATTCCCATCCTTCGAAGTGTTATCCTTAATTTGTCATGATTCGCCCAGTCTAATGCCTTTGCATAGTCAGTAAAACACAGGTAAACATCTTTCAGGTATTCTCTGCTTTCAGCCAGGATCCATCTGACATCAGCAATGATATCCCTGGTTCCACATCCTCTCTGAAATGAGCTTGAATTTCCAGCAGTTCCCTGTCTATATACTGCTGCAGCCACTTTTGAATGATCTTCAGCAAAATTTTACTTGCTCGTGATATTAACGGTATTGTTTGGTAATTTCCGCAATCAGTTGGATCACCTTTCTTGGGAATAGGTATAGTAACGAATCTCTCCAGTCAGTTGGCCAGGTAGCTGTCTTCCAAATTTCTTGGCATAGACAAGTGAGCACTTCCAGCACTGCATCCATTTGTTGAAACATCTCAATTGGTATTCCGTCAATTTCTAGAGCCTTGTTTTTCGCCAGTGACTTCGGTGTAGCTTGGACTTCTTCCTTTAGTACCATCAGTTCCTGATCATATGCTACTTCTTGAAATGGTTGAATGTCAAACAATTCTTTTTGGCACAGTGACTTTGTGTATTCTTTCCATCTTCTTTTGATGTTTCCTGTGTCCTTTAATATTTTCCTAGTAGAATCCTTCAATCTTGCAAGTCGTGACTTGAACATTCTCTTCATTCTTTCAGCTTGAGAAATGCCAAGTGTGTTCTTTCCTTTTTGCTTTCTATCTTCAGCTCCTTGCACATGTCATTATAATACTTTGTCTTCTCGATCACCCTTTGAAATCTTCTGATCAGGTCTTTTACTTCATCATTTCTTCCTTTTGCTTTAGCTCTTTGATGCTCAAGAGCAAGTTTCAGAGTCTCTTCTGACATTCATTTTGGTCTTCTCTTTCTTTCCTGTTTTTTGATGACCTCTTGCTTTCTTCATGCATGATGTCCTTGATGTCTTTCACAACTTGTCTGGTCTTTGGTCATTTGTGTTCACTGCATCAAATTTATTCTTGAGACGGTCTCTAAATTCAAGTGGGATATACATAAAATTGTACTTTGGCTCTTGTGGACTGTTCTAATTTTCTTCAGTTTCAACTTGAACTTACATATGAACAACTGATGGTCTGTTCCACAGTCAGCCTCTGGCCTTATTCTGTCTGATGATGTTGAGCTTTTCCATCACCTCTTTCCACAGATGTAGTCAATTTGATTCCTGTGTATTCCATCTGGTGAAATCCACATGCATAATCGTTGTTTATGTTGGTGAAAAAAGGTATTTGCAATGAAGAAGCCATTGGTCTTGCAAAATTCTATCACACGATCTCTGATATCGTTTCTATCACTAAGGGCATATATTTTCCAACTACCAATCCTTTTTTGTTTCCAACTTTTGCATTCCAATCACTAGTAATTATCAATGCATCCTGATTGCATGTTCGATCAATTTCAGACCGCAAAAATTGGTAAAAATCTTTAATTTCCTCATCTTTGGCTTTAGTGGTTGGTCCCTAAATTTGAATAACAGTCATATTAACTGGTCTTCCTTGTAGGCTTATGGATATTATCCTATCACTGGCAGCATTGTACTTCAGGATAGATCTTGAAATGTTCTTTTTGATGATGAATACAATGCCATTCCTCCTCAAGTTGTCATTCCCAGCATAGTAAACCACGGTTGTCTGATTCAAAATGGTTAATACCAGTCCATGTCAACTCGCTAATGCCTAGGATATCAATGTTTATGCATATCATTTCTTTTTTGACAATTTCCAATTTTCCTAGATTCATACTTCATACATTCCACATTCAGATTACTAATGGCTGTTTGCAGCTATTTCTTCTCATTTTGAGTCATGCCACTTTAGCAAATGAAGGTCCCAAAAGCTTGACTCCATCCACGTCATTAAGGTCAGCTCTACTTTGAGGAGGCAACTCTTCCCCAGTCGTCTTCTGAGTGTCTTCCGACCTGAGGGGCTCATCTTTCAGCACTAGATCGGACAGTATTCCACTGCTATTCATAAAGTTTTCGCTGGCTAATTCTTTTCAGAAGTAGACTGGTGGGTTCTTCTTCCTAGTCTGTCTTAGTCTGGAAGTTCAGCTGAAACTTGTCTGCCATGCGTGGCCCTATTGGTATTTGAATACTGGTGGCATAGCTTCCAACATCACAACAACATGCAAGCCCCCACAGAATTGACAGACAAGTGGGGGATAAATTATGAAACAACCATAAAATGGAATAGTTTGTAGCTATTTTGAAGGTAAAGTTAGATATACTAGCTTACTAATCCATTAGCTAGTAAGCAAATAGCTGAAGTGATTCACTCTTCATACCAGTCACAAAGCTAGACTATATTTTCAAAATAACCTACCAGGTAACAGAGGCCAGTGTAACGTGGACAGAAATGGTGTGTTACCTTCTGGGCCTAGCCCACAAAAACTCCCCACATTGTACCTCTATGTTCTCCTCCTATTTAATGCAGAGGAGCAGAGCTCCCTTGGAATCCACGTGTTTAAGATGAAAAGCTCAAAGACTGAAGTGCCTGGGGCCTTGAATAACCACTTAGAGGAAAGCCTACTTGATGATCATGTGAGGAAGAGATAAGATTCTAATGAGCTAAGCCACTGAGGTTCAGGGGTTTATCTGTTGCTGCAGCTAGCACTGCCCTAACTAAAATAATATAGTCACTTAAGAGATATTCAAAACATAATAAAGAGGAAAAGTATAGAGCATCTCATGTAGCATCTTCACATTTTTGCTTAAAAAATAATACATAGATGGATTTTCTATATGTATAACCGGTTTATGGAAACCCTGGTGGTTAAGTGCTACGGCTGCAAGCCAAAAGGTCGGCAGTTCAAATCCACCAGGCGCTCCTTGGAAACTCTATGGGCTAGTTCTACTCTGTCCTGTGGGGTCGCTATGAGTCGGAATTGACTCGACGGCACTGGGTACCGGGACTGGGTATAACTGGTTTATTGAGAGTTTAACACCACAACAATAAAACAAAAACTGCTTTACGTTTCTATCTTCATAGTGCCCTTTCCCACCATTGGGAAGGTGCCATAACTTTTAGATCTTTTCATTTCCTAATAAAAGTCTTTGATTTTAATAATTTTACTCATTTTCAGATACTATGAAATCTAGTCCATTCTAAATTCAAACCACATATAATACAAAACTTCTCTTCTTTCCTCCCTGGCTCAGGCCTGTGTTATGGTTTGGAGATAGGCAATGGGGATAAAATGCAGAGTCTTTCCTTCCACCCCCAATCCTCTTCCTCTATTAGACCTCCTCCTTCTCCACTTCCTCTCACTATGCTGCTCTGAGTCTCCTCTACTGTCTGAGGTGGGGTTTGAAGAAAAGGGGCTCAAGTCTCTTATGTGACTGTCAATACGGCAGGCAGCCAAGTGCTGAATGTAATTTGGGGTGGATTGTGGCTCTTTCAAGAAAACCTTCACATCCCTAATGTTGGCCTTGCCCTTTCCAGTCGACCTCTTCTGAAACTCCTTCATTTGATACCTCTGCTGATATACCCCAAAACCTTCACTTACCAGGACCTCCTCATCATCATCCCCCACTGAATCTTTTGAAGAAGTGCTCATTTGATACCTCTGCTGATATATCCCAAAACCTTCACTTACCAGGACCTCCTCATCATCATCCCCTGCTGAACCTTTTGAAGAAGTGCATCACAATACTTAAAGTCGAGTTACATTCTGCAGTGTCCATTTGACTTTTGGTAAAAGCACACATCTGGTGGTAGTGAAGCAGGCTTGCCCTACTGCTGCCCTCTCTCCTTATCCTGCCTTCAGGATGCTCCTGGCGTGAACCAGGCTTTTATGCCTATGTCCAGGTGCACTTCTTATCACCAGAGAATGCATGGAAATTTACCTCATGAACTTTTTACCAAGTGGTATCTTAGTCCAATGGTGGCACCAGGACTATCTAGGAAACAACCAGCAGAGGAATGACGTGTTGGCCTCCCTTTCTGAAATAACCCCCATTAGCTGTGAGTGCTCCTTTAAAGATACACATTATTTGGCCCGAGGGTAGAGTGGTGCCCTTTTCCTTCCTCTAAGGCAGAGAAAAGACACATTACTCTCACTAGCCCTGAATCACTCCTCTATCACACAAACTTCTCTAAATCACTTGTCAAAGTCTGGTGTCCTTTTTGATACCTTGAAGGTGAAAGTTGCATTTGATTTTTGCTGGACAAGTTATATTTTAAAAAGCCAGTGTCATGGATTGAATTATGTCCCCCCCAAAATATGTGCATCAATTTGGCTAGGCCATGATTTCCACTATTGTGTGATTGTCTACCATTTTGTCATCTGATGTGATTTTCCTATGTGTTGTAAATCTATGATGTTAATTGGTCGGGGGGAGTAGGTGGCAGTTATATTAATGAGGCAGGACTCAAACCTATAAGATTGGATTGTGTCTTGAGCCAATTTCTTTGGGGATATAAAAGAGAGAATCAAGAAGAGAAATGGGGGACCCAATACCACCAAGAAAGCAGCACCAGGAGCAGATCGTGTCCTTTGGACCAGAAGTTCCTGTGCTGAGAAGCTCCTAATCCAGGGGAAGATTGATGACAAGGCCCTTCCTCCAGGGTTGACACAGAAAGAAAGATGTTCCCTGGAGCTGATACCCTAAATTTGGACTTACAGTCTACTAACCCCAGCACTAGCTGTGAGAAAATAAATTTCTCTTTGTTAAAGCCATCCACCTGTCGTATTTCTGTTACAGCAGCACTAGATGACTAAGACACCTAGCATAGATGAAGGCAACACATCTGTTCAGAAACTAAATGTACTTTATTTTCAATGTGGAGGCTTTATTCAAAATTCAAAACCATAGAAAAAAACAATTCAATATCCAAATTTGTGTGTGTGTTCGTGTGTGTGTTTGAGTGTGTGTGCCTGTGTCTATAAAAAATATCTATAAAATAACTGCTAAAAATTTCTTCGGGAGGGCTACCAGAATCTAGTGTGGAAATAATACTTATCATCGTTAACTCTTTTATCCTGTTTAATTTTTTCTAATGATGTTCAGATGTTCTATTTTGTTTTAAATTTAAAAAGCCATTTTTTTTTTAAGTAATGGGAATTATGATTTCACTGGAAGTATTTTTTATTGTGCTATAAGGAATGTCCATAAGCAGTTATAGCCAAAGAAATGAAGCATTTGGAAAATCATTGCTGTATCCAAGACTTTTTTTAATAGCAGCATTTCCTCTACTGGTTGTGAAACTGTGGTCATGACTGCAAACTACCAGACCTGTCCTATAAAATCCGTCCAAAAACTCAGGAGACATCAGAAAAGCCCCTTGAGATTCTGTCCTCTAGAAAATCTGACCACCGCATTTTCCACTCCTGTCAAAGTGATACACACAGTTTCCACAGGTAAATGTTTATTGTTTTCATTCCCTGTCTACCACTGCTGCCAGGCCACAAAATAATAGAGTAAGTGGCACTAACAGTTGTCTGAAAAGTAACCACAATTTTCTTATCTGATGCCAACAAAGAAGAATTCAAACTGTACTTTAAGCTTTCATCAATTTGGAACAATACATTTGACTTTTTCAGCTCAGGAATAGCCTGTATTTCTTTCTAAAAAAATTTGTACCATAATATAATGTTTGATGCTGAAATAGGACTTTATCATCAAATCCACCAGCAAAGTCAATTATTTTCTCAGTTTCTTTCATATTACTGTGTCATTGTAATTCGACCTAAAATCTAATTATCTAATCCAAATCACATTATTTGATAAGAGTATGCAGGGGGAAAAAAACCATATAGACTGTAATTAAATGTATACACCTATATTAGTGGAAGGAAGCCCTGGTGGTGCCATGGTGCTGCTGCAAACCAAAAGGTTGGCAGTTCAAACCCACCAACTGCTCCACTGGAGAAAAGACCTGGAAATCTGCTCCCAAAAAGATTACAGCCTAGGAACCCCCACGGGACAGTTCTACTTTGTCATATTGGGTCACTGCGAGTCGGAATTGACTCCACGGCACACAACAACAACAGAGTAGTGGAAGATCCTCACACTGGAACGTTCACTTCTCAGTATCAGCGAATATAATTAATGAAGCGGAAACCCTGGTGGCGTAGTGGTTAAGTGGTACGGCTGCTAACCAAGAGGTCAGCAGTTCAAATCCGCCGGGCGTTCCTTGGAAACTCGATGGGGCAGCTCTACTTTGTCCTATAGGGCCGCTATGAGTCGGAATCGACTCAACGGCAGTGGGTTTGGTTTTGGTTTATCCCCTAAGCAGCCAAAAAAAAATAATTACAACAATTTATGGGGAAAAACTAATCTTATATTCCCATCAAATACCAAATCTTAAAATCAATCCCCTGGCCTAATCTGGGAAGCCTATAAAGCTGAAAAGTGGTAAACAAACTGTGGACTACAAATACTTAAGAAGGCAGAAAGACACTTATCTTGGTATCTATTCACAACTGGCAACTCCAAAAAACAATGAGGCAGGGAGGTGGGCTCAGATTGCTGGTGGTTGACCCTTGTATCCTAGGAGAGAGAGTGACCACACACATTAAGAGCTGGTTGCTGGGCAGAGAGGACTCCTAGTTGTAGGTTCAGGCTGATGGTTGTAATTGTTTAGACATTCCAAAGGTTAGCCAGCAAGTGTTTGTTTATTTGTTTGGTTGGCTTAGAAATTCCCATTAAAAAAAAAATGGCTTTAAAAAAAATGGCTTTAGCATACAAAAAACAAAGTGAAGACCTTTTAACACTAAGCTCACAATTCTACAAGGCAATAATAGGCTGAAATAATAAGTCTCCCTGAGAGGGAGACATAACAGGCTTCGTTCACTTATATAACTCGCCCAGCACCTGTGAGCTTCTGACTTGGAGAAATCTGATGAAATTCAGTGGTTTGAAGCAGAACTTTATAACACTTCTTCTTAATGTTATATGTAGAAACTTGAGCTTTCCTAATAGTAAAATTAAAAACTGCACATCATTGACTACTGTATTTTAATTGGCTGAAATAATACATAGAAAACATTAACCAGTAAAAATGCATTTCTTTGTCAATTTCAAAAGACATGAAAACATTGGCAAAGACATAAAATTACCAGTATTCAAACAAGCTGCATACTATGGGACGGCTGATATACAGATGGATTAAAACAAAATAGCTATTTCTAATACATCAGTTTCTGGTATTTGCCAGATTCTGTTTCAGTTATAGATGGAGAACTTCATTTGTGAACAACTACCATATAGACATATAGGAGAAGACATGTTCAAATCATTTCTTTAATAAAAAATAAACAATGCTTTATGGAAAATAAGTATAACCAAACATGAAGCCATTGCTCTGATATCCTTCAATTAATCAGTCAATCAATTAACTTAAAAAGGAGTCCATGGTATGTTTAAAGAAAAGTCTCTGCAGACAAAATTCATTCACTGCATCATGTAAAGCTAAACACAAGATCAAAGATAGTAAAGCTAGAAATGCTTATGGGAATGCATCAATCGGTCAATTTCGTGCATATTAAACAGCTGTACAGAAAATTTTAGGGTTGGCTAAATCCAGTGACTGGTTCCATTCTACTATACTTTTCTCCACTCTATATTTCTCTGTGTTGGTTTCAATCTCACCTGATAGGAAGATGGATGTAGAAATAATTGGCCTTGTATCCCACAAATGATAATACTCAGAGACATAACAGACCAACTATTTCAATGGCTTTCTCTTTAAGGTAGAAATTTTTACTGGGAAGACACTAGCAACTTCCTCTCTTGTCTCATGACCTAAACTAGATCATGTGTCCATTCTGGAACCTGTCCTTGTGGCCAGGGCAATGCTGTCACTAAGGACATAGGCCTCAGAGGAGGCTGAAACTAATCATTGCCTTCAGTTGGTTGGTATCAAATACGGCTGTACTTCAGACTCACCCGCAGAACTTTTTTAAATATCTCAATAATTAGATTTCATCCCTGTGAATATATGTATGTGTGGGGGTGGGGGGGAGGGGTGCTCAGGTATCTGTATTCTTTAGAAACTCCCAGGTAATTCTAATTTACAGCTGTGGCTGGGAACCACTGGATAAGACTAATTAGGACTCTCCCCCTAGGGTCGTGACTCAGTGGAATACACTAGAGGTGGGACCAACCCCCAACCTGCACTATAGGAAGGGGAAATGGTGTTTGCAAATCAACTTCAGTATCTGCCAAAATATACACTACCAGAAGGAAAACCTTAATGCATTTCAAAAAACAGAGCTATATAGACCAGACAGAATACAAGATTGCCAAATGACTTAAGGGTTAAGTTCCAGGATGAGCAATTACATGAATGTATGTTGTTGTCATTGTTTTTAGGTGCCGTCGAGTCGGTTGCGACTCATAGTGACCCTATGCACAACAGAACGAAACACTGCCCAGTCCTAAGCCATCCTTACAATCATTGTTATGCTTGAGCTCATTGCTGCAGCCACTGTGTCAGTCCACCTCGTTGAGGGTCTTCTTCTTTTCTGCTGACCTTGTACTCTGCCAAGCATAATGTCCTTCTCCAGGGACTGATCCCTCCTGACAACATGTCCAAAGTATGTAAGATGCAGTCTTGCCATCCTTGCCTCTAAGGAGCATTCTGGTTGTACTTCTTCTAAGACAGATTTGTTCATTCTTTTGGCAGTCCATGGTATATTCAATATTCTCCGCCAATACCACAATTCAAAGGCGTCAACTCTTTCTCCGGTCTTCCTTATTCATTGTCTAGCTTTCACATGCGTACGATGTGATTGAAAATACCATGGCTTGGGTCAGGCCCACCCTAGTCTTCAAGGTGACATCTTTGCTCTTCAACACTTTAAAGAGGTCCTTTGCAGCAGATTTACCCAATGCAATGTGTCTTTTGATTTCGTGACTGCTGCTTCCACGGCTGTTGATTGTGGATCCAAGTAAAATGAAATCCTTAACTTCAATCTTTTCTCCATTTATCATGATGTTGCTCATTGGTCCATTTGTGAGGATTTTTGTTTTCTTTATGCTGAGGTGTAATCCACACTGAAGGCTGTGGTCTTTGATCTTCATTAGTAAGTGCTTCAAATCCTCTTCACTTTCAGCAAGCAAGGTTGTGTCATCTGCATAACACAGGTTGTTAATGAGTCTTCCTCCAATCTTGATGCCCCGTTCTTCTTCACATAGTCTAGCTTCTCATATTATTTGTTCAGCATACAGATTGAATAGGTATGGTGAAAGAATACAACCCTGACATGCACCTTTCCTGACTTTAAACCAATCAGTATCCCCTTGTTCTGTCCGAACAACTGCCTCTTGATCTATGTAAAGGTTCCTCATGAGCACAATTAAGTGTTCTGGAATTCCCATTCTTCTCAATGTTATCCATAATTTGTTATGATCCACACAGTCAAATGCCTTTGCATAGTCAATAAAACAAAGGTAAACATCCTTCTGGTATTCTTTGCTTTCAGCCAGGATCCATCTGACATCAGCCATGATATCCCTGGTTCTACGTCCTCTTCTGAAACTGGCCTGAATTTCTGGCAGTTCTCTGTCAATATACTGCTGCAGCTGTTTTTTAATGATCTTCAGCAAAATTTTGCTTGTGTGTGATATTAATGATATTGTTCTATAATTTCCACATTCGGTTGGATCACCTTTCTTGGGAATAGACACAAATATGGATCTCTTCCAGTCAGCTGGCCAGGAATCTGTCTTCCATATTTCTTGGCATAGATGAGTGAGCACCTCCAGCGCTGCATCTGTTTGTTGAAACATCTCAATTGATATTCCATCAATTCCTGGAGCCTTGTTTTTCGCCAATGCCTTCAGAACAGCTTGGACTTGTTCCTTCAGTACCATCGGTTCCTGATCATATGCCACCTCTTGAAATGGTTGAACATGGACTAATTCTTTTTGGTATAATGATCCTGTGTATTCCTTCCATCTCCTTTGGATGCTTCCTCCATCGTTTAATATTTTCCCCAAACAATCCTTCACTATTGCATGAGTGTTAAATAACTAATTAGTCAAGAAAGAACAAGAAAATGCAATTACAGATTCTCAGGAAGACAATGAATATTTTTAAAAAATTACATATCAAAACTATTTAATCTACTTGGAATTTACATTGATAGATGTGTAATGTAATGTTCTAAATTGATTACTTTCCCAAAAAGGCCAATATTTCCCAATACTATGTAGCATTCGCTGATTACTCTCTTCTCTGCTCCCCCCTCCCTTCCAGTAAAAGTGGCATCTCCTTTGAATCTCTATAGAATCTTTATTTGATATTTAGGACACTTACTGTTTTCTTCCCCATCCTAGAGTAATTTATCTTTATTACTTATAAATTTGCTAGATTATACTTTTCTATTCCCATTCTGTGCTGTAAGTATTGGATGCTACTTAGTATGGAAGAAGTGGGGCCAGGGGAGGAGACTGCCAAAAGAATGAACAAATCTGTCTTGGAAGTGCAACCAGAATGCTCCTTAGAAGCAAGGATGGTGAGACTGCATCTTATATACTTTGGACAGGTTGTCAGGAAGGACATCATGCTTAGTAAAGTACAGTGTCAGTGGAAAAGAGGAAGACCCTCAATGAGATGTACTGACACAGTGACTGCAACAATGGCCTCAAACATAACAACAATTGTGAGCATGGCACAAGACTGGGCAATGTTTCGTTCTGTGATACATAGAGTCCCTGTGAGTTGGAACCAACTCGACGGCACCTAACAACATAAGCTGTTAGCAATTCTAGTGTTAGCAGTTCTGGTGTAACAGTATTTTTATGTGAACTACAGCAGCATCTCTTATTCTTTTATCTATCATAGCCCTCAAAGCAAAGTTTCTCTGTCATAGCGCTTCATAGGAGGTTTTAAAATATACTAATTCCCAGGCTGCATCCCATAAGAATTAGATCAGTACTTCATCAGTAGTACCCAGGCAGGGATAATTTTTCAAAGCTTCCTAAGTCTTTTATCAACTTAATCTAAATTTTGGCTTATTCAATTGAATCTTAAATCAGTTATGATTAGAACATTCTGATGAATACAAATATATCCCTATCCACTGGAAAGTTTTCTCAGCACCCCATCCTCAACCAACATTGGCTTACTGCCTAAAAAATTAGTAAAATATATTCTGCTAGAAACTGCTGTTTGTATTAGGTGTTGTTCATTTTCATAAGTTTCTAAAGCTCTCACACTGCTTTTGGTCTCTCATATTTCATTCATTTATTAATTTTACAAGATTAATTGTATGAAATTTCTAAGTCCAACACATTTGTGATCAAGATAGTTTTATTCAATACTCAAAGAAGTTTGAATCAAAGCAATTTGATAGTCTAAATGATCAAAAACATCTAATTTCATCATAAATCTATAGTTTAATGCGTGTAATAAAAGAAAATTAATGCCATGGAATAGGATTACATGTATAGTCATTGTGTTGTACTGGCAAATCAAACCACCTTAAATTGGATTACAATTTGTTAGCAGATTAATACACATGTCTGGTACAGGAAAAGTGAGACCATTTATAGGGGAGAATAGAATATTCTTATTTTCTACGACCGCATATTAGTTCCTTCAGCCATCATCATTTACAAATAATAATTACTAAACCCTAATACATGCAAATACAAACACACACACAGTGTGCCAAGGACAAGCTACATAATGTGTGTTGTTTTGTTAGATGCTGTTGAGTCTGTTCTGGCTCACAGCAATACTATGTACAACGGAACCAAACACTTCCCAGTCCTGCACCATCTTCACAATCATTGTTATGCTTGAATCCATTGTTGCAGCCACTGTGTCAATCCATCTCATCACCAATCCATCTATAACACCTTACAGATATGTCTGAAATCAACAAATCTACAACAGCAGGCATGTATTTCTGGAATATAACCAACTATACATCAAATTAATAACATTCCTTTAAATGCACTCTTATACACTAATAGATAATTATTCACTGACTTTAATATTTAGGTAAAGTTTGTTGTACACTCCTCTTTTTGCCAGGTGGAAGCCCCAGGTTTTGCTCAGCATGACTCATCTCAGCCAATAAATGAGAGACAGAGGCAGGAGATCAGAAAGGCACTTTAATTACATTGCGCAAGGAAAGGAACAGTCAGTGCTGCTGCCACCAAAGCTGCTCATTGAGGGTGAGAGGGAAGGTTACTTTTATGGGGTTTACAAACAGGAAGTTTATTCAAGTTACATCAGCAACATTCTTAATCATACTATGCAGGTGCAATGGAATTTACGTATAACTTCATGCATTGCATGTTCAGAAATTGGCAGTTAAACGCCACCCAGAGGTGGGGACGTTACTATGTATGAGGTCCTTAATGAGCTAAAGGGTTATCCAGAATGTCAACACGGCTGGTGTCTAAACTGGTTTTTACTGATTTTCTCTAGTTTTAGCAGCAGTTAAGGAAAGGGGAACTAGGATGTTAATGTAAAACCATTGGGCATGACAAGGAAGCTGCCTGAGGCGGTGGAATTTTCTGCAGCCTGGGGGCATCTGTCTTACTCTAACTTTATATCTCAATGTATGTTTAGTTGCCCATAAGAATTTAAACAAAAGTCACTAGAGTATTATTTCTCAGCATTAAAAGGGAAATTTGGAAAAACGTCTAAAATCTATTTTTGTCATTGCCATTCACTAAAAGGTTGTTTTGTATCAATTTTAAACAAAGAGAAACTAGTTATTACCATATTCAGCCTAATTCTCTGACAAAATACCCAGGAACAAAAGCCTGTATTCCTTTTTTTCCAAATGGCCTTCTGAGTTGTTTAAATGCCCTTATTATTCTCAGGCCTGGCATTAGAACATGTTCATTTTTCTCATAGTACACTGAGATTTATTTTTGGCAGTACAAAGATCTACTCATTGAAAGCTATAAATAAAATAACATTAATAGAAAATGTACAATGGTCTTAATTTGAATAATATCGCTCTACAGTAAATAACTAAAAGATGTAATTCAGTTGTATAGAGTTTGAAATTTCACCAGCTTTTACAAATTTTGCTAAATATCTTATGTCTAACAATTCTCAAGAAAATAAAAATTATTTTATATAACTTACTGTTTTAATTAACCTCAAATGTACTTAGAGAATTAGACTTTCTCATATTTTTGTGCTATCTTAAGTTTGCTCAGGAAAGTTTGTGCTGGATTGAAGATTAAATCTGCATTTTCCTCTTTGAAAATCCTAGCATATTTATCACCTTCTTCAGTGGAAAGACAGAAGCAGTGATGACACTTAGCTACTTGAAAAAATGAAGGAAGGGAGGGATGGAGGGAGGAAGGAAGGGTGGGAGGGGAAGAAGGAAGGAAAGAAAAAAAGAAGAGAGGAAGGGGCAGAGGGATGGGGGAGGAGAGAAAAAAAAGAATGATAATAAAAATATAATTTAGCTCCCTTGAGACAGTTGAAAAAGTAAATAAATGGATAATTAGTGTCCAGACACACACAGTTTAACACTACGTACCACCACCACCTTATAATCTTAAGTATGCCCGGTTTCCACAACTTTGGAGACAAGTATGATGTGTTTGAATTTAACGCTGTATACACATACGCAGAAAACTGACAAAAATGTTTTCTTGCACCTTATAAAAAACTCAGTTTCTCTGTAAGCAAAAGGTTTGCATGTTCTGTGATATGCTAGCGGAAATATGTATATATACACACACACAGACATATATATATAACAAAGTTATTTGAAGAGTTATATATATATTTTTAAAAATTTTTATATATATATAGTGATACATATACACACACACACACACATTCAGATGTGAAGGAAAAAATGGAACAACTCAGCCTCTTTAATAACTGATCTAATCTTTCTCCCCCTGAGATGGGTGGGTGAAACTTAAGTTTGCTTGACAACTTAAATTCTTGCAGTCCTCTCCAGATAAAATCTCTCCTTCCAGGCTTTTTGGGTAAGGCCAGCCTCAGTGTTTTAGATCACCTTTTCCTCCCTGTAACCTTGTTAAGAGGGAGGCTTCTGGGGAGCTTAGATAATTTTATGGTGCAAAGAAGGAAAGAAGCATCCTGCTCTGGCAGATTTTCTAATATTGACTATAAATTCTATACTCTCAAAGTCTTAACTATTTTCATATTACATACAGGTAAAGACCATTCATTTCTGATTAAGGGAATTATAACTCCGATATTTCAATTTCTAGGAAAAAACAAAAAACTGCTGCCCTAAAGTCAGTTCTGACTCATGGCAATCCCACGTGTGTCAGAGTAGAACTGCATTCCACAGGGTTTTCAATGGCTGTAATCTTATGATAGATCACCAGGCCTTTTTAATTGGCACCACAGAAACCATATGTATCATCCAGGGGCCTCAATTTATAGATGGAGGGAAATAAAAGACTTCACATGTCCTCCGTAAAACGGCACCGATGCTGTTCAATGCCACTGACCTAACTACAGGCTTTAATCCAGTCTACTCATTTTTTACTCATTATATAGTAGTAGCAGCAGCAATCGTAATAATAGCCTTGAAAATATTTGTTTTTCTGTCATGGGGGGATGGGTGCTAAAAGTAAAATTTTGACTTGCGTACCTGAGGCAAATCTCACAATCTCAAAGTCGTCACTGTAAAAAATAAACAATTCCTTAGAACTGACGCTTTCAACCTTCATGAAAGAGTGTCTGCTCCTATTCCGAGTTATGTAGTTACTAACAAAAGATGTGCAATGCTGAGCCTAAGAAATCCAAAAGTCATTACTGCCAGAAAAAAAGCTTTATCTCAGATTGAAAAGCGTATGATAGATAAGAGATAGGAAGTTTCGACAAACTGACCATTTGTTACATTGAATTGTGGAGAATTTCTAAACTCCCACAACCTCAAAGTGACAATCTATCATCAGAAGTTTCTACTTAAATAACTTAATAGGAGTGAACTGGCAGAAAGGAAGAACAGAAACAACATTTAAAAGGCTATGTCAACATATCTGGAAACCCTGGTGGGGTAGTGGTTAAGTGCTACAGCTGCTAACCAAAGGATCGGCAGTTCAAAGCCGCCAGGCGCTCCTTGGAAACTCTGTGGGGCAGTTCTACTCTGCCCTATAGGGTCGGTACGAGTTGGAATTGACTGGACCGCACTGGGTTTGGTTTTTTTTTTTTTGGTCAACATCTCTCAGGTCAGATTAAAATGTATTGTACAAATAATGCTTTTAGAAATTTGTTTTACCAACAGATTATCGCCTTAAGGGATTGTCTTAATGAAAGGGAAGTTGATGATATATTTTAATTTCTTTGAATTTATAAGTTTCTCACTGACTAGTTAAAAAAAAAAAAAAACTATTAATTCAAGCTTTCCCACCTAAGAAACCAAGATTTTTACATGGCTCTGATGATAGCTTCTGAATGGAACCATTAATTTTATTAATATTATAGTATGGATTTCAATAGTTTTTTTCTAAAATGACACTGAAATCAGTTTGAAAATATTTCATAAAAAATATACCAGGTACATGAAATTAGTGTTTAATATTTAACTTCAAATTATAACTTTAACATGAAATTAAAATATAAAAATCCATTTGTCATTTTCTTTGTTTAAAAAAAAATGTGAGTTTTATTGTGGCAGAAGCTACACTAGACAACAAAATTCTGTTCTTTCAGAGTAAAGAGCAGCAGTGTTATGTTAGTTGTGCCTGTAGCTTTTACTGAAGAAAGGTGATAAATTTAGCTTTTTATTGGGTCTGTTAACTGTACCATGCACACAATTTAAGATAATTTATGTGTCACAACTCCAAATTACATCTATTTACAGTGTTTTCTATCTTTAATTAGGTATGTTATGGTTTCATACTTTGGTCTTTTTTTCTCTTAATATCTCTTGGTCTGTCTTTGCATGTGTGTGAGTGTGTGTGTGCAATTTTTTTTTTCTTTTAAGTGGATAGATAGATAAATGGGTGGATGGGTGGATGGGTGGGTGGGTGGGTGGATGTTGTTAGGGGCCATCAAGTTGGTTCTAACTCATAGTGACCGTATGTACAATTATGGTGTTGGTGAAGAATATTGACTACGCCATGGACTGCCAAAAGAATACCGCCAGGTCCTGTGTCATCCTCACAATCGTTTTTATGCTTGAGCCCAATGTTGTAGCCACTGTGTCAGTTCATCTTGTTGAGAGTCTTCCTCTTTTTTGCTGTCCCTCTACTTTACCAAGCATGATGTCCTTCTCCAGGGACTGATCCCTCTTGATAACATGTCCAAAGTACATGAGATGAAGTCTCACCATTCTCACTTCTAAGGAGCATTCTGGTTGTACTTCCTTCAAGACAGATTTCTTTGTTCTTTTGGCAGTCCATGGCATAGTCAATATTCTTCACCAACACCATAATTCAAAGGCATCAGTTATTCTTGATCTATCTTATTCATTGTCCGGATTTCACATGCATATAAGGAGATTAAAAGTACCATGGTTTGGATAAGGTGCACCTTAGTCCTCAAAGTGACATCTTTTTAATGTTTTTAGGAGGTCTTTGGTAGCAGATTTGTCCAATGGAATGCATCATTTGATTTCTTGACTGCTGCTACCATGGGCATTGATTGTGGATTCAAGTAAAATGAAATCCTTGACAACTTCAATCTTTTCTCCGTTTATCACGATGTTGCTTATTGGTTCAGTTGTGAGGGTTTTATTTTCTTTATGTTAAGGTGCAGTCCATACCAAGGGTTATAGTCTTTGATCTTCATCAGTAAGTGCTCCAACTCATCTTCGTTTTCAGCAAGCTAGGTTGTGTCATCTGCATGTCACAGGTTGTTAATGAGTATTCCTCCAATCCTGATGCCACGTTCTTCGACGTATAGTCATATTGTTATGATCCACATATTGTTATGTCCACACCATTGAATGTCTTTGCATGGTCAATAAAACACAGGTAAACATCTTTCTGGTATTCTCTGCTTTCAGTCAGGATCCATCTGAATCAGCCATGATATCCCTCATTCCACCTCCTCTTCTGAATCCAGCTTGAATTTCTCACAGTCCCCTGTCAATGTACTGCTACAACTGCTTTTTAACGATCTTCAGCAAAATTTTACTTGTGTGTGATATTAAAAATATGTTTGATAATTTCCACATTCTGTTAGATCACTTTTCTTTAAAATGGGCATAAACATGGATCTCTTTCAGTCTATTGGCCAGGTAGCTGTCAAATTTCTTGGCATAGATGAGTGAGCACCTCCAGCGCTGCATCTGTGTGTTGAAACATCTCAATTTCTTTCTTTCTTATCTTTTTAATAACCTTTTGCTTTCTTAATTTTTTAAACAGGAGACAAAAAGTGATTAACACAAAATAAAATATGTTAAATTAAGTAACATTACAATTAAAATATTCTGTTCATCAAAAGAAACCAGTGTGAAAAGCAACACAGAGTTGGAGAAGATTTTTACTTTGTGTGTATCTGACAAAGAACTCATATTCCAAATATATAAAGAAAATATATATGTTATGTAAATGTATATAAATAAATAAGGAAAAAGGCTCAAACTAGCATAAAAGTATATGAAAGACTTGAATAGGCATTTCACAAAAGAAAATATCGAAGTGGCGTATATACTTATGAAAAGGAACTGAACTTCAGTAAGCAACAAGGAAATGAAAATTTAAAGCACAATGAGGTATCCTACACATTCACTAGAATATCTACACTTAAAAGGTTAGACCAAACCAAGTGTTAAGCAAGGATATAGAGCAACAGGAATTCTTATACTTTGTTAGCTAGACCTTAAATTGGTACAACCCATTTGAAAAATTACTTGGCCATATCTATGAAAGTTGAAAACATGCATATTCTATGATCTAGCTACTCTACTGCTAAGCAGAATATATAAAGCAAACACCAAGATATACATACAAGATAAATGTCACAAAGTTAATACTGACACAAAAGAGAATATGCTACAAGATTCAAATTTTATAAATTTCAAAACTCGCAAAATGAATCTATGGTGTTAGAAGTTGGGATAGTAGCTACCTTTATGGAAGGGGTAGAGACCATAAGGAGGCAAAACAGGGCGTCTAGAATTCTGATAATGCTCTGTGCCTTAATCTTGGTGCTGTATACATGGGTGTGTTCACTTTATACAATCTATCAAGTGGTATACAAATGATTTATGCACTACTCTTTTTACATATATAATCCTTTAATAAGGTTTACAGAAACGAAATAGATGATAGATAGATATAGATAGATAGATAGACAGACAGACAGACAGACAGACAGACAGACAGAACAGATAAATTCAAGCAGACTTAAAGTTATTACATACTAGTTGGGTCACTGGGTCTAACACTGAAAAGCGTTCTTTTGTGCGTATTTGAAAGACAGATACAGTTTCTCCTCGCCAAGACTAGGTAGGTTGTGAAATTGAGGTAACTCAGTGTTCACCAGTCTGGCACTTTTTACAGTTCAGAGACTGTCCAGATAGAAACTGCTCAAAAAATGTTAGCCATTTAACTTGTTTGTTTTCTCGCTTGTTTTGATTTATATCAGGACATGGTGGTGTGTAAAATCCTCATAAAATCACTAGTTATCAAAAACACTAGATTAACAATAGGTACATATTAAACCGAATTGTTTTCAACTCCTTATAAGTTGACTTTTAATATCAAGAACCAGTGGGTTGCACAATTGTGCTGTATACATTTGAGCAGTAATTATTTTTCTTTCACTTGAAATAATATAATGAAATTGTCATTGCTCTGATATATATAATATAAACTTCTATACAAAGGAACTAAAAATTATCCACCTTAATTTTCTTTTGCTTCAAGACAGATCTTCCCTTGCAGGAAAAATTACAACAAACATCTAACCGTATTTATGTCTTCCCACTTCTTTCCGTACCACATACATTATCTTCCTTTTGTCTCTCAATAAATAAAAAAAAGGACTATTGGTTTTACTGTAAGGTAATTAGGATTGGGTAATGTTAAAGTTAAAAAGATATAAGAACATCTGCAAAATGTTTGTTTTAGTAATAAAAAAAGTTACAACTTTACAAAGGATTCTTTCTTACCATACTTTTTATGGATTATTATCCCTACAAAGGTCAAGTTAAAATGATTTTAGAACATTGTTTACAACCCTTACAACACTCAAGAAATCTTGCCGACAACTCTATCACCTCCAAACTCCAGCACCTCACAAACTTCTGAGTAGAAAAACACACATTCTCACATACACGCACACACACACACGCACAGAAAGAGAAACAAAACAAAAACAAAGTGTCCTTGAAACCAACTACTCGGTTACTAAACTTTGTTATTAGATTGTTCTCCCATATCCAGAATTCTATGTAAATCCATTCCTATCCATCTCTAGGCAAAATCTTTCTTCATTTTTACAGCTTCTATTATTTTTTATTTATTTTATTAGGGAGTAGCAGGTGGGGCATACCTTAATTCTATTATTAAAACCTTTGCAAAGTAGTGTTAAGGGGAGAAAGGCAATGAAATTGGGATTATTTGTGCTCTGTACTATAAGGCAAGGACCAAATAAAATATTATATACCTTAATAATGTGTATACTCGAGATATTTCCATTTCTTCTATCAATAAAATGAGATAATAATTTAAATCTTGGTATTTTTTGAGGAGGTGGAGGGAAGAGGTGTACATGAGATCATTTAGAAAAAATATGTCTGCTCTGTATCTGACACAGTAGGTGGTCATTTAATGTCAACTTTCATCCTTGTTACAATAATTGCTGTTATTATACTATAATTGTAATCACTGTAATTATATTTATTGGTTATCTATTGCTTGTAACAAACTATACCAATAGTTATGAAATCCTAAGGTCGTGTTACCTTTCCCATCACCAAAAACAAGTGTCTACTATCTAGAGAGTGAATCTGTCTTCCAGCCCCCGCCACCCCCCAATCCCTGGTAAGTACTAATGAACATTAGTTTCTATATATTTACTTGTTCATGTCATTTCATAAAAGTGATAAAATACAATATTTGTTTTTTGTGATTGACTTATTTCACTCAACACAAAGTCCTCCATGTTCATCTATGTTCCAAGGTGTTTTGGGGACTTATCTTTCTTTATTGCTGAGTGGTATTCCACTGTATGTATGTATCGCATTTTACTTATCCATTCATCCATTGATGGGCACTTAGGTCATTTCCATCTTTTTGCTATTGTGAATAGTGCCGAAAGAAACATACGTGTGCACATCTATTTCTGTCACTTCTATTATATCCCTAGGGTATATACCTATATACCCTAGGGTCATATGGCAGCTCTACTGCTAGGTTTTTGAGGAACCACCAGACTGTCTTCCACAATGATTGTACCATTTTGCATTCCCCTTAGCAGTGGATGAGAGTTCCAATTTCTCTACATCCCCTCCAACACTTGTTATTTTCCTTCTTAATCTTGGTCATCCTTAATCAGAAAAACCAAACCCGCTGAATCAATTCTGACTCATAGCAATCCTATAGGACAGAGAAGAATTGCGTGTAGGATTCTGACTCATAGCAATCCTATAGGATTTCCAAGGCTGTATAGTCTTTATGCATGCAGACTGCCACACCTCTCTCCTGCAGAGTGGCCGGTGAGTTCAAACCACAAACCTTTTGGCTAGCAGCTGAGCACTTTAACTACTGCACCACCACAGATCTTTTGACCATCCTAGTGGTTTTGATCTCCATTTCTCTGGTGGTTAGTGATGTTGAGCATCCAAAGTTGGTCTTTTGAATATCATCTTTGGTGAAGTGGTCATGTCCTTTGCCCAGTTTTTGATCAGGTTAGTTGTATTTTTGTTGTTAAGTTGTAGACACTTTCTACATATTTTAGGTATTACACCCTTATCAGTTACATTGTTCCCAAAGATATTTTCTCAGTCTGTAGGCTGGCTCTTTATTCTTTTGATAAAGTCTTTTGATGAATACAAATAACTCGTATGAGGTTCCAGTTACCTATTTTCTTTTCTGTTGCTCGTGAATTTGTTGTTGCAGCAATGGCATTTTTATTCCAGTTGGCATTCCACAGAGAGTACAATTATGACCTGACGAGTGCACTATGTTGTGATTAGGATTCGCCTGTACAAACTTATACTTGTCGTTTCCATCAAATATCCTAAATTGTAATCCAAAGCAGTTCATTGTAACAAAGAATCAAAGAAACATAGAAGCATAGTCTAGTGCTAGTGTTCCTAAGTGTACAGTCAACAACAAAAAGTAAAACCGGGCATTGTCATACAACACAGATAATTGTGAGAGAATCAGAATGAAGCCACAAGTACTGACCTCCCATACTTCCACAGAGGACTACAGGAGAAGCTATTACATATAACACTCATCTTGAAGGAATAATGATTCACTTGTATTTTATTTCCACGAACCAGAGGATCACTAAGCCCCAACATTCAATCACCCATGCATTCAACAAATATTTATTTATTTATCAATATATTCACATGCTAGGTACTGAGCCAGATAGTCCACAATTAAAAGTAAACTACAGAGCCAAGGTCCCCATTCTCATGAGTTTTACATCTAGTAGGGAATACAAACAACAAATTATAAAACAAATATATAAGTACATACATTTTAATAACTCTCCAGCCCTCTGCACCCCCAACACAGAGAAGTGACTCAAATCCACTTAATCTAACCCCAATATTTCCCTTCTAAAAGAATGCAGAGGCCTTGATCACCAGTCCCTTCCCCCTGATCAATACAGCAATGCCGATACTGCAACGGCCCAGTACGCAGGATGGTGGAACAGTGCCCACATCTTTCAGTGTCTGCAGTAGTATACATCCTGTAGCTACGAGGTACAGAGATTAGTAAAAGAGGAGAACCATAGACTTTTCCCTTGGAAGGAGTCTGATGTAATAAAACCAGATCAAGGAAACAATTTAGACCCACCTACACAGCAAAAATTTTCAAATATTTTTAAGAACTTGAGATTATGAGCCAGGAACAAAACAAAACAAGACAAAACTGCTTTCCTTGAGGACCCATAAATGTTATAAAAGGAAAGAACAAATTACAGAAGAGCTTTTGAATTTACCTTCATGCTACCAGTGCCTAAGAAGCAGTTCTTAAAGGCACACCAATTGGAAACTCATCATATTTTGAGGGTCATTTCTTCTTTGAATCATCGTCCTCCACAGAAGGACAAATACTTGTGATAGGCAGACAAACCAGCTATTTAAACACAGCTAAGGATGACACACAAATTGGTGAAGTATTCCATATATTCGGGGGCCCCGGTGGTACAGTGGTTAAGAACTTGGCTGCTAACCAAAAGGTCAGCAGTTCGAATCCACTAGCCATTCCTTAGAAACCCTATGGGGCAGTTCTATTTGGTCCTATAGTGTTGCTATGAGTTGAAATTAACTCGACAGCAATGGATTTGAGGTTTTTTTTAGTTTTAAGAGAAATGAGTGCCTTTCTGAGCCCAGGTTTGGAGTCTACCTTGAATTTGATGTTCTTATAAGGACTGGATTGATTCCCTTCTTTCATTTAATGTCTAATAGTGGTTAAGCACCCAAAATAGGTGCTCTCTTCCCTGGTAGGTTCAAGAAGAAATGCAGGAAGCCCTACTGCTGCTACTTGATGAAGATTTTTCCTGATGTCACTTCTGCCTCCATAAACATACAGTGAATCAGGAAAAAAAATCCAGTTAGAGGAATCAAATTATCAGGTTTACTCAAGTATCACAGAGGTAGGACATTATGTGAGATTTGTAGGGTGGCTCATGAAGCTATAGACTTTGCTTCTAAAATCTAGGAAGCAGGCATATATGACTTTGATCTCTTCTGTTTCTTCAAATCTGCCCTATCCTTTTAGGCAGGTGGTAGGTCCTGGCAGGGTATTTGTCTGGACACTAATTGTTGTCATGTGTATCAAGGGTTGTCATGAGACTGTTCTATTTCCCTTTTACCTGTTCAAGACGAATGCTGTAAAGTTGCAGGAATAAGCTATGCAAGTACTGGAGCTTTGTGAGGAAAAATATAGAAGATTTTAGAACTGATGGATCCTAAGTACATCTTTACCAGTAGTGCGGACAAGGTGTCAAGGCCAGGCTTTTTAACTGATAAGTTGGTTTTTTTTTTTTTCTTTCTCTCCCGTTTGGAAATGTCTTTTTGCTACATTGGCATCAATGTGTTCACAGGTAGGTAACTAGTGGGTCAGGGTCCTAAGCCAGCCATTGGAGAGGTTTATCCAAGGTTTCTTTGAGCAAACAGAAGTACAGTATCTATACTCTTCTTGCAGTGGTGCATCTGAAACAAGAGCTACGTAATGATTCCATGAAACACTCTGCTAAAAATAAACTCCCTATACAAGGCACTCACCAGCAAACCACTGCTGATGAAAGGGACAAAAGAATCTATGGTTGACACTGAAGAGCAAAGCCAAGGTCTTCACAAGAAATGAAACCCTTTATTCCAACACTACATGGATCAGAAAGCAAAAAGGAACAATAGACCTGATGTTTGTGCTAAACAAACGATAGAACACAATAAACAAAATCAGCTCAAATGTTGCTTTTCCAGCTATGAAATGTTTGGGAGTTATAGTACAAAAGGCCAACAGAGAAAATTGTTTTGCCAATACGCCTCTTAATGTTTAAATGAATGTTAATCATCTTCATTTGTAGAGTTTCATAAATGTATACAGCCAAAAGAGAACAGAAAGTGTTAATGACTAAATTCTGACTCATCTTTTTCATTCTGCACTGAGTCTAATGTCAAAGTCTATCATTTCTCTCAAAATGTCTCCTATAATTATACTTTTCCTATCTACTATGCATTGTGGTTTACGACACACATACGTCATCTCAATTGAGTCTCATGACAGTACCATAACACTATTTTAAACTGGCTCAATGTCACTCAAATAGTAAATGGTATAATCTCAATTTCTCATCTGGAGAATTATCTTTAAGATACCACTCAGCTCCAAAATGCTATGGTTCAATAATTACACACCTCCTTTCCTTCATTTGTCTGCCATTGTCTTACCCTATGACTTGACCAGATCTCAGATAAACCCATTGCCATTGAGTAGATTCCGGCTCATAGCGACCCTAAAGGACAGGGTAGAACTGCCCCGTAAGGTTTCCAAGAAGCAGCTGGTGGATTAGAACTACTAACCTTTTGGTTAGCAGTCTGAGCTCTTAACCACTGCACCAGAAGGGCTCCTAGATCTCACATTAAAAAAAACAAAACTTTGCCACCAAGTCAATTCCAACTTATTAGCAACCCTATAAGACAAGGTAGGACTGCCCCATAGGGTTTCCAAGGAGCAGCTGGTGGATTTGAACTGCCATCCTTTTGGTTAGCAACTGAACCCTTCATTGTGCCACCGGGGCTCCTTACATAAAAAAAAAAAAAAAAAAAAATTTTTTTTTTTTTTTTTTGCAGCTACATTTTGCTCTTTACCTTTACAGCAATAGTCCCAAGGTGCATATCTTTCTTCTTCATTTAACTCTCTTCCCATATCACACTAAACCAACCAGTTGCCATGGAGTGGATTCTAACTCATGGCTATCCCATGTCAGAATGGTATTGTGCTCCATAGGGTTTCCAACGCTGATTTAGTAGAAGTAGATTGTCTGGCCTTTCTTCTGAAGCACTAAGGCACTATAACAACACTCCTTGTGATCATAACTTAGCTGATTTTCCTAAGTTTCCCATTAAAGAATGAATTATACGAGTCTGGAGTCACCTCGTGGCGCAAGTGGTTAAGCTCTCGGCCATTAACCAAAAGGTCAGCAGTCTAAATCCATCAGTGGCTCCCTGGGAACCCTACAGGGCAGTTCTACTCTGTCCTATAGGGTCGCTATGAGTTCGAATTGACTTGATAGGAATGGGCGTTTTTGGAGTCGCCCCCTTCAGGCCTAACTACTCCTACATAGCTGATTGTTAGCTCCTTTTACATACTACCCCTCCTGATCCTCCTCTGCTCCCTACCCTGTGGTTTTACAAAGCCGTGTGATGCGGAAACATCCTTTACTTCACTCCACTTAGCAGCCTCAAGCTTCCTGTGCTTCTTTTTTCATTTAAACAATTTTTAAAGTCTCCCTCAAAAAGAGGAGTTTTCCCAGCTCTTGACTTTACATGGCCTCACCCTGTATAAAAATGGAAGTGACATGTTAATGCTGTTTGCTGCAGACAGCTAACTCCTGCAGGGCAGCAACAAAGCATAATTATCTGTATTTTGTAGAACACAAAGAATTAACACTCAATATGTGTCAAATAAAAGAAAACAAACATTTTTATTATTGCTGTTTTTCCCTGGTTGCTGCAAACAGTTAACACACTTGGCTGCTAACTGAAAGGTTTTCGAAGTTGAATCCAGCCAGAGGTGCCTTGAAGGAAGGCCTGATGATCTATTTCTGAAAAATCAGCCACTGAGTACCCTACGGAGCACAGCTCTACTCTGCCATGGGGTCTCCATCGGTTGGCACTGACTGGACAGCAACCCGTCTGGTTTTTTGATGTTTACATATGTCATATCTTAAAATCCTTTTTCTTAAAATACAAACTGAAATAAATCTCAAGAGGCTGTTTGGAAAAATGACCCTAAAAACCACCCCCCCCCCCCCCCCCCGCCGATAATAAAGGGTATGGACGTTTTATTTTGTTTGCTTGACATTTGAGGGAAATTTGTGGAAATTTTATGTAAGGATATATTTGCTTTGTTCACTTTTACTCTCTGGGGTTTATGAAGAATCCTATCAGTGCAGTTACTTTTAACATACTTAAACACGTTCTGTGTTACATTTACAAAGCACAAAGAACCTTCTAGAGTCAAAGAAAACCTACACAAGGGCAGTGACCAAGCTTTGCTTTTGCCATTGTTATATACTGGTACCTCACTGACTTAGAGTATGTCCTCAATAAATATAAATTAATATTCATATAAAATATAAATATTTATAAATTGAACTTCAATAGAAAATACATTTTTTATTTCTAAACCATGAGCTAGATATAAGTTTTGTGTCACTTCGGTTCTGTGCATGATACACTCTCACAGGTGTGGTGCTAATTTGAAGAGGACTGGTCCAGGCCACTAGGTTCACCCCTGCCTATGAGTTGATGCAGCTCCTGGCAACACAGTGGAAGTGACTGATGATTAAAAGCTATATTCAGATTCCACAGCTTCCTTAGGGACATATTTTAGATCCATTTCTCTCCTTTTACTTGTTTCCAGTAAGCTTCTGAAGATTGGCCATGCTTTCCTTTCTAATGCCAAGACCATCTTCCTGACGCAAACCCCTCAGCTTCCCACACAGGGGTCACTGAAGCAGACTCTCCACAGACTTTCCTGACTCCCAGATTTTGCAATACTGATTCATTATTTCCAGGCCTGTCAAACATATCCTTTTAAAACAAGCATCTTCTATCACTACGCTTCCCAAAATTCCTAAGTATTCCATGACTTTCCTGTCCATCAACAACAAACTTCTCGATCTGACTTTGAGAGTTTTCTGTAATCCAGTTTAAGAAATCTATGCACCATCCTTCCCCGCCACCCCCCCCAAAAAAAAAACAGTTGCTGTGGTATTTATTTTGAGTAGAACTGAACTCCATAGGGTTTTAAACAGCTGAGTTTCCAGAAGTAGATTGCCAGGTCTTTCTTCCAAGGTACCTTTGGGTGGACTTAAACCTTCAACCTTGTGGTTAGTAGCCAATCACATCAACTGTCTGTTCCATCCAGAGACTCCCCCCGCCCCATTAACCCCTGATTTATCACCAAGTCTGAGCTGTTCCACTCTCAAGTGCAAGACACTAACATCTTTCTTGAAGGCTATACAATAACCTGTAACATTTTCTGGTTTTTGCTTACAATACAGCACAGGGAGTAAGAGCACAGACTGCTTCAGTTCAAAGCCTAAAGCTTTGAAGAGCTTAAAATTTTGTGTGACACATTGTAAATGCTGCATAAGTGGTAGCTTAAAGACAATGATGGTGATTAGTAATGTAATCCTTCAATTCATCATATAAACAGGAATCAGAGTAAAATTTTAGAAACATAAATCATGGTTGAGCATATCCTTGCTTAAAACCCTCTAAAGGCTTCTCATTCATTGCATTTAGAACAGAATTCAAATTCTTTACTTTGTCCTTCAATGTCCAGCGTGATCTGGCCCCTGACTACGTGTATAATTGTTACCAGAGAGAATGCCTCGGTTCTTGTCTTCCATGTGGGAAAGAATTCAAACACTGAGACAAATAGTGCCAAGTGAGCAGTGGTTTATTAGCAAGCAGAGGGTTAGTAGTAAAAGTACACTCGACTAGGGAGCGTCAAGCGGGCCACTCAGATAGAGAGCCTGTGTGCCCCGATACAGTCGTGTCTTGGGGCTTTATACCCCTTTTCTCTTACCCCTTTCTGTTAATGTTTAACTGGCAAGTCAGGGACCCCTGTAGAGACTATTTCCTTGGCTTATCATTTAATTACCAAGTTAGCAACCCTATCAAGTTAGGGACCTCTTTAGGGACCATTTCCTTGGCTTAACATTTAACTACTAAGTCAGGGACCCCTGTAGGGACCATATTATTGAGGAATGTCACCACGCCCTGTCTCTTCCTCCTCCCGAGTGCAAACTCTCCCCCTTCCCCTTACATAATCATTTTGAACCATTTGTCCAATTCCTTACTTTGCTCTAGGGTCTATACTTCTTTAGTTTTTAGAACCCATCAAATTCTTTTTATGCTGTTTTTCCCATCCATCCCCTTAGATACATCCCCTTCTTCATGTTATTATTATTATTATTACTTACCACAAACTAGACTTCTTTTATTTCTTTGTTTACTCGTTTTCTGTTTGCTATGTCCAACTAGAACATAAGTTGCATGAGGGCGGGAATCATATCTGTCCTTCCCACCACAAATCACCAGTTTTCCACAGAGCCGGATACACGGTATATATGCCATCATTATTTCTAGAATGTTTTACCAACCGGTCTATTTTATTCAGCTAATAATTTGTCTCTACTCCCAGATTCTTAGACTCCACTGTGTTCAGGCCATTTCCTTATACTTCAGCCTTAGACCCTGTGGCAGGAAGACCCAACACTTTTCCATGGTCTATCAAAATTCTGATGAAGATCTACTTCTTTTAAGATGTCTATGAAAACTCTTGCCCTCACTGATCATATGCACCTTAACATATCTATATCATTCACAATTCCTCTCAAAGAAATTTAACCCTTACATATACAACAATATTTCAACTTCTTAATACGTATTACTATCATCATTATCACCTCCTCAGCTGAATTTTAAATATATTTTTAATTTTTATTTTTTATTCCTAGATTGCACAATGCCTGGCAAAGAACAGAACACTGATAAAGGTTTAGAATGAGATAATTTTTATATCGGAAGGACCTTAAAGAAGGCAAAGGCCTATATGTACGTGTACACTGAAACTATGAATACCCCCAAAAAACTGTCATCTCAACCCCTTAAGATGTATTAAAAAAAAAAAAAAAAAATTAGTTCCCTAGCCAAAAAGATTCTTTTGTGAGTTTTGTAAGAATTTGGTTTAGCTTGGGTGGTGATGACACCTAAGCTTTCCAAAGAACTCCTGACTAAAAACTGCAGGAACAAAACATACTGGAGACCATATGGAAACAAGTTCTGTGAGAATTCTGTGTAGTTAACATCTGTTTCTTTCAAAATTGGTACAGAAGCTGATATCCTCGGGCTTTTTATTTCCTCTCTTGGGGCAATACTTCAAGGATAGTTTATACATTTGATTATTAGATTAGATTATGAGACAGTTTATACATTAATAATAATAGGATAGTTTAGACATTAGATTATTAGAAAGGTTTTGTCAAGGACGGAACTGCTGAAATATATACATATAAACTACTCAGTGATAACTCATGCTTGATTCTTACTTAATTCAGACTAGTTAACTTCTTTTGTCATGGCCACAGTTTCAGTACTAACAATGCAATCTGAATAGCAGTACTGTTGACTCATGCTTCTCTTTCTAAACGTGAACTCAGAGATCAAATGTAAGAGTAACTTTGATGAACATTCTTAACCCTTCAGAGCCAAAGGGGGACTTAAATTTGTGTCTAGTGCCGCTTCCCCAGCTCCTCATAGCTACACGAAGGGCCACCTAGCCTTAGATTCTCCTGTGTACCAATTTTGCTCCTTTGTCCTCACTCACAATCAACAAAACATTATGGGCAGCCAGTTCTGTGCCAGGTATTGTTCTGGGTGCTGGGAATACAATAAAGTAAAAGACAGACAAGGTCAATGCTCTTCAGGAGATTTCACCATCCCCACTCTAATCTTAGCTCATTCCTCTCTGACTGACAGACGTGTACATTAAAGTCTGTATTTTTTCTCATCCTTTATTTCTCTCATCGCTGAAGTACAAAATAAAATCTCTTTGACATACTTTACCTCTTTTTTATTTCCTATTTTTTCTTCTAAATTTTATCACATATTTTTTACCATACTCAATTCTATATTTATAAAATCTAAAATGCCATCAACTATAAGAACACACCATTCTTTTATGTGCCACTCTTGTTGTTGTTAGGTGCCTTCAAGTTAGTGTCTGACTCATAGCAACCCTATGTACAAAAGAACTAAACAATGCCCGGTCCTGCACTAGCCTCACACTCATTGCTATGCTTGAGCCCACTGTTGCAGCAACTGTGTCAATTCATCTCCTTGAGGGTCTTCTTCTTTTGAGCTGACCTCTACCAAGCATGATGTCCTTCTCCAGGGACTGGTCCCTCCTGATAACACATCCAAAGGAGGCGAGACAAAGTCTCACCATCCTTGCTTCTAAGGAGCATTTTGGCTGTATTTTGCCCAAGACTGAATTATTCATCCTTCTGGCAGTCCATGGTATATTCAATATTCTTCGCCAACACCATAATTCAAAGGCATCAATTCTTCTTCGATCTTCCTTATTCACCATCTAACTTTCACATACATAAGACAACTGAAAACACCATGGTTTGGGTCAGGTCACCTTAGGCCTTAAAGTGAATCTTTGCTTTTGAACACTTTAAAAAGGTCTTCTGCAGCAGATTCGCCAAATCTTTTGATTTCTTGACTGCTGCTTCCATGGTCATTGATTGTGGACCTAAGTAAAATGAAATCCTTAACAGCTTCAATCTTTTCTCCATTTATCATGATGTTGCTTACTGGTCCAGTTGCAAGAAATTTCGTTTATTTTATGTTGACATATAATCCATATTGAAGGCTGTGGTCTTTGGTCTTCATCAGTCAGTGCTTCAAGTCCTCCTCACTTTCAGCAAGCAAGGTTGTGTCATCTGCATATTTCAGTTTGTTAATGAGTCTTCCTCCAATTTTGATGCCCTGTTCTTGTTCAGTAGTCCAACTTCTCAGATTATTGGTTCAGCGTACAGATTGAATAAGTATGGTGAACAGGTACAACCCTGACATGCACCTTTCCTGACTTTAAACCATACAGACTCCCCTTGTTCTGCCTGAACAATTGCCTCTTGGTATATGTACAGACTCCTCAAGAGCACAATTAAATGTTCTGGAATTCCCATTCTTTGCAATGTCGTTCATAATTTGTTATGATCCACATAGTTGAAAGCCTTTGCCTACTCAATAAAACACACATAAACATCTTTCTAGTATTCTCAACTTTCAGCCAGGATTCATCTGACATCAGCAGTGATATCTTTCATTCCACATACTCTTCTGAATCCAGATTGAATTTCTGGCAGTTCCCTGTAGATGTACTGCTACAACCACTTTTGAGTGATCTTCAGCAAAATTTAACTTGCGTGTGATATTAATGATATTGTTTGATAATTTCTGCATTCTGTTGCATCATTTTTCTTTGGAATAGGCATAAATATGGATCACTTCTAACCTGTTGGCCAGGTAGCTGTCTTCCAAATTTCTTGGCACAGACAAGGGAGCACTTCCAATGCTCATCCAATTCTTGAAACATCTCAATTGGTATTCCATAATTCCCAGAGTCTTGTTTTTCACCAATGCCTTCAATTCTTCCTTTAGTTCCATCAGTTCCTGATCATATGTTACCTCCTGAAATGATTGAATGTTGAGCAATTCTTTTTGGTATAGTGGCTCCGTGTATTCCTTCCATCTTCTCTTCTTTTGATGCTTCCTGCATTGATTAATATTTTCCCCGTAGAATCCTTTAATATTGCAACTCGAGGCTTAGATTTTTTCTTTGGTCCTTTCAGCTTGAGAAATGCTGAACATGTTCTTCCCTTTTGGTTTTCTATCTCTAGCTCTTCGCATGTGTCATCATATTACTTTAGTTTGTCTTCTCAAGCCACCCTTTGGAATCTTCTGTTTAGCTCTTTTACTTCAACATTTCTTCCCTTTGCTTTACCTACTCTACCTTCAAGAGCAAGTTTCAGAATCTCTTCTGACATCCATTTTGGTCTTTTCTTTCTTTTCTGTCTTTTTAATGACCTCTAGCTTTCTTCATATATGATGTCCTTAATGTCATTCCACAACTTGTCTGGTCTTCAGTCAGCTTTCTTCAAATATGATGTCCTTAATGTCATTCCACAACTTGTTTGGTCTTCAGTCATTAGTATTCAATGTGTCATATCTATTCTTGAGATGGTCAATTCAGGTGGGATATACTCAAGGTCATGCTTTGGCTCTCGTGGACTTGTTCTCATTTTCTTCTGCTTTAGCTTGGACTTGCATATCAGCAATTGATGATCTGTTCCACAGTTGGCCTCTGGCCCTGCTCTGACTGAACTTTTCCATCATCTCTTTCCACACATATAGTCTATTTGATTTCCTGTGTATTCCATCTGGTGACGTATACATGTACAGTCAACATTTATGTTCTTGATAAAAGGTATTTGCAGTGGAGAATTTCAAAATTCTATCACCCATCTCCAGCATCATTTCTATCACCAAGGCCATAATTTCCAACTACTGATCCTTCTTCATTTCCAACTTACGTATTCCAATCCCCAGTAATTACCAATGCATCCTGGTTGCATGTTTGATCAATTTCAGACTGCAGAAGTTGATAAAAATCTTCAATTTTTTCATCTTTGGCCTTAGCGGTTGGTGCATGAATTTGAACAGTAGTTGTATTAACTGTTCTTCCTTGTAGGGGTATGGATATTATCCTGTCACTGACAACGTTGTACTTCAGGATAGATTTTGAAATGTTCTTTTTGATGATGAATGCAATGCCATTCCTGTTCAATTTGTTATTCGTGGCATAGTAGACCATATGATTGGCCAATCAAAATGGCCAATAACAATCCACTTCAGCTCACTAATGCCTAGGATATCAATGTTTTTGCATTCCATTTCATTTTTAATGATTTCCAATTTTTCTAGATTCATACTTCGTACATTCCATGTTCCAATTATTAATGGATATTTGCAGCTGTTTCTTCTCATTTTCAGTCATGCTACATCAGCAAATGAAGGTCCCAAAAGCTTTAATCTCTAGGAGTAATTCCACCACTTACAGAAGAGAAGTAATACCTCATTCTCCCAGCGGGATACTATTTGGCATTAAAAGGACACTTGCTGCAATATGACTTTTTGGTCTGGACACAGCTGAAAAGGATTGAATATGTCTTAAAAGTATTCTTAAAGCAGAATTTGAAATAATCTAAAGACCTCTAGGGCAGACATCACTGTCTGATGAGCAGGAATCAGAAACCTACAACAGTGGTCAGCAAACAATAGCCCAGGGACAAAATCCCATCTGTCACCTGTTTTTTTTTTTTTTAAATAAAGTTTTATTGGAACACAGCCATGTCCATTTGCTTCCATATTATCCATGGCTGCTTTCACACTATAATAGCAGATTTGAGTATTTGCAAAGAGGTTGCATGACCCACAAAGTCTACTATCTGGCTTCACAGAAAAACTTGCTGACTCCTGATCTACAAGACAGGATCTTAAGGACAAAAGCAGGAACAACGGTAGGCTGCAGCTTCAAGTTTCCTCATAAACTTTATAAATTAACAACATGGAAAGAACTGTTCCTTTGAAACATGTATGTGGCTATAGCCCGCGTTATCCATATTTTATATTCATCATAATTCATCATAGCATTGAATAGAACACACATACACATGTTCCAAAAACAGGGCATAGCTTTTATTCAGTTATCTCTCATGTTATTTTCCCATCACACTCCAATTAAATAATACATTTATTTAGTTAGTTATAAAGAATTCTTCAGTAAGCCTCTTCATTCATTCATACGCTTTTTTAAAACCTTGTCCGATGCATGTGAACTCTGACTACATATTTTCAGCACTCTCCTGGCTCATCCAAAACAATAATTTGTCCTCTGCAGTGGTTCTACAATAAAGTTCTTGTCTGAAAGAAATTGATACTCCCTGTACTGAACTCGCCCTGCAAATAATAACGTTCCACAAACACGTGTAGGCTATACAAGTTCTATTATAAAATAGATTGTAAATTTAAAATACTTCTCTTATTTTCATTTTAAAAAATGATGAATATGTATGATCCCTTTTTAGAATATAATCCTAGAGCTATCAAGAGCTGAGCCTTTTGGAATAACCATGTTCCTCACTTAGCACAAAAATATCCATTTATGTTAATCAAACCAAGGTGACTGCCTTGATGGCAAAAACTCAGCAGGACTCATTTAAACATCATCAGCATAAATAAATCAGGGATTTAGCTCACAAAAGAAGAATCACTGGATTTATTTATAAAACCCAGTTATTTATACTTTGATTTAAATAGCTATTCTAGATAAAAATAGAGATTATTCTTTAAAAAATGTTGTGGATTGAGGGCAGAGCCAACATGACACTATAGACAGAAGCACCATGCCATCCCTACACAGCAAAGACCCAAAAAACTAAGTAAAATAGAGACAAATGTAAATCCTGGAATATTAAGTATCAAATGAAGAGATAAAGAACTCAGTCAAGCTCTGAATGGAATAAGAAACTGACAGAGGACAGAGAGTGAGGAGAGATACAGAGTGGAGATACACAATCAACAAAACTAAAAGATTTACAAAAGGAAACCAGAGAGGTTAATCTGTAAATGACAACACTGTCAGAACAATAAAAGAGGGAATAAATGGTGTAGGTATGTAACTTTCAAAAGGAGAGTAAGGCAAGGCAATACCAAGTAATAAAAGACTGATTCAAACTTAGGAAGATAAGGGTAAATGTCAAGGTAACCACAAAACAAGTTAACAAACCTACTCATAAAAATAAAAAAGAAAAATATACAGTCTCAGTAAGCACACAATCTACAAAAACAAAAGAAATGAAAAACAAAATCCACAAACAAAAGGAATTCGGAACAGGAGAGTAAGGAAAATGTCAGCACCACAAAAAAAAAAAAAAAAAAAGGCAGTACAAAATGACAGCAGTAAACTCACACCAATCAATAATCACACTGAACTTAAATGGCCTAAATGCATTCACAAAGAGACAGAGAGTGACAGAATGAATAAAGAAAAAAAGGATGCATCAATACGCTGCCTAAAAGAGACACACCTTACCTACAAGAGAGACACCTTAGAAACAAGAACATAAATTTATTAAAAATCAAAGGATGTGAAAAAATACATCAAGCAAACAGCTACCAAAAAAAAGAACAGGAGAGGCAATACTAGTCTCAGATAAAATAGACTTTAAAACAAAAACTACCATAAAAGACAAAGAAGGACATTATATGATAAATAAGGGGATAATTCATCACAAAGACATAACCATAAAATATATATGCACACAACAGGACTCCAAAATACGTAAAAACAAACTCTAACAGCACTGAAAAGAGAAATTGACAGTTCCACAATAATTTTAGGAGGCTTCAACACACCACTCTCCGTAAAGGACAGAATATCTAGAAAAAAAACTCAACAAGGATAGAGAAGATCTAAACGCCACATTCAGCCAACTTGACCTCATATACATATATATATACAGAACACTCCACCCAACATCTGCAATTACACATTCTTTTCCAACGCACAATGAACGTTCTCCAGAATAGACCACATCCTAGGCCACAAAGGAACCCTCAACAAAATTCAAAATACTGAGATAATACAAAGATCTTTTCTGATCACAATGCCATCAAAGTAGAAATTAACAACAGGAAGAACAAGGAAAAAAATCAATTATATGGAAACTGAATAACACCTTGCTCAAAATCCAGTGGGTAACAGAAGAAATCAAAGATGGAATCAAAAAATTCCTAGAATCAAACGAGAATGAAAATGAATCATACCAAAACCTGTGGGGCATAGCAAAGGCAAGTCCTCAGAGGTCAATTTATAGCAATAGATGCACTCATCAAAAAAGAAGAAAGGGAAAAATCAAAATGTTAGCTACACAACTTGAACACACAGAAAGAGAACAGCAAAAGAACCCCACAGCCACCAGAACAAAGGAAATCATAAAGATCAGGGCAGAAATAAATGAAATAGAGACTAGAAAAGCAACAGGAAGAATCGACAAAACCAAAAAGTTGGTTCTTTGAAAGAATCAACAAATCACTGGCCAAAGTGACAAAAGAAAACAAGAAAGGATGCAAATAACACAAATAAATGAAATGGGGGACATTACAACAGACCCAACTGAAATAAAAAGGACCACAACAGAGTACTATGAAAAACTATGTTCCAACAAATTTGAAAACCTAAGAGAAATGGACAACTTTCTAGAAACACACTACCTACCCAAACTACCACAAAATGATGCTGAAACTCTGAACAGACCCATAACAAAAGAAGAGATTGAAAAGGTAAAGATTAAAAAAAAAAAAAAAATCTCCCCCTCAAAACAGCCCTGGCCCAGGTGTCTACACTGGATAATTCTAACAACATTCAGGAAAGAGCTTATGCCAGTACTACTCAAACTATTTCAGAACATAGAAAAGGAAGCAATATTTCTGAATTTATTCTATGAAGTCAGCATAACCCTGATACCAAAACCAGGCAAAGACATTACAAAAAAAAAAAATTATAGACGATATCTCTCATGAATATAGATGCAAAAATTCTCAATAAAATTCTAGATAATAGAATTCAGCAGCATATCAAAAAAAAAAAAAATACACCATAATCAAGTGGGATTGATATCAGGTATGCAAGGATGGTTCAACATTAGAAAATCAATCAATGCAACCCCCCCATAAATAAAAGAAAACAATCACATGATCATCTTGATTGATGCAGAAAAGGCATTCAATAAAGTCCAATACCCATTCCTGATAAAAAAAAAAAACTCTCAATAAAATAGGTATAGGAGGGAATTCCTCAACATAATAAAGGGCATCTACACAAAACCAACAGCCAACATCATTCCTAATGGAGAGAGGCTGAAAACATTCCCCTTTCGAACAAGAAAAAGACAAGGATGCAAAGCATTCCCCTTCAAAACAGGAAAAAGACAAGGGTGCCCTTTATAACTACTCCTATTTAACATTGTGCTGGAAGTCCCAGCTAGAGCAATAAGGTAAGAAAAAGAAATAAAGAGAATCCAAATAGGTAAGGAAGAAGTAGAACTGTCCCTATTTGTGGATGATATGATACTATACATAGAAAATCCAAAAGACTCCATGAGAAAACTACTGGAACTAATAGAAAGATTCAGCAGAGTAGCAGGACACATGATCAACATACAAAAATCAGTTGGATTCCTATACACCAATAAAGAGAATGATGAAAAGGAAATAAAGAAACAAAACCACTTATAAAGCCCCTAAAAAATAAAATATTTAGGAATAAATCTAACCAAGGATTCAAAAGACGTAAACAAACAAACAAAAAAAAACTACAAATCACTACTGCAAGAAATCAAGGAGTTTACAAAAATGGAAAAACATAGCATATTCATGGATAGGTAGGCTTAACATTTTGAAAATGTCAATTCTACCTAAAGCTGTCTACGAATACAACGCAATCCCAATCCAAATACCAACGGCATTCTTTAAAGAGATGGAAAAACAAATCATTAACTTTATAAGAAAGGGAAGAGACCCCAGATAAGTAAACCACTATTGAAGAAGAATAGTAAAGAAAGAGGTCTCACACTACCTGATCTCAGAACCTGCTATACGGCTACAGTTGTCAAAACAGCCTGGTACTGGTACAAGAAGATACCATTGACCAATGGAACAGAATTGAGAACTGAGATGTAAATCCATCCACCTACAGTGACCTGATCTTCGACAAGGGCCCAAAGTCCTTCAAATGGGGAAAAGACAGTCTTTTTAACAAATGGTGCTGGCAAAACTGGATGTCCATCTGCAAAAAAAAATGAAACAGGACCCAAACCTCACACCACATACAAGAGCTAACTCAGAATGGGTCAAAGACCTAAATATAAAGCCAAAAACTATGAAGTTCATAGAAGAAAAAATAGGATCAACACTAGAGGTCCTAATACACAGTATTAACAGGACAAAAACCACAACCAATAATACACAAGCTCCAGAGGATAAGCTAGATAAATGGGATCTTCTAAAAATGAAACAAGTTCATCAAAAGACTTCATCAAAAGAGTAAAAAGAGAACCTACAGACTCAGACAAAGTTCTTGGCTATTACAAATCCAACAAAGGTCTAATCTCTAAAATCTGCAGGAAAATCCAACACCTCTACAACAAAAAGACAAATAATCCAATTCAAAAATTGGCAAAGGAAATGAACAAGCACTTCCCCAAAGAAGACATTCAAGCGGCTAATAGACACATGAGGAAATGCTCTGGATCACTAGCCATTAGAGAAATGCAAATCAAAACCTCAACGAGGCACCATCTCACCCCGACATTACCGGCATGAATCAAAAACACAGAAAATAACCAATGTTGGAGTGGCTGCAGGGAGATTCGAACCCTTATGCACTGCTGGTGGGAATGCAAAATGATACAACCATCTTGGAAAACGATATGGTGCTTTGTTAAAAGGCTAAAAATAGAAATACCATATGATCCAGTAATCCCATTCCAAGTAAAATATTCTACAGGAATAAGAGCCATCACACAAATAGACATATGCACACCCGTGTTCATTGCGGCATTGTTCACAATAGCAAAAAAATAGAAACAACTCAGATGCCCATCAACAGACAAATGGATAAACAAACTATGGTACATACATACAATGGAGTACTTTGCAACAGTAAAGAAGAGCGATGAATCTACCAAGAATCTCACAACATGAATGAATCTGGAGGGCATTATGCTGAGTGAAATAAGTCAGGCACAAAAGGACAAATATTACATGAGAACACTATTATAAAAACTCATGAAAAGGTTTACACACAAAAAGAAACAACCTTTAATGATTATAAGGGAGAGGGGTAGTAGGTATGGAAAATCACGAAATAGACAATGGGTAACTGGTAACTTTGGTGAAGTGTAAGGCAGTGCACAATACTGGAGAAGCCAGCACAAATTGTATAAGGCAAGGTCATGGAAGTTCCATAGACACATCCAAACTCCCTGAGGGACCAAATTACTGGGCTGAGGGCTGTGGGGACCATGGTCTCAAGGAACATCTAGCTCAAATGGCGTAACTAGTTTATAAAGAAAATGTTCTACATTCTACTTTGGTGAGTAGCATCTGGGGTCTTAAGAGCTTGTGAGCAGCCACCCAAGATACTCCATTTTTCTCACCCCATCAGGAGCAAAGGAGAATGAAGAAAACCAAAGACACAAGAGAAAGATTAGCCCAAAGAACTAATGGACCACAAGTACCACAGCCTCCACCAGGCTGGGTCCAGCACAACTAAATGGTGCCCGGCTACCACCATCGACTCCTCTGACAGGGATCACAATAGTTAGTTCTAGATAGAGCTGAAGAAAAATGTAGAACAGAATTCTAACTCATAAAAAAAGACCAGGCTTAATGGCCTGACAGAGACTGGAAAAAACCCAGAGAGCAGACCCCCAGACACCCTTTTAACTCATAAACGAAGTCACTTCTGAGGTTTACCCTTCAGCCAAAGATTAGACAGGCCCATAGAATAAAATGAGACTAAAGGGGCACACCAGCTCAGGGCAAGGACTAGAAGGCAGGAGGGAACAGGAAAGCTGGAAATAGGTAACCCAAGGTCAAAAAGGGAGAGTGTTGACATGTTATGGGTTTGGTAACTAACGTCAAAAAACAATACGTATACTGATTGTTTAATGAGAAGCTAGTTTGTTATGTAAGCCTTCATCTAGAGTACAATTTAAAAAATTGAAAACAAAATGTTGTGGAATTTATGAATTTAGAATGTGAGGGATGGTAGAGTCTGCAAACTGATGTGGTAACTACTAAATGGAAAATATATACCTAAATGAATGCTGCTGTAAGTGCAAAATCTTCCATGGCCTTAACTTGCCACCTGCTAATATTTTACAGGCAGTTCCTTCAAGAATAAAAACATCCTGAGATGCAATTCATTAAACAAGCTCCTCAACCATGCTTTTAAAAAATATTCTGAACTCTAATTGATTCTGTAAGCCTTAGAACAGAGAGCTTTATATATGTTAATAGGATGTTGGCCAGCAACCCAACAATTTTGCCTGGGTAAGTAAACCTAAAAGAGATGTTGGCCGTGATCCCCACTGAGGCTCTCCTAAACCTGTAAGAATGCCTGTAAATCCTGCAACTGGTGAAACTAGCCCTGTAGATAGTCACATTTCCAAATGCTTCATTTTCCTCACAGCTTGATTTATAACACTTTGGTTCATTTGCTCTCAATCTGAAATAACATAAAGCAAAATTATTGAGGATTCAGGAGAAAGTAAAAGATCTCAGGAGGCTGTAAAGGAATACAAATGAAGCACTGGAACGGTAGGAAAAAAACTTGCAGTAGGGATGCAGAAAGAAGGAAAGAAAGATTTACTTGAGAAAAGCAATGTAGGATCCAAAAAACTAAGAAGCAGGGTGGAGTGGGGAAGAGGAGAGGGTGAGAACAGAGAGATGAGAGCAAATACAATGCCATTATGGAAGTAGAACTCCCAGCTGCTAGGGCTTATAAACATTGGAATGATTTAACAATCTCCTTGGGGTAGTTGTAAAATGTTTTGTTCCTGGAAATGTTTACGCAAAAGGTAGGTTAGTTGATGCAGAGAAGTGATTTAGTTGACGTCTCTAGATGTCCTTCCAACTTTGATTCTGTGATTTTGTAACTTAAGGATGACTAAGGTAGTGCCAAAAAATAAAAATAAAAGAATTCATGCTTACGTTAAGATTTACGGTCTGCCTCAGAACTTTGCTCCAGAGTAACACGGAGTGAATTTCAAATGCTTCATTCTCTGCTGGTGATGATTTGCTTAAGTGCTAAAGGGTGACTCAGTACGATTCTGTAACAATATTCAATCTCTACACGTAATTGCCCTCTGTCTGCCTTTATATTTTAGGTCCAATTTTCTCATACTCTGAATCAAAGAAATGTCTAATCACCATTCTGACAGTCTTCTTAAAAATACCACAGTTTCTTCAGACTACTTCCTTTTTTCCAGATTCTTAATGACAAGCTAAATCAGCTAAAGAACTTTTTTTTTTTAATTTCAAAAATGTTGACTTTATTCTAATTGGGCTTTATTCTATGTTATGAGGCATGCTTTCTAGAGAAGAAGCAACATATTTGTATTTTCATTGCAATGTTTTGTAATGGATTAGATTCAGGAAATGGGAGGATAGCTGATTCTGAATTTTCTCTAATTTGTCTAAATTTTGAACAGGATATGCATCTGCTTTCCTTAGATCTGTCACACGTGCAGATAAGTGTTCATGCTCATTCACCGCCATGCAATGGGAAGTGAGGCTCTAACAACCATCGAACATCACGGCAACAGCATTCTCCAAACCCTTATCTTGTATTACTCGCTAATTGATGGGCACATTTTATCAGGTGTATTACCGTATTTTGAAGCCTTCATTCAATTCAAAAGGTTTGTAGTATTCAAACCTGGGTGAAATTTCTCCTAGGATTATATTTATGCTACTATTTCCCACTATCCTTTTAAATGAACATTTTTTTCACTGACTCTGAATGATACTGAACTACCCGTTCATTATTTCTTTGAACAACCTCTGCTATTTCCTGTTCCTCTTTTCTTTTTACTCCACTAATTACTTGCTTTCCGTTCATTTTACATGCCAAGCAATTCACCACATATATTTTGTATTTTCTCATGATTTTCACTCTAAATACTGTCTCTGACATCTTCCCAACACCCTCTTGGGTCCCACGATTTCTGCTTTTATTTGAATGCTAATTATTTTAGTCCTGCCATTTTGGATGAATTAATAAGTAGATGGGAAAACTGATGTTCCTAAAAATTTAAGGTCGTTAACCCAGCTAGTCATTAATTCTCAGAAAAGGTCCTTAGAGGGAGGCTATTATTGTTCTTGCAGCATCTTTAGTAAGGAAAAGGCCTATTTTTCCTGGCACAACTGGCTTTCAGACATAATCGGGTTCCATGAATTTAAAACAACTTTAGGAAATTTCAAAGAATAATTTGATATATTGCTAATTACGCTATTTCACTTATATATAAAGGAAACCAAAAAATAATTTATTCATTAAAGACAAAAACAGAGAAGAAAAATACAGAGACAATTTGAGAACAGTAATCTTTGTTTCCTTTCTCTGATTAAGCAGCAGCCAGCAGAGGCCAGTTAGGGTATTCACAAGGAAATAATATCACTGATTTATGGCTTCTCAGAAAAACAGGACTAGTTCTTCCGTGAAGCACATCCAATAAGCTGTCATTCTATAATGCCTGTCAGTATTCTTTGTTGTTGTTGTTGTTAACTGCCTTCGAGTCACCCCCCAACTCACAGTGACCCCATGCATTACAGAGTAGAAATGGTCCATAGGGTTTTCTTGACTACAATATTGACAGAAGGAGTTAACCAGGACTTTTTTCCACAGAGCCACTAGGTGGGTTCAACTGCCAACCTTTAGGTTAGCAGCCGATCATAAATTGCTTGTGTCACCCAGGCTCCTTATTTTAGGCGCCTCCATCTTAGGCAGGTCTTTATCATTTCTCCTGTGAGAATTTCTCAATGCCCTCCAATCTGATCAAATTCAGCTCCCAAGCCAAATTTACCATGAGAGCTTCAGTCTCCCCAGATACAGTGTTTTGAGTCAAAAGTTGCCTAGAGATAACACCTTTGTACTAGCATTTAGGTATGAAATATATATACAGCAAAGTTGGGCAAAAAGCTTAAGGATAATCACAAATATCCTGCAAATCATTTAGAACCACTTATATCCAATTTCCTAATTGACTCAAAGTGAACAGAAGAAATGATGAAGTAAAAGACCTAAAGGAAAGATTTCAAAGGGCAGCTTGAGAAGACGAAGTAAAGTATTATAATAAAATGTGCAAAGACATGGAGATAGAAAATAAAAAGGGAAGAACGTATCCAGCATTCTCAAGCTGAAAGAACTAAGGAAAAACTGAAACTTCGAGTTGCAATACTGAAGGATTCTATGGGCAAAATATTGAACGACACAGGAAGCATCAAAAGAAGATGGAAGGAATACAGAGTCACTGTATCAAAAAGAATTGTTACACGTTCAACCATTTCAGGAGGTAGCATATGATCAAGAATTGAAGGGGCTGAAGGAAGAAGTCCAAGCTGTACTGAAGACATGGTGAAAAACGAGGCTCCATGAGTTGATGGAATACCAATTGAGATGTTTCAACAAATGAAGCAGCACTGGAAATGATCACTCATCTCTGCCAAGAAATGTGGACGACAGCTACCTGACCAACTGACTGGAAGAGATCCATGTTTTATGTCTATTCCAAAGAAAGGTGATCCAACAGAACGTGGAAAATATTGAACAATAGCTTTAACATCACACATAAGCAAAATTTTGCTGAAGATCATTCAAAGGTGGCTGCAGCAGTACATCGATAGGGAACTGCCAGAAATTCAAGCAGAGTCAGAAAAGGACATGGAACGAGGGATATCACTGCTAATGTCAGATGGATCCTGGTTGAAAGCAGAGAATGCAAGAAAATATGTTTACCTGTGTTTTATTTACCATGCAAAGGTATTTGACTGTGTGGATTATACAAATTATGGATGACATCACAAAAATTGGTAATTCCAGAACACTTAATTGTGCTCATGAGAAACCTGTACATAGATCAAGAGGCAGTCTTTCCAACAGAACAAGGGATACTGCATGGTTTTAAGTCAGGGAAGGTATGCATCAGGGCTGTATTTTTCATCATACTTATTCAATCTGTATGCTAAGCAAATAATCTGAGAAGCTGAACTATATGAAGAAAAATGGGGCATCAGGATTAGAGGAAGACTTCTTAACAACCTGCATTATGCAAATAACACAACCTTGCTTGCTGAAAGTGCAGAGGACCTGAAGCACTTACTGATGAAGATCAAAGACTACAGCCTTCAGTATGGATGATGCTTCAACGTAAAGAAAACAAAATTCCTCACAACTAGACCAATAAGCAACATCCTGATAAACAAAGAAAATTGAAGTTGTCGAGGATTTCATTTTACTTGGATCCACAATCACTGCCCACGGAAGCAGTGCTCAAGAAATCAAAGGACACATTACATTAGGCAAAATCCGCTGCAAAAGACCTCTTCAAAAGTGTTAAAAAGCAAAGATGTCATTTTAAGAACTAAGGTGCACCTGACCCAAGCCATGTGAAAACTGGACAATTGCCTCAAACGCATTTGAAAGCTGGACAATGAATAAGGAAAACTGAAGAAGATCTGATGTCTGAATTATGGTGCTAGCAAAGAATATTGCCAGAAGAACAAACAAATCTGTCTTGGAAGAAGTACAGCCAGAATGCTCCTTAGAAACAAGGATGGGGAGACTTCGTCTCACATATTTTGGATATGTTATCAGGAGGGACCAGTCCCTGGAGAAGGACATCATGTTTGGTAAAGTAGAGGGTCAGGGAAAAAGAGGAAGACCGTCAATGAGATGGGTTGTTACAGTGGCTGTAACAATGGGCTCAAGTATAACAGTGACTTTATAACGATGGCACAGGACCAGGCAATGTTTCATTCCTCTGTACACAGGGTCACTATAAGTCAGAACCAACTCAATGGCACTGAAAAACAATAGTTATCCTAAGCTTAATGACAGGCATAGGATGATCTTAGTAAACTAAACGGTTTTCTTTTTCAATTATATAATCAATTGTTTCATCTTTCCTTTGCTATTGTACAGGTTCCACCTTCGCTGGTAAACAAATAGTCTAGCACAACTGCATTATTTAGGATTAGTCTAGCCAATGAATTTTTACTAATCTGTGGCCCTCCAAAGCATGAACTCTTTGATTTGCTGTTTGAATCATACTCAAAGATAAATTACAACTCAAACATTTTAGTTTAATTCAATTATTCAGGGTAAAAATTCTTGTGCAAATCAGTGAAGTCTAGTGTTACGTATACTTTCTGTATGTTCTCAAATCACATCTGATTCTGTAGTGTTATTAAAATACATATGTGTAGTTCAGTATTATGCATACTTCTATAATGCTTTTTACATGGTTATGATGTCTTTATACTTTTAAACACCTGTGTATAAGTCACTTATAATGCCAAGTTCTAAATAGAAAATTTCTGAACTTAGAAATAGAAACAAATACATTTCTATAATACTCTCTAACAATTAACTATAAGTTGTTAGAAAGTTGTTCTAACCTTGAAAATAATAATAGATATATGTGAAGTATGTCGTAAATAACTTTCTGAAATTGAGCTGTGCATCTGCACTCTGTGATAATGGGACGTAACATTAATCAAATCTCTAAAAATGAACCAAACATAAATATGTCACTAAACAATCCCCATAACTTTTAATTAACTTGGCCTTGAAACATGTAGCAAACAACAATATAAATATGTCATACAATAATTCCCTACATGGCAATTAAACATGGTATAAATTAACAAAATATAAATACATCATACAACAATTCCTTAACTGGCAATAAAATATACCAATTATAGTTGAACATGACAGCACACGGGGCATATAAGCCTATAGACTCTACTCATTTTCAGAGAAGAAGACAAAAGCAAAAGCTCTCTCTGAGTCCCTGTCTGAAGACTGAGAAGCCTGCCAAGGACACTGCTCACAACAATCAACCTCAGACCCTAGTTACAGGGACCCCCTCTGAGTTCGAGGTGTGGTCAAGCCTTCTTCCCGAAGAAGGTAAAAGCCTGAATTCTAAAGATCTGGTCTCTAACATGTAAACTAACATTGTGGTTATTAATTCTGATTCTCCACTGTTAAATGAACGTCATGAGGTCTTACCTGCATGCCTTACCATGACTACCTTGCAATAAACTAAATGAGTTTCTACGTGACAAACTTGAGATTTCTCTCTTTCTTCACAAGATAAAATCCTCCAGGATATCTGGTGTCTTGTATCCTTCTGATAACTTATCATGTCAGATTCTTAAAGATATACATAACTGGAGGTTTTGTTTTGAATCTTTGGAAAATCTGTAAAACAAATTTAACAGTGAGAAACTGGCAGTGATGCTAAAGCAAAATGGATTAACATGAAAAGCAGTAACAGGAAGGATGAGAAAGAAAGACACAACAAGATGACAACACTAAAGTAAGTTCTTACCCCTATCATGGATTTTTATCAGCAATCTTGGAAGAAAGCTCTCCACACATAATGGCACCTTTTCATTTGTAAAATTCTGGAAGGATGTTGTCCACTTATGGTAGTTGTCTACTTCAAAAGGACTTTTACTGAACCTCAGAGCTAAATCTACAATAGAACTAGATGTCTAGGCTGTGGGATTCAAAATACATTTAAACTGGAAGCCACGTATCTGTGGGTATAATCTGGAAGCTGAAGTACATGATTTGTCAAATGTATCTGAAGTGGTCCATTGGTGTCTCTTCTACAGTCTAGTCCCTGGGCTGCAGGGTATAACCAGTGTCAGGTATCTCCTCTGGAACCGTGGTTTAAATCTGTTGGGCATACAACTGTGTATATAAATTAATTTTTTGCCAACAACTGAAAGGATCAGAGTGCAACAAGGGAAATGAACAGGAGTCAAGCAAGTACTCTGGGTGTTTAACAATTTTGTAGGGTACATGGGGATTTTGAGATGCATTGTAAGGGCTAGGAGTAAACTTTAGGCAAAGAAAGATTAAATTATTTTGAAATTTGGACAGTTTTGATTTTAAAATAACAATTTTTTTTTCCTTTAGGAATTGTAGGAATAATAGGGATAAAGAATTGTTGGTCAGATGACCATTTTAATTACTTTCCTTATAAATTGTGTGCTGATCATTAGTGTATTAAAGGTATTTGAGGAAGGGAAAATAAAATAGTGTGTTGTATGTTTGTGTGTTGTATATTTGTGACTGCATTATTCTCTTGACAAGGAAGAACTTCAATTCAACTAGAAAAGATTTAACTATTATTAAAATATATTTAAGGTTTTGAAGCAAAGAAACAAAATTTATTTTAAATGTTCAAATGATTTTTAAGAAGGGATATAGAGTCCTAACCTATATCATTTCCTAGCGTTGGAAGACAATTATCTATTGGCCATTCCCATTTCTACACATCTTACAAGCAGAGGCTCTGAATACCCTTAGGTTCCAGACTACCTTTTTAAAAAATTTATGTAGCAGACAGCCTTGGAAGATAGATTGATGTCTCCCCTCTGAAGCAGAGGAGAGGGCAGTTTTCATACTGTACATTATAATAATGTCTCACTCTGGAAAAAAGATCAGGCAGGTGTGCTTACTGCTCATTTTAGGATTCCCTAAACTCAGGGTTCCTCGGCTGTGCCACAAACCCACTGCATGTTGAGTATCCACCTAAGCCGATGCATAAAGTTCTGTGGAACTTGATGGGCAAGAGAAACTGACCCAAACATGATGCTTAGACTACTTGCTGTGCCATAAGCAACAAAGTCTTTTGTCTCTGACCCAGGAGTCTCGTGTCCTCTGCCAGCATCCATGAAACTATGGCAGGAAAAATTGTTAGTTTGCAAGTATGGTAAAATCCTAGACACTTCACAGTTCTTGACACCCAGGTTATGAAAATTATAGATAAGTCAGTATTTAAAACCAGTTGAGTCTCTCAGATTAAAAAATTAAATAATTTTGTAATTTAAAACAAATTATTGCTCTCATTTTGGTCAAATTTTGTCAAGTAAGTATTAAACCCTGGGCATGGTTAGGGGTGATAGCTCAAAGATTTCAAAATAGCAAAAATCTTTTTTTTATGTGACTACTTTCTTTCTCCAGAAGCTACATTTTAAAATTGTAGCAGTAGTATCAATGGCAACAAGTCCAGTTGAAGCTAATTGTTTGTACAACAGTTGTTGTTGTTAGGTGCCATCAAGTTGGCTGCAACTCATAGCGACCCTATGTACAACAGAATGAACCACTGCTAGGTCCTGTGCCATCCTTACAATCATTATGCTTGAGCTCACTGTTGACTCCACTGCGTCAATCCATCTTGTTGAGCGTCTTCCTCTTTTTTGCTTACTCTCTACTTTACCAAGCATGATATCCTTCTCCAGGGACTTGTCCCTCCTGATAACATGTCCAAATTACATGAGATGAAGTCTCGCCATCCTTGCTTCTAAGGAACAACCTGGCTGTACTTCTTCCAAGACAGATTTGTTTGTTCTTCTGGCAGTCCATGGTATACTCAATATTCTTCTCCAACATCGTAATTCAAAGCTGTCAAATCTTCTTTGGTCTTCTTTATTTGTTTTCCAGCTTCCAAATGCATATGAGGTGATTGAAAATACCATGGCTTGGGTCAGGTGCAGCTTAATCCTCAAAGTGACATCTTTGCTTTTTAACACTTTAGAGAGGCCTTTTGCAGCAGATTTGCCCAATGCAATATGTTGTTTGATTTCTGGACTGCTGCTTCCATGGACAGTAATTGTGGATCAAAGTAAAATGAAATCCTTGCAACTTCAATCTTTTCTCCATTTATCATGATGTTGCTCATTGGTCCAGTTTTGAGGGGTTTTGTTTTCTCTATCTTAAGGTGTAATTCATACTGAAGGCTGTGGTCTTTGATTTTCATCAGTAAGTGCTTCAAGTCCTCTCCACTTTCAATAAGCAAAGTTGTGTCACCTGCATAATGCAGGTTGTTAATGAGTCTTCCTCCAATCCTGACACCCCATTTTTCTTCATATAGTCCAGTTTCTTGAATTATTTACTCAGCATATAGACTGAATGAGCTGTGAAAGGATACAACCCTAATATACACCTTTCCTGACTTTAAACCACCATGTCCCCTTGCTCTGTTTGAATGACTGCCTCTTGGTCTATGAACAGGTTCCTCATGAGCACAATTAACTGTTCCGGAATTCCCATTCTTCCCAATGTTATCCATGATATTTTATGATCTATTAGCAGTTGGACAGGGCTTTTTTTGTTTGTTTGTTTTCATCCTAATAACGGATATTGGAAGATTGTTGTTGTTGTTACATCATTTTTCAGCACACTTCACAATTTTTACTGGACTCTGGATAATATAGATGAAAATCATGGATTCTGAAGATTAGAGGTCAGCAAACTTTTTTCTATAAAGAACCAAATAGTAAAAATTTTTGACTTTACAGGCCATAAGGTCTCTGTTGCAACTATCAACTCTGCCACTATACTACAAATGCGGCCACAAACAATAAATAAAGGGGTGTTTTTTTTGTTTTTGTTTTTGTTTTTTTACTGCAGTTAGTCCATGGGCTGTAGTTTGCTAATCCTGGTGGTTTCTTGAAATCTCACTCTGCACATGCCCAACTTTATAGTCAGTGAATAATCTGAGGGCAATTTGTACATAGATTTAGGGGCTTTATTCTCTGCAGTTTCCTATTCTTTACGATTTTTCTGCTCAAGTTAGAGTCACTTCATCAGTCCCAAATCTATGGCTTCTGTCTCCTTACCCCAATAAGACCAATGCTTCTTGCTTGGGCTATATTTTCCCTTTAACAGGAATTGGATGACACCCACAAAGGATCAATGGGTGTGAATATGAAGTTCACATCATGTACATCCTTTACTTCTAAGATCACAGCCCCTAAAGTTTTAGTTTTGGTTACAGAAAGATAGTGTACATATTTTGTCTAGCTTTTATAATAGCTGTTTTCAGTGAGAGTGTTAGTCCAATAAAAGCTTCTTTATTGTGGCCAGAAATAATATTAAAATCCTTAAATATTTAATATTTTATTTTTCACTATTATAAGTAGGATTTTCTCTGCACTATATGCTCTAATTTCTTACTGTTTGTATATATAAATATATTTTATGTTAATTCTATATCCAATAATAAAGATTATTCTATTGTATGAGTTAGTTTTAGCATTTTTTATCTTGTGTTCTATAGATACAATATCAAATCACCAGCAACAGATGCAGTTTTACTTCTTTTATAGTTTTTATATCTCCAATAGTCCTGGTGGCACAGTGGTTAACTGCCCAGCTGCTAAGGTTGGCAGTTAGAACCCACCCAGTGGCTCAGCAGGAGAAACACTTGGCAAAGTGCTCCCATAAAGATTACAGCCTAGGAAACTTTTGGGGGCAGTTCTACTCTGTCACATGGGGTTGCTATGAGTCTGAATTGACTTGAGAGCAATGGGTTGAATTTTTGAGTACCTCCTTTTTTGTTTTTGTTTTTTTTTTTTCTTTTTCCTCAAGAAAATCACTTCCAATTGGCAAACACTTCCAATACAGTGTAGAGATAGTGGACATCATTGACTTATCCCTGAACTCAATAGAAATGCTTCTACTTTTAAGTAATTGCTAGATTTAGGTTTCAGGTATAATCATACAGTATTTCTTCTTTGATCTATTTGCACCATTAAGTATACAATTGCATTTCCTAATATGAATCATCTTTTCATTGCAGAAATAAAGGATATGATTTTATTGTAGTTTCAATATGGCACTGAATTCTACTTGCTAATGTTGTATTTAAGATTTTTTATTTGATAATCGTGAGATTTCATGATAATTTTCTTTATTATATGTCAGTGCCTTCTTATTCAGGTTTAGGTATTAAAAAATGTACTTTCTTGACTATAAAAATATAATAAAAAACCTCAGGAGTTAAGCCTCATTTTTTATAGTCTGAAAAAAATTATGTATGTGGTCTTTGAAGATAACATAGAATTACGCTGGAAAGACATTAGGTAGTTATTTTTTGTGTGGGGGTAAATTTTTTTATAACTTTCACTATTTCTTCTAAGGAAATCAGTCCTTTTAAGCCTTCTATTTTAATCAAAGTTGATGTCACTAAACTGTGTTTTCCAACAAATATTTTCACTTAATTTTGGTGTTCAAATTTATTTGTACAAAGTTGTGTAAAATATCACCTTATGATACTTTTATTTATGTTGTTTCATTCTTACGTCTCCCTCATCATTTCCTATTTTGTGAATGTATATACTCTCTTTTTTTCTAGATTAGGTTAGCCAGTGCTAGTCTATTGGGTTACTTTTATCAGATATCAGACATTTTGATTTATTAATTAGTTCTAGTGCTTTTCTGTTTTCTAATTCAGGTGACAAAGAGACAGAGAGACAGAGAATGAGAAAGGGGAATATTCCTTTACAGAAGAGTTACAGTTAATAACTGCAGAGGAAAGATAGAATTAAAAAGCATTTTGAAACTACCAGTGTAATAATAGAGACTTGGGAAGATCATTAATGGATGCAAAAATTATTGAGTGAAATGGTTTGAAAGAACAGAAAATTCACACAGTGACATAATATCGTCCCAGAGATAATTTGTTAAATTCCCAAGTGGAAAATGTACCTTTACAATAAATAGTTATGGTGGTTGCCAACTGAATCAAGTAATAAATTTAGCATTATTACTTATTTTTTATTACAGTCTGAGATTAGGTACTTCTGGATATAATTCAATTAATTGTATACAAAACCAATACTATGTAGCATTTTTGCCAAATCCAGACAAATCCAGAATATGAGACTTCCTGCAAGGCAGCTCATTCAATCTCTTATAAAATGTTTTTATAAAAAAAAATTCTTTAGATTAAAACGAAACTAAAGAAATAAAATGCTATTTGTGAACTTCGATTTGATTCCAGAGCTGTGTAATAACAGCCATAAACAACATCTTTGGGACAATTGTTTTAAATTAAATATTGACTGTGTATTAAGGATATTCTTTAATTAAACTTAATTTCCATAGATGTGGTCACAATATTATATTTCTATAGGAATTATATAAGAGAGTGTTCTTATTTTTAGGAGATGCATGCAGAAATATATGAAGTGAGATGTCATAATACGTGCAACTTTCTTATAAATGATCCAGGGAAAAACTGTGCGTGTGTGCGTGCGCGCGCGGACGCACACATGTGACAGAGAGAAGGAGAGGAAAAGCATCAAAAATAACTATGACAGCAATGGATAACATATTGAATTTTAAAAATATATGACTCCACAACGATGCTGAGAAAAAACAAGCTATTTTGTGCATGTGTGCATGTGTGTATGTATAAGCAAATATTCAAAATGTTAAAAATTTAGAAATCTAGAAGAAGGTATTTAGGTGTTCTTTGGGATTTTTCAAAACAAAAAAAAATTGGGGAAAATAGGAAAAAATAATGAAAGTGGGTCTAAAAAGCAAAAAAAAAAAAAGGTACATGGTGAGAGATGCAGAAAAGTCTCCTCTCTTACCTCTCTATTCTTCTCACCCCACAATCCCCCAGTGAAAATAAATTATAATAAATTACCTGCTCTGACAAAAGCAAACATAACTCCATATACAGATTTCCATGGATAATGCTTTCTAAAGTAGCATTTTATCTTTAAACAAAAATGTTACATATATATCCTGGGAAGAGGAGTTGACGTTTTATACTAAACCAAACATAAATGTAAATATTATAATAGCAGGATATGTTTAAATGTCTCCTTGATGGGCATACTAAGACAGTATCCTAATTAAAGCATTCTCTATTGACATGCATACTGAACACAGAAAAGTAATAACTTTAATAAGACATTAGCATTTTACTTCAAAATCCAAAGGTGATCTAGTTAATGTTACATATGTTCTGGGAGAATGTCAAATTAAACTAAGCAGGGCTGGCCTCAGGCAAAACTGTAACACAGACAAGTTTATCCTTGATTCCCAGGCTTCTCTCCCTAACTTTTAGACCATTTTCACAGCTTCAGCGGATTGCCATTTAAATCCAGATGGTCTTACTTATTTATTCATTCAATTTGTCTCTCCTCACCAGGAAAGCTTATCTCTGCCACGTGCCTGCTCTACTCAACCCTCCGCTCCTCGATTCCAACAGCTTTGCACAGAAATTCTCTTTCTGTATTCCTTTCCTTCATGGTTCATGGTACTTGCTAGTTAGTATTATGGATCATTCCTGTTTAGCATGCTAATTACAAGAACTGTACGACCAGTCCAAACACATGTTAACTGCACCCTTCTGAGTGCAATACCATGGCTTTTTGTCTCACTCTTACATTACATCACATTTATTCCTCAACTTCCTTTGTGAATCTACAGCCCCTGTGCGCCTACCTTTGTAACATTCATTGCTTAATGGTGTAATTATTTGCTTAAGTCTTTGTCTCATCCAATTAGACCACATTCCTTTAGGGCAGGGATCATGTCTCGAGCATGTTTGTATCCCTATATAAGTAGCCTGGTACTTAACACATTATGAATGCTCAATAAAAGATTATTAAACTTTACTGTCAAATTGAAAATAATTTATTTCTGAGACTATTTCAGCCCAGAAGCACAAATGTCATTTCAGAGGAAATTCCTTCTTTTGGGAAAGATAATGCTAATAAGAGAAATAACCAGCAGAAAGGCCAGAGACCTGATACCTCTCCCAGCTCATGGAAGAACACTCCTCCCTCTTGAGAGCAAGTAGATTGAAAATAGACATTTAGTTGAAACAAGGGTAGCCCTGGAGGATGATGCCTTGGATAGGATTTGCTTAGCCCAAGATAGAAAAAGGTTTTTTCAAAAGAACAGAACTTGGGTCCTTTGCTGTTGATCCTTTACTTTTACATGGGTGACTCTAACAAAACTCAGGCGGCAAAAAGAAACTTTACCCAGAAAAAGTACAACATATTATATATGACCACCAATCTCCTCCGGGGGCTTAAAACCTTAATCCATTTAATATCCTGGTCCTACTAAGCATGGTTGAGCCCTGGTAGCACAATACATAAGTGCTTGGCTGCTAACCAAAAGGTTTTCAGTTCAAATAATAGTAAGAGGCTTCAACATAGCATTTTCGGTGAAGGACAGAACATCTAGACAGAAATTGAGCAAAAATATAGAAGATCTGAAGGCTACAATCAATCACCTTGACCTCATAAGCATACATAGAACACTCCCACCCAGCAGCAGTGAAGTATACATTCTTTTCCAACCACCTGGAATGTTCTCCAGAATAGACCACACTTTAGGCCACAAAGCAAGCCTTAACAAAATCCGAAACATAGGAATAATACAAAGCATCTTCTCTGATCACAATGCCATAAAAGTAGAAATCAATCACAGAAACAGCAAAGGAAAAAAACAAATACATAGAACTGAACAACACCTTGCTTAAAAACTACTGGGTAATAGAAGAAATCAGGATGGAATGAAAAAATTCATAGAGTCAAATGAGAATGAAAACACAACTTACCAAAGCCTTTAGGACACAGCAAAAGCAGGACTTAGAGATCAATTTATAGCAATAAATCCATACATCAAAAAAGAAGAAAGGGCCAACTCAAACACAAAGAGAGCAGCAAAAGAAGCCCTCAGAAACCAGAAAAAAGCAAATAATTAAAGCAGAAATAAAACTGAATGAATCAACATGAGCAAAGGTTGATTCCTTGAAAAGATCGACAAAATTGACAAACCACTGGCCAAACTGACAGAAGGAAAACAAGAAAGGAAGCAAATAACCTGAACAAAAAAGGAGATGCATGATATCACAACAGATCCAACTGAAATTAAAAGGATCATAACAGAATACTATGAAATATTGTACTCTAACAAATTTGAGAATCTAGAGGAAACAGACAAATCTGTAGCAACAGACTACCTACAGAAACTAACACAAACTAAGGTAGAAAAACTAAACAGACCCATAACAACAACAACAAAAAACACTGAAGAAGTAATTAAAAAAAAAAAAGCCCTGGCCCAGATGGCTCCACTGGAGAATTCTACCAAACACCAAACTTTCAGAGAAGAGCTAATATCAATACTATTCAAGCTTTTTCGGAGCATGAAAAAGGAAGGAATATTCTCGAACTTATTCTATGAAGCCAGCATAAATCTGATACCAAAGCCAGGCAAAGACACCACAAAAAAAGAAAACTATAGACCTATATCCCTCATGACAGTAGATGTAAAAATTCTAAGCAAAATTCTAGCCAATAAAATTCAACAGCATATCAAAAAAATACTTCGTCATGACCAAGTGGGATTCATACCAGGTACGTAGGGATGGTTCAACATTAGAAAATGAATCAATGTAATCAACCACATAAATAAAACAAAAGAACCACATGATCATCTGAACAGGAGCAGAAAAGGCATTTGACAAAGCCCAACACAATTCCTGATAAAAACTCTCAGCAAAATAGCAATGAAAAAGAAATTGCTTGACATAATAAAGGGCACTGATACAAAACCAACAGCCGACATCATTCTAAACGGAGAAAGACTGAAAGCATTCCGCTTGAGAATGGGAACCAGACAAGGATGTCTTTTATCATCACTCTTATTCAACACCATGCTGGAAGTTCTAGCTAGAGCAACAAGGCAAGAAAAAGAAATAAAGGGCATCCAAATCGATAAGGAAGAGGTAAAATCAACCCTATTCACAGATGATATGATCTTATACACAGAAACCTCCAAAGTATCCACAAGAGAAACACTAGAACTAAGAGAAGATTTCAGCAAAGTATCAGGATACAAGATGAACATACAGAGATCAGTTGGATTCCTCTACACCAACAAAGCGAACTTCGAAAAGGAAATCACCAAATCAATACCATTTACAACAGCCCCCAAGAAGATAAAATGCTTAGGAATAAACTTAACCAGAGATGTAAAAGACCTATACAAAGAAAACTACAAGACACTACTACAAGAAAACAAAAGAGACCTGCCTAAGTGGAAAAACATACCACACTCATGGAAAGGAAGACTTAATATTCTGAAAATGTCAACTCTACCCAAAAGGATCTACCAAACCAAACCAAATCCGTTGCCGTCAAGTGGATTCTGACTCATAGCAACCCTACAGGATAGAGTATAACTACCCTACAGGGTTTCCAAGGAGCACCTGGTGGATTCAAACTGCCAACCTTTTGGTTAGCAGCTGTAGCTCTCAACTGCTGTGCCACAAGGGTTTCCAAAGGACCTACAGATACAATGTAATCCTGATCCAAATTCCAACAGCATCTTTTAATGAGATGGAGAAAAAAATCACCAACTGTATATGGAAAGTTAAGAGGAAAGAGGCCCTGGACAAGCAGAACATTACTGAAGAAGTACAAAGTGGGAGGCCTCACACCACCTGATTTCAGAACCTATTATACTGCCACAGTAGTCAAAACAGCATGTAAAACAACAGACACACAGATCAATGGAACAGAATTGAGAACCCAGGTGTAAATTCGTCTGTCTCTGAGCAGTTGATATTTGACAGAGGACTAAAGTCTGTTAAATGGGGAAAAGACAGTCACTTTAACAAACAGTGCTTGTATAACTGAAGGTTCATCTGTAGAAAAATGAAACAAGATCCATACTTCACACCATACATAAAAACTAACTCAAAATATATCAAAGACCTAAATATAAAATCGAAAATGATAAAGATCATGGAAGAAAAAATCGAGAGAATGCTAAGGGCCCTAATGCATGTATAAATAACAATGCGTAAACACCAGAAGAAAAACTAGATAACTGAGGGCTCCTAAAAATCAAACACATGCTCATCAAAAGACTTCAACAAAAGAATAAAAAGACAACCTACAGATTTGGACAAAATTTTTGGCTATGACATATCGGACAAGGGTCTAATCTCTAAAAGGAACAAAATACTTCAACAGCTCAATAACAAAAAAACAAATAATCCAATTAGAAAATGGGCAAAGGATATGAACAGACACTTCACCAAAGGAGACATTCAGGTAGCCAAAAGACACATGAGGTGAGGCAATGCTCGCTCACAATCATTAGTTATTAGAGAACTCAAAACTACAATGAGATACCATCTCACCCCGAAAATACTGGCACTAGTCCAAAAAACATAAAACAAATGTTGGAGAGGTTGCAGGGAGACTGGTACTCTTATGAACTGCTGGTGGGAACATAAAACGGTACAACCACTTTGGAAAATGATATGGTGCTTCCTTAAAAAACTAGAAATAGACATACCATATGATCCAGCAATCTCACTCCTAGGATTACACTCAAGAGAAATAAGAGCTGTCACACAAATTGTCATATGTACACCCATGTTCATTGCAGCACTATTCGCAATGACAAAAAGATGCGAACAACCAAAATGCCCATCAACAGATGAATGGATAAACAAATTACAGTACATACACAGAATGGAATACTACTCAAAGATATAGAACAAAGATTAATGTGCAAAACACTGCACAACCTGGATGAATCTGGAGGGCACTATGCTGAGTGAAATAAGTCAGTCACAAAAGAACAAATATTGTGAGATCACTGTTATAAGAACTCAAGAAATTTACACATAGAAAAAAACATGCTTTGATGGATATGAGGGCGGGGAGGGAGAGGAAGGGAAAATCACTAACTAGTACACAACTGTCAACTTTGGTGAAAGAAATGACAACACACAATATAGGGCAAGTCAGCACAACTGGACAAAAGCGAAAGCATAGAAGTTTCTTAGACACATCTAAACACTTTGAGGGACCAAGTAGCTGGGGCTGAGGGCTGGGGACTATAGTCTCAGGAGACATCTAGATCAATGGGTATAACGTAGTTCATAAAGAAAAGGCTTTACATTTCACTTTCATGAGTAGCATCTAGGGTCTTAAAAGCTTGTGAATTGCCATCTAAGATACATCTATCGGTCTCCTCTTGTTCGGAGCAAAGGAGAATGAAGAAAACCAAAGACACAAGGAAAATATTATCCCAAAGGACTAAAGAACCACATGAATCAGAGACCCCATCATGCTGAGCCCAGGAGAACTAGATGGTGCCTGGCTACCACAACCAACCAGTCTGACCAGGATGACAACAGAGAGTCCCAGACAGAATAGGAATAAAATGTAGAACAGAATTCAAATTCATGACAAAAGACCAGGCTTACTGGCCTGACAGAGATTGGAGGAACCCCCAAGACTTGGCCCCTGGACACTCTGCTAATAGCACTGAAACCACTCCTGAAGCCCACTTTTTAGACGAAGATTAGACAGGCCTATAAAACAAACAATAACACGTGTGAGGAGTGTGCTTCTTACTCCAAAAAAATATACAAGACCAAATGGGCAACGCCTACTCAAAAGCAAGACAAGAAGGCAGGAAGGGACAGGGACTGGACACAGAGAACGGGGATGGAAACGGGAAGCATGCTGTGACATTGTGAGGATTGCAACCAATGTCACAAAACAATATGTGTATAAATTTTTGAACGAGAAATTAACTTGAGCTGTAAACTTTCACCAAAAGCATAATAAAATTTAAAAAAAGATAATCCAATTAAAAAATGGGCAAAGGACATGAACAGACACTTTACCAAAGAGGACATTCATGCGACCAACAAACACACGAGAAGATGCTTGAGATCATTAGCCATTAAACCAAAAACCAAATCCACTGCCATTGAGTAGATTCTTACTCACAGCAACCCTTAGGACAGAGTAGACTTGTCCTATAGAGTTTTCAAGGCTGTAAATCTTTATGGAAGCAGACTGCCACATCTTCCTCCTGCAGAGCAGCTGCTAGGTTCAAACCACCAACCTTTTCGTTAGCAGCCAAGCACTTTAACCATCGTACCACCAGGACTCCTTCATTAGGTGTTGTAAAGACGCAAATCAAAACTACAATGAGATACCATCTCACCCCTGCAAAAACAGCACTGACTTAAAGAAAAAAAAAACACAGAAAACCACAACTGCTGGTGATGTTGTTGGGAGACTGGAACACTTATTCACTGCTGGTGGGATTGAAAATGGTACAACCACTATGGAAAATGATACGGCACTTCCTCAAAAAGCTAGAAACAGAAATGCCCTACGATCCAGCAATTGCATTCTTAGGTATATACCCTAAAGATCTAATAGTGATAACACAAATAGACATATGCACACCATGCTTACTGCAGCATTATTCACAACAGCAAAAAGATGGAAACAACCTAAGTGCTCATCAATGGATGAATGGATAAACAAAATGTGGTATATACATACAAAGAAATACTACAAAACATCTTATAACATGGATCAATATAGAGGACATTATGCTGAGTGAAATAAGTCATTTAAAAAAGGACAAATATTGTATGATCCCACTTTTATAAAAAGACAAAAATAGGTATAGGTACAGAAATCAATGTTCTTTGGTGGTTACCAGGGATGGAAAGGGGAAGAAAGGTGAATCACTCTCTAGACAGTAGAACCCTGTAATTTTTGGTGATGGGAAAGGCAATATCAAATGAGGGTGACGTGTGCACAACTGGAGCAAGGTTAACGATGACACTAAGAATTACACAAGAATAAGGGACGTTACTGGTAAATGCTATAACACATACAATTTTGCAATAACAACAAAATATGTGAGTAGTTACATAGGTAGATATGTGTATATATATATATATATATATATATATATATATATGAAGGTATACGTGTATATATGTAAGCATGCATAGATGAATCTGCAGGCTTATGTATAAATCCCACAGGGGGCAGTCACAGAAACTTCCCAGACATAACCAAACACTTCGAAGGACTGGTTTCCTGGGTTTGAAACTTAGGACCATAGTCTTGGTCAACTGGAACATCTTGGTCAATTTACACAACATAGTCCATAAAGTTTATGTTCTATATCCTAGTTTGGAAAGTATCATCTGGGGTCTTAAAAGTTTGCTGTCTAAGATACGACTATCGATCTCTGCTCGTCTGGAGCAAAAGAGAAAGAAGGAAACCAAAGACTCAAAGAAGAAACTTGTTTGTAGTACTAACTGCCTACACAAACCACACCCTCATCTATCCTGAGACCAGAAGAACTAGATGGTGCCAACTACAAATACCTACTGTTCTGACCAGGGACACAACAGATAGTCCTAGATAGAATGGGGAAAAATTTTAGAACAAAACTTAAATTCTTAAAAAAAAAAAAAAAGGCCAGACTCACGGGACTGGTAGAGACTAGAGGAACCCTTGACACTATTGCCTTGATATCCTTTAAACTTTGAGCTGAAACTACTCCCAGATATCACCTTTCAGCTAAATAACCAATTGGCTCATAAAATAAACAATATCACCCATGAGTACTAAGCTCCTTTAATTAAAAAAAAAAAAAATCTATGAGACCAAACGGTCAACATTTACCTTAAAGCAAAGATGAGAAGGTCAGGGAGGCGGGGAAGCCAGATTAATGGAAACAGAAGAACCAGAACAGAAATGAGAATGCTGACACAACGTGAAAAATATAACCAAAGTCTATACTAAACAATATGTATAGAAATTTTTAAATGGGAACCTAATTTTCTATGTAAACTTTCACCAAAAACACAATAAAATATTTAAAAAAAAAAAAAAAAAAGACTTCAGCCTAGAAAACCCTATGGGTCAGTTCTACTCTGTCTCATAGGGTCAGTATGAGTGAAAAATTGACTCCGCAGCATCTAACAACAAAAAATGGCAGCCCAATGAATCTCTTTGATTTCTCTTTAAAAAGAGAGAGAGATTTATAACATTAAAGTTCTCTAGCACTTGACAGATTCTAACAGTGAAAGAACACAGGGTGAAAGGCAGAGGACCTGAACTCCAGACCTACCGTCAACACTTATTGTACCCCGAACCAAGAGCTTAACTTTCCTGTATCCAAGGCATAGTATTCAACACAACAATTCTACATTTTATTTGTTCTTTGTTGGGAATAAAAAAAAATACGGGGGAAAGTTGATCCTTAAATATATTAGCATGCACAAGTTCGTACAGTCTCCTGTGCTGAACTGCTCAGACCTCCCCTTCTGTTCTGAGGCCCTCATTCCTGCAGCTGCTGCGAGGGCTGGATAGCAATGGCTAAAAGCCAAGCCTCTCTCAAGGAACTATTCTCTGCTGAAAGGAGCTACCTAGAAACAAATTTATGCTTTTTCCCAAAGGGACAGCTTGTCTCCAGCTACTGATCAAAGCAGGGACACCGTTTTGGCCTTCTTCCCTTAATCTGGGACAACTCTGAAAGATCGTCCAGATACAAACAACGTGAAGATCTGGCTAAAGTCTCTGTTGCAACTGCAATAACTACCAGCTTCTTGAATCCTGCTTCCCTCATGCCCTTACAGGTATTGCGAGAATCCCTTAGTATCCTTAGCAAGCACACATCTTCCTCAAATTCTATCTTCCAGGGAATTCAAGTTAAGATAGTTGGTACTTGAAGTGGTTCTAGGAAGCAAATTATAAAATACAATTTTGGAGAGCTGACAACGTGGAGCCCTTCATTGGTTGCAGGTAAAGTACTGGTCATCCCTGGCCTGCTGTGTAGGTGCAATTATTAAAACTTTTACTTGTGGTAAACAGATGAGTTATCAGTGTGTCAGAAAGCACTTGTGGGTACAATATCTCAAGAATTTGGAGGTTTAGGGGAAGAAGTAATTACAAGAGCTACAAAATCAGATCTACCCTCGTCTGTTAATCTGTCGTACCATGGTGGTTTGCATGTTGCTGTGATCCTGGAAGCTATGCCACTGGTATTTCAAATACCAACAGAGTCACTGATGGTGGACAGGTTTCAGTTGACCTTCCAGGTTAAGACAGACTAGGAAGAAAGGCCTGGAGATCTACTTCTGAAAATTAGCCAATGAAAATCCTATGGATTACAACAAAATATTATTAGATGTAGTGCTGGCAGATTAGCCCCTTAGGGTGAAAGGCACTACACAATTGCTGCAAAAATGGACTCAAACTTAAACCATAAAGATGGTGCAGGACCAGGCAAAATTTTGTTCTGTTATACATGAGGTCATCATGAGTTGGATCTGAATAGATAGCTATTAATGACAGCATAGAATCTGATGGCTGCTCTGGGATACTTTTGATGCAGTGGGGACAGACAATGACCCTCTGTGGGGGAATAATCTCAAATTTAAGGTAAAGTGTGAAAGTCAAAGGAGTGCCTTGAAAATATATAAAGAGGTTCTCATTTATTGCAGCCAGAGGACAGAAAAAATCTTAAGATCAGGACCAACACTGGATTACCTGGAAACAATTTGATGTTTGTTTAAAAAAAAAAAAAGTGTAAGCTTTGTTTTCAGGGATAAAATTAGCTTTTAGTCTAGGCTAATTTTGCCTACTAATGAAGCAATAAGGAGCCCTGGTGGTCTAGTGGTTAAAGTGCTGTGCTGCTAACGTAAAGGTCAGCAGTTCAAACCTACCAGGTCCTCCATGGGAGAAAGATGTGGCCTTCTGCTTCCATAAAGATTTACAGCCTTGGAAACCCTGTGGGGCAGTTCTACTCTGTCCTATCACATCACTATGAGTTGGAACCAACTGCACAGCAATGGGTTTGGTCTTGTTTGTTTGTTTGTTTAATGAGGCAATATTGTTCTCAGTATCTATGATCATTAGGGTTATGTGTCACCTTGGTTGATCCTCAGATCCACTCAGCTTTATCATTTAACCCCAACTTGATCAAGCTTTTGGAGTCCACAACACTAGCTCAAAAGAGATCATTTTTATATCAGAATTCAGTCAATTAACTTTACAATAGGGTATATATTTATTTAGTAAGCAGACAATTAGTGCCAATAATTCAGGACACCTTTTCTGTAGGGGAGCCCTGGTGGTACAGTGGTTAAGAGCTTGGCTGCTAACCAAAAAGTCAGCAGTTCAGATCCACCAGCAGCTCCTTGGAACCCTATGAGGCAGCTCTACTCTGTCCTATAGGGTTGCTATGAGTCAGAATCGACTCAGTGGAGATGAGTTTTTAGGTTATACAGATATTTACATACTTTATTGGTTTTGTTTCTCTAGAGAACCCAGCCTAAGACAGTACCCCTGCCCTATGTCCCATGTATAATAAGGTTGTCCCACCTGGCTGGTGGGAATACCAACAATTTCCATCCAGTCCTGTATGAGCTCTGGGGATTGCTCTGACTGCTCCTACTTGCCTCTTTTTTTCCCCTAGTGTTGGGTAGTCAGCTGAAGACCTTGGGGGTACTCTCACACTTCCCTGTCTGTGCTGCTCTATCCTCTCCAGTATTTTTCCCTGAGAACTCTGGCTATATCCACCTTTCCAAGCTCCCAACTCTGTGTCCTTAGCTCAGAATCTTTACAATTGAGAACAGAAGCTAACGTTAAAAAAATGTAGAAAGCTAGTCAAATTGACCAACTTTATACATCAAACCAATGCAATTTTGTGTTATTTTTTTCAGGAAATGAATAGTTGGTATGTTCTCCTTTCCCAGAAATCCCAGGCATATCTGAGATATAACACAAGCACACTTCCCAGGAAGTTTTATCAGGATGTTTAATTTGCAGAAAATGCTATACAATGTATATGCAAAATACTATATATTTATAGCCTACCATATAACTACTGAACTTCATTATTGTTGTTATGTGCTGTTGAGTCAATTTTTGACTCACAGCAACTCCATGTGACAGAGTGGAACTGTCCCGCAGGGTGTTTTGGCAATAATCTTTATGGGAACAGAGAGCTAGGTCTTTCTTTCTCCTGGAGGGTGGCTAGGTGTGTTCAAAAAGCCAACCTTTTGGTTAGCAGCCGAGCACTTAACCATTGAGCCACCAGGGCTTCTTATTGAAATGTAGTAGGATAATTTCATCTGAAAAATGCTTACCTTCCAGATAAAACTACCAGCACCTAAACTCCTAGCATTCTTCCTGTGGCATCTTTACACATGTTTTTGTAGTAAAATTGCATAATATCTGACCAGCACATGCTCTCTATATTCAGAGAAGATGTTGCTCGCCCTCAGTGGTAGGTCGCTGCACCCATAATAGAACTACATGACCTTCTTGCTGTTAAATATTGGAGTTGTTGCTAGATTCTGCTGGGATGTCCTGGTCTGCATACTTAAAAGTGTTTGGGAGAGGCGGAGCCAAGATGGCGGACTAGGCAGACGCTACCTCGGATCCCTCTTACAACAAAGACACGGAAAAACAAATGAATCGATCACATACATAACAATCTACAAATCCTGAGCAACAAACACAGATTTAGAGACGGAGAACAAACTAATACGGGGAAGCAGCGATTGTTTCCAGAGCCTGGAGCCAGCGTACCAGTCAGGTACGGCACAAGCACAGAGAGCTGCTCCACCCCCCTGAATTAACCCCGGGAGGGGGACCAGCCGGTTCCGCAGGCGGCGGGGGACGCAGCCGGTAGGAGAAGTCCCCGGGAGGCAGTGACTGGTCTTGGAACGGGGAGAGCAGCGTCCCAGCCGGGGAACTGTCCCGCCGGGATTTGGACTGGACGCAGGTACGGCATAAACACGGAGAGCTGCTCCAACCCCTGAACTAACCCCGGGAAGGGGCCCAGCCGGGTCGCGCGGGTGGCGTGGGACGCAGCCGATAGGAGAAGTCCCTGGGAGGCAGCGACTGGTATTGGAGCGGGGAGAACAGCATCCCAGCCGGGACACTCGGTCACGGCACAAGCACGGGGAGCTGCTCCACCCATCTGAACTAACCCCGGGAGGAGGCCCAACTGGTTCGCAGGAGTGGCACGGCCACGTGGCTGGAGGGACGAGAAGTCCCCGGGAGGCAGAGACTCATTTTGGAGTTGAGAGTGCACCATCCCAGTAGGGGAGCCTTGTCACTGGACGTGGGGCTGGAAGCAGAGGATCTGACCGTGACTCCAGTGGGCCAGACCCCCCAGGGGACAATCTCCACACAGCCAGCACACATAGGCGACGCGCCCGCGGGAATCTCAGATATAACAGTCATTCCAAGCAAGACAAGCAACTCTGGCTATATTCTGAGGTGCTACTCTCCTATCTCTCTGTTCCCTCCCCCACCCTCCCCAGGCGGCTTCATTAACATCCGAAAAGCCTGAGCCAGAGGGAGAACTCTGATAGGGATTTGACTGAATTTTTTTTTAGCGGATTTTCTGGAAAAACTAGTTTCCCAGTGATGGCTCAGAGACAACAATCCATATCAAACCACTTAAAGAAGCAGACCATGACAGCTTCTAGAACCCCCCAAACAAAAGAATCAAAATCTTTCCCAAATGAAGATACAATCCTGGAATTATCAGATACAGAATATAAAAAACTAATTTACAGAATGCTTAAAGATATCACAAATGAAATTAGGATAACTGCAGAAAAAGCCAAGGAACACACCGATAAAACTGTTGAAGAACTCAAAAAGATTATTCAAGAACATAGTGGAAAAATTAATAAGTTGCAAGAATCCATAGAGAGGCAACATGTAGAAATCCAAAAGATTAACAATAAAATTACAGAATTAGACAACGCAATAGGAAGTCAGAGGAGCAGACTCGAGCAATTAGAATGCAGACTGGGACATCTGGAGGACCAGGGAATCAATACCAACATAGCTGGAAAAAAATCAGATAAAAGAATTAAAAAAAATGAAGAAACCCTAAGAATTATGTGAGACTCAATCAAGAAGGATAACCTGCTGGTGACTGGAGTCCCAGAACAGGGAGGGGGGACAGAAAACACAGAGAAAATAGTTGAAAAACTCCTGACAGAAAACTTCCCTGACATCATGAAAGACGAAAGGATATCTATCCAAGATGCTCATCGAACCCCATTTAAGATTGATCCAAAAAGAAAAACACCAAGACATATTATCATCAAACTTGCCAAAACCAAAGATAAACAGAAAATTTTAAAAGCAGCCAGGGAGAAAAGAAAGGTTTCCTTCAAGGGAGAATCAATAAGAATAAGTTCAGACTACTCAGCAGAAACCATGCAGGCAAGAAGGGAATGGGACGACATATACAGAACACTGAAGGAGAAAAACTGCCAGCCAAGGATCATATATCCAGCAAAACTCTGTCTGAAATATGAAGGCGAAATTAAGATATTTACAGATAAACACAAGTTTAGAGAATTTGCAAAAACCAAACCAAAGCTACAAGAAATACTAAAGGATATTGTTTGGTCAGAGAACCAATAATATCAGATATCAGCACAACACAAGGTCACAAAACAGAACGTCCTGATACCAACTCAAATAGGGAAATCACAAAAACAAACAAATTAAGATTAATTAAAAAAAAAAATACACACACATAACAGGGAATCATGGAAGTCAATAGGTAAAAGATCACAATAATCAAAAACAGGGACTAAATACAGGAGGCATTGAACTGCCAGATGGAGAGTGATACAAGGCGATATAGAACGATACAAGTTAGGTTTTTGCTTAGAAAAATAGGGGTAAATAATAAGGTAACCACAAAAAGGTATAACAACTCTATAACTCAAGATAAAAGCCAAGAAAAACGTAATGACTCAACTAACATAAAGTCAAACACTATGAAAATGAGGATCTCACAATTTACTAAGAAAAACGCCTCAGCACAAAAAAGTATGTGGAAAAATGAAATTGTCAACAACACACATAAAAAGGCACCAAAATGACAGCACTAAAAACTTATTTATCTATAATTACCCTGAATGTAAATGGACTAAATGCACCAATAAAGAGACAGAGAGTCACAGACTGGATAAAGAAACACGATCCATCTATATGCTGCCTACAAGAGACACACCTTAGACTTAGAGACACAAACAAACAAAAACTCAAAGGATGGAAAAAAGTATATCAAGCAAACATTAAGCAAAAAAGAAGAGGAGTAGCAATATTAATTTCTGACAAAATAGACTTTAGACTTAAATCCACCACAAAGGATAAAGAAGGACACTATATAATGATAAAAGGGACAATTGATCAGGAAGACATAACCATATTAAATATATATGCAGCCAATGACAGGGCTGCAAGATACATAAATCAAATTTTAACAGAATTGAAAAGTGAGATAGATACCTCCGCAATTATAGTAGGAGACTTCAACACACCACTTTCGGAGAAGGACAGGACATCCAGTAAGAAGCTCAATAGAGACACGGAAGATCTAATTACAACAATCAACCAACTTGACCTCATTGACTTATACAGAACTCTCCACCCAACTGCTGCAAAATATACTTTTTTTTCTAGCGCACATGGAACATTCTCTAGAATAGACCACATATTAGGTCATAAAACAAACCTTTGCAGAGTCCAAAACATCGAAATATTACAAAGCATCTTCTCAGACCACAAGGCAATAAAACTAGAGATCAATAACAGAAAAACGAGGGAAAAGAAATCAAATACTTGGAAAATGAACAATACCCTCCTGAAAAAAGACTGGGTTATAGAAGACATCAAGGAGGGAATAAGGAAATTCATAGAAAGCAACGAGAATGAAAATACTTCCTATCAAAACCTCTGGGACACAGCAAAAGCAGTGCTCCGAGGCCAATTTATATCGATAAATGCACACATACAAAAAGAAGAAAGAGCCAAAAGCAGAGAACTGTCCCTACAACTTGAACAAATAGAAACTGAGCAACAAAAGAATCCATCAGGCTCTAGCAGAAAACAAATAATAAAAATTAAAGCTGAACTAAATGAATTAGAGAACAGAAAAACAATTGAAAGAATTAACAAAGCCAAAAGCTGGTTCTTTGAAAAAATTAACAAAATTGATAAACCATTGGCTAGACTAAAGAAATACAGGAAAGGAAACAAATAACCCGAATAAGAAACGAAAAGGACCACAACACAACAGAACCAAATGAAATTAAAAGAATCATTTCAGATTATTATGAAAAATTGTACTCTAACAAATTTGAAAACCTAGAAGAAATGGATGAATTCCTGGAAAAACACTACCTACCTAAACTAACACAATCAGAAGTAGAACAACTAAATAGACCCATAACAAAAAAAGAGATTGAAACGGTAATCAAAAAACTCCCAACAAAAAAAAGCCCTGGCCCGGACGGCTTCACTGCAGAGTTCTACCAAACTTTCAGAGAAGAGTTAACACCACTACTTCTGAAGGTATTCCAAAGCATAGAAAATGACGGAATACTACCCAACTCATTCTATGAAGCCACCATCTCCCTGATACCAAAACCAGGTAAAGACATTACAAAAAAAGAAAATTATAGACCTATATCCCTCATGAACATAGATGCAAAAATCCTCAACAAAATTCTAGCCAATAGAATCCAACAACACATCAAAAAAATAATTCACCCTGATCAAGTGGGATTTATACCAGGTATGCAAGGCTGGTTTAATATCAGAAAAACCATTAATGTAATCCACCACATAAATAAAACAAAAGACAAAAACCACATGATCTTATCAATTGATGCAGAAAAGGCATTTGACAAAGTCCAACACCCATTTATGATAAAAACTCTTACCAAAATAGGAATTGAAGGAAAATTCCTCAACATAATGAAGGGCATCTATGCAAAGCCAACAGCCAATATCACTCTAAATGGAGAGAACCTGAAAGCATTTCCCTTGAGAACGGGAACCAGACAAGGATGCCCTTTATCACCGCTCTTATTCAACATCGTGCTGGAAGTCCTAGCCAGGGCAATTAGGCTAGACAAAGAAATAAAAGGTATCCGGATTGGCAAGGAAGAAGTAAAGTTATCACTATTTGCAGATGACACGATTATATACACAGAAAACCCTAAGGAATCCTGCAGAAAACTACTGAAACTAATAGAAGAGTTTGGCAGAGTCTCAGGTTATAAAATAAACATACAAAAATCACTTGGATTCCTCTACATCAATAAAAAGAACACCGAAGAGGAAATCACCAAATCAATACCATTCACAGTAGCCCCCAAGAAGATAAGATACTTAGGAATAAATCTTACCAAGGATGTAAAAGACCTATACAAAGAAAACTACAAAGCTCTACTACAAGAAATTCAAAAGGACATACTTAAGTGGAAAAACATACCCTGCTCATGGATAGGAAGACTTAACATAGTAAAAATGTCTATTCTACCAAAAGCCATCTATACATTTAACGCACTTCCGATCCAAATTCCAATGTCATATTTTAAGGGGATAGAGAAACAAATCACCAATTTCATATGGAAGGGAAAGAAGCCCCGGATAAGCAAAGCATTACTGAAAAAGAAGAAGAAAGTGGGAGGCCTCACTTTACCTGACTTCAGAACCTATTATACAGCCACAGTAGTCAAAACAGCCTGGTACTGGTACAACAACAGGCACATAGACCAATGGAACAGAATTGAGAACCCAGACATAGATCCATCCACGTATGAGCAGCTGATATTTGACAAAGGACCAGTGTCAATTAATTGGGGAAAAGATAGCCTTTTTAAGAAATGGTGCTGGCATAACTGGATATCCATTTGCAAAAAAATGAAACAGGACCCATACCTCACACCATGCACAAAAACTAACTCCAAGTGGATCAAAGACCTAAACATAAAGACTAAAACGATAAAGATCATGGAAGAAAAAATTGGGACAACCCTAGGGGCCCTAATACAAGGTATAAACAGAATACAAAACATTACCAAATATGATGAAGAGAAACCCGATAACTGGGAGCTCCTAAAAATCAAACACCTATGCTCATCTAAAGACTTCTCCAAAAGAGTAAAAAGACCACCTACAGATTGGGAAAGAATTTTCAGCTATGACATCTCCGACCAGCGCCTGATCTCTAAAATCTACATGGTTCTGTCAAAACTCAACCACAAAAAGACAAACAACCCAATCAAGAAGTGGGCAAAGGATATGAACACACACTTCACTAAAGAAGATATTCAGGCAGCCAACAGATACATGAGAAAATGCTCTCGATCATTAGCCATTAGAGAAATGCAAATTAAAACTACGATGAGATTTCATCTCACACCAGCAAGGCTGGCATTAATCCAAAAAACACAAAATAATAAATGTTGGAGAGGCTGCAGAGAGATTGGAACTCTTATACACTGCTGGTGGGAATGTAAAATGGTACAACCACTTTGGAAATCTATCTGGCGTTATCTTAAACAGTTAGAAATAGAACTACCATACAACCCAGAAATCCCACTCCTGGGAATATACCCTAGAGATACAAGAGCCTTCATACAAACAGATATATGCACACCCATGTTTATTGCAGCTCTGTTTACAATAGCAAAAAGTTGGAAGCAACCAAGGTGTCCATCAACGGATGAATGGGTAAATAAATTGTGGTATATTCACACAATGGAATACTACGCATCGATAAAGAACAGTGACGAATCTCTGAAACATTTCATAACATGGAGGAACCTGGAAGGCATTATGCTGAGCGAAATTAGTCAGAGGCAAAAGGACAAATATTGCATAAGACCACTATTATAAAATCTTGAGAAATAGTAAACCTGAGAAGAACACATACTTTTGTGGTTACAAAGGGGGGAGGGAGGGAGGGTGGGAGAGGGTTTTCTATTGATTAATCAGTAGATAAGCACTGCTTTAGGTGAAGGGAAAGACAACACTCAATACATGGAAGGTCAGCTCAATTGGACTGGACCAAAAGCAAAGAAGTTTCTAGGATAAAATGAATGCTTCAAAGGTCAGCGGAGCAAGCACGGGGGTCTGGGGAACATGGTTTGCGGGGACTTCTAAGTCAATTGGCAAAATCTATTATGAAATCATTCTGCATCCCACTTTGAAATGTGGCGTCTGGGGTCTTAAATGCTAACAAGCGGCCATCTAAGATGCATCAATTGGTCTCAACCCATCTGGAGCAAAGGAAAATGAAGAACACCAAGGCCACACGACAACTAAGAACCCAAGAGACAGAAAGGGCCACATGAAGCAGAGACCTACATCATCCTGAGACCAGAAGAACTAGTTGGTTCCCGGCCACAATCGATGACTGCCCTGACAGGGAGCACAGCAGAGGACCCCTGAGGGAGCAGGAGAGCAGTGGGATGCAGACCCCAAATTCTCATAAAAAGACCAAACTTAATGGTCTGACTGAGACTGGAGGAATCCCGGCGGCCATGCTCCCCAGACCTTCTGTTGGCACAGGAGAGGAACCATCCCCGAAGACAACTCATCAGACATGAAAGGGACTGGTCAGCGGGTGGGAGAGAGACGCTGATGAAGAGTGAGCTAATTATATCAGGTGGACACTTGAGATTGTGTTGGCAACTCTTGTCTGGAGGGCGGATGGGAGGATAGAGAGAGAGGGAAGCCGGCAAAATTGTCAAGAAAGGAGAGACTGAAAGAGCTGACTCAAGATGGGGAGAGCAAGTGGGTGTAGGGAGTGAGATGTATGTAAACTTATATGTGACAGACTGATTGGATTTGTAAACGTTCACTTGAAGCTTAATAAAAGTTATAAAAAAAAAAAGTGTTTGGGGTTACAGAGAATCCTTGGAATTGCTCTATATCATATGTGTCAAAAAAAACATAATTTAATTAGCTGATAATTATTTACTTGTTTCCAACCTGTACGACCTTAAGATTTCTAAATTAGACAGAGCATAAACACATGCTATAATTTGACTTATGTAGTAATTTATTTAAATGCTATTTCCTATGTATAAGTGGTTTTGTGTAAGCAGATTAATGTCTTTTAATAAATTGGAAACTAATAACTTCCGTATGTTATTTTTGAGACTGTGATGAAATATCTGTTTCAGAGTACGCATTAAGCAATAAAAAAAATCTGTGGAACTCTCCCTTCTTTAACATAATTAATTTTTCAATAAATATTTTTAATTGTAAAAATAAAAAAGAACTGTAAGACCTTCTACCTACGAAGTGTAGACATATAGGTCAAGATGAGCCCATAAGATTCTCTACATACCAGAAGTTTGGAGCGGACCTAGAGACACTAGTTATTCTGTTTGGTGCTTGAACTGAAAAGACCTATATGGGTGACCGCCTCTGTTATACGGAAAAGCAGAGAAAGCCGATTTGAAAAAACAGAGTAGAATAAAGCAGAGATGCAAAGAAAACAGATGATTTGGGAAAGAGTAAATGAGATTACTGATAGCTTTCCCACTGTAGGTTATCTCCCTGTGTCAGACACATCTCTGTTTTTTGACACTGAGCTCCAATAAGAAACCATTTCCATGAATTCTCCTTTTTCACTTCTACTAGTTTTACAGAAAAATTGACCTTGCATGCCATATGGGATGTAATCAAAACACAACTTTATCTGTCTCCCATTGTCCTTTTAAAATTTATGCAGCGAGGAAAAATTTTTCTCTTGCCCTTGGATGAAATTTTGCTCTCTAGTAAGCCCTATAAGTGTTCTGCTCTCATTTAACGTATAAAATATCTTCTAAAACCAAAAACGAAACCCACTGCCATTAAGTCGATTCTAACTCATAGCAACCCTACAAGACAGAGTAGAACTACTCCATAGAGTTTCCAAGGAGTGGCTGGTGGATCGAACTGCTGACCTTTTGGTCTTAATCACTGAATCACTAGGACTCCAATATTTGTTCTAGTCACTTTAAAATCCAAAAACTCTCTCAGTTCTCTAAAATTATCCAGCCCTAGATAATAACCCTAACTCAAATTTTCCCTCAGGTTATTACCAAAAGTTAGCAGCTTGCAAAGGGAAGGGAAGGGAGGAAGGGGGCATGTCTTTTCTTCTCTACTTCATATGTCTCCTCCTCTGCTAACTGCAGTTTCTGACCTCCCCAGGGTTGAATCTAGGATGGGAAGGGTAAAAGGAAGTCAGGAAGTCATACACAGAGTGAGCAGCTCATCTGGCAATGGGCTGCTTTAAGTGACAGATGCACAGATGTGACTCACTTTTTTCAGAACCTTTGTGATCTTTCCAGGGAATCCCCCCTCACACCCCCTCTAGCTTCAATTCCTATGATAAATGCACATTTTCTTCTTGTAGCCCCTTACCCTTAACCTCCTAGATTCACAGTGATTCACAAGAACTTTTTGTTGGAATATTTGAGCTCTCCAAGAGGTTCTGTTGGGCAGAATTATAAATGGCTCCAGGCAAGTTCTGCTTTTTTTTCTGTGAGGTCTACCTCTGGGGCACAGGAAACATGCTTTCTCTGCACAGCTGCCACTGTGAATACACTTACTTACCAAAACAGTCCTGTTTTCTCGTTTTCTGTCCTCCTGCCATCAGCTGATAGAAATAGCTTTTCACCTAGTCCAGCACATACATCTCATGTCATCCTATTAAAAGACTTCTGTGGGCTTAATTAGAAAGAATTACCACCCCCTCAGAGCCCTGGTGGGGCAGTGGTTAAGAGATATGGCTGTTAACCAGAAGGTCGGCAGTTTGAATCTACCAGCTGCTCCTTGGAAACCCTGTGGGGGTAGTTCTACTCTGTCCTGTGGGTCGCTATGAGTCAAAATCAACTCAACGGCAATGGGTTTGACTTGGGTTTTTCTTTTTTTATGAGCATTCCCTCACCTCCTCCTTGGTAGGAAGAAGTGGGAATCAAAGTTGTTCCTGTTGTTATTAGTTGCCGTCAAGTCTGCTCTGATTCATGGGGATCTTATGTATAACAGAACAAAGCGTTGCCTAGTCCTGTGCCATCTTCATGATTGGTGGAATCTTTGAGACCATTCTTTCAATTATTGTGTTGTGGGTTTTGTTTCCCTTCTTTTCGCTGACCCTCTACTTTACCAAACATGATTGGTCTTTCCTGAATAGTCTCACCATCCTTACTTCTAAGAAGCATTCCAGTTGTATTTCTTCTAAGACCGATTTGTTCATTTTTTTTTTTTGGCAGTCCACGGTATATTCAACTTTCTTCACCGACACCACAATTCAAATGCATATATTCTTATGTTTTCCTTTTTCATTGTCCAGCTTTCCCATGCATATGAGGGGAATGAAAAGACCATGGCTTGGGTCAGGCACACCTGAGTCATCAAAGCGACATCCTTCCTTTTTAAAGCTTTAAAGAGGTCTTTTGCAGCAGATTTGCCCAATGCAATACGTCATGTGATTTCTTGACTACTGCTTCCATGTATGGTGATTGTTGATCCAAGTGACTGAAATCGTTGACACTTTCATTTTTTTCTCAATTTATGTTATGTATTAGTCCAGTTGTAAGGATTTTTATTTTCTTCACATTCAGCCATAATCCACAGTGAAGGCTGTAGCCTTTCATCTTTATCAGTAAGTGCTTAAAGCTGTCTTCATTTCTGGCAAGCAAGGTTGTGTCATTTGCATATCAGAAGTTGTTAATGAGCCTTCCTCCAGTCCTGCTGTCATTTTCTTCATACAGTCCAGCTTCTCAGATTATTTGTAGAGAATGCAGATTGAATAAGTAAGGTGAAATGATATGTCCTGTTCCACACCTATTCCAATTTTTTAAAAATAATTTTTATTGTGCTTTAAGTAAAAGTTTTCAAATCAAGTCAGTCCCTCACATAAAAACTTCTATACACCTTACTACATACTCTCAATTACTCTCCCCGCCGTGAGACAGCCCATTCCCTCCTTCCACTCTCTCTTTTCATGTTCATTTTCCCAGCTTCTAAGCCCCTCAACCCTCCCATCTCCCCTCTAAGCAGGAGGTGCCAACATGGTCTTAAGTGTCCACCTGCTCTAAGGACCCCATTCCTCGCCAGCATCCCTCTCCTACCCATTGTCCAGTCCAATCCATGTCCGACAAGCTGACTTCTGGAATGGTTCCTGTCCTGGACCAAGAGAAGGTCTGGTGGCCATGACCACTCGGTCCCTTCTATTCTCAGTCAGACCATTAAGTCTGGTCTTTCTATGAGAATTTGGGATCTGCGTCCCACTGTTCTGCTCCCTCAGGGGTTCTCTGTTGTGTTCCCTGTCAGGGCAGTCATTGGTTGTAGCCAGGCACCATCTAGATCTTCTGGTCTCAGGATAGTGTAGTCTGTGGTTCATGTAGCCCTTTCTGTTTCTTGGGCTCTTTATTACCTTGTGTCCTTGGTGTTCTTCATTCTCCTTTGATCCAGGCGGGTTGAGACTCATTGATGCATCTTAGATGGCCGCTTGCTAGCATTTAGACCCCAGATGCCACGCTTCAAAATGGGATGCAGAATGTTTTCTAAATAGATTTTATTATGCCAATTGACTTAGATGAACCTGAAACCATGGTCCCCAAACCCCTGCCCCTGCTACGCTGGCCTTCGAAGCATTCAGTTTGTTCAGGAAACTTCTTTGCTTTTTGTTTAGTCCAATTGTGCTGACCTCCCCTGCATAGACTATTGTCCTTCCCTTCACCTAAAGTAGATCTTATCTACTATCCAATTAGTAAATACCCCTCTCCCACTCTCCCTCCCTCCCTCCCCCATCTCATAACCACAGAAGAATGTGTTCTTCCCAATTTAAACTATTTCTCAAGTTCTTATAATAGTGATCTTATGCAACATTTGTCCTTTTGCAACTGACTAATTTTACTCAGCATAATGTCGTCCAGGTTCCCCCACATTATGAAATGTTTCACAGATTCATCACTGTTTTTTATCGATGCGTAGTATTCCGTTGTGTGAATATAACATAATTTATTTAACCATTCATCCATTGATGGGCACCTTGGTTGCTTCCATCTTTTTGCTATTGTAAATAAAAAAAAAAAATTTTTTTTTTTTTTTTATTAGTGCTGTAAAAAACATGGGTGTGCATATATCTGTTCGTGTAAAGGCTCTTGTATCTCTAGGATATATTCCGAGGAGTGGGATTGCTGGGTCACATGGTAGTTCTATTTCTAGCTTTTGAAGGAAGCGCCAAATCGATTTCCAAAGTGGTTGTACCATTTTACATTCCCACCAGTAGTGTATAAGTGTTCCAATCTCTCCACAACCTCTCCAACATTTATTATTTTGTGTTTTTTGGATTAATGCCTGCCTTGTTGGAGTGAGATGGAATCTCATTGTAGTTTTGATTTGCAATTTCTCTAATGGCTAATGATCGAGAGCATTTCCTCATGTATCTATTAGTCCCCTGAATGTCTTCTTTGCCCATTTTTTAATTGGGTTGTTTGTCTTTTCGTGGTTGAGGTTTAGCAGAATCATGTAGATTTTAGAGATCAGGCGCTGGTCAGAAATGTCGTAGCTGAAAATTTTTTCCCAGTCTGTAGGTGGTCTTTTTAGTCTTTTGGTGAAGTCTCTAGATGAGCACAGGTGTTTGATTTTTAGGAGCTCCCAGTTACCTGGTTTCTTTTCGTCATTTTTAGAAATATTGTGGCTTTATAGAATGAGTTAGGGAGTATTCCATCCTTTTCTATGCTCTGAAATACCTTTAGTAGTAGCGTTGTTAAGTCTTCTCTGAAAGTTTGGTAGAACTCTGCAGTGAAGCCGTCAGGACTAGGGCTTTTTTGGGGGGTGGGGGAGTTTTTTGATTACCTTTTCAATCTCTTTTTTTGTTATGGGCCTATTTAGTTATTCTGCTTCTCTATTAGTTTAGGTATGTAGTGTGTTTCTAGGAATTCATCCATTTCTTCTAGGTTTTCAAATTTGTTAGAGTACAATTTTTTGTAGTAATCTGATATAATCCTTTTAATTTCAGTTGGGTCTGTTGTGATATGGCCCATCTCATTTCTTATTCAGGTTATTTATTTCCTTTCCTGTATTTCTTTAGTCAGTCTGGCCAATTTTGTTGATTTTTTCAAAGAACCAGCTTTTGGCCTTGTTAACTCTTTCAATTGTTTTTCTGTTCTCTAATTTCATTTAATTCTGCTCTAATTTTTATTATTTGTTTTCTTCTGGTGCCTGATGGTGTCTTTTGTTGCTCTCTTTCTATTTGTTCAAGTTGTAGGGACAGTTCTTTGATTTTAGCTCTTTCTTCTTTTTATATGTATGCATTTATAGATATAAATTGGCCTCTGAGTACTGCTTTAGCTGTGTCCCGAAGGTTCTGATAGGAAGTTTTTCAGTCTCGTTGCATTCTATGAATTTCTTTATTCCCTCCTTAATATCTTCTATAACCCAGTCTTTTTTCAGGAGGGTATTGTTCAGTTTCCAAGTATTTGATTTCTTTTCCCTGGTTTTTCTGTTATTGATTTCTACTTTTATGGCCTTATGGTCTGAGAAGATGCTTTCTAATATTTTGATATTTGGAATTCTGCAAAGGCTTGCTTTATGACCTAATATGAGGTGTATTCTAGAGAACGTTCCATGCACACTAGTAAAGAAAGTATACTTTGCAGCTGTTGAGTGGAGTGTTCTGTATAAGTCTATGAGATCAAGTCGGTTGATTGTGGCAATTAGATCTTCTGTGTCATTATTGAGCTTCTTACTGGATGTTCTGTCCTTCACTGAAAGCAGTGTGTTGAAGTCTCCTACTATAATTGTGGAGGTGTCTATCTTACTTTTCAATTCTGTTGGAGTTTGTTTTATGTATCTTGTAGCCCTGTCACTAGGTGCATAAATATTTATATGGTTAGCTTCCTGGTAAATTGTCCCTTTAATCATTATGTAGTGTCCTGCTTTATCCTTTGTGGTGGATTTAACTTTAAAGTCTATTTTGTCAGAAATTAATATTGCCACTCCTGCTCTTTTTTGATTGTTCTTTGCTTGATGTATTTTTTTTCTTCCATTGAGTTTTAGTTTATTTGTGTCTCTAAGTCTAAGGTGTGTCTCTTGTAGGCAGCGTATAGATGGATCATGTTTTTTTTATCCAGTCTGCAACTCTCTGTCTCTTTATTGGTGCATTTAGTCCATTTACATTCAGTGTAATTATAGATAAGTATGAGTTTTGTTTAGTGCTGTCATTTTGATGCATTTTTTGTGTGTTGTTGACAATTTCATTTTTCCACTTTTTTGTGCTGAGTTTTTCTTTGTAAATTGTGTTTCTCATTTTCATAGTAGTTGAATGTATTTTTGCTGAGCCATTATGTTTATCTTGGTTTTTATATATTTTGAAGTATGGAATTGTTAGGCCTCTTTGTGGTTACCTTAATATTTACCCCTATTTTTCTAAGTAAAAACATAACTTGTATCGTCTTATATTGCCTTGGTTTCCTCTCCATATGGAAGATCTATGCTTCCTGTGTTTAGTCCCTCTTTTTTGATTATCGTAATCTTTTACATAGTGACATCAATGATTTCCTGTTTTTAGCATTTTTTTTTAATTAATCTTATTTTGTTTTTGTGATTTCCCTATCTGAGCTGATATCAGGATGTTCTGTTTTGTGACCTTGTGTTGTGTTGGTATCTGATATTATTGATTTTCTGAGCAAAGACTTTCCTTTAGTAATTCTTGTAGCTTTGGTTCGGTTTTTGCAAATTCTCTAAGCTTGTGTTTATCTGCAAATGTCTTAATTTCACCTTCATATTTTAGAGAGAGTTTTGCTGGATAAATGATCCTTGGCTGGCAGTTTTTCTCCTTCAGTGCTCTATATATGTCATCCCATTGCCTTCTTGCCTGCATGGTTTCTGCCAAGTAGTCCAAACTTATTCTTATTGATTCTCCTTTGTAGGTTGCTTTTCGTTTATCCCTGGCTGCTTTTAAAATTTTCTCTTTATCTTTGGTTTTGGCAAGTTTGATGATAATATGTCTTGGTGATTTTCTTTTGGGATCTATCTTGTATGGGGTTCAGCGAGCATCTTGGATAGATATCCTTTCATCTTTCACAATGCCAGGGAAGTTTTCTGCCAACAGATCTTCAACTATTCTCTCTGTATTTTCTGTTATCCATCCCTGTTCTGGAACTCCAATCACATGCAAATTATTCTTCTTGATAGAGTCTGACATGATTCTTAGGGTTTCTTCATTTTTTTTTTAATTCTTTTATCTGATTTTTCTTCAACTATATTGGTGTTGAGTGCCTTACCCTCCAACTCCCCCACTCTGCATTCCAATTCCTCGATTCTGCTCCTCTGACTTCCTATTGAGTTGTCTAATTCTGTAATTTCATTGTTAAGGTTTTGGATTTCTGAATGCTGTGCCTACGGATTCTTGCAGCTTAATAATTTTTTCACTATGTTCTTGGATAATCTTTTTGGTTTCTTCAACTGATTTATCAGTGTGTTCCTTGGCTTTTTCTGTAGATTGCCTTATTTCATTTCTGAGGTCATCCCTAATGTCTTGAAGCATTCTGTAGTTTTTTATATTCTACATCTGGCAATTCCAGGATTGTATCTTCATTTGGGAAAGATTTTGATTCTTTAATTTGTGGGTTTGTAGAAGCAATCATGGTCTGCTTCTTTGCGTGGTTTGATAGAGACTGCTATCTCCAATCCATCTATAAGTTATTGTAATGATTTATTTTATATTTGCTTACTGAGTCTTTTCTTCTTGTTCTGTGTTTTTTTTTTTTTTTTCAATACACCTAGATGGGCTACTAGAGTGTGCTAACTTAATTGTTGGAGCCTTTGAATCACTTATGCCCTGTTACCAGCTGGTTTGAGCTGTTACCCGGTATATGAGCCTATGAGTCCATTCACTATTCTTGAATGGAATCAGCTCAGGTGTCCTGATAGTGGGTCATCTAGTGCGTAGTGGAGGCTCTCCCCTACTATCATAGAGAAGTAGTGGTGATGGTTGTATGCACCAGTCTCGTAGTGGCAGGGGGGTCACACTCCGAGGAGGGCAGGGTGCTGACAGCCTTCCCCCAAGTGCCAGTGAGGAAGGAGTGTCTATGTTCTCTAGAGTGCTCTGGGGGGCGACAGCTCTGCAGCTATACTTTAGGCACCCAATGCTTGTACCTGTAAAAATTGGTAGGCATTGCTATCCTCAGACCCCTTTAGCAGGTGGTTAGGTGGTGTGGATGGAGCCTCAGCCCTCAGTTCCCTGCTGCAGAGCAGTGAGGTCTGTGTTTAATAGGTAGAGTGGTATCAGACCTCCAAAGCTTGCCTTTCCACTGCTCAGCTACATCAATTACAGTCAGATCTCTAAAAGAATTGCCTTTGCATTAAAATGGCCACCTGGTTCCATGTAAGAGTGAAAACCAAAGACTGTGGATCTCTTATGCCTGGATGGTGCTGATGCTGTACTGCTATTCCAGTTTAGAGGAATGAGGAAAGGATTTTTCATGTGATTTTTAATTGCTGCTTTTCCAGGCCAGAAGAATGGGTTAGGAAAAAAAAAAAAAAACTGCAAAGCACGTCAGTCTCTGGCCCAGGGAATTCCAATGTTAATGAAGCTGGCTGGGGCAGGGAGGGGAGGGATCAGATAGACAGGAGAGAGTAAAATAGATAAATTCACTTATCTTGTTTGGTGAGGACTGTTTTATCTAAGATTCCAGAGGGGTATATAGCCTGTGTGCGCTGGCTGGGTCCCCGTGGAGATTGCCCCAGGGGGTTAGCGATGCGTCCCTGCTTGCTTTGTCTCAGGAAGCCACAATCATCTCCACAACTCTGGTCCCAAGGCTCCACAAGGGTTCAGGTCTGGGGCGATGGATTGCCAGGCTCTGGAATTGGTTGCTTCTTCAGAACGCAGTTTCTCATTCCCCTGGGGGCTCTGGGTTGGGGTGTGGCGCGCTGGGTTCTGGAACTGGTCAGTGCCCCGGCACGTGGATTCTCACTCCCCTGAGGGCTCAGGGCTGGGGCGTCGCACACTGGTCTCCAGGACTGCTCAGTGCTTCAGCACACAGACTCTCGCTCCCCTAACGGCTCAGGGCGGGGGCGCGACTCTCTGGTCTCCGGAACTGCTTGCTGCTACAGCGCAGGCAGGCGGCTTCACGCTCCCCTGAGGGCTCAGGGCTGGGGCGCGGCTGGCTGGTCTCCTTCAGCATGCAGATTCTCACTCCCCTGTCACTCAGGTCAATTCCCTAGTTCTGAGTTTGATGGTCAGAGTTCATAGATTGCCATGTATGTAATGGATTCACTTGTTTTTCTGAGTCTTTGTTGCAAGAGGGGTCAGTGGGAGCTTCTGCCTAGTCAGCCATCTTGGTCCCACCTCCATGTTTTCCAATTTAAAGCCACAAAGCATCCTCTTGTTCTGTTTGAATGACTGCCTCCTGATTCAGCAAGGTAGCCATTCACAAATCCTTTCTTTTTCCCCCATGGATTCTTTTCTATATTTGTTCTGGGTAAGGGACCCCAGTCAACAGTCTAAAAAATAATTACTCATTTATTTTGAATTCTTCTTAATTTTGTTATAGTATCTTTTCTTTAAGTGTAATAGCCAATGTATCTTGGTGCCCTAGTCAAAAGGTAAATTTTAACATCATGGTATAGTATTATTGGTTTCTAGTACTACCCTCCAGCCCCTCGCTCCTCACCCTTCACCCCCAAAGAACCATAATGAAGCACTCTGCCAGTATTCATAGTAAATACCTGCATCATAGGCTTCATGATCACAAAGGTAAACCTCACTACTGAATGACTGTGAAGTTTCACGGAATGGAACAATTTGCCGAGTCTTAAATCCTATAACTAATGAATGATCTAGCAAACTATTCAACATTCTTTCCATATGTGATCTTGATTTTTTTTTTTTTTTTTACCCATAGTGGAATAGAAAATAACTCTTGTAAAATGGTTTAAGGAAAAGATCTTCCTAATTCAGAAAACAGAAGTTGAAATAAATAAATAAATTTAACAGTATCAAAAGATGGAGTATAAAATCTGACCATGGCTTAGATCTATAATTTGAGGACCACTGAATACTTCATTCACTGGATAAATATTAATTAAGCACCTATTATGTGCAAGGCATTGTAATGGGTGCTAAGTATAAATGCTGAATAAAATGGGCATGATTCTTGTTCCCTTGAAGCTTTCTGTCTATATTGCTGCAGCTGAAAACAAGAAAAAAAATTCAAAAAATTATTTCTGCCAGTACCCTCCTTGCTCATCAAGGAAGAAAGAAATGTTTATGAAAGGTAAAATCTGTTTAATTTAGGATGTGAGAATATGCACAGGAAACGTGTGTTTAGTCAAAATGTGAACCTTAGAAAATCAGGTGCCTATACAAATTCTTTTCATAAGGCAAACATAATGAATGACCTTTACTATAGGTAATGATAAAGAAAGGTAAAGAAAATTTTTGCATGTATAATATGAAGTTAACAAGAAAAGTAGAATAAGTTAACCATATTCTGCAGAATTGCTTCTTCCTTATCTGAAGAAACTAATGAAGCAAAAGCTTGTGCCCAGAAAAGTGCTCAGTATCTTTTGGAGGAAAATACCTTCTCAAACACACACATAGGCATATTGACATATTTGCATGTCCTACACAACAACAGCGCTCCTCATTCATCAGCAATACTTTGGTCTTATGCATTCAAGGAAGTTAAAGGTTAATATTATAACAATGATGAAATGTAAGACAATGTAGGGTTTATTTTGCTAGCAACAATCTAATTTTAAAACTTCATAAATTATTCTTTTATTTATGGTATTACTTGAGTATTTATATTTTATTTTATAGAGGACATGATTACATTTACAAATTTGAGGATTCTGAAAAATTATCCTTAAGATTGTCAAATTGTCACTTAACAATTGTCTATATACAGGCAGAAAGTCCTAGCTTCCCCCAGTGCTAGTACCTATGAGAAGTCAGAGCAAACCATGACTATTTAGAAACCTGCTTTAAAAAGCTTTACCAGAAATGGGTGTCTATGACCTGCATCAGTACTCTGGGTATTCTGCATGTACCTTTCCAGGGCCTAATGTGATTAGAGTCTAGTTGGTGGTTCCTTTCTAGACTTTGGAAACTAGAGCAGTCTCTTAAGGAAGGTCTCCCTGTTAGGGCTAGGGATGGTTTAACAACATAATTTATCATCCAATCCAGGACAGTCTTAAGTTTGAAAGATAGGTAGCTTCCATGGAGTTGACGCGAACTCCTGGTGACCTTATATACAACAGAACACAACGTGGCCTCGTCCTACATCATCTTCACAGTCGCTAGCATGTCTCAGTCCATCGTTACAGCTATTGTGCCAATCCACCTCACTAAAGGTCTCCGTCATGTTTGCTGGCTCTCTACTTCACCAAACAAGATGTCCTACTCCAGCAAGTGATTCCTCCTGATAATGTGTCCAAAGGAAGTGAGTTGGGCAATGTTCTATTGTGATCCAAAAGGCCTATCATTGGCTAATTTTTGAAAGTAGAGCATTTTTCAGAGCATTAGGCCATTCTTCCTAGTCCTAGTCTGGAAGTTCCACTAAAACTTGTCCACCATGGGTGACCCTGGTGGTATTTGAAATACCAGTGCATAGCTTCCAGCACCATAGCAACATGCAGGCTACCACAATATGACAAATTGACAGATAGTGGTGAGATTGAAAGGGGCACTATTAATAAATATGCCAAAACAAAAGTTATAGATGGCAACACAATTTATGGCCATCCATCCAAGCTAAAATGAGTTTTTAATCATACTACCTGAGTGCACGGTCTAGGGTATTTTCTTCTCTTGAATCATAAAACAGAAATGCAAATTCAAAGGAGGGAAGAGGATGTTGTCACAATGTGAGGAGACACATACAATGTGTGGAGGCTCATGGATGAGCTGCGTATATTTCAACTGTTTGAATTGCTACAGGTAGTAGCAACTGAAGAGAAGAAAAAGACTTGATCTGACACTTCACTGCCCACACATCATTAACCTCCCCCAGATACAGGTGGGTAACTCACAGTCCTTCCCTGTTAATAACTAAAGTGTTTAGGGTGAGTATGAAGCTCGGTGAGCGGTTTCATAATCAGAACTACCAGAGCACATGGGAGCAGTAGCAGACTCTGAGAGAGCGATTTTTGCCAGCTTGTTTATCTAGAAATTATAGCTTTGGGGGTAATTTTGAGGAACGTAGACTAGTATACTTTGCCAATTATTTATCTCTAAATAAAATTTCTTTTACATATTAATACCTACACTGCTGGACTACTGGAAAGAACAATTTAACTTGATTTTGAGGGTTCATGCCAAGAAAATTCTGAGTCCCCTGAAAGACAACAGAATCTTCTGTGTCACCAGGACTCTGACACTAGGGTTATTTATGTAACCCAAGGTTATATCTCTGTTAAACCCAGCAGGGTCTCAGATTATCTCCAATACTCAGAGTACTGTAAATAAGTACACTCTTCTCACTAGTCACCTACCAGCAATTCTTGGGTTTTGCCAAGGGTGCTGCAGTTTATTCCTGGCACAGAAAGACATGACAGTATTTGAATAAATTACCTTTGGAGATTATCTTTGCTACTGATCCATTACCAATATAGAAATCCATGAATTTATAATACATATTATTTCTACCCTTTTATCCATTTGTACATTCATTCATTTATTCAACTGATATTTGTGCCTATCATGTACCAGGAATGAGCCCTGGAGGCACAGTGGTTAACTAACTAACTAAAAGGTTAGCAGTTCAAACCCACCAGCCACTCCATGGGAGGAAGATGTGGTAGTCTGCTTCCATAAAGATCACAGCCTTGGAAACTCTACAGGGCAGTTCTACTCTGTCCTACAGAGTCACTGTGAGTTGATGGCAATGAGTTTGTTTTTTTGTTTTTTTACCATACATCAGGCACTATGTTAGGCTGTTCGGATACAATTATGAATAAAGCACGGCCTGGCTTCTGCTCTTATAAAGGTTTCCACTTAGCGGGAGAGAGTGACCACAAACAAGAAAGCAAACATACAATTATAAGGCTCTGCTTTGAACAAACAGAAAATAAAATGAGGATATATTTAGATGGAGTGCTCAAAGGAGGCCTGAAATGAGGTGAAATTTAAGTCAAGACCTAGAGGAAAAGGAAGTCTCTCCTTGCTCCATTTTTTGTTAAATTTTTTGTTACTACCCTAATATTTCCTTTCTTTTTTTCTTTTTTAGTTGTTTCAAATTTCTAATCTTAAGCGCTGTACCCTTATGTATTCTTTTTCTTTCTCATCAGTGTTTATTTGACTTCCTAATTATTCTACTCTCTTTTTCTCCTCTTATCTTGGTCACTGTGTACATGACCTCTCAACAAGGAATTAAGAAAATTCGCCAGTTTTCTCTGTTATGTGGAAACATATCAAAGCCCTTCATTCATCATTAACCTCATGATCATAACTTTATGGCAGTATATTGGAAAATACTATTTAAGAAGTTAAACAAGTGTCAGACCATATTCTATAACCACTAATTTGGTATTTCTCATATTAGCAGAATCTTTTTTTGATAGAAAAAAAATATTTGAATCAGTTGTTGACTCTACTTGTTCTATAATCATAACTTGAGTTTCTTTGCATTTTCACTCCTAATTCAACACTGTTATGGAAGACCTCTGAAAACTGACAAATCATCTGCAAGAACAGGGCTAGGCACAAGAAGGTATTAGCAATTAGTTTACATAGCCAATTCAACAAATGCTTTAAACTGTATGCAGTGAGGGGTAAAAGCATAGATTACCCTTTCCCTTGGTTATCTGCTTGGTAACGTAGAGGGTCAGTGAAAAAGTAGAAGACCTTCAATGAGACAGACTGACACAGTGGCTGCAACAATGGGTTCAACCATAACAAGAATTGTGAGGATGGCATGACCGGGCAGAGTTTAGTTCTGACGTACATAGGATCACTATGAGTCAGAACCAACTCAACGGCACCTAACAACAACGACTCCTTCCCTCAAAGCTCATAGTTAAGCAGGCCAAATGATGTATGTGCCTCCATTATCATACAACCCAAATTTAACCAGGCCTCACCAGTTTGTTGGTACTTAATGGAATTTACTTTAACAGTAATAACTCTAATTTCACTAATTCTTACCTGATTGCTGAAGCATGGCGTTATACTCTGTCCTGAGGCCCCACAAATTTTTCCACAGTGGGTATCTTTCAGATGCTCTGTTCTCCTGGGTGACAATGGTGTTCTGCAATTTCTGAAAGGCAATGTGATCTCACACAGGGGACGTGGTTCTTTCAGTTTTTATTTATAACCCTCTCTCTTTCTAGTACCCAGCTTTGTTGTTGTATATCACTTGCTGTATCTGGCTCTATGTTTCCTCAGCAAGTGTTCTCTCCAAAGAGACACCTCAGGCCCCATGCAAGCAGATGTGGGCTGTCAGGGCTTCTAATCAGTTGGCTACACTTGGCTGAACCCAGCATAGATGACCACCGATCATTCGACCACAGCACCCCTAGGCCTATTACTGCACTCATCGGGAGTGAAGAGGGGGACAGCACAATCAGAGTGATGCTCAGCTTCCCCAGAGTTACCAATCTCATTAAAGGTGGTAAGGTCAAGCCTCCACATTTGGTCTAAGTTCTGCTCCTCAACTAAGTTGAGTGAACCCATAGACTGGGTCTAAGACCATGACTCTTCTCAGCCTTCTACCCTCTTCATTAGAGATCAAGAGGAAATCTGTATGAGACTAAGACCATACTCAAGATAGCTTTAAATACCATCTAGACCTTTCATTAGTGGGGCCAAGGAGGAAATGCAAAAACCTTGTCCCCAACTCTCACAATCTTGTCACTATCTACCTTGATTTCAGCAAAATTAATCTCATTATTCCGTTTCTTCCTTTTAATGTTACCACAAGAAACCTAGATTTCCAGGACATCAGGCATCTTCTGCACTTTAATCCCTATTAGGGGAATGCAAATCATATCCCCTAATCCTGTCTCACCATCCCTACCCCAACTTCTGAAAGTCTTCCACTGTCCTTTGAAATTCACTATTCATCATAATCAAAGCCCCTATACTCTCTTTCTCAATGCTCATTTAATCTTCCTGCTCTAATGAGAATCTGATTATATCCCCTCAATATGCTCTTTCCCTTACATCCCTTCCAAATGTTGAATTTTTTTTTCTTCCCCCAGTCCTCATACTATTACAATTGGAGATTTTCCTTTCCCTTTGTTCCCCTTTCTACATTATACTCCCCATGACCTACACATTATTAAATTCAGTGTCCATTCTTGGGTTTTGTCTTATGTCACCTATCAGCCAGAGTTGATAGAGTGAATAATTTGCTTTTCCTCAATACACTTACTTCACATGATATTCAAGACACCACCCCCTCTTGATTTTCCCCCAAAATCACTGGGTCAATCCTACTCCACCTCTGTTATATTGAAATGCATCCCCACCTCAAAATATGTTGAGATTCTAACCCCAGTACCTGTAAATGTGATCTCGTTTGGGAAAACTGTTTTTCCTTTGCAGATATTACCAATTAGGTTAATGTGAAAGCTGATAATGAAAAAGGTAGACAGAGGAGTAATTGATTAATTCAAATTATGGTGTTGGTGAAGAATACTGAATATACCATGGACTGCCAAGAGAATGAAAAAATCAGTCTCAGTAGAAATTCAACTAGAATGCTCCTTAGAAGCAAAGATGGTGAAACTTTAGCCTGCTTACTTTGGACATTTGGACATGTCATCAGGAAAGACCAATCACTTAAAAAGGACATCATGTTTGATAAAGAAGAGGGTCAACTAAAACAAGGGAAACCATAAATGAGATGGATTGGCACAATAGCCACAACAGTGTGCTCAAACATATCAGTGATCATACGGATGGCATAGGACTAGGCAACATTTGTTGTGTTATACATAACGTAGCCATGAGGTGAAGCCAACTTCACAGCAATGAACAACAATGAAGTCATACAGGAGCTGGGTGGGTTTTAATCCTATATGACTGGTGTCTTATAAAATAGGAGGACAGACATTGAAATGGAGTTGCACACTCGGGGAAGACAAACGCCATATGACGACAGAAACAGATGCATCTATAAGGAACAAATGAATGCCAAGGCTTGCTGGAAGCCACCAAAACTAGGAGAGAGTATGGAACACCTCCTCTCTCAAAGCTCTCAGAAGGAAATGACATAGCCAAGACCCTGATTTGGACTTCTAGCCTTCAGAACTGTGGAAAATAAATTTCTGTTCTTCCAAGCCACTCACTTTGTGGTATCATGTTAGGGCAGCCTGAGAAAACTAAGACAATCTCTTTTGCTAAATCTTTCTCTTCTCACCAATCTTTTAATGTAGAAGAATCTTGGAGTGCCTTCTGTAGAAACACTTCATGTTTTTGATGATTTCGCCTACTTTCATGGCTGCAAACTGTGTGTGTATGTATCTCTAGTCCAGATCAGTTAACATGTTCAAACTTGAATTGCTCATATTCCCTTCCAAATGTGCACTATGCACTTTTTCTATCTTACTTGAAGGTAATTTCATATTTACAGTTGCTCAAGCCAGAACTTCTGGAATCATCTTGGGTTCCTTCATTTTCTTCACAGCCTACATCCAAAATACCAGAAAATCCTACTGGCCCTATCTCATAATACAACCAGAATCTGAGTTCTTCTGACCTCATCCACTGTTACCACCCTAGTTCCAGTCTCCATCATCCCTAGCACAGATTTCTGTTTCTCCATTTCCTCCACTACTATCTATTTTCAACCCAGCAGCCAGAATGACTCTTATAAAATGTAAGTCAGATAATGTCACCCTTCTTCTCAGAACCTTCCAATGCCTCCCCATTTTACTCAGAGTAAAAGTCAAAATACCTGATGGCCTACCAAGCTTTACATGATGGACCTCCTGCTGCCTTTCTAGTTTCATCTCCTAGTTCTCTCCCCCTTTTTACAAGCCTGGCACACTCAAAACTAGGACCTTTGTACCATCTACTCCTTCTGCATAGAAGTTCTTTCTCCAGATTGTCAGAGGGCTAATTCCCATATTTTCTTCATGCTTTATTCAAATTATCTCCTTAATGATACCTATCTTCCCCATTCTATTTAAACTTTAACCTACTCCCCAACCCTGCTCCAGAATTTGATTCCCTTTGCCTTGCTCTCATTTTTACTCTTTTCCATGATGCTTGTCATCTTCTAACATACCGCATAATTAACTTATATATATATATAATGTGTATGGAGTCCTAGTGGCACAGTGGTTAAACACTTGGCTGCTAAACGAAAGGTCAGCAGTTCAAACCCACCACCCACTCTGAAGGAGAAAGGCGTGGCATTCTGCTTCCATAAGGATTACAGCCTTGGAAACCCTATGGGGGAGTTCTACTCTGTCCTATAGGATCACTGTGAATAGGAATTGACTTGACAGCAACTGGTTTGGTTTTTTGGTTTTATAATGTGTATTTTTTTTTTTTTTAATTGTGGTATGTCTCTCCTGCCCAGAAGGGCAGTGTTCTTTGTTTTGTTCCAAATCCTCAATACACTACCTAGAATATAGTGTATGCCCAATAAATATCTATTATACCTAGGATTGAATTAAACCTAGGGTCCCTTAAACAAGTATAATAAAAAGTGGTATGTGTTTTCAAAAAAAAGGAGGGGGATAAATAGAATATTCCAGTGACATGGACAAAGTAGGTTTTATTTCTGCTTAAAGGCATTGGGTAAAACTTTATGAGGAGGTATAATATGAAGTGGGCCTTGACAAGTATGATTTTTACAAGGGTGGTGATGGGGAGGACATTCTAAAAAAAGATAAAAAATTCATCAGAACTCAGATAACAAAAAACACAAAATATATGTGTTTCCTTCACACTCTACACTGGAGGGTACTCCAAATACCCTGAAGAGTATTTGGGGTTGGTTAGAATGTAAATTTAGGAGTAGAAAATATTAAGAAATAAACCTGGAAAAACAGAATTATATAATCATTGTACTTTACTATCACAAGAAAAGTTTGGACATTATTCTGAATGAAGTATAAAGTTACTCAATAATTTTGATCACAGAAAGGATATACCTGGCCTGGACCGATGCATTAAAGTAGTGAAAAAAGCAAACAATAAACAACTACAACAAAAGGAGACCATTCTAGAAAGTGGTTGAAATTTTCTAGGTGAGAGATTATAAGGTGCTTAATGAAACAATCCTGTAAGAGATTTTTTAAAAGGTTATAGGTTTGATATATTCAAAAAAAAAGTAAAACTCAAATATTTAATCATTGAATGAAATTATGAAAAGGATGAGGGACATGATGTTGGCAAGGTTTCTATACTGACTGAGTGTAAGTAGAATAGAGAATACAGAATGGAGCAGATGTATGAGGGAACTCTGAACTGGAAATATACTTGAGAAATCCAGTAAACATGTTGAAAATGTTTGTGGCTTGGGAGATTAAGTTTAAACTGGAACCATATGTCTGTGAGTTTTATAGTTAATGATTACAACTATCATGTATCTGACAACTGAGCTCAGAATGGATAGAGAGAAGCAAATAATGATAGAAGGAAATAATGAGTAATATCCAGAGAGGTAGAAAGAATGATGTCATGATGCCCTTGTAGAGGAAGAGGAAGTAAATGAAAGTAGGAAAAAGTAAGAGTAGTCGGGGATTAAAATTTCAGAATTCCAGATCTTTGATAGGTCAAATATAAGTGACAACAAATCCTATATACTAGATGAAGAACAAACCAAGATCATTAGAACAGAGGACTAGAAAGATTGGTGAGAATAAAGGGTTCCTGGATCATCAACATCAATGTTGAAATCTGAAAGGACAATGGCAGGGAACTGGATGAAGAGAAAGACCTATAAATGGACAATACATTAGTGTTATGTGGGCAGAAGTCATTAAGAAAGTGATAGAAAAACATGTTTTTTTCTGTGCAATTACTTAAGCAGATGATATAAAAGTATCAGCATGGTTTTAAATTTTTTTAGATTAATGGTCTGACAAAGATATTAAATGATGGTGCTCAGAAAGGGCTATAGGGCCCTATGACAAGTCAGACACATGAGAAAATAATAAATCAGCTACCTGTAGTGTCACAAGGAGAAATTACCATCCCCTGCTTTTTTTTTTTTGACCTCAGTGATCATGAATTCTGAAAGTCAAAATTTTATTTTGTAAGATTTAATTTCTTATTATATGGTGTTTTGACTCATAACAACCCTATAGGACAGAGTAGAACTACCCCATACGGTTTTCAAGGAGCAACTGATGGATTTGAATTGCCTACCTTTTGATTGGCAGCCGAGTTCTTAACCACTGTGCCACCAGGCCTCCTGTGGTATCTCACTTATACAAAATATTTAGAATTTCTTAGTGGGATAGCAATAACTGATATGAATATTACTTGCCATGAAAATAAAATGATGAACTTGATAGTAATTAATGATTTCCATTAAATTCAGAACCTAGGTTCAATTGCTGGCTATGGAGATAGCAACATGAAACATCCATAAAAGATGAAGCAATATTTTAATGTTTTAGAAGTCTCAGATTAGAGTCACATGAGTATTTCACTTGTACTTCACTTGTATATATCTAAATGACTGTTCTTATACTAGCAAAATAGTGATCAAAATATTTCTGTGTTCTTTTTAAAGACATCTATCAACTTTGTTCCCAATAAAAACCACTGGTCAGTTTTCTGTTTTTCTTTTTGTCATAAATCTATTTTCTATTTGGTGCCTTGAGGTTAAACTATACTATGAATGATAGGCCACAAATGATAATTTTATAGCTGAAGGTCAGAAGCAATGTCTCCAAAAGCATACCTCAACATTAAATATTAAGACACCACATTTAAAAGGTAAGAAACATAGGCAGCAGCCAAGGTAATTAATGTTACAATGAAAGAACTAGACAGGAAAATAAATGATCAAAGGTGAACTCTGGGTTGTCAAGGATTTTAATAAATTTCTAAGAACAGAAAAATCCATGTCCTTATGCACTCTTTTCCCTCCTATCTTACTCTGCTGATCCAATCTGCTGTCACTCCGTAGCACTCCAGACAGTGCTTAGACCTCAAAAGTATGTGCAGATATTTTCTTTAGAAGTTTTGTGTGTGATTACTTTGCCTTCATAACAGAGGAAATGGGAGTTGCCAGTTGCCAAGTATGTTTACACAGCAAATGTTGTGTTTGTGAGTACCTTAAGAAAAGAAGAGATGGGTGTTTTGAATTGTCAAGTTGGTTTTGATCTTGAATATATTGTTTTAAGAAAACAGGCTTAAGCGTGTATTTGTCAGCAAATGCTAACAATAAAAATGTGTGTATTTCTAGTGTTGCTGTATTTCATCTTACTAAGAAGTCAGAAGTTAATGAGCTAATAAAAAATGAATCTTACACTTCTGGTGACTGAAGTAGAAAAAGATACTCCAAGAAGATCAAAGCCTGTGAGAGGAGAGGAACTGCATCAAAGGGCTCATCCTGTTGCGTGGAGCTTGTTGGAGAGCTGACTCAAGTCTCCCACCTTTGGCTGAATTAACGTTAGGACCATGACCCACTGAGATAGGTCCAGTACAATGAAATTACCCACCATCACGTTCACTGCCATGGCACCTGGACGTAGATCATTGGCCGCAGCCTGAAAACAGTTTCATCCTTTCAGGGGAAGTAGCAAATGTGATGATTTCACTTGGACTTCCATATATTAGCATCTGTACTCCAACAGGAACCAAACCAAAACCAAACCCAGTGCCGTCGAGTCGATTCCAACTCATAGGAACCCTCCAGCCAGAGTAGAAGTGTCCCATAGAGTTTCCAAGGAGCGTCTGGTGGATTCGAACTGCCGACCCTTTGGTTAGCAGCCATAGCACTTAACCACTATGCCACCAGGATTTCCATTCCAATAGGAAAGGGGGCTTAAATTTGCCTAAACTCCTTGATTTAGGGAGATTAAAAGAAAAGGTTCCAAAACAATTGGAACAACTTTGTCACACCTTCTAAACTTCTCATAGGTCTGTGACTTAATTTGTGGTAGTACACCCCAGAGAGTCCAGCAGTGTACTTAGGCCATGAATCTAATTGATGGCAAGTGACCAAAGAAGATCCCTGCGCTCCCAAAGGTGCTTTTATTAGTGCATGGGGATCTGTAAGTGAGGTGAACTGACTTCAGAGGTGGCAATAACTCTTCCTACCTTTGGTAAGGCTTGTCTGAAGGCTCCCTGGGATCATCCCCTATTTATGGATCAACTCCATGTTCTGGGAGTGAAGTCTTCCATTTGTACATCTTATGCATGAAACTCAACCAGGTGAAGGGGCCACTCCAACAACAAACCTCTGTCAGTAACCAGATTTTTTATTAATCCTTTCACTCTACTTTTACTGAAGTTAGAAATCACACTCAAATGAGAATTTAATATTTGTTTCTAATCATAAAAATGTAAATTAAGTATCTGTAAATCCATAGGATTAAAGAGTTCTTTCAAGAGTAGAGGACACAGTGTTTCATGCCTTGAAATTATTTCATTCCACAGCAGTGTTATTAATCTTGCTGCTTCTTCACCAAACTTGAGTGATCAGGCATCCTATCTGTTGCTTTCGTTATAATATGTTCTTCAACAGTGAGCCAAAGACAGATGTCAAGCTTGAAGCAGAGGTTCATTTACCTTCATGTACTTTGCAGGGAAAGCTTCTGATGATTATGTAAGATGCCATCAGAATTAATTATCAAATGGATGAATGAATTTTAAAATAAGGTTATAATTCATTGACTAGAATCTCATTCACCATTCCTCAACTAAGGCGGGCTTTTTCCAACTCAGATTAACGTTCCTCTTTCTCCTTAATTGATCTCTTGTCATCCTTCAACAAAAAGTCATTTGTTAGTGCAGCAAGCAGTCAAAGCTAAGTAAGGAGCCTACTAATGCTGAAGGGCTTTGCCTCACTAAATCATGTGGCATGCAGTGTTGTTATAGTGCATGGAAATGGATCACATGCACATGCGCAAGACATCATGTTGGGGATTATGTTAATAAGAATTGATATTCGAAATATGTAACAACTGGTACAGCACAGGCATCAACCATCAGAAAAAATGCAATGCATAAAAAGAATAAACAGGGCAGCAAATCACTGGTATAGCCACATTGATACATTCTGATTGAATATTGGCCCTGACTTTGAAGAGTATGATTTACTCTCCCATCAATTTATTTTGAAATTTTAAACTGCCACTGATAATGCTCCATCAGAAAATTCTACAATTCTGTAATATTAATTACCATCTGGAATATAAACTGGGAGTTGCAAACTCAAACGGTACAGGAGCAAGGCAAGGAATAAAACCAAGGTAGTCCACAGGAGAGTGGAGCCTGTAAAATAAGAAAATACATTCCCTAACCAAATATATTCAAATCCAAATACTTTTAAAACTGCTGACCCAAAAATAAGAAACTCAGATTCTACCTCAGGACCAAACTTATGAGCATGTCCTTTTAAAGTAAAATTTAAAGTCCAATAAGCATCGTCAAAAAAAAAAAAAAAAACGTCAAATGCTGTAATATTCTCCAATCTAACCAATTACTTCTGAAACATGTTTCATTGTTCATGGTTGACTATGTCATCAGGTCAAGAAAGTAGAATCACATATGGTAAAAAAGACATAGAAATCAAAGACAAAAATTTCCAAATGTATCTCTTAGACTGTAAACCAGGAGGATAGGGACTGGCATATCCTCTGCATGCCTAGTGGTGCATTTACTCAATGCAGAATGAAGAGAAAACTTTGTTTTTTCACTATTTTAACAGAACAAGGTTGAATGCTTCTGACTGAAAAGTAAACTAGCAATAGAAAATTACAACACAAAAGCCATTATACGTTATGAAGGATAACGGCATCGTCATAAATTTTAAGTCAAAATATCCAATGTTTATAGAGGGTATAGGGAGAAAGAACAGATCTGAGCACGAATACCACACTTTCCTTTACTCTCTCAGAAATCATCAGTTTTCATATGAGCAAAAAGCCTCCATGAGCATCTTGCAACCCATGAAGCTATCCAGAACTGACAAAACAACGTATCATTTGTTTAATGCAATCTCTTAAGAATCACAGCTAATTTGTTAGTGCATCTTGGAAATGAGGAAGGAAGTCCTTAGGCATGCCTCAGTCCTAAAGGGACTTTAAGGAAGGGAATACAGGTAATGAAACCGACAGACCAGAAGGAACCACTAAAACAGAATATGGCTCCCAATTCTCCTTAATATCCATGGCCATCAAGCCTACTCTGACTCAGGGTCACCCCCTGTGATACAGGGTAGAAATGAACTCCACAGATTTTCTTGACTATAATATCTACAGAAGCAGACCATCAGGTCTTTCTCCTGCAGCATCGCTGACCTGCTGACCTTTAGGTTAGCAGACGAGCACAAATCATTTGCACCAGTCAGGTTCCTTCCCAGTTCTCCTTAGACTCGGTAGTTTTCTAGCACACATTAGGAAGCCATGAACAAAGAGATTATTCCTCAAACTGTGTACATCTTATAGAAAAATACAATGCACATGTCAAGTTCTCAAAGCCAGAAGGTCTGAGGATATCTTCATTTGATCTAAGTGCCCCACTTTGTGTCTTTCAAGCCTGAAATCTAAAATTTTGTGGCTAAAAATTAATTTAAAAGTAGGAGGAAGGTAAAGTGGGAGAAATGATGGAGAGAAGGAGGGAGCGTAAAGTAAACATAACGCAGTGACATTCATGCTTGATCACCTGATAAATGTCCAGTGATGACTACATTCCAAGGTCATTGGACAAATGATAAAAATAAAATGCAGACACTAATGGGAAATTTCTCCAAGGCAACAGTAATTAAGGACGCTGAATTCATACCAAGAAAATACACAAAATGATACACTTTGTGAGGCTTTATGGTACAAAATTAGAAACTATTCCATGTTCTACTTATAATTCACATTTTAAAATGTATTTTGAGAAAACACTGGTCTTTCAAACTGATGACAGTTCCATTTCTTGCAGCTATGGCAGCCTATATATGTGGTAGGTGATTAAAGACCAGCACCTCCCTGTTTTGACATTTGATGAAGCCTGAAAATATTTCTTGTAGAGAATGTGTAATAACAACATAAATCAGCTTTTCAAATAAGTTGAATCTCAAGATGATACCAATGCTTTATCTTTCCCACGACTACTAGTTTCTAAAGGACAATAATGCCATAAGATGAGTAAAATACATTTAAGTTTCTACTCTTAAATAGCTATCGATTTTTAAATGCCTTGATATAAGGGAAGCTGTTAATTGCTTCGAGAAATTCTGCCTCAAGATAAAGTTGTAACTAGTAAAATTTGGTATTAATCAGAGAATAATATACTTATTCCAAAAATATTAATGAAAATCTATTTAGAAGTCCTGGCATATACTGAAATACATTACCTATCTTCACAGAAATAATTATTCAAGTTTATTTTTATTCATGTCAATGAAATTGAGGTTAAAAAGTTAATTCTATTCTAAGATGTCAAGAATATTACTCAGTGCCTGTTACTTATACTAAATAATAACATGGGAATCATGGTATAACCAAGGATTTACAGTCCATTCTAATTCATTTAACCTCTTAAACTTCTGTGGATTGATTAAAGCAAAGGTTGAACACATAATCTAGAAAAATTCAGACATTGGAAGCAATTTTTACATGAAGGCTACTGAATAAAAATAAAATTTACATTAGTCATTAGAATAGAACTCATCACCCTCACTGAATGATCAAAATCCCATATATAGAAATGATAATACATTAAAAAGTATTCTCTAATAAAGGCACAGAAGATGGTTGGAATAGACGGAGAGACATTCCAGGTTCTTTTGAAGATGTCAATTAACTCCAAATTAAAGTGTAAATTCAATGAAATCCCAATGAAAATTCCAGTTGGATTTTTTAAGAAGTTTGTAAATATTCTCTAAATTATATGCTGAGGAATAAAGCCCAGAAATAGCAAACCAAACCCATGCAGTGGAGTCAATTCTGACTCATAGAGACCCTGTAGGACACAGCAGAACTGTCCCATAGATTTCCAAGGCTGTAATCTTTATGGAAGCAGACTGTCACATCTTTCTCCTGCAGAGTGGCTGGTGGGTTCCAACTGCTGACCTTTTGGTTAGCAGCTGAGCACTTAAGCGCTGCATCACCAGGACTCCTTACCAATAGCAAAATCAACCACAAAAATGCATATGGGACTCTTAACTTACTAGCATTAAGAAATACTACAAAGTCATAAGGGGAAACTGGGTAGTATTGGTCCAAGAACACACAAATAAGTAAAACAGAAAAGAATGCTCAGAAGGGAAATGTTTGGATAAATGATGACAACAGTAAAGGTAGAGAGAAATCTCTGAACTCAGAGAAATCGCAGTCCAATCTCAAAAAAGTCCACAGCACCAGAATAAATTGAGTTTAGGCCAAGTCTGCCAGGAAATGCTACTTAGAATATGGACCAAGCCAGGAAAAAAAAAAAAAAAAAGATCAAGAGTCCACAAATCCACAAGCTACAGACTTCTAAGAGCTCTCAGTAACCAGCATCCAGAAGGCCCTGAGAAGCCATCTGTAAACTCTTGATCCACAAAACTGTGAGAAAAAAATATGTGTTGTTTTAAACCACTAAGTGTGCAGTAGAATAGAAAACAAAATATGGGTCCACCACAATTCTGTGGTCATGGAGTATCACAGATGCTGTATATGAATAGGGTGGCAAGAAAACCGTGGCAGACACGCACATGGCATATATCACCTCTGCTCACAGTATGCTCCTTTGTTCCATTAGACTTCACATACAAAAGACAATCATTTCAAAGATAAAATTACTAAGAAGTTCAAGTTAGGACAGCACACCATGAAACCAAACACGGGGCCTTTCTAATCACAGGACGCTGTGCGTACCCATGAAACTGGCCCTGTCCAAATGGTTTAAGACCAGGGACCAGGAAAGATGACTCTCAAGGACATTTCCTTCTCTGAATTGTAAAATATTTTCTGCCACGTACTCTGCTCCCCGTCCCCACGAAAACAACACTGTCTAAGGGAGAGTAGTGAGTAGTTAAGGTAGTAATCAAGGAAAGCATTACTTAACTGAACTGTATTAATTGTCACATCAAACTTGCTTTGCACTAGATTTTATACTTAATTACTTCACTACCTGTTCTTCTCCCTCAAAAGGAATGCCAGGTTTGTTATAAATGAAATTAAAAAACTACATTTTCTCTGAAATCCAAGTTATAGTGTGGATAATGTATTCTGGCCCCTTTTCACTCATGTTACAGCAAATCCTTTAAGTTACACAATACCTAGAAGAGCGAATCTCTTCAGCTTACTCTCTGGAATCGCATTGACTCATCCTTTTAAGACATTTTTGCCCCTACAGACTCTGTAAGGACAGAGATGGTTACAAAAGATTTGTTGAAGAATTTTAAGTAAGATCATCAATCTAACATCATAAAACAATCAATTTCTAAACACTTGAAAGATCAGAAAATGCTATCTTCTAGTTGCTCCGAGGATAGAATTCATGCAGAAGTTTTGTTCTCAAACCTCCATGGTAGTTGAAAAAATTTAAGTACAAAGCTAGAAGTTTCTCTCAAGAAAGAGAAAACAGTTGGAGGAAAGCCGTTCTGTTAACAAGTGTGCCAAAGTAAGTGTAGTCCCCAAATCTTTTCTGAAGGGTTGCAACCCATGTGCAGCAGATCTTAGGTGTCCTGAGAAGTTCCAACAGCCCATCTTTTGCACTTCAGTAGGAGTTGTTTCCATTCTGCAGTCAGACTGAAGAGGCACAGGTTTCATTCCAAACAGAGCTCCCATTTCCTCTGTCTAATTTATCCTCCCTCAAATCTTAATCAACTTTTATTTTCCCTAGTGTTAATATTTTTTCTTCCTTTGACTAGGGGTACTGTTTTATCAATATATCTCTTCTTCCTCTTCCATCACCAAAGTCCAGGCTCAAATAACCCTACACCTGAGTAGCTTCAATAGTCCTATTAGCTTCCTAAAGTCTGTTTTGCTTCTAGGCCATTTTACAGAGCACTGATAGATTACTATCTCTCCAAAATGCTTACCTCTAAAAAATATCAAGTACAAATTATTCAGTCTAACATCAAAGATTTTCCCCAACATGAGTTTTACCCACGAGCTTATCGGCCTTGGTGGTTTATGATACAGTGAACAAAAGGAAAAAGCCCAGAAAGCACAACCAGTTTCCCTGGGGGATATTTCTTATAGGAAAATTCAATTCAATTCCACATTTGTGGACTCAAGTAAATAAACATTTTTACGTTCTCTCTTGAATGTCCAGCACCACGCTTGATACTAGAGAGCCAACAAGGAGTAAGACATGATCCCTGCCTTTGAAGAGCTCATTGTGGTGGCAGGACAGTTTGAGGGACTGCCCCCTACCAACACCATCACAAAAACACATAGCAATTGCTGGTGAGTATTATGCATAAAATGCTATGAGAACACAAATAAGAGGAATAGTAGGAACAGATTAGAGAAAGGACCTATGGAGACCATGTAGGACACACAATAGATGAGGTCATTTATTTATAATCCTGATCAGGAAATTAGGGCTTCAATTCTGAAATTATATTCCAAATAAGAAAAAAGGCTTCCTTATAGTATTTACAAGGTTTTGATTTAAATTAGAAGGTGATGCATAACTAATTCAGGGTGAAGGCAATGAAAATGGAAAGGCAAAATCTGAATCAGTATAATAAAGAACTGATGGCACTCTGTGAAGAAAGATACTGGGAGAAAGAATGAGAGAAGAGGCATTAAGTTTGCTTCCAAGTTCTCGAGTTTGAGTGCCCAGGAGAAAATAAGACATCAGTGGCAAAACAGTCAGAACAGAGCTAAAGGAAAGTGGTGTAAAGACGTGTGACTTTTTAGACACACCAATAGAAGAGATAGTTGGAGATGCAGGCCTAGAATACTGTGGCATATACTTGACTACACAGAGAGAAATGATTTAAATCAGGATGATAGGAACACTAACAAAGAGGTGCAAGAAGAGCAGAGAGCCCAGGATGGAATTTTAGATTTCATCTACATTCAAGTCAGTAAAATCTCATGAAGCCAATTAAGGAAAATAAAAAGGAGCAGCCAGAAAGTTAAGAAGAGAAACAAGACATCATCTAGAATTTGTCAGCTTTATTATGTATTGCTTTAAAATGAAGATTACAAATTATCCCCTGCTCTAGCAAATTTCCTCCCTAACAGCACTTCTGTGGACATTTATCTGTCAGCGGTCATGGAAACGGGTTAGCTTTTGAAAATTAATTTCAAAATATGAAGCAGGGGCTCTTTATAGTATACATAAGGATATGTTTTTAATTACAAAATGACAATATAAGAGAAAATCTGATGAAATACACTAAAATTCACTTACATTTTACTGAGAAAAATGTAGACGCATGGCTTCTCTCCCGCTGATTTGACTGCTCCCAATAGCAAGCCTTACAATTCAAAATGATCAAAATAAAAGAACATGTAACGTTCTACATAACAAATATAGGACTTGCATTAAAAGCCAATGTGTTATATATTTTTAGTCCTAAGCACAGGTCTTTTTCATACATTAATGTTGAAAGAACCTAACAATAGTTCATAAATCTGAGCCTGTGGACACAGAACCACAGTATGCCCCCTACTGATACACAATATTGCAGGTTTGTATAAGCTCTCCCTGGGCCCAACGCCTCGATTCCACAGGTCACAAAAGGACAATGGCTGGGAAGGGCCTATGCCTAAGGGACAAACAGTTCAAATAAACTTAAATCAAAACATTAACACTGAACAACTGAAATGTAATCTAACCAACCTACAAATCAGAATATTATGGTGATATATATATATATATATGTATTTTTTTTTTTTTTAAATGGGAAGCAGTAAGATTTAGAGTCAAACTAATGGCAGTCCAAAGTGTAGTTCTGCTACTTAATAGCCATGTGACCTTAAAAGTGTTAGGGAATCTTGGTTTCCATATATGTGGAATGGATGGTTGTATGTAACTTGTAGAGTTCCTGGGTGGCACAAAAGTTAAGCACTCGACTACTACATGAAAGGCTGGTGGTCTGAACCCACCCAGAGGTGCCTTAAAGACAGGCTTGGTGATCTGATTCCAAAAGGTCACAGTCTTGGAAGTCCTATGGAAAAGTTCTGCTCTTCACACATGGGGTCACCATGAGTCAGAACTAACTCAGTGGCAACTAACAAACAACAACATATAACGTGTAGGGTTGTTGGGAAGGTTAAATGAGGTGACATACATAAATTGCCTAGAACAGAGTCTACGCTGTGCTGTGTAACTGGGGAGATTAGTTTTAAACAATAACATATAATTTTGTTTGATCTCCTCCTTTTTCCACCACAATTTTATCATGTATTAGCAAGGAAGAGCACATTTTTACAATCTGGCATTTTCAAGATCCTACATGATTAATGTAATTTCCAGCAAACTGCATTGTTAATTTCTCCAGCCTTTATGACCATCTATGATTAATGCTCTCTTAGCTAGTAATAAATGTGATAATGTTATGAGTTCTATAACTTGAAGCATTATAAGTAGAATAAAATGAGATGATTTATGCAATCAAAGGCAGGCAGGACAGCACACACTTGACCCTCATTCAAGAAATACAAAATAATTTATTGTAGTTAGGCAGGAGTATTTAGGAGAGAAAAATAGATCATGCAAAGAAAAAGGAACTATACTTTCAAAATGTAGAGTGAAACTTAATTATGATACACAGCATGGTGAACAATAACATGGCTTTGTTAGCCAGATGTGCCTCAAGCAAGTCATTTCAGTTCTCTGTGCCTCAGTTTCCTTGTCTATAAAACATTAATAGTAATATATCACAGAGTTTTGAGGAATAAAAAGAGTTTATACATAAGGCACATACTGTCAAGAAACAGTTATTTCTTAATAATTGGTTGACATTATTTTTTTTTAATTCATCAGGTTCTAGGAATCAATGGAAAACACACACAGTTGGAATTATGAAGAGAATGTTGAGACTATTTTCACAGGTGAGGGCAAGGTAAGGAACAAACCTAAATATTGCAGGACCCAGGGATGGGAAACAGCCAGACCTACACACCTACGTCTATAGAGGCAAGCAACGGTAGGACAGTGTTACCATACCTCGTCACCATAAAGGGACACAGAACCACATCTAGGGAAGGGGAGGGGAGAAATATCTCTATCTCCAATGGATCGAACCCAACAGAATGCCAGAAGGCAGGGAGCCAAGGTGCTCCAGTCCATGGGAATCAACCCCAGGATTCCAAATAGGGCAGAGAAGGTCAGAAAACAAACCTGTAGGGAAAGAGGGTTAAACAGATGCTATCAAGTACATTAGTATTTTTCTTATTTTTAATAATGTGATCAAACACCTTAATCCTCAGAAACAGTCTTAGCCCACAGCCACTGTTTCTCTCACCTTCCTCCTCTCCTTATCAGTACCAAGTCTGTTTTTCATTTTTCTAGAAGACAGACTTTGTGTGACAGCTGGGTCAAATCTGATATCTCCTGGGTCTTTGATCAGTGGAGCATAAGCCTTCATTTTGAGTCATTTATATTTCTCTTTACCATCCCAACTCTTAGTCAAAAGGGGGGAAAAAATCTTGATCATTATAAAATGCTATCAGCTTGCTTAATCTCAACTGTCAATTTGTTCATGAAAAAGACAGGTGTTAAAATCTAACGAGCCTTTTAACACTTTCGGTGGCTACTTGGCAAACAGAGCAATGGCTCACTTTATTTTTGGACAATTACTATACTCCCTTTCATAGGACGATTCATCAAGCCAAGGCCCACTTTTAGCCAAAGTTGTTACATTCGATTGACAGACAGCCTAATGGATCAGCCTGAGTGATAGCCATGTCTGAATGAACTGATATAAATTCCTGTTTCATGTGTTAATAATTGTTATAACAGGAAGTACTTTAAAAGATTCAAATACGTTAGAATGATTCATAAAAAATAAAAAGCGCTATGTACTTTTGCTATAAACTTCTCAGTAACTTATCCAATTAGATATTTAGGGTAAAATTGTGAAAGTCTTTAAAAGAGACTGAAAAAATTAGTGAGAATCTTCAGTGGAAAACTAGCCGCTTTTTAGCACACATTTTCCCTAGTTATCTAATTCTATCGGCCCTGTGCCTTTTATTGATTTTGGATTATTTTACAACTCTAAATTGCAGATAACTCTTCAATGTAAATGATTCTTGACCATAGACATATAAATGAATTTTTCCAGTAGCTGGACAATTGATTTCTCTCTTGCCTGTGGAAAAAGCCAATATTACATCTATTTGTAAATATATTCAGCATTCCTGATTACCTATATGTGTGTGGTACTCTGGATTCAACTTTGAGCCTGTTAACACCATTCTGGTTCCCTCATTAACTAATGAGTTAAAGAAAATGTTTGGTACATGTTTATTATATTTGTATGAGTCATGAATTTACCTTTCCAAAAGTTATTCTTTAATAGGTATTGTTATTTCCCATTTTTACAGATGGAGAAACTGAGGCTCAGAAAAGTTAAGTCATAGCCCACTGTGGCACCATAATAATCTGAAACCATGACTGCTGATGTCAAAGTACATGCTTTTCCCATATACTATAATTTTGTTAATGTAAACAAAATTGCATGAAACGTTTGTCCTAGAACATGGGATCATATGCAGCAGGAAAACTGAACCAACTAATAATTGCTACTGATTAGATCATTAGTGACTAGAATTGCTAATTACATTTCAACATAGTTGAATATGATAATAAAACAATAGTAGCCTAGTGAAGCATAAACAAAGTAGTACTATGCAAACTCAGCCATTAAATATATCAGTAATTCATTTCAGCTAGAATTTTAAAAAGTCTCGGGTATATTTTTCTTCTGTTCATTGATTCCCTGGATTAGCACAGACCATTAGCTGATTTTGACTGATTTTATACAAAGTAAAAGAAAGATCCAGAGAAAGAGGGAAGGAAGTGGAGGAAGAACAGGAACAGCAGCCTTCACTATGTGATAAACTAAAAGAGTACATTATGGAGTCAATATATTTAGTTAGAATCCTGTTTTAACACTTAACAATTCTGTGACATTCGACAAATTATTTAATCTTAATCGAGTACTTCATGTATAATATGGGAATAAGACCACCTAGCATCAAGCTGAAGATAAAATGAGGTAGTGGCTATAAACTGTCTGACAGATAAGCTTTCAATATATTTTTATCCCCTTTATTCAACCCTACCTGTGCCCCAGACCATTCCATAATCCCCAGAACACAACAAAAGCTTATACAAGGATTCAAAATATGCTTTACTATTAAAAAGTGCCAGAGAGCAGTTAACCTAAATGTTCAGGTAGATTTTTTTTTCCAACTTGCACTAGTAAAATATGTATTACAAATGTCACATTTATAAAACACGTAATTTCAAGACATACATTATGAACATAAATGAAAAATGTTTGCCTTCAAAAAAAAAAAAAAAAAGACAAGCAAATGCCATATGACTCAGAAATTTGATCTCTATCAAATAGCATCTAAGAGAAAGATTCACAGTGGTAACAGTGTGACATCCCAGAGGGACATTTATGTTATGGTTATCTTTGTACACAGCAGAAATGACAAGCTGACCTATAGTGTATTATTTGATCTATTATATTGTCTATATCATTTAAGATATAGATATACTACAGCATTCTTTTGGGGGATGCAGGGTGAGGATATGCATAGCTGTTTTTGGGGGGTTTTTTTGTAATCACTTTCAATCAGATTCCCAATTTAATCCATGGAGAATGAGCAGATAAAACACTGAGAACACCAAATTTTATTTTTCTAGCTTCTTATGTCTTCTTTAGTGACTTGTCTAATTTTCCCTCTTCCCAACTCTTTCAGAATTCTTCACTCTCATGAATTCCTCACTCAAATAAATAAAAATAGAACTATACATAATAACTCTAAGCCTTCTGAAAAAAAACAAAATTATCTTCATACTCCTTACTAAATATAACTATTATTTTTGAGCAGCCAATTCATAAATGATCAACAACTGCTGTAAGGAAAATGGAGTTTTCTATCCTATAAAGGGAAAAGAGAATTTCCCTAAATACAACACAAAAAGATGACATAAACAATGAGACATTCCCTGGATCTCTGGCAATTGGTAATAGGTTAAAAAGCCATCTTGGACGTAGGGATACTAAACATGGAACAGTTTATTTTGAGCAAATGTCTACTTCAGACTTGTTGAGATTCTACTCAGTTTGAACACCATGGATGCCATATGATAGCCTATAGGTATATGCAGACTGCAATACCTCTATCCAATTTCTCAGGCATTCTTGCTCACCTGGATAGTAAAGAGGATCAATAACATCAATCATTGGCATACCTTTTCTCAGCCACTAAATACCACAGCAAGTTCAGCTGAGCACTTAACCCGATGGCAGTTACAACAGTTATCATGGAATCAGTTTGTTCAGATGAACCTAACATAGCTATCCAGGCAGAGTCAGGCCTGGAGACAAAACCTGTCCTAGTAAATAACTGAGATTGGAGAAATACAATATTCTACAAGATAATTCCTGTTTGTTTCCAAGATTAAGAAAATAGCTATATTTCTTAAGTACATTATTACTCTCAATTAAAATATGTATCAATGGATAATTTAATAATACATCCTTCTTTTGGGGGACACTGGACATACTGCAGTATTAAATGAGCCAAAGACAAGTCCTGAATGTGGAACTGATGACTGAATAATACATTGAAAACATAAGTGACATGTTTCTTCTGCACCAGAGCCACATGTCAGCTTCAGTACTTAATTAAAGCTGTCAGCTCTCTCATTGCTTGGCCTCTGTTTTGAAAAGTAACAGGACCTGAGTTCTGAAAACGGAACCACCCAGGGATACTGACATCATGTAGATGGACCCCACTCTCATTTCTTATTACAAGTCTATTTTGCAGTCTAAAAATTCCTGATCATCAGCGAATAGGGGCTTCCTCCCTAGGTACTGACAGGCTTAAAAGATACTCCATCACTCCATTAGTGCACGCCAATTTGAATAGCTGGTAACAGAGATGAGTTACCCAATAAGCAAGGTATGCACGGGCTTAACTCTGTTTACTTATTAATCTGTAGTGCAAATTCTGCACTAGAGATTAGTTAGTAAGCACAGTGAAGCCCATGTGTACCTTGTCTACTATAAACCGGTGCACACCCGTGCTAACTGGTCAATCTGTCCCTACCTGGTGAACACTAGCAAACACCTCTAGGAGATCAGTCTAGCTATGAAATATGCAACTAAAGATGTCAAATTGTCTAATCGCACACTGTACCTCAGGATGGACATGATGCCAATTCTCCTGAGCAGCAATGTGTCTCAGATGATGTAGAAACCTGCTGTAGAGAAGAGCTCTGTAAAATGGTTTATCCCTTCCAGTTCTTTAACTCATACAGGGGAAAAAAACACTGGAGTTGGAATTGGTAGATGTAAAGCCAAGCAGAGAATGCCAGAAAGATATTTACCTGTGTTTTATTGCCTACGCTAAGGCTTTTGACTGCATGGATCATCACAAATTATGAAGAATGGGAATTCCAGAACCCTTAACTGTTCTCATGAGGAACCTATATACAGACCAAGAGGCAGTAGTTCAAACAGAATGAGAGGATACTGCATGGTTTAAAATCAGGAAAGGTGTCAGTTAGGGTTGTATCCTTTCACCGTACTTATTCAATCTGTATGCTGAGCAAATGATCTAAGAATCTGGACTATATGAAGAAGAACACAGCATCAGGATTGGAGGAAGACTTAGTTACAACCTGCAATATGCAGATGACACAAACTTGCTTGCCAAAAGTGAAGAGGACTGGAAGCACTGATGAAGATCAAAAAAAGATTAGTATGGATTACACCTCAACATAAACAAAAATCTTCCCAACTGGACCAATAAGCAACATCATGATAAATGGAAAAAAGATTGAAGTTTTCAAGGATTTCATTTTCCTAGGATCCACAATCAACACCCATGGAAGCAGCAGTCAAGAAATCAATGTATTGCATTGGGCAGATCTGCTGCAAAGACCTTTTTAAAGTGTTAAAAAGCAAAAATGTCACTTTGAGGACTAAGGTGCACCTGACCCAAGCCATAGTATTTTCAACTGCCTCATATGCCTGCAAAAGCCTGACAATGAATAAGGAAGACTGAAGAAGAACTGATACCTTTGAATTATGGTGTTGGTGAAGAGTACTGAACATACCATGGACTGACAGAAGAAGGAGAAATCTGTCTTAGAAGTACAGCCAAAATGCTCCCCAGAAACGAGGATGGCGAGACTTCGTCTCAGGTACTTTGGACATGTTATCAGGGGGGATGAGTCCCTGGAGAAGGATATCATGCTCGGTAAAGTAGAGGGTTAGTGGAAAAGAGGAAGACCCTCAACGAGCTGGATTGGCCCAACGGCTGCAAAAATGGGCTCAAACATAGCAACGACTGTGAGGATGATGCAGGACCAGGCAGTGTTTCATTCTGTTGTACACAGGGTCGCTATGAGTTGGAACCAACTCTACAGGACATAACAACAACAAGGCCAAGTCCTAGCTACATCACTCACTTTGATAATTTTACTTAATTTCTTTGAGCTTCAGATTTGCCATTCAGTGAGGATAAAGACAATTTCATAACCATACAGTAATGATAAAATGTGATAATCTATATATGGCTTTAAGACACTATAAAAGATGAAGTTGTTAGAATACGATTTGTGTTCTGAAGTAGTCTTGTTCAATAAAACCACCTTTTTTTCAAATATGCTGTATTTTAGAAACCATTTACACACACGCGCACACACACACACACACACAACTCTTCTTTCACTGGCTTTAACAAAAGGCTCAACTGCTAACCTAAATGTGGGGGATTCCAACCTACCAGCTGCTCCATGGGAGAAAAGACTTGTCGATCTGCTCCCATAAAGATTTCAGCCTAGAAAACCCTATGGGGCAGTTTTACTCGGTAATATAGAGTTGCAATGAGTCAAAATTGACTCAGTGGCACACAACAACGATGCATATTTAAGAGTTAATGCTAGCCCCTGGAAAGGTAGGTATGGATCGACAATAAACCTGAAAATGTTCAAAAGCCTGCCAAAAGGAGACCAAAGTCTATATAATGCCCCATATCTTGACCCTGTCTATAGCTCCTTCAGTTTATCTTCATGCAGAGATGGACAACTCTGCAGGAGAAGCCAGATGCTTTAATTTGCAGCCTAAAAATCCCAAAATAGCCCCCTATATTTCTAATAGCCAAAGTAAAAATATTTGAAATACCCCAATACCTATACTTTGGACATTCTCCAAAGATTTCAATCTAAAATTGACAGCTGTATATAAAATCCTGGTTAAGACAATTAATATTTGAAAATGATAGTCAACCAGTGTGTTTTGATCTTCCTTAAACTAGGCTGTCTTCAGTGTTTTCTCCTATAACTTCTGTGTGTTCATGCCAGCCAAGGATATTTTTTAAAAATCTTCACTTTCTGTCATTTGTAAATTTAAATGAATGTATGGTGAGTATGTTTGTTCAAACTACAACCACTCTCTCCAGACCCCCACCACCAACTCAAAAGGGAGGCTATTTGCTCACACCACTTCATCTCCCACCACTTGAAATTGGACAGTTTCTTTAAACTTCATCTACTCTTTCATCAAGTTAGATTACCATAAAGTAATACTCCAAAAATATGTCATTCTACCTTCTAATGATAATGCTTGCACAGACTTATATTTTATATAATATTCACAAATTCTATGATTCTGGAATATATATCCTTATTCTAATAGTCTCATTGTCTATTTATTTACTGTTTAAATACTAGGTGCCTGTGAGTGGCTGGCATGGTGCTAGGGATCAGGGTCACCACAATGAATATGAAGAGCATGGTTCCTGCCTTCGTGCAGTTTACTTTCTCTTAGAGGAGACACATACAAACTTAATAAAATAATTTAAGTTAAAATATGTGCTACAAAAGAAACAAAATGGGGAGGGACTGAGAAAGAGAACAAAGAATCAGGAAAGCTATTTTAGAAAGGGGGATCAAGGAAGGAGTGTATAAGGAATGACGTTTAAACTGAAGAATATAGGATGAGGTGGAGCTTGCCACTTGAAGAGTAGCAGGAAGAGCTAACGAGGGGAAAAAACAGCATACGCAAGACTTCAAGGTAGGAATCAACTTGGGATGGTTAAGAAAAAGAAAAGGTACTTCCGCCCAACATGGTGCCATAGACAAAAGCACCACACCATCCATCCCCAGCAAAAACCCAAAAAACTAAGTAAAACAGAGACAAACGTCATTCCTGGAACCTTAGAGGTACCAAAAAAAAGAAACAGAGAACTCAGCCAAGCACCAAATAGAATAAGAAATTGACAGAGGATGGACAGCAAGGAGAGATACGTGCAGAAGTCCCCATCAGCTAACACAGCACAGATCCGTCATCTTGGACACCAATCAGGGATCGGCAGACAGGAAACCCAGGAAAGCAGCTTAGCGGAACTCCCAGCAGGAGACAGAGCACCAGGTAACCAGTGATATACGCTTTCCCATTCCCCATTCTCTCCCCGCTGCTCTACCTCCAAGCATCCTGGCTGGCTGCAGTGGCTTGGCCAGCCAGGAAGTGCAGCGTCCATGCCACCTGGATTCACTCCACCCATGTCGGAGATTGGCGGACAGGGAGTATGGGGAAGCAGCTTCGCAAAGTTCCCAGAAAGAGACAGAGCACCCACTAACGAGCTATATATGCTTTCCTAGCCCCCTGCCCCCTTCTTCTCCCTCTGCCTTTGGCCTCTTCTGCTTCCTGCCAGCTGCAGTCTCTTGGCCAGGAGGCAACTGCTTTGGCCTCAAGCTGCTTGGATTCGCCCTGCCCACAATGTCCAGGCCCCTGAGCTGGTGGTGGTTCTTTTGGTCTCTTTTGGTTTCTTCCGTGCGTCCTACCACCTCCCCCTCCTTTCTCTGGAACACCTGGCTCCATGTGCCATCTTTGCTTCTTCTTGAAAGGCTGTGAAGCCATGCTTGACTTGGGAACCATTCCCCCAGCCTGCAATACCATGCTGGTGAGATCCCTGGGGCTTTTTTTTCCTTGTTTTGTTTTGTACTGTTTTGTTGTGTTCTCTTTTTCTTATTGCAGCTTGGGAGACTCTTCTAGCCAGGCTCCACTTCATGGCTTAGGAGCCACTCCCCCAATCTGTGCAGCCGCATAAGTGGGATCCCTGGTGGAATTTTTTTTCTTCTTTATTTTTTTTCTCTTTTCTATCTCTTTTTACCTTTCTGTCTGTCTTCATTTCTTAGTTCCCATCTCTCTACACTTATCTTCTTTTCCCATCTCCCAAATACCTGGTGCTCTGTGACATCTATACTCCCTCTAGCCAGTCTATACTGAGCAGCCTGGGAGCCACTTCTCTGGTCTTAGCAGCCCCACCAGTGGGACTCCTGGGGGACTTTTCTTTTCTTTTCCAAATTTTTATCTAGTTATCATTTTCTTTCTTTTTCCCTTTTTCTTTTCCTCATTTCTTAGTTTCTCATCTCTCCACTCTAACAGCAAGCTCCCTTAGCACTCCTTTTTTTTCTTGCTTTCTTTGTTTGCTTGTTTGTTTTCCTCCTCTCTCTCCTCTTTCCTACACCCCTATTAGCTCCACATATCACAACCTCCCCCCTCTTTCCTGCCTACCAGCACCGTGCACTAAACATCACACCCCCAAGCAGCACAGGCATGGCCTACTGGAACCTGCCCAGCACTGATTCCTGGCCTACCCTGCTGGCCCTAGTACGTGCCACAAACAACCCATCCCAATCCCTCCCCTTCAGCTGAACCTGCCCTGCTGAACCACAGCTGAATGACTGGCCCTGACCATTGGACGAGGAGGTAAAAGTATCGTGACTACAGACAAGCAAACAACAAAGAACGCATAGCCCGCCTGCTCAGACATAACCAAATAAAACCAAAAAGCAGGACAAAACAAACAAATCTACAATCAAGAAAAGAAGAAAATAACTACTGAATGTCCCAAAGACAGCAGACAATATCAAAACATATTAAAAAAAAGGACAAGATGGGTCCAGTAGGCATCTAAAATAAAACACCAGATGACTTTCCAGTAGAAGAAAAGGCACTAGTACTACCTGACAGGGAATTCAGATCTCTAATATTCAGAGCAATCCAAGAGCTGAAGCAAAAAGCAGACAAAAATAAGGTAAAAATAGACAATTTTTTGGAAAAGGCAGACAAATTCATGGAAAATACAGACAAAAAAATGGAGCAATTCAGGAAAGTAATAGAGGAGCAAAATGCCAAAATAAATTCACAACTAGAAATCATACAAAACAATTAGAAATCCAAAAGATAAAGAACAAGATTTCAGAAATGGATGGTGTCATAGAAGGGCTGAGGACCAGGTTTCAAATGATGGAAGACAGAATCAGTGAAATTGAAGACAAACACTTGGATACAACTCTGAGGAAAAATCAGAAAAAAGAATGAGTAAAAATGAAGAAATCCTGAGAATTATGTGGGATACAATCAAAAGCAAAAATTTGCAAGTGATCAGAGTTCCAGAACAGGGAGAGAAAACGGAAAACACAGAGAGGATTATTGAAGAATTGCTGACATAAAATTTCCCTAATGTCATGAAGGATGAAAAGCTGATCATCCAAGAAGCTCAATGAACCTCACACAGGATAGACCCCAAAAGAAAAACACAACAGCATATCATAATCACACTTGTTAAAACCAAAGACAAAGAAAAAATCCTGCGAGCAGCTGAAGAAAAACAAAAAGTCACATACAGAGGGGAAACAATAAGACCAAGCTCTGATTATTCGGTAGAAGCCTTGCAGGCAAGAAGGCAATGGATGACATATATAAAACCTTGAAAGAAAAAAACTGTCAACCAAGAATAATATATAGTGCAAAACTTTCGTTCAGATATGATGGTGAAACTAGGATAAAAAAAAAAATTATTTCCAGATAAACAGAAATTAAGGGAATATATAAAAACCAAGCCAAACTTACAAGAATTATTAAAGGGAGTCCTTCGGTCTGAGAACAAACAACATCAGACCTTAATCTAGGGCACGAGATTGTGCCAGCCAGATACCAACACAGGAAATGAAATCTCAAGGACTACCCAAAACCAAAACAATTGCAACAGGGAACCAGAGAGGTTAATCTGTAAATGACAACAACAACATCAGAACAATAAAAGAGGGAATAAACAGTGTAGGTATAGAACTTTCTAATGGAGAAGCAGGCAAGGTGATACCAAGTAGTGATAGACTGGTTCAAACCTAGTAAGAGAAGGGTAAATTTCAAGGTAACCACAAAGAAAATTAACAAACCTACTCATCAAAATAAAGAAGAAAAACATAGTCTCAATAAAAACAAAATCTACACAAACAAAAAAAATCCACAAACAAAAGGAATTTAGCACAGGATGTTAGGCTGAGTGAAATAAGTCAATCACAAAAGGACAAATATTGTATGAGACTACTACTGTAAAAACTCATGAAAGGGTTTACATACAAAAAGAAACAATCTTTGATGGTTACAAGTGGGGTGGAGTGGGGATGGAAAACAAGCAATAACAAAGATAAAAGATAAACAATAACTTTGGAGAAGGGTAAGACAGTACACAATACTGTGGAAGCCAGCACAGCCTGTACAAGACAAGGCCATGGTAGCTCCATAGACACATCCAAACTCCCTGAGGGAACAAATTCCTGGGCTGAGGGCTATGGGGACCATGGTCTCAGGGAACAAGTAGTTCAATTTCAGTTTATAAAGAAAACGTTCTACATTCTACTTTGGTGTGTAGCAACTGGGGTCTTAAAAAAGCCTGTGAGCAGCTGTCTGGGATACTCCAGGTCTTACCCCTTCAGGAGCAAAGAATAATAAAGAAAACTAAAGACACAGGGAAAGATTAGACCAAAGAATTAATGGACCACATCTACCATGGCCTCCACCAGACTGAGTCCAGTACAGTGACACGGTGCCCAGCTATCACCACTGACTGCTCTGACAGGGATCACAATAGAGGGTCCCAAAAGAGCTGGAGAAAAATGTAGAACAAAATTCTAACTCAAAAAGAAGGCCACACTTTCTGGCCTGATGGAGATTGGAGAAATCCTGAGAGTATGGCTCCTGGACACCCTTTCAGCTCAGTAATGAGGCCACTCCTGAGGTTCACCCTTCAGCCAAAGATTGAACAGACCCATGGAACAAAACAAGACTAAAGGGGTACACCAGCCCTGGGGCAGGGACTGGAAGGCAGGAGGAAACAGGAAAGCCAGTAATAGGGAACCCAGGGTTGAGAAGGGAGAGTGCTGACATGTTGTGGGGTTGTTAACCAATGTCATACAACAATGTGTGTACTAATTGTTTGATGAGGAACTAGTTTGTTCTGTAAGCCCTCATCTAAAGCTCAATTTTTAAAAAAGATTCAGTGTTACCAGAGGATAGGGATTGAAGAGCAGAGTGGCAGGTAAGTTGGAGGTGACAGTGAAGAGCAAGGTGGATAATAAAACCACATGCAAGCCTTGAGATAATGGAACGTGAGACAGAGAACTGCATCCACTGGAGAGTACTGCAAGATAACCAGCATCTTCTGAAGGGAAGTTTCAGTTTAGACAAAGAGGTCAAGGGTATGATTTGTGACGAGGTGAGGATGAAGAGAATTTGCTGATGGACAGAAAAAAGTTCCAAAGGGTACCATCAAAGAGTTTTGGTAAAAAAAGAGTTTTAGTACAGAGATCAGGGCTATGTAGAGCAATATAGGAAACAGATCCCAGGTAGTAAGAGATAGTGGGAGAGGCTTTGTGCTTTTCTGGTGATGACTAAGATAAATACAGGAACGTGAGGCATGAGGGAGCTGTCCTCATAGTCTTGGAGTTAAGAGTACACAACCAAACCTATTATTTACCCCCTGTAAGCAGTCTCTTAGCCCTGGTAATATACTGGTTAAGTGTTTGCCTGCTAACCAAATGGTAGGCAGTTCGAATTCACCAGCCCGCTCCTTGGAAACTGTATGGGGCAGTTCTACTCTGTCCTATAGGGTCGCTATGAGGTTGAATCAACTCTACAGCAATGGGTTTGCCTGTCTGTCTGTCTGTCTGTCTGTTATAAGCAGTCTCTAAGTATGGCTGCTTCAGTATGGTGGAGTTTGGGGTTACTGTTAACTTCTCAAGGCTATACCATGCAGTGTAATAGCCCATCCTGGTGGCAGCTCCCTGGAGGGTACCACAAATCTAATGGCTCTCAATGTTGGTGAAATGGACGAAGCAGGGAAGTAGAGAGATTCAGTCAATGTAATGGTGCACATAAATGGAGGCTTATGTTTTTCATAATGTCTTCATTACAGGCCATCTTTTTAAATTGTTCCTGTAATTTAATGGTTATCAGTAATACATAACATAAAAAAAATAAATATTTTTAACTTACACAGAATTCTTCTACCTGCAAGTTTCCTAACTCTGGACCAACAAAGAAATGAATAAATTTAGTGGGTTGGAAGGATTTATCACCTAAGAACAATATCAGTAATTAATTAAAAGGTTAAGAAACAGAAAATATTTTCATAATTGCAAACCTCCCCACAGAAGCAAAGAAAACATTCTAGAGTTAAGGGGAAAGATACAATTAGAAACCAACATGGTTGAGGGAAATGATGAGGCTGTAGTTCTGGAAATTCCCAGGTCCATCAGAATGAAAAATGTTTAACAGCACACACATCATTCAATAGTTACACTATATACGTCTCCAAAATAAAACTTTCCATTCTCATTCCCCCAGCACTTGTTTTAACATATATTTCACACATGAAAGTCTCTACAATATCATCAAATTTTATTATCAGTTTTCCAAAACCACAATAATGTGAAAACATGTTTTTACTGTTCAATTCTGTATATTTATCAATTTAGGAATCATCTGTGGCTTTAAATATGTGTAAAGGAGGAGGATCTAACTCATAAAAATATAAATCTCAGCATCATTGTACAGTGCTTCTATTAGTATGGTATTTGGTGTTGAAATGAAAGGAGGTCTTTCCATAAAAAAAAATATATAAATCTACTAAGAGCACTACAAGTGACTTAAGTTATAAAATCTGTGTGGGCTGCCTTTACTCTGGTTCCCTTTCACCTAATACCCAAGAGCACACATTGTGAGGTCAGATGGGGGTTAAGAATGCACTGTGTGACTGAGGAAATGGCTTCTCTGCGTGCCTTCCTCACCAACACACATTGCCTCTGCCTCCATTTTCCTTGCAGCAACATTATGAAGCAAAACCTTCACAGCAACTACATGACTTGACTAACGGGTAGTGTTCCTCACCTGCCCAACGCCTCACCCTTAAACACAGTCCTATTACCAGCAACTGAACCAGTCTGTCTATGCAAGCCCACACTTAAAGAAGACCTACATGCGGTCAAAGGATTTAATCCATGGCATATAAGCAATGATACCACAGAATTCTGCTACTAGGGAGGGCTACACATTGGCCAAATGGCATCTCAATCATTGAAGAGGGAGAAAATTCAAGCCAGGAGGCTGCATGCCTGTATGGAAACTGATAGCTGTGATATGAATCTAATGAGGCAACTGATATGAAGGGGCATACCAACATGCAGGGCTCTCAGAGAAGCACCTCCTAATTACTGTTTGTGGCTGATACATTAACTAGCAGCTTCCACAGAGAAGTCCTAAAACATCAAATGGTGAAAGTAAGACCTTCCTCCACGCCAGGTCATCCTTGCTGAGGTGACTTTGGTGATTAAGAGCATACCACCCCTGAGCTGCATATGGGCAAAGGGTAGAGAGCAAGAGACCGCCAAGGCAGTTGATAGACAATAAGGTCAAAAGGTGTAATTGATGAAGGGAGGTCAGCAGGACCAGTGCTCTGAAGCATGACTGTAGGGTTGCTGGATAATTACTAAAATCAACAGGCTTGTCTGGGTGCAGCCTCCGGAATGTGGTGGTTGGCTTTTTGAGCAAAGCTTCAGGTCAGCTCAGGGCCTAAGTATTAGAGGCACTTGTGACATCTGACTCTTCAGGAAGCCTAAAACCTTAACCAGAAAATAAGTTTTAGGAGCATAGAGGGAGAGAGGGGGAAAAAACAAAGCCAGCCAAGGAATTACTGACAGTAAGCTTGTCTGCAAATGAGAGAAACCAAATGATCTGAAACAATTCTGCCTTATGATAGTCTTAAATTCTGCCACTACTACCATCTAATGGAGATATAAAATAACTCTCAGTTTCAAGAGAGAAATAATTAGGTGATGTTGAATTGAAAGGCTGTATTTTTAAAATATGCTTTTTATTATTAGTCCAAAGAAATCAGTGTTGTTAGCAGAAAAATTATAAAGTTCAGAAAAGTACAAAGAAAAAAAGCCCCCATAATCCTACCTCCCAGATGCAAGCACTATTATTTTGGCATTTCCCTCTTCTATTTTCTATGAATATTTTTACATGGTTGCTATATGTAAAAATGAAACATTATACTCTGCATTTTCACTTTTTATAATAAATTTTTTTCCAATTGACTTTATATTTTAACGATACCTGGCTTATTTGTTACAAATTATATCTTTTATTTTAGGTCATATAAAGTGTAATGTGGTCTACCCTGTAGATATAATGCTTAGTGATATATTAAACAATAATTTATAAGTTCTTACTACTAGGTTCAAATCACTAGGCTAAAAAGAAGCTAATTAGAGTGGAAATTCTGCATCCAGCAGACTCCGAAATACTGACCAGAGGAGAATAGTGATACTACAAACAAATGGAGTTAGGACCTCAAGGAACTCCAACCTTTTCCCATTATGCTATTCATTATTTTGGTTTGTCTTTTTGAAAATCATAGGAAGGAAAAGAATCTAAAACAATTCCTATGTGAAGGCCCCTCTACTCATCTATACTCTCCTGGTGTCTTTTAAGACCCACCTCCTTCTTTTCTAGGAAGACTCAGTTGTTCCCCATTTGTACTCACATGATGCTTTTAATAAAATGCTGTAACTTATCACATTTATTGTATTATTAATTTACTGTACTTGCTTGACCATCTTATGAGTCACTGAATTCTGGAGGCAGAAATAAAATCTTATTTTATCCTCAGAATCTAGCAATGGTAGCAAGGGCTCCATAAATATTTGTTGAGTAACTGTGATTGAATAAATTTATACACACTTTTCTGAAATTGCAGGAATATGATACTGCAGATTCTTATTATTAATAAAGATAAGGAATATATCTGAAATACAAAGTTAGCTTTTGAACAATGTTCATTTATGTGCTTTTGTAGAATCTTCAAACCAATATTTAAGACCTCCTTTGTTTCATTTTTTGCAATATCTTGCAAAAAAAATAATATTCATATTACCAAAGAATTAAATGCCTATTATTTTTGTAGGGATACCTACAAATTGGTATCGTGATTGTAAAATCTACAGAGAATCAGGAAGGATGGAGGCCGCGGGAAAGACAAATACTCTGCAGTTTACCAGAGGTTTAAAAAAAATTTCCCTTTAAATCAAGGGTGTCAAGGAGTACTATGGAATTATTCATCCTCTTTTTCAACTGTTAAGCATCCATGTCAGTAAATTCTACACACTGTTTAAGGGGTTACACGAGAGAACAGAACAGAGATTAAGTGGCTTATCCACAATCACATAACAAATCAGAAAGGATGCAGTAATCCGTGATTATACAACATTTCCTCATAAGGATTTGGGGAGTCTTGAGATCTATTTGAAAAGCATCTTAATCCTTTGAGGAAAAAAAAAATCTTCTCTAAGAATTAATGGAGGAAAATTCCAATATCTTCTCCTGATTCCTTTTTCTGACTTTATTTAGTATTCTTTTTGATTTATTTTAAATTTGTAAACACATAGAGAAATAATTTTTATATAAGATGCCATATATTATAAAGGCATATTTTATAAAAACATCAGAGTGTTGGAAAATTAAAAAACATACTTAATATATATGAGATAATGCTCAGGAATACATGCATTTCCTCACAGGCATCAATTCAATCTAAACCTCAACGGATAAATTCCATTTTAATTTTACTCAGCATTGATCTCAAGTGAGGTTAGTTCAAGCTCTTTGAACTAGAGTCATCTATTGCAGCAATCACCACTTCTGAAAAACAGAAAAGCAATCAAATCAGAGAAACTGTTTATAAATAGCCAAACAAACTGATAATTTCAAAAGAAATTGACTCTAACACAGAGAAGGTATAAGCTCTATTTGTTTTTTTCTGCAAATGACAGTGGTTTCTCTTTAGCAAGACAATATGAGGATGATTGTGCTGTTATGGCAAAGGCATTCAAAGGCTTGGAAAATGTCTTTCTGGAAATGCCCTTTCATTCACTGGCTCTGATACAGCACAAACATCCCTGTATAACCTGGAGCTGAGACAAATGTTTCATGCTACCTGCTCTCCTTAGGCAGTTTCCTCCTGGGGATATAAAGACTTCCAATCTGGGCAAACTAACACTATCAGAGCTCAGTAAAGATACAGCTCATCCAGTGAGGACTGATTGCCCTGGAGCAAGCTCAAATGCCAAGAGGCATTTAGAGAAGGCAATTGGAAAGCAGGGTCCTTCCTGATTGCTGATTAGAGAACCCTGAGCAGCCTCCCTGGCTTGGTTTGGGCACCGGGGGTTATAGCTCTAATGTGACAATCCAAACAGCAGAAAGCATAAACCAACAAACAATTCATTATTTTTTTATGACTGTAGCCATTCACATTGTCCACTTTGAGTCAAAGCTGAAGAATATAGCAATCTGATGTGAAGTATTCAAGGTTATATACCATTATAAATCATTTTTTAAAAATTAAAAATATTTTCTTGGTCCTTATGTAGCCTTTAACTTAGTAATTCCTCATTTTAGCTCTGTTTAGAAACCTATATTCAATGATTCTTCAACCTTACCAACTTTGGAAAGGAAAATACATCTTTACCCATTTTTACTTATAAAACTAACTTATTAAATACAAATATGAGATTCTTCAACCTTACCAACTTTGGAAAGGAAGATACATCTTTACCCATTTTTACTTATAAAACTAACTTATTAAATACAAATATGAGATATTTATAAGTATATATTTAAAAGGTAGCAATAAAACGAATATGCATAAGAAATAGAACATTAAAAATATCTTTGAACCTCCCTGTGTACCTATTCCCAGTTCCTTCCTCTTTTCTTCTTCACAATTGAAGGACCTGCCAAACTGAATTTTCTATTTATCATTGCTTTACTACTCTTTAGGAGGCCCAGTGATGCAGTGGTTAAGAGTTCCACCTGCTAACCAAAAGGTCGGCAGTTCGAATCCACTAGCCACTCCTTGGAAACCCAATGGGGCAGTTCTACTTTGTTCTGTAGGGTTGCTATGGGTCAGAATTGACTGGACAGCAACAGGGTTTGGGGTTTATAGTGTTATTATATAGTTATAAATCTCTCCACCACACGTCTGTCAGTTTGTCGTACTGTAGTGGCTTGCCTATTGCTGTGATAATGGAAACTATGCCACTGGTATTTCAAATACTAGCAGGGTCACCCATGGTGGACAGGTTTCCATGGAGCTTCCAGACTAAGACAGACTAGGGAGAAGAACCTAGCAGTCTACTTCTGAAAAAAATTAGCCGTCTTATGGACAGCAGCGGAACATTGTCTGATACAGTGCCAGAAGATAAACTCCTCAGGTTGGAAGGCACTCAAAATACGACAGAGGAAGAGCTGCTTCCTCAAAGCAGAGTCATTCTCAATGGCGTGGATGGAGTCAAGCTTCCAGGACCTTCATTTGCTGATGTGGCATAACTCAAAATGAGAAGAAGCATCTGCAAACGTCCATTAATAATCAGAACAAGGAATGTACTAAGTATGAATCTGGGAAAACTGGAAGTTGTCAAAAATGAAATGGAATACATACACATCAATATCCTAGGCACTGGTGAGCTGAAATGGACTGGTATTGGCCGTTTGGAATGAGAAAATCATATGGTCAACTATGCCGGGAATGACAAATTGAATAGGAATGGTGTCACATTCATCCTCAAAAAGAGCGTTTCAAGATCTATCCCGAAGTACAACGCTGTTAGTGATAGGATAATATCCATACACCTACACGAAAGACCAGTTAATATGACTACTATTCAAATTTATGCACCAATTACTAAGGCGAAATATGAAAAACTGAGGATTTTTACCAACTTTTGTAGTCTGAAATTGATTAAACATTCAATGAGGATGCATTCATAATTACTGGTGATTGGAATGCAAAAATTAGAAACAAACAAGAAGAAACAGTAGTTGGAAAATATGGCCTTGATGATAGAAATGATGCTGGAGATCGCATGATACAATTCTGCAAGGCTAACAACTTATTCATAGCAAATATCTTTTTTCGACAACATAAATGGTGACTATACATGTGGATCTCACTGCATGGAATACACAGGAATCAAATCAACTACATCTGTGGAAAGAGACAATGGAAGAGCTCAACATCATCAGTCAGAGCAAGGACAGGGACCAACTGCTGAACAGATCATCAATTGCTCACATGCAAATTAAGCTGAAGCTGAAGAAAAATAAAACAAGTCCACAAGAGCTAAAATACAACCTTAAGTATATCCCACCTGAATTTGGAGACCATCTCAAGAATAGATTTAACCCACTGAACACTAATGACCAAAGACTAGACAAGTTGCAGGATGACATCAAGGACATCATACATGAAGAAAGCAGAAGGTCATTAAAAAAGGCAGGAAAGAGAAAAGACCAAAGTGGATGTCAGGACAGACTCTGAAACTTGCTCTTGAACACAGAGTAGCTAAAGCAAAAGGAAGAAACAATGAAGTAAAAAGCTAAACAGATTTGAACGGGCAGCTCAAGAAGACAAAGTGAAATATTATAATGAAATGTGCAAAAACCCGGAGTTAAAAAAACCAAAAGGGAAGAACACAGTCAGCATTTTTCAATCTGAAAGAACTAAAGAAAAAATTCAAGCCTCGATTTGCAATAATGAAGGATTCTATGGGCAAAATATTGAACAACACAGGAGGCTTAAAAGAAGATGGAAGGAATACACAGAATCACTGTACCATTTCAGAAGGTAGCGTAAGATCAAGAACTGATGGTACTGAAGGAAGAAGTCCAAGCTGCACTGAAGGCATTGGCAAAAAACAAGGCTCCAGGAATTGACAGAATATCAATTGACATATTTCAGTAAACAGATGCAGTGCTGGAGGGGCTCACTTGTCGATCCCAAGAAATTTGGGAGACAGTTACCTGGCCAACCAACTAGAAGAGGTCCATATTTTTGCTCATTCCAAGAAAGGTGATCCAACAGAATGAAGAAATTATCGAACAATATCATTAATATCACACACAAGTAAAATTTTGCTGAAGATCCTTCAAAAGCGGCTGCTGCAGTGCATCGACATGGAACTGCCAGAAATTCAAGCCAGATTCAGAAGAGGATATGAAATGAGGGATATCATTGCTGATGTCAGATGGATCCTGGCTGAAAGCAGAGAATACCAGAAAAATGTTTACCGGTGTTTTATTGACTATGCAAAAACATTCAGCTGTGTACGTCACAACAAATTATAGATACTACTGAGAAGAATAGGAATTCCAGAACCCTTAACTGTGCTCATGTGCACCTGTACCTAAACCAAGAGACAGTTGTTCGAACAGAACAAGGGGATACTGCGTGGTTTAAAATCAGGAAATATGCGTGTCAGGGTTGTATCCTTTCACCGTGCTTATTCAACATATATGCTGAGCAAATAATCCAAGAAGCTGGACTATATGAAGAAGAATGTGGCATCAGGATTGGTGGAAGACTCATTAACAACCTGCAATATGCAGATGACACAATTTTGCTTGCTGAAAGCCAAGAAGACTTGAAGCACTTACTGATGAAGATCAAAACTACAGCCTTCATTATGGATTACACCTCAACATAAAGAAAACAAAAATCCTCACAACTGAACCAATAAGCAGCATTATGATAAACAGAGAAAATATTGGAGTTGCCAAGGATTTCATTTTACTTGGATCCACAATCAATGCCCATGAAAACAGTACTCAAGAAATCAAACGACATATTTCATCAGTCAAATCTACTGCAAAAGACCTCTCTAAAGTGTTGGAAAGCAAAGACGTCACTTTGAGGACTAAGGTGTGCCAGACCCAAGCCGTGGTATTTTCAATCTCCTCAAAAGTATGCAAAAGCTGGACAATGAATAAGTAAGACCAAAGAAGAATTGATGCCTTAGAATTACATTGTTGGAGAAGAATATTGAATATACCATGAACTGCCAGAAGAACAAAGTCCATCTTGGAAAAAATACAGCCAGAGTGCTCCTTGGAAGTGAGGATGGAGAGATTTTATCTCATGTACTTTTTTTTTCACTTTGGACATGATCTCAGGAGGGATGAGTCCCTAGAGAAAGACATCGTGCTTGGTAAGGTAGACGGTCAGTGAAGATGAGATGGACTCAAACATAGCAACAATTGTGAGGACAACACTGGACTGGGCAGTGTTTTGTTCTGTTGTATATAGAGTTGCTATGAGTAGAAACCTACTTGATGGCACCTAACAACAACAACAACATAAGTCTCTAAATCACATATTATTTAGTTTTGTACTGTACATAACACTATAGTATTCTGTGGGAGAAAGATGTGTCATTCCCTCTATGGGAGAAACATGTGTCAGTCTGCTTGCATAAAGATTACAGACTTGGAGATCCAACAGAGCAGTTCTGTTCTGTCCTAGAGGGTTACTAGTAGTTGGAATGACTTGAGGGCAGTGGGTTTGGTATTAATAACATCTGAGTTGTTTTCAGTTTTTTGCTATGATAAACAATGTTACTATAAACTTGCTTCTGTTGACCACTAGCATTAATGTTTTAAAGGTGTATATATGTCTGTAAAGAAAATTTCTAAGTCATTGAGTATAGGTATCTTCAAATTTATGGCCCTTGGGTAGTGCAAATGGTTAAGCACTCCACTAATAACCAAAAGATTGAAGGTTCAAACTCACCCAGAGGCACATTGGGAAACCCAAAACCAAACCAAACCCTGTGCCCTGTAGTTAATTCTAACTCATTCCAACCCTGCAGGAAGGTGTAGAACTGCCCAGTAGGGTTTCCAAGCCTGTAATCTTTATGCAAGCAGATTGCCACATCTTTCTCCTGAGGAGTTGCTGGTGGGGTTCAAACTGCCGACCTTTCAGTTAGTGGCTGAGGGTTTAACAACTGTGTCACCATGGCTCCTTCCAGGCCTGACAATCTGTTTCCAAAAGATCACAGCCTTGAACACCCTATGGAGTGCAGTTCTACTCTACATACCTGGGTCGCGGTCAGCTGGAAACTACTAGACAGCAACTAACAACACCGTTTTCAATTTTATTAAAATCTTTTTTTTTCAAAATACTTGAAATAATTTATATTTCCAATAAAAGCATATATAAAAGTTCTTAATTTTCTACATCCTCCTCCCCATTTGTTATTAACAGGCTTTTTAACCTTTGTCAATCTGGTGAATTTGAACCATTATGTTATTGTGGTTATAATTATTATTTAAGGTTGAACAAATTTTTTATTTCATTAGTCCTAAGTGTTTCATCTCTGAAATGCAAGTTTATATTATCTTGCTCATTTCTTGTTGCATTATTTGCATTATTAATTTTTATGTTTCATAAAAAAAGAATATTATTTATATATATATTTATTCCAGAATAATAAATTTTTGCTAGATTTTCTGTGCCAGAAATATCTTCTCCCAGTTTGTGGCTTTTCTTTCCCTCTATGCTTTCCTTTGATGAATAAACATTCTTAATTTTAAAATAAATGGATCTATCAGTCATTTTCTTTATGGTATGTGCTTTTTTGCCCTCTTTAAAATTTCTCTTCAGAAACCTGAGGTCATAAAGATACTCTCCTGTATGTTATTCTATAAGCATTTCAGTCAGCTTTTCCTTTCTCATTAAGTATTTTTCCTTCTGGAATTGGTCTTTGTGCACAACAAAGTAGGGACTTGTCTTAGTTATCTAGTGCTGTTATAACAGAAAGAAATACCACAAGTGGATGGCTTTACAAACAGAAGTTCTTTCACAATTCAGTATGCTAGAAGTACAAGTTCAGGGCGCCATCTTCAGGGGAAGTCTTTCTCTCTCTGACGACTCTGGGGGAAGGTCCTTCTTATCAATCTTCCCTGGTCTAGGAGTTTCCCTGCGTAGAAACCCTGGGTCCAAAGGATACTCTCTGTTCCCGGTGCTGCTTTCTTGGTGATGAGGTCCCATGTCTCTCTGCTCACTTCTCTCTTTTATATCTCAAAAGTGATTGGTTTAAGACACAAATCAATCTTGTAGATTGAGTCTCATCAACGTAACTGCCGCTAATCCCATCTCATTAACATCACAGAGATAGGATTTACAACACATAGGAAAATCACATCAGATGACAAAATGGAGGACAATCACATAATACTGGGAATCATGGCCTAGCTAAGTTTACAGATATTTTGGGGGGACACAATTCAATCCATAACAGGATTCAACTTTATATTTTTCATATGATAATCCATCCCAGGTCCATTTTTTGAGAAATTCATCCTTTACTCACTGATCAGTAATGCCACTCCATCATGAGTCAAATTTCCCAACATGCAGTGCCAGTTTCTGGACTCTTTATTCTGATTCACTGCTCAATTTTTCTTTGTACTAATATCTAATTGACTGGAGATATTTAATAAGTCTTGGTTACCAACATTTGGTGTTGTTAGTCTTTTAAATTTTAGCCATTCTAGTGTGTGTGATTGCATTTCCCTGATGGCTAATGCTGTTGAGCATCTTTTTGTGTGCTTATTAGACATTGGTATATATCTTTTATATAATTTCTCTTGACTTTCGTCCATTTTCAAAATTGAGTTTATTGTCTTCTTTTAGTGCTGATTTGTGGGAGAAAAGGCCTCCATGTTATTCTTCATCTACATCAGTGTTTTACCCAATCTTGTGTGCTGCTAAGTTGATTCCACTCATATCAACCCTATACAACAGAACAGAAGTTCCCTATACGGTTTCCTAGACTGAAATCTTTACAGGAGCAGATCACCAGGTCTTTTCTCCTGTGGAACTGTTGTGGATTCGATCCACAGGCCTTTCGGTTAGAAGCCAAGCACTTTAACCACTGGTCAGCAGGACTCCTTTAGCCAATTTTAGCCCTCTCCTGTTCCATAACCATTTAGACTGAGCTCATCAAATTTTATTAAAGAAAAACTTCTGTGATATTAAGTTGCATTGACCATAGATAAATTCGAGGATCAATCACAGTCTTCTCTCCCGTAAGTATGGCATATCTCTACATTTACTTTGATATTTTATTATTACATTTGAGTGACTTTTAAAATTATTCTACATCAAGGCTTTGTACATCTTTAGCTAAATTTGTTTCTTAGATAACTTATTGTTTTTTTCCTATTCTAAATGATAACTATTTTTAAATTAAGTTCTTATTTTTTTCCTGGTATATGCAATTGACATCTAAATTGATTTTGTACCTGGAAATTCTGTTTAAGTCTCATTTATTCTCGTATTTTTTGAAAGATAATTTTTATATAGACAATCATATCATCTCTAAATGATTCCTTTTTTCTTCTCTTGTGATACTGTATTTCTTTGCCTTAACTTTCTTCATTATTTAAAACCTTCAATACGATGTTGAATAGAGATGACAGAAGGATTACTTGCTCTGATCCTGATTTTAAAGAAAATGATTTTAATGTATTATCATTAAGTACAATCTTTAAGATTTTTTTTGTACATTCCCTTAGAAGTTCCTTGTTTCCAAAGAGTTTTTTAGTACGGTGTATTAATTTTAATTTTTCTTTTCTTTTTTTTAACTTAAAGGAGCCCTGTTGGCACAGTTTTTAAAGTGCTCAGCTGCTAACCGAAAGCTTGACAGTTTGAACTCACCAGCTACTCTGTAGAAGAATGATGTGGCGGTCTGCTTCTGTAAAGAGTACAGCCTTGGAAACCCCATGGGGCAGTTCTACCCTCTCCTATAAAAAAAAAAAAATAGGGTATTAAAAAGGTCATTGAATGCTTTGTCTTTATTTTTTGAGAATGTTTTTCTTTTTTGAATCTATTTAAGGTGCTAGAAGTAGATTTTTCTAATGTTTAACCAACCTTGCACTTCTTGGCTAAACCAATTTGATCATCATAAATTATTTTTTTACACATTGCTGGTGCAATTCACCAGTAACTTATCTAGGATATTTACATCTTTGTTCATGCATGATGAGCCTGTTATTTTTCCTTTGGCTATATTCCTTTTCTGGCGCCGTGTCGAGGTAGTATTAGCCTCAGAAAATGAGTTAGAATGTGTTCCCTCCTTTATTATTATTCTCTGGAAGAGCTTGTATTATATTGGTACATTTTGTCCCTTGAATGTTTTATAGAACTTCCCTGTAAGATCATCTGGACCTGAGATTTTCTTTCTGGGAAAGGAATTTTAAATTTTAGCCATTCTAGTGTGATTGCATTCCCTTGATGACTAATGATGTTGAGCATCTTCTTACAAGCTTATTTTAGCTTTAACCTGTCCATTTAAATTTTTATGTCATAATTATCTTTCATTTCTAAAACGTCTAGCTGAATTATTTTTAATCTGCTTAATCTTGTCTTTGTTAATAATATTTTTATATCTTCTATTTCTTTAATATATTAAAATAATTTATTTGCTATTCTGTGACTGTTAATTTCAGTAACTGAATTATATGAAGGTCTCATTCCTATCATTTGTTTCTGCTGACTTTTATTCATGAGGCTTATTCTTTTCTAAGGTCTTGTGTTTTGTGATTTCTTTCTTCTTTTTAAATTTGAGCTCATATATGCTAGTCTTTTACTTTGAGTTCTTTGAGCCTGGATGTAAGTGTGTTCCTTAATAAAGATTGCTTTTGTTTCTGTCAGGTGCTTAGGAACACTCCCAATTAAGCATCATCTAAAATAAATTCCTAGGTAAAGGTTTTTCTTCCCAGATGGGTAGTGTGAATTCTACCCTTAATCCTATGAAGGGACTGGATTTGGGTTATAAATTTTCTCCTTTGTCTACTATGGAAGAGATAAGAGTTTCTTTTCTGAATCCTTGTCTGGGTGAACCTTCCCTTTCACTGAGGATATAGCTTTATGGAGTCTTGGCTTTAGATAGGAGTCTCCTTTCACATTTCCCACCTTGTACAGGTCCTAGGGTTTATATTCTATCCTCCAAAATTCATAGTATTTTTTAATAAGATCTTCAGGGCCATCATTAATTGACAATTTCCGAAGGATAGCCAGTAAGTCTGTGTTTGGTTAACTTTCTGGATTTCTGCTTATGCTTTGTTTTTAGCCTCAGTCATTTCCTTACTTTCTTGCCAGCCCACTAATGCATTTAAAAATATTTACATCTAATTTTGTATAGTATTATAATTATCTTCAATTAAAAGGTTTGTTGAGGGCATCTAGTTCACTATATTGCCAGAAACTGAAAACCTGTACTTGGATTCAAAATGTTTACAGGCTCATCAGCTAACAGTGAAGCAATTCATATAGCTGACACACACAAAAAAAGACAAAAATTAGCTGTATGCTGGGTAGATTAATACTTTACTAATTTTAATCTAGATATCTGAAGAACCTATTGAAGGTTCTTAAAATTTTTTCTGCACTCAATATATCTAAGAATGAATTCAAACTGGCACATGCACTAGTTGATCAGGAGAGATACCAAATCAATCAAAACAGACAATAGCCATACTGGTCCACACCTCCTGAATAACAGCCCTGGCTGCATAAGGTAACACTGAGAACCAACGATGAGCAGCAATTTCTGTTGATTTAAATATCAACGCTGCATTTGGTGCTTAACCCACCATAGAAATGGGATAGATCACCCTTCACTATTTTAAGGTCATAGCCTCTTATCTCCCTGAACGGAAGAATGTGCTAGAAAGTTACTACATCTGCGCACTGCCAGAAAAGGAATGGAGCCCTGGTGGTGCAGAGGTTAAGGAATGGAATCAAATATCCTATAGAACTGAGCAAATAGCAGGTCAGTTTAGAATTACAGATTGGAAGGCACATCTCAAAGAAGAACTCTGGTAGAATTAGGTCTTCTGAATATTCACAGAAACAAGCCATTGGTGATCAAATGGACTGAAACATTTCAAATTACAACAATTAAATTTATTTTAAAATAGTTGCTGAGTTCTTACCAGTGATCATGTGGTAGCAATAATGTCAACATTATCTTCCTTTTTCTCCCCAAATACTGCTGGATAGCACATGTTTTCCAGAATTCAGTGACTTAATACATTCTATTTCAGCTAAATGAGCATGAAACAGAAAATACTGCTAAACATATTTAGCTCCATGTCTTAGTCATCTAGTGCTGCCATAACAGAAATACCATAAGTAGATGGCTTTAACAAAGAGAAATTTACTTCCTCATGGTAAAGTAGGCTAAAAGTTCTAATTCAAGGCGTCAGCTCCAGGGGAAGGCTTTCTGTCTCTGTCAGCTGTGGAAGAAGGTCCTTGTCCTCAATCTTCCCATGGTTGAGGAGCTTGTCAGGTGCAGGGACCCCAGGTCCAAAGGACACACTCTGCTCTTGGTGCTGCTTTCTTGGTAGTATGAGGTCCCCAACTCTCTGCTTGCCTCCCTTTCCTTTTATCTCTTGAGAGATAAAAGACGGTTCAGGCTACACCCCAGGGAAACTCCCTTTACTTTAGACCAGGGATGTGATCTGGGTAAGCCTGGTGTTATGATCCCATCCTAATCCTCTTTAACATAAAATTACAATAACAAAATGGAAGACAGCCACAGAATACTGGGAATCATGGCCTAACCAACTTAATACACTCATTTTTGGGGGGACACAATTCAATCCATGATACCCCACACTTTTTAACTCTAACCCAATAGATTTTATTTATACTTAACTACTTAATCTCTTTCCTTTCCTCTTTCAGTTCAATAAATTTTCTTTCTTATCAATACTACCCATCAATGGCCTGTTTTGCAGTCTGTTTTTATAGATTGTCATTTGGATTTTTTTTTTCCTCCTTAGAATGTTCTGCCTCTTGATGTTTTCATGGGGTTAGTTTTGTGCAATGGGCAAGTTCTTCTCCTACTTGAGTGTGATCTCATGTCCAAGAAAGGCTTATAAAATGAGCAGCTTATAAATTCTGCATTAGACTTCTAGAGGAACACTGAAAAGTTACACTTTTCTTTGGTCTATCTTTTTTTTTTTTTTTTTTTAATTCTGCTGTCTGTCAGAATGGTAAGACCACTAGGACCAAGATTAGGATGTGAACCTACAGGAAATAAATTGAAGAGGTTTACTTTCAAATTGGGTAAGAAGGAATTCTCTTGGTCTACATGTGCATTGTCCCAACTCACTAGGGCCAGGGAGGACTCCTAGGTACTTGGACTTAAAGCCTTGCAACAGTATTTTTCCACTAAGGTGTAGGGAAGTAGATGAGGGAAGGGTACTGAACATGCAGCAGCTCCTCTCCAACTTGAGAGATTCTAACCATGTAAAGAATTTCAGTGGTACACGTGCATAAAGGAAACAGAAGAAAAAAAATAGCTGAGAAGCACTACCTGCTAGAATGAATGGTGGCTCTATCCAGAGTTTCCTTTCTGTGTCCAGCATGAACATGAGAAGAAGGCAGAGGACTGGTTGAGGATTTGTGGGTTCAAGGTCCAGGTTGTATTTCACACTCCTTCATATATATGCTGTGTCAATAAAAACAACAAGATGAATAAGATAAAAATACCTTCATGAAATTATTAACCAATAAATACATATTTAAAATACAAAAAAAAAAAAATTTAATTCCTAATTTTGCAATTTATTTCTCTTTAAAAATATTACCTCCGGTGATTGGATGATTAGGATAATTAATATCCTAATGCTAAAAGCCTCAAATCTCTTAATGTATTACATCAAAAACAGAAAGAGACTCGTCTTAATGTGCTCTAAGAAAATCTTAAAAGAAACTAAGCCCAATTCTTTTTAATCATCAACCAGTTCACTCTTTGCAATCAATTAACTTTTAATTCCCATGAAGCACTTATCACCAAGATCACTTTCAGACATAGGTGCATCACAGTCAGGCTTCTCATTGCTTCCTTTGTACTATATTTCATTTCTACTAACAAGACAGAAGTTTGGGGAGTTGCCACATTCCAACAGGAACCTGGCAAGGTTTAATGAGAATTTTTCACGGTAGCCCAAAGTCTAAGACACCACTGGACCTCATCATCATGCTGAGGAGCCAACACTAATAACAACTGTGCTGCTGTACTTGAAAGTGCAATGTAAAGATTCAAGATAGAGAGCACAGGATAGTGATCAGTGGACTCAGGTGCCACCTACAGGCTACCTGTTCTTAATTCTTAGGACGAAATTAAAGACAATGTAGCAGAGGGGTGGTGAGTTAACACTGTTCACCAGAAACTAAAAAGCTGACTCTTGTACTTCGGCCCTTCTGTAGTTTAACTTTATTCTAAAGTTCCATCATTATTTCACAATGGGCAAAAATACAACAAGAACCACCAAATTTTATATCAGTATTAGAGGAAGTGAATAAATTATCTATTCTGTAGTATTGTGGTGAGACTACAAACTGGTAGATCTGAAGAACTTTAACAATATTGGAATGCTAGTATATTGGCATTAATATTAATATTTTTCTTCTGATTTTTAAACCACTTAGATAATTAACCTTTAATGGGTAATATAAAGTACCTCAGTACATGCATAGACTATGTCTACACAATAGTCAATGAGGTACTTAGATGGCATTACAGATAATTTATCCATATAACAATTACCAAAAATCATCAAATATTCAATAAGTACCTACCCTGAAATGGGCACTGCAGTAACCAAAAATCTGTCCTAGAGACTTTCATAATGCTATTTGCTTATATACCTTAATTAAAACTACTTACATTATGAAATTTGCCTACCTTAATTGAAATTAAATGATTAAAATTAAATAACTAACCAAACATTTGTTGATCTTCTACTAGGTCTCCAGCACTGAGTTATTTTGAAAAGATACAAGGACAGAGTAGAATTGCCCCATAGTTTCCAAGGAGCACCTGGTGGATTTGAACTGCCTGCTTTTTGGTTAGCAGCTGTAGCTCTTAACCACTATGCCACCAGGGTTTCCTGAAAAGATACAAGGAAATAAAAAATCTTTGTCCTTATCATCAGGTTGTTAACATTATAGTTAGCAAGATCAGACATAACTGGCTGAAAATACAAATGAGTTGGTGTCATAGAATGAGAAACACAAAAGATCACAGAAGAATTAGGATTTTAATTTCACCTAAATGGATAGACCAAAAAAAAAAAAAAAAAAGCGGAGAATAATAGGAAGAAAAGAGGGAAAAGGTATGGTAGCACAAAAATGTGAGGTATATATGTTTAAGAAACATTCATGGCAAAAAATATATATTTCTTTATTATCTGCTCTGTGAAAGATCTTCTATATATTCTTTTAGTTCTAACAATAACTCCCTGAGATAGTTACTATTTTTAATCCCTATTTTATAGATGAAGATATTGAAACTTAGGTTGAGTAACGACTAAAGTCATCAAACTGGTAAGTAGTAAAATCAGGGTTTAAACTAAATATATTATCATTCCAAGTGAGTGCTCTTACCACAATGTCTGCAATAAATAAACCATCTGATTTTAAAGGATGGAGTGTATGATGTGAGATAAATTGTGAAGTAAAACAGCCAGGCAAAAAATGGCCCATTCAAATTGGGTTACTCAAGTTGAGTTTGATACACAGACTATTTACAAAAGTGTGTGCAGGGTGTAGGAAAACCACAAATAATTGATAGGGCAGTACCCCGGAGCTAGTAACAACTATTTTTACCTCTTGGGTGAGGCATGGGGTATGGCATTACCATATCTCAGAAGGAGAATCTTGTGGAATGTGATGCCTGAAAAGATACAGGACTTTTAGTAATTAAGGAGGAAGCTGGGGTAATATATGCCTTGGCTTTACTCTACTCCTTCCTTCCTATTTCCTGCCAGGGTTCCTATTAATATAATTCATGCAGGTCAGCAACTGAGGCCACAGAGCAGTTAAGAAAGGTGGAAAATAGACCTGGAGAAGCAAATGGAAGACATGCAGCACTGGGAGGTCCTATGAGGGTCTTGTATGTTAAGCTAAAGAGTTTAGACTCTTTTCTGTTAGCAAAAGAGGACCAATAAGTATCTGGGCATGCGGGAATTACAAATGCAAGAACTGCTGAGGAAAAGTAAACTTTTATTACTGTTCTTGTTAAGTGCCATTGATTCGATTTTCTATTCATAGCGACCCCATGCGATAGAGTAGAACTGCCCTATAGAGTTTTCTGTCTGTAATCTTTTACTAACACAAATAGAAGAAGGATAAGGCTGGAAGCAAGAACACTTTTGGAAAAGCCTTTCTGATAGGAGGTCTTGTGAATCTCAAAGTGAGCAAAACAGAAATGAGGAGGCTTAGTGAGATGTCTATAATATTAGAAAGGAAATGACTTGACTCCTAATCACCCAGTTAACATGGTCCATTGATAAGAAAGTTTAGTTCCCCCTTCTGTTTTCTGTTTTGTCATTTGAGGTTTTATTTTAATGGATTAACATTTATACCATGCAGTCCATTATCAGAGTCCTTATGTGACTAACTGGTGTCATTCCTTACAAGGGTAAATCGCTGAGGGATTAAGGCAGTATACCTCAGAAGCGACGGCCTCACTGGGGTGTTGAAGGGAGCAGGGAGAGAAATGAAAGGATAACACGTACTGAAATCACTTCCTGTGCTCAGCGATTTTACATTTAAACCTCCCAACACACCTGGGAAGTAGTTAATCACCTCCATTTTTACAGAAAAGGAAACTTGTTAAAGCTCACATAGATATTATCACAATAAATAATAATAATAATGAGAGAAGTTGTACACAAGACTTTAGAACATGTAACTATTAATAGAAGATGAGTCTTCCTATTTTGGATTATTTTGACATTTAGTAACCCCGATCAAAACATCCTCAGTATCAAATCTATGGTCCATTTTAGAATAAAATTAATTTTTCAATATATATTAATTTGACCCTCAATGAAAGCTTAGCTTCATAGACATTTGCTAAGTACAACATCAAAAAACAAACTAATAGTGGAAGTTAAGTTGTGAGAGAAAGTGAAAGGTTCATTTCACAACTATAGCCTTGCCTAATTTTCATGACTCTGATTCATGCTGCCAAAGTGAAAAGGTTGCTGGAATGGCAAATAAAATAATACAAAAATGAGTGGGCTCAAACCAAGCACTCTGAGTGCTGCTATTCATTTTAAATTCCACCTACCTAGAAGAATGACCTTACTGTCTTAGTCATCTAGTGCTGCTATAACAGAAATACCACAAGTGGATGGCTGAGAAGTTTATTCCCTCACAGCCCAGTAGACTAGAAGTCTAAATTCAGGGTGCCAGCTCCAGAGGCAGGCTTTCTCTCTCTGTCGGCTCTGGTGTAAGGTCCCCGTGATGCGTCAGTCTTCCCTTGGTCAAGGAGCATCTCAGTGCAGGAACCTCAGGTCCAAGGACGCGCTCTGCTCCCAGCACTCTTTCTGGGTAGTATGAGATCCCCAACTCTCTGTTTGCTTCCCTTTCCTTTTTATCTCTTGAGAGATAAAAGGTGGTGCAAGCCACACCCCAGGGAAACCTCCTTTATATTGGATCCAGAATGTGACCTGGGTAAGGGTGTTACAATCCTACCCTAATCCTCTTTAACATAAAATTACAATCACAAAATGGAGGACAACCACACAATACTGGAAATCACAGCCCAGACAAATTGAAACACACATTTTGGGGGGGACGTAATTTAGTTCATGTCACTTGCTAAGAAGTTAATCAAAAGAAATGATACCTGAGAGAAAACCTAAGTGATATTTTCCGCTCAAGTCAAGCAAAATTCAGCAGTGTCAGAGAGATTTTTGTTTATTAAGATAGAAATGCCATAAATCAAAGAGTTCAAAGCCTAAAGGAAGAATCCAAAAGCTCAAAGTTTTTAACTTTTTTATGTACATAATACAAGAGTCTGTCCTTTGAAAGTTATCGTTATCAACAATGGCGTGTTTTTCCTTTCACTTTCATAGATTTATCTGTTTTGTTTGTTTTTTTTTAATGAGACGTGCATTAGAAACTAAAAAACCAGCCCATCAAAATAATGCTTGAATCCAGGCACGTAGCCACTTAGAGATGTACCAGATTCCAGCTACTTAGAGATGGACCAGATTATTCCTGCTTTATCATTGAGGAGCTTGGGACACTGAGACAATGTTAAGCAAAATAAGTTATTCTTATTAATCAAACAGTAACTGTAAGGTACAGCTTAGATAGAAAATCTTGAAGCCTATATAATTATTAAAAAAAAAAAAATTTTTTTTATACAGTTATAAGGGATGACATGATTAAGTAATAAATGTTCAAGAGGTATTTCCAGGCATATTAATTCATGGCAATTTCAAATCGTGTTATGGATTGAATTGTATCCCCCCCCAAAATGTGTATCAACTTGGCTAGGCCATGATTCCCAGTAGGGTGTGACTGTCCACTGTTTTGTAATCTGATGTAATTCTCCTATGTGTTGTAAATCCTACCTCTATGATGTTAATGAGGCAGTATTAGAGGCAGTTATGTTAATGAGGCAGGACTCAATCTACAGGATTAGGTTGTATCTTGAGTTAATCTCTTTTGAGAAATAAAAGAAATCAGCAAAGTAGAGGTGGGAACTCATAGCACCAAGAAAGAAATGCCAGGAGCAGAGCATGTCTTTTGGACGCAGGGTCCTTGTGCTAAGAAGCTCCTAGACCGGGGAAAGATTGATGACAAGGATCTTACTCCAGAACCAACAGAGAATGCCTTCCCCAGGAGCTGGCACCCTGAATTCAGCCTCTTAGACTCTGAGAGAATAAATTTCTGTTTGTTAAAGCTATCCATTTGCAGTATTTCTATTACAGTGGCATTAGATAACTAAGACAGATAGTTTTGCTTCTAATAAGCAAAAGCACCAGGAGATACTGGGAGATTTCCAAATACCAGGAAAGAAAATGAAGTTCTCCAGGTTTCACAAATAATTGTGATCTCAGGTTTATGTTCTGGAATTTTCCCAGGAAATGTCTGTGATAATCCTCCTATGAGCGTGTAATGGTATCTCATTGTGATTTAAATTCGCATTTTCCTAATAACAAATGGTGTTGATCATATTTTCATGTGTTCACTGCCATTCCTCTATATTCTTTTGTGAAATGTCTGTTCAACTCTTTTAACCATTTGTATTGGGTTGATGACTTACAAGAGTTCTTTATATATTTGGAAAATTAGTGTGAGGGCAGCATCTGACCTTGTCTAACTTCATAAGAGGGGAAGGAGAATCAAGCCTGATTCCTATGAAGCAGAGGTCAGACTGTCTCCTCTCTCTGCCATCTTTACCAATTCTAACAACCAGCCATCCCTCCCATGGCACTCTCAATTTCTCTGCTGCGGTTGATAATTCATTGCAGTGGCTTCCTGGAACTCACAGACCATACTCACAGTTACAGGGTCTATTAGGGAAGTAACAGGTTACAAATCACATTCAGGAACACTCAGGTTACAGTTCTTCCATCAGGATAGCCTCTTTTCAGCTGTGCTTACAGGCACACCTCTCTCTGGTCCTTCAGCCTCTGCTCTGCTCTGGTAAGTGTTACAAAGCTCTTTCGGCTCTGCCTTTAAGTGCCCAGAGATACCCCACTCCACCAGTAAGCCTCAACCTGAAGATACTCGGCTGTAGCTCCACAGGGCAGCAAACCTAGCTCCAGCAAGTGCCCAGAGGAATCCTGCCCCTCCAGCAAGCCTCTGCCCAAAGGCACTCCGCTTTCTTGCTCCCAAGGCTGGGACGCCCACAGTGCTATCTCCTGTTGGTCTGTCCTGCAGCCATTTGTCTGTCACCGCTTCTCACTGTCTTCAGGGTTACAGGTTTCTCTCTCTCTCTCCTGGTACCAGGTGCTTGTCAGTACAGGGATACCAGGTCCAAAGAACGCATGCCGCTCTTGGATCTTCTTTCTTAGTGGTGGTAAGATCTTCTCTTTCTGCCTCTGAGATGGATCATTTTAACCCTAGCAGAATGTCAAAACTGACCAATCCCCTTGGTGGGCCACAATTACCTTATTTGCACAGTTGCACCCAATCACTTGGGTGGGAGTTACAAAACCATGGCGAGAAAGGCCATTTAAAAGCAATCCATCATGCTGCAATCCATTTGAGACAAAAATCCTTTGTCTGATAAATTTATTATGAACATTTTTATTTCTGGTTGATGACTGACCTATTTTCAGTTGAAGTCTGACTTTCAATTTTTTCTTTTATAGTCCATTTAATTTTTTATCTAAGAATCTTTACCTACCACAAGTTCCTGATAATTTATCTTTTCTACTAGAAATTTTATAATTTTAGCTTCTACATTAAGGTCTATGTTTCATTTCTGAGTTTTTTTTTAAATGTGTATATGATGTGAGATAAGAGTAAAGGTTTATTTAATTCTAAATGCATATCCATTGTTCCAGAACCATTTGTTGGAAAATTATCCTTTTCTGATTAAATTGCCTCAGCATCTTTGTCAAAATTTAGCCATATAGATGTGAGTCTATTTCTGGATCCTCTGTTCTGTCTTATTGCCCTATATATCAATCTGTACACTTTCTTCATCACTTTACCTTTATAAAAGTCTGGAAATCAGGTAGTTATTCTTTTGCAAAATTGCTTCCAAAGCCCTTCACATTTTCCAAGTGCTCATTCCTAATATAGAGAAATACCATTTATTTTTGTATATACCAAAACCAAAAACCAAACCTGCTGCCGTTGAGTCGATTCTGACTCATAGAGACCCTATAGGGCAGAGTAGAACTGCCCTATAGAGTTTCCAAGGAGTGCCTGGTGGATTCAAACTGCTGACCTTTTAGTTAGCAGCCATAGCACTTAACCATTATGCCACCAGGGTTTCCATTTTTGCATATAGACCATATATATTGCAACCTTTCTAAAATCACTTATTACTTTTAGTATCTTTCTGTAAATGAACAGTTTCATTTTTTCCTTTACAATCTGTATGACTTCTATACAATTTTCCTGCCTTATTATACTGTCTAGATTCCTCAGTATAACAATGAATAGAAGTGGTGTTAACCGTCTTAGACTGTAGGCATTATTTCAGCTTTAAGTATGATTATTATTGTATTTTTTTCATAGTGCTTCTTATCAAGTGGAAGAAGTTCTCTTCTGCTCCTAGTTCACTGAGAATTCTTATCATGAATGGGTGTTGAATTTTGTCACATGCTTTTCCTCAGTTTATTGAGATAATGCTATGATTTTCTCTGTTATTTAGTTTTTAATTTTCAAATGTTAAAACAACCTTCCCCCACGTGTCTGTCAGTTTGTCATGCTGCAGGGGCTTGTGTGTTGCTATGATACTGGAAGCTATGCCATCGGTATTCAAATACCAGCAGGGTCACCCATAGTGGACAGGTTTCAGCTGAGTTTCCAAACTAAGACAGACTAGGAAGAAGGACCCACACACACTGGCTGCCTCCTTCAATGCCATTTTTTACTTGCTGTTGTTGCTTTTTTTAGCTTTTTCTTATCTCTTCTCTCTCTCTCATCTCCTTCCTTTTCTTTCTTTTGAACAGCTGGCTCCATATGTCATCTCCGCTTCTTCTTGACAGGCTGTGAAGTGCTGTTTGGCTGGAGAACCACTTCTTCAGTCCACACCACAAAGCCAGTGGGTTCCCTTTTGGCTTTTTATCCCCCCTCGGTTTCTTGTCTCTTTCTCTACCATCCTTTCTTTTCTCTTGAAAAACTGGCACCGTGTGCCATCTCTGCTCCTTCTAGATGGACTGTGTAATGTCACTCAGCTGGGGAGCCCCTTCCCTGGTCTGTGTAGCCAAGCCAAAGGGTGTCCTCAGAGCATTTTTTTTTTTTTTTAGTTTCTCATCTCTCTCTACCTCCCTTCCTTTCCTTTCCCCTGGACACCTGGCACCATGTGCCATCTCCACACCATCTTCATGGGCTGTGCAGTGCCACTCAGCTGGGGAGACCCTTCCTCAGTTCACACCACCACACCAGTGGGCTTCCTCAAGGCATTTTTTTTCCCTCTTCTTTTCTTTTCTTGGTTTCTTGTCTCTATCTTCCTTGCTTACCCTTCTCCTGAACACCAGGCGCCATATACCATTTCCCGTCCTTCTTCATAGGCTGCGCAGCACCACTCAGCTAGAGACCCACTTCCAGTGGGCTCCCTTGGGGCATTTTTTTCTTTATTTTTCTTTTTTACTTGGTTTCTTGCCTCTTTCTACCTTCCTTTTATTCCTTCCAACACACTGGAATCTTCCTTTTTTCCTCAGTTTCTTGTTTCTCTTTACCTTCCTTCCTTTCCTTTCTCTCAACCACCTGGCCACAGGTGCCCATCTGTTTTTTTTTAAATATAGTTTGTTATCTCTCACGTCCTTCTTTTTCTTTCTCCCACCTACCTACCTGCATATTCTGTATCTGTCCATTTTTAACAGGCTGTGCAACACTGCCCAGCTAGAAAGTGACTGGCACACAGCTTCCCTGGGTCTGTAGCACTCCAACAGCAGACTCCCTCACCTTTTTTTTTTTTCTTTTTGGCTTTTATTTCTCTCTCCTCTTTCTCTTCTTTCCCACACCCACTTAGCTCCACATACCACATCCTGCCCCATCACTTCTGCCTATCTGTACCGTGTGCTGAGTATCACACCCCCCAAAGGGCACGGCACAGTCTACTGGAACCTTCCCTGCACTAACCCCTAGCCCTGCCCTGTCAGCCATAGTACCTACTGCAAACACCCCATCCCAGCCCCTAGCACTCCACTGGGCCTGAGCTGCTGGACCTGAGCTGAGCAACTGGCCCTGCTCATTGGACAAGGTGGTGAGAAGTATCATTTCCAAAGATGAGCAAACAACAAAGAATGCCCACACTGCCTGCTCAGACACAACCAAATTTTTAAAAAGTAGGATGAAAGAAACAAATCTACAATCAAAAAGCAAAGAAAATAATTACTGAATGTCCTGAAGGCAGCAAACAACATCAAAACATAAAAATAATAATAAAAAAAAAAGACAAGAAGGTTCCAGTAGGCATCAAAAATAAAACACCAGATGGCCTTACAGTAGAAGAAAACGCACTGGAACTACCTGATAGGGAATTCAAATCTCTAATATTTAGGGCCATCCAAGAGATGAAGAAAAAAGCAGGAAAAAATGAGGGAAAAAAATAGACAATATCATGGAAAAGACAGAAAAAACAATGGAAGAATTCAGGAAAATAGTACAGGAACAAAATGTCAAACACACAACTAGAAATCATACAAAAATAGCAATTAGAAATCCAAAAGATAAACAAGACTTCAGAAAAGTACACTGTCATAGAAGGTTTGAAAGGCAGATTTGAAACAATGGAAGACAGGATAAGAGTAATTGAAGACAAATTCTTGTATACCACTTTGTATGCAGAGAAATCAGAAAAAAAGAATGAAGAAAAATAAAGAGGCCCTGAGAACGATGTGGGATACAATCGGAAGCAAAAATTTGTGAGTTATCGGAGTTCCAGAATGGGGAGAAAATGGAAAACACAGAGAGGATCATTGAAGAGTTGCTGACAGAAAACTTCCATAATATCATAAAAAATGAAAACCTGACCATCCAAGAAACTCAATGAACCTTATATAAGACACACCCCAAAAGAAAATCACCAACACATATCAAAATCACACTCAATAAAAGCAAAGACAAAGAAAGAATCCTGAGAGCAACTCAAGAAAAATGAAAAGTCACATACAGAGGGAAAACAAGACTAAACTCTGATTACTCGGCAGCAACAATGCAGGCAAGAAGGCAATGGGATCACATATATAAAACTTTTAAGGAAAAAACTGTCAACCAAATATAATATGCCCCGCAAAACTCTTGCACAAATATAATGGTGAAATTAGGACATTTCCAGATAAACAGAAATTAAGAGAATATGTAAAAACCAAATGAAACTTACAAGAATTATTAAAGGGAGTCCTTCAGTTAGAGAATCAACAACATCAGACAATGACCTGAATCTAGGATGCAAAACCACATTAGCCCAGGTTCCAACCTAGGTAATGAATTCTCAAGAACAAATAAAAACTAAAAGACTTACAACAGTGAACCAGAGAGGTTAATTGGTAAACTACAACAATGTCTGAACAATAAAAGAGGGAATAAATAGTGTAGGTATAGCACTTTCAAATGGAGAAGTCAAGGTGAGACCAAGTAAGAAACTAGTTCAAATTTAGGAAGATAAGGGTAAATTTCAAGGTAACCATAAAGAATGTTAACAAACATACTCATCAAAATAAAGAAGAAAAACAAAGTCTCAATATAAATAGAATTTACAAAAACAAAGGAAATGAAAAAAAATCCACAAACAAAAGGAATTCAGCACAGAGGAATAAGAGGAATGTCTTAGTCTTCTAATGGCGCTCTAACAGAAATACCACAAGTTATGGCTTTAACAAAGAGAAGTTTATTCTCTCATGGTCCGGTAGGCTAAAAGTCCAATTTCAGGGTGCCAGCTCTAGGGGAAGGCTTCCTCTCTCTTTTGGCTCTGGAGGAAGGTCCTTGTCATAGTCTTACCTTAGTCTAGGAGCATCTCAGTGCAGGAACCTCAGGTCCAAAGGATGCACTCTACTCCCAGTGCTGTTTTCTTGGTGGTGTGAGGTTCCCATGTGTCCTTGTTTGCTTCTCTCTTTTGCATCTCAAAAGAGATTGGCTTAAGACACTATCTAATCTTGTAGAACTCATCAACATAACTGCCACTAATCTATTTTATTACATCATAGTGATAGGATTTACAACACATAGGAAAATTACATCAGAAGATAAAATGATAGACAATTATACAATCATACAAGGAAACTGTGATCTAGCCAAGTTGACAGATATTTTGGCGGGGACACAATTCAATTTATGACATTTCACTCTTTGGCCCCCCAAAATTCATGCCTTTGCCATATGTAAAACATATTTATCACATCATGTCATAGCAAAAGTCTTAATTCAATTCCAAGTCTAAAATCCAAAAATCCCTCTTCATCTGTAAAATGTAGTATACAAGTTATCTGCTTCTAAAGTATAATGGCAGAACAGGCACGAGCTAGGCATTTCCATTACAAATGGGAGAAACTGGAGAAAAAGAAGGGATAACAGGCACCAAGCAAGTCAACAGAACACATAACATTAGCCCTCAAGGTTTTGAAAACAATCCTCTGTTCTCTGAGACAATTTACACAATCGCTCTGCCCACCAGACTCCAGGTATTGGCCATATTCTCCAGATTCTGAGTGGAGGCCCCTCAGCCCTGGGCTTCAGCTCTGCCTTCCAGGCCCACTGGGACAGCAAATCTGTTCCCTTGGCTTTAGGCACACCATTCTCCCAGTCCATCTGAGTAGCATCTGAGTGGTAGCTCTACCCTTAGAAACACCAGAGGCCATGGATCCATCCTTTGAAACCCCAGAGGTCACAGCCATACCTTCTGAGACTGAAGCAGGTCAGCTTCTTGTGTTCCTTGTCTCTTCATCTTCTGCTTCTTGGTTTCTTGGCCTCTCGGCTCCTCAGGCCTCATGCTCACATTTGCCCTGCTGGGGCAAGTGTTCCAAAGCTCTGTAGCTCCACCAATAAGTGCCTGGAGGAACCCCACTCTGCCAGTAAATTTTGGTCAGAAGGCACTCAGCTGTCTCTCACTCCATGGGTTGGCAAGCCTAGCTCCACCAATAAGGGCCCAGAGCCACTCCATTCTACCAGGAAGCCTCCTGCTCCAAGGCATTCAGCTCCCTCACTCTGCAGTTCAGCTCCAGTGCCATCTGGTGCTGGTGTCCAGGTTCTACCACTGCCAGTTGGCTGCTGCTGCTGGTCCTCTGCTGCTGTTTCTCACCATCTTCGCCTTTTCCAGTGCTAACAGCTCTCTTCACTTATTTCTGAGTCTTCTATCCATTCACATTTTCAAAACCAATTCCACATTTTAGGTATGTTAGAGCAGCACCCCACTCTCATTACTAAATTCTGTCTACCTAGTGCTCCTATAACAGAAATACCACAAGTGGATGGCTTTAACAAAGAGAAGTTTATTCTCTCACAGTCCAGTAGGCTAAAAGTCTAATTTCAGGGTGCCAGCTCTGGGGGAAGGCTTTGTCTCTCTGTTGGCTCTGGAGTAAGGCCCTTGTCATAGTCTTACCTTAGTCTGGGAGCATCTCAGTGCAGGAACCTCAGGTCCAAAGGATGCACTTTGTTCCCAGCACTGCGTTCTTGGTGGAATGAGGTTCCCACGTCTCTCTGCTTGCTTCTCTCTTTTGTGTCTCAAAAGAGATTGGCTTAAGACACTATCTAATCTTGTGGAACTCATCAACATAACTACCACTAATCCATCTTATTACATCATAGTGATAGGATGTACACAATGTACAACACATAGGAAAATCACATCAGAAGATGAAATGGTAGACAATTATACAATCATACAAGGGAATCATGATCTAGCCAAGCTGACAGGTATTTTTTGGGGACACAACTCAATCTATGACAAGGAACAAAGAAAACATCAATACCACAAAAAAGCACTACAAAATGACAGCAATAAACTCATACCTATCATAAATACAGTGAACGTAAATGGCCCAAATAGACCCATAAAGAGACAAAGAGTAACAGAAAGGATTGAAAAACAGGACCCATCAATATCCTGTTTACAGGAGACATACCTTAGAAACAAAGACATAAATTTATTAAAAATCAACGAATGGAAAAAATGTATCCAGCAAACAGCCATAAAAAAGAACGGTAGTGACAATACTAATCTCAAATAAAATTAGACTTTAAAACAAAATCCACCATAAAAGACAAAGAAGGGCATTATATAATGATTATATAATGATCCATCATGAAGATATAACCATAATAAATATCTACGCACCCAATGACAGGGCTCCCAAATACATAAAACAAACTCTGATAGCACTGAAAAGAGAAATTGGCAGTTCCACAATAATAGTAGAAGACTTCAGCACACCACCCTTGGTAAAGGACAGAACATCTAGAAAGAAACTCAACAAATACAGGAGATCTAAAGGCCACAATCAGCCAACTTGACCTCATAGACATATATGGAACACTCCACCAAACAACTGCGAAGTATACATTCTTTTCCAATGCACAAGGAACATTCTTCAGAAAAGACCACATCTTATCCAACAAAGCAAGCCTCAACAAAGTTCACAACAAAGTATTTTCTCTGATCACAATGCCATCAAAGTAGAAATTAACAACAGGAAGAGTAAGGGAAAAAAAAAAAAAAGCAAATACATAGAAACTGAATAACACCCTGCTTAAAAACCACTTAGAAATTCCTAAATCAAATGAGAATGAAAATACTTCATAACAAAACCTTTGGGACATAGCAAAGGCAGTCCTCAGGGGTCAAATTATAGTAATAGATGCACACATCAAAAAAGAAGGGACAAAATCAAAACATTTGCTACACAACTCAAACAAATAGAAGGAGAATAGCAAAAGAAGCCTACAGCCACCAGAAGAAAGGAAATAATAAAAATCAGAGCAAAAATACATGAAATAGAGAACAGAAAAACAATAGAAAGAATCAGCAAAACCAAAAGTTGGTTCTTTGAAAGAATCGACAAACCACTGGCCAAACTGACAAAAGAAAAACAGGAGAGGATGCAAATAACCCAAATAAGAAATAAAATGGGGCACATTACAACAGACTCACCTGGAAAAAAAAAAATCATAATACAGTACTACCAAAAATTATAAACCAACAAATATGAAAACCTAGAAGAAATGGACAAATTTCTAGAAACACACTACCTAACCAAACTAACTGAAGTTGAAAATCTGAACAGACCCATAACAAGAGAAGAGATTGAAAAGGTGTGATGGTTAAGATTGTGTGTCAGTTTGGCTGGGCCATGATTCTCAATGTCATCACCCCCATGATGGGATCTGCTGTGAGTAGCCAGTCAGTTGAAAGGGAGCTTCCTTGGGTATGTGGCCTGCATCCAAATATAAGTGGGCGTTCTGGCTTTTGCCTGCTCTGGATCCTGCAGCTGCCTCCTGTTCATCTGACCTCTGGTTCTTGGGACTTGAGCTAACATCTTACCTGCTAATCTTGGGATTTGTCAATTTTCACAGCCTGTGAGCAAGAGCCCTGCTCTACCACCTACCCCAATTTTGGCTTTGACAGTCCCTGCAGCTATGTGAATCAGGAGAAGCCTCTATCTGGATCCATGGAATTGGGACATTCCAGCTCCTACAATCACATGAACTAGTTTCCTTGATATAAATCTCTCTCTGTACATTTACATGCTTTAGTGGTTTTGCTTCTCTAGAGAACCCAGCCTAAGATGTTTGGAACTGAGTGTGGTTCTAGAGAAACAATATCGTAAGGATGAATTTTTTAAATTGGTTCTCAAGCCTGATTAGTCTTAAAGATGTTGATGACTCTGCTTCCAGCAGTAAGGAGGGCACTGCTAATCTATGAGATGAAAAAGAGATACAAAAAATCAAAATTTCACCACCAACGGTTCAGGTATTGGTGAAAGATAAGGCTCTAGGTGAACACATGTGTGATATCTTTCTAAGGTTTCATCATAATGAGAAGTATAAGGACACTGGTTGGTTGGTTCTACTTTCACTAGACAAACTGGTGAAATAAAGAGATGCACTCAGGGCTTCATAGTCAAAGCACAAGTGCCACATAAGTGACCTCCAAGTTTTCACTTGGGCTTTGAAAGAAAGCCTTATTTCTTGTAGTAACAGAGCAGATATTGTCAAAAACCAAATGCACAGTCTTATTGTAGGAGTTGCTGAATTACAGCCCCACTGCAATTGTCAAACTCGAGAGGTGTCTGAAGTTAAAGTGAGGGCATTTATTGGGAAGAAATGGGATCTTGAAACATGGGATAGGGACATATGGGCAGATAATCAGGAAGCTGGAGACAATGAGCCCATACATTCCACTGAATCACTCCTGCCAATAGAACCGCTCATACCTGAAGAGATTACTTCATGTTTGTCTGCTACACCACCCTGCCCATAAAAACCAGTAGCCCCTCCACTCCCATCTAATCAGATTAGCCCTAGCCCAGCTGCCTCTAAACAGCCCTTGCCTGAGTCATTGCCTGGGGCATTGCCTGAGGCAGATGCTTTACAAGACAATCCTGAATGTTCTCAAAACAATTCCACACTATGGATTCTGGCTTCTACACCTATAATTAGACTTAAGTCCCAGAAAGCCCCCAAAAGGTTAAGTGCAAAGTATAACCCAGGAGGAGGTATGCTACACTCCAAAAGAACTACTTTACTTTTCTAATATGTACAAAGAGAAACCTGGGTAATAATGTATGGGAATGGCTTTTAAGGGTGTGGGATAATGGTACGAGGAACATAAAGACGGACCAATCTGACTTTATTCACCTGGGTCCACTAAGCACAGGTCCTTCACTAATGTTTCAGCTCAAGAAGTTAGGAAAGGATCTAATAATTTATTTGGTTGGGTTGCTGAGGCATGGATTACCCAGCGGCCTACACAAAATCAAGCTGAAGTACCACACATGCCTTGGTATACTGCAGAAGAAGGTATCCAAAGGCGTAGGTAAACTGGCATGCTAGAGTAGATTTATCAGGTTAGACACACAGACCCACACATGGAATGCCCAGAGAACACACCTTTTACCACAACTGTGAAGAACAAATATGCAAAGAGAGCTTGAAGACTACTGTGATTGCTATTTTATGTAAATCAGATTTAACAGTGGGAATTGCCCTAAATAAACTGAGACACCTAACTACAATGGAGCTGATTGGACCACATGGTAGTAGAGGCCAAGCGGCTGCATTCAATCGACAAAGACAAGGTGGACATGGTAACAGTAACGCACAGCAGAGTGAAGGCAGTAATCAGAATTGTCTGACTCATACAGATTTATGGCATTGGCTACGTAGTCATGGCGTCCCTAGGAGTGAAACAGATAGAAAACCTATTTACTTGATCTGCAGAATCAGATGAATTCTAGGTCAGGTGAACAGCAGTCTAACTTGAATTGCCAGAATAGAGTCACAGTCCCTCAATCAATTCCCAAATTTGAGTAAGGTTAAAGACCCGCAACTGAGAACACACCTCTTTCAAGGGGACCAAGATGGCTAACTAGGCAGAAGCTTCCACTGATCCCTCTTGCAACAAAGACTCAAAAAAACAAGTGAATCAATTACACGTGACAATCTACAAACCCTGACCATCAAACACAGAACTAACGAGTTGATCTGAGTGACAGGGGAGTAAAAAGCCACACACTAAAGCAGCGATCACTTCCAGGGCCAGCATGCCACGCCACAGCCTTGAGCCCTCGAGGTTCCCTGGAGCCAGAGTGGTGGGGCTGATCATGGCTTACTGAGACAGGGCAAGCACTGGACGCAGCCCTAACCCCCTGGAGTAACCTCGGCGGGGACCAAGTCAGCACACGCAGGCTGCACACCAACGCGGCTGACAGCAGAGCAAGAAACCACGGGGAAGCAACGACTGGTTTCAGAGCCTGGGATCCAGTGTCCCAGCCAGAAAACCTTGGCGCTGGGCTTTGGGCTTAGCGCAGAGGAGCTGATCATGGCTTCTTGAGACGGCGCAAGCACAGGATGCAGCCCTAACCTTCGGGGGCAATCTCGACCCAGTCAGCTCACACAGGCTACATGCCCCTCTGGAATCTCAGATAGAACAGTCCTCACCAACCAAGATAAGTAACTTTGTCTATCTTGCCACGCTACCCTCTCCTATCTATCTGATCCCTCCCCTCCCTGCCCCAGGTGGCTTCGTTAACATTGGAATTCCTGGGCCAGGGAGTGAAGTGCTCTGTGAAGGAGGTGAGGGGGTTTTGTTTGTATGTTTGTTTTCTAACCCATTCTCCTGGACTGAGAGAAGCGGCAATTAACAATCAGGGGAAAATCCTTCCCTGACTTCCCTAAACTGGAATAATAATACAGAACCACCTCCAGACAAGCATAAGAGATCAAAAGTCTTTGGCATTCATCCCTATAGGGAACCAGGTGGCTATTATAATGCAAAGACAATTCTGATAGAGATCTGACCGTAATTGCTTTAGCTGAGCAGTGGAAAGGCAAGATTTGGAGGTCTGATACCTCTCTACCTATTAAACAGAGCCTTCACTGATACACAGCAGGGAGCTGAGGGCTGAAGCTCCACCCATACCACCAAGCCACCTGCTAAAGGGGTCTGAGGATAGTGACACCTAACAATCTTTAGAGGTACAAGCATTGGGTGCCTAAAGTACAGGTGCACAACCCACCCACCAGAGTGCTCTAGAGAATAGAGACACTCCTAACTCACTGGCACGTGGGGAAAGGCTGTCAGCATCCTGCCCTCCTCAGAGTGTGACCCCCCTGCCACTACTAGAATGTGGTGCATACAACCATTACCACTACTCCTCTAAGTTAATAGGTGACAGTCTACACCACACACTAGGTGACCCACTATCAGGACACCTAAGCTGATTCTTTCAAGAGTAGCTAATGGACTCATAGGCTTATATATCTGGTAACAGCTCAAACCACCCGGTAACAGGACATAAGTGATTTAAAGGCTACAACAATCAAGATAGCACAATCTAGTAGCCCATCTGGGTGTACCGAAACAAAATAAAACAAGATAAGACTCAGTGAGTAAATATAAAATAAATCCTTACAATATCTTGTAAGATGGCTCAGAGACAGTAGTCAATATCAAATCACATAAAGAAGCAGACCATGATTGCTTTTACAAGCCTCCAAATCAAAGAATCAAAATCTTTCCCAAATGAAGATACGTTCTGGGAAATGCCAGATGCTGAATATAAAAAACAAATATACACAAAGCTTCAAGACATCAAGGATGACCTCAGAAATGAAATAAGGAAATCTACAGAAAAAGCCAAGGAACACACTGATAAACCAGTTGAAGGAGTCAAAAAGACAATGCAAGAACATAGTAAAAAAAATTAATAACCTGCAAGAATCCATAGAAAGACAGCATTCAGAAATCCAAAAGATTAACAATAAAATTACAGAATTAGACAACTCAATAAGAAGTCAGAGGAGCAGAATCGAGGAATTGGAATGCAGAGTGGGGGAGTTGGAAAATAAGGCAATTGACACCAATATAATTGAAGAAAAATCAGATAAAAGAATTTAAAAAAAATGAAGAAACACTAAGAATCATGTGGGACTCTATCAAGAAGAATAACTTGTGTGTGATTGGAGTTCCAGAACTGGCAGGAATAACAGAAAATACAGAAAGAATAGCTGAAGATGTGTTGGTAGAAAACTTCCCTGGCATCGTGAAAGATGAAAGGCTATCTATCCAAGATGCTCATCGAACCCCATACAACACAGATCCCAAAAGAAAATCACCAAGACATATTATCATCAAACTTCCCAAAACCAAAGATAAAGAAAAAATTTTAAAAGCAGCCAGGGATAAAAGAAAGGTCTCCTACAAAGGAGGATCAATAAGAATAAGCTCAGACTACTCAGCAGAAACCATGCAGGCAAGAAGGCAATGGGATAACATATATAGAGCACTGAAGGAGAAAAATTGCCATCCAAGAATCACATATCCAGCAAAACTCTCTCTCAAATATGAAGGTGAAATTAAGACATTTGCAGATAAACACAAGCTTACAGAATTTGCAAAAACCAAATCAAAGCTATAAGAATTACTAAAGGAAAGTCTTTGGTCAGAAAATCAACAATATCAGATACCAACACAACACAAGGTCACAAAACAGAACATCCAGTTATCAACTCAGATAGGGAAATCACAAAAACAAAATAAGATTAATTAAAAAAAAAAATGCTGAAAGCAGGGAATCATTGATGTCATTAAGTAAAAGATTACAATAATGAAAAAAGAGGGACTAAATACAGGAGGCATAGATATTCCATATGGAGAGGAAACCAAGGCGAAACAGGACGATACGAGTTAAGTTTTTACTTAGAAAAATACAGGTAAATATTAAGGTAACCACAAAGAGGTCTAACAATTCCATACTTCAAAATAAAAACCAAAATAAACATAACGACTCAGCAAAAAAAATTCAACTACTATGAAAATGAGGAACACACAATTTACAAAGAAAAACTTTTCAGCACAAAAAAGGGGAAAAATGAAATTGTCAACAACACACAAAAAAAGGCATTGAAATGACAGCACTAAATTCATACTTATCTATAATCACGCTGAATGTAAATGGACGAAATGCACCAATAAAGAGACAGAGAGTCACAGACTGGATAAGAAAACATGATCCGTCTATATGCTGCCTACAAGAGGCACACCTTAGACTTAGAGGCACAAACTAAAACTCAAAGGTTGGAAAAAAATATATCAAGCAAACAATCAAAAAAAAACAGGAGTGGTAATATTAATTTCTGGCAAAACAGACTTTAAATTTAAATCCACCACAAAGGATAAAGAAGGACACTACATAATGATTAAAAGGACCATGTACCAGAAGATAAAACCATATTAAATATTTATGTACGCAATGACAGGGCTACAAGATACGTAAAACAAACTTTAACAGAATTGAAAAGTGAGATAGACACCTCCACAATTGTAGTAGGAGATTTCAACACATCACTGTCAGTGAAGGATAGGACATCCAGTCAGAAGCTCAACAGACACACAGAAGATCTAATTGCTACAATCAACCAACTTGACCTCAAAGACTTATACAGAACACTCCACCCAAAAGCTGTAAAGTATACTTTTTTTCCTAGTGCACATGGAACATTCTGTAGAATAGATCACATATTAGGTCATAAAACAAACCTTTGCAGAATCCAAAACATCAAAATATTACAAAGCATCTTCTCTGGCCATAAGGACACAAAAGTAGAAATCAATAACAGAAAAACCAGGGAAAAGAAATCAAATAATTGGAAACTGAACAATACCCTGCTCTTAAAAGACTGAGTTATAGAAGACATTAAGGAGGGAATAAAGAAATTCATAGAATGCAATGAGACTGAAAACACTCCCTATCAAAGCCTTTGGGACACAGGGAAAGCAGTGCTCAGAGCTCAATTTATATGAATAAATGCACAAGTACATAAAGAAGAAAGAGCCAAAATCAGAGAACTGTCCCTACAACCTGAACAAATAGAAAGAGAGCAACAAAAGAATCTGTCAGGCACCACAAGAAAACAAATAATAAAAATTAGAGCAAAATTAAATGAATTAGAGAACAGAAAAACAATTGAAAGAATTAACAAGACCAAAAGCTGGTTCTTTGAAAAAATTAACAAAATTGATAAGCCATCAGCCAGACTGACTAAAGAAATACAAGAAAGGAAACAAATAACCTGAATAAGAAATAACATGGGCCATATCACAGCAGACCCAACTGAAATTAAAAGAATCATATCAGATTACTATGAAAAACTATACTCTAACAAATTTGAAAACCTAGAAGAAATGGTTGAATTCCTAGAAACACACTACCTACCTAAACTAACACAGAGAAGTAGAACAATTAAATAGACCCACTATTATAAGATCTTGAGAAATAGTTTAAACTGAGAAGAACACATTCTTTTGTGGTTACAACAGGGGGGAGGGAGGGTGGGAGAGGGGCATTTACTAATTAGATAGCAAATAAGAACTACTTTAGGTGAAGGAAGGACAACACTCAATACAGGGGAGGTCAGCACAATTGGACTAAACCAAAAGCAAAGAAGTTTCCTGAATAAACTGGATGCTTTGAAGGTTAGCGAAGCAGGGGCAGGGGTTTGGGGACTATGGCTTCAGGGGACATCTAAGTCAATTGGCAAAATAAAATCTATTAAGAAAACATTCTGCGTCCCACTTTGAACAGTGGCGTCTGGGGTCTTAAACGCTAGCAAGCGGCCATCTAAGATGCATCAATGAGTCTCAACCCACCTGGATCAAAGGAGAATGAAGAACACCAAGGACTCAAGGTAATAAAGAGCCAAAGAGACAGAAAGGGCTACATGAACCACAGACTACATCATCCTGAGACCAGAAGAACTAGATGGTGCCCAGCCACAACCAATGACTGCCCTGACAGGGAATACAACAGAGAACCCCTGAGAGAGCAGAACAGTTGGACGAAGGCCACAAATTCTCATAAAAAGACCAGACTTTTTTTTTTAATGGTCTGAGACTAGAAGGACCTCAGAGGTCATGGTCCCCAAACCTGTTGGCCTAGGAAAGGAACCATTCCCGAAGCCAACTTGTCAAAGATGGATTGGACTGGACAATGGGGTTGGGGATGCTCATGAGGAGTGAGCTACTTGCAACAGGTGGACACTTGAGAATATGCTGGTGTCTCCTGTCTGGAGGGAAGATGAGAGAGTACAGGGGGTTAGAAGTTGGCAAAATTGTCACGAAAAGAGAGACTGGAAGGAGGGAGTGGACTGTCTCATTGGATGGAGAATAATTGGAAATACGTAGTAAGGTGTATATAAGTTTTTAATATACTTATATAAGTATATAAGACTGACTTGATGTGTAAACTTTCACTTAAGGCACAATAAAAATTATTTAAAAAAAAAAAACCCACAACCACTTAAAAAAAAGGGGAGGCCAGGTCCCCCTGAGGAAGGACTCTAAAACAGTGTCAAAAATTTATACTGTTAATCTCTCTCCTAGCGTTCCCCAAAAGGATCTACAGCCTTTTGCAAGGGTGACTGTTCATTGGGGAAAAGAAAATAATCAGAATTTTGGGAAATTACTGGATACTGGCTCTGAACTGACACTAATTCCAGGAAACCAAAAATGTTACTGTGGCCTGCCAGTCAGAGTGGGGGGATACGGAGGTCAGGTTATTAATGGAGCCTTGGCTCATATCTGTCTCACAGCAGGTCCAGGTGGTCCCTGAACCCACCCTGTAGGGATTTCCCCAGTTCCAGAATACGTAATTGGAATAGATATACTCAGCAACTGGCAGAACCCCCACACTGGATCCCTAACAAATGGACTAAGGGCTATTAAATGGTAGGAAAAGCCAAGTGGAAGCCGTTAGAACTGCCCCTACATAGGAAAACAGTAAACCAAAAGCAATATTGTTTTCCTGGAGAGACTGCAAACATTACTGCCACCATCAAAGACTTGAATAACGCAAGGGTGGTCATTCCCACCACATCCCCATTCAACTTGCCTATTTGGCCTGTGCAAAAAACAGATGAATCTAGGAGAGTGACAGATTATTGAAAACTTAACCAAGTGGTGACTCCAATTGCAGCTGCTGCTCCAAATGCAGTTTCATTGCTTGAGCAAATTAATACATCTCCTGGTACCTGATATGCAGCTATTGATCTGGCAAATGCTTTTTTCTCCAAACCTGTTTCAAAGGACCACCAGAAGGAGCTTGCCTTCAGCTGGAAAGGCCAGCAATACGCCTTCTCATGCTACTTGAAGGCTACATCAACTCTATGTCATAATTTAGTCCACAGGGAACTTGGTCACCTTTCCTTTCAACGAGACGTCATACTGACTTATTACATTCATGACATTATGCTGATTGGACCTAGAAAAGAAGAAGTGTCAATGACTCTGGACTTATTGGTAAAACATTTGTGTGCTAGAGGGTAGAAAATTAATCCCACAAAAATTCAGGCACCTTCCATGTCAGTTAAATTTCTAGGGGTGCAGTGATATGGGGCATGATGAGATATTCCTTCTAAAGTGAAGGATGAGTTATTGCATCTGGCTGCTCCTACAACTAAAAAGGAGACACCATGCCTAGTGGTCCTCTTTGGATTTTGAAGGCAACATATTCCTCATTTGGGTGTGCTACTCCAGCCTATTTATCAAGTGACTTGAAAAGCTGCTAGTTTTGAGTGGGGCCCAGAACAAGAAAAGGCTCTGCAACAGGTTCAGGCTGCCATGGAAACCACTTTGTTACTTGGGCCATATGATCCAGCTGATCCAATGGTGCTTGAAGTGTCCAGTGGCAGACAGAGATGCTGTTCAGTCTTTGGCAGGCCCCTATTGGTGAATCACAGCACAGACCCTTAGGATTTTGGAGCAAATCCCTGCCATCCTCTGCAGACAACTACTCACCTTTTGAGAACCAGCTTTTGGCTTGTTACTGGGCTTTAGTAGAGACTGAGCACTTAACCATGTGACATCAAGTCACCATGCAGCCTGAGCTGCCCATCATGAACTGGGTGTTGTCTGACCCACAAAATCATAAAGTTGGACACGCACAGCAGCACTCCATCATTAAATGGAAATGGTATATACAAGATCGGGCCTGAGCAGGACCTGAAGGCACAAGTAAGTTGCATGAGGAAGTGGCCAAAATTCCCACGGTCTCCACTCCTATCACATTACCTTCCATCTCCCGGTCTGTACCTATGGCCTCATGAGGAGTTCCTTATGATCAGTTTACTGAAGAAGAGAGAACTCGTACCTAGTTTACAGATGGTTCTGTGCAATTTGCAGGCACCACTGGGAAGTGCACGGCAGCACTACAGCCCATTTCTGGGACCTCCCTGAAGGACAGTGGTGAAGGGAAATCCTCCCAATGGGCAGAACTTCAAGCAGTGCACCTGGTTGTTCACTTTGCTTGGGAGGAGATATGCAACTGCATACAGATTCATGGGCTGTGGCCAATAGTTTGGTTGGATGGTCAGGGACTTGGAAGCAACAAGATTGGAAAATTGAAGACAAGGATTTACGGGGATAGACCTCTCTGAATGGGCCAAAAAAGTAAAGATATTTTTGTCTCAAGTGAATGCTCACTGAAGGGTGATCTTGGCAGAGGATGATTTTAACAATCAAGTGGATAGGATGACACGTTCTGTGGAAACCAGTCATCCTCTTTCCCCAACTTCTCCTGCCATTGCTCAATGGGCTCATGAACAAAGTGGCCATGGTGGCAGGAATGGAGGTTATGTATGGGCCCAGCAACATGGACTTCCACTCACCAGGCTGACTTGGCTACAGCCACTGCTGAATGCCCAATCTGCCAGCAGCAGAGACCAACACTGAGTCCCTGATATGGCGCCATCCCTCAAGGTGATCCAGCCAGCAACCTGGTGGCAAGTTGATTACATTGGACCTCTTCCAGCAGGGAAAGGGCAGTGTTTTTTCCGTACTGGAGTAGACACTTACTCTCGGTATGGATTTGCCTTCCATGCATGCCACGTTTCTGCCAAAAGTACCATCCGTGGACTTACAGAATGCCTTATCCACTGTCATGGTATCCCACACAGCATTGCCTCTGATCCAGGGACTCACTTCACAGCAAACAAAGTGCGGCAGTGGGCCCATGCTCATGGAATTCACTGGTCTTACCATGTCTCCCATCACCCTGAAGCAGCTAGCTGAATAGAATGATGGAATGACCTCCTAAAGACACGATTATGGTGCCAGCTAGGTGGCGATTCCTTGCAGGTTGGGACAATGTTCTCCAGGAGGCTGTATAGCTCTAAATCAGCATCCAATATATGGTGTTGTTTCTCCCATATCCAGGATTCATGGGTCCAGGAATCAAGGGGTGGAAATAGGAGTAGCACCATTCACTATTACCCCTAGTGATCCACTCACAAGATTTTTGTCTCCTGTCCTCATGACCTTATGCTCTGCAAATCTAGAGGTCTTTGTTCCAAAGGGAGGAATGCTCCCACCTGGAAACACACAACTGATTCCATTGAACTAGAAGTTAAGAACACCACCTGGCCACTTTGGGCTCCTTATGCAATAACACCCATTCCTGATAAAAACACGCAATTAAATAGGCATAGAAGTGAAATTCCTCAACATAATAAAGGGCATCTATACAAAACCAACAGCTAACGTCATTCTTAAAGGAGAGAGGCTGAAAGCATTCCCTTTTAGAACAGGAACAATGCAAGGATGCCCTTTATCACCACTCCTATTTAACATTGTGCTGGAATTCCCAGCTAGAGCAATAGGGCAATAAAAAGAAATAATGGGAATCCAAATTAGTAAGGAAGAATTATAACTATCCCTAATTGCGGGTGATATGATAACATACATAGAAAAGCCAAAAGACTCCACCAGAAAACTATTGGCACTAATAGAAAGATTCAGCAAAGTAGCAGTATATAAGATAAACATACAAAAATCAGTTAGAATCCTATATAACAATAAAGAGAACAATGAAAAGGAAATCAGGAAAACAATACCAGTTATAACAGCCCCTAAAAATAAAAATAAAATACTTAGGAATAAATCTAACCAGGGATGTAAAAGACCTACATACACACACATCAAAAAAAAAAAAAAAAAAACACAAATACAAAACACTACTGGAAGAAACCAAAAGAAATCTACCTAAATGGAAAAACATACCATGCTCATAGATAGGTAGATGCGACATTGTGAAAATGACAATTCTACCTAAAGCAGTCTACGAATACAATGCAATCCTGATCCAAGTACCAACAGCATTCTTTAAAGAGACAGAAAAACTAACCATTAACTTTATATGGAAAGGGAAGAGGCTCCAGATAAGTAAAGCACTATTGAAGAAGAATAAAGTAGGAGTACTTACGCTACCCGACCTCAGAACCTACTATACTGCTATGGTAGTCAAAACAGCCTGATACTGGTACGATGACAGATACATTGATCAAAGGAACAGAATTGAGAACCCAGATGTAAATCCATCCACCTACTGTCACCTGATCTTCAACAAGAGCCCAAAGTCCATCAAATGGGGAAAAGACAGCCTTTTTAACAAATGGTGCTGGCAAGACTGGATGTCTATCTGCAAAAAAAACGAAACATGACTCATACCTCACACCATACACAAAAACTAATTCAAAATAGATCAAAGAGCTAAATATAAAACCAAAAACTATAAAGATCATAGAGGAAAAAAGGATCAACGTTAGAGGCCCTAAGACATAGCATTAACAAGAGACAAATCTTAACTAACAACACACAGACTCAGAAGATAAGCTAAATAATTGGGGTCTTCTAAAAATTAAACACTTATGCTCATCAAAAGACTTCACCAAAAGATTAAAAAGAGAACCTACAGACTGGGAAAAAAAATTTGGCTATGACAAATCCAATAAAGGTCTAATCTCTAAAATCTACAGAAAAATCCAATACCTCTACAATAAAAACACAAATAACCAATTAAAAAATGTGCAAAGGATATGAACAGACACTTCACCAAAGAAGACATTCAAGTGGCTAACAGATACATCAGGAAACGTCCGCGATCACTAGCCATCAGAGAAATACAAATCAAAATCACAGTGAGATACCATCTCACCCTAACATTACTGGCATGAATCACAAAAAACAGAAAATAACAAATGCTGGAGAGACTGAGAGGAGTTTGGAACTGTTATGCACTGCTGGTGGGAATACAAAATAGTACAAATATTCTGGAAAACTATGTGGCACTTCCTTAGAAAGCTAGAAATAGAAATACCTTAAAAAATATATATATATGATCCAGCAATCCCACTCCTAGAAATACATCCTAGAGAAATAAGAATTGTCACACAAATAGACATATGCACACCCATGCTCATTGCAGTACGGTTCACAATAGCAAACAGATGGAAACAACCCTAGATGCCCATCAACAGACGAATGGGTAAATAAACTATGGTACATACACACAACAGAATACTACACAACAATAAAGAACAATGATGAATCTGAGAAGAAACTCACAACATGGATGAATCTGGAGGGCATCATGCTGAGTAAAATAAGTCAATGACAAAAGGACAAATATTGTATGAAATCACTAGTATGAAAACGTTTACACACAAAAAGAAACAATTTTTGATGGTTACAAGGGAGTTAAGGGGTGAGGATGGAAAAGCACTAAATTGACAATAGATAAGTACTAACTTTGGTGAAGGGTAAGACAGTATGTAATACTGGGGAAGCCAGTACAATTTGTACAAGGCAAGGTCATGGAAGCTCCATAGAAACATCCAAACTCCCTGAGGAACTGAATTATTGGGGCTGAAGGCTGTGGGAACCATGGTCTTAAGGAACACCTAGCTCAATTTGTATAACATAGTTTATAAAGAAAATGTTCTACATTCTACTTTGGTGAGTAGCATCTGGGGTCTTGAACGCTTGTGAGTGTTCATCTAAGATACTCCACTGATATTGCCCTGTCTAGTGCTCGACCTGATGGCACTGGGGGGTTTTAGTGCAAAGGAAAATGAAGAAAAACAAAGATACAATGGAAAGATTAGATCAAAGGACTAATGGACCACAAGTACTACATCCTTCACCAGACTGAGTCCAGCACAATTAGATGGCGCCTGGCTACAACCACCTACTGCTCTGACAGGGATCACAATAAAGGGTCCTGGAAAGAGCTGGAGAAAAAATGTAGAACAAAATTCTAACTCACAAGAAAAAAAAAAAGACCAGACTTACTGATCTGAAGGAGGCTGGGAAACTCTGAGCGTATGGCCCTGGACACTATTTTAGCTCAGTAATGAAGTCACTCCTGAGGTTCAACCTTCAGCCAAAGATTAGACAGGCCAATAAAACAAAAGGAGACTAGATGGGCACACCAGCCCAGGGACAAGGATGAGAAGGCAGTAGGGGACAGGAAAGCTAGTAATAGGGAATCCATGGTTGAGAAGGGGAGAGTGTTGTTATGTCGTGGGGTTGGCAAACAATGTCACAAAACAATACATGTAGTAACTGTTTAATGAGAAGCTAGCTTGTTCTAGAAACCTTCATATAGAGTAAAATTTAAATAAAGAGAAAAAAATGATATTAAAATTTTTTTTTCTAATTTCCCCTGTTTATTTATTTGACTCATGGATTATTTAGAATTTTATTGCTTAATTTTCAAATATTTTGGGTCGTACAATATACATTGTGTTTGCAATCCTTTTAAATTTGTTGAAACATAATATGGTCAATTTTGTTCCATGTTCCACGTGCATTAGAAAAAAGTGAAAAAACAAAAACTGCACATTATGATGTTATTGAGTATAAACCAAAAAAAAACAAACCAAACCCACTGCTGTCAAGTTGATTCCAACCCATAGTGAGCCTATAGGACAGAGTAGAGCTACTTCATAGGGTTTCCAAGGAGCAGCTGGCAGATTTGAAGTGCCATCCTTCTGGTTAGCAGCTGTATCACTTAACCACTGTGCCACTTGATCAGTCAAAATAATCCCTGTTGGTCACTTACAGCCAATGTGTTTACTAGTATGTTAATGAGAGGAGAAGATATTGTGCAAACATACAGAGTTCCAAACAACAAATCTTAGTCTTAACAAGTTGAAATGTGACTTTAATCACCAAATAAACCTTAGTCTTCCTGAAATATAACTGATTTATAGAAATCACTTATTAAGTAGCAAAACTTCACAAGACTCCTTCAGATTCCACGTCAAAGCAATATATCAAAGAAATCTGTTTCAAGTACATAGGCCTCTCTAAACTGTATTAGCAGGGTATTGTATGCAGATTATTATAACACTAAAATGTAATTTTATAATAGGCTGCATGCAGAAATAATTAAATTAAAAATATACATAGAATTCAGAAAGTTAAATCATACGTTAACCTGTGGAAAAGAAGAGAATGAAAAATGATACAAATAAGCTTTTATAGCTAATAAGTTCTTTTAGCATTCCTTCAGCTTTCTTTTTTAGTGAATAAAATTATTTATTTAATAACATAAAAGTCAATCAGGGATCTTCTGTTATTTTAAAACAAGCCCTGCATGTGCATCTGGAGAAGGAATACACTGAATGTTCATATTTCTGTCTGATAAACCAACTGTTAAGGCAAGGTCAAAAACAGGAAGTTTGGAAATATGATTTCCAAAGTTGTTCGGTGTTGAATGGTATCAGGCACAAAATAAGTTTCGATTGATTTTGCAAGATTAAATCTGTCTTGGTTGAATAAAGAAATAAGTCTTTCCTTGTTTAGTACTGATGGTAAGCAATTCATTAAAAAAAAAAAGTTACAATGATTTTTTAAACCTTATCATTTAGTTTTCTTTCAAGCAATTGAAAAGCTGTTTTTCATCTACCATGTGTTGATTCAACAAATATTTCAATTATTAAATTAAAAAAGTTTAAGTAGTGAATACATTTCACACTCAATTTTTATGTAATAATTACTGAAAATGATAGAAAGAACACTACATTGAAAAACTCATTTTTTTATATTTATGATACTGAAAACAGCAGTTAATCAACTACATATATTGATGAAAAATACTTCTGAAACACATATATATATATTTTATATATTGCACTATATATAAGTGATGAAGAATTCAAATTCCCAATGATTTCATTCTAATTGGATCAATAATCAATATTCATGGAAACAAAAAAAAATATGGAAACAGCAATCAAGAAATGAGACATATTCCTGGTGGATTTGGACTGCCAACCTTTTGGTTAGCAGCCATAGCTCTTAACTGCTACTCATGCAAAAGCTGAACAATGAAAAGGAAGACAGAAGAAGAATCAATGCATTTGAACTGTGGAAGTGGCAAGAAATGTTGAATTCACCATGGACTGCCAGAATAACCAAAATATCAGTTTTAGAAGAAATACAACCAGAATACTCCTTAGGAGCAAGAGTAGCGAGATTTTGGCTTGCTTTCTCTTTGGACACATCATCAGGGAAGATAAATCTCCAGAAAAGGACATAATATTTGATAAAGTAGAGGCTCAGCGAAACGAGGAAACCCTGGAAGAAACAGACTGATAAAATAGCCACACCGATGGACTCAAACATACCAAAGATCATGAAGATGCTAGAAGACCAGACAACATTATATTCTGTTACACATAAGGTCACCATGGATCGGAGCTGACTTGACAACAACGTATGATATATTCTAAAACTCTCCTAAATGCACATATACAAAACACATCTCTAAATGTCATAGGTTCAACAGTGTGGTAATACTGTTGAATCTATATGATTTTAGTTTTAAATCAGGTCAATTCCCTTTTCACAAATTTTCAAATAATTACTATGCACTGTGATAAATACAGAATTCTGGAAAAGTACTTACGTAAATAAGGTTTAGCAGAGATCTGACTGAAACCAAAAAAACACTCATACCAAATGCTTACTTCTGCAATGGCTTGGAGACTGGTTCCCTATTTCATTAGCATGTAGCCCTTCGCCCTTTCACATAACTGTGTGTGCTATATCTCACAAAATGTTTAAGCTCATCCTAAAGTTCCAAATTTAGTCTAAAGCTGTGATAGGTAAGAGTTGGAATGCTCTTTGTCAAATATGACAAAACATATATACCTCAATGTGCAAAGTTAAAACAATATAAAGAACACAAGAAAACCAGGGTTTTTCAGAGAAAGTACTTCCACTGAGATTTTAAGTGAGCTAACTGAGAAAACTGGAATCCAGATGGAGAGAAAAGCTCACTCACATTATCAGTCCTCTATACTTTTTAATAAAATGTTCATCAGACAGCACAACTTCCTCTGGCAACAACATGTAAACTTTTTCTCCTCCCGATGAATATTTTGAAAAGCTTTAGTTCATTACACTAATGGAAAACACTTTCCAATAATAAGAGAAAAATGGCTTTTGCAATGACAAATTGCTTAAAGCAAAACTAAAACATTTGCACAATATTTCTTAAACCTACAAATATTAAGGAAATTTGAATATGCAAATACAAAATATACCTTCTGATTTTGAATTATATTTTATGGCTAGAAGAAGAAAGTTTAAGAGACTACCAATTTGATAAAAAGTACAATTTATGCAGGTCTAAGATTAAGTGCTCTGTTCTACAGGGTCGCTATGAGTCAGAATCAACTCAATAGCAGTTGATTTGGTTTCAGTTTTTAAGATTAAATGCAACCTTTTAAAAGACACCAATTTTTAAATTACAAATATGTGTTATTTCCATTAAATTAATTCAGAATTCTGTGTATTTTGAAGATGCTCTGAATTTCTAAAAATATTTAAATTTATATTATTTTTAATCTATTCATGGATCTTACAAATTGTATTGTTGTTGTTGTTAGATGCTGTCGAGTTGGATCCGACTCATAGCGACACTATGCACAACAGGATGAAATACTGCCTGGTCCTGCGCCATCCTTACAATCATTGTTATGCTTAAGCTCATTGTTGCAGCCACTGTGTCAATCCACCTCATTGAAGGTCTTCCTCGTTTCCGCTGACGATGCACTCTGCCAAGAATGATGTCCTTCCCCAGGGACTGATCCCTCCTGACAACATTTCCCAAGTATGTAAGATGCAGTCTCTCCATCCTTGCCTCTAAGGAGCATTCTGCTTGTACTTCTTCCAAGACAGATTTGTTTGTTCTTTTGGCAGCCCAGGGTATATTCAATATTCTTTGCCAACACCACAATTAAAAGGCGTCAAATCTTCTTCTGTCTTCCTTATTCATTGTCCAGATTTCACATGCATATGATGCGATTGAAAACACCATGGCTTGGGTCAGGCGCACCGTAGTCTTCAGGGTGACATCTTGCTCTTCAACACTTTGAAGAGGTCCTTTACAGCAGATTTGCCCAATGCAATGCGTCTTTTGATTTCTTGACTGCTGCTTTCCTGGGTGTTGATTGTGGATCCAAGTAAAATGAAATCCTTGACAACTTCAATCTTTTCTCTGTTTATCATGATGTTGCTCATTGGTCCAGTTGTGAGGATTTTTGTTTTCTTTATGTTGAGGTGCAATCCATACTGAAGGATGTGGTCTTTGACCTTCATTAAGAAGTGCTCTTCACTTTCAGCAAGCAAGGTTGTGTCACCTGCATAACGCAGGCTGTTAATGAGTCCTCCTCCAATCCTGATACCCTGTTTCTCTTCATATAGTCCAGGTTCACGTATTATTTGTTCAGCATACAGATTAAATAGGTATGGTGAAAGAATACAACCCTGACAAATACCTTTCCTGACTTTAAAGCAATCAGTATCCCCTTGTTCTGTCCGAACAACTGCCTCTTGATCTATGTAAAGGTTCCTCACGAGCACAATTAAGTATTCCGGAATTCCCATTCTTCGCAGTGTTATCCATAGTTTGTTATGATCCACACAGTCGAATGCCTTTGCATGGTCAATAAAACACAGGTAAGCATCCTTCTGGTATTCTCTGCTCTCAGCCAGGATCCATCTGACATCAGCAATGATATCCCTGGTTCCACATCCTCTTCTGAAACCGGCCTGAATTTCTGGCAACTCCCTGTCGATATACTGCTGCAGCAGTTTTTGAAGGATCTTCAGCAGAATTTTGCTTGTGTGTGATATTAATGATATTGTTCTAATTTCCACATTCAGTTGGACCACTTTTCTTGGGAATAGGCATAACTATGGATCTCTTCCAGTCAGTTGGCCAGGAAGCTGTCTTCCATATTTCTTGGCATAGATGAGTGAGCACCTCCAGCGCTGCATCTGTTTGTTGAAACATCTCAGTTGATAGCCCATCAATTCCTGGAGCCTTGTTTTTCGCCAATGCCTTCAGAACAGTTTGGACTTCTTCCTTCAGTACCATCGATTCCTAATCATATGCCACCTCTTGAAATGGCTGAATATCGACTAATTCTTTTTGATATAATGACTCTGTGTATTCCTTCCATCTTCTTTTGATGCTTCCTACGTCGTTTAATATTTTCCCCATGGAATCCTTCACTATTGCAACTCGAGGCTTGAATTTTTTCTTCAGTTCTTTTAGCTTGAGAAACGCCCAGTGTGTTCTTCTCTTTTGGTTTTCCATCTGCAGCTCTTTGCACATGTCATTGTAATACTTAAGTTTGTCTTCTCGAGAGGCCCTTTGAAATCTTCTGTTCAGTTCTTTTACTTCATCAATTCTTCCTTTTGCTTTAGCTCCTCGACACTCACGAGCAAGTTTCAGAGTCTCCTCTGACATCCACCTTGGTCTTGTCTTTTCAGTGACCTCTTGCTTTCTTCGTGGATGATGTCCTTGATGTCATTCCACAACTCGCCTGGTCTTCGGTCACTAGTGTTCAATGCATCAAATCTACTCTTGAGATGGTCTCTAAATTCAGGTGGGATATATTCAAGATCATATTTTGGCTCTCATGGACTTGCTCTGATTTTCTTCAGTTTCAGCTTGAACTTGCGTATGAGCAACTGATGGTCTGTTCCACTGTCAGCCCCTGGCCTTGTTCTGACTGATGATATTGAGCTTTTCCATCATCTCTTTCCACAGATGTAGTCAATTTGATTTCTGTGTGTTCCATCTGGCGAGGTCCATGTGTATAGTCACGGTTTATGTTGGTGGAAGAAGGTATTTGCAATGAAAAAGTCACTGGTCTTGCAAAATTCTATCATTTGATCTCTGGCATTGTTTCTATCACCAAGGCCGTATTTTCCAACTACTGATCCTTCTTCTTCGTTTCCAACTTTTGCATTCCAATCACCAGTAATTATCAATGCATCTTGATTGCATGTTCGATCAATTTCAGACCGCAGCAGCTGATAGAAATCTTCTATTTCTTCATCTTTGGCCCTAGCAGTTGGTGCATAAATTTGAATAATAGTCGTATTAACTGGTCTTCCTTGTAGGTGTATGGATATTATCCTATCACTGACAGCACTGTACTTCAGGATAGATCTTGAAACATTCATTTTGACGATGAATGCAACACCATTCCTCTTTGAGTTATCATTCCCAGCATAGTAGACTATATGATTGTCCAATTCAAAATGGCCAATACCAGTCCATTTCAGCTCACTAATGCCTAGGATATCAATATTTATGCGTTCCATTTCATTTTTGACAATTTCTAGTTTTCCTAGACTCATACTGGATGTTTGCAGCTGTTTCTTCTCATTTTGAGTCATGCCACATCAGCAAATGAAGGTCCCAAAAGCTTTACTCCATCCACGTCATGAAGGTCGACTCTACTTTAAGGAGGCAGCTCTTCCCCAGTCGTCTTTTGAGTGACTTCCAACCTGGGGAGCTCATCTTCCAGCACTATATCAGACAACGTTCCACTGCTATTCATAAGGTTTTTACTGGCTAATGCTTTTCAGAAGTAGAGTTCCGGGTCCTTTTTCCTAGTCTGTCTCAGTCTGGAAGCTCAGCTGAAACCTGTCTTCCATGGGTGACCCTGCTGGTATCTGAATACTGGTGGCATAGCTTCCAGCATCACAGCAACACAGAAGCTCCCACAGTACGACAAACTGACAGACATGTGGGGGAAAATTGTATTTTGTAAGTGTTAATCTTCAGTTTCTTTGGAAACCACAACAAAATTAGCATTTTTAATGAAGCATCAATAAATCAGAAAAAAAATGTTAAGTGCGAGGCGGAGCCAAGATGGCAGAATAGCAAGATGCTTCCAATGATCCCTCTTACAACAAAGACCTGAAAAATCAACTGAAACAATTATATTCACGATAAGCTTGGAACCCCAAACACCAAGGGCAAAGTTAGAAAACGGACTGCATGGCAGCAGGAGAGACCGTTTAGAAGCGGAGAGGAGTTGCCGGACCTGAATAGCTAGAATACGTCAGGCATCATTCCCGGAAGTGGCTGTGACAGGCTGGTAGTAGCATTTGGCCACAGTTTTCTCAGGGAGAAGCAGCCAGCTGCACAGGACACTTAAGCCTCCGGAACCAGAGAAGAATGGCGCTCTTGGCAAAAGCTAAGTACTTGTGTATATTTTACCATGCCCACCACCCCTAAGCTGACTTCAGTGGCTATTGATTTCCCTGGGCCTGAGATAGGCCCATTTGCTCACGCTGAGCCATGCTCCTGGACTCAAAGAAGGAATAAATTTACAACAGGGGAAAAGATAGTTTGCCAGCTCCACTAACCTGGGGAGTGCAGGACAGAAGCAGCTCCTGTCTACGCTTAAACGGTCCACGGACTTTGAATACCTATCCCTCCGGCATAGACCTGTGTGGGCCTATTCCAGGAGAATATGCCCTTCCTGGCAGACTGTAACTGTTTAAGCTGTGCAGAGGAGAGGTGGGTGTTTGATGTTTGACATGGCTTTGCCTATGAAACAGGGTCCTCACCTACCCACATAAGGAGCATAAGGACTGGTGGCTCCACTCAGGTCACCCAGCCACCTATGACAGGCATCCAAGGATAACTGCTACCTCCAAGTCCTTACAACCAAAAGCACTGGGTGCCCATGGTCCGTCTGCAGAACCCAACCACCTGTACACTCTAGGGAACAGGGACATGCTTTCCTCAGAGACACTTGGGGGATGGTTCTCAGCCCCCTGCCTTGTTCAGAGTGTGACCCCCTGCTGCAACCATATACCACTACCTACACCAAACACCCCTACCCCTCTAAGACTGCAGGACAAAGCCTGTACCACACACTTGATGACCAGCTACCTGGACACCTGAGCTGAATCCACACAAGAAAAGTGAATGGACTCATAAGCTCATATACCTGATAACAGCTCTAGCCATCTAGTCACAGGATGTCAGAGCCCCAAAGGTAAAAATAATCAAGCTAACTCACTCAAGCAACCCATTTGGGCATATCAAAACAAAACAAAGCAAGAAACTTAGATACAATAAGCAAACATAAAATAAACTAATACCATAACTTATCGATGGCTTGGAAACAACAGTCAGTATCAAACAACATAAAGAAACAGACCATGATAGCTTCAACAAGCTCTCAAAACAAGAATCAAAGGATCTTCTGGGTGAAGCTTCCTTCCTAAAATTACCAGATGCAGAATTCAAAAGATGAATATACAAAACTCTTCAAGACAAGGAAGGAGATCAGGCAATACGCAGGACAAGCCAAGGAACACATAGATAAAGCCATTGAAGAAATTAAAAAAGTTCTTCAAGAACATAATGAAAAGTTTAATAAGCTGCAAGAATCCACAGAAAGACAGCAATCCTATTCGGAAGATTAACAGTAAAATTACAGAATTAGACAACTCGATAGAAGGTCAGAGTAGCAGAATCGAGCAAGTGGAAGGCAGAACTGGCGACCTTGAAGATAAAGCACTTGACACCAATATATTTGAAGAAAAATCAGGAGAAAGAATTTAAAACAATGAAGAAAACATAAGAATCATGTGGGACTCTATAAAGAGAAATAACCTGCAAGTGACTGGAGTACCAGAACAGGGAGGGATAACATAAAACACAGAGAGAATTGTTGAAGATTTGTCAGCAGAAAACATCCCTGATACCGTGAAAGATGAGAAGATATCAATCCAAGATGTGCATTGAACTCCATATGAGGTAGATTTTAAAAGAAAGTCACCAAGACAAATTATAACCAAACTTGCCAAAATCAAAGATAAAGAGAGAATTTTAAGAGCAGCAAGGGATAAACGAAAAGTCACCTACAAAGAAAAGTCAATAAGAATAAGCTCGGACTACTCAGCAGAAACCATGCAGGCAAGAAGGCAATGGGATGACTTATATAAAGCAATAAAGGGAAAAAATTCCCAGCCAAGAATCATATATCCAGCAAAACTGTCTCTCAAATACAAAGGTGAAATTAGGACATTTTCAGATGAACAGAAGTTTAGGGATTTCCTAAAAACCAAACCAAAATGAAAAGAAATACTAAAGGGCGTTCTTTGGCGAGAAAGTCAATAATATCAGATATCGACCCAAGACTAGAACACTGGACAGGTCAATCAGTTGTCAATCCAGACGGGGAATTCACAAAAAATAAATCAAGATAAAAAAAAAATGCTCAAAACAGGGAACCAGCAATGTCATGATGTAAAAGAAGGCCACATTAAAATAATAAACAGGGACTAAGAAACGTAGTCATAGATCTTTCATATGCAGATGAACACAAGGCGATATAAATAAAAGTTAGGTTTAAACATAGAAAAACAGGGGTAAATATTAAGGTAAACACAAAGTGGACTAACTACCCAATTCATCAAAATAAAATACAAGAAAAAAATACAGGCTCAGCAGACACAAAATCAACAACAATGAATATAAGGAAAAGACAATATATAAACATAAACTACAAAAAATTAAGTGGGAAAAAGAAACTCTCAACAGCACACAAAAAAAGACATCAAAATGACAGCACTAAAACACATACCCATAATTACACTGAATGATAGTGGAGTAAATGCACCAATAAACAGGTAAGGAGTGGCAGAATGGATTACAAAACACAAACCATCTATATGCTGCCTACAAGAGACACAACTTAGACTTAGAGACACAAACAAACAAAAACTCAAAGGGTGGAAAAACATATATCAAGCAAACAGCAATCAACAAAGAGCAGGAGTGGCAATATTAATTTCTGACAAAATAGACTTTAAAGTTAAATCCACCACAAAGGATAAGGAAGGACACAATATATTGATAAACGGGACAATATACAAGGAGAATATAACCACGATAAATATTTCTGCACCCAATAACAGGGCTGCAAGATCCATAAAACAAACTCTAACAGCATTGAAAAGTGAGATAGACAGCTCCACAATAATAGTAGGAGACGTCAACACACCACTTTTGGTGAAGGACAGAACATCCAGAAAGAAGCTCAAGAAAGACATGGAAGGTCTAAATGCCACAATTAACCAGCTGGACCTTATAGACATTTACAGAACACTCCAGCCAACAGCAGCCAAGTATACTTTCTTTTCTAGTACACACGGAACATTCTGTAGAACAGACCACATATAGGTCATAAAAAACGCCTTTGCAGAATTCAAAACATCGAAATATTACAAAGCATCTTCTCTGACCATAAGGCCATAAAAATGGAAATCAATAACAGAAAAAGCAGGGAAAAGAAATCGAAGGCTTGGAAACTGAACAATACCCTGCTCAAAAAAGACTGAATCATAGAAGACATTAAAGATGGAACAAAGAAATTCATAGAATCCAATGAGAATGAAAACACTTCCTATCAGAACATTTGGGATACAGTGAAAGCAGTGTTCAAAGGTTAATTTATATCAATAAATGCACACATCCAAAAAGAAGAAAGGACCAAAATCAAAGAATTATCCCTACAATGTGAACAAATTGAAAAAGAACAACAAAAGAAACATTCAGGCACTAGAAGAAAGGAAATAATAAAAATTATAGCAGAACTAAATGAAATAGAAAACAGAAAAACAATTGAAAGAGTTAAAAAGACCAAAAGTTTGTTCTCTGAAAAAATTAACAAAACTGATAAACCATTGGCCAAACTGACAAAAGAAAAACAGGACAGGAGGCAAATAACCCAAATAAGAAACAAGATGGGCAATATTACAAGAGACCCAACTGAAATTAAAAGAATCATATCAGATTACTATGAAAAACTGTACTCTAACAAATTTGAAAACCTAGAAGAAATGGATGAGTTCCTAAAAACACACTACCTACCTAAACTAACACAAACAGAGGTAGAAGAACTAAACAGACCCATAATAAAAGAAGAGATTGAAACGGTAATCAAAAAACTCCCAACAAAAAAAAGCCCTGGTCCGGACGGCTTCACTGCAGAGTTCTACCAAACTTTCAGAGAAGAACTAACACCACTACTACTAAAGGTATTTCAGAGTGTAGAAAAGGACGGAATACTCCCAAACTCATTCTATGAAGCCAGCATATCCCTGTTACCAAAACCAGGTAAAGACACCATAAAAAAAAGAAAATTACAGACCTATATCCCTTATGAACTTGGATGCAAAAATCCTCAACAAAATTCCAGCCAAAAGAATTCAAAAACATATCAAAAAACTAATTCACCATGACCAAGTGAGATTCATACCAGGTATGCAGGATGGGTCAACATTAGAAAAACGATCAATGTAATCCATCATATAAATAAAACAAAAGACAAGAACCACATGATTTTATCAATCGATGCAGAAAAGGCATTTGAAAAAATTCAACACCCATTCATGATAAAAAAAACTCTCAGCAAAATACAAATAGAAGGAAAACTCCTCATCATAATAAAGGGCATTTATACAATGGCAATAGCCAACATCATCCTAAATGGGGAGAGTCTAAAATCATTCCCCTTGAGATCGGGAACCAGACAAGGATGCCCTTTATCACCACTCTTATTCAACATTGTGCTGGAAGTCCCAAGCGGAGTAAAGAGGCTAGGTAAAGAAATAAAGGACATCAAGATTGGTAAGGAAGAAGTAAAAGTATCTCTATATGCAGATGATATGAATTTATACACAGAAAACCTAAAGAATCCTCAAGAAAACTACTGAAACTAATAGAAGAGTTCCGCAGAGTATCAGGATAAAAGATAAATATACAAAAATCAGTTGGATTACTCCACACCAACAAAAAGAACATAGAAAAGGAAATCACCAAATCCATATCATTTATATTAGCCCCCAAGAAGATAAAATACTTAGGAATAAATCTTACCAGAGATGTAAAAGACTAATACAAAGAAAACTACAAGACACTACTGCAAGAAACCAAAAGGGACCTACATAAGTGGAAAAACATACCTTGCTCATGGATAGGAAGACTTAACATTGTAAAAATGTCTAGTCCACCAAAAGCCATTTACAGATACAATGCAATTCTGATCCAAATTCCAATGACATTTTTTAAAGAGATCGAGAAACAAATCACCAACTTCATATGGAAGGGAAAAAGGCCCTGGATAAGTAAAGCATTACTGAAGAAGAACAAAGTGGGAGGCCTCACTCTACCTGATTTTAGAACCTATGATACTGCCACAGTAGTCAAAACAGCCTGGTACTGGTACAACAACAGATATATAGACCAATGGAACAGAATTGAGAATCCAGACATAAATCCATCCACATATGAGCAGCTGATAATTGACAAAGGCCCAAAGTCAGTTAAATGGGGAAAAGACAGTCTTTTAACAAATGGTGCTGGCATAACTGGATATCCATCTGCAAAAAAAAGGAAACAAGACCCATACCTCACACCATGCACAAAAACTAACTCAAAATGAATCAAAGGCCTGAATATAGAATCTAAAACTATAAAGATCATGGGAGAAAAAATAGGGACAACACTAGGAGCCCTAACACATGGTATAAACAGTATACAAAACATTACTAACAATGCAGAAGAGAAACTAGATAACTAGAAAAAAAAAAAAAACTAGATAACTGGAAGCTCCTAAAAATCAAACATCTCTGCTCATCCAAAAACTTCACTGAAAGAGTAAAAAGATTACCTACAGATTGGGAAAAAGTTTTTAGGTATAATATTTCTGATCAGTGCCTGATCTCTAAAATCTACATGATACTGCAAAAACTCAACTACAAAAAGACAAATAGCCCAACTAAAAAATGGGCAAAGGAAATGAACAGACACTTCACTAAAGAAGACATTCAGGTGGCTAACAGATATATGAGGAAATGCTCACAATCATTAGCCATTAGAGAAATGCAAATCAAAACTACAATGAGATTCCATCTCACTCCAACAAGGCTGGCATTAATCCAAAAAACACAAAATAATAAATGTTGGCGGGGTTGTGGAGAAACTGGAACACTTCTACACTGCTGGTGGGAATGTAAAATGGTACAACCACTTTACACAATCGATTTGGTGCTTCCTTAAAAAGCTAGAAATAGAACTACCATAAAAAAAAATAGGATCCAGAAATCCCACTCTTTGGAATATATCCTAGGGAAATAAGAGCCTTTACAGAAACAGATATATGCATACCCATGTTCATTGCAGCACTGTTTACAATAGCAAAAAGATGGAAGCAACCAAGGTGCCCATCAATGGATGAATGGATAAATAAATTATGGTATATTCACACAATGGAATATTACGCATCAATAAAGAACAATGATGAATCCGTGAAACATTTCATAACATGGAGGAATCTGGAAGGCATTATGCTAAGTGAAATCAGTCACTTGCAAAAGGACAAATATTGTATAAGACCACATTGTAAAAACTCAAGAAAGAGTTTAAACAGAGAAGAGAATATTCTTTGATGGTTTGAGAGGGGGGCAGGGAGGGAGATGGGTTTTCACTAATTAGATAGTAGATAAGAACTATTTTAGGTGAAGAGAAAGACAATACACAATACAGAAGAGGTCAGCACAACTGGACTAAACTAAAAGCAAAGAAGTTTCCTGAATAAACTGAATGCTTCAAAGGCCAGCGTAGTAGGGGCGGGGGCCTGGGGACTATGGTTTCAGGGGACGTCTAAGTCAATTGGCATAACAATATTTATTAAGAAAAGGTTCTGCATTCCACTTTGGAGAGTGGCGTCTAGAGTCTTAAACACTAGCAAGGGCCCATCTAAGATGCATCAATTGCTCTCAACACACCTGGAGCAAAGGAGAATGAAGAACACTAAAGACACAGGGTAATTATGAGTCCAAGAGACAGAAAGGGCCACATAACCCAGAGACTACATAAGCCTGAGACTAGATGGTGCCCGGCTACAACAGATGACTGCCCTGACAGGGGACACAATAGAAAACTCCTGCGAGAGCAGGAGAGCAGTGGGATGCAGACCGCAAATTCTCGTAAAAAGACCAGATTTAACGGTATGACTGAGACTAAAATAACCCCAGAGGTCATGGTCCCCATACCTTCTCTTAGCCCAAGACAGGAACCATTCCTAAAGCTAACTCTTCAGACAGGGATTGGACTGTACTATGGGATAGACAATGATACTGGTGAAGAATGAGTTTCTTGGATCAAGTAGACACATCAGACTATGTTGGCATCTCCTGTATGACGGGGACATGAGAGTGTAGAGAGGGACAGAAGCTGGCCAAATGGACACGAAAAGAGAGAGTGCAGGGGAGGAGTGTGCTGTCTCATTAGGGGGAGAGCAATTAGTATTATATGTTGTTGTTGTTAGGCGCCCTCGAGTCAGTTCCGACTCATAGCAGCCCCATACAACAGAACGAGACACTGCCTGGTCCTGTGCCATCCTTACAATCGTTGTTATGTTTGAGCCCGTTGTTGCAGTCACTGTGTCAATCCTCCTTGTTGAGGGTCTTCCTCTTTTCCACTGACCTTGTACTTTGCCAAGCATGATGTCCTTCTCCAGAGACTGATCCCTCCTGACAACATGTCCAAAGTACCTAAGATGCAGTCTCACCATCCTTGCTTCTAAGGAGCATTCTGCTTGTACTTCTTCCAAGACAGATTTATTAGTTCTTCTGGCAGTCCATGGTATATTCAATATTCCTCGCCAACGCCACAATTCAAAGGCATCAATTCTTCTTTGGTCTTCCTTATTCACTGTCCAGCTTTCACATGCATATGATGCAATTGAAAACACCATGGCTTGGGTCAGGCGCACCCTAGTCTTCAAGGTGACATCTTGCTCTTCAACACTTTAAACAGGTCCTTTGCAGCAGGTTTACCCAATGCAATGCGTCTTTTGATTTCTTGACTGCTGCTTCCATGGGTGTTGATTGTGGATCCAAGTAAAATGAAATCCTTGACAACTTCAATCTTTTCTCCGTTTATCGTGATGTTGCTCATTGGTCCAGTTGTGAGGATTTTTGTTTTATGTGGAGGTGTAATCCATACTGAAGGCTGTGGTCTTTGATCTTCTTTAGTAAGTGCTTCAAGCCCTCTTCACTTTCAGCAAGGAAGGTTGTGTCATCTGCATAACGCAGGCTATTAATGAGTCTTCCTCCAAACCTGATGCCCCATTTCTCTTCATATAGTCCAGCTTCTCGGAGAATTTGCTCAGCATACAGATTGAAAAGGTATGGTGAAAGAATACCACTCTGACGCACACCTTTCCTGACTTTCACCACGAAGTATACCCTTGTTCTGTCTGAACAACTGCCTCTTGATCTATGTAAATGTTCCTCATGAGCACAATTAAGTGTTCTGGAATTCCCATTCTTCGCAATGTTATCCATAATTTGTTATGATCCACATAGTTGAATGCCTTTGCATAATCAATAAAACACAGGTAAACATCCTTCTGGTATTCTCTGCTTTCAGCCAGGATCCATCTGACATCAGCAATGATATCCCTGGTTCCATGTCCTCTCCTGAAACCGGCCTGAATTTCTGGCAGTTCCCTGTCTATATACTGCCACAGCCGTTTTGAATGATCTTCGGCAAAATTTTCCTTGCGTGTGATATTAATGATATTGTTCTATAATTTCCACATTTGGTTGGATCACCTTTCTTGGGAATAGGGATAAATATGGATCTCTTCCAGTCAGTTGGTCAGGAAGCTGTCTTCCATATTTCTCAGTATAGACGAGTGAACACCTCCAGCGCTGCATCCGTTTGTTGAAACATCTTAATTGATATTCCATCAGTTCCTGAATAGCATATAGTAAATAGCAAGGTGTTTATAAATTTTTGTATGAGAGTCCAACTTGATTTGTAAACTTTCACTTAAAGCACAATAAAAAAAAGGTTAAGTACTTTTAAAAGCCACTTCACCTAACAGAAATATTAGTGTTAGGTTATTCTCCAAAATTTAATGCATGTTGTCTCAAATGGCTTTATTTTTCCAAGCCGATCTCCCTTTTCTATGTCTTAGAAGCCATTCAGTGAATAAAAAGACAGTACTGCAGACATACATATTGTAATTATTTTTGATATTTCTATAAGGCATTGCCCTAGTCATTTTACTAAAGAACTGTGTGAATGGCAAATAAAAGTCCTCTGACTACAATAATTACTTATCTACTATTAGCTTCTACTGATTACTAGACTGAAAGTTGGTATTGAGTGATACCAGAATTGCCAGCTTCTGTAATTTTCTGCTGATAAAAATGCTATATATAAGCTGACTTTTACTTCTCAACTTAAAGAGCTATATTATTTTCATAAATCTAAGGGAAAAGATGCAAAATATGTTTCTTGTGCATTTGCATTTTGTCAGTATTGAAGTAACTATTATATAAAAGGCATTATGCCAAGTGCTGGGAATGGATTCTAGCTTTGCGATCCTCAAAAGCTACTAAATAACAAGTATACAGACAACAAGAATATAAAGAAAAATAAATATGACCCATGAGAAAAAAAAAAAAGAGAGAGACACAGATAAAAGATGGTTTCTGGCTAAAGTGGACAAAACCAAACCCGATGCCATTGAGTAGATTCTGACTCATGGCAACCCCATGTGTGTCAGGGTAGAACTGCACTCCCTAACGTTTTTGACAGCTATAACCTTTAGATCACCAGTGACACTGCTGGGTAGATTCAAACCAAACTTTCAGTACCACTTGTGCCTCCCAGGCACCTGGTGGCTAAAAGAGAAGGAAGGGAAAAATTAGGAGGTACTTACAGCTTTTTTTTTACAGCAGAATTTAGTTTGCTTGTGACATTAGTGTATGGCAAGGATGGATACATTCAAATTACTGCTGTTAGGCCCCCTGGAGTTGGTTCCAACTCATAGTGACCTCACAGATAACAGAATTAAACATTGCCCAACCCTGCGCCATCCTCACAATCATTGCTATGTTTGAGCCCATTGTCATAGCCACTGTGTTAATCCATTTCATCATAGGTCTTCCTCTTTTTTTACTGACCCTCTATTTTACCAAGCATGATAACCTTCTCCAGGGATTGGTCCCTTCTGATAACATGTCCAAAGTAAATGAGACAAAGTCTCACCATCCTCACTTCTAAGAAGCATTCTGGCTGTACTTCTTCCAAGACAGATTTGTTTGTTCTTCTGGAAGTCCTTGGTATATTCAATATTCTTTGCCAACACCGCAATTCAAATTACTAAAAGGCGTTATTTGCCTTTCTTGTGTTTTCTGTGAATGTAAAATACACATTTTTACTTTACTTCATAAGGACAAAAACATCTTTTCATTCATATATCTCTTACAAAGCTATGCCTTGCATAGAAAAAGCCAAACCCACTGCCCCCAAGTCAATTCCGACTTACAGGAACCCACAGGACAGAGTAGAACTGCCCCCATAGGGTTTCCAAGGCTGTTAATCTTTACAGAAGGGGACTGCCACATCTTTGTCCTGCAGAGTAGCTGGTGGGTTCAAACCAGCAACCTTTCAGTTAGCAGCCAAGCACTTTAACCACTGCATTAACAGGGCACCTTGCCTATGGTAATTGTTTAAAAAATCATTGCTAAATTAATGAACTACCTGACATAATATTTCATAGCTTATTTAATGATATAGCCAAATGATACAAATAATAAATATATGAGTATACATTTACATATGAAACCGGTTGCCTCCATTGTAGATATCAGTTTATTGGTGCTACCAATGCGTATGCTAGACAAACAAATTAATTGTCAAATGTTTTAGGATTCCATATTCCTAGTCCCCTTTCAACATATAAAAACTCTGTGTGTTTATTAAGAAAACTGAATGTTCAATAGTCCAGACATTGTACATTTTATGTTGCAGTGTTTCATAATGAAACTGTCAACTTTTGTTCCATTCGGGTAAATAGACAGCTAACCTCATTTTAAAACCGAGACTTCCATGTCTTTGTGAGGACCATGTGTCACAAATAATGAAGAGTTGTGAGTATGAAAAGCAAAAGAATTTTAGCATTAAAACATGAAAAACAATACCAATCAGTTAGAGAGCTATAAGAGAGATTATAAGAAGCTTATTCTCAATCACATTTATTACTTCCATGAAACATAAAGTCCACCAAATTTGCCCTTAAGACACTATCTATAATATCTCTCAAAGAGAGTAAATAAACCTTTCATGGTAGATGCTATTTTTATTTTGAAACATTTGCAATTTCTTACATGTTATATTTCAAGAGCAACAAACAGGATACCCATTATTAACCGTAGTAAGAAGAAAAGGATCATATTTTACTAACAATAAACTTTGGTATAAATTAGCCCATTTAAATCATGTCTTTTTCTCATTTTTATTATTTAAATCACTGTTTTTTCCCATAAGCCCTAAAGAATTTGAGAGCCTACAATCAAGTGTTTGAGGAGAATAACCATTTCTGCATTTTTCCCCAGGATCAATGACTTGAAAAGACTTTCCTTCCACAGAGAAATTAAGACTAGTTACCATAACTGATTCTCCCACTGAAAATAATTTTTAAAAGTAGGATTTTGAAATACTAAGTGTATGTGTTAAAATGTTTAGGATAATTATAACTATAAAGCACATAATATACAGTTTCTACACTAAAAGAGGTTTAAAAATACAAAACTAAAAAATCAAATAAATAAAACAGAAAATGTATATATATGTATATATATAATGCTAATAAAAATAAAATTTATATGCTTCCATCAATAACAGAAAATATAAAATTTAAGGCAAAAAACATTTCCAGAGATAGTACAGGTAAGGTTGATTTAGCAGTTCTAAACTTGGATGCCTCCAAGGTATCTCCAAATTATATGGAGAAAAACTGACAAAAATTTAAAAAAGAAATTGCAAAATCTCCTGTCATGATTAGATCATCACACACATCTTTCATTAATTGATAGATCAAGCTGAACAATGCAAACCAGTATATTAGAGAACAGGCAACATAATTAACAAATTTGAACTAATGGCCCACAACAAATGGAAAATATGCATTCTTTTCAAAGATGCAAAGAACATTTAAGAAAAGTAACCATGGTTACATTGAACAAGTCTCAAGTATTTGGAAAGATAAATATCAAAAAGACAATTTTTTTTTTCTGGCCATAAAAAAACTTTAAATAATTCAGAGCCAACACGTTACTATAGACAGAGGCACCACACCATCCCTCCACAGCAAAGACCCAAAAAACTAAATAAAACAGAGACAAACATTGATCCTGAAACCCCAAGAGTCAAGTGAAAAGATAAAGAACTCAGGCAAGCACCGAATAGAATAAGAAACTGACAAATAACAGACAGCAAGGAGAGATACGTGCAGAGGTCCCCTATCAGCTAAGGCAGCATGGATTTGCCGCCTTGGACTCCTGTCGGCGATCAGCAGGTAGGGAGTACAGGAAAGCAGTTTCACGGAGCTCCCAGTGGGAGCCAGAGCAGGGCACCTGATAAACAGCAATATGCAATTTACTACCCTCCATTCTTCTCCCCGCTTCTCAGCCTTCGCTGCTTCCTAGCTGGCTGCGGTCACTCAGGCAGCCTGGAACTGTATGATCCATGCCACTTGAATTTGCCCTGCCCACGTCAAAGAGCCGTGGACAGGCAGTATGGGAAAGTAGCGTCATGGAGCTTCCAGTGGAGACAGAGCACCCGGTAACCAGCGATATATGTTTTCCCACCCCCCACCCTTCTTTCCCTGGCTTGGCCTCTACCACTTCCCACCAGCTGGAATCTCTTGGCCAGGAGGCACCAGCTGTGCTCCATGCTGCTTGGATTTGGCCCACTCGCACTGGCAGGCTCCCTCAGTGCCATTTTTTTGTTGCTGATGTTGCTTTTCTCCACTTCTTTTGGTTTCTTCCCGGACTCTCACCATCTCCCACTCGAACACCGGGTTTTGTGTACCATCTTTCTTCTTTAAAGGCTCTGAAGCACCGCTCACCTGGGGAACTGCTTCCTTAGTCTGCGCCGCCATGTTGGTGGGATCCCTGGGGCCTTTGTTGCTGTTGTTTTGGTTTTTGTTTTGTTTGTTTTCTTTTTATTTTCACCACTTGGGAGCCCCTTTTAGTCAGGCTAGACTATGCAGCTCAGGAGCCACTTCCCCAGTCTGTGCAACCACATTGGTGGGTTCCCTGGGGTCACTTTTCCATTTTTCTTTGTCTTTCTTCATTTCTGTTTCTTGTCTCTCTATACTTATATTCTTTTTCTGTCTCCTGAAAACCTGAAGCTGTGTGATATCTCTGCCCCTTCAAGCCAGGCTGTACTGTGTGGATTGGGAGCTACTACCCTGGTCTGTGCAGCCACACTGGTGGGATCCCTGAGGGCTTTTCTTTTCTTTCTTCTTCTTTCTAATTTACATTTATTATTTTTTCTTTTTTCCTTTTTGTTTTTGTCCATTTCTCAGTTTCTCATGTCTCTACTCCAATGGCAAGCTCCCTTAGCATACTTTTTTTGTTTGTTTGTTTATATTTGGCTTCTGTTTCTCTCACCTCTGTCTCTTCTTTTCCATACCTATCTTATCTCCACACATCAAAACTCCCCTCCTTCCTGCCTACCTAAACATTGTGCTGAATATCTCACCCCAGAGCAGCATGGTCTACCGGAACCTGTCCTGCACTGATTCCCAGCCCACCCTGTCAGCCCTACTGTGTGCCACAAAAAACTCATCCCATCCCCTCCCCCTCAGCTAGACATGCCCTGCAGCACCACCATTGAGTGACTGGCCCTGCCCAATGGACAAGGAGGTGAAAAGTATCAGGCCCAGAGATGAGAAAACAACAAAGAATGCATAGCCCACCTGCTCAGACATAACCAAATAAAACCAAAAAGCAGGAACAAACAAACAGATCTACAACCAATAAACAAAATAACAACTGAATGTGCCGAAGGCAGCAGACAATATCAAAGCATATTAAAAAAACAGGACAGGATGGTTCCACTAGGCAACTAAAATAAAACACCAGATGACTTTCCAGTAGAAGAAAAGGCACTAGAACTGCCTGACAGGGAATTCAAATCTCTAATATTCAAAGCTCTCCAAGGGTTGAAGCAAAAAGCAAACAAAAGTGAGGAAAAAATAGACAAATTAATGGAAAAGGGAGAAAAATTCATGAAAAATACAGACAAAAAATGGAATAATTCAGGAATACAATACAGAAACAAAATGCCAAAATAAATTCACAAATAGAAATCATACAAAAAACAACAATTAGAAATCCAACACATAAAGATTTCAGAAATGGACAGAGTCTTAGAAAGGCTGAGGGACAGGTTTGAAACAATGCAAGACAGGATCAGTGAAACTGAAGACAAACATTTGGATACCACTTTGAGGAAAAAAATCAGAAAAAAAGAAAGAAGAAAAATGAAGAAATCATGAGAATTATCTGGGATACAATCAAAACCAAAACTTCACAAGTGATTGGAGTTCCAGAACATGGGGAGAAAATGGAAAACACAGAGAGGCTCATTGAAGAACTGCTGACAGAAAACTTCTGTAATATCATGAAAGATGAAAACCTGACCATCCAAGAAGCTCAACAAATCTCATGTAGGATACACCCCAAAAGAAAATCACCTAGGCATATCATAATCACATTCGCTAACACCAAAGACAAAGAAAAAATCCTGAGAGCAGCTCAAAAAGAACAAAGTCACAAAGAAAGGGGAAACAATAAGACTAAGCTCTGATTATTCAACAGAAACCATGCAGGCAAGGAGGCAATGGGATCACATACAAAACCTTGAAAGAAAAAAATTGCCAACCAAGAATAATATATCCTGCAAAGCTTTCATTCAAATATGATGGTGAAATTAGGGCATTCCCAGATAAACAGAAATGAAGGGAATAAGTAAAAACCAAACCAAACTTACAAGAATTATTAAAGGGAGAACTTTGGTTTGAGAACAAACAACACCAGACCACAGCCTGAATCTAGGGCACAAGATTATACCAGCCAGATACCAATCTAGGAAATGAACTCTCAAGGACTATCCAAAACCAAAAGAATTACAACAGGAAAACAGAGAGGTCAATCTGTAAATGACAACAACGTCAGAATAATGAGAGAAAAAACAGTGTATAGAACTTCTAATTGAGAGGACGGCAAGGCAATACCAAGTAATAATAGACTGGTTCAAACCCAGGAACACAGGGTAAATTTCAAGGTAACCACAAAGAAAGTTAACAAACCTACTCATGAAAATAAAGGAGGAAACATGAAGTCTCATCTACAAACAAAAGGAATTCAGGAGAGTAAAAGGAAAAAAGAAAACATCAACACCAAAAAAAAAAAAAAAAAAAAACCCACAAAATGACAGCAATAAACTCACACCTATCAATAATTACACTGAATGCAAATAGCCTAAATGCACCCATAAAGAGACACAGAGTGACAGAATAGATAAAAAAAAAAAAAAAACAGAATCCATGACAAGAGACATACCCTAGAAACAAAGATGTAAATTTATTAAAAATCAAAGGGTAGAAAAACAATATATCAGGCAAACAGCTACTAAAAAAGAGAAGCACTAGCAATACTAATCTCAGATAAAATAGACTTTAAAACAAAATCCAAAATAAAAGACAAAGAAGGGCACTATATAATGATTAAAGGGACAATCCATCATAAGGGCATAACCATGATAAACATTTACGCACCCAATGACAGGGTTCCAAAATAAAACAAACTCTAATAGCACTGAAAAGAGAAATTGACAGTTTCACAATAATGATAGGAGACTTCACATCACTATTGTTAAAGGACTTCGTCTAGAAAGAAACTCAGCAAAGATACAGAAGATCTAAAGACCACAATCAGCCAACTTGACCTCACAGACCTATATAGAGCGCTCCATCCAACAGCTGCAAAGTACACATTTTTTTCCAACGCACATGGAAAGTTCTCCAGAATAGACTACATCTAAGGCCAAAAGCAACCCTCAACAAAATCCAAAACACTGAAATACAAAGTATCTTCTCTGATCACAACACCCTTAAGGCAGAAATTAACAACAGGAAAACCAAGGAAAAATAATCAATTGCACGGAAACTGATAACACCCTGCTTAAAAAACACTGGGTAATAGAAGAAATCAGAGATGGAATAAAAAAATTCCTAGAATCAAATGAGAATGAAAACACATCATACCAAAACCTCTGGGACACAGCAAAGGTAGTCCTCAGAGGTCAATTTGTAGCAATAGAGGCACACATCAAAAAAGAAGAAAGTGACAAAATCAAAACATTAGCTACACAACTCAAACACAACCCAAATAGAAAGACAGCAGCAAAAGAAGCCCACGGCCACCAGAACAAAGGAAATAATAAAGGTCAGAGCAGAAATACATAAAATAGAGAATAAAAAATCAACAAAAACCAAAAGTTAGCTCTTTGAAAGCATCAATAAAATTAACAAACTACTGGCCAAATTGACAAAAGAAAAACAGGAGAGGATGCAAATAACCCAAATAAGAAATGAAATTTGGGACATTACAACAGGCCCAGCTGAAACAAGAAGTATAACAGAGTGCTATGAAAAACTATACTCCAACAAATTTGAAAACCTAGAAGAAATGGGCAATTTCTAGAAACACACTACCTATCCAAACTAACACAGAATGATGTTGAAAATCTGAACCGACCCATAACAAGAGATCAAAAAGGTAATTAAAAAAAACTCCCAACAACAACAACAACAAAAAGCCCTGGCCCAGATGTCTACCCTGGAGAATTCTACCAAACATTCAGAGAAGAGCTTATACCCACCCAGGACCATCACTATTCAAAATAATTCAGAACATAGAAAAGGAAGCAATACTTCCAAATTCATTCTATGAAGCCAGCATAACCCTGATAACAAAACAGGCAAAGAAACCACAAAAAAAGAAAATTATAGACCAGTATCTTTCATGAATATAGATGCAAAAATTCTCAACAAAATTCTAGCCAATAGAACTCAGCATCATATCAAAACAATAATAAACTATAACAAAGTAGGATTCATACCAGTTACGCAAGGATGTTTCAACATCAGAAAATCAATCAACATAATCTCCCACATAAATAAAAGGAAAGAATCCCATGATCATCTCAATTGACGCAGAAAAGGCATTTGACAAAGTATAACACCCATTCATGATAAAAACACTCAATAAAATAGGTACAGAAGAGAAATTTCTCAACATAATAAAAGGCATCTCTTTGTATCAATGAGTCTCAACCCACCTAGATCAAAGGAGAATGAAGGACACCAAGGACACAAGGTAATTATGAGCCCAAGAGACAGAAAGGGCTACATGAACCAGAGACTACATCATCCTGAGACCAGAAGAACTAGATGGTGCCTGGCCATAACCAATGACTGCCCTGACAGGGAACACAACAGAGAATCCCTGATGGAGCAGGACAGCAGTGGGATGCAGACCTCAAATTCTTGTAAAAAGACCAGACTTAATGGTCTGACTAAGACTAGAAGGACCCCAGAGGTCATGGTCCCCAGACCTTCTGTTAGCCCAAGATTGGAACCATTCCCAAAGCCAACCCATCAGACATGGATTGGACTGGAAAATGGGTTGGAAAGAGATGCTGATGAGGAGTGAGCTACTTGTATCAGGTGGACACTTGAGACTATGTTGGCATCTCCTGTGTGGAGGGGAGAGGAGAGGGTAGAGGGGGTTAGAAGCTGGCAAAATGGACCCGAGAAGAGAGAGTGGAAGGAGGGAGCGGGCTGTCTCACTGGGGGGAGAGTAATTGGGAGTATGTAGTAAGGTGTATATAAGTTTTTATGTGAGAGACTGACTTGATTTGTAAACTTTCACTTAAAGCACAATAAAAACTATTTTAAAAAAAGGTATCTATGCAAAACCAACAGCCAACATCATTCTTAATGAAGAGCAGCTGAAAACATTCCCCTTGTGAACAGGAACAAGACAAAGATGCCCTTTACCACCACTCCTATTTAACATTGTGCTGGACGTCCTAGCTAAAGCAATAAGGCAAGAAAAAGAAATAAAGTGCATCCAAATTGGTAATGAAGAAGTATAACTGTCCCTATTTGCAAATGATATGATACCATAAGGGAAACCCGGGTGGCGTAGTGGTTAAGTGCTACGATTGCTAACCAAAAGGTCAGCAGTTTGAATCTGCCAGGCGCTCCTTGGAAACTCTATGGGGCAGTTCCACTCTGCCCTATAGGGTCGCTATGAGTCGGAATCGACTCGATGGTACTGGGTTTTTGGGGTTTTGAATGATACCATACATAGAAAACCCAAAAGACTCTATGGGAAAACTACTGGAACTAACAGAAAGATTCAGCAGAGTGGCAGGATAGAAGACCAATATACAAAAATCAGTTGGATTCCTATATACCAATAAAGAGAACAACAAAAAGGAAATCAGGAAAACAATACCATTTATAATAGCCCCTAAAAAAATAGAATACTTAATACTAAATCCAACCAGGAATGTAAAAGACCTGTACACTACTCCAAAAAAACCAAAAGAGATCTACATAAATGGAAAAACATACCATGTTCATGAATAGGGAGACTTAACATTGTGAAAATGACAATTCTACTCAAACCAATCTACAAATACAATGCAATCCTGATCCAAATACTAACCGCACTCTTTAAAGAGATGGAAAAACTAACCATTAATTTTATATGGGAAGGGAAGAGGCCCCAGATAAGTAAAGCACTATTGAAGAAGAAAGATAAAAGAGGAGGACTTACACTACCTGACCTCAGAACCTACTATATAACTAAGGCAGTCAAAACAGCCTGGTACTAGTACAATGACAGATACATTGACCAATGGAACAGAACTGAGAATCCAGACATAAATTCATCCACTTATGAGCAGCTGATATTTGAGGTCACTCCTGAGGTTCACCCTTCAGCCAAAGATTAGACAGGCCCATAAAACAAAATGAGACTAAAGGGGCACACCAACCCAGGGGCAAGGACTAGAAGGCAGGAGAGGACAGGAAAGCAGTTAGATACCTAACAGAAGAATAAAACCAAAGAAGGTAAGGAGAAATAAAACAATACACATAAGAGGAAAACCTAAAAAAAATGCAACAAATATATAACGTAAAAGATAAATAAAACAATTGGTTCTTTGAAATGTATAACAAATTTGACTAATGTATGCCAAACTTAACATAAAACTAAAAGAAAGGCAAGGTACAAATAAACATTACCCCCCCAAAAAACAAACCCATTGCCATCGAGTTGATTCTGACTCATAGTGACTCTATAGGACAGAGTAGAAGTAGAGTTGGCCCATAGGATTTCTAAGTAGTGGGTGGTGGATTCTAATTGCCAACTTTTTGGTGAGCAGCCAAACACTTAACCACTTCGAAACATTAGGTAAAAAAAAAAGAAAATCCACATAATTATGACTGCAGCTATTGTTTTAACTTATTATTTGATATGCAGCAGATATTAAACAAATAATAAGATATTATGACTACGTCCATCAACATGAAAATTTAGGTAAAATTGACAAGTTGCTATAAAATTTTAATTTACTAAAATTAGTCAAAAAACATATAAACCCTCAAAATCTTAAGAGAAATGAAGAGTTTAATATTTTCTGAAACAGTTTTACTGTTGAATCCAAAAACATCACACCAAATAACTGCAATTTTATGTATACTATGACATTGTATGGAAAAAAAGTGAACCATCTCCAATTCATTGTAAGAAACTAGTACAGCTTTGATATCAAAACCTGATAAGGACAGCAATTAAAGGAAAATTACAGGTAAACAGTGGTTAAGAGCTTGACTGCTAACCAAAAGGTCAGCAGTTCGAATCCACCAGCCATTACTTGGAAACGCTATTGGGCAGTTCTAGTCTGTCCTATAGATAAGAGTCACTACAAGTCAACTCGATGGCAATGGGTTTGGATCACTCATAAACTGGGATGCAAAAATCCTGAAAATATATTAATGAACCTAATTAGCAATGAATAAAAAAAGGCACTATATTGTGACCAAATTGGGATTTTCCAAGGATGCAAAATTAGGTTAACATAAAACAACCAATTACTGTGATCAATTATATTAAAAGAGTAAAAGTGGAAAATGATTAGTTCTATATATTCAAGAATAATCAGTATTCCTTATTATAAAAAAAAAGAAGCTTGCTTAAAGAGACAAAAGATATCTATTTAAAAAAACCTACAGCAAACATAATACTTAATGTTGAAAGTGTTTAATATCATGAACAATATTATGCACTACTACCACTTAGGATAAGTCTACTCTAACTAACCCTCAAGTGGAGTCCCTGAGTGACACAAACAGTTAATGTACTCAGCCGCTAACCAAAAGGTTGGGGGTTCGAGTACATTCAGAGGCACCTCAGAAGAAAGGCTTGGCAATCCACTTCCGAAAAATCAGCCATTGAAAACCTTGTGGAGCACAGTTGTGCTGTGACACACATGGGGTCGCCATGAGTCACAACTGACTCAGTGGTAGCTGGTGGTAGAACTCTCACATAAGAGCTATGTCAGAGCTGCAAAAATAAAGCCTAAACCAACCCTTGACAGGATCAAGCTCATCAGCTAGTGAATTAATTTCTTGCCAGAACAAAATGCAACCTTCTTTAAAGGAACATCAAAAGTAAATAACTAAATAAAATCCAGATTCTTAATTAACCACAAAGCATTTACAATGTTCAGCATACAATAAAAAATTATTAGATATAGGAAGGAGCAGTAAAATGTGAGTCATAAGCAGAAAAAAAGTCAGTCAATAAAAACGAACTCAGAGACGACGGCTAAAATGTTGGACTTGGCAGGCAAGAATTTTAAAGCAGCTATTGCTTTACACTATATGCTCAAGGATGAACACAAAAAGATAGATGCGATCAGTGAACAGATATGAAATCCCAGAAGTGATGTGGAAACTATTAAAAAGAACTAATTCAAAATTACAAACTGAGAAACACTCTGAAAATAAATCTAATTCACATCAATCTTTTCAACAGCTACACTCAGAACTAGAAGACCATAAACTAAAGCCTTCGATTTTCTGTTTTTCTAATATAGAATTATATACAAAGATAAACTATTGATGAAAAATGAGGGTAAAATAAAGACATTTTAAGGCAGACCTCTCAAAGAAGTTACTACCTATGCACCTTTCTCAAAAATCTGCTTGTGAACATGTGCCACCAAGATGAGGAAACGAAATCTAGCAAGAAGATAAAATCTAGAAAGAAGCAAATGAACAAAAGAGAAGTAAAGGAAAGCCTCAAGACTGTAATCATATATTTCCTTTATGCACAATCCCATACAACAATCAGGCAATACTGGATCAAAAATGTCAGATACCTCTAAAAGAGAAGTTCTAAAAATATGAAATTGGTGTGATGCTTCAGGTACTTAAATGCTGAGAGAAGCCATATATTAATAACAAAACTGAGAATGTATTACTGATAATAATATAGAAATCTGAACAAATTTTTTAAAAAGATAATGATTATTTCCAGACAAAAAAAAATTATACAAAAAAGAAAATTTAATTATTGTATGACACACAGCACAGCTAATAGCACTGATGTAATAATAATATAAACACAGAAATGTGATGTAACAAAAAGTTACGATATAACTATCCAGTAATATTGCTGCAGGAAAATTATATGGTGGGGGGAAGGGTTAAAGAGAAATAAGTCCTCATTTTCCGTAGGAGAAAGCCAAAAGAAATAGCTGAAAGTAAAACAATTTAAAAATGTACTGCAAGTATACAACGCAGAGAATTTGCCTCTAGATAGAGGAGTGATTGCAGAAGAGTGGGGGCAGGACACCAGTCAATTTTTCAACAATTTGTAAATTTTGGGTTCCATGCTTTGTTGAAAGTGTTACATGGAGAAGATTCATGTGTAGTATGTCGTATGAGCTGGCAGTATTTTTATTAAGGTAGAAACATGTAACAGTGTTTTGTGTTTAGTTATCTGGAAAGTGTGAGCGTGTCATATGAATAGTGTTTAAATGAGAAAGGTTCACAGGGGTGACAGTCAAAATATTTATATTTAATAAGTAGTCCAGCCGAGTCACTGGCCAATTAGAAAGAACCACTAACTAACTGAAGGGACAACAACCATAAACAACCTGTACAGCCTTATCAAATCACAGTGGCTAAGTATTAATCGTGTGTGTGTGTGTGTGTGTGTGTGTGTGTGTGCGTGCAATAAAGGTTCAGAACACACGCTGACATTTATTGAGGGTCCTCCACATGTTGACCCTATTTTGATACTAGACAGAGGTAAAGCAAGCAGCTGCTTTTAGGACAGCCACAGATGCCTTATATATATTTGTGCTCCAATCTCTAGTCTCAACTCTTGCTGGCAAGATGCCAGGTCAGTATGTGGTGCCATAGCTCACAGGGAAGCCCCATAGTTAACAAGCTCAGACTCACGGAATTATATATTTTTCTCATTTGTCTTTGCTTATATCTCCAAATAACATATTCCTATTTCCAGTTTCTTTCCCTCCCTTCCCTTCAAGACTCTAAAACTTACAGAGAAATCTATGTGTACTTGAAAAACTGAGGCCTTGTAACTAGATTTCAGCCTTCTTTCTCAATTTGAGCCATGCTTCTGTATCTGGCAAAAGTATGTCACAAATTATAAATTTAGGCTATCACCCAGTTACAGAAGGACGGAGAAGCCTCCATTTTTCATATATTTAATAGCTAGTTTTAGGGGAAGGGAGCTAAGTAACTCTACATGCATTCTCACATCTAAGACTTTCAAATTCACAGGGAACATTTAAGTATCTGGGAACTTCAATGTAATATATGGTCATTATGATGTGTCCTTGAGAATGCAGTCTTGTTTAAGAGTAAATATAACAGCTACATTAAGGTTCTAGTGTAATAGGTTCTTTTAATAAGAATATATAATCATTTCCTTTTTTCTGGGGAACATTGGTAGCATTAGGAAACATCGGTAGCATTCTTGTGTGAACAGTTGAATATATCAAGACCTGTAGTTTTGAGACTAGTGAATACCTTATCTATTGGTCTACATGGGGCAAGGGAAAGGAGAAAAAGCTTTTTTTCCCCACAGTATAATAAACAAGGCTCTATTATTTTCACAATCAAATGTCTGATGAAATGTGTGGAATAAACTTCCAGCACTCAATAAAGTCAAAGGAACCAACAAATCAAATCAAACCCGTTGCAACAAGTTGATTCTGATTCATAGCGACCCTACAGGACACAGGAGAACTGCCCCATAGTGTTTCCAAGGAGCAGATGGTGGATTTGAACTGCCGACCTTTTGGTCAGCAGCCATGGCTCTTAACCACTGTGCCACCAGAAGGGGAAGCTTAAATATGAGACTGAGTATTCAGCCGATAATTTGGGAAGTGAAAAAGATATGAAGTTGGCCCTAAGGCTGGAAATAATTTACATAAGGCAGGGGAAGGAGACACCTTTGAGTTAAACAGCACATGCAAACGTGTAGAGGTAAATGTTTAATGACACATGAAGAAAATAGCAAAGTGCAACCCAATTGCATTAGCAATTGTTGGGAGAACAGATGGGTAAGATAAGCACAAAATGTCAAACTCTCAAAATGGCAAACCCATGAAAGTGCACTGAGGACTAGATGTTTTAGGCTCTTGTGCTGGGAGAATCTAGGAAAGTTCAGCTCTGAACTCTTTTTTTTCTTCCTTCCTTCCTTCCTTCCTCCCTCCCTCCCTTCTCTCTTTTCTTTCTTAACAAAGAGAAATTTATTCTCCCACAGCCTAGGAGGCTAGAAGTCTGAATTCAGCATGCCAGTTCCAGGGGAAGTTTTTCTGTGTCGATTCTGGGAGAAGGTCCTTGTCATCAGTCTTCCCCGGGACTAGGAATTTCTCAGCACAGAGACCCTGGGTCCAAAGGATGCACTCTGCTTCCAGTACCACTTTCTTGGTGGTATGAGGTCCCCCTGTCTCTCTGCTCACTTGCCTCTTTTATATCTCAAAAGACACTGACTTAAAACAAAACTTAATCTTATAGATTAAGTCCTGCCTCATCAACATAAGTACCTCTAATCCTGCCTCGTTAACATCATATAGGTAGAATTTATAACACGTAGGAAAATTACATCAGATGACAAAATGGTGGAAAATCACATACCACTGGGAAACATAGCCTAGCCAAATTGACACATATTTTTGGGGAGCACAGTTCAATGCTTAACAGTGACCTTATGTACAACAGAATGAAATGTTGCCTAGTTCTGCACCATTTTCATGGTTGTTGGTATGTTTGTATGTTTGAGGCCATTGCTGCAGCTATGGAGTCAGTCCATCTCACTGAGGACTATAATGCTAGCCCTCTGTTTATCCCTATCTTTCTCTAGCTCCGTCTCTATCCTAGTCTTTGCCTCTGTCTCTAATGCTGTCTTTCTCTCTGTGCCTATCTGAGAACCTGTCCACTCACATAGTCGCTTGCCATGAGAGGTGTGCCTAGTGCTTTTGCTTCTCCTGATAAATCTCTGAAAGGGGAGATCTCACAAAACACATTTCCATTTGAAGACAACTCTGTCGCACCACCATCGGCCAGCCCGATAAAGACAACCCTCCCGTGATTAGGAATGTGGGAATGTTGAAAATCCAGGCCAATTTTTAAGATTAAAGAGAAAACTCAGGGAATGGACTCCTCAGCGGAGGGAACTGAGTGCTGGGCCCAGGTTTTCAGGGAAAACACATGACTTGCCTGAGTCCAGGAGAAATGGGACTTCCCCACACTCCCTAAAGTGGTCCCCATGCCCAGAGCCAGGGGCTAGATACATTGGGAAAATGTTCTGTGGTGTTCACATGTTTCTTATTTATTTATTATTATACTTTAGGTGAAGGTTTACAGAACTAGTTTCTCATTAAACAATTAGTACACATACTATTTTCTGACATTGGTTACCAACTCCACTATATGACAACACACTCCATTCTCCACCTAGGTTTACGAATGACCAGCTTTCCTGTCCCCTCCTGCCTTCTAGTCCTTGCCCCTGGGCTAGTGTGTCTCCTTAGTCTGCTCTTGTTTTACAGCCTGTCTAATCTTTGGCTGAAGGGTGAACCTCAGGAGTGACTTCATTACTGAGCTAAAAGGGTGTCGGGGGGCCATGCTCTTGGGGTTTCTCCAGTCTCTGTCAGGCCAGTAAGTTTGGTCTTTTTTTGTGAGTTAGAATTTGTTCTACATTTTTCTCCAGCTCTGTCTGGGACTCTCTATTGTGATCCCTGTCAGAGCAGTCAGTGGTGGTAGCTGGGCACCACCTAGTTGTACAGGACTCAGTCTCGCAGAGACTGTGGTAGTTGTAGTCCATTAGTCCTTTGGACTAATCTTTCCCTTGTGTCTTTGTTTTTCTTCATTCTCCCTTGCTCCCAACAGGGTGAGACCAGTGAAGTATTTTAGATGCTGCTCACAAGCTTTTAAGACCCCAGATGCTACTCACCAAAGTAGAATGAAGAACATTTTCTTTATGAACTATGTTATGCCAATTAAGCCAGGTGTTCCCCAAGACCATGGTCCCCACAGCCCTCAGCCCAGTAATTCAGTCTCTCAGGGAGTTTGGATGTGTCTATGGAGCTTCCATGACCTTGCCTTGGACAAGTTGTGCTGGTTTCCCCAGTATTGCATACTGTCTTACCCTTCATCAAAGTTACCACTTAACTATTGTCTGTTTGGTGTTTTTCCATCCTCGCCCCTCCTCTCCCTTGTAACCATCAAAGATTGTTTCTTTCTGTGTGTAAACTTTTTCATGAGTTTTTACACTAGTGGTTTCATATGATTTTTGTCCTTTTGTGATTGACTTATTTCACTTAGCATAATGCCCTCCAGATTCATCGATGTTGTGACATGCTTCACAGATTCATCATTGTTCTTTATCATTGCTTAGTATTTCATTGTGTGTATGTACCATAGCTTGTTTATCCATTCATCTGTTGATGGACACCCAGGTTGTTTCCATCTTCTTGCTATTGTGAACAATGCTGCAATGAACATGGGTGTGCATATGTCTATTCATGTGACGGCTTTTATTCGGCTAGGATATATTCCTAGGAATGGAATTACTAGATCATATAGTATTTCTATTTCTAGCTTTCTAAGGAAGCACCATATTGTTTTCCAAAATGGTTGTACCATTTTGCATTCCCACAGGCAGTGCAAAGGAGTTCTAATGTCCCCACAGCCTCTCCAACATTTGTTATTTCCTGTTTTTTTGATTCGTGCTAGTAATGCCAGGGGTGAGATAGTATCTTACTGCAGTTTTGATTTGCATTTCCCTATTTTTTTTTTTTTTTAATGGCTAGTGATGGGGAGGATTTCCTCCTGTGTCTGTCAGCCACTACAGTGTCTTCTTTGGTGAAGTGTCTGTTCACTTCCTTTGCCCATTTTTTAATTGGATTGTCTTTTTGTTGTGGGGTGTCGGATTTTCCTGTAGATTTTAGAGATTAGATCTTTACTGTATTTCTCATAGCCAAAATTTTTTTCCCAGTCTGTAGGTTCTCTTTTGACTGTTTTGGTGAAGTCATTTGATAAGCATAAGTGTCTAATTTTTTAGAAGATCCCAATTTTCTAGCTTATCTTCTGGAGTTCATGTGTTGTTGTTATGGTTTGTATCTTATTAATGACACATATTGGGGCCTCTAGAGTTGATCCTATTTTTTCTTCTCTGATCTTTATAGTTTTTGGTTTTATATTTAGATCTTTGATCCATTTTGAATTAGTTTTTGTGTATGATGTAAAGTATGGGTCCTGTTTTTTTTTTTTTTTTTTTTTTTTTTTGCAGATGGATATCTAGTTTTGCCAGCACCATTTGTTAAAAACGACTCTCTTTTCCCCATTTGATGGACTTTGGGCCCTTGTCGAAAATCAGGTGACTATAGGTGGATGGATTTACATCTGGGTTCTCAATTCTGTTCCATTTGTCAGTGTATCTGTCATTGTACAGTACCAGGCTGTTTTGACTACCATAGCAATATAGTAGGTTCTCAGGTCAGGTACTGCGAGTCCTCCTACTTTATTCTTCAATAGTGCTTTACTTATCCCAGGCTTCTTCCCTTTCCATATAAGTTAATTCGTTTTTTCATTCCTTTAAAGAATGCTATTGGTATCTGGAAGGGGACTGCATTATATTTGTAGATTGCTTTGGGTAGAATTGACATTTTCACAATGTTGAGTCTACCTATCCCTGAGCAAGATATGTTTTTCCATTTATGTAGTCCTCTTTTGGTTTCTTTCAGCAGTGTTTTGTAGTTTTCTTTGTATAAGTTTTACATCCCTGGTTAGATTTATTCCTACTTTATTATTTTAGGGCTTATTATAAATGATATTCTTTTCCTAATTTCCTTTTCATCATTCTCTTTATTGGCGTATAGGAATCCAACTGACTTTTGTATGTGTAGCTTGTATCTTGATGCTCTGCAGAATCTTTCCATTAGTTCCAGTAGTTTTCTCATGGAGTCTTTTGAGTTTTCTTGTATAGTATCATATTGTCTGCAAATAGTATCACATTGTCTGTTTTACTTCTTCATGACCAATTTCGATGCTCTTATTTCTTTTTCATGCCTTAGTGCTCTAGCTAGGACTTCCAGCCCAGTGTTAAATAAGAGTGGTGATAAAGGGCATCTTGTCTTGTTCCTGTTCTCAAGGGGAATGTTTTCACCCTCTCTCCATTAAGAATGGTGTTGGCTGTTGGTTTTGTATAGATGCCTTTATTATGTTGAGTAATTTCCTTTCTATGCCTATTTTATTGAGAGTTTTTATCATGAATTGGTGTTGGACTTTGTCAAATGCCTTTACTGCATCGATTGAGATGATGGTGTGATTCTTTTCTCTTCTTTTATTTATGTGGTGGATTATGTTGATTGATTTTCTAATGTTGAACCGTCCTTACATATCTGGTATGAATCCCACTTGGTCATGGTGTATTATTTTTCTGATATGAAGCTGAATTCTATTGGCTAGAATTTTTGTATCTATATTCATGAGAGATATTGGTCTGTAATTTTCTTTTTTAGTGGTGTCTTTGCTTGTTTTTCATATCAGGTTATGCTGGCTTCATAGAATGAATTCGGAAGTATTGCTTCCTTTTCTATGTTCTGAAATAGTTTGAGTAGTACTGGTGTAAGCTCTTCTCTGAATGTTTGGTAGAATCTTCCAGTGTTGATATCTGGGCCAGAGCTTTTTGTTCTTGGGAGTTTTTTTTAATCACCTTTCCAATCTCTTCTCTTGCTTTGGGTCTGTTCAGATTTTCATCATCATTTTGTGTTAATGGTAGGTAGTGCGTTTCTAGAAATTCATCCATTTCCTCTCAGTTTTCAAATTTGTCAGAGTGTAGTTTTTGATAGTGCCCTGTTATGATACTTTTTTAGTTCCGTTCAGTCTGTTGTAATGTTCCCCATTTCATTTCTTATTTGGGTCATCTGCATCCTTTTCTGTTTTTCTTTTGTCAGTTTGGCCAGTGGTTTGTCAATTTTGTTGATCCTTTCAAAGAACTAATTTTTGGTTTTGTTGATTCTTTCTATTGTCTATTGTCTATTGCATTTATTTCTGCTCTGATCTTTATTATTTCCTTTATTCCGATGGTGCAGGCTTCTTTTGCTGTTCTTTCTATTTGTTCAAGTTTTGTAGCTAATGTTTTGATTTTGTCCCTTTCGGGTTTTTTTTGATCTGTGCATCTATTGCTATAAATTGACCTCTGAGGACTGCCTTTGCTGTGTCCCAAAGGTTTTGGTATGATGCGTTTTCATTCTCATTTGATTCTAGGAATTTTTTTATTCCATCTCTGATTTCTTCTATTACCCAGTGGTTTTTAAACAGGGTGTTATTCAGTTTCGTGTAATTGATTTTTTTGTCCTTACTCTTCCTGTTGTTAATTTCTGCTTTTATGGCATTGTGACCAGACAGAATACTTTGTATTATCTCAATGTTTTGGATTTTGTTGAGGGTTGCTTTGTGGCATAAGATGTGCTCTATTCTGAAGAACATTCCATGTGTGTTGGAAAAGAATGTGTACTTTGCAGCTGTTGGGTGGAGTGTTATATATATGTCTATGATGTCAAGTTGGATGATTTTGGCCTTTAGGTCTTCTGTATCTTTGTTCAGTTTCTTTCTAAATATTCTGTCCTTTAACGATAGTGGTGTGGTGAAGTCTCCTACTATTATTTTGGAACTGTCAATTTCTCTTTTCAATGCTGTTAGAATTTATGCATTTTGGAGCCCTGGCATTGGGTGCATAGATATTTATTATGGTTACATCTTTATAATGAATCGTCCTCTTAATCATTACATAATGCCATTCTTTGTCTTTTATAGTGGATTTTGTTTTAAAGTGTATTTTTTCTGAGATTAGTATTGCCATTCCTGCTCTTTTTCAGTAGCTGTTTGCTTTATATATATTTTTCCATCCTTGGATTTTTACTAAATTTATGTCTTTGTTTCTAAGGTATGTCTCTTGTAGACAGCCTATTGATAGACTGTTTTTTTGTTTTTTTAATCCATTCTGTCACTCTCTCTTTATGGGTGCATTGAGGCCATTTACATTCAGTGTAATTATTGATTGTTGTGTTTATTGCTGTCATTTTGTAGTGCTTTTTTTTATGGTGCATTTTGTTTGTTCCTCTTCCTCTCCTGGGAATTCTTGTTTGTAGATTTTTTTTTACCATTTCTTCTGTTTTTGCAGATTTTGTGTTTACTGTGACTTTACATTTTTCTTCTTTATTTTGATGAGTAGGTTTGTTAGCTTTCTTTGTGGCTACCTTTAAATTTACCCTTATCTTCCTAAGTTTGAATCAGTCTTTTATTATTTGGTTTCACTTTGCCTTCTTCTTTGTTTGAAAGTTCTATACCTACACCATTTATTCCCTCTTTTATTGTTTTGATGTTGTGTCATTTACAAATTAACCTCTCTGGTTCCTGTTGTAAATCTTTTAATTTTGATTAATCCTTGAGAGTTCATTACCTAGGTTTGTATCTGGCTGCTTATTCCAGTCACTGGTTGGCCAAATTCTTTATCTCTTCATCTGATGCTTAGGGTTCCAGGACTGATGTTTGTCTCTGTTTTACTTAGTTTTTCAGTTCTTTGCTGAGGAAGGACGGCGTCGTGCTTCTGTCTATATCACCATGTTGGCGCCACTTCATGAACTCTTTTCTTCAAGCAAATCTTTCTTCATGCAAATTTTGGCTGCAGTTTCTCTTTCAATCAAGGAGGCCATTGCCCCTTAGACCCATTATAAATTCAAGACCAAATATGAAGTGACTTGGAGTCTTTAGTGCTAAAAGCTTGTAGCTTATAAAGTAGAAACATTATGGTAAAGGTACAGATCTTCACATTTGAAGATTTCAGAGGACTTGGCATTGGATGAGGTAGAGCACTTGGGCTGCTCTATAAGCCAAGTTCTTAAATCTACCAATCTTTTTAAAGCAATAAACCAAAAATAAAATAACTAAACCTATTGCCATCAAGTCAATTCTGACTCATAGTAACACTATTGGACAGAGGAGAACTGCCCTATCGGGTGGACTCAGACTGCTGACCTTTTGTTCAGCAGTGAGCTCTTAGCCATTGTGCCACCAGGACTCCTTTTAAGCAACAGTAATCAGATTTCTCTACAACAAAATAGAGTTAAGTCTGGAATATTATTCTAGTAGACACTGAGTTCCAAGGCAGAGATTTAACTTATGTTATCAGAAGTGAAAAGGGCATGACTTGGAAAGATACGTAAACTTTCAGAAATCTGAAAACATCAGTAAGGTACCAAAATTATTTTATTTCCCCCAGGGCTGCACAGTCTCCATCTATGCTTCTTTCTGAGTTTATGTCTTCTGTTATCCCCTTACTCTCTGCATACTTCCTGTCTATCCTTTTGGGGAGTGTATATTCCTCTGCACTCCTATATGAGACATGATTTTAGTTTTCCATTGTACTGAACCTGATCCTAAAATTACATGAAGTTCCCATTCCAGCGCTTACTATTGACTACCCCTTTTATTTTTCTTTTAAAATATTTTATAATAATGATTCAGAAAATAATAGTCATTGTGAAAAATAAACCACCTAGTATATACACATAAAGAAGAAAGTATAAAGTCTAGATGTTAAGATAGCTTACATTAAGGGTTTGGTGATTGTTAATGGTCTAAGACTGGAGGGACCCCCAGAAGACATGGCCCCCAGACTCTGTTGGCCCAAACCTAAAGCCACTTCAAAGCCAACTCTACAGACAAAGGATAGACTGGACTGTAAGACATAAAATGATACTCGTGAAGACTGTGTTTCTTAGCTCAAGTAGATACATGAGATTAAATGGGCAGCTCCTGTCCAAAGACAAGATCAGAAGGCAAAAAGGGACAGGAGCTACTTGAATGGATACAGAAAATCTGAGGTGAAAAGAAGGAGTGTGCTGTCACATTATAGGGAGAGAAACTAGGATCACGCGACAATGTGTGTATAAATTTTTGAACGAGAAACTAGCTTCAACTTTAAACTTTCACTTCAAGCACAATTTTAAAAAAGTTTGGTGAGCATAATTAAAAATATCTCTCCCTTTCCCACATGTACACACATATAGCCATACTTTTGCCTGAACTGAGTCATATGTGGTTTTTTTTTTTAATCTGGGACCTTTCTTTTTTTTTTTTAAACTCTTACTTTTGGCCTCTCTCTCTCTTCTTCCCTTTGGCCAACAAACGCACATCAGATAAGCAACGTTAATAAACCTATGTGTTACCTTCTCAACATTGTTTATTTTTAATGTGATCTTATTTTGTATATCTCCCTGCAACTTGTATTTCTCATGTAACAATACATCATGGATATCTATCCAAATCAACTAGTAAAGCTCTAACCCACTCCTTCTAATGAATGCATAATATTTTGTTCAATGGATGTGCCACAATTTATTCAATCATTCTCCTAATTGGCATTAATTTTATTGCCAACTTGGTTCCATTGCCAACTATACAAGACTAGACATATCCCTGTATGCTAGTGATGTAATTTATTTGTGATAGATTCCTAAGAGCTTTACGGCTGGATCAAAGGTTATGTGTATATTTAAGTTTTATAGATCTTGCCAGGCTGCTCTTTTAAAAGGCTGTAACAATTTATATATCCACTACAATTATATGAGTGTACTCTTTCCTCTAGCATCCATGCCAGCAGATAGAATTGTCAATAATGTAACTTTTTTGTTTGTTTGTTTGTTTTTGGCTTTAACAAATAGAAATTTATTCTCATAGCCTAGGAGGCTAGAAGTCTGAATTCAAAGTGCCAGCTCCAGGAGAAGCCTTTCTCTCTCCATTTGCTGTGGGAGAAGGTCCTTGTCATCAGTCTTTCCCTAGATCTAGGAAGTTCTCAGCACAGGGACCCTGGGTCCAAAGGACATACTCCACTCCTGGCTCTTCTTTCTTGGTCGTAGTAGGTCCTCACTTTCAGCTCGCTTCTCTCCTTTTATTTCTTGTAAGATAAAAGATAATGCAGGCCATACTCCAGGGAAAATCCCCTTACAATGGATCAGAGCTGTGACCTGAACAAGGGTTTTTTTTTAATTGTGCTTTAAGTGAAACTTTACAATTCAAGTCAGTTTCTCATACAAAAACACACGTTGTTATGTGGCCCTAGTTGCTCTCCCTATAATGTGACACCACACTCTTCAACCCCACGCTGTATTTCCCACGTCCATTCAACCAGCTCCTGTACTCCTCTGCCTTCTCATCTTGCCACCAGACAGGAGCTGCCCACCTAGTCTCATGTGTCTACCTAAGCTAGAGTCACACTCCTCACCAATATCATTTTATGTCTTATAGTCCAGTCTAATCTTTGTCTGAAGAGCTGGCTTCAGGAATGGTTTTAGTTTTGGACTAACAGAGTCCAGGGGCCATGTCCTCTGGGGTCTCTCCAGTCTCAGACCATTAAGTCTGGTCTTTTTATGAGAATTTGAGTTCTGCACCCCACTTTACTCCTGCTCCCTCAGGGACTCTCTGTTGTGTTCTCTGTCAGGGCAGTCATTGGTGGCAGCTGGGCACTACCTAGTTCTTCCGATCTCAGGTTGATGGAGTCTCTGGTCTATGTGGCCCTTTCTGTCTCTTGGGCTCATATTTTCCTTCTGTCTTTGGTGTTCTTCATTGTCCCCTGCTCCAGGTGGGTTGGGACCAATTGATGCATCTTAGATGGCCACTTCCTAACTTTTAAGACGCCAGACACCACTCACTACAGTGGGATGCAGAACATTTTCTTAATAAAATTTGTCACGCCAATTTTTCTAGATGTCTCCTTAAACCATGGTCCCTAGGACCTCTGCCCCTGCTACTCTGTCCCTCGAACTGTTTGGTTGTATTCAGGAAACTTCTTAGCTTTGGGTTTACTCCAGTTGTGCTGACTTCCCCTGTATTGTGTGCTGTCCTTCCCTTCACTTAAAATAATTCTTATCTACTATCTAGTTAGTGAGTACCACTCTCCCTCCCTACCCACCCTCGTAACCATCAAAGAATGCTTTTGTCTGTGTTTAAACTTTTTCTTGAGTTCTTATGATAGTGGTCTCATACAATATTTGTCCTTTTGCAGGAATTGTCACTAATGTAACGTTCTGCCAATTTGATGGAAGTGACTTCACTGCTACTTTAATTTTTATTTCCCTAAATACAGTGAGACTGAATGTAAGTTTATTAGTCATTGTCTATTCTGTGAATTGCCCCTCTATATGCATTTATTTTGCCATTTTTTCCATGGGATTATTTTCTTTCTTACTAATGTTTAGGATGGAATGCTGGTGGCGTAGTGATCAAGCATTACAGCTGCTAACCAAAAAACTTATGAGTAGTTTGTATTTTTCATATTTCCCATTTATCTCTCAAACACTATGCAAGTTTACTTCTCAATGTATTTCCTACATTTGATGTCATTTACTTTATCTTTGACATGCAAAAAATTATACAATGTATATAGTCACATATATTGATCCTTTGCTTTATAGCTTCTGAGTTGCCAGTCTTGGTTTCAAATTGAAAACAGTAACTCAAAAGATTAGATATTAGATAGGAACTTTAGGAGGCAGTGAGTTTACGTTAATGGGGGAGCAACAACTCAGAAAAGGAAAGTGAGAATGTTTTACAACTCAAAGAATGTAATGAACGTCACTGAACTGTACATGTAGAAACTGTTGAACTGGTGTATGAGTTCTTGTGTATATTCTCAAAAACATCCACAAAATAAATGAAATTAAAATAATCTGAGGATAAAAAAATGAAGAGATTTGGAAAAAAAAAAAAAGAGAACCATCTTAGTATACTGTATCACACTACACTGGAAAATATTTATATCATAATACTATACACAGATTGGGAGTGTGGAGGAAAGGAAACTATGTGGGTCATCTAAGCTAAATTTTTTATCTACCATAAAAGGAAATCAATAGATAATTTCTAACAGTGATATATCAACACATAGGTATAAAGTTCATTGCTATAATTACAGAATTAAACATCAGGAGAAAGAGCTAAAAGAATTAGAAGTGATCACCTCTGGGATCAGGATTTGGGGTGGAGTGTCAAAAGACTGAGTTACATGTATTTTACTTCTATTAAAAAAATTTTTTTTTTCTTTTTAACAGAGGTAGATGGCTGTATAAAATTACAGCAGTCCTTACTTGACTAAACCAGGAATTAGAAGGAATTTTCAGGTGAAGAGTTTTCATTCCAGGTGCCCAAAAGAGGATACCTGGGATAACCTTATCTTAGCTGACTTCCTTCTATTTTTGTTACTAAACAAACAACAACAACAAAAAACCATTGCCACCAAGTCTATTCTGACTCATAGCAACCCTATAGGACACAGTAGAACTGTCCCATAGGGTTTTCTGTTGCTAGGATCCAAAATCAATTGCCTTGATTACTAAATAGGCCTGTTTTCTTACAAGACAGATAACATATTCAAGCGTGCTCATATGCTAGGTTAGCAACTTCAGGGAAAACTGAAGCATCTCCAAGACTAAAAGACTTCCACCCTAAACATCTGAATTTAAAAATCAAACTCCATGTCTACGATTTGGGTTCAGACATACACCAACATAGCTGGACAATATGCAATATGGTTGTGTAGGAGAGGAATGACAGAAGTCATATTGTAAAGAAAGCATGTGAAGCCTCTAAAAGAGAGGAAAGAAGGCTGCAGGAGAAATTCCAGTCTCAGAAACAGAGCCTACATTTTAGAGGCAATGAGTCGTCTGCTGCCTGAACCCATCCAAAGCAATGCTTTGAGCATAGGTATGCACAGTGACAGGGCAAATGGCCTCTAGGGAGCACAATCCCAGGTGAGAAGCTCGGCAGGCAGCTGCCCACAAGGCACCCACTCAATGGAAGGTCCAACTAGAAACAGCCTGAACTGAACACAAGGTCTGTGGCCCAGAGCAAGTGGTGGCACTGGCAGAAGCAGGAGCCTGGGGTGCAGAACAACAGGAGAAACATGAAGCAGCAGCCTAGCTTATTCTTTTTATATATATATATAATTTTTATTGTGCTTTAAGTGAAAGTTTACAAATCAAGTCAGTCTCTCTCACAAAAACTTATATACACCTTGCTACACACTCCCAATTACTCTACCCCTAATAAGACAGCCTGCTCCCTCCCTCCACTCTCTCTTTTCGTGTCCATTTCACCAGCTTCTAACCCCCTCCACCCTCTCATCTCCCCTTCAGGCAGGAGATGCCAACATAGTCTCAAGTGTCCACCTGATCCCAGAAGCTCAATACCTACCAGCATCCCTCTCCAACCCATTTTCCAGTCCAATCCATGTCTGAAGAGTTAGCTTCAGGAATGGTTCCTGTCCTGGGCCAACAGAAGGTCTGGGGGCCATGACCTCTGGGGTCCTTCTACTGTCAGTCAGACCATTAAGTCTGGTCTTATGAGAATTTGGGGTCTGCATCCCACTGCTCTCCTGCTCCCTCAGGGGTTCTCTGTCGTGTTCCCTGTCAGGGCAGTCATCAGTTATAGCCGGGCACCATCTACTTCTTCTGGTCTCAGGATGATGTCGTCTCTGGTTCACGTGGCCCTTTCTGTCTCTTTGGCTCGTAATTACCTTGTGTCCTTGGTGTTCTTCATCCTCCTTTGATCCAGGTGGGTTGAGACAAATTGATACATCTTAGATGGCTGCTTGCTGGCGTTTAAGACCCCAGACGCCACTCTTCCTTGTCTGGTTCCCGATCTCAATGGGAATGTTTTCAGGCTCTCTCCATTTAAGGTGATGTAGGCATTTGGCTTTGTATAATACCCTTTATTATGCTGAGGAATTTTCCTTCTATTCCTATTTTGCTGAGAGTTTTTATCATGAATGAGTGAACTTTGTCAAATGCCTTTTCTGCATCAATTGATACAATTATGTGATTCTTGTCTTTTGTTTTATTTATGTGGTGGATTACATTAATTGTTATTCTAATGTTGAACTATTCTGCATACCTGGTATGAATCCCACTTGGTCATGGTGAACTATTTTTTTGATATGTTGTTGAACTCTATTGACCAGAATTTTGTTGAGGGTTTTTGCATCTACATTCATGAGGGATATAGGTCTACAATTTTCTTTTCTTGTGGTGTCTTTACCTGGTTTTGGTATCAGGGATATGGTAGCTTCATAGAATGAGTTTGGTAATATTCCACCCTTTTCTATACTCTAAAATACCTTTAGTAGTAGCAGTGTTAACTCTTCTCTGAAAGTTTGCTAGAACTCTGCAATGAAGCTGTCTGGGTCAGGGCTTTTTTTTTGTTGGGAGTTTTTTGATTACCTTTTCAATCTCTTTTGTTATGGGTATATTTAGTTGTTCTACCTGTGATTGTGTTAGTTTAGGTAGGTAGTGTGTTTCTAGGAATTCATCCATTTCTTCTAGGTTTTTAAATTTGAGTATAATTTTTCATAGTAATCTGATATGATTCTTTTAATTTCAGTTGGGTCTGTTGTTATGTTGCCCATCTCATTTCTTATTTGGGTTATTTGCTTCCTCTCCTGTTTTTCATTTGTCAATTTGGCCAGTGGTTTATCAATTTTGTTGAGTTTTTTAAAAAAACAGCTTTTGGTCTTAATTTCTGTTTTCTATTTCATTTAGTTCAGCTCTAATTTTTATTATTTGTTTTTTCTTTTGGTGCCTGTGGGTTTTTTTTTGTTGTTGTTGCTCTCTTTCTCTTTGTTCAACTTGTAGGGATAATTCTTTGCTTTTGGACCTTTCTTCTTTTTGGATGTGTGCATTTATTGATATAAATTGGCCTCTGAGCACCGCTTTTGCTGTGTCCCAAAGGTTCTGATAGGAACTGTTTTCATTTTCATTGGATTCTATGAATTTCTTTATTCCATCCTTAATGTCTTCTATAATCCAGTCTTTTTTGAGCATGGTATTGTTCAGTTTCCAAGTGTATGATTTCTTTTCCCTGCTTTTCCTGTTATTGATTTCCACTTTTATGGCCTTATGGTCAGAGAAGATGCTTTGTAATATTTCAATGTTTTGGATTCTGCTAAGGCTTGCTTTATGACTTAATAAGTGGTCTATTCTAAAGAACTTTCCATGTGCACTAGAAAAGAAAGTATACTTGGTTGCCGTTGGGTGGAATGTTCTGTATATGTCTATGAGGTCAAGTTGGTTGATTGCGGCATTTAGATCTTCCATGTCTTTATTGAGCTTCTTTCTGGATGTCCTGTCCTTCACCGAATGTGGTGTGTTGAAGTCTCCTACTATTATCGTGGAGCTATCTCACTTTTCAATGCTGATAGAGTTTGTTACATGTATCTTGCAGCCCTGTCATTGGGTGCTTAATATTTAATATGGTTATATCTTCTTGGTGTATTGTCCCTTTAATAATTATATAGTGTCCTTCCTTTTTCTTTATGATGGATTTAACTTTAAAGTCTATTTTGCCAGAAATTAATATTGCCACTCCTGCTCCTTTTTGATTGTTGTTTGCTTGGTATATTTTTTTCCATCCTTTGAGTTTTAGTTTGTGTCTCTAAGTCCAAGGTGTGTCTCTTGTAGGCAGCATATAGACGGATCTTGTTTTTTAATCCATTCTGCCACTCTCTCTTTTTTGGTGCATTTAGTCCATTTACATTCAGGGTAATTACAGATAGGTATGAATTTAGTGCTATCATTTTGATGTCTTTTTTTGTATGTTGACAGTTTCTTTTTCCCACTTGATTTTATGTGCTGAGTAGATTTTCTTTATATATTGTCCTTTCCTCATATTGTTGATTTTGTTTCTGCTGAGTCTGTATTTTTCCCTTGTATTTTATTTTGATGAGTAGGATAGTTCTTCTCCTTTGTGGTTACCTTATTATTTACCCCTATTTTTCTAAATTTAAAACTTTTATTTCTTTGTATCGCCGTATCTTCCTCTCCATATGGAAGGTGTATGATTATAGTTTTTAGTCCCTCTTTATTATTTTAATGTTGTCTTCTTTCATATAATAACATCGTTGTTACCCTGTTTTCAGCTATATATATATATGTGTGTGTGTGTGTGTGTATATATATGTACACACATATATCTTGCTTTTTTTTTTTTTTTTTGGATTTTTCTGTGTGGGTTGACTTCTGGTTGCTCTGCCCAGTGTTATACTCTTGGGTTGATACCTGATATTATTGATTTTCTAACCAATGAACTCCCTTAAGTATTTCTTGTAGTTTTGGTTTGGTTTTTACAAATTCCCTAAACTTGTGTTTATCTGGAAATGTCTTAATTTCACCTGCATAGATGAGGGACAGTTTTGATGGATATATGATTCTTGGCAGGCAATTTTTTTTCCTTCGATTTTTTAAATATGTCATCCCGTTGCCTTCTTGCCTGCATGGTTTCTGCTGAGTAAAACCCAAAACCCAGTGCCGTCAAGTCGATTCTGACTCATAGCGACCCTATAGGACAGAGTAGAACTGCCCCATAGAGTTTCTGCTGAGTAGTCAAGCTTATTCTTATTGGCTCGCCTTTATAGGTGACTTTTCTTTTATCTCTTGCTGCTCTTATAATTCTCTCTTTATCTTTGGTTTTGGCAAGTTTGATTATGTCTTGGTGACTTTCTTTTAACATGTGCCTTATGTGGAGTTCGATGAGCATCTTGGATGGATATCTTCTCATCTTTCACAATACCAGGGGAGTTTTATGCCAAGAAATCTTCAACAATTTTCTCTGTATTTTCTGTTATCCCTCCCTGTTCTGGTACTCCAATCACTCATAGGTTATTTCTCTTGATAGAGTCCCACAGGATTCTTAAAGTTTCTTCATTTTTTAAATTTTTTTATCTGATTTTTCTTCAAATATATTCATGCCAAGTGATTTACCTTCGAGTTCAGAAATTCTAGCTTCTACTTGCTCAATTCTTCTCCTCTGACTTTCTACTGAGTTGTCTAATTCTATAATTTTATTGTTAATCTTCTGAATTTCTGATTGCTGCCTGTCTATGGATTTTTCCAGCTTATTAAACTTTTCATTATGTTCCTGAATAATCTTTCTAATTTCTTCAGTTGCTTTGTCTGTGTATTCCTTGGCTTGTTCTGTGTATTGCCTCATTTCCTTCCTGATGTCTTGAAGGGTTCTGTATATTAAACTTTTGTATTCTGGCTCTGGTAATTCCAGGAATGCACTTTCATCTAGAAGATCCCTGGATTCTTTGTTTTGAGAGCCTGTTGAGGTGATCATGGTCTGTTTCTTTATATGACTGGATATTGACTGTTGTCTCCAAGCCCATCTATAAGTTATTGTATTAGTTTATGCTTGCTTACAATGTCATAGCTTCTTGCTTTATTTTGTTCTGGTGTACCCCTATGGGTTGCCTGAGTGACCTAGCTTGATTATTTTCACCTTTGGAGCTCTGGTGTCCTGTCCCCAGCTGGCTAGAGCTGTTATCAGGTATATCAGTCTAGGAGTCAATTCAGTTTTCTTGTATGAATTCAGCTCATGTTTCCAGGTAGCTGATCATCAAGTGTGTGGTACAGGCTCTGTCCTACAGCCTTAGAGGGGAAGGGGTGATTGGTGTATATACCGGTATCTGATTGCAGCAGGGGGTCATGCTCTGAACAAGGCAGGGGGCTGAGAACTGACCCCCAAGTGTCTCTGAGAAAAACATGTCTCTCTTCCCTAAAGCGTGCTCTTGGGTAGGTTCTGCACACAGACCATGGGCCCCCAAAGTTTTTGGTTGTAAGGGCTGGGAGGTACCAGTTATCTTTGGAACCCTGTCGTGGGTGGCTGGGTGATCTGAGTGGAGCTACCAGTCCTTAGGCCCCTGATGTAGGTAGGTGAGGACCTTGTTTAATAGGTGAAGCAATGTCAAATGTCAAACACCCACCTCTCCACCACAAAGGTGAAATGGTTGGAGTTTGCAAACAAGGGCCTATTCTCCCGAAATAGGCCCACACACATCCATGCAGAAGGGAAAGGTGCACAAGGTCCATGGACTGTTTATGCCTGAACAGGAGCTGCTTCTGTTCTGAGCTCCCCTGGTTAATGGAGCTAGCAAATTATCTTTTCCCCCCAGTTGCAAATTTTTTCCTTCCCCAAGGCTGGGAGGATGACTCTAGGTGCCCACCAGGGTCTATCTCAGGCCCAGGGATTCAGCTGCTTAAGCCGGTTTGCAGGTGGGGGGCGGGGGGTATGGTAAAATACACGCAAGTACTTAGCTTTTGCTGAGATCGCCGTTGTCCTCAGGTTCCAGAGGTGTGAGTAGGCTGTGTGGCTGGCTGTTTCTTCCTGAGGAAACTGCGGCCAAACACTAGTACCAGCCCGCCACCGCTGCTGCTCCAAAAATGGTGCGTGCAGGCTCTCCACGATTTGGTCCGGTAACTCCTCTGTACTTCTGAACTGTCTCTTCTTCCCCCTGCCCCTCAGTTTATTGTCTAAGCTTGCCTTTGAGGCTCAGGGCTCCCAGCTTGTCACAAATATACTCGTTTCACTTGTTTTTTCAGGTCTTTGTTGTAAAGAGGGCTTGCCGGAAGTGTCTGTCTATTCCACCATCTTGGCTCTGCCTCCGCCAAGCTTATTCTTGAGGGGAGATAAGAGCTGCATAGGAACCCAGAGATTGGAGTGGGGAAAGACTTGTTCTAAATATGAATATCGGCCCATTTTTATGCATAAGGAGTTGAAAACTAGAGACATAAATATAATAGATACATTTAATTCTAGATAATTCTATCTACATGAATGTAATAATAGTAACTTCAAGATGATAGATTATTAAGGGTTTTTTATATATCGTATACACCAACTGGGATGCAGGAATATCTATCTACTATTTGATTTTGACAAAACTATAAGCAGGTTGAGAATTCAGAAGTGAATTTAAGAAATTATGGAAATCATGGCCTATGCACATGCTTTAGACTTACTCCCTAACTTAAAGTTCTTAACAAACCTATTGACAACGTATATGATGCCATTCCTCTTCAATTTGTCATTTCCAGCATTGTAGACCATATCATTATTTGATTCATAATGGCCTATCCCAGTCCATTTCAGCTCACTAATGTGTAGGATATAGATCTTTATGCATTCTATTTCATTTTTTATAACTTCCAATTTTCCTAGATTCATATATCCTTTAGTATGGATTACACCTGAAGATAAAGAAATGAAAATCCTCATAACTGGACCAATAAACAACAACACGATAAAAGGAGAAAAGACTGAAGTTGTCAGCGGAAGACCAGTCAATAAGATCATAATTCAAATTCACTCACCAATCGCTAATGCCAAAGATGAAGAAACTGAAGATTTTTACCAACTTCTGCAGTCTAAAATTATCAAACAAACAAGATGCTTTAATAATTACTGGTGATTAGACTGAGGCTGGAAACAAAGAAGAAGCATCAGTAGTTGGAAAATATGGTCTTGGTGACAAAAACAACGATTTCATTGCAAATACCTTTTTCAACAACATAAATGGCGACTATACACTTGGACCTCTACAGATAGAATACACAGAAACCAAACCGACTACATCTGTGGAAAAAGACCATGGAAAATCTCAATATCATCAGTCAGAACAAAGCCAGGGGCTGACTGTGCAAAACACCATCAATTGCTCCGATAAAAGTTCAAGTTCAGCTGAAGAAAATTAGAACATGTCCATGACAGCAAAAATACAACCTTGAGTATATCCCATGTGAATTTAGAGGCCATCTCAAGAATAGATTTGATGCACTGAACGCTAACGAATGAAGACCAGTCGAGTTGTGGGATGACATCAAGGACATCATACATGAAGAAAGCAAAAGGTCATTAAAAAGACAAGAAAGAAAGAAAATACCAAAATAGATGTCAGAAAAGACTCTGAAACTTGCTTATGAATGTAAAGTAGCTAAAGTGAAAGGAAGAAATGATGAAGTAAAAGAGCTGAACAGAAGATTTCAAAGGACGGCTTAAGAAGACAAAGTAAAGTATTACAATAAAATATGTAAAGACCTTGAGTTAGAAAACTAAAAGGGAAGAACACACTCAGCATTTCTCAAACTGAAAGGACTGAAGAAAAATTCAAGCCTCAAGTTACAATACTGAAGGATTCTACAGGGAAATTATTGAATGATGCAGGAAACATCAAAAGAAGATGGAAGGAATATACAGAGTCACTGTATCAAAAAGAACTGGTTGACTTTCAACCATTTCAGGAGGTAGCATATGATCAAGAACCAATGGTACGGAAGGAAGAAGTCCAAGCTGCACTGAAAGCATTGGAGGAAAACAAGGCTCCAGAATTGATGTAATACCAATTGAGAGCTTTCAACAAAGAGATGCAGCACTGGAGGTGTTTGCTCATGTAAGTCAAGAAATTTGGAAGACGTTACCTGGCAAACTGAATGGAAGAGACCCATATTCGTAACCATTCCAAGAAAAGGTGATCCAACAGAATGTGGCGATTATTGAACAATATCATTAATATCACATACAAGTAAAATTTTGCTGAAGACTATTCAAAAGCAATTATAGCAGTACATCAACAGGGAACTGCCAGAAGTTCAGGCTGAATTCAGAAGAGGGCATGAAATAAGAGATATCTTTGCCAAGGTCAGATGAATCCTGGCTGAAAGCAGAGAACACCAGAAAGATTTTACCTGTGTTTCATTGACTATGCAAAGGTTATGTGGATCATAAGAAATTATGAATAACATTTTGAAGAACTGGAATTCCAGAACACTTGTGTTCATCCAGAACCTGTACATATACCAAGACGCAGTTGTTTGAACAAAACAATGCTATACTGCATGGTTTAAAGTCAGGAAAAGTGTACATCAGGGTTGTATCTTTTCACAGTACTTATTTAATCTGTATGCTGAGCAAATAATTCGAGAAGCTGGACTGTACGAAGAATGTAGTATCAAGATTATAGGAAGACTCAGAAACAATCTGCGATATGCAGATGACACAACCTTGCTTGCTGAAAGTGAAGAGAACTTGAAGTACTTACTAATGAAGATCAAAGACTACAGCCTTCAGTTTGAATTATACCTCAAAATAAACAAAAATCCTTACAACTGGACCATAAGTAACATCATGATAAATGGAGAAAAGACTGACATCAAGGATTTCATTTTACTTGGACCCACAATAAAGACCCATGGAAGCAGCAGTCAAGAAATAAAGAGGCATTCCATTGGGAAAATCTACTGCAAAAGACCTCCTTAAAGTGTTAAAAAGCAGAGATATCACTTTGAGGACTAAGGTGTGCCTGACCCAAGCCATGGTATTTTCAATCGCCTCATATGCATGAGAAAGCTGGACAATGAATAAGGAAGACTGAAGAATTGACACCTTTGAATTATGGTGTTGACCAAGAATATTGAATATACCATGGACTGCCAGAAGAATGAACACATCTATCTTGGAAGAAGTATAGCCAGGAAGTTCCTTAGAAGCAAGGATAGCAAAACTTCATCTCATGTGCTTTGGACATGTTATTAGGAGGGACCAGTCCCTGGAAAAGGACGTCATCCTTGGTAAAGTAGCGGGTCAGCAAAAAAGAAGACCCTCAACAAGATGAATTGACACAATGGCTGCAACAATGGGCTCAAGCACAACAACTGTGAGAATGGCACAGGACTGGGCAGTGTTTTGTTCTGTTGTATGCAGGGTCGCTATGAGTTGGAACCAACTAGATGGCATCTAAGAACAACAACATGCGTTAGACGTTGTGTCAGATGCTGGAATTGCACAGTAAACAAGATCGACAAGATGCCTGTCCTCATAGAGCTTACACTCTACAGGTAAGCAGACAGAAACCAAATAATAATGCCACAAATAAAAAATCATATCTGTGATAAGTACATCAAAGGGCAAGTATATGGCTCAATGAATGCCTCAAATAAAAAGATTTATTCCTGGTGTTAAAATGTGATTCTTTCAATTAAGTTTTAGAAGCAACGAAGAAAGAGGCTTCTAAGAAGAAAACTGGCATGCGAGAAGGCCTGGGAGGAAGGGAGCATGATAAATAAGAGTGTTAGAAAGATCTTCCAGGATCTCATCATATGTTTGCATTAAAAACTCATCATACATATATACATATGATAATATATACATATAGGAGCCCTGGTGGCACAGTGGTTGAGTGCTCAGTTACTAACCAAAAAGTCAGCAGTTTGAACCCACCAGCTGCTTTGTGGGAGAAAGATGTGGCAATCTGTTGCTGTAAAGATTACAGCCTTGGAAACCCTTTGTGGCAGTTCTACTCTGTCCTATTGGGTTGCTATGAGTCAGAATCAACTTGATGACAGTGGGTTTGATTTACATACATATGTGTAAAACCAAATACATGGTTTCATATATATATATATATATATATATATATATACACACGTATATATATAAACATGTGTGCATGTTTATATATTTATATGTGCATTTTACTTACATTAACAGAAACCATTTCTATCAGATAAACAAACGTTTGATTATACACCTGTTGCAATGTGCCAGATTCACACATTCTTAGTGATGACTATTTGGAGCAGAGCACAGACCAGACACTGTTCTAATGTCATAGTCAACAGGTGTTTATTACTCACAGAATAAACAGGACTGAGTAGAAAGAACAGCAGACATTCTCATCAGCCAAGGTTCCCCGAAGTCAGACTCCTGTTCCCTGGATGTGATTTTGATTGCATCCAAGCATACCTCACTTCACACCACAGAAGAGGAATGCTGGAGCCCCTCTCTCCCAGGTCAAAATACCAACAGGACACCCATGTCTATGTGCTAAACAGCATATATGGAGAGCAACTAAGGGAAAATGTTAATAATAAAAGTGGAAGGCCCCCTGCAGGCAACAGATATTTTTCACTGTCCCTGTTCAGAGGAAGTGATTATCTCCTGATAGCTATTCTAGATTTACCGGTGTCAGGAGCATTCCTTCCCTCTTTATCCCACTAAGATAGCTTAAGAGAGCTCTGGGTTTCTTCAGAGGGCGATAATCTCCCCCCTGGGCCCTGGTGGTGCAGTGGTTAAGAGCTTGGCTGCTAACCAAAAGGTCAGCAGTTCAAATCCACCAGCCACTCCTTGGAAACTCTATGGGGCAGTTCTACTCTGTCCTATAGGGTCACTATGAATTGGAATCAACTCAACGGCAGTGGGTTTGTTTGTTTTTTAAAGGTACGTTTTTTGTGCCCATTAGTAGCTAGGGAGACAGTGAGAGATTATAGCACACCTGTGCACCCAGCACCTGTAAATGTGAACTCATATACAGGTAGTGGAGGTGGGGGCCATGAGCCCATAAACAACTGCTCAGTTCCATATCTCCATATGTCTCTATTGCCTCCATTATTAGGAATCTCTGTACTTCACCTATAACCAAGCATTGCTACACAGATGATCACTTACCTTTCCTTGCTCCAAACACAACAGATTGACACATTTTTGCTTTCTTTCTTGTCATTTTGTTGGTTTGGGAGAAATACCTACATTTTCCTTTTGTTTAAATTTATTAACTGCTTCATTTTTTTTAATAAATGTGCTAAATAAATATAAAAACATTGAGATTGTTTTATTGTTATATAGGCTATTCGTCTCTTTAAATTCCACAATATTACCCAACAACTCTGAATGGTCATGAATAAATTTTAATAATTTCATGTTTTCCAGTAAAATTACTATGTATTTTTTTAACTGCAAACATATCAGAAGTTTGTCTTTATCAGCTCTGAGCTGTAGAAAACATGAATTTATTATTTCTCAGAGAAAGGGAAGTATTTGCTATGTGGATAGTTGTTACTCAACAACTACCGTGCTATAGAGTATCATATTACTACACTGATTCACAGTAATTTATTTGAGAAATTGACGGTAGTTATTTGTTGTAAAATCAGCATAGACCTAAGCTGTTAATTATTTCCACTATGCCTAACAGCTATTCCAAAGGCTGTAACTGCCATCAAAGAGCATATGTACTGAACTTGCCAAAGAGACACAATTATGGTGCATATTAAATGCAATGAAAATGTGAAGTTGGAAACTTAAAAGAATGAAAGCAGGGAACATTGTAAGTTAAGGGTCCCTACACCATTGCTGATTTCCACAATACACACTTGTCAGATTAAAGTAATGAAGTAAGTATTGCTTAACTATATAACAATTGAGGAACTTGATGTGAACACAGAAATCTGTGAAGGGCATACAATTCAATAAAAAAACATTAAGTATTTTTGTGAAATGAGTTATAATTAGGAACATTAAGAGGACACATTACAAAACGTGATGTATGTGTGCAACATTCCAGATTTTTCTCAGGAGCTGTCATCAAATCCACATCGCTCAGAGGCTTCTAAAAATCATAAAAATAGCATTAGATGGGCAATACAGGCTCAACAGAAGAGCACAGGCTTTGGCATCACAGAAAACTAGAATTTCTACCCTGGCTCTATCATTTACTTGTGTGACATTAGTCAAGCTACCTAGGTTCTTTGACCTTCAGTTTTCTCATCCATTTTAAACAAAATAGTAACAGTATAGAGTCATAATAAAAATTAAATGAGACAATACGCATATGAAGTATTTAGAACAATGCTCAACACTAGAAGCTCAGTGAATAGTTCCTGCCATTATTAAGGTTATATTGTTATTGTGTTGTCAAAATCTCAGAAACATATTGTTGACCCAAAGCAGGAAGATGACTGGACTTTCTAGATCCAGTTTATATTCTGCAATACTGCAAGGTTTAAGATGCAAGAGAAAACACACGACTATTTTCAGCCTTTAAACTCAGGAAGGAAACACGTTGGATATATTTTTGTGGTTCAATAGAATACTTTGCACAAATTAAGGGCTTAGTAAATTTTGGTGGGTTTTATCCCAAACCAATCATAATTCAATAATCCTCTGTAAAGAAATACAGAGATAGACAGTTGCCACCAAGTCGACTTCAACTCATGGTGACTTTATGTACAACAGAACAAAACACTGCCTGGTTCTGCATAATCCTCACAATTGCTGGCATATTTGAGTCCATCATTGATTGAGACTACTGTACTAATACATCTCATCAAGGGTCTACTTCACCCTTGCTGGCCCTCTATTTCACCAAACATCATGTCCTCCTCCAACAATTGATCCCTCCTGATGAAGTGTCCAAAGCAAATGAGTCAGACAGTGTTCTATTATGATTCATAAGGTTTTCATTGGCTAATTTTCTGAAATAGATCACCAGACCTTTCTTCCTAGTCTGTCTTAATTTGGAAGCTCTGCTGAAACTTGTTCACCATGGGTGACCCTCGTGGTATTTGAAATACCAGTAGCATAACTTCCAGCATCACAGCAACAGGTAAGTCACCACAGTTTGACAAACCGACAGGTGGTAAATAAAGAAAACAGTCCTCCATAATTTTATAAATTTTGTATGAAGAAGATATGCATAGACTACTACAAAAACAAATTTTGCAGTTGTCTCAGGAACTTATTGGAAATTCAGACATGCAAAGCCAGGTTGTATATTCTACAACTCTATCTGATTAACTATAAATACAGTTTAGATATTAAAAAACATTCTTGATTTCTCCACTTCTTCACCCCCACATCCTGAATACCTCTGACGCCATCCACTGTTCTCTCACCGCACTGCCACTTCCGAGTTCAAGCAGCCATGGTTTTCCACCTAGATTTCTACATTAGCCTTTTAGCTAGTCTTCCCTCCCTCCCTTCTCTATCTCATATCAATTGTATGCATGGAAGACAGTGTGATCTTTCTAAAATGCATGTTGCTTCTCTCCTTGAAACCCTTGAAGAGCAGCCATTTCCCTCACGTAAAATTCCAGAATCATTAGCATGGCATGTAAAGCTGCATGTGAATCGCCCTGTATTTATATCTTCAGCCGTATCTGTTGCCACCTTCCATCCCCCACTCTCTGTCCCCATATACCAATTACTCTCCAGTCAGAATAAGCTGCTTTAATTCCTCAGATATACCATTCTCTCTAGCACATCCATAAGCAGGAGACAGTGATCACTATGTCAAGTGAAACTGAAAGGTCAAGTAAAATGAAGGCTAAGTAATAACCATTTAATTTGGCAACATGGAGGTCACTGGTGACATTTATAAAAGCCATTTTGATGGAGACGTGGTGCCAAAACACGATTATAGAGGGTTCAGGAAAGAATAAGAGAAGAGGAAGTGGGGACAGTGTATCTACCAACTCTTCCGAGAAATTTTGCATGAAGAGGCAATGAAAACACAAGCATGGAACAAAACATGACCTCAAGAGATTTCTTTTTAAATATGGAATTTAATAAAAAATGTGTGATAATGGGAATAAATGAGTAAATACTCTGTAAACAACAGGATTATTTACAGTATTTGCTGAAAAGTTTATTAAAATACAATAATTGTGATATGCCAAAAATATAAGAATATTCTGCAATTTATTTTTAAGTACAACTTATTTTATCTTCAAAGAAATAACAGGAAAACAAACAACAACTAAAAAAGTGACCACAGACTTATAAGTAGCTTCATTTATATGTCTTATTAATAGAAGGAATAAATGGTTCATTTTTAATATTAAGGCAATATATTCAGAGATTTCCCTTATGCTACCATTCTCTTTAAAAGTGAATGTAAAGTTGATGTGCTCTATTTTGTCTTCCAAAGTGAATTTCTGATTATCTACACTAATGACTTGGGGAGAGAAAGAGGTCGAAGAGCAAGGGAAACAGAGACATGAATAATCATTTATCTTTGTTTTTACCATGCTTTATATTTTTTCAAGAGATTTCTTAATGATTAGCTTAAAATTTTGATGCGAAGATCAACAGAAATGTCTTTCTGAAAATCCACGTGCTTGCTCTTCTAGGAATAAGGGTGGGAAGTGATAAGGGACATCTGGATAGAATAGCTCACTTAATAACAGCAACAGAATAACAGCAATGGCAACCATAACCCAACAACACAATTAACAAATCTCTAGTAACTGATTATGCTGTGCTTGATAGCTTCTAAGCATTGTCTTTAATTTTACAAAAACCTCCGACTACATACTGTTATACCCACGTGAAAAAAAGGGGAAACTAATGCTCGGAGAGAATAAATTGCTTGGCCAGTGCTTCATATTTAATAAAGTAGAGGCTTAAAGCCAAGGACTGCCCAGCTCCAGAACATACCTTTCCAACACACTATGCTACCTCTCTACATCTAATTTTCTGCAATTAAGAAGGTTGAATCTATGTATAACTCTAAAAGAGCTCTCTCTCTTCATTTGTTCCTACTATTCATATTCCTCCAAAACTTGTTACATTATTGCAGATAAAGACTAAAAACATACCAGCCCCTGATAACAAATGTCTTTCCTTCCACATTCCCACTGCCTTGAAGAATACAGATTGAACGCAACTCTGCCCTACTCTTGACCCAAGCAAACCTTAGATGCCTATAATGGGACTATGAATTAGGCATCTTATTGGTATGCTATGTGCCCTCTGTTTAACTACTCTGAATTTTTCTTTCTTTCATAATTGCATTCTGAGAAAATGTAAATGTTAAACATTAACAAGCATTACATTGCTGTAACAACAAAACACATTTTTTTTTATAACTTTGGTGACAAGAGAAATTGCAAATTGGGAAAAGGGAAGTCTGAATGGAGTCTTTTATAGGCATATAAAAGCTAAATGACAGAGCCCTTTACAATCCTGACCAAATGTAAATTCTTGAGTATATTAAAGACTAAAAGCTTCTTCTGTGTGAAATTGACAAAATATATCAGACTTCAATGGGCAGTAGATAATGGAAAGGAGATGTGGCTTAATTAGAGCTCTTTCCCTGAAAAGACAGAGCTCAGTAGTGTCATTTTAATTATTTCTAGCCATTAATCCTGCAATTACCTATTACTCTCTCCATATATTACATCAGGAAGCACTCACTGCTGTAAATGCTATGATATTTAAAAGCAAATGCCCACTGAAAACAATAAGACCCCACCTAGATTCACTGTCTCAGCAACTGCTCTGGAGAACCATAAACTAACTTGTAAACTATAAATGGTCTGACTGGAGTATGGCTAAGTTAATTATTAACAATAAGCATTCTTGATTCAGACCCCATTTAATCACTACTCTTATACATTGACATTAATTAGTTAATGTGATACTTGGGTTGCTTCCCTTTAACATGTCTTTGATTATTCCTACAATGCTTTTCCACAGCTGGATAAACACATCACTAAAAGCATACTGCAATAATGGCCATCTGTGGCAACTGTTGTAACTGAGTCTTGCCAAAACGTAAAGTACTGAAAAGTAAGACATGGTCTCAAGCCTTCTATGAACAACTGCATGTACAAGTCACAGTATCTATACTTCTGGTTTTTGAAGAACCCATAGATTTGTTCATATAAGACAGTCTTTTTAATTTTAATTATTACTGCTTATAACTACACATGCTGGGTAAGATTCCAGTGTTCACTAATCTGAATAGGTTATTAATCCACATTGGAGTCCATGAATCTAATTTCAGAATTTCCATTTTGCCTACCCATTTTTCAGAGGCTTAAATTTAATTTAAAAACACTTAAATTTATATGTTTCGCTATTTTTAAAGCTAAATTTACCTAACTAGCTTTTAATTTTCAACCACAAGTTTTTAGTTTTACACAGTAAACTTAAAATCCAGAAACGATTACAATCTAGCCCAGAAATATGCCAAAAAAGTGTATTTTTGTGGGGGTCAAATGTAGCCTTAAAATTGTAATTACCTTAATTTTTAAGTTCTATTTCATTCCTCCAGTTCTATCTGTAGACATTTCCAGATTACATCAGCTCTTATTTAACTAAAAGTTAGTATTTGTTGAGTTGAAGAGAGTTGACCAATTTCCCAACTGTTTCCAAAGCAAATATGTATTCCAGTCTTCACAATGTAGCAGATTACCAAATGTAAATTGTTAATGGTCATTTGAGAACCTTTCTAGAATTGAAGGACACATAATATTGAATTAAAAACAAATTTGCCAGAACCTATATAAATAGAACATCCTCAAATAACTCTTCTAAAAACTGTATTTTTAGGAGCAAGAGCCAAAGCAATGGGGAAAAATATTAGAAATTTATCCAAAAGGCCAAGATAGTTTGAGTACAAATTCAACCAAATCTATATTTGTGGTCTTCTGGAATAAGAACAGAAGTCACAACATGAACCTTAAAACCCACTGCCGTCGAGTCGATTCCGACTCATAGCAACTCTATAGGACAGAGTAGAACTGCCCCATAGAGTTTCCAAGGAGGCCTGGAGGATTCAAACTGCTGACCTCTTGGTTAGCAGCCGTAGCTCTTAACCACTGCGCCACTAAGGTTTCCAACATGATCCGCAGACATGGTAAATCTTCGATGGAAGCAAAACTGAGTTACACTCAGAGAATTTTAAGGCATGAAAGTGAATTTATCTCACAAAAATTTTCAGCTACCAGGACTGAAGACAAGGAGGATATTCCTGGCCAACCAATCACTACCAGAGTATACAGCAGTAATTAAAAGTGTGTATTCTTGAGTCTGACCACCTGAATTCAACATCTGACCTGTCACTCACTAGCTGTGTAAAGTTGATAAGATAATAAACCTCTTTCTGCAGCAGTTTCCTCATCTATAAAAGAGGATAATAACTATCCCTTTTTCATAGGATGGATGTGAGAATATACAGCACCTACCATATATAAAACCCATTGCTTTGGAGTCAATTCCAACTCATAGCGACCCTACAGGACAGAACAGAACCGACCCATAGGGTTTGCAAGGAGCAGCTGATGGATTTGAACTGCCAACATTTTGGTTAGCAGCTGAGCTCTTAACCACTGGCCCAACAGGGCTCCTACCATATTTAGCATATAGAAAATTTCCAATAAATGTTAAATATGTAGAATTTTTTTTTACTCCAACAGTTCATTCTGCATATATTCAAACTACAGTACAGTGTGTGGATGTGGGACTAGCTGGTGTATACCCAATTCTTAGGGCTCATACTTCTGGAAATATTAATCCTTAAAACATTGAATGGTATTTCTTTTTATCTCAAATGTAGCTCATGAAAACACTGGAAATAAAAACAAATGAAGACTTTTCTCATCCTCTGCCTCCACTTCTTTCCCCAAATGTATAATAAGAATTTATTTAAGAATTCGGTGCACATCCTTCCAATTATTTCTCCATGCTCTAGTCCAGGCCAGGATTTGTTTCAAAAGTAAAAGACAACTAAGGGGATGTTAGACAACATGTCGGTTTAACTTAAAATTTCATGGTTTGACTTACCATTAATCTTTAATCTTGTTTTAACTCTTCACTAAAACACAAATATTTAAATTGATCATAGAAGAGTTTTATCGGAATGAGGGTATGGAGAAGGGCTGGAAAGAAGGGTGTGTGTGTGTATATACATATATATATGTGTGTATGTGTGCATGTGTGTGTATATATATAACCCATTGCCACTGAGTCAATTCCAACTCAGAGCGACCCTATAGGACAGAGTAGAACTGCCCCATAGAGTTTCCAAGGAGTACCTGGCAGATTTCAACTGCCAACTACTGTATGTATATATAAATGTATACAAAAACACTGTGTGTATATATATATAACCACTATGTATATATAAATATATATATATACGCACACACACAGAAACCCTGGTGGCGTAGTGGTTAAGTGCTACAGCTGCTAACCAAAGGGTCGGCAGTTCGAATCCACCAGGTACTCCTTGGCAACTCTATGGGGCAGTTCTACTCTGTCCTATAGGGTCGCTCTGAGTTGCAATTGACTCGACGGCACTGGGTTTGGTTTTTTGGTTTATATATATGCATACACGCGTGTATATATATACTTTTTTTTTTTTTTTGGTTTTTATGGCTTGGCTCTTGGGTTAATTAAATGGAGAGCCAAGCCATAAAGACCAGAATTTCTAAAAATAGGTGATGTGCTTGTGAAAGGAATATAAGCTTATAATTAACTCCAATGCACTTCACGAGGCATTTAATAAATACTCAACTGTTCTGTTAGTACCAGGACAATGAGCAGGAAGAAAATAAAGCATCAAGGAGTATCCACTCCCAGGAAATGAAGTTACTAGCATAAACAGAATAATCAAAAGAAGAAATACTACAGCACAAAGCTGAATAAAACAGATTATCATGTGGTCTGGAAAATTCATTGTCTATTGAGAAAGCAAGCTGGAATTGGGCACTTGAACTGACAGTCACTTGTCTGATTCCAAATATCTTTAGAAAAGAAGCTGGACCAGAGAACACACTTTAAATATCTGAAGCTAAAAGTGTTCACTGAACAGAGAAGCAGACTTTAACGTTTACCTTTATTTTAACAAAAGGAAAAAAACTGTATTTGAAGCTCAATATAGTACTTTAAAATGCATACATATAAGCGTATATAAATAGAAACCATATTTGTTTGTTTTTACTGAAATGCAGTATCTATGAACTATTTTATTACGTAACATATTATCTCGTCTAACGAGATGAAACAACCCTGTCTGAGCACCTACTTTTCATTTATACTCTCTCTCACTTTAAGGTTTTAGTTCCAAATATGTGCCTTTATAAGCTCCAGAACCTCATGGTTCTACTTTAACCCGGGAAAAGAAATCTTCGGAAGGCATATCAGCATTTCTTATAGTTAATGAATATTTTTAAATATTGAATTCACGAGTAGTTTCATGAATTATGACAGTTAAAACAAATGATAGAAAAACAGTTGTCAATGTCAGCAAGTCTTTCAAGGATGTTTGATAAATAGGTTGAACTAAACAGTTTTAAAGTGTTGTGAAATGGGGAATTTTACCAAATCTCTTATAAGAATTCTCTTCATGCTGCACTTCAGGCCAATACATCTGAACTTTGAAAGTTAGTGGAATGAGCACAAATAATATTATATCTGTTAGTTCCAAAAAAGTAAATGACCCACACAAGGCCTTATGCAGCCAGGTTTAAAAAAAAAAAAAAGCAAACTGATTAGCATTCAACACTCGTTGTTCCAGACTTTGGTATTATATAATAAATTGAGGCGCTGCAACATTTAATGAAACAAATGATTTCTTAGTGATTGATAGGAACAAGGCCAAAACATTTCATAATAGTTATTTTGCTATTCAAAAGCAAGCAAGATGAAAAATCACTTCTTGACTATGCAAAATGATCTAAATAAAAGAAGAACACTAATTTTCCAAGCATTCAAGGTCCTCAGAGATCTGGTTTTCTCCTGCCATTGGAATACCATCTCCTACTACATCTCTCTCCACCTCTCACCTCAGAATCACCCCCAAGCACCAGGTAAGATCCCCCACGCATGGTTTGCCTTTGCTTATGCTGATTACAAGGACTGCAATGTACTTTCTTCCCTTTTCCACTTGTTTTTATTACACTAGTTCCTTAAGGCTCAGCTCAAAGCATCATCTCCTCCATGAGATCTTCCAAAATTTCCTTCTTTGCCTCCAGGCCCCTAGCAGAAAAGCATAAACAGCACACTACTTTGTAAGTCCACAGCACTTTAATAACGTTGCTCTTCAGGCATACTAAGGACTTTTTTGCACAAAGATTTTCAATAAAATATTTTCTAATCCTTTATGAATAGAAGGAACAATGACTCGTAATGAAATAGTCACAGGTTTATCTGCTTTGAGTTGCACAAAATTAGAGCCAAGGTGGGTTATGGATTAGACAGGTAACTGGCAGAGGACGAAAAAGAGAACCAACAGTTCTTAAGTGTGAACTTTGTGCCAGAACATGAGCTAGCTATTGTATGTCTAGGAGTCCCTGTGTGGTGCAAATGGTTAATGCAATTGGCTACTAACGTAAAGGTCAGAGGTCAAGTCCATTCAGAAGCATCTCATAAGAAATGCCTGGTGATCTGCTTCTAAAAGGTCAGGGCCATGAAAACCCTATGGAGCACAGTTGCTCTACTCTGAAATACATGGGGTCACCATGAGTGGGATTTGACTCAACAGCAATGGTTAAAAAAGAAAAAAAAGATCTCTATTGACAAACGAAACCTTAAAAATGGGTCTATGTGTTAGCTATCATTATATATATATATATATATATATATATATATATATATATATATATTTCAGACTAGAAAAGAATCACTTGCTTTGATCAACCCAAGCGGTGAATCTAGATTAGCTGACTAGATGAGTTAAAATGTAAATCACCTTAGCAAAGGGTAATACGATATCTGGCATAGTGATTAAAAGCACGTATGATTTTCAAAGCAAACGAACTTAGGTTTGAGTCCCAATTCTGCCACTTATAAGCCAAGAAACCTTAGACAAGCTTATCAGTCCCACTCAGTCTCAGCTGCTCCAATTGTCTTATAGGTGCAATAGGGGAACTAACCTCTCAGAGGTTTGTTCAGGGCGCGAAACACTGGTGAGATGATTGTAAACTATTCAACACAAGTAATACAACGTCAAGCTCAATCCCTTTATATTATACCACGTTCCCTTCTTATAAACCTCAAATGAGGAATTTCTAGTCTAAAAAGTGATTCATTGTATGTTAAAGTATGAGGAGAGTTTTCTAAAGGATTTGGGTCTATAAAGTTATAGAAGAAATGTTGCCTTCTTTCTTTCTTCTTCCCATCCCACAACCTCCTTCTTACTTCTTAAGCCAACGTAGAGACTTTTCCCAGAATTAGAGTGAAGATTGTTGAGAATGGAAAATAAGTCATATGCATTCCCAAGAAACAGAGAAAAGGGTGAATCTATTTGAACTGATTTTCCTATTTTTAAGGCTTTATTTCATGTAGAGTTTAGCCCATTATTAATAAGTTAATCACTTATCCAGAGGTTTAGACTTCTAGAACTGCATTTCTTATAACCATAGCCTTAACCTGTTGCTGTCAAGTTGATTCCGACTCATAGCAACCCTACAGGACAGAGAAGAGCTGCTCTATAGGGTTTCCAAGGAGCAGCTAGGGGATTCAAACTGCCAAGGTTAGCAGCCAATGTCTTAGCCACTGTGCCACCACATTTCTTATAGACAAGCTGAAAAAAAAAAGCAGCCCAGAAAAAAAGTAGCAAGGCTCCTAATAACAGTTCCCTCACAAACATCTCCAATTCCTGGGACAGTAAATCAGAGCACACATCAGAGGCTGCCACTCTGCTACAGAACTGTCGTTGTTGCTACTGCTAGCTGCCGTCAAGTTGGCCCCAATTCATGGTGACCCCAGGCCCAATAGAACAAAACAGACCGTTGTGATACATAAGATTTTCATTGGCTGATTTTCAGAAGGAGATAGCCAGGCCTTTCTTCCTACTCTTTCTTAGTCTGGAAGCACTGCTGAAAACTTTTTAACATTATAGCAACATAACAGATGAGTGGTGGGCTGCAGATGAGGTGCACCAGCCAGGAATTGAACCTGAGTAGCTCCCATGGAAGGTGAGAACTCTATCACTGAACCACCAATGCCCTCATAGCCACAGGATTAATGTACTATTAAGGAACCAACTACACTTAATCCTAGTGGTTAAAATGTGCTCATACCACCACTACAAAACCATTAGCACTCACTGTGAAGCTTGGTTGTTGCTGAGAGCTCCTTAAGGATGCTCTTTCATCAGCACATAACTCATCCTATTTGACTCAAGAAAATCATATAACTGCTCTGTGCCCATTTTCCTTATCATGTTCCCATTTCACTAAGATTTTGTGGATGAAAATGAGACTGTCTATCTTGTATCTTGGGTCTCTCTTTGTTGCTGTTGTTGTTAGGTGCCATCAAGGCAGTTTCGACTCATAGCAACCCCATGTATAACAAAACAAAACACTACCCAGTGCTGTGCCATCCCCACAATATGTTTTAGCCCATTGTTGCAACCACTGTGTCAGTCCACCTCGGTGAAGGTCTTCCTCTTTTTCGCTCACCCTCTACTTGACCAAGCATGATGTCCTTCTCCAAGGACTGGTCCCTTCTGATAACGTGTTCAAAGTGAGATGAAGTCTCACCATCCTAGTATCTAAGGAGCATTCTCACTGTACTTCTTCCAAGATAGATTTGTTCATTCTTCTAACAGTCCATAGTATATTCAATATTCTTCACCAACATCATAACTGAAATGCATCAATTCTTCCTCGGCTTTCTTTTTTCATTGTCCAGTTTTTGCATGCAAACGAGGTGATGGAAAATAGTATGGCATAGGTCAAGTGTACCTTAGTCACAAACTGACATCTTTACTTTTCAACACTTTAAAGAGGTCTTTGCAGTAGATCTGCCCAATGTAATATGTCATTTGATTTCTTGACTGCTATTTCCATGGGCGTTGATTGTTGATCCAAGTAAAATAAAATCTTTGACAACTTCGATATTTTCTCCACTTATCGTGATGTTGCTTATTGGTCCAGGTTTAAGGATTTTTGTTTTCTTTATGCTGAGGTATAATCCATACTGAAGACTGTGGTCTTTGGTCTTTATCAGGAAGTATTTCAAGTCCTCTTCACTTTCAGCAAGCAAGGTTGTGTCATGTGCATATCGCAGGTTGTTAATGAGTCTTGCTCCAATCCTGATCCCCCATTCTTCTTCATAAAGTTCAGCTTCTTAGATCATTTGCTCAACATACAAACTAAAGTATAGTGAAAGGTGAGTTTCTCTTTAAAGGCCATAAAATAACATTACTATTTAAAATATATTTGTATTTTCTGGTTATACTAGATGGGATCAGAAGTAATTGAACAAAATTAAAAATTGCAAGTGTCATGACAAATTAAAGCATAGTAGATCTAAGAAGCAGAAGAAAATACACTATACTTAAGGAAGTACCTAATAACAAGTGGCAGAAATGAAAAATATCTTGGCTTTTTCTTTACAACATAAAAATCTTTTTATGGAAAAGATAGCTAGTTGGAGTTATTCACTTTTATTCCTATTTCATTATGACCAGTATCTCTTTCACTCTCCACTGTTAAGTATTCATTTCTCCAGGCCCCATTTGAAACATAAGCCAGGATTGGACTAATACCTTTCCCCTATAATGATCTGCTATATATCCACATTTAAGTTCTTCAACAGCAATCACATTAATTATATCTCTCTGTTAAATAATTCCCACAAGTCCTATAGACATTCTTTGAAATGGATCATTCATTTTGTATTTATGCATATTGCATTATGTTGCAGAACATTTTATTAAAAAAAGCAATCATAAGGATTAAGTTTTATGATAAATAACCTAATGTGCACAGTCTTTCCTTTATGCTTGGTCACGCTCATTTTCATAATATTATGTTTTGCAGAATAGGAGAGGTGCTGCTTATCTAAATTACCAAGCTTCTGCTACCTCTGCCACATTTTACTGTTAGCATTTCCCACATTAACTCACACCTGAAGTTGTAATGAGGTTGACAGATACTGTACAGCATAAAATTAAATTACAAAGAAATCTAAAATGACCAATTAATTGTGTGTTTTGGAGCATTTTAGACACATGTGATACTTGCTGTACAATAATTTTTCAATAGCGTTTTTTCAAATGGCCAAATATATATATAACGCATGTACATATAATATGTATATTATGTGTAAAATATATGATAAATAATATTATATTTATGCTATATGTGCACATATATATACATGAGTGTGCGCACATAAACATGTTCTTGGATGCTTAAATTAAGCTTACTTAAAGGAATTGAAAAGATGGGAGAGCATTCATTCATTTAACCAGTATCCACTGAACTCTTACTATTTCCCAAGCATTGTTCCAAGCTCCAGAGTACTACCCAGAAGTCCAAAAGACTAGCAGTTGAACCTACCCAAAGGTGCCTGAAAAGAAAGGTCAGATAATCTGCTCCAAAAGGTCACAGCATTGAAAATCCTGTGGAGCAGTTCTATTCTGCATACATGGGGTTGACATAAAATGGAATTGACTCAGTAGGAACTGATTTGGTTTTTTGGTTCCAAGCTCCAAGCACAGGGGTTACAAAGTTTAAGAAGACACAATGACACTGACGTGCATAAGATATTTTGGGACACAGGCTAAGAGTTAATTTAGCCAAGGTAGTAAGAGAAGATTTCCATGAATCTTAAGCTGAGACTTTAAATTTAAGTAGGAGCTGAGCAAAGAAATTCGGGAAAGACATTTAAGACAAGGAACTATACAAGTTGTTTTTAGACTCAAAGTTCTCAATGGCAATTTGGCAAAGTCATATTCAGTGGGATGGTGGTGGCAGAAGTCAGAATGCCCTGAGTGGAAAAGTGCTTGGGAAGTAAAGAAAGGGGGATAAAAATAAAGACTACTCCTTTAAGAAGCTTGGGTATATAAAAAAAAAAGGATAGGTAAATGAAGATAAAAGCGTGAGTTTTGTGTTTGTTGAAAGTATGTACTACTTGCCTATCTTTCTACCCTGAAAGAAAAGAACCAGTAGAGACAAAGGTTAAAGAAAGAAGTCAAATGACAAAGTTCCTGAGGTAAAGAAGGATAAGAAGGGGTTGAATGGTTTGCTTTGAAAAGAAAGCAATCACCTTCCTTTGAATTTAGAGGAAAGAGATAAGTGCAAATATAAACAAATTAACTCATTTAAGGAAATCATCAGCTTATCTTTTTCATTTTAAAAAGAGGCAAAGTTGTCTGCTGAGATAAAAGGGAGTTTGCATGTTAAAGGAGAGCTGTGACAGGGAATGAATAAGAAACCTGATGAATTAAAATATTGCCAACCAGCACTGGGGACCACAAATTCACAGGGGTACTAATTCTGTGATTTCTTCAAACTAAGCTCATCAAGACAATTCATAGAGTAGATGCTTTCAAAGACTTTGGGGCTTAACATTAAGGCTGTTGGCAGTAGAAAAGCTGAAGTCATCCTGGAGACTTGGGTGAATAAGAAATACGTAAAGTCATGAAGAAATCATCGTTCTGGAGAACAAAAAATCCAGCACAAGATATTGATGAGGTTTAATGAAAGAACTGAAGAGACAGAAGCTTGGTCAGTGTTTGGTACATTGAAATGGAAGCCTTCAGAGGTGAGGAGACATAAGCAATAGGAACTCCTGCAGCAGTGAGGAGAAAGTCACCCTAAAACACCCTCCTACCACCGTAAGCAAGATGAGACATTTACAGAGTAAGAAAGTTATAACAAAGAAGACCAGCTGCATAGTCTAATCATTAATTCAGTGTAGTGAAAGCACGTTTTAGGCTAAATGTATGCTAATTAAATGTGTTAATATAACTGTGTTTATATAATTTTTTTTTTTTTTTTTTTTATAAATCTGTCTTCTTTACAAGGTCTTAATCTCCGTGATAGCAAGGCTTGGCTATTACTCTCTTACTGCCCCTGGTGTCCTCACAGTACCTCGCAAATAGAAAGTATTTGCAAACATTAAAAAACATTAGCTAAGTTAAATTGAAAGGTATATTCCTTGGCATATAAAAGCACACATGCTTTATTTTAATAGATATGCCCATAAATAATACATGCTAATGTGCTTATTTTTTTTTTTTTAATGTGCTTATAGGAAACCCTGGTGGCATAGTGGTTAAGTGCTACAGCCGCTAACCAAAGGGTCGGCAGTTTGAATCCACCAGGCACTCCTTGGAAACTTTATGGGGCAGTTCTATTCTGTCCTATAGGGTCACTATGAGTTGGAATCAACTCAACAGCACTGGGTTTGGTTTTTTGTTAATGTGCTTATAAAGTTTATTATCTAAGTTCCTCTTGGTAGCAAGTTGGTAACAGAGGCTGTAAACAAATGATTTTATATTATAAATTACAATTACAGAAATTTTAAAAAGATGAGCTGACTAACATAGCCATAAAGAGTATATGTGTGTTTTCTTCATTCCTTTTAAAGATAGGATGATAAAGTGGTATTTTCATTGTTGGCACGTTCTATGGTACCTCGGATCATATACCAAAGTAACAAGGGGTCCGATGCTACTAAAGACATGCAGCATGATACCACAGTAGAACTGCTCATTTGCTAGAGTGCTTGGAGACCGTGTAGCTTTCTAAAGGGTCATATATAATAACTTTGATCTCTAAATTTATGGCCAAAAAATCCTTGATCATATTAATGCCACTGCTTTTTGTCTGGTCTCACTGTAATCATGATGGATTTTCTTAGGATGTACATCTTTCATGTTCAGGTACAAATAGCCTAAGATATGATTAATGGTTGGCATTAAATTAGATTTTTTTCCACACGCAGGAAAACCATCATAAGGCAAACAAGCAGCTGCATTAACATTCACAAGAGAGTTGCTCTTTCAAGGAATCAGCATAAAGTAAAATATTTAAAATCTGGTGCAGTGTCAAGTTTATATGGGGAATTACAAAGTAGCTGTCTCAGCCTAAGTCTCATGGCTTTACATTATTCTGCCACTACTTCCAATGGATCAGCAGGTTGGAGATGTGAAGAACAGCTACGCCAGAATGCTGGCCTTCAGGGCCACTGTAGACCCTTGAGGAGCCCTGGTACACAGTGGTTAAGTACTCAGCTGCTAGCCATAGGGCAGTGGTTTGAACCTACCGGCAGCTCCACAGGAGAAAGTGTGGCAGTCTGCTTCTGTAAAGATTACAGCCTTGGAAACCCCATGGGGCAGTTCTACTCTGTCCTATAGGGTCGCTATGAGTCAGAATCGACTCAGCGGCAATGGATTTAGTTTTGGCAGGCCCTTCCATCTGGTTGTGAAACACTTAAAATCTAATACCTATATTTAAAGTCAGGGACGGATTATCCAATAAGCAAGGTATCCACAGGTTTAATTGGGCTAATTTACTAATCTGTAGTGCACAATTTCAACTGTTTTTCATTACGTCTTTTCACCACATCTTTGATCTTTGATATGGTGAAACCCATGTGAAATTGTGCACTACAGATTAGTAAGTAAATGCAATTAAGCCTGTGAATACCTTGCTTACTGTAAAATAGTGTGTACCTGCTTCCTGGTTAATCCGTCCTGGAATAAAGGTGCTCAGAAAAGGGTCCATATCCTAGTAATTCTAACAGACCACAGATCCAAACACAAACACTGAACTGAACTCAGAAGCACTTTTTAGGTGCTTTTCCTCTTAAACTTGATTCAAACTTAAATATAGGAAGACTAAATAAGGTTAATTTGGAAGTGGAAGTTGCAGAATTTCATATTATCATCAGATTTCAGCATTATAAGACTTCATTCAGGTCATTCATCCAAAATATTCTGAGAGAAGTGGTTCTCACACTGGAGCTTGCATCAGAATCCCCTGGAGGACTTTTTAAAACACAGATTGCTAGGCTCAGCCCTCAGAGCTGCTGATTCAGTAGCTCTGGGGTGGGAACCTGTGAACCTACATTTCTAACAAATTTCTACGTGATGCTGATAGTGCTAGTGTGGGTGCCACACTAGAAAACCACTGCTCTAGATCCTGGTTTTGGTCTTTGCTTGATCACCTTCAGCGCTAGGAAATCACTATCAGCATTGTAGTGGGATACAAAATGACAGGGAAAGGTAGCTGATCTTGAAGAGCTTTTAGTTTAACGGGGAAACAGATACATAGAGAATTTCAAAGTAATATATTAAATAACCACCACGTGACCATCAGTTCATTGTACTGTGGTTGCTTGCATGTTGCATGATATCGGAAGCTCTGCCACCAGTATTTCAAACACCAGAAGAGTCACCCTTGGTGGACAGGTTTCAGTTGAGCTTCCAGACTAAGACAGACTAGGAAGAAGGACCTGGCAGTCTACTTCTGAAAAAATTGGCCAGAGAAAACCTTATAAATAGCAGGGAAACATTGTCTGATACAGTAACAGTAGATGAGCCCCTCAGTTTGAAAGACGCTCAAAATGACTGGGGAAGAGCTGCCTCCTCAAAGTAAAGCTGACTTTAATGACATGGATGGAGTCAAGGTTTTAAGACCTTCACTTGCTGATATGGCAAGACTCAAAATGAGAAGAAACAGCTGCAAATAACCATTGACAATCAGAATGTGCAATGTTCAAAGTATGAATCTAGGAAAACTGGAAGTCATCAAAAATGAAATGGAAAGATAAACATTGATATCCTAGGCATTAGTGAGCTGAAATGGACTGGTACTGGCCATTTTGAATCAGACAATCATACAGTTTACTATATGCCGAGAATGACAAATTGAACAGGAATGGCATTGTATTCATCATCAAAAAGAACATTTCAGGATCTACACTGAAGTACAAAGCTGTCAGTGATAGGATAATATCCACATGCCTAAAAAGATCAGTAAATACGACTACTACTCAAAGTTAGCCACCAATCACTAAAGCTAAAGATAAAGAAACTGAAGATTTTTACCAACTTCTGCAGTCTAAAAATTGATCAAACATGCAATCAAGATGCATTGATAATTACTGGCGATTTGAATGGAAAATTTGGAAACAAAGAAGAAGGACTAGTAGTTGGAAAATATGGCCTTGGTAACAGAAACGACACCGGAGATCTCATGATAGAATTTTGTAAGACCAACAACTTTTTCATTGCAAATTCCTTTTTTCAACATAAACAGCCACTATACACATGGACCTTGTAAAATGGAAAACATAGGAATAAAATTGGCCACAATTGTGGAAAGAAACAATGAAAAACCTCAATATCATCAGTCAGAACAAGGCCAGGGTCTAACTGTGGAATGGATCACCAATTGCTCATATGCAAGTTCAAATTGAAGTTGAAAAATAGAGCAAGCCCAAGAGAGCCAAAATATGACCATAAGCATATTCCACATGAATTTAGAGACCATCTCAAGAATAGATTTGATGCATTGAACACTAATGACCAAAGACCAGACAAGTTGTGGAATGACATCAAGAATATCACACATGAAGAAAAGAGGTCATTAAAAAAACAGGAAAGAAAGAAAAGGCCAAAATGGATGTCAGAAGAGACTCTGAAAGTTGCTCTTAAACAGAGTAGCTAAAGTCAAAGAAGACATGATGAAGAGGTAGAGCTAAACAGAAGATTTCAAAGGGCACCTTGAGAAGACAAAGTATTATAATGAAATGTGCAAAGAGCTGGATACAGAAAACCAAAAGGGAAGAACACACTTGGCATTTCCCAAGTCAAAAGAACTGAAGTAAAAATTCAAGCCTCCAGTTGCAATAATGAAGGATTCTATGGGGAAAATATTAAGCAACACAGGAAGCTTCAAACAAAGATGGAAGGAAGGTCATGTTCAACCATTTCAGTAGGTAGCATATAATCAAGAACCAATTGTACTGGAGGAAGAAGTCTAAGCTACACTGAAGGCATTGGCAAAAAACAAGGCTCCAGGAATTGACGGAATACCAACTGAGATGTTTCAACAAACAGACGCGGTGCTGGAAGTACTCATTCGCCTATGCCAAGAAATTTGAAAGACAGCTACTGGCCAACTGACTGGAAGAGGTCCATATTTATACCCATTCCAAAGGAGATTGAACAGAATTCAGAAATAATCGAAGAATATCATTAATATCACACATGAGAAAAATTTTGCTGAAGATCATTCAAAAGTATTTACAGCACTATATCAACTGGGAACTGCAAAAATTCAAACCAGATTCTGAAGAGGACACGGAATGAGGGATATCATTGCTGATGTCAGATGGATCCTGGCTGAAAGCAGAGAATACCAGAAAGCTGTTTACCTGTGTTTTGTTGACTATGCAAAGGTATTTGGCTGTGTAGATCATAACAAATTATGGATAACATTACGAAAAATGGGAATTCCAGAACACTTAATTGTGCTCATAAGGAATCTGTACTTAGATCAAGAGGCAGTCATTCCAGCAGAACAAGTACTGCATGGTTTAAAGTCAGGAGAGGTGCACATCAGGGTTTTATCCTTTCACCATACTTATGCAATCTGTATACTAAGCAAATAATCCAAGAAGCTGGAGTATACGAAGAAGAATGAGGCCTCAAAATTGGAGGAAGTCTTATTAACAACTTGTAATATGCAGATGACACAACCCTGCTTGCTGAAAGCGAAGAAGATTTGAAGCACTAATTAATGAAGATCAAAGACCACAGCTTTCAGTATGGATTACACCTCAACATCAAGAAAACAAAAATCTTCACAAGTAGACCAATAAGCAACATCATGATCAACAGAGGAAAGATCGAAGTTGTCAAGGACTTCATTTCACTTGGATCCACAATCAGTGCTCATGGAAGGAGCAGTCAAGCAAAGGATGCATTGCGTTGGGCAAATCTGCTGCAAAAGACCAGAACTAAGCTGCGCCTGACCCAAGCCATGGTGTTTTCAATCATGTCATACGCATGTAAAAGCTGGACAATGAATAAGGAAGACTGAAGAAGAATTGGGCTTTCAAATTATGGTGTTGGCAAAAAACATTGAATATACCATAGATTACCAGAAGAATAAACAAACCTGTCTTGGAAGAAGTATAGCCAGAATGCTCCTTAGAAGCAAAGATGACGAGACTTCATCTCACATGCTCTGGACATGTTATCAGGAGGGACCAGTCCCTGAAGAAGGACACCATGGTAAAGTAGATGATCTACCAAAAAGAAGAAGACCCTCAATGAGATGGATTGAGACAATGGCTGCAACAATGGGCTCAAGTATAACAATGATTGTGAGGATGGCGCAGGACCGGACAGTGCTTCGTTTTCTTGTACACAGGGTTGCCATGAGTTGGGATCAACTTGACACCACCTAACAACAACAACATATTAAATAAGATAGACATAGGCACAGGATGTCGTGAGAGCATAAAGGAGGATTGTCTTTCTGAACTAGTGCCCAGTGATGCCTTCCTGAACAACATGTCACCTGAACATAGACTTGAAAAGGAGAAGCTGGGAAGGGCATTCCAAGCAGAGGTAACAGGAAGAGAAAAGGTCTAGAAGAAAGAAATAGATATATGAAGTTTAGGCAACAGAGGATGCACACATACAATTTCATAATACAGATTACAATTTTTTTTTTAATTTTAAATAAGGTATCATAACCATAAAGGCTCTATGTGCATTTTCTTAATTCCTTTTAATGGCAATTAAAATTTGATAGTTAGAAGGCTCTACATGTCTCTATTATCTCTACATATTGCTATCACATATCTCATTAATAATATTATTTCACTATAACAATAAACTAACCATGCATGTGAAGTATTAATGTTCCCAATGGCTTAGAAGAGTCCTAATTAGAGGGACATGAGAGTTGTTTTTATGTTGCTTCCTCTAAGTGATGCAAAAGCATTTCACCTGGCTTTTTAACTAAAAAAGAAACTAAAGACAACAAGGCATTACCTTTCCAGGGACACCTTTAAAAAGACATAATTATGGTTGGGCCAGCCCACATGTGCACACTTAGAAGTCACATAATGAGAGGTCAGGTAATGAGTCTCCTTTGTGAATGCTTTTAGAAGGTAGAAGCTCTGCAGTGAGAAGTAGGTCACAGAATCCTACCTTCCTGAGCACTTCCCACCAGGCTGCTTCCTTCCCTTCTGAAACTCCAGCAGAAGGAAAAGAGCCTCATTGTCTATAAATTTCAGTTTCAATTTCTTTGTCTATGACTTTCGTGGTAGAATTTGGTAGGAGAGAGAATAATAAAAAAGCAGGGAAGTATTAAGTCAGGTGTTCTCAGGGCCTGAGGAAAGTCCATTGTTAGCCCAATTTATACCCAAATGGAGCATAATGGTATGACAATGGAAGAGCTTGTGATGCACAGACATAATGTTGAGTAGAGGACTCGAGATGAAACATACTGTATGATTCCATTTATACAAAGTTCAAAAACAAGCATAACTATAGGGTAAAATTCAGGATAGTAGATTACCTTTGGGGAAGAAGATGGGATTGTGGTTGAGAGGGGGCAGGGGAGGACCTTCTGGAGTGTGGCAACATTCTATTCACTGACCTGATTTGTGATTACAATGAATTAATGATAATTCATTGAGTTGTAAATTTGCTTTGTATACTTTTCTATATGTGAGTTATACTTCACAGTAAGGAAGCTATAAAAATTAAAAACAACTTTTATAAACCACACTTCCTCTTATTTGGTTAGAATCTTGGGTCCTGAGTACACATATAACCTTCAGTGCTCATAACTCACATGAACCTGGGCCATAGAACACAGTATATTTGGGATAAATGATCTTTTTCCCAGGTAAAACAGAAAGCTATTGTTTTAATTAAGACAACAGACCATTAGGGCCAGAATTGAAGCAGAGGAAAGGCAAGAGCAAAATAAGATAAATTCAGGAGTATTTTCAAAGTTAGCCCTAATAGGACTTGTTAAGTGCCGTCACGCAGATTTTGACTCATAGACACCCATGTGACAAAGCAAAACTGCCCCATAGGGTTATCTAGGCTGAAAGCTTTATGGGAGCAGATCACCAGGTCTTTTCCCACAGAGATGCTGGTTGAGTTCAAACTGCCAACCTTTCTGTTAATAGCCAAGCACTTAACTGTTCTGCTGTCATAATAGGACTTCCCAAAAAAAATAAAACCCATTGTCTTTGAGTCAATTCTGACTCATAGCAACCCTATAGGACAGAGCAGAACTGCCCCATAAGGTTTCCAAGGAGCATCTGGTGGATCTGAACTGAAGACCTTTTGGTTAGCAGTTGAGTTAAAAAGGGGTGAAGGTAAAATTTTCAATGACTACAAAATTTCATACTTGATTGACCATGTGGCTTGTGATGCTTTTAACCAGGATATAGAGAAAGGGATGCTAGCTCTTCTTTCTAGGTCATGTTACCTCTATGCTCCTGCCTTAGTTGGAAAAAACAAACAATAATAAGCCTAGGTACACAGCACTTGAAAATGCTTTAGCAAAGGCTAAGCAGTGCTCAAAGGAATTTTGCTTTGTTTTGGTTTCACCCCCATGTATTCCAGGTTAATGTACTGACACTAAAACATGGGACTAATTCATATATGAAATAAGGAAAGATAGATCAGAGAGAGTAGACAGATGAGGGCACTGAGACTAGATATGAAGTCCCTCCCCCTAAAAATACAGTTCTCTTGATGCCTAAAGTCTCATTATTAGAGATTCTTTCTACATTTAAGAATTTTCATCTCCCTGATGTTTTCTTTAAAAGTTCAAATATTCACGAAGCAGATGAATTGATTATACCACTCTCATCTTTCACTGTCAAACTAAAAACCACATACGCAGAATCTTGTGAAAATTTATGTAAATAGCATACCAGTAAACCAGCTGCTGAGCCCTGGTGGTTCAGTGGTTAAGTGCTTGGCTGCAAACCAAAAGGTCAGTAGTTTGAACCAACCAGCCACTGTACTGGAGATAGATGTGGACATCTGTTTCTGTAAAGATTACTGCCTTGGAAACCCTATGGGGCAGTTGTACTCTATCCTGTAGGGTCACCATGAATCAGAAACAACTCAATGGCAATGGGTTTGGTTTCTTTGGAAACACGTTTCCCTTGAGTTGATTCCAACTCATGGTGACCCCATGTGTATCAAGTAGACTTGTGCTACATAGGGTTTTCAATGGTTGATTCTTTGGAAGTAGATCTCCAGGCCTTTCTTCTGAGACACCTCTGGGTGGGCTCAAACTTCCAGCCTTTTGGTTAGCAGCAGAGCAATTAACCACTTGCTCCACCTTGGGATTCCCATATTTAGCATAATGCCAGGGATATAACAAAAGCTGGCTATTGTTCGTGGAGCCTTACAAAGTTTTACCGTTTTAAATTTTTTCAATTTCATATCAGGAATTGTTTGAGTGACTCCTTCTCTGAGGAATTTAAACTAAAAGAGTCAACAACTACTATCCTTCTAAGATTACATGACCAGTCTCAGGAGCTAAGCTCCCACTCATAAAAACTTATAGTAAACCCTTAGCTAATTTGAAATAAATATTGAGAAGTCACACTTGGGAATTTGTATATGTGCATTTCAGCTGCTGTGTAAAGACAGCAACCAAATAAACCAAGCTAGTTTGTATACTGACAAACTGAAATATATTGACAAAATCTCCATAGGGATCTTTGAGTCCTACAGAGCCAGAATAAATTATATACCAGATATGGCAAGTAAAGCGGTGGTTGCAAAATGTTGCTGCACGTTAGAAATACTGGGGGAGTTTTTAAAAATCCCAATACCCAAATAACAGCTAATAACAACTAAATTAGAATGTCTGGGGGTGGGAGCTAGGCATCAATATTTTTAAGAGCCCCAGTTGAGTCCAATATGTAGCAAAATTTGGGAAGCACTGCAGCAAAGTAACCATTTTATAACCATAACATCTGTTTAAAAAGCATTAGAAGTTGTACTTTAAAAGTTTACATAGTTGGGGGAAGAGAATGCAAATAAATTCTCGATGCTTTTCTCCCACTAATCCGTGACCACGATTCTCCCCAGCCTAAGCCCTTGATAATACTATCTTGCTTTGAGAAGAGAAGAAAAGAGAAGAAGATCAGAGAAGGATCTCAGAGTTTGAACTCTCTAAGCATTAGGGGGATTTGCATATTACAACTCTGATTCTCTTACCATCTCATCTACAGATTACTCACTTTGCATTCAACACTCAGGTGGGTATTGGTTTTATCTCCCCTTGGTTCTGTACCAAGGTAACTAGATCAAGATCGAAACAATACTCATGGCTGCCTGCAAGTTCTGCTCAGCCTCTGAGCAGTGGGGCAGAGATGAATAATGTGAAGTACAATGAGTCACTCCTCCCCTCTTCGTACATCTCTGAGGTCTACCTCTCCCTCCAGTCAGTCACTTTGTCAGGATCAAGAGCCCTACCTCAGTCTTCTGCTGTCTTCATTGTGCTGTGGTGTTCTTTATTTTCTTCTCATAACCACTTCACTATCATTATTATAGGAGCTTCCCAGGAGATGTCAAGTGAGTTTGTAATTTCTTCAACTTTGAGACCCCCTTCCCTAGTTAACTATGGTTAGCACCTGTAGCATCCAAAACCAGTCGTCACAGTGTTGACTCCAACATGGGTGACTCCATGTATATCAGAGTAGAACTGTGCTTCATAGGGTTTTCAATGGCTGACTTTTTGGAAGAAGTTTTCCAGGCCTTTCTTCTGAGGCACCTCTGGATGGACGCAAAACCTTTGATTAACAGCTGAGTGTGTTAACCATTTTATCACCCAAGGAGCTCTGTACCATCCACCTGTATAAAATTGAATACCTAACAATGAAATGCATCAGTCTCTCACACATATTCACTCCCTTCTGACCTTTAAAATAAAATTTTACCTATAGGATGCAGTGATGCCCTTTTTATCCTGGGTTGTATCACAGATTTAAGAAAAAGTATGTTCCAATTGGAGAGTTGATAAGTTAACATAAACACCCATATCAAGCAAAGAAGAATAAGTACACACTATGCTGAACAGGGAAAGAGCCCTGGTGGCGCAGTGGGTTAAGTGTTCCACTGCTAATGGAAAGGCTGGCAGTTCAAACTCACCGCCACTCTGCGAGAGGAATATGTGGCAGTCTGCTCCCACAAAGATTACAGCCTTGGAAACCCTATGGAGCAGTTCTACTCTGTCCTATAGGGTCGCTATGAGTCAGAATCTACGACAATGGGTATGCTGAATAGAAGTAGCTAGGTAAAACAAAAACCACCAATATTTAAAATACTTTAAAAATATCAAAGTTATTGTAACTAGGTAGTCCTGCTTGTACTTTCTACTTCTATTGCTTATTGGAGGAAGGCCTATAGCACATATTCAGTGAGGTTAATAAAAACTTCTCTTTAGAGATGGCTATTAAATAAGTGTCACTACAAACTATGCTGCCCAATAATCACAAGCCTGACTTATGGAAAGTTTCTGTTCTGATCCCATCTTTATATTCAATTCCAGGGAGTTTCCTCCAACTGTCCCACATAAAAAACAATAATGGTTCTTACTCCTAACCTTAAAGTCTACAAACTTTAAATGGATTTCAGTTACTTCACTAACTTATATAGCCAAGCTCAAAAATGTTCTATAATCATTTAGATATCAAGCCCATGGAATTGATACTGCATTAACATTTAATTACTTGACCTCTTGGTGTCTCTATTTTTCCAAGTTAAAATAGCTAAAGACATATAACACCACGCTGTTTCCATTATAAAAATACTGTGCCAATTAAAGAAGGAATGTTCAGAAAATATTTTGAAAGCCACAGATGAAAGTTCTTGGGGTTCAAAATGAATATTTCTATGACTACACTTCAGATTTTTATCTCTTAAAAACTCAAAAAGTTGCACTACTGTTCAAGAGAAAACACTTTAAATATTGAAATATAGGGAATCAGTGTCCTTAGATCACATATGCTGATAAGGACTTTCATTTATGGCTATAAACAGTCAATCAAATATAACTACAAAGTGCAAAAAAAATGTCTATTCCATCAATATTTAAAATAACCTGGATTATGCCTTCTGTTTTTAGTAGTGTATTTGGTTTATTTTAAAACTTGAGGAACTTTCTGTTTCACCTCTGACATACAATGACCCTGAAAGTTGTCAATCCCTTCTTCACAACAAGAAAAAAGCTTGACACGCTGAATATCAAGGACTTTCTTTAGACCTATGAGAACTGAAAATACAGAGCAAACTATCACCATAAAATCTGGAAACACAGGTGTATCTAAAAAGACACAACCAAGATCTGTTTACCTCAAGCTTCTGGAGTCAGTAGCTGGTAGGAACATCTGAATGCTAATTTTAACAAATTGCTATAAACTGAGTGTGACTACTCTGAGAGTGAGAAACTCCAATCTACAACCTTAGAGGAACTCACATACTTTGCTGGTCTTTACCTACAGGAACCTCTCCAGATTCTCATGGTGAAGATCTTAGAAAGATCCCCTGTGGCTCTGACAGAAGGGGGAGATAAAGAATCATTGAGAAATATGCTCACAGCCTTCTTCATAACCGAGGCCTACTCTCTAGGGGAAAAGACATTGTTATAGCCTCATCCCAATTGTAAGAAGAGTATTTTCCCCACTCCATCCCCCACTGACATTCCTGACTCACGTAAGAGAAAACAAATGTTAACGTGGGTCAGGGCTTCAAAGAAGTAAATTAGGAACATTGCAGATGGAGAAGGGAGTATAGCACAGGAAGGGGTTGGAAGAAAGATCACTGAAGAAAGATTTGTGAGGGTCACATCCCCAAGACACAGGCCTACTAAGAGACTGATATTTAATCAGAACATTATAAAATACTCTCCCTCCTGAACACCTTATACCACACAGAGCTCCAGTATGTTAGTGGATTACAACTGAAAGAGCTGTGAGACTAGACTCCCTTGAAGGAGGAACGCTTAGGGAAGCCCAAAGAAAAGAGTGGAGACAAAAACAAGAATTTGAAGCCTCTAGCATATATAGGTACAGAAAACATTAAACACAACCCAAATTCTAGCCAGATTCACATAAAGGTCTATTTACCTCGGTTCCCAATACTCTATCCAAAATGTCCAACTTTCAAAAAAATCACAAGGCCTGATGAAAGCCAAGAGAAAACATAGTCTGCAGAGACAAAGCAATCATAAAAACAAGATTCAGATATGACACAGAAATTTAAGTTATCAGGAAGGGAATTTTGCATAACTATGAAGGAGCCCTGGTGTCACAATGGTTAAACACTTGGCTGCTAACCAAAAGGTTGGTGGTTCAAACCCACCAGCCACTCCATGGGAGAAAGGTGTGGCAGTCTGCTTGAAGATTTACAGCCTAGGAAACCCTACAGGGCAGTTCTACCCTGTTCTGTAGAATCACTATGAGTTGGAATCGGCTCAGCAATGGGTTTGGTTTTTGGTTGATTAATACTTTAAGGACACTGTGATGGTTAAGGTTATGTGTCAACTTGGCTACACCATGATTCTCAGTGGTTCAGCAGATAAGATGTAATCGCTGTCCACGATGTGATCTGTTGTGAACAGCCAATCAGTTGAAAGGGGAGTTTCCTTGGGGGGTGTGGCCTGCTTTCAATATATATGAATGTTCTGGTCAATATGTATGAATATTCTGGCAAAACTTGATCTCTCTGGATCCTGTATCCAACTCATCATCCTCTGACCTCCAGTTCTTGGGATGGAAGCCAGCAGCCTACCATCTGAGCTGTAGATTTTGGGATTCGCTAGTTCCCGCAGCCCCATGAGCCAACACCCTGTTATATGACCTTCCAGTTTTAGGTTCGTCAGCCACTGCAACCACATGAGTCAGGAGATGCCCCCAAACTGGCATCTGACCCACAGATTTGGGACTTGCCAGCCACCACAACTGCATTAGTCATTTCCTTGAAATAAATCTGTGTGTGTGTGTGTGTGTGTGTGTGCCTTCCCTAGTAAAACCCTTCTAGAAGCTTCTAGTACCTGGTGGTAATCCTTGGCATTCCTGGGCTTGAAGATGCATCTGCCTCTAGTCATCTCATAGCATCTGTCTTCCCCAGTGTGTCTCTCTCTGTTTTCTCTTTTTATAAGAGACCACTCAGAAGGTATTAGGTTTAGGACCCTACTCTGGTATGAGCTGATTATATAACAAAAGAGAAAACTCCTATTCCAAAATATGCCAAATTCACAGTTACCGGGGTTAGAACTTCAACATCTTTATGGGGACACAATTCAATCCATAACATTAAGCTTCTTCCTTAGGAAACTAGAGAAAGAACAGTAATTTAAGCCTAAAGCACATAGAAAAAGTAAAAAAAAAAAAAAAAAATAGAGCAGAAACCAGTCAAACCAAAAGTGGCATTCTGAAAAGATCAATAAAATTGATAAATCCCTACCCAGGTCAACAAAGAAAAAAAGAATGAAGACAGAAATTACCACTATCACAAATAAAAAAGTATCATCACTACTAATATGTTCATTAAAAGAATAATAAAGGAATAATATAAACATTATACATACAAATTTGATAACTTAGAAGCAATGGACCAATTCTTCGTACTCACAAACTATCAAAATTCACACAAGAAGAGATAACCTAATTAATTCTATATCTATTAAAGTAATCAAGCCAATAATTACCTTCTGAGAAGAAAGCACCAGGCTTACACAGTTTCACTTGTGAATTCTACCAAACATTTAAGACAAAATACCAAATTTTCACAATTATCTTCCAGAAAACAGAAGGAGCAGGAACCCTTTCTAGTCATGCTATGAGTCCATAATTACTCTAATACCAAAACAAGATAAAGATATTATAAGAAAACAAAACTACAGACCAGTATCTCCCATTTATGTAGACACAAAATTTCCCAACAAATTCTTAACAAATTAATTCCAACAATGTATAAAAATCATAAAACATAAGCAAATGTGATTTATCTGAAAAATAAAAGGTTGGTTAACATCTGAAAATCAATTAATGTAATACATAATATCTAGAATAAAGGACAATAATCACATAGTCATCTCAATTGACACAGGGGATACATTTTACAAAATCTAACACTTATTCATGATAAAAATTCACAGCCAACTAGTCATATAGAGGTACTTCCTCAATTTGATAAATAACATCTACAAATAAGATGAAGATACCATTATATTTCATAATGAAGGACTGAACGTTTTTTCCTAAGACTGAGGAAAAGGCAATGTTGCCCTTTTTTTACCACTCCTATTCAACATTGTACTGAAAGTCATAGCTAGTTCAATAAGATAAGAAAAAGAAATAAAGGTACAAAGATTGAAGCAAAGGACATACACTGTTTTACTTACACATGACATGATTGTCTATGTAGAAAATTCCAAAGATTCTGCAAAATAACACCTGGTACTAATAAGCAAGTATAGCAAGATTGCAGGGTACACAGCCCTTACACAAAAAACAATAATAGTAATGAATAAGTAATGAATAATTAAGATTTGAAATTTCAAAAGCAATACCATTTACATTAGCATCACAAAAAATGAAATACTTGGGAATAAATCTAACAAATGTACAAAATGTATATGCAGAAAAGTACAAAACACCTGAGCAAAGATATTAAAGAAGATCTAAATAGAGGTATTTTATGTTCATGAATTGGATGACTAAATATTATTAAGATGTCAATGGCTCCCAACTTGCTATGTAGATTCAATGTAATAACAAAATCTTAGAAAGTTATTGTAGATACTGAGAAACTGATTCTAAAGGTTTAATGGCATAAGACATAGAATATTCGACACAACACTGAAGAAGAATAAAGTTGAAGGACTCACACTATCCAATTTCAAGACTTACTATTAAGCTATAGAAATGAAAACAGTATAGTATTGGTGAAAGAATGAACACATAGAGCAATAGAAGAAAATAGCCCAGAAATAGATCTATATAAATATAGTCAATTGATTTTTGACAAAGACAATTCAATGTAGACAGCACAGACTTTTAAACTAATGTATTGTAGCAACTGGATGTCCACGCGGAAAAAAAAAAATCCTAGACAAGGACCTTAAACCTTTCATAAGCCTTAACTCATAACTGACCATAAGCCAAAATATAAAATGCAAAACCATAAAACTTCTAGAAGAAAACTTGGGAAAAATTCTATATGACCTTGGACTTGATGATAAGTTTTTAGTTATGATACCAAAAGCATGATCCATTATGAGAAAATGTTTGCAAACTGCATACCTAATAAAGGACTTGCATCCAAAACATACAAAAAACTCTTAAAAACTCAACAATATGAAAACAACCAACCTAATATAAAAAATAGGGAAAATATCTGAGTAGACATCTCACTGAAGAAGATGTTCACATGGAAAATGAGCACATGAAAAGATGCTCAACATCATGTGTAATTAGGGAAATGTAAATTAGAAGAACAATGAGATACCACTATACACCTATTAGAATGTCTAAAATTAAAAAAAAAAAACTGACAATAGTAATCAGTGGCAAGGATACTGAGCAATATGAACTCTCATTGCTGGTAAAAGTACAAAATGATACAGCTATTTTGGAATACAGTTTAGCAACTTCTTACAAAGGTAAGCATAGTCTTACCATATAATCCAGCAATTCTGCTAGTAGGTATACTCGACTGATTTGAAAACAAAAGTCCACATAAAAATCTGCATGTTAATGTTTACAGCAGCTTTTTCCACAATCATCAAAAATTGGAAGCAATCAAGATGTTCTTCAGTAGGCGAATGAATAAATAGTGGTATATCCATACAATGGAATATCATTCAGTGCCTAAAAAAAAAGACATGAAAGTGCTGTAAAGGCTCAAAAAGATGTGGATGAGCCTTAAATGCATATTGCCAAATCAAAGAAACCAATCTGTAAGCACTGGATACTGTGTGATTTCATTTATATGATATTTTTAAAAAGGCAAAATCATGGATACAGTACAGGGGTTTGACAGAGGACTGTTGACCGAGTGAAGCACAAGGGATTTTTTAGGGTAGTGAAACTATTCTGTATGGTGCATTAATGTGCATGCCTGACAGTATGCATTTGTCAAACTCAAAGAATATTATAGTGCAAAGAATGAATCATAATACACGTGAATTTTTAAAAACATCATTTAGGAGGTTGGGAGACTCCAGGATGAATGTGGAATGTGACAAAGGATTCTAACTGCATTTCAAATACCTAAAACAACCTCATTGAAAAGGGTGAAGTAAAAAGGTGCTGATGTGGGTAACACTGGAAATTTGTAGTCTGTAAGATTAAAGTTAAAAAGAACTGCACATAAGCACAGTACTCTAGTTGATAAAGTTGTTTCCTACAGGGGTATGGGTTAATAATTCTGCAACCACTATATGTGTGCCAGAATTAAACAGTTCATTAAATGGATGGTAAATGATAGGAGCCAGATTTCTCACTGTTGGAGTAGTAGTACACAGATAAGCAAGGGGAGGAAATTAACTGACTCATGTGGTAATAGAGTTGAAGACATCAGTATGAATGCATGTTTAGTTTAGATACATTGGTTGCTCACAGAAATATTCGTAGAAATATTGTATTTACATAGGTTAGTATGCACACACATATTTCCTTGATCCATCAAGCTGAGGGGGCCTAGAATCAATAACACCCCAGTAACAAGGTACACATGTAGTGCCCAGATCTTGGTTTCTAATAGTGTTTGCCAACAAAGAAACCAGGGCCCCTTGAGGAAATGGCTGATTCTAGAACTGAGGCAGGAAATATATAAGATGAGCCTGGGTATCTTGTTGTGCCAAAAAGCAAGGAAGTGCTTAAAAAAATAAAAATAATAGGATGGGTACATGTCGAAGGGAAATAGGAGAAAGAATTCTCTATGGCCCAAGTGGAAAAATTAGAGCAAGAAAATAGAGTAGTATTTGATTATAACCCAAAATATAAAATAAATATCCATGAGTCCATACTAACATAAATAACTGATTGAGTAAATAAGTAGAGAACAAACAAACCTTCCATGCAGCATAACTCCAAATAATTTATGTACATACTACACTCTCAAGGAGGTAGAGCATAATCCCCAACTCTTAAGTGTGCACTATGCATAGTGATTTCCTTCCAAAGAGTATAGTATGTAAAGGGGGGAAGCGGAAATAATACCTTTACAGTAGGGAAACCCAACAAACGCTACTTCAGCCAGATAGATGATCAAAGTTAACATCAACAGTGATATGTTGATAATATGTACCCTTGATATGAGATCAGAATAGTACTTTATGGTCTTCCATAAACCCATACCTCCAATCTATTCATGATAAAGACATAAGAAACACTCAAACTGAGGGGCATTCTACAAAATACCTGACCAGTAGGTACTCCTGAGAGTTGTCAAGATCATCAAAAACAAGGGAAATCTGAGAAACTATCAGAGCTAAGAGACACAAGGACAGAGTGTAATGTGATATTTTAGATGGGATTCTGCAACAGATAAAGGGCATTAGGCAAAAACAAAGGCAATCAAATAAAGTATGAACTTTAATTATACTAGTCCATTAACAGTGACAAATAATAATATTAATGTAAAGATGTTAACACTAGGGGAAACGGTGTCTGGTATATGGGGACTCTCTATAGATACTATACTACCTTAACTTTTTTTTTTTTTAATCTAACAGTATTCTAAAATTAAGTTTATTTTTAAAAACTTGTAAGATAGTTTCCAGAAAGTGGATTTAAAATAGAGCTTCTCTAGAACTGGGCAGGACTTCGTCAATGGGGAGAGGTACATGAGTGCCTGTGAGCCAGCTGAGGCCCAGTGTAATAAAGAGCACTTGAGAAGCTGTGCTCTGGCAAAATATTGCCACAACTTGTTATCCTCAGCAGGTCTGCATTCTGGTCACTCATTAATGATATTTTATTCATAGCCTATCCCATATTTACTTTATAACAATACCATCAATGTCGACGTTGTTGTTACTTGCTGTCAACTCATGGCGACCCATGTGTGCAGATTAAAACTGCTCCACAGGGTTTTCAAGGCTGTGACCTTTCAGAAGCAGATCACCAGGCTGATCTTCCAAGGTGCTTCTGGGTGGTTTCAAACCACCAACAGTTCAGCTAGTAGTCAAGCACTTCACCATTTCTGCCACCCAGAGACTCCCTCAAAAACCTTAAAAAACATTCTTACAAAAATTATATATCACCAATAAATGTTTCCAGGGTAATTCTTAACCTTATAATTCTTCAGTTTTATTGTCACATGATTCAAATTTACAATTTGACTAAAATTAAGTAAGCATTTACTACATATCTGTATATCATGTGAAGCATTAATCTGGCTGCCAGCAAAAGAAAGGATGAATAGGAAGATCCCAGGTCTCATTTAAGGAGAGGAATGACATAGTAATTATATTTTATATCTTTTTCCCTGTGTTAGGCAAATCAAGCCATTTTTTAATTATAGTGCCAAAATTTTTAAGATTTTTAAATAACATTTTCCTAAAATATATTACATACCTACTCTCTTTCTCAAACCAGTTTAAAGTTTTGTTTTTGTTTTTTGATGACACAGAATTAATGTTCTAAACAACATGCTTGTTAGTTTTAGGGACTAAGAAGGTATGTGGTGGTTCTTGGCCTGCTATGCCTAGTGGCCCCAGGTTGCAATACTTCTGGTGAATGTGAGTGTTTGTGACTTTATATAAATAATATATGCTCTTTCTATGAGGTCAAACAATCATGAGATGTATTTTTAAAAAGCTAATTTCTCTCCTTTCTCCTCCTAACCCCACTTTGCTGAAGAAACCAGAATTAACGGGTCGGTATGTATAACTGCATAGTTTTCCTTCTCTGTTTCTCACCATGAACCTCCAACATGCTTTTCCTCTGTAGACCCATGCTGTATTAATTAGTTCTAGCTCCACTTAGCAGCACTAAGATCCTTTCTGGCCTTCAAGTGGTGGGTGACTTTTAGTTGTGGTGTTCAGCAACAAAATTTGGAAAAGAATAAAGACAAGGAATGTTGATGAAAGTTGACGTCTTGCAGCAGCATGTTTCCAATGTTCCCCTGTCGCCTCATTTTTCTTTTTTAATTTTAAAGCATTTTATTTATTTAATTAGTGATTTCATTCTACCAAGTCTCAAACATACAAATAATTACACTTGAAAAATTAGGTACAAAACTGTGTGATTTCATTATTTAGGTATTTTTAAACATATTACATTATGTTTATCAAAATATTAATAATATTTGCCTCTGAGTGGGAGCATTATAGGCAAATTCCTCAAATTCTTTATATTTTGCATATTTTAGAATTTACGACACAGATATCTCTTACTCACATAATTTTAAAACATTAAGTAAACACTCCACTGACCTAGTAATGTGTAAAGAGGTAAAGTAGGGATACTCTGAATTTATCGTATTTTCTTTATCATTCATTTTATGACGGTCAACAAGAAAAGCACTTCAAGTGTTAAAACAAGGCAAAAAATTAATGTCCCCGTATGCCCTCAACTTGTAACCAATTACTATTTTTGAAGTATTCTATGTTTTAATTTTATGGGAAAAAAAATTTAAAAACACCATATAGTAAAAACATCTAAAAGGTGCAACTAGAATGAAAACGTTATAGAAGTGAATTTTCCTTGAACTATACAGCTCTAGTTTGAATGTCAGGAAAGAAATATAATAGCTCATTCAGAACAACTCTGTATATCCTTGTTATCAAATGACACCAGGTCAGTCAAAATAATCCACACCTCACTGCCTCTGCCTCATATGCCATTAGGAAGATGAGTACAATTCAGCTACCACACTGCTTCGCATTAGCTCAATTTGTTCTCAGTGTAGAAAACCAAGATCTATCAAAATACTTTTCATACTTAAAAGTATTAATTATATCCACTTCATGTTCTTACATAGGAAAATGTTTTAGAAAGATTATAAATGACAAAATATAAATTTTTTCACTAGAGGGACTGAAGACAGAGGGCTTGAGACCCCAGCCTGTAGGAAATATCCTGGGCTCTTCTGGGCCAGACAGATGGCTGAGATTTGGAGGTACTTGACACATTTGCTAAAACAATAGGCTCAAATATAGCAATAATTGTGAGGATGGCACAGGACCAGGCAGTGTTTCACCTAACAACAACCACTGATAGCAGACAGTGAGCAGTAACTACCATGTCAAGTTGGGAGTCTTATTACAAAAATGAGGGAGATGAAGAAGAAGAACAAGATGAGGACCCTGAAGCAGGCAGAGAATATAAATATTCAAGAAGAGATGGTTTGATTTTCTTGGTTGACAGCTTCAGGGCCATGTTTGAATTTCAGGATGAAGATGATGAAGCTGAATTGACTCTTTTTGACATGAGCACCCATCGCAGGCTGAGTGAGTACACCAACAAGATCATAAGCAGTGATAGGGATCTCTTGGCAGTGGTGTTCTATGGTACTGAGAAAGACAAAAATTCAGTGAATTTCAAAAATATTTACATCTTACAGGAGTTGGACAATCCAGTGATATCCAGTTCAAGATGAGTCATGAGAGGATCATGCAGTTCACCAATGAAGGTAACCTCCATGGCAATGACAGTGCCAAAGCCAGTCAGGCCAGGACCAAAGCTGCTGATCTCCATGACACAAGTATCTTCCTTGACTTGATCCACCTGAAGAAGCATGAGGGCTTTGATAGATCCTTGTTCTACAGAGATGTCATCAGCACAGCAGAGGATGAGGATATGGGGGTTCACTTTGAGGAATCGTGCAAACTGGAAGACCTGTTGAGGAAGGTTCGAGCCAAGGAGAACAGGAAGTGCACAACTGGCAGGTTGAAGTTTAAGCTCAAGAAAGGCATAGCACTCACTGTCAGCATTTATAATTTAGTCCAGGAGGCTTTCAGGCCTCCCCCAATCAGGCTTTATTGGGAAACAAATGAGTGTGTGAAAACCAAGACCCAGACATTTAATGTAAACAACAGCAGTTTGCTTCTGCCCAGTGATACCCAGAGGTCTCAGAGCTATGGGAGTCATCGGACTGTACTAGAGCAATAAGAAACAGAACAGCTAAAATGGTTTGATGAACCAGGTTTGATTCTCATCAGTTTCAAGCCTTCCTCATGCTGAAGAAGCACAATTACCTGAGGCGTTCCCAGTTTGTGTACCCTGAGGAGTCCCTGGTGAATGAGTGCCCAGCCCTGTTCAGTGCTCTACTCACCAAATGCCTGGAGAAGGAGGTGATGGCAGTATGCAGGTATACACCCTGCCACAACAGCCACCCTTATTTTGTTGATGTTGATGCCACAGGAAGAGGAACTGGATGACCAGAAAATTCAGATGATTCCCTCAGGCTTCCAGTTAATCTTCCTACCCTATGCTGATGATAAACAGAAGGTGCCCTTTACTGAAAAAGTCTCGGCAAACCCAGAGCAGGTAGACAAGATGCAGGCTATTGTTCAGAAGCTCCACTTCAACTACAGGAGTGACACCTTCGAGAACCCAGTGCTGTGGCAACACTTCAGGAACTTGGAGGCCTTAGCTTTGGATTTGATGGATCCTGAACAAGCAGCAGATCTGACGTTGCCCAGGGGTGAAGCAACGGATAAAAGACTGGGCTCCCTGGTGGATGAGTATGAGAAGCTGGTCTACCTAACAGATTACAATTTCCAGGGAAAAACTACCAAGTGAAAACAAGGTAAGTGCCATAGCTCTGTAGCAATGGTTAACTGCAGCCCAGATCATATGGGTGCCCCATGCAGGGCAGCTGGAATGCCTCTGGTCACATTACAGTCACTCCTCCTGAACTTTCCCCTAGATGATGAAGTTTCTAGAAAAAAAAGGCCCAAGGTGAAGGTACCTGAAGAGGAGCTGAGGGCCCACATCGGCAAGGGCATGCTAGGTAAGCTCACTGTGCCCATGCTGAAGGAAGCCTGCAGGGCGGGATAAGGAAGCAAGAGTTGCTGGATGCACTCACCAACCACTTCCAGGAGGGCTGACCATGCCACACTCCCAGCCACCCTTCCATACTGTAGCAGGGCAGCCTGGTTTGTTCTCATCAGTGGAAAAATGTTTCTCCGAGCCAGGAAGAGTCTGCCTGACAGAAGCCCAGGGCCTTTGTTTATGGGACTTTCTGTTGCCGTGGAGACAGTGCAGCTCTCCACTTTGCTGTGCCTTACTCTCCACCACCTACTGTCTGAATAAAGAGCCCTTCTTTGTACTATCCAAAAAAAAAAAAAAAATTTCACTCTACAATTCCCATTCATGTTTTGCTTATGTTGTTGTTAGGTGCCAACTAGTCAGTTCCAACTCTTAGCAACTCAACGTACAGCTAAATGACATTGTCTGATCCTATGCCATCCTCACAATGGTTGCTATGTTTGGGGCCACTGTTGCAGCCACTGTGTCAATCCATCTCATTGAAGGTCTTCCTCTCTTATGCTGACCTTCTACTTTACCAAGCATGATGTTCTTCTCCAGGGACAGGTCCTTCCTGATAGCATGTCTAAAATACATGGGATGAAGTCTCACCAACCTTACTTCTAAGGAGCATTCTGGCTGTACTTCTTCCAAAGACAGATTTGTTCATTCTTCTGGTAGTCCACGGTATAGTCAATATACTTTGTCAACACCATAAATCGAGTGCATCCATTCTTCTTGGGTCTTTCTTATTCATTGTCCAGCTTTCACATGTATATGAGGAAAATGAAACTACTATAGTTTGGGGCAGTCCCACCTCAGTCCTCAAAGTGATACCTTTGCTTTTCAACACTTTAAAAATGTTTTTTGCAACAGATTTGCCAAATGCAAAACATTGTTTGATTTCTTTATTGCTGCTTTCGTGGGCATTGCTTGTGCATCCAAATAAGATGAAATCCTTGACAACTTCCATTTTTTCTCCTTTCATCCTGATGTTGCTTATAGGTCCAGTTGTGAGGGTTTTTATTTTCTTTATGTTGAGGTGTAATTAATCCTTACTGAAGGCTGTGGTCTTTGATCTTCATCAGTAAGTGCTTCAAGTCCTCTTCACTTTCAGCAGCAAGGTTGTTAATGAGCCTTCTTTCAATCCTGATGCCCCATTCTTCTTCATATAGTCCAGCTTCTTGGATTATTCACTCATTATACAGATTCAATAAGTATGGTGAAAAGATACAACCCTGATGCACACATTTCCTGATTTTAAAATATGAAATATCTCCTTGTTCTGTTGAAATGAATGTCTCTTGGTCTATGTACAGGTTCCTCATGAGTGCAATTAAGTGTTCTGGAATTCCCATTCTTCACAATGTTATCCATAATTTGCTATCATTCACACAGTCAAATGCCTTTGCATAGTAACACCTTTCCGGTATTCTCTGCTTTCAGCTAGGATCCATCTGACACTAGCAATGATATCCATGGTTCAGTGTCCTCTTCTGGATCCAGCCTGAATTTCTGGCAGTTCCCTGTCAATATACTGCTGCAGCTGCTTTTGAATAATCCAAGCTGCACCGAAGACACTGGTGAAAAATGAGGCTCCCGGAACTGTTGAGTATCAACTTAGATGTTTCAAAACATGGATGCAAAGCTCAAAGTACTCACTTGTCTATGCCAAGAAATCTGGAAGAGAGCTACCTGGCCAACTGACTGGAAGAGATCCATATTTATACCTATTCCAAAGAAAGGTGATCCAACAGAATGTGGAAATTATCAAACAATATCATTAATATCAAACACAATTCACAAGTAAAATTTTGCTGAAGATCATTCAAAAGCAGTTGTAGCAGTACATTGACAGGGAACTGCCTGAAAGTCAAGCCAGATTCAAAAGAGGAAGCAGAACCAGGGATATCATGGCTGATGTCAGATGGATCCTGGCTGAAAACAGAAAATGCCAGAAGATGTTTACCTAAGTTTTACTGACTATGCAAAAGCATTTGACAGTGTGGATCATAACAAATTATGGATAACACAGCAAAGAATAAGAATTCCACAATACTTAATTGTGCTCATGAGGAACCTTTACATAGATCAAGAGGCAGTGTTCGGACAGAACAAGGGGATACTGATTGGTTTAAAGTCAGGAAAGGTGTGCATCAGGGTTGTATCCTTTCGCCACACCTATTCAATCTGTATGCTGAGCAAATAATCTGAGAAGCTGGACTATATGAAGATGAATGGGTATCAAGATTGGAGGAAGACTCATTAACAACCTGTATTATGCAGATGACACAACCTTGCTTGCTGAAAGTGAAGGGGACTTGAAGCACTTACTAATGAAGATCAAAGACCACAGCCTTCAGTATGGATTATACCTCAACATAAAGAAAATGAAAATCTTCACAACTGGACCAATAAGCAACATCGTGATCAACGGAGAGAAGATTGGAGTTGTCAAGGATTTCATTTTACTTGGATTCACAATCAACGCCCACGGAAGCAGCAAAGAATCAAAAGATGCATTGCATTGGGCAAATCTGCTGCAAAAGGCCTCTTTAAAGTGTTAAAAAGCAAAGATGTCACTTTAAGAACTAAGGTGTGCCTGATCAAAGCCATGGTGTTTTCAATTGCCTCATATGCATATGAAATGTGGACAATGAATAAAGAAGACTGAAGAAGAATTGATGCCTTTGAGTTATGGCAGAAATATGTACTTAACAAAAAATAGCAAAGCCAGATTAGAACAAAGAGAAAAATTAAAAACCACCCATAAATCCAACATCCAAATATATCCTCCATTAGCATTTCAGTGTATAAACCAAAAATCAAACCAAACCTGTTGCTATCAAGTCAATTCTGACTCATAGTGACACTACAGGACAGAGTAGAACTGCCCCATAGGGTTTCAAGGGAGATGCTGGTAGATTCGAACTGCCGAATTTCTGGTTAGCAGCCAAGCTCTTAACCACTGTGCCACCAGGGTTCCATTCTGATGTATGGCCTTCCAGATTTTCCTTTGCATTTATACACTTTTTTCATGCTATAAATACCACTTTATAATTTGAATTTTTACTTAAAAATATCACATAGGTGTCTTTTGTATCAGCAATGGCATTTCTACGTTGTTTCTTACATATATATCCCTTTGATATTAAGTAATTTATTCCTTCCAATTATTTATTTGGAAAAAAAAATGTGGGACTTCCAAGATGAACAAGCTTGATAAATCAGCATCAGCCTTCTCTTTGTAGAAATGGTCCAAAAGCAACGAGATTTTTTTTTTTAACGTAAACTTCATTTTCAATGAAGACAGCATAATCTCCATTTTCTAAAATACATGTAAGGGCTGCCAAAAGAAGTTGAGGTTGAGGGAGTGGATGGGGAAAATCCCTAGAGTAAAAGTTCAGAATAAAATTTCCTTAAAACAGCACATATCTGAAAGTGCCATCAAAATACATTTTGTAAAATTGAGAGCTTCAAACTGCTGTTCAAAAGCTATAACTCCAGGTATGTAAAACCCAAAAACCAAACCCACTGCCGTCAAGCCAATTCCGACTTATAGCGACCCTATAGGACAGAGAAGCACTGCCCAACAGAGTTTCCAAGAAGCGTCTAGAGGATTTGAGCTGCCGATCTCTGGGTTAGCAGCCGTAGCACTTAACCACTACGCCACCAGGGTTTCCTCCAGATATATAGGAAATGCAAAAACTAGGTTAACATGGGCTAGCAATTGAAGTTCTCATGGACTGCATTTGGCTCAGTGAAGTCAATCAGCCAAACTACCAAAAAATCAAAAATAAAAAGCCATAATAAAATGAAGCAGTCTGCTCTTTTGCAGCAGAGAAGAGAAGTTTTTAATTTTGAACAGCAGTTAAAGTAGAATACTATCTTGACCTCCATCTCGCCCTCTCAAGAAATTTCTTAAAAAGAGCTAATGTAGGAAAACCCAATTCATACCATGATTGGACACAAAAAAGGAAGCATAACAGCATCAAAAACATATACTACAGACCTTTACTTCTGGCAAAGATGCAGTAACAGGGACCAGATTTATTTTCCCACCTGAAACAACCAGAAAATTGGATAAATCATTTGAAAGAATGGTTTTCAAAGAAGAAATCAAGCAATGAAGAGCACTGATTCCCTAAAAAGAAACAAATGAAGCAAGAGGAAACCCAGGAAGAGATCAGCAGACACCCTAAGTTAAGGAGAAAAAATTGAGGGTCTGGAGAGACCAAAACAGCTGGAGTTCACAGAGCAGAGTACCAAACAGGAAAGAGCTGCACAGGAGAGAGCTCGAGATCTGCAGAGAGTCCCTCTTGAGTATTCACCTGAGTACTGATAGAAGCCAAGGAAAGAATCACCTAGAAGGATTAGAGGTAACACTGCCCTGGGATCACATAAGTCCAGGAACACTACCTGTTCTCACCAGCCAAAATAGAAAAGCTTAAGATTCAAGAAGCATTAGCTAGAGCACACAAAAAGGTCTTGCTTCCATAGTGAAAATAATTAGCCCTAGAACAAACACTGCTCTGGTACCACCCAACACAGTTTAAAATCAAGACCTGCAAGGATGAAAGTTACAATGTCTAGCATCCATTCAAAAATTTCTAGGCATGACACTGAGAAAGAAAATATGCATAATGAGGAGAAAAAAATCAATCGAAACAGACTCTGAACTGACACAGATATTAGAATTGGCAGACAAGGACGTTAAAGCAGTTATTATAACTATATTCCATATGTTCAAAAAGTTAAGTAGAGACATGGAAGATGTCCTATAACCCTTTGAGCGTGGGTAAAACCATGAATATGATATCACTCTGGTGACATGTTATATGACAAAAGAGAATTTTATCCTGGGACCGACCTAATTAGATGAACTGTTTAAAACCAGAGAAGTTTCTCCTAGTCCAGGGGAAGACCGATGACAAGGATCTTCCTCCAGAGACAACAGACAGAGAAAGCCTTCCCCTGGAACTGACGCCCTGAATTCGGACTTCTAGCCTCCTAGACTGTGAGAGAATAAATTTCCCTTTGTTAGAGCCAAAAACAACAAAAAAAGAGAGAACTTTGTCCAGCTGGCTGAAGAAGATGAAACACTCTGCCTAGCCTGGAAGAAAACAAATATATTATAAACTACCTATGGAAGTCATAAAACAAGGAAATGCTGGCAATCTCTAGGGGTTGAGAAGATAGGTCCCCAGGTGGGAGGAAAATGGAGACTTCCGTCCTAAAACCACAAGAAAATGAACTCTGACAACAACCAGTGAAGCTGTGAGATGACCTCAAATCCCAGATGAGAACCTCAGTCCTGGTCAAGATGTGATTTTAGCCTATTTAGAGAATAGAGAATCTAGTTATCAATGCCTGGACATCTGGCCTACAGAAACTGAGAAAAATCTGTGTTGTTTTAAGCTGTATGTTTGTGGTAATTTGTTACACAAATATAGAAAAGTAACACAAGGTCTATTCAGACTATCCATTCTTTCTATGACTAAGCTTTGGTGGTCTAGGTCATTCAAAGAATTTGTACATTTCATCTCCACCCACTGCCATCGAGTCAATTCCGACTCATAGCAACCCTATAGGACAGAGTAGACCTGCCCCATAGAGTTTCCAAGGAGCACCTGGCGGATTTGAACTGCCAACCTTTTGGTTAGCAGCCGTAGCACTTAACCACTACACCACCAGGGTTTCCAGATTTCATCTAGGTTATCAAATATATTGGTATAAAGTTGTTCATAATATCCCATTATTATCTTAATATCTGTAGAATCTGTAGTAATGCTTTCTTTTTCATGTCTGATATCTGTACTTTGTGTTTTCTTTTTTTTCTGATCAGTCTGGTTGGAACTTTCAATTGTATTGATCTTTTCAAAGGTCAGATTTGAATTTTGTTGAAGCCACTGCTAGTAAAAGAAAAAAAAATAGGATATAATAAATGCTATGTAAAAATATAATAGAGACCTTAGAATGCATCAATTATGCTTTAAAGGCATTAAGACCTCTAAGAAGTCCCAGATGATTCATCAGATGATGAGACTGCAAAACATCAAGAGTTTGAATTACAGGACAATGAATCACTGATAAAATGAATCTTAGACAAAATTATATACCTGTTAATTTCAGGTGTTAATCTAACTATGATACAGGAGCCACTGTACATTATATGATTTTAGGTAGAATACTATGAATACTTTTAATTTTAATTATATATCTTTATTGCAATCTCAAGTATGTATTTTAAAACATATAACTAGTATATCAATCCTATGATTAACAGACTTAATTGCTTAGCAAAAGGCTGTTTTCATTAAGTGAATATATATAAAGAAAATATTATCAGTTGTAATACAAGTGACTGAAGTTTTTCAAACACTGGTGTAGTGTATTTCTACAAATGATTAAATGCCTTCCATGTGCCATTTGTTTTGCTAGACTCAGGAGAGAAAGATGCGTAATATAAGGTCTCTATTTGCTTACAGTCTTTTAAGAGAAAAAAAACATATAAACAAATACCCCATATTTCATTGCTGTCAAGTTTATATAAACAAATAGTCAATATTTACAGAGTGCCTACTATAGTCTAGGCTCTTTGCAGGCACGGTTCTAGACATGGGATACACCCACGAAAAAGGGTTGGAATTTTAAGGAGCTTATATTTCAGTAGAGATGTAAAAAATAAACATTAACACACTAATAAAAATGATAAATCCAAGTCAGTGCTATACAGAAGATAAAATAATGCAACATAATAGAGTTAACATGAGGATGTAACATTTGAAATAAGATCTAAGTTATAAAATAGAAGTAGTCAAGCAAAGAATAGGGGGAGATGCTTCCAAGCAGAAGGAGTGAGTTTAGCACTTTTCTGGGCAAAATAAAAGGTCACTGGGGTTGCAGCATAGTGAATAAGAGGGAGAGTTGAGATTGAAGAGATCGGAAAGGTAGACAGAAGGCCAGAAAATACAGATCAGGGTAAGTAGCTTCTTTCCATTTTATTCAAGTAGCAGTGAGAATCCACTGGAGGATTTTCAGAAGGAAATTTTCATGATCTAATTTATACATGTTTTCCTGTGTTTCACTGACTACACAAAGGCATTCGACTGTGGATAATAATAAATTATGGATAGCACTGTGAACAATGGGAATTCCAGATCACTTAATTGTCCTTATGAGGGACCTGTACATAGACAAAGAGGTAGTAGTTCAGACAGAACAAAGGGATACCACTTGGTTTAAAATTGGAAAAGGTGTATGTTGAGGTTGTAAGACAGGGAGGAAAGGCTCTGAGATCGGAGGGTGCCTGTTTGAAAAATAGCGAAGAGACTGGTGTGGTTAGGGGAGAAGCAAGTAAAAGAGAAACAGACTATATTATAAGGGAGGTAATAGGGGTTGAGTGTGGAACCTAGAGACTTAGTAAGACAAGGAACAGAGGGGCCCCCAAATCTGCAAACAAAGTAACAAGAAATGGGCCAGGACACAGAAACAAAGCCATTCCCCAGAACAATGGGGCAGGGTATCTAAAAATAGCCCACAAACTTCTTTAAAGTTGCCTTTCAGAAGCAGCTGGAGAAAACCAGGCCCAGGGACATGCACAGAACATCCACCTGTGACCACTGTGTGGCCTTCCACCAGGGGCAGTGAGGGGCTACAGCCCCAGCAGAGAAATTGAACCCTGAGAGCGGGCGGGAGACTGCACAGGCATGACACCCCATAATAAGTCCTGCTACGAATCCCTGACACCTCCAGGACAGGAGCCATCTTGGAAAGCTGCTATGCACACCTTAGTTAATATATCCCCGCCTGTGCCTATGAATAAACATGAAATCTTTTCTCGCCCAAGAACTTTTAAAAACTGGGGCCTGTCTTTTGTCCTGTGAGATGAGGGTAGGCATTGCTCTAGGCCCTCCTCGTCTCCACTTGCAAGCCTCTTCAATAAACCTTTGCTTATGTGGAAAACTACGTGCCTTACCTGCTCATTCTTGACCAGTGAGAGGCAAGAACCTTATTCCGGTAACAGTTGTATCCATTCATCATACTTATTCAATCTTTATGATGACTAAATAATCCAACAAGCTACAACACATGAAAAAGAATGTGGCATCAGGATTGGTGAACGGCTCATTAACAACTTGCAATATGCAGATGACACAACCTCCCGTGCTGGAAGTGAAGAGGACTTGAAGCACTTACTGATGAAGATCAAAGACTACAGCCTTCAGTATGGGTTACATCTCACCATAAAGAAAATAAAAATCCTCACAATTGAGCCAATAAGCAATATCATGATAAACCAAGAAAATACTGAAGTTGTGAAGGATTTCATTTTACTTCGATCCATAATCAACACCCACGGACACAGCAATCAAGAAATCACACGACTGTTGCATTGGACAAATGTGCTGCAAAAGACTTCTTTAAGGTGTTAGAAAAGCAAATATGTCACTTTTATAACTAAGGTGTGCCTGACCCAAGCCACAGTAGTTTCAATTGCCTCATATGCATATGAAAGCTGGGCAATAAAAAAGGAAGACCAAAGAAGAACTGATACATTTTAATTACCGGTGTTGACAAAAAATACTGAATATACCATGGGCTGCCAGAAGAACAAATAAATCTGTCTTGGAAGAAATATAGCCAGAATGCTCCTTAGAAGCAAGGATGGAGAGGCTTCATTTCACTTACTTTGGACATGTTATCAGGAGGGACCAATCACTACAGAAGGACATCATGTTTGGTAAAGTCCGCAAAAAAAGAGGAAGACCCTCAATGAGTTGGAGTGACACAGTGGCTGCAATGATGGGCTCAAATATAGCAACAATTGGGAGGATGATGCACTACTGGTCAAGGTTTCCTTCGGTTATACGTGGGGTGACTATGAGTTGGAACTGACTTGACAGCACCTAACAACAATTTATACGTTAGAAAGATCACTTGGGCAGTTATGTATCTTACAATTTTTTGTAGAAGGGCAAGTGTTAAAGCAGAGAGACTAATTAGGAAGGTATTGAAATATGAAGCTGAGAAAGAATGAAGGCTTGTCTTCGGATATTTGTGATGTAGGTAGTAAGAAGTTTTCAGATTCAAGCTATATTTTTAAAATTAAAACCAACAGGACTTAATAGTGGACTAGATTTGGGATATATGGAAAGAAGATAAATCAAGGATAATTTTCTACAATTTTGGCCTGAACAGCTGCATGGAAAATACTGTCATCCTGAGATGTGGAAATTGAAAGGAAGCAGATGGCGTGCGGGGAAGGGTTGGATCAACAGTTCTAGTTTGGCCATGTTGGCTTTGAATTCTCTACAAGACATCTCAGGGCAGATGTCAATAATGCAGCTGGATATAAAGGTCTAGTGTTCAGGGGAAAGGAAAGGATTGGTGATATAGATTTGATGACCCTCAACATATAGATAATATTTAAAGCCAAGGATATGGATGCAATCATTTAGGGAGACCATTAGGTAATGAAAAAGAAGTGCAAGAACAGAGTCCTGGGGTGCTTCAACACTGAGAACTTCTCTCGTAGGGAACAGTGAGTCAGAAGCAGCTAGTGAGATAAGAAGAAAACTAAGTGACTATGATGGTAAAGAAGCCTAGAAAAGAAACTGTTTTAAGGAGGGAAGGGTCAGCTCTTTCACATGATACTGAGAAGTCAAGTAAGATGTTAAGGAATCCCTCATGCAGGGAAATTTTCTTTCTTTGGTCTCCGGATTACCTGCTAATGAAGTTAAAGGCTCTAGACCTTAAATAATAAATCTGGTGAACAAAACTATATAATACTAAATTTATTTCAAGTTAGGAGCTACATTTGAAACGTAACTATTTGATTAGCTTTTAGCCAGGGGAGGCTATGGACTCTACCTGCCTGGACCTTCTTGATAAAAGTCAAGAACCACTTGGTCTCATAAGAGGGAACTCTGTATAAATGACCCTTCTAGCTTTAGCCTAGAACATATGCACTTGGTCCATGCTGCTATTATTGCACATGCTGCCTGTAAGTTTTTACCCTAACTGCTCAGCCTCTCTCTGGTCAGCATGTCCCAAATCCTGCCTGCATATGTAGTAAACCATAATCCTTAATTCCTCTTCTTAGTTTAAAATCATAGCCTTTCATTTCTGCTAGGGTTGAAAAGGATGAACAATAATAAAGTTTATCCATACTTTGAAATCTGGAAATTTGAGATGCTAAGTAAAGGCCCACTCATTTAAAGAAATAAATCTGCTTCTCTCTCTAATTACAGAACTAGAAAATGATCTTCGAACAGAATAATACAGTGAGTGACAAGGAATGCTAAGGAATTAAGGCTAGTGAAGAAGCAGTAAGACAAAAGACGTCAAAAAATTGGGAGAATTGTTTGAGTGGGGATATTGGAAAAAGGAAGCTGAAAGGATAGGTGCAGTGAGAGAAAAGAATGTTTGAAATCAACATAATGAAGGCAGGAGAATGTTTGGTGATTACTATGAGAGTGAATAGCTGAAGAAGATGAAGCGAAAAAATGAGAGTTGAGGAAGCCAAGGAAATGAGAGGCCCTGTGCTGGCCAAATCATCTAGGTGGATGTGGAAGTTATCAACAGTGATGATAGGTATAGTCATGAGATTGATGACAGTGTGGGATGAGAGATATGCACAATATAAGGTCCCTATCCTCATTTAGTCGGAATTGACTCAACAGCACTGGGTTTGGGTTATCCTCAAGATGCTTATAGTCTTTTAAGAGAAAAAAATAAATAAAAAAGCCATATAAACAAATAGCCCATATCCCATTGCTGTCAAGTCGATATAAACAAATAGTCAATATTTACAGAGTGTTTACTATAGTCTGGGCTCTTCCCAGGCACTGTTCTAGACATGGGACACATCCATGAGAAAGGGCTGGAATTTTTTTTTTTTTTAGTAGCGGTGGCAAAAAATAAACATATTAACAAATAAAAATGATAAATCCAGGTCAGTGTTATACAGAAGATAAAACAGTGCAATATAATAGAGTTAACAGTGGAGGCTGCTAACAGTGGAGGTGGTTGACTGAGCAGCATATGATAAAAAGACTGGAGAGAATAGCCATTTAATTGTCTAGGGTTGGAGGGCCTCAACTAAGGAAGCAGGGATGGCAGGGGATGGCAGTGGAGTAAAGGGTAGAGGTAGGTCTAGAGGGCTACAGATTCAGTAGGAGTTAGCAACTAATTGAATGCAGGGAATAAGAAATAGGAAAAGTCCAGGTTAACATGAGAATTTCTATTTTGAGAAATTAGGATGCTGGTAATGGCATTATCCAATTAAGACACAGACCAGAGATGTTCAGATTTCTACCTTTTTGCCAGCTCACCCCACGTATTTCTCTCCTCCCCCACTCCCAATGCATGCAGAGGCTGGAATGGAGAGAGATGGTGAATTCCATTTAGAAATATATCTAGATCTCTGGAAAGTGATCAGGGATAGAGATGGATATCTGGAAATTATCATAAACCCAGGAAACCCTGGTGGCATAGTGGTTAAGGGCTACAGCTGCTAACTAAAAGGTCAGCAGTTCAAATCCTTGAGGTGCTCCTTGGAAACCTGATGGGGCATTTCTAGTCTGTTCTATAGGGTCGCTATGAGTCAGAATCAACTCGACGGCAATGGGTTTTTTTTTTTAATCATAAACCCAACCATTTCCTCCTAGAATTTAGGAAAAGAACTCTGAGTACAGATAATCAGGTATCTTAGATGTTTAATAAACATTCAGAAAAATAGGTACAATCACTTGGTCTAAGATACTAACAGTAGTCCAAGAGAGTAAGGCTGTCAGGAAGAGAGGAAGGAATGAGTGAGGCAAGGAAGGAAGAAGAGTGGAAGAAGACAAAAGCAGAGAGTAAGGGTCAAGAGACAAGGAGAGGAAAGGAAAGCAGGGGAGAGAGGGAAGTAGGCTGTCTGACAAAACAATCACAAATGATCCAAGGGAGAAGAATAAAAGAGATTCATTTGAAAATCATAGAAAAAAGAGAATTAGACCAGTGTTTAGAGCAGATGATGTAATGTTAACAGATGGCAGACAGAACACAGAACTTAAGTCCTATTTTTCTTCTGTCTTCTTTATCAAAGAATCTTCAAAACTGAAAATGGAAGAATAAACATGACAATGAGGTGATTGAAGGATTGAAGTCTAAGATACGTGATTCTGTGAACAAATGTATGGGACCCTGTTGTGTATGAGCCATCAGTGAACAAAAAGGAAATCTATCGTGATGGAGTAGAGGAGGCTATTAGGTCAAGTCATAATGTACATCATATATTTGAATAGAGGCTTTGAATGTATATTTGGAAATAATTTGTATGTTATATTAATAAAAGTCAAAAGCACTATGAGTAGCATGAATGGATCAATAAGAACAAACCTCAATCATACATGCAGACTAAATCCTGATAATGAGGATACAGTTTTGACATTCTCATTATCACTGGAAAGGAGGACAAACAGGGAGGGTGATAATGGATATGTGAAGGTATGAGTTCTTGATAAAAAGAGGTTGCTTTGAACTTGAAAAACTTTTTCAGGCATGATGCCTGGCTGTGGTTTCTCTTCAGGTGTGCTCACAACTAATGTAAATAAATACACGTTTATCAATCCATGTTGTCCTGCCTGTCCTACTGTCAGTGCTTGCTTTCCTGGACACTATCATAAATGGGTTTATGTTGCTGCCACTGTGGCAACTCTGTCTTGTTTGCTTTCCCAGCTCATCACTGCAGTAAAATCAAACCCATCCAGAGCGATAACACAGGTAACACAGGTCTTCCAGGAACAACATTGAAATTTAAAACTTCATACAAACATGAGCTCTTGTTTCTTGCTGTCTTCATTAAAAGGGCACAAAGTTCAGGTCTTTCAGGTCTTTAGCCCCGATCAATTACATACCTAGGATATTGCAAGAACTTAGAGATGTCATAGAATTGTTTTTAGATACTTGAATAATCAAGTACACAATGTCAGAGAAAAAACACTGGCAAAACCCATTTCTGAAACTACTCTTGATTAGATCACCAATGACCTCCTAACTGCCAAATCAAAATGCTTATTTTCAGTACTCAGCCAATTAACCATTCTGTTTCTCAAAACTCTTTCCTCTCTTGGCTTACTGGGAACCTAACACTCCTCATTTTCTCTTGTGTTTCCTTATCTTACATCTTCTTTGCAAGTGCTTTCTCTTCTGTTTAATAAATGTTAAGGCCTTCTAAGTTTCTACCTTGGTTCTCTTTTCACTCAGCATATATTACCAGTCTTAACTCAGCCACTGAGTACCTCTGCCTTGCAGATGATGGGTCCCAAATCATTTTCTGCTTTCTCGATGCTCTTCTCCTAAACTACAGCTCTGTTTCCCAGTATATCTTCATACTCATGAGTATCCCAAATATAACATGTCCTCCAATACCTGCTTTGAACTTGCCCCTCCACCCCTGTAAATGGCATCACTATCAACCTATTCTCTCACACTGAAAATTTAAGTCATTTCCTATCTTATTCTCTACCGAACTATTGCACTTACATCTTAGAAATGTCTCCTGAATCTAATCTCTTCTCTTTACTTTTTTGCCTCAGTTCATGCCTCCAGCATCTTCTACATATAACTGTATATTGACCCTCCTGCCTGGTTCCTCTGCCAGCAGTCCTTCCCTGCTCTAGACTCTACATCACCTGCAGTGTTCTTTTCCTCAAGTAATTTTATAATATTACTTCCCAGATTAAACTATTTAAAGCCAGGGCCTGTGCCATTTTAAATGTTGTTTTCCCAGAACCAAAAACAAACCTAGCATACACCAGGCTCTCAATAAATACTGAATAAATGCCTGATTACATGGAGTTTCCACTATCTGCTCACCACTACTCCAAAAGGCCAAACACATTCACGAGTTATTGTTTTTAGGCAAACTCTTCCTTTGCAGGACATACAATGGCTATGTGGTTCAGAATCCAAGCTTCGGCTCCATCCAGTGCTAGCACATGGTAAGTATAAACAACGGTAGCTATTGTTATTGTTTTATTAGTATTATTGAATTATTCCCCTCACTATGAAGACAATGATATAAATCAGGGAGACAGAAAAGCAAAAAAAAAAAAAACAAATAAAAACTAAAAGCTTTTTTAAAAACAATGAAATTGATAAACCTCTGGCTAGGCTGATCAAGGGGAAAAAAAAGATACAAATATCATTATATGACATGAAAAGGGAACATCACTGAACATCTCACAGACATTGAAAAGAAAATAGTGTCATTAATTTTCTGCCAAAAAGTCAACAATTTAGATTAAATAAATACCTTTAAAGACAAACTACGAAAATAACTAGGAAGAAACAGAATATCTTAATAGCCTTAAGTACATTTTAAAAAATAATAATTCTAAAACCTCTCTTCAAAGAATATCCAGACCCAGAAGATATAACTAGTCAAACATTTAAGGAAGAAGTAATAACATTCCTACACATAATCATTCAGAAAATAAGGAGAAGGGGATCCTTCCCAAATTATCCTATGAAGCCAGCATTATACTGACACCAAAAGCAAATAAAGATATTACAAAAAGAAAAATAAAGATCAATATTTCACCTAAACAAAATATAAAAATTCTTAACTAAGTATTAGGAAGTAGACTCCGATAATATATAAAAAGGATAGTACATCACGAACAATGGGTTTTATCCTCAGGAATGCAAAGCTGGTTTAACATTCGAAAAGGAATGTGAATTACCATGTTAATAGGCTAAAAAACAAAAAGTCAAATGACCACCTTAATAGATGCAGGAAAACAATTAACAAAACTCAACACTTACTCATGATAAAAACTGTCAGCCAATTAGGACTGTAATGGAACATCTTCAAACAATTTATGACAAAGATTTGGGGGCAGAGGAATCTGTGAGTAGTTTGGGGTAAAGTCTTCTGCAGCTGATGAAGAGGGGAAGCAGTCCAGGATGCACAGGACACTTTGTTTCCTGGAGGAATTACAATTTCCAATGGGAAATAGGTAGGTGACAGGAGTGTTAGAAAGAGGGTGCTCACAGCTGGTCATAGTAACGCCTCACTAACCACTCAACCAAGCCTGACACATAGCAACCCTATAGCATAGAGCAGAACTGCCCCATAGGGTTTCCATAGAGTGGTTAGTGGATTTGAACTGCCGTGTTTTGGGTTAGCAGTAGAGCTCTTAACCACTGCATCACTATTACACTCAAGGCTGTTGGATCACGGATGGCCTTATATAAGGAGTGCCCTCACAGTTCACATCATATTGATGACTGGATATCCTATCCCATAGCCTCTCTGATTTATCACTGTGGTTATGGCTGAGAAAAGTCCGTATCAAACTAAACAGGTTGATTATTGGCCCTCCTGATAAAATATAACTTTCCAATATAATACTTATATATTCTGAACACAGGTAATTCAAATTATCAGCCATCTTAAGTGACCCTGGGAAAATGACAGCCCTTAGAAGGCAGTTTATTGAGGAGAGAAAGATTAGAACACAAGCCCAGGTTTTTTCCCTTACCCTCCCTGAACCACCAAGAATAACTAAGAGCACACACACAAATTAATTTCAAATGAAGATCCAGATGTATATGTACATATTGGCAACAAAAAGTTGGAAATTGAAATCAAGAAAATAATTCCATTCATAATAGCATCAAAATGAATAAAATACTGAGCAATAAATTTAATAAAAGAAATATAAGATTTCTTTATGGAAAATAACAATATTGCTATAAGAAGTTAAAGATCTTAAAAAATGGAGAGATCTTCCATGTTTACAGATTGGAAGACATACTTTTGTATTATGTCAATTCTCCCCAAATTGTTCTATAAAAAAAAAACCAAACCGAGTGAAATTCCTATCAAATTCCCAGCAGATGTCCTTGAAGGATTTGACAAGGTGACCCTAAAATTTATACGCAAAAGACCTAGAATAGCCAAAACAATTTTGAAAGAGAAAAACAAAGTTGGGAGATTTATGCTACTCAATCTCAAAATTTACTACAAAGCCAAGATCAATGGAAAAGAGCAACCAGAAATAAACCCTTATGTTTATAGTCAACTGATTTTCAATAAAGATACCAAAGTAATACAATGGAGGAGAAATTCTTTTTAACAAATGGTGTCGAGACAATTAGATATCCATATGCAAACTAATGAACTTTGACCCTTGGCTCACACCATATGGAAAAGATTAACTCAAAGTGGACATAAAACCCGTTGCCATCAAGTCAATTCCAACTCATAGCGAACCTATAGGACAAAGTAGAACTGTCCCATAAGGTTTCCAAGGCTGTACTCTTTTCGGAAGCAGAATGCCACATCTTCCCCCCATGGAGCCCATGGTGGGTTCAAACCACAGACCTTTTGGTTAGCAGCCCAGTGCTTAACCACTGTGCCACCAGGGCTCCTTTCAAATGGATGATAGCCCCATAAAACCATAAGCTCTTACATTATGGTCAACTGTTTTTTTGTAAAGATCCCAAGGTAATTAAATGGGGTGGGGAGGGAAGGAATATTCTTTTCAAAAAATAGTGCTTGGACGATTGAATATATCTACATGCAAATAAGAAAGAAAAACAAAAAACTTTGAACCTTACCTTTCACTATTGAAATAAAAAAAAAAACTTAAAATGGATCACAGGCCTAAAGTAAGAGAAAAAACTCTAAAACTTGTAGAAGAAAACAGGAAAAAAAAATCGTGACCAAAGCAAAGATTTTTTCTAGACGTGGCCCTCAAAGTATCCCCCAAAAACCTAATGCCGTTGAGTCGCTTCAAAGTATAGTCCACACACACACACAAAAAATTGTAAGTTGAATTTCATCAAACCTAAAAATACTTACTCTTCAAAAGACATCATTAGGAAAATGAAATGGAAAGCCATGGACAGACTGGAAGAAAATATTTGTAAATCATTTATCTGGAAAAAGAGTTGTCCCCAGAACATACAAAGAACTCTTATAACTATAATGTGAAGATAAACGACCCATTTTAAAAATTGGCACATTATTTCTCCAAAGAGGGTGTACAAATGATTACACATTTCACCTAAGAAGATAAAGAAATGACAAACACATGAAAAGATGCTCAACATCATTAATCATTAGGGAAATGTAAACTGAAACCACAAGAAGAAGGCTATAATCAAAAAGACTGATAATTCCAGGTTTTAGCAAAGATATGGGGAAACTGTAACACTTATAAATTGCTGGTGGGATGTAAAACAGTACATGGTAAAATTTGGCAATTTCTTAAAGTTTATCATATACTTATTACACAAGGCGTGGTGCCAACAAGCAGTACAAGCTAAATACTGCTGCTTCCTTGCCTTTATCTCATCTGACACCGTGCTAAGCTGATTTCTGCTTAAAACAAGTTTGGTCAGCCAGTTTTTATGTAAGGTAAGTGACACCTCCATCATTAAACTATGGACAAAGGTGACAACTCAAAGATCTTAAAAAAGGAAACCAGCTAAATAATTGATCTATAAATACCTTTTTTTCTGAATTTCAAGGTAGAGTGAATTAGCACTACTGAAATAAATTTCTTGAGCACCAAGAATACAAAGATACTGTTCTGAGTGTTGCAAGAGCCTCTCAAGGATCTAACAGTCTAGTGAAAAATATAATCATAAGGCGCCCTGGTGGAGAAGCAGTTAAGCACTCCGCTGCTAACAGAAAAGTCAGCAGTTGGAACCCACCCAGTGGCTACATGGAAGAAAACACCTGGCCATCTGCTCCTGTAAAGATTACATACAGCCTAGGAAATGCTATGGGGCCTGTTCTACTCTGTCTTATAGGGTTGCTATGAGTCAGGATCCACTTGACAGGACAGCACATAACATCACACAACTATAACACAGAACAATAGATTTTTACAAATGAAATTAAAAGTTACAGGTAAAGTTTTAGGAGGTTAGCAGAAGTAATATCAATAAAAAAAAAGAAAGATACAAGTAGCTCCAAACTAAAGGAAATATTTTCAAATATTTGTTCAATGGATATGGGCAAAATTCAAACTTACCCAGATAAAAATAAAAGTTCTCTAATCTCACAGAACATTTATAATTAGAAGTTACACCATGAAATATTTAGTCATTTCAAGTTCATGTTGGAAGAAATGTTTTTCAATTGAGTTTCTGGAACATAAACCACTCTCCTTTCTGGTGGGAAACATAAATGACTATGTAAGATGAATATAAAATTCATGAACATCTGGAAGCCTGCTAATTGCAGACAGAATGTCACATAAAACAAGAAATCAAAGAACTTCTTTCTGGCTCATATGTCTTTAGGAGGGAGAAATCACTTTCCTTGGCACAAATACATTGGCATAATTGACAAAATGTTGAGATGGCATATTTCACCATATGTGCTTCCTTGGATCTAATCAAGTTCCATGAACACTGGAGTCATAAACTCTACATTTGGTTAGGGCAGTATATAATACATTCTTAAATCAGTGGTAATGAAAGAGGTAGAACAGAAGTTTAAATACAGCAAACAGACAGGAAACTGAACTGCCCCAGCCAACTGGGATAAAGTGAACTACTACTAAAGAAATACTAATTTAAGTGCATTGGGAGGCTGGTCCCCAACATGCTGAGAGAAAGATTAGTTCCACAAGAAGAGGGCACAGCCACGAAATTCCCCAATCCCCCAATCATCATCATCATTCACACAATGAACATACATATCCAACTCTTTGTTACTCTTTTATTTTAACCTACTTGGCCCTTGGAAACCCTGGTGGCATAGTGGTTAAGTTCGAATCTACCAGGTGCTCCTTGGAAACCCTATATGGTAGTTCTACTCTGTCCTATAGTGTCACTACAAGTCAGAATTGACTCGAAGGCAATGGGTACGGTAAGGCCCTTTTCAGCGTTTGAGATCATGATCGTTGCATCAGACAAGAGTGGGCCTAAGTCATAAGTCACCACTGATACTCTGCTTTTAACCACCCAACTCTTCCTTATTTATCTCTGAATGCCTAAAGCCTGAGTAAAGAGCTTGTCTTACATTAGTTGCTACTTCTCTATATGTGTAGGGGTTTGGGGGATGATAATCACACTCTTGTGCCTACAGCCTGCTGGAGTTGAAACACAGGCTAGGAGGTCAGAGAGATGAATATAAAAATTCAATTTTATTATTGACAACATTAATCTAAGTATATTACATGGATCAGTGGCCAAATAGCCTCCTAAAGGATGCAACCTGATTTGAACTTATTGATGCTGTTGGGTGTTCTTCAGTCGCCAATGACCCCATGTGACGGAGCAGAACTGCCCCATAAGATTTTCTTGGCTGTAATCTTTGTGGAACCAGATCTCCACCTCTTTCTCCTGTGGGGTTGCAGGGTGGGTTTAAGCCACCAACCTTTCTGTTAGTAGCCCTGTTGTGATCAGGGCACCTTGATTTGAACTTAAACTCCTCCAAAACCGCAGATCTCTCTGCTGCAGGGACAGACTCTGCCCTGGTAAACCTCCCTCTAGACAAAAAAAAAAAAAAAACACTGCCATCAAGTCGATTTCAACTCATGGTGACCCTATAGGACAGAAAAGAACCGTCCCATCCGGTTTCCAAGGAGAGGCTGGTGGATTTGAACTGCTGACCTCTTGGTTAGCAACTGAGCTCTTAACTACTGCACCACCAGAGCGGAATATCTAATAGGCAAGGTAAGCATGGAGCTTACCTTGCTTACCAGATCATCTGTAGTGAACAATTTCACATTTTTTCCACCACATTAAAGATTCTAAGTATGGCTGGCATCTGTCTCTCTTCCAACCCCACAGCATCTTCCTAAACAATCAAAGCCTCTTTTCAAATTTTCAGTCCATAAAAGGGGATTACAAATTCACTACAGATTAATAAGTAAGCACAAGTAAGCCTGTGCTTACCTTGTTTACTGGGTAATCTGCCTCTATCTCTAGTGCGTGCTGCATTTAGGCTGCCTCTAAAAGTGGTGAATCCAGAAGGAGCAAAGCTGATTTGCTCAATGACAATTCCCAATTCAACAATTCCAGAGCCACCCCTTGAACCTTGACTGGGAATGAGTACGGAGTGTGGAAAAGCTGAAAAAAATTTTTCCTTATTTCCCTTCTAGGGATTGGAATACATATTATTTCCACAACATGGGAACATGAAGGGTAGGGAATAAGTGTCCCACACAAATATACATTTCTGTTTTTTACTGTCTTAATACATTTAGTAAAAAAAATCAAACAAATGACCAATAAAGAATTTGCTGATAGAGAAACAAATCACCAACTTCATATGGCAGGGAAAGAGGCCCTGAATAAGTAAACCAAAAAAAAAAAAAAAAACCAAACCCAGTGCCATCAAGTCGATTCCGACTCATAGCGACCCTATATATGAGTCATAAGTAAAGCATTACTGAAAAAGAAGAACAAAGTGGGAGGCCTCACTCTACCTGATTTTAGAACCTATTATACCACCACAGTAGTCAACACATCCTGGTACTGGTACAACAACAGACACATAGACCTATGGAACATAATTGAGAATCCAGACATAAATCCATCCACATATGAGCAGCTGATATTTGACAAAGACCCCAAATCAGTTAAATGGAGAAAAGGCAGTCGTTTTAACAAATGGTGCTGGCGTAACTGGATATCCATCTGCAAAAAATGAAACAAGACCCATACCTCACACCATGCACAAAAATGAACTCAAAATGGATCAAAGACCTAAATATAAAATCTAAAAAGATAAAAATAATGGAACAAAAATGGGGACAACATTAGGAGCCCTAATACATGGCATGAACAGTATACAAAACATTACTAACAATGCAGAAGAAAAACTAGATAACTGGAAACTCCTAAACATCAAACACCTATGCTCATCCAACAAATTCCCCAAAAGAGTAAAAAGATTATCTACGGACTGGGAAAAATTTTTTAGCTACGATATTTCCGATTAGCACCTGATCTCTAAAATCTACATCATACTGCAAAAACTCAACTACAAAAAGACAAATAACCCAATTAAAAAATGGGCAAAAGATATGAACAGACACTTCGCTAAAGAAAATATTCAGGTAGTTAACAGATACATGAGGAAATGCTCACGATCATTAGCCATTAGAGAAATGCAAATCAAAACTACAATGAGATATCTTTAATCCAAAGAACACAAAATAATCAATGTTGGAGAGGTTGTGGAGAAACTGGAACACTTATACACTGCTGAATGTAAAATGGTACAATCGCTATGGAAGTCGATTTGGCACTTCCTTAAAAAGCTAGAAATAGAACTACCATACAATTCAGCAATCCCACTCCTTGGAATATAACCTAGAGAAATAAGAGCCTTTACACAAACAGATATCTGCATACCCATATTCACTGCAGCACTGTTTACAACAGCAAAAAGACAGAAGCAACAAAGGTGCCCATCAATAGATGAATGGATAAATTATGGTATATTCACACAATGGAATACTACTCATCAATAAAGAAAAATGATGAATCCAAGAAACATTTCATAACATGGAGGAATCTGGAAGGCATTATGCTAAGTGAAATTAGTCAGGTGCAAAAGGACAAACATTGTTTTTTTTTTTTTTTTTTTTTTTGGAGGCCAATTTAGCTTTTCCAGGATATGAATTTGGTAGAAATAGCACATTATGTAAATTTTTCCCAAAGTTCTACTGTACCGTAATCTAAAATTTTACTCACTACTTTGTTTTCTATTTTAATTAGTGTCCAGCCACACTGTCCAGTATGGCTGACTAGAGATTACATGATGAAATCAAGCAAAAACATAACTATTGTCCAGTACTAGAGTGTCATTAAAATAATAACCCAAATCTGAATATAAATATTCTTTCATTAGTAAGTTTACAGGAAGAAATTAAAGCCATACTGTTAAGTCACCCTGACTTTAAAGTTAAAGTCCAAAGAAAATAAAGATTAAAATATATTTTCCAAGGCAGAGCCAAGATGGCAGAATAGACAGAATTTTCCAGCAAGCCCTTTTTACAACAAGGATCAAAAAAAACAAGCGAAATGAGTATATTTGTGACAAGCTGGGAGCCCTGAGCTTCAGAGGCAAGCTTAGAAAATGAACTGAGGGGCAGGAGGAGGAAGATATGGTTCAGAAGTGGAGAGGAGTTACCAGACCTGAATCACGTGGAGCCCTCAGGCACCACTCCTGGAGTGGTGGCAGCAGGCTGGTACTAGCGTTCAGACACAGTTTCCTTAGGGAGAAGCAGCCAGCCACACAGCCCACTCACACCTCCGGAACCTAAGGAGAATGGCATTGTCAGCAAAAGCTAAGTACTTGCATATATTTTAACAAGCCCCGCCCCACCCACAAACCAGCTTCAGCGGCTGAATTCCCTGAGCCTGAGATAGGCACTGTTGAGCACCTAGAGCCATCATCCTGGCCTTGGGGAAGGAAAAAATGTGCAAATGCGGGGAAAGTTAATTTGCTAGCTCCACTAACCGCAGGAACTCAGGACAGAAGCAGCTGCTGTCAGGCATAAACCGTCCGCTGGCTTTGAGCACCTTTCCCTTCTGCAGGGACCTGTGGGGGCCTATTTCAGGAGAATAGGCCCTTGTTGGCAGACTCCAACCATTTCAGCTGTGTGATGGAGAGGTGGCTATTTGATGTTTGACATTGCTTTACCTATTAATCAAGGTCCTGACCTACCCACATCAGGGACCTAAGGACTGGTAGCTCCACTCAGGTCACCCAGCCACCCGCGACAGGGGTCCAAAGATAACTGCTACCTCCCAGTCCTTACAATCAAAAACTTTGGGTGCCCATGGTCAGTCTGCACAACCCACCCACCTGCACACTCTAGGGAAGAGGGACGTACTTTCCTCAGAGACACTCAGGGGTTGGTTCTCAGCACCCTCCATTGTTCAGAGCGTGACCCCCTGCTGCAATCAGATACTGGTATATACATTAATCATGCCTGCCCCTCTAAGGCTGTAGGACAGAACCTATACCACACACTTGATGATCACCTACCTGGAAACCTGGGCTGAATTCATACAAAAAAACTGAATGGACTCCCAGACTGATATACCTGATGAAAGCTCTAGCCAACTGGGGACAGGATGTTAGAGCTCCAAAGGCAAACATAATCAAGCTACCTCACTCAAGCAACCCACAGGAGTACATCAAAACAAAACAAAGTAAGAAGCTACAACACAGTAAGCACTCATAAGCTAATAAAATAACTTATTGATGGCTCAGACACAACAGTCAATATCAAGTCACATAAAGAAACACACCATGATCACCTCAACAGGCTCTCAAAACAAAGAATCCAGGGATCTTCTAGATGAAAGTGCATTCCTGGAATTACCAGATGCAGAATACAAAAGTTTAATATACAGAACCCTTCAAGACATCAGAAAGGAAATGAGACAATACGCAGAACAAGCCAAGGAACACACAGGTAAAGCAAGTGAAGAAATTAGAAAGATTATTCAGGAACAAAATGAAAAGCTTAATAAGCTTGAAAAATCCACAGACAGGCACCAATCAGAAATTCGATTAACAATAAAATTACAGAAGTGGGCAACTCAGCAGAAAGTCAGAGGAGCAGAATTGAGCAGGTAGAAGCTAGAATTTCTGAACCTGAAGACAAATCACTTGGCACGAATATATATGAAGAAAAACCAGATAAAAGAATTTTAAAAATGAAGAAATCTTAAGAATCATGTGGGACTCTATTAAGAGAAATAACCTACGAGTGACTGGAGTACCAGAACAGGGAGGGATAACAGAAAATACAGAGAGAATTGTTGAAGATTTGTTGGCAGAAAACTTCCCTGGTATTGTGAAAGACGAGAAGATATTTATCCAAGATGCTCATCGAACTCCACGTAGGGAAGATGTTAAAAGAAAGTCACCAAGACATATTATAATCAAACTTGCCAAAACCAAAGATAAAGAGAGAATTATAAGAGCAGCAAGGGATAAACGAAAAGTCACCTACAAAGGAGAGCCAATAAGAATAAGCTAAGACTACATGGCAGAAACCACGCAGGTAAAAAGGCAATGGGATGATATATTTAAAAAACTGAAGGAAAAAAATTGCCTTCCAAGAATTATAAATCCACCAAAACTGTCACTTAAATATGAAGGTGAAATTAAGACATTTCCAGATAAACACAAGTTGAGGGAATTCATAAAAACCAAACCAAAACTACGAGAAATACTAAAGGGGGTTCTTTGGTTAGAAAATCATAATATCAGGTATCAACTCAAGGCTAAAACACCAGGCAGAGCAACCAGAAGTCAACCCAGACAGGGAAATCCAAAAAAACAAAGCAAGATTATTAATCAAAAAAAAAAAAAAAAAAAGCTCAAAACAAGGTAACAGCAATGTCATTATATAAAAGAAGACAACATTAGAATAATAAAGAAGGCTAAGAAATGTAATCATACACCTTCCATACAGAGAGGAAGATATAGCGCTACAAAAAAATAAATGCTAGTTTAAAATCTAGAAAAATAGGGGTAAATAATAAGGTAACCACAAAGGAGACAAACTATCCTACTCATCAAAATAAAATACAAGAAAAAAATAGAGACTCAGCAGAAACAAAATCGACAACAAATATGGGGAAAGGATAATATATAAAGATAATCTACTATGCACATAAAATCAAGTGGGAGAAAGAAACTGTTGATAACACACAAAAAAAGACATCAAAATGATTGCACAAAATTCATACCTATCCATAATTACCCTGAATGTAAATGGACTAAATGCACCAATAAAGAGACAGAGCTGCCACAATGGATTAAAAAACAAGATCCGTCTATATGCTGCCTAGAAGAGACACACCTTAGACTTAGAGACACAAACAAACTAAAACTCAAAGGATGGAAAAATATATATATCAAGCAAACAATAATCAAAAAAGAGCAGGAGTGGCAATATTAATTTCTGACAAAATAGACTTTAAAGTTAAATCCATCATAAAGGAAAAGGAAGGACACTATATAATGATTAATGACACAATACACCAAGAAGATATAACCATATCGAATACTTACGCACCCAATGACAGGGCTGCAACATACATAGAACAAACTCCATCAGCACTGAAAAGTGAGATAGACAGCTCCACGATGATAGTAGGAGGCTTCAACACACCACATTCGGTGAAGGACAGGACATCCAGAAAGAAGCTCAATAAAGACACGGAAGATCTAAATGCCACAATCAACCAGCTTGACCTCATACACATATACAGAACACTCCACCCAACAGCAACCAAGTATACGTTCTTTTCTAGCGCACATGGAACATTCTCTAGAATAGACCACATATTAGGTCATAAAACAAGCCTTAGCAGAATCCAAAACACTGAAATATTACAAAGCATCTTCTCTGACCATAAGGCCATAAAAGTGGAAATCAATAACAGGAAAAGCAGGGAAAAGAAATCAAACACTTGGAAACTGAACAATACTCTGCTCAAAAAAAAAATGGATTATAGAAGACATTAGGATGGAATAAAGAAATTCCGAGAATCCAATGAGAATGAAAACACTTCCTATCAGAACCTTTGGGACACAGCAAAAGCGGTGCTCAGAGGCCAATTCATATCAATAAGTGCACACATACAAAAAGAAGGGCCAAAATCAAAGAATTATCTCTACAACTTGAACAAATAGAGAGAGACAAAAGAAACCCACAGCACAAGAAGAAGACAAACAATAAAAATTAGAGCTGAACTAAATGAAATAGAAAACAGAAAAACAACTGAAAGAATTAACAACACCAAAAGCTGTTTTTTTTTTTAAAAATCATCCTAATTGATAAACCACTGGCCAAACTGACAAAAAACAGGAGAGGAAGCAAATAACCCAAATAAGAAATGACAAGGGCAATATTACAACAGACCCAACTGAAATTAAAAGAATCATATCAGATTACTATAAAAAATTATACTTTAACAAATTTGAATACCTAGAAGAAATGGATGAATTCTAGAAACACACCACCTACCTAAACTAACACAAACAGAGGTAGAACTAAATAGACCCATAACAAAAAAAAGAGATTGGAAAGGTAATCAAAAAACTCCCAACAAAAAAAAAAAGCCCTGGTCTGGATGGCTTCACTGCAGAGTTGCAGAGTTCTACGAAACTTTCAGAGAAGAGTTAACACCGCTACTACTAAAGGTATTTCAGAGCATAGAAAAGGATGGAACACTTCCTAACTCATTCTATGAAGCCAGCATATCCCTGACACCAAAACCAGCTAAAGGCAGCACAAAAAAAATAAAATTACACACCTATATCCCTCATGAACACAGATGCAAAAATCCTCAACAGAATTCTAGCCAATAGAATTCAACAACATATCAAAAAAATAATCCACCATGACCAAGTGGGATTTCTACCAGGTATGCAAGGTTGGTTCATTATTAGAAAAACAATTAATATAATCCACCCTATAAATAAAACAAAAGACAAAAAACCATATGATCTTATCAATGGATTCAGAAAAGGCATTTGATAAAGTTCAAAACCCATTCATGATAAAAACTCTCAGCATAATAGGAATAGAAGGAAAATTCCTCAACATAATAAAGGGCATTTATACAAAGCCAATAGCCAACATCATCCTAAATGGGGAGAGCCTGAAAGCATTTCCCTTGAGAATGGGAACCAGACAAGGATGCCCTTTATCACTGCTCTTATTCAACATTGTGCTGGAGGTCCTAGCCAGAGTAATTAGGCTAGACAAAGAAATAAAGGGCATCCAGATTGGCAAGGAAGAAGTAAAATTATCTCTATTTGCAGATGACATGATCTTATACACAGAAAACCCAAAGGAATCTTCAAGAACATTACTGAAACTAATAGAAGAGTTCAGCAGAGAATCAGGTTACAAGATAAACACACAAAAATCACTTGGATTCCTATACATCAAAAAAAAGAACATCAAAGAGGAAATCACCAAATCAATACCATTCACGGTGGCCCCCAAGAAGATAAAATACTTAGGAATAAATCTTACCAAAGTTTTTTATACAAGGAAAACTACAAGGTACTACTGCAAGAAACCAAAAGGGACCTACATAAGTGGAAAAATACATCTTGCTCATGGATAGGAAGACTTAACATTGTAAAAATGTCTATTCTACCAAAAGCCATCTATATATACAATGTACTTTCGATCCAAATTCCAATGACATTTTTTAACATGATGGAGAAACAAATCACCAACTTCATATGAAGGGCAAGAAGCCCCGGATAAGTAAAGCATTACTGAAAAAGAAGAACAAAGTGGGAGGCCTCACTCTACCTGATTTTAGAACCTATCATACAGCCACAGTAGTCAAAACAGCCTGGTACTAGTACAACAACAGACACATAGACCAATGGAACAGAATTGAGAACCCAGATATAAATCCATCCACATATGAGCAGCTGATATTTGACAAAGGCCCAGTGTCAGTTAATTGGGGAAAAGATAGTCTTTTTAACAAATGGTGCTAGCATAACTGGATATCCATCTGCAAAAAAATGAAACAGGATCCATACCTCACACCATGCACAAAAGCTAACTCCAAAAGGATAAAAGACCTAAACATAAAGTCTGAAACAATAAAGATCATAGAAGAAAAAGTAGGGACAACGTTAGGAGCCCTAATACAAGGCATAAACAGAATACAAAACATTACTAAAAATGACGAAGAGAAACCAGATAACTGGGAGCTCCTAAAAATCAAACACCTATGCTCATCTAGAGACTTCACCAAAAGAGTAAAAAGACCACCTACAGACTGGGAAAAAAATTTCAGCTATGACATCTCTGACCAGCACTTGATCTCTAAAATCTACGTGATTCCGCTAAAACTCAACTACAAAAAGACAAACAACCCAATTAAAAAATGGGCAAAGGATATGAACAGGCACTTCACTAAAGAAGACATTCAGGCAGCTATCAGATACATGAGGAAATGCTCTCAATCATTAGCCATTAGAGAAATGCAAATTAAAACTACAATGAGATTCCATCTCACTCCAAGGTTGGCATTAATCCAAAAACACAAAATAATAAACGTTGGAGAGGCTGTGGAGAGACTGGAACATTTACACACTGCTGGTGGGAATGTAAAATGGTACAATCACTTTGGAAATCAATTTGGCACTTCCTTAAAAAGCTAGAAATAGAACTACCATATGACCCAGCAATCCCACTCCTCGGAATATATCCTAGAGAGATAAGAGGCTTTACACGAAAAGATATATGCACACCCACGTTTATTGCAGCACTGCTTACAATAGCAAAAGGATGGAAGCAACCAAGGTGCCCATCAACAAATGAATGAATAAATTATGGTATATTCACACAATGGAATACTACACATCGATAAAGAAGAGTGATGAATCTGTGAAACATTTCATAACATGGAGAAACGTGTAAGGCATTATGCTGGGTGAAATTAGTCAGTTGCAAAAGGACAAATATTGTATAAGACCACTATTATAAGATCTTGAGAAATAGTTTAAACTGAGAAGAAAACATTCTTTCGTGGTTACAAGCGGGGGGAGGAAGGGGATGTGGGAGAGGGGTGTTTACTAATTAGATAGTAGACAAGAACTACTTTAGGTGAAGTGAAGGACAACACTCAACACAGGGGAGGTCAGCACAATTGGACTAAACCGAAAGCAAAGTAGTTTCCTGAATAAACTGAATGCTTCGAAGGTTAGCGAAGCAGAGACAGGGGTTTGGGGGCCATGGTTTCAGGGGACATCTAAGTCGATTGGCAAAATAAAATCTATTAAGAAAACATTCCGCATCCCACTTTGAAGAGTGGCGTCTGGGGTCTTAAACACTAGCAAGCAGCCATCTAAGATGCATCCATGAGTCTCAACCCACCTGGATCAAAGGAGAATGAAGAACACCAAGGACACAAGGTAATAATAAGCCCAAGAGACAGAAAGGGCTACATGAACCAGAGACTACATCATCCTGAGACCAGAAGAACTAGATGGTACCCATCCACAACCAATGACTGCCCTGACAAGGGAACACAACAGAGAACTCCTGAGGGAGCAGGAGAGCAATGGGATGCAGACTCCAAATTCTCATAAAAAGAACAGACTTAATGGTCTGACTGAGACTAGAAGGACCCTGGCGGTCATGGTCCCCAAACCTTCTGTTGGCCCAGGAAAGGAACCATTCTCGAAGCCAACTCGTCAAACATGGACTGGACGATGGGTTGGAGAGAGATGCTGATGAGGAGTGAGCTACTTGCATCAGGTGGACACTTCAGATTATGTTGGCATCTCCTGTCTGGAGGGGAGATGAGAGGGTAGAGGGGGTTAGAAGCTGGCAAAATGGTCAGGAAAAGAGAGACTGGAGGGAGAGACCAGGCTGTCACATTGTGGGGAGAGTAATTGGGAATATTTTTAGTAAGGTGTATATAAGTTTTTATGTGAGAGACTGACTTGATTTGTAAACTTTCACTTAAAGCACACAAAAAATTATTTTAAAATAAATAAATAAATAAACCTTAATTTCTGCTTCACCAGAATTCCAGTGGTTCAGTGTCCTTTGCCCATAGTATACAATGTTTAGCAAATGTACAGGGGATGGAAATTCATTTTTGCATTCCTTCTCCTCCATCAGAGAGTGGGTGAAACTCCTGGTAGTTCTGAAATACGCAGTGGTCACAGCTCCACTGTGAGATGGACTGGCTTGGTGGCTGCGGCCATATGCTCAAACATAGCATGATTATAAGGATGGTGCAGGACGGGGCAGTGTTTCCTTCTGTTGTACACAGGGTGGCTGTGAGTCAGGACCAATTCAATGCCACCTAACAACAACAACAAAAGCTCCCATCACTCTTATTGACGTTCCTTTTTCTTCCTAACCAGAATATTCAAAATTTTCTAATTGTATTTCCCCTTTCAGGCTCAATTTCCTGTCCTTCCCCACTCCTCTCAGGGCTGCAATTGAGAGTGAAATCTGTATAGGATACAGACCTGTTCCACAGGGAAAACTGACGCTTGCTCTGAAATGTCTTGCCTATGAGACTTGCCTGCTAAAGAGGCAAGTCTTAGCCCCCACCTTTCTTTCTGCTGGAGAGTCAGCCTCTCTCTGAGGCCCTGTCTTTCCTCAGCTTTAGAATGTTCTAGCCCTTGAGCAACACTTCTTACTGCTACACAGTTTCTACAATAGAAAAGAATGCCTCTAGTGTTTTATTTCTATCTGTGGTTCTCCTATTCCTTCCAAGAAAGCTCAAATGAGTTTTAAATTTAACTTGGTTAGTACATTAATTCCTTTCCGGCTCTACTACATGAATGGCTATTCACAAGATCTGAGTATCCACTTTGCTTTCTCCTGACTCTTTGTTTTTAGGCCCCATTATTTGCTTTTCTAATATGATTATCCATTTTCTGACATAATTTTGTCTCACAGGGTGCCCCAACATGACAGAGATATAGTAATTGGGTTTTGGAACTGCCAAAAACTCCACCATTCAAACAAATAATATCCACCTTCACCTCTTTAGTTAAATAATCCCACCCATTCTCCCATTAGACTTATGTCCAATCTAGGCTGGATTAAATCTATTAATATCTTTTCCTTCCTATGTATATTATCCCCCATTAACTTTCCCTTTGAGGTCTTACTTCACAAGTTTCTTTCCCCTACTTTAAATAACTATGCTATCTTGAAATTCAGGGTTTTTTTTTTTAGCATTTTAGACTGACTTTTTAATAATTTCCTTTCAAATCTGGCCAAAGATCCTACATCTACGTGGATTTCTCTGATTAAAGACTCCCTTTCTGACAGTTTAAAAGGACATCTTTTAAGAGTTTCTTGGATGTGGGATCCCTCAAGACAACAATTTCAATACAATCTCTGTGTTTTGCTATTATGGTACAGCTATATTTCATTAGGAAACTCTGGTGGTGTAGTAGTTAAGAGCTATGGCTGCTAACCAAAAGGTCGGCAGTTTGAATCTACCAAGCTCTCCTTGGAAACCCTATGGGGCAGAGTTCTGTTCTGTCCTACAGGGATGCTATAAGTCAGAATCAACTCGACGGCAACGGGTTTGGTTTTTTACACTTCATCAGGACTCACTCACCCTCTCTGGTCCTAAAATAACAAAGCAATTCCCTCTTGTAAGGCCCCTTTTCAATAGCAACTAGGTCAGGACATATTTTCTTTTCTATGTCATATCTAGCTAGTCTGACCATTAAGATTTTAACTTTTCTCCTTATGAAAGTTCTCTCTCCCTCCAGCTTAATTTTCACATTCGAATTTAATTTTTTTCATTCTTCTACAATTTCCTGTTCTAAGAATAATACCAAAGCAATACATATTTTAAAACTAAGACACTTCTTCTTGAATTTCATATAAACCCATTCTAGAAACAGAGTTTCTAAGGCAGTCTATTTTACTGCCATTTGGACTTAGGATTCACAATGATTTTGTTGATTTTTTGTACTATTCACTATATAACAAGAGCACCAATTATTTTATTTGTTCTTTAATAAATATCTCCAACCTCATATTAATAAAGCTAGAATCTTGCCTCTGAAATAAAAAACCTTTGTCAAAGTTGATTTAACTAATGAGGATTGTGTTTCTTAGTTCAATCAATATACGAGACCAAATGGATAACTCCTGTCCATAGGCATGATGAGAAGGCAGAAAGGGACAGGAACTGGACTAATGGACACGGGGAGCTCAGAGTAGAAGGGGAGGGGCGTGCTGTCAGATTGTGGGGATTGCAATCAATGTCATAAAACGGTATGAGCGTTAAGTTTTTGAATGAGATATTAACTTGGGCTGGAAACTTTCACCTAAAGCACAAAAAAATTTTTTTTTAAGTTGATTTAACTAGTACTTTTAGAGTCCCTATAAGTCCACTGAACAGTAATAACTGAAGATCAGACGAGTTCTGGGAGGACATCCTACAAGAAAGCAAAAAGGTCATTAAAAAGACAGGAAAGACCAAAATGGATGTCAGAAAAGATTCTGAAACTTGCTCTTGAACGTAGAGTAGCTAAAATGAATGGAAGAAATGATGAAGTAAAATAGCTAAACAGATTTCCAAGGGTGGCTCAAGAGGACAAAGTACAGTATTACACTGAAATGTGCAAAGACCTGGAGTTAGAAAACCAAAAGGGAAGAACATGCTCGGCATTCCTCAAGTTGAAAGAACTCAAGAAAAAATTCACACCTCGAGTTGCAATACTGAGGGAGTCTATGGACAAAATATTGAATGACATAGGAAGCATCAAAGGAAGGTGAAAGGAATACAGAGTCACTGTACCAAAAAAAAAATTGGTCGATAATCAACCATTTCAGGAGGTAGCATATGATCAAGAACCAATGGCAGAGAAGGAAGAAATCCAAACTGCACTGAAAGCACTGGAGAAAAACAAGGCTCAAGGAATTAACAGAATATCAGCTGAGATGTTTCAACAAACGGGTGTATCATTGGAAGCACTCACTCATCTATGCCAAGTAATTTGGAAGACAGCTACCTGGCCAACCGACTGGAAGAGACCCATACTTGTGCCCATTTCAAAGAAACGTAACCCAACAGAATGCAGAAATTATCGAACAATATCATTAATATCACACACAAGCAAAATTTTGCTGAAGATAATTCAAAAATGGTTGCAGCAGTACATTGACAGAGAACCGCCAGAAATTCAAGCTGAATTGAAAAAAGGATGTGAAACAAGGTATATCACTGCTGATGTCAGATGGATCTAGGCTGAAAGCAGAGAATACTAGAAAGATGCTTACCTGTGTTTTACTGATTATGCAAAGACATTTGACTGTGTGGATCATAACAAATTATGAATATCATTGCAAAGAGCGGGAATTCCAGAACACTTAATTGTGCTTATGAGGAACCTGTACATAGACCAAGAGGCAGTCATTCGAACAAAATGAGGAGATACTTCATGATTTAAAATCAGGAAAGATGCGCATCAGGATTGTATCCTTTCACCATACGTATTCAATCTGTATGATGAGCAAATAATCTAAGAAGCTGGACTATATGAAGAAAAACAGGGCAACAGGATTGGAGGAAGGTTCATTAACCTGCAATGTACAGATGACACAATCTTACTTGCTGAAAGTGAAGAGGTCTTGAAGCACTTACTGATGAAGATCAAAGACCACACCTTCACTATGAATTACACTTCAACATAAAGGAAACAAAAATCCCCACAAATGGACCAATAAGCAACATTATGATAAATGGAGAAAAGATTGAAGTTGTCAACGATTTCATTTTACTTGGATCCACAATGAACACTCATGGAAGCAGCAGTCAAGAAAACAAACAATATGTTGCATTTGGCAAATATGCCACAAAAATCTCTTTAAAGTACTAAAAAGCAAAGATGTCACTTTGATGACTAAGGTGTTCCTGACCCAAACCATGGTACTTTCAATTGCCTCTGATGCATACGAAAGCTGGACAATGAAAAAAGAAGATCAAAGAAGAATCGATGCATTTGAATTATGGTGTTGGTGAAGAATATTGAATATCCCATGGACACTTCCAGAAGAACGAACAGATCTGTTTTGGAAGAAGTACAGCCAGAATGCTCCTTACAAGTGAGGGTGGCAAGACTTCCTCTCTTGTACTTCAGACACATTATCAGGAGGGACCAGTCCCTGGAGAAGGACATCATGCTTGGTAAAGTAGAGGGTCAGCGAAAAAAAAGAAAGACCCTTAATTAGATGGACTGACACAGGGACTGCAACAATGGGCTCAAACATAGCAATGATTGTAAGGATGGCGCAGGACTGGGCAGCTTTTTGTTCTGTTGTACATAGGGTCACTATGAGTTGAAAACGACTTGATGGCACCTAACAACAACATGAGTCCATGGGGTAGGGTGGTGGTAGTTAACTCCTGCACGTATGCACAGTATGATTCTGAGAAGTTAGCACCTCCATAATTCCCTCCACATTTGGCCCCGAATGCAGTTAAGAACAACATAAATAGGAATGGAATTTGGGGCAGTTGGTTCAGTACCGTATTTGCATACCAGGCATAAAAGTCCTACTACTTATTTGTAGCCCACATGGTCTTGGCTACCTTTGCAGACTGTCGATAAACCTTGCTGAGAAATACAACAAAAGCAGCTAAATTATCCCACCCACTAATGCCTTTTTTTTTTTAATGCCTATTGAGCATGTCTTCGGAAGCTCTACTTTGACATGAGCCTTATCAAGAAGGAAAAGACTCTCTTTTCCTTGTGTAGGAATCAGCCTTGGACCTGCAATGCATAGGAAGTTGGTTTATGGGTTGATTTGTACCTATTTCTGGAGAGATCAGAATGAAAATAAATATTACAGAGAAAGATATACTGGCACTTCATAATCATTAGTATACAAGTGACTAAAAAAAAATTTTTTTTTTAATGATTTTCCCCCAGTAAGCCAAACTGCCCATTCATAAAAATAAATTTCCCTATCCTACAAGGACTATTTTCAGTTAAGAACTTTTGTTTATCAAAAGACATATTAAGAAAATAAAAATAAAAGCTATACATGGGGAAAAGATATTTGCAAACATAAGACTCAAAGGATTAGTGGATATTCATAATGAATTCCAACAAAACAAGACAAGGGCAAATAACCCAATAGAAAATGAAGGCAAAGGACATGAACAGGTATTCCACAGAAGAGGAAGCACATATGGCCAATGAACTGAAGAGTTATTAATAACCTTGTTAATAATCATGAACTGCAAATCACAACCACAGTAAGGCATCATTTTATATCTATTAAATAGGAAAAGGAGCCCTAGTGGTGCACTGGTTCAGAGCTATAGCTGCTAACCAAAAGGTCAGCAGTTCGAATCCACCAGCCATTCCTTGGAAACCCTATAGAGCAGTTCTACTCTGTCTTACAGGGTCGCGATGAGTCAGAATCCACACAATGGCAACAGGGTGGGAAATAGGGAAAAAAAAGCAAGAAGTCTGGCAAAACAAGCATTAGAGAGTATGAGAATCAACAGCATTTATTACACACACCTTTTAGGAGGGAAAATTGTTGCAACCAAATTGGACCTCAGTTTTGACATTGTCTTATAAACAAACTATAAATCCAAAAACTATGCACCATGAATATAATCAATGAAGATCTTTTAATTGTATACCAGTAAGGATGTAAAGAATGTTCATAGCAGCATTGTTTATTATATCAAAAAACAGGAAACAAGCTAACTGCCTACAACAGGTGAATATATAAATTGGTATATTCACAATGAAATATTATACAGTAGTGAAAACAGGTGAACACCAGCTTATGAAAGAATCAGCCTATTAACAGAATATTAAGTAAAATAAGTCCCAAAAGAATATGGACAGCATAGTGCTTATAAAATTTCAAAGCTCTAGAAAAATTTAAAACAACTAAAATTAAGCAATAATTCTTCTAAGAACTTATGTTATTTTCAGCTTGAAGATTCTGTTTAAAAAGTAATATGTTTAACACAATAATCAGACATCTTACCATTTTTTTTTTAAATCTCCTGCTGATTAGGTCTTTGCATTTTATTACTGACACCTAGTCATTTAAACTTCAAATTCAAGAATGCCTTTACTTGACAGATGTATCCACAGCCATACACTCCATGAATTGCTCATAAATTATTTACTGAAATTGAATTACTTGCAAATTATAATTTTACACAATCTGGGAAGAAACAGAAGTATCATTTTGAAAGATTTTCCTCAAAGACATTCTTAGCAACAATGTTGTCAAGGAAACACACTGAAACCATTACATAAAAGAGGCAAAAGCCTAACAAAATCAAAACCGGTCAAAAAAAAAATGATTGATGCTTATTTAAAAAAAAAAAAAAAAAAAAATGTGAATATGCCATGTGTAGTGTAGTGGTTAGTTAAACATGCCATTATAATCATACAACCAAGTGTAGGTCACAAATGTCAAGTTAATAGAAACTATTAAATGTTTATTCAAAAAATAAAATTCACCAACATGAAGCTCTGAAAATTCGATTTAATCATAGAGTAAAATGCCAGCATAACCAGATGTACTGATGCTCCAGGGGCTTTAAGTATAACGGATGTAGACCCCAACATTGTGTAACTGGAACATCATTATCTGCAGTTGAACTTACCATTCATCAAGGCATTCACTCACTTGTGAGCTATGAGCTATTCAAGGTGCTAAACTTTATTGGTAAAGATCTCCATGGAAAGTAATAGCAGAAGAGAGAAAACAGCATCTACTCTGTGTGATAAATACAGAAAAGTCAACATTCTGCCTTTATCTCACACTTAACACATTAAGACAGGGAGACACTGCAAAGTATTACTTAGTCCCTTCTCCTGCCATAGCGTGGGACTGACAACCATCTGTTTTCTAAATAATTTCCCAAGAAGGATTGTTCTAATGCTATAAACCTAGCCTAATATTTAATTTATGTGGCTGATGTTCCATTTTGAAGTCATAGAAAATAAAAATTAAAGAAAAAAACAGCAGAACTTTCAAATCTTGGGAGGAAATGCAGTTAAGAGAAAATATATTTTTCCTTTAAGTAAAAAAGATCACAAGTGTGCCTAATGCACTGCAGCTGGATGTTAACTCAAAGTGACTGTCCTTCAGCACACTTTCCGACCACTGGGACAGATTAGCTGATCCAACAATCGCAATGTACAAAGACCATCACTTCAAATTAGGATGCAGACTGTTGATGCGTACCATTCAGTGGGATAAGAGAAGACGACACTGGCCTAAAAATCACAGTTCTAAATCACTTTAAGGTGCGAAGTGGTCAAATGATGCAGTGGCTTCATGCTTCATTAACCCTCTCTATGTCAAAGAGAGAGGATGATGGGTAAAAGGTAAAATGAGAAAAAAAGACATGGGCACAGTTACATGATAGATATCTCTACCAACTGGAGAGACTGGTAGCAAAAATAGTAAGCAGGAGGCAAAGCAGATTTATTTGCTCCAAATCTTGAGGCAAGCAATACACTATAGCAAGAAGAGGAATTTAAAAAAAAAAAAAAAAACTTCCACAAAAAAATGGGGTACTTGATCCCCAGCCCTAACCTCTCACCAATTATAAGAGAGGGCTACAAAAATATGCTACCAAATATTGACAGGCGCTATAGTTCATGCTGTGCTGAACCAAACCATTCACAGGCTTTATGACTGAAAAAAAAAAAAAATCCAGTATCACCATGAGGCAGTTAAACTCAATATAGAATTAAAGAACTTGGTTCAAAAGGGCTGTTCAAGGCAACCACAAATCCCCTAAACAAGGAGATTGAATCCAGAAGTCATCAGTATCCATGAAATGGTGGCATGCTGGTGTGTTAGTTTGAAGGTGGGATAAAAAAAAAAAAAAAAATCTCAGCCCGTTCACAGCTGTTGCCAGTCATTTCATTATTTAGTTTATATTCTATCTTGATTTACACTTGCTAATATGTTGCTCCATAATTTCTTTCAAGTGAAATACTGTATCAATGAATTTTTTTATATTCCCCAAACCCTATGATATCACAGGGATTTTATTTCTTAAGAAAACTTTTCTTCATTATTTTATTTAGCAGCATCTATAAAGTGTTTACAGTATTCTAGGTACTCTTTTTTAAACCTCATAAATATTTAAGTCATAAGAGCCCTAAGGTAAGATGTAGACATCACAGTGTAGACCCTGTGGTTATACCATAGTAAGAGACACAAAAGAACTCCCAGGATTTGGAAAGAGGAACATTGGTGATTACCACAAGTGTTTTTTAAGTGTCTACTATGTGCCAGGCACTCTACAGGTGATAGTAAATGCTATTTCTTTAGTTGCATGAGGTAAAGATATTACCACAATCAGAGAGAGGAGAAACTCCAGTCTTATACCAACCTTATAGCCTCAACAGACCAATAAGCAAAATCATGATAAATGGAGAAAATACCGAAGCTGTCAAGGATTTCATTTTATTTGCATCCACAATCAACACCCATGGAAGCAGCAGTCAAGAAATTAAACAATGTCTTGTATTGGGCAAACCTGCTGCAAAAGGCCTCTTTAAAGTGTTAAAAAGCAAAGATGTCAGTTCGAGGACTAAGGTGCACCTGAATCACCTCAGATGCATTTGAAAGTTGGGCAATGAATAAGGGAGACCGAAGAAGAGCTGATGCCTTTAGATTATGGTGCTAGCAAAGAAGACTGAATATACTCTGGACTGCCAGAAGAAGAGGAACACATCTGTGTTGGACGAAGTACAACCACAATGCTCCTTAGAGGCAAAGATGGCGAGACTTTGTCTCACGTACTTTGGACATGTTATCAGGAGGGACCAGTCCCTGAAGAAGGACATCATGCTTGGTAGAGTGTCAGCGAAAAAGAGAAAGACCCTCAAGGAGACGAATCGACACAGTGGCTGCCAACAATGGGCTCAAACGTAGTGCTGATTCTGAGGATGGTGCAGGATCAGACAGTGTTTTCCTTCTATTGTACATAGAGTTGGGTTGCTATGAGTCAGAACCAACTTGACTGCACCTAACAACAACAAGTCTCATCTATAATGAATTGAGCATATTTCTTATTATTGGTTCAATCATTCTCAAAAAATCCTTAATACAATTCTGAATTCAAGAACCCCCTTATGTATTTTTATATAGAGATAGCATGAAGGGTAGACCCAACCTGACTTTAGCTTCAAGATGCTAGGGAAAAAAACAAGGAGAGAAGCCACCTTACAGGTGATGATGAGATTAGGCTTAGTTTTGCCTCATGTTGTAAAAATTACATTCCACTTGTAAAGAAAGATGAGATTCTGATAGTGTTCTATAAGCACTCCACAATTGCAGGCATTGTATGGCAACATGAAAGAATCCTTGGTTTTATCATAAGTAATATTATGTTGTTCTTGGTACTACTGTTCTGCATTTACACTTTTCAGATAGATAAAAACTAGAGTTACATAAAGAATAAATTTCATCATTGTCATTAGGTTCAAATGGAATCCTTCAATAGTGATGGTTTTACATTCTCATAGGACATTAAAAATATTATCAACTAAACGCTTAACTTTTCACAAACACATCATTTCACAAAGCACTTGTACATAAACCATCTTGAGAATCTTTTAAGCAGTCTGTATTTGATGTCCATAGAAATGAATTTTCCTTCAGTTCAATCACACTAGGTAAGTCGTCTTATATTGCTTTGCCTTTTTCCTCCCCTCTCCTATCTAATATGGTTGGGAGGACCCTGTCTTTTATAATTGCATTGCGTACTGCATGCATTCAGCAAGTACACTCAAAAATTGCTTTCATTGCATATAAACTAAAAAAAAACCCCGCTGCCATCTAGTCGATTCCAACTCTTAGCGGCCTTATAGGACAGAGTAGAAGTGACCGCAGAGTTTCCAAGGAGCACCTGGTGGACTGGAACTGCTGACCTTTTGATTAGTAGCGGTAGCTCTTAACCATTACACCACCAGGGTTTCCCAAATGCCATCTATTAAATAATACCAGTCAACCGTTGCCATTATTTCTCATTCATTCAAGCATCCAGACAACAAATATTTATTAAGCAACACAGTATGTCTCAGGGTTGAACACATATAGGTGAACAAAACAGTTATGGCCTCTGTTCTTGTGGAGTTTGCAGAATAGCTCTCAGGAAGAAAAATTTGTGATTGATTTTCTTGTATTATAAAGTATATATTGTTTTCCCACAATACATACGGTCTTTTAAAAAACAAACTACATACAATCATTAATGTCAATTGTTTGTATCATTTAAGAAAACAGGTAAGCAGTAAACAAACATTACAAAACTCTGCTATTTTATTGCAAAAATAAATCTAAGCAAATAGGTAGTGCATGTTCAGTTCCTCAGGAGCCCGAGTAATAATGCTTTTAAAACTCTCGATCACAACATTTCTCCACTGTCATTAAAACTGAGGAATAATTGTCAAAATCCCCTGGGAGTTGAGTTTTTATGACATCTTAATAAAACTTGCCATGGCTCAATATTTTATGATAATCCCAAGATTGTGCCATGGTTGAGCCTTTTACCTGAAAATAAAGCTTCCTTCTCTGACAGCAAAGATTATTTTTGCTTGAAGCTCCCAGTAGAAATTTAGCAAAAGATGACAGTACATTAGTTACATTGCACGGCTCTCAGAATACAATGGAAAGATAAGAAAGATCATAACGTGCAGTTTCAATCAATGACTTCATTCCTGGTAAAGCCAATAACCTCTGCAAACCCTTTGTTAGTATATAGGTTGAGGGCACAAAACCTCAGAGGCACTTGCTCATGCAGAGGGGAGTAGCTACAGGGAATCATTCATATTCTAATTCAAAAGGCATGGTCAAAGAACACACCAACATACATCATTTCACAAAGTACTTATACATGTCATTACACTCCAAGTCAATAATGAAAGAAAAAAAGAGAGGAAGGCATAACCACAAAACCAATTGCCAGAAGAGTCTAATACCATGCCTTTTAGAGGCACCTCTGGGTGGATTTGAACCTCCAACCTTTCAGTTACTAGCTAACTGCTTGACCACTTGCACCAAGAGTGTTATTGTTAGCTGCCACTGAGTGGATTTCGACTCATGGCGACCTCATGTGTACAGAGTAGAATTGCTCCATAGGATTTTCAAGGCTGTGACCTTTCAGAAGCAGATCACTAGGCATGTCTTCCAAGGTGCTTCTGGGTGGGTTCTAACTGCCAACCTTTTGGCTAATAGTCAAGCACTTAACTGTCTGTACCATCCAGGAACACTTTTGAACTAAAACATGGGTATTTAAATTCCTATAGATGACTCTTGCCTAAAAGAAAGAAATTTGTTTTTAAAAAATAAAGTCAGTTTTGAAAACCTAACGTGTGCCTTTCCCTCCAAAAGTTTGAGTGTGAGCATTCATATACAGTGTCAAATTGCTCAGAAATTGTTTTTTGCTTGGTAACAGCCTATGTAATAACTCCTCGTAATTACCGCTCAAGCATCTCTCAGTGTAAGCGATGCCTAAAGCAGATGGAGTCCCCTCCAATGAAGCAAGCATTTGGCCAAACAGCACAACAGAGCCAATTTCTGAAGTCTGACAGGTACCTTTCAGTCTGTTTGTATCTATGTATCATAGCTGCTTAGGTACTTGGCAACTCTGAGGCCATTTTGTCAGATTCAGTCTGTTCCTCACCACCAACCAGCATCATCTCCTAAATACCTAAACACAGAAACAAATTCCGGAATTCCAGAACTTTTTCAGTTGGGGGAGGGGGTACCCATACAATGTTCTATTTACATATGTATTTAACATAAAACTTGATACAATTCAATATAAACCAAAGAAGCATTTTTAAGATTCAAATACAGAGAAATGTCTTTTAATCTCTAACCTTCTGTTTTCCACCCTGAAAGGCTTTATTCTTAGAATGTATATTTTATTATTCTTTCTGACATTACCCTGAACTCTTTTCTTCTTGGATCAATGTAAAACATTGTTGTTCCTGGTGATCATCTTTTGAGGTGATAATTAATAGTCACAGTCACCAGTTAATATTGTAGTAAAATGATAAAAATGATTTGATATACTTTGTCATTTTCTAATACAGCAAGTGGAGCCATTGAATGTAATCACATTACAATACAGTATAATAAGGTGTATATATTGGACAACAGAACATTCCAATGGAATTAAATTTCCATTTTGTAAAGACAATACAGAGCTGAGCTGAGACAGATGAATGTTTAGAAACCATAAATAATCCTTTTGAACCATGATAGGCAATTTTACTTGTACACAAATGGATGATTTTTAAATGAGCAGAGATTCCTTTTTTGGCAAGTACCTTACAAAAGATCTAGTTTATAGCACCAAAAGTCATTTATTTGAATATAAAAATGGCCTTTAAGTATTCCCATCCTAGGAAAGTCTTCCCAACCAATGAGGATGTTTTTTACCAAGCAATTCTTCTTTATTTCAATTCCCACAATTAATCATTTTCTAGAAGTATATTCTATCACCAAAATACCTAGCCTCTGAAGTACAAAACTGGGAATGGAAATGTTCAAAGAAACATTACCACTAGTATTACTCATACTCTTAATCTCACTTTCTGTAGTATTTCCAATTCCAATTCAGCAGACAGAGAAGCCACCCATTCTCACCAGGATGAACCATAGCTAAATAACAAAGAAGGTAAAGATCTTTTCCCCTTTACTTGCTCATATCTCACTACCTTCTCACTCTTCCTACGTCCAACCTCATCACCTCCCTTTATTCTCATTTATTCTAGGCCTATTTATTATGTACCTAGCTAGTGCCACAGATTTTCCTAAAAAATGAGGATTTGAGTGAATAAAAGCAAACATGGTTTGGGAACCCTTCTTGGAATGTATAGTATAGCGGAAAAGACAAACTAAAACTAATAAAGACACAAATAAAACCAAACCAGTTGTGAAGCTGTTTCCAAATCATGGCAACCCCTTCCGTGTCATAGTAGAATTGTGTTCCACAGGGTTTTCAATGGCTGATTTTTTTTCAGAAGTAGATCTCTGGGCATTTCTTCAAAAGCCCCTCTGAGTGGAATCCAATTGCCAACCACCATATGCATTAACTATCTGCACTACCTATGGACTGCAAAGACACAAAGAGAGGTAAAATCATCACCTTGATTAAATGTCATGAAAGTATATAGTGCCATGTCAGCTTATTACAGGGGAGTTTTCAGTAGTCACTAGGAGAGGTAAGGTTTCTCTGAGGCAGTGACCCTGAAGTAGAGATCTGAACTTGAGGAGAAAATGTTGGGAGTTGGTGGAATGGGGGGATGTGGGGGTGAGAGATATAGTATCTTAGGCCTGTACAGAGGGAGAGCAGTTAGCATGCAGTTCAGAGAGCAAGCAGGTACTAGTGTGGAGTAGGATGAGGCCTCACAGGGAAGTGGGGAGTCTGATCCTGGAGGGCCATAAAGTTTACATAAAGGATTTGGATCTTTATTCTAACAGCAAGAAAAAAAACATGGAAAGATTTTCAAGCAAGGGAGTAGGGAGGTAACATTTTAATCGAACACTCTCAGTGCAGTGTGAACAAAGGAATGGGGAAGGGGCGATAAAAAGGGAGGAAGGGAAGGTGTGATGGATAGTTAAGGTTGTGTGTCAGCTTGGTTGGGCCGTGGTTCTCAGTGATTTGGCAGTTATGATGTAGTTTGGCAGTTGTATGATGTTGTGATCATTTCCATGATGAGATTTGATATAATGTGATCACTTACATGATGAGATCTGCTGTGAGTAGCCAACCAGTTGAAAGAGAGTTTCCTTGGGCATGTGGTCTGCATCAAATACAAGTGGACATTCTAGAAAGACCTGGGGGCTTTTCACTTGTTCTGGCTCCTGTTTATCTGACCTCTGGTTCTTGGGACTTGAGTAGCAGCTTACCTGCAGTCTTGCCTGCCAATCTTGGGATTCCTCAATCTTTGCAGCCTATAAACAAGAGCCCTGACCTGCCAATCTTGGGTTCAGCAGTCCCTGCAACTACATGCACGAATCAGTAGACGCCTCCAGCCTAACCAAAGGACCTAGGACATTCCAGCCTCTATAATCATGTGAACCATTTTCTTGATATAAATCTCTCTATATATATATTTAAATACTTCACTGGTTGTGCTTCTCTAGAGAACCCAGCCTAGGATAGAGGGATAGCATAGAAACCATTGCAATGGTCCAGGAGAGAAAGAAGATAGTAGCTTGAACAGGGTAGTAGATGTAATAATGATTCAAAGGTAGAGAGATAACTTGGAGATATTTAAGCGATAAAACTTACAAAACATGGGCATGGACTGGAATCTAGGATGTAATGGTTCAGGGGTGTTAAGTAATGTTTAAGTTTCTAGCTTTGGTAATGTATGGAATATGGCACCCTCTATGAGACAGAAAATACAAGGACAGGACTAGGTTTGATGGGGCAGTTGGGCAGAAGGACAGTTGAAGAGTTGATTAGAAAATGTGTCAGATGCCTTTGTGGTGAAGTTGTCAAGAAGATAGTTGGGCAGGTGAGTCTGCAGTCTAGAGAAGAAGTGGGCTAGAAATGCTTATTTGTGAGTCCTCTGCATATACCTGAGAAATGAGCCCTGAATGTGGATTAAACTGCCTGGGGAAGAAGTTCAAGAGAGATCCTAGGAGTCTGCTTTGAGGAACCCAACATTTAGTGATTTGTCAGATCAGGATCAGCCTAGAAAGGTGACTTCTAAGACTTTGCTCTGTTCCTAAAACCAGAAGATTTAAAAGACCAACCATAAAGCCAAAGGAAGGATTGTGTAAGGAATGGCGAAGAGATAATACACATTAAAAGCTAGTGAAAGGTGAAATATGATGAGTATTGATGAATGTCTCCTGGGGAAAGTCACTATCAAATATGTGAGAGCTATATTGGTAGAGTAATATGGTGGAAGGTGGACTGGAGTAAACTGAAAGTGAATGAGAGGCAAAGAAATTGAGACTCCTGAAAGTCTACTGTGAAGGATCTTAGGGACTCAGTCTTGGGCCTGCCTCTCACAGCCCTGGGCTTCCTAAAGCTGCACAGGGCTCTTACAAGGCTCCACCCTCACCCTAGGTCAGCAGTTCTGCACATACGGCACACTTAGTAGTCACCCCAAACCTACTGACTCAGACTCTCCAGCCATGGACATTTGGTCATTGTTGATGTGTTGCTAGAATTAGATGCCTTATGCCGTAACCCAGTGTGCCCCGAATTTTAGTCATTCATATACCACTATGCCAATTGTTATTATGTATATTTACTTCCTGTACTATCATTTACTTACATTTGTTTAAATTGGTAAACTTTTAAAAATAATTTACTTTTAAAGAAAATTTATGGCAGCACCATAAACACACACCACACACACACGTCATTTACCATAAATAGAAAGTTATATAAATAAAAACAGTGAAAACAAAATGTTATTAAATTCTAGTTTGATACTCTAGTTTGTTGAAGACCCTGAATCTGATATCTGCTTTAATATAAACAATAGGTGGGGGATTCTGATTAGCTATGCTAGGGATATGTAAAAAACATGCTCAACCCAAAACACAGCTAAATATTTTCATTGGGTAATATACCTATTCTTTGCTTGAGTTTCAAAACTGTGGTGTATTCTGTCCACAAATTCAGAGATGTGAAAAAACAAATATGACCTTTTCTAGCTTGCTTTAAGGAACAAGTTTATTACACAATCCTATCTCATAATTGTCGTGAGAACTACCGAGAATCTCTTTCCTCTAAAGCTATTGATAGAATTAAGATTCATTCCAGGCTATAGTGAGTTATCTTTAGGGGCCAAATGTGAAGAATTTAACATAGTAATAGAAAGTGTCAACTCATTCAAGAAACATTTAGTGAGCACCTGTACATGTCAGGTACTGTGCTAGCTGCTGGGTTCAGGCATGGTAAGACAAAGTCCCTGTAATGAAGGATCTATGACAATACCAACAGGGAAGAGGAGCATATGAACTGGTATGGATTGAATTGTGTCCCCAAAAAATATGTGCTGTAGATCCCAACCCGTATACCTGTGGTTATAATCCCATTTGGGAATAGATTTTCTTTGTTTTGGTAAGAGAATATATCAATGTAGGGTATGCTTTAAGCCATTCCACTTTGAGAGATAAAAAGAGCAGATTAGGACAGAGGAGCAAGAAGGTATGAAGGTAGATGCCACACCACATGCAGATCTTGGAAGAACCAGGAAATGAAAGCTGAAGAGACAAAGACCTTGCCCCAGAGATGAAAGAAACAGAGAGCCTGCCTCTAGAGCTGGCGCCCTGATTTCTGACTTCTAGCCTCCTAAACTGTGAGAAAATTAATTTGTTTATTAAAGCCACCCACTTGTGGTATTTCATTTATAGCAGCACTAGATAGATAAGACCTTAAAAAAAAAAAAAATGTGCAAATTACAATTCAAAATGAAAAGTACAACAACAGAATTTATAAAAGAGGGTAGTTACCTAACTACACTGGGGGAGGCAAGTTGTCAGGAAAGCCTTCTTAGAAAAGATCTGCACTCACGCTCCAGATTATCTTGTATGTTACCAAAAAACCCAAACCCAGTGCTGTCGAGTTGATTCTGACTCATAGCGATCCTATAAAACAGAGTAGAACTGCCCCATAGAGTTTCCAAGGAGCACCTAGCAGATTCAAACTGCCAACCCTTTGGTTAGCAGCCTTGTATGTTTAGTTTTCTTCATTAAGAGGAATGAAAAAAAAAAATTAATTAAAAGTAGGTTCTAAATTATGAAATGATTATCAGATATTTATGAAATGGTATTAGACATATTAGATTCTTTCCCTGAGGATATCCAAAATAGCTATCCTCTGGGAAAGAATCTAATCTAAATTTATTTCAGATAAATTTTAGAAAGAGATTGATTTAATTATGGCTAAAGATGAAAAACATTGTTTATTAGTTATTACAAAAAGCTAACTACATAAATAATAAAAAAAAAATTTTTTTTAATACATGGGTATAATTCCATTTATTATGAAGGGAATAAACTTTTATAATTATATTGGACCCAAAATGCTTTGAAAAAAGTCTACTAAGGTATATACCAAACTATGTATACTAAAGTATTAATAGGGTTACATATAAGCAGGGAGCCCTGATGGCACAATGGTTAAGAGCTCAGCTATTAACCAAAAGGTCAGCAGTTCGATCTACCAGCTGCTTCTTGGAAACTATGGAACAATTCTACTCTCTTCCATAGAGCTGCTATAAGTTGGAATCGACTCAACCGCAACAGGTTTGGTATGTATACATAAGGAGGTGAGAGGGCAGGAAGTGGGGCTCATGATGAGAAGGTGTGAAGAAAGGACGAGAAAGGCAAATTTCAACTTTTTATTCTATAAAATAGTGTGTTGCTTGAATTTTTACAATGAGAATTATTCATATATTATTTAGATAAATAAGAAAAATTAAAAATAAATAGGATTATGGGTTTAAGGAGATAGACTAAGCATCCACATTCACGTCCCTTCCCACCAGAGACTGGTGAAATGACATCATAAGAATATAAAGTGAACAGAACAATAACAATGAAAAAATGGGAGTTGGACATCAGCCCACAAAAGTTTTCAACAAATTTTTAGGAGGCAGGAAGAAGATTCAAGTAGGTTGATAGATAAAGCTGGGGAAGACCTGGGCTACAGTTAAAGGTGAAAGATGATCCTAATAGCTGAGCCTAAGAGGCTCAAAGCTGGGAGTCAGCAGGTAGAGATCAGGAGTGAGAATGGGAAACATAAAGGGATTAACTATGGGGACAGCTCTGCTGGTTAATGTCTCAAGCCACTATCTCATTCACACAGCTGTCTACTAACTAAGAGGCAAGGGTGAGTTCTTTTCCAGTGAAATCCAATTAATTGCCTAAAGACAGAGAAGCTTCCAAGGTAAGAGAAGGTACTTCCAGAGTAAGAACCCATCTAGGCACCCAAGAAGCCCATTGTTGGCACCTGCCCACATAATCTGAAAAGCAAACTGCTCACCAACAAGCCCTGCCCTACACACAGAGCTCCCATTCAGGTGAGAAAAATATATACGGAAAACAGACCTGCTTACACAGCAGGAGAATAAAATACACATTGACTATTAGCTTGTTAAACTTTGCCTTTCATATTAATCATGAAAAGACAAGTTTCAGAAAAAAATAAGAGTTGAAAATAACCAAAAACACAGTAGAAGAAAATTTATCAGAGTCTAAGAGATATGAACTTTCAGACTGGAAGAACCCCCTGGGTACTGGACAAATGAATGAGAAGTTCACACATAAAGACATCTCTGTGGAATTTTAGAATTCCTTAGTTAAAAAAAAGAGTGTAAAAGTATCTAGTACTTAAAAAAAAAAGAGGGAGCTTCTATAAGAAATTATAATCATATTGGCATCTGACTTCATTGGCCACACTGAAAATTATTTTAAACTTAGAATACCTGTAGAGGGTTTAATAGTGTCCACCAAAAATTCACGTCCACCTGGAACCTCAGAACGTAACCTCATTTTAGAAATAAGGACATGGGAGATGTAACACATTAAAGATCTCAAGACAAAATCATATTAGATTTAGGGCATGCCTTAAATCTAATGACACTTGTCCCTATAAGAGAAAGAGGAAACACAGACACACACAAAGAAAAAGGTAATGTGAGATAGAAGCAAAGATTGGAATGATATGTTTACCAACCAAGGAATGCCAAAGATTGCCAGCAACCACTAAAACTTAGGATAAAGGCATAAGACAGTTTCTCCCTCAGAGTCTCCGGAATGGCCAACCCTGCCGACATCTTGTTTTTGGACTTCTGGCCTCATGAACTGTGGGAGAATAAATTCCTGTTGTTTTAAGCTACTCGGTTTGTAGTAACTTGTTATGGCAGCCCTAGGAAACAAATACAATACCCAACCAACCAATCAATCAGGGAAAAGAATGGTAGAACCAAGACATTTTCATACATGAAGGAATCCTGAAAGTTTTTCTTCCACTTGCCTTTTCTATGCAAAGTACTTAAAGATATACTTAAGCAAACAAAGAGGAAAATAAAGATAGGCAAGACATGGGACTTAGGAGCAACAGATCTAGCCCAGAAATGCGGCAAAGTGAAGTCACTAAATGGCAAGTATGCAGGAGGTCTTAAAGGAAATCAGTAGGTCTAGGTTGAAACAGTAGGTTGCCAGGCTCCAGCAGGGATGCTGCCCAGAGATGGGGGAGTCATATACAACAGATAGTATCACTGAGAGTGTGACTAAATTTGAAGATATGCTGAACACATTTATTCCCAAAAAGATATGCCATTTGGCCTTGATGCCATATTCTCCTTCAAGTGGCATGTAGTAATGAATAAGACCCACCCACAAAAAAACCAAACCCATTGCCGTCGAGTCGATTCCAACTCACACAGACCCTATAGGACAGAGTAGAACTGCCCCATAGAGTTTCCAAGGAGCACCTGGTGGATTTGAACTGCTGAACTTTTGGTTAGCAGCCGTAGCACTTAACCACTATGCCACCAGGGTTTCCATTAGACCCACAGGGAAGGAAACTGAAACTTGTATTTATGTATCCATAATGATATAAAGACTTTTTGTTGGTTTTCAGGTTTAAGAATTATCCTATAGAAATGCACAGGATTAATTATGCTTATAGGAAAAAACTGTAAATATTTCCAACCTAAAAAAATGCGAAAGTAGAGTTATAGCTTTCAGAAGTTGAACAATGAAAAGAGAGATTATATGAAAAAAAATTAGCAGCTCTAAAACATACATCTTACAGAGCAGGGATTCAAAAGAAACTGTTGAAAGTGGATTAAAAATAGATATAAAAGGATATTATTGGAAACTATAAAAACAACCAATATAATTCTTTTTTTAATATTATAACTTAGAAGAAATGAAGGGAAGAAGGCAAAAAGGTGGAAGTAGTACAAGGGAGATAAACCCTCCTCCTTCAAAATGTAGGTAATTTCATCAGTTGCTCTCTAATGATCATAAACCAAAAATAATGTAATAAGCATATTATTCAATGTTACCTAGTCATTATGGAAGGAAGCCCTGGTGCCTTGGCTGCTAATCAAAAGGCCGATGGCTCAAAACCACCAGCAGCTCTGAGGGAGAAGACCTGGCAATTTGCTTCCATAAAGATCTGCTCCCATAAAGCCTAGGAAACCCAATGGGGCAGTTCTACTCTGTCCAATAGAGTTGTTGACAGCACTCAACAACAGTCATCATTAACCTGATGACTAGAAGAACTTAAACCAGAAACAATTAAAACAGGTTGGTTGACTCCGATGAGTAGGACTGGGGAGAGAGTGGAGTAAGCCCCAAAAACTTATTTATTATAAACTCTTCTACCTTTTTATTTTTTATCATATATATAGAATCCTTTGATGACAATAAAACTTTAATGATTTTACAAAGAGAGCTTTAAAATAAATTTTAAAAAAGTCTTTAATATTGTAAAACTCTTTTCATGAAAGGCACAGTAGAGGTGCTTTTATACAGGCCTCATTCATCTAAGCTGGCAGCACAGGATCCTACCGGAGAGGGTGACGCCTCTGGGTAGTTGGTCTTTTTACTAGAACTTCAAATACCCAAAGCAGATAAAATAAACTTGACACATCCCCTTAGCACAGGTGTTCACTACAGAGAAAAAAAAGAAGCTGCCTGCAAAGTGGTGAAAGAAGATGTTCCACGGAGAAAACACTGCTAAATGAAGGACCCTGAGAGAGAAGAATTAACACCGGATTTTGCCCATTAGGGTGCATAAAAATTAGAAGGAAAAAGAAACCTGAGATAGGCGTCGTAAGATTGTGTTACAGATTATGCTAGAATTGAAGGCAATATTCAGGCATCAAAAATAAGAACATAATCGCCACGCTTTAGGCTCTTAAAACCTGAAGAATGTTACAATCATATTACAATAGCTATCCGTTAGTTGTGGTTAAGGAAACTAGGTCTAATGCCAAGCCTTCAAGTGGACATTCAAGTTTGCCAACAGGAACAAAAGAAAAATAGAATTGAAGGACCTGGATTCAAGTCCGTGCTTGGCCACTTACTACATATAGGACGTTGGCCAAGTTATAAAACTTAGCTTCCTTTAATGTCACTATCTCTATACAACAAAAGTAGCAACCATGCCAAGGTATTTCTTAGGTTTATTCTGAAGATAATATGGAATATGCACTTTAAACATTATCAAAACTTACGCAAATGTCAGTTCTGATCATTATGATCCAGGAGTAGGCTCCCTCTGCCTGAGACTTTGTTGACCACGGTGCTTCTATCTCTGCTGGGACCCTAATCAAACTGACATAGGGAGAACAAGCAGAAAAAGGTCATGACAATGGCAGCCAGCTTGAAATACTACCAGATTAACCAATCAAATATTCATGTATTCAGGTTGCTTCACCTCTTTATCACTATCTTGAAGGAATGCAATCTGCCATGAGTTACTGACAATCAAGGAAACTTGTTGCTTTGAGTGCTTGTTCAGGTCCTTGCTTCCATCAAGGAGGATCTAGTGGACCCATAAGAAATGAGAAGCCATCACTTAAAAGTCATAAAAAATAAAACGCAAAGACAAAGTGGGAAGTTGTACTGAAAGACGTTACTTTTGACAAGAACAGTTTGAAGGCAAAAGGACTGAAGTATCCCCCCAAAATGAAAATGAACAAGAATTTATAGTAGTTTTTCAACTACAACACTTATTGTAACTCACCATTCGTCTCTAGGCCCCAACATAAGGCCCCTTGGATGACATATCAAGGAAGAAATACAAATAATTTAGATAACCACACTTCGCTTTGTTTGTTTCTTTTTTGACATACGCTAAAAGTTTGCCTCACTTTGTATGACTGATAAAGAAGAGAATTTCTGCATTGGGCATTTTCTGTGCTATGTTGCTACATGCTGGTAGTTTTATGGTAGCTTTTGATTCAAGATCATTTATTTATACTGACATTTGTAGCATTTTTGAGCTATAGGGATATACAAGAAAGGTTACAGATTATACCACTAAATTCCCTTTGACTTCTCAGACATAAGTGTATTCCTTTTAAAAAATTCCTTTTAGGCTTGGTTTTTAACATCTTTGCAAAGGCACAAATTCTTTTTACTTAGTATAAGTGGGCTTTTTCAGTTACACAGGCCTACTTCCCTCATGTCCAGGAAGCCCATTTATTGGCCACCAGGGGACAATTCTGCTGCCTCCTGTGGAAGGATCGACAACGGTTGGCATGAGGAAAAGCACCCCAGTGAAACTTGAAACCTTCAGCCACACTCCTGCTAAGCCCAGCCCCTGCCTCTAAAAAAAAAATTTTTTTTTCAACAGGAAAGTAGAGAGGTTAGAAATCAGTTCCCATCATGTTCTACCTTCTGCCTGCCTTATGGTTAAGAAAGATAATTGGCATTTGCTAGACCTCAGTTGTCCCTGGGTGGCACACACAGTTAAGTGCATGACTACTAACCAAAGGGTTGGCAGTTCCAACCTACCCAGAGGCAATTCAGAAGACAGGCCTAGAGATCTGCTTCTGAAAGGTCACACCCTCAAAAACCCTATAGAGCAGTTCTACTCTGCACACACAGCATCTCCATGAGTCAGAATTCATTCCACAGCAACTAACGATAGCAAGGCCTCAATTTCTTTACTGGTAAAGGTGAAATTACAATAGTTTAATAAGAAGTTCTCTGTAGATGCCTCCTGTAGTCAAAGTTTGCAATCCTATGACATAGAACTGCCTAAAGAAGAGTGTTGACCAACAGCCAACAACCTCTTTTTCCTATACAAACAAGCAACAAACAAACCTGTTGTCATCACGACAATTCCAACACATGGCAACCCCATGTGTTACAGAGTGGAACTGAGCTCCATAGGATTTGTCTGCCGTAATCTTTACAGAAGCAGATCACCAGGCCTTTCTTCCTTGGTGCCACTGGGTAAGTTTGGACCACCAACCTTTCAGTTAGTAGCCAAGAGAGAACTGTTTGTGCCACCCCGGGGCCTTTCCTTTTCCTGTAAGTCAACATAAACTGCCACTTCAAAATGAGATCCCTGGATTCCTGGTGTAATAGTGGCAGTCTCATGGGACCAAGTGACACAAGATGCTGCTGGGCAGTTCAGCGTCTCAAAGAAGTCTAGTGAATGGCATCCAGATCTGCCCAAGAAGAAGTACAAAGAGACTATTGGAAAGACCTGGTACCTCTGGGCATCTGGACTGAAGAAGGACCAAGGCCAGTGGGCCGTTAGAGCATATGACACTTCAAGGAACCCTCAGTGCTTCCCATCATTCTAAAGGCAGCACGCAGACCACAGCTAACCTCAGACAAAGGGAAAAGCTGAGTTTCCTATCACATCCTCTGTGCTTGGCATTTATTTACTCAATCTCCGATTTTTCTTATTTTTTACAATGGTCAAAGGTGATTTTTCAAAGGGCTTCCATGCCTGTTTATCCCCTAAACCAAATCATCTCAGTAGATGTCTATGGGACCTGCCATACTAGGACTCAACAAATTATAAAACACATTATAGCTTTTTCAGGTCTGACTCTGCTCATCCTTAAACCCACTCTAGAATTCCAAGCAGGTCATGACTCTCCATTGAAGAACTGCTGCTACTAACTTCAAACTGCTCACTAAATTCTGCAAGAACACATTAACAAATAAACTCAAGGCCTGACAGATTATTGCCTTTATAAGAATGACCTTATTAGACAGTACAGTTAACAATATATTTGGTAGGCACTGAGCGTTTCCTTAAGGAAGCTTCTACATAACCTGATGATCTAAACTAATAGATTTCTACTGAGCTGTTTACATGTTATTACAGGTAAAGCTCATTAGATACTCAATGAACACATTAAATTATTAAAATGAATAACCTGAACTAAGCATAATCATATGCTGCATAGATGCTCTCTTTGTTATAACTGAGTGTTTTAAGTTAATAGAAATATTTTTGATTCTGTGCCTTGCTAATCTGTACCAAATTGCTTATTTTAGTCTCTCTACTGGTTTTGCTCATCGGTTTCACAGAATGCCCTCCAGATAACCTTACTCTTGCTTTGTTACTGCTTTCAAAACACATCAATATTACCTTTGGCATTTCATTACTTCATTCCTTCAGCCAACCTTTGTCAGGCATTTCTTTGACCTGAGCACTGGGTAACTCTTTCCTGAACAACTGCAACTGCCTCCTAACTTGTCTGTTCACATTAACCTTAGATCCTCCAAACCAGTTTCTGAGTCTAAGGATTCCCAAGGCTCTTAGGACAAAGACCAAAACCCTTACCTTGACCACAAGACCCTTCATGGTCTGGCCTCTACCAGCATCATTCAAGATCCCATTTCTCTCACTCGCTATACTTCAATCACAAAGATGTTCTCTCAAATCCTCAAACTCGGTAAGTGCCCTCCTGCCCCCAGGTCTTTGAAAATGTTATCTGCTGTGGCTGAAATACTCCTTCCTCCCCTTTTAAAGAACCAACTCCTCGCCATCTCTCAAATCTCAGATCAAGCACCACATCATTAGCAAGCTCTTAGCTGACCTTTCTGAGTGGTTAATTAACCTACTATGTGCTGTCCAACACAAAGAAAACAAAAATTCTCACAACTGGAGCAATGAGCAACATCATGATAAACGGAAAAAAGATTGAAGTTGTCAAGGATTTCATTTTACTTGGATCCACAATCAACACCCATGGAAGCAGCAGTCAAGAAATCAAAAGACACATTGCACTGGGTAAATCTGCTGCAAAGGACCTCTTCAAAGTGTTGAAGAGCAAAGATGTCACCCTGAAGACTAAGGTGGGCCTGACCCAAGCCATGGTATTTTCAATCACATCGTACGCATGTGAAAGCTGGACAATGAATAAGGAAGACCGGAGAAGAGTTGACACCTTTGAATTGTGGTGTTGGCGAAGAGTATTGAATATTCCATGGACTGCCAAAAGAACGAACCAATCTGTCTTGGAAGAAGTGCGGCCAGAATGCTCCTTAGAGACAAGGATGACGAGACTGCATCTTACACACTTTGGACATGTTGTCAGGAGGGATCAGTCCCTGGAGAAGGACATCATGCTCGGCAGAGTACAGGGTCAGCAGAAAAGAGGAAGACCCTCAACGAGGTGGATTGACACAGTGGCTGTAACAGTAAGCTCAAGCATAACAACGACTGTAAGGATGGTGCAGGACCGGGCAACGTTTCATTCTGTTCTGCATAGGGTCACTATGAGCCGGAACCAACTCGACGGCACCTAACAACAACAACATGTGCTGTCCATACACCAGTCTCTCCTTTGTCTCAGCGATCACATTTGTAATGCTCAATTTCTTTCTGTGATACTTTAGTTTAACATCTGTCTCCCCTACTAGACTGAAAATTCTAGGAAGTCATTTTAATCTGTAATACATAGCGTTTGGTATGTAAGAAACCAAAAAAAAAAAAAACCCTTTGCCATCAAGTCAATTCCGACTCATAGCGACCCTATCGGACAAGAGTAGAACTGCCCCACAGGGTTTCCAAGGAGCACCTGGTGGATTCCAACTGCCAGCCTTTTGGTTACCAGCCATAGCACTTAACCATTATGCCACTAAGGTTTCCTTGGGACATAATAGGCTTTCAATAAATATGTGTTAAATGAATAAATATATAAATGAATACTATGGTGATAAAAAAGTCCTGAAGGAATTTAGCATCTTTGAATACAGGCATATCAAATAATAAATGCAATAAAATATCATTTTTGTTTTGATTGAAGTAATTATACATTGGTGATACCATGGAGAATGTTTTAGGTAAAAAGATGAGATTTCGCAATGGATTAGGTAATCAAGGGGAGACTTAGAAGAATATGTTCAAAAGGTGGGCAAAATAGAAAAACATTTTAAGCAAAAGAAGCATCAGGAAAAAGACACTGAGGTATGACTGCAAAGATCTACCTGTATTTCAACTCAGCTGAATGGCAGAGGAAAAACAGAGAGGGAATACTTTGGAACAAGACAGTCTGGCAAAGTAGAAAAGGCCAAATGACGGAAAACCAAGAACCACATAAAGAAATTTGTACTTCTTCACTTAGACAAGACAACCACTCACTGAAAAGCCTTGAACTGCTGAAAGAGATGACCTTTGCATTTTAGAAGTATAACATGGATGATGGATCAGAGAGGGGCAAATGAGGAGAGAAGAGCCAGCAGACTAGTATGGAAGAACAGGCTAAAAATGATGAGTATCAGAACAGAAACAGAGAGGATAGAAAAAAAGGGGAGACAGTGAAGAGAAGTAACCAGGGTCTTTCTATTCAAGATTTTGGACTGAATCAATGCATTTGCCTCTCCATTCACTAAAAATCCCAGTAAAATGGCAAAAGAAAAGCAAAAATAAGAATATATCATGACATCACTAGAAAAGAAAGAAAGCCACGATCAGAAATTAACGGAAAATATAAAGCATATGAGCTCACACTGACAGGAGAAAAAAAAAAAAAACAGCACTAAGAAACCATCAAGTCACCACAAAGAAGAGGACTTCCAGAGTACATCTGCCTCCCACTGGAGTTTCAGGAAAATCCTAGGTTCAAGGGCAGTAGGGATTGTGATTAGGAGTTGGTCATGGGATGATGGCAGAGTAACTGTAGCAACTGGGTCAATACCCTATTCAGTGCACACCAAGTGTTATGGACTCAGTGCCTGCCTTCAGCCTGTGCCTGAAAGAAACAAATATCTAAGTGTTAGTTGCACTAAGGCTGGCTCTGAAGGACAAAGGGTGTGCTAGTAATGTTCAATTACTGGCTGCCTGGAGGGGTGGTCGGGGGAAACCCTAATATTTAGTGTTTCCCAATTCCCATGCTATGAATACTCTCACCAAATTTTAAGCTACCATGTAGAAAAGATCATAAGAAGAAACTTACAAGGCCTATATGAAACCAAACTATTGCACTGGTAGAAGTACACAAAGGCAAAGAGACATATTTAAGGATATTTATTGTTTTGATGTTTATAGTAAAAAAAAAATAAAACGGAAAAAAAAGTCTATTACTAGGAAATACTCTTTCACACAATGAAGTCCTCAAAAAACTGTTAAAAAAGAATGATGTAGTTCTCTAAGTACTGACATGAAAAACTGCCAGCCATATTTTGTTATTTAAGAAATAAAACAAAGCATATGATCTGGTTTTTTTTTTGTTTAAAAGAAATGCATATTTGTATAGGTGCAGAATGCAGATAAAATTCTGTAAGAACATTGTATCAGACACTTCTTGTGCACACCTTCAGCCATCTCAGCCCCACCTACAGCCACTGTTGCCGTGGCCAGTTCAACAGTATGGCAGGCAGCTCTGAGATACATGTCATAGTGCTCCTCAGAAACAAGAGAATGGACTTCCCCAGAGAGCAAAGGGGCAAGCCAGAAACTTTCACTTTTTGTTTTTCTAGTTGCAATTGCCATCGAGTCAGTTCCAACTCATAGTGAACCCACGTGTGTCAGAGCAGAACTGTGTTCTGAAGGATTTTCAATGGCTGATTTTCCCAAAGTAGATCACCAAGTCTAGCTCCCCAGGCCCCTCTGAGTGGACTTAAACCTCCAACCTTTCAGTTAGCAGCCAAGCATGCTAACCATCTGTATGGTTAAAATTTACTTTTTTTTAAAATCCTTTTTGAAATTTAAAAGAATGCAAAGTGTAACAAGAAATTTACACTTACGTAAATAGCCCTAGTAAATTATCTGTTAAATTTTATAAATTCAATGTGGGGATATGAAAAAGGAGAGTCCAGCCAGATGGATGGCTAGGATGAATATAAGGATCGTGTGCTATTTACAAAAACTGGAAACATGGGAGTAGCAGGACTGGTGGGGAAGGCTGAGTTCATTTTTAGGCATAGTGAGTTTGAGTTGCCTGTGTCCAGACAGTAACACAATAGTCTAGAGGCCATCTTTTTCTCACACTAGCCATACAAAAGAAGGGCCTAGGATGAGAATAAGTGTTGTTTTTTTTTTAATTCAACTTATTTAGTTGTACATGAATTAACTATTCATTCATTCTGATAATCTGCTTAAGCAAGATATACATAATGAAAGTATGAGTCTTTAAGCAATTAGTAAAACTGATACAAGATTTTGAAGGTAAAGTTTATAAAACTAAAAAATATACTCTGTAAGCAGTAAGAGGGAAAATGTATTTATCCACTCATTTGTTTGCATAGCATATCAAAAATGCTATTTAAATACCAAATAAAATCTAAGGCATATCTCCCACCTCACACCTAGTGTACTATTTTAATCTGTTTATTTATAGAAGAAAATATGAGTATTTTTTTCAAGACCGCACCCCACAGGATCAGGGAACAGCTGGTATGCAAAGCCCCTTTGCTTATCTTGCCATTGTCATCTTTTATTACAGGCTAAATGAAAATTAACTTTCATTTTCCCATCTATATAACATTACCACTTTAGTACATCAAAGTAGCATTTATCAGCATTATAACTCATGTTGACATGGTTAAAAGCTTGGCATATGTTAAAGTTGTGAGGGCAAGAATAAATCAAAAACCCAGCTGCCATCGATTTGATTGTAACTCATGGCGACCCCATGTGTGTCAGAGTAGAACTGTGCTTCATAGTGTTTTCAATGGCTAATTTTTTTCAGAAGTACAATGTCAGGGCTTTCTTCTGAGGTGCCTCTAGGTATCCTCAAACTTCCAACCTTTTGTTAGCAGCCAAGCACGTTAACCATTTGCACCACCCAGGCATGAATAAACAAAAAAAAGCCCATTGCCGTCAAGCCCATTCCGACTCATACTGACCCTAGAGAATGGAGTAGAGCTGCCCCATAGGGTTTTCAAGGAGTGGGTGGTGGATTTGAACTGCTGACTTTTTGGTCAGCAACCGAGCTCTTAGCCACTGCACCGCCAGGGCTCCAATTCAGGGCATGAACAATCCTTTGTAAAACCATGAAAGGGGTCAATCATGTCTTTAGTCTATCCTATCCCACAAATTTAGGTATTACTAGCACCTCCCCTTTCTGGATACCCAGTGACTTCAAACTCTTCCTACCTCTACCCCATCAAAATAGGCACTCAACATTATCTGATAAATTCATTCAGGAAAGGTGTAAATAATAAAAAAAAAAAAAAAAAAGTGTAAATAATAGCCCTAGTAAATTATCTTCCCAAAGAGTATTTACATTTTTATAAGAGAAAAACTTCAGGAAAAAAAAAATCACATATTACCCTCCCACTGCTCAAGTATTCCAGGAAGAAGGAGAAACATTTTCAAATCCTTGAGTTTACACTTATGTGGCTAGCTGTCCTGTCCATTATTTCTACAACTCTCTACGTGTAGTTTAAAGGTCTGGGGACTAAAAATGCAACTTAATGGAAGAATGAATTATTATTTTCTTCAAAGGAAATAATGAATTGTATATAATTAGCTGTTTATCTTGGATTGGCTACCTTCCTATCTTTCTTGTCTGGCAGACTTCCCCCACGTCTCCAAGACCCAATCCTGAGGTCATCAGTATCACTAATAATTGGGCGCTGTGCCTTTTTTTTTTTTTAACTCAGAAATAAAACAGTAACTAGGAGTACTAGTTTTCACGTCTGCAGTAGAAGTCAAAAACGAATTTAAACTTTCTTCCTTCACAGCTTGACTACCATTGCTTCCCAGACAGTTATAAATACTGTTTTTCATATTAGACAACCATGAAAACCAAGATAACTGTTTAGTGCCATTTTCTTTTCAAAATACACCATTTTTCAAATATATTCTGTACCTAAGGAGTGAGGCATATAAATACCCTTGCTGTCCCTTGTACAGGGGTCAACAAGAAACAAATGTGATTTTGACGTCATGGCTATTTTAAGGATAATCCTTAAGGGTGCTTTAACTCTACTTGACAAATGAGAAAAAAAAACAGGAAAAGGCTTGGGAAACTTATTAACTAGGGAGCTAAACTTACTAATTTGGATCCCAGCTCAATTCTTATTCAACCTAAACTTGATGGAACATTTTTCAAGGAGAAAGGTAGTATGTCATACAAACCCTACTAAATGAATAATTTTTTAATACGAATCAGCACAAAGCTGATTCCCATGAGGGGGAGGTTAAAGATGTCCCAAACGTCCAGCTTCTGCAAGCTGCTGTACCACTCCATCATCTCTAACACCAAATAACCCCGCTCCCCACAGTACTCTTTCTCACATCTTTGGGTTCAGTAATTCACTGCAATGTCTCACAGAACTCACAAACTGGACTTACAGTCAACTGGTTTATTGGAGAAGTGACAGGTTACAACTCAGGATCAGAATCAACTTGGAAGTAATAGGTTACAAGACAGGATCAGGATCAATTTGGAAATAACTGGATACAACTCAGGAGACAGAATCAACTTTTTCAATTAGGACAGCTTCCAACCAGAAGAGCTCTCAGTCCTGCTAGCCAATGCCCTTTCTCTTGGCCATGTCCACAGGCTGGGCCCCACTCGGGCCTCTGCCACCAAGTCTCGCTGAGCCTGGCCTCTGCCCTATTTGGACAAGAGTTACAGCTCTTTCAGCTCTGCTGACAAGTGCACAAAGGTAGTCCACTCTGTCAGCAAGCCTCCTGCCCAAAATTGTTTAGCTCTCTCACTCCTTGGGCTGGCAAACCTGCCACAGCCATCTGCTGGTTTCGTGGTTCTCAGAGCTCATACTGCTGCTGCTGTTTCTCTGCCGTCTCTCAGTCACTTCTAGCCATCTAGCGCCATCTCTTGCTGTCTTCAGTGTTACAATCTTTGACCCATTTTATACCTCTTTTAGGAGGTTCTCCTCTCTCTCCCCCTTATCTCTCTCTGAAAACCTATTCAGATTGGCTGCTTATATAAGCACGTCATACAATCCTATTGGGTGGTTTTATACGCCCTATTTGCATAGTAAACTGATCAATCCCTGTAAGGCCCATAAAATAGACCAATATCGCACAGCAGGCTGTGGCCTAACCAATTATTTTTGGCAGAATTATAAACCCAAGGCCAGAAAGGCCATACATAAAGACAAATCCATTGCACCATACCTATAAATCCTAAGAGTTTAGGATTGTGACTTTTGTTTACCCCACAAGTGGTATGCCTTCAACAGTCTTTACGCTGAGGGAGACACTTGATGTCCCAGTCATCAAGTTTCCACTAGATGGTTGAGTCTTCCACTCCACCCCTCAGAGGAAAGAGTCGGAGTAAACACCTTTTACTCCAACCACTCGCTAGTTCCTCTATATGGAATAAACCCAGTTTCCCATCCAAGGTCACCAGATCTAGACTTGGAAATAAGGGAAAAAGTAGTAGGAATCCATTTTCTCTTTGAATCCAATCTGCATGCTCCATTCCAACTTCAACACTAAGAAAGCTGCTGCTGCACTTTCATTCTCAATTGGCCAGGAGATGAATAACTGTGTTCTCTAACACACTTCTAAACTAGATGTTGTAGTGAGCTGCCGTCGAGTTGGCCCTCAACTCATGGCAACCCCATGCACAATGGCATGAAATGCTGCCAGATCCTGCACCATCACCATGACTGGTTATGTACTGAACTGTTGTGATTCACAGGGTTTTCACTGGCTGATTTTTGGAAGTAGATCTTCAGGCCTTGCTGCCTAGTCCATCTTAGTCTGAAGGCTCTGCTGAAACCTGTTCAGCATCATAGCAGCATGCAAGCCTCCACTAATAAACAGCTGGTGGCTGTGCTTCAGATGCATTGGCTAGGAATCAAACCCAAGTCTCCTGCACGGAAAATGAGAATTCCCTAAACTAGGTAAAAAAGGATAATTCAAGTTTTTAGTTTTACACCTCAGATTCACTAATCATTACATTTTTTTGAAAAGTACTCTTCAAAAAAGCAAATGTTTAAAGCTGTAATAGCAGGTCTAGAGTTCCCCCTTCTCTGACCAAACTTATTCAATACATGACAATATCTGCTAAACTAGGAGGCTGCCTTACCTAAGCTCAGCAATGATGCAAAACATATCTGAGAGTCACTAAAGCCATTTTAAAACTGAACTGCCTGATGTTTGTAAAGAATGCCTTAAGATGTATCAAGGCTATAAAAACATGGAGCAGAGGAGAAAATCGTTTATCCCAAACAAACGTTTTCACTTTGTCCACAGCAAAGGTTTCTGTGAGATAAAACCCTGAACTAAACCAGCACTCAGGCTGAGGTTACTGCCCAAGTAATAAAATGTCAGACTTAAGAAAAAATGAGTAATCAGGAAGCTTCATTTGAACTGTGATTCCATAAATCAGTCACTGAACTCAACCTCATTGCATCTCAGCAGAAACTAAAAGCAGGTAATCTCCTAAAACCTAAAGTAAGAAATACAGGCAAAAAGAATGACAAGACTTAAGGCTCCCAAATATCCTCCCCATTACCCCACACTCTGTCCACTACCACCTCCCTCTTCCCACCATGATCATCTCCCACCACACTGGGGCCTTTATTCCACATCTTTAGCCTCAGGTCCTATGGCACACATAAAAAGAATTCTTCCCTGCTTTCTCTTTCTTTCATATCACTTAGTTGGTCTAAAATTCACAGTTGGTGAAGCCATTTGAAAAACAGCTAATAGGATAAAATACTATTGACCTGATTATGGTTACAAACATTTCTAACATCAGGCTGAATTAACACAGTAAGTGATATGCATACTAAAAGAATTAATGAGCAATCCTCTTTAAATTAAAATAGTTAAGAGTTGTTCCCCTATGGTTTTTGTAGTAAAGGACGAGTGTTAACGAAGGTGAAAGGCTATATGGAGTTTTCCTATTTCTTCTCTGAGCTATACCATTAAAGAAATGCCAGATTTTAACACTTCAAGAAGGAAAAAATTGAATCAGATCATCTGAAGCATCTTTCCTACCATCACCCACTTTAAAAATGTATAACCTTAACTTTAACCATCAACTGTTGATGCTATCCTTAACCATGTTTAGGTGATACCTGTAAGGTGCTGGAAAAGACAAACTCGCCAAGTGGCATGTGTCTGTAGCCAGTTCAAGGCCCCATAAAGCTGTGGAAAACCCCATATAAGCAACTGAATTGCTAATTTGGGCTTCACTGAATCGTTTGAATAACTAACCCAACTACATAATCCAATAATTAATATTAGTTATATATTAAATCTCAATAAATATATACTGATTGATAGGCTTACTACTATTTTACGGGTTGCCACTATTCCTAAACTCTCTGGCTTTTATCTGGTTTGGTTTTGCTCTAACAGCACAGTCATCCACTTTAATGACTCTCCACCCCGTGCTATAGGGTCACCATAAGTCAGAATCGACTCGATGGCAATGGGTTTGGTTTTTGGGGTTATCCTTAATGGATGTCAAAAACAAGTGGCCCACTGACTAATCCAAGTCCACAGAAGTGCTCTGTTTACCTAACACTGTTTTAAAAGCATTTGAACTTGAATGCTCTTTGGTTTATGGCTCCTGCTTTTGAACATGATCATCTCCCTTATTCTCATCAAGATATTAGCTAATAATGCATATGCCTGTTTTTTATCAGGCATTTTTTTTTAATTGTGGTGGTAATATACGTAATATACATAACAAAACATATGCTATCTCAACAAGTATCAGGCATTCTTACTCTTATGTATGAATTTATTTAATCCTTACATCAACAGGTCATATTATAATCCCCATTTCATGGGTGAGTTGCTGAGGCACAGAGAAGTTAACTATCCAAATTAAGGTCACGGGATTTGTAAAACGTGGAGCTGAGATTCAAGCCTGGCTTGGCACCCAGCTCCCAAGCCAACGACTGCAACAACAACATCACAGGCCCGCTCACAAACAAAAACCCTCAGTTTGTCACCAACCTAAGAAAAAGGATGTACTTTTTTTCTAACTGTACCTGGTATTTCCAAGTCTGATTCTGTTCCTACCAGCTGAATTTGCCTGGGATTCTCCTTTGGTATGTTTCTGGCTTCTACCATAGTAGTACCAAGTACTACCATAGGTTCAGACTGGGAACCCTTAAGATAGTCATTGCAGCCCTGAAGTGAGCAGAGAAGTACAAAATCAGAGAAATCTGTTCATGACTGTCTTATGCTGCGAATGTCATACAACCCAGGTATAAAATTCTCAACTGTTGAAGTTCCACACCGATTTAAATCAACACAATGATCACGTGTCCAGTATAGTCAAGAGATTTTATTCATAATATTCAAAGAGCAAATAAATCTATATTGCATGATAATGCTTCTCCCTGACACTCACTTCACCAAAATACTCTGGGAGATATCCAGCTCCTAGGATGAGGAGGAGAGATTAGACATAAAGGTCTCTAGAAGGCTGTGTGTTAATATCTATACCAACCAACCAACCTCAATGCTGTAGAGCTGATTCCAACTCATCACAACCCTGTAGGACAGAGTAGAACTGATCCATAGGATTTCCAAGAAACAGCTGGTGAATTCAAACTGCTGACCTTTTGGTTCATAGTCCTAGCTCTTAACCATTGTGCCAACAGGGCATAAGGGGGAAGAATGAAGAGATAAGAACATGAGAGGAATGTGGCAACTGATACCACAACCATAAGCTAGGACATTCCAAGAACTATCACTCCTGTGAAAGGGACACTAGAAAAACTCCAACAAAGCAGACCAAGAAGATAATGAGCTCTTGAGGGGTGCGGAAGATAGAGGAAGCAAGTCTGTTATGAAATTGAAAGCCCAGGTCTGCACTTCACCCTACATTTGGAGCCCAAGCATACAGTTCCTTAGTGGTGCAGAGCACTCTAAAATAAATTAATGAAAAACTAGTGCTATCCCTGGGGTGCTTGGTGAAAGAAAAGTAGGACCATTCTGGAGAGAAGCTCCCACAATCCACGTCACGAGAAATTTTCCACAGAAAAAACAAGTCCCACTAAAAATTCAAAAATTATAAAGCTAATAAGGAAAGGATCACTCCCCCTCCCCCAAGAGACAAGAATTCTCAGGCTAAAGAAGTATGACCAGGATAAATAAAGAGAATTCTACACCTAGACACATCACAGATGTGATGCAGAATATCTAAGACAAACATAAAATCTTAAAGTTTAAAACTCTCTACCATTTTTTAAGTATTCTTTTCATATGCATATGAAAGATGGACAATGAATAAAGAAGACCAAAGAAGAATTAATGTATTTGAATTATGGTTTTGGTGAAGCATACTGAATATACCATGGACTGCTAGAAGAATGAACAAATACGTCTCGGAAGAAGTACAGCCAGAATGTTCCTTAGAAGCAATGATGACAAGACTTCGTCTCACATACTTTGGACATGTTATCAGGAGAGAGTAGTCCCTGGAGAAGGGCATCATGCTTGGTAAGGTAGACGGTCAACCAAAAACAGAAAGACCCTCAGTGAGATGGACTGACACAGTGGCTGCAACAATGTGCTCAAACATAGTAACAATTGTAAGGATGATGCAGGACCCAGCAATGTTTAGTTCTGTTGTGCATAGGGTCGCTACAAGTCAGAGCTGACGCTAAGGCACATAACAATAACAACATACATCCTTACCATTAGTTCCATGACTTTTCACTTTTAACATAATACCAGTACCAGGTGCCATCAAGTCAACTCCAACTCCCAGCAACCTTACGTGTGTCAGAGTAAAACTGTACTCCAAAAGGTTTGCAATGGCTGATTTTTTGGAAGTAGATCAGTAGGTCTTTTTTCCAAGGCAACTCTGGGTGGACTCAAAAACCATGAGTTGGAATCAACTCAACAGCAACTACAACAGGTAAACACTGATGGTTATTGATGGCAGCAAGGAGAAGAGTGACAGGATCACAAGAAGGTGGCTTAGAAATGAGAAGACTATGTATTCATGAAAGAATGGAGGCAAAAGTGAATCAATAAAGATTGATGATATTAATTTAGGAGGGAATAACTAGGAAGTTTCCTTCCACTATTGGAATTTGCTTGATCAAAGATGGAGGTAGAGGATTAGCACTAAGGAGAAAAGGCAGCTTCCAAACCGGCAGTGTCTAAAATTGAGAAGGTTCTCACAGAGGTTGAGAAATAATTTGAGGAAAAACACAGAAGCTCCTGCAAGAGGGGCTGGATCATCATAGTTTATGCTCCCCTGCTGGCTGGGGTGGGGATGATATTGGGAATGCTGTAGGGAGCTCACCAGGGAGTCAACAAGGCCCCACTGAAGAGAGACAGCCATCTGTGTGGTAGACCACAGCTGTATACCTCTGGCTTCCCTCAGAATATTAATAAAACATCAGTGAGAAGGAATAATTCCAGTTTACTAAATCTGTTCGCAGGGTGCCGCTCTCAAATTGACTACAACGACTGAAAATACGACTCATTCTTTACTAAGTAACACAGACTAAAACAGAGAAAATTAGCTGGAGGTACTCACACCTACCCCTCCCCCCCCAAAAAATACTCTGAAAAAGTTTCTAAAACTAATTACACAGCATGTCAGTAAATGTAATATGTCTTCTTTTTATATTTTCTTTGTAAACTGGTGTCATAAGCAGCTTCTTGTTTTCTTTTAAATAGAAGGCCCTTAAATAAACCAACTTCGATACAACCACAACAAAGTGCAAAGTGCAGTTGCAAATGAAGAGTAAGGGAAAGGGAGCAAGAGAGTGTATGCTTGTGTAAACAGAAACAAACTAAATCTGCCAAAGATAACACGAAGCACAAGGAAGGAAGCACTTCAGACTTGTCTCCTAGACATCATTACACATGCCTGGCCCTGCATGAGAGCCAAGCTGGAGAGTCTGTTGGCATGAACAGAGATTTGGTTGCAAGAGTTAGTCGAATGTGCAAACGAAGTGCATGAATAAAATGATGATTTCTGTAGGACAAATGTGATGAGGTTTTGCTTTTCTTTTTAACATGACTACATTGTAGATTTTTAAAACTAAACTATATCAAACTTTCATTCCCCACTCCACCCTTTTTTTTTTTTTTTTTAAGCTAAGGCTAAACTTTCCTACAAACTGGGTCATTCTTGAGCCATTGGCTGTGACTGTCAACAGTCTTTTACTATTTTGGAAGAACTCTGTCCATGACTGATACCTAGATGATATTTTGGTGCCAGGGTATATATGTTTAGGTAGGCTGTTCGATGTGCCTTGTTTTTTATTGCTCGCTTTAGAATACAAATACAGCTGTTTCAAGAAATAGTCACCTGAAACAAACCAATGCATCCCCAAAAGAACAAAAACCTGGGTTGCTCTCTCAGGGTACTAACTTATCTATTTTGCCCACATTTTGCCAGCTTGAAACTGAATATTTTATATCAACATGCACAGGTGAAACATCAAGCAGCTCATCCATGGAGACTAAGAAACAAAATGCAATTTTGTAAGTCTCCCATATACCCAATCACCTGCTTTCAGCTTTGTTTGGTATTGTTTTCAAAAGTCTGATACCCTTATTAGTGAAGCACAAAACAGACTCAGCAATGCCCCAGATTGCCTTTATGATTTTTTGTCCTTTTATTTATTCATTGGATTTCTAGAACTGTGCCCATTCCTTAAGCTTTAAAGCATACAAAAAATAAGAGGTTTTCAGCAAAACATTTAAAATAGCAAATAACTGCAATAACATCAAAGAGAAAAACCAAGAGGTTAAAAAAGTATATCTTGCATTATCTTTCCTTCTGGGTAGACACTTGGGCCTCTGTTGGGGGTAGATGTTGTTGTGAGATGCCATCAATTCAGTTCCAGCTCATAGCATACCTACATACAACAAAATGAAAAACTACCCAGTCCTGTGCCATCCTCACAATCATTGTAATGCTTGAGCCCACTCCTGTATCCACTGTGTAAATCCATTTCTTGGTGGGTCTTCCTCTTTTTCTCTGACCCTAAACTTTGCCAAGCATTACAGCCTTCTCCAGGGACTGGTCCCTCCTGATAACATATCCAAGGTACGTGAGATGAAGTCTCTCCATTCTTGCTTCTAATGAGCATTCTGGCTATACTTCTTCCAAGACAGATTTGCTCGATCCTCTGGCAGTCCATGCATACACTTCAACAACACCATAATTTAAAGGCATTGATTCTTCTTCGATCGTCCTTAATCATTGTCCAGCTTTCACAAGCATATGAGGTGACTGAAAACACCATGGCTAGGGTGAGTTGCACCTTAATCCTTAAAGTCACATCTTTGCTTTTTAACACTTTAAAGAGGCATTTTGCAGTAGATTTGCCCATTGCAACGCATCATTTGATTTCTTGACTGCTGCTTTCGTAAGTGTTGATTGTGGATCCAAGTAGTATGACATCCTTGACAATTTATGATGCTGCTTATTGGTCCAGTTGTGAGGATTTTTGTTTTTTTATGTTGAGATGTAATCCATGCTGAAGGCTGTGGTCTTTGATCTTCATCAGTAAATGCTTCAAGTTCTCTTCACTCTCAGCAAGCAAGGTTGTGTCATCTGCATAATGCAGGTTGTTAATGAGTCTTCCTCCAATCCTGATGCCCCGTTCTTCTTTATATAGTCCAGCTTCTCAGATTATTTGTTCAGCCTACAGCTTGAATAGGTATGTTGAAAGGATACAACCCTGACACACACCTTTCCCGGCTTTAAACCACTCAGTATCCCCTTGTTCTGTTTGAACAACTGCCTCTTGATCTATGTACAGGTTCCTCATAAACAGAACTAAGTGCACTGAAATTCCAATTCTTCACAATGTTATCCATAATTTGTTATGATCCACACAGTCAAATGCCTTTGCACAGTCAATAAAATACAAGTAGACATCAGTCTTAGTTATCTTGCACTGCTATAACAGAAATACCACAAGCGGATGGCTTTAGCTAAGAGAAATTTATTCTCTCACAGTCTTGGAGGATAGCAGTCCAAATTCAGGGTGCCAGCTCCACGGAAAGGCTTTCTCTCTCTGTCAGCTCTGGAGGAAGGGTTTTGTCCTCAATCTTCTCCAGTCAAGGAGGCTCTCAGCACAGGGACCTCTCGTTTCTTGGCGGTAAAAGGTCCCCATGTTTCTGCTTGCTTCGCTCTTTTATATCTCAAAAGAGATTGACTTAAGACACTACCTAATTTTGTACATTTAGTCCTACCTCATTAACATAACTTCTTATAATTCTGCCCATTAACATCACAGAAGTAGGATTTACAACAAATAGGAAAATCACATCAGATGACAAAATAGTGGACAATCACACAGTACTGTGACTGATGATCTAGCCAAGTTTATAGATACTCTGTGGGTACACAATTCAATCCATGACAACATCTTTCTAATATTCCCTGCTTTCAGCCAGGATCCATTTGACATCAGCAACGATATCGCTTGTTTCACGTCCTCTTCTGAATTCAGCTTGAATTTCTGGCAGTTCCTTGTCAATGTCCTGTTGCAGCCACTTTTGAATTATCTTCAGCAAAATTTTACTTGTGTGTGATGATAATGACATATTCAATAATTTCCACTGGATCACCTTTCTTGGGAATAGGCATAAATATGGATCTCTTCCAGTCGGTTGGCCAGATAACTGTCTTCCAAATTTGTTGGCATAGATGAGTGAGCACTTCCAGTGCTGCATTCATTTGCTGAAACATCTCAATTGATATTCTGCCAATTTCTGGAGCCTTGTTCTATGCCAATGCCTCCAGTGCAGCTTGGACTTCCTCCCTCAGCATGACTGGTCCCTGATCATATGCTACCTCTTGAAATGGTTGGTATAATTACTCCATGTATTCCTTCCGTCTTCTTTTGATGCTTCCTGTGTCATTTAATATTTTCCCCATAGAATCCTACACTATTGCAACTCGAGGCTTGAATTTTTTCTTCAGTTCTTTCAGCTTGAGAAACACCGAGTGTGTTCTTCCCTTTCGGTTTTCTATCTCCAGCTCTTTGCACATATCTCATTATAATACTTTACTTTGTCTTCTCAAGCCATGCTTTGAAATCTGTTCTGCTCTTTTACTTCATCATTTCTTCCGTTTGCTTTAGGTGCTCAACATTCAAGAGCAAGTTTCAGAATTTCCTCTGACATCCATCTGGCTCTTTCTTTCCTGTCTTTTCAATGACCTCTTGCTTTCTTCATGTATGATGTCCTTGATGTCATTCCACAACTCACCTGGTCTTCGGTCACTAGTGTTCAACCCATCAAATCTATTCTTGAGATGGTCTCTAAATTCAGGTGCGATATATTCAAGGTCGTATTTTGACTTTTGTGGACTTGATCTGATTTCCTTCAGTTTCAACTTGAACTTGGATATGAGCAACTGATGATCTGTTCTGCAGTCGGACCGTGGCCTTGTTCTGACTGATGATATTGAGCTTTTCCATCGTCTCTTTCTACAGATGTCATCTGTTTGATTCCAGTGTATTCCATCTGGGGCGATGTCCATGTGTATAGTCACCCTTTACGGTGGTGAAAAAAGGTATTTGCAACGAAGAAGTCTTTGGTCTTGTAAAATTCTATCATGCGATCTCCAGCATCATTTCTATCACCAAGGCCATATTTTCCAACTACCGATCCTTCTTTTTTGTTTCCAACTTTTGTATTCCAATCACCAGTAATTATCAATACATCCTGATTTCATGTTCAATCAATTTCAGACTGTACTGATAAAAATCTTCTATTTCTTCATCTTTGGCCCTAGTGGTTGGTGTGTAAATTTGAATAATAGTCATATTAACTGGTCTTCCTTGTAGGCATATGGATGTTATCCTATCACTGACAGTACTATACTTCAGGATAGATCTTGAAATGTTCTTTTTGACAATGTAACACTATTCGTCTTCAAGCTGTCATTCCTGGCAGGGTAGACTACATGATTGTCCAATTCAAAATGGCCTATACCAGGCCATTTCAGCTCACTAATGCCTAGGCCAAAGGGTCGGCAGTTCGAATCTGCCAGACGCTCCTTGGAAACTCTATGGGGCAGTTCTACTCCATCCTATAGGGTCGCTATGAGTCGGAATCAACTCAAGGGCACTGGGTTTTTCTGGGAATGCCTAGGATATTGATGATTATGCACTCCATTTCATTTTTGATGATTTTCAATTTTCCTAGATTCGTACTGCGTACATTCCAGGTACCGATTATTAATGGATGTTTGCAGCTGTTTCTTTTCATTTTGAGTCATGCCACATCAGCATATGAAGGCCCTGAAAGCTTTACTCCATCCATGTCATTAAGGTCGACTCTACTTTAAGGAGGTAGCTCTTCCCCATTCATCTTTTGAATTCCTTCCAACCTGGGCGGCTCATCTTCTGGCACTATATCAGACAATGTTCAGCTGCTATTCATAAGGTTTCACTGGCTATCTCTTTTCAGAAATAGACTACCGGGTCCTTCTTCCTAGTCTTAGTCTGGAAACTCAGCTGAAACCTGTCCTCCATGAGTGACCCTGCTGGTATCTGAACACTGGTGACATAGCTTCCAGCATCACAGCAACACACAAGCCCCCACAGTATGACAAGCTGACATGTGAGGACTTATATATATGTACACACACACACGCAGACACATTGTTGTTGTTCTTGTTGTTGGGTGTCATCGAGTTGGTTCCGACTCATAGCAACCCTATGTATAACACAATGAAATACTGTCCTGTTCAGCACCACCCTCACAATCGTTGTTATACTTGAGCCCACTGCGCAGCCACTGTGACAATCCATCTCATGGAGGGTGTTCCTCTTTTTCACTGACCGTCTACTTTATCAAGCATTACATCCTTCTCCAGGAACTGACCCCTCCTGATAACACATCCAAAGTATGTGAGACGTCGTCTTGCCATTCTTGTTCAAAAAAAGCATTCTGGTTGTACTTCTTCCCAGACAGATTTGTTCATTCTTCTGGCAGTCTGTGGTATATTCCATATTTTTCGCCAACACCACAATTCAAAGGAGTCAATTCTCCTTCAGTCTTCCTATTTCATTGTCCAGCTTTCACATGCATATGAGGTGACTGAAAACACCACAGCTTGGGGGAGACACACTTTAGTCTTCAAGGTGACATCTTTGCTCTTCAACACTTGGAAGAGGTCTTTTGCAGCAGATTTGTCCAATGCAATGGGTCTTTTGATTTTCTGACTGCTGCTTCCATGGATGTTGACTGTGGATCCAAGTAAAATGAAACCCTTGACAACTTCAATCTTTTCTCCATTTATCATGATGTTGGTTATCGGTCCAGTTGTGAGGATTTTTGTTTTCTTTATGTTAAAGTGTAATCCACATTGAAGGCTGTGATTTTTGGTCTTCATCAGTAAGTGCTTCAAGTCCTCCTCACTTTCAGCAAGCAAGGTTTTGTCATTTGCCTAATGCAGGTTGTTAACGAGTCTTCCTCCAATCCTGATGCCCCATTCTTCTTCATATAGCCCGGCTTCTTGGATTATTTGCTCAGCATACAGATTGAATAGGTATGATGAAAAGATACAACCCTGATGCACACCTTTCCTGACTTTAAACCACACAGTATTCCCTTGTTCTGTTTGAATGATTGCCTCTTGATCTATGTACAGGTTCCTCATGAGCACAATTAAGCGTTGTGGTACTTCCATTCCTCGCAATGTTATCCATAATTTGTTATGATCCACACAGTTGAATGCCTTTGCATAGTCAATAAAACACAGGTAAACATCTTTGCATAGTCAGTAAAACACAGGTCCACATACATATACACATATAATACAATAATATGATTTTCTTTTAACCCCACTGTTGTACTGAAACTCATTCCAGTTAAACATTTCATTTAAATTTTATGGCAACCTCAGGAGTAAGTTTTGTGGTTGTTGCCTATCGGTGAGTCGGCCCTATGAAGTTATTTTACTGATGAAGAAACTGAGACTCAGATTAAGGAACTTGCTTGAGGTCAAAAAGCTAGGTATCTAGTAGATTCAGAACTCAAGTCCTTTTTTTACCTGCCTTCAGAAATTACACATGTAGCAACTATACTATACATACGCCCTAAAACAGTCAGAAAAACTCTGTAAATCCTCACACTTTTTTTTTTATGATGTCTAACACCTTTTATTATAAAATTAACCTGTTGCTGTCGAGTTGATTCCACCTCATAGTGACCCTATGGGACAGAGTAGAACTGCCCCATAGGGTTTCCAAGGAGTAGCTGGCGGATTCAAACTGCCTAACTCTTCGTTAGCAGCCATACCTCTTAACCACTGCACCACCAGGGCTCAGTTATAAAATTAAGTAATTGTAAAGATGTAGCATACTGTGATTTGTAAATATTGGCACTTTAAATATATGGTTATATGACCCTTTAAAATATATCCAGTAGGCTTCAAATAACATTGCAATTTGATAATCACCATCCATTTAAAGAATAAAGGAACAGCTGCCTTTTTTTTTAACAGTGGGAAGTTCTACATTATTCCAACTTTAATCTTTGAACTTGTATTTCCATTCAATATCACCGAAAGAATTTTATCCTAATATGGTCATTTTTATATTTAACATCATTTATGGATCACTCTATCCATCTGTGTAATACAAATATGAGGTTCTAAAGGTCTTTTAAAATTTTTCTGGATGGATTATAAGTATGGTTATTAATTGTTCATATATCTACTGTAAATATCATTTATTGCTAAACTTAGAATTGGGCATCAATATTATCACTTGTCATTTTTATACATGCAAGGTCTGAGAAAACTTGTCCACATAAATATATACTACAAATGGGGTTGGAAGGTATTTTGTTACGACTATGTCACACAATCATTTGAACTCCTGAATGATCTGCCAAAATCACTTGGCAATCTTTAATCACAAGTTATTTTTAATCGACTCTCACTGAACAACTCCGTTAGGTCCCATTCCAGTTATGTTGAAAACAATGAACCAGAAACCCCCTGACTTGCCAAAGTGTGTTTCTTAGGCATTACCATCATTCACTTGCTCAACGCCAATGCCAAGACTTGAAATTTTCCCTTCATTTGGCAGCCCAGAGGTCTTTGCACCCAAGGCCATGCAACATTGTAAGGCTGCAGTGGATGAGACATTTGCCTTTCTTTTCTAAAGCGGAACAAAGGCTGTTGTGAAAGGTGAAGAGAAAGAGAAAGCTCATCCACCTTAAAGGTCTCCCTAGACGTGCCCCTTGGCCGCAATCTTGCCACCCTCAGACGGATAATCAAAGGGGAAAGTAAAATTAGAGTTGAAAAACTGGAAACAAATTGCCTTAAAAATAATCTCTGCTAACAAACCTAGGATGACTGTGTAAATTTTCCCACAACCATTCGCTATGACAACGAAAATACTGTTAAGCTATAACTGCCCTCATTATATTGTTCTAGAGAGAAAATGGATTTATCCCTAGATGCGTCATGACCAAATGCTTTCAACTTCGTATTAGTGTATCTTTTCCAGTAAAGTAAATCTGTTAAACATATGACTAAATGTTTACTGATGGCTTCCTAAGACATTTCCTAGAAATAAATCCACAAGTTAAAAAAATATTTTAGTTGAGTCAATAATATTCATATATACGAAGGAAATATATGACTTAGTAACAATATTTCTTTCACTTCAAACTATTCTTAAATTCACATTTTTAGAGAGTTGTAAAATATTAATTGTAAAATGATCTAAAATAACTCAGTACTGATTAGGTTTTTGTTGTTGCTGCTGTTGTTTTAGATTTTCCAGCTTAAGCGGATGAAGTCTTCCAAGAAATGTGCAATTAAAAGTAAACAATTTAAAAATCATAGTAACGTATCTCTGACCGTCTATCTTTCTTCTCTAGTGTGGAATGTAAGTTTTAAAAATAAATAAACTAGGTTATGTGGTCCATCATATTACAACAGGACCATAAAGTTTACTAAAAAGCAAAAGTAATGCATTAAAATTTCCAAATAAGTAAGCAATGACTACATCTTCTCAACTCCTCCACTGTAACACAAAGTGAGAAACAGAACATAAAAACAGGAAAATCAAGCATAAGCAATGGAAACTATGGAAGGACGTCATCCACACGTCAAATATTTCTGGACTTTTAACTAGAATTTCTACTAGATGTATCATAGGTGTGACTAGAGAAGAAAGATCTAAATCTTAGCTTTTCTAATGTCCTTGCAAAACAAGACTAATAAGCCCAGGCAGTGAGTAGACGAAACCCTAAGAAAACCCCACTACTGCCCTCTACAAAGAGATGAGCCAGTTGAAAGAAGGCTACAAGTCCAGGCAATGCGTGGATGAGACCCTAGGAGAACCCCACTACTGTCCCCTACAAAGAGGTAAATCAACTGAAATGAACATGCAGCTAGAGTTTAACAGAAGCTGTGGAAGACATTCTTGGCCTGAGAGCTAAGCTGAGAGGGGCATCTGCGTCACATAATTTCCTGGCATATGCTTGGCTACATGCCCCTAACTAGCTACTGGCTGCCACACTAAACAAGGAGAACAACTCTTCTGGATAAAGAAAGGGCTCTCTAACTATTTCTGACTACTTTAACCCCAAGGTCTCATGCCCTCACATCCCATTACCTTCAAATATCTCGGCTTCTGAATTTCTGATATAGAAAAGTAAATTACAGTTACTGTGAAACTTCATCGTTAATTTTCACCTAGGCATGAAATACTCAAAAAGAAACATGGATTTCTAATCAAACTCACCTCAGCTGCCACTATGGGCAAATGCAGACCTCTCACTTAAGTATAAGAAAAAAAAAAAAAAACACTAAATGCAGTTAAAAAATGGGAACTCACTCTGTAGAATCAGATCTAATGACTTCCTGAGAAATTTATGAAACTAATAACTTAGTATAGATAATATATTCTTAAAATATTTTGAGTTTAACAAGTTTCAAGAGAATACTGTGCCCACAAAACTACATCATACAGTCATAATGAAACAAAAACACATACCTGAAATCAAGTAAACTGTGATAGAAATGAAAAAAATGAGTGGTAAAGTTAAGGTTCTATGAAAGCAGAAAATATAAAATTGGCTACCAAGAAAAAGGAAATTTGTGAAGAAGACAAGTTCAAATTGTACATAAAAGTTTTAAAGAAAAAAAAATCATGAAAGATGAGTGCTACAAAGAATAAATAAGAAAGACTAAATATTTGTTTAGTAGAGATTCCAGAAGAAAACAAGTAAGCAGATGGGGTGGTAACAATAATAGTAATGACAGAAGAAATCTTGTCTGAGTTGAAGGTAAATTTGGGGCACGTGTCTGTCAGTTTGTTGTACTGTGGGGGCTTGCATGTTGCTGTGATGCTGGAAGCTATGCCACTGGTGTTCAGATACTAGCAGGGTCACCCATGAAGGACAGGTTTCAGCTGAGCTTCCAGACTAAGACAGACTAGGAAGAAGGAACTGGCAATCTATTTCTGAAAAGCATTAACCTGTGAAAACCTTATGAATAGTAGCGGAACGTTGTCTGATACAGTGCTGGAAGATGAGCCCCCCAGGTTGGAAGGCACTCAAAAGATGCCTGGGGAAGAGCTGCCTCCTCAAAGCAGAGTCAACCTTAATGACGTGGATGGAGTAAGGCTTTCGGGACCTTCATTTGCTGATGTGGCACGACTCAAAATGAGAAGAAACAGCTGCAAATATCCATTAATAATTGGAACCTGGAATGTACAAAGTATGAATCTAGGAAAATTGGAAATCGTCAAAAATGAAATGGAACACATAAACATCGATATCCTAGGCATTAGTGAGTGGAAATGGACTGGTATTGGCCATTTTGAATCGGACAATCATATAGTCTACTATGCTGGGAATGACAACTTGAAGAGGAATGGCGTTGCATTCATCATCAAAAAGAATGCTTCAAGATCTATCCTGAAGTACAATGCTGTCAGTGATAGGATAATACCCATACGCCTACAAGGAAGACCAGTTAATACAACTTTTATTCAAATTTACGCACCAACCACTAGGGCCAAAGATGAAGAAATAGAAGATTTCTATCAGCTGCTGCGGTCTGAAGTTGATCGAACATGCAATCAAGATGCATTGATAATTACTGGTGATTGGAATGCAAAAGTTGGAAACAAAGAAGAAGCATCAGTAGTTGGAAAATATGGCCTTGGTGATAGAAACAATGCCGGAGATCGAATGATAGAATTTTGCAAGACCAAAGAGTTCTTCATTGCAAATACCTTTGTTCACCAACATAAATCGTGACTATATACATGGACCTCACCAGATGGAACACAAAGAAATCAAATTGACTACATCTGTGGAAAGAGACGATGGAAAAGCTCAATATCATCAGTCAGAACAAAGCCAGGGGCTGACTGTGGAACAGACCATCAATCACTCATATGTAAGTTCAAGCTGAAACTGAAGAAAATCAGAGCAAGTCCACGAAAGCCAAAATATGACCTTGAGTACATCCCACCTGAATTTAGAGACCATCTGAAGAATAGATTTGATGCATTGAACACTAGTGACCGAAGACCAGACAAGTTGTAGAATAACATCCAGGACATCAGACATGAAGAAAGCAAGAGGTAATTGAAGAGACAGGAAAGAAAGAAAAGAGCAAGTTGGATGTTAGAGGAGAAACTTGCTCTCGAATGTTGAGCAGCTAAAGCAAAAGGAAGAATTGATGAAGTAAAAGAACTGAACAGAAGATTTCAAAGGGCAGCTTGAGAAGACAAAGTAAAGTATTATAATGACATGTGCAAAGAGCTGGAGATGGAAAACCAAAAGGGAAGAACACGCTCAGCACTTCTCAAGCTGAAAGAACTGAAGAAAAAATTCAAGCCTCGAGTTGCAATAGTGAAGGATTCTATGGAGAAAATATTAAACGACGCAAGAAGCATCAAAAGAAGGTGGAAGAAATACACAGTCATTATGCCAAAAAGAATTAGTTGATGTTCAACCATTTCAGGAGGTGGCATATGATAAGGAACTGATGGTACTGAAGGAAGAAGTCCAAGCTGCTCTGAAGGCATTGGCGAAAAACAAGGCTCCAGGAATTGATGGAATATCAATTGAGATGTTTCAACAAACAGATGCAGCACTGGAGGTGCTCACTCGTCTATGCCAAGAAATATGGAAGACAGCTTCCTGGCCAACTGACTGGAAAAAAAAAAAATTTTTTTTTTTTAACTGACTGGAAGAGATCCATATTTATGCCTATTCCCAAGAAAGGTGATCCAACCAAATGTGGAAATTATAGAACAATATCATTAATATCACATGCAAACAAGATTTTGCTGAAGATCATTCAAAAACGGCTGCAGCAGTGTATAGACAGGGAACTGCCAGAAATTCACGTTGGTTTCAGAAGAGGACGTGGAACCAGGGATATCATTACTGATGTCAGATGGATCCTGGCTGAAAGCAGAGACTACCAGAAGGATGTTTACCTGTGTTTTATTGACTATGCAAAGGCATTTGACTGTGTGGATCACAACAAATTATGGATAACATTGCGAAGAATGGGAATTCCAGAACACTTAATTGTGCTCATGAGGAACCTTTACATAGATCAAGAGGCAGTTGTTTGGACAGAACAAGGGGATACTTCGTGGTTTCAAGCCAGGAAAGGTGTGTGTCAGGGTTGTATTCTTTCACCATACCTATTCAATCTGGATGCTGAGCAAATAACACAAGAAGCCAGACTATATGAAGAAGAACAGGGCATCAGGATTGAAGGAATACTTATTAACAACCTGTGTTATGCAGATGACACAACCTTGCTTGCTGAAAGTGAAGAGGACTTGAAGCACTTACTAATGAAGATCAAAGATCATAGCCTTCAGTATGGATTACACCTCCACATAAAGAAAACAAAAATCCTCACAACTGGACCAATGAGCAACATCATGATAAACGGAAAAAAGATTGAAGTTGTCAAGGATTTCATTTTACTTGGATCCACAATCAACAGCCATGGAAGCAGCAGTCAAGAAATCAAAAGACACATTGCATTGGGTAAATCTGCTGCAAAGGACCTCTTTAAAGTGTTGAACAGCAAAGATGTCACCTTGAAGACTAAGGCGCGCCTGACCCAAGCCATGGTATTTTCAATCGCATCATATGCATGTGAAAGCTGGACAATGAATAAGGAAGACCGAAGAAGAGTTGAGGCCTTTGAATTGTGGTGTTGGCGAAGAACACTGAATATACATACCATGGACTGCCAAAAGAATGAACAAATCTGTCTTGGAAGAAGTACAACCAGAATGCTTCTTAGAAGTAAGGATGGTGAGACTGCGTCTTACATACTTTGGACATGTTGTCAGGAGGGATCAGTCCCTGGAGAAGGACATCATGCTTGGCAGAGTACAGGGTCAACGGAAAAGAGGAAGACACTCAACGAGGTGGATTGACACAGGGGCTGCAACAATGAGCTCAAGCATAGCAACAATTGTAATGATGGCTCAGGACCAGACAGTGTTTCGTTCTGTTGTGCATAGGGTCGCTATGAGTCAGAACTGACTTGGCAGCACCTAACAACAACAACATCAACAACAGAGGTTCCAGAAGAAAACAAGTAACCAGGTGGGGTGGTAGCAACAATAGTAACGATAGAAGAAATCTTGTCTAAGTTGAAGATCAATTTGGGGCAGATAAAAGGTTCACAGTGTACCAAAAAATAATGAATAAAAAGTGAGTGATAACTAAACACATCTAATATTTTCAACTTTTAAGAATAAATTTAAAATTCATCAAGTATCAAAAAATGTTTCTAATAACATCCTATATAAAAGAAAAAACAGTCTGACCTTGGACTTTTCTAAATAACTAGATGCCAGACTACAATAAAGCAATGTCTGTAGCATACAACAACAACACAGGATAGCATACTAAGGGCAAAGCTTGTCATCCAAGAATTCTGCATTCACGTGTCAAAGTTTCTGCACATGAAGTACATTGTTTTCACTCATGCCTAAGGAAAATATTCACTTCTCCTTTATGAGAAATAAAGACTTACTCCACCAAGGTGAAAAATAATTCAAAATTAAAAATTCTAGTATAAGAGAAACAAATATTGTTACGAAAATGGTGCAATTATTTCGGGAACTTTATATAGAAAATAGTGATATAAAACCACTCTTACCTAGACAATTACTCAATATTGTGTTTGCAGCAAACAACTTTGAGGGATGAGAGACAAAGAGGAGGTGCGCTGGCTGTTTTCTATAAAAGTGATGAATTTCCAAAGCTCCGTGTTCCTTGGCTGTGATAAGAATCCTCTGTGCATGCGGCATCTGTCTTGGGCCCTCCATGTCAATCTCATGGGAAATCTACCTACATGACGTTCATGCTGCTTGCTGTACCATGAGTAATATAGTCCTTGGTCTCTGATCCAGGAGTCTGGTGTCTTCTGCCAGTAACAAGCTAATTTATTAGCTTGCATATCCCATATTTTTGTCAGTTCTTGACAACAGACACAAAAATTAGAATATGAGATCAAAAAAAAAAAAAACAAGAAAAGTTCTTCAACTTATATGGTCATAAAGAGTAATTTAACAGGTAGTAATTCATTCTTGATAGTAGTAATTACAGAAAATTTATTTATATTATTTTACAAATGGAAAGATAACCAGCAGTGCATGGAAATAGACTAATCTCACAAATCACTAGACAAATTAAAGAGAAAATGAAAACAATGTATATAAAAAGGCAAGGGCTAAGAAGGATAGAAACAGCAAAGAACATGAAAATCAGAAAGGATCATGATTAAAGAATTCAGTATGAATTCATGAACATATAAACCAGAAAAAATTCTGATTGCACCAAAAAGCATAACGTTATTTACCAGAGCTACACTTAAAGTTATCCACAAAGGTTAAACATAAAAAATTTATGGGAACAATTTTTCAGTTAGAATCAACAGCCTCAAAAATGTCCATTTCTTCTGACACAGGCAGGAATTTACCTGAATAGAGACAATACATTTATGTGAAGACATTTATTGCAGAGTTATCTGCCATAGTGAGAAGTCTGAAAAATGCAAATCTACTAAAAAGAGGAGGAAAGTAAAATAAATCAAAATATAGTCAAAGAATGGAAAGAATAGGCAGTTGTTTAGAAACATGATTTTGAATTATGTTTTATGACATTTGAAAATATTACCACCCAATATAAAATGGAAATAAAATTTTAAAATGGTATATAATACATGTTTTCCCATTGTTAATGGCATTTCATATATAGAAAATAGACAGGTAAAATGCACCAAAATGTTAGGAGCACTTATCTCTGGATATTAAGTTAAGGGTGTTTTGTATCTTCTCCCATTCATTCAGTGTTTTCCAAATTTTTCATGAGGAACACACAACTTTAGAATCAGAAAATCTTTTTTCTTAAAAACCTGAAGCGAGGGGAGATGAGAGGGCAGAGGGGGTCAGAAGCTGGCCAAATGGACACGAAAACAGAGTGGAGCGAAGGAGTGTGCTGTCTCATTAGGAGGAGAGCAACTAGGAGTATATAGCAAGGTGTATATAAATTTTTCTGAGAGACTGACTTGATCTGTAAACTTTCACTTAAAGCACAATAAAAAATTTAAAAAAAAAAAAACCACGGAGCAACTTCTATGTCTGGCATATTTAAAAGGTCTCCATTGAACATCTTTTAAAATATTACTAAAATGCTCATTTTTCCCATAACTACAGGTTTTTTTTTTTTACAGGTAGGATTACATACTTGTATACTTACAGATACTTTATGTTCTTCTTATACATAATCTGGGAGCTCTAAGAATAAAATAGTGGCTGAGCTGCATGATTCATCTTAAAGGGCAAAGAAAATGATTCCATAAGTTTAGGTGCACAGAGTGGTATGTAATGGACAAGGATGACACTGTGCTATGCATCTGTTAAGTGCAGTTTGGGATAAATTACAGAATTTTCTTTCTGCAAAAAGCAATTTTTCCCAAACCTAGCTTTTTTGATGTTCAAACTGTTCTTATTTTCTGTTCATTTAATGACAAATTACCAGTTTATCTGAAAGCAACAACAAACTTAACTTCTATTTTTATTCTTTTTAAGGCAAAATTTTTTATTATTATTATTTCACTTTGGAAAATAAATGCAGAAAAATGCCTCTTTGCCTCCCTGAAGTAGTTTTTATGTTATTGCTTCCCTTCTTCTCATTCTGCTAATCAAAACGGTACTCCCATCTGTCTACTAACCATCACCATTTAACAGGATCTCCTTTATGTCCATGACTGAGGGGGCACCAGCTACAGTGAGAATGTCAGCAAACTACAGAAATGTTATGCATTTAACCCACCATATTGGAAAAGGGTAGCTAATGTTAAAAATGTGATAAATTTCACATTGGAAGGTAGCCCTCTTCATGCCAACAGCCCTTACCTGCTCTGAATCCTGCTCAAATTTAAAATCATTATCACTGCTGGGATAGACCTGATTCTGATACATGGCAGGCCAAGCCCTTTCAAAGAGATTAAAGATAATAAGAAGACATGTGCCCACCACAGTCAAACTAATACTCCACAAAGCTGTTGAATAGAAAGAGAACTGACTTCTTTAGAAGAGGTCTATAAATGCCCAGGCAGGGTCTCAGCAGTGACCACATGTCCCAGAGTCACTTTCTCAACACTGTAGGATCAGAATCTTGAAAGGTCAACTAGAAGTGATTTTTCTCAATAGGATACATTCATGCCAACCAATATATTAAGCAGAATACCCATTTTTCAATCTACAGTTAGAAACCTAGTGGCCTAGTAGCCATATCTGCTGATCAGTACAGTCTCTCTCCAACAAAAGTATCTACGTGGGAATCAACGACCACAATGAGAACGGTAAGGTGAGCACGCAGTAACTGCATAAGTTAGGTGAGTTGGATGCACACCTAAGCACAGAGCAAGTCTGTGCTTTCACCTCCACTGCAGAGAAGCACCTTTCACATCAGCTAACAAACAGTTCCTTTCTGCTGCATCTCAGCTAAAGAAAGTTTGAGTACTTCTTGCTCACTAACTCATCAATCCAGAATATACATTTTGTGTCTTTTTTTTTTTTTAATTGGGGTATAACTTTCAAACAATAAACTGCAACTATTTCAAGTGTACAGCTTGGTGGGTTTTGACAATTTTATAAGCCCATGTAAGCCTCACTTGAATCAAGAGAGAACAATTCCATCATTCCAGAATGTTTCCTTTTCTAGTATATTAAACTTCCCACACAGAGGCAACCACTATTCTGATCTCTTTCACTATAGATTCATTTTGCCAGTTCTTGAACGTCACATATATAGAATCCTAATAATGTATACCTATGTCTGACTTCTTTTGTTCAACATAATGTTATTTGAGATTCATCCAGGTTGTTGTTTTATCAGTAGTTCTTTTCCTTTTATTGCTGAACACTTCCATTATATGGATATACCACAATTTGTTTATCCATTTTTCTGTTGATGAACATTCACTTTGCTAGATGTTTTTGGTGTTAATGAATAAAGCTGTTAAGAACATTTTTTGTAAAAGCCTTCTTGTGGATAAGTATTTTGATTCTCTTGAGTAATTCTTAGGAATGGAATTTCCAGGTCACAGGGTAGGTGTATAACTTCATAAGCAATTCCAAGTTTTCCAAAATGGATGTACCATTTTATATTCCCACCAGAAGCGTATGAAAGTTCCATTTGGCCAAGTCTTCTTAGTTTTAGCCACTCCAGTAGGTGCATAATGGTATCTTACTGTGATTATAATTTTCAGTTCCCTGAGGGCTACTGGTGTGGAGTACCTTTTCAGGTTCTTATTGGACATTCCTATATCTTCTTTAAGGAAGTGTCTGAGTCTTTTGCCCATTTTTTATCCAGTTGTCTTTCATTTTTGAGTTGTAGCAATTGTCAAATATACGTACTGTCGATATTTTCTCCCAGCCTATGGCCTGCATTCTATTTTACTAACAGTTGTTTTTTTTTTTTCTTTAATAAGCATAAATTTTAATTTTGATGGTCGAGTTTATCACTTTTTAATGGTATTTTTGTGTCTTGCATATATTCTTTCATTTTTTTACAACCTTATATTGTAAGCATATACCCAGGTCATTAAAATATGATTAATAGGTACATAGCATTTCACTGTTTAAATATATTAATTTACTGAATTTGCTTTTTTACGGAGATATAAGTTGTTTCAAATATTCCATCAAAACAAGTAACACTACTACGAACATTCTTTCAGATTTCTCTGCATGCATCTCTGACCATTTGTTTTGGACAAATTGCTATTATTGGGGACACTGGATCAAGGGATACATATTTTGATACCTATTGCTGAATTGGTTTTACCAATTCATTATCCCACCATCAGTACAGAAGAGTGATTATTCTCAAATTTAAACACATTTTCATGTATCTATTAAGCTTTTTATTTTTTCTTTACTAATTGACTTGTTTGTCTTTTGGACATTTTTCTTGGAGTGTACATTAAAGATATTAATACTTTGGTTTTCCTACAGTGCAATTTCTTCAGAATTGTCATTGATACTGATTTAAGGAAGTCTTAAATTTCTACATAAGCATGGCTATCAGAATTTTTCTTTATGTTTTCTGAATCAGATTCTGTTTTAAGAGAGGAACTACCCAGAACTAAATCAGGTATATGCTTACAAATATGAGTGCCAGGGTTTTCTACTACCAAGAGTTAATGATGTTACTAAAGTAATGTAAAGAGGGAGGGAGGAAAAGAGAGGAAGGGATAGATGGGTAGACAGATTCAACAGGCAACAATGTGTGTCCACTGACACTCTCTGTACTTACTGAATAGCTCCAATGAGATTCACACCTAAGTCCCTGGCTTCCCAAATCAAAGGAGACTATATTAAGTTCCCCCAAAGCTACCTCCCTGCACCATTGATACTGATTTATAGAAGGTTTAAATTGCTCAAGCCCTCCATTAACTCAGTTTGAGGTGAGCAGAAGCACAAAATACCAGTAACTCTTCCATAAAATCTTCTGTCTGATAAAGCTCCTTCCTTCTTCTTATATACTCTTCAGATACGTAATGGACTAAATGTCACCAGGCTTGTTTTTAGTTACCATATGAAATTCTTCATAAATAATCTATAACCACTCTTTAGAGTATATGAGCCCTGAGAACTCTTTGTCCTCAGCTTGGGAACTGGAATTACAATTATGAAACTCATGGAAAAAATAGTGCTTAGCATTCTGCTACACCTTGACTGGCTTCTAAGTCCAATCAAAATTCAGCCCTGGTGCTGGGGAGGGCCAGTTTCTCCTAAAGCCACTGACTACCCAATATTTGAATAAAATGATAAAGTTAGCAAGGAAAAGCAGAGGAATAATGTTGGGTAGGCAGACTGTCTGTCACAGTGAAGGTGTTTACTGGTGATTTTAAAAGAAAAATTTCACCTAGTCTAACTTAGGAATACAGAACTTCTCAAGCCAAATTCTTAATCACATGTAGTAGTCAAATTTTTAATCACATTTGGTATCGGCTTTACGTACACGGAAACAAAAAACTTCATTTCTATGCATGTTTCCCTGTTCTTTTTCCTTTCTGCTTTTTTCCTTCAAATTCATTTAACACTCCGCAGCTTAAGATATAGGAGGAAAAGCAAAAGGAAAATTAAAAAGAAGCTTTTGACAAGTCCTTAGTGCCTTCTGAAATACCCATTCTTATCTATTAGAGATCAGAAACAGAAAGAAGAAGCCAGTGTCAAGTAGTACAGACAAGAGTAAAGTAACATGTTATTATCAGAATTCAGCAGCAGAAAGGAGCCTGGGAAGCCATGACGTCAAGTATGGTGGGTATTCTCTTTTGCCCCTCCAAACTTACTCGCCCATCTTCTACATCCTGCTCTTTTCTGCCTCTACGGATGGCACCACCTGGGCTCCCTTGCTATCTTGCTTCAAGTTGGTTTGCCAATGGTTGACTCTGGCAGGAGATGGAGGGTGAGAAAGGAGAGAAATCATGGAATTTACCACCCCCCATCCTTCATCCTACATCCCTCTTTGCTGAGCAGAAGCTTGGCAGTGGTTCTGTTCTCCTTCCCAAGGTTAAAGTTCCTGTTATATAGCCTGTCACCTATGGCTACAACTCTCCCTACCTTTTTGTAACTGCTACCTCCCTTTGCCTCTTCATATCCAGGAGTGGCAGGGACTTCCTGCTTTACCATTCTTTGTTGCTTCCCTTAGTCCTACTGATGCCATTGCAAATAGCTTCTTTATTAACTTTATTTTTTAATTATCACTTTGAGTTTGTCATCTGTTTCCTACAGGAACTGTCACTGATACCTCAAGTTACAGGTTAGAAATGTATGTTTCTGAGGCAAGGTGGATAAAAAATCTGAAATGTAAGCCAACAAATAAATCAAGTTACCAGCAATCTGAATGACATTCTAAGAACCTGATTTGATCCCAGGAACCTGTTCTACACTCCTTATAAGGCAAATGGAAGGCAATGAATGGGGTGAGAGAGAACAGGAGTAAATTCCCTACCAGGAAAAGGATGTACAAGGGAATGGTAACAAGGTCAGAGACAAATTACAGAAAAACTGAACTCCAGAAATCTGCAGACCACCATCTCCTTCTTTCTTGCAAGTTTCCACTCTATCCTCAAGCTTCCCCTCATTGTATACCTTTAACCATTTTTCTCAAGGCTTCAACCATCCCCTTCAGGCAGAATGATGCCAAAAAATTTCTCTAACCCAAACCTTACTGTTCAGTTATAGACACAATCACTTTGACATATCCCAAAACCAAAGCCAAACCCATTGCCACTGAGTCAATCCTGACTTACAGTAATCCTATAGGACAGAGTATAACTGCCCCAAAGGATTTCCTGGGCTGTAATCTTTACAGAAGCAGACTGCCGCATCTTTGTCTCACAGAGTGGATGGTGGGTTCGAACTGCCAACCTTTCATTAGTAACTAAGCGCTTAACCACTGCACCACCAGAGCTCCTTAGACATTTCCCAGTCACTCAAAATTAATTTATCCCGAACCTATCATATCTTTGGAGGAGCCCTGGTGGCACAGTGGTTAAAGTGGTTGGCTGCTAACCAAAAGGTCAGCAGTTCAACACCACCAGCAGCTCTGTAGGAGAAAGATGTGGCAGTCTGCTTTCAAAGAGGTTTACAGCCTTGGAAACCCTACGGGGTCGCTATGACTCTGAATCAACTCAACAGCAGTTTGTTTAGTTTTATTCCATCTTCATCTCACAGTAACTGGCAACTTCTCTTGACCTCCCCACTTCCATTAATGGTATCAGCAGTCTCCCATTCTACCAGGACCAACACCTCAGGCATTTTTCACTCCACCTCTTTTCACAACTCCCACATCTAAATCTGTTGCCAAACTTTCTTAAAATCTAGACTGTATCCTTAAACCCTTTCAAGACCCAATTATCTTCCGCTTTGAATTTTTTGTTAATACCATGGGCTTTTACTAATGGAAGGATAATGAATCACTGAGTGTTGTTGAATTTTTGGTAAGTAGTATGGATTTTTTTTTTGCACCCCCCCCCGCCCCGCCAACAATCCTACATTCCAAGTCCCAACAGACATATGTGGTCCCACTAATTCTGCTCCCAGGTACCCTCAAGAGTTCACAGGGATATACAGTGTCCCAAAGAAAAATTTTCAAAATTTCTAAATACACATACCTTATACAACACCCAGTAGAAACAGTAATTTGCAGCAAACACCCATTATTTTGTCATAATAAGCCCCCGCCTTGCTGCAGCATGCACTGTCAGTTCTACTCTATCCTACAGGGTCACTATGAATCAGAATCAATTTGACAGCAACAGGTTTGGGTTTTTTTTGGATAGTAAATTCACAAACAATATTTAACTTTAAAATGTTAACGAAGTCAATCCCTTTAAGAGCAACAAGTTGCATCTACAGTTCAAGTTAAAGGGATTCAGTAATAACACATTTCCCTCTATACAACAAATTAAGTTATTCTGGACAAACGTGCAGTATTTTGCTAGCAAAACGAAGCCACTTGTACCTGCACTACAATTTTACTGATTGGCACGTATATGAAGTAGAAACTGAAAAGCAAATGTTGTTTTGCAAGGATGTTTTCACAAATACACCCATTCTTGCTAAGAATGAGTAATTTGGACCTAGACGTTTCCTCTAGAAAACTTTGAAAATCCTTCAGTTTGATCAATCTTCCTACATAGTTTTCTAATTATCTGGGACATCTGCATGAAAATATGTTCTTTGATTTAGCTATTCATCTTCTTAATAACCATCAACTGAGTATTATTATAATTTCCTGAATAACTTTCCACTTGATTCTCATACAGAGACACCAATGCCTGTTTTACATTTTTTCCCTGAAGCCCTCATTCTCTAAAGGATCATTCCCCATCCTTTGTAACCATCTGCAGTGGACCTCTTGTTTTTTTTTTTTTTGGTTTTGTTTTGTCTGCCTATCCAATCCATATCCCATTCTTTTGTTATCAGCTCCCAGTTTTCCTTTGAGGAATCTCTATTAACCCCTCTCAGTCCTTGTGGTCTGGATGGGTGGGGCTGACTCCATCCTAAACTCCAAAAGTTGGCACAGGACTTCAGTCTGTGCAGTCAGATCACTGCATCCCCTTACTACAGGAGAACTAATGAATCAAGATGAATTAACAAGAATCAGTCCAAACACTGGTGGGAACTCACAGAAAGATACACTCTTTTCATTAGGCTTGCTAAACAGGAAGGGTATAGCTCAGAAGCTTCTCAAGAGAGCCCATCTGAGGATGAAACCAACACAGGAGAACAGATTCAGGAGGTGAAGATATATGATACTATTTCTTGTGCACCTGGATTCAGATATGCCTTCCCTAGATATTTTATCTGGAGCCCTAGTAGTACAGTAGTTAAGAGCTTGGCTGCTAACCAAAAAGGTCAGCGGTTAGAATCCATAAGCCACTCCCTGAAAGCCCTATGGGGCAGTTCTACTCTGTCCTGTGGAGTTGCTAATGATTTTTTTTAATTAATCCAGTTTGCAAGTCAATGGTTTCTTAAATTTAATTCCACTTGATTTCCTGTCACTTGCAAATAGGCATACTCATGTCTGGGATATCATGAAGGACCACACATCTTTGACTGCTTTACTCTCTCACTAAGGACCAGTGTTAGCCTGGCCTCCTACCCACCTGCAGCCATCATAATCAAGTCTCTTTCTGTGGCTTAGTAAGTAAACTTCATTGAAATTCTAGAAACCTCCCTGGGCTTCACTCTCATCATCCCGCACTTCTCTCTATATACTGTGCGCTGTGCAATGTCATTATTTTATGTTAACATATTGACTTACTGATCCATCTCTGAATGTGCTTCAATCCCTCCTGCTTCTTTCATATTTCCTAAAATATGCTTTAGGCAGAGCCAACACGGTGCTATAGACAGAAGTATCATGCCGTTCCTCTGCATCAAAGACCTGAAAAACTAAGTAAAACAGATACATCAATCCTGGAACCCTAAGCATCAGATAAAGGAATAAAGAATTTGATCAAGCACCGAATGGAATAAGAAACTAATAAAGAACAGAGAATGAGGAGAGCTACAGAGTAGAGGTCCTCTTTCAGCTAATGCATCACAGATTTCCCATCTTAGACTACAGACACCAAGAAACGCAGACAGGAAGAATGGAAAGGCAACCCCATGGAGCTCCCAATAGGAAACACAACGCTCAGTAACCAGGAATACATGCTTTCACACCCTCCACCGTTCTTCCCTGTATGAGGCCTCTGCCACTTTCCAATGGGCCATGGTCACTTGGCAAGAGAGACACCAGCTTACTGCCACCCAGATTCACCACCTGGGACCTCAGCCACCAAGGACTGTGGACAGGGACTACAGAACTTCCAACAGAAGACAGAGTACCCAGTAACCAGGGATACACACTTTCCCACCCCTCACCTCTCTTCCTGCTACATGACCTCCACCACTTTCCAATGGGCCATGGTCGCTCAGCTGGAGAAACACCAGCTTGCTGTCACCTGGGTCCACCCCATCTCCACTGGCTGGGCCCTTCAACACCAATTGTTGTTTGTTTTTTCCTTTGGTTTGTTTTTGTTTGTTTATTTACTTCTCTATTTATTTATTTAGGCTTCTTTGTTGCTTCTGTATATTTTTGTTGTTTTTTGTTGTTGTTGTTATTATCTTTGGTTGGTTGGTTGGTTTCTTCTCTTTCTCCCTTTCGTTTCTTCCACCCAGCTAGCCACATGCACCACCCATGCCCTTCTCAATAGGCCGAACCACATCATTTGGCTAGAAAGCCATCGACAAATGGCCTCGTGGAGTCTGGACCACCCACACCCATGTAAGCCTACCGTGCCATTTTATTTACTTTTCTTTTTCCTTCATTTTTTCTTTTTTTTTTTTCTTTTTTGCTTTTGTTTCTCTTCTTTCACCCACCTACTTAGCTTCACACATCACATACTCTCCCTGCCCTCCTGCCTATTTGCACTGTACACAGAGTGCCATATCCCCAAGCAGAACCGATGTAGTCCCCTAGATCTTGCCCTACACTGCCCCCTGACCCCATAACCCCCAGCTTGTGCTGCAAACTACCCATCCCAGCCTCTTCATCCCCACTAGACCTGCTGTACTGCACCATACCTGAGTGACTGGCCCCACTCACCTGGACAAGGTGGTGAGAATTATCATGCACACAGGCAAGCAAGCAACAAAACACGTCCAGCCCACCTGCCCAGACACAACTAAATGAAATGAAAAAACAGATGAAACAATTAAATCAACAAATGAAGAAAATAATCCTAAATGTCCCAGAGACAGCAGACACTATCAAAACATGTTTTAAAATAAAAAAAAAAGGAGAGGGTGGCTCCAGAAAATGACCAAAATAAAACACCAGATGGCCTTCCGGTAGAATAAAAGGCACTGGAACTACCTCATAAGGAATTCAGAACTCTAACATTCAGGGTTCTCCAAAAGATGAAGGAAAGTATAGGTAAAAATAAGAAAAAAATGACAAAATCATAGAAAATGCAGACAAAATCAGGGAAAATATAGACAAAGCAATGGAAGAATTCAGGAAAATAATGCAGAAACAAAATTTCAAAATGAATAAACAACTAAAAATCATACTAGAACAGCAATTACAAATCCAAAAGATAAACAACAAGATTTCAGAAATGGACAGTGCAGTAGAACGCGTAAGGAGCAAATGTGAAACAGTGGATGACAGGATCAGCAAAATTGAAGACAAATCCTTGAATACCACTTTGTTTGAAGAAAACTCAGAGAAAAGAATGAAGATGAATGAGGAAACCCTGAGAACAATGCAGGATACAATCAAAAGCAAAACTTTGCCAGTGACCGGAGTTCTGGAATAGGGGGAGAAAAGAGAAAACACAGAGAGCATCACTGAAGATTTGCTGACAGAAGACTACCCTAATATCATGAAAAATGAAAAGTCAAGCATCCAAGAAACTCAACGAACTCCATATAGGATAGACCCCAAAAGAAAATCATCAAGACATCATAAATACACTCACTAAAACCAAAGACAAAAAAAAGAATTCTGAGAGCAGCTCAAGAAAAAAGGAAAGGCATATACAAAGGGGAAAACAATAAGAGTAAGCTCTGATTACTCAGCAGAAACCATGCAAGCAAGAAGGCAATGGAATGACATACACAAAATTTTGAAAGAAGAAACTACCAGCTAAGAATAATATATCCTACAAAACCCTCACTTAAATATGATGGTGAAATTAGGACATTTCCAGATAAACAGAAATTAAGGGACTGCGTAAAAACTACACCAAACTCACAAGAATTATTAAAGGGAGTTCTTGGGTTAGAGAACCAACAACATCAGACAACAGCCTGAACCTAGGATTCAAGACCACATCAACCAGATACAAACCTAGGTAATGAACTCTCAAGGATAAAGCTAAACTAAAAGATTGCAACAGGGAACCAGAGAGGTTAACCTGTAAATGACAACATCAGAACAATAAAAGAGGGGATAAACAGTGTAGGTATAGAACTTTCAAATGGAGAGGAAGTCAAGGTGATACCAAGTAATAAAAGACTTAGGAACATACGGGTAAATTTCAAGGTAACCACAAAGAAAGTTAACAAACCTACTCACAAAAATAAAGTCTCAGTAAATACAAAATCTACAAAACTGAAAGAAACAAAAAAAAAATCCACAAATAAAAGGAATTCAGCATAGGAGAGTAAGAGGAACAAAGAAAATGTCAGCACCACAAAAAAACAAAAAGAACTACAAAATGACATCAATAAACTCATACCTATCCATAATCACACTGAATGTATACGGCTTAAACATGCCCATAAGGACAGTGACAGAATGAATTAAAAAAAACAGGACTTATCAATATGCTGTCTACAAGAGACACACCTTAGAAACAAAGACATACTTATTAAAAATCAAAGGATGGAAAAAATATATCTACCAAGGAAGAGCAGCAGTGGCAATACTAATCTCAGATAGAATACATTTTAAAACAAAATGCACAAGAAAGACAAAGAAAGACATTATATAACGATTAAAGGGACAATCCACCAAGAGGATATAACCATAATAAATATCTACATATCCAATGGCAGAGTTCCAAAATACATAAAACAAACGCTAACAGCACTGAAAAGAGAAATCGAAAGTTCCACAATAATAGTAGGAGACTTGAACACACCACTCTCAGTAAAGGACAGAACATCTAGAAAGAAACTCAACAAAGTACAGAAGATCTAAAAGTCACAATCAACCCACTTGACCTCACAGACATATACAGAACACTCCAACCAATAGCAGCAAAATATATATTCTTTTCCAACACACATGAAACATTGCCCAGAATAAACCACACCTTAGGCCACAAAGCAACCCTCAACAAAATCCAAAACATTAAGATATACAAAGCATCTTCTCTGGTCACAGCACCATAAAAGTAGAAATTAATAACAGGAAGAGCAAGGAAAAAAAAATCAAATATATGGAAACTGAATATACCTTGTTTAAAAAAAAAAATGCTGGTAAGAGAAGAAATCAAAGGTAGAATCAAAAATTCCTAGAATCAAATGAGAATGAAAACACATCATACCAAAACCTCTGGGATACAATAAAGATAGTGCTCAGAGATCAATTTATAAAAACAGATGCACACATCAAAAAAGAAGAAAGGGACAAAATCAAAACATTAGCCATACAACTCAAACAAATAGAAAGAGAACAGCAAAGGAAGCCCATAGCCACCAGAAGAAAGGAAATAATAAAGATCAGAAGAAAAATAAATGAAATAGAGAATAGGAAAACAATAGAAAAAATCAAAAGTTGGTTCTTTGAAAGAATCAAGAAAATCTATAAACCATTGGTCAAACTGACAAAAGAAAACAAGGGTGCAAATAACCCAAATAAGAAATAAAAAAGGGGAAATTACAACAGACCCAACTGAAATAAAAAGGAGCATAACAGAGTACTATGAAAAACTATGCTTCGACAAATTTGAAAACCTAGAGGAAATGAAAAGCTTATAGAAACACACTACGTACCTAAACACAAACTGAGGTTGAAAATCTGCACACACCCATAACATGAGAAGAGGCTGAAAAGGTAATTTTTAAAAAACTTCCAACAAAAGAAAGCCCTGGCCCAGATGGCTTCACTGGAGAATTCTACCAAACATTCAGAGAGCAGCTTGCACCAGTACTACTCAAATAATTTCAGAACATAGGAAAGGGACGGACACCTTCTAATTCATTGTATGAAGCCAGCACAACCCTGGTAACAAAACCAGGCAAAGACACCATAAAAAAAGAAAATTACAGACCCAAACCTATATCTTTCATGAATATAGATTTAAAACTTCTCAACAAAATTCTAGCCAGTAGAATTCAGCATCATATAAAAATAATACATCACCATGAAGAGGGATTCATACCAGGTATGCAAGGATGGTCCAACACTAGAAAATCAGTCAACGTAATCCACCACATAACTAAAACAAAAGAATCACATGATCATCTCAATCAACGCAGCAAAGGCATTCAATAAAAATCCAACACTCATTCCTGATAAAAACTCTCAATAAAATAGGTATAGAAGGGAAATTCCTCAACATAATAAAGGGCACCTATACAAAACCGGGAGCCCTAGTAACACAGCAATTAAGCTTTCAGCTGCTAGCCAAGAGGCCGGCAGTTCAAATCCACCAGCCACTCCTCGGAAGCCCGATAGGGCAGTTCTACCCTGTCCTACAGCATCGCTATGACTCAGAATGAACTCAACAACAATGGGTTTGGTTTTCTGGTTTTTTTTTTTCTTGGTTTATACAAAACCAACAACCAACATCATTCTTAAAGGAAAGAGGCTGAAAACATTCCCTCTGAGAACAGGAACCAGACAAGGATGCCCTTTATCACCACTCCTATTTAATACTGTGCTGGAAGTTCTAGCTAGAACAAAAAAGGTAAGAAAAAGAAATGGTACATGCACACAATGGAATACTATGCAATGATAAAGAACAATGATGAATCTGCAAAACATCTTACCACATGGATGAATCTGGAGGGCATTATGCTGAGTGAAGTAAGTCAATCATAAAGAGACAAATACTGTATGAGATCACTATTATAAAAACTCACGAAAAGGTTTACACAAAGATGATGGTTACTAGGAGAAAAAAAAAAAAAACTAGGAAGGGGAAGGAAACCCTGATGGCATAGTGGTTAAGTGCTACAGCTGCTAACCAAAAGGTTGGCAGTTCTAATCCACCAGGTGCTCCTTGGAAACCCTATGGAGCAGTTCTACTCTGTCCTATAGGGTCGCTATGAGTCAGAATTGACTCCACGGCAATGGGTTTTAGGAAGAAGGGTGGGTAGGGAAAAACACTAACTAGACGATAGATAAGTTGTAACTATGATGAAGGGTAAACAGTACACAATACTGGGGAAGCCAGCACAACTTGACCAAGGCAAGGTCATGGAAGCTTCATAGACACATCCAAACTCCCTGAGGGACTGAATTATTGGGCTGAGTGCTGGGGACCATGGTCTTGGGGGCCATCCAGCGAAACTGGCATAATTATTTTAAAAAATGTTCTACATCCCACTTTGGTGAGTAGTGTCTGGGGTCTTAAAGCTTGTGAGGGCCATCTAAGATACTTCACCAGTCCCTGGAGCAAGGGAAAATTAAGAAAACCAAAGACACAAGGGAAAGATTAGTCCAAATGACTAATGGGCCACAACTACCACAGCCTCCACCAGGCTGAGTCCAGCACAACTAGATAGTGCCCTGCTACCAGAAAAAAGATGATACGAAAATATGAGTATCCCAGACAGCCTATACAGAGACTCCACAAGAAACCAACCTTCAGCTCCAAATTGCACACAAAATAAAATTTTCATTGTCTGACTGATATACCTTCAGAAGATCTTGATTTTTTTTTCTAGTAGTAGTTATAGAAATCTACAGTAGGATTTGAAATAAATTACATTCCCTTGCCAAAAAAAAAAAAAAAATTTTTTTTTTTTTTTTTTTTGAGAAGTGTATTTTCCAAGCTTCATTTTCTTCATCAAGCCTGTTGACAACGGACATTGTATTACCTCTGACTTTCACCTCACTATTCAGGAAGGATAATTGAAGCGGCCTCAATAATTGATCAGACTTATTAATAAAATCCTTGCGGTACTCCAGTTTACATGAGGTTCCTTATGAAAAGTAATTGGCCACACTGAATTTACTGTGGGAGTCAGCTAATGCTGAACACAAAAGCATAGGGAGATTTAGGAGGATGCAAGGTCATACATGTTGTAAAGAAAGCTGAATAGTCCTCAAAGGAAAAAAAAAAAATGGGACTACTTAAAAGCACTCAACCTGAAATTAAAGCTTTAAATTTTGTACAAATAAATGTCTTCTCGAACAGAAAAATCTAGTGCCCCACATGCAATGGGCACAAAATGACGCTTTTGTGACCATGTCATGGTCTGACACCAATGCCATAATAATTGAAAACTTCACTGGCCGATTTCATTTAGTCCTCCTCTTGTCTCATCTGTTCCAAGCACACACCCAACCTAGCTGTCAGAGCTGGGAGTGCTGGCAAGGGTTGATTTTAAATGCTTTTAATCTCACATGCAATACTGAACGGACCTCTCAGGCGAATAAATCACTGGCAATCTGCAACTCCAACACGATATTCCTGACAGCTAGTTCAAAATGCACATGGGGGCAGGGGGGTGGGCGGCAATTTTTTAAAACCGCAAGTGATATGGTTATTAAGGTAACACTAGTATTCCTTCTTCCCCAATTACGTTACTGAAAAGTGACAGAAAACAACCTTTAGAGTTCCCTCCAGTTGAGAGTCTATGAATCAGAAAAAATGGAGGCATTCCTTTACTTGCATTTGGAAATAAAGGACAAATATATGTTTTGCCCTCAAATTGGTATACTGGCATATATCAAGTAGATTTGGAAGTCATGTATGAAGAAGGCCTAGGCACTTAGATAGAGCCTTTGGGCAGAGGTTTAAAGCTTGGCTGCTAACCAAAATGTTGGCAGTTCCAACCCACATAGTGGAAACACTATGAGGCAGTTCTACTCTGTCATATAGGGTCGCTGTGCGTCGGAATCAACTGGAAGGCAAATAGGTTATGGTTTTTACGGTTAGGAACTTAGATGGTACCGCGGATATATGTATGTGTATATAATTACAACACTTGAATACACACACACAGATTATTCAAAGCCTGACCAAAAATAACACTTTGTAGAAGCTTCTTTCCTTCAACAATCTAATTCTATGCAGCCCCGAGCACCTGTCCGAGTTCTGCCCTACCTATAGTCTTTACTGTTAAATCCAGCCTACATCCTCCCGCCTTTCTCATAGGTAGCATCTACTTTCCCACCATCATCACACATTTATTGAGTACTTACTATCTTACGGAAACCCTGATAGCGAAGTGGTTAAGAGCTACGGCTGCTAACCAAAGGGTTGGCAGTTCAAATCCGCCAGGTGCTCCTTGGAACCTCTATGGGGCAGTTCTACTCTGTCCTATGGGGTTGCTATGAGTCCGAATCGACTCAACGGCACTGGGTTTTTTTTTTTTTCGGTTTACTATCTTACTGGAAATCCTGGTGACATAGTGGTTAAGAGCTACAGCTGCTAACCAAAAGGTCAGCAGTCCGAATCCACCACATGCTCCTTGGAAACCCTGTGGGGCAGTTCTACTCTGTCCTATAGGGTCCCTATTAGTCAGCATCAACTGGAATGCAGCGGGTTTGGCTTTTTTGGTTTACTATCTTGTTCCGGAAGTTAGCAGGATGTTCTTAAGCCTGAAACAGTTTAAAGCTATGTAGCTAAAATATGATAAATATACAAAAGGGCACCAGACTCACCGGGCTCCGAAACCCGACTCCTTAAGTAGCAAACGGAAATTTAAGGCTAACCAATCAGAGTCTGCCAACTCCATTGACCTGACATAACTGAGCGTCCAGGTCCAAAAAAGGTAAAGCTTGCTTCACTTCCATGTCTGCCTAAGAAAAGCGCTCCCCTCCTATTCCTGGGCGGAGCTCTCAGCCACTTCCGCTTTGGTTTGCCACTGAGTGGTGGCTTATGTGTGCTAGTAGGATCACAAAAAATGTTGTTAAAAACTAAATTTTTCTTCAACAGAAGACAGGATGCAGACACAAAAGGTACAAACAGCCCAAAGTAATTGTGGATCATGGGCTAGGTTAACATAGGAACAGGGGCAGATTACCAGTAACCATGGTATGCATGGGTTTAATTGTGTTTATTTACTAATCTGGTATGAGTCAGAATTGACTCTACAGCAGTGGGTTTGTTTTTGTTTTTACTGAATCTGCAGTGAACAATTTCACCTGGGGCTCACCTCATCTTTGATGTGAAATACCTCGCTATGAGTTAGAATCCACTCAAGGGCAACAGATTTGGTTTTGGGTTTTTTTTTTTTTTTTTGCTTGTTAGCGACCCTATAGGACAGAATATAACTGCCCCATACGGTTTCCAAGGAGTGTCTGGTGGATTCAAACTGCTGACCTTTTGGTTAGCAGCCATAGCTCTTAACCACTATGCCATCAGGGTTTTTTTGTTTGTTGGGTAATCCTGAGGAGGATGGAATTACAGAGGCCGGGAGTGGTCAGAGAGGGAAGGCTTGATGGAGATGAAGTTCAAGCTTGTCCTTCAGGAAGGGCTCCTCTGAAATAGCCAGAGTGGAAGAAAGAGGCCAGACAGTGTGAGCAAGACTCAGAGGCCGAAACGATAGATAGAGAACAGTCAGGAAGGTATCAACTTCCCTTAAGAACTCTCATATGTTCTTTTTGTCGGTAGTAAATCAATTACTCAAAGTGGTATCACGTGTGCTTGAGGTAAATCCCACTAACTAGTAAAACAAATTCAGTAATAGCAGGTAATTCTAAAATAATTTAGAAATTCTAAAATAATCAGAAAAGCAGAGAAATGCTGCCAAACTTGTGCCCACACAGACTGGGAAACATTTATACTGCTTGTCTAAATTTATGCGACTAGCTCAATAATTTTGAATGAGTCCAGTTCTCACATTTGAAGTAGGAGCGTTTCACTTACGGAGTACCCACACAGACTGTGAGACATTTATACTGCGTGTCTAAATTTGTGCCACTAGCTGAAATAATTTTTTGTTTTGTATTTTTTTAACTTTTTTTATTGTGCTTTAAGTGAAAGTTTACAGTTCAAGTTAATTTCTCAGTCAAAAATTTATACGCACATTGTTATGTGACCCAAGTTGCTCTTCCTGTAATGTGACAGCTCACTCCTCCTTTCCATCCTGGATTTCCCATGTCGATTCAACCAGCTCCTGTCCCTTTCTGCCTTCTCATCTTGCCTCTGGACAGGAGCTGCCCATTTAGTCCTGTGTATCTGCTTGGGCTAAGAAGCACACTCTTCACAAATATTTTGTTTTATAGTCCAGTCTAATCTTTTTCTGAAGAGTTAGCTTCAGTGGTTTTAGTTTTGTGCTAACAGAGAGTCTGGGAGCCATGTCTTCCGGGGTCCCTGCAGTATCAGTCAGATCATTAAGTCTGGTCTTTTTACTAGAATTTAGGTTCTGCACCCCACTTTTCTCCTGCTCTCTCAGTGATTCTCTGTTGTGTTTCCTGTCAGGGAGGTCATTGGTGGTAGCCTGACACCATCTATTTCTTCCGGTCTCAGGCCAATGGAGTCTTTGGTTTATCCGGCCCTTTCTGCCTTTTGGGCTCATATGTCCCTTGTGTCTTCATTGTTCTTCATTCTCCTTTGCTCCAGGTGGGTTGGGACCAATTGATGCATCTTAGATGGCCACTTGCTAGCTTTTAAGACCCCAGACACCACTCACCAAAGTAGGATGCAGAACATTTTCTTAATAAACTTTGTTATGCCAGTTGACCTCGATGTCCCCTGAAACCATGGTCCCCACGCTCCGGCCCCTGCTACTCTGTCCCTCGAAGTGTTTGGTTGTATTTAGGAAATTTCTTACCTTTTGCTTTAGTTCAGTTGTGAGCACTGCTTTTGCTGTGTCCCAGAGGTTCTGGTAGGATGTGTTTTCATTCTCATTTGATTCTGTGAATTTCTTTATTCTGTCCTTAATTTTTTCTATAACTCAGTGGTTTTTGAGCAAGATGTTGGTCAGTTTCCACGTGTTTAATTTTTTTTTTTCCTTGCTTTTTCTGTTATTGATTTCTACTTTTATGGCTTTATAGTCAGAAAAGATGCTTTGTAATATTTCAATGCTCTGGATTCTGGTAAGGCTTGCTTTATGGCCTAGTATGTGGTCTATTCTGGAGAATGTTCTATGTGCATTGGAAAAGAAAGTGTTCTTGGCTGCTGTTGGCTGGAGTATTCTGTATATGTCTATGAGATCAAGTTGGTTGATTGTGACATTTATATCTTCCGTGTCCTTATTGAGCCTCTTTCTGGATGTTCTGTCCCTTACCGAAAGTGGTGTGTTGAACTCACCTACTATTACTGTGGAGCTGTCTCTTTTTTCAGTGCTGTTAGAGTTTGTTATTTTGGGGCCCTGTTGTTGGGTGTGTAAATATTTATTGTGGTTATGTCCTCCTGGTGTATTGACCCTTTAATCATTATATAGTGCCTGTCCTTATCCTTTGTGGTAGATTTTACTTTAAAGTCTATTTTGTCAGAGATTAATATTGCCACTCCTGCTCTTTTTTGATTGTTGTTTGCTTGATACATTTTTTTCCATCCTAGGAGTTTTAGTTTGTATCTTTAAATCTAAAATGTGTCTGTTGTAGGCAGCACATAGAGACAGATCTTTTTTTTAATCAATTCTGTCACTCTGTCTTTTTATTGGTGCATTTAGTCCATTTACATCCAGCGTAATTATTGATAGGTATGAGTTTACTGCTGTCATTTTGATGTATTGCGTGTGTGCGTTGCTGACAGTTTCTTTATTCCACCTCATTTTCTGTGCTGAGTCATTTTTTTATGTATTTTATTTTCATCCTTTTCATTGTTGTTGATTTCGTGGTTGCTGAGTCTTTATGTTTTTCATATTTTTTATTTTGATGTGTAGGACTGTTAGTTTCCTTTGTGATTACCTTAATATTTACCCCTATTTTTCTAAGTTTAAATGAATCTTTTATTTCTTGATACCACCTTGACTTCGTATGACTTCATACGACTCCATATGAAAGGTCTATGAGTATGTTATTTAGTCCCTCTTTCTTGTTTTAATGTTGTCATCTTTTACTTATTGACATCTCTGTTTCCCTATTTTCAGTGTTTTAGCTTTATTTCGGTCTTCTCTATCTAGGTTTATAGATACTGTTTATAGGTATTGAACAATCTTTCTGATTTGTTCTAGCCTTGGGTTATTATCTGATGTCATTGATTTTCTAACTGAGGGACACCTTTTAGTATTTCTTGTAATTTTGGTTTGCTTTTTGCACATTCCCTAAACTTCTGTTTATCTGGAAATGCCCTAATTTCACCATCGTATTTGAGAGACAGCTTTGCTGGATATATAATTCTTGGCTGGAAATTTTTTTCCTTCCAGGCTTTATATATGTCATACCATGGCCTTCTTGCCTGCATGGTTTCTGCTGAGTAGTCTGAGCTTAGTCTTATTGACTCTTCTTCGTAGGTGACTTTTCCTTTATACTTAGCTGCTCTTAAAAATTCTGTATCTTTCCTTTTGGCCAGTTTGATTATGTCTTTGTGATTTTCTTTTGGGATCTACCTTGTGTGGAGTTCAAAGAGCTTCTTGGATAGATATCTTCTCATAGTTCATGATATCATGGAAATTTTCTGCCAATCAATCTTGAACAATTCTCCCTTTATTTTCTGTACCCACCCCCCCACCCCCCAATCTGGTACTCCAATCACTTGTAGGTTATTCCTCTTGATAAGAATCCCACATAATTCTTGGAGTTTCTTCACTTTTTTTTTAATTCTTTTAACTGATTTTTCCTCAGATAAGTTGGTGTCAAATGGCTTTATCTTCAGTCTCACTAATTCTGACTTCCATTGCCTCAATTCTGCTCGTATGATTTTCTACTGAGTTGTCTAATTCTGAAATTTTATTGTTAATCTTTTGGATTTCTGTTTTCTATGTTTCTATGGATTCTTGCAGCCTGCTAAATTTGTCATCTTAAGTTCCTCTATTGCTTTGTCTGTATGTTCCTTGGCTTGCTCTGTGTTTTGCCTGATCTTCCTGATTTCTTAAAGAGTTCTGTATATTACTCTTTTGAATTCTACCTCCAGTAATTCCAAGAAATTTTCTTCCTCCGGAAGAGTTCTTCTTTGTTTTGGGTACTTGCCGAAGCCATCATTGTCTGCCTCTTTACATGATTTGATGTTGACTGTTGTCTCGCACTATTTTTTTTTTTTTGTCTCTGAGCCATCAATAAATTATATTTATTTATTTTATGTGTGCTTACTATGTCCCAGCTTCTTGTTTTGTTATACCCAAATAGGCTGGTCATGTCAGCTAGTTTTATTACTGGTGCCTTTGAAACTCTCACATTCTGTCACCAGGTGGTTAGAGCTGCTACTAGGCATGTGAGCCCAGGAGTCTGTTTACTTTTCTTATATGGATTCAGCTCAGGTGTCCAGGTAGTCAGTCACCAAGTGTGTAGTGCAGTCTCTCACTACAGTCCTGGACGGACAGGGGTGATTGGAATAGGCACAGGTATCTGGCTATAGTAGGGGGTCATGTGCTGAGCAAGGCAGGGGGCTGACACCTGCCTCTAAGTGTCTTGGAGAAAAGCATGTTCCTGTTCCCTAGAGCGCATAGGTGGGTGGGTTTTATACCTTGACTATGGGAACCAATGCTGTTGGCTTCAAGGACCAGGAGGCACCACTTATACTTGGACCCCTCTCATGGGTGGCTAGGTGGCATGGATGGAGCCACCAGTCCTCAGGCTGATGTGGCTAGGTGAGGACCCCACTTAATGGGCAAAACCCATTGCCATCAAGTCGGTTCTGACACATAGTGACCCTACAGGACAGAGTAGAACTGCCCCATAGAGTTTCCTAGGAGTGTCTGGTGGATTTGAACTGCTGACCTTCTGGTTAGCAGCTGTAGCACTTAACCACTACACCACCAGGGTTTCCCCTTAATGGATAGGGCAGTGTCAAATGTCACGAACCTCCCGCTCCACTTTATAGATGATACAGTTGAACTTAGGCTTCAGGTACATACCCTGTTGTACTGTGCTGATGAGGGCCTATGCTGTTGAAATGTGCCTACACAGGTCTATGCAGGGGTGAACCGCATTCAAAGCCTGTGGCCCCATTATGCCTGTGCCTAGGCAAAGGAACTGTGCATATCCTAAGTTTCCAACTAAGGGGAGCTGGCAGATTATTTTTTCCTGTTTATTAATTTGTTACCTCTCCAAAGCCAGGAGAATGGCTTAGAGTGCACCATGGGTCCTATTTCCAGTTCAGGGGACATGGTAGTCACTGAAGCCAGCCCGGACCAATGCAGAGTGGGGAAGAGGAAGGTAAATAGGAAAGGGGATGTTTTTTAATCCGTGTGGTAAGTTAGACACATCTACCTATCTTTTGCCAACTGAATGCCACTTCTCACTGGTTCTGGAGGGTGAGCAGACTTTTCCCCACTCGGTCTCTCCCGATGTGGAAAACACGTCCCAAATGCCACTGCTTGCTTCACTGCGCATGCCAGCCAGTCTAGCCTACAGGATGCCAGTTCCCACCAGGTCAGTTGTGGTAACTCTTCACTGGCTTCTGAACCATCTCTCCCTCCCCCTGCCTCTCAGTCCAATTCCTCAACTTTGCCTCTGGTGTTCGGGGATTCTAGGTTGTCATATATAATTGATTCATTTGTTTTTTTCAGGTCTTTGTTGTAAGAGAGACCACAGGAAGCATCTGACTACTCTGCAATTTTGGCCCCACTTCCTCAAATAATTTTGAATGAGTCCAATAGTTCTTACATTTGAGGTAGGAGCTTTGTAGTTATGCACTATAACATCGGCAGTAAAAGAGGTAATAACATTTCCTTAAAAAGTCACAGTTGAATTTGAAATTCCCAGTGTATGGGTTGAACTATACTAAAGCAATATCAAATACAAAGGAGGCTTATTCTCAAGTGCCCTTTACCTCCATAGAAAATATGTGTGTATTCACAAAGATTTATAGTTTGCTAAGAGCTCATCTGGGGCCCTGGTGAGGTAGTGGTTAAGAGCTTGGCTGCTGACCAAAAGGTCAGCAGGTCAAATCCACCAGCAGCTCTTTGGAAACCCTATGAGGCAGTTCTCCTTTGTCCTATAGGGTCGCTATGAGTCGGAATTGATTCAACAGTAACAGGTTTGGTTTGGTTTTGGTTCTGGAGCCCTGGTGGCTATTTACCAAAATGTCGGCAGTTTGAACCTACAAGCCCTCTATGGGAGAAACATGGGGCAGCCTGCTTCCATAAAGATTTTTTAAAAACCTACAGCTGGCAAGTCGATTCTGACTATAGTGACTCTATAGGACAGAGTACAACTGTTCCATAGGGTTTCCAAGGCTATAAATCTCAACAGAAGCAAGCTGTGACATTTTCCTCCCTCTGTAAAAGATTACAGCCTAGGAAACCCAATGGGGCAGTTCACTCTATCCTCTGGGGTCACTGTGAGTCAGAATTGACTCGATGGCAATGGGTTTGGTTTCTTTGGTTTAAGAGCTCCTCTGCAAAAACCCAAGCTTTCCTACAAACAGCCCAATGAGTCTCAATCTTGCATGTTAAAGGTACCAGGGAAGCTTTTAAAACCCACTGAGGACAGGGCCCCACCTCAGGTCATAGAATCAGGCAGGTGACTTCACATGCAGTCAGGATTGAAAACCACTAATGTCTCCCCTCTTAAAACCACCAGTGTGGCCTTACCAGGTTAGGAAAGGTTCAACCATCACCCTATTTGCTGCCATTTTGTGAACACAGGAGTTGCTCACAAAACAGCATAAATAAACTTTTTTACTTATATAAGCTTTTGTCTTGGTTATCAATAATTGACATAATTAACTAAGCAATTCCTGGAAAAAAAATCAAGCACAGTAGCCATGGCTTTTAGAAAAGTGGTGGGAAAAAGCAGTAGTCAAGAAAAAGTAGAGTGGTGAAACATTTTCAGAAATAAAATGTCCTGAAATTTACAAGCATGGCCAATGGTTCAAATTAACTCACCCAATTAATATTTAGGATGATAAATATAATATCCATCATAACAGTCATACCTACCAGGTTTAATCCTTCAGACCAGGTACTAAGAGCCTTAAGTCCTTTATACATTACATTCACTTAACCATACAACAATTCTATAAGAAAGTAAAACACCATTTTTAAATGCAGAAATAAGACTCATAATGATCAAGTGATGGTACCCGACTGAATTAGGATTCAGATTTTCTGATTCCTAAACTGTCTCAAAAGCAACTTGACACAGTTATTCCAAACCAAAACCAAACTGCTGTCGAGTCGATTCTGACTCATAGCGACCCTATAGGATAGAGTAGAACTGCCCCAGGGAGTTTCCAAGTTGCGCCTGGCGGATCTGAACTTGGTTAGCAGCCATAGCACTTAACCACTACGCCACCAGGGTTTCCTTGACACAGTTATAACCCACTGCTATTTAAGGGTTCACCCTACAGCCCTCTCAAGGATGGGGGTGGGGGGGAGGTGAGGTGGCTATAAATTGTAGTAAATGACCTTCAAGTCTATTCAGACCTGATCTCAGGCAAAAACCATTTAAGAATTTTTCATTTGTATGAAAAAAGAGCCAGGCATAATTTACACTTTATTAGGTAGCCTATTTAGATGTTGGTCCTGCCAGTTTCAAAGCACCTGTCCTAGAGGCAGCTTTCACATCTGGAGCTAGTTTGCCAAAAATTCTCAATATTTTTGGGACAACGAAGACGAAAACTTGATTTTTGGTACCAGTTTTTTCCACAATGCTAGCATTTAAAACGTTGTTTCTTTTCAAAGTAGGAGGGTAGTTGTAAAGGGCCAACCCATCCAAGAATCAACACAGATCAGAAGGTTAAAAAATAATACTTCGACATTTCATGTAATTGCTTCAGTTAGTTTTTGAAAGTCTTTCTAGGCATTACAGAGCTCTGTAAATGAGTGATTGCATTCTGTTTATAGAATAGAGAACTAAGGGACACACTCCAGTCTAACTCATCCAGGAATGGGCAAACCAGAGAATAAAGCCCAACTCCCTGTGCAAAGCACTAGACGATTCCCCCTTCCCCGAAGAGTACTCTATTTAATTTAAAGCCTGGCTCACTCTACTTTTCCATTTAAATCCCAAGAGAAAACAAGCCCAAACAACTCCAGCTTGAAAATGAGAATGAGGCTCCTAGAGAGCCTGAATGGAAGCCCACTCCTACACAGCAGATAGGCCCTTTAAAATCCCTAATTTAGTTTTCTTATTTGTTGCCTGGCATGTCAGCCTGCTGCTCATAATTTATTCCATCTGTTTCTCCTGAAAATATGGAGTTTACAATTTGCTGTAGGCTCAAAAACACAAAGAAATGGTAAATCATCAAATGCTGATTACCAAGTCAAAGAAACATATTGCTTTTACTAGGGGAAGACATGGGAATCATTATTGGGTATTTGCAGTTTTAAATAATAGATGAAGTTTTCTGTTTTATGCTATGCATAAAAACCTGACAATGTCACGGTTATATACTCAAAATGAATTACATGTCCAAGTATTAAAATATGAAAGATAGAATTCCAAAATATGTGTTTTTCTGAATATGCTAATCTTAATTGCCATGAAATACGTTTCATATAATTGCAAGTCTAAATATGTGTGTATTTGGTATAAATCCTCTGTTACTCATAATTTTTCTGTCCTCATCCTTGATAAAAGATCCAGAAATCTCTAATACAGTTATCATAACTGTAAAATGCCTCTATCAGTTTGCTCATCTCTCAGCCTCAAGAGCAGATTAGTACATTTTAGCAATGTTGGGTGAAAATACAATTAAGGTTGAACTTTATGTATTTTTTCATGTTCACCATGATATAGGTTATTCTTATTTTTAAAATAAAAATAAGGGAAAGAAGTCAATGTTTTGAACAATACTGATGCAATGAAAATAGGGAAAAATAAAACAATTTCACACACATATTTCATAGTAATTTCTTTTTCAAGATAAGATTTTTTTTTAAGGAGTGAACCGCAATTCCCTATGAGATGTATCTGCTCTGTTAAAACAACTGAAGAAAGGAAAAGAGTATCTGAAGGGTCATGAAAAGATAAAAGCTGTGCCCAGTGACATTACAGTTGGCCAGAAAGTCAGTTCATTCTTTGTCCCAGTTCACCTTGCTTCTTAAAGTCACTGATAACAGCAAGATCATGGAGAAAGTGTCTGCAGCTGTGATTATACTCACATAAATCAATTAACTCTTTATAAGATTGATGGGGCCTGGCAAATCCAAAATCTGTAGGGCAGGTGAGCAGGCTGGAGGCTCAGACAGGATAGGATATCAGTGTTACTGCGTTGAGGGCAGAATTCCTCCTCTGGGAAGCCTCAGTTTTTGTTTTTAAGACTTTCATCTGATTCAGTTGAGGCCCACCTACATCAACAAGGCTATAAGGCCTACCTACATCAATGAGGTTAATCTTCTTAAAGTCAGTTGGTTGCAGATGTTAATCACAGCCACAAAATACCTCCATGAATACCTTCATGGCAACATCTAAAATACTGTTTGACCAAACAACTGGGCACCATAGCCTAGCCAAACTGACATATAATCTTAACCATCACAGGTGGGGTGGAGTAATGTCTCAGGGAAGGAGCCTCGGTGGTGCAGTGGTTAAGGCACTCAGCTGCTAATCAAAAGGTCTGTGGTTTAAACCTACCAGCAGCTCTATGGAAGAAATCGACTAGAAAGCAATGAGTTCTTAATAACTCAAGGAACGGAGAATTACAGAGAAGAGGAAAGGATAAGACCTACATTGAAGACCCTTGTTTTCCCATATACATAAAAAAAGACAGAAGATGAAAGAGAAGACCCCATTTTAATATTCAGACATTCATGCTTCTTAATGTTCTTAATGCATATAGTTATAATGTCTTCTCATTTAAAAAAAAACAGTAACAATGGAAGCTAACATTTATTTGCTTGCATAGGATAATGCTCTTCAGCTATATGCATCCCCTCCCTAATAGAATCAGCGTTACTATTCCCCGAAGCATGCTGGGGATAAATTCGGGATGGACTCCAGCTAGGGTACAAGGCCAGGAGTGGCATGACTAGGCCAATGGCCAAGGCTGAGGAATGCCTTAGCAACAAGAAGGAAAACATCTGGGCCTAGACATGAAGTCCCTGGGAACACTGACTACCCAAGGGCATGGGAGAAAAAGATGAGCCTTGGTCCCAACTGTAATGGTATATAAGCTTGGGTCCCTTGCTAGGTGGTTGAGGAAAATACTCCAGCCGGATGCCACTGGAGAGCAGCTGCTTGCCCGTGACAGTAAGTTTCCCTGAACTCATGAATCTGGAAAGGGCTATGTGTCAGTTCTTTGTATTATCTGCCAGGACGCACAGTGAGGGTCTTTCCTTGTTGGGGCTGTCCCCCAACAGCTTGCTAGCATTTGCTGCTAGTCCCAGCTGATCTGAGTCTGGACAAAATTAGTTGAAGCAAACACAGAATTGGCCTTCCTTAAAGGGCAGTTTGCCTTTAAATACTGTCCTTTAAGATACATGAAAGATGCCCCCAACCACCTGGTGCTGGAAAAATTCATAGGACTGTTCTGTAGAATGTTTTGATGCTGATGAAAAACGCGGAGCCTTGGTCCCAGCTGGAATGGTGTATAAGCTTATATCCCTTGCTAGGTGGTTGTGGAGTGGATCCACTTCAGCCGGCCGCCACTGGAGAGCAGCTGCTTGCAGGTGTCAGTCAGTTTCCCTGAATAAACACATGAATCTGGAAAGGGCTACATGTCAGTTCTTCGGATCATCTGCCAGGACGCACAGTGAGGGTCTGTCCTTCCTGGGGCTGTCCCCCAACAGCTTCAATAATTCCCCAACTCCTGATTATTAACATTTGTAGTTCCCTCCCACGCTGAATAAGGCTGACTTGTATAACAAGTATGGTTAACATGAAAATGATGGTGTCTGACTTCAGAAACTAAATCAATGTCACCAAAGCTTCCACCTTGCTCTCTTAAATCACTCACCTAAGGAAAGTCAGTGGCCATGTTTTGAGGGCACTCAACCAACCCTGAGGAGAAGCCCATTTGGCAAAGAACTGATGCCTCATGCCAAAAGTCAGCAACAAACTGGGCTGTCTATTAACAGCCATGTGAGTGAGCTATCTTAAAAGCAGATCCTTTAGCCCTGTAAAGCCCTCAGATTGTTGCAGCCTTGGCCAACAACTACATGAGAGACCCATAGCCAGAACCACCCAGCATAACCATCCCCAGATGCTTTATCAACAAAACCAGGAATAATAAATGTTAGTTGTTTTAAATGCTAAATTGTGGGGTAGTTATATAGCTGTAGATAATGAATACATAGTTGTTACCTTCCTATGGCTTCTTTCTCTCCTTGTCTACATATTTAACTCTAGGTTTCCTTCACTTGTGGGAGAACAGAGAATAGATCAGTGGTTCTCAGTCTTAGCTGTACACTGGAAGTTACCTGTTTGTTGCTGTTAGGTGCCATTAAGTTATGTTTCAACAAGGGCTTTGAACTGGTTCATTCCAGGGCATCAGTTCAAAGTTCTGGCAGAAAGGTAATAAATTTAGTGGTTTGTTGACATTATGAACCCAGATTCATTCCATGTTTACATCCTGCTGTTCTCAGGTGTTGTCTGATGCATCAAAATTATTTTCCTAATGGAACCAAGATAGCTGTCTCAACTCCAGGCAGCTAGAGGAAAGAACGTCTCCTTTATCAGGGGAAAAAAAGAAAAAAAAAAAAAAAACACGCACACACATGGGCGCACGCACACGTACACACACTCACCCAGAAGTCTTCTCCACATATTACATTGTAAGGACTAGATCCTGGCCTCATTCCAACCAATTAACAGGAAAAAGAATAAGAGACAGATCACTGCTAAGGCTAGATAGGACTTACCCACTGAGCTAAAGACAGATCATTTTCCCTGAAAGGTACAAAAAACAAAAACAAAAAATCTATCTATAAATAACTGTTGCCACAGTAAGAGTGCAAAACAACCACAAAATCTAGGTGGAATAGAACAGAAACCATGTATTTCTCAGGAATGTTTAGGTTAGCTTGGCTGTCTTGGTTCTGCTAATCTCAGCTGGATTCACGCACACGTCTGTGGTTTGTTACATGGTCGACTAATCTAAATGATCCTTGGCTGTGTGCTGCTCCTTCAAGCTGTGGGTCCAGATGGACTTAGCTCCTCATTGTAGTTGGGCAAAGGGTTTGGATATAAGAATCAAGGCCAATATTTTTATCTGTCACAGCTTTTAATTCTGGTTCTGTTGACCAAAATCTAAATTTCTTGGAAAAATACTGAGGACCCACAGAATTGATGAAAGCTTGTATCTCTGAAAAACCAAGAAGCAGGAAACACAACAGTCATTTTTAATACTAATAATCTACCAGGATACTCCCATCACTGGACACACTATTTCACTGCCACTTCTGTAACAAAAACTTTTTTTCACTCATTTAAAATCCTCAGAAGGGACATTTCAGTCAGCTAAGCCTGTTTATGTCCAGTCTGTGTTACCAGAGTCAGGGAAAGAAGAACCAAGCCCTTTGTGTTCACATGGTGGGTGGTATACACTGTCCCACATCGTGACTACAAATAGAGATTCCTCCAAGATATGAGAGGGCTTAGATGTTGGAGCTCAGAGCATCAAAGATACAATGTTAAGTGACTAGACTAAACTGGAATGTGATGGGGATTCTGTGACTGAATATTTTAAATTATAACATCAAGACATCCCTTATAAAGTTAAATTGCTCAACAAGAGGAGTGTGAATTTTTGTACCATTCATGATAAATAATCAGACGTCTAGACATCATAGACTAGCAATACATATTCAAACAAGTTTCTTTTGGATCATAGACAAAAGAGGCTCTGTTAGCCTTAAATCTTTTTTTTTTTTTTAATGGTTCTGTGCAGTGGAACAGACTTAATTAAACATGTTCCCAATTTTACACTCGCATTTAAATGATTCAATATACGTGCAAGAGCTATATGGCTACCTCATGCTCAAATATGCCCAGGAAAAACCACTAGACATTGAAATGTACTAGCTCAAATGGCAATTTTTTTGAAGCTGAGAGAGCTATACTAATGTGATAGATCTTCAATTCTACTCAGGACGTTAAGAAATCTATAAATGCAAATCACTATTATTATGCTTAAATAATGTAATTGCACTCAAGGGACGTAGACTGCAGTATGAGATTAGGTCATGAAATTAATGTTTTTGTCTTTTTTTCCTCTCCCTAATTCACCATTGGTTATTATACCAATGACAAATACACTTAAGAGGGTTGGTTCTATGAACAGAAAGTTTTACTAAATATTCATAGTAGATCGATCTATCACGATACAGCTAGCTATTTGGTTAGTGAAAAGAAGTGAAGAGGGAGTAGAAGGGAAAGGTAGAAAAGGGAAGGAGAGAAAGCTAGAATAGGAAGGAAGCAGGGAAGAAAGGAAAGGGAAAGAGAAAGCATTATGTGTCCACCACCCCTTTCTACCAGAGAGAGTGACCTGAGACAGAAAAGTGAACCACTGTTTTCTATGCTGAAAATGGTAATAGATTCAAGCATCTCACAACCCATAGTGAAGGAACTTGCCAACAGTTGCTGGGAAGGTCATTTCATACAGGATGGAAGATGAATGAATAATGAATAAATGAATGAGTTTTATTCAATTGTGTGATCTGATCAAGTCACTGCACAGTTTGGATCCTTTATCAGTAAATTTTTTTTAAGTTTCTCCATTAAATATAAGTGTATACGCATATATACACCTACATGAGCCCTGATGGCATAGTGGTTAAGCATTTGGCTGCTAAAGAAAAGACCTATGGTTCAAACCCACCAGCAGCTCTGCAGGAGAAAGATGTGGCAGTATGCTTCCACAAAGATTACAGCCTTGGAAACCCTACAGGGCAGTTCTACTCTGTCCTATGTGGTGGCTATGAGTTGGAATTGATACAAAGGCAGTAAGTTTGTTTGTTTGTTGGTTTTGATACACTTAAATAGGCCATCTAGGTCTAATTAGATCTACAATGAGAGTGGGAAAAATAGCTGAAATGTCCACAATTTATGCTCAATAAACTACAGTAATTAAATTGTCTGAATAAGTCCTTATCTCGAAGAATACTTTCTTTTAAAAATGATGTACTCTTTGTCTAAAGTGATCCAAAGACTCCAGATAACTTGTGAGATGGTCATTCCTTATTTATTCCTGACAAAAACTGGGCAAATAGGACTTGAACTCACTTTACTGCTGGCCTGTACAACTCACCAACAAATTAGGATTTAAGTCATCACTACTAATGAAAGATTTTAGTTCTCAATTGCACTCATGCTAAAAAAAAAAAAAAATTCCCCATTAAAAAAGGAAAAACATCCTTTTCTATAATTGCAGAAAACTACTGAATAAAGATAAACTTTCTTACTTTCTTAGTGCTTTGTACTTACAGCCTCCAAAAGAATCTTCATCGTCATGCTATTCCTTAATTTATTCCAATAAATGTTCCTACAAGATTCAAATTTACTCATTATTTGCATGCTTTACCTCTACTATTCAAATCCCTGCCAAATTCCAAATTAATTCCATTCAGTGTTATTTTCTATAGTCAAACAATGAAAGAATATTGTCTAAATGCTAATCTGCTGTTTATTCATTTTCCTCATACAGCTTTGGTCCCCCAGAGTTTGACATTTCAATAAATCCTTAAAAGGGATTATAATGCTGCCTTGCATTATAAGAAACTTTCCCACCTTTAGCCCTTTAAAAAAAAATTAGGAAGAAGCCTGTCTTTCTTTCTCTAGAAAACAGGCTTTGAATGTGGAATTAATTACACTCCCTGGGTAACAAAAGATGATTTCAATGGATTCTGGCAAAAGTTTCCTATAGTTTGTTCCCCTCAGAACAATCTGATCACCATCATTCTCATAGGATGCTAAAGCAGAGAATCCCATCTGTTCTTATGCAATATTCAAAAGGTCCTTGGATATTTTCTGTCGCTCTAGCTACAGCCCTTCAGTTTGCTTGTCATTGAAGGCAATCTGTGCATAATTGATTGAAAACAAAATCCATAATGTGACTCTTTTTAATGTCACAAATTGACAAGACAGGCTAAAATTTAGTCATGATTAGGAGAAGCAAACTTAATATGCAGAAGCTAATTAATATGAAACCAGCTAATTGAAGTAAGAGCCTCACACAATTGACTTGCTAATAAAAGAGCTGGTTATGTGGAAGAACCAAATTCTATCCTATTGGTCTTGTTATGCCCTCATTGCCAAATAAGTGTATTGAGCAGGTAAGTAAAGACTGGGTATTGGGTGTGGCTATAGTTCCCTGTGCTTTGAGGTTTATTCCATCAAGTACACATCCAACCCACTGGTCAGATTTACTTTACAACTTTCCAAAATCATTAGGGCCTCATGGCCTCACTTCCCAGGCGTTCACGAGGAGTGAGTAATCAGCTTTTCCAAGGGAACGAACCCATACAGCCAAGGTGTGACTACAGTTTTACAGTCCGCATTGGTCCATGCAGTTGGTGAGCACTAAGAAACCTAGGGTTTGCAGAAGGATGAGATTTCTCCCAGAGGACAGCAGTTGGTTCAGCAAACAAGCTCTTCACTTGGATCAAACCATGCACACCAAAGCCAGGGTAAACTACTCTTTCCAGAACCATGTCCATCAGTTCAGGGACTCAAAATCCAGAAAAGTGTCCAAACTGGAGCTCACTTCCCATCGCTGACTTTAGTTCCACAAGCTAAGTGCTCACTGGACAGCTGAATATTTTGCTATCATTCCCAATTCAATTTGTGCCAAGCCATGTCCTAGGGACAATGAGGTTTACTCACCTCACCAAGAGATTCTCAGAAACCACAAGTCTATATAGAGAAGCAGGGAGAAGCAGATGGAGATTTATAACTATGTGTCAGGTTGGACAGGGATAGAAGAATAAGGACTGATCACAGCCTCTGGAAGGGAGAGAATGAGCTTACAGTACCTCTTAACAGGTTTTTAAGGGTCAGGCCTGGTCTGGGAGCCACCCTTCTACCACTTTTCACAGCACCATTAAGCTGCAAAGGAGGCTCAGAAATATAGTCCCACTTGTGTGCCCAGGATGGGGAATAAATAGAATAGGAAATTTTATTTTATGAGCACATGGCAGTCTTTGACACATCAGTCTAGAAATTAAATAGATAATTTAAAGTCATGGCTTCACTCAAAGGCAACTATGCTATGAAAGTTTTCTATTTGAACTGAGAGGACGATCTGCCTAGCTTGTGAATACAAAGTACTTATCTCCCATTTGGGTGATAAAGTTAAGGGAAACTACTACATATTAGCATATAAAGCAAAGAGGATGGCATAGAGAAGAGAAAAGAAAATTAGAGAATCAATGTAGGTTCAAGACGAAGAGAGAGTAAAAAGGAGTAAATTTAGAAAGAGAGAGAGGCAATCTAAGAAAATTTCTCAGAACTAAAAAAAAAGTCTGGACACTGAAAGAGCCCACTAAATAAATGAATTAATTAGATAAATATAATAACACCAAGGTACCTCATTAGCAAATTTCATAAACAAAGAGACGGTGGTAGGGTTGATAGAGGTATGAAAAAATTGGGTTTAAGAATGACATTGTATTTCTTGGCAGCGTGACAAAAAGCTGGAAGGTAATGGAGCAATGTCTACAAAATTTTGAGGAATTAGTATTTTCAATCAAAAGTTCTGTATCTGGCTAACTTGATTCAAGCATGAGTGTAGACCAAAAATATTTTTTAGACATTGAATTCTCAAAAAATTATTTCCCATTCACTTTTTCTTTCAGGAACGAGCATAAGATATGCTTCATTCGATTAAAACTGTAAGGTCAGAAGGAGGCACCATGGGACTGGCTATAATTAACAACAGCAGTAAAAATGAATATAGAGCATAGACGAGGAGAGGAGGGAGGTAACGGTGGGGCAAGAAAGCTGACTCCACAACTGCTATGTAGGAAGTCAGTACAAAGAAACCAAAACAGAGCTGTAAATATAACACTTAGAAAGACGATGTTAAATATCAGAAGAAACAGCTAAAAGCATTGAAAGAAGTTCCTCTAAGGAGTGAAACCAGTGGCGGGGGCGCAGGGGGAGATGGAACAGAAGGCTGCTGTTCCTTACTGCTGTTCCTCATTGTGGTTGGATTTTTTAACTATGTGCATGTAGTGTTTTGATTAAATTAAAATTTTTAAATCATATTATGTGAAAGATGTATATATATATATATATATATACATATACACACTTGTGTATGTATGTGTAGTAGCCCTGGTGGCACAGTGGTTAAGCACTCGGCTACTACCCAAAAGGTTGGCGGTTCAAACTGACCGGTCACTCCATGGGAGAAAACTCTAGCAGTCTGCTTCTGTAAAGATTACAGCCTTGGAAAACCTACAGAGGAAGTTCTGCTCTGTCCTCTAAGGTTGCAGCAATACATCAACGGGGAACTGCCAGGAATTCAAGCCCAGTTCAGAAGAGGATGTGCAATGAGGGATAGATACCATTGTTGATGTTGGATGGATCTTGGCTGAAAGCAGAGAATACCAGAAAATATTTGTGTTTTATTGACTATGCAAAGGCATTCAACTGTGTGGAGCATAACAAATTATGGATAACATTGTGAGGAAAGGGAATCCCAGAACACTGAATTGTCCTGATGCGGAAACTGCTCATAGACCAAGAGCCAGTTGTTTGAACAGAACAAGGGAATACTGTGCGGTTTAAAGTCAGGAAAGGTAAGCATCAGGGTTGTATCCTTTCACCATACTTATTCAGTCTGTATGCTGAGCAAATAATCCAAGAAGCTGGACTATATGAAAAAGAACATGGTATAAGGATTGGAGGAAGACTCATCCCACAACCTTGCCTGCTGAAAGCAAAGAGGACTGGAAGCACTCACTGACGAAGCGCAAAGACTCTCAGCCTTCAGTATGGATTACGCCTCAACATAAAGAAAACAACAATCCACACAACTGGACCAGTAAACATCATGATAAACTGATAAAAGGAGAAAATACTGAAATGGTCAAGGATTTCATTTTACTTGGATACACCCAGGGACGCAGCAGCCAAGAAATCAAATGACATATTGCACTGGACAAATCTGCCGTAAAAAGACCTCTTTAAAGTGTTAAAAAGCAAAGGTGTCACCTTGAGGACTAAGGTGCGCCTGACCCAAGTCATGGTATTTTCAATTACCTCATACACATGTGAAAGCTGGACAAAAGGAAGATTGAAGAAGAATTGATGCCTTTGAATTATGGTGTTGGAAGGAATATTGACTTCATCTTGCATGCTTTGGATGTGTTATCAGGAGGGACCAGTCCCTGAAGAAAAACATCCTTCTTGGTAGAGGGTCAGTGAAAAAGAGGATAGACCACCAACAAGATAAATTGACACGGTGGCTGCAACAATGAATTCAAACAGAGCAGTGATTGTGAGGATGGTGTAGGACCAGGCAGCGTTTCATTACGTTGTACATAGAAATTCATTGTTCCCTGGTTTCCAGTGAACAGAATTCCCACAGAATGGCTTAACCTCAGGCCAACTTAATGTTTCTCTTGGTAAAAAAAAAAAAAAAAAAGAACAAGAATTAAGGCATAATTTTCTTTTAAACTTACGTATGATCTATGAGTCGGAATCGACTCAACAGCCGTGGGTTTGGTTTTTTGGTGGGGTTATGATGAAATTACATGCAAATATACATTGTCAGGTTCTATACAATCATTTGAGGTCTCTATGGAGTCCTTGTTCAATGCTTATAGTAGCTTGTAGTTATGACAGAAACCAACTGCAATTGTGATTTGCTCTCCCCAGAGGATATGTGTTTCCGCCTGTAGCTTTCCGTTGAATATCATCCACATTCTGCCTTTAGTTTTGAAGATAAACTATAAGGGTTTTCCCTCACATCAACACCCCCTGGGCTGCTGGCCATACTCAGCCTCTGTAGGAAGCTGGGTATTTTGGAGAGCTACATTTGTGATTCTATGAGACCAGACAGGAGAGCAGCCCAGTGTAGGTCTCCTGCACGTTCCAGTGAATGACTGAAGTGATGTGGTTTTCTCTTTTCAAATAAAGAAATTAACTTTCAAAAATTGACAAGAGGTTCTGCTATTCCTGCATTCATCTAAGAAGAACCACACTGGTCGCGTTCAGCCTCACGGCAGCCTCTGGAGCATTAGAGCAAGTTATCCCTGTCATTGCCACTCGCAAAGGCCTGATTGGATCTTCAGGGCTTTATTTCTGCCATTTCATTTGAAGTTCAGAGGAACCAGCATTGCTCATCTATTTTCAGAGCTTAAGTTTTCTTTTCCAGATAAAAATTTATCACATTTATTTATTGAGTACCCCCAGGAGTAAGGGGTCCCTGTCATTAAGGAGTTCATAAGAGGAGTTCATAGTCTGGTGGAAATTCTGATATGTTGTAACAATAATGGAGAAATGTACTCTGGAGCCTAAGAAACAGCCTCGGGTTTGCATAGCTAACCTCACATGTAGAAAATTGTCTTTGCTATAAATCACTGAAAAGCTCTGGCTTATGTATTCATGGCTATATTTTAACAACGGATTCTGAGGGAGGGGAAAAAATGTGTATCTGTGTCTGTGTGTGTGTTATGTAGTATAAATATCCAAGGGTATCTATGCGTGTGTTTGTGTGTATATATATATACACACACACATATACATACATATATATCAGGGGACTATACATAAATGTATCTCCTTACTTAAAACATTTTTTTCTCCTTCTGAACAAATCTCTGTTTTTTGGTCTCATTATAATAATTATAAATTAGAGTTATAATAATTCAAATCATAATTATAATAATTCATAAACTTAAAAATAAAAATTAGCTTTAAACTTCTTTTGAGTATAAACAGTTTGATAACTTTTTATATGTTTTTAGATGCTATTGCCAAGCTTCTGATAAGAGATCATAGACCACCAGGAAGGAAATTATGCTCTGCAGGGTTCAACTGCATCCAAGAAAGAAAATAAATAGGAAGTAATCTTTCTCTCATCTACCTCCATTTGAGAATGAAAATCTGTGCAAGTGAGAGTATAAATTATCTATGTATACACACTTGACACAGAGAAGCAGCCCCAGAGAATCTGAGAACTGAGAAGGACCTTAAGGTCCTCCAATTCTACCCCACTCAACCAGAGGCTTATCTGAAGATGGGGGAAGGTAGGGTGCATGCCCTGGGCGCTGCATACATGCCCTGGGCACCGCTTGAGATGAGGGGCCAATGACCAGTTTCTATGGCCATCACAGTTTCCATCACCAACTATGAGAGCTCATTCAGCAATTTAACACTAATTGCCCAATACACTATTTTCTGTAGATAGGCCCCTGCACTCAGCCCATGATCAGCTCATGTTTAGAAACCCATTCAGTCCATTCTGACATACTTCTAGAGACTTGGAATTCTCTACCTTCTGAGGTAGCCCATTTTACCTGTTACCCATAATCCCAAAAAACCCACTGTCGTCGAGTCGATTCTGACTCATAGCGACCCTAGAGAACAGAGATACCCATAACCATATGCTCTTAATTTTCACCCCCAGATATTTGTGGCACCCTCCTACCATATTTCCCCCAGGTGGTATTTGATGTTCTTGCTTAAATGGATCCAATAAAAGTGCAGAGCTGCCTATAAGATTGAGGACAGGAGGACAGTTTGCTTTGTAGCTTCAAGTTTTTAAGCCACCCTGAGGCCTTGAATCTTAATTCTAGGCAGATTAGCAATAAAATAGCAAGAAGGCTACAAAGTGCATTGTCTCCCAGTTCAGCCCATTTGCCACAATGCAATTTTTCCTTCCCAATCACATTCAGCCTTAATCCTTGCCTCCACTGAAGATAGGAAATGGGAAATAGTGGTATTTCTAGGAAACTTCATTGGGAAGGAGCTTTAAGTGACTGTCATTACTCATTCTGCTTTACTAGCATGCTTTCTCTTCCTCAAGTATGTCAAACTTCATGGCTTAGGATGTACTACTTCCCCTGCTATCTGGATGGATGGCCCCTTCTCATCTCCAGGTCTAAGTGTAAAATATGACCTTTTCAGAGAGGCCTACCCTCATCATCCTAATCAAATTGACCCCCACATCACTTCCAGTTCATTTTTCCCCATAATCCTATTTTATTTGATTTTATATTTTATGGACTTTCTTTTACTACCTGAAGTCATTTTTTGTTTATTTGTCTACTTCTTTATGATCTGTTTCCCATAAAAGAGTGTAAGTTCCATGAGATCAGAGAACTTGTCTGCCCTGTTAATTACTATGTTTTTAATGTTTAGAACGGCGCCTATTATTCAAATTTACACACCAACCACTAAGGCCAAAGATGAAGAAAGTGAGGTTTTTATCAACGTCTGCCATCTGAAATTTATCAAACATGCAATCAAGATGCATTGACAGTTACTGGTGATTGTAATGTGAAAGTTGGAATCCAAAAAGAAGGATCAGTAGTTGGCAAATATGGCCTTGGTGATAGAAACAATGCCAGAGATCATATGATAGAATTTTGCAAGACCAACAATTTATTCATTGCGAATACAACAACATAAATGGCAATTATACACGTGGACCTCACTGGATGTAATACACAGGAGTCAAAGAGGTGGTGGAAAAGCTCAATATCATCAGTCAGAACAAGGCCAGGGGGGACTACAGAATAGACCCTTAATTGCCCATATGCAAGTTCAAGTTGAAGCTGAATAAAATTAAAACAAGCCCATGAGAGCCAAAATACGACCTTGAGTATATTGCACCTGAATTTAGAGACAATCTCAAGAATGGATTTGACACGTTGAACACTAATAACCAAAGACCAGATGAGTTGTGGGATGACATCAAGGGCATCATACATGAAGAAAGAGAAAGTTCATTAAAAAGACAGGAAAGAAAGAAAAGATCAAAATGGATGTCAGAAGAGACTCTGAAGCTTGCTCTGAATTTGTAGAGTAGCTAAAGCAAATGGAAGAAATGATGAAGTAAAAGAGTTGAAAAGAAGATTTCAAAAGGCAACTCGAGAAGGCAAAGTATTAGAATTAAATGTACAAAGACCTGGGGTTAGAAAACCAAAAGGGAAGAACATGCAACATTTCTCAAGCTGAAATAACTTCAGAAAAAATTGAAACCTCAAGTTGCGATTTTGAAGGATTCTATGGGCAAATGGCTCAGTGGTTAAGAGCTATGCCCGCTAACCAAAAGCTCAGCAGTTCAAATCCACCAGCCAGTTCTTGGAAACCCTATGGGGCAGTTTTACTCTGTCCTATAAGGGTCGCTATGAGTTGGAATCGACTCAACAGCAATGGTTTTTATGTGTTTTTTTTTGTGTGTTTTTTTTTTTTTTTTGGTGTGGGCAAAATATTGAACAACACAGGAAGCATCAAAAGAAGATGGAATACACAGAGTTATCATACCAAAAAGAATTGGTCCACGTTCAGCCATTTCAAGAGATAGCATATGACCGATGGTATTGAACAAAGAAGTCCAAGGTGCACTGAAGGCATTGAAGAAAAACAAGGCTCCAGGAATTAACAGAATACCAATTGAGAAGTTTCAACAAACGAACGTAACTCCGAAAGTGCTCACTCATCTATGCCAAGAAATTTGGAAGACAGCTACCTGGCCAACTGACTGGAAGAGATTCATATTTGTGCCCATTCCAAAGAAAGGTGATCCAACAGAATGAGAAATTATCGAACAATATCGTTAATATCACACACAAGTAAAATTTTGCTGAAGATAAGTCAAAAACAATTGCAGCAGTACATTGACAGGGAACTGCCAGAAATTCAAGCTGGATTCAGAAGAGGAAGGGGAAAAAAGGGATATCATTGCTGAGGTGAGATAGATCTTGGCTGAAAGCAGAGAATACCAGAAAGATGTTTACCTGTTATTTTTTGACTATGACAAGGCATTGAACTGTGTGGATCATAAGAAATTGCAGATAACATTTTGAAGAATGGGAATTCCAGAAACACTTAATTGTGGTCATGCAGAACCTGGACATAGACCAAGAGGCATTTGTTCAAACAGAACAAGGGGATACTGCACGGTTTAAAGTCAGGAAACGTGTGAATCAGGGTTGAATCCTTTGACCATACTTATTAGTCTGTATGCTGAGCAAATGATCAAAGAAGCTGGACTGTATGGAGAAGAACACAGCATCAGGATTGGAGGAAGACTCATTAACAACCTGTGATATGCAGATGACACACCATGCTTACTAAAAACAAAGAGGACTTGAAGCACATACTGATGAAGATCAAAGAGTACAGCCTTCAGTACAGATTACGCCTCAACATAAAGAAAACAAAAATCCTCACAACTGTACCAACAAACAACATCATGATAAACGAAGAAAATATTGAAATTGTCAAGGATTTCATTTTACTTGGATCCGCAATTGACGCCCATGGGAGGAGCAGTCAAGAAATCAAACAACATATTTAAAAAGTTACATTGGGTAAATCTTCTGCAAAGACGTCTTTAAAGTGTTAAAAACAAAGATGTCGCCTTTAGAACTAAGGTGCACCTGACCCAAGCCATGATATTTTCAGTCACTTCATATGCATGTGAAAGCTGGACAAAAGGAAGACCGAAGAAGAATTGATGCCTTTGAATTATGGTGCTGGGAAAAAATGTTGAATACACCATGGACTGCCAGAAGAACAAACAAATATGTCTTGGAAGAAGTACAGCCAGAATGCGCCTTCAGAATAAGTATGGTGAGACTTTGTCTCACATACTTTGGGCATGTTATCAGAAGGGAGCAGTCCCTGGAGAAGGACATCATGTTTGGTAAGATGGAGGGTCAGCAAAAAAGAGGAAAACCCTTGACAAGATGGATTGACAAAGTGGCTGCAACAATGGGCTCAAACATAGCAACAATTGTGAGGATGGTACAGGACCAGGCTGTGTTTCATTCTGTTTTACATAGGCTCACTATGAGTCAGAACCAACTCCACAGCACCTAACAACATAATGGTGTCTAGCACGTAGTAGGAACTCAATGAACACTTGTGGAAGGACAAAAAGTAGGAAGAATGAAGGAATGAAAGAAGGAAGGGAGGAATGGAGGGACAAACAGAAAGAGGAAGGAAGGAAAAGAGGAAGGAATAAAATGATGAGATAAACAACTTATGTACCACTGTCACCCATCCCTGCCTACCCTTGATACCTAGACAGAATTGATCAGTCTATTTACCTCAAATCCAAGTGTATTACTCAAGAGGCAGCAAGTTGTTGTGGAAAGAAAAAGGTCCTGACTAGTGGCCAGAGGCATAAATTCTACTTACTAGCCAAATTCTACTTACTAGCCAGGTGATGGTAAGCAAGCTAAATAACCTATCTGTGCCTCAGTTTACTCATCTATAAGTGAGAAGGCATTTTTGGTTTATTTTAAGGAAGACCTTCACAACAGTCCAAGTTGAGGCATTACCCCAGTCAGTAGAAGGTCTCCGACAATTGAAGGCCTTTAAGCATGCTGAGCAATCATTTATAGGGGCTGCTACTTGTAGGGGAGAGTCAGGCTTCAAAATTTAAGCTGGGAATAATCTATGACATCCCTTCCAAACTTGAAATTATATGGATTTAAAATAAGTGCCCTAAGAAAGTTGCTCTGTGTACCCAAGGAAACTCAGAACCTTTATAAGTAAATGACACATTTTGCTATTAATATTATTTCATCCCAACTCCTTTGAGCCATTTACTCATAGATTGACAACACTGGCCATTAGTACACATGTACAGTCTTATCATTAGGATTTGAAGATACAGATGACAGTAGATACACTTGAATTTAAAAAAGCAAAAATACACTAATTAAAATGTTTAAGTGCAGTGGTTAAGTACTTATCTGCTAACAGAAAAGTCAGTGATTTGAACCCACTCCCCCAAAAACCCACTAGCCAGGGGGAAACCCTGGTGGTGTAGTGGTTAAGTGCTACGGCTGCTAACCAAAAGGTCTGCAGTTTAAATCCCCAGGCGTTCCTTGGAAACCCTGTGGGGCAGTTCCACTCTGTCCTGTAGGGTCTCTATGAGTCGGAATTGACTAGACAGCAATGGGTTTATCCATTCCTTTGGGAAGAAGATGTGGCAGTCTGCTTCCGTAAAGATGACACTCTTGGAAACTCTATGGGGCAATTCTACTGTGTCCTATAGGGCCACCATGAGTTGGAATCGCCTCCACGGCAATGTAAAAAAGAAAAAAAACAAACCCATAGGGTTTCCAAGGAGCAACTGGTAGGCTCAAACTGCCGGCCTTTTGGTTAGCAGCCAAGCTTTTAACCATTTCGCCACCAGGCGAAGGACCAATTAAAGGCAAAGGACCCTTGAATCAAGAAGGGTATTCTCTCATTAAACCCCAAGGCCTAAATATGGTTTCTCATATGTGACATGCTGAATCTGGCCTTTTTCTACTATGCTCCTCAAATTCTTCCAGCCTCTGGCCACCACCCAATTGTAAACCCACTTCTACATTTTAAAAGTATTTGTTACAGCAGCAACCCTCCTGGGTACCAAATGGTTTATGAGTCAGGCAGGGAAAGGAGAATCATGGGTAAGAAGGTGCTGCAGCTATACCGACAAGCAGAATTTCTCTGTCTCTGTCTTTCTCTCTGTCTCGCTCTCTCCTCAGCCCTACTTTTAAGACCTTTTAACTGATTGAACCAAGCCCATCTAGGATATCCAGAGTAATATCCCTACTTGAAATCAGCTGATTATGAATTTTAACTACGTCTGCAAATTCCTTCACGATAATACCTAGATTAGTATTTGGTTGAATAACTGTGGAATGTAGCCTAGCCATGTTGACACATCCAAAAGAAATCACATTATGAAAACATACACATCAAGAGGAGGGTTAAAATCAATTATTTAAATTTAGAAACTGTAGCCTTTCATTCAACAGCCCCGTCATCACAGCAAACGTATAAAAAAAGCCAGAAACTCCAGACTTTTTCTTGTAAAGGAGTAGTGATGTTTCAGCATGCATATAACAGACAGTTTTGAGAATGTCATTTTTCTTGAAACAAAAATAAGAAGTTATCAAAAAATACCCAAACCCATAGCCATTAACAATATACTGTTTCTGCTTTCAGAAGAAAAGCGTTAGCTTCAGTGTAGCTCATAAGTCAAATTCACCATGATAAAGGACCAGAACTTGAAAAATACTGGGCATCATAAATGACACAGTGACTGAGAAACTGCAAGCTGTCATATTTTATCATGATTCAAAATAAACAACACTTAGTCCTATGCCTTGAAGGAGACAGAGGTTAGAAAAACACTAGCAGTTGTTTTATGACCTTTTCAGCTTTGCAAAGAGAGTTTCCTTAGGACAAGCAAAGCCTCTCTCTTCCCATTATTTGAGGGCCGGTAACATTTTATCATGGTGTCGGGGGCTGATTCTACTGTCTGATGGCACACATCCTGATGAGGATGAAGACAGTGCTTTACCAGAGCTACATTACTCTGATTGATGCTGCAGTGGCCCCAGTACCCTTCACTCATGTGACCTTAACCATTCTCTACAAGCCATAGTATATCTTCTTTTTCTTTTATTTTTTTAAACAGTTCATGAAAAAGCTGTTATATATATAACTTGTGAGACTATTTCTAGAGCAAAAGGAGGAAGAGCATGGATAATTTTTATAGGCTGAATATTCTCGTTGGGAGGTTAAAGAAATCACTTGGAAATTCATTATGCAGAGTGAAAATTCAAGATGGCTTGTACCACTATGTTTGTTTTTTTTTTTTTCCCCATTAGATTGGTAAAATAGTAAGCCCTCACTTTGGTGTGAATAAAGCTTAATAAAAGCCCTGTAAGTGACACCACTAGGAGTTCCTGGGTAGTGAAAATGATAAAGTATTTAGCTACTAATTGAAAGGCTGGTGGTTCGAATTCATCCAGAGTTGCCTCACAAAAGATCATAGCCATTGAAAAGCTTCGTGGGGTAGCCATGAGTCAGAACTGACTCAATGACAACTGGTTTGATTTTTGTTTTGTTTTATGTGATATGTGATAACAATATCCTCAGATTATTATCATCAGGATACACTTCCTAAGAATTACTGAGCACACTATAACAAGCAGAGGATGAAAACCCTCTGCTGAGATAGAACTATTACTGGGGAGTCAACTGGTTCACGTACTAAGACATCCAGGACTCCCTAATGAGTAGACAGACCAGACTTGACCTCACGGCCTGTGTGTTAAAAGGAAAGAAAGATTCTCAGAGTTGGAGGCTGGACTTCAATTTTTCCAAACCAGTGCTCTAGTCAGAGTAGGTAGCTAAGGATAAAGAAATAATATTACTTAACAATAATTAAGACTCCTGCAGTAGATTCCCTTACTACCAAAAACAAAACTCATAGCCGTGGAGTCAATTCTGACTCACAACGACCCTATAGGACAGAGTAGAACTGCCCCCATAGGGTTTCCAAGGAGCAGCTAGTGAATTTGAACCACTGATCTTTTGGTTAGCAGCTGAACTCTTAACCACTGCACCACCAGGGCTCTGATTCCCGTATTATCACCACTAAAAGATAAAGGGCAGGACACAAAGAGGGAAAGCTTTTCCTATTGACCCAATGAAGTGGTGATCATGTAAGACTCAGAGGTAGGGAAGATGGTGAAGAGATCATAGTTGTGGCTTTGTAGGGAGAAGAGGCCACAAGGACCTTGAGAGGCCAAGGGCGAGCCAATGGCACTAGATGAATAACCAGGACAAAGTGCTGGTGGCACAGCAGGCCAGTGCATAGAGCAGTAAAAAAAAATGCAATGTCCCAGAGAGATGACAGGAGCAGCAGCTAGGGCAGAAAGAAGCAGAGGCACAGCAGTGACATAAATCTTATGTAAAATAATCCTCCCTGCAGAGTCTCCCAGAAAGATAGGAAAGGGTAAAGGCTAAGGTCCTGTCATTTGCCAGGTAGAGAATATTGATCCACCAGACTTAAAAATAAACTGCTCGGGGGACTCTATAACTTGAGATTCTTTTCGTTGTAAATATCAGGAAATTATTTTTGGTTTAATCAAAAAGGGATTATATTGGCACACACAACTTGAGTCCAGGGGCAGTGAGGAAGTCAGGCATCACTGGACTCGGGACTCAAGCAATGCTATCAACACTGAGCTTCTGGCTCTCTCCTTATTTTGCTTTCTACTACACTGCCTTCAACCTCAGATGTCTGGACAGAGCAAGATGGCAGCAGAACTCTTGAACTTGCATCCCTTAACTTAGCATCCAGAGGGAAAGGATAAGGGTCACTCCAGCAAAAGACTCATTCATCTTATTTGCTTTAATTGGATCATATGCCCATCACTGAGCCAATCACAGCGGCCAGAGTAATTCCATACTCTGATTTGTGTGGACCTGTGTTTCATTCCTGAGCTTCACTCTGAGGTGAGAATAGGGAAAAGAAATCAGGATCAAGCTATTAGCAAAAGAGTAAATGAGCTTGTCACATCCATGAGATGTCTGCTACTGCAGCTTTATCCTGTGTATGTATATATGAGATGTATATGTATATACACACACACACACATATATATATATGAGTTGAGTAGTTTTAAATTATGGGGCCCTGGTGGTGCAGTGGTTAAGCACTCAGCTGCTAACCTAAAGGTCAGCAGTTCTAATCCCACAGCCATTCTGCTTGAGAAAGACATGGCAGTCTGGTTCCGTACAGATTTACAGCCTTGGAAACCCTGTGGAGCAGTTTTACTTTGTCCTATAGGATTACTATGAGTTGGAATAACTCGATGGCAACAGGTTAGTTTTAAATTACATGTGGGGAAAATTATGGTCTTTATTTTTGTTAAAAAAAGAAAATCAATTTCTCTTTAGAGCCCATATTCCCACTTGGCCATAGAAAACAATTCTGACACTCATGTCACTTTCACTTTACTGGAAATCTGTTCATTTAGTAAAAATTCAGTCAAACTCAGATATTATTTTCTTAGTCACTGGTCATAATTCAAGTTTATTCCATTCCCTAGAGTCTTCTTTCTCTTTCCCCTTTGCCCTTCTTCTAATTTCACAAAATTCACCCACTCTGCCAGGAGCACGAGGTGGGATGATAGGGGGAATCCACTACATGGATACCTGAACATTATCTGGAACAGAAGGGAGTGATCCATTCTCTCACTCGATACTGGTTCTGAACATGTGCAAAGTCTGCTCAGACCAAACAGAGGCCTTGCCTCGATGGGCTTCTTAGCATATTCAGGGCAGATCTTTACTCTCAGCTGTAGTACAGAGGACCGTCAAGCTTGCTGGCTGCAGGGGATAGAAGTAGAACCTATCACTCCATGTTGCAAGTTATCACAAACAAGCACTTCACGTTTCACCCTATTTTATGTATATATAAACCCATTATGGTACCAAACAGTACAGTTAATAATTCCTTATACCCTGTTGGATCAACAAGTGTAATAGAGTCAGCCACCTTATCTCTCACCCATGAGGACAAGTGAGAACGCTGTACTGTTTCTCTCAGCCTATGAGCCCCTGCAAGCCATGCTAAGCTTTCCCCTGTGTGAGCAACCCTCATGAGTCTGTTGGTTTATTCCACTATTGTCTCTCCTGCCATTATTTGACATCTTGGTGGACAGTTATGAAATATAGTTGCCAACCACTCATGAAGGTAAAAAAGCTGCCAGTGCCACAAAAGAACTAAAGAAGGGCACAAGGTAGATGATAAAATACAACCTTTACAGAGATTCAAAGCCAATGAGCACTGTCACAAAAATAGGTCAAACCATAATAGAGATTGTCTATTATCAGGAATTTTGGAAATCTGTTCACATTATGAAGGGTATAAGAAACATTTGTGCTTCCTGGGGATATAATTCCAAATAGTATCTAGAAGAAAGTATTATGGAAAGCTTATTACAATCTCAGGTGACTGGAATAAATCAGAAAGCTGTTGTCGGTAGTTCATCACCATGAACTGGTCAGCAGTTCACAAGACAGCATTTTTTATTTTATTGGAAGACCTCTAGGTAATCTTTGCACGGTCCAGCTCTCCACAGTCCCCGTCACTCTCAATTGTCTGTTAGAAGGATGTGTCTCACGTTTTTGTGTCTCATTGGCATTAGAACTTGAAAGCCCTTGCTGCATAAGTGAATTCTAGGTAGGGTCAGTGGTAGATGATTCAAGGAAAGGTTAATTAAGCTGTTAGACCACCACGCCTCTTAACACATTTAATAAGGAGCAGGCTGTACTGGTTTTCATATTCTTCCAGGTCTTTCATCCAAGATTACAAAATTCATTACCAGAAAAATACATAGTCATGATTTCTTTGTTCTTGTAAGATAGACTGCATACATTCACAGTATCTTTTTTTCAGTGTATTTATTTGATTAACTTGAAATATCTTTTTTCAGCATTAAATAGATCAAGTATTTACAAATTCTGACAGAAAAGTATCTGTTTCTCTCAGCTTAGCAATGTACAGTCAAACAAATAAGCAGAAAACATTAAGAGCTGAATTATTCTGAAATAGTTCACAGAATTCCAAACCCTTGTCAGAAGATTTTAACGATAGATATCAGGCAGGCAATACATATATTTACATGACTCTAAGAACACTTTTGTAGCCTCTTGTTTTTCTTTCCTCAGGCGGTGATAACAAAATATCACCAAGTGGATGGCTGTAAAGAACAGAAATTTATTTTCTACCATTCTGGAAGCTAGAAGCCTAAATCAGGGTCTCAGCACATCTGTTACTTCTGGGGGCCTCTCTCCTAGTTTCTGCTAACTGCCAGCAATCCATGTTCCTTTGCTGCATTCGCCTCCATCGTCACAAGGTGTGTGTCTGTCTCTGCCTCTACTTCCCTTTCTAAGACACCTTTCAAAAAGGATTAGGTTTAGGACTCACCCTACCCTGATAGACCTCATTAATATAACAAAAGAAAAACCATATTTCCAAACAGGATCACATTCACAGGTACAGAGTTTAGGACGTCAACATATATTTTGGGGTGGGAACCAATTTAATCCACAACACCCTCCTAAGGCTGAAACATAGCCGATCATAAAAAGCCTGTATGCAGACCTGCCAATGCTCAGATCAGTTCTAAAATTGAAGTCTATGTGCAGTGACGTCACAGAACAGCATAAACACTAAAACATCTGGTTTGTTTTGGCAGCAAAGAGATTCTGTTATTCATTCTCGCATTTGTTCGTTCATTCACTGGCTCTTAGCTGCAAATAACAGAAACTCTTCTAGCTGGTTTATGCAGAAAAATTACTTTATTAAAAGGTTTAAGTCTCAGGAGCTCTGAAAAAACCATAGAAACTGGCTTGAAGAACATGCATCCAGGAACTATCTCCAAAACAAGGAATAAGACTGTGCCCACACCACGCTACCACCAGACATAGCACCACAGCTTGTGCTGGTGATTCCAGGTACTGGAAGCAACTCGTAGAGTCTCCTGGATTGTGCCTCTGGAAGGCTGTCGGTCACTGCTACCCCCTCGGCAGAATGGATTCTGCACAGGCTCTGCTTCTTCACCTTACTAGCTCACAAAGCAAGCCTCATACCAGCGCATCTGACTGGCTGAGCCTCAGTCATATGTCAGAACGTGGCAGCAAAGTATGGTGTCGGGGAAAGTAAGTTTCGGCTTTTTACCACACAAGAGGTGCACTTATAACACGAAGAATTTCCCAAACACAGGAAAAGTTTACAAAGGTGCTGAAGAGCCTAAATAAATAACAAATGTCACAACCAGCAACAAGGCACAGGATGACAAAATGGTAAGGAAAAATAAAAATGACATGTTAGGGAACAAATTCTTATAGAATTTGTAGTTGAAGGGAACACGTTTGACAAAAATTAAATAAATAATCACACTAATATATAATTACAAACTGGTATGTGATCCAAAGGGGGGAAATCTAGTCCTCTCAGGGCCTATCTCAATGGGACCTGATAGAAACTAAAGGATCTAGATGACTTCTTGGAAAAAATGATTTCTTACCAGAGATCTGAGGAACGAATAGGAGTTAAACCAACAAAGGGGTTGAAGAAAAACATTCCAGTCAGAGAAAACGCATATGCAGGGTCCTGGGATGAGAGGGAGCACAGCAAGTTTGAGGCAGTGGAAGGACCCGTGAGTCTATTCTAGATGAAGTTCAGAGACTGGGGAGTGCAGAGAGTGTTGTAAGATGAGGTTTGAAAGGTAGGTTGCGCTAGATCAGGCAGGATACACCACATGAAATATTTGTCTTCGTCCTGAGAGTAAATGTGGAAGAGGTAGGGTGGGGAAGGACTCTGAAATGCTCTTATCTGACTTTTCATGAGATCACTGTGATTGCTGTGTGGTGAATGAGCACTGGGAGGTGGGCATTGTACTGTTCAGGTGAGAGGTGACAGCTGTCTCAACTTGGAGAGAGCCCACAGATCACTTCTCAGTATATTCTTGTTGCTATTTCTTCAGCGTGTAAGTTCTATTTTAATCATATTTTCCCATATCTGTTGTTTTGCAAAATTTAACTATATACATGCCTAAAAATTTTCTGATTTTGAGAAGTCAAATGCCATAAATATCCGTTTTGGGAAACTGATTGGGATGCCACTACAGAGTATTTTCAACTCATAGCCTAATGCAATTGGACACATTGAAATTCAGATTATAAAAATGCATACTAGTTTCCAAACAGTAGTAGATGACCAAGGAATTATATTATTTATCACTGCTTTTCAGGCTTCCACCTGAAAATTGCCTTGCTCTGGTTGTCGTTATCTACCGATTCTCTACCAATTAATTCTTAGTTTCTGCATAAATAGCACCAGAAAGCTCTATAATTATTTCCTTCATTTTTACTTCAATTAGTTAAAATTCAGTTAGGACTAAAGATTTCTGTGCATTAAAGCAACTTGGAGTATTAGATAACAGAATAGGGTTTGGAGCCAGAAGACCTGATTTTGAGTTCTCCCTTCATTACTTCTTCTTGGATATATGACATTTTGAAAAGTTATTTAGTCTCTCTAAGCCTTCGTTTTCTCCACTGCAAAAGAAGGCTTCTAATTGAGTTGAAGTGAAGATTAAATATGATGATGTTTTCATCAAAGTGATTTGCAAACTGGAAGGTACTATGGAAACATAAGTTGTTGCTAAATGTAGTGATGATTTGCTAAATAAATAGAAGGGAAATGCAGAAACACTGGGGTGCTCAATAGCAAAGACAATGTGCAAATTTCTTACAGCATTTTAACAACATATACAAAAGCAGAGACCAGAAATGTTTTCATTATGCCCGTGTTCCTTTCCTGGATTTTCCTTGCTGGACTCTAACCTCAGTGCAAGCGCAAACCCTGAATCAATCCACCACAACCTCCTAGACTGACCATACCTAGAAGTCAGCCATGGCGGTAGGTTTAAACAGAGACAAAAAACAAGCAAGGAGTACTTTTCAGTAGCCATGAATGTTTAAGTTCCTCCAGTGCACTGTTATGTTTTGTTTCAATTCATTCCATTTCATTTGTTCATCCGGTATAGGGGGGCAAATTAATGATACTCCTCAATTCATCGTGCATTATCATCATTGATCCATGCAAAGTGCTCTAATTTTAATATTTATTTCATATTATTCCTACTTCCAATCACATTTCCCCCATAAGTAACGATTCTGTTGTGTTTATTATTCCTTTTTTGTTTTAAGGTGTTCTCACAAATGTGATCTTGTTTTCATTAATTTTAAACTATGAAAATTCTTATAAATTTCATTCAATTTCTTCCTTTTTATTCTAAGCATTATCTTTTTAAGACGCACGTTCTAATTGCTACATAATCCCCCATGGTAATATTCTCCAAGTTTTGCCTATCTATTCTACCCGAAGTGCCGCCAACTTCCACTACTATAAACAGCACTACAATTACTATCTTTATATATTTCATGCTGTGCACATGTCTGAGAATTTCTTTGGGATAATACTTAGGTGCAGAATTGCTGGGTCAAAGTACATATGTAGACTTCATTTGTCTCCAGCATGCCAGGTATTTCTTCAGAATGGCTATACTCGTTACTTTCTCATGAAGCTTCATGTATCCCTAGTTTCCTGACAACATTCAGAAGTATCCAGCTTTGTAATTTGCCAGTTTAACATTGTGAATTTAGGCTGCATTGCTTTAAGTACTGTTATTCACTATGCCTTCATATGCTTATTGGTTTCAAGGGGTTTTTTTTTTTTTCTGAAACTTGTCCATATTCTTTACCTATTTTCCTACTGCAGTGGCTGACTTGTTGATTTACAGGAGCTCCCTGATGTTATTAATCCCTTGATCTCCTATTTGGTTATCTATTAACTTGGCCCCTGGTATTCTTCTTTGAATGGAAAACCTTAGTTTTGATGTTACCATATTTATATATCTTTTGTTTTTTGGTCTCTCCTTTTGAAACTTTATGTTCTTCCTATCCCTAGATCATGAAGATATTCTCATAAATGTTAAATTTTCTCCTATTAGCTTTATAATTTTCCTTTCACACTTAAGTCTATAACCTATCTGAGTGTCACCTTATGGGGGTAGGTAGGTCTCCAATTTCATTTTTCTCCATATGTGAGGAAATTTTCCCTGAAAAATCAGCTAAACAATTTCCATTGATTTGTGGTACTGCCCTTAAGTTTCATTAAGTTTCTTTGTATGTCTCTTTCTGAGCAAACTATTTTCTTCCATTTGTCTATTTTCACCAATACCACAGTGTTTTTATCACTCTGGCCCTGTAGTATGTCTTAATATCTGGCAGGGCAAGCTTCCCATCTTTATGCTTTTCAAGTGAAAAATAGCCATCCATGAACTTTTATTCCTCTCTACAAATTTTCTTGTAAGTTTAGTGAGTTTCTCGAAAAAATCTAACTGAAATTTTTATTGAAATTGTGAATTTATATACTCAATTGGAGAAAATCTGCATGTTTGTAATATTAAGCCTCCTCATACAATAACATGAAATCACTGCATTTATTCAGATCATCTTCTGTTTCTTTTACCGGAATTTTAAAGTACCAGGAAAATTAATGGGAACTTGGAAATAAGGAAAAAAAGGCAGTGGGACGAAGACCACAACAATTGCTATGGAATGTGCTTAGTTCACCTCATTGTTTACTATTAATAAAAGATCCCAGATTTAGTAAAGTTACATTTAACTCCTAGAATTTTGTCCAGGTGATGCAAGTAATTTCTGTCTGATGGAACAGATAACCCCAAAAATTTATGATCTCTTGGACCTTACTTTTATAACTAACGCAGCAATCTCCTCCTAACATTTCTGTCAAATCGCCTCTAAATCCCTAGCTTCTTAAATGCTCTTTGAACTGCTCATAACATCTTACTCATTATTAATGAGCTTAAAATCTTTGACACATGTTCATTTTATATTTGCCTGAGAGTCATGATTTTATCTTTCGAAAATTACAGTTTTACAAAGTGTCTCCAAAGGTCTTACATATTCTAGGTCGCTTTAGCTCCTGCATACTTAATAGTTTTTTTACAATTATAAGGGAATATTTTTGCAGTGCCATCAAGTCAATTCCAACTCGGTGTGACCCTGTAGGAAAGAACAGAACTACCCCATGGTGTTTCCAATCGAAGGCTGTAATCTTCATGGAAGCAGACTGCCACATCTTTCTCCTGGGAAGCAGCTGGTAGATTCAAAGACCCAACCTTTTGGTTAGCAGCCGAGCATTTAACCACTGAGCCACCAGGGCTCCTGAACCGAATATTACTTTTCTACAATTTTCTGAGTGATTATTGCAGGTATAGAGAAATGTTTTTGATTTTTGTTGGTTGATGTTATATCCAGCAACTTTGCTGAACTCCTGTATTGGTTCTGATAGCTTGTCTCTGGATTCTATTAGTTCTTCTAAGTAGATGATCATAATATCAGCAATTAATGAGTAGTTCGACTTGACAGCACTAGGTATATACTATAAGGAAACCCTGGTGGCATAGTGGTTAAGTGCTACGGCTGCTAACCCAAGTGTTGGCAGTTCAAATCTGCCAGGCGCTCCTTGGAAACCCTACGGGGCAGTTCTACTCTATCCAATAGGGTCGCTATGAGTCGAGATCGACTCGATGGCACTGGGTTTGGTTTGGGTTTGGGTGCTTTAAGTGCAAGTTTATAAATGAAGTCAGTCTCTTATTTAAAAATGCATATACACCTTGGTATGTACTCCTAGCTGCTCTCCCCCTAATGAGGCAGCACACTCCTCCTCTCCATCCGGTATTCCCCCGTCCATTTAACCAGCTCCTGTCCACCTCTGCCTTCTGATCTCCCCTCCAGTTAGGAGCTGTCCACAGTCTCATGTGTCTACTTGAGCCAAGAAGCTCACTCCTAACCAGTATTTTTTTTCAGTCTTATAAAAGAGTTGGCTTTGGGAATGGTTCCAGTCTTGGGCTAACAGACGGTCCAGGGACCATGACTTCAGGGTCCTTCTAGTCTTAGTCAAACCATTAAGTCTGGTCTTTTTACAAGAATTTGAGGTCTGCATCCCACTGCTGTCCTGCTCCATCAGGGATTCTCTGTCATGTTCCCCATCAGGACAGTCATCCATTATAGCCAGGCACCATCTAGTTCTTCTGGTCTCAGGCTGATGTATTCTCTGGTTTATGTGGCCCTTTCTGTCTCTTGGGCTCATATTTCCTTGTGTCTTTGGTGTTCTTCACTCTCCTTTGCTGCAGGTAGGTTGAGACTAATTGATGCATCTTAGATGGCTGCTTGCTAGCGTTTAAGATCCCAGACGCTGCTCACCGAAGTGGAATGCAGAACATTTTCTTAATACATTTTGTTATGCCAGTTGACACAGGTGTTTCCTGAAACCATGTTCCCCAGGCCCCCTTCCCCGCTACTCTGGTCTTCAAAGTATTTCGTTGTATTCAGGAAACTTCTTTGCTTTTGGTTTAGTCCAGTTGTGCTGACTTCCCCTGTATTGTGTGTTGTCTTTCCCTTCACCTAAAATAGTTCTTGTCTACTATGTAATTAGTGAATACCCCCTCTCCCTCTCTGCCTCCTTCTCCACCCTCAGAACCATCAAAGAATAACTTCTTCTGTGTTTAAACTATTTCTTGAGTTCTTATAATAGTGGTCTCATACAATATTTGTCCTTTTGCAACTGACTAATTTCACTCAGCAGAATGCTTTCCAGGTTCCTCCATGTTATGAAATGTTTCACGGATTCATCATTGTTCTTAATCATTGTGTAGTATTCCATTATGTGAATATACCATAATTTATTTATCCATTCATCCATTGATGGGCACCTTATAAATTCCTAATATAAACCCCATTTGATATAAACTAAAACCCTGAGGTAAGTGTTGTGCCCATTATACAGAGAAGACAATAGTTATATAAAAGGTGAATGCATTGTGCTAAGTCACAATGCTGGTACTAGTGGATCCTCTTGAAAAACCCAGCACTTCTGCCTTGAAATGTCACACAATTTTCCCTGTATTATACTGACCAACTTCAGAGATAGTAGAAATTCAGAGGAAAAGAGCACTTGACCAGGAGTCAAGAATCCTGAGTTGAAGTAATGGCCCTGCCACTTAAAACCTATATGTCATTGGGCAAGTCATGGAATCTTTCTGAGAATTTGACTGTGTGCAAATGATAATAGATAGTCTAAATTCTACTTGATCTCTAAAAGTCTTTCCAGCCCTGAAAATCTGTGACTCTATGGCTACATCTAGGAATACGACTTTGCTAACTCCAGGACTTCTCCACAGGATGTTTCTCTGGAGAATTTGTCCTTGCAAATTCACTTGGTGTGCCTGATGATAGAACACTGTACCCTATTCTGAAAGTGCCTAAAGCTTTCATTTCCTAATTATAGATTATTTTTATCTATTTCTTGCTTAAAATCAACAAAGCAACAATGATGCTCTGCATTAAACTAGTGCATCTACCCAAAAAGACTGAAAATTATGTACATGTAATTCATTCTTTTATCTGATTGACACTGGACTTAGTTTGAATACACGAACTTCTACCACAAATTATTTTAATACTAGTTTGTTATAAGAAAAATTAGAAAAAATCTTTAATGAGTCTGCAGATTCTCTGACAACACCTATTCTGATGTCTTCCTTTCCCATGATAGGCAGGCTGTGACTATTGTCTATTGTTGTTAAGCAAAGTACTGTAATAATCTGTATGTCCCTTCCCAGAAGATAATATGAATTCTTCCTTTGTGGTAAATGTATTAAGCTTGCAAAATTCTTTATTTTTTGCTTCGGAATTGTGCCTACTAATTTTTAAATATTGTTATTAATAATAGACAAATTGTTCCCCTATGCTTCAACTGAGATTTATGACTGAATTTTTTTTTTTTTTTTTTTTTATCATGGGCCCACAATTTCTGTCTCAGGGAGGCAGTAAAAAAGGAACAAACCAACACCCGTCTCTGAAATAGCTCACCAGTCGAGCCCAGAAAACCTGACAGTGGTCACAGCAACACTCCTCCATTCCCCATCACTACTGCAGAATGAGCCACACCATCTCTAGAACTGATTAAACATTTGGAAATAATTTCATCTTCAACAAAGTGCTGGAAGCAGGAAAAAATATATATGGATTTGAATGTTGCTTAATATTGTATTGAGTAGAATGTAAATAGACAGTAAAAATGCTTCGGCCTCTGTCTTTAGGGGTCTCAAAACTACTTCTCTTGTTGAATACAAAGATCAAAAGTAAAATCGAGCCAGAGAAGAGAGCCACACTCAGTTTAGGTAGATCGTAAGACATGGTTTTAGCCTGAATCATTTTCTAGAACCCTTAAATCCTGTTTTATTGCTATTATCTGAACTTCCATTTCAAATTCCTTGTTCATTCAGCACACTTATTGGTTTGCAGCCATATAAGCAAATATCAGAAAGAGAATCATATTTAGTGACTGAAATAAAATCTTTTAGTGTGGATAATTTGATTTCTTTGGGGCTTTGCCTAACTAAACCAAAATCATAAAAATTGTAACTGGAAATACAATATCTGACTTCAAAGTGACTGTAACACATATTCCTGATGCTTTATACATACCAATTGCCTTGTGAGATTTTTATTTGTTGCTTTCTTTAACTTTACATAGAAAAACCATAAAATGGAGAAAGCCTAGAAAAAAATTTTATATTAATAAAAACAATAATCTCACCTTATCCCCCACTGTACCTTCAAGATAACAGGTATTAACAGCCTGGTGTGTATCTTTTCACACATTTCCCTAGTACATACAAACATATATACAAATAGAAGTTATGTTATTATTGCTGTTTGTTTTTCTAAAAGTTCAATCAAATTCTATACATTACTGTGCAAATAGCTTTTCTTATTAGAGAATTTATCATGAATGTCCAAGTTGTCAAAACTGATAGGTAGAGATCTAGCTAATTCTTTTTATTGAGTATGTAATATTCCAGGATTTATTTCACCATTCCCCTAATATGAATATATCGCTCCAGTTGCAGAGCAAACTGGCCCATGGACCAAATCCAGCCTGCTTCCTGTTTTTAAAACTAAAGTTTTATTGAAACACAGCCCTGTTTATTCACTTGCTAATTGCCTATGGCTGCTTTCCCACTACAGCAGTAATGTTGAGTAAATGCAGCACTAACTCGCAAAGTCCTAAATACATATTGCCTGGCCCTTTACTGAAAAGGTTTGCTGACCCCTGGCTTAGAGTCTTTTGCCACTACCACATGACCCAATAAAACTATTTGAATATATATTCTGGTGATTTTATATCTAGAAGGTAGATTCCAGAAGATGGGATCTTTGGGTCAAAGGGTTTGTATTTTTATTTTTTAATAGATAATCCTATACCTCTTTCCAAGAACATTTCAACAATTTAAATTCTCATCAGCATTTTATGTGAACGCCCATTTTCCCACATTCCTGTTAACATTAAATGTCATCATTTTTTTTTTCCAATTGGATGAATGAGAAATGGTTTCACATAGTTGTTCAATTTACATTTCTCTGATTATGAATAGCAGAGGTGGTCTTTTTACTTTAAGAATATTTTCCCATTGTCGTGCTTGTTACAACTATTTTTTCAGTCTATTGTTTGCTTTTTGACTTAATTTATTACGTCATTGTACATACAATTTTCTGTCGTCCCTGGATCTGAAAGGAAGACCAATTTTTTATTGGGGAAAAATGAAATGATATGACCATATAGCAGCAATCTTGTTACCCCTTTGGACTCTGGAGGACACAGCTAGGTGTTCTGTCACTGGCCTAAGTAGCCTTTTAAAATCTGCTTAAGGTAGGATTGTTAGATTTAGCAAATAAAAATATAGCACGCCCAGTTACCTTTTAATTTCAGATAAACAACAAACAATATTTTAACATATTCATGCATCATGCAATATTTAGAACATACTTAAACTAAAAAACTACCTGTTGTTTATCTGAAATTAAAATTTAACTGAGCATCTTGTATTTTATCTGGCAAGCCTAGCTTGAGGTAAACGCGTATGTGGTAAGAGTCAAGTGCCCCATTTGTGGGAACTTTTTGATATGAGCATGTATACTTTTTTTCTTATTGAAAAGTGTTGCCCAAAAGATATAAAAGGAATAAAGGCATTTATTTCAAACACACTTTTATAACCAATATAATTCAAATGCTTCAAACAAAAAATTCAACCCAGCATAATGTTGTTGTTGTTAGGAGCCTTGGAGACGGTTCCTTAAAATCGTTGCTATGTGTGAGCCCATTGTTGTAGCCACCGTGTCAACCCAGCTCCTCAAGGGTCGTCTTCTTTTTCACTGGCCTTCTATCTTACCAAAACCGATGTCCTTCTCCAGGAACTGGTCTCTCTTGATAACATGTCCAAAGTACATGAGCCAAAGTCTCACCATTCTCACTTCCAAGGAGCACTCTCGCTGTATTTCTTCCAAGACACATTTGTTCATTCTTCTGAGAGCCTATACCATATCCAAAATTCTTTGCCAAACCTGAATTCAAAGGCATTAGGTATTCTTCCATCTTCCTTATTCACTGTACAGCTTTCACATGCATAAGAGGCAGTTGAAAATATCATGACCTGGGTCAGGCGCACCTTAGTCCTCCAAGTGACATCTTTGCTTTTCAACACTTTAAAGAGGTCTCTTGCAGCTGATTTGCCCAATGCAATATGTCATTTGATTTCTTGACTACTGTTTCCATGGGTGTTGATTGTGGATCCAAGTAAAACAAAATCCTTGACATTCAATATTTTCTTCATTTATTATGATGCTGCTTATTGGTCCAGTTGTGAGAATTTTTGTTTCTTTCTGTTAAAATGTAATCCATAGTGAAGACTGTGGCCTTTGATCTTCTTCAGTAAGTTATTCAAGTCCTCTTTACTTTCAGCAAGCGAGGTCATGTTATCGGCATAACTCAGGCTGTTAATGAGTCTTCCTCCAATCCTGATGCCACATTCTTCATCATATAGTCCAGTTTCTCTGATCATTTGCTCAGTATACAGATTGAATACATATGGTGAAAGGATACAACTCCGATGCACACCTTTCTTGACTTTAAACCACACAGTATCCTCTTGTTCTGTTTGAATGACTGCCTCTTGGTCTATGTACAGGTCCTTCATGAGCACAATTAAGTGTCCTAAAATTCCCGTTCTTTGAAATGTTATCCATAATTTCTTATGATATATGCAGTTGAATACCATCGCATAGTCAATAAAACACAGGTGAACTTCTTCCTGGTATTCTCTGCTTTCAGCCAAGATCTGTCTGACATCAGCAATGATAACCCTTGTTCTATGTCCTTTTTTGAATTCAGCTTGAATTTCTGGCAGTTCCCTATCGGTGTACTGCTGCAACCGTTTTTGAATTACTTTCAGCAAAATTTTACTTGCATGTGGTATTAATGATATTGTTTGAAAATTTCTGCATTCTGTTAGATCACCTTTCTTTGGGATGGGTACAAATATGGACCTCTTCCAGTCAATTGGCCAAGTAGCTGTCTTCCAATTTATTAATGGATGTTTGCAGCCATTTCTTCTCATTTTGAGCCATGCCACATCAGCAAATAAAGGTCTTGAAAGCTTACTCCATACACATAATTAAAGTCTACTCTACTTTGAGGAGACAGCTCTTACCCAGTTGTGTTTTGAGTGCTTTCCAACCTGAGGGGCTCATCTTGCAGCACCATATCAGACAATGTCCCTCTGCTATTCATAAGGTTGTCACTGCCAATTTCTTTCAGAAGTAGACAGCCAGGTCCTTCCTCCTAGTCTTAGTCTGCAAACTCCACTGAAACTGTCTTCCATGGGTGACCCTGCTGATATTGAAATACTGGTGGCATATCTTCCAGCATCACAGCAACCTGCAAGCCACCACAGTATGACAAACATAATATTACCTCATGCTAAAGAAGCACTCTCTTGAATCAGTTGAACTTAAACCACCCCTAAACCAAAAGAAAAAAACAAACCTGTTGCCATCAGGTTGATTCCAACTCATAGCAACCCTATAGGACAGACTAGAACTGCCTGAAAGAGTTTCTAAGGCTGTAAATCTTTACGGAAACAGACTGCCACGTCTTTCTCCCATAGAGCTGCTGGTAGATTTCAACTGCTGACCTTTTAGTTAGCAGCCAAGTGCTTAGCCAGTGGGGAACCCGGGATTGTACTAATATACAATTCAAAGCAGCACTTTAAAACAAATTGTTTACAATTATCAAATCTGCCAGTCATCCATTGAAGGAACCAAAGATTCCTGTCTACAGCACATCAGCAAAATGGGAAACTTCCAGTATCACCTCATGACAGGCAGCCCCCAACTTATAAAGTGTTCTATTCTGACAACTCCATCCATATGTCGATTCTGACATAAATTGAATATCTTTTTTTTGTTGTTTTCATTATTATTGCCTTTTATTATCAGTATCTTTATTTGTCTTTGGAAGTTGGAAACATTAAACTTACCGATATATTTTATAACATACATTAAAAAATACACAAATCCTGGAGGCAGAGTCAAGATGGCAGAATAGACAGACGCTTCCAGCAAGCCCTCTTCACAACAAAGACCCAAAAAAAAAACAAGTGAAACGAGTATATTTGTGACAACCTGGGAGCCCTGAGCTTCAAAGGTAAGCTTAGAAAACGAACTGAGAGGCAGGGGGACGAAGAGACCGTTCAGATGCAGATAGGAGTTACTGGACTTGAATTGCAGGGAGCCCTCAGGCATCATTCCCGGAGCGGTGGCGGCAGGCTGGTACTATTTGGCCGCAGTTTCCTCAGGAAGAAGCAGCCAGCCACATAGCCCACATACACCTCCGGAACCTGAGGAGAACGGCGCGCTCTCGGCAAAAGCTAAGTACTTGAGTATATTTTAACACGCCCTCCACCACCACCCGCAAACCGGCTTCAGTGGCTGAATTCCCTGGGCCTGAGACAGGCACAGTTGAGCACCTAGAGCCATCCTCCCGGCCTTGGGGAAGAAAAAAATTTGCATTTGGGGGAAAACATAATTTGCTAGCTCCATTAACCAGGGGAGCTCAGGATAGAAGCAGCTCCTGTCCAGGCATAAACTATCCATGGACTTTGAGCACCGCTCCCTTCTGTATGGACCTGTGTGGGCCTATTTTGGGAGAACAGGCCCTTGTTGGCAGACTCCTACAATTTCAGCTGTGCAGTGGAGAAGTGCATGTTTAATGTTTGACATTGCTTTGCCTATTAAACAAGGTCCCCACCTACCCACATCAGGGACCTAAGGTCTGGTACCTCTAGTCAGGTTGCCCAGCCACCCACGGCAGGGATCCAAAGATAACTGGTACCTCCCAGTCCTTACAACCAAAGATTTTGGTTGCCCATGGTGTGTCTGCAGAACCCACCCACCTGCACGCTTTAAGGAACAGGAACGCGATTTCCTCAGAGACACTCAGGGGTTGGATCTCAGCCCCCTGCCTTGTTGAGAACGTGACCCCCTGCTGCAATCAGACACCGGCATATACGCCAATCACCCTGCCCCTCTAAGACTGTAGGACAGAGCCTGTAGCACACACTTGATGATCAGCTACCTGGAAACATGAGCTGAATTCATACAAGAAGACTGAATGGACTCCTAGACGATATACCTGATAACAGCTCTAGCCATCTGGGGACCAGACATCAGAGCTCCAAAGGTGAAAATAATCAAGCTAGCTCACTCCAACAACCCATAGGGGTATACCAAAACAAAACAAAGCAAGCAGCTATGACACAGTAAGCAAGCGTAAACTAATACAATGACTTATAGACTGTTGTCTCTGAGCCATCTATATCAAGTCACATAAAGAAACAGACCATGACCACCTCAACAGGCTCTCAAAACATAGAATCCAGGGATCTTCTAGATGAAAGTGCATTCCTGGAATTACCAGATGCAGAATATAAAAGTTAAATATACAAAACCCAACAAGACATCAGGAAGGAAATGACACAATACACAGAACACGCCAAGGAACACACAGATAAAGCAACTGAAGAAATTAGAAAGATTATTCAGGAACATAATGAGAAGTTTAATAATTGGAAAAATTCATAGACAGGCAGCAATCAGAAATTCAGAAGAATAACAATAAAATTACAGAGGTAGACAACTCAACAGAAAGTCAGAGGAGCAGAACTGAGCAAGTAGAAGCTAGAATTTCTGAACTTGAAGATAAATTACTTGGCACTAATATATTTGAAGAAAAATCAGGTAAAATAATTTTAAAAAATGAAGAAACCTTAAGAATCATGTGGGACTCTATCAAGAGAAATAACCTATGAGTGATTGGAGTACCAGAACAGGGAGGGATAACAAAATACAGAGAGAATTGTTGAAGATTTGTTGCCTTCCAAGAATCATATACCAATCAAAACTGTCTCTTACACATGAAGGTGAAATTAAGATATTTCCAGATAAACACAAGTTTAGGGAATTCATAAAAACTACAAGAAATACTAAATGGAGTTCTTTGGTTAGAAAATAAATAATACCAGGTATCAACCCAAGACTAGAACACTGAGCAGAGCAACCAGAAGTCAACCCAGACAGAAAAATCCAAAAAAACAAAGCAAGATTACATAAAAAAAAAAAAGTCAAAACAGGATAACAATGATGTTACTATATAAAAGAAGACAACATTAGAATAATAAAGTGGGACTAAGAAATGTAATCAGACACTTTCCATATGGAGAGGAAGATACAGCGATACAAAGAAATAAAAGTTAGTTTTAAATTTAGAAAAACAGGGATAAATAATAAGGTAAGCACAAAGGAGAGAAGCTATCCTACTCATCAAAATAAAAGAAAAGAAAAAAATAGAGACTCAGCAGAAACAAAATCAACAACAACAAATACAAGGAAAGGGCAATATATAAAGATAATCTACTCAGCACATAAAATTAAGTGGGAAAAAGAAACTGTCAACAGCACACAAAAAAAGACATCAAAATGGTAGCACTAAAATCATACCTATCAATAATTACCCTGAATGTAAATGGACTAAATGCACCAATAAAGAGACAGAGAGTGGCAGAATGGATTAAAAAACAAGATCTGTCTATATGCTGCCTACAAGAGAAACACCTTAGGCTTAGAGACACAAACAAACTAAAACTCAAAGGATGGAAAAAAATATATCAAGCAAACAATAAGCAAAAAAGAGGAAGAGTGGCAATATTAATTTCTGACAAAATAGACTTTAAAGTTAAATCCATCATAAAGGATAAGGAAAGACACTATATAATGATTAAAAGGACAATACATCAAGAAGATATAACCATATTAAATATTTATGCAGCCAATGACAGGGCTGCAAGATACATAAAACAAACTCTATCAGCACTGAAAAGTGAGATAGACAGCTCCACAATAATAGTAGGAGACGTCAACATACCACATTCGGTGAAGGACAGGACATCCAGAAAGAAGCTCAATAAAGACACAGAAGATCTAAATGCCACAATCAACCAACTTGACCTCATAGACATATACAGAACACTCCACCCAACAGCAACCAAGTATACTTTCTTTTCTAGTGCACATGGAACATTCTCTAGAATAGACCACATATTAGGTCATAAAGCAAGCCTTAGCAGAATCCAAAACATTGAAATATTACAAAGCATCTTCTCTGACCATAAGGCCATAAAAGTGGAAATCAATAAGAGGAAAAGCAGGGGAAAGAAATCAAACACTTGGAAACTGAACAATACCCTGCTCAAAAAGGACTGGATTATAAAAGACATTAAGGATGGAATAAAGAAATTCATAGAGTCCAATGAAAATGAAAACAGTTCCTATCAAAACCTTTGGGACACAGCAAAAGCAGTGCTCAGAGGCCAATTTATGTCAATAAATGCACACATCCAAAAAGAAGAAAGGGCCCAAATCAAAGAATTATCCATACAACTTGAACAAACAGAAAGAGAGCAACAAAAGAAACCCACAGGCACCAGAAGAAAACATAATAAAAATTAGAACTGAACTAAATGAAGTAGAAAAAAGAGAAACAATTGAAAGAATTAACAACACCAAAAGCTGTTTTTTTTTAAAAATCAACAAAATTGATAAACCACTGGCAAAAGTGACAAAAGAAAAACAGGAGCGGAAGCAAATAACCCAAATAAGAAATGAGATCAGCAATATTACAGCAGACCCAACTGAAATTAAAAGAATCTTATCAGATTACTATGAAAAATTGTACTCTAACAAATTTGAAAACCTAGAAGAAATGGATGAATTCCTAGAAACACACTACCTACCTAAACTAACACAAGCAGAGGTAGAACAACTAAACAGACCTGTAACAAAAGAAGAGATTGAAAAGGTAATCAAAAAAACTCCCAACGAAAGAAGCCCTGACCCAGACGGCTTCACTGCAGAGTTCCACCAAACTTTCAGAGAAGAGTTAACACCACTATCACTAAAGGTATCTCAGGGCATAAAAAAGGACTGAATACTACCAAACTCATTCTAAGCTACCATATCCCTGATACCAAAACCAGGTAAAGACACCACAAGAAAAGAAAATTATAGACCTATATCCCCCATGAACGTAGATGCAAAAATCCTCAACAAAATTCTAGCCAATAGAATTCAACAACATATCAAAAAAATAATTCACCATGACCAAGTGGGATTCATACCAGGTATGCAGGGATGGTTCAACATTAGAAAAACAATGAATGTAATTCTACCACATAAATAAAACAAAAGATAAGAATCACATGATTTTATCAATTGATGATGCAGAAAAGGCATTTGACAAAGTACAACACCCATTCATGATAAAAACACTCAGCAAAATCGGAATAGAAGGAAAATTCCTCAACATAATAAAGAGCATTTATACAGGCCAACAGCCAACATCAATCTAAATGGAGAGAGCATGAAATCATTCCCACTGAGATCGGGGAACCAGACAAGGATGCCCTTTATCACCCCTTAGTCAACATTGTGTTCAAGGTCCTAGCCAGAGCAATTAGGCTAGATAAAGAAATAAAGGGCATCCAGATTGGCAAGGAAGAAGTCAAAGTATCTCTATTTTCAGATGACATGATCTTATATACAGTAAACCCAAAGGAATCCTCCAGAAAACTACAGAAACTAATAGAAGAGTTCAGCAGAGTGTGGGCATACAAGACAAACATACAAAAATCAGCTGGATTCCTCTATACCAACAAAAAGAACATCATGTATCTGTATCACATATCTGTTAGCTACCTGAATGTCTTCTTTAGTGAAGTGTCTATTCATATCTTTTGCCCATTTTTAAGTCGGGTTATTTGTCTTTTTGTAGTTGAGTTTTTGCAGTATCATGTGAATTTTAGAGACCAGACACTGATTGGAAATATCATAGCTAAAAACTTTTTCCCAGTCTGTAGGTAGTCTTTTTACTCTTTTGTTGAAGTCTTTGGATGAGCATAGGTGTTTAATTTTTAGGAGCTCACCAAATCAATGCCATTTACAGTAGCCCCCAAGAAGATAAAATACTTAGGAATAAGTCTTACCAGAGATGTAAAAGACTTATACAAAGAAAACTACAGTACACTTCTGCAAGAAACCAAAAGAGACTTACATAAGTGGAAAAACGTACCTTGCTCATGGATAGGAAGACTTAACGTTATAAAAATGTCTATTCTACCAAAAGTGATCTATACATTTAATGCAATTTCAATCCAAATCCCAACAACATTCTTTAATGAGATGAAGAAACAAATCACTAACTTCATATGGAAGGAAAAGAGGCCCCAGATAAATAAGGCATTACTGAAAAAGAAGAACAAAGTGGGAGGCCTTACTTTACCTGATTTCAGAACCTATTATACCTCCACAGTAGTCAAAACAGCCTGGTACTGGTACAACAACAAACACATACACCAATGGAACAGAGTTGAGAATCCAGACATAAATCCACCCACATATAAGCAGTTGATATTTGACAAAGACCCCAAAACAGTTAAATGGGGGAAAGACAGTCTTTTTAATAAATGGTGCTGGCATAACTGGATACCCATCTGCAAAAAAATGAAACAAGACTCATACCTCACTCCATGCACAAAAACTAGCTCAAAATGGATCAAAGACCTAAATATAAAATCTAAAATGATAAAGATCATGGAAGAAAAAATAGGGACAACGTTAGGAGCCCTAATACATGGCATAAACAATATACAAAACATTATTAAGGATGCAGAAGAAAAACCAGATAACTGGGAGCTCCTAAGAATCAAACACCTATGCTCATCCGAAGACTTCAACAAAAGAGTAAAAAGGCTCCCTACGGACTGGGAAAAAGGTTTTAGCTATGACATTTTCAATCAGCACCTGATCTCTAAAATCTACGTGATACTGCAAAAACTCAACTGCAAAAAGACAAATAACCCTATTAAAAAAAGGGCAGAAGATATGAATAGACACTTCACTAAAGAAGACATTCAGGTAGCTAACAGATACAGATCATTAGCCATTAGAGAAATCCAGATCAAAACTACAATGAGATTTCATCTCATTCCAACAAGACTGACATTAATCAAAAAAACACAAAATACTAAATGTTGGAGAGACTGTGGAGAGATTGGAACACTTCTACACTGCTGGTGGGAATGTAAAATGGTACAACCACTTTGGAAATCTATTTGGTGCTTCCTTAAAAATCTAGAAATAGAAAAAATAAAAGAACTACCATACAATCCAGCAATCCCACTCCTCAGAATATATCCTAGAGAAATAAAAGCCTTTACACAAACAGATACATGCACACCCATGTTTACAGCAGCACTGTTTACAATAGCAAAAAGATGGAAGCAACCAAGGTGCCCATCAATGGATGAATGGATAAATAAATTATGGTATATTCACACAATGGAATACTACGCATCGATAAAGAAGAGTGACGAATCTGTGAAACATTTCATAACGTGGAGGAACCTGGAAGGCATTATACTGAGTGAAATTAGCTGCAAAAGGACAAATATTGTATAAGACCACTATTATAAGAACTTGAGAAATAATTTAAACTGAGAAGAAAACATTCGTTTGTGGTTACAAGAAGAGGGAGGGGGGAGGGTGAGAGAGGGGTATTCACTCATTAGTTGGCAGATAAGAACTACTTTAGGTGAAGGGAAAGACAACACACAATACACGGGAGGTCAGGATAACTGGATTAAACCAAAACCAAAGAAGTTTCCTGAATAAACTAAATGCTTCGAAGGCCAGTGTAGCAGGGGCAGGGGTTTGGGGACCATGGTTTCAGGGGACATCTAAGTCAATTGGCATAATAAAATCTATTAATAAAACATTCTGCATCCCCCTTTGAAGAGTGGCGTCTGGGGTCTTAAACGCTAGCGAGCAGCCATCTAAGATGCATCAATTGGTCTCAATGCACTTGGATCAAAGGAGAATGAAGAATGCCAAGGACACAAGGCAATTATGAGCCCAAGAGACAGAAAGGGCCACATGAACCAGAGACTACATCATCCTGAGACCAGAAGAACTAGATGGTGCCCAGCCACAACCAATGACTGCCCTGACAGAGAACACAACAGAGTACCCCTGAGGGAGCAGGAGAACAGTGGGATGCAGACCTTAAATTCTCATAAAAAGACCAGACTTAATGGTCTGACTGAGACTATAAGGACCCCAGTGGTCATGGTCCCCAGACCTTCTGTTGGCCTGGAACAGGAACCATTCCTGAAGCCAACTCTTCAGACATGGATTGGACTTGAAATTGGGTTGGAGAGGGATGCTGGTGAGGAGTGTGCTTCTTGAATCGGGTGGACGCTTGAGACTATGTTGGCATCTCTTGCCTGGAGGGGAGATGAGAGGGTAGAGGGGGTTAGAAGCTGGTGAAATGGATGCAAAAAGAGAGAGTATAGGGAGAGAGTGGGCTGTCTCATTAGGGGGAGATTAATAGGGAGTATGTACCAAGGTGTATATAAGTTTTTATGTGAGAGACTGACTTGATTTATAAACTTTCAGTTAAAGAGCAAGTATAAAAAAAATACACAAATCCTAAAAGTTTACTCTGACGATGAAGTTGGCATTTTGTCGGTTGCAGTAATAACTCCACTTGTGGAAGGTTCTGGATCATCTGGATTATTCCTGGGAATGGGGGTGGCATTTCTAGTAAGAAAATTAGGGAGAGTTGTCTGTATCGTCCTGTTCTTTTTTTCTTCATGTATTTTGCACTAACGTCTCGCTGCTTCCCGAGACTGCCTGTCAACTTTAGCAAAGTAATCAGCGTTTGGGTCCATGTTTTCAAGACCCTGAAGCCCCTGGTTTAATTTAGAAAAAGCTCCAGATAATCCTTTTGCTGTAAAATGTTTTGACAACTTCTCTCCTTCCTCTTCTTCATTCTATCTTCCTTCTTCAGTATTTTCCTCTTCAGAAGCCATTGTCAATTTCCCTTCTTTGTGATCTATGCGCTGTTCCACATCGGCGGTATCAAGTTCTAAACTCAGCATTCTTGCCATATGGATGATTTTTCCACTGATCTCTTCCATCGTATCATCCTGATCGGATGCATGGAGCTTGTTCACATAACTCAGCAATTTTTTTCATTATCCCCTGCATGCGTTTTCTCATAACTTCCTCCCGGGAAGACTCAGTGTTCCAGATACACCGACGGTCATAAGTGCAGTTCATCAAATACATCAGAAGTCAGGGACTACCCAAAAGGTCATCTTTTTCCTTAGGCCTTCAGGGTTTTCTGTCTTGCTTCAGAAGTATTTCTCCACTCATTGCAACACTGTTGTTTAACTTATACATTTAAATATCTAATAGAAGGTTAACTCAGTAAATGTTGTATCATTGCCAAGTAGTCATCACAACAGAAATTTAATCTTTAATATTTTGTCAATAACTGTAATTTATTATATAGTTGCAGTGTACCATGTCAGAGGCTGGAAAGGCCAAACACTCCCTTTCCAGCCTCTGCTGCATCAAAGGCAGGTCATGGGACAGGGTTTGGCTAGAGAGGTATAAGAAGTCTACTGGGATTTCTGAAAAATCTTTGTTTTCTGATCAAAGGGACCAGTATGAGCCACTGTTCTTCCCCTCCCCTTCCTGTAAGATCACAGACTTGATAATGAGAGGCACAGCCCCATCTTGTGACTATGAAGAAAAGACCATGAGATCTACAGAAAAGCCACATAAACCTGACGTTGTTAAGCCCCTAAACCAGGGAGAGCAGCACCTCCATCCGACTTCCTGTTAAGTAAAGGGAAAAATATGGTTTAACTACAATTCAGCAGGGTATGAATTTAGTTTCCATACTATTTAGATGTTAGTAATTGCCCATAACTCAAATCAGCTAACATGTACTGAATGCCTAATACTTCCAGGTTCATTGATACATGATGTCATAATGAACCCTTACAACAATGGGTACATTTACAATCAGTTCACAAAATTGTGGCCCAAAGCAGCTCAGCCATTTGTTCAAAGGCTACACACAGCAGATGACAGAGTCAGGATTCACGCCTATGTCTTCTGAATCTTGATTTTGGGCTTCTCTATTTCAGATATCTGGAAACACTCATATATATTGAAATAACAGTTTAAAAGTATGCATTCAACAGGAACTTTCCAGCTTTCAAAGACTAAAAACCACTTTATAAGGAAGTTTCACTTATACCAAAATTCATAATGCTTAAATTCACTGAGTGCATTAAACTGGCCTATTGGTTTTCATTTTTATGTAGAGGAAGCTGTGTTCTCTATTATGGAGAAATGATCTGTTATAAAATAAAGACTGGACCCCAAGGAACATTAAAAAGAGAAAAAAAGGTACAAAAAAATGCTATGTTACAAAAGTCAACAGAGATGGAGTATGATTGTAATAGTTACTTCTCACGTGGGCCAAGGATGGAATATGGGATTCTGGAGCATTCTCCTACAAACACATTTTCTTCTACATTCATAACACTACAATGGCTGGCAATCCCTTTTCATACAGAAAGTCTTTCAGAAGAGGAAAAGAAAAATAAGTTGTCTTTTAAAAAAAAAAAAAACTTGTAGGACGGGGAAAAGATTTGGCAAAGGGCAGCATAAGAACAAGCTGTGGAAAGGCATTACAAAGTCAGAGAGAGCTGGGTGACTGCTCAGATGCCCACAGACTTAATAAGATAAATTCCTCCAGGCTCTTAAAAGATAATGGGCACGACAATTATTTTCTCAGGGCACAGAAGCAGGATGAGGAATTACTGCTGTTTTCAGATGTAATAACGACAAACTGAACAGCTCAGAAATGTCATCCTCAAGCAGTTGCTCTTATTTGAGCAAAGAGATGTTAATCACAGGTGAGCCTTGCCAGTGGCTCTCCAATCACAGAAGTCAGGGCTCGTTTGCAATTCAAGCGTGAGGTTCTCAAATCACACCTGATATTAACTAGGTACTGCAATAAGTAGATGTGCAGCAACCAGAAATCTAATGATTTCCAAGTCAGCTGTCTATTTGTCCTAGTCGGCAAACAGCACGTATTTACTCTGCTTTCGGACAAAGTAAGTCAAATGGATGCCAGAAATACAGGAAGAAAGCATTGATTCAGGAACATATGTTGCTGTGCGATAGATCTTTTGACATAATAATAATTGCTATTTATTTTATGCATTAAGATTAATTTCCAGGTCCAAGCACAAATATTGTATTCTGTTCAAATCTATTAAGTTTTCAGAGGAAATAACATAGGGATGTGGATAATATCACAACTTCTCTGAAGTTCATTTGTTGTTGTTTCTGCTGTTGTCAATTTTGGACTTTTAATTTTATTATTAAATGTTTCAAAACCTACAAAAAATTGAAAAAAGAACAATACACGCCATTCATCTGCAGTCACAAAAATATTAACATTTTGCCACACTTTAATTTCCTCCCTCCCTTTGTTCCTTCCTTCTTTCCTGTATCTGGATTAATCTTACACTGTTTTTTTTATATAACATTATTACGTGTGTGTGTGTACTTTTTTGCTGAACCATTTGAAAGTGAGTTGCTGACACCGCGACACTTCACCTCTACATACTTTACCACACATCTGCTAAGAATAAGGGCATTCTTCTACATGACCACAGTATCACTTTCAGATACCCACATTCAGATTTCCTCAGTTACCCAAAATTCCTCTTTCAAATTTATTTTATTTTTAAAAATAGGTCCAAATTAAGGTTCACATGTTGTATTTGGTTGTGTCTCTTCAATTTCTTTAATATGTCTTCTAGAAAAGCACTCTGCCTTTTGTTTTGGCTTCGTTGGCATTGAAATATCCAGGCCAGTGGTCTTATGTAACGTCCCACATTCTAGATTTGGTTGTTTCCTCACAATTAGATTCAGGTTAAATATTTTGGCATAAATACTACATAGGTGATGTTGTGTACTTCTTATGGTATCATGTATCCATTCTAAAGGTTCATTTTCCTTGGTTATTAAAACTGTGGGGTGATTCTTTGATACCACATGAATATCCCATTACCCCAACAATATTTCTATCAAAAGTTTTAGTATTCATTGGTAATCCTTGTTTGAATCACATTTGCAGCAAAATGATAATTTTCAAATAATCTTCTTTTTCTACACCTATTAATGAATAATCTTCTATAAGGAAGCCCCCCTCTTTTACTTCCTCTCTCTCTTTTTCTCTCTCCTTTTTTTTTTTTTTTTTCTCTGTATCGTTATACTAACCCATTGCTGTCAAGTTGATTTCAACTCATAGCGACCCTATAGGACAGAGTAGAACTACCCCATAGGGTTTCCAAGACTGAAATCTTTACGGAAGGAGACTGCCACATTTTCTCCCACAGAGCAACTGGTGTCTTTGAGCCACTGACCTTCAAGTTAATAACCAAGTACCACCATGGCTCCTTTGTATCATTATAGATTCATGGATTTTCCTTATTCAATGTGGTATAATCAGTTACCATCATTATTCTTTTTAATGTTCAAATTGCCTCATATTTGTGCAGTGGAAGCCCTTTCATCCAAGCTTCTGTTGTTCTTTTGACATGACCCTATTAGTCTTTGAGCACTTCCTTGCTTCAAGGAACGACAAAATATCATGGCTTACCTTGTGCTTTACCTTACCTAGTCTTGGGATCAGCCATTTCTCCATGGAGCTCTGGTTTCTTTTAATATAAACCAATATCTGGGTGTTGTAGCCACTTTAGAGACACAGGATAGACCCTCACCTAAAATTTGGTTTGGATGTGAAAACTGATAATGGCACACACATACTAAGAGGGCATGAAAAGTTTTATTACTTACATAATGAGGCTTTCTGAGAAGGGCAGGGCAGACCCCCCAAGTCTGACATGGCTTAAGAGAGTGGGGAAAAGAGATTGGCATGGGTTTTTATGATAGTGAAGGGATGGGGCTATAGTAAATGTTCCTGAATACAGGTAAGAGTTTACTTGGTTTGAATTTCATGCCGGCACCAAAGGAAAAAGCACCAGGCCTTCTTACCAGCTCACCCAGATGTGGGACAGGAGAGGAAGAGGGAAAGGTAAGGTTTAAAAGCAGTCAAAGGTCAAACATCAAAAAATGCAGTCAGACTCCTTATTACACTGAGCTACACTTATATTCTTTTATGTAAGGTTATAAAACAAAGATCTAATACATAGATACTATGAGTGCCCAAATCCCCCTTACAGGGAACACTTGAAGTACATGGAATAAGAACACAGGACACTTCAGCTTTCTGAGGGGGAAAAAAAAGTCTTTAAATACACAGTATTATTATCAAAATCAGTCCTTTCCAAGGTACTTCACATTTTCAAATTTTTTCTAATTATGGGTACCAAATCAAACCCATCGCCTTCAAGTTGATTCCGACTCACAGCAACCCTATAGGACAGAGCAGAACTGCCTCAAGGGGGTTCCAACACTGTAATCTTTATGGAAGCAGATCTCCACATTTTCCTCCTGGGGAATGGCTGGTGGGTTCTAACCACCAACATTTTGATTAGCAGCTGAGCACTTAACCATTGTACTACCAGGCCTGCTTTCACTGATAAGTAGGGCCACCGTTTTTCTGTCTAGAAAATCAACTTCACGAAGGATGTGTGCTTTCATAACATAGGGCTCATCAGGCAATGAAAGGATTTTAAGCTTATCTCACAGGACACTATGACCATTCTCAGGGCTTTTACATTCCATATGAAATGTTAGATTAAAACACAACTCATCATTAAATGAATTAGTAGAAATAACCATTACATTTAAACCCTCAGAAAATAAATCTGCATATATTTGTCAAAGCATAATAGTGATAATAAAAATAAAAACATAACAATGGTAATAAGAATAACATCAGCTACACTTACTGTGTGCGTTTTAGTTCCAGGCACTCTGCCAAGCACATCACAGTCTTCCTCATAACAATTCATTGGATTAAATGTTAATATTTTTTCAATTTTGCAATGAGGAAATTGAAGCCCAGAGAGGTTAAACAATATGACCTATGCTGCACAGTGGGTAAGTGAAGGAGCGAGGGTTCAAACATTATGCAAGCAGATGTTATTGAAAATTACACATTTCAAAATTTTAATTTAGTTCTGAAAACACAACATAGATTGGTTTCCACTAAAGAATACTAAAGAATAAGAAGTTCCAAACTGGTTCTGATTTTAACCTAGTCAGGATGAGTTTTATTATGTTCTATTATTTTTTTCCTCAGAATATTAAGGGTACAAAATCTAAAATAGCAAGTATTCAAATGACTAGGCATTGAGCAGTTGGATTGTTTGGACTTTTCCGGTCAGAAGGGTCACATCAATAATCATTTTGGAATTCAGTCATGTAGGCTCTGTAAGGTTCTCAAAGTGATTTTCTTCTGTCGAAATCCAGATACAGTTACATAGTGAAATGAGAGCAGTATTGATTTCAAAAGTAGCCATAGATGGATGAGTCAAAAAAATATGTATTGTTCAATTGCTGCTTGGCCTTGAACTAGGGAGATCTCAATATAATATTTATAGTGTTATAGGTCGCTATGAGTCAGAATCGACTAGACAGCACTGGGTTTTATTCTATATGATTTATATCTTTCAAAGCACTTTCACACATTATTTCATTTAGTCTCCTCAATAATGAGTCAGTTCTGATGTACAGAGATCCCATATACTGCAGCGTAGAGCTGCACTCCATAGGATTTTCAAGGCCGTGATCTTTTGGAAGCAGATCACCAGGCCTTTCTTCTGAGGCACCTCTGGGTGTACTTGAACTGCCAGCCTTTCAGTTAGAAGGCAAGTGTTTAACCGTTTATACCACCCAGGGACAACCCAGTGCTAATGACAGAAAATTTAGACACATACACAGTGACATGTAGGACAAATGTCACATGTAATCAAACAATATGTGTGCTGAGGTAAGGGTATTGTGTCAAACACCTTTTATAGCCTGTTTTACATCCCCTTACATCCCCTTGCTCAAGATATTGCTGTGGCAACCAGATGACAAAATGACACCTCAGCTGTACTGCTTATCACTTGCCTTCTGCCCCAAGTTTCTCTATCCAGTGAGATTCTGGGCTATGCTGGGTCATATGGAAACCTGGAAGCACAAGAGAATTAACAGGCATGAAGCAACTCTTGATAGGAATTGGTAGATAAACACCCTCTTCTTCCCGGTCCCTGGTGGACAATCTGAGGCAGATACTATGTAGTTCCAGTGGGACTCCAGCAGGGTTGAGCTGCGCCCAGTCATCTACTTGATAATACATACTCAGATTGACTTTCATTCTTTCTCTGAGTAGAAGCCCTTGCAGTACAGTGGTTAAGCACTCAGCTGCTAACCAAAACTTCAGCAGTTTGAACCCACCAGCTGCTCTGTGGAAGAAAGATGTGGCAATCTCTTCCTGTAAAGATTACAGCCTTGAAAATCGTATGGGTCTGTTCTACTTTGTGACATAGGGCCACTATGAGTTAGAATCAACTCGACAGCAATGGGTTTTGGTTTATTCTCCTGAGTCAGAATCAACCTGATAGCAACAGTTTTGGGGGGTTTTTTGTTTGTGTGTGTGTGTGTGTGTGTGTGTTATTAGATTTGATTACAGTAGTTAATTAATTAAAAAAAAAACCATTGATTTGATTCCGACTCATAGTGACGCTATAAGACAGAGTAGAACTGCCCCATAAAAATAGGGTTTGTTAATTAATAAAGAGTTAATATTTACATCAAGAAACTTTTATTTCCTTGTAACCACTCAGTAAGCCCTTGTCATAATATCTACTTTTGGGGAAAATCCACCAAATCAGAGAGTTTAAGTCACTTACAAAACAGCCAGTTAATGTTGGAGGTAGAATTACAAACTAAATCTCCTGTCTCTTTACCGGATATGATTCTCTGGCACAGTTAACCTTCTTGAAGTAAAAGCATGGAGCCTTAAGTCACATTCACCTAAGTTTCATTCTGACACTATCTGAGACACCTTGAGAACGTTCATGGATTCTTCTGAGCCTCAACTCTGAAATTGCAGTATGAAGAAAAACAATAATAATAACGATGTCCAGCCTTTGCTGGTTGTTTCCATGTGGAGATACTGTTCTAAATGACTTAGAAATATTAACCTGTTGATCCTCACCATAACTTTATGAGATATGTACTATTATTATCACCACTTACAGATGAAAAAACTAGGGTACAGAAAGGTTACTTTGCTCAAGATCACAGAGCTAACAAGTAGTATTTTTTCTTTCTTTTTTTTTTTTTTTTGAGGGATTCCAAGCCAGACAATCTGACTCACAGGCTCAGGTTTAAACACTATTAGCTTTACTGCTACCTCAGAGGGTTATAATAATCAATGACATAAAGCACTTATCACAGTGCCTGGTATACACAAAACGCTTAAAAAATTTTAACTTTAAAAAAGTTTCAATACAAAAATCAGTTGGATTCCTCTACATCAACAAAGAGAATGTCAAAGACAAAATCACCAAATCAATTCCATTTACAGTAGCCCCCAAGAAGATAAAATACTTAGGAATAAATCTTACCAGAGATGTAAAAGACTTATACAAAGAAAACTACAGTACACTTCTGCAAGAAACCAAAAGAGACTTACATAAGTGGAAAAACATACCTTGCTCATGGATAGGAAGACTCAACATTGTAAAAATGTCTATTCTACCAAAAGCCGTATATAGATACGATGCAACTCCGATCCAAATTCCAATGACATTTTTTAATGAGATGAAGAAACAACTCACCAACTTCATGTGGAAGGGAAAGAGGTCCTGGATAAGTAAAGCACTGCTGAAGAAGAAGAACAAAGTGGGAGGCCTCACACTGCCTGATTTTAGAACATATTATACCACCACAGTAGTCAAAACAGCCTGGTACTGGTACAACAACAGATACATAGACCAATGGAACAGAATTGAGAATCCAGACATGAATCCACCCATATATGAGCAGCTGATATTTGACAAAGGCCCAAAGTCAGTTAAATGGGGAAAAGATAGTCTCTTTAACAAATGGTGCTGGCATAACTGGATATCCATCTGCAAATAAATGAAACAAGACCCATATCTTACACCATGCACAAAAAATAAATCAAAATGAATCAAAGACCTAAATATAAAATCTAAAACAATAAAGATCATGGAAGAAAAAATAGGGACACCAGGAGCCCTGATACATGGCATAAACAGTATACAAAACATTACTAACAATGTACAGACACCAGAAGAGAAGCTAGATAACTGGGAGCCACTAAAAATAAAGCACTTATGTTCATCCAACAATTTCATGAAAAGAGTAATATGATTACCTACAGACTGGGAAAAAGTTTTTAGCTATGAAATTTCCAATCAGCATCTGATCTCTAAAATCTACATGATACTGTAAAAACTCAACTACAAAAAGACAAATAACCCAATTAAAAAATGGGCAAAGGATATGAACAGGTACTTCACCAAAGAAGACATTCAGGTAGCTAACGGATACATGAGGAAATGCTCACAATCATTAGCCATTAGAGAAATGCAAATCAAAACTGCAATGAGATATCATCTCACGCCAACAAGGCTGGCATTAATCCAAAAAACACAAAATAAGAAATGTTAGAGAGGTTGTAGACAAACTGGAACGCTTATACACTGATTGTGGGAATGAAAATGATACAACCACTTTGGAAATCGATTTGGTGCTTCCTTAAAAAACTAGAAATAGAACTACCGTACGACCCAGCAATCCCACTCCTTAGAATATATCCTAGAGAATAAAAAACCTTTACATGAACACATATATGTTCATCGCAGCACTGTTTACAACAGCAAAAAGATGGAGGCAACCAAGGTGCCCATCAATGGACGAATGGATAAATAAATTATGGTATATTCGCACAATGGAATACTATGCAATGATAAAGAACAACGATGAACCCCTGAAACATCTCGTAACACGGAGGAATCTGCAAGGCATTATGCTGAGTGAAATTAGTCAGTTGCAAAAGGACAAATAATGTATGAGACCACCATCATAAAAACTCAAGAAATAGTTTAAACACAGAAGAAAATATTCCTTGATGGTTATGAGGGTGAGAAGAGAGGGAATGGGGGTATTCAGTAATTAGATAGTAGACAAGAACTATTTTAGGTGAAGGGAAAGACAACACACAAAACAGAAGTCAGCACGACTGGACTAAACCAAAAGTAAAAAAGTTTCCTGAGTACAACTGAACGCTTCGAAGGCAGAGTAGCAGGGGCAAGGGCCTGGGGACCATGGTTTCAGGGAACATCTAGGTCAATTGGCATAACAAAATATACTAAGAAAACATTCTGCGTCCTACTTTGGTGAGTGGCATCTGGGGTCTTAAACACTAGCAAGCAGCCATCAAAGATGCATCAATTGATCTCAACTGACCTGAAGCAAAGGAGAATGAAGAACACCAAAGACACAAGGTAAATACGAGCCTAAGAGACAGAAAGGGCCACATAAACCAGAGAATACTTCAGCCTGAGACCAGAAGAACTAGATGGTGCCCAGCTACAACCAATAACTGCCCTGACAGGGTACACAACAGAGAATCCCTGATGGAGCAGGACAGTAGTGGGATGCGGACCTCAGATTCTTGTAAAAAGACCAGACTTAATGGTCTGACTAAGACTAGAAGCACCCCGGAGGTCATGGTCCCCAGACCTTCTGTTAGCCCAAGATTGGAACCATTCCCAAAACCAACTCTTCAGACAGGGATTGGGCTGGACTATGAGACAAAAAATGATACTGGTAAGGAGTGAGCTTCTTGGCTCAAGTAGACACATGAGACTATGGGGACAGCTCCTATCTGGAGGTGAGATGAGAAAGCGGGGCGGGGGGACAGGAGCTGGCTGAACTGACATGGGGAATACAAGGTGGAGAGGAGAAGTACATTGTCTTGTTAGGGAGAGAGCAAGGTGTATAAAAATTTTTGTATGAGAGACTGATTTCATTTGTAAAGTTTCACTTAAAGCACAATAAAAAAATTAAATAAAAACAGTTTGAATCCCAATGAAAGAATCTACAAGTATCCTTTTCCTGTCCATTTGTTTCTCTAATTTTTTCTTCTCTCAAACTCTCTTTCATTAAAATGTTACTGCCTTTGCACCACTCTGACTTCCTGATGTTTTATCTTCCCCTTCTTCCTGGCCCCCAGTTACCTTCTCCAACTTCTTACATTTCTTCCTTTCAACCTCCATTTTTCTGAAACTCAAGGCCACTGACAGATCAGCATGAGAAACATCACAGACAGCTTGTTTTCATGACCTTCCTTTCAGAATCTCACTAGAACAGTTACATGGTATTTGTGACAAAGCACCCAAAATACTTGCACAGGCACTATTAGTGTTTGTCAGACCCTTCAATGTGTAAGTGGAGACTTCTCACTAATCTAACGGGATCAGCCAAAAGGGCCTCCCTGCTGTGCCTTCTTGTCAGCATGGGGCTGACTGTAGTCTGACTACAAGCAAAAACAGCAAATGAACTAAATAAATCCTTTATTTGATTCATTGGCAAGATCTTCTCTTCCATTTTAATTAATAGTCTAAATGCTAACTCTCTCACCTTAATCTTTCTTCATAAATGATACCCACTGGAGGCAATTTGCATATGCAAAAGAGTCACACAGGGAGATTTAATTAAGTCCCCTGACAATTTCTCTGATTACTACATTTTCCATGATTGTTGAGAAATCTCCAACTACAGCTTGGACTTCTTTTCACGTGTGGAAGAAACTTGCTCATAGAAACCTAAATGATTCTGATGCTTACACGTAAAATGACAGAAGATACCATACTAATGTTTCTGTAATGGATGCTGTTTGCCTTTGGCACTGTGGTTAAGAGCTGCAGGGAGCTACAGTTGCTAACCAAAAGGTCGGCTAACTAGCCACTCCTTGGAAACCCTGCGCGGCAGTTCTACTCTGTCCTATAGGGTCGCTATGAGTTGTAATCAACTCTACGGCAGTGGGTGGGTGGGATGAGCCAGAATCAAGTGGATCGCAAGGTTTTTGGTGGTCTGGGTTAGAAAACTGAGTTGTCCTAAGTTTTAGGAAAATGATATCTACGGTGCCTTAACACCTTCTTTGAACTAAGCTAAGTATAAATTAATTTGATTTATTTTAATTAAGTTAGATATTTCCCAGTGAAGAAAATTCTCAGAGATTTTAAATAAACCTGCAATTTAATGCCTGCCACTGAATGATCTTTTCCGGGTGGTTGGCATGTTGTCATTTCCAGGGTTTGTGGTAGTCCCTCTATTCCCCTGACAAGCAGCTGTTTGGTCTGATTTGTGGACAGTGGTTAATTAATCTAAAGCTAATACGCTCATCAAAAGCCCTTACCGTATCCACATCTCACACTGAAATACTCCCCCAGCTGGTGCGTTTACACATTGTTTACTCTTTAAATCATTACTTGTTTCAAAGGAGTAATTAAGGTAAAAGGAAAACTCTTGGGCTTCTAGGGCCCATATATCAAATGGTATATGGAGTTGTCATCCACCTAATTAATGTCAAGGAACTGCCTTTCCTTGAATCTTAGAAAGTACTATCCTCACACTAAATATAAATGCACCTCAGTTGTAATATAAAAAACCAAATCAAGCTCCTTGCTGTCAAGCCGCTTCTAACACACAGTGACCCTGTAGAACAGACTAGAACTGCCCTATAGGGTTTCCAAGGCTGTAGCCTTTGTGGGGAAACCCTGGTGTTATAGTGGTTAAGTGCTAGGGCTGCTAACCAAAGGGTTGGCAGTTTGAATCCATCAGGTGCTCCTTGGAAGCTCTATGGGGCAGTTCTACTCTGTCCCGTAGGGTTGCTAGGAGTTGGAATCAACTTGACAGCACTGGGTTTGGTTTGGTTTGGTTTTTTGGTTTAATCTTTATGGAAGCAGACTGCCACATCTTTCTCCCACTGAGTGGCTAGTAGGTTCAAACAGCCTACCTTTTGGTTAGCAGCTGAGCACTTAACTACTGTGCTGCTAGGGCTCCTTCTGTAGTCATAAATGTTTATACTTTCAATCTTGTGTGTCTTAATTTCCTTAACTCAAATGTACATCCCCATATTAAATATTCTTGATCATTATGTTCCTTAGCTTTATCATGTGAAGAAGCTGTACAGCGCTTTAAAATGCAATGTAAATAAGATTTTTTTTTTAGAGGGACATTTTTAGCACCACATTTACAGAGAGCTCTTGGTACAGGAATCAAAATTATTAGCAATGCGTTTTTTGCTTTTTTTAAGAGACCCTTCACTTTCCGCTGATGATTACATCTCTAGATTTCCCGCTTCTGCTCAGAGATGGAAAAGCACACACAGCATTCTTAACATTTGAGTAACAATCTCTTCGCTCATCATCGAAGTCCAATGCTCATCCCAGAACCTATTAAATAAATTACAAAATCTTTTCTAATCTCAAGTTCTCATAGATAAAGCACCCCTGCGAGGGCATTTTACGCATTTTATCCCGCTATTCCACAGAATGTCTTTGCATTCCAGAATATGCCTAAAAGGACTAAGAAGTTCCTCTCCTTTATCCTGTGAATTAACCATAACTGCTCTCAATGATGGAAGAGAAGTCTGAGGGGAAAGCACTGCTGCCGGGACAAAGTGCCAGCTTAGAGATATACCATCATTTAGCCAAGGGAGCTTCAATTTCCCGGAGTTCCAAAACAAGGAAGTGATCACTTGCAAAACCCGATTGAAAATGGTGTTATGGATTGAAGTGCATCCCAAAAAAATGTGTTGTAAATCCTAACCCCTGTACCTGTGATAGAATTCCGTTTGGGAATGGGTTTTCTGTTACATTAATGAGGCAGTATTAGTGTAGGGTGTGTCTTAAGTCAATCTCTTTTGAGATATAATAGCAGAAATCGGGGAAGATAGATGCCAAGTCACATGGAGATCGCTGAGGAACAGAAGCTGAAAGAGGCAAGGACCTTCCCCCACAGCACACAGAGAGGGAAAGCTTTCCCCTAGAGCTAGCACCGTGAATTCGGACTTCTAGCCTCCTAAACTGTGAGAAAACAAATTTCCATTTGTTAAAGCCTCCACTTGTGAGATTTCTGTTTATAGCAGAACTAAGTAACTAAGACAGATGGTAACAATTCAAGAGGAAGATCATACCAAGGCGGGGTTGGCGGGGGGCACTGGCACCAACTATGAGAGAGTAGCCAGTATCTGAAGTCAGAAACCAATAAAGCAAGAGTATCAGTGATGGGAGCAGTAGGCAATTAGCTCAGAGGGCACCTGCTCTCCAGGTGTAACTCAACTGCACTTGTTCTTAAAGACCTACTGTGGCAACGAAGCCTGGCAGGGAACATTCAGGAGAGATTAAAGCTTTCCTCTCGGAAGCTGATGGTTATTCGGTCATGTACTGCCTAAAATCATCTTATGCTGCTGGAAGGCACTCAGCTAAAAAGTGAGAACAGCATTTTAATAAATTTATTTCTCATTTCTAAAATGCTATCATTTTAAAGGAAAATTCTAAATCAAACTTCCAGTTACCTGAGAGCAGACGGCACCTACTAGATGCCAAAATGTTCCCACACATAAACGTTTAGTGCCAGCTCCTCATCTCTCTACACCACCTTCCCTCAACACCACCATCACTACCAGTCGCATCACTAAAAACCACCAGGAATATTATTAAACCCAAACAATTTAATTTTTAAGCTCAGAAGCTTCAGAGGGTATTCAGTTGCAGATATTGAGTGATCTAAGCCAGTGCTTCTCAAGCTTCACTATGCATGTAATCTCTTGAGAGATCTTATCAAAATCCTGTACATCTGGGATGAGGCCTGAAAATTTGCATTTTTGGCAAGATCTCAAGTGATGTTCAAAGCTTCTGGTCTATAAAAAAAAGGTCTATAGACCACACTTAATCTACATCTTTGAGTCTCTTGGTGACTTAGCCAACACAAAACCAAACCCGTTGCTGTTGAGTCAATTCCAAATCACAGTGACCTTACAGGACAGAGTAGAACTGCCCCATAGTTTCCAAGGAGCCACTGATGGATTCGAACTGCCGACATTTTGGTTAGCAGCCAAGCTCTTAACCACTGTGCAACCAGGGCTCCCTTGGTGACTTAAAAAAAAAAAAAATTAGAACCCCTATAATTGCCCAGTACTCCTGATTCTCCTTCAGATAAGAATTTGGCCTAGAAACAAATTAAATTCTCCAATGCAAGGGTTCTCAAATTGGAGTCCTGGAGTTTGTTGCTACCCAAATCTGGCGCGAGGCCACCTGAGTCCTCACCCCAGCTCCTCTGCTTACTTCCTGTGTGATCCGGCTACTGGATCTCAATGTGCCTCCAATTTCTCATCTTATAGAATGAGTATAACATCGAATCTGTCCCATCAGGTCATTGTAAGGAATAATTGAAATGATGCCAGTAACAGAACTTGTTTTTTAATTATACAAGTAAGCGTTATGCCACAAAAGTTCACTAAAAAGTGCACAAAATACAAGCCTTTGTGCCAGGATTTCCCACAACTCATAGCATCACTCCAGGATACATGTAGAAAAAAAAAAAAAATGTAGAAGGATGCTATAAAAATAATTTCTATTCTAGTCATTATAGCCAACTTTGATTCCAAAGTGACTTGGGATCAAAGAGTGACTTGGAGTGATTCTAATAGCTGGTGCATACATTATGCAATATATTCAATTAGATACTTCCCTGAAATGGGTAATTTTAAAATAGCTGTCCATATCATAATTTGAATAACTAAGACCAAATCCCTAGGTGATATTCATTTTTAGGTAAGAAATAATTGTGCTAATTAAAATTATTTTATGTACAATTTTATATTTATATATTATTTCTTTCTTAATCATTAGCTATCTCTTATCTCCCAGTTAATCTTATATTTCATCCAATTATTCAAATACATCAAAGGGCTTTAAAAGACATGGTTTGTTGCAAAGTGAAATGATTATAGAATATTTCAGTAATGCAAAATAGAGACTTGAACAAGTTTTAAACAACATTAAAATAAAGAAGAAACTGTTTGACACAATTTTGTTAAAGTGCTAAAAACATCTGGCTTGCTTCCATATAAATCTGTTCCGAACAAGTCATGAAGCACCCTACAGCTTACCCGCTACACCTCTCCCTTCTACCCTTTTCTGAGAAAATCAGACCTGCCAACTTGTCCATGGTTTAATCACAGCAGGGATCAGCCAACCGGATATCTCACAAAAGATAGGGCCTAAACAACACAATCAGATCCTGATAGGAGAGAGAGAGAGAACTCGCAGAGATGTCATGAGAAAGAATCTGAGTGAGCCAAGAATAGTTGCTGCCTTAGAACTCACATATCTTTCAAGTTCTTATGGTGTATGTTATTGTTACTTGCCATCAATTTGATTTCTACTCATGGTAACCCTGTGTATGCAGGATAGAACTGCTCCATAGGGTTTTCAAGGCCGTGACCTTTCAAAAGAAGATTCCCTAGGCCTGTCTTCCAAATCACCTCTGGGTGGGCCCAAACTGCCAACCTTTCTGCTAGTAGTCGAGCACTTAACCATTTGCACCACCCCGGGACTCCTTATAGCACATAGTCTTATAATAAACCTCACGGTCTTAAGCTTATTTGAGGACGTCTCTGGTCTTTTGTTGCAGAAGGCCTTTGAGCTAGTACCTAAAAATCTGCTGTCAAGCTGATTCAGACTCACAGCGACCCTATAGACAGAGTAGAATTGTCCCATAGGGTTGTCAAGGCTGTAAATCTTTATGGAAACAGACTGCCACATCTTTCTCCCATGGAGCAGCTGGTGGGTTTAAACTGCTGACCTTTTGGTTATTAGCAAATGCTTTAACCACTGCACCATCAGGGCTCCTCTTGAGCTAGCTAGAGAAATTAAATATTAGAATACCTAGACCCTCCATAGTGAACTCACATGGGGCCATCTCACTGAACACTGCATTTAAAACCAGGAGTTCGGCAACACTAGACCATAGCCTGACATGTATATGAGGAACTATAACTTGCCAGAGATAAACATGACAAAGATTTGGGGAATAGCACTGGGTCTGGGGTTCAATAAATGGAGCTGGAAAAAAATGGTTATCAGTTGGTTCCCCATCTGACACAATACAAAAACCAGCTCCAGAAGATTCAAGGACTTAAATGTCAAAAATAAAACTTAAAAATTTTTAGTAGAACCTTGAAAATTTTTTGAACCTTGGCATAGGAAACAGTTTATTAAGGAAGATAAAAAATGTTTGTTATGAAATAAAATATTAATTTATTATATTAAAATTTAAAACTTCTGTTAAGACCCCTTAAAAGAAAAAAATTACAAACTCAGAGAAGATATTTCAACAACTGTAATAAACAAATTATTAATATCAAAAATATATACATATTTTAAACTTTGGCAAATCAATAAGAAAGCATAAATTAACCAATCAAAAAGTTGAGCAAATGCCATAGAAGGCATTTCACAGAAGAGAAAACACATATGGTCAAAAACAAACACCTGAAGAGATGTCCAATTGCATTAGTGGTCAGAGATAGTGAAAACTAAAAACAGGAGTTGTCATTTTATACCCTAGTGTTGGAGAGTGTGTTGATGATCAGGATCTCTTCTACTTGGGCGATGCTGGTGTAGATAGGTTCAACCACTTTGAAAAAGAGCTCGGTTTTCATACAAAGTTGAACATACTCATATCCTATGATTCAACAATCTCACTCCTAGAGAAATGCCCAAATGTTCACAGCATCACTGACAAGTGGATGGATAAGTGTGGTATACTGATATAATAAATCGCTTACAGCCATATAATGAATGCATTACAGTTACATCTAACAATATGGTGAAAAATTAATTCCTCAGAATTACATAACACAGGATACCCTGTCTGTAAAGTCAAAAACATTATTGAAAAATATAGATGTGATAAAACCATATACAAAGGAAGACCAGGGAATGATAACCATGAGATGCAGGATATTACTTATCTTGGATGGGAGAGGGCAGGGGAATAAATAAGGAGGATCACTTATGTAGAATTAAATTATTGTTGTTTTTATTGCTATGTGCCATATAGCAAGTCTATATGACAGAGTAGAACTGCCCCATAGGGATTCTAGGCTGTTATCTTCACAGGAGCTGATTGCAAAGTCTTTCCTCCCACGGAGCCACTGATGGATTTGAACCACCCACCTCCTGGTTAGCAGCAGAGCACTTAACCGTTGCACCAAAAGGGCTCCTTATTCAATTATTATCAATTTTTTTTAATTGTGCTTTAGATGAAGGTTTACAGAGTAAATTAATTTCTCATTAAACAATTAATACACGTATTGTTTTGTGACATTGGTTGCCAACCCCATCACATGTCAACAGCCTCCACCTTCTCAACCTTGGGTTCCCCATTGCCAGCTTTCCTGTCCCCTCCTGCCTTCTTGTCCTTGCCCCTGGGCTGTTGTGCCCCTTTAGTCTCATTTTGTTTTATGGGCCTGTCTAACCTTTGGCTAAAGGGTGAACCTCAGGAATGACTTCATTACTAAAAAGGTGTCCGGGGGCCATACTCTTGGGGTTTCTCCAGTCTCTGTCAAGCCAGTAAGTCAGGTCTTTTGTGATCAACTTCATATCTTTTAATGTTGAATGGACATTTCATGGCTGTTGATATATTATTAAAAAATATATTTTAAAAGGAAGCACTGAATTGGCCAATGATATGATAAAAATTTACCATAAACCAAGGTTAGTATTAATCTAATTCTGTGTACCTGGAAAAAAAAACACAAAGTTTAAATTGCATGTCACACTAATAGGATGGTAGCATGATCTTTATATCTAAGTTGTTGTTATTGTTAGGTATTGTCAAGTCGATTCCAACTCAGTGATCTCATGTGATGAAGTAGAACTGCCACACAGGGTTTTCTAGACTATAATCTGTATAGGGGAAGATCTCCAGCTCTTTCTCCTGTGGAGCAGCTGGGTGGGTTCGAATTGCCAACCTTTCACTTAGCAGCCAAGCACTTTACCATTGCACCACCAGAGCTCCTTTCTATCTCAGTAAAAGCCCATTATTATTTCTTTTAGTATTAGAATGTGAGCCCTCAGGAGACTGGTAATGTGTCAGAGAAAATAATCATGTTCAAAAAAACACCAAGGACTTGAATGACTTTCCTTTACATAAACTAAATTGAACAAAGAATGTCTGTTTTACTGTTTGTTTTCAAGAAGCCATTATGTTACCTTCTCTTAAAAAATACAAAGGGACTTACCCTGGATACACCAAAAGATCTTCATGACAAAATGCTCACTTGTTAAACTAGAGGCCAATGAAAGAAACAAGATGGTGAAGTCAGTTCTTTCGATGGCATGTTTAACTGTTACGAATCCAGAAATAACCAGTGACACCGCATCTTTGTCACCATGTGAGGCAGACGGCCGTGAGATGGAGACCATAAAACACCTGAAACTGCTCCTCTGTCGCAGCCTCATGAGCAGCTGCGTAAGGAATTTTATATCCCTTCTGTGAGCCAGTAAAGCAAGTGACACTTCCAGGCTGGGTACCAACAAGCATCTTTTTATCACACATGCAGGCCAATGATAACACCACCACCACCAGCCACCTAAAATTACCTATGAATAATCTCGTAGGAGCAGAAAAATGATGCCTTCCAAAAAAAACATACATTATCGCATTTACCCAAAACAAACAAAAAAAACTTTTGCTAAGATAAAAAATACAAATATATTTTTATACTCTCTGATTCTCTTAGCTATAAAGAGAAGTTTAAAAAGACCAGAATCCCTTGAAAAATACATTTAGCAAGCTTTCCTTATACAGCTATTGGCAACGTTTTAGTCATGCTTTGTGGTGGTAGCAAAGCTGCTTAGTTTGAGAGCATCTGTTGATCTCACCCTCTGAAGATGATACATTTAGACATCTGTCATTCAAATGTACAAAAAATACATTTGAATTCCACATTTACCTCCTTCATTTGTTTTGTGGTAACTGCAGGAGTTTGGGGACCCGCAGATTGTTCTCAGCAAAGCGGCCTGCAATCAATGTGCAGAACATTTCTCAGTCAAGGTAAGAAAGCAGCAGCACTTCCGTCTGAAAATCATTGACTTTTCCCTAGAAAGCTAGTGCTGGATAGCTAATATGAGCCTAACATCAGCCCTTAAAAAAAAACCACTGCTGTGTAGTTGATTCCAACTCATAGCGACGCTATTGGACAGAGTAGAACTGCCCCACAGAGTTTCCAAGGAGCACCTGGTGGATTCAAACTGCTGACCTCATGGTTAGCAGCCATAGCACTTAACCACTATACCACCAGGGTTCCCACATCAGCCCTTAGAGGTAGGAGAGGAGCTGAATCTTGGCAGGCAGGATGAAGACATCCTTTTCACCCTGACCACCCTTACCTAAATTAGCCACTCTGGGGCATTCTCTGTTTCACCACTCTGTATATTTCTTCATAGTGCTTATCACAGTCTGTAATTAGCTTGTTAATTTACTTGTTTATTGTCTCTCTCACCTGCTAAAGCAAAGCCCTTTGATTATAAAACCTGATTCATTATCCTCTGTCTCCCCATCACTTAGCAGTGTCTGACATAAAGTAGATGCTCAGTAAGTATTTCTTGGCAGCAGTGTTGGTTCAGCATTATTGGAGAAGACAGATGTATTTTTAAAAAAGGTCTTTTTTCATGTCATCATTGCAATTAATACCTTGGATAACTCTGGGACATGTTATAGAATGGAGTAAAATAGAAATTCAGATGTCCCAATTTTCCCCTGGGGCTGTATCTCAGATCAGTTCCTTCACTAGCACATTTAGCAAAGCCAGAAAAGGCCAGTGGTACTTGATGCCAGAGATGAGCCTCTTGCAAAAGCACCCTGAACTCAATGGTGGGAAAGGGCAATGAACAGTTTCTCCCTTTGATGTGCCTTGCTTTGCTGCAAAGGTCTCCCTTTAACTTCAGTTTCTGGTACTGGAGCAGAGGAAATAGGTAGGCCTGGACCAGGCTTGGAAAGAAAGCCAAGTTTTTATTCCTACATCACCCTGTGGTCACACCTCAATTGACTTATGTTTCTCTCTAAAAAATTTTAGACAGCAAGTGGGGAAGAGATTATCCAACATCCAGGAATAGATTATGACTTTTTTTGTTTTTCACCTTTCCCAAATCCAGTTCTCCCCCTTCTCGAATTTCAAATTCCGTTCCATCTCTTTCACTCAACAAATTCCACTCTTAGCCCACAAGAACAAGCATTCAAACATACACATTCACAGAGAGATACAGAGAGACACACACACACACACATCATCCTTACCATCCTTAACTTCGAAAGCAACATCTGTAAGAGCAGATGCTCTGCAATAAATTCATGAATCCGTCACTTATACTCCCAGCCCGTTTCCTCACCTGCAAAATTGAAAGGTTGGACAAGACCAAAAGTGGCAAACATAAGCCTAATGAGTCAAAGCGTTGACATTAATTAATAAAGGCAAGGCCAGGTCTAGGAAATGCATTCCCTTAGTCATTTTCTGCTGTTACTGTTAGTTGCCATCGAGAAGATTCTGATTCATGACGACCCCATTTGTACAGAATAGAACTGTTCCATAGGGTTTTCAAGGCTGGGGCCTTTTGGAAGCAGATCATCAGGCCAGTCTTCTGAAGTGACTCTGAGTGGGTTCAAACCACCAACCTTTCAGCTAGTAGTTGAATGTTTAACACTTTATGCCACCCAGAGGCTCCTAGTCATCTTCTAGACCTCGTCGTTACCATTTACTGCATGCCCTCTGCAATCTCTTTTTCAAGGAACCAACCTTCTGACCACCAGCTTACTCCCTCTATTTACACAACCCTACTGGTGCCTATAATTTACCAATCCTACCACTTTCTTACTGTCCCTAATTGCCTTCATGTCCTTGCTACCCTTCTTACAAAGCTTAAATTTCATGGTCGGTTATAATAATCACTCTCCAGCATACATATTCAAATCCCTTGTCCCTCCTTCCTTTCATTCTATTGCTGTGCTCCACACCCTGGTTAAATCTAATGCTTTACCTGTTCTGCACCTATACCCATGTACCTGGATAAGGCTACTGCATTACCTGGTCTCTCCTTAAACTCCTGACCACAAATTTCAGATGGACTCTTAATGCTACCCAACAATCATACACATTTGCCTAGGCCAGTTGCTCTCAATGTTGGCTGCATTTTTTTTTTTTTTTAATTCTGATGTCTGGGTACTACCCCCAGAGAGTTTGATTTAATTTATCTGGGATACAGGCTGGACATTAGGGTTTTTTAAACCCCACTGGTGATTCGTCACTGCCACATAGGGCTGTGGGCCTGGTGCTGTCAGATCTTCTGATTTTTTCAAGAGAAGCTAGGAGTCAGGGTTTTTATATTAACATTCCTTATTTCTTAACTGAAAACTAATTTTTAAAATATCCGGCAAACCAAGCATACCTTTTTTCAGCCCCTGGACCAGATGATCTCTGAGTTCCTTCCTAGTTTAAAATTTCTCTGAATCAAAATTAAGCATCCATGTCAGCTGGTCTCCTTACCAATTGACCCTCCTCTTGCTTTTACATCTTCCCTGTATGAAATATTCATCAATAAATTGGGTCAGTATTCATACTGGGGTGTTGCAAGAGGCTTATCATGCATACAAGTCCTCAATTCTTTGTGGGTTGTGATTTTGCCAGTGATCTTTATCAGTGATGTTTGAACACTTATTTCAGGCAGAGAATCCTATTGTTTTAAATCAAATGTTACATAGACTCCTAAAAAGGCTTAATATATAAAAGCTGAATTACTTCAGGTAGGGATGGGAGGTTTGAACAGTGTTCCTACCCCATCAGCTGCATTCTCTGTCCGGAGTAGACTCCATAGAGCGCCTGTCTAGATTCAGAGGAAAAGCTTCCGGAGCTGGTGCAGGTTTCTCAGAAGCGAAGTTCTTCCTGCCTTGCTCCAAGCCTCTCCCTTATCAGCTGTACTGAGTTTCCACTTAAGCTTGTTTGCAAAGTTGGTTCAGCTGCTTTAAAAGAAGAACGTTGTAAAACAACTGACCTAGCTGAGTGGATCTAGTATGCTCATTGATTTTTCAGGTGACACCATTATAGATTAAACAAACTGTACAAATAGAAAACATAAGGACCACTGAACAGTGACTAGATGAAAAAGAAAATGAAATGATAAGGATATCAAGAAAAACAAATAAAATGTTATTGTTTAGAACAGAACTCCAATTTTGAGGAGAGCATAAACAAAACTTTGCATGGAGTATGAAGTCCCTTGGCCCCTTTGACAGCACTCACTGTCCCTCCGTATGGAGACTCACTGGACTTCAGAGTTTATGGGAGTGAGAAGTGCATTTGGCAGTGAGGTTAATTAAAGGTCTATAACATGAAGCTTGAGGAAATAGTAAAGAAACCAAGATTATTCCATCAGGATAAAAACACTAGAAAGACACTTCATGCAAAAAGACAAAGGCTTTGCAAGTCATAAAAGCATATTGGCCCATATGGCAAGTAAATCTCCTGAGATACCAGCCAGAAGGACTGAACATATTTCCTCTTCACAGTACCTTCCCACTTCGTTTGGTAGAAACTGGACTCTGTGATCCAGCAAGGTGAATTCTGAGTGCACCTGCTATCATGGGAGCGATCATAGGGACTCTGACTTCAGGGAGAACAATGGAAACAAGAAAGGATGCTTAAAAGGGCTGGTTGAGTGCAATCAGGTGAGTAGGATCAGTGAAAACATTCCAGACCAAAGGATTTTAGTGAACCTAAATTCTTTTAAATTCTGGAGTATTTTTTGCAAGACTACTTATAACAGACACCAGACCACTTACTAAAACAGGGTAAACAGAAGTCACCTGGTGCAGTTTGTGAGAATGAAGTCTTTAGACTACAAAGAGGACAAATGTACTGGGATTGTTTATCAAGGGATTGTTTATCAGACACTGAATGTAATACAGAGAGAAACTAACCAGTCTCCTTCTGAAACACAAAACTGCCTCATGGATGCTGAAACAATCTTGATGTGTTGATAGAAACGATTTTACAAATTCTAGGATACTGGGAGGTCTGGCCCCACTTTTTCTGAAAAAGCAAATATTCTAATTCCCAGCTTCTGCTTCTGAGGGCTCTGAAAACCTCAAAATTGCTTAGGCATGGCCAAATTTAAGTTTAAATATTCTTAAACCGAAACCAAACCTGTTGCCATCAAGTTGATTCCAACTCATAGTGACCCTATAGGACAGAGTAGAACTGCCCTATAGAGTTTCCAAGGAGTGCCTGGTAAATTTGAACTGCAGACCTTTTGGTTAGCAGGTGTAGCATTTAACCACTACGCCACCGGGGTTTCCAAATATATTTAAATATATTTAGAGGAGTTTAAATATCAATGGATTGTTGTTGTTATTGTTAGGTACTGTCTAGCTGGTTCCAATTTATAATGACCCTATCTATGTACAACAGAATTAAACACTGCCTGGTCCTGTGCCATTCTCAACAATCGTTATGTTTGAGCCCATTGGTGCAGCCACTGTGTCAATCCTTCTCATCGAGCATCTTCCTTTTTTTGTTGTTGTTGACATTCTCCCTTCCCAAGCATGATGTCCTTCTTCAGGGACTGGTCCCTCCTGATATTATGTCCAAAAGTATGTGAGACAAGTCTCACCATCCTTGCTTCCAAGGAGCACTTTGGCTGTATTTCAATGTATAGTAACATGACCTACCAGTGAACAAAAGACCTACCAAATTTGACACTTGAATTAAGAATTAGTAGCAAATTCAAAACAAATAGGAGAAAACACCAACAAAATAATCCGGGAAAAATTTAGGATTTTTTTAAAGTTACAAATATAAAGAATTTTAAAGAAAACATTGTGACAATTTAGCTTAACCAAAAAAAAAAAACAAAACAACCCATTGCTGTCGAATTTATTCTGACTTAACCGACCCTACAGAACAGAGAACTGCCCCATAGGATTTCCAAGGAGCAACTGGTGAATTCGAACTGCCAACCTTTTGGTTAACAGCTGAGCTCTTAACTGCTGCACCACCAGGGCTCCTATTTAGCTTTAGACAAGGTTCAAATTTATCAATTTTCAACCCTTGACACAACCAGTTTTGAGAGAAGATGCTAAGTTCCCAGGTTCCCAGTGTTGCTAAAGGGTATAAGCACCCATGTGTTTGAGGTGATCAGTGAAGAAGATAAAGGTGCAATGCATCCTAGGGAGTAAGAACAGCAGGAAGACAAACTAGGAGCTACCAAAGAGCTCCATCAGCAAGCAGTGGTAACCAAACACCTGCCTGTAGTGCTCCAACTACACATCAGAATGATGTACCCTGTCCAAAGACATGCCAAGCTGTAGAAGCAAAGGCCTATCCACGTGGCAAAACCAAGACCTATGTGCTTTTGTTGTTGTTGGCAGAGCAGTTCTCACACTACTGCTCTGCCTCTCCTCCAGGCTGCTCAATCAGGGCCCTAGGCCTGGAGTATCTTCTTACAGGAAGATCACCCAGTTTAGACTGGGCATTCTGCCTTGTTTGGGGATATCTCCATGCTACAGGTCTGATGAGTAGTTCTTTGTTCTGTACATGTACATCACATGGCATGGCCAACCCCACTGCTATATGTGTTCCTGGTGGGGAGAGAACAGAATCCTTCACCAGCAGTAGAAGAGGGATATGTGCAGGCCAGCATCCAGGATCAGCTGTGGGGAGTGACCCACTGGCCGTGGAGACCAACACCCATTATTGATGCTGATCTTATTCCATTTCCCTTCCCTATAAATGAACACTGTTGTGTCCATCACCTGTGTGTGAACCGGGTTTTATTGGTGACCTTGTTGCCTGCTCAATATATTGCAGCCAGGGCATCGAACTGGTTTGTTCCAGTTTGAATCCCTGCTGAGAATTTGCATTTCTGCCCCAGATATACTGAATGAAAATCTACAGTTTAGTAAGATCCCCAGGTCATTCTTAACACATGATAAATTTTGGGAACCACTGCTCTACTAGTGGTTCTCAGAATTGGTCCCTAACCAGCAGCATTAGCATCTCTTGGGTACTTGTTAGAAACTTCTCTTGACCTCAATTTGCTGAATACTAACATCATAAATTTTTTTTTTTAACATCGTAAAAGCCGTGTTCCGTTTTGTTAAGATAGTCATTTCAGCGTTTGGGGTTTAACCAAATCTCCACCTGCATGATGATAATCTGCTTCACAAGAACCATCCACTGGACCATAATTTCTCAGCATTTAGCCTTCCTAAGCCCTCCAAGACAACTGCTTCATTAATACAAAAGACATCTATGGAGCCTCAGAAGCCATGGTTTTTGGACAGATCCTCAATTGGTCACACTACTTGTGACTCTCCAGCTATGCTTCTCTTGACAGAGGTCAGGATGGTTTAAAATGCTTTCTGTCTGTAATATAGAGAGAAAAAAATGACATTTTGTAATCAGGTCTATATTTGCCCTTACGACATAGCAATAAACCAAAACCAAACCAAACCCATTGCTGTCAAGTCGATTCCAACTCATAGTGACTCTGTAGGAGAGACTAGAACTGCCACATAGGGTTTCCAAGGAGCAAAACTGGTGGATTTGAACTGCTAACCTTTTGGTTAGCAGCCGTAGCTCTTAACCACTATGTCACCAGGGTTTTTAGGTGATAGAGGAGGATAAACAGTCACTGACCGCCAAGCCTCAAAAGATGACTTTAATTTGTCCAGCTTTATATCTCAGTGGTCCTTCTTTACTAAAACATAATCAACTCATATTTGATGAAACAGTCACAAGACTATGGGAATAGCAACTATTCCAGTCCTTGAGAACACGTGGACTTCTTCACATTGTTTCTTATTCCTTTAAATTAAAAATATTTTGATATACAAGTCTGTGGAGTACCTGTTTAACCCAACTCCTTGACCAGTGGCTTTATTGAAGTAGAGAAAATAGTTTTTCTCCAGTGTTTAATACTAAAGTAGAGAGAATATATTTTCTTGTTTGTTTTAGTATAACTGTATAAGCCGTGATTAATCTCTAGTCTTTAGAAAATGGCGCAGGTTGTGTTCAAGATATGGCTGAGCAGCCTGTTCCACTCTTTAACAAACACCCTAATACTTTACAACATGTTTTCTCCTATTCAATGGGTGATTGAGAACTTGACATAACTAACACCATAATGATGCTTTAAGTAATCTCTAAAAACATTTTTTTATTGCACCAGCTGCACCAGTCTCTTCCAAAGGGGTGTGGAGCTCTCTTAGCTCCTGTGGCCTTGGTCTCTCTTTTCTTTGTTCTCTTGAGAAATGGCCTTCAGCCTATAAGACAGCAGCTAGAAAAGATGCCTGACATTTTTAATCTACAACTTTCTTTCTTGCTCCCTATCTCAGCCAGAGTGGACTTGGTAGGACAGTTTCACTAGCCGAGAGATTCTTCTGTGAGTTTTTTTAGCCTTTTACAAATATGCTGATTAGAGTCCAGATGTCTCACATGCACATCTTTAGTTTAATAAAGACTTGCTTGTAGTTGTTCTGTGGTGTATAAGACCATCTGTGGACTGTGTGATCAAAATATTAGGTAACCCTGACCTTCCCCCTATAAAACTCTCCCACCAGTTCTTTAGAATTAGACAGAGTTTGGGAGAAATTTAACCCCCTCTGTCTCTTGAATACCAGTACTCAATAAAGCCCTCTTACTGCTTACCTCCCCATCTCAGTATTGACTTTGCAGCAGGTGGCTCGAACCCGACAATTTGCAGTAACATTTTCTCTAAACTTTTCTAAAGAAAGCATGGATTCAGATTTAATGTGTTCAGTCACATGGGGCTGGGATAGTTGTAGTAGTGAGACATGGGCTTGAATCTCGGCTTTATCCTTACTAGTACATGATGTTACCTGAGTTTCTTTACCTCTCTGAGCCTCAGCTTCCTGTACATAAAATAGTGCTGATACTTTTTACCTCTGCTGCCTGTTGTAGGCAATTAAATGAGGTAATGAAGGCTAAATATTTGGCACTGGACTTTGCACATGGTAAATGTTCTAAAAAATTGAAGTTTTAAAAAAGGTCAGGAAATTTCTGCCTTCTTCTACGTGTTCTGAAGTGGAGGAGTAGAGGAAAAAAGAAGGGCTATCACGGCACAGTGTACCTGCATATCATCTGTTGTTGTTAGGTGCTGTCGACTCGGTTCTGACTCACAGAGACCCTATAGGACAGAGTAGAACTGCCCCATAGAGATTTTACATCCCCTAAGATTTGTAGGTGTTACCTTAACATCCTTCCTAATACAGAAATACAAAATAGATTAAAAGCCTCATCTTACGCCACTATTTCATAACGTGTGTATAAGACTTCTACCATAGCATTAGGAGTCCAACAGGTTCTGTTGCATTTCATTTGGGCTTGTGTTCAGACACATTCTGACACAAGGGAAAAATATTTCCTAAACAGACTAAAAAGGAATTTAAAAAATGTCTCCTTACCCGTAGTTTCTAATGTGCAGGCTGAGGGATTTCCTATTTTTCTCCCTTTCCCACTCACTCTAGACATGCCATGCCCCAAACTATGATGTATTTATCCTACCTGCTTTTCTTCTGTGTTTGGATTTTTTTTTTTTTAAGTTATCTATTCTGCATTTCTAAATAGTTTTCTTCATATACAACCAGAGAATGAGAACCTCAGGCAAGCCTTGAAGTCTAAGCTGGAGCTACCTGGCAAATTTAAAACAAACCAGTGATCAAGGTCAGCAGCAGACCAGTGAGACTAGGGTTTATTACATTTCCGGAAATGTTTTATATTAAATGTTTTACATTAAAATAAAAAGGAAGATTAATCAGTTAATGAATCTGACACAGCAACATCTGGAGGGGTAGAAGAGGACAAGACCCTGAATGAGTTCAGAAGCCAAGAAAACATTAGAAACAAGCAAGGTCATTGACTACATGTTCCTGCTTTTCTCCATAAGATTTGCACTTGCTGTGAATGCTATCATTTAAAGGCACAATCATTTCCAGCTCTCAGAGACTTGAATGCCTCTAGTGGGATACTAGCATAAATGAAAATTTAATAGCTCTTCACCTGCAGCACCTGTGCAGATAAATTGTATCAGACTTCAGAGAAGTTCAAGAGCCTCAATGTGTTATAGACGGAACAGCTGGTCCAGTCAGTGTTCATTTGCTGAATGGCTTATGTAATTCCCAGCTTGAGCTGGAAAAGAATCTCTAGAAAGGTAGTTAACCTAGAGCATCCATGCAAGAAGCGTCTTCGCGGGAGATGCCTGTTCTCTCGGCTGTGGCAAATGATGAGAAAGACTGCCACCAGGAAAAGGGTGATGTAAATCAAAACATGCTTTCCCAAGTGACTCAGCAAGTCTCCTTTGCCACTAGCTCAAGTTATTAAACAAGATCTGGCCTAGAACCAAAGTTGTTTACCCACCACCCTCCTTGGAATTAAATGAACACCTGGTTACTTTTGATGCATTTTGGTCCTGTCCCACTGAGAGGTACTTAGCAACCTGTTTATTTTATCCATTAAAAATATATATTCTGGGTCATTGTATCTACTGCACTAAGGCTGTATGTATACTTGTTAAAAAGAGGAATGAGAAAAAAAGTCTTATTTAGGAGCAGAAATGGGAGAAAGCATGTAACAACCCAACAAATCGCATTGTACTTATCTTACTCCCAATGAGTGCAAGCATATATTATGGGGATAACATGTTTTTCACATAAACTGTTTCCATTGTTTATATGTACTGACCTAAACATGCCTTCTCTTCTCGTGCAATTATTAGATAAAGTTATAAATGAACTGTTGAACTGTGTCTTGAGATCTGCTCCTTTATTCATTCATACCCACTAACCATCAATGCCCCTAATTCCTACTCTAAGCCACAGAGTCTCATTAAAAGGAAATTGGAAGACTGCAAAACACAAAGTGTATGCTCACACCCACCCACCAAAACTAATAAACCACATACTTGACAATATATAAAGGTAGAACAAGAACCCATGTTTTATGCCCACTTGCTCTTACACTGTCCCACTTGAACCTTGGCTTTGTCTTCCATTGTTAGGTCATTTCCTATCATTTGATCTTATCTTCTGAGTAAACTAAATGACCTTAATGAGTACTCATCCCTATGTCTCCGTTACCCAAAGCCTGTCATCCATTTCCAAGGCAAGCACTTTGTCCAAACTCATCCCAAGTTCCCATAATTGGGGAGGGGAAAATTCAAAATTTTCTATAAGAATGAGATTGGATGTGTAGACTTCTGAATTTTATTCTTTGAGAAAAAGAGCTCCTTTAAATTACAGTCAGTTTAAAATGATAATCTATTGAGAATACACTTTAGCGACACTTTAGGGAAAAACAACTGACACTTTGTTTCCCATTGACCATTTGCAATCTATAAACTGAATGGATAAACACTTGATATTCAGCACAACATGATAGCCCAAAAACTATTGGGAAGATTATTGTGAATGACTTCATAGCTGGAGACGGTGGCTTCCAATTCCTACTCGTTACTGCTTCTGTCCTCATAATCATGGATGAGGAACAAAGTCAAAGTAATAGGGAATTATACCCCATTATTATTTTTAAATAACTAATAGTGCCCGCTTGAGTGAAATGAATTTTATAGAAAATTCAATAACACAGCTCTAGTCTGGAACTTCAGTGCTACACTCTACTTACTGGAAGTTTAGTTCATTAGATTCCTGAACTTCAGCTCAGAGAACCTGAACTCCACTTTTCAGTTCTGCCACTGAAGTTATTATGCAATCATGCCTAAATCAGGTGAAACCACTTTGACTTTTCTTTTCTTCTTCTCCATTTTTAAAACAGTAATAACCCAAACTCCCGAAGTTAGAAGCCTCATCTTAGGAATTATTTTCAAGCTATGTGTCTAGAAACCCCAAAGTTCTGCATAGCTGTTTCAGAGATAACAAATAAATTGGTCCCAAGTTTTTATTTTTAGTATATCTTTAACACTTCAGAAATGTATGTGTGTGAGGTATTAGATTTTAACACATTTAATAAACCCTCTTCCAAGGTATTGCCTGGTTAGCTCGTTCTTCTGTTTAAACCTCAGTATAAAGCTCCTTCTACCAAATCTGTGCATGTAAATGATCTTCCTTTAAATGTGTTATTTTTTTTAATAAGGATATAGACTTGTCCTAAGGAGCCCTGGTGGCACAATGGTTAAGTGCTGGGCTACTAACCAAAAGGTTGGCGACTAAAACCCACCAGCCACTCCTCAGAAAAAAGACCTAGTGATCTCCACAGCTTAGGAAATGCTGGGGGACAGTTTTACTCTGTCACGTGGGGTCTTTATGAATCAGAATCAACGTGATGGTACACAACAACAGATTTGTCCTAGTCTTTTTTTTTTTTTTTTAAGCCCAGTGCCTGAATTACTCTCATTTATAAAGATATATAAGCAAGTCCCCACGTACATATGAAAGGCTCTGTCGAAGTCCACACGCGAAACCAGAGTCCATACTGGGCATGTCCAGAACTGGTAATATTTGCATAAGCCAATATGACCTCTGTTTCACTTCCTGGTCATTAGTACTTAACCAGGGACAATGGAGCCAGATAGCACTAGTGGTGTGGTCAAGAACTATTAGAGCCAGGCTACAAGTTAACGGTAGTATTTGCAATCTGTTTAGGGAGATATGCTGGAGTTCTGGGTGACATATTTGAGTTATAAAGGGTTAGCTGAGACCCCACTCTGGGTTTCATGCAACCCAGGAGGCTATCAGACAGGTAGAACTATAGAGAATTGAGAATCCATCCTCCTTAAATGTCCCCCAGTCTGACATTCCTGGTTTGATTTGTCAAGTGCATAGCCTTTCAGTTTATCACAGTAAACTGTACCGTCTGTAAGGTGTATACAGTAAGAGAACTCATTTTCCCCATACCAACAAGCCAGTTCTACAGAAACCTGCCCCTCCCAATTATGTACCAGGTGCCATTCAGGTTCATCTGCCTGGAATATAGTCTTATCATATAATCCTCTATTTTCATGCAAATTGGTACAAAAAAATTGACATAGCACGCTTACAAAAACACTGGTAGAGGGGCAGTTGGCAAAAAAAAAAAAAAAAACGTAGAACATGTGCGTTGATTAAAAATACAGCAATAGTCAATCCCTCTATGACAAATTAATTTCTAACAGCTCATGTATTAGTATTGTTGAATTATAAGTATTTTTAGTACATACTGGAGGTTCTGTGTGCTTTTTGTCTGACTTTGATGTTCACGATAAGAAATATAAGCAGTAGTTAGATACTGGTGGTTCAATTTCAAAATGAAAATTTCCTACTATACCTCTTTCAGGTTTCTGGGTACAAACTGATTGTGGAGGGCTCCGAGAGCATAAAGCAGGCTTGTTATCATTTTCAGCTACCTGTCTGTTAAATCAATATTTTTTGATGTGTAACATAAACAAAATGTTTTTTTTAAATTGCTTTTCAAGACTAGCAAGAGACTATAACTGTCGTTCATAACCTATGATTTACACATTTTTTATTCGCCAAAGCCACCTTACTACTTTCATTAAATAACAAAATGTTAGTAATTTAAATTTAGAACTGTTTTAAATTTAGAACTGTTGCTGTTTTATGAGTATAAATTCATATATATACTTATATACGTGTATATATATAAACACACACATACACACATATATATGGAGCACTATTTTTTAGTGGCACAGTGGCTAAGAGCTACAGCTGCTAACCAAAAGGTCGGCAGTTTGAATCCATCAGCCACTCCTTGGAAACCCAAAGTGGCAGCTCTACTCTGTCCTACAGGGTCACTATGAGTTGGAATTGACTTGGTGGCAACAGGTTTGTCTTATATATGTGTGTGTGTGTGTGTATATATATATATATACACACACTGTATTTTGGAGTTCTACAGAATATTTCCAAAGTGGTTGTACCATTTTGCATTCCCACCAGCGGTGTATAAGTGTTCCAGTCTCTCCACAACCTCTCCAACATTTATTATTTTGTGTATTTTAGATTAATGCCAGCCTTGAGGGAGTGAGATGGTATCTCATTGTAGTTTTGATTTGCATTTCTCTAATGGCTAATGATTGTGAGCATTTCCTCATGTATCTGTTAGGTGCCTGAATGTCTTCTTTGGTGACGTGCCTGTTCATATCCTTTGTCTGTTTTTTAATTGAATTATTTGTCTTTTTGTTGTTAAGGTTTTGCAATATCTTATAGATTTTAGAGATTAGACACTGATCAAATTTACCATTGCCAAAAATATTTTTCCCAGTCTGTAGGTTGTCTTTTTATTCTTTTGGTGAAGTCTTATCATAAGCATTAGTGTTTGATTTTTAGGAACTCCCAGTTATCTAGTTTCTCTTCTGGTGTTTGTGCATTGTTATTAATGTTTGGTATTTTGTTTACGCCATGTATTAGGGCTCTTAAAGTTGTCCCTATTTTTTTTAATGTTCTTTATCATTTTAGATTTTACATTAGGTCTTTGATCCATTTTGAGTTAGTTTTTGTGCATGGTATGAGATATGGGTCTTGTTTTTTTTTTTTGCAGATGATATCCAGGTATACCAGCACCATTTGTTAAAGAGCCTGCCTTTTCCCCCATTTAATAGACTTTGGGTTTGAGATATCGATTCTGGATATAGGGGAGTAATCCTAGCATCAACATGAACAGTAAGATCAAATTCTTCTGTGCATGGGCAGTGTCACATGTGAGACTAGGTAGGTTACTGAGGCTAGTTGGAGCAGTGAGTTTTTTTTTTTTTTCCTTTATCTTATATGAGACTTGGCCAGAGGCTGCCATGCCATACCTTAGTTCCAGTAAGAGGAACATGAAATCAGTAAACTCTCCTAAGATTCTGCAAGGCAGACTTTTTTTTTTTGGTATTATTTTAAGTTACCTCAGGTCCTGAAAGGGCTATCACTGTAGAACAGGGATGTGGCACATACAGAAGCTGGTGGGAGATAATTGGTCTTAAAATGGAATTTGAGGAATTCTGGGGCAGAGTAAATAACAGTAGGGACTGGGGCAATTACAGAATTTCTAACTCACAGCTTTTGACTCCTAGTCTTCTTTACCTTCTCCTCTTCCTGTCTCCTACCTTTATTAGGATGAAAGGGTATTCCAGAGACCTTTGGTCAAATTCCTTTTTATGGACACCTCCCTATGCAATTAATAGTATTTTTTTTTTCCTTTATCCTAAGAAAAAGATTAACAACTGTGATGATTAAATAAGTTACACCAGGATCTGCATGCGCCATCTGAGGAGGCTTAGATCACACTGTAAGAGATGGGGAATACGCAGTACTTGCAAACTTCTTCAAAGTAATCTCTCTGATCCAAACTTGTACCAGCTCAATGTGCAGTGCTACTGTTCTAGAACAGAGAGAGCCATGCCTTTTGAGCTGGCCTCAAATAAGGCAATGGAGTTATGATTTACCCTTGTCATGGGTAACCATTTCTGCCTCAGATGTTATAGAAAGGTCAGGACAGCTCCTGCCTCTTAAAACTACTTGCTGTCTCCTCTTCCCTCCTCCATTGAAGTGTGAGTGTGTGTATGTGTCTGTGTGCCTGTGTGTGTGTGTATGACTCAGATTTACTCAAACATTTGGGAAAAAAAAAAAAGCAATCTCAAAATCAGAGAGATGAATACAATTCCTATGTATGACTTCATTTCAATATATGTTTATGTAAAGATTGCTGTAATTTTCTTGGTTTCCCATTATATATTTTAAAAGAAGAAGACAGCTGTATTGCAGGGAAGGGGGGGTCACTCCTAGAAGCCCTTCAGTTTGAATTTTGGAGAAGGTAAAACACTTCTGTGGAATTAGTTGCAGGATGTGGGGGAAACCTCTAGTCACACCTGTGTTTAAGTGAAAGAACCAAAGATTCTTTCTAGCATAGACCAAACACACTTTCTTAATATGTGTGTGTCTATATCTATATTTAGATCAACACTTACTTGTGTCTCACAACCAAAGTGTAAAAAGGAAGTCTAATCATGGCAGACACCCCTTCCCCACACCCACACCCACACACCGTGTGGTTAGAAGGTAACAAAATTCCCCAAGCAATAATTTGCCTCTTATCTTCCTTAGTAGCCACTCAGTACCATTTATAATTTCCACAGTTACTGTGAGCAGGGCCCTCTTGCTTTTCATTTCTGAGTGTGTTTTATCACTATGCTTTTTGATCTTGGAAATGTAATGTTTAACAAGGTAACAATTACTAGAAAATGTCACCACAAGCATATCAGTATTCTCCATGGAATTTGTTGCACTAGGATTTGACTTCCATTGCTTATTCTTGGACTGTCTTCCTATTTCATGGCTTATCTGGACTTACATTTCTTCTGTCATCTACTTCAAAGCATTTGTCTACAAATTAAGCTGGTAAAACAACACAGAAAGTTTTCCCTCCATGATAGCCCTTTCGTTTGATATAAATAATTTAACATGGGCTGTGATAGCATCAGAGGACTTAACGTTTGAAGGTTTTGAGAAAGATTTGGTAAATCTTTTGGAGTAAAAAGGAAGCAAATGCAAGTGTGTATGAGATATTATTTTGCCCCAAAGCTGCTTAAAATGAATTAGAATTTAGGTTTATGATAGAAAATGGCTGTACTTTAGCTCTTTGAAGTTCTAACACTGAAATGTTCTTAAAAAATTTATTTTAAATTTCTAAGTGGAGATCTTAGAATAAAATTGCTACTTAGTGCATTGTAGAATGTGAACAGGTAAAAGAAAAGTCAGACTGAGAGGATGCTCCAAAAGATAAACTTCCGCATTCATGACTGGGCAGTATGGATGGAAATCAGATGGGAAAGGAAACAGGGGCAGAGATGGTTTTGTGATTAAGGATGCTTGCGGTTGTTTAAGTGCTAACCTGAAAGGGGCAGGTGCAGAGTGCTAAATGAGAGCTTCTCATAAATTTCCAAGCTGCAGGAACGGCAGGGCAACCTCTCAATGTCTGAAATGGCACCGACTGGAATTTCAAAGATATGCAGACGCAGTGCTTTCTCTGAAGGTCGGTGGGCTGTGGTGTAGTTTCGGTAGATTTCCAGAGCTGATTACATACCCACGCTAAGGAAAATACATCTGCCAATCTATAGATCTTTGAAAGCAATGAGAGGCTGAAAGAACATATATTTTGGGGTCTGAGAGATCTGGGTTGGAGTTGTCACTTCAGTAAATTAATTCCTCTGACCTCCAGCTTCCTCATCTGTAAATTGGTGATGATAATAATAGGGTTGCTGTGGACATTAAATGAGATAATGGATATTAAGTGCTTAGCATAGTACCTGGCACATAGTAATTACCTAATAAGTGGTAGCCAGCAATCATTATTAAAATAATAAAGAAGAGTGCATATCAGGCCTTTGTTGAGGGAGATTTTTAGTACTACCCTCGCCTAATTGCTAAGATAACCTCTAACCCCCTAAATTTTTTTTTTGACACTTATCTTCTGCAGGCAATTGTTTAATGTTCCTCCCATATCTTTCGATGTACTCTGGCAGGCTTCCAGCTTCTAGTATCTGCACCTTTCAGCCCAAGGCTCCTCTTCTGAAGTTATAGAGGCTGATTTCTGCAGACAGCAGGGCACAAATTAGGGGATTAATACCTTCCCAGGAACAGCCCCCAGCAGACTGATGGGAGTTCATATCTAAATGCTCCAGCTCCTTCTCCCTTCAAGTGGGGTGATTTTGCTTCCCAGAGTTTCTCCGTGAATTAGTCATAATTGCCCACATTTTTAGTTGGCTGAATTGCACTGAAGTGTTTAACTCTGCATTTGTTTCTGGGAGAATTCATATGAAGAAGAAGAAAAAAAGCTGGGTACCAAAAGACACTTAATAATAGAAAAATTAAAATTATCTTCATGGTTAACTGATATTTTTGTATACACATTATTTGGCTGCAGTATCATTTAAGTAATTATACAATGTAAAAGTGGTATAAAAAGCATAATGACATTGAATTTTATCATTAAGAGAATGCACTTTAAGAGTAGGACAAGTTATGTGAAACTAAGGGAAAAATAATCTAACACAAAACAGTTAATGACAAGAATAATTACAATGTCATTTACAATAATCGAGTACTGCTGAATTCAATTGTCTGTACAAAATAGCGACTGGTGTCATAGGAATTCTAGATCAAGCAGATAGCTATTGACCATAGAAGAATGGATATGGGAGGGGCATGAGTAGGTGGTTCATATTCTTAAATTACTTCTTAGTTACTAAAAACCAGGGCTTTGAGCTGGTTCATTCTGGTTTGACACCCTGCTGACAATTTGCATTTCCACCCCAGATATACTGAATCGGAATGTACCTTTCAACAAGTCCCCAGGTGATTCTTATAGATCCCAGGTGATTCTTATGTGTAAGAACCACCTGGGGATCCTGTTAAAATGCAGATGATTCTGATTCAGTATATGGGGGTGTGTGTGGAAATGCAAATTCTCAGCAAGGGGCTGAACTGGAACGAACTGATTTGAAGCCCCACTAAAAACACGTAATAAAAAGTGCTACCTCCATTTTTCTTGTATTGTTCTCTTATTTGAGGAATAAAAGGAGAAAAAATGGAACAGTGTAAGATCTTTCTTAGTAAAAAGTACTTGTCTTCTTAAGGACTACCTTAATTGGGAAATCATAACTGTATAACTTAGAGGAGTAGCTCGACACTGAATCTAAAGCCCATCTCTAGTAGGCCAAAATGAAGGGATTGAAAGGATGGGAAGGTGAAAAGTATAGCTGGAGCCATGTAAAGCAACTGCTTTAATTCCTTACCATAAATTTAAAGCCGGGCAGGAAGTAGCCAAAATTTATACCATGTTGATAACATCATATTAAAATGTCACTGAGTGGTACAAATATTTTGCAGTCAACTACTACCCTAAAGATTGGTGTTTCAAACCCATCCAATGGTCCTGTGGAAGAAAGGCCTGATGGTCTGCTTCCATGAGGATTACAGCCAAGAAAACTCTTTGGAGCAGTTCCATTCTGACACACATGGGGTCGCCATGAGTTGGAATTTAACCCAAGGAAATGGGTTTGGTTTGGGGGCTTTTTTTTTAAGACTGGTTTTGCACTCTTTCTAATGTAGATGAAGCCCAAATTTTGTGCCTTCCCAACCTTACTTTTCTAGTTTCATGCACTGACCATGCATTTGGCTCTGGAGAACCATTTCATCTGTGTGTCAGGTTGGCAAGAGGTAAGAAGTCTCCCTTTCTCTCAGCGGTGGTGCCTATCACAGGATGGAACTGTCTTCAACATACAACTTGGACCATGCATTCTTTGTTTTGTTTCTGTCCACCAGGGTGGTTTTCAAGTGGTTTTAGTGATTGTATCTTCCGAGTAGAAATTTTCAAACTTTTTTTCAGAATATGAATCCGTTCATCAGATGATATATTCTGTAGAACTCCAAAATACAGTATATATGTATATATACATACACACATACATACACCAAACCCGTTGCCGCAGAATCAATTCTGACTGACAGAGTCCCTATAGGACAGAGTAGTACTGCCATATTGGGTTTCCAAGGAGTGGCTGGTAGATTTGAACTGCTGACCTTTTGATTAGCAGCCGAGCTCGTAAGCAATGTGCCACCAGGCCTCCATATATATATGTATATATATGAATTTATACTCATAAAGCAGGAACAGTTCTAAATTTAAATTACTAACATTTTGTTATTTAATGAAAGTAGTAAGGTGGCTTTGGCGAATAAAAAATGTGTAAATCATAGGTTATGAACGACAGTTATAGTCTCTTGCTAGTCTTGAAAAACAATTAAAAGAAACATTTTGTTTATGTTACACATCAAAAAATATTGATTTAACAGACAGGTAGCTGAAAATGATAACAGCCTGCTTTATGCTCTCGGAGCCCTCCACAATCAGTATGTACCCAGAAACCTGAAAGAGGTATAGTAGGAAATTTTCATTTTGAAATTGAACCACCAGTATCTAACTACTGCTTATATTTCTTATCGTGAACATCAAAGTCAGACAAAAAGCACACAGAACCTCCAGTACGTACTAAAAATACTTGTAATTCAACAATACTAATACATGAGCTGTTAGAAATTAATTTGTCATAGAGGGATTGATTACTGCTGTATTTTTACTCAAATAACGCACACGTTCTACATTTTTTTTGCCAACTGCCCCTCTACCAGTGTTTTTGTAAGCGTGCTATGTCAATTTTTTTGTACCAATTTGCATGAAAATAGAGGATTATATGATAAGACTATATTCCAGGCAGATGAACCTGAATGGCACCTGGTACATAATTGGGAGGGCAGGTTTCTGTAGAACTGGCTTGTTGGTATGGGGAAAATGAGTTCTCTTACTGTATACACCTTACAGACGGTACAGTTTACTGTGATAAACTGAAAGGCTATGCACTTGACAAATCAAACCAGGAATGTCAGACTGGGGGACATTTAAGGAGGATGGATTCTCAGTTCTCTATAGTTCTACCTGTCTGATAGCCTCCTGGGTTGCATGAAACCCAGAGTGGGGTCTCAGCTAACCCTTTGTAACTCAAATATGTCACCCAGAACTCCAGCATATCTCCCTAAACAGATTGCAAATACTACCGTTAACATGTAGCCTGGCTCTAATAGTTCTTGACCACACCACTAGTGCTATCTGGCTCCATTGTCCCTGGTTAAGTACTAATGACCAGGAAGTGAAACAGAGGTCATATTGGCTTATGCAAATATTACTAGTCCTGAACATGCCCAGTATGGACTCTGGTTTCGCGTGTGGGCTTCGACAGAGCCTTTCATATGTACGTGGGGACTTGCTTATACATCTTTATAAATGAGAGTAATTCAGGCACTGGCCTTAAAAAAAAAAAAAAAAGACCAGGGCAGATCTGTTGTTGTGTACCATCACGTTGATTCTGACTCATAAAGACCCCATGCGACAGAGTAAAACTGGCCCACAGGGTTTCCTAGAGTGTAATCTTAATAGAGCAGATTACCAGGTCAATTTGGTGCATCCTTAAAAAGCTAGAAATAGAAGCATCATACGATCCAGCAATCTCACTCCTTGACATATATCCTAGAGGAATAAGAGCCCTCACACGAATAGGTATATGCATACCCATTTTCATTACAGCACTGTTCACAATAGCAAAAAGATGGAAACAACTTAAGTACCCATGAACAGACAAATGGATAAACAAATTATGGTATATTCACACAATGGAATACTACACAATGATAAAGAACAGTGATGAATCTGCGAAACATCTCATAACATGGGTGAAACTGCAAGGCATTGTGCTGAGTGAAATTAGTCAGTAGCCAAAGGACAAATATTGTAGGATACCACTATTATAAGAAATCAAGAAAATGTTTAAACACAAGAAAAGATTCTTTGATGGTTACCAGGGTGGGGATGGAGGAAGAGGGGTATTCACTAAGTAAATAGTAGATAAGAATTATCTTATGTGAAGGGAAGGACAATACACAGTACAGGGAAAGTCAGCACAACTGAACTAAATCAAAAGCTAAGAAGCTTCTGGAATACAAGCAAACACTTCGAGGGACAAAGCAGTAGTGGGAGGGGGAGGCATCTGAGGACCATGGTTTCAGTGGAAATCTAGGTCAATTAGCATAAAAAAGTTTAAGACAATGTTCTACATCTCATTATGATGAGTGGCATCTTAGGGTCTTAAAAGCTATCAAGCGGCCATCTAAGATGCATCAATTTGTCCCAACCCACCAGGAGCAAATGAGAATGAAGAACACCAAAGACACAAGGAAAATATTAGCCCAAGAGACAGAAAGGGTCACATGAACCAGAGACTCCATCAGCCTGAGAACAGAAGAACTAGATGGTGCCTGGCTACCACCAATGACCACTCTGACAGGGATCACAACAGAGGTCCCTGATGGAGCATGAGAAAGGTGGGGTGCAGAACTCAAATTCTTGAAAAAAGACCAGACTTAATGGTCTGACTGAGGCTGGACGGACCTCAGAAGACATGGCCCCTGGACTATCTGTTAGCCCAGAACTAAAACCATTCCTGAAGCCAAGCCAAATCTTCAGACAAAAATTAGACTGAACTACAAGACATAAAATGATATTCGTGAAGGGAGTGCTTCTTAGCTCAAGTAGATACATGAGACTAAATGGGCAGCTTCTGTCTGGAGGTGAGATGAGAAGGCAAAAAGGGACAGAAGCTTGTTCAATGGACACGGGAAATCCGAGGTGGAAAGGAGGAGTGTACTCACATTACAGGAATAGCAACTATGGCCACATAGCAATATGTGTATAAGTCTTTGTATGAGAAACTGACTTGAACTGTAAACTTCCACTTAAAGTTCAATAAAAAAAGAAGTTTGAAGGCCTGCATATCAAATGGCTGTTGTTGTTAGGTGCCATCGAGTCAGTTCCCTATGTATCACAGAATGAAACACTGCCCAGTCATGCACCATACTCTCAATCGTTGTTATGCTTGAGCCCATTGTTGCAGCCACTGTGTCAATCCATCTCATTCAAGGTCTTCCTCTTTTTCCCTGACCCTGTAGTTTATTAAGGATGATATCCTTCTTCAGGGACTGATCCCTCCCGACAACATGTCCAAAGTATGTAAGATGAAGTCTTGCCATCCTTGCTTCTAAAGAGCATTCTAGTTGTACTTCTTCCAAGACAGATTTGTTCGTTCTTCTGACAGTCTGTGGTATATTCAATATTTTTCACCAACACCACAATTCAAATGCATCAATTCTTTTTTCATCTTCCTTATTCATTGACCAGCTTTCGCATGCATATGGTGTGATTGAAAACACAATGGCTTGGATCAGGCTCACCTTAGTCTTCAAGGTGACATCTATTCTTTTGAATACTTTAAAAACGTCTTTTGCAGCAGATCTGCCCAGCACAATGCATCTTTTGATTTTTTGACTGGTGCTTCCATTGGTGTTGATTGCAGATCCAAGTAAAATGAAATCCGTTTCTCTGTTTAGCATGATGTTGCTTATTGATCCAGTTGTGAGGATTTTTGTTTTCTTTATGTTGAGGTGTAATCCATCCTGAAGGCTGTGGTCTTTGATCTTCATCAGTAAGTGCTTCAAGTCCTCTTCAATTTTAGCAAGCGAGGTTGTGTCATTTGCATAGTGCAGGTTTTTAATGAGTCTTCCTCCAATCCTAATGCCCCATTCTTCTTCATATCATCCAGCTTCTCAGATTATTTGCTCAGCATATGGATTGAATAGCTATGGTAAAAGGATATAACCCTGATGCACACATTTCCTGACTTTAAACCACACCGTCCCACAACTGCCTCTTGACCTATGTACAAGTTCCTCCTGAGCACAATTAAGTGTTCTGGAACTCCCATTCTTTGCAATGTTATCCATAATTTGTTGTGACCCACACAGTTTTATCCCTTTGCACAGTCAGTAAAATACAGGTAAGCATCCTTCTGGCATTCTCTGCTTTCAGCCAGGATCCATCTGACATCAGCAATGATATCCCTGGTTCCACATCCTCTTCTGAATCCAACTTGAACTTGTGACAGTTTCCTGTCAATATACTGCTGCAGCCGCTTTTGAATAATCTTCAGCAAAACTGTGCTTGCGTGTGATATTAATGATATTGTTTGATAATTTCTGCATTTTGTTGGATCACATTTCTTGGGAATAGGCATAAATATGGATCTCTTCCAGTTGGTTGGCCAGGTAGCTGTCTTCCAAATTTCTTGGCATAGACAAGTGAGCACTTCCAGCACTGCATCCGTTTGTTGAAACATCTCAATTGATATTTCGTCAATTCCTGGAGCCTTGTTTTTCACCAATGCCTTCAGTGCAGCTTGGACTTCTTCCTTCAGTATCATCAGTTTCTGATAATATGCTACCTCTTGAAATGGTTGATGGTCAACCAATTCTTTTTAGTATAATGACTGTGTATTCTTTTCATCTTTGTTTGATGCTTCCTGCACCATTTAATATTTTCCCCATAGAATCCTTCACTATTGGAACTCGAGGCTTGAATTTTTTCTTCGTTTCTTTCAGCTTGAGAAATGCCCAGTGTGTTCTTCCCTTCTGGTTTTCTATTTCCAGTTCTTTGCACATGTCTTCTTGAGCCACTCTTTGAAATCTTCTGTTCAGTCCTTTTACTTCATCATTTCTCCCTTTTGCTTTAGCTGCTCGACGTGCAAGACCCAGTTTCAGGGTCTCTTCTGACATCCATGTTGATCTTTTCTTTCTTTCCTGTCTTTTTAATGACCTCTAGCTTTCTTCATGTGTGATGTCCTTGATGCCATTTCATAACTCATCTAGTCTTCCGCCATTAATGTTCAGCACATCAAACCTATTTTTGAGATGGTCTCTAAATTTAGGTGGGTTATATTCAAGGTCGTACTTTGGCTCTCGTAGGCTTGTTCTAATTTTCTTCAGTTTCAACTTGAACTTGCATATGAGCAACTGATGGACTGTTCCACAGTTGGCCCCTGGCCTTGTTCTGACTGATGATATTGAGCTTTTCCATAGTTTCTATCCACGGATGTAGTTGATTTGATTCCTGTGTATTCCATTTGGCAAGGTCCATGTGTATATTTGCCATTTATGTTGGTGAAAAAAAGGTATTTGCAATGAAGAAGTCATTGGTCTTGCAAAGTTCTATCATTCAATTTCCAGCATTGTTTCTATCACCACAGCCATATTTTCCAACTACCGATCCTTCTTTGTTTCCAACTTTTGCATTCCAATCACCAGTAATTATCAATATATCCTGAATGCATGTTCAATCAATTTCAGACAGCAGAAGCTGGTAAAAATCTTCAATTTCTTCATCTTTAGCCTTAGTGGCTGGTGCATAAATTTGAATAATAGTTGTATTAACTGGTCTTCCTTTGTAGGCATATGGATATTATCTGATCACTGACAGCGTTGGACTTCAGCATAGACCTTGAAGTGTTCTTTTTGATGATGAATGCAATGTCATTCCTCTTCAAGCTGTCATTCCCAGCATAGTAGACCACGTGATTGTCCAATTCAAAATGACCAATACCAGTCCATTTCAGCTCACTAATGCCTAGGATGTTGATGTTTATGCGTTCCATTTCATTTTTGATGATTTACAATTTTCCTAGATTCATACTTTGTACATTCCAGGTTCTGATTATTAATGGATGTTTGCAGCTGTTACGTCTCATTTTGAATCATGCAGCATCAGCAAGTGAAGGTCCTGAAAGCTTTACTCCATTTGAGTCATTAAGGTTGACTCTACTTTGAGGCAGCAGCTCTTCCCCAGTCATCTTTTGAGTGCCTTCCAACCTAGGAGCTCATCTTCCAGCACTGTATCAGACAATGTTCCATTGCTATTCATAAAGGTTTCACTGGCTAATTCCTTTCAGAAGTAGACTGCCAGGTCCTTCTTCTTAGTCTGTCTTAGTCTGGAAGCTCAGTTAAAACCTGCCTGCTATGGGTGACCCTGCTAGTATTTGAATACCATTGGCATAGCTTCCAGCATCGTAGCAACATACAAGCCCCTACAGTACAACAAACTAACAGACACATGCAGGATCGAATGGTTAATCATGTTAATTTTGAGAATGGGAATAAATTGGGGGAGGAGTAGAGAAAAATTAGTTTTTACTCAATTTCTATAATATTTCAATTTTTACACTGAAACTGGCAATATTTTTGCTTGCCTCATTTTTTAAATGTGGCAGGATAAATGTTTTTGATGGTTTCCTGATATGTGTCTGTTGTTATTTGCTAATCACTGGTATTTCTTTCTATCTTTGGATCTACCCCCGTGAGTCAGCAGACCATTCTGCAAGGAAGAGAAGATAGAATAGAAATGAAGCGAGAAAATAGAAGTCTGGGAAGTGGGAACATCTCACATGACAATATTTTCAGGAAAGAATATGACAAGGGAGAATCCAGGAAACTCATTCAATAAATAGCCAAGCCAGCGTCTGTCTTTCCTAAGACCATTCAGTCAGCTAGCCACTGAGTACACTGCATTCAGAATGATAGCAGTAAGGGAGAAAAAAAGGAAAATTCTTGGTTTTGGAACGTCAAGAGCAGAAGCCACAGTAGAACAGGAAAGGTTTCTGTGAACAAACAATAGATCCTACCTCAATTCTGAAAAGTATTTCCTGTACTGGGAGGTTGGAAAGAGAGGGAGGGATGTGTTGAGGAAGAGAGGCCAGTATGGCCAAGGACAAGGAAAACTGTCCTTAGAGAACTACATGCCCTAGAACAGGATCAGTATCAAAAGACTACCCAGTCTGCAATTGACCATCTACTCCAGCCACCACCCCAATCTCAGACACTTGGGGAAACTCAGGTAGGCAAAGAGAATGCTTGCCTGCAGCTCATTCTGTGTCCATTCCACTAAGCGTTTTATACCTGCACAAGGCACCTTAGGTGCCTCACTTTTGAACGCTCTATCTTTCAAGAACTCGAAGTCCCCATGGATCTTTTGTATCCATCCAGCAAAAAGGAAGGAGAGAGGGGCTTGAAGAATCATGTGGGAAGATTTTAGGGGCAAGCCGAGAAGTATGGCATATATCACTTGTACCACATTCCACAGGATAACTCAGTCACACAGTCCCACCTAACTGTAAAAAAATAAAAGTTGCTCTCTAGTCCACTCCAACTCATGGCAACTCCATTTGTGTGCAGAGTAGTACACTCCATGAGGTTTTCAAGGCTATGACCTCTCAGAAGAAGATCTCCAGGGCTTTCTTCCAAAGCACCTCTGGGGGGGATTCAAACCACCGATCTTCTGGTTAGCAGTCGAGCACTTAACCAAATGCACCACCCACAGATTTAAATGTAAAAGAAGATGGGAAATATAACTTAGCTAATACCCAACACCCAGGATGAAAGGCATACGATTTCTTATGCATGTAGTAATGTGTCTGCCGCAGATTTTATATTAATATGCTTTATCCAAGTAAAAGTGACTTTCAAAATAATGGCATTTACTGTTTCATAAAGCACAGATTTAAGAGGCTAAAGGATGATAGGTCACTGTGGGCTTTTCTGCAATTCTCTTGGTTATCCCCTCATGTCTGAAATATGGTTGTCCTAGCTGTAAGAATTACATCTTCAAACTTCTACATTCGAAAACAAGTTGAAAGGGGCGAGGATTTCTCACCATGAATCTCTCCCTTCTTATCAAAGAGGGAACTCTTTACCAGAAGCTACTAGGAAAAATACCCCTTACTCTCTACTGTACCTCCCAGATAGTTTGTGTTGCATGAGTTGTGGAATTCCCTATTTGTGAAAAATCCCCATATATTTTCATTTACTGTTCTAGTTCATTTAAGTGGATTTCATGGAAGGGAGTTTAGTTACATCAACTTTACTGGAATCCTACCAATAGTTTAAATTCAAAGATGAGCTCAACTATGACTTCAAACTGCTCTGAGATTACCTTGCACTAAGCAGGGATTCACAGTCTTCAAAATCTGTTTTGTCAAAGAGGATCTGGTTTGATCCATATGTGCACTTGTCTTAGTCAGAAAAGTGTTCAAGTCACAGGGCTTGATTCCCTAGTCTATGGTAGGAAAGAATATTCCAGCACATGAAGAACTGCTTCCTGCCACACTCTAATCTGACCTACAGGCCCTCATTTGACCATGTCCACAGGGAAGTCTCCATCCCAGCAGGAACAGCAATAAGAACTCTCATTTTTATAACCAATGTCCTATTCATTTATGTAGAATAAGCCAAAAGTCTTTGAAGCAGTCAGTGGAAGAGAAACATCAAAAACATTTCAAAGAAAGGAGCAGGAACAATGCACCTTCAAAAAAAACCATTGCCATAGAGTCATTTCTGACTCATATCGACTCTATAAAGATCTAGGAAAAGAGAGAGAAAGAGATAATTCCTGATGGGCTCAACTGCAGGTGAAAAGGAATGGGGGTATAGATTATGGTGTACAAAATAGTTATCGGTGACTGAGTGGAATCCATCAGAGGGTGGTGTGAGTATAAAGGAAGGGTTAAAAAAAAGCCTCAAATTCTAAATTCTTTGGAACGACAGTTAAAGGAGGAACTAGGAGGATCTTGAGGCAAAAGATGTGGATATGCAGATTGTATCCCAGAAGAGACTAGGAAGTATGAAACCAGTTAGGAAGCTGGTTTTTATTGTTGAAATAATAATGACAATGCCAAATCACCAGGACCGTGATTGATTCAGTAAAGCCCATGGAAGACGACCTCTTACAGGTCTTCAAAAAAATTCACAGGTCTTTGGAGTGAGATATTATTCCGCTAAAATGGACAAAATCATTGAACTTCCAATTATTTTCTTCTTTTGATTTTGTGAATTCTTTTGAGGCCTGGCTTTGGCCTCCTATTTAGAGTAGAAAGACACATTACTTCCCTCTCACCCTTAAGACCAGAAACAACTGCAGGCATCAAAATAGTCTTCAAACAATAGTTTAGTTTAATTAGTAAAGGATGTCTGCCTTGAGCATTGTGCTTTTCCAAAGAACTAACTATATAAGTCAGGAAAGGTGTGTGTCAGGGTTGTATTCTTTTACCATACTTATTCAATCCGTATGCTGAGCAAATAATCCGAGAACCTGGACTATATGAAGAAGAACACGCCATAGGATTGGAGGAAGACTCTTTAGCAACCTTCGATATGCAGATGACATAACCTTGCTTGCTGAAAGGGAAGAGGGCTTGAAGCACTTACTGATGAAGATCAAAGACTACAGCCTTCAGTACGGATTACACCTCAACATAAAGAAAATGAAAATCCTCACAACTGGACCAATAAGCAACATCATGATAAACAGGGAAAAGATCGAAGTTGTCAAGGATTTCATTTTACTTGGATCCACAATCAACACCCATGGAAGCAGTAGTCAAGAAATCCAAAGGTGTATTGCATTGGGCAAATCTGCTACAAAAGACCTCTTTAAAGTGTTGAAAAGCAAAGATGACACCTCGAAGACTAAGGTGTGCCTGACCCAAGCCATGGTGATTTCCATCACCTCATATGCATGATAAAGCTGGATGATGAATAAAGAAGGCCAAAGAAGAATCAATGCCTTTGAATTGTGGTGTTGGCAAAGAAAATTGAATATACCACGGACTGGCAGAAGAATGAACATATCTGTCTTGGAAGAAGTACAACCAGAATGTTCCTTAGAAGAAAGGATGGCAAGAATACATCTCGCATACTTTGGACATATTATCAGGAGGGATCATTCCTTGGAGAAGGACATCATGCTTGGTAAAGTAGAGGATCAGCAAAAAAAAAAAGGAAGACCCTCAATGAAATGGACTGACACAGTGGCTGCAACAACGGGCTCAAGCATAACAATTGTGAGAATGGTGCAGGATCAGGCAGTGTTCCATTCTGTTGTACATAGGGTCGCTATGAGTCAGAATCAACTCCAGAGCACCTAACGACAACAACAATATCTATATGGTATCAAATTGACAACAGCAAATCAAAAGGTTCGATATGAAACTTATGGGTGCAGTGAGTTTATGTTAATGGGAGAGGAACAGTTCGGAAAAGGAGGATGAGAATGGTTTTACACAACTTGAATAATGTAATTAATGTCACAGAACTGTACCTGTATAAATTGGTGAATTAGTGCATATTTTGCTGTGTATATTTTCAACAACAAAAAATAAAATATTTTTTAAAAAATAAGTCTCCAGTGCCTCCTAGATACCCCTTGTTCTAGTGGATGGAAGCAGCAGTGTGAGGATGAAGGTCATTAGAGATGATGGGGCCAAATAATTGACAGGTCAAATTGAGAGTTTATTTAAAAGTGAAATAGTAATATCAGAACTGGAAATATCAGAGCTCTTTGGCTCAAACCCTTAATACAGTAATTTCTTCCTCAACTTCCTAATTGTGTTGATCTGACCTATTTATAAACCGTAACAGGGCCTCACCATCTCAGGAGGAACCTGCTCCATGACTGGTATGGAACCAGTGTTTCCTGGTATTTCTTTGTGTAGCCACAACTAACAGTCCCTCTTCCAGGCCAGACCTTTGGGGGCTATACAGACCACACTCTCAAACTACCTTTCTTCAGCCTAATCCTTCTCAGTGCTGTCAACTATGACTCATTGGGCATAGCTTCCATAGCTATTTCCCTATTTCTTCCCAAGTGCTGTTCTGAACTCTGTGTAGTCTGTCATGATCTTGTGTAAACTATGGTATCTAGCCTAGAAAAACACTCACATAGAAACCTAACCAATTCCCTGGAGCTTGGGTGCTGCTACCTCTGGAAAAGGCTGGCAGATATCTCTTGTGCTGATGTGAATCTTTGTTTATAACTACTAGATAGATGGACAGAAAGAAGATGGATGGATGGATGGGTGAGTAGATGGATGGATGGATGGTTAATGGATGGATGGATGGATGAACATGTCCAGGCAAAGTTTGGAAAACAATCTTTATTGTTTGGGTGCTAGCTAGTCCCTTCATCCTCCTTCATTCCATTGGAATTATGTCTGCTACTATCTCCATGGTCCTTTCTTCTCCCTGACAATGAGAAAATAAATGAGGCAGAACAGGAAGAGGCTAAAAGCCATCTGAGCTCTGTTAGTCAGTGTTGCCTTTCAAGAGTTATCTTTCTCCTTTGTCTTACAGCTCAGAGCCTCACACCTCATGGAATTTGTTCCCAGATCAACTACAGTAAAATGAAGGCTCTGGAACATTTCCAAATTTGGGGGAATTTGTCTCCATATTATTCCTTCCCCACATTTCCTTTTCTTCCAGAGGGCTATATCCATAGTCTAACATGAGAGGTCAGCTCAAGCCAAAGACTCTCAGGCCCCAAACTTCTAATCCTACTAGGACTGCTGGCCTCTCTTTGGGCCAGTTCTGGCCCTTGAAGTTGTGCTGAGCTCTCTCTGCCCAGAAGGGCTGCTGGCAGTATTTCCTCTTAGATCAGTTACAGTTTAGATCAATCATGGAGACACTGAGAGAGTTCCCACTCAAAACTCCACCTTCTCATTTAAGTAAATTGAGGTAAATCCTTAGAAGCTGTGAGTATCCACAATTGGATGTAGCTGTAGAGTAACCCAGCATTCCCCTGCAGCCCCTTCCTCGAGATCATTCTAAGCTCTCTCGGGTAGGCTCAGAAGACTATGCGGGCCCCAGACCTTACCTCTCCAAGAGAAGTTCACACCATTTTGAAAGATCTTCTGGCCCATGAATCTCAGTTGCTGTGCAGAGGTCAAAACAGAGAAAACACTTATTAATGAGGAAGCAGCTATATCAGCCCTTGGAAATTCTTATAACTTCCAATGGGAACTGGAAAGCTCAGGACAAATTCCAACTTACAGACATGACTATTAGATTCCTGGGCAAGAAACAAGGACCCCAAGTTACACCCTCTCCCATACACACACACACACACAAACACATACACACAACAGTTGTTCCCTGAGTGGATAAAGCCCCCAACTCTCCCTTATGGAGGCATGACCCAGGGTGGGAGAACCAGTACTGGCTTGGAGAAGGCACAGCTTCCTAAGCAGACCCAGCCCCCGCTCACTTCCTGTCCTTTGGAGAATGAAACACACAGCCTGGACATTGGCTCCAGGGTCTCTTCATGCCAAGGTCTTCTCTTGTGGGCTGCTGGTTCTCATCCTCATTTTCTTCTTGCTCCTCTTCCTGCTCCTCCTCCTCATCCTCCTCCTTCTCTTCCTCCTCCTCCTCCTCCTCCTCCTCCTGGGTACACTCGGATTCCACATTGCCTGTCAGCTGAGCCATGGTGAGATGAAAGACGTGGCAGCTGAAGCCCTCCCTGATCCCGTACTGCACATGCTCCTGGAGGTTCTCCAAGGTGGGAAAGACCCGGCAGCAGGCCATGCACCTGAAGCCATTCTCAATGGTCACCAGCCAGTCGGGTGTCTGGGCCCTGGGTCTCTCCTCCACTGCAGGTGATCCTGGTGGGCTGTCTGACTCTGCCCTTTCCTCATGTTCTTTCTCCTCCCCGCTGGGCTCGCTGTCAGACAAGAGGTTTCTGGTGGACACATCAGAGGGGGGAGTACCTACCCGCACATCCTCAGTAAGGATCACTTCTTCCATCCTCGGCTGCTTATCTACTGACTCTGAGGTTTTCTCTGGCTCCCAGGAGACAGCCACACCTTTTTTCATTTGTACCTGCATGTAGTATATTTTCATGCCCCTTTCCTCTTTGTTTACACACAGAGAGGACACACAGGTCTTATAGGATGAAGGGGAGGACACGGAGACATGCTGTGAGGGAGGAGGAATCTCTCCTCGTTCCTGAACCTGGGCTAGGGGTGATCTAGGCCAGGGACTATCTCGATGTATTCTTTGGACTCCTGGGGAAAAAAATTGGAAATATAAGGAAATGTGTGGAGTATGCCAAAAGCTGAGGTAACATAAGTGAATACGTGTGGGATAGGAAAAAGGGAATGTGGTGTAATGCAGTTAAATAATGAGCTTGGTATTTGTTGTTCACATTACGGGATGGTGTATCTGGTGTCACCAAAGGCTTCCATTTGTATGTAGGAATACTGGAGGTGTGTCTGTGAATAGGTATGTGGAGTATGATGGGGAGGGGTGTAGTGCGTGTGGAACTTTTGTGGGGTGTATGTGCTATGAGAAAGATGTGGGCTTATGATATCATTGGTGTATGACTTGTGGAACATGGGCTGTGGTGTAGGAGAAGGTTGCATTGTGGGTTATACGTTTGGGTTTTCTGAGTGTACCAGGAATGGATGTGTGTGGAGTGGGGGTATAAGCGTGAGGTGTGGGTCTGAGCTGGATGGTCCTGCTGCAGTGCTGGAGGCATGTGCTGAGGAATTCTGTTCTTCTCTGGAAGGCAAAGGTAAAGCCCACACAGCCCCACTGAAGGTGCTTAATCTGGCTCCTCTGCCCTACACTGCAAACCTAGATCTGTCTGGCCCATTCACGCGGACTCCCCACTGTGCTCCCACCAGCTCTTATGCTACCTTTCATTGAATTCATATCCGTGATCTGTTAACATATCCTTGACAGAGCCCTGATCCCCTCTGATTGCCCTAAGATTTCTCTAAGTCTTACGCTGGGTTTCCCTTGGACCTGTGTACCTCCTGTCCCACAACCAAGAATCCAGCACCCAAGGATCCCCATACTCTTACCACCATGGATGAGCTTGTGTGGAGAAGAAACACAGGAGAAGTATTCAGAGGCAGAGGAGACCTCTCCTACCCCCAGGCTCCAACGTATGGCCACCCCAGTGGATCCAGGCTTAGGGGCATCCTCTTGGGACTTTGAGATTCCTGAGAAAAGTATAAAAGCTGCAGAAATACAGTGGATTGGGCATTTTTTATGTATCATTCATCCATCCAAGAAATATTCACTGAGTGTCTGACATATTGCAGGTGCAGTGAATCTACACACTCACCTGAGGCTTACAGTCTGGCTCCTGGTGGATACCCCAGTATTTAATTATAATTTATTAGTATATTATTAGGAATGTAGGCCTGTGTAGTAACCGTGAATATCTCTGAAGTGTGAGAGTGACATGTGTCAGCTAAGCCTTGGATAAGCATGGTGTCCATGTGGTGTGTATAGTATGAGGGTGCGTATCTGTGTCTATGGAGAGGGTGTGAGTTCACAACTCATGAATTATCCAACTTTTCTTGATTGTATGTTGTGGCATGATTCATTCATTCAACCAATATTTAGTGAGCAACTACTATGTAACAGACATTATTCCACTATTCTAGGCTCTGATAATACGGAACAAGACAAAGTCTCTTTTCATGGAGTTTTCATTCTAAGAGGAAAGATAGACACTAAACAAAAGTACGGTAAGTATACGATATGACAGCTGATGGTAAGTATATAACGTGTAGGGTTGCCAAATTTAATAAATAAAAATGCAGAATACCCAGTTAAATTTGAATTTTAAATAAACAATGAAATTTTGTTTTGATGTAAGTATGTTCCATGCAATATTTGGGACATACTTATACAAAAAATTTATTTGTTGTTGTTCTGAAATTCAAATTTTACTGGGCATCCTGTATTTTACTGGCAACAATAATAAGGGGATTGTGGTGAATATGTGTTTTATTGTGGTTTGTGAAAAGTGATTCTAATATAATTGCACAATGTGTGATGAATGTGCTGTTTAAGGCATATAACTTGTTCTTCTAGAGGTATTTAGGATAGCTGTGTTTGTGTGACAGTTTTATATATATATACATATCCATATATAAATATCTCCAACATACACATATATATCTCCAACATACATATCTATAAATATCCCCAACATATGTATATATAAATATCTCCAACATACATATATATAAATATCTCCAACATAACATATATATATCTCCAACATACCAATCTAGAAATATCTCCAACATACTGATCTAGAAATATCTCCAACACACCGATCTAGAAGTATCTCCAACATACCAGTCTAGAACTATCTCCAACATACCAATCTAGAAATATCTCCAACGTACATTTCTATAAATATCTATCTCCAACGTACATGTCTATAAATATCTCCAACGTACATTTCTATAAATATCTATCTCCAACATACATATTATAAATATCTCCAACATACACATATACCTCCTATATATATATCCATCCCTGGATGGCCCTTGACTAATAACAAAAACGTTGGTGGCTCAAGGGATGTAAAAGACCTATACAAAGAAAGCTACAAAATGCTACTGCAAGAAACCAAAAGAGACTTAAATAAATGGAAAAATATACCATGCTCATGGAGAGATAGACTTAACATTCTGAAAATGTCAATTCTACCCAAAGCAATCTACAAACACAATGTAATCCCAATCCAAATACTAACAGCATTCTTTAAAGAGATGGAAATACTAATCATTAACTTTATACGGAAAGGGAAAAGGCCCTGGATGAGTAAAGCACTACTGAAGAAAAAGAATAAAGTAGGAGGACTTGCACTACCTGACCTCAGAAACTACTATACAGCTACAGTCATCAAAACAGCCTGGTACCGATACATTGACCAGTGGAATGGAATTGAGAACCCAGATGTAAATCCATCCACCTATGGTCACCTGATCTTTCACAAGGGCCCAAAGTCCATCAGATGGGAAAAGACAGCCTTTTTAACAAATGGTGCTAGCAAAACTGGATGTCCATCTGCAAAAAAATGAAACAGGACCCATACTTCACACCATACACAAAAACTAATTCAAAATGGATCAGAGACCTAAATATAAAACCAAAAATTATAAAGATCATAGAATAAAAAATAGGGTCAACACTAGAGGCCCTAATACATGGTATTAACAAACCATAACTAACAGTACAAAAACACCAGAAGATAAACTAGATAACTGGGATCTTCTAAAAATTAAACACTGATGCTCATCAAAAGACTTCATCAAAACAGTAAAAAGATAACCTACAGACTGGGAAAAATTTTTTGGCTATTACAAATCAGACAAAGGTCTAATCTCTAAAATCTACAAGAAAATCCAACACCTCTACAACAAAAGGACAAATAATCCAATTAAAAAATGGGCAAAAGATATGCACAGACACATCACCAAAGAAGACATTCAAGCGGCTAACAGATACATGAGAAAATGCTCGAGTTCACTAGCCATTACAGAAATGCAAATTAAAACCATGATGAGATACCATCTCACCCTGACATTACTGGCACAAATCAAAAAAATAGAAAATAACAAATGATGGAGAGGCTGCAGGGATATTGGAACTCTTATGCACTGCTGGTGGGAATGCAAAATGATACAACCATTTTGGGAAATGATATGGCACTTCCTTAAAAAGCTAGAAATAGAAATACCATATGATCCAGCAATCTCACTCCTAGGAATGTATCCTAGAGAAATAAGAGCTGTCACACGAATAGACATATGCACAGTCATGTTCATTGCAGCATTGTTCATAATAGCAATAAGATGGAAACAACCTAAGTGTCCATCAATAGATGAATGGATAAACTATGGTACATACACACAATGGCATACTACACAACAGTAAAGAACAATGATGAATCTTTGATGCATTTCACAACATGGATGAATCTGGAGGGCATTATGCTGAATGAAACAATCAATCACAAAAGGATAAATATTTGTATGGGACCACAAGCTATGTAAAAACTCATGAAATAATTTACACTCGAAAAGAAACAATCTTTGATGGTTATTAGGGAAGGGAGGGATAAGGAGGGAAAAACATTAAATAGACCATAGATAAGCGGTAATTTTGGTAAAGGGTTAAGACAGTTCACAATACTGGGGAAGCCAGCACAACTTGTACAAGGCAAGGCCATGGACACTCCATAGACACAGCCAAACTCCCTGAGGGACCATATTACTGGGCTGAAGGCTGTGGGGACCATGGCATCAGGGAACACCTAGCTCGATGGGCATAACATAGTTTATAAAGAAAATGTTCTAAATTCTAGTTTGATAAGTAGCATCTAGAGTCTTAAAAGCTTGTGAGCGGCCATCTAAGACACTCCACTGGTCTCTCCCCATCTGTAGAAGAAGACCAAAGACACAAGGGAAAGATTGGTCCAAAGGACTAATGGACCACAATTACCACAACTTACACAAGACTGAGTCCAGCGCAACTAGATGGTGCCTGGCTACCACCACTGACTGCCCTGACAGAGATGACAATACAGGGTCCTGAACAGAGCTGGAGAAAAATGTAGAACAAAATTCAAACTCATGCACACACACACACACACACACACACACACAGACTTTCTGGTCTGACAGAAACTGGAGAAAACCCTAGAGTATGGCTCTCAGACACCCTTTCAGCTCAGTAATGAAGTCACTCTGGAGGTTTACCCTTCAGCCAAAGATTAGACAGGCCCATAAAAAAACAAAACGAGACAGAATGGGTACACCAGCCCAGTGCCAAGGACTAGACAGCAGGAGGGGACAGGAAAGTTGGCAAAGGGGAATCCAAGGTCAAGAAGGGGAGAATGTTGACACGTCATGGTGTTGGAAACCAACATCACAAAATGATACGTGTATTTATCATTTAATGAGAAACTAGTTGCTCCATAAACCCTCATCTAAAGTGCAATTAAAAGGAAAAGAAAAAAAAAAATTCAGTGGCTTAACAGCCTCCACTAGACTAAGTCCAGCACAACTAGATGGTACCCAGCTACCACCACTGACTGCTCTGACAGGGATCACAATAGAGGGTCCCAGACAGAGCTGGAGAAGAATACAGAACAAAATTCTAACTCACAAAAAAAGCCTGACAGAGACTGGAGAAACCCCAAAAGTATGGCCCCCACACGCCCTTTCAGCTCGGTAATGAAGTCACTCCTGAGATTCACCCTTCAGCCAAAGATTAGGCCCATAAAACAAAATGGGCACACCAGCCCAAGACCAAGGACTAGAAGGCAGGAAGGGACAGGAAAGCTGGTGACTGGGGACCCAAGGTCAAGAAGGGAGAGTGTTGGCATGTCACAGCTTTGGTACCAATGTCACAAAACAATATGTGTACTAATTATTTGATGAGAAACCACTTTGTCCTGTAAACCTTCATCTAAAGTACAATAATTAAAAAATAATAATAATAAAGTTTAGTTGTTCTAATCCACCCAGAGGTGCCTCAGAAGAAAGTCCTGGCAGTCTGCTTCTGAAAGGTCACAGCCTTGAAAACCTATGGAGTGTAGTTTTATTTTGAAATACACGGGGTCACTATAAGTCGGAATCAGCTCAATGGAAACTTTTTTCATATATATATGTACTCATGTATGTATTCAGGAATTCCCTGACTTATAACATGTTCGACCTCTGCTGCTAACTGACAGGTCAGTGGTTTGAGCCCACCAGCTGCTCCATGGGAGAAAGATGTGGTAGTCTGCTAACATAAAAAGTACAGCCTTGGAAACCCTATGGGGCAGCTCTACTGTGCCCAAAAGGGTTGCTATAGTTCGGGATCAACCCAAAGGCACACAACAACAACTATGTATATCTCCAGAGTTTAACGTGGGAAGAGAGGGCTGTGATGCACATGGGTTGTATGGGAATGTTGAATAGGTATACCCTGTACCCACTGCCATTGAGTCAATGACGACTTATAGTGACCCTATAGGACAGAATAGAACTGCCCCATAGAGTTTCCAAGGAGCACCTGGTGGATTTGAACTTCCGACCTTTTGGTCAGCAGCCATAGCACTTAATCACTATGCCAGCAGGGTTTCCTGAATAGGTGCGGTGTGTGTATATAACTATACTTGTACTGTGTGTTTTAATAGAGAAGTTGCATGTGGAGGTGTGTGATTATTTTTCTTTATCAGAGTATATGGGTGTATGCCTCTCTCATGGAAGACACTTAACAAGAATTCTGTGCACACCCTTACATGTGTTGAGTGTTGCCCAGATCCAGGCATGGTGATAGGAAGTTAGCCATGCAGACTTCATATCTGCTAACCACTCCACCCCCATTTTCCCGACTCTTCCCCACACACAGGGACAATGTCTCCTTAAGTGTGAGGGGAAGAGAAGGGAAGAGGAGGAAAATCTCCATGCTTTCAATATGACCCCATCCCTAAACAAACCCTTACTCTACTGTCTAACAAGCATTTCACTTCTCAAGGTATTTTCAATAAAGCCCTCGCCTCACTGGGCTTCTTTCTTCTTTGGTAACTGATAGATCTTTGTCAACATCTTTTACACACACACACACATGCACACACACCCCTCAGTGTCCCCAGGAAAGACCAAATAAAGAGAATAAGGGGACACAAAAAGCTTCAATTCTGAGTCTGTGTACATGGGATGCAGCCTCCTACATGTCTGGCGGAGCCCCAGGTACAAGCAGCCCTAGCAGAGGCGTCAGCCTGGCATAGTGTGGGGCATATGGACTTTCGGGACCTCTTAGAGCAGTGATACCCTTAGGATAGATATGGCAGCAACAGCCCATTCCGGGTCTCTCTCTTCCCTGCTTCCTAGTTCTCCACTCGTTCTCCTTAATTCTACCTTTCTCAAGCTGGCCAGCAACATTTGTATCCCAGGCAGGTTGCCCAGCACATACCTCCTCCCTTCTCAGTAGTTTCGTGGGACTCTTCATTTTCCAGATGTTTCCTCTTTTGTCGTCGTTTCATAACACCAAGGATCCCTTAGAAGATGCCTAATGTCCTAGCTTGTCCTTTTCCCTACAGTTGGCCCTCCTTTGTTCTCATTGAATTTGTTGAAAGGATTCAATACAAACGAAACTAGTCAAGTCTCCTAAATGACTGAAGAACTCAAACCACTTAGTTAACCAGCAAAACTGCCCGGTGCTCACCACACTACAGGGCTGTTAAGGTTCAAAGTTCACAAGGCTGCCAGCAGGATTCTCTGATCTCAAGGATGACATCAGAGCATTCTGTAGATCCAGGTCCAATGCAGTATCTGCAACTGCAGAGACAACATATTCTTTTCTTTTTCCTTTTTTTTTTTTTAGTGTTCTTTAGATGAAGGTTTACAGAACAAACTAGCTTCTAATTAAAAGTTACTATATATATTGTTTTATGACATTGATGAAGAACCCCATGACATGTCAGTACTCTTCCTTCTTGACCTTGGGTTCCCTATTACCAGCTTTCCTACCTTCTAATCCTTGCCCCTGGGCTGGCTGGTGTGCCCATTTAGTCTTGTTGTTTTATGGGCCTGTCTAATCTTTGACAAAAAGGTGAACCTCCAGAGTGACTTCATTACTGATCTAAAAGGGTGTACAGGGGCCACACTCTCAGGATTTCTCCAGTCTCTGTCAGATCAGTAACTCTGGTCTTTTTTATTAGTTAGAATTTTTTTCTATATTTTTCTCCAGCTCTGTCTGGAACCCTCTATTGTGATCCCTGTCAAAGCAGTCAGTGGTGGTAGCTGGGCACCATCTAGTTGTGCTGGACTCAGTCTGGTGGAGGTCACGGTAGATGTTGTCCATTAGTCCTTTGGACTAATCTTTACCCTGTGTCTTTAGTTTTCTTCATTCTGTCTTGCTCCCAAAGGGGTGAGACCAGTGGAGTATCTTAGATGGCCGCTCACAGGCTTTTAAGACCCCAGACGTGACTCACCAAAGTAGAATGTAGAACATTTTCTTTATAAACTATGTTATGCCAATTGAGCTAGATATTCCCTGAGACCATGGTCCCCACAGCCCTCAGCCCAGTAATTCAGTCCCTAAGGGAGTTTGGATTTGTCCATGGAGCTTCCATGACCTTACCCTGAACAAATTGTGCTGGTTTCCCCAATATTGTGCACTGCAGAGATGACGTTTTCAAGAACAATTCTATTTCCCAATGGAAACTCCAGTGAATTCAACTTTCATGTCTTTCAAATGTGGCAGGATGTTTTCAGATGTTAACATGTTTCTGTTTGCTTCTTTTGTTTTTGTTTTTCTCGTCTCCATTTTTTTTTTTTCTTTTTTTTAACCTTTTCCTCTGCATTCAAGCAGGCAGCAGACTCTGTGTTCATTGCTCAGGGAAGGGACAGGGGCAGAGCTGAGAGAAGAAATAGCCTGCTGTTAATCTTGGCTTTTATTTCTAAAAGCCCAAGCCTCATGGAAAAGAGAGAATACCTGAGCAGAACCATAACAGAAGTAGGATTTTTTGAGATTAGGTACTTCTTTCTTACCCTACTAGAGTGTTGAGAGGTAGTGATTAAGTCAGGGAGAGATGTCTGTGGATCACAGAGAAGAGGAGCCCTACAATGTGTGGCTGGAGAAGTAGACATGGCAAAAATTCCAAGAGGGAATTGCCATATCATGCATAGAAGTAGAAACAGGGCAACCTGTCCCATGCATGGCACAAGAGCCACCAAACCTAACAGAGCCATGGCAACTGAGCTGAGGGATATCTAAATTACAAACTGTGTGCTCCAACAACCAGCGACCAGATGCTCTCACACCCCTACTCAACACTTTAGCCTTACGAATGATTTCTGAATAGGGAAAGGTGGGAGCCCAAACCAGACACCAGAAGGATCAACTCTTAAAATATAAATTAAGTGAAATTATTAATACTGTTAAAATGACATACTATTTCTCGCACACTTCTGCTAGTAGGCTGAAATTTATATCAGTTGTAAGTGGTAACCCACCTGGATATTCTTGATTCAAATGTGAAATTAGAGACACCTCATTTTGAGACAGTAGCTACCACCCAGTGGGAATCTTGGTGTGCAGGTGGACTCCCAAGTCACTGCTGATATTAGAAAAATGCCCAGTGGACTGAGCTATGTCCCAATTTGAAAGGACATTGCAGAATGTCTTTAAGTCCCAGGCAGATAGAGAATGAAGACAGAGCAAATGTAGCCTTGTTATAATTTGCCAATGAGATTAAATCTTCCAGTTTCCAGAATTCCTAGAAAAGCAAGAGCAAAGAGGATTTTTTTTTAATTTTTTGTTATAGAATTTGAAACATATCCAAAAGCAGAGAGAATGCAGCCCAATGTACTTATCACCCAGTTTCAACAATTATCAACATTCTGCCACTCTTGTTCCATCTACTACACACACACATACACTTTTACTTTTTTGTTCTTTTCTTTTTAGTTTATTTGTGGGGAGACATGGGGGTAGCTGGTATTTTTTAAAGCAAATCCCAGACACTATATCATTTCTCTTACACATTCACCAGTATGTATCTCTAATAGAAAAAGACTTTTTTTTAACATAATCACAGTCTCATTATCTCACCCAACAAGTTTGACTATAATTCCTTCCTATCATTTAATAAACAAGCCATACTCAATGTTCACCAACTTTGTCAAAATGATTTTTTATACTTGGTTTATTCAAATCTGGATCCAAATAAGGTCCACACATTGCAATTGGTCAATGTATCTTAATCTGCAACAGTTCTTATTCCCTTTTATGGCATTTATTTGTTGAAGAAACTAAGTCATTTATCCTGTAGAATTTTCCACAATTTAGAATTGGCTGATTATATCCTTGGGTTGTCATTTAACATGTTCCAATACAGTATCTACAACTACAGAAATCCCATTTTCAAGAACAATTCTTTTTTCCCAACGGAAACACTCCAAAAAATTCAACTTTCAACCTTCCTGCTGACATGGTATCAGAGATGGCCAAGTAGGGACCAGGCATTTTCATCCCCATTTCTCTACCTGGCAGTAATGAGATGTCCCTTCCCCTTCTCACTGGGGTGACATCAAAGGAAGTTTAGTTGAGATTCAGAACTTTAACCATGACTCAAAGAAAATGAGACAAAACATCTTCTCCCTACCATGGTATCAAAAGGAGGTATTGGTGAAGGCCAAGTAGAGAGTCAGAATATCCACCTATACCCACACCCAGTGATAATGAGGAGTGCTCCCCTGAGTGTCAACAGGGGTTGAATGGGAAATTTGGGCTTCTACCCCAGCCTGACAGTAATGAGGACCCCTTTCTCTATTAGGGTGGTGTCAAAGGAAGAAGCTGAAACAATTTAAATAAAATACAGATCCATGTCATAATACTCAAAATGACCAGATTTCAGTAGAAAATCACTCATCATACCAGGAGTCAGAAAGATCTCAAAGTGAATGAAAAAAGGTAATTAATACATGCCAACACCAAGTTAACACCAAGATGACAGACAGTAGAATTGTAAAGCAGCCATCATAAAAATGCTTCAGCAAGCAATTACAAACACCCTAGAAACAAATGAAAACAGACAGTATAAGCAAAGAAACAAAGTTCTCAAAGAAGTAGAAGATACGAGGAAGAACCAAATTTTAGAACTGAAATGTACTATAGAAAAAAATATATATATATACAAAACTCAATAGACTGATTCAACAATAGAAAGGAGGGAACAGAGGAAATAATCAGTAAACTTGAAGAAAGAGCAATAGAAATTATCTAACCTGAACAACGGAGAGAAAATAGATTGGAAATGCCCCTGTTATAGTCCCTATGGACTGCAAAGGAAAACAGTTTGACAGTTCCTCAAAGTTAAACATACATTTACCATATGATCCAGCAATTCCACTCCTAGGTATATACCCAAGAGGCTGGAAAGCAGGCATTCAAATAGATATTGTGCACCAATGTTCATTGCAGAATTATTCATACAATAGCCAAAAGGTGGAAACAACCCAAGTGTCCAACAACAGAAAAATGGGAGAAAACAAAATGTGGCATAGAATGGAATATTATTCATCCATAAAGAGAAATAAACTTCTGACACACGATACAACATGAATGAACCTTGAAAACATTATGCTAGGTGAAATAAACCAGATACAAAGAGACATATTGTGTATGATCCCATTATATGGAGTATCTATAATAGGCAAATATATAGAGACAGAAAGTAGATTAGAGGTTACCAGGGGCTGGAGGAGAAGAGAACAAGGAGTTATTGCTTAATGGGTAAAGAGTTTCTGTTTGGGTGATGAAAAAGTTTTGGAAATAAATAGTGGTGACGGTTGTACAACATTGTGAATATAATCAATGCCATTGAATTTTACATTTAAAATGGTTAAAATGGAAAAGTTTATGATATATTTTACCACAATAAAAAAGAAAGATACAGGAGGGAGGGAGGGAGGGTGGGAGAGGGTTTTTTACTGATTAATTAGTAGATAAGAACTGCTTTAGGTGAAGGGAAGGACAATACTCAATACATGGAAGGTCAGCTCAACTGGACTGGACCAAAAGCAAAGAAGTTTCCGGGATAAACTGAATGCTTCAGAGGTCAGCGGAGCAATGGCGGGGGTTTGGGGACCATGGTTTAAGGGGACTTCTAAGTCAATTGGCAAAATAATTCTATTATGAAAACATTCTGCATCCCACTTTGAAGTGTGGCGTCTGGGGTCTTAAATGCTAACAAGCGGCCATCTAAGATGCATCAATTGGTCTCAACCCACCTGGAGCAAAGGAGAATGAAGAACACCAAGGTCACACGATAACTAAGAGCCCAAGAGACAGAAAGGGCCACATGAACCAGAGACCTACATCATCCTGATACCAGAAGAACTAGTTGGTGCCCGGCCACAATCGATGACTGCCCTCACAGGGAGCACAACAGAGAACCCCTGAGGGAGCAGGAGATCAGTGGGATGCAGACCCCAAATTCTCATAAAAAGACCATACTTAATTGTCTGACTGAGACTAGAGGAATCCCGGCAGTCATGGTCCCCAAACCTTCTGTTGGCCCAGGACAGGAACCATTCCTGAAGGCAACTCATCAGACATGAAAAGGACTGGACAGTGGGTAGGAGAGAGATGCTGATGAAGAGTGAGCTAATTATATCAGGTGGACACTTGAGACTGTTTTGGCATCTCCTGTCTGGAGGGGGCATGGGAGGATAGAGAGAGTTGGAAGCTGGCAAAATTGTCACGAAAGGAGAGACTGGAAGGGCTGACTCATTAGGGGGAGAGCAAGTGGGAGTACGGAGTAAGGTGTATATAAACTTATATGTGACAGTCTGACTTGATTTGTAAACGTTCACTTGAAGCTCAATAAAAGTTAATAAAAAAAAAGCCACATTTCTCACCAAAAAAAAAAAAAAGATACAGAAAAAAAATTAACTCAACAGTAAAAAAACAAACAATCCAAACAGAAAACGAACAGGAGATATTTCACTGAAGAGTATATGTTGTTGTTATGTTGTTGTTGTTAGGTGCCATTGAGTCAATTCTGACTCATAGCGACCCTATGTACCACAGAGTGAAACACTGCCCAGTCCTGTGCCATGCTCACAATCGCTGTTATGCTTGGGCCCACTGTTGGCAGCCACTGTGTCAATCCATCTCATTGAGGGTCTTCTGCTTTTCTGCTGATCCTGTACTTCACCAACTATAATGTCCATCTCCAGGAGCTGATCCCTCCTGACAACATGTCCAAACTATGTAAGACACAGTTTCACCATCCTTGCCTCTAAGGAGCATTCTGGCTGTAGTTCTTCCAAGATTTGTTCGTTGTTTTGGCAAAAAAAAAAAAAAACTTGTTGCCGTCTAGTCAATTCTGACTCATACAGTCCATGGTGTATTCAATATTCTTCACCAATGCCACAATTCAAAGGCATTAATTCCTCTTTGGTCTTCTTTATTCATTGTCCAGCTCTCACATGCATGTGAGGTGATTGAAAATACCATGGCTTGGGTCAGGGGCACCTTAGTCTTCAGGGTGACATCTTTGCTCTTCAACACTTTAAAGAGGTCTTTTGCAGCAGATTTGCCCAATGCAGTGCATCTTTTGATTTCTTGACTGCTGCTTCCATTGGTGTTGATTGTGAATCCAAGTAAAATGAAATCCTTGACAACTTCAATCTTTTCTCCATTTATCATGATGCGCCTTATTGGTCCAGTTGTGAGGATTTTTGTTTTCTTTATGTTGAAGTGTAATCCATACTGAAGGCTGTAGTCTTTAATCTTCATCAATAAGTGCTTCAAGTCCTCTTCTCTTTCAGCAAGCAAGGTTGTGTCATCTGCATAATGCAGGTTGTTAATGAGTCTTCCTCCAATCCTGATGCCCCATTCTTCTTCATACAGTCCAGGTTCTCAGATTCTTTGCTCAGCATACAGATTGAATAGGTATGTGAATGGATACAACCCTCATGCAACATTTCCTGACTTTAAACCACTCAGTATCCCCTTGTTCTTTCTGAACAACTGTCTCTTGGTGTATGTACAGGTTCCTCATGAGCACAACTAAGTGTTCTGGAATTCCCTTTCTTCACAATGTTATCCATAATTTGTTATGATCCACATAGCCGAATGCCTTTACATAGTCAATAAGGCACAGGTAAACATCTTTCCGGTATTCTCTGCTTTCAGCCAGGATCCATCTGACATCAGCAATGATATCCCTGGTTCCATGTCCTCTTCTGCATCCAGCCTGAATTTCTGGCAGTTCCCTGTCGATATACTGCTGCAGCCGATTTTGAATGATCTTCAACAAAACTTTGCTTGTGTGTGATATTAATAATATTGTTTAATAATTTCTGCATTTTGTTGGATCATGTTTCTTGGGAATGGGCATAAATATGGATCTTGGCCTAGACAAGTGAGTACTCCAGCACTGTATCTGTTTGTTAAAACATCTCAATTGATATTCCATTAATTCCTGGAGCCTTGTTTTTCACCAATACCTTCAGTGCAGCTTGGACTTCTTCCTTCAGTACCATTGGTTCTGGATCATATGCTACCTCTTAAAATGTTTGAACATCGATTAATTCGTTTTGGTATAATGACTGTGTATTCCCTCCATCTTCTTTTGATGCTTCCTGTGTTATTTAATATTTCCCCCATGGAATTCTTCACTATTGCAATTCAAGGCTTGAATTTTTTCCTCAGTTCTTTCAGCTTGAGAAACGCAGACCGTGTTCTTCCCTTTTGGTTTTCTGTCTGCAGCTCTTTGCACATGTCATTATAATACTTTGTTTTCTTGAGCCACCCTTTGAAATCTTCTGTTCAGTTCTTTTACTTCATCATGTCATCCTTTTGCTTGAGCAGCTCAATGTTCGAGAGCAAGTTTCAGAGTCTCCTCTGACATTCATCTTGGTCTTTTTTTTTCATGTCTTTTCAATAATCTCTTGCTTTCTTCCTGTATGATATCCTTGATGTCATTCCACAAGTCATCTCGTGTTTGGTCATTTGTGTTCAATGAATCAAATCTATACTTGAGATGGCCTCTAAATTCAGGTGGGATATATTCAAGGTCATACTTTGGCTCTTGCTGACTTGCTCTGATTTTCTTTAGTTTTAACTTGAACTTGCGTATGAGCAATTGATGGCCTGTTCCACAGTCCGGCCCTGGCCTTGTTCTGACTAATGATATTGAGCTTTTCCATCGTCTCTTTCCACAGATATAGTCTGTTTGATTCCTGTGTGTTCCATCTGGCGAGGTCCATCTATAGAGTTCCCGTTTATGTTGGTAAAAGAAGGCATTTGCAATGAAGAAGTCACTGATCTTGCAAAATCCTATCATTCAATCTCTGGCATTGTTTCTATCATCAAGGCCATATTTCCCAACTACCGATCCTTCTTCTTTGTTTCCAACTTTCACATTCCAATCACCAGTAATTATCATACTGATTGCATGTTCGATAAATTTCAGACTGCAGAAGCTGATAAAAATCTTCAATTTCTTTATCTTTGGCCTTAGTGGTTGGTGTGTAAATTTGCATAATAGTCATGTTAACTGGTCTTCCTTGTAGGTGTATGGATATTATCCTGTCACTGACAGCACTGTACTTCAGGATAGACCTTGAAATGTTCCTTTTGACGATGAATGCAACGCCATTCCTCTTCAGGTTGTCATTTCCAGCATAGTAGAATATATGATTGTCTGATTCAAAATGACCAATACCAGTCCATTTCAGCTCACTAATGCCTAGGATATTGATGTTTATGCATTCCATTTCATTTTTGATGATTTGCAATTTTCCTAGATTCATACTCCATACATTCCATGTTCTGATTATTAATGGATGTTTGCAGCTGTTTCTTCTCATTTTGAGTCATGCCACATCAGCAGATGAAGATTCTAAAAGCTTGCCTTCATCCATGTCATTAAGGTCCACCCTACTTTGAGGAGGCAGCTCTTCCCCAGTTGTCTTTTGAGTTCCTTCCAAACTGGGGGGGCCTCATCTTCCTGCACTGTATCAGACAATGTTCCACTGCTATTCATAAGGTTTTCACTGGAAGCTTAGCTGAAACCTGTCCTCCATGGGTGACCCTGCTGGTATCTGAATACTGTTGTCATAGCTTCCAGCATCACAGCAACACGCAAACCCCCACAGTATGACAAACTGACAGACATATGGGGGGTTAGGTTGTTAGATGCCATCAAGTCAATTCCAACTCATAGCAACCCTATGTACAACAGAACAAAACACTGCCTGATCCTGCGCCATTCTCACAATCTTGCTACACTTGAGCCCATTGTTGTCAACCCACCTCCTTGAGGGTCTTTGTCTTTTTCACTGACCCTTTACTTTACCAGTCATGGTGTCCTTCTACATTCTCCTGAGAGCGTGTCCAAAGTCAGTAAGACAATGTCTCCCCATCCTTGCTTCTAAGGAGAATTCTGGCTTTGCTTCTTCCAAGACAGATTTATTCATTCTTCTGGCAGTCCATGGTATATTCAATATTCTTCTCAAACACCATAATTCAAAGTGTCATTTCTTCAGTCTTCCTTATTCATTGTCCAGTTTTAGCACACACATGAGGCAATTAAAAATATAATGCTTGGGTCAGGCTCACCTAATTCCTCAAGCTGACGTCTTCCTTTTTAACACTTTAAAGAGGCTTATTGCAGCAGATTTGCACAATGCAGTACGAAGAAGAGCATATACAGACATACAGACGGCAAATAAGCATATGCAATGCTGTTCAATAGTGTTAGTCATCAGGGAATGCAAATTAAAACCACAATGAGATATCACTACACACCTATCGGAATGGCTAAAATAAAACATAGTGACAGCATCAAATTCTGGTGAGGATGCAGAGTCTGGATTGCTCATACGTTGCTGATGGGAATGGAAATGCAATAGCTACTCTGGAAAACAGTTCAGGAGTTTCTATGAAAACTAAACATGCAACTACCATACAGCACTGTAACTGTATTCTTGGGCTTTTATCCCAGGTAAATAAAAAAAGCAAACACAAAAAACTTGTATGCCTACGTTTATAGCAGCTTTATTCCTAGTATCCAAAGTCTGGAAATTACCCAGATGTCTTTCAATGGATGAACAGTTAAGTGAACTGTGGTGTATCTATACCATGGACTACTACTAAGCAATAAAAGGGGCGGGGGGGCGGAAACTACTGATAAACACTACAACCTGGATACATCTCCAGAGTGGAAAAAAAAAAAAAAGCCAATCCCAAAATGTTATATACTGTATGATTCCATTTAGATAACATTCTTAAAATGACAAAATTATAGAAATGGCAAGCAGATTAAGGGCTGTCAGGGTTTAAGAAGAGAGAAAGGGCAGGAGGAAAGTGGGTATACCTATGAAAGGACGGCATAAGGGATGCTTGTGGTGACCAAACTGCTCTGTATTTGAACTGTGATTAATGTCAACACCCTGGTTTTGATACCGTGTTATATTTTTGGAAAATGTTGCCATTAGAGAAAATTGAGTACAGGCTACACAGGATTTCTCCGTATTTTTTCTTACTACATATGAATCTACAGTTATTTTAAAAAAAAAAAAATTTTTTAATTTTAAAACCAACTAGGAATACTTAAATTTACATACTTAAAGATTGGGGTGAGTGACCATGGGAATCCAGTAAAGAATTATCTTGCTTCTCCAAAACAAATTTTTCTGAGTACCTGTGCAACTCTCCATGAAAGGCATAGCAGATAAAACTTCTTGCTACCCATAGGATGTGGATTTCCTAGGTGATGCACATGGTTAACGTGCTTGGCTGCTAACCTAATGGTTGGAGGTTCAAGTTCACCCAGAGCCACCTCAGAAGAAAGTCTGGCAATCTATTTTCAAAAAATCAGCCACTGAAAACCCCATGGAACACAGTTCTACTCTGACACACATGGGGTTACCAATGAGACATGACTACAACCTATCAGGGTGGCTAAAATACAAAATTGACTTGATGGTAACTGGATCCACAGAAAAGTTCATAACTCTGGGGAAAACACTTCGTAAACTATACCTGCTGCACAAATTTGAGGTACAGTAGCTTCCTCAGGGACTGCAAATCTGAATATATTCAGACCCTGAAGCTCTCTAACCCAACCACTTTCTATGCTTCAATTTTTACAACATCCCCCATCAAGAGGTTGCCCAGTCCCTATTTCATTATTTTCAATGGCAGGAAACTTACTTCCTCTCAAAGCAGTTTATCTGTAGAAAAATCTGTAAAATTTTAAGTTAAGAAAAGGAAGGAGATTGACTGTCTCTGGAGCTTTCCCCCATTCAGCACAGTTTTACTCTTCGTAGCCTATAATCAAGGATGAGCTTAACTATGCTGCTCTAACAAACAATCCCCCAAAATCTTAGTGGCTTAAAACAACCAAGATTTATCTCGTGCTCATGGGACGTGCCCATCGTGGGTTGGCTAAGAGTTCTGCTCTTCATTGCCCTCACTCCAGGACCCAGGATACCAAAGCAATCACTCTCTGGGAAGGTGACAGTCCTCATTGCAAAGGGAAAGAAAATTCTGGAAAGTCTCGTACTGGTGTTAAATGTTCTGGCCCAAAAGTCACGCATGTCACCTCCACTCAATCCTATCATGTGTCTCTCCATTTTCTAGACTCCTAAGACAAAGATAATTGTGAACACTACTGAATAGCGCCGAGACCACATAGAAAAAGCCTTAGTCCCACCTCATTAAACATGAGACTTGACAAAGCTATCAGGCCATGCATTCACAAAACGAGGGATAGAATTCAGATCTCTTAGATCATGCCCAGGACCTTTTCCCAGCATGCTGTGTTAGGATTTTTACACCAGGACAATGTAGGTGAGATCAAATGGCAATGACTTAATTTTTTTTTTTTTTTAATAAGTAGGTTCAGAAGAGAGGGTTTAGTTGCCCCTAAAACACTTACCTTAAACTGAAAAACAACTGGAAAATGATTTTGCTGTCTTTTGAAATGTTCGATCTAGTAAAGATTAGATGTCTGGGAGGCTTTTACGTTCTGAATGTGGAGAATACAGAGTAAAGGATCTTCCTAAGACTTCAAGAAGCAAGTGGAAAAACTTTGACTCTCACTTTGCTATTTCGATTATCTTCTTGACACTCCAGGTCTTGAGCAATAGTGGTGGCAACAGCCACAGAGTTTAGCCAAGGTAAAAGTATATATAACAACATGGCAGTCCCTGAAGAACCACATACTACGGTATATGCCTTAGCTCAATCCTATTTGTTCCCGGATCTGTGCAAAGTAACAAATGGATCTGAAACATTTATTCCGAATAGTTTTGCTTTTATTACTTTAAAGATAACTTGGCTACCAAATATTTGCTCCATGATGAAAAGGAAGGAGGAGGATTTATGCATTGTGATATGCTGCTTATTTCGCTCCTTTGGATACAACGCACATCTAATGAATTAGAAGTGATCATCCACCCTTCCCAAATTCATGGACAAATAAGTATGTCATTGCAGTGTGATGGATCACTTTTGTGTGGCCTTTCTAGCCTCTGTCTTGTAACTCCCACCCAAGTGATTGGGTGGGACTACATGATAGGGTAATTGTGGCCCACCAAAGGGATTGGTCAGTTTTACCATCCCGCTGAGTTTAAAATGAACCACCCCAGAGGTGGGAAAGAGAAGATACCACCACCACCAAGGAAGAACAGCCTGGAGCCAGCATGTCCTTTGGACCCAGGATCCCTGCACTAAGACACTCCTTGACCCAGGAGACAGAGAACTGTAACACTGATGATGGTGAGAAGCAATGGCAGCAGAGAGACACAAAGGAGCAAGAAAGCTGAGTGCCTTTGGGCAGAGACTGAGGGCCAGAGAGAGCCGCGCCTGTGAGCACAGCTGGGAAAAGTCTGTCCTGATGGACGAACTGTATCCTTGAGTGTTCCTGAGCCTGAATTGTAACCTGTGTTCCCTAATAAACCCCATAATCATGGGTATGGTCTGTGAGTTCTGTGTGGCCATTTCAATGAATTATCGAACCCAGCAAAAAAGTAGAGAGTGCTGTGGGAGGGATGGTTGGTGTCATAATTGGTAAAGATGGCAGAGAGAGGTGGCTTTGTCTCACCTCCAACTCATAGGAATCAGCCTTGGGCTGTGACCTTGATTTTCCTTCCCTCTTGTGAAGTTAGGAGGTCAGATACTGCCCCTATGCCATTTTTACAATCCTTCCTCCCCTTTAATCCTTCCTGATCTGAGTTATTTTCCTAAAGCATATTATTTCCCGGTCCAAACCTTGAATTGCTTCCTAGGATGAGAAGACTAAAATTTAAAATATTCAACCAAACATTCAAAGCTCTGCAAGGTTGGGGCCCCTACTGAGTTTTCTGGTCTTCAGCACAAAGCTCACCCTCTAGCTTCCAGTTAACTCAGACAACTGTTCCCTCTGTCATACTGAGCACAAACCTTTGCTCAAGTCGTTTCTTTCAAAGTACAAATGTAAGCTCAACTAAAACCCCACTTCCACAAGAAACCTTTCCAGATACCCCAGTGAGAATGGAACACACATTTCCATAGCATGTTAGTTGAACCTCTATGATATTTTCATATTCTGCCATTGTTGTTGTTGTTGTTAGGTGCCACTGAGTCGGTTCTGACTCAGAGCAACCTATGCACAACAGAACAAAACACTGCCCGGTCCTGCACCATCCTTACAATCATTGCTATGCTTGAGCTCATTGTTGCAGCCACTGTGTCAGTCCACCTTGCTGAGGGTCTTCCTCTTTTCCACTGACCCTGTACTCTGCCAAGCATGATGTCCTTCTCCAGGGACTGATCCCTCCTGACAACATGTCCAAAGTATGTAAGACGCAGTCTCACCATCCTTGCTTCTAAGGAACATGCTGGTTGTACTTCTTCTAAGACAGATTTGTTCATTCTTTTGGCAGTCCATGGTATATTCAATATTCTTCGCCAACACCACAATTCAAAGGTGTCAACTCTTCTTTGGTCTTCTTTATTCATTGTCCTGCTTTCACATGCATATGATGTGATTGCAAATACCATGGCTTGGGTCAGGCCCACCTTAGTCTTCAAGGTGACATCTTTGCTGTTCAACACTTTAAAGAGGTCCTTTGCAGCAGATTTACCCAATGCAATGCATCTTTTGATTTCTTGACTGCTGCTTCCATGGCTGTTGATTGTGGATCCAAGTAAAATGAAATCCTTGACAACTTCAAAATCTTTTCTCCATTTCTCATGATGTTGCTCATTAGTCCAGTTGTGAGGATTTTTGTTTTCTTTATGTTGAGGTGTAATCCATACTGAAGGCTATGATCTTTGATCTTCATTAGTAAGTGCTTCAAGTCCTCTTCACTTTCAGCAAGCAAGGTTGTGTCATCTGCATAACACAGGTTGTTAATGAGTCTTCCTCCAATCTTGATGCCCCGTTCTTCTTCACATAGTCTAGCTTCTCATATTATTTGTTCAGCATACAGATTAAATAGGTATGGTGAAAGAATACAACCCTGACAAACACCTTTCCTGACTTTAAACCAATCAGTATCCCCTTGTTCTGTCCAAACAACTGCCTCTTGATCTATGTAAACGTTCCTCATGAGCACAATTAAGTGTTCTGGAATTCCCATTCTTCACAGTGTTATCCATAGTTTCTTATGATCCACACAGTCAAGTGCCTTTGCATAATCAATAAAACACAGGTAAATATCCTTCTGGTATTCTCTGCTTTCAGCCAGGATCCATCTGACATCAGCAATGATATCGCTGGTTCCACATCCTCTTCTGAAACTGGCCTGAATTTCTGGCAGTTCCTTGCTGATATACTGTTGCAGGTGTTTTTGAATGATCTTCAGCAGAATTTTGATTGTGTGTGATATTAATGATATTGTTCTATAATTTCCACATTTGGTTGGATCACCTTTCTTGGGAATAGACATAAATATGGATCTCTTCCAATCAGTTGGCCTGGAAGCTGTCTTCCATATTTCTTGGCGTAGACGAGTGAGCACCTCCAGTGCTGCATCTGTTTGTTGAAACATCTCAATTGATATTCCATCAATTCCTGGAGCCTGGTTTTTCACCAATGCCTTCAGAGCAGCTTGGGCTTCTTCCTTCAGTACCATCGGTTCCTGATCATATGCCACCTCTTGAAATGGTTGAATATCGACTAATTCTTTTTGGTATAATGACTCAGTGTATTCCTTCCATCTTCTTTTGATGCTTCCTGCATCATTTAATATTTTCCCCATGGAATCCTTCACTATCGCAACTCAAGGCTTGAATTTTTTCTTCAGTACTTTCAGCTTGAGAAGTGCCAAGCTTGTTCTTCCCTTTTGGTTTTCCATCTCCAGCTCTTTGCACATGTCATTATAATACTTTATTTTGTCTTCTCGAGAGGCCCTTTGAAATCTTCTGTTCAGTTCTTTTACTTCATCAATTCTTCCTTTTGCTTTAGCTGCTCGATGCTCAAGAGCAAGTTTCAGAGTCTCCTCTGACATCCACTTTGGTCTTTTCTTTCTTTCCTGTCTTTTCAGTGACCTCTTGCTTTCTTCTTCGATGATGTCCTTGATGTCATTCCACAACTCATCTGGTCTGTGGTCACTAGTGTTCAATGCATCAAATCTATTCTTCAGATGGTCTCTAAATTCAGGTGGGATATACTCATTGTCATATTTTGGCTCTCGTGGGCTTGCTCTGATTTTCTTTAGTTTCAGCTTGAACTTGCATATGAGCAATTGATGGTCTGTTCCACAGTCGGCCCCTGGCCTTCTTCTGACTGATGATATTGAGCTTTTCCATCGTCTCTTTCCACAGATGTAGTCAATTTGATTTCTGTGTGTTCCATCTGGCGAGGTCCATGTGTATAAGCTGCCTTCTCAAAGTAAAGTTGACCTTAAAGACGTGGATGGAGTAAAGTTTTCGGGACCTTCATTTGCTGATGTGGCATGACTCAAAATGAGAAGAAACAGCTGCAAACATCCATTAATAATCGGAACCTGGAATGTACGAACTATGAATCTAAGAAAATTGGAAATTGTCAAAAATGAAATGGAACACATAAACATCGATATGCTAGGCATTAGTGAGCTGAAATGGACTGGTATTGGCCATTTTGAATCAGACAATCATATAGTCCACTATGCTGGGAATGACATCTTGAAGAGGGATGTTGTTGCATTCACTGTCAAAAAGAACATTTCAAGATCTACCCTGAAGTACAACACTGTCAGTGATAGGATAATATCCATACTCCTACAAGGAAGACCAGTTAATACGACTATTATTCAAATTTATGCACCAACCACTAGGGCCAAAGATGAAGAAATAGAAGATTTTTATCAGCTGCTGCAGTCTGAAATTGATCGAACATGCGATCAAGATGCATTGATAATTACTGGCGATTGGAATGCAAAAGTTGGAAACAGAGAAGGATCAGTAGTGGAAAATATGGCCTTGGTGATTGAAACAAAATGCCGGAGATCCAATGATAGAATATTCTGCCTTAGGGTCAGTCTATTCATGAAAGTGTCTAATTTCCCTACAACATAATATTTGAACCCTTGGAAAGTAGCCGTCATGATTCCTTGTCTCTGACTTCCTTGTCACCTTGCCATTAGTATGAACTCCCCTATGTACTCTCCCCCAACCCAACCAAAAAAAAAAAAAAAAAGCTTAAATAATTTAGCTGAATTACCGAAGTACTAGATCTTCTTTCTGCCCAAGCCAAACAATGCTCTGGCCAATTGCCATTTTATTTCTCACCACTCTAGCACAGAAATGCCATCTCCACATATATCTGGAAATGCAGGAACTTCCCAGACCTGTCACCATATCCAAGTATCCCAGGCAAAGTGAGAGCCCTGCTGGTCTCTGTGTAATCAAACCAACTCCCTTCATCTCCATCTGAAACCACTTTTTCCACTGCCTAAAATTAAACCACAGAAGATTCAATAATTTATTAATCTTCAAAAACTTTTTGCTAAAATACAAAATAAAGTTGAAAGGAGGGACATCCTAACTTAAGTCATTATCAGCAATGCTTTAGCAAGGACTAGGTGAAAACAGACTGGGAAATGGGCCATTTTAAAATGGGATTAGAGAACTGGAGACAGGGCAAAGAGGGAATGGTATCTGGTAGGGAGATAGCTAACTGCTCAAAGGAGCGGGGGTGAGAAAGTATCAAAAATAAATATTCAACTTTCTCATAAATTTGCAACAGACTAGATCTTTCTGAGATGGTGTCAATGTATTAAGAATATATGACATATATCTATAGCCAAATTAATAATATTTAACAAATGGAAGTGAGATTCATGAGAGTTTAAATAACTACAAAGCAATAAAAGTTTAATTATAGACAAGTCCAGTGATTGGGGTGAGACCCATGACTGTAAAGGAAACTGTAAGCAAGGGAAGCAAGCCTTATGAACCAGGCTCAGATAATTACTGGTGCATAGGAAAACCCCTGGCCCCAAGGATTCATCTGAACAGAGCCACATCTTCTTCTAAACCCATTTTGTAGGATTTTGAAAATCTCTGCTATGGGTCTGATCCCTCACCATTAGTTCACAGAAGCAAATGAGATTTAACCGACTCTGGCCAAAGCCTCCGTGTCCCTTCCAAAAGATGGGCAGCTATTATGAGACGGGAATATGGACCACGTGCACGTCCCTGCTTGAAAGGCCTCTTGGTCTATAAATCACACTTGCCTGCTTTTTATAGTTCTATAAAGGATTGGGAAGAAACCTACTCCTAGGTGTGACAACCGAGATAACTGAAGATTAGATGTTGCATGAACCCGCAGTGTCTGCCCTGAGGAAAGCAATAAAATGGTCAAAACACCCACTCCTTTTGCTGGAATATTTTCTGGTTGTCTCTATAGTAGTTTAGCTGTCAACTGTGAGAGAAACCTCTGTCATTCACATTCATTTCTTTAATGAGCAAAAAGGGGTCAGAGGCTCAAGACTATCTTAACAGACAAAGATTCCTACCTGACAGAGAGCTGGAAGCAGTGCAGCTTGTATATGGGTAGGTTTTAAGGCTACATTTAAGTGTGGGTGGAACTCTTTGACTGTTCTCTGTCTCTTGGGTGTCCTGAAACTTCCATCTCATTGAAATTTGGAAAAGAATCCAAGTTCTGTCTTCCACCAGAGAGAAGAGGCAGCCACAAGTTCTGTAAACCTAAAATAAAAGCTTGTACATGCAGCCAAGTTAGACTGCCTTACCACTGGAGCCTGGCGTTGTTTGATACCTGATAAAATCATTATCAAATAACATTTCGAAAGAACCCAACTGTGCAGTGTGATGTGCTAAGTTGAGGATCAAGAATTACACAGATGCAGTCTCAGGTCTCCAAGTGCCCACAGTGCACAGTAGGCATGTGCAGTATGAAGAAAAGGCAAAATAAAAATGGCAGACCAAAATCAAAATGGACCAAGTAATTGCCGTTGTGGATTCCTCCTATCCCTGCCATCCATCTTTCCCCCAACAGCATACCCCAAACCTGAGACTAAGGTGGACACAAAGATTGTAAGGACAGTCCAGCTCAGGGTTGGAAAGGACATTTGATGCTTGTGAAATCCAATCTCCTTTCTACCCTTGAACTTCCTCTACAATGTTCCTACCAAGTAGTTATCTGGCCTATGTTCAAATACCTCCAGGGACTAGGAATTCACCACCTTCTAAAGAAAACTCAGTACATCCTTTGGCAGCTGTGACAGAAAATTCTTCCTTATAAGGATTTCCCCAGAGCCTGTTGTTTACAGTTACATCCCTTGGGACCACAGTCAACACATCTACATGCGTCTTCCATAAGACGCCCTCCTAATATTTGAAGCCAGTTATCCTGGCCCTTTGAGTCTTTTCTTCAGCTAAACAGCCCTTTTCTTCCAAACATTCTGATTTCAGTTCTGAATCCCATCCTGCTTTCTCCTAATTGTATCCTAGTTGTCCCATAATTATCTTAATGTACATTGCTATGGTAGGCTGAATAATACTCCTCCAAAGGAACTGTGGTGGTGCAGTGGTTAAGTACCCACCGGCAACTCCATGGGAGAAAGCTGTGGCAGTCTGCTTCCATAAAGATTTCAGCCTTGGAAACCCTATGGGGCAGTTCTACCCTGCCCTATAGGCTTGCTATGAGTCAGAATAGACTCAACTGCAAAAGATACCGTTATCCCAATCCCAGGAAATTATATATGTTATCTTACATGGTAAAAGAGACTTTGCAGATGTGATTAAGTTATAGATCTTGAGATGGGGAGAATATCCTGTATAGCCAGTTGGGACCAATGTACCCACAACAATCCTTTTAAGAGGCATGCAGGAGGGTGATATGCAGAGAAGATGTGACAACTATAGGAGAATGAGAGAGCTGAAGATGCTGTGTTGGTTTTGAAAATGTAGGAAGGGACCATGAGCCAAGTAATGCAGGCAGTATTTAAAAAATAGAAAAGGAAAGGGAATAGATACTCCCCTACAGCCTCCAGAAGGAACGCAGTCTTGCCAACACCTTGATTTTAAGCCCAGTAAAATGTATTTTCGACTTCAGATCTCCAGAAAGATAAGACAAATCTGTGTTGTTTTAAGCCACTAAGTTTGTGCTAATTTGTTACAACAGCCATAGGAAACTAATACGGTTGCCCAGAACTGAACATAGTATTCCAGCTAATGTCTGACTAAGGCAAAGTGTTATTGTTGTTGTTGTTAGGTGGCATCAAGTCAGTTCCAACTCATAGTGACCTTATGTACAACAGAAGGAAACACTGCCCCGTCCCGGAGCATCCTCAACCATTGTTATGCTTGAGCCCATTGTTGCAGACACTGTGTCAATCCATCTTGTTGAAGGCCTTCCTCTTTTTTGCTGACCCTCTACTTTACCAAGCATGATGTCATACTCCAGGGACTGATCCCTCCTGATAACATGTTTCACTATCTTCACTTCTAAGGGGCATTCTGGTTGTGCTTCTTCCAAGACAGATTTGTTTGTTCTTTTGGCAGTCCATGGTATATTCAATAATCTTTGCGAATACCACAGTTCAAAGGTGTCAATTCTTCTTTGGTCTTCCTTATTCATTGTCCAGCTTTCACACACATATGAGGTGACTGAAAACACCATGGCTTGGGTCAGGTGCATCTTAGTCTTTAAGGTGATATCTTTGTTTTCAATGCTTTAGAAAGGTCTTTTGCAGCAGATTTGCCCAATGCAATGCATCTTTTTATTTCTTGAAAGCTGCTTCCAAAGTAGAGTAGGGTTCTTAATTTCCCCCATTCTAGATACTTCACCTACCACTGCTTTTTTGTGTTTTTCTTTTTTTTGTAGTCACATCAAAATTCGAAATCGTTATTTATTACCAAGTAATGTATTCACTCAATATCCTACTCCCTCTACCTGCCACCCAAACTCCATCTATAAGCTTCATCCCACAAATATAAAAGCACAGGACAGGGGTGAAGTTGTCTGTTTTGCACATCCTTAAAGAGTTTTAAAAGCTGAAAAATATTTTATTTGCCCAAGTTTCCTCAAAAATATCCCCAGTTCAAAAAGAGTCATCTTAAAATGTTATGTAACTTGGTGGGCTAAGCACTTAAAACTTTAAATCCCATGAACTTGTTTTAATAAGTTAAACAATTAAATGTCAAATGGTAGCCTGCCTAGTTAATAGTATAATATAGGAGAAAGAGTACAGGTCTGGCACTAGAATGACCTGGGTTTGTACCTCTGCCACACTGACAAAGAGCTATTGGTTCTGGACAATTTGCACTCAGCCTCAGCTTCCTCCCCTAGAGATGGAGATAATACTATTTACCTTGCCGTGTTTTTATATAAAGTACTTGACACAGTGCCTAGTCTATGATAAACCAAAAAAAAAAAAACCCGTTCCCATCAAGTCGATTCCGACTCATAGTGACCCTATAGGTACTCGATAAATGATACACCAGCCTTCACAGCTCACGTCATTTCAGCTTATATCTCATTTCCTCTATTAGATGACTAGCATTTAGGAAAAGGAACTGAGACTTGCTTGTCTTCATATCCCTCATATCCCCGACACCCAGAAAGAATAGACATGTTCTTCCTGAATATAAATGTGAGCATCTGGTTTCAAATTCAGTTGCATGGCATCTAGAAATAAACACATCCCTGATCTGGCCTCTTGGTTTCACAAGAGATGTTTGAAAATTCCCAGGAAGAATCTAAATTACCTACTATAAAAGAAAAAAAAAAAAAATCCAACATTTTCCTCTTCAAGTCCCAAGAAGTCGTATTGAAATGCCACTCCAGACTTCACCTATTGAGGGGATGGGTTGGCATGGACATTTCTAATGTTTTTATTGTTGACTCAATTTATTTCTTTTCTAAAATAATGGTGTTCCAGACAAGGCTGAGGTAGGTGGGAAAAAAGGAGGCTGATGGAGAGAGCCAGCATCTAATGTATCCAATTTCTGATGTATCCAATGGTTCATCAAGCTAAAACAAAGTTTTGTTGGTCTCTGGTGTCTCTCTGAGCAATAAAATTAAGAGAGTTCACTCCCACGCTGCCTCAACCAGGCTGAGGTAATTGTTACTGCTATAGCTTCAGCAATTTGAGTGGGAGAAGATGAGAATTCTGAAAGAGATTTATTTACTGCAAAGCATCCCAAATATCTCATTAATCTGTTTTCCATTTGGCAAACTTTTCTTTCATTAAAAGTGCCATGCTCTGCAGTTTATGACAAAGCAAAAATTACCTCTGGGAAGACAAAGCAGCAAAGTAGAAAGAACATGGGCTCTGGAATGAGGTAGACCTGAGTTTCACTCCCAGGTAAGCTACTGACTTGCTCTGTGACCTTGGGCAGTTTTCTTAGGCCGCAATAAACCCAGTTTCCTTGTCTGTAAAGACCATATGGAGAGCTGAGATCAGCTCTAGGACTTTGGGGTCGGTCAGTCGGTCAGTTGGTCGGTCCGTTGATCAGTCGGTCAGTGGGTCGGTCATTGCTTCCAAAAGCTCAGGATGGTCATCTATAAAATGAAGAACATAATAGTACTAACTTCACAGAGTTTGCTATGAGGATTTAAATGAGTGACTATATGTAAATTTCTTAGACCAGTGTCTCACTCAGAGTAAGTGCTATGGAAGTGTTGTCATCATTCTCATCCTGATCATCATCAACAAGGTTTAAATGCTATGCCGCAGGTAAGGATGCCTGGCTAGGTACCTGGAACATACCCCCAAAACCAAACCCATTGCCATCCAGTCAATTTCTGACTCATAGCAACTGTATAGGACAGAGTAGAATTGCCCCATAGGGTTTCCAAGCAGTGGATGGTGGATTTGAACTGCCACCTTTCTGGTTAGCATCCATAGCTCTTAACCAGTGCACCATCAGGGCTCCACCTGGAGCATACCAAAACCAAACCCATTGCCATTGAGTCGATTCTGACTCACAGCAACCCTATAGGACAGAGTAGAGCTGCCCTATAGAGTTTCCAAGGAGCACCTGGTAGATTCAAATTGCAAAACGTTTGGTTAGCAGCCATAACTCTTAAATACTACACCCCCCAGGGTTTCCACCAGGAACATAAAAAAAATAATAATTTTTTTTTTTTTTAAGAACATAGGAGGTGCTTAATAAATGTAAGGGAAAATTCCTCCTGCCCAAGCTAGAAGCTTTGCATTGGAACTGAAGAAACTCCTTGGGTGGGAGGACAATCTGTTCTACATTATAATCTTGGGATTTTAGAAAAGGAGGGACCGTGTACATTAAGCCTCTGCTTGACAAAGTAACAGACTGAGGCAGGTGGAGGGGGCAGCAGAGAGGAGAGGTGGAAAAGGGAGTTACCCTGACAAGGTGGCACCATTAAGAGAAAACAAAAAATCCAGGTCTCTTGATATCCAGATTAATGCATTTTTCTTCACCTCATACTGCCTGTTTTAGTTATCTAGTGCTGCTATAACAGAAATACCACAAGTAGGTGGCTTTAACAAATAAATTTATTTTCTCACAATTTAGGAGGCTAGAAGTCCAAATTCAGGGTGCTGGCTCTGGCAGAAGGCTTTCTTTCTCTGTCAGCCCTGGAGGAAAGTCCTTGTCTCTTTGAACTTGTACTCCTGGGTGATCTTCCTGTGGTTTGGTATCTCTCTTCCCCCATCTCTGCTCTGTTCACTTGTTTAATCTCTGCTAAAAAAAAAAAAAATTTTTTTTTTTTATATCTCCAAAGAGATTGACTCAAAATACACCCTACACCAATCCTGCTTAATTAACATAACAAAGACAACCCATTCCCAAATGGGATTATAGCCATAGGCATAGAGGTTAAGATTTACAACACATATTTTTGGGAACGTAATTCAGTCTGTAACACTGCTTTTTAAAATGCTACCTAGTTAATAAACAGCTTCTTTCAAACAGGGTTCAAACTGTCAGATGGCATCTGATCCTGTCCGTACTTTTAATAAAGACAGAATAAAAAAAAGAGGTGGGCTCAGGGTAGTTTGGGGGATTCTGGGATTGTAAAGGGAGAGGACAAGCCTCCCCCAAAATCTTCCTAGGAGTCTGAATTCAGAGGTGCAGATATTTACCTCACTCTGGATAGAAAGGAGTCCCTGTGTGGTGCAAACGGTTAAACTCTGAACTACCAACCAAAAGGTTTGCGGTTTGAATCCATCCAGAGGCACCTTGGAAGAAAGTCTGACAATCTACTTCTGAAAAATTAGCCATTGAAAACCTTACGGGACACAGTTCTACACTTGGTTTGTTTCTGGTCTGCTGGACAGAAAAACAGGAACAATATGCATCCTGCAGTCCAAGTCCAGCAAGCTCTGCCTCTCTGGGTTAATTTTAAACATTGATTTTACAACACAGGTTTGAGTTATTTTGTTTTGCACATACACCATCACTGAATTCCAGGTTTGTGATTTCTTAACCCCAGAAATGAGAGAGCCCTTTTCAGCTGATGGGGTGTCACTTGCCACCATAGAGAAGTAGAATGTCCCTCTTCTGATTGGAAATGCCTAACTTTGCTTCATGGCTTTTCCTTCCCTTCCATCAGAGAGAGAGCTCTGACCTAAGGAGTTTTTCCTTTCAAAGCAGTTTTCACTCTGTAAGCTAAGTATAAAAGAAATTCAATTAACCAACGAAACAGAAGTCAAGAATACAAGAAAGAAAGAAAATAAAAGGGAAAAAATCAGCCCCGAGTTAAAGACAAAATATTGATGTTTTGAAGCTCCAAGCATGAGTCTAGGTTCTATTTAGTGCTGGAATTCTGGGTTTTTCTGGCAGACTAATGGGACAAGTAGGACAGAAGTCTATTTAACTGAGGGACCAAGGAAGGCTGAAGGGTCTTAATACAGCATTTAATTAATCTAGCACCGGCTTTGCCCATGTCTGACCTATCCCCATGAATTCGTATCTCTACTTGAGAGAGGGTTGTACATCTACAAATGAAAAGAAAGCAGAAACTGTGCTAAAAACTCAGCTCTGCTTTGAAATCCATGCATATTCCAAAAGGGAAGGATGGCATTCTCTCATTTCTACCCAGTTCGCATCAAGGAAGAATCAGAGGGACAGGCAATAGTGGTAGGAAGGGGGACTTCAGACTGAGAGCAAAGACAGCGAGCGTTTACCAACATGGGGGCTGAGGCAGGTGCAAAAGAAAACACATTATGAAACCTATGGGTGGCTGAGAGAACTGATGAACACATAAAAGACAACCCCTGGGGACTCCTCTAGGGGTGGGTGGGGAGGACATGGAGGTTTATAATAGCCAGAGGGATCAAAAGTTAAAAATATGGCTTATTGCTATTTCTGTGACCCCTTTTAAAACTCCAGGTTAGTCTGGCCTGAGGAAATGGGTTTACATTAGCAATATTGCCCACTTCTCTCTTTCTCTACAATTTAAACTACACACAGTGTTATAATGAGGATCCCCAGTGTGCTGTGTTCATCCAAACTTACTCTCTTCTGATACAGATGTTCCCAGTCAAAGAAATCTGATTCCTGATGCTTAGACCTTAATTATGTGCTGCTGTTCATATGTTAAAGTAATCCAAACTATTGTACCACTGGGATATATACTTTGTGTTACTTTTCTTAAAACTGTAATGAGCTGGTCCTGAATCATCCATTTTCTCATTCAGGTTCCCTTGCAACTAACACACACATTTGAGAAATAGTGGGTCAGGGTTAGGGGCATGTCTGTATCCATGAGCGAATTTCTCTGCAAACAAGCAAAATAAGAGAGAATTAAGCAACGCTAGTCCTGAGGATAACAGAAATATTAAGAATCATCATATAGATTCTAGCCTTAATTTGTCTGGACTTTAGTTTCTTCATGAGTTTAAAAAAATAGTAATATCTGCTATGCCTACCCTTATGAGGGTTCTTATGATGATTAAAAGAGACCACTGAAATATGTTTTTAACGTACAGAGAATCATAAAAACTAATGGGCTACCTAGCCCATGAGATGGGGCCCTGGTGGTGCAGTGGTCAAGCATTTGGCTGCTAACCAAAAGGTCGGCTGCTTGAATCCACCAGCTGCTCCTTGGAAACTCTATGGGGCAGTTCTACTCTGTCTTATACGTTTACCAACATGGGGGCTGAGGCAGGTGCAAAAGAAAACACGTTATGAAACCCATGCGTGGCTGAGAGAACTGACAAGTCGACAGTAACGGGTTAGTCCATGAGAGTAAATGAACCCTGTGTTCAGGGGAGTTAAAATACTGTCTTTCCTAACCATGGTATTGGAACAGAATAATTTATAAAATACACCACTCCAGCTCATATGTCTGGTGTGATTACATAAAATACAGAGGCAAAGAAAATAAAAACCAACTCCCCTCCCACCACAGTTTCTGGGCGGTATTGACCCATATTAGAAATCTTTGAGTATGCTGTATTTTAACATTGAGATATTAAGCTTTCTTTCAGAGAACAAAGGAAACCTTCTAATACCAAAATGTTTTTGCCATTGTAACCTTAAAGATACATGAGTGTCTTCTTAAGGCACCTCACAAATCAATATGACACCAACTAGTGAAATGTGGCCACACACACTGAAAGAATGACTAAAGGGAAGCTTCCTTCCCAGGAAAAAGTACTGGCTTTTAGTGAACAGAGTAAGAAAGAAATTAAATTGGAGTCTGTGGGTGGTGACAGCAAGAAAAGTGGTTCATCTCTTTAAGCCCCATTTCCTTTAAGTTTCACATTAATACAAGCCCAACCTACAAAAAGTGAGTTTCCATGGTGCCTCAGGGGAAATGATATCAGAGTAATTTGAATATTTTTCAAATAACTTTCCTTAATACCCTGTACAACTGAGAAATCCCACAGGCCTGTAAGTCTTAGCAAAGCCATGGTTTCCAACTCTAAACCCTGCCTTTGGGTTTGGCCTTCTCTCTTCTTTTATGGATGAATAGCATTTTCAATCAAGTTGTTTTTCTTATTACTCTGGGAGCTAGATACATTTTTGAATCATAATCTCTGGTTCAGGCTCTCGGGCCTTACCTTCTCTGTCTCTCCATTTCTGCTAGAACATGAGGATTCATGTTCCTGGGTTTGTGTGAGGTAGAGGAGAGATGCTGTGGAGTAAGACAATTTGCTTTTGAAATCTTACCAGCAGAGTAACCTCAGAAAAGATGCTTCACACCTCTGAGTCTGAGTCAGGTTCCTCAAGTGTTAACCGTGGGTAACAGAAACCCTCAATAAGAATCGAATAAGACTTCACTCAGTGACGCTTTCTCTATGGATGTTTTCTGGTCCACTTCTCCCTCCTCCAGGAAAAACAACCTACTCCCCACCTGAGTTCCCACTGCAGCAGGTACAGACTTCTGTCACAATATTTTAGTCCACTTACTGGTTTATGTTTCTGTCTCCCACACCAAACTGAAAGTCATTAGATGCCAGGACTTTTGCTCTATTTTTTTTTTTAACATCACCAGAATCAAGCTGGACAATGTAATGCATTGAGTTCTTAAGAAATGTCTGTTGAAGGATTAATTTGTCAATTGATGAGTTGATCGATTGAATGATGCTGCAAATGAATACACTTTGTAAACTTTCAAGCACTAGACAAATGTAAGTCATTATTACATGAAATTCCATGAATTAGTTTTGAACTTAGGGTAATTAGGCAATTGCTCAAAGTCAAGAGGCAATGGACCTTATAAAAGGTATTATTTCATAGAATCTTTAGTTTTTGTTTGTTTTATCCAGTCGCCAAGAATGTACACACTCTGAAATAATAAAAAGGCAGTCCATGCAATTGAAATTATAAAACCATTCCTGCTAGTTAAATTAGTGTTGCCTCTGAGAGACACAATGATGAAATAATGTACTTTCAGTTCTTCCTCTGGTTCAGAATGATGCCCTGGTGAGACCATTAATGCTAACACTAACACAAAACAAAACACTCAGGAGCCTGTCCTCAAATGCCCATTTCGTTTCTGCCAAATGCTATCTGTATGAGAGTACTTAAAGGAAGTAGTTTTCCCATTAATCAATTCAATACCATAAATATTTATTGGGGGTTTGTGTCACACAAAATGACATAAGCTCTAGAGGTCAGTTCCTCCACCAAAACAGTTGAATTGGAAAGAGCAATTAGGACCAACTACTTTGGAACTCTGGAATGTGGTTGAACATTTAAACCAAAGAAGGTAATACATGATGAAAGACTGCTGGTCTTTCCTAGGAATGATATATATGATAAGGGCTTAATATACAGAATATATAAGGAACTTATACATCTCGACTCAACGGCACTGGGTTTTTTTCTGGGTATACATCTCAGCAACAAAAAGACAAACAACCCAATTTAAAAATGGGCAACCACGATGTGCTGCCACTTCACACCCACTAGTATGGCTATTATCAGAAAATCAGAAGAAAAGCACTGAAGAGGATGTGGAGAAGTTGGAAACTTCATCTATTGCAGTCACTGTGGAAAACAGTTTGGTGGTTCCTTAAAAAGTTAAACACATTTACCCTATGACCCAGCACTTCCGCTCCAAGGTACATACCCAAAAAACTTGAAAGCAGAGACTCAAACACACACTGTAAACCAATATTGCAGCATTTTTCTCAATAGCCAAAAGGTAAAGACAATCCAAATGTCCTTCAACAGATGAATGCATAAACGAAATGTGGTGTATACGTAAATGGAATATTATTCAGTCATAAAGAGAAAGAAAGTTCTGATTCATGCTACACTGTGGATAAATATTGAAAATATATGCTACTTGAAACAAGACAGACTCAAAAAAACTAATATCATATGATTTCACTTATACAAGCATACCTCATTTTATTGCACTTTGCAGATACTGCATTTTTTGCAAATTGAAGGTTTGTGCCAACCCTGTATCAAGCAAGTCTATCGGCACAATGTTTTCTACAGCATGTGTTCTCTTCGTGTCTCTGTCTCTGCATCACATTTTGGTAATTCTCACAATATTTCAAACTTTTCATTACTATATCTGTTATGGAGACCTGTGATCAGTGAGCTTTGATGTTACTATTGTAACTGTTTTGGGGCACCACAAACCTCACTCATACAAGACGGTGAACTTAACTGATAAATGTGTGTGTTCTGCCCGCTCCGTTGACAGGCCGTTTCTCCATCTCTGTCCCTCTCCTCAGGCCTCCCTATTCCCTGAAACATGACAATAGATTGAAATTAGGCCAATTAATAACCCTACAATGGCCTATAAGTGTTCAGGTGGAAGGAGAAATCACACATCTCTCCCTTTAAATCAAAAACTAGAAACGATCAAGCTTAGTGAGGAAGACATGTTGCAAGCCAGAACAGACCAAAAGCTAGGCTTCTTGAACCAAACAGCCAAGTTGTGAACACAAAGGAGAAGCTCCTTGAAGCTAATTAAAAGCATTACTCAAATGAACCTACGAATGACAAAAACAAATGAAGCAGCCTTATTGCTGATATGGAGAAAGTTTTCATGGTCTGGATAGAAGATCAAACCAGCCACAACATTTCCTTAAGCCAAAGCCTAATCGAGAGCAGGGCCCTAACTCTCTTCAATTCTATGAAGGCTGAGGGAGGTGAGGAAGCTGCAGAAGAGAAGCTTGAAATTGGCAGAGGTTGGTTCGGGAAAGCAGCCGTCTCCATAAAAGTGCGAGGCGAAGCAGCAAGTGCTGATGCAGAAGCTGCAGCAGGTTGTCCAGAAGATCCAGCTGAGATAACTGATGAAGGCGGATACACTGAACACAGTTCCAGTGTAGACAGAACAGCCTCTATTGGAAGACGCTGTCTAGGACTGTCATAGCTAGAGAGGAGAGATCACTGCTTTCAGAGCTTCAAACGACAGCCTGACTCTCTTGTTAGGGGCTAATGCAGCTGGTGTCTTTAAGTTGAAGCCAATGTTCATTTACCATTATGAAAACTCTAGGGCCCTTAAGAATTATGGTAAATCTACTCTGCCTGTGCTCTGTAAATGGAACAACAAAGCCTGGATGACAGCACATCTGTTTACAACATGGTTTACTGAGCATTTAAGCCCAACGTTGAGACCTACTGCTCAGAAAAAAGATTCCTCTCAAAATATTACTGCTTACTAACAAGGTACCTGGTTACTCAAGAGCTCTGATGGTGATATAGAAGGAGATTAATGTTGTTTTCAGGCCTGCTAACACAACATGCATTCTGCAGCCCATGGAGTAATTTCGACTTTCAAGTCTTACTGTTTAAGAAATACATTTCGTAAGGTTATAGCTTCCATAGATAGTGATTCCTTGGATGGATCTGGGCAAAGTAAATTGAAAACCTTCTGGAAAGGATTCATCATCCTGGATGCCATTAAGAACATTCGTGATTCACAGGAGGAGATCAAAATATCAACATTAAGAGGAGTTTGGAAGAAGTTGATTCCAACCCTCATAGATGACTTTGAGAGGTTCAAGACTTCAGTGGAGAAAGTAACTGCAGATGTGGTGTAAATATCAAGAGAACTAGAAGTGAAGCCTGGAGATGTCACTAAGTTGTTACAGTCCCCTGATGAAACTTTAACAGATGGGGAGTTGCTTCTTATGAATGAGCAACAAAAGTGGTTTCTTGAGATGAAATCTACTCCTGATGAAGATGCTGTGAACATTGTTGAAATGTCAGTAAAGATTTAGAATATTACATAAACTTAGTTGATAAAGCAGTGGCAGGGTTTGAGAGGATAGACAGTTTTTAAAGAAGTCCTGCTATGGGTAAAATGCTATCAAACAGCATGGCATGCTACAGTGAAATCTTCTGTGAAAGGAAGAGTCAATCAATGCAGCAAACTTCACTGTTGTCTTATTTTCAGAAATTGCCACAGCCACCCCAGCCTTCACCAACCACCACCCTGATCAATCAGCAGCCATCAATACCAATCAAGACAAGATCCTCCACCAGCAAAAAAGATTATAACTCACTGAAGGTTCATTTTTTAGCAATAAAGTATTTTTTAATCAAGGTATGTACATTGTTGCTGTGGACATAATGCTATTGCACACTTACTAGACTTTAGTACAGTGTAAACATAACTTTTATATGCACTGGAAAAGCAAAAAATTTGTGTGACATGCTTTATTGCAATATTTGCTTTATTGCAGAGGTCTGGAACCAAACCCGAAATACCTCCAAGGTATGCCTGTATAAAATATCTAGAACAGGAAATGCATAGAGATAAAAGTTTATCAGTGGTTACCAGAGAATTGGAAAAGAGGGGAGTAAGGAGTTATTTCTTAAGGGATACTGGGTTTCCTCTCAGTTGATAAAACATTTTGGAAATGGATGGTGGTGACAGTTGCCCAGCATGGTGAATGGGATTAATGCACTGAAGTGTATACTTAACAACAACAACAACAAAAAAACCAAACCCATTGCCACTGAGTAGATTCTGACTCATAGCAACCCTATAGGACAGAGTAGAACTGCCCCATATGGTTTCCAAGGAGTGCCTGGTGGATTCGAAGGGCCGGCCTTTTGGTTAGTGGCTGTAGCTCTTAACCACTATGCCACCAGGGTTTCCGTGTATAAGTGTATACTTAACCCAAAAAAACCCACTGCCGTCGAGTCGATTCCGACTCATAGCGACCCTATAGGACAGAGTAGAACTGCCCCATAGAGTTTCCAAGGAAGACTTGTTGAAACAGCAAACTTTTTGTAATATGTATTTTATTAAAATAAAAATATATATATATATTTATTTGACACTAGCTGCAAATTGGCTAACTACAATAGGACAAACAAGGATTTCAGGGATTGGGGAAATGTAGGTTGCCAGAGACGATGTTGACAAGAACACAAGTACCATAACTAAGGAAGAATGTAAATGCCATAACTCTCCAGCACTATGGGTCTAAAGACGGAGAGTGATTATAGGCAATTGGAGAGATGGTCTCTGTGATGAAAGTTCATCTTTAAAAAAAGAAGTATTTTAATCCATGCAGATGGGGTAATGGCCTGGCAGAGCTGGGGAAGAGTGGGGATTCCAGGGAGGCATGATGCTATACAGAAGGTCCAGAAGGGAGGGACCAGCTCCCACGGCTGTCTTCAGTCTTCATCTCCAGAAGTTTCCATTCCATCTGTTCCTGGTACTCTAACTCAACTCTGGCAGTAACCAATTTAAGGTTAGCTGTATAAAATGTAAAATAACACTGATAATATTACTATAAATATCTCTCCTAACAGCAGCAATAAATATTATTTTGAAATAATGGATCAAATACTACATTTATATAATACCCCTAGAGAAATCATTCAAAATTTGAAATACATTATCAGATAAAACTGTAATTATATTTTCTTCATTTTGTACTGGAATTAAAAACAAATATTTCTCAACCTTTTCTGAAAATGATCTGTACCAACACGTAGAAAAAACATTTGAATTATTATAGCATAGCATCTTGCCAACTTTTACGTCATTTCATTCCTGCCAAATTCTGATGTCTAGCATTAGAATTATTTTCTGTAGAATATATTTTAATAATATTTGATTTTATTTTTTGGTGATAATATACAGAATATGTAATAGTTTCTAGACATAACAATCAGCGACATTGGTTACATTCTTCACATTGTGTCAATATTCTCATTATTTTAGAATGGCTGTGGTTCATTTGGTCTTACACAGATAATATTTTTTAAAGGGTACAATATTCAAGGGTGAAAATCTTTACTTTTTGAGTTAAGCTATTATTTAGTTTAAAGGTGACTTCAAAGGACAGTTTCACTTCAAGTTTTAAAGAGTAACTCAGGGCAATAATCTGGGGGACTCCTCCAGCCTCAATAGGTCCAGTAAGACTGGATTCTTTAAGAATTTGAAGTTCTATTCCACATTTTTCTCTGTTTCTATCAGGATCCATCTATTGCGTCCCTGATCAGAACATTCGGTAGTGGTAGCTGGGCACCATCTAGTTCTTCTTGTCTCAAGGTAGAGGGGGCAGTGGTTCATGGTGACAATTAGTCCTATAGTTTGGCTCCTCCTCTGATTCTTGGGTTTCCTTCTTTAACTTTTGTTCCAGATGAATGGAGACCAATAGTTGTATTTTTGGAATATTTTTAAGAACTGGGAAATGGAAGAGATGTGTAACTATATAACATTTCTTAACTCCATCAAATTCTAGAGCAGTCTCTTCAATTTGCAATAGAAATAAAAACTGGTTTAAAGGAGTGTCTCCCAAACGGATCTTTTGCAGAATATTAATGAATGTTTCATGAATTAAAAAAAAAGGAAATATTCATGGAGCAAAGTTAATAGATACGCTTTTATTTTGTTCTATCTACAAGACTTCTCAGAGTCTTTAATATATTCTGGTGAGTTGTGAATCCCTAAAGAAAGGCCATATGTCCCTGTACTTTTACAATGAAACATTTTTTAGCCACACCTATTAATTCCCAGGATGCTATTTCAGGAAATACAAATCTGAGAAATGTTTATCTAATGAGTTACTCTAGATTAAAAATAATTCCATAAATCAGCTTTGCTAATTTAGTTGATTTCTATAGTAACTTTTCTTTCATCCAACAAAAAGTATGCTTAGCCAAAAAACAGAATTGTTGTTATTAGGTGCCATCAAGTTGGATCCAACTCATAGTGACTCTACGTACTACAAAACAAAATACTGCCTGGTCCTGTGCCATCCTCACAGTCCTTGTTAAGTTTCAGCCCATTGTTTCAGCCACTGTGTCAATCCAGCTCATTGAGAGTCTTCCTCTTTTTCACTGACCCTCTACATTACCAAGCATGATGTCCTTCTCCAGGGACTGATCCCTCCTGATAACATATCCAAAGTATGTGAGACATAAAAAAAAAGAAAGTCGCATCATTTTCATTTCCAAGGAACACTCTGGCTATATTACTTCCAAAACAGACTTGTCTGTTCCTTTGGCAGTCCATGGTATATTCAATATGCTTTGCCAGCACCGTAATTCAAAGGCATCAATTCTTGTTCCGTCTTCCTTATTCATTTTCCAGCTTTCCCATGCATATAAGGCAATTGAAAATATCATGGCTTGGGTCAGGCACATCTTAGTCCTCAAAGTGACGTCTTTGCTTTTTGCCACTTTAAAGAGGTCTTTTGCAGCAGATTTGCCCAATGCATTATGTCGTTTGATTTCCTGACTATTGCTTCCATGGGTGTTGATTGTGTATCCAAATAAAATGAAATCGTTGACAACCTCAAAATTTTCTCCATTTATCATTGATGTTGCTTATTGGTCCAGTTCTGAGAACTTTTATTTTCTTTGTATTGGGGTGTAATCCATACTGAAAGCTGTAGTCTTTGATCTTTGATAGTAATTGCTTCAAGCCCTCTTTGCTTTCAGCAAGCAAAGTTGTGTCGTCTGCATATCACAGATTGTTAATAAGTCTTCAACCAAACCTGAAGCTGCATTCTTCTTCATACAGCCCAGCATCTCATATTATTTGCTCATCATACAGATTGAATAAGTATGATGAAATAATACAACCCTGATGCACACCTTTATTGAATTGAAACCATGCAGTATCCCCTTGTTCTGCTTGAACAACTGCCTCTTGCTCTGTATACAGGTTCCTCATGACACAATTAAGTGTTCTGCAATTCCCATTCTTTGCAATGTTATCCATAATTTTTTATGATCCACACAGCCAAATGCCTTTGGATAGTCAATAAAGCACAGGTAAACATCTTTCTCTTATTCTCTACTTTCAGCCAAGATCCACCTGATATCAGCAATGATATTCCTTGTACCACATCCTCTTCTGAATTCAGCTTGAATTTCTGGCAGTTCCCTGTTGATTATCTGCTACAACTAGTTTTGAATGATCTTCAGCAGTTGTTCGAACAGAATGAGGGGATACTGTGTGGTTTAAAGTTGGGAAAGGTATGCATCAGGGTTGTATCCTTTCACCATACCTATTCAATCTGTATGCTGAGCAAATATTCCAAGAAGCTGGACTATATGAAGAAGAACGGGGCATCAAGATTGAAGGGAGACTCATTAACAACCTGTGTTATGCAGATGACACAACCTTGCTTGCTGAAAGACCTCTTCAAAGTGTTGAAAAGCAAAGATGTCACCTTGAAGACTAAGGTGCGTCTGACCGAAGCCATGGTGTTTTCAATCTCCTCCCATGCATGTGAAAGCTGGACAACGAATAAAGAAGAAGGAAGAAGAATTGACACCTTTGAATTGGTGTTGGAGAAGAATATGGACTGCCAAAAGAATGAAAAAATCTGCCTTGGAAGAAGCACAACCAGAATGATCCTTAGAAGTACGGATGGTGAGACTACATCTCACATACACTGGACATGTTATCAGGAGGGATCAGTCCCTGAAGAAAGACATCACGCTTGGTAAAGTAGAGGGTCAATGAAAAAGAGGAATACCCTCAGTGAGGTGGACTGACACAGTGGCTGCAACAGCGGGCTTAAGCATAACAATGATTGTGAGGCTGGTGTAAGACTGGGCGGTGTTTCATTCTGTTGTGCATATGGTCCCTAAAAGTCAGAACCGACTTCATGGCACCTAACAAAAACAACAGCAAAATTTTACTTGTGTCTGATATTAATAATATTGTTTGATAATTTCCGTATTCTGTTGGATAAACTTTCTTTGGAATGGGCACCAATACAGATCTTTTCCAGTCGGCTGGCTAGGTAGCTGTCTTCCAAATTTCTTGGCATAGACAAGTGAGCATCTCCTGTACTGCATCCCTTTGTTGAAACTTCTCAATTAGTATTCTATCGATTCCTGGAGACTTCTTCTTAGCCAATGTCTCCAGTGCACCTTGGACTTCTTCCTTCAATACCATCGGTTCTTAATCATATGTTACGTGCTAAAATAACTGAACAAGGACCAATTCTTTTTGGTACAGTGATTCTGTGTAATCCTTCCATCTTCTTTTGATGCTTCCTGCATCATTCAATATTTGGCCCATAGAATTCTTTAAAATTGCAACTCTAGGCTTGAATTTTTCTTCAGTTCTTTCAGCTTCAGAAATGTGGAACATGTTCTTTCCTTTTAGTTTTCTAACTCCAAGCCTTGGCACATTTCATTATAATATTTTACTTTGTCTTCTCAAGCTGTCTTTGAAGTCTTCTGTTTAGTTGTTTTACTTTATCATTTTTTCCACTTGCTTTAGCTACTCCACATTCAAGAGCAAGTTTCAGAGTCTTTTCTGACATTTTAGACTTTTCTTTCTTTCCTGTCTTTTTAATGACCTTTTTCTTTCTTCACGTATGATGTCCTTGATGTCTTCCCACAACCTCTGTGGTCTTCGGTTGTTATCATTCAGTGTGTCAAATCTGTTGTTGAGATGGTCTCCAGATTCAGGTGGGGTGTACTCAAGGTCTTATTTTGGCTTTCGTGTACTTGTTTTAATTTTCTTCAGCTTCAACTTGAACTTGCATACGAACAATGGATGGTCTTCTCTACAGTTGGCCCCTGGCCTTGTTCTGACAGATGATACTGAGTTTTTCCATCGTCTCTTTCCACAAAGATAGTCGATTTGATCCCTGTGTTTTCTATCTGGTAAAATCCATGTGGATAGTCACCATTTATGTTGTTGAAAAAAAGTACGTACAATGACTAAGTCATTGGTCTCACAAAATTCTACCATTCAATCTCCAGTGCCATTTCTATCACCAAGGCCATATCTTCCAACTGATCTTTCTTCTTTGTTTTCAAACCTCTCATTCCAATTATCAATACTTCTTGATTGCATTTTTAATCAATTTCAGACTGTAGAAGTTGGCAAAAACTTCAATTTCCTTATCTTTGGCATTAGTGTTTGGTTCATGTCTTAGGCTGGGTTCTCTAGACTAGCAAAACCAGTAAAGCATATAAATATATAGAGAGAGAGAGGCTTATACCAAAGAAATGGCTCACGTGGTAGTAGAGGCTGGAACATCGCAAGTCCATGGGTCAGGATAGAGGTTTCTCTTGATTCACGTAGCCACAGGGCTGGCAAATCCAGGATCAGTAGGTCAGAGAGCAGGGCTCTTGCTCACAGGTTTTAAAGATCAATGAATCCCAAGATTGGCAGGCAAGACCACAGGTAAGCTGCTAGCTCAAGTCCCAAGAACCAGAGATCAGATGATCAGGATCCAGAACAAACAAAAGCCCACAAGCCTTGCTAGAATCTACTTATATTCAGTGCAGGCCACAAGCACAAGGAAACTCCCTTTCAACTGACTGGCTACTCAGCCAATCCTATAATGGAGGTGATCACATCATAACAAATCTCATCATGGAAGTGACCACAACATCATGGCACTGTCAAACTACTGAGAATCATGGCCCAGCCAAGTTGACATATAATCTTAACCATCACAGTATATGAATTTGAATAATAATCATGTTAACTGGTTTTCCTTGAAAGCATAAGGATATTATCCTATCACTGACAATGTTGTACTTCAGGGTAGATATTGACATATTCTTTTTGATGATGAATGTGAAGCCATTCTCTTTAATTTGTCATTCCCAGCATAGCAGACTATACAATTGTCTGATTCAAATGGTCAATACCAGTCCATTTCAGCTCACTAATGTCTAGGATACTGATGTTTATGTGTTCAATTTCATTTTTGATGACTTTCAATTTTCCTAGTTTCATACTTTGTACATTCCATGCTCAAATTATTAATGGATGTTTGCAACTGTTTCTTCTCATTTTCAGTCATGCCACATCAGCAAACGAAGGTCCAGGAAGCTTGACTCCATTCACATCATTAAGGTCGACTCCACTTTAAGGAGGCAGCTGTTCCCCAGTCATAATGTGATTAACTAGGGTCTCATTATTAAATGTAGGAAAAAAAAAAGTTCTTTTTTTCTACATTATTAAAAGCTGACACCAAATTTCTTCTGTAACATACAAACTAGTTCTGAAATCAGTAGGGTGTTCCAAAGTATTTTGATTAGTGGCAGCATCATTTGAAAAAATACCTCTCTTTTCAAAATGAATGTGAAGAATAAGACTTTGTTATTTTAGATATGGTTATTAAAAACTATTTCTTTCATTACTTTTTTTTACATACATGGTATTATAAAAAATAATTTGTCAACTGAAGACAAATCCCTACAGAACTGAATACTTGCCTATATTCATCCAAATAGTTTATTGCCATTTCAAGGGTTATTGAGAAGAAGAGATGAGAACCTAGTCCCCTCTGGATCTCCCTCACTTACAAGGTAGAAAAAAACCATAAGAGGAGATAAAGAAATGTCAAGGTTGTTGGAGAGAGGTGGGGACCAAAAGCTAGGAGATATTATCAAGCTGTTAGAGGTCAATTAGATTCTCAAATCAAGTATTGTTTGCAATCAAACAAACCACTGGTGGTTTTAAATCATAATATTAACTTATGTAAATTTCAAGCAACCTAAAGTTACAGTTCTTTTGGCCCTAACAAATATAACAATGGGCATTTAAGACATCCGGCTTCCAGTTGCCATCATGCCACTGCAGGCAGGACCGTAAGCCCCCGAGAGCAAAGATGTTTGTTTTGTTTACTGATGAGCACTTACTGATAGAGCTTCTTCTTTTTTTCCTGCCCTTCCAGTGGCCCAACTATACCAAAGGGTCTGACTGTCAGCTCTCTTTTCCCCACCCTGATTACCATCAGTATTATCAACAGGTACACTGCTTTCGTAAACTCAAGATTTTCCAGAAATGAAAGTAAAGTGAGCCAGAAACTACTGGTTGTCTACAGAATACCCATGCTTTCCTTCTTTCTCAAGAACAGAACTCAGTTTTGTTGTATGTTCACATAAACAAAAAAAAAAAATTTTTCCAACCTCCCTTATGGATGCTATAGTTATGTGACACAGCTCCGGCGTAAGAAATAAAAGCAGGAAAATTCCTTAAAAAAAGAGCAAAATCAGCTAATAGTGCCCCATTCTGCAGGAAACACAGGTACAACACTGAAGATGCTGGAGGTGAAGCAGCCATTTTGCAACCTCAAGGAGACCAATAGGGAAAGACCAAGAGAAGAGCCATCAGTTGGGACCTCCAGGAAGCAGACACTGAGAAGGAGTTAAGAGTGTAAGAGGTTTATTTGAAGGTGGTACTGGATTTATTAGTGTCCCCTCCCCCCACCACCTAAATTCATGCCTACCTGGAACCTCAGAATGTGACCTTATTTGGAGATAGAGTCTTTACAGATGTTATTAGTTAAGAAGAGTCATAATGGATAGAGGGAGCCCTGAATCCAATGACTGGTGTTGTCATAAGGAGATTAAAATCTGGAGACACACAGAAAAACAGGGACAGAAGAAAGAAGGCCTTGTGAAGATAGAGGCAGAAATTGGAGTTTTCTACAAACGAACAAATGCCAAGAATTGCCAGTAACCACCAGAAGTGAGGAAGAGGAAAGAAGATTCTTCTCTAGAGCCTTCAGAGAGAGAATGGCCCTACTGACACCTTGATTTTGGACTTCTAGCTTCCAGAACTGTAAGAGAATAAATGTCTGTTGTTTTCTGCACCCAGCCTGTGGTAATTTGTTGCAGGAGCCCTAGGAATCTATTAAACAGAGAGTAAAGTTAGAAAGTAGGGTGAGGACGGGAAGAAGCACAGGATGGGGCTGGGAAAGCTTTCAGACCTTGATGCTGATCTAACACCTATGAAAAGAAAAGGAAAGAGGCAGTACTGGGCAGAAAACCTTGAACTGTGATACAAATCTGACAATATTTCAGACAGCCCAATGGGGAGCTCCAGAGCAAAGGGTGCCCATTGGAGGAGCCACACCTGGGCAGAAATGGCCACGTCCTAATGCCCTGGCCATACTCAGTCACTGCCTGAGGGCTGCTTGGGAAAACCAAGGCCTCAGATGAAAAGGTCATGTGGCTCGTGAAAGTGCTGCAGTTGGAGACTATCGAAATGGCAATTCTTTCTTCAGGGAAGATCCAAGCAGTATATTTCCATGACCACCACCACAGTGATGGTCTCATCCCTGGTATCCATGAGCTAGAATTACTGCAAGTAACCCCACCTCTAGTTTCTCATTGTGTGAGAAAAATTAAACCCCTAATTATCTAGTCACCTATTTGGGGGCTTCAGTTCTGTGCATCTATGAATTATTGACCCAGATTCTTTCCACTGGGCGAATCCCTGGTTAATAGTAAAGTAGATGTCTGGGGAGATGCATTCATTGTCCCAGGCTATGAGAGCTCTGGTCAGTGAAACACAGACACAGGGCTAGTGCTGTCACCAGAAAAATAAGGGCACCAGTTTCCCAGTAGAACTTAGTAGTGACACCAACTTGAATAATTGCTTACAAAATCAGAGATAATAGGTGGAATGAGACCTGCTTAGAGAGTCTGATGCGTGGGTATTAGTGCGAGAGTTTTTTAATAGCTACTCACATTAAAGAAATTCGGTTCTCCTACTTCTAGATTCAGGAATCGAAATGCTTGAAGTGTGACTTCCAAATACCCTTAGGAAGCACACTTTAATCTCTCTGGACTTCAAATTCCTTCTTCACCAAATGGGGAGGTTGGATTATATACCACTGCGAGCATTTATAACAGAGGGAATGTAATGCAAACAATTAGTTAACACAGGTGATAGAGAAGCTGGGAGGCAAACAGGGATGATGAGGTAACCCAGATGATAGCAACAACAAGAAGCTAGTACCACCCCAGAGCTGGACAACAAAGAGGGGAGGGGTGTTACTAGAGCCCAAGAGAGTAGCTATCCAGCAAAGGCTGGGGCCCTGGGGACACCGTTCAGCAGGAGTTGAAGCCATGGTGTAAATTCAGTTTTTGCCAGAGAATCAGCTCAAGGCAGTGAGAGAGGAGGAAGATACTCTGGCTTCTCCCTTCTCTTTCACCCCAGTCTCCCTCTGATCTTACACCAGTGTCTCCCATTGGCTAAACTCAGAGAGAAGCCAGCTAATCCAGGAGATTGGTGAACCATGGCCTGACAGAGAGCACAACAGAGGAAAGACAAGAAATAATCTGGAGGTGAAGCAGGCCCAGGATGACCACTGTCTAGATCAGAGGCTTCTACACTTTTATCAGTAGCAGGTCACATGAAAATAAAAACATAAATGCTTGAGAGGATCGATGATTGGAGTCAATATGGAACTTGACTCAGATGTAAGGCAAATACATACCAAGACATTATTCATACTCACAATCTATTCATCGAAATGGGTCTGATATAATTTTAATAGAGTTAAATAGCTCAAAATTCTATAATTACTAAAACTCATTTCCATTACATCTGCTAGCATGATTCCTGGCAGCAGTCAGCTAGTGTATATATGTTGCTCAAGTTTGGTCATTTGTTAATTTAACCAAAAGATTTAGGCAAGCAGCTCCAAAGGTTAGGTAGACTGCATTGGTCTGGGGCCTGTTATTGGATGCTGGGCCATGATGCCAAGATTCCTCCTAGTTTCAATAGTTACCATTTTTCCAGGATAAGTAATGATAACTGGACCATGCTTGGAGGGAGGTTCAAAGCACATGGCAGGTCATGCTGGCAGCGCCAACATTGTCAGCCTCCACCAGGCCACATGGCACTGATCCTTGGTTAGGAAGTTCTTTAAGCCTAGTTCTTGTAGTCATACAAATAACTCATAAGGGAGCCCAGAAATGCTGAGAAATTCCTAGAGCAATAATCCATCCCTACTCCATTTGGAACTTAACTTCTAAAATGAAACCAAGGTGAATACCTTTGGGTTTCAATTAGAGTTGGACCAAAACTAAAATTCCTCACTCACTCTGGCAATTATTTTTTTTCCCCTCTGTATTTGGCACTGTATTTCAGCCAATTGTGCTGAAAAGCATGCAGTTGAAATATAGCACCTCTTGGCTGTGGGGACCATGGTCTCAGGGAACATCTAGCTCAATTGGCACAACAGAGTTTATAAAGAAAATATTCTACATTCTACTTGGGTGAGTAGCGTCTGGGGTCTTAAAAGCCTATGAATAACCATTCAATAGACTCCATTGGTCTCACCCCTTCGGGAATAAGGAAAAATAAAGAAAACTAAAGGTACAAGGGAAAGATTAATCCAAAGGACTAATGGACCACATCTACCACAGCCTCCACCAGACTGAGAAAAGTACAGTTAGATGGTGCCTAGCTATCACCATTGACTGCTCTGACAGGGACCACAATAGAGGGTCCCCGGTAGAGCTAGAGAAAAATGTAGAACAAAATTCTAACTCACAAAAAAAGACCAGACTTACTGGCTTGATAGAGACTGGCTAAACCGCAAGAGTATGGCCCCTGGACACCCTTTAAGCTCAGTAATGAAGTCACTCCTGAGGTTCACCATTCATCCAAAGATTAGACAGGCCCATAAAACAAAACGAGAGTAAACGGGTACACCAGCCCAGAGGCAGGGACTAGAAGGCAGGAGGGGACTGGAAAGCTGGTAATAAGGAACCCAAGGTTGAGAAAGAAGAGTGCTGACATGTCATGGGTTGTTAACTAGTGTCACAAAACAATATGTGTACTAACTGTTCAGTGAGAAACTAGTTTGTTCTGTAAATCTTCATCTAAAGTGCAATTAAAAATATATATATATAGCACCTCTTGTGTTTTGTGTGTGCATCATTTTTATGTTTCACTAGAAATATATGATTTAAAACAATCTGTGGTAAACATGGGCGCCCTGGTGGTGTACTGGTTAAGCGTTCAACTGCTAACCAAAAGGTTGGCAGTTCAAATCTACCAGCCACTCCTTGGAAACCCTATGCGGCAGTTCTACTCTGTCCTATAGGGTTACTATGAGTCAGAATTGACTCAACAAAAATAGGTTTGAATGGGTTATGGTAAACATGAACTCATATCTTGCTCTTTTAGCCCAAAGAAATGGTATAATCCTATAAATAAACAGCTCCTATTACTATCCACAGACTCTGCCCCCAAAATCTCCTACTCCTTATCCAGAATTCCAGTCCCCCCAGGGCGATACAGGAACTATCTCCAAGACAGCAACAGGTAGCTGAGTGAAGAGGGTCGTGTGTCAATCTTGGCTGGATAAAGTAAGCCCCTAAGAACAAGAGCACTCATAAATGAAGTGATAGAGTTTTCTTCATGCCTTAAAAATACACTCCTAAAAAAAAAAAAAAAAAAACACTCCTGTGCCCCCCACTACACTCACCTTAAGAAATTAGGAAAGAGACTTCTGGCCATCATGGCACCATAGACAGAAGCACCACACTCTCCCTCCACAGCAAAGACCCGAAAAACTAAGTAAAACAGAGAGAAATGTCATTCCTGGAACCGAAAGTGTCAAATGAAGATATAAAGAACTCAGCCAAACACTGAATGGAATAAGAAACTGACAGAGGACTGAGAGAGAAGAGAGATACATGCTGAGGTTCCTTATCAGCTAACACAGCACAGATTCACCATCTTGGACTCTTGTCGGAGATCGCTGACAGGGCGCATGGGAATGCAGATTCACGGAGCTCCCAGCAGGAGACAGAGCACCTGCTAACCAGTGATACATGCTTTCCCACCCCCAATCCTCTCCCTGCTGCTCACCTCCAAGCTTCCTGGCTGACTGCTGTGGCTCGGTCAGTTGGGAAGTACAGAATCCATGCTGCTTGGATTCACCCCACCCACATTGCAGATCAGTGGACAGGGAGTACGGGAAAACAGCTTCATGAAGTTTGCAGCAGGAGACACAGCACCCAGTAACAAGTGATATACGCTTGCCTAACCCGACCTGTCTTCCCCTCCCCCTTCGGCCTCCTCTGCTTCCCACCAGCCTCAGTCTCTTGACCAGGAGGCATCTGCTTCCACCCCGAGCCGCTTGGATTTGCACTGTCCACGCTGACCGGGCCTTGAGCTACCGCTGCTTCTTTCTATCTCTTTTGGTTTCTTCCATGCCTCCCACCACCTCTCCCTCCTTTCTCTTGAACACCTGGCTCCATGTGCCATCTTTGCTTCTTCTTGAAAATCTGTGAAGCCCTGCTCAACTGGGGATCCACTCCCCCAGCCTGAGACACTATGCTGGTGGGATCCCTGGGTCTTTTTTTTTTTTTTTTGCTTTTGCTTTGTTCTGTTTTGTTTGTTTTCTTTCTCTTTTCACACTTCTAGCCGGGCTGCACTGCACAGCCTGTAGGCAGGATCCCTGGGGGAATTCTTTTCTTTCTTTTCTTTTTTCCTTCTCTCTTTTTCCTTTTCTGTCTTTCCTCATTTCTCAGTTCTCATCTGTCTATACTTACCTTCTTTTCCTGTCTTCTGAATACCTGGTGCTGTGTGATATCTATAACCCTCTAGCCAGGCTATACTGTGCAACCTGGAAGACTTCTCTGGTGTTCGTGGTTGCACTGGTGGGACCCCTGGGGGCCTTTCTTTTCTTCTTCTTTTTTTTTTTTTTCTTTTCCAAATTTTTATCTAGTTTTTTCTCCCCTTTTTCTTTTTTCTTTTTCCTTTTACTTCTCTCCATTTCCTGGGTTGTAAATCTCTCCACTCCAATGGCAAGATCCTTTGCACTCTTTTTTTGTTTGTTTTCCATTTTTTGTTTTGGCTCCTATTTCTCTCTCCTCTTTCTCACACCCATACTAGCTTCATATATCACAACTTCCTCTCTTTCCTACCTAACTGCACCACGCACTGAACATCACACCTCCAAGCACCACAGGCACAGCCTACCAAAACCTGCCCAAGCTGTTGGGCCTAACATGTGCAACAAACAACCCATCCCAGCCCCTTCCCTGCTGCACCATAGCTGAGTGACTGGCCCCACCCACTGGGCAAGAAGCTGAAAAGTATTGCAACTAAGGACAAGAAAACAACAAAGAAGGCACAGCCCACCTGCTCAGACATAACCAAATTAAAAAAAAAAAAAGCAGAGTGAAACAAACAAATCTACAATCAAGAAATGAGGAAAATAACTACTGAATGTTCCGAAGACAGCAGACAATGTTAAAAAGTATTAAAAAAAAAAAAAAAAAAAAGACAAGATGATTCCAGTAGGCATCCAAAATAAAACACCAGATGACTTTCCAGTAGAAGAAAAGGCACTAGAACTACCTGGCAGGGAGTTCACTTCTCTAATATTCAGAGCTATTCAAGAGTTGCAACAAAAATCAGACAAAAATGAGGAAAAAATAGACAAATTTATGGAAAAGGCATAAAATTCTTGGAAAATACAGACAAAAAATGGAAGTATTCAGGAAAATAATACAGGAACAAAATGCGAAAATAAATTCACAACTAGAAATCATACAAAAACAACAACTAGAAATCCAAAAGATAAACAACGAGATTTCAGAAATGGATAGTGTCATAGAAGGGTTGAGGAGCAGGTTTGAAATGATGAAAGACAAGATCAGTAAAATTGAAGACAAACACTTTTATACAATTCTGTTTGAGGAAAAATCAGAAAAGAGAATGAAGAAAAATGAGGAAACCGTGAGAATTATGCAAGATACAATCAAAAGCAAAAATTTGCAAGTGATCGGCGTTCCAGAAGAGAGAGATAAAATAGAAAATACAGACAGGATCATTGAAGAATCCCTGACAGAAAACTTCACTAATATCATGAATGATGAAAAGCTGACCATCCAAGAAGCTCAACGAACTCCAGATAGGATGGACCCCAAAAGAAAAACACCAAGGCATATCATAATTAACCCACAAAACTCACTGCTGTGGAGTCAATTCTGACTGATAGCAACCCTACAGGACAGAGTAGAACTGCCCCATAGGGTTTCCAAAGAGCACCTGGTAGATTTGAACTGCCGACCTTTTGGTTAGCAGCCATAGCTCTTAACCATTATGCCACCAGGGTTGGTGGTTCGAGCCCACCCAGGGATATGCCTCAAATATCATAATTACACTCACTAAAACCAAAGACAAAGAAAAATCCTGTGAGCAACTCAAGAAAAACAAAAAGCCACGTACAGAGGAGGAACAACAAGACTAAGCTCTGATTATTTGGCACAAACCATGCAGGCAAAAAGGCAATGGGGTGATATATATAAAACCTTGAAAGAAAAACATTGCCAACCATGAATAACATGTCCTGAAAAACTTTCATCCAAATATGATGGTGAAATTAGGACATTTCCAGATAAACAAAAATTAAGGGAATATGTAAAAACCAAACCAAACTTACAAGAATTATTAAAGGGAGTCCTTCAGTCTGATAACAAACAACATCAGACCACAGCCTGAATCTAGGACGCAAGATTGTACCAACCAGGTACCAGTGTACAAAATGAACTCTCAAGGACTATCCAAAACCAAAAGATTTGCAACAGGGAACCAGAGAGATTAATCTGTAAATGATAAAAAACTCAGAAAAAATAAAAGACAAAATAAACAGTGTAGGTATAGTACTTTCTAATGGAGAGGAAGGCAAGACAATACCAAATAATAATAGACTGGTTCAAACCTAGGAAGATAAGGGTAAATTTCAAGGTAACCACAAAGAAAGTTAACAAAACTACTCATCAAAATAAAGAAGAAAAACATAGAGTCTCAATAAAAACAAAATCTACAAAAACAAAGAAATCACAAACAAAAGGAATGCAGCAAAGGAGAATAAGAGGAACAAAGAAAACTACAAAATGACAGCAATAAACTCACACCTATCAATAATTACACTGAATGTAAATGGCCTAAATATACAATAAAGAGACACAGAGTGACAGAATGGATTAAAAAAAAAAAAAAAAAAGGATCCATCAATATGCTGTCTACAAGAGACACACTTCAGAAACAAAGACATAAGTTTATTAAAAATCAAAGGATGGAAAAAATTTTTCAGGCAAACAGCTACTAAAAAAGAGTGGGAGTGGCAATATTAATCTCAGATAAAAAAGACTTTAAAACAAAATCCACCATAAAAGACAAAAAAGGGCACTATATAATGATTAAAGGGATAATCCATCCTGAAAACTATAATAAACATCTATGCACCCCATGACAGAGCTCCAAAATACATAAAACAAACTCTAACAGCACCGAAAACAAAAATTGACAGTTCCGTAATAATAGTAGGAGACATCAACGCACCATTCTCAGTAAAGGACAGAACATCTAGAAAGAAACTCAGCAAAGACACAAAAGAGCTAAAGAGCACAATCAGCCAACTTGACCTCGTGGACATATAAAGAACACTCCACACAATTGCAAAGTACACATCCTTTTTCAATGCACATGAAACGTTCTCCAGAATAAACCACATCTTAGGCCACAGAGTAACCCTCATCAAAATCCAATACACTGAGATAATACAAAGTATCTTCTATGACCACAATGCCATCAAAGTAGAAATTAACAACAGGAAGAGTAAGAAAAAAAAATCAATTACATGGAAACTGAATAACACCCTGCCTAAAAACCATTGGGTAACAGAAGAAATCAGAGATGGAATAAAAAAATTCCTAGATTCAAACAAGAATGAAAACACATCATACCAAAACCTTTGGGACACAGCAAAGGAAGTCCTCAGAGGTCAATTTATAGCAATAGATGCACACATCAAAAAAGAAGAAAGGAACATCATATCAAAAAATAATGATAATAGTTCACCATGATCAAGTGGGATTCATACCAGGTATGCAGGGATGGCTCAACATTAGAAAAACAAAAAATATAATCCATCACATAAATAAAAGACAAGAACCACATGATTTTATCAATTGATGCGGAAAAGGCATTTGACAAAGTTCAATACCAATTCATGATAAAAAAAAACTCTCAGCAAGATAGGAATAGAAGGAAAATTCCTCAACATAATAAATGGCATTTATATGAAGCCAACAGCCAACATCATCCTAAATGGAGAGAGTCTGAAAGCATTCTCCTTGAGATCAGAAACCAGACAAGAATGCCTGTTATCACCACTCCTATTCAGCATTGTGCTGGAGGTCCTAGCTGCAGCAATGAGGCTAGATGAAGAAATAAAGGGCATCTAGATTGGTAAGAAGTAAAAGTATCTCTATTTGCAGATAACATGATCTTATACACAGAAAACCCTAAAGAATCCTCAAGAAAACTACTGTAATTAATAGTTCAGCAGAGTATCTGGATACAAGGTAAACATACAAAAATCAGTTGGATTCCTCTACACCAACAAAAAGAACATCGAGAAGGAAATCAACAAATCAATACCATTTACAGTAGCCCCCAAGAAGATAAAACCCTTAGGAATAAATCTTACCAGAGATGTAAAAGACCTGTACAAAGAAAACTACAAGACACTACTGCAAGAAACTAAAAGAGACCTACATAAGTGGAAAAACATATCTTGCTCTTGGATAGGAAGACTTAACATTGTAAAAATGTCTATTCTACCAAAAGCCATATATAAATACAATGCAATTCTGATCCAAATTCCAAAAACATTTTATAATGAGATGGAGAAACAAATCACCAACTTCATATGGAAGGGAAAGAGGTCCCGGATAAGTAAAGCATTACTGAAAAAGAAGAACAAAATAGGAGGCCTCACTCTACCTGATTTTAAAACCTATTATGCTGCCAGAGTAGTCAAAACAGCCTGGTACTAGTACAACAACAGATACATAGACCAATGGAACAGAATTAAGAATCCAGACATAAATCCATCCACATATGAGCAGCTGATATTTGACAAAGGCCCCAAAACAGTTAAATGGGGAAAACACAGTCTCTTTAACAAATGGTGCTGGCATAACCAGATATCCATCTGCAAAAAAAATGAAACAAGACCCATACCTACACCATGCACAAAAACTAACTCAAAATGGATCAAAGACCTAAATATAAAATCTTAAATGATAAAGATCATGGAAGAAAAAATAGGGACAACACTAGGAGCCCTAATACATGGCATAAAAAGTACATGAAACATTACTAACAATACAGAAGAGAAACCAGATAACTGGGAGCTCCTAAAAATCAAACACCTATGCTCATCCAAAGACTTCACCAAAAGAGTAAAAAGATTACCTACAGACTGGGAAGAAGTTTTTAGCTATGACATTTCCAGTCAGTGCCTGATCTCTAAAATCTACATGGTACTGCAAAAACTCAACTACAAAAAGATAAATAACCCAATTTAAAAATGGGCAAAGGAAATGAACAGACACTTCACAAAAGAAGACATTCAGGTAGCTAACAGATACATGAGGAAATGCTCACCATCATTAGCCATTCTCAAAAACTCTCTCACTGCCCTCGAGTCAATTCTAACTCATAGCGACCCTATAGGACAGAGTAGAACTGCCCCATAGAGAGAAAAATGCAAATCAAAACTACAATGAGATTCCGTCTCACTCCAACAAAGCTGGCATTAATCCAAAAAACACAAAATAATAAATGTCGGAGAGGTTGTGGAGAGACTGGAACACTTATACACGGCTGGTGGGAATGTAAAATGGTACAATCACTTTGGAAATCAATTTGGCACTTCCTTAAAAAGCTAGAAATAGAAATACCATATGATCCGGCAATCCCACTCCTTGGAATATATCCTAGAGAATTAAGAGCCTTTACAAGAACAGATATATGCATACCCATGTTGATTGCAGCACTGTTTACAATAGCAAAAGGATGGAAGCAACCAAGGTGCCCAACAACAGATGAATGGATAAATTATGGTATATTCACACAATGGAATACAACGTATACGACGTATCACTAAAGAACAATGATGAATCTGTGAAAAGTTTCGTAACATGGAGGAATCTGGAAGGCATTATGCTGAGTGAAATTAGTCAGTTGCAATAGGACAAATAATATATAAGGCAACTATTATAAGAACTGGAGAAATAGTTTAAACAGAGAAGAAAATACGCTTTGATGGTTACAAGAGGGAGGAGGTAGGGAGGGAGGGAGAGTTGTTTTCACTAATTAGATAGTAGGTAAGAACAATTTTAGGTGAAGGGGAAGACAACACACAATACAGGGGAGGTCAGCACAACTGGACTAAACTAAAAGCAGTGAAGTTTCCTGAATAAACTGAATGCTTTGAAGGCCAGCATAGCAGGGGCAGGGGTTTGGGGACCATGGTTTCAGGGGACATCTAAGTCAATTGGCATAATAAAATCTATTAAGAAAACATTCTGCATCCCACTTTGGAGAGTGGTGTCTGGGGTCTTAAACACTAGCAAGAGGCCATCTAAGATGCATCAATGGGTCTCAACCCACCTAGAGCAAAGGAGAATGAAGAACACCAGAGACACAAGGTAATTATGAGCACAAGAGACAGAAAGGACCACAAAAACCAGAGACTACATCAGCCTGAGACCAGAAGAGCTAGATGGTGCCTGGCTACAACCAATGACTGCTCTGACAGGGAATGCAACAGAGAGCCCCTGCGGGTGCAGGAGAGCAGTGGGATGCAGATCCCAAATTCTCGTAAAGAGACCAGACTTAATGCTCTGACTAAGACTAGAAGGACCCTGGAGGTCATGGTCCCCAGACATTCTGTTAGCCCAAGACAGGAGCCATTCCCAAAGCCAACTCTTCAGACAGGGATTGGACTGAACTATGGGATAGAAAATGATACTGGGGAAGAATGAGCTTCTTGAATCAAGCAGACACATGAGACTATGTTGGCATCTCCTGTCTGGAGGGGAAATGAAACAGCAAAGGGGGTCAGAAGCAGGCCAAATGGACAAAAAAATAGAGTGGAGGGAGGTTGTGTGCTGTCTCATTAGGGGGAGAGCAATTAGGAGTGTATAGCAAAAAAAAAAAAGTATAGCAAGGTGTATATAAATTTTTGTATGAGACACTGACTGGATTTGTAAACTTGCTCTTAAAGCACAATAAAATTTTTTTTTAAAAAAGGGGGGACGAAATCAAAATATTAGCTACACAACTTGAACAAATAGAAGAAGAGCAAAAGAAGCCCACAGCCACCAGAAGAATGGAAATAATAAAGATCAAAGCAGAAGTAAATGAAATAGAAAAACCATAGAATCAACAAAACCAAAAGTTGGTTCTTTGAAAGGATCGACAAAATTGACAAACCACTGGTCAAAGTGACAAAAGGAAGACAGGAGAGGAAGCAAATAACTCAAATAAGAAATAAAATTGGGGACATTATAACAGACCTAACTGAAATAAAAAGGATCATAACTGAGTATTATGAAAAACCGTACTCCAACAAGCTTGAAAACCTAGAGGAAATGGACAAATTTCTAGAAAGACACTACCTACCCAAACTAACACAGAATGATGTTGAAAATCTGAACAGACCCGTAACAAGAGAAGAGATTGAAAAGGTAGTAAAAACAACTCCCAACAACAACAACAAAAAGCCCTGGCCCAGATGGCTTTACTGGAGAATTCTACCAAACATTCAGAGAAGAGCTTACACCAGCATTACTCAAACTATTTCAGAATGTAGAAAAGGAAGCAATACTTCCGAATTTAGTCTATGAAGCCAGCATAACTGCAATTCCAAAACCAGGCAAAGACACCACAAAAAAAGAAAATTACAGACAATATATCTCATGAATATAGATGCAAAAATTCTCAACAAAATTCTAGGCAATAGATTTCAGCATCATGTCAAAAAAACAATACACCACAGCCAAGTAGGATTCATACCAGATATGCAAGGATGGTTCAACATTAGAAAATCAATCAATGTAATCTACCACATAAATAAAAGGAAAGAAAATAATCACATGATCGTCTCAATCCACACAGAAAAGGCATTCAACAAAGTCCAACACTCATTCCTGATAAACTCTCAATAAAATAGGTATAGAAAGAAAATTTCTCAACATAATAAAGGGCATATATGGAAAACCAATGGCCAACATTATTCTTAATGGAGATAGGCTGAAAACATTCCCCTTGATGACAGGAACAAGACAAAGATGCCCTTTATCACCACTTGTATTTAACATTGTGTTGGAAGTCCCAGCTAGAGCAATAAGGCAAGAAACAGAAATATAGGGCACCCAAATTGGTAATGAAGAAGTTAAACTGTCCCTATTTGTGGATGATATGATGCTATACATAAAAAAAAAAATTTTTTTTTTTTATACATAGAAAACCCAAAAGACTCTGCAAGAAAACTACTGGAACTAATAGACAGATTCAGCAGAGTAGTAGGATACAAGACAAACATACAAAAATCAGTTGGATTCCTATACACAAATAAAGAGAATGATTAAGAAGAAATTAGGAAAACAATACTATTTATAATAGCCCCTAAAAAAAATAAAATATTTGAGAGTAAATCTAACCAGGGACGTGAAAGACCTATACAAAGAAAACTACAAAACACTACTGCATGCAAGAAACCAAAAGAGATCTACATAAATGGAAAAACATACTATGCTCGTGGATAGGTAGGCTCAACATTGTGAAAATGACAATTCTACCTAAAGCAATTTGTAAATACAAAGCAATACCCATCCAAATACCAATGACATTCTTTAAAGAGATAGAAAAACTTATCATTAACTTTATATGGAAAGGGAAGAAGCCCCAGATAAGTAAAGCACTATTGAAGAAGAAGAAGAAAGTAGGAGGACTCGCACTACCTGACCTCAGAACCTACTATATAGCTACGGTACTCAAAACAGCCTGGTACTGGTACAACAACAGATACATTGACCAATGGAACAGAATTCAGAGCCCAGATGTAAATCCATCCATCTATGATCACCTGAACTTCAACAAGGGCCCAAAGTTCATCGAATGGGAAAAAAAAAACCATCTTTTTAACAAATGATGCTGGCAAAGCTGAATGTCCATCTGCAAAAAAAATCAAACGGAACCCATACATCACACCATATACAAAAACTGAAAATGAATCAAAGACCTAAATATAAAGCCAAAAACCATGAAATTCATATAAGAAAAAATAGGATCACACTAGAGGCCCTAATACATAGCATTAACAGAATACAAACCACAACCAACAACACACAAGCTCCAGGGGATAAGCTAGATAACTGGGATCTTCTAAAAATTAAATACTTACGCTCATCAACAGATTTCACCAGAAGAGTAAAAAGAGGACCTACAGACTGGGGAAAAAAATTTGGCTATTACAAATCAGACAAAGATCTAACCTCTAAAATCTACAAGAAAATCCAACACCTCTACAACAAAAAGACAAACAAGCCAATTAAAAAATGGGCAAAGGAAATGAACAGACACTTCACCAAAGAAGATATTCAAGCTGCCAACAGACACGTGAAATGCTCACGATCTCTAGCCATTACAGAAATGCAAATCAAAACCACAATGAGATACTATCTCACCCCGGCATCATTGGGGTGTTGTAGCAGCTGCAGGGAGATTGGAACTCTTATGCACTGCTGGTAGGAATGCAAAATAATACAACCATTTTAGAAAACAATATGGCGCTTCCTTAGAAAGCTAGAAATAGAAATACCATACGATCCAGCAATATCACTCCTAGGAATATATCCTAGAGAAATAAGACTCATTGCACGAATAGACATATGCACACCCATGTTCACTGCAGCATCGTTCACAATAGCAAATAGACAGAAACAACCTAAATGCCCATCAACAGAGGAATGGATAAACTGTGGTACATACACACAATGGAGTATTATGCAATGACAAAGAACAACCATGAATCTGTGAAGCATCTCATAACATGGATGAATCTGGAGGACATTATGCTGAGTGAAATAAGTCAATCACAAAAGGAAAAATATTGCATGAGACCACTACTGTAAATACTCATGAAAAGGTTTACACACAAGAAGAAACAATCTTTGATGGTTATGATGGAGGGGAGGGGCGGGGATGGAAAAACACTTAATAGACAATAGATAAGTGGAAACTTTGATGAAGGGTAAGACAGTACACAATACTGGGGAAGCCAGCACAAAGTGTACTAGGCAAGGTCATGGCAGCCCATCCAAAAACCAACCAAACCCAGTGCCTTCGAGTTGATTCTGACTCATAGCGGCTCTATGGGACAGAGCAGAACTGTCCCATAGAGTTTCTGAGGAGCGCCTGGCGGATTCAAACTGCAGACCCTTTGGTTAGCAGCTGTAGCACTTAACCACTACACCACCAGGGTTTCCGGTAGCTCCATAGACACATCCAAACTCCCTGAGGGACTGAATTGCTGGGCTGAGAGCTGTGGGGACCATATCTAGGGGAATATCTAACTCAATTGGCATAACATAGTTTATAAGGAAAATGTTCTACATTCTACTTTGGTGAGTAGTGTCTGCGGTCTTAAAAGCCTGTGAGCGGCCATCTAGGATACTCCTCTGGTCTTACCCCTTCGGGAGCAAGGGAGAATGAAGAAAACTAAAGATACAAAGGAAACGTTAGTCCAAAGGACTAATGGACCATATCTACCACGGCCTCCACCAGACTGAGTCCAGTACAGCTAGATGGTGCCCGGCTACCACCACTGACTGCTCTGACAGGGATCACAATAGAGGGTCCCTGGCAGACCTGGAGAAAAATGTAGAACAAAATTCTAACTCAAAAAGAAAGACCAGATTTGCTGGCCTGCCAGAGACTGGAGAAACCCTGAGACTATGGCCCCCGGATACCTTTTCGGCTCAGTAATGAGATCACTCCTGAGGTTCACACTTCAGCCAAAGATTGAACAGGCCCATGTAACAAAACAAGACAAAAGGGGTGCACCAGCCCTGGGGCAGGGACTGGAAGGCAGGAGGCAACAGGAAAGCTGGTAATAGGGAACTCACGGCTAGAAGGGAGAGTGTTGACATGTTGTGGTGTTGTTAACCAATGTCATAGAACAATGTGTGTACTAACTGATGAGAAACTAGTTTGTTCTATAAACCTTCACCTAAAGTACAATTTAAAAAATAATAATAACAATTTAGAAAAGAGTACATATGGCCAATTTGCCAGATTAAGAAGAGGTCCATGAAACTTGGAAATTTTTATCTGAAAAAGAACTTTTTTAAAAAATAAAACCATTTAAGGCAACAGAAATGGTCTATCTTGTCTATATTTTAATGGTTGGAAGGTTAAGGTTTTGGAGCAAGAATTGTAGCTATTCATCTAGCAGCAACTGATTATGTTTTAGTGAACCTTACCCTCTCACAGGTATTTAAGGAGGCGTGTTATAATGTCAAGCCCTGACATTTTTCTGAAAAGCATCAAGAGGCATAAGAATTAACTCTATAAAATGGCACCGTATCACAGGACAGCCAACCATCTGTCCCCAGTAGAGCTAAAAAGACTGAAAGAGCAGCCAGCGAATCTGACAAGGACAGAGAGGGAGCATCTGAGGACTCAACTTCCCTGAGAAGTTCATTTTGCAGAAAAACAGCAAGCAGACCTTTTGATGAGGGTACTTAAGGTCCTTACTTCCCACTGCAGGCTGGGGCTCTGCGACTCATTTCTCTCTCTCTGCCCTGCTCCCCTTCTCCTCCAGGCTTCATTCTATTCCCCGCAGGATACAGATAATTAACAAGCGCCCACTGATGGAAGCTCTTGTAATCACTCCTTAATGTCTTTTCCGATTGTCTCAGTTAACGAGAATCTGGAGTTTTCTAAGCCAGTTCAATGTATAGACCCAAAAAAGAAAATTTACACTTCAGACTACTGTTGATGGCCTTTTCACAGTTAAATGTGTTTTCTTCAATCTTGTGCTGCTATTTAAATAGCCAATTCTACAGAAAATTGTCCCTTCAGAGAAAGTGCTGCGATTTCCAGTAAGAGAGGCAAGAGAGCACATTTAAGGCAATTGATCTCAAAGGGAGCAACAACCTGGCACCCAAGGGTAAAAGCAGCAGCAGGAGCAGCAGCACCGCCTCCCTTGGAGACAGTTCTGGGTAAGCGGACACGGGGAGAAAACCTAGTTGAAAGAAAACATGGGGAGGAAGAGGTCAGCACCACAAAGAACCTAAGCATTCATCCTTTCATGGAATAAGAGGTTAAAATAACAGAATTTCAGAGACGAAAGGAAGAACTTTACATTGTTAGACTCAGCTTTCCCATCCTGGGCTTTAATTTTCTTCTACAACAGATATTTTCAGCTATGGGGGCACATTGGAATCACCTAAAAGAGTCTGTTTAAAAAAAAAAAAAAAAACTAATGTTTGACTCCATCCCAAAGCAATTAAATAAGGAGAGAAGGAAGCAAGCACTGGGAGGGTTCGAAATTCCCCAGGTGATTCTAGGATTACTGGAGGATGGAGAGAGACCCACTGGACTACAGCAGCCCCTCCTTGATCAAGCAGCCACGTCTGGAGCACCACCAGTGACAGGGAGCTCACTATCTTCCATGGAAATCCATTCTATTTTGAGACCATTCCTTTTCTTATGTTGAGGCTAAACCTGCCTTTCTGTAACTTCCACCAATTTGTCCTAGCTCTGCCCACAAGGGCCTCAGAAATCTACACAATACTTAGATAAAATCAGGGAATGACACAAACCTGGAGGAGCTTCTTTGATAGCACAATTGACAGGCCAAGGTCAAATTGGAGACCAGATTTAACAAAACGGAATCTAACAGATATCCACATCATTTACTTAGGGCTAAGATACAACCGCTCAAGAATGGAAGAGGAAAGGTTTCAACAGTATGAGTTACATGATAGAGATTTCCCACGTAGGGGAGGAGGGCTGGTGGACAGTAACTCAACATGTGGCATCAGGTGGATGTGGCTGCCAATATGAGAGTGGCTCATGGTATCCTAAAAAAAAACAGTTGCTATGGAGTGAATTTCTGCTTGTGGCGACCCCATGTGTGTCAGAGTAGAACTGTGTTCCACACAGTTTTCAATAGCTGGTTTTTTGGAAGTACATCACCAGGCCTCTCTTTCGAGGCACTTCTGGGTGGACTCAAACCACCAACCTTTTTGTTAGCACCAAGTCTGTTAACCACCTGCACCACCCAGGGACTCCCAAGCTGTCTTAGGCTGCATTACTAGACACTTCCTCTCCTAAAGGAGATATACATGGGAGAAACACCTGGAGTAGTCTGCCAAGTCAACCACGCTTTAAAAGAGGCAGAGAAAAACAGAGAAGAATGAACTCAATAGTGAGAAATTTTTTTTAATGTTTCAAATAAAAAACTGTGAGGGCAGAAAGTAGATTTAAAAAAAAGCATTAAAATGGGAAAGAAGAAAAAATATTTGCATATATGCTCTGTGCCAGATGTCCTATATGAACATTACTTCAGGTAATCATCAAGACAGCCGCTAAAATTACCTAATTGTCAAAGGGGAAGATGTACATAGCCTCAAGGGATAAAACTGGAAAGGCGTCTGGGAGAGTTTGAAGCTAAAAAAGAGAACAAGATCTAATTACTTTTTTTCTTTTTGATCTATTTTGGAAAAAACTGAGTAAATTATACTCCTCAGGTCCTGGTACACTGTCATTCTTAGTCCATATAGGACTCTTATTTATTTGTTCATTAATTCCTTTATCTGTTTATTATTCACATGTGTATTTTTTAATCCCCGTGCCCCACTAGCTCTTCTATCCCTCCTCATACGTAACTATGTATATTCTTTTATTGGCAAATGCTCTTGTAAAATTTTGTATATATCCTGTGAATTTTCTTTCCTTATACTTTGCCATTTTCCACAAAAAATGGGTCTTTTTCTTGTTAGCTCGTAGGAGTTATCTGTGTATTCAAGATATTAGTCCCTTGCTGGCATTAGAAATTCTGTTTACAGCCTATTAACATTCTAATCCTTGTAATAACATTGCCCAGATGTAATCAAAATCAACTTTTCTTTTTCTTATGGATTTTATATTCGTACATTTGAATTTTTGCTTAATGAATCCTTCCCTACCTTGAAGTCACAAACATATTCTCCTACATGTCCTTCTACTAACTGTATAGTTTTAACTTTCATATTTACATCTTTAATTAAATTGGAATCCACCTTTATATGTAGTATTATGACAAGATCAATTTTATTTTTCTCCATATAATGAGCTTGTTATCCCAATAGTATCTACTATATGATCCTCCCTTTCTCCATTGACTTGTGGTGCCACCTTTTTATTATATTAACTCTCAGCCAACAATATATTGGTCTGTTGTTGAGTTCTCTGTTCTCTTTCATTGATCTATGTCTGTCCTTATACCACTATCATGCCGATTTTATTACAATGACTTTGAAGTATGTCTTAATATCTGCCAAGGCAAGTTACCCAATTAACTTCTCTTTTTCAAGATTGGCTTATCGTTTGGGAACTTTCACCATTCTGCACAAATTTTAAAAACTATCAACTTCATTAAAATAAACAACTGGACTTTTTATTGGGATTTGTGTTGAAATTATAGCCTAATTTAAGGAATCACCATCTTCATTGTATTAAGTCATCTCATCCAAGAGCATGGTGGACTGTCTGCCCACTTCTTTAAATCATCTTCTATATCTTTTATTTACATGTCAAATTTTTCTTCATACAGAGCTTGTATACTGTTGGATAAGTTAAAGCATGGATACAGTCTATTTTGCAGAAATCCCTATGTACATACACAAACTAGTAGAAAAATGATATCAATATAAAGGAGAAGTTTCATTGGTTCATATGGAATTTTTTCCAACATATTAATATGGTGTACAGCCCAGGAACAGCAGCTGAATACAAAACAGATAACTCAGCTGCCCATTCGCCCCTGTAGGCGAGACTCTTCTCTATCTAGTCTACCCTCCCCTGCTTCAAGTCCCCATGGTAGGCAGCCAGCACTGTCCCAGAATGTGATCTGTAGCCTAAGACCCACAGATCTGAAGCCCCTGTTTCTTCCCAGCCAGTCATGTTCACCTTCTCTGTTTAACAACTTAAGTTACACTTGTTCTCAGGGAACATCCCCAGGGGAGCAGATTTCAACTTTTCATTGAATACCTCCTCCCAAAAAATGTTCCCAATGTGTGTATTTATAATGGCAATTCATTTGAGGTCTTGTCTGCCTGAAAATATTTTTTTCACACTTTCATATCTGAATAATAATTTGACTGGAGTAACCAAGAGTTTAAGGAAAGGGAAGGTCTTGGGGTTCAGAGAAAGAGCCCCAGCTACCAGAGAGCCAGGGTTGAGCAACTCCCCTGGCCGAGTTTTTACCTATAAACTCTTAGAGAGAAGCGGCGCTGAGAGGAGCCAGTCTCCTGAGATTGGAATCCGTCAACCCTGTGAGTGTGGAGGGGCAGAAGTTACAGCAGTGAATGACCAAGGTCACCTTGTACATGTTTTTATCAACTACTTGCCCCAGCAGAGCTCTGGTATTGCCTGGCTTTTACTCACCCAACAGCAAAGACTCGGACCTTTGCTACAGATTTCTGCAATAAATCCATATTTTTAGCCCATGGTCTGGAAAATTCTTGACCCTCTGCACACTTCATCTGTAAAATGGAGATATTATCCTTTAAGCATTGTCTTGAGGATTGCATGATATAACGTTTGATATTCCTTCCTTCATTTTAATATTTTTCCCATATCCTGTCTTCCAACATTTTAATCTCTTATATTTTACTTCTCAAATACAAAGAAGGTTTTTTTCCTGTACTGTAAATCATAAAGACTTGGGTGGCTAGCTATGGGAAAAGGCATCTCTGCCGGCAATGGGTTTGTACTCTACAAGGTTAAAAACAAGCTCTTAGCTTACTTGAGAGCTGGCCTTGTTTTCAGACTAAATCTCTGGTTGTGGTTTGTTGCTCATCTTTTACTTCCCCTGAGTGTTGCTGAATGGACATTTACCCTGAAGCTTCATTTGTTAAAAAGAACATTAACATAACACAATCCTCACTAGAGTTCCAGGAAAGATGTATTACTCCATATTTTCTAAACATCTAGTAGCAGAAAGCACATATTTTATAAAGAAAGATTCAAAAAACTATTGTTTACAAAAATGACACATGGAAATCTGGCTTGTGATTTATTCTAAGGCATACAATGGGAAGAATAAGTCATATAGTGGGCATGTGAGGAATCCATTTTTAGTCAATGTCTGATATTATATCCAGCCTTCTAAAAAAACAGCTTGTGTTCCCCATATCAGGATGGTTGTGATAGGAGAGCTATTCAGCCAAAAAGAATATTCAATAAGGAATCATTATCTTAGTATATAGTATATAAAACCAACCAAAAAACCCAACATTGCCATCAAGTCAATTCCCACTCATAGCGGCCCTATAGGACAGAGCAGAACTGCCCCATAGGGTTTCCTAGGCTGTAATCTTTACAGAAGCAGATCGCCACATCTTTCTCCTGCAGAGCAGCTGGTGGATTCAAACCACCAACCTTTCGGTTAGCAGCTGAGCATTTAACCACTGAGCCACAAGGGCTCCTAGAGTATACAAAGGAAGGGGTAATTACAGAAAATTAAGAGCCCCATAACCCAAAGGTAAGGTATCCCCAAGATGACATTTTCAGTATCCTATGTGGTTTCTCCTTTATGCATATAAAGAATTTAATTTTCCAGAGCCTTCAGTTTGGCTTGAGGTAATGTTGGTTTGTTGCTTTGTTTTTAATTGAGTGTTCTCTTCACTCTGGTGTAACTCTGTGCCCACTCTCCCTTCATAGGAATGTGGCTGATTCTTCCTATTGTTATTTGGAGAAAGGAGAGAACACTCTTACCCTGATGTCCACACAGTAGCCGCTTAATAAATCCTCGTTACATTGATGAAGGAAAACAATCATTAAATTCCATATTCCAGCTGGAATTCCTTACCTTTCCAAATGAGTCAACCTTAAGGTGAAGAGCAACAGCTTTATGTCTAGAATGATTTGCAAGAGAGGTTTCACATTTATTCGTTCTGCCACTTGATCCTCACCATGTAACTGTTAAATAATTGAGCCAAGGCTAAATACCAAAAACACCTGTGCCTCTTTTCCCCTACTGATGTTGCTTCTGAGCTGGTACAGAGAGTTAAAAGTGAAATGTCTGCAAATGGAAATTGCCTTCGCTAAAACTCAGCCCTTTCATGGTAATTATCCACCCATATTTAATTTTTATATGCTTTCATTTGGATAAAATTAGTGATTTCATTTAATATTGTCATCATGATAACTGTTAGTTGGGTCTATGTCTTGATGTTTCCCAGAATCATTCTTTTTTCCTTTTTGTTTTTAAGCCAGTTCTTTCCTCCTCAGATTCAGGAATGTTTCATATTGAAGAGAAAAGGTATCCCCTGGGTTTTCATAAAAAGTAAGTTTCTTTGTTAGACTTGTGGCTCACTTTAGCCACCAAAAATCTCAACCTACTATTCCCTCGTTCACGACACAAGGGCTTAGAAATCACGCTGTCATACTCACCACCTCAACAAGAGGTCTTCTGGAAATCCCACTGCTTTGTTGCTGTTGCTTGGACCCAGTGAGGGCTTGCATATCAGTGGCTCTCACACTTAAGTGCGCATCAGAATCACCGGGACACTTAATAAAACAAAGATCGCTCAGCCCCATCCTCTGAGTTTCTGATTCAGTACCTCTGAGGAGGAGGAGGGCTCAAGAATTTGCATTTCTAACGAGTTCCTAGATAATGCTGGTGATGCCAGTTCAAGGACCCCAATTTGAAAACCACTTTATAAATCCCTGTGTGTTAATCTTCAGTCTGGAGAGAGAATTTTTCAACACATCAACTTCAAAGATTAAAAAGCCCTCCTAAACAGGTAAGACCTTCTCAAACATGTTTGCTGCCTATACCAACTCTAGAGATCACGGATTACATAACCATTTGCTACAAGTCACTCCTGTGAATTCTTTGGCCCCCTGGATTCTGGACCCTACTCCTTGCCCTAGATTTTCAGAATTTTTCTAGACTCCCCTTGCTTTATTAATAGACTACTACTGCCCTTCTGTCGGTATCACAAATTACTACATAGACCTTCTGACTCAGATAATAGCCCAATGAAGAAGAAATTAAAACCATCTTCTGAAGGCAGATAAAAACTACTCACCAGGCCACAACTCCTCTAAAGCACATGCCCTTTTAAGAGTTCAGTGTGTACCAGCAATTCAGTAAGTTTCTGTACATTTAAAGACATTTCTGTACTCATGGGGACGGGAAATATCTGATATTGGCTTCCACCCCTGCAAATATTTGAATAGCTTGTGAACCATTCAGGTAGAAACATCCCCTCAACAAGCTAATGACTGCAGTAGGGACTGCATAAGGACAGAAGAGGAAATAACGTGACTGGGACTCTCGGCCCCTTTGCAGTCAGGTTAATTTAATCCTTGTCATTTCAAACCATTTACAAAGAGCACTTAAAATATAGCTTAGGTGCTGTTAGAGTCCCTGGCACAGAGGCAGTTTGCACAAGCTACTGTTATTTTGGTCATGGAGTAAAATTATGTACTGATTAAAACACCCAAACCAAACCTGTTGCCATTTAGTTGATCCCCTGATGACCCCATGTGTTATAGAGTAGAACTGTGCTCCATAGGGGTTTTCTTGGCTATAATCTTTACAGAAAAGAGCTCTGGTAGCAGCACAGTGGTTAGGACTTGGCTGCTAATTGAAAGGTCAGTGGTTCAAACCTACCTAGTGATGCTGTGGGAGGAAAGACCTGGCAAACTGCTCCTGTAAATATTACAGCCTAGGAAACCCTATAGGGCAGTTCTTTTCTGTCCTATAGGGTCCTTATGAGTCAGAATCGACTCTACAGCATACAACAATCTTTACGGAAGAGTTCTGGTGGCGCAGTGGTTAAGAGCTCAGCTGCTAACCAAAAAGTTGGCAGTTTGAACCCACCCAGCCGTTCCACAGGAGAAAGAACTGGCAATCTGCTCCCATAAAGATTAAACCTATTGCTGTCAAGTCAATTCCAACTTATAGCCACTCTATAGGACAGAGTAGAACTGCCCCATAGGGTTTCCAGGGAGCAGCTAGTAGATTCGAACTGTTGACTTTGGCTAGCACTGAGCTCTTAACCACTGTGCCACCAGGGCTCCACAATAAAGATTAAAAAATTACAGCCTAGAAAACCCTATGGGACAGTTCTGCTTCATCATATGGGGTTGCTATGAGTTGACATCAACTCAACGGACCTAACAACAACAAATCTTTACAGAAAATGATCACCAGGCCTTTTTTCTGTGGTGCCTCTGGGTGGGTTCAAATCACCAACCTTTTGAGTGCAAGCTGTTTGCACCATCTAGGGACTCTGATGTACTTAATAACCTTATGTCTAATACTATATGTGAGATAGTTCAGGCAGGGGTCATGGGTAATCTTTATTAAAGAGTAAACGTCCTTTCTGAATTATCTGCTCACAAATTGACACAATTAATTAAAACCATCTTAAAGCATAATAGCTGCTACAATTAATTTATGGAAAAGAACAAGTATTTAAAAGCACAAGCAAAAACACTCTAAATTAGGATGCACCTGTGTCACTTGTACATGCCCAGTTTCTGTAACACTGTCAGAGAGAAAACCTCAGTTGTTATAATGTCCAAAATGGCATGACTGTCCTAGCAAGTAAGTATAGGCGAAACACAGGTCAGTCATGCTTGCATTCAATAGCCCGAGGAGAAGCCATTCTGGGATTCCTGGATCCCTAATTCACGCTTGCTTTCTCTGAAGCTCTTAAAATCCACCCCTGTCAGATTAGGAAAACAGAAAAGCTGTAGTATAAAGCAAAAAAATAATAATTTTCATTTTCCAAATATAAAAGACAGCCTCCTTGCTTCAAAAGCACACCTCAGGCTTCCCCTTGGGGCCTTTCCTGCCTCAGGCAGGAGTGGCCTCAGAGAAAGGTCTTTGTTGGCTCAGACACAGGAGTAAAGCAGCCTGTTCTGTTTTCCCAGCACCCTCTGCACCACCTTCCACTGCTTTAATTAGGAAAATCTCTGATATCCTCATTTTTTGACTGATTACACTTCAAGGTAAATGAATTCCAGTGCTTCATCTCAACCAGGTGTTTACTTTTATACATATCACTGATTATAGATTGAAATATGTTCCCCTTAAGGACATCTTGGCCATGAGGAAGTAGATGGAGGGCAAATTCGTAAGGAGCAATTATAAACTTTTTTCTGGAAATGGAGGGGAGAAGGCAGGTGAGGCAGGAGCCAAAGGAATTGGCACCCTATGAGGAGTCCTGGTGGTGTAATGGTTAAAGGACTCCGTTTCTAACTGAAACATCAATGGTTCAAATCCACCAGCCTTCCCTAGGTAGAAAAGACCTGGCAATCTATCCCCCTAAAGAATACAGCCTAGGAAATCCTATGGGGCAGTTCTACTTTGTCCTACAGGGCATACAACAGCAACAAAAGCAGCCTTGGTGCTTGCAGCCCTTCCTTCCCTAGCATGAGTAGCACAACTTTAGCCACCTCAGTCTGAGAATAGAGAGAGTGTTCCCTCCTTCCCTACCCCTCAGCCCACCACTCCATCCCCAGCTACCCAGATGCCAAGATCCTGGGCCCATTTGTACATGTGGAGGTGTTCTGCTTGTCACAAGAGCTGGAGAGTAGTCCTGGACTTCCCAGCTTCCTTGCTCATCTTTTCAAGCTAGGCAGAGTGTACTAGTGGTAGGTCACTCTATCAATGGCCTTCATTGGTTCATGCAAATGCCCAATGATTTCCCTAAATAAAGGACTTCTGATAAAGACAATTGGAAAACACAGCTTAGGTCTTAGGCCACAGTAGCCAATCAGTTGTCATGGAGTTGACTCCAACTCATACTGATTCCATGTGTTTCAGAAATAAAACTACTCCACAGAATTTTCAGTAGAAGTAGATCACCAGGCCTTTCTTCCCAGATACCTCTGGGTGAACTCTGCCTCTTGGTTAGCACCTGAATGTTAATCATTTGTACCACCCAGGGACTCTGGAACATAGCAGGGCCTCTTAACTCAATCTACTGTGTCCAGGAAGTTGTTGTTGTAGAAGAGAATATAACCATCAAGGGTTTCAAGAGCTATGGACAGGGAAGATTCCTAAGAAGAGGGTGTGGGTGAGCTACAACGACTGTCATCTTTAATACACGGGCCATGGCTGGAGCCCTGATATTTAAGGGGATCAGTTCTAGTAGCTTTGCCTTACAACATGCTATATACATAAAAACATTATAAAATATTTTTGAACATTTTTTATTACAAAAATGTTAAAAAATGCACAAAAGTAGAAGACTAGTATAATCAACTACCATATCATTTTAACCCTACGTACTTCAGTGTGCATTTCTTCAACATAAGGATGTTTTCTTACATAACCAGAATGCCATTACTACACTTAAAAAAATCCCTTTATATCTTCTAACACTCACTCCATATTCAAATCCTGAATTGGAAAGAGATGCTTTTCTTTTGTATGGATATCAGGAAAACTGACAATATTGAAAATCTGTTCATAGTAATGCTGATTATAGATATTGAACATTAAAAAGAAACAAAACTTAGAAACATTTGATTTGTTCAGCTGTGTAAAACTAACCCTAATTAAAACAATTTATTCAACTGCTTGCCATTTATTCCCAATGACCACAAACTGCAATAACAATTATGTATGTCATTAAATGTGCATCAGATTAGAGTTGTAATCAAATAAAATGTACACAAGAAGTACAGGGATCTGCTTGCAACTTTGAAAGCAAATTGTTTACTTCCAAAGAAATTGAATTGACCTAGATAATCTTCATTCCAGGGAAAAGTGGTTGATATCAAGAGTACAAAAAAAAAAATTTGCACTTCATCAAACTCCAGACAACCTTCTCTTGTTACCCTTGCAGTGATGTATTACGCTGTTAGCTTGGTGAGGAAAATGCTGATGTGAAACTCCAGCACAGTTACAGAAAACTCAACTGATGTGGAATCTCTGAGGAGGAGCTCTTTTCCTATACAAATATTAGACCCTGCAGTACCAGTTTTGCCACTCTAGCTGTTTCAGACTCTTCGTCGTCATCTTCATTACCCTCCTCCTACTCCCCGTGCCCACTTCAGTTTGTAGGACTGCATGTAAGTGAGCGTTCAGAAAACCCAGACTGTATTCCTTGTGACCTTGAGCAAATTACTTTTTGTGGCTCAGTCTGTCATTTGAGAAACACTGATGGTTACATCGGAAGGCTTTTCACAATGTTATTGTAATAACTTCACAACAAATTTGCACAAACTCCTTTCTAAATCCAGAAACAGGATGTGCTTCGTTCAATAAACAGGAGGCAAACGGAGCTCCCTGCACATCAGTTCCCTTCCGCTCTGGCCATCAGGTGTTTGCCATTAAGGCAGCCCCAGACCTTTCCTCACAGAATCTTGGGAATTCAAGATCTCCTGCCTGCTTCGTAAGCCTGCCCCAGTTGTTACAGGGCAGGGCAGGGCTTCCCAGCCTGGGACTAAGCCCTGCCTAGGTTCTCACCTTCTTCTGACCAAGAATGACCAGGAGAGGCTCAGAGGTTCCACATGAACAAAGGTTTATTAAGGACAGAAAATAAAAAGGCTCATGAGGGAGATACAGAGAGGGGTTTTTACCTCCACTAGCCTCCAGTCTCTCTCTGAATGAAGGATTTTTAGGGCTCATAAAAAAGGCATTATCTTTATTCATTAGATGGGTGGAGATTTCTAGGAGAAGGGGAGGGATTATGAAAATCAAATGTGCGTGCAGTTGGAATTCGAGATGGATTTCCTCGCAGAGGTTGCTAGAACTAAGGTGGATTCTGTCACATAGGCTGCTGGGATGCTGAGCAGAATTTATTCTGGGATGTTGCGCATGTGCGATGTCTCTGGATCTTGGTTTGAGTCCTGACAAGGGATCTTTGTTCATGATTATCTCATGCGGAAGGTTATTCATAGGTTACCTTGATTTTTACTGCGCATGCTCTGCACCTGGTAGGGCACTTGAAAAACAACTCAGGATGTTTATCAGTAATTTATAGCTTTTCAAGCATGTAGGGATAGGAAATTTGGCCCCTTAACTTGTCTAAGCACCTAGTTCGTTAGTCACAGGTTCTCCTTGAGTGCCAGCAGTAGAAGTTATATGGTGGTCTGCACTTAGGTTTAGATTCCAAGAATACTGAGTCAAAGGCCTTTTAATTATAGCCAGGCTATCTCACAGTGGTCAACCAGACCACTCAGAATCTCTCTGAGAAAACCAACCTCTGAAACATTGACCGCAACTCATTAGTGCGGTGGTGAGCATAACGGGGCAGACTTTGTGAAATTCACATTGTTGTTGTTGTGGTTAGCACTTTTGAGTTGGTCCCAACTCATGGTGATCCCACATACAACTGAAGAAAATGCTGCCTGGCCCTGCACCAGCCCCATGATCAGGTGTGGATCTGACTGTTGTGGTTCATAGGGTTTTCAGTGGCTTATTTTCTGAAGTGTATCTCCAGGCCTTCCTTCCTAGTCTACCTTAGTCTGAAAGCTCTGCTAAAATCTGCTCAACATCTTAGCAACATGCAAGCCTCCACTGACCGATGGATGGTGGCTGTGCATGAGGTGCACGGGCTTGAAATCAAATCCAGATCTCTCGCATAGACGGTGAGAATTCTACCATTGGGCCACCGCTGCCCATGTTCCCATTAGCCTCAGCCCTCTGCAAGTGGGAGGAGGGAGAGAGGTAGCATAGAAGGAGAGAAGGAAGGAAGTCTGTTATTTGACTGATTTACTACAGAAAGAAGGAAGGAGGGAAGGGAGAGAGGGAGGAAGAAAGGGAGGGAGGGAGGTTCTTGGAAAAGGACTCTGAAGCCAAAGCACTGGTGAGCTTGTTAAAGATTTGAAGTCTGACAGCCCAGCTTTCCCAAACCATGACATCTTTAAAGGGAATGTAATTAACAGAAGCCACCTGGATTTTGAAGTTGCCCTAAATTTAAAGTTTCTGGGAGACTTAATTAGATTTAATGAAAACCATAGCTGCTAAACAAAGATATATTGTAGCTCCCACTTAGTTATTCCTGAGGGAATTAAGTAGCAGTCATTATGACCCACCTTAGCTTTCACACTTAAACCTCTAGATATTAACGCCCAAAATCTACAAATAAGGTAATGCTCTCTTCGTTAGATAATAACATTGTTAAACTACTCACCTGTTCCTTTAGGAAGAAAGAAAAAGAGCAGAACAGAACTGGAAGGGAAAAAAAAAGATGAAAGTACAAGAAAGTTACCCTGAGTGTGAAATACATTATCCTGACAGACTTCCCATCATTTGAGCTCACCCCTGCCCTTAGTGGCATTTCTTTTCTTTTTAACAGAATGCTGTGTTATTTACCACCATAGTACGAGGGCCTGGTAAGTGCATATCAGGATGAAGTCTATAAATCATAGCACCAGAACATGGGGCTGATCATTCTCCCATAGTACTCTTTTTCTTCTTGTTTTGTTGCTGTGTGCCATTTAGTCGATTCTGACTCATAGTAAGTCTATAGAGCAGACTAGAGCTGCTCCATAGGGTTTCCAAGGAGCGGTTGGTGGATTTGAACTGCTGACCTTTTGGTGAGCAACCATAGCTCTTAACCACTGCGCCACCAGGTCTCCTTAAGCTAGACTATTTATATGTAGAAACAATGGTAGTCTTTTTTTTTATTTTTTAATTGTGGTAAAATATATAAAACATTTACCATTTTAAGTGTAAAATTCAGTGACATTAATTACATTTACCATCACCACTATCCACTTCCAAAAGTTTTTCATTGCCTCAAACAAAAACTCAGTACAACTTAAGCAATAACTCCTACTTCCCCCTGCCCTACAATGGTCATCTCTGATATGGATTTTAGCAAAAGGAGGGGAAGGGTTCATAGACACTAGGCATAAACCCTTGTCTAGGACTAAGATGGAGAGAAGGAGCAGGTGAAGTGGCCTCACCTGCTTCACAGAGGGGAGTCTAAGATAGGGCTTTCAAACCTTAATAGAGCCTCCAGGAAGACTCCTTAAAAGACAGATTGCTGGGCCCACCCACAGAGTTTCTGATTCAGTAGTTCAGGGAGGGACACCAGACTTTGTCTTTCTAAGAAGCTCCCAGATCATAGTTATACTATGGCTCTGAGGACCACACTTTGAGTACCACTGATCTAACACAAAAATCAAAACCAAACCCGTTGCCATAGAGTCAATTCTGAATCATAGTGACCCTATGGGACAGAGTAGAACTGCCCCATAGAGTTTCCAAGGCTATAACCTTTATGGAAGCAGACTGCCATGTCTTTCCCCCATAGAGCAGCTGGTGGGTTTGAACCCCCATGCTTTCAGTTAGCGGCCGAGCTCTTAACCACTGCACTACCAAGACTCCTGGATCTAAGATAAAGTGTCCCAAAAGTTTAGAAAACTCAGGCATTGTTTAGGAAATAGTTTGGTATTAGGTGAATCCAATCCAAGAAGCAGAACAAAGTGTGGAGAAAACTAAGCCACCAATGATTGGGTGTTGTCAGGAAATTGCAGAGTCCCAGAAATTAGCCCCATAAGAATAGACTCTTAAAGGGAGAATGAAGAAACCAAAGACACAAGGGAAGGATTAGTCCTAAGAATTAATGGACCACAAGTACTACAGCCTCCACCAGACTGAGTTCAGCACAACTAGATGGTGCCCAGCTACTACCACTGACTGCTCTAACAAGGATCACAATAGAGGATCCTGGACAGAGCTGGAGGAAATTGTAGAATAAAATTGTAATTCACAAAAAAAAAAAAAAAAAGGCCAGGTTTACTGGTCTGACAGAGACTGGAGAAACCCCAAGAGTATGGCCCCCAGACACACTTTCAGCTCAATAATGAAGTCACTCTTGAGGTTTACCCTTCAGCCAAAGATTAGAAAGGCCCATAAAACAAAACAAAACAAAATGGGCACACCAGCCCAGGGGCAAAGACTAGAAGGCAGGTGGGAACAGGAAAGCTGGTAATGGGGAATCCAGGGTTGATAAGGGGAGAATGTTGACATACGGGGTTGGCAACCAACATCACAAAACAATATGTACTAACCGTTTACTGAGAAACTAGTTTGTTCTGTAAATCTTCATCTAAAGCACAATTAAAAAAAAAAAAAGAATAGCCTTTTCACCATCAGGTGGGAGGAGTAAAGTCTCACCCTGGGAAAGGTGGACAGAGCTAAGTAGGGTCCTATGACCACGATCTAGCAGACGGAATCAAATCAGCACTTCGTCCTTTGAGAGAGCCAAGGAAGATAATGAACGAAAGTAGAACAGACTGTTAAACAGCTTGTAAACATTTGGAAAATGGACTTTCTGTGACTGTTTTGCCAAACTGTCTTGTTATTTGACTGAGTTACTAATAAAAGTGCCAGAATATGTCTTGATTTCAGCAAATCGAGATACCCAAGCCTCACTTGCTATTTTTTTGTTAATAAGATGATGAAACAGGAACTGAATGATGACAATATTAGGAGGCTGTGCAAGTACTCAAACTGTTGGGATCTAGCTATTGCTTCTATAAATCTGTCATTAGCCCTGAAGCCTCTAAAGAAACTCCAACTCCACTTTTCCATCCTAAGGAAAAAAACAAAAAGCCTTATTTTCCCCCTTCCACTTATAAGTTCAGTGCTTCTGTTAGGGTCACAGAGGAATCTGTCATCTCCTCCTCACTGGCTTTAGTCCAGACCTTCCTCCTTCTTACAATCCACTGCCCCACACAAGGCCAGTTTCTATCCCTCACTATTTTCCATCGTGTTTCTTCTTTTTTTTTTATTTTATTCTTTCCTTTCCCCATGCAACCACCTTATCTCAGGCTCTTATCACCGCACACCTGGAAAACACAATCTTTATTCTTCTTTTGGAGTCCCTAGGTGGCATAAACATGTAAGCACTTGGGTGCTAACCAAATGGTTGGTAGTTTAGTCTACCCAGAGGCACTTCAGAAGAAAGGCCTGGAGTTCTACTTCTGGAAAGTCATAGCCATTGAAAATTCTCTGGTACAGTTCACTTCTCATGCACACAGGGTCTCCATGAGTTGAAACTGACTCGATAATTAGTTTTGTTTTTGTTTTGGATTCTTCTCTTGTTTCCAGGCCCTCTGATCCTTATTGTGGTAAAGGATCATTTATTTAAAAAGATTAATTTCCAATCTGTTGTGGACTAATGCTTTTGTAAAATTCAATAAAAATGAATTCCTATGTCAATTTTCTAGTTTTAACAATGTACTCTGGAAGGGGAAAGAGAAGGGCACCAGGATGTCAAGAGGATTCCTGGGCAGCACAGACAACCCATAGTTCTCGGTAGCCAATTTCTCATTGTACTCTGAGTTGTATTTGAAAAGGTTATTTAACTTTGGCAAGGGCAATTTAGTCTGTAGTTTTCTAGAGCTACCTGAAGTAGTCATTTTTGACATCATGCTGTCATTTTTTCCAGACCAAGTAAGTTTCAGATCAGAGACTCCCCAAGAGCCCTGCTTGGACCCTAGCAGGGAATATGGTTAGTCAGTTGGAGTCAAAGATCTGCGACCTCCTAGGGGTCCTGTTAGCCATTGTTCTAACACAGTCCCCTGTTCAAAATGGAAAAGTGGACAAGAAATAAATAAAACAAGGTGAAATGAAAAAGGCAGACACAAAAACATTAAAGCAGAGCTAAAGTGGAAATCAGGACTTCTCAGGAGTCACTTCTATTTTTAGAGGCTTCAGCATTTTAAAATATATTTTCTTAAAAGGGTTACAAAAATTGTGGCATATTTTAAATGCTGACATAGACCAAACTAAAACTTTTATTTAAAATATTCTATGCAACACAATTGGCCCAGCCAAGATCATGATGCATTGTAACAGTATGAAAACAAATTTACTGTTTGAAATCCATTTAAAGTTGAATGAGTAATGTCTTCTTTTAATTCCATTAGTGTATCTTTGTGGCTGTACCTTTCATTAAAGTTGCAAATAATGTGAAAAGTCTAAACCTGAATCCCTCATTGCTGTGAAGCCCCACCTCAGTGGCCTTCCTTGTCCTTTGTTATAGGACCTATAGAAATACAAAATCCAACTAGATAAAACCACCATATCTTTTCTCTGAATTTAAAACAGAACCAATTCTGAGTGGTAAATCCAAGAATCAGAGCAGGAAAATCCATTAAAAGGACGTTGCAAAAGGTTACCAGAGGGTGAGGAATTAATCTGAGGGCTGGTGGCACCAGAGATGGATTACCCAATAAGCAAAGTAGTCAGTCATGGGCTTACTTATGCTGCACAATTTCACCTGTTTTTCACCACATCTTTGATGTGGTGTGGCAGTCTGCTTCCGTAAAGATTGTTATATTGTTGTTGTTAGGTGCCGTTGAGTCAGTGTGGACTCATAGCAACTCTGTGTACAACAGAACAAAACTCTGCTAGGTATTGCGCCATCCTCAAAATCATTGCTAAGTTTAAGCCCATTGTTGCACCCACTGTCAATCCATCTCATTGAGGGTCTTCCTCTTTTTCACCAACCCTCCATTATACCAAGTATGATGTCCTTCTTCAGGGACTGATCCCTCCTTGATAACATCCCCAGAGTATGTGAGATGAAGCCTCACCATCCTTGCTTCTAAGGAGCCTTCTGGCTGTACTTCTTCTGAGACAGATTTGTTCATTCTTCTGGCAGTCCATGGTATATTCATTATTCTTGCCAACACCAAAATTCAAAGACATCAATTCTTCTTCGGTCTTCCTTATTCATTGTCCATCTTTCACATGCATAGGAGGCAATTGAAAACACCATGGCATGAGTTAGACACACCTTAGTCTTCAAAGTGACATCTTGGCTTTTTAATATTTTAAAGAGGTCTTTTGCAGCAAATTTGCCCAGTGCAATATGTCGTTTGATGTCTTGACTGCTGCTTCTTGACTGTTGATTGTGGATCCAAGTAAAATGAAATCCTTGACAACTTCAATCTTTCCTGTTTATCATGTTGTTGCTTATTGGTCTAGTTGTGAGGATTTTTGTTTTCTTTATGTCGAGGCATAATCCATACTGAAGGCTGTAGTCTTTGTGATATGCAGATTGCTTGCTGAAAGTGAAGAGGACTTGAAGCACTTACTGATGAAGATCAAGACTACAGCCTCCAGTATGGATTAAATGTCCCCGAGAATACTTAGAAATGTTGGTGGGGACATTGGATTTCTCACTGTAAGCAAGATGGGGACTAAGGCTCTTTTAATTTAAATATTAAAGAAGCAGTGACCAACAGGCCTGTAAAACTTACTTGATAAAGTGAAATATTTTATTTCAAAGCAAGATTGGAACTATGCTCATAAACTCCTCAAATCCAGAAACTAGAAGACCTTCTGGTGATTACTTAGTCCAAAATTTTTAATCAACAGCTAGGAAAAAAGCCCAAAGAGTGATTTGCCCAGTTATCATAGCAAATTACCAGCAGCACGTGGACTTGAGGTATCAGCCAAGGGCAACCGTATCCTTCTTTATCATTGGGTTGGCTTCAAGTGAGAAAAGGAATACATATAAACCTGAATAGGTAGGGTGGCTCACAGAACTAGAGAGTTATTACTAGTTGCCTGTATATGTTCCTAAGCTGAGACACTAGTTAACCCATTTTAGCAATAGTCAATCCATTTATTTCAATTATATCAAAACATTATTGTATCAGATAACTTTCTAACAACAAATTAATGCTCTCCTTAGAATAAAATATCATGATAAAAATATTTTTTGACATATAAAAGTGAAATTGAGTATGAAAACAGGTCCCATTTGATCATGAGAACTTCTAAAGCTTTCATTTGCTTTCCTGGAGCTTAAGCTGATTTTCAGGTGAGTTGAAATAAAGTGAACACAGTTCAGAAAATCCAGGGTCTTTACTAAGAATATGAGACTTTGGATAATTTAGTTTTGTTGTAGTCTAATTATTGTAATAAGTGATTAGACTAATTGTCAGTGAAGTTACGAAGCAAAAATCAACTAAACCTTTTAATTAACTTAATTTGGAGATTTGAAGCCCATGATTTTTTTAATGGCTGAATGATGTCATAGTTCTACGGCAATCCAATACATTCATAATAGCAATAATTTCACTTTTAAAAAATACCAAGAAAATAAAGGTGAGCTATTGTATAGAAATTGGAGTTAATAGACCTCTAAGTATTATTCTTTTATAATAGCTATATTTATAAGCTTAATTAAATTCAAGACAGAATTCATCTTTGTCAACTACAAGATTTTGTAAGTAAAAATACGAAGGATATTGGCTTGCAAATGTAGTGTAGGGGAGGAGAGATGGAGGTCTGGAAGAAATGAGCCCCTGAAGTATTGTAAAAAGGCACTTACTGAAAGGAATTTTAATACATTCAGAAAGGAGCTATGAGGGTATAACTCAGGGGCACATATTCAACTCTGCAAAGAGGGTCAGAAATAATAAATGTCAACATTAAAGGGGTTTCTCTGGTCCAAGTATTTATACAATACCCAGCCGTCTCCTACTTACCTTTAGTGATAGAATTTTCTGCAATTCCAAAGTCATAGATTAAAAGTACATGTAGTGCTACAGAAACAGCACTTCTCAGAGCCCCATTTACCTTAATTAAGAAGTTGACTTCTAGGCAAATCATATCATCCTTAAAAGGTAAGGGTGGGAAGATGTATTTAGACATACCACTTGGAATACATAGTAGAATAAATACAAACTGGCTCATCACCTGGTTCCTTGGCCTGACTCTGATATCTCTTCAGTGTGACCTTGGACAGCTCATTTAACTTTCCTGTGTGTCATTGCCATCCAACAAACACCAAAAAAAAAAAAAAAAAAAAAAAAACCAGTTGCCATCAAGTGGATTCTGACTCATAGTGACCCTATAGGACAGAGTAGAATTGTACTGTCCCATAGTGTTTCCAAGGAGTGCCTGGTGGATTTGAACTGCCAATCTTTTGGTTAGCAGCCAAACTCTTAACCACTACACAGTTGGTCAAATAGAACTGGGTTTTTTTTTTTTTTTTTTTTAAAGCTTGTCAACTCTAGAATAGAAACTGATAATTAAATATGGGAAAATACATATTTCTTAACTCATGGGACAATGTTTATTCTCTTAATTAAAGAATGCCACATGAAACCATTGACCATTTGCTAAGGAATAAGAATTCATCTGAATGATAACCCTTAAAAAGTAGCAACAAAATTGGATTCATTCATTCAGTGTAATCAGTTCCTTAAAGTCAGATATTCTGTCTTCCTTATTCACATCTAACTACCCAGTGTCCAGTACACATTAGTTCAATAAACACTAGACTGACTATCCACTGGTAAACTTCAAAAAGGTTATTTGGGAGTTGATATAGTCATAAATAGCAAAAGTCATATTCCTGGAATAACTCCTAAGTTAAGCTGAAGGGTTAAGAGTGAGGGGAAGTGGTTTGTTCCAATGTGCCCTAACCCACGCCTACAGGCCAAATTGAGAACAAGTAGTCCTGACTTTCCACATGGTTGCGTTCAGAGGACTTTATTATAAGTCAGTTCTGAAGTGAGTCGGATGTCTTTTTTTTTTTTAGTTTTCATTATTATTGCCTTTTATTTTCAGTATCTTTATAAATTTTGATCTTTATCTTTGGGGGTTGGCATGAAAATGATAACATCGGCAAATTACAAGCTGCACCACTGAAAAACCAAAAAAACCCGCACCATTGTAGGCAGTACATATTCCTAAAAATAAGATGTACAAAAAAAAAAAAAAAACAGACTTGTAAGTGTGGTTCCTCCTAACTCGAATATGTAAGTGAGGAACTACCTGTACTCCCAACCAGGCATAGGAAAAAGTAGGAAGGATTATTTTACAGGGTGCAGGGGAAAGCAGTGGTACCAATCTCCCCTCTCTTCTATTTCTCAATCTGAAATTCAAAGCGGAGTACTCTCTCTGTCCAGGTGCCTTCCCTTAGATCATGGGCAAAGATAATGACTCGCTTTGGGCTGACCAGTTGGTTACCACTGGACTCCAACTTCAGTTGATTGTTCAAAGACCCAAAGATTCAAACAATTTTGAACACACAGCAATGTCTATCTTCTTATGATACATTCTGTGAACAGGACTGCATATTTTGATAATGTCCTCCATTCTGAATCAGAAACAGGGGCTTGCTCCTCTTGGTCCATTATCTGTACCCAGAAGTAGGATGCTTACTTCTCCTTGTCTTATTTACTCCCATAGCTATCTCATTTGAGTCAAGGTTCTAAGTCTTATTACCACAATTGCTTTTTTCTTATGTAGTGATACAAAATTTAGGAACACTAAGAATTAAAACATTGCTGCAGTCATCGGGCATTGACTTGTATAAGGCTGTCACTTTGGCTTTTTATGATAGAACTTGCCATTCATAAACATACTGACACTTGCCCTCCTCCATTCCTCACCTCTCAAGGTGGGATAATCACAAGTGGAACTTTGTGGCTGTAAAGGAATGTCATAAAGCTGCTTGTACCCTTTGACCCAATGATTCCACTCCCAAAAGTTTTAATCTAAGAAAACAATTCAGAAGAAGTGAAATGTCTACAGTAGTACTGTTTATAGTAGAGTGTAATCGTTCATGAATGAAGGTGATATTCAAATTGCTGGCTTGTAAGACTTTTTTTTTTTAAAGACTAAATGAATGTTAGTGCTAGGGAATGCAGAAAGATGGCAGGGGCGGGGCCGCTGCGTGCAGCTGTGCTATTGATAACTGTCCCGGAATGAGGGAGGGCTTTTTCTAATTTTCACAAAAGCACATCAACCACCTGCCAACCTGTGTGCATTCAGCCCTGTGTACCCCAGGAGGAGGCACCTTTTCCTAACACAAAATAGTACCCTGTGGCCTATAGGCAGCTCTGGTTGGGAGAGTAAAGGGGTGCATTCAATTTTGGATGTTGTCTTAGATACCTAGGGCTGCCATAAGAAAAATACCACAAGCAGTGGTTTTAAAGAACAGGAATTTATTGTCCCACAGTTTTGGAGGCTAGGAGTCTCAATTCAGGGTGCCAGTAGGACTATGCTCTGTCCTCTCTAGAAGAAGACCATCCCTTGTCTTTTCAACCTCTGGCAGCCCTGGACATTTCCTGGCATTTGTTGGCTTGTAGACAAATCACAGGTGTCTTCCACCTGTGAGTGTCTCTCTCTCCAAGTCTGTTTTCCCTCTTTATAAGACATCATTTGGAAGAGATTAGGTTTAGGACCCACCCTACTCCAAAAGAAAAACCTTATCCCAAATAGGGTAACATTCACAGGTACAGTGGTTAGGACTTCAACATATTTTGGGGGGAGACACAATTCTATCCATAAGAGATGTGTTATGATTGAAGCAACTGGGGCATCTAGGGAAATCTAGGTAAGATACGGTGACCAGGACAGAGGTCTGGCTGGAGATACAAACTTGGGGTCATCAGTGTGCAGGAGAACCAGTAGCTATCTTGGTGTACAAGGCTACTCTATTTCATCAAATCTATGAAGCCATCAATTGTAAGATGCAAACTGACTTCACAGACGGTAGAATGTGAAAATATAGGCATCTTAGAATTGATGATATCCAGTAAATGGAAACTATTGCTACTGCCCCTAGTGGCCCTATGTTTTCTGAAGAGCAAAATAGAAAAGGTATGGGAAGACTATGTGGGTAAACAAAAGGAGTAGCTGAAATAGCTAGAAAGAAGAAGACTTCAACCGTCCTTGGAGATGTAGCCTCCCCACAATTGGACTAACCTTTTGACCATGCTCTCTGCTGACCATACTTATTCAAACTGTATGTTGAGCAAATAATCCGAGAAACTGGACTATATAAAGAAGAACGGAACATCAGAATTGGAGAAAGACTCATTAACAATCTGTGTTGTTGTTATTGTTAGGTGCCATCAAATCAGTGCCGACTCATAGCAACCACATATGTAAAACAGAACAAAACATTGCAGGAAATCCAACGATGTATCACATTGGGCAAATCTGTTGCAAAAGACCTCTTTAAAGTGTTCAAAAGCAAAGACATCACTTTAAGGACTAAGGTGCACCTGACCCAAGCCATGGTGTTTTCAATTGCATCATACGCATGAGAAAGCTGGAAAATGAATAAGGAAGACCAAAGAATTTAGAATTATGATGTCGGCAAAGAATATTGAATATACCATGGACTGCCAGAAGAACTAACAACTTTGTCTTGGAAGAAGTACACCCAGAATGCTCCTTAGAAGCAAGAATGGTGAGACTTCATCTCACATACTTTGGACATGTTGTCAGGAGGGACCAGTCCCTGGAGAAGGACATCATGCTTGGTAGAGAGTCAGTGAAAAAGAGGAAGACCTCCAACGAGATAGGTTGATACAGTGGCTGCAACAACAGGCTCAAACTTAGCAATGATTGTGAGGATGGTGCAAGATACAGCAGTATTTCCTTCTGTTGTACACAGGGGTCGCTATGAGTCAGAACCAACTGGACAGCACCTACCAACAACTCTGCTATTCATTCTTAAATTTATATATATATATGTTTTTTTTATGTGTATATATATATATGAAAAACAATCACATTTCAGTTATATGACAAGGATTGACATTCTAAGTGAAACGGATAAAGACTCAAAGGGGAAAATAAGAAATGAAATTATAGCAAAGAAGTTAAGCCAATGAACACATTTCAGATGAAGAAAATAAAATTTTACAGATAAATTGACACTGTCTTTCGTACCTTCTGCAGCCCTGTTTCCCACAGGTAATGATGATCATGAAGTGGGTGTGGGTCCTTTCCAGTCCATGCTTTGTACCTTCATTACATGCACATAGCCATAAAAAAGTCTTGTTTCATGTGTTTTGAATTTTTTGATATAAATTATATCATACTGGAAATTTCTGAAGTGCTCCACTCCCCCAATTTTTCCCATCTCAACCATTTTAGGTGAGTTATGTATTGGGAGGGAGAAATGACCAACATATCTACTGTGAAATTGAATGTTTATCATTTAATTAGAAAAGGGTGTCATATTTTATCAGAATCAGAATGTCCATAGAGGGCAGGAGCAGATGCAAGTGTACTTGCCTTGGCCTCTTCCCCAGTATCTAGCTCCATAACGCAGGACAATATCCAGGAACACACAGGGTGGGTCTTGAAGCAGCTAAGAAAACAGCCACATTCTTACCTACGCTATTGCCCTTTAATATTCTTTCTTACAGCATCATTTAAAATAACATTTACAAATACAGCCCCTCTAGTTCTTGAAACTCTCAGTAAAGACAAATCCTCCTGGAGGTGGAGAAATCTGAGGCAGTGCCTTGCTGTTCGGGGCCAGCGAGTTGGTTCCAACTCAGAATGACCCTATATACCACAGAACAAAACCCTGCCCTGTCCTGCACCATGCTCACAATCATTGTTATGCTTCAACACATTTTTGCAGCCATGGTGTCAATCATTGAGGGTCTTCCTCTTTTTTGCTGACCCTCTACTTCACCAAGCATGATGTCCTTCTCCAGGGACTGATCCCTTCTGACAACATGTGCAAAGTATGTAAGACGTAGTTTCACCATCCTTGCTTCCACGGAGCATTCTGGCTGTACTTCTTCCAAGACAGACTTGTTCATTCTTTTGGCAGTCCAAGGTATACTGAATGTTCTTCACCAACACCACAATTCAAAGGCATCAATTTTTCTTTGGTCTTCCTTATTCATTGTCCAGCTTTCATAAGCAAATCATGCAATTGAAAATACCATGGCTTGGGTCAGGCACACCTTAGTCTTCAAGGTGACATCTTTTCTTTTGAACACTTTAAAGAGGTCTTTTGCAGCAGATTTGCCCAATGCAATGCATCTTTGGATTTCTTGACTGCTGCTTCCATGGCTGTTGATTGTGGATCCAAGTAAAATGAAATCCTTGACAATGTCAATATTTTCTCCATTTATTATGATGTTGCTTATTGGTCCAGTTGTGAGGATTTTTGTTTTCTTTATGTTGAGGCGTAATCCATTCTGAAGGCTGTGGTCTTTGATCTTCATTAGTAAGCGCTTCAAGTCCCCTTCACTTTCAGCAAGCAAGGTTGTGTCATCTGCATAAGGCAGGTTGTTAATGAGTCTTCCTCCAGTCCAGATGCCCTGTTCTTCTTCATATAGTCCAGCTTCTTGGAATATTTGCTCACCATGCAGATTGAGTAGGTGTGGTGAAAGATACGACCCTGACACACACCTTTCCTGATATTAAACCACACAGTATCCCTTGTTCCATCCAAACAACTGTCTCTTGATCTATGTGCAGGTTCCTCATGAGCACAATTGTGGGTGTTCTGGAATTCCCATTCTTTACAATGCTAACCATAATTTGTTATGATCCATACAGTTGAATGCCTTTGCATAGTCGATAAAACAAAGGAAAACATCCTTCTGGTATTCTCTGCTTTCAGCCAGGGTCTATCTGACATCAGCAACGATATCCCTGGTTCCACGTACTCTTCTGAATCCAGTCTGAATTTCTGGCAGTTCCCTGTCGATATACTGCTGTAGCTGCTTTTGAATGATCTTCAGCAAAATTTTGCTTGTGTGTGGTATTAATATTGTTCAATAATTTCTGCCTTTGGTTGGATCACCTTTCTTGGGAATAAGCATAAATATGGATCTCTTCCAGTTAGTTGGCCAGGAAGCTGTCTTTCATATTTCTTGGCATAGACAAGTGAACACTTCCAGCACTGCGCCATTTGTTGAAACATCTCAATTGATATTCCTTGTTTTTCACCAATGCCGTCAGTGCAGCTTGGACTTCTTCCTTCAGTACCGTTGGTTCCGGATCACATGCTACCTCCTGAAATGGTTGAACATCGACCAATTCTCTTTGGTATAATGCCTCTGTGTATTCCTTCCATCTTCTTTTGATGCTTCCTGCATTGTTTAATATTTTCCCCACAGAATCCTTCATTACTGCAACTTGAGGCTTGAATTTTTTCTCCAGTTCTTTCAGCTTGAGAAATGCCCAGTGTGTCCTTCACTTTTGGTTTTCTATCTCCAGCTCTTTGTACATGTCATTATAATACTTTGTCTTCTCAAGGGGCCCTTTGAAATCTTCTGTTCAACTACTTTACTTCATCATTTCTTTCTTTTGCTTTAGCTGCTCAACGTTCACGAGCAAGTTTCAGAGTTTCTTCTGACATCCATTTTGGTCTTTTCTTTCTTTCCTGTCTTTTTAACAACCTCTTGCTGTATTCATGTATGATGTCCTCATTGTCATTCCACAACTCGTCTGGTCTTCAGTCATTAGTGTTCAATGTATCAAATCTATTCTTGAGATGGTCTCTAAATTTCAGGTGGGATATATTCAAAGTTGTACTTTGCCTCTCATGGTCTCGTTCTGATTTTCTTCAGTTTCAACTTGAACTCACATATGAGCAATTGATGGTCTCTTCCACAGTTGCCCCTGGCCTTGTTTTGAGTGATGATACTGAGCTTTTCCATAGTATCTTTTCACAGACGTAGTCGATTTGATTCCTGTGTAGTCCATCTGGCAAGGTCTACGTGTACACTCGCCATTTATGTTGGTAGAAAAAGGTATTTGCAATGAAGAAGTCATTGGTCTTGTAAAATTCTATCATGTGATCTGCAGCATCATTTCTATCACGAAGGCCATATTTTCCAACTACCAACCCTTCTTCTTTTCCAACTTTTGCATTCCAACCACCAGTAATTATCAATGCATCCTGATTAATGTTTGATCAATTTCAGACTGCAGAAGCTGGTAAACATCTTCAATTTCTTCCTCTTTGGCCTTAGTGGTTAATGCATAAATTTGAATAATAGTTGTGTTAACTGGTCTTCCTTATAGGCGTATGGGTATTATCCTATCACTGACAGTGTTGTACTTCAGGATAGATCTTGAAATGTTCTTTTTGACAATGAATGCAACCCCATTCCTCCTCAAGCTGTCATTCCCAGCATAGTAGACCATACGATTGTCCAATTCAAAATGACCAATACCCGTCCATTTCAGCTCACTAATGCCTAGGATATCGGTGTTTATGCGTTCCATTTCATTTTTGACCATTTCCAATTTTCCTAGATTTGTTCTTCATACATTCCAGGTTCCAATTAGTAATGGATGTTTGCAGCTGTTTCTTCTCATTTTGAGTCAAACCACATCAGCAAATGAAGTTCCTGATAGCTTGACTCCATCCGTGTCATTAAGGTCAACAAACTGATGGACACATGGGGGGATCAAATGGTTAATCACGTTAATTTTGCAGATGGGAATAAATTGCAGGAAGCCTAGAGAAAAATTAATTTTTATTCAACATAGTCCCATGAAACCATGACCCTAAATCTCCAAACCAAGGAAGCAAATTCCATGAGGTGTTTGGTTGTACATAAGCAGCCTCAGCAGCTAATCTTCTTTTGTTGTTGTAAATACATCATACTTTTGTCAGTTCAACTTTTTACAGGTGTACAACTTATGGACAGCAATAATTGTATAACCCTACCCTTCATCAATGCAATTTTCCATCACTGTTGACCCCCCTTTTCTCCCTCCATCCCACCCCTGCTAACCACTACTAAACTTTCTTCTCTATACATTTGCCTTTTCTTGTCATTTTATATAAGTGAGATCATACAATATTTGTCCTTTTGCAATTGGCTTTTTTCACTCAGCATAATATCTTCAAGCTCCATCCTTGCTGGAGCACATTTTAAACTTTATTTCTCCTGCTGGTTGAGCGGTATTTCATTTTATCAATGTACCACATTTTGCTTATCCATTCATCTGTTGATGGCATTTAGGTTGCTTCCACATTTTGGCTGTTGTGAACAGTACTGCAATGAACACTGGTGTATAAGTCTTTTGAGTCTCTGCTTTCAAGACTTTTGGGTACATACCTAGGAGTGGAATTACTCGGCCATATGATCATTCTATTTTTCGTTTTTTGAGGAACCGCCACACTGTTTTCCACAACAGCTGTACCATTTTGCATTCCTATCAGCAATGGATAAGGGTTCCAATTTTCCCACATCTATGCCAACATTTGTTATTTCCTATTCTGTGGCTTTTTTTTTTTAATCTTAGCCATTGTCTTAGTCATCTAGTGCTGCTATAACAGAAATGCCACAAGTGGATGGCTTTAACAAGAGAAATTTATTTCTTCACAGTAAAGTAGGCTAAGTCCAAATTCAGGAAGTCAGCTCGAGGGCAAGGCTTTCTCTCTGTCGGCCTCATTAGTGTTCCCCCCGACTAGGAGCTTCTTCACGCAGTGACCCCGGATCCAAAGGACACTCTCTGTTCCCAGCACTGCTTTCTTGGTGGTATGAGGTCCCCCGTCTCTCTGCTCGCTTCTCTCTTTTATATCTCAAGAGATTACCTCAAGACACAATCCAATCTTGTAGACTGAGTCCTGCCTCACTAACACAACTGCCACCCATCCTCCCTCATTAACATCATAGAGGCAGGATTTACAACATGTAGGAAAGTCACACAATACCAGGAATCATGACCCAAACTGATACACTTTTTTTTTTTTTTTTTTTTTGGTGGGGGGGACATTATTCAATCCATGACAGCCATCATAGTGAGAGTGAAACGGTATCACACTGTGGTTTTGATTTGCATCCCTCTGATGGCTTATGATGCTGAGCATCTTTTCGTGTGTTTGATGGCTATTCGAATATCCCCTTTGGTGAAATATCTATTCAGATCCTTTGCCCATTTTATGACCGGGTTGTCTTTTTGTTATTGAGTTGTCAGAGTTTTATACATTAGTTATTTTCAAGTATGTGGTTTCCAAAGATTCTCCCAGTTGGTAGCTTGTCTTTTCCCTTGTTTAGTAAAGTCTTTTAATGAACAAAACTTAAGATTTATGAGGTCCCCTTTATTTATTTTGTTTTTGCTGTTTGTGCTTGTTATTGTATTAGATAACCCATTCTGGAAATCTAGGCCTGAGAGCATTTCCCCTTATTTTTCTTCTAAGAGGTATTTTCAGTCTTTTTAACTTTAGCCTTCTGGTTGGTGTGTATTAGTATCTTATTCTGGTTTTAATCTGCATTTCCTTGACTACTAATGATGTTGAGTACTTGTTCACATGCTTATTGGCCATTAATATATCTTCATTTGTGAAATGTCTTTTCTAACTTTTGCCCCCCCCCCTTTTTTTTAAAACTGGGTTGTTTGTCATCTTATTACTAAACCAACTTCTTTTTTTAATATTAGAAAAACAAATATTTGGTGAGAATGGGGTGAATTGTGTGTATGCTAATTCTAACATTTTGACAGGAATCTCAGGTTATATGCCAACCTGTTTTATTTCATTAATACACTTTATTTGGTTTAAAGGCATCCTGGTGGTGGAACTGTTAAGCACTCAGCTGCTAACCGAAAGGTTGGTGGTTTGAACCTACCATCCACTCCATGGGAGAAACCCAGACCCAACCCAGTGCCATCGAGTCGAAGGCCTGGCAATATGCTTCCTTAAAGATGAAAGCCTGGGAAAGCCTATGGGGCAGTTCTACTCTGTCCTACAGGATCACTTAAGTTGGAACCATCTCAATGGCACACAACAACAACATTTGGTTTAAAGACTAATAGTTTTATTAGGTTAAAAGTTATGAGGTAGAAAAGAATCTTAAAGGAGCACAAATTACATGAAAAGATAAGTTTAATGATGACCAAAATGACTTAAAATAGCTATTTTCTAATATTAAACATTTTATACATACATATTTAAATAATGGGGAAAAAACAAAACTCCATTAAAAGGCAAAATATGAATAAGCAACTAATTCCAGTATTTCTTCTTATTCCTTGATCCTAGTTTTGTTCCTTGCTGTTCATTATTGATAGACATCTTACTGAAAGGCATTCACATTACATAATTGTTTAAAGCAGATAAAGATGGTAGTTTAAAATTGTTTCCTAAACCAGTGGCTCTCTACATCTTTGCTCAGTTCCTACCCTCTGAGATTACTTTAACCTAGAGGTCAGCAAACTAGAGCCTGCAGGCCAAATCCAGCCCATGGCCTGTTTTTTGTACAGCCAGAAAGCTAAGAATGGTTTTATACTTTTTTATAGAGTTGTTAAAAAAGAAAGAAAAGAAATATGCTACAGAGACCGTATGTAACATGCAAAACCTAAAATATTTACTATGTGGCCATTTATAAAAAATGTTTTCTGACCCGATTTAACCCATCATTGTTCTTTACTGACACACTTGTAACTTCATGAGATTAAAGTGTACAGAACTATTCACCCTCTCTTCAAATGACAACAGTGATACTTTTCAGACTGTGTTTCCTGGCTTAATTTTATGTCTTCGACCATGCTACTTTCAAAAACTTCCCCCAGCTAGTCCTTCACCCATTAACACATGGTTCTATCATATGATTCAAATTTTGAATTTTAGTCCCTCAACATTATCAACTCAGATTACCATTTTATTTTTTTAACGTAGTTAGCCCTGATATCTAAATGTCACTTACAAAGCAACTTGAACCAATACATTGCATATATGTATAATATGAATCTAGATTCAATTTTAGCCAAGCCTTATAGTTTTTTTTTTTGTTTCTTTTTTTTTTTGGCCTATTTATGGATTTTAAAATAGGTTATTTTCTTCTCTCTTCTCCCCACTTAAATAGCTTAGTCCACATTGACCTAAAATGTTCTCCTTAGAAAACTGCTTTCCCTCACTTTCAACTTTTGAGGTTTCCCAACTTCAGAATTTCTCAGTGGAATTGGATTAGCATGCACAGTTTGGCTGCTTTACGTGTTCACCTAAAGAACAATATTAAAATGTTGGGGTAGTATTATTCAAATCTACTTCTCTCCAATATAAAAATCAGTTTTCTTAGTTTGCTTTAAATACATATATGCGAAGTTCAGTGAGGAGTCAGAGATTGTCCCTGTAAGTGTTTGCTGAGAACAGCTTCACACAGATGGCACATTTGGGAAGCTTAAAGATGTATAGGAATTTACTAGGTGATGAGGTAAAAAAGCAATTTGGAGTGCTAAAGGGCCTTTGTGTCGATTTTGACTCATAGCGGCCCTTACGGGACAGAGGAGAACTGCCCCATAGGGTTTCCAAGGAGGACCTGGTGGATTTGAACTGCCAACCCCTTGGTTAGCAGTTGTAGTTCTTAACCTCTATGCCACCAGGGTTTCCATCTGCATATTACATGTTGTTAATTAGTCTTTCTCTAATTCTGACGCCACGTTCTTCTTCATATTGTCCAGCTTCTCAAATTATTTGCTCAGCATACATATTGAGTAAGTATGGTGAAAGGGTACAACCCCGGCACACACCTTTTCTGATTTTTAAACCACACAGTATCATCTTCCTCTGTCAAACGACTGCCCCTTGGTCTATGCACAGGTTCTGCATGAGTCCAGTTAGTTTTTCTGGAATTTCTATTCTTCAAAATGTAATCCATAATTTGTCATGATCCACACAGTCAGATGCCTTTGCATAGTCAATAAAACACAGGTAAACATTTTTCTGGAATTCTCTGCTTTCAGCCAAGATCCATCTGACATCAACGGATGTCATGTCCTCTTCTGAATCCAGCTTGTATTTCTTGCAGCACTTACTGATGAAGATCAAAGACTACAGCCTTCAGTACAGATTACACCTCAACATAAAGAAAACAAAAATCCTTATAACTGGACCAATAAGCCACATCACGATAAATGGAGGAAATACTGAAGTTGTCAGGGATTTCATTTTACTTGGATCTATAATCAATGCCTGTGGAAGCAACAGTTAAGAAATCAAATGACATATTGCATTGGGCAAATCTGCTGCAAAAGATATCTGTAAAGTGTTAAAAAGCAAAGATGTCACTTTCAGAAATAAGGTGCACCTAATCCAAGTCATGGTATTTTCAACAGCCTCATATGCATGCTAAAGCTGGACAATGAATAAGGAAGACCAAAGAACTGATGCACCTGAATCATGGTGTTGACAAAGAATATCGAATATACCATGGACTGCCAGGAGGAACAAATCTGTCTTGGAAGAAGTACAGCTAGAATACTCCTTAGAAGTGAGGATGGTGAGACTTTGTCTCATTGACTTCGGATTATCTGGAGGGACCAGTCCCTAGAGGAGGACATTATGCTTGGTAAAGTAGAGAGTCAGCTAAAAAGAGGTAGACCCTCAAACAGATGGACTGCCACAGTGGCTGCAACAATGGGCTCAAATGTAGCAACAGCTATGAGGATGGCACAGGCCCGGACATTTTATTCTGTTGTGCGTGAGGTCTCTATAGGTTGGAGCTGACTCAGCAGCACCTAACAACACACAGTCTTTAAGGTGGACATTTGTAATTTGGCTCCCCAGTATCCGCTTGCCCCTTTCCTTGGACCTGTACTCAAAATTTCCTTGGATATCACACCTAATTCACACTCAGGTCATATAGTTTGGGTGGGGTTGATCCTATTAGTGCAGAAAAGTTATCATTGTAAACATGAGACTACTGTCCTCAGAAAGGCCTGCTTACAAGGCTGGCCCTTGGCTAGCATCTTAAGACTAGTAAGAGTAGTTCACTGTGCCTAAACTGTTTAAACTGGGCTGTAAGCAAATCAATGCCATTTACAGTAGCCTCCAAGAAGATAAAATACTTGGGAATAAATCTTACCCGGGATGTAAAAGACTTATACAAAGAAAACTACAGTACACTTCTGCAAGAAACCAAAAGAGACCTACATAAGTGGAAGAACATACCATGCTCGTGGATAGGAAGACTTAACATTATAAAAATGTCTATTCTACCAAAAGCGATCTATACATTTAATACAATTCCGATCCAAATCCCAACGACATTCTTTAATGAGATGGAGAAGCAAATCACCAACTTCATATGGAAGGGAAAGAGGCCCCGGATAAATAACGCATTACTGAAAAAGAAAAACAAAGTGGGAGGCCTTATTTTACCTGATTTTAGGACCTATTATACTGCCACAGTAGTCAAAACAGCCTGGTACTGGGACAACAACAGATACATGGACCAATGGAACACAATTGAGAATCCAGACATAAATCCATCCACATACGAGCAGTTGATATTTGACAAAGGCCCCAAAACAGTTAAATGGGGAAAAGACAGTCTTTTTAACAAATGGTGCTGGCATAACTGGATATCCTTCTGCAAAAAAAAATGAAACAAGGCCCATACCTCACTCCATGCACAAAAACTAACTCAAAATGGATCAAAGACCTAAATATAAAATCTAAAACAATAAAGATCATGGAAGAAAAAATAGGGACAATGTTAGGAGCCCTAATACATGGCATAAACACTATAGAAAACATTATAAAGAACAAAGAAGAAAAACTAGATAACTGGGAGCTCCTAAAAATCAAACACCTATGCTCATCCAAAGACTTCACCAAAAGAGTAAAAAGACTACCTACGGACTGGGAAAAAGTTTTTAGCTATGACATTTCTGATCAGCACCTGATCTCTAAAATCTACATAATACTACAAAAACTCAACTGCAAAAAGACAAATAACCCAATTAAAAAATGGGCAAAAGATATGAATAGACACTTCACTAAAGAAGACATTCAAGTAGCTAACAGATATATGAGGAAATGTTCACGATCATTAGCCATTAGAGAAATGCAGATCAAAACTATGATGAGATTTTATCTCACTCCAACAAGACTGGCATTAATCCAAAAAACACAAAATAATAAATGTTGGAGAGGCTGTGGAGAGATTGGAACACTTCTACACTGCTGGTGGGAATGTCAAATGGTACAACCACTTTGGAAATCGATTTGGCGCTTCCTTAAAAAGCTAGAAATAGAACTACCATAAGATCCAGCTATCCCACCCCTCGGAATATATCCCAGAGAAATAAGAGCCTTTACACAAACAGATATATGCACAGCCATGTTTACTGCAGCACTGTTTACAACAGCAAAAAGATGGAAGCAACCAAGGTGCCCATCAACGGATGAATGGATAAATAAATTACGGTATGTTCACACAATGGAATACTATGCATCGATAAAGAACAGTGAGGAATCTGTGAAACATTTCATAACATGGAGGAACCTGGAAGGCATTATGCTGAGTGAAATTAGTCAGCTGCAAAAAGACAAATATTGTATAAGACCACTATTTTAAGAACTTGAGGAATAGTTTAAACTGAGAAGAAATCATTCTTTTGTGGCTACGAGATGGGAGAGGGAGGGAAGATGGGAGAGGGGTATTCACTAATTAGCTAGTAGATAAGAACTACTTTAGGTGAAGAGAAAGACAGTACACAATACAGGGGAGGTCAGCACAGCTGGACTAAATCAAAAGCAAAGAAGTTTCCTGAATAAACTGAATGCTTCAAAGGCCAGCATAGCAGGGGCAGGGGTCTGGGGACCATGGTTTCAGGGGACATCTAAGTCAATTGGCATAATAAAATCTATTAAGAAAACAGTCTGCATCCCACTTTGAAGAGTGGCATCTGGGGTCTTAAATGCTAGCGAGCAGCCATCTAAGATGCATCAATTGATCTCAACCCACCTGGATCAAAGGAGAATGAAGAACACCAAGGACACAAGGTGATTACGAGGCCAAGAGACAGAAAGGGCCACATGAACCAGCGACTACATCATCCTGAGACCAGAAGAACTAGATGGTGCCTGGCTCCAACCGATGACTGTCCTAACAGTGAACACAACAGAGCACCCCTGAGGGAGCAGGAGAGCAGTGGGATGCAGACCCCAAATTCTCATAAGACCAGACTTAATGGTCTGACTGAGACTGGAAGGACCCCAGTGGTCATGGCCCCCAGACCTTCTGTTGGCCAAGACAGGAACCATTCCCAAAGCCAACTCTTCAGACATGGATTGGACTGGACAATGTGTTGGAGAGGGATGCTGGTGAGGAGTGAGCTTCTTGGATCAGGTGGACACTTGAGACTACGTTGGCATCTCCTGCCTGGAGGGGAGATGAGAGGGTGAAGGGGGTTAGAAGCCAGCGAAAAGGACACGAAAAGAGAGAGTGGAGGGAGAGAGCAGGCTGTCTCATTAGGCGGAGAGTATTTGGGAGTGTGTAGCAAGGTGTATATGGGTTTTTGTGTGAGAGATTGACTTGATTTGTAAACTTTCACTTAAAGCACAATAAAAATTATTTAAAAATAAAATAAAATGGGCTGTGAGGCTGCAGCTGTTACTACCTTCTGACCAGGGGGTTGGCAGCGGGGACACCACATCGAGAAGGAGGATGAAGCATGGAGAGAGATGGCTAGGAACTGGGCCTGGATAACACTGAGTGCTTGATCAAATCACTTTTGAAGCCAGTACTACCTTTCTCAATTTTTTCAATTATGTGGAAATGTTTTTGTTAAACCAATTTCAACTGGTTTTATTACTTGCAACTGAAAGAGTCCTATCTGATATAACCTTGAACCATGCTAAAGAATCTGACAACATTATCTGACCAAGTAGGAGCCATCACAGGTTTCTAAGTTGGGACATCATATGTTCAGACCTGTGTTTTAGTAAGGTCCCTCCGGTAGCTGCAGGGATTGAGTGATGAGAGACTGGAGACCAGTTAGGAAGCCATTAAAATAAGCTATAAAGTATGAGGACACAAACTGGGGTAATGGTAATACCTTAGGCTGAGTTCTCTAGAAGAACAAAACTACTGAAGTGTCTATATATACGTACAGAGAGAGAGAGAGATTTATATCACAGAAATGGCTCATGCAGTTGTAGAGCCTGTAAAGTCAGGCTTCTCCTGACTCACATAGCTGCAGGGGCTGGCAAACCCAAGATCGGCAGGTCAGACAACAGGCTTCTGGATCATAGGCTACAGAGGCCAACAAATCCCAGGATCAACAGATAAGCTGCTAGGTCAAGTCCCAAGAACCAGTCAAATGAACAGAAGCCAACTGCAGAGTCTAGAGCGAGCAAAAGCCCACGAGCCTTGCCAGAAAGTCCACCTATATTGGATGCAGGCCATACCCCCATGGAAACTTCCTTTCAACTGACTGGCTACTCACAGCAGATTCCATTATGGAGGTGATCACGTTATTATATGACTGCCAAACTACATCATAACTGCCAAACCACTGAGAATCATGGCCCAGCCAAGTTAACACACAACCTTAATGGTGACAGGTAGCAAGGAGTAAAACTGCTAAATATTCAGGAAGTAGAAGTGACAAGAGTTGGCAAAGTAGTGGATGTGGAGTGTGAGCAAGAGAAAAATTAATGATAACTCTGATTTCTTAGTTTGACTCAGCAAAAGGTGATGTTCTTAACCAAGACAAGAACATGACAGATGTAGATTTAGAGGCAGAGAGGAAGGTCATAAATTTATTTTGGACATACTAGTTTTCACTCTGTATGACAATAATCTAGCAATGACTTGCAACCGTGGAACTGCAGAATTATGGAGAGGTCAAAGCTGGAGATACACAGTCAGAGTCACCAGCACTCAAGTAATGGATAAAGATATGAGAGTAGATGATAGATGAGATCCCCTGGGAAGAAAATGTGTACCAAAAAGAGGGGAGTGCCACACGGCCAGCCACCATCTTTGAGCGAGGCACAGCAGTTTCCCAAATCAGGTAAAAATCCAACAAACAAAACATTTGGTTGCTATGCAATGTGGAGGCTGCCCTCGTTTACGTTGGCAATTAACTGAACCATTCTTAACCAGTTCAAAGCCCTGCAAAACTCCTTAAAAGATAGATAGACAGAGGAAATCACGGAAGAAACAAGTCAGAGAGGTTTATCCACAGGTTCATTAAGAAGTTAATATATTTCTAATTGGAAGACAAAAGGAAATAAAGAATTAAGGAGGAAGGTGCATTCAACAATATTAAATACTACAGTAAAGAGCAAGAGGACTAAAAAGAAGCTAATAAATCTAGGTATTACTAGCTCTTTGATTTGTTAAGAACTGAGATGGGTTAGTAGGGTAATGAAAATGTAACTTTCTTAGTATAAATTTTAAGCATCTAGGATATATATTCAGCACTTCCATGAATCTATGGTGGCAACTGATTTAAAAAGCTATTTCTATGTGGAAGGACACTAAGTTTTCCAAAACTCAACAGGAACAGTAGCTATTCAGTATAAGAGACAGATGTTAAAAGACCACCACTGATTTTTTTTAATTTAATTGGCCATAACAATGGATCACTTTAAGTTAAAATTAATTTTTTTAATTTTATGATACCTTCCAAAGTTCATGAGCCAAAGTATAATTGCCAAATATGTGATTTTCTTCTATGTCGTCTCCTTATATTGCTCATTCATTAAATCAACAATAATTTATTGAGATCCTCTACTATGTTACCTTAAACAAAGTATGGATGCTGTGCTGAGCTGTACAGAAGCCTCATTCAGGACTAAAAGACACATTTCTCAGCTACTGGGAAAGTTATCAACTGACTAAGCTATAAGCCCACTAAGGAACTGGCTCTGCTTCTTCACCCAAAGTCACGGCCCCTTTGGAGGGTGGTCGGTATCCAATGATTAATTGATACAAGACAAATCTGAAGACCATCCCAGCTTCAGAGCTTCCCAAAGGATCAGCTGAAACCTTGCGGTAACTGCACCAGAGTCCAACTTCCTCCTCTGTCCAGCCCAGATCACTTCACTTCCTCTCACAGGTATAGATCCCAAGAATACTCCCTAATACACTTCCTGAACATGAATCTCCACTTCAAAGTCTGCTTTCCAGAGAACTCAGGTTCTAACACCTACACACATATTCTCATTTGTGCTACGCGATCAAACTTACTCTCCATCCCTGACGTCAGCATCCCACTTGTTCCTGGTCACTTCTGCAGCCAACCCTATCAAAAGACCATTTCCTCGGAACACTTCATGTGAGCTAGACATTGAGAAAAACAGTAATATGACAGTATTTGCTAATGACTACTGATTAAGCAAGAAAGTTAGATACTTGGCATATTTACAAACATTTTATGAAGGTAAAGAATTTTCAGCAAAGGAGAGGGGAGAAGAGAGTAAAATATCTGGAAGCACAAAGACCTTTCTCTTGACTTACAACAGAATGCTGTCTATTACAAAAAAGTGTGAAAAATTATTACATGTATGAAAATTCATGTTAAAACTGGAGTATGAATAAATTAGAGAACGGAAAATCATAACAAAGGAACAAAGTGAAAAAGGTATCAATGTGGCTTTTACTCATTTAATTCTTTCAACTTATGAATCATATAAATTCTAAGGAGACTGAACTTGGGTAAAAATTTTTTATTATGTAGATACAGATCTAAGGACAGAAGAGTAATTATGTGCTTGCTTACCAATTCCTTGTAAAAATAATGAGACATGAACAATTAGTAGAAAATGAAAATCTGAAAAGCCGTCTGAAACTGGAAAATGTTAAACAACTTCTCCTGTATCTTAGTTTTGATCGCTTTTGTCGAATAATCAAGTATATTTTGGTGAAGATAGTTTAATTCTTCTATTTTTATTAGTAATCTAGTGTACCCTTCAAAGCTTAGCGTAGTCTTTCAGGATCATCTGAAGCTTCTGGCTCAGCATGATGTTTCCTCTTGCCTTCAGTCGGCCACTAAAGAATGCCTGGAAGAGAGGGAGGGAGAAAGATCGCCAACCTTTATCATGTTACATTGTATTTCTTTGTTTAAAAGTCCATGATTCAGACTGAATACAAGTGAGTTAATAACTCCAAACAACAAAGGCAACTTTATCGAGCAATGATAGTTTAATGATTATTGATAGCATCCATATCTTTAGATATTTAAGAAAAGAAAAAAAGTCCGTGTTGTGTTTCAGAAAACCATAGAATAATTTACCTGAACTGACAGATCTAGGGTGTCTGTTTCAATCTACACTTCTGGTGGCTTGATTGTACGTTCTCACACATGATTGTGAGAGACCATATGAATAACAGGCTTCATGTATTCATAAATGAATAAAAGTATTCAATTCATAACTTTTAAAAGGCATATGTAGTACATCTTCGTGAAACAGGAAGCCAGAGAATGACAAAATAAGACAGTACAACATAGTGATGAATAGTTCATGGACCGTATCAGAATTCCTCTGTTAAAATCCAGGTTCTACCACTTACTAACAATGTGAACTTGGGCAAATTACTGAACAGCTCTGAGCTCCAGTCTCCTCACCTATAAAAGGGGATAAAACAGCACCTAATTAACACAGTTTTGTTGTGTGAGTTAAACGAAATAATGTTTAAAGTGCTTAGTTTAGTGTTTGACATGTGGTTAAGAGTGAATTAAGCTCATCATTACTACCAAATAAAAAGCTGGTGTGTTAAGACTTAGAGCTCTCATACCACCTATATCTGACTTGGTACTGAAACTTGTGTAATTTGCTTAAGTTCTCTCTCAGTGTCAAAATAAAAGTAATAAATCACAATTTGTATAGCCTATTGAGAAAATAACATGGAATATGAAATGAGAAATAATTCCCTTAATTTTTAAAAATAATATTCATGTATTCATAACTGAATAAAATTTTTAATTTGGAAACTTTAAAAAATTAATTAAATGTTTTTATAAAGCAGCTCCATAAATATTATTCCACTTAAGAATCATAGCTATCAACTTGAAGTGTGTACACCAGCAACCACTGTCCCCAGTTGACAGATGAGAAGACTGAAGTTCAGAGAGTTTTAGATAACCTACTCAAGGCCACACAGCCAGCAGGAAGTAGGGTCAGGACTTCAACTCAGGTGTTCTTTTCTCAACACTACCTCCTGACTTGCCAACTAGTAGCCACTTAATATCAAAAGCAAATCCTCATCAAATGGAGGAAATGCAAAAAACTACCTACTACTTAATCTTTCTATCCCAAAAATAATAAGGGAGACCTCATTCAATCAGGATCAAATGCTAAGATTTCAACAGGACACTAGATCTTCAAAACTAGGGCTGCTTTCACTGTGCAGTTCCAGAAATGATGGTCTGCAACTCCTCCAGGGAAGAGGTCTGTATTTAGACCTGCCTGATAGGTACTAAAGTCTGAGACAGAGTTACAACCCAAAACAAGAACACCCAATTACTTGAAGTAAGTATACCAACATTTAGTGGTTGATCCTACCAGTCTCTTTTCTTAGGAGGGATTCCTAGAGGAATTACCGGATCATAACATTTCTTAAATAAGGTTCTTGACCATGCTTCTATAGTGCCACAGTCCCCAAACTGTGCACCACAGCACACCAGTCACCACAGAAAACTCACAAGGATAACAATGGCTATTTTACATTTTTGAGGAAAATATAGCATCATCTGTTCAACACAACTCAAAATGCTACTCTTGTTTGAACTTAACTACTTAATAAATGGTACTATATTTCTTTTGGTTTCAGAGTGCCATGCAGAAAGTACTAAGATCATAAGGATGCTATGAACAAGAAGAGTCTGGTAACCTCTGCCACACGGCTTTCTAGAAAGACTATACCAATTTTATATTCCCACCAGCAGCACGTGAATCCTCTTACCTCAGCCTTACATTTTCTTAATCTTTGAAAATTTGAGGCAAAAATTACATGCTCTAATTTGCCTTTTTGGATGCTGGAAAAATAGTTTTTCTTTTGTATGTTAGTCATTTGTATTTCTTTAACTATTGGTTCATATCTTTTGCTCACCCTTTCTATTAAGGTTTTAATGCTTTCCAGAATTATTTATATGTTTTTACTAACATAATGTCTATCATCATTTTCCTTTTTTTCCCCAGGATTATGGGAATATTTCATGAAGTCTGATATGCAGAAGTTTCTATTTTCTACATAGCCTAACCTATTGCTATTGAGCTAATGCTCTTTATTCCCTTCTTTACTTTAACTGAGTGTCTACTGCATACTAGGCAATATTCTAGGCACTGGCAATCAATAACTGTCCCTGTTCTCATGGAACGGACATTAAAGTAGGGGAGTCAAAAATAAAAAGTAAATAAAATAAAGCCTGTTATAAATAGTATAAAAGATAAAATAGGGTGCCCCAAGACAGTGTAACAGGAAGAAATTACTTCATATGAAACGGGTACAAAACGCCTCCTCGAAGGCAGCATGAATGAAATGAAGCCAGCCACACAAACAGCTGGAGCAGGAACAATCCAGGAAGATAGGAAAGGCAATGGATACACACGGAAGGAGTAAAAGTTGCTGGGAAGGAACTGAGAGGAAAGACAATGTAACTGAAACAAGCATTATAAGTAATGAGGAGAACGGTGAGGGATGAAGACAGAAACATGCTCAAGGGACATAGGACATGGTAATAAGTAGTTCGCGTTTTATCTAGGTGCAAAAAAAAATATCTTTGGAGGCTTTTTTTTTTTTATTAGGTGGAATGGCCTGTAGTCTCGTTTACATTTTTCAAGGATTACTCTGGCTCCTGAGCAGAGAACAGATTGGATGGAGAGGCAAGAGCAGAAGCAGTAAGACCAGTCTGGAAGCTCTTGTACTAAGCCAAGTGAGAGACGATGAAGGCTTGGATCATGATGATACCCCTACAGATGAAGAGCAGAAGACTGATTCAAGACACATTTTGGAAAAAGATCAATCAGAACTTAAGGATGAAATGTATTTAAAAATAAAGACGGATGTAAGACATGTAAGACAATCCTTACATGTTTGGGTTTATTAATTTGGGTAGATAGATGATGGTGCCATTTACTAGAAAGGAAAAGACTGGGGGAGAAAAATAAATCAAGAACTCTATATTAAACATAGTAAGTTATTGAGATGCCACTCAGACATCCAATCAAAGCAGTCAGGTAGAAAGTTGCTCTATGACTATGGAGCTCAGAAAAGATGATTGAGTGACACATCGAAACCTGTGAGTTATCAACGTATGTTGTTGTTGTGTGCTGTTGAGTCAATTTTGACTCACAGCAACCCCACAGGACAGAGCAGAGCTGCCCTATAGCGTTTCCTAGGCTGTAATCTTTACAGAAGCAGATCGTCAGGTCTTTTCTCCTGCAGAGCGAATGGTGGGTTTAAATCACTGACCTTTTAGTTAGCAGCCAAGAGCTTAACCACTGCACCACCAGGGCTCCTTTATGAACAAATAGATGGCTTTAAATACCACCGGATGAATTCATTCATTTCAGGAAAGAGTGTTTATACAGAGACGAACCCTGAAATAACCCCTAAGGAAAACCAAAATTTAATGGTTGGGGTTAGAAAAAGACACCAAAGGAGACTTGGGATGGTCACAAGGTGGAAAAAGCAAAACAAGAGCATATAGTGACATGAAAGCCCAAAGATAAAAATATTTCAAGAAGTTGGTGGTTAACTGAGTTGAATGCTCTTGAAAGACTGATAAGATGTACCTAAAGAAATACTCATTGGATTTGACAAAACAGAAGTCATCAAGACGTTCACAAGAATAGTATCAGTGGAGTGATACAAGTGGAAGTCACATAAGAGAGGCTAGAAGAGCAAAGACAAGATAGAATGTTTTAGACCTTGCTGTCCAATAAATCACCCATTACCACATGTGGCCTGAAGTGTGGCTAGTCCCAAATGAAATGCACTGTAAGTATAAAATATATACTGGACTCTAAAGACAGTATGAAAAACAGATATAAAGTATCATATTAATTTTTATATTGATTACATTAAAACAATAATATTTGAATATAAACCTTCTCACTTATCAACTCTCTTGTTATCAAACGTTTCACATTTACAACAACAGCAAAAAATCTATTATCTGACTATTTTGCACATTATATGACATATATCTGGCAGTAATGAATGCTGAGGTGCCAAGTAAGAGTAATTCCGGCTTTTATGGTTAAGGTTATATGTCAGCGTGGCTGGGCCATGATTCCCAGTGGCTTGCCAGTTATGTTATGATGTAATTTGCAGTTATGTAATGATACAGCTATCCTCCATTTTATGATCTGATGTGGTCATCCTCCATTTTCATGTGATGCCGATTTCACATAATGACCTGGTCTTTGGAACCTAACCATGTTGATAAGTGAGAAAAGGGTGTATTGGGTTAAACATATTATTAAAATTAATTTCACCTGTTTCTGTTGAACTTTTTTTAATATGGCTACAAAAACTTTTTAAATTACATGTATGGCTCACATTATATTTCTGTTGGACAGTAACTGGCTTAGACAATTCTTTTGTGACAAGGAGCAGAGAAATGATATATGTTTGATAGGGGTCTAATATTAAGGGAAGATGTTTGTTTTAAACAGAAGATGTTAATTTATTGTATACTGTGGGAAATTAGTAGAATGGGAGATACTGATGCAGAAAAGGAAAAAAGAGGCAATAATGATCTTGAGTAGATTTCTAGAAGAGAAGTGAAGAGATGTCTTTCACAGGAAGAGGGAGATTTCCTTCAACGTTAAGAGAAGAAACAGACGACTGATGCAGATGCTGGTAGAACAGATCTGGTGATGGGAAGGTGCAAGTTCTTATCTGAAAGCTTTTTTTTCTTTCAATAAAGCTTGAATGTCATTAGTTTAAAATGAAGGAAAGAATTCATACACTCCCCTAAAAATCTACATTCCTAACAATTATATATATGTTTCCCTAACCCTATACTTAATCTTTATGTATAAACCAAAAAACCAAATCCGTTGCCGTCAAGTTGATTCCGACTCATAGCAACCCTATAGGACAAGGCAGAACAGCCCCCTAGGGCTTCCAAGGAGCAGCTGATGGATTCGAACTGCCAGTCTTCTGGTTAGCAGCCATAGCTCACTGTAGCTCTTAACCACTGCACCACCAAGGCTCCAATCTTTATATATACGCATCTCAAATATAACGTATCTAGAAAAGACATCTTGATACCACCCTCTGCCTCAAAGTCAATTTTCCATTCAGCAGCCAGAATTACCTTTATAAATCAGATCCTGCCGTTACACAGTTCAACAGCTTCCCATGACACTCAATAAGATATGAACTCCTTGCCAAGACCTACGGGTCCTGTGTGATCCAGCCCCTGTCCAGCTTCCCATCTCATCTCCCCACTGTTCATTTTACTTGCCTTACTGGCCTCTTCACTGTTATCGTACGCCATTAAGCCAAGACTCTTGTCTCAGGCCTTTGCACTAGTGGTTTCCTTAGCCTCATGGCTCATTCCTTCACTTTGTTCAGGTCTCTATCAAGTGTTTTCTGACAGCTCCATCTAAAATAGTTCCCCCACCCATCACACTCTAAGCCAGGGGTTGGGCAAACCACAGCCCATGAACCAAATCTAGTCTGCTGCCTGTTTTTATATAAATGTTTTATTGGAACAGTGACACACCCATTTGTTTACATATTATCTATGGCTGATTTAATGCTACAGCAGCCGAGCTGAGTAGTTACAACAGAGACCACCTGGCCCACAAAACAGAATATTCACTATTTAGCCCTTTACAGAAAAAAGTTTGCCAATCCCTGTTCTAACCCATTCCTATGCCCTATTTTTTTCTTCAAACCTGAAATTATATTTCTTTTCTATCAGCCCATTCTAAAACTAAGGTCCACAACATTAGGGGCAATTTCTTGTTCATCTAACACCTAGAACAATCCCTGAATCGGGGTTGGTACTAAACAAATTCCTGGAAGGGAATTATTAACCAAGGGCTCATTCGCTATATGCCAAGCACTATTCTAAGTTCTTTATAAATATTCTGATTTTGTTCCCATTCTTTGAGATCATTACTGTCATTATATTCATTTAACAAATGAGAGATTTGAAGCTTAGAGATTAAGTGACATGGCTAGGATTTAAACTCAGATTTTTCTGTTTTTAATTGTGCTTTAGGTGAAAGTTTACAGCTCAAGTTAGTTTCTCACACAAAAATCTATACACACATTGTTACGTGACCCTAGTTGCTCTCCCTACAATGTGATAGCACACTCCTCCTTTCCACCCCGGTTTTCCCATGTCCACCCAACCAGCTCCCGTCCCTTTCTGCCTTCTCGTCCTATCTCTGGACAGAAGCCACCCATTTGGTGTCATGTATCTGCTCGAACTAAGAAGCACACTCTCCACAAGTATTTTATGTTTTATAGTCCAGCCTGATCTTTGTCTGAAGAGTGAGCTTCAGGAATGGTTTTAGCTCTGGGTTAACAGTGTGTCTGGGGGCCATGGCTTCAAGGGTTCCTCCAGTCTCAGTCAGACCATGAAGTATCTGGTCTTTTTACGTGACTTTGAGTTCTGCACCACAGTTTTTCTCCTGCTCCGTCAGGGACTCTCTGTTGTGTTCCCTGTCAGGGCAGTCATTTAAAGACCATATTCTTCACCTCTATACCGCTTTTTAATTCTTTTTAAATTCGTTTTCCTATCCTGGAAAATGGTGCATTTCCTTGTTCATTCAAACTGTTTCTGTTCCTTGTAAAGTTGTATAGCTTCCTTCGAATAAGCACTGTGTTTCTACTGTTAGGCTAGTTATTGGTATTTTGTAGTTTCAGTTATTATTATAAATAAAAATATTTTTCAATTATACTTTCTGTATTTTGCTGCTAGATAAAAGCTATTTTTGGATAACTACTGTACATTCAACTGCTTGTTTGAACTTCTTCATTCTAAGAAATTATTGGTCGATTCTCTTGGGATTTCTGGCTATATAATCATATGATTTGAAAATAACAAACTGTTCTCCTCTGTTCTAATCGCCTCATCAGTTGCTTTAATTTTATATGCTTGTGAATTGGCCAAAAGTTCCAGAACGATATTAACTAATAATGGTCAGAGAGGGCCTCTTGTCTTAATCATGACTTTTCACCGAAATGTCTCTAAATGTTTCGCCATAAAGACACTAGCTGTTATGTTAAAATACCCTTCCATTTCCAGTTTTCTGTAAGTGCTTAATTTTATATATCAGAAATAAATGTTTAATTTTAGTAACTATCTATTAATATTATAAGTCCCTGGGTGGCACAAGCGGTCTGTGATCAGCTACTAGCCTAAAGGTTGGCTATTCAAAAGCACCCAGCTGCTCCAGGAAGAAAGGCCTGGAAAACTGCTTCTGTAATGATTACAACCAAGAGCAGTTCTGCTCTGTAACACATGGGGTCTCCATGAATTGGAATTGACTTGACAGCAATAGGTTTGGTTTTGTTTGTTTATGCAAATACCATATGATTTTTCACCTTTGAACTACTGACATAACACATTAAAAAGTCTAGATGTGGGTTTTATATTGCTTTGCTGTATGTTGAAGAATTTCAATCAAAAACTCCATTTTCAGCATCACCTGAAACTCCACTAAAACAGTATATTATCTGACAACCAGAATATTGGTACAAACTGTGCCTTCTTCAATGAGCCCTGGTGGCACAGTGGTTAAGCATTCAGCCGCTAACCAAAAGGTCAGCGGTTTGAACCTACCAGCTGCTGTACACGAGAAAGATGTGGCAATATGCTTCCATAAAGATTATAACCTTGGAAACCCTATGGGGCAGGTCTACTCTGCCCTACAGGGTCACTGTGAGTAGGAATCGACTCAAGGGCAATGGGTTTGGTTTGGTTTGTGTCTTCTTCAGCATTATAAGAAATCTGTCTTATAAATCAGAATTTGAGAGTCAGTTCAAAATGTGCAATTACCAAACAGGAAGCAATAATTATGAATAAATGAACATTTTGAGAACATTACCTTTTGAGGGTCAAGCTTGCCCTGAACCACCTCCATGAAATCTTCATCTGAAATGATGATGGTTGTATCAGCAGAGCCTCTTGCAGGGCCTTGATATGCTTCTCCAGAACCACTTTTTAGGTCAATAGCTGAGAAAAATAGGAAGAAACCAATATGTATCATTTTTCCTTCACAATATGAGGATAAAATAGACTAAACAAAAGGCAGAAAAACAGTTTCCAAGTTAATGTAGTGTTTAGTCTATCTATAGGTTATACACATTCTGTCATTCAGAGAATTTAGAAGATCCTTTGTCAAGATGCCCTTTTTTATAAAGAAGTTCTTCAAAGCAGTCAAGTCAATAATGGTTTTTCCCCAATAAAATGTTTATACAAGAGGTATTTTAAATGTGAATTAATATAGAAAAATATAGAGCAGTTAAGCTAAGGTAGGTTATGTGGTCAAGGCCTTTACATTCAAATGAAAACTGTACAGTCAACAAAGGAGGAAAACCAAGTTTTAAAATAGTCTCATGTTAGTTGGGTTGTGGGGAGGGAATGTACAACGTCTTTTCATCTAGTCACCTTTCAATACTTGAATTCATCAAAGGTTTCATCATATGGATAGCAAGGGAGTCAAAATGGATTTGAAAAATATTCTAATTGGTTTGTTACATATTGCAATTTATTTGTAAAATATGTACTGCCCTAATTTTTGTGAATAAACACTAAAATAAGCTTCTTTTTCCTTCATACACTGTTTCTGACAAAAGAACTGAGTGTCCCAGAAACAGACACTAGTCTGTTGCCTGTTTTTGTATGTAACAAAACAGCTGGGCAGCTGGGGAAACTATTAAAATTTTACCTTAGTCTTTTATATATAGCATTTAAAGAGCTTCATGCCAAAGTTAAGAAGCCCTAGTGGCACAGTGGCTAAGCACTCAGCTGCTAACAGAAAGGTCAGCGGTTTGAACCCACCAGCTGCTCCACTGGAGAAAGATGTGGCGGTTGGATACCGTAAAGATTTACAGCCTTGGAAACCCTATGGGGCAGTCCTACTCTGTCCTATAGGGTCGCTGTGAGTCAGAATTAACTTGACGGCAATGGGTATGGGTATGCCAAAGTTACATTTTAGAAAGTTTTAACTTCCTCATCTATGATAATGAGGCCAATCATCCAGGAAGCCCAATTCCACTCATCGGCCTCATGAACATGCTCTCTCTTGCTAGAGTGAAGGAGCTACAATCACATCACTCTCCATAAGGGTATGCAAGAAACTCCCAGGAAAAGCATAGGAAGACCCAGAGTACGTAACTACATTCTGCTTAGCTAGGCCCTGCTCCAAAGACAAAATTAAATCACCCAAACTTTACATAGAAGAGGATTTTGCCAACTAAAGAACTTGAAGATAATGGTTAACCTGGGGAGGGGAAAAGGTGAGAAGAAGGGGACCTTTTGGTTTGTGTGCTTCATTCACTCACTTTATTGTTGAGTTTCTACTATGGTGTCAGGCAATATGTGAGGTACTAGAAGCGTAACATGAAAAGCAAAGGCCCTGTGTATTCACTGGCACTTACATAGTATGTGTTTTCATTTATTATTTGTTCAAAAGACAGAAAGAAGCAGGGGGAGGGGGAAGGAAAGACTCAAGAAAAGCATACCTCGGGCATTCACCAGATTTAACATTAATGGTTTTAATTCTTCACAAAAAAAACCCTGTTCTTCACAAGTGAGCCTAAAACCCTACTTCCTGCTGTCATCGAGTTGATTCTGACTCATAGCAACCCTATAGGACAGAGTAGAACCATCCCACAGGGTTTCCAAGGAGTGGCTGGTAGATTCAAACCGTCGACCTTTTGGTTAACAGTCATAGCTCTTAATCAACTGGACCAAATACACCTTAGTGGTACAGTGTAGAATTATCTCCTAGCTAATGAAGGTTCTTAGCTGTTCCCCTGCCTTCTCACTCGCCCAGGGTTTTTATGCATGCTGCTTCACAGCCATGATTCTTGTACAGCGATACAATTCTTTGTGGGAGGCTAATAACTAGTGCTACTAATAACAGAAGATGCCTAAGAAAGGGAAAGTTCTCAGCAAAAATACAGAATTTTGGGGTAAAAGAGTTGCACTTCCAGTTCCACAGTGACTCAGGTCATGGTCCACCTGCTCAGGTGGGAGCAGCATCATTCACCACCATCACCTTGAGTCTTGCTGACGCCTGTGAGGCTGTGGATAAACTTACTGCAAAAATAAAGAAACAGATTGTATTCACTTTCTTTAAGTGGCCAGATTTATTTTTTAAGTTTTAGAAATGATTTTAGCCCTGTATTTGTATAACCCTTAAGCCCTGGTAGTGTAGTGGTTAAGAGCTCAGGCTCCCAACCAAAAGGCTGGCGGTTCGAATCCACCAGCCGCTCCTTGGAAACCCAATGGGGCAGTTCAACTCTGTCCTATAGGGTCGCTATGAGTTGGAATCAACTCGATGGCACACAAGAACATAAGGCCCTGAAAAGAGTCTATAAAAATTTCAGCTATACTTTACAGCATTTAATGGCGGGGGGGGGGGGAAGTGGGTGGAGTAGCTATTTGATGAGAACATGTCATTTGGAAACTTGGGGATCAGGGATGGTCTTGAGATACATACCTTAAAAATCACAAGCGGCTACTAAAGCACTGTTACGTACGATTCTGTATGCTCTCAAATCACATCTGATTCTGTAATGTTCTTAAAATGTATATGCGTCACTATTACATATGCTTCTATAACGCTTTTACACTGTTATGCTTTTATAATACTTTTAAACACCTATGTATAAGTTGGAGCCGTGGTGGCTAGTGGATAAGAGCTCAGGCTGCTAACCAAAAGGTCGACAGTTTGAATCCACCAGCTGCTCCTTGGAAACCCTATGGGGCAGTTCTACCCTGTCCTGTAGGGTCACTATGAGTCAGAATTGACTCAACAGCAACAGGTTTGATGTATAAGCCATTTATAATACGAATGCAAAGCTCTAAATAGAGAATTTCTGAACTTAGAAACATATACTTTTCCATAATGCTCTCTGACCATTAAGTACAAGTTGTTAAAAAGTTGTTCTGACCTTGAAAATAAAATAATAGAAGTATGTGAAATAGGTCATAAATAAGTCTCTGAAATTGGGCTGTATACCTGCACTCTGTGATAAGAGAATGTAACATTAATCTCTAAAAATTAACCAAACATAAATGACACTAAACAATTCCCATAATTTTTAATTAACTTGGCCTTGAAACATGTAGCAAACAAGAATGTAAATGTGTCATACAACAATTCCTTAGTCAGCAATAAAACAATACAAATTAACAAAACATAATGTCATACGATTCTTTAACTGGCAATAAAACACACCAATTATAGTTGAATATGACACCACACAGGGTATATAAACCCATAGACTCTATTCATTTTCAGAGAAGACGGCCTCTCTGACTCTCTCTCTGAAAACTGAGCTACAACTAACCTTGAACTGTAGCAACAGGGGATCTCCTCTGAGTTCGAGGCATGGTCAAGTCTCCTCTCCGAGGCCACTTATTAAAGTTAAAAGCCTGAAGTCTAAAGATTTGGTCTGTAACGTTGAAACTAACACTGTAATTGTTAATTCTGATTTTCCAGTGCTAAATGAATGTCTTGAGGTCTTATTTGCATGCCTTGCCGTGACTACCTTGCAATAAACTAAACGAGATTATGTATGACAAACCTGAGGTTTCTTTCTTTCTTCATAAGATAATATTTTTATTTACACCTCCTTCCCTGAAGGTTATAAGGTCCTTGCTGGAACTGGTATGTCTTGTCTTCGTATCCTCTACACTTCCTTGAATGGAAAGAGCTTAGTACTGTTTGTTAAATGGATGATTAGTAAACCACATGAAAGAAGGGTCTCTAACGACGACGACAAAAAAAATTAACAAAGAAAAAATATATTAAAATTGAAAAAAACAATCACACTGAGGGCACAATACTTGTGTACTATTATTGCCAAAAATTTATAAATTCAATCTAGTCACAAAAAAAAATAAGTAAATAAACAAGAACTGAGGTGCACACTACAAAATAACTGGCCTGTAATCTTCAAATATGTCGAGTTCATGAAAATCAAAGGCAGATTGAGGAACTATCCCAGATTAAAGAAAACTAAAGAAACCTAACAACTAAATGCAAAGTATGATCCCAGAATAGACCCTGATCAGTTCTTTCTTCTACTTTCTTCATTTCCATCATTATTATTATAACTTGTCTTTTGCTATAAAGGACATTATTGGAACAATAGGTGAAATATGAATAAACCTGTAGATAATAGTACTGTATCAGTGTTAATCTCCTGCTTTTGATCCTTGTTCCATGAATATAAGAGAATGTCTTGTTCTTAGGAAATGCCGCTAGAGTATTTAGGGACATCATGTCCGTAAATTACTCTCAAATGGTTCAAAAAAATAACAACATGCTGTTGTTATTGTTAGGTGCCACTGAGTCGGTTCCAACTCATAATGACCCTATATGCACAACAGAACGAAACACTGCCTGATCCTGAGCCATCCTTACAGTTGTTGTTATGCTTAAGCTCACTGGTGCAGCCTCTGTGTCAATCCACCTCATTGAGGGTCTTCCTCTTTTCCGTTGATCCTGTACTCTGCCAAGCATGATGTCCTTCTCCAGGGACTGATCCTTCCTGACAACATGTCCTAAGTATGTAAGACGCAGTCTCGCCATCCTTGCCTCTAAGGAGCATTCTGGTTGTACTTCTAAGACAGATTTGTTTGTTCTTTTGGCAGCCCATGGATATTCAATATTCTTCACCAATACCACAATTCAAAGGCATCAATTCTTCTTCGGTCTTCCTTATTCACTGTCCAGCTTTCACATGCATATGAGGCGATTGAAAATACCACAGCTTGGGTCAGGCGCACCTTAGTCTTCAAGGTGACATCTTTGCTTTTCAACACTTTAAAGAGGTCCTTTGAAGCAGATTTACCCAATGCAATGCATCTTTTGATTTCTTGACTGCTGCTTCCATGGCTGTTGACTATGGATCCAAGTAAAATGAAATCCTTGACAACTTCAATCTTTTCTCCATTTATCATGAGGTTGCTCATTGGTCCAGTTGTGAGGATTTTTGTTTTCTCTATGTTGAGGTGTAATCCATACTGAAGGCTGTGGTCTTTGACCTTCATTAGTAAGTGCTTCAAGTCCTCTTCACTTTTCAGCAAGCAAGGTTGTGTCATCTGCATAATGCAGGTTGTTAATGAGTCTTCCTCCAATCCTGATGCCCCGTTCTTCTTCATATAGTCCAGCTTCTCGGATTATTTGCTCAGCATACGGATTGAATAGATATGGTGAAAGGATACAACCCTGGCGCACACCTTTCCTGACTTTAAACCAATCAGTATCCCCTTGTTTTGTCCAAACAACTGCCTCTTGATCTATGTAAAGGTTCCTCATGAGCACAATTAAGTGTTCTGGAATTCCCATTCTTTGCAATGTTATCCATAATTTGTGATGATCAACACAGTCAAGTGCCTTTGCATAGTCAATAAAACACAGGTAAACATCCTTCTGGTAGTCTCTGCTTTCAGCCAGGATCCATCTGACATTAGCAATGATATTCCCAGTTCCACGTCCTCTTCTGAAACCAGACTGAATTTCTGGCAGTTCCCTGTCGATATACTGCTGCAGCTGTTTTTGAATGATCTTCAGCAAAATTTTGCTTGCATATGATATTAATGATATTGTTCTATAATTTCCACATTCAGTTGGATCACCTTTCTTGGGAATAGGCATAAATATGGATCTCTTCCAGTTAGTTGGCCAGGAAGCAGTCTTCCATATTTCTTGGCATAGACGAGTGAGCACCTCCAGCGCTGCATCTGTTTGTTGAAACATCTCAATTGATATTCCATCGATTCCTGGAGCCTTGTTTTTCATCAATGCCTTCAGAGTAGCTTGGACTTCTTCCTTCAGTACCATTGGTTCCTGATCATATGCTACCTCTCGAAATGGTTGAACATCGACTAATTCTTTTTGGCATAATGACTCTATGTATTCCTTCCATCAATAACATATTATGAAAAGAAAAATAATAAAGCAAATGGGTTAAAATGTTAACACTTTGGAGAAAATGGGTGAAGGATAGATATAAGTTCTCTGTACTATTCTTGCAATTTTTCTGTAAGACTGAAATTGTTCTAAAGTAAAAATTACAAAAAAGATGTTATTAGCAATATTCAAGCAAAAATTTATACAATCTTGCTATCTAAATGTAAATTCCAATTATGCTCCTATAACAGAAAAGATTACAAATACGCGAAATGAAACTAAATTTCCATTGAGGAGCAAAATAACCAAATTGGCCAATGCCAACTCCCTTAAATCTATCATCCGAAAGAAAACAAAACAGTTTACTAAGCAACACTGTACCATTAGCACATGAAAATAAATCTATCTTTGTAAAAGGTTTCAGTGGTATGGCTATTTTACAACTATTGGATACTTTCAAACAAGAAATGGGTTCCTCTTTGAAAACAGGACTATATTTGTGCCTAGAGTTACAATAAAATGCCTATTTAAAATCCATGGGCCAAATTCTCTGAGGTTCACTGTTTATACACAAATGGAAATACTGGCACCACTGCTCCACAAAGTGAGCATGAACAACAGATAATCTTATAGGACCAACAATGACTTACCCTTCACTTTCTTTTTGGATGCCATGAAGAAGAGTGGCAAAGCTAATGCTCTCTGTTCTAGCTACAGCCTCCCTGAATATGGTTTCTAACTCCGTTTCCCGCCGTGGATTTAGCCCTAAATTCTAGACCCTACAGTCCAGTCCTGATCTCAGTTTGCTATACTTCTGGCACCCCAGCTCGTTATCTTCTCTCCCAAACCTCCCTCCTCTCCCATGTTTCTCAGTTCTAGTAACAAAATCAACATCCTCAGGCATGCAGCCTCAAAATCTCAGCTTTCCTTTTGACTCTTCCTAGTTCCTCTGTTTTTCAGACGTAATTAGTAGCTAAGTCAGTCAATTCTATCTTAGCAATAGTTCCACATATGCTTTCTCCTCTCCACAGCAGGAATAATAAATGGATACAGATGACAAAATCATTGTGTTCTTGATATTATACCATATTAAAAATGAAATTAGGAAGACAGTCTTCTACCTTAACTTCTACTTAGACTTAAAGTCTCAGCAAGGCAGAGACCACACAAGCCCTCACCCAGCCAGCCCTCATCCTGCTCCTAGATGACCATACACAACAAGCCTCAGAGGGGGCCTAACCTTAAAAGGCACAGCCATGACTCCTCCTCCACAGTCCAAATCAGTGCTGACCTCTTTCACGCTGACCCAACACTAACACTAGAACTCTCCTAATTCCTTCTAGACCCAGACTAATTCGATTTTAGAAGACCCTTCCCACCCACTGTGCCCAGAGTTTTTGATTATTGATACATCACTACTCTGATGATAGAAACAAGGCTGGGATAAGTTAACAATGTAAAAAACAAAGTATTTGATAATTAAATATTTAGCAAAACATTTTAAAAATTGCTTGCTAAAAAAAGTTCGGTATTCTCTAAGTCAAATCTTTCAACCATTTATGTCATGTTATTAAATACCAAAATGTAAAATTAGATACAACAACATAGAATCGTCTTCTAAGATACCATAAGTCAAAAGACCTAGACAGTGTCTACTGTTGCCAGCTGCTGTCACTTAGTTCAGTGACACGAACAATGGGAAAAAACAAGAACCAGAAACTGAAAGCTATCGTTGCAGAGTTGAGAATCAAATCAAATGACAGGACCAGACAGATGACAAAAAAGAACAGTGAACCCTTTCAGAGGAAGTCTCAAGATCCCATTTGGTTGTTAATTTGTAAACTTTGACAAATGAGATGATAAAGAAAACAAGAATCGCAGGCATCAGTTTCAAAAAGTTTCAGTTGAATCAGAGATACATTTAAGTTTTTTGGTCTAAATGAGCATTTAGAATGATTCTCTAGTTGTAATGAGGAATAAAACAATCTGATTCTCAAGGCTCTTAAATGGCAAACTCAAGATAAGAATGGAAATTTGTAAAATATTAACCTTTGCTGTGCAGGGAAAAACCCAAGCATATGAAATTTTTCTTTAAAATTATGTAAAATGAAGATGGTTCATTCCATCAATTATGGAACTTTCAGAAGTACAGCCTACACCCCATGCTTTCAGGCACCACCACAGTATACTACATCTCATACAATAGCCTATAGTCCCAAGAGAAGGATCATAACCAGGCTTGAAATTGGTCAAACATTTTAGATGGTCCTGAAGTATAAGCTAATCACAGGCCTTCTCCAGGAGTGCCACAGTATTTCAGGGGCTCTTAGCCAACTAAACTACAGGGGACTCCATTGTGTCTCACAATTAGGAAAGAAGGGATGGATCCTTTGAGCTAAGATTTTCCTGGACGCTCCCTGTCCCACATTAGCAGGCAGATTCAGGGGACTGTTCGGCTATAGGTGAAAAAACCCTGTTCTTTGGAACTTCCAGTTAGCAAAATATGAAAAATCAAAGGATTACAGTAAACATTCACTTGTTTTTCTCTTACTAAATGAAGGTCAGAATATTCTATAATATAAAAATAAATGATCATCAGCTGCTGTAGAAAGAGTTCGGCAGTTCCTCAAAAAGTCAAACACAGAATTACAATATGATCCAGCAAGTCCACTCCTAGGTATATACCCAAAAGAACTAAAAGTGGAAACTGAAACATACTTGTACACCAGTGTTCATTACAGCATTATTCAGAGCAGCCACCTGCGCGTCCATCAACAGAGGAATGGCTAAACAAAACGTGTTACATACAAATAGTGGAATATTCTCAGCCATGAAGAGAAATGAAGTTCTGATAGATCCTACAACATGGATAAAGTTTGAAAACATTATGATAAATGAAATAAGTCAGACACAAAAGGACAAATATTATATGATCCTACTTATAGGAATCTAGAATAGGCAAACGTATAGAGACAAAAATTAATTAGTGGTTACCACTGGCAGGTGGGAGCTCCCTCATACGGAGGTATTACTTAAGGGGTACTGAGTTTCTGTTAAGGGTGATGAAAAAATTTGGAAACAGATAGTGATAACAGTTTAACGTAATTAATGTCAGTGAACTGAACACGTAAAAACGGTTGAAACGGCAAATGTTTTGTTTCACCACAATAAATTTTTTTAAAGAATGACTGACAAAGGTCACTAATAGCATGTTCCATGATCCAAAAATGAATAACTTTCATTGTTAGAAGCAGTGGTTCATCACGTTATAACTGACTGATGATGAGAAAAGAGCATGAACGTGTACTCTCTTCACTCCGCTCCATGGTCGTGGAACAGCACAACCACTTGGAAACAGCACAATGAAATCTTGTAGAGTCACACATTTTTCTGCCATGACAGACACTTCAAACTTGCATTAGATCTGATTGGTTAGCAAAGTGAGCCAACAAAAGTGCTTTGTTATGCAAACTGAATAAAAAGAGAAAATAATCTAGAAAAAAATCTTATTCAGTGTTAATAGTCTCATCTTACCATTCCCAATTTTAGCTTGAGTTAAATTAAAACTGGACACTGTAATCTTCTAATACACCACAGCATAGAAAAGTTTGACTCATGATTAAGGGTATGAGTTACATGACTAGATGCAAAAGATCAGGTAGGATTTTTTTTTTTTTTTTCCTTTCTTTTTTTATCACCTAGTATCTTCATATACTGGTAGCCGGGTCCTTTCGGACCTCCATATTAGTGAAAATGAATGTGACTGCTTTCTATCTGTGCAGCTGATAGAAACTTGCTCTAGATTTAGTGCCTTGTTAACCTGCTAATATGGTACTTTCCCTAGGCTAGATAGTAATATGCACCTTTAGTTGCCTTCTACAGACACCAAGAAAATAATGATGATTTTATACTCATAACTAAGGCGACGGTCCAAATTATTAATGGTTTAGGATGAAAAAAATAATTTTTAAATTGTCAAAATATAATGACTTAAAAATACTTCATCTGACCTGATGAACTTGCTTTGTGTTATGAGAAAGTTAAAGTCAAACTAAGCCCCGTACACCCTTTTAGCTCAGTAATGAAGTCACTCCTGAGGTTCAGCCTTCAACCAAAGATTAGACAGGCCCATAAAACAAAACAAGACTAAAGGGGCAAGGACTAGAAGGCGGGAGGGGACTGGAGAGCTGGTAATAGGGAACCTCAGATGGAAAAGGGGAAAGTGTTGACATGTTGTGGGGTTGTTAACCAATGTCATAAAACAATATATGTACTAGCTGTTTAATGAGAAGCTAGTTTGCTCTGTAAACCTTCGTCTAAAGTACAAATTTAAAAGAAAAAAAAAAACAAATAAAATTTTTAAAAAGTTTAAAGAATCATACAGCGAAGACGACCGTTTAAAAGTACTAATTTCAGGTAATTTAATGAAATCTTTAAAGCTGATATTTTCATTTTAATTGATTCCCTAGATCTCTAAAAAGCATACATGTCTTTAGATGCCCTAAAAAGCACCAGTTTCCAAGAACAACCTTCCTAAGAAGGCAGGATTTACCTATCTTCAAAGAAAAGAAAAAATAAAGAGGCAGGCTTTATTATAACAAGGATACCTTATCTTCATTGGGGCCCTAGTGGCGCAGTGGTTAAGAGCTATGGGTGCTAAACAAGAGGTCAGCAGTTCGAAACCACAAGCTGCTCCTTGGAAACGCTATGGGGCAGTTCAACTCTGTCCTATAGGGTAGCTATGAGTGGGAATCAACTGGACGGCAATGAGTTTTATCTCTATTTACTAGAAGTTACCTTAGAATATTACAGGATCAGAGATATGACTTACTCCACTTAGCTGCAACATTTCTACCTTTGGTGATATGCCACTCAAATACAGCATTTACTTTCTTTACCACCTTATGCCCAACATCCTTAAGGCGGCGACCTATTTCCTTAAACACAAGGGTACTCTGAAGCTCTCCGTCCTGGCAAAAAGAAAAGTTAATGTTAAAAGTTCTGTAAAAATGACTCAAAGGGAAAAATAATTATAAAACATATCTGCAATATAAGTGATTTTTAAAACAATGACTTACCAATAGATAAGGCAGTTAAACTAGCTGTTTTTTTCCCAAACTACGATTCATTCACGGGTTCCTTGTATTTATGTATGATCACCCAAAACTTCAACCTTTTTAAGAGGATTCTGCTTTTATCAGAATTCAGACATAATATTTTAAAAGTTAACTAGGAACCAGGCATCCTATGTCCTGGTCTAAGTTCAACAGGAAGATACTGGACAAATCAACCAACTTCTCTGGTCTCATTTCTTTATTTGTAAAATAGGCCTAAATTACATGAAACCTAAATTTCCTTCTAGTCCTAAAACTTTACACATTTTTCATTTTAGATTTTTCTTAAGGGATTTTAGTCTTCAGTAAGTTATGCGATAATATGACTTAAGACAGACAATTAAAGATCATGTGGGTATGTAGAACTCAACACTATAAAAAGGTTTATAAAGTTACTATTTTGGAGTCTGAGAATGTAAACATATTTTATCAAAAGTTTCAGCATGTTAATAGAGGTTAATACAACTGTTTAGTAAATAATTACATGCTGTTACTTTTACAGTTGCACAGAAATCTTCATACAAATTTTTAAATAAAAAAAAGGCTCAGGATATTTAACTTTTTATTTTTCTCCAAAATAGTGTTTGCTTAAAATTCTCACTAAACATTAGATACTCTTATACTAATTTATTAGTAACTAATAAATACTAATTATTTTCTCTTGAAAGACACCCAAGTTATTTCTTTAATTCCTCAAGATCTACTAGAATGTATAAAACATCCAACTAAAAATCTAACTAAGCTACAAACTCTTAAATGGAGGTCCATAGATAGACTTTAAGGGGTCCATCAGCTCCTTGAAACTGCATGCAAAATTTTATGTGGCTGTGTATACACGTACTTTATTTTTTTGAGAAGAGATTCCATCGCTTTCATCATAACATTAAGGAGGTCAAGTGACCTTCCCCTCAAAAAACTAAAAAAAAAGACATTCTTAAGTTATCGAGGTATTCCTTTTATTCCAAATAGTTCTCAATTACTGTCCTTCAGCTCAAGGAATAAAAAGTCTTTCACTGCTTTTAACTTTCTAAAAGTAGTCTGGACAGTCTCCAAGGGATCTAAAAAATTCACAAATCAAAAAATTGTTTGAATACCAGCTTTTATAACCTACCTCAGAGGTTGTTGAAATATCAGATGCTCCAGATGTTGGCACAAGATCTACATATGCATTTGAAATGACAATGTCTCTACTTCCTTGGATCTTATAAGGGTGAAGAGAGAAAAAAAAAGTTCATGCTCATGTTTCCATAGGAAATGCAATCTCATTGTGAAGCAGTATAAAGTTATTTTTTAAAGATTTACATTTTGCCTCTAGGTATCGAAAAAAAAAAGCCAAATCAAATGAACAATTGATGAAGCAAATGTCAAAATGAATAAACATGAATGATTACTGATATAATTGTTATTAACCCTAGTTGTACAATCAGCTGAGGCCCTTTAAAACAATACTTATGATCAGATCCTATTCCCAAAGATTCTTACTTAAATGGTCTGGGGTGGGGTTTGGGATTTTTTTTTTTTTTTTTTTTTTCTTCTAAACACAAGTGTGTCTAACAGGCAGCCAGAATGAGAACTGCTAAAGCCTTATGGATAGCAGCAAAAGGCATGGCACAATATCTACATGAGGTACTAGTACCCAAAGTACTAGTAGAATAAAATTGTCCAGAACAGGCCATAGTGGTCTTATTAAGGTAGTAATTTTAGTTCTTATTTCAAATAGGAAGTGTACATAGCATAAACTAAATGATTAAATAGCCATTTATCAAAATGGTAGTGAAATGAATTCAAACTCTAATTCCTACGCCTTCATCTAAAGTTATTCCTATAGTTATTCTTCCTTAGAAAGTATGGTATTGCTACAAATGTATAGGATAACCTTCTAAAATAAGGTAGCATTTATTAAAGCTTCCACTTTATCAGGAAGATCATTCTCCCTTAACTACTTCCATCATACTTTGGAAATAAAAACATCTTCTAAATAACTTGCTCACTTTACTTCAAGTTTTATATAGTGAAAAGCATAGAAAGAAACAATTTATGAGCAAAATTTAGTAAATTACTTTCTTGTAACTGCCAAACATATCATTTTGGAACATTGGTTTGAAATGTTTCCTAATATACAGCAGAAAGGAAGGAAAGCAGGAGTGAGGAATAAAAAGAGGTGGGAGGAAGAAAAGGAAGGCAGGAGTCATATGTAACCAACAGAATAAGAGAACTGCTAATCACTGAGAAAAAAAAATAGCAAATACATTGAAAGGAGGAGCCCTGGTGGCACAGTGATTTAGAGCACAGTTGCTAACCAAAAGAGGTCGGCAGTTCCAATCCACCAGGTGTTCCATGGAAACCCTATGGGGCAGTTCTAATCGACTTGACAACAACACGTTTGGTTTTTGGTTTAAACTGAAAAGATAAGATGTGATTAGAATTTATCAAAATGGAAAGAATGTATTATATTCAGATATCAAACTACTTCTGTCCTTTTAAATTTATCTACAGAAATTATGCACTGTTTACTTCTAGTAAACCAAGAAAACCAAACCCGTTGACATCGAGTCGATTCCAACTCATAGCAACCCTACAGGACAGAGTAGAGCTGCCCCATAGTGTTTCCAAGGAGCACCTGGTGGATTGGAACTGCCGAACTTTTTGTTAGCAGCTGTACCATTTAACCACTACACCACCAGGGTTTCCTTTACTACTAGTATTCTGGGAAAATAAAAACTTGTATGTAATACAGTCATGGTACTTATACTTTGAGTTCATAATTTTGTCTGAAAAATAAAACTTACTCATATGAAATGATTAGAATATAAGAGGGTTACAGAATATGAGTGGCACAGACATTAACTGCAAGTGGGTTTCAGAGAAAGTCAATATGCATGTTAGCACCGGTAGGAAAAAAGGACTGCCACAGGGCAAGGTAGAACTTCAACTGAAGCCTGAAGGCAGAAGAATTTGAAAAGTGGAATAAAGGTGTGTATGCAGCTTAAGTACAAAAATGGAATTGCAAGAAGCAGGAATTGGAAGTGAGGCAGCCATGTAAGAAGAGCTCTATGTAGTTACTTATTTGTGAACAAAAAGGTGATACAGTAAGAAGCTTTGCAGTGAGGCTGACTGTCCCAGCTCCATAACTTCCTGTGTGACCAGGAACAAGTTATTTACGAGACCTACCCCTAGATGTCCTTATCTGTAAATGCAGAGTTGTTACGCATGTTAGAGATGATGGTAGATCCCACTTATAGACACTCAATAAGCAAAAGCTGTTACTACTGCTGGTGATGTTTAAACTGCTCAACACAGACCATCTACATAAGACGAAATGATAGGGCCAAAAAGAATCAGCCTCATCAATTGTATTAACAAGCTAGTCTAAAAAAATTGAAAACAAAAAGACAACTGCATGTCCTTTTAATGTTTTCATTAGCTTCACCCAAAAATTATTTAACTATACCCAAAACCAACGAAACCCCTTGCTGTTGAGTCGATTCTGATTCATAGTGACCCCATAGGACAGAGTAGAACTGCCCCACAGGGTTTCCAAAGAGTGGCTGGTAGATTCAAACTGCCTATCTTTTGGTTAGCAGCCTGAGCTCTTAACCACTGCACCAACAGGGCTCCAACTACAGGGACATACACTTTTATTTGGCTTGTAATTTACTGTTGATTAGGTCTACGCTATGTGAGGTAACATGTTAATTTGTGGATTTTTATGTGATCAAGGCCCAAATGATTCCTGTCCAGTAGAAAAGATAATTACAAGGCATATGGTTTTATTGTTCTGTAGGACATTGTTGTGCCTCCCCAAAAAGATGCTGAAGTTCTAATCCCTAGTATCTATGACATGGACTTATTTGGAAACAGGGTCCTTGCAGACGTAACTAGTTAACATGAGGTCGTGCTGGAGCAGGGTGGGCCCTAATCTCACAAGACTGGTGTCCTTATAAAAAGAGAAGAGACACAGACAGATACAGGGGGAAACAGCCATGAGTAGACAGTGGAAAGAGATTGGAGTTATGCTGCCAAAAACTCAGGAATGCCTCGGGTTACTAGAAACTGGAAGACACAAGGAAGGGTTTTCCCCTAGAGACTTCAGAGAGAACACGGATCTGCCGACACCCTGAATTCAGACTTCTAGCCTCCAGAACTATGAGAGAATAAATTCTGTTGTTTTAAGCCACCCAGTTTGTGATAATTTATCACAGCCTAGGAAACTAATGCGGACATTAAATAAGTTTGTCTCTAACTCACCAAATTTATTTTGGAATGTCTTTCTGTTGTACTATATAAATCTGTTCGTCTAATTCTCTTTTGAAACATTTTTATCATCTGCTAGATCCTGCATTAGTGAGTTAAATACATTTTTATTACACGTTCATTCTATACCTGTCTGACAGTCATGCCTTTAACTTTTTGGAAATTATAACTTGACAAGGACTTGGTTGATTACTTGAGCCAAAAGTTATAGTTGGTCAGGTTCTCAGAACAGCTACACAACTGTTTCGTAGACATAAACCAATTTAGTTGAGAGTAAAACAGAAAATACAAAGGAAGGTGCATAAGGTACTTTATTTTCAATTAAAAATTACCAATGATATAAAAAAAAATTTCTAGGTTTTATCTCATATCCATGGTACTAACCAAAGAAATGATAAGATGGGACAAAATTATGAAGCGTGGTGAAGAGGGCAACAAAACCAAGTACTTCTGACCTCTGTTATTCATACCTTAGTTTGAAAATGGATTCTGTTTCCTTCCTTCCACATCTCAGTTTGTAGAGTTTGACCTGGATATACTGGTTTTGCAAAACGAACCTTTAAAATAAAACAAATGAATCTTCGGGTTACAAATGTAAAATGAAACGCTTCGATTTATGTCTGGGGGGAGAAATGTAGGGAGAACAAAAAGGAAAGAAAATAGAAGTTTAAATATATTTCAAGTCATAAAAGAACTGGAACTAATAATATGATAAAAAATTAGTAGAAAAAGGATATACCTAACATTTAAAAGCAAAACAAAACAGTTGCCATTGTGTCGATTCTGACTCATGGAGACCCGATGTGCTGCAGAGTAGAACTGTGTTCCATAGGGTTTTCAAGGCTCTGACTTTTCAAAAGCCAATCACCAGGCCTTTCTTCCAAGGTACTGCTCAGTAGGCTCAAACTGCCAACCTTTCAGTTAGTTTAAAGTAATCGAACATTTTACCATTTGTACTACCCGGGACCACATACCTAATATAAGTAAGCTAGGGGGCCAATACATAGTATTTAATCTTGATGAACCAACAAAGAGAAATATGATCATATGAGCTAGAGTTACAGAGGTAACAACCAGAACAACTTAAATACGCAGCTAAAAGTGGTAGTAATTAACCTCTGAGGAACGAGACCTGGGGCAGGTATACAGAGCACTGTAATACAACTTTTCATTTCATAACTTTCTGTACCATTTTATTTGTTTTGTACACATACTACTGGGTAATAATAAAAATAGTTGTAATAAAATGAAAAAGCATAACAACACCTATGCTATCAAGGATAAGGCATCAGGAAACATTTTTACTGCTGCATGGAGCATAAGGTGATAAGAGCTTTTGGAGCTATTTGGAACTAAGTGTTAAATTTTTTTTTAGTGTGTATCTTTTGGCTAATTCTTATAAAAAATATTGTGTGCACAGATACTTTTCCTTGTTACTTGCAACTGCTAAAAACTTGAAATTAACATAAAAATACAAGAGCTGAAACAAACGAAGCCAACTGACATAGGTGCATGTTTATTAGAATTCAAATATGTTGTTGTTAGGTGCCATGGAGTCGGTTCTGACTCACAGTGATCCTGTGCAACAGAACGAAACACTGCCCAGTCCTGCGCCATTCTCCCAATCATTGTTATGCTTGAGCCCATTGTTGCAGCCACGGTGTCAATCCATCTCTTTGAGGGTCTTCTTTTTTCGCTTACCCTCTACTTTGCCAAGAATGATGCCCTTCTCCAAGGACTGATTCTTCCTGGTAACATGTTCAAGGTATGTAAGACATAGTCTCATCATCCTTGCTTCTAAGGAGCATTCTGGTTGTACTTCTTCCAAGACAGATTTATTCGTTCTTTTGGCAGTCCGAGGTATATTAAATATTCTTCATCAACACCATATTCAAAGGCATCAATTTTTCTTTGGTCTTCCTTATTCACTGTCCAGTTTTCACATGCATATGAGGCAACTGAAAACACCATAGCATGGTGCACCTCAGTCTTCAAGGTGACATTTCTGCTTTTTAACACTTTAAAGAGGTCTTTTGCAGTAGATTTGCCCAATGCAATGTGCCATTTGATTTCTTGACTGCGGCTTAGACAGGTGTTGACTATGGATCCAGGTAAAACGAAATCCTTGACAACTTCAATCTTTTCTCTGTCGTGAGGATTTTCTTTTCTTTAGGTTGAGGTGTAATCCATACTGAAGGCTGTGGTCTTTCATCTTCATGAGTAAGGGCTTCAAGTCCTCTTCACTTTCAGCAAGCAAGTTTGTGTCATCTGCATAATGCAGGCTGTTGAGTCTTCCTCCAATCCTGATGCCCCATTCTTCTTCATATAGTCCACCTTCTTGGATTATTTGCCAGCATATACATGGAATAAGTATAGTGGAAGGATACAACCCTGACACACACCTTTCCTGACTTTAAACCACACAGTATCCCCTTGTTCTGTTCATAAAACTGCCTCTTGATCTATGTAAAGCAAAATTAAGTGTTCTGGAATTCCCATTCTTTGCAGTGTTATCCATAATTTTTTATGATCCACACAGTTGAATGTCTTTGCAGTCAATAAAACATAGGTAAACATCCTTCTGGTATTCTCTGCTTTCAGCCAGGATCCATCTGACATCAGCAATGATATTCCTCACTCCACATCCTCTTCTGAATCAGGCTTAAATTTCTGGCAGTTCCTTGTCAATGCACTGCTACAGCTGCTTCTAAATGATCTTCAGCGAAAATTTTATTTGCGTGTGACATTAATGATATTGTTCAATAATTTCCACATTCAGTTGGATCACCTTCCTTTGGAATAAACGTAACTATGGACCTCTCCCAGTTGGTTGGCCAGGTAGCTATTCTCCAAATTTCTTGGCATAGACAAGTAAGTGCTTCCAGCTCTGCATCCATTTGCTGAAACATCTCAACTGGTCTTCCGTCAATTCCTTGTTTTTCACCAGTCTTCAGTGCAGCTTAGATTTCTTCCTTCAGTACCATCAGTTCCTGATCATATACTACCTCTTGAAATGGATGAACATCAACCAATTCTTTCTGGTATAGTGACTCTATGTATTCCTTCCATCTTCTTTTGATGCTTCCTGTGTCCTTTAAGGAAACTCTGGTGGTGCAGTGGTTAAGTGCTACAGCTGCTAACCAAGGGGTTGGCAGTTCAAATCTGCCAGGTGCTCCTTGGAAACTCTATGGGGCAGTTCTACTCTGTCCTATAGGGTCGCTATGAGTTGGAATCAACTCAACAGCACTCGGTTTGGTTTTTTGGTTTTTGGCATCCTTTAACATTTTCCCCACAGAATCCTTCAGTATTTGCAACTCAAGGCTTGAATTTTTTCTTCAGTTTTTTTCAGTTTGAGAAATGCCAAGCATGTTCCTCCTTTTCGGATTTCTAACTCCAGGTCTTTGCACGTCATTATACCTTCTTTGTCTTCTCAAGCCGCTCTTTGAAATCTTCATTTCAGCTCTTTTACTTGGTCATCTCTTCTTTTCACTTTAGCTACTCTACATTCAAGAGCAAGTTTCAGAGTCTCTTCTGACATCCATTTTGATCTTTCTTTCCTATCTTTTTAATGACCTCTTGCTTTCTGAGTGTGTGATGATGTCCTTGATGTCATTCCACAAGTCGTCTCGTCTTTGGTAATTGGCGTTAATATTTTCAATTAAATTAAAGCAAGTAATAGAACAGTAAAAAAAAAAAAAGAGCAAATCTCGAGTTTTGGATAAGAAGGCACATGCTGGTATATGTATATTCCTAATTAATAACATAACAAAATAAGAGATAAAATCCACTTTATCTGTTAAAATTGTAACTTTATACGATATCGTTGATGATATGTGTGTAACAGAGCTATTTGTAGCTATAAAATTAAAATGTATAGTTGCCAACCCAATGAAAATGTATATTGCTCTCATACGGTACCTATTTTAAATGAATTCACTAAACTGCTTTTCTTCAAATAATGGATTAGTATACATATACCTTAATTGCCTTGAATCTGGACACATCATTATCTGCAAACTGCTTTAAAACATGCCTGGCAGAAAATCCAAATGTGCATAATCCATGTAATATGGGCTTGTCAAAACCTAAAAAAGAGAAATAATTTAGCTAAATACAAGTACCTGTCATGCTTAAGGAGTGCTGGTAGTGCAGTGGTTAAAAGCGCAGCTGCTAACCAAAGAGTCAGCAGTTCAAATTCACCTGCCACTCCTTGGAAACCCTATGTTGCAGTTCTACTCTGTCCTATGGGTCACTATGAATCGGAATCAAATTGACGGCAACAGGCTTGGGTTTTTTTGCTGTTTTTTTTTTTTTGTCAGGTTTAAAGACCAGGTACGGTTAACTTGGGATTTTTTCAGTACATCTTTAAACTGCATTAGCATGAATTATACCATCTCTTTTAAGTAACATGGAAACTATTTTACAGAATACCTTCTAAGAGAAAATTATCAAACAAACAAAAACATAAAAAGTAATGTCAGAGAACTACGAATACAAAGAACTGTCTTGCTCTGTTTAGCTTTGGCTGTAACTTGTCATCATCCAGTGATTTCACTACCCATGTGTGTGGACGATCCTTCCCTTTTCTTTCAGTGCCTAATCTCTCCTCTAATGACCTTGTCTTCCACAATAACTCAAACACCCACCACCCAGGTCCTATCTTAGAATTTATCACTAGCAGAGGCTCCCCCTACTCCAACTAAAATCTGAATTTCAAGTGTACCATTTTTCTAACACCTCCTACCTTTCAATATCCTTCACATAAATGTAATGAAGGGCTATTTTTAAAATGTTACTCAAATGCCAATGTCTTTAAACGTAGTATTTAAACTATTACGATTAAGCTGCTGATACTTTTTCATAGGTACACATTATTAGCAACTCACCTGCTAGGTTAGCAAAATCAGGATCAATGTGCAAGGGATTCCAGTCTCCACTGAGGCGGTACAAAGCTGCCTGTGGGGACAGAACCACAGAGGTAACTAGTATTCAGTGTTTTTAGAATTTTTTAAGAGGAAAACAAGAAATATGGCTAGTTATTGTATAAGAACTTCATCATAACGTACCTAATTTAGATTCTGATTTAAAGAAGGTAATTTTTTTTAAAAATTTTTAAAATGGTTTTTGAACACTTGCCTCTGAAATGAGAGGGGGAAGAAAAAAAAACACTATCAAGTAATAGGAAGAGGAGACAAGAACTACATCTGGGTATAACACTGTTACCACTGTCTAAGGAAAATTTCATAAAAAGGAATCCATCGATCTACTCTCATTAAAACACAATGAGGATAAGGTAAATGTTTTTTAAGGTAAGTGTTTATGGCCTTCTCTAATTAAGCAAAATTAATGCCAACTTTCTTGGTGGAATGTGTTAAGTTGAAGCCTGTAACATAATATTTGATGTATAAACATCAAAGACCTCTCACACAAACTTTCATTCTTGGTGGACTAAATCCTGTGTATCAGCTCATTCTGGGGGCAGGGGGGTGGAAAAAAGACTAATAACTTACTATTAAGATTAAATGTGCTCAGTCCATATTTTCACATTGCTAGGTAACCTAGAAGTCCCTGGGTGGTACACACAATTAACTGCTTGGCTGCTAACTGAAAGGCTGGCAGTTCATGTCCACCCGGAAGCACCTTGAAAGAGAGGCTTAGGGATCTACTTTTAAAAACTCAGCCATTAAAAACCCTATGGAGCACAGTTCTACTCTGACACACATGGGGTCACCATGAATCAAAACCAACTTGACAGCAATTGGTTTGGTGGTTAGGTTACTCAGATAAAATTAGCAGAAAGACGTGAATAAAAATAAAAGTCACTATACTTCCCAGCATTTAACTCACTCAGAACTGTCAAAAGAGGTAGAGAGTATTTTTCTGTATTGAAGGAGTACAATTCAAAAATTCTCCAACTAGCCAGTAATAAGTCATTTAATATATCTATATAGCAACTTGAACCTTCTGGGTCTGCCTCAAGACTTCTTACCTTTCTCATAAATTACTGTGTTAAGCTTTCCAAGACTACTATGATGTTTGTAAAGACTAGCCAAGTTGGTACATCTGATCTTTTTAATTACTGATTTTTTATTATTGATTACTCTCCTTTGACATATTTTATTTATAGAAAATAACATCTTATATAATTTACAGGAACACTTCATTTCCTTTTTACTATGCTTTGTACAATTTTAATAAGCCCATTCCCTTTCCCGTCACCTGTGTGACTGTCATGGATTGAACTGTGTCCCCAAAAAATATGCATATCAATTTGGCTATGCCATGATTTCCAGTATTATGTGACTGTCTACTATTTTGTCACCTGATGTGACTTTCCTATGTGTTGTAAATCCTATCACTACTATGTTAATGAGATGGATTAGATCTACAAGATCAGATTGTGTATTAAGACAATCTCTTTTGAGATATAAAAGAGAGAAGTAAGCAGAGAGACATGGGGACCTCATACCACCAAGAAGGCAACACTGGGAGCAAAATGTGTCCTTAGGATCCGAGGTTCCTGCACAGAGAAGCCCCTAGATCAGGGCAAGTTTGATGACAAAGACTTTCCTCTAGAGCCGACACAGAAAGCCTCCCCTTGGAGCTGATGCCCTGAATTTGGACTTCTAGCCTACTAGACCGTGAAAGAATAAATTTCTCATTGTTAAAGCCATCCACTTGTGGTATTTCTGTTATAGCAGCACTAGACGACTAAGACAGTGATTATTACTGTTAACTGCCGTCGAGTTGGCCCCTAAGTCATGGCGATCCCATGAGCAATGGAATAAAATGCAGCCCAGTCCTGTACCATCCCTATAACAGGTTATGGATCAGACCCTTGTAATCCATAGGGTTTTCATTAGCTGATTTTCTAAAGTAGACCACCAGACCTTTCTAATCTGTCTTAGTCTAGAAGCTCTGTTGAAATCTGTTCCACATCATAGCACACACAGCCTCCAGTGACAGACAGGTAGTGGCTATACATGAAGTGCACTACTGATCAAGAATTGAACCTGGTTCTACTTCATAGAAGGCAAGAATTCTACAACTAAACCACCAAGTGCCCACCAAAGCCAGTTGCCATTGAATCGATTCCAACTCATGGTGATCCCATGTGTGTCGGAATAGATCTGTGTGCCACGGGATTTTCAATGGGCTGATTTTTCAGAATTAGATTACCGGGTAATAGTTCTTTTAAATTACAGTAGCCACCGCCATCCATGGTTTCAGTTACCCACAACTCAAAAAATGTTAAATGAGCACATAGCATAATGAAATTTCACGACATCTTGCTCTGTCATTCACGTAATACAGTATGTTGTTATAATTGTTGTATTTTATTATTAGTTATTGTTGTTAATCTCTTACTGTGCCCAATCTATAAATCAAACTTTATGATAGATATGTATGTACAGGACAAATCATAGTATAGATAGGGTCTGGTACTATCTGTGGTTTCAGGCATCCACAGAAGGTCTTGGAACATATCCCCCATGGATAAGGGAAGGCCACTGTACTCATTTTTTTCAATTATTCAATATTTTTCACTTTACATGTTTTCTAAATACAACTAAATCCAATCAGCATGTAATTATTGGACACTGGTAACTTACAAGATTCTATATACAACTCTGTATAAGATGTTTTAAAATGGTAATTTTTAAAAAGTACTTTACAAACAACAAAACACTAGACAAATATATATCATTATGTTTATACAAATAAAAAAAGATACATTACAGGGATTGAAAGGGGAACTGTCAAAACACATGGCTTTGGCACCAGACAGATCTGGGCTCAAATCCAGTTCTGCCATTAATAGACAAGTTTCTTAACCACTCTAAGGCTCAATTTCCTCATTTAAAAAACTGAGAGATTAATAGGAATCAATTTCACAAAGTAGTTGGAAAAATTAAATGGGGTAAATCGTATAAGCTATTATCCTTGGTAACTATTAAAACCTCAATACATTTTAGCTATTATTCTTCTTTAAGAAGATTTTAGCAACTGTATATGACAACCACGTTTTTAAGATTAGTACTAGTATTTTTATTCCACAGGTATCATTCCTATAAATGAAAAGAAACATCCTTTCTAAAGAAATCATATCACATGAATAATTTTGTTTTTTTCAATGATGGCAATGTTTCCTATAGATGGCAGAGTCTGCACAGAAAAAGATACATATGAGAAATGACAAAGGTCGACTGACTGGATGTTCAACTGAATTTAATCATAATGCAAAATAAATGCTTTCCAATTAATAAGAAAAAAATGACGTTTTATTTTCAAAATATTTTGAAGGGCTGACACATCTCAGAAGGAAAGCTGAAAGTTTCTTGTTTTGTTTCATTTCTGCCTAGATATAAGAAAAGTCACTAAGAACAACAGCCTAAGAAAAGTAGCTACATATTACCTTACTTGTGTATTACATGTAGGGGATCTTGTGTATATGAGTAAGTTACTTCTTAATTTGAATTTTTCAAATTGTACCATTAGGGAGTGATGTAACACAAACTGCAAGAGTAAGAGGCTTTAGAGGTCAGCTCCTCCACCAACAACCATTAAACTGGAAAAAACTATCATAATCATTTATTTTGGAACTCTGAAACCTGATCAGACGCTTACATCAACCAGGGGGGCGGCTAATGAAAGAGGCTGCTGATCTTTTGTAAGAGAGCAGCTGCGTGAACCAGCTACCATCCCCCAATTCTCAGTCCCACTGCAATCATTGGAATAAGATAGTGTTATGGACTGAACTGTAACCCCCAAAAATATGTGTTGTAAATCCTAACCTCTATGCCTGTGGTTAGAATCCCATTTGGGAATGAGTTATCTTTGTTAATGACGCAGGGTTACTGTACGGCGTACCTGGAATCAATGTCTTTTGACATATAAAAGAAATTAAATGCAAGCGGAGACTGGAAAAGAATGATGCCAAGGCCACATGAAGATTGCCCAGGGGCAGAAGCTCAGAAGAGATAAGGACCTTCCTCCAGAGCCAAAAGAGAAAGAAAGCTTTCCCCTGGAGCCAGCACCCTGAATTCGGACTTCTAGCCTCCTAAACTGTGAGAAAATAAATTTGTTTGTTAAAGCCACTCAATTATGGTATTTCTGTTACAGCAGCACTAAATAACTAAGACAGACAGACATAAATGGTTCAATCCACCAGATGATATAACAATTACAAACAAACACTGAACAAAATATATGAACCAAACATTAACAGAATTAAAGGGAGAAACAGACAGTTCTATAAAAACAGAGTCTTCAATACCTCATTTTAAATAATGGATGAACAAAGACCAATAAGGAAATAGAGGGCATGAACAACACTATAAACCTATTCAACCTTACAGCCATATAAAACCAAAATCAAGCCCACTGCCATCAAGTCAATCCCAACTCATAGGACAGAAGAGAACCGCCCCATAGGGTTTCCAAGGCTGTAATCTTTATGCAAGCAGACGGCCACATCTTTCTCCCATGGAATGGTTGGTGGGTTTGAACTGCTGACCTTCTGCTGACAGCCGAGCACTTTAACCACTGTGCCACCAGGGCCCCTTTACAGCTATACACAGAGCTAAAGTTCAATAACAGAGGAAAATGCAAAATTCACAAATATGGAAATTAAACATTTTTTTTTTAATTTTTATTGTGCTTTAAGTCAAAGTTTACAAATCAAGTCAGTCTCTCACACAAAAACTTATATGCACCTTGCTACATACTCCCACTTAGTCTCCCCCTAATGAGTCAGCCTGCTCCCTCCTTCCAGGCTCTCCTTTCATGACCGTTTTGCCAGTTTCTAAGCCCCTCTACCCTCTCATCTCCCCTCCAGGCAGGAGAAGCCAACATAGTCTCAAGAGTCCACCTGATCCAAGAAGCTCACTCCTCACCAGCAACCCTCTCCAACCCACTGTCCAGTCCAATCCATGTCTGAAGAGTTGGCTTCAGGAATGGTTCCTGTCCCAGGCCAACAGAAGGTCTGGGGGCCATGACTACTGGGGTCCTTCTACTGTCAGTCAGACCATTAAGTCTGGTCTTTTTACGAGAATGTGGGGTCTGCACCCCACTGCTCTCCTGCTCCCTCAGGGGTTCTGTTGTGTTCCCTGTCAGGGCGGTCATCCATTGTAGCCAGGCACCATCTAGTTCTTCTGGTCTCAGGATGATGCAGTCTCTGGTTCAACGTTGCCCTTTCTGTCTCTTGGCCTCATAATTACCTTGTGTCCTCAGTGTTCTTCATTCTCCTTTGATCCAGAGGGGCTGAGGCCAATTGATGCATCTTAGATGGCTCCTTGCTAGCGTTTAAGACCCCAGACGCCACTCTTCAAAGCGGGATGCAGAAAGTTTTCCTAATAGATTTTATTATGCCAATTGACTTAGATGTCCCCTGAAACCACAATCCCCAAACCCCTGCCCCTGCTACACTGGCCTTCGAAGCATTCAGTTTATTCAGGAAACTTCTTTGCTTTTGGTTTAGTCCAGCTGTGCTGACCTCCCCTGTATTGTGTGTTGTCTTTCCCTTCACCTAAAGTAGTTCTTATCTACTATCTCCCCCCTCTCATAACCACAAAAGAATGTTTTTCTCCTCAGTTTAAACTATTTCTCCAGTTCTTACAAGAGTGGTCTTATACAATATTTGTCCTTTTGCAACTGACTAATTTCACTCAGCATAATGCCTTCCAGATTACTCCATGTTATGAAATGTTTCACAGATTCCTCACTGTTCTTTATAATGCGTAGTGTTCCATTGTGTGAATATACCATAATTTATTTACCTAGTCATCCATTGATGGGCACCTTGGTTGCTTCCATCTTTTTGCTATTGCAAACAGTGCTTCAATGAACATGGCTGTGCATGTATCTGTTCGTGTAAAGGCTCTTATTTCTCTAGGATATATTCCGAGGAGTGGGACTGCTGGATCGTATGGTAGTTCTATTTCTAGCTTTTTAAGGACGTGCCAAATCGATTTCCAAAGTGAGTGTACCATTTGACATTCCCACCAGCAGTGTAGAAGTGTTCCAGTCTCTCCACAGCCTCTCCAACATTTATTATTTTGTGTTTTTTGGATTAATGCCAGTCTTGTTGGAATGAGATGAAATCTCATCGTAATTTTGATCTGCACTTCTCTAATGGCTAACGATCATGAACATTTCCTCTTGTATCTGTTAGCTACCTGAATGTCTTCTTTAGTGAAGTGTCTATTCATATCTTTTGCCCATTTTTTAATTGGGTTATTTGTTGTTTTGTAGTTGACTTTTTGCAGTATCATGAAACAACACATTCTTAAACAGCCAGTGTATCAAAGAAAAAATCTTAAGGAAATTAGAAAATACCTTAAGACAAATGAAAAAAAAAACATACCAAAACTTATGGAGTACATCAATATCAAGTTGATGTACTCTGTAAGTTTAAAGTTCGTATGAAAAAATAAACACTAATAAATACTTAAAAAGAAAAAAAACAATCTACAGTGGGTGACTAATCCTGGCAAATATCAAACATACAGTAAAGCCCGCACGGTTAACTGGTGCTGACACATGAACAGGCAGACCAAAGGAAAAGAACAAAAGGTCCAGAAATGGATGTAAGTACATATAAAAATTTAGCATATCACTGCGGCAAAGTTGGACTTTTTATTAAGTGGTGCTGGGACAACTGGAAGGATTTTGGGGAAAAAAAATTAGATCTGTACTTCACGCAATACCCAAGAATAGCCTTCAAAGAAGAGGTCTAAACACACAAAAAAATGAAATTATCCAAGAATTCAAAGAAAATATGTGTGAATTTTTCTATAAGCTGAGTACAGGGAAAGACTTTCTACCTGTGATTTGAAATCTAGATCCAATCAAAGAGTCATAAAATAGACAGGAAAATTTTGAAAACTCCTGCATAGCAAAAAACACTATCTGCAAAGTCAAAAGACAAATGATAAACTAGGGGCAAATATCTGCAACATGCATCACAATAAAGGGCTAAAACCAAAACCAAACCAAACCCATTGTCATCAAGTCGATTCTGACTCATAGAGACCCTAAAGGACAGAGTAGAACTGTCCAACAGGGTTTCCAAGGAGCAGCTGGTAGATTTGAAATGCTGACCTTTTGGTTAGCAGAGGAAGCTCTTAAAAACTATGCCACCAGGGTTTCTGATAAAGGGCTGAGGGTTCCTTAAAAAAAAAAAAAACGTTGCTGTCAAGTCAATTCCAACTCATAGCAACCCCTATAGGAGACGGTAGAACTGCCTCATAGGGTTTCCAAGGAGCTCATGGTGGAACTGGACTGCCGACCTTTTGGTTAGTAGCCAAGTTCTTGACCAGTCTTAACAACTGAGGGAAAAAAATCAAAAATACAATAGAAAATATGACAAAAGACATAAGAAAACAGTTTACAAAAGAAAGTATAAAAATGGTCTTCAAAATATTAAAAGATGCTCAAAAGCACTCAAAATAAGGAAAACATAAAATGAACTACAATGACGTACTGTTTCTCACCTACCAGATGAACAAAAACTAAAAAAACTGACACAAAACTAGTATGAGAGGAAACAGGAACTCTCATACACAGTCATTAGGAATAGAAACTTGACACAACTCTTACAGAGGGAATTGGGCAATATTTAATAAAAATACATATGCATATACCTTTTGACCCAGCAACCCCACCTCTTGGAATTTACCCTGAAGATACACCTCCAACAATGGAAAAATACATATCCACAAAGTTATTAATTACATAGATATATACATATGTATGTCAGTATTTTTGTAATGCAAAGTATTGGAAACAATCTAAACACTCATATATACATAAAACAGTGGTCAAATAAACTATGGTCCATCCACACAATAGAGTATTTTGCAGTCACAAAAAATGAGGGTGATTTCTATAAACTGATCTCAAGTGACTTCCAGGATATACTGTTAACTGAAGAAGCCCTGGTGGCACAGTGGTTAAACACTTGGCTGCTAACCAAAAGGTCAGCGGTTCAAACCCACCAGTAGTTCCACAGGAGAAAGATATGGCAGTCTGCTTCCGTAAAGATTTATGATCTTCGAAACCCTATGGGGCAGTTCTACTCTGTCGTATAGGGTCACTATGAATAGGAATCGACTTATCAGCAGTGGGTATTGTTAACTGAAAAAGCAAAGAACAAAAAAGTATATCTGATATGATACCTTTTGGGTAAAAAAGAAGGGAAATAAGAAAATATACATATATGCTTATTTTTACCAAAAAAAATTAAAATTAAAAAATCAGAAATAAATTGGTTTACATACAGAAGATGGGTGGGAAAGGAGTAGGTGGAAATAATGAAGAGTGGAAGAGAAGGGAGGTGACATTTCTCTAAGCACAGGCTTCTAGGATCATGTTAATGTTTTACATACTCAGAAAATACATAAATAAACTCAACGAGAATGGAGGAGATCTAAAATGACATATCAACAGAAACGGATGAACTATAACTTATTTCAAATGAGTACATAATGACACTGAAATGAATGGGGAAAGAAGGACAAAGTCGCTTTTAAGCACAGCATTTTAACTATCTACCCTCAGTCTAAAGCCAGAAAGAAATATAAACGGACACTGAGCTCTAGCTAGTAGCTTTGCTTTTCACAGTGGCATGAGTTAGCAATTAATTCTATGACTATTCTTGTGTCACCTAGGACTAAGTAATAAATAAACTGAGGAATAATGGAAGGAAGGTTTCTCACTGTTGGAAAAGGGAGTTACAAATATGGTAAGGAGGAAGCCTAGAGTGAAGTCAGTGGTATTAGATTAGAATTGGAGAAAGCAAAATGATTTTATAGTTTTCAATATAAGCCTATACCTATCCACATACACACCTACGGGCATGTAAGTATATTTATTTGTATATAAATATATGTATACAGGCAGTCCCCAACATACATATATATTCAGGTTAAAACAAACTGCACATACGACAGTTATATTTTTTTTTTGTATATCTTACCACTAGTAATATGTACTACACGCAATCTTGAAGCACGTAATCTGCTGTTATCATTCTCAGATGTTCACTCACAGATGTTTATATGTAATGTTTCCAACCCCCAAAGACAAACAAAGATTGGATTCATAAAGATACTGATAAAAGGCAATACTAATGAAAACTGGAAAGAAAAAAAGAGGTGTTCAGCTTACATCAGAACCAACTTACAACAGGGTCATTGGAATGGAACCCCATTTTAAGTCAGGGACACTCTCAGTTTTCTAGTGCTGCTATAACAGAAATACCACGAGTCAATGGCTTAACAAACAGAAATTTATTCTTGCACAGTTTAGGAGGCTAGAAGTCTGAATTCAGGGCACCTGCTGCCAGAGAATGCTTCCTCTCTCTATCAGTTTGGAGGGGGAGGGGGCGGTTCTTGTCATCAATATTCCCCTGGTCTAGGAGCTTCTCAGCACAGGGACTGTGGGTCCAAAGGATACACTCCACTCCCAGTGCTTCTTTCTTGGTGGTATGATGTCCCTTCTCTTCTCTGCTCAATTCTGTCTTTTATCTCAACAGAGGCTGACTCAAAATATAACCTAATCCTGTAGATTGAATCCTGCCTCATTAATACAACTGCCTCTAACCCTGCCTCATTAACATCATAGAAGTTAGGATTTACAACACATAAGATAATCACATCAGATCACAAAATGGTAGACAACCACACAATACTGGGAATCACAGCCTAGCCAAATTGACACACATTTTTAGAAGACACGATTCAATCCACAACAGAGACTATCTGCATACGTATATATATATATACACGTATTTCCTAACAGCATCCATTGAAAGATTCTCAAAGTGAACTCATCCAATAACAATAAGCATACTAGTGTCCAGGCAGGTCTTGGTTTCTAAATATGATTCTCTACTTAAAGAAACCAAGGACTTTTTAAGAAATAGCTCATTCCACAGTGGACGCAGAGAAAGCACAAAATGAGCCTGGAAGATTGTGTTGTGCCAGAAAGTAAGAAAGAGCTCTAAGGATGGCGACACATTAAAAGGGCACAGGAGACAATCTGAAGGAGTGACCAGTGGCCTAATATGTGACAATCTGAGAATCAAAATAAATTATGGTAGTATTAGATTATAACCCATTGAGTAAAATAATACAGTAAAACCTGTGAATGCCAGAACCTGTGTAATTCGGAAACCTGTCAGTGAAGGAAAATTCAAATATTTTCCACTAAAGCAAATGATAGAAAATTGGTAAGCCTGCACCCTTACTGGAAAGCTTGCAAGACCTGGAAAAACAAGGCAGTCCTATCAAGATTCGGCTCTCATAGGATTCATTGTAATACATAAATTCATACTGATAGGAATGAATGAATGGATAGGGGAACAAGTTTCCTTATAGCAGAACCAAAAAAAAAAAAAAAAAACAAATCCATGGCAGTCGAGTCAATTCTGACTCACAGCAACCCTACAGGACAGAGCAGAACTGCCCCAAAGGGTTTCCAAGGAGTGCCTGGTGGATTCAAACTATAAACACCAACTGATAAATGCTTCCTTAGAGCAGAACCAAAAAAAAAAAAAGGAACAACCAAACCCATGGTGGTCGAATCAATTCCGACTCATAGCAACCTTACAGGACAGAGTAGAACTGCCCCATAGGGTTCCCAAGAAGTGGCTGGTGGATTCGAACTACAAACACCAACTGATAAATGCAAGGGCATAATGGAATTAGAAAATCACCATTTTGCCACTGTCAGAGTAATAACTGGTTCAAACAAGAATTATCAATAGGATACTAAAATTAGTGGATTAAAGGACTAGAATACGGACAAAGTCTCAATGAATCTCTCTAATCTTTAGAGACACTTTCCACGGTCTCTCCTGTTTCTGCACATCTTGTGTGCAGCAGCAGCATTCACAGGTTTTATTCTGGACTATCTTTTGAAGGATGTTTGTACAATAAAAGCCTTGAAAGATTTAGACAGTGTCTCCCTTGGAACAAAAAGCATGTTTGCTTACCCTCCAGTAAAATAATAATTGTGTCTCCATCAGGGACAAAGGTTGGACAAATTGGCTTGAAACCATTATAAAAGATTAGGAGGAAGGGGGCCAAGATGGCTGACTAGGTAGACGCTACCTTGGATCCCTCTCGCAACAAAGACTTGGAAAAATAAGTGAATAGATCACATACATGACAATCTACGAACCCTGAACAACAAACACAGATTTAAAGAGTTGACCTGAGTAACAGACGGAGAACGAACAACTACGGGGAAGCAGCAACTGTTTTCGGACCCTGGAGTCAGCGTCCCAGTCAGGTAACCTTGGCTCCGGGCTTAGGACTGGGCAAGGGGAGCTGAACTCAACATCCTGTGATGGCGCAAACATGGGGCGCAGCCCTACCCCCCTGAACTGAACCCGGGAGGGGGCCCAGCCAGTCCACGCGGGCGGTGCGGCCACGTGGCTGGTGAGAGGAGAAGTCCCCGGGAGGCAGAGACTGGTTTTGTAACCAGGAGTGAAGCATCCCAGCCGGGGAGCCTTGGCATGGGGCTTTGGACTGGGCACAGGGGAGCTGAGCACGGCATCCTGTCACGGCACAAACACGGGGCGCAGCCCTACCCCCTGAACTGATCCAGGGAGGGGGCCCAGCTGGTCCGTGCGGGTGGCGCGGCGACGCAGCTGGTGGGAGGAGAAATCCCCGGGAGGCAGTGACTGGTTTTGGAGCCGGGAGTGCAGCATCCCAGCAGGGGAACCCTGACGCTGGGCTTTGGACTGGCAGCGGAGGAAATGACCGCGGCTTCTGCAGGCCAGACCCTCGGGGACAATCTCTACCCAGCCAGCACACACAGGCAATATGCCCCTCGGGAATCTCAGATAAAATAGTCATCCCAAGCAAGATAAGCAACTTTATCTGTATTCCGGGTGCTACTCTCTCCTGTTTTTCTGAACCCTCCCCTCCCCTTCCCAGACAGCTTCATTAACATTGGAATTTCCTGAGCCAGAGGGAGAATGGCTCCGCGGCTTTTTTTTTTTTTCTTTTTCTTCTTCCTCTTTTTTTTTTTGGTCTTTTCCTAACCCATTCTTCCAGCCTGAGAGAAGCAACCACAAAAAACCCAGCGACCAAAAATCCTTCCCTAATTGGACTGAAAACACAGAACCAGCTCCAGCCAAACATATGTGATCCATATCTCAGGCTTTCATCCCTACAGGGAACAAGGTGGCTATTATAATGCAAAGGCATTTCTGATAGGGATCTGATTGCATTTTTTTTTTTAGCAGATTTACTGGAAAAACAAGTTTCCCAGGTCTGATATCTCTGCATAGTCAACAGAGCCATCACTGACCCACAACAGGGAACTGAGGGCTGAAGCTCCCCCCAGACCACCTAGCCTCCTGCCTTAGGGGTCTAAGGAGGGTGACACCTACCAATCTGTAGAGGTACTTGCATTGGGGGCCTAAGGTACAGCTGCAGAGCCCTCCCACCAAGATGCTTTAGGAATAGAGACACATCTACCTCACTGACATTTGGGGGAAGCCTGTCAGCATCCTGCCTCCCCTGGAGTGTGAACCCCAGCTGCTAGGAGAATCTGGTGCACACAACTATCACCACTACTTCTCAAGGTGGATAGGTGTTAGGGTGCAGCACACACTTGATGACCCAAAATCAGATTCTACTCAAGAATAGTGAATAGACTCAGGCATATATATCTGGCAACAGCCCAAACCAGCTGGTAATAGGTCATAAGTAAGTCAAGGGCTACAACAATCAAGACAGCACAATCTAGGAGCCCATCCACGTATATTGAAAGAAAACAAAACAAGATAAGACTCAGTGAGCAAATATAAAATAAATCACTACAATATCTTAGTGATGGCTCGCAGACAGCAGACGATATCAAACCACATAAAGAAGCAGACCATGACAGCTTCTACAACCCCCCAAACAAAAGAATCAAAATCTTTCCGAAATGAAGATACAATCCTGGAATTATCAGATACAGAATATAAAAAACTAATTTGCAGAATGCTTCAAGACATCAGGGATGACCTCAGAAATGAAATAAGGCAAACTGCAGAAAAAGCCAAGGAACACACTGATAAAACAGTTGAAGAACTCAAAAAGATTAATCAAGAACATAGTGGAAAAATTAATAAGTTGCAAGAACCCATAGAGAGACAGCATGCAGAAATCCAAAAGATTAACAATAAAATTATAGAATTAGACAACACAATAGGAAGACAGAGGAGCAGACTCGAGCAATTAGAATGCAGACTGGGAAATCTGGAGGACCAGGGAATTAACACCAATATAGCTGAAAAAAAATCAGATAAAAGAATTAAAAAAATGAAGAAACCCTAAGAATCATGTGGGACTCTATCAGGAAGGATAACTTGTGTGTGATTGGAGTCCCAGAACAGGGAGGAGGGACAGAAAACACAGAGAGAATAGTTGAAGATCTGCTGACAGAAAACTTCCCTGACATCATGAAAGACGAAAGGATATCTATCCGAGATGCTCATCGAACCCCATTTAAGATTGATCCAAAAAGAAAAACACCACGACATATTATCATCAAACTTGCCAAAACCAAAGATAAAGAGAAAATTTTAAAAGCAGCCAGGGATAAAAGAAAGGTCTCCTACAAGGGAGAATCAATAAGTTCAGACTACTCAGCAGAAACCATGCAGGCAAGAAGGCAATGGGATGACATACACAGAGCACTGAAGGAGAAAAACTGCCAGCCAAGGATCATATATCCAGCAAAACTCTCTCTGAAATATGAAGGCGAAATTAAGATATTTACAGATAAACACAAGTTTAGAGAATTTGCAAAAACCAAACCAAAGCTACAAGAAATACTAAAGGATATTGTTTGGTCAGAAAACCAATAATATCAGATACCAGCACAACACAAGGTCACAGAACAGAGCATCCTGATATCAACTCAAATAGGAAAATCACAAAAACAAATTAAGATTAATTTAAAAGAAAAAAAATGCTCGGAACAGGGAATCATTGAAGTCAATATGTAAAAGATCACAATAATCAAAAAGAGGGACTAAATACAGGTGGCATAGAACTGCCATATGGAGAGGGATACAAGGCGACATAGAATACAAGTTAGGTTTTTACTTAGAAAAATAGGGGTAAATATTAAGGTAACTATAAAGAGGTGTAACAACTCCATAACTCAAAATAAAAACCAAGAAAAACGTAACGACTCAGCAAACATAAAGTCAAATACTATGAAAATGAGGATCACACAATTTACAAAGAAAACCGTCTCAGCACAAAAAAGTAAGTGGAAAAATGAAATTGTCAACAACACACATAAAAAGGCATCAAAATGACAACACTAAACACTTATCTATAATTGCGCTGAATGTAAATGGACTAAATGCACCAATAAAGAGACAGAGAGTCACGGACTGGATAAAGAAACACAATCCGTCTATATGCTGCCTACAAGAGACACACCTTAGACTTAGAGACACAAACTAAAACTCAAAGGATGGAAAAAAATATATCAAGCAAACAATAAGCAAAAAAGAAGAGAAGTAGCAATATTAATTTCTGACAAAATAGACTTTAAACTTAAATCCACCACAAAGGATAAGGAAGGACACTACATAATGATAAAAGGGACAATTGACCAGGAAGATATAACCATATTAAATATTTATGCACCCAATGACAGGGCTGCAAGATACATAAATCAAATTTTAACAGAACTGAAAAGTGAGATAGACACCTCCACAATTATAGTAGGAGACTTCAACACACCACTTTCAGAGAAGGACAGGACAACCACTAAGAAGCTCGAGAGAGACACGGAAGACCTAATTACAACAATCAACCAACTTGACCTCATTGACTTATACAGAACTCTCCACCCAACTGCTGCAAAGTATACTTTTTTTTCTAGCGCACATGGAACATTCTCTAAAAGATTAGAGCTTCTAGCCTTGGGGTCCCTCAATTGAGACACAAAACCGCCATAAATGCAGCATCCACTGGGCTGCTCCACATCACCTCCATGGAACTTGCAGGTAAAAAACTTGGGGGTAACATAAAGCTCATGTTGCTTCCTATACAATAAGTAACAATGTCCTTTGTCTCTTCACTAGGAGTCTTGCATCTTCTTCCAGCATTCACGATACTGAAGCAGGCTAACTTGCTAGCTTGCAAATAGGGTAAGATTTCAGATCCCTCACAGCTCTTGACACCACAGATTACTTACAAATTACTACGTAAAGTATTACTCATGATGGAGAAAACAGTAACTTTTAAAATGGAGAAATCTGGCAGAAAAGGGACAAAAGTGACATCATCAATACAGTGACAAGCCAATATCATGTGCCTCTAAATATGAGGCACTGTGAGGATACAATATCACTTCTGTGGTATTCCTGCCAAAAATTTATAATCTGAATCTAATCATGAGGAAATATCAGTCAAACCCACATTGAGAAACATACCACCAAATAACTGACCAACACTCTTCAAAAATCTCAAAAGGTCACGAAACATGAAGAAAAGCTAAGAAACTTTTCCAAATTAATAGGAAAAAAAAAAGATGTGATAAATAAATACAATGTATAATGTTGGATTGGACCCTTGAGCGGGAAATACAATAGCTATGATGGATATTGTTGGAACAAATGATAAAATTTGAGTACAGATAAGAGAGTAAAATTGCATCAAAGCTGAATACCCGGATTTTAATAATTATACTGCGGTTATAAAAAAGCATTCCTTGCTCTCAGGAAAAAATACACTGAAGAATTCAGGGATAAAGACAGGGAATGTCTGTGACTTACTCTCAAATGGTTCACAGAGGAGAATGATAAAGCAAATGGGGCAAAAAGTAAATAATTGGTGAATCTGAGTAAAGGATATATGGGATTTCTTCATAATATTCTTACGCTTTTTCTCTAAATTTGAAACTATACCATTATTTTGTAACTAAATAAAAGCTAAGAAAAGATTAGCTGCCTAAAATGGAAAACTAGTTCTGTACTCCAAAAAAATAGTCTGAAGAATTTTTCCATAATGAAAATATGGCAAATTTACACTTCCTTACAAATAAGAACGAAGAGTCAGTTAAATCTATGTCTTTTAAAGCCAAATCATGCTAAGCACAGATGCACTTTCATCTGTACAAGAATAGCCTGGAAGTCTTTGGATTCCAAAAGCAGAGTCAGCATTCAGTCCAATTAAATCCGCAGAAAATAGGAGAGTTCAATTAAGCAGTTACTGACGACGTTTAATGTTTGTAGTTTTTTAATCACACCTAATTATTCAGTTGGAAACCCTGGTCTCGTAGTGTTAAGTGCTACGGCTGCTAACCTGAAGATCAGCAGTTCAAATTCACCAGGCGCTCCTTGGAAACTCTATGGGGCAGTTCTATTCTATCCTATAGGGTCGCTATGAGTCAGAATCGACTCGATGGCAACGGGTTTGGTTTTGGTTTAATTATTCAGTCATCTTTAAATTTTGCTCCAGATTTTTTTTTTTTTTACTGATTTCAATTTATTTTAAAACAAGGTCATCATTTAGACAAAGTCTGTTAACATGTTGACACTGCTGTTTCCAATCCCTTTTTGGAACATACATATTGCTTTAGCTAAAACAGGTATTATATTCTATACAAAATGTTTTTTCATGCAACAGTTTAGTCTCAACACTAGTTCATTTTTTCACTTAACAAATATGTCACAAAATATTTTTCTAAAAAATAATTTTTAATAACTATTTACTGTGATAGTCTCCAAAGATGGCCACCAAAACTCCTCCCCTTCCTGTACACACGTCTCTCCTCCCATCAAGAAATGGAATCTAGTTCTCCTCTCCTTACATCTGAGCCTTGTGGATAGCTTTGACTGACAGATGCAGCAAAAGTGACACTGTGCAAGCTCTGGGCCTGGTAGCTTCCATTTTCACTCTCTTGGAACCCAGCCACAAAAATGTTAAGAAAGTCCAAACTATCCTACTTGAAAGCAAAGCCATTAAAGAAAGGCCCTGGAAGATGAGATACCACATGGAAAAAAGAGGCAGATTTGAGGTGCTCCAGCCAACAGTCAGCACCAAGACGCCAGACTTGTGTAAGAAAACATCTCGGACCTTCCAACCCTTCCCAGCCACCATCTGAAAATAGCTATACGAATGACAGCCAATACCATTTGTAGCAGAAGATCACCCAGTTGACCCACAGAGTTGTTAAACATTGTTTAATAGCAAAAATAAAACAAAACAAAAAATAAGGTAGTAGTTATAATACACATAGCCATTTTAATAATTATCTTTTAATGGATAATATAACCAATATACTAAAGATTATCTTAATAATAACTAAAATCCTAATTGTTAGACTAAATACTGTAAGATGTACCCAGGAAAACTACAGATATTTGTTCTCATTCTCCTCATATATAAAGCCCGAAGCCTGATATCTATTTATTTTTAGGCTTTTTTAGATTATTGGGGTAGAATTCTCTGTTTATTAACTATGAAGTTCAACTATACAGTACACTTGTACTGTCTTACCAGTGTGAAAATGAAGAAACTCTCCTAATGACATGATAAATACAATACTCCAGGTGTTACATTGGCAAAGCTAAAAATATATGGTTGCCAGTTTCCTTACTGGTTGAAAAGTTAACTTAAATATTTACGCTATAATTTTTTCCTTATTTCCACTTCTCCTTAAAGATCTGTCCATCCACATTGATTTCCCACTGTTCCCCAATGTGAACACTCTAATTCTTACTCTTTGCACACATACCATGTTCTTCTTTTCCTCCCTTATATTCTATCATTATTTCTCATCCTCTTCCCTGTCACATTGTAAGCTCTACATCTGTAAGAGTAGAAAACATCCATATACCATCTTAACTCAGCTAAGTTCCATCTTTTCTACCAAATCCTTCCCTATATCAGTCCCTAGAGAGTACCCCTCTTGAATGTCTACAGCACTTACTCTACAATTCAAAGCCTTGTATTTAATCTTTCTTACTTGAAATAGGTGCTCCAGTTATTTCAGACATCTATGTCTTGAGTCTACATGTGTCCTTTCAGCTCCTTGGCAATAAACACACATTTCTTCTACTTCATTTCCATCTTCTAGAGCACAGATCCAGTTTCAGAGGGTCCACGAATCCCCTCAACTTTTTACAAAGTTTTATGCAAAACGCTTTTTGAAAAATGTTAGATGGCTTTCATCATATTGTCAAATGACCATATGATACAAAATGATCAAGTAGGTCTATCAAAATTATGGGTGACCATCATTTACACAAAAAAAAATCTGTTGACTTAAAAAATGTCCTGTATTACACAGCTAGATATTAAACCCTGCTAAAAGTTAAAAAGAGACCTATTCATCTGAAAAAGCGTTCAAGAAAGAAAATCCCTCTACATACTGTGTGTAGAAATTCAAACCCTAGAAACTATTCAGCTTTTCTTATCTATGGCAGGTATATTTTATTATTTCAGTGTAGCCAAAGAATAATAAAGGAGTATTTGTTGGACTTTCTGAAACATGGAACCATGAAGCCTTTTCCGTTCTTTTGTTGTCGTTGTTGTTAGGTGCCGTCGAGTCCATTCTGACTCATAGCAACCCTATGCACAACAAAACACTGCACAGTCCTGTGCCATCCTTATAACCGTTGTTATGCTTGAGCTCATTGTTGTAGCCACTGTGTCAATCCACCTTGTTGAGGGTCTTCCTCTTTTCCGCTGACCCTGTACTCTGCCAAGCATGATGTCCTTCTCCAGGGACTGATCCCTCCTGACGACATGTCCAAAGTATGTAAGATGCAGTCTCGCCATCCTTGCCTCTAAGGAGCATTCTAGCCGCACTTCTTCCAAGACAGACTTGTTCATTCTTTCGGCAATCCATGGCATATTCAATATTCTTCGCCAACACCACAATTCAAAGGCGTCAACTCTTCTCCGGTCTTCCTTATTCATTGTCCAGCTTTCACAAGCATATGATGCAACTGAAAATACCATGACTTGGGTCAGGCGCACCTTAGTCTTCAGGGTGACATCTTTGCTCTTCAACACTTTGAAGAGGTCCTTTGCAGCAGATTTACCCATTGCAATGCGTCTTTTGATTTCTTGACTGCTGCTTCCATGGCTGTTGATTGTGGATCCAAGTAAAATGAAATCCTTGACAACTTCAAAATCTTTTCTCTGTTTATCATGATGTTGTTCATTGGTCCACTTGTGAAGATTTTTGTTTTCTTTATGTTGAGGTGCAATCCATACTGAAGGCTGTGGTTTTTGATCTTCACCAGTAAGTGCTTCAAGTCCTCTTCACTTTCAGCAAGCAAGGTTGTGTCATCTGCATAATGCAGGTTGTTAATGAGTCTTCCTCCAATCCTGATGCCCCGTTCTTCTTCATATAGTCCAGCTTCTCGGATTATTTGCTCAGCACACAGATTAAATAGGTATGGTGAAAGAATGCAACCCTGACGCACACCTTTCCTGACTTTAAACCAATCAGTATCCCCTTGTTTTGTCCAAACAACTGCCTCTTGATCTATGTAAAGGTTCCTCATGAGCACAATTAAGTGTTCTGGAATTCCCATTCTTTGCAATGTTATCCATAATTTGTTATGATCCACACAGTCGAATGACTTTGCATAGTCAATAAAACACAGGTAAACATCCTTCTGGTAGTCCCTGCTTTCAGCCAGGATCCATCTGACATCAGCAATGATATCCCTGGTTCCACATCCTCTTCTGAAACCAGCCTGAGTTTCTGGCAGTTCCCTGTCAATATACTGCTGCAGCCGTTTTTGAATGATCTTCAGCAAAATTTTGCTTGCGTGTGATATTAATGATATTGTTCTATAATTTCCACATTCGGTTGGATCACCTTTCTTGGGAATAGACATAAATATGGATTTCTTCCAATCAGTTGGCCTGGAAGCTGTCTTCCATATTTCTTGGCATAGACGAGTGAGCACCTCCAGCGCTGCATCTGTTTGTTGAAACATCTCAATTGATATTCCAACAATTCCTGGAGCCTTGTTTTTTGCCAATACCTGCGGAGCAGCTTGAACTTCTTCCTTCAGTACCATCAGTTCCTGATCATATGCCACCTCTTGAAATGCTTGAACATCGACTAATTCTTTTTGGTATAATGACTCAGTGTATTCCTTCCATCTTCTTTTGATGCTTTCTGCGTCGTTAAATACTTTCCCCATGGAATCCTTCACTATTGCAACTTGAGGCCTGAATTTTTTCTTCAGTTCTTTCAGCTTGAGAAATGCCAAGTGTGTTCTTCCCTTTTGGTTTTCCATCTCCAGCTCTTTGCACATGTCATTATAATACTTTATTTTGTCTACTCGAGAGGCCCTTTGAAATCTCCTGTTCAGTTCTTTTACTTCATCAATTCTTCCTTTTGCTTTAGCTGCTCGATGTTCAAGAGCAAGTTTCAGAGTCTCCTCTGACATCCGCCTTGGTCTTTTCTTTCTTTCCTGTCTTTTCAGTGACCTCTTGCTTGCTTCATGGATGATGTTTTTGATATCATTCCACAACTCGTCTGGTCTCCGGTCACTAGTGTTCAATGCATCAAATCTATTCTTCAGATGGTCTCTAAATTCAGGTGGGATATACTCAAGGTCATATTTTGGCTCTCGTGGATTTGCTCTGATCTTCTTCAGTTTCAACTTGAACTTGCATATGAGCAATTGATGGTCTGTTCCACAGTCGGCCCCTGGCCTTCTTCTGACTGATGATATTGAGCTTTTCCATCTTCTCTTTCCACAGATGTAGTCAATTTGATTTCTGTGTGTTCCATCTGGCGAGGTCCATGTGTATAGTTGCCATTTATGTTGGTGAAAGAAGGTATTTGCAATGAAGAAGTCGTTGGTCTTGCAAAGTTCTATCATTCGATCTCTGGCATTGTTTCTATCACCAAGGCCATATTTTCCAACTACTGATCCTTCTTTGTTTCCAACTTTCGCATTCCAATCACCAGTAATCATCAATGCATCTTGACTGCATGTTCGATCAATTTCAGACCACAGCAGCTGATAAAAATCTTCTATTTCTTCATCTTTGGCCCTAGTGGTTGGTTCGTAAATTTGAATAATAGTCATATTAACTGGTCTTCCTTGTAGGCGTATGGATATTATCCTATCACTGACAGCACTGTACTTCAGGATAGATTTTGAAATGTTCTTTTAGACAATGAACACAACACCATTCCTCTTCGAGTTGTCATTCCCAGCACAGTAGACTATATGACCGTCCGATTCAAAATGGCCAATACCAGTCCATTTCAGCTCACTAATGCCTAGGATATCGATGTTTATATGTTCCATTTCATTTTTGACGATTTCCAATTTTGCTAGATTCATACTTCGTACATTCCAGGTTCCAATTATTAATGGATGTTTGCAGCTATTTCTTCTCATTTTGAGTCGTGCCACATCAGCAAATGAAGGTCCCAGAAGCTTTACTCCATCCAGGTCATTAAGGTCTACTCTACTTTGAGGAGGCAGCTCTTACCCAGTCATCTTTTGAGTGCCTTCCAACCTAGGGGGCTCATCCTCCAGCATTATATCAGACAATGTTCCGCTAATGCTTTTCAGAAGTAGACTGCCGGGTCCTTCTTCCTAGTCTGTCTTAGTCTGGAAGCTCAGCTGAAACCTGTCCTCCACTGGTGACCCTGCTGGTATCTGAATACCGGTGCCATAGCTTCCAGCATCAAAGCAACGCACAAGCCTCCACAGTACGACAAACTGACAGACATGTGGGGGTCCATTCTTTAGTACCCTAATAAAATTAATTTCTCCATGAAGCTTTAAATAAGCACAAATATGTTTGTATTCCTAAAAAATGAATAAGAAACAATAAGGGATGGGAAAAACATTTAAAGTTAAAACAATCTAAGGCATAAAGTGGTGTTCTTTCCGTCAACCAATTATATAGTGCAGAAAAAAATATAATTCATATGTACCATTCTCAATGCTTTCTGGCTTATGAAATTATATCTCCATTTGCCAAATCCAAAAAAAAACCAAATGCAGTGCCGTTGAGTCGATTCCAACTCATAGCGACCCTACAGGATAGAGCAGAAGTGCCCCCATAGAGTTTCCAAGGAGCACCTGGTGGATTCGAACTGCTGATCCTTTGGTTAGCAGCTGTAGCGCTTAACCACTACACCACCAGGGTTTCCTTCTATTTGCCAGGAAACATAAATCCCGTAGTAGTGAGAATCAAAAATGAACTTTATGAATAATTTGCTATCATTCAGATTTATTCACAGCATAATTACAAGAGGTTAAAGGAGTCTAGGTTCTACCTGCTTGGTTAATCTTCCGCCACCTCAGAAAGGAATTTTTAAGTCTCTCAAAAACAAACTGACTTTTCTATCTTCACGGTTGCCTTTTATTTCTTAAATAAATCAGTGTGCTCAAAGAATTTGTGGACTGACAGAGCATTTTATCACCTCCACCAGAAAACAAATTATTTAAGCCAAAAAAGAGATTAAATCATCTATACCTAAGGTGCTTTATTTTTCCTGTCCTCAAAACTTAGCATAAAACAGTCTATTTCCCAGCAATGTGGAACAGATTTCATTCCTGATAAAGGAAAGTGGGACTAACACTTGCCTTTTAACTCTTTTTCCCTGCTCTCTTAAGGCATGTGTAAAATTCTTGACTCTAGGCTAAGTAAGTCTCTTTATAAAGCAAGCACTCCACCGCCAGCAAAACATAATGCTTTTTGAACTAATAAAAGCCCTTTTATATTTTCTTTTGATATCTAATGGAGAAAAATACAGGTGGGTAAGAATTTAGAAAGAATAAATTCAAGCTACAGGAAACATGTCTTTATTTCTATTATGTTGAAGGACACTACTTTTGGATTCCCAAAATAATAGTGTATCAGAGTAATAAAGAGAAAAGTATCAATCAGGTGGATACATTACTTTTCAAAAATACAATCTTACCTGGTCATGTGAGCTGGTATCTGTAAGTACAGCGTCAGGAGGTCTATTAGGTATGGCTGCAGTTTCCTGAAATCAAAAGACATTATATAGTAAATCTTAAATACTAACAAAGTAACTGTCATTCTCTTTAGCCAAACTGGTATTTGATAAACAACCATGTTTCAATATAAAAAACTCCAATAATTGAGTACAAAGGTAATTTTTTTTAATATTTTATGTTCAGGAGATAATGACATTTAAAATTTCATAATTGCTAAATTCATCTACATTATGGTTTCTCTGAAATGACTCTATTTAATGCAAAGAACTACATAACCAGATCCATTCTTTAGGACACACAAAGGAGAAAAAATTCAAGATATTTTTCCCTATGAAAAGATGTTAGCTGACACAATTCATACCTAAATTGATTTAATATTTAAAATTGTTCTCTTAAGATCCCTACTTATTTTAATTTGCCATCTTAACAAAATAATACATTTTAAACTCAGTTACTACAAAAATTTGATTATGATACTCTTATACACAATACAGGCAAAATTATATTATTTTTCCTTTTTTCTCTATTAAATTTTCTACAATAAAGTCAGCTCTTATTCCTTCAAAGAATTAAGGAATTAGACACTAATTTTTCATAATTAAAATCTCAAGCTTAGATATACTCCCAAATTTATCCTCACAAATCCAGAAAAATAAACATAATAATAAATAAAATAAAGATTGTGTGGAAAGTTGCTGCTTATAAAAACAAACAGAAGTCTCCCTTTTCTTTGGCTGCAATTTTTCAAAGATTATTTCATGAATCACACCCCTTCCCTTTGTTTCAGTTGCATCAGGTTTTATTTAATTTCAGTTCATTCCACTAGGTTTTGAAGGTGTGATATTTGGGGATCTGACTTCATTCTTCAACCTCTAGGTAAGTGGTCCTGAGCATCTTTTAAAATTTTTTCAGTATCCTTTATTCCACAAAATCAGTTGGAAGTTGTGGCCATGAAGATATGTGGCCAGCGCTGCTGTAATAGTTTTACAGCTAAGAGAATAACAACCAGTTCATAGCATAGGGTTTCGTCATGACTTAAGTATTATCACTTACTTTCTCTTAAAGTGAAAAAAAGATACAAGTGAAAAACTTGTTTAATTATTACAATAATATCTAAAGAATTATTTAGAGCACAAGTTCTAGTTTAGATTCTTTGATAAGTCCACAACACCTCACTGTTGCCCAATATTAAAAACGGATTTAAAAAAGGAAAAACAAATTCAATAGCATTATGTTTACTACATCTAATAGAGTCTCAGATTTGTGTTTTTCCTATCCTAATATAACACAGGAAACCCTGGTGGCATAGTGGTTAAGTGCCACGGCTGCAAACCAAAAGGGTGGCAGTTTGAATCCACCAGGCACTCCTTGGAAACTCTATGGGGCAGTTCTACGATGTCCAACAGGGTCACTACGAGTTGGAATTGGCTCGATGGCAACGGGTTTGGTTTTGGTTTTAATATAACACATTCACTCAAAGTTTAAAAAATTTAAGAGTCAATATAGCATATTCAAGCCATTCATTCAGACCCAGTGCTATATATGCTTGTGTAGCATACAGCCCATGATAGGGTCTTTAATGACTCATGATTCCTATCTACAGATTGAGATATACCAAACCAAACCCATGGCCATCGGGTTGATTTCAACTCACAGTGACCCTACAGGACAGAACAGAACTGCCCCAGAGGGTTTCCAAGGAGCAGCTGGTGGATTCAAACTGCGGACCTTTAGGTTACCAGCCAAGCTCTTAGCCACTACACCACCAGAGATCCAGACTGACATATAATCCCACATAAATAATAATCATCTAATAGCTGACAAGGTAATTTTCCCACATACAGGCAAAAAATGATGACAAATTGAAAAAAAAGGGAGGTCCAAGACATGTTTTTCATACTGTATGTATTAATACTGCTTTTGTTAACAGCTTTTTTTAATTGAGATAGAATTCACATACAATTCGCCCGTTTAATATCTATCAATTAAATGGTTTTTAATATATTTACAGAGTTGTACAATCATCACCACAATCAATTTTTTTTAGAATATTTTCATCCCCCCCAAAAAAGAAACCACTTACCCATACATTATCTGTCACAACCCATTTCATCCTACTCCCCAGCCCTTGGCAACTGCTAATCTACTTTCAGCCTCTACAGATTTGCCTATTCTGGACATTTCATATAAATGGAATTATACAAAATGTGGTTACTTGTTATCAGCTAGAAGAGCTTCCTTTAGTATTTTTTGTAGAGTACGTCTGCTAGTAACAAATACTCTCAGTTTTTGTTTATCTGGGAATGTCTACCTTGCTTTCATTTTAGAAAGACAATTTTGCTGGATATAAAATTCTTAATTGACAGATTTTTTTTTTCCCTCTCAGTACTTTAAATGTCATCCCTCTGTCTTCTGGCCTCCATTGTTTCTAAGGAGAAGTCAACCATTAGTCTTACTGGAGTTCTTTTGTAAATAATGGATCTTTGCTTATTAATTTCAAGATTTTCTCTTCTCTTTTGCTTTTAACATTTTTACTATGATGCATCTGGGTGTGGATCTCTTCACTTATCCTACTTGGAGTTAGTCGAAATTCTTGGATATACAGGTTAATGTTTTTTTATCAAAGTTACTATTTTTTCAAATACTTTTTCTGCTCCCTTCTCACTCTCTTTTTAATACTCTCGGAATCAGAATCAGAATGTGAATGTTGATGCACTTAATAGGTCTCACATTTCTCTGAAGATCTTCATTCTTTTTTCTTTCCTTCATTCTTTCCTCTCTGATCTTCAGACTGTGTAATCTCTGTCAACCTATCTTCAAGCTTCTCGATTCTTTCTCCTGTCAGTTCAAATATAAGTTCCTCTAGTGAATTTTTCACTTCCATTATTGTATCTTTCAACTCCAGAATTTCCATTTAGTTCTTTTTTATAATTTTTATTTTTATTAATATTCTCTATTTGATGAATCATTGTCATCACACTTTCCTTTATTTCCTTAAACATGGTTTCCATTAGTTTTTTGAACTAAATACCTGCTTTGAAGTCTTTTTCTGCTAAGTCCAACATATGCACTCTCTCAAAGACAATTTCTGTTGCCTCTTGCATTTTTTTCTCTCTACAGGACACACTCTTTTGTTTCTTTACATGTCTTGTAAATTTTTTTTTTTTTTTTTGGTAATAGGACATTTCAGATAATATATTTTAGCAATTGTAGATGCTGCTGTTGCTAGGTGCCGTGGAGTTGGTTCTGACTCACAGCAACTCTCTGTACAACAGAATGAAACACTGCCCAGTCGTGCACCATCCTCAAAATCATTGCTATGTTTGAGCTCACTGTTGCAGCCACTGTGTCATCCCATCTCACTGAGAGTCTTCTTCTTTTTTGCTGACCCTCTACTTTACCAAACATGATTTCCTTCTCCAGGGACTGGTCCCTCCTCATAACACGTTCAAAGTAAGTGAAACAAAGTCTCACCATCCTCACTTCTAGAGAACTTTGTGTGTGTACTTCTTTCAAAACAAATTTGTTTGTTCTTGTGGTAGTCCATGGTGTACTGAATATCCCTCACCAACAACGTAATTCAAAGCATCAGTTCTTCTTAGATCTTCCTCATTCATTGTTCAGCTTTCACATGCATGTAAGGTGACTGAAAATACCATGGCTTCGGTCAGGGGCACCTCAGTCCTCAAGGTGACATCTTTGCTTTTTAACACTTTAAAGAGGTGTTTTACAGCAGATTTGCCCAATGCATCATTTGATTTCTTGACTGCTGATTCCATGGATATTGATTATGGATGCAAGTAAAATGAAATCCTTGATAACTTCAATCTTTTCTCCATCTATCATGATGTTGCTCATTGGTCCAGTTGTGAGGATTTTTGTTTTCTTTATGTTAAGGGGAAATCCATCCTGAAGGCTGTAGTCTTTGATCTTCATAAGTAAGTATTTCAAGTCCTCTTTGCTTTCAGCAAGCAAGGCTGTGTCATCTGTATTATCACAGGTTATTAATGAGTCTTCTTGCAATCTTGATGCCAGGTTCTTCTTCATATAGTCCAGCTTCTTGGATTATTTGCTCAGCATATAGATTGACTAAGTATGATGAAAGGCTACAACCCTTACGTATACCTTTCCTGAGCAATTCTAGATACAATCCGCCATTTCCAGAGCTTGTTGCCATTTACTTGGTTACTGACTTCACTACACTATTTTAGTGAAATCTACTTCCCCTACAGTGAGCAGCTTCTGATGTCACCCCAGAGAGCACAGCCTTAGGCATGTACATAGTCACCCTAGGATGACAGTGGTTTTAGCAGGGTTCTCTTTGACTAATTCTCCCTATCTCTCTGTTAAACTGTCTGACTCTTTTGTTACCATACCCCACTGTTAAAAAACCTCCACTAATTGACAGCTGATTGTGCCACTGTTTTTGACAATGCCCTAGAGCATAAACTGTTCCACAGTCTATTCCAATTAAATTTAGGCCTCTTTGCAGGGGTAGTCTTTGAGGCCAGTCTTTGACATTTGTCCTGATCTCAGGAGGGTTCTTCTTAGCTGTCTCTTTCTCTGGTTCTCTCCTAGCTGGGTTACAGTTTAGCTTTCAGATCTCATGGAGCTACCAGCCTCCTCTTAATTGCTTGCCACTAAAATCACGTTTTCAAGAGTGCCCTTATGCTTGAACGTCCCACACTCTGCTCCAAAACAATTGAGTTTCCTTGGGAACAGCTTCAGAGCTCTTAGTTATAAGAGCCTACCTCTCCCCTGGGTAAAACTTCCATGCCACTGTTGCAGAGATAGGGGTTGAGGTAATGGCTCACTTCTCTTGTAGTGACAACCACTGCTTTATGAGAAGGGTGCTGGGTAGGGGTGGTAGTCTCTGGTCTTCTCAGTTTGCCTCTCCCAGCATGAAACTTCCACCCTATAAGTGACTTGGGACAAGGGTGAATGGGGTCCCAGTAATCTCGGCCTGCTATGGCTATAACAGCTTTTATCCTACAAGCAGGGGCTGGATGAAGGAAGAGAGCCCCATACCTCTTAGCCACTTTTACCTAAAACTGACTTACAAAAGATAAATACTTAGGTCATTTAATTAATGAAGGTTTTAATTTAGAAAAGATCATTTGTGATGTTTTTCTAAAGACTTGAGTAATACGAAGCTTATATAAGAAAGTAACAAATACTGTCATGATTATCTCAGTTACATTATAATTAATTCAGCAAGACTTTTCTATATATAAAATATGTTACACTTTATATGTTTCTATATACATATATTTATGTGTGTATGTGCATGTTTATATATGTACATATAAACATAAATGCCACTTCAAATCCATGGAACATATTCTGCTTCAAAAACGAATATTCTACTCTATGAAATTACACATACAGTAATATGGTAAGTTCAAAATATAGATAAGAATCCTTAACTACACATATATTTGGCTTTTAAATAAAGCTATGGCCTACCTTGACTTTGTCTGATGATTGTTTTCCACCAAACCCTCCAGAGCCAACAACGAAGATAGAGAACTGATTGTAACATATAAGTTCCTTCTCATAATACGAATAAACTGAAAAGTAAATAAAAGAAAAAAGAGTACTTATTATTAAAGGATATTGCTCTGTAACCAGGATATGTTCAATATCTTTAAAAGTTTCAAAACTAAAATCCAATTACTGAAAGGGTTTGGTAATTTAAAGATGTCCAACTTTAGGGTCGCTATGAGTCAGAATTGACTCAACGGCAACGGGTTTTCTTAAGTTTGGGGTATAAAGGGAGCTGAAGGGAGAGGTTCTTGGCCACATCTGCCTAGAATGGAATGTATTCATTTTAATATATTCACCACCAGTTTCTGACAAAGGATCAATTCCTACAACTTGACTATTGGTGGATGGAAGGCAGAGAAAGCGGGCCTTCACAAACTCTTTCTTGACTACTACAGTTCAGTGAATTAATGTGGCCCTTTTAGCCATGCATGGTCTGTAACTCCCACAGTGACTGGGTAGAGCTATGCAAATAAGGTATCTGATGCCCCTGTGCTGCCATTTTTACAACTATGAAATAGCAGTTTCCCTCACTTCTTAAACCTCCCCAACTGCTCTCTCAGTTCTGCTCTCTCAATTCTCTCCATCTCACAAATTTCAAACAAAACAACTAGAAAGTTCAGGTAACCAAACTCAAAACTTTAAAACATTCTGCCACAGCACTCAAGCAGGGCCTGGAATATAAATGAAGAAATAAATGGGAATGAAGGCATAAACTCAATAAAGGCAGGACAATGGCTGTATTTCTCACCACTATATCACTAGCAATTAGAATAGTACCTGGATCAAAAAAGGCATCTAATAAATATTATTTAATGCATCAAAGAAAAAATGATATGAGCAAGTAAATAAGCAAGCAGTTAAGTGAAAACATAATACCTGTCCCTCTTTTTACTGATTAATTCACTACTGAGAGTTTCAGCATTACTTGTTTTAAATCTAGCTCTAGAAAACTAGGAATATAATTTTGAATTGCATACTAAAGAATCTAATCAGAACAAAAAAATAAGGAAAGTTGGAGAAATTTGTATGTAAAATGAGATTTTTATCTTTATTACATGGGAAATTGGATACCTAATTTTATCCATGCTTTATCTATGAATCCTAATACACTGTGACCAATCACCAAGCTGCAGTTGAATGAGTAGAGCAGAGAACAGCAGAGCTGTGGAACTTTCGTTTTGCAGTATGTTACATATGGTAGAATGGTGAGAATACTAAAAAAGAAAAAAAAAAAGAGCTAGCAGAAATGCAGCCAAATATTGGACAACATCTGGAATGATGAGAAAATAGGAAAATCTGAAGAAGATGGAGGAGGATGATGACAACGAGGAGGAAGAGAAGGAAAGAGAACATACATATGATGAAATGTTGCACAGTTAACAAAAACAATGTAGAAGAATATTTAGGAGCATCAAAAATATTCTCAATATATTATTAAGTAAAAACAATGCATGTTCCAAAACAGCATATACAGTATAACCTCCTATGTATTTAAAATGAAACAATAAAGCCTATACTCCAAATATTGATTTAAATTTTCTACTCTGTACTTTATTTCCAAAAATGTTTATAATAAATATTTATTTGATTTGTTCTTAAACTTTAAATAAATTGTAAGCAAGGTTATCTTTAGCTTATGTTTAGTTATTATAATTTCAACATTTATTAAAATACTAGTCTTTTCTTTTTCCACTGCAAATAAAACGTGGCTAAAAAAAAAAAACTTTTTTTTTTATAGTATCTAAACCACATTATGAGTTAAGCAGGCTGAATGCGGAAGGATGGAAACCTACCTACCATTTATAAGAGTGGTTCAGTGGTCAAATATGTTCCAATTTCCAAAGAGCCAACATAGAAAAGAATAACAATACAGCCTATTTATCAGTTGAAGGCTGTCTATATATCCCTTCCCACTAAAAATACACTCCAGCAGCATAATTTTCCTCTGCGTTCTCTTTATAAGCCAAAAATCTCACCTCTGTGCTTTGGTTATGTTGTTTCACATTCCCCGAAATGTCCCTCTACCCCTTTCTCTAAAAGAGCTTATAACTTTTAGAACACTTACCATACTTTCTCAGAAATTAGGAAATAAGTAAAAACTTAGTAACAAATTTCTATGGTGAAGTATTATGTTACATACAAAGTTTATCAATCTAACAGTGTTATTATAAGAACTGTAAGTGAGTTACCGTCTATAAGAATTACTGAGCCGGATCCTTTATCCAGGACATCAGCAACACGTGCTTCAGATCTTAATTTTCCTACAGGAAAAGAAGAAATTATAGGCTGTTTTAAATAGCATAAATTATTATATTAAGACATGAGAGAATTCAAAATAATTTCCACTGTAAGTTCAGCAAAAACTAAAATGTTAATGATTTCAAATAATTTTCCTGAACTCAGAAAAAATACTCAACATTAAAAGCAATCAGAATATCTGTATGACTAAGTTTGAAACATCAGTCATTCTGATAAATTAGATCTTAAAAAATAACAATTTTCAATGTCAGTGATACCCTCCTGGTCTCTTTTAACTCTGTCACTTAACAAACGTTTGTTGAGCATACAACTAATACCATTTACCTCATCCCTTCTCAACTCTCTACTGGCTTCAGCGAGACAGTGTTTCTTTCTAATCACACGGTTCTTTTATGGACTCTTCCTATCGCTTACTTGGTATGTCTTAGTGGATTATTACTCTCTGGAAGTGAACTCATCATCTTTCTTTCAAAACCAGCTTTTCTCTTTCATTCCCTATATTAGTGAATGGTGCCATCTACTCAGCTACCCGAGCTGGAAACTCAAACATCATCCCTGACTCATAAAATTGAGAGTAAGCAAGTCACAAAACTTAAAGATGGGGAAATTGGCGACCCCATGTATGTCCTATTAGCACTGTGCGCCACAGAGTTTTCAACGACTGGGATCTTTCAGAAGTAGACTGCCGGGCCTTTCTTTCGAGACACCTCTGGGTGGATTCAAATCACCAATTTTGGATTAATAGCTGAGCACTTAACCATTTGTGTCACCATAATCTAAAAACCGTTGATGTATCTGACTCTTTCCTGAAGCGTAAGTACTGACATTTGGGATTTTAAATAGGGAAGTAGGAAACACACTTGCATTTTAGAAATAAGAGTCTGGCTTCAGTGAGGTGAATGGACCCGAGGGGAGCAAGGATGGCGGCAAAGAGAACACTTAAAGATGAGAGAAGATGGTGGACTAAAACAAAGAAGTGGAAGTGGAGGTGAACAGAAATAGAAGGATCCTAGATATATCTAAGGGAGAGAATCAAAGAACTTAGTAACTGTCTAGATGTGAGAAATGGTAAAAGAGAAGCCAGGGATGAAATCCAGATTTCTGTCACTTTCAACCTCCTAAATGTCTCTTTGATCCACAACTTCAGTCCATCTCCTCCACTACCACCTTAGTCCAAGCTATCATCATTCCACTTAAACTACCGCAACAGACTTCTAACTGGATACCTGCATATCCACTCTGGCCAGCTTTAAAACATTCCCTATGCTATGTCTGAGATGGTTTTTCACCAAACCCAAAATTAACAATTTAACTATTTTTCCCAACACCATCACCACCTCTACCCCCCCCAACACACAAAATCCCTAGGATTGACATCCAGAATCCATATTTTATTAAAAATAACAGGTAACATGATAACTCAGGAAATTTTGATATGCAATAAGGTTAGGAAATAATTTAATAAAAAAAATTTTTTTTTTAAATGCCTTACACATCATAGGTATCCAGCAGATATCTGATGATTATACAGTCACCACAAGCTGTGCATTGACTCAGATAAAAATGAGCTTTGTGAAAACATATGCAGGAATGCTAACACTGAAATAAAGCTATTCAACCTTTGACAATAAAAATGGCATAAATTTTTTCATAAAATAAAAAAGATTAGGCAAGATTCTAGCTACTTGCTGACCTCTACATTATATAATGTGAAATGATAAATCAACACTCCTTTTTTATATTTTACCACCTATATGGCCAGTATATAATTAGGCAATATTACAACATGAGTTGAGAAACAAAACAAAGATATCAAATTACAGAGAAAGAATAAAAAGAGAAGTTTTACTGTACAAGTAAGAGATTACTGACAAAAACACAAATGATTATTAAGGCTGGCTTGGTTTTATTTTCATTCAAAGAATTTAGGTGAAAAACTATTTATAAGAAATTCTGTATCTGTGAAAGTTTTTTGCTTTATGAAAATAAGCACCAAGAAAAGTACCATAATCATAGGAATCCTAACTAATCGCGTACAATCACTATTTAAAATCCCAAATGTCAAAATAATGCTCTTTTCAGTTGTTAATAACACATATATCAATAGATACAAAATGTTAATATTTTAAAGTAATTTATTATAAGACTATAAAAGGACTAAGTTTTAGGTAACCAAAACAGGTACTAGTTATAACAGCAATCTACTCCAATGGCTAACGTGGACATAAATAACTTGTGGTATGTTTTATTAGGTCATTTTATGCCAGTTTAACATACTGATCCAGTTTGAAAGGTTAATCAGAAAATAAAATTATGGAATGATTATTGAATTACTGTTATCAAGATCTCACCTGTTCTGGGAAGTGGTTTATATAACTCCAAGTATTGCTCCCCATGAAGAACCTATGGTAGGGTAAGCAAAATTTATTAGTAGACTTTCTTTTTCCATAGTCTGACTACAGATATTGCTAATCACAAGTGACAACATCACATTGTTCACATGCTTACTTCACTAAAAAAAAAAAAAAAAAAACTACTTCCCCCAAATTATCTGTCTCAGTTTGGCCTCTGCTTCTCAATCATGTGACTCAGAAATAATCAGTCCCCCAATGTGAAGACTGTTAGTTCTTTTGGAGCACAGAAGGTAGAGTTGTGTTTCTTCTTGGCATTCAAAAGTTCCTGTTAATTGATAATTATGCATTATTTGCCAATGGATGCACCAACCTAGGCAGTCCTACAGCCTGGAAACTCAAGGTTAGGAAGACTGGGATTCAAATTCCAAAATGGCTCATTCCCAGCCACATAATTTGAACACCACCTTATTTCCAACTCCTTCCAACTCTGAGGGGAAATTCTGAAACATTTGTTTTAATTTTTGCACTTACATTATCCAAACATTAGAATGGTATATAGCGCTACCATGGGAGAGTGAGTGAAACAGCAAACTTCCCAGCACATACTTCTCACTTTATTCTCAATTTCACCATGGGAGAGTGAGTGAAACAGCAAACTTCCCAGCACATACTTCTCACTTTATTCTCAATTTCATCAAATACACCAATAAAATAAGTTCCCATGGATTCAGAGCAGGAGTGGGCTAATCAATCCTCTGGTAAATGGGTTCTCTAATCAAAGTCACAGAAATTAATCAATCTCTGTGATTCAACAATTATCACCAGGCTGATAACCTAACCCTACTCTAAGAAGTAAAATATACTCCACCTCAAAAGTTTCACAGTTGTTCTTGAAACACTTTACTCACTTAGCTTCTCAAATACCACATTCTGCTAGTATTCGTCCTACCTCCACAGCCATTCGTTCTCAGTCTTTTTTGTTAGTTCCTCCTCATCTCTACAACATCTAAACACTGCAGGGCCCATGAACAAAAGCCTCATCGCTAATTGAACTCACACATTAGGTGATTTCATCTAATTCCACGTTTTAAATATCACCTAAATGCTAAGGGCCCCAATTAGAGCTCTCCCCTAAAATCTAGACTGATATATTCAACTCCGTACTTTACATCTCCACTTAATGTGTAAAAGCCATCTCAAACGTCCCCAAAATCAAACTCCTGATCACCCCCGCCTCAAAATAAGTGTATATATTTTTATTACATGTAATAGTACATTACATGTCACTATTACCCACGGAAACCCTGGTGGCGTAGTATTATACACACTAAATACTATCATCGTATATAATTAATTATATATAGTACATAAACATACACACCATTCCAGTTGTCCAAACCAAAAATCTTTATCCTTGACTCCTCTTTCCCTCATCCTCATACCCAGCCCTTTTAACTTGCATTTACTGTAACAGACACCTAACTGGTTTCCCCTGCTTCCAGCTTGCTCCACTACAGTCTATTCTCCACACAGCAACAAGACTGAGCCTTTGAGTTAACACAGTCAAGATCATATTGCTCCTCAGCTCAAAGTGCTCCAATAACATCCCATGTTAAAGTTAAAGCTTGAAATGTCTCCTGGGCCATCTCCTCCCAGCACTGCCCTCTTGCTCGTCCCACAGCTAAATTGGCTCCTTGTTGTACGCCAAGTACGTACCTACCTCAGGGTCTTTTACACCTGTTATCTCTGCCTCAAATACCTGGCTTGCTCCCTCACCAATATCATGAGGTAAGAACTATTATGTTCATTTTAAAGATAAGGAAACTGAAGCTTAGAGAAGTTACTTACCTTAAGTCAAACAGATAGTAAATGGCTCAAAGAGGGTTAATCACATTATGTCGGGGTTGTGGGAGTGTACATAACTGTTATTGTACTCTTTTTGCTTGCCTTTTAAACTAACTCTCTTCTTTTTTATTCTTAAAAAATAAAAACATATACTAAATCTTTATTCCTGAACCACTATAAACTTTTTTTAGAATTGTACAGACACGTGTGTAAAGACAGATACATATATACATAGGTAGACAATGTGACCATTTATCAATCACATTTAAACACACAGAAGAAAAGCAAATAAAAGGTTTCTATTAGGCATACCTTTGATAAGTTGATTGAAAGCCCAGGAACTGCTCCTAGATCTCCACTCATTACAGATTTCTGAGCTAAGACAACTGCAAAGGTAGGCAAACAGGAGAAATCAGAACTTCCTTCGTAAACGAATTTCAAATCTTTTGGATCCTTGACTGACGCTCCCACTCCAAGGGCATACATAATAGCTTCCAGTTCAGTATAAGCAGAATAAAACGGAGGAAGCTGATAGCCAATAGCTTCATCCTATGGGAAAACGGTAAAAAATGATTATTTTCACTGATACCATTTTTGTCAAATCTTTGAAATTCAATTTTCCAAAACTAATCATACTTGCTCACATACTTAGTTTTGCTTTCGAAAAGATGTGAACAGGATGCTGTTTTAGTAAATCTGATGGAGCATCATAATTGCTTCACAATATTTGAATTTTTTAAAAATAGAAACCAAACAGATAATGTGTGGAAAAGGACTTCATTTACAAATAAGTACTTCTTCATTGTTTGCTTCTTGTTACCAAATAGTTACGTCTCATTTTCAACTGTCCTGCCTCTAATGGTAAAAAGCCTACTAGTTCAGCAAATATTAAAAAAAAAAAAAAAAAAAGTTCAGCAAATATTAGCTACCCAAAAATATAATGAATTTGTTATAAATAGGGATAGTAAATTGATCTACTGTATAAAATTCACCATAAACTGATGAGCAAAACAACGCTTAATGCTTATAATTAGACTGCCTCATAAAGGCTCTAATTAGAGTGAAATTTTACCTGTAGTTCCTTCCCAGGAATGTCCTTCATCTAATTGGATGTTGTAGTTTTCTATTTGGTGATGATATTACCAGCTAATGTGTGAATCATATGTTAGATTATAAAAGAAAGATGCCCAATATTTTCATCATTTTTATTCTAAAGCAGAGTTGGCAAACTACAGCTACAAGCTGAGAATGGCTTTTACATTTTTAAAGGATGGTTAAAAAGAAAAAAAAAATGTGACAAACAGTACATGGTCGACAAAGCCTAACACATTTACTATCTAGCCCTTTACCAAGGGGTCCTGGTGGCACAATGGTTAAGTGCTCAGCCGCTAACTGAAAGGCTGGTGGCTTGAACCCACCAGTGGCTCTCAGAGAGAGACTGGTAATCTGCTTCTGTAAAGACTTAAAAAAAAAAAAAAAACCTGTTGCCATCAAGTCATAGCGGAAATCCTGTGGAGCAGTTCTCCTCTATCCTACAGACCTGCTATGAGTTGGAATCAACTTGACAACACACAACAACATGCCTGCCCTACATCACGAAACACAAGAATCTAATGTGGCAAATGATTTATTTCTTACTATTTATGCACTACAATTAAAAAAAGGAAAAGTACAGGAGACGAAAATCAGCTAATTTCACATGAGCTACGACGACAATTCTATTAGAATTACTGACACAATGGAAGCCTTCTTACTTGCAGCCATGTTGAAGTATTCCCCAAATATAGTATTATATCAATGCTTTTCTTTAAAAGAAATGACTCAAAAGAGCCAATAAAACATATATTCTTTTCTAAAAAGTTACAAAAATAATGACTAAACTAAGGTTATCAATGATGCTTAAAAAAACTTGATAACTGCACTGAAGACAAAAAGTTCCATCCAATATTTTGACTTATGTTCATCCAAATTATATCACTATTTAGTATATTATTTTGTGAAAACTTTTGCATCTTTCCTATTTAACAATAAATTAAATAACTTAGAAAATACCTTTTAATATGTGAAAAAATGTTTCGGAATTATTTACATTTTTGTTTTGTTGATTACAGGCATTTTCAATACAGAGACAAAAAGGCTTGTGTGTGTGTTAAGTGAATGTGGAAAAGACATAGCCAAGAGCCTACACCATATAATCCTCCACACATCATATTACGTGGCCAACCCTTCCCCACAAATTTTCATGCAACTGAAATTTACTTAAACTCAGTTTAAAGATAACCTTGAAAAGAAAAAGAAATGTAAACGGGCAGAATGAGGACTGTACAGGAAGGTAAACAGGCAGAGCTGACACATGTATCAGGCCTAGATATTATTTAGCCTCAAGTCCTGTTTATCAACATTAAGGTAATCCCCTTCTTTCCTTGTCCACTCAGCACCTCCCTGAAATAATTCCCAAACAACAATGAGAAAAAAAAAAAGGAAGTGGTCAGAGTACCAGTCAGGCAACTACCTTGATTACCACAGCCCAAAGCGGAGACTGGTATAACTTATCTGCAGGTAAAGATCATTCTTTACTTTATCCCTCAAAAGCTCATGTTAAGCCAGGCTTCGCTTTCAGTACCTCTGTCCCCAATCATCCAGGGCGGCCACAAGAAGAAGCTGAGTAGGTTACCCTCCATTCTCCTACCATACCAGGAAAGGCCTTGGAAACTGACACCCAACTGCCTTGCTCTCCTATTAAGACCGTCCATCCATTAGCAGACAGAAAAGCCTGGTGCTTTTCAGAAAGAAAAGAGGAAGAGGGTAAAGTCAAAAAAAAAATGAAATAAAGCAGTCCGGACAGCTTTAGAATTCATCCCACGCCACCTCTTCCTGTGGTTGAACAATCCCGACTTCCCTATATTGTCAGAATCAGCCTTGTTCTAAAGTCAATCCTAAATGATTTCTGAATCAATCCTGTTTTAAATGAGCTCTGCTACTGCTTTCCATCCATTATTTGAGGCTGAAGAAGAGTGACTATATCTTAAAAAAAAGAAAAAGAAAACATCTTCCGAGAAAACAAAAGCTTTCGGTTCTCTTGCTACTTACAAATCCTGATGTGGTTGTTGATGCTGCATGACTGGTACGATTTGTCGAAACTCCTCCCGAATCTATTTTACTTAGAACTCCAATCATACTCCCAGTTGAGTCTAATAAAAAAAATAATAATAATAATAACGCTTTTGTTAAAGATGTTACTAAGAAAAGCTCCAATATGCTAGATAATTTTTCCTGTAACATTCAGCAAACCTGCTACAGAACCTTCACGGGCATTCACAAACTGAATGCATGTCAGGACACTGTAGGAAAAAACTGTGAAAGACTTTGAAATAGACCAAAGATAACTGGATATCTTCAACAGAAAACAAAGCATTAGCTGATTCCAAGGGGGTTTTGAGCTTTTCAATATCTTTGAGTTATTATATAATTCTATAAAATGGGATACTTGTCCACAGACACATAAAGTATGTTTGGCGGAGGGACTAGTGATTTCCTCCCCTCTCCCAACCCTCTCCCTGAGATGGAACAAGGTCAAGATTAGCCCTAGTCTTGATATCAGTGATAGCTCTGAAGGTATTACTAAAAATTCTTCCAGATGAAACCATCAACATGATCACTGGCTCCACACAGGGATCTGAAGCTGCTATTTTAGGGTCTAAAAGGTTAATGAAGGAGGCTCGTGAAGCATTCACACAAGTTGTAGAATTCTGAAAGCAGGTTCTGGGACATTTCCAACAAACCCAAGTGATATGGACCTTCTGAACCCAGACCAAAAAAAACCGTAACTAAATATACAGTCTGAGATGACAAGGGACATTTGTCATTCCTGGTGACACTCGTAGAGACACTTCTTGCCTATTAATCCTTCCTCTACCAGCCCATTAAGGATGCTGCCTAGAGGGGAGGCTCTTTAACTGAAAGACACCCTGGTATAGGCTGAAAGCGCTGCACTTGGAGACAGACAACCTGAGTTAATGCCTGGCTCAAACACAGGCTAAAAGGGAGAACTTGAGCTACTTATTTAGCTTTTCTGGGATTTAGTTCCTTCATCTGCAAAATGAGAAGACAGAAAAAATGCTCTAGAAAGGCTCAACTCTATAGGAAGGATGACCTTTTTTTTTTTTCCCACTATATTTCAAATACTAGAGGCATGATTTCATTTGTAATCACATTAATTAACTTTTTTATAATAGCCTAACACTTTTGAGGCAATAAAGTGAACTCTGCTATCAGAAGAAGTTTTAATGTATTTCTTCCTTCTTCCCTTCATTCATTTTCATTAATAGGTCACCAGTATTCCCAGACTAATTTTATCCCAAATACCAAAATATAAAATGCAGAAAATGCTACCATTTATAATATAACACCCATGTTATCATCTGATTGAAAATAAGCACAATGAAGATTTCAATGAGTACACCAGGAAGCACGGAAGTGTCATCGAGGGGAATAAAATTAGCAGAATAGTCATTTTTCAGATATATTCTCTATCAAACTTTGAATACAAAATTACTAAACAGGGGAAAAAAAGTTTTTTTTATAATATTACCCTGATTCATGATCTTTCCCAGAAAGGTCTTTTTTTAAATTTCATATGCCACACGCACATTTAAGTCATGCCGGAAAAAAATACTGTGACTAATTATTTGGTTACCTGTTCCTGTACAACAGGTGACTTAATAACTCAACACGCATTTACGAAACCCTTTCTATGAGTCCACCACTGTGCTACCACCAGATACAAAAGAAATACACATACATAATACAGTCTCTGCCCCCAAAGGAATTTGCAATTCAGTTAAGAAACTATGTATTCATGCAACAAAAACAGCTGAAAGCAGTTATGATTAGATGTTCAAGTGGCAGGAGTTCTGCTAAGAGAGAGACCAATGTAGCCCAGAATATTGTTGAACATCCAGGCCTTGAGTTTTTCTAAAGAAGCACCAAGATTAGCAGAGGTGATAACAGAAGGAAGGGGTGAGTTAGAAAGGCAGAGAAACAGTAGTAAAGACCTTGTATCTAAAACACAGCAAAATCTATTCACTGGGCAGAAGAGAGCTGAGCCTAAATGAAATAGACTTAAATAAGCATTTTGGGAAATAGAGAAAAATCAGGTCTGATAAGGAGGTTATGGCTAGATAACAGAAGACTTTGAAACGAACCATCAGACAGGCAGCAGGTATATTCAACACAGATGGGAAAATGCCTCATGCCATCTCCCAACCATGCATACACCAAAAAAATTAGTTTATAAAAAAGTGGAAAAATTGACAGTAGGAGTAACAAAAATGTCTTCAATTGTAAGAGCCCTAATATTTACCAGAGCAGAAAATATGTTGTGCGTGATTCAAGTACCTAAGTCACCACAATTAAAATAGAAAATAACACTTAACAGAAGAGAATGCTTGTACCTCTGGCTTCCCAGCCAGGGCTGAGCTGACTTGAAACTCCTTACCTTGTACACTCTGGGGCGTGCTGGTATTATCAAAGTCACAGATCTTCGCCCAGTTGGCCCTCACTGCCTCAGGAGTCATTGGCTGATTCCTCTGCCTTACGATAGCTCCAACAGTCCGCTGCCAGCGTACTGATGACAGAAACAAAACTAAGATGTTAAGCACTTCTTTGAAGAGGGAGACACAAAAGAAGATGCAAAAGAGCCGCTTGAATTTTTTTAACTTCGAGAAAAAAAATTCTAAATTTTAACATGTTTTATTACATGCCTTAAAAGGCATCTTCCCTAAAGTTACATATCCCATCAGGATAACATCAAATTTTTTTACAATACTTAATGCTGAAGGAAAAAAAATTCTCCCCTGACTGTGACAGATATTATTAGTGGTTGAATGAATGCTGAGTCAGAAAAAGTTAAATTATATATAATCACACCAAAAGACTGACTTCATGACCACAGATCACTCAAGTAATATATTGCCCTCTCCTCATTTATAACATTAAGATAGAACTTGGTTAAAAAAAAAAAGCAAACTGAAGACTAAGTGTGATAACAAGTCAAAGACTCCAGCTAACACAAAGTACAGCAGGTAGCCCTGAATAGTTTCCCTTCTTTCTCCCTTTGCTCTTCCTCTGTTTCCACAGAAAGTCAACTAGGATGCAGAGAATCCCACTGATGTCCAAGAGGAAAAATTTTAACATTGTTTTCCTTTAAAAAGCCAGGGCAGTAAATAACCCTACTAGTAAACTTATTTAAATAGAGTAGCTTGATGATTAAATTGAAGATTTGTCTTGGGGAATGACAGAAATGCCTGCATCTAGAGCTTTTCTATTTATCAAGTACTAGACACAGCTTTCACTGCAACACTTGACCTTCCTTTCTTAAATGGATGTCATAAGACACTCAAAGATACCTGAGAATAAGCTACAGTAATAACCAGGATGAATGGCCATTAATGCTAAAAAACACTGATATTATACAATAATAACGTGAAAATGACCTCCAGTGATGGCAAACTTTTAAATAATTAAATTAATTGTGATGAATTTTGATACCAGTAGCCACCTACTGAAAACTGGAATTAGGATAAAATTGGAAGTTTCACAAGATTAAAAAAAAACTGACATAAAACAATTACCAAATTTGGAGTTCACAAAAGTTTGAGATATGAAGCAGGACAGTTGATGCCAAATTAATTACTCTTGGGCCAAACAGGAAAAATTTCCACAAAGCAGCTGTAATTTCTATCCCAGAAAAGTTGTCTAATGTGATTCCCCATTGTCTCCTCCTGGTATCTCACGTTCCATGTAAGAAAAGAATTGCATGAGAAACTTGGAAAACCTGCCTACTATGCCATCTAGGATAGAGCTCTTCCCATCTTATTAAAAGCAGTCCTCCTTCCCACTCACTTCTCTGCTGAAACAGCTAGAACAAGCATGTGAGATGCCAGCGACATGAGAAAACAAACATCAATATAAAAACAGACACTGCTGTCTGAAGGAACAGCCAGTTCTGAATAAGGCAGGACAAGGCTGAATAATGACTCCTTGCAGGGAGACTGAATAGACAGGCTCTTGAAGGTGCCACAGCCTGCAGGACAATTGCTATGTTTTAGAATACTTGTTGCTATAATATTATTTAACACTGAACATGCATGCATTGGATCCAATAATTAGACATTTGACAAGATCCTTACCCAGCTCTAACTGGATAGGTTAAGTTAAAGATATTAAAATAATCTATGGTAAACCAAAAAACTGAGTGACTTACATTTTCCAATCCATCCTGCTCCCACCTAGAAAAAAGAGGGGGAAAATTTATATCCTCTAGTGTGAAATTACTAACAAGCTTTTTAAAATTAAAAATACAGGCAGCTATCTCACTGGGAGTATTAGAAAGTTACATGACAACCAATGAAAATTATACAGCTCTACAAAAGTCCACTAGCCCCCATGACTTTGCATTGTTCATGTTATCAGAAGAGAAACATAAAGTATCATCATGTAATAAAAGAAGTCATTTATTAAAAAGGCATTGACTCTGATGTAAGAGACCAAGGTTTGATACCAGCTCTTCCACATACTGGCTGTGTGATCCTGATCAAATTATTTAACTTCTCTAAACACAAGTCACCTCATTTGTAAACTACTATGAACAACATACATACCCCATGAAGTTACTGTGAAGGTTAGCCAATATAAATAGTAAAACTGCCTAGCATGTTGTGGGCTCAAAATAAATGTCCCTCTAGAAAGACTTAGTGAATAAAAAAGCATCAAAACCAAAAAAAAACAGAATTTGACTTAATAAACTAAACAGTCATTTAATGAAACGGTTTTTATACATGGAAAACGCAAATGACCAAATACATTAACTGCCCTCCAGAAAGATAAAGTTATGTTCACTGCAATTTCTTTTAGAGGTCATTCAAAAAAATCGTTAGAAGAAAATGTCGGATAGAAGTAAAATCTGTGTGCCTGAACTTACCACAAAAATCCCACATGAATACGACAGAAGAAAATGTATCCAGAGACAGCATATATCGTAATAGCTCTCGGCTCAAGGGTGTGGCTTTTTTTTCGTCTTTGTCTTTACATTAATATCCCCACATCTTTTATAATAGATCCAAATAGTCTTGATGCAATCAAAGTAGATAAAATCAAGAGTTCTTTGGATAATAACTGAGGAATACAGATACAATCTGCAAGCTCCTCTCAGGTTCTAGAAGCCAGGGCTGCAGCTAAGCCAAAAAATCTGTATCTGCCAATTTAGATCTCTATCAGAACTTTGCAAAGTGGCAAGTTACTTACAATGTTTAACATAAGGTATTACACACACCTCTTACTAAATTTTGTCAATCTTGCATGCCAAATGATTCCTCGTTAAACACGTTCATGATAAATTAAGAGAAAATGGCAACATACAGAACTTCATCTGCAGCATGATCCTACTTAGGCGTTTGTGTGTGTGTGTGTAAAACACATACTTAAAAAAAGACTATCTGTGTATAATGCATATCAATGACTGGAATACATAAAAATATTAACAGCAGTTTTATCTGGATGGCAGTAAAATAGATATTTTCTTCTATATACTTTTCCGCATTTTTGGAATTTTATAAAAAGAGCATGTATTATTTTTGCTTACAGAAATAATAAATATCATTGTAAAAGATGAATAGTTTAAAAAATATTCCTTAAGAAAACAAGAGAGGGTCACGCCAAATTTTGAGCTTCAGATGCTATTATTAGTCTTCCCTCCTCTGTAAAGATTATAGTGATATCATAGCTAAAACTGGGGTTGACTGCTACGTACTAGGACATATGCTAGGGGTTTAAAAATGTGACTTCTAGTTGTCACAACAACCCCAAGGAAACTTAAAGCTCAGAGGTTAATCTGCCCGATATCCCAACAAGCCAGCAATTATAAGAACAAAAATTCAAAACCTGGCAGGATTGATTCTAAACCTCATACTTTATCTTTCCACTTGACCGTTCAGCTTCTCAAGCCAAGTAAGACTTTCTACCTTCGGCTAAACATATTAAACCGGTCACATTTTCATTTGGTAAGAATATTAGAAATGAAGAATTAAGGAAAAACAATTTATGAAGTTGCTGCTACTTTCTCAAAAAAGGACATTAGCTAACATTTGTTCCTTAATCATAACATATACATAATACTAAAAGAAATTCGACACAAGCGATGTGTGAACTGATATAAATTTTTATAAATACTAATTTTTAAACCATTTTTTATATTTAATTACACAAATATTGCTTTGGGAAGAAGCAGGAAGCTGCAAAATACCTCAAACAAGCTACCGTTTTCGTCACAACTCTCATGGCAAAGCCAAAGGACCAGGGGTGCCACATAATCCGGCTTCAGGCCTTCTAGAATATCTGAAATAAATAACAGAAAAAAAAAAGTTTATAAAAAATGACATATAAGTATTTAATCAATCATTTTACTTTCCCAATTTTACTTATAAAATTATAGATAATCCAGTGATTTTTTTTTTTTAATAACAACAAAATTAGATATCTATGACTACTATAACATTCAAAGCTTAAGGGAGAACTTCTTCACCCCAGTGGACACATTCCCAAAGCTCTTTCAAGCTTCTACTCTTGGAAGCATCAGACATACCTTTGCAAGACAGGTAACATGTTGTTCAGGAGATGAAACCTTAGAGCTGCCCAGGCAAAGACCAACGAGCAAAGCTGTACATAACATGAGAAACTCGGATACCATTCATTCCCAAAACTACTTTACTCCCCCAGCTGTATAACCAGAAGCTAGAAAACTACAAAACAACCCTGACAATTCTAATGGCAGTAAGATAATGATGTGAAAGGGCCTCGCAAGTACCACTGATGAGTAAGAGAGTGTAGGGAAATATTTTCCTACTGCATACTTTGCGTGAACAGCTTAGGAGAGCAGAAAAGTACTACAGCATGAGTATGAAAACCTGCATTTTAGTGCTGGCCCTGCCATATAGGCAATTTAGGACCCTGAGTACCTCACTCAACCCCACTGGACTTGTTTCTTCATCAGTAAGATGCCGATTAAAATGCTTTCCCTACTTATTTTACCAAGTGGTTCCAAGGCTCAAATGAGATACAATTTGAGACTATACCTTATAATCGATAAAGGAGCAAATAGATGCATAATTTGATTCTGCAATGACAGGATATAATTTGATATTAACATGACAGAGTAACAAAGATGGCATTTATAATCCCTATAAATTAAACAGAAGCTCCAAAAGAAGAATAAATAAGTAAAAGTCAAAAGAAATCTATTTTCAAAAGAGAAACAGCTTTAGACTACAATGGACTAGGCATGTTGCAATCGTAAAATGCATTACATAGAGAAGCTAACTATTGATTCAGAAAATAAAGAATGCAATCACAATGATAAGCAAGCACCAAGAGACTATCATGAATAAATAGAGTAGATTTGGCAGAGGGGGAGAGGACGATTCCTGAAAGCAAAAAGGCAAAGGATGTATTAAATATTAGATTACATGCAGATAAAGAGTGAATGAACAAAGGCATGTTTAATGAAACTACTTAGAATTTAATATAAGGGACACGACACAGAAATACGAAAGAGAAGTTAAGAGAAATAAAAAACAAAATTAGGTCTAACATGTATCTAATTCACATGCAGAAAGAAGAGAAAGAATGGAGAAGTAATATTTTAAAAGATAAAGACTACACATCATCCAGAACTTATAAACCTAAACAAAACATAAACCATAATTCAAAGATCAAGAAACCACAGTGTAAGCCCAGCATAAAAACCTGTTGCTATCAAGTTAATTCCAACTCATGGTGACCCCATGTGTTACAGAGTAGAACTGCTCCATAGGGTTCTCTTGGTAGTAATCAGATCACTATACCTTTCTTCCACAACACTGCTGGGTGGCTGTGAACCTCCAAGGGACTGATTAAATAAACCTATGCCCAGATATATCAATGAAAGAACAGAACACAAAAGATGAAGAGAAGATCTTAAAAGCAGTCAGACAGAAAGGACAAATCCTGTACAAAGAAACTGTTTTGTACCATTTCAGAAAAGGTACTTTTAAAGTATTTTTGAGAATTTCTTTTTAGAAACATCTATTAAGACCAGTTAAAAACAACACAGTTCCCCACCAGTCAAGTTATTCCATTTATCACATAACTAAATAAATAGCATAGGTTCTAAATCACACATTATAAAGCACCTTTAAAATATTTTATATTTTCAAAGACCTACTTGATTTCAGGACTTACCATAAAACCACAGTAATCAAATATCATACCATTGGCAAAAGGACAGACACATAGATCAGTGGAAGAGAGTATCCAGGAATAAGCCATATGCAGACACATATGTGGTTAAATGATTTTCCACAAAAGTATAAATGCAACCAAACCAAGAATGAGGAATACTCTACAGGCCAAATGAGCTAGTTTTGACAACAATTAAATGGTTTTAAAAAAAAACAAACCCAAACCCACTATCATCAATTCCGACTCACAGTAACCCTACAGGACAGAACAGAACTGCCCCATAAGGTTTCCAGGGAGCAGACAGTAGATTTGAACTGCCAGCCTTTCGGTTAGCAGCTGAACACTTAACCACTGTGCCACCAGGGCTCCATTTCTTTTTTTTAAAGGAAGATGAAATATTATGTGTTAAGGAAAACTTAAGGTATGTAATAACAAAATGCCTATAGACCTAATTTGGACTGTGAGTGGACTAAACCAGCTGTAAACAGACATTTTCTCAATTAGAAAATTTTAATACAGATTTGGTATTTAAAATAATAATAGTATAAAACCATAAGACTTCTATTATGGACTGAATTGGTATCCCCTAAAAATATGTGTTAAAATCCTAACCATTGTACTTATAAACATAACCCTGTTTGGAAATAGGGGTTTTCTTTTGTTATGTTAATGAGGTTATATCAAAAGAAGGTGGGTCCTAAACCCAATCACTTCAGAGTTATAAAAACAGCAGAATAGATAAAGACGCACAAAGTGGAAAGACACTATATGAGCACAGGCACACAAGGCTGATGCATCTACAAGTCCAGGAACTCCAAGGACTACTAGCTATTAGAAGTTAAAACAGACAAAGGACTACTGACTACCAGAAGTTAAAACAGATAAAGAAGGATCTCCCCCTAGAGCCACGCCCTGAGTTTGGACTTCGAGCCTCCCAGACTGTGAGAAAATAAATTTCTGTTCTTTAAAGAAACGCACTTGTGGTGCTTTTTGTTACGGCAGCACTAGGTAACTAAGATGCTATTATCCCAATTGTAAAATATATGCGTGTATGTCTATCTATAGAGAAAAACAACGAAGTTGACTTTAGTGTAGTAAAATTTGAGGTCATTTTTATTTCCTTATTTCTATATTTTCCAAAATTAACATATATACATGAAATGCTTTTGAAATTAGAAAGAAAAATAATTGTTTGAAGTATTCAAAAAATGAAATATTTTTGCAAAGCTCACTCCACACTGATTGGCAGGTAACAGCATTGAAAAATCTAAGCTACTTACCTTCTGGCAAAACAGTCTCAGTCATCCGTGATCCCGCAGCAGGGGCAATAGTGTTACAATGAATGTTGCTTTTCCTGCCTTCAATTGCAAGAGTATTTGATAGACCCAGAAGACCCAACTTTGCAGCACTATAATTTGCCTGGCCGAAGTTGCCATATATTCCTGAAGCTGATGAAGTCATAATGATCCTAAAAGGAAAATCAATCTTTTGATGTTTTGATAACACTCCAACTCTCTCTCTTTTATATTTATTTTTGATACTGTTACACCTATCAAAAGCAACTCTGTGTATAATCACTAGCACATTACAGTGATGATTCATATATCTAAAAAAATTATATTAATACAAAAGTGGTCTCCCAAAATCCTACCATAAAATTTAATCGTTTTGAAAAGTATTTTTTTAAGTATAAGAATGCATATTATCTATTAAAACCAACAATAAATGTTTATTAACATAAAACAAGTTAGCAATACATAAGTTAAAATCTTAGCAAGAAAGATGAAGCAGTTCTAATTCTCAGTCCTCATCACTCTGTCTCTCTTCCTTTCCGGATAAGTATCAAATGCCTCATATTAAAACAATGCCATCTGACAATCTGACCCAATCTGACTCTATTTTGACTAAGTAAATTATATCTAACTTACAAAAATGGTCAGGATCAGGATAACCTATAAATTTCCAAATGAGAACAGGTATTACAAATTATTTGCTTCCAGTAGATATGTGTGAGTCCCTGGGTGGTACAAAGAGTTTACCCTTGGCTACTAAGTGAAAGGTTGGAGCTGTGAATCCACCCAGAGCACCTTGAAAGAAAGGCCTGGTGATCTGCTTGGATGAAATGAAAACCAAAAGCCAAACCAGTTGCCGCTGAGTTGATTCTGACTCATGGCGACCCTGTGTGTTTATTGCCATTAAAAACGTTATGGAGGGCATTTCTACACTGAAACATGTGGGGTTGCCATGAGTTGAACTCGATGGCAAAGAATTTGGTTTTTTGTTTTCAGATGTGTGTGACCCTTTAGTTAATAAGAATGACTCTGACAATAGATTGCATGGAGCTACTTACTAGCACTGCCACATCTGAGTCACTCATGTAGAACCAATCGTAAGAAGTCCTACAGTTTCCAAACAGTTTATAAAGACTAACTGATGCCTGACCGGAAACCCTGGTGGCATAGTGGTTAAGTGCTACGGCTGCTAACCAAGAGGTCAGCAGTTCAATTCTGCCAGGCGCTCCTTGGAAACTCTATGGGGCAGTTCTACTCTGTCCTATAGGGTCGCTATGGGTTGGAATCGACTTGACGGCAGCGGGTTTGGTTTTGGTTGGTGGATGCCTGACCAGTACAAGCTAGCAGGAAATAACCACTCATTTCTCCCCAGCTGGTCTCTGAAGACAAAAAATGACATTTTGGTTAGAGAATGAAGTACATACAGCTGAATCCTCAAACTTCATTGCTTTTTTAAATGCAAGAGAGCAGCAAGATGATCAGTAATAATGAAAAGTAGAAGGCAAATGAAATATAAAACTGTCCAGCTAAACTGTAACTGAATGACACCATCTTACAAGAGGCCACATGCCAAGACTACCTTAAAAAAAACCTACACACATCTGGGGTCTTAAATGCTAGCAAGCGGCCATCTAAGATGCATAACTTGGTCTCAACTCAAAGGAGAACAAAGAACACCAAAGACACAAGGTAAATATGAGACCAAGAGACAGAAAGGGGCACATAAACCAGAGACTCCATCAGCCTAAGACCCAAAGAACTACATGGTGCCCAGCTACCACCGATCATTGCCCTGACAGGGAACACAACAGAGAACCGCTGATGGAACAGAAGAACAGTGGGATGCAGATCTTAAATTCTCATAAAAAGACCGGGCTTAATGGTCTGACTGAGACTGGAGAGACCCTGACAGTCAGGGTCCCTGGACCGTTTGATAGCCTGAGATTGGAACCATTCTTGAACCCAACTCTACAGACAGGGATTGGCCTGGACTATAAAATAGACAATGATGCTGGTGAGGACTGAACTTCATGGCTCAAGTAGACACGTTAAGACTATGCAGGCAACTCCTGTCTAGTGGTAAGATGAGAAGGAAGAGGGGTATAGGAGCTGGCTGAATGGACACAGGGAATACAGGGTAGAGAGGAGAAACGCGCTGTCTCATGAAGGGGAGAGCAGCTGAAAGTGCATGGCGGGGTGTGTATGGCTTTTTGTATGAGACTGGCTTGATTTGTAAACTTTCACCTCAAACACAATAATTTAAAAAAAAAAAAAAAAGAGCCTAGATATATTGAAGAGATTTCTTACCCTCATTTCATAACACTTTTTTTAGAATATCACCTTTCCCTGTACACGTACACATATTCACTCCCCCTCGACAGCCATATTCAACTCTACCTTCCGTAATTCTGTTTCTTCATGTGATCCCATGCTGCCCGGGTCACCTGGAACGAGCCCCGCAAATGAACTCTATGGATTAGATCTAAAGCAATAAGAAATTATTTTTATTATATACTTCCTGAGAAATTAGATAGGAGAGAGTCTCAGGCTCAACACAAGCAAAGGTTTACTTACACAAAGATGTTCCTTTTTTAACTAGCATTCAAAATCACCTATTACCACATCCCTCTCTGAGAATGCTTGCAACCATTTTTTATTTTGTTCCAATTATGCTAGGAATCAACGGTTCATACTGAAACTTACAACAGTGCTCTCTATAATTTATGATGCCAAAACCAAACCAATTGCCATGGAGTCAAAAATTATAGTTCCTGTATTATCTAAATATACTACTTCTAATTTATGCCTTCTTTATATATAAATTCACTGGTATGAATTTCCAAGAATTTTACATACATAATTGGCATATGACACTAACATTAGGTAAAACATAATCATAAATTACACAGCTCATCATCAAGAAGTACAAAATGCTCATTATATTCCTGTTTTTACCAGGGTTTGCAAATGAGTTGAGAGAGAGAGAAGCCTATTTGTTCTGAGATACTTAAGTCTAATTAATAGACAATCCAGGGAATAGTTCAGATAGACAAACAACTCTAGAATTAATTTTATTCTTTTAATCATCAAGACTTTTAACCAATCTTACTTATTGTTGTTTCATTCTAGAGCCTCAACAAATGTTTTCATGTGCATATTACAAGAGGAAGGAAGAGGGAAGAAAAAAGAAAGGGTAACTGGGAGAGGTGCACTGAGGATGGCACCAGAGAAGAGGAAACACCCTCACTTCACAAGAATTCCAAGGAAAGGACCAGCATAAGCTCCCCTTTGCCAATAAATCCTATCAGTTTGGGCTTCTCTTTCACCGTAGTATGTTATGAGAAGAGGACGCTAAAAGCTCTTTTTCGCTTAATTCTAAGTCAGAGATATTTTGCTTCTTCTAAAAGAACTTCTGGCATATTCCCCAGAAGCACACTCCATAACTGATGATATACTCACTTCAGTTGCCATGGCTGCCACTGTTCTCAGCCCCATTGTTTGTTTTAATTCTGTGGGCTAATGAAAGTGAGGGCAAAAAACCAAAAGCAAAAAAAAAAAAAAAAACACACACACACACTTTTTTTTCCCTGTGATTTGTTCATTATCTAAACTCAACCTTTCCTATCTGGCACCCCTAAAGGAAATCTTTCCTGTTTGTTAGATGCTTCAAAATGACATCCTGATTTTGTTCCATCCCGTTGTCAGATCTCCATCATTTTTAAAGCATCCCAGCTCCCTTTTATATACTGCACCTATTCTGGAAAAAAGAATCTGGGCAAGATAAGCACGCTGAAGACTACTGTAGTTGTTGTTGCTGTGTGGTGTCTAGTGGATTCCAGCTCATAGTGACCCTGTCGGACAGAGCAGAACTGCCCCCCATAGGGTTTCCTAGGCTGTAATCTTTGCGGGAGCAGATCGCCAGCCACTGGTGGGTTTGAACCACCGGACTTTTTGTTTAGCAACCAAGCCCTTAACGATTGCCACACCAGGGGAGTTAATAATGCTAGAAAACAATGACAATCTCTTAAAGAGACAAAGGGAAAAACAGACTGAAAGGGACAAAATCATTTTGGATAACTTCTGCCAAATGATTTAACATTTTTTAGTTACCAAATATTAAAAAAAGGCTACTTCCAACTATTGTTTTCAGTAATAAAGCTTGTTCATCATTTATATTAACAGCAGCAAAAGTAAGCAGAAGCAGGTTTTGCTTTAAATGTATAGATTTATCAAACATTAAAAAGGTTAAATGGACAGGTGTGTTCCACAGAGACATACATGAAAACAACTTACCCCAGTCTTCATCACTTGTCCTAGCAAAGGAACGATCCCTCAGAATCCTAAAACATTTATATTATACAGAGTAAGGAAAGAAGGGAGAGTGAAGTATACATTTTTAAAAAATTGGAGGGCATGCACATTACTAAAAATGCAAACAGAAATACTCACCCAGCATTGTTGACCACAATATCTGCAATAAAAAGATCCAAGTCATAAATACAAAAAAGCAAAACATTCCTTTGCATTTGCTTACAACCCACACTTCTTTCAGAATTGCTTTTTTACAGGGAAGTAAATATACCAGGTAGAGTACTCTTGAAATGAAATTTTACGACTACAGCCAAAAAAAAAAATCTACAAGTATCACATTATATTAGCTCCTTCCTCTCAAATTCATATATCTAAATTTTTCCACCTCTACCTTCTGCTGAAATTCCAACAGCTTATTTACAAAATTACTTGCTGTACAACCCTTAGATTCTCAGGTGGTTGCCATAAGCAATTCCTCATTTAATCTCAAAATCCATTCAGAAATTTAAAAGTTCAAAAAATTTTTCCCCGCCACTCCAAAGTCATAAGCCCAGAAAAGGAACCATTAGAGTTAGAAACTGATGCTCTATGATATTCTCACTATGTAAAGAAAAGAATTATTTTTTTAAGGTTTAACTGCCATCTTGTGGCTATTTTTACCTTATGACTTTACACACCTGTGGCCTCCTCTACCTCTCTGTCAGCTGATATGTGAACACCTCTCTGACTTCAACCAAACAAAATTAGAAAAATACATAAGCTAGACAAAAAAGGGGAAGCACATTCAAATTACAAAAATAAACATTTTTCAGATTATAAACATATTAGACTTATCTGTAATAATGTTCCCCTCTATTAATTCAATAATTTTTTGCTGAAAGTATGGGACTAAACCAGAAAAATTAGCTAAGGAATGAACAGAAAGGATTTGAAAAATTTCTTAAAAAAAAATTTTTATATATAATTCATCTTAATCTGCAAAATACTGAATCACTTTAATCTAAATCATTATAATTATCCAAAAGACCCGCTCAGTTCTCTATTCCCAAACTATTGACTTATTTTTTTATTTTATAAACATACCTGGGGTTTAACTAAATTATTATAAAAAAGGTCACTAAGAGAATGCATGCAAGTTTTTTAAAGCACTTAAAGTGCACAAAACCATGTTTAAAAAAAACCATATAAAAATTGTTACCTCAAGCTCTTTGTGGAATACGGTAGGGTTATAAAATAATTAATTTGCAAAACAAATCTAAAAATGTGATTAACAAGAAAGAACAAATTGTTAATAAACAAAGATAAAATCAACAGTATTTTATCAAGAAGGCAGAAGCTGCTCTGTAAGGACCACAAACTCAAAGAAACATCACCTATTCTTCCAAAGGCATCCAATGCTGTCTTCACAATCTTCTCTCCTGCTTCCACTGTATCTGAGGCAAAGGGAAATTAGTACAAAACATCAGTTCTCTCTCTCACAAACAACCTCCAAGTTCTGTGTATCAGAACACATGACAGACACTATTCATCCAACAGAACTAATTCCAAAAAAAAATAAATAAACTTATATTGCGGGCATATAACAAATCAAAATACAGATGGTCTAAAGTAACAGAAGAAATTTAGCCCCTAAGACAACTCTTTACAAATAAAAAGGAGAGGGATGAATAAGAAAATACTTGGCAAACATTACCTAAAACAGCACTGTCCACTATAACTTTCTGTAATGATGGAAAAGAGCCCCTAGATGGCATACCTGTTAAAGGCTTGACCACTAGCCAAAAGGCTGGTGGTATGAACCCACCTAGAGGTGCCTCTAGGAAGACTGGCCTGGCAACCTACTTCCAAAAAGTCACGGCCTTGAAAACCATATGGAGCCGTTCTATTCTGCACAATGGGGTCACCACGAATCGGAATCAATGTGGCCAGTGCAAGAGACCAACTGAAGGCTTAATCTCATTTAATTCATATTTAGTTTTAAAGAGTCACACCGATACTTTCCCCTAAGGATGCAAATCAGAGTTTGGGGAGAGGGAGGCCAGGTAAGGAGATGCATGTATAATTTGCAAAAGCACGTTCAATGTCATCTAACTACATATGAAAAACAGCCCTACTGCTTTTGCAATACTAACTACAGAAAGTAAAGTTCAACAAGATCTCATGGCTTGGTTATTTTCTGCTAATCAGCAATTCTGAGTGCAAAGGGCTCACACTCCTACTGTTGTGTGCCAAATGGTCTGCTGTCAACTCAGCATCACCACTGCCTCTTTCTATATTCTCTGCAATCACCAGGGAGGAAACAGAAAATTTATTCCTTCCCCTGGAATCCTTATGATCCTGAGTTAGGTCGGCAAATACAAGATACTCACGTAGAAGGTGGCTAAGTATGAGAAGCCTACAGATGTAGGCAATCTTGTGAGCAGACAGATGGCAGATGTGAGACTGACAGCACATTCAGGAGAGCTCTTGAGAATGAAAACCACCTGCTGCAGGCTGAGACGCTCTGCTGCAGCTTCCCTGACCGTGGCTTACCTAGCCCTTCCAATAGTTGTGTACACCTCTAATTCCCTATATTAAAGCCCTTCACACTTGGAAAACCCAGAAGGGCTTCTGTTTTCCTGACTGAACTCTGACTGATACAGGTTGTACAATAGAACCGTGGGGGAGAATGGGGAAACTGGTATTTTCATCTTTATAAAACGGGTTTTTTAAACCTGGGACCTGGGTTTAAAAAAACTGAAAACACCTCTCTAGAGCACCAATGTGAAAAGAAAATATGAAAATGTCTGTCATCTTATTTACTCTAAAACTCAAAACAAACCATGTCCTATCTCCTTTCCCTTAAAATTTCAAAATGAAGTCACTGGCAATCTAATTTTATCCCTGGCCAATAAAAACAATTTTGGTTTGCAGGAAAATCAGTAATCACTAGCTTTTTAATGTAAATCTGTTTGACCAGGTTCCTTAAAAATAACATTAAGATTAAGGCAACAAATGAAAAGGTTGTATTTCCTGTTTTTCTCCTGACTTTATTTTAATGCCTAACTATACTGACTCTAGAGTCCCTGGATGGTGCAAATGGTCAAGCACTCAACTACTAGCCAAAAGATGGCAGTTTGAACCCACCGAGAGGCACCTCAGAAAACAGGCCTGGCGATCTGCTTCTGAAAGGTCATAGCCCTGGAAACCCTATGGAACAGTTCTACTCCGCATACATGGGGCTGCTGCCACGCATGGGAATCAACTGAACAGTAACAATAACAATATGTTGACTCGTACATTTTTAAAAAGGTTAGAAGGTTACATACAACGGTGATTACTTGTACGGAATGTAATATGCAGGCTGGGTATAGAAAGGGGACGTTTTACTTCTTATATTCTATTACTTCAGTTTTTCTAAAAAACTATTTTAAAAAGGCAAATATATTATTCTGTAAAAATGTATAAAACCTTTTAACTAAAACAGGTTTTCTGAGAACGAAAACATACCCATATCCATATATACAATGTTATTGATTATATCATGCACTCATTAATTTAAAAAAAACTAAATAAGCAACAGAAAAAGGTTAGAATCATGTGAAATAAACTCTAGTAAAAGTTTAAAAATTGTTCACGTTAGAATTTCTCACAATGTAATTTCATAATTACACTGGAATGCTGAGATACTTGTTCAGTGTTTATTAATGTGAGCAAAAGCATTAGCTGAAGAAAAATAAAAGAAATAGTCTATTCTTTCAAATACCATACCATAGCTGGCCACTGCTTTTCCACCTTTCCTTCTTATTTCTTCAACAACTTTATCAGCAGCTAAGGAGCTTTTACCATCTCCTTTAACGTCTCCTCCTATATCATTCACTGCAATGTAAAAACAACAACTTTAAAAAAAAAACTTAAAAATGTGGTTAATTATTACTTAATCACACCATAATTTCTAGGCCTTCAAAATATGAGTTGGAATTGAAATTCTACTTACTAGTGTATTTCTTTAGTCATTTGCTCAATTGCCTCCCACCCTACCCTACCCACACCTTGCTAAACACACCGTCAGATACGCACTTTGAAAACATGCCTTTATTTTTAAATAGAGATTAAGGAGAAAAAGCAAGAATACTTAAAAAACACAGGTTCATATCATAAAATTTCTAACTTTGCAATGCTTTTCCTTTTTCGGAAAGAGAAAAAAATGATTCAACCACTTTTCAGCAAAAAACAAAAAACGTGAAAATCCCTTTAGGTTTAAACACACAATTTGAATTTTCTTCTGTATCATAAAAGCCTCTGCTTATGGTAAAGAACCAGTATGATTTTAAACTATTAAACAGGTACACATTTGTAAATTTTCACAGAACACAAGGTGTCATGGTCTGGAAAGAAAGAAATAAAAAATATTTCTTTAAAGAAATTAAAAATAAAATACAGAACTAAAATGTATTCAGTCATTAATTTATACCATGCTCCATCTTTATATATTTAACTACTGACCACACTTTCCACCTAATACCTCCCTATACCTAATCATATACTTACAAAAGGTCTCCTTAGATGAAAACAATTTTGGTTCTCATGATCAGATAATAAACATTCAATGAGCCCTTACAATTTGCAAGGAAATCACCAGAGGTACACAGAGATGTGTAAGAATGGCACCTGCCCTCAAAAAGTTTATAATCTATTGAAAGTTAAGTATGTGATAACTACAGTAACGCACAGATTTTAGGATAAAGCATGTAAACTAAACGTCAACACAACTAAATACAGGTAGTCCCTGACTTACAATGTATTTCAGTTACAAAGAATCACACTTACAACCATACTTTTTTTGTGTGTGTACATCTTATCTCTTGCTTGCTGAAAGCGAAGAGGACTTAAACACAAATCAAACAAAAATCCTCACAACTGGATCAATAAGTAACGTAACGATAAATGGAGAAAAGACTGACATTGTCAAGGGTTTCATTTTACTTGGATCCAAAATCAATGCCCATGGAAGCAGCCAGTAGTCAGAAAATCAAAAAAAGTATTATTACATTGGGCAAATCTGCTACAAAAGACCCTTCAAAATCTTAAAAAGCAAAGATGTTACTCTGAGGACTAAGGTGCATCTGACTCAAGCCATGATATTCTCAATCACCTCATATACTTGTGAAAGCTGGACAATGAATAAGGAAGGCCAAGGAAGAATTGATGCCTTTTAATTACGGTGCTGACAAAGAATACTGAATGTATCACAAACTGCCAGAAGAATAAACAAGTCTGTCTTGGAAGAAATACAGCCAGAGTGCTCCCTGGAAGCGAGGATGGTAAGACTTCGTCTCACATACTTTGGACATGTTATCAAGAAGGACCAGTCCCTGGAGAAGGACATCATGCTTGGTAGGGGGTCAGAGAAAAAGAGGAAGCCCCCGACAAGATGGACTGACACAGTGGCTACAACAATGGGCTCAAATGTAACGACTGTGAGGACGGTTTGGGACCAGGCAGTGTTTTGTTCTGTTGTTAACAGTCACTATGAGTCAGAACCAAGTTGATGACACCTAACCACATCATCAGTAATGTGTACTACATACAATGTTGCAGCACATAATTTGCTGATATCATCACATCTGTAAGTTTATATGTAATGTTTCCAACCCCAAACAAAAATAAAGATCATATTTATAAAAATACTGATAATAAAAGGCATTAATAGCCCTAAAATATCCTTTTAACCTGGAACTGAAGCCACTCTGGAGGTCACCTTTCAGTCAAATAACAGATTGGCTTATAAAATAAACAATAACACCCATGAGGAAAGTGTTCCTTTGAACAATCAATTACGCAAGACCAAACAGTCAACATTTACTCAAAAGCAAAGTTGAGAAAGCAAGGAAAGGCAGAGATACTGGGCGGACGGAAATGGGACAGGTGGGGTGGAAATGGTTAAGAGTGCTAACACATTAGGGGGATTGTAACCAATGTCATAGAACAGTTTGTGTATGAGTTGTTGAATGGGAATCTAATTTGCTGTGTAAAGTTTCACTTAAAACATAATAAAATATTCAGAAAATTAAAATATAAATAAATAAATAATAATGAAAACTAAAAAAAAAAAAAAAAGAGGTATTCAACTTACATCAGAACCAACTTACAGGGGAATCATCAGAACAGAACCCCGTTGTAAGTCGGGGACCACCTGTAATAGGGACAAGTGACAATCAAAGCTAATTTACACACAATAATTTGACACAAAATTTACAAAATAACATGCAAAAAATAATGAAAAGATATTATACATCAATGCCAAATAATTTTTAAAAAAAAGAAAATTTAAGACAAATACTTGGGAAAAAGAATGAACAATTTACACTGAATTTTTGTAGCATTATTGCATAAATCAATTTTGGGAGTATAACAATAAAAAACAATTAATAGTTAATAAATGGCATGGTGGTATATATCAAGTTTAAAATCTTTTAATATTACCAAAGTGATGATTGCCACATATAAAAAAAAGGTTTTTTTCTTCTTCTTCCAAAGAATGGCTCTTTTTTTGATTGGCATGGGGGTTGCAAGTGGGGTTGGGTTGTGAATGAGGTAGACATGATACAGAGAAAAAGCAATACCTAGCAACACTTAAATAAGCCAAGTCAGTTTTTACCTTTTTTTTTTTTTTTTTTTAAAGAAAATTAGTTTTCCAAAACGTAGACCAGGATATACTTTTTTTTCCTAACAATAGTTTTATCAGCCTTACTGCAAAAATAAACACATGCTGCTAAGAAACAAAATAAGGTAAAGAAAGGGATCATAATTGAGGGCCGCAGACAGTACAGGAGAAAAATGTAGAACAAAATTCAAATTCACAAAAAAAGACCAGACTTATTGGTCTGACAGAGACTGCAAGAACCCCCAAGACTATGGCCCCCAGACACCTTGCTAACTCCGAACTGAAGCCACTCCAGAAGCCCACTTTTCAGCCAAAGATTAGACAGGCCTATAAAACAAACAATAACACATATGAGGAACGTGTTTCTTGGTTCAATCAAATATATGGGACCAATGGGCAACACCTGCCCAAAAGCAGATACATGAAGGCAAGAAGGGACAGGAAAACTGGACAAATGGACATAGAGAGCCCAAGGTAGAAAGCGAATAGCGGAGAGTGCTGACACAACGTGGGGATTGCAACCAATGTCACCAAACAATTAGTACATAAAATTTTGAATGAGAGACAAATTTGTGCTGTAAACTTTCACCTAAAACACAATAAAATTAAATAACAGGAAAAGGTTTACATTATCCTTTGGGATAAAAAAAAAAGGATAAAATTTTCTAAAGACTGAATTCCTATTAATTGTCCATTCCTATGCAATCACTCAAACGCCAGGAAACAAGTGAAAAAAAAAAAAATCAAGATTTTAAAACATGCAGTTCCCAGTCTTTTATGACCCTTTTTAAGTAAACACAGGAAAGCTCAAAAGCAAACTGGCAAATGCAGTATTTAAGTAAAGAATTATTCGATTGTGCGATGAAACACCACCCCCAAGTGGAAACTGTAAAAAGTCCAGCAAAACAAGTAAGCACTAAGGCCTAGATAATTTATTGCGATCAATGATATGCAGTGAAACAATAGCAACGTTATTTATTCAAAACAAGCCTCAACATTGTTGTTGCTGATGGGCTCCATCAAGTCAATCCTGATTCACAGCAGCCCTAAATGACAGAGTAGAACTGCCCTGTAGGGTTTCCTAAGCTGTAAGCTTTACAGTCAGGAGCTCTGGTGGCACAATGGTTAAAGCGCTTAGCCGCTAACCTAAAGGTCAGTGGCTCAAACCTACCAGCCACTCCACAGGAGAAAAACGTGGCAGTCTGCTTCTGTAAAGATTTACAGCCCTGGAAACCCTATGGGCAGCTCTGCTCTGTCCTACGGGTCGTTATGAGTCAGAGTCAACTTGATGTCAGTGGGTTTTTTATATAAGAAATGATAAAACCAGCCACTCCACCCAAACGAGTAGCTTTAAAATACGGTAAGACATGGTCAGATTTTTATAAATGCTAAGAGTGTGATAGTTAAGGATAGAGGATAGTCTTTTCAGCTGAAATCATCAAAATATTCCAAAATGTGATATGTATGTAAATCCTCATATAAAATCCAGTTCATAGTTCTGAGTTTCCTTTTTTTTAAGACCCAGAATATTTTGCCTATTTCTGTCATTTTGGATAATCTATTAAAGACCACAGAAATTTTTTCCTAACAATTCATCCCCACAATTTTATTAAATACCTGCTGTATGTCAACCACTAGAGTGAGGGCATAAAGATCCAAGGCATTCTAAAACATACTTTGTTGTTGTTGTTAGCTGTCATTGAGTTGGCCCTCGACTCATGGCAACCCCACGTGTTACAGAGTAGAACTGCTCCGTAGTGTTTTCCTGGCTGTAGTCTTTACCAAAGCAGTTCACCAGGCCTTTCTTCTGCAGAGCCACGGAGTGGATTCAAACCGTCAACCCTTCGGTTAACAGTTCTATTCTGTTGTCCCACAGTGTTGCTGTGAGTCAAAATTGACTCCGTGGTACCTAACAACAATTTATAGTAAGCAACATTTGAGCACTAGTAAGATGTCCTTGTATTTTCATGGACATATTGGTCATTTCTAGCTCTTATTGTTTTGCCTGTTTAAAACCTTTGTTGTTTTATTTGGGGTGTTTGTCTTTCGCATAGATTTATACACGTCCTTTTTTTTTACTTATAAAAGATTTTAATCCTTTGCCATGTGTTACAAAGCATAAATTTCTTCAGTGAAACGTTGAAAGAGAAATGTCACACCTAAGCATCAATATCACTTGATGAGTATTATGTACATTACCCTTTCAGTGTTTTCTTATGTAAACCAGACTGAGAAACCTGAATTTGTCTTTAATAATCCTATTTCCTGTACAGGTCTTCCTGCTAAGAACTAGTTATCTTGTCTTTCTCTCTGTCCTTCACCCTACCCTTCAGGTAAGTGAAATTACCACACTTTCCACGCTTCAGTTACATCATAGCTGGTAAAGCTGAGTCTTAAATCTCTGCTATCTGATGCCAGTCTGTGCTTTTAATCACAACGTGATACTGACAGGTGAGCATTAGGGTGAAAGTTCACTACACCTGTAGTTACATCAGGCTTCAAATGCTGACCCTGCTGATTAATTCCATGACCCCTCTGAATCTTCATAGCTGTCCTATCTAACTTCTGTGATTATGGTGAGGATTAGATGCTATAAAAAATTAAAGCCTTTTGTGACGCTAGAACCCATCTATCTTCTTTGTGCTCACATCCTCAAGATAAAACCTAATATTCACAGAACTGGATATGGTTCACCTATTGAGGAAACCTCAAAACTACTGAAACCTCAGCACCTACTTCAGATATGTGCAAACACTTCCAGAAAGATGTAACTTATATAAAACCAAATGCCCCTTGTTACAGTATCAGCCAAAAGCTTAACAGTTCTTACACCCAGATTTAAATTGTCCGCAATACTTGATATTATAGAATATAAAAGATACCAATTATATTAACATGAAGTTAGAGAATATCTAAAATGATGTTCTCTGATTTGGGGCTTGGCCAATGAAACATGAGTGGAAGTGGCATGCCACTTCGAAACAGAAGTTTCAAGAGCCACCAAGTGGTTCCACCATTGTTATTTTCCCTTTGCTCCAAGAATGGCAATGTCTCAAATAGGAGCCGCTCCTTCAGCTGGGATCCAGAAATTTCCTAGTAGGAAGATACGGGGCACAGCAGAGCTGATCAGAAGCTGAAATGTCACACAGCATGAAGTAATCCCTTATAATTGTAAACAACTGAGATTAGAGGTTCTTTGTCACCCCAACATAAACCTGCAAAAACTTACTTATACAGCAAATGAGCTACTCTATTTCTCAAGGTCTTAATTCTTACTGGACTCTGAGATAGTCATAGCATTATTTCACTGATCACTTTTCCACAGACAAGATACTCTGAAGTGTCAAAACATCCTGTTTGTTCATTCCTCTTTACTGTTTTTTGTTTACTAAGGCAAAAATTATGCTGAACACACAAAAAAATTAATAGAAGGTAAACGCTAGTCCACGTGACGCAGAGCCACTGCTGGAGCTGCCACCACCAGCCGGCAACCCGGCATCGGCCCCACCTACTCTCCTGGACTGGCACCAGCACCTGCTGCAATACCATCCCTACCACCAAAGGCAATGAGAGAATACTGGACTCACCGTTCCTGTTTATCTTTTTCTTATTTGACTCGAAGACTCCTAATCTGAACTTAACATGTTCAAAGGTAACAGATAAGTATGGAAAACTGATCCACGCAAACAATGAATAAGCTAAATTTCTATCTTAGTCACAACAAAAAATAAAAATGTATTCAACCAATCTCACAAACACACCAGTCCCTCCCCGAAAAAGGCTACGTCAACAATAAAAGAACCAATAAATAAGGTATCTTTTTTGCACAAGGCAATATTCTAGTGCCTTTAAACCCACCGCTGACAAGTCGATTCTGACTCACAGCGACCCCACAGGGTTTTCAAGGCTGTAAATCCCTGTGGAGGCTGACTGCCACATCTTTCTCCCATGGAGCTGTGGCTGGTTTTAAACCACAGACCTTTCGGTTAGCAGTTGATCACTTTAACTGCTGCACCACCAAGGCCCCTTCTAGTTCCTTTAGGAGACATAAAAGATAAGATCACTGCACTTATGGAAATGAGTAAGAAGATGTAAATAAATAAAAAGTTGTAAGAAAAACATTAAGAACTAAATAAACCCAGTGCCGTCGAGTCGATTCCGACTCATAACTATAGCAATATATTTAAAAAAAAAAAAAAAAAAAGAACAGTAACAGGATATATCTTTAGGCTCTGATATGAAATACTCTTGGGAAGAGGGCTTGAAATGCACCCCCTAATCAAATAACACAATGTCAAAATTTGTCCTTGCCATAAGAAGCAGACTGGATTAACAGGCAGTGGCTATGATCTCAGAAATGATCCAAGGTCTCTGTGCCCCTTCCATAAAGATAAGAGACACATTTATGTTGACGGAGGCGAGTATATTAAATGTCCTGCTTTGTTTAGAAATCCTGGTTGCTTGTTTATTCTTTTGTTACACAAGTCTCCATAAACAAATTTGGGAGGAACTTGTCCCTCTGTATTTCCAAGTAAAATGAAGGAAAGCTGGGATTAGGGGATCACTATGGAGCAACAATTTTATCCCAGGAAAGATACTAAAAAATACTGAGTCATAACATCTGCCCCACCCACTTACCTTTCACTACACACTCATTCAGTTATTCCCCACGATGGCTTGGCTGTGGGCAAATCTGCTCCTGCATTTAACCTAACTGCCAAGTATATCAAGACAGTCCAAACCATTTAGCCTACTAAAAACTTCCTACCTTGGGAATTTTCCAACTGACGCCCCCTCCCACACACACGCATATCTAATAATAAAACTAAAACTTGTCCAACTGCCCCCTCAATTTAAAAAAAAAAGTTCCCAATTGAAATTTTTTGATGAAGAGATGAAAAAGTGTACTTTGAAGTCCCAGCCTCCAAATTTCTAATTCTTAAAAATCAGTTATTTCTTATTCTTACCAATATATTTACACTCACAGGGAGTCGCCTTTTATCTTGCACCAATAGATGAGCCTTCTATCTCGAAAAATTGCACCCCACAATTTACTAAATTGAAGAATTATCTTTTATACAATGAATGCCTACCCATCTTTATCAATTCTGTTAAGTTGGAAATTCTATGAAACTACTTAAAATGAGAGATAATCATAAGTAAAAATGTCAGCTTCAAGGGGAAAAAAAAGTTGCTGGCAGAAATAAACTATTAGTGATGAAATTTGACCTTGACAGATTATTTAATGGAAAGACAAAGGTGGCTTGTGAAAACTGAACTTTAGTTACCAGCTATTGATTAAAAAGAAAAGCACATCAACTTACCAACAACTGATGCACCTCTTTCTGCAAAAGCCAAGGCATAGGCTCGCCCCAGTCCTGGTCAAAAATAATCAGAAAGTTAAGCAAATGTCAGCATAATTTTTTTGCTCCACTCAACTCAATCCCCATTTTCAAATAATTGGTGAGCAATTAATTACATCATAATGGTAGTATCTTCATTGGTAAGTTGAACTATGAACCTCTATTTCATCCTCTCCTATTTATAGAGGTTGGAAAGCTTAAAATTACATTTCCCAGACTACAAAGCTGCTCTGATGTGAACTGGGTTCCACCATTACTAGCATTCACATGAAATCTGGAAGGTGGAAGTGAGCCAGAGGCTACCTAACTGACCTCTGGCTGTTGCTGCTGGTTAAAAAACTGATTTTCTTGCAGCTTCCTAGGTGTAAATTAACAGTGGCAAGTTCCTGATTCAGCTCTTGAAAGAAGTACAATCATAATGCTCCTTGGAAGCAAGGATGGCAAGACTGCATTTTACATACTTTGGGCATGTTGTCAGGAGGAATCAGTCCTTGGAGAAGGACATCGTGCTTGGCCAAGTACAGGGTCATCGGAAAAGAGGAAGACTCTCAACGAGGTGGATTGACACAGTGGCTGCAAAAATGAGCTCAAGCATAACAATTAAGGACGGCGCAGGACCGGGCAGTGTTTCCTTCTGTAGTGCGCAGGGTCGCTATTTGTCGGAACCGACTCAACAGCCCCTAACAACAGCAACATAGTGGCAACAGTGTCTAACAACAGCAACATAGTGGCAATTTCCTGGTTCAGCTCCCTAACTCCTGAATGGCAGCTTCCATTTTCCAGGTATCTGGTGTCCAGTGGCCATCTGGGCTGTGGCAGAAATTCTCCAGTCCTTGTCCAGCAGAGCTCCAATGGTAGCTCAGAGCTCAGAGGCAGTGGCTCCTCTAATAGACCAGTTCCATATTACTACAAGAGCCATTCCAAAAGCACCTGCTTAAAACCCAATTGCCTAAGTTAAATCCTTTTCTACTTAAATATCTAGTGATTTCTGTCTTCTGCACTGAATTTTGACTACACAATTATAAAATCCAAAAAATACTTAATTCTGATTGGAAGGATTGAGGTATATATTTATATGACTAAAGATAGATAGGTAATTAGATCCATCTCCCCCTCTTTGGGCTATAAGTTTTATAAGCATAGAATATCTACATAAGAATATGTAAGACTGGCAATTAAATATCTCTGGAGAGTGGAACTGTATGGCTAAAAACCAGGGGTCAAAGGCTATTTTTCAATGTATTCCCTTTTGTAACTATTGGAATTTAACACATGCATATTTTTTTAATTTAACTGATAAATGAGTATACAAATAACAAAAACTGAAAATACAAATTATAATGCTCTGCTTATAAAAACCAAAATATAAAGTTTTCCAAAATTATAGATGCCACCAAATAAATTATTTTAGATTTAATCCACTCTGAGTAGATGAGAGAGAACTCAGCCAGCCAAAAGAGGAACTAAATTCTTCTCTCGTGTTTATCAGATCAAGGCCGAGGCACTTGTTCTAAATAAGAGGTTTTTAAAGAAATCGAATATTCATGACCAGAATGCAAAAAGTTAACATTATAGAAAACAATCAGATGAATGGAATGGGATAGGCCTCTAGGAGAAAGTGAGCTAAACTAATCAGAGAACCATCTCAATTTGATACCAAGTTATGCAATTCTCTTAAAAGATACCTAAGTAAGCTATCTGAATCACACAGGCCCATTCAAGCTATACAAAATGGAGGCTCACAAATTTAACTCTTTAGTGCATTTTGACTGTAAAGCTGTGCTGGGTATTGGGAATGCTGACATATTCAATCTCAACCTTCATGGACCTTCTAGTTTGAGGAGGATGACTAATGCACATATTTAAATAATGTGTGTATAAACCTTTATATAAAGTAAAAAGCAACAGTCTCCTCACTTTCTCCCTCTAGCACCTCTAGCCTGTTAACAGTTTGGTAAGAATCTGCGCTTTTATAAACATTATTTAACTATTTATTTGCCTTAGTTGGCCTCCCTAATTAAACTAGAAGATTCCTGAAGGTTGAGATTGAATATCAACATTCCCCACAATGCCCTGCACAGCTTGAGAGTCAAAATGCACAAAAAAAGTTAAATTCATGAGCCTCTGTTGTTTGCATCGCCTAAATCTCTCCACACTTGACTTTACTGTCAATCACCCTTTGGTAGGTTAGTAGAGTAACTCACAAGTGGGCAACAAGTGAAGAATCTCACTGCAGAGCTTTGCATGGGTGTGAGGGGCTTGTTTCAATTGTCCTTTAAAAATGAGGTTATTTCACATAACAAAACTCTTATTTTGCATCTCGTGGAATGTAGGAAGATCTGACAACTTTCCCATCCCAAAGGCTGGTCCATTTCTGAAAGGTCGTTGTTCTCCAGTTCCCCCCCTCCTCCCCGCCCCACTTCCTCCACCTCACTCCCATTTGATTCCTTTACTGCCTGCCTGACCTCTGTAGGTATTTGATTTTGTAACCCTTAACAAGACTCTTTGGTGAACAAGACTCCAGTGAACTCTGAATACAGTGCGTAGCTTGCCAAGTGTACAAACTCCAACGAATCCTCTGATCAGATGCCCTCTTTCCAAACATGGCCGTCTCAAGAACTCAAAATGTTCCGACAGAAGAAATGCTTGAATGACGTTTCAAAGAGATTGCCATCTCTACTACTCAAGGAGGAAATCCAAGGCCGAAGCGGCTGCAGGAACCTTTAAAAGATGTGACAGAGGCAGGCCTCATGGGAGTCTAATGCGACGGAGGATCCCAACCGATGTGTCAAGAAGAACTTTTCACCCAGCTCTGCAACCCGCACCCCAGCCCGGCCCCGCCAGCTAGTTCCGCCCTAGGCCTGTCCCCTCAAGCAAAACCTGGGGACTTGGGAAGCCCTTTAGGAGGGCTGGGGGTAAGTGGGATGCACCTGACAGGGTGATCCAGTGCTTCTGGCTCCTCACCCCAGTCTGGCTGATCCCACCCCTCCCTCCTCAGCGGATTCGGCGCCCGGGAGAACAACTGTTCCTCGCCCTCCGCTCCCCCTCCCGCCAGGCCCAGCAGCTCGCACCCGAGCAGCGCAGCTACCGCGGCCTGCAACCCTGGCGCTAAGGCCAGCAGCTGCAGCTGCGCGCGCATCCCCGGCCCGAAAAAGAGTACTCGCCGCAAAAGAGAATGGCGCTCGCCTAGTAATTCAGCTTTCGCGTGCTCACCTCCCCCCGCACCGGTGACCAGCACCACCCGCCCGTCGAACCTCAGCGGCGAGGCCATGATCCCGGCTGCAGCGACACACACACACAAACAACAAGCTGAGCCGGTTGAGCTCAGAATACTGGACCAGGAGTTAGAAGAGGAGGGGCCAGACGTGTGACTAGAGTGACCGGCCAGTTTCTAACAAGGGGAGCGGAGTGGTAGTTTTCCAAGTGCGCCTGCGCGAGCCTCTCTTGGAATCCTGGGAAATGTAGTCCAACATTGCCTCTATTGGCTACAAGAGCCTTGGAGAGAAAGAGCCCTCGTTGCAGCTAGAGCTTGTGGGAGCTGCTGGGACCTGACTGATAAAATAGTTAACTCAGCACCTGCGTCCATCCATTCACACATCGTTTCATCACTCACTCAACGAGCGTTTTCTGGGTTTGGGCGTCAGGCCTAGACAAATAGGACAGAGCCCCTGTCCTTGAGCAGTTTTCAGATATAGCCTCTAGGAAGAAGTCACTAACTCGTCGCTGAGGTTCGAAGGGCAGGTGGTGCTGGTCACCGGCGCAGGGGGAGCTGAGCTCGCGAAAGCTGAACTGCTAGGCGAGCGCCATTCTCCCTTGTGCCTACTATATAAAGATCATCCATGAACTATTAAAAAATGCCCTACCACTGACCTCTGGAAATAGTCTTAGAAACAAACAAACAAAATTTAACATGTGCTGCCAAATGACTTTTGCATTTGTATTGTGAAAATAGTCATAGACTAAAAAAAAAGACTGCCATCCATTAATTCAACAAATACTTGTTAAACATGCGTGAGGAACTTTTACATTTTGAGGTGCTCATAGGGCTAATTGGGGAGTCAGAACTAAAATTAAGCACTCCATTCAGAAATTAAACTGTTTACTTCTACACTCATGATAACCATTCCTAGTCCTAGTCAGAGCAATAATGCAAGAAAAAGAAATAAAGGGCATCCAAAATTCCTTTTTGTCTTTTTTCATTTATCAGCTTCTTGTCTCTCTATACTTACCTTCCTTTCCTGTCTCCTGAATACCTGGCGCTCTATGACATCTCTGCCCTTTCTAGCCAAGCTGTGCTGCACAGCCTGAGAGCCACTCCCCAATTTTTGCAGCCACACAGATGGGATCTCTGGAGGCTTTTCTTTTCTTTTCTAATTTTTATTTATTTGTTGCATATATTTTCTTTTTCCCTTTTTCTATTTTTTTCCCCTTCTGTTTTTCTCCATCTCTCGGTTTCTCATCTCTCCACTCCAATGGCAAGCTCCCTTAGCAGTTTTTATTTGTTTGTTTCTCTTTGGCTTATTTCTCTCTCCTCTCTATCCTCTTTCCCATACCCCTCTTAGCTCCACACATCACAACCTCTCCATTCCTACCTGTGTATCTGCACCGTGCTTTGAACATCACACCCCTGAGCAACACAGACATGGCTTACTGGAACCAGCCCTGTACTAATTCCCAACCCACCCTGTTGGCCCTAGTACATGCCATAAACAACCTATCCTGGGCCCTCACCTTCAGGTGGACCTGCCCTGCTACACCATAGCTGAGCAACTGGCCCTGCACATTGACAAGGAGGTGAAAAGTATTGTGCCTGCAGATGAGCAAACATCAAAGAACATACAGCCTATCAGCTCAGACATAACCACATAAAACAAGCAGGACAAAGCAAACAAATCTACAATCAATAAACAAAATAACTACTGAATGTCCTGATGACAGCAGACAATATCAAAACATATCAAAAAGATAAAATAAACAGGACAGGATGGTTCCAATAGAAGTCCAAAATTAAACACCAGATGACCTTCCAATAGAAGAAAAGGCACTAGAACTACCTGATAGGGAATTCAAATCTCTAATATTCAGAGCTATCCAAGAGTTGAAGCAAAAAGCACAAAAATAATGAAAAAACAGACAAATTCATGGAAAATAAAGACAAAAAATGTAAGAATTTAGGAAAATAATACAGGAATGAACTACCAAAATAAATTCACAGCTAGAAATCATGCAAAAATAACAAACTAGAAATCCAAAAGGTAAACAACAAGATTTTAGAAACGGACAGTTTCATAGAAGTATTGAGGAGGAGCTTTGAAATGATGGAAGACAGGATCAGCAAAGTTGAAGAAAAACACTTGGTTACAACTCTGTTGCAGGAAAAATCACCAAAAAAAGAACAGAGGAAAATGAAGAAACCCTGAGAATTATGTGGGATATAATCAAAAGCAAAAATTTGCAAGTGATCAGAGTTCCAGAGAAAACAGAAAAACAGAGAGGATCATTGAACAACTGCTGACAGAAAACATCCTTAATTTCATGAAAGATGAAAAGCTGACCATCCAAGAAGCTCAACGAACCCCATATAGACCCCAAAAGAAAATCACCAAGGCATAACACAATCACACCCGCTAATACCAAAGACAAAGAAAGAATCCGGGCAGCTGCTCGGGAAAAACAAAAAATCACATACAGAAGAGACACATTAAGACTAAACTCTGATTATTTGGCAGAATCCATGCAGGCAAGAAGGCAATGGGATGACATATATAAAACCTTGAAAGAAAAAAATTGCCAAACAAAAACAATATATCCTGCAAACCTCTTGTTCAACAAACAATGCAGGAGAGGTCAGCACAACGAGACTAAACCAAAAGCAAAGAAGTTTTCTGAATAAACCGAATGCTTTGAACGCCAGAATAGCAGGGGCGGGGATTTGGGGACCATAGTTTCAGAAGACATCTAGGTCAATTGGTATAATAAAATCTAGTAAGAAAACATTCTGCATCCCACTTTGGTGAGTGGCCTGTGGGGTCTTAAACACTGGCAAGTGGCTATCTAAGATGCATCAATTGGCCTTAACCCACCTGGTGCAAAAGAAAATGAAGAACACCAAAGACACAAGGTGATTATAAGCCCAAGAGACATAAAGGGCCACATAAATCAGAGACTACATCAGCCTCAGACCAGAAGAAATAGATGGCGCCCAGCTACAACTGATGACTGCCCTGACAGGGAACACAAAAGAGAATCCTTGATGGTCCAGGAGAGCAGTGGGATGCAACCTCAAATTCTTGTAAAAAGACCAAACTTAATGGTCTGACTAAAACTAGAAGGACACCAGAGGTCATGGTCCCCAGACCTTCTGTTAGCCCAAGACTGGAGCCATTCCCAAAGCCAACTCTTCACACAGGGATTGGACTCGACTGTAAGATAGAAAATGATACTGGTAAGGAGTGAGCTTCTTGGCTCAAGTAGACACATGAGACTATGTGGGCAGCTCCTGTCTAGAGATGAGAAGGAAGAGGGGGACAGCAGCTGACTGAATGGATATGGAAATACAGGGTGGAGAGAAGGTGCGAGCTGTCTCATTAGGGGAGAGCAACTAGGAGTATATAGCAAGGTGTATGTAAATTTTTGTATGAGAGACTGACTTGATTTGTAAACTTTCTCTTAAAGCACAATAAAAATTAAAAAAAAAACTCTTGTTCAACTGTGATGGTAAAATTAGGACATTTCCAGATAAACAAAAATTAAGGGAATATGTAAAAACGAAAACAAACTTAAAACAATTATTAAAGGAAGCCTCTCGATCTGAGAACAAACAACATCAGACCACAGCCAGATCCCAACCTAGGAAATGAAATCTCAAGCACTATCCAAAACCGAAAGAATTAGAAGAGGGAACCAGAGAGGTAAATCTGTAAATGACAGCAACGTCAGAATAATAAAAGAGGGAATAAACAGTGTAGGTATAGAATGGAGGGGAAGGCAAGGCGATTCCAAGTAATAATAGACTGGTTCAAACCTACAAAGAGAAGGGTAAATTTCAAGGTAACCACAAAGAAAGTTAACAAAGCTTCTCATCAAAATAAAGAAGAAAAACAAAATCTCAGTAAAACAAAATCTATTAAGAAGAAAAAAAATCCATTAAAAAAAAGAATTCAGCACAGGAGAGTAACAGGAACAAAGAAAATGTCATCATCACCAAAAAAAAACCCAACAAAATGACAACAGTAAACTCATACCTATCAATAATTACACTGAATGTAAATGGCCTAAATGCACCCATCAAGAGACACGCAGTGACAAAATGGATTTAAAAACAGAATCCATCAATATGCTGTCTACAAGAGACACACCTTAGAAAGAAAGATATAAATTTATTAAAAATCAAAGGATAGAAAAAAATATATCAAGAAAACAGCTAACAGAAAAGAACAGGAGTGGCAATACTAATCTCAGATAAAAGAGACTTTAAAACAAAATCCATCATAAAAGGCAAAGAAAGGTACTACATAATGATTAAAGGAACGATCCATCATGAAGACTTAACTATAATAAACATCTATGCACCCAACAACAGGGCTCCAAAATACCTAAAACAAACTCTAGCAACACTAAGAAGAGAAATTGACAGTTCCACATTTGTCATAGATGGAATTATGTCCCCCAAAAATGTGTGTATCAATTGGGCTGGGCCATCATTCCCAGTATTGTGTGATTTTCCCATATGTTGTAAATCCCGCCTCTTTGATGTTAATGAGGGAGGATGCGCGGCAGTGTTGTTAGTGAGGCAGGACTCAACCTACAGGACTAGATTGTGTCTTAAGGCAATTTCTTGAGATATAAAACATAGAAGCAGGCAGAGAGACAGGGGGACCTCATACCACCAAGAAAGCAGCACCAGGAGCAGAGCACATGCCTGGGAGACGGGATCCCTGTATCTGAGAAGCTCCTCGACCAGGGGAAGACTGAGGACAAGGACCTTCCTCCAGAGCCAACTGACAAAGAAAGCTTTCCCCTGGAGCCAATGCCCTGAATTTGGACTTGTAACCTACTAGACTGTGAAAAAATAAATTTCTCTTTGTTAAAGCCATCCACTTGTGGTATTTCTGTTATGGCAGCATTAGATGACTAAGACAGAATTTGGTACCTAGAGAGTGGGGTGCTGCTCTAACAGATACCTAAAATGTGGAAGCAGTTTTGAAACTGAATGGATAGAGTTGCGACAGCGGCAGAGGACCAGCACAGCAGAGAACCTGCAGCAGCAAAGAAGCGGCAACAGCAGAGAACCATCAGCAGCAGAACCAGGAGACCAGCATGAGATGGTGCTGGAGCCAACCCATGGAGCAAGACAGCTGAGTGCCTGTGTGCAGGAGGCTTCCTGGTGGAGCGGGGTGCCTCTGGGCACTTATCGGTAGAGCTAGGCTTGTCAACCCACAGAGCCAGAGGGCTGAGTGCCTATGTGCAGAAGGCTTCCTGGTGGAGTGGGGTGAGTCTGGGCACTTATAGGTGGAGCTACAGAGCTTTGGAACACCTGCCCAGCAGGGCAGATGCAGGCGTGAGGCCCTAGGAGCCGAGAGGCGAAGAAATCATGAAGCAGAAGGTGAAGAGACAAGGAACAGAAGAGGCTGAGCTGCCTCAGTCTCAAAAGGTATGGCCATGACCTCAGGGGTTTCAAAGGGTGGAGCCATGGCCTCTGGTGTTTCTAGGGTGGAGTTGCTACACAGATGGTTGAAGAGAATGGTGCACCTAAAGCTGAGGGAGCAGAGTGCTATCCTAGTGGACCTGAAAAGTGGAGGGACAAGGGGCCTCCACTCAGAATTCGGATAGTGGGGCCAACACCTAGAGTCTGGAGGGGAGAACCATTGTGTAAATTGTCTCAGAGAAGAGAGAATTATTTTCAAAGCTTTGAGGGCTAATGTAATGTATTCTGCTGACTTGCTTGGTGCCTGTTATGCCTTCTCTTTCTCCGGTTTCTCTCATTTGTAATGGAAATGTCTACCTTGTGCCTGTTCTGCCATCAAACCTTTGGAAGCAAATAGTTTGTGTTCTAGATTTCACAGATGAAGAAGAATTTTTGGATTTTGGACTTGGAGCTCAGATTTTTGCTATGATACCATGGGGTGAATATGTTTTGCGTGTTGCAAGAATGTGATATTTGGGGGGCTAAAGGGTGGAATGTCATAGATTGAATTATGTCCTCCCAAAAATGTGTGCATCAATTGGGCTGGGCCATGATTCCTGGTGCTGTATGATTTTCCTATATGCTGTAAATCCTGCCTCTATGATGTTAATGAGGGAGGATGGGCTAGTGAGGCAGGACTCAACCTACAGGACTAGATTGTGTCTTGAGGCAATCTCTTGAGATACAAAAGATATAAGCAAGCAGAGAGACAGGGGGACCTCATACCACCAATAAAGCAGCACCAGGAGCAGAGCATGTCCTTTGGAACTGGAGCCCTGTGCCGGAAGAGCTCCTCAACCATAGAAAGATTGAGGACGAGGACCTTCCTCCAGGGCCAACAGAGAGAGAAAGGCTTCCCTTGGAGCTGACACCCTGAATTTGGACGTTTAGCCTACTTTGCTGTGAGGAAATAAATTTCTCTCTGTTAAAGCCACCCACTTGCGGTATTTCTGTTATGGCAGCACTAGATGACTAGACAACAATCATAGCAGGAGACTTCAACACACCACTCTTGGTAAAGGACAGAACATCTAGAAAGAAATTCAACAAAGATACAGAACCGCTAATGGGAAAAAAAAGGAACAGCCTGCCAATTTGACCTCATGCACATATACAGAACACTACACACAATAGCTACAAAGTACACATTCTTTTCTAACACACATGGAACCTTTTCCAGAATAGACAACATTTTAAGCAACTCTCAACAAAATCCAAAACATTGAGATAATACAAAGTATCTTCTCTGACGACAATGCCATCAGGGTAGAAATTAACAACAGGAGGAGCAAGGAAAAAAAATCAATTACATGGAAACTGAACAACATGCTGCTTAAAAACCACTGGGTAATAGAAGAGATCACAGAAGGAATAAAAAGAATTCCTAGAATCAAAAAAGAATGAAAACACCTCAAACCAAAACCTTTGGGACACAGCAAAGGCTGTCCTCAGAGGTCAATTTATAGCAATAGATGCACACATCAGAAAAGAAAAAAGGGACAAAATCAAAACATTAGTTACACAACTTGAATAGAAAGAGAAAGAGAGCAGCAAAAGAAGCCCACAGCCACCAGAAGAAAGGAAATAATAAAGATCAGAGAAATAAATGAAGTACAGAATAAAAAAAAACAATAGAATCAACAAAACCAAAAGTTGGTTCTTTGAAAAGCTCAACAAAATTGACAAACCACTGGCCAAACTGACAAAAGAAAAATACGAGAGGATGCAAATAGCCCAAATAAGAAATGAAATGGGGAACATTACAACAAACCCAACTGAAAGAAAAAGGGTCATAACAGAGTATTATGAAAAACTATACTCCAACAAATTAAAAAACCTAGAGGAAATGGACAAATTTCTAGAAACACGCTACTTACTCAAACTAACACAAAATGATGTTGAAAATCTGAACAGACCCATAACAAGAGAAGAGATTGAAAAGATAATTTAAAAACTCTCAAGAAAAAAAAGCCCTGGCCCGTACTGCTTCACTGGAGAATTCTACCAAATATTCAGAGAAGAGCTTACACCAGTACTGCTCAAACTATTTCAGAACATAGAAAAGAAAGCAATACTTCTGAATTCATTCTATGAAGCCAGCATAACCTTGATACCAAAACCAAAGACACCACAAAAATAGAAAATTAGAGACCAATATCTCTCATAATTGCAGATGCAAAAATTCTCAACAAAATTCTAGCCAATAGAATTCAGTATCATATCAAAAAAACAATAGACCAAAACCAAGTGGAATTCATTCCAGGTATGCAAAGATGGTTCAATATTAGAAAATCAATCAACGTAATCCACCACATAAATAAAAGGAAAGAAAAGAATCACATGATCATCTCAATTCATGTAGAAAAGACATTTGACAAAGTCCAACACCCCTTCCTGATAAAAGCTCTCAATAAACTAGGTATAGAAGGGACATTTCTCAACATAATAAAAGGTATCTATGCAAAACCAATGGCCAACATCATTCTTAATGGAGAGAGGCTGAAAACATTCCCCTTGAGAACAGGAACAAGACACGGATGCCTTTTATCCCAACTCCTACTTAAAATTTTGCTGGAAGTCCTAGCTAGATCAATAAGGCAAAAAAGAAATAAAGGGCATCCAAATTGGTGATAAAGAAGCTGAACTGTCCCTATTTGCAGATGATATGACACTATACATAGAAAACCCAAGACTCCACAAGAAAACTACTGCAACTAATAGAGAGATTCAGCAGATTAGCAGGATACAAGATAAACATACAAAAATCAGTTGGATTCCTATACACCAGTAGAGAACGATGAAAAGGAAATCAGGAAAACAATACCGTTTATAATAGCCCCTAAAAAAATAAAATACTTGGGAATAAATCTAACCAGAGATGTAAAAGACCTACACAAAGAAAACTACAAAACACTACTGCAAGAAACGAAAAGAGACCTACATAAATGGAAAAACATACCACGCTCACGGATAGGTAGACAATTCTATCCAAAGCAATTTACAAATACAATGTAATTCCAATACAAATACCAATAACATTCTTTAAAGAGATGGAAAAACTGATCATTAACTTCATATGGAAAGGGAAGAAGCCCCAATAAGTAAAGCACTATTGAAGATGAAGAATAAAGTAGGAGGACTTGCACTACCTCATGTCAGAACTTACTGCACAGCTGTGGTCGTCACAACAGCCTGGTACTGGTACAACGACAGATACATTGACCAATGGAACAGAATTGAGAACCCAGATGTAAATCCATCTACCTCCAGTCCCCTGATGTTCGACAAGGGCCCAAAATCCATGGAATGGGTAAAAGACAGTCTTTTCAACAAATGATGCTGAAAAACTGGATGTCCACCTGCAAAAAATGAAACAGGACCCATACCACACACCATACACAAAAAAAACTAATTGAAAATGGATCAAAAACCTAAATATAAAACCAAGAACTGTGAAGATTATAGAAGAAAAATAGGATCAACACTCGAGGTCCTAATACGTGACATTAAAAGGATACAAACCATAAATAATAGCACACAAACTCCAGAAAATAAGCTAGATAACTGGAATCTTCTAAAAATTAAACACGCTCATCAAAAAACTTCACCAAAAGGGTAAAAAGAGAACCCACAGACGGGGAAAAAAGTTTTTGGCTCTTACAAATACGTCAAAGTTCTAATTCCTAAAATCTATAGGGAAATCCAACGCTTCTACAACAAAAAGACAAATAATCCAATTAAAAATGAGCAAAGGATATGAACAGACACTTCATCAAAGAACACTTTCAAGTGACTAACAGACACATGAGGAAATGCTCACGATCACTAGCCGTTAGGGAAATGCAAACCAAAACCACGATGGGATACCATCTCACCCCAGCATTTCTAGCATGAATCAAAAAAATACAAAATAATAAATGTTGGAGAGGCTGCAGGAGATTGGAACTTCTATGCGCTGTGGTGGAAATGAAAAATGATATAACCATTTTGGTAAATGATACAGTGCTTCCTTAGAGAGCTAGAAATAGAAATACCATATGATCCAGCAATCCCATTCCTAGGGATATATCCTAGAGAAATAAGAGCTGTCATATGAAGAGACATATGCACATCCATGTTCATTGCAGCATTGTTCACAACAGCAAAAAGATGGAAACAACCTAGATGCCCATCAACAGATGAATGGATAAATAAACTATGGTACATACACACAATGGAGTACTGTGCAACTCATAACATGGATGAATCTGGAGGGCATTATGCTGAGTGAAGTAAGTCAATCACAAAAGGACAAATATTTTATGACATCACTAATAAAAAATTTATGAAAAAGTTTACACACAAAAAGAAATAATCTTTGATGGTTATGAGGGAGGCAAGGGGTGGGGATGGAAAAACACTCAATAGACAATAGATAAGTGGTAACTTTGGTGAAGGGTAAGACAGTACACAATACTGGGGAAGCCAGTACAAGTTGTACAAGGCAAGGTCGTAGAAGCTCCATAGACACATCCAAACTCCCTGAGGGACTGAATTACTGGGCTGAAGGCTGTGGGGACCGTGCTCTTAGGGAACATCTAGCTCAACTGGCATAATACAGTTTATAAAGAAAATGTTCTACATTCTACTTTGGCGAGTAGTGTCTGGGGTCTTAAAAGCATGTGAGCAGGCCATTTAAGATACTCCACTGGTGTCACCCCTGTCGAGAGCTTGGGAGAATGAAGAAAACCAAAGACACAAGGGAAAGATTAGTCTAAAGGACTAATGGACCACAACTACCACAGCCTTCACCAGATTGAGTCCAGCACAACTAGATGGTGCTTGGCTACCACCACTGACTGCTCTGACAGGGATAACGATAGAGGGTCCAGGAGAGAGCTGGAGTAAAATATAGAATAAAATTCTGATTCACAAAAAAAGACCAAATTTGAGTGAGGCGGAGCCAAGATGGCAGACTAGGCAGACACTACCTCGGATCCCTCTTACAACAAAGACACGGAAAAACAAGTGAATCGATCACATACATAACAATCTACAAACCCTGAACAACAAACACAGATTTAGAGACGGAGGATGAACTAATACGGGGAAGCAGCGATTGTTTCCAGAGCCTGGACCCAGCGTACCAGTCAGGTACGGCACAAGCACAGAGACCTGCTCCACCCCCCTGAACTAACCCCGGGAGGGGGACCAGCCGGTTCTACGGGCGTAGTGGGACGCAGCTGGTAGGAGAAGTCCCGGGAGGCAGTGACTGATCTTGGAGCAGAAAGAGCAGCATCCGAGCCGGGGAACTGTCCCGCAGGGATTTGGGCTGGACGCAGGTACGCCATAAACACGGAGAGTTGCTCCACCCCCCTGAACTAACCCCGGGAAGGGGACCAGCCGGGTCCCGCGGGCGGCATAGGACGCAGCCGGTAGGAGAAGTCCCCGGGAGGCAACGACTGGTATTGGAGCGGGGAGAACAGCGTCCCAGCCGGGACACTCGGTCACGGCACAAGCTACTCCACCCATCTGAACTAACCCCGGGAGGAGGCCCAACTGGTTCTCGGGGGCGGCACGGCCACGCGGCTGGAGGGACGAGAAGTCCCCGGGAGGCAGAGAATCATTTTGGAGTCGAGAGTGCACCGTCCCAGTAGGGGAGCCTTGACGCTGGGCGTGGGGCTGGAAGCGGAGGATCTGACCGTGACTCCAGCGGGCCAGACCCCCCGGGGGCAATCTCCACACAGCCAGCACACATAGGCGACGCGCCCCGCGGGAATCTCAGATATAATAGTCATTCTAAGCAAGACAAGCAACTCTGGCTATATTCTGAGGTGCTACTCTCCTATCTCTCTGTTCCCTCCCCCACCCTCCCCAGGCGGCTTCATTAACATCTGAATAGCCTGAGCCACAGGGACAACTCCGATAGGGATCTGACTGCATTTTTTTTTTAGCGGATTTTCTGGAAAAACTAGTTTCCCAGTGATGGCTCGGAGACAACAATCCATATCAAACCACTTAAAGAAGCAGACCGTGACAGCTTCTCCAACCCCCCAAACAAAAGAATCAAAATCTTTCCCAAATGAAGATACAATCTTGGAATTATCAGATACAGAATATAAAAAACTAATTTACAGAATGCTTAATGATATCACAAATGAAATTAGGATATCTGCAGAAAAAGCCAAGGAACACACTGATAAAACTGTTGAAGAACTCAAAAAGATTATTCAAGAACATACTGGAAAAATTAATAAGTTGCAAGAATCCATAGAGAGACAACATGTAGAAATCCAAAAGATTAACAATAAAATAACAGAATTAGACAACACACTAGGAAGTCAGAGGAGCAGACTCGAGCAATTAGAATGCAGACTGGGACATCTGGAGGACCAGGGAATCAACACCAACATAGCTGAAAAAAAATCAGATAAAAGAATTAAAAAAAAATGAAGAAACCCTAAGAATTATGTGGGACTCTATCAAGAAGGATAACCTGCGGGTGATTAGAGTCCCAGAACAGGGAGGGGGGACAGAAAACACAGAGAAAATAGTTGAAGAACTCCTGACAGAAAACTTCCCTGACATCATGAAAGATGAAAGGATAGCTATCCAAGATGCTCATCGAACCCCATTTAAGATTGATACAAAAAGAAAAACACCAAGACATATTATCATCAAACTCACCAAAACCAAAGATAAACAGAAAATTTTAAAAGCAGCCAGGGAGAAAAGAAAGGTTTCCTTCAAGGGAGAATCAATAAGAATATGTTCTGACTACTCAGCAGAAACCATGCAGGCAAGAAGGGAATGGGACGACATATACAGAACACTGAAGGAGAAAAACTGCCAGCCAAGGATCATATATCCAGCAAAACTCTCTCTGAAATATGAAGGCGAAATTAAGATATTTACAGACAAACACAAGTTTAGAGAATTTGCAAAAACCAAACCAAAGCTACAAGAAATACTAAAGGATATTGTTTGGTCAGAGAACCAATAATATCAGATATCAGCACAACACAAGGTCACAAAACAGATCGTCCCGATATCAACTCAAATAGGGAAATCACAAAAACAAACAAATTAAGATTAATTAAAAAAAAAAAATACACATAACAGGGAGTCATGGAAGTCAATAGGTAAAAGATCACAATAATCAAAAAGAGGGACTAAATACAGGAGGCATTGAACTGCCATATGGAGAGTGATACAAGGCGATATAGAACAATACAAGTTAGGTTTTTACTTAGAAAAATAGGGGTAAATAATAAGGTAACCACAAAAAGGTATAACAACTCTATAACTCAAGATAAAAACCAAGAAAAACGTAACGACTCAACTAACATACAGTCAAGCACTATGAAAATGAGGATCTCACAGTTTACTAAGAAAAACGTCTCAGCACAAAAAAGTATGTGGAAAAATGAAATTGTCAACAACACACATAAAAAGGCATCAAAATGACAGCACTAAAAACTTATTTATCTATAATTACCCTGAATGTAAATGGACTAAATGCACCAATAAAGAGACAGAGAGTCACAGACTGGATAAAGAAACACGATCCATCTATATGCTGCCTACAAGAGACACACCTTAGACTTAGAGACACAAACAAACTAAAATTCAAAGGATGGAAAAAAGTATATCAAGCAAACAATAAGCAAAAAAGAAGAGGAGTAGCAATATTAATTTCTGACAAAATAGACTTTAGACTTAAATCCACCACAAAGGATAAAGAAGGACACTATATAATGATAAAAGGGACAATTGATCAGGAAGACATAACCATATTAAATATTTACTCACCCAATGACAGGGCTGCAAGATACATAAATCAAATTTTAACAGAATTGAAAAGCGAGATAGATACCTCCACAATTATAGTAGGAGACTTCAACACACCACTTTCGGAGAAGGACAGGACATCCAGTAAGAAGCTCAACAGAGACACGGAAGATCTAATTACAACAATCAACCAACTTGACCTCATTGACTTATACAGAACTCTCCACCCAACTGCTGCAAAATATACTTTTTTTTCTAGCGCACATGGAACATTCTCTAGAATAGACCACATATTAGGTCATAAAACAAACCTTTGCAGAGTCCAAAACATTGAAATGTTACAAAGCATCTTCTCAGACCACAAGGCAATAAAACTAGAGATCAATAACAGAAAAATGAGGGAAAAGAAATCAAATACTTGGAAAATGAACAATACCCTCCTGAAAAAAGACTGGGTTATAGAAGACATCAAGGAGGGAATAAGGAAATTCTTAGAAAGCAACGAGAATGAAAATACTTCCTATCAAAACCTCTGGGACACAGCAAAAGCAGTGCTCAGAGGCCAATTTATATCAATAAATGCACACATACAAAAAGAAGAAAGAGCCAAAATCAGAGAACTGTCCCGACAACTTGAACAAATAGAAAGTGAGCAACAAAAGAATCCATCAGGCACCAGAAGAAAACAAATAATAAAAATTAGAGCTGAACTAAATGAATTAGAGAACAGAAAAACAATCGAAAGAATTAACAAAGCCAAGAGCTGGTTCTTTGAAAAAATTAACAAAATTGATAAACCATTGGCTAGACTGACTAAAGAAATACAGGAAAGGAAACAAATAACCCGAATAAGAATTGAGAAGGACCACATCACAACAGAACCAAATGAAATTAAAAGAATCATTTCAGATTATTATGAAAAATTGTACTCTAACAAATTTGAAAACCTAGAAGATATGGATGAATTCCTGGAAAAACACTACCTACCTAAACTAACACATTCAGAAGTAGAACAACTAAATAGACCAATAACAAAAAAAGAGATTGAAACGGTAATCAAAAAACTCCCAACAAAAAAAAGCCCTGGCCCAGACGGCTTCACTGCAGAGTTCTACCAAACTTTCAGAGAAGAGTTAACACCACTACTAATAAAGGTATTCCAAAGCATAGAAAATGACGGAATACTACCCAACTCATTCTATGAAGCCACCATCTCCCTGATACCAAAATCAGGTAAAGACATTACAAAAAAAGAAAATTATAGACCTATATCCCTCATGAACATTGAAGCAAAAATCCTCAACAAAATTCTAGCCAATAGAATCCAACAACACATCAAAAAAATAATTCACCCTGATCAAGTGGGATTTATACCAGGTATGCAAGGCTGGTTTAATATCAGAAAAACCATTAATGTAATCCATCACATAAATAAAACAAAAGACAAAAACCACATGATCTTATCAATTGATGCAGAAAAGGCATTTGACAAAGTCCAACACCCATTCATGATAAAAACTCTTACCAAAATAGGAATTGAAGGAAAATTCCTAAACATAATAAAGGGCATATATGCAAAGCCAATAGCCAATATCACTCTAAATGGAGAGAACCTGAAAGCATTTCCCTTGAGAACGGGAACCAGACAAGGATGCCCTTTATCACCGCTCTTATTCAACACCGTGTTGGAAGTCTTAGCCAGGGCAATTAGGCTAGACAAAGAAATAAAAGGTATCCGGATTGGCAAGGAAGAAGTAAAGTTATCACTATTTGCAGATGACATGATTATATACACAGAAAACCCTAAGGAATCCTCCAGAAAACTACTGAAACTAATAGAAGAGTTTGGCAGAGTCTCAGGTTATAAAATAAACATACAAAAATCACTTGGATTCCTCTACATCAACAAAAAGAACACCGAAGAGGAAATCACCAAATCAATACCATTCACAGTGGCCACCAAGAAGATAAAATACTTAGGAATAAATCTTACCAAGGATGTAAAAGACCTATACAAAGAAAACTACAAAGCTCTACTACAGGAAATTCAAAAGGACATACTTAAGTGGAAAAACATACCTTGCTCATGGATAGGAAGACTTAACATAGTAAAAATGTCTATTCTACCAAAAGCCATCTATACATTTAACGCACTTCCGATCCAAATTCCAATGTGATATTTTAAGGGGATAGAGAAACAAATCACCAATTTCATATGGAAGGGAAAGAAGCCCCGGATAAGCAAAGCACTACTGAAAAAGAAGAAGAAAGTGGGAGGCCTCACCTTACCTGACTTCAGAACCTATTATACAGCCACAGTAGTCAAAACAGCCTGGTATTGGTACAACAACAGACACATAGACCAATGGAACAGAATTGAGAACCCAGACATAGATCCATCCACGTATGAGCAGCTGATATTTGACAAAGGACCAGTGTCAATTAACTGGGGAAAAGATAGCCTTTTTAACAAATGGTGCTGGCATAACTGGATATCCATTTGCAAAAAAATGAAACAGGACCCATACCTCACACCATGCACAAAAACTAACTCCAAGTGGATCAAAGACCTAAACATAAAGACTAAAACGATAAAGATCATGGAAGAAAAAATTGGGACAACCCTAGGGGCCCTAATACAAGGTATAAACAGAATACAAAACATTACCAAAAATGATGAAGAGAAACCCGATAACTGGGAGCTCCGAAAAATCAAACACCTATGCTCATCTAAAGACTTCACCAAAAGAGTAAAAAGACCACCTACAGATTGGGAAAGAATTTTCAGCTATGACATATCCAACCAGCGCCTGATCTCTAAAATCTACATGATTCTGTCAAAACTCAACCACAAAAAGACAAACAACCCAATCAAGAAGTGGGCAAAGGATATGAACACACATTTCACTAAAGAAGATATTCAGGCAGCCAACAGATACAAGAGAAAATGCTCTCGATCATTAGCCATTAGAGAAATGCAAATTAAAACTACGATGAGATTCCATCTCACACCAGCAAGGCTGGCTTTAATCCAAAAAACACAAAATAATAAATGTTGGAGAGGCTGCGGAGAGATTGGAACTCTCATACACTGCTGGTGGGAATGTCAAATGGTACAACCACTTTGGAAATCTATCTGGCGTTATCTTAAACAGTTAGAAATAGAACTACCATACAACCCAGAAATCCCACTCCTGGGAATATACCCTACAGATACAAGAGCCTTCATACAAACAGATATATGCACACCCATGTTTATTGCAGCTCTGTTTACAATAGCAAAAAGTTGGAAGCAACCAAGGTGTCCATCAACGGATGAATGGGTAAATAAATTGTGGTATATTCACACAATGGAATACTACGCATCGATAAAGAACAGTGACGAATCTCTGAAACATTTCATAACATGGAGGAACCTGGAAGGCATTATGCTGAGTGAAATTAGTCAGAGGCAAAAGGACAAACATTGTATAAGACCACTATTATAAGATCTTGAGAAATAGTAAACCTGAGAAGAACACATACTTTTGTGGTTACGAGGCGGGGAGGGAGGGAGGGTGGGAGAGGGTTTTTTTATTGATTAATCAGTAGATAAGAACTGCTTTGGGTGAAGGGAAAGACAACACTCAATACATGGAAGGTCAGCTCAATTGGACTGGACCAAAAGCAAAGAAGTTTCCGGGATAAAATGAATGCTTCAAAGGTCAGCGGAGCAAGCGCGGGGGTCTGGGGAACATGGTTTGCGGGGACTTCTAAGTCAATTGGCAAAATAATTCTATTATGAAATCATTCTGCATCCCACTTTGAAATGTGGCGTCTGGGGTCTTAAATGCTAACAAGCGGCCATCTAAGATGCAGCAATTGGTCTCAACCCACCTGGAGCAAAGGAAAATGAAGAACACCAAGCCCACACGGCAACTAAGAGCCCAAGAGACAGAAAGGGCCACATGAACCAGAGACCTACATCATCCTGAGACCAGAAGAACTAGTTGGTGCCCGGCCACAGTCGATGACTGCCCTGACAGGGAGCACAGCAGAGGACCCCTGAGGGAGCAGGAGATCAGTGGGATGCAGACCCCAAATTCTCATAAAAAAACCAAACTTAATGGTCTGACTGAGACTGGAGGAATCCCGGCGGCCATGCTCTCCAGACCTTCAGTTGACACAGGACAGGAACCATCCCCGAAGACAACTCATCAGAAATGAAAGGGACTGGTCAGCGGGTGGGAGAGAGACGCTGATGAAGAGTGAGCTAATTATATCAGGTGGACACTTGAGATTGTGTTGGCAACTCTTGTCTGGAGGGGGGATGGGAGGATAGAGAGAGAGGGAAGCCGGCAAAATTGTCAAGAAAGGAGAGACTGAAAGGGCTGACTCAAGACGGGGAAAGTAAGTGGGAGTAGGGAGTGAGATGTATGTAAACTTATATGTGACAGACTGATTGGATTTGTAAACGTTCACTTGAAGCTTAATAAAAGTTATTAAAAAAAAAAAAAAAAAAGACCAAACTTGTTGGCCTGACAAAGGCTGGAGAAACTCTGAGAGTATGGCCCCCAGATGCCCTTTTACCTCAGGAAAGAAGTCACTCCTGAGGTTCACCCTTTAGCCAAAGATTAGACAGGCCCATAAAACAAAACAAGACTAAAGTGGCCCAACAGCCCAGGGGCAAGGTCTAGAAGGCAGGAGGGGCAGGAAAGTTGGTGACTGGGAACCCAGGGTTGAGAAGGGAGTGTTGGCATGTGGTGGGGTTGGTAAACAAAGTGACAAAAGGATATGTGTACTAATTGTTTAATGAGAAGCTAGTTTGTCATGTAAACCTACATCTAAAGTACAATAATTATAAAAAAGGAGAAAAAAAAATTGAATCTGTTCTGATTTCACCTGTCAGCTATGACTGAACTGGTTCCAAGCCCTAGTTTGATTTGGTTGAGGGTGCATAAATCTGATAACTCAAAGGTAATCTACAAAGAGCGTGTCCTTTCACTGACAGCTCGCTCCTAAACCAGCACCTTGTTCTTTCAGCCATTGGTCCACATCTGTCTTCTGACGTTTGACCCCTCAGTTCTGGTGCCCACTTAAACCCAGAGAGACAAGACCGAGGGGGGTTGAAACCTCGCTCCGCCTGGGCTCGCCTCCAACCAATCCGGTGCGACGCCAGGAGGTGAAGCCCCGCTTCTTAACAGGAGTCCCGCCTGCTTACCTGGGAAACTCTCCTTGGTTCGGAGCAATGACAAACTTCTCCGCTTATTGGCAATGAGAAAGGCCCGGTGGCCCGGTCCGCAGGCATTTCGAATGCAGAAGCGAGCGGAGGTGAAGAAGTGAGGCAGCGACATTTGGGAATCCTGGGCTTCTGGGTGAAGCTGAGTGACAACTGCTTAAACTTTGGCCTTCACGCCTCTGCTCCCGGTTGGGGAGTCTGGACAGAACCAAATTTCCTCCAACTAGATCGCACTCTAGGGAGCTGTGCAACAGCCACTTAGTATGTGACTGGATCGCCCTTGCGGAGTGTTTTCACCTTCTGCTGTAATCTTTCTTGTTTAAGCCAATGAACCCCTGTTCTTACGAAAGGGAGGAAGGGAGAAAACGAAAAAGGGATGAAGGGGAGAAAAGGGCTGAGTTCACTATTTTGTCTTTAGAAATGTAAGTGCAAAGCAACCGTGTTGAAACTTCGGAGGTGGGTTAAGCCTTTCAGCCTTTTCTAGGCAGTTAATGCTCCGGCGACCTTGGGGCCAAAGTAACCCCAAGTGGGCGCTGGCTAGTCCCAGACCACAGCCAACAGGGAAGCGCAAAAGCAAGTGCCTGGTACAGTAAATGCTCAAATATTTCTTGAATTAGAAGTGATACAAATTTACGAATTACCGTCTTGGAAGTAGAGTGGGGTGTATAGTTTAACACACTACAAGAGTGTTGTGTTATATATGTACATTATTGTCTTTAATGATCTTACCTTGTTCTCAAGTCCTCATTCTTGTGAGAGGGAAGGCAGAAAAGGAGAGGTGAACTTGTGGGTTAAAGGTACCTCGGTCTCTTTGGGGTAAATGCTGTCCTTCGGAATTTCTCCTGCCTCCTTCTTGTAACCTAAAAGTCACCTTAACATAGATTTGGCAGGCCTAGGGGACCATGTGGGAGTCCCTAAGACCATGCTAACCTCTGCTTCTTCCTTCTGGTCATTGGTAAAATATATGGCAGATGAAACTTGTGGTTTATTCTCTCAGCATAACTGAGGAACCACGGTGGTCCTCAGCCCCACTAGTACACGGTCCCAACACAAATCTCTCTAGCCTCTGAATCATATTCGAATCAAGTAAGTGGGCTTAGGCTTCCATAGAATTTCCCACCATCTCTTACCCTCTGTTCTGTTTTAGCAGCTTCTCTGTGAGTCTAAAAATATTTCAGATAAATTTATTTTTAAAAATTAAACAAAAATATATCCCTTCCATGCCAGACAGGAACCAGGGGAGACAGAAGTACAACAAGGCCATTGCCATTCTGCTGTAGTCACCCTATAATGGTTCAAGATCACCTGCAAGGCAGTATCTTCTCAGAGTCAAAATCTATCTGGCATCTTGTTCACTGCCCCATCTTTTCAGGTCAAGGTCCAAGAGGGCGAAAAGGGGTGCTGGGTCCCTTAAAAAGCTAGGCAGACCATACGCCCTATTGTCAGCCTTCTTAATCTTTCTCCATTGTCTTCCCAGTAAGACTTACACTTCTGCAGGTCAGAACTCCTCCTAAGTTTGTCCTCTTTTCTCTGACCTTATGGGTGTCTCTCTTCTAAGGAGTCGTTCTGTGAAAGGGGAAGTAAGCTTTATGGCTTAGCCCTAATGGTGTATGGAGAGCTGGGAGAGGACATGAAGGAAAATACATGGAGAGATATCATAGTGAAGCAGTATTCTATCATTATTTTGCTGCTCAGTCTCTGATCTCGCTCCCCACTGTTGGAGTGTACCCCACCTGTTTCCTGCTGGGGAGGCAGAAAATACCAGACATTCACCTTCCCAGCCTCCCTTGCAGCCAGGCACAGCACATGACCTGGGTTCTTTCTGCCAATCAGATGTTTCCTTTCAAGGCTTTGAATTGGGAATTAATGACTGACAAGGATAAGGAGAAACTATAAAGAATCCATTCTGGTGATGGACGGTGGAAGCAGCAGTGGCATCAGTTCTAGTGGGAGTGGACAGGACTCAGTGCCGGCATTGTCAGAGGGGCGGGTGGCAGCATCTAGTGTCCACCCGCAACAATATTGGTATCTTCATCAGACCAACTCTGTGGCATGATTTGGGCAGAGCTCCTGGCTGTAGAGCCTCTGAGTCTGGCTCTCAGGCCCTCCTGGAGATTCTATCAGCTACCCACGTCCTTTTAATAATTCTTTTCTATTTAAACGAGCCAGAGTTAATTTCTCTTGCTTGTACATAAGAACCCTGAGTGATACAGTTATTTCTAAAGTATTATCCCTGTCATACTGGTCATGGCTGAAGCCATAGTTATGCTAATAATTTTAAACACTTCCTTAGATAGCTAGAAATAGAAATACCGTATAATCCAGTAACCCCACTCCTAAAAATATATCTTAGAGAAATAAGAGTTGTCACAAGAATAGACATATGCACACCCATGTTCATTGCAGCATTTTTCACAAGCAAGAGGATGGAAATAACCTAGATGCCCATCAACAGATGAATGGCTAAACAAACTATGGTACATACACACGAAGGTGTATTACACAATGATAAAGAACAATGATGAATCTACAAAGCATCTCACACCATGGCTGAAGCTGGAGGGCATTATGCTGAGTGAAATAAGTCAATTGCAGAAAGACAAATATTGTATGAGACCATTACTGTAAAAACTCATGAGAAGTTTTATCAGAAAAAGAAACAATCTTTGATGGTTACAAGGAAGGGAAGGGGTAGGGGTGGAAAAACACTCAATAGACAATAGATAAGTGGTAACTTTGGTGAAGGGTAAGACAGTACACAATACTGGGGAAGCCAGCACAACTTGTACAAGGCAAGGTCATGGAAGCTCCCTAGACACATCCAAACTACCTGAGGGACCTAATTGCTGGGCTGAAGGCTGTGGGGACCACGGTCTTGGGGAACATCTAGCTCAAGTGGCATAACATAGCTTATAAAGAATATGTTCTACGTTCTACTTTGGAGGGTAGTGTCTGGGGTCTTAAAAGCCCATGAGTGGCCATCTAAGATACTCCACTGGTCTCAACCCTTCAGGAGCAAGGCAGAATGAAGAAAACAAAAGATTCAAGGGAAAGATTAGTCCAAAGGACTAATAGACCACATCTACCATGGCCTCCACCATACTGAATCCAGTACAACTAGATAGTGCCTGGCTACCATCACCAACCGTTCTGGCAGGGATCACAATAGAGGGCCCAGACGGAGCTGGAGGAAAATGTAGAACAAAATTCTAACTCACACACAAAAAAAAGACTAAACTTACTGGTCTGACAGAGAAGGGAAAAACCCCAATAGTATGGCCCCTAGACACCCTTTTAGCTCAGTAATGAAGTCACTCCCGAGGTTCACCCTTCATCCAAAGATTAGACAGGCCCATAAAACAAAATGAGACTAAAGTGGCACACCAGCCCAGGGACAAGGACTAGAAGACAGGAGGAGACAGGAAAGCTGGTAAACGGCAACTGAAGGTTGAGAAGGGAATGTGTTGACATGTCATGGGGTTGTTAATCAATGGCATAAAACAATATGTGTACTAACTGTTTAAGGAGAAACTAGTTTGTTCTATAAACCTTTGTCTAAAGTACATTAAAAAAAAAAAACAGGACTATATTTTCCATTCTAAGCTTATCCTTGTCTACACACATCCTTATGTAGGAGATAAGATTCTAGCATTTATACATTTATCCTTTATTTATAAAGGGCTTCGGAGGCCTGGTGGCACAATGGTTAAGAGCTCAGGCTGCTAACCAGAAGGTTGGCAGTTTAAATTCACCAGTCACTCCTTGGAAACTATGGGGCAGTTCTATTCTGTTCTATAGGGTCGCTATGAGTCAGAATTGACTTGACAGAAACGGGTTTTTGTTTTTTTTGTTTTGCTGTAAGCTAGGCAGTATTCCTAGTGTTGAGAACAAAACAGACAAGGTCTTTACACTTACAGATTTTACATTCTTGAGGGAGAAGAGAGATGACGAGCATTGTCGTTGTTGTTGGTAGGTGCCGTCGAGTCGGTTCCGACTCATGGCGACCCTATGCACAACAGAATGAAACACTGCCCGGTCCTGCACCATCCTTACAATCGTTGTTATGCTTGAGCTCATTGTTGCAGCCACTGTGTCAATCCACCTTGTTGAGGGTCTTCCTCTCTTCCGCTGACCCTGTACTCTGCCAAGCATGATGTCCTTCTTCAGGGACTGATCCCTCCTGACAACATGTCCAAAGTATGTAAGATGCAGTCTCGCCATCCTTGCCTCTAAGAAGCATTCTGGCCGCACTTCTTCCAAGACAGATTTGTTCGTTCTTTTGGCAATCCATAGTATATTCAATATTCTTTGCCAACACCACAATTCAAAGGCGTCAATTCTTCTTTGGTCTTCCTTATTCATTGTTCAGCTTTCACACGCACACGCATACCATGGCTTGAGTCAGGCGCACCGTAGTCTTCAGGGTGACATCTTTGCTCTTCAACGCTTTAAAGAGGTCCTTTGCAGCAGATTTACCCAATGCAATGCGTCTTTTGATTTCTTGACTGCTGCTTCCATGGCTGTTGATTATGGATCCAAGTAAAATGAAATTCTTGACAACTTCAATCTTTTCTCCATTTATCATGATGTTGCTCATTGGTCCAGTTGTGAGGATTTTTGTTTTCTTTATGTGGTGGTGTAATCCATACTGAAGGCTGTGGTCTTTGATCTTCATTAGTAAGTGCTTCAAGTCCTCTTCACTTTCAGCAAGCAAGATTGTGTCATCTGCGTAACACAGGTTGTTAATGAGTCTTCCTCCAATCCTGATGCCCTGTTCTTCATATAGTCCAGCTTCTTGTATTATTTGTTCAGCATACAGATTAAATAGGTATGGTGAAAGAATACAACCCTGACGCACACCTTTCCTGACTTTAAACCAATCAGTATCCCCTTGTTCTGTCCGAACAACTGCCTCTTGATCTATGTAAAGAGTCCTCAGGAGCACAATTAAGTGTTTTGGAATTCCCATTCTTCAACAGAGATGTTTCAACAAAGAGATGCAGCGCTGGAGGTGCTCGCTCGTCTATGCCAAGAAATATGGAAGACAGCTTCCTGGCCAACTGACTGGAAGAAATCCATATTTATGCCTATTCCCAAGAAAGGTGATCCAACCGAATGTGGAAATTATAGAACAATATCATTAATATCACACGCAAGCAAAATTCTGCTGAAGATCATTCAAAAACGGCTCCAGCAGTATATCAACAGGGAACTGCCAGAAATTCAGGCTGGTTTCAGAAGAGGACGTGGAACCAGGAATATTGTTGCTGATCATGATGAACATATAATTAAATAAATAATTCCTGATAATTTTAAGTGCTAAGGAAAAATATTTATTGATTTAACTTACAGAGCTTATTATGTTCTATGCACTGTCTTTTTGCTGTTGTTGTTAAGTGCCTTCTAGTTGGTTTCGACTCATAGTGACAGAACAAAACACTGACAGGTCTTGCGCCATCCTCACAACACTTCTTATGCTTAAGCCCATCATGACAGCCACTGTGTGTATCTATCTCTTTGTGAGTCTTCTTCTCTTTTGCTGACCCTTTACTTTACCAACCATGATGTCCTTCTCCAGGGATTGGTCTCTCTTGAGAACGTGTCCAAAGTAAATGACACCTTGCTGCTTAGGAGCATTCTAGACATACTTCTCCCAAGACAAATTTGTTCATTCTTTTGGCAGTCATTGGTATATTCGATATTCTTCGCCAACATCATAATTCAAAGGTATCAGTTCTTCAGTCTTTCTTATTTGTTGTCCATCTTTTACATACATATGAGGCAATTGAAAATACTATGGCTTGGGTCAGGTGCACCTTAGTCCTCAAAGTGACATCTTTGCTTTTTAACACTTTAAAGAGATCTTCTGCAGCAGATTTGTCCAATGCACTATGTCATTTGGTTTCTTGAATGTTGCTTCTATAGGCATTGATTGTGGACCCAAGTAAAATTAAATCCCTGACAACTTCAATCTTCTCTCCATTTATCATAATGTTGCTTATTGGTCCAGTTGTGAGGATTTTTGTTTTCTTTATGTTGAGGTGTAATCCATAGTGAAGGCTGTAATCTTTGATCTTCATCAGTAAGTGCTTCAAGTCCTCTTCACTCAGTCAACATTAACGATGTGGATGGAGTAAAACTTTTGGGATCTTCATTTGCTGTTGTGGAATAATGCAAAATGAGATGAAACAGCTGAAAACATCCATTAGTGATTGGAATGTGAAATGCACAAAGTATGAATCTAGGAAATTGGAAGTCATAAAAAATGAAATTCATAAAGATCAATATCCTAGGCATTAGTGAGCTGAAATGGACTGATATTGGCCATTCTGAATTGGACAATCATATGGTCTAAAAGTGCTCTATAAATAGGAAGAGATTTTATTTTATTTTACCCTATAAGTAGATACTACAAATATCCCCATTTTCAGATAAGAAACCTAAGCACAAAAAGGTTAAGTATCTTAAAAAAATATTTTTTTTTTTTTTTTTTTAGGTAGCATATAATGGAGAGAGGATTTGAACATAGGTAGTGTAGATCTGTTGCCTAAAATAAGTTAACGGGATTTCAATGAGAGGATAGACTGAGGAGGGAGGTACTAATTTAGAGAGGGTACCAAATGGTCGGCAGTATCTAGGAAAAGAGGAGTCCCTGGGTGTCAAAAATGGTTAAGCGCTTGACTACTATCCAAAAGGTTGGCAGTTCAAATCCACCCAGAGGCACCTTGGAATTTTGAGCTGAGAACTAAAGGTTGTGAACGAACCAATCAAGCAAATTTGGAACAGAGATTTCTAAGCAGAAAGAATAGCACATACAATGGCTCTGTGATGAGAACACTGTGGCACCTCCTAGTATGTGAGGATATCAAAGAAGTAAGCAAGGACCAGACTGTGTCAAGTCTTACAGGCAAAGTTAGGAGTCTAATTTTACAGTAATATAATGGGAAGCCCTTAAAAAGCAGAGGAGTAAAATGATCTGATATGTTAAACTACATAGTTCCCTATGTACATTTATAAGAAGGTAAATGCATAGAGAAAAATCCAGGGGGAAACATACCAACCAATAACAGTGATTTGTTCTGGGGATTGGTTGTGGAACATGACAGCAATCAAGGGGATTTCCACTTTATCTGTATTTTACGTGAGAATGTACTTGTGTATTTATACAAATGAATACCATAAAGACAACTTAAGCTCCATAAAATCACACATATTGTGTAGCCTGAAATCCACTCAGTTATAAGCAGATGTACCATGTAAAAGAAAACACTGTATTGTGCAACTCATGAAGATTGCTTTAGACACAAACCTGAGTTACAGGATGTATATTTCCCTTAGAAAAACCACAAGGAGTCATGTGTATTGCACACTGTGCAAATCAGTGTAGGAAAATTGGGAATACCCTTAAGAAGCATGCTGTGATTGTTAAAGGTATGTCAACATGGCTGGGCCATGATCCTCAGTGGTTTAGCAGTTATAACGTAATTTGCCAGCTTTTTAATGATGTAATCACCTGCGTAGTGAGATCTGATACATTGTGGTCACCTCCATGATGGTGAGGCAAGGCTTACTGGCTTTTCTCGCTCTGGCTCCTGCAGAGTCATCTGACCTCCTGTTCCTGGGACTTGATCTAGCAGCTTACCTGCCGTCTGATCTTCTGATTGATCTTAGAATTGCCAGCACCTATGGTTATGTGAGTCAGGAGAAGCCTCCAGCCTGATCCACGAACTTGGGACTTTCCAGCCTCTACAACCACATGAGCCATTTCCTTTATAAAAATCTCTCTCTCTGTCTCTCTCTATATATACACATTTATGTGCTGCATTGGTCTTGCTTCTCTAGAAAGCCCAGCCTAAGATACATACTAAGTAAAGCTGCATTGTGAGACTGAGAAAATCCACTTTAGGAGTAAGAATTCTGTTGGCTTATCACAGTGGGAAGCAATTGACAATCCTGTGCATTACATAATGCATGGACACCATTTTCAGTGTAAAGCTGAACTATTACTGCCAGCTCTTGCCCCTCTTTACAGAATGCAGCTGGTGAACTGTGCTTTAGGTGTAAAGCTGGCTTACCTCCTTCCTCTACTCCTTTGAGAGTTGAGCCTTTGCAATTTACCATCCACTTTCCCATCTCAATGGGGCCTTTGTGGAGCAGTGGTTAAGCATTTGGCTGCCAACCAAAAAGGTTGGCAGTTCAAATCTACCGGCCATTACTTGGAAACCCTATGGGGCAGCTCTCTGTCCTGACGGATCGCTATTAGTCAGAATTGACTTGATGGCAATGGGTTTCTCCATCTCACTGCTTTCATCTTCCCATTTCCTGTTCGCAACCCCTTATTCATCACATAGTTTATTTCCTGCTGGTCTCACTCTCCATCTTAACTTTTTTCATTGCTTTTGTATACTTTACATGATGCCACATCCAATGTCCTGCCTCCTAGTTACTTACTGCTCTCATTTCCAGTGACATTTTTTATCAAATAAACTATTGGCATTTTCTTCCATGGTCACGCTCTGGACATGTTCATTACCAAAAACCTTACTACTTCCGAAATCATCCTACCTTTCCAGCTCAAGTACTTCCAGTGCATTGACTAGTGTGGCTCTCCTAATACCCAAAGTCCCTTTCTGTCTTCCTTAGACTGCATGATTCATCATTGCAATCAATAACCTTGCTTCTCTTTTCCTCCTATCATAAAAAAAAAAAAACAAACATACTCTCCTAAAATACATGAGGTTTTCCGGTTCAAAATGTTTTCTAATTTCTATTGTCATTTCTTTTTTGATACCTGAGTTATTTAGAGGTATGTTTCTTAATTTTGAACATAGGGGAATTTTTTTTGTGTGTGTGTGTGTGCTTTAGGTGAAGGTTTACAGAGCAAATTAGTTTCTCCTTAAACAGTTAATACACATGTTGTTTTGTGACATTAGTTGCCAACCCTGCAACATGTCAACATTCTCCCCTTCTCAACCTTGGGTTCCCGTTTCCATTCATCCAGCTTTTCTGTCCCTCCTGCCTTCTTGTCTTTGCCCCTGGGCTGGTGTGCCCATTTAGTCTCGTATACATGGTTGAGCTACATGTATTATTGTTTGTTTTATGGGCCTGTCTAATTTTTGGCTGAAGGGTAAACCTCAGCAGTAACTTCAGTACTGAGTTAAAACAGTGTCCCAGGGCTGTGCTTTCAGGGTTTCTTCAGTCTCCATCACACCAGTAAGTCTGGTCTTTTTTTGTGAGTTTGAATTTTGTTGTACATTTTTCTCTAGCTCTGTCTGGAACCTTCTATTGTGATCCCTGTCAGAGCAGTCAGCGGTGGTAGCTGGGCACCATTTAGTTGCTCTGGTGGAGCTTGACGAAGGCCGTGATAGTTGTGTTCCATTAGTCCGTTGGACTAATCTTTCCCTTGTGTCTTTGGTTTTCTTCATTCTCCCTTGCTCCAGATGGGGTGGGACCGGTAGATGTGTCTTAGATTGCCACTCACAAGTTTTTAAGTGAGACACTGCTCACCAAAGTAAGATGTAGAACATTTTCCTTATAAATTAGGTCATGCTAAGTGAGCTAAATGTCTGAACCTAGGGGAATTTTCTAATTGTCTTTTTATTATTTATTTTGAGCTTAATGCATTGTTATCAGAGAACATGCTCTGATTTCAATCTTTTTAAATATAAGGTTAGCTTTATGTTTCATGTCTGTCTTTTATTTCATAAATATAATAATCATAAACATTTTATAATCTGTGTCTAATTTTTCAATATATGAGGTCTTTCCTGATCTGTATTTGTAGTTTGTTTTTGTTAAGTTCTTGATCATTGTATCACTTCCCCTTGGGTGGTTAGTAATTTTTTCTGTTAGTAGCTCATTTTCCTCAGAAAAGCATGTGTAGGATTTCTCTGAAGTCTAAAATTTAAGTTATGAACTAACTCTATGTTTAACTTTTGAAGAACTGCCAGGCTGTTTTCCAAAATGGCCTTACCATTTTACATTCCCAACAGAAATTTGAGGGCTCCAATTTCTCCATATCCTCATCAACACTTATTATTTGTCATCTTTTTATTATTATTATTATTATAGCCAAGTCAATAAGTCCAGCCCATGCTAAAGGAGAGGGGATTACACTTGGGTATGAACGCCAAGAGATGAGGATCACTGGGGGTCGTCTTAGAGGCTACTTATCATATCAGGGAAGACAAATGTTTGTAGCCACGTTCTAACATTCTCAAGCATCCAGGCCAGCAAAAAAAGTGCCTTTTACAGAGTTTGTGCCTGAACAGTCTACTTTTATTTTGATGTAGCATAATTTACCAGAGTTCTTTGAAAATGAGCAATACAATAAATGCACTTGGCCTTATTAAGAATGATCCTAAAGCAATTCATAGCACTTTAAAATTTGCTGCCAGCTCATTTTCCTCAAAAATCGGAATCTATTTCAGGTACATTTTCTTGAACAGCTGCTTATCCCATTTAAGTATTCAAAAATAGAAACTCCCAGTTAAGTTGTGCTTTGTTCCATTCTTCTCTGTCTACAGAATGGAGTATATAACAGCAAAACCCATTGCCATATGAGTTGACTCTGACTCATAGCAACCCCATGTAATAAAAAAAAATAGAGGATAAAATATCCAATAAGTGAGATAATTCAGTTGCTATTACCTATTTCTTATTTCACTGCAATGTATATGTGAATTCAGATCCTAACTTTCATTTTTCTTAAGGAAAACTTATATTATTTTCCCTCATCGGGAATGGAAGGGTGAAAATCTGATGATTTCTTTCCTCACCATATCGTAATATCCCCATTACCACCCCAATATTTGGTGGAAAAAGTGTTTGTAAAGAAATCTATTAGTGGGAACAGTGGATGTACAGGCTTTTTTTACAGCCTTTCCTGAACTGATATCCTCAATTCTCTGAGAAATGTGTCCAAATGCAACATAGACCCTCTGCTTTTTGCCTTATTAGATTGTTACAATCTAAAAACGTGCTCATGTTAAACAACTAGGTGATTTCTACTTTAGGCAGACATGAAACCAACCAAACCAAACCCAGTGCCGTCGAGTCAATTCCGACTCATAGCAACCCTATAGGATAGAGTAGAACTGCCCCACAGAGTTTCCAAGGAGCGCCTGGCAGCTTTGAACTGCCGACCCTTTGGTTAACAGCCGTAGCACTTAACCACTACACCACCAGGGTTTCCTAGGCAGACGTGAAAAAGGTCTCTGCTATTTAGAAAACAGTGCCACCAAATCACCACAGGAGGGAGTACAGAGCCACAGAAACATCCCATTAGGTGTTTTTAAGGCTCAAAAACCAAACCAAACTCGTTGCCATTGAGCTGAGAGAAAACCTGCTGAGATCTCCCCACCTCCGTTCTCCTTCCAATAATTCCAAGACTTTCTTCAGGCCAAAGGCAGCGCCAATATTTGCAGGTCTCCCTGTAAGTTGAGGCAAAGACAGCTGGCAAAAACAGTAACACTGTTTTTTGCCAGCTGTCAGCAGCTTATTTCTCCTGCTGCTGCCCCAGGCTGCCTTCCCCAAGGAATACTTGCCTATTTAATATGAATCTGTAACCAGTGGGTTCCTGTCTCAGTGCTGAAGGCCCCCTTCAGTGCCTGTCTTGGCTCTCTGGTTTATCACAAGAGCCCAAGTGTCTGGTTTTATAGGAATACTTGCTATGTTCAGTGATTCAAACGCTCCTTGAATTAATTTGTCATGGCACTAAAGCAATGAGGTGACGTTGACACCAATAAGTAACTTTCAAAGGCCTACTCAGTAAGCAGGAAAAGTTCAGATTTGGAGCCTAGGAAAACGCCACTTTTCTTGGAATGACATAAATAGAAATCTCCAATTACAATCTACAATCACTTCTGAGTCCTTTGTTCCTGGGGAAGTTCTCAAATTATGCGCTCCATAAATGGTGGCACATTTTATCTAATTATCATCCAAATCCTTTTTTTTTTTCTTCAGTGTGGCACAGCTTGGAAAAAGAAATGATGGATAGAACTGCGTAAGATAGTTTTCCCTCAGCAGAGTTAGTCAGACCCTGCAGACAGAATGTGAAGCAAAAAAAAATAAAATAAAATAATACAGGGAGGAGCCAATACAACAAGAGAGAATTTATGACTGTGACAATAAAAATATGAATCTTCGAGTCCTGGCTGATGCTTACTAATACACATGGATTCAACAGAACAGGTTTTCAAACTACAATGGAAAAAAATTGCAAACAAATAACTAAATATATGTCACAGGAGATCATTATTTTACTAGACTTTTATGATAACTCTTTTCCGAGGAGCTCAAAGTGCTGTGCTGACTGGAAATAAAAGCATCTTTAAACACTGCCAGAGGCAAAGTGGTAGTCTGGCCACGGTGGTGGAGAAAAGATGAGAGAAGGCAAAAATAATAACTAAGATGACCTATAGGGTCACTGTTATGGATTGAATTGTGTCACCCCAAAATATCTATCATCCTGGCTAGGTCATGATTCCCAGTATTGTATGATTGTCTACCATTTTGTCATCTGATGTGATTTCCTTAAGTGTTGAAAATCCTATCACTATGATGTTAATGAGATGGATTAGCACCAGTTATATTAATGAGATCTACAAGATTAGATAGTGTCTTAAGTCAATCTCTTTTGAGTTATAAAAGAAAGAAGCAAGCAGAGAGACATGGAGACCTCATACCACCAAGAAACCAGTGCCAGGAGCAGAGCATGTCCTTTGGACTTGAGGTTTCTGCGCTGAAATGCTCCCCAGACCAAGGGAAGACTGATGACAAAGACCTTCCTCTAGAGCCAACAGAGAGAGAAAGCCTTTCCCTGGAGCTGGCGCCCTGAATTTGGATTTCTAGCCTACTGAATTGTGAGAGAGTTAACTGCTGTTTGTTAAAGTCATCTACCTAATGGTATTTCTGTTATAGCAGCACTAGATAACCAAGACAGTCGCTATGAGTTGGAATCGACTCGACAGCAATTGGGTGTTTTGGGAAGATTACTTAAAGACAGGAAGAGCAAGAAAAAGACCAATGGGAACATTCAACTGGCTAAGGAGTGAGAATACAGCCAAGGCTCTGACTGTGCTGATCTCAAAAGCTTAGGGGTGCTTATTGCAATTTGATAGACTCATGACATCTTGAATCTTGGAATCTTTCAGCAGATTTCAGGTCCAGAAAATATGACGCAGTTCCCCAAACTCCTCTCCCTAACACCCTCCTACTATCAACACCGGTCCCTCTTACACAATGCTCATTTATTATGGAGAAATATATGCCTCCAAGTCATCATAAGCTTGCATTCCTGCCATTTTAACTGGATTCCTTCCGAACTTTAGACCCACTCAAGTCAATATGATTTTATTCCTGTGCTCCAAAAGCTCAAGGAACTTCTAAGAAGCAGGCCAGCCTTATATCCAGATTGAGAAGTCACTAAGTCAAGGCCTATCACAAAGTCTCAGCAAAAAGGTATGATGTACTGGTGGCTTGTCATTATGTATCTCTGAACCAATCACTGCAGTTGTGGGAATATGAAGCTTTGATTGGTCAGGCCTGGGTCACATGCTACCCTTGGAGCTGGGGGCAGAGTTGGCTCTGGGACCACAGGCATTGAGAGGAGAGGAAGTATAGATTCCCAGTGAATACTGGAGGCTATGATAAGTAGAGTAAATCAATGCTGAGCAGCCAAAAAGCACCGTATGTCCATCTCAATCACTTTTCAAACCTTCCCTCTCCATAGTCACCTAGCACAGATCTATTTGGCTTTTAGTGAACCTTGGATTTTTGAATATAATGTAAATGGAGCCCCTGGTATTGTGCAACATGGTGGTCCTGCCTATCAGCAATTACACACTGGTTATTGCTGTGTGATGATGATCCTGGGTATCTGGTTGCTCAGTACTGCTTCAGTCTCTACCCATATCTTTCTTTAATTTCTATTGTCACCGGGTCACAAAAATAAAATCACTCAGAGACAAACCAAGCCAATGATAATGTCTAAGAGTAGCACACAGATCCCAGATAATAACTGTCATGGTGACAGGGGAAACTTCAAGAATGGTAAGGGTGATGGAATGTGGTCATTACCACTGTTTTTAATTCATCTTAGAACAAGGCACATTAGCAATACAAAATTCACATAAAATAAGTCATCTATTTCAAGTAACATCTCCATTTTCCCCTTTCAGCATTGTGATAAAAAATAAAAAGAGTAGATACCTATCACTCACATCTGGTTCCCACATTAACCACATGTAATCAAATCAATTATTAAGTGGTTTATTATGATGGAGTGATTGCCCTTCCATGGCAAGACAGTTTCTCCACATCTATAGAGCAAGAAGCATATATAATGAGAGTATAATAATTCTTGTCTAGGAAGACAAACATTTTCCTCAGAGTGATTCAGCTCTGCCTCCACCTTCTGTAGCTTGCCACTGGAAAATCTCACTATCAGCCTTGTGGGCAATCCTGAGGATTGCCACTAAATCTTGGGAACTAGGTCTCCTGATGAGCTGGACCTACAGTAAACAATGTGGGCACAAGAGCTGGAGGGCAGAGGCTAAGGACTCTTCTCCTGCCAGACTCAAGAGTGCACAGGCAAGGGGTGTACAGTAGTAGCACAAGCTCTGGAGTCAGACAGCCTGGGCTTTAACCCCAGCTCCACAACTTACTAGCTGTGTATTTTTCAACAAGTCCTCTGTTTTTAAGCCCAAGTTTCCTTATCTGTAAAATGGGGGTAAGAGCTCCTACCTTCTAGAGTTGCTTTGAAGAAGAGACAAGATATTCCACAAAGAGCGATTACAAAGCTTATTAAACTAAAGACACTGTGCAGCCTTTCAAAATACTTTAAATAAATGATCACTGGCATAAAGGATCCCTGGTGGTGCAGTGGTTAAAGCACTCAGCTGCTAACCAAAAGGTTGATGGTACTAACACACCAGCTATTCCGTGGGAGAAAGATGTGGCGGTCTGCTTCTCTAAAGATTTACAGCCTTGGAAATCCTATGGGGCAGTTCTACTCTGTCCTATAGGGTCCAACTATGAGTCAGAATCAACTCGACAGCAATAGGTCTGGTTTTTGGTTTCACTTAAAAGTAATAAACCTTAATTTGAGTCAATACATTCTCACAATACTTCAGTTCAGACTTTAGTTCTGAGGTCTGGCTGTGGTTTGTCTCCACTGACCATGCCAGGTGCCCACAGGGCTAGTTTCCAGGGACTAGAGGTTTCGGAGATTCCCTCTCCCTTTTTTTTTTTTTCTCTAAAAGAGCAAGAACTTCCTACAGGGAATGCAAAGCCAACCTAGCAATCATATTGTATCAATCAGAACTCTCAGTTACAAGGAAAGATTAACATTACTCAAACTGGCTAAAGAAAAAAAAAACAAAAACAAATGTATTAGTTCTTGAAACTGAAGAAGTCCAGGGGAAGGCTGACTCCAGGCATGGCTGAAACTACAGCCTAAGATGATAGCATCAGGACTCTCTTTCCATGTCTTGGCCCTGCTTTCCAAATTGGCTTCTTTCTCAGACTGGTCCTCTCCTTGCAGAAGCACATTAGCTTGCAGAAGCTCCAGACTCATATCTTCATTGTTTCAAGTCCAGTGGGAAGAAAGAGTGCATATACCAAGCAGCAGTTCCTTAATGATCTACAGTTGAGCCTGATTGTATGACAGCATTATGTATTAACCCTGAATCAATCACCGTGGCCAAGGGGATAAAAAGCTTTTATTGGCTAGAGATAGGTCAAGGTAACACGTGGATTGAAAGCTGCAGACGGGTGGTACCCCTAACATAAAATCAAGGTGCTGTTAACAGCAGAATGAGAGATGGATGCTGGGCAACAAAAGCAAATGAAAACAATAGGTCTTAATGTCCTATAAATCTCAGACCAGACCATATATACTCCTAACTAAACTCCATGCCCATGGAGTGACAAGACACAACACTAGAAATCGGGACAATCCGTAAAATCCAGGTGAGATAACCACTGCCAAAATATAAGACAGAGGTCACTCATTCTGGCAAATTATAGATTTAATCAGTTAGTATAAAGTGTCTCTCACTCAATAACAAAATTATGCCAGGGTCCACACCTGTGAATTCAGAGCAATGTAGCAAATGGCAATCATTCCTCTTCCCCACACTCACTTTGTCATGACCTTAGAAATTCCAAGACTTAAAACAGAGGAGCCATATAGAGACTAAAGTGGGCAGAGGCGAGTAGGCTCAGAAGTCTTCAGATTACCCTAAAAAGCTAACAGAAGCAGAAAGGAGATAATAAATATCAGAGGAGAAGTAAATGAAATTGAAAAACAATAGGAAGAATCAACAAAACTAGAAGTTACTTTGTTGACAGGATCAATAAAATTGACAAACCACTGGCCAAACTGACAAAAGAAAAAAAATGAGAAGATGCAAATAACCCAAATAAGAAATGAAATGGGTGATATTACAACAGAACCAACCAAGATAAAGAGGATCATAATAAAATATTATGAAAAATTGTACTCCAACAAATTTGAAAACCTAATATAGACAAATTTCCAGAAATACACTATCTACCTAAACTAACACAAATAGAGGTAGAAAATTTAAATAGACCCACACCAAAAGAAGAAATTGAAGATTTTATTAAAAAAAAAAAAAAAAAAAAACTCCCAACAACAACAAAAAATACCCAAATAACTTCACTGGAGAGTTCTACCAAGCATTCAGAGAAGAGTTGACACAATTCCACTCAAACCCTTCCAGTACATAAAAAAGGAAGGAATACTCCCTAATTCATTCTATGAATCCAGCATAACCCTGATACCAATGCTAGGCAAAGATACTGCAAAAAAAGAAAATTAGAGACCAATAGCTCTTATGAATATAGACAGAAAAATTCTAACCAACAGAATACAATAGTGTACAAAAAAAATAATACAATATGATCAGGTGGAATTCATACCAGGGATACCAGGGTGGTTCAACATTAGAAAATCAATCAACATAATTCGCCACGTAAATAAAATGAAGGAAAAGAATCACATGATCATCTGCATTGATGCAGAAAGGGCATTTGATAAAGTCCAACATCCTTTCTTGATAAAAACTCTCAACCAAATGAGAATGGAAGGGAAATTCCTCAACATAATTAAGGGCATGTATTTTATGCAAAGCCAACAGCCAACATTATTCTTAACGGAGAAAGATTGAAAGCATTCCCCTTGAGAACGGGAGCAAACAAGGATGCCCATTATGACCACTCTTATTCAATACTGTACTTTAAGTCCTAGCCAGAGCAATAAGGCAAGAAAGGGAAATAAAGGTAAGGAAGAAGTAAAACTATCCTTGTTCACAAGAGATATGATCCTATACATACAAAATCCCAGAGATTCCACAAGAAAGTTACTGGAACTAATAGAAGGGTTCAGCAAAGTGGTAGGGTACAAGATCAACATACAAAAATCAATTGGATTCTTCTATGCTAATAAGGGAAGCTCTGGAAAGGAAATCAAGAAAACAATACCGTTTACAATGGCCCCAAGAGGATGAAATACCTAGGGATAAATCTAACCAGGGGCGTAACACATAAACAAGGAAAACAACAAAATACTACTGCAAGAAACCAAAAGAGACCTACATAAAAGGAAAAAAACATTCCATGTTCATGGACTGGGTGACTTGAACCTTGTGAAAATGTCAATACAACCCAAAGTGATCTAAAAATATAATGCAATCCCATTCCAAATCCCAACAGCATTCTTTGACAAAATGGAAAAACTAACCTCCAATTTTATATGGAAAAGAAAAATGCCCTGAATAGCTAAAGCAATATTAAAGAAGAAGAACAGAGTAGGAGGCTTCAAACTATCTGAACTTGGGTTTTACTATACAGCCACAGTAATCAAAACAGCCTGGTGTTGGTAGACCAGTGGAACAGAACTGAGAACCCAGAAGTAAATCCATCTATCTGTGGACAGCTGACCTTTGACAAAGGGTCGAAGTCCATTCGATGGGGAAGAGACAGTGTCTCTAAGAAATGGCGCTAATAAAACTGGGTATCCATTTGCAGAAAAATGAAACAGAATCAATACACCATACACAAAAACTAACTCAAAATGGATCAAAAACCTAAAATTGAAACCTAAAACTAAAAAGTTCCTGGAAAATAATAAAGGGACAAAGCTAAGCATCCTAATTTTTGGCATAAATACACTATTAAACACAAGTAAAAATGCATGAGCAACAGAAGATAAACTAGATAACTAAAAAAAAAATAGGACCTGCTAAAAATTAAATACTTATGCTCATCAAAAGACTTTACCAAAAGAGTAAAAAGAGAGCCTACAGACTAGGAAAAAAAAACTGGTAATGACATATCTGACAAGGGTCTAATCTCTAAAATATGTAGAAAATGTCAACAACTCAAAAACAAAAAAACAAAATCCAATCAAAAAATGGATAAAGGACTGAACAGACACTTAACCAAAGAGGACATTCAGGTGGCTAACAGACACATAAAGAGATGCTCATGATCATTAGCCATTAAAGAGATGCAAATCAAAACTACAGGGAGAGGACTTTCAGCCAAAATGGCTCCATAGACAGAAGCACCATGCCGTCCCTCCACAGCAAAGACCCAAAAAACTAAGTAAAACAGAGACAAACATCAGTCCTGGAACCTGAAGTGTCAAATGAAGAGACAAAGAACTCAACCAAGGACTGAATAGAATAAGAAACGGACAGAAAACAGAGAGCGAGGAGAGATACATGCAGAGATCCCCTAACAGCTAACACAGCACAGATTCGCCATCTTGGACTCCTGTAGGAGATCGGCGGACAGGGAGCATGAGAAAGCAGCTTCTAGAAGCACTCAGCAGGAGACAGAGCACTGGGTAGCCAGCGATACATGCTTTCCCACTCCCCATCCTCTCCATGCTGCTCTACTTCCATACCTACTGGCTGGCTGCAGTGGCTCAGCCATGCAGGAAGTGCAGTGTCTATGCTGCCTGCATTCGCTCACCCACATCAGAGACCGATGGACAGGGAGTACTGGAAAGCAGCCTCACAAAGTTCTAAGCAGGAGACAGAGCACCAGCTCCAGACACCACAACCTCCCCCCTCCTTCCTGCCCACCTGTACCGTGCCCGGAACACTACACCCTCAAGCAGCACAGACACAACCTACTGGAACCTGCCCACCAATACTTCTCGGCCTGCCTAGTCGGCCTTACTACTTGACACAAATAACCTATCCCAGCCCCTCCTCTTCAACTGGACCTGTCCTGCTGCACCATAGCTGAGCAACTGCCCCTGCCCATTGGACAAGGAGGTGAAAATATTGTGACCACAGATGAGTAGACAACAAAGAATGCACAGCCCGCCTGTTCAGACAAAACCAAATAAAACAAAAAAGAACATAACAAGAAGATCTACAATCAATAAATGAAGAAAATAACTACTGAATGTCCTGAAGACAGCAGACAATACAAAAACATATTAAAAAAAGGGCAGGACGTTTCCAGTAGGCACCCAAAATAAAACACCACATGACTTTCCAGTAGGAGAAAAGCCACTAGAACTACCTGACAGGGAATTCAAATCTCTAATACTCAGAACTACCCAAGAGTTGAAGCAAAAAGCAGACATAAATGAGGAAAAAATAGACAAATTCATGGAAAAGGCAGACAATTTCCTGGACAATACGGACAAAGAAAAAAAAAGGAAGTATTCGGGAAAATAATACAGTAACAAAATGCCAAAATAAATTCACAACTAGAAATCATACCAAAAAAAAACAATTAGAAATCCAAAAGATAAACAAAATTTCAGAAAAGTACCATGTCAAAGAAGGACTTAGGAGCAGGTTTGACAGGATCAGCAAAATTGAAGACAAACACTTGGATACAACTCTGAGGAAAAATCAGAAAAAAGGATGAAGAAAAATGAAGAAACTCTGAGATTATGTGGGGTATAATCAAAAACAAAAATTTGCAAGTGATCAGAGATCCAGAACACAGGGAGAAAATGGAAAACACAGAGAGGATCACTGAAGATTTGTTGATAGAAAACTTCCCTAACATCATGAAAGATGAAAAGCTGACTATCCAAGAAGCTCGACAAACACCACATAGGATAGACTCCAAAAGAAAATCACCAAGGCATATCATAATAACACTCGCTAAAACTAAAGACAAAGAAAAAATCCTATGAGCAGCTTGAGAAAAACAAGAAGTCACATACAGAGAAGAAACAATAGGATTAAACTGACTATTTGGCAGAAACTATGCAGGCAAGAAGGAAATGGGATGACATATATAAAGCCTTGAAAGAAAAAATTGCCAACCAAGAATAATATATCCTGCAAAACTCTTGTTCAAATATGATGGTGAAATTAGGACATTTCCAGATAAACAGAAATTAAGGAAATATGTAAAAACTAAACTAAACTTACAAGAATTATTAAAGGGAGTCCTTTGGTCCGAGAACTGACAACAACAGATCACAGCCTGAAGCTAGGGGTAAAGATCGCACCAGCCAGATATCAACCTAGGAAACAGACTCTCAAGGACGATCCAAAACCAAAAGACTTACAAGAGGAAACCAGAGAGGTTAATCTGTAAATGACAACAACATCAGAATAATAAAAGAGGGAATAAGCGGTGTAGATACAGAACTTTCTAATGGAGAGGAAGGCAAAGCGATACCAAGTAATAATAGACTACTCAAACCTAGGAAGATAAAGCTAAATTTCAAGGTGACCACAAAGAAAGTTAGCAAACCTACTCATCAAAATAAAGAAAAACACAAAGTCTCAGTACTTACAAAATCTACAAAAACAAGAGAAATGAAAAAAAAAAACTTACAAAGGAACTCGGCACAAGAGAGTAAGAGTAACAAAGAAAATGTTAGCACCACAAAAAAAGCACTACAAAATGACAGCAATAAACTCATTTTTAACAACAATTACACTGAATGTAAATGGCGTAAATGCACCCATAAAGAGACAGTGACAGAACGGGTAAAAAAACAGGATCCATCAATATGCTATCTACAAGAGACACACCTTAGAAACAAAGATGTAAATTTATTAAAATCAATGGATGAAAAAAATATATCAAGCAAATAACTTCCAAAAAAGAGCAGGAGTGGCAATGCTAATCTCAGATAAAATAGATTTTAAAACAAAATTCACCATAAAAGACAAAGAAGGGCACAATACAATGATTAAAGGGATGATCCATCATGAAGCATAACCATAATAAACATCTACTCACCCAAAGACGGGGCTCCAAAATACATAAAACAAACTCTAACAATACACTGAAAAGAGAAATTGACAGTTACACAATTACAGTAGGAGACTTCAACAAACCATTCTCAGTAAAGGACAGGACATTTAGAAAAATACTTAACAAAGATACAGAAGACCTAAACGGCATGATCAGCCAAACTGAGCTCATGGACATATATAGAATACTCCACCCAAGAGCTGCAAAGTACACGTTCTTTTCCAACAAACATGGAATGTTCTACAGAACAGACAACATCTTAGGCCACAGAGCAACCCTCAACAAAATACAAAATATTGAAATAATACAAAATATCTTCTCTGACCACAATACCGTCAAAGCAGAAATTAACAACAGGTAGAGCAAGGAAAAAATCAGTTACATGGGAACTGAATAACACCCTGCTTAAAAACCACTGGGTAATAGAAGAAATCAGAGATGGAATAAAAAAATTCCTAGAATCAAAAAAGAATGAAAACACATCATACCAAAACCTTTGGGACACAGCAAAGGCAGTCTTCAGAGGTCAACGTACAGCAATAGATGCGCATATCAAAAAAGAAGAAAAGGACAAAATCAAAACATTAGCTACACAACTTGAACAAATAGAAAGAGAACAGCAAAAGAAGCCTGCAGCCACCAGAAGAAAGGAAATAATAGAGATCAAAGCAGAAATAAATGAAATAGAGAATAGAAAAAAAAATCAACAAAACCAAATGTTACACAAAATGATGTTGAAAATCTGAACAGACCCATAACAAGAGATTGCAAAGGTAATTAAAAAAAAAAAAAAACTCCCAACAACAACAAAAAAGCCCTGCCCCAGGTGGCTTTACTTGGAGTATTCTACCAAACATTCAGAGAAGAGCTTACACCAGCACTACTCAAACTATTCCAGAAAATAGAAAAGGAAGCAATACTTCCAAATTCATTCTATGAAGCCAGCATAACCCTGATACCAAAACTAGGCAAAGACACCACAAAAAAAAAAAAAAGAAAGAAAGTAAATTACAGACCAATACCTCTCATGAATATAGATGCAAAAATTCTCAACAAAATTCTAGCCAACAGAATTCAGCATCATGTCAAAAAAATAATACACCATGACCAAGTAGGATTCATACCAGGTATGCAAGGATGGTTCAACATTAGAAAATCAATCAACATAATCCACCACATAAATAAAAGGAGAGAAAAGAATCACACGATCATCTCAACTGATGCAGAAAAGGCATTCGACAAAGTCCAATAACCATTCCTGATAAACTAGGTATAGAAGGGAAATTTCTCAACATAATAAAGGACATCTATGCAAAACCAACAGCCAATATCGTTCTTAGTGGAGAGAGGCTGAAAACATTCCCTTTGAGAACAAAAACAAAACAAGGATGCCCTTTATCACCACTCCAACTCAATATTGTTCTGGAAGTTCTAGTTAGGGCAATAAGGCAAGAAACCGAAATAAAGCGTATCTGAATTGGTAATGGAGAAATTAAACTGTCCCTATTTGCAGATGATATGATACTATACATAGAAAACCCAAAAGACTTCATGAGAAAACTACTGGAACTAATAGAAAGATTCAGCAGAGTGGCAGGATACAAGATAACCATACAAAAATCAGTGGGATTCCTATACACCAATAAAGAGAATGATGAAAAGGAAATTAGGAAAACAATACCATTTATAATAAGCCCTGAAATAATAATATAGGAATAAATCTAACCAGGGATGTAAAACCTATACAAAGAAAACTACAAAACACTGCTGAAAGAAACCAAAAAAGATCTACATAAATGGAAAAACATACCATGCTCACGGATAGGTAGATTAAACATTGTGAAAACGACAATTTTACCCAAAGCAATTTACAAATACAATGCAATGCCGATCCAAATACCAACAACAGTCTTTAAAGAGATGGAAAAACTAACCACTAACTTTATACGGAAAGGTAAGAAGCCCCAAATAAGCAAAGCACTATTGAAGAAGGTTAAAGTAGAAAGACTCGCACTACCTGACCTCAGAACCTACTATACAGCTACAGTAGTCGAAATGGCCTGGTACTGGTATGATAACAGATGCATTGGCCAATGGAACAGAATTGAGAACCCAGATGTAAATCTATCCACCTATGGCCACCTAATCTTTGACAAGTCCCCAAAATCCATCAAATGTGGAAAAGACAGTTTTTTTAAAAAATGGTGCTGCAAAACTGGATGTCCATCTGAAAAAAAAGTCAAACAGGATCCATACCTCACACCATATATAAAAACTAATTCAAAATTGATCAAGACCTAAATATAAAGCCAAAAACTATGAAGTTCATTGAAGAAAAAATACGATCAACGCTAGAGGCCCTAAAACATGGCATTAACAGGATACAAACCACAACCAACAACACACAAACTCCAGAAGATAAGCTAGATAACTGGGATCTTCTAAAAATTAAACACTTATGCTCACCAAAAGACTTCACCAAAAGAGTAAGAAGAGAACGTACAGACTGGGAAAAATTTTTTGGCCATTACAAATCAGGCAAAGGTCTAACCTCTCAAATCTACAAGAAAATTCAACACCTCTACAGCAAAAAGACAAATAATCCAACTGAAAAATGGGCAAAGGAAATGAGTAGATACTTCCCCAAAGAAGACATTCAAGTGGCCAACAGACACATGAGGAAATGCTTGTGATCACTAGCCATTAGAGAAATGCAAATCAAAACCACAATGAGATGCCATCTCACCCTGGCATTACTGGCATGAATTACAAAAAACAAAACAAAATAAAAACAGGAAATAACAAATGTTGGAGAAGCTGTGGGGAGATCGGAACTGTTATGCACTGCTGGTGGGAATGCAAAATAATATAACCATTTTGGAAAATGATATGGCACTTCCTTAGAAAGCTAGAAATAGAAATACCTTATGATCCAGCAATCCTACTCCTAGGAATATATCCTAGAGAAATAAGAGTTGTCACAAGAATAGACATATGCACACCCATGTTCATTGTAGCATTGTTCACAATAGCAAAAAGATGGCAACAACCTAGATGCCAATCAACAGAGGAATGGATAATCAAACAGTAGTACATACACACAATGGAGTACTATGCAACAATAAAGAACAATGATGAAGCTGTGAAGCATCTCATAACGTGGATGAATCTGGAGGACATTATGCTGAGTGAAATAAGTCAATCACAAAAGGACAAATATTGTATGAAACCATTACTGTAGAAACTCATGAGAAGGCTTACACACAAAAAGAAACAGTCTTTGATGGTTACAAGGGAGGGAAGAGGTGGGGATGGAAAAACACTAAATAGACAATAGATAAGTGATAACTTTGGTGAAGAGTAAGACAATACATACCACTGGAGAAGCCAGCACAACTTGTACAAGGCAAGGTCATGGAAGCTCCATAGACACACCCAAACTCCCTGAAAGATGGAATTGCTGGGCTGAAGGCTGTGAGGACCATGGTCTCAGGGAACATCTAGCTCAATTAGCATAACATAGTTTATAAAGAAAATGTTCTACATTCTACTTTGCTGAGTAGCGTTTGGGGTCTTAAAAGACTGTGAGCTGCCATCTATGATACTCCACTGGTCTCACCCCATCGGGAGCAAGGAAGAAAGAGAAGAAAACTAAAGATACAAGGGAAAGTTTAGTCCAAAGAACTAATGGACCACATCTACCACGGCCTCCACCAGATTGAGTCCAGTACAGCTAGATGGTGCCCGGCTACCACCACAGACTGCTCTGACAGGGATCACAATAGAGGGTCCCAGACAGAGCTGGAGAAAAATGTAGAACAAAATTTTAAACTCAAAAAGAAAGACCAGACTTGCTGGCCTGACAGAGACTGGAGAAACCCTGAGAGTATGGCCCCTGGACACCCTTTCAGCTCAGTGATGAAGTCATTCCTGAGGTTCACCCTTCATCCAAAGATTAGATAGGTCCATAAAAGAAAACGAGACTAAAGGGGCACACCAGTGTATGATACCTCTTTTATAAAAAGTCAAGAATAGGTTTACACACAGAAAATGTTATTTGATGGTTACCAGGGACGGGAGGAGTAGGAAGAATCACTTACGAGGTAGTAGACACATGTTAAATCTGGTGATAGGAAAAGTAATATGGGGGAAATCAGCACAACTTGACCAAGGCAACTGAAGACACTCAGAGGAATGCAAGAATAAAGGACAACTATGGTAAATGCTATAACATATACAATTTTGCAACAACGGTAATAATAAAATATGTGAGTGGTTATACAGGTAGATATATATTTTATAACGATGTGGGAAGGGGTATGGAAGTACGTGCCAATGCATATATAGGTATATTTGTAGGCATATGTATATACATGATTGTATGTGTTGCATATATATTCATATATACAATAAAGCACATAGGGGGCACAGTTATGGAGACTTTTTAGACATACCCAAATACGTCATGGGACTGGTTTACTGGGTTTGCAGTTTCAGGACCATAGTTTTGTGGGACGACTAGGTGAATCGGCATAACTTAGTTCATAAAGATAATGTTCTACATCTTAGTTTGTTGAGTAACATCTGGGGTCTTAAAAACTTGCGAGTGGCCCTTTGAGATACAACTATTGGTCTCTTCCTGTCTGGAGCAAAAGAGAGTGAAGGAAACCAAAGATTCAAAGAGGAAATCAGTCCACAGGATGAATGTCCCACAAGAACCACAGCCTCTTCTAGCCTGAGATAAGAAGAACTAGAAGGTACCTAGCTACCTCTACCAACTGCTCTGACCAGGAACACAATAGATTTACTGAACTTACAGAAACTTATAGAAACTAGAAGAACCCCCGAGATTATCGCCCTAAAACACCCATTTAACCTGGAACTGAAGCCATTCACGAACGTCACCTTTCAGCCAAATAATAGACTGGCCTATAAAATAAACAATAACACCTGTGAGGAATGTGCTTCTTTAAATAATCAACCATAGGAGACCAAATAGTCAACATTTACACAAAAGCAAAGATGAGAAGGCAAGGAGGGGCAGGGGAACTGGATGGATGGAAATGAGGCAAGCGAGGTAGAAATGGTGAGAGTGCTGACACATTACAGGGATTGTAACCAATGTCAACAATTTGTGTATGAATAGTTGAATGGGAAATAAATTTGTTGTGTAAACTTTCACCTAAAATGCAACAAAATATTTATTAAAAAAAAAAAAGAACAGAAAAGCAAGTTTCTGCTCAGATGGTGTCCATAATGGTTTACATATTGTATACATGGAATTTATTAATTAAATCTGCAGCTGAGGACAAGAGTTGTGCAGAAGGAAACATCCAATAGCCTTTCTCAGAGCCAGAATCCACCAATCCATCATCCATCATGATCTCAGCCAGGCAGTGGGAATGAGAGGAATCATTGTTGCAGGAAGCCAGCAGTCTGGTAAGATGGAATTGGGTTTTGCTTGGATGGAACTGTTAGCACATCCCCGGTACCCTTGGCTGGATATGTTTTTACATTCCAAAACTATAGAGAAAGAGATGTGATGTATAGGTAGTGAATATTTTCCAAATGAAGATTAACATTTACTCTAAGTATGAATCTTCCTCAAATATAAACTACTAATTTAAAATGCCCCAAGGACTGAGGATCAGATTCTCATGCATCAGATTCCTTCATAAAACAGCCTGGATGACAGCTAAAGTACATTTCTAATTTAAAATTCAACAACTAGAATATTCTTAGGAAAACCAACTGGTAACTACAGAGACACCTCAGCTCAGCCCACACTCAGAATCACCCCATCACCTCCATATTCCCTTCCCTACATTACCCAGGTGGTAAATGATGATGATGGTGGTAGTGGTGTTGTCAGCAGCAGCTAACAGTAACTGAGCACTTCTATATGCTAGGCCTCTCGTTCCTACTACTAATCCTTCTTCGTTTCCAACTTTTCCATTCAAATCGCCAGTAATTATCAATGCATCTTGATTGCATGTTTGATCAATTTCAGACTGCAGAAGTTGGTAAAAATCTTTAATTCCACTATGTTTGGCCTTAGTGGTTGGTAAGTAAATTGGAATAATAGTCGTATTAACTGGTCTTCCTTGTAGGCGTATGGATATTATCCTATCACTGACAGCCTTGTACTTCGAATATATCTTGAAATGTTCTTTTTGATGATGAATGCAACACCATTCCTCTCCAATTTGTCATTCCTGGCATAGTAGACCATATGATTGTCTGATTCAAAATGACCAATACCAATCCATTTCAGCTCACTAATGCCTAAGGTATTGATTTTACATGTTCCATTTCATTTTTGATGATTTCTAATTTTCATACATTCATACTTTGTACATTCCACGTTCCTGATATTAATTGCTGTTTATAGCTGTTTCTTTTCATTTCAAGTAGTGCCACATCAGCAAATGAAGGTCCAGAAAGGTTGACTCCATCCATGTCATTAAGGTCAACCCTACTTTGAGGAGGCAGCTCTTCCCCAGTCATATTTTGAGTGCCTTTCAATCTGAGGGACTCATCTTCCAGCACTGCATCATACAGTGTTCTGCTGCTATTCATAAGGTTTTCACTGGTTAATTATTTTCAGAGGTAGAACTCCAGGTCCTTCTTCCTAGTTTGTCTTAGTCTGGAAGCTCTACTGAAACCTGTCCATCATGGGTGACCCTGCTGGTATTTGAATACTGGTGGCATAGCTTCCAGCATCACAGTAACACACCAGCCCCCACAGTATGACAAGCTGCTCACTCGTCTATGCCAAGAAATTTGGAAGACAGACAGCTACCTGGTCATCCAGCTGGAAGAGATCCACATTTGTACCCATTCCAAAGAAAGGTGATCCAACAGAATTCAAAAATAATCGAACAGTATCATTAATATCACATACAAGTAAAATTCTTGCTGAAGATCATTCCAAAGCAGTTGCAGCAGTACATCGACAGGGAACTGCCAGAAATTCAAGCCAGATTTAGAAGAGGATGCGGAACCAGGGATATCGTTGCTGATGTCAGATGGATCCTGGATGAAAGCAAAGAATACTAGAAAGATGCTTAAGAAAGATGCTTACCTGTCTTCTATTGACTATGCAAAGGCATTCAAGTCAGGGATCATAGCAAATTATGGGTAACATTGTGAAGAATGGGAATTCCAAAACACTTAATTGTGCTCATGAGGAAACTGTACTTAGACCAAGAGGTAGTTGTTCGAACAGAACCAGGGGATATTGCATGGTTGAAAGTCAGAAAAGGCATGCACCAGGGTATCCTTTTCACCATACTTATTCAATCTGTATGCTGAGCAAATAATTTGAGAAGCTGGACTATATGAAGAAGAACAGGGCATCAGGATTGGAGGAAGACTCATTAACAACCTGTGATATGCAGATGACACAACCTTGCTTGCTGAAAGTGAAGAGGACTTGAAGCACTTACCGATGAAGATGAAGGATTACAGCCTTCAGTATGGATTATACCTCAACATAAAAAAAAGAAAATCCTCACATCTGGGCCAATAAGTGACATGATGAAAAATGGAGACTGAATTTGTCAAGGATTTCATTTTACTTGGATCCACAATTAACGTTCATGGGAGCAGCAGTCAAGAAATCAAACAACGCACTGCATTGGGCAAATCTGCTTTATAAAATCTCTTTAAAGTGTTAAAAAGCAAAGATGTCACCTTCAAGACTAAGGTGTGCCTGACCCAAGCCATGGTGTTTTCATTCGCCTCATATGCATGTGAAAGCGGGACAATGAATAAGGAAGACTGAAGAAGAGTTTACGACTTTGAATGGCAGTGTTAGAGAAAAATATTGAATATACCAGGGACTGCCAAAAGAACAAACAAATCTGTCTTGGAAGAAGTACGATCAGAATGCTCCTTAGAAAGTAGGGCGGCGAGGCTACATCTCACATAGTTTGGGCATGTTATCAGGTGGGACCAGTCCCTGGAGAAGGTCATCATGCTTGGTAGAGTAAAGGGTCAGCAAAAAAGATGAAGACCCTCAACGAGATGGATTGGCACAGTAGCTGCAACAATGGGTTCAAGCCTAACAATGATTGTGAGGATGGGGCAGGCCTGGGCAGTGTTTCATTCTGTTGTACATAGAGTCGGTATGAGTTGGAACCGACTTGACGGCACCTAACAACACAACAGCATATGCTGGGCACATATGTGGCTGTGCCTTTACACATGTGCTTTACATGGATTATATACTAAAATTACCCCCATTTAACAGATGAAAATAACAAGGGACAAAATGAATAAGTAACCTGTACCAGGTCACAGCCTTTAACTGGCTCTATAATCCACATGCTTACCTTGATCATCTCATCTGTGGACACTAATAGTAAGGATCTCAAATTTCTCACTTTAGCAACAAGCTAGTCATTACTTATAATAATTGTCAGCTTTCTGCTTTGGATGTGTGCAAGCAAGCCTCACACAGAAACGTAAGGACAGGACCAAGGTGGTTTAGATCATTTTTGACAGCAACTTTCTTTGACCCCCCTCAGAACATTCTGAATTGAACGTCTAGAAATAGAGGAGAAAGGACACTTAAGATTCACCACAAGCACACATTCTGGGAATACTAGCAGGGTGCTGCGCAAAAGGTGAGGCACTCAGAATCAGTCCTGGGTTCAAGTCCTGACTCTGCTGTTCACCATCTGTGTCACTGGGAAATTTTCTTAAGTCTCAGTGTCAGTTTCTGTTTTGAAAAATAGGAAATAACACCAAATACCTCATAATGAGATAGTACAATATAAAAAATCTAGCAGCTTTATGTAAGTACATGATAAATACTTCATGATGATAGATAGCATCGTACTGAGGATGGGGAAGTCTGAATCCCAAACAGCCAACAAAAGATGTCTGCAGAAGGAACAGAACATTCAGAAGAAGACAGGAAAGGATTAAATTCAGAGATACCCATACTGTCTCTGCAAGAACTAATCCTGGCTGAAACAACCCCAAATGTTCCACTTCCTCTTTCCTGGAAACAAGAATACTTTTATCATCTATGAGAACTTACATCAACTTACATCGACTATTAATAGTATACAAGAGTTTTCAGATTATAACTAGTAGCAGCACCGCTATTTGTGGGAAAAGAACGGGAGACAAGTCAAGCAATTTTGCCTTCACCCTTACCCAAAATAATCTCAGAAATGCCACTTCTTGAGGTACCAAGAAATGTTTTAGGGCAGAAGCTGTTGTTGGTGGTTCATCACATCTCAGAGAACCATGATGTAATCATCCCTGCTTCAACTAATCAGTCTTCCTTCCGATAATATTTGCTTCTCCACCACCAACACTGCCCCTGAAAGCAGCTATTACTCCTGGATAACACGGACTAAGGACATAGAGAGCATAGAAGGAGCCCAGGTGGGAATGGTTAAAGTGCTTGGCTGCTACCTGAAAGGTTCAGGGTTTGAAATCATCAGCAGCACGAATGGAGAAAAGATCTGGCTATCTTCTCCTGTAAAGATGACAGTTTAGCACACCCTTATGGGGCAGATCTACTCCGTCCTATAGGATTGCTATGAGTCCGAATGTCTAGATGGCACACAACAATAACAGAGAAGGGAAAGGTTGGTTACACAGTGCATACTTAAAAATTTACTTACTTAGGCCATACCATTGCCATCATAATCCCACAACATTATTTGGTCAGTGGTGTTTATCAGTGATCAGAACTACTGTTGGCTTGGCTGCTGACATTAGGCCTAAGTGAGCACGGAGCTAAGAGTGGTTTATATCCTTAGATTTAACTCCACAACATACTTTGGAGAGTATCCTCATGGTATTTGATACCTACAGTTGGTAGGCAGTCATCTTTAGAGACGGTTCAAAAAGAATCTTTTATACATTTTACAAGTGAAAGAAGCCAGACACAAAAGACTACAGTCACACACTGCATAACGTCCATTTGGGCAACATCCGACTGTATATACATCTGTGGTCCCACAAGGTTATAATTAGAGTTCAGAAATCCTGATCAAGGAATTGGATGTAGAAGACTTAATCGGACATAGAGAACACAACAGTTTCTTGCAGGCAACACATGTATCTCATGTCTCTCATATAAAAAGCGATTGTGCTGCCAGGCATATATTGGTACAGTAAATTGTAGAGAGAGGTTATTTGCCCCAGCAAATAATATGGTGTTCGCATAACGTCCAAATCAGATAACGTCCTGTTTCACAGAACATATCGTGGGTGTTAAGTGACGAATGACTATATATACCAAATTATTCCACGCTATGAAGTTCAAAAATGGGCAAAATGAATCTCTAGTGCTGTAAGTCAAAATAGAGGTTATCTTTGGTGGTGGGGGGGGGGCTCCTGGGTGATAGAAATGTTTTATTTATTCATTGGAGTACTGGTTAATTGCATTCACATTGTGAAAAATTTCTTGAATTTTTCCTTATGATTTGTGCACTTTTCTATATGTATGTTGAACTTCAGTAAGTTTACTGAAAAGGAAAAGGAGGAGGGAAAGGAGCGGGGGAGGAAGAAGAGAAGGAGTGGTGGTAGAAGAGGAAGGGAGGACGGAAGAAAGGAAGGAAATGAATGGAAATTTAAAACAGAAAGGTTAAACACATATAAAGACATTCAACGTCATTAGCCATTGTTGTTGTTGTTAGGTGCTGTCGGTAGGTCCCAACTCATAGTGACTCTGTGTACAACAGAACGAAACACTTCCCGGTACTGTGAAATTCTCATTATAGTTGCTATGTTTGAGCCCTTTGTTGCAGCCGCTGTGTCAATCCATCTCAATGAGGGTCTTCTTCTTTTTTCTGCCCCTCTACACTACCAAGCATGATGTGCTTTTTAAGGGACTGGTCCCTCCCAATAATATGTCCAAAAAATGTGAGACAAAGTCTCACCATCCTTGATTCCAAGGAACACTCTGACTGTACTTCAATTCAAATTCAGATTACAATGAGATATCACTCCATGCCTATGAGAACAGCTAAAACGAAAAAATAACGATAATACTAAATGTTGGTGAGGATGCTTAGAAACGGAATTTCTTATGCATTGATGGTGAGAATGTAAAATGATACAGCCACTCTGGAAAATTGTTTGGCAATATTTACCATACAATTCAGCAATCATATTGTCAGGCATTTATCCCAGAGAAATGAAAAACCTGTAGACAAATATCCACAGCAGCTTTATTCATAACAGGAAAATACTGGAAAGAACACAAATGTCCTTTCGAATGGTTGAACAAACTCTAAAACATCCTTAGAATTGAATACTACTTAGCGATACAAAAGATTGAATTACTGATACATGTAATAAGCCGGATGGACCTCAAGGGCATTAGGCTTAATGAAAAAAGTCATTTTCAAAAGGTTTCATATAGTATGATTCCAATAGTATAATGCTCTCAAAATGACAAAATTGTAGAGATGTGGAACAGATTAGTGGTTGCTAGGAGACAGGCGTGGGGTGAGGAGGAGGTGGAGTGGGGTGGTAGGTGAGTGTGAGTACAAAGAGGTAGGTATCATGAGGTAGTTCTTTTGTGGCGTGGAATGGTTTTGCATCTTGATTATGGTGGTAGTTACATGGGATAAAAGTGCACAGAACTACACACACAAGCAAATCAATGCAGGTAAAAAATGGTGAAAACTAAATAAGGTTTAGACTTTAGTTAACAGCAATGTTGTTGTTAGGATGTTAGGTACCCTCCAGTCAATTTCAACTCATAGCGACCCCATGTGACGGAGTAGAACTGCTCCATAGAGTTTTCTAGGCTGTAATCTTAACGAGAGAACTCTGCTGGTGTACTGGTCAAGAGCTCTGCTGCTAACCAAGGGTCTGTGGTTCAACTCCACCAGCTGCTCCTTGGAAACTATGGGGCAGTTATACTCTGTCAGATAGGGTCGCTGTAAGTTGGAATTGACAGCAATGGGTTTGGCTTTTTTTTCTTTTTAATCTTTATGGGAGCAGATTCTCAGGTCTTTCTCTTGCTGAGACACTCGGTGGGTTCCACCCGTCAACCTTTCAATTAGCAGCTGAGCGCTTAACTGTTGTGCCACCAGGGCTCCATACCAATGTACCAACGTCAATTTTCTGGTTTTGGCATTGTACTACAGTTATGTAAGAGGTCACTACTGGGGGAAGGGTGCACAGCACTCTTTATACAAGTTTTGCAACTTCCTGTGATTCTATATTTAAAAGTAAAAAGTTTAAACAGAAGAAAAGAAAGAGGAAGAGTATTTTATCCTACCCAGCTTGGATTAGTTCCATTCATGTTTGCAACTGCTACTCCCTTCAGGCAGGCTTGAGACCCCACAGCTTCCATACCTCAGTGTTGAACACTGTCAGCTGAAAATACAGAATCCTTACTCAGAAGTGCATCTGTGGACAATACTCACAGATGGGAAGGGAAAACAGCAAACAGATTTTTATGCTTCTTAGACCTCCTGGTCCATCCCAATTGATCCTTGGGGTTGTGGTGATTTGCATAACAGGTTTCCTATCAACTCAGAACTTCAGGCTCTTACCCTAAAATTGGAATCTACATGTATGTGTAGAAAGGTTTTCTTAGATATTATGAGAAATTAACAGAAGAATTAAGAGTAGTTATTTAGGGAAAGGAGTCCTGGTGGCGCAGTTCCACCAGCTGCTCCTTGGAAACCGTATGGGGCAGTTCTACTCTGTCCTGTAGGGTCTCAGTGAGTTGGAATCAACTCTACAGCAACGAGTTTGGTTTGGTCCAGCCATTTAGGGAAAAATGGATCCCTGGGTGGTGCAAATGGTTAAGTGCTGGGCTACTAACTGAAAGGTTGGCAGTTCGAACTCAGCCAGAAGCACTTGGAAGAAAAAAAAGAAAAGACCTGGGAATCTGCTTCTGAAAGGTCACAGCCATGAAAAGTCTAAGGACTGCATGCCATTCTACCCTGCACACATGGGGTCACCATGAGTTGGAATCAACTTGACTGAAACTATTTTTGTTTGTTTGTTTTTAGGGAAAACATTTGTATTGAAATCAGCATTGGAAAGAAACTGTAAAGCTTAGATTGCCTTAAAGTACCAATTCAATATTGCTGACAGCAACAAGGGAAGTCAGAGCCTCTTACCAAGACAGCAGCCTTCCCTTTTCTTAAGCTAAAAGGAGTGGCAAAGGCTACTTTAAGGCAGACTGGAAAGGATGTCTTCCTTCTTGGCAGGTTAATAAAAGCCAGAGTGGTTCAGAACATAGGGTAGCTTTTTAAGCCATCAGTCATGTTTATATTATTATTCTCGGTTGAAATAATGTGGTTAGTCATAAGACAGATAAAACAAACTAAACTAAAACTCCAGAACCCCATCTTTTGTAGTCATGAGAAACAAGAAATCATTTTAAGAGTTAGCAAGTTACAGAAAGTATGGTGATTTACCCAAAAAGGATCTTGGATACCAGCTTTCTGAATGTAGCCCAATGAAAAGGAAGAGAGACTCCTGACTTGAATAGAGCCAGAGAAAGCCGCCAGGGTTGAAACACTCAGGATCCAAACTCCACATTTGGCTTTGTGCTCAGGGCTGTATTCCCAGGCCTGATCTCCAACACTTCGCCAGCAAGACGACAGACTGTTTTGTTAATGCTTCCTGTCCAAGATTCGCGGAGCTCAGGGCAGCGATAGAACCAAATGTTCGGCAGAGTTTGCTGAGCTGTGGGGTCAGTGGCAGGACTGGCAACAGACATGGACAGACCAAAGGCTGTCCTCACTGGACCAGTTCAGCCATGTACTCTTATGTCCTGGCCTGTGACCTCAGAGTACACAGATACATTTCATTACGATGAGCCCACAGTTTATCTAGCTTTACAAGTTGGGCTACAATCCAATTTCTGGATAAATGATTAAAAAAAAAAAAAAACTTCTATGTTGCCATTTCTCAGATGTTCTCAAATATTAACACTTTACCTCTTAGTTTTCACTTATAACCTTCTACTGAGTGGAGTTTATAATCAACATTTTGCCATGGACTTGTTTATAACTATTCATATTTTAAATGGAAAAAATGGCCTGTAAACATTTTTCTTTTACCTGTACTGTTCCCCCCCCCCACACACTCATGTACACATGCACACACACACACACACGCATCACTGATTTTGAAGAAGAAACTGGCCACTACTTTGGACTTATTACTTTTAAAATATCAATTAAACACCAAAGCAAAACAAAACAAAAACCTGAAAATTGTAAAGCCATAAAGCCTATGCTGGGCTAACAAAGGCTTTCTCGGGCTTTTCCAGCATCCTGGGAAGCCCCGTTCAGAGCTACATTGCCCATGCATTGTCAGCATCCTCCCTACCAGTCAGCAAACTCTCCCTATACAAGAACTAGATGTTATTACATAGTCCTAGTGCCCAGCACGGTGTCAGGCACATAGTAGGTGTTCAGTTCTTGAATTAAATGTAGTTATTAATAAGTTGGGAAACCCTGGTGGCGTAGGGGTTAAGTGCTACGGCTGCTAACCAAGAGGTCGGCAGTTCAAATCCGCCAGGCGCTCCTTGGAAACTCTATGGGGCAGTTCTACTCTGTCCTATAGGGTTGCTATGAGTCGGAATCGACTCGACGGCACTGGGTTTGGTTTTTTTAACAGGTTAGCCCACTGTCATTTCATATTAAATTTCCAGTTAAAAACCAAACCATTCCATAAAGCACTCCAGAATCCCTAGGCACTCTATTGTCTTCACTGGAGCCATGAGGGAAAATAGGAACATGGCAGCTAGTCTCCTAAGATGGTCTCAGTGAATCATGCATGCAATCCAGAATTCACTCTTGTGTAGCCCCCTTGTACGCTAAATTGGGGCTGGTCCTGTGTGCAGTAAAGGGTTAACTTAGCAGGTTTAAGATGTTCCAACCCTGCACATTCCAAAGAAAGGATGGGCTGTGACTGGTTCCTAAGAAATAATTTATAAGCCCTTGGAATATCCTGCCTAAGAATGTCTTTATATACCTGGGGTCTTGGGGCATGCCAGGTAGTTTATGCTAACAATGTGATTTATGATGGGGACCTTGGGCCACTGTGGTGCAGTGAATTACTTCATATGGCCCTTTTAGCCATGCATGGTTTTTGTAACTCCCCACATAATGGTTAGGAGAAACTATGCAAATAAGCTGGTTGTGGGGGGATTAGACAGTTGCTAATAACTCAACTACAGTACATGGGATCCTTGTGGGAGTGGACCCACGCTAATAAGTGTATGGAACCCTAATGAGGGGATTGGTCAGTTTTGCTATCCCTCTAGACTTAAGATGAGCCATCCCAGAGGTGGGAATGGGGGGAGTTCATTACCATCAAGAAAGAAGAGCCAGGAGTGGAACACATCCCTTGGACCCAGGGTCCCTGCATTGAGAACCTCCTACACCCAGGAGACAGAAAGTTGTTAATACCAGAGACAGCAAGAAGCAATGGCAGAGAAACAGCCGCAGCAGAACCCAAAGATCAGCAAGAGATGGTGTGGTAGGTTCCCCAACCCACAGAGCAAGGGAGCTGAGTGCCTTCAGGCAGAAAGCTTCCTGGTGACGTGGGGTGCTTCTGGGCACTTATCAGTGGAACTAAAGGGATCTGTATTGTAACACCTGTCTGAGCAGAGCAGAGGCCAGGCCCAAGCAGAGCTAAGGGCTGAGGGCCAAGAGAGGAGCCTGTTCTGAGGGGGCCAAGAGGAGGCCTACATGGTGGACAGGAGCTCAGAGAACTGTCCTGCACCAAAGGGAGACTTTGCCTATATGCTTTCTGATCCTAACCCTGAATTGTAACCTGTCATTTCCCTAATAAACCTCATAATCATGAGTCTGTAAGTTCTCTATGGCTATTGCAATAAATTATTGAACCCAGGAGAAAAGAAGAGAGTGCCATGGGAGGAACAGCTGATGTCAGAATTGGTAAAAAGATTGGAGGGTGGAGGTGTGTTTGACCTTCACCTCATAGCAATTGGCCTTGGGCTCCTACTGATTTTGGTTCTCTTTCCTCCCCCTTATGAAGTTAAAAGTCTAACAATGCCTTCACATCATTTTCACAGCCACACTATATCATTTTGACCTCTGGAGGGGCTAGAGACTGAGTAAGGTAAGTCAAGTACACACTCTGTTCCTATGTGTCTGACCTGGAATAAAACCCTAGACACCAAGGTGTTGGTGGACTTCCCTGGTTGGCCATGCTCTGTATGTGTTGCAATACATTGTTGATGGGAGGATTAAGTGCTGTCTGTATAACTCCACTGGCAGAGGACAACTGGAAGCTTATGCCTGGTCTCACCTCAACCCTCCCTGCTCTATGTGCCTTTTTGCTTTGATCCTTTTGTGGTGATAAACTATAACTGTGAGTATAACTGTGAGTCCTTCTAGCCAAACATCAAACCTGAGAGTAGTTTTGGGGACCCCCTGACACAGCCCGTAACTTGCTTTATCCAGTAGAATAGACTGTGCCTCTTCTGGGTCTAAGCCTTAAGAAGGCCTAGAACCTTCTGCTTTTGCATTTTTGGATACGTTGAGCAAGTAGTAAGAAGAGAGCACGAGGAAAGGAGAGGCCGAGTCACCCTCATGTTCTGGTCAAATCTCTGCAAGACTCTAGAACCAGCCATCATCTGACTGCGAACACATGAGAGACTCCAATCAAGGCCAGCAGTTCAGCCCAGTCAACTCACAGAATCATGAGGTAAGAAAATTGTTGTTATTTTAAACAACTAAGTTTTGGGGTGGCTTGTTACACAGAGCGCCTGGTGGATTCGAACAGGAATCGACTGGACGGCACTGGGTTACTGGGTTGTTACACAGAAATAGATAACTAAATAAAGCTGGGATGATCAAAATAGGAGATTCAGAATTAAACTGGCTAAGAGATCAAACATAAGTCACTTTCAGAAACCATTATTTTCAACAACTTGACCCAAAACAATTTTCCTATATTGAAAGCAAAAAAAAAAAAAAATTTTAAGGGGACTGGGATTTAGTTTTTTTGGGGGGGCGATTTAATAAAACCCGCTCAAGCTGCTTAAGTTTGTTGCTTAATTTATCGTAGGCTCCAGGGTTCTTTTCATTGCTGATTTGGAAACAGTGAAAGGCCACCGGTTAACAATACCTCACACAAGAATAGCCTTCAGAAGATTTCAAAGCCCTCTGTTTTGTTCAATTTTACCCTTAAAATGAGAACATGAGGTAGTTGATTTAATCCAAATTTTATCGATAAGGCCATAGGCCAGAGAGCTCCCTGGCAGACCAAGAGCTGGAAATGCTGGTTTCCTGGCTGCCTCACTACACACCCTCTGTACCCTGCTGGGTGGGTTCTACCTGGCTGCCCTCCAGTGACTGCTCCCCCACCACCCCCCCCGGAAGAGATGCCAAACTCCTGACACATGGTGTTCGAAAATACCTTGTAATATTTCCACTCACGGATTTCACTGTATGTTCCCCAGTGGATATTTTGGCGAACTAAAAATGTGACTCCTCAGTGATGAAAACACAAAGTCCGTATGACTAGGGAACAGCAACAACATTGGCACTTTCATCTAATCATCAGCAAGTCCTCTTCCAGGGCATTAAATGCCTTGTAAATTTTTTTAATTTGCTTGGTAAGTATTTATCCTTTAGTAAAAGCAAGTGGTCTTAAAAGAGCAAAAAATGCTGATGCACCACTTCGAATGGGTAACTGGTGGCTCCTGCTCAGCTGATAAATGTCTGTTTCTTAGAAAATGGAACCTGGGCTTCTTGTAAACATCAGTCATCTCAGATAATGGTGATAACCTCGATATTTAGACTGAGTTTTTACTTTCATGCCTTGTGTTTATAACTCACATTAGGCAGTTTTAAAGAACTTAATAAATTCATCTGTAAGCTATTACATGGAAAAAACCCAGAACAGAGAAGCATGCTGTCTTAGACCATGAGGTGAATCAGAATACATAGTTTTCAAAAATCCAGTATTCTTCCCTTGTGTTAAGAAGAACAAGCTCCAGGTGCCTCTTCGGCCACCTGATTTCTATGAGGAAGAAACACACAGTTATGCAGCTGTTAGACGAGGAGGCAGAGAATCTCCTGGGCCACGCATTAATGAAGATGAAAGGGCTTTATCCATTGGCTGACTAATTTTATGAAGATCTCATGGAAATTCTGTGGACACAGAGCACGATTCTCTTTGCTTGAAGAGCATTTTCCGAAGCACAGATGTTTTTCTCTTAACTGTGAACGCTGGCTGACTTGACCATATCCTTTTTCAGTACCCAGCAGACGGTGCTGTGTTTGAAGTGGCTTGCCCCCTACAACTTGGGGCTGATATTCATTGCTAGGTGGAAAATACATCTTTGGCTAGAACAGAAATGAATCAAAATTACATAAAAATGTTTCCATTTTGGGAAATTCCCCAAGATATAAATGTCTTTCTGGCTCTGGGCTGATATAAATTACCTTATGATCATATCCCAGAGGATATGTAGAAGTTACCAACAAGAGGACACCTTAGCAAAACAGAAATGAATTTTCAATACTTTGTGATGATGGCAATATGTAATTATAAGCTCCTAAAGATTTTCTTGTTACAACATTTTAGAAGCAAAAAATTGACTCATTTTTTCTGGTTAGTGCCTCATTGTTTTCATTAGGGATTTTCTATGCAGCCTCTATCTGAATAATACAAAATATAATTATTTCAGAGTTAACTTTACCTGTCAAACAGCACTGAGTCCTAAAACCTGTTTTGAGCTTAACAAATCACATAGAAGCTTTATGCCAAGGAAGTTTAATGCAATAAATCAAGTAAAACAGTGATTTTTCAAATACTGAAAAGCTCAACTAACTTAGATAATGAAAGTTTGGAAATGCAAGACTGGCTAAAATTTTAAAAATATTACAAATCCTAAAAACATGCTAATTAAGTTTCAAGTTTTACTAGAATATTTTTATTTCGCAATTAAATAGCATTAAACTTTTTACTACAAATGTTTCATCACATGGATAAATACATTCATCTTTCATTTATTATCTGTTTGCCGAGGTTGGTATATGGCATTATAAGTCTCATCAAGTGTCTCAAGAATAATAAAGTAAAAATCCAACTGACTTGATACACAGTCAACAAAAAGTGCTATTTTAAGCCAATGGGGGCGGGGGGGGAGAATCCATTCAAAAGTTTAAGCTTTGTGTTTTTTAAGTATATTTATATGACGGAAGAAAAAGAACTTTCTAGAAAATTGTGAATGAGATACTGTTCTATACTAGAAGCAAAATTTCTTTACCATTAAAATTCTTAACACATGCTTTTCTTTAAAACTAATTTTGAGTTGCATATGAAAGTTCTAATAATCAGAAAGACACCAAGGGTATTTTCAAATTTACTTGCAGAAATATTTTCGGCCTCCAAACTACAAAATGTTGAAGTTTCAAAATGATGCCATACCTACTCTGCTGAACACAATGGTGAAGTGTTTTAAGAGTGTGTGCACATAGAATGCCTCGTGCGTCCATGGAAGAGAGGGCACACTGTACCTCGTGGGCCAATGGTCAAAGTCATAGTTAATTATGAGCACCTTGAATTGCAATTCCAGAGCGGACAGAAATCTGAGCCACAAGATGCCCCGAATTAGGAGTCCTGTTGAAAACTTTGAAAAATGCCTTTGTATGAAATCATCATGCCCAGATTAGAGTACGGGCCAGACCTGTAGTGATGTAAATACTATCTGATACATGACCAGAGTCCTTCAGTGGTGCAAACGGTTAATGTGTGTCTGCTTACTGAGAGTTGGAAGTTCAAGTGCATCCAGAGGCACCTTGGAAGAAAGGCCTGATGACTGACTTATGAAAAATTAGCCATTAAAATCCCCATGGAGCACTGTTCTACTCTGACACACACGGGGTTGCCATGAGTCACAGTTGACTCAGCAGCAACAGATTTTATAACAGGTCACACTATCTGAAAAACCCTATCAGAAGCATTCTGTCCACTCTTCTCTGAACCAATGATGTTGCCTCTAGCCATAACAGCTTTAAATGAAAATGAGGTTTTATTGATATCCTGGCTGTGCCAACTAATAACTATGTGATCTCCAGCAAATTTCTAATTTCTGTTGCCTTAGTTTCCTCATCTGTAAAATGGTAAAGATTGTGGCAGAGGGAATGAATTAATGTGCATGAGGTAATAACCATTCTGTGTTAGTATTAACATTAGTATTATCATCCACCTATTATATTAACTCATAATTTATGGAGAGAAGCCATCAGCACAAATTTAATAAAATCAACTTAATTTTTCAAAATAGAGGAAAAGATACCATTAAAAAAAAAAATCCATAAAACTCCAAACTTACTATTGGCTTAACTCAGAATGATCTAAGCACATTTGGATCCTTTCCAGCTTTTTCCCTTGACTAACTTCATGCACAAAGGGAGTCCTGCTACATCAGAAATGAACTTCTGATCATGATTTTATAATTGATCTTTCTAAGGCATGCCTTCTAGGCACAGGGTTGGTAAGGAGATGGGTTACCTTCAGATGATGCTACTGAGAAATGGCAGTAAACAGCAGTCCTTCCTTCAGGACACATTCTTACTGCCTTCCCTCTATGTGAGATTAAGTGTAGTTCCAATCCCATACCCCACACACATACCTGATCTCTAGGAAAGGTCCTAAACATGGAAATTCCCCTAGCTAGAGAGGTCATTTCTGCAGTCACTATGCTGTTGTTTATATAACAACAGATTGCTTGTGAGTTCTAAGAAGTGAGTATGGTACTTTTAGTTCAAATCTTAGTGTCAGGATTTAAATTCAAACCAGGGAGATAATTTTTGTCTCTGCTGCCTGTCTTAGCCAAGCCAATGAGGGGCCCAGAGAGACCGACCACCTCCTCTAGGCCGTAGCCGTAGTGGATTAAAACAAATTTCAATCTCTAGAATTTCCAGTTTGGGGGCCTTTCCTGGTGAGCTATGATTTTAATGTCAATATTCTGGGAGGCAGGCAGATTCAAGGCAAATGTACACTGAACCACAGATATAATGGCAAGGCAAATATTTAGTGCTGCTGGTTGGGTCTGTTACTTCTTAGATGACAAAGTGCGCCTGCGGGTATCCAATTTTTTTATGTCATTCACACACCCATGAAATTATATAGAAACAACACACAAACTGCTTAAAATGTAAACATTCTTTGGTTTACTCATCAAAATAGCAAATAACAAAAGAGCAAAAACCTTATCAGTTAAATAAAAAAGTGACATTCTTTATTTACCTATCGGACCTTCTTATACATTTGAAATGCATTCATTTTCATGCTCACATTCTGTAGCAATATCCTTTCTTCTCCTCTGCCCCTCCTCCCCCTAAATTATTTCGGTGGGTTCTTCCCTAAAATGAAGATTGTTTTCTCTTCCTTATATCACTTACTTTTTATTATCCCAATATCAAGAATGATCTAGATTGTCTCTTTGTCTATTATATTTGAAGCTGATATTAAAAATGAAGAGTTCATCAACACATTTTCAAGATAACATGAAAGTTAAGCTTTAACCACGCATTTTGAGGCAATGGCATATTACATTTTTGGGAATTTAAGTATCACCATTGGTTTAAAAACCAGTACTCAATCCCAGAAGCATATTCTTACTTTGGACATTATTGATAATTGTCCAGTATAGTTCATTTCCATAGTAATGATTTCAGATGAGCAGTTTTTTATTTTTCTGAGGATTCATTTTGACTGCCTCAGACTTAACTCTTGAATGTCAACAACAAAAACTTTAATGAAAGGACTGAGGTAACCTTGAAAATAGAACAGTTTCTAAAGGAGCAATAACGGCAGGAGAAAGCTGTTGGCTTTTAAAAAGAGGTACATATACACAGTAAGGAATAGAAATGAATTAAAATACGTAACTTTATACATGTTAGAAATATTCAATGTGCCACAAATACAACTGCCCTAAAAAAGATGTCTTGAGGTTTGGAACCATACGTATTTTTCTTTGTATAACTCGGTATCTGAATTATCCAACCACACATTTTCCCCATGATCTGTTAACTGTTTGGAAGCTTTTCACTAGAATTTTTGGAAATACGTTTTTCTTCAAACAAAACATGCCCTATAAAAAGCACTATCATTAATGCTTGACAAATGAATTGGGCGAAGTCTTTCTGAAATGTGTGTAATCTTTAAAAAATTCTTTTTTCCTTCATAAATCAGCAGTGCTCCATCTTCAAATAAATCATGAGCAGTCACAATCTTAACTCACATGCTCATATGTTCTCTTCATCCAACATTTTGTTGATACCATCACAAAGTTTTTGTAAGTGCGGTTTAAAATTTCCAAATGGATTATACAAGGCAGCCAAAAATTCACAATTTGAAAAATGATCAAAGACATTATTAACCCGTCCATGTGACTTTGCGGTGAGGTGACGCTGAATGATCTGGTGGAGCATCTCCCGGCATTCATTTAGCAGCCTGGACAACACGTTCCGGTCAAAGGTGTAATCCACCTGATGGAAGCTGACCACCGTCATAGCAAGCTGATGAACTTTCTTCTTAAATTTCTCCATGAGGGCCAGCTCATCTTGATTAAACTGATTATTCCTGTAAAGAATGGCCAGCTTGATGACTGTTTTGATGAGATTTTTGATGATTTTCTCTGCCTCCTTCTTGTTCTGGGTGTACTCCTTGGTCACTCTGTATAGCTCATCTAAAACCTCACTGCTCGTGTCGTCTATTAAGGTGGTGGCGATGGATTTGGACACCATTTTACCCAAGATCTTCTTTTGTGCCTGAACGGCCAGGTTTTTGGAGTTAAACACATCTGTGGCCACTAAAAACAAAGAAAAAGAGAAAAGAATAAGCACTCAGTAAATATCAGTTAGAGAGGCAAATTACGAAATAGGTAACAGGAAACATTTTCTTCTCATTTTCTATACCATTTGTGGTTTGTCTGCCATCTACTTATATTAATCTCCTCAGAAAAGATCTAAAGAATATTTCCCACATTTCTGGGTGATTACATTACTGGGGTTGATTTGTATAATCTTGCCAGCTCAAGTATTTGATACCTTCTATTATTTGATACCTTTTATTATAAAGGACCACCACTCATCTGGCAGTCTGTTGTACCGTGGTGGCTTGCATGTTGCTGGAAGCTATGCCACTGGTATTTCAAATACCAGGAGGGTCAACCATGGTGGACAGGTTTCAGTGGAGTTTCCAGACTGAGATAGACTGGGTAGAAGGACCTGGCTATCTACTTCTGAAAAAATCGGCCAGTGAAAACATTATGGATAGCAGCAGAACATTGTCTGGTATAGTGCTGGAAGATGAGCCCCTCAGGTTGGAAAGCACTCAAAATACGACTGGAGAAGAGCTGCCTCCTCGACTGGGGAAGAGCTGCCTCCTCGACTGGGGAAGAGCTGCCTCCTCAAAGTAGAGTCGACCTTAATGATACAGGTGGAGTCAAGATTTCAGGACCTTCATTTGCTGATGTGGCACGACTCAAAATGAGAAGAAACAGCTACAAACTTCCATTCATAATTGGGACATGGAATGTACAAAGTATGAATCTAGGAAAATTGGAAGTCATCAAAGATGAAGTGGAATGCTTTAAGATCAATATCCTACACATTTGTGAGCTGAAATGGAGTGGTACTGACCATTATGAATCAGATATGGTCTACTATGCTAGACAACTTGAAGAGAAATGGCGTCATAGTCCTTGTCGAAAAGAACACTTCAAGATCTACCCTGAAATACAACCCTGTCAGTGACAGGATAATATCCATATGCCTACAGGAAAGACCAGTTAATACGACTATCATTCAAATTTATACACCAATCACTAATTCCAAAGATGAAGAAACTGAAGATTTTTACCAACTTCTTTCTGCAGCCTAAATTGATCAAATATACAATCAAGATGCATTGATAATTAATGGTGATTGGAACACAAAAGTTGGAATCAAAGAAGGATTGGTAATTGGAAAATACGGCCTTGGTGGCAGAAAACAATCCTGGGAATCACATGATAGAATTTTGCAAGACCATACCATTGCAAATATTTCCCAAATTTTTCTTTAAACAACATATATGGCGACTACACACATGGACCTCGCTGGATGGAATACAAATCAACTACATCTGTGGAAAGAGATCATCAGTCAGACTATGACCAGGGGCTGACTGGGGAACAGACCCTCAATTGCTCATATGCAAGTTCAAGTTTGTGTTAGTTATCTAGCGCTGCTATTACAGAAATACCATAAATGGATGTCTTTAACAAAGAGATTTATTCTCTCACAGTCCAGTAGGCTAGAAATCCAAATTCAGGGCATCAGCTCCAGGGGAAGGCTTTCTCTCTCTGTCTGCTCTGGAGGAAGGCCCTTGTCATCAATCTTCCCCTGTACTAGGAGCTTCTTTGCACAGGGATCCTGGGTCCAAAGGATGTGCTATGCTCCTGGTGCTTCTTTCTTGGTGGTATGAGGTCCCCAATTCTCTGCTTGCTTCCCTTTCCTTTTACCTTTTGAAAGATAAAAGGTGGTGCAGGCCACACCCTAGGGAAACTCCCTTTACATTGGCTTAAGGATGTGACCTGAGCAAGGGTGTTACATCCCACCCTAATCCTCTTTAACCACAAGCAGAGATTATGGTTTATAACACTTAGGAAAATCATAAAATGGAAGGCAACCACATGATACTGGATATTGGGAATCATGGCCTAACCAAGTTGACACATATTTTGGGGGGACACAGTTCAATTCAGGACAAAGTTGAAGCTGAAGGAAATTAAAAGAAGTTCATCAGAACCAAAGTATGACCTTGAGTATATCCCATCTGAATTTAAAAACCGTTTCAAGAATAGATTTGACACACGGAACACTAATGACCGGAAATCAGATGAGTTGTGGGATGACACTGAGGACATCGTACATGAAAAAACGAAAAAGGTCATTAAAAAAAAAAAAAAAAAAAGATCAAAATGAATGTCAGAAGAGACTGTGAAACTTGCTCTTGAGTAGAGTAGCTAAAGCAAAAGGAAGAAATGATAAAGTAAAAGAGCTGAACAGAAGATTTCAAAGGGCGGCTAGAGAGAAAAAACTAAAATATTATAATGAAATATAGTTAGAAAACCAAAAGCATGTTCTTACATGCTCAGCATTTCTCAAGCTGAAAGAACTGAAGAAAAAAATTACCGAAATACTGAAGGATTCTATGGGAAAAAAATTATACAATGCAGGAAGCATCAAAAGAAGATGGAAAGAATAGAGAGTCACTGAAACAAAAAGAATAAGTCAATGTTCAAACATTTCAGGAGGCAGCATGTGATCAAGAACTGATGGTACTGAAGGAAGTAGCCCAAGTTGCACTGAAGGCACTGGCAAAAAACAGGGCTACAGAAATTTATGGAATACCAATGGAGACGTTTCAACAAATGGATACAATGCTGTTAAGTGCTCACATTTATGTACATTCCAAAGAAAGGTGATCCAACATAATGCGGAACTTATTGAACAATATCATTAATATCACACACCAGGAAAATTATGCTGGAGATAATTTAAAAACAGTTGCAGCAGTATATGGACAGGGAATGGTGAGAAATTGAAGCCAGATTCAGAAGAGGATGTGGAACAAGGTATATCATTGCTGATTTCAGATGGATCTTGGCTGAAAGCAGGAAATACCAGAAAGATGTTTACCTGTGTTTTACTGACTGTGCAAAGGCGTTTGACTGTGTGAATCATAACAAATTATGGATAACATTGCGAACAATGGGAATTTCAGAACACTTAATTGTGCTTAAGCGGAACCTGTATATAGACCAAGAGATGGCTGTTCAACGGAACAAGGGGATACTGCGTGGTTTAAAATCATGAAAGGAGGGGGTCAGGCTTATATCCTTTCACCATACGTATTCAGTCTGTAAACTGACCAAATAATCCAAGAGGCTGGACTATATGAAGAAGAATGTGGCATCAGGACTGGAGGAAGACTCATTAACAATCTGTGATATGCAGATGACACAACTTTGCTTGCTCCAAGTGAAGAAGACTCTGACGCACTTATTGATGAAGATCAAAGGCTACAGCCTTCAGTATGGATTATACTCCAACATAAAAAAATGCAAATCCTCACTAGACCAATAAGCAACATCATGATAAATGGAAAATACTGGTCAAGAATTTCATTTTACTTGGATCTACAATCAACACTGATGGAAGCTGCAGTCAAGACATCAAATGACATACTGCTTTGGGCAAACCTACTCCAAAAAGGTTAAAAAGCAAAACCATTTTGAGGAAGAAGTTACGACTCACCCAAGCCACCGTCACCTTGAGGACTAAAGTGCAGCTGACTCAAGCCATGGTGTTTTCAGTCGCCTCATATGCATGTGAAAGCTGGACAATGAAAAGGAAGACTGAAGAAGAATGGATGCCTTTGAATAGTGGTGTTGGTGAAGAATATTGAATACACCATGGGCTGCCAGAAGAACAAACAAATCTGTCTTGGAAAAAGTACAGCCAGAATGCTCTTTAGAAGTGAAGATGGCAAGACTTCCTCTTATCTACTTTGGACATGTTATCAGGAGGGACCAATCCCTGGAGAAGGACATCACACTTGGTAGAGGGTCAGTGAAAAAGAGGAAGACTCTCAATGAGATGGAATGACACAGTGGCTGCAACAATGGGCTGAAACATAGCAAGGCTTATGAGGAGGGTGCAGGACCGAGCAGTGTTTCGTTCTGTTGTACATGAGGTCACCGAGTAGGAACCGACTCAATGGCACCTAACAATAACATTATAAAGGAGCCCCGGTGGTGCAGTGGTTAAGTGCATCACTGCTATAGATTGGCAGTTTGAACCCACCAGCTGCTCCATGGGATAAAGATGTGCAGTCTGTTTCCGTAAAGATTTACAGCCTGGGAAACCCCATGGGAGCAGTTCTACTCTGTTCTATGGGTTTGTTTTTTGTTTTATTATGTAGAGAAGGAGTCCTGATGGCACAATGGTTAAGCACTCAGCCGCTAATAGAAAGGTTGGCAGTTTGAATCCACTAGCTGCTCCATGGGAGAAAGACTTGGTGATTTACTCCCACAAAGTTTACAGTGTAGGAAACCCTATGGGACAGCTCTGTCATATAGAGTCACTATGAGCTGGAACTGACTTGATGGCACACAGCACCACTATGTGGTCAATACTTTAGAAGTTAAAGGGGACAACCTTTTTTAAAAATAGCAGTTTGATTACAAAAGTAGTATGTTTCATGAGGATCCTTGGTGGTACAGTGGTTAAGCATTCGGCTGCTAACCAAAAGGCTGGCAGTTTGAATCCACCAGCTGATCACTGGAAACCCTACGGGGCAGCTCTACTTTGTCGTATAGATTGGGTATGAATTGGAATCCACTCCATGGCAACAGGTTTATGTTTCATAAGGTAATAAGCTTTAATGCAATTCTCCCTAGTTTAATCTTATAAGAAACACATCAAAAATATAAAATCAAGTCAATTGTCCTCTGAGTAACAGCAACCACAATCAATTTACAGAAACCCATTCAAATGCAAGAAGGATAAATGGCAAAGAAGCTATGACAGTGAGTGAAATGGCAAACTGATGGAAGAAAATCAGGAGGAACACGCTGCTTCATAATCCGTTTATGATAAGTTAAATTTCCCAAACCATTGGCCAGCACCCACCAAGCTGGCCGTCCTAACCACCCTGAATTTTAACTCCAAGAAGTTGAGTTTAGGAAAGGAATATTCCTTGGAAGGCCCTTTTGATGAACGGCCATTGTTCTTTTGAACTTTTTATATGTTTTGGGGAAATAACCATGAGCTAATGAAATATGCTGTATGAACAACATATTTTGAAAAAACTGAGGGTTGGTGTTTACTTTTGGAGCTCTTCTAACAATTTGAGAGATGTTTAAGGTACCCGTAATAGTTAAATATATAAAATATTAATGAGACACTACATGTGATGCAAAAAGGAGCCCTGGTGGTGTGGTGTTTAAGTGTTCAGCTACTAACCTAAAGGCCAGCGGTTCGAACCCATCAGCTGCTCTGCAGGATGCAAAAAGGAGAATGATATGGCAGTCTGCTTCCATAAAGATTAGAGCTTAAGAAACCCTATGGAGCAGTTCTACTCTGTGCTATAGGGTCCCTTTGAGTTGGAATCGACTCAACACGAACGATTTTTTTTTTTTTTTTGGTTTATGTGATGTTACTAGCTTAGAGTCTGGTCCAATAAAAATTCTCAAAAAATATTTATTCCCCAAACTAAGTTTAATTTTCCCTACCACAATTTTCCTGTACTCTGTACATGTAGCAATCTGAAAGTTACTCCTCTGCAGCTGTGCTTCCTCTTTCTTCTCCCAGGTCCTCAGAGCTGTAGTGCCCTGTGTCTGCCCTCCATCTTTGGGTCCAAGGACAGCTGCTCTTTTTGCAAATGCCAGTGTATTAGCCTAGGTCTGGGTGCTGGAAAGTGGTCATTGGGTCGTACATTGTCACTGTGTGCCACTGAATCAATTCTGACTCATAGCAAGCCTATAGGACAGTAGAATTGCCCCACAGGGTTTCTGGGTTTCCAAGGCTATAATCTTGACAGAAGCAGACTGTCATATCTTTCTCCCTTGGAGTGACTGGTGAGTTTTAACTGCCGACCTTTGGGTTAGCAGTTGAGCAGTTATCTATTGCACTGGGTAAACCCGTTGCAGTTGAGTCAGTTCTGACTCATAGTGACCCTAGGTGACAAAGTAGAACTGCCCCATAGGGTTTCCAAGGCTGTAATCTTTATGGGAGCAGACTGCCATGTCTTTCTCCTATGGAGTGGCTGGTGGATTTGAACTGCCAAACTTTCAGTTAGCAGCCAAGCGCTTCACCACTGGACCATCAGGGCTCCTAATCACTGGGTAATGGGAGATAAAAGGCTAAAAAATACAATACATAAGGACAAGTCAGGGCATCAATGATATAAAATTATTTCTAGTTTGGACAGGGTAGAGACATTAGAAAGCAAAAGGCAGCTATTTCCAAATTCAAGATGGGAGGGCATTTAAGAGTGACTTCCTCAGTGCAGAACTGTCATATTAGACTTGAAATCAGAGTAAAGGGATGTTTTGGACTAAAGAAAAAAATAAAGCTCATGGTATACAGTATAGGTAGCTGCCAAGTGGCTCCTAATGAGCAGTACGTTATTCATGAATACACAGTGCCAGTCCCCTCCAAGGAAAGAAAGTTTTGATTGAACTAGAAATGGTGTCCTCCCAGATGCTGACACTTAAACTGCTGAAACATGAACTGAAACTGCAGAAGAAGAACTTGAAATATATTTTGAGGAAGAAAAGGAAAGTGAAAAATAGGGAGAAATGGCCCAAAACAAAAAGTTGCCAAAGTTTTTAATATTTTCATCTTTGAGCACTAGTCCATTTCTAATCCTATCTTCCATGGTTTAAGTAATTCATACTTAAAAACTTATACCGGAAGAAACGGCACTCATACAGTCAATATCCAGATTCAGATCAGGGACCATCTTTCACTGCATAACTTTTGAGAAGAATTCAATGCAGAAATAAACCTGATTAGATAGGAAGGGATACCCTAATGGTTTTCATATGCACAGCAAAAAACTAGGATTTCCGGAATTTATTTTACATAAAGTTGAAAAGTTACTTTGTTTTTAATCTATCAAAACATGGCACATACTCTAAACACACGCTGTGAAATAACTGAAACCAGAGAGAGGGAGGGGCTCCTAAGATTCCTTTCTGCTCTGTTTTCAAGTATGGACTTTGAAGTGTACACCTTTTCTTAACTACCTTTCCTATGAAATCTAAGTGTCTCATTTAATTTCAACTATAAAAAGGAAACAAAACAAAAAGTCACTGGTGCAGCACTTTAACTTTCTGTAAGAGAAAGCTTAAAAGGCAAGTCTGCTGCCAACCAAGCAGGATCATTCCCCCATTTACTGGTAACCAAGTCTGAACCAGGACAGAGAAGTTGATCTCTGAGACTTTTACATTTGTCCTAGGGGAACTTTAAATCCTGCTCTGGAAACACAGCAGCAGCTTCACACTTCCATTTTATTCTTTGGATTTATACTGGTGCAGTCATCTTCATAAATGAGGATAAAGCTCTTTCTCCCCTCGACCGCGAAGACATACGTGCAGCGGATTTATTTTCCAGCATTAGCAAAGGCTTTTTCTGACTCAAGTGGGGGTTGTAGCTCAGAGTTGCTAGCCAGGCCTGTGTGGTCTGTGGTCAAGAAGTATGATTTTTTTTCCCCCTTGCAAATTAACTGCCTTTAGCCTTTCCTGTTCAGGCTCATTTGTCAGTTCCACATCCTCAAACGGATCCCTTAAATGCCGGGAGTATCTCAGAGCTAGTTCTGGACCAAGTCCTTCTCCTTCACTGTACCCTCACCCCTGTGTGATCTCACCCGTTCCCATGGCTGCAGATACCACCCATGCACACATGACTCGCGCAGTTATAACTCAGCCCCGACTCTTTTTCTAGATTCATTCTGGCAAATGCAATTCAAGATTTTTCTTTTTGCAGGGATCTCAAATGCATCATGTCCACAACTGAATCCTAGATTCCTATCTGGCCCCCAGAATGCTCCTCGTCCAGTCTTTATTATCTCAATGAATAGCACGGCTTTCGTCCATTTGCTCAAGCCAGAGACCCGGGAATCACGTAACATACCATCCTTTCCCTCACTCAGTCCATTACCAAGTTCTTTCCATTCTACCTTCCCCCAAATTAACTACATTCTGTCCATTTCCCTCCCTCCATTTCCACTGACACCAGCTGAGCCCAAGCCCTTTTGCAGTCTTTTCTCACACAGCAGCCAGAGTGTTTTTTTAAATGTAAATTAGAAAATGGCTCTCCCTATAAAATTTACCACATACTTCCTTTCTAACCACCATACTTCCTAGTTCCTGAAATCACCGTATTTGCCTAAATTTTTATTGCCTGCCTCTTCTTATTAAAATCCAAGCTCTATGAGAGCAAGGGCCTCTGCATATCATGCTCACTGTCATCCCCTGGGCCTAGAACAGTGCCTGGGTACACGGTGCTTCTGACCATAGCAGAAGTCAATTTCCCCATCTCTTCACTATACTTAACTACTTTTTCTATGAAAACATGTTGGCACACAAAACCAGTTTTAAATACATATGCGAATGTTTTTGTTTGTTTTTAAAAGCCAGAGAAGTAGGTATTTGTTTTACCTTGCTAAATATGTAGTTCTCTTCCCTTTAAACGTACTCCGGGGTGTGGTTTCTCTAACTGTCATCAGTCAGGTTTTTCAAAAGGAAAGATTTATTGTATACAACAGGAAAATGTCAGAGGACAATGATGCAAACATTTAGAGTAAAGCAGGGTGCCATGATTCTGTTTTGAGCTGCAGTGGAAGATTAAACACATGCCCACCTATATGTCTGCTGGGACCTATGTTTGAAACATGCGGCAGAAGGATGGACCCCAGGCATGTCCTGGGAAGCAACCAAAATGGGTACAGGAAACATTCTCAAATGAAAAAGTTCTGAAAGTATGGATTCAGTGCTTTACCTATTAAAACAAATTCTCTTGTGTTTGGAAACATACATATATACTTTTGACTGATTAAAAAAAATTATGTCATATGTCAAAAGTGTACTAAGAATAATCATTGTTAAAACCACTCACATTTTACAGAAATAGGATGGAAATGTGATTTTATACCTGCTTTTTTTTATCTGACTTCTCTCCCTTTGTGTCTGTGTGTCTCCTTCCCTGGCGTAATCAATACTGTATTTTAGTAATGTTTGCTGTAAAGTAAACTGATATTCAGGGAAATCCTGGTTTTAGCACTGACAATTGTGAGTTGAAGGTAAGTATTGATGGTGAAAATATACTGACATCTATATGAAAGAAAAGATGGGCTTGGAAGGCAAAAAGCAACAACAACAAAAACCCTAAAACAACAACAAAAAAAAACCTACAAAAAAATCCCACTTTTAAAATAGTAATTAATGAAAAATTATAACCCCCCCAAAAAAAACCCAGATGAAAAACTATAGTATCTGAAAATTAACAAAAATGTTCCAAATAACTACTCTTACCAGGAAATTACTAATATAGTAAAGAACTCATGTCACTCTCTTTACAACCTCACCAGCAAACACATGCTTTTTTTACCCATCAAATTTGTTATACTTGGAACTTTTAAATGGTGACTACAGATTCACATGCCATCGCTAACTCTTGCCTAGTTCGAATTGGATCCTGTTGGCCCAGTATTACAAAGATGGAAAAGAAAACAATCTGGAGAGCATGCCTGGCTGTTGTGGTCTGTTAATAAGAGTTCTTTAAACAAACACATAAAACCTTAGCTCTTTTGCATCTGGATAACTCCAAATCTAAATGAAGCTTAATAAAAATGCAGCTTTGGGGATAAGAAAGTGACCATAGCGAACCATAAACATAGTCACAAGAAGTCAACAGGCCAAGAGTTGATCTTCCTCCATTGGGATTTGGCAATGCTCCAGGAGAAGAGCAAGGAACACTTGGAATGGCTGGCGATATATGTGCCACCATCCTCCACACTCAAAATTCCAGGGTGGAAAATACAACAAGATAGATAAAAAACAAGCAACAAACAAACAAACAAAAACTGCAGTGGAGGGGAGAGTCTCAGCCAGGAATAAGAACTGTGACGGGGGGTTCCCCTGAAAGGGTCAGGAGCAAGGACCATGGCAGCAAGCTGGAGGCAATCTTCTCATTCAGAGAAGAAAAGACAAGTGCTAGGCACCTTAACCCATAAGGTGGACTTATGTCACACAAAAGGCCATCATACACTAGAATCTTGGGAGATTCAATATATCCAGGCAATGAATACAACCTGGCAATGAAATCTAAACTTTGGTGTATATACATTTTCCTGACTCCAAGTGGTATGCATCACCATAGTGACAAGTCATTTACTGTGTCTCATGCCACCTACAGAAAAGTATGAGCTCATTGAAAAAGGCAACACAGTAAAGAAGACATACGTGAGAAAAATGGTTAGTTTGAAAAAAAAAAATAATCACTAGGTGTTTTTGAATGAAGTACTAGGCATTGTCTAGCACACACTTTGGGTTACTGGATTCCTTTTATTGTTCCTCACTTAGTTATTTTAAACTAAGTTGTAAAACAAAAAAGCAGAGGAAAGAACTGATAGTACTGGTATTACAAATGGCTCTTGTCCCTAGAGATGCAATTGAATTTTGTCTAGTGGATGTGCAATTGAGTCCTGATTTTCTTGTCTGCCTGTATATGTGTTTCTCTTAGGATTCTCCTTTAACCAGTTGTAAGATTTTACTGGTTCCCTCCTGACCAAGTCATAGTATTTTTTATCGCCTCAAATGCACGTGAAAGCTAGACAATGAATAACGAAGACTGGAGAAGAACTGATGCATTTGAAATATGAGTTGGCAAAGAAAACCATGGACTTCTGGAAGAGTGAACAAATCTGTCTTGGAAGAAGTACAGCCAGATTCATTCGCTTCTTAGAAGTGAGGATGGCGAGATTTCATCTCATGTACTTTGGACATGTTATCAGGAGGGACCAGTCCCTGGAGAAGGATGTCATGCTTGGTAAAGTAGAGGGTCAGTGAAAAAGAGGAAGACTCTCAATGAGATGGACTGACATAGTGACTCCAACAATGGGCTCCAACATAGTAACAATTGTGAGGATGGTGCAGAACCAGGCAGCGTTTTGTTCTATTGTACATACTGTTGCTGTGAGTCAGGACCAGCTTAACAGCATCTAACAACTCCTTTGGGCCCTGGTGGCTCAGTGGTTAAGAGCTCAGCTGTGCACCAAAAGGTCGGCAGTTCCAATCTACCAGCCACTCCTTGGAAACCCTATGGGGCAGTTCTACTCTGCCCTATAGGGTTGCTATGAGTCGGAATGGACTTGCCAACAACAGTTTAACAACAACTCATTAATTAATGAGTTAAGCAAAATCTCTGACACATGTTCATTTTGTATGAACATGTCATGAACAGTCATGAATTTACCTTCTTAAAAAACATACCTTGTAACACATATTAGAAATTTTTTTTCCATCAGAAACATTTAAAGTAAAATGATCGCAGTATAAACCATCAGTGCACTAGAGAGCTCTTATCCCAAGGCAACTTATTCCCCTGCAGTCCGGGGAAAGTAAAAGGTACTTATAAAAGTCCAAATACCTGTAGCTAATAGTTCCATGAACTGCCATACTGCTCAGAGAAATTACTGAGACTCAGTTTTGTCATCTATAAAATGGGAATAATGATCCCTACCTCTTGGAGTTGTTTTAAAGATAACTGAACATGGAACATATAAGTGCCAGATGATTGTGTGAAAACAGGCACCTCATATAATTCAGTTAATAAGGAGGTATATTTTCTTTTCCATGATGACATTAAAAAAATTTTTTAAAACATATATTAAAGCTTTCTTTATAAAGGAATTTTTTCTTTTTAAGGCATTGAATCTACTGCTAGCAGTAGATTCAGTTATACAAAGACTCTATCAAGGCAGTGCAAGGGTATTTTCTCTAGAGAAAAATGGCCCATAGAACAGGATGGAAGCCTACCACAAAAAAACAAGAGCAGAAACATGCAAAGCTGTGCAACACTAGCAAGATGCAAAGGAAATGGGTCAAAGACAAAGCCAAAATGAAACCCACAACTAAAGCCACAAGGCAAGCAAGATCACTCCAAAGAGTCACAGCATTCTCACTAGGAGTTTCCGAAGCCTCCCTGAGAACCAGACACCCAAAGGCAGGGCAGGAAGCCAAGTAAGAACAGCATGAATGGAAAGAAGAGGCATGAAAAGTTCAAGAATGCTGAACTGTAAATAAAGCTAGGTGAAATTTACCTTCTTGAACCTCATCTGCTAAGTGTGTTGGGGGGGGGCAGTCATTTCAGGTTGGTATGGTTTAATTTTTTTTTTTTTTAAATGAGTCACCAGTCTGAAAACACCCAGCAGTGTGCCTGGCTCATGAGAGACCACAAATGAACACTGGGTTTTGTTACTTTATTTAATATCATTTGAAATAGAGATACAGGAAATCAAACCCAGTATTTGCACATACTATATTCTTTCTATTCGTTTCCCGTTATCGCCTCCATTTTTCAAATTTGTGGACATGAAAAATTATGTCCTGAAGAAAACACTGTGCAGTCTTTCCCCATGTGATCTCAGGCTGTTTTTCTTGCTTTAAATTTGGATCTCTTTATCATGATTTTGGGTTCAAGTTTGTATCCTATATTCCTATGGCTTAGTTTTGTGATGGTTTTGAAAACGCCATTTCCTGAGCTTCAACTCCTCTAACTTCATATCAGACCCCATTCTGGTCTGTTTGGTCAATTTGCTCCAGGAATCATGTGATGTCTTGATTGTGTTCTGCACTGAATAAACCCTCACAAGATATCCTTGCTGCCTCTAGGTCCACTAAGACCAGGATTGGAAGGAAGTTTGGTGATATTTACTTGAAGTGGTATGGTTGGGCCCCAAAGACTGTCAGTTTTGTAAATATTAGGACAGAGGTTACAGGGAAAGAAATGACTTTGGGTAACCAAAGTGAGAGGTTTGCAGCCATGAGAACCTGCTGGCTACCCTAGCAATGATGGTGATGACAGTAACAAAAATAATAATAGCAACTTCCTTTTTTTTTTTTAACTCTTACTACATTACCCTCGGAACTGCCCAAAAGTCTCATTATCTTATTGAAGCTTCACAACAACCCCAAGAGAGAAGTTATTATTACCATCCCCATTTTACAGATTAGGTAACTGAGGCCCAGTGAAATTAAGCTACTTTACAATTAGTAAGTGGCAGAGCTGAACTTGAACCCAGATATGTCCAACTCCAAGCTATTTTCTTAAGAATTACATTACACAGCTTTAGATAAGGGGCTTCCTTTGAAGGTGTGCAAAGACGTAATAACTTTTGACTAAGTGAAGTGAAACAAAAGAAAAAAGAGAGACCAGGTCTTGTAGGGGATAGAAAAGGATTTCCATAAGAAACATCAACACAGCTGGGCTTAGAACAGCCTGTATTTCCAGGAAGGATCCTGAGCAGTTCTAAAACAGTTTTAATTTTTTTAAAATAAATAATATACTTACATGATTGAAAAGGCAGAAAATAAATATATAAAGGGAACAGTCCCTTCTCAGCTTTGCCACCTGCTGCAGAGTTCTAACCCTAACCCCTGTCCCCTGATTTTTGGTATCCTTTCAGAGCTTTTTTTTTTTTTTTCTTGGATAGATAAGCAAAGATATGAACACATACTGAACAGTGTGAAGAAAACTTAAAAGACTTGCAATTCTTAAGAAATGCAACTTTTGTATGATGACAGGGAATACACTTTATAATTGTCCATGATTCCACACATGACTCTGACATAAAATGGTGAAACGCTGGAGGCACCTGCACCATTTCCCCATGTTTGCTCCCATGCATGCGATCACAGCAAGAGCTCTTCACTGAGTGTGAGAGGGAGGGAGTGGTGAAAGGTAGGTCTTAGGGGGTAAGCAAGCATTAGGGCGAGGGTGACCAAATAGGTTATCCTCCAAATGAGGTATCTTCGAGAGTGAAAAGGATACTATTAGTGCTTATGCTATGACAAGACACCCATTGCTGTCCCAGGGGCTTGCTGTCACTCTACTTTAGACCAAAAGACAAAGGGTCAAAACAAAAGATTACCCAATACTAAGAACCCATGAAATTTCTTGGGAAACCCAGGAAAGCATTAGCCAGCTTTTCTTCCACGCTACATTAAACAAAACTCTAGTTCTTTGAAAGTTAAGAATCATATAGAAAAAAAAAAAGGAAAAACTTCCACAAGCTAAATGAGTTTGGGGAACAGTGTATGCTAGAAGCCCCTGGGAAACAGTGTATGCTAAAGTTCCCTTCAGAGATACACAAAATGCATTAGTAATATTAAGGGCCCTGAAGAGTAGTGCAGCAAAGAAACATTTTACTTTTGCTAACCCAAGTTTCCAAAACCTGTTTTACATGGGACCCATCAACGAATTTGTAAAATACTGGCATAGAATAAGGTCAGCGAAAATTACTAACAATTGCTGGTGGGAATGCAAAATGATACAACCTTTTTGAAAACGATATGGTGCTTCCTTAGAAACCTAGAAATAGAAATACCATTTGATCCAGCAAACCCACTCCTAGGAATATATCCTAGAGAAATAAGAGTTGTCACATGAATAGATACATGTACACCCATGTTCACTGCAGCACTATTCACAATAGCAAAAAGATGGAAACAGCCTAGATGCCCATCAACAGGTGAACGGATAAACAAACTGTGGTACATACACACAATGGAGTATTACCCAACGCTAAAGAACAACCATGAAGCTGTGAAGCACTGCATAACATGGATAAATCTGAAGGACATTATGCTCAGTGAAATAAGTCAGTCACAAAAGAACAAATATTGTATGAGACCACTACCGTTAAAACTCATGAAAAACGTTTACATATGAAAAGAAACAATCTTTGATGGTAACGAGGGAGGGGAGAGGTGGGGATGGAAAAACTTAATAGTTAAGTGGTAACTCTGGTGAAGGGTAAGACAGTCACAATACTGGGGAAGCCAGCACAACCTGTACAAGGCAAGGCCATGGTCGCTCCACAGACACACCCAAATTCCCTGAGGGACAGAACTGCTGGGCTGAGGGCTGTGGGGACCATGATCTCAGGGAACATCTAGCTCAACAGGCATAACAGAGTTTATAAAAAATATGTTCTACATTCTACTTTGATGAGTAGCATATGGGGTCTTAAAAGCCTGTGAGTGGCCATCTAGGATACTCCACTGGTCTTACCCCTTTGTGAGCAAAGAAGAATGAAAAAAACTAAAGACATAAGGGAGAGATTGGTCAAAGGACTAATGGACCACATCTACCACGGCCTCCACCAGATTGAGTCTAGTACAGCTAGATGGTGCCCAGCTACCGCCACTGACGGCTCTGACAGGGATCACAATAGAAGGTCCCAGACAGGGCTGGAGAAAAATGTAGAACAAAATTTTAACTCAGAAGGAAAGACCAGACTTGCTGGCCTGACAAAGACTGGCGAAACCCTGAGCGTACAGCCCCTGGACACCCGTTCAGCTCAGTAATGAGGCCAGTCCTGAAGTTCACCCTCAGCCACAGATTGAACAGTCCCATGGAACAAAACAAGACTAAAGGGGCGCACCAGCTCTCTGGCAGGGACTGGAGAGTAGGAAGCAACAGGACAGCTCGTAATAGGGAACCCAGGGTTGAGAAGGGAATGTTGACATGTCATGGGGCTGTTAACCAATGTCATACAACAATGTGTATGCTGTTTGATGAGAAACTAGTTTGTTCTGTACACCTTCATCTAAAGTTCAATTTAAAAAAAGAAAGAAAGAAAGAAAGAAAATTACTGGCTAATAACTTGCTTTGAGTTCTTGTTTCCCCTCTGATACAATTCTCCCTCCAGATTCACAATTATCTCATGCAAATGGGCAAGACAGGTAGGTGGGCAAAGCCAGGGAAAGTGGTGTTTACCAGCAAGGGGTCAAGAGTCAGACTGTCTGGGTCAGAAGCCTGGCTCTGTCACTGAGTGCCCTTGCCTCTGGGAAAATTGCCTAAGCTCTCTGTGCCTCAGTTTCTTCATCTGTAAATGGTGATACCTTATCAAGTTTTTATGAGGATTGAATAATCTATGTAATGTGCTTGGAACAGTGTCAGATGCAAAATAACTGGGTGAATTTCTGTAAGCTACTACTACTGTCATTATTATTGCTATCCTTATAGTTAAGGTAGACAGTGTTGAATTTCTATTGATTTGGGATGACATAGGTCTTATGATTAAGGTTCAAGGGAGAAGAGATAACATTAACCTAAAAGACATGAATCATTCAGTAAAACTTTTGTTGAGTGTTTATAATGTATCAGACACTGTGGTTTCAAAGATAAATAACATTATCCCCCCCTCTCAAGGCACTCAGCCTAACATGAGAGGCAGAATACACAAGCTCTATAAAAAAACAAAAACCCAGTGCCGTCAACTAAATTCTGACTCATGGCATCCCCATGTGTTACAGAGTAAAACTGAGCTCCATAGGGTTTTTGTGGCTGTAATCTTTTATGGAAGCAGTTTGCCAGGCCTTTCTTTCGTGGCACCACTAGGTAGGTTCTGAACTGCCAATCTTTTAGTTAGCAGCTGAGTACAAACCATTTGTGCCATAGAGGGACCTAAGTTCTATTATAATCCCAGTACCGTCGAGGGCAGTGGTAGTAGAGGCACCATCAATTTTGTTGGATGGGGTGATGGAGAGAGGCTAGGTTTGAGCAGGGTTTTACAAAGGAGCCCAGGTGGTGCAGTGGTTAAGTGCTTGCCTGCTAACCAAAAGGATGGCTGTTCAAATCTACCAGTTGCTCCCTGGAAACCCTACGGGGCAGTTCTACCCTGTCATATAGGGTTGCTATGAGTCGCAATCAACTCGAAGGCAACAGGTTTGGTTTTTTGGTTTTCACAAAAGAAAACTGACCCAAGAAAAGCCCCTTGAAGAAAGAAGCTCTGTAAGGCTCAGGAAATCCTATAAAGGGAGTAAGAGAGAGAGAGAGAGCAGGTACCTGGGGCAGCTTTCTCAGAGTTATGGCCATCTGTAGCAGAAGTGCCCTGGGCTTCTTATGAATACAGACTGCCTGGCTCTGCCCCAGATCTACAGAATCTCAATCTCCAGAATCGGAGCCTAGGGATCTGTGTTTATAATAAGCTTCCTATGGGATTCTGAAGCACAGGAAGGTGGAGGACCATTGCTCTGAGGTGTCTTCCTAGAACTCTACCCTAAAGTGTTCAAGTAGATCTACTTTGGCCACAAAGCATGCTGGGAGTAGACTATGCACAGACTTAATTCCCTCTCAAAATTTGTTCACTGAAATATAGATATGAGCGTGTGCACCGAATCTGGAGCAAATGTTTGCAGATAAGGACTTATTAAAGCCTGAAGGAATTTTGATAATGTATCCAAAAGAAGAGAAAAACCGGCCTGTTTAAGATGATACTTTAACCAAAATCGGAACAGGCTCCAACTTTATCACAAAGCTACATATAGGTTTGAAAATAAATACAAATATTCTTCAAATGTTTATTACAAAACTGACTTTGGTGAACTATTCCTTTTCTTTTTAAACTAAACAAATCCTACCTTATTATGTTGGATTAGGATGCATTATGCTTTTCTTAAAGACCTTTCAATTAAACTGGGCTTATTTACATATTTTCTTGAGGACATCAAGCCCTTCCACTGTTGATATGATCCAATCTTCCACCAGAATGTAGAGGAAAATCCTCTCAGCAAGCTCCCAGATTTCCTACACTTTTCCATTCCCAAGTCTCCCTCCCATCCTGCCAGAAGCCCCGGCTCCTAATGAATATTTATATTCACGCAGTGCTCAGAAAACCAGGAACAGATTTCAAACTCCAACACACTAGATAGAGTGTGTCGGCATTAATGCTCCACAGACCTTTTCTGGTCTCGTCATGATGCTCCTGGCCACGTAACAAAGACAACCACACAACAAAATGATAGCTGACATTTGTGTAGTACTCTACAGCATGCAAAGTGTTTTTTCACTTTCAAATGCATTCGTTGTTTGGTCCTTTTATTACTTAAACCTGAGGGGGCCAGATGAGAGAACTGAGGCTCAGAAATTAAGTGACCTGTCCACGGGCATGTAATTAATGTGCAAAGCTAAAGTACAAGTGCTTCCTACTATAGCACATAGCTGATCTGAGAAAACTGGAATTAAGAGTGTTCATTGCTTATGAGTTTTCTAACAAATGCCCTGATGTTGCTAAATCAGCTGCAGATTCCCGCTTCTCAGAGCTCGTCTGCTCCCCTAGACAAGGCTACAAGTTGAATCAAATGGAAGGAGCACAGGTCTTAGCCATCAGGGAACAGAAACTAAAGAACCCTCAGCTTCTCTTTCCCCCCATTCCTGCTCATCCTTTAAGGCTCAGTTTAAATGGCACCTTTTCCAAATCTGATGGTCAGAATAAATCTCTCCTTCTTCTGATGGTGGTTCACTGGTAGAATTCTCACCTTCTGGGAGGTAGATCTCGGTTCGGTTCCTGACCAATGTACTTCATGCACACCCACCACCCATCTGTCTGCAGCGGAGTGCCTGTTGCTATGATGCTGAACAGGTTTTGGCAGTTTCCAGACTAAGGCAGACTAGGAAGAAAGGCCTGGTGATCTGTTTCTGAAAATCAGTCAGTGAAGACACTGTGGATCACAAGGGTCTGATCTGCAACCAATCATGGGGATGTCCCAGGACCCAAGCAGCATTTTGTTCCATTGTGCATGGGGTCACCATGAATCTGGCCTGATTTGATGGTAGCTAACAACAATCTTCTAATGTGCTTTTCTGCCTGGTGGGATAGTCAAATTTCCAACTTATTTTAATTGACTACGATCCTTGATGTCTAAGGTACCATGTCTATTCATCTCTATATTCTTCAAAGTGTGTAACACATGCCTTCCAGCTAGCATGAAGTGATCTAAACCCCAGTGCTCTCATCTGCCTCCAGTGCAACCCATCAATATCTTTTACAGCAAGTCATGAAGATGTATCAGGAGATTAATTCAATTCTTGTATCGAGAGCTTAACAAACGAATTTACTTGTACTCTATGGATAAAAACATAACCCTACATATGAAATGTAAAATACTTTTTGTTCTAAGGGAGAGGAATCTACATGAAAGATACTTCTATAGAATTTTCTTTTCTTGTCTACAGAAGCCCTGATGGGACCGTGGTTAAGTGCTCGGCTGCTAATCTATAGCACTAGCACGAGCTGCTCCATGGGAGAAAGATGTGGTAGTTTGCTTCCGAAAAGGTTACAGTCTTGGAAACCCTATGTGGCAGTTCTACCCTATTCTATAGGGTTGCTATGAGTTGGAACCAACTGGACGGCAGTGGGTTTGGTTTTCTTTTTTTATCTACTACTTTCCTTCCCTATCCTTTGCGAGAACATACAGAAAAACAGCCACTTTTGTATGAAGTGACTATCTTTAGCTAATTCAATCCCTACAGCATGTGTTCTGGAATCTTCCATGCAAATATCACAAGCCCATCTGTTTGAGTATTTTAGGATCAGTAACCTCTTGGCCTCTACTTGGGCATCTCTCAAATATGCATCTTGGCACAACCTCCCAACATTCTTGTCACAGCCTTTCCCCCAAAACTGCATTAAAATATAAAGCTAGTCGAGCATTTTATAGCATGTCAACATCCTAGGGGCTAGAGCTAGTTAAAGTTAAACAAATGGCAGGGTGGGATTTACTGGGCCTTCATGTGAACTATCTCATTCCAAGTATCAAGACACCCTGAAGCTCTGAAATTCTAGGATAAAACCACCCCAAAACCCCCCAGAGGTTTCCAGAAGCAGCATTGTTCACCGCTGGGTATTTCCAGTGGGACATTTAAGTTCTCTGTGAAGTGGTGTCTACCCTTCTGTCTAACCTCTTCTCCCCTGCTAATGTTCAGGCATCTCCCTGTGTTTACTTAGATCAGGATGCCTTAAGAGGGCTGTAACCTAAGGACTCCATTGCGTGGCCTGCACGGTGTTATAAGTCTTAGAATTAGTGGTCCATGTTTGAAAATTGGAAAATTCAACCCCAAAATCTGAGTTTCTGACATCCTTTTAACAATTAGAAGACCTGACCAAATGGGTCCACATTCCTACATGGCAACAACGGTCTTGCGTTAAACTGAAACTTCCCCTTTAGGAGAAGACTACCTTTTCCAGTTCGCTGCAGGCCTCTCTCCCCGCCCCTGGCCACCTTCATGTATTTATGTTCATTTCTTGAGCCCCATAGGCATTGGGTTATGCAACATCCACCTCACAAAAATAAATGTGAATATATTCCAGAGCAGACTTATAAAACTCCTACCAGCTAGTTACTCTCCTAGCACCCAGCTGTGTTCCTGTATATGTCAGAAACCCAAGGATGTGTATGGGTCCTGTGGATGTTAGAGATAACTTAAAACACAAACTGTGTATAGCCAGTAAGTTTCTATGGAGGGTCTGCAGAGAGGGGGTAGGAAGGTTAAGAGTAATAATAATTTTTTTCATAAAAGTTGTTATTTAGTCACAAATTTCAGGAAGCTCTATTTGGGCATCAAAATCTCCCCCTAATTCCTGCAGAATGTGTCACCTGGGACGCAGAGAGGTGGTAAATTTGCCAACTTAACAAAGGTCCTGGGAGAGAGCTGAACTGGGATTTTCCATGCCAGTTAGGAGCTCTACACAGTAAACAGGCTTATGACAGAAAAGCCTTCTCCCGTTCATTCATTCAACAAATTTTTATTTGGCACACACCTAGTGTGTGCCAGGAGTCCTTGGATGGTGCAAACGGATAACACACTCAGCTGCTGATGGAAAGGTTGGAGGTCTGAGTCCATCCAGGGGTGCCTTGCAATACGTGGAATCAGCCATTGAAAACCCTGTGGAGCACAGGTCTACTCTGACACACATGGGGTCTCCACGACTCAGAGTTGACTCAACGGCCAACTGGTATTACGTGCATGCCAGGCAAAGTGCCTGTTCTCAGGATGCACAGCTTCTATACAGGGGGACATAAGACACAAATAAGTATAAAAACATCAAGTAGTGATAAGGGCTAGGAGGAAAATAAAGCATATGATGGTGGGGGGTGTGAAGAGCTGAGAAGTTGTTCTGCTATTTTATTCAGGGTGGTCCGTGGAGACCCTTCTGAAGTGAGAGCTGAGCAAAAATATGAAGGAAGCAGGGGAGACATCATTGGTCCTTCCATGATGCCTTTGTTGACTATCCCAGTCAGAAATGCTCTATCCTGTCTTTTAACTCCTATTACAAACTGTTTTACACTCATTATCTGCTTCCATTTTTCCTATTAGAGACTGAAGTCCTTGCGACAGGTTACAATTTACTATTCATCCCTTACCATAATAAATGCTTAATCTTTAATACGTATTTACTAGATAATAAAAATGTCCCAGGTTTTTTTGGGGGGGGTAGGGTGGGGTGTGGAGATAGGGGAGTAGGGAGTAATAAAACACAAGAGACTATAAATAAATTATGTTATTATTAATTAGGGATATCACAAATATTCTTAAAGAAGAAATGAATATGCCAATGTAAGCATTTGGAAAAAGTTTACTCTAAACATGTCAATTCATAATGAAAAATCCGGTTTAAAAAACAAAAAACATTTGCCATGAAGTTGAACCCAACTCATGGCGATCCCATGTGTGTCAGAACTGTGCTCCATAGGGTTTTTTTTGGCTTAGAACAACACAAATTTATTCTCTTCCAGTTCTGGAGGTCAGAAATCTAAAATCAAGATGTGAATAGTACTGCATTCCTTCCAGAGGCTTCAGGGGAGAATCCATTGCCTTGCCATTTTTAGCTTCTAAAAGCCATTTGCATTCTTTGGCTCATGGCCCCTTCCTCCATCTTCAAAGTGCATCACTCCAACCTTTGGTTCTATCATCACATCTCCTGATACTCACTCTGATCTCCTGCTTCTTCTTCTTTTTTTAAAATTTATTTATTATGCTTTAGGTGAAAGTTTACAAATCAAGTCACTCTCTCATACAAAAGGTACTCCATAGGGTTTTTAATGGCTGATTTTTCAGAAGTAGCTTACCAGGCCTTTCTTTCAAGAAGCCTCTGGGTGGACTCGAATCTCCAAACCTTTTAGTTAGCAACCCAGAGAGGGCATCAAGCATTTGCATTGGTCAAGGACAAAAACCAGTGGCCATCATGCTGACCCTGACTAATGGCAACCCCACGTGTGTCAGAGTAGAACTGTGCTCCTTAGGGTTTTCAATGGCTGAGGTTTTTGAAAGTAGATCACCAGGCCTTGCTTCGGAGGTGCCCCTGAGTGGACTTAAACCTCTAAGTTTTCAGTCAGCAGCCCAGTATCTTAACTGTTCACACCACCCAGGGACAAAGATAGGCATCCCAAAATCATCTCTTGATAACACCTGGAAATGGTAAAAATTACTGAATAACCAACCCACATGTTGCAGAGACAGTAAGATAATTCTGCTTTTAGGATAAATATTGTTTTCTTAAGATAAAAAAAAAAGTCCATTTCTTCTTTAGAATTAATCCATGAGAAACTGAACATTTAAAAAGGCATAAAATCTATCTTTCTTCTTTAGTTTATTAAGAAACCAAAAGTTGAAGATTAAGTTAGGATATAATGTAATATATAAAGTTTTATATTTTTCCTTCATTGAAATTGGCTAATTTACAGTTATATTTAGAGTAATTAAAATAATAAAGCCAAAAAGAAAAAAAAAAAGCCATAAAGGTAAATAGTTTTGCTAAAATAATTATAATCCTTCGATGTTGATGGCATGTATTTGGTATGTTAAAGTCATTTTTCAGTTAAAGAAAATAACTAAAAAGACCATTATAGTTGTTCTCCTGCAAGACTTGAAAAACATTTCCCTAAATACATTAACACGCTGTCTTGGAGACGGATTACTTCCCTAATGGTTGGTATCTGGATAAAATAAACTCTGGCGAAAAACATAACATAACCGATCAGTTTTATGACTAGCTGCCAAATAACAAATCACTTCTCTAAAATAGCCCGGCAGCCCCTACTTTTTGCAGCTTTGTCTTTTTACCTAGTCATTCACTGCTCCAGAATCAAGGCCACCATTCCACCTCTCACAACTTCTACCACCAGTTGGGCTGCTGGAGATGCAAGAGGCCTCAGAGACCACAGGTGGAAACGGAGGCCCACGGGTTAAGACAGCGTCACAATCTGACACAATACCCATTAACTTGTGCTCCATCGCTCCTCTGTGGAAAGGTGCTTATGCTGGGAATATCAAAGGCAGTACATAGAAATTACTCCATTTAAATCAGAGTTTACAAAGTTTTGGCTGGTAATATGTTTTGGTTGGGCCCCTATAATACTTTTTTAAAATTGAGATACAATTCATATAACATAAAATTCACCACTGTAACTATTTTAAATGTGTACAGTTTGACGGTTTTTAGTATTTTTACAATGTTGTGCAACCATCATCACTAATTCCAGAACATTTCCATTACCCCGAAAATGGGCCCCTGTAGTGTTTTAAATTTTTTGCTAATTAGTAGAAAACACATAAATCTGGGAACTTTGACTTGAAAATTCAGATTTCCAGCTTCTCAGGAAAAATTTGACCTCTGGTAACACTTAAGGGCCTGGGGCAGATCCTCTCCAATATACCACTGGGCCATTCCCATATTTGGTAATTTCCTGGCCCGGTTTAAAGGACCAGGGGCATCAAATCTTTCTGAATCTTTCCACCCTAGAATCTTTGCTGAAATCTCTCTTTTCACCTGAAAAGCCATCTTGCATCTGTTGTTAGCTGCCGCAGAACTGGCCCCCAACTCGTGGCAACCACATCCCCAATGCTGCCCAGTCCTGCACCATCGTCATGACCAGTTGCAGAGTAGACTGTTGTGATACATGGAGTTTTCGCTGGCTGATTTTCCAAGTAGATGGACAGGTCTTTCTTCCTAGTTTGTCAGGAATCAAACCCCATCTCCCATACAGAAGGCAAGAATTATACCACTGAACCACTGCCTTTATCCTGTATCTAGCTGAGCAATATCCTAAACCCCTATCCTTTTGAATACAGGCAGTTCCCGGATTATGAATGAGCTCTGTTCCTAGATCTGTCTTTAAGTAGAAGTTGTACGTTAAATCCGAACAGTTAGGTACGGTTTGTACCTAACGTCAGTTAGTCAAATGTTTGCCTTAGTATATTGTATACGGTGTACCTTTCTGTGCATAAAAAACACATTAAAGAAATGCTTTCAGACACATTACAATATCTTTAACACAATAATACAGAAATAATGTTTTGATGCACTTTGCAAAGTTGTACTTTGTTATTACAAACCATTGTATGTACTTTCTCCACAGTTGAAGAGATACCTATAGGGCAAACATTACCCAAAATACTCAGAAGATTCCGTTCTGTAAAATCTTTGAGACCAATCAGATACTTTATTGTAGACTCTGAACTAAAAAATCTACTTACACCTAGTCAGATTCTTGTCTTATATCTGTCTTGGTATCTCTGCTGAGGAAAGTTTTGAAGTGATCTTAAAAAAATTCCAAACCAGCTTCTCCATGTGCTGAGACATGTCTTGGTAGATGAAGTGCCCAATATGGTGAAAGATAAAGGGATGAATCCCTTTGCTCTATTTTGGAGTATTATAAGAGCATTGAATATAGCTACTATTGAGAAGACATTGTTGGTATGTTAAGTAAGGGCAATCCTATTTAGTGTGGTTTTTGTTTTAAAGGGAAGGAAGTATGTCTAACAGGCTGAGAAGGAAAAGTAAAAATATATTAGGATACAATTTATAATGGTCAATTTGTACTTTTATGGCATCTGGGTTAATTTTCCAAAAGACTGGAAGCCATATAGTATCTGCAAACACACACACAAACACTTAGAGCATATTTAATGCTCATGTTACAATACCAGCAATGTTATTTTACCAGCTCAGATGATTAGCAAAGTTTAAAGTCCTATCTTTGCTCTCTGTTGATCATATCTAGCAGTTAGTGATACTCAGTTCTTGATAAATATCAGAACTTTTTCTTTTTTTAGCCTTTTCCTTGATATAAATCTTTCTATATATATTTATACGCTTTACTGGTTTTAGGTCTCCAGGGAACCCAGCCTAAGACACCTTGGCAACTTCTATTTCTTTGTCATTTACCTATGTAATAATTCACAAAACTACCATCAAACTCACAGCTTTCACTGGCTAAATAACAGAACTTTTAATTAAAACATTGTTTCTATGGAGAAAGACAACCTACTTTATTGAAATGGTGCTCTTGATATGATTTCTAATAGTCTCATTGCTGCAAAAAGCAGAAAATATACTGAATTTATCTCCAAAATATAAGACAATGTATATTATAGAAAGTATGCTGTATAGGGGAAAAATGAAAGAAGTCTTTTGAATGTATGAATTGAATGATTTTCTAAATCTGAAAATTAAATCTACCCCAACTGAACAGTTTCCCCCTTAAACTAGTCTCCTGTTAATTCTTCAATCTGTGCCATTCAGTTTACCCTGCTTTGGAAAGGGCAGTTCATGGATTTGCTGAAAAGAAGGGCTTTTCTCTCACGTTTTTAGCATCCATCTTTAATGTCATTTGTTGATCTTGGAATGAAGGAAACAGATGCTACTGTTGGACATGAAATGTGGTCTCAGACAGTATTTTTAAGCTGTCATCTGTACAGTTAGTCTTTATATAGCAAAGGACAAGTAATTCTCTGTACCTTTATTTCCCTGAAACATACAAATACACAAATGCCAGAACTCTAACCACATTCCAATGGAGGACATATTCTATAACAAATACCCAAAATGAATTCTGCCACATCTTCCCTGTTGGTGAATCAAAATAAATTTTTTTCTTCACTATATTCTACAGAATAAAATAAATCCATATACCATACTGTCTTCACCAAAATTTAGAAACCATATTTAAACAAATTTTTAGGGACCTTACCTAATGTCAAGGGGAATTTAATTTTGGCATACCAAGTGTTTACCATCGATGAGTAGACTATATTTATTTCATTAAATTGCTGCTGTCACAAAATAGAGGCAAGAAAGGAAGCTACAGAATGCCTGGATAAAGATTCCAGATTCCAAATGTAGGTTATGTTAATCTCCGGTTCTCCAAGGTTTTAATGGCATCTTTATAAAAGCATCCAGGGGCCAGGGACTGAGTCATCTTCTCTTGAGCCAATTTATGGCTTACTGAATTCTTATAGAGAGAGAGAATCTGAAACATGTTTATACATTTTTAAGTCTGGGACTAACTGAGGCTGGTGTTGGGTCAACAGAGGCCTCCAAGTAACAGGTATTCCTTTGCCTCTGGACTCAAGCATACAAAGGGCCACAGTCTTGGGCTCTTCTGGTCTTAGAGGCAAGACTTTCTTTCCAGACATAATTCAGGTCATTGTGACCAACAGCCTGTCTTTATCAACCATTATTTGATAGAACTTCAGGGCATGTATGTATGTGATTAAGGAGAGTTGATGCTTTCTCTAATTGCTGTCAAAGTTGGTCTGACAAAGTCCGTTTGTCACCTTCTAGGTATAAACTAACCAATGAAAGCTAGGTTTCTAGTTGTTTTAAGAACATTATACGATTAAACGGCATTCAAAGGCATCCTTTGTGTAGCCCGAAGAGCTTTGTGTTTGGATTTACCCACTGTTACTCTGTCCCCTAGTCAAGTAATACCTTTCTCTTCTCCAATCTTTCTCCTAAAAATTGCTTTCTGTTTTAAACTAGACTTAACTAGTGATAAGCTTCTCTAGGCTGATTCATGCCCCAGTGGCTGGAACCCATGAAGAACTCCATAAATGTACAATTCCACGGAACTGAAATGAAGAGATGCTTTTGTGGCAAAACAAAAAACTAATAAAAAAAAAAAAGGAAAGAAAAAACAGGCATTTCAAACACAAGTATCCCCAGAATACTCCCTTTTTCATTGCTGCCACTAGATGTACCAGAAGGTTTTCAACAATAAAGCACATCTCACTCAAATGTGAAGGACAACTCACTTCAGTTTCTACTACACTTTGACAGAGTGGGAAGTTATCCTTGTCATAGCTCTCTCTGGCCTAGACATTCTTGCGCTGGTTTAAGACTTTTCCAGGGGTCTGTCTGCTCCAAGCAGCCTGGCTGCTGTGATTTAAAACACAGGCTAGGAGGACTGAGTATCATACACAGGGCCCTAAAGGGAACTGGCAAAAAGATCCTACCAAGCCTTCCCAAATGCTGCCCCATATGCATAGTACATCATGAATGTCCAGTGTGGTTTTAGCTGACTGCAGGCATCATGGATAGTACAACTACTTACTCACCGAAAAACTAGACAGTGAGGCCAGAAGCTTAATAAGTATCAATGTTTGGATGCTCCATGAATCTCACGAAAACCACAAAGGTTTTAATTCTGCAAAAACACTTTATCCTCTGGACTGTGGTTTTTCCTTACACTTCATCAGTTATCAAACAGTTACTGTTTGCAAAACTAGGGGAAATTAACAGTATAGAGCAGGAAATCACTTTATTCAATGAAAGCTTGGCTTATGTAAATAGCTCCCCGTTTTCTCCCTGAAAATGTGATATTAGAGCAGGTATACGGAATTTGAAAGCACTGGATCCCTATATTCTCAAAAGGCCAGATTTTCACGCTATAGGGTTGCTTGGAAACCGTGGTGGCGTAGTGGTTAAGTGCTACAGCTGCTAACCAAAGGGTTGGCAGTTCGAATCCACCAGGCGCTCCTTGGAAACTCTGTGGGGCAGTTCAACTCTGTCCTATAGGGTCGCTATGAGTTGGAATTGACTCGACGGCACTGGGTTTGGTTTGTTTTTTGGTATAGGGTTGCTATGAGTTGGAACTGACTCAACGGTAATGGATCATTATTATTATTTTTTTGGTTTAATCTGAAGCATAGTAGGAGCCACCCTGCCCTGCATCATCATATAAAGGGAGGAGGAGAAATGACAGGGGCATTTCAGAACCTCAGCCACTTTTGCCAAGTACAGTAATCATAATCCCTTACTTTATAAATTTATGGCAAATGTAATCTGGTTGGGTCCCTAGAGATGTTCCCCAAAATTATTAGTGACTTTATCCTAACAAAAATATTTGTATACATTTCATATTTTAAATCATCATTCCCTGGCAGATTTTTCTTTTTCTTTAAATTTTTATTGTGCTCTAAGTGAAAATTTAGAAATCAAGGCAGTCTCTCATATAAAAATTCATACACACCTTGCTATGTAGTCCTAGTTGCTCTCCTCCTAATGAGACAGCACACTCCTCCCCTCCTCCCTCTATTTCCATGTCCATTCAGCCAGCTTCTGTTCCCCTCTGCCTTGGCACATTTCTTATTAGAAAAACAAATACAAGCTGAGGGCCAGACACTTGCAGAGAGTGCAAAGATTCAGAAAGCTAAACACTTTTTGTGTGTGTTACAGACACTTCTCGTCTAATAAACGGTGTCTAATTTAGCATTTCTACAAAATGTGGTGTCAAGACTTTTTAAATACTTAAGACAAAAACGTTGCTTAGAAGAGACGCAAGAAAAAAGGAAAGTTTTTTTTTTTTTGGATGAAGGGATGGGTAATTACATTATTTGGGGAGACAACAAGAAAAAAAAATACCGAGTTATTGTTAAAAGTCCTGAAACAGTAGCTGTAGGCAACAAGATGCCAAAAAACCTTTTGTTGTCTATGAAAATAGTACAATTTTCCCTGAGTTCCTAAAGATCTACCTGACTAAAGAAATCAAGGAATCACTAGATTAATTGGAAAGTAACTTTTGGGGGAAAAATGCTACTTCAAGTGAGCCTTAGATTCAAGAGACAAGTCATACATCCTATACAGCTGCCAGGCGCAGTCTCACTATTTTCTAGCTTAAGCTGCTTCATAGGAAGGTGAAGATTATTTCACTATTACTCACTTCAGGATGGTGATGATTTTGAAGGAGACGAGGAGATAATACTGACTCTTGCCAATTCTCATGTCTGTTCAAATAATCTCTTATTTCATTAAAACGAAGCAAAACAAAACCAACACCGTAAAATAAGTTTCAATCTGTAGAAAAGAAAACATCAGGTAAAGAAACTGCCTGGAAAAAATGAGAAAGCAAAGTGGCTGGCTTTGAACTCTGACACTTTATCAGGCATGTTGAAGTGAATGACAAAGATCTATTTTATCCAGAAATCCCCCATTTTATTTTTAAGCCTGGAAACTGGTTAGTCATATCTACACTGAATGCTTCCTGTCCAGGGGCATGCTGATGGCAACAAACTGCCAAGTTTAGTAGCTGCCTACATTTAGTCAATTGAGTCATTCATGCAATAGAAAAAACAGCATCCAATATATATAAAAAAAAAAAAAAAATCTGCCTAACCGAAGCTTTAAAGATATATAATGAAAGCAGGTTTGATTATTTCAACAGTATTAGGATAAAAAGAAAAAAAAACGAGAGCGAGAGAGAGAAAGCAACAGGCAATATTACTGTTTAAGAGTCTACTTTACTGGTAGTTTTTGTGATGTCCTAGCACCATTACCAAATATAACAGTCCCCCCTCAATTCCTACCCTCTGTGATTAAATAGCCCACTTGGCACTCCATATCTTCATTCGTTCCAAAAATGCCCGAAGACTCAAGGAACTCAAGGAACCAAACAACAACAACAAAATCAATTTATTACTTCTTTCTCTTATTTTGGTCCAATTACATTTTAAAGGAAGGTAAACTTAATCAACTAGTGTATTCACCATAATCTTACATAAGAACTAGTCTTTGGGAAAGAAAAGAAAATAATTAAGGATGGCAAAAATGACCGTTTACCCAGCAACCCTGAGGGCCATGGCGGGCTTCAGCTGGGCTGCCTCTCCCAATAGCAATTATAATTTACCGTATTAACCCTTACACATGTTGAAACAGGCCAGCTAAAGGTCTGCTGCTGAGAAACACAACAAAAACTTCCCCTCTTCCCGGCCCTTAACCAGCTGCACAGAGGGGGCAATCCCAAAGCATGCTGGCATCCATGGCAAAGATGTGAATGTCAAGGAATCACTCCTGTACTTCTTAGGGTTATCAGTCTGACTATCAAGTCAGAGCTATGGTCGAGTAAGCCAAATAATTTAATACTAGTTCTATTCATAAAAACCCTCTGCCTGAAATTCTTCAGCGAGCCTGCTTACTATCAGACCTGTTCATGAGTGAAACTCTCAGAAGTTAAGTACAGTGTTACTGGGAGGGAGGAATGGCTCTCCTTTAGCCTCTCACCAAAATTTTACTGGCCTTTCATAAAATGGATGGCACAATACACTAACAACTTTCTAATTCATCACCTGCTGCTTGCAAACTCTTTGAGGAAATCATTTTCATAACCCAGTAAGAAAGCTGGTAGAAGCCCATGCCAACACAACACGGCCCTTGCTCTTTGACAGCCTCTGCTTTTGCAGTTGGAAAAGCAGCAGCATTCCTCAATGGCATGTCCTTGTTTATGAGTCCCTGCATTCATGCTGCTTGAGAAGAGCTTGAGTGCTTCTGAGGCCTCCAAAAGTCACCATTTTATTGGCTACAAGTCTATACAGTACTTTGGAGACCAGCACCCTATCATAAAAACCAACTGCCCTTTTGAGTTGATTTGAGACTCATGCTGACCCCATGTGTGTCAGAGTAGAACTGTGCTCCACAGGGTTTTTAATGGCTAATTTTTCAGATGTAGATCACCAGGCCCTTCTTCTGAAGTGCCTCTTGGTAGACTGGAACCTCCAACCTTTTGTTTAGCAGCTGAGCCTTTATACTACCCAAGGACTCTGCATCTATTGTACTTCCTGTTAATCGCAAAACCAAACAAAATTAATTGACAAGTCTTCTTACCCCAGTCACATGCTCTCTTGCCCACCTATACTGCTGCTCACTTCTCTAGTTTTGCACAAATTATTTATTTTTTTTCATTTTAGAGTTATTTCCTCACTCCTCCCTTCCTCTCTCTCCACATTCTTACTTCTTCCTTTCAAGGCCCTGCCTCAGGCCTGGATCCCACCAAGTGGTACCCCACCTCCTCCCACTCCTCATCCCTCCCACCCACTATTTCTTCCTCATTGTTCCCTTGGAATCTGCCACATGACCCCTCCCTCAAACTCAGTTCTTTTTTAACAGGTGCTCTTGCCCCTAAATTCTACATCCTTGAAATATCTCCTGACAGACTCCTTTATTTCTCTTCTCCCTGAAAAACTTGAATCCAATGTTTAGAACTGTGATTTTGGGTGGGGTGAATTACAAACGTGCATTTTCATTCTAGCTATTTCATAACTGATTCATTCAATTCTAATTTTAACCCTTGTGAAAGGTGAAAATGATTTTTTTAAATTATTTCACAATAAAGAGAATGTAGCCAGTGTGCCAATATTCTACTTTTACCAAATAACTTTAGAGAAGGAAAAAGTTCTTTGGGCCAAGCCTACCCCTCCCTGCTTCTTTACTGAACAAGAAAGGATGACTTCTTAATTGGGTGACTATCACAGGGAGCATTCCGTCTTTGGGTGCGATTGTAAATCTATTTATACAGCACCTCCTGAGGGAAGCAGTCTGGGCATTGGAGCTTTAAACAAACATTACCTCAGTGGTTCTCACAAGGGACAAGCCATCCTGCATGTTTTCGCTAGTGTGACAACTGCTTTACCACTTCAGGAGAAATTAAAATTTCTCAGAATGGTTCAGCTTGTTAGTGTGGCCCAAATCTTACTTAATATGTATAACAGTAAAGCCCTAAGAGTTCTAAATTATGTGCCAGGTCTAGGGTACCCTTGGCAGAAGCCACAGTAACTTCCAAAATATATACTCATGTCACAGAAAGACAAGACAGGGAGGAGAGTTAAGGAGAAAGGGAAGGAAAGTTCTCCAATTCTCAGGGTGGCCAAAGCTTTTTCCAAGATGAAGAGCTGGGTTAAATTTTCTACCTATATTCAGTTGCCACCCCCACCCCCTCCAGCCATGGGCAGTGGTTATTTTGTAGGATGCCACAGGGAGAGGCCTCTAGGCATACTATTCTAAACAGCAGTTGGAGGTAATGGGGGTGGAGCTCAGGAAAGGAATCTTTGGGCAAATTGAGCCAATTCCTGGGGCAGTCCTCCTGGGCCCCACAAGGCTTCTCTCATTCCCTCAGTTGCCCACAAAATACTGACAGAATACCTATGATATGTTCCCATCCCAAAGCAGATTAGCGCTTCAAACCCAGGCTCCTGGCCTTAGCTGAGGCCCAAAGAGAAGACGGCAAAGCAGTCTTCTTCAGTACCTCTCTTTAGAGATGGCTAACCACCTACCTCTACGGGGCTTTCGTCCTCCTGGCTCCTTAAAATCCTATTCTCTCCTTGTTTTCCTCCTACCTCTTGAGTTACTTCGTTTCTGTTTCCTTGAATGGCTGTTTCCTCTCTCCCTCTGGGTGTTCTCAGAAGCTAAATCCACAGCCCAGTCGTCTTCTCTCTCTACAGTCTTTCCTCAGAGATTATACAAAAACAGTCTTTCCTCTGAGATTATATAAGGGGGATCAATTCTTCCCTTATGACTAGGTATCTGCACACTTCCCTTCCCAGGCTCCATCTTGTGCTCCAAACCAACCTATATGACTGGCTGTCTGTCAGATCGGTCTTCCTAAAAAACTACATTGCATCTATCCTCTCCCAGATCAAAACCTTCAAAGTCCTTAAATAATTGTGTTTCCCTCCTAGAAAGTATCTTGGGCATGCTGTAGTCTAATATCAATCCCTCCATTTTTCGGTTGAGGAAACTGAGGTTAGGACAGATAAAGTAGCTATTGAAGGGTGTACAGATAACTAGGGACAAGGCCAGGAGGAGAACTGGTCTCCTGACTCCTAGTGCCTTGTCTGTCCCCCACAGAGTCACTCTCTGGGTAGTGTGGATTCTAGTCTGGCCCCAAGTACTGCTGCAACATCGCCTACCAGTGCCTCCGTAAGCCCTCCATTCTATGCTGCTGTAACGTCCCTACTGATCTGGGCATACGGCATGTGCAGGCCTCCTGGCTGTCACATGCTCTCCTCTCCTCCTACTTGCCTAAGGGGCCTAGCTGAAGGCCCAGCTGCCCCTGTGTGAAGTCACTGCTGACTTTTGGTGAATACTCCCTTCTCTGGATTCTCACAGGGCCCGCTGTCTGATCCACTGAGCTGTACTCACCCACAGCTACCCATCATGAGTTTCTGTCCTACAAATACACATGTGCTATGTGTGATGCCTGCCCTGGATCTGGAGTTCTTTGAGGGCAGGGCAACACACATACATCTCTGCCTCCCCAGGTTCCTGCAGAGGAGGTCCTGGCTCAGTCAATATTTGTTACTACGAGTACCTAAAGCCCAGAAAGGCAGCTGCATTGGAAGGAGAGAGGCTGCACACTGGGAGCAGGAGCCTGGTAGGTGGACCATGGCAGGCAGAACGGCCTGTGTTTCTGGGGACACTCCTGGTCCCTGCCCCTCAGCCTAGCCCTGGTGAAAACATATACCTGGGCCAGGTAAGCTGGCATGAGGCATAGATGGCCTATCAAACTGGAAGGAAAGTTCACGAATTGCTTATTCTCTTCTTGACAGTCAAACCTGACTCGGGCAAACAAGGTTTCAAGACTTCAGAAGCCTTAATGGTATTGTGGTCACTTAGGGCTTTCTGGTTAGTATCCTCTTCGCTTCACCATCCGTTATGGATTGAATTGTATCTCCCAATAATATGTGTTGTAAATGCTAACCTCTATGCCTGTGGTTATAATCCCATTTGGGAATGAATTTTCTATTATGTTAATGAGGCAGGATTAGTGTAGAGTATGTCTTGAGACAATATCTTACAAGAGATAAAAGCAGCAAGTACAGATAGGGAAAGGGAGATGCCAATCCACATGAAGATCACCTAGGAGCAGAAGCTCAGAAGAGCCCAGGACCTTCCTCCAGAGCCAACAGAGAAAGCCTTTCCCTAGAGCTGGTGACCTGAATTTGGACTTCTAGGCTCCTAAACTGTGAGAAAATACATTTGTTTGTTAAAGCCACCCACTTGAGGTATTTCTGTTACAGTAGCACTAGGTAACTAAGACAGAATTTGGTACTGAGAGTGGGGTGCTGCTCTAACAGATACCTAAATGTGGAAGCAGTTTTGGCATTAGATAATGGGTAAAGGCTGGAAGAGATTTAAGGTACCTAATAGTAATTGCCTTAAAGAGATTGTTGGTAGAATTATGGACATCAAAGGCGATTCTGGTAAGGATTCAGAGGGAAATGAGGAGAGGTATAGAGAAAGCCTCTATCATCCTAGAGAACACATACGGTACCAGCAACGGAATGTCGTTAAAAATGTGGATATGAAATGTGCTTCTGGGGAGGCTTTAAAAGAAAACAATGAACATGTGATTGGACAATGGGGGAAAAGCAATGCTTTCTATGCAGTAGCAAAGAGCTTGTCTGAATTATGCTCAAATGTTTGGTGGACAGTAGAACTTGTAAGTGGTGAACTTGGACATACGGCTGAGGAGATTTTTAAGCAAGATCTTAAAGGGGTTGCCTTTCTCCTTGCCACGGAGTTAAATGGGAAAGGAAAGAGATGGACTTAAAATGAATTATGCAAAAGGAAAATAAAACGTGAAGATCTGGAAAATTTTCAGTTGCGCAAACTAAGGACACTTATCCTAGAATACTCACCAAGGACGTGGCTACACAATCTTTTGGTAAAGAGATTAAGTCTGTGACTTATGGATCTAACCAATTACCACAGCAGAAAACCCATCAGCTTGGACTGAAGAGGACAGAGACAGAACAAAAGGAAAGAATGCTATTGGCCTCTTGGAATTCTACAGGCAGGAAACAGACCATAGGAGCTACACATGTTGTACTCCTGTTAAAGAGAAGAACCATTCCTGGAGCAGCTTGGAAGAAGCAGGGCTGCCTCGGTTTCAAAGGGTAGAGCATGGCCTCCTAGGTTTCAAGAGTCAAATCTTCACCAACTTGGTTCTGGAATGCCCTTCACTAGTGCCAAGGGGATGGGGCCATCGCCCAAAGCTGAGGGGGTGGGGCTGCCATGCCCATGGAGCAGAAGAATAGGGCCTACCAGGGTCAAGGGGGTGGGGTCACCACTCAGGCAGATTAGGAGAAAGGGGCTGCCCAAAGCTGAAGCAACAGAGTTCCATGCCAGTGGGCTTGGAAGGCTGAGCTGAAGCCCAGGGCCAAGGGGCCTCCACCCAGAATCCAGAGGGCATGGCCAAAACCCAGAGTTTGGAAGGCAGGGCCACTGCCCAGGTTGTCTCAGAGAACGGAGGATTATTTTCAAGACTTGAGAGCTAATGTAAATTGTTCTGCTGGGTTTTGAACTTGCTTGGTCCCTATTACCTTTCTCTCTCTCCAATTTCTTCCATTCGTAATAGAAATGTCTACCTTGTGCCTGTTCATTCTACCATTGTACTTTGGAAGCAGATAATCTGCACTCTAGATTTCACAGGTTCACAGATGAAGAGGAATCTTGCCCCAGGGTGGAATATGCCTAATGTCTCACCCATATTTGATTTAAACGATTCAGATTAAATTTTGGACTTGGAGTTCATTTAAGACTTTTGGGATAATGTGATGGGATGAATGTGTTTTGCATGTGGGAAGGACATGAATTTTGGGGGGGCCAAAGGGTAGAATGCTATGGATTGATTTGTGTCCCCCTGAAAAGTATGTGTTGTAAATCCTAAACCCTATATCTGGGGTTATAATCTCATTTGGAAATGGGGTTTTGTTATGTTAATGAGACAGGATCAATGTACAGTGTATGTCTTATATCAGTCTCTTTTGGGACATAAAAAGGGTTAAACAAGGAAGGGAGAGAAGCAGAGGTGGGGGAAGAGAGATGCCAAGCCATGTGCAGATTGCGCAGGAGCAGAAGAGGCAAGGACCTTCCTCCAGGGCCAACAGAGAGAGAAGGCCTTCCCTTAGAGCCAGTGTCCTGAATTCGGACTTCTAGCCTCCCAAACTGTGAGGATATAAATTTCTGTTTGTTAAAGCCACCTACTTTTGTGGTATTTCTGTTACAGCAGCACTAGATAACTAAGACATCCTCCCCTCTGAGGAAACTTTGCACCTAGTTATTTATAAAATTAAATGTGTCTGTCATTACAAAGCCTGAAAGCGTATTCCCATTTAAGTTTACAGATGATACTTTATACACAAACACTCCCCCCGCATCTTTAATACCATAAGGTACCACCCTAATACCACAGGCTTTGCACGCTCTTACAGATTCCCAGAGCAGCACACCCTTAGCTGTTTTCCCCCCACTCAGTAGGTAGTCACTCGGGACTCACTAGAGTCCTTTAGTCTAACTCTTCTTCAAGGTTCTTAAGCCCTTAGAACATTTAAGCAACTGTTCTTCCAAGTATCTTGGTCAGTGGCTAGGAGAGCAGTGAGCTTCATTCCCACAGCCTCCTCCAGAAAAAGGTGTGCTAATTCCCAGAATGCACCAGGTCTGCAGTGCACTCTGGGGAAAGCGAGGCTGTGAGAAGCCCAGCTGCTCCTGCAATGGCATGTGGGATTGCTGACTCCCTTCCCACCCGCCCCCCCCATACCTTCTCCCTGAGGAGAGGCATTCTACCCAAACAGCACCTTCAATCGCTCGTTTTTTCTGAACGACGTTCTGCAAGGAATGAAACCAAGTGAACTCACTGTTTAATTGCCTCTCGCTTGGTCTACCACTTTCAAAACCAGGAATCTAATAGGATCTATTTGCAGAGCCAAATTTTTCTTCACAATACTTCATCTCTTACTTTCCTGAGTTATAACACTTAAGAGATGGTGAAATAGGAAATGTCTGTTCAAACATACCTTTTTTTGTTAGATGCAGTCAAGTTATTTTTGAGCCATAGTGATGCTCTATGTGACAGACCACAACTGCCCCATAGGGTTTTCTCGGCTGTAATCTCTACAGGGGCAGAACACCAGGTCTTTCTCCCGCGGAGCTGCTAGGTGGGTTGGAACCACCAACCTTTTGGTTAGCAGCCAAGTGCTTAACCATTTGCACCACCAGGGTTCCTCTAGGTAAATTCCCACAAATGGCACCTATGCAAACAGATCAAGTCTGTCTTGCTTCAAGGAGATCTCATGCAAAAATCCAGGATGCTAAAACCTATGTTTGCAAAAATTCTTGCTTTCAAAGCATGCACTGAGAAAAGGGTAGAAAGGACCTGGATATCCCCTCTCTAGGGCTCAGTTTCCTCATTTCTAAAATGAAGAGGTTAGACAAAATGATCTACAAAGTTGCTTCTCCTTCTAAACCATGGTTATTATATGGTGTTTTTGTGGGGAAAATAATTTTAATTACAAAAGGCTAATCAGTGCAAATTTTCCTTGACTATTACAGGTATAAGATTTTATTTTTTTTCTATTCTGCTTATACTACCGTTTCAGGAACAGTCAACTAAATGTTAAAAGGTATACAACCATAATTGCCTTACTGTTTTCTAGGTTGTTACCACCTTTCCCATAAAGACAAGAATGTTGACACATGGTTTGGGGCAAAGTCAGCAACTCTGCATTATTCTGAAATGAAATCATTGGCTCCTGAGATTTTCTGGCCCTACTGCATTCTCCTTCTCCCGCCCACTTATTGGCTACTTCCTCTATTACCAACAGCCAGGGGCAGGGTACTGAATCATCCATGTTATCCTGGCTGTTCACTGGAATCATAATTTGGGGGCAGAAATGCCATGATGAGTATTTAATCTGATGAAAATTTCAGAAGTGAAGAAGAAAAAGCCCCCAATGTATCTTGGTTTACAGAGCTGGGGGTATCAGACAATGTCAGGTTATCAGTGATGTCATGGTCAATCTTTAAATGGATTTTCCACTACTCTTATTTGCATACCACACTCCAAGGCTAATGACTACATAAAAGGAAACACCAGATAATCACGTCAAAGTCCGGTGTGTAAGAGCATCTGCTGTACCTTTCACATGGTACATGACATAAGATCTGCCACACCAAGAGCCACGCATTTCATCAGAGCTGAACCGCTGCTGAACCTCCTTTCCTCTCATTCCTCTGCAAAACCAGGGGTGGGCAAAAGAGGGAGTATGGGAGAAAATTGGTAAAGTAATACTTAGCAATGAATGATATTATGTAAGCTGCCATACCATGTGTGGTTACAACATAAGGACACTACATGGTGTGGCAGCTTATATAGTATCATTGGAGTTTTTATTATAGAAGGGGATACTAATAAACCATCACCATAGAACTTTTTTCCTCTGTGATAAATACCTCTGCCAGTTTTTTTTTAGGTATTAGTCCTCAGTTTTCCTAGTAGGAGACTCTACATTTCTTTAGAGAGTTATAAAGAAAGATGGGGTGATACTGATCGTGAGGTCCCCACCAGAAGGTTCTGCAAGGCTGGCTGCTGGCACAGTATCTGGGGGCAGCCTTGGAGCACGCCTGTCTTGGCACTTGACTGATCTCAGTCACCTGACTGGCCCACAAGGGAAACAGGGACACCAGCTACAGCAGACTATGGAAAGATGGACTCACAGTGACTTGGAAACCAGAGGAATCACTGTGAAAATACTGAAGAACATGTTCAGCTCCTGATATATGATTTTTAAAGTGAGGAGAACTACATTAGAGAATGCAAATGCCTATACATAATCCTCCGAGAATTAATATATTATCAGGAGAGAAGACAAACTGACCAACTAAAACACAATTGTGCTGAGAATCACTCACTTGTATACAAACATGCTGCAGAATTTAAAGAAATTTAAAACTCAGTGGATGCTACGAAGCTGTGCAGTTATTACAACATACGTGCCAAAACTTGCCTTATGTCAGTGGCCAGGGGAGCCCACGTGCTCTGTTCTCAGGCTGATCACTGTCCCAGGAAATGAGGGTCCTCGCTTGTCCCAGAGATACCTGGGTCCTTCTCAATGCAGTGGACTCCATATACCTTTCACCTAGCCCTGCTGGGCTCCTAGATCTCCTGTATCAGGGGTTAGAAGAATGTGCTCAAGAAAACCTGCCTGTATTCCTGTGTGGCTACCTGGAGGGTGCAGAGGGAGGAGAAAGAGCCAGGGCCTGGGGTATTCTCTTTCTTCCCCACGATACCTGTTCTCTCCACTTTTCGCTTCTCAGACTGAGATACATATGGACACAAGACCACAGAGAGCATCTTCCTGAATGCCAATCTTACCTGAGGATGGAGGGGGCAGCTTCTGGACATTACTAGAAATATGGTTGTTGAAAGTGCAGGCTCTATAGTTAGTCAGGCTCAGTTCAAATCCTGATTTCACCTTTTCTAGCTTTGTGGTCTTAGGTACAGCTTTTTAGCGTCTCTGAAGCTCAACTTTCTTGTTAAGTAGAACTAACTCAAAGGATTATGATGTAAGTATTAAATGAGATAATATACATAATAAGATGCTCAGCAGAGAGTCTGCTACATGGAGGAGTTCAATACAATTAAGTTTCAACGTTGTTTCTTCAGACATCAAGGAAGTTTGAGAAGCTGGCAGGCCACGCTGAGTCCTGACTCCAACACCCAAAGACACATGTTTGTTTTGCCTCTGCCACTAAGGGTACTTTAGTGGAAAAGTCTACCACTTGTCTATCAGTTTATCATACTGCAGTGGCTTGCACGTTGCTGTGATGCTAAGCTATGCCTCCAGTATTTCAAATATCAGCAGGGTCACCCATGGTGGACAGGTTTCAGCAAAGCTTCCAGACTGAGACAGGCTAGGAAGAAGGACCTGGTGATCTACTTCCAAAAAAAATTACTCAGTGAAAACCTTATGGACAGCAGCAGAACATTGTCTATGCTAGAATATAAGCCCCTTGGGCAACAATGGGCTCAAACATAGCAAGAATTGTGAGGTTGGTGCAGGACCAGGCAGCATTTAAAAAAAAAAACAAAAACCATGTACAACTGTTATGGCCAAAAAGCTCATAATGAAGTGGAGGTAAATGATGGCAATACTAAACAATCATAATACAGTAAAACCTGCAAAAGCCGGAACCCGTGCAAGATGGAAACCTGTCAGAGACGGAAAACCCAAATATTTACCACTAAAATGAGCAACAGAAAAGTGATAAGACTGTACCCTGTCAAAAGTGGAAAACTTGCAAGACTGGGAAAAACACGGCAGTCCTGTTGAGTTCCAGCTTTCACAGGCTTCGCTGTACAGGGTAAAAACACAATACAAGTGAGGGAGGTACAGGATGTTATGGGAGTGCCCTAGAAAAGCATCTACCCCACACTGGGTCTGCAGAGGGCAAGAGAATGACACTAATATAGGTAACAGCATTTGCTGAAGGAACGAGGAAGTAAATGGATAGTGCAACACTAGGGGCATACAGACTAATCTGGTGGTGTATTAGAGATTTGCTGTCGTTTTGGTGATCCACAACAGAACTCTTTTCCTACTTTTGGAGTAGCCCCCATCTTGCAAGTGGTGATGAGTCAAGCTTTCACCTCCCACAAAAGCTGGAGGCAGAAGCTCCCTCTCTGCACCCACAGGCAGCAAGGAGAGGTACACAACCTAGACTTGGCCAGTCAGATAGCTTGTGTCTGGGATATTGAATATTGAGTATGACCAAATATTCAGCAATATCTGGAATTCCAATGGTAGAAGAACTGAAAAATACAGAAGCAGAGAGGGCAGTGAAGGGGTCCACACCAGACTATTTCTGGGTACTTCTTAGGCTGCATCTTCCTGATACATTTTCAGAAGCTAGTTCTCCAGCCTTTTTGTGGACTCTGTGAACTATCCAACATCCTTCCAATAAATTCTTCTGTTGATGGTAGCAGGAATCAAGTTCCATTTCTTACAGCCCAAAACAAGGTAGGAAAAAGGAGATGAAGACAAAGAGATGCCTTCAAGACCTAATGATGAGGATGAAGTGCCAGATTTTGGTGACCAGGTGGACACAGAAGATAAAGGAAAGAGTAGGTTTATAGATAGTGACTTCCGGGTTTATGGTTTGGAAATAAAAAAGAAATCAATGTCATTAGGTGGATATTCAGAAGGAGGATCAGATTTGCGAAGAGTAAGAAATGATAGGCTCTGTTTAGACCTGATGAATTTAAGGTGCCTGTGTGCCATGGTGTGCCATTCAAGGAGCTCTGGTGGCACAGTGGTTAAGCGTTCTGCTGTTGACTAAAGGGTCAGTGGTTTGAACCCACCAGCCACTCTGAAGTAGAAAGATGTGGCAGTCTGCTTCTGTACAAGTTACAGCCATGGAAATTCTATGGGGCAGTTCTACTGTCCTACAGGGTTGCTATGAGTTGGAATCAACTCTACAGCAGTGGGTGGGGTGGGTGTGACATTCAGAGGGTGGTGCCTATCATGCAGCTGACTGTACAGGTGGTTCTTAGAAGAGCCTGGGCTGCAGGTCTAGGAGATTAGAAAAGAACAGCTCGGGGGTGGAGGGAGGGGAAGCAGGAGAATGTAGTGTCATAGGCACCGAGGAAGAAGTTTAAGATTGGAGGGACAGTCCACTCCTAGTGTCAAGTGCTGCAAAAGAGGTCAAGCAAGATAAGGACAAAAATTATGAATGGTGGGCCATTGTGAATTTAGCACCTAGGAAGTCACTGGTGAGTTTAGCAAACGCAGTTTTAGCGGAATGGTAGAGAAAAAGCCAGACTGCAGCGGGAGGATGGATGATGGAGAGTGACAAAGTAGAGATCATGCAAGAGCACTTAAAGAAAAAAAAAAAAAAAAAAAAGGTTCACTTTATAGGACAGGGATAAGGCAATGGCTCAAAGTGGAAAACGTGCTGAGGATTATCTTCAGAATGGAGATCATTCACTCATCCTACAAATGCTGAATGAGCACCTCTTACCGTGTAGGTGTTGGAGCTACAGTGGGGGATAAAACAGACATGATTTCCATCAAAAACTTGTGGTCTAGAGGAGAAGACGTGTTAAACAAGGTAACATATAATTAAAAAATGTGGTGGATACCAGAGATCAAAGAACCGGTGCAGTAAGAGAGGGCAACAGATATCCTAGTTTAGGTTGGAGGCTCAGGGAAAGCTTCTCCAAGGAGCTGTCCAGTAAAAGGGGGTGAGGTAGAGAGAAGGATATTCCTGCCAGAAAGAAGAGCCAAGTACCAAGGCCCTGAAGTGAGGAGCTTGAGCATGTCTGTTTGCAGAAGGGAAGGAGCCAGAAAAGACAAAGGGCCAACTGATGCGGTAAGGGGCGTAGGGATTAGGGAGGAGCTGGTGAAAGGAGTGGCCTTCTGCAGAAGGTGCAACACCTGTTCTACAAACATCAAGGGGTGAGTATGGGTGACAGTGAGTCTGTCAGTCTGGGAGGAGAAAGCTGAGGGAGTTGTCTATTTGGTACTATTTTCTCTGTGAAACAGCAGGCCTGGTGAGGCATGAGAGAACTGGGAGAGGTGGTGCCTGGGAACGGCTACTATGGGCAATAGAGAACTGAACTTACTCACTGCTCAACCCTTACTCTTTTCCTACCTTCAAGTCTTCAAAAAGCAACCCCTCCTGACAATGGCTTCCTTGCTTTATGATACCACAGATATAATGACCAGGACCAAGGAGCTCTGGTTCTCAGCACCAGAAATGTCCTCAGATCTTAACTGTCATTCATTTTTACTATTTCACAATTAAGTAGCTTTACTCAACAGGAAGCGACTAAATGCTAAAAATGTGGCCATTGGCCTATCTCCTCAGGAAGCACCATCCTCTGGAAACTGTTGACATCCTCCTTTTAACTGTCTTCCCCTTTTTTATTAAATGGGTTTCTTCACGCTCCAGTTTGCTGGCCGCTTCCAAACTTATAACCAGAAAGCTGGGAAACGAAGGAAGATTGTGGATGTTGCTAGATGAATGTACAGTACATATTTCAGGATACTGTTGTCTGCTGTCTCCCCACTCTCTCTTTACCAAGAGAGGAAAAATATACCTGGGAGAATACTCCCATTTAAGTGCTACTTGCCATTCATACAAAAGTTGACCGTTGGATTTTCTCAGCTCAGTTCCTATTTGCCTTCAACTACTTTTGCCTTACTCTGAACTGTAGGTATAAAGACTCAGAAAAGAAAAGCGTCCACTAGCACGGAGCTCCATCAAGACGGAGGCCACAGCAAAGAAACATTCATCCACCAAGCCCCACACCAAGCTCGAAAACAATGCTCCTGGCTGTCATTTTTCATTCATGCTAGCCCCATATTCCTATTAACCAAGCTTCCTTTTTATTGACTATTTCCCTCACACAGCATAACAAAGTAAATGTCAGCCCACAGAGGCTACATTATGAAACACAGAGTCTTACTTACACAGAAAGTAAGTAAGAGACCGAAGGGAACAAGTTTCAAGTGCCCTCCCTATGTGATGTCTACCAAATGGAGAAGTGATGGGGCTCCTTCCTGCTCCTGGCCCTGCAGGAGCCCCAGTGATTGACTTAAAATTTATCAGCTTCTCAAGAGGCTGTTTGAAAAGAAAAGGAATTTCACAATCTTGAACAGTCTCCCCCTCTTACTCTGTTTTCCCCAATCACCCCCACCATCACAAGAGGACTTTTGTATACATAAAATTTCAGGAAACAAAGCATACAAACACTCACACACAAATAAACTCCCCAGACTAACACCAGCGTATAATTGTGTTTGGGTTGGAACTTTTCCAGCCCTGTCACCCGTTCTCTGTTAGGAGTAAATGAAACCCTTTGCTTTGGCAAAGTTAAAAACAGACAAACTCTCCTCAGTTTCAAGCTGCACAAGGCTCCCCTCATATTTCTCAGGTCTCCTCGAGTCCCCTGCCCCCCCTAAATGAACTCACAGCTGAAAAACCAGCGGGGGGAGGGGGCGAAAAGAAAAAGAAAATCCCATTCCCCAAATAAAGTCCTTTTCACGTCTTCCCCTTTCGTCAGCTTCTCCTCTCGGCCGGAAACACGTTTTCGATTTCTGAAACCCCTTTTCAAGGGACCCACAACTCTCCGGGCTCTTCGAAGAGATCCAGTTTTCCGCTGTCCTGATGCAGGCAGGCAGCCCTTTCACACATTTTGCATTCTTCGAGTCAATACTCGGGCTGTTTTGTTCCGAGAGAAATCTAAAAAGCAGCCTTTTGTGGGTTTTTCCTCCCTTCCCCTCTGTACGGCTGCCTGGTGACAACGGAGCCGAGATGGGTATCTGGCTCCGCATGTCCATCTCCAACCTGGCTGCGAAGGCACAGGGATCGGACAAAGTACCTATAGCACTTAAAACTCCCATCCATTTCCCAACTCTCCCTTCCTCCACATTCCTCAGCAAAACTTGGCCCGCCCCGAGAGAAACCACAATCGTACCTTCCTTGGATTCCTCTGCTTCGGAGTGCATGGTGTCAGGGTAACCGGCTGCAGAGGCGATTACCGTAGACATGTACTCGGAGGAGCTGCAAGTTCGCTCTGCAGCCAAAACTTACAGTCGCACCCAACAGAAAATAAAAGGAAGGAAAGCCACTTAAATCAAAACCTCCCCGGGGCGGGAGGGCTGGTTCTGGTGCAGGGATTTTCAGGGGGAAAGTTCTGCAACAGTGACGAATCGCGTCTCGGCTGGGTGGCGGGAGCCGCCCCCGGGGCTGCGCGCCGGGCCCCGTCGCTGGGCGGAGACAACCTGGCGCGGCTGGGTCGGCCTGGGCGCACGCAGGTGGGGCTGCGGCCAGGACCACAGCCCGATGACGCCCAAGAGGCAGGGCCAGGGGCGCCAGTCCACAAACGACAAACATAAATGAAATCGGCTGCGCTAGAGAAAGAGACATGCGATAAAGGGATAACAAGTCTCAGTGCTAGCTGCAGTTTTACATAAAAAAAAATATATATATATATATCTACACGCAGCAAATGAAGTGCTTCTGCAGCTTTGGGTTACATTTTTCGACGCCCATCTGACTTCCCTTGTCTTGGGTCTTACATGCCAAAAATGATAGATTTTAAAGCTGCTCGGTTGCATTCATGATTTGCAAAAGAAAGTAATGCGGATGTTGTCGACGGGGACCTAAGGACCAGCTTCACAAGGAACTGGGAGCCAGCCCAAGAGCAGGTCTTTAGAAGGTCGGGGGGCCTGCGATCCTTACCTTTGTACAGAAAATGCAGATGGGACCGCTTGCTCAGCATAGCCCCTGGCAAGCATTCTTACCCAGACCCCAACCAGGCAGTAGTAATTGCTCAGCAGTTACACTAAATGGTGGCCTTCACAGAAAGCACCATACCCATACCTTCTTGCGCACTAGCAACTAGTGATACACTGCTTCAAAACGCCAGAGGCGGCGGTGCGGGGGTGCGGGGTGTGGCGGCGATTCAAGCCTTAGAAACGCTGATGGAATAAAGAGGATAAAGAGCCTTGAGAATCGATCTTAGTCCCGCCCCGGGGTCCGGCCCACCGAAAAGTCAGCTTAGCTTTTGGAACCTCGGTTTTCCATTTGAGAACCGGGGACAATAGCTGCCACCGAAATACCTGTCATATGGGGAAGCGTTTTGTAGCAGAGCGGTGGTTTTATTACCAACCTACGGCAAACAGTCCTCAAATTACATATCTGAAAGATCGCTTTGGAAATTGTGAGCAGAGTCATATTCTTTTAATAAATTTAATTTCCAGACGCTTTTTTTTCTCAAAAAAAAAAAGAGTAGAGGCACTAAGGTAAATTTAGTGAAAAGAATAGACGAATGATACGGATTCAAAGACTGAATTAAAGTTTAGTTCTGCCATTTATTATTTGTATCACCTTAAGTAAAGAGGATCTCTGAGCCTCCATTTCCTCAGTTGTAAAATGAGGATAAAAATAGTATTATTACTTACTTCACGGATTTATGCTTGGTATTAAATAAGGTAATACAGGTTATTTGAAAAACATAAAGGACTACACGGTTTAACACTAACTACTGCACTGCAACGGTTAAACCCTGGGCTGCTAACCAAAAGGCCGTTGTTTGAATCCACCCAGCAGCTCTGCAGGAGAAAGACCTGGCAATCTGCTTCTGTAAAGATTTCAGCCAAGAAACCCCTATAAGCCACCCCCCCAAAACAAAACAAAAAACCCGTTGCCTTGGATCTATTCCAACTCACAGCAACCCTATAGGACAGGGTAGAACTGCTCCATAGCGTTTCCAAGGAGCAGGTGGTGGATTCGAACTGCTGACCTTTTGGTTAGCAGCCAAGCTCTTAACCACTGCACCACCAAAAAAAAAAAAAAAAAAACCCACCAAACCCAGGGGTGCGAAAACCCTATAGGGCAGTTCTATTCTGTCATATAGGGTCACTATGAGTCGAAACTGACAACACTGCAGCACTAGAAGTTAATTTTTTATAACAGATGTTAGGTGCCTTCGCGTGGGCTCCAACTCATGGCAACCTTATCTACACCAGAACAAAATGTTGCTGTCTTTGTGTCATCTTTATGACCGCTGGTACGTTTGAGTCCATTGTTGTAGCAACTGTGTCACTCTCTTTGAGTGTTTCCCTTGTTTTCACTAACTCTCTACTTTACCAACCACGATGTCCTTTTCTAGCGATTGGTCTTTCCTGATGACATGTCCAAAGTAAGTAAGCTGAAGTCTCGTTGTCATGTAAAAGACGCTCAAGTTTTATTTCAGTATAAATCACTATTGGATTTGAACTGAAAAGAGTGTTTATGCTATTCACAAGCAGTGAAGGTTATTATAAATACTGACATGAGGCCTAGATATTGCTGAGTGATTCTAACAGGCCTAAGACTCTAAGCAAAACTTTATCTCAAATTCTCTGAAAAAAAGCAGGATGATGAGAAGAGGGCTAACTAGCCAGAGAAGAGAGAAGAAGAGAAACATCTGGAAAATATCAGTATTCCAGAGCCTCCCGGAAACTGGCCTTGCCATCAAAGGCTAACAGGCCCCCCTTTCTGCAAGTGGCAGTTAGCTGCATAGTCCCCTCTGCCAGACATCCTGAGTCAGGGGCTGCTAAGATGTATACCTTGCACTCAGTACCCTCAGACCTATGGGGGAGACATGATTCCTACCTGAGCTGAGACTCATTCTGAACACAAAGCAATACCTCTCCAGCAAGGCCTGCCAGTCAGAAGTGGCCTTTCTTGTCCTACCCTCATGCATCTGCCTTTGCCCTCCCTACCTCAGTTCAGATGTCCTTGAGCAGCCCTTCAAGATCCCACCAGGGCTGTGTGCTACACAGATAAATAGCTTCCACTGATCCATAATTAGTTTAATACTGAAAACTGGTTCAAGGTGATGATTATGCAAATTTCAAAAACAAAAACTTGATGCCCTGGAGTTGAAATTTAAACAACCAAAATTTCACACCTGATCCACCCCCCAGGCAGGCTTCGCTTCTATTCTCTCCTTTTAGAAAGTACCCCCATAAACCAAAAAACTAAACCCAGTGCTGTCGAGTCGATTCCGACTCAATAGTGACCCTATAGGACAGAGTAGAACTGCCCCACAGAGTTTCCAAGGAGCGCCTGGCGGATTCGAACTGCTGACCCTTTGGTTAGCAGCTGTAGCACTTAACCACTACGCCACCAGGGTTTCCAGTATCTCCATAAGAAGTATTTATTAAGTGTCCTTTTTGCAAGTCCAATGTGTACCCCCATAAGAAGTATTTATTAAATGTCCTTTTCCAAGTCCAATGTGCCCAAACCACATTAGGTGTGTTAAAATAAATGCTGTAATCTCCCTGTCTCAGCTGTTTTGCTTGCTTTACACTAGGTTCACAAAAAGATCTCCAGCCCTTCTCAGGTTAGCCAAGGAGAACACCTGCTGAATGAACAGTTCCAGCGCCAAGTCAGCCTTGTAATTCAATTTACTGTCATTTTAACAGGTCAGCTGAGCTTTGAACATTCATCAACAATCCTTAGGAAACCTACAGAAAAACTTCTTTTGTATTTAAATACAATCTAGCAGTCACCTTGAGGAAGAATGTCCTTATCTAGCTCAAGAGCAATGAATGCTCAGCTTATTTTAAAAGATTATGTGTGGATAAGGACACTCCTCTGTTGTCAGATATAACCTCAAAGCCATCTGCCACAGGCAAACTATACTGCTCCATGCTCCCACCCCTCAAAAGATGCCAAAGGGCAGCTCATTCTCTTTCCTTACTCTTCTAATTTATACTAGGTTGGCCATTTCATCTTGACTTTGCAGTGTTTTTATTCAAAAGGGTGTTATTTTTTAGCCCCAGTGAATAGTGGTTCACTACATTGTAAAAGATTTGTATCTCTTATAGATGGGACATGTTCACTCTAGTATGTACAAGAAACATGCCAACATCATTCATCTAGCAGTATGTTTGGAAGTCATACCAACAATGTGTTATGGACTGCCTGATACAAGATAATAAATAAGTTAGCAACACTTCTCATTTAATACCAAGCTGCATTAAATACTGTATTGAACTCTTACTCATTTCTTACAAGCAATCTCCAGCAACACTTCTCATTTAATACCAAGCTGCATTAAATACTGTATTGAACTCTTACTCATTTCTTACAAGCAATCTCCTACCTTCTGTATCAAAATGGGAGAGTTAAAATGCTGCCTAAGACTCTGATGGTTTCTATTATCAAAAATGTACATGTGTCACACATGTAAATAAGACCTGCTGACCTGGAGCATACTGATCTAAAGAATCCAACCTTCCAAGTCTTCTTGGCTCCCAGGAAAGTTTCAACACTATCTCTCAAATAAACTTTATCACATGGGAACAGAAAAATCTCCTCTGAAATTACATCTCAATAACTAGTTGCTATGGAGTTTTGACTCATGGCAACCTCGTGTGTGTCAAGAGTAGAACTCTGCTCCACAGGGTTTCCAATCGCTGATTTTTCGGAAGTAAACTGTCAGGCCTTTATTCAGAGGCATCTCTGGGTGGACTCAAACCTCTACCCTTGTACTTCACAGGCTAGCACATTAACTGTTTGTATCACACAGGATTCCATACCTCAACAAAACTGTTTAAAAAAAAAAAGCATGGGCCTTTGGGCCTTTTGCTCACACATACCCAGGAGTCTGCTAAGAAGAGGGGAGGACAGTGAGTTTTCAAGACAACACATGAGAAGACCAGCAGAACTGGGAAGCAGGAGGTGAGGTTGACTTTGACAGTATCACGTACTCTGCTTATACTCACGAATGTTATAATTTCTCCACAGTGAAAAGAACTAAGCATCTCTGTAAACTAGTTATATATGCCTGTGGCTTCTAGGTCATAGGAACCTCAGGTCACAAAAGCCGTCATATCATCAATATTTTATTTCTACACTGCTGATATGAGGATAAATCTGTACATACAAAATGTAGGTCAGGGGAAAGAAAAAAGTTCTTAGTATAAAAAGTGGTTTTCTTCTATCTGATTTTGAGGCTTTCCTCATCTTTTCCTGTATTATTTACTTTTTTTTTTTTTTAATACCCTTGAAAGTCTTATACGACTTCCATGACCTAATAAAGGTGGCTTTAGATCTTTCTCCTCACATGTGGGAAGGATTTGTGCTTTGAGCCTGGTTAGGGCTGTAGACTCTGCATTTCTCCTATCATCCTCAGACACTCTCTCTGCATTTACCCTTCTATAACAGAGGTGGGACTAAATGGGTGCCTCCCCACAGTCCCATCTGGCTCTCTTTGTCTTAAGAAAATTTTATGTACCAGAAATGGAGATGGGGGTGCTCAATAAATGTTGCTGTTGTTGAGTAGGCCCACCACTCATGGCAACCCTATGTACCACGGGATGAAACCATTGTGATCCATAGGATTTTCACTGGCTGATTTTTTGGAAGTAGATGACCAGGCCTTTCTTCCTAGTCTGCCTTAGTCTGGAAGCTCCTCTGAAACCTGTTCAGTATCATTGCCTTACGCAAGCCTCCACTGACAGATGGGTGCTGGCTGCACTTGAGGTGCATTGGCCGGGAATCGAACCCGGGTCTCATACATGGAAGGCACGATTTCCACCACTGAACCACCGTGTCCCCCGCCCCCCCGCAAATACCAGTAGAGGCCACTTGTACACCTTCTCGGGAGGTCAACCCCTGTGCCTCAAGTGGCTGTATGCTTATCTGTTGTCAAGTACCAGGTTGAGGTTGGGGAGTTTGGGAAGTGGGTGGGGCAGAACTGCTGTAAATAAAAGAAGAACAGAAGAGCATGTGTGTGGAAGGAAGAACAGAGGAGCATGAGTGTGGAAGGAAGAACAGAGGAGCATGAGTGTGGCAGTGGGGGAAGGGAGAAAGCTGTGGTGAACAGGCTCTGGGATTTTGAAGTCGTTATGGGCAGACCCTCTCCTCTGTCTCCCCTATGGTATCTTCAGCAAATTCCGTATCACTCTAGCTTTGAGTGTGAGTCGATAATTCTGAGGGAATGGGAAGAAGTGCTGAGGTCTGAGGTGAGAGCACACGGAGAGAACAATACATCTGGAATATACTTGTTTCCCAGGGAAAAGTTTTCATTGTTTTATTTCTCGCCTAAGAAATCTCCCTAGTTCAAAAGCATTTAGCAGATGATTAAACGTACACACACATTGTCAGGTCTGAAAATACTGTCTGACCAATTCATGACCACAGGATTCTTCTTTTGTAATACTTGTAAGGCAAGGTATAATGTCTTGCATTTATACAGATTTTATTTAGCCTCTCAAATTAATTCCTTCAGGTCATCATACCCATTTTACAGATATGTAATTAAAGAAAGAGAAGATAGATTTTGCTCAAGGTCACAAAACTAAGCAATAATGTTCTTTTGAATAGCATGAATGCAGTCTAGGCCTCCTGACTCCTATATCCAGACTTACTCTATTAAAGTAAAACTACTCATGTAAAATTCAAGTCCTTTATTATGCAAATATATCAAAGATTGCTGTATTGGGAGGTTACCAAAGAATTTAAGGCTGGCCAAGGTTCTTGCGTAGACTGTTCATGTTAGTCTTTCAAATGCTTAGATCACAGTCTCAAAGTTTTCCATTTCTAATAGCCAATGCCTAAATAAGCTATAAATTTAATAGCTTCCATTTTATTAAGCTGCTTGAAACTACAAGTCATTTTTTATATAAGATTAAAAGTTTAGTCAGGACCCTAACTAAAGCCTCCTGGGATATGATGCCACCAGGAGATTTGACTCTGGAGACCTGGGCCTGGTTACTGACGCCAGTTGAAGCAGATTAAGCACTGGCTGTGGCTCTTTTAGGTCTCTGTGTGGCACAAATGGTTTGTGCTTGCCTGCGAATCGAAAGGTTGGTGGTTCAAACCCGCCCAGTGGTACCAAGAAAGAAAAGCCTGATGATCTGCTTCTGTAAAGATTACAGCCAAGAAAATCCCGCAGAGCTCAGTTCCACTCTGTAACATACAGGGCTGCCATGAGTTGGAACCAACTGGATGACAACGGGTTTGGTGTTTCGGTTTTTGGTTCCTCTTTTGGAGTCCCTGGGTAGCACAAGTGGTGAAGCACTGGGCTACTCACGAAAAGGCTGGCAGCTCAAACCCATCCAGAAACAACTTGAAAGAAAGGCCTGGTGAGCTGCTTCTGAAAGGTCAGAGCCTTGAAAAGCCTGTGGAGCACAGTGCTACTCTGGTCACCATGGCTCGGAATCGACTCGACAGCAACTGGTTTCATTTTGTTTTTTGGTGCCTCTTTTGCATTAGGATGATTTTCTTCTCTTTATTTTCTCATTTTTCCTGTTAAAATGGGCAAGTCATTTAACATCTCTTAGCTGCTGTTTGCACACCTGTAAAATGAGGATGATGCTACTTAAATAGGGTAGTTACAATGATGAAATGAATCAAAGATGTGACAGAGCTCTGAAAACTACAAAGTTCTCTTCATCACTTACCCAAATAGATTCCTGAATAAGGCCAGATTGTTTTCAGTTGTGGAGGGTCTGAATGGAGGGCCTAAATGCAGGCCCTGCATTTTCATGTGTGTGGTCCACTGATGGAAGATGGAAATTAACTGGCTGAACTTCCTTACTGTGCCCTGGTTAATAGGGTGGTGGCCTGAGAGGGGTTCTAGAAGGGTGTTCACTGAGTCTGGGCCCTGAGGACACAGTGTCAGATCTGTCCAGCACATCCCTGGCTTTCCTTCAGCAAAGCCAGAGAAGAAAAAGGTGATTCACAGTCATAGTCATATGGAAGTAACCTTAGAGGTCATGTACTCTAACTCTCTATCTGGCTGGTGAAGCAATCTCCCAGACACATCACTGGCAATAAGCATTCATCCAGGATCTCCTATTAACGCAGGACTGACCTCTTTGAGGGAGAGTCCCATTTCTTTCTCAGATCATTCTAACCATTAGAAAGCTCCTCCTTATATAGAAATTCAAGTTTAAGGGCAGTAATTGTCAAATTACTTCCCCTCCAACCACTGCCTTTACTCCTCTCACAACAAGGAAATAATTTTGTGACAAGATAAGCATAGAATCTTCTTTTTCAACAACTGAATGGGAGACCCCTCCACACTGGCGGGATGATTGCAGTTTAATGCAACCTGAGACAGTTATGCAACTTTGCAGTGCAGGCACACATCTGTTATTGATTATTGGGAAGAATTCAGAAGCAAGCAGCTCTGGTCGAGGCAGCAGCCGTGACAATCTCTTTTCTGTTCAATGTGCTCACTCTAAGGGGGAGAAAATGATATCAAGACAGATTGAGTAATGGGGCCTATTTAGCTGCATCTGGGCTTTTATTCAGGTTTCTGGGCAAAATCTGAAATTCACAAAGAAACCAAAAGCAGTCCTCCCTATGTGGAATGTGCACTGTGGACTCCTGGCCTGAGATCTGTTTGAAAGTCTAACCCACTCCCAGTTGTCATAATTTTACATTAAGTTTCGACATCGGGTACAATCTCCATTAAGTTAACATTTGTGCCAATGCTAAAATGGCACATTTATTAAAAAGTCAGAAAAGGCTGGAGGGAAAGCTACTGGGCTGGGATAGGCTTGCCAGGTGAGAGAGGCCAAGACTGGAGCTCAGTAGACAAACTCAGCAGGTGGCGAGAATGTGAACTGAAGCAGAATTTACCTAAACAGAATTTCAGGGGAAAAGGGAATCTATTTTTGCTGGTAGCATTGAAAGGCATGGGTCAGACGTTTTCCACTTGAATGCACCTGGTTATAAAAGTTACATTATTTAGCTTCTCCTTAAGGAAGAACCATATGACATGTAGTAGCTATGATTCACAAAGTTGTAGACATCACCAAAATGAATATATTTTCTGAGGAAATGCTCATCTGAGAAAATGTCTGACTACCTCAAAAAGGAATATTATGCCCAGACTCTCCTAGTAGATAAGAAGATGCCTAAAAATCAGTCATTCTCTCAAGCTGAAATCTATTCCAACAGATTTTTTTTATTACTGAATTCACTGAAGTCCCATCATACGCCATTTAACTTTCTCAAGTTCACCTATATACAATCAGCCCAAAACAGACACAAAGAGAGAGAAACAACAATCCAAATGGTGCATCAGCCACCATTCCACTTAATGATTTCATGCTGCAGAGTAAGCGGAGGATGGAGCTGGGAATTTGCTGTTCCTCCCTCACTCTAGTTTCTGCACTGCCTCTCTCACTATGAGCATCTCATGCACTGATGGTGAGGAATGTGTTTAAGGCTATGTATTTTTTCACACCGAAAGGCTTCTATGTACAAACCAGCAGTTTCCTCTGGTCCTCAACCAAAGAAACAGCAACATGTTCCAATGAGAGAGGAAACACTAGTAGTCTTATACTTACTGGGAGATGGTATGTCACTCTTCAATTTGCTAACTTCCTAGGTGGTTTTCAAAAATAATATGGATCCTATATAATTTTCACTCTACACATGACTCTTCTGTACACTTAACCAAATTGGCACCTTTGATTCTCACATGCTAGAGTGGTACAATCAAAAGTTGCTTTAAAAGACTCATGATACTCACTGTGAGATTCCTAAATAATGTGCCAAGGTGCCTTAGGGACCACAGCAAATGCACAGGAGTGTTGGCAGGATAGTTTAAATTTTTGAGGAAAATACGGCAATATCTGTCAAACACTGCATGAACTACAAGATCAAGCTACTTCACACTTTCAGCATTACACCAAAACCAAGCCAAGCCTGTTGCTGTTGAGTCAATCTTGATTCATAGTGACCCTATAGGACAGAGTAGGACTGCCTCATAGGGTTTCCAAGGCTGTAAATCTTCACAGAAGCAGACTGCCATATCTTTCTCCTGTGGAGTAGTTAATGGGTTCAAATCGCTGACCTTCTGGATAGCAGCTGAGCGCTTAACCACTGTGACATCAGGGTTCCTTTCGATTTTCTACTGTATTCCCTTTGATGACATTTCTTTATAAAGCTAGGCTGTTGGAAGTTGTTGTGATTAAAAGTAAGTATTACGTTAAAAGAAATATGAAACAAGAAATTAGGATGGTGGTATATATCTGATTGTAAGGTTTGAGAAGTTGTAAGGTTGCCAGTTACCTATTCATTGCCTCTTAAGTCCAAATTTTCCCTTCATTACCTGCTGTGAGAAAGTGGAGACGGAACCTTAAAATATTTTTCCTTTACCAGCTGGCACAATTCTAAGATTTGTTCCGTGGAGGGTGCTGGAGACACACTGATGGAAGTTTTCTGTCCTAGTTCTGGTACACTCTCTCCCTGAGCTACTGTAGCACACACAGCTTCTCCAGTACCCAGTTCCTGTGGCAGAGACACCTTCTCTAGCACCTGATTCCTACTATACATGGTGATCAGCATCACCCAGTCACCAACAGCTTTCCCTGGAATCCCCCTCAGGTAGGTTTGTAGCTTAGTTCCTCAGGTGAAACACCTCGCCATGGATAGCTTTCTTCAGCATCCTAGAGGGTAGATTTTCAGCAAGTCCCACAGGCGCAGTGTAACAGTGACATCTCTGTCAGTGGTATGCCCCCTCCAACAACATCTGGATTGCAGGCTTGAGGGGAGTAGAAGGGAAGCTCCTTCTTGGGAGCTCTATCTCAGACCCAGGGGGTGTAGCTGCTCCTCATTATCTGCAACTCCTGTATTCTTTACAGTTCTCTTTACTTCCTGGTAGCCAATCCCTTCTTACTCCAATCCCCATTATAGTTAACATTTCTTTGTATTAAACTTTCCCTGTTAAAATTAATGTGCGGTCTTCAACATAATAAATGGCATCTACACAATTTTTTTATACAAAACCAACAGCCAACATCATTTGTAATGGACAGAGGCTGAAAACATTCCCCTTGAGAACAGGAACAAGGCAAGGATTCCCTTTATCACTCCTATTTAACACTGTGCTGGGAGTCCTAGCTAGAGCAATAAGGCAAGAAAAAGAAACAAAGAGCATCCAAATTGGTAAGGAAGAAGTAAAACTGTCCCTATTTCTGGATGATATGGCACTATACATAGAAAACCCAAAAGACTCCATGAGAAAACGACTAGAACTAATAGTAAGACTCAGCAGAGTGGCAGGAAACAAGATAAACATAAAAAAATCAATTGGATTCCTATATACCAATAAAGAGAATGACAAAAAGGAAATTAGGAAAACAATACCATTTATAGTAGCCCCTAAAAAAATAAAATACTTAGGATTAAATCTAACTAGGATGTAAAATACTTATACCAAGAAACTACAAAACATTACTGCAAGAAACCAAAAGAGATCTACATAAATGGATAGGTAGACTCAACATTGTGAGAATGTCAATTCTATCCAAAGCAAATCTACAAATTTAATGTAATCCTTATCCGAATACCAAAAACATTCTTTAAAGAGATGGAAAAAATAATCATTAACTTTTTTTTTTTTTATATGGAAAGGGAGGAGGCCCCGAATAAGTAAAGCATTATAAAAAAAGAATAAAGTAGGAGGACTTGCACTACCTGGCCTCAGACCCTACTATACAGCTACAGTAGACAAAACAGCCTGGTATTGGTACAACGACAGTTGCATTGACCTATGGAGCAGAATTGAGAACCCAGATGCAAATCCATCCTCCTGTGGTCACCTGATCTTCAACAAAGGCCCAAAGGCCTTCAAATGGGGAAAAGACAGTCTTTTTAACAAATGGTGCTGGCAAAACTGATGTCCACCTGCAAAAAAATGAAACAGGACCCATATCTCAAACCATGCACAAAAACTAATTCAAAATGGATAAAAGACCTAAATATAAAACTAAAAGCTATATAGATCATAGAAGAAAAAATAAGATCAATGCTAGAGGCCCTAATACACAGCATTAACAGGATACAAACCATAACTAGCAACACACAAAACTCCAGAATATAAGCTAGATAACTGGGATCTTCTAAAAATTAAACATTTATGCTCATCAAAAGACTTCACCAAAAGAGTAAAAAGAGAACCTCCAGACTGGGGGAAAAAAAAAAATTGGCTGTGACAAAGATCCAACAAAAGTCTAACCTCTAAAATCTATAGGAAAATCTAACACCTCTACAACAAGACAAATAATACAATTAAAAAATGGGCAAAGGAAATGAACAGACACTTCACCAAAGAAGGCATTCAATTGGCTAACGGACACAGGAGGAAACGCTCGTGATCACTAGCCATTAGAGAAATGGAAATCAAAGCCACAATGAGATACCATCTCACCCCGACACTACTGGCACAAATCAAAAAAACAGAAAATAAATGTTGGAGAGGCTGTAAGGAGACTGGAACTCTTATGCACTGCTTGCGGGAATGCAATACGGTACAACAATTTTGAAAAGTGATATGGTACTTCCTTAGAAATCTAGAAACAGAAATACCATATGATCCAGCAATACTACTCCTAGGAATATACCCTAGAGAAGTAAGAGCCGTCACAGGAATAGACATATGCACACCCATGTTCACTGCAGCACTGTTTATGATAGCAAAAGGATGGAAACAACAGGTGCCCATCAATGGATGAATGGATAAACAAACTATGGTACACACACACAATAGAGTAAAACAGAAAGACAAAGGAAAATGATGAGTCTTCGAAGCATCTCACTACATGGATGAATCTGGAAGGCATTATGCTGAGTGAAATAAGTCAATCACAAAAGGACAAATATTGTATGAGACCGCCACTATAAAAACTCATGAAAAAGTTTACACACAAAAAGAATCTTTGATGGTTACAAGGAAGGAGAGGGGTAGGGCGGGGAGTGAAAAACACTAAATAGATAAGCGGTAACTTTGGTGAAGGGTAAGGCAGGACACAATACTGGGGAAGCCAGCACAACTTGTCCAAGGCAAGGTCATGGAAGCTCCATAAACACATTCAAACTCCTGGAAAGACTGAATTACTGGGCTGAGGGCTATGGGGACCATGGTCTTGGGGAATATCTAGCTCAACTGGCAGAACATGGTTTAAAAAGACAATGTTCTACATTCTACTTCAGTGAATACTGCCCGAGATCTTAAAAGCTTGTGAGTGGCTATCTAAGATACTCCACTGATCTCACCCCCTTGGGAGCAAGTGAAAAGGAAGAAAACCAAACATACAAGGAAAAGATTAGTCCAAAGTACTAATGGGCCACAACTACCACAGTCTCCGCCAGACCAAGTCCAGCACAACTAGATGCTACCTGGCTACCACCACTGACTGCTCTGACACGGATCACAATAGAAGGCCCCAGACAGAGCTGGAGAAAAACACAGAAAAAAACTCTAACTCACAAACAAGACCAGACTTACTGGCCTGACAGAGACTGGAAAAAACCCAGGAGTGTGGCCCCTGGACACCCTTTAGCTCAGTAATGAAGTCACTCCTGAGATTAACCCTTCAGCCAAAGATTAGACAGGCTCATAAAAGAAAACCAGACTAAAGGGGCACATCAGTCTAGGGGCAAGGACTAGAAGGCAGGAGGGGACAGGAAAGCTGGTAACAGGGAATCCAAGGTAAAGAAGGGAGAGTGTTGACATGTCGTGGGGTTAGTAATCAATGTCACAAAACAATATGTGTACTAATTGTTTAATCAGAAGCTAGTTTGGTCTGTAAACCTTCATCTAAAGTACAATGAATAGATTGATTTAAGAGAAAAAACAAAAAACAAACTTAATTCTACCCTTAAAAAAAAGAAAGAAAAAATTAACATGTGGTTTCTGTTTCCTGATTAGAGCTCGATTGATATATACAATGTGTAACAGGTGCACACACCCTATTAGCATGTAATTGTGGTTAGGAATGAAATAACCACAATTTACGTGTGTGTTTTTCAAATGGCTACAAAGTTAGGATAAAAGTACTTATAAGTTGTTTGGATCTAACCACTTACTAATCAGAACTGTTAGGTATTTCTTTTGGCCTAGAGAGGACATGAGAAAGTTACTGAGACACTAAGAGTGCTGTGAACCTAGAATATCTGGGAACATCTGTTCCAGTCTACATGTTTCCAGCTGCCTCTGGGATCTGTCTGCTTGGATGATTCCTTGGGCTTGCCCTGTCTAAAATCAACCAGTTACTGCTGAGTTGATTCTGACTCATGGCGACTCCATGTGTGTCAGAGTGGAACTGTGCTCCATCGGGTTTTCGGTGGTTGAGTTTTTGGAAGTAGACTGACAGGCCTTTCTTCTGAGGTGCTGAGTGGACTCGAACCACCAACCTCTTGGTTAAATGCCAAGCATGTTAACCGCTTGCATGCCCCAGGGACTCCTTGCCCTGCCTAGGAGTAGCCTTATCCTTGAAGGCACAGAGACTCTCCCTTATACAGCATCTTAACGCTCTTCAAATTATTAAAATTTTTCTCCCTTAGGTAATGATGGCTGGAAATTTTATAATTATCATTGACTTGTTCTACTTTTTCTCCACTTATTTCTTATCTCACTAAGTCCCACAATCAAAATCTTACCTGGACAGGCCTTTTCCTTTCCATTCTCGCAACTGGCCAGTTAAGCCATCATCTCTAGCTGGATTTTAAGCTAGTTTGCCTTAAGCGAGACTATGGGTTGAAAACTCAAATGTCCACTGAGGCTAGAAATATAACAATTCATACCTGCCATGACTATTGGCTGCCTCAGTCACCGTACCCACAAAGGCAGCACAGATAACACAGGCTGTGGGTGAGGCCAGCGGAAGCTCCAAAGGAGACTGCAATGCAAGTGAATGTGAGTGACACTACCAGGTACCACCGAGCTGACTCCATCTCATGGCAACCCATGTGTGTCAGCAGAACTGCGCTCGATAGGATTTTCAATGGCTGACTTTCCAGAAGTAGATAGCCAGGACTTTCTTCTAAGGCACCTCTGGGCAGGCTTGAACCTCCAACCTTTCAGTTAGTAGCTGAGTGCATTAACCATTTGGATTGCCTAGGGACTCCATAAGTGATGTTACTAGAGGCAAAATCATGAATACATACCCTGCCCCCACACACGTAGACGTGAATGATTTGAAAAGTAAGTAAATCATTCAGAAACTTTGACATTTGTTTTCATTAACTGGAAATTACTTCAAACAAACCATGCCATGAATCATGACACCCTGTGTAGCCACACTGGTGGAGAAGTTGCTGCTGATCTATACCACCATACTTTCTGCTATGTTATATATTCTCTTTACACTCATCTTCACTAAGGCCCTGCTCAGGTCCCAAGTCTTCCATAAAACCTACTGAAGCCCACAGTGAACTTATACTTCTACAGTGAACTTCTACTACAGTCAAAGTTGCTAATCTCGATGTTAGCTTCTTCTGAAGCAGATTGGTTAGCTATTTAAAATAGGAAATTATACCTTGTATTTTTTTTTCCCTTTCTAGAAAGCAGAACACATGTTGAACACTTTGAAGGCACTATGCAACTAACCAAATTATCATATAATCTTGACTAATACTGAATGATTACAACATATAAGAAAGCCTTATCATCCCCTTACCCAAATTTTTACATTACAAGGAACTACGTACATAATAATGTGATGTGTCAATATACTCCTTTGCTATCTTCAAAGAAAGAAAATAAGAAAATCTGCAGTGTATCTGGAGAACTGAGGCTAGTAGTCTGCAGCAATCTATAAATCTATCAGGTTTACAAAAAATTGTCAGAAAAAGAGCCAAGAAGAAAATAACTCTGACAGCTGCAAACCTTCTGTTTTACAACACGCACAGAATGGACGCACTTCCTTTAACATTCTCATAAACAGAGAGCGCTGAGCAAATGCAAACATCGCTAGTAGAAGTCCACTGCACTCCAGGCTTCAGCTAATGGATTGTGTTTATCTTTATAGAGGCAACCCTACTTGCTACCCACCAAACCCACCATAATTGTCCTAGGAACCATTAATAAGATGGATTGAACACAATTCCACTTCGATTGAAGAAATTTCCAGGGCCAGCAAGGCATCAGCAGCAGCTGCCCACTTTTGAAAGAACAGTGACTTCACCATTCTCAGATTGGAAACTTTGTTTCTATTACATTAAGAACTAACATCCGGTACTAGACCACCTGAATATATATACTAATACATGCCAGATGGGAATTCCAGACACCTCTCTACTCAAGGCATGACCTTCTCTCAGGCAATAAGCAGTCTATTCAGCAAGTCTCCTAGGAGGGCGCTTCCCTTCAGAGGCTGATTGCATTTACAATTGCTGTGTTTTCTAAAGCCAATTTGGGATACATCACTGTACAATGTGTCATTCATTTTGTCATCTGTTTTCTCAAGGGATGAAATTAATCTACGAATGTGGAAAGCTAGCACCTTGGTTGTCCGAAATATGCTATTATCTGGACCAGAGGGGGAAAGAGTATCCAACTTGGCCCCAAATTCCAAACCAGAAACTCAGTTCAGAACCAAATGATTTATGTGCCTGTATTAAGCCACATCTTAACATCATTGACAAAAACAAATATAACTTATCAAATACCTACTATGTGCTAGGTACTATGCTAAGCACGTTACAGATAGTATCTCTACTGTTACTACAACTCAGCAAGGTGGTGTTTATTAGCTAAGTGTTTCCACATACATTCTCACTGATTCTCAGAATAACCCTGTAAGAAAGAAATCTTGGGTATTACTGGCTCCATTTGCTTCTGATGAGGATACGAATCCTTAGAGAAATTAAGTGGCTGACTCAAGGTCACTTAGCATGGAAGTGGTGCTGAGATTAGCATGTGGGTCTTCTGACCTCATTTAATGCTATTTTTCCTTTATCTTATGATGTCTTTGAATGAGCAAAGCACAAATAATTATATTTTAAGGGAAGCACGCCACATGCCCCAAGAAAAGGGGGATAGAGGGAAGTCAGAGGGCAGAGTGATGCAGAGTCTCTGAGCCTGGGTGGTTTGGAGGAAGAGGGAGCCAGACATTAATAGAAAAGGGGAAATTCAGAGGAGGAACAGGTGTGGCCAAGGGGGAAGGCGAGGAGTTCCACTTCACACATCTGAGTCTGAGGTCTGAGGTGGGTAACTGATGTGGGATGTGGCTCTTCTATCAGACCCATTTCTCACATAACCAGAGCTCTCCCAGTGAGTGCTGGGGCTTCTAGAAAGTTCACAGTCTTTGATGAAAATGTTTCTAAAACATATTACACAGGATATCTTCTCTTTACTAAAGGAAGGCTATAAAACATTACTTTTTTTTTTTTTAATGAAGTAGACTATTGTTAATTACACTGTTCTGTAAGATATAAACCTACTTTTGTTCACTAAACTCTTATAAAGTCTGTTCTCATTGTCTTCACGCCCATTCAGCAATTTCTGCCCAGTTTTAAGGGGCAAGAGGAATTCATACGGTCAGGATTTCATCTTCTTTTTAGATGCTCTAGAAAGCCTGTCCCAATATACAGATCTACAGTACATGGATGTAACTTCTTTAAATACAGTGGAGTCATGTTTTCAGAGATGTGAAATCAGGTCTAAAATCTGTGTACACAGTTAAAACTACCTTGAAAATTCCTTAAATGGCCCAAGTATTACAGTACTGTCTACATGGTTTTGTATATACACAGTACTGTGTCAGTTCCTCTCTTACTCTGTTTTTCTACAGTTGTCAATCAATTCTTCAATTTCCTCCCTCACAATGAAGATAAAGTCATCACCATTCACCTGCCTGGTCTCCTGAACAATGTATTTCCCATTCTGTTAGTGTTCAGAACCCTGAGAGCTCATCCACTCATTCTTCCCATGGGTTTCACCAATAAGCAGCCATTACTTGTTCAACATAAGCAATGCAGAAAGTCACTGCTTAGCAACTGAAGTGGCTGAATTAAAACAGAACAGCCAGGATTTCCTAACAGCTGCCTTCTCCTTCAGCACCAGATATGACTATTGACAGCATCTAACAACTCCTCTACATCTTTAAGTGGAGGTACAAGGAACCTAGGGGAAACCCAAGGCTGCTAGGGGAAACCAGGGGCCCAGAGTCTGCTCAAGAAGAAGATACACAGTCTTCTCTGTTTGAACCTTCTCTTCACGTATTTATGGATCTCAGCAAATACTTATTGAGCACCACCATGTACTAGTAGAAGGCAAATGGTGTAGATAAAATAGCCACGGTCTTGGCTCGCGGGGAGGATACATATAAGACACCAATTAAAATACTGTATGATAAGTGCAACTGCAGAGAGATATGGAGTGCTATGAAAGCTCACAGGAGAAGTACCTAAATTAGACTTGGAGAAGGAGTCATCAAGGAAGGCTTCGTGAAAGAAGTGATGCCTAAGCTAGACTTGAAGATCAAGGAGTTAGCCAGCAAAGGAAGTGGGGGAAGGAGAAAAGAAAGAAGACTGGCTCCAAGTAGAGTTTACAGCATGTGTGAAGGTTCAGAGGTGAAATAACAGGTGAAAAAGGAAGGCTGAAGAAGGATCAACGGATACGATGGTCAGGAGGCAACTGATGATCTTTGAGAAAGAGGCTTCAGTAATATGACTGGGGACAGAAGCCAAATGGCAAGGAGTTCCAGAATAAACAGGTGTTTAGCAAGTGGAGAAAGCATTAGTAGACTATTTATTCAAGAAGTTTCAGTGCAAGAAATAAACTGGGAGAGTACCCAGAAGAGAAAGCATTATCAAAAGAACACAATTTTGGCACAGCTTTAATCGAGTGGCTTTGGTGAAGAAATATTTAAATCCCCTTAACGCTCCTACTGGTCAATACCAGACACAGGGAAGCTGGGTGCCATCAATCTCTTACAAAAACACATTTGCAAGAATTTTCATGGGCTCTGACATGAGTTTGAATAATGTAAATTAAAAAAGGATAAACCTGAGACCTCTGTCTATGCTCTGGCTTGAGACCTCCCTCCATGCTCTGAAGGGGGCAACACAAGGGGTTATCTCTGAGGCGCCCGGAAGGCTCCCAAGCCCCAAAATATCCTCTTAGTAGTATAGGGAATATGCTGTCATTAGAGAGGCGGTCATTTGGGTTAAACTTTGCCCCGTTTTCTGTTCTGTTTTTTGGAAATGATAATGGTGATGGCTACACAACATGATGAATACAATGTCACTGAATTGTACATGTGAACAACGCTGCAATGACAAATGTTTTGTTACATACATATTTACCACAATTAAAAACAAAACAAAACAAAACCGTAATTAAAAAAAAAAAAAATACAAGGGCCCCGGAAGGAAGGGCCTGTGGATGACTAACATCTAAAAAAAATTCACCATTTTGTTGCTGTTGTTCATTCCCAGCAGAGGGCTGGACTCTGGACGCCTCAGTGAAAAGCAGGGATGCAGAAAGCAGGAGTGTGTGCGTGGTGGTGGTGGTGGTGGTGGTGGTGGTGGTGGGGCAGACGGAGAGGTGGCAAGCAAGTGAACACTAGCTTGTCCCACTCCCAGCTGCAGCCTGGCCACTAACCCCATATGTGCCTAACATCGGGAAAAGACAAAGGGGAGTTAATACAGCCAGTAGACAACTTGCAAAGCAGGGTGTCCATTTCAAATGCCTGAGGTCCCTTATCTTCAGTGATGCAAATTTTCTAAATGGTGTAAAATACTCAGAACTGTTTTGATTGTAATTTCCATCTCTGCTTCTCTAAATTGATTAAGCCTTCAAAAGCCACAAACCAAAAAATGACTTTTGTGAGGATCCGATTTCTTTTGAGGTATTCCAATCAGTGGGTGAAAATAATGGTGGCTCTCTCACCCCGGATATAGTAAAAGCTAAAATCTGTTATTTCTGAAGCTGAACAAACATATCAATGATAAAAACCAAACGAAACCCATTGCCTATGAGCCTATTTTGACTCATACTATAGGACAGAGTAGACCTGTCCCATAGGGTTTTGAAGGAACGGCTGGTGGATTTGAACTGCTGACCTTTTGGTTAGCAGCTGAGCCCTTAACCACTGTGCAACCAGGGTTCTGTATCTATGATAGTTGAAGTTAATTGGTTTACAGCCCAAGAAACTGGCCTCAGCACTATTAATCAGCTCACAGGGGAGTTTTCTTTGGCCTGTAAAGTTTTGTTTGTTTTTCTTCTGAACTTCAATGGCTTTAGAGAGGACCTATGCTATGTTTGCCACGGGCCTCACTACTCCCAATTGGTCAAATAAAGCACTATTTACACATTTATACTACCTACCTGGTTCCTATGGGCATTTCAGTTTATAACTTCGGGGTTATAGAGACTAACATTCAAAACAAACAAATAAACAACCTCTCTACTGCTGTGGCAGAGACCCAGTGTTAACTGCTGAGGCAGAACACGTATGAGGTTATTGTGCAATAAACCGGTTGCCATCGAGTCAACTCACGGCAAACACGTGTGTGTCAGAGTAGAATTGTGCTCCACAGGGTTTTCAATGAGTGATTTTTCAGGAGTAGATGCCAAGGCCTTCCTTTCCAGGTGTCTCTGGGTGGACTCAAATCTCCAATCTTTCAGTTAGCAGCCAAGCACGTTAACCGTTTCCACCACCCAAGGGCTCCTTATTGCACAATGCGACAATAGGATCACTGAAAAACGATAAACCACAACCATGTGCAGCACTGCTTGTAGTCAGACTCTCAACAGAGAAGGGAGAATACACCAGTGGGGCTTGCCAGTCCCTGGATAAAATGCAACCATGACTTTGAAACCACTTTTTAACAGAAGTACCTGCCACAAACCACCGTCTGATCTCCCCTCACATACAGTACTCCTGCAAGATTCCTGACATCTGGATGTTACAAAACACAAGCCTGGAAGCCAATCTCCAGGGCTGGCTTGGCAAAGGAAACAAGCCCTCTATTCAGTGAGCTGAGGCTATAAATGCAGTATCTGTAGCATTTAAGTGACAACACTCCAGTGGCTGGAGCAATTCATACCTGGCACTCAGCCAATCGGGCCACTTGGTGGCTATATAAGACATTTACAGTGAACTGTACAGAAACTGTACCATCACCTGTTTGTCCATATGTCCTGGCACAGAGGACTTAAACTCCTACCCCACCCCTGCCTCAGTTCCACATACTTCTATCACAGCTTGCACAGAACTCAAGAGTCAGAAGGCTAATATCCAAGGAAAGTTTCTGAGGTCATCTCGTTCAATCTCCTCATACTTGCTCACAAGTGAGAAAATAGGCCCAACAAGTTGATATGACACATCCAAAGGCTCATCACATGTCTTAGCAGAGACTAGGCCCTAAATCTCCAAGCCTTCCATTGTGGCTCAGGGCTCCTCTCAACAACCTGACCTGGGGCACGGCATAACTTGACACTGTAGTCCTTCCTGCCCTCTAGCCCAGTGTTCTTGGACTTGATTTCTGTGACCCACATGGGTAGCTGAGCTCTCTGGAGTTCTTCATCAGGGTTTTGGTTAAGGAGCCCACTGATAATAAAGGGTTTCTCTGAGCTGGTTGGGCCTCTGTGCATATACTTACTTAGAGATGTAGCTGGGAATATTGGCTGGCTAGGGACAAGGCTCTGGAGTTTGGAATCCTACATCCCAGCCATGGATTCCACCTACAAAGATAAAATGGCACCACTTCCACTCCAACTTACCAAAGAAGTGTTTTTCCTTGTTTCACCTTATCTTTCACTTTCTTAAGGGCCCTCTCTCTAAAAGGTGCTTCGGCCCTTTGCCCTGCTCTACACAGCCATTCTCCTGGAGTCTCAGCTACAGCAAATTAAATGAAACTCTGTATGACTCATTGCCGTACTTAACCTACTTGTATGCAGCTTCAAAAGCTTTACAGTAGAGACAGAAAGTAGATTCATGGCTGACAGGAATTGGGGTGACAATGAAGTGGAGTCACTGCTAATGGGTATGGTGTTTCTTTTTGGGGTGATGATGAAAATGTTCTAAAATTAGATATGGTGATGGTTGTGAATATATTAACAAGCACAGACCTGTAACTTTAAAAAGGTGTGTGAATTGTATCTCAATAAAGCTGTTATAAAAACAGCTTTACAGTACACACAGCCCACTTATATCAATTAAAGTAGATAAAATAATCAAATATGGACATTAACATGATATCTATAAAAGGTAAGGCTATTCTCTTGCAGGAACATATGGCCTTATTGCACTGTTTTTAAAGAAAAATTACATTGAACTTCAGTGTTGCCGTCGAGTCCATTCTGACTCATAGTAAGACAGGGAGCAAAGACCCTGAGATTGGAGGGTGCCTGTTTGATGAACAGCGAAGAGACTGGTGTGGTTAGAAGAGAAGCAAGTAAAAGAGAGATACACTATATTATCAGGGAGGTAATACGGGGTTGGGTGGACTTATTAAGACAAGGAACAGAAGGGACCTCAAATCTGCAAGCAAAGTAACAAGAAATGGGCCAGGGCACAGAAACAAAGCAGAAGCAGCTGGAGAAAACCAGCCCCAGGGACATGCGCAGAACATACCCTCCACCATTGGCAGTGAGGGGCTGCAGCTCCAGCTGGGGAATTGAACCCAGGGAGCGAGAGACTGTGTAGGTGCGACACCCCATAATAAGTCCTGCTATGAATCCCAGAGGCCTCCTGGACAGGGGCCATCTTGGAAAGCTGCTACACGCACCTTAGTTAACATATCCCCACCTGTGTCTATTAATAAACATGAATCTTTTCCCACCCAAGAACTTTTAAAAACCCAGGCCCATGTTTTGTTCTGTGAGAGGAGGGTAAACATTGCTCTAGGCCCTCCTTGTCTCTGCTTGCAAGCCTCTTCAATAAAGCTTTGCTCATGTGGAAAACTCTTTGTGCCTTACCTGCTCATTCTTGACCAGTGAGAGGTAAGAACCTTTTTCTGGTAACAACTGCAGCCCTACAGAACACAGCAGAACTGCCTGCAGAGGGTTTCCAAGGCTATAAATCTTTACTGAAGCAGACTGCAGCATCTTTCTCCTGCAGAGTAGCTGGTGGGTTTGAACTGCCGACCTACTGGTTAATAGCTGAGGGCTTAACCACTGGACCACCAGGGTTCTTTTCATTTGTCATTAACCAAACCAATCCAAACCCTTTGCCGTCAAGTTGATTCTGACTCATAGCGACTCTACAGGACAGAGCAGAACTGCCCCATAGAGTTTCCAAGGAGCACCTGCTGGATTTGAACTGCCTACCTCTTGGCTAGAGCCACACACCAGCAGGGTTTCCTCATTTGTCATTAGCAGTTGGTAATTCAATATGCAGGGTCCCATTCACTATATCATACCATAGTCAGTCACCAAATAAGAGGCCGCTTAGTGGGAAAAAAAAAAAAAATCACAATGAGGAGGCTGTGTAGTAGACATGGTGACTGACTCTTGGTGTCACTTCCATCCCTCCCTCCCTTTGTAGCAGGCTTGCTGCTAAAGGAAGAAACTGACCCCACACCCCAGCTCTCAGGTTCAGCCCTGAGACCATTTTAATTCAGTCACAGCAATTCCATACTCCCTTGCCGTACAGTGACTAGCTTAGGCAACCCAAACCTAAGCCAATCAACACAGCACATTCCATGGCCAATGAACTGGTTTAAGATTGGGTGCAGGGCCCAATTTGGGTTAATGAGACAGAAGAAATTTGCTGGGGGCTTCTGGAAGAGGTTGCTCACTCCTCTAACTGAGCCACCAGAGGCCAGCACTCTCCCTCCTGGACAATGTGTTGTGCGGATGCGAAGTCTGGGATTACTGCAGACATATTGTCACTATAAGGGAAGCCTGCTGAGAATAAAACTCAACCACTAAAGGCAGAATGGGGGAAAAATGGGTTCTTGACATCAATAACTGCTACATCAAACCTCACTGGACCTTCCAGTTATGTGAGCCGATAAAACATTCTCTTTTTTTATGAGCCAGTCTAAACCATAGTTCCTCTTTCTTGCACAGCCCTAACTCATAAAATATCCTGAGCAGCTAATGAAGGGCAGTACTTGAGAATTTCTAATCTTGTGAAGGCTTGACCACATTCCCAGCCCTTGAAGGACAGTAGGTGAGGGAGCCCAAGTATGAACAACTGACCGACGGTTTCTCCCCCACTTCCTCAAGCTTCTGCCTAACAAAGGCCAGAGTGCAGCCTGGAAGGACCCTCTGCAGCAGGGCCAAGTCTTACCTGTCTGATGGCAGTGGTAGCACAGAGCAGAGTCCCAAGGGGGATGCTGAGAAACCTGTATCACAGATGGGCAAGAGGGCCTGAGAGGTAGGACCTGGGTCCCTAACCTCCTCTCTCCCCTCACAGCATCGTGTTGACCTATCCGCTCTGATGGAGCTTTCTGATGGATCCCATGTGGGACCACCCTTGCCATATGAGGTGGCAAGGGCAAGGCTTATCAGAGTAAGGTGAGGCAAGCTTTCAGGAGGTATGTATAAAAGTTCCAGATGCCAGTCTGGAGCAAGGAGCCAGGAGCAAGATCATGTCTGCCCTGGGACAGGTGTGGCGAGCAGCTCAGGGGTATGCTGGGTGAAGGAAGGGTAGAACATTATTAAGTAGCCAGCAGGAGAAGGAGCAAATCGACAATGGAAAGCGCAGGTCTCTTTTTATAAGGCCAGGCCAGATTTTTGCCTAGAACGTGCTTAAAGTCCACTTGAGGCTGCTTTTAACAAGGCCTAAGTACACAGCTCTTTGCATGTCTGTACTTCTAGTCTGCAGGCTGGCAGCCGAAACATTGAATCCCAACAGAATGACTTTCTGGAAGCTGAGGAAATCAGGGTTTTAATTAGACTCTCCCTGGAAGCACCTTTAACTGAGCCCTCTCATTCTCCATTTCCCACATGCAGCAAATACTGGTGTTTCTACTGCTTAGACAGTTAAGCTAGAAATGTAGAAATGCCTCTTGTCAAGTTTCTTTAAGGGCTGCTGCTCATAGCAGCCCCCACACAAATACCTACATTACTGCCCTGAGTTTTGATAACGAATTTCCTCTAGCAAGCACTCATTCTCAGGCCCTTACCAAAGCCAGCTCTGAGAGGCCCCTCCCCCCACCTCACCACTCTCCTAAAGACCTCAGGGGTCTGTGCCCTCAGACTCCTAAGGCAGAGAAAGAACTTGGATACTAAAAAAAATACTGATTCCAAACGATGCAAATCAATGCTGACCCAACGGCTTGAGCTGGTGAATTCACTTGTGTATAGACAACAGATGCAAATAAACACAGGAGAGTACCTGGGTTGTCAGAGAAAAAAAAAAAAAAATGCTAAGCAAACAAATGTAAATGCAAGATATGATGAAAAGGACAGATATTATGATTCCACTTAAATGAAATACCTAGGATGGGCAAGTTCACAAAGACAGAAAGTACATTAGATGTTACTAGGGGCTGGGAGATGGGAGGGGATGGGGAGTTATTTATGGGTAGGGTTTCTGTTTGAGGTGATGAAAAAATTTTGGAAACAGATAGTGGTGAAGCTTGTACAACACTGAGAATATAACTAATGCCACTGAATTGTACCCTTAAAAATGGTTAAAATGGCAAATTTTATATTATACATATTTTACCACAGTAAAAAATTTACAAATATGATATGAATCTCACATTATCTATAATGAGGGGGGCTTTGCTTTAAGGAGAAGGGAAAGAAAGGGCAAGAGTTAGGGATGAGTCTCTCCACAAGACAGGTATCAACCCTTGTTACTCTGTCCACAGGACACAAGCCTCAGGATGACTGAACGAGAGGAGACAACGCAGTGGTGGCCCATTCTCCTCTTAGCACTAGTCTGACCCTCACAGAAAGGGACATTACAGGATTTTGGCCTGTGTCCAGAGGACAATGACCATAAGATCTAAAGGAGATGGAAAGGCAAAAGTGCTTGAACTGGTTCAAAGTAAAGCAAGAAGACAAAGAGTGTTGGGCAAAAATTGTCCAGGTCAAGCTGTATTTGGTGACAACCAATTTGTTCTCAACCAGTAGTCCTGTTTTCAAATTCATTTTAAATAGCATTTAATACTCAATCTTATCAACTCTTGTGGTGAGGGTATGATACTGGTAACTGTGCTCAAATATCTCATGAGTGTGGAAATGTTATCTTATGTTAACTACATCCAAGTAACTTAAAAATGAATACTGGTAAGGACTAGGGTAGGCTCGTGAAACTGTAGGTCCTTGGCTTAACAGCTGATGGGAAGAGAACCAGTGGGAAAACCCAAGGGATGTATCTCCATCCATTCCAAGACAAAGAAAGACAATATTTGGCAGAGTACCCCTTTGAGGCAAGGGATCTGATCCTTTCTTGTGTTTGCTGAGGGGCCCAAACTGCTGAAATACAGCTGCTCAAGGGGCCACGGCACTACCCTTCCCCCTCAGACTGTTGCATTTAGAAGTCGAGCCTGCATGTGGTTGCACATCCCCACCCAGGCCGGCAGTGTGGTGAGAAGAAGAGGAGGCTGGAGGTAGCATGCAGGTGTGCATCCCAGCTCTGGCTCTAAGAGGCTGGATACCATGGACACCTGGCTTGGTATCTTTGGCCTAAATTTTATTTGTAAAATGAGAAGATTAGACTAGACCAAATGGCTTTTCATTCATTGACCACACCACGCTCAGTGAAGGTCAAATTCATTACAATTGCCCATAAGGCCCCACATGATTTGGCCCCTCACAGTCTCTCTGACTCATCTCCCTTCTAGCTTACCAGCCTCTTGCTGTTTCTGGAGTACACCAGGCCCATTTCTACCTCAGGGCCTTTGCATCTGCTTTTATCTGCCTGGAATGGTCTCCCCTAGGATATCCTCACATCTCTCAGGTTACTCTAGCATCGCATTCTCAGTGAAGACTTGTTCAAAACTCACATTCCACCCCAACAATCTCTATCCCCCTTTTTGAGTTTTTAAAAAACAATTTTTCACATTGCATTTAACAGCATCTAATCTACTTTTTAATCTACTACATATTTTATTAATTTATTGTCTGACCCCAAGAATGTCAGTTCTCCAAGGGCAAGGGATTCTAGCTGCTTTGCTCACTGATGTATCCCTAGTACCAGGAATAGTGCCTGGTACATAAGAAGAGTTCAGTAAGTATTTGCTGAATGGGTGTTTGCATGGATGGGGAGAGGGGAGGCCAGGAGGGATATGGCTCTCTACAGTGTCTTCTGGCTCTGAGGTTTGTGGGCTGTGGTGCCTATGCTCAGAGCGCTTGGCTCTGCAGCCACTGCACCAGGACACACTCTGCAACCACATGAAAAAACAAGCAAAACCAAGTGAAAACATAAACTGCCCAGGCCAGATGGCATATGCTTTCACTCTGCTGCAGAACTTCTCAAGTTCGGCTTCCTGTATGCTCCCTGGCCTGAGCTGATGGGTTGGGCATACTCTGCACTCTCAGCAAATAGTAATACCCGGGACTCCAAGTACTGTCTACGTAAAATACTTTTTACTGGCACTTAGCTCCATATTTCATTCACTGGGCAACATAGTTACATCCATATCCTCTCTGTGCTTTTTTCATTTAAAACCACTGGGGAAATTGAAAGTGAGTTTCCTTATTGCCAACATAAAACAGTGTTAATTTAACCTGAAATGAGAAAAGGTGGTGGTGCGTCCATGTGCATTTCAGCCATTTCCACTAGGTGGCAACATGGTCAGGATGTGGGCGTATCTAGGGGTGAAATTTACCAGCGAGACAGGGTACAGACATTCCTACACTCCACTCCTTGGCACTTACCCCCTTTTGCCTCCTTTTTGCGTTAAGCTTGAGTATTCTCAACCAATAATTTGCAGTCTGCTCTCAAATGGTTCATGTTTCTCCACATATGATTATGACTTAATCACTCTAGCCTTGGCAGCTTACATATAGTCTTTCTTTCTGCCAAAGTATGTTACTTATTCTTGCTTTGGAACTCTACCCCAAACTCACTTCTTCTACAAAACCTTCCCAGCCAACCTGGCTATGATCCCGACTATACATACACCATGATATATAGTCACAGACACATAACCATTTTTTCATATTGGATAGAATTTGTCTATATACACACATACAGAAGGGACAGCAAATCAAATCACACGCGCAGCTCTGGGCATCTGACGGACAAATATGCATTTCACATAAACGTTGAGCAGGTGACTTACTTTCCATACAACCGAAGTCCTGGCTCTAGGAAACAGTAGATAGATATTCTAAAAGACTAGATATTCTAACACCCACCTATGTCTTATAATTTCTAGTTCCTTCCTAAAATTCAATGTAATCTCTCAAGTCTTTTGAGCAAAAAAATCTTAAATATTAACAAATATTATGCACAGATTTGAAAAAAGCGTGCAAGTACACATATACCTTTAAGGACTATTTTAAACGCTTTCATTATTTCAATCCTCAAAAACTTCTTCAATTTACCTTACAAATAAAATTAAATCTATTTGCGTAAACATTAAGTGCGGCTGAAACCACCAAAAACAAGATGTTATTTCAAAAGTAGAGAAGTGTTTACATATGTGGTGAAGTTGCTTCTTGGCTGTTGAGAGAAACGGCAACAGCAATATTCTGACAATGGTAGGGCAGAAATAAACACCCTCAAGTTTATAAGTCACCATACGGCATTACCACCACTGCCAGACCACTGGAAACCAGAAGTGTCTTAGAGTTCACAAACACATGGCAAATGTAAAACACTGAAACCTTTTTTTTTTCAAAGCCCTATTTCTGAAATGTTTCAATCCTTCAATTCTTTATAAATGAAACTGTCTACATGCAAATCTCAGATGCCATTTTTTCCCACCCATAGTACTCATATCTACCTTCTTCACATTAACACCGGTCCCCCACACCCAGAACAGCAAACGAGAAGCGGTGATTTGTTGAAGTGGCAACCAGCATCATGTAGCTTAGTCATCTGAACATTACACCAGATTCCAACAAAGACATTACAGCCAAGATAGTCTGATGGCAGTTTTAACTCACCTAGTTTCGGCATTTTCCTTCTGTACTGAACCAGGACACCTTCACAGTGTCGTGGTAGAGTCACACAGGTTTGAGGAGCATATGCAGCCACCCTGCTGACAGGTATTCTATAACATCTGTATCGCCTTCAGGAAGAGCCAATCCTCTCCAAGAATAATTCAAAATAATTTATACAGTCCTGTTGAAAAAGCTTCCATAAGCTTATCAAACAAATTCACGGGAGACACTGGTCAACAGCAGTCACTTTAAAAGTTGTCTTGCTTGTTATTCTGGGAGCACGGGTTCGTCACCTGTAGTGGAATGCATTATGTAGCCTTTAACTGTGAATCTGGAGAGTTCTCCACATTCACTATGGGGATGGACTGGGAGCTGCCTGCACTTGCTACCTGTAGACTATGGCTACACAAAAATACTTCACGTGATTCCAGGGATTATCTGTGATAGGTGAATAGGAGGTATTTTCAAAATCAAGCAGAAACAACAAGTTTAACGTTTCAACATGATAGAAAAAAGGAGTGGATACTGGAAAAAAAAAAAAAACCGGTTGGGAGTGTTCCCAACCACAGTTGTCTGGAAAAAAGAAAACTAAAAAGACACCTCATTCCTACCTGGCCAGTACAAACGTGAATTTCTATTAATAGTAAGTATTGCTTAGAGGTATTCTTGTTCTTGGGACCAGAGAAGATAGTTTGGATAACTTTGCTACTTAAATCTTTTTAAAGCATGTAAGTGTGACTGTATACAGGCAAATACAACACACACATATATGTATATATACACATATATATGCACATATGCAGCCTAATAGTCTCTTGGTTGTTGTTATTAGTTGCTGTGGAGTTGATTCTGACTCATGGTGACTCCAGGTGGACAGAGTGAACTGCTCCACATGGAGGCAGATGTCAGGCCTGTCTTCTAAGGCGCCTCTGGGTGGATTCAACCACCAACTTTTCGGCTAGTAGCCGAGTGCTTAACCATTCGCGCCACCCAGGACTCCAATAGTCTCTTTAGAGCATATTTACTTACCTGGGCATTTGACTGCCATCACCCCTCCCCGCTCCTCCCTCCCCCGCCACTTCGCCACACACACAACTTTCCCTTACCCATTCCCAGGTGTTAATATTCTGCTAGTCCTCCCAGGCCCACTTGAAGCGCACCTGTATGCAGCCTTTTCCTGATGACCCCGATAAAGCACGATCTCAGCTTCTTTCTCTAACTCCCATAGCACCACACTTGTGCTTTCTGGATAGTACCTTTTGGGTACTTATCGCAGTTTTCCTTATATTATCTTTAGTTGTAGTTGTATATCCGTCTTATACTCTATTACATGGTTAGCTTCTTGATTTTATTTTTATCCTCTGTAGCAGTAACACTCTGCTTTGAACCTACCAGGCACTCAGCAAAAAAAAAAAAAAATACCAAGTGGAATGCAATGAATAAGTGCTCTGGAGGCACCTAAGCTTAGTTCAAATTCCAACTATACTACTTTCTGGTTTTGTAGAGTTGCAACTTACTAAATGCCTCTGAGCAATTTTGCTCTTCTGAAAAATGAGAATAAAAACATCACTGACCTCATAGAATTGCTGTCAAGATTTAATTAGAACCACGTGAAGCAAGTAACACATTGCCTGATGCACACACAGTGAGTGCTCTAACAGTGACTAGCATTACATATTGTTGACCTGAATTAAAATCAAATGCCAACTGGTAATTTAGGGACGGGACTGAAAGAGATACCAAATCAATACCAAATTTACAAACGTTATCTGTATATTAACTCATCATGTGACTTAACTCATAAAAACCAAAACCAAAACCAAACCAGCTGCTGCTGAGTCGATTCTGTCTCATAGACACTCTACAGGACAAATTAGAACTGCCCACAGGGTTTCCAAGGAGAGCCTGGTGGATTCAAACTGTTGACATTTTGTTTAGCAGCTGTAGCTCTTAACCACTATACCACCGGGGTTTCCAACTAACTCATGGAAATCTGAATTTTATATCTCAGAAACAAGAGCAGAACAGAACAATCCTTTTGAGTTCCTTTTTGTTATATCCCCAAATTTGGCTGGCCCCTTCATGCTATGTCAACTTTATCAGGGACTAAAGGTCAAAGAAAAGGTCAAGAGAAAACTCTTCCTGGAAGTGCAGGATTTTAAATCACAAGGACTTTCTAAACCTTGATACACAGGTAAGTTGGAAAGTGTAAGGAGCAGAGAAGGTACATCTAAACAGAGGAATGAGTTTCTCACACTTCCCTAAAATGTGGCCTCAGGTGGCTAGATGGCTACCACAAACTACTCTGCCCGAGACTGCTGGGAGAGGACTGAGCAGCACAGTGATGCTAAGGGAAGGCTGGAGGAAGAATCCTGCAGCACCACAGAAAAACAATTGCCAACATGGTGTCAGAGCCCTCACACATGCTCCAGGCAACCAATAGTGTCCTCACACCAGGTAACAGCAGAGGAGGCTGCGAGCATTACAGCCCCATTTATCAACTGGGCACCTATAAACCCAGCAGGGCATTCCAGACTCTGCAGAGGGTTCTCCAACAATGGGAGAACAAAGAGCATCTGGATGGGCAACAAACCAAGGAGGAGGAGGTTTCTTACTTGAGACATTCCTCATCTTTTACTTGAGACAAGAATACCCAAGTCTTTCATGCTAGATCTAGAATTTAATGTTTAAAGCAATCCTAGCAGTTGGAATTATATTCTGCCCATCCTACTTCATTTGGAAAAAAAGAAGGGTCACAGGCAGAGGCAAGGAGATTCTCACAGCTCTTGAACTGCAAATATCTATTTGTGGAGCTGCTGAACCTCACAGAATGGCCTATGGAAAGAAATATGTAATTCTGTTTGGATATCATTGTAGATGTTAACACAGCTCTTCAGCGCTTCCCTTCTTGTCTACTGTTATGTCGCCTCTGATTCATGGTGATCCCACACACAATGGAACGAACTCTGCCTGGTCCTGCATCATCCTCATGATCAAACCACTGTGACCCACAGGGTTTTCACTGGCTGATTTTCAGAAGGGCATCACCACCCCTTCCTCCCTAGTCTATCTTACTCTGGAGTCGCCCTGAAACCTATTCCACATCACAGTAACATACAATCCTCCCCTAATGGGTGAGTGGTGAATGTGCGTGAGGTGTATTGGCCAGGAATCAAACCCACGTCTCCCACATGGAAGGCGAGAATCCTACCACTGAACCACAAATCCTTAAAAAAAAAAAAGCAAATTAAGACACTTGCTGCAGATTATTGTGATGGTCTGACAGTGTACAGAGCCATCACTCTTACTCCAAGGCAGGAACTAGAGAGGAAGGAATGGGCCTTCTAGCGCTAGAAACTACCTAGTGCCCTAGTGGCTGAGAACCTGGATTTGTTGAAGGAATTTATGGTTGAGAACACAGGAGGTGCTACCTCTCTGTCCATGGTGAGCACAGCTCTGCAGCCAAAGCACGCTGCTGCTGCTGGGCACCCAGCCCACCCACCACCACCACCACCACTGCTGGTCATGGAGGTGCTTGTGGAGCTTCAGTGGGATACTAAATAGGCCGTCATTAGGGAAGTCTCGGGACCATATTATCTAGTATTCTTTTACATCTATCTGCAGCCAGGATGGGGTAGTTATTAGAAAACCAGATTCTCATCTTGGAAACCATGGTGGTGTAGTAGTTAAGAGCTGGGGATGCTAACCAAAAGGTTGGCAGTTCAAATCCACCAGGTGCTCCCTGGAAACTCTATGCAGCAGTTCTACTCTGATCTATAGGGTCACTATGAGTTGGAATCGGCAATGGGTTTTGGTTTTGGTCCTCTTGTGTGCACATGTACTACATGTTATCTAGGCATCTCAGGGCAAGGCACCATCATTTAAATCATTTCACTCTCCCCACACCCAGGGAAAGTGGGTGGAAATCTAAATTTCCAAGGAGAGTAACAGAGCAAAAGACGTTAAGCAGCATACTCAACATGGCCCTGCAAAATGGGGCAGGGCTGAGGAGAGAAGCCATAAAGCCAAATCTCCTCCCTCCTCAAGCAATCTCCAGAATACACACGCTCTCTCTGGCCCAGTTTCATCAACTGCTTATTATGTGCCCCAAGAAAAATATTTTCTTCACAGCCACCCACATCCTTATCAGCAACACATTCAACAAAATCACCACAAGAGTGGTGAAATTTGTGCCTGCATGAAAAAGATACCTTCATTTGTTTATTTCATCTCGTTCTATAGCCTCAGAGCCAGAACTGAAAAGATTCACAAAACATCTCAACCCTCAGGCTTTGGCATTCCTAATATGTTCCCTGGTGCAGGATACCGTGGCTGCCAAGATTAATTTTGTTTTCTTTCTGTTCAACTCTCCCCTCTCCTAACCAGCCCTTTCTGAACCGTCCTCTTCTGCCTGGGTCCCAGACACCCCAACTTTTTCAATGCCCTCCCTTAAATCCAAGGCTCCAGCCAGAGCCTCTTCCTACAGTCCACTTGCTCCTCTTTGTCCCTCTCCTCCTCAAGGAAGACAGAGTCATTGGCTAAGTGGGGACGAAGGCAGGCTGAGGGAGAATTATTCCAGGAGACTCAGTGCCTGAGACTGGCAAGCTGATCCAGAAGCATTTCTAGATGTTATAACAGTGTTACGGATTGAATTACTCACCACCCCCCCCCGCCAAAAAAAAAATTTATGTTGGAGTCCTAACCTCTAGTACCTATAAACATGACCTTGCATGGAAACAGGGTTTTTGAAGATATTATCAGTTAGGTTAACATGAAGTCATACCAGAGCGGGGTGGGTACTAATTCCATCTAAGTGGTGTCCTTAGAAAGAGGAGAACAGGCAGAAGAAGGACTCCATGTAATGCTGCAGCTACGAGTCAAGGAACACTTGAAGCTATCAGAAGGTAGGAGAGAGGCATAGAACATATTCTCTTTTAGAGCCTCAGGAGGAATCAACATGACTGACATCCTGATCTCAGACTCCCAGTGTCCAGAACTGTGACACACTAAATTTCTTTTCTTATAAACCACAATGGTGTTTTCAATTGCCTCATATGTATGTGAATGCTGGACAATGAACAAGGAAGACTGAAGAATTGATGCCTTTGAATTATGGTGTCGGTAAAGAATACTGAATGTACCACGGACTGCCAGAAAAATGAACAAATCTGTCTTGGAAGAAATACAGCCAGAATGCTCCTTAGAAGCAAGGATGGCAAGGCTTTGTCACACATATTTTGGACATATTATCAGGAGGGACCAGTCTTTGGAGAAGGACATCATGCTTGGTAAAGCAGAGGGTCAGTGAAAAATAGGAAGACTCTCAATGAGATGGACTGACATAATGGCTGCAAAAATGGGCTCAAACAATACCAGTGATTGTAAGGATGGCACCGGACCTGGCAGTGTCTTGTTCTGTTATCAACAGGGTTGCTATGAGTCAGAATTGACTTGATGTCAAGTAACAACAACAACAAAGAAATCATCATGTTTGTGTTATTTTGTTACAGCAGCCCTAGGATACTAATACAAATAGAGATAGCAGACGGTCAAAATTGCTTTCTCCTACCCAAGAAAGGCCTCACCTAGGCATAGGACATGGTTCATACCTCGACAGTGGGGAAATCCCACTGCCTGAGCACCCACTAGGTGCTGGGCAGTATGCACGATGCTTTCCATATGGTTCACTGAGTCCTCATCAAAACCCTGGAACATGGGCACCATCTTTCCCAATCTACAGGTAAGGAAACTGAACCTGTTCAGTGGAATGCCAGGGTATGAACTTAGGTATGTCTTACTCCTGTTTTTCTCTTCACATCATAATACAAAAGTTTCCTTGGTTCACCAGACAGAAAGCACAAGTACAGGACTGTCTGGAAAATAAAAAGAACATCTGGAAACTCACCTTTCAGGGCCAGCCAATCAATGAGTTAAATAATGTAAACAGGTGTTGTTGGGGCCAGTGCTGGCAACAGACACAGGGCTAGGGTGGAGATCTCTCGAGTTTGGATTATGTCAGCTGCCATTCAGGGACTCCCATCAAAAGCGGCTGCACAAAAATGAGTGTGGCAAGGCAGGGCTTCCTGTCACGTTCTACGTGTTTCTATATTTTAGCTATGAATTTTATAAAATACCACTCTTAGAAGCAAAAAAAGAAGACTTTCTTCTCTCTCTTAGAATCACGTAACCTTGGTGTTGGCTAGAGCTCAGGTATCATCTAACCTTATTTTACAAGCAAGGAGGCTGAAGGAGGGTCCAAAAATCACACTGCTAGCTGGGGAGCAGTGCAGCTGTGAAGACGGCCGGGATCTTAGGTCTCCAAAAGGAGCATTCACGTAGGTCTTCCTATAATTCAAGCTCAGATCCCTCTTCACACTTGCACCACCAACGAAAACACTAAGTTAGCATTTACAAAGCAAAGAAACACTGAGTGCCTGTTGCAATAACTAACCTGGCACTTGAATGTGATTTATTTTCTACTGAACTGAATATAAACAGGGTCTTTACACTTTATAGTATTCCTCCATTGCGAACCTTCATGTAAAACTGAACATGATTCCTAGTATTAAAATACTAAACCAATTAAACCCTCCATTTGCCAAGAAAAACTATCCAACTGTACAATTTCTTTATTAATTTTTAGAATTTCTAGCTAATAGAGCAAAACGTGGTATTTCCCAAGCTGAGTTCCCTCCCTCCATGCTGTTTTTTTTCCTGTTTTAACTTCTCCGACACCCTCACTACCCCGTCAACCAGTCACCCTGTCCTCTCTTGGTTTGGATGGTCATTCATTCACCAAGTTTGATGTCTTATCTGTGCTTCGCCCATTCTCATTTCCATTTGGATTATAGTAAACCTTTTGCTTTAAAGGTGGAGAAGGTAGTTTCTTGAAAAGGCAGCATTCCCAAGAATGTCAGCAAAGCAGTTCTACTGCTCTTCATTCCCTCTTTAGAAGACTAGGAGCCTTGTCATTACATGGTTTTGCCTATGTGGCTATTATCAAACCTAAATGTAAAATAATAATAATTTTTTTTTTCAGTAAAGTTTCAACTTGAAGAGTAATCAGAAATTACAGCATATCCTGAGTAAAGTTTCCCTTTGATTTTTTCCCCCCATTTCTGACTCTTTGCAGGGGAAGGACAATGTGTCACTTGGTTCTGGGGCTTATCCCATTTTGTACACAGAGCCCACATGCTCATGAACCCAACAATCAACATATGTCCTCCAGCCCCATCCTCCTCAGCCTGACAAAAAACCAAAAACCAAACCCACTGCCATCAAGTCGATTCCGACTTATAGTGACCCTATAGGACAGAGTAGAACCATCCCATGGAGTTTCCAAGGAGTGCCTGGCGGATTTGCACTGCCAACCTCTTGGTTAGCAGCCATAGCACTTAACCACTACGCCACCAGGGTTCCCTACAACATGAGCCAAATTATCTAATGACAAGGCTGATATCAAACAAGCTCCTTCCAAATGGCGACCTGGGAGTACATGTTTCCAGCAAACCACATCTTATCCCCTGGAGAGGAGTTAGAGCCCCACTTTCCTTTCTGTTGATGCAGCCCCACTTTTACAGATGTGGGGGCTACAACTCCCCTGTGGATTATATTTCTGTCTCCCCTCCTCTAGGCCTCATCACTCAAGGCCCATCAGGGCAAAAATGGGCTAGTGTAATCTGGAAAATGCTTACTAACACTACAAAGGTTAGACCGAAACTAAACTCAAAGCCTGACCAACTTCTCTCCCCGGAGCTCCATATCTGGTTCCATATCTCACCTTCCTATCAGTCCTGCATACTTAAAACCTCCGTGGCCTACCCTTCCCTTGCAACCACCTCATTCTGATGCTTCCCCACCTCCGGAATGTCCCTTCTGCCTTTCCCTCATTTCCAGTCCCACTGCCCCATCCTACTCCAGGTCTCATCCTTTTGTCTGAACTTCCAGCTCCTTTCACTTAAGCTGCCCTATGATTCACCTCAGTGCACAGCTCTGATTGCCATAACTTCGTTCATGGGTCTAGAACTGAGTTTAGTAAATAATTCCATACCCTCACTTAACTTCCCCACTGTTTGATGAGGACTAGTTAGTGCTTCCCTAGTGTTCATGGAAAAAGGTCTAAACTTGCAGATCAGCATTTAATGCTGTCCCCAGTTCTGCCCCCACTGGGCTTAGCACTGTTCCACTTCTGGGTCTATGCTCACACACTTTCCTCAGCTGTTCTTGTCCCCTTTCTGCCATCACTATCTTCAAAACACAGCCAGTCCCCCAAGGTTCAGCTCAGACAAAGCCTTTCATGATGCCTGTAGCCAGACACCAGCACCCACTCCTCTGTCTCTCCTCTGTTTCTTACAGCTATGACCACATTTTGCCTCAAAGGATGGTTATTGCTATACATATATCTCATTGGCCCTATTAGACTGTACATTTCAAGACAACAGGGTAATTTCTTCCTGCATCCAGGAAAGTCAACCTCCATTTATCTAGTACCTACTGTGTGGTAGGCACTGAATTAAATGCTGGGACAACCATGGGTAATAAAAACACACAAGGTCACCTGTCCTACAAAACTGACATTCAGTGGGAGAAAGAGATGGCAGACAAGTAACATGAAAATAAATAAGCTATAGTTTGTTATGGAGTGTCTGGGTGGCACAAACAGTTAAGTGCTCAACTATTAGCCAAAAAGTTGGTGGTTCAAACCCACCCAGAGGTGCCTTCGAAGAGGGTTCTTGTTTGAAGCAAGGAGAAGAAGGGTGTGAGAAGCAGTTGAGAGTTAGGCAGGGGCCAAAATATGTAGGGCCTTATAGGGCATGCTAAGAAGTTTGTATTACACGGTGGGAATGTAAAACAGGACAAACGGCTTGAAGGCAAAGCAGCAGTGAAGATCAAAAATTGTAAAACTCCACATGCCTTTGAACGGCTCCTAGGAATACATCCAAAGAAAGAGTGGCAAGTGTGGAAAGTTGTGGGGCAAGGAAGTTCACTGCAGTATCATGACAATGTTGAAAACTGAAAAAGCCCAACTATCCAAATAGAGGAGCCCTGGTGGCACAGTACTTAAGAGCTATGGCTGTTAACCAAAAAGAAAGGTCAGCAGTTCAAATCCACCAGCACCTCCTTGGAAACCCTGTGGGGCAGTTCTGCTCTGTCCCATAAGGTTGCTATGAGTCAGAATCGATTCGATGGCAACAGGGTTTTTTTTTTTTTAATCCAAATAGAGGACTGGTTAAGTAAATTATGGCACATTCATAAAATGACATATAATGCATTCTTTAAACGTCATCTTGAAGAGTAACAACATGAGAAGTGTTCACAAAGCTTGCAAAGCTGTATAGTCAAGCATCGCTTAACGCCCATGATACGTTTTCTGAAATAGGACGTTACATGATTTGGACATTGTGCGAACACAAGATTGGGTGCTGCTGCCTACCAGTCGAAGCATACACTGTTATACGGTAAACTTAAATTGTAAGCAGAGAAAGTTCACATTAAAATAACGATAGAAAGTATCAAACCCACTGCTATCGAGTCGATTCCAACTTATAGTGGCCCTATAGGACAGAGTAGAACTGCCCCATAGAGTTTCCAAGGAGTGCCTGGCGGATTTGAACTGCCGACCTCTTGGCTAGCAGCTGTGGCACTTAACCACTATGCCACCAGGGTTTCCCCTGATAGGAAGTACAGTATAGTACATATATAAGCCACTACCAGAGGTGTTTATTATGACTATCAACACACATGTATTATGGGTTATATATGTATTGTACCACTATATGCCTGACAGTGCAGTTGCTTTGTATACAAGAGACATACGTTGCGTTCGGGAGGCTGTTGTGTTCGCTATGTCCAATTACTTCTGCTACATCCTGTTCTCTGATCGGGATTTCTGAACTCTGTTATAACCTTATCGCATCACGGACGTATATGTGGTCGGGCATTACCTGAATGGACGTTATGTGGTGAACAACTGTATGTAAAAATAGAGAAATTATGTTAAGTACTATATAATCTTTGTAGAAAAAATTATAGCACAAGAAGATAGCCTGGGAAGATATTCACTGTAATATGATTTTTTTCTGAGTGGTAAAATTATTTTTTTTCTCTTTTTTTGCTGAATTGTAGTTTATAAAGATACTACACAAACACACAATACTTCTGTAATAAGAAATAAAAGATTTTTTAAAAATCTGTGAGTTATGAGAAGGTATGGAGGGTGGATACCCTATGATATCATAAAAATAAATATAGGTTTCTGATCAGGAGATGGCTGGGGCAATCTCCTATCTTTTCAGGGAATCTTCAAAGCAAAACAGGAAAACAAACCATAAAAAGAACCCTAGCACTCAGGGCAGGAAGTGTGTCATTCCTTTCTAGCTTATCCCTCTGACTCAGGACTGAATTTTAGAAGTCAGAGATAGGAGTTCAGAGAAGATGGAGACTTTGAAACCTTACCCTGGGACCTCCCAGCCCTGAGGGTAAAGTTTGAAATGCCAGGCCTGGGTCTTCTATGGAAAACTCTTTTCCCCATTCTTCAGATTGACAACAACTGAGACCAACAGCCCCACCTACATTACTACAGGTTAAACATAATTATATTCTTTTTAATTTCTTTTAAATAAGATTTACTGCACAAGACCCAAGCACACTGTTGTTTCAAGTCTTCTTCCCAAACAGGTTTGAAAATTTAATCAACAGTCCAGACAAGTCACAACAAGTCTCAGGTATTCTGAGCCTGGCTGACACATGCCTAAGTTGGAAAAGTTCAAGCATAGGAGCCCATTCAACCAATTTGCCCCCCTGCTCTCCACTGGGTCACAAAGGTGATTTGGTTCCCGGGTTCCTGCTTGGTAGCCTCCTAATCTCAGCCCTCAACAGCAATTCAAAGAGGACAAATTAAAAGTGACTTGCTAAGAGAATCCTACATACTTCTTTTAGTTCTATTTTTAACAACCCTCTGCAAAGTACAGAGAGAAACACATACACAGGGCTATTAAAAAAAAAAAAAAAAAGGAAATTCACGTTTTGAAGACAAAGCAGACCCTGACAATTACAATCAAGGGCCACTACCTTCCGATATTCATTCAACAAATATTTATTGAGGCCTTACTGTGGCCTGTGCCCTAGTATACAATGATAAACAAGAGGGTTGGAGGGGAAATTAAGCCAGAGAGAGGCAAGTACTTCCAAGAAACTCCAAAAAAAAAAAAAGTGCAGTCAGTTTGGGAACAGAATATTGAGGATTTTATAAGCCCTGTTAAAAAGTCTGGACTTTATCAGAACTCCAATAAGGAGTCTTAAGCAGACATTTTATAAAGACTAATACCGGCACAGGAAGCCATGCTGCAGGCAGAGGGACCAGTCAGCTGCTCCTGAGGTAATCTAGGTAAGAGGTGATAGTGGTGGCCTGGTCTTAGTTGGCAGCGGACAGTGACAAGCAGAGTACAGATTCTACAGCTATTTAATGGGAGAAGCGACAATGCTGGCAATTGGGCATGGGAGTGAGGTGGATGAAGATGTTTTCCAGGCTTCTGGATAGTCAACCAGATCAACTACTGAGAAGGGGAAAACTGGGAGGGAAGTTCATCTTTCTTCATATCAAATTTGAATTGTCTACAAGATATCCCAGTACAGTTGAACACTTGACTGCTGGACATACAGGTCTAGAGCTTGGACAGGAGGTTGGACTTGAGATACAAATTTAGAAGTAGTTGGCATATAGAAAAATCTGAAGTTCTAGAATGAATGGAATCACCAAGAAGAGCAGAGAACCTAGGCAGAGCCCTAAGAAATACCAATGTTTAAGGAATGGGAAGGAGCCCTGGTGATCCACTGGTTAAGTGCTTGTCTGCTAACCAAAAGGTTGGCAATTTGAACACAGCCAACTACTCCTAGAAGAAAGACCTGGAAATCTGCTCCTGTAAAGACCATAACCTAGAAAACCCTATGGGGCAGTTCTGCTCTAACACATGGGTCACTAATGAGTTGACATCAACTTGACGACACACAACAACAACAAGGAATGGGCAGAGGAAGAGTAAAGAGCCTGCAAAGGAGATTTAGGAGAAACAGAGATGGGAGAAGGAGGAAGATCAGGAAAGTGGATGATCAAGGAAAAGCCTGTGTATAGAAAAGAGGAGCAGTGTGGACTTGCACCGAGCAGTCAAAGAGAGAACTGAGAGGTGTTCACCTATCACTAAAATGCCAGTGGATGCTCCCACCCCTCTGTATTTCTATACTCATCTGAGAGAAAGCAGGGGCCAAATGAGAGGAAGCATGAAGGGAACAGGTTCTGAGATAAACTCAGCAGGAGACTCTGGCTATAGCCAGCATGGTCTGCCTAGTGCCTGGAAAGGGGCCAAGGGCCACAGAAGCAATGAAATACCAGCTCTGGGACAGGGCCTCAAGGAGAGGCACTTTATTATTTAGTCAAAAGTAGACTGGTCATCTACTACAGGCACTGTTCACGGTGCTGGGAATAAAGCAGTGACAAAAGTTCGAGTGAAACAGAAAAAAGGATGTCAAGTAGAGATAAATGCTTTGAGGAAAAAAAGAATAAACTAGGAAACTGGCATCAAGAGTAATTGGAGGAGTGGAACATTTTGGATGGGCCTTCCCCTAGGGTGACCTCTGAGCAGAAACCTAAGAAAGGTGAGGGAGAGAGCCATGTACAATCTAGGGAGGGGGAGGGTAGGTGCAATGGCTCTGAAGTAGTAACAACATTGAAAGGCCTGAGAAACAGCAAGGCTTGGTGAGTGTGGCCTGATCAAAGTGGGGGAAGTAGGGAGTGGTAGGAGATAAGGTTGGAGAGTTGGGCAGGGGCCACATCACAGTTAGGAGAGTGGAGGCAGCTGAAACTCATGGCAAGGAGTGTGTGGACTTTACCGCCATGAGAAGCCACAGGGAAGTCTAGAGCAAGGAAATGGTATAATCTGATGTGTTTTATAAGGTCATTCTGACTGCATGGGGAGAGTTGGTGAGAGGGGTAGGGCAGGAGGCTACAGAAGTCACTGGGAAGAGTAATGGCGGTGGTAGAAGAGGAAGTGCTGAGGTCTGGGATATACATATATGGAAAGGAAACTGGATAGTACTTGTAGGATTGGATGTGGAGTGCTGAAGGAATGAGAGGAATCAAGATGCCTCCTAGGCGTGGTCTTGGTGAAATGAGGGTTGTCGGCTGAGAAGGGCAAGCCTAGGGGTAGAGCAGATTTTGAGAAGGAGGAAATAAAGATTCCTATTTAAAAGTCTGGCTGCTAACCAAAAGGTCAGCAGTTCAAATCCACCAGGTGCTCCTTGGAAACCCTATGTGACAGTTCTACTCTGTCCTACAGGGTTGCTACAAGTCGGAATCGACTTGACGGCAACGGGTTTGGCTTTTTTTTTTTTTGATTCCTATGGAAAGGAGCCCTGATAGCGCAATGGTTAAGCGCTCAGTTGCTAACTGGAAGATCAGTGGTTCTGCAGAAGAAAGATGTGGCACTCTGCTTCTGTAAAGATTCCCCATTGCCATCGTTTTGACTCTGAATCATAGCAACCTTATAAGAATAGAATTGTCCCATAGGGTTTCCAGAATGTGTCTAATCCTTCTTCCATGTCCTTCAAACTTCTGAAAACTATTAACTCCTGCCCCACCCTGTTAATCCCATACTCCCTGTATGGATTGAACTGTGTCCCCCCAAAATGTGATCAACTTGGCTAGGCCATGATTCCCAGTACTGTGTGACTGTCCACCATTTTGTCATCTGATGTGATTTTCCTATATGTTGTAAATCCTACTTCTATGATGTTAGTGAGGCAGGATTACAGGCAGTTATGTTAATGAGGCAGGACTCAATCTATAAGATTAGGTTGTATCTTCAGTTAATCTTTTTTGAGATATAATAGAGAGAAGTAAGCAGAAAGATGGAGGGATCTCATACCAGCAAGAACAAGTACCAGGAGCGGAGCGTGTCCTTTGGACCTGGGGCCTGTGATGAGAACTCCTAGACCAGGGGAAGACTGATGACAATGACCTTCTCCCAGAGCCGACAGAGAAAGCCTTCCCCTGGGGCTGGTACCCTGGATTTGTACTTCTAGCCTCCTAAACTGTGGGAGAATAAATTTGTTTGTTAAAGCCATCCACTTATGGTATCTGTTAAAAAAAAAAAAAAGCAGCACTAAATAACTACGACTCTCCCCAAACCTAACCAGCTCTTTTTACATGTACGGATAAACAGGTCCCTATTCTAGGAAGTATCTAGACAGGGCCTACCAATTCATCTAGTTGTTCTTTAATATGATGGAAGTATAGACAAACATACTGGAATAAAATTTATTCCAATATATATACATACATATACAAATGATCCACAATAATCCTGGTTTCCAAGAAACCAAAATAGTTCCGGGCTATTTCTACTTCAAGGTTTGAGCTTGATCCACTAAACCCTTCAGCACAAATTTAATTGTTTTCCTCCCCGATCCCAGCAGAGGACAACCTTGCCCTCAATACACACATCCCCACATAGCCCACATATGTACACTCACAGACATAGTCACTCAGGCTCTCAGGGAGGAGAACATTTGATCATTATCAGCTGCCCTGTTATTAAACATCCCTTACAGTGGTTCTCATGACAATCAAGTTTTTAAGAAATTGTCTTTACAGACAAACTTGGATAAATTTTCTGAGAACTTCATGTTGGAAAACAAAACCCCAATGCCTGAAGAAAAACCTGAGTGCTTACATACCCAATGAGAATATATATATATTTTTAATTTAATTACAAATTAAGCTACAAAAACCAAATTAGACTAAGACTAAAGTACCACTTGGATGATGGAATCATTGCTAACGCTCAACGAAGAAACAGGATATGTTATTCTAACACTGAAGTTTAGAGTGTGTTCATGCCAAATATTACATGAGCTGTTATTCGTTTAGTCTTAATTTAAAATATCCCAACCACCGGGGGTGAAAGGGACCCAGCACACAAGCCTATTGGCTCAGTGCCTCAAGTCACATTAAGCTAGGCTAAAGTAATTTTTAAAGCCATTATAGTGGTTAATGCAAAATGCACATAGTAGGGCCTAAAGTGTTTACTGAATGAATAAACTGCATTACATTAGAGTCAAAGGGTTCAGGCAGTGTCCAAATTAAAAACAGAAAACTGAAAAACTGTTACAGACATAACTGCAGATATATATACATGAATTTAGTTCTAAAACAAGAGGCCTATGCAGAACATTAAAGGTGCCACTTGAAACTTCTTTAAAGGGACAAATAGCAGGGGGAGTTGGTAATCAATCACCTCATAAGATCAATGAATTCAGAGCAACTTCAAGAGCTGCTTTCATCAGTTTTGGGAGACAAACAATTTTGAGTATATTTAATGTGTGCTTTCAACTAAATTCACAACCTCAGTTAAAAACCTTAAACTTGACAGCTGCATACATGAAAAAGACAACGTATTTCATGTGCATCACTATCTGCAAAACTGAGTATGTCCAGAGGCAGATAAAGCTTGTTATATTAATTATACAATATAAAAATATAGATTAAAATTAATCTGCTATGAAAGCATTCCTGAGTGTCTTAAAATTAAAGAAAAATGCGTTGCGCTAAAATTAAAAATGCCTTTCCTAGCCTCTTCAAAAGGAAGGAAGAAGAGATAGAGTTGTCTGCAGCACATAAAATCAGATTTCTTATAGCTCACTATAATCACTTTGGAATGGTTCACCCCCTAATTTTAAAAAACCTTACTATCAGGGCAAGCAATTCAAAAGCTTATTTAAAATTATTTACATTGGCTAGTTTCCATGGGTTTAATTTTCCTAACTTCGGTCCCTCTCCAAGCCATTCAAGTGCAATGGATGTAAGGAACCACAGGAAGAGATCCTGCCCAAGAAAGCAGAAGCGGAGGTACAGCAGGTACAAGACCAGGACAACATCATCAAGCCGCCCTGATGGCAGGCACAGAAAGAATCAAGGGGTAGAGGCATTTCTTAAGCCCCTTCCCTCTCCTTATCTTGCCAGGAGACCAAAAAGTAAACTTCTGCCTGCCGTGATTTCCTCACTACGGGCATACACATTGCACTGGCATCTCTCATTTCTGAAGCCTGATTATTCTACAGCATTGTTTCTCAACTGGGAACTGTTGACATTCTGGGCTGGATAATTCTTTGTAGTAGAGGGTTGTCCTGTGCATTGTAGGATGTTTAGTAGTATCTCTGGCTTCTACCCACTAGATGCCAGCAGCACACCCCTTTGCCAAATGTCCCCTGGGAGGCAAAACTGCCCCCAGTTGAGAACCACTCTTCTAAAGCACTGGTTCTCAAACTTGGCTACATCTTGGAAGCACTTGGGAAATTAAAAAAAAAATACTAATGCCTAAGTCTCACCCCCAGAGATTTTGATTTAATTTGTTTGGGGTAGGCCCTGGGCATCTGAATTTTTGAAAGCCAGGAGATTCTAATGTGTAGCCAAGGGTGAGAATCTCTGCTTTAGAGCATACCATGACATCAGATAAGTCACTGAGTCAATTTAACATAACACAGAAATGCATTCTATCTTCCCAAATCAGGATCCTCCTTATCTCGGCATTAGAATCTACAATACTAAAGGAAATAGAAAAAAGGGGAGGAAATAGAAAAGGTGAACTGCATCTCTGATCTGCAAGCTTCTTTCCCTCTTAGTTGAGCAGTAACTAGTGAATAAAAGTTTATTCCAATCTTAACATTGCATCTAAAAATACTCCATGGTTTGGGAGACTTAGCAACCAAGCATCACAGGCAGGAAAAACAGAACTATTGCTTCACGGGGTCAAAATGCCAACTCTACAATGAAGACAATTTGGAACTGCCATCTCTTTAATGAGCTCCACTAAACCAGCCTTGAAGAAATAGTGAGCTCATTAAAAATAACAGAGAAATTATGGGCTGAGAAGACACCCAGAGAGCTCGCATGGGAACTGCAATCAACCCCCTTGCTAGGTGGACATTACCAGGGACCTGCCTGGAGCTGACAGTTAAGCTTGACTCCTGAGCACAAAGGCTCCATGGTGGCGAACAGCCTATATTCTTCCCTCCTCCCTGTTACTCCCCAGCCTCCTCAGTCAGCTTCCTCTGTATGCTCAATAGCACTGGGCCTGGCTCCATTTTTGCAGAGAATAGCAATAGCACTGCCTCTGAGGACATTGTTTTCACTCAGGGCAAGTCTCTAGCTATGGATTTCCCATTAACTATGTGCCAGCCTGCCGGCTGTGTTAAGTCAGATCTGCTGCTGTCCCTTTAATTAAGAAAAAAGCAAATATACACATACACATGCATACACACACGATACAGATTCTTTTCCCTCCTTCAAGAATAATAACGATTGGTAACGTGTACTGAGTGCTTACAATGGGCAAAGTACTCTGCTAAGCGCCTTACTGCAATATCTCACTGACTTCTGACAGTATTGTGATGTAGATGCTATTAATGTCCCCATTTTATAGACAAGGCTTAGGCAGTTTAAGAAATTACCCAGTGCAGAGCCAGGACTTGGATCCATTTCTCTCCAACTCCAAAGCCCATGCTCTTCACCACCCCCTGCAATACTGCCTAATGGGCTCTCTCTGTATTAGTGACCCAAACCAAAACCCGTTGCCGTTGAGTGGATTTCGACTCAGCGACCTCATAGAGTTTCCAAGGCTGTAAATCCCTATGGAAGCAGACGGCCACATCTTTCTCCCGCTGGGCAGCTGGTGGTTTTGAACTGCCAACCTTTCGGTTAGCAGTTGATTGCTATAACCACTGCCCCACTAGGACTCTTTCCTATCAGTGACAGAGAACCCCAATCAGTGACTTGATCTCTGCCACCTGTGAATGTTTCATGTTCTCACAATCAGTTGGAGTTAGAAATTAGAAGAAGATTTCATGGACAGGGAAAGGATGCACGATGTGCTGAGAATTCCACTCATAACTATTGCATGTTAATAAGATTGCTACCAAGTAGAGTACTAAACTTAAGCAAATGTATCTTCTCTTGTTGTGGGTAACCTACAGAATAAAACAAAATGGTAAAACCTGTGCCCATTGTGGGACCCTTAATGGCCCTTAAAGCCTCAGGACCCTGGCTTGGGGAGTTGGCAGCTCCCACATCAGTGGTATCTGGCAGCAGCAGAAGCAAAAAGCATCCAAACTTCCCCCTCCCCTCTGCTCTCACTCTGGCCCCTAAAGCAGCCACTCCAAGCTATGTGCTATTTACAAGCTGAGTTCTTTCTGACTGGCAATCCCCTTTAAGATTTCTGTAAAACTCCTTAAAATTTGTGGCTAATTTCAAAAAGTGAGCTTTTAAAATAAGTAGAAAAATAATTTTCCTTGGAGCTTTTAAATAATCTTGAAATCAAATATCAACGAGCTTTGAACTAATTATCTGTAACAAACAAACACAAATACAAAGCTCTCCACTCTTTTCCAATTGATCTGGAAAATTTCAGAACCATTGTCAACATTTTCACCTTATACAATATCCTTTTGATATAATTTAACCTCTTCTAATATTGAAGCTCAAAAAATATAACAATCAAAGTAAGTATTTGGATAGTCTTTTTTTTCTAAGCACAGGTTGTCTGTCCTATTACCTTCACTTTCTCTTTAAAGTTTTGGATCCTATTCAACATCTACTGAACTTTTAATTACCAGCTCTGCAGGAACTGACAAGTCTCCTGAAACCTTACAGGTTACTTCTGCCCCTCACTTTTAAGTCTTTAAATTCTTATTTCCCAAACCTTACAAGTCCATACTCTTCCCTATAAATAAATCTGCCCCCTTTGACCATTATACTTTAGTCCCTAAGGACATCACTAAGCTTCTTAACACGAGCTGCATTCCCACTGAAATAGATTTTCTGATAATAAAAATATGACGTCTTTATAAAAATTAAAATATGCTGAGCACTTACTATTTATTATGTGCCAGTCATTGAACTAAGCAGTTTATCATTTTTATCTCATAATCCGTACAACATGAGGTCAGCACTGATGAGTTCCATTTTACTAATTAAGTTAATTAAGCAAATTGGCACAATGGAGGAATAGCAGGGAGAGAATTTGAATCCAGATCTGTTTCCAAACCCTGGCTCTTAATCCCTGTGCCAAACCATAGAATCCTCCCCAATGCTCCCCCAGTTAGAATCACTGATAGCAACGTGTTTTTATCTTTCAAAGTTTCAAATAAGCCTGTGTATCTCCTACTTACTCTCTCTTCCTTTAACAGGATTATGCTATATACATTGCTTTGGAACTTAATAATATTTTGTGAATATCTTTCAAAATCAATACATATAGCTCTCATTTTTCTGTCATGGCTCCATACTAGCCCATTTTGTACAGCATCACAACTTAGCTAACTTCTGCTTGTTAGTTAAATATTGATCGTTTGGGCTGCTTCCAGTATTTTGCTATTACATAATTTTTTTTTTTTTATCTTGTGCAGACTGCATTTATACAGGTGTCCATTATCTAAGAATGAATTTCTAGAATTGCTGGGTGAAAAGGTACATGGGTTTAAAATTTTGATACATGTTGCCAGACTGTTCCTCAGAAAGACTGCCAATTTATAATTTTATCAGTAGTGTCTGAGATGGAGAAGGCTGTCTTTGTCCACTTTCTCTCCAACCCTGGGTCTTAATGAACTACATTCATGCGCCGCATAACATCTGTTTGAGCAATGTCTGACCACATATACATCCATGGCCCTATGAAGTTATAATACAGTCCAGAAATCCCAACTGGAGAATGGGACATAGCGGATGTAACCAGCCATAGTGAATGTGACAGATACCCACAAACAACGCATCTATCTCATGTCTCTTGCGTACAAAGTGATTGTGCTGCCACACGTATAATGGTACAGTACATATATAACCTACAATACATATGTCTTAATAATTATTATAAATGCCTATGTTACTGGCTTATGTATGTGCTGTATTGTACTTTCTATCATTATTTTAATGTGAAATTTCCCTACCTACCAATAAGAAGTTTACCATATAAGAGTGTATGCTTCAACTCATAGCAGCATCCAATCTCGTGTTCACACAATGTCCAGTTTCTCAGAACATACAGTGTATGCTAAGCAACGCATGATTGTATGCCTAGCAGATAAGTGAAAAAAGGATATCCTAAAGCACAGAAACCTGGTACTGCTGGGTAGTCATCTAGCATTTTCCCTCTGATAAACAAAATGCCTGGCTTTCCACTTCAAATGTACTCCAGGTAAGAATTCTGTTTACACTGATTCTGGGTTATAATAATGAGGCTATCTATCAGATAGTCCTGTTTTTAATAGTCCATATAATGACACTAGATGTATTTTGTAAAAGCAAGAAAAATAACTCAGGAGAAAATAAAAGAAATGGAAAGAATACAGAAGGAAAAGAATTCAAAGAGGAGTAATTCTTTAAGAACAAGGTAGAACTGGAAGAAGAAACATGTTGCCATCAGGAAGCAGGTTCCTTATTTTACAATCATCCTGTAGTAACAGCAGAAGGTCAAAAGGACCACAGGTCTGCTGACCACCCAAACTCCAGACGCCAGAGTTTTGTTCTGCCTTCCGGAATGAACACACACACAGTTCCTTCATCGGCATTTCATACTAATTTTACTCAGCTTTTGCTAACCACATTATTTCCCCATCTAATCTGATATAAAAGGGTTCATTCAATACGCTCTTAACACTCATTTTACCCTTCAAAATCCAGGTTGGCATCACCCCCCCCCCCCTTCCTTTTTCCTTTAAAACCAACAGCAAAAAAAAAAAGTTTAAGTCGTTGGAGTATAGCGTTTTTGTTTGAAAACATCTTTAGTGGACCTTGGGGTATAAGCAAGAAAAAAGAGAAAAGAGAAAGGAAAGAAAAATGAAAGAAAAAAAGAACAGAAATTGAGAGGGAAGAACCCATCCCTGCTCTCAGAACATTTTAATCTGCTTTAAAAACTAGGCTTTGGACCAGACCAAGTTTGGCTCTCCTTGTCTCCAAGTTTTTGAAACCAAGCCAGTTTCCACTGAGTACATTCTAACTCATGGCAACCCCATGTATGTCAGAGTAGGACTGTGCTTCATAGGGTTTATAATGGCAGATTTTTGGGGAGTAGACTCCAGACCTTTCTTTCCAGGTACATCTGAGTGGATTAGAATCTCCAACCCTTTCGTTAGCAGCCCTTTGCACCACCCAGGGACTCCATATTTCTGAAAACTACTCCCTTTTCTCCACTACGGAAACTGGGCCTACGGTCCTCTGGGGGGCATGTGCCAGGTGTTTTATTCAGGTTACCCCAATTAGTCCTTCCAGAATCCTATGTGCCTGATGTGATTTATGTCCATTTCCAGTGGGAAAACGAAGCCTTAAAATTAGTGAAGTGCCTTGACTGGCCAAGGCCTCACAGCTGGTAAGCATCAGAGATGAAATTTAGGTAATGTCTGCCCAAGGCTTCTGGCTCACACATCACTTCCACCAAGTCGTCCATAGCTCCCCTCAAGCCCTAGAGCAGAACTTTCCAACCTGAGGCCCACAGCCCCCAAGCATCCCCTGGATGGGCTGCTGGGTGTCAGAATATTCTGAGGATGGGGCACTGTGCCTTTCATTGGTGGTGGTGGGTCCACTTAAAATGCTCCCACCTTGCCTCCTCTGCTTCTCCCACAGTCTGAACACTGAGGTTTCAATCACACAAAGAACTCTCTGTTCTTGCGCTCACACTATTTCATCCGCTAGTTATCTTTTCCTTGAAAGGGTGGTAGTTTGAATCCATCCACAGGTCCCTTGGAAGAAAGGCCTGATGGTTACCTTCCAAAAGATCACAGCCACTGAAAACCCTATGGTGCACAGCTCTGCTCTGACACACATGGGGTCATCGTGCACTGGAATGGGCTTTTTTTTTTTATCTTCTCATTACAGCCTTAAAAGCATCTTGTTAACGTATTGTGTAAACAACTGCGCAGAGCATCTTTTCCACTTCTGGGGAATGTGCTGGAGTGAGCCACAGCTGTCCCTGCTGACCAAGCCCCACTCTACCCTTTCAACAGATTCTCAAAAGGGTCTATAAGCTAAAAAAAAAAAAAAAGGTTGACATCGAGTGAGGAGCACCTCGACAAAGTCTTTATTTCTTTAAATATATGCTTCTGAGTGTTTTAAGTATCTTTTAAGGTGTCCATTCAGAGACACAGAGGCACCCACAAAAAACCCCTCAAGTGACCAGAAAACCCCTCAAGTGACCACATTTCATTTTGGTCCAATAAAATTATCTGCCACTCAAGGGTGAGAAAGTAAAATACTCTGCACGTTACAGAGGCTTTTAATGCAGAGGAAGGAAGTTGTGGTTTGAGCAGAGAAGGAAACTGCAGAAAAGGTCTTTGATCTTGGTGTTACACAAAAAGCAACTGAAGATGTAAATAACTGTCTCCTTTAATACCAGTTGACAGTTAACAAGAAACAGTTTAACAATTTTATCAAACACATGCACAACTGCTTTTGCTTTTTTAGTAGGTATATGATAGATAACTGGAGAGATAATGAGTCAGCCTCTGTGGAGCAGAGGGAGCAAAATGGCTCAGATGTGAGTCTTAAAAAAATTGTACCAAAAAGGTATTGCGTGTACACCTTTTGACACAGTGAAAGCTTCTAGAAACTTACTTTATAAATATTCTCATTTGTATATGATCATTTTAGTGACTCACAAACAACGTTCACTGCAACATTATTTGCAATATAAAAACTTGTAAAAAGCATAAATGTTCAACAATAAGGGATTTCTTGAACAAATCATGGTACATTAAAATTACAGAATACCATGAAATAAAGAGGTAGATCTTTCTCTGCTAAACTGTACTGATGTGCAAGATATTTAATGTGGGAAAAAATAAGTTGCAGAGGAGAAACATTATATAATTCATAAATAGTAATTGCACATTCCTTCATTACTTAATATCTTTGAAGTTGGAATGTGTAATACAACGCATCGCTTTTAGTATGATCCTATTTGCATATGTATATATAAAATATACATGCTTGAAAATGTATAGAAATTTTCTGGAAAGCTACTTCTAACTGCAGAGTAGGGGAAAGGAAAGGTGTTTTATTTGGTTTGTTGACTTTACATCCTTTCTTAAGGTTTGAGGTTTTTCCTTGAACATATTACTTCCGAATAAAAACAAAATAAACTACACGTAGTAGTTCCCAACTCCTAAGAAGTAGTGGCAGATATCAACAATTGGGACAGGATACCCCTTATAGGAAGATCAGCCCAGGAGATTTTTTTATTTTACAAGAAATGAAAAACAAGCAAGGGTGACATTCACTGAGGGACTCTGAGCACCTAGCAGGGTTTTGCTATCTGCTTCCAGCTGAGGCAGCTTTTACCAAAAGTAGGGGAGGTGCTAGGGATTTAGAGGCAGTCCTGCCCTCTGGGAGGATGGAGAAGCAAAGAAGGGTGCAGTGTTCCCCTTCTCTGAGGGGGTGACTGACTGGGGTGGGGGGGGTGGAGACAGGCACCACACGGAGTCCTGAAGGGCCAGGTCCAGTCCTAAGCACAGGTAAGCCGGAGTCCAGAAGAGCCCTCAGGCTCTGCAGGTGTGTGGAGGGCAGTGTTCCTCACTGTGCAGTCCCCCATCCTCAGAGTCACCTAGGGGGCTTGTTAAAATGCAGAGTCCTCTGGCCTAAGGCAAAATAATTTACAAAAACAGTGCAATGGTGCCTGAGCCACCTGTGGATTTGTCACTTATGAAGCAAAGCCTACTACAGGTTTGGGTAACTTTATATGTAAAAAGTAGATTTGGAGGTAACAGAGCTCAACAGATTTTACTCCAAAAAACTTTTAAAATCAGAATTGATAACTACCACTCAAACAAGAAGGACCTACATCTTCTAAGATTAGGGCTTTTATGTTTTACTAGTTGTTGCAGATTAAAACAAACACTTGGAAATTCCATCTCCTCCTTGAGAACTAGAAAATACACCTCTCTCCCAACATACTCAAGTAAGAAAGTGGTCATTTGAAAACTCAGTTCACTTTTGAGAGGAGGAACCCCTAAAGTGACTATCAAAGAGATCTTCCCAAAATACTCTACATTTTTTCAGGCCTTCCAGTTTCTTTTGCAAATCAGCTTATTGATAGATACTGCTCCTCGAGCCACCCCGTAACCGGGAACTCACAGCACTAGAGGAATGCATACTTCAAATGCCTCTTCCTCTGCTGTTTCGGTGAGCAAGTCAATGATTTAAGTTTACCACATTCTTCCCTCCAAGCACTGTGGTATTGTTTTTCTCTTTTCTTCATTAGAGAAGGCAGATTACATTGACTTACTTATAAATGATGTAATAATATGTCATTTTTCAAAGATAATTTTCACCTCACCGTTCCTTCAGGACTTTTCTGCAGCTTTCAACACAGGGTTAGAACTTAGAAAATTTTATCATGTAAATCAGTTTGTATTAAGCAGAGATGTGCTGATCTGCTTCCTGGTACATCCTAAAGGGAAATGTGTGCTACAAGGTTTATACAGAAGATAGTTTAAAATAATTTCCAAAAGGATATTTTCAGCTTCATTGGAAGGAAATTATACTCTGAGAAGAGGACAGGGATAGTTAATGCTACTTGCATCTGACGGAAGTGAGTTCAGGTGCCCATGGTCTGTGATTTCCCAGCATTCCCAACAAGACAGTGGCTATGATGACTATGCATCATGTTCAGATAAGGTCTCTGAAGTGTTGGCTTTAAGGACATTGCATACAGGGGCACCATGAGCCGCTGGCACAGAAGGAAAAGGGTCCAGGTTTGTCCCTGCAGGTCACTCAGAGCCGAGTTCCTGGAAGGTCATCACCACCTACTATAATCATCAACACTTTACTGCTGGACTAGCTCTTTTCCCTAGGCAATTCAGGCTGTGTTTAAACAAACAGACAATAACGATTTTTTTCTTACTAATCAGAGGAAGATTAATAGAGAAAATCAAGGGAAGAAACTGACAACCAACAATCCAGAAGTAGTCAAGTTAAACAGAATACTTTCAAATGCCAATCTGGTACCTCCCTTGTTCTATACCAGACTGGCCTCAGTGAGTGCATGGTACATCACTGTATTCACCCATTTATTTCTTCTCCTGAACACAGCGTGCCCACTGTGTGCCCAAACTAGGGATCCAATCCCTGCAGACAAGCCAGTGGGTGCAGCGGTGAAGGCTCTAGAGCTGGCACCTAGGATCAAATCCTACTTCTACCGACCAGTAGCATCGAGACCAGATGAGTTACACAATATCCTGTGACTTGGTTTACTCATCTTTAAAATGGAGAAAATATTAGTACCTATTGTAAAGTGCCATTGTGATAGCATCTATTGTGAAGTGTTGTTGTGATGATTAAATGAGTTAATACAAATAAAGCCCTTAGAAAAGTACCTTGTTGTTAGTTCCATTCAGTCAATTTCAAGTCATAGTGACCCAGTATGTGCACAGCAGAATTGCTCGACAGGGTTTTCAAGGCTGTGACCTTTCAGAAACAGCCAGGCCTGTCTTCCCAGGCACCTCTAGGTGGGTTCAAACCACCAATCTTTTGACTAGCAGTCGAGTACTTAACCGCCACCTAGGGACTCCAGAAAAGTACCTGATATTTAGTAAATGCTCAATAAATGCTAACTATCATGATTATTGTTCATGGGTGGAGGCAGGCCGATAGACCCACAATTACAGTACAGTATGGTAAATCCTGTGACAGAGACGCTGGGGGATTCCAGAAGAGTGGCATCTAGTTTGTATGGCGGCACCCTTGGGAGCATCTCAAAGCATGAGTTCTAAGGAATAAGCCAGATAAAGGGGGTAAAAGGAGCTCCAAGCAGAAGGAACAATATGTATAAAAGTTTAAAGATAAGAAATAGTTCAGCATGGCTAAAGCACAGAGCACTTTTGGAAAAAGGGAAGGAAATGAGGCTGGAAAGTTGGATGGGACCCAAATAATGTGGCCTTTAATACATTAGGTGAAGGAGTTTGAACTTGATCTTGAAAGCAGGGGGAGCATTTTGAGAATTACAAGCTGGGGAGTGACAAGATTAAGGTTATCTTTAAAAAGATCACTCAAGCCCTAGGGAGGAAAACTCTGGGCAGGACAGCCTCTCTCCATTTACACTTAGAAGGCAGAGGGTGAAAAGGTTTAGAAAATTTCCATTCAAACTGGTTAAAATGTTCACACTTGAGCACCACTTACCTGAATCTTTCATCCCCTAACAACACTGAGAAATGATTGCACAAGGTTCTAGAAACTAAATATGGCTGTTTTACATCTACTTGTTACTGTTGGGTTCACTTAAACAATGTGGCTGACAAGAACTTCTGGGAAGTGTAACCACTTCATAAACACTTGCTGGGGAGACTTTCTCTCCTATTGTTTCTTATTGCTGCCCAGGGTTACTCTTTTTCCCTACCATATACCGCCCTGTCACTTTTCTTTTTTTTTTTTAACTTGAAGTCAACTTTTTTTGCCTTTCTGTTGTATTTGTCTGACACAAGCAGTCAACCCTTTCGTCTCTATTATAGATCTCTCTGTATTTACTTCACTCACTTCCACCCACATGCAAGCGGAAGAGAAAGTCCCTTCTGTAGTCTTTGAGGGCTCCGAGATTCAAAGGAGTCATTTTAGATACATTTACCTAAGTTCATCTCAGAGTATACAGCATTGCTCACATTGTACACGGTAGGTGAGAGCAGAGGGAAGAGGAAAGAGTTGAGTGTTTTCTGCATAAGACACTGTCAGTGGCAAAAACGCTGTGACCCAATCCTATGGCTTCCAAACTGAGCATTTTCTACAGACAACATACACTTTAAACAAAAAATAATGCTGATTAAAGCGAGCGTACTCTCCATGACCTCACTGGTGTGGGTAATGGAAAAACCAAGACGTTATCTCTAACTGAACCGGAATTTTTGTAGTGGCTCCATAGCTGTTCCCCTAAATGAATCTGTAGGGAAACCAGTCTCCAGTGTCCTAATTTTGTAGTCTGTGGTTTGTGCTCTGTAGGGCACTTGGGCACAGGAAGCCAGTTTTTCTCAGAGGGAACAGAAGGTGAGGAGAGTGTGGCAGACAGGATAGGTGGGCCTTCCCAAGCAAAATTCTAATATATAATAAAATCAAATGAATGAAGCCAGAAATTATATTTTCAACGGTTCAAGGTATAACAAGGTATAATATCAAGCCGTTGTCCAGAAGTGAGAAATCCCCATTAGGAAGCATCTATGTCTCCTTGAACACTGATGCAAAATTAGAGCAGGGAGAAGTCCAGGAATATTTTTTCTCCTTTTCTCCTCAGAATGTGACAAGAGAGTTGCTTTGCAGTTTGGAGTTTTCACTTGTTTTTGCGTGTGAAACCCTCTTTGATCATAAACTTTAAGTGTTAATTAAGAATGGAAATTAATGCACTGATCTAACTAACCCTGATGAAACGACGATGGTCAGGTGAGCGACACCCTCTGAATGGGCTTATAAAATGTCCATTAAAAGACTATGAGGAAGAAGTGGGCAGGGAAAGACATGGAAAACCAGATGCTGCCCCACTGGATAAATGTGAATAATTTAATAGTTCAGCAGAAGCAATTCTCAAGAGAAAAATAAGTCATTTTCCACCCATCCTTCTCAAGAAGAGTGAATTTTTACTTTTAACATTTACCAGTGACTCTCCATAATGTGGAGCCCTGGTGGTACAGTGCTTAAGAGGTCAGCTGCTATCCTATAGGGTCACTCTGAATCAGAATCGACTAGATGGCAACAGGTTTGGATTTTTTTTTTTTTTTTTGGTCTGTATAATTTTAGAATTCAAGCAGAAAACAAACTAGAAGAAAAAAACAAAACAACTATTCAGTGTACTCCAGAAATTTTTCTTCTCTTATGATAAGGAGACCTGGTGGCTGCAAAGAGTGAAGTGCTCTGTTTGCTAATCAAGTTTGCTGGTTGAAATCCACCCAGCAGCTCTGGGGAGAAACACAGTCAAGAAAACCCTATGGGGCAGTTCTTCTATGTCGTATGGGGTCACTATGAATTGGAATCTACTCAACAGCACCTAGTAACGACACAGCAATGAAAGAACGTCCATATTTCTGGATTAGATCCCTCAGAATATACAATTTTTGAGGTTATCAGGCACCTCTGTCAGCACAGGGATCTTTTAGCCTGTAAAATACCAATAAGCAATTATAGACAATCTATAGCTTAGAACCAAATAACCTGAACATACAAGAAGTGGTTTGAAGGTCAAGTGCAATGCACTGGCAATCTGACCCCAGATAGATCAACTAAATTTGGTCCTATGATTTAAAATATCTGGTGAGTCAATAACTAACCAATGTTTTCTCTTATTTGCTAAGAGATGGGGGCTGAAACAATTGAAAATATTTCAGAGCTTGATGGGACCTTAGAAATTAATGGAATCCTGAAGACAAGCTAGTAAGTTCCTACAACATCTATCCCATCCCTCTCCTCTTCAATTCATAGACTCTCATTTCTCGCACTCTTTCCTCCATACAAAAAAAGTTAGATGAAACAATGGTGTGAGGAAAAGGGTGGGGGGATGGGAATACCCTTAGTGTCTTGGTCGATACTTGGAATATATTTTTGATGTACCACACTTCTGATATAATATGAGTATGTGCTTTAATATTTTCAGGTCAGCTCCATTTTTTTTTTCCACATAAAGATGATTTGTTAAATGTGTATTTATTATACATCTTTAAGGCTTTTCACTTTAAAAATCATAAATCAGGATTCTATGGAGAAATGCATTCCACCCACATTCCCCGACAACCCACCACATGACAGGCACAGAACTGGGTGATGAAGGTACAAAGATGAGGCTCCATGGTATTCAGCTTGAAGGAGCTGGGGCACATAAATAGTCAAGAAGACCACATATAATCAAGATGTGTAAAAAGTGTAATGAAAATCCAGAGAAAGAAGCAGCTGGTGCCACTGAGGGAGAGTCAAAGAAGGCTTCCCAAAGGAGATGGTATTTAATTATGGCTTTGAAGCTGAATGGGAACTGGCTCAGTAGAGAAGACAGGCAAGGGAATTACAGTCAGTAGGAACCAGCCAAACCATGGACAGATAAAGACTGCCTAGTCTTCCAAATGGCATATGCAGGGCGCCCAACGGGGAACAGTGGGAAGGGAGATAGAACGGCTAGGTAAAGCAAGATGTGAGCAGCTCTTAACACCAAACTGTGGAGTTTAGACTTTAATCTGTAAGCAATATGCAGCCATTGATGGTTTTCACACAAGAAGTAATGCAACTGGTGGCAATTCCAAGATGAACCGTAAGCTAGGAGACAGGTGGTGGTTGTTCTTAGTTGCCATTGAGTTGATTCCAACTCATGAAGACAGGTTAGAAGACTTTTAATAATCCTGCCAATAAATGAGGGTCTGAACTCTGAATTCCAAACAACTGTCTCCACCAATTCAGAATCAAAGATTGGGACCCACTTACAAAGTTTTTAGCACGAGACAGCTCAAAACTCTGCCTTGAAGACAGCGCATCTGCATCTGCAATTCCTCCCTCTTGAAAAACACTGCCTCTTCTTTCTCACCTACCTTTGGTGGATTCCATAAAAGGATCATACTGTATAAGTTAGACCAAGGTCTGCAGAAGAAAATCCTCTGGCAGAATATACATATTCTGACACACCAGGATAGCAAAATGGGTAAGAGTACAGCCAGCACGAATATTTGCTAGCTACTTGATCTCAAGCAAATTATTTAGCCTCCCTGAGCCTCAACTCACCTCACTGTAAAACAAAAACCAAAAAACCAAACCTGTTGCCATTGAGTTGATTCCGACTCATAGCGACCCTAGAGGACAGAGTAGAATTGCCCGCATAGAGTTCCCAGGGAGTGCCTGGTGAATCTGAACTGCTGACCTTCTGGTGAGCAGCCACAGCTCTTAACCATGACACCACCAGAATTTCCTTTATAAAACAGGAACATTAAAAACTAGCTTCTCCAGAATGTTGATATGAGGATTCAAAACAGATCCTTGGACAAGTATGCAGTAAGCCAGGAAAAATAGGTAACTAACACACTCTTATACTCACTTTCAATAACAGGCTATGCCTGGAATGGAAGACTGCTTGTAAATTTCAAGTATTAAAAATCCAGCTACTCAGAGCTATTACAAATGACATTGTTTTAATTGTTTTAGATGGGCTACTTTTCCAAGATTGAGGTAAGACAGCATACCTCATTTTAATTTTACAGTTTCTAAAATGTATCACAGGGGCCCTGATGGCACAGTAGTTAAGTGCTTGGCTGCCAACTGAAAGGTTGATGGTTCAAGCCCAGCAGCCACTCCATGGAAGAAAGATGTGGCAGTGCGCTTCTGTAAAGATTACAGACTCGGAAACCTTATAAGGCAATTCTACTCTGTCCTACAGGGTTGCTAGGAGTTGGAATCGACTCAATGGCAACAAGTTTGGTTTCTTGGATTTAAAATGTATTACACAGTTCTGTGACTTCTTAAACAGAATATACTGAACAAAACTTAACTATCTTTTTGATGAAGTGATCACCATGATTTTCTCAAGTGCCTGTTGAGATATCTCAGGAAGCACAAACACATTAAAAGTGATTTGATATCCCGTGGATAAGGTTTCAGTGGGGGTTAAATTATGTCCCACAAGTGCCTAGAAATTTTACTATACATTTACGATAAACTGTAAAACATATGTTGCAAGTGTTATGTGACAGCCATACAATAAGAGGCTTGGGGTTGTCTTTCTTCTTTATTCTTACATTTTGAAACTTTTTTATTAGGCACATTTTCAAACATACACAAAAGTAGAAAGAGTACAATGAAGCCTCACTACCCATCTCTCATCTTCAACAATAGTCAACATATAGCCAGTCTTGTTTCATCTATGCCTCCCCACCTCCTACCCCTTGCTGGTTACCTTCTGTTATAAAAAAACTGATTACTGTCGAGTTCATTCTGACTCAGTGACTTTATAAGGCTGAGCAGAACTGCCCCATAGGGTTTCCAAGACGGTACATTTTTCTAGTGGCAATTTATCTCTTATTTATTTTTGCAATTAGTTTATTATTTTTTTTATTGTACTTTAGGCGAAGGTTTACAGAACAAACTAGCTTCTCATTAAACAGTACACATAGTTTCGTGATATTGGTTACCAACCCCACAACATGTCAACACTCTCCCTTCTCAACCTTGGGTTCTCTATTACCAGCTTTCCTGTCCCTTCCTGCCTTCTCGTCCTTGCCTCTGGTCTGGTATGCCCTTTTAGCCTCCTTTTGTTTTACAGACCTGTCTAATCTTTAAGTGAAGGGTGAACCTCAGGAGTGACTCCATTAGTGAGCCAAGCGGGTGTCTGGGGGCCATACTCTCGGGGTTTCTCCAGTCTCTGTCAGGCCAGTAAGTCTGGTCTTTTTTTGAGTTAGAATTCTGTTCTACATTTTTCTCCAGCTCTGTCCTGGGCCCTCTATTGTGATCCCTGTCAGAGCAGTCACTGGTGGTAGCCAGGCGCCATCTCGTCGTGCTGGACTCAGTCTGGTGGAGGTCGTGGTAGTTGTGGTCCATTAGTTCTTTGGACTAATCTTTCCCTTGTGACTTTAGTTTCCTTCATTCTCCCCTGCTCCCAGTTGGGTGAGACCAGTGGAGTATCTTAGATGGCCACTCACAAGCTTTTAAGACCCCAGACACCCTTCACCAAAGTAGAAAGTAGAACATTTTCTTTATAAACTATATTATGCCAGTTGAGCTAGATGTTCCCTGAGACCATGGTCTCCACAGCCCCCACCCCAGTAATTCTGACCCTCATGGAGTATGGATGTGTCTGTGGCAAGGCTGTAAATCTCTCAGGAAAGACTGCCACATCTTTCTCCCTTGCAGCAGCTGGTGGGTTCCAACAGCCAACCTTTCAGTTAGCAGCTGAGCACTCTAACTACTGTGCCACCAGGGGTCCACCTTATAGCTTTACTGAGATATAATTTACAATTTTAAGTATACAGTTCAATGGTTTTTTGATAACTATATAGAGTTGTGTGAACATCATCACAATCCAGTTTTAGAGCATTTCCATCATCTCAAAAATGCCTATTTATAGTTAATCATCATTCCCACCTTAGTCCCAGACAATCACTAATCCACTATTCAACTGATGAATATTTGGATTGTTTCCAGTTTTTGTCTGTTATGTGTAATGTTGCTATGAACACTTGCATGTAAATCTTTGTGTTAACGTATGTTTCACTTCTCTTGGGTAGATACTTAGGAGTAGAATTGTTGGAGTTTTTTATTACCTTTTATTTAATAGAATCACATAATATCAGAGACTGAACCAGCCTTAAATATCACATGACCCAACCTTTTATTTAACAAATAAGGAAACTGACCTTAACAGACATTAACTGATTTGCTCACATTCACAGTTCATTGGTGACAGAGATGGCATTCAAACCCAGGACTTCCCCATTTTTTCTTTTTCTTTTTCTCTCCTCTTAACAACCTTCCTGGAGCCCTCTTGCCTTTGCTCCAACCTGGACTGGCTGTTCTCTCTGGGCCAGAGCGGCTATTGGGGAATTTCCCTCTTTAGCCAACAAGGGAATTCCCTTCAAATCTGCAGACTTTCATACCCCACTCTGACCCTAAAATCCTCTGCCTCACTTTTTCTGCAGAACCTGGGAAACTGGAAGCTCTGATTTCTGAGCCTTCCTGGGCAAACGGGGCTTCTGGTCCTCTCTCCCAATGCCCTGCAGCATTTTTTTCTTGACCGCCCTCCCCCACCTCTGCAAACTCATTTGACATCATTTCATCTGCTTTATATTTTCAAGTGCTTGTGGTTCACGGTTACAGATGTCTCCTAGTTTTACGAGGCTACAGTCTGCATTCCTGGTTATTGCTTTTATGGCTGTTTGAGGAAGATTTTCAAGAAGAGAAAAGCACATATGTCTTTGCTAGCTTGAAACCACACATCCTTAACTTTCTTAAAGCTATTTCTTGGATGAAATCCTTACTCGGTCAATGAAAATACATGAAAAATGATCATTTCATTCAAACTAAGGGGGAAAGGGGACAGAATCCTGCCCCAAGCCCTAAACAAGCTTTTTATTCCATAACTGTCTGAAGCGTGCGTGAGAGACTTCCCTTCACTATTTAAAGACGAAAGCAGCCTTACTTCACACTGTGACTGGTTGTTACTCCATTAGTCTAATTTAGTAAGAATTCTTTTTGAAGGTAAAAATAATCCATGGGTTTTTAAAAATAAAATTATTATTCCAAGTTTCCTATATTTTGGCAAATGCCAAGCACACAGAACTGATCCCGAATGCTTTCTTCCACTTACATAAATCAAATCCACTGCAACTGTTCTTGCTTTGGAGAAACGTTTAGCTGTAAATTATGCACTGCAGGCCGGAAACAGTGGCTGCACACACGTACAGTAATTGGCTGCTATTATCCAATTAGTTAGCAAATATTTACTGGGCACCTAGTGCGCTACGCATGGCAGGGGAAATGGAGGTGGATAAAGACCTGGTTTCTACTCTTATTGCCCCTGTAATCTGTTGTGATAACAAGACAAATATAATGAAAAGTTAAACAGTACAAGGTAGTATGTGATCAAGGGGCACAGGCTGAAGCGTTACGGAATTTAAGGATTAGAGAGATGACTACCTGGATAATGCTGAAAACAAAAAAGAAGGCACCAAAATTCTGAGGCTCACACACAAACTAAAGCTAAAATATGCCGATGACTATGTCACTCTCCTGCTCAAATACCTTCCATGACTCATTACTAACAATCAATAAAATCCAAAGTCCCTAGCTTAGCCTTCAAGACCTCACAGGCTCTGGCCCTTTGCTATCTTTCCACGTTTTGCTCCAGTCAAACAGCACCAATAGTGTTCTCCGAACACACCAACACCTGTACTTATCCAGCCCCCCTTTGTTCCTGATGCCCTATCCTTCTCAACACCCTTTCACTCAACCTCAGTTACTGAAAAATGCATCAGTTTAACACTCCACCTCCTTCCATGAGGCACCCCAACATTGTTTTCTCATTGTCACACCACTCTGTCTCTTGTTGCAGCCAGTCTCAAAGATGGTCCCCAAGGGTTCTTGCCTCCTGGTATTCACCCCCTTGTATAATCCCCTCCCATGGTGAATAGGCATGACCTGTGAATGACTAGGATGCTTCAGAAATGATGGTGTGCGCCTTCCCAGGTTTGATCATAAAAGACAGTTGAGGATTTTGCCTTGAGCTCTTTTGGGTCACTAACTCTGGGGGAAGCCATCCATTATGTCATGAGATTACTCCAGTAAACCTACGGAGAGGTCTACCTAGTAAGAAACTGAGGCCTCCTGCCAAGAGCCAGCACCAACTTGCCAGGCATGTGAATGCATCATCTTGGAACCTGATCCCCCATGCCCAGAAAGGCCTTCAGATGTCTGCAGTGCTGGCTTCCCCTTGAGTGCCAGACACCCCATGTCAGAGCCATCCAGCTAAGCTGCTCCTGAATTCCTAACCCATATAAACTGTTTCTAACGTTAGATGTTTATCGTTGTTTTTGGTGTTGGTAAAGAATATTGAATATACAGTGGATTGCCTGAAGAACAAACAAATCCATCTTGGAAGAAGTATAGCCAGACTGCTCCTTAGAAGTGAGGATGGCGAGACTTTGTCTCACATACTTTGGACATGTTCTCAGGAGGGACCAGTCCCTGGAGAAGGATACCATGCTTGATAAGGTAAGAGGTCAACGAAAAAGAGGAAGACCCTCAACGAGATGGACTGACACACTGTCTATGACAATGGGCCCAAACACAACAATGACTGAAGATGTCACAGGACCAAGCAATGTTTCGTTCTATTGTACATAAGGTCAATGGCACCTAACAACAATTGTTGTTTTAAGCCGCTAAGTTTTAGAGTAATTTGATACACAGCAAAAGATAACTAATAGAGCTCCCTGGTGGTGCAACAGTTAAGTGCTCAGCTGCTAAATGAAAGGCTGGAGGCTCAAACTCACCCAGAGGCCCTGTGGGAGAAAGACCTGGCAATCTGCTCCCGTAAAGACTGTTGTTGTTGCTGTTAAGTGCTGTCAAGTTGGTTCTGACTCATAGCCACCCTATCTACTACAGAAGGAAACACTATCTGGTCCTGCACCATCCTCACAATCATTGCTATGTCTGAGCCCATTGCTGCAGCCAGTGTGTCAACCTATCTTGTCGAGGGTCTTCCTCTATCCATAAAGATTACAGCCTTGAAAGCCCTATGGGGCAGTTCTACTCTGGGTCACTATGAGTTGAAATCGACTTGAGAACATCTAACAACAATAACACCTCTCTTATATATTCTGCATTGTATTTCAATTATTTATATGCTGACCATCTCCTTAGAACTAGATCAACATTTTCCAGAAGACATTTTTTAATTCTCTGCATACCTTAATAAAACATTTAGTAATCATTAGTTGATTCAGTGAGTGAATGATAAAATGATTGGAGAAGTAAAACAGTTGGTGAAGTTTATGCCTTGGGTTGCCTTCATACTGGTTTTGGATGCTTCTGTGTGTGTGTGTTTTAAGAACTGGGCAGTGTGGAAGCAGTAACAGCTGGTAGTCTGGATTCTGGTCCCAGCACTGGTTTTAGGAAATAACTGTCAGAGACCTCACCTCTACCTCAGGACATGCCTCCTACTCTGACATTCCTGACTTATCCCAGGGTAAGAGCAGCTTCAAAGTGCCACAAATGGAATGGTGGACAGTAGGGCAGGGCAAGAATCAGTGATGGGAATGGGGGAGGGGATTTAAAATTCATTTAAAAGGACCAGTGTCAGTCAGCCATGCTGAAGTATCCCAAAGCCTGGCAGAACCCCATCCCAGGCACTCTGGTCCAAGTCCCAGGAACTGAAGGTATTTCATAGATTTCTAATTGAAAAGATTTCTTGTGAATCCTCCATTATTTTAAAGAGGGTTCCAGTACAATGTTGACCCTCTTTTGAATTCAGGGCTCAGTTATGGCCCAATAGCCTCCTTTTCATAGGTCTTCTTAGGACCCACTGTACTTGGTCTGGGTGACTAGTAAGGCTATAAACAAAAACGGGGCCAATCTTTTGTGGGTCCTGCAGTGGTTAAGAACTATGGCTGCTAACCAGAAGGTTAGTAGTTCGAATTCACCAGCTACTCCTTGGAAACCCTATGGGGAAGTTCTACTTTGTCCTATAGGGTTGCTATGAGTCAGAACTGACTCCAGGGCAACAGGTTTCATACACACCACACAAAGATGCAGTCACCTCTTTGGGAACACACACAAAAAATCTGATAATCTTCCCTTTGCTAAATTAAAGGAGATCATACATGACAAGTGTAGTAAGAATACATAATTATAAAATATACTAATTCCTAACAAGTAAACTGGCCCAGAAGGTAAATTTACCTCGAAATGACATTTGTATTAATGACTCCAACTGATGAAAGAAATAGCAAAATAATTAAGAGCCTCCATAAAGGAAAGCTACAAAATTGTGTTAGAAAACAGAGGTTTTTACTGTAAAGAGGAATGAACGTGGCCTTAAGTCAAGAGAAGTACAAATCTAGTCAATGTAGTCTAGGGTCAAATCAAGAAGTATCATTCCAAAAACAAGTACATAGTGTTTGTTAAAATTCTGTGCAGTTTAATGTTTAAGGGCCCTCTCTCCCTTAGAAGACTATCCACAGACCTCAAAAAGATTCTGGTAGTTAGCTTAATTATTACTGTATGTTAAACACACCTCACTGCCTATAGGCACAGTTAGATTAGTTTTTTCTGAAAAAGAAGTTGGAGATTGATTCCCTCCCTCCTAAAAAATAATATTTTATTGAGTTTTTGGTCAAAGTTTACACAGAAGTTAGGTTCCTGTTTGACAATTTCCACACAAATTATTCAGTGACATCAGTCACATTTATCACCACGTGTCAACATTCTCTCTAGTTGTGTTCCGTTTGTTCTATTTCCAGTACTCTAGTTTCCCTGCACCCTTATCTTCTCAGCTTTGCTTTTAAATAACTGTTGACCTTTTGATTACATACACATGATTTTTAAGTAGAGTACCAATTCAATTGATAATATCCTTTATCTCGTGTGTCACTCTGCTATTCTCTAAAAGGTGATCTCAGTGTATAGGGTGGAATCTAGGTTTAAAGAGTGTCTTACATGGTGATAGTCTCTGGGAGTCCTCCGCTCTTTACTGTTCCAGTTTGTCTTTTTCTTTAAGAATTAGACTTCTGCTCCACATTTTTCTCCCATTCTATCCAGGACCATCTATTGTGACGCCAGTCAGAAGGGTCAGTGGTTGCAGTCAAGTACCATCTAGTTCTTCTGGTCTCAGGGTAGATGAGGTTGTGGCTTGTGTAGACTTCTTTTTTCTCTGAGCTTTTGGTTACCTTACTGTTTGTTTTGCTCCTGGTGAATAGACACCAGTAGGTGTGTCTTAGCTGGCTGCTCACAAGCTTTTCAGACCCCAGACACCACTTACCTCACTTGGATGCAGATCATGATTTTCGTGAACTATGTTATGCCAATTGACTGAGGTGTTCCATGATGCTATGGTCCTAAGCTTTCAAACCCAGAAAACCAATCTTGGAAGGTATTTGGTTAACATCTGAGGAGTATCCGTGTCTTCAATGAATGTATGTTTACCTGCACCCACATATTTGTTTTCACACATACCTACAGATACTTCTGTCCGTTCTCACCTATGTACACACCTGTGCCTACGCGTATGCCTATATGTCTATACATGTCCATGCATGCTCAAACACTCATTTTCACTTTGGTTGTGCTGTGCTCACTACATCCACATTTGGTGCCACTTTTCCCAATACCAAGAACAATCAGTCTCTATGATCTAAAACATACTTCCCCACCCCTCTCCTCTCCCTGGTAACCATCAAAGAACACTGATCTCTCTTTCTATTCTTGACCTCTTATAAAAGAGGAATCATACAATATTTGTCCTAATATGTTTGACTTTTTTCACTTATTTAGCATCATGCCCTCCAGGTCCATCCATGTTATGTTTTGCAGACTCATCATTGTTTGTTACAGTTGGTAATGCTCTACTGTATGTATGTACCACAATTTGCTTATCCATTCATTCACTGAAAGGTACTCCTGTTGTTTCCATTTACTTGCTATTGTGCATAAAGCAGCGATGAACACAGGTGTGCATATATGTCTATTCGTGTCACTGTTTTTAGGTCTGTAGGATATACGCCTAGGAGTGGGATTGCTGGCTCACAAGGTAGTTCTATTTCTAGTTTTTTGAGAAAGTGCCATACTGTTTTCCAATATGGTTGTTGGAGATTGATTCTTTAATGTAAAATTATTCCATCCTATTAGTGTTAGACCTGAAATTCATTAGCAAACAACTAGTTATCCAAACCTGCTGATAGAGGCTGCCTTCCAGCTATTCCCCTAACACCTCTGTAAATAAAGAGTCATTGCTCAGCAAAACACCATCTAAGCTCTTAAAGATGTGTATTTAATTAAAGAAAAGGTTTAAAAGTGGCCCATGATCTTTATCTCATTTATTGTGCTGGAAACTTCAATCAAATCATCTGTTAATATTTTTGCTCCACTACATCTCAGCAATATCTGAGTAAGAGCTTATTGTTTCAATATCTCTAACACTGACATTCTAAATATCCTTTACTTTTGTTGGGAGTTGTCTTAATATTGAGTGTGGTTTGTTGGTTTTTTAAATGATCGGAATAAGATTTCACCTCAGTAGACAAGAACTTGTGAGGTAGTTATTCACTTAAAGGTCAGTGACTGCCTGGACCACCTTAGATACCTACCTTGTCTCTTCCTAAAAATTCTTTAAGGATAGCCAGCCAAAAAACCCACTGCCGTCAAGTCAGTTCCAACTCAAAGTGACCCTGTAGGACAGAGCAGAACTGCCCCCATAGGGTTTCCAAGGCTGTAATCTTCACAGAAGCAGACTGCCACATCTTTCTCCCAAGGAGCAGCTGGTGGGTTCGAACTAAGACAGTGAGCAAAGGCCCTGAGATCACAGGGTACCTGTTTGAGAAATAGTGAAGAGACTGGTGTGGTTAGAGGAGAAGCAAGTATAAGAGAAAGAGGATATACTGACAGGGAAGTAATAGGGGGCTGAGTGGAAAACCTAGACACTTAGTAAGACAGGGAACAGAGAGGCCCCCAAACCTGTAAACAAAGTAACAAGGAATGGGCCAGGGCACAGAAACAAAGCCATTCCCCAGAACAAAGGGGCAGGGTATCTAAAAATAGCCCACAAACTTCTTTAAAGTTGCCTTTCAGAAGCAGCTGGAGAAAACCAGGCCCAGGGACATGCACAGAACATCCACCTGTGACCGCTGTATGACTTTCCACCAGAGGCAGTGAGGGGCCACAGCCCCAGCCGAGGAATCGAAACCCGGGAGCAGGTGACTACGTAGGCGCGACAACCCATAATAAGTCCTGCTACGAATCCCAGAGGCCTCCGGGATGGGAGCCATCTCGGAAAGCTACTCCGCACGCCCCTTAGTTAACATATCCTGCTTGTGTCTATGAATAAACATGAATCTTTTCCGGCCCAAGAACTTTCAAAAACTCAGGCCTGTCTTTTGTTCTGTGAGATGGGGGTAAGTGTTGCTCTAGGCCCTCCTCATCTCCCCTTGCAAGCCTCTTCAATAACGCTTTGCAAGCCTCTTCAATAAAGCTTTGCTCGTGTGGCAAACCACATGCCTTACCTGCTCATTCTTGACCAGTGAGAGACAAGAACCTCATTCTGGTAACAGAACCACCGATCTTTCGGTTAGCAGCCAAGCGCTTTATTTTCAAGTTAAATTCCTTCAATGGGAAAGAAACTGTCTAACCTGTTAATGACAGTGGATTTCAAGGAAATGTTATTTCTACCTTCAAACTCAAATAATCCCTTAAATGAAAGTTAAAATGACATATGTACAAATAATAAAAATGAAGTCATTCATTAATTCATATTTACTACGAGCACTGGTAGAGATGAGTTCTAGAGATGGAATAAAACTTAGTCTTGCCCTCAGGAAGCTAACTAAATAGGGCTCTAAGGCTGAATGTCATTAAGTGATATAATCAGTATGTAGATAGATCAGAATGAGCTAGCTATCCACATTAAGAGGAAGATTACTTCTGAATTTTTTTTTCCTGGTAAAGAATAGAGGAGGAAGCATCTGAGCAGCTTCCTGAAGGACAGTCTAATTTTTTTCAGAAAAGAGAAATGATGGGCATTACGTGAAGGGGAGACAAAACCAGCAAAGACAACGACAGGGAAGAGTGAGGTGTGTTCTGGAACAATACACAGCTCAGGAATGTGGACCAAGGAAATACACAGAGGAATAGTGGGGATCACACCTGGTTCTGAACACGGAGAGAAGGGTGAGGCAAGCAAGCAAATATTGTGCTTTAGGCCCTTGCAAAGAGCTTTGCATGTGCCATTCTATTTAGTCCTGACAATTTGTTTTACAAGTGAGATGAACTGTGGCTCAAAGAAATCACACACAGTTTTTGAAAAGCACACAGTCCACTGATATATCCTCACACCAGCACTGGCGTGGCGCACAGCCGTTCCTCCACAAGCACGGTCTGCATGTACGGAGGATGAGCCAGCAGGCCCGCGCTCTGCCCGCTCTGCTGCGTTCTTCTTCTGGATTATTGCCATTTTTTTAAAAGTAGACATTGGGGAGAGCCCTGGTGGTGCAGTGGTTAGGAGCTAGGGCTACTCACCAAAAGGCTGGTAGTTTGCGTCCACCAGCCGCTCCCTGTAAACCCTATGGGGCACCTCTACTCTGTCCTATAGGGTGGTTGTGAGTCTGAGTCGACTTGGCAACACCTAACAACAGCAGGCATTGGGGAGCTGTTGACTCTTCTGGGTTGTTGTCGTTATTAGTTTCCACAAAGTTAGCCCCGATTCATGTTGACCCCAGCAAAATGGAAGAAAACACTGCCCCGTCCTGCATCATCTCCATGATTGGTTGTAGATCAGACCGTTGTGCATAGGATTTTCACTGGCTGATTTTCAGAGGTAAATTACCAGGCCTTTCTTCCTATTTTGCCTTAGTCTAGAAGGTCCACTGAACCCGTTCCTCACCATAGCAATACATCTTTGACAAACAAATGGTGGTTGCACATGAGGTACAAAGGCCGGCAACACAATAATCAAGAGGACTTTTTTAAGAATACTGTAAAGGGGAAGAGGAATGGGGGAGTGACCTAATGATGGGAGCCTAAAAGTGTTTTACATACAACTTGCTTTCACAGTATGCTTTTTTACAGAGGTTTTTCTAAGTATTCAAATGTCTCAAAACTAAACTAAAATAGAAATTCTCTCCTTTACCCAATTTACTTTATTATGAAATTTAAGCACTATAGAAGGTATAAAAGAAAACTCTAAACACATTTCTCCTCTTCTAATGCACAGTCCCACTATTGAGAGTTTATTGTTCATTCTTCTAAAAAAGGTTTATGCACTCATAGACTTATAAAATGCCTCTTTTTAACATAATGAGATCATTATTTTACTTTCTTAATCTGCTTTGGAAATCTTTCCGTATCAGTACACAGAGACCAACTTTGTTCTAAAACTGCATAGTGTTTCATCTCAAGTTTGTAAGGAAGTACTTATATTAAGCAGCTGATGCACATTTAAGCTGTTTCGAGGATTTGTTTCATTCATTCTTAGAAACAACACTGTAATGAACCTTTTTTACACTAAACTGAATTCACTTGTGGTCACTTGTATCTGCTCCTTGGATACTGCCACAGATGGGCTCCTTGTATAAGATATAATTTAGCAAGATTTCCTCATATGTAATAACATGGTTAGCTTTAACAGTCATTTATCCTAGCAAAGATGGGGAACACAGAAGTAGCCTAAAAATAAATTTACTCACAAGAGTATCTCGCAACCATATTTTGTGCCCTGAAGTCTCCTGGGAAGATGCACGATGTGTGCCCTGGCATCTCCCCCTGTGTCCCTTGTGCAGAATTCCTCAACCCACGTGGGTGGGACAGCATTCCTGCTCTCCCCAAACCTTCTTGCTCTACCAGTGCTTCCACCTTCCCTGGCTCCTGTGCTTAAAACAACTACAAGAAGTCCAGGTGACAGCAATCAGAATCATAGAATTTCAGAGTTGGGAGGGTGTAGAGATTAGTCTCTACCCCACACTTCTTAGGTGTGGCAACAAAGGCCCAAAAGGGTTGAACATCTCAGCAAGATCAGACAGCCAGTCACTAGCAGCCGCCCTCCATGCACCTGTCCAGAACTTTTCCCGTTACATAGCACCAAATCACCTCTGCAACCTTTGCTTAACTACTTCAAAAAGACCACGTAAGCAAAACTATCCATAATAATTCCTGGCAAAGAAATACTGATGCTAAAAAATTAAACAAAAAACAAAAAACCTAATCCATTCTGAGAACACATATAGAGATGGCACAGACAGTAAGAAACTCAAACCTTATTTTTAGATCCTTTTAACTTCTTTCTTCACCCAAGTCATCACTAAAATGTCTGACAAATTCAAAACTGACACATTTACTTTTCACCTCCTGGCTGAGACATTAACAAGCCAGTGCTGGTAACACTGCTGACTTGTCATCAGTGAGATGTGTGGTTCTCAAGTTGTCTGCAGTCCTGTCAACATGGGTTTACAGCCTGGGGTTACTCATAGCTGTAAGACTCTGGAGTCACAGTTGTATCACTCCCCCTACCCTGTCCCCACGCATGCTTCATAGTCTAAATGAGACATTGCATCAGGAATCCAGAATAGCTCCAAGAAGTCCGTTCGAGATCCAAACATCATAGAGTAGCCAGCTCCACCCTCCAACCCCGGGAGCCCAGTTCTGTCACTGACCCACAGCAAGCACCTGCAATCTGGCTAGGTGAAGTCAGAGGTCGTTTCTGCAAGAGAAAGTAATGAATGTTGTTGAAGGAAGAACTAATGGATTGAGTATCAGCGTTGCCTCTGATCTTGGTAAGGACTTGAGCTCTCACGGCCTCAGTCTTCTCATCTATAAAATGAGGACAATAATGATAGAACTTATTGCAAACTGCTGTTGAAGGATTTAGCAACGTATATAGTGAAAATCGTGAGAGCCGGAACTCAGTGGGATTGCCTTGTTCTTCTGGGTCTCGCAAGTTTTCAGCCTTTGACAGGGTTCAGTCTTACCACTTTCCTGCTGCTCTTTTTAGTGGAAAATATTTGAGTTTTCCTTCTCTGACAGGTTTTCACCTTACACAGGTTCTGGCTTTTGCAGGCTTTACTGTATAAAGAGTTTAGTATTGTGCATAGCACATAGTATGTGCTCAGTAAACATTGAGCCTCTACCACCACCTGGCTCACACATGAGCCAATCAGAGCCAAAAGGCAAATAAATAGGCAGCTTGGAACAGGAAAAGAAGACAAGTTCTTCAAGATACTTTCTTCTGGCTGGAGAAACCCCAAGAGTATGGCCCCCCAGCATCCTTTTAACTCAGCACTGAAGTTATTCCTGAAGTTCACCCTTCAGCCAGATTAGACAGACCCATAAAACAAATAATAACACACGTAGTTTAACCACGTATATATGCCTAAATGGGCACACCAGCCCAAAAACAAAGATGAGAGGGCAGGAAGGGACAGGAAAGTTGGCCGAACGGCAATGGGGAAGCCGAGGTCGAAAACGGAAGAGTGTTGACACATCGAGGGGTTGGCAATCAATGTCAAAAAACCAACATGTGTATTAATTGTTTCATGAGAAACTAATTTGCTCTGTAAACTTTTACCTAAAGCACAATTAAAAAAAAAAAAAAAGAATACTTTCCTTTGAATTAATGAAAGCAGAATAGAAAATGGTTACATTTTTACACAAAACCATGCTTGTTCTGGAGATTGCCAGGAGCCAAGAATCATTCCCAGGACTGTTTCAGTAGAGATCTAAAACGCTAGATCTGAGAAAAGACTCAGTAGGGTAGGTCAGGCTTGTGAGCTGCCTCCATAGGTGAGCTCACAGGAGTGGAGAACCTGACTCTGCTGCTCCTGACCTCAAGGGCTCTGACCAGGAAAAGAAGTGGGGCCTTGAGAGTAGCTTCTCATGTCATGGGCTGGTTTTCCATATCACCTACTCTGTGTTTCCAGTGAGACCTCCCTGGTGTGGTCAAGGTTATGAGGTTCACCCTGAAATAAGAGAATCATCCCAGCATTCACATCCATTGGGGAAGACATGCTATTCCATTGCTTTTTGATTATTTTCATCATTCCTTTTTGTAGGCTGAATGTTTTGTTTTTTTATTATGGTAAATATACAATGAACACAGTATTTGACATTTCAACAATCTTCACATGTACAGTTCAGTGACATTATGTTCATTATGTTGTTCAACCATCACCCTCATCTGTTCCCAAAAGAGTGAATGTTTTTAAAAGCTATGTCTTAAAGGTTTCTATTGGAAGTCTGCATGGCCCACAGGCCAGGATCTGACAGGAAGGGCCAGGACAAGGACTTCCTGCTGGATGAGTGCAGGCCAGACATCACATCTCACACCAGGAGGCCCAGGGTCATGCCTATAACGCAAATGCTTTGAGAAGCATGATACCAAAGGTCAGAGGTCATAAACTCACCTGGCCATAGGGACCAGGCAGATAGATGAGATATGTAACGGGCTGGGTGTAATATTACAGGGAGCGGCAGAATCTTTGGCCAAAGCTGGAGTGTGCGTCCCACAAACTGGTGGAGTACAACACTCAAAGGAAGGGGCAGTTTCTGACAGGCTAATAAGGAAAGGAAAACAAAACAACAACAATGAAACCACACCCTTCCATGTCCTTTATTTCATAAACATATACTTAGTGCTAACTCTGCAGGCTTTGCAAGGCTCGGCAGAGGTTACAAGATAAAAAAAAAAAGCTACAGTTCCTCAGAGCAAGTTATTTGCTCTGGGGTTAAGAGGAGGGAGAGATTATTTGGCACCAGGATTGATCAAGTCATGAACTCAATCTGTTAACAGAACAGCTTACTTATCACAGTACTGGATACCAGATACAAGTACACTGAATGAAATATATAGTTGATGCTCTCAAAAGTGATGCTAAAGTAGATGACACAGAAGGTAAAGAAAATTAGGTTATCATCAGACTTTTTTTCAGCAATACCTTATGTCTGGAGAAAACAGAGTAACATATTTAAGGTCATCAAGGAAAAGAAAACGTGAGCCAACAATTTTTATATCAGCAAAACTGACCTTTAATTGTAACCGTCACAGAGTGTTATCAGTAAATTAGGAAACGTTGTTCCTATACGCCCTTCCTAAAGATCTACAAGAGAAAGAGCATCAGACAATCAAAATGTCTAGAGGTACTGATATAAAGACTAGTGATAGGCATGACATATATAGTTCCTTGCAGAAATAAGACTAAACGAGTATTAAAAGGGAGACATTTTAGTATACAATGGCTATATGCTCTGACAAGTAGAAATAGAACAACCATTAAAAAAAAAAAAGTTGGGGGAAAAATGACAACAGCATATGCAAAAAAAAATTTTTTTTTGTTTACTATTTTTAGTACTCATAGCTGGTAACGGTAGTATTTAAGGTGGTGGCACAATGGATCCCTGGTGACACGGTGGTTAAGAGCTCAGCTGCTAACCAAAAGGTTGGCAGTTTGAATCCACCAGTCACTCCTTAGAAATCTTACGAGGCAGTTCTACTCTGTCCTATAGGGTTGCTATAAGTTGGAATCAACTCGATGGCAATGGGTTTGGTGGCACAATGGTTAAGCCCTTGGCTGCTAACCAGTAGGATAGCAGTCTGAACCTACCAGGTGCTTCACGGGAGAAAAGCCTGGCAATCAACCTGTTCTGGTAGAGATTACAGCCTAGGAAACCTATGGGGCAGTTTTACTCTGTCATAGAGTCACAAAGTCAGAATTGACTCAATGGCACACAACAATAACAATGGTAGTATTTATGCTGTTATTTGGGGACTGCTGTGTACTTTTTGTGTGTGTGTGTAATATGGGGCAATAAAATGAGTAAGTATGGTATATTCTATCTCTCCTGTGACTAAAGAACCAGGATTCGAAGTGTGAAAGAAAGGAAATACGAATGTAATATAGAAGAGGTTAAACAAAAACCCCATAGTCTTAATTTGAATTGGAAATATCAATATGAACTTAAAAAGTACTCATCTTTATATTTATCTTTATATGTGTATTTGTATGTAAATGTGTGTGTGCGTGTATTTCCCAGCTCTGACCAGTGAAAAGGCCTAGAAATAATTGCCACTCCAGTCCCTGAACTGAAGTCCTAAAATACCATTTCTCACTAAAAGAAACCAGAGATTCTTGCAGAAGTGGCTGACTCCAGGTCTAAGGCAGGAAAAGCACAAGACAAGGCTGGGTCATCTTGACACACAAGACAGCATAGAAGCTATCAATGATTACTAAGGTTGTGTCAGAAGGACTCAGGAGCCAACTGAAATAGGCTCCCACCAGTTAAAGATGGAACAATTTGAGTCTCAGTAAGAATAAAAATTTCAATGACTTTAAAAACCAAAGGGGGTAAAAAAAACAAAAAACAAAAAACAAAAAAAAACAACCTGTTGCTGATTCCAACTCACAGCGACCCTACAGGACAGAGTAGAACTGCCCCATAGAGTTTCCAAGGAGTGCCTGGTGGATTCGAACTGCCAACCTTATGGTTAGCAGCCGTAGCTCTTAACCACTATGCCACCGGGGTTCAATGACTTTAGATATATATAAATTCATGAGCTCATAACAATAAAACCACCACCCAATCTGTCACCTTCTGAGAATGATTGGAAAACCAATTCTTGTAAAGCAAAGGAAGAATCAAACATTTATCCTGCTTTTCCTATATAAACTATACCACTGGGAAATCAAATAATAGACTGAAGGGAAGCATATGCTTATAAAATTATTCCAATTAATAAAAAGAATCCAAATCACACAATTAGATCATGTTCTTGCAACCCCAAAGAATAGATCTAGACACTGGGGATCAGCAGCTGCTAACATCAAAAAAAAGAGTGGAAAACCACATACTATGTACCTCCCAATGAAAGAGTACAGCAGTACCTGCAATCTTGCCAAAGAGATCAAACCTGAGTCTAGTTAAGACTCTGGATTCAGATGCAGGAAAGACACTGCAAAGGAACAAACTGAGCTGCGCCCTGAGTGTGCATCTTTCTCGTTGTCAAGACGGTGGGAAACTCTACAGATCAAACAGTCCAGGTTCTTCAACAAATTATTTTTTTAAAGGGGGGACATATGGAAAGGGATTTTGTAGATGAAGAGACACTTAAAAGACATACTAGGTTTTTAAAACATGGTCAAGGCTAAGCTACAGTGGTTCAGGATGTACACTTAGGTGATGCAACCACGCAGAGATGCAAGGAAGTGATTACTATAGAAGTCAGCATGGTGGTTGCTTCTGGAGGGATAGAGGGGAATATGATTGGGACGTGGTAAGTGAAGGCACTTTTGGGGTGGCTGGCAAAGTTCTTGACCTGAGTGAGGGTTATATATGTGCTTGCCTTATACTAATTCATGAAGCTGTATATTTATTGTGTGTGTGTGTGTTTTGTATTTGTGTTTTATTTTACAATAAAAAAAAATAAATAAAAAAGGAGTTAAGAAAATCTAGGAGTGCCAGCACAGCAACGGCCAATTGATTGGAAAGGACTGCAAGGTGCTTCTTGCTGCAGGGCAGAGGCTAAGGGGCCCAGCAGCAAATCAACAAGAAACCTGTGTCTTATGGCAGACTTCTGCTTCAATGAACTTCTCATGCTTAAGGTAAATGATTTCATGTGTACTGTTTTGACTAAAATTTGCTTGTAATATTTAAAATTATTTTTGAAAGTTTATAACAAATGACGAGCTCCAAAATATCCTAAAGGCAATCTCAATTTCAAATGACCTCTTGGATGCCTACTGGAATTGCATAGCATGGTTGGGATCTCACAGACAAGATTAATCAGTTGATCTTGTCAAGATTAATCATTTGACTCAAAGTTGTAACATTCAACATGCCAACCTAGGGCAGTTTTGAGTTCCCAGAATTAGACAGGGAATTTATACCCTTCCTCTCCTACCCAGCTCCCTAGGCAAGTTATTAGCAACAGCAGATTAAAACATAAACAATCAAAGAAAACAGTTTTTCCCTTTAAGCATCCTTAAGTCTAAGTGAAGGACCACACCCATGGCAACCGGTAGGGCTTTAGAAATGAGTTTCAGGAACTAAGTGAAGAAATACAGGGCCCCTGGGTCTGCACTGCTTCCGAGCTGCGGGCAAGGGGCCTTGGAGAAGGGGGTGCGTTGCACTCCTGCCATCCAAGCCACGAGGCAAGAATGACCCAATTGCCCTGCACATACTAAGGCTGACTCCCAGCAGCCCAAGCATTCTGCAGGAAGCAATTTTTGTGCAATGACTTTCCTAGCTTGTGCAAAATTTGCCTCACACGAAGACTCTATAACCTGGGCGCAAATTTGCCATCTCACAGATTGGCACTCTGTTGCAAGTGGCAATAATAAAAGACACATTTCTTGGGGTGATTAATATTATCTTTCTTCCCAATATGAACAGAAGATCAGTGTCATCCCCTCAGTTTGAGAAGTGTAGCTCCGCTAATTTTGAACCTCCAGCCCCTTAATTTTCACTTTGAAATGTGAATTACTTCTGAAATAAATTCAGGATTTTTAATAAAGTCTGCAGATGGAAATGGGTCCGTGAACGACAGACTCTAGGTGCTGGGGTGTGCCGCACCCCCAGATGCTTGGCCTTCCCCCGTGTCTTGTAGAGGAGACTGGGTGACTTGATGAAGGAAACAGGGTGAGTGGGTGTCAGAAAGGCCATGCATGTCCCCATGGTTCATCTTCCCACTATTAAAAACAAAACAAACAATGTGAAGAATAAAACAGGGAAAAAAGCTACATTGAACCTGACTGATTAGAGAGGCAATAGCCTTTTAGAGTTCACAGAAAATAGAGGAGTTCTGCAGCAGTTCTATTCAGGGATAAGAGAGGTGCAAATGGTTAGGTACTTGGCTGTTAACAAAAAGTTGGTGGCTTGAACTCACCCAGAGGAACCTTGGAATAAAGGCCTAGCCCTCTACTTCTGACAGATCACAGCCATCGAAAACCCTATGGAGCCCTGTTCTACACCGGAACACGTGGGGTCACCACGAATTGACAACTTTTTGTTTTGTTTGAATACTCTGTAACAATTTAGAGCACAAGTATGGGAGGCAGCTCAACTGCCAGGGTGTGAATCCCAGTTCTGCCAGGCATCTGTGGCGTGACTTTGGCAAGTTATTGGCATAGTGGTTAAGAGCTCAGCTGCTAATCAAAAGGTCAGCAGTTCAAATCCACCACTGACTCCTTGGAAACCCTATGGGGCAGTTCTACTGTGTCCTATAGGGTTGCTGTGAGTTGGAACTGACTCAACGGCAACGGGTTTGGTTTTTTGGTTTTAAGCCTCAATTCCTCATCTATAAATGAGGATTAACAATAGTACCCACCCCCTGGGCTATTATGACAATGAAATGAAATAATGCTTATAAAGCACTTAGCACAGCGCCTGATCCATCTTAAGCACTCAGTGAATGTTTGCCAGGATTACTGTTTTTGGAAATGTGGATGTTTCCAGAAACATAAGTAATTCTCTATTTGAAAGATATCTTCTGAGTTTGAATGCAGGGCTCTTTCTCTAAGTATGGTAGTGCTATTTTTAAAAATAAGTAATCCTTAACATAAAAATGTCACTGCTAGTAGTCATATGTGCTTTTCAACACTTCCCACATCACTGTTGTTTCTCCAACTACTCATGACTACTGATTAGTTTTAATCCCAATAAAATCTGGGATTATTATCAGCCATAGGATGGCCTTAGCTTGACAGCCACTGTGGTATGGTGCCTCAGACTAGCTAGTGTAGGTGGCAGATGCTGCTACCTGTCTACCCAACAACCATTCCCCCCTCCCTTCCTCCTACTGGCACAACCAGCCTCCCACAATAGAGGCTGTCAACGCCAGCCCTGCGCATTCACAGCTTCCCTTGCAGCTGTGACTCAGTTCTGGCCTCTGAGGCCCAGGGAGACTTCGAGGAAAGCTTTTACCCCGATGAAAAGGAATATTCACTACAAGAAAACCTTATCATTGCCCTCTCTGTGTTCTAACACCCCCCACATACACACATGTACTTCCTACCTCTGAATGGGGCTGGAAGGAGCATATGGTACTTACTGCTGAGAAAGCTATTTTCCTGCCCACAAAGGGGCAAGTCTGTACATAAAAAGGTAACATCCTGAGGATGGTGGAGCAGAAGAATGGAAAGAACCTTGGTCGCTGATGACACTGTCTGAACCACTGATCCAGCCCTGGGTCTGCCCAACTCCAGACTACCCTTCACATAAGATGACTTAATTTCAATGTCTTATTGTTCAAACCACTGTTAGCTGGGCATTCTCTTACCTGTAGCTTAAAGCATCCTGATATAGTAAACTATTTATGTCATGAATACACGAACACTGAGGGCAACCATAAAAGGAACCAGAACTCACAAAAACCTGATTGAAGGATAAAATTGGGGTGGATGTGGCCGTGGGGTACTCGAAGTCAAGGTATGCACCAGAAAGAGTGGGGTAGTTAATTCTCTGCCCCGCCGCCTGTCTCCACAACTCATTGTCCAGCCCTCTCCATCTGCCCCACTCCCCAAATTGTGAGGCTGGAAGGATCCTGGTGTGCTGGACTTCAGGCAGCAAACCAGGAGGGTAACTGGTTAGAAAGGAAGGTTGAGGCAAGACTCAAATTAATTCATTTTCATTCTTGTTGGTCCCTGATCAAATATTAAAGCTTAGAGAAAAAAAAAAAAAAAGGTTTGACTAAAATTAGCACTATGTTATCATCAGTAGCAGACCTTTACCATTCATAATTTCCATGGCCCCGATTAGAATAAATTAAAAATGGACTAGAAATCAGTAATAGCGAAGAAAGTCTCAAGTACTAGCATGACCCAAAATGCCAAAAAAGAAGAAAGAAGAGGAGGGGAAGGAGGACAAGGAGGAAAAGAAATTATAGCTAGGATAGCTTCAAAGAAAAATTGTCTGTTCTCCATTTTCCTATTGCCCACGATTTCAAAATGAAAGGAGTTAATATGAGAACAGGATAGATCCCCAGAGGTACCAGGACCTCAGGACCAGAGGCAGGCCTAGGGTGGGAAAAACTGACCACTTGGCAACTCAAGAGTCTTGGGTCTGGGGCTCTTCCAAACATGTACTGCTTCTGAAAAAAGGATATCCATGTCAGGTTACTATCTACAAGGCAATCTGAGGTGTCCTCCAGTCAGCTGGGATACTTGGTTTAGGATGTCAGTCCAGCCAGTAATTCAAAATAAAAATTTTCAGCACATTCCCCAATGTCTCTTGTTTCATGGCTTTCAACTCCTGGATATACTTATGGGGTACCTCTTTTGGTTTTGGTTGTTATATTTTACCCTTGGCCTGGTTGCTCATCAACATTTTTCAGCCCCCAAAACCAAAACCCACTGCCATTGAGTTGATTCCGACTCATAGCGACCCTATAGGGCAGAGGAGAACTGCCCATAGGGTTTCCAAGGAGTGGCTAGTGCTCTCAAACTGCCAGCCTTTTGGTGAGCAGCCAAGCTCTTAACCACTGGGTACAAGGGCTCCTTCTTCAGCCCAGTGAGGACCTAATTGAAAAACCACTTTGTTGTTTCTTAAGATGGGTACACAGGTGTTCGTTTCATGTGTACATATCCATTTTAATCTTCTTTAAACTTGAAAGCCATTTTGTACTTTCAAGAGATTTGCTCTTTCTGCTGCCTTAAAATCCCTGCAGATATCTGCTGCCGAAATAAACTTATTTATAAAACAAGGCACAAAAAATGGTCTCTTGGGCCAGGGGTTCTCAGTTTGCTGTGTATTAGTCACTGGAGAACTTGTTGGAAATACCAATTCTGAGGCCAGTTTTGGTGATGCTGATTCAGTAGATGGAAGCCCAGGACTCTGTACCTTTTATATCAAGCTTCCCAGGTGTCTTTCAGTCAGATTGGGATCTATTGCCCCAGATGAATCCTAAAATACAGCACACTGGACACTTTCAAGTTTCATTCTGCTTATCACCTTTCTGGCTGTCAAAATAATCACATTCTCAAACTGCCCCACCTGGGCAGAGCCTCTGTGCTGGGGAGGTGATAAGCACTGCAAGTGCTCAGGGTTGGGACTACTGCTTCCTTGGGAGGCTCCCTATTTCCGCACGGTCTCTTACCCAGGCAAGTAATAGCAGCCATTCCTTGTAAGCACTGTCATTCCTTCCAGGCCATAAAAGGAAAGGCACAAATTGGCTGTGTGCAAATAAACAGAGACCATCACCAGTTACTTGCGGAAGCCTGAGCTCATTCACCTCCCCAGGTATACTCCATGAGTCACCTGGGACCTACCTCTGCAGTAAGCCATAAAGAATTTCATCACTAAGTCAGGACTGCTCCACCCTTCCAGGGTGCTCAAAGTAGTATTTAATCAAACATCTGCCATTTCCCAGAAAGCCACCTCATCTCTTCAAACAGAGGGAGAGTCAGAAAGAGAGAGAGAGTGAGAGAAGAAAAAAATGAGACTTTCCTAATCATAAAGAGGTGGAATCAGGTACTGAATTTTCTTAAAGATTTGAGTCACCAGAGTTTGTTCAGGACTTTGCAATTTATTGTCAACATTGTTCCTGTGTTTTCTTCTCAGAAGACCACGGCATTTCTGAGAAATCTGCTTTAAGTCTGGGTGTGTGTGGGTCTGAACAGGGATCAGATTACAGGAAAGGATGAGTGTAGTAAAGTCTCCATAAGCACATACCACAACCCCTGCCTCCTCACCTTTGCTGACAGCCATGTTGTGAGAAACTCAATTTTCTTCAATAAATAACTGGGGAGGGGACAGGAGGTTTAGCTAAATGAATTTGGTTTTGAAGGAATAAGACACAGGCTTACAGAAGTTATTGGCCATGTAGGTTGTTCGTCACTTTTGTGCTCATTTCAAATATTCAACAATGTACTGTGTGCCGAGCACCATGTTACCAGAAGAGGTTGCAGCAGGCGACAACACTCATTCTTGGGAACAAATCAGTTCAAAGCCCTGTGGAAATCACACAATTTCCCACCAGCCACCAGTGAAGTCTCTTTGAGACACTAGGGGCAGCTGAAATATGGTGGTTTGCTCTGTCTTGGAAAACCTGGTATTATCCATTACCTGTTTTAAACATGGGCCTCTAGAGATAACAACTGAACTGCAATAGGTCTTTTAAAAGCTTTCCTTACGAACAGGGCAGGTTAATGGATACCATCTCTGGCTCTTCTTCATGCTCAAGCACATAAAACCCCAATGCCCTGCTCTGGCTCATTTATCTTTAGCAGCAGTAAGATTGCCCTCGTATAATCACGTGACACTGCAGCTGGGAATCACTGAAATTGTGCTATATTCACTCTGTTCTCCAGGCTCCTCTGGCATCATTAGAGAAGAAAAATATAAGTTCATGCTAAAAGCGCATATGGTACAAGTTACCACTCTCTCTCTCTACTCCATTATGACCCAGTACAAATACCATCCTCTTAAAATGAGACCTATTTGGCCAGCCCAATAAAGCCCACCTCTTACTGAGTGCCTTCTGCATACTGGACAAGAGAGGAACATTTTGGTTTAATCTACACAACAACCCTAGTGTGTCCATACTAACCCCAGTGTTTAGGTGAGGAAAAAGGCTCAGAAGGCTCAAACAGATTGACCAAACTCACATAGCCAGTGGTGACTGAGACATGAGCAACTGGTAAAATCATTCTGAACTAACCACTTCTTTCTTTTTTTTTTTATAATTGTTATTGTGCTTTAAGTGACTAACCACTTCTTGATTAGACTAAAAGTCATTTTTATTCCCAGTGCTGAAGGAAACTACGAGTGATGTTTAGGACTTCATTCATTCTCTGTTACTGAAGAAGAGTAACCCAGATTTGTTTACAAGTTAGCTCGGAGTCTTTGAATGGAGGCACAATCCACTGACTTCTCATCTTTGTGTGTGTGTGTGTGTGTGTGTGTGTGTGTATGTGTAGGGGAGCTGTATACCTAGATTCTAGTCCCCTCAGAGAGACAGTATCTTGTTGGTCTCTAACCCCTTTGTTCTATATGAAAAAGGACAACCCTAGGAAAAACAACCTTGTTGATGCTACCTTGGTTCAGAACTGAGAGTCGCAAATACTTGCTTTTAGAGAAAAAAGGAGCTGCTCTTTAAAAGGATGGAGTGGGCATTACTTAATTACCGCTGATAACTCCAATATTTAAAGCAAGTTTCTCAGGTAACTTTTATACTTGATGTAAAAGCCCAACAAAATAAAATCCTATGAGATCAGGACACTCCCCCAAACTTGCCTAACAGCAAACCGTTATGGTCTAAGACCCACGGAGCGGATGGTTTCTAAGGTGTAAATTCTTGCCTCTAACATGCTATAATTACCTACACTTGCAGCTCATTTTCTTCTCTTTGGGCCAAAATACAGAGTGAAAACTAACTTGCCTCCACGGGATAGCATTTGGCTTTATTTACGTTTTGCACTAAAGGTTTATGACTTTTTTTTAACTTTCCTCGCCCCCACAACGAGTCAGACATTTTCAGCTATTGGGCAGCACTCCTGATGGACAAAAGTCTAGAATTGCAGTAGGCTGAGACCCCGTGCCACCATCATCAAAACCAGAGGTGGGAGAGTGGGAAGTAAACCCTTAATCACAGGGAAACAGAAAGGTTGGGGTATTAAAAGCTCCTTTTCAGTGTTTGTTGAGTTCTTATTGTGTGCACTTAGCATGAAATGCAGGATGTGGGCAGCACGGGTTGGGGTGGGGTGATAAAAGTTAATGTGGCACCACACAGCACCCTACCTTAAGTTCTGTATCAGAGCCAGAGCTGTCAGGGAACACAAAATTGGGGGAAATTACCCACTTTTTTGTCCAGGTTGTCTTCTGTGCACATCCTTCATTGTCATAATGAGTGCCCCTAGTCCAGGGTTTGAGTAAATGCCCCCTTTGTCCACTCTCATTCCCATCTGTGAAAAGACACTCTTCCTCCCCTGCTTCCTGAGGTTATCCATGTTCATTTCCTTCGACCTGCATCAGGCAAAAATGGACAGGGTAGGGAATGGACTATTCCACATGGTGTGGAGTAAAGCTTGATTCTAACTAAGAATGCAATCTCCAAGAAGGAAGTGTGTTACTCCCAAATTGGGCTATTCCCAGTAGAAAAAGATTAACTGAATCAATTAACCATCAGACCTCTGAAGTGTCCAGCATTGGGGCTAACTCCAGTGATCATTTATTAGAAGTTCCCCAAGCCACAGCCACCTAGGAGTCCACCCTTCCCCTCATACAGCATTTCCTAATGAGTACCGTTTGCATGCAATCATTTCTCCCCACACGCCCTTTCCTCCAATTTCAACAGAATGAAGAACTGCAGAAAACAGGCTTTGTAAAATACTCTGTTCCTAGCCTCTGCAGTGCATTCACCCCGTTTCTGCCATTCCACACGGGACACCAGAAGAGCCTGTCCTCTCAAGGCCTCACTACCTAGACAAAGACTAAGTCTAGCAATAGAGTCAGAAACAGGAAATTGAGAGACAACAAAGATGAGATTATCCAGCTCACACAACACATTTTCTAGTTAAATTTAAACATGCTAGAATAGAAGGCACTATAGATTAAAAATCTCCCTTAAAAAAATTTTTTAAAAGGCCCATTTGTTCACGATCGCTATTTTTTTAAGGGAACCTTCCTATACTGAGTGATTGATAAATGATCCCTAAATCATCAGGTAATCTAGGTGAACACACGGCTTATAAAGAGCTCTACACAAAACGTGCAACAACTAGCTATTCATATTTTACAGGAAGGTAGGTAGTATACCACTTCCTTAAATTTTATTTATTCAAATTATAGGTAAAAACTCAAAAGCAGGAGGCAATTAATGTGCGTGGAGGGAAACAGGCACTCAAAAAGATCTGCAAAAAAGCTAACTGTGTTACTAGCTAGAATATCAACGATAACTTGCTGACTTAACTCTCTATGACAGATCTAATTAGAAGGTGGCAATAAACATTTCCAGGTGTTTCATTAAGTGTGATAATTATTTCTTCCCTTAAAGAAAGATGGAATCATATGTTTACATAACACAGCATAATGTTTCCTTAGTTAAAACAGTGTGGAAACACTTATGTGTAATGCAGGATTCAAACCAGGATGAAAATATCTGCTTCCATAAGCAGCACTTGAAGTGATTTATCAACTCTTAACTTTCATATGCCAAAGCACAATCGCATCTCCAAGGCTGCCCTGTTCTGGTTATTTCTTCTAGCCACACAGTTTTGCTGTCCCTACACCTCAGTGAGTAATTTCCATTCAAAACGTCATTTCCCTACCAGCATCTCTTATCAACCAAGAAGGAAAATTTTATGGGTATCTCTACTTTCATAATAAGAACACAGAGAAAATAAACCGAAATGTATAAGAATTCAGAGACTATCAGAATCGGACGGCACCTCAGGAAATAGGGAATCATTTTTATAGATGGAGAAGGTATTTTATAGATGGACTCAACCATAGTACTAGTGTTCTGATAGCAAAGGTACCAATTACCTTATTTTTAAATGTAGAAATACGCCATGCATTAAAAATGTACTGACCAATTATCAGTTTTAAGAAACCCAAGGATTTTGTTGTTTCAACCCTGGCACTCAACCACTGCCTCATTCCTTCCATGATTTCATTCAGGGTACTGCTCTTTCTACCTAGTGCTGTTTTAGGAAATCGGCTGGCTTTACAAGTATGGTGTCCTTGAGTCAATAAACATCTTTTAGGTAACCAAACCTGGTTGGTCAGCCTGGTCTTGAGCGTGCCTATCAGCTGCTGTGCGTCCGAGGAGAGTGGGCGCTCAGGTATCCTTGCAGCAGGTGCTGAGGTTTCCACTGCCCCGCGCGCGCGCGAACACACACACAAACACACACACGCTTTCTTCTTCAGACGAAGTCTTCGCCGAGTAATCTTAAAGCAAAACTCCGGTTCCTGCCCGTTTTACAATGCAGGGGTGGATTACAATCTCAGGCCAGCATCTCTGTCTGCAATCTGGGGCATCCTGATAACCCGGGCAGTCCTTTCGCCAGCCTGTGTGGCTGGTTACCAGGAGGGCGTGACATACAGACGGTACCGCGTCTACCGATGGAAGAATGGAAAGGGGGAAGTGGGGCGCAGGGCAGGAAGTGGAGGTTGAGGGGTCGGTCCGAGTCGGCAAGGGGTCCCAGCCAGAGGTCTCGTATTCTCCCTGCGACGTAGGAAGTCGGTAAAACTCCAGGAGTTCCTGAAGCAGTGCACGCACGCGCGTCGACACACTTACTCACACGCGCACACACTCACACCCACTCACTCCCGAAACTCGGTGAGCTGGAAGCGCTCCCTCGGGAGCAGCCTGCAGCCGGACTGCCCAGGGAGCCTCGCGGGGGTGTGCGTGGGACAAGCGCGCCCGGGAGGCACTTACTCGGAGAAGGGGGCGCGGTGGCGCCGGGACCCTAAAACGCAGGCTGGGCGGTCTGGCGGCGCGGAGTCTCCTTATCGCTTGCTCTGTTACTCCCCGGGGCCCGCAGACAGATCTGAGGAGCGCGGGCCAGGGCGGTCGGGAGAGGAGGAGCCAGGAACTAGGGGCGGGCCCCGAAGGAGGAGCCAGCTGGCCAGGGGCGGGGCGAGGGGAGCCAGTGGGCCGGGGGCAAGGAGGTGCCATGAGCTGGGGGCGGGAAGAGGAGGAGGAGCCAGGAACTAGGGGCGGGCCCTGAAGGAGGAGCCAGCTGGCCAGGGGCGGGGCGAGGGGAGCCAGTGGGCCGGGGGCAAGGAGGCGCCATGAGCTGGGGGCGGGAAGAGGAGGAGGAGCCAGGAACTAGGGGCGGGCCCTGAAGGAGGAGCCAGCTGGCCAGGGGCGGGGCGAGGGGAGCCAGTGGGCCGGGGGCAAGGAGGTGCCATGAGCTGGGGGCGGGAAGAGAAGGAGGAGCCAGGAGCTGTGGGCAGGGCGAGGAGGAGGAGAAGCGACGGTTGGGGGCGGGGCAAGGGGAGCCAGTGGGCTGGGGGCAAGGAGGTGCCATGAGCTGGGGGCGGGAAGAGGAGGAGGAGCCAGGAGCTGTGGGCAGGGCGAGGAGGAGGAGAAGCGACGATTGGGGGCGGGGCGCGGAGGAGCCAGTGGGCTGGGGGCAAGGAGGCACCATGAGCGGGGGGCGGGAAGAGGAGGAGGAGCCAGGAGGCCAGGGCCGGTGCCGAACGAGCGAGAGCCGGACGGCCGGGGGCGGGGCAAGCCGAGGAAACTGACCTGGCCGCCGGAGCCGGGCCGGACGAGGAGGAGCAGCTGTCAGACTAGCGGGCGCGGCCGCGCTGAATTTTAGGCAGAGGCGGGGCGGGCTTTAAGTCCGTCCGGTGCCTGCACCGCCCGCGTAGCCCCCAAGGCGGGTCTAGAATGGCGCGGTTCCCGCCTCGTGCGCCGCAAGACGGGGAAACCTCGCCGCGGTGGCAGAACGGGTGTAGGCCGGGCCTGACGCCGCTGCTCTTTCTCCGCCGTGTGCGGCCTGAGGGGTCGGGAGTGGTCGGTGCGCGGGAGAGCGCGGCGGCGGGCGAGACCTCTGGGTGGGAGGGGCATCCACACTTACTTTGACCTCCTTTTATCGCAGTGGATCAAAGCAAACCCATTCATCAGCTCTCTGGGTCCCCCTTGCGGAGTTTCTGCTCTCAATTATTCCTTCTCTTTTATGCTCAACCTTTCAATTTCTATACTTTTCCTGCAAAACCTTAAAGTATTATAATTAAAAGAAATAGTACAAAATGTAAAACCCTGCACTGACACTACCTCTTACTCTAAGCGCGACTCACTTTAGGCCATCTAGACCTGAGACCACAGGGCGCTAACAGCAAGCACAATCAGCGTCCATTTCGTCAGGATTCACTCTGGACCGTGGGGCCTCTGCAATTTCAGGCAACTCGCATCACTGTCAACAAAGAACTACCAGTCTTTTTCTCTTCAGCTTTGGTGAAGACGTAAGATTTTTTTCTTCACCTTTTTCATAGTGTGCTAATATTTACAGATTAGCAATATTATTAACTTTACTATCTTAGTTGGGCCAATAGATACTTGGGTCGTTTAATTTTCAAGCTGGCTCTTACATGTTTCCAATTGGGGTCATAAAAAACTTATTAGAATCTAGAAAGCTAACAACTAGCCCATTATTCGAATGGCTAAATATATTTTAAAATAATTGTAGCTACATCTGGACGACAAAAATATCTCTGTCCGCGCTTTCTGTCTTTGCTTCTGCTCAGCTGAAGGTACAGAAACTAGACAAAGTTGTGAAGGTTTGAAAAATCTTCTGTCCCGGTTTTATCATGTATTCTTCTCCTGCTTCAAAGCCCAATTCAGAGCTAGACTCCTCATTCTGCATAATTGCATGGCAGTGTGATACTTGCTATAACAATGTATGCACAAATACTCTGGTAGTAGAGAGGAAGTGACTTACATTCCTTAAGGATACAAAGATTTCACAAAGGCGGTGCATCCAACCAGGCTTAAAATTTCGCTAGGCAGTGAGTTTGGCAAGTAGAGTTTATGAGGCAGTGAGAAGGCAGACGGAAGAGAGATAAGGTTTAACATCTTCCAGCAGGCTGCAAATCACTGAAGCAAGCCCACAGAAGTCTTTGTGCTTAACTGCATATAATGGAGAACTGTGTACACAAACACAGGCCAGCTGCCTCAAAATTACAAACTAAATTAATAAACTAAAGACTGCTGGGATGACTGCACTACTATCTGATCTGATTGGGTTGCACACACAAGACATACAAGAAGGTTGCTTAAAAAAAAAAAAAGGCAGCGTTGGCAATTGAAAGTCGTTATTTATTGAAGGTAAACATAAACAAGAACAGATTACTTACAGAAAGCAAACAGTGAACAACAGGAAGAGATTTAAAGTTAACCGAACCCCTCCACCCCTACGGGAGGAATCCACTTATGTCTAAAAGGGGACCAGCTCACCTCAAATTACCCATGTTCATTTCTGTGTCACTAGGTGGGCACACCATGGACCAGGTGTCAGCAGGCATCTCTCTCAACATATGTTCTATAGGTGAGGTCAGGCACCGCATAGGGCACAGCTGTACAGTAGGTTCTGCAGAGCCCCAGGTCCAAAGGATTGGCTCCCCTCCCAACTCTTATTGATCAGGAAGCCCCATCTGAGCCTCCTCATTCTAAGGCTTTCATCAATCATTGGGCAGACCCTCCAGCCAATCCCTGTAAAGGTGGATAGCAAACTAACCAATCCCTTGTAAGCCACTTATGAGGGTGGCAAACCAACCAATCCTTTAGCAGATTGTGACCAACCAATCATTTTGGGAGAATTACAAACCCAGTGGGCAGAAAGGCTCCGTAAGAGAAAACCCATTGCATCACAGATCATTAGTTTTGTCAACTTGGCTAGGCTAAGGTTCCCAGTTGTTTGGCTAAACACTAGTCTAGTTGTTTTCATGGGGTAGTTACATGTGATTAAATCAGGTGGCTTTCCTTGGGTAGAACAGATTACCTTCTGTAATGTAACATGATCAACTGAGGTCACACCAGTGTTGGGTGGATCCTAAACATAATACACTTCTGAGTTATATAAATTGCAGCATAGACACAGACACCCTCAAAAACACAGACTACCTGTGAGGATTGTCACAAGCAAAGGAATTCCAAGGACTGCCAACAGAGGCCAGAAATTGGGAGAGAGGCTCACAGGAGATGCCATGGCTGAGACCTTGACTTGGATATTCAGCCTCCAGAACTGAGAAATTAAATTTCTGTTCTTTAAAGCCACCCACGTTGTAGTATTTTGTTGAGAGCCCTAGGAAACCAAAACACATGCCTAATCTCTTCATCAAAATGTTGTTCAGCCACAATCTTGGCCTTCTCTGCAGAGCGCACATTCCAACAGTGAATCTCCTGATTTTAGCATTCTTTGCAATCTGGATGGCCACGAACTTCCTAAATCATCAAGTGCTGGTTCCTCTTTGCTTAAAAGTTCCTTCCTCAATTTATCTCTCTGCTCTCACATTTTACTGTAAGCAGCAAGAAGAAACCAGGCTATGCCTTCAACACTTTCCTTGAAAATCTCCTCAGCTAAATATACAAGTTTATTGCTTACAAGTTCTGAATTTAATCAAGTTTTCTGCCGCTATATAACAGGATCTCCTTTCCTACAGTTTTCAATAACATGTTCCTCATTTCTTTCTGTTTTCACCAGAAGCACCTTTAAGATCCATTCTGTTCAGCATATACTTTTTCTGTTGTTTCTCAAAATTCTTCCAGCCTCTAGCTACTCCAACGATATTAGATACATGTTTCAGCAGCACCCCACTTGCTAGTACTCAAATCTCTTAGTTTCCTGTGGCTACACCACAACTTTTGTGGTATAAAACAACAGAAATTTATTCTTATAGTTCTGGAAGACGGAAGTCTAAAATTAAGGTGTTGGCAGGGCCATGCTCCTTCCAAATGCTCTAGGGGAGAATCTGTTCCTTGTATCTTCCAGCTTCTGGTGGTTCCAAGTGTTTCTTGGCTTGTGGTTACATTGCATGTTCCTCTTCTGTCTCAAAACATCCTCTGCCTCTCTCTTAAAGAGATACATGTGATTGTATTTAGGGCCCACAGGATAAAGGATAATCCAAGATACGTTCCTCCTCTTAAGATCACATCTTCTGCCATATAATATTCAGTCTTTTGTCCTATAATATTCACACGTTCTGAGGATTAGGATGTGGCTGTATCTTTTTTGGGGCCACAACTCACCCTGCTACATTATTATATATTTTGTAGAAATTTTTCAATTTTAGTTTGTATCTCCCCTTGGATTCAAGAGTTGTTTAATAGTTTCTTAATTTTTAGGTCAAAGGGCCAATTTTAATTTTTCTAGTCTTATTACATTGTGACTAGAAAACATTGTATTATTTCTACTTTGTGGAATTTGAGGGTTTTTTTTTAACAGAATATATGGTCAATTTCTGTGATTATTTTATATGCGATTTCAAAGAAGACCTTTTCTCCGTTATTGTGTTGCTAAGATTACATATATGTACATACCCACGTATTTTATATACATATAAAACTTGTATATAAATATAAATATGTATATGTGTGTGTGTGTGTGTGTGAGAGTGCATAGATGCATATGATCTACCTTACTGTATTATTTTGTTTAGTGCAAAACCGGGCCGTGAACTGGTTTCTTCATGTTCAACCCCCTGCTGGGAATTTGCATTTCGAAGTTGCCAGGAAATTATTCATAAGAATCACCTGGGAATCTTGTTAAAATGCAGATTCTGATTCAGTATATCTTGGCTGGAAATGCAAAATCTCAGCAGGGAACTTGTTAGAAACATAAATTCTCAGCAGAGATTTGAACAGGAATGAACCAGTTCGAAGCCCTGTCATAAAAGGAAAAATAGCATAGAATATATTTGTCAATCTAAGACTAAAACACAGGCAGAGCCTACATTTCAGAAAATGAGACTTGTAATGTTGTGAGTTCTTAGATTATTACAAAGCCACATTCTCAGAAAATACAAAATCGATTTTAAAAAACTGTATTTGATGTATCCATTCCATTAATGTGGAAAAAATTTACATATGTATGACATTTTTTTACATATATACATTCCAACTATTTTTATTCTTATCTTATTCGAATAATTCTTATCTATTAAGTTAAAGAGATCCTAGTAAAGGAAGAAGAGGGTATTGGGGAAAGTTATTCAGTCTTCTCTACATTTACCAAATACAAACTCAGACATTTTCCGTTTTTAAATGGTATGTGTATGTATGTATGCATATGTTTGTGTGTATATGTGTATGTGTGTAAAATACTTTTTTAAAAATCAACTAAAGTGGCAAAAATATTACTTAAAACAATAGTATGCTCAAAAGTCACTGCATGATTGTTTATTTAAAATATTTATGACTCTGGATGTAAATACATATGGGTTTACATAAATTATGGTTATTCATATAAACCCTCAAATAAAATGCTTAATTGTTTATCCACAATCCGTTTTTTCTCATAAGCATAATAGTAAATTTTCTACCTCACTGAAAGTGTTCAAACCCTTTTAAATCTTGATTTGTGAAGAATCACTGAAAAATAACTTAAGCTTAACTACTTCAAACAATAATATTGTTTTCAATGCTGTCACAGATTTCTCCATGGTGAAATAGTCATGTATTGTTATTGCACAATTTATAGGTACAGGTTATTATGTGCATATAAACCTCTACACAATGACAGTGTTTCCACTGCAACTTGCTCAGCACAGTTAAAATTATGAAATACAATTTACAAAATCTTTAACAATATACTTTTCAGATAAAAGTATCCTGAGGATATTACAAAATTCATTTTACCAGCCTTCATTTCTTTCCTTTATTTGACTCTTTAATTTCCAGAATAATAGTTGTCCCTATTTTATTACATAAAAATGTTCTTATGTCATATCTTACCCTATTCAACAAAATATATTTAAGCTAAATAGTATATAATTGTCCCTTAAACACTTAGTCCCATCTGCTTCCAGTCTCACTGGTTAAAATCAAGTATTTATCAAGTTTTCTATAATTCTGAATCAGAAAAGGTATAGCACAAAACAGAGAGAAATAGGGTTAACACATTTAAGTTAAAAGCATTGTGTATTTGTAATATTTTGGTCATATTTATAATAAAATAATATGTTTTGGCAAAAATAATAAAATATGTCTTGATTTTCTCTTAATGGTGAATCTGGCAGGTATTTCACATTTATAAATACTATCTATTTGACTGTTTTCACATTTGTTTCTGAAAACATTGCTATAAGGTTTTCAGAATTTTAAGACTAAAAACACCTAAAAATAAGAAATAAAATGTTTGATGCTAAATCTTTTGACAAATTCACAAACTTAAATATGCCAACATATGCCAAAATGTCTTACATAGACCAATTCAGAATCTTTAGTGCCGTCTAAGGCTCATCTGGCTCAATGTAACCTTTAAAATAATAATCCGGGGAGTCTTTCTGAAGTTTATTTGCAAATTAGGGTGGAAATTCAAAATTAGAAAAAAAAGAATCGCAAAAAAGCTGTTATTCTGGTGGCAGTAGTTGTTATGGCACAAAAACACATGAAAAAAACATGTAGTTTTCTTATATACACAAACTAAGTTCAAATAAGATGTGCGAGACATATATACATATATACACAGATGCACACATGTATACGTACATACAACTTGGGCTCTAAAGGGGAAACTGATGAACACTTTACGTGATGAGCCATTTGGTTTGTTTATCACTGAAGTCCCAATGACATCTTTAATAGAGATGCTATTTGCTTGACTGTTACCCAAATGTCACTGTATCAATAGTTAAGAGGAGGGGCATTTGGGATGTATAAGTATGATAAAGGAAGTGAGTGTGGTGAATTACAGATGACTATTATGTGCAACAGCCTTTACATAAAGGATATTTTTACTGTGAAAGAAATTCATGCAGAGATATCTGCAGAAGAGTTGACCAGCAATAAAGAAAACAAAGTTCCTTTAACACTATGACATACCATAAATACATGTTACTATAGCATTACTTATATATTTTACTTTAGGCAATATAACTCTGAATTACCTTGTTAATGTTTAAGGCATCAGTGCATCAAGGGTAAAGCTCCATAAAATAAATACGAAAACAAGAAAGCATTAGCTTATTTGTGGCACCGACTAAAGAGTGATCACAGTACATTATATCTGTGGGCCACTTCCATGAAATAGGTAATAAATTATACGTATTATGGTCAAAATGTTAGAGCATAAATTTCACATCCTTTTTCAACACTTCATTTAACGGGCTAAACTGATCTGGCAGTATTCTCATTTTCATTGTTCCATCAGCTCCACAAGAGAAAATGTGATTCGCGGGTCCTGTTTCAATCTGCATCACTCCAGTTCCAATATTCCTGAAAATGGACTGTCGAGCATGTTCACTGATAAAAGTATGGAGAAGACTACAAGTAGAGAGACTCCAAATCTGAAAGATATTAAGAACAAAATGCAAACTGGGAATCAATCAAATAAAATTTTAGCTCTGCCTTCCTATGTAGATAGGAGTCTCTGGGTGATGCAAATGGTTAAGCACTTGGCTGCTAACCAAAAGGCTGGCAGTTCAAATCCATGCACAAGTACCTTGGAAGTAAGGCCTGGTGATCTACTTCTAAAAAATCAGCCACTGAAAACCCTAAGTACAGTTCTATTCTGAAACACATGGGGTCGCCATGACTTGGAACTGACTCCATGACAACTGGTTTTTGGTTTGGTTCTACGCAGGTAAGGAATTTCCAAAACAAAGATGAAGAAGAACCTTTTTAGGTCTCAGATTATAACACTTTGTTTAAAGGGCTGCACATTTTCCAAACTGCTTTTATATTATTAAATTCTTAAAACCCATCCAGGAAAAGAGGAAGATACTATTAACTCTGAACTGGAGATGAGATTAAACTAAGGTCAAGGAGGTTAACTGTATAATACTATAGAAACTTGCAGTATTATAGGAACTATAATAAAGGTTTCCCATCTCTCAGCAAAGCTTTAGTCCTGCAGTTGTACAGCAGGGTAATCCCTTCTCTATAATACCAAAAGACCCACCAGGGAATCAAAACTACTGGAAAGAAGGAAGCACCTGACACCTAGAGGCCCTCACATTAAGGGAAACTATGTTCCAACTACAACCCAAAAAACCAAACCCATTGCCATCAAGTTGATTCCAACTCATATCGACCCTATAGGACAGAGTAGAATTGCCCCATAGTATTTCCGAGGAGTGCATAGTGGATTCAAACCGCTGACGTTTTGGTTAGCAGCCAATAATTATTACAACTTAAGAATACTTAATTTATTAAGATCTTCTGCAGCCCTGATGGTGCAGTGGTTACAAGCTTGGCTGCTTGTACTTAGACCAAGAGGAAGTTGTTCGAACAGAACAAGGGGATATTATGTGGTTTTAAAGTCAGGAAAGGTGTGCGTCAGGGTTGTATCCTTTCACTGTACTTATTCAATCCGTATGCAGAGCAAATAATCTGAGAAGCTGGACTCAGAGAACAGGGCATTAGGATTGGAGGAAGAACCACTAACAACCTACGGTAGGCAGATGACACAATCTTCCTTGCTAAAAGTGAAGAAGGCTTAAAGTGCTTAATGATGAAGATCAAAGACCACAGCCTTCAGTGTGGATTATACCTTAACATAAAGCAAAACACTTCACAACTGGACCAATAAGCAACACCATGGAGAAAAGATTGAAGTTGTCAAGGATTTCATTTTACTTGGATCCACAATTAACGCCTATGGAAGCAACAGTCAAGAAATCAAGCGACCACTGCATTGGGCAAATCTGCTGCAAGAGACCTCTTTAAAGCATTAAAAAGCAAAGATGTTACTTTAAGGACTAAGGTGTGCCTGATCCAAGCCATGATGTTTTCAATCACCTCATATGCATGTGGAAGCTAAACAGTGAATAAGAAAGGCTGAAGAATTGATGCCTTTGAATTATGGTGTTGGTGAAGAATATTGAATACACCACGGACCACCAGAAGAAAGAACAAATCTGTGTTGGAAAAAGTATAGCCAGAGCGCTCATTAGAAGCAAGGATGGTGAGACTTTGCCTCACATACTTTGGACATGTTATTAGGAGGAAGACATCATGTGTGGTAAAGCAGAAGATCAGTGAAAAAGAGGAAGACCCTCAACGAGGTGGACTGACACAGTGGCTACAACAATGGGCTCAAGAACAACAACGGTTGTGAGGTGGCACAGGACCGGGCAGTGTTTCGTTCTGTTGTACCTAGGGTAGCTGGAGATGGAACCGACTTCATGGCACCTAACAACAACAACTTAAAAAAAAAAGCCTTTTCAAAATTCTACAATTCTAGTTAATTTTTTTTCTGGCTGAGAATTATAGAAACAATTTGGTTCTAACAAAGAACTCCAACTTATTTGCACTAAATATGCTCACTACTGCTTAAATGAATGAGTGAATTCTAAGAAACAACTCTTCAGGTCTTGGATTGCTGACCATTAGAATAACACAGAGACTAGTCTAAACTGACCTATCCCTGTAGATCTGCCCAAATGTGGCCAGAGGACCCACATCAAAACAACCAGGCATGTGTTATAAAAATGGAGATTCTTGAGCCCTGGAGTTAACCAGCTCATTATTTTCTGGAGTGGGATCTAAGAATTTACATTTTTAATAAGCTGCTTAATGTTTTTAGCAAGCTGCTTAGTGTTTTAAACAGCCTCTCTAAATTTTAAACATAATGGAGTCTGAGAAAGGCTGCTCTAGACAGGGATTATCGAGGTACATTCAGAATTCTTAAATCAGGGACTGAGTGATTAGATGCTGATGCTGACGTGAAAAAATGAGTGGAATTTGGGACAAAGGAAAATGTTAGTACATTTCTCAGCACCTAAAAATTGAATTCAGTAAATTATATAACTCTGAAGATGGGTATGGAGTCAAGACTAAACCTAATGTAACTCTAAAATCTGTTTATATGCATGGAAATTTAGTTATTTTACATGTATTAACTAAGCATATTCAAAATAAACTGAAAAACAGAAAAATTTCAACTTATATATTATTTCATTTATCAGAAGATATAAAAATACTAAAACCAAACCTGTTGCCGTCGAGTTGATTGTGACTCATAGCGACCATATGAGGACTGAGTAGAACTGCCCCATAGGATTTCCAAGGAGCGCCTAGTGGATTCGAACTGCCAACTTTTTGGTTAGCAGCTGTAGCTGTTAACCACTACACCACCAGAGTTTCCATCAGAAGGTATACTAAATAACAATTAGCATTGTTCACTACAAAGGAGTTAAAATTTACTATTACTTAAATAAATGGGTGTCATCAATATGATCAAAGAGCTAAGGTTTCTGAAGATTTTTTTCCATTTTGTAGATATTGTGGCATCACTGTTTACCTTTATATTCCCTTCAGCAGATCCTGTAACAAAGTACTCTTCAGTTGGATCAATAGCAATGGCTTTTATGGGAGAATCATGGCTCTGGAAAAGGTGTCTCTGTTGTCGCTGGCGAAGGTCAAATACACATGTAAAGCCCTTTCTGCCTCCTGATATCAGTAGCTGATGTTTTGCAGCATATGCTAAAACCGTGGCTCCACTATCATGGCAGTTAAAAGCTAAAAGTAAAAAAAAAAAAAAAAGGAAAAGCTATTTAACAATATAAAAAAATAAACTTACTCCTTCTGGTCAAGATGGAATAATAGACCAGATTTATTCTCCTTCCAGAAACAATTAAAAATCAAATATAGGAAACAATGGTTCGAGACAGTGGATATCAGCTAATGAGGAAGAATGATCTCTGAGAGATGGAAAACAAACTCAGTGAGCCCTATGATTGCCCTAGCTTATTGCCTAGATAGTTTTTGAGCTGTGGCACAAGAAAGGGTGATCCCAAATTGAGCTAGGGAGAGTTTAATATCCAGAATATATAAAGAATTCCTAAAACTCAACAAAAAAAAGACAAACAACCCAATCAAAAAATGGGCAATGAACTTGAATAAACATGTTTCCAAAGAAGATATACAAATGGCCAATAAGCAAATATATGAAAAAATGCACAAAGTCATTATTAGCTGTTAATCAAAACCACAATGAGATAGGACTTCATACTCACTAGGATGGCTATTATCAGAAAAATGAAAAAACAAAACAAGTGTTGGTGATGATGTGGGGAGACTAGAACCCTCATCCACTGCTGATGGAATTGTAAAATGGTACAGCTGCTGTGGAAACAGTTTGGCGGTTCCTCAAAAAGTTAAATATAGAACTATCATATGGCCCAGCAATTTCAATCCTAGGTATACACCCAAACAATTTGAAAGCAGGTACCCAGATACTTTATACCACTGTTCACTGCAGCATTTTTTACAATAACCAAAGGTGGAAACAACACGTGTCCATCAACAGATGAATGACTAAACAAAATGTGGAATATCCATACAATGGAATATCATTCAACCATATAGCGAAATGAGTTCCTGATACATGCTACAATGTGGATGAACCTTGAAAAGATCATACTGAGTGAAATAAGTTAGACACGAAGGGACAAATAGTGTATAATTCCACCTATATGAAATATCTAAAATATGCAAATGCATAGAGACAGAAGTTTATTAGTGGTTACCAGGACTGGGGGGTAGGGGAAAATGGGGAGTTATTGCTTAAAGGGTACTGAGTTTCTGTTTGGGATGACTGAAACATTTGGAAATGGATAGCGGTGATGGTTGCACAACATAGTGAATATAATCAATGTCAGTGAATTGTATGTTTAAAAACGGTTAAAATGGAAAATACCGTTATATGCATTTTTCACAAAATTAAAAAAAAAACAAAAGTTTATCAACCAAAAAAAGAAATCCATTTAAATATCATTTTTGATTTATGAATTTCTAAAGTTTATAAAAAGCTTTTCAAAACTTACCATGGATTAAACTGTTGGCAGGTGCGACAAGAGTATCCCACAAACATACGTTTCTAAAAAAGAAAAAAGATTACTTCTTGAGTGACACAAAAAGCTAACAATTAAGAAAAAAAGTATTTTCCACATAATTTCATTAACACTTGAAATTATGCTCTCACAGAAGGTTCCTAAATTTATAAAAGCACAAGATATAAGTAACACAGTATTCAGATTATTAATTTTTACACAAATTAAAAAATACTACCTTATAAAATTGAGTAACTTTAGGATAACATGTATTTATAAATAATACTATATTAAGATTGAGTATGAAAACTACATTTTGAACTCATCTAATCTCTTAACAGTTGGACTGATGTACACAAATAGCAGGCGACACTATTTGTGTACAAAGCAAACTTTTTTCTACTATTAGGGACCAGCTTTTACTTCCTTCTACAAGTTGCAAAGGAGGCATCAATCTATGTAATGAATACCCATGAAAGATGGGCCATAGCCTCCATATCCTTATAATCACATTTGTAGTGCAAAGTGAGACTTCACAGATAAATGCAAAAGCTCAGCAACCACAGTGGGCCTTGGTCTCAGAACGTAGCTACATGATGGAAACCCAAAGTGGGAGTGACACGTTGGGGGTGGAGAAGAGATATTTTCTTGCAAAGTTAGAATTTTTTAGGAGTGTGGTGTTGCCAGTTACTAGCTATGTCATCTTGTACAAGTAAGAATTCTTACTAAGTTCCTGTTTTCCCTTGTGAAAACAGTAATATCTACCTTATAGGGCTATGGAAAGGATTAACTAAAAAACATTGTCAATAAATCAGAGTTCCTGTTTTTTATCTCAAGCTTTTTTAGCACATAGAAAATAACATGGGGAAAATTCATTCCACTAATAAGCAAATCCTTTTCTCCTATTTGAAAGCCTTAACAACAGAATATTAAAAAGAAGAAATGCATTTTGTGTTTGATGGCACTAGAATTTCTTTAACTTTACAATTAGAACACTAAAAAATGGTGTAAGTAAGAAACATGTCTTTATGATAGAAATACTTAAAGGTATCAAAAAAAATTATGAAAAAATTCTTAAGCAAGGAAATAAAGCAATTAAAAAAAAAAAAAGGATACACACACTTCAGCTATAATCTCTTACCTATTATCTGTTGAAAGACCAGCAGTAGCTATCAGAGAGGAGGAACTAACGAAGACAAAATCATTGGCTGTTTTATTATGACACTGCCAAGTCTGGAATGGTATAAATAAAAAATGTTATTGCAGTCACTAAAGATTTCATTTCTAGGTAGATGTATTATTCAAAAACTGATCATGTAATTTTTGTGGCTTACTAAACCCTTTGACTTTTCTTTTTCTTCAAACTTTGGAAAAGCCAGAAGAGTAATACAGAAGACTCTCATATACCTTTTACCCAGATTCACCAATTTTTAACATTTTGCCACATTTGTTTTGCCTCTCCCTTTTTCTGACATAGACACACGTATACACACATAATTTATGGTTCTAGAACTATTTAAGTAAGCTGCATATGTCATGACCCTCTATAAGATCCTTTGCTTTGTTCAATTAAAATTCAAAGGGAAAGAAAAGAACTCCAAATATTTCCCTTAATATTTTTGATAAAAAATTATTGTTTAGAAGACAGAAGTTGAGATTTTAGATTATCTCAGACTTAATTATCTTTGCTAATGTTATTGACATATTTTTCAGAAATACATGAAAAATAATGTATTTTCAAAAATATTATTCAAATATATGAATAAAATATTACTAATAATAAAAGAATTAGAGAATGTATTGTATTTCACAATATTTCAAAAAACAATAATTTAAGATATCATGAGAGGTTCAGTCAATTCAAAAAGCTTCTAACTTATGTTTGTTCAGATGTTTCTCTTTAATAAAAAATGAATTTTTAAATATGCCAAAATCATCACATAAATGATTTCTCTTTTGAGCCACCTCCCCATCCCTCTAGACCACCTCTGGAGTAGGGTTAGATAATGTGTTCTTAAAACAAGCAAAATCTACTTTAATTCTTCAAAGCCAATTATATACATTTTAATTTGATTTGTCTTTTTAAAAGATAAGTGCAATCCCTTAGGGAACCTAAACTTGCATATCTAAACATGTTGGGTTGATGAAAATATGAGAAATTAATATTTTGCCAAGATACCTTGACCAACCTCCCCTTACTTGCTTTCACTTAGATCTGTACAGTATTCTAGCATTTAATCTTGGGGGAATTTGCAGAATCTCAGTTCATATTCTAATCTTATTGCATATTCTTAACTTCTTCCTAATAGGTATTGTTCATTCTTATAAATGGCTTCAATAAAGAAGACATTAAATATAAATACAGAGTTTCATGAAGTTATAGAAGTTTGTTAAGCCTGCACAGTCCTGAATAGAGATGTATCAATATTTTTTAAAAAAGAGATAAACAAACAAAAAGATAGTACCAGCTGTAGGATATCCAATCTACTCTGTTCATTCGTAAGGTATAACTGCAGAAAAAAACCAGAGGCACTGGTCTGTGAATCATTCTATTTAGGTATAATACCCACTGCAGCTTAGTGAGGCAAGAAAAGGGCTTAAGTGACCTACAGGTTGCATGGGTCTCTTCAGGTATTATTTTGGTTCTACTACAAATAATTCTATTACTATTACAGGTTAATTTTCCATGTTACCAAAGACTAGCAATGTTTTATATTTCACAAAGTAATTTTTCTATAATACAAGGGCAGGAGCTTACAGCAATGTGATTAAATACGTAGGCCTGAATAGATTTTATTTACTGGCTTTTATATTTCTTATCTAAATTATGTATTCTTGGTTTCCTTAAAATAAAAACTCCTGTTTTTTTTTTTTTTTAAGGTAAAAATTCTTGGCTTACCAGGTATGGCTTAGGTATGCTTCCAGTAACTGGACATTTCCAATTTGTTTGATACAAACTTAAATATCCATCAGCATCAACTATTCCAAACTTAAAGAAAAAAATATTTTAGAAGTTTTAATACAAATAAAAAAGCTCATATTTAATATTTTTACCCTCATTCTGACTCTCATATGTTAACTCTTAAATATCTGATTGATAAATTGTTTGACTTTTCACTTTACCTATGCATAGACCCACTTACTAGTACTTAAAAAAAAGGAAACAAGTATCAGATACACATTCTATTATACCAACCTACAGTATAGTCTATGTATTCTCTAAAGCTAGAGATCTGGATTTACATATTAAGTCATGTGACCAAATCTTATCATATTTAAAACAGAAAACACAGTTGATTCTGAAAAAGACCAAATAAGGACTTCCAGAAACATACAATAAGGAAAACACGTAAACAACGGTACTAAGTAAAATGAAACAAGGATTATCACAGTATAAGAATTCTACTACGGGAACTCACAGCAATTATGATTGGGAAGACTTCAAAAATAAATGAAGTCTTTGAGTAAGACTGCTAATTTTTTTTTCTTTAGATTATAAAATAATGCTTATTTATGCAATATATATAAAACAAAACAAATATGTACTTTTTCTCCTGTCCTCTCCTGCCCCCAGGTCTAACAACCATTAACAATTTGATTTGTTCCGTTTCAGAATTGTTTCTATGTGTATTCAAATATTCACACGTAGTTTTTTTAAACTCCAAGTTATAATAAATACACTGTTCCACAAATAAACACTTTTGCCTGATTACAGCTGTTTTTCCACATAAGTACATATAAATCTACCTCATTCTTATGCTGTGTTGTATTACATTATAATTTTTTAAACTTTTCCCTTATAGACAATTTCCCATTTTCTCTATTATAAAAAGTGCTGCTTATTTTTATACATACTGCCTTGCCAAAGCGTATGGATTATACTTCAACATAAAGAAAACAAAAATTCTCACAACTGGACCAATAAGCAACACTTGATAAATGGAAAAAAGATTTAAGTTGTCAAGGATTTCATTTTACTTGGATCCACAATCAACACCCATGGGAGCAGCAGTCAAGAAATCAAAGGACAGATTGCACTGGGCTGCAAAAGACCTCTTTAAAGTATTGAAAAGCAAAGATACCACCTTCAAGCCTAAGGTGTGTCTGACTCAAGCCATTGTGTTTTCAATACCTCATATGCATGTGAAAGCGGGACAATGAAGAAGGAAGACAGAAGAGGAGTTGATGACTTTGAATGGCAGTGTTGGAGAAAAATAGTGAATACACCAGGGACTGCCAAAAGAATGAACAAATCTGTCTTGGAAGAAGTACGATCAGAATGCTCCTTAGAAGCAAGGGTGGTGAGACTACGTCTCACATACTTTGGAGAGGTTATCGGATGGGATCAGTTCCTGGAGAAGGACTTCATGCTTGGTAAAATACAGAGTCTGAGAAAAAGAGGAAGACCTTCAACGAGATGGACTGACACAGTGGCTGCAACAATGTTTTTAAGCATAACAATGATTACGAGGATGGTGCAGGACCGGGTAGTGTTTTGTTCTGTTGTACATAGGGTTGCTATGAGTCAGAACCGACTCGCCACCTAACAACGACAACCTTTGAATATTTCTGTAGGAAAGATATCTAGAGATGGGAAAGCTTTGCCAAAGGGTATCATTTAAAACTGAACGATGAACTAAAAATACAATCTGAAATGGTAATATCAACTTACACTCTCACTTTTCTTACATTTTAGTCAACACTAGATATTATTAAAATTTTAAATATTTGTCAATTTTATATAGGAAAAAATTAGCTCTTTTAAATTTGAATTTTTTCAATTATTAGTGAGGGTTATTGACCATTCACAGTCCTTTGGTACTGAAATGATCATATCCTTTGTCTACTTTTCTTTTAAGTTAGTTGTCTTTAAAAAAAAAAAAATGATTGGATGGGCTAGTATTAGGAATATTAACTCACTGTTTACTATATTTGTTACAGGTAATTTTTCAGTGTTTATTCCTTTTTATTATTTATCTCTTTTTTGGAGTAGATCTATGTATTTTACAGAAAAAGAAATAAGATTACAGGAGGTGATGAATGACATTCTAAAGAATTTGGATTTAATTTTAGATACAATTAGGAGCCTTGAGGAGTTCTTGGAAAGAAAAGTAAAATGACCTCACTTGTATTGTAGTTATATAATTATGTTGCTTCTTATATAGCTTTGTTGGCAACATTAAAGGCGAATTAGAATTGAAGTATCCAGACTAATTAGAAACAATATAATATTAATAACCAAAATGGGAAAGCATAAAAAGATTAAGGATATTGACAGGAAATACAACTGAAAGTACTATAAAATTCTAAAGGCCTCTGCAAAAAATCCCTTCAATTTTCCATGAAGGAACGAAGAATATTGATAATTGGTATTAAGACACTGTATGCTCTCAAAATTTTGCTTTATAGCTACAAGAAAAGAGTATCATTGACTTCTGTAAAATGGAAATAAAGCCATGTGATAAACATGGTGGACAAAAAGGGTGCAGCATATCATAAGATAGGTTGTATGTGAGGACAGTGGAAGATTGGGAGATTGAGGAAAAAGGAAAGGCAAGATGTATGTACCATCAGCCAAAGACTGTGTGAGTGGTTTTTAGTGAAGCATGGCCCTTGTATTGGACTGAATTGTGTCCCCCAAAAATGTGTGTTGACTCGGCTATGCCAAGAGTCCCAGTATTGTGCTGCTGTCCTACATTTTGTGATCTGATGTGATTATTGTATGTTTTGTAAATCCTAACCTCTATGATGTTAATGAGGCTGGATTAAAGGCAGTTATACTATTGAGGCAGGGCACAATCTACAGGATTAGGTTGCATCTTGAGTCAATCTCTTCTGAGATATAAAAAAGAGAAGCAAGCACCAAGCAAGAAGGGCCAGGAGCAGAGTGTGTTCTTTGGACCTGTGGTCTCTGTGCTGAGAAGCTCCTAGACCAGATTAATGACAAGGATCTTCTCCCAAAACTGACAGAGAGAGAAAGCCTTCCTGGGAGCTGGCACCCTGATTCGGACTTCTAGCGTTCTAGACTGAGAGAATAAATTTTTGTTTATTAAAGGCATCTACTTGTGGTATTTCTGTTATACCAGCACTAGATAACTAAGACAGAATTTAGTACCAGGAGTGGGATGCTGTTCCAACAGACAGCTAAAATGTGGAAGCGGTTCTGAAACTGTGAATGGGTAGAGGCTGGAAGAGCTCCAAAGTGCCTAACAGTAAAGGCCTAGATTTTCTTGAAGACATCGTTGGTGAGATTATGGACATCAAAGACAATTCTGCTGATGGCTCAGGAGGAAGTCAGGAGAGCTGTTAACACCAGAGATGGCACAGATGGCAAGAAGCAGCAGTAGAGAAACAGCAGCAGCAGAACCAGGAGACTGGCACAAGATGGTGAAGAAACTGACCCCTGGAGCAAGAGACCCACGGACCAAGAGAGCTGAGTGCCTTCTGGTTGAGGTTTACTGGCAGAGTGGGGTACCTCCAGGCACTTACTGGTATAGCTAAAGAGCTCTAGAACACTTGCCTGAACAGGGCAGATGCCAGGCCCGTCTGAGAGGCCCAAGGGGTTAAGAGCCCAAGGGCCTGAAAAGAAAGGAAACAGGAAGCTGAAGCTGAAGCGACAAAGAGCACAGGAAGCAGAGCTGCCTTGGTCTCAAAGGGTAGGGCCATGACCTCTGGGGTCTCAAAGGGTGGAACTACGGACTGCTGGGTATCAAATGGTAGGGGCACAGCCTCCTAGGTTATAAAGAGCTGGATTTTCACCAACTCAGTTCCAGAGTGTGGGAGTGCCGTTTACTAGCACCAGTGGAATGGGGCTGGATCTGCTGCCCAAAGCAGAAGGGGTGCAGCTGCTGTGCCCAAGGGGCAGAACAGGGCCTGCTGGGGCTGAGGAATAGGGTCACCACTCTGACAGACTAGAAGGATAGGGCCACCCGAATATGAAGGAGCAGAGATGCCATCCTACTGGGCCTGGAAGGTGCTCAGGGCCGAGGGGCCTCCACCCAGAATCCAGACTGTGTGGTCAAAAGCCAGAGCCTGGAGGGTAGGGCCATTGCCTAAATGGTCTCAGAAAACAGAGGATTATTTTCAAGCCTTGAGAGCGAATGTAATGTGTTCTGCTGACTTGCATAGTGCCTGTTATCCCTTCTTTACCTCCAATTTCTCCCATTTCTAATGGAAATGTCTACCTTGTGCCCGTTTCACCATTGTACTTTGGAAGCAGATAACTTGTATTCTAGATTTTACAGATGAGAGAAATTTTGCCCCAGGATGGAATTTGGACTTGGAGTTAACACTTTTGGGATGATATGACAGGATAAAGTGTTTTGAATGTGGCAAGGACATGAATTTTGGGGGGCCAAAGGTAAAATGTTATGGATTGAATTGTATCCCCCCCAAAATGTGTGTCAACTTGGTTAGGCCATGATTCCGAGTATTGTGGTGTTGTCCTCCATTTTGTTACCTGATGTAATTTTACTATGTGCTATAAATCCTAACCTCTACGATGTTAATTAGGCAGGATTAGAGGCAGTTATGTTAATGAGGCAGGACACAATCTACAGGATCGGGTTGTATCTTGAGTCAAATTTCTTTTGAGATTTAAAAGAGAGAACCGAGCAGGGGAGATACCTCATTACTACCAAGCAAGAAGGGCCAGGAGCAGAGCATGTCCTTTGGACCCAGGGTTCCTGAGATGAGAAGCTCCTAGGCCAGGGGAAGGCTGATGACAAGGACCTTCCCCCAGTGCCAACAGAGACAGAAAGCATTTCCCTGGCACCCTGAATTTAGACTGTGAGAAAATAAATTTCTGTTTGTTAAAGCCATCTATTTGTGGTATTTCTGTACTATCAGCACTAGATAACTAAAACAGCCCTAAAGACAAAGAAAACCAAAACCAAAGCCATTGCTGTCGAGTCCATTCCAACTCATAGTGACCCAAGAGGACAAAAGAGAATTGCCCCATAGGGTTTCAAAGGGGTAGCTGGTAGATTCAAACTGCTGACCTTTTGGTTAGCAGCTGAGCTCTTAACCACTGTGCCACCAGGGATCCTAAAGACAAAGAGCAGGTTGATTTGTTCTTTAATAGTGCTAGTGAGACGGTAGGGGCAGAGAGAGACAGTTTGAGGAAATGTAGATTATAACAAGTGAAGATAGGGATAATCTAGAGAAGGGGTTGGAAACTTTCTCTTAGAGAGTAAACAGAAAATATTTTAGGCTTGCTAACCATATGGTCTCTGTCCTCTTGAATTCTGCTGTTATAGTGGGAAATAAATCATAGAAAACATAAATAAATAGGCAGAGCAGTGCTCCACTAAAACTTTATTTATAAAAAAGTTGGTCAAGCCACAGTTTTCTGATGCCCTGCTCTAGAGCAATGCTTCTCAAAACTTCAATGTACGTACAAATCACCATAGTATATGGTTAAACCGCAAGCAGTGACTGCGTGGGTCTGGGTTGGGGAGCATACTCCACACTTCTAACAAGCTCCCAGATGATACCTGCATGCTGCTTAGTGCTGGACCATCCTCTGAATGGCAAAGTTCCAGAGGATAAAGAAAGTGAAGTGTTTACTAATAAAAAATGGATCTCTTAAAATCATTTAGTCCTTAAAAGTCACTTAAGTGAAAGGACTTCCAGGAAGAAGCAAATTAAATGTTCCTTGAAAGTATTAAAAAAAAAAAAAAATTCAGACAGATTAATACTTTACTACTAGCACAATGAGCTAGAAGCCCAAACTACTACTATTTAAAAACTTCTAATACAATCAAAGCATTTTTCCATTTACATTTCTAAATATTACCTTATTTCCCTGATAGTTAAATCTCATTCTTGTAACTCTTGAATTGCCACCAGATCGAAAACAGGTTATTTGCTGAGAATGGCCCCATTCAAACATTCTGACACTTCCATCTTGAGCTCCTGTCAGATCTGCATTGTAAAAGGGCAAAAAACTACAAATTCATTTCAAGAAGTTTTGGGAAAATTTTTTCAATCCAATGTGAAAATTTCTATGGAAGAAACACCGAAAAAATGATTCATGGTCCATTTCTATCAATTTATATTTATATGAAATTTCACTTGATTATTCTTCTTCATAAAAACAGTTATATGTACTTTCATTTGACTGAGAACATATCCTCAAAACCACAGAAGTATTTAAATCAGACATTGTATTCCTCTTTTAAATTATCTCAGTGGTCTTTTAATAGCTTTTAATAAATAATTTTTATAATAAATACTTAATATAACAAATTATTGGGATTCTCAAAGAGCCAATCTGTATCAGACAGGCTACTAATACTTAAATTTACACATTTTTCTCCAAAAAAGAAAACAAATACAATGCATCATTTCTAACAGTTATCCTAACTGACTCGATATCTCAAATACATAGGTCTTTGAAGAATACAGACAAGTGAAATAACTGCTGATTCTTCACTTTTCCATTTACTAATTGTGTGATACTAGGAAACTTAGTTACTCTCTTTGAACTTATTTCCTAACTCATAAAAGGGGAACAATGAGCTGTAAGTCACTGGAAATTTAGGAGACTTAAATGAGATAATTTATGTAAAGCACTTAGAAATATGCCTAATATAAAACATACATTCATGTACAATTATCAGTATTAATGTGGTGTAAGGATATTGAGAAATTTTATTAATGTATATAAAGCATCTAGCAAATTGCTGTCACATATTAGTCAGGTTTTCCTCATTTCTTTGCAAGTACATAAAATAAGTGGACTTTAATTATTTTGAAGTGTTTTATCATTTAGCTGGAGTAAGAGGGGAGTAAAATTTCTTGATACTGGAGTTGTTAACCTCTCTTCTTCTCCCAGTAGACTTCATTAGCTTAATAAAAATAAATTGGGCTAGCTGCATTTAAAAACCACTTACATTTTTCTGGTATTACTTATGATTTTATTTATTTGAAATAAATTCCTAATTATTAATACAGTAAAACCCATGAGAGCCAGACCTTGAGGGTATTCCCTTGTTTTACCTGGTTTGGCAAATTTTCCATCTTTGACAAGGTATAGTACTAGTACTTTTCTATCACTGTTTTTTAGTGGAAAATTTGAGTTTTCCTTCTCTGAGAGGTTTCCACCTTACAGAGGTTACAGCTCTTGCACATTTTACTGTAGCTGACATATAAAACGAAATAGGAACTCTGGTGGCACAGAGTTAAAGTACTTGGCTGTTAACCAAACGGTTGGCGGTTTGAACCCACCAGCCGCTTTGCAGGAGAAGGATGTGGCAGTCTGCTTCCGTAAAGATTACGGCCTTGGAAACCCAGTTCTACTCTGTCCTAAAAAAAAAAAAAAAAAAAAACCTACTCCCTTAAAAAAACAAAATAAAGATTCCTGCTAGAAAAGGCTATCATGTTTGGTAGAGGGACAGGGAAAAGGAGGAAAACCCTCAGTAAGATGACTGACACCATAACTGCAACAAGGACTCAAGCATACCAACCATCATAAAGATAGCATAGGACCAGGCAGTGTTTCATTCTGCTGTACATACAGCCGCCATGAGCTGGGGTGGACTCTGTGGCAACTAACAACAACAATAACATAATGAGCTTATCTGAGCAAATCCTCTTCCCTGACAACTGAAGAGTGTTACATCATACAGATAAAGAAAAAGTTAACTGCAATCTTAAAAATTTTGATATGTTTGTAACTTAAAAAAAAAAACCAGCATTTTCTTTTTAAGACTTCCATTTTCTAATTTGATCCAATCCTCTCCACCTACAGACTATAAAACTCATATTCAGAGAGAATGAGTGATCTATCACAAATAGGTATTTCAGTCTGGAACCTAAATCTTCCTTAACTTCCAGCACTATGTACTTTATATACAAAATAAGTTATTATTGTACTTATTTTTCCTTCCTATTAGATTGTGAATTCCCTGAGGCCAAAAACTGTGGTCCCTTTCATCATTTTCACTCAGCTAGGTACATATAGAACTTACCATATAATTTCAATAATATTTCTTGAAACAAAAGATATTATTTTGAAAGAGAAAATAAATGACCTCAGAAAGTATATACACATCATCCTAACTTCTAAAAATTTCTTTGGAGTAGAAGTCAAAAAGTAGCTTATAATGACTAAGAGTTTTTAAAGATCTACTGCAAGAAAGGAGCTATTTTGAAGTATTCGTACTTCAGAGTAAGATTTTTAAAAATTCTGTCTCGTAACATTTCTACTGCATAAAAAGCATTTATTGTTGAACTAAATTACTACCTTTTGGACTTGTCCATGAAATAAAGAGATATTCTGAAAAAAAAAATCTAGTGATTAATCAACTTTTCAAGTCTCTTATTTGCCAGTTATAGTGTTCTCTGAACAGATAAAGTACTTACCCCCAAACAGAAGTGATTTGATGTCACCTAATACCTTTGGTTTTAATACCTTTGAAAATAAGTTCATTAGTTACCTTTGAAGCTGGAACTACCTTTATTTATAGAGGATGTTCACTACAAACTATACAACTGTCAGGATATGTACTAAGTGGCTGAGAAAAAAATGAGGTCCCTTCAGTATCCCAGGAAACTTCCAATTTCTATGCATAAAGATAGATTTAGGCAATGCCAAACATTTCTTGCTGTAGAGAGTACTATCTAAAATGGCTATTATTTAAGCTTTGTGTATAAAACTGTTTTAACTCTTTACAGAGTTCATAATGGTTTTTTAGTTCTTACTTCACATTAGACTTACTTGTGGATGAAAAATACACATTTCTAAAAAAAAAACACATTTCTAGTGTTGAATAAATGCAATGTAGTGAAAACAGACTAACCCTTTGCCTCTAGCATAAGAGCAGAAGTTACTCTGTTCATTTGGAATATATTGTTATATTGAATGCTTTTTTTGGACCTTGATATTGAACTTTGGTATCAGATACCTATAGCACTTAATGATAATAATTAAGTAGAAAGCAACATTAATTTTGCAAATTTTAATTTTGCCAGATATTTCCCTTGAGAAAAGGTGGGAAACTTATTTATAGGTTATTAATATGTACTATTTTTGTTACTGTGTTGTAGGACAACTTGACGAAGAGTACAACTTAAAAATCACATAAAAAACAAAATATAAACTTGGAATATTTACATGGCAATGAGTATTGATTCCAGCCCACTAGTTAAATTTTAAAGTTTTGTCTCTTTCTCACTGTTTCAATACTTCCAATAAATTCCCCATTAAATAATTTCACTGCTAAACAAAGACGCACTTTTGAGATTCCTAGAAAGATTAACTGAAAATAAATAAATCACCTTAAAATATAAGGGCTTGCTAATAACCCTTTCTTATACTTATTATTAATGAGTCTGATAAAAGACAAACTGACAAAACTTTAGTAAGATATAACTTGATTGTATCAAACCAAACAAACTGCCATCAATTTGATCTGAACCCGTGGCGGCCCCACGTGTTTCAGAGTAGAACTGTGCTCCACAGGGTTTTCAGTGGCTGTGGTCTTTCGGAAGGAGATCGCCAGGGCTTTCTTCCTGTGCCTCTGGGTAGATTCAAATCGCAAACATTTTGGTTAACAGCTGAGTGCTTAAATGTTTGCATCATCCAGGGACGTTTAAACTGATTATGCTGAGACAATAAATGATCAAATTATAGTTATGGCCTACGTAATAAAAGATTGCAGTCATCCTATTATTAAAACAATAATTATCTATATAATTTAGCATTGTCTAAGGAGTCTATATATATAATGTTTAAAAATAAAATCTGCTAGCTTAAAAATGTGGTTAAAATGCTAAAAAATACTTCATTAAGTTAGCCTTCTCCATTAATTCAATAAATTTTTTTTCTCCTTTTATCCAGTTCTGATGAAGATTTTATTTGATCACATTCTCTACAAAAAATAGTAAAATAAATATTGAGTGTCTTTCAATTGAAACTAAAACCTTCCCATAAATTCCCTACTTAAGGAAAAAAAAGATGAAAAAAGACATAAGAATAAAAAGAACAAATGCTCGTTATTATCAACTTACAATAAGGAAGAGTTGGATGAGAAGTCATTCTTCTGACATTACTAATGGCTTTTTTAATCATCTGTTAACAAAGAAAAATTGTTCTTTTACACTCACTATAAAAGGTAGGATTAAATATTTAAATTGAGATGGAAAATTGAAATGACAATTATTTACTTATTTGTGATTTCATCTATGAGAGCTAAAAATACTGAAAATGATAACAAAAGTTAAATTTAATAAAGGAGCTCTTATATTTAAGTATACATACATTTTCTACATCACTGACTAGGATCTAAGAATAAATTCCCTTCAAGAATTTAGTCTTACCTCCTTCCTTGCCAATTCTTTTCTGATCCTATTAAACTTACGGGAATAATCCTGAATAGTATAAGGTTAAAAAGACAGGCAGAAGCATGTGAAAAAAGAAGAGGTAAACAGAAAACTGTATAAATTTTTTAATTGATAGCTTGGGACTGGTTATTTACTCATTTCTAAATCATGTTTTGAATGACTTAAGAAGCCTTTCAAGTAAGAGTAAAATAAATACATAAAATCAAAGGGAAAACTGTAATTTACCGAATACTTCCTATAATGCATACACCACCATAACTGTAGTTGCATGTTATCACAGTCTGTAGATTTTTTTGTGGTTCTTTTGGATTTTAAATTGTTTAAATCACCTAAAGTTGTAGGGAAGGTGGAGGTTGGCAGGGAGGGATGGACTAGGGTACCAGAGCTGGTAAAGGATAAAAAAAAAAACAGAAAGATACATATGGATGCAGTTATAGTCCAAAACAGCAGAAATTGGTAACAGAAAGTATTCCTTTTGTTGTTAGTATTCATAATTCCATAAAATAATAGGTTTAAGAAAATATTTTACCCATCCACTCCAACTCCCCCCAAAATGAAACCTGCTGAGTTTTACTTCAGTAAACTTCATGTTTAAATCTCATGTTTCTCTTAAAGAAAAGCCTAGAAGTTCCTGTGGCCTTATTTTCTCTTTTTTTTCTGACTAAAGTTACCAAAAGAAAACCAAGAGTAAAAAAATATACAAACACAGGTTAAGAAAAAGTTTCTGAAAGCATAAGTAGAATGTCAAAAAGCAAATAAACCATTAACTATTTTAGAAGATCCAATTAAAAAGGACAACTTTATTATATTGGTGTCTATTTCTGGAGGGTAGAGTGGGACAATCTGAATACCTATCATGTTCAAAAATCAAAATAACCTCAACTAAAAAGATGTCCTTCTAGGACTTAGAAAGGAAGAAAAATCAGTTCAGAAGAAATGACAAAGGTAGATTTTTGTATTATAATACATTGGAGTATAAACAAATATTTTTTGAGCACCTACTATGTCAAATACCATTCTAGTTACGGATCATTAGTATACAAAGGCAGACCAGCTCCAAGCTCTCAAAGAGCTTACATTCTATTAAGTACAAAAAAGACAAAAAAATAATGAATAGATGACCTCAAAAGCTGGTAAACAGTACAAAGATGCTAAAATGGAATAATACGAAGAACTAGATGGTGCCCGGTTACAAATAATGAGTGCCCTGACAAGGAACAGAACAGAAAACCCCTGAGGGAGCAGGAGAGCAGTGGGATGCAGACCCCAAATTCTCGTAAAAAGAGCAGAGTTAATGGTCTGACTGAGACTGGAAGGACCCCATTCGTCATGGGTCCCACAGGCCTTCTGTTAGCCCAGGACAGGAACCATTCCCAAAGTGAACTCTTCAGACAGGGATTGGACTGGACATTGGGTTGGAGAAGGATGCTAGTGAGGAGTGAGCTTCTTGGATCAGGTGGACACTTGAGACTATGTTGGCATCTCCTGTCTGGAGGGGAGATGAGAGGGTAGAGGGGGTTAGAAGCTGACAAAATGGATACAAAGAGAGTGGAGGGAGGGAGTAGGCTGTCTCATTAGGGGGACAGCAATTGGGAGTATGTAGAAAGATGTATATAAGTTTTTGTGTGAGAGACTGACTTGATTTGTAAACTTCCACTTAAAGCACAATAAAAAAAAAAAAAGAAGAAGAAATAATACGCTATTGGGTGAGTGGGAGGGGCCGGAGAAGGGCGGGTGCTTTCACTAGAGAAGCCAGTGAAGTCTCTGGAAATACGAGTAGAGATTTGAATGGTAAAATGAAGAGAAAGAGCATTTTAAGCAAAAGGCAGGCAAATGAGAAAACATGGCAATGAACTTGATGTGTTCAAGAGAAAGGTCAGTTTAAAGCAAAGACAATTACAGTATAGAATGAAGGAAGATGAGGCTGCAGAGGCAGGCAGGGGTTATTAGATCATGTTAAACCCGCTGCTGTCAATTCAATTCTAACTCACAGTGACCCTATACGACAGGGTAGAACTGCTCTATAGGGTTCCCACGGAGTGCTGGTGGATTCAAACTGCCGACTTTCTGGTTAGCAGTCGAACTCTTAGCCACTATGCCACCAGTTGTTTTTTCATAGTTGTATTTGGAAATCTGGAAGTTTTAAGCAGGGGAGCGGTAATCTGAATAATGCTTTAGAAAAGAGCACTCTAGCTGCTGTGTAGAGAACAAAGGGGACAAGCTTGGAGGTAGAGAGACCAGCAAGAAAGTTATTATAGAACTGTATCATATTCTCTGAAGCTGGAAATGGGAAAAAAAAAAGTGCTTATTGTAATATCCTTTGAATATCCTCTTTAAGTTTCCTTTTAAAAGATTGTACTATCAGTTGGCTCTACAAATAAATTTTAGGATGTCAACTGGAAAAAAAATTAACTACAACCAAGCATATTTCATTTGAATAATCCCTAGATTACTTTTCAAATTCTTTAATACAAAAACACTTGTACCTAAAGTCACTGAACTAAGGGACTGTAGGAATTTAAAACAAACTAAATCTGACATGGTGACCTAAGTTAAGTCACTTGATCTTTCTGAATCTCACATTTCATATGAAGAATGATAAATAGTAAATAATGGCTGTAACATATATCTCAAAGAATTGCAAGGTTATATCAGTTATAAAGAACTGCATTAAGTATAAAATAATGTAAAGTATTATTAAAGATGATTAAGACTTTACTTGAACACTTACCCTTACTAATTAGTAAAATAATTTTGGGGGGTATGGGAGAGGACAAGGAAAGCATTCCTCACATGTGGACATCATTACAGAACTTGTGAAACTGGGTGGTGGGGGACCCACCCAGGAAATCACTAAAAAAAATTTAATGGTGTTGGGTTTCTTTGGTTCTGTGTATCAATTCCTACACCCTAAATATCAATAAAGGAACCTCTTATAGGTACAAATATGGATTAATTTTAGGAGATCAGGGTCAAGTAGATGATACATCACTACAGAAAAAAATGTTTCTGTTCATCTGTATATTAGACAACTTTGCTTAATTTTCTTTTCAAATGAAAGCATATTATTCTCTATAATTCAAATGTAAAATTTTGAGCATGTAAAAACCCAAAACCTGCTGCTGTCGAGTTGATTACAACTCATCGCGACCCTATAGGACAGAGTAGAACTGCCCCATAGAGTTTCCAAGGAGCACCTGGTGGATTTGAACTGCTGACCTCTTGGTTAGCAGCCGTAAGCACTTAACCACTACACCACCACGGTTTCCGAATTTAAAAAAAAAAAAAAAGTTTTACAACTGCCTCCTTTGCCACGAGACCAGAAGAACTGGATGATACCCCACTCCCATTTCTGAACATTTTGATCCAAGATTCCATAGAAGAATCCTGACTGAAAAGGGAAAATGCAGAATAGAATTTCAAATTCTCATGGACTCTAGACTTTTTGGAGCCATGGAGGGGGGACGAACCCCTGAAACTAATGCCCTGAGAAAATCTTTAAACTTTAAACCAAAAATATATCCTGAAGTCATATTAAAACAATAGTTCAGCTTAACTAGTAACAAAGGTCTGCTTTGAGCATTATGGTCTTTGAAGAATTATCTATATGGGATCAAACTGACAATAGCAACTTGAAAGATTAGACAGGAATCTTATAAGGCAATGAGTTATGTAAGGAGGGAGGAATAACTCAGAAAAGAAAGGTGACAATGGTTGCACAACTTGAAGAACTGTCACTAAATTGTACCTGCAGAAACTGTTGATGTATTACTTTGCTGTGCATATTCTCAGCAACAAAATAAATTTAGAAGAAAAAAATGTTTTAAATAACCCTTTATCTATTAAGCTAGAGAGAAAAACAGGACATTTATACACAAACTTAAATATTTTTAACTTTACGTACCACAGATGCTCCTCTGCCAGTCTGTGTACTACCAAGCCATGGCATGTTGATTGGAGTACCAGGATTGCTGTGTGTATATGGTGTTGTACCTTGGACCGCTGTTAAATCGTCACGAGCGTGTACGACCAAGAAATCTTCTGAGCTATAATGGAATGTCAACCAGAATAAAAACAACTCATCAGGTTCTTTATTTCCTCTGTTACACCGGAAAGCTCTAACATTTAACTTTACATTTCCTTTTAAAATTTTCTTCAGTTCGTCTCTTAACTCATAGACAATGACTTCATACTCAAATGATTTCAGATCCCTTCACTTACTCCCTTCTAACCCTCAATTTCCTCCTTTGAAGCTCCTGCTTCCCTTCTTTAACTCTTTAGCACATATCAGCCTCAACTCTGCTTATGATCTCATTGTATTCTTTTAAAGAATCTTCTGAAAGTTAGAGTTCAGTGGATATAGACATTTGTTTTGCAAAGTTACTGAATAAAAAAAAGTGTAAGTGTACCCTTTGTTTTCTGTTTCTGTATCATCATCGACCCAAGTATAGATCTGCGTAGCCAGAATTCCAGAAACATCCAGTTCTTGAATGTCATGGCTGGAAGCAATTGCTATGCAGTTTCTATTTGCCTGAAACATAATCATATGCTCATTTCAAAATAAAATAGCACAACATGTATATGGGCCACTTCTGAACACAGAGATTACAAAACAGCATCTGGAAATAACGTCAAGGCATAGACTATATTCTTTCAAATGGATAGTTTAAATTAATTTTATCAGCTAAATTATTACCATTATATTCATAGCTTGAGGTCGGAGACATGTTTATGTTCCAAGAATTCAGGAGCATCCAAGAGAAAGCTAACTATAAATGGCAATACATGTACCATTTTATTTCCTCTCCCAACACTGTCTCTCTAGTCTGCTAATATTCTAGGCAGGAAAAGGTGAGGGAGATAAGGAACTCTAAACTAAATGAATAATGCTTAATTATTCAAATAAAATAATATTATTTTCTCCTAAACCCCCTTTAATCCTAGGGAAGAAAACAAGAAGTGGGAAAGTGTGATTCAAAGAACTTAATTTGGACTTTGCCCTTGGTTCCTGAGAGGTAAACCGTGGAATTTTTTCAGTGACTGAGGTGCCTGTATTATCTAAAACCTCCAGACAACACTTCAGGATTTGTATAAATGAGTAAGGGCCTAGTCAGGCCACAAAGACCATCTAGTTAGCTAACTTCAGGAAGAGACTGGGGGCATGATTTAATCAATTTTAAATACTCAATGAGGCTTCACTGAAGCCAGTGAAGGCTCTGGAAATGGCAGTTCCAAGAGCTTCCTGGTTAGTGAAAGACATCAATACACATGGGAGGGTAGCATGTCCTCTTTGGGACACAGAAACTCTGTGTTGGCAACCCTCCTGGACCTTGCCCCATGTATTTCTAATTTATGCTAATCCTGATTTATATCCTTTTGCTATTATAAATCTGTAAGTGTAGTGCTTTTTGTGAGTTTTGTGAGTCATTCCGGTGAATTACAGAACCCATAAAAGTGGGAACCAGCAAGTGAAAGTGAGGGAACCCAGGGGAGGCCCCCAAGCTTGCAATCTGAAGAGGTAGTAGGAAAACCCCAAATCTGTGGCCAGCAAATCATAAGTAAGGATATTGTATGCATTCCTGAGCTTGCAGCTGGCCTCTGCCTATTTGGCAGTTTGAAGTATGGTGTACTTTTAACTTGTGAGATCTGACCTAGCCCCAGGTGGGTACAGTCAGAGATAGGTGTCATGTGGGTTGCTGGTGTCAGAACTGAACAGAGAAGTGGAAGGTGGGGATTTGTTATATCCTCACAGTTGGGAACAGAATAGTGGGATTCTGATATTTCCACACAACAGTTGATGTGTGAAGACTGATTTATTATCCTTCTTGCAGAAAGGGGTTGAAAAAGAATGGGTGATGTATACCAGAGGAAATCATAAATGAATAGTCACCTTAAATCATATTAAAACTTTTTTTTTTTTTTTTTATTAAAAATGCACATCTTTAAAACAGAACACTTGGGGGAGATATTGACAAGAAAGAGAAGATAGTATTAATATTTCTATTACACAAAATGCTAATATGAACCAGTAAGAAAAAACTAAGAGCCCTGATATAAATGGAAAAAAATCATATAAAGCCTGTTGGGAGACAATTCTTGATGGGTCTCTCTATTTCTGCACATCTACTGCATCACTGACGGCCCTTTGTTCTGGAGTATTATTTCAAGGATGTTTGTATGCAGCAGTCTCTTCCCTCCAGAGCCACGAGCAAGTCGGCTTAAAGCCTTGGACGATAGACATAGTTTTCCCCTCTGGAGCAAAGGGCAGGCATGCTTACTGTCCATTAGAAAAGATTTGTGTTCCGTAAATTCAGTGTTTCTCTCCTTTAATGCAATTCATTGCATGTCCAGGTATCGTTTGAACCTCTTTCTATAACTCCGTAGGAAATGGACTCAGGGAACAAGGGCAAAAACTGACATTTTGGCTACTTGGTGTTAGTAATATAATCCACATCTAAACAAATGGCAAGAAGTTTAACCTCACTGGCAAATTTTTTTTTTTTTTTTAAATGTGGATTAAAGCACAAGGTGTCTGCTAAGGATTGAATTGTGTTCCCCGAAAATATTTACTGAAATCCTACCCCCTGTACCTGTGGATGTGATCCTTTCTGGAAATAGAGTTTCTTTTTTGTTACGTTAATAAAGTCATTATCCGAGTAGGGTAGGTCCTAAACCTATCGTTATAAAAAATGCAAAACAGACACACAGAGACACACACAGGGGAAGAGGAAGACAGATGACAGAGACAGATGCATCTGCAAGCCCAGGAATGCCAAGGATTGCTGGCAGCTGCTAGAAACTGAAAGAGACACAAAAGGACCTCCCTGGAAAGCCACAACTTGAATAGACTTCTAGAATCCTGAACTGTGAGAAATAAATTTCTGCTTTTTAAAGCCACCCACTTATGGTATTTCTGTTACAGTAGCACTAAGTAACCAAGACAGTGCCATCTCTCAGCTATAAATCTAGCAAGAATGCAAAAAAATACTACCAAATCTGGAGAAATAAAAATTAGGCACACTCCTACACAAAGAATGGCAAACTTTATACATACGAATGTTTATTATATACATTAAAAAATAAAAACAAAAAAAAAACCTAGTTTGTTCGCACAGCACAGAATACTTATAACATTTTATGGGGGGAGGGGTACAGATATTATAGGGCATAGATAATAATTTTTATATTTGAGGGCCTCTAGAAAAAGAACCATGTCATCTAAGTATTATTACATGAGAACTGCCTGGCTAAGGTGCTGATTCTAGACTTGCCTGCCTTGAACAGAACTAATCATCGCTCAGGGATGTCTCTGAGAGGAAGGACACAGGGGAATATGAGGACAGAATAACAAAGAACCTAGGAGAAATGGAAGAAAAGACAGACAGAACAGTAAGACGGAGAAGCAGCTGTTGAAAGGATTATTGAATAGCTAACATTATTCAGTAGAATATACATCCAAGAAATGGAAATTTGTAAAAGATCACATTATATAAAAATCTGAGTTAAAAAAAAATAGTACTAGATTAAAATTACTTTTATGAATGGGAATACATATATATATTTATATATATCTAAGTTAATATAAAGGAAAGGAAACCAAAAGTGGCTAGAAGTCACTAGAAGTGACTAGAAACTTTACAGTAATAAGGCAATGAGGGAAGAAAGAAGATTAAAATGACTAAGATAAGTTTCAATCTTAGACTGCTGGGCCTAAGATTGCTCTTCTGTGAGGGGCTTATAGACATCTCTAAGGAGAATGTTATTTAGGAGGCTAAGGAGTACAAGGAAAACACACTAGTTGGGTACTTACCGGAGCTATAACTCAAAGAGGGAGAATTTCTATGAATTACATGTGAGCTTGAACTTTATCAAATATAAGAGCCACTTTCAATATATTCATTTAAGAAAGTGAAAAACCTTTTCTTTGTGTTAGCTGCTATAACATGTTGTATAAATCTAAAAAACCCAAAACCTAACCTGCTGCCATGGAGCCAATTCCAACTCATACGGACCCTACAGGATAGAGTAGAATTGCCCCATATGGTTTCCAAGGAGCACCTGGTGGATTCAAACTGCTGACCTTTTGGTTAGCAGCCATAGCTCTTAACCACTACACTACCAGGGGTTCCATAAGTTCTAAAGGCTACTGCATATATAAATACTTGACACTTCCCTGTATAGTAAGAAAACATTATCTGTTATATACACAAAATTATATAAGAATGACTTACATTATCAAATGATACAATTATTTTATAAAATTAAAAAAAATATTCAGATTGAAATTTAAGGAGAAGTAGCTTTTGGAAACAGAAAAACTGATACTGAGAAAATAGACACTTTCCAACTGTGAAAAGAAAAATGTCTAAGTACTTACTTTATTAACAGCAAAGGCAGTAATGATATCAGATTCCTTATGAATAATTCTTGCTTTACCTCCAGGATATCCCAAATCTGCTTCTATCTAAATAGAGAGAAATAAAATATAATAAGATAGTGATTATAGTACACTATAGTACATAAATGACATTATCTGTTATTTAATACCTGCATAAATTATCTTAAAATATATTTCAGACTTTTTTTTACCAAAAGAACTATTTTAAATGCTTATCATCCTTGAAAAAAAAATTTTTATTTTACAAGGGAATTTAAATTTTTTTCAAACTTACTTTTTCACACATAAAAGGACAGTAGATCTAACACACAACTTTATCAATTGGTTATTCTCCCAAGCTACAATGAATTGACTGTAAAAGACAGAGGTATTCTAAGCATTTAATTACATTAATCCTATCATTAATAAAGAGCTTAGGTTTTATTCTAAGACTGGGAATAATTAAAGTAAGATTTATTTACCAAGTTTCTAAGTATTATAATTCTTTAATAGTGTTATAAATATTAAAAGGCCAGACAGTTGGTATTTTAGGCTATGTGGACCCCAGGGTAGCTATTTTTTTTTTCTTTTTAAACAATCCTTTAGAAATGTAAAGATCATTCTTAGCTCATGAGCTACACAAAAAAACAGACCGTGGACTGCATATGGCTGGCTGGCTGTAATTTATCAATTCTTAGTCTAAAATAACTTTCAGCTTATGGAAGAGAAACCTGAAACCCTGAAAGGCATAGTAATTTGCCCAAGTTAATAACCATTTTAGTAGCTGAATAATCCATAATTCATTATACTTTAATGTATTTGACCTTCTGTTTACCTTAGATAAGAGGTATACAATATCTTTCAACTCAGAAGGACTACTATATAAAAATCAACATTTAGTAAAATAAACTAAGGTAAAAAGAGAAGGTAATTATTAGGAGTTGACAAAATTATTTAATGTAGGACATCATTTCATTTTATCTTCTATAATTTTTAATTGTGTTTATTTTGACAGCAAAGCAATGTGATCCGTGGGGGGTTGAAATGAAATATTGGAAGGTTGAGGAGAGAGGGGAAAAGTTGGGAAACTGAAAAAAAGAATGAAAAACCAAATATGCCCTAGAGTAGTTACTAATGATTGCAGGCTAACTTGAGATGGCTGGTTGGTTTGCGTTTTTCTCCATCACTGCTCGGGATTTTTCAAGGCAAGTACAATATAGGGAGAATAGGGCAAACAGTTAGGGGTGTATGTAAAGGAGTGATCATAATGACGGATTGTGGAATCTAACCTGGGAAAGGAAGGAAGTAGGGACCTGATATGGTCAGCTAAAATTAGATGCAGAACTTGGCATGTGCTACGAACTAATTTAATTTGCTAAAGGCCACACAACACAAAATCATTGTAAAAAATCATGATGAATACAGTCCTAAATGTCTAGTAAATGTTAAAGGCTGAAGTCATGCTTTGTAAAATCTGATTGGGCTGGATACTTAATGGTGAAAGACTGTTTCCTCTTAAGATCAGGAATAAGGTAAGAAAGTCTGCTTGTACCACGTGCACTCAATGTTGAATTGGAAGTTCTGACTAGTGTAATAAGGCAAGAAAACTAAATAAAAGCGTCCACATTGGAAAGGAATTAGTAAAATTCTCTGTATTTTCAGACAACATGATCATATATGTATGGCATCTATAAAAAAGCTACTGGAAGTTAATAAGGAAGTTTAGCAAGGCTGCAAGATATAAGATCAACACACAAAAATCAATTTTAATTCTATATGCAAGTGAACAGTTAAAAAATGAAATTAGAAAATGCTATTTATAATAGCATCAAAAATATGAAATACTTAGGGATAAATATGACAAAAGCTGTGTAATGCCTGTACAATGAGACATACGAAATACTATACTTATAAATAAATAAAGAGAGACACCATATCCATGGATTGCAAGGCTAAAAAAAAATGTTTCCCCCCATAGGGACATTATAGGACAGAGTAGAACTGGCCCATAGGGTTGGAAAGCTTAATATTGAGGTCTTTTTTTTTTTTCTTTGCGGAAAGTGATAAACAGATGCTAAAAATTCACATGGAAAAGTGAAAAAAAAAAAAAAAGTAAAAAAACCCTAGAAATGCTAAAACAACCTTGACTTAAACTACCTGACTTCAAGATTTACTAGAAAACTACAGTAATCAAGACAGTTAGGTATTAGATAAAGACATACAAATAAATCAATGGACCAAAATACAGAGTCTAGAAATAGACCCACACATACATGACAAGTGATTTTTGAAAAAGGAGCAAATACAATTCAGTGAATGAAAGGATCAATTGACTGTTGTTGCTAGTAGCTGCTGAGTCAGCTCTGACTCGTGGCAACCCCATGTACAGCACAAGGAAATGCTGCCTGGTCCTGCTCCATCTTCATGATCACTGGCATGCTCCAGTCCATCGCTGTGGCTACTATGTTTTCAGTGTCTTCCAACCTAAGGGGCTCATCTTCTACCACTATATTGGACAGTATCCTGTTGTGATTAATAGGGTTTCCACTGGCAAATTTTCAAAAGTAGATCCCCAGGCCTTTCTTTCTAATCTGTCCTAGTCTGGAAGCTCTGCTGAAACCTATCCACCATGGGTGACCCTGCTGGTATTTGAAATACCAGTGGCTTAGCTCCCAGCAACACAGCAACATGGAAGGCACCACAGGATGACAAACTGAGCGATGGGTGGAATCAGTTGATACACAAAAACAAATTAAAAAACAAAACAAAAACCCAGAACTGTAATTCATACTTTGGACCATATAACTCAAAATGGATCATAATCTAAATATAAAACATATACTATAAAACATCTACAACAAAATGTAGGTGAAAATCTTTGTGATCTTAGGTTAAGCAAAGACTTATTAGATAACGACTCGAAAAGCACAATCCATAAACAGAACAAACTGATTCACTGGACCTCATCAAAGTTAAGAACTTCTGCACTTCAAAACACACTGCTGATAGAGAATGAAAATGTTTACAATATCTGATAAATGACTTGTATTAATAATACAGAAAGAGCTCCATAAGAAAACTAGTAAGCTAATACATTTGAGCAGACGCTTCAACAAAAAGATATATAAATGTCAAAAAGGCACATTATAGGATGCTCAATGCAAATTAAAACCACAATGAGCTATCACTACATATCTATTAAAAATGGCTAAAATAAAAGGGCTCACCACGCCAAGTGCTGGTGAGGACGTTGAGCAACTGGGATTTCGTACACTGCCGGTGAAAATGTAAAGTGGCACAACCACCTTAGAAAACAGTTGAATAGTTTCTTAGAAATTCAGCCTACCCTGTGATATAGCCATTCCACTCCTACACGTTTACACAAGAGAAATAAAAGAATATGTTCTTATATATATACTTACTTATACTTTGTATATTCAGAGCAGATTTAAAAATAGCCCCAAAATGGAAACAATGAAAATGTTCATCAATGGGTAATGGATAAACAAATTGTGGTATATGCATACAGTGGAATACTCCTCAGCAATAACAAAGAATGAATTACTGAAACACACAACAACATGGATGAATCTCAAAGTACTTATGCTGAGTAAAAGGACACAGGCCAAAAAAAAAGCATGCACTGTATGATTCAATTTTAGAGTTCCAATAAATGCAAATTACTCCATAGTGGTTTGCCTGGGAAGGAAGAAGGTAGGAAGAGAGGGAAAGGGACGGATTAAAAGGGGAACAATAAAATTTTTTCAGGGGGTAATGACAGATGTATTCATTACCTTGATTGTAGTGATGGTTTCATGAGTGTATATATATGCCAACAGTTATCAAGCCATACACTTTAAACAAATGCAATTAAGCATACTAATAACCACTGCCCATCTGTCAGTTTGTCATACTGTGGTGCCTCACGTGTTGCTTATGATGTTGGAAGCTATGCATACCAGTATTTCAAATACTAGCAGAGTTACCCAGGGTGGAGAGGTTTCCGAGAAGCTTCCAGACTAAGACTAGAAAGAAAGATCTAGAGATCTACTTTTGAAAATCTGCCAATGAAAACCTTATGGATCACAGAATATTGTCTGAGACTTTGACTTTTCATCAAGAGGGACTGACTGGTGGAGAAGGATATCATATTTGGTAAAGTGGAGGGCCAGTAAAGACAAGGCAGATCCTTAATGAGATGAACTGATACAATCGCTGTAACAATGGGCTCAAACAGACCAATGATCATGAAGATGGCACAGGACCATGCAATGTTTCATTCTGTTATGTGTGGGGTTACCATGAGTTGGAGTCAACTCGATGGAAACCAACAATGACACACCGAATAAAGCTGTTTGTTTAAAAAAAAAAAAAAAAACTGTAGCAAAGGGCTTTGAAAATTCTGGCCAGAAATGGTTATCATGTTAACAAAAAAGAATGAATAACTGCATTTTGATGTAGCACAGAGATGAGTACAGAAATACAACAGTCAGTATACTAACATTTTATAAGTAGTATCAAAAGAAAAATCTTTGGATAAGAATTCCTTATAACATACAGACTGTAATAAGTAATAATTATCTAGGCAAATTAACTGGATTAAAAGTTTGAGTCATATTCTCTCAAAACCTACAAAGGCCATTAGAAATTTCCTAAATATGGACTACATGAAATTTTTTTTTTAGTTACAATGCAAATTTGACATGAAATTAGTCTTTTTTACTAAATGTAAGAATTATTTCTTACATTCTACTAAAATATTCCTTTTGGGGAAGAATAAGAAGTGGGAATCATGTAGCCTTAAAAAAAACCTTCAGAAAAATTTTTCCCTCTAAAATCATTCTGCTGAGATTGTCTTAAAATAAATGAACCATGCCTAATATGAAAACATTGGTTATATCTCTTATGTAATAAAATCATATTTGAATATGTGATCATAGGACACGTAGCAGTTATTTTATGATTTATTTATACATTTAAAAATTCTTATACCTTGTGCTTCTCTTTTGAAATTCTTCAACTACTTGTACTTACTGTGCCCAAGGCATTGCCCTATATGCTATCCCTACCAATAAAATAAATGCCATGTAATAATGTTCTATTTTAAGGAATTAATATTATAGGAGTGAAACTTAACTTAAAAAATGATACTTGCAGAAACAAAACAATACTACTATTCAATACTGTAATTACATTTATGAAGAACTTTAGCTGTATTTAGACAGAAAAAGCTACAGCCAAAACAAGATACATTCAACTCCCTTTAAAATTGCATTTTCTTATTTAACAAAGCAGAAACAATATTTTAAATTTTAATATTTGTTATTAAAATAAAAAAACTGAAAGAATAATAATTTAATTTCACTGGAAAAAAATCCAGATCAAAACTAAAATGCAAACAATTTGTTTTTCTCTTTAGAGAATGCAATTTCTAATTTCAGTTGAATGCTATTTTGTACCTGATTGATGTTTGGCTCCTCCATCATAGAATTTTTGATGGTTTCATTGTTGTCCTCTAATGACTTCATCAAAAAAGAATAACCACACGACAAAGAGTAAAGGCGAGATGTAACACGTAAAATACTGGGGATACTGTTTAAAATAATATTTTTAACCAAACTTACTAGAAGACGACACTGCACTGAATTATTATATTTTAAACTTAATATACCTTAAAAGAAGCACGTATGAAGTGCATGGTTAGGGGGTTGAGAAAGCTTCATTTTTCAGAGCTCCTTACCCACCACTACAGATATTAAAATAAATAAATAAAAACCTGTTGGCTTTGGACTCGATTCCAATGCAAAGTGACCCTACACGACAGAGCTGAACTGCCCCGTGGGGTTTCCAAGGAGTGCCTGGTGAATTGGAACTGCCAACCTTTTGGTTACCAGCTGTAGCTTTTAACCACTACACCACCAGGGTTTCCACTGTAGATTTTAGCACTTGTTAAAGAAAAGAGTTTGTTCAAGACTTTAGTTTTTCTCAGAGAAATGAAAAACAAACAGAAAAAGAAATTGGAGACAAAAATAGCAGCTATCAAAATTTTATGTTGGGAATGGTGCATACATATTTGCAGACATCTGTAATTAATTTCCACAAATAGGGTGGATCTTCTATTTAAAGAATGCACGTGTCAGTAAACCACATTATACAGGAAAAGAAAAGACCTGAAGATACACAAGGATTTTAGAATCAGATGAAGAAGGAACTGTAAAACAATTTTCAAAGACATAAGGAGAAAACAAACAAGAGTAGTCTACATATTCTCCATCATCTCCCATCCAAAATGTGTTGTTGTTTTTGGGCGCCTTTGAGTTGATTTTGACTCATAGCAACCCCACATGACAGAGAACTGTCCCATAGCATTTTCTAGGTTGTAATCTTTACAGCATGAACAGATTGCCTGGTCTTTCTCCTGTAGAGCCACTGGGTGGGTTTGAACTGCCAACCTCTGGGTTAGCAGCTGAGTCTTAACTGTTGCACTACCAGGGCTCCATATCTAAAATACAGGGCCTGTTAATATATCTATTTCCTAATCATCTGGAGAAAAAAAAAATCACAGTGACTTGGACTCAGATGTTTAAGGACAATCATGATTTTATAAAAATAAGAGAGAGAAATTTTGACACCAAAAATAGGCTAGTCAACTTCCCAATAAAGATTAAATATATATATATATTTTTTTTTACCAGATCTACAATCTTAAGATTCTATTTACTTCTATCCAACCCATGGTCGACTATATCAAATTTTTCTTTCCATAGTCCCTTTATCCAAAAATCACTATCTTTAAGATTACCACCATCAGGAACAAAACAACAAAACGATAATAATGAATTACTAATGAATAATAATAATAATAATGAATTACTAATAACTACCAGTAATTGTGCCAGGTTTTAAATAAGTTATATCTACTGCTCAAAACATTGCAAAGTAAGGGGTATTATACTCATTTTGAAGCTAAAGAAGCTAAAATTCAGAGAATTATGTAGCTTACTGATAGTTACAAGCTTTCAGTACAAAACTTGTATTTTTGTTTTTAATTAAAACAATTATAATATAAAAATAATTTAAAAATTATCTTAAGATGTAATGAAACTCTTCAGAAAACCAGGCATAAAATAATAGAAGACTTAAAAATGTAGAGTTGTATTTATTTATCTGCTATCTTTATATATTCTGGCTTGGTTCTGCTATTTTCCTTCCCTTCCATAAATCAACTAGACAATCTAGTGGTTTACTAGTTTTTTGTTTTGTTTTCAGAATTATTTCATTTCTCAGATACACTAAATGTATCACTTTATTTTATACAAACACACACACACATAGGACCCCTTGCCACTGAGCTGATTCTGACTCATAGTGACCCTAGAGGACAGAGTAGAACTGCCCCATAGGGTTTCCAAGGAGGGGCTGGTAGATTTGAACTGCTGACCTTTTGATGTGTCTACACACACACACACAAACACACATATGTGTGCATATATGTTTTTATTTTTATGACTATATTAATGAAGCTTGTAATTAAAAAAGATCTACTTGAAATTATACCAAATTTGCGTACTCATATTATGAGGAGTACCAGAGAAACAAAGGAAGTAACAAAGTAAAACTGCTTGCTATATAGAACAATGCAGCAATGCTTTTTATACTACATCAAGACACTTTAAATTGTACAAAATTATTTTAGGCAAAGGTATATTTAAGGTAAAATAAGAAACATCTCACCAGGAAACATGTTATCAGACACATATAATTAGCCTGACACGCTTATCGAGCACACTCATTGTTAAGTATTTATTCAAACATTTTCTTGAGCTGTTTAATGATAATTCATGTACTAACCTTATTTTACATAAGGTTAAAAAGACATATATTTATTTGCCTTGATTTCAATGTTATACCAAGGTACACAAGGTCAAAAGTCTTTTACATCAGCAAGGACACTACAACTAGTCGAATATTTGCGGATCCCATATTCATGAATTCATCCATTCGCTAAAAAACACCTGTAGTTCTTTTGCAGCAATTTATAGACATGTACATGTGCAGAGTGGTGATAAATTCCCAGCTGAGGTCAAATAAGACTCGTTTGATACTTGCTAATTCTGTATTTGAGAGAACATAACTAAACTAACGTAAATAATGGAAGTCAACTGTATTTTGTTTCCAAAATTGGCTAACTTGAATATATTTACATAATCAGGCAAAAATTAAATAATGGTGTCTATGGTTGACTCTTATAAATTAGTTCTTAAATTGAAAGGCAATGAGATATATGTCATTCTCCTTTTTTTGTCCCAAGGTTACATGCTATCTTGCTTTTTGCCAACTTGAATACTGAGAAGCCATTCTATTTTCTTATTTCTCTGACTGAAATATCTCCTTTTCCTTCCCACTTAAAAAAAAAAACAGTTTTTTTTTTTCATAGTATTTCTGTGCTACTTAAAATGTGGTCTACAGACCAGCTGCTAGTCTCAAACTCTGTTACCAGTCTATAAGGTGATAAGGCATTAACTACATCACTAAGTACATTGTTTAGTTCACCTGATTTTTTTTGTTGTTGTTTACAAAGTTTTAATAACAAAACTTTCTCAATAAAGGATGCGATACGTTAACTTACATTTAGGTACAAATTCCCCACAAAGCATCAAACTGTTACTTTTTAGTAGTACTGAACTAAACGAAGGAAAGTCATCATTATGACAGCAATACCAAGGTATAATCGTTCAGTTATACTGTAATTATAAATTAATCTGAGTTTGCAAAATTTCATTAATTTAAGTGTAATCAATAAAAAAAAAAAATAGAAGATGAAAATGTGTATATCTGAAATGTTTTCAGCATATGAACCCAGTGTCGATTAAACTTCTAAGACAAAATTCTTTTAACCATTACATAAGAATTACAGGAAATTCTAACCTTGTCTCTTAAATTGGTGATCATAACACAGGAAACAAGAAAATGTACAAAATCTTAATTCAAGTAAGATTTTTTGAAAAAATAAGTCCTAAACATATCTGAATTAGTTACTTTCAAAATACTGTTATTCCACTTCTTTTGAATCACTTTTCTAAGCATTAATTGCATATTGTGCTATAAAATGAGTTTTCAAAAGATCTGTGAAAAGCAACTCATTCTTCATGGTTATAAGATAATATAAAAAACTTCAATATTAAAACAGTAAACAGGTTTTAACTTTACAGACCTCATTTAGACACCGTTTCTTTGTGAATATATTTCTGATAAAGGTCTCTTGAATTTCTTCCTGCTTTACCAAATACTGCCAAAGCCTCTTCACAGAAAGTGCCAGATGATGTTTGGATCTACAGAGAGATAGTAAATTTAATTATACACTTCAATGATTTCTGATTAACTTGATCACATTTCCTTGATACTACATGAATGTTTAAGTTAACTAGAGTCAGATCATATCATCAGCCTACTTTTTCTTAAGGAATCAGATAGTAAATATTTTAGGCTTTGTGGACCATCTGGTCTCTGTCACAACTACCCAACTCTGCCGTCAGAGTGGAAAGCAGCCATAAGTAACATGCAGGTGAATGGGTATGCCTGGTAATCCAAAAAACTTTATTTACAAAGACAGAGGGTGGGCTGGGTTTGGCTCTCAGGCCACAGTTTGCAGAGACCCCCGCCCTAGGGGCATGAGATGTAACATAAATAGGTACGTTTCCTGGAAGAGCTCTAGGAGAAGAGATAGCCAAAGTGTGGTCTATGGACTGGTACCAGTCCACAAACTCTTTGTTACCTCTCAACAATGAGGTAAGAGCTTATGCAAGAATGCAACTGAACTGTCACTAAGTCACTAAGCACACTGTTTACTTCAGTTGATCTTTTTTGTAGCAAGACTTTCTTGATGCATCACAGATTGCATTGATTTACCTTCTAGCACCAACTCTTCACCTCCTCACAGCAGTAAAACAGTTTGTTGACCAGCTACTTTGAAAAATACTAATCTAGAGAAGATGTCAGTAAACTACAACCGACAGGCCAAATCCAATAGGCCTTATGTTCTTGAATATAACATTTTGTCAATGGCTGCTTTACATCACAATGGCAGAGTTGAGTAGTTGTGAAAAGACCATATGGCCTGGAAAGCCTAAAACACTTATTATGGGACCTCTGCAGAAAAAGTTTGCTGATTCTGGACTGAATATGCATCACAAAGATAAGAGTCTAGAACAGCAAGTCATATATGTTGTTAGCCGCCATCTAGTTGGCCCCATGACTCATGTACGATGGAAAGAAACGCTGCCCAGTTGTGCGCCATCTCCATGATCATTTGCGAATTGGACTGTTGTGATCTACAGGGTTTTCACTGGCTGATTTTCAAAAGGAGATCTCCAAGCCTTTTTCCCTAATCTGTCTTAGTCTAGAAGTTCTGACGAAGCCTGTTCAGCATCTAAGCAACATGCACCCCTCCACCAACAGACAGGTGGTTGCTGCACATAAGGTGCATTGGTTGGGCATCAAACCTGAGCCTCCCGCATGAAAGGTGAGAATTCTCCACTGCACCACAACTATCCCCAAATTAAATAAAGCCCTTAAATATTTTTCCTCTAAATAATACTTGATAACCTTCTCATCTAGTAGCACCCCTACTTAAAAAGTACCCAAAGGAAAATTTACTTGAAAGGAGTGTTTGTAGGTTCCAGTAAAGCTTTGTGGCGAAGAATTGCAGGACCTGAAGACAAACTCTCTTCAGAGGTGTGACTTGCAATATAGTTTTGAGGTGGCCCACCATGGATTTCAAGTCGTCGGAGAAGAACTTGTTCCCAACATTGCAGAGTTTTTAGAACTGCATGACAAAGTGGTGAGCTAACTGGAAGCTCTAAAAAGTGAAAATAAAAGTGGCCCATTTTTATCTTCTGCAAAAAAACGCTATATTTAATTTTAAGAATGAGTGAGATAAGATACTAAAATACACTTTAGCAGAGGAGATATGGAAAAGGGTGAATGCATGAGAATCCAGAGATTTATAAGAACAATATCATAAATATGTATAGCATTTGAACATAATTAGGTGGCCTAGAATAGCAGAAAAAAGGGTGCTGTAAGTAGAAATTGTATCACAGCCCTAGTACTAGAATTTGGGATTACTTTTATAATTTAAGTTACTGCTATTACCAATTACTGCTTTTGACTTTAATTTCACATGAAAAATATAACTGCAGTTATTGGTATTTTAGTATCTACCTTATTTACATTAATGTAAAATACAGTTCACAGCTGAACCATTTCACGCTTCTTTCTTTTCTGTATAATCTTTTGCTCCTTTGGAGTTACAACTGCTAAGTTTTTACGTTGGCTTAGTATTCTAGGTACCTACCACTATTTCAATCCCCTGACACTCAGCCAGAGCTATAAACATTGTCTCAATATAGTCAATCAAGTCAGGTTCAGTTCCCTTGTTTTCTCGGATACTGCCGTTCTACAATACCTAACAGTATAAGACATATTTACAGGCGGTTGGTTTGGTTAAGAGAAATTTATCTTAGACAATAGGATGCCAGTAAATTTTTTTCTCCACTATTAAAAAATAAAAAAAAAAAAAAAATAGAGAGGAGTAAATTAAAAGCACAGCAACAGTAGTTGATGTTAAGATATTTATTACCTGAGAGATCATGACCTGCAAAGGGATAGAAAATCTTCAAATTGTTGAGCACCAACTGCACCATTGCCAATCGCATCAATGACCAACTGAAAATAAAGCAACAGTGGCTCTGTTAGTTACTTAGATATTAAACAAAGTACACTACTTTTTGACCCAAAAATTCCACTACTAGGAATCTACCTTGTAGATGTACCTCCAGAAAAACAAAATGATATACACCTGTGGTCACTCATGCCAGCATTATTTGTAATAGCAAAAAAGTAGAAACAATTTGATTTTTATACAGTTTGACTTTTGAATCATGTAAATTTTGTATATATTCAAAAAATAAAGTCAACAGAAAAAAAAATTGTACCAGTAAGTAAAAAATAATCATAATAATTCTTCCTTTCAATAAAGAAGTACTCCATCTCCCCTAATATACTTATTTCTTTTGGAAAATTTCTATTTTTTACCACACCATTAATATATTATGTCTTATAAAATATGTACACCTTTCCTATGTAAACATATTGATAGAGATGAGATCATGCACTCTAATTCATGCATAAGGAGACAATGCAGCATTTAGAGCTGGTTATGGGCATTTAAATGTTTATGGTATTTATAATATGCAAAACAGATATTCAATAATATTACCATTCTATTCACTAAAATAAACTAGGTAAACATTTCTTGAAATGCCTTTCAGTTGAGAAACTTTAAAAATGCAGGTAATAGTTTGAAAATTATAGGTAAAGAAAAATAAACATTAACCTATAGTTGTGTAACCTAGAGATGTTGTTGTTAGGTGCTGTCCAGTTGGTTCTGACTCATAGCGACCCTATGTACAAAAGAACCTATAGATAACAACTATTATTTCTTGTCTATACATGTTTGAGTGTACATATATCTACATCCATCTATCTGTCTGTCTTTCTGTCTATATATAAATATACTTTTGCAAAAAAATCTTACAACGCATACTTTTTGAAACTTGTTATCCCCCAATTAACATACTGTGAATAGTTTCCAACATAACTTCGTTATCTTCCTATAATTACATTTTATCACTTGTACAGTATTCCATCATATATTTACATCACAATTTAAACAATTCCTATTTTTTGAGGATGAAATAATGCCAAGATTTCAAACTTGAGTTATGAATTAAAGGGAGAGGAAGTTTGGAAATTCAAGAAAAAGTTACTTATTTTAACAATAAAAAGTATTTCCAGTCTTCATGAATGACTCCAATGATTTTAAGTTTCTACTTTGTAATCCATAGTTCTTCAATCTGAATATCATAGAATCCTAAGTGATCTGTGGAATGAACTTTGAGAAGCCCATGAATCTTCTGAAATTGCACGACTCATTTTGTGTGCCTGAATTTTTGTGAAGAGATGGCCCAAAATTTTTACTAGCTTCTCAGAGATAGCTTATGATCACCCCCACCCTAAATTTAAGAACCATTGCTTTAATTACACTCGAATGCTATAGATTAGTTGTATAAACCCAGTATGTCACTTTACTTTTCCTGGTAAGCTTTTTATGTATAAAATTATGGTGTTACAAATGATCCTTTATAGTCTATGTTGTGCAAGGACTATGAAGACATCTCTTCATGTTTACTAAATTACATACCTAGATATTCTGTATAATTAAAGAAAAAAAAAAAAACCCAAATCATAACAAAGATACTGAGGAGAAAAGCTTAATTAAGAGCATACATAAAAGTTCCATTAATAAAAGTGTACTCTGAGAGACCCTTATTCTGCTGCATATTGCCCACTACACAAGTCTAGATGCACCGTGTATACTGCAGTCCAGTCCCTCACTATGCTCTCTTGACGTTTATGTTAAATATGGTTAGGAATCATTCCATATAAAATCATCTTTTAAGTGATTCCCAATGTACATTATTATTAGCACATTTAAAGTCTCTGAGATATCCTGTAGTAAAAATACTAGTTTGTTGTTATTTAAGCCAGTTTTCCTAAAGTTGTATGTACATGGAAGCCTTTTTAAAGCTAGTACTTACTGACATCTTACAGTATTTCTGTTCTGCTAAAAAGATATTAGATTCTCCAGACTAAAACAATGGAATTTGTTTATCTTAGAGGAACAAACAGCAAAAAGTAATCTCATAGCATGATCTGTGAGGAATGACACAAATTATAGATGATCCACTCATAGATAATCAAAATTTAACTGAGAAATTATTAATAAGGAAAGGAATTTAATCATTTCAACTAAACAAATTTTAGTTATAATGTGTTATAATTCACAAAGCTATTAAGTTCACTTTTGGGTATTAAGTTCACATATATTATTTTAGAAAATATTATTTATATAGCCATGATAAAGTATTTCTTTCAAAGAAGTTTAAAATATTCCATACCTGTATGAATTTGAGTTAGAATGCTCTTGGAGATGGAAATCTGAAGCTAAAATTTCATCATCATCATCATCACTTTCCAGACTCTCCTCTGAATCATATTCTGCTCTACTTTGGGAAGGGGTTAGAAAAGGCTAAAATAAAAAGTTACAGAATTTATCATTCAAATGTCTGATTTAACACATTGAAGCATATAGTTAATACTAATAATTCATCCCACTTTCAGATACTTTATTATAAGAAATTTAAGTAACTAGTAATTGGCTGCTTTCTGTTTTTGGCAGTCTATTTCTTTGATATCACTTTACATAATGCCCTTATTTATTCATCCACTCAAGAAAAAATTATATTAATTACCCAAAATGTGCCAAAGAGTGTACCTGGACAAAAGAATTTTCAAGATGGATAGGGATGGAGCTTACATTTTAGTGGAGAAGACAGGCAGACAACTGAAAACTAAATACAAATTGAATTCTTATGATAAAAAAAAAGGAGAGAGTTGAGATAGGGAACAATAAGGAGGGGATTGAGATAAGCTGGTCATGAAAAGCCTCTATGAAAACTGGCATTTATGGGAGACCTACAGGACAAGGATGGATAAGCCACATAACAAGAGAGAAGAAAAGCAATTTGGACAGTGGAAATAGCATTTAGAAAGGCTCTAATATAGGAAAGAATTTGGTGTGAAAAAAGAATAGTTTGAAGTCTAGTAAGCAAGAGGATGAGCAAGAGGAGGCTGAAGAGAATGGCAGATGACAGATTAGGTAGGGTCTTGAAGACCACGGTAAAGACTGTACTAGAATTCTTCCAATGAGTTTTAGGTAAAGGACAGGCATTGAAATTTAAATATACACAGTTGGCATAGTAGTTAAGTGCTAAGGCTGCTAACTAAAAGGTCAGCAATTTGAATCCACCAGGTGTTCCTTAGAAGCTCTATAGGGCAGTTCTACTCTGTCCTATAGGTTCCTATGAGTTGGAATTGACTCCATGGAAAGGGGTTTGGATACATACATACATATATATATATATATATATTTTTTTTTTTTACTGTTTTTTCAAATTATGCTTTAAGTGAAAGTTTACAGTTCAGGTTAGTTTCTCATATAAAAACTTATACACATTGTTGTGATCCTAGTTACTCTTCCTGTAAAATGACAGCACACTCCTCCGTTCCACCCTGTATTTCCCGTGTCCATTCAACCAGTTCCTGTCCCTTTCTGCCTTCTCATCTCACCTCTGGACAGAGGCTGCCCATTTAGTCTCATGTATCTACTTGAGATAAGAAGCACACTCTTCACAAGTATCATTTTATGTCTTATAGTCCAGTCTAATCTTTGTCTGAAGAGCTGGCTTCAGGGATGGTTTTAGTTTTGGGCTAACATAGTCCAGGGGCCATGTCTTCTGGGATCCCTTCAGTCTCAGTCAGACCATTAAGTCTGGTATTTTTAGTAGAATTTGACTTCTGCATCCCACTTTTCCCCTGCTGCATCAGGGACTTTCTGCTGTGTTCCATGTCAGGGAGGTCATTGGTAGTAGCTGAGCACTATCTAGTTCTTCTGGTCTCAGGCTGATGGAGTCTCTGGTTTATGTGGTCCTTTCTGTCTCCTGGGCTAACAATTTTCCTTGTGTCTTTGGTGTTCTTCATTCTCCTTTGCTGCAGGTGGTTTGGGACCAACGGATGCATCTTAGATGGATACTTGCTAGCTTTCAAGACCCCAGACCACCAAAGTGAGATGCAGAACATTTTCTTAATAAACTTTGTTATGCCAGTTGACCTAGATGTCCCCTGAAACCACGGTCCCCAGGACCCCGTCCCTGCTACTCTGTCCCTCAAAGTATTTAGTAATATTCAGGAAACTTCTTAGGTTTTGGTTTAGTCCAGGTGTGCTGACTTCCCCTGTATTGCATACTGTCCTTCCCTTCACCTAAGATAATTCTTGTCCACTATCTAGTTTTTTTTTTAATCTAGTTAGTGAATAGCCCTCTCCCTCCCTCCCCAGCCTCATAACCATCAAAGAATGTTTTCTTTTGTCTTTAAACCTTTTCTTGAGTTCTTATAATACTGGTCTATACAATATTTGTCCTTTTGTGAATGACTGATTTCATTCAGCGCAACGGCTTCCAGATTCCTCCATGTTATGTTTTGCAGAGTCATCGCTGTTCTTTATCGTTGCAGAGTATTCCATTGTATGAATACACCATAATTTACTTATCCATTCATCCACTAATGGGCACCTAGGTTGTTTCCATTTTTTGGCTGTTGTGAGCAGTGTTGCAATGAACATAAATTATTTTCTGTTTTCTGGATTAATGGTAGCCTTGTTGGAGTGAGATGGTATCTCACTGCAGTTTTGATTTGCATTTCTCTAATGGCTAATGATTGTGACCATTTCCTCACATATCTGTTAGCCGCCTAAATGTCTTCTCTGGTGAAGTGTCTGTCCATATCCTTTGCCCATTTCTTAATTCGGTTGTCCTTCTGTTGTTGAGGTTTTGCAGTAACTTGTAGATTTTAGAGATTAGGCATTGATCAGATTTGTGGTAGCCAAAAATTTTTTCCCAGTCTGTAGGTTGTCTTTTTACTCTTTTGGTAAAGTCTTTGGAGGAACTTAAGTGTTTGATTTTTAGGAGCTCCCAGTTATCTAGTTTCTCTTATGGTGTTTGAGATTGTTAGTAATGTTTTGTATTCTGTTTATGCCATGTATTAGGGCTCCTAGAGTTGTCCTTATTTTTTCTTCCATGATCTTTACTGTTTTAGATTTGATATTTACATCTCTGACCCATTTTGAGTTTTTTTTTTGTGCATGGTGTGAGGTATGGGTTTTGTTTCACTTTTTTGCAGATGGATATCCATGTACACCAGCACCATTTGTTAAAGAGACTGTCTTTTCCTCAATTAATGGACTTTGGGTTTGAGGTATTGATTCTGGATATAGGGGAGTAATCCTAGCATCAACAGGTCTAAATTTAGTGCTGTCATTTTGATGTGCATTTTTTTGTGTTGTTGAAAGCTTTTGTTCTACTTAATTTTCTGTGCAGAGTCTTTATGTTTTTCTTGTATTTTATTTTGATGTGTAGGATTGTTAGTTTCCTTTGTGGTTACCTTAATATTTACTCCTATTTTTCTAAGTTTAAAACAATCTTTATTTCTTTATATCGTCTTGACTTCCCCTCCATATGAAAGATCTATGACTACATTTTTCAGTCCCTCTTTTTTGTTTTAATGTCATCTTTTACATAATGACATCTCTGTTTCTCTATTTTCAATGTTTTAGCTTTAATTTATTTTTGTGACTTCCCTATCTGGGTTGGTATCTGGTTGCTCTGTCTTGTGTTCTAGTCTTGGGTTGTTACTTGATGTTACTGATTTTCTAACTGGACAACTCCTTTTAGTATTTCTTGTAATTCTGGTTTGGTTTTTGCAAATTTCCTACACTTCTGTTTATCTGGAAATGCCCTAATTTCACCCTCATGTTTGAGAGACAGTTTTGCTGGATATATAATTCTTGGCTGGCAATTTTTTTCTGCTCAAGGCTTTATATATGTCTTCCCATTGTCTTCTTGCCTGCGTGGTTTCTGCTGAATAGTCCAAGCTTAGTCTTATTGACTCTCTTAGTAGGTAATGCTTCATTTATCCACTGCCACTCTTAAAATTCTTTATCTTTGGATTTGGCAAGTTTGATTATAGTATGTCTTGGTGATTTTCTTTTGGGATCTACCTTGTGTGGGGTTCGATAAGCATCTTGGATAGATACCTTCTCATCTTTCACAATATCAGGGAAGTTTTCTGCCAACAAATCTTGAACAATTCTCTCTGTATTTTCTGTTATCCCTTCCTGTTCTGGTACTGCAATCACTCGTAGGTTACTCCTCTTGATAGAGTCCCACACAATTCTTAGAGTGTCTTCATTTTTTAAAATTCTTTTATCTGATTTCTCCTCAAGTAAGTTGGTGTCAAGTGTTTTATCTTCAATCTCACTAACTCTGAATTCCATTGCCTCAATTCTGCTTCTATGCCTTTGTGCCGAATTGTCTAATTCTGAAAATTTATTGCTAATCCTCTGGATTTCTGTTTGCTGCCTCTCTACGGATTCTTGCAGCCTGTTAAATTTGTCATTATGCTCTTCTATAACCTTAAGTTCCTCTATTGCTTTGTCTGTGTGCTCCTTGGCTTGTTCTGCACTTTGCCTGTTCTCCTTCCTGTTGTCTTGAAGAGCTTTGTATATTAATCTTTTGTATTCTACCTCTGGAACTCCGAAGAAGTTCTCTTCCTCTGGAAGATTTCTTGATTCTTTGTCTGGGAGCTTGCTGAAGCCATTGTGGTCTGTCTCTTTATGTGATTTGATATTGACTGTTGTCTCTAAGGCATGAATAAGTTATTATGTTTATTTATTTTATCTTTGCTTACTGTCCTAGCTTCTTATTTTGTTTTGATACGCCCAAATAGGCTGCTCGTGTGGGCTAGCTTGATTATTGGTGCCTTTGAAGCTCTAATGTCCTGTCACCAGGTGGTTAGATCTGTTACAAGGTATGTGAGCCCAGGAGTCTACTGACTTTTACTTTATGGATTCAGCTCAAGTGTTCAGGTTGCTGATCACGAAGTGTGTGGTACACACTCTCACCTATAGCCCTAGATGTGCAGAGGTGATTGGTGTAGGCACACATATCTGGCTGTATTAAGGGGTCACGTGGCAGGCAAGGCAGGGGGCTGACAGCAGCCCTGAGCATCTGAGAGGAAAGCATGTCCCTGTTCCCCAGAGTGTGTACATGGGTGGGTTTTACATCTTCACTGTGGGCACCCAAGGTTGTTGGCTGTACGGACTGGGAGGCACCACTTATTCTTGGACCCCTGTTGTGGGTGGCTAGGTGGCATGGGTGGAACCACTAGTCCTCAAGCCCCTGTGAAATTTATATTTTAACACTATCACTATGATCACTCTGTGATGAGAGAAATGTCAAATGATAAGAGTGGAAATGGAGGGAACAGTAACTAAGACCAGAGTTGGCAGCCCAGATAGAGGTGGTAATGACTGAGATGGAGAGAAGCAACAGATTCAAGGTATATTTTGGAAAGAGCACTAGCAAGATTTGGTGATAGATCTGGGGAGCAAGGGAGGAAAAAAAAAAAAGATTTCTGGATTTCTGGCATGAGCAGCTCTCAGGACGATAAAGACGCCATTTACTAAAATGAGAAGATTTTGGGGTAGGATGAGAGGTCTTTGTGAAAATAAATCCAAAAGGCAAAATCTGGAAGGAGGTGGAGATTTAGAGGTGTTATGTAAATGAGTCAAAAATGGCCTCTGTGTATCAGACTCAGGTTATTTCTTCATAGCAAATTAAGGCCTGTTAGCCCAAAAAGCCTGCCGGCATCAAATTCAAATTTACACACATTCAATTGTTTTAAACACAGCTCAGATAAGCAGATTTTTAGCCACTTAGAGCCTGCCTACTTTATACTCCCCATGATACTGCACCTAATATTTGCTATATCTGTTGTTGTCGTGAGGTGCCATTGAGTCGGTTCTGACTCATAGAGATCCTACGTACAACAGAAAGAAATACTGCCTGGTCCTGCACCATATCTAGTGTCTCTTAAATGACAGTAATGTCAACATTCCATGGCCGGATACTTCTTCTACACCTTTGTTTGCTCGATTTGAAATTCACTTCCAGTGTTACGACTTTTCATTTTTTTGTTGCACTTTCATCTTTGTCAGCCAATTCCTTTTTTATAAAACGTCACATATGTTCATCACTGGGAGACAAGGAGGAAAGACAACTAAACTACACACGTTACAGTCTGTGTATGAATTGAGTAACACGCAGGATAAACAATCACCTATCTACTTTGAAAAAAAGGGACATTGTTGGACACTGATCATGACGTGCATCTATTATTTACCCAGTGATTTGTGGACTGAAGAAGGCTAGAAGGAAATTTTTTACTTTATGTGATTGTTGTCATCGTTGTCAGTTGCTGTTGAGATTTGAATTCATGACAACTTTACGTGTGCAGAATAGAATTGCTCCACAGGGTTTTTGAGGAAGCAGATCACCAGACTTGTCTTCAGAGATGCCTCTGGGTGGGTTCAAACCACCAACCTTTCGACTAGTAGTTGAGTGTTAACTGTTGGCACTACCCAGGAACTCCTTTGCATGATTACTCACATTTAATGTACTATAGCAACTGAAATGTGAACCATGTTGTTGGGAGACTAGCGTTATTCAGCTAAACAGTGGTAACTGCAATTTGTGCATATTAGAACCATGTAAAGTGAGGACTGCCTGTGATACCTACATACCAAATGAAAGACTATAGATGACCAGGTCACTTTGACTTCTGGCAGAGTCTTGATTCCTTAACTATTATCAAGTGCATTTATGTTAAAGTGTTAACCAAGTTCTCTTTTTATCTTGTTAAGTACTTTGTCTTGTTTAAAATGCAAAATTCATAATTTATCAAAGGTCTGTCTTAAAAACGGGTTGGAAATACAGCAAATATATTTCACGGCGTTTTTTTTTTTTTTTGGAATGTAGCCTTGACAAAAATGAAAATTTTCTAAATTAGAGTGGAAAAAATATTTGGATGCACCAATAGTTAGTTACACTTTTATTTTAAACATGTTCATTTCCATTTGATTACATAAATATTGATATGGATAGTACTTGTATTACCTTGGCTATGAAATAGTCCCAGATACTGAGCTCAGGTGGGATGAACTTCTCTTTGACTATCAGTGACTCCTGGTTTACTGGTGGTGAGGAAGAAGTCAGTGGGGCAGATTCTCTGCAAGACATTTTTGATGGCCTAAAACATTTGTTCTGTTTTTCTCCTTCTTCCACTAATGAAGAAACAACAAAATAAAGTATTATAAAAGTAAGTACTATGCTCATGGTGCTTATTTCACCTGCCTTTATGTAAGATCTAATGTTAACTACAAATACACATACAAAAAGAATGAGATTATTATTATGAAAGTATACAGCAGGTTAATAGACAGGGGAAGCGAGATAAAAATCTCACTGTATAACAATCTTTTCTTTTAACTCAACTTGTCCCTCAGTCTCTGAATGCTGACTTGTCTATTGTATATTTAACATAATAGGATGTAATATCTGCTTGTAAATCAGTCCATAAGTTAGCTAGGAACATGGTACAAAATTTCCTACATACTCCTATTGTTTTTTAAGAATATCGTGGATGTGATATGAATGTTAATTAAAAGCAACAACTCACTTCTGAGACTTTCAGTGATTTTCTGGTCTTATATCTACATATCAAACTACCTTTTTATTATAAAATTAAAAAAAATTCAAGCACCATAACTATTTAATTAAACTGATTCTAACTTTTGGGAATGGCACAGAGATGAAATTTTCTAGTCAATGGAATTATAAAGAGGGGGGAAGTGCTAAAACACTTAACAGTTAGATTTTCAGTATTATCTTAGAAAAACAGTTAAACAAATCTTACACAATTTATACACTAAATCACAAGATGCAAATCACCAGTGGGAATCAAACCAATAAACCAAGCCAAACCCGTTGCCACCGAGTCAATTCCAACTCACAGCGACCCTATAATAACAGAGTAGAACCACCCCATAGGGTTTCCAAGTAGTGGCTGGAGGATTCGAACTGCTGACCTTTTGTTTGGCACCCGAGCTCTTAACCACTGTGCCACCAAGGCTCCAGTAGGGAATTCAGGATCTCCCGAACACAGTCGTGGTCTAACAGACAGGCAAACAGCTCTACATTAAGGCAGACCAATATTCTGCACTAATGGTCGCAGTGAGAATTTACTTACCTTCTGAAGGAATGTAAGTATTTGTGCTGTAATAGAACGTTATTATTTGAAGCTGCTCAGCATGCACATGCATTGTATCAAGCTTACAGTCAAGCTGAGTTTAACACTGAAATTTATTTAAAAAAGAAACTAAGATGAATAAAATATTAGTATTCTAAGTATTATTATTAGTCTTTTGAAAGATTTTAAAAGGAACTGTCAAAGGTGTATTCTTTTTTGTTCTTATTAGCACTTCATGAGCAATAATCAAGTTTCCGACATACCCGTGGCATATATTTACACACACTCTAAAATTTAAACACCGGTTTCATCAAGTGAAACGTATTTTTACCTTTCAAAAATTAATGCTAACTTTTAAGATAAATATATCATCTGATTTTAACAGTACTTTTGCTTCTTTTGTTTTTATTATTAGAACTCAGAGGCATGGAGAATCTCCAAGAAAATAAAACTTACTAACGATGCTAAATTAACACATTTTACCATAATTGTTATGCCATAAAAAATAGAGTTTTAAAAGCAAAACATAACAGGGTTTTTAAAAAGAGAAAACATTTGAAAGTACAATGTGTGAATTCAGACAAGTGACATTAAAATAAGAAATTAACCATACTGGGGCAGGGGGAGATGCTTAAAATTTATAAACCCAATGGCAGAAAGTACAAAACTACTTATCAATATCCTTTTGATGAACAAGGACAACAAAAAAACTTTTTTTGGCAAGCAGGTTCACAGTACTGAATGGTGTATTATTTGCAATACTACAAATAAAATGACCAGAGTGATGCCGCTCAGCAAACAAGAAAATACTCTGTGGCTTATCATTAGGGTAGTTTCTTCTTTTCCTTTTCCCTCAAATTGCACCAAGACCTAAGGCAAATTTAGGTTGGCCTAGATAGGTCATGAAGCTTAGGACCACCGATGGAGAATATATAGCTGCTGAGTGTTCAACTGGCTGTTCTTGAAAATGCAAATAATCAAATAAGATATTCTGCCACTCTTTCAATAAAAACTGACTCTACTGTCCTGTTAAGAGGCAAAAACTGGCTAGTAATAGAGGGAAAAAAAAAAATCAGTATTAGGGAGAAATGAAGATGCAACTTGGGTGTAGGGGAAGAGGAAGAAAGAAGGAAGCTAAAAGGGCAGGCCGAAACAGAGGAATGCAGGGAGAGAAGAAAAGGAGGAGAAGACAAGAGGGTAACGGAGAGGGAGAAGAGAGGAAGGAAGGAAGGGAAAAGGAAGGGGAAGGGACAGTGGGAGGGGAAACAGAAAAGGGAAGTATGTGGTAAGGGGAAGAAGAAAATAAGCTTTATCAATGTTTAATATCTGGATCAACAAGTATTTGGAGATCACTGCTCTAGAGTGCTTCTTATGAATCACCCCAAAGTCCACACTATGGCTCTGTCTATAAGATTTCAGTTCAGATTCAAGAGAGTTATTAAAAATTAGAATGGAGAAAATACATTCAAGCCCTTTTGTTGCAGCACTTTAGGACTGCCAGAAATACTGGGAAGTGTTGGAAAGAAAGAGCACATGCTTAGTCTCCATAAGGCTCCTAGAAATACTGAGTCTCGGTCAGAGAGCTGAAATATTTCTTACAGAGTTAGTTCTTTCTTTTGCCATCAGACTTGAAATAAAAGGATATTAGATGAATATATTTATCTGTAAAATTTTATGTTTATGTAAGTGCCTTTTTTGGAGTGTTTTCTTTTGACTCCTATGCTTTCTATATAAGAATTTGCCTTACCTATTTTTTTTATTATTATTATTTTATGAAATGTGTGAATAGAATGCTTTTTAAACTTTAAATTAAAATTTATATTACATGGCCCTCAATGACTAGTCTGGCTGAGAACTCTAAAAACAACAACAAAAAAATGTATTCCCTTCCCAGGAAAATTAGTTATTTTGATGTTCAACAGTCTTTTAAAAGTTCTTTATAATAAATCACCAGGTAATAGTGTTCGGCATTATGACTTAGCAATTCCACTCCTAGGTATGCACTCAAAATACTTGAAAGCAGAGATTCGAAAAGAAACTTGCACGCCAATATTCACTGCAAACACTATTCACAATAGCCAAAAGGTGAAAACAACCTAAATGCCCAACAACAGATGAATGGGAAACAAAATGTGGTACACACATACAATGGAATACTACTCAGCCAGAAGGAGAAATGAAGTCTTGATACATGCTACAGTATGGAGGGAGCTTGAAGAGATTATGCTGAGCGAAATAAGCCAATCACAAAAGGACAAATATTGTATGACCTCACTTATATAAAAGCAAAAGAAAAGGCAAATATATAGAGACCAAAGTTTATTAGTGGTTACCAGGGGCGGGAGAGAGGGGAAAAAGGAGGGTTAACGGTGATAGAAAAATTGCATTAAGGGTAGGGTTGCACAGCTGATTATTGTAATCGCAGTCAATAAGTTGTACACTGGTAAAAAGTTGAATTGGCAAAAGTTATGTGATAGATACGTTTACAATGACAAAAAAAAAAGGAATAGCTGTTGAGGCTGCTTATGGATAACCAAACACCTCATTATGGTATTTGGTTACTTGGTTTGGAGGTTTAGTGTCATGGTTCCATGGGGCGCTTCAATTAATTGGCCTAATAACGTGTTTACTGCTTCCGTTCTACCTCCTAGTTCATTGTGTAGTGCCTGGGGTCTTAAAAGCTTGCAAGCAGCCATCTAAGGCACAATTGGTCTCCATTCACCTGCAGCAACAAAGGAAAAAGATGACCCAGGAATATGAGGATACAGATAAGTGTGGTTAATTGCCTCCATCAACAACTGCCTCCTTTGCTGTGAGCCCAGAATGTCTGGATGGTGCCCAGCTATCATTACTGAACATTTTGATCAAAGATTCCATAGAAGAATCTTGATTAAAAGGGGGGGAAATGCAGGAACAGAACTTCAAATTCTCATGGGCTCTAGACTTTCTGGTGCCATGGAAGGTTGATGGACCTCTGAAACCACTGCCCTGGGAGATAATCTTTAACCTTAAAGCAAAAATATCCCCTAAAGTCATCTTAAAACCAAATACTTTAGTTTAACTAGTAAATAAGGCCTGCCTTGAGCATTATGCTCTTTTAAGAACTATCTATATTGGATCGAATTGACAACAGCAACTTGAAAGATTACATAGGAACTTAAGTGCAGTGCATTTATGTTAATGAGGGAGGAACAACTCAGAAAAGGAAGATGAGAACAGTTGCGCAACTCAAAGAATGTTAACTAAATGGAACGTGTAGAAATTGTTGAATTGGTCTATGTTTTGCTGTATATATTCTCAACAGCAAAATAAGTAAAATTTAGAAAATAAAAGTGTTGGGCATATTTGAATATATTTTAAAAAGCTGATTTTATTCTTTATTTTAAATGTGCTCAAGTCTTACCTTTTTGGTCAAGAAACTGTGTATATTTTGGTAAAAGAATGATAGCAACAACATGGGATAATCACTAAATATTGAATATAAAATATTTATTTTTGTACCAATTTAATGGGAAAAGCAAAACATCTGCATTTTCTGATCTGCAATAAACATAGATAATAAAATGCCAAAAGTATACTTTAAAATGTCTCAAACATCATTCGCATTCTCATATGTAGTAAAACATGACATGATTACTACAAAATAAAATATTTTATATTTTAGTCCTCATTTTGGAGACAAAAGATCATTACTGTAAATTTATCAAGATAAAGATGACAGAAAATTCACAGTTCTCAAATTGCAGATATTATCAAAATATAGTAAGAATTATTTAAATAAAAAAACATTGTTTTGCTGTACAGTATGCAATAAAAAGCAAACATGGATTTCTAACTGTTAGCAGGAAAAAAGTTAATTTTTTGAAAATTGCTATTGCTTAGCCTATTTTGTACTTCAAAAATTAACCCTAACAACAAAAATAATTCAAAACAGCACATATACACAACGTCCAGTTTTAGTTAATTAGAAAATCCAAAGTCTTTAGCATATTTGCAATTCAGAGAAAATTTTAAAATACTCTTTAAAAATTAAATTGCTGATTTACATACATTAACTTTTTGTTATTATGAATTCTGAACAGCCAAGACCCAGTCTAATGAAATCAATTTCTTATATTACAAACTTCAAGGTATATTTGAATATTATTTCATTAAAAGAATTGGCATATAAAGTATATAATAGGCATGTAGAAAGAAATATAATTTAGTTCATGAGATCATTACTGCAAAGAAAATTAAAATCAGAATTTATATCAGAACAAGAATGATGGCTTCTAAATTCTTGTCATTCTACTACCTTTATGAAAATACTTCTTAGAAAACAGATAGTTAGGGGTTCTAAACATATATTTGATCTTCAGTATAAAATACTTTGGAGCCCTGGTGGTGTAACAGTGAAAAGCTTGGCTGCTAACCAGAAGGTTGGCAGTTCAAATCTACTAGCTGCTGCTCCTCTGGTGCAGTTCTATAGGGCAGTTCCACTCTGTCCTAGAGGGTTGCTAGGAGCTGGAATCAACTCGACAGCAGTGGATCTGTTTTTTTTTTTGGTTTTATATATTTTAACACTAATTGGGTCATCAGCTAAATAAATATTTTATATTTGTCAGTTTTCATTTTGCCAAATTTTAATACTAAAATTTAAAATATATAAATGTTAATTTTTACTGAAATCATATCAACTTTTCTAAATTGCATTATTTTACTTCTTTGGCAATAATGTATATTATATATAATCCAATGCATAAATCTCTGGACATCATGCTTATGTTTAGCAATAATCCAAAGTGTCTTCACTTCTTCCCCTTCTTTTCCGTTTTTTCCTATTCCTTTCTTTTTCTACCTGTTTCTCAGACTAGGTCAGATTTGGAATCAACAGGTTTTGGCTTCATCATTCAGTGAATATACTCCTTTCTTCTGGTTAGCAACTGATTAAAAGATATCATTCCTTTTTTCTGTAAGTGCTCCTTCAGTTACTTCCATGATTATTTGTATTCAGAACAGTTTCTGGGTTCTAAAAGATAGATGGGCACCACATAAGGGGGATATGACTACACACAGCCCTACTATTAAGTGTGAACCACCACATATTTTAAGTATTCTATATTTTTTGCCTACCATGTCCTAATCCAAGAGGTTAAACGTGTCGATACAGATAAATTCTGGTCACTTTGATTATTAGGGATTCTTAGGATAATCTTGTCAGAAAGTGGTAGGATACACTTTATGATGGTACTTGAAAGATAATTTATGTAATACTACTGTGCCTAGAAATATCAACCAAATCTGAATGCTCAAACAAGGAGCAAAGTGGACCAAATGCTTTGAGTAAGGTCCTTTACATACCTATGCTCAGCACAAAAGGTTGAAACTGAGACCTGCAGCCTTGACTGTAAGAATGAATCTTTTTACAGTAGTCAAAACTGAATTAGCCAGCCCCTGGCCCTGTCCAAGGAAGTTAGGGCCATGGCAGGGATGACTATAAATTATCCCTTTTGATGCCACTTGCCCTAAAAGTACTATTTCATGGGTATGTCAAATACTTATAATGAAGTCCAATGTGAGGTCCATGGTCAAAAATACTGACTTGTTCCTAACATTCAAAATTCCTTTAACAGGGAAGGCAGATATTTTGTTTCAAATGGAGCAATGACAAACTGTATTTACCTTGAAAGTAAATTATTGCCTGTTTTAAAATAAAGTTTCATTGGACCACAGCCATGTTCATCTGCCTACCTATTGTCAAAGACTTCTTCTGTGTTATAGTGGCAGAGCTGCGTTGTTGTGAGAGAGACCAAAGGGTCTGCAAAGTCTAAATCCCATGCTATTCGGCCCTTTACAGGAAAAGTTTGCCAATATCTGTTCAAAGTTATAAACTGAATTTGCCTTATTACAAGTATTAAACATAAATAACTGAAAATGAATCTTTGTCTTTTATTTTTGGCGGGGGGGAGGGGGGCAGGCGGGAGAGGTGAAGAAAGCCGAATTAGAAAATAAGAGGGTTGTGGTGTTTAAAGAAACAGTTTGAAACAAGTGGAGGAAGTGGAACCTAGGCTAACATGGTTTTGACTCATAGTCATACGGGGCCGTATCTGAGTGGAAAATGCTTTTGTGTGTAGATGGTATAGAAGAAACGGGTAAAATGGAGAAAGTGAATTAAATTTCATAAAGAGGTAAATGATCTTGCTGTATTTCTCAAAAATGTATATATGGCTTGTTTTTTGAAAGGCATTTAAAAATTTTTACTTCTTCAGTATGTCAGTATAAGATGAAGCAGGCTTTCAGGTATTAAATATTAATCCCTAAGTCTACTCCTTGTAACCTTCAAAATTTAAAAATCAAAATTATCACATATGAGCTAATAAAGTACAAAAAAGAAACTTCGGAAATGCAAAAAGCATCATATTATTTTCTGATCAAAAACATTTGGTGCTTCTATTTTTAAATTAATATAGTACATATTGTTTAAATATTAGTACTGAAAAGGGGATACGATTGTTTACAATATTTACTTTTGACAGTATTGTGAACACTTAGAAATCCAAAAACCCCAATGGCCAGAATCATAATAAGCAAATTATAAAGCAGCCTCAACTGAAATATTTTTCTGGTCATTTCAAGCCATAGTCTGATTTACCATGATTAGCGCTGACATTTCTTTATTTTTACACGCTTAAAAATATGTTAAAGTCTAAGGGAAAACATAAAAAACTAATTAAAAATTTAAAAGCAGAATAAAGTAAGATGGTTTTCTAAGATGCTAATCATTGTTTTAAATCAATAAAATGGCTTCATTAAAGGAAATTTCTCAATTTTCTCTAAATGCCAAACAAAATAAAACTGGCCCAATGTACCCCAACCCCTCCAAAACAGCACAAAGCAAGCTGGACTGTAAAAGCCTATTTCTAAAGCTAATATCTTGCCTGCAAGACTGGGAGGGCTATGAGAACTGATGGCTGAAAGAGCTTTGGAAAAGCCCACACACTCCATGGAGAATACCACTACCTGGTGGGGGCTAGGCATAGCAAAGTGCCTTCCTGCCAAAGAAAGAAGAGAGAGTCTGTATTGGGGATAGAACAAAAACCAGTATCACAGTGTATTTTAAAGCAAATAAAATTTTCAGTAGTAAAAGATCTAAGAAAATTACATTAGCTTTAATCACTAATGCTAAAACACACTGGTGCATGAATATCTTAAGGATCGAAATTTGCACCATAAACTTTACGTTGCATTTTTATCAAAAAACTCTATGTTTTAAGAAAATGGTTGGTAACAAGAGCTTTCTAACAGTGATAAATTAAAAAGTAATTACATTTAATAAAGTTATTGTTCAAATGAATAAACTTCAGCCTTTAAAAAAAAAAAAAAAGATTAAAAACTAACCAGACAAAGCTTTTGAATGTGTCTGTTCTTCGCTGGGAACACGTGCACCTCCGCCAAACACAGCAGACCACATTTTTTCATTTAGAGGATGGGCCACAATCCGAAATAGTTCATTACTAGAATGTGTTGCCAGGCCATGGATGAAGAGACTAAGATAAACTGCTGTGAGAATCTCACAGAGCAAGATTGTAAGCCCTGGATGGGCTTCCTCACCAGAAGAATTCAAAAGTCGAATCAGAGAAGTTATTCCTAGAACAAACAACAAACATACCAACCATTGAAAAATAACTTAAAAAAAAACTATATTTTCAAATTTTTGAAAAAATTTATGGCATCAGGATTAAACATATTCTTCCTCAGATTCATAACCAAGAAAGGCTACTATACTTAATGAATAAATGTTGAGCTATTTGTTCAATTTAGAGAATAACTGAAAACTGGCAACTTCACTAACTCTGATAAAGTGGTAACCCAACTTAAATTACTATCTCAAGGGGAAGAGCCAAAATATCCCACTGCTGCAACTGAAATAAAAAAAAAAACAAAAAAAACCTTAATGCCATCTTTAGGTGCTATCGAGTTGGCTCCAACTCATAGCGACCCTATGTACAACTGCCCAGGCCTACACCATCCTCACAATTGTTATGCTTGAGCCCATTGTTGCAGCCACTGTGTCAATCCATCTAATGGAGGGTATTTCTCTTTTTCGCTGACCCTCTGTTTTACCAGGGACTGGTCCCTCCTGATAACCTGTCCAAAGTAAGTAAGACTAAGTCTCGTCGGCCTCGCTTCTAAGGAGTGTGCTGACTGTTCTTCCAAGACAGACTTGCTTGTTCTTCTGGCAGTTCATGGTATATTCAACATTCTTTCTCAACATCATAATTCAAAGGCATCAATTCTTTGGTCTTCCTTATTCATCATCCAGTTTTCCACTGCATATGGCTTGAGTCAGGCATACCTTCATCCTCCAAGTAGCACTTTTCTTTTTCAACGCTTTAAAGAGGTCTTTTGCAGCAGGTATGCCCAGTTCAATACATCGTTTGATTTCTTGACTGCTGGTTCCATGGATCTTGACTATGGATCCAAATAAAATGAAATCCCTGACAACTTCAATATCTTGTCCTTTTATCATGATGTTGCTTATTGCTTCAGATGTGAGGATTTTTGTTTTCTTCATGTTGAGGTGTAATCCACACTGAAGACTGTAGTTATTTATCTTCATCAGTAAGTGGTTCAAGTCCTCTTCATTTACAGCAAGCAAGGTTGTGTCACCTGCATATCACAGGCTGTTGATTAGTCTTCCTCCAGTTCTAATGTGATGCTCTCCATAGAGTTCAGCTTCTCGAATTATTTGTTCAGCATACAGGTTGAATAAATATATGGTGAAAGGATTCAGTTCTGATGCACATCTTTCCTGATTTTAAACCATGCAGTAACCCCTTGTTCTGTTCAATGACTGCTTCTTGGTCTATGTATAGGTTCCTCAAGAGTACAATTAAGTGTTCTGGAATTCCCTTTCTTCACAATGTTATCCATAATTTGTTATGATCTAAACATTTGAATACCTTTGTATAGTCAATAAAACACAGGTAAACATCTTTCTGGTATTCTCTTCTTTCAAACAGGATCCATCTGACATCAGCAATGACATCCTTCATTCCATATCGTCCCTGAATCTGGCTTGAATTTCTGGCAGTTCCCTGTCAATGTACTGCTGCAACTGTTTTTGAATTATTTCCAGCAAAATTTTACCTGTGTGTGATATTAATGATATCGTTTAGTAACTTCCACATTCTGCTGAATAACCTTTCTTTGGAATGGGCACATATAAGGATGTCCTCCAGTCGACTAGCCAGATCTTCCAAATTTCTTGGCATAGATGAGTGACTGCTTCCACTGCTGGATCCATTTGTTGAAACATCTCAGTTGGTATTCTGTCAACTCCTGGAACCTTGTTTTTCACCAAAGTCTTGGGCTTCTTTCTTCAATACCATCGATTCTTGATCATATGCTACCTCCTAAAATGGTGGATGCTGACAAATTCTTTTTGGTATAGGGACTCTGTATTCCTTCCATCTTCTTCTGATGCTTCCTGAATCATTCAAGATTTTGCCCATAGAATCCTTCAGTACAGCAACTCAAGGCTTGAATTTTTTCTTCCATTCTTTCAGCTTGAGAAATGCCTGTGTTCTTCCCTTTTTGTTTTCTAACTCCAGATCTTTGCACGACACTATAACACTTTATTGGATGTCTTCTCAGGTCTCCCTTTGAAATCTTCTGTTCGGCTCTTTAACTTCATTTGCTTTCTTTCCTCTCTTTTTAATGACCTTTTGCTTTCTTCATGTATGATGACATTGATGTCATTACACAACTCATCTGGTCTTTGGTCATTAGTGTTCAGTGTGTCAGATCTATTCTTGAGAAGGTTGAACTTTGGCTCTTGTTGACTTGTTTCAATTTCCTTCAGCTTCTGCTTGAACTTGCAAATGAGCAACTGATGGTCTGTACTGCTACACGCCCTCGGCCTTTTTCTGACTGATGACATTGAGCTTCTCAATTGTGTCTTTCCATAGGTGTAGTCAATTTGATTCTTGTATATTCGATCTGGTGAGGTCCACGTATATTGTCCCCGTTTACCTTGCTGAAAAAAGTTATCTGCAATGAAGAAGACATTGCTCTTGCAAAATTCTATCATGTGATCTCCAGCATCGTTTCTATCACCAAGGCCATATTTTCCAACTACTGATACTTCTTCTGTGTTTCCAACTTTTGCATTCCAATCACCAGTAATTATCAATGCATCTTGAATGCACGTTTGATCAATTTCAGACTGTAGAAGTTGGTAAAAATCCTCAATTTCTTCATCTTTGGCATTAGTTGGTGTATAAATTCAAAATAATAGTCATATTAACTGGTTAACCTTGTAGGTGCATAGATATTATCCTATCACTGGAAGTGTTGTCCTTCAGAATAGATTTTGAAATGACTTTTTTGAACCTTAACTTTTATAAGATTGCAGTGCCATAACAAATGTTTTCCTATTATGAAAAAAGTAAAAAATTTTAAACGATGCAACAAAACAATTGAGTTATTTTAGTACAATGATCAAGAATTACTTAGGTAAAGTATCTGTATAATTTGTAATGAGTGATGAATACTGAACTGGTATCAGTTTTAGCAATATTTAACAATAATTACCATGCCGCAAAACCAAATCAAATCTGCTTTTTACTCATCTTACTAAAATTTTCAACAAGGCTAAGAAGAAACTCACACATATATGAATTATTTATACCTGGCCATTGAGCTGGTGATGTATTGGGAGTTACTGCTTCATCTAAGCTTCCTGTTTTCCAAGAATGTCGGTGAGGAAGCAGTACTGTCTGATATACCATTCCAGTAAACTGGTTTGTTTGTAATGAACTAAGAGAAGAAAAGAATATTTAAATCCACGACAAATTTCACATATAATACTTTCATGTTTTAGATCTAATCCCTGGGGGACCTGAAATATACATTTTTTATTTATTCATTATACTAGATTATATCAAAGTAATATACTCTACAGTTTAGTATTATATGAAAACAAAGTATCCTTTAAGTATAAATATATATGTTTTCTAAATTAAAACACACGTGATAGATTTTAAGCATACCTATTTAGGGTAAGAATAAATATGAGAAAACAAAATCACTGTGGATCACAAGTAGCAAGCTTACACAGGGGACTTTGAAACATACGGTTGAGAATAAAGTTAGTTTAGGGTCAATTTGATATTTAATGTCTAGCTTGCCCTATGTTGGGCACTTCATCAGACACTAGGCATATAATAAAAAGCATGGTTTCTGCATCCTGAAATTTACAGTCTGGGGGCGTGGACGTGATATAAATAAATAATTTTATATTGTTTCTAAAGACAAACCTATTCATAGGGTGCTATGTATTTCACACAATTTGGGAATTCAGGATGAGTTTCCCCAAGTAAATGACACTTTAAGTAAACAGATTAATGAACAAGTAACACACAGCTGACAGAATACAGTATAAAGAACTTTGTTAAATCCTGTCAGAAAGTCCTATATCATACATTAAGTAAATGAATATAATATTTAAATACAGCACATTTATTGGTTTAAAGCTACACTCATTGGTAAATCTCACTGGCCATAACATTTAGATAAATTTGTGAATAGTTTCTCTTGGTTTACTTTTCAGCTTCAAGATGGCAAGGATAACAAAAAAAAAAAAATCTCTCCTCTGCTATAACAGTAAACCTAAGGGAGTGAAAGGAAAGCTAAAGGTAAATTAATGAAAATAAAGCCACGCTCAATAACAAGAAAGTGAACTCTCAGAGGACTAGGGTCAAAAGAATCAAGTTGAAGCTACCTCAGGAATATATAATCAGCAGGATAAACAGAGGCCACCTATGAGAAAATTCAAACACATAAGATGAACAGACAACTAAAAATCAACACCAAGGAAGGCTCACACCATACAAGAGATAAGAACTTAGCAAAAGACCTTAACTGAGGAAGCAGACTTCACAGAAGATTAAGGAAAGCAATTTATACCCAAAGAGAGAGGGAGGAAGCAGGGGAGGCACGATGGGGGGGGGGGTGCGGGTGGGAGGGAAGGGGGAGGAGGAAGGGAGGGAAGGACAGACAAAAAGTTAAAAAAAAAAAAGAATTTCTAAAACACAAACTCAGCCTAAATAATAGGACACTGCTTAAGAATGAATTAGTGGCTGGAAAATCAAGCTAGAATTTCTCCTGAAATGCAGCAAAAAGAGACAGACAAAAGGCATATATGAGAGTAAAGCTTAAAGAAAAATAAAATGGATTCACAAGTTCCAGTATCAGTCTACGAGGAGAAAAAATAAAACGGAGAAGAAACACTATTTGAAGAAATAATTCAAAGAACTAAAGATAGATATAGGTGTCAATATTTTTTATTGCCTACATGAACTATAGTGGCATCTCAGTCTATAAAGAGAGAAATCCTAAACTTGTCTGTAAAAATTTTCTCAACTCCTTCAAGTCAGTCACTCTCCTGTGCAACCTCAACCTTGTACTGTCTATCGTAATACAGTACTTATCATTTCAGTGCTTATTCTACATGCTACTATCTGTTCACACATTTGTTTTTAGTGCTACACTGACCTTAAGGAAGGAGACCTTACCTTGTTTCTTTTAAAATTCTCAATGCCTATCACAGCATGACTGGCATAAAATAAGGCTTGCCAAGGAAATTATACTGAGAAGAGTTTACTTGAGATTCATTTGCTATAAAGGCATAAGCTAAAATTTCAAAGATGAAAAGAAGTATTTAATACCTCAGTCATATGTTTTTCTGCATTATTTAAAGTAGGCTGCTGAATATACTTTTTCTAAAGCAAAAACATACAAAATCTGAAACCTCTTTGGTTATTATAAGCATTCTTAAATTTCAGGAAAAGATGCTTACCTGTAGTTATGACTACCACAAAGGCACTGATAAATACAAGCAGAAAGTGAAGCTGCTAAAGTATGCATTACATATACCTAGAAAAACAACAAAAACATTTTTTAAGTGTAACTTTTTTCAAGACCTAATATAATCACCACTTTTAAAAGATTAAAAAAAAAACTATTTTGTCCTTATATGTAAACTATTCTTGTTATTTTTTTGTATAACATTTCTGCCTACTGAGGTCTCACCTGAAACAATTTAAAGAAAAACCACTTGAGGCCTTTGGCAGAAATTATAAAACATGTCTGCCATCTAATGTCTATGTCAACAGCAAAGAGGAGTAGATGATGGTTATCCAGTAGACCCTCAACCATGTATTAAAAGCAGGTCCTCTAACACTCAACCTGCTTTTTCCTCAAATTATGAAGAAATCAGATTGATAAAAGACATTCACCTATGAAAAGGCCAATGAAAAATATGCTACCACATATTCTAGTTACTATAGAAAACAGACAGTTTGAAGAGAGTAGAACGTTAGAAAAGGGAGAAAATATAGGTATGAAAGACATTAACTGAAAGGCAGAAGAGTCAAACAACCCTGAACACGGCATGGTAGAAGCTGTAATAGTAGAACAAGGATAAAAGAGAAGTTTAAGCTAGGTAAGAAAATAAACTACACTATAATATTAAACATTAAACATACAGGTTCTTGATCTGATTACAAAGTATGACAGTTCTTTTCATAAATGAGGAGTAAAAGATCAAAATCTAATCACTATTTTCTCCTTTGTCAATAAAATTAAATTTTTATTGGTGGTTGGGATTAAAGTAAAAAATATGATCATACACCTCTACAACAAGGCAAAGTATCCAGTTAAAAGATGGGCAAAGGTCCATCAGTGGATGAATGGATAAACAAATTATGGTATAGTCCCATAGTGGAATACTACCAATGATAAAGAACAACAATGAATCTGTGAAACATCTCATTACGTGAATGAATCTGGAAGGCATTATGCTGAGTGAAATTAGTCAGTCACAAAAGGACGAATATTGTATGAGACCATTATTATAAGAACTCAAGAAAAGGTTTAAACACAGAAGAAAACATTCTTTGATGGTTATGAGGGTGGGGAGGGAGGGAGAGGGCTACTCACTAACTAGATAGTAGATAAGAATTTTCTTAGGTGAAGGGAAGGACAACACAGAATACAGAGGAAGTCAGCACTGAACTAAACCAAGCTAAAGTTTCCTGAATACAACCAAACACTTAGAGGAACAGAGGAGCAGGGACAGGGGTCTGGGGACCATAGTTTCAGGGGACATCTAGGTGAACTGGCATAACGTTTATTAAGAAAATGTTTTGCATCCTATTTTGTTGAGTGGTATCTGGGCTCTTAAAAGCTAGTGAGTGGCCATCTAAGATGCATCCATTGGTCCCAACCCACCTGGAGCAAAGGAGAATGAAGAACACCAAAGACACAAGAGACAGAAAGAGCCACATAAACCAGAGACTCCATCCTGAGACCAGAAGAATTAGATGGTGCCCGGCTACCACCAATGCCCGCCTTGACAGGGAACACAATAGAGAGTCCCTGATGCAGCAGGAGAAAAGTGGGATGCAGAACTCAAATTCTAATAAAAAGACCAGACTTAATAGTCTGACTGAGACTGGAGGGACCCTGGAAGACATAGCTCGCGAACTCTCTGTTAGCCCAAAACTTAAACCATTCCCAAAGCCAAATCTTCAGACAAAGATTAGACTGAACTATAAGACATAAAATGACACTTATAAAGAGAGTGCTTCTTAGCTCAAGCAGATACGCGAGATTAAATGGGCAACTCCTGTCCAGAGGCAAGGTGAAAAGGCAGAAAGGGACAGGAACTGGTGGAATGGACATGGGAAATCCAGAGTAGAAAGGAGGAGTGTGTTGTCTCTATGAGAGAGCCACTAGGGTCGCATAACAATGTGTGTATGAATTTTTGTATGAGAAATTAACTCGAACTGTAAACTTTCACTTAGAGCACGATAAAAAAAATAAAATAAAATAAAAAGATGGGCTAAGGAAATGAATAGACACTTCACCAAAGAAGACATTCAAGCAGCTAACAGAGGAAATGCTCTCGGGATCACTAAAGCCATTAGAGATATGCAAATCAAAACCACAATGAGATACCATCTCGCCCCCAGCATTAGTGGCATAAATAAAAAAAGCACGAAATAACAAATGTTGGAGAGGCTGCAGGGAGATTGGAACTCTTATGCACTGCTGGTGGGAATGCAAAATGATACAATCATTTTGGAAAACAATATGGCGTTTCCTTAGAAAGCTAGAAATAGAAATACCATATGATCCAGCAATCCCACTCCTAGGAATATATCTTAGAGAAATAAGAGTCATCACACAAATAGACATATGCACACCCATGTTCACTGCAGCATTGTTCAAAGTAGCAAAAAGATGGAAATGACCTAGATGCCCATCAACAGATGAATGGATAAACAAACTATGGTACATACATATAATGGAATACCACACAACGATAAAGAACAAAGATGAATCTTTGAAACATCTCACAACATGGATGAATCTGGAGGGCATCGTGCTGCGTGAAGTAAGTCAATCACAAAAGGATAAATACCATATGGGACCACTACTATAAAAATCCACGGAAAGGTTTACACACAAAAAGAAACAAACTTGATGGCTACGAGGGAGGGGAAGAGTAAGGATGAACACTAAACAGACAATAGATAAGTAGTAACTTTGTTGAAGGGTAAGACAGTACACAACACTGGGGAAGCCAGCACAACTTGTCCAAGGCAAAGTCATGGAAGCTTCATAGACACATCAAAACTCCCTGAGCGACCAAATTGCTGGGCTGAGGGCTGTGGGGACCATGGTCTTGGGAAACATCTAGCTCAAGTGGCACAACACAATTTATAAAAAAAATGTTCTATATTCTACTTTGGTGAGAAGCGCCTGGGGTCTTGAAAGCCTATGAGTGGCCATCTAAGATACTCTACAGGTCTCACCCCTTTGGGAGCAAGGGAGAATGAAGAAAACTAAAGATACGAGGGAAAGATTAGTCCAAAGGACTAATGGACCACAACTCCCACAGCTTCTACCAGATTAGGTCCAGTACAACCAAATGGTGCTTGGCTACCACCACTGACTGCTATGACAGGAATCACAATAGAGGGTCTCAGACAGCGCTGGAGAAAAAAGTAGAACAAAATTCTAATTCACAAAAAACGACCAGACTTACTGGCCTGACAGAGGCTGAAGAAACCCCAAGAATATGACCCCAGACAACCTTGTAGCTCAGTAATGAAGTCACTCCTGAGGTTCACCCTTCAGACAAAGATCAGACAGGCCCATAAAACAAAATGAGACTAAAGGGGCACACCAGACCAGGGACAAGGACTAAAAGGCAGCAGGTGACAGGAAAGCAGCTAATAGGGAACCCAAAGTAAAGAAGGGAGAATGCTCACATGTCGTGGGGCTGTTAACCAATGTCATAAAACAGCATGTGTACTAACTGTTTAATGAGAAGCTAGTTTGTTCTGTAAACCTTCATCTAAAGTACAATTAAAAAAAAAAAGAATATGATCATATAAATGAAACAGGCAAATACTATATTTGGGAGGTTATAAAAATAATGGCAAGATTTTACATCCTCTCCAATCAAGAGATGGAGTCTATTTCCCTACTTCTTGAATCTGGGCTGCTTTTGTGACTTGATTTGACTAAAAAAACACAGCATAAGTGACATGTGAGTTCTCAACCTAGGCCTCAAGAGACCTTAAAGTTCTACTCTTGTTGTTTTTTATGCCCCTGCAACCACCATGTGAAAAAACCTAGGGTTGCTTGCTGGAGACATAGATAATGTAGACTCTGTCAGCCCTGCTAACAGCCTGCCAACTACCAGACAAGTAAATGAGGCCATCCTAGATCACCCAGTATCCAGTCAACCCACTAGCTGACCAAAGACAAATGAGAAAGTCCAGTAGAGACATGCCTTGCTGGCTGAAACCAGAAGAAATGACCAGCCAATCCACAGAATCATGAGCTAAATTAATAGTGGTTGTTTTAAATCATTAACATTTCAGGGTGGCTCTTAAGCAGTAAAAGCTAACTGATACAACAGGGTTATGCTACAATTAAAGTTCAGTATGGAATAATGTTTCACTAAAATGAGCACAATCTGAAGGAAACTGAACTCCAAACTGCATAATAAACACTTTGGGCATTTACACTATAAAGCAGTACAAGAAAAGAAGTGGCAAAATTAAATTTCAAGGGTTAAGGTTTTCTAAGATGGTAAAACTGTAGAAGGAGAGTCCACTAGCGTTCAAGCAGAAAATTGAACTGGAATGATACAGCCTGCAAGGCAGGCAAGAACCAAATGATGGACTATGAAGAAATTTAAAAAAGGAAGAAAGAGATGACGAGATATGCAAAAATAGTCAAAGGAGGTCATCAAACTGAAACAAAACCCACTGCCATCGATTCCAACCCACAGTGACCCTATAGGAGAGAGTAGAAATGCCCCATAATGTTTCCTAAGCTGTAATCTTTACGGAAGTAGACTGCCACATCTTTCTCCTGTGGAATAGCAACGTGGTCATACTGCAGTAAGGATGAAATATAAAATGTGGTTTTAATGATAAAGTGGAGTGATGACAGAGAGGAAACAGATGCTGTGGTTGATTACATAATTACCTAGATGAGTAGTTATGCATCAGAATCACCTTTCTTAAAAACACATATTCCTGAGCCTCAACCTCAGACTGATTCAATAAGTTCGGAGTAATTTAAATATCTGAATTTTTAATATACATTCCAAATGATTCTGCTGTAGCGGGTTCCTAAATCACTGTCGAGCCTAGAAGAATAACAGGACTTTATAACATTATTCTTAAAATACGTAATGTTTTACATAAGTTTAGAGAATTTGCAAAAACCAAACCAAAGCTACAAGAAATACTAAAGGATATTGTTTGGTCAGAAAACCAATAATATCAGATACCAGCACAATACAAGGTCACAAAACAGAACGTCCTGATATCTATTCAAATAGGGAAATCACAAAAACAAACAAATTAAGATTAATTAAAAAAAAAATAATACACATAACAGGGAATCATGGAAGTCAATAGGTAAAAGATCACAATAATCAAAAAGAGGGACTAAATACAGGAGGCATTGAACCGCCAGATGGAGAGTGATACAAGGCGATATAGAACGATACAAGTTAGGTTTTTACTTAGAAAAATAGGGGTAAATAATAAGGTAACCACAAAAAGGTATAACAACTCCATAACTCAAGATAAAAGCCAAGAAAAACGTAACGACTCAACTAACATAAAGTCAAACACTATGAAAATGAGGATCTCACAATTTACTAAGAAAAACGTCTCAGCACAAAAAAGTATGTGGAAAAATGAAATTGCCAACAACACACATGAAAAGGCATCAAAATGTCAGCACTAAAAACTTATTTATTTATAATTACGCTGAATGGAAATGGACTAAATGCACCAATAAAGAGACAGAGAGTCACGGACTGGACAAAGAAAAATGATCCATCTATATGCTGCCTACAAGAGACACACCTTAGAGACACAAACAAACTAAAACTCAAAGGATGGAAAAAAATATATCAAGCAAACAATAAGCAAAAAAGAAGAGGAGTAGCAATATTAATTTCTGACAAAATAGACTTTAGACTTAAATCCACCACAAAGGATAAAGAAGGACACTATATAATGATAAAAGGGGACAATTGATCAGGAAGACATAACCATATTAAATATTTATGCACCCAATGACAGGGCTGCAAGATACATAAATCAAATTTTAACAGAATTGAAAAGTGAGATAGACACCTCCACAATTATACTAGGAGACTTCAACACACCACTTTCACAGAAGTACAGGACATCCAGTAAGAAGCTCAATAGAGACACGGAAGACCTACTCACAACAATCAACCAACTTGACCTCATTGACTTATACAGAACTTTTCACCCAACTGCTGCAAAATATACTTTTTTTTCTAGTGCACATGGAACATTCTCTAGAATAGCCCACATATTAGGTCATAAAACAAACCTTGGCAGAGTCCAAAACATCGAAATATTATAAAGCATCTTCTCAGACCACAAGGCAATAAAACTAGAAATCAATAACAGAAAAACTAGGGAAAAGAAATCAAATACTTGGAAAATGAACAATACCCTCCTGAAAAAAGACTGGGTTATAGAAGACATCAAGGAGGGAATAAGGAAATTCATGGAATGCAACGAGAATGAAAATACTTCCTATCAAAACCTCTGGGACACAGCAAAAGCAGTGCTCAGAGGCCAATTTATATTGATAAATCCACACATACAAAAAGAAGAAAGAGCCAAAAGCAGAGAACTCTCCCTACAACTTGCACAAATAGAAAGGGAGCAACAAAAGAATCCATCAGGCACCAGAAGAAAACAAATAATAAAAATTAGAGCTGAATTAAATGAATTAGAGAACAGAAAAACAATTGAAAGAATTAACAAAGCCAAAAGCTGGTTCTTTGAAAAAATTAACAAAATTGATAAACCATTGGCTAGACTGACTAAAGAAATACAGGAAAGGAAACAAATAACCCCAATAAGAAACGAGAAGGACCACATCACAACAGAACCAAATGAAATTAAAAGAATCATTTCAGATTACTACGAAAAATTGTACTCTAACAAATTTGAAAACCTAGAAGAAATGGATGAATTCTTGGAAAAACACTACCTACCTAAACTAACACATTCAGAAGTAGAACAACTAAATAGACCCATAACAAAAAAAAAGAGATTGAAACGGTAATCAAAAAACTTCCAACAAAAAAAAAGCCCTGGCCCGGACGGCTTCACTGCAGAGTTCTACCAAACCTTCAGAGAAGACTTAACACCACTACTACTGAAGGTATTTCAAAGCATAGAAAAGGACGGAATACTACCCAACTCATTCTATGAAGCCACCATCTCCCTGATACCAAAACCAGGTAAAGACATTACAAAAAAAGAAAATTATAGACCTATATCCCTCATGAACATAGATGCAAAAATCCTCAACAAAATTCTAGCCAATAGAATCCAACAACACATCAAAAAAATAACTCACCATGATCAAGTGGGATTTATACCAGGTATGCAAGGCTGGTTTAATATCAGAAAAACCATTAATGTAATCCATCACATAAATAAAACAAAAGATAAAAACCACATGATCTTATCAATTGATGCAGAAAAGGCATTTGACAAAGTCCAACACCCATTTATGATAAAAACTCTTACCAAAATAGGAATTGAAGGAAAATTCCTCAACATAATAAAGGGCATCCATGCAAAGCCAACAGCCAGTATCACTCTAAATGGAGAGAACCTGAAAGCATTTCCCTTGAGAACCAGAACCAGACAAAGATGCCCTTTATCACCGCTCTTATTCAACATCGTACTTGAAATCCTAGCCAGGGCAATTAGGCTAGACAAAGAAATAAAGGGTATCCGGATTGGCAAGGAGGAAGTAAAGTTCTCACTATTTGCAGATGACATGATCTTATACACAGAAAACCCTAAGGAATCCTCCAGAAAACTACTGAAACTAATAGAAGAGTTTGGAAGAGTCTCAGGTTATAAAATAAACATACAAAAATCACTTGGATTCCTCTACATCAACAAAAAGAACACCGAAGAGGAAATAACCAAATCAATACCATTCACAGTAGCCCCAAAGAAGATAAAATACTTAGGAATAAATCTTACCAAGGATGTAAAAGACCTATACAAAGAAAACTACAAAGCTCTACTACAGGAAATTCAAAAGGACATACTTAAGTGGAAAAATATACCTTGCTCATGGATAGGATGACTTAACATAGTAAAAATGTCTATTCTACCAAAAGCCATCTATACATATAACGCACTTCCGATCCAAATTCCAATGTCATATTTTAAGGGGATAGAGAAACAAATCACCAATTTCATACGGAAGGGAAAGAAGCCCCGGATAAGCAAAGCATTACTGAAAAAGAAGAAGAAAGTGGGAGGCCTCACTCTACCTGATTTCAGAACCTATTATACAGCCACAGTAGTCAAAACAGCCTGGTACTGGTACAACAACAGGCACATAGACCAATGGAACAGAATTGAGAACCCAGATATAAATCCATCCACGTATGAGCAGCTGATATTTGACAAAGGACCAGTGTCAGTTAATTGGGGAAAAGATAGTCTTTTTAACAAATGGTGCTGGCGTAACTGGATATCCATTTGCAAAAGAATGAAACAGGACCCATACCTCACACCATGCACAAAAACTAACTCCAAGTGGATCAAAGACCTAAACATAAAGACTAAAATGATAAAGATCATGGAAGAAAAAATAGGGACAACCCTAGGAGCCCTAACACAAGGCATAAACAGAGTACAAAACACTACCAAAAATGATGAAGAGAAACCCGATAACTGGGAGCTCCTAAAAATCAAACACCTATGCTCATCTAAAGACTTCACCAAAAGAGTAAAAAGACCACCTACAGACTGGGAAAAAATTTTCAGCTACGACATCTCCGACCAGCGCCTGATCTCTAAAATCTACATGATTCTGTCAAAACTCAACCACAAAAAGACAAACAACCCAATCAAGAAGTGGGCAAAGGATATGAACACACATTTCACTAAAGAAGATATTCAGGCAGCCAACAGATACATGAGAAAATGCTCTCCATCATTAGTCATTAGAGAAATGCAAATTAAAACTACGATGAGATTCCATCTCACACCAACAAGGCTGGCATTAATCCAAAAAACACAAAATAATAAATGTTGGAGAGGCTGCGGAGAGATTGGAACTCTTATACACTGCTGGTGGGAATGTAAAATGGTACAACCACTTTGGAAATCTATCTGGCACTATCTAAACAGTTAGAAATAGAACTACCATACAACCCAGAAATCCCACTCCTCGGAATATACCCTAGAGATACAAGAGCGTTCACACAAACAGATATATGCACACCCATGTTTATTGCAGCTCTGTTTACAATAGCAAAAAGCTGGAAGCAACCAAGGTGTCCATCAACGGATGAATGGGTAAATAAATTGTGGTATATTCACACAATGGAATACTACGCATCGATAAAGAACAGTAACGAATCTGTGAAACATTTCATAACATGGAGGAACCTGGAAGGCATTATGCTGAGCGAAATTAGTCAGAGGCAAAAGGACAAATATTGTATAAGACCACTATTATAAGATCTTGAGAAATAGTAAAAACTGAGAAGAACACATACTTTTGTGGTTACGAAGGGGGGAGGGAGGGAGGGAGAGGGTTTTTTATTGATTAATCAGTAGATAAGAACTGCTTTGGGTGAAGGGAAAGACAACACTCAATACATGGAAGGTCAGCTCAATTGGACTGGACCAAAAGCAAAGAAATTTCCGGGATAAAATGAATGCTTCAAAGGTCAGCGGAGCAGGGGCGGGGGTCTGGGGAACATGGTTTGAAGGGACTTCTAAGTCAATTGGCAAAATAATTCTATTATGAAAACATTCTGCATCCTACTTTGAAATGTGGCGTCTGGGGTCTTAAATGCTAACAAATGGCCATCTAAGATGCATCAATTGGTCTCAACCCATCTGGAGCAAAGGAAAATGAAGAACACCAAGGTCACACAACAACTAAGAGCCCAAGAGACAGAAAGGGCCACATGAACCAGAGACCTACATCATCCTGAGACCAGAAGAACTAGTTGGTGCCCGGCCACAATCGATGACTGCCCTGTCAGGGAGCACAACAGAGAACTCCTGAGGGAGCAGGAGATCAGTGGGATGCAGACCCCAAATTCTCATAAAAAGACCATACTTAATGGTCTGACTGAGACTAGAGGAATCCCGGCAGCCATGCTCCCCAGACCTTCTGTTGGCACAGGGTGGGAACCATCCCGGAAGACAACTCATCAGACATGAAAGGGACTGGTCAGTGGGTGGGAGAGAGATGCTGATGAAGAGTGAGCTAATTATATCAAGTGGACACTTGAGAGTGTGTTGGCAACTCTTGTCTGGAGGGGGGATGGGAGGATAGAGAGAGAGGGAAGCTGGCAAAATTGTCACGAAAGGAGAGACTGAAAGGGCTGACTCAATAGGGGGAGAGCAAGTGGGAGTACGGAGTAACATGTATGTAAACTTATATGTGACAGACTGATTGCATTTGTAAACGTTCACTTGAAGCTTAATAAAAGTTAATAAAAAAAATACGTAATGTTTTAATGTTAATAAAGGAAAACGACTTATACATTAGGTATTTAAAAATTACTATCTCTAAAAAACAGCGTTTGCATATCTCTAAAATCAGCATTTTGGTTAGTTAAATGTACTGTTAAGGAGTCACTCACGTATCTGCATTAAACCAAAAAAACCAAACCCACTGCCATCGAGTCAATTCTGACTCATAGCGACCCTATCGGACAAAGTAGAACTGCCCCATAGAGTTTCCAAGGAGCACCTGCTGGATTCGAACTGTCGACCTTTTGGTTAGCAGCCATAACACTTAACCACTACGTCACCAGGATTTCCACGTATCTGCATATGTACCTCTTAGTCTTATCTTAATGAAGTTGTTAAACAAGGCTAAATAACCAGCATTTTTTAAAAATTAAAGTACCCGATGGGTTATAAGTAACACAGGATGAGCCTTGTCTACAAATAGAAGTTTTCTTTGATCAGAATCAATATAAACTTGGTAATATAACAATCACTATGTACAGTCTGATGTTGAAATTGGTTGTGGAAAGCCTTAACACTTATCTTTTAGTTTTATTATTGCAAATAGGTAAGTTAACAGCTTGAAACAGAGCATACTTACATTACTGTTTTGAATATCAGGATGGGGTGGTGAATCAAAGTTTACTATGGCATGTAGAATGTCGTGTGTTAGATTACTCAGGTGCAGTAATGGATTGGCAACTACTGTTTTGGCACTGGCTGTACAAGCAAAGAGGAGGGGTACTGAGGTTTGCTCTGACAGAGGGCTGGGAAAAATTGGTTCTGATGTTTCCTTAAAAACAAAGGGGGAAAAAAAAGGTTCATCAACTATTTATAGTTACAATACATTACATAATTCAAGGGTCTCTTTGAAAAAACTTCCAATACATTAAAAACTAAAAGTGTAATAGAAAGCTAAGAATTAGAAGGAGCATGAGAAGGTTAACAATTCACTAAAAACGAGTACCCTTCAATAATATTGAAAAGTGATGTGACAATACTCTCTTGCAGTAAACAGACTGCGGAGTATAAATTCTGCAGGTTTTAGGGCCTGATAAGGAATTGTCTCTAAACCACAATAAATATAGAACTTTTACATATTCACAACATGTAGCATTGTCTCTAAACCACAATAAATATAGAACTTTTACATATTCACAACATGTAGCACCACACAAAAGGGAACATTCCTTAAAGGATCATTAGTGAAGAAAATCAAGAATTTTAGTATTTAAAACAACAAAAAAACAAAAACCAAAAAAGCAACATTGAAAACTTCCACGCATGTACTATTTTGACTAGTGATCATATATGTTACATACCTGCTGAGATTCTTGTAAAAGCAAAATCAATTCCATTCTCACAGAGGCAAGACCCCCACCATGGGATCCATGAAGTATGCAATAACTAAGAAACATCCTCAAGAGTGACTGATACTTCAAGAGCCACTGTCTTCTTTCCTGAAAATTTTCTCTTAGTTGTTTCACCTTAGTTTGGTGAAGCAAATCTTCAGTATCTTCATTTAATCTAAGTTCATCTCCATTTTCACCAAACGCAGACTGCAGGTCTTCAACATCTGAACAATAGTCACAAGTTCTCTGAAGAGCTATCACTTCTTTTTCAAGCCAGTGATATAGCTGGTAACGCAATTTTCCACCATCTATTTCATAGCCAGTAGATAAAGTACGAAGTTCTACGGTAAGAATCTTTAAACATGCTCTAAATTTTAACTGGACTGCAATTATATCTTCTGATGGACTTAAAATGTCAGTTTCATCTAGTGTGCTGAAAGATTCTGTGTAATTAGAACTTGTTTCATCTAATTTTTTACTTATTTTTCTCTGTAAAGGTTTTAGTTCTTTCATTGAAATAGGAAGATCCTCATTTTCTTCATCGTTATCACTGTCCCATTTTAACTCTAAAGAGTCATCCTGAAATACAACACTTGGTTGGCTCCAGTCAAAAGAAAGAGTGGAGTTTGACTGTTTCTCTGAGGAACCCTCTGAAGAAGATCCCAAACCATTCATCAGTGACTGTGACCAATCAATAGCAGAAGACTTGTCTTCTCTTGCATCCAATTTTAATGGAGAAGAAGGAGAACAGTCTTTACTTGTATCCAGAAAACTAGATGTTCTACAAAAAGGTTTCGTCTTTTTTATGACCTTGGGCATCTTTGATAATACTTCCAAAGCCAACATGGGACAACCAGCTTTTAAGTGAGCACTGGCAGTAGTAAAAAATAATCTTCTTTCACTTAAATTAATTGTTCCTGCCAGTCCATTCTTCCCTGTTAAACTCATATGCGTGGAAAATACATCGGAAGATCCAAAATGACGTCTCAGCAAAAGAGGATGTGTCCTTAGGTAATTGTAGAAATTAAAAACCGCAGGATTACAGGCTGACATCACGGCTTGACCTGGAAGTAAATTCATTTTGTGAGCCAAGAAAAATTCTTCAAGAGCTGAATTGGGTGTCTATACCCCTTCCCCCTCAACTATGGCATATTTACCTACCTGGTCTTTGGATAAGATTTTAGTAATAGACCACACTAATCCATGGCATTGAGCAGACAAAGCACATTTATAATGAAATGTTCTAACACAGTAGGAAAACAAAGGTTATGCTGCTTTCTCATCTAAACAAATATCCTTCAGTAATAGTGTAAGATAATTTAAAACATCTACTTATACATTTTTAGTTCATCTTATCCTTCTTCTTTGGATACTCCTCAGTCAGCTTTGCTAGATCCTCTTCATCTTTCCTATCACTGAATGCTGAGAATGTCCTAGGGCTCAGTTCTTCACCTCTTTTGCATCTATACTCCTTATGTAAACTCATACAGTCCCCTGGCTTTAAATACCATCTATCTGCTGACAATATACACTGTAAATCTAGACTCCTATATTCAAATGCCTACCTGAGATTTCCGCATAGATGTACACACACTTTCCTTGGAGCCTTTTTATTTTGTGTTCCTTTGGCCTATACCATTTTTTATCCGTATATCCACATTGATTACTCATTCATTTCAATCAGGCTCTGGCTCAAAGGTCTCTTTATCAAAGAGATCTTCTTTACCTAAAACAGTACCCTCCAAAAGCTATTCTGACCTGAGTTTCCCCCATCTCACTTACCTGTTGCTCAAGCTAAAAACCAGGAGTTGTCCTTGACTCCTCTTTCCTTCACATTCCATATTCATTCCAGTCCTCTCTAGTCAACTTTAAAATTATATCCTCAAAACAACCACTTCTCTGTGTCTCTACTCCTACCATCCTGGTCCAAGCCACTGTTACCTTTTCCAATTTTCTTCCAGAAGAAAACAATTCTCATTGGCTCTGAAAGTAAGTGATCACATACTAACCCATAAGCAACATACACTGCTGACAAGAATATGTGTAGGTATAAGAAGATGACTGGAAAAGGCCGTTCCTTTCCCCCTTACATTACACAGAGGCCAATTTGGAAATCTTTAGCTCAGATGGCTAGAAGAGTTGAACAACTGAGTCACATGGTTTTCTCATAAGTTTTGACGGTAAGGCATATGACACTTCCCGATTAGATGAAGCCATGTGAAAACCTATGGACTATAAACTTTTCTAATTAGTACTCCAAATGACATGACACCTAACTGTGCCAGCTACCAGACACAGTTCAATTTATGGAAAAGTAGCTGAAAAGCAAATCCCACTATTTTTACATAAACTCATATAAAGAATTCCATCTTATATGAGCCTCTAGAAAACCTTTAGCTTGGACCGAAGGTCTAACTACCTCCATGAATTACTATCCCCTTAGCCATGAGACCAGAAGAACTGAATGGTGCCCAGCTACCGCTAATGAATGTTTTGATCAAGGAATCAATAGATGGATCCTGACCAAAAGGGCAAAAAATGAAGAATAGAATTTTAAATTCTTATGGAATCCAGACTTACTGGACCTATTGAGACTGGAGGAACCCCCAAATCTATCTGAGAAAATCTTCAAACCATGAACCAAAATTATCCTCTGAAGTCTTCTTTAAACTAAACAACTGTTATGCTAAATATGTAAAGAATGTTCATCATGAGCATTGCACTCTTTCAAAGAATTATCCGTATGAGCTCAAACTGCCAACAGTAACTCTAAAGCACAGATGTGAAGTTTGGGGGGCAGTGAGTCCAAGTCAATGGTGGTAAAACAGTACGGGTAAAGACAGCAAGAATGGTGACACAATGTGTAGACTGTAACCAATGTTGATGAATTGTACATACAGAAATTGATGAATGGATATATGTTCTGCTGTATATATTTTCACCAAAATTAAAATAAAAAAATATATATAATACCCTCTACCTCACTCTTCTAAGGAACAATAGAGAGTCATGGGTTCACTTAGCTGAAGATTTTCAAATCATATCACTTACGTCAACTTTCTTTACCCTGAATACATTTTTACTATAAAAATTATAAAATTGATTAAAAACACACTAACTCCCACCAAAGACAAACAACAGATTTATATTAGTATTTCTTCAAAACATTTATATTCAAGGGTTGATAATATTTATGAACAAATCTATCTCATAAAAACAGAAAAGTCCTTGGTTTTCTGGTATTGCATCACTTGTATGATAAGTCCATGATTTTCAAAAAATTTACCTTTTTGAAAAAAAAAAAAATACTTTATATATAACCCTGTGTCCCCAACTAAGCCATAAGGTCTTGGGTTATATATATTCCACTTGTTTGGTATTACCTCAGCACCCAAAAGTGTTCTGCACTCAGCAAGTACTCACAAAATGCTTAATCGTTAACATCTTAGAAATGCAGCTTACCATGATCCTCTCTGATAGGTTGCCTTATTAACGTTTCCAGAGCACTACCATAATCTTCCAAAATCCAATATGCCATACTCCGAAGAAAAGGATCATAATGCATATTTATGTTCAATGAATTGAGTTCATGGACAGGAGAATCAATTCCCAAAACTTTTTTACGTAATATAGATTTATATGTTGAAGATGTATCAAATTCAGACTCATAGAGTCTTGCTATTACAAGAGCCAACTGAATGTCATTCAGTTTCTCAAGACATACCTTAGAAAAAAAGAAATATTGTTTATAAATAATCAGGGGTTTCTTTTGTTTAAGATAAACTCAATTGGCTCACTAATAAATAGAGCAAAAGGTTTTATTAACATCAGAAATTAGCAAGCAAGGATAATGATAAAAACAAGTACTGCTTGCTTTAGCAAATCTACTGGACAATATTTATGTTAATACTTATAAATTCATCTGCTAGTGCTAAATATATTATTTGCAAAACAAATTAGCCTAATAAGGAAATAGTAAATAATTCTTAATAGCATCAATTCAAGCCACATATTTTGTTTTATTCTTGAAACACTACTCTTCTCCATCTACTCCACACTACAACAAATTTAAAATATATTTTGCATCACTTGTATGAAACTGAACAAAAGGACAATTTGGCGTATAAATGTTGTAATATTTTATGTGTTCGTAAGTTTTACTTAAAGATTTACTAAGAAATAATCAGTTAAAAGGATCATCAACTAAGTTAGCGCCAGATACAGGTTTAAATATGTTTAAATTGGGAGGACAAACCATTTTTTTTAACCTGTTCATGACCATCCTGAAGAATCAGATCAACTACCTATCTCTACGAACCAAGACAAGGTGGTTAACCTTGTTGTTAGGTGCCGTCAAGTCAGATCTGACTCACAGTGATCCTACGTACAACAGAACGAAACACTGCCTGGTCCTGTGCCATCCTCACAATCACACTATGTTTGAGCCCACTGTTAGTACACTTAAATACAATTCAACCTAAATAAAAAATAAAATTCTAAAAGTCACAGTTAAATATCAGCTACTTTGAGATATTTAGCCTTCTGTTACTTCCACTATAATTAAGTTAAAATTAAAAAATAAAAGTTTAAGCCATGGGTAAAGGCTGTCAATGCTACTGAAGGAAAAAAAAAAGTTTCATTCATTACCTCAATTGCATCTCTGAGGCAACCAGCTAAAAGAAAAAATGCTGCAGAATGTTCAAATCGCTGTTTGCCTAGCAAGGAAAAAGCATTCTTTAAAGCTGCTTTACGCCACCTCTCATCCTCAAAATTGTGTCCAAAAAACTGTGTCATCTTGGCATCTTTTTGAGATCTATGAAGAAAAAAAAGAAAACTTTGGAACACAGTGCATCCATATCAAATCAATCTTACTTACAAAGTTAGCCATTTAAAAGTTAAGACTCCATAGACATATTTGCCAGTTCATAAATTACTGCACATCTGCTTCTTTTCCCAGCAGAAAAAAGCACTGAGTAAACATTTAGTCTTTTTCATATAAATCACAGAAATTATTGAAAAAAATTCTTTCAAACTTCAAAGAAAACTGCATTAGCAGCAGTGTGGGAAATTATTTTCATATCCATGCAAAATATATACTTTATGTTAACTTCTGTGCTACTTCACCATTTAAATTTCATCAATCACCTCTTCCCCTTGCCTGTAATTCTAGGATGATTTTAGTGATAAAAAACCTAAGAAATATGCCCTGATTCAAAACAATCCAAGATATCTAGTCTCTTACGAACTGATTTGCTACCATCATGACTGTCCCCCAAAGACTGCTAATCATAAAGATTTGCCTGGAATTGAACATAAAACAAATGATGAACCATTTACAGTAATCATGTTCACCAAGTCTTGCTCAGGAGACGTGAGAGAGAGAAACTTCTAAGTGATTTTAGCTCAGGAATGGGGTCAAGGCCCTCAACAGGGAGGCAGCTGGAGGGATAGCCTGGCATGAGCTCTCAGTGGGTAAGAAGGAAGATGCCTGTTTCAGACTCCACTAACTGATCTTCTTCCCCATGCTAGAGATGCATGCTTTTGGTTTAGTTACTTTTGCTCACCAAGAGCACCATGAGATGTTCTTAAAATAAGCAAAAGCATGAGATTCTGGGCTGAAAAACCTGAAAAAAAAAAAATTAAAATGACCTCATTAAGATACTTCTACTTTGGAAAACACTTGAGCTTCTTCCCTATGAAATCTTTCATTAAATATAAACATAACCAAGAATCTACTGAATCAATACCAACAAGAACAACAAATCTTTACTTAATACAGTTATATTATACCTTTTATAAAAAGTTTTCAATTTTGAAGCACAGTTTCCTCACCTACCTATATAACCCCCAAATCACAGCTTTCTTTTTCATTGCGAGGTAAAAGATGGCAGCATCTAAAGGATCATTCTTTCTATAAAAGGCAGCTTTGGCTACCTATAATTAGAAAATATTGGTCAAAATTTCACAAAAACATTTTTAAGTGAAAAAATGATTTCTCTCATATATAAGGCTGGCACACATTATTAATATGTTCAATATTTTTTAAAAAATTATATGATCATAAACATGTATATATACATATATTCATATATTATACATATAAATATATGTATATATGAAATAAATAATAATTACAAAGTAATGTATGGTTATAGCCTCTGAAGGTGGGGAACAGGGCTGATGCTTTTAATTACCAGCTCTTCTGTCTTACCTGACTTTCCTAAATGTGCACATAAATTATTTTGTAAAAATCAAACATACACTACTAAGCAAATGTGTGTTAACTAGCAACTTAAGAGCTAGAATGTGAATTTTAAAATTTATATTAATATTCTGAAATACAAACACGATTTAAAAACATTTCACTGCTTAAAAAAAAAAGAGTAACAGCAGAGTAAATACAGAATGCCATTTAAGGAAATGCGCAAAGAAAATATTAGTTCATTATTACACCGAAATAAAAACGCTTACCTTTTCTATACATCTGCGTAAGTTGCGGGTATTCCGGACCCACCACCCCACACCCATAGCTCTTAGCTCAGACCATGTGGGATCATCTTTTTGCATTGCTGGCAACATGTTCAGCAGTTCTTCTTCTGCTACTGAATGAAACGCCCAGGCAAAATGACTAGTAGACAGGCCTAAAGAAATGTAAAAAATAATGTTTTATATGAAATATAAATGTGATTGTATAAAATGATTATCAGAAATGTTTGTTCCATATTTGAGATAAAAATGTCTGAGCTTTACATGAGACTCACAGAGTTACAATTAAGTGTCTTACAATTAGTAGGGTATGGATTATTTCTTATTCGCTTCTTCAAACAACTTTATCACTTCAATATCTTCTAAAATGAGCATATATTTTCTCCAGTTAAAACATCTTTTTTTAAGAAAATACATGAAAAAATGCAAATGCCATTGTGCTGCAGTATTTTTATTCTCTAGCTATTACCCATGACCCTTTTTAGAAAAATGGAAGCATCTAAGCATTATACTCTACACTGGCATATTTCTCTCTTCACAGCTGCTTCTCACCTTTTTTGGTCAGTATTTGCTTTATGGGTTTAATTCCACTGAATCAGAAAGGCATTAGCTTGGTGAACTGAGCACTGCACTTCAAAGACTCTGAAATCAGGATGCACATATTTAATTGCAGATCTATCACTGACCATATAACCTTGGGAAAGTTACTTTATCTCTTACTGATCCATTTTTTTTTTTTTTCATTTATAAAATGTGAATAAACCTGGCACCTACCTTATATTGTTGTGAGGATTAAGTGAAATAATATAGCTAAAGCATTTAGGATAGAATCTAGCACATAATAACTACTATTACTTCAAATCACCATATTAATAAGATACTTTCATATTTATTTAGCATCGTTTACATCAGCAATTCTCTCAACCTACCGGTCGACACAGGTGTTGTTTACTAACCAGTTTCTGGTCTATCTCTTCACAATACATTTTGTTGAGTATTACATTTAGAAACCCTGGTGGTGTAGTGGTTAAGTGCTACGGCTGCTAACCAAAAGGTCGGCAGTTTGAATCCACCAGGTGCTCCTTGGAAATTCTATGGGGCAGTTCTACTCTATCCTGTAGGGTCACTGTGAGTCGGAATTGACTCGACGGCACTGGGTTATTACACTTAGGCCTGAGTAACATAAATGATTAATCACAAGATGTGGCTTTGACATATTTTGACATAATTATGGCCTTAGATTTGTAAACTGTGCCAAGAAATCTGAAATGTCCACTATACCCAAGTCTGGAAATAAATAGGAGAAACAAACAAAAAACCTATGCTGTGAATGGACTATTATTCTAAATTATTTTTCAATTTCTATTTTTTATTACCTCGTAACTAAGTTCAATGAATTTTTATAAATAATGAAAGGATTTGATTTAGAATTTTAAGCTTTGCTTTTCCAAAGCTAAACGCAAAATGAGGGGAAGGAAGATGCAGGGAGAGGAAAAGGGCAGTGAAGAAAGGAAAAAAAAAAAAAGAGCCAGAGTCAGAGACCAACTGGCAGAGGCTGAGTCCCAGTAACACTCTTTTAAGCTGTAGATCCGATAATGCTGGAAGCTAGCTCTAGTCCTTGAAGTTCCTGGGTATTGAGCCAATAAATATCCTGTTTTAAGTTAATATAAGTGGGATTTCTGTCACTTATAACTTTATGAGTCCCAGTTAATAGTATATAAGAGAATCTGAAATGTACTAATGTTATTAAACTAATATCTGAAATATGTACCAATAGTACTTTTGGGGGTGGGTGCATTTTTATGTTCTGTGTTCTGTACTCTTTTTTGTAAAACATTTTAAACCGTATATAAATTATTTTAAAACAAAAGTGTTATTCAAATTTTGGGGAAAGAAGCTGAATTTAGGTAAATGTCAAAAAGGAAAATCTGAAGAAAAATTAAAGAGAATAAAATGACACTAAATGGCCTTTAATACATGATGTGCTTGAAAATGTAATACAGAATTTATTTGCCCAATATCTTTTTCTTCATTAAGTCTTTTCATCTACTAATAAAAATTCCAATGTTTTAAGCAAAGAAAATTAAGCAGAAATAAACATTTTAAACAAGAAATTAAGGAGGCTTAATATATGTCAAATTTGTTGGCATTATCATGTCTGGAGAAAAACAAGCTCAAAGTCCACAAACCTCTCTTCTTTGTCTACTCTCCTTACTTCCTTTTAGTAGATTATTACCCAAATTACCTTGGTGAAGGAGTTGAGCTCGATATGCTGGAAGGGAAGTTGTAAGAAAAGTATGGAGTCGAACAGCCAAAAGAAATTTTAATCCACATTCATCAAGAGTTTCTCCACCTATAACCAGGAAAAAAAGAAGTATTTACTTAATTTTACTTGTAAACCAAAAAACATTTCATTAAACAAAACACAAGTAAATGCTAATAATTTTGGCCATCAGCATATGTTACAGCAATAAAAATAGCATCAAGTGTTCTTAAACTGACAAAAGAGTTACCAGTCTAAATGTAATCTTTGTTCTACACAATTGTGTATCACAGAAAAAGGTAGTATAGTTAAGTAATTGGAAAAATAATAAAGAGAATGAACTGTTTCAGGATCTATGACAGTTTTTATAATCTGAACTTCTCTGATCAGAATCTTATTTAAATAACATATGACACAGTTTTAAAATGGTTTAACTTTCTCTGTGGTACATAGTACAATAATATTCTCCAGATGGATACAGATCATATATATCCATCCTAGGAATCTGCTGCAAACACTGGAAGTTATGGTTATATGGTAGGAAAGCTTGATTTTTACTCCAAACAATTAGACCTATAACCTATAAAAAAACACCTATAATCCATTTACATAAAATTAGTATCTATTAGTAATATCATTTTTACTTTAAGTGTCAAGATTCAAAACCAACTTAATATACCCCGTATTTTCCTTTCAATTTAGTTCAAAGGGTACGTCTTATCAACTTATATCTGGTTTGTTACAAGGCTGGATTTATTAATTTCAGAAGCTATTTATAATTTAGTGGGAATTCTACATTCAAATTTGTTCATAACTCAGGACAGGACAGTTCAGAAGAAAAAAACTGTTCCTGGTTGAGGAAAAGGCCCAATTTTATCATACTTATACTCGTTCTAGGTAGGACCATATATTAACATTAAATCTAGCATTCTGGAAAAAAAAAATTCAATTTTAAAAAATTGAATTATAACTCTTAACAGTAAGTATTACAAAATGAGAAAAAAAATGAAACAAAACACTTTTTATTTTTAGGTACCTAAAATAATTATTTAATGAAAATCTAAGTATATATTAAAGTTAAAATTGTACTGTTGTAAAGGCAGCAACGGTGATTTAAAAAACCTTCGTGGGCATTATTTTTACCAAAAGTTATTTAAGGTTATTTTTTGTGAAAATAAGTAAAGATATTATCATTGGATTTTCCTCCAGTCCTGTACAGAATTTAGTTTTACCTTGGCTTTTGTCTCTGCTTTCTCCAATATCAGTGCTTGTAGTTGCAATTGTATCTGCTAAGGCCATTAAAGACATCTGCTCCATCCGGCTGAGTCCTGGTAAGCTAGAATGAAGTAAGTGGCCAGAAAGAACCTGAGCATGCTCAGGACCAAAGTAAGTTGGACTGTACTGTGAAAGGTCAATGACTCTGGGCTTCGTATTTTCTTCATCTGTCTCTAACACATGACTATCAGATGTTAGAGATGAGATCTGAAAAAGCTCATCATAATTTTCATTTGACAATTGGTTTGATTTGTTTAAGGTACTCTGGTTACTAGATTTCTCCAAGGCTGAATAACAGCTATCATCATCTGCTGCAAGCAGAGCATATAAAGGAAGTGGAGGGACAGAATCTATTTCTGTGTAATCTGTACTTTCACTCTTGTTGAATGCTTGGGGGTCTCTAGTAGTGATTCCACTAGCACTGATGGTGAGAGACCTGAGGCGCCGTTCATGATTGGATTCAGCTTCATTCAGAGCCACAACTTCCCCAGCAATGCACTTGACAAGATGAGACAAGATGGCCTTTGCTCTTCGAACTTTGCCAAGATCCATGAGTTCCAAAAGCTGCAAGGGATGGTACTGAGGTAAAGTTGGGGAAAGTGCATGAGCTGCTTCAAAAAGACCTGAATCTTCCATATCCATTGAAGGATCAAATGCAGTTTTCTTTCCACAAATTTTCTGTGCAAGACTGGTCATGGATCGAGTAAGAGTTTTCTTTGGGGGATGTAATCCAAAACTTGATGAATTACTCTGTTTTATTAAACTTACTATAGATGGAGTACTTCCACTGTATGAATCTGTTATAACAGGTTCTTGTTTAGAAGATGGCTGCCACTGGGAATATACATGCATTTCACAGTCCATTCCTACCACAAGGATACCATCACGAACCCATGATAAAGAAACAGGAAAAGGTGGGGAGCCTTCTACGGAAGAAACCAAGTCCACACTTCGTAACAGTACAAACTTGGAAACAGGTACAACTTTATTACTCTCCCAGAGTGGAAATGCCAGGCTTTCCTTACCAGTCTGTTCTTGTACCTTGCCAGCCAGGGGTCCATACATAAAAAGTTTTGATCCAATTCCTACAGTCAGGATATGAGAACCATCTTCTCTAGACATCCAGTCTAAGTGAACTAAGTGCTTTGTGTTTGATGTGATACTCTCTTTACTGGATAAATATGCCTCTTGTTTATTATAGGCCACTAAATTGCTATCAATACTAATGCCAGAATCCAAAACTGTGCTTAACTCATCTAAATGAATAGTCTGTTCAAGGATCCAACATGAACCTCCTGTAGACTCACATTCAAAAATACTTACATGCATCGTAAAGTCCTGAGAAGCTCTACTAGCAGGCTGCTTACATGCTACTGCTAAACGATTTGTGTGTGCACAGCTAACTTCGACAGGCCTACCAGGTACAGTTATACTACTATTGCTCTGAAGTCCATCTTCAATAAGTAATGGCCATTCTTCCCAAACGTATACAAGATCCATTTTCCCATTCTGTGATGTAGCAGATTCTACACCTGTTACTCTGCATCGCCAGAATCTTACTTTCTCATCTGAGCATGAAGTTGCCAATAAATAAGGAGCACTGCATACAGGATATATGGAAGAAGAACTCAGATGTCCTAAAATGAAAATAATCCATTAACAAAATATCAAGTTTGGTTACAACACTTTTGTTTTCATGTACTAAAGGTTTTAGTCCTTTTGTGTGAACTACTTTTAAGAACATGACAGGCTACATATATTTTGTATTTTAAGGGTCAACCAGATCATCAAGAACAAGAAGATATTCAAGGACAATATCATCAAAACCTAGAACCAAAAGGGAACTCAATTTAATTAATAATTTACTTCAATTTTTTCATTTTATAGGTAAGAACTCTTGACCAAACACATTGAGTATCTTATGCCGAAATTCAACAGCTAGACTATAGAAGAATTAGAAAGCCTGAGCTCTAGTCCTGATTCTCAATCTAGCATTCTTCTCACAACTCTCTGCTACTTTTATATAGTATTATAAGTCTCATTTTAAAGGTGTCAAAATATTTAAAAAATTTTTTCAACATTCACTGGTTCTTTCTCCATTATTTTTCAATAAAATTGAGAATGACCCATGCTTACCTAAGTACTAAATGGTCACTTTATAGGGCCCTTCAAGATTGAGATATATTTGATAATTGATTCTGAGAAGATTCCTAAGTGAGACTTAACATTTGCTTAGGCTTAATATAATCATATACTCTCAACTTTGTTTCTTAAACCAGATGCCAATCAATTCTTTCTTAAAGGGCCAGATAGTAATAATTATTTTAGGCTCTGCTGGTCACAGGGTCTGTGTCACAACGACTCAGCTCTGCTACTGCAGCACAAAAGCAGTCATCCACAACAGTAAAAATGAGTCAGTGTGGCCGTGTTCTAATCAAACTTATTTACAAAAACAGGTACCTGGCCACTGTCCTAAATTATTAAACAAACTACTAATTATAATATAGAAGTGTTATACAGAATTTTATCATCTTTTAAAAGTACATTTCAACATAATTATAGTAAAGTTTAAAAAAAGTCAAAAGGACTATAGTAATATTGTAAATTAGCATCACCCATTATCATTATCATTCAGAAAGGACTAAGTGCCTGAAGCAGTAACAAAATGGGAAAACGAAAAGCACTCAAAGTAATCAGGCAAAAAAAACCCAAAACAAAACACAGTAGTAAAAACAACAAGGACCCATATTTGACTATAAAAAAGAAAGAACTGGAAGATAAAAAGATGGACTTTGTCTTGGTATTCTTGATGCCTTACAACGAAAAGTGGTTCTCAATCTTTTGAATGTGTGAGAATCATCTGAAGGCTTGTTAAAACAGAGTGCTGGTCCCACCCTAGAGTTTGTGATTTAGTAGGTTTGGGGTGTGGCCCAAGAATTTTCATTTTTAACAAGCTACCAGGTGATGCTGATCCTACTGGTCTAGGGACCACATTTTGAGAACCACTTTCCTAGAATAAAGATGACAATATGTAGCAATAACCACACACTTAGAGCTCTTCTCAGTACATGGCTCCAGATAGCCACTGCCAGTATTACCACAGTTGGCAAATAAGATGCAACCTAGTCACCATTTGTGCCCTAGAAACTTTCCGTTTGTTCTCCAGAAAGACAAAGAAAATGTTTTAGAAATCATATTTATGACGAAATTAGCTGACAAATATCAGAGTAATTTGAAAACATAATGAAAAATTTAGGTTTTCAGTGTAGGGTACTTCAATATATTCTTTCCACTTATGAGGATTTGAAAGAGGTAGCTGCACATATTTTTAAAATGCTTGGTAAACTGTCAAGGGTTCCAAAGTTTGATTAGTCTCTTTCTACAAAATTTACAAACCTGCTGACGGCTTAACACTTATTATCTCAACTCCTTCTGGTAAATGCAACTCTTGGCTATAAACCATTTCTGAAGAAAGGGTCAACTTGCTGGTACTTTGGAGATTTGCTCTGCAAGCTTGATACTTCTGTGAAAAAGAAGGAAGGCTTTTCTCTGGAGAAGAATAATGTTCTTCTGGCTGCCAAGCTGCTTCAGATATTTTTATATCTACTTTTTCATCTATAAAACATAAAAAAAGAACCAATAACTGGGGGGAAAACTCTATAAATACCACAACTGAAGAGAAATTAAACATTTCATAATTCACAACTGCCTTAAAAAGATAAAAACTAAACATATTAATAGTCTTTATAGCAAGAAAACCAGAGCCAGTTTGCTCTTTGAATTAAGAGAACAAATTATAATTATCACCATTCAACAAGAAAGGCCTTAAGGCCTGAACTATATAAACATGTATAATTCGTTACTTTATGCAAGCTTATAGTTTTTTTTTATAGTTATAAAAGAAGACTCACCCAAAGAGACAGGAATGGACTTTAAGTGTAAATTCCACATGTGTAACAATGACCGGTTGTCTTGAGTGCACTCTATTACAATTAGGTAGAATTTTTCAGAAAAGCTATTATGTGAGTTACCTGTTGGTATCAATGATATTTTTCACTAATTAACACAGATTAGTGAGACAACTTTCTTAATAGAGCAACTTAAAATAACTGAATTTTAAAAAAGAAATAGTTTAAAACTTTTACCTATGGTTCCAAATACAAAGTGCTATTTTACAAAGCAGATCTGTATTAACTTAAAAATATAACAGGCACATGTAGGCTAGCCTTAATTTTTTTTTTTTTCATTAATAGGCTTAAAAACTCACATATGATTTTATACTTTGCTCCATATTCTGTACATTCTAATCACATAATCATTGCTGTCCAACTGTTCACATAAATTAGATCATATTAAACAGGAAATTTCTAAGAGGATAGGAACTATGTGATATATACGTTAGGTCAACCACCACGATGAAAATTATGCTGCAAAACATTTTCTCAAGTAAACTAAATGCCAAAAGGGAATGACCTAGTCATGATTTTTATCTGATGACCAATATATAGAAATTCATCACACAACCTATTATCCAGGAGAATTTTGCTTAGCCCAAACTGTAAAATTTAAACAGTATGTGAGTTCCTCAAAATAAACACATCTATCTAAAATCAGTGGTTCGTTATTACCAAAAAAAAAAATCAACTTACTTTATGATAGATTTTAACCCATGTTTTCTTTACTATAAGCCATACTTATACACAAAATTATGTAAACAAAAATTACATAAATAAAAAAAAAATCATAGAACATGTAAAAAAATCAGAGAATTATTAGAGCTCAATGGTTTTATCCTTTTAAATGTGCACAGGAAAAACAAACATTTCAAGGGAACACTAGGAAAGAAAGATAGTAAATATTTTAAATCATATTGTATTAAGAAGACAAAATGAAAAAGTAACTGGTAATGTGCTCTGGGTTAGGTAGGCATTGAGATTGAGATCACAAGAATTAAGCAGAAAGAAAAGGATCAGGGCCTATAACAGAAGAAAAAGAATGACAAAAAATCAATCCTTTTTCTGACCATTTCCCTAATAGGAAATAATGCCCCAGTAATGAAAATGTCTGTAAAACAGGTCTTCTGTTCTTGACTCTAGAGCAAAAGAGGAGGAAACATAATTGCTTTGGCATTTTTTAAGAAACTCTAATAATGAAGTAAAAGCTAGTAAAAATTCCCTGAATATCTTAAGAAAAAAATAGTCCTAAGGGAAAAAAATAAGTTAGAAATTCAAAGATACTAGAAGAGAAAATGCTAGGACAAATGAAAATCATAGCAAAATTCAATCTATAGGAAAGTAATTTCTTTAAAAGGTCAATTTAAAGAGACGTGGATAATTAACAATATTAACATTTTATCAATATTTTAATATAAAAAGGAAATATAAAGAACATTTTTGTATATATAAATAATCCTTTATCCTGACACCTTTATTCCTCATCTTTAACATCCTTTCCTCGCTATGTTCAGAAGTTATGAGAGCATATTGATAAAGTGTATTTATGAACTTTATAAATTCTCAGGGAAAATTCTCAAGTGAAAGCAATGGTAAGAAATTAGGCATTCATCATAAAAGTGCAGAACTCTAGGGAGTAATTCTCAAAGGATAAGAAAATGGAAAAGGTGAAAGAAAAAACAATGTACCAGAGAAAAAAGAAAAAAATCTGGGACAAAAAGAAAATGTAGGTATTAATATTATTTGAGGCTTGATAACTGACTTTTCAAGCAACAGGCACATATTCTATCATTGCTTTATAAGTTTTTGGAAAGTCATTTTTTGAGTTTGGTTTGACTCTGTAATTGAAAATGATGACCAGGAGATTTTAGCTTTATTTTCCTCAGCTTTCCTTTTTGCGAAGCAATGGTTAATGTTGGGTGCAGGAGTTTAATAAAAATTTTCAATTGTTCTATTATTATAAAAGTATTCATTAAAGTAGTTGGTCTTTAAAGACCGAACACCATAACAGTTTTAAACTATCGCTTGAAAATATAAGTTTTTAAAAGGTCAGATGTGTCTATTATGCAAATAGATTTATACAGTACACCATCCATGCAAAGAACACTCAATACATTAATGATAAAACATTTCTATTATGTTTTTAGAAAAATATAACTGACAATATCCCTCAATTTTTTCATGTTTATTTAGTGGTTAAGACAAAAATATACTAATATTCGTGATAAAAATATCACAAGCCTACACAGCAATTCTAACTTCAAATAGACAATGTGAAATATTATATCGATTCATCTTTATTACCTGCCTAACATACTCTACATAGTCTCTCTCATTAAATAAAAACTGCTTCTTTACCTGCATCGGATAAAATGCTGTCGTTTCCCAAACTTTTCTTCTCGAGATTATTCAAAATGAAATCTTCTTGAAAAACATGAAGCAGCTGTGTTTTTCTGCCATGCTGAATGCAAATAAATACCAACATAAGTTGACATATACGTTATTCACCTAATGTTATTTACCTAATAGGGTTGTTATAAGTTGAAATCAACTCAATGGCAACAGGTTTTTTTTTTTTTTTTAAATGGCATTTTTGGGTGGTGCAATTGGCTAAGACACTCAACTGCTAACTGAAGGGTAGACAGTTTGAGTCCACCCAGAGCTGCCTTGGAAAAAAAGCCTGGCTACCTATTTCTGAAAAACCAGCCGCTGAAAACCCTATGCATCACAGTTCTACTCTGACACACATGGGGTTGTCATGAGCTGGAATCAACTCAATGGCAACTGAGGAAAAAAGGAGTCAGAAAAATAATACTTACAAGTTTGGTAATGGAATCTAACGCAATAATGCATCCTGGCCTGGCTGTAGATTGTTGACTTACGATGTTAAATACTTCACCGACATATTTCTGTTTAAAAAAAAAAAAAAAATAGGTATCTCCTTTACTAAACAAATAAATTAAAAGATAATTAATAACAAATAACAAGAGATTTCAATCATAATAGATAATTAAGTTCACATGAAGCCAAGTAAGTTCACCAAACCCCTTCCAACTATAAATATTCTAGGACTTTACCTTACTAAAAATTGTTGTTGTTTTGTACCATCAAGTTACCAAATTAAAATAACTGAATTTACAAAAAATTACTAGGAATTACATAGGAATAAAAAGCTCAGTCAATGCAGAGAAAAACAAAATCAATGCCTGGTAATTGTTGGGGGGAAAATAAGTATTTTATATCTATAGATGTGAAGGACTACTTTAACACTTTATGAAAGGTTCCAAGAATCAGCGCTTCTTAAAAATTAAGTTAAAAGTTGGAGGGATGAATCTAAAGAAATAAGTTGAAACACTGTTTATACACATTGATTTCTTGAATCACTCACGACTGCTCTAGTCTGAGTCACAAACGATCTCTACATTGTCAAAAACCGTGGTCAATTCTCAAGCCTCATCCTACTTCACCCACCAGAAGCATTTGATTCTAGCGATCACTCCCTCGTCCTCGGAATCTCTTCTTCATTTGGCTTCCATTAAACCACATTTACTCCACTTTTACGGAGCCCTGGCGGCACCGTGGTTAAGAGCTCAGCTGCTAACCAAAAGGCTGGCAGTTTGAATCTACCAGCCATTCCATGGAATCCCTATGGGGCAGTTCTACTCTGTCCTATAGGGTTGCTATGAGTTGGAATTGACTCAATACCAACGGGTTTTTTTTTTTAATCCCACTTTTAACAATGGAATGATGGAATGCCACAGGATTTAATCCTTCTAACTATATACTCTTTCCCTTGTGATTTCATCCAGTCCCAGGGCTTTAAATCTATATGCTGACAATTAGCAATTTTATATGTTCAGGCTGGGCCTCCTTCCAATCTTCAGAGACTAGCCTACTGGGTCTCTTGAATATCAAACAGGCATCTCAAAATCGACATGTCCAAAATTAACATGTCTTGAATCCTCCTGCCCCTTAAAACCTGCTCCTTCTACAACCTTCCTCATCTCAGTTCACGGAAACTCTATTCTTCCTATTTCTCAGTTACAAACTTTGGGAGCCATCTTTTTCTTATATATACACACATACTTTCTCTCTCTCTCTCTCTATATACATATCCAGTCCAATGCAGACTATTCAATGTTCCAAATACATCTGGAATTTGACCAATTCTTATCATTTTCTATTGCTAACACTCTAGTCCAAGCCCCTTTGTGTCTCTCTCCTGGACTACTGTAATTGCTTCCTAAATTGGTCTCTCTGATTCCACTCCTACTTCTCATATCTAATCTACACAGAACTAGAATGATCCTTTTAAAACCTACGTCAGATCATATCACTCAATCATTCTCTTCAATGGTTTCTATGTTAGTTCAGAGTAAAAGCCAAAGTCACCACAATGGTCTATGAAGCCTTATATGATCTGGCCAGGCTAACCTCTGACCTCAACTCCAACTTCTACTCTCTACCTCACTTACTCTACTCCAGCCACAAAGGCCTCCTTGCTGTTCCCTTTATATACAAAACATACTCTGACCTCTGGGTCTCTGCACTGGTGTCCCTCTACCTGAAATACTCTTCCTCTAAACATCCATGAAGGAGCCCTGGTGGTGCAATGGTTAAGCACATGGCTGCTAACCAAAAGGTTGGCAGTTCAAACTCATCGGTGGCTCCATGGGAGCAAGGTCTGGACAATATGCTCCTGTGAAGATTACAGCCTGGGAAACCCTATGAGGCAATTCTACTCTCCTGTAGAGTTGCTATGTGTTGGACTGACTCAATGGCACATGACAACAACAAATATCCACATAGCTAGTTAGGTCTCTTACCTCCTTCAGGTTTTTACTCCAAATGTTACCTAATCTGTGAGGTTTTCCCTGACCAGTTCCTTACTTGGCACTCCATTTCCTTTGCAGCTCTGTTTCTCTCCGGAGTATTTAATTAATATATTTTTACCTTCTCCCTGCCCCCTCATCTTCCATCAGTAGAATGTAAGCTCTATAATAATGGATTTTTGTCTATTTTGTTCACATCTAAATTCCCAGTGCCTAAAACAACGCCTGATACACAGAAGGCCCTCAATAAACACAGGTGCCTTTGCTAATACTATGCGTGTATTTCAAAAACTTTGCAAATCACAGTTAAAAAATAGCTCCCCCCCAAAAAAAACAGCATTGGGGCTGAACACTGAAACCTATACAGTTTTGTAACTAGAGCATTAACAAAAACATTAATTGGTAGCTGGAAAGATGGCTTGAATTTCCTAAGTAAGCAGCTCAGTATGGCTAAAGCCTGCATAAGAATATTAAAAAACACAAAAACCAAAAGAGTAAAAATCCTAGCTTGCTGGAGGTGTTGAGACAATACAGATGGTAGGATGCTATTAGTTGGGCACAGGAAAAAGTATAGCCTGTCATAAGGCAAAAGGTTTGCAATGGTGTTGAAAAGACTCTTGCCTGTATTACAACCAAGCTAAGGGCTTTCTCCTTGCTTGCTTAAGATTAAAATTTCACTGCCGTTATTCCAGCTCCTATGTCTAGAAGAAAAAATGTGCATGAGCCAACATAACTTCCACATTATACTACTATTAGTACCTATTTATCTATGAGCTAACAGGTGTTACAGAAACACATGTTATAGGAAAATAGACTCTACTTGTTGAACAAAAGAAATGTTTTTAAAGGAATTTAAGGAACAAAAAGAATTACTAGAAGGGTACAATACAAATATGGAAAAAATTAATAAATAAATAAAAAAGATATACATATTTATTACAAGTTATATGCCACAATTCTAGAACACACCCAATAATTACAGATTAAGTACCTAAAGCATTATATACTTAAAAAGACTTTTTAAAACAATTTACTTACAGAAATTTCAGGGTTGGAAAGCTCATATAAGAGTTTCTTGGCATCAATAACTGCTTCATATAATCTCAGATACTGTCCATCACTTGCTACAAAGCATGCACTAGGAGAGTTGCAGTATGCACCTAGAAAGCATTCGCAAACATTTAAAATTTAATAGTTTAGGGATAATGTAAAAAAAAAAGCAAAACTAAACTAAATGTCTTAAATAAAAAAACAGAATGCTTACCTAGACAGTAACTGGGTATAAGAGTAGGCAGCCATGCCACATTGGAAAAGGCAGAAACGTGAAGAGAATTAATCCGGGCAAGCTCAGAAACACCTCCAGAAAAAGACAATGGACCAACTGGATCAACCCTCCAAAGAATAAGCTCACTGTAAACTGCATTAGGATCCTGAAATACCACATCAATGGTGCTTTGATTCTGTTGTCCCAGAGAACATTCTTCAGTATTGACACCATCATAAGGTTGCTTTTGGTTATCAACATCTGGTGTCCTTAATGCATTATGGTGTGATGTTGTTAGCAATAATGGTAACACTGAATGGCAAGCTAAATCATTAAGATGAAAGCGATGACCACAATATCTGGATTTGTGGGAAATACTGAGAACTGTAGAAAAAGCAGATTCCTCAGCAAAACTGACCAGCCACTGATTGAGAGAACCATCGGCGTGCTTTGAAATCATCATAACATTTGGGGTGAAAATACTTAATTTTAAACTATTAGTTGATTTACTGTGACCAGAAGAGATAAGCATTGACGTGGAATGTGTGAGACTAGAAGGCTTTTGTTTGCCTTGCTGAATAGCCAAGTCAACATTCTTCGTACAGGCATACATCACTATGCTTTTACAGAGAGAGTTCGCATCGCCTGTGGGGAAAGCTACAGGAATTCTGGAAACAAAGGACACCTAGGATTAAGAAAGCAAGTATTAGAATATATGAAATTATATAAAGTGGTATAATGAAACAGTATATACGTTTAACAAGTAGATTATAATAACAGTACCTGCACTTGACGAAACATACCAGGCTGGTATTCATCCAGCCAATCCACATGCCAAACCAGCAAAGAACCATCCATGGGATGAATACTGAATAGCATGTCTGCATTTTTACTCCATTCAGACAGAAGTACTTCAATTTGATGATCAATGGCAGCTGATGGCAACGGTACATAACTTGAGTTTGGGACCACTTTATCATTGCCCAATTCCTTCTTTTCATGATTCATTTTCAAATCATCAACACCATCATCCGTTTCTATAAGAGAAACGTTATAAACCAAGTAAATACCATCAAGCTATTACTGTACATGAAGAAATACCTTTAAAAATGCATTTGAGATTAAAAGAAAAAAAAACCTAATAATTCTCACATTAAGAAGAAATGTGCTCCCTTTTAAAAGTAACTTTGCTCCAGAATATAAAGCTATTTGGAGTTGACTCAGTTTGGTTTTCAGTAAGTTAGAAGAAGGCTTATAGGACTAAGTCAGTGGATTATTAGTAGAAAGACTAATATAAAAAAACTGGGAAAATAGGTAAACTGGTTTCTTAACCATGTCCCACAATTAACTACTCCACTAAACTTCGGTAAGACATAGCACTTTTCTGGACTTCGGTTATGCTTATGGTAAAATGAAAGAGTTGGAATTGGGCTTATAAATCCAGGACTGAATTTTTTAAATATATTTTTAGAATGTAATTTGTACTTTTCTTCATAATAGCAGATTTATCCAAATCTGAGTCAGCTACACAAATTATCTTCTAGGTATATGCACTTACAACTGAAACGACATCTTAAAGAATCCATTTTAAATACATGCAATTATAGTACTCATTTCCAGATTTCTCTCAACACAGGTAATTAAAAATAATTTTTTTTTAATGAAGGTAATTATTTGTATTCTGATCTTTAAAAAAAAAAAAATCCCAGCCATCTATAGTTATGAATAACCAGCTTTCTTAAAAGAGATGCTCAAAAAATGTTTTGACTATTTACAAGGCAAATAAAAAGCACAAATCAACTCAAATAGTCTACAAGAAAACTTCCAGAGCTAATGGAAGAATTTAGCAAAGATGTAGGGAATAAGGTCAACAAACAAAAATCAGATAGGTTTCTAATACACCAGCAATGAGAAATCTGAAAGGGAAATGAGGGTAACAATTCCATTTACAATAACATCTAAGAGAATAAAATACCTAGAAAGAAATCTAACTAGGGATGCGAAGGACTGATTCAATGAAAACTATCAAACACTGCTGAAAGAGATTAAAGAAGACTGAAATACACGGAAAGATGGTCCATGTTCATGGATTGGAAGACTTAAGACGTCAATACTACCCAAAGTGATATACAGGTTCACCAGAGCTCTAATCAAAATTCCAACAGCCTTTTTTGCAGAAACAGGAAAATCAGTCCTTAACTTTTTATGGAATGGAATAGACCCAGAATAGCTAAAGCAATGTTGAAAGAGAAGAAAAAGGTAGGAGTTCTCACACATTTAAAACATACTATTTTATACAGGTATAGTAATAAAAACAGCCTAGTACTGGTACAACAATAGACCAGCTGAACAGAATTGAGAGTCCAGAAACAAACCCACATATCTACGGTCAATGGATTGTGACAAGGGTGCTAAATCTGCTTGATGGGGAAAGATAAGTCTCTTCAATAAACGGTGCTGGAAAAATTGGATTTCCATATGCAGAAATACTAAACAGGACCCATACTTCACACTACACAGAAAAATCAAATTCAAAATGGACTGAGGACCTAAACATGCAAACTAAAACCAGAAATTTCTTAAAAGAACAAGTAAGGGCAACACTATTCAGGCCTAGCTTTGAACAATGGATTATTTAATGTAATAACAAAAGCACACACAGTAAAAGACAAAATAAATAAATGGGACCTCATAAAAATGAAAAACTTTACCAAAAAGTGAAAAAAGACAAGATACTGTCTGGGAGAATATCTTTGTAAACCATATACCCAACAAGAATCTAATGACCAAAATATATATAAAATCGACAACAACAAAAAGACAAAATAACCCAATACAATAAAATGCACGAAAGACTCAAATAGACATTTTACCAAAGAGGACATTCAAATGGCCATCAAACATGAAAAGAAGCTCAGTGTAATTAGCCATCAGAGAGATGCAAATCAAAACCACAATGAGATACCATTTCACTCATACTAGGATATCTAAGATTTAAAAACAAACAACAAAAAAAGAAAATAAAAAATGTTGGGGAAGAAGTGGGGAAATTAGAACACTTATCCATTGCCAGTGGAAATTCAAAATGGTTTAGCTGTTGTGGAAACCAGTGTGGCAATTCCTCAAAAAAACTAAAAATAGAACTACTATATGACCAAGAAATTCTACTCCTAGGTATATACCCAAAAGACTTAAAGGCAGCACTATTCACAATAACCAAAAGGTGCAAACAACCTAAATGCCTATCAACAAATGAATGGACATTATATGTATGTAGTACATACATATAATGGAATACTACTCAGCCCATAGGAGAAATGATGTCTTGATATATGCTACAATATGGATGGAGACCAAAGATATGCTGAGAGAAATAAGCCAATTACAAAAGGACAAATACTGTATGACCTCATTTACATAAAAACACAAGAAAAGGTAAATGTATAGAGGCAAAAGCTCATTAGTGATTATCAGGGATTGGGGAGAGAGAGAAAAGGAGGGTTAACAGTGATAGAAAAATAGCACTGATTAAGGGTAATGTCAAATAAAGAGACAGTCAATTAGTGAGGAGTAGGTGTATCTATGTTGGATTATTAAATGAGCTAGTAAGTTTGTATTATGCCATTTGGAGTTTATTTCTGACAATAGTCAGTGTCACCCTAATATAAAAACCATTAATATTAAAAAAAAGAAATTCAAGTTTTTCATCCTTTTTAAAGCTTTACCTTCATCAGATTTTACATCAGCCTGATTATAGTCTTCTACACTGGCCTCAGATGATGGTTGTTCAAAACTTTTTCTAAGTTGCTGTAGAAAGACTTCCATGGATAAAGTAAAATGTAACTCTTTATTATTCAGCCAGTGTACCACAAAAGGTCCACTTTTCTCCTCTTCTTCATTGAGACTTAGTGATGTAATAGAAGGAAGAAGTGGAATGTCTATAAAGAAAAAAAAAGTTACAAAATAAAAATTTCTACAATTCCAGGATATGAAACTTCCAGATCTCTCTCTTTTTTTAATACTGTTTATCTTTATCTTTAAGCCTCTGAAATACATTTTATTTAACGTTTAAATAAGACTCCCAACATAAATACGCTATTGTCTGCCACTATTATTGATAACACATTTAAATGGAAAATTTAACATAACTATTATAAATGAGATGAAAGTATACATTCTAGATTATATAATCTAATTTATTTAACTATACAGATGTTTTCTCTAATACTAAAATAATATTCTCAAGAAAAAAATACCTGTAATTATTAATAGAAAAATCTTTATTTAAACACGAACTTAAGTAGCAGCGTATTTTAACCTTGAACTACAATGAAAATTGTCATCATCGTGATGTCAAAGGAACTAGCAATCTATGTATCTAAGTATCAACAACTTTTTTTTTAACTTAATAGACTAACTTATTAACTTCTTTAATAACCTTGTTCATCTAAGACAGATACCAAAAAAAAAAACAAAACCCGGTGCTACTAAGTCGATTCCAACTCATAGCAACCCTATAAGGATAGAGTAGAACGCCCCATTAGGGCTTCTAAGGAGTAGCTGGTGGATTCAAACTACCAACCATTTGGTTAGCAGCCATAGCCCTTAACCGCTATACCACCAGGGCCCTGTTACTATGCCACTATACGATAATTATGAAACAGCAGTTCTGTAGTGTTAACCTCTATTATATTAGCTCTTGGCTCAAATCTCAACTTTTGAATGAATAAATAGTGACTATCTCAATGACTTATTAAGATATTAAGCCACAAACCAAATCACAGCCTGAGAAAGCAAACAAACAACATCTTGTTTCTCTGTAACCAGGGAGGTGGGTACAATGAAAAGTTAGTTTAAAAAGTCACCCCCCCAATTTCTTATTTATCAAAAACTAAAATTGTAACTTACTTATTATAAAATCCATCTACTGAATTCCTAAAACATACTTTGAACAGTGTTTTATTACCTGTGGCCGGGTTGATGCTGGCAGCAATATGAAAGTGGCAAAGCGCATTGGCATGCAGTGGGGCGTTCCTGTGGACGTGATGTGGATCCTGCTGATGTGGCAGGTATCCGGTGTGTGCTACCAGTGCAAGCGATCTCCTCCGACCTCTACGAAAATGTCTCAGATTTACCTGGGTGAATAAAAAACAAAACAAAACTACTGCCTAGGTTGTAATAAGTTATATTTGTACAGATTACATACTGACTGCTAGATATCATACAGATCCTAAATCAGATGATCTTATAAATATGTAAAAATATCTTGTACAGCAAATTTGAAACCTAAAAAATAAGATCAGAACTTAAAACTGTCTGGCCCTTCTCTTAACCTTCACATAATACTTTGCAACTGAGTTTCATTTGGTTTATTTCCTTATAATTAATTTCCTGAACTTAAAAGCAAAAATAAAAATGTTTACAATACTGTGTCTGTGGAAACCATGTCTCCATGTATACAGCTTTCACTGTACCCACAGATGACTTGCCCTAACCCTGGTGCACTGAATAGTATCACCATCATACATTAGAATGTATTTCATAATTACAAAGCCTTTTCACAGAGATTATCTTACTTGCTCCAATAAGGCAGACAGTGCAAGTATTGCTATTCTCATCTTTCTTATGAGAAAACAGTTTACACAGAACCCAAGATCACCTGTCTAATACGAGGCTGAGCTAAAAGTAGAACGAAAGTCTTCAGATTCCTAGTCAAGGACTTGTTTCAGCTTTATTACACAAAATCATTCTATCAGTTGCCGAGTACCACACAATACATATTTAATGCTATTCTGTGCCAACAGAATACTATCCAAATTTGAAAAATACATAGTTGCTCCATAATCACACCAAGTATTCAAAGATAAATTATTTTTAGATTACTTGCTGTTTTCAATATCAATAAAAGGAGTCTGTATTATTCTATCTTCAGCTGGCTTCATAATTATAGGTAGTTTTGTGTCTTAGATAAAATCTCCAAGTATATATTTATGAAACAAAAAAAAACTGAAAAATTCCTGAAAACTGCTCTTCTGGCATATTTGTTCTTTACAATTACCCACATAACCTTGAATATTAATTAGAATGATTATTACAAAAAAAGGCCATGTACAAAAGGTTTTAAAACTTAGAAAATAACATGTAGCAAAAACACTCACTTCTAAAGCATTTTGAACTCGTTCTTTACTGGAAGCATTTCTCTTGAAGTTATTTGTTAAATTAACTGGTTCATTCCAATGGCTGTAGTCACCTCCATACAGCAAACAATCATTTGGTAAAAATGTCTCTACCCAAAGACGACATACATTATCTTTGCAGCAAGTCAACAGTACGTTACATACAGAAGCCCTAAAGAGTAAAAAGATTTTAGAGGCAAAAATACAATTTCCACACAGTGATACACATTTTACAATTCTACAATGTTTCTATAATTTTTTAAATGCACACAAATAAAGTACCAAAGAAGAAAATGTCGATACACAAATATTCAAGGTATTAGTCAGATCCACCACAACTGAAGGGATGTTTGATTCTATCACAGCAAAGTCTGCCAACCTATTTCTTTTCTATCAAGAATTTGGTAGTTATTTTTTAAAAAATTCAACCTTGTTCTTATATCTAAAGAAGAAAGACTGAAATCAAGCTATAACCCCACAGATAACAAGCAAGAGAAAAACTACATCTTCTAAGAAAAATTTCTAATTTATATTTCCATTGCCGTGGAGTCAATTCTGACTCATAGAGACCCAATACCAAAAACAAACAAACAAACAAACAAAAAAAACCCATTGTCATTAAGTCAATTCAGACTCATAGTGACCCTATAGGACAGGGCAGAACTGCCCCATGGGGCTTCCAAGGAGCACCTGGTAGATTCAAACTGCCAATCTTTTGGTTAACAGCCAAACTCTTAACCACAAAGCCACCAGGGTTTCCAGAAAGGACAGAGTAAAACTGCCCCATAAAGTTTCCAAGGCTGTAATCTTTATGGAAGCAACCTGTCATGTATTTCTCCCACAGAGCTGCTGGTGGGTTCAAACTACCAACCTTTCAGTTAGCACCCAAGCTCTTAACCACCACACCACCAGGATGGTTATTATTTGAATTATTTCATAATGCTTCATTTTTACTTCCTGTAAAGTCATCTGCATACTGGTCACTAACAAACTATATTAAATATTCGATCCATTTGCCTAACATATGTTCAAAGCAGTAAAGTGGAAGGACAGAAAACACATCACAAAATAGAAGAGCAAAACACACTATAAAGTAAGCACTAACCACCTCCCTCCTTAGTCATCGTTGACTTTCAGTGAATTACCTTTTTACCACCTCCATAAATAAAGGCAAAATCAATTACTACTATATTAATCAACCGTATAAACATCAAGAGTTCAAAAGCTGAAAGGCTATCAACAAAGATTGCCTTCACAATTGGGTAACTGAGAAAGTCTAGAAAAAAAGAAAGAAAAAAGTCACGATATCCTATAGTAGGTACTTCTTCAAACTTACGTGATTAAAAAATAATCAGGTAACTCAGCAAGTTAAAAAAAAAAGAAATAAAATATTCTATAGTAGCCGATTAGTTAAACATACCTACCTGATTATAAAAGAACAAGTAGCAGAGGTGGAGAATGTTTTGTCTTGGTTGCTCTCCCCTTGGGCCTCCCTTCTCCTCTCTCTCTAACTTCCTCCAGCCCTGGTCTCCCCTATTCTCAGTCCACTTCTACCCCTTCTACCCCATCTCTGGGTTTTCCTCCCTTGGTTGACCCCTGATTCTCTGCCTCCCAGACTCTCCAGGCCACCCTCCCTATGTCTTCCTTCCGTTCCCCATCTCTCCTTCCTTAGTACCCCTCCAACTTCTGTCCTCCCCAAACCTCTTGCTTCTCCCTCCTTCCCCATCCGTCCCTCCTCTTCCTCAAACAGAGCAGGACACATTTTCCTCCCCGTTTTTCCTCCAACCTCCTATTCTCTTTTCTGTCTTTAGCTTCTTCCTTCCTTTCCCAACCCCTGCTGCTCCCCCTCTACCTCTACTTCCACCTTTCCTCTTCACTACCACCTCTATTTCCCATCCTCCTTTTCCTCCTCTTTCCCCCTCCATCTCTCCCTCCTTTTAACTCCCTCTCTATCTTCCTCTCACACTCTCCTAGCCTCCCTTCCTCTCTTAGGTTCTCTTTAGCACATTTATATATACACAGGCAGTAGCAATGATATTGAAAGGCAAGTAGAAAGTAATACATTAAAGGGCATAAGAATATGGAAAGTTCAAGGTTCATAGTGCCAATTAGTAAACGGTAGAATGGAAAGGCTTATAAAGGAAGAACAGTAAGCAGGAGACTAAAGGGTTGAACAGCAGCAATCAGAAGAGGCATAAAAACTGAGGGAGGGGCAACAAGGCAAATGATAAAGGTACACAACTCAGAAGCATGAAAAAGGCCTTGAATTTGGAGTAAGGGTGGCCCCAGGTGACTCTCCCCAGGATACCAGGTCTTACACATAGCAGCAGGGGTTGGGAACGGAAGGAAGAAGCTAAAGATAGAAAAGAGAATAGGAGGTTGGAGGAAAAACGGGGAGGAAAATGTGCCCTGCTCTGTTTGAAGAAGAGGAGGGAAGGGTGTTTGAGGAGGAGGAGGGACGGATGGGGAAGGAGGGAGAAGCAAGAGGTTTGGGGAGGACAGAAGTTGTTGGGGTGCTAGGGAAGGAGAGATGGGGGACAGAAGGAAATACTCTGACCTGTTTGAAGCATTTCTCTGGTAATACCTCCGCTTTTCTCCTTTTTTCACCAGAGATCTCACATCCTGCTTTTAGTAACACATCATATTCAGGTATAGCCAAAAAAAGTTATGACCTTATATAAGGCAACCATGTGATGGCTAAATGCCCGCAATACCTGCCTTATCTTTATGCAACAACAGGATATTGTATTTTTGAAATTAGATTATCTAGAACCAACTTGGAGGTTCTTTCAAAGAAATTACTAAATACCCCCAACCCATTCCACATTCACCAATTTAGTAAAAAAAAAAATGCTCCTTACAAAAACTTCCCCATTCTTCTCTCTCAATCCAAGAGACCCCTTGCATACAATATTAGCCATCCGATTGAACATCTTAATTTTATGTGAAAAACAAAGCATATGTTTTGCCTATTAAAGATGACACATGAGAAGTAGCAATGGTCTTTGAAGTGATCTCTCTCAGTCTCATGAGAAAGGGATGGCCTTTCCACTATATGCCTGGCAGGCAGTTGGTGAACATCAAGGACAAAACTGTAAAAGCTCAGGGAGACTGACCAGTTCCTAAATGGCAGGGGTCTGAACGTATAATTCTGGAGGTCTCTAAAAGATGCATAACTAACCGATAGAGAAGTCTAGTTCCTTACATTATAGTTCCCTATGCCGCAGAATTTAATTGAGATAAAAGGTACATGGGTAAGGGGAGGGGGAGAAAACTGGTATGCCTTATTGCTCTTATCATTGCATCTGTAATGGCCCAGTTTAGGCATCTGCTTCTGCCTTCACTCAATCTGCCGAGACTGAGTGAACCAGTATGTCAGAAGCAGATGTGACTGCCCTCTCAAAAGATACAATGCTTCATAAGTCTCTTTTTTAGTATTCTGGTGGTTTGAGCAACTGAGAATGAAAACACTTGGATACATCAATAGAAATCAGACTCTGAAATGATGTAATCCTCAGATTTTTCTAAAAGACTCACAGTTTGCCAAAATATTACTTCCGTCTTTAAGGAAAAAAAAAAACAAAAAACAATCACAGCTAGTGATGGCTGCATTTTTACTGGGGTCATTTATAACTTTTTAAAAGGAGAGTTAACATATGACAAAAGTTCATTCTGTTTTAAACAGACACACACACACACAATGGTCTCAGAAGTACCAGAGTAACAGTTCTTAAAGTGAAGCTGGAGTGAGGGCACTTTCACTCACTACACAGATTGTCTACACCACTCTCTTTTAGCCCAAAGACTCTGACACATTCTTCTAAGACCATTACTGTTCCTAGAATATGTCCTACTCTCTGCTTTGTTGGAGTAGAGGCTGGGGTAGAAAGAGCAGAACTATCGCACCAGAAAATAACTCAAAAAATCTAGGTATTCTCAGCTGGCTCAGAAAAGCAAAAATAAAGTCAGCAAATAATCCAAGTACACTACCACAGATCAACCTAGAATGTTGCAGGTGACAAAATCCACTGAAAAGATAAGGGAAAAACTGCATTGTTCACATGATGCAGTTAAATTGAAATGGCCATATGAAACAGAAAGAAATTTCTACCTATATTTAAGTGGGTAATAGGCCTCTATAAAAAAAAAAAAAAAAAAAATTGCTTATCTAAATAAAGGCTTATTTAAATTCAATGTGGTATCAAGTCTTTCAAAGGATACAGGAAAGAAAGGAAGCACTAAAGTGTGTCTATGTGTTTGTGTGGGTGTATGTGTGTTAAACTAAAACCTAGTCAATGCATAATAACATGGGGGTGTTAACCCATTCCCTTTTCCTCAAAGATGTTGGGTGCAGTCAAGTAAATGTTCTAGGTTTCACGTTACATCTTCTCAATAAAGCTGTTAAAAGGGAATCAAGAGGAGACAGATACTAGAAGGTGTAAGACGAGGGAGTGAAATGTGAAAAAGTCCATTCAAACAGCAATCTGGAGGGTGACAAAAGATGAAAGAGTTGGATACAGAACATAAAGAAAAGTAAGATGCACAATTTCATCACTTAAAGACACTGGATGGGGAGGTAAGTTATCTCAGCTTAAGCTCATTTTACGACCGGTGGCTAGAGGGTGCCGGTCAGGGGGTATCTTATATTACCCAAATCTTCATAGGCTCAGAAGCTATAGCTGTGGACTCCGAAGATGAGAAAAGAAATAAAAAACACTAACCTAGGCATATATTTGCTCGTCTTACGCCAGGAAAATCCATTTACAGCTCGAGGATGGGCCAGATATATAAATGAAAAGTCAATTTCCCCTTGGGATTGTTTTTCTGAACTTCCATCTGGAGAGGTAACAGCTGTCCGCCAGTTTTCTATATTATACCATACCTTTAAAAGACAGTCATCCTAAGGAAAAATAAATAAATAAATAAACAGAAGAACATCATAATAAATGTAAAGGGACTCAAATTCTGATCAGAATCAAAGTATAGGTTAAGTCAAATAGCAAACGTTAAGATTTTTCTCTGCAATCACAGAAATTTAGGGATGACGGGGGATTTGGCACGGGGTAATTGAGATGAAAAATCTAATCCCCAAAATTAATTAGTAGTCCTTAATTGTGTTTTGACAACTGAAGTGTGTAAATGTGTGAATTTTACAAGGATTGGTAAAAAAAAAAAAAAAAAAGAATGCTGGTCACCATATACTAGGAGAAGCAGAGCCTTCAAAGGAAGACCTTTAAAAGATGAAAAAAGATGAGATTAGGGTTCATTTTCCCATTTAGCCAAATGTCAACTATGAAGGTAGTACCACTAGCAGCCTTACAAAAATGCAAACCCATTGCCATCGAGTCTATTTGGACTCAGAGCAACCCTATACAACAGAGTAGAACTGCCTCATAAAAGGCTTTAATCTTTACAGAAGCAGACTGCCATATCTTTCTCCTGAGAAGCAGCGGGTGGGTCCAAACTGCCAACCTTTCAGTTAGCAGTCGAGTTGCTAATTATTGGGGAAAAAGGGGGCAGGGGCATTTTTATGAGTTATCATATGAGTTATGAAATAAATGTTGAAGATTATGATGTTGTTGTTGCATGCCATCAAGTTGATTCTGACTCACAGTGACTCTACAGGACAGAGTAGAACTGCCCCATAGAGTTTCCAAGGAGGAGCTGGTGGATTCGAACGGCTGATCTTTTGGTTAGCAGCCTAAGCTCTTAACCGCTTCTCCACCAGGGCTCTGAAGATTATAAAGGTAACTAGTTAATAACTGAGAAGCTCTGGCAGCATAATAGTTAATCGTGCAGCTGCTGAGAATTTACATTTCTAAAAAGTTCCCACCTGAATTTAGAGACCACCTCAGGAACAGATTTAACATGCTGAACACTACTGACTGAAGACCAGAAGAATTGTGGAATGATATCGAGAACATCATACATGAAGAAACAAGAGTTCATTAAAATGAAGAGAAAGAAAAGACCTAAATGGATGTCAGAAGAGACTCTGAAACTTGCTCTTGAACGTTGGGTAGCTAAAGCAAAAGCAAAAGCAGAAAATGATGAAGAGCTCAACAGAAGATTTCAAAGGGCGGCTCATGAAGATAAAGTATTACGATAACATGTGCAAAGACGTGGAGATAGAAAACCGAAAGGGAAGAACATGCTCGGCATTTCTTAAGCTGAAAGAACCAAAGAAAAAATTCAAGCCTTGAGTTGCAATACTGAAGGACTCTATGAGGAAAATATTAAATGACACAGGAAGCATCAAAAGAAGATGGAAGGAATACAGAGAGTCACTGTACCAAAAAGAATTGGTTGATGTTCAACCATTTCAGGAGGTAACATATAATCAGTACAGATGGTACTGAAGGAAGAAGTCCAAGCCATACTGAAGACACTGTAGAAAAACAAGGCTCCAGGAATTGATGGAATATCAATTAAGATGTTTCAAAAAACAGATACAGCACTGGAAGTACTCACTTGTCTATGCCAAGAAATTTGGAAGACGGCTACCTGGCCAAATGACTGAAGAGATCCATTTTTATGCCTATTCCCAAGAAAGGTGATCCAACTAAATGCAGAAATTATGGAACAATATCATTAACATCACATGCAAGCAAAATTTTTCTGAAGATCATTCAAAAGTGGCTGTAGCAGTATATTGACAGGGAACTGCCAGAAATACAAGATGGATTTAGAAGAGACGTAGAACCAGGGATATCACTGCTGGTGTCAGATGGATCCTGGCTAAAAGCAGAAAATACCAGAAAGATGTTTACCTGTGTTTTATTGACTATGCTAAGGCATTTGACTGTGTAGATTGTAACAAATTATGGATAACATTGCGGGGGATGGGAATTCCAGAACACTTAATTGCGTGTATGAGGAATCTGTACATGGATCAAGAGGTAGTCGGCCAAACAGAACAAGGAGATACTGAGTGGTTTAAAGTCAGGAAAGTTGTGTGTCAGAGATGTATCCTTTAACTATACCTATTCAATCTGTAGGCTGAGCAAATAAACCGAGAAGCTGGACAAATAAAGAAGAAAGTGGCATCAGGATTGGTGCAAGACTCATTAACAATCTGTATTACGCAGATTATACAACCTTGCTTGCTGAAAGTGAAGAGGACTTGAAACATTTACTGATGAAGATCAAAAACCACAGCCTTCAGTATGGATTACACCTCAACATAAAGAAAACAAAAATCCTCACGACTGGACCAATAAGGAACATCATGATAAACAGAGAAAAGATTGAGGTTGTCGAGGCTTTCATTTTACTTAGATCCATCATCAATACCCATGGAAGCAGCAGTCAAGAAATCAAAAGATGCACTGCATTGGGCTAATTGGCTGCAAGAGATCTCTTTAAAGTGTTAAAAAGCAAAGATGTCACCTTGAGGATTAAGGTGCACCTGACCCAAGCCATGGTATTTTCAATCACCACATATGTATGTGAAAGCTAGACAATGAATAAGCAAGACCAAAGAAGAATTGATGCCTTTGAATTGTGGTGCTGGCAAAGAATATTGAATATACTACGGACTGCAAAAACAACAAATCTGTCTTGGAAGAAGTACAACCAGAATTCTCCTTGGAAGCTAGGATGGTGAGACTGCATCTCACACACTTTGGACATGTTGCTAGGAGGGATCAATCCCAGGAGAAGGACATCATGCTTGGTAAAGTAGAGGGTTAGGGAAAAAGAGGAAGACCCTCAATGAGATGGACTGACACAGTGGCTGCAACAATGGGCTTGAGCATACCAACAATTGTGAGGATGACACAGGACCGGGCACTGTTTTGTTCTGTTGTGCATAGGGTCGCTATGAGTCGGAAGCGACTCAACGGCACCTAACAAAAACAACAAATTCCCAGGGATGCTTATACTGCCTGATAGGGGCTAATTCCGAGAACCACTAGTAAAAACTACAGCAGTGGTGCTCAAAATTTATTATACATAAGAATCACCTGGGAATCTTGTTAAACTATAGATTCTGATTCAGTATATCTGGGGGTGGAAATGCCAATTCTCAGCAGGGGTTCAAACTGGAACAACCAGTTCAAAGCCCTGGAACAAACAGTTCTACTTCACTCTTAAGGAAACCTCATTGATGTTTTAGGGTATCTCACTCTCAGTTTGCAGAAAGCTTTGAGCCATGAGAACAATAATTTAAAGCTATTAGTGGTTCATGAACTGTTCTGTGAACCAATGATTAAAAAAATAATTTTAAAGAAACAGATTGTTGTGAAAACAGGTAATAACAAAGTATGCACACTAAAGAAATGGCTACAAATGTCTCTGTAGAAAGCCTATAAAGTCTTATATTTTAAATACAGCCTAATGGCAGTGGGTGTGGTTTTTTTTTTTTTTTTTTTAATCAACCATAGCTGTCAGCTAAAAGATAATATAAATAATAGCTATAGTTTATTGGTTCTTTATTATTTACAAAGCACTGTGTTGGTCACCTTATATGTATTGTCTAATGTAATTCTATGATTAATGACCTGTGAAGAAGGTGGTATTACTCTCATTTTAAATAAGAGAAAACCAAGGCTCAAAGAGATTAAATAACTTGCCCAAGATCACAGATGGCATGATTTATACCCATGTCTGCCCCTAAGTCTATGCGAGCTCAATTATACCACATTGTCTTTTAATATTTTAATAGAAAATAATATTTTCAAAAAAACAAATGAAGCCAGTTAATGTAACTGAAGTTCTAAAGTAAACTATAAACAATTTGGTAACAGTATTTTCATAATTTACCTTCCCAGCAGTGGCAAAAAATTCTCCATCTGGTGAAAATTTCATTAAATGTACTTGGGAAGCAGTTCTGTAAATTAAAGAATTTTCAAAGAAAATTAGTATCAGAGACAATTGCCAATACTACTTCCCTATATTATACTTCAGAACTTTGCTTCAAATAAAACATTTTTTGATAACACAAATTTCACACCCACTTTTAAGATACCTCATCAATGAACAAATTAAGGTAAATTTTAAACATGAAGTTGTCCAAGTTTAAAAATCCATGCAGAGAATGACCTAACAAAATCTTTTAAGGCCTACTATAAAAGAGACATAGCTCTTGTTCCCTTAGAATCTTAGAAACAGAGAAAGGATTATTATTTTAGTCTGGATATCTAATTGCCAAGACTCTGGATCTCTATACTCCAACATACATTTTCATGGAAAATAAACGAATAATTTCAAAATAAACTCTGCATTACAGTAGCATTTTTCTCATTAAAGATTATAGGTGGGTTAACAGGGGATTTGCAGCAACAATGAATTCAGGTGCCAGCTTCACCTGCATACTTGGTGCACACCTGCCTTTTCTTCCCAAAAAGGATGTGGCTCACTTCCCTTCACTGGCTTTACTTCTGGCTACCCATATATATGGTATCTCAAAACAATCCTCACTATCATTGCTCCCTTTTCTTTACTCAAATCCATGCTAGATATTAAATAGGTTCATTCTAAATTAATTTCTAAAGCAGACAAGAGAAATTCTGTCACGTTTCATTCCAAATATAAATATCTTTTTTGTCGGATTATAAGTGTAATAAATGCACAATGGAAAAAATTGATATAATACAGAGGAATAAAATGATGAAAATGAAATCACCAACACCATCATGCTTTTACCCAGATATAGCCAGTTAACATTGTAATATACAGACTTCCAGTCTTTTCTCTCTGTACTCCCTCCTTCATCTACTTTTTTGTGGGAAGGTGTGGAGGAGAGGTTGGAAAGTGAGCTGATATTTACAATTTGCTTTGCAGTATTATTTATTCATTTAAAAATGTATCATGAACAACTTTGCATATTAATGTACATCATTCTTTTATTGGCTACACAGTATTTTAATTGTACATATATACAATGATTTAAAATAATTTATTTAATAATTCAGTTTCCAATTTTTGCTGCCACAAAAAAAAGTGGTACAATGAACATCCTTGTGCATACATTTTTACATACCCAGTCAATCAGAAGGATATCCTTAAAACAAATTATTAAACTACAACCTTTACTCAAAACAGCAGCCAGTAGGTTCTTTAAAACAAAGTCAGATCTCAACACTCCTATTCAAAACTCCCAATAACTTCTCAGCTCATTCAGAATAACAGGTAAAGGCTTCACAATGGCCTGTAAACTGATTCCTGACTTGATCATGTCCCTTGTCACTCCTCAATTAGTTCACACCACTCCAGCCACAAGCAAAGCCCAATCTTCTTACCTCAGGGTCTTTGCACTTGACATTCCCTGTACCTTTGAGGTTCTTCTCCCAGAGACATACACACATGGCCCAGTTCCTCACTTCCCTCAGGTCTATGCTCAAATGTCACCTCTATTCTTCTTCCCCTGAACCTATTTAGTTTTTCTCCATAATACAAATCTTCACTTAACATGTATAATCAGTATTTTTTAAATATATCACAAACAGAATGTGATTAAACCTCAACTTTTAAGTGTATTCCAGTGAATGTAATCTTTAGCTGATTCTAAACAGACGTGCATCATTTCTAATTCCATGGCTTTTTCCCTTACTTTAATGTCCAAGTTACCAATGAACACCCTGAACTTAAGATTAAGTTTCCTCTTCCCTCCCAAGTGCACAAAAACACATTTTAAGTTTCCAGTTTACCCCTTGGAAACCCTCCACGAGATCTGAGCTAAAGGCAACAGAACGCTTTACCGCTCTCCACTTCTGTATGAAAGACTCCAAAGCCAAGCCACAGTTCTTTTCAAAGAGCTATCTTTGATAAAGATCTGAAATCACCTTTGTAAATTCTATATATAGGAGATCTAGATGTCTTACTCTCACTTTGGTATGTGATACCTATTCTATTACCACTTCATATAAAACTGAGGCAGAAAGAATTCCATTTAACATCCTGCTATACCTGTTTTGGTGTAGTGGTTAAGAGCTACAGCTGCTAACCAAAAGGTCAGCAGTTCAAATCTACCAGATGCTCCTCAGAAACCCTATGGGGCAGTTCTACTCTGTTGTATAGGGTCGCTATGAGTCGGAATTGACTTGATGGCAATGGGTTGGGTTGTTTTTTTTTTTTTGGCCTTATACCTGTTTATTGGTTTCCTGTGTCTTGTTCTATCTGTTTGGTGCTGTGTACCCAGCACTTTCACTAAAGCCTGAAATAAGACAAATATTCTATAAATATTTGTTAAATGAATGAATAAACCTGGAATTGCTATCTAAAGGGTATGAAAAAATTTAAGGCTGTTGATTCATACTTCCAAATCGCTCTCTAGAAAGATACCACTTTTGTTTCCTCATTTACAGTCTATAATAGTGCCTGTTTCTCCAAGGTCTCACCATTAATAGATATTATTCATCCTCTTCTTTCTAGATACTTCATATTTCTCGATTTTGAGGTCAATCAACTGATTTTTAAAAAACTGTTTTATTGTAGTAAAAATACATGTAACAAAAACATTTGCCAATTTAACAATTTTTAGATGTACAATTCTGTGACATGACATTGCTTACATTCATCATGTTGTACAACTATCACCACTGTATACTTCCAAATTATTCCACCACCATGAACAGAAACTCAATGCTCCTGAGCTGATTCCCCATTTTCCCCTCCCTTCCACCCCTGGTAGCCACTAAGAAGCTTTGGTCTCTATACTTTTGCCTATTTCATGTAAGTGGGGTCATACTATATTTGCCCTTTTGTGACCGATTTCACGCAACATAAGGTTTTCAAAGTTCGTCCATAAAAAAAAAAAAAAAAAAAAGTCGTCCATACTGTAGCATATAATATTAGGACTTAATTTCTCTTTATGGCTAAGTAATATTCCATTGTATGTACATACCACATTGTGTTTATCTATTCATCTGTTGATAGACATTTGTTTCCACCTCTTAGCTATTGTGAATAGTGCTGAAATGAACACTGTTGTACAAGTTTGTTTGTGTTTCTTCCTTCAATTCTAGGATCATTGGGGTCATATGGTAGTTGTTGTTTTTTTTTTTTTTTTTACTCTATGGTAGTTATGGTAGTTGTATGTTTAACTTTTTGAGGACTTGCCAAACCGTTTTCCATAGTGGCTGTACCATTTTTCATTCCCACCAGCAACGAATGATGGTTCCAATGTCTCCATACCCTTGCCAACACGTGTTATCTTGTTTGTTTTCTAACACAGCCATTCTAGTGGGGCGACATGGTATATCATTGTGGTTCAGATTTGTATCTCTGTAATGACTGAGGATGTTGAACATTTTTTCATGAGCATGTTGGTCATTTGTGTTTCCTCTTTGGTGAAATGTCTGTTCTAGTCCTTGGCACACTTTTGACTGGGTTGCTTGTCTTTTGTTGTTAAGTTGTAGGAATTCTTTATATATTCTGTATATTAAACTTTCATTAGATTCATGGTTCCCCAAAATTTTCTCCCATCACGTGAGTTGACTCTTCACTGTTGATAAAGCCCTTTGACACACAAAAGTTTTTAATTTTTATGAAGTCCAATTCATCTTTCTCTTTTGCTGCTCATGCTTTTGGTGTCATATTTAAAATTTCGGTGTTAAAAACTAGGCCCTGAAGCATTACTCCTATGTTTTCTTCTGAGTTTTATGATTTTCTCATGCTTGAATCTTTGATTCATTTTTAGTTAATTTTTATATATGGTTTGAAGTATGGGTCCAGCTTCATTCTTTTGCAGATTTCCAGTTTTCCTAGAATCATTATTAAAGATTATTCTTTCCCCTATTGAATGGAAATAACACTTCTGCTGAAAATCAACTGGCCATATATATAAAATATAAGGGTTTATTTCTGGGCTGTCAATTCTATTCCATTCCACTATATATCTATCATTATATGAGTACCAGGCTGTTTTGATGACTGTAGCTTTACAGTGTATTTTGAAATCAGGAAGCGTGAGTCCTCTTTGTTCTTTTTTGAGATTGCTTTGGGTATTCAAACTCCTTGCTGTTCCACATAAATCTAAGAACTGGCTTTTCCATTTCTGCAAAGAAAGCTGTTGGAATTTTGATGACTGCCTAGAATCTATAGACGGCTTTATGTAGTATTGACATCTTAACAATATTAAGTACTCTAGTCCAGGAACATGGAATGTCCTTCCATTTATTTAGGTCTTCTATTTAATTTCTTTTAGTAATGTTTTATAGTTGTCAGTGTATAAGTCTTTCATCTTCCTGGTTAAGTTTATTCCTAGGTATTGTATTCTTTTAGATGCTATGTAAAAGGAATTGTTTCCTTAATTTCCTTTTCAGAATGCTCAATGGCGATGTAAAGAAATCTGACTAATTTTTGTGTGTTGACTTTGTACCCTGACACTTTGCTGAATTCATTTATTAGCTCTAATAGCTTTCCTGTGGAATCTTTGGGGTTTCCTATATATAGAATTATGTCATCTGCAAAAAGGGTAGTTTTATTTCCTCATTCCCTGCCTGGATAGCTTCCCCCCGCCCCCCGCCCCAATGGCTCTGGATAGGACTTCCAGTACAATACTGAATAGCACTGGTGAGAGCAGACATCATTTTTCTTCCTGATCTTAAGGAGGAACCTCTCAGTCTCTCTCTCAAGGGAAACCTTATCATGAAAGGGTACTGGATTTTGTCAATGCCTTTTCCGTGTCAATTGAGATGATCATGTGGTATTTTTCCTTTGTTCTATAAATGTGATGTATTACATTCATGGATTTTCTAATGTTGAGCCACGCTTGCATTCCTGGGGTAATTTCCAGCTTGTGATAGTATATAATCCTTTTAATATGCTCTTGGTTTCCATTTGCTAGTACTTTATAGAGGATTTTTGCATCTGTACGTATAAAGGATATTGGTGCGTAGTTTTCTTCTGGTTTCTTTGTCTGGCTTTGGTATCCGGTCAATCAACATGTAATATACTGATCCATTTGTACTGTCTTTTTAAACTTTTTCATTTCATTGTCCTTTGTTTACCATTGAGATATGTGTTCTTCTCTCATTAATTTTAAAAACATTTTTTAATGTGCTTTAGGTAAAAATGTTACAGAGCAAATCAGTTTCTCATTTGATAGTCTATACCTAAAGTGTTCCATGACATTGGTTGTATTCCCCACAATGTGTCAGCACTGTCTCCATTTCCGCCCTGGGTTCCCTGTTTACTTTAGTCTGGTTTTTCCATCCGTTCCCTTCCTTCTCGTATTCACTTTTGGACAAATGTTGTCCTTTTGATCTTGTATAATTGATTGTTCTAAGGAACATATTCCTCTAGGGTCTTATTGTTTATTTTATGGGCCTGTCTATAGTTAAGGTGAAAGGTGGTCTCTAGGAATGGCTTCAGTTCCAGGTCAGAAGGGTATCTTAGGGCTATAGCCTCAGGGGTTTCTTCAGCCTCTGTCAAACCAGTAAATCTGGTCTTATTTGTGAACTTGATTTTTTGTTCTACGTTTTTATCCTGCTCTGTCCGAGACCCTCTGTTGTGATTCCAGTTAGAGCAGTTGGTAGTGGTGTCCCAGTACCATCTAGTTCTGGCCTCAGGGGTATGTAGGCTGTGGTTCACATGGTCCATTTGTCCTTTCGACTAACTGCTCTCTCGATTCTTTGGTTTCCTTCACTCTCCTTTGCTCTGGACAGGAAGAGATCAATAGCTGTATTTTAGATGGCCACTCGCAAGTTTTCAAGACCCCAGATGCCACTAGGATAGGATACAGGACATTGTCTTTACGAGCTATCTTGTGCCAACTTGGCAAGATGTCCTCCGAATATATGGTCCTTCACCTTTGAGCCTAGGAACTTTGTCCCGTGAGGTGTTTTGGTTATGTCTAAGAAGTTTCCAGGGCTGTACCCCTTGTGTGCTCTATCGTCTATATTAATATACATGCAGCACCTACAATTACGTATGTAGAAATATCCATACCCAAACCCATATCTGCAGGTGGGTGTGCTCCCTTATACCTTCCCACACCTCTTTAGCATACCTATCTACCTATGTATTCATTTGCAAATTATTATTTGTTAATACTAATGTTGCAGAACTATCTATGTTATAATAATTACCACAGCTGCCCTTTATTCATGCTTTCCTCTCAATGTCTTCCTTTGCCTTGGTCAGGTTGTGCTGACCTTCTTTGTGCCTTACCTTTCCCTTTACCAATATTAATGTGTGCCTTCTAAAAAAAATTTTTTTTTTTCTATATTGTTAGGAATATTCCCTCCGGTCCCCCTCCCATCTCTAGTAACAATCAAATAATTTTTTTTTTCTGTATATAAACCTTCTCTCTCTCTTTTTTTTTTAATAATAGTGGTCTCATACAATATTTGTCCTTTTGTAACTGACTTATTTCACTCAGCATAATGTCCTCCAAATTCATCCATGTTGTGAGATGTTTTGTGGATTCATCGTTATTCTATCATTGCATAGTATTCCATTATGTGTATGTACCACACTTTGTTTATCCATTCATCCACTGATGGGCACTTACGTTGTCTCCATCTTTTTGATACTGTGAGTAATGCTGCAATGAACTCAGGAGTGCATATGTCTATTGATGTCATGGCTCTTACTTCTTTAGGGTGTATACCTAGAAGTGGAGTTACTGGATCATATGGTATTTCAATTTCTGGCTTTTAAAGGAAGTGCCATACCTGTTTTCCATAGTGGTTGTACCATCTTGCATTCCCACTAACAGTATAAAAGAGTGTCAATCTTCCCACAACTTTGCCAATGTTTGTTATTTTCCTTTTTTTTATGAGTGCCATTATTGTTAGGGTGAGATGGTATTTTAGAGATTAAAATCCTTGTCGGATATGTCATAGCCAAAAAATTTTTTCCCAGTCTCTAGGTTCTCTTTTTACACTTTTGGAGAAGTTTTTTGATGAGCTTAAGTGTTTAATTTTTAGGAGGTCCCATTTATCTAGTTCATCTTCTGCTGTTGGTACATTTTAAGTTATGTTTGGTATTCTATTTATGCCATATATTAAGGTTCCTGTTTTTTCCTCCATGATTTTTATAGTTTTAGGTTTTACATTTACGTCTTTGATCCATTTTGAGTTAGTTTTTGTGTATGGTGTGAGCTACCATTCCTGTTTCATTTTTCTACAGATAGACCTCCAGTTTTGCCAGCACCATTTGTTAAAGAGACTGTCTCTTTCCCCATTCAATGGACTTTGGCCATTTATCGAGGATCAGCTGCCCATTGGTAGATGGATTTCTGTCTAAGTTCTCAATTTTGTTTGTCTATGTATCTGTTGTTGTACTCATACCAGGCTATTTAGACTACCGTGGCTGTATAGTAGGTTCTGAGATTAGGGAGTGTGAGGTCTCCTACTTTTTTGTTCTTTTTCAATAACACTTTAGTTATCTGGGACCTCTTTCCTTTCCACGTAAAGTTAGTGATTAGTTTTTCCATCTCATTAAAGAATGCTGTTGGAATCTGGATTGGCTATGCATTATATCAACAGATTGCTTTGGGTAATACTGACATTTTCGCGATGCTAAGTCTTCCTATCTGTAAGCAGGTATGTTTTTCCATTTATGTAAGTCTCTTTTGGCGACCTGTAGTAGTATTTTGTAGTTTTCCCTGTATAAGTCTTTTACACCCCTGGTTAGATTTACTTCTAAGTACTTTATCTTCTTGGGGGCTATTGTTAATGGTATTGTTTCCCTGATTTCCTTCTCAAAGTTCTCTTTTTGGTGTGGAGGACTTTCATGCTATAGCCATAACAGGTAAATGACAAACAAGAGCCAAATATGTAATTGAAATTTGCTATACCCATATTTCAAAAAGTAAAAAGAAACAGGTGACAGAAGAATCTGATGGTGCCTGGCTACCATTACTGAATATTTTGATCAAAGATTCTACAGAAGAATCCTGACCAAATTCTCAAGGAATCCAGATTTTACGGAGTCATAAGTCTGGATGAACTTTAAAACGATTGCCCTAAAATAATCTTTAAACCTTAAATCAAAAATATCCCCTTAAGTCTTCTTAAAATCAAGTATAGTTTAGCTTAACTAGTAAAGAATGTCTGCCTTTTAGCATTGTGCTCTTTTAAGATTTATCGACATGGGATCAAACTAACAACAGTGACTTGAAAGATGAGATAGGAATCTTAGGGGGCAGTGAGTACATGTTAATGGGGGCAGAACAACTCGGAAAAGGAGGGTGAAAATTACTGCACAACTTGAAGAATGTAATCAATGTCACTGAAATGTACATGTAAAAGTGAATTGGTGTATGTTTTTGTTGTGTATACTCTCAATAATAAAAAATTATTAAAATAGGTAAAATTAATTAATGTATTTTATTCAACCTAATATATCTAATCAATGTAAATAACAGCCCTTATGGCAAAGTAGTTAAGAGCTCAGGCTACAAACCAAAAGGTCAAGAGTTCAAATCCACCAGCTGCTCCTTGGAAACCCAATGGGGCAGCTCTACTCTGTCCTATAGGGTCACTATGAGTTGGAATCGACTTGACAGCACACAACAATAATAACAACAATATATCTAAAATTCATTTCAACATGTAATCTTTATAAAAATTATTAATAAGATATTTTACATTTTTGTGCTAGGTTTTTGAAATCCAGTGTCTATTTTATACTTACAGCACATCTCAGCTTACACTAGCCACATTCAAGTGTTTAGTAGCCACATGTGGCTAGTGGCTATCACATTGGACACAGTAGTTCCACAATATACAAATTAACTGATATTTTTCTCTAATATTTTACGTTTCATTGTATAGAAATTTACGTTTTCCTCCATCTGACATTTATTTTGGTGCCAGGTACGAAATAAGCTCTAACTTCATTTTCCCCTCAACCGAGCTAGACAGTTTGCCCCACTAATGTAAAACACCACCTTTTATTCTGAATGTATAATTGGGTCTAATCCTGAACCCTAATCTGTCTGTTGTTGTATCAGTAATACACGCTTTGAACAGCTACAGCTTTAGAATTCATTTTACTATCTGTACATCCTTATTCCTCTTTTCCTTCAGAATTTTCCATATTAATCCCTTTAAATGAAGTTTAGAGCTATACTCAAACATAAAAATCCCAATAGATTTTGAAAGGATTATGTTCAACACATAGATTAATTTGAGGAAAACAGACTTCTTCATAATAGGAAGGCTTTGAAGGCTTACTTTTGAAAGTAAGGAAGGTCTCTTTCTCCTTTTGTATAATTCTGCAAGTTTCTATTTAATGATCTTCATATACACCTTACAAATTTCTTATGTTTCCTCTAAGTTATTTTATATTGCAATTACTTTACACATAAATGTATGGAAATATGAAAATGTGTAGAACATGGGAAAATCTGTAGAACATAGGAAATGGCAAATCTCTATATACGAAAAGGCACATCACAAAATAAAAATCAATATTCTTTATGTTAGTGTGGTTTTGCACAAACTAAAATACATTTTTAATATACAACGGCATTGAATAGGCCTTTCAGTTTGTCTTAATTACTCACTTACCTGCAATGCCAGATGCATCTCCAATTCCCAGAGTTAAGATCGGATTTATCTGGATTTTCATCTTCGTTTGGCTTCTCCAAATTAGTATTGGACCAGAGCTGCAAACAGCTGGAACCAGTTAAAAGACGACTGCCTGAAAAAAAATCATTCACCATTTACTGTTTAGGATATTAATAATTACATGTGGTTGGGTTACAAGCTCATGAGTTTCATATAATAAACACACATTCTTAAAAAAATTCAAATAAAAAATATTTGCAGAGAGAAGAAAGATGACTATTTTTATTTTGTTGAAGCAGCAGCTTGAGAAAGAAGTGAAAAGCTCTTATTCTCTCTCTTTTAGCAAACAGTTAATGAGCATCTTCTTTGTACCAGACCCTGGGGACACAATGACAACGCACTATTCAAGATTAGTCCACATTCAGTGGAGGGAAAGACATAAAAAACATTATGATTCAATGTAAAAGTATTACAGACACGATGGATATGTGTGTAATATTTTACAGAAGCCCATAAAAAAAAAAAAAAAAACAAAAACCCAGTGCCATCGAGTCAATTCCGACTCATAGCGACCCTATAGGACAGAGCAGAACTGCTCCATAGAATTTCCAAGGAGTGCCTGGTGGATTCGAACTGCCGACCCTTTGGTTAGCAGCTGTAGCACTTCACCACTATGCCAGCAGGGTTTCCTACAGAAGGGAGAAATTATATATACCTGTAGTGAAAATGTCAGGGAAAGTGATGAAATGCAACTTGGTCCTTAGGAGAATAAGCAGTTGAGACAGGCATTTTAGAAATGGGATCTAACAGAAACAAAGGCAGGAGGGCATGTGAGATCATATATTTTCCCAAGAATGCCTAATAATATGGTGTGATTAAGGGATAAGGTACAAAGTATGACTAGAAGGAAAAACTAAGGTTGGAAAATGTGAGGTCAGATTGTGAAGGATTTTGAAGTTCATAGGAGTTTGGAATTTATGTTATAGGTAGTTAGGAGTTACAAGGGTTTTAAGTAGGAAGATTACATAATCGGATTTGTGTTTTAGAATAAAGGATCTCAATTGGATGAACCTGATGAAGTCTGTGAACCTCCTTCACTTGAAATTACATGCAAAAGTTTTAAGTATATATATAGGATATGCATCTTTCTAGAGAGGTAATCCATAGCTCATATCATGCTATCAAAGACTCCAGTACACAATGAAGGTTAAAGATCTTTTTTAGAAAATAACTCTGGAGAGGGACATGATTAAGGAAGACATAAAAGAGAGGAAAACCAATCCATAATAATACAAATCGAAATCATGAGGATCTGAAGCAGATATTAAAACAGGAAGCAAGGATTTGAAAAACATTTCAAAAATAGAATTGTAAATGCCAGACACCAACAAAAAAATAGAACAGTGGTTTCAAAGACAGATTCCAATTTTATGACTTGAGTAAATGAAGAAAAGATTATGCTGTCAACCAAAGAACGTAAGGAAGAAGCAGCAATTTTGGCAAAAAAGCTGACAATACATAAGGCATTCACCTCTGCAGTTAAGGACCATGGATTTGTATGTCTTTGGAATGATCACTTTCTTATTTCAAAAAGAAGGTGGGTCTATGGCAAAAGTATAGGGCTTATATCAGGAATCCCAAGTAAGTCACTTAAATAGCCATGCTTATTTAACCTAATTGGGCAACCTCTGAGCCTCAATTTTCTCATCGGTAATAATAGGGATTTGTATAAAGTTGTAAGGATTAGCTGTAATATGCATAAGTATCTAACACAAGCCAGGCACTTAGCAGAAGTTCAAAAAACAGTGTCAACTAGCTAGAAAGTCTCAGAGACAGTTTTTTAAAAAAAAAAGTACAGAAAGTACTAATGAAACAATTATTCCACTGTTGAATTGACCAACAGACACAAACTTTCTTTTCTTTAACATAAACTGAAGATGAAATTAATGTACCTATGGAATCGACTCGATGGCACTGGGTGGGTTTTTATGAACTTAATATAGAATACAAAATAATTAATCCTGGAATAAAAGTAGGTATGGTATGATACGGTATGTTGATTCAGAAACCACAGATGAAGGCATACATAAAATGTGGCATATCTGTGCAAGGGAATATTATTTGGTCTGTTAAAAATGATGTCGCAGCAGAGGTGTCTGACCTCCTCTAATTTCACAAGAGGGAAGGAGAATCAATATCAATAGCCCAAGACTGATTCCTGTGAGGTGGAGGTAACACATGCCTCCACTCTCCAACCTTTTTACCAGGGTACTCTTTTCTCTGTAGAGTTCAATAATTCGTGACAGTGCCCGTGTAGAACTCAGAGACCATACTTATGATTACGGGGTTTATTACAGAAGTGACAAGCTACAATTTAGGTTCAGGAATGCTCAGGATACAATTCGTCCATCACAACAGCCTCTTCTCAGCTGTGCCATAGCCTGGCCCTTGGCCCCTTAGCTTGGCCTCTGCCCTGCTCACTTGCTCAAGTGCTACAAAGCTCTTTTAGCTCCAACAATAAGCACACCCCACTCTGCCAGCAAGCCTTGGGCCCACAGGCTGGGAAGCCGACTGCGTCGTCTTCTGGTTCTGCAGCTACTGTTTCTTTGCCACTACTTCTCACTGTCTCCAGTGTTACAACTCTCCCTCTCTGTCCTGGTTCTGTTGCTTCTGCTGCCTCTCTCTGTCTTCTGTGTTAAAGCCCTCTCTCTTTCTCTCCCTCTCCATGTCTCCCTTTAACCCTAGTGGGATGGCAAAACTGTCCAATCCCCTCCTTACGGTCATATACTTTATTAGCACGGCCCCATCCCCACAAGGGTGCCACGCATCTTATTTACATTATTAGTAAGCTATCTAATCCCCTTGGTGGGCCACAAACAGCTCATGTGCATAGTCCCACCCAGTTATTTGGGGAGTGTTACGAAAACTATAGCTAGAAGAGCCATATTAAGAATTCACTACACCAGACAGTCATAAAGAACAATGCACTTCCATGCTTTGACTTGGATGAACCTTGAAAACATTATGTTGACTGAAATAAGTCAGACACAAAGGGACAAATACTGTATGATGCCACTTATAAAAAATATACAGCACAGACAAATGCATACAGAAAGAAGTTTATTACTGGTTACCATGGATTGAGGGGAGGAAAATATGAGGAGTTACTGCTTAAGATGTACTGAGTTTCTGTTTGTTTTTGTTGTTAGGTGCCGTGGAGTCTATTCCAACTCAGCAACCCCACGTGACAGAGTAGAATGGCCCCATAGGGGTATATGAAAAATATTTGAGAATGGATAGTGGTGATGGCTGTACAACATGGTGAATGTACTTGTGTCACCGAACTGGTTAAAATGGCAAATATTTGGCTATATATATTACCACAATAACACTAAAAAAAAAAAGATAATCAGTGGTCATTAGCCATTACTAGATATAGAAATGTTAAGAAAATAGTTATCTTGTAATACCACTCAGTAAAAACGATTTTAGGGAAACTTAACATTAATACTATTCCCTGAAGCATTAGTACTGCTAGACTACAAGCACAAAAATTCCGAACTACCAATATGTCATTACTACAGAAATATCATTTAATTCAAATATTAATTTTTTTCCACATTTTTCACAACGTGTCAACATTCTCTTTAGTTGTGTGCTGGTTGTTCTATTTCTAGTAGTTTCCCTGCTCCCGTATCGTCTCATCTTTGCTTTAATTATTGAACAAATATTAAATGTTTTTATTGCAATAATTAATATGACACTTCAAGTAGCTATCCAGATCGCTTCATAACAATATTTGCATAGAAGTTTATAATTTACTAAGTACTTTCATTTAGATCGTCACTTCTGATCATTAAAAAACAATCTTGTGAAGTAGATATTAATTTAACCATTATAGATAGATATTAAGTTAACCATTATTGAACTGTTAAATAGCTTGCTCTTGATCACAGGACTAGTAATCAAATATATGAACATTTATTGAATGCCTAATATATGCCAGGCTCCAGAAATAAATACCGAGTAAATCTTAGCCCTTGTCTAATAAAAAAAAAAAAATTATTGTGAGGTGCCGTCAACTCCATCGCGACTCATAGTGACCCTATGTACCACAGAAGGAAACGCTGCCCAGTCTTGTGCCATCCTTACAATCATTGTTATACTTGAACTCATTGTTGCAGCCACTGTGTCAATCCATCTCATTGAGGGTCTTCATCTTTTCCGCTGACCCTGTATTTTACCAAGCATGATGTCCTTCTCCAGGGACTGATCCCTCTTGACAACACATCCAAAATATGTAAGATGCAGTCTCACCATCATTGCTTCTAAGGAGCATCCTGACTATACTTCCTTCAAGATAGATTTGTTCCTTCTTTTGGCAAAACAGTCCATGATATACTCAATATTCTTCACAAATGCCACAATTCAAAGGCATTGATTCTTCTTCAGTCTTCCTTATCCACTGTCCAGCTTTCACATGCATACGATGCAATTGAAAACACCATGGCTTGGATCAGGTGCACTTTAGTCTTTAAAGTGACATCTTTCCTTTTTCAACACTTTAAAGAGGTCCCAATGCAATGCATCTTTTGATTTCTTGACAGCTGCTTCCGTGGGTGTTGATTGTAGATCCAAGTAAAATGAAGTCCTTGACAACTTCAATTTTTCCTCTGTTTATCATGATGTGGCTTATTGGTCCAGTTGTGAGGATTTTTGTTTTATGTTGAGGTGTGATCCATACTGAAGGCTGTGGTCTTTGATCTTCATCAGTAAGTGCTTCAAGTCCTCTTCACTTTCAGCAAGCAATGCTGTGTCATCTGCATAATGCAGGTTGTTAACGAGTCTTCCTTCAATCCTGAAGCCCGTTCTTCTTCATATAGTCCAGCTTCTCAGATTATTTGCTCAGCATACAGATTGAATAGGTATGGTGAAAGGATACCACCCTGGTGCATACCGTTGCTGACTTTAAACCACTCAGCATCCCCTTGTTCTGTCCGAACAACTGTCTCTTGCTCTAAGTACAGGTTCCTCATGAGCACACTTAAGTGTTCTGGAATTCCCATTCTTCGCAATGTTATCCATAATTAAAATAAATAAATCATGTAAACAAATGAGTACAAGTTATAGTGCTATATATGAGGTGAATGAAAATACCGTGGCTTGGGTCAGGCGCACTTTGGTCCTCAAAGTGACATCTTTGCTTTTTAACACTTTAAAGGGGTCTTTTGCTGCAAATCTGACCAATGCAATATACTGTTTGATTTCTTGACTGCTGCTTTCATAGGCATTGTTGATTGCTCCTCCAAATAGAACGAAATAACTGACAACTTCAAAACCTTCTCTGTTTATCATGATGTTGCTTTTTGGTCCAGTTGTGAGAATTTTTGTTTTCTTTATTTTGGGGTGCAAGCTATACTGAAGGTTGCAGTCTTTGATCTTTATCAGTAAGTGCTTCAAGTCCTCTTTGCTTTCAGCAAGCAAGGTTGTGTCATCTGCATGCTGCAGGTTGTTAATGAGTCCTCCTCTAATTCTTATGCCATGTTCTTCTTCATACAGTCCAGGTTCTCAGATTAGTTGCCTAGCATACAGGCTGAATAAGTATGGTGAAAGATACAACCCTAACATACATCTTTCCTGATTTTATACCATGCAGTATCCCTTTGTTCTGTTCAAACAACTGCCTCTTGGTCTATGTACAGGTTCCACGTGAGCACAATTAAGTGCCCTGGAATTCCCATTCTTTACAATGTTATCCACAATTTGTTACGATCCACACAGTCGAATGCCTTTGCATTGTCAATAAAACACCGGTAAACTTCTTTCTGGTATTCTCTGCTTTCAGTCAAGAGCCATCTGACATCAGCAAAGATACCCCCTGTTCCATGTCCTCTTCTGAATACGGCCTGAATTTCTGGAGACACCTGACAATGTACGGCCACAACTGTTTTCATATGATCTTCAGTAAAATTTTACTTGCATGTGGTATTAATGATATTGTTCGATAATTTCCGCATACTGTTGGATAATCTTTTTTGGAATGTGCATGACTATGGATCTCTTCCAGTCAGTTCGTCAGGTAGCTGTCTTCCAAATTATTTAGCAGAGATGAATGAGTGGTTCCAGCTTTGCCTCAACCACTTTTCTGTCAGTTTGTTCTCGTGGTAGCTTGTGTGTTGCTATGATGCTGGAAGCTATGTCACTGATACTTCAAATACTAGCAAGGTCACCCATGGTAGACAGGTTTCAGCAGAGCTTCCAGGCTAAGGCAGACTAGAAAGAAAGACCTGGCAACTACTTCTAAAAAAATTGGACAGTGACAACCTTATGAATGAGCCAACTCTTCAGACAGGGATTGGACTGGGCTATAAGACAGAAAATGATACTGGTCAGGAATGAGTTTCTTGGCTCAAGTAGACACATGAGACTGTATGGGTAACTCCTGTCTGGAGGGGAGATGACAAGGCAGACGGAAACAGAAGCTGGTTGAATGGACTTGGAAATACAGGGTGGAGAGGAGTGTACTGTCTCATTAGGGGGAGAGCAACTAGGGGTACATAGCAAGGTGTATATAAATTTTTGTATGAGAAACTGACTTGATCTGTAAACTTTCACTTAAAGCACACACACAGACAAAAAAAAAAAAAAAAAAAAACTCTTATGCATGAATACGACAGAGTAGAATTGCCTAATAGGGTTTCCTAGGTTGAAATCTTTATGGGAGTATGTTGCCAAGTGTTTTCTCCCACAGAGTGGCTCATGGGTTAGCAACTGAGTACTTAACGATTGTGCCATTACCAGAGAGAAATTTTCAATCTTACAAATCTCATGAGAACAAACATTTTAAAACACTGTGATTTTTAAAAAACTTTTAAAAGTATATTGTAACTTTTATCTTCCTGTCCCTCCTGTCTCTGTTTTTTCTAACTCACTGCTACCAGACCAATCTTACAAAAGCATAAATCTTAGCATGTCATTTATCTCTTGCAAAAACCTATAACAGCTTTTAGACAACTGAAAATAATTAAATTTAAAATAATTAACATTACTTTAAAGAACTTTTCATAATATGTTGCAGTCTTACCTCTTCACCTCTGGACTAATTTCAGCCCCAGTGAGCTAACAACTCTCAGCTACAAGATACATTTTCTTTCTCTGTGTCTTTGCTCATCGTGGTAGAGTGTTAGAAATGGCTCCCAATAAATCATATCTCCCTGTGTCCATGCCCCTCTGCAATATGACTTTGTCACACCTTTCATCAAGAGATAGAGTCAATTCCTTCATCCCTGGACTATGGGCTAGCCACGTGACTTGCTTTGACCATATAATGTGGCAGGAATAATACTATGGAACTTCCAAGCCCAGGCTTTATGAGGTCTTGCAAGCTCTGTTTTCCCTCTTAGCATGCAGCTACTATGTAGAAGGCTACTCTGCTAGAGAGGCCACGTAAGAGAGGACCTAGAGGTTGAACACCACAAGGAGAGAGGCCACATGGAGGTGAAAAAGCCATTCCAGTAGACAGCCAGCATGAAGGTTCCAGACACATGAATGAAGCTTTTCTTGGATCCTCTAACCCCAGACAAGCTACTTCAGCCAATACCACATGAAGCAGAGATGAGTCATCCCCACTGAGCCCTGAAAGAATTCCTGACCCACATAATCATGAGCAATAAAATCACTGATGTTTAAAGCCACTATGTTTTGGGATGGTTTTTAAACTCAGAAACAGAATACTGATACATATTATCTCTTTTTGGAATTCACTTCTTTTTCCTTCCTCCCTGCCACTCCACCCTTGTTGTTAAAATCTATCTATTCTCACGTGAAATACTCTTCAATAAACCTTGACTCACCAAGAGAATTAATGTCTCCTTCCCGAAACAATAGGTATGCCTATTATAGCATTTAGCACATTCTGTCATCCATTACAGTACATATTTGTCTTCATTTCAGAATAAGTTTTAAAAGGTCATGATCTTGTTTTACTTAGTTTTGTATTCCCCATAATCTCACACATAACAGAACTGAAATCATGAAAGCAATAAAATCAAAAGCCTAGGCAAGCGATATTTCAATTAACCCCACTTGTTTTCTTACCTGTGGGATCCCAAGTTATATTGTGTGCTATAGACTCCAGAAAAAATTGGCCAGTTTTCTGCCACTGACTATATGATTCCTACAATTGAAAAAAAAAAAAAAGAAAGGTAGTTTATCCAATTATGACTGGCACGTTTTCTATATCAAATGTATATACATTCATGCTTATTATTCTTATAACAATACATGTAGTCATTTTTAAGATCAAAATGGTTAATTAAATGAAGACAAATAAGGAATATATGATGATGGAGATTATGAGAGAATATCCATTTCTGGAAAACCCAAAGTCTGTGTTCTAGCATATAACAAATAAGAATATGCCACCTTGGACAAGAGTATTATTAACCTCACACATTTAAAATTACAATAATTATTATTTGTATTATTACAGTTACAGTTAAAGGTTTAATTTTAAGTGTGTCTGGAACTTTGCTACTTTGGGCTTCCTTCTCTTTAAAAATGTTTCCTCCCCACCTGGGATATCATGACAGAATGTAGAAAAATTTAGAATAAGAGATGTAACACTTCCTTAATGTTATGCAGTTGCCGCCTTGAGTCGAAATCAACCCCACAGCACCTAACAACAACAAGCATTCCATTCCTTAAGACAATGGTTTTCGAACTTTTTTTGCCTGCAAGCCAGTTAAGAAATACATGTACTGTGACCCAGGCCACACATACGTATATACGTAAACGCATGTAAATTTCCCTTGACTACATATAATGCACTCTGACATTTTCTCTTCTACTTTATTGTCTTTGTAAACTTAGGTGTGGCCTACTAAGTTGATTTCACTACCCACTAACAGATTAAGATCCATAAACTTTCTCCTAATGCAGTGGTTCTCAAACTAGCACAATTAACAATAGCCTGAGATGTTTATTTAAAATTCAAATTTCCAAGGCCCATGACAAAAGATTCAGGTTCAAAGGGCTCAGGATGGGGCACTGGAACATGTATTTTAAAACAAAGAATAACCCCAGGTGGCCTGTAGAATATGCTTTTAAAAAATACTGTCTTATAGGAATGGCTTTCAATCACGGTACACATCAGAACCCCCTCTGGAACTAGAAATGCAAGTGCCTAGGCACAAATCCAGGCCTACAGATTTAGAAATCTGCAGCGCAGAGTGTAGACATGTGTATCCATCAGTGATTCTGAAGTGCAACTCTCATGAAAAGCTGCCGCCTTAAAATAATAGTCCAGAATGTACAAAGAAAAGGGAGTAATATCTTTTTTATGAGAATCTAAAGATTCTCTGGGATTCTTCTGGAATCAGAGATTTTGTGCATCTTCCAAGTCTAATTTTTCTACCCGACAGTCTACCCCTTTATTATGAAGTTTTTTTTTTAATCTTTTCTGCAAAGTTAGTACTGCCCACCAATAAACCAGCTTCTTCTAGTTGAGTCTTTGACACTATCACATTCATCAATTATAACTAGTAAAAGAGAAAATATGTAAAAAACTAAAATTCTCTATTCTACCCTTACTAATAAAGGCATTTTACTGTAACAGTCATTTTAAAAAGTCAGTTATTTTATTCAACAAATACTGAATATTATTTGCACTGCACTGCTCTGGGTGCTTGAAGCTATCATCTTTAAATTTTATTTTTAGTAATTACCATTACTAATTCATAAGGCTACAAGAGCCTCTAGTATTAGATTCATTAGGTAATATATAATAAACAAAAATAGAAATCAGGAGAATTGTGGACACGCCTTCCATAGAATTTAAAGGTGTATATCAATTAACCCAGAGAAATCCCTTTCATTAACACAAGGTAGGGAAGAGAATGCTCACACCTACAAATCAATAGAGCTGGCTTCAGTCTTAGTTCTGTGGCTAAACAGCTGTTTTGGTGGTCAAGTTACTTATTTTGTTTGTTTTCTGCTGCCTTAATTATAAAAAATAAATAATAACTACACAAACTATATCAGAAAGAATTCCTAAGGTACTAATGACCTAAATGAAAATGATATGAAAACTATCAGTAGGTATATAACTTAAGCAATAAAAATAGTGAGTAAATATTGGGGTTATGTGGTAGATCTCATAGGTGCTTTAATAACTCATAACCATTGGACCAGGTTATTTTCCTCATCTCCACTGTAAGATTAAACTAGTGATTTAAACCATATGAAAGAGGTCAGCAGAGTGTATTAAGAGCCGAAGGACTGGTTTCTACAGCTGTTGCTTTCTAGCTGTCTGATCAACTCTGCAAGAGTTGTCTTAAGATATGTGTATTAGAAAAACATCATATAATTCTTTACAATTAACACATTTCCACATACAGTCTATGACATCATGCCATCCTTACAATATCCCCATGAAGAAGAATAGATATTAATCAATTCTGGAGTTAAGCAAGGAGCCTCATAGGGTTGATTAACTTGCAGAGTTGATCAGACAGCTAGAAAGCAACAGCTGTAGAAACCAGTCCTTCGGCTCTTAATACACTCTGCTGACCTCTTTCATATGGTTTAAACCACTAGTTTAATCTTTAGTGGAGATGAGGAAAATAACCTGGTCTAATGGTTATGAGTTATTAAAGCACCTATGAGATCTACCACATAACCCCAATATTTACTCACTATTGCTTTAACCAGCCTTCAGAACTATTTCTGAATATGATTTCTTTATCAAGAAAAACATTCACTGACTCATTAACAACTACAGTAAATAATAAATGCAAGAAAATAACTCCTGGAGGTATGTTAAGACTCTGCGATTAAAACATGTAACCTTAAGAACAATACACATAGGAAAAGAAAACGCAAAAAAAGACTGTATAAAGGCAGATTGTAAAAACAAAAAATAAACTGCCACATATGCCTGGATCATGGTGTTTGATACAAGCAATAAGGTAACTGCCAAACTTTAGGTGTTGACTCTTTAAATATTTATTATAAAATAAAAAGATGTCAGAAAGAAAAAAAATAAAACATTTCAAGACAATTCACAGGCACTATTTAGTTTAATTCTATTCCAACGAAACACTTAAATATACTTTTGATATGAAGTGCTGTATCTTCAGTTATAGAGAGTAATTCATGCTGGTATACTTGATGATGGCTTTGATGTTGTACTCCTAAAGTATCTTTTGATTATTAAGAAATTTCTGTTTCCTAAAAGAAACATGATAAATTACTGACCAAATTTTTCTTTTCCTTCGGTAGGTTAACTGGTTCAAAAACAGAGATAACATTTCCGTAGGATGCTGCAATCTTTTAAAAAGAAAAAAGAAAATATATATTAAGGATATGTTAACTTATGGATCCAAAGAGCAAAAGAAATGAATATACTATAATAACTATGCCCACACACACGATTTCATTCAGTGATACTTGATAATGTTGGTTTTGGAAACACTCATATCCCACCCTGATCACTTACTAGCAAGTTAACCTCTCTAAATCTTACTTTCCCTATCTTTGTGTATTTAATAGGCATGATATTATTTTCCTAACACATTTATTTTGAAGATTGAAATTACATTTGTAAAACAGCTACTATATAACACCACATATAAGACTCACCAAAAAAAAAACCCAAACCCACTGCCGTCGAGTCGATTGCGACTCATAGCAACCCTATAGGACAGAGTAGATCTGCCCCATAGAGTTTCCAAGGAGCACCTGGCGGATTCAAATTGTTGACCTCTTGGTTAGCAGCTGTAGCACTTAACCACTACGCCACCAGGGTTTCCATAAGACGCACAGTAAAGGTTAAATCCCTTCCTCATAAATGAAAGCATATGAATGACTTCTTCATCAAATATGGAACTTAATGTGATTTAGAAATCATAGGAGTACTGCTTCAGGACTAGTTTTCAACAATGAATTCTTAGATATGACATCAAAAGCACCACCAGCAGCAAAAAACAAAATAGATAAATGGGACTTCATAAAAATTAAAAACTTTTGTTCATCGAAGGACTTTATCAAAAAAGGGAAGAGGACAGTGGTAATAATTTCCCAATATAATGAACAGAATCAATGTCACTGAATTGTATGCCTAAAAATTGTTGAATTGGCAAATGTTTTGATATATATATATATTTTTAACACAATTTAAAAAATATGGAAGTTAATGTGATTGAAAGATGAGTTTTCAGGTTCCCTGCCCTCAAAGTTAACAATATTACAGATCAACTACAGTTGCAGTATGCAAATAACGACTGAAATAATAAAGATCTTATATTTGTAAAGCACTTTACATCTTACACAGTATTTTCCCAATAAATTAATTTCCTCAATTCCTTAAGCTAGCTAAGGCAGTTATTATTACTCCAATTTCATAAAGAAGAAACACAGGTCAGAAAAACTGTGACCCTGACAAATCACATCTAAAGTAAAGAAAAGGGCAGCCAAATTATTTTACTGACTCTAAACCTAGTGCATAAGACAATTCAGGTTATAGATATATAACCTGACAAAGATATATAACCAAGACAATTCAGGTTATAGATATATAACATATAGTATTCAGGCTATAAATATAAATACATGTATGACTATAATTAACATTGCCCATTTCTTACTTTTAGACTAAGCAAAGCTTCTTTCAAGTCTAACATCCTTCTGTTTATCTGACACTCTGACCTGATCTGAATCTTCAGTTTCCACTTACAGAGTTCTTACAGCAAGTAAAATTTCCAATATATTACAAATACCTTCCTCTCAAAAAATAGAAAAGCTTCAGAAGCAAGTTTATACTTACTGTCGCTTATTATTTCTGAAGGGAGCAAAGAACATTCCCTTCTCTACTACAAGTGGAAATGCTTCCTGAGTAGACCAAATCTAGAACCTAGCAGTCCACATTCCACCATTGTCTACTGTACCTTTCTAATCACCTAGGCCATTCTGTGAGAGCCTCTTCCCTTCTAAGCTCTCTGAATTTTGGGAAGGAAAAAACTCCTGAAGTATGAATACAGTATTTATAAAACCAGAATTTCTTCCAAAAAAGGTATCTGAATGCTCCATTTAGTTCTGTGACTTGCCCTCTCTGGTTATACACCAAAGGTAGAGGTATACAAGTAAAAAAGAACAGTCAGAAAAGTTAAACCATCAGAACTCAGGCTAAATAATGCACACGACAGTCAGACCTAAAAAAGTCAACCAGAATTTGATCACAGCTACAAAGCCCGAAGACCACTATCTAAGTTATGAAGAAAAAACCTACCACCTTAATTTCCTTGGTCAAGAACGGCATTCAAATTCTAACTACTACTTGACCATTTAGGCATGGTATAAAGATATAGCAGATAAATAGGAATATTAGCTTCTTTTCTATAGCCCATGAAGTTATGAATATCAATTAAAATAGTCTAAGTGAGAAGCATCTGTAAGCCAAAAAACACAATAGAAAAGTGGAATTATCATTTAGCACAGATGAATACAAGAAATGTGTATTTACTAAAAATGACAGTCTATATTAGGATCTATAAACCAGAAGAACAATTAATTCTGTTGTTTTCACAATGTTAATGAAGTTAACACATTTTTCACAATGTTAATGAAGTTAACACATTTTTCAATAAAATGCAATATAGTTTCCTAATAAAGGATTGATAGAATACATGAAAGAAAACCTACTTGGCTAAAATCTTCTTGGCCTGTGTGTAGGGTGTGGGGCCAAGGACTGGAGCTTTGTGAAGATTCTGAAGCAGACACGTGTAATGGCTCTGAAGTTGGAAAAACTCATATTTAAGGAATTTTTAAAAAGGCACTGTGGCTAAAATAGCACTAGAAATGGCTGAATAGAGGATGGAAAGGGAGGTAGTAGGTAGGAATCATAGCTTGAAGGGTTTCCTAGGCCACATGAAGGAGTCCAAATTTTATTTTAAAAGAAATGAAAAGCTGTTAAAGGTTTTAAGGTTACTTTATGTCTGAGTGTAGGCTGAGTAATATTTAAGAACGAGATCACTCTGATTTCTGTATGAAGAATAAATATTCAAGGTACAACAATTGGTCTCTATTCACCTGAAGCAACAGAGAAGAAGGAGAGTCAGGAATAGGAAGGGGAAATGGAATTTGTGGCTAATTGCCTTCATGAACAACTGCCTCCTTTGCTATGCGACCAGAAGAACCAGACGGTGTCTGACTACCATTATTGAATATTTTGATAAAAGATTCCATAGAAGAATCCTGATCAAAAGGGGGAAAATGCATAACAGAATTTAAAATTCTAAAGTACTCCAGGCTTCTTGGCGCCATGGAGGGTAGACGAACCCCTGAAACTACTACCCTTGGATAATCTTTAAACCTTAAACCAAAAATATCCCCTGAAGTCTTCTCAAAAGCAAACAACAGTAGCTTAACTAGTAAAAAAAGGTCTGCTTTGAGCATTATGCTCTTTTAATAACTATCTATATGGGATCAAATTGATAACAGCAACTTGTAAGATTTTTTTTTTTTAGGACGCAGTGAGTTTATGTAATGAGGGAGGAACAACTCAGAAAAGGAGGGTGAGAATGGTTGTATTACTCAAAGAATGTAATCAATGTCACTAAATTGTTCATATAGAAATTGTTTAAAAAAAAAGAGAGAGAATGTTAACATCTCATGATAAGTAACTAATGTCACTGTAAAATTTGTGTGCAAACTGTCAAATGGAAACCTAACTTGCTGTGTAAACTTTCACCAAAAACTCAATAAAATTAAAAAAAAAAAAAGAATAAATGAATAAATTAGAGTAGAAATAGGAAGACAAGTTAGAAGACTACGGCATTACAGACGATGGCAAAGACCAACATGGTGGCAGTGGAGATGGAAAGAATGAACAGATTCAGGATAGATCAAAAGTGCCTACTATTGATGAAGGGTGAGGAAAAGGTCTTATGGCTGACTCATAGATAAGTAAGAAGCATAGCCTCCAATAACTTATGTTTTGATTCACATTCTGTGAGCATACAGTTCAACAAAAAAAAAAAAAAAAAAAAACTTAGATATATTCCACTGTGAACTTCTTAAGGAGTACATTTTAAAAATATTGTATTTTGAGTATCTTTTAAATTTACTCTTTAAATCAATGAAGCATATTCTTCCCTGGTTCTGTTTTATAAGGCAGCTACAAATATAGTTTGAGTGAGTCACAAATGAAGAACATTAAAACATCAGAAGTTAGACAGACAAAAGAAGGCAGGAAATGAAAGGGAGGGAGGGAAGGAGGTAGTGAAGTAAGAAAGGAAGGAAAAAAATCAGGGATAGAAGTAAGAACATATCATCTGGTGAAGGGGGTAAGGGATGGGGATATAATAAACAAATGCGGGGAAAAACTTTTAATGGATATATTTTCAAGTGTTCTGAGGAATTTTTAGGGTGCAGAAATCACCTGCACTGAGTTGGTCTGGAAGGGAATGTTTAGTCTGTGCCTTTAAGTATGGGTAGGATTTCAACAGGCAGTGAATATTCATTTTCAGGAAAAGAGAATTGTATGAACACAGGTAACAGGTGTAAAGATGAAAAAAAGCAACATATGTTTGGAGATAAGTGACCAGCAGCCTGGCAAGAAGACAGTGTCCCCTTTAATGGAATAATAGACAGGAAATTAAAAAGGTAGGTTTGGGCCATGTTATGCAGGGCCTCATGCCAAGGAAAACAATGTGAACTTTTCCAAGGCAATGGAAATCTAAGAATGTTTTAAAACAAAGGAATAGCATTGATAAATGGAGATCAATTTTCCCAGGAAAATGAATCTGGTGGTAGTTCAAAGAAAAAACTGTAATGATAAAATACTGATGCCTATGGTGTCTTTTTATGGTGTCAAGTAGAGCCCTGATGGCACAGCAGTTAAGAGCTCAGGCTGCTAACCAAAAGATAGGCAGTTCAAATTCACCTTGGAAATTCTATGGGGCAGTTCTAGTCTGTCAGATAGAGTTGGAATCAACTCAACAGCAACAGATTTGGTTTTTGGTTTTTTTGCATGGTGTGGAGAAGCATTTCTTTCTTAAAAACAAACAGTCAGAAGTGCTCAGGTTCCAGAACCAGCAAATTTTCTTCCTAATACCTTAGGGAACCTTTTGATAACACTGATATATGTGAAACAAAGGAGATTTTCCTTTTCTTACTTGGGAGTTATAAAAAGTGGAGCTTGGGGAAAAACTTGGGAAAGTATTCATTTCATACTGGCTCTGAAGAGAGGGCTTTAATCAGCAGGCCATTTCTCACAGCCACCTTCTTTATTCTGAATGATTATAAAACCAAAGGACCTCTTCATCCTAATCTGGACTGTTATGTAGTCTAACCAACTGCCATTGAGTCAATTCTGACTCATGGTGACCTCATGTGTGTCAGAGTAGACTGTGCTCCATTGAGTTTTCACAATTGCTGATTTTTCTGAAGTAGACCACCAGGCCTTTCTTGCAAGGTGCCTCTGGGTCAACTGGAACCTCCAAACTTTCAGTTAGCAGCTGATCAGGTTCACTGTTTTCACCACCCAAGGACTCCTGTCATGTAGTCCAGCCTATACACAAAAAGGTCACTCTCGTTGGAAGTTATTAAATTAGATTTCCAACATTAACCAGCCTCATTGAGTCTGGATGGTGTAAATTTGTTTTTATATAATAATGAAGATCACAGAACTACAAAGCTAGGAAATCAAAAAAAAAGCAGTCTCAAGGATTTTTAGCCTTCCATAATCCAAAAACCAAACCTGTTGCTGTCAGGTTGGTTCCAACTCATAGCAACCCTATAGGACAGAGCAGAACTGCCCCATAGGGTTTCAAAGAGCTGCTGGTGGATTCAAAGTGCTAACTTTTTGCTTAGTGGCCAAGCTCTTAACCACTGCACCACCAGGGCTCCTAGCCTCTTATAACAAAGATAATTTTTATAGTACGGTGAGAAGTAATAAAAGACTTGAACAAAAGAAGGGATACATTAGAGACATTTGTGAGTAACTATGTTAAAGAGAAGGGACGGTTAAGTCACAAAAAGAGCAGTGGTCCAACAAACAGGTAAAGATTGTTAAGAGTAGAAATTCTTTCACCATGAATATCTTTAAACTAGGTCTCAAGTGGTAACTTCTTGGACTGGCAGGTTTATCAGAAATGAAGATTTAAAAAAAAAAAAAAAAAAAGATTGGGTCCACAGACTCTTAATTATTATTTCTCACACAAAATGCTGTAGTGAAATCATGTAGTCAAACAATATATTTAAATATGTGGGGGGAAAAATTAGTAAATTTATAACGTTTAGCCCAGTCCAACTACAACTACACCTGGGTCTGATCATCTATGCCTGTGAGTGCTATTTTAAGCTATACTGTGCTGCCTAGTAGTTATGGCCCTCCCAATGCTGGTACTATACAGAACTGCATTTAACCTGATACAGGAGAATTGTATGCCTTGCTTTTTTCTTTTGTTTTGTTGTTGCTATATTACTTTTAAGGTTAACTTATTACTTTTCATACGCAAAGAGAAGTCCAGATAGATGCTTTTCATTTTTCTAACAGATGTGCAATACACTAATAAAAAGATTATAGACTTTAGAAGAGTTCATCTTCATTTCAGTACAAAGCTTGTCCAGAAGTTACAAGGAGACAGCTATCCATTTATAGGCAAAAAAATAACTCTACCAAATGATTTTTATTCAGCCATTTGTAAACAAAATTAAGATTTATTGTCTTTCCTTTCCTTCAATCAAATCAATTTTTAAATAAGTAACAAGCCTTAGACCTGTTCTACAGAGAATAAATACTACATGTTTCTTTCTCAATTCATAGGCAAGATACAGTAACAAGATTATGTGACATTTTAAAATTACACAAGAACAGAATTCCTGAGACTCTAAAATGCATATTACAGAGCCAAAGAAATTTGTAGATACATTGTGCTTAAAGCAAGTCTCCAATTCAATAGGAAACACATATTTCAGAGATTATCCTTACAAAAAGCATATTCAAAACAAATTTGCATGTTACCACAAGATCACAAACCTTGCCTTGTTGCATTGAACAGTCTACACATCCCACTTGAATATTTCCATGTTTAGCTCCTGGGATTATCTGTAATCTTTCAAAATCACTTCCCAGTATTACAATGTCACATCCAGATGCATAAGCCTAAAAAAAAAAAGAAAAAAAAATCCACTTACTAAACAAACAACTGTGATGAAATTGTCAAGAAAGTATCATTTAGAATCAAATATGATGCTAACACACCAGTTTTAAATATTCTTTTTAAAAAAATGTTATTTGGAAATATTTCACTTACCGCCTATGTATAATTCATCAGCAAATTCTCTCAGCCCTGTAGCCCTATCTACAAAACATATACCAAGTCTGACCACTTCTCCCATCTCCACCGAATGCTACAATGGACTAAGACACCGTCATCTCTCCTGTACTACTATTAAGTCTACCTGCTTCCATTCTTGCCTCCCTCTAATTCACTTCTACACAAAGAATAACTTTTTTAGAAATGTATATTATACCAAGTAATTTCCCCTACTTAAACCCCTTCAATAGTTTTCCACTACACTTACCATAATCAAGTCCCTCCTTGATTGTCCTACTTCTCCGACCCCATCTCAAGCTACTTTTTCCCTCTTTCCTTCCCTCAGTTAGTTCCTGTCCTCCATATTGCCCTTCTTTATGTTCCCGGGTATATCAAGCTCTCTTTCTAACTCCTGGTGGTTTGCCTTTTATCTGCCTGGCTAGCTTCTTTTCAACATTCAGGTCTCAGTTTTCAATGACTCTCCATTTCCCATTATTCTCCATCATTCCCCCCCCTCCGATAGGATATCATGGTCTGTCAATATCATGTTTATTGTCCATTTTCATTACTGGAATTTAAGTTCCAAGAGAGTTGGGTTCAAGTTTATCTTGTTCTCTGCTCTAGCCCTCAATTCTAACAGAAGGGCTGGTACTTTATAAATGACCAATAGAGTAAGTGAAGTATTTATTTTCACAGAAATAGCTACTATACCTAAACAAATCAAGGCCTGCTGGCAAGCATTTTATAGCTCCTTTTGAATTTACAATAATTAGTAGAATGCTTCCAATTAGAATTCTCTTTTTTGTTCTTTTCTCCACCTTCTCCTTTCATCACAGAAGCGTCTTCCATTATGGGGTACATAACTGTCCTCCTAGGATTCACATATTACCGGTTTGCTAGCATGTAGTATAATAGTTTGGTGATAAATATCATTCACAAACTGTTCTCCATCCTGAGAAGTTCTTCAGCTAAAGCTTTAGTAACACTTTACTTTCTCATCGCTTTGCATATACACCTTACTTAATGTAAAAAATATATAGTTAATATATACTTTATGATCCTAATTCTAATCAAAGCCAAAATGATTCTGAACTAAACCATCAAAAAACATTAGAAATGGAACTTAATCGGGAGCAAGGGAGAAGAAACAAAACTAAAGACACAAGGGAAAGATTTATCCAAAGAACTAATGGACCACAACTACCATGGCCTCCACCAGCCTAAGTCCAGTACAACTAGATTGTGCTCAACTACCACCACTGACTACTATGACAGGGATCACAATAGAGGGTCCTGGGCAGAGCTGCAGGAAAATGTAGAGCAAAATTCTAACTCTCTCTCTCTCTCTCTCTCACACACACACACACACACACATACACAAAACCAGACTTACTGGCCTGACAGAGACTGAAGAAACCCTGAGAGTTTGGCCCCTGGACACCCTTTTAGCTCAGTAATGAAGTCACTCCTGAGGTTCACCCTTCAGCCAAAGGTTAGACAGGCCCATAAAACAAAACAAGACTAAAGGGGCACACCAGCTCAGGCGCAAGGACTAGAAGGCAGGAGTGAACAGAAAAGCTGGTAGTAGGGAACCCAAGGTTGAGAAGAGACAGTGCTGACATGTCATGGGGTTGTTAACCAATGTCATAAAACAATATATGTACTAACTGTTTAAGGAGAAGCTAGTTTGTTCTGTAAACCTTCATCTAAAATACTATTAAAAAAAAAAAGATATCGGCCACTTAAAATTGACCTACAATTAAACTTTTCTAGTTTACAAAAAAAGAAAAGGAGTTTAAGAGGACATATACATAAATTTGCTCACATTACAGGCAAAAAAATTGAGCCCAATAGGCTGATACAACTTTTTAGTGGCAGAGTGGGTTTGAGAACCTTGACTCTTAACTCTTGGTCTAATGCTAATTTCACATTACCTCCAGGGCTCCCCTAGTTAAGAATGCTTGCCTGGAATTATTCCTAAAAGAAATCAGAAATAATGAGTTCTGGTTCCACTAGTGTCACACAGTGGAAAAATCAGGTTAGTAAATGGAAAGAAAAAAGTCTCATGATGGTCTGTACTCCTGTATGAATATCCACAGTAGGGTCATAAGACTTGCACAAGCCTATTAGCAAGAATAAATTCCAATAACTATTTTAAGAAAAGTTGTCTTTCATAATACATATCTTAGAAACTGATCTTATTCTTGATATTAAATTTTGATAAAATACTGATTGTCGCCATTACAAAACATTCAGTGTTAAATTCTACATGCTTCCTAATTTAGATTCCACTGATTGGGATACATAAATAATCCCATGTTTTCATAACTTGACCTTCCTTTTGTTATATCTGAGATTATCTACCTACTTTCAGATATTGTATTGCAACTATTTTTGTCAATCACTGCATTAAGTCTATAATTCTGAATTAAATCTATACTAATCCTGAAGTACCACACATAAAATGAGTATTTAATACAACACTTATTAAACATTTGTAGAGTTGAGAAATGAAAAGTTATCCCAAAACTAAACACTTAGACTTGTAGAAGGGAAGATGCCGACTTACAATACAGTTAACTCTTGATCATTCAGAGACTTACCGAGTTCTGGATTACTCTTATTTTGCTGCAGCTTTATACTTTTACTCAGTGACAGTATTAGAAGTTGCAAGGCTCTTTCCAGTTTTCGTAAATTATAAATCAAATGAAAATTGATCTTCATGTAGAATATAAATGACTGTGGTAATTTTTTTTTTCTCATTCAGTCTGCACATTTTTCTCTCAGTCATAACTAATAAATAGCAATAAACTACTACATGGCACACACACACACACAAAGATATCACAAAGTGCATTCCATACTTCCTGAGTTATTACTCTGCTGGAGGCTTACGACAAAGAAAGCTTGGTTTTCTTCACTACAGAATTTTAAATTTTACAGTTTATTTTATTTTAAAATTAAATATAAGATATATTTATAGCTTAAACCATATTTGTATTTTGCTCAATTTCTTAGTCATTTTAAAGAATTTGTAAATGTTTACTTAAAAATCCTCCTGTGAACAGAATATTGGTTGAATAGACAATGATACATACACACAATAGAGTATTATATTATGATAAGACTGCACAAGGTATCTATAAACTGACATGGAGTGATTTCCAGGAAACATTATTAAGTGGGGGAAAAAAAAAAAGCAGAGTGCAAAAGTGCATACATGTTACTTTTTGTGACAGGAACAAGGAAAATAAGACAATACATATCCATTTGTTTTTTCTTATTACAAAAAGAAACACAGGAAGGATAACCAGGAAACAAAGTTCATTATCCTCAAAGGGAGGAGTGGAATGGAGCAGAAGGGATATAGGTAGGGGTGACACTTCTAGGTACAACTTTTTATATATTCATGACTTTTGAACGCATGTTAATATACATACTCAAAAAATGAATTAAATCAGTAATGGGATGACGGACCTAAAACTGAAAGCAAAGTGAAACAGATGAACTAATTACATTTCAAATGAATATCTTGAAAGGAAGTGTAATGGTTAAGATTGTGTGTCAACTTGACTGGGCCATGATTCTCAATCCTTTGGCAACTGTATAATGGTGTGATCACGTTCCTGTTGAACTCCGATATGTGATCAGCCCCATGATGGAATCTGCTGAGTGGTAGAGGCAGGGGTCAGGCCTGTGGCAGCTCACCACCCCCTCAGCCTTCATCTCTCCACACTCTGCTGCCTACTTCCTTCCTGCTCACCTTGTCAAGGCTTTTGGCTGGTTCCGGATTCTGCAGCTGCCTCTTGTTCATTTGACCTCTGGTTCTTGGGACTTGAGCTAGCAGTTTACCTGCCGATCTTGGGATTCGTCAATCTTCACAGCCCGTGAGCAAGAGTCCTACTTTTTGACCTGCCAATATTGGGCTCCCCGGCCCCTGCAGCTATGTGAATGAGATGAAGCCTTGCAGTCTTGCCTGCTGATCTTGGGATTCATCAACCTTCACAGCCTGTGAGCAAGAACCCTGCTCTCCAGCCTGCTGATCTTGGGTTCACCAGCCCTTGTGGCTCCGTGAATTGGGAGAAGACTCCATCCTGATCCATGGACTTGGGACGTTCCAGCCTCTACAACTGCATGAGCTGTTACCTTGATATAAATCTCTCTCTATATATATATATTTATATGCTTTACTGGTTCTCTAGAAAGCCCAGCTTAATACAGGAAGGGAGGGAGGGAGGAAGGAATAAACACAGATTTTGACCATATACTTTCAGTCTTAGGCAGAGTTAGGAGAAGAACTCTTTAATAGGCTTGTTTATTATAATGGTATGGACAATACAATTCTGAAACTCTCTTAGATGTATTGTACGATTGAGCAAATGAACAAAGATCCTCACTGTGTAAGAAGGAACATAAAGATATAGAATGGGGGAAGGCACAAAACAGCCAGGTAGGGTTGTACTGGAATTGGAAAAATTGATGTGAACTCATGCTTGCCAAAATATGCATATTTTACATGTTTATGTGCACATGTAAGCATATGTATATATGTATTGTATGTTATTGTATGTTACATGCATAGATATGTGTATATTTGCTAACTCTGCCCACGGAAAGAGTCAAGAAGCAAAAGCATCCTAGTAGCAATGAGCACACTTAGCACTTTGATCTTGGTTTCTATTCTATTCTCTATTAAAGGTAACCTGGGATCCTTGAAGAAATAGCTAATTATAGACAAGGGGCAGGGTAGCTACAATGAGAACCTGGAACATCTTGTTATGTCAGAAAGAAAGGAAGTGCTAAAAAATAACAAAATAAGCAAACAAACACAAAAAAATAGGCAAGAATCATCAGCAGATGCTCAATATAGGGGAAAATTTTGATAAGGATCTGGATATTTGTGTGGTCTTAAAGTGTTTTCTATATACTGCTTATTAGGTGCAAGGGAGAAAAAAACCACCCCAGTTATACAGTGGAGAAATTGAGCAACACCTTGACAGGTAATCAAAATTAATACCATTAATGAGGGACAGATAGATATCACGTGCCTCCAAATGTGATACCCAGAGAATGGCACAAAATCACCTATTTAGAATCCATGACCTTATGGACCCCAGACACCCTTTCAGCTTAGTAATGAAGTCACTCCTGAGGTTCACCCTTCAGGCAAAGATTGGACAGGCCCATAAAACAAAACAAGACTAAAGGGGCACACCAGCCCTGGGGCAAGGACTAGAAGGCAGGAAGGGACAGGAAAGCTGGTAATAGGGAGCCCAAGGTTGAGAAGGGAGAGTGTTGACATGTTCTGGGGTTATCAACCAATGTCATGAAACAATATGTGTACTGTTTAATGAGAAATTTGTTCTGTAAACTTGCATCTAAAGTATGATAAAAATAAACACAACCTAAGGAGGGGGGGAAGGAATTCATGACCTTGATATAATTAAGAGGAAACATCAGACAAATAAAAAATGATAAAAGTTCTATTTAAAAAAAAAAAAAAGAGAGGTCTACATGCAAAAGAATTAAGTTAGACTCATAATTTATATATAAGAAGACTGACTCAAAATGACTCAATGACCTAAATGTGAGAGCTGAAACCATAAAATTCTTAAGAGGACAGCATAGGGGTAAAGCTACAGGACCTTATTTTTGACAAGGAATTCTGAGATCTAATGAAAACAACTCATATATGCTGTATTGGACTTCATCAAAATTAAAAACTTTTGTGCATCAAAGGATTTTTTTATGAAAGTGAAGAGACAACGTACGTAACAGAAGAAAATATGTGGTAACCAAATACCTAAGGAGCCCTGTTGGTCCAGTGGCTAAGTGCTCAGCTGCTAATCGAAAGGTCAGTGGTTCAAACTCACCAGCCACTCCACAGGAGAAAGACTTGGTAATTTGCTTCCACAAGGATTGCAGCCTAGGAAACCCTATGGGGTATTTCTACTCTGAATCAACTCAATGCCAACGGGGCTTTAATCATATGCCTGGTGAGGATTTAATACCCAGAATATATACAGAACCCTTGTAGCTCAACAACAAAAAGACAACCCAATTAAAAAAATGAGCAAAGGATTTGAATAGACATTTTTCCAAAGAGGATATTCATATGGCCAATAAGCACATCAAAAGATGGTTAGCATCATAGGTCATTGTTGTTGTGTGCCATTGAGTCAATTTCATCTAATAGTAACCCTATAGGACAGAGAGTTTCCTAGACTGTAATCTTTATGGGAGATCACCATGTCTTTTCCCCTACAGAGCCGCTGGTGGGTTCAAACCTCTGACCTTTTGGTTAGCAGCTGAGTGTTTAATCGCTAAGCCATCAGGGCTCTTTCACTGCTCACTGGAGAGATGCAATTTGAACCACAACGGGATACCACTTCATATTCACTATGTTGGCTATCATCAGAAAAACAGAAAATGGCAAGTGTTGACGAGAATGTGGAAAAATTGGAGCCCTTGTCCATTGTTGGCACAGATGTGGAATGGTGCAGGGATGTGGAAGAGTGCAGCGATGCGGAATGGTGCAGCCACTGTGGAAAACATTTTGATGGTTCCTCAAAAAGTTAAATATGTGATTACCATACACACGTGCAATTCCACTCCCTGGTACATGCCCAGGGAAGTTGAGAGCAGGATTCAGATACTTGTACCCCAATGTTCACTGCAGCATTATTCATAATAGTCAAGAGGTGGAGGTGGCCCAGGCAACCGTTAAGACATGGCTGGATCAACAGGATATGGTATAGCCATATAATGGAATACTATTCAGCCATAGGGAGAAATGAAGTTCTGAGGCATGCTGCAACACGGATGAACCTTAAAGGCATTATGCTGGATAAAATGGGTGAGACACAAAGGGATAGGGGTATGATGAACTATCTATAATGGGCAAATGCACAGAGACAAATGTTTATTGGTGGCTGCCAGGAAGTGAAGGGAGGGGAAAGTAAGGAGTTGTTGCTTAAGCGGTGCTGGGTCTCTGGGGTGAAGAAAAACTTTTGGGAATGTTTTCGTTGTTAGGTGCAGTGGAGTCGAATCTGACTCACAGAGACCCTACGTAGAAGAGAACAAAATACTGCCTGGCCCTGCGCCATCCTCACAATCACTGCTATGTTTGAACCCACTGTTGCAGCCACTGTGTCAATCCATTTGGTTGAGGGTCTTCCTCTTTTTCACTGGCCCTCAACTTTGCCAAGCATGACGTGATCCTCCAGGGACTTGTCCCTCCTGATAACATGTCCAGAGTACCTGAGACAAAGTCTCTCCATCCTCGCTTCTAAGGAGCATCTGGCTGTACTTCTTCAAAGACAGATTTGTTCATTCTTCTGGCAGTCCGTGGTATATTCAATATCCTTCACCAACACCATAATTCAAATGCATCAATGCTTCTTTGATCCTCCTTACTCATCATCCAGCCTTTGCATGCATATGAGGTGATCAAAAACACCAAGGTTTGGGTAAGGTGCACCTTAGTCCTCAAGGTGACATCTTTGCGTCTTTAAAGACGTCTTTTGCTGCGGATTTGCCCGATGTAATGCATTGTTTGATTTCTTGATGGCTACTTTCATGGGTGTTGATTGTGAATCCAAATAAAATGAAATCCTTGACAACTTTAATATTTTCTCTGTTTATCACGATGTCGCTTACTGGTCCACTTCTGAGGATTTTTGCTTTATGTTAAGGTATAATTCATACTGAAGGCTGTAGTCTTTGATCTTCATCAGTAAGTGCTTCAAGTCCTCTTCATTTTCAGCAAGAAAGGTTGTGTCATCTGCATATCATAGACAGTGGTAATGGTTCCACAACATGATGAGTGGAACTGATGTCACTAATTGTGTACCTAGATTAAATGTCACTTTTTTGATATATAAGTTTTAATACAATAAATATTTTTAAGGGAGGGTGTATTGTATTCCTCAAAAAGGCCAATCTCAAAAAAGGAACAGAAATGCTATGAGAATATTTCAGATTAAAGGGTACTAAGAGATATAAGAGATATAACTAAATGTAATACTTGTCCTTTGACTGGCTCCTATACTGATAGAGGTAAAAATGCTAAAAAGAACTAATAAAACTGAAATATGGATGGTACATTAGAGAAAAGTATTTCAAAAAAAAAAAAAAAAAAACAAAACCCAGTGCTGTCGAGTTGATTCCGACTCATAGCAAGCCTATAGGACAGAGTAGAACTACCCCATAGAGTTTCCAAGGTGCGCCTGGTGAATTCGAACTGCCAACCCTTTGGTTAGCAGCCGTAGCACTTAACCACTATGCCACCAGGGTTTCCATAAGAGTATTACACCAATGTAAAGTTATGAAGTTGATAAGTATACTGTGGTTATGAAAGAGAATATTCCTTTCTTGGGGGAAAAAAAAAAAACACCAAGGATAAAGAGCCATGATGTATATAACTCACCCTTCAAATGGTTCAGAAAACAATTATGTAAAGTGTGCACAGATGATAAAGCAAATTGGGTAAACTATTAACAATAGGCAAATCTAGGTAAAGGAATATGGATGCTCCTTGTTTTATTTTTGCAACACTTTGTAAGTATGAAATTATTTCCAAATAGTCATCAACCATGTAACAACAAAAATATTTAGCACCCATATTATTATAGTATTTCCAAAAAAAAAAAAAAATCATGCTGTCACTTTTTTGAGCTTTCTTCTATTTTTCACTTTTTTTTTTTTTTTTTTATCATCTTCTGAGCCTATTTTTTTCTTTAGCTTTATGCTACAGGACCAATGCTAAATACTTTTCATTGGTATCCCAGTTAATCCTCCTCGCAACAAATCCTATGAGGTATTTACTATAATCACCCCATTTTACCAATAAGGAAACTGAACTTGGAAAGATTGAACATTGGCTCAAAGTCTCAGAGCTAGTATCAGATCTACTACCTCAGAGTTAGGAGCAAGACTGGAAACTAATGCCAAACAACATGCTCCTTCTCTGCTGTGCCTTATAAACATGCACTGGTATGAATTTAATATGAATATTGCCTCAAAGTCTCAGAGCTGGTATCAGATCTACTACCTCAGAGTTAGGAGCAAGACTGGAAACTAATGCCAAACAACATGGTCTTACTCTCTCTGCTATGCCTTATAAACAGGCAGTGTTACGACTTCAAAAATTTTTTTTCTTTCCATAATTAAAAAGGCCTTATTAGATGTGAAGTAACCAGAACTCCCATAACTACTCATAGGAGTGTAAAATAGTGCAACTACTTTGGAAGACTGAACACATTCATACCCTATGATCCAGCAATTCTACTCCTAAGTATACACCCCAGAAAACGTGTCCATATGTGCAACAAGAGACATGTAGACAAATGTTCATAGCACTATTCATAACTAGAACCACCTCAAATATCCATCAACAGTGGAATGGATAAATTGCAGTATAATTATACAACAGAATACTGTAACAGTGGTTCTAGATTTTCTGGTCTCAGGATTGAGGACATCCCCGCAAAGACCTTTAGCTTCTGTGAGTTATCTATCAGTATTTACTCTTTTAAAAATTAAAACTGAGAAAAATACACAAGAATGTAAAACCAAAAAAATCCATTGCCATCGAGTCGATTCCGACTCATGGTGACCCTATAAGACAGAGTAGAACTGCCCATTAGAGTTTCCAAGGAGCGCCTGGCGGATTTGAACTGCCGACCCTTTGGTTAGCAGGTGTAGCACTTAACCACTATGCCACCAGGGTTTCCAACACAAGAATATACAGGCACATATTCCATTAGCCTCTGAATGTAGCCTCTGGAAAACTTCACTCTATACTTTTGAGAGAAGAATAAAAAGGCAAATGAAGTATTAGTATTATGAAATAATAATGAAAACATCCACTCTTTGAGAACCATAGCTATATGGCAATAAATAATGTGTACAGAACAGCACGGATGAATCACACAATGCTGAATTTAAAAATTTAGACTCTAAACTATACGTACTTATTTATTTACAGTCAAAAAAACAAGCAAAACTAATCTGTTGTCGGGTGCTGTCAAGTCAATTCCAACTTGTAACTATCCCATGTGACAGAGCAGAACTGCCCCATAAGGTTTTCTTGGCTGTAATCTTTACAGAAGCAGATCACCAGGTCTTGCTCCCTTGGGACTGGGTGGGTTCAAACCACCAACCTTTCATTTAGCAGCTGACTGCTTAGCCATTGCACCACCAGGGCTCCTTGAAACTAATCTAGGATGACAGAAATCAAGACAGTTGTTACATTTGGGGAATAATGTTCAGGAGGGAGCATAAAGTGGTGCTCTTAGGGTGGTATAATATTCTATTTATTGACCTGGGTGTTCATTTAGTAAGTGGATTTACTTTGCAAAGATTCAATATGATATACTCTGATGATTGGTACCTTTTATTGTAAAGTATGCTCTTTTCAGTAAATATCTTACTTAAGAAAGAAAAGCTTTGTTCTCAAAAGTAAAGTTATCTACATTATCTTTCACTATCCCTAGCTCCCACTGTTTTCCAAAACAGAAAGTACTGTTACACATCAAGTTTTAAAATATGCTTCACTTAAAATAAACTTAGAAATTAGAAACAAAACAAAACAAAAAAAAAACCTTGCTTAAATTGTAATAGTATAAATGTTTCATAAGGGTCTACTGAAACTGTATGACTGAGTTTCAATTCGGCCACACTAACAATGAATCCAAGGCATAAAACCCATGTCTTACTGAAAAAGGCAATTTTCAGTTATTTAAGAAAGAATCTGGATAACATAAAACAGATAAAGAAAAACAAATACCTGCTTTGTTAAACAACTAAACACCCAAACTCCATGCCACTCACTGCCAGCTCTAATCCTCTTTCTGGCATCACCTTACAGTGAAAATAGGAGAGTACAAACAAAGAGTCGTTTGTAATTATCAAGAACCCACAAGACAGATAAAGAACAGCTGAGAGTATAAAGGAGCATAATAACATTATTCTCTTCAGTTGTCTTGTTATATTTTGTATCAAAAACTAACAGAAAAACTTAGAAGACTCATTAAGTTGCAGTTTACCTCTAATTACATAGCTCTGGAAGGTTCCTACATAATCATTATTGATCATTACCACAAACAAGTAGGTATTAATAGCCATGCTATAGACATGTTAGATAAATAAACTTTCATTAATTCTTTAAATTAACATGTTAATGACAATTACATGGGTTTTTAATAGATAATACAAAATGAAAATACGTTTAGAAAAATTAGTCATCTTTAAAGATTAGATATTTTGTTTTATCATTTTATTTAAACTTGTAATCAGCAATATATTGTTACAACTATAGTATTTTACTATGTTTGAAATTAATTTTAAATGAATTGTCAAGTTGATTTTAGCAAAAAACCCCAAAACATTATATTTCATTTATGCAGTTATTTGTAAGACCTTATTTAAAGAAAGACTATTGTTCCTAAAATATTAAAAAGTAGAGTTAAGTTTCATAAGCTTTCATTAGAAAACTAGACATAGAAGGGATGCCCAGAGAAAAATAAATTTGTTCACAAAATGCCAAAATAAAATACACGAGAACACACATAAATTTAATTAAATTTAATCAAAATTACTTCCTTAAAGAAAAGTATACACACAATAACAACTGATATTAGCTAGACTATGCAAACATTATACTAAAACAAACTTACATTATGATGTGACTGTATACTGCCTACTCCTTTAATTTAGGCTACAACTCATTTACCTCCAAGAAAACTAAAGTGCTTTTGTTATGTTGTCTTGTGACAAGGCACTGAAGTTAAAAGCCAAAGAGCAATCAAATGTCAACTGAGGGGACCTGAACCTGGTAGAAGCAGAGTTCTATGGTCTGCATAGCCCTGGCACAAGTACCCACACAACTTTCACCTTCAGGACCAAGCAACAAAGTTTTATCCTGCTCTATAACAGTCCCCTTCTCACATTTTATTTAAGCACGTGGCACTAGCTAACTGAGTTACAGTTAGCTATAAGATCAAATTCCAAAGATTAAATTAGTATAAATTTTAGTACATTGCCTTTAAAACTAAAAAGAACGAAGTTGGAGGGCTCACACTTCATGATTTCAAAACTAACTGCAAAGCTAGAATAATCAAGACAGTGTGGTACTGTCATAAAGACAGGCATATAGATCAATAGAACAGACTTGAGGGTCCAGAAATAAATCCTTGCATTTGTGGTCAACTGATTTTCAACAAGGGTGCCATGAAACTTTAATGGAAAAAGTCTTTTCAGCAAATGGTACTAGAACAACTGAATATCTACCTGCAAAAGAATGGAGGTGGACCCTTACCTCATAACATATATAAAAATTAACTCAAAATGAATATGAAATCTAAGTGTAAGAGCTAAAATTATAACATTCTTAGAAGAAAATACAGGAGTAAATCTTCATAATCTTGGATTTCTTAGATATAGTTTCTTAGATATGATACCAAAAGCACATAGTGAACTTCTCTACCACAAAAACCACCATCAGGATAGTGAAAAGATAACCTAAATATAATGGTAGAAAATACTTCCAAATCATGTATCTGATAAAGGACTTATATCTAGAATATGTAAAGAAGTCCTGCAATTCAACAATAAAAAGACAAATAACCCAATTTAATAACAGGTCAATGATGTGAATATACATTTCTCCAAGAAGATACACAAATGGCCAATAAACCTGAAAAGATATTCAACATCATCAGTCTTTACGGAAGTACAAATCAAAACCACAATGAGATACCACTTCATACCCATTAGACCAATCAGAATCAAAATGAAAGAAAATAACAAGTGTTGAAGAGGATACAGAGATATTGGGAATTTCATATATTCCTGGTGGGAATGTAAAATAACGCAGTCACTGTGCAAAACATTTGGCATTTCCTGAAAAAGTTAAGCACAGTTATCATACGACCCAGCAATTCCACTCCTAAGTATATACCCAAGAAGATGTATGTCCACAAAATAACTTGCACACGAGTGTTCACAGCAACATTATTCATAATGGCCCCAAATGGAAACAACTCAAACGTTCATCACATCCTACATGACAGGGCTTCACAAGTACTAAAAAGTCAATATTTATTTTCAAAGGAACACCTCATCATTTAGAGACAAAAGCTGCCTTTGAACACATGTAAGAACAAAAACCTCCATGCACAGATTCCACTTATCCCCAATTAGTTAAAGGGAAAAGGTACAGAAAGGCAGCTCTGGATAAAACTGGTAAGGTCTAAGATAGTCCTCAATCTTTGTTTCTGCAGCTCTTTGCCTTCATCAAATTAACTACTACTCATCCACATTTCATACATCCAGTGTTTATGGGTTCTTATGCCTCCTATCGGAAACCCTGGTGGCATAGTAGTTAAGTGCTACAGCTGCCAACCAAAGGGTCGGCAGTTCAAATCCACCAGGCACTCCTTGGAAACTCTATGGGGCAGTTCTACTCTGTCCTATAGGGTCGCTATGAGTCGGAATCGACTCGACGGCACTGGGTTTGGTTTGGTTTTTATGCCTCCTATCAAAACAAAGATCAACCAGAAGCTGACCACATAGACTTGTTAATTGGTTGTAAAGACTAAAGTGTGGAGATGTTTGAGCTAAAGTGTGTCCTCAACCAGTTTTTGCACTTTAGAATATATATATTTTCATTTTAAAAAGGGGGACTCAGATAAGAGAAATTTCGGCTACCAAAAAACGATGTCTAGCACATGTATGTCATCAATAAATGTTAGTTACATTAATGAAATAATAAAGAAAGAGAGCTATTTCTGTGGAGAGTGAAAGGAAAAGGTGAAATCGCACTTCTACCCTAAGGCCTTCCAAGAAGTCACTTGGATCTGACTTTTTGAGAATCCTTACCTGGAGGTTTGGAGTAGTGGAGGCAGCCCGAAGAAACTGTTCAGGACTTTCCCATAAAGAGCTTAGTCCTCAGTGGCCCTTCTGATTCTAGCACAGGTTCTCTTTGTCCTATTTGTTTCTCAGACAGTTATTAGCCCCATACCTTGCCACTACTTAAAGATGTAATGGTAAAAAAAAGAATGATAACAGTCACTGTCCCCAGAGACAATGCAGTCTAGTGGATGACAAACAAGGAATTACAAGAAATAGGAAGAAACCTAACTAGAGACATCTAAGCTAAGATTTAAAGAATGAGGAGTTAGGTTTAGTATTTTTTTTTTTTTTTGAGGTGGGGCCGGAAGAAGGAGGAAGAAAAAGTGTGCAAAGAACATATATAAAGATCAGAAGTATCAAAACCACAATGTGGTATCACTTCGCCCCCACTAAAACCCAACCTAGTGCCGTCGAGTCGATTTCGATTCATAGCGAGCCTATAGGACAGAGTAGAACTACCCCACAGAGTTTCCAAGGAGTGCCTGGCGGATTCAAACTGCCAACCCTTTGGTTAGCAGCCGTTGCACTTAACCACTATGCCACCAGGGTTTCCCACCCCTACTAGGATGGCTAAAATAAAAAGTAACAAATGTTTCTGGGGATGTTGAGAAATCAGAACCCTCATCTGCGCTGAGGCAGAGGAACTGATGAACTGAGTCTAGAAAATGCTGAGTTTGAATACCTATGGGAACTTCAAGTGGAACAATTCAATAAGTATTTAAATTTATCAGTTTGAAGATCAAGAGAGGGATCTCCCTATCACAGACAAGACACCAACAAGTATATGTGAAATGAAACATTTGAGAGAGAGGCAACAAAGATAATCTTGCAAAGAACACTGAAAATGGATAACTAAAGAAGAAAAAAAAAAAAAAAAGTAGAGTATAACTAAAGCCAAGGAAAAAGACGGGAATGACCAACATGACAAACGGCGAAGAGAAATCAAGTCAGATGCAAAGTGAGACCTATTGATTCATCAGTGTGGTTATTGGTGACTGAGGGGGCAAAAGGTGATAGACTTGAGTTGAGAAGTGAGCGGGAGGTAGAAGTAGCAACAAATATAGGCAACTTAAGGAATATATCTGTGAAGTCAAAGGTAGAGAGGGACAGTAGGTCAAAGAAAGGTTTTCTGGTTGTTCTTTGTTTTTTAAGACGAGAGTTTTAAGCCTGTCTTAAACCCTTCTGGAAAGAAGCCAGTAAAGGGAGACACTGAAGATACAGCATAGAGATAACTGAAGAACTGGGGCCCCAGAAACAACATGAAGAGATAAGACCCAGGAGACAGGAGGATTAACTCTGAACAAGAAGGGGGACAGCTCTTTCACAAGAGAAATGAATTTTACAGTTTGTAGTTGAAAATGAGTAGTTATTATCCGATGGAGTCTATTTCCTGAGTAAAACAGGTTGCAGGTTTGTATCTGTAAGATAATGCTGGGGTGGGAGGTTTCAGAAAATGGGAGAAAAGGACAAAAAGCAGATGGGTAGGAGTATGCTGGGAAGCTTCAAGATTCCATTTGAAATCAGCAACCACAACTTTATCTTCCACATGATTTTAGTTATATTGTCTAGTAGTACTAGGAGCCCACTGCGCCAACTAAAAGGTCAGCAGTTTAAAACCACCAGCGGCTCCTCAGGAGAAAGATGTGGCACTCTACTTTCATAGAGATTTACAGCCTTGGAAACTCTATGAAATCACTATGATTCAGAATCGACTCCACGGCAGTGGGTTTGAGGTTTTTTTTTTTTTTTTTGAAGGGGGTTTAGTAGCGCTCCAGAGCCAGGAATATAGAAATAAGAAAGGACTAGTATGTGGGATCTGGTCAGACTGATGCAAAGAAAAAGAATCAAGAGATTTTAAAGACACTGACAACAGAAGAGAAACTAGATAACTGGGAGCTCCTAAAAATCACTTAGATTCATCAAAAGACTTCACTGCAAGAGTAATAAGAGAATCTACAGACTGGGAAAAATTTTTTTTGGTTAAGACATATCCGATAAGGGTCTAATCTCTAAAATCAATAGGATACTGAAAAACCTCAACAACAAAAAGACAAATAACCCAATTAAAAAATGGGCAAAGAATATGAACAGCCACCTCACCAAAGAAGACATTCAGGTAGCTAATAGAAACATGAGGAAATGCTCACATCATTAGCCTTTAGAGAAATGCAAAATCAAAACTACAATGAGATACCATCTCACCCCAACAAGGCTGAAACTAGCCCAAAAAACACAAAATAATAAATGTTGGAGAGGTTGTGGAGAGATTGGAACTCTTATGCACTGCTGATGGGGATGTAAAATGGTACAACCACTTTTGAAAATGATTTGGCGCTTCCTCAGGAAGCTAGAAATATAAGTACCATACAATCCAGCAATCCTACTCCTAGGAATATATCCTAGAGAAATAAGAGCCATAACATGAATAGATACATGCATACCCATGTTCACTGCAGCATTGTTCACAATAGTAAAAACATGAAAACAACCTAGTTGCCCATCAATAGGCGAACAGATAAATTATGGTACACACACACAGTTGAATACTATGCAATAGTAAAGAACAATGATGAATTTGTGAAACATCTCATAACACGGATAAATCCGGAAGGCATTATTCTGAGTGAAATCAGTCCGTTACAAAAGGACAAATATTGTATGAGATCACTATTATAAGAACTCAAGAGAAAGTTTAAACAGAAAAAAGCATTCTTTGATGCTTATGAGGGTGGGGAGGGTGGGGGAGGGGTACTCACTAACTAGACAGTAGACAAAGATCCACTTCAGTGAAGGGAAGGACAATACACAATACAAGGGTAGTCAGCACAACTAGACCAAAGCAAAAGCATACAAGTTTCCTGGATACATCCAAACACATTATGGGACACAGTAGCTGGGGCCTGGGGGCCATGATTTCGGAGGACATCTAGGTCAACTGGCATAACAAAGTTTATTAAGAAGATGTTCTGCATCCCACTTTGGTGAGTGGTGTCTGGGGTCTTAAAAGTTTGCAAGTGGCCATCTAAGATGCATCAATTGGTCCCATCCCACTTGGAGCAAAGGAGAATGAAGAACACCAAAGACACAAGGGAAATACTAGTCCAAGAGACTACAGGGCAACACAAACCAGAGAATCTACCAGCCTGGGACCAGAAGAACTAGATGGTACCCAGCTACCATCAGTGACTGCCCTGACAGGAAACACAACAGAAAGTCCTGGAAGGAGTGGGAGGAAAGTGTGGAGCAGAACCCTAATTCACATAAAAAGACCAGACTTAATGGTCTGAAAGAGACTGGAGGAACCCCCAAAACTATGGCCCTCGGATGCTCTGTTAACCCAGAACTGAACTAAAGCTCACTCTTCAGACAAAGATTAGACAAAACTATAAAACAAAAAATAATACACGTGAAGAGTATGTTCCTTAGTTCAATCAGATAAACGAGACCAAATGGGCAGCTCCTGTCTGGAGGCAGGATGAGAAGGCAGGAAGGGACAGGAATCTGGTTGAATAGACACAGGGAACCCAGATTAGAAAGGAGGAGTGTGCTGTCACATTGAGGGGATTACAACTAATGTCACAGAACAATATTGAGACAGAGCCTCCACGGTGCTGTATTCTTTACCTGGCTTCCTCCTCTACCGTGTTGTATTGAAAAATCATTTCCTTTGCTGGGCTTCCCCCTCCCCAACTTTGCATTTGAATCCTGCTTTTGCTTGGAGGTTATATGTAAACTCCATTGCACCTGCATAGTATTATTAAGAATGTTGCTGATGTAACTGGTATGAACTTCCTACTTGCAAACCCCTTTAAAAGTAACTTGCCTGTCTACCCTTGGTGAGCAGTCTTGGCAGCAGCAGCTCGAACTGATTCCATTTCCTTGTACACGAAATAAAGGTGCCTTTCCTTTCTCCTACCTCGGTCTCTCCTTTATTGGCCAATATGAGTCACATCAAGCACAAACCTGGGGTTTCCACCAGGTAACAGTATGTGTATAAATTTTTGTGTAAGAAATTAACTTGAGCTGTAAACTTTCACCTAAAGCACAGTACGAAAAATTTTTTAAAGATACTGACAACAAAGTATGTTGCTAAGTGAACTCATACCAAATTATCTAAATTATAAAATTAAAATGTATAACAACAACTATGCTAAGTGACAGTTAATAAGGCCAAGGTTCAGGGTTTGATTTCCATATGAGCTAGTGATCATTCTGCAACACAGACATGATACAAATACCTCAATCTAAACACCTTCACAAATTTGTGCTAAAAATAAAACCCATTGCCACTGAGCTGACTCTGACTCATAGCAACCCTATAGGACAGAGGAGAACTGCACTGCAGGGTTTCCGAGGAGTGGCCCGTGGATTCAAACTGCTCACCTTTTGGGTAGCAGCTGACCGCTTAACCACTGTACCACCATGGTTCCAAGCTAAGAATACCAACCCAATTGCTGTCGAGTCAATTCCAACTCACAGTAACCCTACAGAACAGAGTAGAACTGCTCCATAGCATTTACAAAAACTGGCTGGTGGGTTTGAACTGATGACCTTTTCGTTAGCAGCCAAGTTCTTAACCACTGTACCACCAAGGCTAAGAATAAAGGAGTCAATTAGCTGTGAAAGTAATTCAAGTTCAAGGTTCCCAAGTGAATATCACTTCAATAGGACAAAGACAAATTAAACCTCCAGTTCCCATTTTCTCCCTACTTCAAGAAAGTTTTGTTTTGCATTTTAGACTCTATCAATTTATACAGAGTCTGTGCTAATAGTGGGTGGATGTGTGCAGATAATCTAAACTGGGTACCATCCAAATATCTGATATACACATATTGTCCCATAGATATTACCAATTGTTGGTGTTATTAGGTGTCGTCAAGTTGGTACAAATTCACAGAGACCCTACAGGACAGAGCAGAACTGGCCCACAGGGTTTCCAAGGAGCAGCTGGTGGATTTGCCCTGCTGATGTTTTGGTTAGCAGCCAAGCTCTTAACTACTATGCCACCAGGGCACCCTAGATATTACTAATGGATTATTAAAATTAATTCAGCCTCTACAGCCTGTATCATCTAAGGTGATAAGCATAGATAACTACACTACCAAAGAACAGGAAGAAGAGACTTTCATTTAAAATGAGCTATGCATGATTTTAAAATAAAAAATCCACTTTCTGCTAGATTCTTAAATAAAAATAATCTATCTACCTAGTTTTAAATATAAATCAAAGATGAAATGCAATAAATAACACCACTAAACCAAAACCTAAAACAACTTTTACGGATTATCCTAAAATTATTCACAAAACACACTTCAAGTTGCCCTATGACATGAAAGTTTATCAAAATAAGAACAGCACTGGCTTATCAAATAAACTGTCATATCCCTTGTTCTTCAAAATTAAGATACATATGTTACAATACAGTTGGTGCACCAGCTGCATCAGTCATAACATCTATAATCAAAGTAATCTATTACAATCAATGGAAATTAAGCTCACAACTGAACATCCTTCTATCAGACACATGTAATATTAATATTAGGTTTATTAACTTTAAGACTAAAGGTGCAAAGGTGGGGCCAAGATGGCCGAGGGGTCAGATGCTTCCTGTGGTCCCTCTTACAACAAAGACCTGAAAAAACAAGTAACGAGATTATACATGACAGTCTGGGAGCTCTGAACATCAAGGGCAAAGTTGAGGAGTCAGGCTGAGTGGCAGGGGGAAGGAAAGATGGTTTAGAAGCAGTGAGGAGTTGCCAGACCTGACCCGGTGGGAACCAATGGCCCGCAGACCAGCTCCACTGACATAAGCATAGTGAGTCAAGCAGTGGCATTTGGGATACATTTTTGACATCGAGAAAGAGCGTGCGCTGGAGAGTCCACTCATGCCTCTAGAGTCAGTGAAAGGCAGCACTCAATCAGCAAAAGATAAGCACATGCGTCTAACCTACTGCACAGATCAAAAAACACCCCTTTGGGAAAAAACTCTCTCCCATTTAACTGAGCCCTTCCTGCTCTGTACTGGATCCTGAGCCAGCTTCAGTGACAGCCGCTTTCAGTGGGCTGGGGAAGTAGGACCTGTCACATGCCCTGAGCCATTCTCCCGGCCTTGAAGAAGGAACACATTAACAAACAGGGAAAAAATAATCTGCTGATTCCCCTAAGCTGGGTAAACAGCTCCTTTCCCTTGGCACAGGCATAAGGGGTCCACTGACTCTGAATGCCTTTCACCCCTGCATGGACTTGTGTGTGGGTCCATTTCAACAGCATAGGCACTCATTAGCACAGTACAACAAGGTATACATCTGAAGTCTAACTTCAACTGTTTCAGCTATATGGTGGAGAGGCAGGTTTGTGATGTTTGACAGGGCTCTCCTCACCGACCAACATCAGGGGCCTGAAGACTGGTGGCTCCACCCACACTATCTAGCCACACGTGACAAAGGTCCAAGGATACATGGCGCCTCACATTCCTTACAACAAACAGCACTGGGCGCCCACAATCCAGCTGTAAAACTCACCCACCTATCTGCTTTAGAAAACAGGAACATGCTTTCCTCACAGGCACTCAGGGGCCATTGTCAGCCCCTGCCTTGTTCAGTGCATGACCCCCTAATGCAGCCAGATACCTGTGCATACACCAAACACCTCTGCTTTTCTAAGACTGTAGGTAAGAGCCTAAACACAAACTTGGTGACCAACTACCTGGACACCTGAGCTGAATCTATATAAGAAAAGTAAACAGACTCTGGGCTCATGGACCTATAACAGCTCTAACCACCTGCTGACAGGACATTAGAGCTTCAAAGGCACCAATAATCAAAAGAGCTCACACGAGCAGCCTATCTGGGCCTATCAAAATAAAATAAAACAAGAGCTAGGAAACAGTAAGCAAACATAAAATAAATAAATACAATAACTTATTGATGGCTCAGAGACAACAGTCAATATCAAATCATATAAAAAGACACACCATGATGGCTTCAGCAACCTTCCAAAACAAAAACTCAAGAAATTTTCTGGATGAAGAAAACTTCCTGTAATTACCAAAGGTATAATATGAAGATTAATAAACAGAACTCTTCAAGAGATCAAGAAGGAGATCAGGTAAATGCAGAACAAGCCAAGGAACAAATAGACAAAGCATTAGAATAACTTAAGAAGATCAGAGAAGAGCATAATGACAAATTTAATAAGCTGCAAGAATCCATAGAGGGACAGCAAACAGAAATCCAAAGGATTAGCAATAACATTTCAGAATTAGACAACTCAATAGAAAATCATAGGAGCAAAACCGAGGAAATGGAAGTGAGAATTAGTGAGACTGAAGATAAAGCACTTGACACCAACATGAGGAAAAATCAGAAAAAATAATTAAAAAAAAAAACAAAAACGAAGAAACCCTAAGAATTATGTGGGACTCTATCAAGAGGAATAACCTATGAGTGACTGGAGTACCAGAATGGGGGGGACAACAGAAAATACAGAGAGAATTGTTGAAGATTTGTTGGCAGAACACTTCCCCAATACAGTGAAAGATGAGAAGATATCTATCCAAGATGCTCATGAAACCCGACACAAGGCAGATCCCAAGGCAATAAAAAGAAATAAATGATTGGTTTAAACTTAGAATAATAAGGGTAAATATTAAGGTAACCCCAAAGGAAACTAATAATCCTACACATCAAAATAAAACACAAGATAAAAAACTCAGCAAATAAAAGAGCAAGAAAAATGAAAAAAAAGAAAAGAAAATACATAAAGAAAAACGACTCTGCACAGAAAATTAGGTGGAAAGAAGAAACTGTCAACAACACACAAAATAGACACCAAAATGACAGCACTGAACTCATAACCTACCAATAATTATGCTGAATGTAAATAGACTAAACGCACCAATCAAAAGACAGACAGTGGCAGAATGGGTTAAAAAAAAAATGATCCATCTATATGCTGCCTATAAGAGACATACTTAGACTTAAAGACACAAACTAACACTCAAAGGATGGAAAAACATATATATATCAAGCAAACAACAACCAAAAAAGAACAGGAGTGGCAATACTAATCTCTGACAACACAGACTTTAAAGTGAAATCCACCACAAAGGAAAGGAAGAACTCTATATAATGATTAAAAGGTCATATTCCAGGAGAATATAACCATGACAAATATTTACACACCCAATGACAAGGCTCCAAAATACATAAAACAGACTCTAACAGCATTAAAAAGACAGTCCGCTCCACAATAAGAGTAGCAGACTTTGACGTGCCACTTTCGGGTAAGGAGAGAACATCCAGAAAGAAGCTCAATAAAGACACAATCAAACAACTTGACCTCATAGACATATACAGAACACTCCACCCAACAGCAGCCAAGTATACTTTCTTTTCCAAAGCATGTGAAACATTCTCCAGAGAAGACCACATATTAGGCCATCCAGCAAACCTTAACAGAATTCAAAGCACTGAAATATTACAAAGCATTTTTTCTGACCATAAAGTCATAAAAGTAGAAATCAATAACAGAAAAACCAAGGAAAAAACATCAAACACATGAAAACTGAATGACAACTTGCCAAAAAAAACTACTGGGTTATAGAAGAAATTAAGGACAAATACAGAAATTCATAAAATCAAATGAGAATGAAAACACATCCTATCAGAACCCTTGGGACACAGCAAAACCACTGCTCAGAGATCAATTTATAGCAATAACTGCAGACATCCAAAAAGAAGAAACATCCAAAATCAAAGATTTATCCCTACAACTTGAACAAATAGAACGAGAGCAGCGAAAGAAACCCTCGGGCGCCAGAAGAAAGCAAATAATCAAAATTAGAGGAAAATTAAATGAAACAGAGAATAGAAAAACAACTGAAAAAGCTGGTTCTTTGAAAAGATCAACAAAATCGATAAATCACAGGCCAAACTGACAAAAGAAAAACAGGAGAGAAAGCAAATAACTTGCATAAGAAATGAAATGAGCAATATCAGAATAGATCCAACTGAAATTATAAGAATCATAACAGAAGACTATGAAAAATTGTACTCTAACAAATTTGAAAACCAGAGGAAATGGAAAAATTGCCAGAAACACACTACCTACCTAAACTAACACAAACAGAGGTAGAACAACTAAATAAACCTACAGCAAAAGAGGTTGGGGGGAAAAAAAAAAGCCCTGGCCCTGATGGCTTCACTAGAGAATTCTACCAAGTTTTCAGGGAAGAGAGAACACTACTACTACTAAAGGTATTTCAGAGCATAGAAAAGAATGGAATACTCTTGAACTCATTTTATGAAGCCAGCTTAACCCTGATACCAAGACCAGGTAAAGACACCACAAAAAAAGAAAATTACAGACCAATATCCCTCATGAACAATAGATGCAAAAATCCTCAACAATATTCCAGCCAATAAAACTCAACATATCAAAAAAATAATTCACCATGGCCAAGTGGGATTCATACCAGGTATGCAGGGATGGCTCAACATTAGAAAAACAATGTAATCCATCACATAAATAAAACAAAAGACAAGAACCACATGATCTTATTAAGTGATGCAGCAAAGGCATGTGACAAAGTTCAACACCCATTCATGATAAAAACTCTTAGCAAAAAAGGATTAGAAGGAAAATTCTTCAACATAATAAAGGGCATTTATACAAAGCCAATAGCCAACATCATGCTAAATGGAGAGAGTCTGAAAGCATTCCCCTTGAGAACAAGGACCAGGCAAGGATGTCCTTTATTACCGCTCTTATTCAACACCGTGCTGGAGGTCCTAGCCAGAGCAATTAGGCTAGATAAAGAAATAAACGGCATCCAAACCAGTAAGGAAGAAGTAAAAGTATCTCTGTTTGCAGATGATATGATCTTACACAGAGAAAACCCTAAAGAATCCTCAAGAAAACCACTGGAACTAATAGAAGAGTTCAGCAGAGTATTGGGATACAAGATAAACATACAAAAATCAGTTGGATTCTTCTACACCAACAAACAGAACTTTGAAGAGGAAATCACCAAATCAATACCATTTATAATAGCCCCTAGAAGATAAAATACTTAGGAATAAATCTAACCAGGGATGTAAACACCTATACAAAGAAAATTACAAGGCACTACACAAAAAACCAAGAGACCTACATAAGTGGAAAAACATACCTTGGTCGTGGATAGGAAGATTCAGCATTGTGAACATATCTATTCTACCAAAAGCGATCTACAATGAAATCCCAATCCAAATTCCAATAGCATTTTTTAATGAGATGGAGAAACAAATCAACTTCATATGGAAAGCAAAGAGACCCCAGATATGTAAAGCATTACTGAGGAAGAACAATGTGGTAGGCCTCACACTACCTGATTTTTGCACCAATCATACCACCAAGGTACTCAAAATGGCGTGGTACTGGTACAACAACAGATACATAGACCAATGGAACAGAATGAAGAATCCGGACATAAACTCATCCACTTATGAGCAGTTGGTATTTGACAAAGGCCCGATGTCCATTAATTGGGGATAAGACAGACTCTTTAACAAATGATGTGGGCATAACTGGATATCATCTGCAAAAAAAAACAAGACTCATACCTCACACCATGTACAAAAACTAACTCAAAATGGATCAAAGACCTAAATAGAAAATCTAGAACAATAAAGATCATGGAAGAAAAAATATGGACAACGCTAGGAGCCCTAATACATGGCATAAACAGTATACAAAACATTACTATCAATACAAATCACCAGAAGAAAAACTAGATAATTGGGAGCTCCTAAAAATCGAATACTTAAGCTCATGCAAAGGCTTCACCAAAAGAGTGAAAAGACAGCCTATAGACTGGGAAAAAAAAATTTGGCTACAACAAATCCAATTAGCATCTAATCTCTAAAATCTACAATATACTGCAAAACCTCAACAACAAAAAGACAAAAAAAAAAAAAAAAAAACCCAGGTAAGTAAAACACTATTGAAGAAGAATAAAGTAGGAGGGCTTGCACTACCTGACCTCAGAACCTGCTATACATCTATGGTAGTCAAAACAGCCTGGTACTGGTACAACGACAGATACATTGACTAATGGAACAGAATTGAGAACCCAGATGTAAATCCATCTACCTATGGTCACCTGATCTTCAACGGCCCAAAGTCCATCAAATGGGGAAAAGACAGTCTTTTTAACAACTGGTGTTTGCAAAACTGGATGTCCATCTGCAAAAAAATGAAACAGTACCCATACTTCACACCATATACAAAAACTAATTCAAAATGGATCAGAGACCTAAATATAAAGCCAAAAACTATGAAGTTCATGGAAGAAAAAATAGGATCAACGCTACAGGACCTAATACACAGCATTAATAGGATATAAACCACAACCAATAACACACAAACTCCAAAAGATAAGCAGATAACTAAACCCACTAGGATCTTCTAAAAATTAAACACTTATGCTCATCAAAAGAATTCACAAAAGAAGTAAAAATAGAACCTACAGACTGGGAAAAAACTTTTGGCTCTTACAAATGAGACAAAGGTCTAATGTCTAAAATCTATAAGAAAATCCAACACCTCTACAACAAAAAGACAAAGAATTCACTTAATAGGCAAAGGAAATGAAAAGACACTTCACCAAAGAAAACACTGAAGTGGCGAACAGACACATGAGGAAATACTCAGAGATCACTAGCCTTTAAAAAAAAAAATAGAGAAATGCAAATCAAAACCACGATGAGATTACCATATTATCCCAGCATTACTGGCATGAATCAGAAAAACAGGAAATAACAAATTCTGGAGAGGCTTTGGGGAGATCTGAATTCTTATGCATCGCTGGTGGGAATGCAAAATGATATAACCATTTTGGAAAAAGATATGGCACTTCCTTAGAAACCTAGAAATAGAAATATCGTATGATCCAGCAATCCCACTCCTAAGAATATACCCTAGAGAAATGAGTTGTCACATGAACAGACATATGCACACCCATGTTTATTACAGCATTGTTCACAACAGCAAAAAGACGGAAACAATCTAGATGTCCATCAACAGATGAATGGATAAACAAACTGTGGTACATACACATGATGGAGCATTATGCAACAATAAAGAACAACAATGAATCTGTGAACCATCTCATAACATGGATGAAACTGGAGGGCGTTATGCTGAGCGAAGTAAGTCAATCACAAAAGGACAAATATTGTACGAGAACACTACTGTAAAAACTCATGAGAAGGTTTACACACAAAAATAATCTTTGATGGTTATGAGGCAGGAGAGGGGTGGGGAAAGAAAAACACTCAATAGACTAAAGACACAAGGGAAGGATTAGTCCAAAGGACTAATGCACCACATCTGCCATGGCCTCCACCAGTCTGAGTCCGGTACAACTAGACAGTGCTGGCTACCGCAACTGACTGCTCTGACAGGGGCCATAACAGAGGATCCAGGACAGAGCTGGAGAAAAATGTAAAACAAAATTCTAACTCAAAAATAAAGACCAAACTTGCTGGGCTGACAGAGACTGGAGAATCTCTGAGAGTACTGACCCTGGATACCCTTTCAGCTCAGTAATGAAGTCACTCCTGAGGTTCACCTTTCAGCCAAAGATTGGACAGGACCATACAACTAAATAAGACTAAAGGGGCACACCAGCCCAAGGGTAAGGACTAGAAGGGAGCAGGGGACAGGAAAGCTGGTAATAGGGAACCCAAGGTTGAGAAGAGAGAGCATTGATGTCGTGGGGTTGATAACCAATGTCATAAAACAATATGTGTACTGTTTAATGAGAAACTAGTTTGTTCTGTAAACCTTCATCTAAAGTACAATTATAAAAAAAAAAGAACGAAAGAAGAAAAGGCAAACAACCCATTTAAAAAATGGGCAAAGGATATGAACAGGCACTTCACCAAAGAAGACATTCAGGCAGCTAACAGATACATGCAATGCTCAGGATCATGAGCCATTACAGAAATGCAAAACAAAACTACAATGCGATACCATCTCACCCCAACAAGGCTAGCATTAATCCAAAAAAGACAAAATAAAAAATGTTGGAGAGGTTGTGGAAAGACTGGAATACTTATACACTGCTGGTGGGAATGAAAAATTTCCACTTTGGAAATCAATCTGGCACTTCCTTAAAAAGCTAGAAATAGAACTACCATACCATCCAGTCATCCCACATCTTGGAATACATCCTAGTGAAATAAGAGCCCTCACACAAATAGATATATGCACACCCATGTTCATTGCAACACTGTTCACAATAGCAAAAAGATGGAAACAACCAAGGTGCCCATCAACGGATGAATGGATAAACAAATTATGGTACATACAGTGGAATACTATACAACAATAAAGAACAACAATGAATCCGTGAAATATCTCATAACATGGATGAATCTGGAAGGCATTATGCTGAGTCAAATTAGTCAGTCGCAAAAGGACCAATACTGTATGAGACCACTATTATAAGAACCCAAGAAAAGGCTTAAACAGAGAAGAAAACATTCTTTGATGGTTATAAGGGTGGGAAGGAAGGGAGAGGGCTATGCACTAACTAGATAAAGTAGACTAGAATTATTTTAGGTGAAGGGAAGGGCAGCACACAATACAGGGAAGTCAGCACAACTGGACTAAAACAGAAGCAAAGAAGTTTCCTGAATACAACCAAACACTTCAAGGGACAGAGTAGAGGGGCGGGGGTCTCGGGAACATGGTTTCGGCGGACATCTAGGTCAACTGGCATAACAAAGTGTATTAGGAAAATGTTCTGCATCCTACTTTGGTGAGTGACATCCGGGGTCTTAAACACTAGCAAGCGGATATCTAAGATGCATCCATCGGTCCCAACACACCTGGAGCTAAGGAGAATGAAGAACACCAAAAACACAAGGAAAATATTAGCCCAAGAGACAGAAAAGGCCACATAAACTGGAGATTCCATCAGCCTGAGACGAGAAAACTAGATGGTGCCCAGCTACCACCACCGACTGCCCTGACAGGGAACACAACAGAAAATCCCTGACGGAGGAGGAGAAAAATGCAATGCAGAACTCAAATTCTAGTAAAAATACCAGATTTAATGGTCTGACTGAGACTGCAGGGACCCTAGAGGACAGGGCCCCAAACTCTCTGTTAGCCCAAAACTAAAACCATTCCCGAAGCCAACTCTTAGACAAAGATTAGACTGCACTATAAGACATAAAATGATATTGGTGAGAAGTGTGATTCTTAACTCAAGTAGACACATGAGACTATGTTTGCAGCTACCATTTGGATGCGAGATGAGAAGGCAGAGGGAACAGGAGCTGGTTGGATGGACGCTGAGAGTACAGGGTGGAGAGCAGTATGCAGTCGCATTATAGGGAGAGCAACTAGGGTCACGTAACAATGTGTGTATAAGCTTTTGTATAAGAAACTGACTTGAATTGTAAACTTGCACCTAAAGCACAATAAAAAAGAAAGAAAGAAAAAAGACTAAAGATGCATGGGAAGAACTGACATGTGCTGGTATCAAGCATATAATCAAACCAATTTTAAATTTTGGTAGAGAATCTTCTCAAATATTATAAATTCCAAATGATATACAAGGTTGTAACAATTATCATTCTAATTTTAAACCTCTGTGATTTCTGCAAGACATATAGATTTTCTGTTTTTCATTGACTTTTCGCGTTAACCAACCATACCAGGTAAATACAACCCTCCATCCCCCCCCCCAATTTCTTACTGGTCTATTTCCTGGTTAAACGACTTACGTTTGATATGTTGTGATTAATGTTTATTCTCTTTTTAAAAAACATATTGGGAACTTCAATAACCTTAAATCTACTGTAATACTATTTAAAACATAATATTTTAAAATAGGCCAAGTTTTTCTCAGATGTGAAAAGCATCAAACTTTCCTTTTCTATATTCTTCTCACCCACCTGACCCAAAGGGAAAAAAAAAAAACTTTCCATTCTCCAGCCTAATGTAGCAATCACACAGCCACGATCAAAGGCTTCCCATGAATGAACAAAGCAAAAAGTTAAACAAAAAGGTGCTTAGTATCATAGAAAGTTGAGGAAGGAGAATGTTTATTCAGCTCCCATTTTTCTACCAACACCCAAAGAGCTGCAGTCAGTGTTCTGGATTCTAATCTAGGTCCTCTTGGCTGGGAACACTGGGTTGTCCAATTCTAAAAGAAGCCTGGAGCTATAACATGTTTGCTTTCTCACCTATGGCAAAGGCGTTTAAATTCCAAATCAGAGTCAGGGAGTCCTAAACATTAGCATCTTTTTGTCTCTTGGAAATTACCCTTCTTTCCATTTCATTCAAATCACAATTTTAACACAAAGGATGGATAAACTAAAAAATTTTAAAAAATCATAAAAACAAAAGTTGTCGATAGATCAATACCAGGTTGCTCACAAAGTTTCGATCTAAAAAGAGTAGGAAATTAACAAGGAAAATGTTAGGAATGAGGGAAGCATTCCAGTAAATAAGAAAAAATTAATTTTTGCTTAGTGTATCTGTAGTCTACCCTAGTTACTTACATGATATTAAGGGTAAAACACATAAACAACTGACTTTGAAAAAGTTTAAAGACACTTTATTAGAATACCTTATTTGGATCAAAACTAAATTATTAAATCTATTTTAAAATACAGTGATTATAATTTATATTGCAGTCAGGCTTCTTTATCCATTATTCATCCGTTTGACCAATACTTACCAAGCACTTTCTATGTGCCAGTCATTAGAATGAGTATACCCTTGGTTTTACAAGAGTTTGCATTTTTTTTTTTTACAATTACTATGCAATGAGCTTAACGAGTTGCTGCCAAGTCATCTCCAACTCATGGCATCCCCTATGTGTGTCAGAGTAAAACTGTGCTCCATTGGGTTTTCAATGCCTGATTTTTCAAAAATAAATCACAATGAACTTATCTCGAGCTTTTCATTTAACAGCCTTATTTACACATGAGAAAAAAACAACTTAAACAAATATAATAGAACTTGCCCTGGATTTACAACCATAAGGGGCTAACCTAGAAATCAAATCCAGGTAGACTCTACTATAAGGTGTCACCACTCTCTCCAGTCACTCACTGTTGTTTTGTTGTTGTTAGTTCTTGTCAAGTCCGACTCATGGCAACCCAATGTGTGCAGAACTGCTCCACAGGGTTTTCAAGGCTGTCACCTTTCTGAAACAGATCACCAGGCCTGCCTTCTGAAGCGCCTCTGAGTGGGTTCAAACTACCAACCTTTCGGCCAGTAGTCTAGTGTTTAAGCATTTGGGCCACCCAGGAAGTCTGACGCAATCAAGTCATGAAAGACAGATACACGCACAAAGCAAAACTGCTTAATGATATAATAAAAGTGTAAATAAAGTGATTTAAAGGTGTAAGAGATATGGTCACTAACAAAAGCAAAGTCAAAATAGTTCGATTCCCGCTAAGTACTAAAAAAAGTATCTAGTACAGTACCTAGACATACTAACCTGTATGACTAATTGCATATTTTAAAATCTAGAATCCATGAGGCCTAGAATTCACTTTTATTTCAATTTAAAACCTGTAAGACTATGTGGAAAATAGGAACTCATTTCCTGTAATCTTTCAAAACGAGAACTAGCGAATTTTCTGGAAACATGCAAAGGGAGGAATTACAAACATAAGACTTAAGAGAAGGCATAAACTACCAGGAGGGATGAAAGAATTCTCCAAGGGAGCCTGGTAGAGGAAGATTTCATGTCCCTACATCAAGTAAAACTGGAATTTAGGGAGTTTTTTTAGTTTTCACATACCATCTAAGGAGCCCTGGAGGCGCAGTGGTTAAGTGCTCAGCTGCTAATTGAAAAGTTGGCAGTTGGAACTGCTCCAAGAGAGAAAGATCTGGCACTCTGCTCCTGTAAAGATTACAACCTTGGAAATCCTATAGAGAAATTCTACTCTGTCCTATAGGATTGCTTTGAGTTGGAATCCATTCTACAGCAACGGGTGTGGTTTTGTTTGTGTGTTTGTTTTCACACACCACCTACCATCAGTATCTGCTATCTTCCTATCAAAGAAAGAGAAGTCAAAATCAAGAGGTTAAAAACAAAACTCAATGAGCATACATTTTGTTTTTTAGCATGAAAGGAAACTAATAAACAAGGCAACCTCAAGAGAGATAAATTTAAGGTGTATATTGTGTCCCAGAAACTGAGTGCAAAAACTTAGTTTGTACCAAAGCTATCGACTTAAAGAGTCAGGGATGGATTGGCTTCAAAGGAAAAAGATGGCTGCTTATTCCTTAATAATTTAATAATATAATTTAATTCTGTCCTATATGGTCGCTATGAGTCGGAATCGACTCGACGGCACTGGTTTTTTTTTTATTCCTTAAACTACTATCAAAATTAACAACAGCTGGGATTTCCACACTAAACAAAAAAATCTTTATTTTCACTTATTTACTGGAATGCTTTCAGAGATCTGAGAAGTCTGCAGCAGGCTTGGTTGGTGATGATTAAAGCCTGGCCTATGGAAATGGACTTTAAAACTCAGCAGAACTGTGGAACAAACTACATGATGATGTGGGATGGCACATTAACTCTTCTTAGAAATAATACAGAGGCATTCACTAAGGTTTGATCGAGGGGCACATCCAGGTGTATAAATGGATCAGCATATTATACACATGCTTTGAAATTCACACCATTGCTTACATTCTGAAAGCCTTAGAAAAAGTTCTTAGAATTTACATTGTAGAGAGCATTCATATAACTTTGGGAGACGACAGAGAAAGCAATGTCACCATCCTATAATATTCCACTCGGAAAACCTCCTTAGGACGCTGTTTATTTCCCTCCGCTAAACAGTCAAGGGCTGAGGGCAATGTTCAGCTACTGGGAGACTTCAGCGGCTCACTGAGGCCCTGGAGCTACCCTCTTCCGGAGGATATCCAAGTTAATGCAACCTAAGGTGTGTATGAGGTACTGCCCTCCACAAGGGAAGTACAATCTCTATTTGAAAGTAAAGTGCTTGGCTGCACAGCCCTAAAAGTACAATTCAGGCATTAAGTGGTGACTAGTTTTTTGCTATATGAGTCGGAATCGACGGGACAGCACTGGGTTTTGGTTCATTACTTATTCTGGAAACCCTGGTGGAGTAGTGGTTAAAAGCTACGGCTGCTAACCAAAAGGTCAGCAGTTTGAATTCACCAGGCGCTCTTTGGGAACTCTATAGGGCAGTTCCACTCTGTCCTGCAGGGTCACTATGAGTTGGAATCCACTCGACTGCAACGGGTTTATTATTTATTCTCGGAGCCCTGGTGATGCAGTGGTTAAGCACTTGGCTGCTAACCCAAAGGTCGGCAGTTAGAATCACCAGACGCTCCCGGAAAACCCTGTGGGGTAGTTCTATTCTGTCCTATACAGTCGCTATGAGTCGGAACAGACTGGACGGCAATGGGTTTTTTGTTTTTTAAATTTATTCTGGAGCCCTGGTGGCACAGTGGTTAAGCCTCCGGCTGCAAATCAAAAAAGGTCAGCAGTTCGAATCCATCAGCTGCTCCCCGGAAACCCTTTGGGCCTGTTCTACTCTATAGGGTCGCTATGAGTCGGAATCGACTGGAAGGCAATGGATTTTTTTTTTTTTTTTTTTGGTTATTATTTATTCTGGAGGAGTCCTGGTGGTGCAGTGGTTAAATACTCACCTGAAAGGTGGGTGGTTCAAACCAACCAGCCTCTCCGCAGGAGAAAGATGTGGCAGTCTGCTTCCGTGAAGATTACAGCCTTGAAAAACCTATGGTTTTCAATTCTTTGTCCTATAGAGTCCTATAGGGTCACTATGAATCTGAACTGACGCAACGGCAATGGGTTTATTATTATTCTGACTGACAAAGTCCACAAAAAAGGTCAAAAGGTAGAAAGACCAGAAATTTATGACTCGTAAACTTGTTAAACTGTTTACCTTGTTTCACTCACTTATATAAAATTAAACTTTACTTTTAATCACAACTAAAGATACCTCTACAGAAGTTGTAGCATAAAACCATCATCATTATAAACAAGTTTAGATAAGGGGTATTATGTGCAACTGACTTATAGTTTGCAATTATTATAAAAGCTATAATTAAGACAGAAAATGTCACTATACTGGTTAAGTATTCAAAAGTTTGGGGTCCTATCCCTCCCACTATATGGGGAAGACCAATGTCACTTTCAGAAAACCTGAACCTGGAATTACCACGCCATAGCATGCAGGACTCATACTGAAAAACAGTACTGCAACTTTTAATAATCAATTTGAACAACCTAAAATAAATAAAAGTGTCCTTGGACTACCAGACTGTAGTCGGACGTGGAATCCAAAGTATGGTAGTAATGAGTTATTTATGAAAAATATTTTTCTTTTAAAGTTATTACTCAGTGATTTTGAAGAAAAATGAAAGGCATTGTTTTCATGATAATTTTACTCAACACTAGTTGTTGATAACAATTAATAATTGTTTTAAGATACCCACTCTTTTTAACTGCAATAATGCTTGATCTTAGAATCAAATATGAAACTTATCTCAACTATTTTGAAACCTGACAAATCGGGCGTATGAAGTCGGGTCATAAAAAGTCCCCAACACGTTACTCAACGAAGATTTTTGGATAGACGACTTTGGCAAACTACCCCGACCCAAGAAAGTCAGAATAAAAACTTAAATTTTTTTTTTCCCCCTACAAAACACTAGGACTTCCGAGTTTAGGCTCCGTAGGGCACATCATTGACCGAAATGTTTCTGCTTTTTTTTTTTCGCTTTCAAAGGTCCCGGCCAGCGGGCCCGAGGTGCCAGGGCACCTCCGTGGAGGAGGCTGGGGACCCTGTGGTGTCTGCAAGATACCCAGTGGGGGGTGATGAGACGCTCTTGCCTCTGCGACAAGGAAGCCTCCCTCACTCACCGTGAAGCGCTGATCGCCGACGCTGCCCACGGAGAAGCAGTGGTCGCCGGGATTTACCGCCCCGGTAAGCACCTGGTGAAGGTTCATGTCCGCGCCTTAGTCCCGCAGCGGACACTGCGTCCGGCTCATGCCCAGGGTCAGCAGTCGCTTCCCTCTCTCCCTCCTTCAGGGGCGGCGGCCACTGTTAGGCTGCTGCCGCAGCAGTGAGGGGCACCAGAAGCCGAGACCGCTTAGCTGGGGCCCGCAGCTCATCCCGAACCCCGGCGGGCGAGGCCCGGAGGGGGCGGGCCGGCGAGCGGGCGGGGCGCCGCGCTCCTCCGCGCACCTGTCACTGCCCGCGTGGGCCCAGGTGAGGATCCGGGTCGACTCACCGGCCGGGAAGGCCGCGCCGTCCAAACACTTTCTCTGGGCCCGGCAGCCGGCCCTGACCGAGCCGAAATGGCGCAGGCAGCACGCGCTCTCCCTGCCTGGCTGACGGATCCCTTCCCGGCCCCGGTATCCACCACCCCCCACCGGTCTCAGTGGCTCGCTACGCGTTTCTAGGTCCCTTTGGCCGAAATATCGCGAGATATCTGTGGTGAATGGCTTTTTTTTTTTTAACCACAGCATACATATTTCTAAGCGGATATGAAAACGCCTTGTCTAGACAAAACTGGCCAATCCCGAGCGCCAGTCTACTTAGGGCTCCGCCCACTATTGAATACAGCCCAATCTCTTTGAAGCTTGTGAGCGACAACGCTGCCTGAGTGTTGAACACAGGAGCCAAACAAGCATAATAACCCAAGAACGGGGGGAGAGTTATCAAGTTATGCTTTAGTTTAGTGTTTAATATGACAGTTGGGTCAGAAGATTTAAAAGTGCATTATTACTGGCGTAGTGGAGTCTTTGTCCTGCTGGAAACTACAAGTCCCAACATACACCGCTCTCTTGCTGCCGCTCGTGAGTATCTCCAAGTAAAAGTGATCCTAGGAGCGCTTCTGCTGATGGTGGCGTAGTGGTTACTGTACCAGTGATACAGGCCTTTCTAACTTGTTCAACGGGATAATTACTAAGTACTAAAATGCAACTCTTTAAACCTAAATTTATCCTAACCTAAAAAAAAAAAAAACCTAGTGCCGTCGACCCTGTAGAACAAAGTAGAACTCCCATTTATCCTATACTTTTTGAAATAGTGCTGATAATAATACTGCACCAGTCCTGTGTAGCGTGTTTGTTTTGGAAAACTACGTAAGAATTCCAAAATGAGCAGTGTCACAGTTATCAACAGTGAGATTTAACATTGTATTTTGACACAGTTTATTACTGATAAACATGCTTATGTGTCTGTCTCCCCCCGTATACTATAAGCATCTTAGGGACAGAGACCGTCTTATTCCTCTCTGTATTCCCAGTGTCTAATACATTGCCAGTTCCAATTAGGCACTGAATAAATATTAAATGAATCTATATAAACAGAAACTTCCACCTAAAAAGTGTATTTAAAAAAATTCAATTTAACTCTTTAGGCCCTTAGTTGATTTTTGTTTATCTTTATAGTGAGGGGTTTGAGGGATGATGATCTATATATAGCAGGGGTCAGCAAGCTACGGCCAAATCCAGCTTGCTCCCTGGTTTTCTACAGCCCTAAACATGAGAATGGCTTTTACATTTTTAAATGGTTGAAAAAATAGAAGAATATTTCATGGCACATGAGAATTATATAAAATTCACATTTCAGTCTCCATAAATAAAGTTTTATTGGAACATGGTCATGCATTGTCGTTTTTGTATTATCTATGGCTGCATTCATGTTACAACGGCAGATTTGAGTCATTCAGGAGAACTGTTGAATTTAATTATTCTCTGAACTGTAGTTGAATTTTGTCATTCTCTCCCTTGAATGCTCAGTCTGTTGTGCTTTTGAGGGTTTTTTTCTTTAGTTTCTAAGAAATAAAAGACAAAGGATGGCTCTAAAAAAGGAAGGCATTACAAAAAATTAAATTCTGTATATTTTGCATCATTACTAACAGCAAAATCTATTAGAAAACCAAAGTGCTGAGTGGTTTCTGGGATTAGCAGGTCAAGGAGAAGTTGTACTCTTCCTCAATGCTAGTCTTCAAGGGGAGGAAGACTTGTAAGCCTCAAAGGGTGCTGACAGTGTAAGGAAAAGCAAGCCGACCAAATCCGAGATCCTTGGAAGGAAAATGTATATATAGGAATTGTGCCTCTTCTTTATTCCCTGATTTCCTGAAATCCTTGTCATTTGGTGGGGAGGTACATACCAAACTCACCCATCACAGCTCCTATCCTTCCAGGGCCTCTGCCAGGGAAGCCATCCATAGGGGCTTGAGTCCCCACTGCTGACACCCAACAGACGTTAGGAGTAAGGGGAGTCCCTTATCCCACGACTCTGAATCAGGGGAAATTATTGCTGTAATTTCACATGCGCATTCTGAACTCATTATCTCATAAAAATAATATGAGGGTCTCTGTGCAACTAAGACATTGCCCCACAAGTCTGCCTGTACTGCCAACAGCAACATTGCCCATAGCAAAATCCATCAGGAATATAGTGGGTCAAATAGACATTTAAGCACCTAGATGGGACCCTAGCCATCATTTATAATACTGCTGCTAAAAAATTAATTCCAAACCCTCGCAAATTTGGAGATTGCCACCAAATACCCTTAGTTCACATCACATGCTTAACAGGAAGGGTCTCCATCCTTAAGAATTTAAAGGAAAGTTATTTGTAAAAAAAAAAAAAAAAAAAGCTATTTATTAGAGGAGCTCTGGTGGCACAGTGGTTAAGCATTCAGCTGCTAACGGAAAGGTCTGCAGCTGGAACCCACCAGGCTGCTTCAAGGGAAAAAGATGTGGCAGTCTGCTCCCATAAAGATTTACGGCCTTGGAAACCCTATGGGCAGTTCTACTCTGTCCTATAGGGTCAACTCAGTGGGTTGGTTTTGGTTTTATTGTTTATTAAATACTCACTGTACACCGTAATAGGTATTTTGTTTATCTCACTTAAACCAGTAAGGATAATATCTCTCTTTTGCCAATAAAGAAACCTAAACTCAAAGAGATTAAGTAGCTCAGTAGCCCAAGGTCTTATCAGGTCTGGGTCAAATCACCACCTAAGAACTTGAACTCAGACCTGTTGAGCTGCAAAGCCTCTCTGAGTCTCTAAAGACCACTGAATCCCAAGGGAATACAATCACAGTCTACTACTTCCTCCCTAGCTGGGGGCGGCGGGGGCGGGGTGGGGTGGTAAATTGGTCTCTGTGAGTTGGGTCTTCAGTGATTTTCTGGTAGAAAGAACAGTTCTCTGGTGGAATAAACAATTCTCTACTCTTCCACAAGATGGAAGGAGAAGTGACCACCTTTTTACCTTACCTTACCCGACTCACAAAGGCCAGCCTTTGTAGAAGGTGAAATAAACATCTTCAACCTAAAAACTCCTGGAAATTCAGCCAATTACATATTCATTCACTTGGTTAAAAGCAAACACTTTTAGGAAAGTTTTGGAACTACCAATATGCCACACATACTGAATGTGGCTTAATCAGTCAGATTTTGACTTTTCTCATGTCTATTGCAGTTTTCATAAGGGGGGAGTAGAAAACATGACATGTTTTTTGAAAGAGAAGAAAGGGCCATGTGGAAAGCAGCAAGAGAGAGTTTTGTTCAGCCAGGAGCACCTAAAGGCAACAGGCTCTGGGGCAGGAATGAAGAGGTGCTATGATTTGGGAGATGATCAGAGCCTACCACTTCCCCTTAACTGAAAAGGTGAGAAAAGATAAGGTAGATGAGTTGAACAGAAATTTAGGGAATGTTTTTCAAACATGGGAAGGAATAATTACACAAGACTAAGATATCTGGCCAGCAAAGAAAACAGAAGGTGTGTGCATGTGCAGATTGTTTTTTTTTTTTTTTTTCTTTTTTACCCAGTTAGATTATACACAAAGCTTATCAGGGAACTATATCCTGTACTCACTTATGCATATATTATGGAGTGCCTGACAAAGTGGAACATAAAAATTTCTAGACAAAGAAACTGCTTGGCTCCTCTCTGCTTAGGTCAACATAACCAGTGCCCTTGAAGCAAATCTGTCTAATGAGAGTCATTGGAGTGGCTCCTTTGTTATGTAACTGTAAGCTGACATTACTTCTGCAAAGAGATGGGTGAAGCTGGGTTACAGACTGTCCACCAATATGTAAATAACAACAACAAATTAAAAAAAAAAAAAAGCAAAAGTTTCACCAGTAACAATCAAATTAGAAAATGAACTCAACCTCATGAGATCAATCATGAAAGGAAGGGGCCAAGTACACAAGCAAAAGTTCCTGGTGAGCCTTAGTGTGGGTCTGCCTGCAGTTCCAGAAGTAACCCTTGAAAGTTAAAAAAAAAAAACCATAAGAATTTTTACAAGTAATCTCAAATTTGGAAAGAAGTAGACAGAGAAGGTATCCTTATCTTTTCTCTCTTCTGCCTGGAGTAGTTAGAAATAACTGCCAGAGAGAGATGGATGAAATGGAAAATGAACAACCACACCTCTCAGTGGTGGCTCTACACTGGGTTTAGGGAATGCTCCAAACTCCAATGATAGCTTCCGTGAAAATGGGATTAGGAGACTGGTAAGTACCAGGGAGCACATTAAGTGTAGATTACAAAAATCTTCTAATATCTCTAAACTGGGACATGGCACAAGTCCAGCAGTTTAGGTACCAGTTAGATAACGCGGACACAGCATTGAAAAAAAAAGTCGATACAATCATTGTATTTGTTAATATTGAATTTTTAGTATACCAAGTACTAGCCTAAGCATTTTAAATTTATTGATTCATTTAATCCTCATGCCAACCCTAAGAGGTTGATACTATTATTTTCCTCCATTGTAAGAGCAAGGAAACTACGGCACAGAATGGTAAAGTTATCAAGGTCATACAATTCGTAAGGGTAGAGGTATCAGTTGTTAAAGGTTATGATACACTGCCTATATACTGGAGGAAGAAATAAAGGAAGGACGAAGAGTGGGATGGAGAAAAAGGAAGAGAAACCTTGCAAGAAAAATCCCCAAAAGAAGAAAACATAGCTCCTCTAAAGGAAGAAAATTTCCTCTGAGACCTTTCACTGTTATATAATAACACAAATTCAATTAAAGGAGACCTCAAAGATGAGATGATAAAATAAGAAGAAAAAAGAGATTTAAGAACTAAAGAAACAAATTGAAAATAACATTTTACAACCTTAAAGAATTAGAGTAAGAAATAGAAATGGCTGAAAATCAAATTTCTGATATAAAAGAAACACATGATAATTATAACAAATGTAGTGATAACACACAGGAAAGCAAATGAAGAGAATAAAATAGACATGAAGGGCAATAAAACAAAATTAATGTTACCTGTTCTGTAAGTGAAAGGAGGAAGAGCAGTTTTCAGAAAGAAGAGAGTGATCAATGAATATTGTCTGAAACAGGACTTGACAATGGTAGAATGTATTTGCTTATTTTAATTTTTTAATGTACATTAGATATGTTCATTGCTGACAATCAAAGTAAAAATAATGCAAATCTCACCGCTCAGAGATTTTTTTCTGTATACTATACACATTTTTTACCAAAAATTAAGGGATCAGAGAATACAGACTATTTTATAACCTGTTTTTTATGCAACAATTTATTGTGAACATCTTGGCCTATAAATGAATACATTTTGATAGCATCATTTTTAATGACTGCATGTTGTTGTTGTTATTAGGTACCATGGAGTCAATTCCAACTCATGGCGACCCTATGTAAAACAGAAAGAAACAATGCCCAGTACTGCCTCATTCTTAGAATTGTTGTTATACTTGAGCCCACTGTTGCAGCCACTGTGTCAATCCATCTCGTTGAGGGTCTTCCTCTTTTTCACTGACCCCCATGATGTCCTTCTCCAAGTACTGGTCCCTCCTGATAACATGTCCAAAGTACGTGACATCCTTGCTTCTAAGGAGCATTCTGGTTGCACTTCTTCGAAGACAAATTTGTTTGTTCTTCTGGCAGTCTCTGGTATATTCAATGTTCTTCACCAACACCATAATTCAAAGTCATCAATTTTTCTTCAGTCTTTCTTATTCACTATCCCACTTTTGCACGCATATAACACGATTGAAATACCATGGCTTGGATCAGGTGCACCTTAGTCCTCAAAGTGACAGCTTTTCTTTTGAACACTTTAAAGAGGTCTTTTGCAGCAGATTTGCCCAAAGACTGCATACTAATACAATATAGTGGTCTCAAATCCCATAAGGTATAGGACACAATTATGCTTTCATATGCATAAGCACTCATGATATGAACTTAGAAATATGTCTACCTTTGTGAGGCTCTCTAACATTAAGTCAGTAGAAATCTGTAAGTCATAAGAAAGTTATTTAGAGGAGGCGGGGCCAAGATGGCACAGTAGTCAGATGCTTCCAGTGATTCCTCACCAACAAAGACACAAAAAAAAACAAGTGAAATGATTATATTTATGACAAGCTAGGAGCCCTGAACATCAAAGGCAACGTTAGAAAACGGACTGAGCAGCAGGGGGAGGGAGAGACGGTTCAGAAGCAGAGAAGAATTGTCAGACCTGAATCGCAGGGAACCCTTAGGCACCATTCCCAGGAGCAACTGTGGCAGGCAGGTGGTACCATTTGGCCGCAGATTCCTCAGGGAAAAGCTGCCAGCCGCACAACCTACTCACACCTCCAGAACCAGAGAAGAACAGTGCTCTCGGCAAAAGCTAAGTACTTGCATCTATTTTACTGTGCCCCCCCCTCCCCAAGCCAACTTCAGTGGCTGTCGATTTCCCTGTGCCTGAGATAGGGCCTCCTGAGCGCTCTGAGCCATTCTCCTGGCCTTGGAAAAGGAATAAATTCACATTTGGGGGAAAAAATAATCTGCCAGCTCCACTAACCTAGAGAGCTCAGGACAGAAGCAACTCCTGTCCAGGCATAAATCATCCGTGGACTTTGAATACCTATCCCCTCTGAATGGACCAGTGTGGGCCTGTTTAAGGAGAATAGGCCCTTGCTGGCAAACTGCAATTGTTTCAGCTATGCGGTGGAGAGGTGAGTGTTTGATATTTGACACTGCTTTGCCTGTTAAACAGGGTCCTCACCTACACACATCAGGAGCCAAGGACTGGTAGCTCCACTCAGGTCACCTAGCCACCCGCGACAGGGGTCCAAGGATAACTGATACCTACCAGTCCTTACAACCAAAAGCATTGGGTGCCCATGGTCCGTCTGCAGAACCCACCCACCTGTGCACTCTAGGGAAGAGGGACACACTTCCTCACAGACACTCGGGGGATGGTTGTTAGCCCCTGCCTTGTTCAGAGCATGACCCCCTGCTGCAAACAGATACCTATACCTACACCAATCACGCCTGCTCCTCTAAGACTGTAGGACAGAACCTGTACCACACACTTGATGACCAAATACCTGGACACCTGAGCTGAATCCATACAAAAAACTGAATGGACTCCTAGGCTCATATACCTGATAACAGCTCTAGCCATCTGGTGACAGGATGTTAGAGCTTCAAAGGTGAGAATAATCAAGCTAGCTCACTCAAGCAACCTATTTGGGCATATCAAAACAAAATAAAGCAAGGAGCCAGGATACAGTAAGAAAACATAAACTCATACAATAACTTATAGATGCCTCAGAGACAATAGTCAATATCAAATCACATAAAGAAGCAGACCATGATCACTTCAACAAGCTCTCAAAACAAGGAATCAAGGGATCTTTCAGATCAAGGTGCTCTCCTGGAAATACCGATGCAGAATACAAAAGATTAATATAGAGAACACCTTAAGACATCAGGAATGAGATCAGGAAGGAGATCGGGCAATACACAGAATAAGCCAAGGAACACATAGATAAACTAGTTGAAGAAATTAAAAAGGTTATTCAAGAACATAATGAAAAAATAAGCTGCAAGAATCCATAAAGAGACAGCAATCAGAAATTCAGAAGATTAACAATAAAATTACAGATTTAGACAACTCAATAGAAAATCAGAGGAAGAGAATTGTGGATCTGGAAGGAAGAATTAGTGAGATTGAAGATAAAATACTTGGCACCAATATATTTGAAGAAAAATCAGATAAAAGAATTAAAAAAAAAAAATGAAGAAACCCTAAGAATCATGTGGGACTCTTTCAAGAGAAAGAACTTACAAGTGATTAAAGTAGCAGAACAGGGAGGGATAACAGAAAATACAGAAAGAATTGTTGATGATTTGTTGGCAGAAAGCTTCCCTGATATCCTGAAAAATGAGCAGATATCTATCCAAGATACTCATTGAACTCCACATAAGGTAGATCTTAAAAGAAAGTCACCAAGACATATTATGATCGAACTAACCAAAACCAAAGATAAAGAGAGAATTTTAAGAGCAGCTAGGGATAAACGAAAAGTCACCTACAAAAGAGAGTCAATAAGAATAAGCTCGAACTACTCGCCAGAAACCATGCAGGAAAAAAGGCAATGTGATGACTTTTATAAAGCATTGAAGGAAAAAAATTGCCAGCCAAGAATCATATATCCAGCAAAACCATCTCTCAAATATGAAGGCAAAATTAGGAGATTTCCAGATAAACAGAAGTTTAGGGAATTCATAAAAACCAAACCAAAACTACAAGAAATACTAAAGGGATTTCTCTGGTTAGAAAATCAATAATATCAGATATCAACCCAAGACCAGAACACAGGATGGAGCCACCAGATGTCAACCCAGATAGGAAAATCACAAAAATAAATCAAGACAGAAAAAATGCTAAAAACAGGGAAACAGCGATGTCATTATGTAAAAGAAGACAAGATTAAAACAAGAAAGAGGGACTAAGAAATGTAGTCATAGATCTTTCATATGGAGAAGAAGACAAGGCAATATAAAGAAAGAAAAGTTGGGTTTAAACATAGAAAAATAGGGGTAAATATTAAGGTAACGACAAAGGAGACTAACAATCCTACATATCAAAATAAAACAGAGGAAAAAAATAGAGACTCAGAAGAAACAAAATCAACAACAAATAAGAGGAAAAGACAATATATAAAGATAAAATACTCAGCACAAAAAATTAAGTGAGAAAAAGAAACTGTCAACAATACACACACAAAAAAAGACATCAAAATGACAGCACTAAACTCATACCTATCCATAATTACGCTGAATGTTAATGGACTAAATGCACCAATAAAGAAACAGAGAGTGGCAGAATGGATAAAAACACATGATCCATCTATATGCTTTGTACAAGAGACACACCTTAGACTTAGAGACACAAACTAAAACACAAAGGATGGAAAAAATATATCAAGCAAACAACAACAAAAAACAGCAGGAGTGGCAATATTAATTTCTGACAAAATAGACTTTACAGTTAAATCCACCACAAAGGATAAGGAAGGACACTATATAATGATTAAAGGGACAATATACTAGCAGGATATAACCATATTAAATATTTATGCACCTAATGACAAGGCTGCAAGATACATAAAACAAACTCTAACAGCACTGAAAAGTGAGATGGACAGCTCCACAATAATAGTAGGAGACTTCAACACACCACTTTCAGTGAAGGGCAGGACATCCAGAAAGAAGCTCAATAAAGACACAGAAGATCTAAATGCCACAATCAACCAACTTGACCTCAGAGAAATATACAGAACACCCCACACAACAGCAGCCAAATATACCCTCTTTTCTAGCGCACATGGAACGTTCTCTAGAGTAGACCACATATTAGGTCATAAAGCAAGCCTTAGCAGAATCCAAATTATCAAAATATTACAAAGCATCTTCTCTGACCATAAGGCCATAAAAGTAGTAATCAATAACAGAAAAAACAGGGAAAAGAAATCAAACACTTGGAAACTGAACAATACCCTGCTCAAAAAAGACTGGATTACAGAAGACAATAAGGATGGAATAAAGGAATTCATAGAATCCAAAGAGAATGAAAACACTTCCTATCAGAACCTTTGGGAAACATGGAAGCAGCGCTCAGAGGTCAATTTATATCAATAAATGCAAACATACAAAAAGAATAAAGGACCAAAATCAGAGAATTATCCCTACAACTTGAACAAATAGAAAGAGAATAACAAATCCTCAGGCACCAGAAGAAAGCAAATAATAAAAATTAGAGCAGAATTAAGTAAAATAGAGAACAGAAAAACAATTGAAAGAGTTAACAAGACCAAAAGCTGGTTCTCTGAAAAAATTAACAAAATTGATAAACCATTGGCCAAACTGACAAAAGAAAAACAGGAGAGGAAACAAATAACCAAAATAAAAAATGAGATGGGCGATATTACATCGGACCCAGCTGCAATTGAAAGAATATCAGATTATTATGAAAAACTGTATTCTAACAAAATTGAAAACCTAGAAGAAATTGATGAATTTCTAGAAACATCTTGCCTACCTAAAAAAAACATAGAGGTAGAACAACTAAATAGACCCATAATAAAAGAGATTGAAAAGGTAATTAAAAAAACTCCCAAAAAAAAAAGCCCTGGCCTGACAGCTTCACCGCACAGTTCTACCACTTTCAGAGGAGAGGTAACACCACTAACTACTAAAGGTATTTCAGAGGACAGAAAAGGATGGAATACTCTTGAACTCATTTTATGAAGCAAGCATATCCCTGATACCAAAACCAGGTAAGGACACCACAAAAAAAGGAAAATTACAGACTTATATCCCTCATGAACTTAGATACAAAAATCCTCAACAAAATTCTAGCTGATAGAATTCAAAAACATATCAAAAAAATAATTCACCATGACCAAGTCAGATTCATACCAGGTATGCAGGGATAGTTCAACATTAGAAAAACAATTAATGTAATCCATCATACAAATAAAACAAAAGACAAGAACCACATGACCTTATAACTGATGCAGAAAAGGCATTTGACAAAGTCCAACAGCCATTCATGATAAAAACTCTCGGCAAAATAGGAATAGAAGGACAATTCCTCAACAAAATAAAGAGCATTTATACAAAGCCAACAGCCAATAGCATTCTAAATGGAGAAAGTCTGAAAGCATTCCCCTTGAGATCTGGAACCAGGCAAGGATGTCCTTTATCACTACTTGTAGGTAGGTCCTAACTGTAGGTCCTAGCCAGAGCAATTAGGTTAGATAAATAAAGGACATCCAGACTGGTAATGAAGAAATAAAAGTTATCTATTTTCAGATGACATGATCTTATACACAGAAAACCCTAAGGAATCCTCAAGAAAACTACTGAAACTAATAGATGAGTTCAGAAGAGTATCAGGACACAAGATAAACCTACAAAAATCAATTGGATTCCTCTATGCCAACAAAGAGAACTTTGAAGAGGAAATCACCAAATCAGTAACATTTACAATAACCCCTAGAAGACAAAATACTTAGGAATAAATCTTAACAGAGACGTAAAGACCTATAGAAAGAAAACCACAAGACGCTACTGCAAGAAATCAAAAGAGGCCCACATAAGTGGAAAAACATACCTTGCTCATGGATAGGAAGACTCAACAGTGTAAATATGTCTATTCTACCAAAAGCAATCTATAGATACAATGCAATTCTGATCCAGATTCCAACGACATTTTTTAATGAGATGGAGAAACAAATCACTGACTTCATATGGAAGGGAAAGAGGGCCCACATAAGTAAAGCTTTACTGAAAAAGAAAAACAAAGTGAGAGCCCTCACTCCACCTGATTTTAGAAACTATTATACCGCCACAGTAGTCAAAACAGCCTGGTAAAGGTACAACAGGTATATAGACCAATGGAACAGAATTGAAAATCCAGACATAAATCCAACCACATATGAAAAAATGAGCAGCTGATATTTGACAAAGGCCTAAAGTCAGTTAAACAGGGAAAAGACAGTTTGTTTAACAAATGGTGCTGGCATAACTGGATATCCATTTACAAAAAAATGAAACAAGACCCATACCTCACACCATGCACAAAAACTAACTCAAAATGGATCAAAGACCTAAATATAAAATCTAAAATGATAAAGATCATGGAAGAAAAAATAGGGACAACGCTAGGAGCCCAAATATATGCCATAAACAGTATACAAAACATTACTAACAATGCAGAAGAGAAACTAGGTAACTGGGAGCATCTAAAAATCAAACACCTGTGCTCATCCAAAGACTTCACCAAAAGGGTAAAAAGACTACTCACAGACTGGGAAAAAGTTTTTAGCTATGACACTCCTGATCAGCATCTGATCTCTAAAACCTACGTGATACTGCAAAAACTCAACTACAAAAAGACAAATAATCCAATTAAAAAATGGGCAAAGGATATGAACAGGTACTTCACTAAAGAAGACATTCAGCTAGCTAACAGATACATGAAGAAATGCTCACAATCATTAGCCATCAGAAAAATGCAAACCACAACTACAATGAGACTACATCTCACTCCAACAAGACCGGCATTAATCCAAAAAACACAAAATAATAAATGTTGGAGAGGCTGTGGAGAAATTAGAACACTTATACACTGCTACTGGGAATGTAAAATGGTACAACCACTTTGGAAATCAATTTGGCGCTTCTTTAAAAAGGTAGAAATAGAACTACGATACAATCCAGCAATCCCACTCCTTGGAATACACCCAAGAGAAATAAGAGCTTTTACATGAACAGTTATATGCACACCCATGTTCACTGCAGCACTGTTTACAATGGCAGAAAGATGGAAGCAACCAAGGTGCCCATCAACAGATAAATGGATAAATACATCTCGGTTTATTCACATGATGGAACACTATGCATCGATAAAGACAAATGATGAATCTGTGAAACATGTCATAACACGGAGGAATCTGGAAGGCATTATGCTGAGGGAAATTAGTTGTAAAAGGCCAAATATTGTATGAGACCACTATTATAAGAACTCGAGAAATAGTTTAAACAGAGAAGAAAATATTCTTTGATGGTTATTATAGTGGGGAGGGACAGAGGGGGAGAGGTATTCATTAATTAGATAGTAGACAAGAACTCTATTTTAGGTGAAGGGAAAGATAACACACAATACAGGAGCGGTCAGCACACTTGGACTAAACCAAAAGTAACGAAGTTTCCGGATTAAACTGAACGCTTCGAAGGCCAGCATAGCAGGGGCAGGGGTTTGCGGACCATGGTTTCAGGGGACATCTAGGTCAACTGGCATAATAAAATCTGTTAAGAAAACATTCTGCATCCCACTTTGGAGTGCGGCGTCTGGGTTCTTAAGACGCTAGCAAGCGGCCATCTGAGATGCATTAATTGGTCTCAACCCACCTGGATCAAAGGTGAATGAAGAACACCAAAGACACAAGGTATTTATGAGCCCAAGAGACATAAACCAGAGACTATGTCAGCCCGAGTCCAGAAGAACTAGATGGTGCCTGCTACAACCGATGACTGTCCTAACAGGCAACAGAGCAGAGAACCCCTGAGGGAGCAGGATAGCAGTGGGATGCAGACCTCAAATTCTAGTAAAAAGACCAGACTTAATGGTCCGACTGAGACTAGAAGGACCCCAGAGGTCATGGTCCCCAGACCTTCTGTTAGCCCAAGACAGGAACCATGCCCAAAGCCAAATCTTTAGACAGGGATTGGACTGGACTATGGGATAGAAAATGAAACTGGTGAAGAGTTAGCTTCTTGGATCAAGTAGACACATGAGACTATGTGGGCAGCTCCTGTCTGAAGGGGAAATGAGAGAGCAGAGGGTGTTAGAAGCTGGCTGAATGGACAGGAAAATTGTGGAGAGAAGGAGTGTGCTGTCTTATTAGAGGGAGAGCAACTAGGAGTATGTAGCAAGGTGTATATAAATTTTTGTATTAAAAAAAGAGAATTTCTGAGCTTAGACATAGAAACATGTGAAGTTCATAAACATGTGAAGTACATATAGAATGTGAACAACCTTTAAGTTCACTTTGACCTGGCATGCTGTCACACAAGAAAACATAACATAAATCTAAACAACCTCCCTAATCTCTAACCTTGAAGAGAAGACATATCGTTTGGCTACTCTTAACCCTGGAGAAAAGACATACTAGTCTTTGACATCACACTGGCCCTTGTCCTGTGAAGCCAAGGTGACAAATACAGAGGTAAACCCTAAATTTCTGCTCACTCACTAAGAGAAGGCAGAGATGGAGCTGAGATTCTGTCCACCGCAGCTGACCTTGGACTCCAGCTCCAAAGGACCTCCGCGGAGTTTGAGCTGTGGTTAAGCCTTCCTCCTGTGACTGCTCGGTAAAGTAAAAGAGTCTGAAGTCGAAAAAGCTGAACTCTAACCACTGAACTAACCCTGTAATTTTAATTGGTAATTCTGATTCTCAAATTCTAAATGAATGTTGTAAGATCTTACTTATGTGCCTTACCGTGACTACCTTGCAATAAACTGAACCAGTCTATGCATGTCCAACCTGAGTGTCTCTCTATTAATTTTCAAAGATTTCTAAAATCCCACACAACGACACAGTACAAAATAGGTATGTAAATTTTTAAGATTTTTCATAAGTATTTTCAAATTGCCTTTCAGAAAGGTATTTAATGGCTAATTTATTTTGGTTGCCCAGCACTCCATACACCATGTTCCATCTCCACCACTACCTCTCCTCATATCTGGCCCCCCTTCAAACCACAAGGGTGGACATGTGGCCAATTAAAATAATCCTAATATTTATGAAATATGTTCTGCATGCCAGGGATTATTCTGGGTATTTCACGTAAAATGTTTCCTCACAACAATCCTTGGAGGAGGGTGCTATTATTATTCCTGGGTTACGGATAAGCTAACTGAAACAGTAAAGGTAAGTAACTTGCCCCAGATCACACAGTTGGTAACTTCCAAAGTTGGGATTTAAGCCCAGGGTGTCTGACACCAGAGCACATGCCTTTAACCACGACGTTACACTGCCTCACCTCAGGTTCCCTGGACACGGTATTTGGCTCAGCGGTGGACATATAACCTAGCTGGGTCCATTGGAATCCTCCAGGAATTTTCTGCTGCAGCTAGCAGGAAAATTTTTGCCTTTTTGAGAGAGCAGATCAGTGTTCCTGAACATTGATGACTGCCTGAGAGTTTTAGGAAATAAACAAAGAGAGAAAGGTAGAACTGAGCTCTACTTTTAATAAGGAGTAATAAGCCATGACAGCCTCATTTAAGCCCTTGGTCCAGCCCTGTTTAATGCCCATCCTATCCAGTTCTGTGAGCCTCAAATCCTTCCCTTCTTTTCCTCCCTTCCTTTCTCTCCCCTTTCTTTTTTGTTCCTGCCTTCCTTCCCTTCTTCCTTCCTTCCTTCCTTTCTTTTCTTAAGCTGGTTTGAATTCTGTTTCTGCCACTTTAGATCACAAGATTAATACATGGTAACTTATACTCCTACTAGCATTGTTTGAGAGTTCAATTTTCCTGCATCTTTGGAAAATATTAGGATGTGAATGAGCAGAAAGCACAGCACCAGGTATTAGAGGAAGGCAAGAAGAGTTCCATTCATGAGAAGTGCTTCATATGTAACTCAATTGCTGCCACTTGGATTTTTTAAAATAAAAGTTTATACACAGTGTAGAAAATTAATTCCACAGAAAAACATCCTAACAGAGCTCTGAATGATAGAAGAAAACAAAGTTGAGGAATGGATGAATTGGTTTATCTGATTTCATATGCTGATTTTTCATTCTCTAAATAGCAAAGAAAAGAAGAAGAGAAACTCTTTGAGTGGCAAGTTCAGTACATGGCTTTCTAAAAACCCTTATTTCTATAGCTGAGGTAGCTAAAAATTGAAATGACCCCAATACCTTTCCCTGTGTTCTGGAAGAAGACTTCTGTATTCTCTGTGCAGAAGCTTTCCTGAATCAAAAGCATCCATTGGAAGAGAGCTCCAGGTTGTAAAGAGTGCTTTAATTAAAGCACATTTATCTAAGCCAATAAAGGATTTTATAATTACAGTAAGTAGCATCTTTTGCTTTCTGAAACTTAAAAGCTAAAGGTAGATAAAAGAAATGTCATTTTGCTATGTACAAAAGAGTCACTTTTGCTGTATATATTTCTGGAAAAAAATTATCCTGAAGCTTGTGTTTTTCAAAAATAAAATTAAAAAAGTAGGAGCGTATTTTTACATTGTTCTGATTTTTCTATGATAGATAATGCAGTTTAGTATCTCACATGGCATATTTCTTTACTTAATATTTTTCTTAGAAATATTTTTATCCTGGGAAGAGGGGGCAGATGATGTTGAAGGTTTCTATGAGAAGAGCGGAAACCCTGGCGGCACAGTGGTTAAGTGCTATGGCTGCTAACCAAGAGGTCAGCAGTTCGAATCCCCCAGGCGCTCCTTGGAAACTCTGTGGGGCAGTTCTACTCTGTCCTATAAGGTCACTATGAGTTGGAACTGACTCAATGGCAGTGGATAGGAGAAGAGTAAGAATGGGGACAGGCCACTGATAACATGGTTGGATGACTCGGGAAATGGCATTTTACTAAGGTAGTAAAAATGAAGAGAAATAACAGAACAGGCCACTTTGGATAGATAAGACTAAGGCTGATTTTCATGTTTGAATTTGAAGTAATCATGAGACATCCATGGTGGAAGATAGAGAGATGGAATTGGAGCTCAGGAATGATATCAGAACTGGTGATACAAAACCAAGAGGCACGCATGAGGAGACAAAAGTTTAACCTCAAGAACGGAAGTGATTTTGAAGGGAGAGACTGGAGAACCAAGAACTAAAGCTTGGTGACTACCCAATAATAGTAGTCAAGTGGTCAACTCATCTGACTATTCTATAGTCAGATGGATGGGAGGGGCATTGAGGAACCATTAAAAAAAAAAAACCATTGCCATCGAGTCAATTTCAACTCATATTGACTTATAGGATAGAGGACAACTTCCCCATAAGGTTTCCAAAGCTGTAATCTTTAAGGAAGCAGAAGCAGACTGCCATATCTTCCTCCTATGGAGCAGCCAGTGGGTTTGAACCACTGACCTTTCAGTTAGCAGCTGAGCTTTTAACCACTGTACCACGAGGACTGCCCTGAGGAACCTTAGGACAGTTTTAAGAAGTATGTTGCTTGGGGGAAAAAAAGTATGCTACTCAGAGAATAAAAAGAATTAAGGTCTAAGAAGACAACATTGGATTTAGGATTTTAGGAGGCCATTGGTGACCTTCAAGAATGAACTTTTGACAAAGTTGAAGCAAGGACAAATTACCCAATAAGCACAGAGGTGGTGAAACCCATGTGAAATTGTGTACTACAGATTAGTAAGTGAGCACAAATAAACCCATGCATACCTTGCTTATGGGATAATCCACCCCTAAGTGGAGGGTTTTCAAATTAGATTAGATGAGAAGGACATAAGGAAGCATTGGTTGGCAGCAGTAACTCTAAATTGTCTTTGTCCTTGTTTTTACTTTGTCCTCTTCTCAAGTTGGATTCTGAAAGAGGAAAACTATGAATAAGGTTAGAATGTTCTAAAGAATTCGTCCACCATGAGGGACTCAGTCCTCCACTCAAGCCTTGAATCTGACTGGGACACTAAGAGCTCTTGAGTAGATGAAAACAGAATATCTTTTTTGTTGTTGGTTTTTCCTTTCTTCTATTTTTCTTTTCTGTTTTTTTTTTCTTCCTTCATTCTTTCCTTCTATTTTTTATCTGTTTTGAGGGGGGTATAGGGTGGGGTGGGAGAATAAGAAGTTTCTTAACTGCCCTGTTATCTAGAAGGCTATAAGGGAGAGGTGCTAACTGGAAAATAACCTGAACTGTCCTAGATAACAAAGCCTGGTTCCCCAGGCTTCAGTTAAAGAACAAGTCCTTTCTGGCAGTGGCTCTAGACCACAGTCCTTAAGAGTCTAATTAGTTTGCTTCTCTGACCTTAATTGCTACCTGTAAATGAGGCATTAAAGCTTGTTCTGTCTCCTAAACTTGCCAAGCCCTGCTGCCTAGGTCCAGTCAGCAATCTTGCCTTGGCCAGACTTTTGGCTGTCTGACCAAATCACTTACCTAATCCCATGTGTATTACATCTTTGGAAAGACCATTCTAAGAGCTAGTTCCTTATGTGAATGGAAAGACATTAAAGACTGTTGGTGGAGTAAAGACCAAGTAGACAAGGAATTAAGGGTAGAGGAGTTGGTAATGGTGGATATAGAGATACAGACATTTGGCCAGAGTGGGAGGAGGTGGGGTGAGAAACGTTATAAAAAAAATAGGAGGATGCAAATCCTTTCCAAAGAGGGAATATGAATTGTACAGTATGTGAACTATGTCTCAATAAAGGTGATTTTTTTTTTTTTTAAAAAAGAAGGAATATAAAAGGTAGAATTGAATTAGAAAAGCTTTGAGTTTAAAAGTCAGATTCACATCACCACGGCAATTCCTAGTCATGGCTCTCTTTAATGATGCTCCTATACACAGTCATTGCAACGATCTTCTCTTTCTTTCTCATTTATGTATTAGACTGCTGCACAGTTCCCACAGAGCCTGTTTCTAGCAATCTTCACTGGGAAGAAAGAAAGGGAGTATAACCATATATATGTTTTCTAATCAACAAGTACAAACATGATGGAATACTAAATATTCTAATGCATAAATATCTACATAGGATGCTTCAGGCTATACATAACAGAATATGCAACCAACAAGATTCAAGTAATTAAGATATATAATCGTGTCATACAAGAGAGATAGCTCCAGGATGGTTCAGCAACTCAACAAAGCCCTGGCTTAGCTGTGGTAGGTGTACATTTTTTAGAGCAACTTCAAATGTTATGTCCTCATCAGACAACATATGAGAAAGGGTGGGGAAGGAAAAACGTATTCTCATCATTTTCCATTTTTCTGTTATCAGAGAGGAAAATCTAAGAAGCTCATTAGCAAACTTCCTCGTAGATCCAATGAACAGAAGTGGGTCATATGGCAAACTCCTAGTTTCAAGGGAGGCTGGAAAAGTGAATAACTGGCTTTTCAGCCCTAGAGTGAGAAGTGCAAGAATAAAAGGGACTGGAAATGGCTGTTGGATAGGCAACAAAATTGACTGCTATTGACTGGGAAAAAAGATAATAAAACCAACAAATACTGGGTTGAAGAACCTCAGATATGAGCAGATTTCATTTAAACTCTGGTAAAGCTAAAAAATTGAAGAGTAAGATTAGAGATTGAATAATCATGAATACCACATGTCATGGATTGAATTGTGTCCCCCAAAAATGTGTGTCAACTTGGCTAAGCCATGATTTCCAGTATTGTGTTATCGTCCTCCATTTTGTCATATGATGTGATTTACCTAGGTGTTGTAAATCCTACCACTATGATGTTAATGAGGCAGGATTACAGGCAGTTATGTTAATGAAGCAGAGCTCAACCTATAAGATTAAGTTATGTCTTAAGCCAACCTCTTTTGAAATATAGAAGAAAAAAGCAAGTAGAGAGACAGGGGGACCTCATAACACCAAAAAAGAAGAGCCAGAAGAATAGTGTATCCTTGGGACCTAGGGTCCCTCTGCTGAGTAGGTCCTAAACCAGGGGAAGATTGATGACAAGGACCTTTCCCCAGAGTCAACAGAGAGAGAAAGCCTTCCTCTGGAACTGACACCCTGAATGCAGACTTCTAGCCTCCTAAATGTGAGAGAAGAAATTTCTCTTTGTTAAAGCCATCCACTTGTGGTATTTCTGTTATAGCAGCACTAGATAACTGAGACATCACACTTGAATAGCAAACAAAAACTTCAAAAATGAAAATGTGAGCATAGTTACGAAAATATATCTAATTAAGCTGGCTTTGCGTTCTGGATCCCACTGAAATTGGTAGGACTATATTTCATGTGAGGAACTATGGTGGAACAGCGGTTAAGTAATCAACTTGTTCACTGAAAGGCTGGTGGCTCGAACGCACCAGCTGCTCCATGACAGGAAGATGTGGCAGTCAGTTTCCATAAAGATTGTTGTTGTTAGGTGCCACTGAGTCAGTTCCAGCTCACAGTGACAACAGAATGAAACACTGCCCAGTCATGCACCATCCTTACAATCATTGCTATGTTTGAACCCATTGTTACAGCCACTGTGTCAATCCATCTCATTGAGGGTCTTCTTCTTCTTCACCGACCCTCTCCTTTACCAAGCACGATGTCCTTCTCCAAAGACTCGTCCCTCCTGATAACATGTCCAAATTACGTGAGAAGTCTCACTATCCTCAATTCTAAGGAACATTCTGGCTATACTTTTAGAAGACAGATTTCTTTGTTCTTCTGGCAGTACATGGTACATTCAATATTCCTTGCCTACACAATAATTGAAAGGCATCAATTCTTCTTCAGTCTTCCTTATGCATTGTCCAGCTTTCACATGCATATGAGGTGATTGAAAATACCACGGCTTGGGTCAGGTGCACCTTAGTCCTCAAAGTGACATCTTTGCTTTGTAACACTTTAGAGAGGTCTTTTGAAGCAGATTGGCCCAGTGCAATACGTCATTTGATTTCTTGACTGCTGCTTTCATAGGTATTGATTGTGGATCCAAGCAAAATGAAATCCTTGACAACTTCAATATTTTCCCTGTTTACCGTGATGTTGCTTATTGGTCTGGTTGTAAGGATTTTTGTTTTCTTTTATGTTGAGGTAATCCATACTGAAGGCTGTAGTCTTTGATATTCATCAGTTAAGTTCTTCCAGTCCTCTTCAATTTCAGCAAGCAAGGTTGTGTCCTCTGCATATGACAGGTTGTTAATGAGTCTTCCTCCAATCCTGATGCTGCATTCTTCTTCATATAGTCTGGCTTCTCAGATTATTTGCTCAGTATACAGATTGAATAAGTATGGTGAAAGACACAACCCTGATGCACACCTTCCTGATTTTAAACCATGCAGTATCTCCTTGATCTGTTAGAATGACTGCCTCTTTGTCTATGCACAGGTTCCTCATGAGCACAATTAAGTGTCCTGGAACTCCCATTCTTCACAATGTTATGCAAATTTGTTATGATCCACACAGTCGAATCCCTTTGCATAGTCAATAAAACACAGGTATTTTCTGCTTTCAGCCAAGATGCATCTGACATGAGCAATGATATCCCTGGTCCACATCCTCTTCTGAATCTAGCTAGAATTTCTGGCAGTTCCCTGTCAATGTACTGCTGCAACCATTTTTTAATTATCTTCTGCAAAATTTTACTTGCATGTGATATTAATGATATCGTTTGATAATTTCTGCATTCTGTGGATCACTTTTCATTGGAACAGGCACTACTATGGATGTCTTCCAGTAAGCTGACCAGGTACCTGTCTTCCAAATTTCTTGGTATAGATTGAGTGAGTGCGTCCAGCCTTGCACCCATTTGTTGAAATATCTCAATTGGTATTCTGTCAGTTCCTGGAGCCTCGTTTTTCGCCAATGACTTATGCGCAGCTTGGACTTCTTCCTTCAGTAGCATTGAATCTTGATCGTATAATACGTCCTAAAATGGCTGAAAGTCAACCAATTTTTTTTGTTACTGCGACTCTGTATTCTTTCCATAGTCATTCCTTTTGATGCTTCCTGCATTGTTCAATATTTTGCCCATAGAATCCTTCAGTATTGCAACTCGAGGCTTGAATTTCTTCTTCAGTTCATTCAGCTTGAGAAATGCTGAGCGTGTTCTTCCCTTTTGGTTTTCTAACTCCAGGTCTTTGCACATTTCATTATAATACTTTATTTTGTCTTCTCAAGCCACACTTTCAAATCTTCTGTTCAGCTCTTTCACCTCATTTCTTCCATTTGTTTTAGCTACTCTAAAGAGCAAGTTTCAGAGTCTCTTCTGACATCCATTTTGGGCCTTTCTTTTTCTTTTGGCATGTGTCTTTTTTTTTTTTTTGCACATTTTATTGTGGTTTGGGTGAAGGTTTACAGAGCAAATGTGTTTCCCATTCAACAGTTTATATGCATTTTGTTTCATGACATTAGTTGCAATCCCCTCAATGTGACAGCACTCTATCCTCTTCCTGCCTGACTTCCCTGTTTCCATTCACCTATCTTTCCTGTCCCTTCCTACCTTCCAAAGTTTGTTTTTGGGCAAATAATGTCTTTTTGGTCTGGTTGACTGTTCTGAAGAACACATCCCTCATGGCTGTTATTGTTCACTACGGTCTAAGGGCCATAGTTTTGGGGTTCCACCCGTCTCTATGAGACCAGTAAGTCTTTTTTTTATAATTTATATGTTATTCTACATTTTTCTCCCACTCTGTCCACGACTTTCTATTGTGATCCCAATTAGAGTGGGAGGTATTGGTAGCCAGGCACCATCTATTGCTTCTGGTCTTGGGCTAGTGGGGGCTGTAGTTCCTGTGGTCCATTAGTCCTTTGGACTAATTGTTTCCTTGAGACTTTGACTTCCTTCACTCTTCTTTGCTCTGGATGAGAAGAGACCAATAGTTTATGCTAGATGGCTGTTCACAAGCTTTTAAGACCCCAGTCACTACTTACCAAAGTAGGATGTAGCACATTATCTTTATGGACAATGTTATGCCAATTGCCCTAGATGTCCTTGGAGACTGTGGTCCGAAGCCCTTAAGCCCAGTGACTCTGTCCCTGGAGGTGTTTGGTTATGCTAGGAAGTTTTCATAACTGTTTCTTGTCTTTTTAATGACCTTTTGCTTTCTTCATGTATGATGTCCTTGATGGAGGGTTTGGAACCAGTTCGTTCCAGTTCAAACTCCTGCTTAGAATTTGCATTTCTAACAAGTTCCCTGCTGGGAATTTGCATTTCCACCCCAGATATACTGAATCAGAATTTACATTTTGTTCTACTTTTTTTCTCCCACTCTGTCCAGGACCCTCTATAGTGATCCCTGTTAGAGAAGTAGGTGGTGGTAGCTGGGCACCAACCAGATCTAGTTGTTCTGGGCACTAATAAACATTTGTCTCTATGCGTTTGCCTATTATAGATATTTCATGTAAGTGGGATCATGCAATATTTGTCCTTTAGTGTCTGACTTACTTCACTCAGTATGTTTTCAAGGTTCATCCAGTCATAGCATGTATTAGAACTTTGTTTCTCTTTATTATTGAATAATATTCCATTGTATGGATATACTACATTTTGCTAATCCATTCATCTGTTGATGTACACTTGGGTTGTTTCTACCTTTTGGCTATTGTGAATAATGTTGTAATGAATATTGGTGTTTATATATCTGTTTGAGTTTCTGCTTTGAAGTCTTTTGGGCATATACCTAGGAGTAGAGTTTCTGGGTCAAACCTTACTTGCTGAAAGTGAAGAAGACTTGAAGCACTTACTGATGAAGATCCAAGACTTCAGTATGGATTGCATCTCAACTTAAAGAAAACAAAAATACTCACAACTGGACCAATAAGGAACATCATGATAAACAGAGAAAAGACTGAAGTTGTCACGGGTTTCACTTTACTTGGATCCACAATCAAAGCCCATGGAAGCAGCAGTCAAGAAATCAAATGACGCATTGCATTGGGCAAATCTGCTGCAAAAGATGTTACTTTGAGGACTAAGGTGTACCTGACCTAAGCCATGGTATTTTCAATCATCGCATATGCATGTGAAAACTAGACAATGAATAAGGAAGCCTGAAGAATTGATGTCTTTGAATTATGGTGTTGGCAAAGAATATTGCATATAACATGGACTGCCAGAAGAATGAACAAATCTGTCTTAGGAGAAGTACAGCCAGAACACTCCTGAAATACAAGCATGACGAGACTTCGTCTCACATACTTTGGACACAGTATCAGAAGGGACCCAGTCCCTTGAAAAGCATATTATGCTTGGTAAAGGGGATGGTCATTGAAAAAGAGGAAGACCTTCAGCGAGATGGATTGACACAGTGGCTGCAACAACGGGCTCAAGCAAAACAATGACTGTGAGGATGGCACAGGACTGCACAGTGTTTCATTCTGTTGTACACAGGGTCACTATGAATTGGAATCAACTCAGTGGCCCCTAACAAAAACAACAGCAGCAATTCTATGTTTAACTTTTTGAGGGACCACCAAACCGCTTTCCACAGTGGCTACACTATGTTATATTTCTACCAAGATTGCAGGAATGTTCTAATTTTTCCACATCCTTACCAACACTTGTTACTGTCTATTATACTGATAATAGCTATCTGATTATTATAGCTTTCTAATTATTGTTATATTGCATTGTTGTAAGAAGGATGAGTAGTTGGAAAATATAGCATAAGTGACAGAAACAATGCTGGAGATCACATGATAGAATTTTGCAAGACCAATGACTTATTGACTGGAAATGCCTTTTTTTAACAGCATAAATGATGACTAACCTCAACAGATGGAATACATGGGAAGCAAACTGATTATACCTGTATCATCAGTCAGAACAAGACCAGGGGCCAACTGCAGAACAGACAATCAATTGTTTATGTGCAAGTTCAAGTTGAAGCTGAAGAAAATTAAAACAAGTCCACAAGAGCCAAAGTATGACCTTGAGTATATCCCACCTTATTTAGAGCCCATCTTAAGAATAGATTTGACTCACTGAACACTAATGATCAAAGACCCGACAAGTTGTGGGATGACATCAAGGACATCATATATGAAGAAAGCAAAAGGCCATTAAAAAAGACAGGAAAGAAAGAAAAGAAACACCAAAATGGCTATCAGAAGAGAATTCTGAAACTTGCTTTAGAACGTAGAATGGCTAAAGTGAATGTAAGTAATATTCACATAAAGGAACTGAACAGAAGATTTCAAAGGGTGGCTTGAAAAGACAAAGGAAGGTATCATAATGAAATGTCCAAAGACCTGGAGTTAGAAAACCAAAAGGGAAGAATACACTAGGCATTTCTTAAGCTGAAAGAACTGAAGAAAAAATTCAATTCCCAAGTTGAAATATTGAAGGATTCTATGGGCACAATATTAACCAATGTGGGAAGCATTCAAAAGAAGATGGAAGAAATACACAGAGTCATTGTAACAAAAAGAATTTGTTGATGTTCAAGAAATAGTATATGATCAGGAGCCAACTGTATTGAAGGAAGAAGCCTAAGCTGCCCTGAAGTCATTTGCAAAATCAAGGCTCCAGGAATTGACAGAATACTAATTGAGATGTTTCAATAAATGGATGGAATGCTGGAATGGCTCACTCATCTGTGCCAAGAAATTGAAAGATAGCTACCTGGCCAACCGACTGGTTGCCCATTCCAACGAAAGGTGATCCAACAGAGTGTGGAAATTATCAAACAATATCATTAATATCCCATGTTAATATTCAGTAAAATTTTGCTCAAATAATTAAAAATTGGTAGCAGCAGTACATCAACAGGGAACTGCCAAAAATTCAAGCTAGATTCAGAAGGGGACGTGGAACCAGGGATATCATTGCTCATGTCAGATGGATCTTGACTGAAAGCAGACAATGCCAGAAAGTTGTTTACCTGTATTTTATTGACTATGCTAAGGCATTTGAATACATTGATCATAACAAATTGTGAATAACATTGCAAAGAATGGGAATTCCAGAACACTTAATTGTGCTTATGAGGAAACTGTGCATAGACCAAGGGGCAGTCGTTCTAACAGAACAAGGAGATACTGCATGGTTTAAAATCAGGAAAGGTGTGCATCAGGGTTGTGTTCTTTCACCATACTTATTCAATCTGTGTGCTGAGCAAATAATCTGAGAAGCTGGACTATATGAAGAAGAATGCAACATCAGGATTGGAGGAAGACTCATTAACAACCTGTCATATGCAGATGACACAACCTAGCTTGCTGAAAGTAAAGAAGACTTTAAGCACTTACTGATGAATATCAAAGACTACAGCCTTCAATATGGATTACCTCAACATAAAGAAAACAAATATCCTCACAAGTGGATCAATAAGCAACATGATAGTAAGAGGAGAAAAGACTGAAGTTGTCAAAGATTTCATTTTACTAGGATCCACAATCAATGTCATGGAAGTGGCAGCCAAGACATCAAGTGATGTATTGCATTGGGCCAATCTGCTGCAAAAGACCTCTTTAAAGTGTTAAAAAGCAAAGATGTCACCTTGAGGACTAAGGTGCACCTCACCCAAGCCATGGTATTTTCAATCACCTCATATTCATGGGAAAGCTGGACAATGAATAAGGAAGAATGAAGAATTGATGCCTTTGAATTATGATGTTGTCAAAGAATACATGGACTGTCAGAAGAACAAACAAATCTATCTTGGAAGAAGTTCAGCCAGAATGCTCCTTAGAAGTAAGGATGGTGAGACTTTGTCTTACTATTTTGGACATGTTATCAGGAGGGGCCAGTCCCTGGAGAAGAACATCATGTTTTGTAAAGCCAAGGGTCAGTGAAAAACCCTCAACGAGGTGCATTGATACAGTAGCTGAAACGATGGGCTCTAACATAGCAACAACTGTGAGGATGGCACAGGACCATACAATGTTTCATTCTGTTTTACATGGTGTCGCTTTATATGGTAGACGGCACCTAACAACAACAAAAGTTGTTGTTAGTAAACACTCTACATGGAGAGTTTTATAGTAAACCAGCAGAACCACAATTCAATGTCCTTTCTCAGTAGGTTTTTATTTTCAGAACATAAACTATGTAGAACCTAATGATACAAACAGTCATATCTTTGTTTTCAGTTCTTTTCTTTTTTGGGGGGGAGGGAGGGTTCAGGTTTAGAAGGTTGAACTAATAATATTACTTCTTTGTTCATGGCACATTACATCAATTTTGCAAGTCCCCACTCACTGTCTTGTGTTTTAAACAAGGGGGCAGATTTTACATGTGTGTTCCCAGAGTTTAGAGGAAATGATGTCCTAGAAATACTTTGGAGTCAGAGAAACCAGGGTTTGGATCCTGATTTTGTGCCACTTCATAAGCATGAGATTTTGAGCAAATGATTTAACAACTCTGAGCCTCTATTTTCTCCTCTGTAAAATGGGAATAATGATAATAACTTATTTATAAGGTTGTTGTGAGAATTAAATTATGCACCTAGAGTATTTTTATAACATGCAGTTCATAGTAAATGCTCAATATATTTTCCTACTGTTATTCCATCAATGGCATGTTGTTGTTGTTAGCTGTTGTGCAGTCACCCCTGACTCATGTTGAGTCCATGCACAACAGAATAAAATGCTGCCAAGTCTCGTGCCATTCCCATGATGGGCTGTGGATCTGTACCATTGTGATCACGGATCGGGGTTTTCACTGGCTGATTTTCAGAAGTAGATTACCAAGCCTTTCCTCCTAGCTCATCTTAGTTGAGGAGCTTCGCTGAAACCTGTTCAGCATCACAGCAAATTACAAGTCAATGGCATAAGAACTCTAAATTTAGATAAAGAGCAGACCAGGCTGGAATTCCTGTACTAATATGCTACGTGACTTTAGTCAATTCACTTTGCCAAACTGTTAGTCTGTTTCTGCAGCCAAAGAATAGAAATGATATTCCAACAGTTTTTAAATAAGATTGTGAAAAAATTTAAAGCACTAAATAAATATTAATAACATATGTCTTCATTATAATTTGTAGTTATATTTGTAATCTTGAAGATAAGTATAATTAATATTTTATATTTACAGTGTGTCTTTTAGGCATTAATAAGACATTTCCAATATGAACAAGAATAGAACAGTGAACTTGCCCAAGGTTATGGACTCAGTAAGATTGTGACAGAGGAAGCAGGGTATTCTGTAACTGAAGGGCAATCAGAGAAGAAACTGATCTTCTCTGAAGAACTTCATGTTTATTACTAAACAGTAAATAGAAAGCTCCTAGTGCACCTCACTAGCTGCTCCATTAGAAGGGGGTGGTGCTACGAAACCAGATTTTCAGTGTGATATTGTGAACCTCTGGGCCAACTGAGGAACTGTAGCCATTCCTCCCACTTTCATGCATAATTCTGACACAAAGTTTAGCTCCCCCATAGGGTTAGCAACAAAGGAGGGAAAATCATGATGTAAAAATGATGGAGGTCCTGGCTCATTTAAGGCATTTGGCTTTGACCCACACATCTCAAGGCACAAGAGTCATCATTTGTTATTGGCTTTCATTATTCATTATTGGTTGCTCAAGCCAGAAAGCAGTGGTTAAGCCCTTAAACCAGATTGCCTGGGTTTGCGTTGTGACTCTGGCCCTCACTAGCAGTATAAACTTAAACCCTCAGTGCTTTAGTGGGGATGACAAAGATAGCATCTATCTCATGAATTAGACCAGCACGTGGACGAAAATTGCACGTCTAACTGAAATGTGGTTTATCTAAAGGTCGAATTGGTGGAAGAAATTTAAATAATTTGTATGAACTGTCAGCATTAAGATACTGTTATGGATTGAATTGTGTCCCCGCAAAAGGTGTATCAACTTGGCTAGGCCATAATTCCCCGTATTGTGTGGTTGTTCACCATTTTGTGATCTGATGTGATTTTCCTAAGTGTTATAAATCCTACCTCTATGATGTTAATGAGGCAGGATTAGAGGCAGTTATGTTAATGACGCAGGACTCAATTTACAGGATTAGGTTGTATCTTGAGTCAATCTCTTTTGAGATATAAAAGAGAGAAGAAGCAAGCTGAGAAGACAGGCACCTTATTACCACCAAGCAAGAACCAGGAGGGGAGTGTGTCCTTTGGACCCAGGGTTTCTGCACTGAGAAGCTCCTAGACCAGGGAAAGAGTGATGACAAAAAGACCTTCCCCCAGAACCCACACAGAGAAAAAACTTTCCCCTGGGGCTGGTGCCCTGAATTCAAACTTCCAGAGCCATAGATTGTGAGAGAATAAATTTCTGTTAAAACCATCTACTTGTGGTATTTCTGTTATAGCAGCACTAGATAACTAAGAGAAATACCAATAGGAATCATTTCTCAGTTAAATGGCACCAATTTTTTTCTCCTCACCACTAAAATTCTAAAAGTTAGTACAGCACAGAGGATAAGTACATGGCTTTCAAGTTAGCCATGACGCTTACCATGTGTCCTTGCCTTGGTTTCCTCATCTGTAAAATGGTTCAAAACAATATCTTCCCAAGTGAGTTGTTGGAGGTTTAGATGAGATAATGCAAGTAAGATGATATAATAAATACTTATTATGTTATTAATAGTAAATACTAATAGTTATTATTGCTATCTTAAATAAAATAAACCAAAAAACCAAACCTGATGCCATCGAGTCGATTCTGACTCATAGCGACCCTATAACAAGGTATAAAACCCCCTTCTGATATTTCTAGTTTTAACTATCACTACCACAAATTTTAATGTGGTCAGTATTGGGACTTCTTAAAGTAGATTTAGACATATATAAGCCATTTTATAACAGTGCCAGGTCCATAGTAGGTGCTCATATTAATACTGCTAAATGAAAGCCTCTGTGTACTCACAGAGGCAAAGAATGCTTTTCTTTCCTTCGTGAACCTCACAGCACAGTCTCTAAGATTTTTTTTTGCTTTGTTTTAACTGGCTGCATCAGGTCAGTTTAGCTGAGGGAAATTGTTTATACCATAACCAGGTCCTCCTGTATCTAGTCTAGTCTTGATCTGAATCTATTAGAAGCAGCTGAAAGAAGCCATAGCCAGTTGGCATTAGAGTAGACACTGAAAAAGTATAGAGGGTTTGGGGAGACATTTTTACAGGTAATAAGAAAAGAATACAACATTATTTCCTTGAATTTAAATACCTTGCACAAAGTATTCAAGACTAACTCTGACAAAACTTATCATTTTCCCTCATCCAATTTATTCTGCTTAAAGCTTATTCCTGTCTTAATAGATTAAAATTAATTTTAATAGTAGCCCAAGCAAAATATAATGAAGAAGGTAAACTTTTAGCTTCGTTCTTCCTTTAACGGATTCCAAAGCAAAATAGAATTTTTACATTATGGGTTGTTCTCAAATATCAAAACACTGTCATCCATTGTTTAAAGAGATAAACATTCTTTACTGTAATAACAAATTAATGAAAGATTTTAGCAGAAAAAAATATCTGCCATTATTTCCTGAGGAGAAGCAGAGTTGTGTTCACCCATTCATATACTTACAATAGGTTGTTTATTAAATTCTCCATTGCCTACCACAGCCCTGAATCCAATCTTTATCTTCATTTGCAGTGGGTCAAGGGTATTGCTGTGGCAATGCTGAGACTGATGGACTAGAATATGGCCAGGTCAGAATACAGCCATCTGACTTATGTGTGTGCCCAGAGCTCTTTGTTTACGGCATTTATCATTTAAGAGCTATAAGCTATTTGCTCAGTTATCTGTTTACCTCTTCAAGAGATAGCTAAAACTCCCACTGCCTGGGATAATGTCTCACTGGAAGGAAGGAATGGAAAAAGAAAGGAAGGAAGGGGAAAGATGGATTAGTATGGAGTTTTTAAGATAGACCTAGTGTCAGAGAAGCGAGTTCAGGAGTTTTTATGTCTTTGTTATATACGTCTCATATATTCCCTTTTGCCTGTCATTTTGTGTCTCTATCCAATTTCTTGGTGACCCTATCCTTAAAGAAAAGTAATTCTGAGATATTTTCTTTATTATCATGTGTGGATTCAGTCATTTAATCTCCATTGGTAGTAGTAACAAGACAGCTCGAAATATTTTTTAAAGTAGGATTTGCATTAAGGAGTATATTAAATAATGTATGATAATACAAAATGAAATACACTTGTTGAAATGGTTTAACGGGTTTTGGACTACCGTTCTTTGTATTCAAAAGAGAACAAATTGAATATATTCTTTCTTTCTGATTGAAAGATAGCACAGAACATTAACCTCAGGGATAGAATGGCATTTACTGAGTATTTTACTGTTTCAAGAATAGGGTTTTCTCCCTAGGGAATCCTCAAGAAAACTACTGAAACTAATAGAAGTGTTCAGCAGAGTATCAGGTTACAAGATAAACATACAAAAATCAGTAGGACTCCTCTACATCAACAAAAAGAACATCGAAGAGGAAATCACCAAATCTATACCATTCACAGTAGTCCCCAAGAAGATAAAATACTTAGGAATAAATCTTATCAAACATGTAAAAGACCTATACAAAGAAAACTACAAGGTACTACTGGAAGAAACCAAAAGGGACCTACGTAAGTGGAAAAACATACCTTGCTCATGGATAGGAAGATTTAACATTATAAAAATGTCTCTTCTACCAAAAGCCATCTATATATACAATGCACTTCTGATCCAAATCCCAATGACATTTTTTAATGTGATGGAGAAACAAATCACCAACTTCATATGGAATGGAAAGAAGCCCCAGATAAGTAAAGCATTACTGAAAAAGAACATAGTGGGATGCCTCACTCTACCTGACTTTAGAACCTATTACACAGCCACAGTAGTCAAAACAGCCTGGTACTGGTACAACAACAGGCACATAGACCAATGGAACAGAATTGAGAATCCAGACATAAATCCATCCACATATGAGCAGCTGATATTTGACAAAGGCCCAGTGTCAGTTAATTGGGGAAAAGGTAGTCTTTTTAACAAACGGTGCTGGCATAACTGGATATCCATCTGCAAAAAAATGAAACAGGACCCATGTCTCACACCGTGCACAAAAGCTAACTCCAAATGGATCAAAGACCTAAACATAAAGTCTATAATGTGAAGGAAAAATAGGGACAATGTTAGGAGCCCTAATACAAGGCATAAACAGAATACAAAACATTACTAAAAATGCTGAAGAGAAACCAGATAACTGGGAGCTCCTAAAAATCAAACACCTATGCTCATCTAAAGACTTCACCAAAAGAGTAAAAAGACCACCTACAAACTAGGAAAAAATTTTCAGCTATGACATCTCTGACCAGTGCCTGATCTCTAAAATTGACATAATTCTGCTAAAACTCAATCACAAAAAGACAAACAGCCCAATTAAAAAATGGGCAAAGGATATGAACAGGCAGTTCACTAAAGAAGACATTCAGGTGGCTAACAGATACATGAGGAAATGTTCTCTATCATTAGCCATTAGAGAAATTCAAATTAAAACTACAATGAGATTCCATCTCATTCCAACAAGGCTGGCATTAATCCAAAAAACACAAAATAATAAATGTTGGAGAAGCTGTGGAGAGATTGGAACACTTATACACTGCTCGTGGGAATGTAAAATGGTACAACTGCTTTGGGAATCAATTTGGCGCTTCCTTAAAAAGCTAGTAATAGAACTACCACACGACCCAGCAACCCCATTCCTCGGAACATATCCTAGAGAAATAAGAGCCCTTACATGAACAGATATATGCACACCCATGTTTATTACAGCATATTTACAATAGCAAAAAGATGGAAGCAACCAAGGTGCCCATCAACGGATGAGTGGATAAATAAATTATGGTATGTTCACACAATGGAATACTACACATCGATAAAGAACAGTGAGGAATCTGTGAAACATTTCATAACATAGAGGAACCTAGAAGGCATTATGCTGAGTGAAATTAGTTGCAAAAGGACAAATATTGTAATAAGACCACTACTATAAGATCTTGAGAAACAGTTTAAACTGAGAAGAACATGTTCTTTTGTGGTTATGAGAGGGGGGAGGGAGGGAGGGTGGGAGAGGGGTAGTCACTAATTAGATGGTGGATAAGAACTACTTTAAATGAAGAGAAGGACAACACTCAATACAGGGGAGGTCAGCACAACTGGACTAAACCAAAAGCAAAGAAGTTTCCTGAATAAACTGAATGCTTCAAATGTCAGTGAAGCAGGGGCAGGGGTTTAGGGACAATGATTTCTGGGGACATCTAAGTCAACTGGCAAAATAAAATCTATTAAGAAAACATTCTGCATCCCACTTTGAAGTGTGGCGTCTGGGGTCTTAAATGCTAGCAAGCGGCCATTTAAGATGCATCAATAAGTCTCAACCCACCTGGACCAAAGGAGAATGAAGAACACCAAGGACACAAGGTAATTTCGAGCCCAAGAGACAGAAAGGGCTACGTGAACTAGAAACTACACAATCCCGAGACCAGAAGAACTAGATGGTGCTTGGCAACAACCAGTGACTGCCCTGACAGGAAACACAACAGAGAACCCCTGAGGGAGCAGGAGAACAGTGGGATGCAGACCCCAAATTCTCATAAAAAGACCAGGCTTAATGGTCTGACTGAGACTAGAAGGATCCCGGCGGTCATGGTCCCCAAACCTTCTGTAGGCCCAGGACAGGAACCATTCCCGAAGCCAACTCATCAGACATGGATTGGACTGGACAATGGGTTGGACAGAGATGCTGATGAGTAGTGTGCTACTTGCATCAGTTGGACACTTGATACTATGTTGGCATCTCCTGTCTGGAGGGGAGTTGGGAGGGTAGAGGGGGTTAGAAGCTGGCAAAATGGTCACGAAAAGAGAGGCTGGAAGGAGGGAGCGGGCTGTCTCATTCGGGGGAGAGTAATTGGGAGTATGTAGTAAGGTGTATATAAGTTTATAAGTGAGAGACCGACTTGATTTGTAAACTTTCACTTAAAGTACAATAAAAATTATTTTAAAAAATAGGGTTTTCTCAAGATTATATTGTTGTCAGTCTTAATGTTCTAAAGGAAACATGATAATTTAATTAAGAAAATATATTTCTAAAGAATAAATAGTACAGGTATATAGTTTAAAATTCTAAAGGTACAAAGGGTTTATAGTGAGATGTTTCTCTCCTGCTCTCATCTCCTGGCAACTCAGTCCCTGGAGGTCTCTGGTCCTCTTCCAGGCATATTTTCATACTGGTTTTTGTTGTAGCTCATTTAATCTAACCAGACATTTGGCCCTAAATGTCAGTTATTTCCTAGAGGAGTTGTTTTTCCATTCTGGCCACTTGCTATAAATTGATTCACAAAATAGAAAAATTCAGTATAATTAAACCCCTGCTTGAATGAACTTGACAGAACATCAGGATTGTTTGGCCTAATTTAAATAATCCTTAAAAGAAAACCAATTGCTATAGAGTCCAGGGAACCCTGGCAGAGCAGTGGTTGAGAGCTCAGCTGACTGTTCGAATCCACCAGTCGCTTCTTAGAAACCCTATGGGGCAATTCTACTCTGTCCTATAGGGTCTCTGTGAGTCAGAATCGACTTGATGGCAACAGCTTTTTTGGTATACAGTACAGATGGCAACTTTAAAAAAAGCAAATAAAGAAAGTGTATTGCTTCTTGGGTTTGCCTTTCAGTAAAGAGAATGACTTGTATACTGTATTTGGCTACAAATAACGAGCCCACGTATAAAGCACACAGTTTGTCTAGGAAAACACTGCACAAGGGGGTTGAGGTGTTACCAAAAAAAGAAAAAAAGTATAATGAGTGCATAATTTGTGTGAAAATATGGTATCAGTGAATTCTTCTTTTTTAAAATCTTGTCGTGTGGGAGAATGTCGGGTTAGGTTTCAAAACCAATCCCACAGTGCCTCTTCCTTTATCCGTACCTTTTTCTGCAAGTTTTTAGTAACAACCTTGTCCTTAGCTTAGCTCCTCTGTTCTGCCAACATTTGAGTTTCATATCCCTTTAGAGTTGTCCATTTTGCCTCACTTCCCTAGCCTTCACCATTCTACAGCCCACTAAGGTCCCAGCATGTAAGCACAGCTACAGAGTGAAGAATTAATACTAAATTAGCCATGTTGGATATACTGTGGTGTAGGGACAAAGCTTACACATGGGATTTTCCATTCAATGCAATTTGTTGAACTCTATCACCTACCTTACTATTAATGGATTATTTGCTTGGACATGGGAATTGGTTTATTAAATAGAAACTTAAACAGTTATTTAGTGAAATTAGAGTTTCATGATGATCCAGGTCTGCCTTGGATTCCACTGGATGAAATTATTTATGAGATGATTCTAAAGTTACAATGCAGTCCTAACCATAAGGGGTCCTCTGTATGGAGTCCTGTGAAGGGTGGTGGAAGATTAAAGATAAGGTGTTCTCCTCAGGGTACATGCTACCAAAACCCAGTGCCATCGAGTCGATTCCGATGGGTCCACAATAACACACCTGAGTACTTCTTGGAGTTAATACTACTACCCTAGGATTCAACAAGACCTTATACTAAACTACATACACTCTTAGGGCAAGGTCCTAGGCTTTTATTAGTTTTGTAGTCATAAATTTATACTAACAGAACATGTACTAACTAGTAGGAAGAGTGTTTTTATTTTTCACTGTGTCAGAAGCCAGGCAGCCAGAAATCTGATTAGTATCTGCTGTGTATGTGACACAATTCTCAATGCCCTCAAGGACTCTACTAGCAAGGTTAGAGAGTCCTGAGACAACGTCAAGCACCTCCAGGATTACTGAATCACCTGTGTTAATTAATATTTACCCCAGTGTGCTTCACATCAAGTATTTTGCTACTTATTACTCAATTCAAAAACAATGCTACTTTAAGTGGTTTACTTGAAACATAGTCTCTTACTAGTATAGGATTGTACCTAAAATGTTGAAAACATGCTTCTCTGGACTCAACCTATTTTGGAATATAAGAACTAATTTTTTATAAAAATAGATAATTATATACCAAGTATTGAGGCTTTACTTCTGGTGTATAGTCTCCTCTTAGTCTCATAAGAAAATCACTAAAGGCAGAGGGCATAAAAAATTCTGTGGTCAGATATTTTTGCTTTCTAGTATTTAAAAATTTCATAATTAGGCTTTCTGACAAAATATTATTTTTTAGGTTACTTATAAGGTGGTAGAAACCTTGGTGGCATAGTGGTAAAGAACTACAGTTGCTAACCAGAAGGTTGGCAGTTCAAATCCACCAGGTGATCCTTAGAAACCGTATGGGGCAGTTCTATTCTGTCCTGTAGGATTGCTATGAGTCAGAATCTACTCGACAGCAACAGGTTTGGCTGTTTTGTTTTTTCGTTTTATAAGGTGGTTATCTCAGAGGCTAGGATATTAAGCTAGTAACGACAGAATTAATAGGAAACTATTGGCTAGTATACTTTCTGTATAGGCACAATAACGGAAAAATAGGATCTTGGTATAGGACTTAAGCTGTAAATGGCTTAGGCTATTACTATTTACCCCTGAAATTCTCATAAATACAACAGATACAAGTATTTTTTTCTAAATTTTACTTATTTTGTTGTAGTTGATGAGAATGTACACAGCAAAACATACCAACTCCACAGTTTCTACAGGCACAATTTAGTGGCATTGATTACATTCTTCGAGTTGTACAATCATTCTCAACTCCTTTTCTGAATTGTTCCTCATTCATTAACATAAATTCACTGTTCCCTAAAGCTCCTGTCTGATCTTTCGAGTTGCTGTTGTTACTTTGATCCCATACAGATAATTCTTAAAAGAGCAAGACAGAATCGACTCAACGGCACTGGGTTAAACTATTGTTTGGTTGTAAGACTTCAGGGAATATTTTTGGTTTAAGGTTAAAGATTATCTCAGGGCAATAGTTTCAGGGGTTCATCCACCCTCCAGGGCTCCATGGCTCTGGAGTCCATGAGAATTTAAAATTCTGTTCTACATTTTCCCCCTTTTGTTAAGGATTCTTCTAAAGAATCTTTGATCAAAATGTTCAGTAATGGTAGCTGGGCACCATCCAGTTCTTCTGGTCTCATGGCAAAGGAGGCAGTTGTTCGTGGAGGCAGTTAGCTACATATTCCATTTCTTCCTCCTATTCTTGACTCTCCTTCTTCCTCTGTTGCTCCAGGTGAATAGAGGCCAATTGTTGGGCCTTTGATGGCTGCTTTCAAGTTTTTAAGACCCCAGGCACTACACAATGAACTAGGACGTAGAACAGAAGCACAAAACACATTACCCCAGTTAACTGGGATGTCTCATGAGACCATGAACCTAAACCTACAAACCAAGTAACAAAATCCCAGGGGGTGTTTGGTTGTATGTTAAGTAGCCTCAGCAGCTCTTTTTTTTTTTTTTTTTGCAGTTGTTGTAAATATATTTATCACACAACTTTAGCCAATTCAACTTTTTATAGGTGTGGAACTTATTGATAGCAATTACAATAATTGGCTGGCAACCCTACCCTTTATCAATGTGATTTTTCCATCACTGTTAACCCTCCTATTCCCCCTCCCTCCTATCCCTGGTAACCACTAACAAGCTTTGGTCTCTGTGTGTTTGCCTTTTCTTATCTTTTTATATAAGTGAGGTCATATGATATTTGTCCTTTTGTGATTGGTTTAATTCCCTCAGCATAATGTCTTTAAGCTCCATCCGTACTGTAGCATGTATCAAGGCTTCATTTCTCTTACCGGCTGAGTATTATTCCATTGTATGTATGTACCGCATTTTGTTTACCTATTGATCTGTTGATGGGCATTTAGTTTGCTTCCTTTTGACTACTGTGAATAGTAATGCAATGAACATTGGTGTACAAACAAGTCTCTTTTTGTGTCTCTGCTTTCAAGTCTTTTTGGTATATGCCCAGTAGAACTGCTGTGTTATGTGGTAGTTCTATTTTTAGATGTTTGAGGAACCACCACACTGATTTCCACAATGGATGTACCATTTTGCATTCCCACCAGCAATAAATAAGTGTTCCAATATCTCTGCATCCTTGCCAACATTTGTTATTTTCTTTCTTTTTTTTATCTTAGCCATCCTGGTGAGATTGAAATATCTCATTGTGGTTTTGATTTGCATCTCTCTGATGGCTAAGGACTCTGAGCATCTTTTCATGTGTTTGGTGGCCATTTGAGTCCCCTCTTTGGTGAAATGTCTATTCAAGTTCTTTGCCCATCTTATGATGGGATTATTTCTCTTTTTGCTGTTGTCAAAATTTTATGTATGTAGGTCATTAGATTCTCATCAGGTATATGGTTTCAGAAGATATTCTCCTAGTTGGTAGCTTGTTTTTTCACTTTTTTTTACAAGTCTTTTGATGAACAAAAGTTTTTAATTTTTATGAGGTCCCATCTATTTATTTTATCTTTTGCTGTTTGTGCTTTTGTTATTACATTAGATAATCTAATGTTGAAAGCTAGGCCTGACAGTGGTTGTTCTTCTAAGAATTTTATGGTTTTAGTTTGCACATTTAGGTCCTTAATCCATTTTTAATTTGTTTTTGTGTTTGCTATGAGGCATGGATCCTGTTTCATTTTTCTGCTTGTGGAAATCCAATTTACCCAGCACCATTTATTGAAGGGACTCTTCTTTCCCCATTGAATGGACTTCACACTCTTGTCAAAAATCAGATGACCATAGATGTCTGGGTTTATTTCTGGACTCTCAATTCTATTTCATTGGCCTAAGCATCTATTGTTATACCAGTACCAGGCTCTTTTGATTACTGTATTTGTATAGTATGTTTTAAAATCAGAAATTGTGAGTCCTCCTACTTTGTTTTTCTCTTTCAACATTGCTTTAGCTATTCAGGGCCTCTTGCCATTCCATACGAAGTTAAGGATTGATTTTTCCACTTCTGTAAAGACGGTTGTTGGAAGTTTAATCAGGATTACATTGAATCTATAGATTGCTTTGGGTAGTATTGACATCTTAACAATATTAAGTCTTCCAGCCCATGAACATGGAACATCTTTCCACTTATTTCAGTCTTCTTTAATCTCTTTCAGCAGTGTTTTATTGTTTTCATTGTATAAGGCCTTCACATCCCTGGTTAGATTTATTCCTAGTTATTTTATTCTCTTAGATGCTATTGTAAATGGAATTGTTTCCCTAATTTCCCTTTCAGATTTCTCATTGCTGGTGTATAGAAACCCAACTGATTTTTATGTGTTGACCTTGTACCTGTGACTTTGCTAATTTCCTCTATTAGCTTTAGTTTTCTTGTGGACTCTGGGATTTTCTATATATAGGATCATATCAGCTGTGAATAGAGATAATTTTACTTCTTTTCCAATCTGGATAACTTTTGTTTATTTTTCTTATCTTATTGCTCTGGCTAGGGCTTCTGATATAATATTGAATAGAAATGGTGAGGGTGGGCACCCTTGACTTGTTCCTGATTTCAAAGGGGAAGCTCTAGGTCTTTCTGCATGAAGTATAATATTGGCTTTTCATATATGCCGTGAATCATATTAAGGAATTTTTCTTCTATTCCAATCTTCTTTAGAATTTTCATTAGGAGAAGGTGTTGGATATTATCAAATGCTTTTTCAGTATCCATAAAGATGATCATGTGGTTCTTTTCATTTGTTCTATTGATGTGGTATATTATGTTGATTGATTTCCTTATGTTGAACTATCCTTGCATTCCTGAATAAATCCCACTTAGTCATGGTGTATAACTCTTTTAATATGCCGTTGGATTCTGTTTGGTAGTATTTTTTTCGGATTTTTGCATCTATATTCATAAGAGATTGTCCTATAGTTTTCTTTTCTTGTGGTGTCTTTGTCTGGCTTAGGCATCAGGGTTATATGTTTGCTTCATGGAATGATTTAAGGAGTATTCCTTCTTTCTCTGTCTTTTGGAAGAGTTTAAACAGTTTTAGTGCCAATTCTTCTGTAAATCTTTTGAGGAACTCCCCAGCAAAGCCTTCTGGTCCAGGTTTTTTTTTTTTTGGGGGGGAGCTTTTAGATCACTGATTTTATCTCTTCATTTGTAATGCATCTGTTGGGAGTTTCTATTTCCTCTTGGGTCAGTTTGGGTAGGTTGGTAGGTTGCGCACGTCTAAGAATTTCTCTGTTTTACCTAGGTTACCAGTTGGTTTCCATACAGTTGTTCATAATATTGTCATAATTCTCTATTTTTACCAGGTCTTTTGTAATGTCCCTTATTTCATTTATTTTGGTTATTTGCATCTTTTCTTTTCATTGTCAGTCTAGCTAAAGGTTTGGCAATTTTATTGATCTTTTCAAAGAACTAACTTTTCATTTTATTGATTTTCTGATTTTTATTTTATTTATTTCTACTTTGATCTTTCTTATTTCCTTTCTTCTGGCAGGTTTAGACTTAGTTTACTCTTCTCTTTTCAGTTCCTGGGGTTGTCAAGGTAGGCTGCTAATTTGAGATCATTCTTTTTTTTTATGTAGGCATTTATTTCTACAAGTTTCCCTCTGAGTACTGCCTTTGCTGCATTCCATAAATTTTGGTATGTTCTTCTTTCATTTTCATTTGACTCTAAGAAATTTGTGATTTCTCTTTTGATTTCTTCCTTGACCCACTGGTAGTTTAATAGTGTGCTCTTTAATTTCCATATGTTTGTGTACTTTCCAGGTTTTGTGTGTGTGTGTGTGTTTGTGTGTTACTGATTTCTAGTTTCACTCCATAGTGGTCAGAAAAAATTCTTTGTATGATTTCAATTTTTAAAAATTTATCAAGACTTGCTTTGTGACCTAAAATATGGTCTATCCTGGAGAATGATCTATGTGCACTGGAGTAGAACGTACATTGTGCTATTTTTGGGTGGAGTGTTCTTTATATCTCTAAGTATAGTTGGTTTATAGCATCATTCAGGTCCTCTGTTTCCTTGCTGATCTTCTTTCTAGATGTTCTGTCCAATATTGAATGTGGTGTATTGAAGTCTCTATTACTGTAGTACTATCTATTTCTCCCTTCAATTCTATCAGTTTGCTTTATATATTTAGGCGCCCCAATGTTGGGTGCATATATATTTATGATTGTTATGCCTTCTTGAATAGTTGACACTTTTATCACTATATTAATGTCCATCTATACCTCTTCTGACAGGTTTCATCTTATATTTTGTCTGATATTAGGATTGGCAATTCCACTGTATTTTGGTTTTTATTTATACAGAATATTTTTTCCATTCTTTCATTTTCAACCTACTTGTGTCCTAACATTTAAGTTATATCTCTTGTAAACAATAGTTAGAGCACGTTTTTTAATCCATTCTGCCACTCTGCCTTTTGACTGGAACATCTAGTTTATTTACATTGACTGTAATTACTGATAGAAGTGACTTAATTCTGCTATTTTGTTAATAGTTTTTTTTTTTTTTTTTTTACGTCTTAAGCCTTCTTTTATTTGTCCTTTAGTATTGCTTGCTTTTGAGTTTTGCTGGTTTATTGTAGTGAGCTTTTTTCCCCCTTATCCTTTCCTTTTGTGTTTATATATATACATATATATATATTTTTTTATTAGTGGCTACCATGAATATTATATTTAACAGATATTTATAACATTCTGGTTAAGTTGATACCAGTCTAACTTCAGTAACATAAAAGAACTTCTATATCTATACCATTCCTCTTCCTCTCTTTTGTTGTTATCACTAATTACATCTTTATATTTCATGTGCCCTGTAACATAATTTTATCCTTGTCTTTTATATATTTGTTATTAAAAATCGTGAAGGACAAAACATATAGAATTATCAAGCATGAAAGTCTTATTACCTAGGCCTTATACTTGTCTGTGCATTTCCCCTTATTAGTGATCTCTCTTTTTTGAATTACTTTCTGGTTTCTTTTCCCTTCTATCTACAGAACTCCATTAGTATTTTTTGTACGGCCAATCTGGAGGATATGAACTCTTTGAGCTCCTGTTTGGGAATATTTTAATTTCATCCTCATTCTTGAAGGATAGTTTTGCTGGGTATAGTATTCTTGGTTGACAGTTTTTTTTTTCTTTCAGTACTTTAAATATGTCAATTCATTGTGCTCTGGCATCCAATGCTTCTGAGGAAAAATTGGGAATTAATCTTATTGAGAATCCTTTGCATGTGACTGTTTGCTTCTGTCTCACTACTTTCAGGATTCTCTATTTTTTTTCTGAATTTTATTTATTTTCTTATTGTTGAGAATATACACAGCAAAACGAACACCAATTCAACAGTGACTACATGTACAATTTAGTGACATTGATTACGTTCTTTGAGTTGTACAACCCTTCTTATCCTCCTTTTCTGAGTTGTTCCTCCTTCATCAACACAAATCTTTAATTTTTTAGAGCCTGACTATGATGCATCTTGGAGTAGGCCTCTTTGGGTTTATCCTGGTTGGGGTTCTTTGAGCTTCTTGGACTTGTAAATTCATGTCCTTTGTTAGACTGGGGAAATTTTGTCATGATTTCTTCAAATATTCTTTCTGTCTCTTTCTCTCTCTCATTTCCTTATGAAGTTCCCATGATGCATATATTACGTCTCTTGTTGTTGTCCCATAATTCCATTAAATTGTGCTCAGCTTTCTTGAGCCTGCATTCTTGTTGCTCTTCAATGTCTGTAATTTTAACTATCCTATCCTCTAATTCACTGATTCTTTCTTTTGCCTGATTAAATCTGTTGGTAGATTCTCCTATTGTGTTTCTCATTGCAGTTATTGTCCTCAGTTGTAATATCTTTTTTAGATCCTCTTTTGTTCTTAAAATGTTTTCCTTATTTCTTTTAGCCTTTTGTCTGTTTTTGTTTAGTTCTTCAGTTATGTTTAATGTTGTTTATTACATGCTTTCATTTTTTTCATTATTTGGTTATCTCTAGATGTGTTTTCACTCCCTTTGTCATGTTTATTTGGATGGGCTATTGTTTCTCTTTTCCTTGTGCATTTTGTGATTTTTTTTGTTGGGGCATTGGAATTTTCAAGGGTGTTAACTTTCTCAGTTTTCTCAAGTATTTGGTTTTTGCCTTCACTCCTTTTTGCAAGAAATTTTTAGGTGGGCAGAGCCTTCAGCTTTTGCTTATCATTCCTCTCCCTCTGTTATGGATTGAATTGTATACCCCCAAAATGTGGGTCAACTTGGCTAGGCCATGTGTTTTAGGCTGAGTTCTCTAGAGAAGCAAAACCAATAAACAGTGTGTGTGTATGTGTGTGTGTGTATACATACACAGAGATTTATATCAAAGAAATGGCTCACATGGTTGTAAAGGCTGGAATGTTTCAAGTCTGTTGGTCAGAATAGAGGCTTCTCCAAATTCATGCAGCTGCAGGGGCTGGTGAACCCAAGATCAGCAGGCCAGAGAGCAGGGCTCTTGCTCACAGGCTGTGAAGATCAATGAATCCCAAGATCAGAAGGCAAGACTGCAGGTAAGCTGCTAGCTCAAATCCCAAGAATCGGTGGTCAGATGAACAGGAGACAGCTGCAGGATCCAGCATGAGCAAAAAGCCCCCAAGATTTGCCAGAATGTCCACTTATATTCGACGCAGGCCACAAGCCCAAGGAAATGCCCATTCAACTGACTGGTAACTCACAGCAGATTCCATCATGGGGGTGATCACATATCAAATCTCAACAGGGAAATGATCAAAACATTACACGACTGCCAAAACGTGGCCCCGCCAGGTTGACAATCTTTACCATCACACCATGAGTCCCAGTATTGTGTGACTGTCCACCATTTTGTCATCTGATGTGATTTTCCTACATGTTGTAAATCCTACCTCTATGATGTTAATGAGCCAGGATTAGATGCAGTGATGTTAACGAGGCAGGACTCAATCTACAAGATTAGGTTATATCTTGAGTCAACCTCTTTTGAAATATAAAAGAGAGAAGAGAGAGAGATGGGGTCCTCATACCACGAAGAAAGTAGTGCCAGGAGCAGAGTGCGTCCTTTGGACCTGGGGTTCCTGCACTGAGAAACTTACACCAGGGGAAGATTGATGACAAGGACCTTCCTCCAGAGCTGACAGAGACAGAAAGGCTTCCCCTAGAGCTGGCTCCCTGAATTCAGACTTCTAGCCTACCAGACATTAGAGAATAAATTTCTCTTTGTTAAAGCCACCCGGTTGTGGTAACTGAGACAGCCTGTGATAGATGCTTCTCCCTCCGTGGTTTAAACGGAATTTGAAAGTTCCAGATCTTGTTTTTTAACTTTCAGTGTCTTCCAAGCACATCAGAGAACACACTGTGGTCTGTCTGTCCATCAGTGGACAACATCATTCAGGCGAGATATTGTACACTAATCAATCTGTGCAGCAGGGATGCAGTCTCCTCTCTCTGGTTATTACTCCCTTCCCTTCTCTGTTTCTGCAATCATGTTCCTAGTCAGAAAACTCACTCCCAGCAAGCCCCTTTTGAAGCTGAGTGCTGCCCTCCAGTTTTGGCTAAGGGTTCCTTTCCTGCTCTGTGGGAGCTGCTTACATCTGAGCTGGCATTCAGTGGATGCACAGGCAGACTTTCCTCCATTTCTGGAGGAGGGGGGCTGGCACTCCCCAGAAGGATCTTTGAGAAGTGTGTTTTGTTGGTTTCAGAGTCCCAGTGCCCCTGTGGTGGTTGGGGGAGCAGTCTCCACTTAGGTGACCCACCTCTTGACTCCACCGTAGGGAACCTTCTGTAGGAGTTCATATCAGTACAAGCAGCCAATAGTTACCAGTTGGGGGAGGTACTGTCGCACTCTGAACAGACACCCAGGGAGGTCTGCCTAGGTGCTATCAGAGCCCGCCCCGTAGTATGTTGGCTGTGGATATAGCCTCCACTCAAGATGCCTGCTTCCTAGCACACAGCAGCCTCAGTCAGCAGTCCTCAGCACCGACCATAAGGAGGAACAGACAGACCCTAACTGATCCCCAGGGAGTTCCATCCTGTTAGTTTCAGAGGCCTGAGGTATGAGGTGCATAGGGAGGTAGGTAGATTGCTGACTATGGAAGCAGACTTCACTGTGGGGGCCTTCTGCACAGTTTGCAACAGATTAACAACCAATAATTACCAAGTGGAGGAAGGGGTGTCACGTTCTAGTCAAATCCCCATAGAGGTCTACCTTGTTGCTATCAGAGTCCCCCTGATAGACTGTTGTCTGTGAGTGCAGCGTTCACACAAGAGGCCTGCTTCCTAACACACAGAAGCCTCAGTTAGCCGTCCTCAGTGCCAACTGGAAGTAGGGACAGACTAACCCTAGCTGACCCCCAGGAAGGTTTGTCTTGTTGGTTTCAAAAGCCAGAGCTATGAGGCAAGCAGGGAGACAGGTAGAGTGCCGACGATGGAAGCAGGCTCCACTGCAGGACCCTTCTGAAGCAATTCACAGCAGGCTTGCAGGTGACTGGGTCTGGGTAGCAGAAGTGCTGGCACACTCTAAACAGACCCCCAGACCCCTCCCTGTAGTATGTCAGCTGTGGGTGTAGCCTCCACTAAACATGCCTGCTTCTTAGCACACAGCAGCCTCAGTCAGCAGTCCTCAGCGCTGACTGAAAAAGGGAGCAGACAGACCAGAACCAACTCCCCTGGAGGCCTTGAGCTACGGGGTGTGCAGGGATGCAGGTAGAGTGTTGACTATGAGAGCGGTGTCTACTGCATAGGCCTTCTGTAGCAATTTGCAGTAAGTTTGCAACCCACGGTGTCTGGGTAGCAGAGATACTGGCACACTCCAAACGGACCCCCAGGGAGGTCTGCGTGCTGATTTTAGAGTAGAAGCTTGGGGTTTTGTCTTTTTGTACAGGCAGTAGCTGTGGTGGTTAGGGAAATAGACTCTTTTTCTGGGACCATTACCCCAGCTCACAGCAGCTGGCAGCCTGTGTGGCTGGGAGAGGGCAGGGATGGTGGGGGAAGCAATTTTCCTACTGTATGCAACTCATTGTTGATTTGTTGATTCTTGCCTGTCTGCAGATCCTTGCTGCTTTCCTCTGCTCCCCAATTCAGGTCCCTCAAAGCCGAGCACTGTTTCCTTGTTGTATTTCTGGGGGAGGGTCAGAACAATGGCTTGTTTACGCCACCATCTTCCCAGAATGTTCCAGATATAGGTATTTTATTTAAAAAAAGTGAAAACTATATCTTTGCATTTTATTTCAGCAGTATCTTTAGGTATTTGAATCCCTTAAAATGTGCTCTCAACCAACTACTGAAAATTAGCAGAAACATGGCTATGCTATTTTCTTTCCTTTCTATGATTTCAGAGGTTTATGTTTAAATAATTCTTCTGACTACTACTTTAGGACTGACAGGTAATGACTCAATGAACAGTTGCACGTCTGACTCATTGAGAATCTGGTATGTCATTTGACTCATCTGCTTCTCCCATGTAAGAAATGTTATTATAAATGTACCAGAGGGTCCTTGTAAACTGCTTGAATGCACCGATAAAAGGTGCTAGAAAATTATAAGATTCGGAGAGTCTAATTTTAGAATACAGTTTCATAAAACTTCAAAGAGATCTTTAAACTTCATTATAGATCAACTCTGGGGTAACCTATTTATGTGGTAATCAACAAAACCAACAGAACCAAAAAAAAACTAAATTTACCTTTCTTCCATATTAAATATTTCATTAAAAAGTATTATAGCTTCTGTATGCTCTTGGTAATTAAGTTAAATGAAAAAAATTGAAAGAACCAAGTATTCAGTATTAAATTTTTTTTCCTAATATAAGTTTAAAAATCCACACAATAGGCAGTGCTTACCATACATTACATTAACTAAGCCAGCTGCCTATTTCACTTTGGTTAAGTAGAATTAAACCTGTCCACAGCTTAAGTTTTTTGAATGTCAGTCTCCTAAAACTATTTCTACTATACAGAATGTATGGTGCAATGTGTGAACGATATGTTTTGATTCTGAATAACTGACAGCACTTTTTAAAAATAATTTATTTTTGTTGTTGAGAATATACACAGCAAAATGTACATCAATTCAACAGTTTCTACATGTACAATTCAGTGACATTAATTACAGTCTTTGAGTTGTGCAACCATTTTCACCCTCCTTTTCTGAGTTGTTCCTCCCCCACTTACATAAACTCATTGCCTCTTATGGCTACTGATGACATTGTTTTTAACATACTTTATTTTTTAGAACAGTTTTAGATTCGCAGAAAAATTGAGAAGATAGTACAGACAGTTACTATATACACCACATCCATTTTCCCCTATCTTACACTGGTAGCATGCTGCATTTGTTACAATTAAGGAGCCAATATTGATATATTATTATTAACTAAAGTCCATGTTTTTTTCCAGATTTCTTGTCGTACTACTGTTTTTTTTTTTTTCTATCCCAGGAACCACATTACATTTAGTCATCATGTCTCCTTAGGTTCCTCTTAGGTGTGACATTTCTCAGACTTGCCCCGTTTTTCATGACCTTAACAGTATTAAGGAATATTAGTCAAGTAGTTTGTAGGATGCCCCTCCAGTGGAATTTGTCTGATGTTTTCCTCATGATTAGAATGAGGTTACGTAAAGTACCATTTTCATCACATATCAAGATTACATTCTGTCAACTTGATTTATCATCACTGTTAAATTTTTTTTTTTTGGTTAATATTGACCTTGATCATCTGCCTGGTGTAGTGTTTGTCAGGTTTTTCTACCGTGAAGTTATTATTTTAACTTACACTTTAAGTGGGGAGTTATGCTCCTGCTCCTTGAGGGTGGAGTATCTTCATAAGTTATTTGGAATTCTACTGCATGCGGACATATGTCTCCTCTCTTCCATTTATTTATTAAATAATTTTTCTATATCAGTATGAATTCATAGATATTTATTTTAAATTTTGGTTTATAATCCAATACTACTTTATGTTCTGACTCAAATTATTCTAGCTTTGGTCATCGGGAGCTCTTTCAGTTGGCTCCTGTGGACACCTTTGACTCCTGTGGCTCCTTTGACAAACGTCCCATCATTGTGGAGTATTTTTTTTTTTTTTTTGAGCACTTCTTTACTTTCTGGTGCTGCAGGACGCTCCAGGCTCATCTGCGTATTTTCTGCCCCAGTCTTTGAACTGACCATTTCTCCAGAGAGCTCTATTTCCTTTTATTGGAGAGTGGTGTTTAGAAACCAAGATCTAGGCATAGCTGACAACTTCTTAAAATGATTTATATTCTAATTTCTTACTAATTAGGATAATTTACAATTACAATAAACTCTTATTTATCCCCATCCAAATAATCACAGAACCCAAATAACTATTTTTTCTGCATTTAATATCATAAGAGATAATCAGGAATGTAGCAGAGTTAATTTCAGTTTTATAGCTTCTATAGCTTTAGTCCACCACGTGTCTGTCAGTTTGTCGTACTGCGGTGGCTTGCACGTTGCTGTGATACTGGAAGCTTTGCCACTGGTATTTCAAATACCAGCAGGGTCACCCTTGGTGGACAGGTTTCAGTGGACCTTCCACACTAAGATAGACTAAGATGAAGCACCTTGCAGTCTATTTTTAAAAAACTGGCCAGTGAAAACCTTAGGGACAGAGGCAGAATATTATCTGATATACTGCCAGAAGATGAGCCCATCAGATGGGAAAGCACTCAAAATACGACTACGGAAGAGCTGTGACCTCAAAGTAGAGTTGATCTTAATGATGTGGATGGAGTCAAGCTTTCAGGACCTTCATTTGCTGATGTGGCATAACTCAAATGAGAAAAGACAGCTGCAAACATCCATTAATAATAACAATGTGGAATGTATGAAGTATGAATCTAGGAAAATTGGAAGTCATCAAAATTATATGGAATACATAAACATCAATATAAACAGCAACTATACACATGGACCTCTCCAGATGGAATACACAGGAATCAAATCAACTACATCTGTGGAAAGAGACGATAGAGAAGTTTGGCCAAGGGCTGACTGTGGAACAGACCCTCAGTTACTCATTTGCAAGTTCAGGTTGAAGTTGAAGAAAATCAGAACAAGTTGACGAGAGCCAAAGCACAACTCTGAGTATATCCCATCTGAATTTATGGACCAACTCAAGAATAGATTTGATGCATTGAACATTAATGACCAAAGACCGGATGAGTTGTGGAATGATATGGGACATCATACATGGAGAAAGCAAGAGATCACTAAAAAGACAGGGAAGAAAGAAAAGATCAAAATGGATGTCATAAGAGACTCTGAAAGTTGCTCTTGAACAAAGAATAGCTAAAGCAAAAGGAAGAAATGATGGAGTAAGAAAGCTGAACAGAAGATTCCAAAGGGTGGCCCAAGAAGAAAAAATATTATAATGAAATGTGCAAAGACCTGGAGTTAGAAAACCAAAAGGGAAGAACAGGCTTGGCATTTCTCAAGCTGAAAGAAATGAAGAAAAAATTCAAGCCCTGGGTTGCAATAATGGATAATTCTATAGGGAAAATAGTAAACAATGCAGGAAGCATTAAAAGAAGATGGGAAGAATACACAGAGTCATTGTACCAAATAAAATTGGTCAATGTTCAAACATTTCAGGAGGTAGCATATGATCAAGAGCCGATGGTACTGAAGGAAGAGGTTCAAATCAAGCTGTACTGAAGGCACTTGGTGAAAAATAAGGCTCCAGGAATTGATGGAATACCAACTGAGGTATTTCAACACACAGATGCAGTGCTGAAAGTGCTCACTTGTCTATGCCAAGAAATTTGGAAGACAGCTACCTGGCCAACTGACTGGATGAGATCCATTGTTGTGCCCATTCCAATGAAAGGTGATCCAACAGAATGCGGAAATTATCAAACAATATCATTAATATCACGAACAAGAAAAATTTTGCTGAAGATCATTCAAAAGCGGTTGCAGCAGTACATTGACAAGGAACTGCCAGAAACTCAAGCCTGATTTAGAAGAGGGTATGGAATGAGGGATGTCACTGCTGACGTTAGATGGATCATGGCTGAAAGCAAAGTATACCAGAAGGATGTTCACCTATGTTTTTTACTGATTATGCAAAGGCATTTGACTGTGTGGATCATAATAAATTTGCTTAACATTGTGAAGAATGGGAGTTCCAGGACACTTAATTGTGCTCATGGGAAGCCTATACTTAGATCAAGAGGCCGTTGTTCAAAAGGAACAAGGGGATACTGTGTGGTTTAAAATTAGAAAAGGTATGAGTCAGGGTTGTATCTTTTCACCATACTTATTCAATCTGTATGCTGAGCAAATAAACCAAGAAGCTAGTCTACATGAAGAACATGGCATCAGAATTGGAGGAAGGCTTATTAACAACCTGTGATATGCAGATGACACAACCTTGATTGCTGGAAGAACTTACTGATGAAGATCAAAGACCACCTCAGTATGGATTACACCTCGACATAAAGAAAACTAAAGTCCTAAGTACTGGTCCAATAAGCAACATCAGGATAAACAGAGAAAAGTTTGAAGTTCTCGAGGATTTCATTTTACTTGGATCCACAGTCAACACATATGGAAGCAGCAGTCAAGAAATCCAATGATGCATTGCATTGTGCCAATCTGCTGCCAACGACCTCTTCAAAGTGTTAAAAAGCAAAAATGTCACTTTAAGGACTAATTTCACCTGAGGGAGGTCATGGCATTTTCAATCACCTCATATGCATGTGAAAGCTGAACAATGAATAAGGAAGAATGAAGAAGAATTGATGCCTTTGAATTACGGTGTTGTCAAAGAATACTGAATATACCATGGACTGCCAGAAGAACAAACAAATCTGTCTTGGAAGAAGTACAGCCAGGATGTTCATTGGAAGCAAGGATGGTGAGACTTTGTCTCACATACTTTGGACATGTTATCGGGAGGGACCAGTCCTTGGGGAAGGACACCATGCTTTTAAAGTAGAGGGTCAGTGAAAAAAGAGGAAGGCCCTCAACGAGATGGACTGATACAGTTGCTGCAACAATGGGCTCAAGCATAATGATTGTGAGGATGGCACAGTGTTTTGTTCTGTTGTACACAGGGTCGCTGTGAGATGAAACTGACTCGATGCCATGTAACAACAACAACATAGCTGCAGTACATTACAATTATAATAGAACTTATAATGATAACTAAGATAAGGTAAGTGCCTCAAGAGTTTTCTGATTCAAATAAAGATGTAAACATATGAAATAGGCTTTTAATGCTAAATATTACATTCTACTTTTTAAAACTCAAACATCATATATAAAACACTCAAATGCCCACACATCAGAGATAATTGGTATTTCACCCTAAAAACTGGATAATCTGCTTATGATTTGGTTAACCTGAACATTTAAACTCTTAGGATGGAAGGCACAGTCGTAACTTAGAACCAAATAACATTAGGGTTCTAACAAATGAAAATAATGATATTAAATGTATTAATATATGCAAACGTACACAGCACAGTGGCTGACACATCTGTTTGATCTTAATGTTCCGTATCTGGCAAAAGATGACTGAGAGGAAACACGAAGTTCCTGGGTGGCACAACAGTTAAGCACTCAGCTGCTAACAGGTTGGTGATTTGAATCCACTCAGAGGTACCCTGGAAGAAAGGCCTGGAGTGATCTACTTCTGAAAGACCACAGACATTGAAAACCCTGTGGACCTGTGTTTTCTGAAAAGCCTATGGAGTACAGTTCTACTCTGAAACACATGAGGTTGACATGAGTCAGAATCGACTTGGTGACAACCGGTTTTTGGTTATTTTTTGCGTGGCCCATGCTGGGTCTAGACGTGTTTCTTGTTTTCTCAGAGGTACCTAACACTACTTCACAAGGCTGAGTGGGGACTGGGAAGATCCCTTTAAAGTTTGGATGTGGATGGTTCCAAGAAGCTGATGGGTTTCTGAGTGATCCTGGATTAAGCCCAATGTAAGAACTCACTGTTTTAGCTTTACTGAATGATAAAAATGAGGCTTACAGTAACTCTGTAATTATCAGTCATGTCAATTTACAGGCATTGATCAGGGCTGCACACTGTGCTAAGCTCTCCTCTTGGTCACCTTCTGCAGATGGGCCTGCAGTGCCTGCCGAGTTGCAGTGGCTGGAAGCAAATGAACAAAGAACAGTTGCATTCCTGTGGACAAGTTTTTTTTTCCCTTCGGATTCCCTATTGATGGAGAGATAAATAGCAACCCTATATTATACCCCAGTTATTACTTTCTGAAGGAAACATAGTCTTGTAGATTAAAGGGTAAACTGCATTTAAATACAGTAAGCACAAATTGAGTTGACTTCTCTGTTACTGCCCTATGCATTGTTATATATTGTCCTATATGATACTCTTTTCTTCCCCATGATTTTCATAGTTACAAAATATTTTCATCATCATTCAGTTTAAACCCCACAATAACCCAGAAAGGGAAGGAAGCAGGACAGGTATTCTCCATTTTACAGATTAGGAAACAGGCTCAGAGTGGTAAAGTGATTTTCACAGAGGAAGATGTCACAGCTGGGTTTTGAAGTCCTGTCTTCTTATTCTGGATTTGATGCTTGTTGCAGTCATCTAGTGCTGCTGTAACAGAAATACCATAAGTGGATAGCTTTAACAAAGAGAAATTTATTCTCTCACTCTCTAGTAGGCTCCAAGTCCAAATTCAGGGCATCAGCTCCAGGAGAAAGCTTTTTCTGTCGGCTGTGGAGAAAGGTCCTTGTCATCAGTCTTCCTTTGGTCTGGGAGAATCTCAGCACAGGAACCTCAGGTCCAAAAGACGCGCTGTGCTCCTGGCACTGCTTTCTTGGTAGTATGAGGTCCCCATGTCTTTCTGCTCGCTTCTCTCTTTTATATCTCAAAACAGATTGGCTTAAGACACTACCTAATCTTATAACTGCCACTAATTCATCTCATTATATCATAGTGATAGGATTTACAACACATAGGGAAATCACATCAGATGACAGAATGTTAGACAATCATACGATACTGGGAATCATGACCTAGCCAAGCTGACAGATATTTTGGGGGGGGACACAATTCAATCCGTGACAGTGCTCTTTCCACTAACTATACCAAAGCAGGGTGATTTTAGGTAATAGACATTTAAAAAAAAAAATAAAAGTTGTGTATTTAACGTAAAAATTATACAATTAGCATATCAGACCTATAATTTCAAGAATATTATTTAGGATGAGAGTAAACTAGGTATTGAATATAAAAGTGAGACAATATAAATAAAAATATTAAATAATGGCTAGGTGGTATATGAATATGGAAGAAATCATAAATGTGAATAGAGTTTGGGGAACAGTGAACTTAACTCTGCTTAGATTCTAAGAGAAAAAAGGTCATTCCTAAAGGATATCAAGCAATAGGCCCCCAAAATGAAAGAAATTTAATAATAAGAAAAAATAGGTTGACATTTTAGAATGATTAAAAGAACTGTGTACAGTAGCCTGTATTTGCCTGACCAGACTGTTGTCTTACATAATAATTATAAACTATGTTACGAGTTAAAAAAAAAAGTTATATAAGTGATGAAGATTTAAAAATATGTGATCTCTCTTGCTGATATTTTGGTAATTATAAGTTTAGTAGTAGCTCGTGTTTCTGTTTATACTTTTATTAAAACTGATTAGTATCACATGAAAAGCATCCAAAAGCCAAATTTAATGCTCTTAAATAAAAAGGAAGAAATTGTTTTTCCTCTGGCATGGGAAACTGACTTTCAATTTGGAAAGTTCACAAATTTCACGCAAGTTTATTTAATGCACAGGGATTCTGATTTTTTTGAAGTGCAGCGGCAACAAGGTATAGCAGAAAATGCACTGGAATGAGAATTACCAGTCCCGGGGGTTAGTCTTAGCTTTGTGACGAACTAGCTGTGTGATTTTAGGCAAATGACCTTAAAAAACAAACAAACAAAAAAAACTACGTAAGCAAAGAGCATTAAGATTTCTCAGAGTCCTTTTAGTTCTAATTCTGAGTCAAAAATTCATCCTAAGCAATTTCCCAATTTATAAAGCAATTTTTAAAAATTGTGGGTTTGGAGTGGTGATCCTGTTGGCTTCCTGGGAGCATATTAAAATGCCCCTCTCTCCAGCAATTCTCTATGTAGGTTTCAAATCCTTTGGGAATATTTTCTCTGTCTCATGGTTTAAAGGCAAGTGGTTATTAAAGATATTTTCTTGTTTTCTCCAAATTCACCTTGAGTTTGAATGTTTCTGTATGTTGTCTTTAATAATTATAATCTTGAAAACTGTCAAAATCTAATTTTACTTCATACCTCTCTATCCAGATCTCCAGTTTATCTTAACATCTCCAACAAGAATTGACTAAAGATCCGTATGAAGTACAAGTCATCGATTATAATGTATATTTTTACTCAGAATTTCCTTGGACTACAGACACATCCTTCTATATTCATTAGCTAAGTCGCAACCTTTTATCTCCTTTAATGTTTTCCTATGAGCCCTGATTCACCCACCACAGCTGTCAAGACGAGGAACCCAAAAGTTTCTTTCTTCTCTTTTAATATTACAGCAGCAATTCGTCAACACGGAATGCAATGTTTTGAACTCAGGAAAGCCAGGGCTTCTGGCCAGACCCGAGTTCCTGAAACTTTCAACTTATACCCTTCATCAACCAATACAACCAACAACATTTCTGAAGATTTTATGGGGCCCTCTAAAAAAAAAAAAAGGAAAAACACAAAATTAGGTTCATTTTTGGAAGAGGCCAATGCAAATGAGAAGTGCTAAAGCGTAACGTTTGTTAGCTTTCATGGTTAAATGGGTCACTGCCAAAAAAATTTATAAATATAAAATAATATATATAGTATATATGCAAATATATAAATATAAATATATAGTATAAAACCAAAAACACCATAGCCATAAAACCAAAACCAAACGCACTGCCGTAGAGTCGATTCTGACTCATAGCAACCTTATAGGACAGAGTAGAACTGCCCCGTAGAGTTTCCAAGGAGCGCCGGGTAGATTCGAACTGCCGACCTTTTGGTTAGCAGCTGTAGCACTTAACCACTACACCACCAGGGTTTCCAAAATGGGAACACTTTTCTATCTCTCATCTCTAAATGCAGAATCTGATGAATTAGACTGGACCTTCTAAAAGGCCAAATTTGAATCACAGATTTTACAACTCATATAAAGTAAGCTGCAAAGAAATGAAAAACGCTAGAAGGGACAAAAACGAGCCATAGTATCTAACCTTGAGCTGGCCTAAATAGTAACCCACGTCGGAATCAGGCCTGTATCACCCAAGCCTCCTAGAAGAAAGGACATTCAGAAAGAGATTACTCCTATAAATTCTATTTACCTTGGAAAGCATCTTCGAGAACAGTGGCCTAATACAATCTAGATTACCCTTTTTCCTACAGAACAATCATATGAGGAGGGGGTAAAAGATCAGAGAGGAGTCCTCTCTGTGTGGCAGAGTCATACAATAAAGTACAGAAGGAAATCAGCTGGATGATAAAAGGATGGGAGGGCTGACCTGGAGCAAACATACTCCCTCTCCTCATCCCCAGACTAAAAAAAAAGACTATTCAGCATTTATTCAATAAAATCTTTCTCAAATTTAGAACCTATTGTTATTTACTCTACTGGACTATTTGGATTGCTTGCTCTGATTGAACAAGATGTTTAATTCAACAGCTACTTAATGTAGCATGAGTTTTATAAAACAAAAACTTATTCTAATTGAGAAAGGGGGTAAAGAAGTTTGCTGTAAAGATACTTATGGTTTTAGAACTGAAACTAGAGCTCTATCCCTCATTCACGGGTCATTGTTTCTACTTTCCTCTGTGTTTCTGCTCATTATCTGCCTAGTAGCTAACTTCTGCTTACAGTGTCTGTTCCCTTTTAACTTCTGCTTGCACATGACATGGACTTGTTACAGCACTATGCCAGGTGCTGGAAATATAGCATTGAGTAAGACAGACGTGGCCTTGACTTCATGGGACTCACAGTCTACAAGAAATAAACACACAGTCTCATATGTACATACAGTCATGATAGTTACAAAATAAACATAGAAGACACGATGAGAGCATATAGTAGGCAATGATTTGAACTGTGGATCATGATCCATGATTGAATCATGAGGTCAACCTAGTGGGTTGTCTTAGTTACCTAGCGTAGCTATAACAAAAATTACAAGTACACGGCTTTAAAGAACAGAAATTTATTGTCTCACAGTTTTGGAGGCTAGGAATACAAATTCAGTGTGTCAGCCTTGCAGACTTTCTTTGTGGGCTACAGGGGAAGATTCTCATCTCTGCACTTTTGCAGTCCTGGGCATTTCTTGGCATTCCTTGGCTGCTTGTAGATGTATCTTCACATGTGTGTGTCTGTGTCTATTCTGATCTTTTGATAAGACACCAATCAGAATGGGTAATTTCACTACTCTGATATGATCTTATTAACGTAACAAAAGAAAACTCCTATTTCCAAACAGTGTCATATTAACAGGTACAAGGATTAGGACTTCAACGTAACTTTTTACCAGACACAATTCAATTCAAAACATGGGTAAGACCAGTACTTTTTTTTATTGTACTTCAGATGAAGGTTTACAGAACAAAGTAGCTCCTCAATAAACAGTTAGTATACATATTGTTTTATGACATTGGTTAACAACCCCATGACATGTCAACACTCTCCCTTCTTGAACTTGGGTTCCCTATTACCAGCTTTCCTGTCCCTTCCTACCTTCTAGTCCTTGACCGTGGGCTGGTGTGCCCCTTTAGTCTCATTTTGTTTTATGGATCTGTCTAATCTTTGGATGAAGGGTGCACCTCAGGAGTGACTTCATTACTGAGTTAAAAGGGTGTCTGGGGACCAGACTCTCAGGGTTTCTCCAGTCTCTGTCAGGCCAGTTAAGTCTAGTCTTATTTTGTATCTTAGAATTTTTTTCTACATTTTTCTCCAGCTCCATCCTAGACCCTCCATTGTGATCCCTAAGACCAGTACTTTTTTTTTTTTTTTATTAACTTTTATTGAGCTTCAAGTGAATGTTCACAAATCAAGTCAGACTGTCACATATAAGTTTATACACACCTTACTCTGTACTCCCACTTGCTCTCCCCCTAGTGAGTCAGCCCTTCCAGTCTCTCCTTTCATGACAATTTTGCCAGCTTCCAACTCTCTCTATCCTCCCATCCCCCCTCCAGACAGGAGATGCCGACACAGTCTCAAGTGACCACTTGATATAATTAGCTCACTCTTCATCAGCATCTCTCACCTACCCACTGTCCAGTCCCTTTCATGTCTGATGAGTTGTCTTCGGGGATAGTTCCTGTCCTGTGTCAACAGAAGGTTTGGGGACCATGACCACCGGGATTCCTCTAGTCTCAGTCAGACCATTAAGTATGGTCTTTTTATGAGAATTTGGGGTCTGCATCCCACTGATCTCCTGCTCCCTCAGGGGTTCTCTGTTGTGCTCCCTGTCGGGGCAGAAGACCAGTACTTTTAACAAAAGAAACAAAATACAAAATACCAGAGTACATCATATATAGTAAGACTTTTTCAGGAGTTGTAAATTTGGGAACCATCAGCACATGCATAGTAGCTGAAGCTCTCTGCAGGTGTTTCTGTCTGTGAGGAAGTAAGGAGCAAAATTAAAGCCATTGCTAACCATCCTGGCTTTCTGTTTCTTAGTCTTATGCTCATTTCCTGTAATAATTGCTCTACTAAAAAATAACATTATAGCCATGTTAAAGAAAGTATAAATCTTCAAGGAAGTTTCGTGTATTATGTCGTAATGACAGGGAAAGTCAGTGAATTATAGAATTTATATTTATCTTACTTAAATGATTGAAAAAATTCATGCATGTATTGGATAGTCCACATTTTCTAAGGCTGCATCTCTTTATCTCTGAGTCCACACTTCAATTTTGAATAGGCAGAATGAGATTTTTCTATACAAGCACTGGTATCAGTTATATCATCTGTCCAAGGGACTAGCAATACTTTTCTTCTCCTGATTCTTTGCTCACAGTGTTCACAACACTAATTTCATTTTATGCGGAGTAAAATACTGTGTGGTGCAGTTAATTACTTCATATGGCCCTTCTAGCCATAGCTTTTGTGACTCCCACAAAATGACTGGGTGGGCCTATGCAAATAATGTGTTTGTGGTCCATCAAGGGGACTGGAAAGCCTGCTAGGAATGCAAACAAGGTGCATAGAATGCCTGTGCAGGTGGGACCATGCAAATAAAGTGTATGGAACCCTAATGAGGGGATTGGTAAATGTTGGTATTCCCACCAGACTTAAGAGAGAGCCAGCCCCAGAGCAGAAACAGGACCTCACTACCATCAAGAAAGAAGATCCGGGAGTGAAGCGCATCCTTTGGACCTAGGGGCCTTGTCTGAGAACCTCCTAGACAGACGAAGAGAGCAGTAACATCAGAGACAGCGCAAGACAGTGAGAAACAGCGTCAGCGAAACAGTGGCAGCAGAAGCAGGAGATCAGCATGAGACAGTATGGTGGGCTTCCTGGCCTACGGAGCAAGGCGGTTACACTGGGCATGCCAACCCATGGAGTGAGGGAGCTGAGAGCCTTCTGGGCAGGAGGCTTTCTGGTGGAGTAGGCTGCCGCTGGGCACTTATCGGTAGAGCCAAAGAGCTTTGTAATACTTGCCTGAGCAGCGCAGAGGCTGGGTCCAGGGGCCAACAGGCCCAGTGGCCCAAAGGCTGAGGGAGAGGCCTCTACCCACTGCCGTCGAGTTGATTCCGACTCGAAGCGACCCTATAGGACAGAGTAGAACTGCCGTATTGAGTTTCCAAGGAGCGCCTGGCAGATTCGAACTGCTGACCCTTTGGCTAGCAGCCATAGCACTTAACCACACCACCACCAGGGTTTTCAACTGTAACCTAGTACTTCCCTAATAAACCTCATAATTGTGAGTGTTGTCCGTGAGTTCTCCGTGGCGGTTGCAAGGAATTATCGAACCCAGCAGAGATCTAGAGAATGTCGTGGGAGGGACAGTTGGTGTCAGAATTGCTAAAAAGGTTGGAGGGCTGAGGTATGACTGACTTCTACCTCACAGGAATCAGACTTTGGCTGATGTTGGTAGTGATTCTCTCTCTTCCCACTCATGAAGTTAGACCAGGACAGACGTCACCATGCCATACTTACATACTGCTACTGTGGTAATAATTCCCCATTGGAGCCTCTCTCTCTCTCACACACACACACCATAATTTCCATAAATTTCAATCTAAAACTGTTCATTTAAAGCAATACTTTATATCTAAGTACACACTGGTACATTTTACTTTGTAAGGAAAGTTTAGTATCATAGAACTGAAGTATTAAAGCATGTAGCAGATTTCTCCAATGCAATACGTCATTTGATTTCTTGACTGCTGCTTCCACGGGCATTAACTGTAGTTTCAAGTAAAACGAAATCCTTGGCAACTTCAATATTTTCTCCATTTATCACGATGTTGCTTGTTGGTCCATTTGTGAGGATTTTTGTTTTATGTTGAGGTGCAATCCATACTGAAGGCTGTGGTCTTTGACCTTCATCCATAAGTACTTCAGGTCCTCTTAACTTTCAGCAGGCAAGGTCGTGTCATCTGCATAACGCAGGCTGTTAATGGGTCTTCCTCCAATCCCTGATACCACATTCTTCTTCATATAGTCCAACTTCTCAGATTGTTTGCTCAGCATATAGATTGAATAAGTATGGTGAAAGAATACAACCCTGATGCACACATTTCCTGATTTTAAATCACGCAGTACCCCCTTGTTCTGTTCGAATGACTGCCTCTTGGTCTATGTACAGGTTCCTCATGAGCACAATTAAATGTTCTGGAATTTGTATTCTTCGCAATGTTACCCGTAATTCGTTACAATCCACACAGTCAAATGCCTTTGCATAGTGAATAAAACACAGGTAAGCTTCTTCCTGGTATTATATGCTTTCAGCCAAGATCTACCTGACATCAGCAATGATATCCCTCTTTCCATCTCCTCTTCTGAATCTGGCTTGAATTTCTGGCAGTTCCCTACTGATGTACTGCTGCAACTGTTTTTGAATGATCTTCAGCAAAATTTTACTTGTGTGTGATATTGATACTGTTCCGATAATTCCCACAATCTGTTGGATCACCATTCTTTGGAACGGGCACAGATATGGATCTCTTTCAGTCGGTCTACCAGGTAGCTGTCTTCCAAATTTCTTGGCATATGCAAATAAGCGCTTCCAGCGTTGCATTAGTTTGTTGAAACATCTCAACTTGTATTTCATCCATTCCTGGAGCCTCGTTTGTCATCAGTCCTTCAGCGCTGCTTGGACTTCTTCCTTCAACACCATTGCTTCTTGAGCATACGCTACCTCTTGAAATGGTTGAATGTCGACCAATTCTTTTTGGTACAGTGACTCTCTGTATTCTATCTTCTTTTGATGCTTCCTGCCTTGTTCAATATTTTGCCCATAGAATCCTTCAGTATTACAATCGGAGGCTTGAATTTTCTCTTCAGTTCTTTCAGCTTGAGAAATGCTGAGTGTGTTCTTCTCTTTTGGTTTCCTAACTCCAGGTCTTAGCACATTTTATTACTTTGCTTTGTCTTCTTGAGATGCCCTTTAAAATCTTCTGTTCAGCTCTTCAACTTCGTCATTTCTTCCATTCACTTTAGGTACCCTATGTTCAAAAGCAAGTTTCAGAGTCTCTTCTGACATCCATTTTGGTCTTTTTTGTCTTTTGAATGGCCTTTTGCTTTCTTCATATATGATGTCCTCGATGTCATCCCACAACTCATCTGATCTTTGATCATTAGTCTTCAATGTTCTCAAATCTATTCTTGAGATGGTCTCTAAATTCAGGTGGGATATACTCAAGGTTGTTCTTTGGCTTTGGTGGATTTTTTAAATTGTCCTCAGCTTCAACTTGAACTTGCATAAGAGCAACTGAAGGTCTATTCTGCAGCCAGCCCCTTGTCTTGTTCTCACAGAGGATACGGAGCTTCTCCATCATCTCTTTATACAGATGTAGTTGATTTGATTACTGTGTATTCTATCTAATAAGGCTGTTGTTCAGTTTATGTCAACTTATAGATGAGGTACAGCTAAACAGACTGTAAGAATGGACAGGTCTTTCTCCTTTATCCATGGGTCAATACCAAACCACTGCAGCTAGGAACAACAACTCTCACAAACTATGCCTCGAATTAATAAAGTTTTAGGCTCTTTTCCCTCCCATCTTAGTAGAAACTGTTGAGCCTCCAAAGGAATGGGAAAACAAGGAAAAACAAAAATCTGACCAGCACTGGTAGAAGAGTCTAAGAGCTTGGCCACCATACTTGATCAAACTGGTACATCTGGCAGTTATGAGCAATAAAATAATAATAGGCAGACCTGCAGGGGAGGTTGGGAGGCATGAATAAGATTTTTGCCATTTGCCTCCTGGATGACACACCCCCTTAAGGACAAGGCAATGGTTTTTCATTGTTTAACAAAACAGCCATAATAATGAACACCTGGCATCTTATCTCGTTCCTTACTGCTTTTCTGATTTTTCCATAGTAATGAAGCAGCCATCTCTAACATATCTGTTGAAGTGTAGAACAGTCTTGAGGCAGGACTATTTTCTAAGCAACTTTACAGAGCAAAAACAAAGAAAAGGGTGCAGAGTACTTAACCATTCTGTAACTTGATTAGCTGTGATTTTGTTTTCAGGTGTTTTTTCACCTGTTAGTAAGAGGGCATGTAAAGCACTACATGGTGTTCATCACATTAAATGGTGTATGGGAGACAAAAACACCAAGTGTATGACCCTGGCTGTACCTTCTAGGAATGTACTATTTATAAAGCTGAGTTACTTGGTTCCCAAGTTATATCACTTGGAATGTTTTCGAATACAAGTACAGAAGACACAACTAGAACAATAAGAGAAATTTATCTCACACTTCAAGAAGTTCAGGGATAGACTAATTTTCAAGTTGGTTAATGCAATGTATTAATTTCAATGATATCATTCAGGGCTTAGACTTTTTCTATTTTTCACTATGTCATCTTTGGCATGTCGATTCCTGCTCTTAGGTTTGTCCCCTTACAGCAACAAGGTGATGTAATATGATGTGTCATCAAGTGAAAGAACAGGAGTCATTTTCTTCTATGGGTCTATTTTTATCACCTAGGAGAAACTTTTGCTAGATCCCTTGCTGTTCAGGCTTCCTATCATGTCTCATTGGCCCAAATTGCTTCACAAGCAATTTTGCCTAAACTGATCACTGGCGAGGGGAAATGGAATGATCGTAATTGGCACCAATCAAGGTCACTGGCTTGGGAAGGGGTTCAGTATCCCTTAAATCATAAATGTGTCCTAGACTTACTCAAATAGGGATTCTCTTAGCAAGGAACAAAGCTGGGATATGGGCTGTAGAGAAGAATGGCTCTTGGCCAGACAACCAGTAGGGTCTACTACACAAGTATAAAGCAGAGCAAAACCAGACACACAAACTTAAAAAAGAACCATGGTCATTCTGAGGAATTTATTATGTAGCTTCTTGGGGTGGTAAAAGGGACAGGGGCTTTAGAATCAGACAGGTATGGTCACTTGGTAGTGACTTAACCTCAGAGAATTAACTTCTGTGCAATTCAACATTTTTATTTGTAAAATGCGGATAACAGTGCCTGCTTCTAAAAGCTGTGATGAGTATTAAATCTTTTGATGGATGTAAACTGCCTAAAAGGTTACAGATATTCAAAAAGTATATATTCTTTTCTTCCTTTATTGGAGCTATACAATAATTCATAATGATCCCAAGCCATCAACAAAATGCTAAATTTTATTCTGTATATTGTTTTGTAGCAGATATTTATTATATATTAGAAATATTTTTGTCAATCTGATTAAAATTTTTGTTGTTGTTTGGTGCCATTGAGTTGATTCTGATTCATAGTGACCCCATCTGACAAAGTAGAACTGTCTCATAAGGTTTTATTGCCTATAATTTTTATAGAAGCAGATCCCCATATCATTCTCCCGTGGAGCAGCTGGGTGGGTTCAAACCACCAACCTTCTGGTTAGCAGCCAAGTACTTAATCATTGTACCACCAGGACTCCTTTCTGATTAAGAGATTCTATGTTCATAAAATGTAAAAAATCAGTTATCCAAATACCAAGAATGGCTCATTAATAAGAACAGCTGCTTCCTATGTTCTATGCTCTATACATTTTCTCATTCAATTTTTTTAAAAAACTGGGCCTGGGGTTGCTACTGGCTTGCGGTAGATAAAGGACAGGGATGCTGCAAAACTACAATGCACAGGAAAGCTCCCCACAAAAAAGTTTCTCATTCAATTTTTATGATAATGCTGTGGGTTAGGTATTATTATCCTCATTTTATAAATAAGGAATTGACCTTCGGAGAGATTGAGAAGCATAAGATCATCAATAGTTGGAAGTAGAATACCTGGGTTTATCTGACTATAAATATAACGCTCTTCAACTATAACACATCGCCTGAATAGAGTGATAGCATGTCAGTAAGTGCTATTAAAAATTTATAAGATTCACCTACAATAGCAACAAAAGATATAAGGTACTTGGGAATAAATCTTAAAAAACAGTTGTGGTATTAAGATAACTGGAGTTTCACAAACAAAAGAATGAACCTGGACCCATACCTCATACCATATAACTCAAAATGGATCAAAGGCCTTACTATAATGACTGAAACCATAAAACTTTGAGAAGAAAACACAGGGTTCATGTTCAGAACCTAGTTTTTAATAATGGAGTCTTACATATGACATGGAAAACAAGAGCAATAAAAGACAAAATAGATAAATGGGGGCTGATGCCCTTCCAAGCCCACTGGGACAGTAAATTCACTCCTTCAATTCTCCTTGTGGACTAGGGAAATGGGGCTTTGGGTGGTCCCATTCTCCTGGTCCACCTTAATGGTGACCCAGGCCTCTCAGCCCCAGGCAACTCCATTCTCATGGCCCACTGACATGGCAGCCCTGTCCCCTAAACCTTGGGGTAGTGGTCTCATTCTCCTGGCTGAACCAAATGGCAGCACTACCCTTAAGAACTGAGTTTGTGGTGACTGGACTCTTTAAAGCCTAGAAGGCTTTGCTTCCTTCCTAGCTTAGTTGTCTACGGCTGCTATAACAGAAATACCATAAGTGGATGTCTTTAACAAACAGAAATTTATTTTCTCACAGTTTAGGAGGCCAGAAGTCCGAATTCAGGGTGCCTGCTCTACAGGAAGTGTGTCTCTATCTGTTGAGTCTGGAGGAAGGTCCTTGTCTCTTTTGAGCCTCTACTCCAGGGCAATCTTCATGTGGATTGGCATCACTGTCCCCCATCTCTGCTCTGCTCACTTGTTTAATCACTTTTGTATCTCAAAAGAGATTGACTTCAAGATACGCCCTACACTAATCCTGTCACATTAACATAATAAAGACAACCCATTCCCAAATGGGATTATAACCACAGGTACAGTGGTTAGAATTTACAACACATATTTTTTGGGGGACGTACTTCAATCCATAACATTCCCTTTGAAACCATGGTATCCCTGTCCTCTCCCTCCCCTGAGCTCCTTTCTACAGTTCTGCTGATTTCCAAACTCTACCTGGGATGGTCTTTTCCTTTTCTCAGAGGACAACGGATATTTGCAACCAACTAGTTCCACTGGCCCATTTCCTGTCTGTAGAATTCCAGGAGGCAGAATAATTTTCTTCATTTTTCCTGTCTCTATCCTTTTCATCTAAGCTGACAGGATTTCTACTGACGTGGTTGATTGGATCCATGAGTCACAGGCCCAATCTCTTTAGCAAAAGATTGTGTAGCCACACCCCTGGAGAAAGTTCCAGGACAGACTTTTTTATTTGTACAACAAAATTTTCCAAATCTTTAAGTTGTGGTTTCATTTTGCACAGTTCGTTTTTAAGTCTCCTTCCTCCCACATTTTACTGTATGCAACAAGGAGAAGACAAGATACTGCTTAGAAATCTCAGCCAAATATCCAAGTTCATCACTTACTAAGTTCTACTTTCCAGAAAATGTTCAAACACAATTCAGACAAGTTCTTTGCCACCTTATAAAAAATGTCACCCTTTCTCCATTGTCCAATAACCTGTTTATCATTTCTGGTTAAAGCCTCACCAAAAACACATCTAACGTCCACATTTCTAGAAAAAATCTGTTCATGGCAATAAGCAGCTTTCCTCATACCACTAAATTCTTTCTCAGCCCTTGTCAGATTTACCCTTCATATCCATAAGTCAACTAACAGTCTCTTCACAGATCTAGGACCTTAGTATCAAGCATACCAAAATTCTTCTGGCTTTACCCATTACCCAATCCAAAGCCCTTTCCACATTTTAATGGGTTTATGGGTGGTACAAATGGTTAACATGCTGGGCTGCTAAGTGAAAAGTTGGAGGTTCAAGTCTACTCAGAGGCACCTCAGAAGAAAGGCCTGGTGATCTACTTCAGAAAAATCAGCCACTGAAAACTATATGGAGCACAGTTCTACTCTGACACATATCAGTAGAAATCAATTCAATGGCACCTGATGGTGGTTGGTGGTTCCTATATATATATATATATACACAAATATATATACACAAATATATATACACAAATGCGCATGCACGAGTGCACACACACATACACACACACACACACGAGGGAGATTTACTTCAAGGGATTGGCTCATGTGATTGTGGGGGTTAGGAATTCCAAAGTCTATAGGTCAGGCTGGAAACTCTTGCTGGCTTGCAAGATTGTGAAAGGCTGGGAAGTCTGAAATCTGTAGGTTGGGTGGCAGGCTGGAGACTTCCACAGGCTTGCATCCTAAGATCCACAGGTTAGGTGACAGGAAGAGCACAGAGTGAAGAAAGTGAGTTGTGCCAAAATAAATATAGTTTGGAAGCAAACTGCACCCTAAGGAATTCCCCTTTCAACTGATTGATTACATTATGGAAGATAATTATGTTACATCGCATTAGATTACATTAGTCTACATTACATTAGTAACTAGTCTAGCGTTTGGCCAAGCCACTGGGAACTATAGTCTAGCCAAGATGACACATAAAATTAATCATCACAGTCAACCCCTTATCAAGTTGGCACCAACACACATATCCTTAAACCATATATAATCTCCAAATAAAGACAAAGTCATACTTCTGCCTGACACGATACAACATGCATAGGACTGAAAATGCACCCCTTTACATCTTCTATTTTATAAGTGACGGGATAAGAGTCATCACTGAGTTGATTCTGACCCATAGTGACCCTATAGGACAGAGTAGAACTGTACCATAGAGTTTCCAAGGAGTGCCTGGTAGATACGAACTGCTGACCTTTTGGTTAGCAGCTGTAGCTGTTAACCTCTATGCCACCAGGTTTTCCAATGTCACTAAGATTCGGAATCAACTCGACAGCAGTGGGTTTTGTTTTTTTTTTTAATGGGATAAGAGAGAAAAGAAAACAAAGGTATTTTCCACAGATATATAGATATTTACATACATACAAACATGTACACACAAAAAACATCTTTATAACAAACAAAGAAGTACTCAAAACAATTATAGCCCCCTTGTTGCTGCAACTGGTTGTGGGGTTGTAGCTAGTATTTACAACTACCTTCTTCCATTACCCATTTCATAGCCTCTTTATGCTCAGCAAGCACCAAAGCTGGTTGTGGTTCCTGCCTGGTAGGTTGATAAGCCAAACTTTCATTCTTGAAGGTTCTGAGCTATTAGTAGTCTTGTCTGAATTGGGCTGTTGTAGTTTTTAATTATGAATAAGGAAGACTAAAGAAGAACTGATGTCTTTGAACTATGCTGTTGGCAAAGAAAATTGACTATACCATGGACTGCCTCAGAAGAAGGAACAAATCTGTCTTGGAAGTACAGCCAGAATGCTCCTTAGAAGCAAGGATGCCTAGACTTTCTCTCACTTACTTTGGACATGTTATCAGGAGGGAACGATCCCTGGAAGACGACATCATGCTGGGTAAATCTGAGCAAAAAAGAGGAAAATGCTCAACGAGATGAACTGACATAGTGGCTGCAACAATTATGAGGATGGCACGAGACCGAGCAATTGTCTCATTCTCTTGCACATGGGGTCACTATGAGTCAGAGCTGACTTGACGGCACCTAACAAGAGCAGTTTTCCATTAACTTTAATCACAGGGTATGGAAGTACTAAGAGATGCCCTAAAGGATCTCCCGTTCTCTAGGCATACTCTCCTTTAACTCCATTGTATAATAATCATCCAGGATAAGTTGTTAGTATGTAGAACACTTGTGTGTTAAACAGACATAAAGAGATGGAAGGACCAAGAGATATCTAATATTCATGAGACACTAAATATACAAGAGGCATTTAATATTCAAGACACTCTATACATAGGAAGGATATGAAAGCACTCAGTATTCATGAGGTCTTAATTCAGCTATCTGTTGGTGATACCCATTCTGGCCCCATGTGTATTCTACCCAATAAACACAAATAAAGCCTAAGATTGTTCAGCAGGCTAACTGGAAAGCTACAGCTGTGGCCAAGTGTACTTGTCCCTAAGTCTCTACAGGAGTGCAAATATATGTCTTTGGCCCAGGACACCTTCTGTCTTGCTCAAACCTCAACTATGGTCCTCATAACCATACCATCAGTGGAAAAGCTTATGTGATAGAGAGAGGGGGTACATGAGCTAGGTAATGTGGTCCTTCCAGCTTGCTTGGACCCCATCCTAAGTGTGTTAACTAATCTTTCTTTCCTCTTGCTTTTCACTGTGTGTTTTAAAGTGATTTAATAAACCATGTGATTTGAGCATTTTAATTTAGCCTTGAGCCTCTCTGTACCATGACCTTTGGGATACCTTGTATTTGTCATTGTTAGGTGTTGCTATTAGGTGCTGTTGAGTCAGTTCTGACTCATAGCGACTCCATTTGCAAGAGAATGAAACACTGCCTGGTCCTGTGCCATCCTCACAATTGTTATGCTTAAGCCCATTGTTGCAGCCACTGTGTCAATCCATGTTGTTGAGGGTCTTCCTCTTTTTCACTGACCCTCTACTTTACCAAGCATGATGTCCTCCAGGGACTGATCCCTCCTAATAACATGTCCAAAATATGTGATACGTAGTCTTGCTATCTTTGCTCCCAAGGAACATTCTGGACATGCTTCTTCGAAGACAGATTTGTTAATTCTTTTGGCAGGCCATGGTATTTCAATATTCTTCTCCAATACCACAATTCAAAGGTGTCAATTATTCCTCGATCTTCCTTATTCATCATTCAGTTTTCACATGCATATGATGCAATTGAAAACACCATGGCTTGGGTCAGGTGCACCTTAGTCTTCAAGGTAACATTCTTGATTTTCAACACTTTAAAGAGGTCTTTTGAAGCAGATTTGCCCTATGAAATGCATCTTTTGATTTCTTGACTGCTGCTTCCATGGGTGTTGATTGTGGGTCCAATTAAAAGGAAATCCTTGACAACTCCAATCTTTTCTCTGTTCATCATGATGTTGCTTATTGGTCCAGTTGTGAGGATTTTTGTTTTCTTTTTGTTGAGGTGTAATCCATACTGAAGGCTGTGGTCTTTGATCTTCATCAGTGCTTCAAGTCCTCTTCATTTTCAGCAAGCAAGGTTGTGTCATCTGCATAATGCAGGTTGTTAATGAGTCTTCCTCCAATCCTGATGCTGACTCATAATGACCCTATGTACAAGAGAATGAAATACTGCCCGGTCATGTGCAATCCTCACAATCGTTGTTATGCTTGAGCCCCCTGTTGCAGTCACTGTACCACCCCATCTTGTTGAAGGTCTTCCTCTTTTTCTCGGACCCTCTACTTTACCAAGCATGATGTCCTTCTCCAGGGATTGGTCCTTTCTGATAACGTGTCCAAAGTATGTGAGACATAGTCTTTCCATCCTTGTGTATAAGGACCATTCTAGCTGTCCTTGTTCCAAGACAGATTTGTTCATTCTTTTGGCAGTCTGTGATATATTCAATATTCTTCATCAACACCGTAATTCAAAGGCGTCAATTCTTCTTAGGTCTTCCTTATTCACTGTCCAGCTTTCACAGGATATGAGGCATTTGAAAATACCACGGCTTGGATCAGGTGCACCTTAGTCTTCAGGGTGACATCTTTGCTTTTTAACACTTTAAAGAGGTCTTTTGCAACAGACTTACTCAATGCAGTGCATTGTTTGATTTTTTTGACTCTTGCTAAGTAAGCTTGTAGTTAGAGGCTAATATTGCTTTAAAGTAATTTCCCACATAACAGGAAGATTCAATATCTGAAAAAGTTAATAGATTCAATGGCATTTCAATCACAAACTCAACAGTTTTTTTTTCCTTTTGTAACTAACAAGTATATTCTAACATGTACATAGAAGAGCAGAAGTCCAAGAAAAACCAAGACACTCCCAGAAAAGGAGAAATAAATGTAGAAGAAGGTGGTGGTTGTGGATGCTCTTACCCTATCGTATGAGACTGTATTTACAAAATTATGTTGTACCGGCACATAAAACCCATTGCAAACGGGTTAATTCCGACTCATAGTGACCCTAAAGGACAGAGTAGAAACTGCCCCATAGGGTTTCCAAGGATCAGCTGGTGGATGTGAACTGCTGACTTTTTGGTTAGAAGCTGAGCTCTTAACCACTGTGCCACCAGGGCCCTCTTGGCATATAAATAAATAAATATGCCAATGGAACATAACAGCAATATAAGGAAACTGCAAAAATGATGAACTATTTAATACCGGTTAATGTCAAGTGGTGACACTTGAGTGTCAGCAAGGGCAGTTGCATTATCTCAATCAGTTGAAGCAGCAGTGCAGAAAAACAGTGTGTACTATTGTGCAGACAAGAACACAGCATAGTTCACAGAGTGCAAAAGAATCACTCTCGTGAAACTGTCTGGGAAAACCTTGAGGAGTTGGAGTTCTTGCAAAGTTGTCAGAGCCAAAGTCTAACAACTGTTAGATATACTGCTGTTGGACTGTGACTTTCTTTTGTATTCAGGCTGATGAGGATGGGATCAAATGGACTGTGTAAGTTTTTGTGTTTTATGTTTTTAAAACGCTATTTTATATAGAGAGGGTATTATTGATTGAATTGTGTCCCCCCAAAAAATATATTTTAAATCCAGAGCTCTACGCCTGTGGTTATAATCCCATCTGGGTTATTTTTGTTACGTTAATGAGAGAGGATTAACTTAGGTTGTGTGCTGAGTCAATCTCTTTTGAGATATAAAAGAGGTTAAACAAGCAAGTGAGTGAAGCAGATGTGGGAGAAGAGAGATGTCTGGCCATATGAAGCAAAAGCTCATACGGCAAAAGCTCAAAAGAGACAAGGACCTTCCTCCAGAGCCAACAGAGAGAAAAAGTCTTCCCCGAGAAACAGCACCCTGAATTCAGACCTCCAGCCTCCTTAACTGTGAGAAAATAAATTTCTGTTTGTTAAAGACACCCATTTGCGGTATTTCTGTTATAGCAGCACTAGATAACTAAGACAGGAGGTTACACATAAACTAATTCTTGCAATATACCAACCATACATTGCTTGTCTTAAGTCAGTTCTTTGGGAAACAGACTGAGATAGAGACACACACACACAGAAGGTTTATTAGGGAGTGGTCTCAGGAAAAACAGTGATAAGAGAATAAGGGGAGCAGGGCTGGACAACAGGAAAAGGTGAGCTTTGATGTACTTGCAACAGAAGCCTCAATCAATTCTGTGGAAAACTGGATCTGGGAGTTCTTCAGAATTGTACTAAACTGAGGCATGAAGACTAGGCCTTTGTATCCCCGCACTGACCAGTAAGGAGAAGCCCATCATCCTCGGGGCGGGCCTCTAACCTTGGGCAAGGCAGAGCTCTTCTGTTGAGGGCACTGACCAGTAACAGGCTCGGCTGTGAGCCATCGGCAGCCCACATACCTGGCAGTTGGGGAATGAGTACAGAAGGGAGGATCTACTACATTACTTGATCATTTTTTCTTACCAAAATAAAACATTCTCAAGCTATATATCATAATCATAGGTGATATTATGTTGACCTTAAATGCTTGCAATTAACTGAAGTAGCAAATTGCTTTTTGGTATGACATTTATAAAGCTTAGTAGGCCTCATTTAAATAGATGTGTCTTTTTTTTTTTTTTTAAAGGAAGTAGTTTTTTCAGCTCATATACAAAAAGGGGAAGTCATGGCACAGTGGTATAAGTTGAGGTAAAGTAGCTGCAGGTGCTGGCCAGTTGATGCACACTGACGGCGTAGGGGTGGGGCACAGAAGGAGTAAAGAATAGTCTGAAGTGATCTGGGCAGAGTGCCAAAAAAAAAACACAAAATACAGGAAATTACTTTTTGTTTGTTTGTTTGTTTTTGCAGGTTCTGATCTATGAAGTAAAAATATATAAGTGATGTTGCAACCTTCTCAGTGCCTCACTGATCTTATCAGGAAGCATATAATTTGTGTCATTATTGGTGATGTTCATTTTGATCACTTGGTTAAGGTGGTATCCACCTGTTATCTTTACTGAGGTTCATATCTTTTTGTTCACAATTAATAAGAAGCCTATTAGAAAATGGGGTTATTAGAAAATATTTTGAGATAATGTAGATATCCTGTTACTCATAGAATTTTCACCCATTAGTTTCAGTATACATTGATGATTCTTGCCTGGATCAATTGTTATGATGGTTACCAAGTGGTGATTTTTTAATTCCTCTCTATTTATTAGTTGTGAAGATAGAAAGGGCCTTTCCTTTAGTGCCATTGTATTTACTTATTATCAGTATGAACTAATTGCTTTTTATTTTATGCAATGTGTTAAAATCCATTACTGTCATTATTCATTTTGATTACCAATTTGTAGCAGATTTGGCATATGGGAGCCTCTTCGACCTGGTTCTTTTTTCCTTTCGACACATCACCATCATCTCTGAGCACTTCCTTTGTTTCTGGTATAACAAGAGTTCCAGGCTTATCTTGCTTTATTTCCCTGTCCCAGCCACTGAATCAGCCACTTCTTCAAAAAGACCTGGCTCTTTTCAGTAAGCAGTGGTAGTTACAAGCCAAGATCTTGGCTCTAGATATGATTATTGCTATGGTTTCTGGTACCTTTTAGTGTACAGAAGTTTTTCCACATAAATAATTTATACCAAATGTCCAAAATAGGGGATTCTAGGGATACAGAAAGTAGATTAGTGGTTTCTTGGGGGCTGAGAGGGCTGAAGGGATAGGGCATGATAACTAATGAGTGCAGGGATTCTTTCTGGGGTGATAAAAATGTTCTAAAATTGACAGTCATGATAAAAGGAATTATATCCAAGAGTATATTATGAATAATTTTCACTTTTTGTTTTAATTTTTTATTGTGAAATTTAACTACGAAAAGTATAACATGTGTGTGCCCATACAGTTTTTGAATTATGAGCTCATATCGTTATCTCTAATTCTAATCTAATGCCACTGAGTCTTTCTTATCCTCCCTCATTCCCTATTTGTATGTATTCTTCCTTAGGGAGAGCTCTGGCTCTTGGTAGGATGACTCAAAGACAAATTCTACCTCCCTGCCAGAGTTATCCAGCAGGATTGAGCCCACAGCTGTACCCATTCCTCCAGTGGTGCTTTCTGCAAGTCACCTCCCAAGTAAATTACCTGCATTCAAATCCTCTCCTCAGATATGCTTCCAGGGATATTCAACCTAAGACACACATCCCCACCCACAAATTAAATGTACCAAGAAATGGTCTTGTAAAAACTGCCTGTATACCAGTTCAAAGTACAATATTACTTTTGCCATATAGTGAGGTACATGCAGAAAATAAAATATAGTACAAATTCAGTAAGAAATGTTTTACTTTCTCATACTAAATATTTTAGCATTCAATTTTTCCATAAAATATATAACTTTACTATGAATATGATATTTATGGATGAGTCAAATTATAGACTACAAGAAGAAAAAAAGGAAGGAAACAAGAAAGGAATAAGAAAGGATAGAAAAGAAAGAAAAAGGAAAAAATAAATCTATAGATGAATGTTTTATATAACCTTTATGAGTCATGAACATTAACAATATGTTATTTGATCCAGATATCCATGCCTCTGAGGATCAAATGTAGGAATAAATGAAGACTGAGGCCCTGATTATGATCTCAGGCAAAAAGGAGGTGATATTACTACATCAAATGAGCTATTCATGAAAAAAAATTTTGATTAAAAAAAAAAATCTTTTTTCCTTGCCTATCATCTCTGGTTCAATTTTTAGAGAGAAAGGTACAAAAACAGGAAACATTCTCAGATCAGTACCAGTTTAATAAGAATAGCTTCCCACATGATATAATCTCTTTCAAAGTTTTAGAGAGAAAACAAAGAAAAATGAAGTCTTCGCTCTATAAATCTACTATAACAGATAAAATGAAAACAATATCAGAGAAAACTGTAAACCTAGTAGAAGGAAATATAAAGATGAATTATGTTTACAAAAATTAACTGGAAAATTAAAAAATAGTGGGGTAATTATTCATAAAAGAATGCACAATAGGACTTGTTCCATATAGTCAACTTCCTTTTACAAACAAAAAAGACAAATTAGTAGGAAAGGTTAAGCCTTTTAAAGTAGAAATACTCTTTGATCTCCTGTATTTGTCTGTATAGCAATTTTCTTCATAAAGTACCTTTTTGGTGAAGAACAGAGAATATAGTTATTTACGGAGTTGTTCCTTACTTCGACCAATGAAATTAATGAAAAAGGTTTTCTAAGACTTCCTTTGTTAGTCTTTGAGGCATCTTTTCCCTCCCAGTTGGAGACACTGATCTGAAAACTGGAAGATTTAGTCTCATCAAACCTTGGGCTGACCCTGAGCAGACCCTGAGCAGGCAATGTTGGTATGCTGGCTTCAGGCTCAGGCTCATAATTGGGCAAAGTCTAGAATCAGTCTTCCTTCTGTACATCTACTATGAGCACTGGATGCTTAAGAGCCCACTGAGTTGTAGCCCGTTGTCCATGTTCCAGTTATATCCTGATCTCTCTCTTGGTTTTAGAGTGTCACACTCAAGCTCCCTAAGCCAGCACTGAACTTTGTTTCTACACTCTAACTCTTGTTAATACCGGCTCCTCTGACAGGATTAGATCTTCCTCAAGTCCCTCCCTAGCAGTGGTCTGGGATATGATGAATGGACTGACCACCTGGAACCAGGATTCTTACATTTACCTGCTTGACTATTATCTGTCACTTGAACATCTGACATCCCAAATAAGTCATAAAACAACTTCAGATTTTCTATAGACATTTGATTTAGCTGTTGTCTACACTCATCAAGGGCTAGCTTTCCAACTCTAAACTAAGTGTGAAATTAAAAGACCTGGATTCAAGTCCACTATATCTGATGAATGAAGAGGGACAGACTAGATAATAAATGACCCTAGAAGTTTTCTCTGGGTTGTCTGAATGAGATCACTGGGGCTGGGGGCTCCTCTCCCCTCATCAGTGGAAGGAGCTATGTCTGAACAACTTCCCACGGCATCAATGGTTCCCTTTCTTCCCAGCAGGAAGAGCTGTGCCCAAACCAATGCACTCATAGGTTCACAAGGTGCTAGTAACTAGTGTTCCCAGGCAACTCCCCTGAAAAACTGGCAGCTAGGCTTAGACTACTGTCCAAACCAGACTTTATATCCTTTGTTTACAAGTTCACTTCTCATCTTGCTCTATAAAAGGGTGAGCAACAGGAGGTGGATCTCTATTCCAAAGCACAGTCTTATCATGCATTTGGCTGTACCCAGCCCTCTGTACAGGATGCCCAGAGAATGGGAAGCTCTCTGTCTGTGGTGTATACCAACTGATACTGTGAGAGCCCTTGGCTTACAGTGTAATGTTTTACTTCTTAGACCTCAACCTACCAATCTGTGAAAAAGGAAAAAACAATATTTACCTCACGGGATTGTTTTGAAAATAAACTGATCCTCTTATTCGATTATTTATTGAATGCTTACTCTGTGCAAAACACTATTGTGTTAGCTGTCACATAAAAGTTTGCTACACGGATTTAAAAAAAAATCACCTTTGAGAGTGGTGTCACAGATTTGGGTTTACATTCCGATTTTGGTGTTTGGAGCCCTGGTGGCACAGTGTTAAGAGCTCGGCTTCTAGCCAAAACACTGGCAGTCCAAATCCGCCAGCTCCTCCTTGGAAACCCTATGGGGCAGTTTTACTCTGGAATTGACTCTACCGCAATGGTTTTGTTGTTTTGTACCTGTGTGACTTTGAGTCAGTCCTTAGACTCTCTGAACTTCAGAGTGGTCGTGAGCATTAACTGAGATGACGTCTATAAAAGAATTGCATATATATTTAGTGCCTAGTACATGTTCAGTAAATTGTTAATTTGCCTTCCTGCTTCCTTACCTCTCTTCGCTTTCCCCCTTCCTTCTTTCATTCATGCTTGCTTGTTTCTTATCCCATTTTGACTTTTTCTTCTTTGTTCTACTTATCCTGACTCCTTCTCCCTCCAAATCTTCCCCAAACTGATGCTTAGTAGGTCAGGGCCCAGGTAGTTTGAAATGGTCTCCCAAACTGATATTAAATGTTTTCCTAAACTGCCCCAAATCCTAATATGCTGCAGGAATGAATCCTTAATGAGTGTGGCCATGGCACCTTGTGGAGGGGCCCTGACCTACTACACATGGAGAGGTTGGGCAACAAAAATCCAACTTTGTTACGATGCTTTCTATCTCATCATAAAGGACAGTTAACACTCACGTCAGTAGTCATCAGATTTGCATCTTAACGCAAATCCGGGCTGTTCTTTGCTTCCCTCTTCTGGCTGCTTTCTTCTTTTTAGATTTCTTCAGAGTGCAGCTGTCATTTGAAGAAACGGAATAAACAAGTCAGCAATTCTAGAGTGGAGTCCCTGGGTGGTGCAAACAGTTAACATGCTGGACTGCTAACCGAAAGGCTGAAGGTTCAAGGCCACCCACAGGTACCTTGGAAGAAAGGCTAGGTGAGCTACTTCTGAATAATCAGCCAATGAAAACCCTATGGAACACAGTTCTACTCTGACACGCATGGAGTCGCCATCAATCAGAATTGACTTGATGAGAACTGGTAATTCTAGAATAGCATCCAAAATAACCCCTCCCCCACCTCTCTTTACAAGCCTTGGGGGATTTCACACAATGTGCCTGCTGACATCAGTGGAGCTAGGAAGACTAGTAGAAATTGAGACTTGCAATGAGACGTTCCTCTGCGGATCTGGGTAAATAAACCCAGCTGAGATACTGGTGAAAGCTCTCTTGGGATAGTGGAGGGGTTCCCTCTTTAGGGAGCTAACTCAAATGAGTTCAAGACCCAGGCAGATTAGTAAATTAGTAAAGAAAAAAAAAATCCTTTGCTGTCGAATCTGTTCCAACTTACAGCGACCCTACAGACAGGGTATAACTGCCCACAGGGTTTCTAAGGCTGTAAATCTTTACAGGAGCAGGCTGCCACATCTTTCTCTTTTGAAGTGGCTGATGGGTTTGAACTGCTTACCTTTCGGTTAGCAGCTAAGTGCTTTAACCACTGCGCCACTAGAGATCCTTAAATTAACAAAGGGACAAGTACAATAATATAGCACATGGAGTTGCCAGGAGTCAGTTGACTCGAAGGCGACTGGACTGGATTGGCCTGATACACAACTGGGAGTGCTGGGACTATGGTAAACTGGAGAACATATGTCTGGCCTAAAAATAACCCATATGGAGCCTAAAAATATTCAATTTTAAACAAATTGATATTTAAACAAATATCAAACATTGTGTATTGTTATGGATTGAATTGTGTCCCCCCCAAAATATGTGTTATTAAATCCTAACCTCTATGTCTGTGGTTATAATCCCATTTGGGATTGAATTGTCTGCTATGTTAAGAAGTCAGGATTAGTGTACAGTGTGCCTTGAGTCAATCGCATAAAAAATACACAAGAAGCAAGCAGAGATAGGGGAAGACAGATGCTAAGCTAAGACAGGGAACGGAGGGCCCCCCGAATCTGCAAATAAAGTATAGGAAATAGGCCAAGGTGCAGAAACAAACCCATTCCCCAGAACAATGGGGCAGGGTATCAGAAAATAGCCCACAAACTTCTTTAAAGTTGTCTTACAGAAGCAGCTGGATAAAACCAGCCCCAGGGACATGTGCAGAAGTAGCTGGATAAAACCAGCCCCAGGGACATGTGCTGAACATCCACCTGTGACCGCTGTGTGACCTTCCACCAGGGGCTGTGAGGGGCAGCAGCAGCAGCTGGGAATTGAACTTGGGGAGCAAGAGACTGTGCAGGTGCAACACCCCATAGTAAGTCCTGCTACAAATCCCAGAGGCCTCCGGGACAGGAGCCATCTTAGAAAGCTGCTGCACGCACACCTTAGTTATCCTATCCCCACTCAAAACAGGCTACTTGCTGGAAAACCCTGCGTATGCCTGTGAATAAACATGAATCTTTTCCCGCCCAAGAATTTTTAAAAACCCAGGCAAGTCTTTTGTTCTGTGAGATGGGGGGCGAAGGATGGGGTGGGGGATGGGGAAGTGGGTATGCGATGCTTAGGCCCTCTTTGTCTCTGCTTGCAAGCCTCTTCAATAAAGTTTTGCTCATGTGGAAAACTCATAGTGCCTTACCTGCTTATTCTTGACCAGTGAGAGTCAAGAACCTTATTCAGGTAACAAAGCCACATGGAGATCTCCAAGGGTCCAGGAAATGGAACCTGAAGAGACAAGAACTTTCCTCCAGAGCTGACAGAGACAGCCTTCCCCTAGAGCTGGCACCCTGAATTTGGACTTCTAGCCTCCTAAGCTGTAAGAAAATAAATTTCTGTTTGTTAAAGCCAGATACTTGTGGTATTTCTGTTATAGGACCATTAGATAACTAAGATAAGTATGCAAAACCAAATATGTTGGTGGACCAATTTGACCTATGGGCCATAAATTTGCAAGCTTTCTAAGACTTACGGAACCTGGTTTCTAGGGAATACAGCAACAGATAACAGTGATGAGCCAGAAAAGTAGTTGCCATCAGGAATACTTAACAAGGAGTACGGCAGTGACCTAAGAGCAAGTGTTGCTATGGCATTTAGTATGAGGGTAGTAAGCCAGCAGTTAACAAAGTCCCAGTTCCAGAGATGAGAGTGGTGGTTGGTAGAGTTCCAGACCCTCAGTGATAGTGAAGGGAACAAGCCAGAGTTCCCAACCAGGAAGGCCTAGGGTATTAGGCTGGAGATTATTACTGGGACTCAAAATAAGGATTTGACAAATGGCAAGACCAGGTATCATATATTATTGAATGGCTTGCTTGTTGAATGCTTTTAAAATGTTTATATTGCTTCTTAAAAATGGATTTTAAAATGCTTATTATAGAGAATTTAGAAAATGGATTTTAAATTGCTTACTATAGAGAATTTAGAAAAGCATAACAATAACAAAAACTTTAGGGCTGTCCTATGTATGGGAAAACAGGGGCTGTTTCCGGAGCATGGGACCAGGCAGAGAATCAAGAGCTTCTATCTTTGGGAAGAGAGCTCAGAGGTAAGGAGGCTGGAAACTGGGGTAGGAGCTAGAATTGCGCTGGCCAAGCTTCACGAATTATCTAGAGCAGAACTGATTTTAGAATGTTTCAGATTATTTATCAGGATTTTTGGTTCGTGGTGAGGAACCAGAATATAAAACCTAGCCCATGTCTAGTTAGATTTTTAGTATTCATAATATAGCTGAGTTTGTTTTCAGAGTTGTGACTTTCAGGATGTTAAACATTCATATATTATTAAAATCTATATCCTAAATACCTTTCTGGGGGGTTACAGACTATTTTGGATTATAAACACTACTAATTTTCTACATCATGAATTATATTTGTCTTAAAATAACTCTGATTTGGTTTGGTCTATGACTCTTTTTAGTCCTCAACTTCTTACGTATTAGTTTGGGTCACTATGGGTTTTTAGCATAGGAATGTCTTTCAACGGTAAGTCACAAGTCAATTGAGACTATGACGATGTGCCTAGGGCCAAAATTAATTGCTGTTGGCCAGTATGTTAATGTATTGAGTTTTAATTCTGGAATTTCTATTCAAAAGTAATTATTTCAATGCAAAAATGGATTATTATTTTTTAAAAGGGTATCTTAGAAGAGAAACTTGATATTTAGAGGAGAAACATTTCAATCTGCTATAAATCGCACTCACGCCTAGTCTAAAATAAGCAAAATAAATCATCCATAATATGCCCACATAACGGCATTTTCAGTGAACAGGGGCTTTGTGTATAACATGTCTCCAAAACGAAAAGTCTAAGATTTCCCATGTGTGACAGCCATAATGAGTCCACTCACGTGTTCTAACATCTGATAGTCTAACATTATTTGTATATTTAGTTTTTCTTTAAACTTCCTCTTTTTCTTTTTTAGTAATAGACATCTCCGCTTCAGCAATTTGTGAATTTTAAACTTCCTTCTGCAAAAGGGTTTTAAAAACCTGCTTGTTGCTTATACAATATAACCATTATCTCTTTGGAAATCTTAAAAAATGTAGTAGAAGTGGTGAAAAATTGAATTGTATGTACTCTTAAGAGAATTTATGCCAGGCGTATTTTGCCCATAGGTTTTAGCTCAAGACATTAATATAGTTGCTGCTGGAAGGAACAACAGTAAACATCTCTAGCTAAATTATCAGTAAATATGTTTAAAGGATTAGTTAAGAAACAGCAATTGAGGAAATATGAATTCTACTCTTCATTTTTTCTGATGTAACTTCATGATGTTAAATCATGCATTTTATTTTGTTATCTCGATTTTGTACCTTATCAAATTGAGCAAACTCTATTAATTAATAACCACTTAATAATATGGAAAGAACAAAAGAGGATTTATGGAGAAATAGGCCAGGAGTTACAAAATCCGGCTGCTGAGCACAGTCTTGTCATTTCAAGTAGCCCAGTTAATTTAGACAAGCAACTTCATTTTTTTAGAGGCTGTCATTTTTCCTCACCTGTCAAATAGAGAAAGTACTATATATCTCATTACCCTGCAAGATTACAGAACAAAATGAAATAATGTTGGTAAAAGGATTTTAAGAATTGCCAAGTGCTACGTAAATGCAGGTTACAATTTTGGAAATAACTGCAGGGTTTTGCTATAGTACCATCTGCTATAGCATGGAATTCAATATAAAGCTACTCTATTTCAGATTGTTCAAAGGCATATATTAGTAGAAAAGCAACATCGTGTTCATCTTAATAGGAATTTCTTTTAAAATTTTGTAAGAATTTTGTTAAAAAGCAAAGATGTCACTTTGAGGAATAAGGTGAGCCTGACCTTTATATGCATGTGAAGGCTGGACAACGAATAAGGAAGACCAAAGAAGAACTGATGCCTTCAAATTATGGCATTAGCAAAGAATATTGAATACAGCATGGACTGCCAGATGAACGAACAAATCTGTCTTGGAGGAGGTACAGCCAGAATGCTCCATAAAAGCAAGAACAGACTTTGTCTCATGTACTTTGGACATGTTATCAGGAGAGACGAGTCTCTGGAGAAGGACGTCATGCATGGTAAAGTAGAAGGTCCGTGAAAAAGAGGAAGACCCTCAACAAGGTGGAAGGACACAGTGGCTGCAACAACGGGCTCAAACATAACAATGGTCATGAGGATCGTGCAGGACCAGGCAGTGTTTCATTCTGTTGCACAGAGGGTCATTATGAGTTGGAATCGATACGATGGTACCTAACAACAACAACAATTATAATAAAATTCCAAGAATATTTGTTTTGGAATTCTGAATCTATTTCTGTTAAATCACACAGGTGCTATTTCAATGATTTACGTCTGTCTTGAGAGAGATGTCTTTTCCCTACTCATTTGTCCCCTATTCTTTTCACTACCACCCCTCCACCCTTAAGAACAACAAAATAAAACAAAAGGATGTTTATAGAAGCATCAACACTTACTTTTGTGTAGTGTTCCAGACCTCTTTGAAGTCTACCAAATAATGAAAGGGATTTGAAAAGATCTCATGGAGCTGTTCTAGCAGTAGTAAAAGCTACATATAGCATAGTGAAGGCTCATTTTTTTTTTTTTTTTTTGCCCTTCTGAAATCAGGTAAAACTTGAGTATTTCTAGGTTACAGCTGAATCCTTGTTTTATTTTTAAATTAAAGGGCACATTTAATAATACTAATTCCAAATCTGTATTTCCATCTCTGACCTCTCCCTGATATTCCAGACTTATATCCAACTATATACTTTATATTGTTGTTGTTTTGTGCAGTTGAGTAGATTCCAACTCATGGTGACCCCACCTGTTATACAGTTGAACTGCTCTATAGGGTTTTCTTGGCTGTAATCTTTATGAAGCAGATTTCTAGGCTTTTTCTTCTGTGGTGCCACTAGGTGGGTTCAAACCTCCAGACTTTTGGTTACAAGCTGAGTATAAATCATTTTTGCAACCAAGGAACCTTGGTATCTCCTTATAATTTCAACATGGGTACTTTAAATATAACATTGACAAAACAGAATTCTTGGTATCTTATTTTGACACCCCTACTGCAAACAAACAAACAAAAACTTTTTTTTTTTTTTTTTTACTGCAAACAAAAAGAGCCCTGGTAAAACTTAAGGAGACGGGGCCAGGACGGCAGAGTAGTCAGCATGCATCTGGCGGACCCTCTCGCAACAAAGGCCCGAGAAAACAAGTGAATCGATTATATATGACAATCTAGGAACCCTGAACATCAAAGGCAAAGCTGAGGAATCAGACTGAGTGGAAGGGGGAGGGAGAGATGGTTTAGAAGCAGCGAGTAGTTGCCAGACCTAACCCAGTGGGAACCAGCACCCTGCACGCCAGATCAGCTGGCATGTGCGGTGAGGCAAGCAGTAGCCTTTGGGACACATTTTCCAGACCAGGAGAGACCGAGCGGTGGAGAGTCTACTCAAGCTCCAGAACCAGTGAGAAGCAGCACTCATTCGGAAAAAGATAAGTACATGTGTCTAACCTACCGCATGGATCAAAAAACACTCCGTTTGGGAAGAACCTCTCTCCCATTTATCTGCTCCCTTCCTGCCCTTTGCTGGGTCCTGGGCCAGCTTCAGGAATTGCTGATTGCTGCTTCCCCTGGGCTGGAAGTAGGGCCCATCACACATCCTGAGGCTTTCTCCTGGCCTTAGAGAGGGAACAAATTAACAAACAGGAAAAAATAATCTGCCATCTCCCCTAAGCCGGGAACTCAGGGCAGACACAGCTCCCTTCCTAGGCATATGCATAAGGGGTTTACGGACTTTGAAAGCCTTTCACCCCATCATAGACCTGTGTGAGCCCATTTCAGCAACGTAGGCCCTCATTAGCATAGTACAATGGTGTATATACCTAAAGCCTAACTTCACTTTATCAGCTATATGGTGGAGTGGCAGCTTTGTAACATTTGACACCACTCAGTCCATTAAGCAGAGTCCTCATATACCGACATTAGGGGCCTGAGGGCTGGTGGCTCCACTTACACCACCTAGCCACTGGAAACAGGGGCCCAAGAATAAGTGGTGCCTCCCAGTCCTTACACCAACAGCATCGGATGCCCATAGTCTGGCTAAAAAACCCACCCACCTATGCACTGTAGGGAACAGAGACACGCTTTCCTCCCAGACACTCAGGCAGCCATCAGCCTCCTGCTTTGCTCAGCATGTGACCCCTTACTGTAGCCAGATACCTGTGACTACCCTAATCACCCCTCCTGGTCTAGGACTATAGGTAAGAGCCCGCACCACACATTTGGTGACCAACCATCTGGACACCTGAGCTGAATCCATACAAGAAAAGTAAACAGACTCCTGGACTCACATACCTAGTAACAGATTTAACCATCTGGTGACAGGATGTTAGAGCACCAATAATCAAATTAGCTCACACAAGCAGCCTATCTGGGCATATCGAAACAAAACAAGAAACTAGGACCCAGTAAGCAAACATAAAATAAATATAATAACTTACTGATGGCTCAGAGACAATAGTCAATACCAAATCACATAAAAAGGCAGATCACAATGGCTTCAGCAAGCTCCCAAAACAAAGAATCAAGAAATCTTCCAGAGGAAATAAATTCTTGGAATTACCAGAGGTAGAATACAAAAGATTAATATAAGGAATTCTTTAAGAAATCAGGAAGGAGATCAGGCAAAACACCCAACAAGCCAAGGAACACACAGAAAAGGCAACAGGGGAACTTAAGAAGATTATAGAAGAGCACAATGACAAATTTAACAGGCTGCAAGAACCCACAAAGACACAGCAAATAGAAATTCAGAAGATTAACAATAAACACTCAGAATTAGATAACTCAATAGAAAGTCATAGGAGCAGAAGAGAAGCAATGGAAGTCAGAATTAGTGAGAGACTGAAGATAAAGCCACTTGACACCAACTTATCTGAGGAAATATCAGATAAAGAATTAAAAAAGTGAAGAAACCCTAAGAATTATGTGGGATGCTATCAAGAAGAATAACCTATGAGTGACTGGAGTACCAGAACAGGGGGGAGGATAACAGAAAATACAGAGAGAGTTGTTGAAGATTTGTTGGCAGAAAACTTCCCTGATATCATTATAAAGAGGAGAAGATATCTATCCAAGATGCTCATTGAACCTCACACAAGGGAGATCCCAAAAGAGTCACCAAGACACATTATAATCAAACCTGCCAAAACCAAAGATAAACAGATAATTTTAAGAGTGGCTAGGGATAAACAAAAAGTCACCTACAATGGAGAGTCAATAAGAATAAGCTCAGACTACTTGGTAGAAACCATAAAGGCAAGAAGGCAATGGGATGACATACATAAAGCCTCGAAGGAAAAAAAAAAAATTGCCAGCCAAGAATTATATATCCAGCAAAACTGTTTCTCAAATTTGAAGTTTAGGGAATTTGCAAAAACCAAACCAGAACTACAAGAAATACTAAAGGGAGTACTCTGGTTGGAAAATCAATAACATCAGATAACAACCCAAGACTAGAACACAGGACAGAACAACCAGATATCAACCCAGATAGGGAAGTCACAAAAATAAATCAAAGCTAAAATGCCGAAAATAAGGAAACAGAGACATCAATATGTAAAAGATGACAACATTAAAACAAAAAAGAGGGACTAAAAATGTAGTCATAGATCTCTCATATGGTGAGGAAGTTAAGGCAATATAAAGGAATAAAACATTGCTTTAAACTTAGAAAAATAGGAATAAATATTAAGGTAACCACAAAGGAAACTAACAATCCTATACATCAAAATAAAAAACAAGAAAAACATAAAGGCTCAGCAAATACAAAAGTAACATTGAAAAAGATGAAAAGAAAATACATTAAAAAAAACAACAACTTAGCACAGAAAATTAAGTGGAATAAAGAAACTCTCGAAAACACACACAAAAAGACATCAAAATGACAGCACCAAACTCATACCTATCAATAATTATGCTGAACGTAAATGGACTGAATGCACCACTAAAGAGACAGATAGTGGCAGAATGGATTAAAAAACATGATTTGTCTATATGATCCCAAAAGAAAGTCACACCTTATACTTAAAGACACAAACAAATTAAAACTCAAAGGTTGGAAAAAATATATCAAGCAATCAACAATCATGAAAGAGCAGGAGTGGCACTACTAATTTCTGACAATATAGACTTTAAAGTAAAATCTACCGCAAATGATAGGGAAGGATACTATATAATGATTAAAGTGTCAATACACCAGGAGGACATAACTATAATAAATATGTATGGACCCAATTACAGGCTCCAAAATACATTAAAAAAACTCTAACAGCATTGAAAAGAGAGAAAGACAGCTCCAAAATAATAATAGGCGACTTCAACATACAACTTTTAGTGAAGGACATCCAGAAAGAAGCTCAATAAAGGCATGGAAGATCAAAATGCCACAATCAACCAGCTTGATCTTATAGACATATACAGAACACTGCATCCAACGGCAGCCAAGTACACTTTCTTTTCCAAAGCACATGGAACATTCTCCAGAATAGGCCACATATTAGGCCATAAAGGAAGCCTTAACAGAGTCCAAAGTACTGAAATATTACAAAACATCTTCTCTGACCATAAAGCCATGAAAGTGGAAATCAATAACAGAAAAAGCAAGTAAAAACATAAAACACATGAAAACTGAGCAATGCTTTGCTCAAAAACAACTGGGTTATAGAAGAAATTAAGGACAGAATAAAGAGATTCACAGAATCAAATGAGAATGAAAACACATCCTACCAGAATGTTTGGGACACAGCAGTGCTCAGAGGCAAATTTATAGCGATAAATGCACACATTCAAAAAGAAGACAGGGCCAAAATTATTAACCATACAACTTGAACAAATAGAAAGAGAGCAGCAAAAGAAGCCCTCAGAAAGCAGAAGAAAGTAGGTAATAAAAATTGGAGCAGAATTAAATGAAATACAAAAAGAATTGAAAGAGTTAACAAGAACGAAGTCTGGTTCTTTGAGAAGATCAACAAAATTGATAAACCACTGGCCAAACTAACAAAAGAAAAACAGGAGACGAAGCAAATAACCCAAATAAGAAATAAGATGGACAATATCACAACAGACCCAACCGTGGAGAGACTGGAACACTTATACACTCCTAGTAGGATATAAAATGGCACAACCACTTTGGAAATTGATTTAGTGCTTCCTTAAAAAAAAAAAAAAAACTAAACTATTTTTTTAGTTTTTTTTTTTAAAAAGCTGCAAATACAAGTACCATATGATCCAGCAATCCCACTCCTTGGAATATAACCTAGATAAATAAGAGCCATCACATGAATAGATATACGCGCATCCATGTTCACTGCAGCACTGTTCACAATGGCAAGAAGATGGAAACAACCTAGGTCCCCATCAACGGATGTATGGACAAACAAATTATGGTATACTCACACAATGGAATACTATGCAATGATAAAGAACAACAATGAATCTGTGAAACGTCTCATAACATGAATGAATCTGGAAGGCATTATGCTGAGTGAAATCAGCCAGTTGCAAACAGACGCATATTGTTTGAGACCACTATTATAAGAACTCCAGGAAAGGTTTAAACACAGAAGAAAATGTTCTTTGATGGTTACGAGGGTGGGGAGGGATGGAGAAGGGTATTCACTAAATAGATAGTATATAAGAATTATCTTAGGCGAAGGGATGGACAATACACAATACAGGGGAAATCAGCAAAACCGGACTAAACTAAAAGCTAAGAAGTTTCCTGAATACAACCAAATACTTTGAGAGACAGAGTAGCAGAGGCAGGGGTCTGGGGACCACGGTTTTAGAGAACTTCTAGGTCAACTGGCATAACAAAGTTTATTAAGAAAATGTTCTACATCCCATCTTGGTGACTGGCATTTGGGTTCTTAAAAGCTAGTAAACAGCCATCTAAGATTCATCAATTGGTCCCAACCCACCTGCAGCAAAGCAGAATGAAGAACACCAAAGACACAAGGAAAATATGAGCCCAAGAGACAGAAAGGGCCACATAACCCAGAGACTCCATCAGCCTGAGACCAGAAGAACTAGACGGTGCCCAGCTACCCATCTTTGGCCGCCCTGACAGGGAACACAACAAAGAGTCCTTGATAGAGCAAGAGAAAAGTGGGGTGCAGAACTCCAATTCTAGTAAAAAGACCAGTCTTAATGGTCTGACTGAGACTGGAGGGATCCTGGAAGACATGGCCCACGGACCCTCTGTTAGTTCAGAACTGAATCTATTCCCAAGGCCAACTCTTCAGACAAATATTAGAGTATAAAATATAAAACAATACTCACGAAGAGAGTGCTTCTTAGCTCAAGTAGATATAAACAGGATACTAAATGTGCAGCTCCTGCCTGGAGCGGAGATGAGAAGCCAAAAAGGGACAGAAGCTGATTGAATGAACACAGGAAATCTGGGGTGGAAAGGAGGAGTGTGCTGTCACATTATAGGGAGAGCAACTAGGGTCACATAAAAATGTGTGCATAAATTTTTGTACAAGAAACTAATGAACTGTGAACTTGCACTTAAAGCACACACACACACAAAAGAGCGCTGGTTGTACAGTGATTAAGTGCTCAACTACTAACCAAAAGGTAGGCAGTGGGAATCCACCAGCCCTCCATGGGAGAAGATGTGGCAGTTTGTTTCCGCAAACATTGTTGTTGTTGTTGTTGTTGTTAGGTGCTGTCAATTCGGTTCCAACTCATAGGGATCCCATGCACAACAGAGTGAAACATTGTCCAGTCCTGTGCTATCCTCACAATTGTTGTTATTCTTGAGCCCATTGTTGCAGACACTGTTAATCCATCTTGTTGAGGGTCTTCCTCTTTTTCCCTGACTCTCTACTTTACCAAATATGATGTCCTTCTTCAGCAATAGGTCTCACATACATGTCCAAAGTATGTGAAATTGAAAATACCATGACTTGGGTCATGTGCACCTTAGTCCTCAAAATGACACCTTTGCTTTTTAACACTTTAAAGAGGTCTTTTGCAGCAGATTTACCTAATGCAATGTGTCATTTGATTTCTTGACTGCTGCTTCCATGGGTGTTGATTGTGGATCCAAGTAAGATAAGATCCTTGACAATGTCAATATTTCCTGTTTATCATAACGTTGCTTATTGGTCCAGTTGTGAAGACTTGTTTTATGTTGAGGTGTAACCCATACTGAAGACTATAGTCTTTGATCTTCTTCAGTAAGTACTTCAAGTCCTCTTCTCTTTCAATAAACAAAGTTGTGTCATCTGCATATCACAGGTTGTTATTAACTCTTCCTCAAATTCTGATATCTGTTCTTCTTCATATAGTCCAGCTTCTTGGATTATTTGCTCAGCATACTGATTGAATAAGTATGGGGAACGGGTACAACCCTGACACACACCTTTCCTGACTGTAAACCATGCAGTATCCCCTAATTCTGTTTGAACGACTACCTTTTGGTCTCTGTACAGATTCTTCATGAGCACAATAAAGTGTTCTGGAATTCCCATTCTTCACAATCTTATCCATAATTCGTTATTATCCACACAATCGAATACTTCTGCATAATCAATAAAACACAGGTAAACATCTTTTTGGTATTCTCTGTTTTCAAGCAAGATCCACCTGAGATCAGCAATGATATCCCTCGTTCCATGTCCTCTTCTGAATCTGGCTTGAATTTCTGGCAGTTCTCTGTCAATGTACCGCTGCAACCATTTTTGAATTATCTTTAGCAAAATTTTACAGCCTTGGAAACCCTACGGGGCAGTTCTACTCTGTCCTATAGCGTCACTATGAGTTGGAGTTGACTCGACATAACTGGTTTACTGGCTTACCCCCAAACACATTCATTATCCCGGTCTTCCCTATCTCAATTGCTGAAACCAGTATCACTCAATTATTGCAGCCAAAAACCTGTGAGTTTCCTATGATTACCTTTCTCCCAACTTACATATGCCATTAGCAGTGGATTAGGGTTCCAATCTCCCCAGAGCCTGGGCAGCCTTGTTTTCTCTTTTTTTTTTGATCAGTGCCATTTTTGCAGGGGTGAGATGGTATCTCACCGTAGTTTTGATTTGCATTTCTCTAATGGCTAATGACTGCGAGCATCTTTTCACGTGTTTGTTGACTGTTTGAAAGTCCTCTTTGATGCAGTGTCTGTTCACGTCCTGTGCCCATATTTTGACTGGATTGTTTTTTCCTTGTTGAGTTGTTGACGTTTTCTATAATGGTACAGGGTACACTTCTGGTCACTGTGTGGGCATGGGGGGATCGTACCAGTCACCAGGCAGCAGATATGGGGCGTTCCTACTGGTCACTGGCTGTGGGGGTGCTCCCGCTGTTTGCTGGGCAGCAGTTGCGGAGGTGCTCCTGCTGGCCATCAGTTGCTGGGCACTGGTGCGGGGGGCACTCCTGTGCAGCATACCAGGTGATGGGTTTGGTCTGTTTAAATGTGGGGGAGGAGGGTTGCATAGAGGTCGGTGGGATGGGGTACCTCTACTTACTACTCTATGGTTTTACTATTCAGTAGGTGTGTTGGTCATCTAGTGCTTGTATAACAAATACCACAAGTGGATGGCCTTAACAAAGAGAAGTTCATTCTCTCACAGTCCAGTAGGCTGTAAGTCTGAATTCAGGGCTCTAGCTCCAGGAGAAGGCTTTCTCTCTCTGTTGGCTCTGGAGGATGGTCCTTGTCATCAGTCTTCTCTTGGTCTGGGAGGGTCTCGGTGCAGGAAACTCAGGTCCAAAGGATGCACTCTGCTCTTGGCGCTACTTCCTTGGTGGTATGAGGTCCCCGTCTCTCTGCTTGCTTCTCTCTTTTATATCTCACAAGAGGTTGGCTTAAGACACTATCTAATCTTGTAGATCTCTTCAATATAACTGCCACTAATCCATCTCATTACACCATACTGATGGGATTTACAACACATAGGGAAATCATATCAGATGACAAAATGTTAGACAATCATACAATACTGGGAATCATGACATAGCCAAATTGACAGATATTTTGGGGGGACACAATTCAATCCATGACAGTGGGTGTTTCCTGGCCAAACGGTCAGGCACTGCCACTGGCGAGTAGTCCCTTCCTCAGTTCTTCCTCCCTCCCTTCTCTGCAGTAAGCAGGGTCACTGGAGCTCTTGCCCAGTCTTCCTGCACTCTTCCTTTTTAGCCCTGGCTTGCATCCTTCTCACCTTGTTTTATTCCAGATTTGTTTACACAGTATCTCTTTCCTCTGTTGTGAATTCTGTGTAGTCACCTGGGGAACATTGCCTGCTTTGCCCCAAAATGATCATGCTCTGTTGGACTGGCCAGCAGGGTGCCAAGGATCTATAAATCTCCACATCTGCTGTTTTCATTCTGTCTCTCCTTCCCCTCGGTGCTCAGTCTAATTCTTTGGCCTTGTGTTTGATGTTCAGGGTTCCAAAGTTGTCATCTGTTTCACTTGGTTTCTTGAATCTTTGTTGTAAGTGAAAGTTATTTTATGTCAGTCTAAGACATCATCTTAGGCTCCTCCCAACCACATACAACTTTTAAAACCAGGAAATTAACATTGATAAAATGCCATTATCTAATCTAGAGGTTTTATTTGGACTGATCCAATTTTCTCAGTAAAACATTCATTTTTACCTACTCTAAATCTAAAGTCTCTTCTGACATCTATTTAGGTCTCTTCTTTCTCTCCCGTCTTTTTAATGACTTCTTACTTTCTTCATGTATGACGTCCTTGATGTCATTCCATAGCTTGTCTGCTCTTCAGTCATTAGTATTCAGTGTATCAAATCTATTCTTGAGGTGGCCTCTAAATTCAGGTGAGATATACTCAAGGTCATACTTTGGCTCTCACAGACTTGTTCTGATTTTCTAGCTTCAACTTGAACTTCAATATGAGCAATTGATGGTCTGATCCCCAGTTGGGCCCTGGCCTTGTTCTGAGTGATGATATTGAGCTTTTCCATTGCCTCTTTCCACAGATGTAGTCGATTTCACTCCTGTATATTCCATCTGGTGAGGTCCATGCAAATAGGTGCTGTTTATGTTGAAAAAAGGTATGTGTGATGAAGAAGTTGTTGGTCTTGCAAAAATCTATCATGTGATCTCTGGCATCATTTCTATCATCAAGGCCATATTTTCCAACTATGGATCCTTCTTCTTTGTTTCCAACTTTTGCATTCCAATCACCAGTAATTATCAGCGCATCCTGATTGCATGTTCAATCAATTTCAGACTGCAGAAGTTGGTAAAAATCTTCAATTTCTTCATCTTTGGCCTTAGTGGTTGGTGCATAAATTTGAACAGTAGTTGTATTAACTGGTTTTCCTTGTAGGAGTACAGATATTATCCTATCACTGACAGCATTGTACTTCAGGATAATCTTGAAATGTTCTTTTTGATGATGAATGCAACGCCATTCCTCTTCAAGTTGTCATTCCTGGCATAATAGACCATATGATCGTCCAATTCAAAACAACCAATACCAGCGCATTTCAGCTCACGAATGCCTAGGATATCAATGCTTATGCATTCCATTTCATTTTAGACAATTTTCAATTTTCCTAGATTCATACTTCATACACTAGGTTCCAATTATTAATGGATGTTTACAGGTGTTTCTTCTCATTTTGAGTCATGCCACATCAGTAAATGAAGGCCCTGAAAGCTTGACTCCATTCACGTCATTAAGGTTGTGTCATGGATTGAATTATGTCTCCCCAAAAATGTGTGTATCAATTGGGCTGGGCCATGATTTCCAGTATTGTATGATTTTCCTATATTTTGTAAATCTTGCCTCATAATGTTAATGAGGGAGGATGGGTGGCAGTTGTGTTAGTGAGGCAGGGCTCAGCCTACAAGATTGGATTGTGTCTTGAGGCAATCTCTTGAGATATAAAAGAGAGATGTGAGCAGAGAGACAGTCAGACCTCATACCAACAAGAAAGCAGTGCCGGGAGCAGAGCGCGTCCCTTGGACCTGGGTTCCCTGCGTAGAAAAGCTCCTAGTCCAGGCGAAGATGGATGAGAAGGCCAACAGAGAGAGACAGCTTTCCTCTGCAGCTGATGCCCTGAATTTGGACTTTTAGCCTACTTTACTGTGAAGAAATAAACTTCTCTTTGTTAAAGCCATCCACTTGTGGTATTTCTGTTATAGCGGCACTAGATAACTAAGACAGATTGACTCTACTTTGAGGAGGCAGCTCCTTCCCAGTTGTCTTTTGAGTGCCTTTCAACCTGAGGGGCTCATCTTCTGGCACTAAATCAGACAATGTTCCACTGCCATTCATAAGGTTTTCACTAGCTAATTTTTTTCAGAAGTAGACTGCCAGGTCCTTCTTCCTAATCCGTCAGTCTAGAAGCTCAGCTGAAACCTGTTCACCACAGGTGGCCCTTTTGGTATTTGAATACCGGTGCCATAGCTTCTAGCATCACAGCAACACACAAGCCCCCATGGTACAACAAACTGACAGATGCATGGGGGAAGACCCTCAACGAGATGGACTGACACAATGGCTGCAACAATGGGCTCAGGCACAGCGGTGATAGTGAGGATGGTGCAGGACCAGGCGGTGTTTCATTCTTTTGTGCATAGAGTTGCTATGAGTCAGAACCAACTCAACAGCACCTAACAACAACAACAACAACAAATCTACAACAAGCATCAGAACAATGTTTTGACTAGCATGTAACTTTTGTTCCATAGATAGTACTATTACAATCTTGAACAGTTGCCCTGGAGTTGATTCTGACTTACGGTGACCCTATGTGTGTCAGAGTAGAACTATGCTCCACAGGGTTTTCAAGGGCTGATTTTTACAGAAGTAGATTACTGGGTTTTTTTTTCCAAAGTGCCTCTGGATAGACTCAAACAACCAACCTTTCAGTTATCAGCCAAGCACATTAACCATTTGTACCACCCAGGGACTCCATTATAGTCTCACTTTTCCTAATTATTTACATGGTACTTCATGAAAATATATGAAAAGAAGTGGGAACTTGTCTTTATCTAGTATTGCCTTGCTGTCAGACTTTTCATTATAAATTTAAAATTTTCGGGCCTCAGTTTCCTTAGTTACAGAATGAGTAGATTATACAAGATACTCTCTGAGGAGCGCACTGGTTCTACAATTCCAGTATTTTAGAATGGTTTCTGCTGATATATGTCAATCTCACTCTGAATTCTAGAACCATTGTGAGACTCTTTGTTTATAGCTGGGTTCCATACACCGAGGATAAGGTGATGAAAAGCACAGTTCTTGATCTGGAGGTTCTCACAGGCTAGTACAGGAACTCACATACAAGGTTGCTGCATTGGAGTAAGTAAAAATGAATGAAACCTGAGCCTCTCTCTGCTCAAGAGTCTTGACTCTACACACTAATTGTGGAATTTGAACTTTAAAATCCCACAGTTACTAATAATTACTTTTGCAATACTTTCTTTCAAGACTGTTTAAGGATAAAGAACGTCTATTAAGAACAAAAAGAAATGCCAGAAAGTTTTTAAGGAAAGCAACACTTTAGAGATTAATTCAAAAGGAGAGCTTGAATGGGAGCTTATGAATTTTACTTCTAGTTATTGCTCAACTGAGGAAAAACCAACAGATGACCGGTTAGACTAAGATGATCTCTGGGGCTCAAAGCTGTCAGAAGAGGGTAATCTTCAAGGAATTTCAAGGCTGAGATTTTCTCCCCTTACATAGACAGTTTAACTTATGGAATGATATTCATAAGCCCATACCACAGATTTTAGCTTTACGATCCCTGATGAGAAGGGTAGAGTGGGTTCCAGATGGGGGTCTAATCTCCATTGTGTTTGTAGAAACTCCTCATTCATTTTCTTTGAACTCTGCTTTCCTCCAACCTCCAATGGAAAGTGTTTTACTTAGTACTGCAGATAATTATTTTATAGATTACTATTCCAACCTTCTTATGGTTATTTAACATTTTCAGTTAATGTCATCTCTCTGAGCGATTGTGTAAGTAAACTTATTTAACAAAGCTGTATATCAGGAAAAGGAAGAAGGAAGGGTGTGGCTAAATGAGTTTCTTTTTGCCTTGGTTCTGTGAAAAAGAGAGAAAAAGAAAACAGCTTGGGAGAGTTTTCCTCTGGGCCCTGAAGATTTGTTATAGTTACCCTTGTTACAGTTGCCCTAAAGCTTTGGAGGAGCTTGTTAATTTTACCCAGGAAAGATGCCAGCTGCTGCTGTTAGAAAATGTCAACAAAGCAAACAGATGGAGCCTCTTGCAAGGAGGCTGGTCAGTTAGTCTAGAGAAGGGATTGTTCAGTTATTAAGAAAATAGTGTTAAAAAATTCTCCCAACAGGATTGAGCCATTTGCCTATATAAGCACCCATCCCACAGAGGTTGAGGGCGGACCTCACTATCATCAAGAAGGAGCCTCAAGTGGAGAACATCCTTTGGACCCGGGGTCCCTGTGCTGAGAACTTCCTAGACCCAGGAGATGGAGAGAGAGCTGTTAACACTGGAGTGGCAGCAGCAGAAACACGAGACCAGAGTGAGATGGTATGGTGGGCTTCCTGGCCCATGGAACAAGGTGTCTACAGGGGGCTTGCCAACCCACAGAGCAAGAGAGCATTCCCAAATGGAACTATACCAACAACTATAGGGGTTAGGATTTACAACGCATAGATTTGAGGGACACAATTCAATCCATAATGATCCATAGTATTAAGCCTGTGAAAATATTAGGTCACACAGCAAAAGGGGATTAAGTTTTCTGATGTAATTAAGATTGTCAAATACTGACCTTAAAATGGGGGAAATTATTCTGGATTATTGCAGTGGGCCCAATGTAATCATAAAAAAAATAAATAAATTTTTTTTTTTTTTAATCATAGGGTCCTTAAATGTAGAAGTGTTGATCAGAAGAAGAGGCAGGAGAGATCTGAAGCCTATAACATTACAGACCACAGATGTTGGCTCTAAAGATGGTGGTAAGAGACTATAAGGCATAGGATACGGGTGATCTCCAGAAACTGGCAACAGCTCTTAGCTGAAAATCAGCAAGGGAATGATGACCTTAGTCCTATAAACACAAAGAGAGGCGGGCCAAAATGGCAGAGTAGTCAGATGCTTCCGGTGATCCCTCTTCAAACAAAGACCCGAAAAAACAAGTTAATCAATTATATGTGTGACAAGCTAGGAACCCTGAGCATCAAAGGCAAAGTTAAGAAATCAGACTGAGTGACAGCGGAGGGAGAGATGGTGCAGAAGCAGCAAGGAGTTGCCAACCCCACGGCAGTGCCTCAGCCCTGATTCCTTGGTGCGACTGCAGAGGGGCTGATGGTAGTTTTCTAGGACACGGCTGCTTCAGTGAAAGAAGGCAAGCAGGGTGGTGCACCCCTGACCCTGTGGTGTACTGCAGCAGGGCTGGCCGTGGCATTTAGGACATGGCAGCTTCAGCAAAGAAGGCAAGCTCAGGAGACAGCCCTAACCCCCTGGGGCAGTCTGAGCAGGAACCCAGCCAGTGCACACAGGCTACACATGCCTCTGGAATCTGAGATAATACAGCACACTGGGCCCAAGATAAGTGATTCTGTCTAATTTACTGCATGGATCTAATAGCTCCTCCTTTTGAAAGTTCTCTCTCCCTTCTATCTGATCCCTCCTCCCTCTGCCCCAGCCTTCTTTATTAACAGTTGATTTCCCTGGGCCTGAGATAGGTCCTGCTGCACTTCCTGAGCCATTCGTCTGGCCTTGGAGAAGGAACAAATTAACAAATGGGGGAAAAATATTCTGCAGATTCCCCTAAGCTGGAAACTCAGAGCAGAAGCGGCTCCAGTCCAGGCACAAGCAATCCACAGACTTTGTCCTTCACCACTGCATGGATCCAGGTGTTTCCACTACACCAGATAGGATCTGGCTGTTATACTGCAAGGGCAAACCTGTTTGAGGCCTGACTGTAACTGTTTCAGCTGTGTGGTGGAGAGGCTGGTTTTAGATGTTTGATACTGCTCTGCCTATTAAACAGGGCCTTCACCTACCCACAGCAGGGACCTGAGAATTGGAGGCTCCAACCATGCCACCTAGCCACCTGCGAAAGGGCTCCAAGGATAAGTGGTGCCTACCAGTCCTCACAGGTAAAAGCATTGTTACAGCTTATGGTACGGCTGCAGAGCCCACCCATAAGAGCACTCTAGAGAACAGGGATGTGCCTTCCTTACACACTCGGGGGAAGATTGTCAGCCCCCTGCCTTCCTCAGAGTGTGACCCCTGCTGCTACCAGAAACTTGTGCATAAACCAATCACCACTGCTCCTCTAAGATAGTAGGTGAGAACTTACACCACACACTAGGTGACCAACTGTCAGGACACCTGAGCTGAATCTATACAAGAATAGTGAATGGATTCCTAGGCTCAAATACCTGGTAACAGCTCTAGCCATATGGTAACAGGATATTAGTGCTTCGAAGGCCCCAATAATCAAGTAAGCTCACTCGAGTAGCCTATTTCGGTATATCAAAACAAAACAAAGCAAGAAACAAGAACACAGTGAGAAAACATAAAATAAATTAATACAATAACTTATACATGGATCAGAGACAATAGTCAATATCAAATTACTTGAAGAAGCAGGCCATGACTGCTTCAACAAACTCCCAAAACAAAGAATCAAGGACTCTCCTGGATGAAGACGTATTCCTGGAACTACCAGATGTTGAATACAAAAGATTAACATACAGAACTCCTCAAGACATCACGAATAACATCAGGAACGAGATCAGGCAAAATGTTGAACAAGCCAAGGAACACAAAGATAAAGCAGTTGAAGAAATTAAAAAGACTATTCAAGAACATAATGAAAAATTTAATAAGCTGCAAGAATCCACAGAGAGACAGCAATCAAAAATTCAGATTAACAATAAAATTACAGAACTAGACAACTCAATAGAAAGTCAGAGAAGCAGAATCGAGGAATTGGAAGGCAGAATTAGTGAGACTGAAGACAAAACACTTGGTAACAATATATTCAAAGAAATATCAGATAAAAGAATTTAAAAAGAATGAAGAACCCCTAAAAATCATGTGGGACTCTATTGAAAAGAATAATTTGTGAGTGATTGGAATACCAGAACAGGGAGGGATAACAGAAAATACAGAGAGAATTGTTGAAGATTTGTTGGCAGAAAACTTCCCTGACATCGTGAAAGATGAAAGGATATCTATCCAAGGTGCTCATCGAACCCCATACAAGGTAGATCCCAAAAGAAAGACACGAAGACATATTATAATCAAACTTACCAAAACCAAAGATAAAGAGAAAATTTTAAGAGTGGCCAGGGATAAGTGAAAAGTTACCTACAAAGGAGAATCAACAAGAATAAGTTCAGGCTACTTGGCAGAAACCATGCAGACATGGAGACAATGGGATGACATATATAAAGAACTGAAGGAGAAAAATTGCCAGCCAAGAATCATATATCCAGCAAAACTGTCTCTCAAATATGAAGGCAAAATTAAGACACTTCCAGATAAACAGAAACTTAGGGAATTTGCAAACACTAAACCAAAACTACAAGAAATACTAAAGGGAATTCTCTGGTTAGAAAATCAGTAATATCATATATCAACCCAACACTAGAACACAGGACAGAGCAACCAGGTATCAACCCAGATAGGGAAATCACAAAAATAAATCAAGATTAAAAAAACATTCAAAACAAGGAATCACTGATGTCATTACGTAAAGGATGACAACATTAAATCAATAAAGAGGGACGGGGCAGTTCTACTCTGTCCTATAGGGTCGCTATGAGTTGGGATAGACTCAACAGCAGTGGGTTTTAAATAAAGCAGGCATAGATCTTGCATATGGAGATAAAAGCAAGGCAATATAGGGAGACACAAGTTAGGTTTAAACTTAGAAAAATAGGGGTAAATATTAAGGTAACCACAAAGAAGACTAACAATCCTAAACATCAAAACAAAAAACCAAGAAAAACATAAAGACTCAGCAAAAACAAAATCAACTACAATGAAAAAGAGAATACACAATTTACAAAGAAAAACTACTCAGCACAAAATAATAAGTAGAAAAATGAAACGGTCAATAACACACAAAAAAGGCATCAAAATGACAGAAGTAAACTCATACCTATCTATAATCATGCTGAATGTAAATGGACTAAATGCATCAATAAAGAGACAGAGAGTTGCAGAATAGATTAAAAAACATGATCCATCTATATGCTGCCTACAAGAGACTCACCTTAGACTTAAAACACAAGCAAACGAAAACTCAAAGGATGAAAAAAATACATCAAGGAAACAAAAATCAAAAAAGAGCAGAGTGGCTATACTACTTTCTGACAAAACAGACTTCAAACTTAAATCTACCACAAAGGATAAGGAAGGACACTATATAATGATTAAAGGGACAATATGCCAGGAGGATGTTGCCATATTAAATTTTAATGCACCCAATGAAAGGGCTACAAGATACATAAAACAAACTCTAACAGCATTGAAAAGTGAGATAGATAGCTCTACAATAATTGTAGGAGACTTCAACACATCACTTTCAGTGAAGGACAGGACATCCAAAAAGAAGCTCAATAAAGACACGGAAGAGCTAAATGCCAAAATTAACCAACCTGATCTCATAGACATACACAGAACACTCCACCCAACATTATCCAAGTATACTTTATTTTCCAACGCACATGGAACATTCTCTAGAATAGACCACATATTAGGCCATAAAGCAAGTCTTAACAGAATCCAAAACATCAAAATATTACAAAGCATCTTCCCTGAACATAAAGCCATAAAACCAGAACTCAGTAACAGAAAAACCAGGGAAAAGAAATCAAACACATGGAAAGTGAACAACACGTTGCTCAAAAACGACTGGATTACAGAACAAATTAAGGATGGAAAAAAGAAATTCATAGAATCCAACAAGAAATTCATAGCTTCCCATTAGAACCTTCAGGACACAGAAAGCAGTACTCAGAGGTCAATTTATATCAATAAGTGCACACAGACAAAAAGAGGAAAGGACCAAAATAAAAGAATTATCCCTATAACTGGAACAAATACAGAACAAAAGAAACCTTTAGGGACCAGAAGAAAGCAAATAATAAAAATCAGAGCAGATTTAAATGAAACAGAAAACAGAGAAACAATTGAAAGAGTTAACAGGACCAAAAGCTGGCTCTTCGAAAAGATTAACAAAATGGACAAACTGTTGGCCAGACTGACAAAAGAAAAACTGGAGACGAAGCAAATAACCTGAATAAGAAATGAGATGGGCAATATTACAACAGACCCAACCGAAATTAAAAGAATCATAACAGAGTACTATGAAAAGTTGTACTCTAACAAGTTTGAAAACCTCGAGGAAATGGACAAATTTCTAGAGACACACTACCTAAACTAACACAAACAGAGGCAGAACAATTAAATAAACCCATAACAAAAGAAGAGATTGAAAAAGTAATATAAAAACTCCCAAACAAAGAAAAGCCCTGGCCCTGACAGCTTCACGGGAGAATTCTACCAAACTTTTGGAGAACAGTTAACACCACTACTACTAAAGGTATTTCAGAGCATAGAAAAGGACGGAATACTCCCAAATGCATCCTGTGAAGCCAGCATAAACCTGATACCAAAACCAGGTAAAGACTCCACAAAAAAAGAAAATTACAGACCAATATCCCTCATGAACTTAGAATCAAAAATCCTCAGCAAAATTCTAGCCGGTAGAATTCAACAACATATCAAAAAAATGACTCACCATGACCAAGTGGGATTCATGCCAGGTATGGAGGGATGGATCAACATTAGAAAAACCATCAAAGTAATCCATCACATTAATAAAACAAAAGACAAGAACCACATAATCTTATCAGTTGATGCAGAAAAGGCATTTGATAAAGTCCAACACCCATTCACAATAAAAACTCTCAGCAAAATAGGAAGAGAAGGAAAATTCCTAAACATTATAAAGGGCGTTTATAAAAAGCCAATAGCCAACATCATCCTAAATGGAGAGAAACTGAAAGCATTCCCCGTGAGAACGGGAACCAGACAAGGATGCCCTTTATCACCACTCTTATTCAACATTGTGCTGGATGTCTTAGCCAGAGCCATTACTTTAGATAAAGAAATAAAGGGTATCCAAATTGGCAAAGAAGTAAAAGTATCTCTGTTTCCAGATAACAGATAACACAGAAAAACCTGAAGAATCTTCAAGAAAACTACTGGAACTAGTTTAGCAGAGTATCAGGATACAAGATAAAAAAAAAAAAAAAAAAAATTTTTTTTTTTTTTAAGATAAAGATACATAAATCAGTTGGATTCCTCTACACCAACAAAAAGAATGTCCAAGAAGAAATCACCAAATCAATACTATTTACAATAGTCCCTGAGAAGATAAAATACTTAGGAATAAATCTAACCAGAGATATAAAAGACTTATATAAAGAAAACTATAAGACACCACTGCAAGAAACCGAAACAGACCTACATAAGTGGAAAAACATACCTTCCTCATGGATAGAAAGCCTCAACATTGTAAAAATCTCTCTTCTGCGCAAAGCGATCTATAGATACAATGCAATCCCAATCCAAATACCAGTGACATTTTTTAATGTGATGGAGAAAGAAATCAGGAACTTCATATGGAAGGGAAAGAGGCCCCGGATAAGTAAGCATTACTGAAAAAGAAGAACAAAGTGGGATGCCTCACACTACCTGATTTTAGAACCTATTATACTGCCACAGTGGTTAAAACAGCCTGGTACTGGTACGACAAAAGATACATAGACCAGTGGAACAGAATTGAGAATCCAGACATAAATCCACCCACATATGAGCAGATGATATTTAACAAAAGCCCAAAGTCTGTTAAATGGGGAAAAGACAGGCTTTTTAACAAATGGTGCTGGCATAACTGGATATCCATCTGCAAAAAAAAAGAAACAAGACCCATGTCTCAAACCATGCACAAAAACCAACTCAAAGTGGATCAAAGACCTGGATATAAAATCTAAAACAATAAAGATCATGGAATAAAAAATAAGGACAATGCTAGGAGCCCTAACATATGGCATAAACAGTATACAAAACATTTCCAGAAATATACAAACACCAGAAGAGAAATTGGACAACTGGGAGCTCCTAAAAGTCAAGCACATATGATCATCATAAGATTACACCAAAAGAGTAAAAAGACTACCTACAGACTGGGAAAAAGTTTTTAGATATGACATTTCTGATCAGTGGCTAATCTCTAAAATCTACATGATGCTGCAGAAACTCAACTACAAAAAGACAAATAACCCTATTAAAAAATGGGCACAGGATGAACAGGCACTTCACTAAAGAAGACATTCAGGCAGCTAACAAATACATGAGGAATGCTCAAGTTCATTATCCAGTAGAGAAATGCAAATCGAAACTACAATGAGATTCCATCTCATTCCAACAAGGCTGGCATTAATCCAAAAAACACAAAATAATAAATGTTGCAGAGGCTGTGGAGAGATTGGAACACTTATACACTGCTGGTGGGAATGTAAAATGGTATAACCACTTTGGAAATCGATTTGGCGCTTCCTTAAAAAGCTAGAAATAAAACTATCATATGATCCAGCAATCCCACTCCTCGGAATATATCCTAGAGAAATAAGAGCCTTTACATGAACAGATACATGCACAGCCATGTTCACTGCAGCACTGTTCACAATAGCAAAAAGGTGGAACAACCAAGGTGCCCATCAACGGATGAATGGATAAATAAATTATGGTATAGTTACACAATGGAACACGGTCCACTGATAAAGAACAATAATGAATCTGTGAAACAGTACATAAAATGGAGGAATCTGGAAGCCATTATGCTGAGTGAAATCAGTCAGCTGTAAAAGCACAAATACTGTATGAGACCACTATTATAAAATAACTGAAGAAATAGTTTAAACAGAGAAGAATATATTCTTTGATGGTTATGCGATGGCGGAGGAGGGGGAAGGGAGGCGGGGGAGGGAGGGAGAGAGGGAGGAAGCAGGGGATTCACTCATTAGATAGTAGAAAAGAATTAATTTAGGTGAAGGGAAAGACAACAAACAATACATGAGAGGTCAGCACAACTGGACTAAACCAAAAGTAAAGAAGTTTCCTGAATAAACTGAATGCTTCGAAGGCCAGAATAGCAGCGGCAGGGGTTTGGGGCCCACAGCTTCAAGGGACATCTAGGTCAACTGGCATAATAAAATCTATTAAGAAAACATTCTGCATCCCATTTTAGAGAATGGCATCTGTGGTCTTTAAACCTATCAAGTGGCCATCTAAGATGCATCAGTTGGTCTCAACCCACCTGGAGCAAAGGAGAATGAAGATCACCAACGACCAAGGTAATTATGAGCCCAAGAGACAGAAAGGGACACATAAATCAGAGACTACATCAGCTGGAGACCAGAAGAAGGAGGTGGTGCCTGGCTACAACCGAAGACTGCCATGACAGGGAACACAACAGAGAATCTCTGAAGAAGCAGGAGAACAGTGGGATGCAGACCTCAAATTCTCGTAAAAAGACCAGACTTAATGGTCTGGCTGAGACTAGAAGGACCCCGGAGGTCACGGTCCCCAGACCTTCTGTTAGTTCAAGACAGGAACCATTCCCAAAGCCAACTCTTCAGACAGGGATTGGACTGGACTATAAGATAGAAAATGATAATTTAGAAAATGATACTGGTGAGGAGTGTGCCTCTTGGATCAAGTAGACACATGAGACTATGTGGGTAGCTCCTGTCTGGAGGGGAGATGTGAAGGCTGCAGGGGACAGAAGCTGGCTGAATGGACATGGAAATAGAGGATGGAGAGAGGGAATGTGCTGTCTCATTATGGGGTGAGCAACTAGGTATATATAGCAAGGTATATGTAAGTTTTAGTATGAAAGACTGACTTGATTTGTAAACTTTCACTTAGAGCGCAATAAAAATTTAATAAATAAATAAATTGTTCATTTTAGCAAAACACACACACACACACACAAAGAACTTAATTTTGCTAACAAACTTGAATGGTTCAGGAAATGGATTATCCCCTAGAACTTCTTAAAAAAAAAAAAAAAAGGCAGCCCTGCCAACACTGACATTTTAGCTCCGTGAGACCATGTTAGGTTTCTGACCTACAGACTGTGATAAATATGTGTTGTTTTAAGCTGCTAAATTTGTGGCAATTTGTTATGAGAGCAATAGAAAATTAATACAGCAAGAAATGTCATCTTTTTTCATTTAAATCAACATTTATCAAATGCTGAATCTCCAAGTGGTGGGCTGGCAAGATAGTCCATCTCAGACACAGAGGCTCTTCCCCCTACCAGCAGCATGCAAGGTTCCAAGGATCTTACAATGTGCAACACATCAGGGCCCCTCAGAACTCCTGTGCCCACTGGCTATAAATGAGGTGCCACTGTCCCCACCTTCTTGGTCCCCAGTATTCTCTTGGTAGCAGCAGACTCTGCTCTGGGAAACATAGTGTCTAGGTTGCACAATGAAGTCATCCCTTCATTCCCCAATCTGGAGGCTCTATCATCTGCCTGGAGCACTGTGTGAGTTAGGTGCAGGTGAGATAAGGCTTACCTTTTGTCCTTTTCCCAGTCATAACAAATTTCCCCTCTAACAGTTTTTGCTTTTACCCCAGGGTACTTATTTTGCCTCCCTTTCTCCTACCTCCCCCCAACACCAAGCTTGTTGCTGAGGTTGTCTTCAATCAGTTTTTATCACCAAAACCCCCTTGAGGCAAAGAAGCACAATCCAGTTGAGGGACTAGTAAACCTACTTGGAGCTCAAGGATAAACAAAACAGAAATTAACATATCAGGAAGGGCCACTCCCTGGAGAAGGGCATCATGCTTGTTAAAGTGGAGGAAGGCCCTCAAGGAGATGGATTGGCAGAGTGTCTGTAACAATGGGCTCAAGCATAGCAAGGACTGTGAGGATGGTACAGAACAGGGCAGTGTTTCCTTCTGGTGTGCAAGGGGACTCTAGAGTTGGAACTACCACCACAGCACTGAACAACAACTACACAAATTATCCTTCAACATTCATGTGCTGGTAATCTGGTTGTATTTTGGCATTTCCCAGAGATTAAGTCACTGATGGCCTTTATTCTGATGCTTGGTCTATCCCTGGCTGGTAACCTCACAGCAGCGTGATGGATTTGATCAGGCTTTTCAAAGTCAGGGTTGATAGCCTGGATATTCGGTGAATTTTCTGCTTTTCAGAGGGGAAAGTATGACAGTCCTTTCTCCTAACTGTGGCTGTATCCCTTCTGAGAGGGGTGTTTTCTTTGATTGCGGTTAAGTTTCTGGGGAATGGACTATAGAGAAGCAAGGATGGAGCAGGGAGAGACCAATTATGTGGCTATGGCAATAATCCAGGCAAGGAGGGTGGGGGCTTGAACCAAGGTGGAAGGGTAGGAGAGATGAGAACGGTTGGACTGTAGTATATCTGAAGGGGAGAGTCAGTGATCTAATGATCCATGTAACAGAGGGAAGCCAAAGATAAGCAGGCTTGTCATGACTCATCTCCTCTCTTGTGCCACACAGTTGGGACTCTGCACATTTCACCTCTGGAAACTAGAGCTCTTTTTGATTTAAAGATTGTTTTTAGTTGCTGTCGATAAAGGCAGTCACTCAAGAATTTATTCTGGCTGTTCAACAGTTGCTGATTCAACCTACACCTGCAGTGAAGGTTTATTTTCTAACTCAGTCCCCTTCCTACAGTCTCTGGGTTGTTTGTCCCCTGATTTTAAATGGAATAAGCTGCCAGCTCTTTCTCCTACCCTACGTCCATCACTATGTGGGTGTTTAATCTTTGTCTATCCCTCCTTTGGGATATTCCAAAAGAAAAGCGGGATACTGTTTCCAGAGGAAAAGAATGAAGGATAGTTGAAAACAACAGTCCTGTACTCATAAGTATGATTTTAAGATGACTGAAAATCTAATTGTGAATTAAGCTATTTTAAGAAATACTCTATTGCTTATTATTGTTATCTGGTAAATCTACTTTTATATTTAGTCCTTCATAGCTTTTGAATCAAGATAATTATGACTGCAAAAGTTAACTCAGATGATTGAATAAGTTTGAACAATTCTTTGTTTAAATGTTGTACAATGGTAGAAGCAACATTGATCATTAATAAATTAAAAGAAATCACATCCGTTTTGGATAAGCAGCATTTTGACCGTCCTTTAAACATGGACTTCGTTTTGGATTTTCAAAATACTGAGCTCTGGGCAATATTGCTGTTATCTAGTAGCTGTAAAAACTTAAGCAAGGTAGTTACCTTTCCAAGGCTTCAGTTTTCTCATCCATAAAACTTTATTTGTACCTTAGCCCAGTCCTTCTATGACCTCCTGATCCTACAGACCTTAGACAATTTAAAAACTTCATTTAAATGCAGGGGCAATGCTGCTGGGCCTAGCTTTTAACGGTGGATTATTTAATATAATAAGAAAAGCATGAATAGGAAAAGACAAAATAGATAAATGGGACTTCATAAAAATTAAAAACTTTTGTACATCAAAAGACTTTACCAAGAAAGAGAAAAGACAAACTACCGACTGGGAGAACAGCTTTGGAAACCATATATCCAATAAGAATCTAATAATCAAAATATATATAAAACTTGAATGACAACAAAAAGGGGAATAACCCAATCCTACAATGGGGAAAAGAGCTGAATAAATATTTCACCAAAGAAGACACGGCCACCAAACACATGGCCACCAAACACATGGCCACCAAACACATGAAAAACGCTCAATGTCATTGGCCATCAGAGAGATGTAAATCAAAACCACAATGAGACACCATTTCAATCCCACCAGGATGGCTAAGATTAAAAAAAAAAAAAAGCAAACAACAGGAACAAAAAACCAAATAATGTTGATGAGGACATGGGGAAATTGGAACACTCTCTTTGCTGCTGGGAATGTAAAATGGTACAGCCGTTGTGGTAAGCAGTGTGGCAGTTCCTCAAAAAAAAAAAAAAAAAAAATAGAATTACCGTATGACCCAGCAATTGCATGACTTGGTATATATTCAAAAGACTTGAAAGCAGAGACTCAGAGATTTATACACCAATGTTCACTGCAGCACTATTCACAATAGCCATAAGGTGGAAACAACCTAAATGCGCATCAGCTAGCTGATGAATGGATAAACAAAATGTGGTACATACATAAAATGGAATACCAATCAGCCAAGAGGAGACACGAAGTCTTGATATATGCTACAATATGGACGGAGCTTGAAGACATTATACTGAGTGAAATAAGCCAATCACAGAGGATAAAAATTGTATGACTTCATTTATATAAAAAGACAAAAGGCAAATGTATAGAGACCAAAGATTATTAGTGGTTACCAGGGAAGGGAGGGAGGGGGTAACAGGAGTTATTGGTTATGGAGTACTGAGTTTCGGTTTACAGTGATGGAAAAAACACACTGAGTACAGGTAGGGTTGCACAGTCGATTAACATAATTGCTATCAGTAAGTTGCACACCTGTAAAAAGTTGAATTGGCAAAAGTCATGGGATAAATATGTTTACCACAATAACAACAACAAAAAATGTTGCTGCTAAGGCTGCTTTTGTAAAACCAAACACAGCATGGGATTTGGTTCCTTGGTTTGAATGTTTAGGGTCATGGTTTCATGAGACATCCCAGTTATTTGGGCTAATAACGTGTTTAGTGTTCGTTTTACCTCCTAGTTCCTTCCATGATGCCTGAGGTCTTAAAAGCTTGCAAGTGGCTACCCAAGGCACAACAATTGGTCTCTATTTACCTGGAGCAACAGAGGAAGAAGGGGAGTCAGGAATAGGAGGAGGAAATGGAATGTGTGGCTAATGGCCTCCATGAACAAGTGCCTCCTCTGCCATGAGACCAGAGCTGAATGGTGCCCTGCTGCCATTATTGAAACATTTTGATAAAAGATTCTATAGAAGAATACTGATCAAAAAAGGAAAATTGCAGAATTTCAAATTCTCATGGTCTCCAGACTTTCTGGAGCCATGGAGGATGGGTACAACACTGAAACTATTCCCTGAGATAACCTTTAAACTTTAAACCAAAAATATCCCTTGAAGTCTCCTTAAAATCAAAGAATAGTTAACTAGTAAAGAATGTCTGCCTTGAGCATTATGCTCTTTTAAGAACTATAGATATGAGATCAAATTGACAACAGCAACTCGAAAGATTAGACAGGAACGTTAGGGAGCAGTAAGTTTTTAACAGGGGAGTAACAACTCAGAAGAGGAGGGTGAATCCATTTTTTAGTCATTACAGCCTTTCTTTTGTTGGCCTGTAACTGTCAAGTACATCAGCTCCTTTACTGACTACGCAGGCACTCACTGTGGGACCTCTATTGGGAAAACAACTGTACCTTAAACTGCTATCCTAAAGCACAAAATACAGTATTTCATTTCATTTTCATTTTTGAAGAGGTGAAATTTAGGGAGTCATATTTTGGTTTGTTACCCGGAACGCTTTCAAGGGAATTCCCTTACCTGTCCCAGTGACGTTACATACAGTCACATGTAGCCCAGCACAGAACGAACTTTTCCCCCTTGTTCCAGGCGAAATGGCCTATTGGGCGGGGACCAGTGGGCTCCTTCCCATCCTACAGCGGGGCGGGACCTCGAGTTTAGGCTTCGGACCCGCCCCCCGTACGTGGCGTGCGTGCGTAGCGTTTTGCGAAACGGGCCGGTTTCTCCGGCGCGTGGCGCCCCCCGGCGGTGGTGGGGCCTCAATGCGACGGCCAGACCTGAGAGCCTGCCATGGAGTCGCAGAAAGAGGCCCTAATGGCCGGGGACCCCGTCGCGCGGCCGCCTGGGGACTTGACGTGTCAGACCCCGAACGAGGAGGAAGAGCAGGAGGGATGCGTGGCACCAGCAGTGGCTACCCTGGGCACGGAGGCGGACGGCACCAGTGCGGACGGGCTTTGGGAGCTACCCGTGGAACCGGGCGAGCGGAGGCCCGAGTGCAGTCGCTGCAGGTGACCGCAGGGCCGGGGGCGGGGACTTAGCTGGCGGCGACTTTCGGAGTAGGCTGCGGCGCCCCCTGCCGGGGTGGCGGCCGTGGCGCCGGCCCTGGTAGCTCTGTGCACGGGGCGGTGGGGTCCGCTGGTGGGCATTACAATAAAGAGCCGTTTTTCCAGGGTTATTATTATTTAGTGTTACTTCAAGCAAGACATTGAGCGTGTCATGGCATGAGCGGACATAAGTTTGGTTTTCAAGAAACTTAGAGTCTATGATAATAATACTCGTAATTTACATTTTTTTCTGTGTAAGTTTTGTAGTTATCACACAGAAAAGAAAATGGATTGGAGAAAAGAGACAAGCAAGGCGCCTTTCGTGTTATTTAAGGTTGTATTCTGAATTCATTCTCGAATATTTATTGAGCACCTGCTTTGTGCCAGGCACTGTGCTAGGTACTGGGAATGCAGCGATGAATAAAGCAGACTTAACCCCTGCCCTCACTGGGACACACAGTCTAATGAAGAGAGTTTATCAAAACAAGCAGCAACAGCTAACATTACTGAGTGCTCACAATGTGCCCAGCCGTTTAGGTACTTTTTGGATTACCTTAGTGTACTGGCATACTTCAGGATTGTGAGGGTTGCCTCCCCTGCTTATTTGAATTTTATGCTATTCAGATACCCCGCTGTCTTTACCTACTTGATGTTCAGGATCATTTCTCTGGTAACTGAAGTTCTCCAGGTACTACCTATCTCTCTGTTGCTCTTCACAATTAGCTTAGCTATTAGATAGTGCCTCTGCTTCCTCACCTCAGAATTATTCTGCCATTTGTCATCAATTCCTACAATGCATTGGGTCTTACCGAAGTCACCAGTAACCTCCATGAAACGAAATATAACGGATTCTTTCTTGTTCAGTTTTTACTAGACCTCTTGGCAGCATCTAATAATTGAATGTTCACTTCTTCAAACAGTCTCTTTCTTTGGCTTCTCCTTGATTTATCTAACTGCTCTTTCCTAGTCTCTGCCTTTTTCTATCCTAACTTTTCTAACTTGAAATGTTAGGCTTCCTCTGGTTTTGATCAGAGGTCCTCTTCTCTGCCTGCCCTGCACTCCTCACAGGTGATCTTTCACATCATCATGGGTAAGTCATCACCTACCCTCCAGTATCTCCAGCCCGTACTTGTATCCTGTGCATCAAACCTATGTATTCCCTTAACAGGTATTTATTGAGTGCTTTGCTAATTTCTGTCCATGCAGTGATACTTAGACAGAGGCCCTTTGTTCTTGTATATTTGATTGAACTAAGAAGCATGTTCCTCATTTGTGTTATTTTTTGTTTTATTGGCCTGTCTAATCTTTTTCTGAAAAGTGGGCTTTGGGAATGGTTTCAGTTCTGCTTTGCAGAATGTCCAGGCCATAGTTTTGGAGGTTCCTCCTGTCCCTGTGAGACCAGCAAGTCTGATCTTTTTTTGTGAATTGGGATTCTGTTCTACATTTTTCTCATGCTCTGTTCGAGACCCTCTATTATGATCCCTGTCAGAGTGGTTGTTAATGATAGCCCGGAACCATCTAGTTCTTCTTGTGTTAGGCTGGTGGAGTCTCTGGTTCACATGGTCCTTTAGTCTTCAGGCTAATATTTTCCTTGTGTCTTTGGTTTTCTTCATTCTCCTTTGCTCCAGATGGGATGAGACCAGTAGACACATCTTAGATGGCTGCTCACAAGCTTTTAAGACCCTAGACACTAGTCACCAAAGTGGGATGTAGAACATTTTCTGTATGAAGTATGTTATGCCAGTTGACCTAGATGTCCCCTGAGACTGTGGTCCCCAGACCCCAGCTACTTGGTCCCTCAAAGTGTTTGGATGTATCTAAGAAACTTCTATGCTTTTGCTTTGGCCTAGTTGTGCTGACTTCACTTATATTATGTGTTGTCCTTCCCTTCACCGAAGTTGACACTTGTCTCCTATCTAGTTGATGATTTCCCCTCTCTCTCCACCCTCGTAACCATCAAAGAATGCTTTTTACTGTGTTTAAGCCTTTTCTTGAGTTTTTATAATACTGATCTCATGTAATATTTATTCTTTTGTGACTGACTTATTTCATGCAGCATAATGCCCTCCAGATTCGTCCATGTTGTGAGATGTTTTGTGGATTCATCATTGTTCTTTATCACTATATAGAATTCCATTGTGTGTATGTACCATAATTTGTTTATCTATTCTTCTGTTGTTGGGCATTTAGGTTGTTTCTATCTTTTTGCTATTGCGAATAGTGCTGCAATGAACATGGGCGTGCATATGTCTGTTCATGTGATGGTTCTTCTCTAGGGTATATTTCTAGGAGTGGAATTGCTGGATCATACAGTATTTCTATTTCTAGCTTTTTGAGGAAGTGCCAGAAAAGGTTTTGCAAAGTGGTTGTACTATTTTACATTCTCACTAGCAGTGCATAAGAGTTCCAGCTTCCTCACACCCTCTCCAACATTTGTTATTTTGTGTCTTTTGGATTAGTGCTAGTATTGTTGGGTGAGATGGTATCTCAATGTAGTTTTGATTTGCATTTCTCTAATGGCTAATAATCACGAGCATTTCCTCATATGTTTGTTAGCCACCTGAATGTCTTCTTGGGTGAGGTGTCTGTTCATATCCTTTGCCCATTTTTAAATTGGATTATGTGTTTTTTTGTTGTTGAGGTGTTACTGTATCTTGTAGGTTTTAGAGATTAGACCTTTGTTGGATATGTTGTAGCCAGAAGTTTTTTCCCAGTCTGTAGGATCTCTTTTTACTCTTTTGGTTAAGTCTTTTGATGAGCATAAGTACTTAATTTTTAGGAGCTCAAAGTTATCTGTCTTTCTCCTGGTGTTTGTGCATTGTTAGTTATGGTTTGTATCCTATTTATGCCATGTATTAGGGCTCCTAGAATGCTACCCATTTTTTTCTTCCATGATCATTATCGTTTTAGATTTTATATTTAGGTCTGGGATCCATTTTGAGTTAGTTTTTATGTATGCTGTGAGGTAAGGGCCTTTTTTACAGATAGACATCCAGTCATGTGAGAACCATTAGTTAAAGAGACAGTCTTTTCTCCATTTGACAGACTTTGTCAAATACCAGCTGCTCATAGATGGATAGATTTATTTCTGGGTTCCAAATTCTGTTCCATTGGTCTATGTGTCCATTGTTGTACCAGAACCAGGCTGTTTTGACTGCCGTGGAAGTATAGTACGTTCTAAAATCAGGTAGTGTGTGGCCTCCCACTTTGTTCTCCTTTAGTAATGCTTTGTTTATCTGGGACCTCTCCCCTTTCCGTATGAAGTTGGTGATTGTTTCTCCATCTTGTTAAAGAATGCTGTTGGAATTTGGATTGGGATTGCATTGTATCTGTAGACCACTTTGGATAGAATTGACATCTTCACAATGTTGAGTCTTCCTGTCTGTGAGCATGGTATGTTTTTCCACTTATGTAGTTCTCCTTTGGTTTCTTACAGTAGTGTTTTATATTTTTCTTTGTATAGATCTTTTTTTTTTAATAATTTTCATTGAGCTTTAAGTGAACATTTACAAATCAAGTCAGTCTGTCACATATAAGCTTATATACACCTTACTCCATACTCCCACTTACTCTCCCCCTAATGAGTCAGCCCTTCCAGTCTATCCTTTTGTGACAATTTTGCCAGTTTCTAACCCTCTACCCTCCTATTTCCCCTCCAGTCAGGCGATGCCAACACAGTCTCAAGTGTCCACCTGATACAAGTAGCTCACTCTTCATCAGCATCTCTCTCCAACCCATTGTCCAGTCCCTTCCATGTCTGATGAGTTGTCTTCAGGAATGGTTCCTGTCCTGGACCGACAGAAGGTTTGGAGATCATGACTGCCGGTATTCCTCTAGTCTCAGTCAGACCATTAAGTCTGGTCTTTTTATGAGAATTTGGGGTCTGCATCCCACTGTTCTCCTGCTCCCTCAGGGGTTCTCTGTTGTGCTCCCTGTCAGGGCAGTCATCGGTTGTGGCCAGGCACCATCTAGTTCTTCTGGTCTCAGGATGATGTAGGTCTCTGGTTCATGTGGCCCTTTCTGTCTCTTGGGCTCATAGTTGTCGTGTGACCTTGGTGTTCTTGTTCTTCATTCTCCTTTGATCCAGGTGGGTTGAGACCCATTGATGCATCTAGATGGCCGGTTGTTAGCATTTAAGACCCCAGACGCCACATTTCAAAGTGGTATGCAGAATGTTTTCATAATAGTATTATTTTGCCAGTTGACTTAGAAGTTCCCTTAAGCCATAGTCCCCAAACCCCCGCCCTTGCTCCACGGACCTTTGAAGCATTCAGTTTATCCAGGAAACTTCTTTGCTTTTGGTCCAGTCCATTTGAGCTGACCTTCCGTGTATTGAGTATTGTCCTTCCCTTCACCTAAAGTAGTTCTTATCTACTATCTAATCAGTAAATAACCCTCCCCCACCCTCCCTCCCTCTCCCTTCTCATAACCACGAAAGTATGTGTTCTTCTCAGTTTATACTATTTCTCAAGATCTTATAATAGTGGTCTTATACAATATTTGTCCTTTTGCCTCTGACTAATTTCACTCAGCATAATGCCTTCCAAGTTCCTCCATGTTATGAAGTGTTTCACAGATTCGTCACTGTTCTTTATCGATGCGTAGTATTCCATTGTGTGAATATACCACAATTTATTTACCCATTCATCCGTTGATGGACACCTTGGTTGCTTCCAGCTTTTTGCTATTGTAAACAGTGCTGCAATAAACACGGGTGTGCATATATCTGTTGGTGTGAAGGCTCTTATTTCTCTAGGGTATATTCCAAGGAGTGGGATTTCTGGGTTGTATGGTAGTTCTATTTCTAACTTTTTAAGAAAATGCCAGATAGGTTTCCAAAGTGGTTGTACCATTTTACATTCCCACCAGCAGTGTATAAGAGTTCCAATCTCTCCACAGCCTCTCCAACATCTATTATTCTGTGTTTTTTGGATTAATGCCAGCCTTTTTTTTTGTTGGAGTGAGATGGAATCTCATCGTAGTTTTAATTTGCATTTCTCTAATGGCTAATGATCGAGAGCATTTTCTCATGTATCTGTTAGCTGCCTGAATATCTTCTTTAGTGAGGTGTATGTTCATATCCTTTGTCCACTTCTTGACTGGGTTGTTTGTCTTTTTGTGGTTGAGTTTTAACAGAATCATATAGATTTTAGAGATCAGGTGCTGGTCAGAGATGTCATAGCTGAAAATTCTTTCCCAACCTGTAGGTGGTCTTTTTACTCTTTTGGTGAAGTCTTTAGATGAGCATAGGTGTTTGATTTTTAGGAGCTCCCAGTTATCTGGTTTCTCTTTGTCATTTTTGGTAATATTTTGTATTCTGTTTATGCCTTGTATTAGGGTTCCTAACGTTGTCCCTATTTTTTCTTCCATGATCTTTATCGTTTTAGTCTTTATGTTTAGGTCTTTGATCCACTTGGAGTTAGTTTTTGTGCATGGTGTGAGGTATGGGTCCTGTTTTCATTTTTTTGCAAATGGATATCCAGTTATGCCAGCACCATTTGTTAAAAAGACTATCTTTTCCCCAATTAACTGACACTGGGACTTTGTCAAATATCAGCTGTTCATATGTGGATGGATTTATATCTGGGTTCTCAATTCTGTTCCATTGGTCTATGTGCCTGTTGTTGTACCAGTACTAGGCTGTTTTGACTACTGTGGCTATATAATAGGTTCTAAAATCAGGTAGAGCGGGGCCTCCCACTTTCTTCTTCTTTTTCAGTAATGCTTTACTTATCCGAGGCTTCTTTCCCTTCCATATGAGGTTGGTGATTTGTTTCTCCATCACATTAAAAAATGTCATTGGAATTTGGATCGGAAGTGCGTTGTATGTATAGATGGCTTTTGGTCGAATAGACATTTTTACTGTGTTAAGTCTTCCTATCCATGAGCAAGGTATGTTTTTCCACTTATGGAGGTCCTTTTTAGTTTCTTGCAGTAGTACTTTGTAGTTTTCTTTGTATAGGTCTTTTACATCTTTGGTAAGATTTATTCCTAAGTATTTTATCTTCTTGGGGGCTACTGTGAATGGTATGGATTCGGTGATTTCCTCTTCGATGTTCTTTTTGTTGATGTAGAGGAATCCAAGTGATTTTTGTATGTTTATCTTATAACTTGAGACTCTGCCAAAGTCTTCTATTAGTTTCAGTAGTTTTCTGGAGGATTCCTTAGGGTTTTCTGTGTATAAGATCATGTCATCTGCAAATAGAGGTAATTTTACTTCCTCCTTGCCAATCTGGATGCCCTTTATTTCTTTGTCTAGCCTAATTGCTCTGGCTAGGACCTCTAGCACAATGTTGAATAAGAGCGGTGATAAAGGGCATCCTTGTCTGGTTCCGGTTCTCAAGGGAAATGCTTTCAGGCTCTCTCCATTTGGAGTGATGTTGGCTGTTGGCTTTATCCCTTTATTAGGTTGGGAATTTTCCTTTAATTCCGATTTTGCTGAGAGTTTTTATCATGAATGGGTGTTGGACTTTGTCAAATGCCTTTTCTGCATCAATTGATAAGATCATGTGGTTTTTGTCTTTTATTTATATGGTTGATTACATTAATGGTTTTTCTAATATTAAACCAGCCTTGCATACCTGGTATAAATCCCACTTGGTTGTGGTCGATTATTTTGTTGATGTGTTGTTGGATTCTATTGGCTAGAATTTTGTTGAGGATTTTTGCATCTGTGTTCATGAGGGATATAGGACTGTAATTTTCTTTTTTGGTGATGTCTTTACCTGGTTTTGGTATCAGGGATATGGTGGCTTCATAGAATGAGTTAGGTAATATTCCGTCATTTTCTATGCTTTGAAATACCTTTAGTAGTAGTGGTGTTAACTCTTCTCTGAATGTTTGGTAGAACTCTGCAGTGAAGCCGTCCGGGCCAGGGCTTTTTTTTGTTGGAAGTTTTTTGATTACTGTTTCAATCTCTTTTTTTGTTATGGGTCTATTTAGTTGTTCTACTTCTGATTGTGTTAGTTTAGGTAGGTAGTGTTTTTCTAGGAATTCATCCATTTCTTTTAGGTTTGCAAATTTGTCAGAGTACAATTTTTCGTAATAATCTGATATGATTCTTTTAATTTCAGTTGGGTCTGTTGTGATGTGGCCCATCTCGTTTCTTATTCGGGTTATTTGTTTCCTTTCCTGTATTTCTTTAGTCAGTCTGGCCAATGGTTTATCAATTTTGTTAATTTTTTCAAAGAACCAGCTTTTGGCTTTGTTAATTCTTTCAATTGTTTTTCTGTTCTCTAATTCGTTTAGTTCAGCTCTAATTTTTATTATTTGTTTTCTTCTGGTGCCTGATGGATTCTTTTGTTGCTCGCTTTCTATTTGTTCAAGTTGTAGGGACAGTTCTCTGCTTTTAGCTCTTTCTTCTTTTTGTATGTGTGCATTTATCGATATAAATTGATCTCTGAGCACTGGTTTTGCTGTGTCCCAGAGGTTTTGATAGGAAGTATTTTCATTCTCGTTGCATTCTATGAATTTCTTTATTCCCTCCTTAATGCCTTCCATAACCCAGTCTTTTTTGAGCAGGATATTGTTCGGTTTCCAAGTGTTTGATTTCTTTTCCCTAATTTTTCTGTTATTGATTTCCACTTTTATGGCCTTATGGTCTGAGAAGATGCTTTGTAATATTTTGATGTTTTGGATTCTGCAAAGGTTTGTTTTATGACCTAATATGTGGTCTATTCTGGAGAATGTTCCATGTGCCCTAGAAAAAAAAGTATACTTTGAAGCAGCTGGGTGGAGTGTTCTGTATAAGTCAACGAGGTCAAGTTGGTTGATTGTTGTAATTAGGTCTTCCGTGTCTCTATTGAGCTTCTTACTGGATGTCCTGTCCGTCTCTGAAAGCAGTCTGTTGAAGTCTCCTAGTATAATTGTGGAGGTGTCTATCTCACTTTTCAGTTCTGTTAAAGTTTGTTTTGTGTATCTTGCAGCCCTGTCATTGGGTGCATAAATATTTAATATGGTTATATCTTCCTGGTCAATTGTCCCTTTAATCATTATGTAGTGTCCATCTTTATCCTTTGTGGTGGATTTAAGTTTAAAGTCTATTTTGTCAGAAATTAATATAGCTACTCCTGCTCTTTTTTGCTTATTGTTTGCTTGATATATTTTTTCCATCCTTTGAGTTTTAGTTTGTTTGTGTCTCTAAGTCTAAGGTGTGTCTCTTGTAGGCAGCATATAGACGGATCGTGTTTCTTTATCCAGTCTGGGACTCTGTCTCTTTATTGGTGCATTTAGTCCATTTACATTCAGCGTAATTACAGATAAGTTTATGTGTTTAGTGCTGTCATTTTGATGCCTTTTTATGTGTGTTGTTGACAATTTCATTTTTCCACTTACTTTTTTGTGCTGAGATGTTTTTCTTTGTAAATTGTGTGTTCCTCATTTTCATAGTATTTGGCTTTATGTTTGCTGAGTCATTATGTTTTTCTTGGTTTTTATTTTGAGTTATGTAGTTGTTATACCTCTATGTGGTTACCTTAATATTTACCCCTATTTTTCTAAGTAAAAACCTAACTTGTATGGTCCTATATCGCCTCGTATCTCTCTCCATGTGGCAGTTCTATGCCACCTGTATTTAGTCCCTCTTTTTGATTATTGTGATCTTTTACATGTTGACTTCAATGATTCCCTATTTTGAGCGTTTTTTTCTTTTTAAAATTAATCTTAATTTGTTTTGTGATTTCCCTATTTGAGTTAGTATTAGGATGTTCTGTTCTGTGACCTTGTATTGTGCCGGGTATCTGATGTTATTGGTTTTCTGACCAAACAATTTCCTTTAGTATTTCTTGTAGCTTTGGTTTGGTTTTTGCAAATTCTCTAAGCTTGTGTTTATCTGTAAATGTTTTAATTTCGCCTTCATATTTGAGAGAGAGTTTTGTTGGATATATGATCCTTGGCTGGCAGTTTTTCTCCTTCAGTGCTCTATATATGTCATCCCATTGCCTTCTTGCCTGCGTGGTTTCTGCTGAGTGGTCTGAACTTATTCTTATTGATTTGCCTTTGTAGGAGACCTTTCTTTTATCCCTGGCTGCTTTTAAAATTTTCTCTTTATCTTTGGTTTTGGCAAGTTTGATGATAATATGTCTCGGTGATTTTCTTTTTGAATCAGTCTTAAATGGGGTTCAATGAGCATTTTGGATAGATATCCTTTCGTCTTTCATGATGTCAGGGAAGTTTTCTGCCAACAGATCTTCAGCTATTCTCTCTGTGTTTTCTGTTATTCCTTCCTGTTCTGGGACTCCAATCACACGCAAGTTATTCTTCTTCATAGAATCCCACATGATTCTTAGGGTTTCTTCACTTTTTTCAATTCTTTTATCTGATTTTTTTTCAGCTATATTGGTGTCGACTCCCTGGTCCTCCAGATTTCCCACTCTGCATTCCAATTGCTCGAGTCCGCTCCTCTGACTTCCTACTGCATTGTCTAATTCTGTAATTTTATTGTTAATCTTTTGGATTTCTGAATGCAGTCTTTCTATGGATTCTTGCAGCTTATTAATTTCTCCACTATGTTCTTGAATAATCTTTTTGAGTTCTTCAACTGCTTTATCAGTGTGTTCCTTGGCTTTTTCTGTAGATTGCGTTATTTCATTTCTGAGGTCATCCCTGATGTCTTGAAGCATTCTGTAAATTAGTTTTTTATATTCTGCATCTGGCAATTCCAGGATTGTATCTTCATTTGGGAAAGATTTTGATTCTTTAGGTTGGGGAGTTGTAGAAGCAATCATGGTCTGCTTCTTTATGTAGTTTGATATCGACTGTTGTCTCCGAGCCATCACTAAGATATTGTAGTGATTTATTCTATATTTGCTCACTGAGTCTTATCTTGTTTTGTTTTCTTTCAGTATACGTAAATGGGCTACTAGATTGCCCTGTCTTGACTGTTGTAGCCCTTGAGTCACTTATGTCTTACTACCAGCTGGTTTGGGCTGTTACCAGATATATAAGCCTAAGAGTCCATTCAGTATTCTTGAGTAGAATCTGCTTTTGGGTCATCAGGTGTGTGGTGCAGACTGTCAGCTATCCACCTAGAGAAGTAGTGGTGATAGCTGTGTGCACCAGATTCTAGTAGCAGGAGGGGTTCACACTCTAGGGGGGACAGGATGCTCACAGGCTTCCCCCAAGTGCTAGTGAGGTAGGTGTGTCTCTATTCCTAAAGCACTTTGGTGGGTGGGCTCTGCAGCTGTACCTTAGGCCCCCAATGCAAGTACCTCTACAGATTGGTAGGTGTCACCCTCCTTAGACCCCTAAGGCAGAAGGCTAGGTGGTCTGGGGGGAGCTTCAGCCCTCAGTTCCCTGTTGTGGGTCAGTGAGGGCTCTATTAAATATGCAGAGGTATCAGACCTGGGAAACTTGTCTTTCCAGTAATCCGCTAAATCATTTACAGTCAGATCCCTATTAGAAATGCCTTTGCATTATAATAGTCACCTTGTTCCTTGTAGGGATGAAAGCCCAAGACTATGGATCACATATGCTTGGCTGGAGCTAGTTCTGTGTTTTTAGTCCAATTCGGGAAGGATTTTTGTTCCCTGGGTTTTTTGTAGCTGATTCTCTCAGGTCAGGTGAATGGGTTAGGAAAAGAGAAAAAAAAGAAAGAAAGAAAAACTGCAGAGCAGTTTACTCTCTGGCTCAGGAAATTCCAATGTTAATGAAGCCACCTGGGAAGGAGAGGGGAGGGTTCAGATAAATAGGAGAGAGTAGCACCCTGGAGTATACACAAAGTTACTTTTCTTGCTTGGGATGACTGTTTTATCTGAGATTCCTGTGTGCGCTGGCTGGGTAGAGATTGCCCTTGAAGGTCAAGCCCGCGTCCCATGCTTGTGCTGTCTCAGAAGCTGCGGTTAGTTCCTACGCTCCCAATCCAAAGCCCAGCGCCAAGGGCTCCAAAACCAGTCGCTGCGGTTAGTTCCTATGCTCCCAGTCCAAAGCCCAGCGCCAAGGGCTCCAAAACCAGTCGCTGCGGTTAGTTCCTACGCTCCCAGTCCAAAGCCCAGCACTCCGGCTCCAAAACCAGTCTCTGCCTCCCGGTGACTTCTCCTCCTGTCGGCCGTGTCGCTGCGCTCCCTGTGTGCACTGGCTGGGCTTCCCCCGAGGTCAGTTCAGGGGGCTAGGGCTGCGCCCCGTGTTTGTGCTGTCTCAGGGTGCCGTGCTCAGCTCCCCTGCGCCCAGTCCAAAGTCCAGCGCCAAGGTTTCCTGACTGGGACGCTGGCTCCAGGCTCCGAAAACAGACTCTGCTTCCCCGTGGTCGTTCGTTCTCAGTCTCTGTCACTCAGGTCAACTCTTTAGATATGTGTTTGATGGTCAGGGTTTGTAGATTGCCATGTATGTGATCGATTCACTTGTTTTTCTGAGTCTTCGTTGCAAGAGGGATCTGAGGTAGCTTCTACCTAGTCAGCCATCTTGGCCCCGCTCCTTGTATAGATCTTTTATGTCCCTGGTTAGGTTTATCCCCAAGTACTTTATCTTCTTGCAGGCTATTGTAAACGTTATTGATTTGATGATTTTCAAAGTTATCTTTTTTGGTGTAGAGGAATCCTACTGATTTTTGTATTTTAATCTTGTATCATGCAACTTTGCTGAAATTTTCTGTTAGTTCCAATGGCTTTCTTGTGGATTCTTTGGGGTTTTCTGTGTATAAGATCATATCACCTGCAAATAGGAATAGTTTTACCTCTTTCTCACCAATCTGCATGTCCTTTATTTTTTTCTTGTCTTATTGCTCTAACTAGGACTTCTAGCACAATGCCGAATAAGAGTGGTAATAAAGGACATCCTTGTCTGGTTCCTTTTCTCAAGGGAAATGCCTTCAGTCTCTCTGTTTTGAATGATGTTGGCTGATGTCTTTTCATAAATGCCTTTTATTTTGTTGAGGAATTTCCCTTCTATTCCTATTTTGCTGAGTTTTTATCAGGAATGGGTGTTGAACTTTGTCAAATGCCTTTTCTGTGTTGATTGATAAGATCAAGGGGTTCATTTCTTTTGTTTCATTTATGTGGTGGGTTACATTGATTGATTTTCTGATGTTGAACCTTCCCTGTGTGCCTGGTATGAACCCCTCTTGATCATGATGTATTATTTTTTTGATACACTTTTGAATTGTGTTGGCTACAATTTTGCTGAGAATTTTCATATCTTTGTTCATGAGGGATATTGTTCTGTAGTTTTCTTTTTTTGTGGTGTCTTTGCCTGGCTTTGGTATCAGGATTATGCTGACTTCATAGAATCAGTTCAGGAGTGTTGCTTCCTTTTCTGTGCTCTGAAATACCTTTTGTAGTATTGGTGTTAGGGCTTCTCTGAAAGTTTGTAGAATTTTCAAGTAAATGCGTGCAGGCCAGGGCGTTTTTTTGTTGGGAGTTTTTTTTTTTTTTTTAATTACCTCTTTAATCCCTTCTTTTATTATGGATCTGTTTAGTTTTTCTACCTCAGTTTGTGTTAGTTTAGGTAAGTAGTGTGTTTCTGGAAATATGCCTATTTCCTCTAGGTTTTCAGGTTTGCCGGAGTACAATTTGTCATAGCATTCTTTTTTATGATCCTTTTTATTTTAGTTGCATCTGTTGTAATATCACCCACCTCGTTTCTTATTTGGGTTATTTGCTTCCTCTCCTGTTTTTCTTTTGTCACTTTGGCCAATGGCTTATTGATTTTGTGGATCTTTTCAAAGGACCAACTTTTGGTCTGGTTGATTTTTTTCAATTGTTTTTCTATTTCATTTATTTCTGCTCTAATTTTTAATATTTCCTTTCTTCTGGCGCGTGAGGGCTTCTTTTGCTGTTCTCTTTCTATTTAAGTTGTAGTGTTAATGTTTTGATTTTGGCCCTTTCTTTTTGATATGTGAGTTTTTTGCTATAAGTTGACCATCTTAGCACTGCTTTTGCTGTGTCCCAGAGGTTTTGGTAAGTGTGTTTTTATTCTCTCATTTTGCTGTGTCCCAGAGGTTTTGGTAAGTGTGTTTTTATTCTCTCATTTAAACAAGTTGTTTAAAGGGATTGGAAAGCAACATTTGAAAATGTCCTGGAGGGGTCTCAATAGGATGCTGAAAGAATAGTGTTTCAAATATAAATCCAAGGCTAAATTATCATGCTAGCTTTATCATATAGTTTTAGTCTATTCAGAACTGGTTATTATAAATAATATTTTATAAGTATATAAATTTTAATTAATCTTCTGTGCTCAGCAAAGTTGGGGACATTGGTTTTTCAGTGGTGAAATTCCTGCCTTCCATGTGAGAGACTCAGGTTCAGTTCTTCACCAATGCACCTCAGGTACAGCTACCACCTGTCTGTCAGTGGAGGCTTGTATGTTGCTATGATGCTAAACAGGTTTCAGTGGAGCTTTCAGACTAAGGCAGATTAGGAAAAAAGATTTACTTCTAAAAATCAGCCAGTGAAATGGTCCTATCAGCAGCCGATTATGGGGATAGTGCAGAATCTGGCAGCTTTTTAGTTACATTGTATGTGAGGTCGCCATGAGTCAGGGATGACTGGCAGCAGCTAACAACACCAACAGTGCTCAGCAAAGATTCATAAATTTTCTCTTTTAAAGATAAAAATGATGTGTTGGATTTTAGCTTTTTGCAGTTACATTTAATTAATACTTTAGGATTATAATCCATTCCACCATTTTTTCACTTATTTCTAGTGAAATATACTACCTTTTAAAAGCTCTTTACTCCTTTAATGTGCTAAGTATTTTATTTTAACTGACTAAAATACAGTTCTAAAAATATGGAGAATAGTTAGATGTTATCAATAAAATATAAAATAATTGATGACTTTTTATATCTTATTTCATCAGGCTGTTAAAGTTTTCTTAGTTCCCTGGGTGACCTTTTATACATCTCTGGTCATAATAATTTTTAAGATGCATTCTTAAATGTGGGTGATTAGTGAGTCACAGTTATTTGGCCATTTACTTAAACAGTTTTAGTTTCTTTTAATACATTACTGTAATTGTCACAATCTAAGGAGTTCCAGAAACTGGTTTTGTTCAGGAAGTACACACTGAATTTAACTCCTCAGCAGAATCTTACTCATTAGTAACACAATAACACTTTTTAAATATGAATGGAATTTTTTTTAAAGAAACCTAAATTTGTAATTTATAACAAGGTATAAAACAAAACAAAACAAAACAAAACAAAAACCTAGAAACTCTGTTGTCATCTAGTCAATTCCAACTCATAGCCACTGTATAGGATGGAGTAGAACTGCCCCGTAGGGTTTCCAAGGAGTGGCTGGTGGATTTGAACTGCTGACCTTTTGATTAGCAGCTGAACTCTTAACCACTGTGTTACCAGGGCTCCATTGCAAGGTTTAAACCTGTTGCCCCCAATTCGATTCTGACTCATGGTGATCCTATAGGACAAAGTAGAACTGCCCCACAGGGTTTCCAGGGAGTGGCTGGTGGATTCGAATTGCTGATCTTTTGGTTAACAGACAAGCTCTTAACCACTACGCCACCAGGGTTTCCATTACAAGGTATAAAGAAAAAAAAAAAAATTTTTTTTTTTTTTTTTTATTACAAGGTATAGATTCTATAAATTTATTCTTTCTTTTATGGGTGTCTTGTTACAAAACCTGGCTATATACCATTTACCTCTTGGCTCCATCACTGTTCCCCCATTTGCAAACATAACAAATTAAATTTTTTTTTAGATAAAAACAAAATCTTGCTTGTTCTCCCCAGAGTATGTGTCATTAGAAACTATTTGAGAGGAAACAGAAAGGCTGAGAATCATGGAACATGGTTGATGTTCAAAATATTCAGTGAATAAATTGGCAAAATCCATTCATTCAACAAATATTTTGGAGAACCAACTTACAGATATAATGAGCAAACCCTGGTGGTGCAGTGGTTAAAACACTCAGTTGCTTACCAAAAGGTCAGCAGTTCGAATCCACCAGGCTCACTTTGGAAACCCTCTGGGGCAGTTCTACTCTGTCCTGTAGGGTTGCTATGGGTCGGAATCAACTCGATGGCAATGGGCTTTTTTTTTTTTTTTTAAATATACATTATTGAAGATGGCACAGTGGTTAAGTGCTCGGCTGCTAACCAAAAGATAGGTGGTTGGAACCCACAAATTGCTCTGCAAGAGAAAGATGTGACAGTCTGCTTCCATAAAGATTTACAGCCTTGGAAGCCCTGTGGAAGCCCTACTCTGTCCTATAGTGTCGCTATGAGTCGGAATTGACTCTATGGCAATGGGGTTTTGGATTTATGCTTCATTGAATTTGGTCTGACTGAGCAGCAGGGTACATCAGTCATGGGTTGGTAGGTAAAGATGAAAAATGGTAGTTCCCAGTGTTATTAGTTTTTTGGTATCACCACTTAGAACTGAGAAACAAACTGTTTTGGTGAATTTAAAATCAACTAGATTATAGATAATTTTAAAGGTGAAAATTTCTAGAAGAAATTTAATTCTTTGTTTCTATCAAAAGTATCATATACCCAAGAGAAAACTCTTCATTTGTTCTTTCCTGTTAGTACAGAAAATATCTGCTTATTCTTTGAAGTAGCTCATTCATAATATACGTGGGAAGCTAACTGATTTATAATTTACTGTGCACAGTAATCATATGTTCAAAGTTGAGCAAAGATGATGTATGTTAAGAGGGATTTTTTTTTCTTAATTAAGTCCCTACAGAGAGTCACCAGTTTTAAAAACCACATTAGAACTTCCTAAATGTTTATTTTCCCCAAGAAAAATAAGGATTATATTATTACTCTCTATTAGACAGAAGTTTTCTTTAATGAACATCCAAGTGCATTAATTCCTTAAGTTTATTTGTCCCAAATGAATAATTTATAGTTCTGTTAATACTTTTGTAATGTAAAGAAAATATTCAGAAATAGCCTGGTCTAAAATTTAACAACCTTTATAAGGAGTTCACAAGTTACAAAATGTTTTTATGTATACATTTACATTTAATGTGTAAGATAGCCTTGTGATTTAAATAGTATTATTCTGTTTTATAAGCAAAGACACTTTTTAGGTCAGAGCTGCCTTTAGCTTTCATTGCTGTATTACATATAATGAGCATTGTATGTAAATGAGCAACATCATTACCTTTGTTTTTCTAATACATGTACTAAGTACTTGTAGTGAGATGTTTCTTTGCCTTCTAATCCATAGACTCTTTTCTTTTCTCCATTCCACTTTTAGTTATTTTGGGAGGAGCAAGTTTTAATTTTCTTTTTGAACGTCATGCCTGTATGTCCTGAATCCTTTACCACTATCTACATGTGATCAAGTTTTCAGGTCTGTTGGTAGCTTCTCACTTTTTACTCAGAAAGGCAGATATGAAGATATTACTAAGAATTTATTTTTTCTCTGCTGTATTTTGTTTTGTCTTCTTTTCTTCTTCCCTTCCTGCCTCTTTTTCTTCCATCCTTCCTTTCTTTTTTCTTTCCGCTGTCTGTCTCTGTCTTTCTATTGGAAGCCTAGTCATATGGTTGTGGGAAAAGAGGAATCAAGTGAAGTAAGTGGACGAAGTCCCAGGATTACCCAAAGAGAAACAATTAAAATGTGTGAAATGAGCCTGCTATCCTTGCAAGGGGTTAGAGGTCTGTTTGTTTATGTACACTAGCCATTTTCTTTATACAGTACTGTACAAGTTAATCATAGCATGTAGACTCCAGAGTTTGACTGCCTGGGCTTGAATTCCTGCTCTGTGACATTAAGCAAATTGCTAAATATCTCTGTAACTCAGCTTTACCAGCCATAAAACAGATAATGATGAAGTCCAATTTATCTATTTTTTTCTTTCTTTGCCTGTGCTTTTAGTGCCATACCTAAGAATCCATTGGGAAAAACAACGTTTTGAAGCTTTACCCCCTATGTTTTCTTCTAAAAGTTTTATGTTTTTAGTTCTTATATTTAGGTGATTGATCCATTTTGAGTTAATTTTTATGTATAGATTGAGGTATGTGTCCAACTTCATTCTTTGCGTGTGGAGATCCAGTTGTCTCAGGACCATCTGTTGGAGAGACTAGGTTTTTAATTTGTAATTCTGGAGAACTATTAGGGTTCTCCAGAATTACAAATTACACTAGGTTTTTAATTTGTAGTTCTGGAGAACTATTAGGTTACCTAACATGCTAAGAATTGGACTCTAATAGTGACTACTTTTATTTATTAAATTAATTCAGGTATAGCCCCTGATCAACTTTTCCTTTCATAATTACTTCATTTTTTACTTTGCTTTATATAATGTAATGTAATAAAGATATAAGACTGGCATTGTAACACATCATCATTTAATTTACATAAATAAAGTAATAAGGAAATGTTTATTTTTTCTGTTGAAAAGGTGTGAAAACCATATATTATGGGAGAAACCTTGAGGTGACACCTAGTCAGGCTTTTTCTTTAAAAAAAAAAAAAGATTTTGTCTTTTCTGAATACAAAATAGGTAGAAAAAGACACACATTATAGAAATATATAATGAAGCATAACGTTTTCCAGTCTAAGACTAGAAAGAAGGACCTGGCAGTCTACTTCTGAAAAGCATTAGCCAGTGAAAACCTTATGAATAGCAGCAGAACACTGATATAGTGCTGGAAGATGAGCCCCCCAGGTTGGAAGGCACTCAAAAAACGACTGGGGAGGAGCTACCTCCTCAAAGAAGAGTCGACCTTAATGATGTAGATGGAATAAAACTTTTGGGACCTTCATTTGCCCATGTGGCGCAACTCAAAATGAGAAGAAACAGCTGCCAACATCCATTAATAATCGGAACCTGGAATGGACAAAGTATGAATCTAGGAAAATTGGAAATCATCAAAAATGAAATGGAATGCATAAACATCAACTGAAATGGACTGGTATTGGCCATTTTGAATCAGACAATCATATTGTCTACTATGCTGGGAATGACAACTTCAAGAGGAATGGTGTTGCATTCACCGTCAAAGAGAACATTTCAACATCTACCCTGAAGTACCACGCTCTAAGTGATAGGATAATATCCGTACACCTACAAGGAAGACCAGTTGATACAACTATTATGCAAGTTTGCACACCAACCACTAAGGCTAAAGATGAAGAAATAGAAGATATATATCAGCTGCTGCAGCCTGAAATTGATGGAACATGTAATCAGGATGCATTGATAATTACTGGTGATTGGAACGCGAAAGTTGGAAGCAAAGAAGGATCAGTAGTTGGAAAATATGGCCTTGGTGATAGAAACAATGCTGGAGATCGAGTGATAGAATTTTGCAAGACCAAAGACTTCTGCATTGCAAATACCTTCTTTCACCAACATAAATGGCGACTGTACACATGGACCTCGCCAGATGGAACACACAGAAATCAAATTGACTACATCTAAGAGACTATGGAAAAGCTCAATATCATCGATCAGGACAAGGCTAGGGGGTGACTGTGGAACAGACTATCAATCGCTCATATGCAAGTTCAAGCTGAAACTGAAGAAAATCAGAGCAAGTCCAGAAGAGCCAAAATATGACCTTGAGTATATCCCACCTGAATTTAGAGACCATCTGAAGAATAGATTTGATGCATTGAACACTAGTGACCGAAGACCAGATGAGTAGTGGAATAATACCATACCTGAAGAAAGCAAGAAGTCATTGAAAAGATAGGAAAGAAAGAAAAGACCAAGATGGATGTCAGAGGAGACTCTGAAACTTGCTCTGGAATGTCGAGCAGCTAAAGCAAAAGGAAGAAATGATGAAGTAAAAGGACTGAACAGAAGATTTCAAAGGGCAGCTCGGGAAGACAAAGTAAAGTGTTATAATGACATGTGCAAAGAGCTGGAGATAGAAAACCAAAAGGGAAGAACATACTCAGCATTTCTCAAGCTGAAAGAACTGAAGAAACAATTTAAGCCTCAAGTTGCAATAGTGAAGGATTCCATGGGGAAAATATTAAATGACACAGGAAGCATCAAAAGAAGATGGAAGGAATACACAGTCATTATACCAAAAAGAGTTAGTCGATGTTCAACCATTTTCAAGAGGTAGCATATGATCAGGAACCAATGGTACTGAAGGAAGAAGTCCAAGCTGCTCTGAAGGCATTGACTAAAAACAAGGCTCCAGGAATTGACGGAATATCAATTGAGATGTTTCAGCAAACAGATGCAGTACTGGAAGTGCTCACTTGTCTATGCCAAGAAATATGGAAGTCAGCTTCCGGGCCAACTGACTGGAAGAGATCTATATTTATGCCTGTTCCCAAGAAAGGTGATCCAACCAAATGTGGAAATTATAGAACAATATTATTAATATCACATGCAAACAGAATTTTGCTCAAGATCATTCAAGAACAGGTGCAGCAGTGTATTGATAGGGAGCTGCCAGAAATTCAGGCTGGTTTCACAAGAGGATGTGGAACCAGGGATATCATTGCTGATGTCAGTTGGATCCTGGCTGAAAGCAGAGAATACCAGAAGGATGTTTACCTGTGTTTTATTGACTATGCAAAGGCATTTGACTGTGTGGATCATAACAAATTACGGATAACATTGCAAAGAATGGGAATTCCAGAACACTTAAGTGTGCTCATGAGGAAACTTTACATAGATCAAGAGGCAGTTGTTGAGACGGAAGAGGGGAATACCGATTGGTTTAAAGTCAGGAAAGGTGTGCATCAGGGTTGTATCCTTTCACCATACCTATTCAATCTGTGAAGTTGTGAAGGATTTCGTTTTACTTGGATCCACAATCAACAGTCATGGAAGCAGCAGTTAAGAGATCTAGAGACGCAAAAAAAAAAAAAAATCAAAAGACACATTGCATTGGATAAATCTGCTGCAAAGGACCTCTTTAAAGTGTTGAAGAGCAAAGATGTCACCCTGAAGACTAAGGTGCACCTGAACCAAGCCATGGTATTTTCAGTCGCATCATATGTATGTGAAAGCTGGACAATGAATAAGGAAGACCAAAGAAGACTTGACGCCTTTGAATTGTGGTGTTGGCGAAGAATATTGAATATACCATGGACCGCCAAAAGAATGAACAAATCTGTCTTGGAAGAAGTACAACCAGAGTGATCCTTCAAAGCAAGGATGGTGAGACTGCATCTTACATACTTTGGACGTGTTGTCAGGAGGCATCAGTCCCTGGGGAAGGACATCATGCTTGGCAGAGTACAGGGTTGGTGGAAAAGAGGAAGACCCTCAACGAGGTGGTTTGACACAGTGGCTGCAACAATGAGTTCAAGCATAGCAATGATTGTGAGGATGTCTCAGGACTGGGCAGTGTTTTGTTCTGTTGTGCATTGGGTCGCTATGAGTTGGAACGGAATCAATGGTACCTAACAACAATGATGAAGCATGTGAAGCTCACTTATAACAATCATGATGACCACCACTGCAGTGTAGTGAATTACTTAACATGGCCCTTCTAGCCATAGTCTTTGTGACTCCCATACAGCAATTGGGTGGGGCTGTGCAAATAGGGCATATGGACCTTAATGAGGTATGGTGGTGGTTGTATGTTGGCTTGGCTAGGCCATGATTCCCAGTATTGTGTGGCTGTCCCCCATTTTGTGATCTGATGTAGTTATCCTAATTATCCTCCATTTTATGTGTTGTAAATCCTAACCTTTGTATGTTAATGAGGCAGGATTGTCGGAGCACGTGACTGAAGTCCCACCCTTACTCAAGTCATCCCTTCCCTAAGGTGTGCCCTAATTACTACATATATATGTATGTATGTATGTGTGTGTGTGTGTATATATGTATATACGCACACACACACACAGACATATATGTGCTCTGGTAGGCCTCTCTTTCTCTCTGCATGTGGATCCTGTGTCATTGTCTGATGTCCGGTTCTTGGGACTTGAGCCAGTGGCCTGCCTTTTGACCTGCTGTTTCTGGGATTCACCAGCTTCTGCAGCCCCGTGGGCCAGCAGCCTGTCATATGGCCTGCCGATTTAGATTCATTGGCCCCTGCAGCTTTGTGAGTTAGAAGGAGCCTAGGCCTGATCCACAGATTTGGGACTTGCCAGCCTCCACAACTGTGTGAGCCATTTCCTTGATAGGGTTCTTGAGTTCTGTGAGATGTTGCTGCAAATTACAGAACCCCAAAACGGGAGGGAGAGTACTGAGGGGAGGAGTAGTAGTTGATGTTAGAGATGACAGAGTGATACAGCAATTTGGAAAAATTGGACATTTGGGACATCTTTAATCTCTGCCTCATAGGAATGAGCTTTGTGCTGATCCTTACAAAAGAAATTATTCATGTAACCACATACCCTTATTTACCAGATAACTGCCCAGTGTTTTTTAAACTTGAACATTTACGTCTTTCTTTGAGGCTAAGTCTTATAACTTAACAAAATGGTAGAGAAACAACCTAATCCAGCTTGGTGTATAGGAAACTGATAAATATGCCAGGAATCATTATGGGATTTTGGGAGGACTCAAACCTCCAACCTTTAGGTTAGTAGCTGAGTGCTTAACTGTTTGCAGCACCCAGAAGCTAAGATAGCTTGATGATCCAGGGAAAAAGGAATGCTGGTGATTGCTTCCAAACTATGCTGCTAGTTCTGTGAGTTTCCAAAGAGAAACAGTGGTATGTGCACAAGGCACGGTGGCAAGTGAGAATAAAGTGTTGGGATATGCTCCTCTATGAGTCTCTCATACTTCTTCATGTCTTTCTGGGTATGCTAAGAAATCAAGGCCCTGACTGTCCTTTACCTGGACCATTTCTCAGGGCTTTGCTTGCAGTAAGCAACCTGAAGGATATCTTCCCCCCAGTGAAGAGCAGGCTTGCTTACTGCTTATTGTAAAAGTGGTGATTCCCCAAGGTCAGCGTTGCCTTCTGTAACACAACCCACTGCGTGTGCAGGCATCTATCTGGGTCTCCCACTTCATCCCTGTGAGACTTGGGAGCATGGGAAACCAATGTAAACATTTGTATTATTTGCCATGCCGTGGATAATAGAGTCCTTTGTGTCTGATCCACGAGTCTCGTATTTTCCTACCGGCACCTATGAAATAGACTAACTTATTAGCTTTTATGTGGGGTGAAATGAAATCCCAGTATGTGACAAAAGGTACTACATTGTTTTTAACTTTCCTTGGGACTGTAATCCCTGATACAGAGTTTCTAGAAAGCTGGACCAGAACCTGTGACCTGGGAACATATGATCTAACCTGAGGTCCAAGGGAGGACCTTTCCCTTCTTGCCAACCCCAAATGTTATCACCGGAGACTAATTAGATAGCACCCGAACACAGAATAAAAGAGGGTAAAAGGAATGGTCAGGTCTGTCTCAAGGAGCATCTAGCCATCTGGAAGGAAGAAACAGAAGACAGAGAAGGCCAGCTTCCCCAGTAATGGGCCTATTATTACCATTTAGTGATATCAGTTTCTAGGAAATGCAGCTTAGTCAGTGTTTTGGAATTTAATCAACTCAATTAGATCAGTAGTGCCTCTTCTTGGGGAGGAAATAGGTAGCATGGCTTTTAGTCCAAATGGTGAGATTTAGTACTTTGGCATATGGCTTATGTAAGTATGATTTGGAATGAATCTTGTTCTATAGTCTCAGCTCATTACTGAGTAAACTCATCTCAGACTTTTCATTCTGCACGCATTTATTATATGTCTGCTTTACTGAGCTAGGTACTGCAGGTATTAAAATGAATGAAATTTGGCTATTACCATCAAGGAGTGTTATCTTTTTTTTTAATTTTTATTGTGCTTTAAGTGAAAGTTTCCAAACCAAGTCAGTCTCTCAGACAAAAACTTATATACACCTCACTATATACTCCTAGTTGTTCTCCAATTAGACAGCACACTCCTTCCCTCCACTCTATTTTCATGTTCATTCAGCCAGCTTCTGCCCCCCTCTGCCCTCTCATCTCTTCTCCAGACAAGAGCTGCCCACATAGTCTCGTGTGTCTACTTGATCCAAGGAGCTCAGTCTTCACCAGTATCATTTTCTATCTCAAAGTCCAGTCCAGTCCATGTCTGAAGAGTTGACTTTGGGAATGGTTCCAGTCTTGGACTAACAAAAGGTCTGGGGACCATTACCTCTGGGGTCCTTCTAGTGTTAGTCAGACCATTAAGTCTGGTCTTTTTACAAGAATTTGGGGTCTGCATCCAACTGCTCTCTTGCTCCCTCAGGGGTTCTCTGTTGTAGCCGGCGCCATCTAGTTCTTCTGGTCTCAGGCTGATGTAGTCTCTGGTTTATGTGGCCCTTTCTGTCTCTTGGGCCCACAATTACCTTGTCTTTGGTGTTCTTCATTCTCCTTTGCTCCAGATGGGTCGAGACCAATTGATGCATCTTAGATGGCTGCTTGCTAGCATTTAAGACCTCAGACGCCACTCTCCAAAGTGGGATGCAGAATGTTTTCTTAATAGATTTTATTATGCTAATTGACTTAGATGTCCCCTGAAACCATGATCCCCAAACCCTCACCCCTGCTACGCTGGCCTTCAAAGCTTTCACTTTATCATGAAACTTCTTTGCTTTTGGTTTAGTCCAGTTGTGCTGACGTTGCCTTTATTGTGTGTTGTCTTACCCTTTGCCTAAAATAGTTCTTATCTACTATCTAATTAGCGACAACCCCTCTTTCTCCCTCCCTCCCTGCTATCGTAACCATCAAAGAATATTTTCTTTGTTTAAACTATTTTTCAAGTTGTTATAGTAGTGGTCTAATACAATATTTGTCCTTTTGCAACTGACTGATTTCACTCAGCATAATGCCTTCCAGATTCCTCCATGATATGAAATGTTTCACGGATTCATCATTGTTCTTTATCGGTGTGTAGTATTCCATTGTGTGACTATACCATAATTTATTTATCCGTTCATCTGTTGATGGGCACTTTGGTTGCTTCCATCTTTTTGCTATTGTAAACAACGCTGCAGTGAACATGGATGTGGACATATCTGTTCGTGTAAAGGCTCTCATTTCTCTAGGATATATTCGAAGGAGTGGGATTGCTGGATCGTATGGTAGTTCTAGTTCTAGTTCTTTAAGGAAGTGCCGAATCTATTTCCAAAGTGGTTGTACCATTTTACATTCCCACCAGCAGTGTATAAATGTTTCAGTTTCTCCGCAACCTCTCCAATATTTATTATTTTGTGTTTTTTGGATTAATGCCAGCCTTGTCGGAGTGAGATGAAATCTCATTGTAGTTTTGATTTGCATTTCTCTAATGGCTGATGATCGTGAGCATTTCCTCATGTATCTTTTGACTACCTGAATGTCTTCTTTAGTGAAGTACCTGTTTCTGTCCTTTGCCCATTTTTTAATTGGGTTATTTGTCTTTTTGTAGTTGAATTTTTGCAGAATCATGTAGATTTTAGATGCTGATCAGAAATGTCATAGCTAAAAGCTTTTTCCCAGTCTGTAGGTAGTCTTTTTACTCTTTTGGTGAAGTCTTTGGATGAGCGTAGGTGTTTGATTTTTAGGAGCTCTCAGTTATCTAGTTTCTCTTCTGCATTGTTAGTAATGTTTTGTATACTGTTTATGCCATGTATTGGGACTCCTAGCATTGTCCCAATTTTTTCTTCCATGATCTTTGTCATTTTAGATTTTATATTTAGGTCTTTGATCCATTTTGAATAAGTTTTTGTGCAAGATGTGAGATATGGGTCTTGTTTCTTTCTTTTTTTTTTGCAGATGGATATCCAGTTATGGTAGCACCATTTGTTAAAGAGGCTGTCTTTTACCCATTTAACAGAATTTGGGCGTTTGTCAAATATCGGCTGCTCATATGTGGATGGATTTATGTCTGGATTCTCAATTCTGTTCCATTGGTCTATGTGTCTGTTGTACCAGTATCAGGCTGTTTTGACTACTGTGGCTGTATAATAGGTTCTAAAATCAGGTAGAGGGAGGCCTCCCACTTTGTTCTTCTTTTTCAGTAATGCTTTACTTATCCGGGGCCTCTTTCCCTTCCATATGAAGTTGGTGATTTGTTTCTCCATCTCATTAAAAAGTGTCATTGGCATTTGGATTGGAATTGCGTTGTATCTGTAGATGGCTTTTGGTAGAATAGATATTTTTACAATGTTAAAGTGTTCGTATCCATGAGCAAGGTATGTTTTTCCACTTATATAGACCTCTTTTGATTTCTTGCAGTAGTGTCTTGTAGTTTTCTTGGTATAGGTCTTTTACATCTCTGGTAGAATTTATTCTTAAGTATTTTATCTTTTGGGGGGCTACTGTAAATGGTATTGGTTTGGTGATTTCCTCTTCGATGTTCTTTTTGTTGTAGAGGAATCCAACTGATTTTTGTATGTTTATCTTGTATCCTGATACGCTGCTGAACTCTTCTATTAGTTTCAGTAGTTTTCCTGAGGATTCTTTAGGGTATTCTTGTGTATAAGATCATGTCATCTGAAAATAGAGCTATTTTACTACTTCCTTACCAATCTGGATGCTTTTTATTTCTTTATCTAGCCTAATTACTCTGTCTAGGACCTACAGTACAATATTGAATAAGAGTGGTGATAAAGGGCATCCTTGTCTGGTTCCAATCTCAAGGGGAATGCTTTCAGACTCTCTCCATTTAGGATGATATTGGCTTTGTATAAATGCCCTTTACTATGTTGAAGAATTTTCCTTCTATTCCTGTTTTAAGGAGCTTTATCTTTAAGGAGAGACATGCACAGAAGCAATTAATTGCAATATGACGTGAATAGTATGTTTTAAGAGTGCTGAAGTGGGAAGAACCCACTGCCTGGAGCTTCACAAGGGAGTTGGTATTTAAACTACTCCTTGGTACCTGGCTTTTCTCAGTAGCATTGCTTCTGTCTTGAATTTTTACAGCCCTGTACTAATTGAAGTAGTTTTCCAACCTCCATTTTGTCATCTGTCCAATCCCTTTTCAGCAAAGTTCATTATATTCTTTTATTTTAAAATTTCTTTTTAATAGTAATTCATTTTTATTGACTTTATTAAAGTATCATTTCACACCAGGTTGGAAGAACTATTCCTTTCTATAGTTTGAAAAGCATTGTAATAGAAAACTATACAAGGTGAAAAGTGAAGCCCCTTCCCACCTTCCTGTGTTCTCCAATCCTCCACCAAAACTATCTCATTATTGTCTGCAGAGTTAATAGCATGGTGCCTGTCTTTCCAGATATATACACCTGTGTATGTTGTTACCACCACATGTCTGTCAGTTTCTTGTACGTGGTGGCTTGCATGTTGCTGTGATGCTGGAAGCTGTGCCACTGGTATTTCAAATACCTTTTCAAAAGATAGTCAGGCTAGTGGAGCTTCCAGACTAAGATGGACTAGAAAGAAAGGCCTAGTGATCTACTTCTGAAAATAAGCCAATGAAAACCCTGTGGATCACAACAGAATATTTTCCCACATCATAGACGATGAGCCCCCTAGACTGGAAGGCACTTAAAATACACAGTGGCTACAGCAGTGGACTCAAGCACACCAGTGATCGCGAAGACGGCACAGGACCAGGCAATGTTTCGTTCTGTTGTATGTTGGCTCACCTTCAGTAGGAGCCAGCTTGATGGCGAATAAAAACAATATGTCAGCCAAATGTCACCATACACCACAGACAGATCCCAAGTAAGCGAGGAGAAAATTACTTTGACTTGGAAATGGGGTATTTTACCAGCACCAGGTGTTTTATGTGAGATGTAAGGTAAAGCACCTGATATTTTAATTGTGTTTTTTTACTGGTAGGCAGAGTGGCAATAATACGGTTTATTCAATTAGTGTAGACTGTCAAACTCCATCTTCAGAGCCAGCAGCAAATATCTTGCATTTTATTGCCTTCTTTACTTTTCTTTTTTAAATTGTATTTTAGGCGAAAGTTTACAGTGCAAATTAGTTTTTCATTAATTGTTTTGGGACATTGGTTGCAATCCCTGCAATGTGTCAGCACTCTCCCTTGTCTATCCTGGGTTGCCTGTGTCCATTTGTCCAGTTTTCCTATCCTTTCCTCCTTTCTTGTCTTCGGTTTTGTACAGGTGTTAAATTTCTTGAGTGTATTAGCTTTAAGCTTCTGCTTTTGGCTCATATTTTTCAGAATCTCAGGTTTATGTGTTTACCTCCAAGTGTTTTAATTCTAGTGTTGGGCCTTCTGGGGCCTAGGGCAGCTGGGTAGAATTATGTCTTAAAAATTTTCATTGAGCGTTAAATGATTATAACAGAATCAATAGAATATAGTGATTAAGGGCCTACGTTTTGGAGTTAGAACTGGATTCTAGCCACAGCTTTGTTTTCTCTTTGGAAAGTTACTTAACCTTTCTAAGCCTTGTTTCTTCATATGTAAATTAGGACACTAATACTACCCAGTCTTTGTGAGAGTAATGTCTTTGTGTCTGCCCAGAAATCTCATATTTTCTGCCAGACTAATTTGTTAGCTTTTAAGTGGGATGAAATAAAAATAAACTGTGTAATAATACCTAATTTTTGTGAGAATTAAGTGCAGATTAAGTTTTTAGCATAGTGTCTGTAACAAATCTATGTGTTAAGTTCTTCCTCTTCACCTTCCTTTTTTTTCTGTCCTTCTCTCACTCTTCCCACTCTTTTCTTTCCTCTTCTCCCCTTTATTACCTCCTTCACCTCTATCCTCCCTCTACCTTTTTTCTCTTCAGTGCTATTATTTATGAAGTTAGTTTATTTTGCTGCTAGCCAGTTTCTCTCCTGGTAGGGTTGTTTTTCTAGATTTAAAGGTTAAGATTGATTGGTTCAGTGCCTTTTTCTGTTTTTTAGTGGCCAAACATCTCAGAACAATACTTTTCTCTAGTTAGACAGTAGTAGAGCTTACAACGCTGGTTTCTGGGAATAGTCTCTGAGGTTTACCTTTTAAGCCTCAAATTTGGGGTAAAAGTATCTCAGAATATAAAATTTTATTATAGAAGAACTTTCTTGAGAAAGTTGAGTCATCACACAGGTAATAGTTGCAGATCTGGTTTTTCTTATTAAAGGTGCAGATTTTACTGTTGCTTTTTTTTTTTTAAATCTAGAATTTTTTTCAAAGTCAGATCTCAGAAAATTGTACTCTAGTGTCTATCTGTAGAATTGTCAAAATCAGATGATTTTATAGTCTTTAGAGCAAGTATCTGTAGCACAAGTTCTTCAAATATTGATAGATTCATCTTTCTTTCATTTCATGAAAAAATTTAGGATAAAATACAAGTGTCAGAGCCCCCAAATACTTGCCTGTGGGTGATTTTGTTACCGACACAGAAATTATATCCGGTGTTTGGATTGTTACTTGCAAAGCAGAGGACATACTACATAGCAATAGTGATAAATGTGACAAAAGGGACCTCTGGGTCAGCAAATTTTGAAGAAATATTTCTGGTTAGGAATTTTTCCCCCTTTACATATGAGACTGACTACCTAAGCTTCACTAATACTTTACTATTAGTACTAAGATTTTATTGTCCATATCTTTAACATTTTAGCTAAAGAACTAGTAATACTTGGTGGCGCAGTAGTCAAGAACTTGGCTGCTGCCCAAAAGGTTGCCAGTTTAGATCCACTAACCACTCCTTGGAAATTGCGTGGGACAGTTCTGCTGTGTCCTGTAGGGTTGCAATAAGTCGGAGTCGACTTGACAACAGTGGGTTTGGTTTTTGGAAGGCAGTATAGAAAGATTGGAAACCCTGGTGGCATAGTGGTTAAGAGCTACAGCCGGTAACTAGAAGATCAGCTGTTCGAATCCACCTGCTGCTTCTTGGAAACTGTGGGATAGTTCTACTCTTTCCTATAGGGTTGCTATGATTCAGAATTGACTCGATGGCAACGGTTTTTTTTTTTTTTTTTTTCAGACTATCAGAAGATCTGAGAGAAGCAGACTTTGAGACAAAGGTTTGAGTGTGAATACTTTATTTGGGAGGTTCAGGGAGCATTGGTTGAGGAGTACAGAAGGGTACTATGAGTTGGAATCAACTCGAAGGCAGGAGGAAAATTCTGAGCTATGTATCATACTAAGCAATTGGAGCTCAATCCTGTAGGGACACATAGGGAAACTCTGGGAAATAGTATAAAACATATGCCTCAGAATTATCCTCATAAGGCATAAGGGAGCCGAGGTTACTATCCACTCATTTCTGAAGTACGTGCATGCAGCACATCCTTTGAGGGTTCTGGAAGAAGTCTTTAGGTACAAAGATGTGGATACTGGCAGTTGGAAGTTAGCAGGGGCACATGGAAATGGTAAATCTGAGTGAGTGGTATGGATGAAGCCTTGCCTGTATCTGTGGTTGCATCCAGAGAAGTTTATCACGAATGTTATTCAGGACCCATTGCTAAAAGTGGAGAGATAACTGTGTGTGTTGATAAAATGTGCTTTAAAAAAGTAGGCATTTAAATTATTACTTTTCTCTTTTTGGCATGCAAGCACCAAATTATATATTAAGGAAAAGAATTGAAAAATGAGTTGTGACATAAAAAATCGGTAGCACTATTATTTTCTCTTATGTAGTAAAGTAGCACTAGCCTAAACCTTAATATATTTTCTCTATCTTATGTCAAAGAAAATTCTTATAATTCTTTCTGAGCTTCTTTGAAGAAATAGACATTTATGTAAAATTAGGAGAAAACTGCCCAATAAATCAGGTATTCAAAATATATATTTTAAGTATAGACAGATTTTCATTAAGGGAAAGAGGAAGAAAGAACAAAGAATAGTTGGTCCACTTTAACCTTTTAACCTTGACTCCTTGCTTGTAAGGGTGGACATTTACACTTTAGTTGGCCAGTGGATAAGGAGCATAGAATTCTACCACGTATGGGACTTATAGGTTCAGTTTGATAAATCATGTGGATATTCTTTATTCATTCAATCATTATTTAATATCCAGTAGCCAATAAATGCACAGCTGGTGTCATATAAAAATGATTAAAAAATTGTCTTCTCCAGAATTTATAATGAGTCGAATGAGAGAGAAACATGGGACAAGTAGTCACATAACATATAAGACAGATTGTGGAAGTATAAAGCATGAGTGATTAACTTAAGAAAACTATTTGCTATTTTTTCCATTTATTAATATTTCTATAAAAGGGGAGAAAAATAATAGGGTAACTGAATACCAGGTGCTTACTTTATCATTAAGATAAGATGAACACTTTTAGTTGATCTATCCCTTTGTCATCACAGTTTTATTAGGGTGCTCAAGTTGAAATCAACTCAATGGCAGTGGGTTTGGTTCTGGTTTTATAGAGCTATTATAGATAGTCGTGTCTCTGGACAAGAGGCTTTTATTCTCAGGGCATCTGACCCTTTGAAGGCTTCTTCAATTATAATAACATTCACTAATTTTTTTCTTAACTATAGACCTTATTGTAGGAACAAGCTAATCTCTAGGCCAAGGATCTCTAAATTATTTTGATCACTTATCCCAAACAAACAGGGATGCACTTCTGATAGGTATAGTTATTTATTTATAATTACATACATTTATTATATAGTAACGTGATGTGCCTTATAAAACACACTTAAGGTATTAAAAAAGAAGGAGATAATGATGAAATATGCTATATTTTTTATTAAGTGTTAATTGTGATAGAGTCATCTTATTGTTATCCATTTTGTATTATTATCACAATATATATGTAGAATTAGGTTCATTGTTAACAATAGTGGATATAAATCTACTGTTCAAATACTCTTTTTGATAATTTCTACTTATTTTTACTTTTTGTCAGATTTGATTAGATTTCCTAACTCTGATGAAGAGTTAGAATACAGGGTAAGAAGCAGCTCTACTATATTCTTGTTGTTCTTTTGTGATTGTGCTGTTAGAATTTCTTCAGTATAGATTCTTAATGGGTGTATATAGTTTCTTTGAAGGTGTCATTGTCAACTCTGTGTGTGGGTAAGTGCAGAGTATCTAACCTGTAGGAGTTATGGAACTCCTGCTCTTCTCTCAGGATACCATGTATCAGGATGACACATGGCCATCTGATATACTTACCAAGGAGGGAGTGTTAGTCTGTATACTAAATATTAAAACCTACTGCCGTTGAGTCGATTCTGACTCATAGTGATCCCATAAGATTCCCAAGGCTATAAATCTCTATGGAAGCAGACTGCCACATCTTACCCCCATGGAGCTGCTGGTGGTTTTGAATTGCTGACCTTTCTGTTAGCAGTCGATTGCTTTAACTGCTGTGCCACCTAGTAAAGCTTAGTTATAAATGGAAGTAATTATATTTTCTTCTTGCTCCCCATTGGATCATCTTACTTAATCCACTCACCGACTGCCGTCAAGTCGATTCCAACTCATAGTGACCCTATAGGACAGAGTAGAACTACCCCATAGAGTTTCCAAGGAGTGCCTGGTGGATTCCAACTGCTGACCTCTTCGTTAGCAGCTGTAGCACTTAACTACTACGCCACTAGGATTTCGCTTAATCCACTGGGAGACCAATATTGTAGGCTTGCCTCTGGCACAGGTCTCTGAAACTCTTATCTAAACATGTTTCTTCTCTTTTCAGAGTTACTTCCTCTCGTGCAACAGTGACGTTTTTCTAAGTGGATCCTTCTTCCATTCCTAGAGCCAGTATGGTAAAAGAATGTGGTAATAAAAACAGATTTTAAGGGTATAGTAATATTGTTGCTTTTACTTAGACCATTCAGATATGGAACATATTCCACATTTTTCTTCTGTTTATGAGATGGAAGTTCATTATGGTATTATATTAATAAAGAAAAGTGGTTTCTTCTTTCACTGGCTATGTTAAATGCAGGTTCAGAAATTTCAAAACTATAGCTTACCTTCTAGATTATTTTAGTTTCTTTAAAATGACAGCAGAGGGCACTGTGGTATTTAGCTTTTCAAAACCTATGTTAAAATTAGAAAGTTGTTGACATTTTTATGTGTAATGCAGTATATCTGTTTAAGTAATTCAGTAAGAAGCTATGGTACTCTTTGTTCTTTGTTTTTCACTCTGTTGGGACTGTAAAATTTTGTTGAGTATTAGAAAATTTGAGATGTCCTACTTTTCTGGGCTCTACTTTTTTTTTTCATTTTTCTGGGCTCTACATTTCCTTTTATTTAGTGAGTAAAGGATATCCTTTAAAAATAGTAATTCTTGTAAATCAATTCTCTAATCCTTCAAGTTTGCCTATGTGAGATTATCTTGATTAAAATCAGTACTTTGGGAAAAATAGCTTTCGGTGAATATTGTGTAAGAAATTTATTTAAACTTTGGTGTTTTTTGTAGGTCCTAGCATCTCTAGTCCTGTGTCAGATGTAGTTTTATTAGCCTACCGGCTGTCAGAGATAGCATGCTGAAGGTGACAGATTATCTTGTACTATAGTATTCACTTCAGAAGTGAGTCAACCTTAGTCTGACAGGAAGCCTCCATATTTATTCCTGCATCCTTAATGAGAAAAGATGAAAGAGCTTACTTGATAAAATTCCCTTAAGGAAAATATTTGAAGATTCCATCAGTATCTTAAGAATATAATTAACTTTAATCGATTATACAGATTTTAAAGGAGATAAACACCATTGAGTGGAAAAACAGTATTTATGGTACATTGGTATATGTAGAGAAAGAAAATATCTCAGCTGTTACTTTGGTCATGCTATTTAAGTTCTACTCCTATAGGGTTGCTATGAGTTAGAATCAACTTGACGGCAGTGGGTTTTATAAGTTAGCTGAACACAAAAGCCATAGCATGATTACATTCTCGTGTAGCATTTATCTGCTATTCAGTAGTTATTCCCCAGACTTTCTTCGTGCCTTTTGGTTACCAGCTTTATGAAAGAGAAACTGAAAACCTGTGATGTGCCCAAGGCCACATAGCAAAACAATGGCACTGTCAGTGATAAATCTTAATAGTTATTTCCCAAACTGTGCCCAATTGGTGAGTTTATATTTCTTTAGATATTAATTTTTTTGTCAGATCTGTATAAATTCTAGAAGTAGTTTGATTTTTATATTAAAATGAATGTTCATTATTTATCAGTAATCAGTTTTGATGTATAGTTATCTGTTTTTAACCTGTCAACCGTAATACTCTATAGGAAGCAAGGGGCTTTACTTTTAATCTTTCTAACACCAAACCAGTGGGAACGAAAAAAGCTCCGTGAGGGTAGGAATCTTTGTTTTATTGTCCCAAGTGCCTGATGTCTGGCACATGGTGTGTGCAATAAATATTTGAATAAAATTTGTTGAATTTGTAAATTATTTAATCCATTATCAATTTAAAATATTTAAGCCTTCAAGAGTTAGAAGGTTTTTTTGTCCATCGGGCAAAGATTTTAGATCAAGGAGATCAGATACTCTGCACTTACCACTAGTTTGCTGGGAGGTGCTGTGACAGTTGGAAACCTAGTCACCAGCATAATGCACGCGGAGCATTGTAGGGGAGGTAAAAAGTATGAGAAAGATTGATGTTAAAGATAATAAGCACAAATTCATCTTAGAAAGTGACTTGCTAAATATAAAGTTGGTCAGTTGGCAAATTGTAAATTTTTTAAGAAAGTATTTTATTAGTTTGAAGTAATTGTAATCAGAATTAGTTCAAGAGGACGTGCTTTAAAATAAATAGATAATGATGTTGTATGAGCATATCAAATCATGAGCCAAAGTAATTAGTTTTAACTGAAATCACTGTAATAGTGTTTGCACATAATATGCTTAGCTGTTTTTCCTTTGGTAAATATTTTCGTTAGTAAATATTTTTGTCTATTCTCTTATGTGCTGCAATTTATCAGAGTGATTGCAAATTATAACAAAGGGAGATCCAAGACTCTGAATTTCATTTATAATACAAACTAATTTCTTAAATATTATAGAGCAAGTAAAGAAAGTTTAAAATTTGATATTAAAGAAAATGAAGGGATGGCATGAGAAATTGTAGGAGAAGGAGAAAGGCATCCCAAGATGGAGGTAAGAGGGAATGTAACGGTATTAATTAATGTATTCAACAGTATTTATTGAGAACCTACTATGCTGGGTGCTGGTGATACAGCAGTGAAAAAGTTAGGCCAATCCTTGCCCCAGTAGCTTACTTACATCCTAGGAAAGGAAACCTACATGTGGATAATATAATGTCAGATAGCGATGCAGTACTCCAAAGAAAAATAAATCAGGTTCTTAAGGTCACTGTGAGTCGGAATCGATTCAATGGCAGTGGGTTTGGTTTTTTTTTTTTGGAAGAGGATAGAGAGTGATAAAGAAGAGGTGGATTACTTTAGAAAGGGGGATTGGAGCAAAGACCATTATGAAGTGAACGATCAAGCCATGCAGATTATCTGAGAGAAGATACTAGGCAGAGAGCTGGTAATTAGCATACAAGACTCGTAGTCCACCTGAGCTGTACTGCAGTGCTAGACTGCTCCAAGGACTCCAGCTGCAAAGGAACACTTGAGCCTGCTCTAATACAAGCTGTGGCTCCTGGCCTAGATCCTTATGGTATCAAGTGTGGCCTATGGTAGTTAACAGGTTATAAGACTACTGGAGCTAGTTAGTGATCGGAAGGCCAAATTTTCAATTAGAGGGAGTTCGGTTAATCCTTGGTCTACAGCAGTGTTGTTTATTATTCCTGATTACTTCTCACAAAAGTTCATCAGGGTTTGCCAATTACCAGGTGAAGATAGGATTAGATAATTGGGCAGGATTTAAATATGAATTTAATTCAAGTCACTTGGAAACACATCAGAGTGGACACCAGTAGGGCCTTGGTTCTCAAACTGTGTTCCTCTCCCCATTACCCTCCACCTCCCACCCTCACCCTCTAGCCCCCTCCAGCAGTACTAGCATCACCAGGGAACTTGTTAGAAATTGCAGATTTGCAGGCTCACCTTAGCAATCTGTAGTTTAAGGAGCCCTGCAGGTGATTCTGATGCATGCTGAAGTTTGAAACCATTGTACTAGAGGATAAAAAGTTGAACGGAACACCTGCTCTTAGAGGAGCCACTATCTAGAAGGGAGCGGCAGATGTGAAAATAAAATGTTGTAATATGATGTGGTCAAGTGTTAAAGTAGAAGTGAAAATAGACATATTAAGGAAATATGTAGGAATATAAATGAAAGACAATGAATTCAGCCCTTGGAGTAAGAGAAACTTGAAAACAAGGGAAGAGAGGAAGGTCCTGGAGTATAAACAACATGGTGGTGGTTAGGTACTGTGCTTAAAATAATGTGGTAAGTATTATACTCCACATATTTGTGACTTAAGTTGGCTTTGTGGACTGGGCTAAGAATCTAACCAGTTCCAGATAACCAACGTTTGGAGCAGAGTTAGTAAATGTTTCTATTGGTTCCTAGATTTGAAGATAGTTTTATTTCTTTAGAGAGTTGTATTCTGTTATTTAGATTTTTAAAGCTGTATTTTAGAAGGCAAAAAATGTTTCAGTTTGATTTATTTTTTAAAATTAGTCTTCTTTGACATTTTCACTGAGCTCATTCACTGAGTCCATTGAGGATAAATTGTTCATTTTTGTAGAGTTTAAAAAGGGCAGTTTGTATAAAAGTTGATTTTATGATACCACTGAGGAGCTACAGTTATATTGAAGTTGTGAATGATTTTAAAAATGCCTCAGATAAATTGGAGTTAAATTCAGTTTAATAAAAATGCTACATAACACATTTATTGAATGGTATCATGTATTATAAAACATATAGTAATAGGTGGTTCATCTACTAAAGGTTAGAAATCAACCTTTTAGGTGAATGCTACTATGGCAGCATAGGCTACTAAGACTTTTGTCTGTAAAAGATTAAAGCAAAGGGTTTTGAACCCACACTTTTTCTTTTGACAAAATTTGAATGGAGTTAATAATAATAATAATAATAATAAAATTCCAAGTTGAACTCCATTCCACGTGTAGAAATACTACTAGGTTGTAACTACTCTGTTTAAACTGCCTGGTTATACTGGAGAAACACCAATTTTTACCTGACTTTTTTGTTGCATAATGTATTCAGTCTTTGGATCATTTTAGTTTGTGTTTTTGATAAAAGACAATTCAAGATTTTCAGCATCATTTTTACTAACCATATTCGATATATTTTTTATAGCTTAACTTTTATTATAATAAAATGATTTTTCGTGCTTTTATCAGAATTTGGGCTTTTATCTTCTTCTGGCATAAAGTTTTTATATATGATTCAGGAAAATATGTAGCCTTCCACTCCTTTCTCTCCTTTCTGTAATCATAGTCCTGAAATAGGGAATAGGTAAATATTATCAGTGCTAAAAGTTTTAGTCTAGATTGAAGATGCTGACTTTGACCTGGATGCAGTACAGCTGTTGCCTGAATCCAATGCCTTTTTAGGTATAGCTAGATGCTATGCCTAGTTTCTGATAAAGATCAAAGACCACAGCCTTCAGTATGGGTTACACTTCAACATAAAGGAAACAGAAATCCTCACAACTGGACCAATAAGCAACATCGCGATAAAGAGAGGAAAATACGGATGTTGTCAAGGATTTCATTTTACTTAGATCCACAATCAATGCCCATGGAAGCAGCAGTCAAGAAATCAAATGATGTATTGCACTGGGCAAATCTGCTGCAAAGGACGTTTTTAAAGGGTTCAAAAGCAAAGATGTCACTTTACCCGAGCCATGATATTTTCAGTTGCCTCATTTGCACGTGAAAGTTGGACGATGAATAAGGAAGACTGAAGAAGAATTGATGCCGTCAAATTACAGTGTTGGCAAAGGATATTGAATATATCATGGATTTCCAGAAGAACAAATAAATCTGTCTTAGAAGAAGTACAGCCAGAATGCTGCTTAGACGCAAGGTTGGTGAGACTTTGTCTCATGTACTTTGGACATGTTATCAGGAGGGACCAATCTCTGGAGAAAAACATCATGCTTGGTAAAGTAGAGGGTCAACAAAAAAGAGGACGAGACTCAATGAGATGGATTGACACAGTAGCTGCAACACCAGGCTTGAGCATAGCACGATTGTGAGGATGGTGCAGAACTGGGCAGTGTTTTGTTCTGTTGTACATGGGGTTGCTATGAGTCGGAATCAACTTGATGGCACCTGTGATTGTTAAGGTTGTGTATCAACTTGGCTGGGCCACGATTCTTACTGGTTTGGCAGTTATGATGTAGTTTGGCAGTTGTATACTGATGTGATCACCTGTATGATGAGATTTGATATAATGTGATCACCTCCATGATGGGATCTGCTGTGAGTAGCCAATTAGTTAAAAGGGAGTTTCCTTGGGAGTGTGACCTGCATCTGATATAGATGTGGCCTGCATTCAATATGGGTGGGCTTTCTGGCAAGGCTAGTGGGCTGTCACTCACTGTGTGTCCTGAAGCTGGCTCCTGTTTGTCTGACCTCCAGTTCTTAGGACTTGAGCTAGAAGCTTACCTGCCATCTTGCGTTCAGATCTTGGGATTGTCAGTCTTCGCAGCCTTTGAGCCAGAACCCCACTGTCTGACCTGCCAGTCTTGGGTCCACCAGCTCTTGTGGCTGCATGAATCAGGAGAAGCATCTGTCCTGACCCATGGACTTGGGATGTTCCAGCCTCTACAACTGCGTGAGCCATTTCCTTGGTATAAATCTGTCTATATATTTATATGCTTTACTGGTTTTGCTTCTCTAGAGAACCCAACCTAAAACACATCTAGCCACAATGAGATAGCTAGCTAGCTGCTGGCAAGTCGACTCCGACTTTATGTACAACAGAATGAAACATTGCTAGGACTTGCACCAGCCTCATGATTGCTGGCATGTTCAGGTCCATCACTGAGGCTATTATGTCATTCCATCTCATTGAGGGTTTCCGTTGCCCTTGCTGGCCCTCTACCAAACATGATGTCTTCCTCCATTCAGCTGAAGGGAAATGATCCTTCCTGATGACGTGTCCAAAGCAAGCAAGTTGGACAGTGTTCTGTTGTCATGTCATCTATAAGGTTTTCATTGGTTAATTTTTGGAATAGATCCCCGGACCTACCTTTATGTATGTTGTTGTTATTAGCTACTGTTGAGTCAGCCCTGACTCATGTCACCTCTATGCACAAAGGGATCAGACCACTGTGATTCACATGGTTTTCATTGGCTGATTTTTGGAAGTAGATCACGAGGCCTTTCTTTCTAGTCTGGAAGCTCCTCTGAAACATGTTCAACATCACAGCAACATGCAAGCCTCCAGTGACAGGCGAGGGTGGCTGCTCTTGAAGTGCAATAGGCAGAAATTGAACCCAAGTCTCCTGCATGGCAAGTGAGAATTCTTCCACTAACCCAGTACTGCCCTTTGCTTAGCTTTAGTGAAGAGTTAATCTCTAAATATTAATTATTTGATAATTTATTAGAATCATTCTTATTTTAGCATACTAAGGTGTTTTTTTTTTTAGTGTTAAATATAGGCAAATATACATTCAGTGAAAGTCAGCAAATGTGAAAAAGAATCTGCATTTCAGTCGTTTCTTAATTTGTCTTCTAAGAACTTTTTAGTTTTTACAGTTTGTTGGGTATACAGTGGTATCTCATGATGGTTTAATTTGCACCTCCCTTACTAATTAGGTTGTATATAATTTTTTCCATTGAATTTTACATTTTTTTAAAAAATAGTAGCTTTATTAAGATATAACTTATATACCATAAGATTTATTCTTTTGAGTAAATACTCAGAGTTGTGCAACCATCACCACTATCTAATTTCAGAACATTTTCATTACCCCAGAAAGAAAGCCTGTACCCATTAATTGTCACTCCCCACTCATCGGTCCTACGAACCCCTGGAAATCACAAATATTCTTTGTCTCTTTGGGTTTGCCTGTTCTTGACATTTCTTGTATGAAATCATGGCCTTTTGTGTATGACTTCTCTCATTTAACATAATGTTGTCGAGGTCCATCTATGTCATAGCATGTGTCAATACTTCATTCTTTTTGTTTTCCATACTTTATTTTATTTTTGTCTTTGTTGTTGCTGAACTTCATCCCTTTTTGTGGCTAAATAACATTCCATTGCATGAATATACCTCATTTTATTTATTCATTCATCAGTTAATGGACATTTGGTTTATTTCTACTTTTTTGGTTTTGTGAATGATGCAGCTATTGATATTTGTTTATAAGTTTTTGTGTGGACATGTTTGCAGTTCTCTAGGCTACTTACCTGGGAGTAGAGTTACTGGGGTATATGGTATCTCTATGTTTAACTTTTTGAGGAACTGCCAAAATGTTTTCCAAAGCAGCTACACCATTTTGCTTTCCCACCAGGAATAAATGATGAGTCCAAATTGACATGTTTGAATTGTGGCGTTAGTGAAGAATATTGAATATACCATAGACTGCCAAAAGAATGAACAAATCTGTCTTGGAAGAAGTATGACCAGAATGGTCCTTAGAAGCAAGGATGGTGAGACTATGTCTCACATACCTTGGACATGTTATCAGAAGGGATCATTCCTTGGAGAAGGACATCATGCTTAGTTAAGTAGAGGATCAACAAAAAAGAGGAAGACCCTCAATGACATGATTGACAAATGGCTGCAAAAGTGGGCCCAAGCATAACAACGGTTGTGAGGATGGCGCAGGACCAGGTGGTGTTTCGTTCTGTTGTGCATGGGGTTGCTATGAGTCGGAGCTGACTCAGCGGCACCTAACAACAAATTTCTCTATATCCTCACCTATACTTGTTATTTTTTGTTTAAAAAAATTAAAAACATTTTTTTTTAGATTTTATTATAGCCATCCTAGCGGGTGTGATGAAGTGGTATTTTGTTGCAATTTTGATTAGCGTTTCCTGAACGACTAATGATATTGAACAACTTTTCATGGGCTTATTGGCCAATTGTGTATCTTCTTGGAGAAATGTCTACTCAAATCCTTTGCTGATTTTTAAACTGGGTTAGTTGTCTTTTTATTGTTGAGTTGTAAGAGTTCTTTGTATATTCTGAATACTAGATATTTACCAGATATATGATTCGTAGATATTATCTCCCATTCAATGGGTTATCGTTAAACTTTATTGATCATTTTCTTTGAAGCAAAAAGTTTTTAATTTTGATGAAGTTCGATTTATCTATTTTTTTCTTTGGTTCCAGGCGCTTTTGGTATCATATCTAAGAAACCATGTGTAAGAAATCTAAGATCACTAAGATTTGCTCATCTTCTAAGAGTTTTATAGTTTAGCCCTTACATTTAGGCCTATGATCCATTTTGAGTTAATTTTTATATTTGGTGAGTTTTGAGTCCAATTTTATTCTCTTGCATGTAGATAACCAGTTGTCCCAGCACCAATTGTCATAACAGACAATTCTTTCCCCATTGACACCCTTGTCAAATATTAATTACACCATAAATGTATGGGTTTATTTCTAGACTTTCAGTTCTATCCAGTTGATCTATATGTCTATCCCTGTGCCAGTAAAACACAGCTCTGACTATTGTAACTTCGTAGTAAGTTTTGAAATTAAAAATGTGAGTCCTGCAACTTTTTCAGGATTGTTTTGGCTGTTAATGGTTAAGCATTTGGCTGCTAACCAAAAGGTCGGCAGTTTGAATCTACTAGCTGCTCCTTGGAAACCCTGTGGAGCAGTCCTACTCTGCCCTATAGTGTTGCTATGAGTCGGAATCGACTCCATGGGAACAGGTTTTGGGTTTCGCACTTCCATATGAATTTTGGGATAAACTTGTGAATTTCTGCAGAAAAGGCAGGTCTTATTATTTCCTTCTGAAATCTTCTTGTTTTGGGTTTAGTTTGGCTCTTCTTTCTCTAGATTCTTAAAGTGAAAGGTTAGGTTATTGATTTGAGGTTTTTTTTTTTAGTACAAGAATTTACAGCTCTAAATTTTCCTCTAAACACTGCTGCATTTCTTAAGTTTTGATATGTTGTGTCTTCATTTTCATTCATCTCAAAGCCTTTTTTTAATTCCCATTGTGATTTCTTCTTAGAACCTTTGGTTATTTAGGAGTGTGTTGTTCATACATTTGTGAATTTTCAAAATTTCCCCTGTTATTGGTTTCTAATTTAATTTCATTTTGGGCCAAGAACCTCCTTTGTATGTGTTCAATCTTTTAAAATTTATTAAGGCCTGTGCTCTGCCATATTCTGTGGTCTTAGAGAATGCTACATGTGCACTTGAAAAAAATATGTCTTCTACTGTTTTTTTACTGTTGAGTAGAATGTTCTGTAGATGTCTGTTAGGTCTAGTTGGCTTATGGTGTTGTTCATTTACATTAGTTTGTCAATCTGTTTACATTTAACTTAATTACTGATTAATTCAGGTTTATGTCTGCCATTTTATGTGTGTCTACTGTCATAGGTCTACCCATTTGCCTCTTCTTCCATATTGATATCTCTGATCTTCCAATCTTGCTCCTTCCAGTTTTCTGGCCAACCAGCCAAGCCATTCACCACTGTCCAGGCATTCAAGTATATGCTTAGATCTGACATCTCCCACTAAGTTGATAACTGGGTGAACTACTTGAAGCTCTGCATACAGGGAGGATTTCCCCTCACCATTGTTCTTCAAAGCTACCCACAACTGAAGCTGTAGCATTGTAGCTGTTAATTTTCAGCTTACTCAGGCCCAGCTGCTTTCCTCTTTTGACAGCTGGTCAGAGGAAACTCCTTCAGAGGCCATAACTGTGAAGTGAAGGAGTGACATCAGTACACTAGAGATAGGTGGCATGGAGGTCTGGGCCACCTGTTCTTGCGACTTCCTTGTGCTTTGCAAGATCTAAATTATTTCAATTGTATGATGAATTGCTGCTGTGCCTACTCAACTTTATGACTAGTTAGTTTCACAGTCATATGGTGTTTCATGGTCAGGCATTCAGGACCCAGTAGCTGCTTTTTAAATTGTGAATAGTTTCCTGCTTTACATGGCATGTCTTTGCTTCAGAAGCCAGTGGAATATTGCCAGAGACTCAAAATATATAAGGGAAAAATTAAGTTCCTGCAAATTTAAAGTTGTTAGTTCTCTAGTAAGTTGACCCTTTTGCCATTTTGCTGTGATCTTCTTTATCCACCCAAATACTTTTTTCCCCTTCATTTTTGTTTTATTTGATATTATTACAGCTATTCAGTTAATAACCTGAGCTGAAGGCCACTACATTTTGACTCTTCTGTGACAAGAGGGAATCATTATGGGTTAAGACAGTTTTTTTTCCTCAGAAATTAATTTTGGGTTTGTACTAAGACATGTTTTTTTTTTTTTTTTTACTAAGACATGAGGAAATGCTTAGTTGATACCTTCATTGATAATGACCAAAATTATTGTAGGTAATCAAATACTTACACTATGGCCTTAGAAAAATATCTCAGTCATCACTGAAGAAGATAATTTCCTGGTTTTCCTTCTTAAATTAATTTAAAATATACTCCTGAGTAACTGAATTAGGCTAGTTAAAGTGTGAGTTTATTAACTATAAACTAGTCAAAGCTAGGATGTATTTGCAAAAATACAGTGAAGATAACTTTGACATTGGAATAGCAGACTGATGCCATAATCCAGATGTAGATTTTGGTTACTTTTAATTTTTGAAAATAAAATGAAAAATTTGTCATCCACTTATTTGAACAGCATCCCCCACCTTCAGTATAAAAAGCCGCATTCCATAGTGTGGCATTCCATGCTGTCCATAGTCTTTCTTTTCCAAATCACTTCTTACTGCTCCTCTGCTTCAGCTCTCTATGCCAGCCAAACTATTGTGCACAGTACAGACTAATGTATGAAACATATGTACATTTATTGTTATGTATGAAGCATGCAGTCACTATTTATTATGTTCTCTGAACTCTCTTCTGCAGGCCTAAGTCCATTTTTTGAAACTCCTCTCTCAAGTCCTGGCTTCTCATGAGAACTGCTCTGTCTTTGCTCCCCTTAATCATTTCCTTTCCTCTCTCTGTACGTGCATTTATCTGTATACATAGATACTACTTTGTATTATCTATCATTTTTGATATTTTCCCTGATTCACCAACTCAGTTGTAAATCTTTTAAGATTAAAAAATTTTTTTCATGTTTCATTTTATTTCCTGAGTGTGTATTTAGTAAATTTGGAAGAAGTTAAGGATTAATATACCAAAGGAACTCAAAGAAACAATATTCAGGAAGGAGTAGTCAATGGACTAAGAGAAATAAAATTCATGAAAAGTTGCTTGAAGAACATGTGGTTTGTCTGCTCTTCCAGAAATCTAAAACTGTATCTTTGGATCAAGTTAGATCAGTGGAAATCTGGTTATCTATCCATGTTGTATTGCCATTTGAAATATTGCTTTTGCCAGTTGCCTTTTGGTTTTATGCTGTCAGCGTAGATGAGCCTGATGAAACAAATTTCATTGTTGTGGAGGATTTTGTCATTACATCACATGACGTCTTCTTTACCAAGACCGCCTGGGAGAAATGTCTGTTCTTGGTACCAAACATAGTTAGTAGTGATTTATGATCTTTATCTTATAGAATTTTAAGCTTTATAATTGACCCCACTTTTTATTTTTTCAGGTTAGTTATTGGAAAGCTTAAAGCCAAATATATACTTAACTATAGCAAATGAGGAAGGAGCCCTGGTAGATCAGTGGTTAAAGTGCTTGGGTGCTAGCCAAAAGGTCGATGGTTCGAATCCACCAGCTGTTCTGTGGGAGAAAATGTGGTGGTCTGCTTCTATAAAGACTTACAGCCTTGGAAACCTTATGGGATTGCTATGAGTTGTAGTTGACTTGGCAGTGGGTTTGGTTTTTGGTATAGCAAATGAGGAGTCCCTGGGTAGTGCAGACAGGTAAGGCACTTGGCTGCTCACTGAAAGGTTGGTGGTTTGAGTCTCCCCAGAGGTGCCTTGGAAGAAAGGCCTGATAATCTACTTCCAAAAAATCAGCCATTGAAAATCCTGTGGAGCACAGTTCTACTCTGACAGGAGGGGCTTTCATGAGTCAGAATTGACTTGGTGGCCACTCGTTGGTTATATATCATGATTTAAAAAAGTTAGTTTGTTTACGGAGTTTTCTGCTCCCACAGAAATCTGTAACTTCCATCCAGCTTGTTTATCTGATTGGATTTTTCAGTTCTCTGGTTCTTTTGATATGTGAATGTTTCCGTGCACAGGACTTTTTTTTTTTTTTTAATTTTTTAAGTTCTTTCATGATCTTAGAATCATATAATTTACAGACATAGGTTGATATACAGTTGAATTCTACGTTTTTTAAATGGCTTTTTCTGATCTACGGTTGCATTTTATAAAAGAAATTACTGATACTTGAGCAAGCATTTCACTCTCATAGCTTTGTATAAAAAAATCAAAATCCTAAGTTTCTAGAATTTAAATGTGCCTCATTCTGTTCATCCTGCCACTGAATGAAGAATCCTTTCTTATATCATCCGTGCTTCTCTCTCTTTGTCATAATGCCCAGTTTTATCTGTCACTGTCTGTTCTTCTTTGTGTTTGCTTGTTCTTATGACCATTGATCCCCAGCCCATAAATCTGCTCATATTCCTGAGAAAGAATCCAGTGAGAGACTGAACAGTCACACAGAATCATCTCAGAGGTCACCTGAAAGTGGGTATATTGGTTTTCCTTGGGTTAATCATCCACTCCATGTTCAGTACAGGTGGGGTGGGTGGCGTTTCTACCTCTGCCTAAGATATTATCAGATCTTTTCTTCAGCAGGAGCGTAGACTTAGCAGTTTCTTGAAAGATGAGGCAGTAGATATAGCAGGTATTCAAACCACTTTATCCACACTCTATAGTTTATTAATATAAGCATTTCTAATCTCAGGTTAGAAATCCAAATGAATAAAATTCAGAGAAGAATTGGCAGTGGTCAAACTTGTGGTAGTAAATATGCTATTGGGAATTCTCTTTAATATCATGTTCACTTGTATATCATTGTAATGGCATGTAACACCTTCCTGAAATAGCGATCTGTTGTGAAAATTTGCTTCCATGATATACAGTGTCTGATACGTTTTATCTTACGGAAAAACATGTCAAATATGAGGCTTAATAATAAACCTTATAAGAATATCTGCCTATACACCTACTCCTCACTTATCAATTATCTCATTATCTGACATTTCGCATTTACAACAATATTAAAAAACCGATTATCTGAAGATTTTGTGCATTAATCACAGAATGCTGGCTGCGATATTAAGGTTATGTATCAACTTGGGAGGGAGATCCTGGTGGTGTGGTGGTTAAGAGCTACAGCTGCTAATCAAGAGGTCAGCAGTTCGAATCCACCAGGCGCTCCTTGGAAACCGTATGGGGGAGTTCTACTGTGTCCTATAAGGTTGCTATGAGTCGGAATTGACTCGATGGCAGTGGGTTGGGTTTGGTTTGGATCAACTTGGCTGGGCCATGATTATCAGTGGTTTGGTAGTTATGATGTGATTTGACAGTTATGTAATGATGTAATTTGGCAATGATAAAATTTGAGTTATGTAATTATGTAGTTATTTTCTATTGTGATCTGATATGGTCATACTCCATTTTTTGCATAATGCCTACTTTTGTGTAACAACCTGGTCTTTGGAACCTAACCACGTTGGTTAAGCAAGGAGTAGGTGTAGTCACACAATATCTCTGAAGGATAGACAAGAAACTGGTAGTTGCTTACCCCTATGGAAGAGAATGTCCCAGATTGGAGTACTGAGGTAGGAGTACCCTTTTATTTCATCTGAATGTTGTACTGAGTATAAGTTCTACCTAAACAATAGTAAGGAACTAAAAAATAAAGCATAAAAATGAAGTAAATAACAACAAAAGGAAAATAAGTAAAGCAGATACTCTGTGGATATAATTCTAGCTTAATGTAACTTTTTGTTGATTAATGGAGAAGTTTAATTAGAACTCTCCTGTAGATGATAATTATATTCTAATATTTTATCACCCTATTGTTCAAACTTCAGATGACTTAGAAGAGTTGCCAGGCTTCTCTTTGACATGAGATCTGTTATTGATTTGGAGTGCAAATTAGTAGAAGTATTGCTTCATGAATGAAAGGGCCATAATGACTTATGAGTATTCTTCCACTAAAGATAAATAGGATAGAATTTTTTTTTGGTACTTTTAATCCATATATATGGTGAAAAATTTACTTGAATTTTTTTCCAAATTCTCATTTCTGCAGTCTGATTACATTAATTCTTGATATTTCATTTTTAAAAGAATTCAGCTTTAGCACATATCTTTATACAACCAAATGGGATTATATTCAAGCTTCTGATTATTGTTGTATCATTGTATTTAAAAAATTGAAAGGTTTTCTTTTCTTTTTACCTTTAGCCGGCCTCAGAAAGTGTGTTTATGTCCATTTCTACCAGTGCATCCTCTACACATCTCTACCCACTTGTACATAATTCAGCATCCAGCAGAGGTAAGATTGTGTAAAATATACCATTTAAAATAGACTGAGTACATAAGAGGAAACATATAGATGAACATACTCCTCCTAGCTCTTAAGCATTTCTGAAAGTAATTGATGATGTAATGCTTTCTTTTTGGGAAAAAATATTTTATTTTACATATTATGTGAGAGTATAGGGTCATATACTTTATAGACAAATAACATTTTATAGAAACTGTGTTATTGAATAGTATAGAAATTTAGAACCACAAAAATTTTGTATAGAGACAAAATGAGATTTTGTGAGTAAAGAACTAAAAAGATCATTGTTTTCTTTATTTTGGATATAGCTTATGTTCCTTGATGTATTTTCTTGTTAAAGTAGAAGTATCTCTCAGCATGTAGTGTTATGAAATTAACGTGTAAGAAATTTTAGGTTTCTTTTAGATGACTAGAACAAATATGTATATTTTATAATTTATATATTATCATTAATACCACCACACAGAAGTAAAATTTTGCTGAAGATTGTTCAAAAGCAGTTACAACAGTACATGGAAAACTGAAAAGTACTAGAAATTTAAGCTGTATTCAGAAGAGGATGTGGAACAAGGGATATCATTGCTGACGTCAGATGGATCATGGCTGAAAGCAGAGAATGTTTAGTTGTGTTTTATTAACTATGCAAAGGCATCTGACTGTGTGGATCATAACAAATTATAGACAACTTTGCCAAGACTGAGAATTCTGAAACACTTAACTGTGCTCACAAGAAACCTCTACATAAATCAAGAGGCAGTCGTTCAGACAGAACAGGGGAATACTGCGTGGTTTAAGGCAGGAAAGGTGCGCGTCAGGATTGTACCCTTTCACTGTACTTACTCAATCTGTGTGTTGAGCAAATAATCCAAGAAGCTGGACTATATGAAAAACACAGCAGCAGGTTTGGAGGAAGACTCATTAACAACCCATGATATACAAATGACACAACTTTGCTTGCTGAAAGTGAAGAGGACTTAAAGCACTTATCAATGAAGATCAAAGACCACAGCCTTCAGTATGGATTACACCTCAGCATAATGAAACAAAAATCCTCACAACTGGACCAATAAGCACCATCATGATAAACAGAGAAGAGATTGAAGTTGTCAAGGATTTCCTTTTGCTTGGATCCACAAGCAATGCCATTGGAAGCAGCATTCACATCAGACAATCCATTGCATCGAGCAAATCTACAGCGAGTGATCTCTTTAAAGCGTTAAAAAGCAAAGATGTCAATTTAAAGAGTAAGGTTTACTTGACCCAAGCTAGTGATGTTTTCAGTCATCTCATATGCATGTGAAAGCTGAACAGCGAATAAGGAAGACTGAAGAAAAATTGATGCCTTTGAATTCTGGTGTTGGCGAAGAATATCCAATATACCATGGACTGCCAGAAGAACAAACAAACCTGTCTCGGAAGAAGTGCAGCCAAAATGCACCTTAGAAGCAAGGATGGTGAGTCTTCGTCTCACATACTTTGGGCATGTTATCGGGAGGGACCAGTCCTTGCAGAAGGACATCATGCTTGGTAAAATAGAGGGCTAGTGAAAAAGAGGAAGACCCTTGGTGAAATAAATTCACACAGTGGCTGCAACAGTGAGCTCAAACATAGAAAATAATTGTGAGGATGACGGAGGACTGGGCAGTGTTTTGTTCTGTCTTACATAGGGCCACTGTGAATTAGAATTGACTTAACAGCACCTAACAGCAGCAGTCAGTGCATGGTACAAAATGGATTTAGTGTAAACCAAAGTTAAAACTCATGATTTAGACGATCTTTCCAGTGTTTAAGAACTCAGAACATCATAGATTTCATTAAGCTTTTGAAGAAGGAATTTTTTAAATTTCTGGAACCATACCACTTGATATCAACATAAAGGAAACAAAAATCCTCACAATTGGACCAATAAGCAACATCATGATAAACAGAGAAAAGACTGAAGTTGGCAAGGATTTCATTTTACTTGAATCCACAATCAACACCCATGGAGACAGTCAAAACATGCATTCCATTGGGAAAATCTGCTGCAAAAGACCTCTTTAAAGTGTTGAAAAGCAAAGATATCACCTTGAGGACTAAGGTGCACCAGACCCAAGCCATGGTGTTTTCAGTCACCTCATATGCATGCAAAAGCTGGACAATGAATAAGGAAGACTGAAGAAGAACTGATACGTTTGAATTGTGTTGGTGAAGCATATTGCATATACCATGGACTGCCAAAAGAATGCACAAATCTGTCTCAAAAGAAACCAGAATGCTCCTTAGAAGCAAGGATGGCGAGATTACTTACGTCTCACATACTTTGGACATGTTGTCAGGAGGGATCAGTCCCTAGAGAAGGACATCATGCTTGGTAAAGTAGAGGGTCATTGCAAAAGAGGAATACCCTCCACGAGATGGATTGACACAGTGGCTGCAACAATGGACTTAAACAGAGCATCAATTGTGAGTAAGGCAGGACTGGGCAATGCTTCATTCTGTTGTGCATAGGGCCGCTATGAGTCAGAACCGACTTGATGGCACCTAACAACAACAACAACAACAACAAAAACAACAACATACCGCTTGAAGATTTCACAAAAGTGTAAAAGAATTTAACCTGCCTTTTTCCTTTTTCCAATTCTGAAACATTTGTTTTTTTGTTTTAACTGTTAAATATCCCATTTGTTGGGCAACCATTCCCTTCTTCACTGTTAACAGCATACTCTTGCCAGGATTCTGACAATTTGGTCACTAGCATTATTTTATTGCATTTAAACTTGCAACACTGCTCAGCTCAAACTCATGTAAATAAATTTATATAAATAAATGCCACAGCATTTTTGGGTAACACTTGAATTTTGACAGTGAATACTGGTTTTCATTTACCAGTATACTTCCTATGGTATCATATGGGACCTTTTCATTATTGTGTGGTTCCAGATGTTAGGTGGCCTTTAAAAGGAAAATTAATTTGTGGCAATTTTTATGTTTTCAAATCTTTTGTTTTTCCATGCCGATCGACGGTTTAGATGATCTGTCCCTAATTGTGGGTGCTACAAATGTGTCTTATACGTACACAAATACAGCCTTTTTTTTAAGTCCTTTGAGGAACCTCACTAATCTTCATCTAACTCAGTAACAGCGGACTCTGTTGTGCTTAATTTCAACACAGTGTTTTCCATAAAAGGATATGCCAGTTTGATGACTCCACATAAAAAGTGATTAAAACCATTTAGGTGACTGGGGAAAGGATGACTTGGTGGAGTGGATGACGTGAAGATGATAAGATGGAACATTTCAGAGAGTAGGCATGGGTGTGGAAAATTGCTAAATGATAACAACAATATCTCAAAGAAACTTTACAAGAAAGGACATATTATCATGTTAAACTACTTGTTCTTTGTGAACAATATGCATGTAGCCATTATGATGTTAATATACTTTTTATTGATTTAACTAAAAATATTAGAAATGAGGGTGAGGTATTATGAGAGGCAGTAGTTATAAAGTACAGTAGCTAAGAGTCAAGGCACTGGAGCCAGTCTGACTGAATTTACTACTTAATAAGTCTGTAAGCTCTGTAACTTCTGACAAGTTAATTTACCTTTCAGTTTCCCCTGCAGTAAAATGGAGACGACAAAAAATATCCTTCTTTTTTTTTTTTACAGTTTTTTTGTGAAAAGTAAATAAATCAACATACTAAAGCACTTAGAATTGTGTTTATTAATGTTAGTTATGATGACAATGATAATTAGTTTATAGATAATAACTAAAATTGATAAATCAAGAAATAGCAAGACACTTATTATATAGAGGTAATGGAGACCTAGTGGTGCAGTGGTTAAGAGCTTAGGCTGCTAACTAACAGGTCAGCAGTTCGAATGTACCAGCTGCTCCTTGGAAACCTTATGGGGCAGTTCTACTCTGCCATATAGGGTTGTTTTAAGTTGGAATCGAGTGGATGGCAATGGATTTGGTTTTTATGAGTTAACTACAAGAAGAAATGCCTAAAGGAGTTAAAGTGATTGCCTCTGGGAAGTGGTCCTGAGGAGTGTATCAGGGAATAGCTGTGGCATTTTTAATCTTTTGACACCATTTAACATATATGTATGTATTATGTTAATAAAAGTAATACAAGTTTGTGTTAGCCTCTTATGATGACAGGGAGGGGAGAATATTACATAAAACACTGAGAAAGTCTTAAAACCCTGCTCTCACCTATCTCCTCCTAGTCCCATTCGTTATATTAGCTGTTCCCAATCACTTTTCAGTCTCACAAGAACTCCAGCCTATTACATGTTCTTTTTAGTTAAAATTTTAACTAATTCCAACTCTACTGTTTCCTTTTTCAACTTTTTATTATGTACATCAGTTTAGCTACTGTTAGTGTCTTTAAATTCTCCTTTTTACGTGTATCATTTAATCAGCATATCAAAGATACAGGGGCAAAACGTATAACCACAAAAATACCCTTAAAAGCTATGTGCGTGTGGCTATTGTATATTGTTATTACATTTTTGTTTCTGTTATAGACATGAATAAATGTAATTACATGAAATATTAAATTCATTTTGAATTGCATTAGTAAATTTATAGATAATATTACCATCATTATTATTTTGCCAAGTGAATTGGAATTCACCTGTAAGGCTGGGAACCCAGTAAACCAGATACCAAACCAGTTTTCTTTTTATATCTTTTTAACATTGGTTTTATAACATTAAAAAAAAAAAAAATTAGTTTCTTGAAAATGGCTTGTTGTAACTGACTAAATGAATGTCATTCTCAAATATGACATTCCAGGTAAGGCTTTGATTTTATGACCAGTATTTCCAATTATGTTCAGTAAAAAGGTAGATTCTTATTGAATATCACTAATTGCCATGAAGAGTATATATTGAGTATAACAAATAACTAATTGCCATGAAAAGTTGGGAGATTTAGTAAGAGTTTTGAATTCTTGGGATGGGGTCAGTGATCAGTGGGAACTAGGTACCATTTTAAAATATTTCATTTTTGTTCACAAAAGCAGAGTCTACTAGATTGGTTTGAGTTAGTAACACATTTACTGTGTGTTGCTAACAATATATATTTATCATCTAGTTATTTTAGAAGAAAGAAAAAGTTCTCTATGTGCCCAGAAAATATTCTATTAAAACAGTATCAATAGTATTACAAACAAGTAACTACAATAAAATTTTCGCCACTAGTTCATTCAGTCTCATATAATTAATTCCTGTTCTGTTGGATGTTGGGTTAGCAGTCTCCTGAAGTATTCTGCCTCTTAAAAGATTTTTGGAAATTCTGACTCAGCTAACTGGGATGGTCTGCAAGTTGTCTAAGAGATGCCATCAGAAGCCTGTGCCTCAGATTATTCTTCACAGTTAGTGGTTCGAAGTACCTGGTACAGCCTTTTTGCACAGGTCTCTAAGATGGTTCTGCATTGTTGAAGACACAAACTCTATCTAGCCTGTGGCTGCTTTTAGAGCCTTCCTTGGCAGACATCACATCACAGTGAAACAAAAACCATCTGTATATGCGAATTGTAGATGTAGATTGTAAATTTTCAAGTGTCAAAGATCTGATGATAATTCCCAACAAGAGTAATGCAACTGAAAGAAATTTAGTTGTTTCTGTGGAAAAAACAAGATAATAAAGCCTTCCAAAAAGAAAGTAGACAAAATGTTTTTAAGAGTAGTGATTAAAACAGTTTTTCAAAGAAGTCAGTGAATGTTATATCTTATTTACAAAAATGGATGAATATAATGTTTATATTAGAAAACATTTGAAATAGAACAATAATAATCCTGAGATTCAATACGCATAATATATCAAGATTTTGGATGTTATACAATAAGGAGCCCTGGTGGTGCAGTGGTTAAATGTTTGTCTTTTAACTGAAGGGTCGGCTTTTTGAATCCATCAGCCGTCCTGCAGGAGAAAGATACGGGAGTCTATTTCCATAAAGATTACAGCCTTGGAAACCCTGTGGGGCAGTTCTGCTCTGTCCTATAGGGTTGCTCTGAGAAAAAAATTTTTTTGGTATGAAAACAATATAATAAGACTAGCAAGACATTCAGTAAATCTGGCATAGGTGCAAGAGGCCTGTATTTTTATAAACCTCCAGTTACATCCCCAATTGAAAACTAGTGATCTAGAATATGTTAGCTTTAAACTGAAGAAGATTGTGACCAAGATAACATTTTGAATAATAACTGAAATTATGATTGAAAACACAATAGTGTCGTTGCCTAATATAAGGCCAAGTACTGCCAGGACACAATTAAATATAAACAAATATAAACATGGACAGTGAGGTCATTGATAAATCTCTATGAACTTCTTATACAGCCTATAATTTATGAGGTATTTCTAGTAATAGCATTTTACCTATACAAATTTAAGTTGGGTAAGGATGCTTATCTTTTCTGATTTGTGAACTCTTTTCTTATGCAACTCATCAATAGTAATATATCCAATAAACCTAATTATTTCTACCACCTTTTTATTTTTTTTTTAAATAAGGTGAAAGAACAAATCTTTGTGATCTTTCAGATGCCCTTTAGGAAACCTCAAAAGATAGTTGTAGGTGTAAAATATAACCTGAACATTGTATTTTATTTTAATTTATAGGGTTGTTTAGTTTTAGGATTTGATTCCGGGAAAGCAAAAATCATGAAGTTATCAGAGATTTGGACATTTCATTAAGATAGGATTGTGTTAAACAGAAGCTAACATGATTGAAAAGAGCTTTAGCATTTTCATAAGGAAGGAACATTTTTTGTATCCTTAAATAATCGAGAACATAATAAAGTTAACATAAAGCACAGAGAATTATCCTGGCAGCAAAGAATCTTTGTTATCTTTAAGTAAGTTACACAGAAGGAAAAGAAAAGAATGACTCTTTATATTGTAGATAAAGGCAATAAGCATAAAGCAAACTAAAACAAAAAACCTTTTGCCTTCGAGTTGATTCTGACTCATAGCGGCCCTATGGGATGAGCAGAATTGCCCCATAGGGTTTCCAAGGAGCAGCTGTTGGATTTGAACTGCTGATCTTTTGGTTAGCAGCTGAGTTCTTAACCACTGCACCACTAGGGCTCCAAACCTAATAAACAAGCCCATAAAAAGAGAGTGAACTTTTATAAGATTGTAATGTATTCCATTGTTCTTAAGACTTGAGTATTACAAATCAAGACAAACAAAATTCACTATTCAAGTTTTGTCTCTCATTATGCTCTTTAATATCCTGGAACAATTTGATACTTTAGGATAGATCTCAGGATGGCCATGAAGCCATAAATAATTTCATAATAATGTGAAGATGTTATTAACCTGCAATACATTTATCATTGCCCTTTTCAAATAAATCAATAAATTAAGCATTTAAAAAAATTTCAGTTTTACCTATGTGGTAAACAGCAATAGTTATGATCCCCCACAATTAGCTGTTAGGGGTCCTCAAAAGTTTTACGAGTGGAAAGAGGTTGGAAGACCAAATTTAAAAACCCTAAAGCTGGTTTGGACCCTTTCCTTGAAAAACCAATACATACACATAGTTATATTTCTCTATCACTGTTGGTCCTATGTATAGGCTCAACTCTTTATAGTAATTATAACTTTTAACCAAAGTAATTATTTTCTCTTTCATAGATAAAATTGAGGAGTAGATAATTGAGAACTATTTATGATACGTTAGCATACTAGCAAAGCTCAGGAATACAACTGCCTCATCCCTAAAACAGCATCTCAAAATGCCAAAAATGAACACGTTCATGATGGATTGTGGATAGCATGATCCAAAGACGCTCTCTGTACCATATAAAAATAAGAAGCAAGCACGTATAAACTTAAATTTTGATTTGTAATCAGTGTTTCAATACTCTACCTCATTTAGAAATGATCTAGTTATCTATTAACTCAATTTAATGTCAGGTCAAAATTTAAGTTACCTAAAGTTCTAATTGTTTTCAAGCTACGTACTACAGAAACATAATTACTATTGAATTAAAGGTTTGCTGGAATAAATGACTCAATTTAGTTAGACACAAATTTATATTTTTCCTAATCTTAAGCATTATATAGATTGCAGGCAGTCCTCAAGTTAAGAATGAGATCCACTCCAAGGATGCTTTAAGTCAAATTTATAGGTAAGTCGGAACAGGCACATGCGGTTCTTATTTACAATTAATTTAGTGCAGGAGGAGCCCTGGTGGCACAGTGGTTAAAAACGTGGTTGTTAAACAAAAGGTTGGCAGTTCAGCCACTCCTTGTAAACCCTATGGGGTAGTTCTACTCTGTCCTGTAGGGTCACTATGAGTGAGAATTGACTCTGTGGCAGCGGGATTTTTAGTGCAAAAAAAGGCTGAAAGCCTTTTCAGTGATTTAAAAGCTGCACATGCAGAAAGCGAAGGTATTGTGATGAATTTCTTTCAAGTAAGGTTTAGTGTAATCTTTTCAAAGTAAGGGTAAATTTACATGACATTAAAGGGCAAGTACATGTTGCCTGTAAGTCAAACTTTCCCAACCTGGGATTCACTGTAATGTTATTTTCTTTGATGAGTAGCTTGAAAACACACCTGAGTGGAATAAAAATATATGCTTGTATTGTACTTAATACCGATAGATCAGAGAAAACATAAAAAAAAAAAAAAAAAAATTAAATCCAAATTATTAAACTATTCTCATTTGCCCAAGATTTACTTTAATTATGTCTATTTAGATTCTGAAAATATTGAGTTGTTCTTGTAAAAATAATATTTTTAAAGTATAGTATATTTAAAGAATTAATTCATTTTTCTTGTTTTCTGGAAATTTTAGGAATATTCAACTTATATAAACACTTATCTCTATAAACTAATATAAGCTAATATATAAACAAATGAACAAAAAAAAAAAAGACTAAAGAATCAGATTTTCCATTGTCTTTCACCAGAGAATAGATCTCTATAAACCAAATGGATTATGAAACCAATTCCCAATTATTGCTGCCACCAATGGAGGATACCTTATTATTTGTCAATAAACAAGAAACATAAACAAAATACGAAATTTGTGTAGAAGAAAATGAAAATTAAAAAGACAGCGCCAGCAAACTTCTGTTGCTTCTTTGGATTCACTTCTAAGAGCCAAAAAAAGACAGACGTGCCTGACTTAAGCTGTCTGTGCGATGTAGCACACTTGAACCAAGTTTAGCCAGCTCTGCCTTTTGAATCCATTGGGCATCTCAGTGGAGCTTCCAAAGTGCTAAAGGACAATTTTCTTAAAAGGTAAAACCATGAGCTCATGAAAATATAAAATGAAGATGTGTCAAAGATTTTGATTTTTATTAATAATGAGGGATCTGGGAAGATGTTACAACTGGCTTAAAAGGGACTTCAAAGACTGGACACATTTATGGATCAAGAATATGTAATCAGTGTAAAACTGGCTTTTCTACATGGGGAAGGGCTATCACTCCATCAGACAGAGCTTGTTTTACCTGTCTGTAGGTATTATTTGCCATTGCTATTAGTTTTCTATATGTGAATGTTAATTTCTACAGTTATGAAATAGTCTAATGAAGGACAAAGGACCATATCCATATAGGTTCACATAATCTCTGGAGGCTCAAACATTCCATTAAAAACATCCATTAATCTCTCTTTTTCTCTTAGTTTTTTTTTTTTTTTTTTTAGTTAAAAACAATAAACACAAAGAAATCAAACCTGTTGCCATCGAGTTGGTTCGACTCATGACAATCCTATGTGTTTCAGAGTAGAACTGTGCTCCATAGGTAAATGGATAATTTCTTTTGTATCAGCACAAAGCTGATTCATATGAGGCAGAGGTTAAAGATGTCCCAAATGTTCAGCTTTTCCAAGCTGCTGTACCACTCTATCATCTTTAACATGAACTACTTACTCCCTTTCCCCTCGATACTCTCCCTATTTGGGTTCTCTAATTTGCTCACAGAGCTCAAGAACTATATAAAGGAAATGGCTCATGTGGTTGTGGGGGCTGGACAGTCCCAAATTAGTGGACCTACGTGGCTGCAGGAGCTGATGACCACAGTCAGACCACAGACTGCAGGCTCACAAGGCTATAGAAGCTGACAAATCAGGTCACACAGTAGGCTGCTGGCCCAAGGGTCTGTGGAGGCTAGCCAATCCTAGAATCGGCAGGTCAGACAGCAGGCCTCTGGGTAGGTCAGTTGATCATGAACAGGGTGTGGGATCCAGATGCAGAGAGAGAGGGCCTCGCTAGGACATACACATGTATCTTAGATGCAGACCACAACCCAGGGAAGGGCATAACTTTAAGGATGGGGCTTGAGTCATGCCCTCCTGCAAAGCTGCAGCCTCAGACACGCTTAAAGCCATCCTGCCTCATCAACATATAGAGGTCAAGATCCACAACACAAGATGGAGGACAACCACACAATACTGGGAATCATGGCATTGCCAAGTTGACACATAACCCCAACCATCACAAGTTCCATAGGCCTTATTTGCATAGTCCCACTCAGTCATTGTGTGTGAGTCACAGAGACCATGGCTAAAACCCAAAAAACCGAATCCGGTGCCATCGAGTCAATTCCGACTCAGCTAGAAGAGCCATATTAAGTAATTTATTGCACTGCAAAAGGGTTTAAATTAAGACTTTATTTTTTAAAGCACTTTTATTTTTTTAATTATTATACTTTAGATGAAGGTTTACAGACCAAACTAGCTTCTCATTAAACAATTAGTACATATTTTTTTTTTTTACATGTATTGTTTTGTGACATTGCTTACCAACCCAACGACATGTTGACACTCTCCCTTCTCTATCTTGGGTTCCCCATTACCAGCTTTCCTGTCCCTTCCTGCCTTAAAGTGCTTGCCCCAGGGCTGTTGTTCTCCTTGAGTCTCATTTTGTTTTAGGGGCCTATCTAATCTTTGGCTGAAGGGTAAACCTTGGAAGTGACTTCATTACTGAGCTAAAGGGTGCCCGGGGGCTGTGGTCTCAGAGGTTTCTCCAGTCTCTGTCAGGCCAGGAAGTCTGGTCTTTTTTGTGAGTTAGAATTTTGTTCTACATTTTTCTCCGGCTTGTTGGGGACCCTCTATTATGATCTTTGTCAGAGCAGTCAGTGGTGGTATCCGGGCACCATGTAGTTGTGCTAGACTCAGTCTGGTGAAAGCAGTGGTAGTTGTGGTCCATTAGTCCTTTGGACTAATCCTTCTCTTGTGTCTTCGGTTTTCTTCATTCTCCCTTGCTCCAAACAGGGTGAGACCAGTGGAGTATTTCAGATGGCCGCTCACAAGCTTTTAAGATCCCAGATCCTACTTGTCAAGGTAGAATGTAGAACATTTTCTTTATAAACTCTGTTATGCCAGTTGAGCTAGATGTTCCATGATACCATGGTCCCCACAGCCCTCAGACCGGTAATTCTGTCCCTCAGGGAGTTTGGATGTGACCATGGAACTTCTATGACCTTGTCTTGGACAAGATGCGCTAGCTTCCCTGGTATTGTGTAGTGTCTTTCCTTTCACCAAAGTTAACCACTTATCTATTGCCTGTTTAGTGTTTTTCCATCACCACTCCTCCACTCCCTCATAACCATCAAAGATTGTTTCTTTTTGTATATAAACCTTTTCATAAGTTTTTATAGTAGTGGTCTGATACAATATTTGTCCTCTTGTGATTGATTTATTTCTCACTCAGCATAATGCACTCCAGATTCATCCAGGATTTTAGAGCATTTTTAGGTTTATAGAAAAATTGAGCAGAAAGTGCAGAGAGTTCTCATATACCCTCTATTCCCCCACCCACAGTTTCCCCCTTAACATCTTGCACTATCGTGGTACATTTGTAGTTGATGAACCAATTGATATTGATACATTATTCTTAACTAAAGTCTGTAGTTTACATTAAGGTTCACTCTTTGTGTTATATAGTTCTGTGCATTTTGACAGGTGCTTACTGTCATGTGTTCACCATTATAGTATCATACGGAATAGCATCCCTGCCGTAAAAACGATGTGCTCTACCTATTAGTCCCTCCCTCTCCCCCAAACCTCCTAGCAACCACTAATCTTTTCACTGTCTCTATAGTTTTGGTTTTTCCAGAATGTCATATACTTGGAATCGTACATGATTTAACTTTTTCATACTGGCTTCTTTCACTTAGCAGTACGCATTTAAAGTTCTTCCGTGTCTTTTCATGGCTTCATAGTTCACTTCTTTTTATCACTGGATGCTATCGTATTTATGTACTACGGTTTGTTTATCCATTCAACTATTGAAGCAACTTCATTGCTTCCAATTTTTGCCAATTATGAGTAAAGATACTATAAACATTCATGTGCAGGTTTTTGTGTAGGTATAAGTTTTCAACTCATTTGGATAATTCCCTAGAAGCACAATTGCTAAATCATATGGTAAGCCTGTGTTTAGCTTTGTAAGAAATTACCAGACTGTCTTCCAAAGTGGCTGTACTATTTTGCATTCCCACTGGCAATGAATGAGAGTTCATGTTGCTACATATCCTTGTCAGCATTCGGTGTTGTCAGAGTTTTGGATTTTAGCTATTCTTTTTAATAAGTGTAGTCGTATCGCCTTGTTTTGATTACAGTTCCCCTAATGACCTGTGATGTTGAGCATCTTTTCATATACAGTACTTATTTGCCATCTGCATATCTTCTTTGGTGACATGTCTTGTTCAGATGTTTTGCCAATTTTGTAATTGGGTTGTTTGTTTTCTTATGGTTGGGTTTTATGGGTTCTTTGTATAACTTGGATACAAGTCCTTTATCAGATATATGTTTTGCGTATATTTTCTCCCAGACTGTAGCTTGCCTATTCATTTTCCGAACAGTATCTTTCACAGAGCAGAAGTTTTAATTTTAACGAAGTCCCACTCATCAATTTTTTCTCTTACGAATAGTGCTTTTGGTGTTGTATCTAAAAAGTCATCGTCAAACCCAAAGTCACCCAGATTTTCTCCTATGTTATCCTCTAGAACTTTTTATAGTTTTGTGTCTTACATTTAGGTGTATGATCAATTTTGCATTACTTTTTGTGAAAAATGTAAGCTGTGTGTCCAGATTACCTTTTTCTCCTTACATGAGTTTTGATAGGTTGTACTGTCAAGCAATTGGTCATTTCATCTAAGTTATCAATTTTTTTTTTTCAAGGTCTGGATTTGTTTTTTATTTGACATCAGATTATAGCTTCCAAATATTTTCTCCCATTCTGTAGGTTGTCTTTCCCCTTTGTTTTTTTCTTTTATCCTGCTTTAGGTGAAAGTTTACAGCTCAAGTTAATTTTTCATACAAAAGTTTATATACATATTGTTGTGTAGCATTAGTTGCAGTCCTTATAATGTGACAGCACACTCTCCCTTTCCACCCTGCATTTCTTCTGTGTGTTCAACCAGTTCCTGTGCCCTCGTATCTTCTCATTCTGCCTCTGGACAGGAGCCACTTATCTGGTCTCGTGTAGCTGCTTGATCTGAAGCACACTCTTCACGAGTATTATTTTATGTTTTATAGCCCAGTCTAATCTTTCTTTGAAGAGTGGGCTTCGGGAATGGCTTTAATTCTGGGTTAACAGCGCGTCCGAGGGCCGTGGCTTCAGGGGTTCCTCCAGCCTCAGTCAGACCATTAAGTTGTCTTTTTATGTGAATTTGAATTCTGCTGCACACTTTTCTCCTGGTCTGTCAAGGACTCTCTGTTGCGTTCCCTGTCAGAGCGATCATTGTAAGTTATCGAATTTGAGGGCATAGAGTTGTTCATAGTATTCCTTTACTATCCTTTTAATGTTCACGAGATCAGTTGTGATGGTCCATCTTTTAGTTCTAATGTTAGTAATTTGTGCTTTTTTTTTTTTTTTTCTTGGTTAGCTTGGCTATAGGTTTATCACTCTTATTGATCTTTTCAAAGAACTAGGTTTTGGTTTCACTGACTTTTCTTCATTAATTTACTGTCTTCAATTTCATTGATTTTTACTCTAATTTTTCTTTTTTTTTCTGCTTACTTTGGATTTAATTTGTTCTTTTTCAAGTTTTCTAAGGTGGAAGCTTATATTATTGATTTTAGATCATTCTTCTTTTCTGATATATGCATTCAATGCTATGAATTTCCCTGTAAGCACTACTTCGAAACGTCTCACAAATTTTAGTAAGTTTGCTTGTGACCTCAAGTTACTGATGAATCTAAATAATTGTTGATTTTCAGTTTGTTCAGCTTTTACCTTTTGAGGATAGGAGGGGCCACTTCCAAGGTCTTTACATGTCTGGTAATCACTTTTTATTTCAAAATCTTAACTTTTTTCTTACATGTGGCTCTCATTTCTGTTGAGCTGTGGTGCATTCTCATTCTTTTTCTTTGTATTCTTTTAGTTTATTTATATAGAGATTAAGTGAGCAATTGTATTCATTTTCTTCTTAGGAAATTTATATATAATTTCCTTAACAGTATAGTATAGTGCTTTGATTTGACAGAAGTGATACTCTTTCAGAGTCCTTTGCTTAGTTCTGTTCTTCATTTTCCTACTCTGTTGTTGACATTGATTTTTTCCCGTCTGTTTTATTAAGTAGGAAACCCTGGTGGTGTAGTGGTTAAGTGCTACGGCTACTAACCAAGAAGTCGGCAGTTCAAATCCACCAGGCAGAAACTCTATGGGGCAGTTCTACTTTGTCTTATAGGGTTGCTGTGAGTTGGAGTAGACTCACTGGCAGCAGGTTTTTATTAAGTAATTGCTTCAATCCTTGTGGTAGGCAGAATAATAGCCCTGCAAAGACATTACATCCTGATCCTTAGTACCTGTCAATATGTTAAATTACATGCTACAGGGACTTTGCAGATGTGATGAAGGTTATGGATCTTAAGATGAGGTGATTTTCCCGAATTATCGAGGTGGGCTCAATCTAATCAGAGTCTTTAAAATAGAGAACCCTTCCTACTTTATTTAGAGTGACGTAATGGTGAAAGAAGAGGCAGGAGCGATTCAAAGTGTGGGAGGGAGTGAACTCTCTTTCTGGCTTTGAAAATGGAGGAAGGGGGCCATGAGCCAAGGAATGTGGGTGGCCTTTAGAAGCTGAGAATGACTCTCAGCTTTCAACCAGCAAGGAAACAGAGTACTGAGTCCACAACCACAAGGGTCTGAATTCTGCCAACAACCTGATAAGCAAGGAAATGGATCCTACCCTAGGTCCTCTAGAAAGGAATATAGATAGCCCTGCTAACCCCTAAACTTTAGTCTTCTGACATACAGAAATGTCAAATAATAAATTTATGTTGTATTTACCTCCTAAGTTTATGGTAATTTGTTATGGCAGAGACTGAAAATAGTACACTGCTTCTTTTTTTCTCTTTTTACCTTCAAATTATAAGTGTTCTCCAATGCTTTCTTCTATTTTTATTCCTTCAGAGAATTTGTACAGTTACAGTGTAGTTTTGCTAGACCAAACCAACCCCTAGAAGGCGGTAGAAAATTTGGAATTTGAAGACACTCGTATTAGTCTGCATTCTTTTTTTGAACATATTAATTCCATCTTTAGGTTTTGAAATTTCCAGAATAGCAAAGACTTATTAGTTTGCTTTTGTATTCAGTTGCTTGCTCACTGACTTACTTACTCGTTCACTTGTTCATTCCACCAATATAGAACATTTAATATGTGCCAGGCAAAGTGCCTAGAAACATGAAGTTTCATAAGGTAAGATTCTCTGCCCCCAAGGAGCTTACAGTCTAATGGAGAAAAAGAGCTTAGCAAGTCAGCATTTGGTAAATGCTATGAAAGGGATAGCACAAGGTGCAATGGGTGCAGATGTACGATAAAAAAAAAAAAAAAATTTTTTTTTTTTACTATGGGCGGCACTGGCTGCAAAATCTGGTGAGGTTTTCGGAGGAAGGAGACTGTTAAGATGAGTTGTGAAAGACAAGTAAGAGTTAAAATGTGGTATACTAGATTTTAGGCCAGTTACTTAAAGGGTAAGTTTTAACTGTGTTTTGGGATCACTCCTAAATAATTTTATAGTGGAAAATGAGCTTCTATACATATCATTTCACGAAATCTTGATTGGTATTATTGAAGTTTTTCTTACATTTAATGAAAAGTTAGGAAAATAAGTCTTACCCCTGGTAAAATTTTATGTGAATGTTTGTAAGTCTTGTGGGGATTTTATTTTCTATCATCAGTTTAGATTATATATACGTATATATATATACACCATTGCCGTTGAGTTGATTCCAACTCCTAGTGACCCTATAGGACAGAGTAGAACTGCCCCATAGAGTTTCCAAGGAGTGCCTGGTGGATTCGGACTGCTGATGTTTTGGTTAGCAGCCATAGCACTTAACGACTACACCACCAGGGTTTCCTAAATATACGGATGTTTGTAATTGTTTTTTTTTTTTTAAACATAGAATGAAAAATGTAGGTTGAAATGATAAATATAACAGTTTTATACATTTCCTAAAGGTAGGAAGCTTTGCTTTTGAAATTTAAATAGCAAATAGAAATCTGCAGTGAGTTACAAGGGAGAATCCAAATGTTATAAAAAGGTCATTTTATATGTCTGTTAATAGATTGCTATGAGAGAAATTTTTGAAATGCCAAGATTTCCTTGTTATAAAATAATACATGCTTCGTTATAGCAATTTTTAGAAGAAATACAATATCAAAATAAAACTAACTGTGGTCTGTAGCAGAAGACTTGGGGAAGTTATTACATAAAGTTATGAATCAAGTGTTCATCATAAAAGTTTTAAAACTGTGTTTCAGTAAAAATTGATATAACTTTTTAATTAAAGGAAAACAAAGTGTTGCGGACAGTTCCTCTACTAGCAGCATGCCTTCCCAAGGACAAGTGTAAAGTCAAGATTGGTCGTCGCTTCAGTGAAGAAAGGTAAATTAATGCTAAGGGTGATTTAAAAGAACTCTTTTTCACTCAGATCTTTATAAAGGTTTCCTTCAACTTTGTCATTAGATCCAGAACATAGTTCATTGGAAGTGGTCAGAAAATTAAGCTCTGTTCTTCCCTCCCTTCAAAGAAAATAATGCAAGACAAGCACAACAAAATGGAACAAACTTACTGTAGCTGTATAATAGGTTCTAAAATCGGGTAGAGTGAGGCCTCCCACTTTGTTCTTCTTCTTCAGTAATGCTGTACTTATCTGGGATCTCTTCCCCTTCCATATGAAGTTGGTGATTTGCTTCTCTGTCTCATTAAAAAATGTCATTGGAATTTAGATCGAAATTGCATTGTATCTCTAGACCACTTTGGGTAGAATAGACATTTTTACAATGTTAAGTCTTCCTATCCATGAGCAAGGTATGTTTTTCCACTTATGTAGGTCTCTTTTGGTTTCTGCAGAAGTGTCTTGTAGTTTTCTTTTACAGGTCTTTTATATCCCTGGTTAGATTTATTCCTAAGTATATTATCTTCTAGGGGCTATTGTAAATGGTATTGATTTGGTGATTTCCTCCTTGAAGTTCTCTTTGTTGGTGTAGAGGAATCCAACTGATTTTCGTATATTTATCTTGTATCCTGATACTTTGCTGAACTCCTCTATTAGTAGTTTTCTTGTGTATTCTTTGGAGTTTTCTCGTATAGGATCATATCATCTGCAAATAGGGAGACTTTTACTTCTTCATTACCAATTCAAATGCCCTTTCTTTTTCTTGCCTTATTACTCTGACTAGGAGCACCAGCACAATGTTGAATAAGAGTGGTAATAAAAGGCATCCTTGTCTGGTTCCTGTTCTCAAGGGGAATGCTTTTAGACTTTCCATTTAGAATGATGTTAGCTGTTGGCTTTGTATAAATGTCGTTTATTATGTTGAGGAATTTCCCTTCTATTCCTATTTTGCTGAGAGTTTTTTACCATGAATTGATATTGGACTTTGTCAAATGCCTTTTCTGCACCAATTGATAAGATCATGTGGTTCTTATCTTCTGTTTATGTGATGGATTACATTAATTGTTTTTCTAATGTTGAACCATCCCTGCATACCTGGTATGAATCCCACTTGGTCATGGTGAATTATATTTTTGATACGTTGTTGAATTCTACTAGCTAGAATTTTGTTGAGGATTTTTGCATCTAAGTTCATTAGGGATATTAAAAAAAAAAAATTTAAAGGGATATAGGTCTGTAATTTTCTTTTTTTGTGGTGTCTTTACCTGGTTTTGGTATCAGGGATATGCTGGCTTCATAGAATGAGTTTGGGAGTATTCCCTCCTTTTCTGTGCTCTGAAATACCTTTAGGAGTACTGGTGTTAACTCTTCTCTGAAGTTTTGGTAGAATTCTCCAGTGAAGCTGACAGGGCCGGGCCTTTTTTTGTTGGAAGTTTTTTAATTACCTCTTCAATCTCTTCTTTTGTTATACGTTTGTTTAGTTGCTCTACCTCTGTTAGCTTAGGTAGGTAGTGTGTTTCTAGAAATTCATGTATTTCTTCTAGATTTTCAAATTTGTTGGATTATAGTTTTTTATAGTGTTCTGTTAAGATTCTCTTAATTTCATTTGGATTTGTTGTTATATCACCCATTTAGTTTCTTATTTGGGTTATTTGCGTCCTTGCCTGTGCTTCTTTTGTCAGTTTGGCCAGTGGTTTATTGATTTTGTTGATCTCTTGAAAGAACCAGCTGTTGATCGTTTTAACTCTTTCAATTGTTTTTCTATTCCATTTATTTCTGCTCTAATTTTTATTATTTCCTTTCTTCTGGTGCCTGAGGGCTTCTTTTCATTCTCTTTTTCTGTTTGTTGGAGTCATAGGGTTAGTGATTTGATTTTATCCCTTTCTTCTTTTTGGATGTGTGCATTTAGTGGTATAAATTGACTTTCAAGCACTGCTTTTGCTGTGTTTTCATTCTCATTTGATTCAATGAATTTCTTTATTCCGTCCTTGATTTCTTCTGTAACCCAGTAATTTTTGAGCAAGGTGTTATTCAGTTTCCATGTGTTCTGATTTTTCTTTCCTTGCTTTTTCTGATACTGATTTCTACTTTTTTGGCTTCAGGGTCAGAAAAAATGCTTTGAATATTTCGATGTGTTGGATTCTGTTAAGGCTTGCTTTGTGGCCTAATATGTGGTCTATTCTGGAGACTGTTCCGTGTGACTGGAAAAGAAAGTATATTTGACTGCTGTTGGGTAGAGTGTTCTGTATATGCCTGTGAGATCAAGTTGGTTGATTGTGGTATTTAGATCTTCCGCGTCTTTCTAGATGTTCTGTCCTCCACCAAAAGTGGTTTGTTGAAGTCTTCTATTGTGGAGCTGTCTATTTCTCTTTTGAAAGCTGTTGGAGTTTGTTTTATGTATTTTGGAGCCCTGTCAATGGTGCATAAATGTTTATTATGGTTATGTCCTCCTGGTGTATTGACCCTTTAATCATTATATAGTGCCCTTCCTTATCTTTTGTGATTAGTTTTGATTTAAAGTCTATTTTGTCAGAGATTGATATTGTCACTCCTGCTCTTTTTTATTTGGTACTTGCTTGATATATATATTTTTTCCATCCTTTGAGTTTTAGTTTGTTTGCGTCTTTGAGTCTAGGTGCCTCTTGTAGGCAGCATATGGATAGACTGTGTTTTTTTAATCCTTTCTGTCACTTTTTGTCTCTTTATTGGTGCATTTAGTCCATTTACTTTCAGCATAATTATTGATAGGTATAAGTTTAGTGCTGTCATTTTGATGTATTTTTTTGTGTGTTGTTGACAGTTTCTTTGTTCCACTTAATTTTCTGTCCTGATTTGTTTTTCTTAATGTATTTTCATCGTTGTTGATTTTGTATTTGCTGATTTTTTATATTTTTTTCCTTTTTATTTTGGTGTGTAGGATTGTTAGTTTCCTTTGTGGTTACCTTTATATTTATTTCTGTATTTCTAAGTTTAAACCAATTTTTCATTTCTTGATATCGCCTTCACGTCCTCTGTATATGAAAGTTCTAGGACTACATTATTTAGTCTCTCTTTTTTGTTTTAGTGCTGTCGTCTTTTACATTTTGACATCTCTGTTTCCCTATTTTCAGTGTTTTAGCTTTGATTTATTGTTGTGACTTCCCTATCTCGGTAGATATTTGGTTGTTTTGTCCTGTATTCTAGTCTTGGATTGTTATCCGATATTATTGATTTTCTAACTGGAGCACTCCTTTTAGTATTTCTTGTAATTTTGATTTGGTTTTTACAAATTCTCTTCTGTTTATCTGGAAATCTGGAAATGCCCTAATTTCACCATCATATTTGATAGACAGTTTTACTGGATAGATAATTCTTGGCTGTCAGTTTTTTTCCTTCGAGGCTTTATATATGTAATCCCATTGCCTTCTTGCCTGCATGGTTTCTGCTGAGCAGTCAGAGCTTGGTCTTATTGACTGTCCTTTGTAGATGTCCTTTTGTTTATCCTTTGCCGCTCTTAAAATTCTCTCTTTATCTTTGGTTTTGGCAGGTTTGATTATCGTATGTGTTGATGATTTTCTTTTGGGATCTACCCCATGTGGGGTTCAGTGAGCTTCTTGGATAGATATCCTCTCATCTTTCACAATCTCAGGGAAGTTTTCTGTCAAGAAACCTTCAACAGTTCTCTCTGTATTTTCTGTTATCCCCCCCATTCTGGTAGTCCAATCACTTGTAGGTTATTTCTCTTGGTAGAGTCCCACAAAATTCTTAGTATTTCTTCATTTTTTTAAATTCTTTTATCTGATTTTTCCTCAAATAAGTTGATGTCAAGTGCTTTATCTTCATTCTCACTAATTCTGACTTCCATTGCCTCAATTTTGATCCTGTGACTTTCTGTTGTTTCATTCTGAAATTTTATTGTTAATCTTTTGGATTTCTGTTTGCTGTCTGTGGATGCTTGCAGCCTCTCAAACTTGTCATTACGCTCTTGTATAACCTTCTTCACTTCCTCTGTTGCATTGCCTGTGTGTTCCTTGGCTTGTTGTGTGTTTTGCCTGATCTTGTCCTGATCTCTTGAAGAGCTCTGTATATTAATCTTTTGAATTCTACCTCTAGTAATTCCAAGACCTTCTCTTCCTGCAGGAGGTTTCTTCGTTCTTTGTTGTAGTCGCTTGCTGAAGCCGTCATTGTCTGCCTTTTATATGATTTGATATTGACTGTCGTCTCCGAGCCATCAGTAAGTTATTATAGTTCTTTATTCTGTTTGTCTATGGTGTCCTAGCTTCTTGTTTTCTTTTGTTTTGATATGCCCAAATAGGCTGGTCATGTGAGCTAGTTTGATTATTGGCATATTTGAAGCTTTCATGTCCTGTCACCAGTTGGTTAGAGCTGCTACTAGGTATGTGAGCCTAGAAGTCCATTTACTTTTCTTGTGTGAATTCAGCTCAGGTGTCCAGGTTGTCGTTTACTGAGTGTGTGGTGCAGGCTCTCACCCACAATCCGAGATAGGCAGGGCTACTTGGGGGGATTGGAGCAGGCACTGGTATCTTGCTGCAGTAGGGGGTCATGTGCTGAGCAAGGTAGGGGGCTGACATCTGTCCCTGAGTGCCTTAAGTAGACAGTGTGTCACTGTTCCGTAGAGCACGTAGGTAGTTGGTTTTTGTAGCAGGACATTGTGCACGGGATGCTGTTGGCTGTAAGGACTGGGAGGTACCACTTATTCTCAGACCCCTATCGTGGGTGGCTAGGTGGAGTGGGTGGAGCCACTAGTCTTCAGGCCCCTGATGTTGATAGGTGAGGATACTTAATGGACAGGGCTATGTCAACTGTCACAAATTTTCAACTCCCCCTTAGCTGTTGCAGTTGAAAAATAGGCTTCAGGTTTATACCCTGTTGTTCTGTGCCAGTGACGGCCTCCACTGCTCAGATGGGTCCACTCAGGTCTAAATGAAAAACCAAAAACCAGAAACCAAACCTGTTGCCATTGAGTCAATTCTGACTCATAGTGACCATATGGGACATTGTAGAACTGCCCCATAGAGTTTCCAAGGAGAACCTCATGGATTCGAACTGCCAACCATTTAGTTAGCAGCTGTAGCACTTAACCCCTATGTCACCAGGATTTCCACCCAGTTCTCAGTAAGGGGTGAAAAGTATTCAAAGTCCATTGACCCCTTATGCCTGTGCCCAGGCAAAGGGGCCCCCAAGTGTCTGTCAATTTGTTGTACTGTGGGGCCTTGTGTGTTGCTGTGATGCTGGAAGCTATGCCACCAGTATTCAGATACCAGCAGGGTCACCCATGGAGGACAGGTTTCAGCTGAGCTTCCAGACTAAATCAGACTAGGAAGAAGGACCCTGCAGTCTACTTCTGAAAAGTATTAGCCAGTGAAAACCTTATGAATAGCAGCGGAACATTGTCTGATATAGTGCTGAAAGATGAGCCCCCCCAGGTTGGAAGGCACTCAAAAGATGACTGGGGAAGAGCTGCCTCCTCAAAGTAGAGTCAACCTTAATGACGTGGATGGACTAAAGCTTTCGGGACCTTCATTTGCTGATGTGGCACGACTCAAAATGAGAAGAAACAGCTGCAAACATCCATTAATGATCAGAACCTGGAATGTACGAAGTATGAATCTAGGAAAATTGGAAATTGTCAAAAATGAAATGGAACGCATAAACATCGATATCCTAGGCATTAGTGAGCTGAAATGGACTGGTACTGGCCATTTTGAATTAGACAGTCATATAGTCTACTATGCTGGGATGACAACTTAAAGAGGAATGGTGTTGCATTCATTGTCAAAAAGAATGTTTCAAGATCTATCTGGAAGTACAACGCTGTCAGTGATAGGATAATAGCCATACACCTACAAGGAAGACCAGTTAATACGACTGTTATTCAGATTTACGCAGCAACCACTAGGGCCAAAGATAAAGAAATAGAAGATTTTTATCAGCTGCTGCAGTCTGAAATTGATCAAACATGCAATCAAGATGCATTGATAATTACTGGCGATTGCATGGGAAAGTAGGAAACAAAGAAAAAGGATCAGTAGTTGGAAAATACGGCCTTGGTGATAGAAACAATGCCGGAGATTGAATGATAGAATTTTGCAAGACCAACGACTTCTTCATTGCAAATAACTTCTTTCACTAACATAAACAGCGACTGTACACGTGGGCCTCACCAGATGGAACACACACAAATCAAATTGACTACATCTGTTCAAAGAGACTATGGAAAAGCTCAATAACATCAGTTAGAACATGGCCAGGGGCCGACTATGGAACAGACCATCAATTGCTCATATGCAAGTTCAAGCTGAAACTGAAGAAAATCAGAGCAAGTCCACGAGAGCCAAAATGCGACCTTGAGTATATCCCACCTGAATTTAGAGACCATCTCAAGAATAGATTTGACACACTGAACACTACTGACCGAAGAACAGATGAGTTGTGGAATGACATCAAGGACATTATCCATGAAGAAAGCAAGAGGTCACTGAAAACACAGGAAAGAAAGAAAAGACCAAGATGGATGTCAGAGGAGACTCTGAAACTTGCTCTTGTGCATCGAGCAGCTAAAGCAAAAGGAAGAATTGATGAAGTAAAAGAACTGAACAGAAGATTTCAAAGGGCCTCTCGAGAAGACAAAGTAAAATAATGATATGTGCAAAGAGCTGGAGATGGGAAACCAAAAGGGAAGAACACACTCGACATTTCTAAAGCTGAAAGAACTAAAGAAAAAATTCAAGCCTCAAGTTGCAGTAGTGAAAGATTCTATGGGGAAAATATTAAATGACACAGGAAGCATCAAAAAAGATGGAAGGAATACACAGAGTCATTGTAACAGAAAGAATTAGTCGATATTCAACCATTTCAAGAGGTACCATATGATCAGGAACTGATGGTACTGAAGGAAGAAGTCCAAGCTGCTCTGAAGGCATTGGCGAAAAACAAGGCTCCAGGGATTGATGGAATATCAATTGAGATGTTTCAACAAACAGATGCAGCGCTGGAGGTGCTCACTCGTCTATGCCAAGAAATATGGAAGACGGCTTCCTGGCCAACTGACTGGAAGAGATCCATATTTATGCCTATTCCCAAGAAAGGTGATCCAACTGAATGTTCAAATTATAGAACAATATCATTAATATCACACACAAGCAAAATTTTGCTGAAGATCATTCAAAAACGGCTGCAGCAATATATCAACAGGGAATGCCAGAAATTCAGGCTGGTTTCACAAGAGGATGTGAACCAGGGATATCGTTGCTAATGTCAGATGGATCCTGGCTGAAAGCAGAGACTACCAGAAGGATGTTTACCTGTGTTTTATTGACTATGCAAAGGCATTCGACTGTGTGGATCATAACAAACTATGGATAACATTGCGATGAATGGGAATTCCAGAACACTTAATTGTGCTCATGAGGAACCTTTTCATAGATTAAGAGGCAGTTGTTTGGACAGAACAAGGGGATACTGATTGGTTTAAAGTCAGGAGAGGTGTGAAGTCAGGAAAGGTGCGTCAGGGTTGTATTCTTTTACCATCCCTATTTAATCTGTATGCTGAAAAAATAATCCGAGAAGCTGGACTCTATGAAGAAGAATGGGGCATCAGGATTGGAGGAAGACTCATTAACAACCTGTGTTATGCAGGTGACACAACCTTGCTTGCTGAAAGTGAAGAGGACTTGAAGCACTTACTAATGAAGATCAAAGACCATAGCCTTCAGTATGAACTGTACCTCAGCATAAAGAAAACAAAAATCCTCACAACTGGACCAATGAGCAACATCATGATAAACAGAGAAAAGATTGAAGTTGTCAAGGATTTCATTTTACTTCGATCCACAATTAGCACCCATGGAAGCAGCAGTCAAGAAATCAAAAGGCACATTGCATTGGGTAAATCTGCTGCAAAGGACCTCTTCAATTTGTTGAAGAGCAAAGATGTCACCTTGAAGACTAAGGTATGCCTGACCCAAGCCGCGGTATTTTCAGTTGCATGATATGCACGTGAAACCTGGACAATGAATAAGACCGGAGAAGAGTTGACGCCTTTGATTTGTGGTGTTGGCGAAGAATATTGAATATACTATGGACTGCCAAAAGAATGAACAAATCTGTCTTGGAAGAAGTGCGGCCAGAATGCTCCTCAGAGGCAAGGAGGGTGAGACTGTGTCTTACGTACTTTGGACATGTTGCCAGGAGGGATCAGTCCCTGGAGAAGGACATCATGCTTGGCAGAGCACAGGATCAGCGGAAATAGTAGAAGACCCTCAACGAGGTGATTGACACAGGGGCTGCAACAATGAGCTCAAGCATAACAACGATTGTAAGGATGGCGCAGGACCGGGCCGTGTTTCATTCTGTCATGCCTAGGGTCGCTATGAGTCAGAACCGACTCAACGGCACCTAACAACAACAGGCAAAGGGGCAGTGCCTGCTGTGAGGTCTTGGTTTAGAGGAACTTGCAGATTATTTTTTTCTCTTTGTTTATTTGTTACTTCTCCAAAGCCAGGAACCTGGCTTGGGTGCACATGAGAGAGGCACGTTCTAGAGGAGGAAGTGTTATTTTGATCCCTTGAGTAAGGTTAGACACTTGCACTTAACTTTGGCTGATTCAGTGCCGTGTCCTTCTGGCTCCGAGGACTGTGCAGGCTCTCCGCCACTTGATTTCTCCTGACATGGAAAACACACCCTGTGCACTACTCCTTGTTTCAGCCTGTGTGCGCCAGCCGATCCAGTCTGCAGCATGCCATCCAAGTTAGATCTGGCAAATTCTCGCTGCTAATGAGCTGTCTCTCCCTCCCCCTGTCACTCAGCCCGACACCTCAACATTGTCTTCGATGTTCAGGGCTCCTGGATTGTCATATATAATTGATTCACTTGTTTTGGGGGTCTTTGTTGTAAGGGAGACCACAGGAAGTATCTGACCATTCCACCATCATGACCACCCCTCCTTGGCTCTCTAGGTGTTTTTTAACTTTTCTCCAAAATGTTTGATAATTTTCAGTTAGATGATTTGGAAAATTTTTTTGGGTTTATTCCCAGTTACCTGGTGTTTTTTGGTTCTATTGTGAATGGAATTAAAAATGTTCACTTTCAGTTTTTTGACTCTAGTATCTTAGAGGCCCTGGTGGTGCAACAGGTTAAGTGCTCAACTTCTAAATGAAAGGTTGGTACTTTAAACCCACCCAGGAGCTTTGCAGGAGAAAGACTTGGCAATATGCTTCCGTAAAGATTACAGCCAAGAAAAACCTATAGGACAGTTACACTTGGCCACATGGGATCATTATGAGTTGGAATCGACTTGATGACATCCCATAGGAACAACAGTATATTTAAAAAACGTTGATTTTTGTATATTAACTCTGTATCTAGTGACTTTGCTAAATGTTACCGATTGGCTCTAGATATTGTTTTGTGGATTCAGTAAGTCTTTCTACGTAAACAGCACTATCATTGCAAATAGGGTCAGTTATACTTTTTCCTTTCTGATATTTATTCTTTTTATTCTTTTGTTCATGCTTTATTGCAATAACTAGGATCTCCAGTAATGTCCGTTATTTATGCAAATGTTTTGCACTCGACTGCTAACCTAAAGGTTGGTGTGTCAAACCTACCCAGCAGTAGTACGGAAGAGAGAGCTAGTGATCTGATTTCGTTAAGATTACAGGGTTTATAGAACAGTTTTACTTTGTAACACGTGGAGTTGCTGTGAATTGGAATTTACTTGACAGCAACTAAAAGCAGTAACAGGCTTTACAATTCAGTATTTAATAGAAGTGGTGAAAGCGAGCATCCTTACCTTGATCTCAGTCTCAAGGACATTGCTAAATATGGTATTGGCTGCACATTTTTGTAGATGCCATTTATCAGTTTAAGGAGGTTCCCTGTTATCTAAAGTGCTGAAAATTTTTCTTATGTGTATTTGTTGCCCACCACTTGTCTGTCAGTTTGCCATACTGTGGTGGCTTGCATGTTGCTGTGGTGCTTGAAGGTATACTACCAGTATTTCAAACACCAGCAGGGTGACCCATGGTGGACAGACTGCAGCAGAGCCTCCAGACTAAGACAGACTGGGAAGAAGGACCTAGCAATCTACTTCTGAAAAAAAATGGCCAGTGAAAACCTTATGGATGGCAGCAAAATATTATCTGATATAGTGCCAGAAGATGAGCTCCTCAGATAGGAAGGCACTCAAAATATGACTGGGGATGAGCTGCCTCTTCACAGTAGAGTCAGCCTTAATGATGTAGATGGAATAAAGCTTTCGGGACCTTCATTTGCTGTTGTGGCATGACTTAAAATGAGGAGAAACAGCTGCAAACATCCATTAACACTCAGAATGTGGAATGTGTGAAGTATGAATCAAGGGAAATTGGAAGTAATAAAAAAAAAATGAAATAAAATGCATAAAGATTGATATCCTATGCGTAAGTGAGCTAAATGGACTGGCATTGGCCATTTTAGATCAGACATTAATGTGATCTGCTATACCGGGAGTGGCAAGTTGAAGAGAAATGGCATCGCATTCATCATCAAAAAGAACATTTGGAGATCTATCCTGAAGTGCAACGCTGTCAGTGATAGGATAATATCCATACGCCTTACTATTATTCAAATTCATGCACTGTCCACTACTGCCAAAGATAAAAATTTGAAGACTTTTACCAACTTCTGCAGTCTGAAATTGATCAAACATGCAATCAAGGTGCATTGATAATTACTGGTGATTGGAATATGAACATTGGAAACAAAGAAGGATTGGTAGTTGGAAAATAGGGCCTTGGTGATAGAAATTATGCCAAAGATCGCATGATAGAATTTTGCAAGACCGAAGACCTCTTCAGTGCAAATAACTTTTTTCAGCAACATAAACAGCGACTATACACAGGAACCTCACCAGATATAATACACAGGAATCAAATTGACTACATCTGTGTCAACACGGCCAGGGGCCAACTGCATGATAGACCCTCAATTGCTCATATGCAAGTTAAAGTTGAAGCTGAAGGAAATTAAAACAAGTCCACGAGAGCCAAAGTATGACCTTGAGTATATCTCATTTGAATTTAGAGACCATCTCAAGAATAGATTTTACACATTGAACAGTAATGATCGAAGGTCAGATAAGTTGTGGGATGACATCAAGGACATCATACATGAAGAAAGCAAAAGGTCATTAAAAGCAGAGAAGAAAGAAAAGACCAAAATGGATGTCAGAAGAGACTCTGAAACTTGGTCTTGAAAGTAGAGTAGCTAAAGCAGAAGGAAGAAATGATGAAGTAAAAGAGTTGAACAGAAGATTACAATGAGCAGCTCAAGAAGAAAAAGTAAAGTATTATAATGAAATGTCCAAAGACTTGGAGTTAGAAAACCAAAGGGGAAGAACACATTCAGCATTTCTCAAGCTGAAAGAACTGAAGAAAAAATTCAAGCCTCAAGGTGCAATATTGAAGGATTCTTGGGGTAAAAAATTGAATGATGCAGGAAGTATGAAAAGAGGATGGAATGAACATACAGAGCCACTGTTGACATTTGACCATTTCAGGAATTAACATATGATCAAGAACCAGTGGTACTGAAGGAATAAGTGTAGGCTGCACTGAAGGCATTGGCGAAAAACAAAGCTCCAGGAATTGATGAAATACTACTTGAAATGTTTCAACAAATGGATACAAGGCTGGAAGCGCTCACTTGTCTAAGCCAATAAATTTGGAAGTCGGCTACCTAGCCAACTGGTTGGAAGAAATCCATATTTGTGCCCATTCCAAAGAAAGGTGAAATAATAGAATGCAGAAATTATTGAACAATATCACTAATATCACATGCTATTAGAATTATGCTGAAAATAGTTCAAAGATGGTTGCAGCAGCACATCAACAGGGAACTGCTGGAATATCAAGCCACATTCAGAAGAGGATACGGAACTAGGGATATCATTGCTGATGTCAGATGGATCTTGGCCGAAAGCAGAGAATACCAGAAAAGTGTTTATCTGTGTTTTATTTACTATGCAAAGGCATTTGACTGTGTAAATCATAACAAATTATGGATAGCATTGTGAAGAATGAGAATTCTAGAACACCTAATTGTGCTCACGCGGAGCATGTACAGAGGTCAATAGGTCGTCGTTCGAACAGAACAAGGGGATACTGTATGGTTTAAAATCAGGAAACGTGTTTGTCGGGTTTGTATTTTTTCACCATACTTAGTCTGTATGCTGAGCAAGTAATCCGAGGAGCTGGCCTGTATGAAGAAGAGTGTGGCATCAGGTTTGGAGGAAGAGTCATTAACTACCTGCATTATGCAGATGACACAACCTTGCCTGCTGAAAATGAAGAGGACTTGAAGCACTAACTGATGAAGATCAAAGACTGCAGCCTTCAGTATGGATTACACCACAATTATAAAAATAAAGATCTTCAAAACTGGACCAATAAGCGACATCATGATAAATGAAGAAAAGACTACAGTTGTCAAGGATTTCATTTTACTTAGATCCACAATCAATGCCCATGGAAGCAGCAGTCGAGAAATCAAACAACATATTGCATTAGTCAAATGTGCTGCAAAGACCTTTTTAAAGTGTTAAAAACAAAGATGTCACCTTGAGGGCTAACGTGTGTCTGGCCCAACCCATAGTAATTTTAATTGCCTCATGTGCATGCAAAGCTGGACAATGACTAAGGAAGACTGAATAGAATTAACGCTTTTGAATTATGGCGTTGGCGAAGAATAGCAAATATAACATGGACTGCCAGAAGAATGAACAAATATATCTTGGCAGAAGTACAGCCAGAATGTTCCTTACAAGTGGGCATAGTGAGACTTCATCTTGCTTACTTTGGATGTTTTATCAAGAGATACCAGTCCCTGGAGAAGGACATCATGCTTGGTAAAGTAGAGGGTCAGTGAAAAAATTAAGATGAGCTGGCACAGCGGCTGCAACAGTGTTCCCAGACACAGTAACAATCGTGAGGATGGAGCACGACCAGGCAGTGTTTTGTTCTGGTGTACATAGGGTAGCTATGAGTAGGAACCTATTTGAGTAAGAACAATGTAGTTACTGAGTTTCAACAAACGCTTTGTCTATTTCTATTGAAATGTAGTTCTGTTATCAATTCTGTAATATGGCAGGTTATATTGATTGATTTATGAATTTCAAATCCATTTTTTATTCCTGAGATAAAGCCTACTCGTTCAGAATGATTTAGTACTATTATTATTAATATGTTGTATACTATTGTATGTTACTTGCCAATGTTTTGTTGAGTATTTTGGTTATCTTGTTCGTGAGAGATTTGGAGTTGTTGGTTTTCTGGTAAAACTTATCAGGTTTTTGATTTAGATTTATGCTGGCCTTATAAAATGATTTGGTCATTTTCCTCTCCTCTATTTTCAAAAAGAAGTTATATATATGATTTCAAAAATTTCCTTTAGTATTTGATAGAATTTACCAGTTAAGCCTTCTAATCCTTAAATTTTAATTCGTGGGATGGTTCAGAATTATAAATGTCATTTATTTATTAAACATAATTCATATTTTTAATTTTTTGGGGGTGTCATATTTGGTAATTTGTACCTTTCAAGGAATTTCTACAAGTCATCTTAATTCCTGAATTTATTGTCATAGCATTGTTGGTAGGATTTCTTTGTTCTATTTAATGTCTGTAGAATTTGTAGGCTTTTTTTCCACTGATTTATTTTCAGAACTAGAGTGTCATGCCTTTCTTCCTAGTCTGAGTCTGGAAGCTCTTGTGAAACCTGCCCACCATGGGTGACCCTGCTGGTATTTGAAATCCCACTGGCATAGCTTTCAGCATCATAGTAACACGCAAGCAACCGTACTGTGACAAACTGACAGACATGTAATAGTCTTTTCAGTTACCTCATATGCGTGGGAAAGTTGGGTAATGAAATAGGAAGAATTGATGCCTTTGACACTGTTGCGGCCGCATAGAATATTGAATATACTGCCAAAAGAACAACAAATCAATATTAGAAGAAATACAACCTGAATGTTCTTTAAAAGTGAGATGGTGAGACATCGACTTGCTTACTGTATTTTTACACAGATAACACGTGCCTTCTACGTTTGTTTGCCAATCAGTGTCTCCCCCCATGAGGTGTTTTCATGTTGCTGTAAAAAGAAATTAGCATAGTGTGCTTAGAAAATACCTTGCAGGGTGAGGGAGCAGTTGGCAAAAAAAGGTAGAAGGCACTCATTATTTGCATAAACATGATACTTTGGACCTATTGTGAGGAAAGATCAATCTTTAAAAAAGTATATCATATTTGGTAAAGTGGAGAGCCTGCGAAGGTGAGGGATCCTTCATTAAGAATGAGGTGGATTGACACAATAGCCACAACAATGGACACAAACAGCAAAGATCATGAAGAAGTGCAGAACCAGACAACATTCTCTACTGTTATACGTAAGTTCGCTGTGAGTTGGGACCGACTCAGTGGCAATTGACAATAGGATTTGTAGTGATAGCCTCTTTTTCATTCCTGATTTAGTAAATTTGTGTTTTCTTTCTTTTTTCTTAATCTGTCTTTTGAAGAATGAACATTTGTCTTTGTTTTTCTCTATTATTGACATGTTTTCTGTTTTGTTTATTTCTACTTTTTATTGTTTCCCTTTTCTGCTTTTTTTGCATTTAATTTCTTCTTTTCATAGTTCTTCAAGTGGAAGTTTTAAAGAATTTATTTTAGACTTCTTTGTTCATATAAACATTTAAGGCTATAAACTTCTTTTATGTATGTTTTAGCTCCATTCCACCAACTTTATGTGTTTTTGTTTTCATTCAGTTCAAAATATTTTCTAATTACTCTTGTGATTTCTTGTTTTACCATATCAATTATTTAGAAGTGTGTTGCTTAGTTTCCAGATAGTTGAGAAAGTTTTATGTGCTTTAGTATTACCATTATAACATTATTTTAGTTTCTAATGTAATTATACTACATATGATTTCAGGTTTTAAAATTTTATTGATACCTGTTTTCCGGTTCAGCTTATCGTGTGTATTGGTGAATGTTATATACGTAGCAGAAAAGGCTGTGTATCCTGTAGTTGTTAGATGTAATGTTATACAAATATCAGTTAGGTAAAAATGGTCAATAATGTTCAAACCTGCCACATCTTGACTCAGTTACTGCGTAGTTTTTCCTTTCAATTAACAAGAAAAATGTGTGAAGATCTCCAAGTGTGATTATAGATTTGTGTATTTTTACATTTAATTCTTTCAGTTTTTGCTTCATGTATTTGGAAACATTTTTATTAGGTGAATATATATTTGATATTGTTTTGTCTTGATGAATTCTAGCCTTTTATCATTATGAAATGCTTTTCTTTATTTTTGATAATCCTCCTGGTTTTGACTACTATGTCTGGTGATAGTATTTATATGGTATAGTTTTTTTTCCAAACTTTTGTTTTCAACAGATTTGTGTCTCTATAGTTAAAAGTGTCTTCTTATTAACAGTATATAATTGGGTCTTGGTTTTTAAATCTAGCTTGACCATCAGTATCTTTTAATTGGAGAGTTTATTCCATTTACATTTCATGTATTTATTGTTGTGTTTAGTGTTAAATTACCCATCTTGATATTTGTTTTCTATTATTCTCATTAACCTTTTGGTTCTTTGTTACTCATTTACTTCTTTTGGGTTAATTGACTATTTTTAAAGTATTTCATTCTTTCTCTTTGTTGGTGTTTTAGGTTTGTCCTTTTTGTTTTGGTTAGTCTGTGGATTACAGTATGCATTCTTAATTTATCATGGTCTACCATGAGTAAACATTGTATCATTAACTGTATAACATAAGAACCTTAAAAAATACCTGCTGCTGTTGAGTTGATCCTGACTCATAGTGAACCTATAGAACAGATAGAACTGCCCATAGAGCTTACAAGGCTGTGAATGTTATGGAAGCTGACTGCCACATCTTTCTCCCATGAAGCAACTGGTAGGTTCACAGTGTCAACCTTTTTTGATCAGCAACCAAGCACTAACCACTGGGTAACCAGAGCTCTTTATCAGAACCTTTCAGAAATGTAATTCCATATAACCCCTCTCATTTTTGTTCTGTTGTTTTCATATATTTTATTTCTAGATTATAGAAGAAACTGGGCGTCAGGTACGTGGGAAATTTTCGTACTATCTTTGCAATAGTTCTTTAGATCTAAAACATTTATTTAGATCTTCCTTAATTTTTTAATCAATGTTTTGTTGTTTTTTGCATATAGACCATGTACGTATTTTGTTAGATTTACACTTAACTATTCATTTTTGGGGATGTGATTGTAAATGGCAGTTTCTTTTCTTTTCTTGTCCTGTTGCAATAGCTAGTACTTCATATATATGATGTTAAATAAGATTGGGAGAACATCCTTGCCTTGTTCCTGACCTTGGTCCACTTTCTCACTGTTAAATATGTAAGCTGTAGTATTTTGTAGATGATGTTCCGTATCAAAGTGAAAGGGAATTGCCCTCTATTCCTAGTTTGTGGAGAGTTTTTTTTTTTTTTTATCCCCCTTCATTGTGAGTGGATGTTGGATTTTGTCAGATGTTCATTCTGCATTTATCTGATTTGGTCTTTTTTTTTTCTTCAGTTTGTTGATGTGGTAAATTAGGTTTGTTGAGTTTGAATGTGGACCCTGCCTTGCATACCTGCAATAAATTCCACTTGGTCTTGGTATATAATTATTTTTATACATTGTTAAATTCAATTTGCCAATCTTTTGTTGAGGATATTTGTATCTGTGTTTTTGAGCGATGTTGGTCTATAGTTTTACTTCCTTGTAATATCTTTATCTTTTGATGTTAGAGTGATGCTGGCTTTTAAGAATGAGGTAGGAAATATCCTCTCTGCTTTTATTATCTGGAAGACGTTGTAGACAGTTGTTTATCATGTGTTCCTTAAATGTTTGAGAGAATTCGCCTGTGAAACTACCTGGCCCTGGTAAAAAAAAAAAAAAAAAAAATTTAAGGTTACTAATGATTGATTAAATTTTTTAGAAACAGATATAGGACTCTTCATGTTATTTGTTTCTCCTGTGAGTTTTGACAGTTTCTGTTATTCAAAGAATTTATTAATTTCATCTAAATTATTCAATTTGTGGGCAATGAGTTTTTTGTAGTATTGCTTCATTACTGTTTTAATATCTTTGAGTTCAGTGATGTCCTCACTATCATTTTTGATATTGGTAATTGTGTCTTCTCTCTTTTTTCCTTGGTTAGCTTGACTGGAGTTTTATCAATTTTATTGGTCTTTTCAAAGAATCAACTTTTGCTTTCGTTGGTTTTTTCTTTTGACTTCCTGTTTTCAATTTTATTCATTTCTGCTCTATTTTTTAAAAATTGTTTCCCTTCTTCTGCTTGCTTTAGGCTGTAATTTTCTTCTTTCTCTAGTTTCCTAAGGAAGAAGCCTAGGATATTGATTTTATATTGTTCTTCTTTCTAAGTACATGGTAGAGTTAAAATTATGTTACTGGTAGCAACTGGATAAAGGAATTAATGGACGAGAATAGTGAAGATTGGGAAGCCTAGGGAACAGTAGCAGAGTTGTACCTAATGAATGAATGAAGAGTACACAAAATTTTGAGTCTTTTAATTCATACTTTATTAACTAATTAGTGTTTCTATTTGATTAGGCAAGTAACTGCATAGAGGGGAACTTTCATTAGGAAATTCAATAAACATAATGAAACTATTTTTTCCCCACTAGCTAATAAATACCTTTTTTATTTTTTAGGGATCCTGAACTTTCAGCTGTTTGCCAAAAATCTGGTACATTAATATTATATCCGGGGGCTGAAGCTGCTAATTTGGAAGAATTTATATTAGATTCTCCTGTTTATCCTTCCACAATCATCATCATTGATGGTACATGGAGCCAGGCCAAGGATATTTTCTATAAGAATTCCTTGTTCCGACTTCCCAAACAGGTAAACTAGTTTTTTTTTTTTGTTTGTTTTCTAAACAGAATAAATACAAATGTATAATTATGTGTATTGTATATGTTTTCTATGAGGGGATGTACAGACATTTTTATATATTAATTTGGTGCCATTTATATGTATCTATGGAAACCCTGGTGGCATAGTGGTTAAGTGCTACAGCTGCTAACCAAGAGGTCGGCAGTTCAAATCCACCAGGCGCTCCTTGGAAACTCTATGGGGCAGTTCTACTCTGTCCTATAGGGTCACTATGAGTCAATTGACTCGATGGCAGTGGGTTTGGTTTGGTTTTTTGTATATGTATCGATGTGCGTACATAGATGTATGTGTGTAGAAAATTTTAAATTTGTCAGTTCTCAGTTCCTATTGCTAAACTTTACCATAGTTTAGGCATTTTGTTATATAGAGGGTCTCTCAGCCATTTAATCAGGGAAGTCTAAGGATGCATTATTTATATGTGTATTTTTTTAAGAGGTATATCATATTTTATACTCTTATCTAATTACTGTATTACCTAGTTCTTATTAGGAGTGACTGAATTTTTATGAAATACTCTTTTTGTCATTCATTATTGTCTTATGGTTTATGTTTCAGTTTGTTGATGTAATTAATTATGATGGTACCTTTTCTAATTTTGAACCATTCTTGTGTTCCTGGAATGGATTCTTCTTGGTCATATTATATTATTCTTTTGTATACTGATGAATCTTATATTTTATTTGATGGCATTGCATTATAGTTTATATATGTTTTGTAACTTTATTATCAGGTTTGGGTACTAAGGTAATGTTAACTTCATAAAATAAATTGGAAGGATTTTGATAATTTTTCCATGGCCTCAAATATTTTAAATAATATTGGAATTCTTTGCTTCTTAAAAATTACATGGAAATTATTGATGAAATCACCTGGTCCTGGCCTCTCTGTAAATGGTAGCTTTTTATTTATTTATTGTACTTTAGGTGAAGGTTTACAGATCAAACTAGTTTCTCTTTAAACAATACACATATTGTTTTGTAACATTGGTTGCCAACCCCGCATGTCAACACTCTGCCCTTCTCAACCTTGGACCCCCTATTACCAGCTTTCCTGTCCACTGCTGTCTTCTCGTCCTTGCCCCTGGGCTAGTGTGCCCAGTTATTCTTGTTTTGTTTTACGGGCCCCTCCAATTTTTGGCTGAAGAGTGAACCTCAGGAGCGACTTCATTACTGAGCTAAAAGGGTGTCCAGGGATCATATTCCTTGGGGTTTCTCCAGTCTCTGTCAAACCAGTAAGTCTGGTCTTTGTTTTTGTATGTGTGAGTTAGAATTTTGTTCTGTGTTTTTATCCATCTCTGTCTGGGACTCTCTATCGTGATCCCTGTCAGAGCAGTCAGTGGTGGTAGCTGGGCACCGTCTAGTTGTGCTGGACTCAGTCTGGTGGAGGCTGTAGTATTTGTGGTTCATTAGTCCTTTGGACTAATCTTTCCCTTGTGTCTTTGGTTTTCTTCATTCTCCTTTGTTCCAGATGGAATAAGACCAGCTGAGTATCTTAGATGGCTGTTCAGAAACCTTTCAGGCTCCAGATACTACTCAAAAATGGTAGCTTTTTAATCCCCTTCAAACTCTTCTATGGAAATTATTCAAGCTTTCTCCTCCTATTTGGGTCAGTTTTTAATAACTTTTATGTTTCTCCAAGTAATTACCCTTCTAAGTTACTAATTTGGTTACTGTGTATGAGTACATATTTTTAAATAATTATTTTAATTTCTGAATGTTTTCTTATTTCTAAGCATACATCTAGACACACACACACACATTTTTTTCCATTGTTGTTGTTGTTGTTAGGTGCCATTGAGTTGGTTCTGATTCATAGTGATCCTGTATACAACAAAACAAAACGCTGCCTGGTCCTGTGCCATCCTTACAATCGTTGTTATGCTTGAGCTCATTGTTGCAGCCACTGTGTCAGTCCACCTCGTTGAGGGTCTTCCTCTTTTCTGCTGACCCTGTACTGTGCCAAGTATGATGTCCTTTTCCTGAAACTGATCCCTCCTGACATGTCCAAAGTATGTAAAATGCAGTCTTGCCATCCTAGCGTCTAAGGAGCATTCTGGTTGTACTTCTTCTAAGACAGATTTGTTCGTTCTTTTGGCAGTCCATGGTATATTCAATATTCTTCTCCAGCACCACAATTCAAAGGCATCAATTCTTCTTCGGTCTTCCCTATTCATTGTCCAGGTTTCACATGCATATGATGTGAGTGAAAATACCATGGCTTGGGTCAGGTACACCTTAGTCTTCAAAGGTGACATCTTTGCTCTTCAACACGTTAAAGAGGTCCTTTGCAGCAGATTTACCCAATGCAATGCGTCTTTTGATTTCTCGACCAGTGCTTCCATGGCTATTGATTGTGGATCCAAGTAAAATGAAATCCTTGACAACTTCAATCTTTTCTCTGTTTATCATGATGTTGCTCATTGGTCCAGTTGTGAGGATTTTTGTTTTCTTTATGCTGAGGTGCAATCATACTGAAGGCTATGGTCTTTGATCTTCATTAGTAAGTGCTTCAAGTCATTTTCACTTTCAGCAAGCAAGGTTGTGTCATCTGCATAACGCAGGTTGTTAATGAATCTTCCTCCAATCCTGATGCCCCATTCTTCGTCATATAGTCCAGTTATTTGCTCAGCATATAGATTTTTCCATTAACAGACTCTAAAGAATTTTTTGTACTTTACCGGACCTTTAAAAGTACCAATTTTAGATTGTTTATAATGTATATTGTTTTTTATTTTATTAATTTATGACTTTTAGATAAATTTTTTTTTACCCTTTTTAGTTTTTTTTTTTCAGTTCCTTTTTTTATTTTTAAGATTTATACTAAGAGTACTTTCTTTGTTAAATGTACTAAGTTCCTTCTTTAATAATGAAGGAAGAGAAGACTATTATCTCCTCTGAGCCTAACGTTCATTGTACCTTATCGTTTTGAAGGGTTCTTTCATCTGTAGCATTGATATAACTTTAATTTGTTTTGATATCTTCTTCTATTCGTGCACTATCAGTGAGCTCTTAATTCCCAAGTATTATAATATTTTTGGTCACTGTTTTATATCTGGTTTTATTAGATTGTGATAAAAAAACAAAAACCATGACCTGTAATATTTTGAACATGTTTTCGATTTCTGTGTGAATAAGTACATGGTGGATTTTTGTACATGTTTATGAACATAAAAAACATAATTCTATAGGGATATAAGGGTTTATATTATTATCTTTTTAAAAATATGTTAGTTTTTTTTTCTTTTTTCTTTTTGGTGTACTTGGGCTGTTTGATAACTGAAAAAGGTATATGAAAAGCTTCTGTCTGTATACATTTTTTTCTTTGCCTTTTTTTTTTTATTAACTTTTATTAAGCTTCAAGTGAACGTTTACAAATCCAATCAGTCTGTCACATATAAGTTTACATACATCTTTCTCCGTACTCACACTTGCTCTTCCCCTACTGAGTCAGCCCTTTCAGTCTCTCCTTTCGTGACAATTTTGCCAGCTTCCCTCTCTCTCTATCCTCCCATCCCCCCTCCAGACAAGAGTTGCCAACACACTCTCAGGTGTTCACCTGATATAATTAGCTCACTCTTCATCAGCATCTCTCTCCCACCCGCTGACCAGTCCCTTTCATGTCTGTTGAGTTGTCTTCGGGGATGGTTCCTGTCCTGTGCCAACAGAAGGTCTGGGGAGCATGGCCGCCGGGATTCCTCTAGTCTCAGTCAGACCATTAAGTTTGGTCTTTTTATGAGAATTTGGGGTCTGCATCCCACTGATCTCCTGCTCCCTCAGGAGTTCTCTGTTGTGCTCCCTGACAGGGCAGTCATCAATTGTGGCCGGGCACCAACTAGTTCTTCTGGTCTCAGGATGATGTAGGTCTCTGGTTCATGTGGCCCTTTCTGTCTCTTGGGCTCTTAGTTGTCGTATGACCTTGGTGTTCTTCATTTTCCTTTGCTCCAGGTGGGTTGAGACCAATTGATGCATCTTAGATGGCCGCTTGTTAGCATTTAAGACCCGAGACGCCCCATTTCAAAGTAGGATGCAGAATGTTTTCATAATAGAATTATTTTGCCAATTGACTTAGAAGTCCCCTCAAACCATGTTCCCCAGACCCCCGCCCCTGCTCCGCTGACCTTTGAAGCATTCATTTTATCCCGGAAACTTCTTTGCTTTTGGTCCAGTCCAGTTGAGCTGACCTTCCATGTATTGAGTGTTGTCTTTCCCTTCACCCAAAGCAGTTCTTATCTACTAATTAATCAATAAAAAACCCTCTCCCTCCCTCCTTCCCTCCCTCCCCCCTTCGTAACCACAAAAGTATGTGTTCTTCTCAGTTTTTACTATTTCTCAAGATCTTATCATAGTGGTCTTATACAGTATTTGTCCTTTTGCCTCTGACTAATTTCGCTCAGCATAGTGCCTTCCAGGTTCCTCCATGTTATGAAATGTTTCAGAGATTCGTCACTGTTCTTTATCGATGCGTAGTATTCCATTGTGTGAATATACCACAATTTATTTACCCATTCATCCGTTGATAGACACCTTGGTTGCTTCCAGCTTTTTGCTATTGTAAACAGAGCTGCAATAAACATGGGTGTGCATATATCTGTTTGTGTGAAGGCTCTTGTATCTCTAGGGTATATTCCGAGGAGTGGGATTTCTGGGTTGTATGGTAGTTCTATTTCTAACTGTTTAAGATAGTGCCAGATAGATTTCCAAAGTGGTTGTACCATTTGACATTCCCACCAGCAGTGTATAAGAGTTCCAATCTCTCCGCAGCCTCTCCAGCATTTATTATTTTGTGTTTTTTGGATTAATGCCAGCCTTGTTGGTGTGAGATGGAATCTCATCGTAGTTTTAATTTGCATTTCTCTAATGGCTAATGATGGAGAGCATTTTCTCATGTATCTGTTGGCTGCCTGAATATCTTCTTTAGTGAAATGTGTGTTCATATCCTTTGCCCACTTCTTGATTGGGTTGTTTGTCTTTTTGTGGTTGAGTTTTGACAGAATCATATAGATTTTAGAGATCAGGCGCTGGTCGGAGATGTCATAGCTGAAAATTCTTTCCCAGTCTGTAGGTGGTCTTTTTACTCTTTTGGTGAAGTCTTTAGATGAGCATAAGTGTTTGATTTTTAGGAGCTCCCAGTTATCGGGTTTCTCTTCATCATTTTTGGTAATGTTTTGTATTGTGTTTATGCCTTGTATTAGGGCTCCTAGGGTTGTCCCAATTTTTTCTTCCATGATCTTTATCGTTTCAGTCTTTATGTTTAGGTCTTTGGTCCACTTGGAGTTAGTTTTTGTGTATGGTGTGAGGTATGGGTCCTGTTTCATTCTTTTGCAAATGGATATCCAGTTATGCCAGCACCATTTGTTAAGAAGACTATCTTTTCCCCAATTAACTGACACTGGGCCTTTGTCAAATATCAGCTGCTCATACGTGGATGGATCTATGTCTGGGTTCTCAATTCTGTTCCATTGGTCTATGTGCCTGTTGTTGTACGAGTACCAGGCTGTTTTGACTACTGTGGCTGTATAATAGGTTCTGAAATCAAGTAGAGTGAGACCTCCCACTTTCTTCTTCTTTTTCAGTAAGGCTTTGCTTATCCGAGGCTTCTTTCCCTTCCATGTGAAATTGGTGATTTGTTTCTCTATCCCCTTAAAATATGACATTGGAATTTGGATCGGAAGTGCGTTATATGTATAGATGGCTTTTGGTAGAATAGACATTTTTACTACGTTAAGTCTTCCTATCCATGAGCAGGGTATGTTTTTCCACTTAAGTATGTCCTTTTGAATTTCTTGTAGTAGAGCTTTGTAGTTTTCTTTGTATAGGTCTTTTACATCCTTGGTAAGATTTATTCCTAAGTATTTTATCTTCTTTGGGGCTACTGTGAATGGTATTGATTTGGTTATTTCCTCTTCGGTGCTCTTTTTGATGCTGTAGAGGAATCCAAGTGATTTTTGTATGTTTATTTAATAACCTGAGACTCTGCCAAACTCTTCTATTAGTTTCAGTAGTTTTCTGGAGGATTCCTTAGGGTTTTCTGTGTATAAGATCATGTCATCTGCAAATAGTGAGAACTTTACTTCCTCCTTGCCAATCCGGATACCCTTTATTTCTTTGTCTAGCCTAATTGCCCTGGCTAGGACTTCAAGTACGATGTTGAATAAGAGTGGTGATAAAGGGCATCCTTGTCTGGTTCCCGTTCTCAAGGGAAATGCTTTCAGGTTCTCTCCATTTAGAGTGATATTGGCTGTTGGCTTTGCATAGATGCCCTTTATTATGTTGAGGAATTTTCCTTCAATTCCTATTTTGGTAAGAGTTTTTATCATAAATGGGTGTTGGACTTTGTCAAATGCCTTTTCTGCATCAATTGATAAGATCATGTGGTTTTTATCTTTTGTTTTATTTATGTGATGGATTACATTAATGGTTTTTCTGATATTAAACCAGCCTTGCATACCTGGTATAAATCCCACTTGATCATGGTGAATTATTGTTTTGATGTGTTGTTGGATTCTATTGGCTAGAATTTTGTTGAGGATTTTTGCATCTATGTTCATGAGGGATATAGGTCTATAATTTTCTTTTTTTGTAATGTCTTTACCTGGTTTTGGTATCAGGGAGATGGTGGCTTCATAGAATGAGTTGGGTAGTATTCCGTCCTTTTCTATGCTTTGAAATACCTTCAGTAGTAGTGGTGTTAACTCTTCTCTGAAAGTTTGGTAGAACTCTGCAGTGAAGCCGTCCGGGCCAGGGCTTTTTTTTTGTTGGAAGTTTTTTGATTACCGTTTCAATCTCTTTTTTTCTTATGGGTCTATTTAGTTGTTCTACTTCTGAATGTGTTAGTTTAGGTAGGTAGTGTTTTTCCAAGAATTCATCCATTTCTTCTAGGTTTTCAAATTTGTCAGAGTACAATTTTTCGTAGTAATCTGAAATGATTCTTTTAATTTCATTTGGTTCTGTTGTGATGTGGTCCTTCTCGTTTCTTATTGGGGTTATTTGTTTCCTTTCCTGTATTTCTTTAGTCAGTGTAGCCAATGGTTTATCAATTTTGTTAATTTTTTCAAAGAACCAGCTTTTGGCTTTGTTAATTCTTTCAATTGTTTTTCTGTTCTCTAATTCATTTAGTTCAGCTCTAATTTTTATTATTTGTTTTCTTCTGGTGCCTGATGGATTCTTTTGTTGCTTGCTTTCTATTTGTTCAAGTTGTAGGGACAGTTCTCTGCTTTTGGCTCTTTCTTCTTTTTGTATGTGTGCATTTATCGATATAAATTGGCCTCTGAGCACTGCTTTTGCTGTGTCCCAGAGGTTTTGATAGGAAGTATTTTCATTCTCGTTGCATTCTATGAATTTCCTTATTCCCTCCTTGATGTCTTCTATAACCCAGTCTTTTTTCAGGAGGGTATTGTTCATTTTCCAAGTATTTGATTTCTTTTCCCTAGTTTTTCTGTTATTGATTTCTAGTTTTATTGCCTTGTGGTCTGAGAAGATGCTTTATAATATTTCGATGTTTTGGACTCTGCCAAGGTTTGTTTTATGACCTAATATGTGGTCTATTCTAGAGAATGTTCCATGTGCGCTAGAAAAAAAAGTATACTTTGCAGCAGTTGGGTGGAGAGTTCTGTATAAGTCAATGAGGTCAAGTTGGTTGATTGTTGTAAGTAGGTCTTGCGTGTCTCTATTGAGCTTCTTACTGGATGTCCTGTCCTTCTCCGAAAGTGGTGTGTTGAAGTCTCCTAGTATAATTGTGGAGGTGTCTATCTCCCTTTTCACTTCTGTTAAAATTTGATTTATGTATCTTGCAGCCCTGTCATTGGGTGCGTAAATATTTAATATGGTTATGTCTTCCTGATCAATTGTCCCTTTTATCATTATATAGTGTCCTTCTTTATCCTTTGTAGTGGATTTAAGTCTAAAGTCTATTTTGTCAGAAATTAGTATTGCTACTCCTCTTCTTTTTTGCTTATTGTTTGCTTGATATATTTTTTTCCATCCTTTGAGTTTTAGTTTGTTTGTGTCTGTAAGTCTAAGGTGTGTCTCTTGTAGGCAGCATATAGATGGATCGTGTTTCTTTATCCAGTCCGTGACTCTCTGTCTCTTTATTGGTGCATTTAGTCCATTTACATTCAGCGTAATTATAGATAAATAAGTTTTTAGTGCTGTCATTTTGATGCCTTTTCATGTGTGTTGTTGGGCAAATTTCATTTTTCCACATACTTTTTTGTGCTGAGACGTTTTTCTTAGTAAATTGTGAGATCCTCATTTTCATAGTGTTCGACTTTATGTTAGTTGAGTTGTTACGTTTTTCTTGGCTTTTATCTTGAGTTATGGAGTTGTTATACCTTTTTGTGGTTACCTTATTATTTACCCCTATTTTTCTAAGGAAAAACCTAACTTTTATCCTTCTATATCGCCTTGTATCACTCTCCATCTGGCAGTTCAATGCCTCCTGTATTTAGTCCCTCTTTTTGATTATTGTGATCTTTTAGCTATTGACTTCCATGATTCCCTGTTATGTGTATTATTATTATTATTTTTTTAATTAATCTTAATTTGTTTGTTTTTGTGATTTCCCTATTTGAGTTGATATCAGGACATTCTGTTTTGTGACCTTGTATTGTGCTGATATCTGATATTATTGGTTTTCTGACCAAACAATATCCTTTAGTATTTCTTGTAGCTTTGGTTTGGTTTTTGCAAATTCTCTAAACTTGTGTTTATCTCTAAATATCTTAATTTCGCCTTCATATTTCGGAGGGAGTTCTGCTGGATATATGATCCTTGGCTGGCAGTTTTTCTCCTTCAGTGCTCTGTATATGTCATCCCATTCCCTTCTTGCCTGCATGGTTTTTGCTGAGTAGTCTGAACTTATTCTTATTGATTCTCCCTTGAAGGAAACCTTTCTTTTCTCCCTGGCTGCTTTTAAAATTTTCTGTTTATCTTTGGTTTTGGCGAGTTTGATGATAATATGTCTTGGTGTTTTTCTTTTTGGATCAATCTTAAATGGGGTTCGATGAGCATCTTGAATAGATATCCTTTCGTCTTTCATGATGTCAGGGAAGTTTTGTGTCAGGAGTTCTTCAACTATTTTCTCTGTGTTTTCTGTCCCACCTCCCTGTTCTGGGACTCCAGTCACCCGCAAGTTACCCTTCTTGATAGAGTCCCACATGATTCTTAGGGTTTCTTCATTTTTTTAAGTTCTTTTATCTGATTTTTTTTCAGCTATGTTGATGTTGATTCACTGGTCCTCCAGATGTCCCAGTCTACATTCTAATTGCTCGAGTCTGGTCCTCTGACTTCCTATTGCGTTGTCTAATTCTGTAATTTTATTGTTAATCTTTTGGATTTCTACATGCTGTCTCTCTATGGATTCTTGCAACTTACTAATTTTTCCACTATGTTCTTGAATAATCTTTTTGAGTTCTTCAACAGTTTTATCAGTGTGTTCCTTGGCTTTTTCTGCTGTTTGCCTTATTTCGTTTGTGATGTCTTGAAGCATTCTGTAAATTAGTTTTTTATATTCTGTATCTGATAATTCCAGGATTGTATCTTCATTTGGTAAAGATTTTGATTCTTTTGTTTGGGGGGTTGGAGAAGCTGTCATGGTCTGCTTCTTTATGTGGTTTGATATGGACTGCTGTCTCCGAGCCATCACTGTGAAACTAGTTTTTCCAGAAAATCCGCTAAAAAAGAAATGCAGTCAGATCCCTGTCAGAGTTCTCCCTCTGGCTCAGGCTATTCGGATGTTAATGAAGCCGCCTGGGGAGGGTGGGGGAGGGATCAGAGAGATAGGAGAGTAGCACCTCAGAATATAGCCAGAGTTGCTTGTCTTGCTTGGAATGACTATTACATCTGAGATTTCCGCGGGTGCGTCGCCTATGTGTGCTGGCTGTGTGGAGATTGCCCCCGGGGGGTCTGGCCCGCTGGAGTCACGGTCAGATCCTCTGCTGCCAGCCCCACGTCCAGCGTCAAGGTTCCCCTACTGGGACGGTGCACTCCCAACTCCAAAATCAGTCGGTGCCTCCTGGGTACTCCCCGTCCCGCCAGCCGCGTCGCCGTGCCGCCCCCGAAAATCGGCTGGGCTCCCCCCCCCGGGGTCAGCTCAGGCGAGCGGAGCAGCTCCCCGCGCCTGCGCCGCGCGTCCCAGCTGGGACGCCGCTCTCCCTGCTCCAAGACCAGTCGCTGCCCCTGGGGACCTCCCCCACCGGCCGCGTCGCCACGCTGCCCGCGTGAACCGGTTGGCCCCCCCCGGGGCTAGTTCAGGGGGATGGAGCAGCTCTCCGCGCCTGTGCTGTGCCTGTGCCCAGTCAAAATTCCGGCGGGACGGTTCCCTGGCTGGGACACTGCTCTCCCTGCTCCAAGACCTGTCACTGTCTCCCGGGGACTTCTCCTACCAGCTGCGTTGCCACGCCGCCCGCAAGAACCGGCTGGGCCCCCTCCCGGGGTTAGTTCAGAGGGGTGGAGCAGCTCCCTGCGCTTGTGCCATGCCCGCGCCCCGCCAATATCCCGGCGGGACGGCTCCTCCGCTGGGACGCTGCTCTCCCCGCTCCAAGGCCAGTCACTGCCTCCTGAGGACTTGTCCCACCGGCTGCGCTGCCACGCCACCGCGCGAAGTGGTTGGGCCCCCTTCCGGAATGAGTTCGGGGGCCAGGGCTGGGCCCCTTGTTTGTGCCATCTGCCACCCTGGGCTCTGCCCCAAATTGGGCGCCGAAGGTCACCTGACTGGTACGCTGGCTCCAGGCTCTGAAAACAATTGCTGCCTCCCCGTATTTGTTCGTTCTCCGTCTCTAAATCTGTGTTTGTTGTTCAGGGTTCGTAGATTGTTATGTATGTGATCGATTCACTTGGTTTTCCGAGTCTTTGTTGCAAGAGGGATCCGCGGTAGTGTCCACTTAGTCTGCCATCTTGGCCCCGCCTCTGTCTGTATACATTTTTAATGAAGTTATCCCTGAGTTTTTAATAGTTTTTGTGTTTTATATTTATCTGCTCTGTTGTTGGGTGATATAAACTGTGCACTTAGTGAAGAATAACAATGAAGCCTTTTCTTCTGCAGTTTTAATCTCAAATTCTTTTCTAGTTTTCATTCCCTTTGATAAAAATACAGGCATGGTTTTTAAATGAGCCTCAAATACACAAAATAATTAAAAAAAAAATAACTGACATGGACTGCTTTGAATGGGCCAGACCCAATTGAAAAAAAACAAAAATTGAAGTGTACTTTAATTCTAAGTGTACTGGCTAATCTAATCTTCTTCCAAATCCCATGAGGTAAGTATTATTATCTTAGCTAACAAATGAGGAAACTGAGTCATGAAGATGTTGAATAACTTGCCTGAGATCATATAACTCTTTCACAGAAGAGCTGCAATGTTAACCCAACTAGTCTAGATGCAAAGCCTGTTGTCTTAACCACAGTGATATATTGCTTCTAAAGTGGAAAACTTCTATCCAGGGTATTTATATAGACTATCTCCTGTAGGTTCATCTAACTTCTAAAATAGTAGTTGTGTTTCACATGAGAAAAACTTATGAAAGGCATGAGTTCCATTAGATTATGACACATTCCAGATAAAATTTCACATTCATATTGTATTTAGGTATCTTCCAATATACAAAGAGATTTTAACAAAAGTTAATGGAAATGTAAATATATATTCTTTTATATATAAATGTAAATAATCTATATGAATGTTATATAGATATTTATATATAAATAGTATCTGGTGTGCAGTGGTTAAGACTTCAGCTGCTAACCAAAAGGTTGGCAGTTTTAATCCACCAGCCACTCCTTGAAAACCCTATGGGGCAGTTCTGTTCTGTCCTCCGGGTTGCCAGGAATCACAATCAACTCAACAGCAATAGTTTTTTTTTTTTTTTTTTTTAATATCAAAACCCACTGCTGTCGAGTCAATTCCGACTCACGTCACCAAGGTTTCCTTTTTTAATATATGTAATATATATATATGGAAACTCCGGTGGTGTAGTGGTTAAGTGTTACGGCTGCTAACCAAGAAGTCGGTAGTTCAAATCTGCCAAGCACTACTTAGAAACTCTATTGGGCAGTTCTGCTCTGTCCTATAGGGTTGCTATGAGTCAGAATCGACTTGACGGAAGTGGGTTTGGTTTTTTGGTTTATGTATATATCTATTTTGGTTGGTTTTATTATTATATATCTATTTGCATAGATATGTCTGCATCTGTAATCTTTCATTTGTGGTAACTACACGACTACCACAAAGATGAAGTAAATAGTCACGTTTAAAAGATTCAAACCTATGTTAAAAAATATAATTCACTAAAAAGGAATTTTATATTTTAAATTGATGAGCAGGTAATGAAATGTGTAAATTAAATTTCCCCAACCCTACTGTGCCATACATTCCAATCACCTTTTTTTCTTTCAGTTTTTCAAATCAGAACCAAGTATAGGTGAATAATTATTTACTCCTGAGACAATTAATGCTTTACCACCATAAAACAAAAGCAAAAGACTTAAAGGAAGCATCAGATAGATTTGACTACACCAGGGGAAAAAATCGTCATAAGCTAAACTGAAAAGGCAAATGGTTTTCTAGAAAAATATGAATCAGATAAAAGCTTCATAAACTCAGAGTTCTTAGAAATGAATAGGTAGAGTTCTTCAAATGAAGGTAAAATTTCCATTTAAAAGTAGGCAATATATATGAAAGCAAAGATCACAAAATAAAAAAGAAATATGCTTATAAAAAAATCAGTTACCCAAGTAATCAGATGAGAAGATCCTAATTATTAAACTTTTTATGTTGAAATAACGTGAAACTTACAGAAACTAGTGAAATCTATACATTTATTCATTCTAATACACATCATGTATACAAACATGCACATGCTCACACCAAAAAAAGAACCAGACTCACTGCCTTTGAGTCAATTCCAACTCCTAGCAACTCTACAGGACAGAGGAGAACTGCTCCATAGGGTTTCTAAGGAAGTGATTGGTGGATTTGAGCTGCCGAGCTTTTGGTTAGCAGTCGAAGGCTTAACCCCTGTGCCACCAGGGCTCCCATGCTCACACACACACAGATATTCTTGTGTCAGTTTACCATAGCTACAAATAGGTAATTTGAGTTAATTAGTCTGTTATCTAAATATAATTTGTCATATTTCTTAGCAGTCCCTGAATACATATACAACACACCTGTTTTGTATAGATTTGTCTTAGCTATTGCTCTTAATTTAGTTAAGCCATTTTGTTTCTATAATGATGTAAAAATTTGCTCCAAATATGTGAGAGGAAGTGGCAGAAAGAAAACAAAAATCAGAATTAAATACCAGAGTTTTGATTTATTTATATATAAAAAAAATATACCTTTCCCCCACTAATAAGCACGTACTGACAGATGTGTGGCTGATAACAGAGAATATCAGAAAGATATGTACTTGTGTTTTATTGACTATGCTAAGGCATTTGACTGTGTGGATCATAACAAATTATGGATAACATTTTGGAGAATGGGAATTCCAGAACACTTAATTGTGCCTGTGAGGAGTCTGTACATGAATTAAGAGGAAGTCATTCGAACAGAACAAGGGGATATTGCATGGTTTAAAGTCAGGAAAGGTGTGTCTCAAAGTTGTGTCCTTTCACCATACGTAGTTAATCTGTATGCTGAGCAAATAATCCGAGAAACTGGATTATAAGAAGAAAAATGTGGCATCAGGATTGGAGGAAGACTCATTAACAACCTGCGTTATGCAGATGACACAACCTTGCTTGCTGAAAGTGAAGAAGACTTGAAGCACTTACTGATGAAGATCTAAGACTACAGCCTTCAGTTATGGATTACACCTCAACATAAAGAAAACAAAAATCCTCACAACTGGACCATCATGAAAGCAACATCGTGAAAAAGAGAGAAAAGATTGAGGTTGTCAAGGATTTCATTTTACTTGGATCCATAATCAACACCCATGGAAGTGGCAAGAAATCAAAAGACACATTGTATTGGGCAAATCTGCTGCAAAAGACGTCTTTAAAGTGTTGAAAAGTAAAGATGTCATCTTGAGGACTAAGGCGTACCTGACCCAAGCCATGGCGTTTTCAGTAGCCTCATATGAATGCGAAAGCTGGACAATAATGAATAAGGAAGACCGAAGAAAAATTGACGCCTTTGAGTTAAGGTAATGACAAAGAATATTGAATATACGATGGACTGCCAGAAGAATGGACAAATCTGTTTTGGAGGAAGTACAACCAGAATTCTCCTTAGAGGCAAGGATGGCAGGGCTACATCTCACGTACTTTGGACATATCAGGAGGGATCAGCCTCAGGAGAAGGGCATTATGCTTGTTAAAGTAGAGGGTGAGCAAAAAAGAAGACTCTCAATGAGATAGATTGACACAGTGGCTGCAACAATGGGCTCAAGCACAGTAACAATTGTGAGCATGGCCCAGGACCTGGCAATGTTTTGTTCTGTCGTGCATAGGGTCTCTATGAGTTGGAACCAGCTCATGAGCATCTAACAACAACAACAATAATTAAGTAACCATATGTAGACTTTAGATTTACCTAACAGAGGAATGAAAGAATTGTAATGTAAACCCACTAATTGGAACTCCTTTTAATCAGGATTTCTTATATATCCAGCCCACTTGGCAATGAATCTCTTCTCTTGGAGGAATTTTACAGCATTTACTAGGAATAAATCCAAGGTGAATTTGGAAATGTTTGTAGAGGCTGCTGGCTTTCTTCATGAACATATTTCCATGGAGTATGTGCATATCCTTGCTCTCCTGCTTTTAAAACTTCCACTAAAGTGTAATTTCTCACTCTTGGGAGCACTCAGTGGCTAAGACATTTTTATGAAAAGTTTTTTTGTCTCTACTAACTCTAGTGTGGACTAGTTTTTGTTATGTATTTGCTCTATTGCCAAATTCATCATTATCATTGTTATTTCATACAAAACTTCAATTTACTTTCATCACCAGTACTGGCAGTTGGCTTTTTTTTTCTTTTTAAATAACTTATTTACTTTTTGTTGTTGAGAATATACACTGCAGAACATACACCAATTCAACAGTTTCTACATGTACAATTCAGTGACATTGGTTACATTCCTCTAGTTGTGCAACTATTCTCATCTTCCTTTTCTGAGTCGTTCCTTCCCCATTAATATAAACTCGCTGCCCCCTAAGTTTCCTATTTAATCTCAAGTTGCTGTTGTCACTGTGGTCCCATGTAGATCAAAAACCACAACCAAACCCAGTGCCATTGAGTCGATTCCAACTCATAGCGACCCTACAGGACAGAGTAGAACTGCCCCATAGAGTTTCCAAGGAGCGCCTGGTGGGTTCAAACTGCCGACCCTTTGGTTAGCAGCCGTAGCATTTAACCACTACGCCACCAGGGTTTCCCTCATATAGATAGTTCTTAAAAAAAGCATAATGTTCAAGGCAGATCTCTTTTTACTAGTTAAACTAAACTTTTGTTTGGTTTTAAGATTTCAAGGGATAGTTGTGGTTTAAAGTTCAAAGATTATCTCAGGGCAATAGTTTTGGGGTTCATCCAGCCTCCACAGCTCCAGAAAATCTGAATTCTGTGAGAATTTTAAATTCTGCTCTGCATTTTACCGCTTTTGTTCAAGATTCTTCTATAGAATCTTTGATCAACATGTTCAGTAGTATGCCTCTTTCCCTCACAAAAGAAGCAAATTTTATTACTTCAACAGTGTTAATAAGCAAAAGATTCTGGAGAAGTGAAGAACAGTGGTTAAGTGCTTGGTTGCTAACTGAAATTTGAAGGTTCGAACCCACCCAGCAGTTCAGTGGGAGAGGGTCCTGATGATCTTCTGTAAAGATTACAGCCAAGAAAACCCTTTGGGGGCAGTTCTTCAATGTCACATGGGGTGGTTATGAGTCAGAATTGACTCAGTGGCACCCAACAACAACAGAGACCAATAGTCACTTATTGAATGTGGATTCTGAATAGCCTGTTCTACTTACTAAGTTAAGTGACTTATTTCTGTACTGTATCTCCCAGTGAATATGCTTTAAATTAGTGCCTCAAGAAAGTAATTTTTAGTTAACTTTCATTCAGAACAGTGATGGTTATATCCAGATTGCTGTATGCTACTATATCAGTGACTTGTTTTTTTTTTACCTTTGTATAATATTCATAATTTTGTTGACATAACACATCTACTAAATATGGGTCACGCCTTCTAGATCTTCCTAGCTCATTTGTTGTGGTATTGTGTACCCTTCACAGGCTATATGTAGCATTATATTTACATTTAATACTTGAGTTAACTTGAAAGGACATTACCTTCTATTTGATTTATGACTCTAAGTGATAGAACAAGAAGTGATTCAACTATTATCTTTCTATATGTAAAAGGTTAATTTTAAAAGAAATCATCAGAGGATAGTTTAAAATAATTCAACATGGAATTCTCTGCCTGCTTACTTCCATTTTTCCCTTGTTGAGTTCTTAATTGTGAACTTATTTATCTTACTGGGAGAAATATCTTAGATCTCTTGACAGCGAAGAGTATAATTTTTAAACTAGAAGGAATCTTAAAGATTAATAAACTCTCAGCATTTCAAATGTGAGGAAGCTAAAGGATAGCAAAAAAATGACCCTTTTTAGGTTGCAGCCAGTTAAGGGGAGAAGTAGGAGTAGAATCTGAGTCTCCTGCATTCTAACATAGAATATTCTAATGAAAAGAAACCTGGATTGAAATTTATTTGAAAGTTAACCTAATTTTATGATTTCATTTTGTCATGAACCATTTTATCTAACTTAATGCCTTACATTTAACACATTTTCATTCTCAAATATGGTTAATCAGGTAGAGGTGTACAGTAGGGGAATCTGACTAAGAATGTGCTCCACCATCCTCCTTAAAGTGTGGTCCATGGACAAGCAGCATTGGCCTCACCTGGGAGCTTGTTGGAACTGCAGAATCTTGGCTCCCGCCTCAGGTCTACTCAGAATTTTCATTGTAACGAGATCCCCATTCAAATATGGGAAGCACTCTTCTACTAGTTTCTGTTTTTTTATTGTGTAATCCTGAAACAAACAAATAGAAAAACCAAACCTGTTGCTGTCGAGTGGAGTCCATCTCATGGCAACCCTATAGGACAGAGCAGAGCTGCCCCATAGGGTTTCCAAGGAGTGGCTGGTGAATTCGAACTGCCAACCTTTTGGTTAGCAGCCAAGCTCTTAACCACTGTGCAACGGGGCTCCCTGATATAGACCACTTATCATAAATTCACCCTTTAAACGTGTACAAGCCAGTGATTTTAAGTATATACACAGTGTTTTGCAGCCATCACTATAATCTAATTCTAGAACATTTTCATGTTGTAGGTTTCACCCCAAGAAGAAATCCTGTACCCATTAACAGTGACCAACCTCCCCTATTCCAATCATCCCCGCAGCCCCACGGAACTACTAATATAGTTTCTGTCTTTATAGATTTGCTCATTCTATACATTTTATATAGATGAAGTCATGTAATATATGGCCTTCCAGTTTCTGCACATCTTCATAAGCACTTGTTTTTGTCTTTTTTTTTTTTTTTAATTACAACCATTCTAGTGGTGGGTATGAGGTAGTATTTCACTGTGATTTTGAAGCCAGCAATTTTCCTAATGTCTAATGTTATTGAGCATCATTTTATTTGCTAATTTGGACATTTGTATCTTTTTTTGAGAAATATTTATTGAAATCTTTTGCTGATTTTTTAATTGGGTCATTTTTCTTACAGTTGTTGAGTTGTAAGAATTCTTTGTGTATTTTGTATACTAGTCCCTTATTAAATATATGATTTGCAAATATTTTCTGCCATTTTGTGGATTCTCTTTTCGCGTTCTTGATGGTGTTCTTTGAAGCACAAACGTTTTAATATTGATGAAGTCCAGTTTCCCTTTGTATTTTCTTTTGTTGCCTGTCTGTTGTTGTTAGGTGTCATTGAGTTGACTCTGACTCACAGCAACCGTATGTACAACAGAATGGGACACTGCCCAGTTCTGTGCCATCCACACAATTGTTGTGCGTGAGCCCATTGTTGCAGCCACTGTTTTAATCCATTTGATCGAGGGTCTTCCTCTTTTTCACTGACTCTATTTTACAAAGCATGATGTCCTTCTCCAGGAACTGGTCCCTCCTGTTAACACGTCCAAAGAATGTGAGATGAAGTATCTCCATCCTTGCTTCTGAGGAGCATTCTGGCTGTACTTTTTCCATGATGGATTTGTTCATTCTTCTGGCAGTCCATGGTATATTCAATATTCTTTGCCAACACCATAATTCAAAAGCATCAGTTCTTCTTTGGTCTTCTTCATTCACTGTCTCAGCTTTCGCATGCATATGAGGCGATTGAAAATACATCGGCTTAAGTAAGATGCACCTTATTCCTTAAAGTGACTTCTTTGCTTTTTAACCTTTTAAAGAGGCCTTTTGCAACAGATTTGCTTAATGCAATAAATACATTGATTTCTTAACAACTTCAATCATTTCTCTGTTTATCATGATGTTGCTTATTGGTCCAGTTGTGAGGTTTTTTGTTTCCTTTGTGTTGAGGTGCAATCCATGCGGAAAGCTGTAGTCTTTGATCTTCATCAGTAAGTGCTTCAAGTCCTTTTTGCTTTTAGCAAGCAAGGTTGTGTTATCTGCATAATGCAGGTTGTTCACGAGTCTTCCTCCAATCCTGATGCCCTGTTCTTCATATAGTCCAGCTTTTTGGATTATTTGCTCAGCATACAGATTGGATAGGTATGGTCAAAGTATACAATCCCATTGTGCACGTTTTCTTAATTTAAACCATGCAGTATCCCCATGTTCTGTTCATATGACCTCCTCTTGGTCTAAGTACAGTTTCCTTTTGAGCACAATTAAGTGTTCTGGAATTCTCATTCTTCACAGTGTTATCCATAATTTGATATCATCCACACAGCCTAATGTTTTTGCATAGTCAATAAAACACAAGTAAATATTTTTCTGGTATTCTCTGCTTTCAGCCAAGATCCATCTGACATCAGTAATGATATCCCTTGTTCCACGTCTTCTTCGGAGTCTGGCTTGAACTTAGGGCAGTTCCCTGTTGATGTACTGCTACAACCTCTTTTGAATGACCTTCAGTAAAATTTTACTTGTGTGTGATATTGATCGTTCAATAATTTTCACATTCCGTTAGATTACTGTCTTAGTTATCTAGTGCTGCTATAACAGAAATACCACAAGTGGTTGCCTTTAACAGATAGAATTTTATTCTCTCACAGTTTAGGAGGCCAAAAGTCCAAATTCAGGATGCCAGTTCAGGGGGAAGGCTTTCTGTCTCTATCAGCTCTGGAGGAAGGTCCTTGTCATCAATCTTCCCTGACCTAGTTGCTTCACAGTTCAGGGAACCTGGGTCCAAATGATGTGCTTGCTCCTGGCTCTTCTTTCTTGGTGGTGTGAGGTCTCTCTGTCTCTCTGCTTATTTCTCTCTTTTATATCTCAAAATAGATTGATTCAAGGGATAACCTAATCTTGTAGATTGAGTCCTGCCTCATTCATATAACTGTCTCTAATCCTGCCTCATTAACATCATAGAGGTAGGATTTACAACACATAGGAAAATCACATCAGATGACAAAATAGTGGACAGTAACACAATACTGGGATTCATAGCCTAGCCAAGTTGACACACATTTTAGGGGGATACAATTCAACCCATAACAATTAGGTTTCTTTGGAATGTGTACAAATATGGATCTCTTCCAGTCAGTTGGCCAGGAAGATGTCTTCCAAATTCCTTGACATAGATGAGTGAGCACCTCTAGCTGCATGTGTTTGTTGAAATATTTCAATTGGTATTGTGTCAATTCCTGGAGCCTTATTTTTGCCATTCCCTTCAGTACAGTGTGTACTTCTTCCTCATTCCCATCAGCTCTTGATCATATGCTACTTCCTGAAATGGTTGAATGTAGACCAATTCTTTTGGGTACAATGATTCTGTGTATTCCTGCCATCTTTTTTTTTTTTTTTAATTTTTATTGTGCTTAAAGTGAAAGTTTACAAATCACGTCTGTCTCTCATACAAAATTTTATACACACCTTGCTAAATACTCCTATTTCCTCTTCCCCTACTGATACAGCACACTCATTCCCTCCACTCTGTCTTTTCTAGTCCATTTGGCCAGCTTCCAACCTCCCCCACCCTCCCATTTCCCCTCCAGACAGGAGATGCCAACATAGTCTCTTGTGTCTACTTGATCCAAGATGCTCACTCTTCACCAGTATCATTTTCTATCCCATTGACCAGTCCAATCCCTGTCTGAAGAGTTGGCTTTGGGAATGGTTTCTGTCTTGGACTAACAAAAGGTCTGGAGACCATGACCACTGGGGTCCTTCTAGTCTCAGTCAGACCATTAGGTCTGGTCTTTTTACAAGAATTTGGGGTCTACATTCCACTGCTATCCTGCTCCTTCAGGGGTTCTCTGTTGTGTTCCCTGTCAGAGCAGGCATCAGGTATAGCCGGGCACCACCTAGTTTTTCTGGTCTCAGGCTGATGTAATCTCTGGTTTATGTGGCCCTTTCCGTCTCTTGGGCTGATAATTATCTTGGGTCTTTGGTGTTCTTCATTCTCCTTTGTTCCAGGTGGGTTGAGACCCTTCCATCTTCTTTTGATACTTTCTGCATCATCCAATATTTTTCTCTTCAAATTCTTCAATGTTGCAATCCAAGGCTTGTCTACTACATGTTTTAGTGATCAGAGAAGAAAAAGTGGGGAGAAAAATATTGAAGGCCCTGAGTGTAAAGTCAAAGGGAATTTCAGATATGGCAGAAATGCTTAAGATTGGGTACCAAATGCTAGAAATAATTTTGGAAGTCACAAAGCTGTTATTGTGTTATTTATCAATTTAGTTCTATTTTACCAATATTTTTATAGTGTTATGTCTTAGTTGGAAACCCTGGTTGCGTAGTGGTTAAGTGCTACAGCTGCTAACCAAAGGGTCGGCAGTTTGAATCCGCCAGGTGCTCCTTGGAAACTCCATGGGGCAGTTCTGCTCTGTCCTATAGGGTCGCTATGAGTCGTAATCGACTCGACGTCACTGGGTTTATGTGTTAGTCACTTTTCTAAATACAAATGTTAACTCCTTTAATTCTCATAACAATTCCTTGAGATAGGCACTGTCTCAGATGCTGAAAGGTTTTATGGCTTAGACATTGTTAATAGTTTTTTTTTTTTACACCAAATTACTATATTTTATTTTTAGATAGATCCTTCATCTCTAACATGTTGTCATTAAAAGCATTTCTTTCTATTCTTTGCTTTTACAAATTCTTCAGTGATTTTGTCACGATTAAGCTGCTGAACAATATCTACTTCCATATATAATAAAGATAATGAATTGAGTTTCTTGAAACATTGTTATGTGCTCACTTTCTGTTGTGTCCTGACTGCTTGGTGTCTGTGGGTGTTTGCTTTGGACAATAGATGCTGCTGTTTTGTTGATTCCCTTGTTGTTGTTGTTGTTAGGTGCCATCGAATCAGTTCTAATTCATAGCAACCCTTTGTACAACACTGCCCAGTCCCGCGCGGTCCTCACAGTCTTTGTTATGCTTGATACCATCATCGCAGCCACTGTGTCAATCCATCTTGTCGAGGTTTATCCTCTTTTTCACCAATCCTCTGCTTTACCAAGCATCATGTTCTTCCCCAGGGACTGGTCTTTCCTGATAACTTGTCCAAAGTACATGAGATGACCAAAGTACATGAGATGAAGTCTCTCCATCCTTGCTTCCAGGGAGCACTCTGGCTGTACTTCTTCCAAGACAGATTTGTTTGTTCTTCTGGCAGTTCATGGTATACTCAGTGTGCTTTTCTGACACCATAATTCAAAAGCATCAATTCTTCCTCAGTCTTCCTTATTCATTGTCCGGCTTTCACATGCATATGAGGCAATTGAAAATACCATGGCTTGGGTCAGGTGCACCTTAGTCCTCAAAGTGACATCTTTGCTTTTTAACACTTTAAAGAGGTCTTTTGCAGCACTTTTGCCCAATTCAATATGTTGTTTGATTTCCTGACTGTTGTTTCCATGGATATTATTGTGGATCCAAGTAAAATGAAATCCTTGACAATGTCAATCTTTTTTCCATTTATCATGATGTTGTTTATGTTAATACGTTTTTGACAACTTATTAATCTATGGGAAGAAATAATTTCATGAACCCAGTAATCTACATTTGCAAGAGGAGAGAAAACCTGACGATTCACGATATGTGTGATAATGTGGGACTTATTAGCTATGTGTTGTCTTGTAGAAACAGAAACTAAGGCACAGAGGTGTTAAGAACTTGCCCAAGGTCCCACAATTATAAGTAGTGGAACTATTAGAGAATTTAAACATATTTTTTTTAAGTTTCTTTACCAAATACAATGTTGATATTAAAAGGTTGAAGGACCAGGGCTTCCAACTGGTTTATTCCAGTTTGAACCCCTGCTGAGAATTTGTATTTCCACTGCAGATATACTGAATCAGAATATACATTTTAACAAGATCTCCACGTGATTCTTATAATAAATTTTGAGACCCACTTCTTTACTAATGGGTCTTAGATTTGTCCCTAACCAGCAGCATTATCATCACCTGGGAACTTGTTAGAAATGCAGATTCTCAGCAGGGATTCCAACCTGAATGAATTAGTTTGAAGCCCTGTGAAGGACTAATCCTATCACAGAGAAGGACAAAAAAGAAAATGTGTGAGAGCACGGATAGCATGGGTTAGCGCAGGTTAGCAAAATTGTGTTGCAGTTTGGGTAAGCAGCTAATGGTAATCCAATATGATTTTTATACTGGGCTAGCATTAGGTGCTACCTTCAATGCCTATTTTAGGGTATTACTAAAATCTCAGAAATACATTAAATAGACTTTCTTTTTGTTATTTTAAAATATACTTGCCTCCGTACCTTTTACAAACATTTTATTCACTTTTCTTTGAGACATTAGAATTAGGCACACTTTCCCATTTTTAGATGGCAGTTATCAGCTATCATGTATGTCAGTGAGATACTGAAAACTTTTATAGCTTAGACATTGTTGATGCCTTTTGACAACTTATTAGAGCTATGGGAAGAAATAATTTCATGAACCCAGTAGTCTACGTTTGCAAGAAGAGAGGAAACCTGACGGATCTTGGTAAGTGTTATAATATGGGACTTACTAGCTATATGTTGTTGTTAGTTGGTATCTAGTGGGCTCTGACTCATGGCGACTTTATAACAGAATGAAACATTGCCTGATCCTGTGTCATTGTCATGATTGTTGGTATGTTTGAGTCCATTGTTGTGGGCGCTCTGTATTCTGAGTGCCTTCTATCCTAGGAGGCTCATCTTCCAGCACTATATCATACAGTATTCTGTTGTGATCCATAGGTTTTTATCGGCTAGTTTTTGGAAGTAGATTCCAGCCTTTTTTCCTGGTCTGTCTTGGTGTGGAAGCTCTGCTGAAACTTGTCCACCATGGGTGATCCTGTTGGTATTTGAAATACCCATGGCATAGCTTTCTGCATCACAGCAACATGCAAACCACCACAGTACAACAAACTGACAGCCGGGTTGTGGATTACCTGTATACGTAGATCCAATGCCCAACCGCTTATTGTCTATCCTTGCATAGGTTTGCATGTCCTGAACTCTAGGTGAATAAATATTGCATGCAGTTTTGCCTTTTATGATTTATTTTTTATCAAGGTATGAAGATGCTTTTAAATTTCGTTTACATTTTCAGGGAGTGAGTTCATGTCTGGCAGTAAATGTACTGCTTCCACTAAAATGTTTTAAATACTTAAAGTCTTATTTTTAAATACAAATTCTTATTTATTTTTTCTACTTGGCATTTGCTGAGTTTTTTACTTTTGTTTATTATTGCTATTTATACAGTTGAATTTTTAACTATGGATGAAAAAACCAATATGTGCATTTCCTTTTGCTCTCAATAAAAATTTAGGTCACAGGAGTATCCTAGGATAAGCTCAGAGTTATATTTTTCATTTCCACAAAAAAGATCTTTAAATTCCAGGGCAGAAAAACCTATGTTGTATTTTGACATCACATGAAGTGTTTATGAAGTGTTAAAAAAAAAAAAAAAAATTCAACCATTTACAGGCAAGAAAGATTAGGTACTTTTATTTTTCTGGAAAAATATTTTTATTTAATATTGTATTATTTATTCTACTTTGCCCTAATCATGTCTCAAAATCTGAAAATAAATATGTAGAATAATCTCAACATAGGAATACCTTTTTTCTGTGCATTGCGAATGGTTTAAGAATAAATTCTGCATTAAAAAAAATCAGCTTTATTGAGTTATGATTTACATACAATGAAATCATCATTATAAGTGTACAGTTTGATAAAATCTGACAAGTGTATACAGTCATGTAATCACCACCACAATCAAGATATAGAGACCATTTCTATCATCCTGGAAAGTTCCCTTGCATAAAGCCTGTATTTTTTTTTAACAGCATAAAATCTACCAAATACAGTATTTTATGTTTGCATTTAGAAATGTAATTAACTAAATAATACTATATCTACTCCTTATATATTAAAACAAAATCACATAGGATCAACTCTAAAGAATAGATTTTGAGAAAATCAGTACTAAGTTATTTGTATTACCCATTGATCCAGTTAGAGAAGTTCAATGAAGTGTTCATCTGTAGTCACATAGATAATGTGAGTTATTATATAATAGCTATGAGACTTGAATCTAGGTTTACTAATGCAGGGCACAGAAAAAAAGAGAGCTCCCTAATTCTCTTTATGAAGGTGATATTGTCATTGCAAGCATGGGTTGGGTTTGGTTTGGTTTGGAATTTTTACGGGAGCAAAGCTGCTGGTGGGTTGGAAACACTGATCTTTTGGTTAACAGCTGAGCGCTTAACCATTGCACCACCAGGATAGTGTAATAAATAATACCAAGATTTGACAATTACATATAAATATAAACAGACCAGTCTTTCTTATGAATATAGTTATAACATTTCTAAGTAGTATACTGGCCAAAAAAACTTATGACTCTATAAAAGGATAATGTTTTGTGAATTAGTACTATCTTTTAAAGAAATACAAAAAATTATTCAGTAATTGCTAAAACGATGTAATTGCTTGGTTGAGGCTGAAGAAGAATTCAATAAAATTCAAAATATATTTCTAATTAGAAAATGTCAAATAAGTAAGGGATAGGAGGATATACGCTTCCTTAACCTGTTTGTTGAAACAGGTGAACAGTTGAAGAGTACCTAAAGAAAAAGTTAATAATCCCCTCTGCTCTTCTTCTAAGTAACCCCCAGGCATTTAGAGTTAAAAGTATGTTGTGTTTGCTTCCATTTTTTTTTTTTTCTGTGCTCATATACAAATATGGAAACCCTGGTGGGATACTGGTTAAGTGCTACGGCTGCTAACCAAAAGGCTGACAGTTCAAATCCACCTGGCGCTCCTTGGAAACTCTGTGGGGCAGTTCTACTCTGTACTATAGGGTCGCTATGAGTCGGAATCGACTTGATGGCAATGGGTTTGGTTTTTTTGGTTTTCATATACAATATACCTACATATTTTCACAGATGCAGGATCCTTTGCCTCTTTTGACAAAAAGAAACAGGATGACATTATGTGTATTCCAATTTTCCCTTTCGTGGGGATATTCCTCCAAGTTAATGCATATTGATCGGACTTATTTTTTATATTATTCCATAGTATGAATCTATCATATGTTGATTTCCCTATGAAAATTTTGTGGATTACCTAATACGGTGAAACCTATGAGAGCTGGAACTTGATGGGACTGCCTTGCTTTTCTGGGTCTTGAAAGTTTTAACCCTGACAGGGTGCAGACTTACCACTTTTCTATTGCTTGTTTTAGTGGAAAATATTTGAATTTTTCTTTTCTGACACTTTTCCATCTTACACAAGTTCTGGCTTTCATAGGTTTTACTGTAAATTGTGTGTGTGTACGTATATATATATGCTTGTGTTTGTGCTCTTTTTGCAGTGCAGATACTGATAAAGTAAATATCTTTGATACCTGTCATTATGTACTAGGGGACATTTTTTATGGGCTATGTTCTCAGCATTCAGATTACAAGCTCAAAGGGTGTGCACATTTAATATTTTAATAGTTACTGCTGCTAGGCTACTTACCACAAATGTAATGGCTCACATCTCCATCAGGAATATAAGAGAGTGCCAGTTTTCCCCCTCCATTTCAAGCATGGGAATACTATGAATATTTTTAATATTTGCCAGTTTTGCTGCCAAGTAATATCTCATTGATTTAGCTTTCTTTTTCCTTTATTAGTGAGGCTGAATGCCTTGTTAGGTTTATTAGCTGTTTGTATTTCCTCTTCTGTGAATAGTTTTAGTTCTTTATTTTTGCCAAAGCTTTTTTTGCAGGGAGGAGAGAAGGGGTTATTTGTCATTTTCTTATCAATTGTAGCCCTCTTAAAAAATTTTTTTTTTCTGATAAGTAATATTAACTTTTTCTGTCATATGCATTACACATATTTTATCCTAGCCTATTATTTGTCCTTGACTTTGTTTCTGACTTATTTTGTCCTATAGAAAATTTTAAATATATGTGGTTAGATTTTTCAGTCTATTTCTTTGTGACCTCTTGCTTTTCTGTGTTGATTAAGTCTTCCAAAGGTTATAGTATTATCCTAATTTTTAATATTATGTTTTTTCTTTTTTTATACATGATTATGTTAACCCATTTATAATTTATTTGATAAATGAAGTGACACAGAGGGCTTCGACTTGTCAAGACTTTTATATGAGGAAGATGGGATTTTAAATAATTGGGGAAAATTATTCATGAAATGTTGTTGGGACAGTTGGTTAACTCTTTGGGGAAAAAGTCAGATTCGTTCTTTATACCATGTTTGGGAATAAAGTGTAAATGAATTAAGGAGTACAATGTTTATTTTTTTAAATGATAAATAGCTAAACAATGGCACTGCTGAGTGGGTTCGAACCTGCAACCTTTTAATTAGAACTTGAGTGCAAACCGTTTGCACTACCCATGGTCCTGGATTGCCTTGTAACAGTAGAGAGGAAAGACAAATTATCGGATCTCAGGGCTTCCTATCACCATTTTAAACAATGCATCTTCAAATTGTTGCTGTTAGGTGCTCTTGAGTCGATTTAGACTCGTAGTGACCACAGGTGACAGAGTACAACTGCCCCATAAGATTTTTTAGGCTGTAATTTTTATGGGAGCAGATATCCAGTTCTTTCTCTTGTGGAGCTGCTGGATGGGTTTGAACCACCAATGTTTTGGTTAGCAGCTGAGGATCTAATTAGCCATTGTGCCACCAGGGCTCCTTAGTTTCAAATTGATTTATTTTATATAGGGCTTATGCCTAAGGTTTCACTTGTAGAATAAAGTGAAATGCCAGTATTTTGGGGGGAATTTAATAATATGAGACCATGATGTGCAAACATAAAGAAAGCATACTTAAATATAAGATGATTTTTGTCTGGTTAAAATAAACATAGATGGCAGAAGAAAAAAGAGGAATGACAAGCACTGCAATGTTTAAACGGTGATACAGTAGACAGCTGTCATAAGCATGGCCGCTTATCCTCTTCTGCGCTTTCCCTTGTTAAGAGCTCTATATGACAGACTTAGAGCTCAGAACTCTTAAGTTTGGAAAAAAAATGTTTTGTGAATTTTTGATTTTTGCATGTTTGGGACTTTTTGAGCACAGAGCTCCGTCACATAGGTCAAAGGATGTTTGAATGGTAAATATTCCTTAGAAGTTAAAGACTATATATTGGCCCAGAGCCATTTGCTCACATTCTAAGGGTGCTAGACGTAACCGAAAACATAAACAAACTAGTTGCTGTCAAGTCAATTCTGAATCATGGTGGCCCTTGTATTGCAGTATAGAACTGCTCTCCTTAGAGTTTTCATGTCTTTGACCTTTTGGAAGCAGATTGCCAGGCCTCCCTTCTGAAGCACCTTTAGGTGGGTTCAAACTGCCAGCCTTTTGGTTAGTAGCCACCTAGGGACTGCATGACTGTTTACAGTGTTTAGATTCGAAGGGTAATAAAACCCAGAGCCATTTGCTTATACTTAAAAGGTTATAAAAATCCTAGGTACCATCCCTTCCTCTCCGTAGAGAATATTTGTTTACCTTCTCTCTGGAGGGGAGGAAGAGTAGATGTGCCAGCAGTTCCTATATAAGCTCCTAGTTTACTAATTCCTACATTCCTCTCCTTTGTTTCAAACATCCTTTTCACATGCAGGTGACATCTGCCCTCATCATGTTACCCTGTAGGGGGTTGGGGAAACTGGCACAAGATGTTCTGTGATTAACTAAAAATCTGTCTCTGATTGAAAAAACATTGTGTTTTCTGTCAAGGTAATTACATAAATACAGATATAAAAGCAGTATCCAGTGTCTCTTGCAGCTAGAAGGCAGGTATATCTCTGGCAGGTGAGAGGAGAGTAGGCCCTCTGTGAGGCTGCTGTTTTTAACATATAGGTGGTGGCAAAGGTGTCTGGCTTATGGTAATACCAGTAGCAGCAGCAACTGTGGTTCCTGGTGGTTACAAGGTGAAATTCTTTCATATATATATATATATGTGTGTGTGTGTGTGTGTATATAAAATTTTATTTTGTTATTGAGAATATACATAGCAAAAACATACACCAGTTCAGCAGTTTCTGCGTGTACCATTTAGTGGCACTGATTACATTCTGAGTTGTGTAACCATTCTCGTTCTCCTTTTTCTCAGTTGTTCCTCTCCCATTAAAGTAATAAATTCACTACCCCCTAAAATTCCTGTCTAATCTTTCAAGTTGCTGTTGTCAATTTGATCCTACATAGATAGTTCTTAAAAGAGCATAGTGCTCAAGGCAGACCTTTTTTTCCTAGTTAAGTTAAGCTATTGTTTGGCTTTAAGAAGACTTCAGGGAATATCTTTGGTTTAAGCTTTAAAGATTATCTCAGGGCAATAATTTCAGGGTTCATCCAGGCTCCGTGGCTCTAAAAAATCTGGATTGCATGCAAATTTTAAATTCTGCTTTGCAATTTCCCCCTTTTTAAAAGGATTATCCTATAGAATCTTTGATCAAACTGTTCAGTAATGGTAGCTAGGCACAATCCAGTTCTTCTGGTCTCACGGCAAAGGAGGCAGTTTCCCATGGAGGCTATTAGCCACGCCTTCCATATCCTCCTCCTATTCCTTACTCTCTTTCCTCTTTTGTTCCATGTGAATAGAGACCAATTGTTGTGTCTTGGATGGCTGCTTGCAAGCTTCAGGACACCAGGCAATACGCATCTGAACTAGAAAGTAGAACAGAAGCACTAGATATGTTATTAGGCTGGGATGTCACATGAACCATGACCCTAAAACTAAACCTCCAAACCAAGAAACCAAATCCCATGAGGTTTTTGGTTGTACATAACCAGCCTCAGCAGCTACTTTTGTTGTTGTTGTTGTTGTAAATACATCTATCACGTAAAGTTTGCTAATTCAGCATTTTACAGGTGTACAACTTATTGACGTCAATTACAATAATCGACTATGGAGCTCTAACCTTAAAGTGATATTTCTATCACCGTTAACCCCCGACTTTCCCCCTCACTCCCACCTCTTTTGTTGTTGTTAGGTGCTGTGGAGTTGGTTCTGACTCATAGCAACCCTGTGTACAATAGAACGAAACACTGCCTGGTTCTGTGCCATCCTCGTAATTACTATGCTTTAACCCATTGTTGCAGCCACTATGTCAGTTCATCTTGTTGAGGGTCTTCCTCTTTTTCACTGACACTCTGCTTCACCAAGCATGGTGTCCTTCTCCAGGGACTGGTTCCCCCTGGTAACATGTCCAAAGTATGTGAGACAAAGACTCTCCATCTTTGTTTCTAAGGACCATTCTGGCTGTACTTTTTTCAAGACAGATTTGTTCGTTCTTCTGGCAGTCCATGGTATATTCAATATTCTTTGCCATTACCTTAATTCAAAGGTGTCAATTCTTCTTCTGTCCTCCTTATTCATTGTCCAGCTTTCACATGCATATGAAGTGATTGAAAACACCATGGCTTTGATCAGGTGCACCTTAGTCCTTAAAGTGACATCTTTGCTTTTTAACACTTTAAAGAGATCTTTTGCAGCGGGTTTGCCCAATGCAGTGCATCGTTTCATTTCTTGACTGCTGCTTCTGTGGGCATTGATTGTGGATCCAAGTAAAATGAAATCCTTGATAATCTTTTCTCTGTTTATCATGATGTTGCTTATTGGTCCAGTTGTGAGGATTTTTGTTTTCTTTATGTTGAGGTATAATCCAACATAAGTCTGTAGTCTTCAATCTTTATCAGTAAATGCCTCAAGTCCTCTTCACTTTTAGCGAGGAGTGTTATGTCATAATCACCAATAAACTTTGTTCTCTGTACATTTATCTTTTCTTGTTTTCTAATTTAAGTGAGGTCATGTAATATTTGTCTTTTTTGATTGACTTATTTCATTCAGTGTAGTGTCTTCAAGTTCCAGCCATATTGTAGCATGTATTAAGATTTCATTTCTCCTGCTGGCTGAGTAGTATTCCATTGTATTTATGAATCAAATTGTGTTTAGCACGGTCAAATTCTTTTTTTTTAATCTTTATTTTGCGTTAGGTGAAAGTTTACCGAGCAAATTGTTGTTAGGTGCTGTGAAGTTGGTTCCGACTCATAGCAACCCTGTGCACAACAGAACAAAGCACTGCCCGGTCTTGTGCCATCCTTAAAATCGTTGTTATGCTTGAGCTCATTGCTGCAGCCACTATGTCAGTCCACGTTGTTGAGGGTCTTCCTCTTTTCCACTGACCCTCTGCTTTGCGAAGCATGAATGTTCTTCTCCAGGTACTGAACCTTCCTGACAGCATGTCCAAAGTATACATAAGATGCAGCCTTGCTGTTCTTGCTTCTAAAGAGCATTCTGGTTGTACTTCTTCCAAGACAGATTTGTTCGTTCTTTTGGCAATCCATGGTATATTCATTATTATTCACCAACATCACAATTCAAAGGTGTCAGTTCTTCTTCTGGCTTCCTTATTCATTGTCCAGCTTTTTTAGTTTCTCATTAAACAATTAATACACACTTTTTTCGTGACACTGTTTGACAACCCTGTGATGTATCAACACTCTTCCCTTCTTGACCTCAGGGTCTCCATTTCTATTCGTCCAACTTTCCTGTCCCTTCTGGCCCTCTCATCTTTGCTTTTAGACTGAAGTGCCAATTTAGTCTCATATACGTGGCTGAATTATGTGTGTTAGAGTTTGTTTTATAGGCCTTCCTAGTCTTTGGCTGAAGGGCAAACTTCAGGAGTGACTTCAGTACTGAGTTAAAAGAGTGTTAGGGGTCCATACTCTCAGGGTTTCTCCAGTCTCTGTCAGGCCAGTAAGTCTGACCTTTTTTTTTGTAAGTTTCAATTTTGTTCTACATTTTTCTCTCACTCTGTCTTGGACTCTCTATATGAAGGTCAAATTTTTGATGCAAGAGGGGTGTTGCCATTGGTGGCAGTAGCAGTTGGAGTAAAGCTGAGTTCTTGGTATTTGAGGATTGGCAGAAATAAGATAATAGTGTCTTCATCAAATCAGTTCCGTGATATGGCTTTGTGTATCGCTCCTGAAAATTTAGCTTTGAGTATATTTCTCTCATCCTATCAGTGGTACCTAATATGTTTTAATAAATCCCTGTTCTATTTAAATTTGACAGATTATATCAGCTTTTGGTAAGTAAGAAAACTAACCTTTATCTCTGGGTGGTCAGATTGTCCACCCAGATGTTTCTTACCTTTTATTTTCAATATGTTTTCAGTGAGTGGTATATTACTTGTATACTTAGAAAAAGAAGTAAAAAGACCAAAAGTTCTCAGATTTCTTAACTTCAGAAAATCGAAATAATGAATGTATTAGTTTTTGAAATGTATTTTACTCTTACATACAAACATAGGTGTACTTATTTTGATAAATTCTTAATACAGCTTAAAAGCCAAAAATGTAGGCTGTTTTCCCCTTTCCTATTGTTTCTTTCCATCTGTTTTATTGAAAGGGACCACCATATATTAAACTGACCTGCCCTTTTTGTAAGATTTTTTTTTCTTTTTGAAGCCCTGGTGGCACAGTGTTTAAGAGCTACGGCTGCTAACCAAAAGGTTGGCAGTTCAAATCTACCAGCTTCTCCTTGGAAACTTTATGGGGCTGTTCTACTCTGTCCTGTAGGGTCGCTATGAGTCAGAATCGACTTAACACATGAGTTTGATTTTTTTCTTATTTTCATTGAGTTGGTAAGACAAGCAAGTCAAAAGATTATAACTTCTGCACTGTCACTGTCTTGTTATAGCACATTCAGCAGTTAACTTAAACCTACTCATCTCTAATTTAGGGATTTCTGCTCTATGTAACCTGCCTTACTACTTTGTTTTGGGAGTCAAATTCTATGTGTATATAAAACCAAAAACTCATTGTCATTGAGGCAATTCCAACCCATAGCGACCCTGTAGGACAGAGTAGAACTGCTCCGTAGGGTTTCCAAGGAGTGGCTGGTGGATTCAAACTGCTGAACTTTTGGTTAGCAGCTGAGCTCTTAACCACTGCGCCACCAGGTCTCCGTGTGTGTATATATATAAGTAATTTTACAAAATTAGTTTAAGCTTTTCTTTTTACTAGTTTAAAATAATTTTTATGACGCCCAAATTAGGATGAAAGGAGAGATCCTCAAATTTCCTTTGATTTTCCTAAGCTTTAGGTTCATTAAAGAGTATAATTTGTGATTAGTTTTAATTCTGATGGGGACAGAAAGGTCAGCAAGGGAGCATTGCTCTGGGTCTTTCCTAATGCTAGTGTTTATGACAGCAGTTGAGGATTTGTTGTATTTAAGTTGAAGAGCTACTCATTTTATTGTGAGTCATACAGTGACTAATATTTATCATTTTAGGTATATAGAGAAGGATCATGGTACATTAGAATTGAAAGATGGCTGTATAAGATTAGACCATCACAAAATAAATAAGGAAAAATAATCTCTGTGGAAATCTTGTTTTATGTCTTGGATTTAAGTACTATGTTTTAATAGACTAGGGTATATTATAAATTTGGGTGTGGGCTCTTTTTTGGTGATTGCCAGTAAACAAATAATAACGATAATAATAATAAATAATAATAGTAATAATGAACCACATATCCTTTTTAGTTCTGATTTTGGAGAAAATGTGAGTAAGCATCAGCAGATGACAGGCAAGTTGGATAGACATCATAGTTGGCACTTTTGCCTACTTAACCCTTTTATCGGAAACCCCAGTGGCGTAGTGGTTAAGAGCTACGGCTGCTAACCAAAAGGTTGGCAGTTCAAATCCACCAGGTGCTCCTTGGAAACTCTATGAGACAGTTCTCCTCTCTCCTATAGGGTCCGACTCTGAGTCGGAATTGACTCAACGGCAGTGGTTTTTTTTTTAACTCTTTTATCCAGCAGTCCTTCTGCTGTGGTTCTGAATGCTGCCGTGAGGTATTAGCTGTGTTTCTATCAACCAAAACCCAAACCCATTGCCGCTGAGTCAATTCCGACTCACAGCGACCCTAGGTTAGAGTAGAACTGCCCCATAGAGTTTCCAAGGAGCGCATGGTGGATTTGAACTACTGACCCCTGGTTAGCAGCTGTAGCTCTTAACCACTGCCCCACCAGGGTTTCCTTCTATCATCTAGTTGGCCAAAATCCTCCTTCCAACCAGTTTCTCACTTATTTTGAATTTGAGTGGTCTCATCTAAGGCCCTCTGTCAGTAACTACTTGCCCTTCATTTCCATTCCCTCCCTATTTGTTATGTATTCAGCATAATCTTTATCGTGGGGAGTGCTCATTCAGATTGAATTACAGTTGTAAACGTGCTTATGTTTAGCATTTCAGTATTTCCACTTACTTGCAGAATTATCTTCTTGTATATATATGCATACACAATTAGTCAATCTTGATGGTAAAAGACAGGGTGACCAGCTCCAATTCTGAGGTAATTTAGAAAAACTATCAGCCATTCTCCCTTTCACTCACATTCCCAGATGAAATTCCAAGTGATTAGTTTAAGTTCTGGGCTTCTACTCATACATGGAGATGAGTTCAATCAAATTTATTAAATTTCAAAGATCAGCTGACATTTCTGTTACATTTGGGGGCTTATCTTGCATAATGGCAATCCTTATTTTATTTCTGATTTTAGTGAAAAGGCTTCTAATATTTAACCACTGAACATGATGCAGGTTTTTTCCCCATTTTTTTTAGCAAAATATATATTTCTGATTTATAAGAATTTTTTAAAAATCAAGAATGTTAATGAATTTTATAAAATATGTCTTTAGCACCCATGGTGATAGCCATATATGGCTTTACTGCTTTGACTTAATAATTTAGTAAATTATAGGAATGTTTCCTAATATTGAACTGTGCTTACATTCCTAGAAGTACTCTCTTATCAGCCCTGTGTTATTCTTTTAATATTTGCTGGATTGCCTTTACTAATATTTCATTTTATGTTTTGCTCGCTAATTAAATTGTAAGTTCCATGAGAGCAGAAACTGTGCTTGTCTTATTTATTATTGTAGCCACAAGCCTTGCAATAAATATTTGAGAAATTAAGTAATGTAACTGATACAGGTGAAAACCACCAAGTACAACTGTCATGGACCTTTTTGCATCAAATAAGAAGCATACCTAAGGACAGCAGGAGGACAAAATTATTAACTGTGAAGATATAGACAGTTATTAGTACATGTTAATTTATTTCATTTACATTTACTTTCTAATGTATGCTTGGCTTATATCTTATTTTCTAACGCTCTTTTGCATTTTCCTTCCTATGAAAATGAAAACAAAACACAAAGTATATTACAAGCCTATTCAGCAGTCTGTATTAGTGTGTTGTTGTTTTCATTCAAGTTTATAGTCATTAAATTATTATTATTGTTACATTGTATAGCTTTCTTTGAAGGATTACAACAATTACATTTGATTTTATAATCAGGTTTACCACAGCTATTTAAATAGACAATTCCATGTTTAAATCATTTTATTGTTCCCTACTAATACCTTTTTTCTGTAGTCTCAGTTTTTATTACTTCTTACTGTTATTCACTTTTTTAGTTAGATAGACTACATTTTTTAAACAAAAATTTCATAAAGTATATGTTTGATATACTTCGTAAACTCTTATGTGTTTGAGAATATCTTTTTTCCTGTGACAACTGAAATGCAACTTGATTTAGTATGTAGTTCTTGGCTAACATCCTTGTTACTTCAAAACTGTAGGCTGTACTCAGTTATTACAGATCTACATTTTCTGTCTGAACACTTTTAAGATTCCTTCTTTCCGTCTTGAATTTTCATAACATCTACAGAATATGACCTAATGATTATCAGTTGTTCTTGAATAAAGCGAACCCTTCTGATCTGCAGATTATTTTTTTCTTCTCAATTTTTTTTCTGTAGCATCAGGAATTTCATTTATCCACATGTTAGATCTGCATTGTTTTCAACATCTACCATCCTCTCCGTAATCGCTTTTACATCATTGTCTCCTCATATTTGAATGATTTTTCACATGCCTGTTTTATGTTTTTTGCTTTGTTCTGCTTTTTAGAGTGTATTATTGCTTTTATTCCTTTTTTTTTTTTTTTGTAGAGTAAGCCTTCCAATGCGCTCCCTTTATTGTCTTTATGGTTGCTCATTTATTCACTCACTAATTCATTTGTTCATTAACTCATTCATGCAACAAATGTCTTTTGAATGTTTACGATACTTCATTATCCACTCTGATTGTTCACAGTTTTATTAATGAACTAGATAAGACCTAGCCTCTACCTTCATAGAACTTACAGTTTAGAGATAGAGATAACATTTACTTAGATACCTACAAACATTTATTGACAATGTGATATTCTTGTCTCCTCCTACCCCCAGCTCCCTTTGTTATTGCTGTAGGGTTCACTGCATTGGCCCTGGGCTAGATTTTGTTGTAGACTTACTTTGCTTGGAATATGGGCATTTTTATCTGGGCCTATTCTTTAAACAAAGATAGTATAAATAGAATCTCAGTTTACTTGGAAGCACTGTTTTATACCTTCGCTTATAGCTTCAGGGCTTACATATTGAAAGGAAGAAAGAGCACGATTATTACCTTTATTTTTAATATAGTATTACGTTGAAGATAGCTGACCTGAAAATTTTGGTTTGGACATCATAACACATAAGATATAGTATGTAATATGGGATGCAAGACATTGGAAGAAATAAATGATCTTTAAAAGGTGTATCTAACTTAGAAAACTTATTTAAAGTGACTAGAGCATGATAATCAATTAAATAATATATTAAGTACAGGTAGTCCCTGACTTACGATGTATTTGAATTTACAATGAACCGTTTTTTTTTTTGGTACATCTTACCGTTAGTAGTATGTACTACATACAATGTTGCAGTATGTAATTTGCAGGTGTCATCATATCTATAAGTTTATGCATAATGTTTCCAATCCCCAAAGACAAATAAAGATTGCATTTATAAAGATACTGATAGTGAAAGACAATAATAATGAAAACTAAAAAAATGAGGTAATTGACTTAAGTCAGAACCAACTTACAATGGAGTCATCGGAATGGAACCCTGTCGTAGGTCAGGGACTACTTGTGTCTGTTTTTATTTTGCATTGGTTAAAAAACATCTGAGTTTACCTGAAAACTAAAAAACAATGGCTATATAAAATCTTAAATATTTAGAGATATAGACACAGTAAATACATTTTTCTTATGAATTTGCACATTAACAGAATTTTCAATGCAAACTCATTTCTCAGCAATGGCAAAAAAAATCACCAGTAAAAGAAATAAATTTTTATTTCTTCAGAAGCTTCTTGTTGAGCTTTTAGAAATATATAGGAAACTACTTTTCATAAAGATATTTTATAATAGTATCTGTAGAAAGCAGAGGAGAGGATGATGCAGTAGTCCTTTTAAAAAGATTGTCATCCACATCTACTTGTCTTTGTTTTTCCTTTTCACGTTTCTTTTTTTGCCATATGTTGGAGTATCTCCTACTTTGTGGTAGATACATAGCCTGTTGTCTTAGGTTGGATTCTCTAGAGAAGCAAAAGCAGTAAAGTATATAAATATATATAGAGTTAGATTTGTATTAGGGAAATGGCTCATGTGATTGTAGAGGCTGGAACATACCAAGTCCATGGATCAAGATAGAAGGTTCTCTTGATTCATGTAGCCGCAGGGGCTGGTGAACCCAAGATTGGTTGGTTGGAGAGCAGGGCTCCTGCTCTCAGGCTGTGAAGATCCACGAATCCCAAGATCTGCAGATAAGCTGATAGCTCAAGTCCCAAGAGCTGAAGGTCAGACGAACAGGAGGCAGCCGCAGGATCCAGAGTGAGCAAAAAGCCAGACATCTGCTTATATTTGGATGCAGGCCACACCCCCAAGGAAACTTCCTTTCGACTGATTGGCTACTCACAGCAGATTCTCTCCTGGGAGTGATCACATGTAAATACTGCAAATCATGGCCCAGCCAAGTTGACACACACTATCAGACATCGCACCTGTCACAGTAATATTTTTTTTTTACACTGAAATTCTGTTTATTGATTAAATTTTTCAACTTGCACATTTAACACAATGTACCTTTCATATGGAAATACTTTCAATGCTATACCTTAGAATGAACATTTTCTGCTAGTTATATATATATATATATATATTTTTTTTTTATCACAATATGCATTTTCTGAAGAATACAGATGTATTTTTATTTTTTCACTTAATGATGCAACACACAAATGCTGACAATATACATTCACATATAACTTTTTCTCTTTCATTTACAATCAAAAGATTGGTGAATCTAGAGGTATTGCTGTAATCACTATACGGAGCATACTATGTTGGTATTTCAGTAGTTTATTCCAACCCATTCTTCTTTTATACTCTAAAACATCTTCATTATGTTGTTTGATGAGACAGGCCCAGAGGAAGGCTGTGGTGCCCAAGGTCAGGCCAACTTTCAGCCAGTCCGGCTTGCTGTTCGGCGGCTCTCGGACGTAGAACTTTGACCGAGCTGAAAGGCTGCTCTGGAGCCATGCCGGGGCCAGCAGCCGGGAAAAGCGGCGTAGCAACGTGGACAGCGCCATCTTGCCGGCCGGGCTCCGCCTCCCCCAACAGTAGTATTTTTGATCTGCCCTTTATCATTTGTATTATCTTGCCGATATTGTTCTGATTGGTTCACTCTTACATCTTTGATGTCATTAGTAGCCCGGTAAACACACCATTGCCATGGTTTCATTGTATGGATCTTTCTGGTGAATAGACTCCTGGACAATTTTCCCTTGTAGTTTGTATTCTTTCTTCAACTGTTCAGTGTCCTGAGTGTGGTAGAAAGAAGATAAAATCATGGATTGCTATAGCTTTGGTGCTTTGTTCCCATGGTGTCTTCCTAGATTTCTTAATCACTGCATTTGAGTCAGTTACAGTGGGTTTGTGTCTTTAATATTTGCCATGGAGGAATGCACCTCACATTTTCCTTTGCTACTTCGTTTAACATTTACAGCTGTTTTGGAGAGAAGTTGAGTTAGAATGATGCTTCTTGGCTTCTGATTTTTTTTTTTGGTAGGCTCTACTATGTTTATTTCAAGATGTGCACCTTTGTTCTTTGGCTGTGGGGTAAGCTTTGCCTAATTCCTTACCTCTCCAGAATAGGAAACTGGGTCAAAAAAGCAAATTGCTGCTTGGGCAGTTTCTCTTCAAGCCTTACTGCCTCTTCCAGACTACTGTGTGAGTAGGACCTCCTACTGGGAGTGCTTTCCCTTCCCTAGTCTCCCACACCTTGTCCACATTCCTCTAAGCTAGGGGATATTAGAAGAATTCTTAAGAATTTCTTCTACTTAGTAACTCTAGCCCTGAACTGTGCTTACAAACTAAAGAGTTATTGGCACCAACCCTCCACTTTCATTTTGGTCCAAATCGAATTGTATCTTGTTGATAACTTTGGTATGTTTCATTTGTGTTTTCCTAGTTTCAGTATAGATTAATTTATTCACTTACTAGTTTGTACTTTTACGAATTTCATTTTGAGCTCAAGATATATCACTCTAATGATGTAAAGCCCCAGTGAATGCTGTTGTTTTCTGATGGCATTTACGGTTGTCTGGGAAGTAAAGATAAAAATAAACAGATAATAAAGAAAATATTGTCATAAATGTTGTTAAGGGAACAACAGAGTGCTGAGATATTAAATATCAGAAGGGAGAAGACATTTCAGAGGGGGTGACATTTATGCTAAGTCCTAAAAGATGAGGAGGAATTATGAAGAAAATTGAGGAAAACATTCCAGTAGAGTAAACTAATATAAATAAAGACCCTGAAGTAGAAAAAATTGGCATGTTTGAGGAAATGAGTTAAGCTAAGACCAAGTGATTGGAGCTTAGTGAGACAGGAGCAGAATGAGTCAAGATGCAGTTGTAGGGATAGGCATGGGCCAGATATACGGCCTTGCATGCTAAGGTAATTAAGTTGGGATTTTTTTCTAAGGGTAGTGTGAAGCCACGGCCATTTGTCGTTTTTTGCTACCCTGCGTACAATTCTACCTTCTCTGATAAAGTGCTCTGAGTTTGCTTTGGTTGGAAATCACCCCTGTTACTTTCAGTCCATTTATTTTTTTGAACATTTAATTGTGTTTTAGGTGAAAGTTTACACAGCAAATGAGTTTCCTATTCAACAATTCATACACAAATTGAATTACATCTGTGACATTGGTTACTTTCCTTACAATGTGTCAACACTCTACTCATTTCCACCCTGCCTTCCCCATTTCTATCCCTCCAGTTTCCCTGCCTCTCCTTGCCTTCTCATCTTTTCTTTTGGGCAGATGTTGCCTGTTTGGTATTGTATAGTTGATTGTTCTAAGGAACACCTTCCTTATGGGTTTTACTGTTTATTTTATATTCCAACCTATTATATGGCTGGAAGGTGACCAACGGGAGTGGCTTCAGTGTCAGGTTAACAGGCTGTCTTAGGGTGACAGTCTCTGGGGTTCTTCTGTCAGTCCAGTAAGTCTGGTCTTTTTTGTGAATTTGAATTTTGTTCTACATGTGTCTTCCACTGTAACTGGGACCTTCTCTTGTGTCGCTGGTCCCTACTATTGGTAGTGATAGTTGGGCACCATCTAGTTCTTCGGGCCTCAGACTAGAGGAAACTGTGGTTTCTGTGGGCCATTAGTGCTGTGAACTAATTGCTTCCTTGAGTCTTTGGTTTCCTTTACTCTCCTTTGCTCCAGACAAGAAGAGACCAATAGTTGTATCTTAGATGGCTGCTCATAAGCTGAAGCCACTCCCAAAAAGACCCCAGATGCTACTTAACAAACTAGGATGTAGAACATTATCTTTGTGAACTGTGTTATGCCACTTGACCTAGATGTCCCCCAAGACTGTGGTCCTTAGCCTTCAGGCCCAGTAACCCAGTCCCACAAGGTGTTTGTATATGTCTAAGAAGTTCCTATAACTGTGCCCCCATTTGCTCTATTATCCAAAGCAAAAATCAAACCCAGTGCTGTTGAGTCAATTCCAACTCATAGCGACCCTACAGGACAGAGTAGAACTGCCCCATAGGCTTTCCAAGGAGTACCTGGTGGATTTGAACTGCTGACCCTTTGGTTAGCAGCTGTAGCACTTAACCACTACGCCACCAGGGTTTCCTTGCTCTGTTATATATGTGAATATATATGTAGTGCATCCAAATATGTATATACAAATGCTCACAACTATACCTATGTATGCAAACACGTACTCACATACATCCTCCCATGCCAGTACAGCATATATATCTACCTGTGTAACCATTTGCAAATTTCTGGTTATTACTGTTGTTGTAGAATTGTATATGTTATAGCATTTACTGTAGTTATCTTTACTCTTGTGTACCTCTCAGTGTCTTCATTTACCTTGGTCATGTTGTGCTGACTTCTTCCATATTGTATATTGCCTTTCCCATCATCAGAGTTAACACGTGTCTACTGTCTAGTAAGTGGTTCTCCGAATTCCTCCCATACGTGGTAACCATCAAAAAACATTTTCTGTTTGTACACCTATTCTTGACTTTTTATAAAAGTGGTATCATACAATATTTGTCCTTTTGTGATTGACTTATTTCGCTAAGCATAATGTCCTCCAGTTTCACCCGTGTTATACAATGTTTCACGGACTCATCATTCTTTATTGTTGCATAGTATTCCACTGCATGTATGTATGTCCATCTGTTGAAGGACAATTATGTTGTTTCCATCCTTTTGCTATTGTGAATAACGCTGTAATTAATATGCATGTGCATATGTCTATTCGTATCACTGCTCTTATTTTTCTAGGATATATACCTAGGAGAGGGATTGCTGAATCATAGGGTATTTCTATTTCTAGCTTTTTGAGGAGGCCTCATACCGTTTTCCATAGTGGTTGTACCATTTTACAATCCACCAGTCATGTATAAAGAGTTCCAATCTCCCCACAATTTTTTTTTTATCAGTGCCGTTTTTGCTGAGGTGAGATGGTATCTCATTGTAGTTTTGATTTGCATCTGTCTAATGGCTAATGATCTGCTGCAAAGAACCTCTTTAAAATGTTGAAAAGCAAAGATGTCACCTTGAAGACTAAGGTGCACCTGACACAAGCCATGGTATTTTCAGTCTCATCATACACATGTGAAAGCTGGACAATGAATAAGGAAGACTGAAGAAGAATTGATGCCTTTGAATTGAGGTGTTGGTGAATAATATTGAATATACCACAGACTGCCAAAAGAACGAACAAATCTGTCTTGGAAGAAGTACCACCAGAATGCTTCTTAGAAGCAAGGATGGTGAGACTGTGTCTTACAGACTGAGGACATGTTGTCAGGACGGATCAGTCCCTGGAGAAGGATATCATGCTCGGTAAAGTACAGGGTCAGCAGAAAAGAGGAAGACCCTCAACAAGATGGATTGACACAGTGGCTGCAACAATGGGCTCAAGCATAACAACAATTTTGAGGATGGCGCAGGACTGTTCTATGGTACATAGGGTCACTATGAGTCGGAACTGACTCGATGGCACCTGACAACGACAACAACAGTGGCTAATGATTGCAAGCATCTCCTCATGTGTTTGTTAGCTACCTGAATGTCTTATTTGGTAAAGCCCTTTGCCCATTTTGTTGTTGTTGTGCAATCATTTCTTTTTCTCTAAAAATTGTGTTTTAGGTTAAAATTTACAGCACAGATTAGTTTTTCATTCAAAAATTTTATACACAATCTTTTTTGTGACATTGTTTGCCAACCCTGCAATGTATCAGTAGTCTCCCCCTTTCTCTTTCTACCCTGGGCTCTCCGTGCCTATTCATCCAGTTTTTCTCTCCCTTCCTGCCTTCTTATCTTTGCTTTTAGACAAGTATTGCCCATTTGTTCTCGTATACTTGATTGAACCAAGAAGCACGTTCCTCGTGTCATTTGTTTTATAGGCCTGTCTAATCTTTGGCTGAAAGGTGGACTTTGGGAATGGATTCGGTTCTGAGTTAGCAGGGTGTCCATGGCCTATAGTCTAGGGGGTTCTTCCAGTCACTGTCAGACCAGTAAGTCTGGTCTTTTTTTGTGAATTTGAATTTTGTTCTACATTTTTCTCCCACTCTGCCCAGGACCCTCTACTGTGATCCTTGTCATAGCAATTGGTGATGGTGGCCAGGCACCATCTAGTTCTTCTGGGCTCAGGCTAGTGGAGGCTGTGATTTCTGTGATCCATTAGTCCTTTGGACTAATATTTACCTTGTGTTTTCGGTTTTCTTCATTCTCCTTTGCTCAGAACATGCTGGGACCAATAAATGTATCTTACATAGTTGCTTGCAAGCTTCTAAGATCCCAGATGCTACTCAGTAAAGTAGGATGTAGAACATTTTCTTTATGAAATATGTTATGCTAATTGATGTAGAAGTCCCCTGGGATCATGGTCCCCAGCCCTCGGCCCCAGTAACTCAGCCCCTCAAGGTGTGTGGAAGCTTCTATGCTTTTCTGTTTTACTTCTTTCTTACCAATTTGCATGTCTTTTATTTCCTTTTCTTGCCTTATTGCTCTGGCTAGAACTTCCAGTACAATGTGGAATAAGAGTGGTGATAATGGGCTTCCTTGTCTCGTTTCCATTCTCAAGGCGAATGCTTTCAGTCTCTCTCCATTGAGAATAATGTTGGCTGTTGGTTTTGTATAAACACCCTTAATTATGCTGAGGAATTTCTCTTCTATTCCTATTTCGCTGAGAGTTTTTATCAGGAGAGGGTGTTGGATTTTACCAAATACCTTTTCTGCATTGATTGAGATGATCATGTGATGCTTTTCCTTTGTTTTATTTATGTGGTGATTACATTGATTGATTTTCTAATGTTGAACCATCATTGCATCCTTGGTATGAATCCCACCTGATCTTTTTTTTTTTTTTTTTTGATATGCTTGTGTATTCTGTTGATGAAAATTTTGTTGAGAATTCTTGTGTCTATATTCTTAACGGATATTAGTCTACAATTTTCTTTTTTTTTGGTAACTTTACCTGGCTTTGGTATCAAGGTTATGCTGACTTCATAGAATGAATTAGGGAGTATACTTTCCTTTTCTACATCGTGGAATAGTTTGAGCAGAATTGGTATCAACTCTTCTCTGAATGTTGGGTAGAACTCTCCATTGAAGCCACCTGGACTGGGGCTTTTTTTGTTGGGAGTTTTTTTTCAATGACATCTTTAATTTCTTCTTTTGTTATTGGTTTATTTGAGTTTTCTGCCTTTGTGTTAGTTTAGGTAGGTAGTGTGTCTCTAGAAACTTGTTCATTTCTTTGAGGTTTTTAAAATTTGTTAGAGTACAATTTTTCATAATATTCTGTAATTGTCTTTATCTTGGTTGGTTCTTTTGTAAAGTTGCCCATTTCATTTCTTATTATGGTTATTTGCATCTTTTCACTTTTTTCCTTTGTCAGTTTGGACAGTGGTTTGTCAATTTTATTGATCCTCTCAAAAACCAACTTGTAGTTTTGTTGATTCTTTCTATTGATTTTCTATTTCCTTTATTATTTCATTTCTTATGGCGACTGTGGACTTCTATTGCTGTTCCTTTTCTGTTTGTTCGGGTTGTTGATTTTGGATCTTCTTTTTTTGATGTGTGCATTTATTGCTATAAATTTTCATCTGAGCACTGCTTTTGCTGTGTCCTGGAGGTTTTGGTATGTTGTGTCTCCCTTCTCATTTGATTCTAAGAATTTTTAAATTCATTTTTAGTTTCTTCTTTGACCTGGTAGTTTTCAAGTAAAGTGTTACTCACCTTCCATGCATTCAATTTTTTTTTCCTTGCTCTTTTTGTTATTAATTTCTAGTTTATAATGTTATGGTCAGAGAGGATGCTTTGTATTATGTTGATGTTTTTCAATTTATTGTGTCTTGCTTGTGGCCTAGAGTGTGGTCTATTCTGGAGAATGGTCCATACACATTGTAGAAGAATGTATACTGTCCTGCTGTTGGGTAGTGTGTTCTGTATGTCTCTGAGGTCAAGTTGATTGATTGTGTTATTTACATTTTCTGTATCTTAGTTGTTCACAGTTTCTTTTTCCCACTTAATTTTTTGTGCTGAGTAGATTATATATTGTCTTTTCCTTATATTCATTGTTGATTTTGTTTCTGCTGAGTATTTTTTTTCTTGTATATTATTTTGATGCGTAGGATAGTTTGTCTCCTTTGTGGTTACCTTATTATTTACTCCTATTTTTCTAAATTTAAACGTAACTTTTATTTCTTTGTATCACCTTGTTTTCCTCTCCATATGAAAGATCTGTGACTACACATTTCTTAGTCCCTCTTTATTCTAATGTTGTCTTCTTTTACATAATAACATTGCTCTTTCCCTGTTTTGAGCATTTTTTTATTTTGATTTATTTTTGTGTTTTCCCTGTCTGGGTTGACATCTGATTGCTCTGCCCAGTGTTCTAGTCTTGGGTTGATATCTGATATTATTGATTTTCTAACCAGAGAACTCCCTTTAGTATTTCTCATAGTTTTGGTTTGGTTTTTATGAATTCCCTAAACTTGTGTTTATCTGGAAATGTCCTAATTTCACCTTCATATTTGAGAGACAGTTTTGCTGGATATATTATTCTTAGCTGGCAATTTTTTTCCTTCAATTTTTTATATAAGACATCCCATTGCCTTCTTGCCTGCATGGTTTCTGTCAAGTAGTCCGAGCTTATTCTTATTGACTCTCCTTTGTAGGTGACTTTTCATTTATCCCTAGCTGCTCTTAAAATTCTCTCTTTATTTTTGGTTTTGGCAAATTTGATTATAATATGTCTTGGTGACTTTTAAAATCTATCTTATGTGGAGTACAATGAGCATCTTGGATAGATATCTTCTCATCTTTCACGATATCAGGGAAGTTTTCTGCCAACAAATCTTCAACAATTCTCTTTGTATTTTCTGTTATCCCTCCCTGTTCTGGAACTCCAATCACTTGTAGGTTATTTCTCTTGATAGAGTCCCACATGATTCTTAGGGTTTCTTCATTTTTTAAAATTCTTTTATCTGCTTTTTCTTCAAATATATTGGTGCCAAGTGCTTTATCTTCAAGTTTACCAATTCTGCTTTCCACTTGCTCAACTCTTTTCCTCTGACTTTCTGTTGAGTTGTCTACTTCTGTAATTTTATTGTTAATCTTCTGAATTTCTGATTGCTGTCTGTGGATTTTTCCAGCTTATTAAATTTTTCATTATATTCCTGAATAACCTTTTTAATTTCTTCAGGTGCTTTATCTATGTGTTCCTTGGCTTGTTCTGTGTATTGCCTCATTTCCTTCCTGATGTCTCAAAGGGTTCTGTATATTAAGCTTTTGTATTCTGCCTCTGGTAATTCTAGGAATGCACTTTCATCTAGAAGATCTCTTGATTGTTTGTTTTGAAAGCTTGTTGAGGCGATCATGGTCTGTTTCTTTATGTGACTTGATATTGACTGTTGTTTCCTAGCTGTCTGTAAGTTATTGTATTAGTTTATGTTTCCTTGGAAACTCTGGTAGTGTAGTGGTTAAGTGTTACAGCTGCTAACCAAAAGGTCAGCAGTTTGAATCCGCCAGGTGCTCCTTGGAAACCCTGTGGGGCAGTACTACTCTGTCCTGTAGGGTTGCTATGAGTCAGAATTGACTCGACGGCAATGGGTATATTTGCTTACTGTATCGTAGCTTCTTGCTTTGTTTTGTTTTGATATGCCCAAATGGGTTGCTTAAGTGAGCTAGCTTGATTATTTTCACCTTTGGAGCTCTGACGTCCTGTCCCCAGATGGCTTGTGCTGTTATCAGGTATATCAGTCTAGGAGTCCATTCAATTTTCTTGCATGAATTCAGCTCAGATGTCCAGGTAGCTGATCATCAAGTGTGTGGTACAGGCTCTGTCCTACAGTCTTAGGGGGCAGAGGTGATTGGTATAGGTACTAGTATCTGGATGCAGCAGGGGGTCACACTCTGAACAAGGCAGGGAGCTGAGAATCATCCCCCACGTGTCTGTGAGGAAAGCATGTCCTTGTTCCCTTGAGCATACAGGTGGGTGGGTTCTGCAGACGGACTATGGGCACCCAATGTTTTTGGTTGTGAGGACTGGGAGGTACCAGTTATCCTTGGACCCCTGTTGCGGGTGGGTGGGTGACCTGAGTGGAGCCACCAGTTCTTAGACCCCTGATGTGAGCAGGTGAGGACCTTATTTAATAGGCAAAGCAATGTCAAACATCAAACACCTACCTCTCCACTGCACAGCTGAAACAGTTATAGTCTGCCAACAAGGGCCTGTTCCCCTGAAACAGACATGTACAGTTCCATGCAGAGGGGAAAGGTGCTCAAAGTCCACGGACCGTTTATGCCTGGACAGGAGCTGCTTCTGTCCTGAGCTCCCCCCAGTTAGTAGAGCTGGGAAATTATCTTTCCCCCCAATTGCAAATTTATTCCTTCTCCAGGGCCTGAAGGATGGCTCTGGGCACTCAACAGGGGCTATCTCCGGCCCAGAGAAATCAACAGCCGCTGAAGCCAGCTTGGGGGTGGGGGGGTACGGTAAAATATATGCAAGTACTAGCTTTTACTGAGAGTGCTGTTCTTCTCTGGTTCTGGAGGTGTGAGTAGGCTGTGTGACTGGCTGCTTCTCCCTGAGGAAACTGCTGTGGAACGCTACCACCAGCCTGCCGCAGACACTCCTGGGAATGGTGCCTGAGGGCTCCTGGCGATTCAGGTCCAGTAACTCCTCTCTGCTTCTGAACCGTCTTTTCCTCCCCCTGCCCCTCAGTTTGTTTTCTGTCCTTGCCTTTGATGTTCAGGGCTCCTAGCTTGTCATAAATAATATTCTTTTCACTTGTTTTTTCAGGTCTTTGTTGTAAGAGGGCTGGCCAGAAGTGTCTGTCTATTCTGCCATCTTGGCCACGCCTCCCGTCTATATCTTTGTTGAGTTTCTTTCTAGTTCTGTCCATCACCTAAAGTGATGTGTTAAAGTCTCCTACTGTTATCATGGAACTGTGTATTTCCCTTTTCGATTGTTTTTTGATGTGTTTTGGTTCTCTCATTAAGTTCATAAATATTTATTATTGTTATGTCTTCTTGGTAGATTGAGCCTATAGTCATTATATTACGTCCTTTTTTGTCTCTTGTAATGGATTTTGACTTAAAGTCTATTTTCTCCAAAGTGATTATTGCTACTCCTGCTCTCTTTTGGATACTGTTGGCTTGATATATATATATATATATATATGTATATGTGTGTGTGTGTGTGTGTGTGTGTGTGTATATATATCTCCTTTGATTTTCAAGTTGTTTTTGTCTTTGTGTCTGAAGTGTGTCTCTTGCAGGCAACATATCCATGGTTAATATTTTTTATCCATTCTCCCACTTTCTGTCTCTTGACTGGTGCATTTAATCCATGCAGTGTGATTAATGAGAAGTATGAATTCATTGCTCTCATTTTGTTATAGTTTTTTGTGGTGTTATTGTTATCTTAGTTCCTCTTAATTTTCTGTGTTGAGTTCTTTTTGTATATAATTTTCTTATCAATTATTTTTGTGTTTGGTGAGTCTTTTTGGTTTTCTTATTCTTTATTTTGGTGAGTAGACTTATTACTTTTCTTTGTGGTTATCCTGAAGTTTACCTTAATTCTTTTAAAATTAATGCAATCTGTTGTATTTTGAAATCGCCTTGACTTCCTTCCCATTCTAAAAGTTCTATAACTACACATTTTATTCCCCCTTTTTGTTTTGAAGTTGTTGTGTACAGCTTAACTTCCCTGGTTCCCTGTAGTTAGTTTTTTAGCTTTATTTTGCTTTCACAAATTTTTTGTCTGCATTGATATCTGGGTGATGTTGTCATGTGTCTTCATTTCAGGTTGTTGTCTGATATTGTTGATTCTGTATCTGAAGGACTCCCTGTAATATTTTTTTTTTAAGGTTGGTCTGGTTTTTACAAATTCCCTTCGTTTCTAAAGTCAGTTAACTGGGGAAAAGACAGTTTCTTTAACATATGGTGCTGGCATAACTGGGGTATCCATTTGCAAAAAAGTGAAACAAGACCCATACCTCACACCATGCACAAAAACTAACTCAAAGTGGATCAAGGACCTAAATATAAAATCTAAAACGATAAAGATCATGGAAGAAAAACTAAGGACAATGCTAAGAGCCCTAATACATGGCATAAACGGTATACAAAACATTACTAATGATGCATAAACACCAGAAGAGAAACTAGATAACTGGGAGCTCCTAAAAATCAAACAACTATGCTCGTGCAAAGACTTCACCAAAAGAGAAAAAGACTATCTACAAACTTGGAAAACGTTTTTAGCTATGACATTTCTGATCAGCATCTGATCTCTAAAATCTGCATGATACTGCAAAAACTCAACTACAAAAAGACAAATAATCCAGTTAAAAAATGGGCAAAGGATAGGAACAGCCGCTTCACTAAAGAAGACATTCAGGTAGCTAACAGATACATGAGGAAATGCTCACGATTATTAGCTATTAGAGAAATGCAAATCAAAACTACAAGGAGATTCCATCTCACTCCAACAAGGCTGGCATTAATCCAAATAACACTTAATAATAAATGTTGGAGAGGTTGTGGAGAGACTGGAATACTTATACGCTGCTGGTGGGAATGTAAAATGGTACAACCACTTTGGAAATCGATTTGGCACTTCCTTAAAAAACTAGAAATAGAATTACTGTACAATCCAGCAATCCCACTCCCCGGAATATATCCTAGAAAATTAAGAGCCTTTACTTGAACAGATATATGCACACATATATTCATTGCAGCACTGTTTACAATAGCAAAAAGATGGAAGCAACCAAGGTGCCCATCAACAGATGAATGGATAAATTATGGTATAATCATACAATGGAATACTACACATCGATAAAGAATAATGATGAATCCGTGAAACGTTTCATAACATGGAGGAATCTGGGAGACATTATGCTGAGTGAAATTAGTCAGTTGCAAAACGACAATTATTGTATAAGACCACTACTATAATAACTGGAGAAATAGTTTAAACAGAGAAGAAAATAAATCTCCGACTTCTTAGTTATTGCTTTTAGGAATTGGACCACTAGATCTCCACCCACTGGCTGGAATCTTGTTCCAAAGATAGGTCCATGATAGTGCCACCTGACTCTTATCTTGCCCTACTCACTAGTTGGAGTGTTTCTAGCTGTTAGCCATGGTGATTTGCATTGTTGGTCACAGTGTTTTGAGACAGCCCTACAACTTGGTCTCACTCATATCCACCTTCTTTTCCTTAATCGGAACATATTGAAATTAAAGCCATAGTAAGAACTCTCATGCTGTTTTCATTAGGCCATTCTATTTCCTTAGGATAACCCTAGGCTATTAATTAGATGTAGAATCTTTGCACTTCTCATGTTTTCATCTATAACTTCTGAGCTATTCTGATTAAAATGAAATTGAGAGTTCGGAATCTCTTTAAAGTAGTAATTCTCAATTTGGAGTTGAAAGGAGTGGTTAGAGCCTGAGGTATACATGTGTGAGTTACTTCCAGATAAGTAGTTAAGCCAGGCTATGGATGATGTTATCTAGAATGCGAATATAGAGTAAGAAGAAGAGCGTTTAAGATTGGGCTTTGAGGAATGCTAGATTTAATGGCAGGGGAGAACATTGAAACCACAAAGGTGACGAAAATGTGTAGCCAGATAGGTAAAAGTAAAACCAGGAAAGTCTTTTGCTTTGAAATGAAAGCATGAGAAGAGAGTGTCACCATAGTTGAAGGCTGATGACAGGTCAATTAAGATAAGGACTGAGAAGAATCCATTAGTTTTAGTGACATGATGATCATTGTTGATTTTAGTAAGACCTGTTTTAGTGGAGAGATTTTTTTCAAATAAGGGAGATTTAAGCATGTTTAAAAGTCATTGAGAAGGATTTAGTTGAGAGGCAGGGGTCAAGTGTATCATACAGTTAAATGATGTTGGGTAATATATAATGTTTCTCAGAAAGCAAAATGATGGAATTTAAATCACATTTAGAATAGGAGAGAAGCAGGAGTATGATGGGTCCAGAATTTTTAAGTTTTAAGTGTCATTTGCAGAAAAGTACTGTATTTGTTCATTCACCACCTATGAGTGCCTACTGAGAATTCAGTAGTGAATAAAGCAATTTCTCCATCATTATGGAACTTATGTTCTAGTGGATGAGACACACAATAACAAAATTAACACATAATTATGTAATATAATGTGAGGAAGTGATAACTGTTAGGAAAAGAAAAATTAGAATGATTCACAGATAAAGTCAAAGAGTTGAGTATGATATATTGGTCAGAGCGAGAAAGTAATACTTGAACAGATTTCTAAATGAAGTAAGAGAATGAGCCATACAATGACATAGAATGTTTCAGATAAGGGAAATAGTACGTGCAGAAGCCCTTAGATGGTATGTGCTTGGTAAGCTTGGAAAGCAGTGAACAAGGCAGAGTGGAGGGACATGAGTACAGAGAGATAAGCAGAAGCCAGATCATGTAGGGCATTATAGACCATGTTCAGGACTTTGGATTTCATTGTGATAGAAAGCTCTCAGAGGATTAGGAGTAAGAGAGCAATATGATCAGAATGACTCTTTAAAAAGGGCACTCTGGTTGCTGTGTGGAGGATAGAATATACTGGGTCCAGAGAGGAAAGAAAGAGTCTAGTTATAAGCCTTTTGAAGGAACCTTGGTGAATTGGCTTGGGCATATTATATGATATGCAGCAGTAGCTGTTGAAAAGATGGAAAATGGTTTTATTTTGGATTAATTCTTAATGTAGTGTCAGTAGAATTTATGTATGGATAGATGTGGCCTTGTATGCAAAAGAGGGGTAGAAAATAATTTCAAGTTCTTTGAGCATTTGTGTGTATGGAGATAGCTTTTACTGAGTGGAAACAGTTAAGATCAGGTTTTGTTGAAGATGGAATCAGTCTTCTCTGTGAATGAAGTGAATTGGCCATCTACTGAGAGTGATAAAGGAGGAGGTGGAAGTGTTGGTTTTCAGAAATGTGGAGAATTTCTCATGATTTATCTATGATCTTTTTTTCCTTTTTCACTTCTTTTTGTTTAAATTTTGTTTTTTCCTCTTTCCATTCTTTTTCTTCTCAGTTGGTTTTCAAGTTATATTTACATATTCTTTTTATTCTTGTGTAGGTTACTGTAGAAATATAAGTGTAAAGTTAATATTTTTACCCTCCTCCTGATTGACAGTATAACCTTGGAACATTTTAACTCAGAATACTCCCACACCCATATATAGTTGGCAGTTTGAATCCACCAGTCATTCCTTGGAAACCCTATGGGGCAGTTTTACTGTGTCTTATAGCGTTGCTATGAGTTGGAATCAACTTGATGGCAACAGGTTTTTTTTTTTTTTGGTTGTCCTATACAGTCGTTACGAGTCGGAATCGACTTGAGGGCACTGGGTTTTTTTGGGTTGGGTTCCAGGACTTAAGCTTTTTTTTTTTTTTTTTTTGAGTCCCAAAAATCAGTCATCTTTTGGGTTTGTTTTTATTTTATGTAGTCAGTATTTGCTTAGACTTAACCATATAGCGGAAACCCTGGTGGCATAATGGTTTAAGTGCTATGGCTGCTAACCAAGAGATCGGCAGTTTGAATCCGCCAGACACTCCTTGGAAACTCTATGGGGCAGTTCTAGTCTGTCCTATAGGGTTGCTATGAGTTGGAATTGACTCGAAGGCAGTGGGTTTGGTTTTTTTTTTAGCCATATAGCTGCTATTTTCCTTATTACTAACATAATAGTAAAAAAGATCCTTGCATGAATGACTATTGCTAGTAAAAACTCTCAGTTTTCTCTTTCTGAAAACAACTATATTTTACCCTCATTCTTAAAAGATGGCTCAGCTGAATGTTGGTTGCTCTCCTCTGAGAAGCAGACATGTGGAGGAGACTCCTGCAGGAGCCACCTATGAAGGATAAAGGGTAGTGAGCTGGAGAAAACAGGGACAGCATTCAGACCAATGCAGACTTGACACCTTGAAGAGGGGAAGTAGGAATGATTGAGTAGGAAGTGTATCTGATGGCAGTTCTAAATGCATTTTTTTAAATTAATTTTAATTGTGCTTTAAGTGAAAATTTACAAATCAGGTCAGTCTCTCATATAAAAGTTTACATACACCTCGCTATGCGCTCCTAATTGCTCTCCCCCTTTAATGAGATAGCACAGTCCTTCCCGCCACTCTCTCTCCTTGTGTCCATTCAGGTAGCTTCTCGCCCCCACTGCCCTCTCATCTCCCCTCCAGACAGGAAATGCCAACATAGTCTCATGTGTTGAGTTGATCCAAGAAGCTCATTCTTCACCAGTATCATTTTCCATCCCATATTCCAGTCCAATCCCTGTCTGAAGAGTTTTTGGGAATGATTTCTTCTTGGGCTAACAGACGGTCTGGGGACCATGACCTCTGGGGTCCTTCTAGTCCCAGTCTGACCATTAAGTCTGGTCTTTTTACGAGAATTTGGGGCCTGCATCCTGCTGCTTTCCTGCTCCCTCAGGGGTTCTCTGTTTTGTTCCCCTGTCAGGGCAGTCATCAGTTGTAGCCACGCACCATCTAGTTCTGGTTTCAGGATGATGTAGTCTCTGGTTTATGTGGTCCTTTCTGTCTCTTAGGCTCATAATTACCTTGTGTCTTTGGTGTTCTTCATTCTTCTTTGTTCCAGGTGGGTTGATACCAATTGATGCATCTTAGATGGCCACTTGCTAGCATTTAAGACCTTAGACGCCCCCTCCAAAGTGGAATGCAGAATGTTTTGTTAATAGATTTTATTATGCCAATTGACTTAGATGTCCCCTGAAACCATGGTCTCCAAGCCCCTGCCCCTGCTATGCTAGCCTTTGAAACGTTCAGTTTATTCAGGAAACTTCTTTGCTTTTGGTTTAGTCCAGTTGTGTTGACCTCTCTGTATTGTGTGTTATCTTTCCCTTTACTTAAAATAAAACTTATCTGCTATCTAATTAGTGAAAGCCCCTCTCCCTGCCTCCCTCCCTCCCCCTCTCATAACCATCAAAGAATATTTTCTTCTCTGTTTAAACTATTTCTCGAGTTCTTTTGCAACTGACTAATTTCACTCAGCATAATGTCTTCCAGATTTCTCTATGTTATGAAATGTTTCGTGGATTCATCACTGTTGTTTATCGATGCATAGTATTCCATTGTGTGAATATACATTATTTATCCATTCATCCATTGATAGGCACCTTGGTAGCATCCAACTTTTTGCTATTGTGAACAGTGCTGCAGTGAACATGGCTGTGCATATATCTATTTGTGTAAGGGCTCTTATTTCCCTAGGATGTATTCCAAGGAGGGGGATTGCTGGATCATATGGTAGTTCTATTTCTAGTTTTTAAATGAAGCTCTAAATCGATTTCCAAAGCAGTTGTACCATTTTATATTCCCACCAGCAGTGTATGTGTTCCAACCTCTAATCTCTCCAACATTTATTATTAAGTGTTATTTGGATTAATGCCAGCCTTGTTGGAGTGAGATGGAATCTCATTGTAGTTTTGATTTGCATTTCTCTAATGGCTAATGATCATGAGCATTTCCTCATGTATCTTTTAGCTACCTGAATGTCTTCTTTAGTGAATTGCCTGTTCATATCCTTTGCCCATTTTTTAATTGGGTTGTCTTTTTGTAGTTGAGTTTTTGCAGTATCATGTAGATTTTAGAGATCAGATGCTGATCAGAAATGTCATAGCTAAAAACTTTTTCCCAGTCTGTAGGTAATCTTTTTACTCTTTTGGTGAAGTCTTTGGATGAGCATAGGTGTTTGATATTTAGGAGCTCCCAGTTATCTGGTTTCTTTTCTGCATACTTAGTAATGTTTTGTATACTGTTTATGCCATGTATTAGGGCTCTTAGCATTGTCCCTAGTTTTTCTTCCATGATGTTTATCGTTTTAGATTTTACGTTTAGGTCTTTGACCCGTTTTGAGTTAGTTTTTGTGCATGGTGTGAGGTATGGGTCTTGTTTCATTTTTTTGCAGATGGATATCCAGCTATGCCAGCACCATTTGTTAAAAAGACTGTCTTTCCCCGTTTAACTGACTTTGGGCCTTTGTCAAATATCAGCTGCTCATATGTGGATGTCTGGATTCTCAATTCTGTTCCATTGGTCTTTATATCTGTTGTTGTAACAGTACCAGGCCGTTTTGACTACTGTGGTGGTAGAATTGGTTCTAAAATCAGGTAGAATGAGGCCTCCCACTTTGTTCTTCTTTTTCAGTAATGCTTTACTTATCCAGGGTGTCTTTCCCTTCCATATGAAGTTGGTGATTTGTTTCTCCATCTCATTAAAAAATGTTGTTGGAATTTCAATCATAATTGCATTGTATCTATAGATGGCTTTTGGTAGAATAGACATTTTTATGATGTTAAGTCTTCCTATTCATGAGCAAAGTATGTTTTTCCAGTAGGTCACTTATGGTTTCTTGCAGTAGTGGCCTGTAGTTTTCCTTGTGTAGGTCTTTTACATCTCTGGTTAAGATTTATTCCTAAATATTGTATCTTCTTGGGGGCTACTGTAAATGGTATTGATTTGGTGATTTTCTCTTCGAAGTTCTTTTTGTTGGTGTAGAGGAATCCAACTGATTTTTGTATGTTTATCTTGTATCCTGATGCTCTGCTGAACTCTTCTATTAGTTTCTGTAGTTTTCTTGAGGAATCTTTAGGGTTTTTTGTGTATAAGATCATGTCATCTGCAAATAGATATACTTTTACTTCTTCCTTACCAATCTGGATACCCTTTATTTCTTTATCTAGCCTAATTGCTCTCGTTAGGACCTCCAGCACAATGTTGAGTAAGGTGGTGACAGGGGACATCCTTGTCTGCTTTCTGTTCTCAGGGGGAAAGCTTTCAGAATCTCTCCATTTAGGATGATGTTGGCTGTTGACTTTGTATAAATGCCCTTTATTATGTTTAGGAATTTTCCTTCTGTTCCTATTTTGCTGAGAGTTTTTATTATGAATGGGTGTTGGACTTTGTCAAATGCCTTTTCTGTAGCAATTGATAAAATCATGTGGTCCTCGTCTTTTTTTTTTTTTTTTATATGGTAGATTACATTAATCGCTTTTCTAGTGTTGAACCATCCCTGCATACCTGGTATGAATCCCACTTGGTCATGGTGAATTAATTTTTTGATATGTTGTTGAGTTCTATTGGCTAAAATTTTGTTGAGGATTTTTGCATCCAAAGTTCATGAGGAATATAGGTCTGTAATTTTTTTTGTGGTGTCTTTACCTGGTTTTGGTATCAGGAATATGCTGGCTTCATAGAATGAGTTTGGGGGTATTCTCTCCTTTTCTATGCTCTGAAATACCTTTAGTAGTAGTGATGTTACCTCTTCTCTGAAAGTCTGATAGAACTCTGCAGTGAAGTTGTCAGGGTCAGGGCTTTTTTTTTGTTGGGGGAGTTTTTTGATTACATTTTCAGTCTCTTCTTTTATTATGGGTGCATTTAGGTGTTCTACCTCTGTTTATATTATATTAGTTTATGTAGGTAGTGTGTTTCTAGGAATTCATCCATTTCTTCTAGGTTTTCAAATTTGTTAGAGTACAGTTTTTTGTAGTAATCTGATATGATTCTTTTAATTTCAGTTGGCTCTGTTGTGATATTGCCCATCTCATTTCTTATTCAGGTTATTTATTTCCTTTCCTGTTTTTCTTTTGTCATTCTGGCCATTGATTTATCAATTTTGTTAATTTTTTCAAAGAACCAGCTTTTGGTCTTGTTAATGCTTACAGTTGTTTTTCTGTTCTCTGTTTCATTTAAATCTGCTCTAATTTTTATTATTTGCTTTATTCTGTTGCCTGAGGGTTTCTTTTGTTGCTCTTTTTCTGTTTTCAAGTGGTAGGGATAATTCTTTGATTTTGGCCCTTTCTTCTTTTTGTATGAGTGCATTTATTAATATAAACTGACCTCTGAGCAGACTTTTTTGAGCACAGTATTGTTCAGTTTCCATGTGTTTGATTTCTTTTCCCTGGTTTTTCTGTTATTGATTTCTGCTTTTATGGCCTTATGATCTGAGAAGATGCTTTGTAATGTTTCAATATTTTGGATTCTACAAAGACTTGCTTTATAACCTAATATGTGGTCTATTCTTCAGAATGTTCCACGTGTACTAGAAAAGAAAGTATACTTTGAAGCTGTTGGGTAGAGTCTTCTGTATATGTCTGTGAGGTTACTTTGGTTGATTGTGGCATTTAGATCTTTCGCATCTTTATGAGCTTCTTAGTGGATGTCCTGTCCTTCACTGAAAATAGTGTGTTGAAGTCTCCTACTATAATTGTGGAGCTTTCTTATCTCACCTTTCAGTGCTGTTAGAATTTATGTGTCTTGCATCCCTGTCATTGGGTGCATAAATAGTTAATATGGTTATATCTTCCTGGTAAATTTTCCCTTTAATCATTATATAGTGTCTTTCTTTATCCTTTGTGGTGGATTTAACTTTAAAGTATATTTTCTCAGAAATTAATATTGCCACTCCTGCTCGTTTTTGATTGTTGTTTGCTGGATATATTTTTTCTGTCCATTGAGTTTTTTTTTTTTTTTTTTTGAGTTTTAGTTTGTGTGTGTCTCTAAGTCTAAGGTGTGTCTCTTGTAGGCAGCATATAACTGGATTATTATTAATTTTTTTATCCATTCTGCAACTCTCTGTCTCTTTATTGGTGCATTTAGTCCATTTACATTCAGTATACTTACAGATAGGTGTGATTTTAGTGCTGTCATTTTGATGCCTTGTTTTGTCTGTTCTTGACAGTTTCATTTTTCCACTTACTTTTTTGTGCTGAGAAGTTTTTCTTTGTAAATTTTGTGTTCTTCTTTTTCATTGTAGTTGAATTTGTTTTTGCTGAGTCTTTATGTTTATATTGGTTTTTATTTTGAAGTATGGGATTGTTAGTCTTCTTCGTGGTTACCTTAATATTTACCCCTATTTTTCTAAGTATAAACCTAAATTGTATCTCCCTGTATCGCCTTGATTTCCTCTCTATATGGAAGATCTGTGCCTCCTGTATTTAGTCCCTCTTTATTGATTATTGTCATGTTTACATAATGACATCAATGATTCCCTGTTTTGAGCATTTTTTTAAACCTTATTTTATTTTTGTGATTTCCCTGTCTGAGTTGATATCAGGATGCCCTGTTCTGTGTCCTTGTGTTGTGTTGATATCTGATATTATTGAGAATTCCCTTTAGTATTTCTGGTAGTTTTGGTTTGGTTTTTGCAAATTCTCTAAGCTTGTGTTTATCTGTAAATGACTTAATTTCCCCTTCATATTTGAGAGACAGTTTTGCTGGATATATGATTCTTGGTTGGCAGTTTTTTTCCTTTAATGCTCTATAGGTGTCATCCCATTGCCTTCTTGCCTGCATAGTTTCTGCCGAGTAGTCCGAACTTCTTATTGAGTCTTCTTTGTAGGTGACTTTTCGTTTATCCCTGGCTGCTCTTAAAATTTTCACTTTATCTTTGGTTTTGGCAAGTTTGGTAATATGTGTTGGTGACTTTCCTTTGGGATCTACATTGTATGGGGCTCTCTGAGCCTCTTGGATAGATATCATTTTATCTTTCACGATGTCAGGGAAGTTTTCTGCAAACAAATCTTCAAAAATCCTCTCTGTATTTTCTGTTATCCCTCCTTGTTCTGGAATTCTGACCACAGGCAAGTTATTTGTCTTGATAGGGTCCCACATGATTCTTAGGGTTTTTTCACTTTTTTAAATTCTTTTATATGATTTTCCTTCAAATATATCAGTGTCAGTGTGTTATCCTCCATCTCACCAATTCTACGTTTTGGTTCCAGAATTCTGCTCCTCTGACTTCCTATTGAGTTGTCTAATTCTGTTATTTTTTTGTTAATCTTTTGAATTCCTGAATGCTGTATCTTTATGGATTCTTACAGTTTATTAAATTCATCACTATGTTCTTGAATAATCTTTTTAATTTTTTCAACTGCTTTATCTCTGTGTTTCTTGGCTTTTCTGTACATTGCCTTATTTCATTCCTTATGTCATCCCTGGTGTCTTGAAGCATTTTGTATATTAATCTTTTGTGTTCTACATCTGGCAATTCCAGGAATACATCTTCATCTGGGAGAGGCCTTGATTCTGTGTTTTGGGGGGTTGTAGAAGCAATCATGGTATGCTTCTTTACATGATTTGATACCAACTGCTGTCTCCAAGCCATCTATAAGTTATTGTAATAATTCATTTTATATTTGGTCACTGAGTCCTATCTTCTTGTTTTGCTTTGTTTCAATATACCCAGATTGGCTACTAGAGTGGGTTCACTTGATTTTTTTGAAGCACTAATGTCCTTTTATCAGATGGTTAGAGCTGTTACCAGGTATATGAGTCTAGGAGTCCGATCACTATTCTGGAATAGAATCAACTTAGGTGTCCTGATAATTGGTCACCTAGTGTGTGGTGTAGGCGCATACTTACTATCTTAGAGGAGTAGCGGTGATGGTTGTATGCACTGGTTTCTGGTAGCGGCAGGGAGGTCACACTCTGAGGAGGGAAGGGTGCTGAGAGCCTTCCCGAAAGTGTCAGTGAGGAAGAAGAGTCTCTGTTCTCTACAGCATGCTCTGGTGGGTGGGTTGTGCAGCTGTACCTTAGGCACCCAGTGCATATATCTGTAAATATTGATATACACCACTATCCTTAGAGCCCTTTTGCGGGTGGCTAGGTGACGTGGATGGAGCCTTAGCCCTCCAGTCCGTGCTGTGAGTAGGTGAGGGCTCTGTTTAATAGGTAGAGTGGTATCAGACCTCCAAAACCTGCCTCTCCACCGCACAGCTGAAACAGTTACAGTCAGACCTCTAACGGTTTTGCCTTTGCATTATGATAGCCACCTGGTTCCATGCAGCGGTGAAAGCCAAAGTCTGTGGATCACTTATGCCTGGACTGGAGCTGCTTCTGCTCTGATCTTCCAGTTTAGGGGAGTCAGGAAAGTATTTTTTCCGTTTGTTAATTTGCTACTTCTCCCAGGCCAGGAGAATGAGTCAGAAAAAGCTCAGCACTTCTATCTCAGGCCTAGGAAATCACTTGTTAATGAAGGTGGCAGGGGCAGGGAGGAGAGGGATCAGATAGATAGAAAAGAGTACTTTCAGGAGGAGCTATTAGATCCGCATGCGGTAAAATAGGGAAAATCACTTATCTTGTGTTGATAGCGCTGAATCTTGTGTCAAGGTTCCAGAAGCGTGTATAGCTTGTGTGCGCTGGCTGGGTCCCAGCCGAGATTGCCCCAAGGGGTTAGGGCTGTGTCTCATGCTTGTCCTGTCTCAGGAAACTACCATCAGCCCCACCACATTCGTGCTAAAGAAGGGAACCAAGGAATTGGAGCTGAGGCGCTACGCAGGCCCAGGAATTCGTCGCTGCTTCTGCATGGCCTCTCGCTCCCCTGCCACTCAGGTTGATTCCTTAGTTCTGTGTCTGATGGTCAGGATTTGTACATTGTCATGTGTGTAATCAATATACTTGTTTTTTCAGGTCTCTGTTGCAAGAGGGTTCAGCAGAAGCTTCTGCCTAGTTAGCTGTCTTGACCCCACCTCCTAAGTGCATTTCTAAGACAGGTTCAGCCAGGCCAGTAAATCCTGAAATCAGAGTTGGCCATTGGAGGAATGCTGTATCTCCCAGGAAAGGGCCTGAATTAGTACTATTGATTTACTTAGTTGTTGGTTGGAAGTACCCTGCTGGAAGTGTGGCCTTGCTGTAAACACAATGGTGAACTGACCGCTGGCACCATCAGGTAACTATGCTGCCTGCAACAGGGAATCTTCATGACACATTTCTGTAGCTGCCACAACAGTTACACAATTTTTGTTTGATGGTGATTTTTCTCTTAGTACCAGAAAATGCTGTTTCACTTCCACTTGTGGATGGTATGCCACCTGGGCTCCCTGAAAATATCTAATAATGTGAAATGACTTTGTATGTATCAGTTACAGCAACTTCTAGTGAGCCATATTTTGATACTGATGGTGTTTAGGACTCTAACTGCTTGCATTCTTTCCGAGGAGTACATTATTCAAAGTTGTTTTGCATAACCACAGTTGAGAGTAGGCTGTGAGCAGCAATGTATGCAACGTAGACCTTTCTTGCAACAGCTTTCACAATTGGCAAAGGTATTGCTAGAGAAGCACTGCATTAAATTGGCCCAGTGGACACAATTAATTTCAGAGAAGGAAGAGCTGTTTGCATAGCAGGCTTACTTAGCTATAGTTAGGCAGCTGGTATGATTATGTGCCTCAATTACAGGGTATGGTGGGTAAAAACTGCCTCTGTTTATGAAGGGATGGGGATTTCATAGTGGAAACAGATGGCCAAAAAATACTTGACCTTCTAATACTTTGTCATACTAATGATGAAGACAAATTAAAAAAAAAGGAGTCAGAATTTTTTTATAAGTACAGAAAACAACCTGAATACAAAAAAAAAAAAAAAAACCTAATGAAATTTAGCCAGAAAAAAGAAGACAAAAGATCTGTTTCATTACATCTAGAATTACTAATGAAAACTCATTATTGGCAAAATAATTGTGTAAATATGCTGGCGTTTTTCACCTTGCAGACTTTCGCATTTAGCACCTCCACATATTTCTCATCTAATCACCTACCTACCCAAAATGAACATTTTGAAAACCACTTTTAAAAAATAATTTATTTTATTTGTATTTTGTTGTTGAGAATGTACACAGCAAAACATACACCAATTCAACAGTTTCTACGTGTAAAATTCAGTGACATAGATTACATTCTTCGAGTTGTGCAACCATTCTCATCCTCCTTTTCTGAATTATTCCTCCCGCATTACCACAAACTCACTGACCTCCTAAGGTTCCTATCCAGTCTTTCGAGTTGCTGTTGTCAGTTTGATCCCTTATGGTTAGATCTTAACCACTTTTACCTATTCATTAGACTTCTTAATTGAAGAGGGTAAAGGTGTATCCTTTCACCATACTTAATGAATCTGTATGCTGAGCAAATAATCTGAGAAGCTGGATTGTACGAAGAAGAATGTGACATCAGGATTGGAGGAAGATTCATTAACAACCTGCGATATGCAGATGGCACAACTTTGCTTTTTTTTTTTAAAATAGTTTTCATTGTGCTTTGCGTGAAAGTTTACAAATCAAGTCAGTCTGTCACACATAAACTCATATACACCTTACTACATACTCCCATTTACTCTCCCCCTAATGAGTCAACCCGCTCCCTCCTTCCAGTCTCTCCTTTCGTGACCACTTTGCCAGTTTCTAACCCCCTCTACCCTCCCATCTCCCCTCTAGAGAGGAGATGCCAACATAGTCTCAAGTGTCCACCTGATACAAGTAGCTCACTCTTCATCAGCATCTCTCTCCAACCCATTCTCCAGTCCAGTCTATGTCTGATGAGTTGTCTTCTGGAATGGTTCCTGTCCTGGGCCAACAGAAGGTTTAGGGACCATGACCGCTGGGATTCTTCTAGTCTCAGTCAGACCATTAAGTCTGATCTTTTTATAAGAATTGGGGGTCTGCATCCCACTGTTCTCCTGCTCCCTCAGTGGTTCTCTGTTGTGCTTCCTGTCAGGGCAGTCATCAGTTGTGGCTGGGCACCATCTAATTCTTCTGGTCTCAGGATGATGTAAGTCTCTAGTTCACGTGTCCCTTTCTGTGTCTTGGGCTCATAATTACCTTGTGAGCTTGGTGTTCTTCATTCTCCTTTGATCCAGGTGGATTGAGACCAGTTGATGCATCTTAGATGGCCACTTGTTAGCATTTAAGACCCCAGACGCCATACTTCAAAGTGGGATGCAGAATGTTTTCTTAATAGAATTTATTTGGCAATTGACTTAGATGTTGCCTGAAGCCATAGGCCCCAAATCCCCGCCCTTGCTCTGCTGACCTTCAAAGCATTCAGTTTATTCAGGAAACTTCTTTGCTTTTGGTCCAGTCCAGTTGAGCTGACCTTCCCTGTATTGAGTATTGTCCTTCCCTTCGCCTAAAGTACTTCTTATCTACTATCTAATGAGTAAATAACCCTCTCCCACCCTCCCTCCCTCTCCCTTCTCGTAACCACAAAAGAATGTGTTCTTAGTTTAAACTATTTCTCAAGATCTTATAATAGTGGTCTTATACAATATTTGTCCTTTTGCGTCTGACTAATTTCACTCAGCATAATGCCTTCCAGGTTCCTCCATGTTATGAAATGTTTCACAGATTTATCACTGTTCTTTATTGATACGTAGTATTCCATTTTGTGAATATGCCATAATTTATCTGTTCATCCATTGATGGACACCTTGGTTGCTTCCATCTTTTTGCTATTGTAAACAGTGCTGCAATAAACATGGGTGTGCATATATCTGTTCACGTAAAGGCTCGTATTTCTCTAGGATATATTCCGGGGAGTGGGATTTATGGTTTTTATGGTAGTTCTATTTCTAACTTTTTAAGAAAACGCCAGATAGATTTCCAAAGTGGTTGTACCATTTTATATTCCCAGCAGCAGTGTATAAGAGTTCCAGTCTCCCCACACCGTCTCCAACATTTATTATTTTGTTTTTTGGATTAATGCCAGCCTTGTTGGAGTGAAATGGAATCTCATCGTGGTTTTAATTTGCATTTCTCTAATGGATAATGATCGAGAGCATTTTCTCATCACGTATCTGTTAGTCGCCTGAATATCTTCTTTAGTGAAGCGCATGTTCATAGCCTTTGCCCAATTTTTAATTGGGTTGTTTGTCTTTTTGTGGTTGAGTTTTGACAGAATCATATAGATTTTAGAGATCAGGCGCTGGTCGGAGATGTCATAGCTGAAAATTCTTTCCCAGTCTGTAGGTGGTCTTTTTACTCTTTTGGTGAAGTCTTTAGATGAGCATAGGTGTTTGATTTTTAGGAGCTCCCAGTTGTCTGGTTTCTCTTCATCATTTTTTGGTAACGTTTTGTATTGTGTTTATGCCTTGTATTAGGGCTCCTAAGGTTGTCCCTATTTTTTCTTCCATGATCTTTATCGTTTTAGTCTTTATGTTTAGGTCTTTGGTCCACTTGGAGTTAGTTTTTGTGCATGGTGTGAGGTATGGGTCCCGTTTCATTTTTTTTGCAAAAGGATATCCAGTTATGCCAGCACCATTTGTTAAAAAGACTCTCTTTTCCCTGATTAACTGACACTGGGCCTTTGCCAAATATCAGCTGCTCATATGTGGATGGATTTATATCTGGGTTCTCAATTCCATTCCATTGGCCTATGTGCCTTTTGTTGTACCAGTACCAGGCTGTTTTGACTACTGTGGCTGTATAGTATGTTCTAAAATCAGGTAGAGTGAGGCCTCCCACTTTCTTCTTTTTTAGTAATGCTTTACTTATCTGGGGCTTCTTTCCCTTCCATATGAAGTTGGGGAAACACTGGTGGCGTAGTGGTTAAGTGCTATGGCTGCTAACCAAAGGGTCAGCAGTTCCAATCCACCAGGCGCTCCTTGGAAACTCTATGGGCAGTTCTACTCTGTCCTGTAGGGTTGCTGTGAGTCTGAATCAACTGGATGGCACTGAGTTTGGTTTTTTGGTTTTTATGCAGTTGGTGATTTGTTTCTCCATCACATTAAAAAATGTCGTTGAATTTTGGATCGGAAGTGCATTGTATATATAGATGGCTTTTGGTAGAATAGACATTTTTACTGTGTTAAGTCTTCCTATCCATGAGCAAGGTATGTTTTTCCATTCAAGTAGGTCGTTTTTAGTTTCTTGTAGTAGTACTTTGTAGTTTTCTTTATATAGGTCTTTTACATCTTTGGTAAGATTTATTCCTAAGTATTTTATCTTCTTGGGGGCTACTGTGAATGGTCTTGATTTGGTGATTTCCTCTTCAATGTTCTTTTTGTTGATGTAGAGGAATCCAAGTGATTTTTGTATGTTTGTCTTATAACCTGAGACTCTGCCCAACTCTTCTATTAGTTTCAGTAGTTTTCTGGAGGATTCCTTAGGGTTTTCTGTGTGTAAGATCATGTCATCTGCAAATAGAGATAATTTTACTTCTTCCTTGCCAATCCGGATGCCCTTTATTTCTTTGTCTAGCCTAATTGCTCTGGCTAGGACCTCTAGCACAATGTTGAATAAGAGCGGTGATGAAGGGCATCCTTGTCTGGTTCCCGTTCTCAAGGGAAATGCTTTCAGGCTCTCTCCATTTAGAATGATGTTGGCTGTTGGCTTTGTATAGATGCCCTTTATTATGTTGAGGAATTTTCCGTCAGTTCCTATTTTGTTGAGAGTTTTTATCATGAATGGGTGTTGGACTTTGTCAAATGCCTTTTCTGCATCAATTGATAAGATCATGTGGTTTTTGTCTTTTGTTTTATTTATATGGTGGATTACATTAATTGTTTTTCTAATGTTCAACCAACCTTGCATTCCTGGTATAATCCCAGTTTGTCATGGTGGATTATTTTTTTGATATATTGTTGAATTCAATTGGCTAGAATTTTATTGAGGATTTTTGCATCTATGTTCATGAGAGATCTAGGTCTGTAATTTTTTTTTTTTTTTTGTGGTGTCTTTACCTGGTTTTGTCCCTTCTTTTTTTGATGTGTGCATCTATTAGTATAAATTGACCTTTGAGCACTGCTTCTGTTGTGTCCCAAGGTTTTAATATGATGTGTTTTCATCTCATTTAATTCCAGGAATTTTTTTTATTTCATCTCTGATTTCTTCTTTTACCGAGTGTTTTTTAAGTAGGGTATTATTCTGTTTCCATGTAATTGATATTTTTTCCTTGCTCTTCCTGTTATTAATTTCTATTTTAACGATGTTGCAGTCAGAGAAGGTACTTTGTGTTATCTCAGGGTTTTGGATTTTGTTGAGGGTTGCTCTGTGGCCTAAGATGTGGTCTGATCTGAAGAATGTTCCATGTGCATTGGAAAAGAATGTGTGCTTTGCAGCTGCTGGGTGGAGTTTTCTCTATATATGTCTCTGAGGTCAAATTGGCTGATTGTGCCCTTAAGCTCTTCTTTATCTTGGTTGAGTTTATTTCTAGATGTGCCATCTTTTACCGAGAATGGTGTGTTGAAGTCTCCTACTATTATTGTGGAATTGTGAATTTATGTTTTCAGTGCTGTTAGAGTTTATGTATTTTGGAGCCCTGTCATTGGGTACATAGATGTTTATTATTGTTAAGTTTTCATGATGGGTCATCCCTTTAATCATTATATAATGCCTTTATTTGTCTTTTATGGTGAATTTTGTTGTAAAATCTATTTATCTGAGATTAGTATTGCCCCTCCTGCTCTTTTTTTAGTGGCTCTTTGCCTGATGTATTTTTTCCATCCTCTGATTTTTAATAAACTTATGTCTTTGTTTCTAAGATGAGTCTCTTGTAGAGCATATTGATGGATCCTGTTTTTTAATCCATTTTGTTACTCTCTATCTTTTATGGGTGCATTTAGGCCCCTTATGTTCAGTGTATTATTGATAGGTGTGAGTTTATTGCTGTCATTTTGTCGTGCTTTTTTTTTGGTGTGGTGCTAACATTTTCTTTGTTCATCTTACTCTCCTGTGCTGAATTCCTTTTGTTTGTGATTTGTTTTTCATTTCTTTTGTTTTTGTAGATTTTGTTTTACAGAAACTTTGTGTTTTTCTTTATTTTGATGAGTATGTTTGTTAACTTTCTTTGTGGTTACCTTGAAATTTACCCGTATCTTCCTAGGTTTGAACCAGTGTGTTATTACTTGGTATCGCCTTGCCTTCCTCTCTTTTAGAAAGTTCTATACCTACACTGTTTATTTCCTTTTTTATTGTCATGACGTTATTGTCATTTGCAGATTAACCTCTCTGGTGCCCTGTTGTTAATCTTTTTGTTTCAAATAGTTCTTGAGAATTCATTTCCTAGGTTGGTATCTGGCTGGTGCAATCTTGCATCCTAGATTCAGGCTGTTGTCTATTCTCAAACTGGAAGACTCCCTTTAATAATTCTTGTACATTTGGTTTGGTTTTTTACATATTCCCTTAATTTCTGTTCATCTGGAAACGTCCTAATTTCACTAGCATATTCGAATGAGAGTTTTGCAGGATATGTTATTCTTGGTTGGCAATTTTTTTCTTTCAAGGTTTTATGTATGTCGTACCATTGCCTTCTTGCCTGCATGGTTTCTGCCAGGTAATCACAGCTTAATCTTATTGTTCTCCCTCTGCATGTGACTTTTTGTTTTTCTCGAACTCTCAGGATTCTTCATTCATCTTTGGTTTTAACCTTGGTGATTTTCTTTTAGTGTCTGTCTTATGTGGAGTTCACTGAGCTTCTTGGATGGTCATCTTTATATCTTTCATGATATTTGGGAAGTTTTCTGTCAGCAGTTCTTCAATGATCTTCTCTGCGTTTTCCGTTTTCTCCCCCTGTTCTGGGACTTGGGTCACTCGCAGATTTTTGCTTTTTATTGTGTCCTACATAATTCTTAGGTTTTCTTCATTCCTTTTTTTTTTTCTCAAAGTTGTATCCAAGTATTTGTCTCCAATTTCATTGATCATGTCTTCCATTGTTTCAAACGTGCTTCTCAGACCTTCTATGGTATTGTCCGTTTCTGAAATCTTGTTTATCTTTTGGAATTCTGATTGTTGTTTTTGTATGATTTCTAGTTGTGAGTTTAATTTGACATTTTGTTGCTGTATTCCAGAATTCTTCCATTTTTTGTCTGTATTTTACATGAATTTGCCTACCTTTTCCGTGAATTTGTTCATTTTTTCCTCATTTTTGTCTGCTTTTGGCTTCAACTCTTGGTAGCTCTGAATATTAGAGATTTGAATTCACTATCAGGTAGTTCTAGTGCCTTTTCTTCCACTGTAATGTCATCTGTTGTTTGATTTTGGATGCCTATTGGAACCATCATGTCATTTTTTTTGTTTTGATGTTGTCTGCTGTGTTTGGAAAGTAGTTATTTTCTTCATTTATTGATTGTACATTTGTTTGTCTTGCCCTGCTTTTTTGTTTTATTTGGTTATGCCTTAGCAGGCAGGCTAGGCATTCATTGTTGTATGGTCGAGTGTGGGCAGGATACTTTTCACCTACTTGTCCAATGGGCAGGGTCAATCGCTCAGCTCTGGTGCAGCAGGGCAGGTCCAGCTGAAGAGGAGGAGCTGGGATGGGTTGTTTGAATGGGCGAGTTGGGGTTTAGTGCAGGGCAGTTTCTCATAGGCCATGCCTGTGCTGCCTGGGGGTGTGTTGTTCTGTGCATGGTGCAGGTAGGCAGGAGGAAAGGGTGAGGTTGTGATGTGTGGAGCTAAGATGGATTGGGAAGGAAGAAAGAGAGGAGAGAGAAACAGGAACCACAAAAACAAACACACAAACAAAAAACATGCTGAGGGAGCTTGCTGTTGTAGTGGGGAGACAAGAAACTGAGAAATGAAGAAAAATAATAAATAAAAATTAAAAAAGAAGAAATGCCCCCAGGTATTTCACCGGTGCCTGGAGAGGTGGCTCCCAGGCTTTGGGGCACAGCCCGTTTAGGTGGAGTGGAAATGGCACACAGCGCCAGGTATCTAAGAGGCAGAAAAAGAAGGAAAGCAGAGAGAGCTGAGAAACTGAGAAATGAAGAAAAAAAGGGAAAAGGAAAAGATAAAAGAAAAAATAAGTAAATAAAAAAAAAAAAAGAAAAGCCCTCATTGATTCTACATGTGGCTGCTCAGATCTGGGAAGTGGCTCCCAAGTTACACAATACAGCCTGACCAGAAGGAGCAGAGACAGCACACACTGCCAGGAAAAGGAGGTAAGTAGAGACAAACGAGAAACTGAGAAATGAAGAAAGACAAAAAGGAAGAAAGAAAAAGAAAAAAATTAAAAAGAAAAGCCCCCAGGGGTCCCACTGGTGTGGCTTTGAGACCAAGGAAGTGGCTCCCAAGCCACTCAATACAGCCTAGCTAGAAGGGGCAGAGATGGCACTCAGCACCAGGTATTCAGGAGACAGGAAGAGAAGGTAAGTAGAGAGAGACGAGAAACTGAGGATTGAAAAAAGAAGAAAAAAAAAAAAAAAAAAGAAATGCCCCCATGGATCCCACTGGCATAGCTGTTTAGGCCAGGGAAGTGGCTCCCAAGCCATGCAGTGCAGCCCAGCTAGAAAGGGCTCCAAGGCTGAGAAAAGAAAAAGAAAACAAGCAAAAGGCCCTGGGAATCCCACCAGTATGGCTTCACAGACTAGGGAAGCAGTTCCCCAGCCAGGTGGTACTTCAGAGCCTGTAAAGAAGAAGGGAAGATGGCACATGGAGCCAGGTGCTCAAGAGAAAGGAGGGAGAGGAGGTAAGAGGCAGGGAAGAAACCAAAAGGAACCAAAAAAAGCAACACCAGCAACAATGAAACAGTACTGAAGGAGCTGGCCCATGTGGGCAGGGCAAATCCAAGCGGCATGGTGCCAGCATCTCCTGGGCTGCAGTCACTTGGCCCATTGCGAGGTGGTGGAGCCCAAGCAGTGGAAGAAGGGTGGGAGGGTGGGAAAGCGTGTATCACTGATTACCAGGTGCTCTGTCTCCAGCTGGGAGCTTTGTGAAGCTGCTTTCCCGTACTCCCTGCCTGCTGATCTCCAACATGAGTCCAAGATGGTGAATTCATGCTGCGTTAGCTGATAGGGAACCTCTGCTTCTATCTCTTCTTGCTCTCCGTTCTGTTTTGATTTCTTATGCCATTCGTTGCTTGGTTGAGTTATCTCTTCATTTTATGCTTAGGGTTCCAGGATTGATGTTTGTCTCTGGTTTACTTAGTTTTTTGGATCTTTGCTGTGGAGGGATGGCATGGTGCTTCTGTCTATAGCACCATGTTGGCTCCGCCTCTGAGATTATAAACAATTTTAAAGTAACAAAAATATAAATACTGTGGTTAATAAAACAATTTCTGTGGTTGTTTTATAGTCTTTTATTTTTAATGCTAACTTTATATAGGACGTGAAGTATCTTAGAAATGTGAATGAAGTAGTATAATTGATCATGAAACACTGGTTTGCTGTGATATCAAGCATGTACCTAATTATTGGATTGATATATGAAAGTTTTAGTATCTTCATCTTGATGGTAGAGTAAATGTTGTTGTTAAGTGTGCTTCTGACTCATAGCAACCCTATAGGACAGAGTAGAACCCCGTAGCCCCACAGGGTTTCCAAGGAGCAGCTGTTGGATTTGAACTACTGACCTTTTGGTTAGCAGCCGAGCTCTTAACCACTATGCCACCAGGGCTTCAGAATAAATATTAGTGTATATGTGTGTATACACACACACACACACACACACACACACACACACGTGTGTGTGATTAGATTAAATGTAATAGTTGTAGAAAGGTTTTTGTGACGTCTTGTATGACTATCCAATTAAAAGAATGCATGACATTTATTCCCTTTAGAAAATTTTTTCCAAATGAGTTCTCTGAAACTGTCACTTTGAATTAAGGCCTAATGTTTGGGAAAGATTATTTATGTTCTTGATGTAGATTTCAATAATAATGCTGAGTTTTGCTATGTTGAGTTTTTCCTATATCCCAGAGGAAATTGCTAAAAATATTTAAGCTTTTCAGATTTCTCATTATAAAAATGACATTAAAATTACATAGAATAAAGGAAAATAATTTGGAAACTCTATCAGCCAGTTCTACTCTGTCCCATAGGGTCTCTGTGAGTCAGAATCGACTCGACAGCACTGGCTTCTGGGTTAGGAAAGGATTAGATAAGAAGTACATATTTTATAATTAAACATAGTTTGTATTTGCTTTGTAGTATCAGGCATTTTATTTTTACAGATATTTTAGCTTAAACTGAGATGTATTCCTTTTTCTGTACTGTGCAGAAGTTGCTAAATTTTAAGTTTTCTTATAGGATTTGTGGAAACCCTGCTGGCGTAGTGGTTAAGTGCTACAGCTGCCCACCAAAGGCTTGGCAGTTCAAGTCCGCCAGGTGCTCGTTGGAAACTCTATGGGGCAGTTCTACTCTGTCCTATAGGGTCACTATGAGTCCGAATCGACTTGATGGCACTGGGTTTGGTTTTTATAGGATTCATGTGCCATCAAGAGATATTTCCTGCTTTGTAAACTTACCAGACATCCCCCAAATAGGTAAATGATGACTAGTAATATTTGTTTCCCAGTTCTAACTTTTCTATATAAAAATTAATAGTTGATTAACACAGCTGTTACCAACTTCATATGTTTAAATTCAGACACATTTCTAATATTTATACAGTTCCTTTCTCCACTTCCCATTTCCACACCTCTTTTCTTAAAAAAGTCACAAAAAAAATAAATGTAAATATTAACTGCTGAGTTTGGTGTAGTAATTTTCTTAGCTATAGTTATTTATTTGCTAATGATTGTCATCAGCATTTATTAATTCAGCCAGTGTTTATTGAGCATCAGCTACTGTGTTGGACACTGTTTTAGGTGCCAGAATACAATGGTAAGTAAAACAGACAGTCCATGCCCTAACAGAGCTTATATCTTGTGTGGGAAATTGACATTAAGTAAACATCTGCTCAAATCAATGTATAACTACAAATTACGGTAAATTCTGTATATAAGTAATATTTTCAAATGAGGAATTTGATTGGATTTGGGAATTCGGGAAGACTCCTCTAGCATTTGAGAACTGAAGTTGTAGTTAGGCAAAGAGTGGTATGAAGAAATTTCCATACCAAACTTACTCTGGCTGGTAGGGAGGGAGGGAGGGAGAGTGGTACCAGTGGAATGGTCATGTTAAACATTTTGCTCCCTGGCAAGCTATGGAAAGATTTTAATCAGAATAACAATGTGATTCAGTTTGTTTCTTAAAAACATCACTTGACTAATGTGTAGAGAATGATTTATAATAAGACTACAGTGAACCAAGGTGTCCAGCTAGGCATTTGCAGAGATCCAGGAGAGAGATGGTGGTGATTTGGAATTGAGCAGTTTCTCTGGAGTGAGTTATTTTACAGATAAAACTCATGCTAATAGTTACATTTTTTTTTGCGTATGTGTCCCTGGCTTGGAATGTTGACCTTGTCTAATAGAAAGAGAACTAATTAACACACATGGAGTTAGGTTCTAGATATTGCCAATAAATTTAAAATTAGGAATTTGATTGGAATTGGGAATTCAGGAAGACTCCTCTAGCAGCTTTTGTATGAATTAAGAAGGTGATAGGAATCTTAATAATAGTGAGCTAAACTACAGGAGACACTTCCATTAAGCAGATGTTGAAAAACAACATAACAATAAACCACAATTTGTTAAATGTTGTATATCATCATAGTAATATTTTTATTGTAATTAATGCTTTCTACAAAGAAGTGTGGAATTAACTTGCTACTCTTTTGTTTAACCATCTAATAGAATTTTCATTTAAGTCATTTGAAATGATGAACAATGAGCTTTGGGACAGTTTAGTTTTAATTTGAAATCTTTTCTACTGAATAGAAAAGAAATTCCTGTAATTTGATAAGAATTCTACACTGTGTGTTCTTCTCCCATATTCTTTGTAGTTATCAATGTCTGATCACTTTATTTTGGTAATTCCTTAGCTTTATGTTTGTCACTAAAAATTAATTCACTTGTCAAATTCAGTATCTGACATTCGCATATTTTTGATACTACAAAGTTGACAAAATCATGCCATCTACCTGAGGGGAATATATTGTATGTCATTAATGGCTATTATGCAGGACTTTATGTTGTCAAACTCTGTTGAAATAAATTAATCTAAGAAACTCCCAATTCACTCCTTGGATTTTATTATCTCTCTTGGTATAAGAAGATAATTATTAGAATCAGTATAGATGTTGTCTGTTATCTCAATATGTTGTCTTTACTTGAGTATACAATAGTCTTAATAAAATTAAAGTCCATAAACTTCAAAATATGATGCACATTATAGTTTTCTTTAATACCTTTTCAGATCTCAGATAAAATGGTTATTTGAGTTTTAAAAACCCAGTAATAAACAGCTATATTGAGCACTCTGTTCAACTGACAGACAAGATATTAATTTGGGGTTACAACTTGGCAGATTATTGTTCTTTAAATAACAGTGAAATACTGTGTTTGCATGTAGACGTATTTGACATTGTATGTGTACCGTTTCCTACTTTGCTGTGTAGAGAACATGGAGGGCACACATGAGATTTATCAGAGCTCTGAGAGTGCCCACTTGACAGGAAATAGAGAATTCAAGATTCTTATAACCTCAGGGAATCTTAAGAGATAGGTTTAAACCCATATTTCATATATTAGGAAAGTGACAAACCAAAAAATAAATAACTTACCCAAGGTCTCACAGCTGCTGACTACAACTATCCTGTTTCCCAGTTTGATTTCAGTGTTTTCCATAGTGAAGAAAACTTCTATTGATAGGGAGGGAACATTTATTGAGCTAATACATATCATGGGAATTTCTAATAACATATTTTATTTTGAGATATGCATAAGGTATGTGCGTACAATTTAGGAAATATTTTTAAAAAGTTAGCACTCATGTAACTGTGACCCACTCTTGTAACTGCAACCCGGGTCAAGAATAGAACATTGCTGACACTTCCAAGAAGCCCCCTGCTCCATCACATGTTACTATCCTCTCCACTACTCCCTTTCTTACCCCCAGAAGTAATCGTGTGTGAACTTTATGGTAATCATCTCTTTGCTTTTATTTATTTATAGATGTACCTGCCTCAAAATAATATAGTTTTACCTATTTTTGAATTTTATATGCTATATGTGTTACTTTGTATCTTGTTTTTAAATTTTTTGTTCAATACTATGTTTTAAAGATTCATCCATGTTGTATATAGTTGTAGTTTGTTAACTTTTATTGCTGTATACTATTCCTTTTTGTGAATATATCACAATTTATCTATTCTATATTTGATGGACATTTGGGTTTTCAGCTTGGGGCTGTTATGATAAGTGCTATCTTGAATATTCTTATCGATAAATCCTGATACACATGTACAAGGGTTTCTCTCAGTTTAGACCTAGAAATGAAATATAAAACTGAGTAATAAGTGTTAGACCTTGGAATGGAGGACCTTAGGCTAGGAATTCAGATAGCTTGAGAGCATAGCGGGCAGGTGGAGGGGCAGGGGTGTGAGTCACTGACTGCAACTCCCTCCAGAGACTGCAATGCACTGCTCAGGTTGTGAAATAAGACTGTACAGATTCAGATATTATCTCCACCGTGGCTCATTTTGGAACCTTGAATAAGTTACATCATCTCTCTGTGTTTTGTCTTCCTCATTTGTAAAATGAAGATAATAACAGTACCTGATTCATAGGCTCTTTGTGAGAATTAAATGAGACAATACACATTCATCATTTAGAATAGTAGTGGCCAATAAAAGTACGGAACTTTGCATGTAAGCAGCTAAGCCTGTGCTAGAAGCTGCATCTTTCTCATGCCAAAGATGGAGTCTTTCCACTAACAGATCATATTATTGAACTAAACTAAGGGAATAAAAGGAAAGAAGTAGATTGAGTGATTGGAGCGAGAAGAATAGATTTAGGGCTTCCATTTCAAAGGGTAGCTCATGTAATGAATTTTGCTTATGAAAGATCATAGAAGTAAGGCTCCTCTAGAAAGGAGGATGTTTATGTCTCTTCCAGTGGTAAAGACTTAGGGATGCTACTAACTGGAAGTTTATTTCAGCTGGTTCTAGACTAGAAAATAGATGGATTTTCCTAAAAACCTACAAGGAAGCTGGTCAAGCGATTGGAAAGTCTTGTGGCTTTTAATAATTTAGTGAGAAGCAAAATAGTTTTAAGTAGTAATGATAATTGGCTTAAAGTAGACTATGTAGCAAATAATCACCATCAAATTATAAAAATACGATCTTAATGTGGGAATGAATTAAAATGTTTTAATTTTTGTTCTTTTTAGTTTTGCTTTGTTTCACAAATGAATTAACTAACTTACGTTTTTTAGTAAATGATTTTTAAATAAATAGTATATGTTACATTATGAAACATAAACCATGGCATCGTATTTCTTTGGATATTTTGTTGTTTTTTAGCCCTTAAGGCCATTACTGAACCACTAAACATGCTGTGTCACACCAAATTTTAGTGACACACATCACTTACGGTGACAAAAAAATAGCTGAAAGTACAAGTAGGAAGGAGAAATTTGAAAAAGCCCTTTTAAGGTACCTAAACAGTGATCTTAGCCATGAAACTGTTACTTGGTATTCTTAGATATTGAAGATATATTTAAGATTTAATTCAAGAGTAGGAAGGAAGGCATTATAACAAATAAAGAGTTTCTAGGAATTCAATTTTAGTTATTTCAGAGAACCATTGAAAAGATCTGAAGCTAATCTAGAAACAAGATCTGAAAGAGTTGGCTGTTTCCAAAATAGAAGTTGTATTACAGACCCACAACCTATACCAGGAGAGCTCTGAACCAACCAATGAATTTCCTCTTTCTAAAGTAGAAGTTATGTTAAGAGCACTCAACCTATACCTGTAGGGAAACAACTTCCAAAAAGATCAAAATTACTGAAGCATCCTTTGAGTCCATATAGCTTCAATAATGTGGATATTAAAGTAATTTTTAGATCTAAGAAATATTAGGATTTGGTAACTGAAAGATAGGTTTTGACATAATCAGGCCCAGCTGTCTGATTTTATAGGTGGAAGGGGGAGGGGAACTAAGAAACTAAATGACCTGGCTGAAATTCATTGATCAGTGTCAATTTGATATAGAATTAAGACTTTTCAATAGATCCTGTTTCTAGATGCTACATTTTCATCATATGTTAAGTGCTTTCCTTTCTTAGAATAGTTAATTTTGCCTTGAAATTAAAAAAAAAAAATTTCAAGAAAATAAGGCACTCTCTCTTCTTTTAATTTTATTGGTGAAAATATACTTAGGAAAACACACACCATTTCAGCAATTTCGGCATGTACAATTTAGTGACATTGATTACATTCTTCAAGTTGTGCAACCATTCTCGCTATCCTTTTCCACATTGTTCTACCATCATTAACGTAAACTCACTGTCCACTAAGCTTCTCATTTAAGCTTTTGAGTTACTGTTGTCAGTTAGATCCCAAATAAATAATTCCTTAAAAGTGCACAATGCTCAAGGCAGACATATTTTACTAATTAATCTAAACTGTCGTTTGGTTCAAAGACTTTGGGTATAGTTTTGGTTTGAGATTTATGGTTTAAAGATTATCTCAGGGTAATAGTTTCAGGGGTTCATCCAGCCTCTATGGTTCCAAAAAGTCTGGATTACATTGAGAATTTGAAATTCTGTTCTGCATTTTTCCTATGACTTCTCTAGAAGATAGACAACAGGGTTTCTTTCAACTCTTGCTCATTTGCTCAAGTGTGTGAAGGGAGGTGGAATACATAAGCAGAAAAGGAGGAGCCATGAGAAGATTGCATTTACATATGCTAATAACATATATGTTAATATGACAGATCTTAACTGTATGCTCTTACTATATCCTGGTTACTTCACAATTCCTGGAGGGTTGACTTGTGAAATATATTATGAAGTCTTTTAATATATATGATAAATTTCAAATTTTGAGTTTTCTTACAGTCATATGGGCCACAATAAGAAAATTCTTACCTGAAAAACAAACTTCTTTTAAACAATCAAATTCATTCCAGCAAGCAAAACTCACTATGAACTTTGCATGTTTCCCAAATATTTTGTTGTAATCAGAGGTCTATTATAAACTCCTCCAGTGAAGACTTTAAATTACATATTTAAAACAGTAATTAGCTGTACTCTGGTCTACTAGTTGGCTTGATGAAATATCAAAGCTGTTAGTAATTATAATCAACATTATGAATTATTCTTACAGTTATTTAATCTAGACTAACCTTTTGTGACTGCTTGTGCTTCTCAACCGTTTTCCTCCATCTCTTTCCCTCCTTGCATCTCTTTTCAATCTTTTCTCTTGGCAGAAATGCAGAGCAAATTTAATATCATCATACTTAACACATTATTAGTTGAATCTGTTCTCTTTACTTCCTTCCCTCCCCCACACTTTCTGAGGGAAGGAAAGGATACAAGTTGTACAGGAGAATTCTTTGAACAAAAAAGCAGAGTACCATATTTTTTCGCAAATAATACACATGTTTTAAGTTTTTCGCCAGCTGCACATCCCCCCACACGTTATTTTTGTAAGTGTGCTATGCCAGTTTTCTTTTTTCGTTGTTGCCTAATTTAATTTCTAATTCTGGTCACGTGGAAACTTCACATAAGTAGGCATTGATTTTAATTACTTTAAATTTAAGCCAAAAGTATTTACCAGTAGATCAAAAGTTATATACAGAATTTAACTTTTGTAATTTCCTGATAAAATATCGTCATCATTCCGGTGAATGGAGCAGTGAGATGGATACTGTGTTGAAACCAAAGAGTATGAATGCATGAAGAACTACAAAAGTAACATTTTTGGACTACTTTTTTTTATATATATTGCTGTGTTACTAACGCTTAAACATCATTATCACCAAACCCCATGCTTACATATTTTATTTAACAAGTGAAGACTGAAATTCTCATCTACCTGCACATCCTTAAATGTGATTCTGATCAGAGTGTGGGCTACGGATATGGCTTTATGAGTATAAGACTGCTTGAGTTTCATTTAATTAAAATAGGAATCAAAAGGCTAAAATGTTGATATTTAGTTTTTCATTGGTTTTCTCATACCTGACTGTCTCAATAATCAGGTCTAAAATATAATCTCCATGGAGAAGAGTATATGCAGTATGCTACTTTATATCTAAAAAGGGAAGATACACCCACACATACACACACAAATGTGTGTGTGTTGTGCGTGTCCCTTGGTATTTGTACATACTCATACACACAGGCATACACCTGTCCGTTTAAATAATGGAAGGATATCATAAAATAGTAGACAAAAACAATTGTCAAATGATTCTCTGAAGTAATTATAACATTTTCACTCCTACCTCAGTGTTTAAGAGTTTCATTTGTCCCATATTCTTGCCATTTGGTAGTGTTAGTCTTCTTAATTTTAGCTGTGTTAGTAATTGTACAAGGGTATCTTATTGTGGTTTTAACTTACATTAAATTTTATTGAGTGTTTTTCATGTTCCTACTTGCCATTCTTATATTTTCTTTTGTGAAGTGTCCATTCAGTTCTTTTGCCTGCTGTGAGGGAGTTACTAATTTAAAAAAAAATTAAATTCTTTTTGTTTTTGTTTCAGGTGCAGTTAAAAACTAGCATTTCTAGCCAGTATGTAATACGAATGCAGCCAACTAATAGTTGCCTTTCTACACTGGAGTGTGCAGCTGTTGCTCTTTCCATCTTAGAGAAGAATAATTATATACAAGAGGTACGTCTTTGGAAGGTTATAGCTTTTGAAAGTAGGAGTTTGTTTATATTTTATGTAGAAAATTTAGAAATGTGTAACTTGTTAAATTTGTAATTCAAGTGACAAGTGACAAGTAGAATGTATCTGTGATAGCAAATTTATGTACTTTTAGAACCTTCTTCCCCCCCTGGTGTTTTTCTATGTTAGTTTAGCATTCCAGATTGCATTATTTAAATATTCATATTAAGCTATGCAAACAGCATTTGTAATATGCTAAATTGAATTTAAGTAGCACAACATTAAATAGTTTTTTTGGATAAATTTTTCTTTTTAGAATTTTGTATTTCTCTCTTTCAATATTTTGTATTCTTTTGTACCCAACTTTTAAAAAATTTTTAATTAACATCTGCAACAACATATACACACACATAGACATACACTAAATACATACATACACTGGTGCTTTTATTAAGGGAGTATACCAATTTTCTGTTTATGTTATTCTCCTTGATTGTCTTGGTTAGACTATAAATATTTACATTTTTTAAGGAAAAATGCCTGCCTAATATGAAAAGGTTATAGCCTGCAATTATTGTTCAATTTTCGTGAAAGCCTGGTGATTTCACTTATAATTAATAATCAACAAAGAGTAATGTTTTGGTGTGCTCACCGACACCTCGGTCTTTTGGGACATACAAGAAACTTTGCACTTAAGGGAAAAGAAAAACTAGCTAAATATAATTAAATTGTTAGGGTATTTAAATCATTGGAATTTTCATAAATATAACTGGTGAGGAAAAGTCAGAAGATTATGAGTATAACTAAGTGGAGTTTTATATCTGTCCCCCTTTCTCACCCCCCACATGAAAGGACTCTTACCTGCCTTTTTTCTCTGTCTCTTATTTATACACTCTGGTTGTGTTCATAAGAGCATTCTCCAGCCATGAAGGGAACTTTAGTAATGGAAAAACAGCTCACGTCACAGTGACTGGGTTTGTTATCAAGACATTAATCCCAAAGAGAACACAAAACCTCAAGAGCAAGAAGTGCTAAAAATGAATTGCAAGCATTGAATTGCCTTTCCCTTACCTACCCTCAGCTATAGAAAACCCCAGAGTTGGAGACTCTCCTTTTGAAAGAAGTAGGCTTTCATGAGTAGGCTTTTTCTTTGTGTTTGTGTGTGTAGACCTTGTCTTAAAAAAAAAAAGGTCTAGGCAATTTCTCTTTCCCTTTTCTCCCTCCTTTGAGAAAAAAACTTCACAAGGGACCCCTAAGATCCTTCCCCCAAATGACCAGAGTACTCTCAGACTCTTCTGTTTCCCCTGTAATTAACTACTCTCATATACTTGGCTGTCAACATAGCACTTACACCCTTCAACTTGTCTTTATGGGTTTTCATTTGTTTGGTTTTTTACCACCATCCCTGTATATTCTTGAGCAAAAAAAAAACCAAAACTATACTTTTTAAATAGATGTCTTAAAGGAAAGGTGAATCCTAGTGCTATTGTTTAATCTGGCTTTCTGTATAATCTCTGTACCCTCCTTTTTGTTGATATAAAATTCTAGGATCAGAAAGCAAAAGCCAGCAGCAGACCTAGGACCCATTGAAAGTTTAAAATATGGAAGGAAAAATACAATATACTTTGGCTATAGATTTAAAACTTGCTTTTCTCTCCTTCGAGTTCAAGAAAGAATCTTCTACAAGTGTATATTTCTAATTCCCACCACAATTTGACTGGAATCTTTACTGTAATCCTAAATGTAAACTTTAATATGCTGATAGTGATGGTGATGATAGTAATAGTAGTAGTAGTATAATAGGGTTAGGGTCAGGCATATTGTTTGTAGTACTATGGCTACTACTACTTGTACTAATACTACCATTTATGCTGCCACCACTCCCCCAGCCCCAGTTTCATAAAGTATATTATTCTTTTTGTTTATTTTAATATTTTATTTATTTTTGGTGGCAATATACACAGCCAAACATACATCCATTCACAATTTCTACATGAGCAGTTCAATAACGTTGGTTACATACATCACATTGTGTCACCATTCTTGCTCTCTTTACCCACATTGTTTCATCATCATTAATTTAGGCTCTCTGGCACATAAAATTCTTATCTGTGCTTTAGTTACCATATTTTACACAAATAATGCACATGTTACACGTTTTTTGCCAACTGTGTCCCCCAATGAGGTATTTTCCTTACGTACATAAAAAAATCAGCATGACACTCTTATGAAACTATCTCAGGGAGGGAGGGCAGCACGGATTGGCAAAGAAACATATAAAGGTGCATTATTTACATAAAAATACAATAACTCTTGTCAGATTAGGGAGCTTTGGTGGCACAGTGTTTAAGTGCTTGGCTGCTAACCTAAAGATCAGTGGTTCGAACCCACCATCTGCTCCATGGGAGAAAGATGTGTCAGCCTGCTTCTGTAAAGATTACAGCCTTGGAAACCCTATCAGGTAGTTCTGCACTGCCCTGTAGGATCACTATGAGTCGAAATCGACTCAGCGGCAATGGGTTTGGGCTTGGGTTGTCAGATTAGGCTCATATAGATAATTCTTTGTAAGAGCATGACACCCAAGGCAAACATTTTTTTATCAATTAGGCTAAACTATTGTTTAGTTAGCTTAACAGTGACTTTATGGAATAGTTTTGGTTGAAAACTTAAAGATTATTTCTGGGCATTAGATTTGGGGGTTCCCCCATTCTCAATGTATCCAGTAAGTCTGGTTTCCATATGAGTTTGAAGTTCTGTTCCATGCTTTCCCTCCTTTTGATTAGGACTCATCTGTTGGGTCCTTGATCAAAATGTTTAGTAATGATAGCTGGGCACCATCCATTTCTTCTGGTCTCATGGTAATGGAGGTAGTAGTTTATGGAGGCAGTTAAACCTATAGACCATTTCCTTCTCTGATTCCTGGGTCTCCTTTTTCCATTGCTGTTCCAGATGAATAGAGACCAATTGTTGTATCTTGGGTGGCCTCTCACAAGCTTTTAAGACTTCAGGTGCTACTCATCAAACTAGGAGGTAGAAGAGAAACTGAATAGAGCCATGAAACCATGACCCTAAATCTTCAAACTAAGAAAACTAATCCATGAAGTGTTAGTTGTGCCTAAGTAGTATCAACAGGTGCAGCTTTTTTTTTTTGACTGCTGTTGTAGTTGTAAAATTATGTAAAAGAACTTATTTACCATTTCAGCCTTTTTTTTTCCCCCTAGTATACAACTTAATGGTAACCAGTCTGGTTGTGTAACCATTTCCCTTCCCATTCCTATTGCTGTTGAGTCAATTCCGACTCATAATGACCCCACAGGACAGAGTAGAACTGCCCCATAGGGTTTCCAAGGCTGTAATCTTTATGGAAGCAGACTTCCACATCTTTGTCTCATGGAACAGTTGGTGGGTTTGAATCGCCAAACTTTTGGTAAGCAGCCAAGCACTGAATCACTGTGCCACTAGGCCTCCCCATTGTCTTTAGTTGATGCCAATTTTCCTGTCACCATAGACAAAAATTCACTACTTCCCAGTGAGTGATTTCCTGTCCCCCACCCCACCCCGGCAGTCCCTATATAATTACCTATTCTTGTCATTTCATATCCATGAGACCATACAATATCTGTCCTTTTGTGATTATTTCACTCAGCATAATTTCTTCAAGGCTCATCCATGTTGTGAAATGTATTAAGACTTCATTTTTCTTTAAGGCTGAGTAGTATTCCATTGGAAACTGTGGTGGGAGGTGTGGGGTTGCTATGAGTCGGAATCGATTTGACAGCAACGGGTTTCGTTTTTGATTTATTTACCACATTTTGTTTATCCATTCATCTGTCGATGGGCACTTGGGTTTGCACCTTTTTGCTATAAAATTTATTATTCTGGTACTAATTAATGTACTGTCATGGCAGGAAACTGATCAAGTGTTTGTAATTGCCCATTTCTTACCCTCTGTTTTGTCTTGATAAAGCTTTAGTCAGGCTTCTCTCCTGTCCACCTTAACTTTAGCTTGTTTGCAAGCCGACGTGCTCCTGTATCTACTTATCCCTAGAATAGGGAGACCATAGTGAGATATATTTCCTATCAGATCACTGTCATGATCCCTCTTGCTTGTCCAACTTCCCCTTAAAAGTTTCTGTTAAGCTTTGTTCATCTCTCTCTGCAAAAGAAAGCCTTTTTCTGTTTGATTTTGACATGCTTGTGATTTTCTGAGATTGGAGCATTTGCCCTACTGCAGTAGTCTCCCCTTTTGAATAAAATTTCTCCTTATCTGAGTCCAGATCTGCTTTTATTTGACAAAAGGTATTAGCCAGGTTCTATTTTACAAATATTCTAGATAGCACAAGTATCTAGGATGACTTCTTTCAAAGTTGACTGAGAAGGAACTTTTTTAGAAAACAAACTGTAACATTATAAATTTAGAACAACTCTTTTAATATTGTTTTTGGGTTTCGTCTCCATCAATGTATTTATTTTCACTTTTTATCAGCTTTTTCAGTACTTGATACAGCCAGAGTGTTCTTTGATGACATAAACTAAAAATTGACATTACTTCTTGCTAGATTGGATGTGTTTTATGATATAATATCTTTAAAAAAAAAAAGTGAAACAAAAAGAGGCAGCCTGTTTTGTGATTTCTGTGAGACTAGCAAAAAATCTTATATTCTGAGTATAGGATCTAACAACAGGCAAAATTTAAAATATAGAATGGTGACAGGACCTATTATCTATTCAGCTTTTATCACTTTTTCTACAAATCACTTTGAACATAAAACCTGGAAATAATTGTTAAGTCCTAAAAACCCAAAAAAACCCAGCACCATCAAGTCAATTTCGACTCATAGCAACCCTACAGGACGGAGTAGAACTGCCCCATAGAGTTTCCAAGGAGTGCCTGGCGGATTCGAACTGCCGACCCTTTGGTTAGCAGTCATAGCACTTAACCACTACCCCACCAGGGTTTCCTGTTAAGTCCTAGTGCTCTTATTTCCATTGCTTTGGTTGCCAGGAATAGTTATACTACAGTGACCGGAAGTATAAAAAGGATGTGATTTGGGATATGCTAATAAGATTTTTTTTTTAAATAAGATGGTTCGCCAGGCAGTCCTTGGAAACTCTATGGGGCAGTTCTACTCTTTCCTCTAGGGTCGCTATGAGTCGGAATCGACTCGACGGTACTGGGTTTTTTAATAAGATGGTGGGTGGGAGCATGAATAGAAGTGCGTAATGAAACATCACAAATGCTTATTATACAGATGGCAAAAATAGGCCCTCAGCCAATTTATACTAAAGGTTGCTTTCTCAGTGTGGGGTCCCTAATTCCAACCCCTTACAGTCTAGCTAAAATTAAAAATTAGCACATTTCTCTGTGATGCACAATTTCTACCTATTCTGAATGTGGCGTTTTCTCCCCTTCCTGGAAAGGAATGCTATGACGTACATTTCCCCTCAATAACCACTAATTAGGGGCATTGTAATAAAACCTGAAGATGATGGAGGAGAGTAGGTAATTTTCCAGCTGGCTTTGTTCTATAGAGTTCGGGTTTCTCACAATAAAAATCCTTGTTAGTCTGTGAATTAATCTTCATCCTATATTCTAGAGTTAAAATTGTGCCAGCACCTGGAAGTGGCATAATATGGAGCCATAGCTATCTGGAAGTAGAGTGATAGGGGCTTTGAAGTAGGTTTTGAATTACAACTTCATCATCACTTTTTGCAAGTGAGCAATTCACATAATCTCTTTGTGCTTATTTTCTTATCTGTAATATACAAAAAAAAAAAAAAAAAAAACTACCTCATAGGATTGTTGAGATAATTTTTGTTAATTGCCTGGAACATAGGCACTGAAATGTTAATCTGTCTGCCCTTCCTTGCCCCTTTGATCTTTGCCAATAGATTGAAATATTAATGAAACCTTGAATTGTTTCAGTGTATATACAGGCCAAAGTGTTCCTAGGAATGATGTTTCAGATCCGTTATAGAACCACTGTGTTCAGTCTCTTAAATAGTATGTAGTCATTTCCTCTCCTGTTTTAATGCATTAAAATAAAAATGTGAGAACATACCTAGAAATTTTCTATAATAATGTGGTGCAGAACTTTTCCAATATGTTTGTCTTTTTTTTAGTTAGTGTTTATCAGTTAGGAATCATGTTTGGCTGTGCGTAACAGAGCCCTTAAACCAAAAACCAAACCAAACCCACTGCTGTCCAATCGGTTCTGACTCGTAGCGACCCTACAGGACAGAGTAGAACTGCCCCCATAGAGTTTTCAAGGAGCATCTGGTGGATTTGAATTACCAGCCTTTTGGTTAGCAACCATAACTCTTAACCATTTTGCTACCAGGGTTTCCAACAGAGCCCTTACTAAATGGCTAATCAGAACGTTTTGGGTTTGTTTTTTCTCCTATAAATAAGAAATGCTGAGGTCAACAGTCTAGGGCTGTTAAGGCAGCTTACCATGAACATCTGAGACCCAGACTTCTGTGTTTCTCTCAGTCATTTTATGTATTCAGCTTTAATCCCTATTCTGATGGCCTAGTAGTCACATGATAGTCACCACACATTTAAATCATGTTCCTGGTAGGAATAGTGTCTCTGGGAGTCCCACCTAAGGCCTTTCACTTATAGCTTGTTGGATAGAGAACTTTATCATGTAACCAGTGTAGTAGTGGTATCTGGACACGTTGCTACCTTAAAAAAAAAATTGGATTCTTTTAATAAGGGAGAAAAGAAAGAATATGGAGAAGCAACTGCCAGTTACTGCCACAGTTTGTAAGACTTCATTGTAAATTAATGTTATTAAACTTTTTTTTATACCACTTGTATAATTTTTATAGAGATACTGTGAAATGTTTTTAGTTAAAGCTATCGTTTTTTTTTTTCCTTTGTTCCTTGTATGTTCCTTTAAGATTTGGTGTCTGCTCAATCAAGTTTTTGCCATTCTTTTTTTTTTCCTAAATATATTTGTTGTTGTTGAGAATATGCACAGCAAAAACATACACTAATTCAAGTCTCTACATGCACAATTTAGTGATAGTGATTACGTTCTTCTGCAACCATACTCACCCTCCTTTTCTGAGTTGTCCTTCCCTCATTAACATAAGCCCACTGTTCCCTAAGGTTCCTGTCTAATCTTTCAAGTTGCTGTTGTCAATCTGATCCCATATAGATCGTTCTTAAAAGTGAATAATGCTCAAGTCAGACATTTTTTACTAGTTAAGCTAAACTGTTGTTTGTTTTTAAGATGACTTCAGTGGATATTTTTGGTTTAAGGTTTAGAGATTATCTCAGGGCAATAGTTTCAAGGTGTTTATCCACTAACCATGGCTCCAGAAAGTCTGGAGTCCATAAGAATTTGAAATTCTGTTCGGCATTTTCTCCCTTCTGATCAGAATTCTTCTGTAGAATCTTTGATCAAAATGTTCAGTAGTGGTAACTGGGCACCTTCCAGTTCTTCTGGTCTCTAATGGCTAATAAGACTGAGCATCTTTTCATGTGTTCGGTGGCCATTTGAATGTCCTCTTTGGTGAAATGTCTATTCAAGTCCTTCGCCCATTTTATGATTGGGTTATCCTGTTTTTGTTGTTAAGTTGTCAAAGTTTTACATATATTTTGGTTGTTAGATTCTTGTCAGATATATGGTTTCCAAAGAGACTCTCCTAGTCAGTAGCTTGTTTTTTTACTTTTTTGGTAAAATCTTATGATGATCAAAAGTTTTTAGTTTTTATTAGGTCCCATTTATTTATTTTGTCTTTTCCTGTTTGTGCTTTTGTTATTGTATTAGATAATCCATTGTTGAAAGCTAGGGATTACACTGTTGCCCCTGCTTGTTCTTCTAAGAATTTTATGGTTTTAGTTTGCACATTTAGGTACTTAATCCTTTTTGAACTTGTCTTTGTGCATGGTGTGAGGCATGGATCCTGTTTCATTTTTCTGCATGTGGAAATCTAATATGCCCATCAGCATTTGTTGAAGAGGCTCTTCTTTCCCCATCGAATGGACTTAGCACCCTTGTCAAAAATCAGTTGACCATAAATGTCTGAGTTTATTTTTGGACTCTCAATTCTATTCCATTGGTCAGTGTGTCTACTGTTACACCACTACCAGGCTGTTTTGATTACTGTTGCTGTATAGTATGTTTTAACATCAGGAACTGTGAGTTGTCCTACACTGTTCCATTAAGCATAAGGTTGACTGTTGGCTTTTCATATATGCCCTGAAACATATCGAGGCATTTCCCTTCTATTCCAATCTTTTTTAGGGTTTTCATCAAGAAAGGGTTTTGATGCTTTTTCTGCATCCGTAGAGATTATCATGTGGTTCTTTTCCTTTGTTCTATTGTTGTGGTGTATTATGTTGATTAATTTTCAAATGTTGAACCATCCCTGCATTCCTGGAATAAATCCCACTTGGTCATGGTGTATGACTCTTTTAATATGATGTTGGATTCTGTTTGCTAGTATTTTGTTTGTTTTAGGATTTTTGCATCTATATTCGTAAGAGATACCACACTGTAGTTTTCTTGTGGTGTCTTTGTCTGGTTTGGGTATCAGGGTTATGTTTGTTTCATAGAATGAATTGTGGGGGGGGGCATTATTTTTTAAATGATTTATCAGGACTCTCAGGCCCAAGACAGAATCTGACCCAAAATGAGTTTAAAACACTAGCGTAGTGTTTTGTTTTTTTTCTTAATTTTTGAATTTGAATGACTTTAGATAGGACATGTACTTCAGTTCTGTTACAACCTCCACCATTCCCTGTTGTCTTATAGGTCCACCCAGTTCACATGTTTATGTTACATACCTGAACTTATATGTATTTGAATTTAGACAGATACCTTTACCATCTAAATTATTTCAAATGCTTGAAAATATGAATATCTAACCTATACATGGTCCAAGAACTAGTGCTGAGGGAATTAGTAAACCACTTATCCAGTGCTGCTGTTATCTGTTATCAGTTGTCAGCAAGCTTGGATCAGTCTGATTGAAGCTGAATTAATTTGATGTGCTTGCCTTGTACCAGAAAGTTTCTTTTAGCCTGTTTGTAACAGAGATTAAATTATTTTAAGTGGCAACCGTTTTTTTGTGGTGCTTTGAATCAATTAATGTATAAAACTAAGTTTAGACTTTATTATCTATATGGAAAAAGAGTATTTGTGTCTTTTACTATAATTCCTTAGTGGTGTGCAAAGTATGAATTTAAAGGTAATATTTTTGGGGGGCTGTTTATTTAGAAGTTGTTACATATTTATCAGAATGTCTATTGCTTTTCATAGTTAAAAGCCAATAATAGTAAAAAAGAAACATAATAACCCCTGTTTCTGAAAAACAAAAATCTAGGTGGACTATCACTACTACTTGTCATGGATACTTTATATCTGTTTTTTTCCTTGCCAGACTTTGCTTCGACCTCTTCAAGCTTTATGCTCTTTCCAGCTTCAGCATGGTGCTAAAATTCGCCTCAGCAAGGAACATCTTCTGAAAAATGGATTATATCCTAAACCTATGCCAAAGAACAAACGCAAACTCAGGAAAATGGAACTGTTAATGAACAGCGTTAAAATTTAGAACAATTGTTCCTGTAGTGCTAGTTTACTTGTCTGCAGCTGAAAATACCACGTTAGATTTTCATACAGTTTGTGCGTTTTTGATTGCTTATAAGAAAAAGGAGAGTTGTATACTAATCTTGCCCAGAAAAATGAAGTAAACCAAATAGCCATAAAAACAAAACAAAAATTCACTGGCTCAGTGAAAAACAAGATTTCATACTGTATTTGTTTTTGAAAATGTGCCTCTAATACATTTTTTTCAAATCCATAATTTAAAATGCAATTAGTAGTTGAGCTGAGTTAGAAATTACTGTTTACAAAACAGAAGGAAATTGTGGCTGATCAGAGTAAGATTGTTTCCACTAACATTTGTTGGTAATTAGGTGTAGACCTGTAATAGAGGATACCTGCACAACTTTGCAATCTTGTTCATGAACTTTATGATCTGAAATAAGTAACAAAAGAAAATAATGATAATCAAGTAATTTTGATTGAACTTGTTCATTTCAATAAAAAAGAAAACAGAATAATGAAATTAAGTATTCTTTAGGGGACTAAACTTGAACTTCGCTGGAGCCCTGGTGGCACAGTGGTTAAGAGCTATGGCTGCTAACCAAAAGGCTGCCAGTTCAAATCTACCAGCTGCTCCTTGGAAACTGTGTGGGGCAGTTCTGCTCTGTCTTATAGGGTCACTGTGAGTTGGAACCGACTCACCGGCACCTAACAACAAGGACAACTAATTAGTGAATATAATTTTAAAATAGACCACATTTTCATTTGCAGTCACTCTGGATAAGTTTTTATTTTTCAGTATTCATTGGAAAAGTTTATAGAGTCAATGATAAGCCAGTTTAGTTGACATTTTCATATTTAAATAACTGAAGTAGACTATAATATAGTTGTAATTTTGAGAACATATTTCTGTAACTAGGGCATTTACATGTTTTTAATTGGCAAAAGCTTTCAATTTGAGAGAAAAAAAATTCTCTCCCACTTGAGCAAATATTCACTGAGAGTTTATATAGGAGACATGTATGTAATGTACATTTATGTTTAACTTAAATCTGCTACAATTATATACACATTTTGACAAGAAGAGGTCTCTATATTTTGTTCTTTATTTATTTATGACATTTAGGGTTTCCAGCATCCAGCCCTAACTTGTGAAGGTCAAAACATGCAAGTTAAGAGTAAGTTTGATATATATTTTATGTGTATGTGTTACATAAGGAAACCCTGGTGGTGTAGTGGTTAGGAGCTATGGCTGCTAACCAAAAGGTCAGCAATTCAAATCCACCAGGTGCTCCTTGTAAACCCTGTGGGGCAGTTCTGCTCTGGCCTTAGGATCACTAGGAGTCAGAATCAACTCCACAGCAGCAGGTTTTTTTTTTTACATAAGCACACACCAGTTGTTATTTGTCGCAGTTTTCTTGCTCATTAATTTGTTTACTGCTGACCTAGATTAAAAAAAAAAAATCCCTTATTAAAAGCTATGATGCTGGTCACAATTAGAAAGCTAATGAATGTTTGGACAAACTATGCAGAAAATATTTTTAAATGTTAAAAATTAAGTTTCTGTCTTCCACTGTTGGGTTTTTTTGGATTTAAAAACAAGTTAGCACATTTATAGTCTAAAACACCTAATACTGAACATTTATCTAGGTATAATACAGAAGAAATAGTATATAATAATAATTGTTTCTTAACAGATGAGTTAAAATCATCTAGCAGTAATTTTTTTATGTTGAAATTAAATGTCACAAATTTCCTTTATCCATTCTTATTACCTTTTTTAGAGAAAATTCCTACATAAGACACTATTTATATCTCAAAATTGGTTGCTTTAACTTGTGTTGGTTTTTAAAAGCAATTGCTACTTTTATTTTTCAAAAACATTTTAGAGTATTTTTGAACTTTAAGCTTAAAATTTAGTGTTTTTGGAAATGTGTAAAATTTTCTTTAAGAAAGTATATATAATTTTCAAATTACCCTTCTACTAATTTTTATGGACCTCTTAAGGTGATTTCATTTGTTTCATCTTCTTTTGTATACTGTGCTTGTCATATCTGTCACCTGCTTTCATTAAGCAGTTTTAAGTTTTTTGAACTATTATTTTTAGTTGTTAAACCTTTTCCAAGTGCGTAGCAGTATGTATTTTAACTACAAATTTCATCTGGCTTTTGAAAATTGTTTTTTATTGTATTAGTTGGCTTTTAAATTGTAATGCTTTGTATTTGCCTGATTTGTCTGGAGTAGTTCAGATTTTTGCATTTGTAGTTGATAGTAGATTTTACATATACGTTCTAAAAAGCATTTTGAAGGGGGTAGATTGTTACCTGAGTTGTTAGTTACTCTGTGTAAGTCAGAGGATAGTATTATCTCATACACAAAGTGACAGTGCTTTTAGTCAGCTCATTCATGGTGGGTTGAGAATCGCTGTGTGTAATGAATGATATTATTTTGGGAGTTTCTCTTACACGTGACTGGTGAGGAGAGTTGAGAACTACAGTGTATGAAATAAGTCACTGTGCTTGTTAGCTTTCTATAGCTTGGTCACAAGTCCTCTTGTATGGAGCATGAGAGTTATGTTAGGAAAAATTATCTTCCCTGTCTTTAGGTCTTCAAACCCAACTTTGTCCTTAGCCATAACCATTACAGTGTTCGGGCATTTTTAACAAAATTTACAGAGGAGCGAGCTTCTCACTATCACCACTGCTAGTGGGTTATGTAGAAGAGCACTTCTGCGTAACTGCTGCAGTTCTTTTACATACTCCCGTTTATTGCCCCAAATAGGCCCTTTAAAACATGATGATGTATTAGAGAATCCTGATGCTGATGCCAATGGTATAGAAGTAAACCGCATTGATGTTATAAGTAAAAACATAGGTCTAACTTAATGAACTCAAAAGTTTTATGTAATAGTACTTAACTTTACCATGGAGATTTATTCCTGAAAAATAGGTATGAAAGTATATTTTTATAAAGAAATAATTGTGTTAGATGTAATGAAATTTTTCACTTTAATTGCATCCCATCAACCCATCTTTTTGTCGAATGAATAGCTACTTTTTAATTTGTCCAGCCTAAGTTTTCGCTTACTGGATTTGTTTAAAGCATATTCTCTGTCCTCTCCTTTCACTTTCTTCCTCCTTCCCAGGTTCCTTCTCTTTCTCTCTCATTATCCCACCATTCACTTTCCTTTCCCACTGCCCTTTTCCTGTGAACTAGCTTTTGTTATTTTTGAAAATTATTCACGTGTCCTTACATAAACATTTTTCTTTGTAAAAGATCCTGTGGTGGTCTTGACATTACAATTTTATATTTAAAATTTGTGCAGGAAATTAAGTAGTGCTCCCTGACTTTTTAGATCATACTGATTACTTTGCTCCCTTGTTCTGTTAAAACTAACTAAAGCATATTAGAGAAACAAGTAATATTAATAAATGTTTTAATAATCATTTGAATTGACAGCATAAGAATAATTTTTTAAAAACCCCTTTCAAAAGTAAGAGATTAAAAAAAATGAAATTAGATATCCTTTGAATAAGAATTTTTTTTTTAATTTAGAAGTTTATTAAGGAATTAAAACATTTTAAAAAGTATATCTGCTTCAGGATTATTTTCATCTTAGATGTGCTCCTTTATTTTGCATTCTAATAGAATTTACAAATTTTTGTCTCCAAATATGTTATTTACTAGATGCAATATCTCTTCCATTTTTGTCTAAATGTAGTTTTATGGGGAATATGAAAATGGGCAATTTACAATATGACCATTAGGTTTTATAAATGCAATTGTGTACTATTTTAGCTTTATTAAATAATTTTATTTCTTAAGTTGCTTTGTTCTTGGTAAAATCAATGGAGAAACATTGTTACATGCAAATGTAAATTTTCAATTTCTGGAATTGTTATCTATAATTATAGAAATGAAACCAGTATTCTAACATTGTATTCTAATACTTTTTTAGTAAGTCTCAGAACTCTTGCAGATTAAAATTCTGCGTGACAAACAATGACAAATACTTTTACTCAGGACATATATGGTCTTCTATATATATAAAAAATTAGTGAATAAGGTAAAAGAAAAGATTAATAGAAGTAATGATTATCTTTAACCTAAAATACGTTAACAAAGTGACTAATCTTTTAATTTATTAAGTGCTTACTCTGTTGTCTTTAGCTGCCTTCGACTTAGCCTCGTGTGTTAGGGTAGATCCGTGCTCTGTAGGACTCTCAATGGCTAATTTTTCAGAAGTAGTTTGCCAGGCCTTTCTTCTGAGGTACCTCTTGGTGGACTCAAACCTCCAATCTTTCATTAGCAACCTAGGACTTAACTGCTTGCTCTATCCAGGGACTGTTCTCAGTAGGTTAAAGTAGGAAAAATGGATTATAATGTCACTTTTCTTTTTTCACTTTTGCTAATTGATTTCATTACTTTTAAGAATATCGATCATCATCTTAGCCTAGAATATATTAATGTCTTTGCTGATCGGATATAATAATAGCTTTTACTTAAAATTAAGTAAACATTTTTTATAGTATTAAATAATTCAATACATTACTAGTATAATTTTAACTCCATTTCCATTTTAAAAGAAGTCATTAATGGCTGAATAGTTATTTTGGATAATTTTTTTACTATCTTTTGTTGATAACAAAAGTTATTTGAAATTTTTTTAAATGTAAGTGATGTATTTTGTTGATTCTTAATAATCCCATTATTAAAATATAATGATATTTAATTTTAAATATATAACTGTACCTAGTGTTCAGCAGCACAGAGCAGAGTCCACTGGGTAATACTGTTGTTTTTTTAAGATAGGTACTGTTAAGGATAGAGATATGGATAGATCGGTGGAATTCCTTGAACTCAAAATAAGAGGTGATTTTCATCTGATTACATTCTTTTTTTTTTTCTGTCAAGAAAGTAGCAAAGTCATCAGCTAAGTGATGGGAGAATATTGAGATGTATGTATAGACAGTAAGAGGACTTGAAGAGAGTGGATTTACTAGAGAAGAGAATAGGATTATTTGGCACCATTGTGTGCCCTGCTTATATGTATGATTATAAAGTTGAAGTCGATGTGGTCAACAAGGTTATATGATTTTTTTTTTTTTTCCACATTCTGCTGTTGTGGATAGTCCTAGAATAAGCAAATAATTTGTGTTAGTGTGTTGTTAGAGGAGCAGAAGGGAAGGAGAAAAGCTAAGAAAGTTAGGGGTAATATGGTATAAAGATTTAAAAAAACCCAGTTGCCGTCAAGGTGATTCCAACTCATAGTGACCCTATAGAACAGAGTAGAACTGTTCCATAGGGTTTCCAAGGAGCAGCTGGTAGATTTGAATTGCTGGCCTTTTGGTTAACAGCTGAGCTCTTAACCACTGTGCTACCAGGGCCCCAGTATAAAGATAGGACATAGAATCTAGGCTAGGAAAGGAGGACCCCTGGCCCATTGATACTGAAAAATTGATTAGAGGTCTAAATGAGGTCAGAGAATTATTGGAGTGAGGATAAGCTGGAAGGTAGGGCTCAGAGTCAAGGAAGTTTGAGATTTGAAAGATAATATAGTTATTACTGATGACAATATTCAGTGTGTGACCATAGAAATAATGCTGAGGTTTGATAGAGGAATAGATGTTTAGAGGTAGGATAGTCAAAGAATCAAGAGGCTGTGGAATTGGTGGATTACTTATAGGACGTGGAAGTCCCCAGGAATAATAAGAGTAGTGGTGGAAAGAGGGACAGTGAACTAGGTGCCAAATTCATCAGTGAGTAAGGGGAGGTGACTGGAGATTAATAGACAGTGTCAACAAGGAGGGTAAGGGTAATAAAGTCTGCCAGTACATTTCAGAGGGGTTGGGGGGGGTTAATGAAAAAGGCGGAGAGAGAGTTGGGAAGTGACAATGACCATCAAAGGCTACAGGAGAAACAGTACCTTCAGGGGACAGCAGGCATCAGTTATGGTGAGGGAAACAGATGGAGAGTATACTGATTGATGATTAGGTTGATCATCTAATTTATCACATAAACTAGGACACTTTTGTCTATTGGATGAAATACTAGAAAAACAGTAAAATCACCCAGTAATGGGCAAACACATAGTCACCCTATTGATGACTGACCATGAATTTGAAAAGATGAAGTGGAAGGATTTGCAAGGGTAGGAAAAGTCGGAAATGGTATATACAGTGAAGCTTATTGGTAAGCACATATAATGATAGATAATCTGGGGGTGGGGGAGGTTGCATTTCTGATTGGGCTGAAATGACTGAAGACATAAGGCATGATGGGATTCATTCTGAGGTTAGAACATGCAGCAAGTCTTTAAATCCTAAGGCTGATTATTTATGGGGAAGGAGTGGACATTGGAATATAAAGAGATTGAAGGTCGTATAGCAGACTATGGGTATAAATGAGTCCTAAGCAGTTCTGAAAACAGTTTTCATTTTGGATTATAAAGTCTGATCATTTAAATATCTTATTTATAATAATTTTAGATATTTAGGCAGTTTTACTAATAATACTAATATTTTAAAGGATTAAACTTTTCAAAGTGCTTTCATATATTTGCCTCATTTAATGATACTTTTGTGCCACTTGAAGTTTTAGAACACTTTCAGCACGTACACAGCAAGCTATCTTCAGCTCTCTGACCTGCTGATGGCTCAAACAGAAGATACGCTAGAAAATCTGTAGAGATCTAAGAAGAGGGGAATTTGGCCAAACCACATGGGCTTGAACTAAGAAAGCTAATCTGGCAGGTAAGTAGTCCTAATTAGGAAGTTCAAAGAGGCGTGGCAAAGCTGAATCTGACCGGGCTGGTATTGTATAAAAGACCTTGTCTGGTGAACCCTGAGTACAGAAGCTAGAGAGCAACATGGCTTGTTTTTAAAATGATCCTTCTGCTGTGTGGAAAATAGATGTTATGGGAGGTTAGTGGGTAAATAGGAAGTCACATTAGGATTCTGTTGTAGACCATTTAGGAGATGGCTTGGACTAAGGTGGTGGCAGTGGTAATTGGGATAAGTAGAACTGAAGATAAAGTGAAAGGCTAAAGATGAGTCATAAATATGAAAAGCAAAATTTTAAGGTAATAATAGAGTAATCTGTATTAGAATAGTCCTCCCACAAAAACCAATTATAAATTATATTTAAAAAAAACTGAAGACAGAAATTTGAGGTTTTGTTTAAAACAAAGATAGTAAAAATTGATTTATACATTTATAATGTATAAAGAAGTAAAACATACGATGATAATAGTACAAAAGATTCCAATGAGTTTAAAATTGACCTGAGATTACTATTATATGGCTTTTGCCCTCATGGCACTTCCCAGTGCATATAGTATGGGGTAGGTAGGACTGAGAGCAGAGTTTGGGATTGCTAGAGTAACTGGAAATTGTCGTGAAGGGGAAATCTTGGAATAGGGAGAGCCCTAAAATTTGCATGTAATCTGCTCTGAAATTTTTGGTTGACTCATGAATTCTGCATGAGTGGGTGAGATTGTAAGAAGCCCCAAAAGAAAACAATAGCTGAAAGGCTGAAAGAGTCCTGCCAAGTTAGAGGAATTTGATATACACTTCAGGTTGTCCATTCAAACACGTTGAAGGGTTACACTTTTGGAGAAAATACTAATTCTTAGAACAAAGTGATTAGTCCTAGGACTAAAGAAAAAGTTGAAATAGATCCACGCTAACAAAGTGTGAAATCAAGCCTCCCCAAGTTCAAGGTGATCTGACTGCCAGAACAAAACTCAACACTTTTCAGAGGAAGGCAGCAAATCCAGAATCTCTATAATGTATTATTCACGATGTCCAGTATACAATAAAAACATACAATAAAAACATATTAGACATGTGAAATTAAACCTGGTCAAGAGAAAAGCCAGTCAATAAAGACAGACCTTCAAATTATATACATGTTGGAATTAGTAAACAAGGACTTTCATTTAGTGGTGGTAAATATGTTAAAGAGTTTACAGGAAAAGATGAGTAAAAACAGGAGTTTCAAGGGAGATTTTGGTGTGTACACACACACACCCACACTCATATATGCGAAGTGGGAATATCAGAACTGAAAGGTAAAATACCTGAAACGGGAAATTAATTTTTATTAGATGGAATTAACAGCAGATTGGGTACAACACAAAAAATAAGCATTGGTGGATTTAAAGACGTCTGTAGAAATCATTCAAACTTAAGCAGAGGAGAATACACTTGAGAAAAAATGAACAGTTTCTCAATGATGTGTGAAACATTTTCCAGCAGCTAGCATGTTTAATGGGACAGGACAGAATATATCAAAAATAAATATTTGAAGAAACAGTGACCAACAGTTATCCTAATTTGATAAAAAAAAAATAGTAACCTGCAGTTCCAGGAAGCTCAGCAAACACCAACCAGGATAAATACAATGAAAGCCATACTTAAGCATCAAATTGTGGGAAACTGATGATGAAGGGGGAAAAAAAATAGTAAAAAGATAGAAAATATACATACAGAGAATAACCATAAGAATGATACCTAATCTCACCCAAAACAATGGAGGCCAGAAGACAGCAGAAGGCATTTTTAATGTGCTGAAAGGAAAAAAACAAAAAAAAAAAACACTAGAATTCTATATCCAATAAAAATTTCTTTCAAAAACGAAGGTAAAATAAAGATATTCTTAGTAAAACAAAAGCTGCGAGAATCCCTATCCAGCAGACCTGCGTAAATGAAATTCTAAAGGACATTCTTAAGCATGAAGAGAAATGATACCAGCTGGATATCTATACCTATAACAGGAAACAACACTATACTATAGAAAACCACTGGAAATGGTAGGTGTGAAGGTAGTTTTAAGACTGTTTTTCTTAAATTTTTTTTTTTTTAATTTTTATTAAGCTTCAAGTGAACATTTACCATTCCAATCAGTCTGTCACATGTAGGTTTACATACATCTTACTCCCTTCTCCCACTTGCTCTCCCCCTATTGAGTCAGCCCCCACAGTCTCTCGTTTCGTGCCAATTTTGCCATCTTCCCTCTCTCTCTATATTGCCATCCCCCCTCCAGTCAAGAGTTGCCAACACACTCCTGTGTCCACCTGATTTAATTACCTCACTCTTCATCAGCATCTCTCTCCCCCCACTGACCAGTCCTTTTCATGCCTGATGATTTGTCTTCGGGGATGGTTCCTGTCCTGTGCCATCAGAAGTTCTGGGGAGCATTGTCTCTGGGATTCCTCTCGTCGCAATCATACCATTAGGTGTGGTCTTTTAATGAGAATTTGGGGTCTGTATCCCATTGGTCTCCTGCTCCCTCAGGAGTTGTCTGTTGTGCTCCCTGACAGGGCAGACATCGATTGTGGCCGGGCACCAACTAGTTCTTCTGGTCTCAGGATAATGTAGGTCTCTGGTTCATGTGGCCCTTTCTGTCTCTTGGGTTCTTAGTTGTCGTGTCACCTTGGTGTTCTTCATTCTCCTTTGATCCAGGTGGGTTGAGACCAATTGATGTATCTTAGATGGCCGCTTGTTGGCATTTAGGACCCCAGGCGCCACAATTCAAAGTGGGATGCAGAATGTTTTCATAATAGAATTATTTTGCCCGTTGACTTAGAAGTCCCCTCAAACCATGTTCCCCAGACCCCAGCCCCTGCTCCGCTGACCTTTGAAGCTTTCATTTTATCCCGGAAACCTCTTTGCTTTTAATCCAGTCCAATTAGGCTGACCTTCCTTGTATTGAGTGTTGTCTTTCCCTTCACCCAAAGCAGTTCTTATCTACAGATTGATCAATAAAAAGCCCTCTCCCTCCCTCCCTCTGAGTGTTGTCTTTCCCTTCACCCAAAGCAGTTCTTATCTACAGATTGATCAATAAAAAGCCCTCTCCCTCCCTCCCTCCCTCCCCCCTTTGTAACCACATAAGTATGTGTTCTTCTCCGTTTTTTCTATTTCTCAAGATTTTATAATAGTGGTCTTATACAATATTTGTCCTTTTGCAACTGACTCATTTCGCTCAGCATAATGCCTTCCAGATTCCTCCATGTTATGAAATGTTTCAGAGATTCGTCACTGTTCTTTATCAATGCGTAGTATTCCATTGTGTGAATATACCACAATTTATTTACCCATTCGTCCGTTGACGGACATCTTGGTTGCTTCCAGCTTTTTGCTATTGTAAACAGAGCTGCAATAAACATGGGTGTGCATATATCTGTTTGTGTGAAGGCCCTTGTATCTTTAGGGTATATTCCGAGGAGTGGGATTTCTGGGTTGTATGGTAGTTCTATTTCTAACTGTTTAAGATAATGCCAGATGGATTTCCAAAGTGGTTGTACCATTTTACAATCCCACCAGCAGTGTATAAGAGTTCCAATCTCTCCGCAGCCTCTCCAACATTTATTATTTTGTGTTTTTTGGATTAATGCCAGTCTAGTTGGTGTGCGATGGAATCTCATCCTAGTTTTAATTTGTATTTCTCTAATGGCTAATGATCGAGAGCATTTTCTCATGTATCTGTTGGCTGCCTGAATATCTTCCTTAGTGAAATGTGTGTTCATATCCTTTGTCCACTTCTTGATTGGGTTGTTTGTCTTTCTGTGGTTGAGTTTTGACAGAATCATGTAGATTTTAGAGATCAGGCACTGGTCTGAGATGTCATAGCTGAAAATTCTTTCCCAGTCTGTAGGTGGTCTTTTTACTCTTTTGGTGAAGTCTTTAGATGAGCATAGGTGTTTGATTTTTAGGAGCTCCCAGTTATCTGGTTTCTCTTCATCATTTTTGGTAATGTTTTGTATTCTGTTTATGCCCTGTATTAGGGCTCCTAGGGTAGATTCTATTTTTTCTTCCATGATCTTTATCGTTTTAGTCTTTATGTTTAGGTCTTTGATCCACTTGGAGTTAGTTTTTGTGCATGGTGTGAGGTATGGGTCCTGTTTCATTCTTTTGCAAATGGATATCCAGTTATGCCAGCACCATTTGTTAAAAAGACTATTATTTCCCCAATTGACTGACACTGGTCCTTTGTCAAATATCAGCTGCTCATATGTGGATGGATTTATATCTGGGTTCTCAATTCTATTCCATTGGTCTATGTGCCTGTTGTTGTACCAGTACCAGGCTGTTTTGACTACTGTAGCTATATAATAGGTTCTGAAATCAGGTAGGGTGAGGCCTCCCACTTTCTTCTTCTTTTTCAGTAAGGCTTTGCTTATCCGGGGGTTCTTTCCTTTCCATATGAAATTAGTGATTTGTTTCTCTATCCCCTTAAAGTATGACATTGGTATTTGGATTGGAAGTGCGTTATATGTATAAATGGCTTTTGGTAGAATAGACATTTTTACTATGTTAAGTCTTCCTATCCATGAGCAGGGTATGTTTTTCCACTTAAGTATGTCCTTTTGAATTTCTTGTAGCAGAGTTTTATAGTTTTCTTTGTATACGTCTTTTACATCCTTGGTAGGATTTATTCCTAAGTATTTTATCTTCTTGGGGGCTACTGTGAATGGTATTGATTTGGTTATTTCCTCTTCGGTGTTCTTTTTGTTGATGTAGAGGAATCCAAGTGATTTTTGTATGTTTATTTTATATCCTGAGACTCTTCCAAACTTTTCTATTAGTTTCAGTAGTTTTCTGGAGGATTCCTTAGGGTTTTCTGTGTATACGATCATGTCATCTGCAAATAGTGATAGCTTTACTTCCTCCTTACCAATCTGGATACCCTTTATTTCTTTGTCTAGCCTAATTGCCCTGGCTAGGACTTCAAGTACGATGTTGAATAAGAGCGGTGATAAAGGGCATCCTTGTCTGGTTCCCGTTCTCAAGGGAAATGCTTTCAGGTTCTCTCCATTTAGAGTGATATTGGCTGTTGGCTTTGCATAGATGCCCTTTATTATGTTGAGGAATTTTCCTTCAATTCCTATTTTGGTAAGAGTTTTTATCATAAATGGGTGTTGAACTTTGTCAAATGCCTTTTCTGCATCTATTGATAAGATCATGTGGTTTTTATCTTTTGTTTTATTTATGTGATGGATTACATTAATGGTTTTTCTGATATTAAACCAGCCTTGCATACCTGGTATAAATCCCACTTGATCATGGTGAGTTGTTTTTTTGATGTGTTGTTGGATTCTATTGGCTAGAATTTTGTTGAGGATTTTTGCATCTATGTTCATGAGGGATATAGGTCTATAATTTTCTTTTTTTGTAATGTCTTTACCTGGTTTTGGTATCAGGGAGATGGTAGCTTCATAGAATGAGTTGGGTAGTATTCCGTCTTTTTCTATGCTTTGAAATACCTTCAATAGTAATGGTGTTGTCTTCTCTGAAGGTTGGTAGAACTCTGCAGTGAAGCCGTCTGGGCCAGGACTTTTTTTTGTTGGGAGTTTTTTGATTACCGTTTCGATCTCTTTTTTTGTTATGGGTCTATTTAGTTGTTCTACTTCTGAGTGTGTTAGTTTAGGTAGGTAGTATTGTTCCAAGAATTTATCCATTTCTTCTAGGTTTTCAAATTTGTTAGAGTACAATTTTATGTAGTAATCTGATATGATTCTTTTGATTTCATTTGGTTCTGTTGTGATGTGGTCCTTCTCGTTTCTTATTCGGGTTATTTGTTTCCTTTCCTGTATTTCTTTAGTCAGTGTAGCCAATGGTTTATCAATTTTATTAATTTCTTCAAAGAACCAGCTTTTGGCTTTGTTAATTCTTTCAATTGTTTTTCTGTTGTCTAATTCATTTAGTTCAGCTCTAATTTTTATTATTTGTTTTCTTCTGGTGCCTGATGGATTCTTTTGTTGCTCACTTTCTATTTGTTCAAGTTGTAGGGACAGTTCTCTGCTTTTGGCTCTTTCTTCTTTTTGTATGTGTGCATTTATCGATATAAATTGGCCTCTGAGCACTGCTTTTGCTGTGTCCCAGAGGTTTTGATAGGAAGTATTTTCATTCTCGTTGCTTTCTAAGAATTTCCTTATTCCCTCCTTGATGTCTTCTATAACCCAGTCTTTTTTCAGGAGGGTATTGTTCATTTTCCAAGTATTTGATTTCTTTTCCCTAGTTTTTCTGTTATTGATTTCTAGCTTCATTGCCTTGTGGTCTGAGAAGATGCTTTGTAATATTTCGATGTTTTGGATTCTGGAAAGGTTTGTTTTATGACCTAATATGTGGTTTATTCTAGAGAATGTTCCATGTGCACTAGAAAAAAAAGTATATTTGCAGCAGTTGGGTGGAGAGTTCTGTATAAGTCAATGAGGTCAAGTTGGTTGATTGTTGTAATTAGGTCTTCCGTGTCTCTATTGAGCTTCTTACTGGATGTCCTGTCCTTCTCCGAAAGTGGTGTGTTGAAGTCTCCTACTATAAATGTGGAGGTGTCTATCTCACTTTTCAATTCTGTTAAAATTTGATTTATGTATCTTGCAGCCCTGTTATTAGGTGAGTAAATATTTAATATGGTTAAGTCTTCCTGATCAATTGTCCCTTTTATCATTATATAGTGTCCTTCTTTATCCTTTGTGGTGGATTTAAATCTAAAGTCTATTTTGTCAGAAATTAATATTGCTACTCCTCTTCTTTTTTGCTTATTGTTTGCTTGATATATTTTTTTTCCATCCTTTGAGTTTTGGTTTGTTTGTGTCTCTAAGTCTAAGGTGTGTTTCTTGTAGGCAGCATATAGATGGATCGTGTTTCTTTATCCAGTCCGTGACTCTCTGTCTCTTTATTGGTGCATTTAGTCCATTTACATTCAGCGTAATTATAGATAAATAAGTTTTTAGTGCTGTCATTTTGATGCCTTTTCATGTGTGTTGTTGTCCATTTCATTTTTCCACATGCTTTTTTGTGCTGAGACGTTTTTCTTAGTAGCTTGTGAGATCCTCATTTCCATAATGTTTAACTTTGTGTTTATTGAGTTGTTACGTTTTTCTTGGCTTTTTTCTTGAGTTATGGAATTGATATTCCTTTTTGTGGTTACCTTTTTATTTACCCCTATTTTTCTAAGTAAAAACCTAACTTTTATCCTTCTGTATCGCCTTGTATCACTCTCCATCTGGCAGTTCAGTGCCTCCTATATTTAGTCCCTCTTTTTGATTATTGTGATCGTTTATCTTTTGATTTCCATGATTTCCTGTTATGTGTATTATTTTGTTTATTTATTTATTTTTTAGAATTAGTCTTAATTTGTTTTTGTGATTTCCCTTTTTGAGTTGCGTTGATATCAGGACGTTCTGTTTTGTGACCTTGTATTGTGCTGGTACGTGATATTATTGGTCATCCGGCCAAACAATCTCCTTTAGCATTTCTTGCAGTCTTGGTTTAGTTTTTGCAAATTCTCTAAACTTGTGTTTATCTGAAAATATCTTAATTTCTCCTTCATATTTCAGAGAGAGTTTTGCTGGATATATGATCCTTGGTTGGCAGTTTTTGTCCTTCAGTGCTCTGTATACGTCGTCCCGTTCCCTTCTTGCCTGCATGGTTTCTGCTGAGTAGTCTGAACTTATTCTTATTGATTCTCCCTTGAAGGAAACCTTTCTTTTCTCCCTGGCTGCTTTTAAAATTTTCTGTTTGTCTTTGGTTTTGGCAAGTTTGATGATAATATGTCTTGGTGTTTTTCTTTTTGGATCAATCTTAAATGGGGTTCGATGAGCATCTTGGATGGATATCCTTTCGTCTTTCATGATGTCAGGGAAGTTTTGTGTCAGGATTTCTTCAACTATTTTCTCTGTGTTTTCTGTCCCCCCTCCCTGTTCTGGGACTCCAATCACTCGCAAGTTATCCTTGATAGAGTCCCACATGATTCTTAGGGTTTCTTCATTTTTTTAAATTCTTTTATCTGATTTTTTTTCAGCTATGTTGGTGTTGTTTCCCTGGTCCTCCAGAAGTCCCAGTCTACATTCTAATTGCTCGAGTCTGCTCCTCTGACTTTCTATTGCGTTGTCAAATTCTGTAATTTTATTGTTAATCTTTTGGATTTCTACATGCTGTCTCTGTATGGATTCTTGCAACTTGTTAATTTTTCCACTATGTTCTTGAATAATCTTTTTGAGTTCTTCAACAGTTTTATCAGTGTGTTCCTTGGCTTTTTCTGCATTTTTCCTAATTTCATTTGTGATATCTTTAAGCATTCTGTAAATTAGTTTTTTATATTCTGTATCTGATAATTCCAGGGTTGTATCTTCATTTGGGAAAGATTTTGATTCTTTTGTTTGGGGGGTTGGAGAAGCTGTGATGGTCTGTTTCTTTATGTGGTTTGATATGGACTGCTGTCTCCGAGCCATCACTGGGAAACTAGATTTTCCAGGTAGGCAGCTAAAAAAAAATGCAGTCAGATCCCTATCTGAATTCTCCCTCTGGCTCCGGGTATTCGGATGTTAATGGGGCCGCCTGGGGAGGCTGGGGGAGGGATCAGAGAGCTTGGAGTGTAGCACCACAGAATATAGAGCTGAACACCGTGTTCACGCTCCGCCCCCGTCCGCCAAAATCCGGGCAGGACGGGTCCCCGGCTATGACGCTGCTTTCCTTGCTCGGAGACCAGTCACTTCCAGGGACTTCTGCCTCCGGTGCGTGGCACCGCTCGTGCGCACTCGGTGGGCGTTCCCCGCACGAACGGTTGGGCCCACCCCCAGGGTCTATTCAGGCGAATATAATTGGGCCCCGCGGTCAAGCCGTGCCCGTGCGCGCCCCCAAATCCCAGCGGGACGACTTCCCGGCTGGGACGCTGCTTTCCCCGTTCCTGGACCAGTCACTTCCTCCCGGGGACTTCTCCTTCCGGTGCGCCACACCTCTCGCGCGAACTGGGTAGGTGTCACCCGCATGGCCAGGTGGGCCCGCCCCCTGGGTCAATTCAGGGGAATAAAAATGGACCCCGCGCTCACGCCCCGCCCGCGCGCCTGCCCAAATCCCAGCGGAATGGCTCCCCGTCTGGGATGCTGCTTTCCCCGCTCCGAGACCAGTCACTTCCGGGGATTTCTCTCTCCGGTGTGCCGCGCCACACACGCGGAGTGGGTGTGTGTTCTCCCGCACAAACGTGTGGGCCCCGCCCCGGGGTCACTTTAGGGAAATATAGCTGACAACCCCCCCCCCGCTCACGCCCCGCTCGCTTCTCGCCTAACTCCTGGCGGGATGGCTCGCCTGCTGGGATGCTGTTCTCCCCACTCCCAGATCAGTCACTGCCTCCCGGATGCTTCTCCCTCCGGCTGCGCTTCTACGCCACCCGTGCCAACCAGCTAGACTTCCTCCGGGGATGGGTTCGGGGGGAAGGGGTGGGCCCCCCTTCTGTGCCATCTGCCCCCCTGGGCTCTGCTCCAGATCGGGCTCCGAAGGTCACCTGCCTGGTACGCTGGCTCCTGGTTCTGAAAACGGTTGCTGTCTGCCCGTATTTGTTTGTTTTCCGTCTCTAAGTCTGTGCTTGTTTTTCAGAGTTCGTAGATTGTTATTTATGTGATCGATTCCCTTGTTTTTCTCAGTCTTTGTTGCAAGAGGGATCCGCGGTAGCATCCACCTAGTCGGCCATCTTGGCCCCACTTCTGTTTTTCTTAAATTTTTAAAAATCATTTGTTTAAAACAAAGATTGATTTATACATTTATAATATATAAATATATAAGAAGTAAAACATGATGATAATAGTACAAAAGGTTCCAATGAGCGAAAATTGAAATAATGCTATTGAAGCAGTACTATATTAATGGACAGTTGACTACATAAATTAAAGAAGCATGTTATAATCCCTGTTTAATTCGAAGTTGTCACAGATTTCATTTTACTTGTATCCACAATCAACATCCATGGAAGCAGCAGTCAAGAAATCAAAAGATGCATTGTAGTGGGCAAATCTGCAAATGACCTCTTTGAAGTCTTGAAAAAGAAAGATGTTACCTTGAAGACTAAGGTATGCCTGACCCAAGCCGTGGTGTTTTCAATTGCCTCATATGCGTGCAAAAGCTGGCCAATGAATTAGGAAGACTGAAGATGAATTGATGCCTTTGAATTGTGGTATTGGCAAAGAACGTTGAATATCCCATGGACTGCCAAAAGAATGAACAAATCTGTCTTGGAAGAAGTACAACCAGAATCCTCCTTAGAAGCAAGGATGGTGAGACTACATCTCACACTGAACATGTCATCAGGAGGTATCAATCACTGCGGAAGGATATCATATTCGGTAAAGTAGGGGGTCAGTGAAAAAATGGAAGACCCTCAATGAGGTGGATTGACACAGTGGCTGCAACAATGGACTTAAGCATAACAATGATCGTGAGGATGGCGCAGGACCAGGCAGTGTTTCATTCTGTTGTTTGGAAGGTTACTTTGAGTCAGAATTGACTTGACAACAGGTTTGTTTTGGTTTGGTTTAGTCACATTTCAAGCGATCAGTAGCCATATGTGACCAGCGTGTTCGACAGGACAGGTATAGAATATTTCCATCATCGCAGAATATTATGTAGCACTTCCCTAGAGCAATCATTAAAAACAGAAATACAAAGAGTGTAACTAAAAATTTTTTTAAAAAAAATAGAAGAAATAAAATGAAATGCTAAAACATTCAGTCAAATGTGAAGAAGACAGGAAAGGACAAATAAGAACAAAGAACAGAACAATTAGAAGTCAGATAGCAAGGTGATAGATTTAAAACCAATAATTGGAGCCATGGTGGCACAACGGTTAAGAGCTTGGCTGCTAACCAAAAGGTTGGTAGTTCGAATCCACCAGCTGCTCCTTGGGGGCAGTTCTAATCTGTTCTATAGGGTCACTATGAGTCGGAATTGACTCAACGGCAGCAAATTTGTTTTTTGGGGGGGTTTATATCAATAATTACATTATGTGTAGACGGACTCTTTGAAACTGGATAGAGGTAGTGGGTGCACAATATTATGAATGTACTAACTGGTTCTGAATTGTTCACTTTAAAATGGTTAATTTCACCTCAATTAAAAAAAATTATTATTGGAAAAGAAGTAAATGAACTAAACATTCCATTAAAAGACAGAAACTTCTAGTTTCTGGTTTGACATCCAAAGAGCTTAGAAGTCATCGCTCCATCCTCACAATAAGAAAAAAGCTGGACAAATGAAAACAATCTAGAAATAGAGTTGCCAGTTTAACCAAGTTGACTATACAATGACCACACACAGTCCGCGGCATTCATACACACCTCTCTTAACTCTATTTAATTTCTAAGTAGGGACAATAGCAAAGTCTTGCTTATTCACGGTACAAGTGAAAACATGTCGATCTTCTCCCTGGAAAAGAATACAAAATTCCATGCCATTTTATCTTTCTTCGGGGTATGTTAATTTCTCGTCTAGCTAAGTCTCACTGCACTTTGGATATTTTGTAACTTAAATACTGAGCTATAATACTAACCGGTATTAAAATACGTTGGATAGAAGAGGAATGGGAGAAAGGAAAAATAATTCACACACAGACACGCTTACATCAAAGTAAGACAAATATTGATAGCTATTATAGCCCTTATTTCTGTAAATGGTCATGTAGCTTTATACCTTTCTTCTTCTACCTATTTTGTATTTTCCTTGCCCTCAGCAAGCACCTTAGCTAGTTGTTGTTCCTTGACCCTAAATTCCACTCCTGAAAGGTCTGTGCCATTAACAGACCTGCTTCTATTGGATTCTTGTAGTCTTCCATTAATTTTTATCACAGGTCACGTGATAAAAGTTATTGTCTCAGAGGATCTCTTGCATTGTAGACATACTCCTCTTTGCCTCTAGTTTGTATTAGCAACCCAGTTTCCCTTGTTAGTCAGGATCAGTCACTCCAGTCAGTTTGTAACCCTGTTCTTTGCCTGTTGGTTCTCTTTCATGAGGAATTCAAAATGGCTAGGTGGAAGTCTCAGTTCCCAGTTTAATGGAACAACTGTTGTGTCTTCTGGTAGAAGCAGCTGGAGCAAACCAGCTGAGCCTAAAGTTTCAAGACAGGAAACAAAAATTTTGGGGTTAAAAATTAGAGGAGTCATTCCCATTTCCAGCCCCTGATTCCTGAGGCCATGAATTCTGGCTGTGGAGAAACAGCTTGTGTTATTGGTTGCTGATTCAGAACATGTACTGCATTCTGGAGGACATTATCTCAGCCCTATAGTTATCCCACCTGGTGCAGTAACTGAGTTCTCAAATGGTCATTCCATCATTTTATCAGGCCAGCTGCTTCAGGGTGATAAGGAACATGGCAATACCAGTGAATTGCATGAGCATGAGCCTGTTGCCAGGCTTCATTTGCTATAAAATGAGTTTCCTGGCCAGAAACAGTGCTACGTGGATATTATGGTGGTGAATAAGACTTCCTATACATACACAGATGGTGGTTTTGGCAGAAGCATTGTGGAAAGAACAGACAAATCCATGTCCAAGGTAAATGTCTGTTCCAGTGAGAACAAAGCAGTGCTCTTTCTATGATGGAAGTGGCCCAATGTAATCAACCTGCCACCAAGTGGCTGGGTGATACAGCTGTGGAGTGATTTTATACTGTGGACTTTCTTAGTTTTAGTCTCTGCAATTGGCATATTGGGCCTTCATCAGTAATTGTAGCCAGATTTCTTTGGCTAATGGAAATCTGTTGCTGAGCCCAGTTTCCATCCCTGCCTCTGAGTTCACTTAGTTCATGAGCCAATTGGAAAAAGGAAGGGATGACCAGGAATGAGACTGACTAAACCACAGAATGGGGTCATCTTGTCCACCTGATTATTAAGATTCTCTTCTATTGAAGTTGCTCTTTGGTGATCATTAACGTGGGGTACAAATATCTTCACACTTACAGTTATCTGTTGCTTCATAACACACCACCCTAAACTTAGTGCTTTAAAACAAGCATCATTGATTTACTCATTATTTTGCAAGTGGTATTGGGCTCAACTGGACTGGCCTCAAGCGGGCGGTTCCTCTGCTAGTCTCAGTGGGGTTGTTCATGCAGCTTCAGTTATCTGGAGGCTTGACTAGGGTTGGATAACCCAAGATGGCTTTATTTTTTCTTGTCTCAGTTAGAATGGCTGAGATAGCTGGAAGCTGTCTAGACCTCTCTCCATGTAGTCTGTCCAGAGTGTAGCCAGCTACTTTACATGAGTCTGAAAGGAGAAGCTTCCAGGCTTCTTGTAATCTGGGTCCTGGAATTCACACAGCATAATTCCCACCACATTGTTTCAGTCAAAGGAAGTTAAGGGCAGCTAAGATTCAAACAGAAGGAAGTAAATTTCATCTCTTGATGAAAAGAGTGGCATGCACATCTAAGAATGGAGGAATTGTTGACAGCCATTTTTGTAGACAGTCTACCTCAGTTCACCCTCTGGGTGCAACGGTTCATGTCTTTCCCACATACAAAGTACACTCGTCCTTCCTTTGACCCCCCTTCCCCTCCCCCCCCCAAAAAACCATATGTAATTATGGCATCAGGCTCAAAGTTCAGGATCCCTGGATCAACATCACATCTGGAAGCAGATGAAGCTCCTGAAGTATGGTTCCTCATGATCTGGACACCTGAGGACTATTAAGTTATCTGCTCCCCACATGCCCAACATAAAAGGGTGAGATAGGATAACCACAATACCAACCAGTTGCCATGGAAGTGATTCTCACTCATGGCGACCGCACTTGTTTTAGAGTATAACTGCGCTCCGTAGGGTTTTCAATGGCTATGATCTTTCAGAAGCAAATCACCAGGACTTTCTTCTGAGGCACCTCTTGATGAGTTCAAACTGCCAGCTTTTCAGTTAGTAGCTGAGTAGTTAACCATTTGCGTCACCCAGGGAGTATGTATGTGTATATATATTAAGTGTATATGTATGTGTATGTACACACATAAAAAAAACCCATTGCTGTCGAGTCGATTCTGCCTCATAGTGACCTTATAGGACACATACATATATATAAATATATACACATACACATGTATTAGTTATAGATATATGTAGTAAGATATTACTTTTGTATTATATTGTGCACTACTTTCTTTTAAAAGTACTTCCAAAATTTTAAATAAAACAAGTATTATATACTTAGATTCTACGGTGTTTTGAGTGCATTATTTCCTTTAATCTTCGTAATAAACCCTATGAGTTTATTATATATATTTTATATATATAAATAATTTAAAAAATGAGGAAGCTGAAACTTTTTAAGTTTCAAAAATTTTAAAGAAATTGCCAAGTCACAGCAAACTGGTAGTGTAAACAGCATTTAAACTTTGATTTTTATGCCTCTTGAACACTCCCAATTAACTATCACACTTTACTTCCTGTGCTACATGGTAAATTGCCCTAGATTATCAGCATGCGTCATATCCTAGTTTTATGACACTGGTAAGCCTACAAGTACAGCTCTGTTAGGACTCTGTCAGACTCATCTCCTGTATACCCAAATATTTATTTGAGTACAAGAAAATGGATCCCAACTAAAAGTCGTAACTGGGACATAAGCCTAAGGATAGGCAGCAGTGAAGTCGAAATGTGTGTACAATTTATGAAGATTTACAAGAAATACTGATGTAAACTACAGAGGGATAGTGTTGCCTTTTCTTTCTCTTTTACCAAATATTAAATATCCATTTCTTTATTCCTCAGAATGAGGAAGTAAACTCAGATGTATAATCTTTCTGTCCCTTACGGCCTTTGTCATCATCCTGCCTGCTATCTTAACACCATGGCCCCCAAGTTCCCTACCTCCACATGTTCAGTGACCTCTTCCACTTCTCTTCGATCTCCCAACCCATCATCTCATATTCCAATTTAACACTTGGAACTTGATAATCACTTTTTAATCTCACAACCTCCCTTCTTCCATCTTGTTCAAGTAATTTCACTATAATCATGCTTTGACCTCATCAGGACTTTCGGGTCATGGATTTCTGTATTTTCCGACTTTCTTCATTTTCTAATCAATCTTATTTATCATTCATTCACTGATATGTTATCAGGAGGGATCAGTCCCTGGAAAAGGACATCAAGCTTAGTAGAGGGTCAGAGAAAAAGAGGAAAATCCTCAACAAATTGGATTGACACAGTGGCTGCTACAATGGGCTTAAGTGTAACAACGATTGTGAGGATGGCACAGGACAGGGCAGTGTTTCATTCTGTCATACGTAGGGTCGCTATGAGTCAGAATCGATTCGATGGCACCTAACAACAAACAAAACAAGTTGTCAGCCACTGTTCTAGGCACCAGGGATATAGCAGTAAGCAATCAGGTATCCTTGCCAATATCCTGAAATTCTGTGCCTCTCTGTCTTTGATCCACACCATCTAGCAAAACAATTTTCCTGGGTGGGCCCAGCTACTCACTTCTTCATGCCAAGTGTGCTGAAAAAAGTTATCAAAGAGGGCACATTGAGGATATTACAAATTCATGATCAATATCAAATACAGCCACCACGTTATCCAATAAAAATTTATCCTACTTCTCTCTCAAGTCACTCTCTTGCTTTTCTCAGTGATTCTTCCCACCCTTCTCTTCTTTCGTCATGTACTCTCCCTCGTTATAACTGTTGTTTTCAGTTTCTGAGAGGTCTCCCAATAGCCTGCCTCTTCTGGCTTAGATTGTAAACAATACGATAAAAAAAAAAAAAAAAAGAGTAGAAATGGAAGCCAACATATTATTTTACTACTAAGAATGTTTAGTGAATATAGTTTAATCGAGAAATAAATGAATCTCTTATCTACACTTCAGAGTCAGGCACACTTGCCCACCCAGCCCTGGGCAGTGCTGGACCAGGCAGCTTCCTAGCATGGGAGGCCTGCCAAAGTAAGATTTACATCACAAATTCTCCTTCTGTAGGCAAGTCCACTCCCAAGAGAAGGAAAGAGTTCTGAACTGAACTACTCATGCCTAGGTATTCTTCCCAAATTTATTATTAGATAAAGCATTTCACTTTCCCTAGGGCACAGTGAGAAAAGGGTAAATGAGAGGCCTACTGTGGGTTTAGGGTAAGGGTATTAGGGGGTAGAGATAATGTCTGCATATAACACCTTCAGTGGCTTCTCATTGCACTTAGAATAAAAGCATAATATGTAATAAAATATTCCATATGGACGACTCCTACCTACATTATAGCCTCATATTGTCCATATTTTCTTCTTCTCTGTTTCCTAGCTATAGAGGCCTTTCTTTTAGACCCTTGCATTTGTTCCCTCCCACCACAGAAGTTTTTGCACATGTTGGTGTCTTTCTCTGTAATGCATTTCTTTCCTTCTTTGCCTAGTTAATGCCTGACTTATCCTTTAGATCTTGGTTTAGTTACAACTTTCTCAGGAGAGCCTTCCTGACTAACGTCATCAGATTAGATAGCCCCATTATATATACTTGCATGGTATTATGTTCTTCTCTTTAGTACAGTGGTATTTATTTGGTTAATTATTTTATTAATGCTTGTCTCCTTTTCCATCAGAAGAAAAAAATTTTTTTTCTTTAATGAAATGTTAGTTCTGCCAAGGTTTTGTTCACCATTGTGTTCTCAAGAGTCTTGCATAGTGCTTAGCCCTTAGTGCTCAATATGTGTAGTTGTTGAATTAATGAATAACAAACGAATGGAATGGCTTGTATAAAACCTTTTAGATGTTGCTGTTTAAAATCTCTTGACTTCATATTTGTTTAGTATAGGATGGGGTACTTGTGTTAGAATAATCATGTTGCAAAGACATAATTATCTGAAAGAATTTTCTTTCTACTATATAGAAGTCCCTTTTTGCACCTGGAGATACCTACATAAAAGAGATTATCCTGAATAATAAAATAAACGGTCTCTCTTTCTACATTTCATAAGATGATTTCTTTTTCTCTAGTCCATCTCCTGGGAGCCATGAAGACAGTCTTGCAAAAGGAAAATTTCTTGGGTTTTCAATCTTGAAAATTTATTAACAACTGTAAAAGAACAGTAGAACTTATATTTCTTTAGAATGGTGAAGAACATACTGTTCTTGCTAGTCTTGCTAGTTGCATATGATAATTATTTGAGAGTTAAGATGCATACAATTTGTCTACTTTCAAATGGTGTTAAATATGCTTAACACTAAAATATACTTCCACTAAAATCATTAGTGAACATAATAAGTATCTTTATAAATCAGATCACATTTTAAACGGTGACTGCACTGCTTCAGGGTCATCAGAATAGTTACTTTTATAATGGTGTATATCGAAAAAATCTAGCTGTTTGGATTTTCCAATGTTTTGGATTTTACGTAGGAGAATTTGACAGTGGTAGGGTGTTTTCATGTAGATACTTATTCCAAAAATAAATCTTGCTCTTAAAAGAAAAAAGCCAACTTGTACAACCTGACCATACAGTTAGTTCCCTTTTTGTGGTTATAAAATGTCTACTAGAAAAAAATAGAATGTTAATCTCAGGCAAATGATTCTGTTATTTTACTTTTAATTACAGTGCAATAGTCTCTAATAAATCCTTTAATCCTGTCTGGGTCTTTATAAGGAAGATATACAACAGTAGCATTTTATACATACTTGTTGGATTCAATGTTTGTCTCAATCCTTGTGATCTAGTTATTCTTTAATTCATCACTGTAGAAATCATGTCATATCCATTTCCTTTTTGAGTGGGGAATGGAATCTGATTTTTCCTCTGGATCCCTGTCAGAACTGAATAAAAAGCTTCATGAGATGCTCCTTATGAGAAAATTAACTTTCTTTTCTTAACCTATTTCACTTTACCATCAGAATAAAGCCCAGAAAAAGGAATGTGATATATGTTGACAGGGACTTCCTGCGGAGAAAACGTTCCAGTTAACTTGCTGATTTCTACAAGAAAATGCCTTGCGTAGTGCATAATTCAAGTAAGAGAGCAGCAAGGGATTGGGCTGACCAATGAGGAAATCGTGTTGGAACCAAAATATTCTATGTAAAATGTATGATATTCTTAATGCTCATGTTTAATTATTAATAAACCTAGTCCTGAGGGTTGTCTTTGAAACACAAGTTCAGTGACCTGACAGGCATTTCTGTATGCCATAATTAGAGCTGTCAAAACAATCTCTTTAAAAATACAACCAGAGGGAGCTTGACTGCTTGCTGTCTGGAGTTGTACCACTGTTACTTGATGTGGATACAGAGTTGCCCCAAAAAGAAACTAAAAAAATGCTTTCTGGCTGTAAGCACAGCACTATATGTAACACGCACACACATGCATGAGCACGCACATACCAAAGAAAGTGACATTTTTTTCAAATGGTGAATTTTCTTTCTTTAATTATTTAGATACTGGGGGGTGGGTATGAATAAATAGGCCTAGCCAAAAAAGTTTCTGAAGAAAAATGTAGAAAAACATTTCTGAAATTGAATCAGGGAAAAAAGAAACCTCAAATCCATTGTTACGGAAGAGAAAATAGGGTGATATCTGAACAATCCTAAAATAAACGTTTTTAATAATTTATTTTTGTTGTTGAGAATATATACACAGAACATACACCAATTCAACAATTTCTACATGTACAATTAGTGACATTGATTACATTCTTCAAGTTGTGCAACAATTCTCACCCTCCTTTTCCAAGTTATTCCTCCCCCATTAACATAAACGCACTGCCCCCTAAAGTTCCTATCTAATCTTTCAAGTTGCTGTTGTCAGTTTGATTTCATAAAGATAGATCTTAAAAGAGCACAATGCTCAAGGCAGACATTCTTTACTAGTTAAGCTAAACTATTGTTTGGTTTTAAGAGGACTTCAGGGGATATTTTTGGTTTAAGGTTTATAGATTATCTCAGGACAATAGTTTCCAGGACCCCTCCATCCTCCATGGCTCTGTGAGAATTTAAATTCTGTTCCGCATTTTCCTCCTGAAATAAATTTTTATTAATGGACTTTGTCCATCTGACAGAATGACTTTTAATTTCTTATTTTAGGACTACATAGAATAACTCAAGGAAGTAAGTGAAGAAATGGCTCAGAGATCTCTAATCTCTTCTTCCTGCAAAACGTTTTGTCAAATGATCAAAACCTGAAATTTTAGTTTTTTGATTCACATGTAAAATTCTTATTATGCTTTTCTAGGATCCCACTAATAAGCCATGCAAAATTGCAGTATTTTACAAGATATAGTTCTTTCATCGACTTGTTCCTCTTTCAACTTATTTGTCCATTTATTTTAAATAATGGCAAATGTATTATTTCTAATAATTCAGAACTATTCTTTTTTATTCTTAAAGTGAATTATCCTAATTTTATTATAAGTCAGGCTCCTGGTTGTCAGATTTTAAAATTCCGATAAAAACCCTGCAGCAGATTCTGCAGCAGCATCTCAAACATAATGTCAATGGTGAAGCTTTCCACTCCTTTTCAGTAGGAAATGAATGGCAAAATCTATATCATAATATCAGGTACTTTGGGTGCTCTCAGCCTGTCTGACTTGCTCACAAGTCAGGAAGAGCAAAGAGAAACATTGGTCTCTGCAATATGCTGAATTTTAAAATGTGTATGCTGCCCTTTGAGGAAAAAGCCAAATTTGTTGCTGAAGGGATTTACACTTAAAATCTTACTGTTTGCTTCCCAATTACTTCCCTGACTTTGTATTGTGCCTGTCTCTGGCTGAGTGCCAAAGATGGGCCCACTAATGGTTTCCCATTGCATTAGGGTGCAGGAGTCACCGCAACCCAAGGAGAACTATTAGAGAAGAACTATTAGTCAAGACTAGCAGAACGAAGAGTGGAGCACCAAAGGGCACTTGACAGTTACATGAGCAGTTATGCCACGCAGAAGAAACAGAGTGAAGCCATGAGCAAGCAGACTAACGTGGATCCTTCCCGTGCAGAGGGGGTGCTCTAGATCACGCATATGCTACCCAGGATCCTAGTATCTTGTGATCTATATCAGGGAGGACTGGCTGCCTCTCTTGATGTGGGTTTTTCATCACTGTATCTCTCAAGCTCCTGATGAAAAAACAGCTGTGCACTCTCAAAAGTGTCAGAGTTTCCTTCTTGACCAAGGGGGAAATAAAGTAGTCACTGGCCCACAAAGGGATTGTCTAGGTGGTGCGCACAGTTAATGCATCCAGCCAGTGGCATCACTAAAATTGGCGTCATCCCTTCATGGACCTCCTCCCGTACTAGACCATACAGAATCCTTAGTAATGTTTTTGTACTAATGTTATTTGTAAATGATAATTCCCACATGTGGGTCCATCTTTTCCTTTAATTACTACTTCATTCTCAAAAAAGTTATTGGTATAGGTTCACAAATACTAATTACCACAATATTGTAGCTAAAATACCGGAAAATTTGACAATTAGCAATGAAGACAATAGTGTGTGCTTCTAACACGTGTAGACAAATCCACATGATTCAAAGAGTCGTAATTGGGTAATAATGACAGCTCTGACCAGGGTGCATGAGAAGGTTTAAAAAATAAATTAGCTGAGAGTTTTAGCCTTGTAGGTATATTAATACATGTAAACTGGGCTTATAAAAATGTTTTTGTTATAGCAAACTACAGGGATGTTTTTATAGACAGTCATTTTGATGTCACCTCCTCTGACAGTGTCACCCAGCATGTTTCACACTTCTCGTACCCTGCTAGTGATGCCACTGAGTTCACTCACAGGCACCTTGGAAGAAAGGCCTGGCAATCTACTTCTGAAAAATTAGCCATTGAAAATCCTGTGGAGCACAGTTCTACTCGGACACACATGAGGTCACCCTGAGCCAGAATCTACTCGTCGTCAACTGGTTGATCTGCAAAGACACCTATAAACAAGAGGCAGCAGGAGAGAAGAGGGTCATAACGGTAGTATGGAGGATGAGTTTAGCTTCCTAAAATGCTGCATCTATTGCCACCAGTTTCAAGACTAGCCAGTCCCTCCCCTGAGTCACACAGATTCCTTCATGAAATACTCATGGCATAAAATTTTTATAAAATTATTAAAGTGATTTCTTAATGAAAAGACCTGCTCATATACATCCCAAGAAAAAGCTATCCCTTTTTTTAATCAGAGTAATCAGGTTGGGAGGTTATGCATATATGCTACAATATTTTAGGAATCTTTTTAGAATTGCATCCAGAACCTAGATCATATTTTATTGCATATTATTAAAGGTAAAAAAAAAATCTCTTGATTGTTGATTAAAATACTTGAACATTTTTGTTCAGAATAGGAAGAAAATGTAAATCAATCTAACTTTACTGTGAAAACATGGTGATGAAATTATAGCTTGTTTTATTTGAGTAACAAAATTCCCAAACATGTCACCATTCATGTGCATCAAGTCTAATCACCCATGTAGCATTAATTCTTCATGAAAAATTCCACTGATTTGAAAGAAAAAGTCAACACTTATATTACTTATGAATCTGGCACTTGCACATTGCAAAGCTTTCGGGTATTCAGGATTTCCTCTGATTTGTTTCATTACTGATTTTCTGTAGCACTAAATTTTTTAGCCAAAAAAAACCTTTCTTTGCTCAAAGTCTGTGACAAAATAATTGGTAATATTTTCATGTTAATTTTATTTCACAGTTATCTTTCTTTTCACCTAAATTCAACTCTTCAATTATCCAGTTTGTTTTAATGAACTAAGTTTTATCTTTTCAACATACTCATGGATCTTGCGGGTTTATAAACAACTTATCTGTTCAAACATAATTGTGGACTTCTTCTCTTGCTTTAAACTCTCAAGGTCAGCCCAAAGACCTTTACCTTGAGATTATTTCATCTGCATAAGCTTATTTTAACAGGTCAAAATATTTTTCAAGCAAAACTTATTATTTTTCAACCAAAATAATAGTCATTTTATGCTGACCTGAAACAACAGGAATGCACAAGAACAATAACAAGACCTACTGACTGGCCAATCTTGAAGAGGTAGCTGCAGGGACTCTCTTCATCCTCCTCATCTACAGCCTAAACCTACAAAATGAAATTCTCCTTTCATCCTTTCTGTAAAACCTCATCTAGGACCACTTAAGGACCTCCCAAGGTAGGAAGACCGGATGGCACACCCAGGCTCGTCACAGTATCTGTTAGAGAAAACCTAGAGGGGGAGGAGCAGTAGCAGGTGTGTAGTTTTCTATTGCCTTTTACTGCCTACAGCAGTGCACAGAAATGTAGCAGGTTTGGATGGCAGGCTCTGGACAAGGGGGCTCAGCCTTTGGAATATGGGGCTTAGAAGATGCATTCTTGCATGAAGCACCAGTTTCTCCTCTAGCACGATCATGAGTGGGGGTCTAAGCCTTAGGGTTACAGCTGTATGACATGGCAGAACTTTGCCTCCAGCCCTGTTCTCTCACCTCAGCATTTTATCCCGATGTCTGCCAAATCATCTGCAGAAGAGCAGCCATGCCTCTGTAAAGCTTCCCTGCATTCCCAGCCTAGTTCACCCTCATCTCTGGTGTGCTATGGTTGGCCCCTGAAAGAAGAGAGTGAACACTGTCTTAGTCCACTTCTAATTACGACCCTGCTTCCCTCCCAGTCATCAGTCCTGAGAAAGGTGGTAGGTGGGACGTAATTCTGTGGTAATTCTTGCTTCAATTTTGTCACAGATTTATTCAAAAGGGTTGCTCATTGATGGTAGAGTTGGAAGGTTATGATAAACCATTTCTTTAGATATGGTGGACTAGTAGCTTATGGACTAACGTGTTGTTTTTTTTTACAACCTGCATAGCATTTAAATTCTTTAAATTGATAACATTTAACACTGGGGATCTCACATAAAAATCTAGATTTCTGGTTTCTCTCCCAAAGCTAAAAGATTTAGCCTCACTTGGGCCCATATTCTTTCACAGGAACAGTGAGCCCGAGGCCAGTGATTCACAGGCGGTCATCAGTTTCCACGTATCCCTGGCCTATCAGTCATTTGTGTTTCCTGCCTCGCTTTTGTAGTCATTTGAGCCTGCAACTCTTGTTTTAGGATCTTATTGAGTACCTACACATAACTCCTTGTAGGCAAAGACCTTACTGAGTAAGGCATTTTCCTGCTTCTAACAGTCCTCTTTAAATTGTTTATTGTGGGCATATCTGCTGATACCTTGCTCTCACCATGTCTGTCTGATATAAGGTGCAAAAATGGAACTGATTAACAGTCATAAGAATCTTGTTTTGTCTACAATATTTTTCAGATTTTTTTGTGAATGTGGAAGTTTGTTAGATGTATCAGTACAAACCTTTTTGGTGGAAAACAGTTTTATTTCAAATAAACCGATTAGCTTGGCCCAGTCTTTTTCCCTTGTGACTGAGGCAGAATTAGCGAGAACATATCCTGCTGCTTCTGTCTACACATAAAACGTTTACATACTTTTGATTGCATCTGGAGTACTTGAGGACAAATCGCTTTGTGTAGGAACAATTATGAAACCACTTTGAAGGAATGGTGTCTGTCTTGAACAGACATCAAGGATTATATAATAAAAAGAATGGACAAACTCTTCAAAAGTTGATTAGTTGTATCGTAAAGGACACCAGAAAGAAGCAGCACTAGATCTAATCGATCCCAGATTTAGAGGCTATTCACCTTACATTGTTCTTTGCATTTCCCTGATATGTTTATACCTGGGGGAGTCAGGGATGTTGAAGATCCATGCCAGAAACTAAAGCAAAAGTGCTTGTGTTTCTGTTGCTTTCTTGTAAATCTGAAAAAATTTTATGGGAGACCTTAATACTTGCTTTATTTTTACTCCTAATTCGAAACAAGGTGTTATAAACATGTTACAGAGTGAGCATCTTGGGGAAGTATTCTGATTTTAGATGATGAATGTAACTGTTAAAGTGGCTGGATTTTCTGGAAAGCCTCAAGAGTAGGATGAGTGTGGAGCAGCGTGGAGAGAGAGAGAGACAATAACCCAGGTACCCCTGAGATGAAACAGTAGGTAGGTGAAATGCCAAGCCCTCTATTTCTCTGCTGCTACTGATATTTGCATTTTTTGAGAGTCTCTGGAATTTCTATGTTGGGTAATTGATCAAATCAGCAAGAATCATGCAAAGTATGGGCAAATCATGGTTTCATTGACTTTTTGAAAACTGTTTATCTGAATATGAAGTGGCAAATGGGGCAGAGCTGCATCCAGACTGTAGACAGTTCATTTCCAAGGCCGTGGTGATCATTTAAGTGTTGATTGAAGTCTTCAAGGACTGCTCAGAAATACATGCTTTTTTTATTTTCGGTTTCTGGCAGTATGTTAAGTTGCACTGCATTTTGGAGTAATCAATTGCCTTTCATGATGAAATCAAAGATAAATCATTTGAGCTCTTAATGTGCAAATTTTTTTTATGAAGTCATCACAAATGATTATATTCCTGCAAAACACTCCCACTTATAACATGAAGACATAAACATACTGATTAGCTTACTTGGTTAGTCACAAAACAATTCAAAGTAATGACAACACATTAATGGTAAACAGTGTGCTGCAACATATATTGGTTTGTTCTATTTATTTTTATACTAAACATTAAAGGGGAAAAAATTAGGAGTTTAGAGGCTGATCTTTGATCGAAATAGTTGCTAATATAAACGTGGCTACTTGAAAAGAAAAAATGCAAGATAGGTAAAACCTCATCACGCTCCAGACCATCTTCCTGGAAGCCTGATACCTGAGAAAAGGATCATTCTAATGCACTAGTCATAGGAATGCTACTGAAATAGGGCTTCCAACCCCTGCTGAGAGTTTGTAGTTCTAACAAGTTCCCAGGCAATGCTAGGGGCCAATTCTGAGAACCACTAGTAAAAAGTAGAGCAGTGGTTCTCAAAATTTATTGTACCTAAGAATCATCTGGGGATCTTGTTAAAATGTAGATTCTGATTCAGGATATCTGGGGTGGAAGTGCATATTCTCAGCAGGGGTTCAAACTGGGATGAACTGTTCTGAAACCCTATACACTGATGTAGAAATCATCATGGTTTCGAGCCTGAATTCAATAACAGGGACCAATTGCTCTAAACTAGTTTCAGGTATAAAGATATGATCTTATTAATCTTTGTGTCCTCTATTGCCACACAATAAATATTACCAAATAAATCACAAGAAGAATAAATCATTTCTTTGGATGCTAAGATTCTGGCTCAGTGTGATAAAAAAAAATCAATTCAGACAAATTTAAATATATTACTGAATGCCCAAAATTCTGGGTTACTTAGGTAATCTAAAAATTCATATAGCTAAGTTAAGAAGGCAACTTTAAATCCTCCTGAAAGCCTTATTCTTGGAGGTAGGCCTAATCCTAGAAGGAAAGAAGACTGAGGAAATTACCCTGTGTGCTTTATCTTTCCTACCCAGCATTTTTATCTGGGCAAAATCGGGTTAATATAGTCATCAAAGAAGCTTCTGAAAAAATGGAGTAAGAGTATGAGGAATGGGAGGAAGTCATAAGTCATACTTCCAAATAGAATTCCAGTGGAAGGGAGGAAGGACCAGTTTTGCTCAGTTTGCTTCGTTTGCAGTAGGTGTTTTGTGGCAGATTTGTGATGGAGTCCCAGATCTTCTCTAACCCTCGTTTCTGGAGCTTCCTTCTCCCTATGGGCTTCTCATGGGGTCACTTCAGTTCAGTGGTTGTGACCCGGCAAACTAAGACCAAAGGTCCAAATCAGACCCTACACGTGTTTTTTTATAGCCTTCAAGCTAAAAATAGTGTTTTCATTTTTAAATGGTTGAAAAAAATCAAAAGAAGAATAATGTTTAGTAGCATGTGGAAATCATATGAAATTTAAATTTCAGTATCCATAACTACATTTCTATTAGAACACAGCCACACCCATAAGTTTACACGTTGTCTATGGCTGCTTTCATGCTACAACAGCATAGGTAAGTATCTGCAAGATACTGTATGTTTAGGAAAACCTGAAGCCTAAAATATTTATTGTCTAGCCCTTTGCAAAAAAAGTTTGTGAAGCCCTATGTTTTGTTTTTTTTTTTTTAATCAAAGGATGGAATTTAGGAAGAGCACCCTGATATTCTTTCTCAAGATTTGGACATTAATAGCATAAAATCACCTGTGGAAATTGAAAAAATGCAGATTCCGGGATCCTAGGGTGGTACTTTCTACTGAATAGAAACCTATGGAGCTAGGACTATGGAGTCTGCATGTTTAACTAGCTCTCATGGTGGTTTTTCTGAATACCGTGAAATGAGAATCTCTGCTTTATGCAGGGAAGGCACACTGGTCTCCTGGATGCCCACAGCAGACTTCATCTATCTGGCAGACTTCCTGGCTCTGCAAGAAATGTCATTTAGAGATTATTCGAGATAGACTGGAGCATTGTCTCTGTATTCTACATCTTTCAGTGATCCCTTCTCACCTGCAGAAGTCCTAGGAACCTTTGTTATTCCACTAGGAGCTTATTTGTCTTATTGTGTAAAGCATTGATCTCTAAAATGTGCTGAGAGGACACGTAGTGGGGGTCTGCAATCCCCTGACTTCAAGAAAAAAAAAAAAGGTATTAATTTTTCCTGTAATTTAATTTTTATTTTGTGAATGAAATATATATATTTGGCTTAAAAATGAAAAAAGTTTATAGCAGAAAAAATGTTCTCCAACTACACACATTCCCACCCTGATTTCTTTTCTCCAGAGGCAGTTTCTTGTGCCTTTTACACCTATATTTCCAAATCATTCATTCATACTATTTCCTGATTTCTTTATTTTAGACATTATCTCTTACTTCTTCTTATGAAATATGAGGATTTAGTTCAATGTTCTTACTCATACTCTTCCCTTACTGCCATTCTCTGAGTATGGTTATATAAAAATTTTAATTAATTTAATATTCAGTGTTTACATTGTTATGGTAATGAGAATATTGTTCACAGCTGAACCACAAAGTGTACTATGATTATATTTCATTTCTTGTACAACTTATTATTTTTCCCTCAATTAGTTTTCTGTTAATCACCCCCCAAACTTTCCTTTAGAATTGTAAAGCTCCTTTCATTATGCTCAAACATGTCAGTTCCATGTTTTTCTTAGAGACATCATTTTTCAGAGCCCTTTGTCTCCTGCTCCAGGTTGGACTGGCTTCTCTTTAGAGCTGCTGCATCGCTATCCCCCTTTGACTTTTCTTCATCATCTTTCCTGGAATTTCCTTTACCTTCCTTCTTTGTTGGTTTCTTACTTTCCTTGATGTCATGTATTCCTTTTTCTTGATTCACTCCCTCACTTTAATGGATTCCATTCTCCAGTAGCTTCCTAATAAAAGGCATGTGGGGGAGGAGTTTTTGTCTTCATAAGACATTGTTTCATCTACTTCAATTTCTAGAGTTGCTATTAGTAAATCAAAAGCCGTGTTGATTCCTGATCCTTTGTTTCTCTCTGGAGGTTTTTATAAATGCCCCTCTTTCCCCCAGTGATCTGAAATTTCAGTATGATATGCCTTATTATAGGGCTTATTCACTTATTGTACAAGGCACTTGCTGGTTCCTTTCAATCTAGATATTTTCTTCAGTTTTGAAAATTTTTCCTTGTATTATTTTTGGCTTAGTTCCCTCTCTGTTCTCTCTTTCTGGAACTATAAATTAAATATCAGACCTCCCTGTGGTACTATAAAGTAAACCTGATGTCCTCTGCCAGGATGTATAGGTTGGAGTGGACTGTGAGGGGAATCATCTAGCAACATGGGGTGGGGATTGGGTTTCCCAACAAACCCTCAAGATTTTTGGCTCCACCACCAAGGCTTCTTCTACGTGGTGCCCCCAGTTTCTAAGTCTTTCTGTGAATCCATGTAGTAAACTGACTTGCTTCCTTTTACTTCCCTCACACTTCCTTCTTTCCACCATGACTTACAAAATTTCAGTTTTCTGTCATCTCTAAATCTTTTACTGTTACTTTTATAGGTTGGGAAGAAAGTAGTGATAAATGTATATGTACAATGAACTGTGTTTAACCAGTGGTATAGAACTTCGATTTTTTCAGTGATCTTATTAAAAATTTATACTGGTATATGTCTTATGGTAGTGAAGTGACAAATGTAAATAATTTACATATTATTTACTTTGAGGCTGTGCTCACACATTTACTGTTAGAGTGTCAAAAAATTTAGAGACTAATATTAAGGATGTAGTGTTAAATTTTTGAAAAATCTTCATATATAAAAATAGAAGCTGAACTGAGCCTTCCTTAAGTCAGAAATATTTAAAATGTTTGCAAAGGCAAAACATAACAAGTTCAGATACACGGCTTCGTATGCACACAAAAACTAAGTGTACTAGGTTAATCACATGCATTTCCAGAAAGTACCACTGGGCGGAAATTTCGAGAATCATATTTAGCCCCAGTTTATGGGAAAATTTTATCATAATTAAAACTGCTCAAAAATGAAATGTGTTGCTTTGAGTTTTTAAATTTCATTTTAATAAGTTGTTTTTTTCCTCTTTCTTTCATCATGCGTATTTGTCTGGTCTCCAGAGGTATTTTACATAAACTTTATCTTTTGAATTATTTATTAGGCTAGAAAAGTTCCAAAGGCCCTCCAAAGTCTAATATTCTGTTGTTTAATATCAGGTCTAAAGTTAGAAAATACCATAGTATCGTCAGTTTTGAATAAACAAAACAGAATCGAGAGTAATTGTTATGTGTATAATGTATTTTGTAATTTTAACTTTGTCTTTACTTTCTATAGCTGAAGATTTATCTCATTGTCATGACTTACAATAGGTGTTCTTCAACAGAGCTTACACAGACCTTGACACTTTCAAAGCAAGACCTTGTCTTGGTGGGAAAGACTTCTGTTCATTTCACTGGGTTATCTTTCATGTGAAACAAAAGTAATTAGATGTCTGACTTTAGTAGTATAGTAATAAGTCTTATCTTGAGGACACCTAAGGTTTATGTAATACCCAAGATTAGTTAATTAGACTAATAAAAAACAAGGAGTCAATTTTATGGGACTACATGAGTCGGAATTGACTCGAAGGCACTTGGTTTACATGAGTCAAGCATTTGATTATCCTGAGAAAACAGTGATCTGAGCAATGAATTAACTGCTGAACTCTTGTTCTGTTGACCCTCACTAATTTTGTTGCATAGTCTGTCATTCCTTATCTGGAATAAGAGGGAGACTCTTCTGTAAATATCAACAGTCGATGAGGTTAAGGGGGCTCTGTTTATTCTGGTGCCAGCTATTGGTCATAGGGTGTATCTGTGTGGAGGGCCAGCTTTGGAGCTTGCTGCATGGCAAATTTCCCAAGACCAAATGACAAGTTATGGCTCTCTTTTACATACACACACTTGGTTGAATAGCCAATAGTAGCACGGAGTTTTACAAACTAAAATTTGATTTTGTCTTAGACAATTATTTTTTATTTTATGTTCTTACTAATGCTGGATCCTGCCTTTCTGTGGAAATGAAGTTTAGAGACTCAGTGATTAAATTGTTCTTGGCAGCTAAGTATTAGCCGATGCTATTTTATTTTATTCTCAGTCTTAACATATCAAAGAACTTTAGTGGCTTGTTTAAATGAACAACTTTGGATCTAATACTTTAATTAGCATAAACAATTAGTATACCCACTTAAAAGCTATTGCTGCTGATTTCATGCTATTTGTTGGATATTTTTTGATCTCTATATTCATTGCCCATATCTTTTAAGATTTGCTTATTGGGTTCAGTCATATCAGATTGTGCATTGCTGAAATAATCTTATGAACCACTTTCTTAAACACTGCTGAAATATATGATGAGTTATACATTAGACAGACATGGAATGAGGAATTCACTGGAATGGACTTACTGCCAAATGAGTATTTAAAATGTGATGTGGTCTAACTCTGCCGAATAATTCTCCTTAACCTGATACCTTATCACTAAGGTCAAACTTATACACCTATGATGCCATAAGATACTGCAGAAATAAGTTGAATATTCTAGAGAACACAGACTTGCTTCTGTCCTGATTCTCTGATGTAACGTCTATAAAGTGGGGATGTTGTTATTAGGTGTCGTCGAGTCTATTCCAACTCATAGCGACCCTATGTACAACAGAATGAAACACTGCCTGGTCTCACACCAACCTCAGAATGGTTGTTATGCTTGAGCCCATTGTTGCAGTTACTGTGTCAGTCAATCTCTTTGAGGGTCTTCCTCTTTTTCGCTGACCCTCTACTTTACCAAGCATGATGTCCCTCTTCCAAGGACTGGTCCCTCCTGATAATATGTCCAAAATATGTGAGATGAAGTCTCGCCATCCTTGCTTCTAAGGAGCTTTCAGGCTGTACTTCTTCCAAGACAGATTTGTTTGTTCTTCCGGCAGTCCACGGTATATTCAATATTCTTGGCCAACACCATAATTCAAAGCGGTCAATTCTTCTTTGATAGTCCTTATTTACTGCCCCGCTTTTGCATGCATATGAAAAAAAAAATGCATACGAGGCAACTGAAAATACCATAGCTTGGGTCAGGTGTGCCTTAGTCCTAAAAGAGATATTTTTGCTTTTTAACACTTTAAAGAGGTCTTTTGCAGCAGATTTACACAATGCGATGTGTCGTTTGATTTCTTGACTGCTGCTTCTGTGAGCATTGATTGTGGATCCAAGTAAAATGAAATCTGTGACAACTGCAATCTTTTCTCTGTTGATTATGATGTTGCTTATTGGTCCAGTTGTGAGGATTTTTGTTTTCTTTATGTTGAAGTGTAATCCGTACTGAAGGCTGTGGTCTTTGATCTTCATCAGTAAGTGCTTCAAGTCCTCTTCACTTTCAGCAAGCCACGTTTTGTCATCTGCATATCACAGGTTGTTAATGAGTCTTCCCCCAATCCTGATGCCTCATTCTTCATCAGATAGTCCAGCTTCTTGGATTTTTTGCTGAGCATATAGGCTGAATAAGTATTGTGAAAGAATACATCCCTGACCCACGCCTTTTCTGACTTTAAACCATGCAGCATCCCCTTGTTCTGTTCAAATGACTGCCTCTTGGTCTATGTACAGGTTCTTCACAAGCACAATTAAGTGTTCTGGAATTCCCATTCTTCACAATGTTATCCATAATTTGTTATGATCCACACAGTCGAATACCTTTGCATAGTCAATTAAACACAAGTAAACATTTTTCTGGTATTTTCTGCTTTCAGCCAAGACCGATCTGACATCAGTAATGATATCTCTTGTTCCAGGTGCTCATTTGAATCCAGCATGAACTTATGGCAGTTCCCTGTCGATGCACTGCTGCAATTGCTTTGAATGATCTTCAGCAAAATTTTACTTGCGTGTGATATTAATGATATTGTTTGATGATTTCTGCATTTTGTTGGATCACCTTTCTTAGGAATTTGCACAAATATGGATCTCTCCCAGTCAGTTAGCCAAATTTCTTGAAATAGACAAGTGAGCACCTCCAACGCTGCATCCATTTGTTGAAACATCTCAACTAGTATTCTGTCAGTTCCTGGAGGCTTGTTTTTCACCAAAGCCTTCAGTGCAGCTTGGACTTCTTCCTTCAATACCATTGGTTTTTGATCATATGCTACCTCATGAAATGATTGAACGTTGACCAATTCTTTTTTGTACAATAAATCTATGGTTTCCTTCCATCTATTTTTGATGCTTCCTGTATTGTTCAGTATTTTCGCCATAGAATCCTTCAGTATTGCAACTCAAAGCTTGAATTTTTCCTTCAGTTCCTTCAGCTTGAGAAATGCCTAATGTGTTCGTCCCTTTTTTCTAACTTCAGGTCTTTCCACATTTCATCGTAATACTTTGTCTTCTCAAGCCACCCTTTGAAATCTTCTATTCAGCTCTTTATTTCATCATTTCTTGCATTCACTTTAGCTACGCCATGTTCAAGAGCAAGTTTCAAAGTTTTTCTGACATCCCTTTTGGTCTTTCCTTTCTTCTCCTGTCTTTTTAATGACCTTTTGCTTTCTTGTGTATGGTGTCCTTGATGTCTTTCCACAACTCATCTGTCTTTGGTCCTTAGTGCTCAATGTGTCAAATCTCTTCTTGAGATGGTCTCTGAATTCAAGTGGGATATACTCAAGGTTGTATTTTGGCTCTCATGGACTTGTCCCACATGCCTGTCAGTTTGTTGTACTGTGGTATCTTGGGTGTTGCTGTGATGCTGGAAGCTATGCCACTGGTGTTTCAAATATGAGAAGGGTAACCATGGTGGACAGATTTCAGTGGAGCTTCCAGACTAAGACAGACTAGGAAGAAGGACCTGATGGCCTACTTTTGAAAAAACTGGTCAATGAAAATCTTATGAATTGCAGTATAGTGCCTGGTATAGTGCCAGAAGATGAGCCCCTTGGGTTGGAAGGCACCCAAAATATGACTGAGAAAGAACTGCCCCCTCAAAGCAGAGTTGACCTTAATGACATGGATGGAGTCAAGGTTTCAGATCCTTCATTTGCAGATGTGGCCTGACTCAAAATAAAAAGAAACAGCTGCAAACATCCATTTAAAATCAAAATGTGGAATGCACAAAGTATGAATCTAGGAAAATTGGCAGTCGTCAAAAATGAAATGGACCACATAAAGATCGATATCCTAGGCATTAGTGAGCTGAAATGGATTGGTATTGGCCATTTTGAGTCAGACAATCACATAGTCTACTCTGCTGGGAATGCCAAAGTGAAGTGGAATGGTATCATATTCATCATTAAAAAGAACATTTCAAGATCTATCCTGAAGTATAAGGCTGTCAGTGATAGGATAATATCCATACACCTATTAGAAAGACTAGTTAATACAACTATTATTCAAATTTTCACACCAACCACTAAGGCCAAAAATGAGGAAATTGAAGTTTTTTTTTTTTTTTTTTTTTTTTTTACCAACTTCTGCAATCTGAAATTGGTCAAACATGCAATCAAGATGCATTGATAATTACTGGTGATTGGAATGCAAAAGGTGGAAACGAAGAAGGATTGTTAGAAAATATAGTCCTGGTGATAGAAATGATGCTGGAGATCACATGATAGAATTTTGCAAGACCAACTTCTTCATTGCAAATACCCTTTTTTCAACAACATAAATGGCGACTATACACGTGGACCTCGCCAGATGGAATACGCAGGAATCAAATCAACTACGTCTCTGGAAAGAGTCAATGGAACAATCAATTGCTCATATGCAAGTTCAAGCTGAAGTTGAATAAAATTAGAGCAAGTCCATGAAACCTCAAAAAAATGGGGATATTAAGAATTTAGCCCTCCTCTGAGTCTGAAGAACTTCCTTTCTTAGTTCTCTCCAATATCTACCTTTACACTAACTAGATCAAATCATGTGCAGGGTCCTGAACATGTTGTATTATTTCTCTGGATCTTTATAGTTTCCTCTACCTGTACGAATCTTTTTCTTCTTAGCCTGTCATTTTTAAAGACTAAAACCAAACCAAACGAGTTGCCATCGAGTCAACTCTGACTCATGGCATCCCCATGTGTGTCAGAGTTGAACACTGCTCCGAAGGGTTTTCAGTGGCTAATTTTTGGGAAGTAGATTGCCAGGGCTTTCTTCTGCAGCACCTCTAGTGAACTAGAACCTCTAACCTTTCAGTTAGCAGCTAAGTGCTTTAACCCTATGTACCACCCACGGACTGATTTTTAAGGCAAAGTTTTTGTATTTTCTTTCTTATAAAGTCTCTGGTTAACCAAAGTAGAATACATAACGTTTTCCTCTGAGCCACTACCTATCAAATATTACAGCCCTTATCACACTATATATAGTTATTTTATTAGCATGCAAGCCCGCCCTTTAGGATTGTGCACTATAAGTGCTCAATAAATTTGAATGAGTGCTATGTATCAGTTATCAATTCCTGTATAACAAACCCCCTAAATCTATGATTGAAATCAACACTGATTTGATGATTTGTTTGCTTGGTCTTGCTTGAGCTTACTCAAGTGGCTGCAGTCAGCTGGCGGCTTAGCTGGAGTTAGATGGTCTAGTAGGGCTTAGTTTAGATGTCTTGCACCACAAAGGGGATACTTGGAATGACTGAACTCTCTCTCCTTGTAGTCTTTCACCTGATTGTGGGAAAATCCCAATGGACAGGTGCTTATAAAGCCTTGCCTGTGTCATCATGTTTGCTGATGTTCCATTGGCCAAAGCAGGTCATGTGACAAGCTCAGCTTCAGTGTGGGAGGGTACCATGCACAAGCCTGGATGTCAGGAGGCATGGTTCTTTGGGGGCCACTAATGTAACAATCTCACACATGCACCTACCTCCATCATCTAACTGTTAAAGAGCTATTTATCCTTCAAAACTTCTTTTGATCATTTTTTTTTTTCCTTCCAAGAGCCTTCTCTGTCCTCCCCAGGGTTTTTCTTACATGTTTCCGCTGCACACGGAGTAGTTGTCTCTTATCTGCCCTGGGAGCAACAGTGATGTTCTTATCAAAAACTTGGAGAGCATATTCCTTTATACTCCACCGTGTTCCAAAAAGTTTTAAGAAATCAACTTGGAAATAGAAAACATAAGGTCACCTTGGAAATTTTAACTGTATAACATGTAATATAGAATTTAATACATATTGTCTCCCAGGTTAAGTCAGTCCTTACTGAATGTATTGATATACCCAAAAGGAATATATTGTTTCTCAAATTTCAATTTTGAAAAGATAAACAAACAAACAAAAGATGTTGTACTCTGTGCTGTGAAGGGTTCACGGAGAAGGGCACTGTTACGTGCTGTGGGGATGAAATTGTTGCAACTGTTCTGTAAAGCAATTTGACTATCTGTATTGAGATCTTAAAAAGTTCTTACTTAGTCAAGTTCAGTGATTCTACTTGGAAAAATCATTCTAAGGGAATAATTAGGGATGACCGTGTGCAAATATATTTATTGTTACATTTCTACAGTGAAAAGTGAAAACAAATAGGGAAAATGAAATTTTGGAAAAGTCCTATAATGGAATATTACAACTAATAAGAAGTGGTCTAAAAAGAAATTTTAAGAACTTGGGAAATTTCTCACAATGTATAATCTAATAATTCAGTTCTCTACAGAGAATTAATTCAATTCTATAAAACACTGTACAGGTATAAGTGTGTGTGTGCGTGCATGTATATGTGTGTGTTTGTAAATAAGTATGTGTTCAGTGATCAACAAATGTATTGAGCACCTGCCATGTACCGGGCTCTCTACTTGGCACTGGGGCTTATTGGGAAATAAGGGAGATGTGGTCATTTCTCTCACTCTGCTTACACATTAGTGGGAAAGACAGATGTTCAACAACACTGGCTGGAGTAATAGCCAGATTTACATTGAAAAAGGATCAAGAAGAAAATGGAGCAAGAGAGCTTGGTTGTTTGAAGAGACTGAGCAAGTTCTGAGATGGGATAGTTTTTTGGTGGGTAGGGAGAATTATGGGTGTAAGAGAGTGAGAATGAGCCAAATGAGGTAAAATGATTTTCAAGAGTTTATGCTAAATCTATTCCTCCTTTGTCCTTTTTTTTTTGCAAGAGACTACTTCAAATATTTAAGTTACTTTTCAATTATTTTGAATGTTGACTTGAAATATCTTCGGATATAACACCATGAAGGCATGGGGCATTGAAGAGCCCCCAGCTTACTATGGGATGCATGTGTGTGTTTGTGTGTGTGCACCTATGTATATGCATATATATATCAATATCTATATATCTGTCTTTACAGATGTAATAAAGATTGGGGGAAAATATATTCAACAATTTAGAAGGTTATTATGGGTAATTTTACCTTGTTTTTAATTTGTCTAATCACAAAATTGTATGCATACATTTTATTAAAATTTTTTAAAAAATGAGTTAATGTAGAAGGAAGTCGGTCAGCAGGGAAATCATGCCCTTCCGTTGGCTGAGGGTAGGGAGGCTAGTCTCTTAACTATTCAGGTCTCTGTATTGTGGAGATGAGTGCCTCATATTGTTGTAGCCTGAAGTCATCAAACATGGGTTGCATTCAAATAATTCCGCCCCCCCCTTTTTTTTTTTAATTCTCTTACTCATCCAAATATTCTTCTGAGTTTAGCTGGGGCTAATAATGTGTTGGTAGATCTGTCTTCAGAGGCAGAATGTCAACTCAAGTCCTCTGGTCCGTGAAACATAATACAATGCTGAATTCCATTGTAACTAGTTGTAATGGATTGAATTGTGTCCCCTCAAAATATGTGTCAACTTGGTTAGACCGTGTGTGGTTGTCCTCCATTTTATGATTTTCCTATGTGTTATAAATCATAATCTCTGCCTGTGGTTAAAAGGATTTTACAGTGGGATGTAATACTCTTGCTCAGGTCACCTCCCTGAGCCAATGTAAAGGGAGTTTCCCTGGGGTGTGGTGGCCTGTACCACCTTTTATCTTTCAAGGGATAAAAGGAAAGGAAAGCAAGCAGAGAGTTGGGACCCTCATACCACCAGTCAGGAGCAAAGCATGTCCTTTGGACCTGAGGTTCCTGCGCTGAGGTGCTCCCAGACCAGGCGAAGACTGATGACAGGGACCTTCCTCCAGAGCTGACAGAGAGAGAAAGCCTTCTCTTGGAGCCAGGGCCCTGAATTTGGACTTCTAGCCTACTGGACTGTGAGAGAATAAGCTTTTCTTTGTTAAAGCCATCTACTTGTGTTATTTCTGATATAGCAGCATGAGATGACTAAGACAATAAAAAAAATTAGAATTCTGGATTATTACTACTGGTGGGCTTGGTTAATGTAAATTAATGTCTCAGAGACAGATCCATGCTCAGTATGCCGACAAAATCATATTTCTGAACTTTCCTGGGGAAGACTAGACCATGTACTGGGAAATTTACCAAGGTGGGCCATCTTAAGAAGCTTCTTGGCAGTTAGTCCTGTGGTCCATTCTGGCAATACTAGGACCTGAATATATGCTCATTTTCTTTAACATTCTACAGTATTTACTTATTCTATAGACTCTGACCTGTTTTCTTATTTTCTTTACCACAGGGTGGAACCTTTGAAGATAGATATTCCTTCTTCATTTTTGTGTGCATTTAGCACCTAGCACAGTGGTATAAAGTATACATTGAATTAATATTTATTGAATGAAAACATATACATCAATTGAGGTTAGTTACAAATATATATATACACATATACCTATGTATACACACACAAATATAGATAGCTTTTGGATCATCTACTCTTTTGGATTATTTATATCTTATTTTATGTACATTAACCTTATAATTAAATAACTGCATTGGTAAACTATAATTCTGTCTTTTCTTCCCTGTATAATCATCTTTGTGAGCAGTGTTGCAGTGTTATTAGAGGTGGGCAATATTTAAGGATGTGTTAGTCCATAAACACCCGCCACTATTCTGGTCTGACAAAGTGTCACTTATAAGAAATGACAGAGTTGGGTAAGTCATTGTAGCTAACATAGGAAGTTGGTATATCTGTGGATAAAGCTTAAGTCTATTATAATGACATTTTCTTTTGTTGTTTTAAAGGTCCACCCTCCATTTAAAAAAAAATCTACAGAATGAATGCATTGAGGCGTCAAGAATGAGGAGAGGATTGGCGTTTTCTGCCCTTCTCCGTAAAACAGATTGAAGCAGATGGGAAGAAAGGTAAATGCCTGTGACCTCCTTTAAATAGGCCTCTGTTGAAGTCATTTGGAATGAAATGAGGCCTGGCGTGAAGGGTCCTCTGGGAAGCCCCTCAGGTTTCCCCTCATTGGAAGGGATTTCTTTTTCACTCTCAGTAGCTCTTTTGTGCTCTCAGGAGGAAAACCGCTAATAAGCTTAGGTACTAACAATGGGCTCCAAAAGTATCCTGCAAATTTCACACATTTCATTTCCATGACACTGCTGGATGGCATTTCTTCAGCTCCAGCAACCGTCCACACCTCTGGGGAACTCAGGCAGAGTGGTGAGGTCAAGCCTACACTGAGCAGGCTTTCTTCGTTTCAATAGATACTTTATACCCATTCAAAAAAGAAATTCTTTAAAGGCATTCCCCATTGCAGGGCACATTAGGTCTGCTTTGCAGAGAGAAATCCAGCCTGGACCAGGCCAAGAGGGATTAGGCTGACCTTGCAGACGAGTCCCTGGACTGACTCTAAGTTTGATGTGGGGTGGCTTGGCTTTGAAACTGACAACCTAACATGTGGTAAAATTACACTAACCCTTTGTACTGTGCTCACATTGGTGGATATAGGGATGTGTCTGAGATATGTTTGACTGTCTTACCCAATAGACAGGGTGTTTGTGTTGTGTTGGTCTCCTAATCACTTTTTAAACTACTTCTATATATTTTATGATAATAGACCAAATGTAATAATGAAAATAATCCCTAAAGTATTCCAGAGAATAATTTATGAATTATCTACCATTTCATATTGACTGTTTTCAGTCATCACAAATTTCAGAGAAAGTTTTTATTCTAGAGGAAATGCTTCTATCAAAGAAGAAAATGTCGTACTCTGATAGGAGTAAGAACAAAGAGTTTTATTGAGGAACAGCAACTTGAGTTGGGGAGCACAAAGCAAAAGTACGAAATGCACAAACGAGCATGCAGAGCAAGGGTGATTTTATACATTAAGTTCAGGAAATTCCATAAGGTTTAGTGAGACCACAATCTGTAATGTGATATTTTCTGAATACTAGTTAATTAACTTAAAATTTTTTTTATTGTATTTAAAGTGAAAGTTTACAAATCAAGTCAATCTCTCATACAAAAATTTATATACACCTTGCTATATACTCCTAGTTGCTCTCCCCATAATGAGACAGCACACTCCTTCTCTTCACCCTGTACTTATGTGTCCATTCACCCAAATTCTGTCCCCCTCTGCCTTCCCATTTCCCCTCTAGACAAGAGCTGCCTACATAGTTTCATGTGTCTACTTGATCCAAGAAGCTCAATTCTCACCAGTATCATTTTCTATATTATAGTGTAGTCCAATCCCTGTCTGAAAAGTTGGCTTTGGGAATGGTTCCTGTCTTGAGCTTGAATACTAGTTAATTAACTTTTTACATTACATGTTTTCCTGATAACAATCTGTGCACATATTTTTGGAGAGCAGACCTTTGATGTTCTGGCCACATACTTTCTGAGAATAATCACAAGATTTCTTTGCTTACCGATAAGTGATGAATGTTAATCCTGATAGTAAGCCTGGCCTGAATGCCTCAGAAAATTTTTAAGTCTGCTAGAACATTCTCCCCTTTTAATCAACCCCCCACTAGGGAGTATAGGTCACCCACACTGGAGTAGCATTTCTTCTGCAAGGACTCTAGATCATTAACTTCTGGAAGACTAAATCAGGGCATGGTAGACCCTAGGACTTTGTTCTGGGCTCAAGATCTCTTCATCTTGCCATGCAAGAGAGCCTCATCCTCAGGGTATGCTGACACTTAATGGGTTATGGCAGCAAAACAAGGCTACATTGGAGGAAAAATTTCCGTTCACTCAGGCAACAGAGATCAAAATGTGGCACCCTGAGAAATAAGGAGCGTTCAGAAAAGGTATCTAAAAGGTTTTATAACAAAGGAAAGAATGTTTCAGATTCGGTGTGGCAGATTATAAATTTCTTCTAAATACATGACTCTGCATAGTAAGGGAAATTTTTGGTGTAGACAGGCATTTTGTACAGCATTGGTAAAGCCTACGATAATTACTTTGACAATTAAAATAGCTACTCTAGTTTGTAATATAGAATACATCTAGGAACCGATGCCATCAGGTAATCAACTGACCAGATTATAATTTGGTATGGGAGATACTAACGGATCTGAACTGTCATGTCTGGATCATACGAGGATGACAGATCCAAAAGTTAGTCAAGTTACCAGCACTAGCTACTGAGCTAGCTTAAGAAAGACATTTTCTGTCCAAACATCAGATGAAACTGCTAGGAGGAAAGGAACAAAAATAAGGTTTTGTGATACATCAAATTACCAGGAAATAAGATCACAGGTATATAATAGGCTAGTAACATAAGAATAGCTATAATTACAAAGCAAAGTCCATAAAATTCAGCCAGATGTATGAAATCTTTTTCCATGATCTTGGGATCAGCCATCTACCTCAGATGTCATCTGTTTCTGGCCACTGGGATATTTTAAAATGACTTTTAGTTTTCCAGAGGGTTGACAAGACTTGGCCTTCTTTAATTGTGACAAATGGATTCAGTTTTTAACTCCCTGCAATTTGGCAGGACGTGGGTTAGTGAGGAGAATTAGATACGGCCCTTTCCAACGAGTCTAAAGTGAGTCATTTACTTGATGCCTGTTCCAATACACATAGTCTCCTGGGGCAATGTTAGGCAGATTTTGGGATTTTAACTTCTGGTCATCAAAGGCTTCTTTAGCCTTATAGTAATTCTTTTAGTTTACTCAGTCCTATGTAGTTAATTTTGGTCCCATGCAGTTCTGGATCAGTAGCAGTCTGAAAACCTCATCAGCTTCTACATAAGAATTCTAGAAATTTTGATTTATTCTAATTGTATCCATGTTTGAAATACTATAGTCCATTTTTGTGGAAATATTTTGGTCAAGTGTTTTCAGTGAATCAGCAAAGTAAAACTTACCTGCAGGTGACAACTTCAAAATGTCCGTGTTTAACTTATAATAATAATTTTTTTTAAGTGAAAGACCTGATAGGAATTAGTTACAAAATTAATAGAAAGCCAAATAAAGTCAATTTAAAAGAAGCTTTAGGCAAAAATATTTCTAAATATAATGATTAACCTCATTTTCAAAGAGCTTTAGATATGACACATAATAGTCTTGAGACATAATACTAAACAGTCAGGATATCTCAAGAATAAACCAAGATTATCAAGAATCTAAACATCTGAATAGTAAAAAAAACTTTATGGGTAAATGATGTGAATTCTTCAATGAAACCCATTGGCCTTGATGATGCTAGATTCAAAGTAAACAAAATTGTGATCAAGTTAATAATTGAAATAACATATTAAATAAACCTTTTTATCATTTTCTCTTTATAAAACAAATTGAAATAACATATTAAATAAACCTTTTTATCATTTTCTCTTTATAAAACAGAAACAAATCTCTTATGGCTTCCTACAAAGTTTCAGAATTTGTCAGGTGTTTATCACAGGTCACTGAAGAATAATACTTGAGTTATTTAAACAGAGATCTTAAAGGTAAAAACCTTAGCTTTTTCTGAAGCCATGAAGCCTGGTTTTTTGACTCAAGAATTTATTCTGTTGAACTCTTGCAATTAGAAAGTATACCAAAGTGGCCACTGATTTAACAAACTGTCATTAGGGAGCTCAAACAAAAAGCCAAATACAAACAAGACCTAGACCCATAGTTCTTGGCTATGTACCCAGCCAGAGTTGCACAAGGAAAATCAGCTGCTTTCTTGGATTCAGCATACCCCACACTGAGACAGTCCTAATGCTATGATTCGCCAAACTGACAAATAAATATTGGAGTTTTCCATGCTGCAGAAAAACAAACTTTTACTTGAAAGAACCAAAACAGATTCTAGGACAAGGAAACAAATTCTTCAATAAAACTTGAAGCACTATCAATGCAAAGAGAGCAGAGCTTGGATTTGAGAGGTTATTTACCTTGAAGAAATTCCTGAGTGCTCACGGAGGTGAAGAGCCCAAGCAGCTGGGTAGGTACCAAGGCCCAAATCCTTGATTCTTCAGGGGTTGCTTCAGGCAGTGTACCTTCGAAATCCCACTTCTGTTGCCAAATATGTCAAAGAAGAAAATCTCATTCTCTGATAGGAGTAAGAGCAAAGAGTTTTATTGAGGAATAGCAACTTGAGCTGAGGAGCACAAAGTGAAAGCATGTAGAGCAAGGGTGCTTTTGTACCTTACGTTGAAATTCCACAAGGTTTAGTGAGACCACAATCTGTAACGCAAGCTTTTCTGAATACTAGTTAATTAACTTTTTCCATTACATGTTTTCCTGATAACTATCTGTGCAAATATTTTCTGAGAGCAGACCTTTGATATTCTGGCCACATACTTTCTTAGAATGATCACAAGACTTTCTTGCTTACCCTTAAGTGGTGAATGTTAATCCTCATAGTAAGCCTGGCCTGAATGCTTCAGAAAGTGTTCAGTCTGCTAGCACATTTCAAAGTAGATTTCAGTGAAAAGACACTAAGGAAATTTTAAGGAAAAAAAATAAGTAATATTTTAGTGAGAAAAAAAAGTTAAGGAATATTTAGTGAGAAAAATAGTCCCTAATTTGGAGTCATAGAAGGCAAGAAGAAATAGCTCAATGTGATTTAGATTATAGCTGCAAAAAAACAGAAGCCTTGTGTTCAGGAAGAATTCTAATTCCTGACATTAGCATCAGAGGAAAGCAGGATTTAGAGATACAAGTGAAAAGTATTAGCTGATGCACCATTATATTGGCTCCATAAATATTTATTTCCACATGGTACCATCTCGTTTGTCTGAAATCATTACAGCTAGTGGTTTTAATGGTTATTAACAGAAAATGAACACAAATGGGCATAAGCAAAAGGGATATTTAATGACTATTGAAAGTTAAAGACTAGTAAGTTGGGCTGTTTAATAAAGGGGCTCAGACTGTATCACCATTTCTCTCGATCTCTCATTTCTTCTTCCCGCAGTTGTTTTCCCTCTTGGTCAGCAAAAGGCTGTATCTGTCTCAGTCTCACACCCTCACTATCCTCTGCCTTTTTTTCAGTTGATCCTGTAAAACTTATGAAGCTCACTCTGATTGGACTGATTTAAGTCACAGGCTCATTTCTGAACTTTGACTGTGATGTAGGAAAATATGCACTGGTTGACTTAAACCTTATTGATTGGCTCTTCACCCGGGGCTTGGGGGTAGAGTCCTGAATAGGCTACATGGACTAAAAGAACAGGGATAAGCTCTCAAATGAAAATCAAAGGCATAAGAAGGGTTAATGGAAGTTGGAAGGTGGGGGAAGTTGGGTCCTTGCATTTTGCAAAAGGCAAACGTCCAATTTTTAGTTTGAAGGATCTCAGGTAAAGCACCTAATCTTGGAAAGTTTATGCTTTATGAATAAACAAACTATCTTCTTTCACCTGTTCTGTTAAAAAATTTTTTTTTTCAAATGATTGAAGAAATTCACTGAGCTAATGCACATGCATTTTGCTATTGTCAAAGAGATGTGAAAAAAAAAAAAAAACAGTGGTTTTGGGCTGAACTGTTATGTGGTTTGCCTTTGGGGCCCTTACACATCCCCTTCAGTTGTGCTTCTCCGGGGCCTCATCATCTACCTGTCCTTGCTTCCAGATACCCAGGGCTCTCAGGCCACCCTGCAGTCTGGCTTTTCCCTGCTCTGCCCACAAATGCCCTCCATCCCCAGGCAGTGTATCATGCCATGCCATTAGTTTGCTTCTTTGTGATAGAACCTTGTTGCCTTCCATCTGGAATTGCATCAGAAATGCCATATCTAGAATATAGACTTGCTTTGTGATATTAACTCCTCCCTGGGACTGCTGATTCTTCTCCCAGGATTCCTAGTTTTGTTACCTTCTCCTCTCTACCTTTGGAGCTCTATCTCCCAGTATTCTGCACTGCCCACCCAACCCTGTAGCTATTGTGGAAAACTGATGAAGTTATAATACAGAACATGGTAAATGCATATGAATGGCACAAAGTATTTTGCAGTACAGGAAGATTCATGATTTGAACATGTTGCTGCCAAGAGAGTACTCATTTCACTCAGTCTTCACTTTTCTAAGCTAAAAACATCCCATCCCTCCTAGGATAGGATTACAAGAGTCTTCATCATTCTGGTCTTTCTCTTCCAGGAAAATCCACTTTGTCAATGTCTCCTTGAAAATTTGGTGTCCAGAAAGGAACAAAATATAGGCAGCATGAGAGTTCACATAAGTGTTTTATCATCCAGTACACATTTCTCCATCTCATCCACAAGGATATCATGGGAGATTTTATAAAAATGCCTTGCTGAAACCAGATTCTTCAGGTCAAAAAGGAAATGAAGCTATTTGACAAAGCATATGGACAAACACATGCAGCAAAATTTACATATTACCACTTAACTGTGGCCCCTAAAAAGTAGTAGTGTTTATTTTCTGTAACTGATCTCATCTTATCCTCAATCCCATATTCTACTGGGTAAAAAATCTAAAACTTACCAATTCTTGGTAACTTGGTTTCTTCGTCCCTTCTGTTTTTAAACAGTCTCTTTTAGTTAGGTCAGTGTCTTTCAGATAGATATTCATTCAAATTCAAAATTCAAACTTCCTACCAGAAAGGATTTCTCTTCTTTCAATTATTTGCCCCTCCGCTTCCTGCTGCCTAAGGTGGTGTGTATGTATGTATCAGCGTATGCCTCCTCAAGGTGATCACTGTAGGGTAGCTGGTCGTCCATGACTGGGTCTTTGTGCTGTCTTGGGGTCTTTGCTGGTCATTGTAGAGATGGTCCTTATCTCTCTTGATCAGTGAGTGTCCTGCTGGCATCTGCTGTAGGGAGTCTGTAGCTGGTGAAACCCTCATCAGGCTCAGTGTAAAGCATCTACCTACCATGAATCATAGCCCCATCTCCCACCCTAGAGGATCCAAGTAAAAAGTGATGACTTGTGAGATGTTGATTGCGTGGAGCTGAGAATGGGCAGTGCGTTTCAGGCTGTTAATTGGCACAACTTGGAACAGCTGCTGTAGTTCTGGCTTCAAGAAGAGCCATTCCTAAATCCAGCCCTGAAGCCCACAGTCCATTTTCAGCTGGGAGTTTGGAGGTGGGGAAGGAGTTGTCCATAGGAGCCCTTCTGCAAATATTCTGGGACCCTAATGTGGAAATCTGGTTTTTGTCGTGTTTTAGAAGTGCAGAGATCTCGTTTTAGATGCCCATCTTTCAGGTTGTATTTTGTGAGAGCAAACCAACTGTTACAATCATGGAGACCCTGGGGCAGAGTCAACAGAATACAGGCTTTGGAGTCTGAACTGAATTTATTTCTACCAACAACTTGTGTGATCTTGGAGAAATATCTGAACTTTTCTGAACCTCAGTTTCATAATCTGTGAAACAGGGATAGTAAATACCTATCTGGTTAAAGAAAACAGTATACATCAGTAAATGGCAGTTATAATTGTAAATAATAATAATCTAAACATAATGCTTTTTGTAAAAAAAAATTCCAAAGAGATAAGCAGCTTGCTTTTTACCATTGGTTGACTTCATTAAGTTTGACATTTCTCACTAATTCAACCATTTTTCTTTGAGACAAATGCCTTTTCCTCCTCAGAATGATACATTTCTTCCTCTTCCTGACGGAGCCCAGAGGATCCTTGTGAACATCCTTCCACTACCTCCCCTCAGGGAATCCGGCCCTTGCTGGACCCTGTATCATTGCCATCATCATTTGGCCCTGGGAGGACTGGCCTCCCCTCGTGGCTTGTTGACGTCAACTCTGAGGATGTGCAAGATGGATTAAGAAAAGGCCTTTAATAGTTTTTACTTTTCAGGAAGACATTGTTTTTCAAATCAGAAGGAAAAAAGATTTAGCACAGGGAGGCCAGGCCCATATCTCTATCAAGGGAGAGACAAGTAAACTCTCGCTTTTCCCCCAGGCCCTCATATATTTCCCTCTGGGCCTCACTTCCCTGTCATTCCTTAAGCCTTCCCTTCCTGATTTTCCTCTCAGCCTGGCCTGCTCTGTTCTGTATCCAGTGTGTGAGTGGGGTGAAGTCAGGGAAGACAGAGAGCTCCTGTTTTGGGAAGAACAAGACCAGTTCTATTCTGAAATCTTGTGTGATAATGTAGGAGAGCTTTTCCCAGCTTTTCTTTTCTCGTTTTTATTTACTTAATCTAATTTCTGCAGCAAGAGTTACAAAACAGAAGAGCAACTGGCATTGCTACCAATCTTTGGCTGCAAAAACACTCCCACGGGTAGCATGACAGCCTTGCTAAAAATACCTGGCCTAGCACCTAAGAGTTGTGTAGGCCTTCCTTTTCACTGTATCAGGGAAAGTGACTCCAAATAATGATTTGTCCCCTGGCTTCTCTAAGGGCTTTCCCTTTACTTGGATAGCTGTCTTTGGGGGTGCTGGGAGAGCTGAGTGGGAGTGGAAGCTAAGTAGTATAGTCAGATCTCTCTTGCTGACTATTTTTGGAGCTAAGAATTAAGGTTGGAAGTGCTCTTGGTGTTTCCAGAGTGGCTAAACAGTACGTACAGCATTTGCAGTATAGGTCAATTCAAAGGCAGCTTGTTCTGGGCTTTTCATAATCTGTGAAGATCTCTAAAGAGCCCTGCCAGGTCTCTTTTTCAAGAGTCCATGATTCTAAAATACACATTGTTCCCTGGCTTGGGGAAAATGAGGCCAAGGTGTGATCAGGGACATGCAATACAATCAAATGACCAGAAGGTGGCACTGGTAGTATTTGTAAGGTGTCACCACAGAACATTAGGTAAATGCTGCAGCGCTTGCTTAGTCTAAAAGTGAAACAACTGTGTTTTGTTAACACCATGTCACACAGAGTTTTTGTGTGGATCTCTGCTTTTACCCAAACCATCGCAGCCTACTTTTCTGCTGTGTTAGGAGTGTTAGAATGAATTAAAAAGCTGGAAGATTTTGTCTGTTGAAGTTTGCTCCATGTATTTATGATGCGTTCTATTCTTTGAAGCTTTGACAGGGCAGCCCCAAATCCTCTGGGAATTAAGAGACCCGTTTATTTAGCAACTGTTCTCCCTGCCCGCTTTGCCCATTTTGGAAATGTTCCAGAAGTCTAGATGCAACGTCGTTACTATCTGCCCTGTCAAACTTTTTCCTTGTCAAGGCTTTTAATATTCTTTATATGAGTTTAATGTAAAAGGCACCAAGTTAATGCTGCATTCGCATGACTAATAGATTGCCTCATGAATAAGTAACTCTGCCTATATATTTTTAATAGTAAAAGAACTTACTTAAAAAGGCACTTGAAAGCCACTAAGAAACTTGGAAGAAATTCAGCAAGAAGCCTCTCTCTGCCATTTTGTTTAGGACAGCAAGAATTTCCAGAGAAAGAAGTTGGCGTTAGTCCTATTGATGGTAACATAGAAACCTGTCATTTATCCACTTGCTTGTAGCTTTCCGGAACAAGGGGCTGCTGGTAAACCATGGAACTAAAGCAGAGGTCTGTAAACTTTTTTTTAGAGGGCCAAATAGTAAATATTTTAGGCTTTGTGGGCCATACACTCTCAGTTGCAGCTACTCAACTCAGCCGTTGCAGTGAAAAGCAGCCATAGACAATATGTAAATGAGTGGTCATTGTTTTGTTGCAATAAAACTTCATTCATAAAAACAGGCAGTAGACTGGATTTGGCCCATGGGCCACGTTTTGCAGACCCCTGAACTAGAGGAAGGGAAACTTAGCTTTTTACTTGTCTGATATGGACATTTCCTTTTTGATTCTCTTGTTTTGCTAGGATGGTAATTGAGTGTTCTCCAGATGTGTTTGGCTTAGTCCTAATAGATTTCCCACTGACTATTTCAGGAACAAAAGGAGAGGAGCATGTTCTGTTTCTGCTGTGTCCACTGCAAGGAGGGAAAATCATTGCCCAAAGTAGGAAATGATAGCTGTTTGTTCCATCTCCTCCTCGGTTCGCATAAAGTAAGGATTTTGTGTTGGGTAAAGTGGATTCAGCATAATCTCCTGGTAGCATTCTGTTTGGCCAACAACCATCCTTTAGAATAGAGGTTGACACTATGATCTGTGGGTCAAATCTGACCTACTGCCTGTTTTGATAAATAAAGTTTTATTGGAACACAGCCACACTAACTTGCCTTCAATTGTCTATGGCTACTTTTGTGCTATAACAGTAGTTGCAACAGAGACCATATGACCTACAAAACTTAAAATCTCTAACCCTTTATAGAAAAAATCTGCTAATCCCTGCTCTAGAGCAGAGCTTCTCAGTCTCTGTGATAAAGGACTGATTTTTTCTTTTTCTTAATCCATCGTGATGATGTGTGGTTCTACTGCGTATGACTGGTAGCAGCTTGTGCCATATGAGACTCACCATACCAGTTTCAACCCCACACTGATCCGCTCCCTATTGAAGGAGATAATTCCACTGCTCATGTCCTTGGATGTGGCCACAATGTTAAGTGCCTATAAAAGTTTTAAAATGTTAACACGGAAATTCTGCATTTTATCTAGTAGTGGACAAGGCTAGACAGTTCACAGAGCAGCAGGATGGTTCTAGAGCAGTGCAGCTCAAAGTGTGGCCCTTGAACCATCACTGCCACTTGAGTACCTTGCTAAATTGCAGATTGTGATTCATTCAGTAAATCTAGGTGGGGATCATCATTCAGAATTTCTAACAAACTCCTAGGTGATGATACTGCTTGCCCATGGACCATCCTTTGAGCGGCGCTGCTGTAGAGATTTTTCTAAAGAGGTCAAGTTACACATCAAATACAACCATGTTCACAAAATGGCCCTGATTTAATTATGCCCATTTTACTTAGAGAAAGGAAGCAATTTGCATTGCGCAACCAAAAATGAAACGCAGATGCCATTAACCAAGGGTGTGCCTAAGAAATGTAGACTCCCTTACCCTACCTCATACATAGTATTTTAACCTGGAAGTCAACTGTCCTAGTGTTGACACCAGCATTGCTTCCAACTTCACTGAAACGGAATCAGTAGTGATATTGATTTTAGCCTGTTGAACAAGTGTGGGACTTAAAGAGAAATGCAAATTACTCTTAGCGACCCCCTTTCCTTCATTTCCTTATTATGTGTTATTTGGAGAGTCTCCAAATCTTCATTCCAACTTGCAAGACATTGAGAATGAATATGCCAAGCAGGAAATGGAATCCTTTTTACGTTCTTGTAACATTAACACACTAAAATTATACTTAACTAAAGAAATCACCAGGCAAACACCTTTCTGTGTCATTTGGGGGCACTGTAGTAGCCGCATATGACAGACTTTATTGGATTTGCATTTAAAGATTTATGTCACTAAAACTGACTCTGCTTGTTTTCTCCCCTCCCTTAGCTGCTGTTTATCAGGAGCTTTTTGTGTAGTTCAGCTACTGCTTATCAGTTTAAACGATCTGGGCTACTGAGAAGAACAGAAAAAGAGGCTAATAAGGGAAGCTTAACTTCCTGGGTTGTCTCCTATGAAAAGTTATTTAGGAACCAAATCTTATTTAAAACACTCACCCCATATGGTTCATCGAAAATGCTGATGGTGTTTCCTCATCAATTTTACAACAAACATTGCTTTGCTTTTGTATGTAAAATATTGTTCCATAATTTTCCTTTTCAGAAATCAGTTTCTATTGGAATTAGTTCATAATATATCAAAGCAAAGTTGTAGCAACATTTCCTTCCAAGATAAAGTGCCCACCTAAGGCAAAGTCATTTGTATCCGTTTCTTTGTAGGCAGGCCCCTCTTTCTCTTCGTATTACCTTGGCTGCTCTTATGTTTTCTTTTTAATGGTTTTCCAGACATAAAAATGTCAAAACCATGACAACGTTTCCCTGGTAGTTTTGCCAGTGTTGGAGTAATGTCACAATGACATTTGAGGTGAGTGATTCTAAACTATTGACAAAACACATCTGTGTTATTTGTGATGCTTTGTGTGTTGAACATATGCCCTAAGGTGGTAAGGGTTAAAATATAAGCATCCTTTCACTTGAATTCTCAGAATATTTCATCCTTGGAAAACTGTCAAAAAGATTTCCATAAGCTAAGAGCTTAAATTAGCCAATAAGAGTCTAAAAAGAGGAGCAGAAGGCACCCACAACTCAAAGTGGCCAAACTTTTTTTCTCCTTCCCTGTCATGGAATGTGACTGCCACCCTCCTGTATGCGCTTGTCATTGGCTTCAGGTCCATCCACCAAGGTATCCTACATCCATGTCATTTCCTTTCCTTCATCCCACTCTACTCAGTTGCTTCTCCTCACTTTGTGTCTCAATATCCGGTATAGCTCCTGAGTAGTCCCACACCTAAAGTCTTACTCGTCCCATGTCCTCTTGCTGTTAAAGAATGGTCTGTTTGAAATTTAAACCCAATTATGTCATTCTCTTTCTGGGATTTCCCATCACCGAAGAGAAAATGTTTTATCACCTCCACATGCTCCACTAGACCCTCCACTGTCAGGCTCTCCATCCTTCTCCCTCTCCACCTGCCACCACTCCCTGTATTGCTCTTCATACTCCTGAAAAACTACACATAGTTTTCTGAAATATGATGCTGTTTTACACCATGGTTTATTTGGTTATGATTTTCCCTCTGCCTGTAAGACTATTTTTTTTTTTTTTGTAAGACAGTGGTTCTGAATCACAGGTGATTTTGCCCCCAGGAGACATTTGGCAGTGTCTGGGACATTTATGGTTGTTAGAGCTGTGGAGAGGTGGGTGGAGAACTGCTATTGGCATCGAGTGGGTAGACATCAGGGATGCATTGGGAAGCCTCCCGCAACAAAGATCTATCTGGCCCAGAAGGCCAATAGTGCCAAGATGAGAAACCTTGCTCTGCTCTTAAACTTCTAGCAGGATAAATTTTACTTTCCAATTTTAACTTATGTAAGGCATTCCCTCTTCTAGCAAATAGTCCTTGATCCTTTCTCTCCTAGGCTTGGTATAGTCCCCCTCTATCTGTGTCATGAAAGTGTTCGCTATATATACCTCTACCATCACTGCATGCTGTTGTCATTGTTAGGTGCCTTCGAGTCAGTTCCAGCTCATAGCGACCCTCTGCACAACAGAACGAAACACTGCCCAGTCCTGAGCCATCCTTACAACCCTTGTTATGCTTGAGCTCATTGTTGCAGCCACTGTGTCAATCCACCTCGTTGAGGGTCTTCCTTTTTTCCTCTGACCCTGTACTCTGCCAAGCATGATGTCCTTCTCCAGGGACTGATCCTTCCTGACAACATGTCCAAAGTATGTAAGACGCAGTCTCACCATCCTTGCCTCTAAGGAGCATTCTGGTTACACTTCTAAGACGCACATGTTCATTCTTTTGGCAGTCCATGGTATATTCAATATTCTTCACCAACACCAGAATTCAAAGGTGCCAATTCTTCTTCAGTTTTCCTTATTCATTGTCCAGCTTTCACATGCATGTGATGTGATTGAAAATACCATGGCTTGGGTCAGGTGCACCTTAGTCTTCAAGGTGACATCTTTGCTCTTCAACATTTTAAAGAGGTCCTTTGTAGCAGATTTACCCAATACAATGTGTCTTTTGATTTCTTGACTGCTGCTTCCATGGCTGTTGATTGTGGATCCAAGTAAAATGAAATCCTTGACAACTTCAATCTTTTCTCCATTTATCATGATGTTGCTCATTGGTCCAGTTGTGAGGATTTTTGTTTTCTTTATGTTGAGGTGCAATCCATACTGAAGGCTGTGGTCTTTGATCTTCCTTAGTAAGTGCTTCAAGTCCTCTTCACTTTCAGCAAGCAAGCAAGGCTGTGTCATCTGCATAACACAGGTTGTTAATGAGCCTTCCTCCAATCCTGATGCCCTGTTTTTCTTCATATAGTTCAGTTTCTCGGATTATTTGCTCAGCACACGGATTGAATCGGTATGGTGAAAGAATACAACCCTGATGCACACCTCTCCTGACTTTAAACCAATCAGTATCCCCTTATTCCATCCGAACAACTTCCTCTTGATCTATGTAAAGGTTCCTCATGCGCACAGTTAAGTGTTCTGGAATTCCCATTCTTCGCAATGTTATCCATAATTTGTAATGATCCACACAGTCGAATGCCTTTGCATACTCAATAAAACACAGGTAAACATCCTTCTGGTATTTTCTGCTTTAAGCCAGGATCCATCTGACATCAGCAATGATATTCCTGGTTCCACGTTCTCTTCCGAATCTGGCTTAAACCTCTGGCATTCCTTGTTGATGTACTGCTGCAACCACTTTTGAATAATCTTCAGCAAAATTTTACTTGTGTGTGATATTAATGATATTGTTCCATAATTTCCACATTTTGTTGGATCACCTTTCTTTGGGATAGGCATAAATATGGATCTCTTCCAGTTGGTTGGCCAAGTAGCTGTCTTGCAAATTTCTTGGCAGTGAGTACTTCCAGCGCTGCACCTGTTTTTTGAAATGTCTTAATTGGTATTCCGTCAAATCCTGGAGCCTTGTTTTTTGCCAATGTCTTCAGTGCAACTTGAACTTCTTCCTTCCGTACCATTGGTTCTTGGTCATATGCTACTTCCTGAAGTGGTTGAACATTGACCAATTCTTTTTGGTACAGTGACTGTGTATTTCTTCCATCTTCTTTTGATGTTTCAGTATTTTGCCCATAGAATCCTTCACTATCGCAACTCAAGTCTTGAATTTTTCCTTAAGTTCTTTCAACTTGAGATATGCCAAGCGTGTTCTTACCTCTTGGTTTTCTACCTCCAGGTTTTTGCTTATGTCATTATAATACTTTATTTGTCTTCTCGAGCAGCCCTTTGGAATCTTCTGTTCAGCTCTTTTACTTCATCGTTTCTTCCATTGGCTACACAACATTTAAGAGCAAGTTTCAGAGTCTCTTCTGACATGCATTTTGGTCTTTTCTTTCTTTCCTGTCTTTTTAATGACATTTTTCTTTCTTCATGTATGATTTCCTTGATGTCATTCCACAACTCATCTGGTTCAATCATTAGTGTTCAGTGTGTCAAATCTATTTTTCAGAGGGTCTCTAAATTGAGGTGGGATATGCTCAAGGTCCTTCTTTGGCTTTCATGGACTTGCTCTAATTTTCTTCAGCTTCAACTGGAACTTTCAAATGAGCGGTTGATGATCTGTTCTGCAGTTGGCCTCTGGTCTTGTTCTGACTGATGATATTGAGCGTTTCCATTGTCTCTTTCCACAGATGTAGTCGATTTGATTCCTGTGTTTTCCATCCGGTGATGTCCACATATATAGTCACCCTTTCTGTTGTTGAAAAGAGGTATTTTCAATGAAGAAGTTGTTGGCCTTGCAAAATTCTATCATGCAATCTCTAGTGTCATTTCTATTACTAAGGCCATATTTTCTAACAACCAATACTTCTTTGTTTCCAACTTTTTCATTCCAGTCACTAGTAACTATTAATGCATCCTGATCGCATGTTCAGTCAATTTCAGCCTGTAGAAGTTGGTAAAAATCTTCAAGTTCTTCAGCTTTGGCCTTACTGGTTGGTGGGTAAACTTGAATAATAGTTAGATTAACTGGTCTTCCTTGCAGGCATATGGATATTATCCTATCGCTGACAGTGTTGTACTTCAGGATAGATCTTGAAATATTCTTTTTGATGATGAACGTAATGCCATTCCTTTTCAATTTGTCATTTCTGGGATAGTAGATCATATAATTTTCCATTTCAAAACAGCCGATAGCAGTCCATTTCAGCTCACTAATGCCTAGGATGCAAAAGACCTCTTTAAATTATTAAAAAGCAAAGATATCACTTTAAGGACCTGACCCAAGCCATGGTGTTTTCAATCGCCTCATATGCATGTGAAAGCTAGACGTGGAATAAGGAAGACCAAAGAATTGATGCCTTTGAATTATGGTGTTGGCGAAGAACATTGAATATACCATGGACTCCCAGAAGAACAAATAAATACGTCTTGGAAGAAGTACAGCCAGAATGCTCATTAGAAGTGTGAATGGTGAGGTTTCGTCTACATACTTTGGACATGTTATCAGGAGAGACCAATCCTAGGAGAAGGATATCATGCTTGATAGAGTAGAGGCTCAGTGAAAAAGAGGAAGACCCTCAATGAGGTGGCTTAACCCAGTGGTGCAACAGTGGGCTTATAACAATAATTGGGAGGATGACTCAGGACCAGGCAATGTTTCACTCTGTTGTACATAGGAACACTATAAGTCAGAACTGACTGCATGGCACCTAACAACAACAACAATGCCTAGGATATTGATGTTTATGTGTTCCATTTCATTTTTTAAAAAAAAAAATATTGTGTTTTAGATGAAGGTTTGCGGAACAGACTAGCTTCTCATTAAACAATTAGTACACATATTGTTTTGTGACATTTGTTAACAACCGCATGACATGTCAACACTCTCCCCTTTTCGACCTTGGTTTCCCCTCTACCAGCTTTCCTGTCCCCTCCTGCCTTCTTGTCCTTGCCCCTGAGCTGGGGTGCCCATTTAGTCTTGCTTTGTTTTATGGGTCTGTCTAATCTTTGGCTGATGGGTGAACCTCAGGAGTGACTTCATTGCTGAGCTATAAGGGTGTTTGGGGGCCATTTTCTCAGGGTTTCTTCAATCTCTGTCAGACTGGTAAGTCTGTCTTTTTGTGAGTTAGAATTTTGTTATCCATTTTTCTCCAGCTCTGTCCAGGACGCCCTATTATGATCCCTGTCAGAGTAGTCGGTGGTGGCAGCTGGGAATCATCTGGTTGTGCTGGACTCAGTCTGGTGGAGGCTGTAGTAGTTGTGGTCCATTAGTCCTTTGGACTAATCTTTCCCTTGTGTCTTTAGTTTTCTTCTTTCTCCCTTGCTCCAGACGGGGTGAGACCAGTGGAGTATCTTAGGTGGCCACTCACAAGCTTTAAGGTGACACTACTCACCAAAGTAGAAGGTAGAATATTTTCTTTATAAACTATGTTTTGCCAATTGAGCTAGATGTTCCCTGAGGCAATGGTTCCCAGAGCCCTCAGTCCAGTAATTCGGTCCCTCAGTAAGTTTGGATGTGTCTATGGAGCTTCCCAGAAACCCTCGTGACGTAGTGGTTAAGAGCTACGCTGCTAACCAAAAGGTCGGCAGTTCAAATCCATCAGGTGCTCCTTGGAAACCCTATAGGGCAGTTCTACTCTGTCCTATAGGATCGTTATGTGTCAGAATTGACTCAAAGGCAATGAGTTTGGGTTTTTATGGATCTTCCATGACCTTACCTTGGACAAGTTGTGCTGGCTTCCCCAGTATTGTGTACTGTTTTACTCTTTACCAAAGTTTCCACTTATCTACTGTCTATTAAGAGATTTTTCCCTCACAGCCCTCCCCTCCCTCATAGCCATCAAAGATTGTTTCTTTCTGTGTGTAAACCTTTTTTGTGAGTTTTATAATAGTGGTCTCATGCAGTAGTTGTCCTTTTGTGATTGATTTATTTCACTCAACATAAAGCCCTCCAGATTCATCCATGTTGTGAGATACTTCACAGATTCATCATTGTTCTTTATTGTTGCATAGTATTCCATTATGTGTATGTACCATAGTTTATCCATTCATCTGTTGATGGGCACCTAGGTTGTTTCCATCGTTTTGCTATTGTGAACTATGCTGCAATGAACATGGGTGTGCATATGTCTATTCGTGTGAAAGCTCTTATTTCTCTAGGATATATTCTTAAGAGTGGGATTGCCAGCTCATATGGTATTTCTATTTCTAGCTTTCTAAGAAAGCACCATCAAAAACAAAAAAATCAAACCTGTTGCCGTCAGGTCAATTCTGACTCATAGTGACCCTAAAGGACAAAGTAGAACTGCCTCATAGATTTCCAAGGAGCGCCTGGTGGATTGAACTGCAGACCTTTTGGTTAGCAGCCATAGCTCTTAACCACTATGCCACTAGGGTTTCCCAAGGAAGCACCATAGCGTTTTCCAAAATGATTGTACCATTTTGCATTCCCACTAGCAGTGCATAAGAGTTCCAATATCCCTGCAGCCTCTCCAACATTTTCTGTTTTTTTGATTCATGCCTGCAATGTCGGGATGAGATGGTTTCTCACTGAGGTTTTGATTTGCATTTTTTTTTTTTTAATGGCTAGTGATCACGAGCATTCCCTCATGTATGTGTGAGCCGTTTGAATATCTTCTTTGTGAAGTGTCTGTTCATATTCTTTGCCCATTTTCTAATTGGATTATTTGTCTTTTTGTTCTAGAGGTGTTGGATTTTCCTGTAGAGTTTAGAGATTAGAACTTTGTCAAATTTGTAATAGCCAATTTTTTTCCCCAGTCCGTAGGTTCTCTTTTTACTCTTTTGATGAAGTCTTTGGATGAGCATAATTGTTTAATTTTTAGACTATCCCAATTATCTAGCTTATCTTCTGGAGTTTGTGTGTTGTTAGTTATGGTTTGTGTCCTGTAAATGACACGTATTGGGGCCTCTAGCATTGATCTTATTTTTACTTCTATGATCTTTACAGTTTTTGGTTTTATACTTAGGTCTTTGATTCATCTTGAATTAGTTTTTGTATATGGTGTGAGGTATGGGTTCTGTTTCACTTTTTTGCAGATGAACATCCAGTTTTGCCAGCACTATTTGTTAAAAATACTGTCTTTTCCCCATTCGATGGCCTTTGGGCCCTTGATGAAGATCAGGTGACTGTAGGTGATTGGATTTACATCTGGGTTCCCAATTCTATTCCCTTGGTTAATGTGTCTGTCATTGTACCAGTACCACGCTGTTTTGACTACCATAGCTGTCAGGTGAGGTAGTGCAAATCCTCCTACTTTATCCTTCTTCTTCGTTAGTGCTTTAATTATCTGGAGACTTTTCCCTTTCCATATAAAGTTAATGATTAGTTTTTCCATCTCTTTAAAGAATGCTGTTGGTATTTGGACTGGGATTGCATTGTATTTGTAGGCTACTTTGGGTAGAATTGACATTTTCACAATGTTGAGTCTATCTGTGAGCATGGTATTTTTTTCCATTTATGTAGATCTCTTTTGGTTTCTTACAGTAGTGTTTTGTAGTTTGTATAGATTTTTTACATCCCTTGTTAGATTTATTCCTAAGTATTTTTTTTTTTTTTAGGGCCTGTTTTAAATGGTATTGTTTTCCTGATTTCCTTTTCGTTGTTCACTTTATTGGTGTATATGAATCCAAGTGATTTTTTGTATGTTTATCTTCTATACTGCTACTCTACTGAGTCTATTAGTTCCAGTAGTTTTCTTGCGAAGTCTTTTGAGTTTTCTATGTATACTATATCATCCACAAATAGGGACAGTTTTATTTATTCCTTACCAATTTGGATGCACTTTATTTCTGTTTCCTGCCTTATTGCTCTAGCTAGAACTTCTAACATAACGTTAAATAGGAGTGGTGATAAAGGGCATCTTTCTCTTGTTCCTGTTCTCAAGGGGAATGTTTTCAGCCTCTCTCCATTAGGATTGATGTTGGCTGTTGGTTTTGTATAGATGCCCCTTATAATGTTGAGAAATTTCCCTTCTATAGCTATTTTATTGAGAGTTTTTATCAGGAATGGGTGTTGGACTTTGTCAAATGCCTTTTCTGTGTCTATTGAGATAATCTTATGATTCTTTTATTTATGTGGTGGATTATGTTGATTGATTTTCTAATGTTGAACCATCCTTGCATACCTGGTATGAATTCCACTTGGTCTTGGTGTATTTTTTTTTTTTTTTTTGTTATGATGCTGAATTCTATTGTACAGAATTTTGTTGAGAATTTTTGCTTCTATATTCATGGGAGATATTGTTCTGTAATTTTCTTTTCTTTTTTTTTTTGTGGTGTCCTTGGTTGGTTTTGGTATTAGTGTTATGCTGGCTTCCTAGAATGAATTTGAAAGTATCCCTTCCTTTTCTATGTTGTGAAATAGTTTGAGTAGTACTAGTATAAGCTCTTCTCTGAAGGTATGTTAGAATTCTCCAGTGAAGCCATCTGGGTAGGGATCTTTTTTTTTGGAAGTTGTTTTTTTTTTTGTTGTTGTTACCTTTTTAATCTCTTCTCTTGTTACGAGTCTGTCCAGATTTTCAACATTATTTTGTTTTAGTTTGGGTAGGTAGTGTGTTTCTAGAAATTTGTCCATTTCCTCTAGGTTTTCAAATTTTTGGGAGTATAGTTTTTCATAATACTCTGTTATGGTCCTTTTTATTTCTGTCGCGTCTGTTGTGATGTCCCCCATTTTATTTATTTGGGTTACAAGTCCTCTCCTTTTTTTTTTTTTTTTCTTTTTTTGTCACTTTGGCCAGTGGTTTGTCAATTTTGTTGATCCTTTCAAAGAACCAACTTTTGGTTTTGTTGATTCTTTCTATTGATTTTCTAGTCTCTACTTCATTTATTTATGCTCTGATCTTTATTTTTTCCTTTCTTCTGGAGGCTGTGTGCATCTTTTGCTGTTCTCTTTCTATGTGTTCAAGTTGTATAGCTAATGATTTGATTTTGTCCTTTTCTTGTTTTTTGATGTGTGCATATATTGCTATAAATTGATGTCTGAGCACTGCCTTTGCTGTGTACCAAATGTTCTGGTACGGTGTGTTTTCATTCTCATTTGATTTCCAAATTTTTTTAATCTGATCTTAGATTTCTTCTGTTACCTAATGGTTTTTAAGCAGGGTGTTATTCAGTTTCCATGTATTTAATTTTTTTCCCTTGCTCTTCCCATTGTTAATTGCTACTTTGATGGCATTGTGATCTGAGAAGATACTTTGCATTATCTCAGTGTTATGGATTTTGTTGAGGGTTGATTTGTGGCCTAAGATATTGTCTATTCTGGAGAACGTTCCATATGTGTTGGAAAAGAATGTGTACTTTGAAGCTCTTGGTTAGGGTGTTCTATATAAGTCTATGAGGTCAAGTTGGCAGATTGTGTCCTTTAGATCTTCTATATCTTTGTTGAGTCTGTTTCTAAGTGTTCTGTTCTTTACTGAGAGTGGTGTTTTGAAGTCTCCTACTATTTTTGTGGAACTGTCAGTTTGTCTTTTCACTGCTATTGGAGTTTGTTTTATGTATTTTGGAGCCCTGTCATTGGATGTGTACATGTTTATTATGGTTATGTCTTCCTGATGAATAGCCCCTTTAATTCTTATATAATGCCCTCCTTTGTCTTTTATGTTGGGTTTTGTTTTAAAGTCTATTTTATCTGAGATTAGTATTGCCACAGCTGCTCTTTTTTAGATAACGATTTACTTTATATATTTTTTTCCATCCTTTGATTTTTAATAAATTTACATCTTTGTTTCTAAGATGTGTCTCTTGTAGACAGCATATTGATGGATCCTGTTTTTTTATCCATTCTTTCACTCTCTGTCTCTTTAGAGGTACATTTAGTCCCTTTATGTTCAGTGTAATTATTGATAGGTGTGAGTTTATTGTTGTCATTTTCTAGTGCTTTTTTTTTTTTTTTGTGGTGCTGACGTTTTCTTTGTTCCTCTTACTCTTCTGTGCTGAATTCCTTTTATTTGTGGATTTTTTTCATTCATTTTGTTTTTGTAGGTTTTGTTTTTACTGAGACTTTATGTTTTTCTTTTTTATTTTGATGAATAAGTTTGTGAACTTTCTTTGTGGTTGCCTTGAAATTTATCCTTATCTTCCTAAGTTTGAACCAGGCTTTTATTACTTGGTATTCCTCTCCATTAGAAAATTCTGTAGCTGCACCTTTTATTCCCTCTTTTATTTTTCTGATGTTGTTGTCATTACAGATTAACCTCTCTGGCTTCCTGTTGTAAATCTTGTGATTAATCCTTCAGGGTATCTGACTGGTGCAGTCTTGCGTCCTAGATTCAGGCTGTCATCTGATGTTGTTTATTCTCTTACTGAAGGACTATGTTTAATAATTCCCGTAAGTTTGGTTTGGTTTTTAAATATTCCCTTAATTCTTGTTTATCTTGAAATGTTCTATTTTCACCATCACATTTGAGCAAGAGTTTTGCAGGATATATTATTCTTGGTTGGCAGTTTTTTTGTTCAAGGTTTTATATATGTCATCCCATTGCCTTCTTGCCCTCATGATTTCTGTCGAGTAATCAGAGCTTAGTCTTATTGTTTCCCTTCTGTATGCGTCTTCTCATTTTTCTCAAGCTGCTCTCAGGATTCTTTCTTTGTCTTTGGTTTTAGTGAGTACGATTATGATATGCCTTGCTGATTTTCTTTTGGGGTCTATAGAATGAATATAAATATGGGATTTGTTGAGCTTCTTGGATGGTCAGCTTTTTATCTTTCATGATATTAGGGAAGTTTTCTGTCAGCAATTCTTCAATGATCCTCTCTTTGTTTTCTGTTTTCTTTCCATTCTGGAACTCTGATCATTAAAAAAATTTTGCTTTTGATTATACCCTGCAGCATTCTCAAGATTTCTTCATTTTTCTTTGTTCTTTTCTCTGATTTTTCCTCAAAGTGGTATCCAAGGATTTGTCTTCAATTTTGCTGATCCTATCTTCCGTTATTTCAGCCCTTCTCCTCAAACCTTGTATGACACTGTCCATTTCTGAAATCTTGTTGTTTATCTTTTGGATTTCTAATTGTTGTTTTTGTATGATTTCTAGTTGTGAGTTTATTTTGACATTTTGTTCCTGTTTTATTTTCCTGAATTCTTGCATTGTTTTGTCTGTCTTTTCCATGATTTTTTTCTGTATCTTCCATGATTTTGTCTGTTTTTTCCTCATTTTTGTCTTCTTTTTCCTTCATCTCTTGGATAGTTCTGAATATTAGAGATTCAAATTCCCTATCGGGTAGTTCCAGTGCCTTTTCTTCTACTGGAGGGTCATCTGGTGTTTTATTTTGGATGCCTACTGGAATTATCCTGTCCTTTTTATTTTTTTTTTAAATGTTTTGTTATTGCCTGCTGTCTTTAGGACATTCAGTAATTATTTTCTTCATTTATCCATTGTAGTTTTTTTTTTTTGCCCTTTTTTTTTTTGGTTATGTCTGGCTATTGGGCTGGACATTGCTTGTCGTTTGCTTGTCTGTGGGCATGATGTTTCTTACTATCTTGTCCAATGGGCAGGGTAAGTTGCTTAGCTGTGGTGCAGCAGGGAAGGTCCAGCAGAGGGGGAGAGGCTGGGATGGGTCATTTGTGGCATGTACTGGGGCCAACAGGGTGGGGCTGGGGGGTCAATGCAGGGCAGGTTCTGGTAGACTGTGCCTGTGCTGCTCTAGGGTGTGATGCCCAGTGCATGGTGTACATAGACAGGAAGGAGGGGGGAGATTTTGATGTGTGGAGCTAAGTGGAAAGTGTGGAGAAAGAGGAGAGAGAAACAGAAGCCAAGAAAAAAAAAAGTGCTGAGGGAGCCTGCTGTTGGAGTGGTGCAGACCCAGGGAAGCCATGTGCTGGTGGCTTCCTAGCTGGACGGTGAGGCACAGCCAGTTAAGATGGGACTGATACAGCACATGAGAAAGACAGAGAGAGAAAGGCACTTATAACCATGCGGTCAGGAAAAAGGAATGGAAGGAATGTAGAGGCAGACTAAAAACATAGGGGGAAAAAAAGACAAAAAAAGATGCCAGGTGGTTGGGAGGAAGAAAAGGAAGGGAGGTAGAGAGAGATAAGAAATCGATCAAAAAAGAAGAAAGAAAAAAAAAAGCCTGAAAGAAGCCCAATGGAAGCAGGTCCCCAGCCAAGTGGCGCTCCTCAGCCTGTCAAGAAGGAGCAGAGATGGCACACAACACCTGGTGTTCAGGAGAACGGTAAGGAAGGAAAGTAGAGATAGACAAGAAATCAAGGAAAAAATGCCCCAAGGGAGCCCACCAGAACTGGTCCCTAGCTGAGCAGCACTGTACAGCCTGTCAAGAAGGAATACAGATTGCACCTGGCACCAGGTGTTCAGGAGAAGGGTAAGGAATGAAAGTAGAGAAAGAAACTGAGAAAAGAAAAGAAAAAGAAAATGCCCCGAGGCAGCCCACTGCTGTGGTGATGTGGACTGGGGAAGTGGCTCCCCATTGCACAGCCCATCTAAAAGGAACAGAGATGGCAAACATTACCAGGTGTTCAGGAGAAAAGAAGGGAAAGATGGTAGAGAGAGATAAGAAATCAAGAAAATAGAAAAAAAAAAGTCCTCAAGGGAGCCCAGTGGCTTGGAGGCATGGACCGTGGACCAAGTGGCATTGCACAGCCTGTGTAGAAGGAGCAGAGATGGCACACAGTGCCAGTTATTCAGGAAACAGGCAAAGAAGGAAAATAGAGAGGTGAGAAACTGAGAAACAAAGAAAAACAAAAAGGAAAAAAGAAAAATATGTCCCCAGGGAGCCCAATGACTTAGTGGCGCATGCTGGGCAATGGTTCCCTAGCTGAGTAATGCTTCACAGCCTGTGAAGATGGAGTGGAGATGGCACATGGGAGCTAGGTGTTTGAGAAAAAGAAAAGGAAGGAGATGAGAAAGAGAGAAGAAACCAAAGGAAGCTGAAAAAAACCAACAACAGCAACAAAAAAATGGCACTGAAGGAGCCAACCGGTGTGGGCGGGGCGAATCCAAGAGGCGAGGGTCAACAACTCCCTCGCTGAATGACCACAGCTCACCAGAAATCAGCAGAGGCCGAGCAGGGGGAAAAAGCGTAGGAGGTGGGAAAGCATGTATCGCTAGTTACCGGGTGCTCTGTCTGCTGTTGGGAGCTCCATGAAGCTGCCTTCCTGTATTCCCTGTCTACCGTTTTTGGGGGCTGAGGAGTCCAAGATGTGGAATCTATGTTGCATTAGCTGATAGGGGAGCTCTACTCTGTATCTCTCTTCACTGTCTGTTCTCTGTCGGTTTCTTATTCCTTTCAGTGCTTGGTTGAGTTCTTTGTCCCTTCATTTGACAGTTAAGGTTCAAAGACTGACATTTGTCTCTGTTTTACTTAGTTTTTCAGTTCTTTGCTGTGGAGGGACAGTGTGGTACTTCCATGTATAGTGCTAAGTTGGCTCTGCCCCCTCTGCATTCCATTTCATTTTTGATAATTTCCGATTTTCCTAGATTCGTACTTCATATGTTCCATGTTCCGATTATTAATGGCTGTTTTCAGCTGTTTCTTCCCCTTTTGAGTCATGTCATTAGCAAGTGAAGGTCTCAAAAGCTTGACTTCATCCACGTCACTAAGGACAACACTGCTTTGAGGAGGCAGCTCTTTCCCAGTCATCTTTCGAGTGCCTTCCAACCTGAGGGGCTCATCTTCCGGCACTGTATCAGACAGTGTTCCACTGCTATTCATAAAGTTTTCACTGGCTAATTCTTTTCAGAAGTAGACCACCAGGTCCTTCTTCCTAGCCTGACTTAGTCTGGAAGCTCAGCTGAAACCTGTCCACCATGGATGACCCTGCTGGTATTTGAATGCCAGTGGCATAGCTTCGAGCATCACAGCAACACGAAAGTCACCACAGTACGACAAATTGACAGATGCATGGGGGTATATATATATAATCAAAAGAATTGCCAGAGGATTATATATATATATATGTATATATATAAAATCCAATCCATATATATGTTTGTATGTGTATGCATGTGTGTGTATACACATACACATACACATACACATACACATACACATACACATACACATACACATACACACATATATATGGAGCCCTGGTGGCATTGTGGTAAATAGCTCAGCTGCTGACCAAAAGGTTGGCAGTTTGAACCCACCAGCCGCTCCTTGGAAACCCTATGGGACAATTCTATCATGTCCTATAGTGTTACCATGAGTTGGAATCTGCTCAACGGCAATGAGTTTTTCATGTATACATATTCCATTCTTTTCTATGTTCTTATTGTTAGTATAATAAATTGACCAGAACCACTTAGTCTTATCACCCACAGTTTCTATTTCTTCCTTATATTTCCCTAAACTCCTTGCCTACGTGTGTGTATATATATATATATATATATTATATATATATATTATATATATATATATATATACATGTATGTGTGTGTGTGTGTGTGTATGGAGCTCTGTTGGCACAGTGATTAAGAGCTCAGTCTCCTAACCAAAAGATCTGCGGTTCGTATTCACCAGCTGCTCCTTGGAAACCCCATGGGGCAGTTTTACTGTGTCCTGTAGGGTCGCCATGAGTTGAAATTGACTCAGTTGCAAGCAGTTTGGTTGATTTTATATACATATATATATGTATATAAAATCCTCTGGCACTTCTTTTGGTTTTCCCTTACCAATTTCAGAATAATAAAACTGCTAAGATATTATATTTGGGTTTTCTACAGGATCGTTAGATAATACAATGATTTGATCTTTCACCTTATAAAATGAGTGATGATAGAAACAATTAGGTTTGTTTGGCTTTCTTCAAATTTTAATTAACCCCAGATTATTATTATACTTCTTTTGTAGTTTCATAGTTCTTTTGTTTACCAAAGGAGGCCTGATGGTGCAGTGGCTAAGTCCTCGGCTGCTAACCGCTAGCAGCTTCATGAGAGAAAGGAGTGGCAGTCTGCTTCTGTAAATTAGATTTACAGCCTTGGAAACCCTATTGAACAGTTCTACTTTGTCCTACAGGGTTGGTATGAGTTGGAATCTACTCAGTGGCAAGGGTTTTTTTGGTTTGCTTACCAAACTTAGGAAACCCTGGTGGTGTAGTGGTTAAGCGTTACGGCTGCTAACCAAAGGGCCGGCAGTTCGAATCTTCCAGATGCTCCTTGGGAACTCTATGGGGGCAGTTCTACCCTGTCCTATAGGGTCGCTATGAGTCAGAATTGACTCGAAGGCACCGAGTTGGGTTTTTTTGGTTGGTTACCAAACTTAGGACAAAAACTCTTACGAATTTAAATAGAGTTAAAACAAAACAAAACCCACTGCTCTGAAGTCGATTCCAACTTGTAGCAACCTTACGAGACAGAGCAGAACTGCCCCATAGGGTTTCCAAGGCAGTAATTTTTACAGAAGCAGACTTGCCACATTTTTCTCCTGCGGACTAGCTGGTGGATTTGAATTGCCAATCTTTTGGTTAGCAGTGCAGCACTTAAACCACAGCACCACCAGGCTCCTTAAAGAGAGTTTAAATTTAGCCTTCCTAAATTAACTATATATGAGTAAAATATGTAACATAGGTCTCAATGCTTGTGGACAAATCAAATTAAAAAAATACTTATGTTTAAGAAAAAAGGCTATAAGAATACTGTCTACAATTGATTTTGTTTGTAGGCTTCAAGAATTTGGTCAACAGGACATTCATAATACACTTTATGATGCAAATGAAAAGGCCCTGAAATTTGTCACTGTACTCCCTATTTTTTTTACTCCCTATCTGCTCTTATTCCCAGGGTAATGACTGATCAAATCCTTCAAAATTGATTTTGTGTCGTTCCTAAATAGAGGATTCCATTCTCTTTTTATGTTTTTATTGCTAGTGTAATAAATTGACCAGAGCCACTTAGTCTTATCACTCAACAGGTGTTTCTGCTTCTTCCTTATATTCCCCTAAAGTTCTCTGCCATAAGCTAAAGATCAGGATTTGAGAATTTGGAAGGAACAGCTAGAGATTCAGTACCAGAAACTTTTGACTGTTGATAATACAAGAAATATACTCATAGGTATTGCTGCGAGGTACAGGTTCTCTGTGATATACAGTAATACATTTATAGGTACTTGTGACTGAGTTAGAATTTCTAGAATGATTTCGGTCCATGGCACAAGACAATGTGAAGTGGATGGCTTTTGCCCTAAAAGATAACTCAGATGCTTTATCACTGCACAACTATGAACAAATCTTCTTTAATTATTACCTCCATTTTATAGCTAAGGAAACTGGGGCTCAGGAAATACAAGGAACTTGCAAAAGTCATTAGTTACTGAGTGACAGAACTAAAAAGTTGAGGACTTAGGTTTATCTGATGCCAGCTTTTGTTTGTTGTTTGTGTTTTAAGTGCATGTATTGACAATATGGCTGGAGGAAGCAAAGATCCTGGATGGCTCCTGAGGGACTGGGACAGGCCTCAGGTGGAACACTGGGACATCCAGAAGTTGGTTTGAAGGTTCCTGAGAACTACCTCAGGGCTCAGGGAAGAAACCTGAGCTGTGAGGCAGGGAAGAATTAGCCAAGTTTTATCTTTTAGTGTTGCTAATTTTTTTTAATGGTGAGAGTATGGAACAGTGTTTAGGGAGTGGGGGTTCCCTCACACTTTGCTTGGGGGCTTTCAAGGATATCCTGGTTCAGAGACTAGTCTGATCCTACTTCATATGATCATGGGATCACTAGCTGTTTGGTTTTACTTTCTGAATACAAAGGAAGGTATGCCTGGCCTCATTATAATAATGCCAATAAGATGTTCTTAAAGCCAAAAGACCAAAATCACCAACCTTACTCATTATAATTGCCACTAAATTAGTTGCTGATGGTATGTTAAACTGCTGGTGACACTTGAGAGAAACACCAGCAAAGACAGTTTCTGTATCTTTTAAGTGATGAAGACAGCAATAACAACAAAAATAGCAACAACGATGATAATAACTAATACTTGTATAATCCTTACCGTATGACAGGCACTGTTCTAAGCATTTCCCATCTATTAACTCACTGAATTTTCATAATAATCTACAGGCAAAGTATGGTTAGGGATTTCTGTGAAGTCACATGGGAGGAAAAGGTGGAATGAAGATTTGAGCCTATAGTCTTAAACATTTTTTTTTTAATTATGCCATATTAATTCTCATATACATATTTTCAAGTCAAAATCAAAGAAAGAACTAACGTTATTTAGGGTGAAGTATGCTGAAAATAAATAACTTTTGCCATATAAGAAGTTCTTAAGTTTAAAATATATCTTCCTAATATTTTAAAAAATTATTTTAAATATTACCCCCAGATTTTACAATACTAAAAATACACTATTTGTAGGAAGTACAAGTCTTTAGTGTATTTCCAAAGAACTTTCACATTTTTTTGCATGAGTGAGACAGAATTGACTTCTGGAGCTTGCAACCAAAGAACCCTAACTGGTACTCTAACTCTCTGATCTTGTCTTGCACTACTCTTGTCTTTGCTCTTCGTGTTCCATGCACGCTGCCCTTCCTTCAGTTCCTTGATCAAGCTGTACTCCCTCCTACCACAGGGACTTGACACATGTTATTTCCCGTATGTGAATTCTTTTCCACTTCACTTGATAATTTTCATTCTTCCTATTGAGGATAAATGCTCCTTCCTCTGGGGAATCTTCCATGGACCCCAAATGTGATCAGTTTCCCCTGTTATATGCCTTCAGAGCGCAGAGTTTCCCCTGTTATATGACCTCTATGTGGTCATCTGATGAATATGTTTCCACCCATGAACCTAATCCTCAAGGAAGGCAGCTACCATGCCTGTTTCTGCTTACTCTTTGTCCACAGAGCCCAGCACTCTATTGGACACATTGTTAATATTTATCGAATGAAAGAATGGAACTAAATGCTTAGATACCTTCAGATAGTGCTACAGAAGCTAAATGCTATAGGAACCTTAGAGTAAGTAGAGAAGAGAAGCTCAAACCACACGTGACAATTTTCCATGAGCTCCTGACCAGGAGTCAAGATAGCCCTCTACCTGGCTAGGTGATAGGGTCTGAATTTTAATTCCAACTGCTTTATGATAGACACTGAATAGGATTCTTCAAGTAGGGTGTGCTGTGACAAGTGCATTTGAAGAGTGGAAGTGTGTTTGAAGAGTGGTTGGATCATCTTTTCAAGTCAGAGTGCTTATTTTCTGATGACTCATGGCCTTTTCAAGGATGTCTGAACACACTCATTGTCATTATTATGAGCATGGCAATCACAGAAAAAGGACATGAACCAGTTTAGAGGACCTGAGGGAGAGAGCCTATGTGCAGGTCTTTACCTGGGTGATTTTTGGTTGCTGCTTAGGGCCATGATCTTTATTGATGCTGGGAGCTTTATTGGTAGATCAGCCCCTGCCTTAGGGTCTGGCTCTTCACCCCAATACATGCTTCCCTTATCCCCTTTTACTATGCAGGTTGCAAAAATTCTTTGATGTGGTGTACTTACTGAGATAACAACATTTGCCAATTCATTTTTCACGTGTACCATTCAGTGACACCAGTTACATCAATCATGTTTTCAGCCATTACCAATGCCCATTGCCAAATTTTCTGTCACCATAAGCAGAAACTCAGTGCTTCCCCTTTCCCCTTGAAATAGTGATTTCCCCTTTCTCCCTCCCTCATACCTCTGGTAACACTATTAAACTCTGACTTCTATACATTTGCCTATTCTAGGTATTTTGTATTCATGAGAGCATAAATATTTGTCCTTTCGTGATTGTATAGCATTTAAAATTAACATTTATTTGTTGCTATACCTCAGAGGAGGGTGGGGAAACATCATAATCTCCATTTTATACACAGGAAAACTGAGACAAAATAAACAATAACTGCTGAAGACAGATATAGAACATATGGCTGCTGACTTTAGGTTCATTGCTGTTTTCTGCCATATCATTAATTTAAAAATGTTTTAAACTCTTCATTTTCTTCTTTTTATATATATTCTTATCTCTATTTATATCCTTATCCATTTTCAACTCATTGCAAAAAAGATCTGAGTGATGGCTATATAAAAGATTCTCGGGGATATATAAAACAATAAACCAAATTCTCTGTCTTCAAGCTTATAATTTGGTAGGAGTACAGGTGGGGTCAAGATAATATCACTCTGTTACTCAGTCTTAATAGAGTTGAAATAAAGCTTATGCTAGACTTTGTTTCTCTTACATCCCGTTCTTTCAGCATTATATATTTCTTATATACCCATTCATCTATCTGACACCAAGCCAGGTTATTAAAAAAAAAAAAAAAAACTATGAGAAGCTCTGGCTGACAAATGACTTCGTCTCCCTCTCTCATCTTGACCCAGAATGAGGGGCAGGTGGCAGTTGAACTTGAGGTGGGTCTTAAACTTGGAACCATAAAATAATTATTTATTGATACTTTAATGCAACTTGATAACCTATCAAGGAAGTTCTCTGATTTTTGTCTTTCACTCCTGCCAGCTCATCGTGAACAAAACAAATGAATGCTCACTCTCTGTAGTACAGACTGCTGGTTGCATGTCTCAATATCCAGTATGGCCACTTGGAATAAAGAATGTATTTCTGGCTTTTTTTGTAACTAGTCTGACTGTGTGACTATGCTTTAGCCAATGAGATGTAATGAAAGATTTTGGCAGCCCCGGAAACCTTAGAGACAGCTGACATGTACTTTTTTCCTCTTTCTTTCTGTTAGCATATGGCCAATGCACAGCAGTAACCTTGGGCCACAAAGTGGAATGCGAATGTTGGTGGGGCATTAAAAGGCTGAGCCCTCCATACCAGCTCTGGGGAATATCTCAGGGTTTCTTTTAAGAGATAAAATATAAGTGTGTCTTGTTTAGGCCATTGTTGTTTTGGAGTTTCCATCACAAGCAGCTGGACCCAGTCAGTCCTAAGTAAACTGCCCCACTCTATTGCCTTCAGGAGTGATTCTAAGTGATTCTATTTGTTCCTTGAGAAAAACAAACAGGATCTTTTTGTGTTTCTAGGGTCTGGCTATCTGTAGGAACAAGCCATCTAAACACCATTATAAAAGTTAGCTAGCAGATATGAATAATTCTTTTTGTTTCAGAAACAGGAAGGGAGAGCTTAAGAGGAAAATGAAAGGAATTCCAGGAGTTAGGAAAGATTTCTGAGGGCTGGGAAAGGAGAGCAGGGTTTAAGGTTTCTGCTAGTTGTGGAGATCTGATCTCACCGGGAAGCAATGCCTTTGTGATGTAGGAATCTCACATGGGGATGGCCATACGGGAGCCCATGTTTCCTTGGCACTATCTCAGGAGCTTCACTGAGGGTTCCCATTACTGAGCGTGGCATAGAGGGAATAGGACTGTGGGCAGAGTCATTTCCATTACCTTAGACTGAGGGCATCAGTGACCAAAATAAAGTACTAGCCCCTGCCCCATTTTTCTGGACTTTATAGCTCTAGGTTTCTTGTTTGAAAGAAGGGCAGATAATCCAAAAAAGTGATTTTTCTTGGATTTCTCAAAAAAAAAAAAAATTTTCTGTGGGGGGTACTGAGCCAGATGTGGATCAATTTGGAAACACACAAAAAAGTTGTGTTTCTTGCTCCTCATGGAGCAATTTACACCATTAGAGTAGAATAAATGTTCATGTTCTCCGTTTCTTCTTCATTGAAAATCCACGAGGTATTTCTTAATTCAAAATGTGCATCTTGTTTCGGCATTCGAGTGCAAAAGCATTTAGGATAAATTTTCATAGAGAAAATTAATGAATTAATCAATTCAACAAGTATTTATTGAGCTTATACTTTGTGCCAGGCACTGTTATAGGCCCTTGGCATTCATTAGTAAGTGAAGATAAACCCCTACCCCCTTTGGAGCTTACCCTCTAGCTGGAGGGCAGATGATAAACATAATACATTACTAAATAAAGTATGTTAGAAGGTGATTTAGTAGGAACCTCAGAGGGAAGAGACACAGCATGCTTCCCCCTACCCATGACTACTTTAAACCTAGAGAGAAGAGAATCTATCTGTGTTAGATACCAAATAAGAGAATGCAGTCCAGAGCATTTTAAGAAAACGGCTCTTTTTGTTTATAAGCTTACATACAGAATTCCTGAAATTGTCCAAAACTGTACTCTTAGGTATTACTGAAAACCCTGCCAAAAGTCACAGATTTGAGGAGCAGACATTTGCTCCCAGATACTTTGCAGCTTATAAACAGAGCAGCCCATTGACAAGAGGTAAAGACATAAAAATGCAAGAGGTGAATGAGTTCCTTGCTTTCCTGAGGTTATGGCTGTGGTGACTTGAGGTGCTAGTGACAGTCTCCAAGGAGAGAGACTCATTTCCTTAGACCTTTGAAATTTTTCCTGTTACATGAAACTTCCTGAAATGTGTGTGGATTGAGAACGCTCTCGTTTGGTAGGCTAAGAGTGATTGTGTTGTGTATTGGCTTTAATACAGGCCAATGTCTGAACAGTGAGGATTGCTTGGCAGGCTCCTCTTGGGATGAGCCTGCTGGATTTGCAGTGTTGGTTTCAGTAGGAGTCTCTGAGAGGAGGGGTCTAAAGAGAGAATTTGATGTTATAGGAAAGATAGAATCATTAAGAAGTGTGAGGCTATAGGGCAAGGCTTAAGGGTTCTTAGTTACCTAGTTCTTAGTTACCTGGGGCTGCTGAAACAAAACATACTACAAGTAACCCACAAAAACCCAGTGCTGTCGTGGCTTTAAAGAACAGAAATTTATTTTCTCACAGTTTAGGAGGCTCGCAGTCCAAATTCAGGGCATAGCTCTAGGGGGAAGGTCCTTGTTTATTTCAGCTTCTAGTGGCTGCCAACAATTCTTGGCATTCCTGGGCTTGTAGATGTATCTGTCTCTGTTGTCTGTCCTCAGTGTGTGTCTCTGTATCTATTCTGCTCTTTTTATAACTCGGAAGTGATTAGGTTTAGAACTCACCCTACCCTGGTATGACCTCATTAACAAAACAAAATGGATTATATACACAAGTACACGGGCCAGGACTTCAATGCATATTTTGAGGAAACATAATTCAACCCACAACACTGATCATCTTGGAAAATGGAAGGTAGAAGAGATAGGCTGGAAAAGGGGTGAGCTGTTGCCATTATTTAATATATCCAGAGCTGAGTGAGGTCTTCTAGGTCAGGGGGCGTGTTCAAGAGATTTATAGGGTACAAAAGGCTAGAAATGAGGATTTTCTGCTTAGAGTTGAGGGAAGAAGTTTTGATATAGAACTGAGAGCTGAATCTGAGGGCTAGCAAAGAAGACAGGGAGTCTGAGGTTTGCAGGCTATGAACTCTGCAGCAAAAGAGTATTTCAGTCCGTCCTTGAAGGGTTACTAAATTAGCAGCTGAAACATATGCCACATTTTGGCCATGGGCACTGCTGTCCTAAAGAGAAATGCTGCCTTTACCCTGCATGTGGGTAGCTCAGGGTATGAAATAGTCTGCACAAAGTAGCAGTCAAAGTGTCTCTGGAATTTTGGATTCAACGTAGACATTCAATCAAGCTGCAGTTCAGTGGCTCCCTCATCTTTTGGTTATTTTGTCTTCCAATGAGTAACCAGAAAATGTTTTTCTTGACATAATACTATGAAAAGTTCATACCTATACTTTGTAACTTTGTTTTCATATATAGCATTTCATAACTTAAAAAAGTTTCATGTGCTTATAAAAAGATTAATTTTACCCTTAAACAAACAAAAAAACTGAGCTTAAAATTTGGAAATGCTACTACTAAGTGGCAGATGCTTCATTTAAACCACAAGATTTAAATTTTTCCCAAGATCCAAATGAGGTTCTTGGTTTAAGCTTGGTTTAAGCTTCCTTGTATATCTGTTTCTATAATTAAATACATGTATACTTTTTTTTTTTATACATGCACATGTAAATATACACACACAAATACATCACATACACTGTTATTAGGTGTCATTGAGTCAATTTCGACTCATAGCGACCCCATGTGACAGAGTAAAACTTCCCCATAGGGTTTTCTAGGCTGCAATCTTTATGGTAGCAAGTATACACCTTTGTAAAACATAGTTGAACACTGGAAACCTTGAAAAGCTAGCTGCATTATGTTTAAAACTGTACTTTACAGCAATTTTCTAATGAAATAATTTGACACACTTTCTACTAAACATTTTTATCTGTCATCACTTTTTCTAATTTTAATATATTTCACACCCAGACTTGGATTACTGAATATGATTTAAAGCTCACCCTACTTCTCTTCCTGGGGTGATTTCTTGACTATGGGACTTCAAGCTCTTGGATCAAAGCTTTGCTGTATCTCAGCAGCTGTCTTAACTCCTCTAGAGAGAGCAGTTTCAGTCCTTCCAAGCTCATCAAAAGAAAGTGTTAGTTTGCCTTTCTCACACCCCTGCTCTCAGAACATCTGCTTCCAGTCTCCCATACGCAGGAGCTTAACAGGAGAAAAGTGCCTTAATAGAGGGTGATTCTGTTGAGAGGATAAATGCCCTTTTGATCAGGTTTTCTTCAATCCATGAAAGCTTTCTTGCCATTTTGCTCTTGAAGTGTTGAGAACAGTTGATAAATCATGGTGTACTGGGAAGAATGCTGCACGAGGAATTAATGACAGCCCAATTAATAACAGCTCATTTCTGTCATGAGCCAATTGGGCTCTTTGGGAAAACTGCGGTTTCTCTGCTTCTCTGTCTCTTCATCTGTTAAATAAGCCAGACAGATATTTTCAGCTTAAATTTCTACACAGTTCTATGGTACTAATCCATTCCTGACCCTCCTTTTATCATGCTTATCTTCCATATGTATAATAATTTTTCCCAACTCATAGCTGACTTCAGTCCTAATAATTACTTTGATATGTAAACTTTTCTTTGTAAAAATTGAAATTACTAGGTTCCTGAGATTAAGCAAACAAAACCTCTGGAACAAATGTAAACAGGTGACTCAGATAAATTTTGTTATATTTTTTGCTGTAGATTCTTTTACTCTGGTGTATTTATCAGATGTTTAGTTGAAGAGTTGTCATTATATATTAATGCACTATATTGTTGAGAACTTGGTCAGAAACATTCACTACAGTGCTACGAAGTTTCTTTGAAATTGAAACAAAGTCATATGAATAATAACTAAGAAATTATTTTAATAAATGCAAATATAATTTCTAAAAAGACATATTTGTTGGTCAGAAAAAAAAAAAAAAAAACAGTCCTGAGAGTTTCCAGCTATAGTGGAGTTGAGGACACGAGTGTGGGTAAGGTATTGTAGGAAGAGTGGGCTGAGCAACTGAGAAACTCCAGTCACCCTTACTGTTTATGGGATTGGCAGAGGAAGAGGTGACCTCAAAGAAGACTAAGAAGAAACAAAAGATATAAGACAAAGCAGAGGAGACTCCTGTCAGAATAGCAAGATGGGAGAAACTGTCAGCAGGTGGGACTGGTCAATATTGCAAAATATTATAACAAACTCATTGCAGTCCAGTTGATTCTGACTCATAGCAACCCTGTAGGACAGAGTAGAATTGCCCCATAGGGTTTCCAAGGAGCACCTGGTGGATTTGAATTGCCGGCCTTTTGGTTAGCAGCTGTAGCTCTTAACCACTATGCTGCAAGGGTTTCTAAAATATAAGGAGGTCACATAAAATAAGGACTTAAAGGATCATTGGTAGGAAGAAATATACTCAAGCTACAGTAAATGAGGTTTATGTTGAGGATGGAGTTTATGGAATTTCGTGTAAATTCAGGAACAAAGACCAGAACATAACCAGACTTCAAAAGGACTTTGAAAGCTACCAGAAACCAAAGCAATTCCTTCCACCCTTTTCTCAGGGACCACCTCTGACCATCTGATTAGCTATCTGTCCTTACCTTTCTCTTTATATATGGTCATAGTGGCTGACCTAGTTCCAACTTTTCATGACCTCCTAGGTCCATTGTCTCCTCACCAACTTCCAACTGTCCTTTGATCTTGGTTCAAATTTGTAAAAGAGAAAACTTGGCCAAACTCTTCTTTTTTGAGACTTGACATGCAAGTCACAAACTTTGGCAAACACTGTGGTTGGCTGCCTTTAGATCAGAAATCGTCTGGGTAATCAGTTGTGATGGGGTTGGGGAGTTCCTTGGTGGGAGATCTGTAGTTGAGAGCACAGCCAGATCTACTTAGCAGAGCGTGTAGGCCATGCCACAGCCAGTTCATTCAGAAGGAGTAGGGTTTGGACATTTTAATCTAGAAGGACTTTGTATAGCAGACAAGTTGACTAGCTTGTCCAGTACATGGCCCATTCAATTTAGTGACTGAAGTACATATGTAATTTTAGAAAGAATGCTTTCAGTAGAATGGAGTAGGTAGAAATCAGATTATAATAGGATGAGGAGTGAATGGAAAGAGTGCAAGGGAATGCTCATAAAAAACTCATTACCATCAAGTGGATTCTGACTCATAGGGACCCTATAGGTAGAAATGCCCCATAGGGTTTTCAAGGCTGTAATCTTTAGAGGAGCAAACTGCCACATCTTTCTCCCTTGGAGTGGCTGGTGGGTTTGAACTGCTGACCATTCAGTTAGCAGCCAAGCCCTTAACCACTGTGCCACCAGGAATCCTTGCAAGGGAATGCAGTATGTATAAACTATATTTTTTCAGGCAGGGAGAAGGACTAGGCATATAAGGGAAAGAGAAAAAGATGGAAGCTAAGGAAAGATTTAGGCTTGAAAAGGACATTTTAAAAAGATTGAAAATATGAGAGTAATTTTTAACATTTTTTATGCTGGATGGAATAACAGAAAGGTTGCAGATAGAGGATGATTGATGGAGGAAGTTTTATGAGATGGAGACAAGTGGAAGAATACATTTTAGATGACAGGAGGGAACACCTTTTTTTTTTAACAATATAGGAGGAAAGACATATTAGTCAGGATAGGCTAGATTATGCTGCAATAATAGACAACTTCAAAATCTTAGTGGTTTAAAAAAAAGTTTAATTGTCACTCATACTACATGTCTACCTCTGCTGTGCTCATCATAATCACCCTAATGGAGCTAAACATTGACAGTTTCCATGCCAGAGGGAAAGAGACCTCAGAGGGAAAGAGGTCTCCCATGGCAACGAAATGTTCTGGTTTCAAAGAAACACGTATCATTTTCCCCCATAAATCATTGGTAAGAACTAGTCAACCACTATCTAAGTGCTAGGGGCCCCCATAATGTGGCCCTAACAAATGCTGGAAAGGTAGACAGTTGGGATATTTGGTAAATAGTCCTAATACTACAAAAAATAAAGATGGTGAGAGTGAATGTAGGTAATGCTGTGAGTGGCTGCTGAGAAATTCAGGGAGTCCTGTAAAGCAGAAAGTGAAGTATACATTGACAGAGAGAGAAGAGTTGCTGAAGATTTGACCTAGTTATTGGGAGAGGGACTAATTAAGGGTATAGAGATGGAATATAGGTTATTCCTGTGAATTTGTGGTGACATGATTCTGCTAATTCCTCAGTTTTCTCTGGTAGTATTTAGGAGGTCAGCTATCAATGGGAAATGTGGATGGCTGGTTGATCTAGGATAGGGTTTTGCTGGGCAAGTGCAGCAGAAGGACAGTTGGATAAGTGAGTTGAGAATATTAGTAAGCATATGGTTGAATGATCTAGGCTAATAGGAAAGGTGATGAAAGAGCAAAGGATGGTTGCATTAGAGAAAATGGAGGAAAAACAGGACAGGTTAATGTTAAACACATTCCCATCTGAGTGGCTAAGAATTGTTGAAGATAATGAGTCACTTAGAATGCTTTGGGGAGCACTTATCAGACAAACCTACTACATACCTGTAAACCATGAGGACTTTATTTGTTCACTTAATAGAAGTGTAGAGATAGACCTTTCTAGGATAGTTTCAGTGACTCGGTGATATTATCAAGAATGCAGGTCCTTTTCTCCTGTCCACATTGCCAACCTCAGTACATTGATTTTCCTTTGTAGACTTGCTGTCTCATGGTTGCAAAATGGCTGCCACATCTCCAGGCAGCATATCCTCACATACAAATAAGAAGAGAGGGAAGGGGACAAGAGATCTTTGTCCTTGAATTTCTCTCCCAGTATTCTGGTGGGCTAGAGAAAATACTTCTTTTATCTCTCTTTGATAAGAAGTAGTGCACATGCTTACTTATAGGCCAATCATTGGCTAAGAGCGATGGATTGTCCCGATTGGTTTTACATTGATCATGGCTTTTCCTGTGAGAGTGGGCATATGGTCTCTGAACAACACTGGGGTTCTGTTGGCCAAAGAAGATGGGGGATATTGCTATTACAGGAGTAATAGTGGCTGCCACATATAGTATCCTCTTTTCTAAGTGAATGATAAAACTACGTGCCTGGGATGCAAAAATTACCTGGTAAGCAAGGTAGGTACGCACGGGTTTACTTATGCATATTTACTAATCTGTAGTGAACAATTTCACTTGGTGAAGCCCATGTGAAATTGTTCACTGCAGATTAGTAAGTAAACACAAGTAAGCCCATGCCATACCGTGCTTTATTAAGCTGGTGCATATCATGTTTACTGGTTAATCTGCCCCTGTGCAAAATAATTACCATTGCTTATTCGGATTAAAATAAAATATGTAGATACGACTTTGAGCTAGCTAAAAAGTTTCGTCAAGAGGAAGTTATAAGAACATCACATAAAATTTGAATTCATTTTACAAAAAGTCGATCTAGCCCCCAGAACACCTAATGTTTCTTGGGTAATACCTGCTAGTTGGAAGAATTTCTCTTGATTGATCCATGCAGCTCATTTTTCTCAGCATCTTTGCTCTCTCTCCTTTCAGGCTGTTCTTAGTTAAACTGACTACCACAAGTCTAATAAAATTCTGTGTCATTATGGAAATAAAAATATATGTATAGTAAATGTTTACTAACCTAGATTACTTAAAAAAAAAATCTAATATATAAACTTGCTTCCCCGCTTAATTTTTTACAGAAATGCTTTATGATATGAATATATACACACCCAAATCCGGATCTCCTATAAGGCACCTGAACTTGAGCTCACTGTGGTGTCAGATATTGTTTTACAAGTTCTGACATCTATATCGATACTGACAGAAAGTTTGTTTGTTTTAATTCTTTCCAATTTGAATGGAAACAGTGTAGAATTTACCAACATTGTTCAACTCGATGGCACTGACTTTGAAATTTCAATATGAATCTCAATTTTTGGGTGCCTCTAGGGATTGAAACATGGAAGACTCAGGGAGCTTAAGTCGGCCCTGCTAACTCTGCTGCTGCGATGCCATGCGGCATATGTAATTATTTAAGCACATCTTTCTCCACTACCTGAAACATTTACCTGTTAAAGGGCCAAGGTGCTCTTTAAGTGGGCTAACATAACTTTTTAAATAACAACTTTAAAATGCCCTCCCCATGCTCTGTCTCAGTGTTTAAACTAGCTTTGTCTTGTTTGTCCTTAAAAACAGATTTTTTTCCTTGTCCAAGAACTTGTATTATTGTTTCTTTTTCCATGGCTTTTTCTCTCTTCACAGATTACTGGCTGTGAAACCAAAGGTTGACTTAAAAAATCACATTCATACTCCAAGTCTGCAGGTTGCTTCTGTTACTCCCCTGCTCTCTAAGTACACACATTCTCAATCCCCCAGATTTCTAGAAAACGTGCTGGACCCTGGGTCTTCACGCTGCATCAGCCAGAGGCCCAGTGAGAAGGTGAACTCTCTGGAAGGGCACGACACCAAAGTGCGTACTCAAAGTGCATTTCGTGAGTAGTGATCTAACTTCAAAATGCAGATGCCATATTTGAAAAATGAATTCTGGCTGATTACATTTAGGGCTTCCAAAAGTTAGATGCATGAATGCAGGGTCTTCCTCTGAGCACCCACAGCACCAGGCACATTGCTCCTCCATTGCCATATGTTGCCCGAAGGCGGCAATTTCTTAAGAGCAGCTGATTTTTTTTTTTTTTTATATTCTCAGCATCTAAAAAGGTGCTGGACACAATGAAAATGCTCAGTAAAGTCTCACAGAATAAATGAATGATTTAGGATCTATGGAATTTTCTTTGATTGTGAACTGGATATTTCTGCCCTTATTCCTTCTATATTTTGTTCTGAGAGCCACAAATGCCACGTTTCAGTATTATCATTTCTGTTTAAAATTAACTTGTGCTCATGTACAGCAGTCATTATAATGTGAACCTGATTCTCCTACTCAGACTTTCTCCACTCCAATTTCTAGGATAAGTCCAGGGAGACAGATTTTTCCTGATATTTGCATGTTACCACTTGAATTGTTCATTCAGCTCTGGCCTTACATCGGCCAAATTTGTGGTTTACCATCTTGGCATAATTTAACAAATTATGATGTTAATCAACCACCCGTCAGTTTGTTGTACTGTGGTAGCTTGTATGCTGCTGTGATGCTGGAAGCTATGTCCTCAATATTCCAAATACCAGCCAGGTCACCCATGGTGTACAGATTTCAGCAGATCTTCCAAACTAAGACAGACTAGGGAGAAAGCCATGGCAAATTACTTCCGAAAATTAGTCAGTGAAAACCCTATGGATCGCCCAGAATGTTGTCTGATACAGTGCTAGCAGATGAGCCCCCTAGGTTGGAAGGCACTCAAAATACACAGTGGCTATGCAATTTTTTTTTTTTTTATGCAATGGACTGCATCATACTAACAATCATGAAGATGACGCAGGACTGCATAACATTTTGTCCTGTTATACCTAGGGTCTTCATGAGTTGCAGATGACAGGACGGCAACTAACAACAATAACAATGAGCTTATTAGAATTTGCTGGATCACCAGTGTCTAAAACTCCATCAATGAAGATGTATTCAGTTGATCAAGGCATTACTTTTTATTATTATACTGCCTTCATGACCTCCCCCAAAGGGTAGCACACTTGCCTAAAACAGAACTTGTTGGTTTCATAATCCCTGCTTCCGCCAGCCATGATGACATGTGGTCTCGAGCTACCCATGGATCAAGTGGGTAAGAGAGCTGTGGGATCATTGCTCTACTGGTCCTGACCCTTGGTCAGTTTGCTGTGCACAGTCAGCCCTAGAATGTCTACATAAACATCATCCCTCTTGGAAGGGAAGCTTTGCTTTTTACCAGCTATAAAAGCACAGTGCACAAGGAGTCTTCTTCTCCATGTGTCCCCCTCCCGCTTTTCCATCCTTCTATAAATGTTTGGCTGGCCAGAGTTCTCCCACCAACCCTTCCTCCAAATGACAAACATCAACCATCCTTATGAGAAATGATGTCTCAGAATTTTAACACATTTAAATCTAACTGAAATGTTTTAAAGGTAAACATATGTGAAAGTTTACTTTGCACAGCAACAGTTTATCTGAAATGGAATTTTGGGAATTGAATTTTTGGAAACATAAATGTATTTTAAGTACTCTAAGGGAAATCTTTACCTAATGGAACCCAGCAATATGACCTTTAGATGAAGGTAAAGAATCCTTTTTTAGATACAAATAACCATGAATTTATCTATTCTGTGAGTTTGGAATTGAAAGATAGTGTCTCCCTCTCTCTTTCTCTATCTTTTTAATCTTTGACAGTGATATTCTTCTGTCATGTAGAAATTCGAATTATATTCCTATTACACCATTGGGGTTATTTCCAAATTATGAGGCATAAACCTGAATTAATTCTCAAAATCAATCAATCAGTCTCTGTCTCTCTCTCTTTCACACACATACATACTCCTGCACACTTAAGACATAAATGCACTTATAAATTATACTAACATGTGAAGTGTGGAAGGGAGGGTTGGGCTAATTAAGGCTGAGTACTGAAGGAGGCCAAGAAACTTGAGGAGTATTGAAGAGTGAAAGTTGTAACTGACAAAATGATTTACAGGGGAATTTATCAGGAAGTCAAAGCCTATTTTTTCTAAGTAGTCCTTTGTTGCCAGAGTAAGTGATATTTTCATTTAAAAAAAAAAAAAGAAAAGAAAGTATATGGGCAAGCTCATTGAATATCTATTATGAAGTTCCCTTTTCTTATTAATACTCATTTTGTCATCTTTGATTACATAATTACTCAGACTAGTAAAGAAACTGGGACATAGAGGGTAGCTTCATGTTCCAGGTCCTTAGACACTTCGTTGTATTTTCCTGTCCCCACACTGCCAGGGATCTCAGTGGGAGGATCTTGACAAATGACTATTGTCCATCTAAATGAAATTAGTACCATGTTGTGCTGAGCACAGCTTCCCCTGACATAGAATTTGATTTGTCTCCTGTAAGTCTTGTAGATTGCAGAGACAAAGAACAATGCAAATGAAACCTAAACAAAAGGTGCCAGTAGTGTGTCTCCTGTAAAGAACATAATTGCTGCAGAATGAGGAGAAGTGATAAATGCATGTAGGAGTCTCTTTTTATTTGCTTTGCATTATATTTGGAGTCCCTGGGTTGCCCAAAATGGTTAAGTGCTTGACTACTAGCCGAAAGGTTAGTGATTCAAACCCATTCAAAGCTGCTTCAGAAGACAGGCCTGGTGATCTGCTCCTGAAAGGTCACAGCCTTGAAAGCCATATTGAGCAGTTAGGAAACCCTGGTGGTGTAGTGGTTAAAGTGCTATGGCTGCGAACCAAAGGGTCGACAGTTCAAATCCTCCAGGTGCTCCTTGGAAACTCTATGTGGGCAGTTCTACTCTGTCGTATAGGGTTGCTATGAGTCGGAATCAACTCGACGGCACTGGGTTTTGGGTTTATTCTGCACGAATGGGATCGCCATGAGTCAAAACTGACTTGACAGCAACTAACAATAACAATATGATCTTATCCTCCTGGATTTGAGTCCTTCATAAAAAAAAAAAAGGGATGCAAAATAACAATAGTGTTTAGGATTATTCTGGATTCTATTTCTGGCAATCCTAAATTACTGGTGGAGCAAAAAAAAACACCAATATTTCTCATGGAAATACTATCCTTTATGCATTTTGGTAAACATAGTGATACATTATATTTTGTGACGGTTGTAACAGAGAGATACTACAGGCTTCCTGAAATTATCATTCTTAAATAACCACAGTGGACGGGAAATATTTTGTAACATTCTTTTAAAGGATATTAGTATGACTCCAGTTTTATGTACAAAAACTTAATAGATGATATTAGGATATTATAACTGATGGGAAAGTAATGGGTTAGTTCACATACAATATTGGGAAAATAAATTAAAGGTAGACCTCCTCCCCCCTTTAACATCTCATATATCAAAAAAAATTACAGGGAGGTGAAAGAGGTATAAAATATGAATCCATGAAACATACAGAAGGAAACATAGGATCAGTTGATATGAATGGTGGTATTTGATCACTACTTCTTTGATGGAAATAGGTAAACACTGGCTAATTCAGAGTATCTGGATGGTATAATTTTGAGGAAGTTGAAAAGAACACCTTGGTTCATGGAAATAGCTTAGTCCTGATGCTTGGTTAAGCATTATCCCAACTTATCAGTCAACCAGACATTAATTACATATCAGCTGAGCATTCTGAACTGTGCAAGATGCTGCATATATAACCGTCAAAGGACCAGAAAAAAAAAAAAAAAAGAGATGAGTTTTAAAGAAATATGTCCTTTGATGGTTTTTTGGTTCCCCAAGGCTCCAGCTCTGATCCAACTTATCTCATAGCAAAAAGTTGGCCCATAATTCTCAAATTTAGTGGAGGAAGTCATGGAAAGAAGAGAAAAATTCACAAGCTTTTGAGTTTTGTACATTCACAAAAATCTGAAATCTTAATCCATTTCTACAGATGAGTTAGCTTGTCTTTGAAATAAAATGGTTGCTGCGATAACCCTAGGGAGATACATCCTGAGCCCCCAAAATGGCAAATATAAAGATGAGTCATTCATCATGGGGCAGTAATGTCTCTATACTCCAGTTTGTTTGTTTTTTTTCTCCTTAAGGGATCCGATATCAAATATCTTATTCCACTGTCAGAATCTATATTTTGATTTTGAGTGGAGGCAATGTAGTCAATGACTGTACATATGAGTTCAATAAGGTTTGGTGAGGCTACCAAGCCTAGTTCAGTTATGATTCTGATTCCAACTAAAATCACTAGTGAAGTGGACATTTTATATTTTGGTTATGCAACTTTTTTTTATTCATTCATTCATTTGACATATACCATATGCCAGACACTACTGTAGGTGCTGAAGACACAATGGGAATGAAAAACTGGTTCAGTCCCTGCCATTATGGAGCTTGTAGTATAGTGGGGGAAACAGAAAATGACAACTGTCATGAGTACTGTAAAAGGAAGATTCTTGATGCATAATGCAGGCTTGGCCTAGTCCAGAGATTCCAAGGGCTTCCTGAGTAAGAGACAGTGGACCTAGGATTTAAAGGGTGAATGGTGGGAGTTGACTAGGTGGGTAAAGATAAGAAGGAAAATAGCACGGACAAAGGCCCTGGGGCAGATGGGAAATACACATCCGATAAACTGATAGGCAACAAAAGTGATAGAGTATACAGGTGTATGAAGGGAAAAAAGGCTAAGAAAGTAGAGGGAGCTTGGTAGGCTCAAGGGATTTGATCTTGGTTATAAGCCATGAAAAGGTTTTAAGCAAGAGGAGGCTATGAGAGGATTTATATTTTGAAAAGATTTCTCTCGCTGAAGATTAGAAATAACAATAAGTGTGTATAACCTGTTGCCATCAACTTGATTCCAACTCATAGTGACCCTGTAGAACTGTCCCACGGCATTTCCAAGGAGGAGCTGGTGGATTTGAACTGTTGACCTTTGGTTAGCAGACAAGCTCTTAACCACTGTGCCACCAGGGCTTCTAAATATATGTTGTTGTTGTTAGGTGCCATCGAGTTGTTTCTGACTCATATCAACTCCATGCACAATAGAACGAAACACTGCCCAATCCTGCGCCATCCTTACAATCGTTGTTATGCTTGAGCCTGTTGTTGCAGCCACTGTGTCAATCCACCTCGTTGGGAGTCTTCCTCTTTTCTGCTGATGCTGTGCTTTACCAAGCATGATGTCCTTCTCCAGGGACTGATCCCTCCTGAAAACTTGTCCAAAGTATGTAAGACGCAGTCTCACCATCATTGCTTTTAAGGAGCATTCTGGTTGTACTTCTTCCAAGACAGATTTGTTCATTCTTTTGCAGTCCATGATATATTCAATATTCTTTGCCAACACAACAATTCAAAGGCATCAATTCTACTTCGGTCTTCCATATTCATTGTCTAGCTTTCATATGCATATGATGCAATTGAAAATACCATGGCTTGGGTCAGGGGCACCTTAGTCTTCAAGGTGACATCTTTGCTTTACAACACTTTAAAGAGGTCCTTTGCAGCAGATTTGCCCAGTGCAATGTGTCTTTTGCTTTCTTGACTGCTGCTTCCATGGCTGTTGATTGTGGATCCAAGTAAAATGAAATCCTTGACAACTTCAATCTTTTCTCCATTTATCATGATGTTGCTCATTGGTCCAGTTGTGAGGATTTTTGTTTTCTTTACGTTGAGGTGTAATCCATACTGAAGGCTATGGTCTTTGATCTTCATTAGTAAGTGCTTCAAGTCATTTTCACTTTCGGCAAGCAAGGTTGTGTCCCCTGCATAATGCAGGTTGTTAATGAGTCCTTCTCCAATCCTGATGCCCCATTCTTCTTCATATAGTCCAGCTTCTCATATTATTTGCTCAGCATACAGATTGAATAGATATGGAGAAAGGAAAAAACCCTGATGCACACGTTTCCTGACTTTAAACCACTCAGTATCTCCTTGTTCTGTCCGAACAACTGCCTTTTAATCTATGTACAGGTTCCTCATGAGCACAATTAAGTGTTCTGGAATTCCCATTCTTCTCAATGTTGTCCATAATTTGTTATGATCCATACAGTCGAATGCCTTTGCATAGTCAATAAAACACAGGTAAACATCCTTCTGGTATTCTCTGCTTTCAGTCAGGATCTATCAGACATCAGCAATGATATCCCTGCTTCCACGTCCTGTTCTGAAACCAGCCTGAATTTCTGGCAGTTCCTTGTTGATATACTGCTGCAGCCGCTTTTGAATGATCTTCGGCAAAGTTTTGCTTGCATGTGATATTAATGATATTGTTTGATAATTTCCACATTTGGTTGGATCACCTTTCTTGGCAATGGCATAAATATGGATCTCTTCTAGTCGGTTAGTCAAGAAGCTGTCTTCCATATTTCTTGGCATAGATGAGTGAGCACTTCCTGTGCTGCATCTGTTTGTTGAAACATCTCAACTGATATTCCATCAATTCCTGGAGACTTGTTTTTCACCAATGGCTTCAGTACAGCGTGGACTTTTTCCTGCAGTACCATTGGTTCTGATCATATGCTACCTCTTGAAATGGTTGAACATCGACTAATTCTTTTTGGTGTAATGACTCTGTGTATTCCTTCCATCGTCTTTTGATGCTTCCTGCGTCTTTTAATATTTTCCCCATAGAATCCGTCACTATTGCAACTCAAGGCTTGAATTCCTTCTTCAGTTCTTTCAGCTTAAGAAAGGCCAAGCATGTTCTTCCCTTTTGGTTTTCTATCTCCAGCTCTTTGCACATGTCATTATAGTACTTTACTTTGTCTTCTTGAGCTGCCCTTTGAAATCTTGTTTAGTTCTTTTACTTTATTATTTCTTCCTTTTGTTTTAGCTGCTTGACGTTGGAGAGCAAGTTTCAGAGTCTCCTCTGACATCCATCTTGATCTTTTCTTTCTCTCCTGTCTTTTCAATGACCCCTTGCTTTCTTCATGTATGATGTCCTTGATGTCATTCCACAACTCATCTGGTCTTCAGTCATTAGTGCTCAACACATCAAACCTACTATGTCGGGAATGACAACTTGAAGAGGAATGGTGTTCCATTTATTGTCAAAAAGAACATTTCAAGATCTATCCTGAAGTACAGTGCTGTTAGTGACAGGATAATATCTATACACCTACAAGGAAGACCTGTAAATATGACTATTATTCAAATTTATGAACCAACCACGAAGGCCAAACATGAAGAAATTGAAGATTTTTATCAGCATCTACAGTCTGAAATTGATCAAACATGCAACCAGGATGCATGGATAATTACTAGTGTTTGGAATGTGAAAATTGGACACAAAGAAGAAGGATTGGTAGTTGGAAAATATGGCCTTGATGATAGACATAATGCCAGAGATTGAATCATAGAATTTTGCAAGACCAATGACTTCTTCATTGCAAATACCTTTTTTCACCAACATAAACGGCGACTATACACATGGACCTCGCTAGATGGAACACACAGGAATCAAATCGACTACATCTGTGGAAAGAGCTGATGGAAGAGCTCAATATCATCAGTCAGAACAAGGCCAGGGGCAGACTGTGGAACAGACCATCAATTGCTCGTATGCAAGTTTAAGCTGAAACTGAAGAAAATCAGAGCAAGTCCACAAGAGCCAAAATATGACCTTGAGTATACCCATTAACCCACTGCCAGGTATCCCACCTGAATTTAGAGACCATCCCAAGAATAGATTTGATGTGTTGAACACTAAATGTATATAGGGAGACCAATAAGAAGCTATGGCAATAATTCAGGTGAGAGATGATATAACTTTGAGCTTGGGGTGTTAGTGGTGGAAATGGAGAAAAGTGGGCAGATTCTGGACTGATTTAGAAGATAAAATCCGTGGGAGTTGGTGCTGAAGAGGAAAGGTCAAGGGTAACAGAATATCTAGGCCCCACCACTTCACCTGTCTTCTGGTTGATTAAAATGCATTTACACCAGAGCTGACATGCCCTTTTGTATGTTTTTCTCTAGTTGCACTTAGCTACTTGCATACAGATGAAAAGAAAGCAAATAGTTGAGTTCATCCAGGGATAAGTTCTTGCCAAGCTGGCGAGACAAAAATATAAAGACGGCCAAGGAGTAAAGGGTATTAGCAGGAACCTTGCAGCGATTTTGGATCATAAAATGTATGCTTTATAAAGAGGGATCTGAGGAAAAGAGGGCACTGATGGATACCACCAGCCACCACTTTGCTACTCTCACCATCCTCCTTTCTTAGTATGATTTTTAGGGAAAAAGTCATGTAAAAAAACCTTGTACATGTGTTTCAAGCCTCTTAATTCTTTGGACTCATACAGGAGTTGCACAAATTGTACTTACTTCAGTATTCTTAATTTATCACTTCAATGTCTCTCCTATTCTTCCCCTTAAAATAATTTGGCACAATGCAGCATTTATAAAATTGTAGCAATGATAAGTGAGAAAAGATGGAAGGAGAAGGAGAGAAAGGTGAGAAGCATAAAGGGAGAGTAAAGAAGAGGAGGAATAAATGAGAGGAAAGAGAATGGGAAGACATCTCCTATGCCAATATGAGCTAAGAAAAGCAGACTAGAGAATAAAGGGACAGGAGAGATGGAGGTGATGAGTACATGGTGTGGAACTAGGTCCTTCTTTCAATCCTTGACATCAAGGTGTAGTTCCCTGGCTAGAAGCCAGATTGATCATCAACCTAGGACCTCTGTTGCCAGGACCCCGAGACCCTTGGCCCTATTCTCTGTTCCCAGTGTCCTGAATACGCTTTCTCCTTTCAGCAATCTTGGATGGCATCCCCCCTACCACGCTTTTTTCTTTAATATTTAAGGACTTGGGCCTCTTTGTATGTCAAGTCCTGAGTTTCCCCTGGCCATTCTACTCTCTAGCTAAGCTGGAAAACCTTTCCTCTATGCAGAGTCCAGGCCCTTGTCCAACTCTGGTTTGTAGCTGATCTTCTCACTTGAGCTAATTTTTCTGTTTCCCTGGCCAAATATTGGCCATTACCTCAAATTGCAGTCTTGTGGCTTGTGTAGCTTGCATTCTGTTGAGGTGTGGCCTTTTGGGAGTTTTCTCTGATGCCTCACAGATTCCTTGGAGTGAAGGCCTCCCAGACCTCCACATTAAAAGAAGACTTTATCTTTCTGTGGCCAGAAGTCCAGCCTTTCATTCTTTCTCCAGCTTGTTTAGGAATGCCATCCCACCTCATCCTACTACAGCCCTGACTGGTTATGATCAGCCTCCTGAACAGATGAAAACTACTTGGCTTTCTCCTAGTTTGGAGCCTTTCTCCTTCTATCTATGCCATCCCATCACCCTGAGTGGTTGCTACCCTGAGAGGTAGCAGTGACTGCAGAATGACAAGATGGAAGTTAGGGAATTCTGTGCCTTCTATGAGGTTAGTGCCATCAGCTCAGAGTTAACTATGCAAGGGATGAAAGTAGCTAGCTACTGAAGAGCAAGGTGTACATGTTCAAATGGTTGCCATATAATTCACTGGGTAATTAGCACCGTTAGTTCGATTCACAAGGCTTTTACAATACTCAGATTGTTCTGGCTGATTAAAATTTTTAGTCTCTGGTTACAGTACCTGGTGTGTTTGAGAAGGTCATGTTCATATAGTCCAGTGTAGAAATACTTCTTTTTGAGTGGGACTGCTGAGATTGTAGGTAGAACTTCAAGATCCAACTCCAGTGACAATATTCAAAATGCAATTTTTTTTTCATTCCTTTGCCAATTGGACATCTTTACCTTTCAAACTACTTTCCATTCAGGTGAGTACTTTCTTTTATTCTCACTCTTCAATAGGCAAAATCTGCCTGCCTAGTACGGACAGGCTAAGAGAAGCTGAAGAGAGGTAAGATACAGAGGGCATTTCACCCGAACAGAAAAGCTGGGCATTTATCCTTGAACACTGCCAGCTGAGTATGCAAAAATCTAGCCAGGCTGCCCAGGGTAGCTGATGCTCTTGCTCCAGAATTGCTTAACGGGCCCACAGAAAAAGTCACCCAGAGGTTCTTCCTGCTTCCTTCTGGCCCTCTCCATGCATTTTATTTTGGCTTCCTCTATCTGTCTGCCCCTCTGACACATTTAACACACTAGGTTCTCTCGTGAATACTTCTCTCGTAGTCTTTTCGATTTCTTTAGCATGGCTTGTTGTGAAACTTCAAGACTGCAAATCTTTAGTTGTGACTTTACTTTGGTCCTGGGCCAACACTTTTCCTTTGAAAGAATCTTCTTGTATAAATACATTAAAACTGCTAAAGGAATACTCCTCACACTGATATGGGGAAGACAGAGGGCTGCTCACTCAAGAAACCGAGATTCCCAAGGAAGACTGGTTGGCCTCCTGCCTGGAAGATTGCTGTTAATGCTGAACCACAATGGCTTAAGTACCCACCTTTGTCTAGTAAACAAAGACTGGGCATGTCAAATGGACAATTTTTGTTGGATAAATCTTATCAAAAGGAAACCCTGGTTGCATAGTGGTTAAGTGCTACCGTTGCTAACCAAAAGGCTGGCAGTTTGAATCTGCCAGGCGCTCCTTGGAAACTCTACTGGGCAGTTCTACTCTGTCCTATAGGGTCGCTATGAGTCGGAATCGACTCGACAGCAGTGGGTTTAAATCTTAGCAAAGGCAAAAAGTTGTAGACCAGATGGATCAAGAAACAGAGAGACTGGATGTAATTTATGAATCTTATTTTTTGTATTTTGAATTTAATTATCTATCACTTCTAATTCATATGTGTTGCTCAAATGTCAAGTGTGACTCCACAATTCTAAATTTCTACATGGTAATTGGTAAACAAATATAAACATACTCTGAGTATGAACTGTATTATCAAAAGTCATTAATATACTTAGTAGAAAAAAGCCAACTTTGTTGTCAATTCCAGGCTAAATGCTTATTCACAATCATTATTTTTCTAATTTCAGGGGAACAAATTCTAATTCAGAGAGTTGGAGAGTGACTTGAATACCGAGAGAGAACTAGAAGTAGGAGGGGAATGTAGGTCCTATGCCCAGCCCTCTTAAACAGCTACTAAAATTCTCACCTCTCCCAATACTCATATTTCTAATTTTTTACTAGAAAAAATCTTTGAAATGCCAAAGGAAAATTCAAATAAGAATTTGTTTTAGAAATTAGAAGATTCTAATTTGCAAGTTATTTCATAATGAACAGTTTTACGTTATGTTGGAATTTGGATGTAAACTTCTCAACACCAGTAACCTACCGTTCTGGGTGGATGATCAATGAGAATAACCATATATGTTACTTTCTGTCATGACCTAAAGTGGGAGAGACAATAGACTTATCAAATATCTAGAGTGAAAACTTCAATTTAAAAGCTAATTCTTAGGAAGTCAGCATTTCCCATAAAATTCCCTGTACCATTGCCTTTATGACCCTGACTGAGAAGGTGTTCTAAATTCATCTGTTAAGTGAAGGAAGGAAGACTTATCTGCTAGGGTGGAGGATGATTTTTCCAGCTCCTTCTTTGCCAGTTTTCACAATAGCTGCAGCAAAGAGCCTGCTGACAGCTACCCCCAGTGCCATGAATGGGCTTTATTTTTCAATCAGGGAACTCGTGACCCTTGATTGGTGGACTTCAGTGGCTTAGTGTTTGATGCACATACTGGAACTGAGGAAGCCTGGGTCTTACCCACTGAAGGGAAAGAAATACTCTCATCAGAGTCCCATTGGGGACTGTTGCTCCAGAATCTTCTATGGTGTTGTAGAACTGCCAGTCACCTGTGATTCTGCATAGGGAAAGAGAAATGCATACAACGTGGACTAAAAAGCTATGAGGACAGAAGATATATATTAGGCTTTCCCAATCATTTCCAGCACTGCAAGTGTTTAATAAAAACCTGTTGATCAGTTGATTAAGATGCACAACCACACTAAGGAGGATTTTACTTATAGACTAACTGTATTCTAAACATCTTGAGGGAAAGAGCTGTGGATAAAGACCACTGGACTTGAACAGCAAGTCAATGCCAGTTCTGGATTGAGGAGTCTCTTGGGTACAGAAGGGTGAAGTATCATCAGGTCAGTATCTAGTCAGTATCTAGTTAGAGTATGGTTCAGTGAGGTGCATTTAACAATCAGGATTAGAAACCAATAAAGTGAAATATCTGCAGTGAAAATTTGCATATTCCTTCATTGTATAATTATCAACTAGGAGCTTTCTGGAATTAGATCTGGGGTAATAGCAATTAGCTCAGTGTTTCCTGAGAGTGGGATACATAGCACCAGGGTATGAGAAATGACTTCAGGACACATGGACTGACATTAAATAACTTTGAACCTTCTAGTGAGAAAGTTATTCCTATTTCAATTTTTTAAAATTCTTTTGATGACTTTGAGGAGGAAGCCTCAATTGGGGCTGGTCTGTAACTTTTTATACCTCTCTAATATGTGCTAACCTCCTCATAAAGAAAGAGGAGGCCTCAGGCCAGAGCCTTTATCAGGTCAGTATCTAGTTAGAATTTAATACCATTGATTTATTTTTATTGTATGTATTTATTTAGACTAACCTGTTTTACTTTACACTATGACATGTATCTGTTCTCTATTTCTCTTTTTCTGCATATATACCCATATAGCTGTGCATATATATATAAAACCCATTGTCGTTGAGTCTATTCTGACTCACAGCAACCCCATGTGTTGCAGAGTAGAAGTGTGCTTCATAAGGTTTTCTTGGCTGTACTCTTTAAGGAAATGGATCACCAGGCCTTTTTTCCATAGCACCATTGGGTGGGTTCCATGTGCCAACCTTTAGATTAGTAGCTGAGAGTGAACTGTTTGCACCTTCTGGGGACCTATATTTAGTTAGAGCCCAAACCTGTTTAGTTTAATCAATCAACAAATATTGATTGCATATTTGCTGTGTTTTGGGAAATCAGCAAAGTGCCACAAAGTTGAGCTCATATTCTTTGCCTGGCTTCTTTTTATTTTACTTTTTATTTTTGCTTGTTTTCTACTTCTGGAGGCTCCTCTCATATGTATATGCATATATTTATGTATATGTTGTTATTGTTGTTATGTGCCATGGAGTCAGTTGTGACTCATAGCTACCCTGTATACAGCAGAACAAAACACTGTCCAGTCCTGCACCATCCTCAAAATCATTGCTATGTTTGAGCCCATTGTTGCAGCCACTGTGCCAGTCCATCTCATCAAGGATCTTCCTCTTTTTCGATGACCTTCTACCTTACCAAGCATGATGTCTTTCTCCAGGTACCGATCCCTCCTAACAACATGTCCAAAGTACTGAGAAGTCTCACCACCCTCACTTCCAAGGAGCAGTCTGGCTGTACTTCTTCCAAGGCAGACTTGTTCATTTTTCTGACAGTCCATGGTATGTTCAATATTCTTTCCCAACACCATAATTCAAAGGCATTGATTCTTTTTCAGTCTTCCTTATTCATTGTCCAGCTTTCCCATGTATATGAGGTGATTGAAAATACCATGGCTTGGGTCAGGAGCACCTTAGTCCTCAAAGTGACATCTTTGCTTTTGAACACTTTAAAGAGGTCTTTTGTAGCAGATTTGCCCAATGCAATGTATCCTTTGATTTCTTGACTGCTGCTTCCACGAGTGTTGATTGTGGATCCAAGTAAAATGAAAACCTCGACAACTTCAATATTTTTTCTATTTATCATGATGTTGCAAATTGGTCCAATTGTCAGGATTTTTTTCTTTATGTGGAGATGCAATCCATACTGAAGACTTTAGTCATTGATCTTCATCAGTAAGTGCTTCACGTCCTCTTCAATTTCAGCAAGCAAGGTTGTGTCATCTGCATATCAAAGGTTGTTAATAAGCCTTCCTCCAATCCTGATGCCCTGTTCTTCTTCATATAGTCCAGTTTCTTAGATTATTTGCTCAGCATAAAGATTGAATAAGTATGGCGAAAGGATACAACCCTGATGCACACCTTTCCTGACTCTGGACCATGCAGTATCTCCTTGTTCTGTTTGAACCACTGACTTTTTTTTTTTTTAATTAACTTTTATTAAGCTTCAAGTGAACGTTTACAGATCCAATCAGTCTGTCACATATAAGTTTACATACATCTCACTCCCTACTCCCACTTGCTCTCCCCCTCTTGAGTCAGCCCTTTCAGTCTCTCCTTTCCTGACAATTTTGCCGGCTTCCCTCTCTCTCTATCCTCCCATCCCCCTTCCAGACAAGAGTTGCCAATACAATCTCAAGTATCCACCTGATATAATTAGCTCACTCTTCATCAGCGTCTCTCTCCCACCCGCTGACCAGTCCCTTTCATGTCTGATGAGTTTCTTCGGGGATGGTTCCTGTCCTGTGCCAACAGAAGGTCTGGGGACCATGGCCGCCGGGATTCCTCTAGTCTCAGTCAGACCATTAAGTTTGGTCTTTTTATGAGAATTTGGAGTCTGTATCCCACTGATCTGCTGTGCTCCCTGTCAGGGCAGTCATCTATTGTGGCCGGGCACCAACTAGTTCTTCTGGTCTCAGGATGATGTAGGTCTCTGGTTCATGTGGCCCTTTCTGTTTCTTGGGCTCTTAGTTGTCATGTGGCCTTGGTGTTCTTCATTTTCCTTTGCTCCAGGTGGGCTGAGACAAATTGATGCATCTTAGATGGCCGCTTGTTAGCATTTAAGACCCCAGACGCCACATTTCAAAGTGGGATGCAGAATGATTTCATAATAGAATTATTTTGCCAATTGACTTAGAAGTCCCAGCAAACCATGTTCCCCAGAACCCCGCCCTTGCTCTGCTGACCTTTGAAGCATTCATTTTATCCCGGAAACTTCTTTGCTTTTGGTCCAGTCCAATTGAGCTGACCTTCCAAGTATTGAGTGTTGTCTTTCCGTTCACCTAAAGCAGTTCTTATCTACTGATTAATCAATAAAAAACCCTCTCCCACCCTCCCTCCCTCCCCCCCTCGTAACCACAAAAGTATGTGTTCTTCTCAGGTTTACTATTTCTCAAGATCTTATAATAGTGGTCTTATACAATATTTGTCCTTTTGCCTCTGACTAATTTCGCTCAGCATAATGCCTTCCAGGTTCCTCCATGTTATGAAATGTTTCAGAGATTCGTCACTGTTCTTTATCGATGCATAGTATTCCATTGTGTGAACATACCACAATTTATTTACCCATTCATCCGTTGATGGACACCTTGGTTGCTTCCAACTTTTTGCTATTGTAAACAGAGCTGCAATAAACATGGGTGTGCATATATCTGTTTGTGTGAAGGCTCTTGTATCTCTAGGGTATATTCCGAGGAGTGGGATTTCTGGGTTGTATGGTAGTTCTATTTCTAACTGTTTAAGATAACGCCAGATAGATTTCCAAAGTGGTTGTACCATTTTACATTCCCACCAGCAGTGTATAAGGGTTCCAATCTCTCCGCAGCCTCTCCAACATTTATCATTTTGTGTTTTTTGGATTAATGCCAGCCTTGCTTGTGTGAGATGGAATCTCATCGTAGTTTTAATTTGCATTTCTCTAATGGCTAATGATGGAGAGCATTTTCTCATGTATCTGTTGGCTGCCTGAATATCTTCCTTAGTGAAATGTGTGTTCATATCCTTTGCCCACTTTTTGATTGGGTTGTTTGTCTTTTTGTGGTTGAGTTTTGACAGAATCATGTAGATTTTAGAGATCAGGCGCTGGTCGGAGATGTCATAGCTGAAAATTCTTTCCCAGTCTGTAGGTGGTCTTTTTACTCTTTTGGTGAAGTCTTTAGATGAGCATAGGTGTTTGATTTTTAGGAGCTCCCAGTTATCGGGTTTCTCTTCATCATTTTTGGTAATGTTTTGTATTCTGTTTATACCTTGTATTAGGGCTCCTAGGGTTGTCCCAATTTTTTCTTCCATGATCTTTATCGTTTTAGTCTTTATGTTTAGGTCTTTGATCCACTTGGAGTTAGTTTTTGTGCATGGTGTGAGGTATGGGTCCTGTTTCATTTTTTTGCAAATGGATATCCAGTTATGCCAGCACCATTTGTTAAAAAGGCTATCTTTTCCCCAATTAATTGACACTGGTCCTTTGTCAAATATCAGCTGCTCATACGTGGATAGATCTATGTCTGGGTTCTCAATTCTGTTCCATTGGTCTATGTGCCTGTTGTTGTACCAGTACCAGGCTGTTTTGACTACTGTGGCTGTATAATAGGTTCTGAAATCAGGTAGAGTGAGGCCTCCCACTTTCTTCTTCTTTTTCAGTAATGCTTTGCTTATCCGGGGCTTTTTTCCCTTCCATATGAAATTGGTGATTTGTTTCTCTATCCCCTTAAAATATCACATTGGAATTTGGATCGGAAGTGCGTTAAATGTATAGATGGCTTTTGGTAGAATAGACATTTTTACTATGTTAAGTCTTCCTATCCATGAGCAAGGTATGTTTTTCCACTTAAGTATGTCCTTTTGAATTTCTTGTAGTAGAGCTTTGTAGTTTTCTTTGTATAGGTCTTTTACATCCTTGGTAAGATTTATTCCTAAGTATCTTATCTTCTTGGGGGCTACTGTGAATGGTATTGATTTGGTTATTTCCTCTTCGGTGTTCTTTTTGTTGATGTAGAGAATCCAAGTGATTTTTGTATGTTTATTTTATAACCTGAGACTCTGCCAAACTCTTCTATTAGTTTCAGTAGTTTTCTGGAGAATTCCTTAGGGTTTTCTGTGTATATAATCATGTCATCTGCAAATAGTGATAACTTTACTTCTTCCTTGCCAATCCGGATACCTTTTATTTCTTTGTCTAGCCTAATTGCCCTGGCTAGGACTTCCAGCACGATGTTGAATAAGAGCGGTGATAAAGGGCATCCTTGTCTGGTTCCCGTTCTCAAGGGAAATGCTTTCAGGTTCTCTCCATTTAGAGTGATATTGGCTGTTGGCTTTGCATAGATGCCCTTTATTATGTTGAGGAATTTTCCTTCAATTCCTATTTTGGTAAGAGTTTTTATCATAAATGGGTGTTGAACTTTGTGAAATGCCTTTTCTGCATCAATTGATAAGATCATGTGGTTTTTGTCTTTTGTTTTACTTATGTGATGGATTACATTAATGGTTTTTCTGATATTAAACCAGCCTTTCATACCTGGTATAAATCCCACTTGATCATGGTGAATTATTTTTTTGATGTGTTGTTGGATTCTATTGGCTAGAATTTTGTTGAGGATTTTTGCATCTATGTTCATGAGGGATATAGGTCTATAATTTTCTTTTTTTGTAATGTCTTTACCTGGTTTTGGTATCAGGGAGATGGTGGCTTCATAGAATGAGTTGGGTAGTCTTCTGTCATTTTCTATGCTTTGGAATACCTTCAGAAGTAGTGGTGTTAACTCTTCTCTGAAAGTTTGGTAGAACTCTGCAGTGAAGCCGTTCGGGCCAGGGCTTTTTTTTTGTTGGGAGTTTTTTGATTACCGTTTCAATCTCTTTTTTTGTTATGGGTCTATTTAGTTGTTCTACTTCTGAATGTGTTAGTTTAGGTAGGTAGTGTTTTTCCAGGAATTCATCCATTTCTTCTAGGTTTTCAAATTTGTTAGAGTACAATTTTTCATAATAATCTGAAATGATTCTTTTAATTTCAGTTGGTTCTGTTGTGATGTGGTCCTTCTCGTTTCTTATTCGGGTTATTTGTTTCCTTTCCTATTTTTCTTTAGTCAGTCTAGCCAATGGTTTATCAATTTTGTTAATTTTTTCAAAGAACCAGCTTTTGGCTTTGTTAATTCTTTCAATTGTTTTTCTGTTCTAATTTTTTTTTAATTCATTTAGTTCAGCTCTAATTTTTATTATTTGTTTTCTTCTAGTGCCTGATGGATTCTTTTGTTGCTCAGTTTCTATTTGTTCCAGTTGTAGGGCCAGTTCTCTGATTTTGACTCTTTCTTCTTTTTGTACGTGTGTATTTATCAATATAAATTGGCCTCTGAGCACTGCTTTTGCTGTGTCCCATAGGTTTTGATAGGAAGTATTTTCATTCTCGTTGCTTTCTATGAATTTCCTTATTCCCTCCTTGATGTCTTCTATAACCCAGTCTTTTTTCAGGAGGGTATTATTCATTTTCCAAGTATTTGATTTCTTTTCCCTAGTTTTTCTGTTATTGATCTCTGGTTTTATTGCCTTGTGGTCTGAGAAGATGCTTTGTAATATTTCGATGTTTTGGACTCTGCAAAGGTTTGTTTTATGACCTAATATTTGGTCTATTCTAGAGAATGTTCCATGTGCGCTAGAAAAAAAAGTATACTTTGCAGCAGTTGGGTGGAGAGTTCTGTATAAGTCAATGAGGTCCGGTTGGTTGATTGTTGTAATTAGATCTTCCGTGTCTCTATTGAGCTTCTTACTGGATGTCCTGTTCTTCTGTGAAAGTGGTGTGTTGAAGTCTCCTAGTATAATTGTGGAGGTGTCTATCTCACTTTTCAATTCTGTTAAAATTTGATTTATGTATCTTGCATCCCTGTCATTGGGTGCATAAATATTTAATATGGTTATGTCTTCCTGATCAATTGTCCCCTTTTATCATTATATAGTGTCCTTCTTTATCCTTTGTGGTGGATTTAAGTCTAAAGTCTATTTTGTCAGAAATTAATATTGCTACTCCTCTTCTTTTTTGCTTATTGTTTGCTTGATATATTTTTTTCCATCCTTTGAGTTTTAGTTTGTTTGTGTCTCTAAGTCTAAGGTGTGTCTCTTGTAGGCAGCATATAGATGGATCGTGTTTCTTTATCCAGTCCGAGACTCTCTGTCTCTTTATTGGTGCATTTAGTCCATTTACATTCAGGGTAATTATAGATAAATAAGTTTTTAGTGCTGTCATTTTGATGCCTTTTTATGTGTGTTGTTGACAATTTCATTTTTCCACATACTTTTTTGTGCTGAGACGTTTTTCTTAGTAAATTGTGAGATCCTCATTTTCATAGTGTTTGACTTTATGTTAGTTGAGTCGTTTTTCTTGGCTTTTATCTTGAGTTATAGAGTTGTTATACCTTTTTGTGGTTACCTTATTATTTACCCCTATTTTTCTAAGTAAAAATCTAACTTGTATTGTTCTATATTGCCTTGTATCACTCTCCATATGGCAGTTCAGTGCCTCCTGTATTTAGTCCCTCTTTTTGATTATTGTGATCTCTTACCTATTGACTTCCATGATTCCCTGTTATGTGTATTTTTTTTTAATTAATCTTAATTTGTTTGTTTTTGTGATTTCTCTATTTGAGTTGATATCAGGACATTCTGTTTTGTAACCTTGTGTTGTGCTGATATCTGCTATTATTAGTTCTCTGACCAAACAATATCCTTTAGTATTTCTTGTAGCTTTGGTTTGGTTTTTGCAAGTTCTCTAAACTTGTGTTTATCTGAAAATATCTTAATTTCGTCTTCATATTTCAGAGAGAGTTTTGCTGGATATATGATCCTTGGCTGGCAGTTTTTCTCCTTCAGTGTTCTGTATATGTCGTCCCATTCCCTTCTTGCCTGCATGGTTTCTGCTGAGTAGTCTGAGCTTATTCTTATTGATTCTCCCTTGAAGGAAACCTTTCTTTTCTCCCTGGCTGCTTTTAAAATTTTCTCTTTATCTTTGGTTTTGGTGAGTTTGATGATAATATGTCTTGGAGTTTTTCTTTTTGGATCAATCTTAAGTGGAGTTCGATGAGCATCTTGGATAGATATCCTTTCGTCTTTCATGATGTCAGGGAAGTTTTCTGTCAGGAGTTCTTCAACTATTTTCTCTGTGTTTTCTGTCCCCCCTCCCTGTTCTGGGACTCCAATCACCCGCAGGTTATTCTTCTTGATAGAGTCCCACATGATTCTTAGGGTTTCTTCATTTTTTTTTAATTCTTTTATCTGATTTTTTTTCAGCTATGTTGGTGTTGATTCCCTGGTCCTCCAGATGTCCCAGTCTGCATTCTAATTGCTCGAGTCTGCTCCTCTGACTTCCTATTGTGTTGTCTAATTCTGTAATTTTATTGTTAATATTTTGGATTTCTACATGCTGTCTCTCTATGGATTCTTGCAACTTATTAATTTTTCCATTATGTTCTTGAATAATCTTTTTGAGTTCTTCAACAGTTTTATCAGTGTGTTCCTTGGCTTTTTCTGCAGTTTGCCTTATTTCATTTGTGATGTTTTGAAGCATTCTGTAAATTAGTTTTTTATATTCTGTATCTGATAATTCCAGGATTGTATCTTCATTTGGGAAAGATTTTGATTCTTTTGTTTGGGGGGTCGGAGAAGCTGTCATGGTTTGCTTCTTTAAGTGGTTTGATATGGATTGTTGTCTCCGAGCCATCACTGGGAAACTAGTTTTTCCAGAAAATCCACTAAAAAAAAATGCAGTCAGATCCCTATCAGAGTTCTCCCTCTGGCTCAGGCTATTCGGATGTTAATGAAGCCGCCTGGGGAGAGTGGGGGAGGGAACAGAGAGATAGGAGAGTAGCACCTCAGAATATAGCCAGAGTTGCTTGTCTTGCTTGGAATGACTATTATATCTGAGATTTCCGCAGGGCGCGTCGCCTATGTGTGCTGGCTGTGTGGAGATTGCCCCTGAGGGGTCTGGCCCACTGGAGTCATGGTCAGAGCCTCCGCTTCCAGCCCCACGCCCAGCATCAAGGCTCCCCTGCTGGGATGGTGCACTCTCGACTCCAAAATCAGTCGCTGCCTCCCGGGGACTTCTTGTCCCTCCAGCCGCGTTGCCGTGCCGCCTCTCCGAACTGGTTGGGCCCCCTGCCGGGGTTAGTTCAGATGGGTGGAGCAGCTCCCCATGCTTGTGCCATGACCGAGTGTCCCGGCTGGGACGCTGTTCTCCCCGCTCCAATACTAGTCGCTGCCTCCTGGGGACTTCTCCTACCGGCTGCGTCCCACGCCGCCCGCCCGAACCAGCTGGACCCCCTCCTGGGGTTAGTTCAGGGGGGTGGAGCAGCTCTCCGTGTTTATGCCGTAGCTGCGTCCAGTCCAAATCCCGGCGGGATGGTTCCCTGGCTGGGACGCTGCTCTCCCCGTTCCAAGACCAGTCACTGCCTCCCGGGGAGTTCTCCTACCGGCTGCGTCCCACGCCGCCTGCGGAACCGGATGGTCCCCCTCCCGGGGTTAGTTCAGGGGGGTGGAGCAGCTCTCTGTGCTTGTGCCGTACCTGACTGGTATGCTGGCTTCAGGCTCTGAAAACAATCGCTGCTTCCCCATATTAGTTCGTTCTCCGTCTCTAAATCTGTGTTTGTTGTTCAGGGTTCGTAGATTGTTATGTATGTGATCGATTCACTTGTTTTTCCGTGTCTTTGTTGTAAGAGGGATCCGAGGTAGCATCTGCCTAGTCCGCCATCTTGGCTCCGCCTCTCCTCAAACCACTGAGTTTTGATCTATGTGCAGGTTCCTCATGAGCACAATTAAGTATTGTGGGATTCTCATTCTTCATAATGTTATCCATAATTTGTTATGATCCACACGGTCAAATGCCTTGGCATAGTCAATAAAACACAGGTAAATATCTTTCTGGTATTCTTTGCTTCCAGCCAAGATCCATCTGACATCAGCAATGATATCCCTCATTTCAGGTCCTCTTCTGAATCTGGCTTGAATTTCTGGCAATTCCCTGTCAATGTACTGCTTCAGCTGCTTTTGAATGATCTTCAGCAAAATTTTACTTGCATATGATATTAATAATATTGTTCAGTAATTTCTGCATTCTGTTGGATCACCTTTCTCTGGAATGGGCACATACATGTACCTCTTCCAGTCAGTTGGCCAAAGTTCTTGGCATAGATGAGTGAGCTGCATTTGTTTATTGAAACATCTCAATTGGTATTCTGTCAAATCCTGGAGCCTTGTTTTTCACCAGTGCCTTCAGTGCAGCTTGGACTTCTTCCTTCAGTACCATCGGTTCTTGATCATATGCTACCTCGTGAAATGGTTGAATGCTGACCAATTCATTTTGGTACAGTGACTCTGTGTATTCCTTCCATCGTCTTTTGATACTTCTTGCATCATTCAATTTTTTGCCCAAGCAATCCTTCAATATTGCAACTTGAGGCTTGAATTTTTTCTTCAATTGTTTCAGCTTTAGAAATGCCAAGTGTGTTCTTCTCTTTTGGTCTTCTAACACCAGGTCTTTGCATATTTCCTTATAATACTTTGTCTTTTTTGAGCTGCCCTTTAAAATCTTCAGTTCTTTTACTTCATCATTTCTTTCATTTGCTTTAGCTGCTCTACATTCAAGAGCAACTTTCAGAGTCTCTTCTAAAATCCATTTTGGTCTTTTCTGTCTTTTTAGTGATCTTTTGCTTTCTTCATGTATACATTTATATATATGAACCAAACCAACTGCTGTCAAGTTGATTCTGACTCATAGGGACCACGTAGGGCAGAGTTGAACTGCCTCAAAGAGTTTCCAAGGAGGATGGATTTGAACTGCTGATGTTTTGGTTAGCACCAAGCTCTTAACCGCTGTACCACTAGGGCTCCTTTTATATGTATATTAGATATGTGCGTATACACAACATATCTACCATTTAAACATATCTACAATTTAAAATAATTACAAAGGGAGTGACTGCTATTCAGTACAGAATTTGTTTTGTCATGATGATAATGTTTCAAAAGTGACTGTGGCAATGTTTACACAGTTCTGTGAATATCTTAAAAAATATTGATTGGTACATTTTAAATGGGCGAATTAAATGGTATGTGAATTATACCTAAATAAAGCTGTTACAAAAGAAATAATTACAAAGAAAACTCTCATGTAATCACCTCAAGTCAAGAAACCAGAAATTTATTGTATTTGTCTTCATAGTTGATGCCTATTTATGTCAACTGGTACTGATTTGGAAACCCTGGTGGTGTAGTGGTTAAGAGCTATGGCTGCTAACCAAAAGGTCGGCAGTTCAAATCCACCAGGCGCTCCTTGGAAACTCTATGAGGCGGTTCTACCCTGCCCTGTAGGGTCACTATGAGTCGGACCCGACTCAACGGCAGTGGATTTGTTTTTTTTAATTTTTTGGATACTGGTTTTGCATCTGCCATAATCATGTAAGATTTTGTTTCAAAGAAATCTTATTTAGTAAAATCAGTGACCAACGTGTAAAAAATATTATTGTGGAATGCAGACATTTGAAGTTTGGGAAATCTAGAGTGTACACGACTAGAGTATTATTGGAGAGCTTATTTGCTTCAGAATGCAATCATTTTCATCTGCTTATTCCTTCACTGGTTGATTTAGTTTATTGCATGCGTATCAGGCATCAGGTGTGTGCTGTCTTCCTGGAGTTCGCTATTTAGTAGAGATGTTAGGTAAGACTAACTCTTCAAATAATGTCCACTACTTTAGATAAGATTCTGAAGAGCAAAACAAACAAAAAATCAAGTACAACAACCGTAACACCTATTTCTTGACCATATCTTGTGAAACCTAGGGGCTTCCATTGGTGATGTTTCTGAACTCCAGCTTGATGTAGCCATTGAGCCTGGAGAGACTAAATGCTTATTATATTCTGACGTATGAGGCACTGGAGTCCAGAAATCCCTTCTCTCAATAGTGAAAAATGAATGTCATTCTAGGCTTAGTGGTTTGTATTTTTAGCTTTGCAGTGGCTTCTGTATTCCAGGTGAAATCAATCATACTCATTGACATTCTTACTACAGTGACGGGGATCTTCTGGTACGTTTCCAAGAGAACTGAAGTCAGAACGAAGGACAGGTAGCAAATAGTTGTTGTTTGCTTGATTTGGTCTACTAAAATGACAGCTGCATTTTTAAAATTCAAATTAAATATGTAAGCAATTTGGTTAGGAGATTATGGCACACTGCAATGCAAATATCCAAAACTTAATCTAGTCAGAGCTCAATCTTGTTTTATTTAACCAATCAACAAATATTTATTTCGTATTTGCTATGTTTTGGGAAATCAGCAAAATGCCACAGAGTTAATCTCGTCTTCTTTGCCTGGCTTCTTTTTATTTTCCTATTTTTGTTGTCCTTTATTTACTCCTGGAGGCTTCTATCATGTGTGGAGCTATATTTCATCAATTAGATTAATTTTAAAATCTTCTTTTTCTACAGGTGTTGTTAGGTGACATCGAGTCTGTTCCAACTCATAGCGACCCTATGCACAACAGAATGAAACACTGCCCGGTCCTGCGCCATCCCCACAATCGCTGTTATGCTTGAGCTCATTGTTGCAGCCACTGTGACAATCCACCTCATTGAGGGTCTTCCCCTTTTCCACCAACCCTGTACTCTGCCAAACATGATGTCCTTCTCCAAGGACTGATCCCTCTTGACAACATGTCCAAAGCATGTAAGACGCAGTCTCACCATCCTTGCTTCTAAGGAACATTCTGGTTGTACTTCTTCTAAGACAGATTTGTTTGTTCTTTTGGCAGTCCATGGTATATTCAATATTCTTTGACAACACCACAATTCAAAGGCGTCAGTTCTTTTTTGGTCTTCCTTATTAATTGTCCAGCTTTCACATGCATGTGATGTGACTGAAAATACCATGGCTTGGGTCAGAAATTACAGAACAATATCATTAATATCATATACAAGCAAAATTTTGCTGAAGGTCACTCAAAAACGGCTGCAGTGGTATATCGACAGGGAACTGCCAGAAATACAGGCCAGTTTCAGAAGAGGACTTGAAACTAGGGATATCATTGCTGATGTCAGATGGATCCTGGCTTAAAGCAGAAAATAGCAGAAGGATGTTTACCTGTGTTTTATTAACTATGCAAAGGCATTCGACTGTGTGGATCATTACAAATTATGGACAACATTGAGAAGAATGGGAATTCCAGAACACTTAGTTGTGCTCAGAAGGAAGCTTTACATAGATCAAGAGGTAGTTGTTTGGGCAGAACAAGGGGATACTGATTGGTTTAAAGTCAGGAAAGGAGTACGTCAGGGTTGTATTCTTTCACCATACCTATTCAATCTGTATGCTGAGCAAACAATATGAGAAGCTGGAGTATATGAAGAAGAACGGGGCATCAGGATTGGAGGAAGACTCATTAACAACCTGCATTATGCAGATGACACAACCTTGCTTGCTGAAAGTGAAAAGGAGTTGAAGCACTTACTAATGAAGATCAAAGACCACAGCCTTCAGCATGGATTGCACCTCAACATAAAGAAAACAAAAATCCTCACAACTGGACCAGTGAGCAACATCATGATAAACGGAGAAAAGATTGAAGTTGTCAAGGATTTCATTTTACTTGGATCCACAATCAAAAGCCATGGAAGCAGCAGTCAAGAAATCAAAAGACGCATTACATTGGGCAAATCTGCTGCAAAGGACCTCTTTAAAATGTTGAAGAGCAAAGATGTCACCTTGAAGACTAAGGTGTGCCTGACCCAAGCCATGGTATATTTTTCTACAGGTGTGCATTCCATTATTCCTGTTCTATCAATTTCTCTTTCAAATGTTGGCTTTTGCTCTAGTTTCTCAACTGCTCTCTGTGCTGTTGTACTTAGATTTTGATTGCTGATAGCCAAGGCAGCCCCCTTAGGGCTGGGATTAGAGTTTGGTAGGACACTAGGACAGGGCAGGTGATCTGGAAGGACCCAAGAAGGAGGGAAGAAGAAGTCGGGACAGATAAGTTGAACAGCAGGGCATCATGGTCAAGGCAGTAGAACGAGGTCAAAGAGGCAGTTGGTGTCACGGGGACTTGCCAGCACATATTATAACTTTGGAGTCCAAGATCAGAACTCCACGTCCTATGGGGACCGATGACAACAAACTCTGGCATTATATATCCTCTCCAAATTAGGTGAATTTCCAACTCTATGCCCTAGCCAATCTGATAAATTTACCTCTCTCCATATTTACTTTCTTCTCCTTCTTCACATCTTTGGCAGAGGTTCAAGTACTGTGGGAGAAAAAACAGCCACCATTTGAGAGGGTCTCAGGGAAAACAATGTCTTTGAGACATAAGTAAGTTGCAGTTGTCCAAGAAGTGGTTGAAGATAAAGCAGGGCTTCAAACCTGTCCATTCCTATTCTAACCCCTCCTGAGAATTTCCATATCTAACACGTTTCCAGGTGAAGCTAATACTGCTGGTTCATGACCAATTCTGAGAACCACTAGTAGAGGAGTGGGTCTCAAAGTTTATTACACATAAAAATCACCTGAGAATCTTGTTAAGCTGTTGATTTTGATTCAGTATATCTGGAGTGGAAATGCAAATTTTCAGCAGGAGTTTGAACTGGAAGGAACTAGTTCGAAGCCCTGGAAGAAAGGGGAGTTTGTGAATAACTGATCATGAATTTCATAGGGTACAGTTGAAGGGTTAGGAGCCCTGGTGGTGCAATGGTTAAAGTGCTCAGCTGCTAACCAAATGGTCAGTGATTCGAACCCACCAGCCTCTCTATGGGAGAAAGATGTGGCTGTCTGTAAAGATTTACATCCTTGGAAACCCTTTAGGGCCATTCTGCTCTGTCTTACAGGGCCACTATGAGTTGGAATTGACTCCATAGCAATGGATATTTTTGGTTTAGTTGAAGAGTCTAGGGGCTTGAGGAGGGATAGGAAATGGGAACAGATTATGAGATACACACCTAGAATATGGACATAAGAAGTGGGGTGAGGATAGATAACCTGGGAATTCATTTAAATAGAAAGTATACTGGACAGTGTTCATCCTGGGGCTCATGAGTTGTGGTGGCTTGGGGGAAGATGAGGGTTCCCTTCATGGGACAAGTTTCCTAGGCAGCCCTGTTGTTATGGTGGCCCTGGAGGGGCTGTAATAAGTAGTGATATGAGGACCTTTGTGTTCCTTAGTTTCATCTGTTGTTTGGAAGAATGGTGCCTGATGTGCACCAGAGCCATGGAAATCAATGTATGAGCTCCCAGTGATTTGGCGAACAAGAAGTTCTGTCTTTTTCTTTTTTGTGTGTCCTGCTCCCCAGTTCTCCCTTTATACATCCTTGTAGATTCTTGTATGCCACCCGTCTCTGTTCTGTGGCTTGCTGTCAGTCATTCTGTAGCTCATGGTGGCTGACCTTGCTGCTTGCTACCTGTGTCACTCCTCCAGACTAATGACCCCTGATATTCTCTCTCTGACCTACAATGAGCTCCTTCTATCCATATAAGACATACAGACCCCCAAGTGAGTTTATGGACTTATAGATTGTAACAAGAACCACAATTTCATTCAGATATAACATTCAGATCTCCTGCATATCTTCTTCTTCTCTATGATATTCTCTAAGGAGCATATTATCGCACTTTTTACCTGGCTAAAAACCCAATTGGGAGCTGTGTTCTCATTCATTCCCGTGAGCTCATGGACCCTGTGCCAATCAATGTATGTTGTCTTAGTCACCTAGTACTGTTATAACAGAAATACCACAAATGGATAGCTTCAACAAAGAGAAATTCATTTTCTCACAGTCTAGTAGGCTAGAAGTCCAAATTCAGGGCATCAGCTCCAGGGGAAGGCTTTCTCTCTCTGTTGGCTCTGGAGGAAGATCTTTCTCTTCAATCTTTCCCTGGACTAGGAGCTTCTCTGCACAGGAACCCCAGGTCCAAAGGACTCACTCAGCTCCCAGTGCTGCTTTTTTGGTGGTATGAGGTCCCCCCTCTCTGCTAGCTTTCCTTTCCTTTTATCTCTTGAGAGATAAAAGGTGGTACAGGCCACACCCCAGGGAAACTCCCTTTACATTGGACCAGGGATGTGATCTGGTAAGGGTGTTACAATCCCACCCTAAGCCTCTTTAACATAAAATTACAATCACAAAATGGAGGACAACCACAGAACTCTAGGAATTATGGCCTAACCAAGTTGATACACACATTTTTGGGGGGCCATAATTCAATCCATCACATATGTGGCTGGGCATCTGTTTTAGTATCTCTCCCCCTCCCCCCCAGTAATCAATACCTTTTGAGAAAATCCTGAATGGTTGATGAGAGTTGGGAGGCTGGTTAGTCTAAAACAGTGGTTCTTAAATTTTTACCTGTATAAGAATCACCTGGAAGGCTTATTAAAACAGATTGCTGTGCCCCAACCCTAAGGTTTTGTATTCCGTAGGTGTGGGGTGGAGCCAGAAAATTTGACAAGCTCTCAAGTGACGCTAATACTGCTGGTCAGAGAACCACACTTTGAGAGCCACTGGATTGGAACATTCTGAAGAGCTCTACAAAATTATATTGTCTAACACCAAATGCCAGCCCAACAGAGTTTCATCTAGAATGTAGCAAAAACATTCACATATATACATCAAATAAAAATGGAACTTATATTCTTAATTATAATGTTCTTGAGAGTAGTCACCACTTTTTTTTCACCTGTGTATCATCTATAGTAGAACTGAGAATCAAAAGAGCAAGGTAAAAGCTAACATGAGTGGATATGGGTGGTGTCATTGAATATCTGGAAATATGTACCAAAATATTGCTACATTCAGGCAAAAAGGTTCAAATAGTGATTAGCTTCGGAGTCTAGTAGTTGTGATAGTTTCTTAAGGGAGTTACCATTCATCTAGCCATCAGTCAGCCCCACCTTTGGGTATATTGATCAATCCTATTGCTTTCCTAGTCACAGACAGAAGAGATCAAGTGTGCTGAAATGAAGGTTTTGACCACTGGACATTTGAGTGAGAACAAATGAAAGCACTTAAACCTCTAATAGATTGAAGTAAAAAAAAAAAAGTTTCTTTTTTTTTTTTTAAACAAAAGACGGCAATTCAAGAAGGGAGAAGATGGCTAAACAAGTCAACACATCTTTAATCAGAGCCCACAATCACACATCTAAGATACGGGAGTCTTGGTGTTGAAGAGGTAATTAGCCATAGAGAACAGGTGGCATCTTCTCACCTGGAAGAAAGGAAAAATTATCACTCTCATAATTCTTGGACTTCTCATACCTTAAGTGTTATTAAATTAGTTACATAGGTGGCTAGGTTTAGAGCTAAGCTCATCTCTATATAACAGGTTTTATTGTTCAGGAATATGCAACCTGTTCTTAATTCTCTTGCCCATTCTTTAAGGAGCACATTGTCATACTTTTTATCGCGCATTACCATCAGCCTAATGGGGGCAAGGCCCACAAAATTCAGTAAAAACTTTGTAAATGCTATCATTATGTTAGGATTCATATATTGTTCAGTAAGGATGGGATGAAGCAGAGCAGGCAGAGTGGGATTTTGAAGTGCATCATGGACAGAAGGCACTCAAGAACTAGAGGAAGTAGAGGAGAGAGAGGAATAGATAGCCAGAAAGTTGTGTGGGAGGGAAGGGGTCAAGGCTTTGAAATACAAGTCTTTGAACTTGGATTTTTTTTTTTTTTTTACAGTACACAGTATTTTTACCACTGTGTAAGTAAAAACTAGTAGCTTATGTTTGGGGGAATGAAGAGCAACATAGAATTGGACCGTAAAAAACTGACTCATAAGGGAGAGTCCAAACACTTGGTAGAATCTGGTTTTGCAATACTTTATTCTGTCATAAATTAAGTAACAGCTTACTCTCTCTACTCCATCGCCCATATCAGCATTGCTAGTGCAAATGCAGAATATGAAGCATTGGCTTTATTTGATATTCTCTTCCCTTTTAGGACCTCATGTTCTTCTCTTCTGAAATCCAAGGCACTTGTTTAGTGGTTTTGAGTTTCAGTTATCAAAACTAAATTCAAAAGACAAAATCAATGTCACCACATAATAGTTTGCCAACATGATCCATTTATTTGCAATGCTTAAAAAAGTTCACCAGAGAACTCAGCACAGTTTGAATTTCTATAAGTGATTGCCTGGCATATCTGATACCCAAACAGAGCTTTTTATTCTAGCTAATCTCTTCCTGAGATTACTTTTCAGCTATTTACTTGGGAAAGGGCTGAAATGTCCTAAGTTTCTAACTATGTGTTGAGGGTGAATGTGAATATTGATGCAGAAGGCTAAAAATATGAGTTTATATTTTTGATATTGTTGTCTGTTATAATTCCTTGGGCTATACATTTAGGAACAAGAAACGAAGTGCCTTAGGTGGTTCCATGGTTATCACAGCCACACCTTCTCAGTCTTGGAAAGCACAGACAGTAACTCTACGATGGTATTTGTGCTACAAACTTACTTTTACTTTGCAAACTTTTAGGTAGTTATGCTTGGGGCTCCATTTATAACTATTTTAGCCAAGTGATAGATGGGTTGTTTCCATCTAAGGTGTGCTATTCATATGAGAACTAATCACTCTTTATCAAAATTTATGCAAATATACCCAAATTAGATTTATTAAGGTGATGAAAGAGCATAGGAACTTTTTAATGGGTAACAATGCTGTGCATTATCTAAATGCAAGGCAGATGTAATGATGCATTAGAAAAGCCGAGAAAATTTAATCAGTGTCAAAAAAATATAATGAAATGGTTGTTTAAACACTGTAAAGCTAATGTTAGAGTAATTACTTCCCATTGAGCAAGGCATGGAGCACATTACTCAGGCTCTGTTTGATTAGTCATCCTGCTTGCAACATCTGGCCCTTTGATCCATTTTGATTTTAACTACAATTTCTAAACTTCCCAATTTAAGTTTTAGAATAAATGAATAAATTAAACAACTTCTGTAGGAGACAAAGTTTTTACTATCTCACAGCAGATTAGAACTCTACCCCTGGGTCACTCTCCCATACCCTATCCTCTACCCCATGTCACCCTTCCCTCTCTGTCACGAAAGTGAAACCTGAAAGTGGGAATGGTGGACTCTCTTGTTCCTAATTAGGTGGCAAATACTTAAAATATTTTACTTTGGTCCTCCTTATGTGGTCTTTCTCTTGAGGTACAGATGTGGTAGAGGTGGTTTTTAGAACAATGATCTTCTTATCAATAGGTAGGAGAGGCATGGAAATAACAGCTTATGAAAACTAATAGTTCTGCTTTTCTTTATGAGAGCTAACATGTTTCTTGTAGAAAACTTAGAAAATACAGTTAAGCATAAATAAAAAAATAAGTATCACCCATAACCCTATTGCCCAGAAGTGAACATTATTAATATTTTGGGAGGGTTTCTTTCTGATAGCTAACAGTTAATCTACTATATTCTACTCACTCTAGTTCTCTAATCTGACAATCATATAACTCAGAAATTAGCATTGTGGTTAAGAGTATAGGAGCTGGAGTCAATTGTTTGGGTCTAAATCTTGACTTCACCCTAGGCAAGTTATTTATTCTCTTGGTGCCTCAGTTTTCCCACCTATAAAATGAAGATAATAATAGTACCTACTGGGTGGTACCCCCATGCATCTGTCAGTTTACTGTACTGTGGGGGCTTTTGTGTTGCTGTGATGCTGGAAGCTATGCCACTGGTATTCAAATACCAGCAGGGTCACCCATGGTGGGCATTTCAGCTGAGTTTCCAGACTGACACAGACTAGGAAGAAAGATCCAGTAGTCTACTTTGGAAAAGAATTAGCCAGTGAAAATGTTATGAATAGCAGTTGAACATTGACATAGTGCCAGAAGATGAGCCCCTCAGGTTGGAAGGCACTCCAAATATGACAGGGGAAGAGCTGCCTCCTCAAAGTAGAGTTGACCTGAATGACATGGTTGGAGGCAAGCTTTTGGGAGCTTCATTTGCTGATGTGGCATGAGGCAAAATGAGAAGAAACAGCTACAAACATTCATTAGTAATTGGAATGTGGAATGCTTCTGGGAATCATCCAAAATGAAAGGGAACACATAAACATCGATATCCTAGGCATTAGTGAGCTGAAATGGACTGATATTGGCCATTTCGAATCGAACAATCACATGGTCTACTATGCCGGGAACGACAACTTGAAGAGGAATGACATTTCATTCATCATCAAAAACAACATTTTAAGACCTATCCTGAAGTACAATGCTGTCAATGATAGAGTAATATCCATATGCCTACAAGGAAGACCAGTTAATACTATTATTCAAATTTATGCACCAACCATTAAGGCCAAAGATGAAGAACTTGAAGATTTTTACAGTCTTTTGCAGTCTGAAGTGGATCGAATATGCAGTAAGGATGCACTGACAATTACTGGTGATTGGAATGCGAAAGCTGGAAACAAAGTAGAAGGATTGGTAGTTGAAAAATATGGCCTTGGTGATAGAAACAATGCTGGAGATTGCATGACAGAATTTTGCAAGACCAATGATTTCTTTATCACAAATACCTTTTTTCATCAACATAAAGGGTGACTATACATATTTTTTTTTTTTATACACATGGACCCCACCAGATGGAATACACAGGATTCAAATTTGTGGAAAGAAGCTATGGAAAAGCTCAGCATCGTCAGTCAGAACAAGGCCAGGTGCCAGCTGCGAAACAGACCATCAATTGCTGATACGCGAGTTCATGTTGAAGCTGAAGAAAATTAGAACAACCACACCAAAGCCAAAGTATAACCTTGAGTATATCCCACCTGAATTTAGACATCCTTTCAAGAATAGATTTGACGCGTTGAATACCAATGACCGAAGACCAGACAAGTTGTAGAATGACATCAAGGGTATCGTACATGAATAAAGCAAGAGGTCATTAAAAAGACAGGAAAGAAAGAAAAGACCGAAATGGATGTCAGAAGATACTCTGAAACTTGCTCTTGATCGTTGAGTAGCTAAAGCGAATGAAAGAAATGAAGTAAAAGAGCTGAACAGAAGGTTTCAAAGGGCGGCTCAAGAAGGCAAAGTATTGTAATGACATGTGCAAAGACCTGGAGATAGAAAACCAAAAGGGTATAGCATGTTTAGCATTTCCCAAGCTGAAAGAACTGAAGAAAAAATTCAAGCCTCGAGTTGCAATAGTGAAGGATTCTACGGGGAAAATATTAAATTTCACAGGAAGCATCAAAAGAAGATGGAAGGAATACACAGAATCACTATATCAAAAAGAATTGGTTAACGTTCAGCCATTTCAGGAGACAGCATATGACCAGGAATCAAAGGTACTGAAGGAAAAAGTCCAAGCTGCACTGAAGACATTGGCAAAAAACAAGGCTCCAGGAATTGACAGAATACCAACTGAGATGTTTCAACGAATGGATCCAGCACTGGAAGTGCTCACTCATCTATGCCAAGAAATTTGGAAGACAGCTACCTGGCCAACCAACTGGAAGAGATCCCTATTTATGCCCATTTCAAAGAAAGGTGATTCAACTGAACGTGGAAATTATCAATCAATATCATTAATATCACACACGAGTAAAATTTTGCTAAAGATCATTCAAAAGCAGCTGCAGCAGTATGTTGACAGGAAACTGCCAGAAATTCAAGCCAGACTCAGAAGAGGACATGGAACCAGGGATATCATTGCTGATGTTGGATGAATCCTGGCTGAAAGCAGAGAATATCAGAAAGATATTTATCTGTTTTTTACTGATCATGCAAAGCATTGGACTATGTGAATCATAACAAATTATGAATAACATTGCAAAGAATGGGAATTCCAGAACACTTAATTGTGCTCATGATGAACCTGATCATAGATCTAGAGGCAGTTGTTCGAACAGGTCAAAGGGATATGGCATGATTTAAAGTCAGGAAAGGCATGCGTCAGTGTTGTATCCTTTCACCATGCTAATTCAATCTGTATGCTGAGCAAATAATCCAAGAAACTGGACTATATGAAGAAGAACAGGGCATCAAGATTGGAGGAAGTTTCATTAACAACCTGTGACATGCAGATGACACAAACTTGCTTAAAGAGGACTTGAAGCACTTACTGATGAGTATCAAAGACGAGAGCCTTCAGTATGGATTACACCTCGACATAAAGAAAACAAAAATCCTCACAAGTGGACCGATAGGCAACATCATGATAAACGAAGAAAAGATTAAAGTTGTCAAGAATTTCATTTTACTTGGATCCACAATCAACACTCATGGAAGTAGCAGTCAAAAAAATCAAACGATGCATTGCATTGGCCAAATCTGCTACAAAAGACTTCCTTAAAGTGTTGAAAAGCAAAGGCGTCACCGTGAAGACTAAGGTTCGCCTGACCCAAAACTTACTGTTTCCAGTCGCCTCGTATGCGTGTGAAAGTTGGATGATGAATAAGCAAGATCGAAGAAGAATTGACGCCTTTGAATTGTGGTGTTGGCGAAGAATACTGAAAATATCATGGACTGCCAAAAGAATGAACAAATCTGTCTTGGAGTGAGTACAACCAGAATGCTCCTTGGAAGCAAGGATGGCAAGAATGTGTTTCATGTACTTTGGACAAGTTATCAGGAGGGATCAGTCCCTGGAGAGGACATTATGCTTGGTAAAGTGGAGTGTCAATGAAAAAGGAGACCCTCAATGAGATGGATTGACATGGTGGCTGCAACAATGGGCTCAAGCATAACAACAAGTGTGAGGATGGCACAGGACCAGGCAGTGTTTCATTCTGTTGTACATAGGGTTGCTATGAGTCAGAACTGACTTGATGGCACTTAACAACAACTGGGTGGTGTAAAAAAGTCAGTGTGTTTGGCTGCTGACCCAAAGGTTGCAGGTTTAATTCCACCCACAGGTACCTTGAAAGAGAGGCCTGGAGGTCTACTTCTGAAAAATTAGCCACCAAAAATCCTACGGAGCACAGTTCTACTCTGACACATAGATTGCTATGAGTCAGAATTGACTCAATGGCAGCTGGTAAAACTGCTAATTTCATATTGCTGTGAGAATTAAATGGAATAATATGTGCAATGGATTTAGAACAATGTCAAACACATACGTGTTTATAAATGTTAACTATTACTACTGCTGTTACCAGGACTACTCTCTAATTGCAATTGTATTCTGCACATATATTTATAGCATACCTTTCCCATTCAGCAATATAGTGTATCTGTCTTCTGTGTCAATAGATACCCTTTTACAATATTTTTTTCTAATAGATATGTTGTATGAAACACTGGTGGCGTAGTGGTTACGTGCTGCACCTGCTAACCAAGAGGTCAGCAGTTTGAATCCTCCAGGCGCTCCTTGGAAGCTCTATCAGGCAGTTCTACTCTGTCCTATAGGGTTGCTATGAGTTGGAATCAACTTGACAGCAGTGGTCTTTTTAGATACGTTTTGTTCCATCATAAAGGCATACCACACTTTATTTATTTAACCAATCCCTTACTGATGAGTTTTGGAGTTGTTTACAGTTTTTGCTTTTATAAACTATGTTTTCTTAGAATATTCTTAGAATTGCTGGATCGAAATATATGAACACTTTAACATTTTTTGACACATTTAGTAAAATTACCCTCTGCAAAGATGTCAGCTTTTCTTTTTCTCTCTTCTCTCCCCACATTGGGTATTAGCACATAGAAGAAAAAAAAAAAAAAACCTTAACAATTTAACAGGTAAAAAGTGGTATTTTAATTTGAATTACAATTTTCCTATATTCTGTAATTTTCTTTTATGTCAATTTCCTAATCATATTCTCTATTCAATCTTTTATATTTTGAACTATAACCATTTTTTAAAGCTTTTACCTCTGCAGATAGTTTCCCTAGTTTATAGTTTGCTTTTAATCTTTTAATATGGTGTTTATTTTGGTTATATAGAAACTTTAAAAGTTTTATGTAGTCAAATCTGCCATTACTTTTGTTTATGATTTCTAGCTTTGGTGTCAAGTTTAGAGAGCTTACAAAATCCTTACATGCGTTTTCTGGTAACATTTTTAGGGTTTTATTTTTGGCAATTAAATCTTTTAAATAAACATGAACCTCTTTTTGGTATGCATATAGTGAAATAAAGAGCCAAATTATCTATCTGATTCTTTTTATTGTCATTTCTTATATTTATTCTGTAATTGGCAACTACATGGAACTCCTTTATTTATCTGAATATTTTCCCCCCTCATGTGATTCTATTGGGATTTCAGGTTTAAATATTGAGAATATTTTTTAATATGCTATTTAAATACATGATTGGTTATTATCACAAATGTGTACAGCATCCCCTTCTGAACTGTGAGAATCATGTTCTTTAAAACTACCATGGAAAGAGAAGTCACAGTTGGGAAAGAGATGTTATAAAATAATAGAAATAAGGTGTCAGGTTCCAAGGAAACCTATGAAAGCTCTTTGAAACAGTTTTTCTATTCACTAAATTAAAACAAATCAGTTTCTACTTAAAGTAATGACAGCATCGATGCTATTTTATGCCCACTTAATACCAGGGGATCCTATGCAAATAATTTTCATTCACATTCCTTCAAACTTGATTAAAAACAAACAAACAAAAAACCCAAACCCGTTGCTGTCAAGTTGATTCTGGCTCATAGTGACCCTATAGGACTGAGTAGAACTGCGCCATAGGAGTTCCAAGGAGCAGCTGGTAGATTTGAACTGGCAACCTTTTGGTTAGCAGCCGAGCTCTTAACCACTGCACAAACAGGGCTCCAGTAGGGAATCAAGGATCTCTCAAACACAGTCCGCCACGGTTCCTCAACCTTGATGGGTGTTCCTTTCCTGTTTTCCCTGAGATTCACATATGTCTGTTTTACCTTTTGTACTCAACATGAATTTAAAGAGACGAGGGATATTTCTCCCCAGGGATGGATCTAGTTTCTGTAGGGCCTGAAGCTTTTACAATTTGCGGAAGGAAGGGGCTTTCTTTAAGAAAAATAATGCCAACTTTAAAATACACAATTAGGTACTAATTAGGTATAATTGCTTGATTAGAATGAGATAAGAAATTAAAAAAATACATTTAAGAAAAGCTGGCCAACACTACAAATTTTACAAAACCCCAAAAGAATAACATAATACTTTTATTAATCAACTGCCTGATAGATTTATGGGCTGTGTACTGTTGCTTGCATTTTCTATGACAATTTCAGAATACAGTTTTCTATAGAGTGAACAAGATATGCCAGTTCTTCCTCTAGCAAGCTTTGTTTAAAGAGAGGTTTAAGAAAGGGGAAAAGGAACATATACTAGGAGGGACAGAGATGGTATCGCAACACAGTCATGACCAGCAGCACTTGGTACTGGAAGTATGTGGGTGGTGGAAGTGACTGTGAATCTCACAAATACATCTATTAACTCCAGACTAACCATATCTCCACTCAACTTTCCAAAAAATGCTTGTAGCTACTTTAATGCCACTCAACATAAGAAGAGTGGTGAGGTGGCAAGAGGGGGTGGCGGCGAGGAAATGCAGCATTCCAAACTGGAATTCCAGCATTCTAAATTAGAAAACAATTGCTGTTAAAAATATCTTACTTTTGCGCATTTTACAAAAACATATAATCTTGTGAATTCACTTCTAAGTCCCTTTCCAGGGATTTGGAAAAGTCCATACACGTGAGAAGGGTCATTAGCTTCATGGTAAGTCTACCCCTGTGTATCAGATAGTCTACCCAAATGTTTAATATCTTTATTATTTAATGCCTGTCTTGTTAACAAATCACAGCCACCCTCATCCTTAAGATGGAAAAGAATTTTCGTAATTTGTAATAGAAAAATACTTTGGATATCACCCCAAATGAGTAGATGTTCCCTTATACGCAGGAGGTTTAAGCCCTAGCTCTTCCTGAAAACACTTTATCAGAATGATCGGAACACTGTAATTTGTCCTCTTCAGCCTCCCCTCACATATGCCTTATTGCTTTCCTGTCATACACATGACCCAACTTTGTTGCAATTTCCTCTGTTTCTCATAAAGGGGCTGGTGAAAGGACTGCTACTCTTTTTACCTTGCATTTTGCTTTTCATTCTTTCTTTACACACCCTCGTGTGAGTCAGTTCAGAGCAGGACACAGAAACCATGGTATTTCTGAATGCGGCACCATGCTGGGCCTTGTCAGGAAGGAACCCGCCTTTATTTAATCCATCCTCTTTTCTAATTATTATTAACAAGAATGGCTCAAAATTTACGTGAACTGAACCGAAAATTTACATGAACTGAAATGAATGCTTTCAAATATAAAAATACCAGAGCTTTGAGTAAGAGATATTCGTAGTTGCTAGGTCTCTCTTTCCCCAGACCTACAGCAGAGGCTTCCTGGAACACTCCTCACCCTCCGAAATGTCTGAACTTCTGACATAAGATGGAGAAGGAGAAGGATAAGGGAGGAAGACTTTCACTGGAATACAATAAATTATTCCAAACCTAACTAATCAGAACCAACTTATAAGCAAACCATTCTATAAATTGTATTTAGTCTATTTCGTTAAATCCAAAATATGTTTAAAGGTATTCATTGTGAAAAAGATGTGACACCTCTAAGTCTAATAGACTCACGAGAAACAGCTTCTCTTAGTAGAGTCAAAATACTTAAAACTGAAGGGTCTTGAAAGCAAATTAGTTAGTTTTAATATAGAAGTTAGTATAAAGTATTCTCACCACAGAGATAAGCTTCTAAAAAGGCACTGCCTGACTGTGTTTGTCATGTGAAACAAAGGTAAACTTTGATTCTCTTTGGGAAAAAGTAATCATAAAGACACTAGATGTTTTACCCCAGTCCCCTTTTTTTGTTATATTTGTTCAAGTTCGAGGGGAAGTTTTCTTTTCTCTAGGATTTCAGAGATAGCACAGAACAATCATGCATTTCTTTTAACAAAATACAGGCTGAATATTAGAATCAGAGGGAGTTTCAGAATTCGAATGGACTTTAAAACTTATCTGGTCTAATTAATTCCCTCATGTTTCTGATGAGGAAGGTGAAAACTGTAAAAGCTTGAAAAAAATTCCTCAAGGTCACACAGCTTGAGGTTCTGTTTCTGGTCCACTAGATCTTCTACTGCCCTAGGATCTGTGTGCTGTGGTGGCTAGATTAGAATTTAGGGGTGTCTCCTTTACATGAAAGCCACAGCTGGTGATGCAGTTAAGAGTAGTAGAGACACTCAGAGCAGTGCATATATCCTAGAAGACTTCACTTTAAGAAAAGACCTAAGTATGTTTGTTACTCAAGATTAAGCAGCAGAGCCTGAAATTGAGTAGAACCAGGGTTAGGGTTGTGCCTCAGTATTACATCTCTCTGCAACCTACTGAAGTGTGTAGTCTTGTGTTGATTTATCTCTTACGAAGATCAGTTTATAAACCAAGATTTTTAAGTAGTTACATAGTTAATAGGAACAACAATATTTGATTAGGTTGTCTATTTTTAGCTTAGTTCTGCATTTTATGTTTAACTTGAAGATACATGCATTTTAGAAGTATTGGCCAGGAGAAACAGGTCTCTCGTGGTCACTACCAATTTTATGATGGCAAATGGCATTTATTTATCTACTCGTGAGTGCCTTATGTGCATAACACAGAAACATGAAAGTATTAATGAGTCAGTCAAAAAGTAACTCCTGGGGTAATGACCTGAAGTTACTTGCTCTTTCAGTACCTTCGGCAGGATGTTCCTCGCAAGGTTTTTCTTTATTTGTTTTCTTAATAGATGAAGGTGGCAATTGCTTCTGTACAAGATGGCTTCCTGCCCCTAAGATGTCTCATCAATCAGTCCATTTCTTGTACCTGAAGGCCGCCAATAGAGACCCATTCCTTTGATTTAAACTTCGCTTTCTTTAGCTGTTTGTATTTTAAAATTCATGTATAGGCAGTCCCTGGATCACAAATGAATTCCGTTCCTAAATCTACCTTGAAGTCAAATTTGTACTTAAGTCAGAATAGTTAGGTGTGGTTTGTATCTAATGTGAGTTAGTCAAATGTTTGTCTTGGTATATAGTATATAGTTTACCTTTCTTTTTGTAAAAAACTATAAAGAAACACTTGCAGAAACACTGGAACATCTTTAACATAATACAGTAATAATAATCACAATGTTTCGATGTGTGCCACAAGGTAGCCCCCGTTTGTTATTACGGTCCATTGTACGTACCTCAAATTTTTAATATAATAGGATTTGGTGGAGGCGGGGGAGTTGGTTTGTAACTAGTGGTTGTAAGTTAATTTGGACATTTGTAACCGGGGACTTCCTGTATTCCTGGAAGGGATAAAGAAATGAAAAGTATGGGGTGAGAACACAATTTTCATCTACTTGACAATTTCCTTTGCATTCTGATGTTTGGAGAGATGACCTGCAGGCATTGTAAGACCCCAAATAATTAATTTTGTTCCCTTTACTTACATAATATTAAAATTAAAAAAAGCAATGCCAGGAGACTATATACAACATGCCAGAATTTTAATAAAGCCACCCTTCACCAAAGTAAAACTAAACAATATATTGCTTAAAACAAAAACAAAAACAAACCCGTTGCTGCTGAGTCAATTCTGACTCATAGCAACCCTGTAGGACAGAATAGAACTGCCCCATACAGTTTCCAAGGAGCACCTGGAGGGTTCGAACTGCTGACCTTTTGGTTAGCAGCCGAGCTCTTAACCACTACACCACTAGAGTTTCCATATATTGCTTCCAAACCAAAAAAAACCAACCCCACTGCTGTCCAGTCGATTCTGACTCATAGAGACCCTATAGGACGGAGTAGAACTGCTCCATAGGGTATCCAAGGAGTGCCTGGTAGATTCGAACTGCCGGACTTTTGGTTAGCAGCAATAACTCTTAACCACTACATTGACTAAAAGGCAGTGTTTTTCCAGTTTTTGGATTATAAAGTCAATTTAATTGTTTACAAAAAGGATTTCAAAAATAAATCTAATAGAATAGAAAATATTTGTGTGCTTTTCACATAGAAAGGCCAAGTATTATTTTCTTATATTCTTGTTTTATTTTATGTCCACATAAGCATGTACTAGTTGTTAGTCGTTGCTGTTAGGTGCCGTCAAGTCAGTTCTGACTCATAGCAACCCTATCTGTGCACAACAGAACGAAACACTGCCTGGTCCTGCGCCATGCTCACAATCATTGTTATGCTTTAGCCCATTGTTGCAGCCACTGTGTCAATCCACTTCGCTGAGGGTCTTCCTCTTTTCTGCTGACTCTGTACTTTACCAAGCATGCTGTCCTTCTCCAGGGACTGATCCCTGCTGACAATATGTCCAAAGTATGTAAGACACAGTCTCACCATCCTTGCTTCTAAGGAGCATTCTGGTTGTACTTCTTCCAAGACAGATTTGTTCTTTCTTTTGCAGTCCATGGTATATTCAATATTCTTTGCCAACAGCACAATTCAAAGGCATCAATTCTTCTTCGGTCTTCTTTATTCATTGTCCAGCTTTCATGTGCATATAATGTGATTGAAAACACCATGGCTTGGGTCAGGCACGCCTTAGTCTTCAAGGTGACATCTTTGCTTTTCGACACTTTAAAGAACTCCTTTGTAGCAGATTTGCCCAGTGCAAATGTAGTGGTTGGTATGTATATAATTTATTTCTCGGTAAGAGTCAAGTTCAAAAAGTTAAAAATCTACTCTTTTGTAGCTAAATCCATATGTAATAAAATTCACATGAAAAACAAGGGAGTGATTAATAAAAACTTCAGCATAGTGGTTACCTCTTTGGAATGGTTAGGGGATGGATTTATGGGAGGCAGGGAGATGTGTCAGGGAGGAGTACATTGGAAAATGCAGTTCTGTTGGTGACGTTCTAGCTCTTAAGCTGGGTTGTCAGTTTATGTGAGTTGAGAATAGGGATCATTTACAATTTTCAAGAGTGTGTCAGTGTTAAACAAAGTCCTTAAAAACCTTGACCAAAAGCACATCATATCTTGAAAGCCAGCATCTGAACTGGAAGCATCGCTTTTATCCTTTTTGTTGTTTCAACTAATGATTCGTTTTAGGCTCTGCAGACCGCACTGTATGGCTTAGTTAAGAGTCACAGTGATTCTTAACACTTCTGAAATGCTCCAGGAGAGATTTCAACTGGATAAGTGTCCATTATTGGCTTCATGTCCACACTTGTATAATTTTCAAACACGGAAGACCTAAATCGAAGCACTGGAACTAACAATTTCCTTTGGAAAGCCTTTATGTGCTATTCAGTTGATGTGTAGAACTTTCTTGCTTTGAGTTGCTGAGATGGTGGATACGCATTTGCCAGTGAAGTCCGGCCAACCCAGAAGGAGCGGCATCCAGTTCTGTTCTTCTCTGATCTATTTTGAAGAGATCATCCTGGGTGTGAGTGTTACCCATGTTATATCTGCAACCTTCCCTGGGACAATAACTGAGTCATCACTGGATTTTCCCATACATTTTGGGTGCTTTACTGTCAAGTACCTGAAGTGAATCTCACATAAGTCCAAGGCATAATATGAAAGTATCCCCTGATATCCTTCTTCTACACAGGTTAAGCATTTTGCCACCTGCAAAAATGTGTTCTCATGCTTTATTATTTGGAGCCCTGGTGGCACAGTGGTTAAGAGCTCAGCTGCTAACCAAAAGGTTGGCAGTTAAAATCCACCAGTTGCTCCTTGGACACCCTATGGGGCAGGTCTACTCAGTGCTACGGGGTTGTTATGAGTCAGGATCGACTTGATGGGAATGGGCTTTTTTTTTTATTATTTTTTTGCTTTAACTTTTAAAAAATTATTGTAGTAAAATGTGTATGAAAACAAATCTGCCATTTTAACTATTTTAAGCACAGTTCAGTAGCATTGATTACAGTTACCATGTATGCAGCCATCAGGGCTATCTATTTCCAAAATCTTTTATTATCACAAACAGAAATTTCATTGAATCCTCCAACAATCTGGCAGTGGCATGGCTCAGTTTTTCTTATTTTCATTTTATGGATGATTAAACTGAGGTTCAAAGAGGCGAAGTGACTTCCCCAAGATTGCTTGGCTATTAAATGGCAGAGCTGGATCTAAATTCCAAGTCCTCTGACTCCTAATGTTGTGCTCTCTCTCTGGTAATAACATGAAAATGTGCCCTTGCTGAGCTGACCACTCTCACCATATGAAGGTCTCCTGCAATTCTGCACTCTGCTTACAATTTCTAAAGACAAGCAGGAAAGGAAGAAATAGCACTTGGACCTGCTTTCTACACTAACATGTTCCATATACTTTCTTGCATTAGTGTAATAGTGAAAAGTTAAAGTTTGTAAATTATTGATGGAATTCCTAAAAATGCCTAATGTAGAACCATGGACCATTTTAAGTTTATGGGAGAAGTTGGTCCCATGTCCTCTGTGTTATGGTGGTACTCTGCAGGGCCACTTAAAGTGGGTTTGGGCCCCCAGTGGAAAAAATTGGGAGCCTCCCAGCTAGGGGTAGACTTGTATTGAAATGTGTAGTCAATCAAGACCCTTTTATTGGACTTCTGGATTCCTCAAAATTATAGCTTTATATTGGTATGCAACATCAACAAAAGCAGGTATAAATTACCATCAAAAAGGCCTGATAATTTTTACCTGCTTGTAAAAACTACTTTTTAGTTTTTTTTGTGTCCCACCATCCCCTTTTTTTCCCTTGGGCCTTGATATTTTCTTAGGTGGTTTATATAATTTGCTTTTCTGTAGGGGTTAACCTATCTCTGGTTCCAGGGTCAGTGGATGTTGGGTGTGTTTGTGTATCTTGAAAGACCCAAACATTACCACATGTTCCTTCCTGCGGCTTGCTTTGATTTGCAGCTGTAGTCAGCATTGTAGCACTTCCTATATCTGTGATCTGCCCAAAGTCTTACTCCAGAACCACCTTGTTATTCGTGGCTGCCTGCTAGTCTGGTCTGGCAAGGCCTTTGTTTCTGAGTAGACCACAGCTGCACCGAATTGCTGCCTGTTGTGTTTCACTGTATCTGGTCACCAGTTTGTGGTCACCCATGACAGCTCCCCACAGAGCAGCTGCTTGGGTCAGATGTTAGTAAGGTCAATAAAAATAATAAGAAAAATGAATCATTTAAAAGCGTTGTTGAACTTCTCAAAAGGAAACTGTTGTGTGATCACAAATTGTTGTTTTATTGCACTCGTTGGGCTGGAAATGATAAATGTATGCACTTTAAATTCAAAACATCAGACAAGCTGGGAGAATTGGCTAGAGTGTTTTTATTTCTCCCGTGTTTAGGGTGAAAGGATGTCCTCCCTCTCCTCCCCTGCCCTCTACCTTGGGAGACTCGTTTCGTTCACTTATGGTCATTTCCATTGCCCTCCCAAAAGTAACAGACAAAGTTACTAAGTCAAATACTGACAGGGGAAAGCAGGTAGCATGCACAGTGGGACCCTGGGCCAGGGCGGCAGAGAACTGCAGATGGCTGTCACATCCAAGGTGGGCAGTGTCTCCTCTGTTCTGGCTGACTGTTGGCCCTTAGTAATGCAAGCCCTGTGTTGCCACATCTGATTTCAATTCAAATCAGAAATGCAGTGTTTTAAATGTTGGTGACTAATCCAAATTTAAAAAATTCTGTACAGAACAATCAGAACACATCCGTGGGCCAAAGTTGCTGGACTGCAACCTTTAGATCTTGCTTTTCTTTAGACTATTGCTTGAGAAATTCTCTTACTACTTTTCTTTTCTCCCTCCTCACGTGGCTATGACAGTTGGCAATTTACAGTGCAGCAACTAAGGTACAAATGATCTGTTTCAGCATTCTGGCCTTTTCTGGCTTAAGCTTTTCTCTTGGTTGCCTCTGTGCGTCGCTTACTTTTATTTTTCAGCTTTTTCCTGTTCTACCTCTGGTCCACCCAGATCCCTGCCTCTCTGCTTTTCTGGACAATGATGCAGCAGGGTTCTTCCTCGAAGTTCCCTTGGCCTCAGACCTGGCGTCCAGTTGAAAGGCCTTCCTGGCAGTTTCCTGAGTGGCTGGATATTTTATCTGCATTATCTGTTTTCCCTCTCTGGAACACAGAGCCTCTACCTGTTCTAGAACTCAACAGTTTTCACTCTGTCCCTTGTGCTCACATTTCTTTATCCTCCTGTTACCCCAGCAGGTTCTGATCAATGTGGCATCTCATCAATAAAGACATGCCAAGGTAAGGAGGGAGGAAGATCCTTTATTTCAAGCACTCAGGCGAGGAGCAAGGAGGTATATACCTCAAATCAAGCTCCTCGAACAAAGAGAGGCAGAACCTTTTATTCACTTTCTCACAAGGAAGTACATACAAACATTATGGAGTACATAGTGGTGAAGCAGGCACAAATTGGATTTTTTTCTTTAGCATATAGGCTAGTAAACCGGGTTTAACTGACCTGAGCCACACCCAGCTCTGTGAATTGGGAAAGGCCTCTATCCTAATCCACAGACTTGGGATGTTTCAACCTCTACAATTGAGTGAGCTGTTTCCTTGATGTAAATCTCTCTATATATACATTCAAAGGCTTTACTGGTTTTGGTTCTCTAGAGAACCCAGCTAAAAATAATATTTTATTTTTTTTTAGAGAACCCAACCTAAGACAATGTATTAGTTATCTACGGCTGTGCAACAAATTGCCCCAAAATGTGGTGGTTTAAAGCAAACATTTATTATGACACAGTTTCTGTGGGTCAGAAATCTGAGTGCAGCTTAGCTGAGACCTCAAGGTTTCTCACAAGTCTCCAATCAAGATGTCAGCTGAGGTTTCAGTCATCTCAAGTCTGGACTGGAGAAGGATCTGATTCCAAGCAGTAGATGACAGAATTCAGTTCCTCCTGGGTTATTAGACTGAAAACTTCAGTTCTTTGCAAGGTTTCCCTCAATCATTTGCCAAGTAGTTCTCTCCACAGGGCAGCATACAACATGACAGCTGGATTCCATCAGAGAGAACAAGTGAAAAAACAAAACAAACAAACAAAAAAAAACAATTGTCGTTGAATTGATTCTGACTCATAGCCACCCTATAGGATGGAGAATAACTGCCCCATAGGGTTTCCCATTGGACCTGAGCAGGTCCCAATTGAGGCGCACCCACTGCTGTCACTTAAGGTTTTGTTTGATCATGGGTAAGCAGCTCCTGGCTTCGTTGGCTGTCACTCCAATGCCTTAGTCTATGGTTTAATGCATTGTTCCAATCGTTATAGATTATCAGAAACACATTATTATTACTGTACATATGTGTTTTATATATTTACAATTATTCTATATGGTTAAGAGTTTACAGATTCTGAAGTTTTTATCCAACACTATCTCCTGGTATGTAGATGAAAAAAAAAAAAGATGGGAAAGTATTAATTCCATTAAAAATAATTTTATTAAATACAGAGTAGGTACAAAAGAATATCTATAATGCATGTTGAAGATATTAAAACTCACAGTACAACAAACAAATGGGGGTCCTACCCTGTTTAAACTATAGAATGTTTCCAGTACTTCAGGAACCTACACCCCGTTGCCTTTCCCAGAAGTTAACACTACAAGCAATTTTTTTTTGTTTGAATTTGCTTTGTTTGAATATGTCGAAGATTTGTTGTTTAGGTTTACAAGTTTTGAATATTCTGTATATAGTCCTCTAGTATTGCAGTTTTTCTCAAAACTATGTTTCTGAGATTTATCCATGTCAGTGAGGCTACTTGTAATTAATTTTATTTTACTGATGTATGGTATTTCATTGATTAAAAACTCTACAATTTATTATCCAGTCTACTAGTGATGGATAGATAGGTGTTATCCTTTTTTCCTATTTCAAATAATGTTACTATGAATTATTGTACATGACTTCTCCTGTAGCTAAGTGTAAACCGTAGCTACCTACCAGTTGATTTCTGGGTTGTACGTGTAATGTGCATATATGCAACGATGCCATATGGTTTCCCAAAGCGATTATGCAAATTATACTCCCACCAGCAGTGTATATGTTTCTGTTGTTTCACATTCTTGCTAACGCTTGGCATTTTAGACTTTTTAGTTTTTGCCAACCTGACGGGCCTAAGATACTGTTTGTGATTCTAACTTGGCATTTAGTGAGGTTCAGCTCGAGCATCTTTTCAGATATTTGTGTTTCCTCTTCTATAAAGTGACTGTTCCTTTCTTCAGCCCATTTTTCCACCTTCGTTTTATTTTTTTTCTGGTTGATTTGTAGGAGATCTCCATATATTCTGAATCTGAGTCATTGGTCAGTTCTACGAGTTATGAAGATTTTCTGTAAGTTTGTAGATTACTATTTTATGTTCTTTATGATGTCTTTCTGCCAACAGAAGTTCTCAGTTTTAATTTAGTCATATTTTCCTTTACGACTAGTAGGTTTTTGTGTGTGTGTGTGTGTGTGTGTGTGTGTTTGTGTGTGTCTGTCTGTCTTTTCAAAGAAGTCCTTCCACTCCCTAAGGTCATATTTTCCTCTTTGACTTCTAAAAGTGTTATGGTTAACTATATTATCTTTTTTTTCTTGCACTGAAATGCTTACTCCGTCTGGAATAGATTTTTATGTGGGGAAATGAGGAAGGAAAACAATTTTTTTTTCTAATAAGCTTTCCTAGCATGCTATATTGAATAGTTCATCCTTTCCACATTGATCTGGAATGTTTTATCATAAAACAAGTTTTCATATATACTGTATCTTCAAAAACAGGTTTGGTTTTTGTTTTATTTGTGATATGTATTGTTATCTGATAAGACATCTCCCCAACTCATTCTTCAGGAATTTTTTGGCTATTTTTGATCTTTTTTTTATTTTAGATACATTTTAGAATTGGCTTGCAACATTTTGCAAAAAGCTTGGGATTTTTTATTGGAATTAATTAGATCTTAGATCAACTTAAGAAGGATTTACTCCTTTATGATTTTAAGTCTTCCTATCTATGAACATATTTTTTCCTTTGGTTTAGAGCTTCAGTTATTTATTTATTTTACTTTAGATGAAGGTTTACAGAGCAAATTAGTTTCTTATTAAGCAATTAACACACATATTGTTTTGAGACATTGGTTGACAACCCCATGACATGTCAACAATTTCCCCCTCTCCAACTTCGGTTCCAAGTTAGCAGCTTTCCTGTCCCTTTCTGCCTTCTTCTCCCTGCCCCTGAGCTGGTGTGCCCATTTAGTCTCCTTTTATTTTATGGGCCTGTCTGATCTTTGAAGGGTGAACCTCAGGAGTGACTTCAGTATTTAGTTAAGAAGTATCCAGGGGCCATACTTTTGGGGTTTCTCCAGACTCTGTCAGATCAGCAAGTCTGGTGTTTTTTTGTGAGTTAGAATTTTGTTCTACATTTTTCTCCGGCTCTGACTGGGACCCTCTATTGTGATCCCTGTCAGAGCAGTTGCTGGTGGTAGCTGGGCACCATCTAGTTGTGCTAGACTCAGCCTGGTGGAGGCTGTGGTACTTGTGATCCATTAGTCCTTTGGACTACTCTTTCCCTTGTGTCTTTGGTTTTCTTCATTCTACCTTGCTCCAGACAGGGTGAGACCAGTGGAGTATCTTAGACAGCTGCTCACAAGCTTTTAAGACCCCAGACAGTATTCACCAAAGTAGGATGTAGAACATTTTATTTGTAAACAATGTTATTCCGGTTGAACTAGATGTCCCCTGAGACTGTAGTCCCAGCCCCCAGCCCAGTAATTCAGTCCCTCAGGGAGTTTGGATGTGTCTATGAAGCTTCCCTGACCTTGCCTTGGTCAAGTTGTACTGACTTCCCCAGAATTGTGTACTGTCTTACCCTTCACCAAAGATACCACTTATCTCTTGTCTATTTATTGCTTTTCCCTCCCAAGCCCTCCCCTAGTAACCATCAAAGATTGTTTCTTTTCTATGTGTAAATCTTTTTCATGAGTTTTTATATAGTGGTCTTATACAGTATTTGTCATTTTGTGATTGACTTATACCCAGCACAATGCCCCCCAGATTTATCTATGTTGTGAGATGTTTCAAAGATTCATCACTGTTCTTTATTATAATATTCCATTGTGTGTATCTATCATAGATTGTTTATGCATTCATCTGTTGATGGACACTTAGTGTGTCTCCATGTTTTTGCTATTGTGAATAATACTGCAATGAACATGGGTGTGCATATGTCTATTCATGTGATGACTGTTATTTCTCTAGGATATATTTCTAGGAGTAGGATTGCTGGAATGTATGGTATTTCTATTTCTAGCTTTTTAAGGAAGTGCCTTATCTTTTCGCAAAATAATTGCACCATTTTACATTCCATCAGTAGTGCATAAGCATTCCATACTCCCTGCAGCCTCTCCAACATTTGTTATTTTCTGGTTTTTTTGACTGGTGCCAGTAATTTCAGGGTGAAATGGTATCTCATTGTAGTTTTGATTTGCATTTCTCTAACGGATAATTATCATGAGCATTTCCTCATGTGTCTGTTAGTTTCTTGACTGTCTTCTCTGGTGAAGTGTCTGTTCATATCCTTTGTGTATTTTTTTTTATTAAGAAAATTTTTTTTTTATTGCACTTTAGATGAGGGTTTACAGAACAAACTGTTTTCTCATCAAACAGTACACACATTGTTCTATGACATTGGTTAACAACTTCACGACATGTCAACATTCTCCCTTCTCAAACCTAGGTTCCCTATTACCAGCTTTCCTGTTCTCTTCTGCCTTCGAGTCCCTGCTCCAGGGCTGGTGTGCCCCTTTAGTCTTGTTTTGTTCCATGGGCCTGTTCAATCCTTAGCTGAAGAGTGAACCTCAGGAGTGACCTCATTACTGAGCTGAAAGGGTGTTCAGGATCCCTACTTTCAGGGTTTCTCCAGTCTCTGTCGGGCCAGCAGTCTGTGGTGGTAGCTGGGCACCACTTGGTTTTACTTGACTCAGTCTGGTGGAGGCTGAGGTAGATGTGGTCCATTAGTCCTTTGGACTAATCTTTCCCTTATATCTTTAGTTTTCTTCATCCTTGTTTGCTCCCGAAGGGGTGAGACCAGTGGAGTATCCTAGAGGGCCAATCACAGGCTTTTAAGACCCCAGGTGCTACTCACCAAAGTAGAATGTAGAACATATTCTTTATAAACTATGTTATGCCTATTGAGCTAGATGTTCCCCGAGACCATGGTCTCCATAGCCCTCAGCCCAGCAATTAGGTCCTTCAGGGAGTTTGGATGTGTCTATGGAGCTACCATGACTTTGCCTTGTACAGGTAGTGCTGGCTTCTCAAGTATTGTGTACTGTCTTACCCCTCACTAAAGTTTCCACTTATCTATTATTTATTGTTTTTCCATCCCCAGCCCTTCCCTCCCTTGTAACCATTAAAGATTGTTTCTTTTTGTACGTAAACCTTTTCATGAGTTTTTACAGTAGTGGCCTTGAACGATATTTGTCCTTTTGTGACTGACTTATTTCACTCAACATAATGCCTTCCAGATTAATTATGTTGTAAGATGTTTCAAAGGTCCATCATTGTTCTTTATCGTTGTGTACTATTCCATTGTGTGTACGTACCATAGTTTGTTTATGCATTCATCTGTTGATGGACACCTAGATTGTTTCCATCTTTTTGATATTGCAAACAATGCTGCAGTGAACATGGGTGTGCATATGTCTATTTGTGTGATGGCTCTTATTTCTCTAGGACATACTCCTAGGAGTGGGATTGGTGTATCATATGGTATTTCTATTTCTAGCTTCTTAAGGATACCGTTTTCCAAAATGGTTGTATCATTTTGCATTTCCACCAGCAGTGCGTAAGAATTCCTATCTCCTCTCCAACATTTTTTATTTTCTGGCTTTTTTGATCCCTGCCAGTAGTACCAGGGTGAGATGGTATCTCATTGTGGTTTTGATTTGTATTTCTCTAATGGCTTTTTTTTTTTTTCTAGACACTATGGTTTTTTGGGATTTTTAGTGGCTAGTGAAAAAAAAAAAAAATTTTTTTTTTTTTTTTAGTGATCTCGAATATTTCCTTCTGTGTCTGTTGGCCACTTTAATCTCTTCTTGAGTGAAGTATCTGTTCATTTCTTTTGCCTATTTTTTAATTGGATTATTTGTCTTTTTGTTGTAGGGGTATTGGATTTTCCTATAGATTTTGGAGATAAGACCATTGTCAGATTTGTCATAGCTCCCAAATTTTTTTCCAGTCTGTAAATTCTCTTTTACTCTTGATGAAGCCTTTTGATGAGCATAAATGTTTAAATATTAGAAGATCTCAGTTATCTAGTTTATCTTCTGGTGTTTGTGTATTGTTAGTTATGGTTTGTGTGCTATTTATGCTGTGTATTCAGGCCTCTGCTGTTGACCCTATCTTTTTTTCTATGTAGATCTTCAATTTTTTAAATAAAACTTTATTATTTATGTAAGTTGCTTACGTATCTTTTATTGCATTCATTGCTAGGACCTTATATTTTTGTTGTTATTTTAAAATGGTGTCTTTAAAAAAGTACTTTAGTTAAGTTTTTTTGTCGGTATAAAGTAAAACAACAGAATTATATATATATAGCTTTATCGCTAGCTGCCTTGCTAACCTAATTCTTTTGTGTTTTCTACATAGGAAATGAAATCATCTGTAAATAATGACAGGTAGCTTCTTCTTTTCCAGGTGTTATAAACTTTATTTTTGTCACCAAATATGGTGGCAACGATCTCCAGCACAATATTGAAAAGCCACGGTTATAATGGACATCCTTGCATTTTTTTCTGATTCTAATGGAATTGTTTTCAGTTTTACCATTATTGAAGGCTTTGTGTAGATTATTTTTATCATGTTAAGGGTGTCCTTCATTTGTTACGATTAACATTTTTGATGGCAAAGATATGTTGAATTATATTGCAGATGAAAACCTATATTTTTTCATCTACTGAGGTGCATGTGAGATACAGAGATTTATTGGCCAGATCCACCTTCAAAGAAGGGCTTACACTTTAGCTAAAGGCAGAGGAGTCAGCAGAGGGCCTCCATCAGTCAGTGCTTTTACAGATGCCTGGTCTAGGTTCACACCCTTCCCAGAGTAGCCTGCATCCATTGGCTGAGCAAGGTGAGGGAGAAACTGCACCTGGCACCCCAGACTCTGTCTCAGGATTTGCTTTGGGAGGGCTCAATTTGTGACAACATGACTTTTCCCCCCTTTATTCTGTTAATGTAATGAATTATATTAGTTGGTTTTTAAATTATTAAACTAACCTTGCATCTCTGGGATAAACAACTTTCTCACGCTCTATTTTTTTTTTTTAATACATTGATGGATTTCATCTGTTAATTATTATTATTTTAGGTTTTTAGCATCTATGAGTGAAATTGGCCTATTCCTTTGATGTACTGTTCTTATCTGCTTTTGGCATGAAGGTTTTGCTAAACTCATTAAATGAGTTGGACAATTTTTCCCTCCTTTTCTGTACTCTAGCAAAGTTTATGTAAGAATGTAATTGTTCTTAATGATTTACCTATCTCAGGTGGTTCTTGGAAGTTTTTAACTTATTGATTAAATTTATTTAATGGTTATGGGACACTCAGATTTTCTATATATTTTTAAGTCAATTTGGTGTGTTACGTTTTGTTATGGATTGAATTGTCCAACAGTATGTGTTGTAAATCCTAATCTCTACGTGTGTGGATATAATCCCGTCCGAGAATAGGGCTTCTTTGTTATGTTAATGAGGCGATATCAGAGTAGGATGTGTTATACCCTTTTGGTGCATAAAAGAGGCAGATTAGTACAGAGAAGGAAGTAGAAATGGAAAGGAAGGTACATGCCACGTGAAGATCACCAAGGAAGCAAGGAACAGAAGCTGAAAAGAGACAAAGACCTTCCTCCCGCACCCTCCCACCCACCCCAGAGCTGACAGGGAGAGAAAGACTTCCCCTAGTGCTGGCATACTGAATTGGGACTTCTAGCCTCTTAAAACTCTGAGAAAATTAATTTCTATTAATTAAAACACCCACTTGAGGTATTTCTCTTATAGAAGCACTAAGAAACTAAGACATATTTTTTTCCATGAGTTTGCCAGTTTCATCTATGATTGCATATTTGTGGGCATAAACTTTTTCATAGCAATTGTTTATTGTGTTTCTAATTTCTCCTAGAGTTATATCTCTCTTTTCGTTTTTATTACTATTATTCCTACCTTCTCTAACTTTTTCTCTTTTTCCCTATAAACCCTGTCAGATGATTATCCATTGTATCTTTTTCAGAAACCAGTTTTTGGCTATGCTGATTTTATGTTTTCTACTTTATTATAATGTATGACCTAATATATTTTATTTTCTTATATTTATGTCTTTCGAGTGTAGTTAGAATTCTTTTTATTAATTTGTAAGATGCTTATGTCAAATTTCAGCTTTTCTTTTTTTCTAATGTGTGCCTACTCCTCACATACTATCTCGTTATCTGTCATTTTCCATTTATGACAATAGTAAAAAAATCTACTAGCTAGTTTGTGCATTAACAACACATATCTGGCAGTAATGAATGCCAAGGTGTGAGGTAAGGGTAATGCTGGCTGTGATGGCTACAGTTATGTGTCAACTTGACTGGGCCATGATTTTCAGTGGTTTAGCAGTTTTGTAATGATGTAATTGATAGTTATGTAATGACCAGTCATCCTCCATTTTATGATCTGATGTAGTCATCCTCCATTTTTGCATAGCACCAATTTTTGCATAACAGCTTGGTCTTTGGAACCTAACCATGTTGATAAGTGTGGAGTGGGTGTAAATCTTTAAGACTGTACAAATCTTTTAAATATTGTTTAGCTGCATCATACATTTTTTATAGGTAATATTTTGCTATGTAGTAATCTAAATACTTTAATTTCTTTTTAACTTACATGTTATTTAAAAGTATGTTTTAAAGCTTTCAAACCTGTGAAGTGTTTCTATTTGTCACTCTGTTTTTGATATCTAAGGTAATGAACACTTTGTATTAATAGATGCCTTGGATTTATTTCTACCAACTTCTTTTGTACTCTTTATATGTCTTGCCTTTTCTGTATTTTTTTTTCCTGTCTTCGAAATGACTTTTTTTCCTTCTTTCGCATTTCCCCTTCTAGCTTGAAAATGAAACACTCTATTCTATTCTTTGGTTCCTGGTTGGCACAAATGGTTAAGCACTTGACAACTAATCAAAAGCTTAGCATTTTGAATCCACCCAGAGGCACCTCACAAGACAGGCCTGGTGATCTGCTTCCTAAAGGTCACTGCTTTGAAAACTCTGTGGAGTGGTTCACTCTGCATGCATGGTATCAACTCAGTGGCAACTAACAACATTCTATTCTTTTAGTAGTTAGCCTAAACATGTATGGTAAATATTGTCTAAAATGAATATCTTTATTCTTCTCCAGAACAAAGCAAGAACCTGAGGAACGTTTACTTTTGATTATCTCCTGTCTGACTTATACTACATTGTTGGACTGTATTTTAGTCTCATGGTTTTTTTGTTTGTTTCAATTTTGACATTATTATTGTTGTTTTATGTAGTTTGTTTAGATTTCCCACATATATGCCATGTTTTTCTCTATTGCATTTTTTAAATTTTGTTGTTGTTGTTGAGAATATGCACAGCAAAACATACACCAATTCATCTGTTGCTACACATGCAGTTCAGTGACATTGATTATATTCTTTGAGTTGTGCATCCATTCTTATCCTCTTTTTCTGAGGTTTTCTCCCCATTAACATAAACTCACTGCCCCATAAATTTTCTAACATTTTGAGCTGCTGTTGTTACTTCGATCCCATATAAATAATTTTTTTTTTAAATTAGTTTTTATTGCACTTCAAGTGAAAGTTTACAAATCAAGTCAGGCTTTCATACAAAAATTTATACACACCTTGTTTTTTTATACACTCCTAATTGCTCTCCCCCTAATAAGACAACAAACTCCTTCCTTCCATTCTCTCTCCTCGTGTCCATTTGGGCAGCTTCTAGCCCCCTCTGCCTTCTCATCTCCCCTCCAGACAGGATATGCCAACATAGCCTCATGTGTCTACTTGATCCAAGAAGCTCATTCTTCAACAGTATCATTTTCCATCCCATAGTCCAGTCCAATCCCTGTTCTGAAGAGTTGGCTTTGGGAATCATTCCTGTCTTGGGCTAACAGAAGGTCTGGGGACCATGGCCTCTGGGGTCCTTCTAGTCCCAGTCTGACCATTAAGTCTGGTCTTTTTATGAGAATTTGGGGTCTGCATTCCACTACTTTCCTGCTCCCTCAGGGGTTCTCTGTTTTGTTCCCTGTCAGGGCAGTCATCAGTTGTGGCCGGGCACCCTCTAGTTCTTCTGGTCTCAGGCTGATGTAGTCTCCAGTTCATGTGGTCTTTTCTGTCTCTTAGGCTCATAATTACCTTGTGTCATTGGCGTTCTTCATTCTTCCTTGCTCCAGGTGGGTTGAGACCAATTGATGCACCTTAGATGGCCGCTTGCTAGCGTTTAAGACCCAGACGCCACTCTCCAAAGTGGGATGCAGAAAGTTTTCTTAGTAGATTTTATTATGCCAATTGACTTAGATGTCCCCTGAAACCATGGTCACCAAACCCCTGCCCCTGCTACGCTGGCCTTCGAAGCATTCGGTTTATTCAGGAAACTTCTTTGCTTTTGGTTTAGTCCAGTTGTGTTGACCTCTCCTGTATTGTGTGTTGTCTTTCCCTTTGCCTAAAATAAAACTTATCTGCCGGCACTCCTTGGAAACTCTACGGGGCAGTTCTGCTCTGTCCTAGAGGGTCGCTATGAGTCAGAATCAACTCAACGGCAGTGGAGTTTGGGACTGTCTAATTAGTGAAAACTCCTCTCCCTCCTTCCTTCCCTCCCCCCTCTCATAACCATCAAAGAATATTTTCTTCTCTGTTTAAACTATTTCTTGAGTTCTTATAATAGTGGTCTTATACAATATTTGTCCTTTTGCAACTGACTAATTTCACTCAGCATAATGTCTTCCAGATTTCTCCATGTTATGAAATGTTTTTCATGGGTTCATCATTGTTCTTTATTGATGCGTAATATTCCATTGTGTGAATATACCATAACCTATCCATTCATTCATTGATGGACACCTTGGTTGCTTTCAACTTTTTGCTATTGTAAACAGTGCTGCAATGAACATGGGTGTGCATATATCTGTTTGTGTAAAGGCTATTATTTCTCTAGGATATATTCCAAGGACTGGGATTGCTGGATCATATGGTAGTTCTATTTCTAGTTTTTTAAGGAAGCACCAAATTGTTTTCCAAAGTGGTTGTACCATTTTACATTCCCACCAGCAGTGTAGAAGTGTTCCAATCTCTCCACAGCCTCTCCAACATTTATTATTTTGTGTTTTTTGGATTAATGCCAGCCTTGTTGGAGTGAGATGGAATCTGATTGTTGGAGTGAGATGGAATCTCATTGTAGTTTTGATTTGCATTTCTCTAATGGCTAATGATTGTGAGCATTTTCTCACGTATCTGTTATTAGCCTGAATGTCTTCTTTAGTGAAGTGTCTGTTTGTATTCTTTCTCTATTTTTTAATTGGGTTATTTGTCTTTTTGTAGTTGAGTTTTTGCAATATCATGTAGATTTTAGAGATCAGGTGCTGATCAGAAATGTCATAGCTAAAAACTTTTTCCCAGTCTGTAGGTAGTGTTTTTACTCTTTTGGTGAAGTCTTTGGATGAGCATAGGTGTTTGATTTTTAGGAGCTCCCAGTTATCTCGTTTCTCTTCTGCAGTTTTAGTAATGTTTTGTGTACTTTTTATGCCATGTATTAGGGCTCCTAGCATTGTCCCTATTTTTTCCTCCACGATCTTTATTATTTTAGATTTTATATTTAGGTCTTTGATCCATTTTGAGTTAGTTTTTGCGCATGGTGTGAGGCATGGGTCTTGTTTCATTTTTTTGCAGATGGCTATCCAGTTATGCCAGCACCATTTGTTAAAAAGACTGTCTTTTCCCCAGTTAATTGACTTTGGGCCTTTATCAAACATCAGCTGCTCATATGTGGATGGGTTTATGTCTGGATTCTCAATTCTGTTCCATTGGTCCATGTATCTGTTGTTGTACCAGTACTAGGCTGTTTTGACTACTGTGGCTGTATAATATGTTCTAAAATCAGGTAGAGTGAGGCTTCCCACTTTGTTCTTCTTTTTCAGTAATGCCTTACTTATCCGGGGTCTCTTTCCCTTCCATATGGTGATTTGTTTCTCCATCTCATTAAAATATGTCATTGGAATTTGAATCAGAATTGCATTATATCTATATATGGCTTTTGGTAGAATAGACATTTTTACAATGTTAAGTCTTCCTATCCATGAGCAAGGTATGTTTTTCTAGTTACGTAGGTCTCTCTTGGTTTCTTGCAGTAGTGTCTTATAGTTTCCTTTGTATAAGTTTTTTATATATCTGGTAAGATTTATTCCTAAGTATTTTATCTTCTTGTGGGCTACTGTAAATGGTATTGATTTCGTGATTTCCTCTTGGATGTTCTTCTTGTTGGTGTAGAGGAATCTAATTGATTTTTGCATGTTTATCTTGTATCCTGATACTCTGATGAACTTTTCTATTAGTTTCAGTAGCTTCCTTGAGGACTCTTTAGGGTTTTCTTTGTATAAGATCATATCATCTGCAAATAGAGATACTTTTACTTCTTCCTTACCAATCTGGATGCCCTTTGTTTCTTTATCTAGCCTAATTGCTATGGCTAGGACTTCCAGCACAATGTTAAATCAGAGTGGTAATAAAGGGCATCCTTGTCTGGTTCCCATTCTCAAGGGAATTCTTTCAGAGTCTCTCCATTTAGGGTGATGTTGGCTGTTGACTTTGTATAAATGCCAGTTATTTTGTTGAGGAATTTCCCTTCTATTCCTATGTTGCTGAAAGTTTTTATCGTGAATTGGTGTTGAACTTTGTCAAACGATTTTTCTGCATCCATTGATAAAATCATGTGTTTCTTGCCTTTTGTTTTATTTATATGATGGATTACATTAATTGTTTTTCTAATGTTGAACCATCCCTGCATACCTGGTATGAATCCCACTTGGTCATGGTGAATTATTTTTTAGATATGCTTTTGAATTCTATTGGCTAGAATTTTGTTGAGGATTTTTGCATCTATGTTCATGAGGGATACAGGTCTGTAATTTTCTATTTTTGTGGTATCTTTACCTGCTTTTGGTATCAGGGATATGCTGGCTTCATAGAATGAATTTGGGAGTATCCCGTGCTTTTCTATGCTCTGAAATACCTTTAGTAGTAATGGTGGTATCTCTTCTCTGAAAGTTTGGTAGAATTCTCTGTTGAAGCTGTCCGGGCCAGGGCTTTTTTTTAATTGGGAGTTTTTTGATTACCTTTTCAATCTCTTCTTTTTTATGGGTCTATTTAGTTGTTCTACCTCTGTATGTGTTAGTTTAGGTAGGTAGTATGTTTCTAGGAATTCACCATTTTCTAGGCTTTCAAATTTGTTAGAGTACAATTTTTCATAATTATCCTATATGATTCTTTTAATTTCAGTTGGGTCTGTTGTGATATCACCCATCTCATTTCTTAATCAGACTGTTTTCTTCCTCTCTTGTTTTTCTTTTGTCAGTCTGGCCAATTGTTTATCAATTTTGTTAATTTTTTCAAAGAACCAGTTTTTGGTCTTGTTAGTTTTTGTTCTCTAATCCATTTAATTCTGTTCTAATTTTTATTATTCGCTTTCTTCGGTGCCTGAGGGTTTCTTTTGTTGCTCTCTTCCTATTTGTTCAAGTTGTAGGGATATTTCTTTGATTTTGACCCTTTCTTCTTATTGTAGATCTGTGTTTATTGATATAAATTGACTTCTGACCACTGCTTTCTCTGAGTCCCAAAGGTTCTGATAGGAAGTTTTTTCATTCTCATTGGATTCTATGAATTTCTTTATTCCATCCTAACATCTTCTGTAATCCAGTGTTTTTTGAGCAGGATATTGTTCAGTTTCCAAGTATTTGATTTCCTTTACCTGCTTTTTCTGTTATTGATTTCTTCTTTTATGGTCTTATGGTCAGAGAAGATGCTTTGTAGTATTTTGATGTTTTGGATTCTGCAAAGGCTTGCTTTATGGCCTAATATGTGGTCTGTTCTAGTGACTGTTCCATGTGCACTATAAAAGAAGTATACTTTGCAGCTGTTGGGTGGGGTGTTCCGTATATGTCTGTGAGGTCAAGTTGGTTGATTGTGGCATTTAGATCTTCTGTGCCTTTATTGAGCTTCTTTCTGGATGTCCTGTCCTTCACTGAAACTGGTGTGTTGAAGTCTCCTACTGTAATTGTGGAGCTGTCTATATAACTTTTCAATGCTGATAGAGTTTGTTTTATGTATCTTGCAGCCCTGTCATTGGGTGCATACATATTTAATATGGTTATATCCTCCTGGTAAATTGTCCCTTTAATCATTATACAGCATCCTTCCTTACCCTTTGTGATGGATTTAACTTTAAAGTCTATTTTGTCTGAAATTCATATTGCCACTCCTGCTCTTTTTTGATTGTTGTTTGCTTGATATATTTTTTTCCATCCTTTGGGTTTTATTTGTGTCTCTAAGTGTAAGATATGTCTCCTGTAGGCAGCGTATAGCTGGATCTTTTTTTTTTTTAATCCATTCTGCAACTGTTTGTCTCTTTATTGGTGCATTTAGTCCATTTACCTTCAGTATAAAGTGCTGTCATTCTGGTGCCTTTTTCTGTGTGTTGTTGACAGTTTCATTTTTCCACTTACTTTTTTGTGCTAAGAAGTTTTTCTTTGTAAATTGTCTATTCCTTTTTTCATTGCAGTTAAACTGGTTTTTGCTGATTATTTTTATCTTTGTTTTTATTTTGAAGTGTCGGATTGTTAGTCTTCTTTGTGGTTACCTTAATATTTACCCCTATTTTTCTAAGCATAAACCTATCTGGTATCTCCCTATACTGCCTTGATTTCCTCTCCATATGGAAGATACATGTCTACTTTTTTTAGTCCCTCTTTATTGATTATTGTTATTTTTTGCACAATGACATCAGTGATTCCCTGTTTTGAGCTTTTTTTTAATCTTTATTTTTTTGATTTCCCTGTCTGAGTTGATATCTGGATGCTCTGTTCTGTGTCCTAGTGTTGTATTGATATCTAATATTATTGATTTTCTATCCAGTGAATTCCCTTTAGTGTTTCTTGTAGGTTTGGTTTTGTTTTCGGAAATTCTCTAAGCTTGTGTTTATCTGTAAATGACTTAATTTTGCCTTCACATTTGAGAGACAGTTTTGGTGGATATATGATTCTTGGCTGGCAGTTTTTCTCCTTCAATGCTCTATATATGTCATCCTATTGTCTTCTTGCCTGCATGGTTTCTGCCGAGTAGTCTGAACTTTTTCTTATTGATTCTCCTTCATAGGTGACTTTTCATTTATCCCTGGCTGCTCTTCAAATTTTCTGCATATCTTTGGTTTTGTCAAGTTTGATGATAATATGTCTTGGTGACTTTCTTTTGAGATCTACCTTGTACGGGGTTTGATGAGCATCTTGGATAGATATCCTTTCATCTTTCTTTATGTCAGGGAAGTTTTCTGCCAACTAATCTTAAACAATGCTCTCTGTGTTTTCTGTTATCCCTCCCTGTTCTGGTATTCCAATCACTCTCAATTTATTCTTCTTGATATAGTCCCACATGAGTCTTAGGGTTTCTTCATTTTTTAAAACTCTTTTATCTGATTCTTCTTCAGATATATTGGTGCCAAGTGCCTTATCCTCCATCTCCCCAGTTCTGCATTCCAGTTCCTTAGTTCTGCTCCTCTGACTTGCTATTGAGTTGTCTAATTCTGTAATTTTATTGTTAATTGTATGAATTTCTGAAAGCTATCTCTCTATGGATTCTTTCAGCTTGTTAAATTTTTCACTGTTCTTGAATATTCTTTTAATTTCTTCAACTGCTTTATCTGTGTGTTTCTTGGCTTTTTCTGTATACTGCCTGATCTTGTTCCTGATGTTGTTCCTGAAGTCTTGAACCATTCTGTATATTAATCTTTTGTATGCTATAGCTGGCAATTCCAGGGATACATCTTCATCTGGGAGAGTCCTTGATTCTCTGTTTTGGGAGTTTGTTGAAGCAATCATGGTCTTCTGCTTTATATGATTTTATATCGACTGCTGTCTCTGAGCCATCTATAAGTTATTATAATAATTTATTTTATGTTTGCTCACTGTGTCCTATCTTCTTGCTTTGTTTTGTTTCAATATACCCAAGTAGTGTACTAGAGTGCGCTAACTTGATTATTGGAGCCTTTGAAGGACTAATGTCCCGTTACCAGATGGTTAGAGCTGTCACCAGGTATATGAGCCTGTGAGTCCATTCACTATTCTTGTATAGCTTCAGCTCAGGTGTCCTGATAGTCAGTCACCTAGTGTGTGGTATAGCCTGTCACCTCCTATCTTAGAGGAGCAGTAGTGATGGTTATATGCACTGGTTTCTGGTAGCCACAGAGGATCACACTGAGGAGGCCAGGGTGTTGACAGCCTTGCCTCAAGTGTCAGTAAGGAAGGAGCATATCTGTTTTCTAGAGCACTCTGGTGCGTGGGCTCTGCAGCTGTACCTTAGTCACCCAGTGCTTATACCTGTAAAAACTGGTAGGCACTGCTATCTTCAGACCCCTTTCATGGTTGGCTAGGTGGCCTGGATGGAACCTCATTCCTCAGGTCCCTGCTGTGAGTAGGTGAGGGCTGTGTTTAATAGGCAGAGCAGTATCAGACCTCCAGAACCTGCCTCTTCACCATACAGATGAAACAATTACACTCAGACCTCTAACAGATTTGCCCTTGCATTATAATAGCCACCTGGTTCCATGTAGGGGTGAAAGCCAAAGTCTGTGGATCACTGATGCCTGGACTGGAGCTGCTTCTGCTCTGATCTTCCAGTTTAAGGGAGTCAGGGAAGTATTTTTTCCCCATTTGTTAATTTGCTTCTTCTCCCAAATCAGGAGAATGGGTCAGAGAGAGAGTGGCATGTTTTATCTCAGGCCCAGGGAGTTCAACTGTTAGTGAAGAGGGCTGGGGCAGAAGGGGGAGGGATCAGATAGATAGGATAGAGTACTTTTAGAAGAAGGAGCTATTAGATCTGCATGATACATTAGGCATGATACAGGTGTCAAGACTGCTGTTTTATCTCAGGTTCCGGACACGTGTGTAGCCTGTGTGCACCGGCTGGGTCCCCACCAAGATTGTCAGAGAGAGTTAGGGCTGCGTACCGCACTTGCCTTCTTCCACTGAAGCAGCTTTGTCCTAAACCCCACAGCTAGACACCCCCTCCGCCCCAGCCTTCACACAAGGGGGTTAGGATGCCAGCACTTCGTTTGCCTTTTTTTCACTGAAGCAGCCTCTTCCTAAACACTGTGGCCGGCCCTGCTGTAGACACACCATAGGGTCAGGGGTGCGCCACTTCGCTTGCCTTCTTTTGGTTGATCTGCCGTGTCTTAGGAAACTACCATCGGCTCCACTGCAGTAGTGCCTAAGAATGGCACCAAGGAATTGGAGCTGCTCCATGGGCTCGGCAACTTGTTGCTGCTTCTGCACTGTCTCTCACTTTCCTGTCACTCAGATCAATTCCTTAGTTCTGTGTTTGATGCTCAGGGTTCGTAGATTGTCACATGTGTGATCAATTCAAAAGGGTTCAGTGGAAGCTTCTGACTAATTAGCCATCCTGGCCCTGCCTCTCTAGATTATTCTTAAAAGAGCATAATGCCCAAGGCAGACATTTTTTATTAGTTAAGCTAGACTATTGTTTGGTTTTAAGAAGAGTTCAGGGGAGATTTTTGGGTTAAGATTTAAAGATTATATGAGGGCAATAGTTTTGGGTATTCATCCAGCATCCATGACTCCAGAAATTCTGGAGTCCATGAGAAATTATAATTTTGTTCTGCATTTTCCCCCTTTTGATTGGATTCTTCTATACAACCTTTGATCAAAATGTTCAGTAATGGTAGCTGTGCACCATCCAGTTCTTCTGGTCTAATGGCAAAGGAGGCAGTTGTTCAAGGAGTATGCCATGTTCTTTTTGCACTCTTCCATTTTGCATTTCAGACCTTCATCCTGGTATTGTCTTTTCTTTCTTCTTTCTCACCCATTAAAATTTTCTTTAGTTAGGGCCTGTATTAGCAAACTCAGTTTTTGTCTGAAAATATCTGCTTTTACCTTAATTTTTTAAAAATACTTCCACTGGGTAGACAATTTTAGTTAATATTTCTATACTCTTAGAATTGTGAAGATATTATTCTATTGTCTTCTGACTTCTGTTGTTAGTACTGAAAATGTGCCATCAGTTTAATAGCAGAGTTTTTGTAAGTGATCTGTATTTTCTTTCCAGCCAGTTTTAATATCTTCTTTTTCTTACTGTCCTCAAATTTCCCTATTTATGTGTCTAGTTGTGGATTTTAAAATGCATTTTTTTTTTTCTGCTTTTCTTATTTATTTATTTAAAAACTTCAGAATGGATCAAAAAGAACAATCAAGGATGTAGGTGATGTAGGTGCCAGTCACGCAGACCAGAAAGTAGCTAGAAAAATATGCCTTAGGAAAGTTAGGAAGCCCAATTTACCTTGTTTTAAAAGCTGTAATTAACATAAATAACTAGCATCATTTTCCATTGATGAAGCTCCTCCACCCCACCTACCAACAAGGCATAGCTGGCTTGCCTTGTAAGGCCTCAGTTGAAGGACTCCATGTACACAGGCTAGTACAGCAGTACTTGGCTGACTAGAAGGATCTAATCTCATTTGGTCTCACTCCAGGTCTGTGGCTGACTACTTTCACTGTGTGTGATACAGTTTTACTCCTTGGAAATAGGGCCACTGGACGTTCATTTTTCTTTCTGAACCTGAGACTTATTGTCCTACTTCAATTCTGGGAGAGTTTCAGCCATTCTGTCTATATTTTATCTCCCTTATTCTCTCTCTTCTCTTATTGCTGGATATCTAATTAGGTATATTAGACTTTCTTATTCTACCCTCCGTGTTCTTTAACCTTTCATTCATTTTTTTCTCTTATCTTTTTGTCTGCTTGTGTTACATTTTGGGAACTTTCTTTATCATCTAGTTTGCAGATTCTTTCTTCAGCTATGTCTAATCTGCCATTGATCTCATGCATGGATTTTTAAATTACTACTATTACATTTTTCACTTCTCAAAGTTTTATTTTTCAGAATTTCTTGATCATTTTTATATTCACTTCATTTTATTCCTATTTTAGTACCTTCTTTTATATCTTTAAACATTAAATATACTTATTTTATAATTTGAGTTTGATAATTTCAATGTATAAAATCTTCATGGATTTGATCCTGTAGTTTATTGTTTCTTCTGTCTCTTGTTTATTTGTGTGTTTTATGACATTATTCTATGGACCATGAGCTCATATTCCTCAGACAGTTTTTTGGTGGAATTTTTGTAATCTGAGAAAAATGTGGATTCCTCTAAATAGGACTTGATTTACTTTTGATGGGTTTTTGTTAACATCACTGACCTGGGAAACTAAACTACTAGGTTGATATTTTTGGATCACAAAGGTAGTGTTAAATTAGACTAGAAGGATGTGTGACAGCTGGTTGTGGTTATGAAATATCAGGAGAGACCAATGCCCAAATTGAGAAATGCTAAATTTCTTCTTTGTCTCCTTTTGAAAGGAAAGTTCATTTAAAAAAATTTTCCCTATATGACCGTAAAAGCCTTTGGAGTGCAATTTTATGCAAGCATCTCCCATTAAACTGTAGGCAGCTCTAGGGTTGTTTCTTTTTTCCTAGTCCTTGTGTGACTGTCAAAACTGAAGCTCAAGATCCCTGGATTAATCAAATTCCCTCAGGATGAAAACTTTCCTTAGAGCTCTGTTAACTTCTCTGCATTCCTGCTTTCGCTCTCCCCTCTCAAGAGTTCTTATTTTCTTGCCAGCTCAGAGACAAATTTTAAGGATTTTTTAAATATATTATTTAGTATTTTTAGTTATTGTCAATGGGAGGACTTTTCATAGTATCTATTCTTCCATACTTTTGGAAATGAAGTTTTGTTATTCCCATTTTTAAAGATGAAGAAATTCATGTTTGTTTTCATTAGGTCCTGTCAAGGGTTCTTACGCATAGTGACCCTATGTACAACAGAACGAAACACTGCCTGGTCCTGTGCCATCTTCATGATCATTGTTATGACTGATCCCATTGTTGCAGGCACTGTGTTAATCCATCTCATTAAGGTTCTTCGTCTTTTTTGCTGACCCTCTACTTTACTAAGCATGATGTTCTTCTCCAGGGACCTGTCCCTCATGATAACATGTCCAAAGTATGTGAGATGAAGTCTCGCAGTCCTTGCTTCTAAAGAGCATTCTGGCTGTACCTTTTTCAAGACAGACTTGTTCATTTTTTTGGCAGTCCATGTTATATTCAATACTCTTCACCAACACCATAATTCAAAGGTGTTAATTCTGTGGTCTTCATTTTTCATTGTCCAGCTTTCACAAGCGTATGAGGGCTAGGGTCAGGTGTACCTTAGTCCAAATGTCTGCCTCAGGTTACAGGGCTTAAAGGTGTTAGTTTGGAGGTTTACTGGCCCAACACCCATTCTTTTTCTATTTCCTGGCCCTCTGAAAGTTTCAGCCATTAGTTAAAAGGAGTACACATAATAACCATACCGTTAGAAAGATCGCTTTCTACAAGATTTTAAAGTACTTTTGCTATATTTGGAAAATTGCTCACAGATTGTTCTCAAACAGTCATCTAGTAAGAAAACAGGATAGGTGCTAATATCTTTTTATTCAGAGGCCCTTACAGCAGGAAATCACAAAAGCTAAGGATAATAGATGAGATTTTTCCAAGTCAATTTTGGGAAGCTTAAAATTACCTTTTAATTTTCAAATAATTTTGACAAAATTTTAAATATAAAGCATGATGATCCTTATGAAATTTTGATGTTCCTCTTGGAAAGAAAGAAGCAAATTGCAAATTTATATTTTGTAAGTAGGAAATAACTTGGTAGTTTTTAAAAAATAAAGTTTTATGACTTTGAGGTAAACTTCATATTGAAGAATGAACTGGATGATCCCTTTAGTAAATTTCTGGGTTTAAGGCAAACTTTTCTCCCCTTAGATAATTCCATGGGCACTGATCTGAGTATATGAGGTAAGGGAAAAGGGGCAGCCAATTCCATGTGCCTGAAGTCTGGGTGCCAGTTGGTACAGTTGCTATTGCTGGTATAATCCTATAATCCGAAAGGTAGTTATAGGATAACTTGAGATGGAGGAGGTGAAGCTCAAATAATTTTGAGCTCAGAAGAGATGAGCAAATGGCAGCTATTCCAAGCAACAGTGTCATAGTTCTTGTGGTGTTTGGACAGGCACGTCTCCTGATGTGATTTCATTAAGCTCAGGTTAAAGACTTGGGTTTTAGATCAACAATGTGCAAATTTGGTTTATTGCCTAATTTCAGAAAAGAGATGATAGAATTCTAGCAGAAGAGCTTTGGCATTTGCCAAAAGCACATGCAGGAACATTATTCTGTTTATATTTCTCATAAAACAAAAATTCTGACTAAAAATCTGAAATTACTTGTACTGAAGAAAAAGAAATGGCTAACATCCCAAAAAAGTTCTGGAAACAGAACACTTTGTATATATATATATGAGTCGGAATTGACTCGATGGCAGTGGGTTTTTTTTTTTTTTTTTTTGGTATATATGTAATGTATTTGTGTATGTATATTTGCTCTCTCTTTGGTGATTTTAGCCCATCCATGACTTTGTAATTTTTTGACCTAAGACTCAAAGCAAATGACTCACAGAGAAATACTTAAGCTGATCTCACCCAGCCTGCCCTATAATTGCCAGCACTGCAAAAGACAGAGACCAAATCCTATAGCCCGATTTGTCCTTGTCAGAAGAGCAACAGTGCTTAGGACTAATGCCTAAAGTTATACATTACTCTATAAAGAGCAATTTGTCAAGCATTTCATTGGCACAAATTGAAATGAAATGAGGTCTTGGGTTCTTGAGGTCACTTTGCAACAGGAAGAATTCATTATCTAACTATACACAGAGGAAAACGCCTCACAATTGTATTTGCTTGAAAAGAATGAGTGCCCACACATAATGCCAAAGCGGCAGAGGTCACTTACAAGAAATAAACTACATGAAAGCAGAAACTCAAGTGTCCCCAGGCTGATGGCCTCCCACTTCTTCCTCCTAGTCAGGGCTGCTTTGGGACATACTATTCAATGTACTGAGGGGGAATGCATGGGGAGCTCTTTGTTGTTTGTGCGAAGCAACTTGCACAAGTCCTGCTAGTTTGTCTGCAGGGAACACAATGCAGACTTACGTGTCTTCTCTCTTGAGGTGAAAGGAGTTTGCTCCCTCCCTGTGTTCTGTATCATTCTGAAGTATACATTTCCTCTTGAGACAATGTTCCATTTTATGGCGTTCTGCCCTTTACTTGGAGAAGGTGCCGCCTTGGATATTTAATAGTTAATTGGATGGTTACTGATGGGGAATTGGTTTCAGTCTAAGGAGTGGGGAGAGAAGTGAAGTGAATGTTAAACACTTCAATTCTGAGGATTGCATTTTTAAATATGTTTATTAAAACTTGGAATAGAGAGTTGATTCTTACATTTTATTTTGGGCAATGTGAATGTCATTTGGGACAATAAGAACAGAAATCAAAGTCATTTTAAATGAATGAGGAAAATAGCATGGCTAAAGAGGATGAAAGGAGTCCTGGTGGCACAATGATTAAGCATTTGGCTGCTAACCGAAAAGGATGGCAGTTTGAACCCACCCAGCAAGCAGCTCCAGGGGTGAAAGACCTGGCGATCTGCTCCTGTAAAGATTCCTCCCCCCACCAAAAACAAAACAAAAAAAACCCATTGCCATCAAGTCGATTCTGACTCATGGTGACCCTATGGGACAGAGTATATCTTCCCCATACGGTTTCCAAGGAGTGCCTGATGGGTTTGAACTGCTAACCTTTTTGGTTAACAGCCAGAGCTCTTAACCAATATGCCACCGGTGTTTCCAAAGATTACAGCCTAGGAAACCCTGTGAGGCAGTTCTACTCTGTTACATAGGGTTGCTATGAGTTGAAATCTACAGTACCAACAATAATAAAGAGGGAGAAATTAAATGGTGACAGCAGTGTTATGGATTGAACAGTGTCCCCAAGAAATATGTGTTGTAAATCCTAACCCTTATGAAACCCACCAAAACCCGCTGCCGTCAAGTCAATTCTGACTCATAGTGACCCTATAGAACAGAGTAGAACCACCACATAGAGTTTCCAAGGAGTGCCTGGTGGATTCCAACTGCCAATCTTTTGGTTAGCAGCCATAGCGCTTAACCACTACACCACCAGTGTTTCCATAACCCTTACACACGTAGTTATAATCCCATTTGGGAATGGGTTTTCTTTATTATGTTAAAGAGGCAGTATTAGTGTAGGAGGTGTCTTAAGTCAATCTCTTTTATGATATAAATGAGCAGCTTAAGCAAGCAAGCACAAACAGAGAGGGGAAGATACCACATAATCACCAAAGAACCTAGGAATAGAAACTGAAAAGAGATAACGTCTTTCCACCAGAGCTAACACAGAGAAAGAGAAACTTCCCCTAGAGCCAGCACCCTGAATTTGGACTTCTAGCTTCCTAAACTATGAGGAAATAAATTTCTGTTTGTTAAAGCCACCCCCTTGTTTTTCTGTTATACCAGCACTACATAATTAAGACAAAGGGTAAGGAAATAGTTGTAGAGATCAACTCCCTTAATTCCTTCCTACTACTATTTTACACCTCAACCTTCCCCAAAGTCAGATATCATGAAGGAAGAACTAGAGAGGCTCATGTGTCAAGCAAAGTCAGTGGCCATTTTTCACTTCTCTCTGTTTTCTCTCACCCAAACAAGTCTCCAAGCCTTTTCAGTTCTTTCTTGATAACATGGTATCCCATTCCTCCTCTTTCTTTCTTTTTTATAGTTACCACCCTTGTTTGTTGTCACTCATCACTTGAACTCATGTGGGAGTCCCCAGAATTCCTGCTTTCAGTGATTATAACCTGTAACTCTTTTTTTCTTTTTAATTGTACTTTAAGTGAAAGTGTACAGCTCAAGTTAATTTCTCATACAAAAATTTACACAAATTGTTTATGTGACAGTAGTTGCAATTTCTGTAATGTGACAGCACACTACCCCTTTCCACCCCACGTTTCCCTTGTCCATTCAACCAACTCCTATCCCTTTTTGCCTTTTCATTCTACCTCTGGACAGGAGCTGCCCATTTAGTCTTGTGCGTCTACTTGAACTAAGAAGCACACTCTTCATGAGTATTATTTTATGTTTTATAAAAACAAAACAAAACAAAACAAAACAAACTCAAACCTAGTGCCGTTGAGTTGATTCCAACACATAGTGACCCTATAGGACAGAGTAGAACTGCCCCATAGGGTTTTTATGTTTTATAGTCCCGTCTAATCTTTGAAGAGTTGGCTTCGAGAATGGTTTTAGTTCTGGGTTAACAGAGAGTCCGGGAGCCATGTCTTTTGGGATTCTTCTAGTCTCAGTCAGACCATTAAGCCTGGTCTTTTTATGTGAATTTGAATTCTGCACCCCACTTTTCTCCTGTTCTGTCAGGAACCGTGTTGTGTTCCCTGTCAGGGCAGTCATTGGTGGTAGCCAGGCACCATCTAGTTCTGGTCTCAGGCTGATAGAGTCTCTGATTTATGTGGCCCTTTTTTTCTCTCGAGCTAATATTTTCCTTGTGTTGTTGGTGTTCTTCATTCTCTTTTGCTCCAGGTGGGTTGGGACAAATTGATGTATCTCAGATGGCCACTCAAAAGCTTTTAAGACCCCAGATGCCACTCACCAAAGTGGGATGTAGAACGTTTTCTTAATAAACTTTGCTATGCCAATTGACCTAGATGTACCCCAAAACCATGGTCCCCAGACCCCCGTCCCTGCTACTCTGTCCCTCGAAGTGTTTGGTTGTTTTCAGGAAACTTCTTAGCTTTTGATTTAATCCAATTATGTTGACTTCTGTATTGTGTGTTGTCTTCCCCTTCACCTGAGATAATTCTTGTCTACTACCTAGTTAGCGAATTCCCATCTCCCTCCCTCACCATCCTCCTATCACAGAATGTTTTCTTCTGTATTTAAAACTTTCTTTGAGTTCTTATAATAGTGTTCTCATACAATATTTGTTCTTTTGCAAATGACTAATTTCATTTACCATAATGCCTTCCAGATTCATTCATGTTGTGAGATGTTTCAAGGATTCCTCAGCGTTCTTTATTGTTGCATAGTATTCCATTATGTGAATATACCATAATTTGTTTATACATTCGTCTGTTGATGGGCACCTAGGTTGTTTCTATCTCTGCTATTGTGAACAGTGCTGCAATAAATATGAGTATGTATGTATCTATTCGTATGACAGCTCTTATTTCTCTAGGATGTATTCCAAAGAATGGGATTGCTGAAATGTATGGCACTTCTATTTCTAGCTTTTTAATTTTTTAAGGAGGTGCCAAATCGATTTCCAAAGTGGTTGTATCACTTTATGTTCCCACCAGCAGTGTATAAGTTCCAGTCTCTCCACAACCTTTCCAACATTTATTATTTTGTGTTCTTTGGATTAATGCTAGCCTTGTTGAGGCGAGATGGTATCTCATTGTAGTTTTGATTTGCATTTCTCTAATGGCTAATGATTGTGAGCATTTCCTCATGTATCTGTTAGCCACCTGAATGTTTTCTTTGGAGAAGTGCCTGTTCATATCCTTTGCCCATTTTTTAATTGGGTTATTTATCTTTTTGTTCAGGTTTTGCAGTATTTTGTAGATTTTGGAGATTAGACCCTGATCAGCTATGACATAGCCAAACACTTTTTCCCAGTCTGTAGGTAGTCTTTTTACTCTTTTGGTGAAGACTTTTGATGAGCACAGATGTTTGATTTTTAGGAGTTCCCAGTTATCTACTTTCTTTTCTGGTCTTTGTGCATTGTTACTTATATTTTATGTTCTCTTTATGTCATATATCAGGGCTCCTAGCATTGCCCTATTTTTTCTTCCATGATCTTTATCATTTTAGATTTTATATTTAGTTCTTTGATTCATTTTGAGTTAGTTTTAGTACATGGTGTGAGGTATGGGTCTTGTTTCATTTTTTTGCAGATGGATATCTAGTTATACCAGCACCCTTTGTTAAAGAGACTGTCTTTTCCCCATTTAACTGACTTTGGGCCTTAGTCAAATGTAAGCTTCTCTTGGATGGATGAATTTATGTCTGGATTCTCAATTCTCTTCCATTGGTCTATGTAGCTGTTGCTGTACCAGTACCAGGCTGTTTTGACTACTATGGCGGTATAATAGTTTCTAAAATCAGGTGGCATGAGGTCTCCCACTTTGTTCTTCTTTTTCAGAAGTGCTTAATTATCCACGGCATCTTTCCTTTCCATATGAAGTTGGTGATTTGTTTCTCCATCTCTTTAAAAAATGTTGGAATTTGGATTGGGAATGCATTGTATCTGTAGATTACTCTGGGTAGAGCTGACATTTTCACAATGTTGAGTCTTCCTATCCGTGAGCAAGGTATATTTTTCTACTTATGTAGGTTTTCTCTGGTTTCTTGCAGTAGTGTTTTTTCTTTGTATAGGTCTTTTACATCCCTGGTTAGATTTATTCCTAAGTATTTTGTCTTCCTGGGGGCTATCGTAAATGGTGTTAATTTGGTGATTTCCTCTTCAAAGTTCTCTTTGTTGGTGTAGAGGAATCCATCTGATTTGTGTACGCTTAGCTTGTATCCTGATACTTTGGTGAAATCTTCTATTAGATCCAGTAGTTTTCTTGTGGATTCTTTGAAGTTTTTGTGTATAAGATCATATCATCTACAAACAGAGATACTTTTACTTCTTCCTTACCAATATGGATGCCCTTTATTTCTTTTTCTTGCCTTACTGCTCTGACTAGAACCTCCAGCACAATGTTGAATAAGAGTGATGATAAAGGGTGTCCTTGTCTGCTTCTGCTTCTCAAGGGGAATGTTTTCAGACTCTCTCCATTTAGGATGATGTTGACTGTTGGCTTTGTATAAATGCCATTTATTATGTTGAGGAATTTTCCTTCTATTCCTATTTTGCTGAGAGTTTTTATCAGAATGGGTGTTGGACTTTGTCAAATGCTTTTTCTACATCAATTTATAAAATCTCGTGGTTCTCATTTTTTGTTTTATTTATGTGATGGATTACATTGATTGTTTTTCTAGTGTTGAACCATCCCTGCTGGTATGAATCCCACTTGGTCATGGAGAATTATTTTTTTGATATGTTGTTGAATTCTATTGGCTAGAATTTTGTTGAGGATTTTTGTGTCTATGTTCATGAGGGATATTAGTCTGTAATTTTCTCTTTTTGTGGTGTCTTTACCTGGTTTTGGTATCAGGGATATGCTGTGTTCATAGAATGAGTTTGGGAGTATTCCGTCCTTTTCTGTGCTCTGAAATACCATTACTAGTAGTGGTGTTAAGTCTTCTCTGGTAGAATTCTCCAGTGAAGCCGTCAGGGCCAGGGCTTTTTATTGTTGGGAGTTTTTAAATTACCTCTTTAATCTCTTCTTCTTCTTTTTTTTTAAATAGGTTTATTTAGTTTTTCTACCTTGGTTTTTGTTAGTTTAGGTAGGTAGTGTGTTTCTAGAAATTTGTCCATTTCTTCTCAGCTTTCAAATTTGTTACAGTATAATTTTTCATAGTATTCTGTTATTATTCTTTGAATTTCATTTGGGTCTGTTGTGCTACTGCCCATCTCATTTCTTATTTGGGTTATTTGCTTCCTCCCCTGTTTTTCTTTAGTCAGTTTGGCCAGTGGTTTATCAATTTTGTTGATCTTTTCAAAGAACTAGATTTTGGTCCTGTTAGCTCTTTCCAATTATTTTCTATTCTCTATTTCTGCTCTAATTTTTATTATTTCCTTTTTTCTGGTGCCAGAGGGCTTCTTTTGCTGCTCTCTTTCTGTTTGTTCAAGTTGTAGGGTTAATATTTTGATTTTGGCTCTTTCTTCTTTTTGGATATGTGCATTTATTGCTATAAGTTGACCTCTGAGCACTCCTTTTGCTGGGTCCCAAAGGCCCTGGTAGATGTGTTTTCCTTCTCATTTGATTCTGTGAATTTCTTTATTCTGTCCTTGATTTCCCCCCACGTGTCTCTCAGTTTGTCATACTGTGGGGGCTTGACTGTTGCTGTGATGCTGGAAGCTATGCCACCGGTATTGAGATACAAGCAGGGTCATCCATGGAGGACAGGTTTCAGCTGAGCTTCCAGACTAAGACAGACTAGGAAGAAGGCTCTGGCAGTTGAATTTTGAAAAACCTTGTGAATAGCAGTGGAACACTGTCTGATATAGTGCTGGAAGATGAGCCCCCTTAGCTTGGAAGGCACTAAAAAGATGTCTGGGGAAGAGTTGCCTCCTCAAAGTAGAGTTGACCTTAATGATGTGGATGAAGTAAAGCTTTCGGGATCTTCATTTGCTGATGTGGCATGACTCAAAATGAGAAGAAACAGCTGCAAACATCCATTTATAATAGGAAACCGTAATGTATGAAATATGAATCTAGGAAAATTGGAACTCATCAAAAATGAAATGGAATGCATTAGTGAGCTGAAATGGTCTGGTATTGGGCATTTTGAATCAGACAATCATATAGTTTACTACACTGGGAAAGACAACTTGAAGAGGAATGGTGTTGCATTCATCGTCAAAAAGAACATTTCAAGATCTATCCTGAAGTACAGTGCTGTCAGTGACAGGAAAATATCCACACGCCTACAAGGAAGACCAGTCAATACAAGTATTATTCAAATATACGCATCAACCACTAGGGCCAAAGATGAAGAAATAGAAGACTTTTCTCAGCTGCTGCAGTCTGAACTTGATCAAACTTGCACTCAAGATACATTCATAATTACTGGTGATTGGAACATGAAAGTTGGAAACAAAGAAGAAGGACCAGTAGTTGGAAAATATGGCCTTGGTGATAGAAACAATGCCAGAGATCGAATGATAGAATTTTGCAAGACCAATGACTTCTTCATTGCAAATACCTTCTTTCACCAACATAAACGGAAACTATACCCATGGACCTCACCAGACGGAACACAGAAATCAAATTGACTACATCTGTGGAAATAGACGATGGAAAAGCTCAATATCATCAGTCAGGACAAGGCCAGGGGCTGACTGTGGAACAGACCATCAGTTGCTCATATGCAAGTTCAAGCTGAAACTGAAGAAAATGTGAGCAAGTCCATGAGAGCCAAAATATGACCTTGAGTATATCCCACCTGAATTTAGAGACCATCTGAAGAATAGATTTGATGCATTGAACATTGGTGACCGAAAACCGGACGAGTTGGGGAATGACATTAAGGACATCATACATGAAGAAAGCAAGAGGTCATTGAAAAGACAGGAAAGAAAGAAAAGACCAAGGTGGATGTCCGAGGAGACTCTGAAACTTGCTCTTGAACATCGAGCAGCTAAAGCAAAAGGAAGAATTGATGAAGTAAAAGAACTGAAAGAAGATTTCAAAGGGCGGCTCGAGAAGACAAAGTAAAGTATTATAATGACATGTACAAAGAGATGGAAAACCAAAAGGGAAGAACATGCTCTGCATTTCTCAAGCTGAAAGAACTGAAGAAAAAATTCAAGCCTCAAGTTGCAATGGTGAAGGATTTTATGGGGAAAATATTGAACAATGCAGGAAGCATTAAAAGAAGATGGAAGGAATACACAGAGTCATTATACCAAAAAGAATTAGTCAATGTTCAACCATTTTGAGAGGTGGCATATGATCAGGAACCGATGGCACTGAAGGAAGAAGTCCAAGCTGCTCTGAAGGCATTGGTGAAAAACATGGCTCCAGGAATTGATGGAATATGAATGGAAATGTTTCAACAAATGGATGCAGCACTGGAGGTGCACACTTGTCTATACCAAGATATATGGAAGACAGCTTTCTGGCCACCTGACTGGAAGAGATCCATATTTATGCCTGTTCCCAAGAAAGGTGATCCAACCGAGTGTGGAAATTACAGAACAATATCATTAATATCACAAGCAAGCAAAATTTTGCTGAAAATCATTCAAAAATGGCTGCAGCAGTATATCAACAGGGAACTGCCAGAAATTCAGGCCAGTTTCAGAAAAGGACATGGAACCAGGAATATCATTGTTGATGTCAGATGGATCCTGGCTGAAAGCAGGGAGTACCAGAAGGATGTTTACCTGTGTTTTATTGACTATGCAAAGGCATCTGACTGTGTGCATCATAACAAATTATGGATAACATTGAGAAGAATAGGAATTCCAGAACACTTAATTGTGCTCATGAGGAACCTTTACATAGATCAAGAGGCAGTCGTTCAGACAGAACAAGGGGATACTGATTGTTTCACAGTCAGGAAAGGTGTACGCCAGGGTTGTATTCTTTTACCATACCTATTGAATCTGTGGAAACCCTGGTGGTGTAGTAGTTAAGTGCAACGGCTACTAAGAGGTCAGCAGTTCAAATCCACCAGGTCCTCCTTGGAAACTCTATTGGGCAGTTCTACTCTGTCCTATAGGGTTGCTATGAGTCGGAATCGACTCAATGGCAGTGCGTTTGGTTTGGTTTTTATTCAACCTGTATGGTGAGCAAATAATACAAGAAGCTGGATTATATGAAGAAGAATGGGGCATCAGGATTGGAGGAAGACTTATTAACAACCTGCATTATGCAGATGACAGAACCTTGCTTGCTTGCTGAAAGTGAAAAGGACTTGAAGCACTTACTAATGAAGATCAAAGACCATAGACTTCAGTATGGATTGCACCTGAACATAAAACAAAAATCCTCACAACTGGACCAATGAGCAATATCATGATAAACGTAGAAAAGATTGAAGTTGTCAAGGATTTCATTTTACTTGGATCCACAGTCAACAGCCATGGAAGCAGCAGTCAAGAAATCAAAGGATGCATTGCATTGGGTAAACCTGCTGCAAAGGACATCTTTAAAGTGTTGAAGAGCAAAGATATCACCTTGAAGACTAAGGTGTGCTTAACCCAAGCCATGGTATTTTCAATCGCATCATATACGTGTGAATGCTGGACAATGAATAAGGAAGACTGAAGAATTGACGCCTTTGAATTGTGGTGTTGGCGAAGAATACTGAATATACCATGGATTGCCAAAAGAATGAGCAAATCTAACTTAGAAGAAGTACAACCAGGATGCTCCTTAGAAGCAAGGATGGTGAGACTGCGTCTTACATACTTTGGACATGTTTTCAGGAAGGATCAGCCTCTGGAGAAGGATATTATGCTTGGCAAAGTGCAGGGTCAGCGGAAAAGAGGAAGACACTCAACGAGGTGGATTGACACAGTAGTTAGAACAATGAGGTCAAGCATAACAATGATTGTAAGGATGGCACAAGACTGAGCAGTGTTTGGTTCTGTTGTTCATAGGTTCACTATGAGTCGGAACTGACTCAATGGTACCTAAAAACAACAGCTATGTCCTTGATTTCTTCTATAACCCAGTAATTTCTGAGTGAGGTTGTTCAGTTTCCATATATTTGATTTTTTTTTCTTTGCTTTTTCTGTTATTGATTTCTACTTTTATGGCTTTAGGGCCAGAAAAGATTCTTTGTAATATTTCAATGTTTTGGATCCTGTTAATGTTTTCTCTGTGGCCTAATATGTGGTCTATTCTGGAGAATGGTCCATGTACGTTGGAAAAAAAAGTATACGTGGCTGCTGGTGGGTAGAGTGTTCTGTATATGTCTATGAAATCAAGTTGGTTGATTGTGGCATTTGGGTCTTATGTGTCTTTATTGAGCTTCTTTCTAGATGTCCTGTCCTTCACTGAAAGTGGTGTATTGAAGTCTCCTGCTAGTATTGTGGAACCATCTGTTTCTTTTTCCAGTGTGTTAGAGTTTCTTTTATGTATTTTGGAGCCCTGTAATTGGGGTGTAAATATTTATTATGGTTATGTCCTCCTGGTGTATTGACCCCTTTAATCATTATGTACTGTCCTTCCTTATCCTTTGTGGTGGATATTGCTTTAAACTCCATTTTGTCAGAGATTAATATTGTCACTCCTGCTCTTTTTTGATTGTGGTTTGCTTGATATGTTTTTTCCATCCTTTGAGTTTTAGCTTGTTTGTGTCTTTGAGTATAAGGAGTGTCTCCTGTAGACAGCATATAGACGGATCATGTTTTTTTAAATTTCATTCTGCCTCTCTGTCTCTTTATTGGTGCTTTTAGTCCTTTTACATTCAGAGTAATTATTGATAGATATGAGTTTAGTGCTGTCATTTTAATGTCTTTTTTTGTGTTGTTGACAGTTTCTTTGTTCCACTTAATTTTCTGTGCTGAGACATTTTTCTTTATGTATTCTCTTTTCATCTTTTTATTGTTGTTGATTTTGTATTTGCTGACTACATTTTTCTTGTTTTTTTTTTTTTTTTTTTTCATTTTGATGTGTAGGATTGTTAGTGTCCATTGTGGTTACATTAATATTTACCGCCATATTTCTAAGTTTAAACCAATCTTTTATTTCTTTGTATGATCTTGATTTCTTCTCCATATGAAAGTTCTGTGACTACATTATTGACTTCCTCTTTTTTTTTTTTAATGTTGTCATCTTTTACATGTTGACATCTCTGTTTCCCTATTTTCAGTGTTTTAGCTTTGATTAAATTTTGTGACTTCTTTATCTGGGTTGATTTTTTGGTTGTTCTGTCCTGGGTTCTAGTCTTGTGTTTTTTCTGATGTTATGGATTTTCTAACCAGAGGACTCCCTTTAGTATTTTGTGTAATTTTGGTTTGGTTTTTACAAATTCCCTTAACTTCTGTTCATCTGAAAATGTCCCAATTTAGCCATCATATTTGAGAGACAGTTTTGCTGGATATATATTTCTTGGCTGGAAATTTTTTTGCTTCAAGGCTTTATATATGTCATCCCATTGCTTTCTTGCGTGCATAATTTCTTCTGAGTAGCCAGGGCTTAGTCTTATTGACTCTCCTTTGTAGGTGACTTTTTGTTTATCCCTAGCAACTCTTAAAATTCTCTTTGGTTTTGGTAAGTTTAATTATAATATGTCTTGGTGATTTCCTTTCGAGGCCTATCCTATGTAGAGTTTGATGAGTTTCTTTGATAGATATCTTCTTGTCTTCCACTATCTCAGAAAAGTTTTCTGCCAACAGATCTTCAACAATTCTTTCTGTATTTCTGTTATTCCTCCCCCCTCCCCGCCACCCCATTCTGGTACTCCAATCACTTGCTGGTAATTTCTCTTGATAGAGTCTCACATAATTCTTAGGGTTTCTTCATTTTTTTTAATTCTTTTTTTTATGATTTTTCCTCAAATAAATTGGTGTCAAGTGCCATATCTTCAGTCTTACTAATTCTGACTTCCATTGCCTCAATTCTGCTCTTACGACTTTCTATTGAGTTGTGTAATTTTGAAATTTTATTGTTAATGCTTTGAATTTCTGTTTGCTGTCTCTCTATGGATTCTTGCAGCCTGTTAAATATTTCGTTATGCTTTTGTATTCTTAAGTTTCTCTTTTGTTTCATCTGTGTGTTCCTTAGCTTGGTCTGTGTTTTGCCTAATCTCCTTCTTGATCTCTTGGAGAGCTCTCTTTATTAATCTTTTGAATTCTGCCTCTGGTAACTCCAAGATTCTTTCTTCTTCTGGGAGGTTTCTTGGTTCATTGTTTTGGTAGCTTTCTGAAGCCATCATGGTCTGCCTCTTTATGTGATTTGATATTGACTATTTTTTTTTTTTATTGTGTCCAAACCTCAATAAGTTATTATATTTATATATTTCATATTTTCTTACTGTGTCCTAGATTCTTGCTTTGTTTTGTTTTGATATGCCCAAATAGGCACGTCATGTGAGCTACGTTGATTATTGGTGTCTTTGAAGCTCTCACATCCTGTCGCCAGGTGGTTAGAATTATTACTAGGTATGTTTTTTATGTGAGCCCAGGGTTCGTTTACTTTTCTTGTGTGGATTCAGCTCATGTGTCCAGGTCGTTGGTCACTGAGTGTGTGGTGCAGGTGGTCACCTACAGTCCTAGACAGGCAGGGCTACATAGGGGTGATTGGAGTTAGCACAGGTATCTGGCTGCAGTAGGGGGTTATGTGCTGAGCAAGGGAGGGGGCTGATGGCTGTCCTTGAGTGCCTGGGTGGAAGGTGTGTCCCTGTTCCCTAGAGTGCATAGGGGTTGGAGTTTACAGTTGAACTTTGTTCACCCAGTGCTGTTGGGTGTAAGGACTGGGAGGCACCACTTATTCTTGGACCCCTGTAGTGAGTGGCTAGGTGGAGTAGGTGAAGCCACCAGTCCTCAGGCCCCTGATGTGAGTAGGTGAGGACACTGCTTAATGGGCAGGGTGGTGTGAAATGTCATGAATCTGCCACTCCCCCTTAGAGCTGTTGCAGTTGAAAACAGGCTTTAGGTATATACCCTGTTGTACTGTGCTGTGCTAAAGAGGGCCTAAGCTATTGAAATGGGCCAAAACAGGCCTAGGCATAAGTGAAAGGCATTCAAAGTCTATGGACCCTTTGTGCCTGTGCCTAGGCAAAGGGACTGTGCCTGCCCTGAGTTCCCATCTTAGGGAAGCTGGCAGATTATTTTTTCCTGTTTGTTAATTTGTTCCCTCTGCAAAGCTGGGACAATGGCTTGGGGCACGTGATGGGTCCCACTTCTGGCCCAAGTGGCAGGACCAGAGCAGAGCAGGGAAGGGAAAGGTAAATGAGAGAGAGATACTTCCCAGAGGGGAAAAGGGTTTCTTTTTTTTGGCTGGCTTTTTTTTTTTTTTTTTTAATTACACTTCAGTTGAAGGCTTACAGAACAAACTAATTTCTCATTAAACAGTTAGTACACATATTGTTTTATGACGTTGGTTAACAACCCCACAACACCCTTTGGGAAGGGTATTTTTGATCCCGTGTGGAAGGTTAGATGTTTGCACGTAACTTCTGGAGATTCAGCACCACTTCTCCCTGGTTCTGGAGGCTTGAGCAGACTCTCTGCCACTCAGTTTCTCCTGGTGTGGAAAAAGCATCCTCAGCACTACTGCTTGCCTAAGTCTGTGTGTGACAGCTGCTCCAGCCTTCAGTGTGGCGGCCAGGCCAGGTTTGGCAAATCCTCGCTACTTCTCAACTGTCTCTCCCTCCTCCTGCCGTTCAGTTCGACTCCTCAACTTTGTCTTTGATGTTCAGGGCTCCTAGATTGTCATATGTAATCGATTCACTTGCTTTTTCAGGTCTTTGTTGTAAGAGAGATCACGGGAAGTTTCTGACTACTCCAATATCTTGGCCCCACCTCTGACTCCTGCCCCCCCCTTTTTTATTATATAATATTTTATTGTGTTTTTGGTGAAGGTTTACACAACAATTTAGGTTCCCATTCAACAATTTCTACACAAACTGTTCAGTGACATTGGTTACATTCTTCACAGTGTGTGATCATTCTCCTTATTTCCATTCTGGTTGTTCTGCTTCCATTAACATAGTTTCCTTGCCCCCTTACATTCTCATCTTTGTTTTAAAGTAATCACTGACTGTTTTAACCTTATATAGGTGATTTTTTAAAGAAGCACAATATTTACAGGTGCTATTCATTATTTTGTGAGCCAGTCTGTGTTATTTAGCTACAAGGCTATCTCAGGGGTTAGTTTCAGTTCAAAATTTGAAGAATAGCTCAGGGAAATAGTCTCAGTGAGTCCTCTAGCCTCAATCAGGCCAGTGTTTTTTGTTTTGAAATTTGAGGCCCTGTTATACATTTCTCTCATATTCTATCAGGGTCTTTCTATTGTGATCCTGATTAGAATGGTTGGTAGTGGTAGCCGGAAACTATCTTAATTCTGGTCTCAGAATAGATGAGGCCATTGTTAGTGTAGACTGTCTTGTAGACTAGTTTCTTCTTTGAGTCTTTGGTTTCCTTCTATGTAATTCCTGTTATTGTGTAATCAGTTAATCTCAAAAGCACACCTTTGCATTTACTATTTGCAACTAAGTTGGGAGCTTGACAAGCAAGCAGAGTGAAGCAAGCTATAAGTGAAGTGTGGGCAAAGTGGTCAGAAATGAGTTAATTCTGTTTGGCCATATTGCCAAAGGCTTCTTTTAGGACTGTACATTTGAGCCGAGTATGAAAAGATAGGTAGGTATTTAACAGGTAGAGAATGGTCTTCTAAGTAAACACGTGAAGGCATGAAAGAACATTTGAGTTTCTCCATATTTTAGGCTCATACCTACTCTTTTGTCTCTGCCACGAGTGCCATTGGAGACCTGTATTTTCTAATTGCTGAAATAAACAATCTAAAAAAATTCAGTTTATTTCTCACTCATGACATAGACCAATATAGGTAGGTGAGGAGGATACTTGTTCTGTGCATTCATTCAAGGACCTAGCCTCCTTCTACTTGTGGTCCTGCCATCTTCTTGGGGAGAGCAGAAGTGTTGGAAGATCTCAGCAATATAAAGAGCTGAGAGAAAAGAAAATCAGGCTAACAGAACAGCTTTGCTGTATCTATGGGATGAAAATTAAGCCAAAGTGACTGGAACACAGTAAGTGCAGGAGGAGGGTGAGTGAGGAATGAGAAAGGCTGCATGAGAAAGGGTGGAGAAGGAAGCAGTAGCCATGTCATGTAGGGTTGCGTGCAGCATGGCAACGTGTTTGAATTTTATCCAAAGTGCCATTGAGATATTTTAAGAAATAGCATGATTCTATGTATATTTCAAAAAGGTGTCTTAGGCTTTAATGTGAAAAAAAGATGAAAGGGAGCACAAGTGGAAGCTGGAAGAGCAGTTTGGAGGTTATTACAGTAATCCTGGTAAGAACTGATGTTTGCTTGAACTAGGTAGTGTAAATGGAGTGACAGAGACAGATTGAAAATCTATCTTGGGAGCCTGGTAGGATTTGCTGATGGACTGGAGGTACAGGGTGGTGTACAGAGTAGAGAGGATTCAAAAATGATTTCTGAGGGCCAATAAGGTAGAGGGAAAACAGGTAGAGTACAGAGTCATGAAAACCAAGGATAAGAAATGTTTCAAGAATGTGGAACTATCGATTTTGGCAAATATTACTGTGGCTTGATTAAAAAAAATTTTTTTTTTTTTTATCAAGCAAGATAAGAACAAAAAATGACCATTGTACTTAGCACCTAGAGATCCTTGTTAACTGTGACAGAGAACATTTTGGTGGTGTGATGCGGGTGGAAGACTCTGTTAAGTGAGGAAGGAGCAAACGGGATGTGAATAAATGGAGTAGGTGAGTGTAGATAAATCTTTTACGCTTGGCTGTGAAATAAGAAGAAATATTGGCAATAACTTAAGGATGATTTGAGGTTGAGTGGGGTTTTTCTTTTCTTCTTTTAAAATGAGAAATATTAGAAAAAATTCATGTGCTAAAGGGATTGATCCATTAGAGAGAGAGAAATTGATAATATCAGGAGGAGAGTGGATAATCTAAGGGAAATTCCTTGAGATGGGGAGAAGGATAGGGCTGGTTTTTGTTAAGGGAAGGAACAGGGTGGCAGTAGGAGGGACAATTCCGATGATGTGGTGGGAGGAATGAAAGAAAAGATGAAACAGATGTAGGTTCACATGTAGATTTGTTGGTGAGAGGATGAGGACATTGGCATTGATAACTCCTACTGCCTCATGAAATGCGGGGCAAAGTCACAGCTTAGAGTTGGGATGGTGAGTGTAGGAATGAGAAAGGCTTGAGGAAAGAGGAGGGCATCATCAGATTTTATTCTAGAAAGATTACTCTGTCCCCAGTATGGAGGACATGTTGTTAGTGGTGGTGAGACTACTTGCAGGGAGACAGTAGCAGAGACCATTATGTGTACATTAAAATCCTTTCTTTCCTTTATTCATGGCAATAAAGTTTACTCTGGGCACATGGATGGGGTTTCCCAGATACAGAATACATTTTCCATGTTCCCTTATAGCTACATATGTTACATAACTAAGTTCTGGACAGTAGCATGTAAGTGGGAGCGGTATGTGCAACTGCTGGGCCATCTCCAACTGGAAAGATGAGCCATTTGCCTTGGAGTTTTTTTCTTCCCATTTTCTGTGGACTAGAACATGACTATGCAGACAAGGACTTTAGAGATAGGAGGTGGGGAGTTGTGTAAGAGAGGAAAGAAACAAGAATGCTTTCCAGGTTGCTGCTGTTATAGTTTTACTTGGGTGGTGGACAACTTTAGGAATGATGATGCTCTTTGCTGAGATACAGAGTCCATGAGGATGAGCAGAATTCAGGACTTATGTAGGGTCACGAGCCCAGTGCTGGCCTCGCTGAGGTTTAGATGGTAGTGTGCCGTCTACAACATGCACTTGAATGCAGACATTTGGAGCCTGAGATTGATGATGGATAAAACCATAAGAATGGGTGAAGATGCTTAGGGAGTGTATATAAATCAGTTCTCCTGCCATCCCTATCCTCCCCAATAAGTAAAATCGTCTAAGGGGATCATTGTCCCAACCTGCTTCTACTTTTAATGCAGACACAGCAGCCAACAGGAAAAATAAATAAATGCAAATCCAGAAAAATAGTACTAGGTGTAAAGGTAGCAAAAGCATAGTTGCCTGCTTTCTGCCTACTTCTAGCTGCCTGAAGACCACATTAAACAATGACATTTTTATCCAGTAAGATCTCCCTCCAAGAGCTTGTAAGTCATGTGACTCTGCTCATTTCCCCTCTCCCACAGAAATAACTTTTGGTTTTGAAAGCTGGGGGAGGAAGACATTTAACTCCATTCCTCCTTGTCTGATCATTTTCTCATTATTTCCTCCAGGCTCCAGTTCAACTGACTGGCTCACATGATTTTATTAAGGTCTATTTTCTTGTCCAGTAACACCCAATCTCCATATAATACCATGTAAGACTCGACAGCAATGGGTTTATGGGTAAGACATTAAATAGTGGAATAGACTATTTCTAGTCTAGAATGATTTAGATGTGATTCTGCATTGAAGGGGACTGGCTGTGTGGACAGCCATAACAGGTTACAATCAGAGATGTAAGAGGATGATAAAGAGTAGTAAACAAACTCTTTCAATCTCCCCGGCCCCCTCCTACAAAGGGAATGATGGGATTTCTTAATTCCTAGTATTTCTTGGTCCAATTTCCAGTCCTTTCCACTGTCTTCCCAGGATTTAGATGCGAAGGAGATGGAAGAGATGTGGCAGTAGTGATCATTTTCCTCATATCACTTATAATTATGAAAAAATTTTTAATGCTTTATATGTATGTGTGTCTAGAATGTAACTTCGATGAGGGCAGGAATTTTGCCTATATTGTTCATGACTTCATCCAAAGGCCTGAGAACAGTGCCTAGTACATGTAGTCACTCAATAGAAAATTATTGAAATAATTATTAAGGTCTATCACTTGTCTGTCAAATTGTTGTACTGTGATGGCTTGTTTGTTGCTGTGATGCTGGAAGCTATGCCACCAGTATTTCAAACACCAGCAGGGCCACCCATGGTGGACAGGTTTCAGTGGAACATTCTGACTACCAAGAAGGACCTGGCTATCTACTTTTAAACAATTGGCCAGTGAAAACCTTATGAATAAAAAAAGTGGTGGAATATTGTCTGATATAATGTCAGAAGATGAGCACCTCAGGATAGAAGGCACTGAAAATATTACTCCTCAAAGTAGAGTTGACCATAGTGATATGAATGGAGTAAAGCTTTCTGGACCTTCACTTGCTGATGTGGTACAACTAAAAACAAGAAGAAACAGTTGCAAATATCCATTCATGATCAGAATATGGAATGTACAAAGTTTGAATCTAGGAAAATTGGAAGTTGTCAAAAATAAAATGGAATGCATAAAGATTGATATTTTATGCATTATTGAGCTGAAATGGGCTTGTATTGGCCACTTTGAATTGGACAGTCATATGGTTGGGGGAATGGTCTACTAAGCCAGGAATGACAAATTGAAGAGGATTGGTGTCATATTCATTGTCAAAAAGAAAATTTCAAGGTCTATCTTGAAGTACAACGCTGTCAGTGATAATATCCACATCACTTTTTTTACAAGGAAGCCCAGTTAATATGACAATTATTCACATTTGCTAACCAACCACTAAGGCTGAAGATGAAGAAATTGAAAAGAGTTTTACTAGCTTCTGCACTCTGAAATTGATCAAACATATGATCAAGATGCATCGATAATCACTGGTGATTGCAGTGTGAAAGTTGGAAACAAAGAAGAAGGATCAGTAGTTGGAAAATATGGCCCTGGTGATGGAAATCACACTGGAGATAACGTGATAGAATTTTGCAAGACCAAGGACTTCTTCATTGTAAATACCTTTTCTCAACAACATAAATTGTGACATACACATGGACCTAACCAAATGGAGTACACAGGAATCTAATCCACTGCATCTGTGGAAAGATACGGCAGAGAAGCTCAGTATCAACCATCAGAACAAGGCCGGGGGCCAACCGTGGAACGGATCATCAATTACTCATACGCAAGTTCAAGTTGAAGCTGAAAGAAATTAAAACAAGTCCATGAGAGCCAAAGTATGATCTTGAGTATATCCCACCTGAATTTAGAGACCATCTCAAGAATAAATTTGACACATTGAACACTAGTGATTTAAGACCAGATGATTTGTGGGATGACAACAAGAACATCATACATGAAGAAAGCACAAGATCATCAAAAGGACAGAAAAGACCAAAATAAATGTTGGAAGAGACTCTGAAAGTTGCTCTTGAACTTAGGGTAGCTGAGGTAAAAAGCTGAAAAGAAGATTTCAAAGGGTGGCTCAAGAAGACAAAGTAAAGTATTATAAAGACATGTGCAAAGACCTGGAGTTAGAAAACCAAAAGGGAAGAATACACCTGGTATTTCTCAAGCTCAAAGAACTGAGAAAAAAATTCATGCCTTGAGTTGCAATATTCAAGGATTTTATGGGCAAAATATTGAATGATGACTGGGCAGTGTTTCATTCTGTTGTGTACAGGGTACTATGAATTGACACCCCCACACATCTGTTAGTTTGTCGTACTGTGAGGGCTTGTGTTGCTGTGATGCTGGAAGCTATGGCACTGGTATTCAAATATGAGCAAGGTCATCCGTGGCAGACAGGTTTCAGCTGAGCTTCCAGACTAAGACAGACTAGGAAGAAGGACCTGGCAGTCTACTTCTGAAAAGAATTAACCACTGAAAACCTTACGAATAGCACAGAAACATTGTCTGATATAGTGCTGGAAGATGAGCCCCTCAGGTTGAAAGGCACTCAAAATATGAGTGGAGAAGAGCTGCCTCCTCAAAGCAGAGTTGACCTTAATGACATGGATGGAGTCAAGCTTTTAGGACCTTCATTTGCTGATGTGCCACGACTCAAAATGAGAACAAACAGCTGAAAACATCCATTAATAATCAGAACCTGGTATGTAAGAAGTATGAATCTAGGAAAATTGGACATCATCAAAAATGAAATGGAACACATAAGGTAGATTTCTTAGGCATTAGTGAGCTGCAGTGGACTGGTGTTACTCATTTTGAATCAAATAACATATGGCCTACTATGCCTGGAATGACAACTTGAAGAGGAATGGCATTACATTCATTGTCAAAAAGAACACTTCAAGATATGTCCTGAAGTACAATGCTGTCAGTGATAGGATAATATCCATATGGAAGACCAGTTAATACGACTATTATTCAAATTTATGCACCAACCGCTAAGGCCAAAGATGAAGAAACTGAAGATTTTTACCAACTTCTGCAGTCTGAAATAGATCAAACATGCAATCAGGATGCACTGAAATTACTGGTGATTGGAATGTGAAAGTTGGAAACAAAGGAGAAGGATCAGTAGTTGGAAAATATGGCCTTGGTGATAGAAACAATGCTGGAGACCTCATCGTTGAATTTTGCAAGACTAACGACTTCTTCATTGCGAATACGTTTTTTCACCAACATAAACCACAAGTATACACACGGACCTTACCAGATAGAATACACAGGAATCAAATTGACTACATCTGTGGAGATGATGGAAGAGCTCAATTTCATCAGTCAGAGCAAGGGCAAGGGCCAACTGAAGATCAGACTATCAATTACTCAAAATGAATTTCAAGATGAAACTGAAGAAAATTAGAACAAGCTCACAAGAGCCAAAGTACAAACTTGAGTATATCCCACCTGAATTTAGAGACCATCTCAAGAATAGATTTGACATGTTGAACACTAATGACCGAAGACCAGACAAGTTGTGGAATGACATTGAGGACATCATACATGAAGAAAGATGAAAGAAAAAGAAAAGACCTAATTGGATGTCAGAAGAGACTCTGAAACTTGCTCTTGGATGTCGAGTAGCTAAAGCAAAAGGAAAAAATGATGACGTAAAAGATCTGAACAGAGGATTTCAAAGGGCGGCTCCAGAAGACAAAGTATTATAACAACATGTGCAAAGACCTGCAGTTAGAAAACCAAAAGGGAAGAACACCCTCAGCATTTCTCAAGCTGAAAGAGCTGAAGAAAAAAAATTCAAGCCGTGAGTTGCAATACTGAAGTATTCTACTGGGAAAATATTAAATCCTGCAGGAAGCATCAAAAGAAGATGGAAGGAATACACAGAGTCAGTATACCAAAAAGAATTGTTCAACATTCAACTGTTTCAGGAGGTAACATATGATTAGGAACCGATGGTACTGAAGGTATAAGTTCAAGCTGCACTGAAGGTATTGACAAAAAACAAGTCTCTGGGAATTGACAACATACCAAGTGAGAAGCTTCAACAAACAGATGCAGCACTAGAAGTGCTCATTTGTGTGTGCCAAGAAATTTGGAAGGCAGCTACATGGCCAACTGACTGAAAGAGATCTGTATTTATGCCTATTCCCAAGAAAGGTGATCCAACCACATGCGGGGCATCAGGATTGGAGGAAGACTCATTAACAACCTGCATTATGCAGATGACACAACCTTGCTTGCTGAAAGTGAAGAGGACTTGAAGCACTTAAATTAATGAAGATCAAAGACCACAGCCTTCAGTATGGATTGCACCTCAATATAAAGGAAACAAAAATCCTCACAAATGGACCAATGAGCAACATCATGATAAAGGGAGAAAAGATTGAAGTTGTCAAGGATTTCATTTTACTTGGATCCACAATCAATGACCATGGAAGCAGCAGTCAAGAAATCAAAAGACACATTGCACTGGGTATATCTGCTGCAAAGGACCTCTTTAAAATGTTGAAGAGCAAAGGTGTTACCTTGAAGACTAAGGTGTGCAATCGCATCATATGCGTGTGAAAGCTGAACAGTGAATAAGGAAGACTGAAGAAGAATTGACACCTTTGAATCGTGGTGTTGGTGAAAAATATTGCGTGTACCAGGGACTGCCAAAAGAATGAACAAATCTGTCGTAGAAGAAGTACAGCCAGAATGCTCCTTAGAAGCAAGGATGGCGAGACTGCGTCTTACATACTTTGGACATGTTTTCAGGAGGGATCAGTCCTTGGAGAAGGACATCATGATTGGCAGAGTACAGGGTCGGCGGAAAAGAGGAAGACCCTCAATGAGGTGGATTGGCACAGTGGCTGCAACAATGAACTCAAGCATAACAACAATTGTAAGGATGGCTCAGAACCGAACAGTGCTTCGTTCTGTTGTGCATAGGGTCACTATGAATTGGAACTGACTCCATGGCACCTAAGAATAACAACAACATCATTAATATAACATGCAAGCAAAATTTTGCTGAAGATCATTCAAAAGTAGTTGCAGCAATATATCTACAGGGAACTGCTAGAGATTCAACCTGGATTTAGAAGAGGATGTGGAACCAGAGATACCATTGCTGATGTGAGATGAATCCTGGCTGAAAGCAAAAAATACCAGAAAGATGTTTACCTGAGTTTTATTGACTAAGCTAAGGCATTCAACTGTGTGCATCATACCAAATTATGGATAACATTGCAGAGAATGGGAATTCCAGAACACTAAATTGTGCTCATGATGAAACTGTACATGGATCAAGAGACAGTCATTAGAACAGAACAAGGGGATACTGCATGGTTTAAAGGCAGGAAAGGTGTGCGTGAGGTTGTATCTTTCCACCATACCTATTCAATCTGTATGCTGAGTAAATAATCTGAGAAGATGGACTATATGAAGAAGAACGGGGTATCAGGGTTGGAGGAAGACTCATTAACAACCTGTGTTATGCAGATGATACAACCTTGCTTGCTGAAAGAGGACTTGTAGTGCTTACTCATGAAGATCAAAGATTACAGCCTTCAATATGGATTACACCTCAACATAAAGAAAACAAAAATCCTCACTACTGGATCATGATAAATAACATCATGATAAATGGAGAAAAGATTGAAGTTGTCAAGGATTTCATTTTACTTGGATCCATAATCAACACCCATGGAAGAAGCAGTCAAGAAATCAAAAGACGCATTGTACTGGGTAAATCTGCTGCAGAAGACCCATCTAAAGTGTTGAGAAGCAAAGATGTCACCTTGAGGACTAAGTGAGCCTGACAAGCTATGGTGTTTTCAATTGCCTCATGTGTATGGGAAAGCTGGACAATGAATAAGGAAAACTGAAAAAGAATTGACACCTTTGAACTGTGGTGTTGGACTGCCAAAAGAGTGAGGGAATCTGTCTCAGAAGAAGTACAACCAGAATGCTCCTTAGAAGCAAGGATGGGGAGACTGCGTCTCACATACTTTGGACATGTTGTTGGGAGAGATCAGTCCCTGGAGAAGGACGTCATGCTTGGTAAAGCAGAAGGTAGCAAAAAAGAGGAAGACCCTCAATGAGTTGGGGTGACACAGTGGCTGCAACAATGGGTTCAAGCATAGCAACAATTTTGAGGATGGCACAAAACCGGAGCATTTCGTTCTGTTATGCATAGGGTCGCTATGAGTTGGAATCAACTCGAAGGCACCTAACAACAACAACAACATGAGTCAACACAGACTCGATGGCATCTAACAACAACAACAATTTTTATGGTAAGACCATGTGCCAGACATGAGCTCACTTTTGTTTTTGTTTATTTTATTGTCTTTAGATGAAGGTTTACAGAGCAAATTAGTTTCTCATTAAACAATTAATACACGTATTGTTTCCTGACATTGGTTGCCAAACCCTTGACCTGTCAACACTCTCCTCTTCTTGACCTTGAGTTCCCTATTTCCATTCGTCTGGCTTTCCTGTCTGCTTCTGCCTTCTTGTCCTTGCCCCTGGACTTGTGTGTCCATTTGTTCTTGTATACATGGTTGAGCTATGTGTATTATTGTTTGTTTTATGGGCCTGTCTAATCTTTGGCTGAAGGGTGAACCTCAGGAGTGACATCAGTACCGAGTTAAAAGGGTGTCCAGGGGCCATATTCTTGGGGTTTCTCCAATCTCTGTCAGACCAGTAATTGTAGTCTTTTTTATGAGTTTCAATTTTGTTCTACATTTTTCTCCAGCTCTGTCCAGGACCCTCTATTGTGATCCCTGTCAGAGCAGTCTGTGGTGGTATCTGGGCATCATCTAGTTGTACTGGTCTCAGTCTGGTGGAGGTTGTGGTAGTTGACATCCATTAGTCCTTTCTTCTAATCTTTCCCTTGTGTCTTTGGTTTTCTTCTCTCTTGCTCCAGGTGGGGTGGGACCAGTGGAATACCTTAGATGGCTGCTCACAAGCTTTTAAGACCCCAGATGCTACTCACCAAAGTACGATGTAGAACATTTTCTTTATAAACTGTGTTATGCCAGTTGAGCTAGATGTCCCCTGAGACCATGGTCTCCAGCCCTCAGCCCAGTAATTCAGTCCCTCAGGGAGCTTGAATGTGTCTATGAAGCTTCTATGACTTTGCCTTGGTCAAGTTGTATGGACTTCCCCAGTATTGTGTACTGTTTTACCGTTCACCAAAGTTTCCACTTATCTACTGTCTATTTAGCGTTTTTCTCTCCTCATTCCCCTCTTCCATTGTAACCATCAAAGATTTTATGAGTTCACTTTTGGTTTGAAAAATGTAGTAATTGTGGTCATGTGACCTTATGATGGACACAATTCATGTTAAGAATTTCTTTGATAGTTGCTTTGACAGCTTTTCCTAATACCTTAGTTTACTGTTGGCTCTTGGCTCTGCTATTGAATGCTGTGACTGGGTGTAAAAAGGTAGCTATATCTTTTTGGCAAGTTTGATTTAGACCTTGCATTCATTGTTACTTGCTTGGTCTACAAAGAGAACTTAGTAATTGACAGTTGTATTCAAGTCCTGAAAGAACTGAGAGAGCTTGTGATTAGGGGTGCCTTCTAGCTGTCACTTTGATTTCGATGGATTGTATTTCAATGCTTTGCCTAGGAGCACTAGGAAAGAGACAGTTTTCCTTTCAGACTCCCTGTAGAAAAACTCCCCAGCATGAAAAAAAAAAAAAGATACCTACTGACTTACTTTTCATCTGGAATTAATGTGATCAGCAATGTCCAAAGAAGGTAGATAAGGCATGTTTTCATTTCAGTGAAATCAAGATTTTCAAAGCCTTTGAGGTGCTAATCCCTCTCTTTTCTGCTACTTTTTCCTCTTTTCTTCAATGTATTGTCTGCATCAAAGCTACATATCTGACATGACCAGAACAATCAGAGGCAAGGTGAAAATGCAGGATGGAACACAGTACTTCAGAGAGCAGCAGCAGGATGAGGAGGGGGCTTGGGAAGTGTCCTGCCTGGTTACCAACACACCAGGAGGTGGGGCAGAAAGAAAGGGGACAAGTTTATTATTAGGGGCTCCTTGGCAGCCAAAGAACTTGGTATATTCTTTAATGAGAGGTGAAACCCTTAAAAAAAGGCCAGAGGCAGGAAAATGAAGGAGACACAACTTTGTTTTCTCTCTACTGAGGACTAGTTTCCATTTACCCTCTCATAGCTTTTGGAAATGGCTTTACATTGACAACTGATAGTAGTGTCAGAGGGGGAAGTAGACAGGAAGAAGGGGTGGCAAACTGCTCTGAGAATAAATGTGCTTTACTTGTTAATTAGGCTAAATTTAGACAGTGCGACATGTTTATAAATGAAATACTGTTAGAGTAGATGTGGCAGTGAACCCCATAGCAGAAACAGAAAGGAAATGAAGTCAAAACTAGACAGTGTATTTGGAAACAGTTTTTTTAAACTCAACATCAGGCTGTTCTGATCTTTTATATGGTGGAAAGTGTGTTCCCTTTTTGTTGTGATTTAAATCGAGGGATACTAACGAAGTGAAAAAAAAAAATGCCTAACTTTAAAAATATTGTAGCCTGTACATATTAGAAAATGTTCTTCTAGAAAATTGGATCCTCAGATTGGGTGGATGAATATCTCACCAAATTTCAAAATGGCCTCAGTTTTCGGCTGGGAGCTTGCTCAGTGAACTTCTTTAGTCTTTCTTCTTCTAGACTTCAGTTCTGGGTTCAGGAAATCTGCACCTCTTCCTACATCATTGACTTGGGATGCCACAGAAAATGCTTTGAAAAAGGAGAGAGAGATGGAGTCAGGAGAGATCCTATTAATGTGAGATCTACCAGGTAAGTGCTTGGCCACTAACTGAAAGGTTGTTGATTCGAACCCGCCAATGGCTCCGTGGGAAAAAAAAGACCTGGTGATCTGCTCATGTAAGGAGTTTAGCCTAGGAAACCCTATGAGGCAGTTCTTTGTCCTATAGTATCACTATGAGTCAGAATCAACTCAACAGCACCTGACAATAGTACTCCCCAAAGACAGAGGTTTGTATACCTTTTTCTTGTTTAGTTAAAATTTTGTGTTTGGATTCTAGTTTGGAGGCCAAATCTACTTGAACTATACATTGGTGTTATTAGCTGTGGTTAAGTTGGCCCCTGACTCATGACAACCACAGACACAATGGAACAAAATGCTGCCCAGTCCTGTGCCAATCCCCATGATTGGTTGTGGATCGAACCATTGTGATCCATAGGATTTTCACTGGCTGATTTTTGAAAGTAGATTGTCAAGTCTTTTTTCCCAGTTCATCTTAGTCTGAAAGCTCTGCTGAAACCTGTTCAACATCATAGCAACACACAAGCCACCACTGACAGATGGGTGGTGGCTGCACAGGAGGTGCATTGGCTGGGAATCTAACTCACGTCTCCTGCATGGAAGATGAGAATTCTACCACTGAAACACCAATGCCACATACGCCCAATGAGAAAGTAGGCAGAGATAAGAGGAGCATGTAAAGACTGCAGTAGGAGTCTCAGGGCAACAAAGCACTAACAGCTAATGCTTGGAGGCAGTGTGGTGGAAGTAGTTGGTCAGGCTCTGTCATCATCTGCTTGCATTTATATCCTGACCATATCCTGTCATCATCTGCTTGCATTTATATCCTGACCATATCCTTCCCCTTGGACAAGTTACTTAGTGTTTCAGTCTGGGACCTCCAAGAACCAGACTCTGAGATAAGTTTAGTGTGCAGGTCATTTCTTCAGGAGGGTCTTTATCCAATACTTGTAGGAGGGAGGGGGTTAGGCAGAGGGAGAAATTGAGCTGCCATGCCCAGGAACTCTGGAGCTAGGCTGGTGCTTCAGAATTATCCTGGAGTAGGCAGAGATAGGCAAGTCACATATACTCACACTGATCAGTTATTGAACGTGGGCTACCCTGGGAATGGGCGTGACCTTGGACAAAGCAGCTCTGCATCTGAGCATCCTTGAGGGGTCGGCAGCAGAAGGCTGTCAGCCAGCAGTACTCCCACCAGCAGCTGAGGCAACAGGTCCTTCACCGAAGGGGAATCTGGGTGGCATCAGTGTCCATGATACTTAACTTCTTTGGGCCTCTGTTTCCTAAGAGTATTTATTATTATTATTTAAGAATTAAATGAGATGATACATGTACAGTGCTTAGAACTGTGCACAGCATGGAGTAAATGTGTATCAGGCAGATGTTAAAGAATTTGCTCAGGTCTCCCAGTTTGTGAGTGGTGAAGCTGGTCTTAGAACTGGGGTCTGACTCATTCCAGTCTGTGTTTTTCATCAGTACATCAAATATCTAACATGCCAGAATCCATATCAGTTTGGATAGATTAACTTTTCTCCTTCCCTCACGTGGGTATTCAGCCTTGTGGGCTCAATAAATGTATGCCACAGAAAGTCTTTCCAAGCCACAGCTGGCTACAGGGACTATCCTCCTTTTTATTGGGCACCAGGCCTTTCTCTGCTCTTTCTTTCCCCTGTTTGCCTCCTCAGAGCTCTCTCTTCCCACTCTTGACCCTCTTCTTTGGCTTTCTATTTGTCTCCAGTGATGGGAAGTAGGCGTGATTTGGGGCTGGAGAGCCGATGTAGTAACAAGGGTGGAAGGAAGGAGGAGAAATGAAAATCCCAGGCTGCTCCCTAGTCTCCAGGCTGGTTGCACTCTGCCTCTCAATCCCGCTCTTCAAGCTCACTCCCTCAGGCTCCATTCTTTCCCCTTAATACCCACCCCAGGTTCAGCAATGAAACACCCAGAGTATTCTCTGTGGGATAAGGTATTAGAGCTTTCATCTGAAGCTTGAATGAATCTTCCTATAGTTTTTTGTATCTGAAGTTCTGCCTTGTAGAGCTTCTGTGAGAAATTTTTTCTTATCTCCCCAAACTGACATATAAATGAATGAGTAGAAACTGGCTGTTTGTAAGTTGGTGTCTGCCTATATTTTTTTTCCTCTCTGTGCTACAATTTGAAAAGCCAAAGAAATTTATTTTTTCTTTACTGTTTCTTCATTCATGCATTCTTTGATGGGAAAGCATATGTAAATCAATTACTGTATGCATAGTATTTTAGCTAATACAATGAAGTAAAAGGATCTGTATTTTCAAGATACGGCCTAGTTCAGGGCTGTGTTACACAATAAGAAGTTGGGATGAATTTTTAGAAGATTCTGTTTATGTAATACTTAGCTTTACAGGGTTCTCAGTCACAAACTTAAAAATGGCGATTTTAAATTTTTGATATTAAATGCAACATATATTTTTGGGATATACATTTATAGGTGTCCTGGTGGTACAATGGTTAAGCACTCGGCTGCTAACCAAAAGGTCAGAGGTTTTAACCCACCCAGTGACTCCACAGGAGAAAGACCTGACAATCTGCTTCCTCAAAGATTACAGCTTAGAAAACCCTCTGGGGCAGTTCTACTCTGTCACACCGGGTCACTGTGAACCAAAATTGATTCTATGGCTCTTAACACCATGACAACATATACATTTACACCATGACAACATATACATTTATATAGACAAGTGAATAATAGGAATGTAAACAATTTATAATGTCGAATAAGCACTCAGGAAACCTTGGTGGCATAGTGATTAAGAGCTACAGCTGCTAACCAAAAGATTGGGAGTTTGAATCCACGAGGGGCTCCTTGGAAACTCTATGGGGCAGTTCTACTCTGTCCTATAGGGTCGCTATGAGTCGGAATTGACTCAACAGCAATGGGTTTTGGAGTAAGTACTCAACCCGATGATAAAATCTATCAGTTGTCCTCAGTCTATAAAAGCTGTCTTTGTTACTTTCAGTCCTTATTCACCCACAGGTCATAGCAGGTAAGAGGGTTAAAATTCTACCTCTTTAATATTAATTATTGGCTCTGAGTGTATATGTGTGTGTGTGTGTGAGTGTAATTATTATTTTTCATTCCTGTTGTTTCTGGTCTTTCTCTACCCTCTCACTCATTCCTCCCCAGGAGAGGAGGAGCAGCTTAATCTTACTGGTGAGTTCAGAAGGAGAAATTGGGGATGGACAGCCCCTTTTCTCTCTTTTTTAGGGGCAGACTTGCCTAAAAAGTGCTTGAGTTCTCCTACTAGAGGGATGATGCCTGTCTTAGTCCAACGCTTCCTAGGAATGAGTGTGTGTCTGCCTAATTGTGGAATTCAGGGTTGTGAAGCCTATTGACTCACAAGTATAAATCACATTCTCCAGTATCAGCTTAACCAGTAAAATGGCGATACCATATTTGGCTTCCATCTATTTTACTCTTGCCTTATTCATAAATTGGTTCAGAACCCAGGTGGGGATACAGATGTCATTTATCAAGCTCCACTCAATACTAGGTCTCAGGTGTTAGAGTTGCCTAAGGCATTAACTCTAGACCAGACCACTTCATGCTAGATGGATCGGCATTCATCCATCCACTGTATGTGTTTCTTCTAAAGAGAAACTCTTGGGAGGCAGGAAATAAGTATGATCTGCCAACTTCAGTTCAGCTGAAAAACTCTTATTACACTAATATGCTGGGTTAGTTGATACACAAGCACGAGAGACACAGAATTAATAGGACATGCCCCAAGGAACTCTGAATCCTACTAAAGGTAGTAATAGGGGGCATTGGAGGGAGGGTCACTCAGGGGTTAGGATACCAAAAAAAAAAAAAAAAACCCACTGCCATCAAGTCAGTTGTGACTCATAGCAACACTACAGGACAGAGTAGAACTATCCAATAGAGTTTCCAAGGCTGTAAATCTTTGTAGAAGCAGACTGCCATATCTTTCTCCCATGGAGCGGCTGGTGAGTTTGAACCACCAGCTTTTTGATTAGCAGCCAAGTGCTTAACCACTGAGCCACCAAGGCTCCTTTGGGATAGAAAAGGTTCAGGATAGAGAGTGATTATTCTCTTTTCCTATGTATAACACTCTTCGTTGTTGGCTATAATCCTTAGTGTTCATTCCTGTTGTTCCTGATCTTTCTCTATCCTCTTACTCCTATCCAGGAGAGGAGGAGTAGCTTAATTTTACTGGTGAGTTTGGAAAGAGAAATTGGACATGGGCAGTTGCTTCTCTCTCTTTTTTAGGGGCATCACTTTGTAGCATCACCCTGGTGAAAAGACAGGTGATATATTAAAGGTGATCAGAAGCTCTTTCTCCCATACCAAGTTTTACATAATAGAGAGAACAATTACATTAATTATGCAAAGCAGCCCAGATGAAAAATAAGAATATGTGCCCTAGAGCTTGATGCCTAGGTTCATCTCCCTGCTTTCTTGCTGTGTAACTTTGGGTAAGTTTCTTACCCCTTTGAGTTTCAGGTTTCTGACATGAGAGGCAGGAATGATGACAGTACCTGTGCTGTGGTACTGTGGTGAGGACTGAGTGAGTTAATAATGCAAGTGAAGGTGCTGAGAATAGTGCCTGGCACGAAAGGGTTCTCAATAGACACAGCTCTTGTTATGTGCAGCTATTATCAAGGATGTCCCTATGACATGGGAATGAGGAAGAAATTAAACAGAAAGACTAGAAAGATGGCTCTTCACAGCTCCTTCGAAGGCTTTAAGACTAAGACTTTCTTCACAGTCATGGTAGGAACAGATAAAATTAATAGTAAAAATGGCTTTCACATCCAGAGAGCAAAATCAAATACTGGTCAGTCTATTCATTTTACCCCAAGTATTTCCTTGACATCGCCTTGGTTCAGCAGGGAAGTTTGGGGCTTGCCCATCACCAGTGGGTAAACAGGTGGCAATGAATGGTGGTAGAGTGGCAGTTTAGCTAAATCGCACTTGTTTTGGATAAAAAGTGAGACACAAGGCCAAACCTTAATGTTCTGTATTCACTTGAGGGCTGTAGATATTTATTGCAAATTCTCATTCTGATTGTTTTTGAAAAGTTGGACAAAGTGCTTATCATTGAATTACAAAAAGCATTTATTGAATACCAGCTAGGTACACGGGTTCATACCAGGAGCTTGCATAGTTATGTAGTTTAACTTCATAAAAATCATTTCAGGTGGATGTTGTTATCTTGGTTGTATAGATAAGAAAATTAAAGTTTAGAGATGTAATGTGTACTTTATCTACTACTTTTATTAATTTTAGAAGTACAGAAAATCATAAATAAGTTGTCTACCTTCTAAGTTTTAGAGTATTTTCATCCATTTTTGATACATCTGTATGTCTAATTTTCCTACAAGAGTGAACTTAAGCTTTTTATCTTATTTTAAAGCTCCCTTTAAATAATGTTATGAGGTTTTTTTCATATTATTTATGAGATTTTTTTCACATTATTAAATAGCTTTCCAAAACCTGATTTTAAATTGCCACATTTTATCATGTAAAGAAAGCTCTTATTGTTCAAATTTGTTTCTCATTTTCCCCTATTTTAAACAGTGATGTCATAAACATCTTTGTACATAATTCTTTGTTCATTTATCTAATTATTCCCTTAGAATAGATGTTTAGAAAAATAATTACTGCATAAAAGGTTATTCCAGATATCTCTTGCTGTGTAACCAACCGACCCAAAACTTAGTGGTATAAAACAACCACAATTGTATTATGCTTAGGAGTGCTGTGGGTTACAAATTAAAAAAGGAGACAGCGGCAATGCTTCTTCTTTGCTCCATGATGTCTGAGACCTCACCTGGGATGATTCAAAGGTTGGGTTCAGCCTCTCCAGCCTGGTGATCTCGGTGTAGTTGAACTTTTTATGTGGCAGTTCAGGGCTCCAAGAATGAGCCGTCTGATGGGACAAGGCAAAGGTGCATAGGCTATTATGACCTAGTCTTGGAAGTCACATGATGCCACTTCTGCCCTACTGTATTGGTGGAAAAGTCATCATCTTGCCCAGGTTCAAAAGGGAGAGGATATAGACCCCTACCTATCAATGGAAGGGCTGTCAAAGAATTTACAGCCATGTTTTAAAACTCCCACAGAGGTTATAAACCACTTTTAGGATTTTGACATAAATTATACAACAGAAATTTATATAAATCAACACTTTTTCAAATAGTGGCTGATAGTACACTTCTACCCACACAGGATATTATAATTTGAAGACATTTTTGTCAATCTGATTGGCAAAAGATAGCACGTCATGTCATTCTAATTTTCAATTATTTGAGTGTTAGTGAGATTTTACATGCATTTTTTTTTGTCTCAGTTGTCAAAATTTAATGTGAATTTTCTGTTTTTTGCTTATTTTTCTGTTGGAGTAGTCATTTTTTTTCTCATTAATTGTAGGTATTCTTTATATATTAAGACTAAACCAAGGTGTTCTGACTTTAAATTCAGTTATTTCACCCCTACCCCACAACTATATATAAGTCACTCTTCATTTGTAATTCTAGTTCTGCCTCATCTAAGCTATGTGAGTTGGGCAATTTAATTATGCCCCCTGTGCCTTTGTTTTCTCCCCTGTAATATTGGGAGGAAGACCCTCAACGACATGGATTGACACAGTGGCTGCAACAATGATCTCAAATATAGTAATGATTGTGGAGATGGCACAGGACTGGGCAGTGTCTCTTCTGTTGTAAATGGGATCGCTATGAGTTTGCACAGACTTGACAGCATCTAACAATAACAACAACAATATTGGGTTAATAATATTCCCATCTCATTGGTTATTATGAGGGTTCAGTGATTTCCATGTAAATGCTTAGAATAAGGCTTATTACATACTAAATGTCCAATAAATGTTAGTGATTATTCTTAATTCTTATTACTGTCACCCTTATGGTGACCTGGATACTTGTGAGTATCCTAACAGTTATCTCATTCTTTATATTGCACAATTTATAATCATATATGGATCTGTTAGTCATGTCAAAACCATTTGGCATTTGAATTCAAAAAGTCATGGTTACTTCGAGAAAAAATTCATATTTTATTTTAAACTTCGTTCTCAAGTTTCCCAAAGGAGGAATGCTGCTAACAATGCAGAGTGGGCTTTGGAGCAGGATTGTGGGCACACCTTAGTTAACAGATGAAACACTTGGAAATATCACCGCCTATCATGGAATGAGTTATGTGTCCCCAAAAATGTGTATCAATTTGACTGGGCCATGATTCCCAGAATTCTGTGGTTGTACTCCATTTTGTGATTGTAACTTTATGCTAAAGAGGTTTAGGGTGGAATTGTAACACCCTTACTAGGTCATCTCCCTAATCCAATGTAAAGGGATTTTCCCTGGGGTGTGGCCTGTACCACCTGTTATCTCTCAAGAGATAAAAAGGAAAGGGAAGTGAGCAGAGCAGAGAGGTACCTCGTACCACCAAGAAAGCAGTGCCAGGAGTAGAGTGTGTCCGTTAGACTGGGGTTCCTGCACAGAGAAGCTACTAGTCCAGGGAAGATTGATGAGAAAGACCTTCCTCCAGGGCCAACAGAGAGAGAAAGCCTTCTGCTGGAGCTGAATTTGCACTTTTAGCCTACTTTACTGTGAAGAAATAAATTTCTCTCTGTTAAAACCATTCACTTCTGGTATTTCTGTTATAGCAGCACTAGATGACTAAGACCCTGCCCTTGATTGCCATGCCAATATAATTAGAAAGGTTGGGGGAAACAACACATCTCTTTGTGAAACTCTTGAGATAAAAGTAAATTTGATGGCGTCTCCTCTGCCTCTTTCATTTGTCTTTCTCTTGAATCAGACTAATTGAATACACTATTGAGCATCCTATAGGGTATCAAGGAAACCCTGGTAGCATAGTGGTTAAGAGCTACGGCTGCTAACCAAAAGGTCAGCGGTTCAAATCCACCAGGTGCTCCTTGGAAACCATATAGGGCAGTTCTACTCTGTTCTATAGGGTTGCTATGATCAGAATTGACTCGACGGCAACGGTTTTTTTAGAGGGTATTGTAGAGCAGCATTGATGAAAGAAAATGTAAACCTTTTTCTTTAGAAAGACGAGAAGTCCCAAAAGGACTTGCTTTGCTTCAACTAAGCAAAGGCTGTTGATACAAAAGGCCAAGGGCCTGAGTCTAAAACAAATTAAACCTCCAGTTTCTAATTACCTCAAAGCTTGTGCCTAACTCCCAGTTCGGCCTAGCCTCCAGTGCTCATTCCTTCAGGAGCCTCATGGGGGTGATGGAGTGCCATGAATTGTTGTATGGGAGGATGGGGTGGAGGCCTGGCTGGTCCCATTCCCACACCCAGAGGGCACTGAACATTTGTTGTCTCAGAAGAGGGCTTCTCTGGCTTTGGCTCAGCTGTCCCTCTATGATAACTACCAATGCTAATATTCTGGAGATGAGCCACTTTGGTTCCCGCCTCACTGCCCCTGTTTATCCTGTGAAATATGAGTTGGGGGAGTTTTCTGTAATAAATGCCCCCTTGACTGAGCCTCTATTCAGGCATCTGGTGTCAGCACTTGTCACAGGCAGCCACTTCAGCCATGCCAGCCAGACAGTGACAGATCAGCCTCCTGCTCAGACTCAGGGAAGTCTGCCCCCCAGGCTTGGGTTTGTCACAGGAGCCCCTGGCTGAATCCTGCCAGGGCTCTGGGCCGCACCTGTGCTTCCAACTGTCAGTGGGTGTGAGGGCCAGTCGCTTTCTACTCCCCTCTTGTCAAGGTCAGCTGGCAGTGATATGGGAGCGGGCTCCTGAGTGTTGACAGACTTTCCTCTTTTGTTCTTTGCCCCTGCTTCAGAAGACAGACCTTCCAATACCATTGGGCCCGGGACTTGCCAAATATAGCATTTGAGTAGATCCTGGGTAAAATTTCTTTCTGGAGATAGTTCAGGCAAGTTTACTTCTTTGAAATTGCCTTTCTCAGTCCTCTTTAACATTATCTTGTTGGTCTTGGTTAAATACAACGTGAAGGAGAACCAAATCAGTTACAGGTAGTAAGAAAAAAATGGTTTATGTCGGGGACCACTTTTGCGATTCTTCCACCATTTGGTGGTCATAATGATGATTTACAAATCAGAAGGTGTGCCCTGATGGCCCATAGACTGAATTTGAAAGAAAAGATTTTTATTTGGCCTAGTGTTTGTTTGTTCTTAATGAGATTTGATGCTAATATTTAGAATTCATAAAATTTCACATACAAATGTGATTTGTGGCTTCTCTTCAAAATTAAAAGATGTGGCAACACTGGGCCCATATTCTTGCATGGGGACAATTGGAGTAAACAAATCCATTGCCACTGCTCACTTTAGAGAGAGCATAAACTCCAATTTGCCATAATCTTCTCCTCTTCCTGTTGTAATATCCAACCTACTTCTCTTCTATCATATGGACAGTCCCTGTAGATATCTGAGTTGGTGATCTCTGGCACAAGCACTAGTCTTCAATTCTGTACTCAATCTTGAATGAGCTCTATTTAATAATTTTTTTCTACCGGGATGGTATGTGACAGGACATTGCTTGAACTTTCATGATTTAAATTTACCATAAAAAATGGTAGTTTTATTGATATGTGACAGAGTTCTGTAGTTATCCATTGATACACCGTATCTCTTGACCTTGGAAAAATGTTCCATCAATGATAAACTTTGTGACAAGTTTTGGTATTTTTACTGAAAGGGAAAGGGAAATACATTAATTGAGACCTATTATCTTATTTTTAATCCTTATAAAAATCCTTCAATGTTAATCATATGGCCTCATCTCTATGATTTAGGAAATAGGGCTTAGAGCTAAGAACTTTTCTCAATTTTTTAATAACTTTTATTAAGCTTCAAGTGAACGTTTACAAATCCAATCAGTCTGTCACATATAAGTTTACATACATCTCACTCCCTACTCCCACTTGCTCTCCCCCTCTTGAGTCAGCCCTTTTAGTCCCTCCTTTCTTGACAATTTGCTTGCTTCCCTCTCTCTCTATCCTCCCATCCCCCCTCCAGACAAGAGTTGCCAACACAATCTCAAGTGTCCACCTGATATAATTAGCTCACTCTTCATCAGCATCTCTCTCCCACCCACTGACCAGTCCCTTTCATGTCTGATAAGTTGTCTTCGGGGATGGTTCCTGTCCTGTGCCAACAGAAGGTCTGGGGAGCATGGCTGCCGGGATTCCTCTAGTCTCAGTCAGACCACTAAGTATGGTCTTTTTATGAGAATTTGGGGTCTGCAACCCACTGATCTCCTGCTCCCTCAGGGGTTCTCTATTGTGCTCCCTGTCAGGGCAGTCATCGATTGTGGCCGGGCACCAACTAGTTCTTCTGGTCTCAGGATGATGTAGGTCTCTGGTTCATGTGGCCCTTTCTGTCTCTTGGGCTCTTAGTTGTCATGTGGCCTTGGTGTTCTTCATTTTCCTTTGCTCCAGGTGGGTTGAGACCAATTGCTGCATCTTAGATGGCCGCTTGTTAGCATTTAAGACCCCAGACGCCACATTTCAAAGTGGGATGCAGAATGATTTCATAATAGAATTATTTTGCCAATTGACTTAGAAGTCCCCGCAAACCGTGTTCCCCAGACCCCAGCGCTTCCTCCGCTGACCTTTGAAGCATTCATTTTATCCCGGAAACTTCTTTGCTTTTGGTCCAGTCCAATTGAGCTGACCTTCCATGTATTGAGTGTTGTCTTTCCCTTCACCTAAAGCAGTTCTTATCTACTGATTAATCAATAAAAAAACCCTCTCCCACCCTCCCACCCTCCCCCCCTCATAACCACAAAAGTATGTGTTCTTCTCAGGTTTACTATTTCTCAAGATCTTATAATAGTGGTCTTATACAATATTTGTCCTTTTGCCTCTGACTAATTTCGCTCAGCATAATGCCTTCCAGGTTCCTCCATGTTATGAAATGTTTCACAGATTCGTCACTATTCTTTATCGATGCATAGTATTCCATTGTGTGAATATGCCACAATTTATTTACCCATTCATCCGTTGATGGACACCTTGGTTGCTTCTAACTTTTTGCTATTGTAAACAGAGCTGCAATAAACATGGGTGTGCATTTATCTGTTTGTATGAAGGCTCTTGTATCTCTAGGGTATATTCTGAGGAGTGGGATTTCTGGGTTGTACGGTAGTTCTATTTCTAACTGTTTAAGATAACGCCAGATAGATTTCCAAAGTGGTTGTACCATTTTACATTCCCACCAGCAGTGTATGAGAGTTCCAATCTCTCTGCAGCCTCTCCAACATTTATTATTTTGTGTTTTTTGGATTAATGCTAGCCTTGCTGGTGTGAGATGGAATCTCATCGTAGTTTTAAGTTGCATTTCTCTAATGGCTAATGATGGAGAGCATTTTCTCATGTATCTGTTGGCTGCCTGAATATCTTCTTTAGTGAAATGTGTGTTCATATCCTTTGCCCACTTCTTGATTGGGTTGTTTGTCTTTTTGTGGTTGAGTTTTGACAGAATCATGTAGATTTTAGAGATCAGGCGCTGGTCTGAGATGTCATAGCTGAAAATTCTTTCCCAGTCTGTAGGTGGTCTTTTTACTCTTTTGGAGAAGTCTTTAGATGAGCATAGGTGTTTGATTTTTAGGAGCTCCCAGTTATCGGGTTTCTCTTCATCATTTTTGGTAATATTTTGTATTCTGTTTATACCTTGTATTAGGGCTCCTAGGGTTGTCCCAATTTTTTCTTCCATGATCTTTATCGTTTTAGTCTTTATGTTTAGGTCTTTGATCCACTTGGAGTTAGTTTTTGTGCATGGTGTGAGGTATGGGTCCTGTTTCATTTTTTTGCAAATGGATATCCAGTTATGCCAGCACCATTTGTTAAAAAGGCTATCTTTTCCCCAATTAATTGACACTGGTCCTTTGTCAAATATCAGCTGCTCATACGTGGATGGATCTATGTCTGGGTTCTCAATTCTGTTCCATTGGTCTATGTGCCTGTTGTACCAGTACCAGGCTGTTTTGACTACTGTGGCTGTATAATAGGTTCTGAAATCAGGTAGAGTGAGGCCTCCCACTTTCTTCTTCTTTTTCAGTAGTGCTTTGCTTATCCGGGGCTTCTTTCCCTTCCATATGAAATTGGTGATTTGTTTCTCTATCCCCTTAAAATATCACATTGGAATTTGGATCGGAAGTGCGTTAAATGTATAGATGGCTTTTGGTAGAATAGACATTTTTACTATGTTAAGTCTTCCTATCCATGAGCAAGGTATGTTTTTCCACTTAAGTATGTCCTTTTGAATTTCTTGTAGTAGAGCTTTGTAGTTTTCTTTGTATAGGTCTTTTACATCCTTGGTAAGATTTATTCCTAAGTATTTTATCTTCTTGGGGGCTACTGTGAATGGTATTGATTTGGTGATTTCCTCTTCGGTGTTCTTTTTGTTGATGTAGAGGAATCCAAGTGATTTTTGTATGTTTATTTTATAACCTGAGACTCTGCCAAACTCTTCTATTAGTTTCAGTAGTTTTCTGGAGGATTCCTTAGGGTTTTCTGTGTATATAATCATGTCATCTGCAAATAGTGATAACTTTACTTCTTCCTTGCCAATCCGGATACCTTTTATTTCTTTGTCTAGCCTAATTGCCCTGGCTAGGACTTCTAGCACGATGTTGAATAAGAGCGGTGATAAAGGGCATCCTTGTCTGGTTCCCGTTCTCAAGGGAAATGCTTTCAGGTTCTCTCCATTTAGAGTGATACTGGCTGTTGGCTTTGCATAGATGCCCTTTATTATGTTGAGGAATTTTCCGTCAGTTCCTATTTTGCTGAGAGTTTTTATCATAAATGGGTGTTGAACTTTGTGAAATGCCTTTTCTGCATCAATTGATAAGATCATGTGGTTTTTGTCTTTTGTTTTATTTATGTGGTGGATTACATTAATGGTTTTTCTGATATTAAACCAGCCTTGCATACCTGGTATAAATCCCACTTGATCAGGGTGAATTATTTTTTTGATGTGTTGTTGGATTCTCTTGGCTAGAATTTTGTTGAGGATTTTTGCATCAATGTTCATGAGGGATATAGGTCTATAATTTTCTTTTTTTGTAATGTCTTTACCTGGTTTTGGTATCAGGGAGATGGTGGCTTCATAGAATGAGTTGGGTAGTATTCCGTCATTTTCTATGCTTTGGAATACCTTCAGAGGTAGTGGTGTTAACTCTTCTCTGAAAGTTTGGTAGAACTCTGCAGTGAAGCCGTCCGGGCCAGGGCTTTTTGTTGTTGGGAGTTTTTTGATTACGGTTTCAATCTCTTTTTTTGTTATGGGTCTATTTAGTTGTTCTACTTCTGAATGTGTTAGTTTAGGTAGGTAGTGTTTTTCCAGGAATTCATCCATTTCTTCTAGGTTTTCAAATTTGTTAGAGTACAATTTTTCGTAATAATCTGAAATAATTCTTTTAATTTCATTTGGTTCTGTTGTGATGTGGTCCTTCTCGTTTCTTATTTGGGTTATTTGTTTCCTTTCCTGTATTTCTTTAGTGAGTCTAGCCAATGGTTTATCAATTTTGTTAAGTTTTTCAAAGAACCAGCTTTTGGCTTTGTTAATTCTTTCAATTGTTTTTCTGTTCTCTAATTCATTTAGTTTAGCTCTAATTTTTATTATTTGTTTTCTTCTGGCGCCTGATGGATTCTTTTGTTGCTCACTTTCTATTTGTTGAAGTTGTAGGGACAGTTCTCTGATTTTGGCTCTTTCTTCTTTTTGTATGTGTGGATTTATCGATATAAATTTGCCTCTGAGCACTGCTTTTGCTGTGTCCCAGAGGTTTTGATAGGAAGTATTTTCATTCTCGTTGCTTTCTATGAATTTCCTTATTCCCTCCTTGATGTCTTCTATAACCCAGTCTTTTTTCAGGAGGGTATTGTTCATTTTCCAAGTATTTGATTTCTTTTCCCTAGTTTTTCTGTTATTGATCTCTAGTTTTATTGCCTTGTGGTCTGAGAAGATGCTTTGTAATATTTCAATGTTTTGGATTCTGGAAAGGTTTGTTTTATGACCTAATATGTGGTCTATTCTAGAGAATGTTCCATGTGCGCTAGAAAAAAAAGTATACTTTGTAGCAGTTGGGTGGAGAGTTCTGTATAAGTCAATGAGGTCAAGTTGGTTGATTGTTGTAATTAGGTCTTCCGTGTCTCTATTGAGCTTCTTACTGGATGTCCTGTCCGTCTCTGAAAGCGGTCTGTTGAAGTCTCCTAGTATAATTGTGGAGGTGTCTATCTCACTTTTCAGTTCTGTTAAAGTTTGTTTTGTATATCTTGCAGCCCTGTCATTGGGTGCATAAATATTTAATATGGTTATGTCTTCCTGATCAATTGTCCTTTTATCATTATATAGTGTCCTTCTTTATCCTTTGTGGCGGATTTAAGTCTAAAGTCTATTTTGTCAGAAATTAATATTGCTACTCCTCTTCTCTTTTGCTTATTGTTTGCTTGATATACTTTTTTCCATCCTTTGAGTTTTAGTTTGTTTGTGTCTCTAAGTCTAAGGTGTGTCTCTTGTAGGTAGCATGTAGATGGATCGTGTTTCTTTATCCAGTCTGTGACTCTCTGTCTTTTTATTGGTGCCTTTAGTCCATTTACATTCAGGGTAATTATAGATAAATAAGTTTTTAGTGCTGTCATTTTGATGCCTTTTTATGTGTGTTGTTGACAATTTCATTTTTCCTCATACTTTTTTGTGCTGAGGCGTTTTGCTTAGTAAATTGTGAGATCCTCATTTTCATAGTGTTTAACTTTATGTTAGTTGAGTCGTTACGTTTTTCTTGGCTTTTATCTTGAGTTATAGAGTTGTTATACCTTTTTGTGGTTACCTTATTATTTACCCCTATTTTTCTAAGTAAAAACCTGACTTGTATTGTTCTGTATCGCCTTGTATCACTCTCCATATGGCAGTTCAATGCCTCCTGTATTTAGTCCCTCTTTTTGATTATTGTGATCTTTTACCTATTGACTTCCATGATTCCCTGTTATGTGTATTTTTTTTTAATTAATCTTAATTTGTTTGTTTTTGTGATTTCCCTATTTGAGTTGATATCAGGACGTTCTGTTTTGTAACCTTGTGTTGTGCTGATATCTGATATTATTGGTTCTCTGACCAAACAATATCCTTTAGTATTTCTTGTAGCTTTGGTTTGGTTTTTGCAAATTCTCTAAACTTGTGTTTGTCTGTAAATATCTTAATTCCACCTTCATATTTCAGAGAGAGTTTTGCTGGATATATGATCCTTGGCTGGCAGTTTTTCTCCTTCAGTGCTCTGTATATGTCGTCCCATTCCCTTCTTGCCTGCATGGTTTCTGCTGAGTAGTCTGAACTTATTCTTATTGATTCTCCCTTGAAGGAAACCTTTCTTTTCTCCCTGGCTGCTTTTAAAATTTTCTGTTTATCTTTGGTTTTGGCGAGTTTGATGATAATATGTCTTGGTGTTTTTCTTTTTGGATCAATCTTAAATGGGGTTCGATGAGCATCTTGGATAGATATCCTTTCGTCTTTCATGATGTCAGGGAAGTTTTGTGTCAGGAGTTCTTCAACTATTTTCTCTGTGTTTTCTGTCCCCCCTCCCTGTTCTGGGACTCCAATCACCCGCAGGTTATCCTTCTTGATAGAGTCCCACATAATTCTTAGGGTTTCTTCATTTTTTTAAATTCTTTTATCTGATTTTTTTTCAGCTATGCTGGTGTTGATTCCCTGGTCCTCCAGATGTCCCAGTCTGCATTCTAATTGCTCGAGTCTGCTCCTCTGACTTCCTATTGCGTTGTCTAATTCTGTAATTTTATTGTTAATCTTTTGGATTCCTACATGTTGTCTCTCTATGGATTCTTGCAACTTATTAATTTTTCCACTATGTTCTTGAATAATCTTTTTGAGTTCTTCAACAGTTTTATCGGTGTGTTCCTTAGCTTTTTCTGCAGTTATCCTAATTTCATTTGTGATATCTTTAAGCATTCTGTAAATTAGTTTTTTATATTCTGTATCTGATAATTCCAGGATTGTATCTTCATTTGGGAAAGATTTTGATTCTTTTGTTTGGGGGGTTGGAGAAGCTGTCACGGTCTGCTTCTTTAAGTGGTTTGATATGGATTGTTGTCTCCGAGCCATCACTGGGAAACTAGTTATTCCAGAAAATCCACTAAAAAAAAAAATGCAGTCAGACCCCTATCAGAGTTCTCCCTCTGGCTCAGGCTATTCGGATGTTAATGAAGCCGCCTGGGGAGGGTGGGGGAGGGAACAGAGAGATAGGATAGTGACACCTCAGAATATAGCCAGAATTGCTTGTCTTGCTTGGAATGACTATTATATCTGAGATTTCCGCAGGGCGCGTCGCCTATGTGTGCTGGCTGTGTGGAGATTGCCCGGGGGGTCTGGCCCGCTGGAGTCACGGTCAGATCCTCCGCTTCCAGCCCCACGCCCAGCGTCAAGGCTCCCCTACTGGGACGGTGCACTCTCGACTCCAAAATCAGTTGCTGCCTCCCGGGGACTTCTCGTCCCTCTAGCCGCGTGGCCGTGCCGCCCTCGCAACCAGGTGGGCCCCCTCCCGGTTAGTTCAGATGGGTGGAGCAGCTCCCCGTGCTTGTGCAGTGACCGAGTGTCCCGGCTGGGACGCTGTTCTCCCCGCTCCAATACCAGTCGCTGCCTCCTGGGGACTTCTCCTATCGGCTGCGTCCCACGCCGCCCGCGCGACCCAGCTGGGCCCCTTCCCGGGGTTAGTTCAGGGGGATGGAGCAGCTCTCCGTGTTTATGCCGTACCTGCGTCCAGTCCAAATCCCGGCGAGACGGTTCCCCGGCTGGGACGCTGCTCTTCCTGCTCCAAGACCAGTCACTGCCTCCCGGGGAGTTCTCCTACCGGCTGCGTCCCACGCCGCCTGCGAAACCGGCTGGTCTCCCTCCCGGGGTTAGTTCAGGGGGGTGGAGCAGCTCTCTGTGCTTGTGCTGTACCTGACTGGTACGCTGGCTCCAGGCTCTGGAAAACAATCGCTGCTTCCCCGTATTAGTTCGTTCTCCATCTCTAAATCTGTGTTTGTTGTTCAGGGTTCGTAGATTGTTATGTATGTGATCGATTCACTTGTTTTTCCGTGTCTTTGTTGTAAGAGGGATCCGAGGTAGCATCTGCCTAGTCCGCCATCTTGGCTCTGCCCTCTTTCTCAATTTTTTAATGCTGGAAAATGAGGGAGCCAGGATTCATCTTTATGCCAAAGCCCTTGTTCTTCTCTGCAACAAACCAGCCCATTCAGTGGAATTCTATGGCATCTATTTAGGCTAAAGTTCAGGTATTGCTAAAGAGGCAAAGTGTATCAGCCCCATTAATCTGACTGTAATTAGACTTTAGAAGCATATGTTTAAGGGTCTTTAAAAATAAAAAGATAAAAAAATGAGAGTTTTATTTATGTTGAGAACTTCTTAAAGCAAATTTTTAAACCCATATGATTTGTAGATCAAAATGGTGACTTACTGATTCCAATAATAAAATTAATAATAGCAAACTCTCATAAAGCACTTACTATATTTAATTGGACATCATATACATAATAGGACACTGTGTTTTGTGAAGTAGAGGGTCAGTGAAAAAGAGGAAGACCCTCAACAAGATGGATTGACACAGTGGTTGCAACAATGGGCTCAAACATAGCAACAATTGTGAGGATGGCACAGGACCGGGCAGTGTTTCATTCTGTTGTACACAGGGACGCTGTGAGCCAGAACCAACTTGACAGCACTTAACAACCTAACAACAAACATATAACCTCGATGAACCCTTACAACAATAGGAGGTAGGTACAATTATTATTCCTATTTTATAGATGAAGAAACTGAGGCAAAGAGAGGTAATGCTGAGAGACTTGAATAAACTGCTTAATAAACAGCAGTTTAGGTAGGCTGGAATCAGAATTGTCAGTATAGCTTAGCCTTCTATTTTTCTGACCCTTGATAAATATTAGCCAAGATATTGGACATGCTATAACTATTATCTTTCTATAGCCTATATCTAGTGGTGCCAATTCAGCTTTCTCCTATTCTCCAGGGGAAATACTGGAAAAATCCCTTGAAGATTTGTATGCCCAGATAGGAACCTTAAAAGTGCTTCCACTCATAATGGCTTAGAAAGGTCATTAGTAGCTCTGATAAGCTGTAAATAAATTGTTTTGAAGTGATGGTTGGATTGTGTATTATGGGAATTATCTGAATTTTCAAATATAGTGAGTTTCATTGATTATGAGAAAAAGTGTTTTGGATGATGTAATAACTCCATCAGTGCTAGGCTTGCTGTTTAAAGTCTGCATAAATTGGGTTAGTGTAAGTATTTGAGGTATTGGAATTGAATACATATGAAGGTGGGAAAGTGATTGTATTTTCTCCATCTCTGTCACTGAGATACTGCAAAGGGTCACATTGCCCAGCCTGAAACAGAGAAGTGACCTCGAATGGATATGAAGGACTAGATTCTGATGTTGTCTGTCTCTGAAGAAGAATTTCTTGTTGCCATTCTCTCTTAATTCAAATGGAGGTTGGCCTACTTCTTTTGGGACCCAGAGTCCAGTGACTACTCTAGCCCTTCGCTGTCTCAGAGAATACAGGAGAAACGGTTATATCATCCTACTTTTCCCCTTCTCTCTCCCCATATTTCTAGACTAAGTGGGAGATTTAAGAACCATCAATTAAGTCTGTGTGGATGTATCTGGACGCTGGCTACTGTGCATTCCTTGCAATGGCCAAAATCTTGTTTTGGGGAGTAAATAGGTAGAAAACAACCTGAGCAACTTGTGGTTAAGGCTTAAGAAACCTCGCACTACAGATTTAAGCTCTAGCCAGCTGACATGCTCCCCGTCACCTCTCTAGAGATAATGGATTAGAATCAGCAGAAAAGACATGCTTGCACTATGTCCTATATCCAAAGACTCTCTGCTTGCCTTAGGTCCCTTCGCTGCTGGTTCAGTGAAAGCCCGGGCTGAACTTAACACTCCTTGTGCTATTACCTGCCGTGTATCCCCATGGGCTACTTTTCCTCTGACCATACCCTATATGTCAGTGTTCTCAGGGTTAATCCCAGGCCTTCTTTTCTTCTTGCTTCTCTTCTCTATGCCTTCTTGGGATATTGTTGTTAAGAAAATTACCTATATTTTTAGCTACTACCTAGAAGCTGTTGACTCTTAAAAAAAAAAAAATCAGCCAGACATTATGTTTCCCCTGAGCTGCAGTTCTATGTTACCCACTGCTCATCAAGCCCATCCCTTTGGATATTTCATTGGCTTCTCAAAAACAACAGGCTTTAAACCAAGCTCATTACCTTCCTTACTATCCCACCTGTTCCTCTTCCTGCTTTTCTTACTTTAGTTAAGTGGGTTTCAAACTTTGGCAGGCATGAATTCTGACTTATTAAGCCTGGGATGGGGCCAAAATCAACATTGTTCGTAAACATCTCTAGTGATTCTGATGTGTGTGGTCCACAAACTACACTTAAAAAAAGCAATTTAGGGAGCGTGTCTCTCTCCACCTGGTGGCATGAACTGTAAACCTTGTAAACATCCTGGCCTCCTCTCTGTGCTTGACCCAAGTCCAAAGAGCTACTGTGTCCTATTGATGCTACTTCCTTAGTGTCTCACATTAGTCCCTTTCTATTTATTTCCACTGCTGCTCCCTTCATTCTATCACGATCATCCCAACCATTTCCTTCTTTTTCTCTTGCTCCTCTCAATCCACTTTTTACCACTATAATGATCTTTCCAAAATGAAAATATCATATTGCTACTTCACTCTTAAAAGCTTTCAATGACTGTCTATTCTAAAGGACAAAGGCTGAACCCCTTATCTAGGCACATTAAATCTTTGATGATCAGGCCCCAACATATGCACCCAGCTTCACCTCATTATAAACCCCCTGTTTCAATTCACATTCCAGACATATCAAGCCACCTGTAAGCCTGAATATTTTTAGTGTCTCTATCCTCCATGCTATTGTACAGACTGATCCTTTTGCTTCAAATACGCTTCCTGTCCTTCGGTTGGCTGAGTTTTGCTCTGTCATCCAGAGAATCAAGTCAAGCATTTCTACTTTGGAAAGTCTTCCTTGACTCTTGGTGAGTTAAGGATTTCTCTGGTTTATGTTCTATAGAACTAAACACTTATGGAAATCAGAGCATTTGTCACATAGTATTATTTATTAGTTTATTTCTTTAAAGCTAGAATGTGAGTTTCTTAAAAGTCTTGACTGTCTTAATTCTCTTTATCTCTAGTACCTACAACAATATCTGGGATCTGGTAGACATTCAAAAGATGTTTGAGAATGAATGAATGAGCAAATGTTTTTACTAAATAACTTTGTAAGACATTAGCCGTGTTAGAAACCAGAATGAAGGGCCTCTGTCGTGGCACTTGCAACATAGGTAGCTTTCTTGCCTTAGAAATGGAATGATTTTCATCAGTTTCATTTTATTCATCCAGGATGGAAGGTATACTTGAAGATCAGTTTATCACTTATTTATTCATCCCAGTGTCCTATTACCAGGTCCAAGTTTTTAGGGTTAGTAAAGCAAGATTGTATCCTGCTGCTAAAGTCAAAAGCCAAGCAGAGCTTCCAAGATAATTTTAAGATGTAGATCCCAAACCTAATTCGTGCCAAATTAAATGGAAATTTCAGGGAGACTACAACCTATTTTATTTTTTTGTGACTCCGCTATAACTTGAATTAGAAGTCCAATGCACTATTCACTATGCAATGTGCCCACAATCCATTTTTAACAATTGAATTGTCCAGAGCAAGGGCTCTAAGTAGTGAAGTAACTTCTTGCCAAACGAATTACTCACAGGAGCCAGGCTGTTCTAAAAGTGATTTCTCCTTTGGGGTGGAGTCTTGGGGTGTACAATGAACCCCATTATTCAAATATTGTTGTAAGTATCCTGTTTCTATTAAGAATGGTCACTAAGTCAATGTTCAACAGTTGTTTGTTGAGCACCTACAAAGAAACTGGAATTGTGTCACGGACTTAGTGTAGAGAGATGAGCAGGACACTGTCCCTGTCACAGAGGAGACCAGCATGTAAGCAAACAGCATAGCCTTCGGAAGTCTTATGCTAGCAATTTCTCAAAATCCTCCTTCACATCAAAAGAATCAGAACAGAGAGTTGAGAGTCAGAATTACTGAAACTTCTGTTTTCTGTTGTGAGAGAAAAATTCCCTTAAGAAAAGGTGACATCTGCAATATTTTATTGAGAATGTATCAGTACTCTGAGGACACCTAATTTTTTTTTTTTCTTTTGAAGAACATTTCAAAGGGCAGGTATGTTTACTTGGCTACAAGAAATGTGACCCTAAAGAAAGCCATGTTCCAAAGACTAGAAGGCTAGTGTGACTTTTATCCAACCAAGGCTATAGAGGAAGGACAATATGCGGAGCTGCCTCAAGGCAGAAATAGACTTGGAAAAAGCCAGGGAGCGAGGCCAGCATCTCTTTGGGGTCAGCCCCAGCAGAACTACGTGATCAAGTGAAATGGTAAGCAGGATTTACTAGAGGATATCTTTGGTCAATTGAGAATTGCATCATCTGTAATTGGATCCTATTTTAGATTTTAAAAGTATGCTATTCCTCTAGTTTAGAAATCATTTTGCAAAATAAATTAGTTTTGTCTACTCTGGGAAAGAATGTGGAATGGTTAATTCAAATAAAGAACAAAAAGTACAACAATTGGTTGTTTTTCTCAGTCTTATATCAAACCAATTAGCTTTATTTAAGATTTTTTTTCCGAAGAGCAATATTTCTATTGTTTTCTCCATAAAACACATTAATGTCACTGATGAGTTGGCTGCAGATTATTTCTCTAAATAGAGTGTTCCTTGCATATGATATTAACCGTTCAAACATCTGGTGTTTTCAGGATATTTCTGGAGGCAAAGTTGCTCTGTTTCTTCCTACGCTGAGGATCAGGACATGCCTAAGAGTTTCCAGGATTGTTCTCTCCTAGGGGAAGCTGTCTTTTGAGCAACCATGGGTGATTAGATGATGAAAGGCAAGAGACTTTTGCTTGCCTGGAACTGGGCCCAGAGTAACAGACTGTGTTGCTGTCCATCACCATGGTGCCAAGAGAGTCTCTACCTGGTGGTGAAAATCAGGTTTTTTTTTAAAAAAACACAGGAAAAGTCTCAAAGGGAGATTATTTTGAAGAGGGGAACTTTTATATTCTTAAAAGTTGATTATACATTTTGAGTATGATTTTTGTCAACGCCAGCAGCCAGGAGCTGAGCTCAGTGGGGTCCTTGGTAACTTTATCAAGAGCAGTCCTGCCATAACTTCTTACTGAATCCAAAGGGTAAGATAATATCACTCATTCTTAGGGGATTCCCTGTTAACCAGCTGGTGCTTAACCATCAGGGGCCTCTGATTGTTCATCCTCTGCCCAGTACTGGACACCAGCCTCCCTCTGCTGTCATGTCTTGAGTTCAGCTTCCAGACGGAATATTTGTAAAACTGAGTCCACTCAATTTCTCCAATCTGAAACTATTTGGATTATAATATGCAGATTTCCCTGGTATCTGAAAGTAGAGCACCCCTATAAAACCTTTCATAAGCTGAAATGGCATAAAGAGAAGAAGCAATTATCATTTTTGGGGGAAAAATTTATATGGAAAAAATTTTTAGCGTTCCCAGGTGTAAAAAACAACCTACCAAATCATACAAAATAACACATAAAACCTAAAATAGCACTAACATATAGTAAAAGCTGAGGCATTGACTGTAGCTCCCAGGGAAGGAGCGTGGTGCCACCTCTCTCCCTGCTTGGGCTCCACGCTGCCTCTTTAATGGCTCTCTGCAAACACAAATGCCGAGTGCTATAACAGCTTTTTGTTTTTTTTTTTTCGTAAAAGCAAAAATCCTCTTTGGATTCTTTGAGTTAGTGAAAACAGGTACTAATGTAAGTCTTTCATAAAGGTAAAGTGGCATAAAGCGAACTTTTGGGAAGTGGGGGATACCTGTGCTATTAACATAAACCTTCACAGGAAGCAAATGTGGTATTGTGAATTTGTTAGTTATTGTCCTGCAGATAATAATATTTTCATATACCAACTTGTCACAAATTACTCAATAAGTTAGCAATAGAACTTAGAGGGGAGAGCCCATGATTTCTTTGGCTCATTTTATTATGCTAAACCACAAAGGAATTTTGAGGGTATGACCCTGGTGGCATAGTGGTTAAGTGCTGCGGCTGCTAACCAAACAGTTGGCAGTTCGAATCTGCCAGGAGCTCCTTGGAAACTCTGTGGGGCAGTTCTACTCTGTCCTATAGGTTTGCTATGAGTTGGAATCGACTCGATGGCACTTGGTTTGGTGTTTTTGGGTTTATGATGGCAGGGAGCCCTGGTGGCACAGTCTGCCTTAATGTAGAGCTGTTTGCCTATCTATTAGACCATGGCTGTGCTTGGGAGATTCTTGATTCCCTACTGGAGCCCTGGTACACAGTGGTTAAGAGCTCGACTGCTAACCAAAAAGTTGGCAATTTGAATCCACCAGTCGCTCCTTGGAAACCATTTGGGGCAGTTCTGTTCTGTCCTATAGGGTCACTATGAGTTGGAATCGACTCAACAACAACGGGTTTGGTTTTTTGGGGGGTTTATGATGGCATAATAGTCTGGTTTTTCATGTCCATGTTATCAACGTGGAAAAACAAGAACTTGAAAGAACAGTGTGAAATCCTTAGAGTGTATGCCTGTGTAATATGATATATCTGGCAAAATGGATGGATTAAAGATGGGTTTCCACTGTGCTACTTAATTTTAGCCTGATGTGAGGATATAGTGACTAAAGAGGTCAGCTGCTAAGGAAAAGGTTGGCAGCTAGAGTCCACTAGCCGCTCCTTGGAAGCCCTATGGGGCAGTTCTACTCTGTCCTATATGGTTGTTATGAGTTGAAATTGACTCGACAGCAATTTTTTTTAATCCCAAAAGAAGAAATTATCCCATTCACAGTGGCTTCTTGATTTTTTTGGTGTATGTAAGAACTCTTGCTGGGAAATTTAGGGATCTGGCTTCCGCTCAGGCTGGTAGTCTAATTGTCAAGTAGGCAATCGCTAACTTCTCTGAGCTCCAGTTGCCTTATCTGTAAAGGAAAAAGGGTTGAATTGGATGCTCTATTAGATCCCTTCTTGATCCAAGGTTTACCTTAATTATAGAAAGGGACTTTACTCACTTCAATGCTGATTCACTTTGCTGTCACTCACACATTCAGTAGATATTTATAGACTACTTCTTTATGTGTCAAGCATTATGGTAGGTTAGGAGATTTGCCTATAATGGTCAATAGCAGAGTATTGCTTTCAAGGAGCTTAACCTGTAGTTTGTATATGGACAGTGGGGGGTGAGGAGATAGATAAATCCGTAACGAATACAATATAATGTATGATAATCCATGGAAAGCATAGGCTGTTTTGGTGACTCAAAGGAGGGATATTTCACTCAGTCTTTAGCATAGTGGCAGAAAAAGATAGCTTCCAGAAGGAAATGACATTTAAATTGAGCCCTGCTAGAGCTCTGCTGAGTGAGAAGATGAGGGGTTAGAGTTGCACAGTGGGTTCTATCCAGAGGAGAGAGAAAAAGAGAGAATGTGAATGACGTGCTCATGGACTAGAGAACATTCAGTATGGGAGCCACAGCAAAGAGAGGAAAAGGAGACAGCTAGAAAGCGAGTAAGGGCCAGCCATGAAGTGCTTTGTATTTTGAAGCAGGGAGTTTGCATCTTTTTCTGGAGAAACTAGAGCTTTTGAAGCAGGCGAATGGAGTAGGGGAATGGAGCAATCACTGCTTTGACTTTGATTAGAAGGATCTCTTTGACTACAATGTATAGAAGGGATTGTGTGGGGGAGGCACTTGGCTGAGGAATGCTGGGCTAGAGGGGGATACCAGTGAGGATGCTTCCATTTCTTGGCAGAGCCACAAGCTGTGTGATTGGAGGAGGTTTCCAGGCCGGTGAATGAGGGTCCTGAGCCTGTTGAGCCAGAAGTGAATAATGAGAGGGTACCAGATGCTGCTCTCTAAACCTGGGCCCCCTCTGTGAGTACCTCAGCAGGCCCGAGAGGAGCTGCTCACTATCCTGGGCGCTAGCTGAGGCACATCTCCTGTCCAGATTGGGGTTGGCATTTGCAGCCTCACCAGGAGCTGAGAAAGAAGAGCCAACTCCCTTGCAGGCTGATATGAAGGAACTGAGGCTCCACGGGACACCATCAGTCAAGATTTGCTCATTGCCTTGCTGAGGTGTTCAAATGGGCCCATATGCCCTACAGTTCCTGTCCATGCCCTTAAATGACCTTGCCACTCTAAGCTTTTACTTTGTTACCTCATAAGATACTTGGAATTTCCAAAAACTGTGCAAACTCCTCCTTTGTTAGGAGCAGGGATCTTGGTCATACTTGCAAATGGCTGCAGGGCCTTAGATAAGGGGATGCCCAGACACCCTGAGAGATGTAGCCTTAAAAAGAAGAACAGCCTTATCTGTGTCAGGGCCCTTTTGAGTGCAGATAAACAGTGGAAGTGCATGTATGTTAGAACATAAACATTTGGCAGCTATTCCACATCCCATTTGCACTTGGAGAGCAGAAATTTCAGGAGGGATGGACTGGGGTTTAGGGATGGGTTGCTCGCACCTCTTTTTGTTGTGCTTTACCTCTGGGCCTGAGGCACACTTACCATTTGCTGGTCCTTGAAGAGTCTGTCAGAGACCCTCAAAAGGCCTTTGGGAGTGATTCTGTGCTTTCTGTAGGGGCTCTGTGAATGTGTTATCTCAGATGCCATTGTCTACCATTGCTACATGTAACGGTGTGTGAATCTCCCTCCGTAGATTGTAGTTCCTTGAGGAAACAAATGCACTTATGCATCCTGGTTTTACCAGAAGCACTAAGCAGGGTGACTTGTACCCAGTAGATGTCCAGTAAATGGTTCTTGGAATAAAAAGAACTGTGTGCTTGGGTTTGCTCATTCAACTTTTAAAAGTTTTAGATGCAACTTAACAGAGAGATCCCGTAGTCAAGTTATGCTGCCACCAGATAGGGATCTTGGTGGTTTAAAACATTGGAATCTAACCTTCAATGGTTTCCTGAGGTAGAGATTTCTGGGGTGCTTAGACAGGTCTATGAAAAGCATAGTTTTGTGTATCTCATGGCCTTCGATACCATTGGCTGATCATTAATTGTATTAGTTTCCTAGGGCTACTGTTAAAAGTACCACAAAGTAAATAGCTTAAAATGACAGTAATCTATTGTGTCAAAGTTCTGAAGTCTAGAAGTCCTAATTCAGGGTATCAGCAGGGTCATGCTCTCTACTAATTCTCTAGGAGAAAATTCTTTCTTGTTCTCCTAGTTTATGGTAGCCTTAGATGTTCCTTGGCTTGTAGCTGCAATGTAACTCCCTCCTTAAATGGCCGTCTTCCCACTGTGTGTCTCTCTGTCTCTTTTTTATAAGGATACCGCTCAGATTGGATTAAGGCTCACCCTGCTCCAAAATGACCTCATGTTAACTGATAGTATCTTCAAAGACTATTTCCAAACAAGGTCACATTTACAGGTGCGAGGAGTTAGGACACAATGTATAATGTTCATTATTATTATTGCAACAATTTACTGGGGGATCCTCAGCATCAGGTTCTGTGCTCAGTGCTTTACATCCATTACCTCTGATAATCCTCCCCACAACATGTGACAGTAGTATTGCTATTTTTTCAAATGAGGATACCTAGACCCATGGAGGCTATTTCATTTGTTCAAGGTTAAATAGCTAGTCATGCTAGAGCCAGGACTCAGACCCAGGCCTACATAACTTCTAAGCACTTGCTCCTTTCATTGCACAGCTTCACCAGTTGTATTAGCAGGATTGGGCCCTGGGCAGCTGGATCAGTGTCCTTGGAAGCTTCACTGAACATGGAGGACCAACAACGGCCATGTATATGCAGGGATTTGCTTCCTGGAAGATGCCACAGCAAATGGAGGACTACCACAAACTCCAAACTTCCTTCCTAGCTCAGGGATAATGGAGATGGTTGCTAACACTTCCAGAAATGTCTAGATATGATCCAGAAAGAGGAAGAAGAGAGATGTGATTTCAGAACAGAGGCCATTCCTGATCAGGACAATAGAATGCAGTTGTAGTGGTGGTGAGGGTGCTGACTTCAGATCTCTGGGGGCTTTAGCTGATAGAGCTCTAGAGACTAAGTAGCAATCTTAGGGGCTTGGTGAGTTTGTTTGGACTCTGAGCAAGGTGACCTACTTTTTACCAAAAAGTTGAAATAGTTGGAAATGACCTCATGCCTCAAGGATCAGCTCACTTGGGGATCATCAAACTATACCCTACTGAGCAGAAGGGCTGTTTCCTTGGATGGATTACCCTGATTGGGAGGAGGGAGAGGAGAAGAGGCAGGAAAGGAGAAGGTTTACAATTCATAAAGTCCAGAAATAACAAGGGATAAAGCAAGAAAAGAGCTTCCAATCACTTGTGTGGTTGAAGTAGTCTGTGTTTCGACTTCTGAGTCTTTACAACAGACAGAATCATTCCTTCCTGATGACCTCTTAGGGTTTTGGAGCCTGGACAAGATAATATTCTCAAACGTGCTTGAAGTTTGGCAGTTATATGAACCCAGTATGTTATGACTATAATGTAGCAATTTTTGCTCTGCCAATAACCCTGATATTTTCTTTTGAACACAGTCGAGAAGTTAAAACATAATTTTCCACAGATTCTGAAGTTTTTGTTGGAAAAGTAAAACATATTATTCAATGCCACATTCATAATTCGAGCAAAAGTTCCTCTTTTCCTCCCAAAGTTCCCTATGAGCTCCGTTTAGGAAGATGAGGGTAAATTACAGAAATGAGCATGTAGCTTTGACTTATCTGTTCCCATTTACTTTCCTTGTTGGGAGGGAGAGGACGTTTTTGTTTAAAAAATTGTGGAAAATAAAACCTCAACCTAATTCAAGGCATTTTTCTGGTGATGTTAGACATAGGTTTTTGGAAATCTTTGCCTTTGGGAGAAGAAATGGCTGGAGTTTTTTTTTTTTTTTTTTTTTTTGTTATTTTAATCTGCCAACAGCAATGAGTTGTCTTTTTCTACCTGCATAGTGAGGATACAGCAATCCTTGTCACCCCAGCAGGCTTAATTCATCCAGTGAGGCTCTGAGTGGTCACTTTTACATATGGTTCTTACATGATGAAGGCCACTGTGACAGGGAGAAAACAAAAAGATAAATTGCGGTTATGCAGCAGAACAAATGATTATAGCCCTACCTGGCATCACTACTATTCCCTCTAAAAAAACAAGTGCTGTGAGAATTGATCTGTTTACAGAGAGACAACTTTGGAGTATAATGACCCATTCCTGGCTCACCACATACCCTAGACTCATTAAATGCATTTCAGTCTCCTTTCTCCTTTGTTGAAAAAGCACTCTAACTGAAACAACTCAAATTAGTAACTTGGCTTTTGAGAATCTGTATTATTTGGTTGGTATCTTTACAACTGATTTAAGTTAAAGAAAATTACATGAGTCGACCTTACAAAACAAATAAATGTGAAACAAACTTTTTTGGCTACATTTTTCAGATGGCATCTCTCATGTTGAAAGGGGTCAGACTAAACAAAACCCACAGTTTTGAATGGAGGTAGTTACAGCAATCAGGGCTTATTTGGATCAAAGATCCATCTGTGGCCTGGATCTGAAATCTTCAATTTGCCTCGTTTTCTGTAGAGTCCAGTAATTGGCAGGCTTTAGACATAAGAGTTTTGGAGGAAGAAAAGCTATGCTCCTGAGATATGAAATATCTTGATATAAAGTTTTGTTGAAGAATCACTATGGGGTGCTTCCTAACTATTCTTTTACAGTCATTAAAATGATCCTTAGCCAAGAAGTGGATACCCAGGAATGATATGAGTGTGAATTTCCGGCCTTGTGTTCCATTATATTCTCTGAGAGAATGGGAGTAAGAATGCATCTGTGACATCATTAAAATTAAACACTTTGTGCTGTAAAGGACACCGTCAAGAAAGTGAAAAGACAACCCACAAAATGAGAGAAAATTTTTGTAAATTACATATCTGAAAAGAGAAGTGTATACAAAATATGTGAGGAATTATTACAATAATAATAAAAAGACAAATAACACAATTAAAAAATGGGCAAAGGATCTGAACCAACATTGCTCCCAAGAAGATATACAAATAGCTAGTAAGCACACGAAAAGATGCTCAATATCATTAGCCATCAGGGAAATGCAAATAAAAACTACAATGAGATACCACTTCATACCCACTAAAACCAAAAAACCAAGCCCACTGCCGTTGAGTCGATTCCAACTCATAGCGACCCTATAGGACAGAGTAGAACTGCCCTGTAGAGTTTCCAAGGAGCGCCTGACAGATTCTAACTGCTGACCTTTTGGTTAGCAGCCGTAGCACTTAACCACTGCACCACCAGGGTTTCCTCATACCTGCTAGGACAGCTATGATAAAAAATACAGACAATATCAAGTGTTGAGAGGGATGTGGAGAAATTGGAACCCCTATATATTACTGCTGAGAATGTAAAATGGTACAGCTACTGTGGAAAACCACCTGGCCGCTTCTCAAAAGTTACACACAGAATTACAGTTAGATCTAGCAATTCCACTTCTAGCTGTGTACCCAAGAGAAATAAAAACATATCCTCACAAATGCTTGTACACCAGTGTTCACTGCAGCATTATTCATAACAGCCAAAATGTGGAAATAACCCAAATGTCCATCAGCTGATAAATGGATAAAGTGTGGTATATTCACACAATGAAATATTTGGCAATAAAAAGCCATAAAGTACTGATACATGCTACAACATGCATAAATCTTGAAAACATTATGCTAAGTGTTAGAAGCCTGTCACAAAGGATCACATAATGTAGGCTCCCTTTCATATGAAATATAAGAATAGGTAAATCTCTAAAGACAGAAAGTAGATTAGCAGTTACCCAGGGCGAAGGGGGAGGTGTCTGAGGGGTGTTTGGGCAGTGATGGCTAAGGGGTATGGGATTGTTGGGGGATTAATGAAAATGTTCCAAAATTGATTGTGGTGATGGATATCCTACTCTGTGAATATACTAAAGGCCATTGAATTGTACTCTTTAAGTGGGCAGATTGTATAGTACTTTAATTATATTTCAGTAAAGCTGTTAAAAAATGTCTCCATATCCTTTCTCATCTCCTCTACCTTTGTACTTCACTCCCAGAAACAGAAAGGGCCATGTCTTAAAATTGTTAAAAAATCTGTTGGAACTCTTGAAGGGAGAAAATTACAAGGCTTAAATGTGATATGCACAAAGTTCAAACTTCTAATTCGACCAAGCACAGCTAAATCCCAGAGTTGGACGAGATGGCACAGAGGAATCGTCTTTCAGTGGTTTCTGGTTTTGAAACCAAGGAACACGTTTTGTAGGAAATGTGATAGTTAAGTAGTCCCAGTAATGGCCAAAGCAGGTAGAGCACAGACTTGGAACTGAAAAAGAAAGAAAAACAAACAGAGAGGAAAAGACTCATTTCTAAAGTGCAAGAAGCCTTTGAATCTGATGTTTTTGTTCTGCCCGATTTGCCGGTTGGTTGTAACTTTCTGCGGGCCTGTTTGTCTGTCGTTAGGAGATAAAGAATCAAAGCTCTGCCCATGGCTACTCTCCTTAAACTACACCTTACAGAAGGTTTTTTATGTGTCAGCTGCTTCCATAGTATGTTTGGGACAGAAATTGTTAAAAAGAAAATAGAATCTACAGGCCTAGGCAACACTGGAAATGGTCCAGCCATCCTGTGGATCAGGCACAAAAGAGATGCTTAAAGCGAGGCTTCGTTTTGAAAGTAAACCCTTAAGAGAACACATTTTAAAAACAGAAATGACCAGAGGCAAGATGAAGACGTTAGGGGCAGCAAAAGTCCAAACTTCAGACCAGTTACTTGTTTCCTGTTTTTTATTGTCTTTCTTACTGAATCAGCTATCAGGATTCCACTCACTGCATCAATGATTGATGAAAGAGAAAAAGGGACCTGGGAAGAAAATGGGATAAAGTCCTTACCAATGAATTGTGTTTAAAAAGCACCCAAGTGGGTGGCAAAGAAAAAAACCCAATTAACACAATCAATCAGGATACTTATGGCTTAGGGTAAAGGATTCAGGATTATTGGAAATGTTTGCCCTCTCACCCTCCCTCTTTATTTGGTACAAGTATGTGTTTGAAGAGCTTAATTAAAATAATAATAATAATAAGGAAGAAAAGAAGAAGTGCCGGTGAGATTGAAGCAGAAGTCCTTTAGAGCCAGAGCCTGAAGTGTCTTGCCCTCTGCTTTCCTGATATGGGTTCCTAGTTTTATGCTGCTTGTTTGTTGGTATATTGTTTTATTAATCGATGCTCGCTTTTCTGCGTGCTAATCAGTGGGTACAAGCAGATGTTGATGTTAGAATTCTGCTTAAAAAGATTCTTATGTTAGGCACTCTTTATAATGTACATTTATAGTTAATAAATTGGCCCACTTGGAGTGACCTCATAATGTTAGCCAACAATTTAGTTTAGTATACCTCTTTTATGCAGTAGACATTCCTCCAAAGAATTAACTCCAGGAAAACCAAATAGCCTATAAATATTTTCTCTGCACGTTAGAAGAGTTGTCCACAGGTTGCTTTTTTAGTCTTTGGGAGTAGACAGCAAGGGTGATCTCCCTCTTGTCTTATTTCAGCAGAAACTAGAGAAACAGGTGGACCCCTGTGCCTCATAATGACATGGTCACATCTACCTTAGGCCTCTGGTGTACCTTGTATCTGCTGCTGGGGAAGTGGTTCTGGAGGAGGATCTGAAGGACTTGATTCCAGATGTTGGCCCTTTGATCTTGGACAAGCCCCTTAATCTCTTTTGAACCTTAGATTTCCCTTTTAAAACAAGAAGATTGAACAAAATGAACTCTTGCATTCATTTCAGCTCTCAGATTCCGTGTTCCTGTGATTTATACGCTACACCTTAGGACTGGATTGCCATTCTTAGAATAAGATAGGCCTAATCCCATAAATGAAAGTGTAGAATAGACAAAGCATATGGGACAGAGACGTTACACTTATTTTTTCTTTTTTTGGTGGTACAGTGTTAAGAGCTATGGCTGCTAATCAAAAGGTTGGCAGTTCAAATCCACCAGCTGCTCCTTGTAAACCCTATGGGGCAGTTCTACTCTGCCCTATAGGGTCACTATGAGTTGGAATTGACTTCACAGCAACAGGTTTGGTTTTCAGGTTTTAAATACAAATACGTAAATACATATATAAGCACATTAAAAAATATTTTTTGTTAATAATTGAACTGAACCTTGCAGGTATGTTTTCATTCCATTAACCCAATTGTTTGTGACCTTGTTATAAATTTCACCAGTCTGTGAAACAAGTAGCCCACTGTCAAAGATTGAATTGTGTCCCCACAAAATGTGTGTCAATTTGGCTAGTCCATGATTTCCAGTATTGTGTGACTGTCTACCATTTGGTTATCTGATATGATTTTCCTGTGTGTTGTAAATCCTACCCCTATGATGTTAATGCGGAGGAATTAGGGGCAGTTATGTTAATAAGCCAGGACTCGATCTACAAGATCAGATTGTGTTTTAAGTCAGTCTCTTTTGAGATGAGAAAGAGAGAAGCAAGCAGAGAGACATGGGGACCTCTTACCACCAAGAAACAAGAGCCAGGAGAATAGTGATCATTTGGACCTGGGATCCCTGTGCTGAGAAGCTCCTCTACCGGGGAAGATTGATGACAAGGACATTCTCCCAGAGCCAACACAGAGAGAAAGGCTTCCTCTGGAGCTGGCACCCTGAATTTGGACTTCTAGCCTCCCAGACTGTGAGAGAATAAATTTCTCTTTGTTAAAGTCATCCACTTGTGGTATTTCTGTTATAGCAGCATTAGATGACTAAGGCACCCGCCAGAGCTTATTTCAATTACTCTCTTTCTCAATTACAAGCAATTATTGTGCATTGGATTTTTGTTCTGATTGTGATAGAAACTTTATAATAGTTTAAATACATTTAAAACTTAGGCCCATTAAAGAACAAACCAGTGCTACATTCTTTAATGTTAATTTGTGCATAACAGGTATTTAAGAAGGAGGAGAAAACAAAGTGGTTCTAGTTAGAGAAGGCTTTATTGGGCATGTGACACATGAGCTGAACTTTGAAGGGTGGACAAGGTAAGGGCATTCCAGTAGCAGAATGGGAGAAATTAACGTAAACAAAAGAATGGAGGTGGTACTAAGCATGTCATGAGCAGGAGAAATTGAGTACTTAGACAGGCCAGGTTGGTATGGCACACCACTGTGAAGGTGTTTAGACTTAAGGTAGTGGCCACAATGAACAAGGTGTTTTGAAGAAATTATGCAATATGAATCCTTACGGTCCAAGGTTACCTCCTCTGTAAACCACAAAAAGAAAAAAAGAAGAACAAAACAAACCCACTGCCACTGAGTCAATTCAGACTCATAGTGACTTTATAGGACAGAGTAGAGCTGCCCCATAGGGCTACCTCCTTTGTAGAGCATTCCAGATGTTGCCAGATGGAGTGAAAGCATCTATTGCATGCTCTTCTTCCATTTATTTCGTAAGAGTTGGGTTGCAATTAAAATGGTGTTTGTCCAGGAAACCTAAAATGTCTGAGACTTACTTTGGCCCAGCCTACTTCTTTTCAAAGTCCTCAAGGGAGATATAATGCACATAGTGATCTTTTAAAAACAAAAGGTGTATAACATCACTTCTGTGCTTAAAACCTTCTAATGGACTTCCTGTTTCATCTTTGATATTAAAAACTCTCATGTGTAAAAATTGATCACTCCTGCTCTTGCAACAAGAAAAAGTTGGAAAAACTGAAAATGAATTACTTTTATTGGACCCGTCAGAGAATTGAAGTCCCAGGACATACTGCTACCATGAAATATGGAGAGAAAAATGCATCCAGAGTATCAAAAACAAGATCTGCTTATCTGGTCCAGTAGCCACTGGAGCCATAAACTGGTAGGACCACTTAAGTAGTAATGTTGATGAATTTCTAGAGGTTGAATGTAGACTAATTTGAGAGTGAGAAACAGCTGACGGCCACATACTTTCATGGGCTTTATATTCAGAAAGCTCACCAGGTTCTCATGTTGAAAAACTGAGAATGGTCCCCTTATGGCTTTGACAGAGGGAGAGGAAGAGTAATCATTGTGAAATATACCCAGCACCTTCGTTGTAACCAAGGCGTACTCTTCAAGAGAGAAAACTTTACCGTAGCCTGCTTTTTTTTCCTTTGCCATAGCCTACCATAGCCTAACTGAGGGGAGGGCATTCCTCTCACTCCAGCCCCCTCTATCCTTCCTATCTCACCTAAGGAAGGAGGGGAAACATTGTTAACAGAGGTTAGAGCTTCAAGGGAATAGATTGGGAACACTATAGTCAGGTAAGGGAATGGAGACAGGTATTAAAAAGAAGATATACTTATGAAGAAGCACTTGTGAAGGTGCTGAGACACGGGTCACCAAAAGACTGAGGTTTAATTGGAAGATTATAGAATGCCCCCCCCAACAATACACACTTTATCACCACACTAGTAGGGATCTAGTATAACACTGGATTAGAGTTGAAAGAGCTACAAGACACAAACTCTTAGGATAGGGTATTTAGTGAAGCCAAAGTCAGGAGGGAGGCAAAAACAAGGACTTTAGAGGAATTTGAAACCTCTAGCATCTATTAGCTGCAACAAACATTAAATGCAGCCCAACTCTTAGCCAGATTAATATAAACCCTCACACTAAAGCCTGTTTACATCAGTTTCTGTTGCCTGATACAACATGTCTAGTTTCCGACAAAAAATTAAAAGGCATGATAAAAAAGAAAACCCAAAAACCAAACCCATTGCTATTGAGTCGATTCTGACTTATAGCGACCCTAGGATCACTATGAGGAATGATAAAAGGGAAGAAAAATCACAGGCTGAACAGAGAATGCAGTCATTAGACTAGAATCAGATGATATAGGTGTTGAAATTATCAAATATGGAATTTAAAATGCCTATGATTAATATGTTAAGGGCTCCAATGGAAAATGTAGAGAACATGCAAGAAAAGATGGATAATGTAAGCAGAGAGATGGAAGCCATGAGAAAGAATCAAAAGAAAATACTAGAAACCAAAAGAGAAATGAAAGATGCCTTTGATAGGCTCATCAGTAAAGTCAACTCTGCTGAGGAAAGAATCAACAATCTTGAAGATGGGTCAATAGAAACTTTCCAAACTAAAGAGAAAAGAGAATAAAAAACATAACAAGAACAACAACAAAAAACAGAACAAAACATCCATGAACTGTGGGACAATTTCAAAAGTTGTAACATATGTGTAACTGGAATACCAGGAGGAGAAAGAGTGAATGGAGAAGAAATACTTGAAGCCATAATGGTCAAGAGCTTTCCCAAATTAATGACAAACACCAAACCATAGATCTAGGAAGCTCAGAAAACATCAAGTCAGATAAATATCAAAAAACCACACCTAGACATATCATATTCAATTATAGAAAACCAAAGGCAAAAAGAAAATCTTGAAAGAAGTTAGGACTAAAAAACAAAATAAAACTTACATATAGACGTACAAAGATAAAATTTGGAGTGGACTACTTGTCAGAAACCATGCAATCAAGAAAAAAGTAGAGTGAAATATTTGAAGTGTTAAAAAAAAAAAAAAGCCTAGAATTCTATATCCAGCAAAATTACCCTTTGCAACTGAAAGAGAAAGACTTCTTGAGACAAAGAAAACTGAGGAAATTCCTGGGCAGCAGACCTGTCCTATAAGTACTGTAAAAGTATGCTCTTCAGGAGGAAAAAAAAATAATACAGGTCAGTAACTTGGATCTACATAAAGCAAGGTGAAGAACTGGAAAAGGAACAAATGAAAGTAGCAAAATATTCTATTTTTCTTATTTTTAATTGATGTACAAGATAGCTTTTAAAAGTGAAAATAATAGTAACAACATTGTATTAGGTGATTATAGCATACAGATGATTTAAATATAGCAGCAATGTCACAAGGGATGGAAGGAAGGAATTAGAAACATTCTGTTATAAGGTACCTGTACTACATGTGAAGTAATAGTGTTATTTGAAGATTGACTTAGATCAGTTAAAGCTGTAAATTGTAAATGCTAGAGAAACCACTAAATTTTTAAAAAAGAAGTATAATTGAGTATAACAAAGGAGGTAAAATGAAATTGTATAAAATGCTATATTAAAATCAGAGAGGGCAGAAAAGAGTTGAGTGAAAAGAAACCAGCTACAGACATGGTAGCTTTTACTCTACATCAATAAAACTTTAAGTATGAATGGTCTAAACACACCAATTAAAAGACAGATTGTCAGAGTGGATTAAAGAAAACAAGATCTGACTGTGTGTTGTCTACTAAAAACCCACTTTAAATATAAAGATTCAAGTAGGCTCAAACCTTCCAACGGCTTTCCATGACACTTAGAATGAAATCTACTTTCATTTTTTTTTTTTTTTTACAAGGCCTCGTAAGGAGCCCTGGTGGTGCAGTGTTTAAGTACCTCAGCTGTTAGCCAAAGGTCCGTGGTTTGAACCCACCAGCTGCTCCACGGGAGAAAGATGTGGCAGTCTGCTTCCATAAAGATTACAGCCTTGGAAACCCTATGGGGCAGTTCTACTCTGTCCTATAGGGTCGCTGTGAATCAGAATTGACTCAACAGCAACGGATTACAAGGCCTTATGGTCTGGCCCCTGCTACGTCTCTGATGTCATCTCTTACTACTCTTCCCCTTAAGCGTTCTGCTTTAAAATGGAATTTACCAGGTAGACTTCCATCTCATGACCTTTGCATCCCTGTTCGCTTTGCTTGAAATGTTCTTTCCTCTTTAAGCCTTGCTCTCGCCTCTCTTTGCCTTTAGGCCGTTATTCAAATGTTACTTTCTTGGAAGGCCTTCCCTGACCATCCTGTTTAAAATTTAACCTTCCCCAAACATTCCCTATGTCCTTCCTCTGCTTCATTATCTCCACAGGTCTAAACTATCTGATGCTCTTATATTTTACTTTTTGTTTATAAATTATCTTCATTCACTAGAATGAAACTCCACGAAACAGGTTTGTAGTATTTATTATGTTATATCTCTAGGGCTTAGAATAGTGCTTAGTGAGTAGATCTTAATAACTATGTATTGCACGTTGAAGGAAAAGGAATATGTTGTTCGACGACATATCCTTAGTGTCTGGAACAATGCCTATAAATACCTTATTATTAGCTGGGCTTGATTGCAAACCTCAGCAAACTTCAGCAAGCTAGGCTTCTCCATGTAGAGCATTCTTTTTTCCTAAGCAGGTTGGTTCTCAGGGACCCATATCAAATAGGCAAGGTGAGGCCTCTTTTGTCTTTTCAGGAATGCCCCACCAGTGGCGTGCTAGAGCCGGTTTGTACCAGTTCTTCAGTTGTTAATTATTAATTGAGTTGTTAAGTCTTCAGGAAATTTGCAAGCTGGTTGTTAAACTGTTGGTAGCTTGAAATTGACCATGGTGGTAGTATTTACACTGCACAAAGAGCTCCTCATACCTCCCATACCCCTTAGCCCTGGGCCCAGAGAGCTGGTGGTTTATCAGCATACCACTGGGGGGGAAGGTAGGTGGATGGAATTTTTTAGTGGGTTTCAAATGAGGGAATATATTTTATTTACCTGGGGAACTTAAAATACACACACACACACACAAAATTTATATGTTGTTGTTGTTAGGTGCCGTCGAGTCAGTTCCAACTCATAGCCACCCTGTGCACAACAGAATGAAACACTGCCTGGTCCTACGCCATCCTTACAATCGCTGTTATGCTTGAGCTCATTGTTGCAGCCACTGTGTCAATCCACCTTGTTGAGGGTCTTCCTCTTTTCCGCTGACCCTGTACTCTGCCAAGCATGACGTCTTTCTCCAGGGACTGATCCCTCCTGACAACATGTCCAAAGTATGTAAGACACAGTCTCACCATCCTTGCTTCTAAGGAGCATTCTGGTTGCACTTCTTCCAAGACAGATTTGTTCATTCTTTTGGCAGTCCATGGTATATTCAATGTTCTTCGCCAACGCCACAATTCAAAGGCGCCAGCTCTTCTTCGGTCTTCCTTATTCATTGTCCAGCTTTCACATGCATATGACGCGACTGAAAATACCATGGCTTGGTTCAGGCGCACCGTAGTCTTCGGGGTGATATCTTTACTCTTCAACATGTTGAAGAGGTCCTTTGCAGCAGATTTGCCCAATGCAATGCATCTTTTGATTTCTTGACTGCTGCTTCCATGGCTGTTGATTGTGGATCCAAGTAAAATAAAATCCTTGACAACCTCAATCTTTTCTCCTTTTATCATGATGTTGCTCATTGGTCCAGTTGTGAGGATTTTTGTTTTCTTTATGTTGAGATGTAATCATACTGAAGGCTGTGTTCTTTGATCTTCATTAGTAAGTGCTTCAAGTCATTTTCACTTTCAGCAAGCAAGGTTGTGTCATCTGTATAACGCGGGTTGTTTAATATATATACACACGTAAAATACACATGTATAAATATCTAATGCCTGGATTTCATTCCAAATCTATTGGATTAGAGCAGTGGTGTATTAATTTCCTCCTGTTGTTGTAACAAGTTGTCACAAACTTAGTAGCTTAAAGAAATGTATATTTAGTCTAAACTCAACGTGTCAGCAGGGCTGCATTTCTTCTAGGCTTCGGGGACAATCTATTTCCTTGCCTATTTTAGCTTCTACAGGCTGCCTGCACTCCTTGACTCATGACCCCTTTCTCACTTTACTCCAACCTTTTGGTTCCATCATTACCTCTTATAGTACTGACTCTAATCCTCCAGCCTCCTTCTCCCCTTTGTGATTACATTGGTCCCACCTGGATAATCCAGGATAATTTCCTCATCTCAAAATCCTTAATTTAATTACATTTTCAAAGTCCCTATTACCATGTAAACTAACATATTCACAGGTTCTAGGGATTAGGACATGGACAACTTTGGGGGCCATTATTCAGCCTAGCACCAGTGGTTTTCAAACTTGGCTGAACTTTAGAACCACCTAGGAAGCTTTTAAAAATGCTGATGTCCAGGATATACGCCAGAACAGTTTAATCAATCTTATTTAAAAAGAAAAACTCTTTGGGTGATTTTAATTTGCAGTCTAGGTTAAAAAACAGTAGGATAGCGCTTCCAGGATGGGATCTAAGTATATGTGTTCAAAAAAAGTCTCCAGAAGCAAAATCTGAAGAGCACCTTTCCCCCATTTAGAACTCCTGCCCTTAAAGCTAAGAACATTTATTAATTTGAATTCTGTTTATGTGTTGTTTTCTCACCCTAGGGAGACTGTGAGCTCCTCAGGTTTAGGGTCATGTTTTGCTTACCTTTGTCATCACAGGAGAATCTGTGGTAAATATTTGTTTAATGCATAAATAAACACTTTAAAAAAAGAACACTCCTACTTATGCCATTTTTCTGCTCAACGCTGTCTACCACAAGATGCCTGCAATCTTTCCAATGTGCTTGTATACTTGCAAACTGGTTAGTGGCATCAAGAGCAGGGGTAAAGGAGGGCTGAGTACTTCAGTGGGAGGTGAAAACTGCCTGGCCTCTCATCTAACGTGGATGGTTCCTCCCATTTTGTTCACGTATTTTTCCCTTCTATCCTGCTGCAGTTCAGTCTCTGCCTTCTCCTTCTCACACATCCCACTGAAAATAGTCTATTACATTCAGAGTAAGAATATTCCATACTCCCCAGAAATGTGAGTGTTGTAAGTTTAAGGAGATACCCCAGATCCACAGGAGGTGGTACAAAGTAGTCTGTGCCAATTTTTTTTTAATGTGGCAGAATTTTTTAAATGTGTGGGAACTACTTATATGCAGACGCACCTTATGAGATCTTAAAGGGATGTAGGAGACACTGAGTCCATCAGCAAGTAGAGACAGGCAAGTTATATTCTAGAGGAAGGTGGCACTAGCCCTACCCTTTCTCTCTTTCACACTGATCCAGCCACACTGCACTGGACGCCTTCTTGTTTGTTGAATGTCCCAGGTAGGCCACTTATACTTCTGCCTGGGAGTCCTCATTGTAGTTCGTTCCTAGTCTTGAACACTGTCCCCAAGTTCAAGTCTTTTCAGTGAGATTACCTCCACCATACTCCTGTTCCCCTTACCCTGCTCTACTTTTCCTTTTTACTGAGATATTGATCACAATCTAACAGCACTTATTTATGAAGCTCATGTTTTATTTCTTTGTCTCCACCCGCTAGAATGTAAGCTCTACAAAGGCAGGGATATTTGTCTATTTTGTTTACTGATGTATCTCAAGCCCCTAGAACAGTTCCTGGCACATAGTTGGTACTTAATAAAATTTGTAGAGTGAATAGAGGGAGAGGGCTCCAACTTTAAGCAGAGAAACAAGAGAAACACAGAGATTGTGGCTGGAGGAAGAAACTACGGCACCGAGCAGTAAGGGCATGGTATGCAGAAAATAGGAAAGTATGTTCAGCATATTTGAATGGAGGGAGAGAAGACTAACTTCCATGCTGGAGAGAGAGAAGAGATATAAAAAAAGTCAGCTGTGAAGAAAGAGGTTGGAATGTTAATGCAGTTTTTTGATTAAGGTTAATGTGGAAGAATTATGGTCCAATGGAAGAGAATTATTACTCCTGAGGAATTCAGAAAAAGGCTAAAGATGGTAATTTAACTTGGGAATTGGAGGTAGGAATATATAGGTAGTAATCATTTATAAGCTAAAAGTTCAGGGCTTTGGAAAAACTGGCTAGAGAAGACAAAAGGGCATTTAAGGAGAGTGCTGACAAGCAGTGCCTGGAAAGAATTGTGCTTAATATATTTACACCTGAGCTGTCACCAAAAATGGTAATGGTGCAATTGAGTGCTTTAATTAAATCTGGGCTGTGCTGACCGTATAGTGTGAAAGTGTAAGTGTTGTGGTACTGCAGTTGAATATGATTTGTGTCTGAAATTCCCTCACTCTGGGGCTGTTCATCTGACTTCTGTGGTTGGACTACTCTGCACAATCAATGGTTGTGGCTGGATGATGGTAGAGTGGGCAGTCTAGAAAGAACATACTTAAGGATACTAGAAACAGGAGAAGTATAGGGCAGGCCAAAACCAAGGGCATGACGTAGTATAGTTTTACACACACACACACACACCGGAAAAATCAGTCACTGCTGAGTCTATTCCAGTTCATGACTACCCCCCACATGTCAGAGGAGAACCATATACGATAGTGTTTTCAATGGCTGGTTTTTTGGCAGTAATTCTCCAGGCCATAATTCCGAGGTGCCTCTGGGTGGACTTCAATTTCCAGCCTTTTGGTTAGCAGATGAGGGGATTAACCATTTACACTACCCAGGTACACATTCCCCTATAATTCCCATTTGCTCAGTCAGGACTGGTAGGGATCATATTTCACACTATTTCTCTTTGCCACAACACTACCCAGGTACACATTCCCCTATAATTCCCATTTGCTCAGTCAGGACTGGTAGGGATCATATTTCACACTATTTCTCTTTGCCTTGTGGCAGTTAGCAGAGTAGTAAGTAAACACTTTATCTTGATAACAATGATGTTTGGGGATGGCTAGTGGTACAAGGCGTATCTTTTGCAAAGTATCCAAGGACATTGGGATTTGAGGGGCAGTTGCTAGAGTTACCCACCCCATTCCATCCTGCACTGGGAAACAGCAGGCAGATGGACCCCAGGACTATTAGGTAATATCGCCTGATTGATCATGTAGATCACCTTAGACGGTGCTTTATGCCATGGGCAAGGAGTTTCTCTAAAAGCTGCCCATCAAGATTAGGTCCTCAGTAAACGTGAGCAGCAGTCACCTTTTTTTATTTTCTAGTCTTTGGGCAAATCAGAGCCAGTCAAATAATTCCAGCTCTCTCACATGCTCAGTGATTTGGAAGGGGTGGAGGGTAAATGAATTGGAGGATCAAGCTACAGCTGTGCTGGCATATAGCTAACGCTTCTTTCTTCAGTTTATCCTTCAAATGGTTCCTTCTGAAATGGCTTTTTAAAATAAGCAACTTACTGCTAACACTACTACGCAGAATCTTTTGAAGTCAGAGCACCCTTTTCTCCTTGTTCCTGAGTCTCACTGATGAGCTTTGATCCCTGGCATCCTCCCAATCTTGCTTGGCTTTGATTGCTGACATAATGGATATGTTGTTATTTTCTGTAAACTCTACAAGTAGATCTCAAATAACCTAATTAGCATTGAGGTTAATTAATAGGGAGGAAATTGGCCTCATGAAAGAAGGACAGATACGCACAAGATGTCATTATGCACTGTAGGCTGAGAACTGAAAGAAGGAAATATATTATGTGGGAAGACTGCATTGATGTTTTTCAGGGTTAATAAGACCAGGCTGTGTTTATGTACTTATTGAGAAGTGAAACACTTATTCTGATGCGTCACATTGTAAAGAACATTTTGGAAACAGCCAAAATCCTCTTCATTAGTAAGACACTGTGGCAAGCTTTTCTTCTAAGATATTTACTCTTCAGTGCTTTGGGAAAACAAATTTCAAAGGCTGGAAGAGAGAACATCATGCTCTCCCTGGCCCAAAGACATATACAAAAGGATAAAAAGAGACCAACCTACATGATATCAGCGGATTAAATACCAGGCACATTAGCCCTTTGAGTATGTACTGCACTGAAAAACGGCAAGGGAAATATTTGTTTTGTTGAAACAAAAATACATAGAATTTGTAATGTCAGTCATTTCATATCAGTTGCCAAATGGAAATTACTTACTATATTTTTTTGCTGTCTAAATAAAAATTATGAGAGAAAAATGACTCAGTTTTCTGAATGTGATAGTGATAATTCTAAACAAAGAACATGGACCAGCATGCAAAAAGTCTGGTTTGTAAACCTGTGATTTTATTATATACCCAAAAGGGGACTCAAAGGACAAATGTTCTCCAAACATGTCACCTTCCCTAGGCTTTGTGTATGAATTGTTTTACTGTAAACAACAGACAATTTTTACTAGTTTTACTGAATTCCATCAAGACTACTCCATTAGTGAGTAACTTGGGCAGTTCTGTCCACAAAAAACATGACCATAGAATAAATTCAAGAGCAAAGACTAAAAGATGTCCCTCCTGTCTAAGGAATTAGATATCAATTTAGACATGAGAGATTCAGGAAAATGGAATCAGAAGTGCAGCAAAGGAAGTGTGTTAGTGGGAATTTCAGAGAAATTGTCCTGTGTTTTGGGCAATTTTATTTTCAGCCTACTTGAAAAGGTAGAATGAAAATGGTAAATATGAATCTGGTCCCACAATATCTAAGGAGAAGGCTGGCTGGGAAGAAGGCTGGCGGAAAGATGAAGAAGCTGTGGGAAGATCTCAGGAGCCAAAAACAGACTTGGTTTCCTGGTTTTATCTAATTTCTAGGTTGAACTTCCTTTTGTGATGGGAAAAAATAAAAATACATTTCTTGCTGCCAGGCTGAACGTTTGGCCAGAGTACATCTCACCCTTTGGCTGCTAACAATCTAAACCCTTTTAGCGAACCCAGATCTCAATGGTACAGTGCGTTGGGGACAGCTGGCTGCCGAGACCCTCATCACAAGGCTTGGAATAGCAAAGTTGAAACTACTGACCTTCTGAAAGAGCAGTTTGGGGAAGGCAAGAAATAGTATCTGCTTGTGTTAACAGCCTGCTTAGTTCTGAGTTGCTCTCAAGGGCAGTTTCTGAGCCTTCCTACCATCTCCGATGGCAACTTTAAAGATATTTGTGGCTTTATTTCATTTTCTCACATTTTTTTTTCTTTTGATTATTCTTTCAGTTCATGGCATTTATCTGGGCCCATTAGCTGCTATTTACATTGGCTTCCTTGTTATTTAAACCTCACTGGGCCTTGAAAATGTGAGGTCTTCAGAAGAAATGAATCATAGATTTTCAGGGTTGGAAAGGGACCATGAAGGTCAACATTTATCATTTTTATTTACTGTATGGTTCCTAAGACCCTTTATAAAGATCATTGCTCCTGAGCTTAGAATGAAATGGGACTAAAGATAATCTAGCAACTCCGAGGACTGAATTTACCTGGGGTCTGTCTTCTCTGTATAGGGTCTCTACTGTCAAGAATTATTAACAGAATCTGATCACCTGGTGGTACAGGAAGTGGTAGCCTTCGTGGGACCATGGGCCTCCCACGGGCAAGCTGGAGACATGCCAAGTTGCCATTTGAGGGGGCTGTTCTCCTGCAGGTGGTAACTGGGCTGTCAGCATGGTGGGAAAGCTTTGATGCTGAAAAATGGGGGAGGCCCCATGGCTCTGGCTGGCCCCATGAGAGTGTGGCCTTGCCTGCTGTTGTTAGTTGCTGTCAGTTAATTCTGACTCATGGTGACCCCATGTGGTCTTAACTATGCACTTAAGAAAACCATGTGTAATTTCCTGGAGAAATTGGGAAGCAGTTTATTATCACTGAAAAAAAGGAAGACATTACTTTACCTTTCAGGAGCAAAAAAAGAATGCTGGGATATACTTGTGCTATATCTGATGATGAAAGTCAACATGTGATCACTTTGGAGGGCTGAGAAGAGAAAAGGCCGGGTTTTACTGGGTGAGCTGAAGAGCTTGCTCAGAAACTGTATTCTGCTGTAGGCCACCTTGAAAAAGGACTCCAGAGTCTTTCTAACCTTAGTATTTTCCATAACTGGGAGGCAGGATGGTCTATGAGGCCAGTGAGGACCTCTTATACATGTATATACACTATCAATTAAATGGAATAAAGTTTATTAGGGCACTGTTATGTGGAAGACATTGTGCTAGACCTTAGAGATGAAAGACAAAAAAGACATAGTTCTTGTCTAGAGGGGGAGAGAAACAGATAGGTATAGATGGATGTTCTGCTGAAAAAGTAACTTGTGTTTTCTCTGTTCTAGTTGGAGAAGGCTTGAAACATGACCTTTGTCACCCTTGGGAGAGTAAATAACTTTTCAGGCACTTTCTCTTCTCAAAGGTAGACTTAGCTCTCACTCTCCCAGCCCTAATCTAGCTCCCTATATCGAGGAGGCAAGTAGGAGTGAGATCCTTTAGTAGGTGAGCAGAAAGCTCTGTTTTCTCAGATACAGAATGTAATTAGATATTTGTGCTATAAGTATATGGGATGCCTCTCTTGTATCTCCTAGGGATATGGGTCTGTGACTCAATGGTCTGGGAAAGAAGATGCACTGAGACATTTTGTGGTTCAGGGAATGAAAAGGCAAAATTGCTTCCACCCTAGGTGATGAGTCTCCCTGGAGGAAAAGGGGATGGAGGTTGTGTCTGTAAAGGGAAGACACAAAGTGATCTCTGACAATTTGTACGTGGCCAACACTTTGTATATGGCTGAACATGAGACTCTCAAATTCCTAATGCCTTTAGAAAGACTTGAAGTTCTGCCCCTGATCCTCAGCAGAGGACATCGCAGATCAATTAGAAGCATCAAACACCTCCTCAGCTTTCGTTACGACACCTACAAATCCAGCTTCCTCCACTCTCACCTCTTCTCCTTTTACCCAGCTGTTGTTGTTAGGTGCCATCGAAATCAGTTCTAACACATAGTGACCCTGTGTACAACAGAACAAAACAATGCCCGGTCCTGCCACCATCCTCACAATCTTTGTTATGATTGAGTCCATTGTTGCAACCACTGTGTCAATCCATCTCATTGAGAAGGGTCTTCCTCTTTTTCGCTGACCCTATATTTTACCAAGCATGATGTCCTTCTCCAGGGACTGATCCGTCCTGACAACATGTCCAAAGTTATGTGAACCGTACGTAGTCTCACCACCTTTACTTCTAAGGAGCATTTTCGTTGTGCTTCTTCCAAGACAGATTTGTTCGTTCTTTTGGCAGTCCATGTTATATTCAATATTTTTTGTCAATGCCGTAATTAAAAGGCATCAATTCTTCTTCCTCTTCCTTATTCATTGTCCAGCTTTCCCATGCACATGAGGTGATTGAAAACACCATGGCTTGGGTCAGGTGCACCTTGGTCTTCAAGGTAACATCTTTGCTTTTTAACACTTTAAAGAGGTCTTTTGCAGCAGATTTTGCCCAGTGCAATGTGTCTTTTGATTTCTCGACTGCTGCTTCCATGGGTGTTGATTGTGAATCCAAGTAAAATGAAATCCTTGACAACTTCAATCTTTTCTGCGTTTATCATGATGTTGTTTATTGGTCCAGTTGTGAGGATTTTTGTTTTCTTTTTGTTGAAGTGTAATCCATAGTGTAGGCTGTAGTCTTTGTTCTTCATCAGTAAGTGCTTCAAGTCTTCTTTGATTTCACCAAGCAAGGTGTGTCATCTGCATATCGCAGGCTGTTAATGAGTCAGTCTTCCGCCAATCCTGATACCCCGTTCTTCTTCATATAGTCCAGCTTCTCGGATTATTTGCTCAGCATGCAGATTGAATAAGTATGGTGAAAGGACACAACCCTGACACACATCTTTCCTGACTTTAAACCATGCATTATCCCCTTGTTCTGTTCCAACGACTGCCTCTTGATCTATGTACAGGTTCCTCATGAGCACAATTAAGTGTTCTGCAATTCCCATTCTTCAGAATGTTATACATAATTTGTTATATCCACACAGTCGAATGCCTCTACATAGTCAATAAAACACAAGTAAACGTTTTTCTGGTATTTTCTGCTTTCAGTCAGGATCTATCTGGCAACAGCAGTGACGTCCATCCTTCCATTTCCTCTTCTGAATCCAGCTTGAATTTCTGGCAATTCCCTGTCGATGTACTGTTGCAGCCACTTTTGAATGATCTTTTACATTAGCTGAGATATTTTTCCTTCTGGCTGAGACTAGGCCTGGGATCCTTCTCAGAACATTCTACAATCAGTTATCCCCATTCAATGTTGTATATATAGCTATGACTTCTCAACTCCTGCCTTCCCATCAAGATTTAAGCATTTGAAAAGTTTAAGAAAAATATCTTCCTTCAACTCAAATTCTCTGCTATTAGTATCTTAACTTTTTGAAGTTGTTGTTTATATTCACTGTCACCATTTCCTAACCTTCCACTCATTTAGGCTTCTCCCTATCAAACTACTAAACCAGCCCTCACTAAGGTCACTCGTGACTTCTCTGTCACTAAAGCGAATGGACTAGTCCTCATCTAACTTATCCACCTAGTGGTATGCTCTCCTTCTTGAAACGTTGTCTTTCCTTGGCTGTAATGAAGTAACACCCTCCTGGTTTTCTTCCACTTTGCTGGCCACTTCCTTTATCCTTTGTCTCCTTTGCAGTTTCCTTTATCTGACCATGAAATGTTAGAGTTCCACAAACTTTGCTCCTTCTTCTCTTCTTGATAGGCAGTCTCATCTACATCTTCAGTGGACTACATTGGTTTTACTGGTCCAATATCTCCTACTCATTCTTTTGGTGCCAACACACCCCCTCTTGCCCATTACATACAGTCTTGGTGGGATTGCTAGTCAAGGTCCCCTGCTGTTTCTTGAACAGCAAATCGGATGTTCTCTCCTGGGACTATGAATCCTGAATGTCAGAAAACGAACGTATCTGGGGCTGAGCCATTCCTATGGTATGGCCCTCTGAAGAGACCACTCACAGATTCCTGCTGTCTAGATCCCCAGAGATGGCTGGCTTTTTCCTTCCCAGGCTTTTCTTTTGATTTTGTGAACTAGCCCAGTGCTTTTATGTCCTTGTATGAAATCCTTTTATTTATTATCATTTTTTTTGTTTAAGCTAGCCAGTGAGGGTTTCTGATCTTGCAACCAAAAAATTGTGATTGATAAAACTCTATGGCTTCAAATGTCATCTCTACAAACGTGACTTCCCAATTTATATCTCCATCCCAGAACCCTCCTCAGCTCAAGATTGTTATTTCTATTTACCTACTTGACATTTCCAAAGCACCTTAAATCCAACATGCCCAAGACTGAACTTATGATCTATATTTCAAACCTTTCCTTTTCCCTGAGTAGCAGCATCATCCATAAGTTAAGCAAGTTGGAAGCCAAGGGATTGACACTTCCCATACCGCTCCCTCCCTGTACCGTATATATCATGAATTCTTTTCAATTTTACTACCTAAATCCCTCCCAAATTGGTCTATTTGCCTTTCTCCTATTACCTCTCTGATCCAAGTTACTAACATAACTCCCCTGAATAAATGCAGAAGCCTACTAACTTGATGACCAATATCCACTATTTTCCTCTTCCATTCCTTTCTCAACACTGTAGCCGAAATACTATTTTCAAAATGCAAATCTGATGGTATTGCCCCTGTTTAAAACTTTTCCATTGCTCTAACTATAATGTCCAAAATTCTTAGCATGGCTTACAGGACCCTGTATTGTCTAGACCATTCATACCACTCGGGCCTCAACTTGTGCCACATCCCAACCTCCCCTTTCTTTCAGGTTCTCAAATGCTTTGGGTTTTCTTCTGCTACAGGTTTTTTTTGCTTGTAATGTACACTATGCTGGGAATGCTTTTTCCCAGCTTGGGGTACAGAACACTCCAAAGGCTAGTCTGGGTTCGAGGGTTGTTGAAATGTCTATTGGAACTCAACTTAGGTTATTTTCACTTTATTTTTAATTGAGCCACCAAACAAACAGTATGGATGTAGATCAAGATTGCATGATGGTGCGAGTGATCTGGTCCTTCTCTTGTGCCCAGCGAGGACAGCTCAGGGAGTCAGATTGCATAGAACTAGCCTCACTACCCTTTTAGGCTAGGCTGGATGCTGGAGAAGGAAGTGCACATCAGTATTCCAGGGCCTGTCTTATAACCACAAAAGAGCTCCTTGTACCACAGATATCTGTTTCTGGGCTTATTCAAGGTTCAGCAGGACTGGATATGGCCTGCCACATTCCTTAATCTGCTTGATACTCTCTCATCCCTAAATCTTAGCTCCACCATTACTTCCTCAGGGGAGTCTTCTCTGATCCCCTCTTGCCCCTAACCTCTGACTTACATGGCTTAAATAGGGGGTTATGTTGCTCATGTCCAGTGTTGCCAATTTGCACAGAAGACTTATAAGTGAACAGCGTGCCATGGAATTAGTGGCGTAGCTGCCCTTGGCTTAAACAGTGGGGACAATTTATTTTCAAGCATAATGAGTATGTGTGTGTGTGTGTTGGGGGAGAGTGTTGAAAGTTTTTAAATTACTTCAATAATGGCATCAACCATCTTTTTCTCTGCCATCCTTGGTATGTCATTTTAGCTTTCCTTGTGGTCCCAAGATATCTGCCACAGGACATATACAGTGAAAAAAGAGGGCCTGGTTTCTGTTGCACGTCTTTGTTTAAGAGCAAGAAACTCTCACAGATGGGGCTCCAATAGTCTTATCTTCCTTTCACTATACCTCATATAGGCATATATGTGGTAATTGATAGGAAGGAGAATGGTACCCTGTTGTTGTTAGGTGCCATCGAGTCACCTCCTACCCATAGCAACCCTGTGTACAACAGAACAAAACACTCCCCAGTCCTGCACCATCCTCACAATCACTGTTATGCTCGAGCCGATTGTTGCAGCCATTGTGTCAATCCATCTCATCCAGGGTTTCCCTCTTTTTCATTGACCCTGTACTTTACCAAGCTTGATGTCCTTCTCCAGGGACTGATGCCTCCTGATAACATGTGAGACATAGTCTTGCCATCCTTGCTTTTAAGAAGTGTTCTGGTTGTACTTCTTCCAAGACAGATTTGTTCATTCTTTTGGCAGTCCATGGTATATTCATTAGTCATTTGGTCATTAGTGTTCAACATGTCAAATCTATTCTTGAGATGGTCTCTAAATTAAAGTGGGATATACTCAAGGTCATATTTTGGCTCTCGTGGACCCATTCTAATTTTCTTCAGTTTCGACTTGAACTTGCACATGAGCATTTGATGGTCTGTTCTGCAGTCAGCCTCTGGCCTTGTTCTGACAGGTGATTTTGAAAATTTCCATCATCTGTTCCCACAGATGTAGTCCATTTGATTCCTGTGTATTCCTTCCGGTGAGGTCCACGTGTATAGTTGCTGTTGATGTTGTTGAAAAAGTTATTTGCAGTGAAGAAGTCATTGGTCTTGCAAAATTCTATCGTGCGATCTCTGGCATCATTTCTATCACCAAGGCCATATTTTCCAACGAAGGATCCTTCTTCTTTGTTTCCATCTTTTGCTTTCCAGTTACCAGTAATTTTCAATGCATCTTGATAGCATGTTTGATCAATTTCAGACTGTAGAATTTGGTAAAAATCTTCAATTTCTTCATCTTTGGCCTTAGTGATTGGTGGGTAGATTTGACTGATAGTCATATTAGCTGGTCTTCCTTGTGGGCCTATGGATATTATCACTGACAGCACCAGCTGCTCCTGGGAAACCCTATAGAGCAGTTCTACTCAGTCCTATAGGGTCGTTATGAGTCAGAATCGACCGGATGGCAATGGTTTTTTAAATTTTTTTTGATGGCGTTGTACTCAGGATAGATCTTCAAATGTTCTTTTTGAGGATGGATGCCATACTAATCCTCTTCAATTTGTCTTTCCCGCATAGTAGACTTTATGATTTTCTGATTCAAAATGGTCAATACCAGTCCATTTTAGCTCACTAAGGCCTAGGATATCAATTTATATGTGCTCTATTTCATTTTTAATGACTTTTAATTTTCCTAGATTCAAACTTTGTGCATTCCTTGTTCTGATTATTAATGGACGTTTGCAGCTGTTTCTTCTCATTCTGTGTCATGCCACATCAGCAAATGAAGGTCCGAAAACCTTTACTCCATTAAGGTCAACTCTACTTTGAGGAGGCAGCTCTTTCCCAGTCATATTTTGGGTGCCTTTCAATCTGAGAGGCTCATCTTCTGGTACTATATCAGACAATGTTTTGTTGCTATCCATAAGGTTTTCACTGGTCAATTCCTTCAGAAATGGATTGCCAGGTCCTTCTTCCTAGTCTGTCTTAGTCTGGAAACTCCACTGAAACCTGTCCACCTCAGGTGACCCTGCTGGTATTTGAAATACTAGCGGCATAGCTTCCAGCATCACAGCAATGTGCAAGCCACCACAGTATGACAAACTGATAGACGAGTAGTTTGTATATTAAAAGATAGTATAAGTAGATGATAACAGTGTGTAAACTGTGAAGATTTTCTACTTCCTGCTACACAACCACAGTGAGGCACTTAATCTTTCTGGGCTTTACTTTCTTAATCCTTTTTTTTTTTTTTTTTAAATTGTGATAAAATATACACAACATAAAATTGACCATTTTAACCATTGTCAAGTGTACAACCCAGTTGCATTAATCAAAATCACGGTGCTGGGCAACAGTCACCACTATTTTTTTCTAAAGCTTTTTCACCACCCCAAACAGAAACTCAATATCCCTTAAGCAATAACTTCCCACTACCCACTTCTCCAGCCCATAAAACAAAAAATAAACCAAACCTGTTGCCGTCAAGTCAGTTCCAACTCATAGTAACTCTATAGGACAAAGTAGAACTGCTCCATAGTGTTTCTAAGGAGGGCCTGGTGGAATCGAACTGCCAACTTTCAGTTAGCAGCCATAGTTCTTACCATGATAATCATTAATCTACTTTTGATTCTGTGTAGTTGTTTATTATAGATACTTCATGTAAATAGGATCATACAATATTTGTTCTTTTGTATCTGGCTTACTTCACTTAGCATAATGTTTTCAAAGTTCGTCCGTATCCTACATAGCATGTATTAAAGCTTCATTCCTTTTTATGACAGAATAATATTCCATTGTAAGTATATACCACATGTTTATTTGTCTGTTCATGTGTTGATGGACACTTGGGTTGTTTTCACCTGGCTATTGTGAATAGTGGTACCGTGAACATTGGTATACACGTCTCACTTTTTGAAATCTGTAAAATGGACATGATAAAAACTCTTCCTCATGGAATGATTATGAGGATTAAATGCATTAATACCTGAAAGATTTTAAAACATGCTTAGTACCTAAAAAAGGTATAGGTAATGCTTTTTCTTATTACGGTATTTTCTACAAAGAAACTAATTCCAAGTTATAGTCTGTCATTTTCTCTCTTTCTCTCTCTCCCTCTCCCTTTATAAGCAGATCTCTGTAAATCATATCCCATTTGCCATAGGAGATGTTTTCAAAGTGAAATAATAACAGGTACACACTACATTCTGACACGTAAGCACACACACACGCGCACACACACACACAGGCACGCGTGTAGCTTCATTTTTTTCTGTCAGTCTTTTCTTTGTTCAGAGTCCTGCCTTGCTGAATAGATAAAAAAGTAAACTTTAATCCAATACAAATATTTTAGCCCTCTGTAAAATTTAAAACAGCAGTGTTTCAGTCTCTTTCAGATAAATGCTGACTATCTTTAAGATTTCCTTCCCCTTTTGGACTTGTCTCCAAGATAGAGTCTGGGTTTATGGAGTTGGGGAGTGCGGAAGAGGAGACCCATGCTTGAAGGTCCTTATCCTCTCCTCTGAGCTCTGGGTTTCTGAGAGTCCTTGTCTGCCAGGTATCTGCCATTTGATCCTCATGTCTATGGCTGGTGAGTCCCCAGTGTATTCCTTGGTCCTTGCTGGCTCTTGCCCACCACCTGAGGTCTGGTTGTGTAGCTCCTTTGGATGCCCAGGTTGGGTAGCCTGCTCTGTAGCTCTGAACTACAGGGCTATTTTACTCCAGCATGGCAGACCCTCAGATAGCTCCTAAGATAGACTCTCCATGATCTCTACTCTCCAACCCCAAGGCATGCGAGAATATCCAGGTCCCTTCCATTCCACATGGGAGCCCAGGGTGGCTTGGGAGTCCTCACTCAGATGCTTTCCCTTCCTAAATGCACTGTGCTGTCACTCCCCATCTTAAGCAGAAGGTTGGGGTGGGTGTGTCAGGATGTATGCTGATGTACTCTATAAAACCATATGATTTATTAGTCAAATTGGAATGGGGCTAAAGCTCCTCTCTGCTTTGAGTTTCCTATTCAACCTATTTAACCTATTTCTTCTATGTGGGGTAGTTCTACTCTGTGCTATAGGGTCAATATGAGTCGGAATCAGCTAGATGGCAACAGGTTATTAATGTCTGAAGTATGTGGTCAGGAAGGGCTTGCCTCACTTCCTGCTTTCCTTTCCTCCTTCCCTCTTTTCTTCAGATCCAAAAGGGTTGGAAAGAACAGGCTTTTCACTTCCCTTTCCTATTTTGGAGGGCTTTCCCCAAGTCATATCTACTTCCTTAATGAAGCAATTGTCTCCCTTCCCCCTTCGCTAGAGCTAAAGAGGAAATGAAAATACAAAAATTATTCCAGTGATAATAATGCCTGGAGCTGGTGTTTCTGATTGTGTTCCTCTTGAAAGAACAATAGAACAATCATAAACCTCTACAAAAACTTATTTAACAAAGCTTGTTCTAAATTATAAAATCATTTTAATGCACTTTATACTTTGGGAAGGAATAATAATGAATTCCACAGTATCATAAAGGCTACTTTAGCATATAAAATGCAACCAACTGTATCGTAAATTGGACCTCTTTAAAACCAGTATGCTAACATAATACACATTCATTAAATATTTAATTATCTAAAATTTAGCCTGCTTTGTAAAATGTGATTAAGCTTCCTATGGGTAGGATACTAATTAACTCATACCCTTACTAATAACACATCCCTGAAAAAGTTACTTAACTATTTGTACCTCAGATTCCCCATTTGTAAAATAGGAGTTTTAATACCTATCACAGGGCTATTGTGAGGCTTAAATTAGAGCAGCACCTGTCACATAGTAGGTACTATATTAACAATTGCTGCATTCATTATGATGCAATCAAGATGTATTGATAATTACTGGTGATTGGAATGTGAAAGTTGGAAACAAAGAAGAAGGATTGGTAGTTGCAAACTATGGCTTTGGTGATATAAATGACGCTGGAGACCCCATGATAGAATTTTTCAAGGCTAATGACTTCTTCATTCCAAATACCTTTCTTCAACAACATAAATGAAGATATGGAGATATTGCACAATACAGCAAATATTGCAATAAAGCAAGTTGCACAAATTTTTTTGGCTTGCTAGTGTATATAAAAATTATGTTTGCACTACACTGTAGTCTACTAAGTGTTCAATAGCATTAGGTCTAAAAAAATGTACATACCTTAATTAAGAAATACTTCATGGCTAAAAAATGCTAACCACATCTGAGCCTTCAGTGAGTTGGAATCTATTTTGATGGTTGCTGACTAATCAGGATGGTGGTTGCTGAAGGTTGGGATGACTGTGATAATTTCTTAATATAAGAGAGCAAAGAAGTTTGCTGCATCAATCAACTCTACCTTTTACAGAATATTTCTCTGTAGCATGTGATGCTATTTGCATCACTCTTTGTTAGCATTTTACCCACAGTAGAACTTCTTTCAAAATTGGAGTCAATCCTCTCAAACCTTATGCAATATTCTAAATCCTTTGTTATCATTTCAAAAATGTTCACAGCATCTTCACCAGGAGTAGGTTCCATCTCAAGAAACCACTTTCTTTGTTCATCTATAAGAATCAACTCCCCATCCGTTAAAGTTTTATCATGAGATTGCAGCAATTGAATCACATCTTCAGTCATGATAGGCTCCACTTCTAATTCTAGTTCTCTTGATTTTCCATCATATCTGCAGTTACTTCCTCACTGAAGTCTTGTACCCCTCAAAGTCGTCCATGAAGGTTGAAATCAACTTCTTCCAAACTCCTGTCAACGTTGATATATTGACCTCCTCCCATGAGTCACGAATATTCTTAATGTCATCTAGAATGCTGAATCCTTTCTAGAAGTTTTAAATTTGCCCAGATCTCTCAGAGGAATCACTATCTATGGCAGGTATGAACATACCAAATGTATTAAATAAGAAGACTTGAAAGTCAAATTACTGCTTGATCCATGGGGCTGCAGAATGGATGTTGTGTTAGCAGGCATGAAAACAACATTAATTGTGTACATCTCCATCAGAGCTCTTGGGTGACCAGGTGCATTGTTAATGAGCGGTAATATTTTGAAAGGAATCTTTTTTTTCTGAGCAGTAGGTCTCAACAGTGGGCTTAAAATATTCAGTAAACCACTTTATAAACAGATGTGTGATCATCCAGGCTTTGTTGTTCCATTTGTAGAACATTAGCATAATTCTTAAGGGCACTGGGGTTTTCAGAATGGTCAATGAGCATTGACTTCAACTTAAAGTCATCAGATGCATTAGCCCCTAACAAGAGAGTCAGCCTGTCTTTTGAAGCATTAAGGTCGAGCGTTGACTTCTCCTCTCTAGCTATGAAAGTTCTAGATAGCATCTTCTTCCAATATAAGGCTGTTTTGTCTAGACTGAAAATCTGTTATTTAGTGTAGTGACCTTCATCAATTATCTTAGCTAGATCTTTTGGATAACTTGCTGTAGCTTCTACATCAGCAGTTGCTCCTTCACCTTGTACTTTTATGTTATGGAGACAGCTTCTTTCCTTAAACCTCGTGAACTAATCTCTGCTAGCTTCAAACTTTTCTTCTGCAGCTTCCTCACCTCTCAGCCTTCATAGAATTGAAGAGATTTAGGGCCTTGCTATGAATTAGGTGTTGGCTTAAAGGAATGGTGTGGCTGGTTGATCATCTATCCAGACCACTAAAACTTTCTCCATATCAGCAATAGATCACTTTCTCTTTCTTATCAGTCGTGTGTTCACTGGAGTAGCACTTTTAATTTCTTTCAAGAGGTTTTCCCTTGCATCTGCACCTTGGCGAACTGTTTGCTCAAGAGACATAGCTTTTGGCCTACTGTGACTTCTGACGACATGCCTTCCTCACTAAGCTTAATCATTTCTAACTTTTGATTTAAAGTGAGAGACATGGGAGTCTTCCTTTCATTTGAACAGCTAGAGGCCATTGTAGGGTTATTAATTGGCCTAACTTCAATATTGTTGTGTCTCAGGGAATAGGGAGGCCTGAGGAGAGGGAGAGAGACAGAGGAGTGGCTGGCCAGTGGAGCAGTCAGAACAGTTATTGATTAATCTCACTGTCTTATATGGGCACGGTTCATGACACCCCAAAACAGTTACAATAGTAACATCAAATATTTAATGATCACAGGTCATTAAATAAGAAATAATAATAATGAAAAAGTTTGAAATATTGTGATAATTACCAAAATGTGACACAGTGACAGGAAGTGGCTCATGCTGTTGGAAAAATGGCACTGATAGACTTGCTTGATGCAGGGTTGTCATAAGCCTACAATTTGTAAAAAATGCAATATCCGTGAAATGCAGTGAAGGGAAGAGTAATAAAATGAGGTATGCCTGTAAATGTGGACCTCACTGGAGGAAAGATATGGGAATCAAATTGGCTACATCTGTGGAAAGAGATGATGATGAGGCTCAGTATCATCAGTGAGAACAAGGCCAGGGGCTCTAGGAATTGACCGAATACCAGTTGAGATGTTTCAATAAAGGAATGCAGTGCTGGACATGTTCATTCCTCTATGGACAGCTGACTGGAAGAGATCCACGTCTGTGCCCATTCCTAAGAAAGGTGACTCAACAAAATGCAGAATTTATTGAATAATATCATTAATATATAGAAGAAAAAGTTTGCTGAAGATCATTCAAAAGCAGTTACAGCAATACATCCACAAGGAACTATCAGAAATTCAACCTGGATTCAGAATAGGACACAGAACCAAGGATATCATTGCTGATGTCAGATGGATCTTGTCTGAAAGCAGAGAATACCAAAAAGATGTTAACCGTGTTTTATTGACTATACAAAGACATTCCACTGTATGGATCATAACAAATTATGAAAAACGTTGCAAACAATGGGAATTCCAGAATACTTAAGTGTGCTCATGCTGAACCTGTGCATAGACCAAGAGGCAGTCATTTGAACAAAACAAGGGAATACTGCCTCGTTTAAAGTCAGGAAAGTTGTGTGTCAGAGTTGTACCCTTTCACCATACTTACTCAGTCCATTTGCTGAGCAAATAATCTGAGAAGCTGGACTATATGAAGAACAATGTGGCATCAGGACTGAAGGAATCCTCATTAGCAACCTGTGATATGCAGATGATAGAACCTTGCTTATTGAAAGTGAAGAGAACTTGAAGTACTTACACTTCGACATAAAAAAATAAAAATCACAACTAGACCAATAAGCAGCATCATGAAAAATGGAGAAAATACTGATGTTGTTAAGGGTTTCATTTTACTTGGGTCCACAATCATTGCCCATGGAAGCAGCAGTCAAAAAATCAAACTACGTATTGCATTGGATGAATCTGCCGCAAAAGAGAGTTAAGGTGCACCTGATCCAAGCCATGATAATTTCAATTGCCTCATATGTATGTGAAAGCTGAACAATGAATAAGAAAGACTGAAGAAGAATTGATGCCTTTGAATTATGGTGTTGGTGAAGAATATTGAATATTGCCATGGAAGCAGCAGTCAAGAAACCAAATGATGCATTACATTGGGTAAATCTGCTTCAAAGGACCTCTTCTAAGTGTTGAAAAGCAAAGATGTCACCTTAAAGACTAAGGTGCGCCTGACCCAAGCCATGGTATTTTCAGTTGCATCATATGCATGTGAAAGCTGGACAATGAATAAGGAAGACCGAAGAAGAATTGACGTCTTTGAATTGTGGTGTTGTTGAAGAATACTGAAGAATGAACAAATCTGTCTTGGGAGATGTGCAACCAGAATGCTCCTTTGAAGTGAGACTATGTTTTACATACTTTGGACATCTCGTCAGAAGAGATCAGTTCCTGGAAAAGGACATCATGCTTGGCAAAGTAGAGGGTCAGTGGAAAAGAGGAAGACCCTCAACGAGGTGGATTGACACAGTGGCTGCAACAATGAGTTCAAGCATAATAACAACTGTAAGGATGGCACAGGACTGGGCAGTGTTTCACTCTGTTGTGCATAGGGTCGCTATGAGTCAGAACCAACTCACCGGCACCTAACAACAACAGCCAGAAGAATGAGCGTATTTATCTTGGAAAAAGTACCACTAGAATGCTCCTTAGAAGCAAAGGTTGTGAGACTTCATCTTACGTACTTTGGACATGTTATCAGGAGGGACCAGTCCCTGGAGAAGGACATCATGCGTAGTAGAGGGTCAGCAAAAGAGAGGACGACCTTCAATGAGATGAACTGACACAGTGGCTGCAACGAAAGTCTCAAGCATAGCAACCACTGTGAGGACGGTGCAGGACGGGGCCGTGTTTTGTTCTGTTGTACGTGGGGTTGCTATGAGTCGGAACTGACTTGATGGCACCTAACAACATAACACATTTATTATGATTTGGGTTCACTGTGTGTTGAAGTCTTGTTGTTGTTGTTAGGTGCCATCAAGTCGGTTCGGACTCATAGTGACCCTATGTATAACAGAAGGAAACACTGCCCAGTCCTATGCCATCCTCATTATCCTTGTTATAATTAAGCCCATTGTTCCAGCTACTGTGTCCGTCTATCTCATTGAGGGTCTTCCTCTTTTTTTCTGACCGCCTACTTTACCAAGTGTGATGTCCTTCTCCAGAGACTGATCCCCCCTGACAACATGTCCAAAGTATGTGACATGTAGCCTTGCCATCCTTGCTTCTAAGGAGCATTCTGGCTGTACATCTTCCAAGACTGATTTGTTTGTTCTTTTGACAGTCCATGGTATATTCAATATTCTTTGCTAATGCCAGAATTCAAAGATGTCAATTTCTTCTTCTGTCTTCCTTATTTATCGTCCAGCTTTCATATGCGTAGGAGGCAATTGAAATCACCATGGCTTTAGTCAGATGCACCTTAGTTTTCAAGGTGACATCTTTGCTTTTCAACACTTTAAAGAGGTCTTTTGCAGCAGATTTGCCCAGTGCAACGTGTCTTTTGATTTCTTGACTGCTGCTTCCATGGGTGTTGACTGTGGGTTCAAGTAAAATGAAGTTCTTGACAACTTCAGTCTTTTCTCCATTTACCATGATGTTGTTTGTGGGTCCAGTTGTGAGGATTTATGTTTTCTTTATGTTGAGATGTAATCCCTACTGAAGGCTGTGGTCCTTGATCTTCATCAGTAAGTGCTGCAAGTCCTCTTTACTTTCAGGAAGCAAAGTTGTGTCATCTGCTTAATGCAGGTTGTTAATGAGTCTTTCTCCAATTCTGATGCCCCCTTCTTCTTCATGTAGTCCAGCTTCTCGGATTATTTGCTCAGCATGCAGATTGAATAGTATGGTGAAAGGATACAATCCTGAAACACACCTTTCCTGACTTTAAACCATGCAGTAGTCCCCTGTTCTGCTTGAAAGACTGCCTCTTGGTCTTTTTACTTGCGTGTGATATTAATGCTATTGGTCCATAATTTCCACATTTGGTGGGATCACCTTTCTTGGGAATAGGCAAAAATATCAATTCAGAAGTAGACTGCTGGGTCCTTCTTCCTAGCCTGTCTTAGTGTGGAGGCTCAGCTGAAACCTGTTCACCATGGGTGACCCTGCTGGTATTTGAATACCAGTGGCATAGCTTCCAGCATCAAAGCAACACGCAAGTCCCCACAGTGTGACAAACTGACAGACACATGGGAGGTTAAAGTCTTAGCTGGTGCTTTTTCCTTTGCTGCTATAAACATGGGTATTAAAAATTACCTTATTGATCATTACTTTTTTTTTTTTTTCCAGCAAGGGGAGTGAGGATGGAGCATGTTCTGACCACTTTTGTTGTCTTTCCTGGAACAGAAATTGTTCGACTAAGGTGATATCCACTCACAATTTCTTTTTGCCTTCCTCAGGTACTAAAGGACAAGCTTCTCCCCTTTTCCCTTTCTGTCTCTTTATCTCCTATAGATAAATTAGATGGAGATGTAGATAGGCAGTATATCATTTTTAGAAGATGCAAAGAGACCTTTGGAAAGACCTGATCAAGAAAAACACATAGTAGGATCGGGTCTGTTAATTCCATTTGTTTTCCTTGAGAAAGAAAAAAAAAATTGTATGGAGATATCTAGTGGTCTCAGGCCTTCTATAGAAAATTTTCCTAAGCATCTTCAATAACGAACATATAGTTCAATAAAGAGTAGGCATTATTTTAATTATTATTTATTTGTCAACATTGAAATAATTAAATATTAATAGTTAGAACTCTAAATGCTTTTCCCCCTTGGGAGTAGAGAAATGTAGTTCTCCTTTTTACTTTTATTATTATTTTTTCCTTGTTTATTTCTTTCTTTTTTCTTTTTTATTGCACTTTAGGTAAAAGTTTACAGCTCAGGTTAATTTCTCATACAAAAATTTATACACATATTGTCTTGTGACCTTAGTTGCAATCCCCACAATGTGACAGCACATTCCTCCTTTCCACCCTAGGTTCCCTGTGTCCATTCAACCAGTTCCTGTCCTTTCCTGCCTTCTCATCCTGCCTCTAGACAGGAGCTACCTTTTGGTCTCATGTATCTGATTGATCTAAGAAGCACACTCCTCACATGTATTATTTTTTGTTTCATAGGCCTGTCTAGTCTTTGTCTAAAGACTACGCTTCAGGAATGGTTTCAGTTCTGGGTTACCAGAGTATCTGGGGGCCATAGTTTTGGGGGTTCCTCCAGTCTCTGTCAGACCATTAAGTCTAGTCTTTTAATGTGAATTTGAGTTCTGTGCCACGCTTTTCTCCTGTTCCATCTGAGACTCTCTGTTGTGTTCCCTGTCAGGGCAGTCATTGGTGGTAGCTGGGCACCATCTAGTCTCAGGCTGGTACAGTCTCTTGTTTATGTGGTCTTTTAGTCTCTTGGGCTTATATTTTCCTTATGTCTTTGGTTTTTTTCATTCTCCTTTGCTCCAAGTGGGATGGGGCCGATTGATGCATCTTAGACAGCTGATTGCAAGGTTTAAGACCCCAGATGCCTCTCCCCAAAGAGGGATGCAGAACATTTTCTTAGTAAATTTTGTTATGCCAATTGGCCTACATGTCCCCTGAAACTATGCTCCTCAGGCCTCAGCCCCAGCTACTCTGTCTCTCAAAGTGTTTGGACGTGTCCAGGAAAGTTCTTAGCTTTTGCTTTGAACCAGTTGTGCTAACTTCCCCTGTGTTGTTCTTCCCTTCACCGAAGTTGATCCTTGTCTGCTACCTAGTGATTTCTCCTTCCCCTCCCTCCCCACCCTAGTAGCCATCAAGCAATGCTTTTTTTCTGTGTTTAAACCTTTTCTTGAGTTCTTATAATAGTGTTCTCATACAATATTTGTCCTTTTGTGACTGACTTATTTCACTCAGCATAATGCCGTCCAGATTCATCCATGTTGCAAGATGTTTCATGAATTCATTATTGTTCTTTATCATTGCATAGTATTCCATTGTGTGTATGTACCATAATTTGTTTATCCATTCATCGTTGATGGGCATTTAAATTGTTTCCATCTTTTCGCTATTGTAAATAGTGCTGCAGTGAACATGTGTTTGCATCTGTCTATTCATGTGACGGCTCTTATTTCTCCAGGGTATGTTCCTAGGAGTCGGATTGCTGAATCCTATATTATTTCTGTTTCTAGCTTTTTAAGGAAGTGCCATATTGTTTTCTAAAGTGGCTGTACCACTTTACATTCCAACCAGCAGTGCATAAGAGTTCCAGTCTTCTCACAACCTGTCCAACATTTGTTGTTTTGTGTTTTTTGATTAGTGCCAGTATTGTTGTGGTGAGATGATATCTCAGTGTAGTTTTGATTTGCATTTCTCTAATGGCTAATGATCATGATTAAGAGCTTTTCCTCCTGTGTCTGATAGCCTCCCGAATGTCTTCTTTGGTGAAGTGTCTGTTCATGTCCTTTACCCATTTTTTAATTGGATTATCTGTCTTTTCATTGTTGAAGTATTGCAGTATCTTGTAGATTTTAGAGATTAGACCCTTGTCGGATATGTCGTAGCCAGTTTTTTTCCCCCAGTCTGTAGGTTCTGTTTTTACTCTTTTGGTGAAGTCTTTTGATGAGCATAAGTGTTTAATTTTTAGGAGCTCTCAGTTATCTAGTTTCCCTTCTGGTATTTGTGCATTGTTGATTATTGTTTGTATCCTATTTATGCCATATATATATATATATAGAAGAATGAGCCTGGGAAATGAGTTGCAAAGTATGTTAAGACCTGGGAGAGGTACCATCCTTCTTTCTAGCTGGAGAGATCCCAACACAGGATGGTTCTGTAGGGAGCCTGGTCATCAATTTGCAGTACCTCACAGAGCCAGCCCACATCCCATTCTGAGATCCCACTGGAAACGTTCACTGCCTCTGCTAGCTGGGAGTTGCTGAGGAGAGAGGAAGAGGCAGCTGGAGCTCTGTTCTGTCATGCTTGGACATCATCCAGATTTGGTACTGACAGAGTAGTGGACAGTTATCTTCCAACCCCAACTGGCTGGGGCAGGTCAAGGCCTAGGCTGGAGGTGGCTGGACTTGCCTGCTCCCAGCCTGGCATGCCCCTGCTCTGGGCCTCTCATTTCTCTTCATTGGTTTATTTTTCAGTGCATCCTTTTTATTTTTATTGTGCTTTAAGTGTAAGTTTACAAATCAAGTCAGTCTCTCATATAAAACTTTACGTACACCTTGCTATATACTCCTAGTTGCTCTCCCTCTAATGAGACAGCACATTCCTTCTCTCCACCCTGTATTCCTGTGTCCATTCAGCCAGCTTCTGTTTCCCTCTGCCTTATTATCTCCCCTCCAGACAGGAGGTGCCCACATAGTCTCATGTGTCTACTTGAGCTATCATCAGTATCATTTTCTGTCTTATAGTTGAGTCCAATCCCTGTCTGAAGAGTTGGCTTTGGGAATGGTTCCAGTCTTGGGCTAACAGAAGGTCTGGGAACCATGACCTCCGGGGCCCTTCTAGTCTCAGTCAGACAATTAAGTCTGGTCTTTTTACGAGAATTTGAGGTCTGTATGCCACTGATCTCCTGCTCCATCAGAGATTCTCTGTTGTGCTCCCTGTCAGGGCAGTCATCGGTTGCAGCTTGGCACCATCTGGTTCTTCTGGTCTCAGGCTGCTGTAGTCTCTGATTTATGTGGCCCTTTCAGTCTCTTGGACTCATAATTACCTTGCATCTTTGGTGTTCTTCATTCTCCTTTGCTCCAGGTGGGTTGAGACCAATTGATACATCTTAGATGGCTGCTTGCTAATGTTTAAGACCCCAGATGCCACTCACTAAAGTTGCAGAATGCTTTCTTAATAGAATCTTTTATTCCTATTGACCTAGATGTCCCCTGAAACCGTGGTTTCCAAACCTCTGCCCCTGCTACTCTGGCCTTTGAAGCATTTGGTTTATTCAGGAAACTTCTTTCCTTTTGGTTTGGTCCATTTGTGCTGACCTCTCAAGTATTGTGTGTTGTTTTTCCTTTCACCTAAAATAGTTCTTGTCTACTACCAAATTAGTGAATACCCTTCTCCCTTCCTTCCTCCCCACTCTCATAACCATCAAAGAATGTTTTCCTCTCCATTTAACCTATTTCTTGAGTTCTTATAATAACGGTCTCATACGATATTCGTCCTTTTGCAACTGACAAATTTCTCTCAGCATAATGCCTTCCAGATTTCTCCATGTTATGAAATGTTTCATGGATTCATCATTGTTCTTTATCGATGTGTAATATTTCATTGTGTGACTATACCATAATTTATTTACCCATTCATCCATTGATGGGCACCTTGGTTGCTTCCATCTTTTTGCTATTGTAAACAGGGCTGCAATGAACATGGGTATGCATATATCTGTTCATGTAAAGGCTCTTATTTCTCTAGCACATACTCCCAGGAGTGGGATTGCTGGATCGTATGATAGTTCTATTTCTAGCTTTTTAAGGAAGCACCACATTGATTTCTAAAGTGGATGTACCATTTTACATTCCCACCAGCAGTGTGTAAGTGTTCCAGTCTCTCTACAACCCCTCCAACATTTATAATTTTGTTTTTTGGATTAATGCCATCCTTGTTGGAGTGAGAGGGAATCTCATTCAATACATCTTGAATTTGTGAAGAAATAAAATAAATTAGGATATAAAATAAATAAATAAATAAATAAATAAATAAAACTACCCTCTTAAAACTACCATGCTAAAATAAAATGACAGTTTATGTCAATGGTTTAAGTAAATCAGTTATGGAATGTTTTCTGTAAGCAGGAAAAACTGGATGGTAAAGCTAAATATTTTTTTATATTGGGTAGGCAAAAAGCTAAGCCACTTAAGTAAGGCATAGGGAATTTCATAGGTTATTTTTTAAGAGATGATATTGTCAAAAAAATTTTTAAAGAATAAGACAGGAAAAATAATATTAGAATGTTCATAGATTTTCTAAGAGTAAATTTTCACATATTTTCTTCACAAGTGCTGCAGTTTTGTTGTAATATGTAATGATTTCTGAAACTAGTTTCTGTATGGAAAGCATACATGGTTTTATGAAGCACTTCTGTCCATGTGCTGATTTAATTAGGCTGACATCTACAAAGTAACACAGTGAAAAGTAACTTAAAGGCAGGGTAGGAAGTTATATTACTAACACCCCTAGTGTTGTCCCTATTTTTTTTTTCCATGATCTTTATCATTTTAGATTTTATATTTAGGTCTCTGATCCATTTTCAGTTAGTTTTTGTGTATGGTGCGAAGCATGGATCTTGTTTCATTTTTTTTATAGGTGAACATCCACTTATGCCAGCACCATTTGTTAAAGAGACTGTGTTTTCCCTATTTAACAGACTTTGGCCCTTTGTGAAATATCAGCTGCTCTTAGGCAGATGGATTTATGTCTGGGTTCCCAATTCTGTTCCATTGGTCTAAGTGGCTGTTGTAATACAAGTGTCAGGCTGTTTTGACTACTGTGGCTGTATAGTAGGTTTTAAAATCAGGTAGTGTGAGGCCTCCCACTTTATTCTTCTTTAATAATGCTTTACTTATCCGGGGCCTCTTCCCTGTCCATATAAAGTTGGTAATTTGTTTCTCCATCTCATTACCTAATGTTGTAGGAATTTGGATCAAGATTGTATCATATCTGTAGATCACTTTGGGTAGAATTGACATTTTCACAATGTTATGTCTTCCTATCCATGAGCATGGTATGTTTTTCCACTTATATAGGTCTCTTTTGGTTTCTTGCAGTAGTGTTTTGTAGTTTTCTTTGTATAGGTCTTTTATGTCCCTGGTTATTTTTTCCTAAATATTTTCTTGGGGGACATTAAATCTTTACATTGATTTTCAAAGAAGTAACATCTTTACAAGGTTAACTCTTTTTTTTCCCCCCAAGGAAATGGTGTCCCTTTTCATTTTTCAAACACTTAAGAACATTTCTTAACAAATTTTGTGGTTTTTCCTATAAAACTATATATATATTTTTGTATTATTTTTAGGAATTATGTTTTTATGGCTATGTAAATGTGAGTTATTTTTCCAATACAGTGTTCTATTTGGTTTATATTGGTTTTAGGGAGGTGTTGATTTTTAAAAATGTAGTTTGTAACCAGATATTTTTAATGAACTTTCTTATTAATGCTAATAGTTTTTCAGCTGATTTTCTTGAGTTATTCTTTTCAAATTAAAATGTTATATCACAGTAAGTACCAAATGAAACTCTATAGTGCTGTCTAAAATTCTAGCTTTAGAACACTAATTTTTATAAAAGTAGAATTGTTGAGTATAAACTTCCATTGTTTATTGTATATGGCTTTTTCTCAGGACTTGTCTGTAATATTGAACATCACACAGTTAGAATGTTTTTCTTGTGTATCTTTTCTTGTTTCTTTAGATCCAAGGACTAGGGAAAATGGTATATGATTCAGAGAGCCCAGCGATTGAATGCACTTGGGACATTGTGTGTGGATGCAAGTGTGTGTAAGAACAGTTGTAAGAAAAAACTATTGGCTTTTGATAGTTGCCTTTTGTTGGGTGCTTGAGGGTACATTCATCACCCTAGATGGTTACAATGGCTAGAAGAATATCTTCTCAACTGGGATTTCACCTTGAAACTCTTTTTCTTGGAGCTCTGAGAGTCTGGGGCTTAAGTTTCATTCTTGATATGTGATTATAGGAATTCAATTTTTATTTGGTCTTAAACACCTCTTCTTTTGCTTTCTGCCTGTATCCTTTTACTAGTGTCTTTTAAAAGCTTTCTTTCTTTTTGGGTAGTATGAATAACATTTTACTTTTCTCATGTGAAAAAATTATAGTTTATTTTTAACAAAAAACTTGGAGCCAAAATACCTTAGGTGTTGCAATTATTTCAGTCATCTTTGAATCCACTTATATACAAAATTATTCCTGCTTGCAGAAGTTGTGATGTCAGAGCATTCTCTAACAGTAGCTGCATCAGTACTGTGCATGATAAGAACAAGAAGGACATGGGAGGAGGGTCAACTCCCCACTATAATGAGTGTTGTTAATACCATCAGAGATCAAACCAAATTAATAAAAGATTTTCAAAAGGTAAAACATATTTGTAGATTAACCTCAACCTTTGCTTTTAGGAGGAACAAGAATTTTCTCTATTGATTTATTTAAACAAGGCTATCAGGCTGCGCACAACAAAATGCTTCTTCTCTGAATCAATTTAAGGCACAAAGAACAGACTCCAGGCTTTTGTTACACGTGTGCAGGCCTGCATATGTGTGTGCATGCGTGTGCACAGACACATACACACCTCACAGTTCCATCAGGGGGCTGTCTCACTGGTTAGCAAAGGGCAGGAACATGGCATTTGGAAACATGAAATTGCTGTTATACAAAGTACACGAACATGCACATACACACGTACACACACATATATTTCGTGTGCAATGGAAGTCCTACCGACAAATGTTATGATGTTGATATGGTGCTGGTATGTGTATGTGCATGGTGGTGGAGCTGTGCAAGTGAATCCTATTGAGACTTGTATGTAAAGAGAGATTATCTCTATGTGGTTGATATGTGGAATGTGACTCTCTTGCCAAGTATTCCAGTTGTTTAGTTTAGTTCCTGGGTAATAGAATCAGAAAAGTGAAGCCCATAGAATTTAAGGTGTTAAACATCTCTTCAGGCCCAAGCGAGAAATCACTTTAAATGAGGCAAGAATATGTTCATTTGTATTCCAAGCAAAGATGGAAAAATATAAATTATTAATCCAGTAACCCTCATGCATTATCCGAAGCTATTGCCCTAGTTCAGGCTGCATTTCCTGCCTGCTCATTCTCCATTTGGAAGGGAAGTTGCAAAGGGCAGACCCCTCCCGCAACCTCAACAAGCACTGAAATGATGAATTTTAATGAAGAGGTAAAATTGTTGGAGTTCATTCTCATCCATATCCTATACCACCAGTGAGCTTCAATGAAACAACATGGATTTAGCTCATCTTTCCTTTCAATCCAACACTGAACTCAGAATGTATTTGAAGCTTAAAAAAAGAAAAAAAAAAAAACTTGTAGTAAGGAGAGGATTTTACGTATATATTTATATATACATCTGTATATGTGTGTATTTAAATAAACTATATATCTATAATACATATGTGTATACATGCATATTTTAAAATAGAGCATATTTCAAAACAAAAAATATTGTATTACCACAACAGCAAAACCTGTGACATTGGCTAACTCTGAAATATGAAAAATTTAAAGGGAAACATTCATTTTAATGCTAATAATCTTAAAATATTCACATTTTTATAATTATTACATATTTTCTAATTAAAGACCAAAAATATACATTATAAATCTCAATGTTACTAAAATTCTATTTAATGTCAAATAGACAATTTTATCTGCCGCTTACCTATGGCCAGAAGCAGGAGATCAAAATATCTTAGAAAATCTTGTAGGTGAGTATGGGTATATCTTTCAGACAAAGAAGTGAAGGTGAGAATAGAGGGTTCTAGAATTATTTTTGGCTGAGATTGTTTCTGTATTTCAGACATGGAGTTTATTTATTTCAGACAAGATGTTTATGTATTTCAAGGGGAGAATTTAAATATTACAGGTATGGAGTTTGTGTACTTCAGAGTAGAGTTTGTATATTTTAAGTACAGCTTATATATTTCAGGTATATTTAGCTAATTTTTTTTTTTTTAGACACGTGCCTGCACTTAATACTACAACAAAAACAAGTGCTCTTAATAGCTGAGTGGCTAAAATGCTTTTAAATTCTGTCATACCAAATTCTCCATGGTGATTTAGTGACTTGGGGCATTGAATAGTACTAGCATGCTTCGTTATTCAGGCTTTTGTCAAAGACTGGGAATAATTTCAGAATATGGTGAAAGGTTTCTCTGGGAAAATAACTGCAGTAGGAGCCAGGGTGAATATTGCCCACATGAAATGTCTTTTTGAGTGATCCTGCCACTGAAGCTTGTTCTGTGAACTCTGACGATGGCAGGCATTAGGAAAACATGCTTTTGTTATCCTGCTGTTTTCTGAAAAAGATCATTGTAATAAGAATAGCATTTGGCAGTAAAAACCAATGTGCAGTAAAATATCTTAATATTGCACAGACACAAGTTCAGTGGGTGCCATGGGTTATGATGTTCTTCCCTGAGGGAGAAGGCTAGAATTTCAATGATGCCAGAAAATGGGACCCACTGAAGTGTTAGGTCATGGGAATGGCCCGATCCACAGGTGGGAGGGGAATCCCCTGATGGCCAAGAGCACCTTTGATGTTTTCCCCAGCCAGCCTCTGCCTCACCTCTACTTCTGATCTGAAATTGAATAGCCTCCTAACTAACCTAACCAGTGGTCTAGCAGACTCCTCCTGCTATTTAGCCCCAATGCTAATGAAAACAGCTAGATAATTAAGCTCTGTCTTAGATGCCTCAAGCCTGGCCTTTCTGACAGCTCTGGTCATCATGCTGGCTGGCCCTGCATAGCCCCTTTGCCCTCAACCCCTTAGTTCATTGAGGAAGGTTTTCAGCATCCTTCCACTGAAATCTCCTCATTGGGTGCTTTCATTAGCCCCTGCTGGTGCTGAGCAAACAGCTCTCTTAACACTCGACATGCCCAAATTATTAAAGCACCATAAATTACATCCCACAGCTGCCTAACACTTTACTGCCTCCTCCTCTTACCTGGTTCACCCCCTTTGACCCCATTTAAACAGCAGTTCCTCACACTATATTCTTAACGAGGTTATTTACGCTGCATGCCCAATGAAATTGTGCCTTATGTAATAAGTTCTCAGCTTTGAGATATGCCCAAAAGGGCAGACTTTTCAGCTGCTAAAATAATTAACCTTTTAGTTTTGGATAGCCCTTATTGCTAGATGTGCTTTCAAAGCCCAAGTTTGTGACCATTTAAGAATGTCACAGTAATATATGGAGCTTTTTATATCTACATGTACACCAGTTTCGCAAGTCAGAGTAACCAAGGGTGAGTAACGATCTATGCCAGCTGCGTAGTTAAGAATACCAATTTATTTTTAAAATGGCTCTGTACCGTCGTCTCAATTATTTATGAAAACGGGAAAAAAAGAAGTGACAATGATAATCAAAATCTACTTGCAATTTCAAACCTCTCTTGGAAGAGTTGTTCAACCCTGTCTTTGCCTGCTCAAGGCAAGGAGAAAAAGCGAAGAGGTCAGATAGGAGACATGCTAGATATGGAGGATATTGAGATTCTTGGGGTGCAGGAAAAAGATTTTTTAGTTTTATGATTGTTTACTGAGTTGTTTAGGCTGATTTGATAAGTACACCTAAGGCCTGGCACAAACTAGGTGTTCAACAAATTCTAATTCCCCCCGTTCTTAACAGTTTCTGCCTTATGTGTGTGTGCGTTGGATGCATTTATTCACGTTGGCCTCACCCGTATCCTAAATGCTCAAATGTTGCTGGATTTCCCTCTCCCTCCCTCTTTCTCTAACACACACACACGCACACACTTGAGATGCTATGCACAAAGGAGCACTCTTCCAGCCCTAAACGCCACACTTCTGTTCTCTTTGCCTCTTGCCTCACTGTATTTACACTGCGTTATTTATTGTTCTTCCCTGGTTGTCAGTAAAACTTCACAGGACTGAAGAATTTTCATACTCAGAAAATGCCTCTGGAATGTGGATCAGCTGGTAGCTGTACGTTGTCTTACTTTTGATGGCCCCTGGGAATATGATCATGATTGCAGGGTAAAGCGGGAGTATAAAAATAGAACAGAGCAGATTCAGAACTATCTTAAATGCAATACAAAGAAGTAGAGTGATTTTACAAAAATCGTGCATACTCTACCCGGTGTGAAACTCTAGGATGCTGCTATGGAATGCTCATTTAAAATGGAAAACAAACAAACAAACAAACCCAAAAACCCTTGAGTTTTGGAGGCTTATACCTGCCCTTCCACAGTGAAGCAGGGTTATAGAATTGAAGAGTTACTAAGAGGCAGAAAGACCAGGCAGCAGAGGGAAAAGTGGCCCCAGTGCAGTGCTGCTGTGGGGGAAAGGACTGTATTGGGCCCCCTGCAGGTTCCCTCAGCTTTGTCTGAGATTCGCTTTGTGAGAGCTTTTTGCTAAATAATAGAGTTTTCATGAGAAGAAAAATTGTGGTTTCCCTAATTTCTATTGAGAAATGATTTAGGTTGTTAACTACCTTGGAGTTGGCCCCTAAGGAATTAGCCCCCTGACTCATGGCGACCCCATGAGTAGTGGATCAACAATTGTGATCCATAGGGTTTTCATTGGCTGATTTTCAGAAGCAGATAACCAGGACTTTCTTCTTAGTCTATCTTAGTCTGGAAGCTCTGCTGAAACCTGTTAGCATCAAAGCAACATGCAAGCCTCCATTAATGGATGGGTGGTGGCTATGCATGAGGTATTTTGGTTGGAAATTGAACCTGGGTCTACATGGACGGTGAGAATTCTATCCCTGAACTATCAATGTGGATAGAAATTTGTTTTCCTCCCACATATTTTTCTTAAATCTTTGGCTTCTACTGCTGCTTGTTGATACTACAATCTGGAACAAAGTGGTACATAACTTAATCCCAAATAATAGCATTTTAGGCTTCCTGTCATCCATGACTCCTACCATCTTGGAAGAAAGATGTCACAAAAAAGAGCACAAGCCTTGGTGTCAGAGCACTGGCTTCACACTTAAGCCCTTCCAGTTGTGAGCTTACTCATCCCAGGAAAGACACTTCACTTCCCTAAACCTCAGTTTTCACTGAAAGTCTGCAAATTGGGGTACTAATGACCAAAGCACAGGATTGTTATGATAATTAAATGTGACTAAACTCAAATCAAACCCACTGCCATAGAGTCGATTCCTACTCATAGCCACCCTATAGGACAGAGTAGAACTGCCCCGTTGAGGTTCCAAGGAGCGCCTGGTGGATTTGAACTGCTGACCTTTTGGTTAGCAGCTGTAGCTCTTAACCACTCTGCCACCAGGGTTGCCTAATTGTGGTTAGGCATGCTAAAGCTCTCAGCACTACTGTGTCTGTCACATACATATTCACAATATATGTTTTCCTCTTTGCCTCTCTTCTCCTGAACAAGTAGGAAAACCCTAAGTAGAGGAATTACAGATTTTTAAAAAAAAATTTTATTGTGCTTTAAGTGAAAGTTTATAAATCAAATAAGTCTCTCACACAAAAACTTACATACACCTTGCTACATACTCCCAATTGCTCTCCCCCTAATGAGACAGCCCGCTCCCTCCCTTCACTCTCTCTTTTCGTGCTCATTTTGCCAGCTTCTAACCCCCTCTACCCTCTCATGTCCCCTCCAGGGAGGAGATGCCAACACAGTCTCAAGTGTCCACCTGATCCAAGAAGATCACTCCTCACCAGCATCCCTCTCCATCCCATTGTCCAGGCCAATCCCTGTCTGAAGAGTTGGCTTTGACAATGGTTCCCGTCCTGGGCTAACAGAAGGTCTGGGGGCCATGACCACCGGGGTCCTTCTAGTCTCAGTCAGACCATTAAGTCTGGTCTTTTTATGAGAATTTGGGGTCTGCATTCCACTGCTCTCCTGCTGCCTCAGAGGTTCTCTGTTGTGTGCCCTGTCAGGGCAGTCATTGGTTGTAGCCGGGCACCATCTAGTTCTTCTGGTCTCAGGCTGATGTAGTCTCTGGTTTATGTGGCCCTTTATGTCTCTTGGGCTCTTAATTACCTTGTGTCCTTGGTGTTCTTCATCCTCCTTTGATGCAGGCGGGTTGAGATCAATTGATGCATCTTAGATGGCAACTTGCTAGCGTTTAAGACCCCAGACGCCTCTCTCCGAGGTGGGATGCAGAGTGTTTTCTTAATAGATTCTGTTATGCCAATTGACTTAGATGTCCCCTGAAACCATGGTCCCCAAACCTCCACCCCTGCTACGCTGGCCTTCGAAGCATTCAGTTTATTCAGGAAACTTCTTTGCTTTTGGTTTAGTCCAGTTGTGCTGACCTCACCTGTATTGTGTGCTGTCTTTCCCATCACCAAAAGTAGTTCTTATCTACTATCTAATTAGTGAATACCCCCTCCCACCCTTGCTTCCTCCCCCATCTCGTAACCATCAAAGAATATTTTCTTCTCTGTTTAAACTATTTCTCCAGTTCTTTTAATAGTGGTCTTATACGATATTTGTCCTTTTGCAACTGACTAATTACATTCAGCGTAGTGCCTTCCAGATTCCTCCATGTTATGAAATGTTTCACAACTTCATCACTGTTCTTTATCGATGTATTCCATTGTGTGAATATACCATAATTAATTTATCCATTCATGCATTGATGGGCACCTTGGTTGCTTCCATCTTTTTGCTATTGTAAACAGTGCTGCAATGAACGTGGGTGTGCATATATCTGTTCGTGTAAAGGCTCTTATTTCTCTAGGATATATTCCAAGGAGTGAGGTTGCTGGATTGTATGATAGTTCTATTTCTAGCTTTTTAAGGAAGCACCAAATCGTTTTCCAAAGTGGTTGTACTATTTTACATTCCCACCAGCAGTGTAGAAGTGTTCCAATCTCTCCACAGCCTCTCCAGCATTTATTGTTGTGTCCTTTGGATTAATGCCAGCCTTGTTGGAGTGAGATGAAATCTCATTGTAGTTTTGATTTGCGTTTCTCTAATGGCTAATGATTGTGAGCATTTCCTGAATGTCTTCTTTAGTGAAGTATCTGTTCATATCTTTTGCCCATTTTTTAATTGGGTTATTTGTCTTTTTGCAGTTGAGTTTTTTGCAATATCATGTAGATTTTAGAGATCAGGTGCTGATCCGAAATGTCATATCTAAAAACTTTTTCCCAGTCTTGTAGGTAATCTTTTTACTCTTTAGGTGAAGTCTTTGAATGAGCATAGGTGTTTGAATTTTAGGAGCTCCCAGTTATCTAGTTTTTCTTCTGCGTTGTTAGTAATGTTTTGTATACTGTTTATGCCATGTATTAGGGCTCCTAATGTTATCCCTATTTTCTCTTCCATGATCTTTATCGTTTTCGATTTTATATTTAGGTCTTTGATCCATTTTGAGTTAGTTTTTGTGCATGGAGTGAGGTATGGGTCTTGTTTCATTTTTTTGCAGATGGATATCCAGTTATGCCAGCACCATTTGTTAAAAAGACTGTCTTTTCCCCATTTAACCGTTTTAGGGCCTTTGTCAAATACCAACTGCTCATATGTGGATAGATTTATGTCTGGATTCTCAATTCTGTTCCATTGGTCTGTGTATTTTTTGTTGTACCAGTACCAGGCTGTTTTGACTACTGTGACGGTATAATATGTTCTAAAATCAAGTAGAGTGAGGCCTCCCACTTTGTTCTTCTTTTTCAGTAAAGCTTTACTTATCTGGGGCCTCTTTCCCTTCCATATGAAGTTGGTGATTTGTTTCTCCATCTCATTAAAGAATGTCGTTGGAATTTGGATCAGAATTGCATTAAGTGTATAGATTGCTTTTGGTAGAATAGACATTTTTATAATGTTAAATCTTCTTATCCATGAGCAAGGTATGTTTTTCCACTTATGTGGGTCTCTTTCGGTTTCTTGCAGAAGTGTATTGTAGTTTTCTTTGTATAAGTCTTTTACATCTTTGGTAAGATTTATTCCTAAGTATTTTATCTTCTTGGGGGCTACTGTAAATGGTATTGATTTGGCGATTTCCTCTTCGATGTTCTTTTTGTTGGTGTAGAGGAATCCAACTGATTTTTGTAGGTTTATCTTGTATCCCGATACTCTGCTGAACTCTTCAATTAGTTTCAGTAGTTTTCTTGAGGATTCCTTAGGGTTGTCTGTGTATAAGATCATGTCGTCTGCAAACAGAGATAATTTAACTTCTTCCTTGCCAACCTGGATGCCCCTTATTTCTTTATCTAGCCTAATTGCTCTGGCTAGGATCTCCAGCGCAATGTTGAATAAGAGCAGTGATAAAGGGCATCCTTGTCTGGTTCCTGATCTCAAGGGAAATGCTTTTGGGCTCTCTCCATTTAGGAGTATGTTGGCTATTGTCTTTGTATAAATGCCCTTTATTATGTTGAGGAATTTTCCTTCTATTCCTATTTTGCTGAGAGTTTTTGTCATGAATGGGTGTTGGACTTTGTCAAATGCCTCTTCTGCATCAATTGATAAAATCATGTGATTCTTGTCTTTTGTTTTATTTATGTAATGGATTACATTAATTCTTTTTCTAATGTTGAACCATCCCTGCATACCTGGTATGAATCCACTTGGTCATGATGAATTATTTTTTTGATATGTTGTTGAATTCTCTTGCCTAGAATTCTGTTGAGGATTTTTGCATCTAATTTTGTGAGCGATATAGGTGCGTAATTTTCTTTTTTTGTGGTGTCTTTACCTGGTTTTGGTATCAGGGATATGCTGGCTTCATAGAATGAGTTTGGTAGTATTCCATCCTTTTCTATGCTCTGAAATACCTTTAGTATTAGTGGTGTTAACTCTTCTCTGAAAGTTTGGTAGAACTCTGCAGTGAAGCTGTCCGGGCCTGGGCTTTTTTTCGTTGGGAGTTTTTTGATTACCTTTTCAATCTCTTTTGTTATGGGTCTATTTGGTTGTTCTACTTCTGATTGTGTTAGTTTAGGTAGGTAGTGTGTTCCTAGGAATTCATCCATTTCTCCTAGGTTTTCAAATTTGTTTGAGTATAGTTTTTCATAGTAATCTGATATGATTCTTTTAATTTCAGTTGGGTCTGTTGTAATATCGCCTACCTCATTTCTTATTCGGGTTATTTGCTTCCTCTCCTGTTTTTCTTTTGTCAGTTTGGCCAGTGGTTTATCAATTTTGTTCATTTGTTCAAAGAAGCAGCTTTTGGTCTTGTTAATTCTTTCAATTTTTTTTTCTGTTTTCTATTTCATTTAGTTCAGCTCTAAGTTTTATTATTTGTTTTCTTTTGGTGCCTGAGGGTTTCTTTTGTTGCTCTCTATTTGTTCAAGTTGTAGGGATAATTCTTTGATTTTGGCCCTTTCTTCTTTTTGGATGTGTGCATTTACTGATATAACTTGACATCTGAGCACTGCTTTCGTTGTGTCCCAAAGGTTCTGGTAGGAAGTGTTTTTGTTCTCTTTGGATTCTTGAATTTCTTTATTCCATCCTTAATATCTTCTATAATCCAGAAATTTTTGATCAGGGTATTGTTCAGTTTCCAAGTGTTTGATTTCCTTTCCCTGCTTTTCCTGTTATTGATTTCCACATTTATGGCCTTATGGTCAGAGAAGATGCTTTTTAATATTGCAATGTTTTGGTTTCTGCTAAGGCTTGCTTTATGACCTAATATGTGGTCTATTCTAAAGAATGTTCCATGTGCACTAGAAAAGAAAGTATACTTGGGTGGAGTGTTCTGTATATGTCTATGAGGTCAAGTTGGCTTATTGTCACATTTAGATCTTCTGTGTCTTTATTGAGCTTCTTTCTGGATGTCCTGTCCTTCACTGAACGTGGTGTTTTGAAGTCTCCTACTGTATGGTTATATCCTCCCTGTAAATTGTCCCTTTAATCATTACATAGCATCCTTCCTTCTCCTTTGAGATGGATTTAACTTTAAAGTCTATTTTGTCAGAAATTCATATTGCCATTGCTGCTCTTTTTTGATTGTTGTTTGCTTGATATATTTTTTCCATTCTTTTTGAGTTTTTTCCATCCTTTTTGAGTTTTAGTTTGTTTCTCTAAGTCTAAAGTGTGTGTCGTGTAGGCAGCATATAGATGGATCTTGTTTTTTAATCCATTCTGCCACTCTTGGTCTCTTTATTGGTGCATTTAGTTCATTTACATTCAGCACAGTTATGGAATAGTATGAATTTAGTGCTATCATTTTGATGTCTTTTTTTGTGTGCTGTTGACAGTTTCTTTTTCCCACTTAATTTTATGTGCTGAGTAGATTATCTTTATATATTGTCCTTTCCTCATATTCATTGTTGTTGACTTTGTTTCTGCTGAGTATTTTTTTCTTGTATTTTATTTTGATGAGTAGGTAGTTTGTCTCCTTTGTGGTTACCTTATTATTTACCCCATATTTCTAAATTTAAAACTAACTTTTATTTCTTTGTATTGCCATATTTTCCTCTCTATGTGGAAGATTTGTGATTAAATTTCTTAGTCCCTCTTTATTGTTTTAATGTTGTCTTCTTTTTAATAACATTGCTATACCTTGTTTTGAGCTTTTTTTTCTTAATCTTACTTTGTTTTTCTGATTTCCCTGTGTGGGTTGACTTCTGATTGTTCTGCCCAGCGTTCTAGTCTTGGGCTGACACCTGATATTACTGATTTTCTAATCAAAGAACTGCCTTTATATTTCTTGTAGTTTTCGTTTGGGGTTTACGAATTCCCTAAACTTCTGTTTATCTGGAAATGTCCTAATTTCACCTTCATATTTAAGAGACAGAAACCCTGGTGGTGTAGTAGTTAAGTGCTGTGGCTGCCAACCAAAGGGTCGGCAGTTCAAATCTGCCAGGTGCTCCTTGGAAACTCTATGGGGCAGTTCTACTCTGTCCTGTAGGGTTGCTATGAGTCAGAATCCACTTGACAGCACTCGGTTTGGTCTTTGGATTTAAGAGACAGTTTTGCTGGATATATGATTCTTGGCTGGCAATTTTTTTCCTTCAGTTTTTAAAATAAGTCATCCCATTGCCTTCTTGCCTGCACAGCTTCTGCTGAGTAGTCTGAGTTTATTCTTATTGGCTCTCCTTTGTAGGTGAGTTTTTATTTATCCCTAGCTGCTCTTAAAATTCTCTCTTTATCTTTGGTTTTGGCAAGTTTGATTATAATATGTCTTGGTGACTTTCTTTTAATGTGTACCTTATGTGTAGTTCCACGAGCATCTTGAATAGATATCTTCTCATCTTTCATGATATCAGGGAAGTTTTCTGACAACAAGTCTTCAACAATTCTCTCTGTATTTTCTGTTATCCCTCCCTGTTCTGGAACTCCAATCACTCGTAGATTTTTTCTCTTGATAGAGTCCCACATGATTCTTAAGGTTTCTTCTTTTTTAAAAAAATCCTTTAATCTGATTTTTCTTCAAATATATTAGTGCCAAGTGATTTATCTTCAAGTTCAGAAATTCTGACTTTCTAAGTGCTCTATTTTGCTCCTCTGACTTTCTATTGAGTTGTCTACTTCTGTAACTTTATTGTTAATCTTCTGAATTTCCTGTCTATGGATTTTTCCAGCTTATTAAATTTTTCATTACGTTCCTGAATAATCTTTCTAATTTCTTCAATTGCTTTATCCATGTGTTCCTTGGCTTGTTCTGCGTATTGCCTCATTTCCTTCCTGATGTCTTGAAGGGTTCTGTATATTAATCTTCTGTATTCTGGGTCTGGTAATTCCAGGAATGCACTTTCATCTAGAAGATCCCTGGATTCTTTGTTTTGCAAGTTTGTTGAGGTGATCATGGTCTGTTTCTTTATGTGACTTGATATTGACTATTGTTTCCGAGCCATCTATAAGTTATTGTATTAGTTTATGCTTGCTTACTGTGTCGTAGCTTTTTGCTTTATTTTGTTTTGATATGCCCAGATGGGTTGCTTGAGTGAGTTAGCTTGATTATTTTCATCATTGGAGCTCTGACATCCTGTCCCAAGATGGTGAGAGTTGTTATCATGTATATCAGTCTAGGAGTCCATTCACTTTGCTTGTATGAATTCAGCTCAGGTGTCTAGGTAGCTGATCATCAAGTGTCTGGTACAGGCTCTGTCCTACAGTCTTAGAGGGGCAGAGGTGATTGGTGTATGTACCGGTATCTGATTATAACAGGGGGTCACATTCTGAACAAGGCAGGAGGCTGAGAACTGACCCCCGAGTGCCTCTGAGGAAAGCGTGTCCCTGTTCCTTGGAGCGTGCAGGTGGGTGGGTTATGCAGACAGATCATGGGCACCCAATATTTTTGGTTGTAAGGACTGGGAGGTACTAGTTATCCTTAGACCCGTCTCACAGGTGGCTGGGTGCCCTGAGTGGAGCTACCAGTCCTTAGGCCCCAGATGTGGGTAGGTGAGGACCCTGTTTAATAGGCAAAGCAATGTCAAACATCAAACACCCACCTTTCCACCACATAGCCGAAATGGTTGGATTCTGCCAACAAGGGCCTATTCTCCTGAAATAGGCCTACACAGGTCCATGCAGAGGGGAAAGGTGCTCAAAGTCCATGGACCATTTATGCCAGGATGGGAGCCTGTTCTGTCATGAGTTCCCCCAGGTTAGTGGAGCTGGTAAATTATATTTTCCCCCTATTGCAAATTTTTTCCTTCTCCAAGGCCAGGAGCATGGCTCTAGGTGCTCAACGGTGCCTATCTCAGGTCCAGGGAATTCAGCCACTGAACCTGGCTTGGAGGTGGGGGGATGTGGTAAAATATACACAAGTACTTAGCTTTTGCAGAGAGGGCTGTTCTTCTCTGGTGCAGGAGGTGTTAGTAGGCTGTGTGGCTGGCTGCTTCTCCCTGAGGAAACTGCAGCTGAACGCTACTACCAGCCCGCTTTCACCAATCCGGGAATGCTGCCTGAAGTCTCCCCGCGATTCAGGTCTGGTAACTCCTCTCTGCTTCTGAACCATCTTTTCCTCCCCCTGCCCCTCTGTTTGTTTTCTGAGCTTGCCTTTGATGCTCAGGGCTCCTAGCTTGTCATAAATATACTCATTTCACTTGTTTTTTTTTGTGTCTTTGTTGTAAAGAGGGCTTGCTGGAAGCGTCTGTCTATTCTACCATCTTGGCTCTGCCTCTGAATTACAGATTTTTAAGGCAATATGACTTCACTCTAAGTAAGTTAGGCCAGTGTTTTCAGACTTTTATTAAACATTCCCTAAAAACTCAATCTAAAACAGATAAAAGTGGAACTTGGGTAGGGGTTTCCACTCTTCCGTGCCCAAGTATCATTCATATTGCATCTTGCGCAAGTGGCACCCCTATGGGGCACATTTTACATTGAGTTCTGTGTGAACAGGGACCTCTGGAGTTTGGGCACTGACCCATTGGTATTCCTTGGCATCTCCATGGGCTCCACCAACTCTGTACTGTTGACTAATTCATTAGAATTGCTTGTTTTCCCCTAATTTAATTTACCTGACATACTTTTACGGTATCATTACTGGATTCATGAAGAATGTATCAGAATTCTGCACCACGTTCCCTCTGAAACTGAAGCGGGAGAAGCACGTGCTCTGGGAACTCTGTCATGTCAATGTTTGGGCCCGAGATGCACGAACTGTATTGAGGCAGTTCATAGTGAGAAGGGGCATTTTATTTTTTCAGCAACATGAGCCAGCTATCAGCACATTTCCCAAGGATGACTGCTTATCTTTGGGTATCCTCTCATGCCTGGGGTCAGTATGGACTAGGATATTTGCTTAAGTCCCTAGCATGCAGTGCATTTCCTACTGATAATTTGTAAAAAATAGATTTTAGTAGAAAGTTATGCAAAAAGTTTCTTGAATAACTGAGCTCACTTATACGTACTCACTGATGCTTAACTTGATGGAGCATCAGCACCCAGAATATGAAAACCTTTTAAACAATTAGGTCGTGTGCCTTTGCATACTAACAAGTGTGTGAATGTGGGGTGTTTATCTTCTTCCTGAGGATTGTAAATTCTTTTGGCAGGCACTGTCTCTTTCTATTTCACTGTGTAATATGTGCCTGGAGACAACTGTTCTTTGCCAGGGTGCGTCCTCCAAAGAAGAGAAATCGATGGGGTTCAAGAAAGTCCTGGAATGTATGTCTTAAATGTGTTGCATTTCCCCTCATTACTGCATGCACCAACCACTTGGTGGCTGTCCTCCTGCATCTGTTATATTTATTATGTTGGTTTTCAAAACAGATCCTTTATTTTGTAATCATTTAAAGAAGAAACATTAAAATTACTAAGTATAGAAGGCCATACTTTGTTTTTGATTTTGGGGCAAATACTTAAGTGGCTAATACAAGAATTAAATTTTAATCCTAAATTGCAGTTGATAATATTTTGAAATTTGGAAGATGTCCTTATGCTTTCACTGTATCTCTCTCCCATCTTTTATCCATCTTGTTGTCTCTACCACATGAAGTTGAGTCTGCGCCGTCCCCATGATCAGCTGCAAATCACAGTGTTTGATCCGTAGGGTTTTTATTTCATTTTTGGAAGTAGGTCTCTAGGCCTGTCTTCCTAGTCTGTCTTAGTCTGGAAGCTCTGCTGAAACCTGTTCATTATCACAGCAGCACACAGACCTCCACTGACACATGGGTGGTGGCTGCATTTGAAGTGCATTGGCTAGGAATCGAACCTGGGTCTCCTACATGAAGGTGAGAATTCTACTACTGAACCACTAATGCCCCCAGAGAGCACTGAGCCTATTCTTATTGTCAGAAGGGGAGAAGTCCCAGGATATTGAGATAAGGAGCAAGGGGAAGAAGGAAAAGAAAACATTTTTGTCTCTGGATTTTCTGAATGGCTGCGCCAGCTGTTTTCAGGTGGTCAGAGTCATGTTGTAGATGTATAAGTTGATGTCCGTGTGCATAATAATACCAGATTTTTTCTTTTCATGTTTATCACCAAATTTGAAAGCAATGGTATTCTTTACCTTCTTATTGCTTTGTAATAAACATTTCATAATTGTTAAGCATACAAAGTTTGGGTTCTCACAACTGTGGTAGGGGCTATGTGCTTACTACTTTCAGTACATCAATTTGACATATTGGTTATTTGCATCTTCTACCTTGCTAACCACTGTGGATCTCAGTCCTTATATGTGAAACGAAGAGAAGTGATTTGAAAAGAAAATGAAAATTAATAATCTATCACACACCAGTGGCTGCTGGCTGTAGTTCATACTGAGGAATGCTGGCGAGGACTCTGAACACAAGTCTGGGAGTCTTCAGACATATAGCTGATTTTATCACACAGACACAGCTGTGTGAAACTACATCCCAGCAAGCTTCAATGCATGTCTGTCTACATTCTTTTAGAGGAACATAATTTTCTTGTAGCAGAGATTGCCAAAAATAAGCATGCTATCCATTGGGACTGGATCATAGTTCTGTCATAGAGCATATTAAATTTTGTTTTTTTTTTTTGTGGTGGTGGTATTATACCTCTGAGGAGCCCTGGTGGTGCAGTGGTTAAGCACTCACCAAACGGTTGGCAGTTTGAACCCATCAGCCGATCCACAGGAAAAAAGATGTGGCTGCTTGCTTTGGTAAAGATTTACAACCTTGGAAACCGTGTGAGGTAATTCTGCTCTGTCCTATAGGGTCGCTATGATTTGGAATTGACTCCACGGCAATGGGTTTGGGTTTTTTTTTTTTTGTTTGTTTTGTTTATCATACATACGTCTACCATGGGTGAAGCCCTGGTGGTATAGTGCTTAAGAATTTGCCTGAGAACCAAAAAGGTCAGCTAGTTCAAATCTACTAGCTGCTCCTTGGAAACCCCATAGGGCAGTTCTACTCTGTCCTGTAGGGTCTCTATGAGTCGGAACCAACTCAGTAGCACCCAACAACAACTACCATGGTTAGCAATATGTTTTAAATAAAAACCTGATAATTTTTTATATTATCCTCATTTTGTAGATGAGACAAGTAAGATACTGTGTGGAAATAGTGCGTATCATTTATATATATATATATATACACACACACACACACCCCAAAACCAAACCCATTAAAGTCAAGTCAATTCTCACTCAGCAACTTTATAGGATAGAGTAGAACTGCCCTATAGATTTTCGAAGGATTGGCTAGTGGACTTGAACTGCCAACCTTTTGCTTAGCGGCTGAAAGCTTACCTGCTCTGACTCCAGAGCTCGCTCACTCTCTATAAAATATTTGGAAAAAAGTGTAGGTCTCAGTTTTTGCCTAAGATTTCATTCAGAGATAGAAGAAAAGTAGAAACCTGCTCAGCTTATTAGCAAAGAAATAGATTCAGTGGCAATTGGGCACAAATATGGGAAGAGGGGCCCTGGGATGAGTTAGGAAAAGTGAGCTGCCGGAGAGAATTTGATGGGGTAAAGGGGAAAGAAGACTGTTTTCACAGTGTCTCCTAGCATCAGGGACATTATGTATACTCATTTTGTTTTTGTGCAGAGGTTGGCAATTATTTTTCTTCCAGGTGTCTCATCTACAAATGAAGAAATGTGTGGAACAGAAAAACGGTGCTGTGGGGGTAGGAGCAACAGGGAGAATTCTCAAGGTAAATCTTTGCAGGTTGTTAAAGGTCTAAGAAAAGCCTAATAAAGTGCTGGTGCTGTGTTTAAGTGGTGGACAGTTTTAGGGCCTAAGGAAATTTCAACCCTCTGCAGTAGAGCGAGTAACAATGACAATAAGAACAACAGAGATAGCAACCACGACAATGATAGTACTGATAATACATGTATGGATCAATTTCTGGGTGTCAGTTCATGTGATAAACATTCAACATGCATAATCTTATTTAATACAGTGGTCACAAAAAGAGGATATTTTTATTATACCCATTTTATAAGTGAGAAAATTGAAGTATACAGAGGTTAAATAGCCTGCTTAACTTCCCACAGCTAATATTAATAATAACAAATTTAATCAACGCAGGAACCAAATTGCTCTTAAACCACTTGTGTCGGAGTCAGCTCTGATTCATGGAGGCCGCATGTATGTCAGAGCAGAACTGTGCTCCATGGGGTCTCCAATGGCTGACTTTTTGGAAGAAGATCACCAGGCCTTTCTTCCCACACACCTCTGAGTGGACTCAAACTTCGCACCTTTCAGTTTGCAGTGGAGTGCATTAACTGTTTGCAGCACCCAAGGACTCAATTGCTCTTAACCCAAACCCATTTGCTGTCGAGTTGATTCTGACTCATAGTGACCCTGTAGAACAGAGTAGAACTGCCTCACATGGTTTCCAAGGCCATAAATCTTTACAGAAGCAGACTGCCGGATCTTTCTCTTGCGGAGTGGCTGGAAGGTTCAAACTGCTGACCTTTTGGTTAGCAGCTGAGTTCTTAACCATTGTGCCACCAGGGATCCTTCCAAATTGCTCTTTAGGGGCTGGTGATTCTGTAATATTTTTCCATAACTGTAAAACTTACATTGGAATCACTTGTGGAGCTTTAGAAACTGGCCTGATCCTAATCACAGACGGCCTTTAAATGATCTGGGAATTTTAAAACTCCCCAGGTGGTTCTAATGTGGTAGGCAAACTTGAGAACCTCTGCTCCAAAGGAAGCCCTCTTCTGTTTTTCTTTAAAGTTTTGTTTGATTTCATCATTGCATTTAATCATAATTTGTGAACATTTTATTTATTGCCTGGGACTTGCTTTGTCTATCCCTTTCAGAAGAGCATAGACTCTATGAAGGCCACAACCATGTCTGCCTTACTTATTTTGTATCCGCAGAGTCTAGCATTGTCCTGCATAAATAAGAATGAATACATAAATATGATCTATTTTTAAAAACAGCTAATCATCAGTCTGAAAATGTAAGCCTCACTTTTTAAAGCCAATATTTAACACATTTGTTGAAATAATAATTCACTTAAGATACAAAGAGTGGTAGGGGTGATGGCAGTTTCCTTAGAAACCACCACATTGGACAGTCAAGAGGAGGAGATGAGGATGGAGGAAGAAGAATAGGAGCCTGATGAGGCCAGTGGTGTGGGAGGGAGGACAAGCAGTGCTGGGCTGGGGTGGTGGTGGGGATAGCCTCCTCTTCAATTAGATAACATACAAGGAGTTTTCAGGATAATATGTGAGATTTTATTTGGTTTAAAATGATCTTTTAAACTTTAACCTAATTTTTAAAAAATTATTATTATTATTGTGCTTTAGGTAAAAATTTACAGGGCAAATTAGTTTCTCATTCAAAAATTTATACATAAATTATTTTGTGACATTGGTTGCAATCCCGGCAATGTGTCAGCACTCTCCCCCTTTCCCTTTACGACTTGGATTTCCAGTGTCCATTTGTCCAGTTTTCCTGTCTATTCATGCCTTCTCCTCTTTGCTTTTGGGCAGATGTTGCCCATTTGGTCTTGTATACTTGGTTGAACTAAGAAGCATGCTCCTCACATGTGTTATTGTTTGTTTTATAGGCCTGTCTAATCTTTGGACTTCAGGAGTGGCTTCGGTTCCGAGTTAGCAGGGTGTCTGGGGTCCATAGTCTTGGGGGTTGCTCCAGTCTCTGTCAGACCAGTAAGTCTAGTCTTTTTCTGTGAATTTGAATTCTCCCACTCTGTCCAGGACCCTCTATTGTGATCTCTGTCAGAGATGTTTGTGGTAATATCTGGTGGGTTCTTCTGGGCTCAGGCTGGTGGAGGCTGTGGTTCATGCAGTCCATTAGGCCTATGGACTAATATTTTCCTTGTGCTTTTGGTTTTCTTCATTCTCCTTTGCTCTGGATGAGATGGGACCAACAAATGTATCTTAGCAAGCTTTTAAGACCCCAGACACTAATCACCAAAGTAGGATACAGAACATTTTCTTTATGAACTGTGTTACACCAGTTGACCTGGATGTCCCCTGAGACCATGGTTCCCACCCCTCAGCCCCAGTAACTTGGTCCCTCAAGGTGTGTGGATGTGTCTAGGAAGCTTCTATGACTTTCCCTTGGTTAAGTTGTTCTGACTTCCCCTATATTCTGTGCTGTCACCAAAGTTCTAGTAATTTCTCCTCTGCACCCTCCCTTCCCTTGTAACTATCAAAGACTGTTTTTTTCTCTGTGTAAATATTTTCTTGGTTTTTTATAATAGCGGTCTCATACAGTATTTGTCCTTTTGTGATTGACTTATTTCACTCAGCATAATGCCCTCCAGATCCTTCCATGTTGTGAAATATTCCACAGGTTTATCGTTGTTCTTTATCTTTGGGTAGTATTGCTTTGTGTATATATAACATAATTTGTTTTTCCATTCATCTCTTGATGGACACTTAGGTTGTTTCCATCATTTTGCTATTGTGAATAATGCTACAATGAACATGGGTATGCATATATATATTCGTGTGATGACAACTCTTATTTCTCTAGAATATATTACTAGGAGTGGGATTGCTGGATCATATGGTATTTCTATTTCTAGCTGTTTAAGGAGGCACCATATGGTTTTCCGTAGTGGTTGTACCATTTTACATTCACACCAGCAGTGCATAAGAGTTCCAATCGCCCTGCAACCTCTCCAACATTTATTTTCTGTGTTTTTGATTAGTGCCAGTGATGTCAGGGTGAGATAGTATCTCACTGTAGTTTTGATTTGTATTTCTCCAATAGCTGATGATTGTGAGCATTTCCTTGTGTGTCCGTTAGCTGCCTGAATGTCTTCTTTGATGAAATGCCTGTTCATATCCCTCACTCATTTTTTAGTTGGATTATTTGTCTTTTTGTGGTTGAGGTGTTGAACTTATTCTATAGATTGTACAGATTAGATCCTTATTGGATATGCCATAGCCAATTTTTTTTTCCCATTCTGTAGGTTCTCTTTTTACTCTTTTGATGAAGTCTTTTGATGAGCATAAGTGTTTAATTTTTAGAAGCTCCCAGTAACCCAGTTTATATTCTGGATTTTGTGCATTGACACTTATTGTTTGTATTGTATTTATATTATATGGTGTCTGTCAGTCTGCTGCACTGTGAGGGCTTGTGTGTTTCTGTGATGCTGTAAGCTATGCCACCGGTATTCAAATACCAGCAGGGTCACCCATGGTGGGAAGGTTTCGGCTGAGCTTCCAGACTAACACAGACTAGGAAGAAGGACCCGGCGGTCTCCTTTTTTTAAAATTATTATTATCGTACTTTAGATGAAAGTTTACATAACTAACTAGTTCCTTATTAAACAGTTAGTATACATTTTGTTTTATGACATTGGTTAACAACCCCACGACATGTCAACACTCCCTTCTCGGCCTTGAGTTTCCTATTACCAGCTTCCTTGTTCCCTTCTGCCTTCTAGTCCTTGCCTCTGGGCTGTTGTGTCCCTTTAGTTTCATTTTGTTTTATGGGCCTGTCTAATCTTCGGCTGAGGAGTGAACCTCAGGAGTGGCTTCGTTACTGAGCTAAGAGGGTGTCTGGAGGCTATATTCTCAGGGTTTCTCCAGTTTCTGTCAGGCCAGTCTTTTTCTGCAAGCTAGAATTTTGTTCTACATTTTTCTCCAACTCTGTCCTGGACCCTCTATCCATAGTTATGCCCATTGAGCTAGATATTCCCCAAGACCCTGTTCCTCTCAGCCATTAGCCAAGTAATTCAGTCCCTGAGGGAGTTGGGATGTGTCTATGGAGGTTCCATGGCTTTGCCTTGTCCAAGTTGTACTGGCTTCCCCAGTGTTGTGTACTGTCTTACCCTTCACCAAAGTTACCACATATCTATTGTCTATTTAGTGTTTTTCCATCCCTAACCCTCCCCTCCCTCATAATCATCAAAGATTGTTTCCTTTTGTGTATAAACCTTTTCATGAGTTTTTACCATAGTGGTCTCATGTTGTCCTTTTGTGATTGATTTATTTCATTCAGCATAATGTCCTCCAGATTCATGCATGTTATGAGATGCTTCACAGATTCATTGTTGTTCTTTATTGCTGCATAATACTCCACTGTGTGTATATACCAGTTAGTTTATCTATTCATTTGTTGATGGGCATCTAGGTTGTTTCCATCTTTTTGCTATTGTGAACAATGCTGTAATGAATGTGGGTGTGCATATGTCTATTCATGTGATGGCTCTTATTTCTCTATGATATATTCTTAGGAGTGGGATTGCTGGATCATGTGGTATTTCTATTTCCAGCTTTCTAAGGAAGCAACATATCCTTTTCCAAAATGATTGTATCATTTTCTGTTCCCACCAGCAGTGCATAAGTGTTCTGATCTCCCCACAGTCTCTACAACATTTGTTATTTCCTGTTTTTTATTTATTATTTATTTATTTATTTTATTAACTTTTATTGAGCTTCAAGTGAACGTTTACAAATCAAGTCAGATTGTCACATATAAGTTTATATACATCTTACTCCGTACTCCCACTTGCTCTTCCCCTAATGAGTCAGCCCTTCGAGTCTCTCCTTTCGTGACAATTTTGCCAGCTTCCAACTCTCTCTATCCTCCCATCCCCCCTCCAGACAGGAGATGTCAACACAGTCTCAAGTGTCCACGTGATATAATTAGCTCACTCTTCATCAGCATCTCTCTTCTACCCACTGTCCAGTCCCTTTCATGTCTGATGAGTTGTCTTCGGGGATGGTTCCTGTCCTGTGCCAAAAGAAGGTTTGGGGACCATGACCGCCGGGATTCCTCTAGTCTCAGTCAGACCATTAAGTATGGGCTTTTTATGAGAATTCGGGGTCTGCATCCCACTGATCTCCTGCTCCCTCAGGGGTTCTCTGTTGTGCTCCCTGTGAGGGCAGTCATCCATTGTGGCCGGGCACCAACTAGTTCTTCTGGTCTCAGGATGATGTAGGTCTCTGGTTCATGTGGCCCTTTCTGTCTCTTGGGCTCTTAGTTGTCGTGTGACCTTGGTGTTCTTCATTCTCCTTTGCTCCAGGTGGGTTGAGACCAATTGATGCATCTTAGATGGCCGCTTGTTAGCATTTAAGACCCCAGACGCCACATTTCAAAGTGGGATGCAGAATGTTTTCATAATAGAATTATTTTGCCAATTGACTTAGAAGTCCCCTTAAACCATGGTCCCCAAACCCCCGCCCTTGCTCCGCTGACCTTTGAAGCATTCATTTTATCCCGGAAACTTCTTTGCTTTTGGTCCAGTCCAATTGAGCTGACCTTCCATGTATTGAGTGTTGTCCTTCCCTTCACCCAAAGCAGTTCTTATCTACTAATTAATCAGTAAAAAAACCTTCTCCCACCCTCCCTCCATCCCCCCCTCGTAACCACAAAAGTATGTGTTCTTCTCAGTTTATACTATTTCTCAAGATCTTATAATAGTGGTCTTATACAATATTTGTCCTTTTGCCTCTGACTAATTTCGCTCAGCATAATGCCTTCCAGGTTCCTCCATGTTATGAAATGTTTCACAGATTCGTCACTGTTCTTTATCGATGCGTAGTATTCCATTGTGTGAATATACCACAATTTATTTACCCATTCATCCGTTGATGGACACCTTGGTTGCTTCCAACTTTTTGCTATTGTAAACAGAGCTGCAATAAACATGGGTGTGCATATATCTGTTTGTGTGAAGGCTCTTGTATCTCTAGGGTATATTCCGAGGAGTGGGATTTCTGGGTTGTATGGTAGTTCTATTTCTAACTGTTTAAGATAGTGCCAGATAGATTTCCAAAGTGGTTGTACCATTTTACATTCCCACCAGCAGTGTATAAGAGTTCCAATCTCTCCGCAGCCTCTTCAACATTTATTATTTTGTGTTTTTTGGATTAATGCCAGCCTTGTTGGTGTGAGATGGAATCTCATCGTAGTTTTAATTTGCATTTCTCTAATGGCTAGTGATCGAGAGCATTTTCTCATGTATCTGTTAGCTGCCTGAATATCTTCTTTAGTGAAGTGTGTGTTCATATCCTTTGCCCACTTCTTGATTGGGTTGTTTGTCTTTTTGTGGTTGAGTTTTGACAGAATCAGATAGATTTTAGAGATCAGGTGTTGGTCGGATATGTCATAGCTGAAAATTCTTTCCCAGTCTGTAGGTGGTCTTTTTACTCTTTTGGTGAAGTCTTTTGATGAGCATAGGTGTTTGATTTTTAGGAGCTCCCAGTTATCTGGTTTCTTTTCGTCATTTTTGGTAATGTTTTGTATTCTGTTTATGCCTTGTATTAGGGCTCCTAGGGTTGTCCCTATTTTTTCTTCCATGATCTTTATCGTTTTAGTCTTTATGTTTAGGTCTTTGATCCACTTGGAGTTAGTTTTTGTGCATGGTGTAAGGTATGGGTCCTGTTTCATTTTTTTGCAAATGGATATCCAGTTATGCCAGCACCATTTGTTAAAAAGACTATCTTTTCCCCGATTAACTGACACTGGGCCTTTGTCAAATATCAGCTGCTCATATGTGGATGGATTTATACCTGGGTTCTCAATTCTGTTCCACTGGTCTATGTGCCTGTTGTTGTACCAATACTAGGCTGTTTTGACTACTGTGGCTGTATAATAGGTTCTGAAATCAGGTAGAGTGAGGCCTCCCACTTTCTTCTTTTTCAGTAATGCTTTTCTTATCCGAGGCTTCTTTCCCTTCCATATGAAGTTGGTGATTTGTTTCTCTATCACCTTAAAATATGACATTGGAATTTGGATCGGAAGTGCATTATATGTATAGATGGCTTTTGGTAGAATAGACATTTTTACTATGTTAAGTCTTCCTATCCATGAGCAAGGTATGTTTTTCCACTTAAGTATGTCCTTTCTAATTTCTTGTAGTAGAGTTTTGTAGTTTTCTTTGTATAGGTCTTTTACATCCTTGGTAAGATTTATTCCTAAGTATTTTATCTTCTTTGGGGCTACTGTGAATGGTATTGATTTGGTTATTTCCTCTTCGATGTTCTTTTTGTTGATGTAGAGGAATCCAAGTGATTTTTGTATGTTTATCTTATAACCTGAGACTCTGCCAAACTCTTCTATCAGTTTCAGTAGTTTCCTGGAGGACTTCTTAAGGTTTTCTGTGTATAAGATCATGTCATCTGCAAATAGAGATAATTTTACTTCCTCCTTGCCAATCCGGATGCCCTTTATTTCTTTGTCTAGCCTAATTGCTCTGGCTAGGACCTCTAGCACAATGTTGAATAAGAGCGGTGATAAAGGGCATCCTTGTCTGGTTCCCGTTCTCAAGGGAAATGCTTTCAGGTTCTCTCCATTTAGAGTGATGTTGGCTGTTGGCTTTGCATAAAAAAAATGCCCTTTATTATGTTGAGGAATTTTCATTCAATTCCTATTTTGGTGAGAGTTTTTATTATAAATGGGTGTTGGACTTTGTCAAATGCCTTTTCTGCATCAATTGATAAGATCATGTGGTTTTTGTCTTTTGTTTTATTTATGTGGTGGATTACATTAATGGTTTTTCTAATATTAAACCAGCCTTGCATACCTGATATAAATCCCACTTGGTCGTGGTGAATTATTTTTTTGATATGTTGTTGAAATCTATTGGCTAGAATTTTGTTGAGGATTTTTGCATCTATGTTCATGAGGGATATAGGTCTGTAATTTTCTTTTTTTGTAATGTCTTTACCTGGTTTTGGTATCAGGGAGACGGTGGCTTCATAGAATGAGTTGGGTAGTATTCCGTCCTTTTCTATGCTTAGAAATACCTTCAGTAGTAGTGGTGTTAAGTCTTCTCTGAAGGTTTGGTAGAACTCTGCAGTGAAGCCGTCCAGGCCAGGGCTTTTTTTTTGTTGGGAGTTTTTTGATTACCGTTTCAATCTCTTTTTTTGTTATGGGTCTATTTAGTTGTTCTACTTCTGAATGTGTTCGTTTAGGTAGGTAGTGTTTTTCCAGGAATTCATCCATTTCTTCTAGGTTTTCAAATTTGTTAGAGTACAATTTTTCATAGTAATCTCATATGATTCTTTTAATTTCAGTTGGGTCTGTTGTGATGTGGCCCTTCTCGTTTCTTATTCCGGTTATTTGTTTCCTTTCCTGTATTTCTTTAGTCAGTCTGACCAATGGTTTATCAATTTTGTTAATTTTTTCAAAGAACCAGCTTTTGGCTTTGTTAATTCTTTCAATTGTTTTTCTGTTCTCTAATTCATTTAGTTCAGCTCTAATTTTTATTATTTGTTTTCTTCTGGTGCCTGATGAATTCTTTTGTTGCTCACTTTCTATTTGTTCAAGTTGTCGGGACAGTTCTCTGATTTTGGCTCTTTCTTCTTTTTGTATGTGTGCATTTATCGATATAAATTGGCCTCTGAGCACTGCTTTTGCTGTGTCCCAGAGGTTTTGATAGGAAGTATTTTCATTCTCGTTGCATTCTATGAATTTCCTTATTCCCTCCCTGATGTCTTCTATAACCCAGTCTTTTTTGAGCAGGATATTGTTCATTTTCCAAGTATTTGATTTCTTTTCCCTAGTTTTTCTGTTATTGATTTCTAGTTTTATTGCCTTGTGGTCTGAGAAGATGCTTTGTAGTATTTCGATGTTTTGGATTCTGCAAAGGTTTGTTTTATGACCTAATATGTGGTCTATTCTAGAGAATGTTCCATGTGCACTAGAAAAAAAAGTATATTTGCAGCAGTTAGGTGGAGAGTTCTGTATAAGTCAATGAGGTCAAGTTGGTTGATTGTTGTAATTAGGTCTTCCGTGTCTCTATTGAGCTTCTTACTGGATGTCCTGTCCTTCTCCGAAAGTGGTGTGTTGAAGTTTCCTACTATAATTGTGGAGGTGTCTATCTCACTTTTCAGTTGTGTTAAAATTTGATTTATGTATCTTGCAGCTCTGTCATTGGGTGCATAAATATTTAATATGGTTGTGTCTTCCTGATCAATTGTCCCTTTTATCATTATGTAGTGTCCTTCTTTATCCTTTGTGGTGGATTTAAGTCTAAAGTCTATTTTGTCAGAAATTAATATTGCTACTCCTCTTCTTTTTTGCTTATTGTTTGCTTGATATATTTTTTTCCATCCTTTGAGTTTTAGTTTGTTTGTGTCTCTAAGTCTAAGGTGTGTCTCTTGTAGGCAGCATATAGATGGATCGTGTTTCTTTATCCAGTCCGAGACTCCCTGTCTCTTTATTGGTGCATTTAGTCCATTTACATTCAGTGTAATTATAGATAAATAACTGTTTAGTGTTGTGATTTTGATGCCTTTTTATGTGTGTTGTTGACAATTTCATTTTTCCACTTACTTTTTTGTGCTGAGACGTTTTTCTTAGTAAATTGTGAGATCCTCATTTTCGTAGTGTTTGACTTTATGTTTGTTGAGTCGTTAACGTTTTTCTTGGCTTTTATCTTGAGTTATGGAGTTGTTACACTTCTTTGTGGTTACCTTAATATTTACCCCTATTTTTCTAAGTAAAAACCTAACTTGTATTGTCTTATATCGCCTTGTATCACTCTCCATATGGCAGTTCTATGCCACCTGTATTTAGTCCCTCTTTTTGATTATTGTGATCTTTTACATATTGACTTCAATGATTCCCTGTTATGAGCATTTTTTTTTTAATTAATCTTAATTTGTTTTTGTGATTTCCCTATTTGAGTTGATATCGAGGTGTTCTGTTTTGTGATCTTGTGTTGTGCTGGTATCTGATATTATTGGTTTTCTGACCAAACAATATCCTTTAGTATTTCTTGTAGCTTTGGTTTGGTTTTTGCAAATTCTCTAAGCTTATGTTTATCTGTAAATATCTTAATTTCGCCTTCATATTTCAGAGAGAGTTTTGCTGGATATATGATCCTTGGCTGGCAGCTTTTCTCCTTCAGTGCTCTGTGTATGTCATCCCATTGCCTTCTTGCCTGCATGGTTTCTGCTGAGTAGTCTGAACTTATTCTGATTGATTCTCCCTTGAAGGAGACCTTTCTTTTCTCCCTGGCTGCTTTTAAAATTTTCTCTTTATCTTCGGTTTTGGCAAGTTTGATGATAATATGTCTTGGTGTTTTTCTTTTTGGATCAATCTTAAATGGAGTTTGATGAGCATCTTGGATAGATATCCTTTCGTCTTTCATGATGTCAGGGAAGTTTTCTGTCAGCAGATCTTTAACAATTTTCCCTGTGTTTTCTGTCCTCACTCCAGGTTCTGGGACTCCAATCACACACAAGTTATCCTTCTTGATAGAGTCCCACATGATTCTTAGGGTTTCTTCATTTTTTTTAATTCTTTTATCTGATTTTTTTTCAGCTATATTGGTGTTAATTCCCTGGTCCTCCAGATTTCCCACTCTGCATTCTAATTGCTCGAGTCTGCTCCTCTGTCTTCCTATTGCGTTGTCTAATTCTGTAATTTTATTGTTAATCTTTTGGATTTCTGCATGCTGTCTCTCTATGGATTCTTGCAACTTACTAATTTTTCCACTATGTTCTTGAATAATCTTTTTGAGTTCTTCAACTGTTTTATCAATGTGTTCCTTGGCTTTTTCTGCAGTTTGCCTTATTTCGTTTCTGAGGTCATCCCTGATGTCTTGAAGCATTGTGTAAATTAGTTTTTTATATTCTGTATCTGATAATTCCAGGATTGTATCTTCATTTCGGAAAGATTTTGATTCTTTTGTTTGGGGGGTTGTAGAAGCTGTCATGGTCTGCTTCTTTATGTGGTTTGATATCGACTGCTGTCTCTGAGCCATCACTAACATATAAAAAAAAAATAGTAGTGGTTTATTCTATAATTGCTCACTGAGTCTTATCTTGTTTTGTTTTCTTTGAATATACATGGATGGGCTACTAGATTGTGCTGTCTTGATTGTTGTAGCCCTTGACTTACTTATGACCCATTACCAGCTGTTTTGGGCTGTTGCCAGATATATATGCCTGAGTCTATTCACTATTCTTGAGTAGAATCTGATTTTGGGTCATCAAGTGTGTGCTGCACCCCAACACCTATCCACCTCGAGAAGTAGTGGTGATAGTTGTGTGCACCAGATTCTATTAGCAGCTGGGGTTCACACTCCGGGTGGGCAGGATGCTGACAGGCTTCCCCCAAGTGTCAGTGAGGTAGGTGTGTCTCTATTCCTATAGCACCTTGGTGGGAGGGCACTGCAGCTGTACCGTGGGCCCCCAATGCAAGTACCTCTACTGATTGGTAGGTGTCACCCTCCTTAGACCCCTAAGGCAAGAGGCTAGGTCATCTGGGGGGAGCTTCAGCCCTCAGTTCCCTGTTGTGGGTCAGTTAGGGCTCTGTTGAATAAGCAGAGATATCAGACCTGGGAAACTTGTTTTTCCAGAAAATCTGCTAAAAAAAAAATGCAGTCAGATCCCAATCAGAACTGCCTTTGGATTATAACCGCCACCTTGTTCCCTGTAAGAATGAAAGTCCAAGATATGGATCATATATGCTTGGCTGTAGCTGGTTCTGTGTTTTTAGTCCAATTAGGGATGGATTTTTGGTCCCTGGGTTTTTTGTGGTTCCTTCTCTCAGGCCAGAAGAATGGGTTCGGAAAAGACCAAAAAAAAAAAAAAAAAAAAGGGAAAAGCAAAGCCGCTGCGAAGCTGGAGACGTTCTCCCTCTGGCTCAGGAAATTCCAATGTTAATGAAGCCACCTGGGAAGGGTGGGGGAGGGTTCAGAGAAATAGGAGAGTAGCACCTCGGAATATAGCCAAAGTCGCTTATCTTGCTTGGAATGACTATTTTATTTGAGATTCCCGAGGGGCGTGTTGCCTATGTGTGCTGGCTGTGTGGAGATTGCCCCCGAGGGTCTGTCCTGCTGAAGCCGTGGTCAGATCCTCTGCTGCCAGTCCAAAGCCCACCATCAAGGTTCCCCTGCTGGGATGCTGCACCCCCCGCTCCAAAACCAGTCACTGCCTCCTGGGGACTTTTCCCACCAGCTACGTCGCCACGCCGCCCGCGCGGACGGCTGGACCCCCTCCCGGCGTGAGTTCAGGGGGGTAGGGCTGCTCCCCTTGTTTGCACTGCAAGATTTTTGAGTTCAGCTCCCCTGGGCCCAGCCCTAAGCCTGGCGCCAAGGTTACCTGACTGGGACGCTGGCTCCAGGCTCTGAAAACAGTCGCTGCTTCCCCGTATTTGTTCGTTCTCCATCTCTAAATCTGTGTTTGTTGTTCAGGGTTCGTAGATTGTTATGTATGTGATCGATTCACTTGTTTTTCCGAGTCTTTGTTGCAAGAGGGATCCGAGGTAGCGTCTACCTAGTCCGCCATCTTGGCCCCGCCTCCGTATTTCCTGTTTTTTTGATTGGTGCCAGAAATGCCAGGGTGAGATGGTATTTCATCGTGGTTTTGATTTGTGTTTCTCTAATGGCTTTTTTTTTTTTTTTTTAATGGCTAGTGATTGAGACCATTTCCTCATGTGTCTGTTGGCCACTTGAATGTCTTCTTTGGTGAAGTGTCTGCTCATTTCCTTTGCCCATTTTTTAATTTCATTATTTGTCTTTTTGTCGTAGAGGTGTTGGATTTCTTGTAGATTTTAGAGATTAGACCCTTGTCTGATTTGTAATAGCCAAATTTTTTTCCCAATGTGTAGGTTCTCTTTTTACTCTTTTGGTGAAGTCTTTTTAATTTTTAGAAGATCCCAGTTATCTAGCTTAAATTCTGGAGTTTGTGTGTTGTTGGTTATGGTTCGTATCCTGTTAATGCCGTGTATTAGGGCCTCCAGCATTGATCCTATTTTTTCATCTATGAACTTCAGAGTTTTTTGCTTTGTATTTAGGTCTTTGATCCATTTTGAATTAGTTTTTGTGTATGGTGTGAGGTATGGTTCCTATTTCATTTTTTTTGCAGGTGGACATCTAGTTTCGTGATCCTCGTTTGTTAAAAAGACTGCCTTTTCCCCATTTGATGAATTTTGGGCACTTGTTGAAGATCAAATGACTGTAGGTAGATGGATTTACATCTGGTTTCTCAATTCTGTTCCACTGGTCAATGTATCTGCTGTTTTACCAGTATCAGGCTGTTTCGACTACTATAGCTGTATAGTTGCTTCTGAGGTCAGGTAGTGAGAGTCTTCCTACTTTATTCTTCTTCTTTAGTAGTGCTTTACTTATCAGAGACTTCTTCCCTTTCCATATAAAGTTAATGATAACTTTTTCCGTCTATTTAAAGAATGTTTTTGGTATTTGGATTGGTATTGCATTGTATTTGCAAATCACTTTGGGTAGAATTATCATTTTCACAATGTTGCGTCTACCTATGCATGAGCATGGTATGTTTTTCCCTTTATGTAGATCTCTTTTGGTTTCTTGCAGTAGTGTTTTGTAGTTTTCTTTGTATAGGTCTTTGACCTCCCTGGTCAGATTTATTCTTAAGTATTGTATTTTTTTTAGGGGCTATTATAAATGGTATCATTTTCCTGATTTCCTTTTCATCGTTCTCTTTATTGATGTATAGGAATCCAACGGATTTTTGTATGTTTATCTTTTATCCTGCCTATCTTTCTATTAGTTCCGGTAGTTTTTTCATGGAGTCTTTTTGGGTTTTCTATGTATAGTATAATATCAACCACAAATAGGGACAGTTTAACTTCTTCATTACCAATTTGGATGCCCTTTATTTCTGTTTCTTGTCTTAATGGTCTAGCTAGGACTTCCAGCACAATGTTAAATAAGAGTGGTGGTAAAGGGCATCCTTGTCTTGTTCCTGTTCTCAAGGGGAATGTTGCCAGCCTCTCTCCTTTAAGAATGATGTTAGCTGTTGGTTTTGCATAGAATCCCTTTATTATGTCGAGAAATTTCCCTTATATAACCTATTTTATTGGGAGTTTTTATCAAGAATGGGTGTTGGACTTTGTTGAATGCCTTTGCTGCATCGATTGAGATGATCATGTGATTCTTTTCTTTCCTTTTATTTGTGCTGTGGATTATGTTGATTGATTTTCTGATGTTGAACCATCCTTGCATACTTAGTATGAATCCCTCTTGGTCATGGTGTATTATTATTATTTTTTTTTGATATGATGCTGAATTCTGTTGGCTAGGATTTTGTTGAGAATTTTTGCATCTATATTCATGAGAGATATTTGTCTGTAATTTTTTTTTTTTTTTATGGTGTCTTTGCCTGGTTTTGGTATCAGGGTTATGCTGGCTTCATAGAATGAATTTGGAAGTATCTCTTCCTTTTTATGTCCTGAAATAGTTTCAGTAGTACTGGTGTAACCTCGTCTCTGAATGTTTGGTACAATTCTCCAGTGAAGCCATCTGGGCCGGGTTTTTGTTTTTTTGGCGGGGGGATGGGGGGTGGAGTTTTTTTAAAATTACCTTTTCAATCTCTTCTCTTGTTACGAGTTTGTTCAGTTCTCAACATCATTTTGTATTAGTTTGAGTAGGTAGTGTGTTTCTCAAAATTTGTCCATTTCCTCTAGGTTTTCAAATTTGTTGGAGTACAGTTTTCATAGTACTCTGTTATGATCCTTTTTATTTCAGTTGGGTCAGTTGTAATGTCCCCGATTTCATTTCTTATTTGGGTTATTTGCGTCCTCTCCTGTTTTTCTTTTGTCAGTTTGGCCAGTGGTTTGTTGATTTTGTTGATCTTTTCAAAGAACGAACTTTTGGTTTTGTTGATTCTTTCTATTGTTTTTCTATTCTCTATTTCATTTACTTCTGCTCTGATCTTTATTATTTCCTTTCTTCTGGTCGCTGTGGGCTTTTTTTTTTTTTTTGCTGTTCTTCTCTTTTTTCAAGTTGTGTAGCAATGCTTAGATTTTGTCCCTTTCTTCTTTTTTTGATGTGTGCATCTATTGCTATAAATTGACTCTGAGGACTGTCTTTGCTGTGTCTGAAAGGTTTTGGTGTGATGTGTTTTTATTCTCATTTGATTCTGGCAATTATTTGATTCCATCTTTGATTTATTCTATTACCCAGGGACATTTAAGCAGTGTGTTATTCAGTTTCCATGTAATTGATTTTTCTTTCCTTGCTCTTCCTGTTGTTAATTTCTAACTTGATGGTGTTGTGGTCAGAGAAGATACTTTGTATTATCTCAATGTTTTGGATTATGTTGAGAGTTTCTCTGTGGTCTAAGGTGTAATCTCTTCTGAACACATTTCATGTGCATTGGAAGAGAATGTGTACTTTGCAGCAGTTATGTCTATGAGGTCAAGTTGGCTTATTGTGCATTTTAGCTCTTCTGTGTCCTTTACCAAGAGTGGTGTGTTGAAGTCTCCCACTATTATTGTGGAACTGTCAATTTCTTTTTTCAGTGCTGTTAGAGTTTGTTTTATGTATTTGGAGCCCTGTCATTGGGTGTGTATATGTTTATTATGGTTAAATCTTCATGATGGATCATCCCTTTAATTATTATATAGTGCCCTTCTTTGTCTTTTATTGTGTATTTTGTTTTAAGTCTATTTTATCTGAGACTGCCACTCCTACTCTTTTTTGGTAGCTGTTTCCTTGGTATATTTTTTCCATCCCTTGATTTTTAATAAATTTATGTTTTTGTTTCTAAGGTGTGTCTCTTGTAGACAGCATATTGATGGATCCTGTTTTTTAAATCCAAATCCATTCTCTCACTATCTGTCTTTATGGGTGCATTTAGTTGGTGGTCTACTTCTGAAAAGAATTGGCCCGTGAAAAGCTTATGAATAGCAGCGTAATGTTGTCTGATATAGTGCTGGAAGATGAGCTCCTCAGGTTGGAAAAAAAAATAACTGGGGAAGAGCTACCTCCTCAAAGTAGAGTCAACCTTAATGATGTAGATAGAATCAAGATTTCAGGACCTTAATTTGCTGATGTGGCATGATGCAAAATGAGAAGAAACAGCTGCAAACATTCATGAATAATTGGAACATGGAAGGTATGAAGTATGATGTAGAAAAATTGGAAATTATCAGAAATGAAATGGAATGCATAAACATTGATATTCTAGGTATTAATGAGCTGAAATGGACTGGTACTGGCCATTTTGAATCTGAAAATCGTATGGTCTACTATGCTGGGAATGACAACCTGAAGAGGGGCGACATTGCATTCATCACCAAAAAGAACATTTCAAGCTGTATCCTGAAGTACAACATTTTCAGTGATAGGATAGGATAATATCCATATGCCTACAAGGATGACCAGTTAATATGACTATTATTCAAATTTAGGCACCAACCAGTAAGGCCAAAGATGAAGAAATTGAAGATTTTTACCAATTCCTGCTGTCTGAAATCGATCGCACATGCAATCAGATTGCATTGATAATTACCAGTGATTGGAATGTGAAAGTTGGAAATGAAGAAGGATCAGTAGTTGAAAAATATGACCTTGGTGATAGAAATGATGCCAGAGATGGCATGATAGAAGTTTGCAAGATGAATGACTTCTTCATTGCAAATACCGTTTTTCACCAACATAAATGGCAATTATACACATGGGCCTTGCCAAATGGGATACATAGGAATCAAAACAACAGTATCTGTGGAATGAGATGATGGAAATGCTCAATATCATCAGTCAAAACAAGGACAGGGGCCGACTGTGAAACAAATCATCAATTGCTCACATGCAAGTTCAAGGTGAAACTGAAGAAAATTAGAAGAAGTCCACGAGAGCCAAAGTACGACCTTGAGTATATCCCACCTAAATTTAGAGACCATCTCAAGAATAGATTTGATGCATTGAAGGCTAATGACTGAAGACCAGATGAGTTGTGGAATGACATCAAAGGCATCGTACATGAAGAAAGCAAGAGGCCAGTAAAAAGACAGGAAAGGAAGAAAAGATCAAAATGGTTGTCAGAAGAGAGTCTGAAACTTGCTCTTGAACATCGAGTAGCTAAGGCAAAAGGAAAAAACAGCCGAACAGAAGATTTCAAAGGTTGGCTCGAGAAGACCAAGTAAAGTATTATGATGATATATGCAAAGGACTGGAGATAGAAAACCAAAACGGAAGAACACGCTCAGAATTTCTCTAGCTGAAAAAACTGAAGAAGAAATTCAAGACTTGAGTTGCAGTATTGAAAGATTCTATGAGGATAATATTAGACGACACAGGAAGTGTCAAAAGAAGATGGAAGGAATATATAGAGTCCCTCTACCAAAAAGAATTGGTCAACATTCAACCATTTCAGGGGGTAGCATATGACCAGGAACCGATGGCACTTAAGGAAGAAATCTAAGCTGCACTGAAGGCACTGGCAAAAATCAAGCCTTCCGGAATTGAAAGAATACCAACAGAGATATTTCAACAAATGGATGCAGTGCTGGAAGTGCTCACTCATCTATGCCAAGAAATTTGGAAGACAGCTACCTGGTCAGCCATCTGGTAGAGATCCACATTTATGCTAATTCCAAGAAAGGTGATCCAACTGAATGCAAAATTATTGAACGATATCATTAATATCACATGGAAATAAAATTTGGCTGAAGATCATTCAAAAGCAGTCAAAGCAGTATATTGACAGGGACCTGCCAGAAATTCAAACCAGATTTAGAGGAGAATATGGAACCAAGGATATCATTGCTGATGTCAGATGGATCCTGACTGAAAGCAGAGAATATCAGAAAGATATTTACCTGTGTTTTATTGACTATGCAAAGATGTTTGACAAATCATGGATAACATTGTGGAGAATGGGAATTCTGGAACACTTGTTTTCATAAGAAACCTGTACATGGATCAAGAGGCAGTCGTTCGTACAGAACAAGGGGATACTGCGTGGTTTAAAGTCAGGAAAGGTGTGTGTCACTGCTGTTCCCTTTCATCATACCTATTCAATCTGTATGCTGAGCAAATAATCTGAGAAGCTGGACTATATGAAGAACATGGCATCAGGTTTGGAGAAAGACTCATTAACAACCTGCATTATGCATATGACAAAACCTTGTTTCCTGAAAGTGAAGAAGACTTGAAGCACTTACTGATGAAGATCAAAGACCACAGCCTTCAGTGTGGATTACGCCTCAACATAAAGAAAGCATAAATCCTCACAACTGGACCAATAAGCAACATCATGATTAATGGAGAAAAGATTGAAGTTGTCAAGGATTTCATTTTACTTGGATCCACAGTCAATTACCATGGAAGCAGCAGTCAAGAATTCAAAAGATACACGGCATTGGGCAAATCTGCTGCGAAAGACCTCTCTGAAGTATTGAAAAGCAAAGATGTAACCTTGAGGACTAAGGTGCAACTGACCCAAGCCATGGTGTTTTCAATTGCTTCACCGGAATGTGAAAGCTGGATGATGAATAAGGAAGTCAGAGAAGAATTGATGCCTTTGTATTGTGGTGTTGGCAAAGAATATTGAATATACCATGGACTGGAAAAGAATGAACAAACCTGTCTTGGAAGATGTACAGCCAGAATGCTCCTTAGAAGCAAGGATGATGAGACTACATCTCACATACTTTGGACATATTGTCAGGAGGGATCAGTCCCTGGAGATGGACATCATGCTCCGTAAAGTCAGTGAGAATGAGGAAGACCCTGAATGATATGGATTGACACAATGGCTGCAGCAATGGGCTCAAGCCTAGCAACAATTGTGAGGATGACACAGGACTGGGCCGTATTTCTCCCTGTTGTGCATAGGGTCACTTTGAGTCAGAAGCAACTTGATGGCACCTAACAACAATAACATTGTATTTATGCCATGTATTAGGTCACCTAGTATTGTCCTTATTTTTTCTTCTGTGATCTTTATCATTTAAGTTTCATATTTAGGTCTTTGATCCATTTTGAGTTAGTTTTTGTGTATGGTGTAACATATGGACCCTGTTTCACTTTTCTATAAATGGATATCCAGTTTTGCCAATACCATTTGTTAAAAAGACTATATTTTCCTCATTTAATGGGCTTTGGTCCTTTGTCAAAGATCAGCTGACCCCAGGTGGATGGGCTTATGTCAGTGTTCTTGATTCTGTTCCATTGGTCTATATATATGTCACATTGAGTCAGAGTATGTATCACAAGTACCAGGCTGTTTCAACCTAATTTTTTAGTTCAAACTCTTAAAGATAGTGTAACTGAGAAATCTTGATGGCCGACACAGGATAAAGACAGTCTGGAGAAGGAACCTTTGCTTTACTCAAATCTGCAGTGAAAAAAATCTGCTTTCACAGAGTGCAAGGTGTGGGAGTGGGTGGCGACAGGGTGTGGGTGTGGGTGGCGGTGTGGAAGGGATGGGGGAGGAGGGAGAGGCGTGGGTCATCAGAAGCAAGGCTCTCCTGTGTCTATTCAGTTTGGACTAGGTGATTCATACAACAAAAAGGCATCTTTCAACCTGGAAAATAATTCAGGCCCCTATAGCTCATCAGTCTGCGATTGCTTTGCAGCAGCAAACATTTAATACTTAATAAATAATTTTTCACTCATTCAGAAGGGACAAAGAGTTCCCATTTTAAGGTTAACCATTGGTATGCCATTAATGCTTGATCATGCACTTAATTTGAAATCCAAATGCCAAAGATTGCAACTGAAATTTGCCCATAAAATGAAATTGTTAATTTGTTAAGTTGTAATCTCTGCACGTAGTTCCAATACATATAAAGATAGAATGTGTGGGAGGAGTTGGAAATAAAGGTAACTGAGTGAGGCTATGTGTTGATATAATGAGTGTCATGGACTATTTTAAATTTTATTTAACAGATTTTTATACTACTTAATATATACCAGCTACTGGTATGAACACATTACAAATATTAACTCGTTAAATCCTTATATCAAGCCTCTGAAGTATATGCTATTGTTTTCATCCATTTTACAGACGAGGAACCAAGGCACAGAGAGATTAAGTAACTTCTTGAAGATCACACAGGCTGTGGGCGATACAGTCAGGACTCAAATGCTGGTTGTCTGGCTCTAGAGCTTATGCACTTAATACCATACTACATTGCCTCTCAAGGAACCTGCCTCCTAGATCCATATATGCTCTTCTTGAAGCTGAGATACTGCTTCTTAAGGAAAGAAGCCATTCTTGTCATTTCATTTGAAGATGTTCCATGTCCAAGAGAAGGATGGCATTTGTAATGATGTGGATCAGTGACAAGCGCACTACAGGTGCCTTCTGAAGGAATGGCCATTCTGGTCATAGGACAGACGCACTTATCTAAACAGCCCTCCTGGCCATGGTAAGAGTGGTTAAGAGCAGAAAGGCCAAGTTGAAAATTTGCTTGCGTCTGTGTTACAAAAGAAATAAACATATGTGGGAAACTTCTGGATGAATACAAAAGAAATGGCTTCTAGAAAGTGGAAATGGGGCTGTTGTGTATAATGTTCAAGGCTTTGTGTGTGTGTGTGTGTGTTTAATACTGTGCAAGTGTTAGTTTCATAATGCTTTCAACAAAAGGGGCAGCACTCTATAATATAGAAATTGGGGTAAGACTGGAGCCAGGGAGATAGGCAGTCATGTGGAAATGGCAAGCATGTGGTCAAAGGCAGGTCTGGACAGAAGAATTTGGGTTTGGAAGCTGTTAGGGAGAAATAGCCTTCAGGATTTGGTGACCTGTGAGTGTCATCGAGCTGGCTGCAGGCTGATGGGAAGGAAGAGAAGTGGAATGTACCTGGTAGGTTTCTGCTGTGGGCCATGAGTACTGGTAGTGGCCAAGCAGATGGAGGCAGAGGAGATTTGGGAGGAAGGAGATACGTGCAGTTTGGGATCCGTTGTTCCTGTGGTGCCCATGGGATGTCTACAATACCAGAAAAACTAAGATGCACTGTCTTAATGACAGGTGGCATTGCTACTTAATGCACATATACTTGTTGGGACTCTGAACTCTCGGATGGGCCTTATGTTGACAAATTGCCAGTAGGAAATGTCAGTAATAGGTAGTCCATGCTTATCCAAGCTGACAGACGTTTTTGCATTATACATGCCTTTAAGTCTAGTCAGATAATTAAGTCTAGTCAGATAATTAGGTGTCATGAATTAAAATACATATGATTGAGTATTTTTTTAAGCTGTGGTTACTCAGATCATGACAGAGTTAAATGCATAAATTTTAAGCCTTTACTGATGTTTCTAATGCTAAGCATTTACGGTTAAAATCAATACTTTTCTTCAAGTAATACTACATGCTGGATTATATCATTTAAACATAAAACTTTCTGTGATGAATATGCATTGGAAAATGATTTCCTATCTAACTTTTGTTTTAGTAAAAGTGGAAAAGTTAAAGGGTTTGGAGAAAACTGCATGTAACAGTTTAATCTTCTATGTAGAAGTAAATACATTTCTTCAATAATAAATATGCATTTAAAACATTGTGAAAGGATGAATTCTGTAATACTGTATCAATTCTATGATGGCAAGAAATAGAGTGTTAATCAACTGTTGGATTAATATTTACTATAACAAGAGATTTATATTTAGAATTGTCAAGGTATGATAACGTAGAATTGTTTATCCTATACGCTGTAGTACTTTGGAGCCCCTAGTATAATTAGTCCTCATTAATAGGAGCATCCTTTGAAATGGCACTTAACTGTTTTAATGTTCTTTCTTTTCTATGTATCATGAAGAGGGTCTAAAGTATAAGTTCTTTCTGAATTCAAAAGAAGGCAGTATGGAAAATGTGTTTAGTGTAGTAATTAAGGGTGTGAGCTCTCGAAAAAGACTGTGTAGGTTCAAATCTCAGCTCCAGCGCTTATTACATGTGTAACCTTAGGCAAGTTATTTAGTTTTTCTGTGCCACAGTTTCCTAATCTATAAATGGCAAATAAAAGTTGTAGCTACATTTGTTAGATGTGAGAATTAATCTCACATATTAGAAAGCGGTTAGGACAATATATGAAAATGTTCAATTAACATCAGATATTATCATTAGTTTTTGGTTGACTCAAGATCTTGGTGTAATGTACTATCAAGGCCCATTATGAATGAGGAAAAGGAATAATAACACCTCACAGTTGTTAAGTACTTAATGTGTGTCAGGCTCTTCTCTAAGTACTTTGAGTGTATTAACTCTTAGTATATGTCAAGAATTAGAGGAGAAAATGCAATTAATAGGCATAGAAAAATGTTATAAAAGCACACAAGGGAAGAGAATTTTTCCTATATGTAAACTGAAGAAAGAAAAGAAACCCAAACCCAATGCTGTAGAGTCCATTCCGACTTATAGTCACTCTATAGGACAGAGTAGAAATTTCCAATAGGGTTTCCAAGGAACGGATGATGGATTCAAACTGGCAGCGTTTTGGTTAGCAGCCATAGCTCTTAACCATTGTGCCACCAGAGCACCTCCTATATCTAAAAGATCCCTTAAATTAGTATGAGAAACTGTGTATCTTGGAAGAAGAATGCTTGGGTCTGGCTTCTTAGCAGCAGAACCCTGAGATAAGAGGCTACTTGGTGCTTCTGGGCCCATGAGCACATAGGCAATTTTGTAAAAGATTCCTCAGCCTCCATCACTGAAAGTTCAAAGAACCAAAGACTAGGGTCACTGTTCCAGCACCCAGAATGTGGTTCCTGAGTCTTGACCTGCAGAAGGGGAGGCTGTCACTAGAGCGTGCACTGACCATGTCTGTGCAGGAGGATGGCACAAGCTCACCCTCCCATTGACATCTAGTGAGGATTTCATTTTGGTGGTGGCAGCTAGCATCGAGAGCAGTCTCCATCCACCAGGAGAGTTACCTGTTCATTACAGAGGCTGACCTATCCCACGTGGACATCTATTCCCTGTTCACAGTACTTCAGCGTATCTGTAAGAGCACAAGAGGGTAGCGGGCTCTGATCATTCTGAGGATGGCATGGTGCTGTTATGGGGCTGAATCGAACCTTCTTAAACCCTCTGAACTGTGACAGTGATTAATGATGCCCACATTTCGTCCCTATTTGGTGTACATTTGTGCTTATTTTAGAGATTTTTAAAGAAATATGGTATGTCCTATAGACAGAAGATTTTATATGTGTGTATATATCACTGTCTCTAGATCCATACCATATCTATATCTATACCAGTTGCCCTTGAGTCTACGTGACTCATTGTCATCGATTGAACTGTGTCCCCCCAAAAATATATGTATCAATTTGGCTAGGTCATGATTCCTAGTATTGTATGATTGTCTACCATTTTTCATCTGATGTGATTTCCCTGTGTGTTATAAATCCAGTCAGTGTAATGTTAATGAGATGGACTAGCAGCAGTTAAAGTGATGAGATCTACAAGATTAGACAGAGCCTCAAGCCAATCTCTTTTGCGATATAAAAGAGAGAAGTGAGCAGAGAGACATGGGGATCTTGTACCAACAAGAAAGCAGCGCCAGGAGCAGAGCATGTCCTTTGGACTCGGGGTCCCTGTGCTGAGAAGCTTCTGGACTAGGGGAAGATTGATGACAAGGACCTTCCTCCAGAGCCTCCAGAACTGGCAGAGAAAGAAATCCTTCCCCTGGGGCTGACACCCTGAATTTGGACTTGTAGTCAAATTCTCTCTGTGAGAGAATAAATTTGGCTTTGTTAAAGCCATCCACTTGTGATATTACTGTTACAGCAGCACTAGATGACTAAGACACTCATGTTGTCAGAGAAGAATTGTGCTCCATAGGGTATGAATGGTTTATTTTTTAGAAATAGATCTCCAGGCCTTTCTTCCATGATGCCTCTTGGTGTACTTAAATCTCTGAGCTTTCAATTAACAGTGGAGTATGTTAACTGTTTGCACCATTAGGGATATATTCTATACTTAGATTTAAAGCTGTGTGAACCTAGGCAAGTCATTTAATATGTTCCCCATTTTCATCATCTGAAGAATCAAGGGACTGGATTATAAAATGATACAACAAAAACAAAACAAACACACAAACAAAAAATCCCAACAGTTATAAATACTCCATAAGTCAGAATTTAATTTTACGGTTTTAAATGACTAAAGAAGGTCATGGTTAAGTCTTTGAAGCCAGATTGTACTATAGGTCTATGACATGTAGAATTAACATCAATGAGGGCTAAAAACAGTAGAGAGGCTTTTGGAGCAGGGTTTGGTGCTGAGGGTAACTAGTTGTTGAGGGAGGAAAAGAAATAGGCTGGAGAAGATGAACAACATGATGTCTGCTAAAGAAAGTAAGATCCTTGCACTTGGTGATATCAGAAAAGATTTTAGAAATCTTTGTGCTAGGGGTAGATTTGCAGAATGATTTTGCTGTGGACTAAATTCAGTAATTTACAGCATATTTTTGTTCTCCTTAGGTTATTTGAGCTCTTTAACCCTGAACACTTAAAGACTAGAAAGCTCTGTACTGGGTACCCGGACAAAAAGGAAAAGAATGAAATAGTGGTAGTTTCTGAGTTCCCTGGTCACACAGGATGGAGACTTTTAAAAATGCAGGCACACTTTCTTTAGAAAGGAATGTGGCTCCTCATAGACCATGACTATAGCTGCACGAGCAGCACATAGCTGTGACCTTGAGGGGAATCAGGGAGTAGGAAAGGGTCTCGGGGAGCAGACATCAAGTCAGCTGTACCAGCTCTGACTCTTCTGAGCTTCTGTCCCTCAGAGCCGAACTGTCTTCTCTTCTCTAAAGCATCAAAAGTGGGTCTTTAGCTATCATTGGTTTATTTCTTCTTCAGGCTCATGAAATGGAGAATGCATCTAATTACTTTCTCTTACATAGGAATACAGTTTTTATTGGTTAAAAAATCATATCTTTTTTGTTTTCAGCTTATCAGTATAGAGTTGTCTTTTGATATATGATACTCCTTTTTTTTTTTTTTTTAAGATTATTAACATTGTTATGGTACTTTTTTTAACTAATGAGGGAGAAAAAAAAATGCCTACACTGAAATCTCTTTTATATTCTCTTTATGCAATACCTTTGAGGCCGAAATTCCCAAACTTTCTCAGGTAATGGTACCTTTAGTGATCCAGTTCACTTTCAAAGAACACTGATGCCAAAAGAAATACCTAACAGTTTTGTTTATTAAGTAGTTACATCCAAACAACTTAATAAGTATTTGTAACAACTTAATAGTCATTTGAAAAAATAATGTATATGACAGAAAAGTAACATTTTAATTTTATTTTTAAATAACCACAATCACTACTGGGATATATGTGCCTGTTGCATATTGTACAGCTTCTCAGACCCTGGAATCAGATTGGATACTACCACTGTCATTTCCTGTTCCATATGGATTTTCATGTGGCACTGGCTTTTTATCACAGCAACCACTAAAAACCTAGCTTTGCAAAGATGTGACCATCACCAAAAAGATTACAGTGTGATCTAATGTTGAAACTATGAATTATTTTGAGCTAGGAGTTTGTGCTGTGTCTGAAAGATGTCAAGTGTCATAATGTTTCCTGCAAAAATTTAAAATACCTGTGAGATCACTGTGGCATCTCTAGGCACCTTGGCACACAGTTTGGGAATTGTGGCACTAAGGTTAAATAACCACAAATGGAATTTTAAGAAATAGCTACTACAATGGAGAGTCAATTAGATAAGTAACAGCTTCTCCTTTGCATGTCACTATCCAGATAGTGAGAAGTTGAGAAATTACAATTTGAGCAACCAGGAAGGTAGGTGTGATACTAGCAGGGAGGAAAGATGATGACTGTCTTGGGAAGTAGCCAAGAACAAATTCTTGGCTAATTCAGATTGAAGGAATACAGAGAAGGCCCTAAGAAGAAAGAGGCAAGGTGTTCCATATCAGTGATTGGTGATGAGGTGAACGTACCCAGGTAGTTTCAGTGTATATACATAGATTCACAAGGCAATGTTTGACATATGCATTATATAAACTTTTCTGCTACTTAAACTCATTGATGAAACTTTTGGATTGTGATTCTCCCACATATAACCCCAAGAGTTCAGGGAAGGGAGGCAGCATGTTGTCTGTCAGAATTCCTTATGGGATTTATGTGTTATGTATTAATAATTCTTGCTGTTCTAACAGCATTGCCAAAGTGTGCTTAAAGAAATTAATTCAATTCTGTTCTGACACCAACTGCAAATGCAGTATTTCTTCTGACCACAGCTAGGTCAGATGTCACAAGTTAAAGGGCACAGTCCCCCAGATTTCCAAGTCTGCCCAAGACGTCAGATGCCAGCAGCAAGATTGGAGGTCCTCACAACACCCTTGCTTCTGATCTGCTGGATACAGAGATTTCCCACTGTCTCCTCAGGATGCCAGCCATAAGTTCACAGGTCTCTGGAACTTCCTCCACTTCTGGTCTGTTGGCTCCCAGTGGTCCCTTGGGTTCAATAATTTGCTAGAACAAACCCATGGAACTCAGGAAAGTGCTATAGTTATGATTATAGTTTTATTATAGCATATAAGATAAACATGAAGAGACTTATAGGGTAAGGTCTGGGAAGGTCCCTGATGTGAAGCTTCCATGTCTCCAAAAAAGGATGTGCTATCCTCCTACATGCACCAATGTCTATTACCAACTAGGAAGCCCATGGAGCTTCCATGTCCAGAGCTTTTATGGAGGTTCCATTACATAGGCATGAATGATTGAACCATTGTCCGTATGATTGAACTCAAACTGCATCCCTTCCCTCCCCTAAGGTAGGGATGATATTATACGGATGGGTCTTTTTGGCCTGACTAGCCCCCACTCAAGAGTCATCCTATTAGCATAAACCCTCAGGGATAACAAAGACTCCAATCACCAGGGAAATTCCAAGGTTTTAGAGATTATTGCTCAGGAACTGAGGACAAAGACAAAATTCTTTGGGTAAAGTTAATTGTAAACCCCACAGGGAAACCCTGGTGGCATAGTGGTTAAGTACTATGGCTGCTAACCAAAGGATCTGCAGTTTGAATCTGCCAGGCATTCCTTGGAAACTCTATGGGGCAGTTCTACTCTGTCCTGTAGGGTCACTATGAGTTGGAATCTACTCAACGGCACTGGGTTTGGTTGTTTTTTTTAAATCCCACAGTGTTCCATGAGAATTAATTGATGCTTAGATCAACTCGATGGCACTGGGTACTGGGCAGAATTTAGGTGTTACATCTTAATAATTCTTAATGTTTAAAGATGGTGTTCTGTATGTTCTATGGGAATTAATTGATCATACTTGGAAACAGTATTCTGTAGTTAGGCAAGTTTGACGAATATTGGGTGTCTTAGTCATCTAGTACTGCCATAACAGAAATACCACAAGTGGATGGCTTTAACAAAGAGAAATTAATTTTCTCACAGTCTGGTAGGTTATAAGTCCAAATTCGGGGCATTGGCTCCAGGGGAGGGCTTTTTCTCTCCTTCAGCTCTGGATGAAGGTCCTTGTCCTCAATCTTTCCCTGGTTGAGGAACTTCTCAGGCGCAGGGACCCCATGTCCAAAGGATGTATTCTGCTCCTGGTGCTGCTTTCTTGTTGGTATGAGGTCCCCAACTCTCTGCTTGCTTCCCTTTCCTTTTATCTCTTAAGAGATAAAAGGTGGTGCAGGCCACACCCTAGGGAAACTCCCTTTACCTTGGATCAGGGAGGTTACCTGTGTAAGGGTGGTGTTACAATCTCACCCTAATCCTCTTAACATAAAATTACAATCACAAAATGGAGGACAACCACATACGACCTAACCAAGTTGACAGACAGATTTTTGGGGGGACATAATTCAATCCATGACACTGCATTAAAACAAAGCAAATAGGGCTTCACAGAGCCTTTTATATGTTCCTGTACATTGTGAACCTCCAAGAGGAGAAATAACAGCATTAGGTGTTCCCCAATCTTCTTTGACCAAAGAAAGTTTTTTTATTGAAAGAAACATCCTGTGGAACTCATGTTTCATGAACACACTGGAGGTAAAACAACTCTGAAAGATCTTTTTAACCTGCATTTCTTTTGAATTGATATTTGAATGGATATGTGTTGATCATGTCTCTGATTTCTTATACTACCTTCAGTTAAATGGTGGTTCCGTGGTAGAATTCTCACCTTCCACATGGAAGACCTGGGTTCAGTTCCCAGCCAGTGCGACTCAGCACAGCCACTACCTGTTTGTCAGTGGAGGCTTGCCTGTTGCTATGATGCTGAACAGATTTCAGCAGAGCTTCCAGACTGAGACAGACTAGAAGGAAAGTCCTGGTGATCTGTTTCCAAAGAGTCAGCCAGTGAAAACCCTATGGATTACAATAGTTTGATTTCACTGTGCATGGGGTCACCACGCGTTGGGAGCAACTAGGCAAAAGCTAACAACAAGAAGTCAGGGTTACAGTTTCCAACTCTAACATTATATCTGCTGCAAAGTATAATCTGTTTTAAGGCAGTGGTTTTTTAATCCTGGCTTTCTGTAATGCTCTGTGGTTAAAGTGTGACTAATCTGGTATAGTATTATTGGTTTTCTAATATACTACTGCTGAATTATAGCTGTAACATAATTCACAATTTATTGATAAGCTCTTTGCATGTTAGTGTTTCTAGTCATCAGAGTATAACAAATGCATATTTATGCCCAGGCATCTGTGAGAGCTCCAAGTGTATCAATGAATATATTTATTTTTTTCCTTTAAATTCCTAATTGTATGTTGCATCATGTAAGTTTGGGTTCCTCATTAAAACAAAACAAAACAAAACCAAAAAGGATCCTCTTCCATTTCTAGGTTTTGGACAAGTTGAGGAAAAAAAAAAAAAAATAGAGAGAGAGAAAGAAAATATGGAGACCAAAATATAATAGATACTTTTCAAAGTCTGATAGCTAACTGGTCAACCAGAATTATATTTACTTAATCTCTGAGTTCAAGTTAGCATTAGATTGAGGCAAACTTACCCTGCAACAGGGATAGACCCTGTATAACATATGCCATGGACGAGCAGAGGAAGACGTCTGCTCTCTGTAGATAAAGCAAGTTCCACAAAAGCAGGATGCATACTACTGTGCTCTCCAAAATTTACTAGTCTCTAGGAGCAGCTGAAGAGTCTCTGGGTGGTACAAATGGTTATGTGTTGGGCTATTAACCAAAAGTTTGGTGGCTTGAACCTACCCAGAGGTGCCTCGGAGGAAAGGCCTGGAGATCTGCTTTCAAAAGATCACAGCCTTGAAAACCCTATGGAGCACAGTTCTACTCTGACAGATGTGAGGTTTCCATGAGTAGGAATAGACTCGACAGCAACTGTTTTTTGGTTTTGGGGCAGCTGAATAGGGGAGAGAGAGCAGCCTGGGGTTATACTGATGGAGTTTCCTTCACGGGAGAGAAGTGTCAGGGGCAGGGAAGAAATATTTTCCAGTACAATCTGGGAGTTAGTGGGAAAGTCTCTGGGAGTCTTTCTTTGCTGGTGAGATCATCATATCACCCTTTAGAGACTTCTAATTCACGACTCATTTTATCTCTAAATATTAAGTTTTGGAAAGCTTGCTTTTATAATTCCAAACTCTTTCAGAAAGCAGTTGTGTATCTAATCTTTTGTTTAGGATGGCTGATAAGGAGCTACTACTCAATCTAAATCAGAAAAAGAATAAGCTGTAGCTACAAATAACTAAGATTAAGAAAAGGAAATTACTGCCTTGTGCTTATAAAATGGTGATGATGATATTTCATCTTAATTACTAGCTTTCATGTTTCTCTTTCCCACAGAAAGTATATTAGGTCCGGTGTTGATGGGAAAGCTAATAAAAAGCATAGTACCCTGAAAATAGCATAGGCTCACACTTGGAGTCAGGCACATTTGAGCTTACTTCAGCTTAGGCTGCTGCTGACTAGGTGATCTTGGGCATGCCTACCTCCATTGACCTCCAGTCCCTCATTTATGAAACGGGTACAGCAATATCTGGTCTCTCATTCCACACGAAACCAATAAAACACTTAGGACAAGTTTGAAATTAACTAGGCCTCTTTTTGAAATGAAAAGAACCAAGCTGGGGAGAAGGATGATTTAACATTGTGAAATTAATTTGTAAAGGCTTCTGATGAAAGACAGCCCTAGAGGAACTAGACCCAAGAAGACACCCTAGGAAAGTTTGGTCTCCAAATTCAGAATTTAAAGCAAGTTGAAAGAAGAATCTGTCCAAGCCTGATTAGGAGCCCAGGGTTAGAAGCAGCATTTGTTAATAGCTGTTAAGAGTTAATTAAAAAAAAAAAAAAAATTAATAGTAGTCCAGCTATTTGTATTTCTTTAAATCTGGTTTTAATTGAATGTCTCCAAAAATATATAGAGATTTTAGTGGGTTTAATATTGAGGATTTTTTTTTCTTAAGTGAAAAGTATTGTTGGGTAGCCAAAGTATTTATTCTTCCTTTCTTTTTCTGTTTTATGTGTCACATTTATGGGAGGAATGAATATACAAATTTTCATGGCATAACCATATACCCCTCTTCTTTCTGACAGCTGCATATCCAAGTTAGGGAAAATAGATATCTCCTTCAGTGCTGAGTTTTCTGTCTCAAATATATATGCCTATATATTGGGACTAAGGGTTTACAGAAATTAGGATACCAGATGTGTAGCTGTGATTTTTTTTCCCTGGAAAATTTGCAGAAAATAAATCAATTTTATTAAAAAATGAGAAAAACTTAAAAAGGGATTTCTTTAAGTAAAACATTTTATTAAAAAAATCATATAAATAAGCTAGCAGTTTATTGGGAGAGTCCATTTCTCTGGGACTACAATCTCAGAGTGCAGGATTGCTGCAAGAAGGGAGAACTGTGAGTTTTTTGCTACCTAGATTTGAACATGGCTGTGGTTAATTTTGGAAAATGAAGGGCATTGTCTGAAGCAGAGCTTGACCCATAAGAAGGAGACTGTAAGAGAGCTGGGAGGAGCAGAAGCTGCATCCAACACAGCTGAAAGAACCTCAGTCCTCATACACGCTGGTCAGTGACACACAAATTCAAGCATGAAAACAGGAAAAAGTGGTTTTGAAGCTGAGGCAATCCAAACCACCCACGATCACTTTGAAAAACTTCCAGCATTCACCTCAGGAAATGACCCCTAAATTTTCTTGCTCGCATTCTGGCTAGCAGCCCAGAAGTGGAGGATCAAGGAAGATGATTATAAAGTTCAGAACTTGCTTAAATAAGGCCAGATTAGTTTGCAAGTTCAATACTCAATTGGTTCAATGGTGGGTGTTGGTAGAAGTGATGGGGAGGGAAGCAAAGGAGAGTTCTCATGTTGGTAATGTTTCGTGATTTTAAAAATAACACTTAAAAAGTGCTAAAAAGCTTTTAAAGAGTTTGTTCTGACTAGCTGAAAGGCATTTTCAAAAGTATCATCTTTAACAAATTAATGGCACGGTTTGGGGTAAGATTGATGGAAATTTTAAATCTGCGTATGTTGTGTGTTCAAAGGGATCCCACAGTCACAGAGTATAACTGAGATCGACTCTACCCACTATTTGGCCCAACTAATATACTTTGCAGTAGTGGAAATCGTGTCTTAGATAAGCTAAGCTCACTTTTCCAAAACCTTACCATGAATTAATAGAGCAACCAAAACTAGCACCTGAGTTACTTGTCCTTGCACCTGGTACTGTTCTTGTTTTAGAAGGTCATAAACAATTATGCTGTGTCTTAGACTGGGTTCTCTAGAGAAGCAAAACCAGGAAAGCGTATAAATATAGAGAGAGAGAGAGAAAGAGAGAGAGAGATTTATATCTAGGAAACAGCTCATGCGGTTGTAGAAGCTGGAATATCCCAAGTCTGTGGATTGGGATAGAGGCTTCTCCAGATTCATGTAGCTGCAGGGGCTGGTGAACCCAAGATATGCAAGTCAGAAAGCAGGGCTCTTGCTCACAGGCTGTGAAGATCGACAAATCCCAAGTTCAGCAGGTAAGCTGCTAGCTCAGGTCCCAAGAACCGGAGGTCAGATGAACAGGAGCCAGCTATAGGATCCAGAGCAAGCAAAAAGCCAAAAGGTCTGCTTATATTCAGATGCAGGCCACACACCCAAGGAAACTCTCTTTCAACTGATTGACTACTCACAGCAGATCTCATCATCGGAGTGATCACATATAAATACTGAGGATCATGGCCCAGCCAAGTTGATACACAATCTTAACCATCACATACTGTAATATGGCATTACAGGGGCCACAGCATCAGACATTGTTATGATCTCTTGCTGAATTTGAATAAATATGCTTGCAAAATTCCCACGTCCTATGGATTTAAACATAATACTTAAAGTAATAGGATTTCTTTGGGTTAAAAAAAATTAAATCGCCTTTCCGAAAGTTAAATAAAAAACTTTCCATGAGTGGGTCAAAGAGGACACCTGAAATAGTGGTATCTTAAGGAAAAAGATACTATTTATGCTAAGCCCAGTTAGTTTACCTTGAACCCTGTCTTTGGCTGAAAGTGAAAACTAGAAGCTCTTCTGTGAGCTAGTGATTAACTCATTGGGGTATTCATTTGTAAGAATCCATGGATCTGTTGTAAAGGTGTCTTAAATCATAGCTTTGGATTTGGCAAGATAGCTCTGAAGAACCTGGCTTTCAGGTGGCAATGAAGCTGGAATATCTATTCTCTGCAAACACAAAGTACCCTCACTCTTTGCCCCCACAATGGACTCAGGGCATAATAATGAATAATTTTCCTCCACTTATCTGACCAAAGAGCCAGACTGCCATTTTCCTTTAGGTGAATTTCCAGTCTATCCATATTTATTTCTGATACTTATTACTTAGCTGTGAGAATTTGTGAGAATTTTGCTTTTCATGCCTGTGAATTGCAAAGGTGTTCATGTTGGTTATTACCACAAGAAGAGAGAATCTGGAGCTGGTATAAAAAGGGATATTGAAGGTGAAATCAAAGTCACCTCAAGACTATGGAGAAATAGTTAACTGAGGGAAAATGGAGGTGAAAGAAGAGAAAGAGGAAGTAGAAGAGGGTGAGTAGGAGGAGACAACTGTGGGAATAATTAGTGTCCTGTTCACTAAATATTTCCAGCTCCCCTTGCCTGTAAAAAAATGGACAATTACACTCCCACTTGCTTTCTGACATTAGGCATGGCCTTTTGTGACTTACTTGGCCCGTATGATGTGAGTGGATAGGTTATATGCCACTACTAGGTGAAATATAAAGAGCCAGTGCCAGTCAGTGATTCTTCAACATTTCCTTCTTTCTGCTGTAATCATAGAAGTGCCTGTTGAGATGAAGCCCTGTCAGCTTGATCCCTGAATGACAACGATGAACAGAGTCTTCCTGATAATCCGCATTGAACATGCAGTGTGTGCCAAGAAACAAACTTTAGTTAAGGTGCTGAGATTTTGTTTCCACAGTGTAACCTGGCTTATCCCATCTAATATAGGAATTAGGACCTAAAAACAGGGAGCTGCTTTAACAAAAATATACTGGCTTAGCTACTGGGTGGAGGATGGCCAACTGGAAAAAAAAAAAAAAAAAGCTAGAAAGATTGTGATTCATATTATATTCTGGCAAAAATTTGATAAAAGTGTTACTTGCAGTAACTTTGAAGGCAAATTATTTACTTGATAAATTTGTGGCTCTAGGATAAGAGGTTGGAAAATAGAATCTTAGTAGCATGTGTTGGTTGCTTTTGATTGTGTTTGGCAAGCTCAGAAAAGAATTGGTGGATGCAGGCAGGAATAAAAGGGATGAGAGAAAATCTATGAATTTGGAGGCTTGTGAACTTGGAAGAGACAACTGCGCATTAAACCAAACTGAAAAAAGAGAAAACCAGGCAACAAATGCTGATTGAAACTCATCCTCATGGCAGGTAGCAAATCAAGAATATGACTGGCAAATGTTGCTAAAATCTTTGGATGAATTAAAGTGTTTTGGAAGAAGGCTCCAGCTGATTTTGCATTACCCCTAAAACCCTTTTGACTGGGCAAAAGAGACTAAAGAAGAGACTAAAGGTGTGATTCCCACTCTGCAGGCTGATAGACCTAACACCTGCAAATAGGATGAAAGAGAGAGGGAGAGAGAAAGAGTAAGGAGAAGAAGGAGGGAGGGGAGAAGGCAATGTCAGCATGGGGCCAGCAAATCTAAGAAGTGTGTCTAGAAGATAAGCATGGGCAGGGGTATTGGCAAAAGGAGCCAACAGATCTTAAATAACAATACAGTTTTTAGAAGAGTTGTATTGTCAAAACAAACACTAACCTGAACTAAGGGAAACCACGACTACTGGAGACCTAAAATGGCTTTTGGATGTAATGAACAGAGAAAGCTGCTCAGTCCTCATTGAGAGCATATTCTTCAATGCCTCTATTAGCAATCACCAAGAAAGATAATGGAAAAGGGTAAGCTTCCCAGAGGATGAGAGCTAGGGGCCACAGAGAGCATAATTGGGGCCTATTTGAGGTGCATTTCTTATTCTCAGGGTAGGGAACCCTTGCTGTGCCTACGCAGAGGGTCCTTCTCCTTGTTTCACCTTTGTATATTGGTGGGAGTTGGGCAGACAACTTTTCATCTTTTTAGTTCCTATGTCTCCAGATCAAGAAGAGTTACCTCCACGCCTTATATAGAGATTGTCATACATCACACAGAAATCTTGGATAAACTAAGCCAAGATTCAAGGCCAGTTGGGGAAAGGTATTTAAACATATATGACAGAAAAAGAGCTAAACGATTATTATATTAGGAATGCCTATAAATTAATAAAGAAAAGTTCAACAGAACAGTAAAATGATAAGCAAGGGATGTGAACAGTTAATTTGTTATTCCAGGTCTTCTGAGAAGCAGATGCCAAGAAGAATGAATACGTAAGGGAAAGCATCTTTGAGAGAAATTGGGGAGGGAATTGAGAGAGGCTGGGACAGTTGTCAGACCAGGATGCAAATCTGACACTAAGTCAAGGAGAGACGAAAGGAAGTTTGAGTGAAAGCATCCCTGAGCACGTGAAGTCTAAGGAAAGATCTGGAAAGCTTGGGAATCCTTACACCAAAGTCGCCATCTGAAGAGCCCCATGCATCCAGGAATGCCTGAGATCCTTGCTGTGGTCAGTCATCGGCTGGGAGCAGAGCCCAGCAGCTGGGGCCTTTGGTCAATCACACCTCTGTAGTTGGAGGTCTGTGAAATGCTTTCTCACGGCCGCCGACATTAACTTTAACAAAGATGTTAAACTCATGATGACATGGACAATCTTTCTCATAACAAACGAATTTCAAAATAAAACAACAAGGAATTCTTTTTTCATCCCTCAGGTAAGAGACTAAAAATTTGATAATACATTATTGTGATGGTTAATGTTATCTATCAACTTGGGTAGGTGTCCAATTAGTTGGTCAAATGCTAGTCTAGATGCTGTTATGAAGTACTTAAACCGGTGCCGTGGAGTCGATTCTGACTCATAGTGACCCCCCCCATAGAGTTTCCAAGGAGCGCCTGGCGGATTCAAACTGCTGACCCTTATGGTTAGCAGCCATAGCACTTAACCACTACGTCACCAGGGTTTCCATGAAGTACTTACATGTGAATAAATCAAGTTGCCTCAAGTAAAACAGATTACCCTCCAAAATGTGGGTGGACTTATTCAATCAACTGAAGACCTTAAGAGCAAAAAAGTGAATTTTCCCTAGGCTATATCCCACTCCTATAAATACATACCTTGCCATAACTCCTCCACTGTTCTCTTTCTGATACCTGACCTACAGATTTTGGGACACAAGACTGCAGCAATCTCCAGCCTGTTTCCTGACCTCCAGAGTTCAGGATGCAGGACTGATTTTGGACTTGTCGACAGCCACAATTCTGTGAGCCAATTCCTTAAAATCAATTTCTCTCTCTCTCTATGCACATGTATATTGGTCCTGTTTCTTTAGCAAACCCTAAGGCAACTATGCTGACAGAGATAGGGAACTTAGCACTCTCACTCTTTAGTTATGAGATTGTAAATTGGTGTAGCCTTCCCAGAAGACAATCTGCCATGTCTCTCAAAATCACAATTGTGTATGTTTCTGGCCCAGCAATTCTATTTTTCTAACATATCCCATAGATATATTCATACACTTACAGAGAAGTATGCCCCCAGATGTTCATGCCATATAATAGCAGAAGATTGGAGATAGTTTAAATGCCCATCAATAAGAAACTGGTCACATAAATGAAATGGAATAGGTGCCGTTAAAATAATGTAGCTTGTAATGATAGGCACACCATCTAAGAAATATGTTTAAGTTAAAAAAGAAGATGCAGAACACTGTGTACAGTGTACTAATACTTGTGTTTCAAAAAGGGAGGAATCCTGGGTATAGATATAATTTGTATAGGCCTAGAGTACCTCTTCAAGGCCACATAAGAAACTTCTGACAGTGGCCACCCCTGAGAGGGGGTATTAGGATATAGGAAGGGAAATTTACTTTTCCTGTGTTTCTTTTAGTAGTATTTGAATGTTTTGCTATGAGTATGTATGAATGATTAAAAAATTAACAATTAAAAAATAAATAATAGAAAAACTTTCTTTCCCTCTGTACCCATAGCAACTATATGTCAAATTAATTTCTTATTTTCATATTATATAGTCATGTAGAGCTCTTCTTGATACATATTATTAAGTTAAAAAGGAAAAGGGACTCAAATGTTACTTTAGCTATACTGGAGTCTTGTGTTGGGACAATTTTTACCATACTGGAATGATTTGCTTTCAGTGCTGCAACAATCTGAAGAGAAACCAGAGTATATTGTTATAATCATGTTCTGGGGCATGATTTTAAGCTTCCATTTATTATTTTGTGAAAGATTTTCTTTTGAAAACAAAGCCAAACTCCATATTGTTCTTGGAGGTCACACATTTGCTTATGTGGGAAGTCGGGGAAGCTATAAATAAAGAGCACGATGTGACACACTCCCACTCTATTAAAGGAAAATTAGAACAAAGAGCACTTTTTTGGGGATGTCCATTTTTTGCACCTATATATTTGAACCTATGTTCTTGGTTCCCATCTGCATCTCTGAGATACGGCGTTCTAGAATCGCACAACTGAAGGGATCTTAAAGATCATCCCTTTTTTTCCTCTCATTTTTCAGATAAACAAAACAAAACAAAGCAAGCAAACAAACAAACAAAAAGCTGGGGCCCAGAGAGATTAAATAAATTCTTCAAGGTCACACAGCTAGAAGAAAAGTTAAACTTTTCCACTTTCTGAGTCAGTTCCTGATATGTGGCATCAGAACACTTAATGTTAGCATGGCCTCAGCTTGACAAATGCAGTGCCTCTGACCACTTCTGACAACACTACCTAGAGGCTCAGGAAATCCTTTAGATGGTGTATACGTTTTCTAAGGTTGCTGTAATAAACTACCACAAACTGGGTGGCTTAAAACAACAGTAATGTATTTTCTCACAGTTCTGGAGGCTAGAAGTCTGAAATCAAGGTGTTGACAGGGTTGGTTCCTTCTGAGGGCTCTGACAAAGAATTTGTTTCATGCCTGTCTCCTAGTTTCTGGCAGTTGTTGTCAATCCTTGGTGTTCCTTGGCTTTTTCTGTCTCTGTCTTCACCTGGTCATTCTCCCTCTGTGTCTCTCTTTTCTTCTTATAAGGACACTGGTCAGTGATGTTAGATATGGCCCACCCTACTCTAGTATGACCATGTGCTAACTAAGTACATCTGCAACAACTTTATTTCCAAATAAGGTCACATTCATAGGTACTGGATGTTAGGACTTCAACGTATCTTTTAGGGGAGACATAAATCAACACACAATGGGTAGGCTTCTTGTGTATACTCTCTTTCCTTCCAAATGCTTTGGTAAACATTTGTTATTAAGCCTGATAGCAAGGCTGGCATAAAGAATTGAGATAGTTAATTTTTTGCCATTTTAAAATTTATCCTCACCCTTTTTTTTTTTGCTTCTCACAATTACCATATGAGCATCGATTTTAATTAGTTCTGTCTATTACGATTCCCCTTAGGTTCAGAAACCAGCCTTATAATTAACTACTAAGATTTGCTCTTGCTGGCAGCATTGCTCGGTGAGTTCTGTTACCCCCTGGTCAAACACTGGGATCAATGATCTATGGATTCACCCTTAAAGACTCCAGACACGATGGAGTTCCCACCTCAGGTGGCTTTTCCTGTCTTGTTACAGAGGCGGACACAGGGAAAGGAGACTTCTCAGACGGTCTGATGCTTTCCCTTGTCATAGCCAGTACACTTGTATCTGAGCCTCCAAATGCTGTGTGTATTGCTGGCAAGTAACGTGGTGTTGTCCAGATGGACTTTTTGAAGCTTGCTTGATATCAAAAACCGGTAACGGGATAATATCAAATTGTGTCACTTTGTATTTACTGAATGAGCTTGGTAACTTGTTGGGTGAAACAGGGCTTGAAATAAAGTTTATAGTCAGTATTTTCTTTTGCTTTCATTTTATCCTGAATTCTGGAAAAAAGCAGAGGTTTCTGTTTGGTATTTTTTTGAATATATGAAATCTACTCTCCCAGAAGATATATGTGATATTTAGACTTAGAATAAAATTTTTGAGACTCAACTGTTGAAGAGAATATGCTATACTTATGCAGATTTTATTGACCAGATTTGGGTTTGGGTTTGTCGTTACAATGTAATAGGTGTTCAGGATAATGATGGTAATTCTGAACTGTCCTTGTAGATAACCAATTAATAACTGGGTGAGAGCCATGACAACACTCATTTCAGATTAAATCAAAATCTCTGCCATTATCTGAAGTCTATTATTGAGTGCAACCCACTATTTTTAATGAAACAGTTAAACAGTTTAATGTACCTTTATATGTTCAAAAGGTCTGGATTTACTGTGACAAGATGAGATTACAAAATTCTCTGTGTTCAGCTGAACAAATAGTGAAAGTGGAGAGTGTCCAGGACCATCTGTTCCTTAGGAGCCAAAGTGCCCTTCCTTTATGACTGCTCTTCCCTCCTACAGTGTCCCGTCTGCCTCAACAGACTCTCTCTTGGATACTTCGGAACCTTTGCAGTCAGAATTTGTTTCCTGAGATTTGGTAGACAAGACTGTCAGTCAGTGTGGAGGATTTAGTTCCCTTGTGATTTTTCAGTATTGCCTGGTCAATCTGGGAGAGTTTGACTTGAATGGAAGCTGAGCTCATGTCTTGAGAGCTGGAGCCAGAATAACTGGGTCAGAGAACTCATTGTCTAAAAAAAGAAATAAAAAATTATATAATCAGATGATTGTCTCCTCTCATCTGCTCCTGGATAATATTTTGTTGCAACTGTTATATGCCAGGCAGAAATGAGGTACTTTGCAACCCTTGTTTTGTATGTAGCGAAAGAACACTGGACAAGAAAAAGATAGGGATGCAATGAAGTATAACAGATTGGCAGCAGTACCATGGACTTCTGGAAGAAATGATAGATGACTGACCCATTGATGGTACAGCCAGCTAATTTATTCATTCAATCATTATGTTCCAAGTGCATAGTACTTGCATATTAACATCATGAGATACAGTAAACTACAGGCTTCCTGTCCTCAAGGAGTATATATACCTAGGAGTGATTTAGCCTGATCAAAAAATTGTGTAGTCTATGAAGCAAAGGAATGGATGTGGGAATAACGATAGAGCCCGTGAGCAGTTGTCAAATAAACGAGCCAGAGGAGAGCGTGTTTGTGTACTCAGCTTTGAAAAGATGGGTCACGTGTAATCACGTGTAGGAACACGACTCACAGCTGGATTTTAAATGCAATTGTGCAGCTATGACAATACTAAGCAAGATCTGATTTCCCTTTAGACCTGAGTCCCACAAAGTAAGAGTGTGTTATCTATCTCCTTTCCCAGCAATACTTAATGATGTGTCTGTGCTACAATAGAACAATTCTTTAAGAGAGCAAGTGAGTAACAGTCATTGACAAAATTTTCTCGGATTAATTTTCTGCAGTTCCCTGGTGAGTACATGCATTTTATACTTCAAGATTATTGTTGCAGATGAAAGAAGTGTAGAATAAAATGGTGCTATATTTGATACATGTTAAACATAATATTTTTTAATTCCAGGGGAAAACATTCACATTTGTTCCAAAGAAGTTTATAGAAGCTAAAGTTACCAGTGATGAAACAGTAAATGTTTGAGTACTAACCCATCTTGATATGGTTTAATAGTGTTACATTATCAAGGTGTCTGATATATGGTTATTTTCAATGTTCCTCTTCTGGAAGATGGTGCTCTTGGGAACAATAAACAGGACTAGGAAATAAGATTTTTTTTTAAAGCAGTTTCTTTAAAGTAACTCACAGTTTTTCCTCTTAAAGAATTGCTTAAGATGAATAAACAGGATTGTGTATGTTAAATAGAGTCTAAGTGTAAATTTGCTATTAACGAAGGACATGAAGATAGTATAGAGTAGATAAGAGTATGCCTCTGGAGTCAGACAACTGACGTGAATTTTGAACCCTGGCTCTGACACTTATTAGCTGTGTGATCTTGGCCAAATTACTTAACCTCTCTGTGCCTTATAAGGTGTGGACCTCCCAACACACCTGACAAGGGCCTAAGCTCTAAAATCTATAAGATACTGCAACACTTTAACAATAAAAAGAAAATAATCCAATTAAATAATGGGCAAAGGATATGAACAGACACTTCATCAAAGACATTCAGGCGGCTAACAGACACATGAGGAAATGCTCTCTATCATCAGCCAGCAGAGAAACACAAGTCAGGATTACAATGAGATACCATCTCACTAAACATTACTGACACTAATAAGAACAAACAAACAAACAAAAAATGACAAATTTGGGGGAAGTTGCAGGGAGATTGGAGTTCTTATGCACTGCTGGTGGGAAAGTAAAATGGTACAACCACTACAGAAAATGATATGGCATCTCCTTAAACAGCTAGAAACAGAAATACCATATGATCTAGCAATCCCACTCCTAGGAATATACTCTAGAGAAATAAGAGCTGTCAGATGAATACACATATGCACACCCATGTTAATTGCAGCATTATTCACAATAGCGAAAAGATGGAAACAACCTAAGTGCCCATCAATGGATAAGTGAATAAAGAAATTGTGGTACATACACAGAATGGAATACTATGCAATGATAAAGAACAATGATGAATCCATGAAACGTCTCACAACATGGATGAATCTGGAAGGCATTGTGCTGAGTGAAATAAGTCAATCACAGAAGGATAAATATTGTGTGAGACCACTATTATATAAACTCAAGAAAAGGTTTACACACAGAAAGAAGCAATCTTTGATGTTCACCAGGGAAGGTAGGGGTAGGGAGCAGAAATCACTAACTAGATAGTAGATAAGTAGTAACTTTGGTGAAGAGAAAGACAGTACACAGTCTAGGGGAATTCAGCGCAATGAGACCAAGGCAAAGTCATAGAAACTTCCTAGATACATCCAAACACCCTAAGGGACTGAGTTACTGAGGCTGAGGGCTGGGGACCATGGTCTCAAGGGATAGCTAGGTCAATTGACGTAGCATAGGTTATAAAGAAAATGTTCTACATCCCACTTTGGTGAGTAGCGTCTGGTGTCTTAAAAGCTTGCTAGCAGTTATCTAAGATACATCTATTGGTCCCATTCTGTCCAGAGCAGAGGAGAATGAGGGAAACAAAAGACACATGAAAAATATTAGTTCAAAGGACTAATGGACCACAAGAACCACAGCCTCCACCAGCCTGAACCCAGAAAAGCTAGATGATACCCGGCTATCACTACTGGCTGCTCTGACAGGGATCACGATACAGGGTCCTGGAAAGAATGGGAAAAAGTGTAGAACAAAATTCAAATTCACAAAATAAGGCCAGACTTACTGGTCTGACAGAGACTGGAGGAACCCCCAGACTGTGGCCCCTAGACACACTTTTAAGTCAGAACCGAAGTTGCTCATGAAGTTCACCCTTCAGCCAAAGATGACACAGGTCTATAAAATAATAACACACATGAGGAAAGGGCTTCTTAGCTCAATCATATAAATGAGACCAAATGATCAACACCTGCCCAAAAGTAATGACAAGAAGACAGGAAGGGAATAGAAATGGGATGAATGGAAATGGGGAAGCCAGGATGGAGAAGGGGAGGGTGTTGGCACATCAAGAGGATTGCAACCAATGTCATAAAACAATTTGTGTATCAATTGTTGAATGAGAAACGAATTTGCTTTGTAAACTTTCACCTAAATCGCAATAAATTAAAAAAAAAAGGGGGAGGGGAGGATGTTGACCTCATTAAATTTGTGAGAATTAAATAATTTAATAAAAACTTAAGTTGTATATTCAGCACATATTTAATAGGTGTTGGAAATATCCTTGATTTAGAGCAAGTGCTTGAAAAGTGCTTCTTATTGTGATTATTATCTCAAACCATAGCCATTTTCTGTTATATCGTACTGAGAGCCCCTGAGAGCCCTGGTGGCACAGTGATTAAAAGCTCAGCTGCTTACTAAAAGGTTGGCAGTTTGAATCCACCAGCAGCTCCTTGGAAATACTATGGGCAGTTCTACTCTGTCCTATAGGGTCGCTATGAGTCGGAATCAACTCAATGACAACAGATTTGTTTTCTTTTTTTTTTGGTTTGAGGGCCACTGAGCTTCATGCCTGAAGGTGACTGGTTGGTTTTGTAATCCCAGAAACTTTTTTAGTGGCCATGGAGTGATTATGCTTCCTTATATGGAGGCCTGGAATGCCTGGGTGGTAGAAACAGGTAACACTAACACACCTGGCTGCTTGCCAAAAGGTTGGCGGTTCAGGTCCACCCAGAGGCTGCTCAGAAGAAAGACTTGGCAATCTACTTCTGAAAAATCAATGGTTTAAAACCGTATAGAGCTCAGTTTTACTCTGATGCACAATGAGGTCGCCATGAGTCAGAATTGACTCAACAGCAAGGTCTCGGCTAACTCCCAAGACCTCTATTTCTTTCCCAAGTGCCTTACATTGAATAAATTTCCCTTTGTTTACTTTCTATATAATTCATTCCCTATTTCCAAAAAGGATTTGAAGTGTCAGTTAGAGGTCTGAGCCCTCTAGCTGCATTGGCATGTCCTGGGGGGTGGTTTCAAAGTAGTATACAGAGGCCTCATTGTTCTCTGCTACCACTTGGCTGAACAAATGTGGCACAATCATTTTCTTGTTGGAGGCAAATATGTGTCAGGCTTGCTAAGCATGGAATTTCTGTTGAAAAATCTAATACAGGATCCTCCTTGACTTCATGTAGTTTGTAATTGAACTAATGTTAGTGTGTTCTGATATGAAAACTACTTCTGATCCACCCAGGACTGTAAATATTTCCTCAGTACCTACTATGGGCCAGGTAGAAAATATTAGATGACCACTGTAGCTTACCTTCAGAGTATCTATACTGGAATCAAAAAGCATGTCAAACTTTCTAGGTGTCAGGCACCAGGATAAATCCAACAGAAATTTCCAAGCAGTGTGTTTAAAAAAAAAAAAAAAAAATTAAGAAGGTGAGCTTCTTTCAGTCTCACCTGGTAAAAAATATCCACGTGTTTAAGAGTCCCAAGAATAGGGCAGCCTAAGAAAGGGGAAAGATAAGTGGGGCCTGGGCATATTCCTGGGCTGTGTGGAGCCCAGGAATATGGTTGCCCTCCATCCTTTTTCTCTTGCTATACTGGGAAGGGAAACCCTGCTGATGTAGTGGTTAAGAACTATGGCTGCTAACCAAAAGGTTGGCAGTTCAAATCCACCAGGCTCTCCTTGGAAACTATGGGGCAGTTCTACTCTGTCCTAGAGGGTCACTATGAGTCAGAATCGACTTGACAGCGACAGCTTTGGTTTCGTTTTCATTTACTGGAAACAGACTAGGAGCAAAGACCCTGCCCTCCATTTTGCCCTCTGTCCCCACCTCAGTTCTTAGGGAATCCAGTGCTCTCAGAGTTGCTGTTCTTCAGTCAATTCAAACCTCACTGGGCTTCGTTCCTCTGCTGTCTTTATTCTCCGATGGTTGCCTGAGAAGTGCACAGTGTTATTCATGTTGGCTACCTCGGGTCACTTTAATTCCAGAGTGGGCATGTGTTCATGCATTTGTATGAGCTGAGAGAGGCAAGAATCAATATATATTTAGGAAAAATTGTGAGTAATTCTCATGCTGCTTCTAATAAATCTAGGCACCTTAGCTATGGCTTTTGTTCCTCTGTATAAGCTAGGTCAGTAGACTTTGAATTTTTTTAAAGATAAATCAGTGTATCTATTATTCTACTGATAGGTCAATTTGTTTTTTTCCAGTGAAAAAAATTTTAAGGTGTAGTGAAGATGAAGTGAAAGCATACAGCATGTGTGGGTTAAGACACATCAACATCAGATTATGGAAAAAGGAAGGGAGGGGAGAACTGTATCTTCATTTCTTTAAAAAATAACTTTATGAATTATAGCATCATCTGAGAGTTAGTCATTTTGAGAAAGAAAACATCTCCCCAACAGTGTGTGGAGACATGTGAGTGTATGTAAAGATATACTCTTAGTTCCGTGTTGCTGCGCTTATCTTTTCAGAGGGCCATGAAGCCAACGCTCCTGGTCATGCCCTGCCCCGTCCCTTTTCCCCTGATCAAAGTGAGTCTTGTGGTCAGAACCTACTCAGTGAAGCCTCTTGGCTTTCCACTACTATGAGGGCCAATGACAGGTATCATCTAACTTCTGTTGTTCTGGCAAGGAATTCAAGGGGACTGTCATGCTGCCTAATTTAAAAGCAGAGCTGTCCTGGAATCCAGGGCACAGAGAGCAATAAAATATTGGAATGTACTATACTAGGTTACCTCCAGCCACCAAAGTTGGGGGTTAGAGGACAAGGATACCTGTTTTGTGTCCTTTACATCATGGAGCTCTCCTCTCCACAATGACAGTTCTTCAATCACTGTGCATTGACAATGCTTTGTGGCATTATTTATGGGTGTTCATAGCCTCCTTGCTAGGCTCATTCATTTTGCTCTGACAGTTGGCCTGTAATATGGATATTATTTTATACAGGTACATTACCTTCATTGTTTAGAGTTAATAGATCTGTTAATTTAATTGAAAACTATTTTTAGCCTTATGGTTAAATGGAGAGAGATAGAATGCCAAACATGAAACAGGAGAAAAAGCATGAGACAAGGATTTAAGGTGACATAGAAGAGTGCCAGGCGAGGAATCCCAAGGTTGGGACTTGCGTCTTACTGGCCAGACTCCCATCTGCTGGGGCTAGTCCAAGGATATCTAAGACACTGTCCTCTGCTTGGTTCATTCTGTTAAGTCCCTGTTTGTAAAGACCTGTCTCTTCCTGTTCTCTTTCAGGACACACATTGGCCATCTTAATTCATTGCAATCTTTCCAGGCCAAGCAGGATCCATCCTTTTTCTTTGGTCTTATCATTCTTTCTTAAGGCTTCCAAATAGGGAAAGTAAACTAACAGTTACTGGACATCTTCCATTCACTAGGAACTTTACTGGTATCACTCATTTTGCAGCAACCCTGTGGGTTGGGGATGACTATTTTTATTTTATGCAGCAACAAACTGAACATAAAAGATGTTAAATAACTTGGCCGAAATCACATGGCTAATATCGGCAAACCTACACCTGAGTCCAAAATCCTATGATCTTTCCATTCCAGAACGCTGCACCACCTTGAGAGTGTCCTGCCTCAGAGGCTTGATTGCTTTGAAGACTTGATCATGTTCCTGCTTTGATGAGTAGGATCTTGGTGTTCACAGAGGGCCTGTCTCTCTTCACTGTTCCTAATTCCATACTCAGATAGGTAGCTCTGGCTTTCTTTCCAGTCTCTCCAAAATAAGTGTGGGGTCCCTACAACCCTTCAATTGTAGAGATCAGAGTTTTAACCTTTACAGGTCATAGAAGGACAGAATCTGATGAAACTTACAAATCCTTCTCTTGAACAATTCATATACGCACCTATGCAGTTTTTTTTTTTTTTTTTTTTGCACGTAATTTTAAGAGATTCAGAGGCCCGCTGAGTCCTAATTGTGGACCCCTGTTAAATAATGCTTGATCAGGAAGACTAATGGTCAGTGGTCGGAGCCCAGAAAAGTGTCCAATTTTCTCTATCCTGGTTAGGCAAACTAATTCAGTTTACTGCCCTGCCTCATCCCAGGTGATGTTTTTTCTAGACAGGTATTTGAATGTGTGTGCCTAGTTCTCCTTGGAATGGCCAAAGAATGGCGAGCTCAGTGGGGCAATTAACTAGAGATGGTCAAGAGAGCTGGGTTCTATGTCTGTACCTCACTTTCTGTACCTGAAATATTGACCTGATTCCTATTTTCTCTGCCTCTCAGGGTGAAGGAAAAATGGGATAAGGTTTGTAAAAGTACTGGGGAAAACCTTCTGAGCATTGCCATTTTTGCATAGCCAACCATTCTAAGTCTTCATCTTGAAAATGCCTTAAATTAGAGTGGCTGTAGCTGATGCTTCTCAAACTTTCTGAAGGAAGGGAAAATTTGGCGTTCCACCTGAGGCTTAACTGAGGGCCAGCCCTCTGCTTATGTACTTACAAGCTGTTCAAGCCCTTCATTTAAAAGACTCTCTGAGGCTTAAATTTGACAGACCCTTCCACTTTGCATTTTTCTTTGAGAGCTACCCAGTGCTGGCAAATTTACAGCTGGCTGGTTTAATTTATTTGAAAAGAGAGTCTGATGGCTAAAGATTATGTAAGCCATTGAGCCCTGTAAAGTAAGCATCCACCAGGTTTTACATTCAACCCAGGAAGCATGACACCTATCCTTAAAATGGCTGACATGGTAGTTTTCTGTTATGAATTTGGAATTTGGGATGTGTCATGGTAGTCTACTCACTCTTCATTTAGGTAGAGACACCATGCCACTGAAGACATAACAGTCTTATTATAAGAATGGCTCTGGTGTCTCCCACAGAGTGAACCATTCTGATTCATTTTCTTCACGTGATGCAAAAGATACTTGCAGCTTAACGCTGTCATTGCTGCCTGTTGGGGCCGTTTTTAAAACTAATCATTTGGCTTTGCACTAATAAGATTAAACCCAGCAGGGGCAGATATTTTCCTTTTTAATTTTTATTCCTGTTATTTAATTGGCATTATTCACACATAATGACACCAGGAAAAAAAAAAAAAAAAACCCTGTAGCAATCTGTTCAATACAAATAACTCAGGCAGATGCAGCCAGATGTATCCATGGTGACCTCCTTGACTTTGTTACTACACACACATTAGGTGGCCTAGAATGCTTAACTCCCTGTTTGTTGAACGTGTTAGAGATGCTCTTTCTCCCTCCCTTGGTCCACAAGAAAGGGCATTGACCCAAATTCATGTTTCCCCCACTTAGGGAGTTGTCTGCTCAGCATTTGAGTGAATGATGTAGCTTGGTGCTCTGAGTGGGTGCTTGTCCTGGTTTTAGTGTTGGCTAGCTGCCCTGGGGCACCAACGTTGTAGACAAAGACATTCTCCGTCTGCTCCCAAGGCTCCATTTTAATCACTACTCTCAAGAGAGGAAAAATACTGAACGGTATGAGGGGCCATCAGAGTAGGTAACAAACATGAACATTTTCTTCTTGTGCTCCAGATTTCGATATCAAAACCAGCCTTCTCTTTTGAAACAGAATACCAGCTTTTAGGATCATAAGGAACATGAGGAAGTCCACTCTGATGAATCAAAATGAATTGTTTTAATCTTGAGGTACCTTTCCCTGAATTCCAGATGCCAAAGTCAGCTTCTTGATATAGTGTTTAACAAAGCACCATTGCATGATTGTGACTGTGAGGCTTCCTTCAATGTGCTCTAACTTCTGCCTTTCTTCCAAAACAGTTCAGATGAAACCCATACACTAAAGCCCACCTCTTGTGGAACAATTTAGGTAATGCCACACCATATCCTGATACTTTGTGCAGCATGTGGAATGTGAAAGTTTCCATACTTGTAATATACAGGATATTAATATGTTATTGGACAATAGTCATTGAAAGAAAGGTACAAAGGAGGGAAGTCTCACTCCACCTCAGTTACACTGTCTTTTCTTGTGATTTTTCTCCATCCCAAAGTAGGTTGTCTCCCAGTGTTTCCTATCTCTGTAAAAGGCGCCACCATCCTGGTAGTGCAGAAATGCAGGAGACATCCCTGAAACCTCCGTCCCTCTCTACATGTCTTCATTTCCACTGCCAGCACCATGGACCAATACCCACCTGTAATACAGGACCAGAGTAATAACATCCCAGTCATCCTCCCGTTTTGACTCTTGCCTTTTTGCAGTTCATTTCGGAAACTAGCCTGATTTTTTTTTTAATAATTTTTATTGTTTACAAATCAAGTCAGTTTACAAATCTCCCATATAAACTTATGTATACCTTACCACATACTCCCACTTACTCTCCACCTAATGAGTCAGCCTGCTCCCTCCATCCAGTCTCTCCTTTCGTGACCGTTTTACCAGTTTCTAACCCCCTCTACCCTCCCATTTCCCTCCAGACAGGAGATGCCAACATAGTCTCAAGTGTCCACCTGATGCATGTAGCTCACTCCTCATCAGCATCTCTCTCCAACCCATTGTCCAGTCCAATCCATGTCTGATGAGCTGGCTTCGGGAATGGTCCCTGTCCTGGGCCAACAGAAGGTTCGTGGACCATGACTGCTGGGATTCTTCTAGTCTTAGTCAGACCATTAAGTCTGGTCTTTTTATGAGGATTTGGGGTCTGCATCCCACTGTTCTCCTGCTCCCTCAGGGGTTCTCTGTTGTGCCCCCTGTCAGGGCAGTCATTGATTGTAGCTAGGCACCACCTAGTTCTTCTGGTCTCAGGATGATGTAAGTCTCTAGTTCATGTGGCCCTTTCTGTCTCTTGGGCTCATAATTACCTTGTGACCTTGGTGTTCTTCATTCTCCTTTGATCCAGGTGGGTTGAGACTCATTAATGCGTCTTAGATGGCTGCTTGCTAGCGTTTAAGACCCCAGACGCCACACTTCAAAGTGGGATGCAGAAAGTTTTCTTAATAGAATTTATTTTGCCAATTGACTTAGATGTCCCCTGAAGCCATAGTCCCCGAATCTCTGCCCATGCTCCACTGACCATCGAAGCATTCAGTTTATTCAGGAAACTCGTTGCTTTTGGTTTAGTCCAGTTGTGCTGACCTCCCCTGTATTGACTGTTGTCCTTCCCTTCACCTAAAGTAGTTCTTATCTGCTACCTAATCAGTAAATAACCCTCTTGCACCCTCTCTCCCTCCCCCATCTCGTAACCACAAAAGAATGTGTTCTTTTCAGTTTAAACTGTTTCTCAAGATCTTATGATAGTGGTCTTATACAATATTTGTCCTTTTGCAACTGACTAATTTCACTCAGCATAATGCCTTCCAGGTTTCTCCATGTTATGAAATGTTTCACAGATTCCTCACTGTTCTTTATCGATGCGTAGTATTCCATTGTGTGAATACGCCATAATTTATTTATCCATTCGTCCGTTGATGGACACCTTGGTTGCTTCCAGCTTTTTGCTGTTGTAAACAGTGCTGCAGTAAACATGGGTGTGCATATATCTGTTCGTGTAAAGGCTCTTATTTCTCTAGGATATATTCTGAGGAGTGGGATTTCTGGGTTGTATGGTAGTTCTGGAAACCCTGGTGGCATAGTGGTTAAGTGCTACAGCTGCTAACCCAAGGGTCGGCAGTTCAAATCCACCAGGCACTTCCTTGGAAATTCTACGGGGCAGTTCTACTCTGTCCTATAGGGTCGCTATGAGTTGGAAACGACTTGACGGCACTGGGTTTGGTTTTTTTGGGTTTAAGGTAGTTCTATTTCTAGCTTTTTAAGGAAATGCCAGATTGATTTCCAAAGTGTTTGTACCATTTTACATTCCCACCAGCAGTGTGTAAGTGTTCCAATCTCTCCACAGCCTCTCCAACATTTATTATTTTTTATTTTTTGGATTAATGCCAGCTTTGTTGGAGTGAGATAGAATCTCATCATAGTTTTAATTTGCATTTCGCTTATGACTAACGACTGAGAGCATTTCCTCATGTATCTGTTAGCCGCCTGAATGTCTTCTTTAGTGAAGTGCCTGTTCATATCCTTTGCCCAATTTTTTATTGGGTTGTTTGTCTGTTTGTGGTTGAGTTCCAGCAGAATCATGTACATTTTAGAGATCAGGCGCTGGTCAGAGAGGTCATAGCTGAAAATTTTTTCCAGGTCTGTAAGTGGTCTTTTTCCTCTTTTGGTGAAGTCTTTAGATGAGCATAGGTGTTTAATTTTTTGGAGCTCCCAGTTATCTGGTTTCTCTTTGTCATTTTTAATAATGTTTTGTATTCTGTTTATGCCTTGTATTAGGGGACCTAATGTTGTCCCTATTTTTTCTTCCATGATCTTTATCATTTTAGATTTTATGTTTAGGTCTTTGATCCATTTGGAGTTAGCTTTTGTGCATGGTGTGAAGTATCGATCCTGTTTCATTTTTTTGCAGATGGATACCCAGTTATATCAGCACCATTTGTTAAAAAGACTATCTTTTCCCCAATTAGCAGACACTGGGCCTTTGTCAAATATCAGCTGCTCATGTGGATGGATTTATATCTGGGTTCTCAATTCTGTTCCATTGGTCTATGTGTCTGTTGTACCAGTACCAGGCTGTTTTGAGTACTGTGGCTGTATAATATGTTCTAAAATCAGGTAGAGTGAGGCCTCCCACTTTGTTCTTTTTTTTCAGTAATGCCTTACTTATCTGGGGTCTCTTTCCCTTACATATGGAGTTGGTGATTTGTTTCTCCATCACATTAAAAAATGTCATTGGAATTTGGATCAGACATACATTGTATATATAGATGGCTTTTGGTAGACTAGACATTTTTACTATGTTAAGTCTTCCTATCCATGAGCAAGCTATGTTTTTCCACTTGTGTAGGTCCCGTTTAGTTTCTTGCAGTAGTACCTTGTAGTTTTCTTTGTATAGGTCTTTTACATCTTTGGTAAGATTTATTCCTAAGTATTTTATCTTCTTGGGGACTACTGTGAATGGTATTGATTTGGTGATTTCCTCTTCGGTGTTCTTTTTGTTGATGTAGAGGAATCCAACTGATTTTTGTATGTTTATCTTGTAACCTGAAACTCTGCAGGACTCTTCTATTAGTTTCAGTAGTTTTCTTGAAGATTCCTTAGGGTTTTCTGTGTATAAGATCATGTCCTCTGCAAATAGAGATACTTTTACTTCTTCCTTGCCAATCTGGATGCCCTTTATTTCTTTGTCTAGCCTGACTGCTCTGGCTAGGACCTCCAACACAACGTTGAATAAGAGCGGTGATAAAGGGCATCCTTGTCTGGTTCCTGATCTCAAGGGAAATGCTTTTGGGCTCTCTCCATTTAGGAGTATGTTGGCTATTGTCTTTGTATAAATGCCCTTTATTATGTTGAGGATTTTTCCTTCTATTCCTATTTTGTTGAGAGTTTTTATCATGAATGGGTGTTGGACTTTGTCAAATGCCTTTTCTGCATCGATTGATAAGATCATGTGGTTTTTGTCTTTTGTTCTTTTTATAAGGTGGATTACATTAACTGTTTTTCTAATATTGAACCAACCTTGCATACATGGTATAAATCCCACTTGATCGTGATGGATTATTTTTTTGATATGTTGTTGAATTCTATTGGCTAGAATTTTGTTGAGGATTTTTGCATCTATGTTCATGAGGGACATAAGTCTGTAATTTTCTTTTTTTGTGCTGTCTGTAGCTGGTTTTGGTATCAGGGCAATGGTGGCTTCATAGAATGAATTAGGGAGTATTCCATCCTTTTCTATGCTTTGAAATACCTTTAGTAGTAGTGGTGTTTCCTCTTCTCTGAAGTTTGGTAGAACTCTGCAGTGAATCCGTCCAGGCCTGGGCTTTTTTTTTTTGTTGTTGTTGGGAGTTTTTTGATTACTTTTTCAATCTCTTTTTTTGTTATGGGTCTATTTAGTTGTTCTACTTCTGATTATGTTAGTTTAGGTAGGTAGTATGTTTCTAGGAATTCATCCATTTCTTCTAGGTTTTCAAATTTGTTAGAGTACAATTTTTCATAGTAATCTGATATGATTCTTTTAATTTCAGTTGGGTCTGTTGTGATATGGCCCATCTCATTTCTTATTCGGGTTACTTGTTTCCTTTCCTGTATTTCTTTAGTTAGTCTGGCCAATGGTTTATCAATTTTGTTAATTTTTTCAAAGAACCAGCTTTTGGCTTTGTTAATTCTTTCAATTATTTTTCTGTTCTCTAATTCATTTAATTCTGCTCTAATTTTTATTATTTGTTTTCTTCTGGTACCTGATGGGTGCTTTTGTTGCTCACTTTCTATTTGTTCAAGTTGTAGGGACAGTTCACTGATTTTGGCTCTTTCTTCTTTATGTGTGTGTGCATTTATTGATATAAATTGACCTCTGAGTACTGCTTTTGCTGTGTCCCAGAGGTTTGATAGGAAGGGTTTTCAGTCTCATTGCGTTTTATGAATTTCTTTATTCCCTCCTTAATGTCTTCTATAACCCAGTCTTTTTTGAGCAGGTATTTGATTTCTTTTCCTCGATTTTTCTGTTATTGATTTTTACTTTTATGGCCTTAATGTCTGAGAAGATGCTTTGTAGTATTTCAGTGTTTTGGATTCTGGAAAGGTTTGTTTTATGACCTAATATGTGATCTATTCTAGAGAATGTTCCATGTGTACTAGAAAAAAAAGTATACTTTGCACCTGTTGGGTAGAGTGTTCTGTATAAGTCTATGAGGTCAAGTTGGCTGATGGTAGCAATTAGATCTTCCGTGTCTCTATTGAGCTTCTTGCTGGAAGTCTTACCCTTCTCTGAAAGTGGTGTGTTGAAGACACCTACTACAATTGTGGAGCTGTCTATCTCACTTTTCAATGCTGGTAGAGTTTGTTTTATGTATCTTGCAGCCCTGTCATTGAGTGCATAAATATTTAATATGGTTATACCTTCTTGGTAAATTGTCCCTTTCATCATTATGTAGTGTCCTTCTTTATCCATTGTTGTGGATTTAACTTTAAAGTCTGTTTTGTCAGAAATTAATATTGCCACTCCTGCTCTGTTTTGATTGTTGTTTTCTTGATATATATTTTTTTCCATCCTTTGAGTTTTAGTTTGTTTGTGTCTCTAAGTCTAAGATGTGTCTCTTGTAGGCAGCATATAGATGGATCGTGGTTTTTATCCATTCTGCCACTCTCTGTCTCTTTATTCGTGCATTTAGTCCATTTACATTTAGCATAATTATAGATAAGTGTGAGTTTAGTGCTGTCATTTTGATGCCTGTTTTTGTGTGTTGACAATTTCATTTTTCCACTTACTTTTTTGTGCTGAGAAGTTTTTCTTTGTAAATTGTGTGGTCCTCATTTTCACAGTAGTCGAATTTATTTTTGCTGAGTTGTTATGTTTTTTTCTTTTGAAGTATGGAATTGTTAGATCTCTTTCTGGTTACCTTAATATTTACCCCTATTTTTCTAAGTAAAAATCTAACTTGTATCATCTTATATCTCCTTGTTTTCCTCTCCATATGGAAGATCTATGCCTCCTGTATTTAGTCCCTCTTTTTGATTATTGTTTTTCTTTTTTATTATTGTGATCTTTTACATAATGACTTCATTGTTTCCCTGTTTTGAGCATTTTTTTCTTTTTTTAGATTAATATTATTTTGTTTTTATGATTTCCATATTTGAGTTGATATCAGGATGTTCTGTTCTGTGACCTTGTGTTGTGTTGGTATCTGATATCATTGATTTTCAGACCATAGAATTTCCTTTAGTAATTCTTGTAGCTTTGGTTTGGTTTTTGCAGATTCTCTAAGCTTGTGTTTATCTGTAAATGTTTTAATTTCACCTTAATATTTGAGAGAGAGTGTGGCTGGCAGTTATTCTCCTTCAGTGGTCTGTATATGTCATCCCATTGCCTTCTTGCCTGCATGGTTTCTGCCAAGTAGTCTGAACTTATTCTTATTGATTCTCCTTTGTAGGTGACTTTTCTTTTATTCCTGGCTGCTTTTAAAATTTTCTCTTTATCTTTGGTTTTGGGAAGTTTGATGATAATATGCCTTGGTGATTTTCTTTTTGGATCAGTCTTGTATCGGTTTCGATGAGCATCTTGGATAGTTATCCTTTCATCTTTCACGATGTCAGGGAAGTTTTCTGCCACAGATCTTCAACTATTCTCTCTGTATTTTCTGTTATCCCTCCCTGTTCTGGAACTCCAATCACACACAAGCTATTCTTCTTGATAGAGTCCCACATGATTCTTAGGGGTTCTTCATTTTTTAAATTCTTTTATCTGATTTTTCTTCCACTATATTGGTGTCAATTGCCTTGTCCTCCAAGTCCCCCACTCTGCATTCCAATTCCTTGATTCTGCTCCTCTGACTTCCTATTGAGTTGTCTACTTCTGTAATTTTACTGTTTATCTTTTGTATTTCTGAATGCTGTCTCTCTATGGATTCTTGCAGCTGATTAATTTTTCCACTATGTTCTTGAATAATCTTTTTGATTTCTTCAACTGCTTTATCAGTGTGTTCCTTGGCTTTTTCTGTAGATTGCCTTATTTCATTTCTGAGGTCATCCCTGATGTCTTGAAGCATTCTGTATATTAGTTTTTTTATATCCTGCATCTGGTAATTCCAGGATTGTATCTTCATTTGGAAAAGATTTTGATTCTTTAATCTGGGGATTTGTAGAAGCAATCATGGTCTGCTTCTTTATGTGATTTGATATCGACTGCTGTCTCTGAGCCACCTATAAGATATTGTAATGATTTATGTTATATTTGCTCACTGAGTCTTATATTCTTGTTTTGTTTTGTTTCAGTATACCCAGATGGGCTACTAGATTGTGCTGTCTTGATTGTTGTAGCCTTTGAATCACTTATGTCCTATTACCAGCTGGTTGGAGGTGTTACCAGATATATAAGCCTAAGAGTCCATTCACTATTCTTACATAGAATCATCTTAGGTGCCCTGATTTTGGGTCACCACGTGTGTGGCATAGGCTGTCACCTGTTAACTTACAGGAGTAGTGGTGATAGTTGTATGCAGGTCTTTTCACAGCAGAGAGGCTTGTGGGTTCAAACTGCCAATCTTTCAGTTCACAGCCGAGCGCTTAACCATTGGACTACCAGGACTCCTTGCTCTACCTGCTACCCAGTCGTAATTTCCTACCATACTCCTCCAATCACTTATTTGTTTCAGCCACACTAGCCTCTTTGGTGCTTCTTGAAGGCTTAGGACTTTGCACTTCTATTTTCTTCTGTCTGGAAAGCACTGGAGCCAGGAAACTGCCTTCCTTACTCCCTTAGTTCCTTCAGGTCTCTGTACAAACTACCAGTTCCTTATAGTGAGAAACTTCCTGACTACCACTTCTAAAGTGGAACCCCCTTCACTGTTTGGCCTCTTATCTTGCTTTGCATTTCTTTATAGCACTTACCACTGTCATATATTTATTTGTTTATGTATTTACTATTGTCCCCTCTAGGATCTCAGTTCATATAGGCAAGGACTTAACTTTGCTCATATCTTTATTCCTAGTGTCCAGACCACTGCCTGACATGAAGTAAGGCCTCAATAAGTGTTTGTTGAAAAAAAAGTTGGATAAATGAATGAATAAATGAAGACTTGAACTTCTGTTACTCTTGAGGATGCTGCAATAGCTTACTATCCACATTGCTGTCATGGAAACAAACAAAAAAAGATAATAAAAAGTCTAAATCTTGGATTTCGAACTTCTAAAATATATTTTTGTACATTTGAGGTAGTGAGAACAATATTGAGAGAAGAGACTTACTGAGAATCAAGAACCAACCAAAATCAAACCCACTGCCATTGAATTGATTCTAACTCATAGCAGCCATATAGAACAGAGTGGAACATCCCCATAGGGTTTCCAGGGAGCAGCTGGTAATTTGAACTGCTGACTTTTTGGTTAACAGCTGAGCTCTTGATCACTGTACCACCAGGACTCCAAGTCCTGGCGTAAACAAGAGGTTTGGAAGGCTAATGTGAGAGGTTTTTTCCCTCTGCAATTGGGAAAGAAGGTCAGGTTGACCAGTGGGAAGAGGAAGAAGTCTAGTGGAAGAGAAAGCAATAGAATGAATCATTGGCTGTGGTTTCTGTGAAGGGAGCTGTGACCTGATTCTCCTGGCCTGATCCCCCCCCCCAAAAAAAAGACCTAGTGCTGCCGAGCTAATTCCGACTCATAGCGACCCTATAGGACAGAGTAGAGCTGCCCCATAGAGTTTCCAAGGAGCTCCTGGTGGATTCGAACTGCCAACGCTTTGGTTAGCAGCCAGGGTTTCCAGGCCTGAAGCTATCAAGAAAAGTTGGGTTGGAAAGGGAAGTAAGAGACACCAAAGATCAAATTTGTTGGAAGTTATTTAAGAATAGATGAGCCCTGAACTTTCTTTTCTTATGCGTATTCAAGGGTAATACAAGCCTCTGAAAACAATCACATCTTCACAAAGTATTGGGCAGTGGACTTGCCAGGACTGAGGGAGGTGTTTTGGCTGATGACCTTGAGGGAAGCAACCCAAGTATCCTACGCCCCAGCATAACACATGGGGAGCAGCTTTGAGTGTCCAATTGGCACCATGTTAGGTATAGCATAGTTGAGAGGAGACAGCCAAGCTCAACAGGGCTAATGGCTAGGTTGAGAACGGCTTGGAGAGCACGACCTGGCTGTCTGAGGCCATGGTAGGGTTGTAGACATCAGCACTGGATGCCAGTGTGGAATATTGAGACCTGGGTAAAGCAAGTAACATCTTAGTGGTGGCCAGTGTGGGCACAGAATTTTCATGCGCAAGATGCCCCACTGCTCCTAATGCCAGGATTCTACAGAAGCCAACCTCTACGTAGATCATAAATCACTTCCATGGGGAAAGAAAGAGAAGGAGGAGAGGAATAAGGACTGCATGTTTACCCAAATGAATTCGAGTGGTGGAGGGATAAACTACTAGAAATGATCTATTTTGTTTGAGTTGACATGCTCAGGTTTTGTACCACTGGAGTCTGAGAGCTAAGCTGAGGTTTAAAAAAGACATTATTTACTTTATTGTTGTTGAGAATATACACAGCAAAACATACACCAATTCAACCATTTCTACATGCACCTACATGTACAATTCAGTGACATCAATTATATTCTTCGACTTGTGCAACCATTCTCAGCATCTTAGTTTGAGTTGTTCCTCCCTCATTAACATAAACTCACTGCCCCCTTAAGGTATCTATCTAATCTTTCAAGTGGCCGTTGTCAATTGGGTCCCATATAAATAGTTCCTGAAAGAGCACAATGCTCAAGACAGATGTTCTTTACTAGTTAAGCTAAACTATTAAGTTTTAAGAAGACTTTAGGGGATACTTTTGGTTTAAAGTTTAAACGTTGTCTCATGGCAATAGTTTCAGGGGTTCATTCAGCCTCCATGGCTCCAGAGAGTCTGGAGTCCAGAAAAATTTGTAATTCTGTTCTGCATTTTACCCCTTTTGATCAGGATTCTTCTATAGAACTGTTTATCAAAATGTTCAGTAATGGTAGTTGGGCACCATCCAGTTCTCTGGTCTCATGGCAAAGGAAGCAGTTGTTCATGGAAGCAATTAGCCACACATTCCATATTCTCCTCCTTTTCCTCATTTTCTTTCTTCTGTTGCTTCTGGTGAATACAGACCAATTGTCATGCCTTGGATGGCTGTTTGCAAGCTTTTAAGGCCCCAGGCGCTATGCAATAAACTGGTAGGTAGAACACATTATTAGGCCAATTAACTGGGATGTCCCCATTAAACCATGACCCTAAAGCTCCAAACCAAGAAATCAAACCCCATGAGGTGTTTAGCTGTACATAAGCAATCTCAACAGCTACACTTTTTTTTAGTCATTGTAGTAAATATGTCTATCACACAACTTTTGCTAATTCAACCTTTTACAGGTATACAACTTATTGATAACAATTGTAATAATCGGTTATGCAACCCTACCTTTAATCAATGAGATTTTTCCATCACCATTAACTTCTCCTTTTACTCCATTCCCTCTCCATCTCAATATCATTAGTGAGAACAGGGCAGGGGTCAACTGCGGAACAGACCATGAATTGCTCAGATGCAAGTTCAACTTGAAACTAAAGAAATTAAAACAAGTCCATGAGAGCCAAAGTACGACCTTGAGTATATTCTACCTGAATTTAGAGACCATCTCAAGAAGAGATTTGAACACTAATGACCAAAGACCAGATGAGTTGTGGGATAACATCAAGGACATCATATGTGAAGAAAGCAAAAGGTCATTAAAAAGACAAAAAAAAAAAAAGTGTGTTTCAGAAGAGACTCTGAAACTTGCTCTTGAATGTTGAATAGCTAAAATGAACTGAAGAAGTGATGAAGTAACAAAGCTGAACTCAAGATTTCAAAGGGCAGTTTGAGAAGACAAAGTATTGTGATGACATGTGCAAAGACCTGGAGTTAGAAAACCAAACGGGAAGAAGACACTCGGCGTTTCTGAAGCTGAAAGAGCTGAAGAAAAAATTCAAGCCTTAAGTTGCAATATTGAAGGATTTTATTGGCATATATTGAATGATGCAGGAAACTTCAAAATAATGGAAGGAATACACAGAGTCACTGTACCAAAAATAATTGCTGGGAGTTCAACCATTTCAGGAGGTGGCATATGATCAAGAACCAATGGTACCGAAACAAGAAGTCCATGCTGCACTGAAGACATTGGTGAAAAACAAGGTTCCAGAAATTGACAGAATACCAACTGAGATGTTTCAACACACCAGTGCAGTGCTGGAGGTGCTCACTCATCTATGCAAAGAAATTTGGAAGACAGCTCCCAAGCCAGCCAACTGGAAGAGATCCATATTTGTGCCCATTCCAAAGAAAGGTGATCCAACAGAATGCAGAAATTATCAAACAGTATCATTAATATCACATGCAAGTAAAATTTGCTGAAGATCATTCAAAAGTGGCTGCAGCAATACAATGACAGGAAACCGCCAGAAGTTCAGGCCAGACTCAGAGAACTTGGAATGAGGGATGTCACTACTGATGTGGGATGGTTGAAAACAGAGAATACCAGGAAGATGTTTACCTGTTTTCTATTGACTATGCAAAGGCATTCAACTGTATGTATCATAACAAATTATGGATAACATTGGGAAGAATGAGAATTCCAGAACACTTAATTGTGCTCATGAGGAATGTCTACATACACTGAACGGTATTCATTAAAACAGAACAAGGGGATACTGAGTTGCTTAAAATCAGGAAAGATGTGCATCAGGGTTGTATCATTTCACCATATTTATTCTATCTGTATACTGAGCAATAATCCAGGAAATTGGACTATATGAAGAAGAAAGTGCCATCAAGATTGGAAGAAGACTCATTAACAACCTGTCATGCAGATGACACAATATTGCTTGTGGAAAGCAAAGAGGACTTGATGTACTTGCTGATGAAGATCAAAGACTACAACCTTCAGTATGGATGACATCTTAACATAAAGAAAACAAATCTTTGCAACTGGACCAATAAACAACATCATGATAAACAGAGAAACTATTGAAATTGTCAAGAATTTCATTTTACTTGGATCTGCAATCAACACCCATGGAAGTAGCAGTCAAGAAATCAAATGATGTATTTCACTGGGCAAATCTGCTGCAAAAGACCTCTTTAAAGTGTTGAAAAGCAAAGTTGTCACTTTGAGGACTAAGGTGCACCTGACTTAATCACCTCATATGCATGCGAAAGCTGGGCAATGAATAAAGAAGGAGAATTGGTGCCTTTGAATTATGGTGTTGCGAAGAATATAGAATATACCATGGACTGCCAGAAGAATGAACAAATCTGTCTTGGAAGATGTACCATCAGAATGCTCCTTGGAAGTGAGAATGGTGAGACTTTGTCTCAAATACTTAAAACATGTTAACAGCAGGACCAGTCCTTGAAGAATGACATCATGCTTGGTAAAGTAGAGGATCAGAGACAGAGAGAAAGACCCTCAAAAATATGGACTGACACAGTGGCTGCAACGATGGGCTCAAGCGTTAACAGTGATTGTGAGGATGGTGAAGGTCAGGGCAGTGTTTCGTTCTGTTGTAAGTAGGGTCGCTATGAGTAGGAATGGACTTGAAGGCACTTTACAAAAACAACAATGGTAATTTTATTTTTAGTTTTTTGAGGAACTGCCACACTGTTTTCCACAGCAGCTGTACCATTTTGCACTCTCACTAGCAATGGATAAGGGTTCCAATTTTCCCACATCCTCGTCGACATTTATTTCCTGTGCTTTTTGTTTGTTTTTGGTCTTAGCCATTCTAGTGGGAGTGGAAGGATATCTCATTGTGGGTTTAATTTGCATCTTTCTTATGGCTAATGATGTGGAGCATCTTTTCATGCTCCACATCATTAGCCATATGAACATCCTCTTTGGTGAAATGTCTATTAAAGTTCTCTACCCAGTTTATGATTGGGTTATTCATCTTTTTGTTGACTTTTTATAAATATTTTAGTTATTAAGATTATTATTGGATATATGGTTTCAGAAGATATCACCCCAGCCAATAACTAGTTTTTTCACTTTTTTAGTAAAGTCTTTTAATGAACAAAATTATTTAATTTTTATGAGGTCCCATTTCTTGATTTTATCTTTGTTAATATACTAGATAATTCGTTATTAAAACTAGGCCCAACAGCATTGCCTCATATTTTCTTCCAAGAATTTTAGGGATTTAGTTTGCACATTTAGGTCCTTAATCCATTTGGAATTTGTTTTGTGTATGGTGTTTTGCATGGCTCCTGTTTAATTTTTCTACATGTGGAGATTCACTTTTTCCAACATCATTTATTGAAGAGACTCTTCTTTCCCCATCAAATGGACTTAGCATCCTTGTCAAAAATTGGTTGACCATAAATGTTTGGGTTTATTTCCAGACTTTCGATTCTATTTGATTGGTCTATGTATCTACTTTTATACCAGTACCAGTGTGTTTTGATTACTTAGCTCTATGTTGTTGTTAGGTGACATCATGTCGGTTCTGACTCCTAGTGACCCTACATACAAGAGATGAAAACACTGTCTGTTTCTTCTCCATACTCACAATTCTTGCTAAGTTTGAACCCATTGTTGCAACCATTGTGTCTATCCATCTCTTCAAGGGTCTTCCTCTTTTTCACTGATGATTCACATTACCAGGCGTGAAGTCACGCTCCAGAACTGGTCCCTCCTAATAACATGTCCAAATACTTGAGATGAAGTCTCTCCATCCTTGCTTCCAAGGAGCCCATTTCCTCCAAGACAGACTTATTATTATTATGAAAGTCCATGGTATGTTTGGTATTCTTCTCCAACACCATAATTCAAAGGCACCAATTCTTCTTCGATCTTCCTTATTCAGTGCCAAGCTTTCACATGCATATGAGGTGATTGAAAAGATCATGGCTTGGGTCAGGTGCACCTTAGTCCTCAAAGTGTCATCGTTGCTTTTGAACGCTTTAAGGAAGTCTTTTGAAGCAGATTTGTCCTTTGCAATATATCATTTGATTTTTTGATTGCTGTTTTCATGGCCATTAATTGTGGATTCAAGTAACATATATATAAAGTATTCAAGTAACATAAATAGTGACAACTTCAGTATTTTCTTTGTTTATCATGATGTTGCTTATTGTGAGGATTCCTGTTTTCTGTATGTTGAGGTGCAATCCGTAATGAAGGCTGAAGTCTTCAATCTTCATCAGTAAGTGCTTCAAGTCCTCTTCACTTTTAGCGAGCAAGGTTATGTCATCTGTATATCGCAGGTGTTAATGAGTCTTCCACCAATCCTGAGGCCACGTTTTTCTTCATATAGTCCGGTTTCCTGGATTATTTGCTCACCATAAAGATTGAATAAGTATGGTGAGGGGATACAATCCCGATGCACACCTTTCCTGATTTTAAACCACGCAATAACTCCTTGTTTTGTTTGAACCACTTCCTCTTGGTCCATGTACAGGTTCCTCATAAGCACAATTAAGTGTTCTGGAATTCCCATTCTTCTCAATATTATCCATAATTTGTTATGATCCACACAGTTGAATGTCTTTGCATAGTCAATAAAACACAGGTAAACATCTTTTTGATATTCTCTGTTTTCAGCCTAGATCCAGCTGACATCAGCACTGTATAGCATGTTTTAAAATCAGGACATGTGCGTTCTCCTGCTTTGTTCTTCTCTTTCAACATTGCTTTAGGTATTTGAAGCCTCTTGCCACTCCATATGAAGCTGAGGGTTGATTTTTTCCATTTCTGTAAAGAAGGCTGTTGGAATTTTAATCAGGATTGCATTGAATCTGTAGATTGCTTTGGGTGGTATTGACATCTTAACAATATTAAGTCTTCCAATCCATGAACATGGAACATGTTTCCATTTATTTAAGTCTTCTTTAATGTCTTTTGGAAACACTGGTGGCGCAGTGGTTAAGAGCTACTGTTGCTAACCAAAAGGTCAGCAGTTTGAATCCACCAGGTGCTCCTTGGAAACTCTATGGGGCAGTTCTACTCTGTCCTATAAAGTTGCTATGAGTTGGAATTGACTCAAGGGCAATGGGTTTTTTTTTTTAAATCTGTTTCAGCAGCATTTTATAATTTTCAGTGTATAAGTCCTTCATGTCCCTGGCTAAATTTATTACTACGTATTTAATTCTCTTAGGTGCTATTGTAAATGGAATTATTTCCCTTTCAGATTTCCCATTGCTGGTGTATAGAGAAAACCCTGGTAGTGTAGTGGTTAAGTGCTATAGCTGTTAACCAAGAAGCCGGCAGTTCAAATCTGCCAGGCGCTCCTTGGAAACTCTACGGGGAAGTTCTACTCGGTGCTATAAGGTCGTTACGAGTCAGAATTGACTCAACGGCAGTGGGTTTGGTTTGGGTTTTGGTGTATAGAATCCCAACTGATTTTTTTTCTTGATCTTTTACCCTGCAACTTTGATAAATTAGTTGTGGAAGTTTTCTTGCAGACTTTTTGGGATTTTCCACATAAAGTGTCATATCATCTGTGAATAGAGATAATTTTACCTGTTTTCCAATCTGGATACCTTTTATTTCTTTCTCTTTTCTTATTGTTCTGGTTAGGACTTCTAATATAATATTGAATAGAAGTGATGAGAGTAGGCACCCTTGTCCTGTCCCTGACTTCAAGGGGAACTTTCTTAGTCTTTCTCTGTTAAGCTGAGATGTTTTGACATAAAGGAAGCTGGATTTTTCATACCTAAACTTGTGACTGTGAGATTCATCCTTGCTCTGTAGCAATTATTCTATCATGACATTTTAAAATTGCTTTTTATGTAGATGTTCATATTCACATTTTTCCTTTGTAAGTTTGGTGTTTCAGTTGGTTTTACCTATACTTTTGTCTGCTCAGTGTTCTTTCAATATGGCACCTCTAATCTGAGTATTGTAAAAAAAAAAAGGGGGGGGTTCTAAACTGATAGTGCCTATTACTTTGACTTTACTGGCCCAAATGTGGAAATTGACTAAAGATGGCCTTTTCAAATTACTTATATTTATATTGGGTTTTTGGCATAACCAAAATATCCAAAGTAAAATTATTTAATCTATGTAAACTAAAAGGCCACAGTGATTTAACCTCTTAGTGATTGGCACAGATGGTTTGTCAGTCATGTTGCAGGTATGGATGCTTGCAAGTACACTCATTAGCTCACTCTTTTTCTCTCTCTCCTCACCACAGATAAAGATATTATGTGAAAATGGCATGAAGTACTCATCTTTTTATGTTGTCATTTAAAATTTTTCATTATATATTTAAATGTTACAAAGAATACTATTTCTAGTATTTGGTAAAGAATGACATTTTAAAATAAAGCTGTTACATCACTCTTTTAAGTGTATACAAAAAATAGGGATCTCCTAGTAATTTAATTTCCACCATCATCTGTTTCAAAAATGCATGAAGAAGCTCTATTTTAACAGTAGGAAATCTTGCATCATTTCCTCTTGACCTAAGAATTTCCATTTCACAGAAATATATTCAAATGTAATATACTGCGTTTTGAAAGTCTTTCATCTCATCATATTTCTCTGTTGTTGTTAGTTACTGTTGTGTTGATTCTCACTCATGGTGACACAAGAACAAGAATATCTATTTAAATTTAAATATTAAAATTTTTTATGATCTTAAGTCTCTAAAGTGTGAACATTTTTCTTCTACACTGAGTTATCATTGTAATTACTATTCATGTAAAATGGGTCAAACAACATGTATTTATTATAAATTTTGATCAGTTATCACACATAAAAGTAAAATTTTATTGGGAGTGTATCCCATAATGTAATGGATTGAATGAAGTTGTTAAGAAGCCTTGCTTAAAAGAGCACTCATCATGTCCCTTTGTTTGGCTACCTGGGTCAGGCACTTGGAGATATGCACCAAAAATTTGCTATGGAGACTTTCTTTGTTAAGTAAGAAAAGGTCGATTGTACGAGAAACAGGACCAGGATGACCTCAGGCATTTTCTCTAGAAAATCAGTTCTAGAAATGTGTACATGGAGTAGTTGAGGGTTTAAAAATAGGCCACACACTCCTTATAATGTCTTTGTGTTTCCCTCAGGGGTTTCCATAGCCTGCTTTGAAGACCACTGTCATATTGTCCAGGAGATATTACAGAGATGTAGTTAACCAAGGCATAGCCCCCTCCAGACTCCACACTCAGGAAAGAGCAATATCAAAACACACTGTGGTGTGCTGTTTGTCTGAGACTTCTTACTATAGCAGTTAGGTACCTGAAGTAAATGCTGACTCTGCCATGGCTGAAAGAGTAAACTCAGAGATTTTGAACATGGAAAATATCTGAATAGCAAGTTAATCATGACAGATGACCATTCCTTGGAGAACAACTAAAATTTTCAGGTGCTAGGGAATTTTTTTTTTTTTTTTTTTAGGGAATTAACATAACTCAGTGAATGCTAAAGCTGAACTTATTTTTAGAAATCTGTAGAAATTTGTTTGGATACAAAGCAACTGCATTATTATGAAGGGTAAAAAGATCTTCTGAGTTTCAAATTAACAAAATATCAGAGCAGATATCAAAGGGAAATCTGAAATGACTTATTACAGAAGGCAGAAATACCTTCGGGGGAGGTTCCCCCCGCCCCCGCCCAGGTTAGCTAATATACAAGCCACGTGAACATGTCAAATGTAAGACAAATAATGGTCTTAATAGAATTGCAGAGCTGAGTGCTTCGATGGAATTGAATCAAGGGAAAGTAGGGGAAGGAACACATTTGTACAGGGTGAAGGATTGTCTTGGAATGCAGTGTCTCATGAAATTTGGCTTTCAAAAGGGACTCAATTTAATTTTGGGCATAGTCATTTGAATTGAAAATAAGCCTTTAGAACCTGAAGAGGAAAAATAATAGCAGTAGGTAGAGCTATAGACAGTCTGGGATTTTATTCAGGCTCCGTGGCAAACTTAGCTTTACCTGCCCTGTTTTAGTTTTCTGGACGGGTCTGGTTTGTCTATTCTCAACTGTGACAGGTGCACCTGCCAGACCACATTGCCAGACCTCTTCCTCCAGGTCGCTATTACAGGGACTCACTCCTTAGTAACTTTGTTACTGGGCAAAGAATTACACAACAGCAACGATTGCCAGTGACCTTCCGCTTTCACCTTGGTCTCTTGGCAGGTGTGATATACTATTTTAATATGGAAAGTGTTACAGTGTTAGGTTCTGGACACTTCAGCAAAATTTTTTGAGGGCAAGCACAAGGGTTTTCCTTTGCTTTTATGCATGCTCTGACTTCCTGATGATGCACCTTTACTTGAAGAGATGTAAACATCTCTGTTTCTGTTAATTTGTCTTATTTTCTGGTATTTATGGTAGTGGTGATATTTTCTTTTTCTTTTTTATCTCTAAGGAAGCTAATTGTTTTGAGAGTGCTATTTTCTATCCTTGGGGTCTCTAGTAATTGCAAATGATTACATTGTGTACTTGGAAGGTGAAGTAGATTAGTATTTACATTTAAATGAATACACTTTGAAAAATATTTCTATATAATAATTCTAGACAGTTATTAAAAAAAACTTGAACTGATATATGAAAACTGTGTAAAATTCAGAAGTTAACAAATGAGGAAAAATGAGTTGTATTGCCCTAATATTGTTGTATTTTGCAGAATCCAGGCTCTTTTTTTTTTTTTAACAATGCCATAAATATTAGATGAAAATATCATTGATCCAAATAGTATTTACTGTTTAATTCCATGACTGTTCTAGCTACATACCCAAAAAACCCAGTGCCGTCGAGTCGATTCCGACTCATAGCGGCCCTGTAGGACAGAATAGAACTGCCCCATAGAGTTTCCAAGGAGCTCCTGGCAGATTTGAACTGCTGACCCTTTGGTTAGCAGTCGTAGCACTTAACCGCTACGCCAGTATCTAGCTACATTCATAACAAATTATATAGTGCTGCCATATTTATATTCAGACTAATTATGAAAGTCATAGATATATGACCTAAATTACTCCATTCAAAACTTTGCATATTCACAGCTAAAAATCACCTTGAGCAATAGTCATGAGAACATTTCAGTTGCTTTTGCATTGCTATGGTACAGCGGATCGCAATTTCCACCAGGCCTTCAAGCTGGTTTGAACTGGTTTGGTCATGGATGACAAAGCGAAGCTGGAACAGACACAAATTGTCACAATTTGGGTGGTCCAGAATGATAACCAGAGTGGGAAAAATTATGAGTCGAAGCTCTGGAATGGAAAACTCGGAAGAGGTGTAGTGAGCTTTTTCACGAGCCTGTGATAGGATTATTGGCAGGACTGTGGATAGCGGCACACATTCAAAGTAGCAGGGTTGGCCTCCGTCCTTGAGCAGGGCACTGCTGATTCCAACTCTGCTCAAAATTTGAGAGCAAGAGATGTGGTTGCTATGCAACATGTATGTTGCCCTTGTTTTCTAAGAGGGTGATTAAGTTTCCAGCAGGGCTTCGACCCTCAGTTTTTCCTGTCTGATAGTCATTCTGGTTCACTCAAATTTTCAAAATTTAGGTCTGCCCTAGTTTCACTTCCTCGGCCATGACTTAACTGGGGAGAACCGGTTAGAAGCCCTTATTTCCATTTCACCAAGAAAACACAAATGAAGTAGGGAAAGAGGTGGGGAAATGTGAGAGCTTAATATTTAGCAAAATGCTTACTTGAGATTAAATGACCTTTCCTATAAATTAGAAAGTTGTCAGCTGGGTACTTTCTCATTTGTAGGATGTACAAGCAGCAGGAAAATGAGCCAATGCATTCTTTGAAGCAAAACATTACATACGATGCAATTCATTCTCATCATTGTCTCTCTTCTCCTAGAAGCTATTATTGAAGATAAATCAGGTGAGGTCCAGTACAACCCACTCCTCCATGAACACTTCCTGTTAGTAGCATCTTTATTTTCCTACCTATAGCACTCTTGCCCTTCCAAGGGACGGGGATCAAGATAAGGTGAGTGTATGCTGAGTTAGTTTCCATTGATAAGAAAAGGAATGTTTTGCAATACTAAAAACAAAAAGAGTTTGAGTCACACTATTCCAGAGGATGGTTAAGAGATATTTATATATATTTTTTCTAAACTAATGCAAAGTAACAGTGCTCTGCTGTTCCTGGAAATTCAGCCTATCGATTTGGAATTGTGAGAATGTTCCCAGTATACTCACATAGACACAACAGTCCTGTATTTTTAACCTCAAAGAAAAATGTCAGCAATCCCAATGGCCACATGACAAATACTCAAAATGTCAGGCTGTCTTTCTCCTTTGAAAAATGTTTATTGTAATTTACTGCTTGTTTCCATGTGGCTGTCTCTATCTGTCCAACTGCTCAACCTTATTTCTTCTGACACAAAACCTGTTCCTTCTCCAACTGCCAGGCTGTCTTCTTTTTTGGGTTATTGGCTTGTCATGTTCCTTCCCTCAGACTTCTCTTTCTACCTCTTCCATCCCCTCAGCTATCCAAATGTAATTTTCCCCCACCTTCCCCGCCACTGCAGGGTTGGTATTTTCCCACTAACTTCCCGGCATACTTATTGTCTACCCCAGTGGGAGTCAGGTTAGGATGTCAGTGAAGAAAATACTCCTAGAGAACTATAGGCAAATCTACCAAAAGGGGACAGTAATGAGATGTCATGGTAATGGCCAAAATTAAATTTGTCATTCATCTTCCTTTGCTGCCCATTTTGTCTTTGACATCATGTCCTTGCGTCCTTATTGCCCTTCTTCCGCAACTCATAAATAGAAAGCATGTCTTAATGACACACTCCTTCTAATGACCCTTAATACCTAGGGCAGTCATTTGGCCTATGTTTTTCTGGTCTTAATTTTTGAATAATATTTTCTAAGAGCACTCATGTCCTGAGCTGAGTAAGATGCTCACCAGTACAAGAAAATTAAGCACCACTCTTGTCTCCTAGGAGCTGTCTCATCCCAATCCTGTGAGTATGTGATTTGTAGTTGGGACAAAAGAAGAAGAAGAGAAAGTCTTCAGGGACCCTGACTGTGGTCTAGATGGCACATGGGAGGTCAGGGCACTGTGCTCAGCATATGGCAGTGGGTGCGCAACAGAACACCATGATCTTGCTGCTGCAGATAGGAAACATCCCCTCCCTCAGCTGCTGGTGAGTGGGACTTCTATGATTCATTCTCTGTTCCTTCTCCTCTGTCCATGGGAGGGTCTCTAGGACTTAAGTTTCTACACTGTGTGTTTTGGCAGAGATTGTTATTAATGTTGAATTTCCTTCTCTGTAAGGAATTGACACGAACTTTTAGTTAGAAGAGTAGCGTAGCTAACATTTGTTGAGTGCTTATTGTGTGCTGGCATTTGCTTGCATTTTATCATTTAATCCTCATGATGACAGGAAAGTGAAGGACAGGGAGGGTAAGTGATCTGCCCAAGGTGACTTAGTGGAGGACCTGCCCTCATGAACCTAACCCCAGGGCCTGTGCTTTCACCTACTGGGCTCTCTTCCTATCTGGTGTAGTTGGTTGTCAGAACTAGTTTGGTGAGTCAGACATGTCAAGGCCAACACCTTTGCCAGTTTCCTGAGCTTTCTCTCCAAGGTGACTGCAACAGCTTCAGCTACAGTGTAATCTCTGAGAGCTAGGACTCATCAGGTCTGCCTTGTTTATCTGGGTTTCTTAAGGTTTCTACCTTTGACAGGGTGCAGCCCTACCACTTTTCTATCACTTGCTTTGGTGGAAAATATTTCAGTTTTCCTTCTCTGACAGGTTTCCACCTTACACAGATTCTGGCTTTCACAGGTTTTACTGTATCATGTTCCAGATTTGAGACAAAGAAGAAGGGAGAAGGCTAGACCCATCAGATGTCCACTTAGGTCTCTCTCGCTAGAGTTTTGTTACATATCTATCTCTCGCTATAGAAGCCAGACAGTGAACGTTTAGCTTTTGCAACTTGTATGGTGGAGACACAAGCAAAAAGCAGTGGTTTGGAACTGGGTGTGGGCTGAGCCAATCTACAATGTCTTCAGTGTGAATATTCTATTGAGATCTGTCTTACTTGACTTTGGGGGAGATGACAGGGAAAAGATGGTCTCTTTCCACAAACCCTATTTTTCTCCCAACCAGTTTCTCCCTCCCAGTACTGAGTGGTGCCCGTTCAGCTAATATAATACCATTTACTAAGCTGTGTGTGTGTGTGTGTGAGAGAGAGACAGAGACAGAGAGCTGGGTGGTAAGGTAAAGTGGGGCTGCACACAACAGATGGAGGCTCTCTTCACTGAGAATATAGGTTACTTAGTACCTTTGTTCTCAACTGTGGTCTTTAGTAATTAAAACTGTGAAAACAGAAAAAAAAAATCCTGTTAGATCCCAGATGCTATTGTGTGACATCTGTAATGGTGAAGTCTAAAATAATAGGGTCTGTGACCCTTTCAAAGGCAAGAACTTCCACGTGTAAGTGGAACGGTTGGGTTCTATAAGCAAGATATTTTCCTTTTCACTCCCACCTAAGCTTGAGTAAGGGATCCATTTGTTCTCAGGGCTGTATCATGATTGTTTAACTGGATGTCAGAATGGAATCCTTTGTCTTTTAGTTTTTTTTGAGGTCCCAAAGGCTGAGAACAAAACCACAGGTCCCTCACATTCCAGGTTGAGTGCCACATTACTCAGGAAGAACTGACAAAGGAAATGGTAAAAAATCAGTTTTGTGACTTGACCTAAATAATACGTTAAGAGACTGGGGTCAAATAAGAGGATGCCTTAGGAAAAAGATTATTGGAAAGCTGTGGCTTTTTCCTTCTCTGCTCCATGTTAGGCTGTCCTTGTCTCAAGCTGAGATAGAAAGGCTTTAAGAAGTACCCTTGCAGAATTTGCAACTCTCCAGTGCAGCTTTTAGTTACACAAGGAATGGGTATCTTCTGACACATTCCTGAAAAATCTAAAGACTAGAGGAGGTGGCAGGAGCTGCATGTGTGGCAGCAATGACCAAAAAAAAAAAGAAAGAAAAAAACTACTCTGTAAGCTAATTGTCCTCTTTCAAGAGAAGGTTAAAATTGACTGAGATCTTCTGTGGGGTGTGTGGATCTATAATGATAGCTGTGGAGGAAGCTCGTCCTGGACTCTGCCTAAGAAATCTGTATGGATATGATCACATTAGAGAGTTTATGTTGGAGGCTGTTGAGGGCTCAAGAGCTGAGAGAGTCGGAGGGTTCAGCTAGAGGAGGCAGCATCCATATCCAGGGAGCCTCAATTGGAGGTCACCAGAAGGGGTCCCTGAGTCACCTTCCAAGTCCTCATGAGACAAAGAGCTGGGTTAATATTTGCCGAATGCCAGGGCACAAAAGAACCAGCCATGCTAAGGCTGCATCCTTTCCCCTAAATCTTCCTCCCTTAGATCCAATACTGGAGGGGCCAGAAATCTTGGCTATGGGCTGATAGAGGAAGAACGGAAGAGTAAAGCTGGGAAAAGAGAAGCAACCCAACAAGCCTCCTTCCTCCAAACAGTAACACACTGGGGGAGAATGGGACTCTAAATTAGATAACAGTTTGGGGTTTTGATTTTTATGTTTTACTGGGCAATTATTTCTAAACTGGATCTCTGTTTTATGCTTAGAACAGACTGAAAAAATTAAAGTATATGCCAGAGATTTCATTGGAGAGGCAGAAAAGAATGAGTCACAAATGAGGTTTGAATGAGTAGTAGAAAAAAGAATAAAGTTGTTTTCTGCTTGTACCCTATGCTGTATGGCTTGTTCCAACAAACAACTAGAGCTGTTACTGTTCAATTCCTGGTATATCAGTGCAGAGTTGCTGCCTTGCAGATAGGGAGCATATTGGGCAAACTTTAAATATACTTAGCCAGTCTTAGGGAGAAAATTCAATGTGTGCTAGAGGTGTTTTAGCTGCACCCCTATGCATAGTAACTCCTTGTTAGGGCACAACAGAGCAAAATGCAGGGGCATTCCGATCTTGCTCCCTCACCAATCCTCTTATCCACATCTGGCTTCTTTCTTCTTCATTTACTGGAATGCAGACTCAAGACATTGGATCGTGTTGACTCTGCTTCCATTAGTGTCTCCAAGGCTAAATTCTATAAACATTACTTCTATTCTGCCTTCCATGTTAACCCCATTTTCTCTTCTCACTCTCAATTCTGTCTTCCCATCATTGCCAGAAATGTTCTTTAGACACAGCCGTATTGATTGGAAAGAGGGTTGGTAGTGGGGGCAGGGGTCATATTCAAAGTGGCAGCCTGGGTGGAGGATGAATTTTCCTTTCCACTATTGTCCTGGAGGTTCTTGATGAAATAAAGAAGGGCAATGTGGGGAGAAGTTGAGGAGGTGACTGGTATAAAAGGAGATCAGTTTTTGGCTCAGATAGAGGGTGCATCTCAGGAAAAGGCTGCCTCCCTCATTTTCAAGCTGTACTTTTTGGAGGAAAAAAAGATTGATTTAGTGAGTCATTTCTGAAATCCACTCAAACATGCATTTGTAGGCTCAGAACTGTGCGATGGATTGATCCCGACTTAATGCAGTTCAACAATGCTTGTTGAAGCAATCACTGTTAAAAGAATACACAAGCAATGCTGAAAAGCTGAGGGTTGAATGGATTTCAACTTTCTCAGCACTGAGCCAGAAACTCCTCATTTGTTTTCCCTTTCTGAGAATCACCTCATGCTATTCAGACAAGGTGACAACCATGCCTGAAGAAGCTCTGTTAAGCCAATTTACCTCAGGTGTGTGCGTGCAAATTTTAGAGAAAAGCTATGTCTGACTAAAGATTGTTTTTCCAGCTCAACACAGCTTTCTGGTGACCAAATATCTGAGCTAATCTTTCAAAAGAGCTATGAGGTGATCCTGGTGATTCTACTACCCCTTCAACCACTCACAGGCCGCAAAACCTTTGCAGGTCATTTAACCTGACAGGTCATCAGCTGCCTCACTTGTAAAATGGTGGAAGTCAGGCTAAAAGCTGAAGGCTGATGAGAGCTATAGTTCTATAGCTTCCTGACTTTTTTCCTGTCGATGGACAGCCAGCGTGGATATGTGGGTGATTTTTAACCTTCTAAGTGTCTGACTTAGTGATGTCACTAACGAGCCTTGGTGGTTGGGGCAGTTTGACCATGGGACCCTGGCCTTGGCATCTGAAGACACACCCAGGTTTCAGCACCTTGTTGCCCTCCCTTCCTCTCACCACTGATAAATGACCAAAACTCTCTCCAGAGTCCTCATTCAAAGAGAGAATTAAGATACTTTCTTTTGGAGTTAAAAAAAAAGGTCATGGACTTCTTATTTGTAAGTATTAAATATCGTGATACGATATTTTAATACTGTAGTTAATTTTCTTAAAAAGAATTTCATAACCAGACTCAACCCATTATTCCTAGATAATGCATCTGGATTATATTTAACACACATTTTGTCTCTCAAACATTTTACTGAATATTTTGTGCAGAGGTGGACAAGGAGAACTATTTTGCCTCCTTTACTGTGCTGAGTTTTATGGAGAGTGGGGAAGATTGGGAACAGAACATGACTCCTATTCTAAAAGAGCTACAACAGAGTTGGAGATAAGACATGAACAAGAAAAAGTTAGATGATATCACTGATGAATATGAGGCTTCCCGTGTGAAAGGCCTGGGTGGGGACTGACAGGTATGTAATTAAGTGGAAATGTTCTTTAATGGCTCATCTGACTACATATGGTATGAAGTTTGTCTGCTAAGCTTTGGTTTCTCTGTCACTCTGCCCACAGACAGTACCTGTGGTCTGTTGGCTCAGTCCAGGCCTAAAATATTCTGTAATTTGATCCTTCTCTGGATGAGATGCTCTTTCGATATGTTCCACCTCACCCTGTACCTCCCTATTACACATCTATTCCTTATTCAGTTATGTCTCATCACAAGTTTCTATAAGCTCCAGGCAGGCAGGGGTTCAGATCTACTTTGCTTGTTATTGTTTTCCTAAAGACTGCATTTATGGGCCATTAATAATTATGTATTGATTGAAAAAAATGATTGAAAATAAAAATAATCATCTGCTAATCTTGAAAGACTATTATAAGGTTTCCAGTATAGGTTTAATGTTTTTCTTCTGTTTGGCATTTCTGTAGTTATATTCCACTTTTTCCATGTTAGAAGAAACATATTAGACGTTATTCATTTATTCAACAAAAAACAGTCTTGCATCCATGGTGTATCAGAAATAGTTCTAGGTTTAGAGGAGTGAATAAGACAGGAAAAATTCTTGTTGTCCCAGAATGTACATTCGGAGGAGAGAGATGGAAACTAAATAAGGAAGAAAATAAACAACGACATTTCAGATAGTGCTGCATGCTATAAAAATAGATAGATAAAGAAAGAAAGAGAGCGAGAAAGCAAGCAAGCAGCATGGTGTGCTAGAGATTGACAAAGTGGGTGGTTTGAGAAGGCCTGTGGAGGGAATGCTTGAACCGTCCCTTGAATGTTGAGAAGTAGCCACTTGTGTGTGTATGTGTGCGTGCTCTCATGTGTGTGCGTACATCCTGGACAAAAATAAAGGCCAGAGATACAGACAAACTTGGAGTGATGACCATGGCACTACTTCTAATTTTCAATTTGGTCTGAAACAACTCTGGGATGACTAGCTAAAGATGATCCTCTCTCACGTACTACTGTCTCACATGGATGTGTTTCCCTGCAGAAGGAGGGTTCTATGGGAATATTTGGAAGAATGTATTTGAAGGGGAGATTGGTTTGTATGGGGTCATTTGGTACAGTGTGACATGTTCCCCAGGCCCTTTTGCTCTAGCTTCTGTTTTATAGCATCATGACAGTCTAGCCCATTCCTGAGGTCTGTTCATTCCAAATTGTTTTGGTAAAAGAATATTGTATTTTTAAGAAATTTTATGAGCAGTAAAGTCAGAGTGACAGTATTTGCTTCCTTGGGTTGGTCATCATGGAAAGAAAGTATATATTTATGTGTATGTGCACATGTGTATATTTGTGGTGAATAGCATGTGCACATATGGTATTGGAGGGTGGGGAAGGGAAAGAGGAACAGAGAATGTGATAGGTTTGGACAACATTTTGATGGGCTCAGCTTTTTTTCCAAGATATCATGTAGAAAATGTTCTAAGGTGTGCCCTTCTGAAACTGAGGGTAAAAGTGAAATTCCAGAAGCTTAAAAAAAAGAAACTTTTCTTTTGTGTTGCATATGTTGAGTTTAAGTCGAGGCATTGAGATGCAGTTTTAGTGTCTGATGCTATCTATCGAGCCCTGGTGGCACATAATTAAGAGCTCAGCTGCTAACCAAAAAGTAGGCAGCTCCAATGTACAAGCTGTTCCTTGAAAACCCAATGGGGGCAGCTCTACTCCGTCCTATAGGGTCACTATGAGTTGGAATTGACTTCATGGTAACAGGTTTTTTTATCTATAGTTTTGGTGCTGAGTAAAGGTCAAATTAAAAATCTGCAGAAAAAGTGTAAATGTTGATTCAAAAACCAATTTAACTTTTGACTTCATTTTTAAATATGGGGTTATATAATGTGATTAGATGTTTGAACAGCGAATTCTATTGTCAAATAGAATTTTGATAACATGGTAGGAAATAGAAATGAATTGCTTTAGTTTTCCAGTAATTTTAAGAAGATATTTTAAAAAACAGGTTACAGGTTTCCAGATTGAAATTGCTAAGGAATAAGTCAAATGATGATAATGATGGATAATGTTTTACTGCTACGTTACACGTACATTGATCTAAATTATTCAAGATGTCTTTGAATCATTAGTTAGTATTCAAGGGGTGACTATAATGTAATGAGATGGCTTTTTACAAACTCATTCAATTGACAAAAATAAATTAAATGTGGACTATTTATAAGGTGTAGTGAGGGAAACTAAAATGTATAAGACTCTTACATTGTATAGTCTCTGCCCCCCAGGAGTTTATGTATTGTCATAATTTTTGTGCTTCAATATAGTCACCTTGGAGGCAATCATTTTTTTCTGATGAGATCACTCCTTCTTTGGGATTGTCTTCAGAACTAGTTTAACACATTCGCATGCATACATATACATACTCACACACACATTTCATTGGAACAGGGGTCAGCAAAATGTGGGCATGGGTCAAATCAAGCCTGCTGCCTGTATCTGTGCAGCCCAAGAGTTAAGAATGATTTTTACACTTTTAAATCGTTGAAAAAAATTTAAACAAAGAGTTACATATTGTGACATATGAAAATTACACGAAATTCAAAGTTCTGTATCCATAAATAAAATTTTATCAGAACACAACAACGTTTATTCCTTGACATATTGTCTGTGGCTTCTTTCATGCTTACAAAGGCAGCGCTGAGTAGTTGCAGCAGAGACCTATGGTTCTCAAAGCCTAAAATATTTACTGTCTGGTCCTCTACAAAATCATGTCTTTAGAGTCATGGCTTACTATTGTTTTAAAAGAATTCTTCAGTTAGATCCCCTTCTTTCTCCCACAGCTTTGACTCTAAATTACCTTTTTGCCAGTTTCCAAAAATCAAACTTTATCCTCAGATATCAAATATTTTACCTCATTGTAGATATTCAGGGCAATATGATTCAAGTTCATTTTTTTTTAATGACAGCTTGGTATCCACCCTGCTTCTCCCTTTTTTTCCTCCTTTTATTCTTTTTTTTTCATTTAACAAGCACTTACTGAACATCTATTATGTAGACTGTACCAGCTACTGAGAATAATGAAAATAAGGAGGATTCATGTTCTAGGTGGCTATATGTTGTTGTGGTTGTTGTTAGCTGCCCTTGAGTTGTCCCCTTACTTATGGAGACCCCATGCATTACAGAGTAGAACTGCTCCATAGGGTTTCTTTTCTGTAATCTTTACAGAAGCAGATCGACACGCCTTTCTTCTGTGGAGACGCTGGGTGGGTTAGAACCACCAACCTTTAGGTTAGTAGCTGATTGATTGCAAACCACTTGTACCACCCAGGCTCTTTTTTTAGAGGGTAATTAAGTATCTTTTATGAGTTCATTCTTAAGGTTTTCCTGTAATTTGTTTCCTAGATCATTTTGAGGTGGTCATATATTTTCCTCCCATCACCCAGTGCTCCTGGAAATATCTGAAAATGGGAAAGATACTCCGTTCACTTAATTATTTTGATACATCTAATTATTCCCAGGCCCTCTTCCTGTAAAATGGAGGTAAGGTTACTCCAACCTCCTTCTAAGACTTAGGGAAAGTCCAAAGCTCTTTATGCAAGGCTTCAGCTCCAGTTTTTGTTGAATTTGCTGAGCATAAGGTCACTGTTCTGCTCCCAGCTGCTGCCTCCAATTGGTGTCTCTTCCACCGGAGTGCTCACTTCTCTTATCCCTCCTTCCCTATCCTCCCATCTCCTCACCCTTGCATTGCCTTCAAAAAACCAAACCTACTGCCATCGAGTCAATTCCGACTCATAGTGACCCTATAGCAGCCCTATAGGACAGAGTAGAACTGCCCCATAGAGTTTCCAAGGAGCGCCTGGCAGATTTGAACTGCCGACCTTTTGGTTAGCAGCCATAGCGCTTAACCACTACACCACCATGGCTTCCTGCATTGTCTTAGGAACTCAAATTCCTCTCACTCTACTAAGTAGAGGATTCACCTCATTCCACTTGCTATTCCCAAATTCAATTTCAAGATCCTATTTTGCATATGCAAGACTTAAAAAGGTTATCAGCTGAAGTAAAATGGCCTTCTGCTACTTTAACAGCTGTCTTTTCTTAGACTGCCCTGAAAGGAAATAGTTTCAAATAAAAAATTTTCTTTATAATATAAAATAAGATAGTTCAGAAGTTGGTATACATGATCAGTAAATTTCCTTTTTCTCCTGTATTTGCATTTCTGATCTTTTATCAGCAAGTTCACAGCAGTTAACAACATGGGCAAAGCTTTACAATCAGCCTTTCTTTCAGCCTTTGGCATATCATCCTGTCCCCCTTACTGCAGTCGCCTGGGGTGGTTATATTCCCCACTCTGCTCAGATCATCATTAACTCTACTGGAAGACGATGACTGCCTCAGCTCTGACCCACTTTGTTGACTCTGAAATGAGCAGCTTTACCTACTGCTGAGCCTCACCGATCAGGGATTTGGGTACCATATCAAGTTTTCTTCCCATGGACTTCACTTTCTTTTTCTCAGTGGCTTTTTAGGCAGCCAGAGTATCCCCTGGACCTTGATAAGTCATCTTTTCTACTACCTCAAACCAGAAATTTCTCCCCTCTGCCGTGTCGTATAGCACATAGGTTTTCGGCTGCCGGTTTATTATTTTTTTTAATTAATTTTACTGTGCTTTAGGTAAAGACTGTGTATAAATTTTTGAACGAGAAACTAATTTTGCGCTGTGAACTTTCACCTAAAGCACAAGAAAATTAGTTAAAAAAAAGAGTGACTCATGTTTCGAAAGTCAATCCTCAAAGCATTACCAAGCATTCTGAGCAAAGGTAGCACTGTGACCATGCTGAAGAGGGTAGCCCCTGAGCTAAGATATAAAGAATAGAGAGAAGGAAAAGCCATCCCAGGCATCACCCAATTAGGCCTCAGAGACAGATGGACACAGCAGAAGCAAAGGAGTCTACTCTTCTTCAGCCAACCATCTTCCCTTCGGGCCTCTGCCTCTGTTGTGTCCACTGTGAATCTCCCTCCGAGGTTTCTGAGTGTCGTGTCTCTCTTCTGTGTATTCCCTACCCCATGGCTTCTATTAACTGGTGGCTCCCATCACCTCATTGCTTCTGCTTTTTCTCTGCATGTCTCATATCCTTTTTGGTGCATCTCACATTCAGAAATCCTAAGAGGGTGAATCATATTGGATTTGTCAGTAACTATTTTTTTTTTTTTTTTTATCTAGTAAAGTATGCCTTTGATGTGCGGAGTGCTTGACCCACGTTGCCTCATAGTAGGACAGTCCACAGATGACTATCAGGACAGAGAAAAAATAGGACCAAAATTTGACATTTACCCTCATTTGGGAAGTGCCTATTCTTAGGGACTCATCTGTTGATCTTGGTCTTTTAATATGCACTGGTCCTCTAGGCACCAGGGAAACTGCTCAGAACTGTGAGTGTCCTCCTCAATATTGATGGGATAAACAGCCAAATGGCACCAACTTACTAAATACGGTGAGGAAACTCGAAGCTGATTGTGAAATATTTCAAGAGGAAAAGGAATGCAGGTGTCAGTGGGCATTATCCAGTAAATTGAAAGGGGAGAGCAAGTCATGCTGAGGCAAGTTTGAAATATTCAGTAAGTGCCAACATGTGACCCTTAAGCTGGAAGCCCAGTAATTTATCCAGGGCTATTTGTATACCTCCAATTTTATGTCTCTGTAACAAAAAAATTGGCTGATTGTTAATAAATTCATTGGCAAATGCAGAGGTTCTCATGTAGTATTCAAGGATTTTGAACCTTTAAAATAAACCATCTAGATTTTCAAAGCTCCAGGCCTACATACCCATCTCCTGGCCCCATCCCTTCCTTCATCTGTTGGCAGTTTCACTTGCAATTTTTCTCCCACTGTTTTATGTAAACATTTTAAATAGAGCCAGAATAAACCAGAGGGAACAGAATACTTATTCTAGAAACAGTTTGCTCTGTTTTAACAAAAGTCACTTCAACTCCTGGACACCTAGCCTAATGGTGCTGCACCATGGAACCCATGATTATTTACTTCTCTCTGATGGTCATGTATGCCTTTCCTGAACACCTAGGGAGCCCCACTGCCATGGAAATGAGATTCTTTCTGTAGACCTTAAATCTTTTTATTGCAGGGTTGACTTAGTCTCCTCCTGAAACATGGGCCTTCTGCTCTGGGAAGCAGAAGTGGTAAAGGCTGTAGCCATGAGCACTTTGATCTTGGCATTTGGACAAAGAGGCCATAACTGGATAACTTGAACAATATTAAAGGTGAGTTGTTCACAAGGATTACTTGCATATTAGGAATTAAGAATTAAAATGTTTTTTAGAGTTTTAAAATAAGCAGGTATGTGCATTTTGGGGAGGATGGGGAAAGAGGTTCTTCATACATTCTTTTATAAAATATTTATTCATCACTTTTTATATACTTGTTATCTCCCCCCCTTTTTACTGCTCTCCTTCCAACTGAATTTGCCCTCGCCATTGTATGGCTGAATTCAAACCATAGGAGTGGACTTTGAGCAGCTACCACCTTCTGCCCTACCACTTGCTCCTCTTCATGAAAAAATGAAAAGGAAAAAAAATGGAGTTATCCTCCTTGGTCATACCTATTTGTGCCTGCAGGAACACGGTAGAAAGCAACTGCTGTGGTAGAGCTTAATGCCTGGGTTGTAGCACAGCTTAATAGCAAGATGGGTGAAGTTAATTAACCCATCCAGATAAGAGACAGAGCAAGGAGCACATTTCAGAGCTCCAGATAGTTTTCAGCATCAGGATAATTTTAGAGAGAAAAAGATATTTTGAAATTTACAGTGATCTCTATTAAAGTGATAACAGCTGGTACCAACTTGACAAATCAAGGAATTTTCTAAGAAAGATAAACTGCATACTTCCTGTGAAACCCAGCCAGACTAATATCATCAGGGATTATGGCGAAAGCACTTACTACTGTCAAGTCAACACATGGCCTACTTGACCTTTTATAAATGGAGGAAAATAAGTTTAGCAAAACCTAGCAAGATGTATTGAAAGATAAAAAGCTGGAGGTAAATGGTAGGAGGTCTGAGCAATTCTCCTAGCTGAGCCAATCAGCAATAATTGGTAAAACGCCTTCTCCCCCAAGAGCCTGGGAGAAGCATAGCTGCCCACTGATGAGCCTGGTGATTGCTTGGAGGGCACTTTATTGACATTATTCGCAGTTTTGGGGGTATATTTCTCCCGTGAGCTTTAACAGTAAAGCCCATGAATCTGAACCTCATGACAGGTAAATGTTCTTCAACCTTGACAATAATTTTTTCCGCTTGGCTTCAGTGTTTGCTTTCTTCCAATGCCACGGTCTTACTGCCCTGCTGAATCTGTCTTGCAGCTGGAGGCCATTTTCCAGGCAGCAAATTCCCATTTCCTTGGACATTTCAAACCCACTGCTGGGGAGTTGATTCTAACTCATAGCAACCCTATAGGAAAGAGTAAACTGCCCCCCAGAGCTTTCATGGCTGTAGTCTTTATGGAAGCAGACTGCCACATTTTTCTCCCGCAGAGCTGCTGGTGGGTTCAAACCATCAACCTTTTGGTTAGCAGTTGCATGTTTTAACCACTGCGCCACTAGGGCTCCTTCCTTTGAGCATTATCTCTTTTTAAATTTTTCTTACTGGGTATTCTTTCGGAAAACCCATTAAAAGTAGACCACTTCCTTCTCTGACTGGGCACCAAATCAAGAAGTGGCACATAATGTATTGTTGTGTTTATTATGCATTATTTTGCTGCTGACATTGGGGCCATCAAATATTGGCAAATTTACAACCGGGGAGGTCCAGCCATTGTGCCTGAAGTGAAGGACAAAGTAGTCTGTTATTCATCACAGCTCTGGCCCCTTATGATCAGACAGTGAGCAATAGACTTATTGAAGTCAAAATAACCTTCAATGTCAAAAACACTCTTGTCCTTAATTGCCAGAATAAGAAAGCATGAACAGTCTCTTTCTTGATAATGGAATGGAGCTGAGTTGGTGTTAGTTTTGACTATTTTGTAATTTCCCAATAAAATGGTGTGCTCAATTAAGTTTTAATTCACAAATTATATACTGCTGAAATGAAAAACTGATGGAGTTTAAAATATTTAGATAATCTGAATATGTCTATCATATGTTACTTTTTTTTTTTTTCTTTTGATTCAAAGCTAAGGGTAAGTCCTATTTCTATGCCTTAGAGCATAGTGGTTAACAGCTTGGATGCTGAAGCCAGGAAGGTATGAGTTTGAATCCCTGACTACTTCTCGGACATGGGTATATGGCTCAGTTTACTCCTCTATAAAAACGTAATAATGAAAGTACCTACATAATAGAGATTTTGTGAGGATTAAATGAGATTATATATATTGAAAAATGCTTAGTACCGTGCCTGGTATATTGTAAGAACTCAAGAAATACTTGTCATTACTACTACTACTATTAACAAAAAAGTGGTCCGTAGAAAACTCTTCCTTTTGTAAAGAAAAGGCAGGAAGGAAATGTTATTGTCACTTTACACACACACACACACACACACACACACATACACACGTTATGGTCCCAGATGATCCTTGGGAGGCATATGGTTTTGAGAACTTGACTGAGATGACTCAGAAAGCAGAGGAAGGTAGTGAAAATACTTTTTACTCGATAAGGAATTTGCTTATTGTGCTTTCCTCAAGGCATACCTGCCTTCTTAAAAAGGGATGCTTATTGGAAATAGGCAGTTCTGGAATGTGTATAGAAATACTTGTGCCTACAAATTGCAGTGTGTCCAAATGTAAAAACAAAATATACAAACAAGTAGAAAGACAGGAATAATCAATCAATGGAATTCAGTCTTCCTTCCTAGCTGAGACCTGGAGGTAATAATTGACAAATGTCCTCTGAGGAGTATAAGTACAGCATTTGCTTCCTTGGGTTGTCAAAATTGCTCTGTGATGATCATGGGTGAGTTGTTAGGTGGGTGGATTGGAGAAATGGGCTTGAAAAGAGAAGTATTGGAAAGTAAAATGACAGGTCGTTTTAGTTACAGAATAGTCAGCCTGAGGGTTTTTTGTTGTTATTCTTGCTGTTCTCTGGTATCACTATAGGATTAAGTTTAGGCAAATTGACTGTTAATGAGCTGTAATTTTAGACCAACAGTCCATTCAAAAATCACAAGAGTAGCAATTGAGAGCTCCATTTGGAATGAAAAGTACAGTTGGAGTATTTTTATCTTTTCCTTTTCTTTCTTTCTTCAAACTAAGTAGAATGGACAGGTACATCTGTTAGAATCTCCTTGTGATTAAACACACACACACACACACACAAAACAAAAGACTTATCCAAATCCACTGAGATGTTTCCATTCAAGCTACATGTTTATTACATAAAAAATGCTTGGCTTTCACAAGAACTACTGCCCGGAGAGGAAAAACCAGAATGCGTATTAATAGGTGAAGACAGCTTTCTTGGGAAGGGTCATAAAAGCTTGGAGACCATAAACTCTGGAATTGGCTTCCAGAATGAAAGTGCTATGAAAGCCCAGAGCACAGGCTAAGTATGTGTGGGACCGAGTAAATAAAGTTTTTTGTCCTGAATTGCAAAATATAATTGGTGAGTTGGGTTCTGGTGGCTCCTCCACCTCCACCCCTCCCTCTTTTTAGCCACTTGTCTCTCTCTGAGTATGACCATGCCATTGATGGGGATTATGAAACTAAATGGAATGGGGTACAATTGTGGCTAGATAAATTAAAAAAAAAAAAAGATTTTATTATACATTTTAAAGAGATGTCCTAGACTAGCATTTTGGACTGAACATGAAACTGTCATCAAGTTACTGTCAACCTTCAGAGGCTTAGCCCTCCCCAGAAGGCAAGCAGGATATGCTGTGGACACAGCTGTCTCTTGGGGCTGAAGGGGAAGCCCAGATCAAGGTTGTTGTATGTCTGTACACCTTGAGAGCCTAGAAATAATTTGTATGAGAGTTAGTTTTCCAAACGGCTTTCCCCTTACCTGACATTGCAGTCTTAAATGTGTCTGTGTTTTCACAGGCTTCGTAAGGCCACAGATGAGTGTTTGTTACCAGATTTACAGCTCTAATCTGTACACATCCACACTGGTTCCCCACTAGAGTTTCTGCCAAGCTCTGGGGGGCCCCACCTAGACCTCACACAGTGTGGTCTTGGCACATATGTTTCCTGAGTGAACTCGGTGCTGCTGCCTGTGTGCACGTTTCCTGCCTATAAATCCTCCACATTCCCATGATTATTTGCTAGGCCTCCAGCCAGTGCTGTATCACACGTGTGAATGCCACATTTCCCAAGGGAAAGCTGAGCACTCCTGCCCTGATGGTGTGGAGAGACCTCCAGGTGCCGAACAGAAACGGGCCCTTGCTCATACAATGCTCTCCTTTGACTAATGGGAGTATCAGCTGGCCCAGGAAGTGGCTCAGGCCATTGGGTCCAGATACATTCCACTGTCCCTGACAGTGGCCTATGTGACCACTCCACTTTAACAATGGAAGATGGCAATGGGCTTGTTACAGATTGAATTGTGTCCCCCCAAAATATGCATAACCTCTATGCCTGTGGTTATAATCCCATTTGGGAAGGGATTGTCTTTGCTATGTTAACAAGGCAGGATTAGTGTAGGGTGCATCTGGGGTCAACCTCTTTTGAGATTAAATAAGCAAGTGAGTAGGGGAGATGGGCAAGAGAGATGCCAAGACACACACACACAAGCTCAGAAGAAACAAGGACCTTCATCCAAAGCTGATACAGGGAGAGAGGAAACCTTCCCCTGGAGCTGGATTTGGACTTCTAGGCTTCTAAACTGTGAGAAAATAATTTTTCTTTTTTGTTGTTAAAACCACTCATTTGTGATATTTTTGTTATAGCAGCACTAGATAACGAAGACACTGCTATTTTGCTTTGGGTTTAATTGAGCCACAGACACGTTTTCTTCATTCCAGCAGGGTGACTGGGCTTCCCAAGGCTGGTAGTAGCAGCAGTGAAAGCATCTCAAGGCACTGATTTAATAAAGAAATGATGGTCACGGATGAGTCCTTGGAGACGGGAGAGCAAAATGTCACGTATATTAGTTTTCATCACATGATTCATTCTTCCACTGAGATTGTAACAACTGCAACATCTTCAGATTTAAAATTCTGAAACAGGAACAAGACAGTAGGAACTTAGAGGTCAGAGGAGAACAAATAGAGCAAGCCAAATACTGAGTATAGTTCAGGCGGTGTGTCACGTGGAAGTGTTAAGGAAGTTAGTGAAGTGGGATGAGGGATAGTAGTCAAGGGGAAAGCGACATGCCTGCTTTAGATTACTCACTTAGAAATGAAGATGATACTCCAGCAAGTTTAGGAGGGGAAGAAGAGGATGGAAGGGAAAAGTGTACCAGAATAGATCCGGAAACCATAAACAGATTCTTATTACTCTTGAGCACAACACTAGAGTTCCACTCTTCCTTCATTCAACAAATATTTAGAGATTGCTTACTCTATGCCAGGGATTGTGCCCTGGGGATACTGGCTTGTCATCATTAGTCACATCTACATCTTTATTTAATGTTTCCATCAGTCCGCGCATGCTAGGTGTTCCAAGAGAGTTAATTGAAGTCAGTGGTGGCCTCCCCGAATTCTGTGCAAAAGACAAGATGCATAGGCTTCTTCTATTACAATGTTCAGTGCTTAGAAATGAGCAGTTTCACATTGTTATGCAAACACCAAGGTAATAGAATGTGTACAAATTACAATAAGTGCAATTCCTCACAGGAAAATTTGTTGGCATTTCGTTATGTTATTGCGTTCTCTGCAGATTATAGCTTGTTACTCTCTGTTCCTCTAATATACTTTACCCACTTAAGTTTTGAAATAGAAGTGAAATGCTGGTGTATCATCGTTTTGCAAGAAAGATATATGTGCTTATTACATTGCATTAGACAAGTTAATATGTTTTTGCGTTTTATAACAGGGAACTTTATTAGCATAGTGAAATTAATGCATACGGGGCAATATCTTCCAAACCAGTTGTTACCAGTAGATAAAGTCTGATGTGGTAATTGCTAACTGAATGTTGGATCAGGGTTATTACTGAAGTAAAACGATTTACTGTGGGATGATCAGAGCTACAACATTGAAATGGGAAAAGAACTGCATCCACTCCATAATTTTAATTAGCTGTTAAAGAGGTGTCTTGGGTGGTTTTGAAAGGCTCATCTTATCAATATTGTTATTTAGAAGTGATTTATAATATTGTCACAGGGTCTGCTAATGTTTCTATCATTAAAGGTCCATCATTGTTTCCATTATGAACTCTGTTGTTTGAAGGCTTTGCAGAGATAGTTTAAATTATTTATTTCAAAGCTATCGTGTGTGTATTTATTATACACACACACATACATATATATAAATTATATTTTCCAGGCCCTTGAAACATTACTAATATTATTTATTCATATGACAATGTCCAGCTTCAGTTCCATAAAAAGAAATGAGCCTAATTTTACAGGAGGAAAACAACTTCTCTGCTTTATCCATTGATTATGTTTGGAAGTGAGATTTGGTTACCCTGGAAATCTGCATGGGTATATCTCATAAGTAAAGTACCTTCTGCCACTTAATTATCTATTAGGATTGCTGTAATATTAATGCTTTGAAATATTAATAAAGCTCCCAGAAGTACCTGGAACTTTGAGATCTAAGGTAATCGTATGTAAGATTTCCATACTGGTCAATTCCTGAATAAGTGTGAATAGAAACATTTTTGAAGAAAAACACTCTCCAGAGGTTTGTATCTCACCTTAAGAAACCAACCCTGTTACCATCCAGTTGATTCTGACTCATGGTAACCCTATGAGACAAAGTAGAACTGCCTCATAGGGTTTCCAAAGAGTGGCTGATGGAGTTGAACTACCAGCCCTTTGGTTAGCTGTTGAGCTCTTAACCACTGCACCTCCAGGGCTCCTACATCTATGACAACTGTGTTTCTGAAAACAGTTCTGTTGGTTGAATCATACTCCCTGGCCCCAGCATTTATACCATCATTTCCCAGGCACAACTGAAGGGCTGTGGCAGCAGTAGCCACCCAGGAAGGATGTTGGATTCATGCTTGTGCAATTCTTGGATTTTTAATCTACCAGGTATCCATACCTCACAAATGTCATTGCCAGGGAAGTGATAAACTTTCACAGTTTTGTTTTGAACATGAAATACTTAGTCGTATTTTTGGCTTATGAATGAAGAAACTGAAAACCAAAGAGAATGACTATTTGTCTATAGTCAACTATCTAGTCCAAAGACTCTGAACAAGAACCTAGCCTGGCCTAGGAGTATTTCTTTCTTCCAGCTGTTCACCCTGCATTGTTATTAAGTACCTGGGGAACTCTCTAGTAAGCTTTTAGAGCTCTGAGGGCCATCAGTGATTTTTGCTGCCCTGCTATTGACTTTCCTTAACATGGACATAGTATTGTTACCATAAAACCTACTGTTTTTCTTCCTGGTTCTCATATACAACCCTCTCCCAGAGTAGGAATATCATTGATGGTATATTAAGTTTGAATGTCTAGATTTTCATATAAAAATATGTTTTTTCACAAGATGAATGCCCATGGAACATAAATCACTTATATTTCATAAATAAATACTTTGTAAGAACATCTGGTGAAAAAAACCTGAGAGAAAAAATATGAGGAGTCTGATATCTTAGCACAAAACTTTCGTGGTGAACTGAATTTCAGTTAAACTCAATTTTCATTTTGAAAGCACAAGTTAACTCTAATTACTAGGTTCAAGATTTGTTTTCATGGGAGATTTAGAAAATGTGAGCAAGAAACACTCAGCTATTATAAAACATGCTTCTCATTAAGTTTATTTTTTAGAATTATTAGAAATTATATGCTTTACAGACCAGTCTCAGCAAGTTTTTTAAAAGAAAAAAAAGCATCACTAAATGGTTTATTTTTATTTTTATTGTGCTTTGAGTGAAAGTTTACAAATCGAGTCAGTCTCTCATACAAAAACTTATGTATACCTTGCTATATACTCCCAATTCCTCTCTCCCTAATGAGACAGAACACTCCTTCCCTCCACTCTCTCTTTTCCCATCCATTCAGCCAGCTTCTGACCCCTCTGCACTCTCATTTCCTCTCCAGACAGGAGATGCCAACATAGTCTCATGTGTCTACTTAATCCAAGAAGCTCATTCTTCACCAGTATCATTTTCTATCCCACTTTCCAGTCCAATCCCTGTCTGAAGAGTTGGCTTTGGGAATGGTTCCTGTCTTGGGCTAACGGAAGGTCTGCAGACCATGACCACCGGGGTCCTTCTAGTCTCAGTCAGACCATTAAGTCTGGTCTCTATGTGAACTTGGGGTCTGCATCCCGCTGCTCTCCTGCTCCCTCAGGGGTTCTCTGTTGTGTTCCCTGTCAGGGCAGTCATCGGTTGTAGCTGGGCACCATCAGGTTCTTCTGGTCTCAGGCTGATGTAGTCTCTGGTTTATGTGGCCCTTTCTGTCTTTTGGGCTCATAAGGACCTTGTATCTTTGGTGTTCTTCATTCTCCTTTGCTCCAGGTGGGTTGAGACCAATTGATGCATCTTAGAGGGCCGCTTGCTAATGTTTAAGACCCCAGACGTCACTCACCAAAGTGGGATGCAGAATGTTTTCTTAATAGTTTTTTTTTTTTTATGCCAATAGACTTAGATTTCCCCGAAACCATGGTCCCCAAACCCCCACCCCTGCTTTGCTAGCCTTCAAAGTGTTCAGTTTATTCAGGAAACTTCTTTGCTTTTGGTTTAGTCCAGTTGTGCTGACCTCTCCTGTACTGTGTGTTGTTTCCTTCACCAGAAAGAGTTCTTATCTACTTATCTAATTAGTGAATACTACTCTCCCTCCCTTGCTCCCTCCCCACTCTCGTAACCATCAAAGAATATTGTCTTCTCTGTTTAAACTATTTCTCAGGTTCTTATAATAGTGGTCTTATATGATATTTGTCCTTTTGCAACTGGCTAATTTCACTCAGCATAACGCCTTCCAGATTCCTCCATGTTATGAAATGTTTCACAGATTCATCACTGTCCTTTATTGATGAGTAGTATTCCACTGTATGAATATACCATAATTTATCCATTCATCCATTGATGGGCACCTTGGTTGCTTCCATCTTTTTGCTTTTGTAAACAGTGCTGCAGTGAACATGGGTGTGCATGTATCTGTTTGTGTAAAGGCTCTTATTTCCCCAGGATATACCAAAGAGAGGGATTGCTGGATCATATGGCAGTTCTATTTCTAGCTTTTGAAAAAAAGAAGCACTAAATCAATTTCCAAAGTAGTTGTACCATTTTACATTCCCACCAGCAATGTATATGTGTCCCAGTCTCTCCACGGCCTCTCCAACAATTATTATTTTGTGTTTTTTGGATTAATGCCAGCCTTGTTGGAGTGAGATGGAATCTCATCGTAGTTTTAATTTGTAGTTCTCTAATGGCTAATGATCATGAGCATTTCCTCATGTATCTATTAGCTACCTGAATGTCTTCTTTAGTGAAGTGCCTGTTCATATCCTTTGCCCATTTTTTAATTGGGTTATTTGTGTTTTTGTAGAAAAGTTTTTGCAGTATCATGTAGATTTTAGAGATCAGGCACTGATCAGAAATGTCATAGCTTTTTTTTTTTTAGAGGTAGGCACTAGTTTTTTTTATAGGTAATCTTTTTACTCTTTTGATGAAGTATTTGGATAAGCATAGGTGTTTGATTTTTAGGAGCTTCCAGTTATCTAATCTCTCTTCTGCATTGTTAGTAATGTTTTGAATACTGTTTATGCCATGTATTAGGTAGGGCTCCTAACATTGTCCCTATTTTTTCTTCCATGATCTTTATTGTTTTCGATTTTGTGTTTAGGTCTTTGATCCATTTTGAGTTAGTTTTTGTGCATGGTTTGAAGTATGAGTCTTGTTTCATTTTTTTTGCAGATGGATATCCAGTTTTGACAGCACCATTTGTTAAAAAGACTGTCTTTTCCACATTTAACAGTCTTTGGGACTTTGTCAAATATCAGCTGCTCATATGTGGGTGGATTTATGTCTGGATTCTCAATTCTGTTCCAATGGTGTATGTATCTGTTGCTGTACCAGTACCAGGCTGTTTTAACTACTGTGGCAGTATAATAGGTTCTAAAATCAGGTAGAGTGAGGTCTCCCACTTTGTTCTTCTTTTTCAGTAATGCTTTACTTATCCAGGGCCTCTTTCCCTTCCATATGAAATTGGCGATTTGTTTCTCCATATCATTAAAAAAAGGTTTTGGAATTTGGATTGGAATTGCATTGCATCTATAGATGGCTTTTGGTAAAATATACATTTTTACAACCATAAGTTTTCCTATCCATGAGCAAGGTATATCTTTCAAATTATGTAGGTCTCTTTAGGCTTCTTGCTGTAGTGTTTTGTAGTTTTCTTTGTATAAGTGTTTTGTATCTCTGGTAAGATTTATTCCTAAGTATTTTATCTTCTTGAGGGCTACTACAAATGGTATTGATTTGGTGATTTCCTCTTTGATGTCCTTTTTGTTGGTGTAGAGGAATCCAACTGATTTTTACGTGTTTATCTTATATCCTGATCCTCTGCTGAACTCTTCTATTAGTTTCAGTAGTTTTCTTGAGGATTCTTTAGGGTTTTCTGTGTATAAGATCATGTGATCTACAAATAGAGATACTTCTACTTCTTTTTGCCAATCTGGATGCTCTTTATTTCTTTATGTAGCCTAATTGCTCTGGCTAGGACCTCCAGCACAATGTCGAATAAGAGTGGTGATAAAAGACATCCTTGTCTGGTTCCTGATCTCAAGGGGAATGCTTTCGGAATCTCTCCATTTAGGATGATGCTGGCTGTTGGCTTTGTATAAATGCCCTTTATTACGTTGAGGAATTTTGCTTCTATTCCTATTTTGCTGAGAGTTTTTTAATCATGAATGGGTGTTGAACTTTGTCAAATGACTTTTCTGCATCAATTGATAAAATCATGTGATTCTTGTCTTTTGTTTTATTTATGTGATGGATTATAGTAATTGTTTTTCTAATGTTGAACCATCCCTGCATACCTGAGATGAATCCCACTTGGTCATGGTGAATTATTTTTTCCATATGTTGTTCAATTGTATTGGCTAGAATTTTGTTGAGGATTTTTGCATCTAAGTTCATGAGGGATATAGGCATGTAATTTTCTTTTTTGTGTGGTGTCTTTACCTGGTTTTGGTGTCAGGGATATGCTGGCTTCATAGAATGACTTTGGGAGTATTCCATCCTTTTCTATGCTCTGAAATACCTTTAGTAGTAGTGGTGTTACCTCCTCTCTGAAAGCTTGGTAGAGCTCTGCAGTGAAGCAGTCCTGGCCAGGGCTTTATTTTTTGGGGAGTTTTTTTGATTATCTTTTCAATCTTTTCTTTTATTATGGGTCTATTTAGTTGTCCTACCTCTGATTGTGTTAGTTTAGGTAGGTAGTGTGTTTCTAGGAATTCATACATTTCTTCTAGGTTTTCAAATTTGTTAGAGTACAATTTTTCAGAGTAATCTGATATGATTCTTTTAATTTCAGTTGGGTCTGTTGTAATATCGCCAATCTCATTCCTTTTTTGGGGTTATTTGCTTCCTCTTCAGTTTTTCTTTTGTCATTTTGGCCGATGCTTTATCAATTTTGTTAATTTTTTCAAAGAACCAGCTTTTGGTCTTGTTAATTCTTTCAATTGTTTTTCTGTTTTCTATTTCATTTACTTCTGTTCTAATTTTTATTATTGGTTTTTTTCTGTCGCCTGAGGGTTTCATTTTTTTTGCTCTCTTTCTATTTGTTCCAGTTGTAGGGATAATTCTTCGATTTTGGCCCTTTCTTCTTTTTGGATGTGTGCATTTATTGATATAATTTGACCTCTAAGGACTGCTTTCTCTGTGTCCCAAAGGTTCTGATAGGAAGTGTTTTCATTCTCATTAGATTCTATGAATTTCTTTATTCCGTACTTTATGTCTTTTATAACCCAGTCTTTTTTGATCAGGATATTGTTCAGTTTCCAAGTGTTTGATTTCTTTTCCCTGCTTTTTCTGTTATAGATTTCTCCTTTTATGGCCTTATGGTCAGAGAAGATGCTTTGTAATATTTCAGTGTTTTGGATTCTGCTATTGTTGTTTGTTTTCTGGGTGAAGCCTTGCTTTATGACCTAATATGCAGTCTATTCTAGGGAATGTTCCATGTGTACTAGAAAAGAAAGTATACTTGACGGCTGTTGGGTGGAGTGTTCTGTATATGTCTATAAGGTCATGTTGGTTAATTGTGGCATTTAAATATTCTTTGTCTTTATTGAGCTTCTTTCTGGATGTCCTATCCTTCACTGAAAATGGTGTGTTGAAATCTCCTGATATAATTGTGGAGCTGTCTATCTCACTGTTCAATGCTGTTAGAGTTTGTTGTATGTATCTTGCAGCCCTATCATTGGGTGCATAAATATTTTATATGGTTACATCTTCCTGGTATATTGTCCCCTTAATCATTATATACTGTCCTTCCTTATCCATTGTGGTAGATTTAACTTTAAAGTCTGTTTTTTCAGAAATTGTTATTGCCACCCCTGCTTTTTTTTGATTGTTGTTTGCTTGATAAATTTTTTTCCATCTTTTGAGTTTTAGTTTGTTTGTGTCTCTAAGTCCAAGGTGTGTCTCTTGTAGGCAGCATATAGATGGATCATGTTTTTTAATCCATTCTGCCACTCTCTGTCTCTTTATTGGTGCATTTAGTCCATTTACATTCAGCGTAATTATGAATAGGTATGAATTTAGTGCCATCATTTTGATGTCTTTTTTTGTGTGTTGACAGTGTCTTTTTCCCACTTAATTTTTTGTGCTGAGTAGTTTATTTTTTTATATCGTCTTTTCCTCTCATTCATTGTTGTCAGTTTTGTTTCTGCTTAGTTTCTATTTTTTTCTTGTATTTTGATGTGCAGGATGGTTTGTCTCCTTTGTGGTTACCTTATTATTTACCCTTATTTTTCTAAATATAAAACTCAATTTTATTTCTTTATATTACATTGCCTTGTCTTCCTCTCCATATGAAAGATCTATGACTACATTTCTTAGTCCCTCTTTATTGTTTTAATGTTGACTTCTTTTACATAATAATATTGCTGTTTCCCTGTTTTGTGTGTTTTTTTTATCTTGATTTATTTTTATGATTTCCCTGTCTGGGTTGACATCTGATTGCTCTGTCCAGTGTTCTAGTCATGGGTTGATACCTGATATTATTGATTTTCTAACCAAAGAATTCCCTTTAGTATTTCTTGTAGTTTTGGTTTGGTTTTTACGAATTTCCTAAACTTCTGTTTATCTGGAAATGTCCTAATTTCACCTTCATATTTGAGGGACGGCATTGCTGTATATATGATTCTTGGCTGGCAATTTTTTTTTTCCTTCAATGCTTTATATAAGTTTTCCCTTTGCCTTCTTGCGTACGTGGTTTCTGCCATGTAGTCCGAGCTTATTCTTATTGACTCTCCTTTGTAGGTGACTTTTTGTTAATCCCTCGCTGCTATTAAAATTCTCTCTTTATCTTTGGCTTTGGCAAGTTTGATTATAATATGTCTTGGTGACTTTCTTTTAAAATCTACCCTATGTGGAGTTTGATGAGCATCTTGGATAGATATCTTCTCATCTTTCACAATATTAGGGATGTTTTCTGCCAACAAATCTTCAACAATTCTCTCTGTGTTTTCTGTTATCTTCCCCAGTTCTGGTACTCCAATCACTTATAGGTTATTTCTTTTGATAGAGTCCCACATAATTCTTAAGCATTCTTCATTTTTAAAAATTCTTTTATCTGGTTTTTCTTCAAATACATTGGTGCCAAGTGTTTTATCTTCAATTTCACCAATTCTGCCTTCCACTTGCTCAATTCTGCTCCTCTGGTTTTCTATTGAGTTGTCTAATTCCATAATTTTATTGTTAATTTTCTGAATTTATCATTGCTGTCTCTCCATGAATTCTTCCAGCTTATTAAGGTTTTCCTTATGTTCTTGAATAACCTTTTTAATTTCTTCAACTGCTTTATCTGTGTGTTCCTTGGCTTGTTCTGCATATTGCTTGATTTCCTTCCTGATGTCTTGAAGGGCTCTGTATATCAATCTTTTGTGTTGTGCATCTGGTAATTCCAGGAATGCACGTTCATCTAGAAGATCCTTTGATTCTTTGTTTTGAGAGCTTGCTGAAGTGATCATGGTCTGTTTCTTTATGTGATTTGATATTGACTGTTGTCTCTGAGCCATCTATAAGTTATTATATTAGTTTATTTTATGTTTGCTTCCTTGGAATCTCTATGGGGCAGTTCTACTCTGTCCTATAGGGTCACTATGAGTTGGAATCGACTCAACAGCAGTGTTTTTTTTTTACTGTATTGTAGCTTCTTGCTTTGTTTTGTTTTCATATGCCCAGATGGTTTGCTTGAGTGAGCTAGCTTAATTATTTTCACCTTTGAAGCTCTGTCATCCTGTCCCCAGATGGCTAGAGCTGTTATCAGGTATATCAGTCTAGGAGCCCATCAACTTTTCTCGTATGGATTCAGCTCAGGTGCCCAGGTAGCTGCTCACCTAGTGTGTAGTACATGCTCTATCTGACAGTCTTAGAGGGGCAGGAGTGATTGGTTTAGGTACTGTTACCTGGCTGCAGCAGGGGGTCATGCTCTGAATAAGGCAGGGGGCTCAAAAGCATCCCCCAACTGTCTCTGAGGAAAGCGCATCCCTCTTCCCTAGAGTGTACAGGTGGGTGGGTTCTGCAGACAGACCATGAGCACCCAAAGTTTTTGGTTGTAAGGACTGGGAGGTATCAGATATCCTTAGACCCAAGTCACGGGTGGCTAGGTGACCTGAGTGGAGCCACCAGTCTTTAGGCCCCTGATGTGGGTAGGTGAGGACCCTGTTTAATAGGCAAAGTGGTACCAAGCATCAAACACCCACCTCTCCACTGCATCGCTGAAGTAGTTGTAGTCTACCAACAAGGGCCTCTTCTCCTGAAATAGGCCCACACAGGTCCACGCAGAGGGGAAAAATACTCAAAGTCCACATACCATTTATGCCTGGACAGGAGCTGCTTCTGTCCTGAGGTCCCCAAGTTAGTGGATCTGGCAAATTATCTTTTCCTCCAATTGTGAATTTATTCCTTCTCCAAGGCCAGGAGGATGATTCTAGGTGCTCAACAGGGCCTATCTCTGGCTCAGAAAAATCAACAGCCACTGAGGCTGGCTTGGGGGTGGGCATGGTAAAACATATGCAAGTACTTGGCTGTTGCTGAGAGTGCCATTCTTCTCTGGTTCTGGAGGTGTAAGTAGGCTGTGCAGGTGGCTGCTTCTCCCTGAGGAAACTGTGGGTGAACACTAGTACCAGCCCACTGCAGCTGCTCCCAGGAATGTTGCCTGAGGGCTCCCAGTGATTCAGGTCCAGTAACTCCTTTCCACTTCTCAACTGTCTCTTTCTCCCCCTGACTCTCAGTCCATTTTCTAACTTTGCCTTTGATGTTCAAGGCTCCTAGCTTGTCATAAATATAATCATTTCACTTGTTTTTGGGGGTCTTTGTTGTAACAGGGTTTGCTGCAATTGTCTGTCTATTCTGCTGTCTTGGCCCCATGCCTAATCAGTAAATGGTTTTGTTTCAGGTGTGATAAGTCAAAAAAGTATTTGTATTAAGGTGAGGTTAGCTGTTGTAAAAACAAACGCAACATGGATAGTGATCCAAACATGATAGAAATTTATTTCTAACTCAATAAAGTCCAAAATGGGTGTTCTTGGTTTATGGGTATGTCATGGATTGAATTGTGTCCCCCAAAAGTATCTGTCAACTTGGCTAGGTCATGACTCTTGGTATTGTATGAATGTCTACCATTTTTTCATCTTATGTGATTTCCCTATGTGTTGTGAATCCGATCACTATGATGTTAATGAGATGGATTAGGAGCAGTTAGATTGATGAAATCTACAAGATTAGATAATGGCTTAAGCCAATCTCTTTTGATATATAAAAGAGAGAAATGAGTGGAGAGACAGGGGGACTTCATACCATGAAGAATGAAGAGCAGGAGCGCTCAAACTTTGGACCTGGGGTCCCTGCACTGAGAAGCTCTTTGACCAGGTGAAGATTAATGACAAGGACCTTCCTCCAGAGCCGAGAAGACAAAGCCTTCCCCTGGAGCTGATGCCCTGAATTTGGACTTGTAGCTTACCAGACTGTGAGAGAATAAATTTCTCTTTGTTAAAGTCATCTACTTGCGGTATTTCTCTTATAGTAGCACTAAATGACTAATACAAGGTATCTTTCTTTTAAGTTGTAATTCAGGAATCCAGTCTTCTTTCATTTGTGGCTCCACCATCCTCAGCATGTGGCTTTCAATGTTTTTGTGCTTAAATGCATGAAGGCAGCACAAGGAGAAAGAACTGGTGGAGAAGGCACACCAACACCTTGACTATATTGGCCCACATTACTTTCACCCATATCCCATGGTTGAGAACAAGTTCCATGGGCCCACCTAGACTCAGGAATATTGTTTCTGGCTGGGCAGTTGCTTCCTGGTAATAACTCTGTACTGTGAAAGGGAGAGGATGAATTTGGCAGAGTTGGCTGCCTCTGCCATAGTAGCTTACTAATAATACACAATCGAGATACATAATCATTAAACACTAGCTTTAAAGATGAAGTAGTAGGATGACTTTGCTCTGAGAATGCACAAGTCCATATTTACTCATATGACACTTTTCAGCAAGGGGCTAAGCTAGATTGACTCATATGATTATGCCAAGCAGGCTAATTGGATGGAGTCCCTTCAAACTGATGTTCTTTAAATATATGTCCAATATTTAATCATTTAATATGGGTGGTAAAATTGTTTTCTATTAAAAATGTATACCTAATCGTCTTTGAAATATGTTATTGTTGTTAGATGCTGTTGAGTCAGCTCCTACTCATAGTGACCCTGTGTACTACAGAAAAAAACTTAAATTCAAAATATAAGCATTACTAAATGCAATTTCTAAAGCACATAGCCTACTAGAAGGCATGTATAAACATGGCGATAATAAATATATTAGATAAGGAGTCATTTAGTCCAAGATAAAAGTTTCACACCTACTTATTCAACTGAGGAAATTCAACTGGCTGTGACTACTAGTTCATTTGACTTTCAGTGGTGTAAACTGTGAGATGAACTGACAGGCTTTAGCGATGGAAGCTTTCCACAGTATAAGGCACAACTTACAGAAACCTTCAGAGATAATAGGTCCAAAGGAGATGAGAAGAGTTTCTCTTACCACTTAACGGGTGTCAACTTGAGTGCAAATGTGCCCACTTTTCCATTTTATGCAGTTACCAATTTAGCAGGTTAGGATTCTATGGGCAAAGTATTGAATGATGCAGGAAGTATCAAAAGACAATGGACTAAGATATAACTAGTGGTCTCCTCCCATCCAGACTGAAGGAGAGTGAAGAAAAACAAAGCCTCACTGGAGCAATTAGTTCAAAGGACCAATGGACCACATGCACCACAGCCTTCACGACACCAAGACCAGAACTAGGTGGTGCCTGGCTACCACTACTGACCAGTCTGACCGGATCACGGTAGAGGGTCTGGGACTGAGTGAGAGAAAAATGTAGAAAAAAAAAAATGAAATTCATAAAAAAAGACCAGACTTACTGGCTTGATGGAGACTGAAGAAACCTCCAAGACTATGGCCCTCAGATACTCCTCTGACAGGGAACTGAAGCCATTCCTGGAAACCACCTTCCAGTCAAGCAGTAGACAGACCAATAAAATAAACGATAACACCCGAAAAGAACGTGCTCTGTACAAAAAACAATTATACAAAACTAAAACGGCAACACTTGCCCAAAAGTAAACATGAGAAGGCAGCAAGGGGCAGGAAAAACAGGTGAAAGGAAATAGAAAACCCAAGGTGGAAATGGAGAGAGTGTTGATTTACTGTGGGGATTAGAACCAATGTCATGGAACACTTTGTGTACAATTTGCTGAGTGGGAAACTATTTTGCTCAGTAAACTTTCACCTAAAACACAATTAAAATTAAAAAAAAAAAAATGGAAGGAATACACAGAGTCACTGTACCAAAAGAACTGGTTGACGTTCAACAATTTTAGGAGGTGGCATATGATCAAGAACTTACGGTACTGAAGGAATAAGTCCAAGCTGTGCTGAAGGCATTGGCAAAAAACAAGATTCCAGGAATTGATGGAATACCAATTGAAATGTTTCAACAAATGGATGTAATGCTGGAAGCACTTATTCATATATGCCAGGAAATTTGGAAGACAGCTACCTGGCCAAATGACTGTAAGAGATCCATATTTGTGCCCATTCCAAAGGAAGGTGATCCAATGGAATGTGGAAATTATCAAACAATACTATTAATATCACCAAAAAAAAAAAAAAAAAAAAAAACCCAGTGCCCTTGAGTCGATTCCAACTCATGGCGACCCTATAGGACAGAGTAGAACTGCCCCATAGAGTTTCCAAGGAGCGCCTGGCAGATTCAAACTGCCAACCCTTTGGTTAGCAGCCGTAGCACTTAACCACTGTGCCACCAGGGTTTCCATATTAATTAATTCCATATTAATTAATATCACATGCAAGCAAAATTATGCTGAAGATAATTCACAAGCAGTTTCGGCAGTATATCAACAGGGAACTACCAGAAATTCAAGCCGAATTAAGAAGAGGATTTGGAATGAGATATATCATTGCTGATGTGAGATGGATCTTGGCTGAAAGCAGAGGATACCAGAAAGATGTTTACCTGTGTTTTACGGACTACATGAAGGCATTCAACTGTATGGATTGTAACAAATTATGGATAACATTGTGAAGAATGGGAATTCCAAAATATTTAATTGTGCTCATGCGGAATGTGTACATAGCCCAAGAGACATTTATTTGTACAGAACAAGGGCATGCTGTGTGGTTTAAAGTCAAGAAAAGTGTGAGTCAGGGTTGTACTATATCCTTTCACTTTATTTATTCAATCGGTATGCTAAGCAAATAATCCAAGAAGCTAGATTATATGAAGAAGAACAGGGCAGCAGGATTAGAGGAAGACTCATTAACAACCTACGTTATGCAGGTCACACAGCCTTGCTTGCTGAAAGTGAAGAGCACTTGAAGCACTTACTGATGAACATCAGAAACTACAGCCTTCAGCATGGATTACACCATAATGTAAAGAAAACAAACAAACAAAAATCCTCACAACTGGACCAATAAGCAACATCATGATAAATGGAGAAAAGTTTGAAGTTGTCAAAGGATTTCGTTTTACTTGGATTCACAATCAGTTCCCATGGAAGCAGCAGTCAAGAAATCGAATAACATATTGCATTAGGCAAATCTGCTGCAAAAGTCCTCTTTAAAGTGTTAACAACCTGAAATGTCACTTTGAGGACTAAGGTGTGCCTGACCCAAGTCTTGGTATTTTCAATAAAGTAGACTTAAGAAGAATTGATGCCTTTGAATTACAGTGTTGTCAAAGAATATTGAATATACCATGGTCTGCCAAAAAAATGAATAAATCTGCCTTGGAAGAAGTACAGCCAGAATGCTTCTTAGAAGGGAGGATTGCAGGACTACATCTCAAATATTTTTTTTTAATTCATTTATTCTTTTGGCAAAAATTTATTGAGCATCAAGTATGTGCCAGGCATAAAAATAGTCACCAGAGACATAAAGATAATAACAGATTTTTCTTCAAAACTCTCACAGTCTCATGAGCAAAAGATACATGTAATATAATTTAGAAGCACACTAGAGATGTGCTCAGGGAATTATGAGAGCACAGAGTAAAGATACACATTTTAGCCTAGGAAATAAGGAAACATTTCTGATTATTGTTCCTAGTATACTTCCTCCAAACCCTGGTCCTCAAGCCAATGCATCACTTTCCTAAGGCTCCCCTTTTAGACATTTGTTACTGTTAGGTGCCTTCAAGTTGGCTGTAACTGATGGCAACCCATGCACAACAGAATGAAAGGTTGCACAGTCCTACACCATCCTCACAAATATTGGTATGCTTGAGTCCATTGTTGGGGTCACTGTGTATTTTGAGTGCATTCCAACCCAGGGAGCTCATTTTCCAGCACTATATCAATCACCATTACCCACTGCCATCAAGTCGATTCCAACTCATAGTGACCCTATAGGACAGAGTAGAACGGCCCCATAGAGTTTCCAAGGAGCCTCTGGTGGATTTGAACTGCTGACCTTTTGGTTAGTAGCTGTGGCACTTAACCACTATGCCACCAGGGTTTCCTATCAGGCAATATTCTTTTGTGTGTGTGTGTTTTCATACTTTAGATGGTTTATAGAACAAACTGGCTACTCATTAAACAATTAGTACATATATCATTTTGTGACATTGGTTACCAAACCCATCACATGTCAACACTCTCCCTTCTTGACCTTGGGTTCCGTATTACCAGCTTTCCTGTTCCCTCCTGCCTTCTAGTCCTTGCCTCTGGGCTGGTGTGCCCCTTTAGTCTCGTTTTGTTTTTATAGGCCTGTCCAATCTTTGGCTGAAGGTGAACCTCAGGAGTGACTTCATTACTGAGCCAAAATGGTGTCTGGGTGTCATTCCCTTGGGGTTTCTCCAAACTCTGTCAGGCCAGTAAGTCTGGTCTTTTTTTGTGAGTTAGAATTTTGTTCTACATTTTTCTCCAGCTGTGTCTGGGACCCTCTACTGCGATCTCTGTCAGGGCAGTCAGTGGTGGTAATTGGACACCATCTCGCTGTGCTTGACTCAGTCTGGCGGAGGTAGTGGTAGTTGTGATGCAATCATCCTTTGGACCAATCTTTCCATTGTGTCTTTGGTTTTCTTTATTCTTCCCTGCTCCCAATGGGATGAGACCAGTGGAGTGTCTTAGATGGCCAATCACAAGCTTTTAAGATCCTGTATCATGTACTTTGGACATGTTAGCAGGAAGGACCAGTCCCTGGAGAAGGACATCATGCTTGGTAAAGTAGAGGGTCAGGGAAAAAGAGGAAGACCCTCAGTGAGATGGACTGACACAGTGAGGATTGTGAGGATGGTGTGGGACCAAGCAGTGTTTAGTTCTCTTGTAGTTAGTGTTGATATGAGTTGGCACAGATTCAATGGCACCTGACAACAACAAACTTCTGATCTATCCAAGTGATATATTATTGCTAAGTTGCCCACCTGTTATCCCAGTTTGGCATTTTGTCATTCTTTGCCAGGTTATTCCACAGGTTTGTAGGGTGACAGGACATATTTATGGCCTCCGGAGAGGCACATCCTTTCTAGTACTGACAGAGCTGATCAATGCCTGAAAGAACTATGGATTTGTCTCCACACAGCAAAGTATGCCTGGAGGATTTTTGAGGTCACTGTCCTTCTCTTGAAGTCACTGGATGCCTTAAATTATGTTATGTTGGTCATCTACATCTTCTAAAGCAGTGCTTAAACCAAATAGACTATGGCAATGTATATATTGCCCAAAGACATGATTTTTTGTAAAAGTTACTTCTTTTCCATTACTATGAGATTTAATCAATATTGGTCATACTAATAAGTGGATGTTTTAGCATTCAATCATTTGTTGGTTCCAAATGTTTACTTATCCTTTTATGTATCAGTCACTAGAACAATCTTATAAACCAACGTATTTGTATATTTCCATCCAAAATTTACTATGGAAATAGACCCATCACTTTGTAGAGTTACTTTTGGTACCTCAGCATCTTTGAGACAAATGCTTTAAAGTGTCATGTGATAAGCAGTTGGATCCTTTCAATAAAGGGAGTTTGTCAGTTGTTACTGTTGTTGGATAGACGGCATTAGCAAACTTACTGTAATGGTTCTGGAATTTTTATATAATTACCAACCTCTGGTGCAGTGGTTCTAAACCTTTTGTACATATGGCACAAACTTGCAAATCAGAGAATTTTTAGTAGTACTTATACATAAAAGATAAATAATGGATTAAAAAAAACACAGAGTTATTTGTAGTAGAGAAAATTAAAAAAAACAAAAACTAAAAACACCCAACAAAAAGGATTAGTTAAAAACTATGGTATATCCACAGGATGGAATGTTATAATAGGGATTAAATTTTTTTTTAAAGAAGAAAGGAAAATGTTTATAATATTTTTGAGAAAAAGCTGAATAAAAAATGATAGTGATAGTATGGTTCCAAGTTTCTTAAATGCATAAACGTATTAATTCTGTTTTTCTACATTGTCTGGGCAGTTGAGGGTGATGGCAAAGTCAGGAAGAGCAGCAGACTACCTCAATTTTCCTAAACAGTTACCCAGGCACAGGGAATTTGAGTATCTGCTCTCCCCAGGCCTGGGTTTCCATTTTCTCATGAGTCTTTCTGAGCACGGTGCTGGATATCCTAGGCAAGACAATGTGTATGTGCAACTAAAAGATATAGTAACCTAGCAATGACTTAGACCAAAGTCAGCTTGAGAAGTGATAGGGCAAAAAGTATCTCACAGCTCTTTCACTTAATATAAGTCATAATTTCCATTCATCATGTCATTCTTTGTGGCACAAAACCCCTCTGACACTTCTCCCAAACCTTCTTCTAGGGTAGTACTCATTATACCAATACACCCCCATCCCTTATCAGGGTTTTTCTCATTTCTAGTTGGTTTTTCTCATTATAATTATATTACTACAAGGCAATGGTTCTCAAAGCGTGGTTCCTAGACCTGCAGCATCAATAAAACCCAAAAACCCAGTGCCGTCGAGTCAATTCCGACTCATAGCAAACCTTCAGGACAGAGTAGAACTGCCCCATAGAGTTTCCAAGCAGCACCTGGCAGATTCGAACTGCTGACCTTTTGGTTAGCAGCCATAGCACTTAACCTCTACACCACCAGGGTTTCCCCTGGGAATTTTACCTTTTTTAAAAACAGTGATGTTTTCCCTTCCTTCTGAGTCCCCGTAATAATCAGTATTTCCCACTCAACAACATATAGAATGATGATGGCTAAAATGTAGATAACTCTTTCTGTGTATCAGGCACTTTTCTAATCCTTTTCAAATATTAACTCATTCCATTCTCGTAATCATGTTATTAAGTATATTTCCCTATTTTACGGATAATGAGACTGAACACAGAATGTATAAATAACTTGCCCAAGGCCACACAACTATAAAAAATGCCTATATGAGAAAGACTGTTGTTAGGTGCCATGGAGTCAGTTCCAACTCATAGCCACCCTATGTACAACAGAAAGAGATACTCCCTGATCCTGTACCATCCTCACAATTGTTATGCTTGAGTCCATTGTCGCAGCCACTGTGTCAATCTATCTCATCGAGCATCTTCTCTTTTTCGCTGAACCCCCACAGCGTGATGTCCTTCTCCAGGGACTGATTCCTACTAATAACATGTCCCAAGTATGTGAGATGAAGTCTCACCATCCTTGCCTCTAAGGAGTATTCTGGCTGCACTTCCTCCAAGACAGATTTGTTTGTTCTTCTGGCAGTCTATGGTATATTCAATATTCTTTGTCAACACCGTAATTCCAAGGCATCAATTCTTCAGTCCAGCTTTACATACATGTGAGACAATTAAATAGATCATGGCTTGAGTCAGGTGCACCTTAGCCTTCAAGGTGACATCTTCACCTTTTTTTTTTTTTTTAAACACTTTAAAGAGGTCTTTTGCAGTAGGTTTGCATAATGCAATATGTTCTTTGATTTGACTGCTGCTTCCGTGGGTGTTGATTGTGGATCCAAGTAAAATGAAATCCTTGACAACTTCAATCTTCTCTCTGTTTATTGTGATGTTGCTTACTGGTCCAGTTGTGAAAATTTTCACTTTAAGATGAGATGTTTGTTGAGAAAGACTAGAAGCCACTAAAAATATTAACAGTGGTTATTTCAGTTATTTCTGAGTGTAGAACTACTAATGGCTTTAAATTCCTTTTCTGTATTTTCCAAAACAAACAAATATTTGACTTGTTATTAGGAAAAACAAAATATTAAAAAAAGAACTAGTGCAGAAGTTTCAGAGAAGACCTGGATTAAGACGGAGCCAGAATAAGAGAGAAAGGAGTTGTAATTTAAATAAAAACCTTCTTCCTTGAGTCTGGAATCTGGAAGTTGCTCAGCAAATGAAGATATAAAGAGCCCCAGGTGTAGGTGCAGTGAACATCAGAACTGGGAATCCAGAGAGGGCATGGCATTGAGCAATTTGACCTTCCTCATGTCTTAACAGCCTTCAAAACTTATTATCTTTGTAGGTAGGTGATGGCAAAGTGCATTTTATGACAGTATGGCCAGGAGACATTTGATGGGGCAGAACCCAGTTCTCAGTATCCAAGATGTAAGGAAAGTTTGGTCATAAAATAGTGCCCTGATTCATCTTTAATTAAGTATACAATTTGGGAAAGGAATTAGCATCTTCCAGTGTATGGGAGGTATGAAGAAACAGCTGTAAGTTTTCAAAATAGCTTATTATCAACAACCTGCTTTAAATTGATTGTTACCCACAGCTCAGTCAGCTCATAAACAAGTTGGACACTAGCTGAAGTAATTATTTGGGGGTAAATTATTGCCATTGTAAAATGTAATCAATGTTTTATTAGAGCAAAAAGAGATATTTTTTCTTAATTTCTCACCCTACCCACCTCTCTTTAGGCGAATCTCGTTGCCAGAGATCTGGAAGAATGATTATTTTTTTTCCTCCCTCATGTTGGCAAGATACTCAGTCATCTGAATGCAGCAAGACAGGACACATCTTGTAAAGATTTTCCATTTTAATATCCCTTAATGACCAATAATGAATTCTTTATAGTTAATCTGCCATTCTCATGAAAACAATCTAGATGGTTAAAAAAATCAATCATTAATGAGTAGTAAATGACAACTCCCCAACAACACAGCTGTATTTTTGTAGAAGTGATTAAACATTGTCTGCATTCATAATTGCATGGTTAATAAGAATGTTGAGCACCAAGTCAAGCATTGTTGCTAATGATGACAGATTACGATGCTACAAATGCTTTGGAGTTATGGGGGCTAAATTTTCAAAGGCAGTCCCTGGAAGGGAATGCACACAAATCCAATAAGTATTCAATTTGCATGGACCATTACCAGGTTTGTGCATGGCATTTGGGAGTTTTGCAGTTGAGACTGTTTTGAAAATCTGGTCCATTATGACAGAAATCATCTGTAATTAACAGTAACTGATCTCCCTCTGCCTAGACTTGATGAAAGGTGTAAAATGCTGTGTGTGTGGTTTGATGGAGCCCAAGCCCCTTTGATGAAGAGACATGATGCCTGAAAGAACAGCAAAAGCATCTCTAGGGATGTGATTCAGCCTTAGAGGTAGGTGTAAAATATTAGAGTTTTGCAAGCAGGTGAGAGTGACCAAATCATTCAGGAGGGGGTTTGATAAAGCCTCATCTCTGAGGTCCTGTCATTGATTATTTGTCTCTCTCATTTTGGCCTTACACATATTCACTAAATCTTGGGAGTTTCTAGATTATCATTCATAGATGAGACTATTTAGAATCTGAGATTGCCCCCAAATTCCACTGGGGATTGATAACTGTACTGAGGGATGAATTTCAATCTTTATGAGGAAGTCACTTGGTGACGGAGCAAACTTCACCTGCTGCTCAGGTTGTCTGTACTCTGACAAGGTATGAGGCAATTCCATTCATAAAGCTAAGCTTAGCCACAATTTATGAGAAAAAAAATGTATGCTGAAGGAGAATTTATGAATTTGGGGATTCTTAGAAGTACCTCATAACCCTCTGGGATGCTGAGGGTCTGTGGGATGGCCTAGTGACATTGATTATGTCTTGTGCTGTTATTTATTTATTCCCATTTGTGTGAAAGTTTTATCTTGACAATACCTAGGCCTAGAGAGCAGGGGCTATTTGAATTATTCCTTTGACTTCCTCCTAACACCTAAGTTCTGTGTTTTTTTTTTGGTGTGGGGGGGTGGTCAGCCAACCTTGTCTGAGTAAAGGGCTATCAAGTCTCAAGGTCTGTAAGGCAGACTGGCACAGGGTTAAGAGTATGAGTTTAAATGACTCAGTTTGAAATGCAGCTTTGTTGCTAGCTATGTTCAGCATCTCTAGAAACCTCAGTTTTCTTCCTTAGTAAAACGGGAGTCATATTAGTAGGTATATGCTAGGATTATTTTGAAGACACAGTGAGATAAACATATGAATCTCTTAGCAAAATGATTAGGACTTAGTGTGTGCTTGATAAAAGTTACTCATTTTTTTCTTTACCATTGTTAAGGCCTCAGATCTAGGTCATGAGCAATTAAGCACTACAGCTGGTCTGTTTAGCTGGGCTGGGTCATTCTTCACAGAGCTGAGAGGTGCTGCCCTTAGTGCTGCTGTTTAGCAGCTCTAGCTGATGAGCAGTTACTTATACATTATGGGCTGAAATGTGTTCCTCATATGCTTGGGAGGGGACATGCATATTATATAGAGAGAGAAAGCCAAGTCAGCCTAGAGGCGTGGTAGCTGTTGTAGTCTGAGGGTTGCACAACACTAGTCCCAGCATCCGAAATCATGCTCAGAGGTGTTGTAGGGCCACATCCAGGACTGGGGTTGAAAAGTTAATGGGGAAGAACTCTCTGGAACTTATGAGAGCAACAGAAAGATATGAGGTGGTGCTTGCTCTGACATCTGCCAGGGACTTTGGTTATCTTAAAGGACCTTCCCTATTTCCAGCTCAAGAGCCTGGGTAGGTATTTTAACATATGGCATGCTCCTGTACTACCCCTCCCCTGTCTCCTCCTTGCTTTTTATTTTGCCCTCTAAAGACAAAGTGGGCCCTCTTCACAGAGGAGAATCAAAAAATATGTGCTGGTACTGAGGTGCTGTGAAACCAACTAACAAAGATGCCTTACATGTCTTAGTCTGATGCCACTACCTGATTCATTTATATGCAATCTGAGCCAGTTAAAGACCAATAAAATTCTTTTGTATAAAAAAAAAAAAAAAAAGAAGAAAAAAGAAAATGTGCTGAATGAAAATTAGCCACAAAAGAAGAATGGCCTTATCCTTTGGCTTAGTTCCCTCTTCTACCCCAATATCTTTTGGCTTCTTAATTTATAACAGCAGAAATTAAAAAATATATATATATTTTATATATATATAATTGAGAATTAAAACTGAGGGCAGAAATGCGTAGTGTTATAAACTTTCAAAGCATTACATCAATGTTCAAGATTTTAAAATGATAAAAAACATGAGGTGTGTGTGTGCGTGTGAAAAAGAGAGAGAGAGACTCAGGCATTTAATGAATAACTTGAAGTTATAATTTTAATATCTATCTTTGCTTTAATGCCCAATGTCTTCATTTGGCAAATGAAAATCATACTGGTTATTACCTACTTCTCTGTGGTTGGTGAATAATAGCTGCTAAATTATTGCCAAGTATTTTGTAAATATGAAATGCTAAGCCACAATAGCAATTTGTGTGGAAATGGCCAGAAACCAGTTCTTTATACTCATAGGCATGAGAGATTAACCAGGTGATTAGGCTGGACAGTCTATGTTTGGGAAGTGTCGGAGAAAATGGCAAATGCCAGGGTGAGTAGATGCCCTTTTTTCTCTGATGAAGTGGAGTACTTTTACTCTTAGACTGAACAGAATTTATGATATGCTGTGTGCCAATAGCAACTCTCCTCTTTGGGTAGCCCAGGCAACTCTCCACCACCCCCATTACTGCTCTCATTTATCCTTCCTAATTTGCCTTTATTTATCTCATTCCCAAAGCTAAGAATTGACTCACCATTTGTCTCAGTTATGTCAAGTCCCACACAGAAAGCGCACTTTCAAACCCAGTTCATGCTAGTGCTTTCTCCTCTAATGTGACATCAAGAATGGTATAAGTAGCCGTGAGACCTTGGGTCAGTTTCCTTAACCTCACTGAGGCTCAGCTTCTTGATCTGTAAAACAAGGATTGTGATATTTACTGCTCAGGGTTATTATGAGGATTAAATGAGACAATGTGAATAGTTAGTAAATTTAGTTCCTTTTTATGATGCGTTCTTTGACTACTCTAACCTTAAATGAAACCTCTTTTATTTGAATCCCTAATACATTTACAAGATGTTATTCTTGAACAAGAATGGTTTTGTATTGTCTTCTTGCTATGTTATACGTATAAAAATACCTTACCCATATTTTTCAAATTTCTTCTGGCGAGCAGAGGCTACATTTTAAGTGACTCTGCTAAGAGTCTAAGTATAGCTGAGAATCAAATTTATAGAGTTAAAATGAAAAGTAGGAGGTGTGGCATGTTGTATTTTCCAGGATGGCCACCACAATATCTCCCATTCCTCATGGTTTTCTATAATGTGTCCTTTCAACTACTCCTCACCCATCCAAAGGTAAAGTCTAATTCTCCTCCTTGGAATCCAAAGAAGCTTACAATTTCTTTGGCTAGCCAAAAGGGTACTAGGTAACTTCTAGAGAGTGTCATAAAACGCCACGCAGCTTCTGTCTTCTCAGACAGGTTCAATGTATTTTAGGGTCCTCAGTCACCATGTAAGAAGTCCAACCACCCTGAAGCTGCCATGCTATGATGAAGTCTAGGCTGCATGGAGACACCACCAGCCATGCAAGTGAAGAAGCCATCTCGAAAGTGGATCTTCTAAACCTATCTATTCTAGACCTCGGCCTTTTGAGCTACTGAGACCCCAGATATCACAGAGCAGAGAAGAGCTGCTCTGCTCTGTCATTTAAAACTCCTGACCCACCAGAACCCATTAACAATATAGTATGGTTACTGTTTTATGACACTGAGTTTTGGGTAGTTTTACATACAACAAAGATAATTGATATGAAGAATCACAATTTGACTACTGTATTTGGGAGAGCGTATAGTCCCAGAGGAGTTATATAAATCGCTTCCTTCAAACAAGGATTTAGTGGTAAAATCAGTCTTAAATACTGGGTTTCTGACTTGAAGCTCCCACACTATCTGTTATGTCATGTACTTTTCTAGCTCTTGACATCAGCCTTGCGTGTTTGCATAGTTAAGACTTGACTTTAGGCCTCTGTACTCAAGTGGTAAACCTTCTAAGAAGTACTTTGCTCATACAGTAAGCTGCAAGAAAAGTAATTACACTATAAGCCTAGCAGAGAGGATTCTGTTACCGACCTGAGGTAGTGAGAGATATTGGGAGCTCCACGAGAAGGAACAATGATGAAAAAATGGAAATGGAGGAGAGGTTAGACAGTTCTGCTGAGGTTAGAGCCTAGAAGGGGAGGAAGTGGGAAGCGGTACAACACAGGAGTAAAAATCATGAGTCACTGGTGGAAAAAGTAGAGTTGCAACTGCTTCAACTATATATTGAGGCGAACAGCTATGTGCTGACAATAAGAAGGGAGATAGGCAGCATTAGTAAGCTCTTACTACCCACAGCAAAAGGGAAGTGAGAGGAGGCAGCATATGGAGCAAGAAGGAGCAGAGGGAGTCAGCATGAGAGGAAAGAGAAAGCTGCAGGAGGGAAGAGAAGATATTCACAAAGTCTATGGACGCAGCAGTGTTTACCTTACTGAGGAAAGAGATGGGGAGCCCAAGCAAAGAAACAGAACAGTTGGCCCTAAGTGCCCAAAAGAAAAAAATCTGGAGACAGTGGGAGATAATGAGGGGAATAAAATAAAAGCACAAACAAAAAGTTCTAAGAAAACATTTAAAATGCAACTTAATGCAGTAAAGAGTGTCTGGAAGAAATGGGGAAAAATGGAGGCTGAAACATAATGTGGGTGAAAACAGTGAGCTGATTCAATTTATGATAAAAGAAAATAGTTTAGATGAGAGTTTAAGGGATATATGTTTTGAGTTACCTGCTTACAAAGAAAGAGCCCTGGTGCCATAATGGTTAAGAACTCAGGTTGCTAACTAAAAGGTTGGCAGTTCGAATCCACTAATCATTCCTTGGAAACCCTATCAGGCAGTTCTACTCTGTCATATAGGTTCGTTGAGTCTGTAATTGACTAGATGGCAAAGGATTTACAAACAAGGTCATATTGAATTTCTAAGATGTTCCTAAAAGTAGGGTAAAATATATCTTTTCATTGTAAGAGAAATTGTACATACATAAATTTAAAAATATGTTGGCTGAAAATTGGATTTACTTAGGTTCCTAGGGGAAAGAGCTAGCATTACACAGAAAAAAGTCTATAATTGTAATAAAACAATAAAAATTCAATAGAAGAGTGTTCATTGTTCAACCAATGCCTCTGTTTGAGACCAAAGAATATTAGAAAGGCCAGGAGGTGATTTGTCTCTGGCATACCCTGGAGTTCCTTCCGCTATATATAGAGACTGTCTGGCCCTTATATTTTGAAATCTAGATGATTATGATGATGATGATGGTGACCATGGTTGTTAGCGTTTGTATAGTACTTCCTATATGCCAACACTATTCTAAATTCTTTACAGGTATTAACTTATTTAATCCCCCAGCAATCATATGGGATTAGTTAAGTACCTTTGGTTGTACCCATTTTTGGGTGAGGATACTGAAGCACAGTTCTCTTTCTTTCTCTTTAACATATCCACGTCTATCTATTTATATCTAAATAACTGAGAAGGATTAGAAAGAAAACCTATACACTGACCAGTAATAAAAATCAGCTGTATGTAACCGGTTTGGTCATCCTCAGAACCTTGTGGGCCCCGCTCATTGAAGCTTTCCTTAGGGGTGAATCATGCATCTCCATGTCCCACATTTTTAGTGCATTAGCTTGTTAAGGAAATGATTGGTATTTCTTACTGTGGGAGAGCAGAACATTATAAGCCCACCTAAGGATGAGGTCTTATTTTTCAGTGGCTGTCTGATATAAAGGAAAGAATAGGAACTTTGCAGCTGGACAGGGCCTTTGAATATAAATCTCAGATCTACTTCTTATTATCCATTTGACTTTGGAAAATTTATTTAGCATCTTTTTTTTTTTTTTTTCCTTTTGAAATTGGGAATAACATCATCCACTTTGCAAGGTCACTGTGAAGATTAAAATGAGAGACATAAGGTGACTGGCAAAGTGCCTGAGTAAAGGCCCAATACTTGTTACTTCTGCCTTTTTGTAGAACTAAAAATTGGTGATTACAGATATTTGATACTTATTATGGATTGAATTGTGTACCCCCAGAATATGAATTGATGTCCTGGCCCCTGTGCCTGTGAATGTGATCTTGTTTGGAAATAGAATTTTCTTCTGATGTTCTAATAAGGTCATATCAGTGCAGGCTGGGTACTAATCCCAATCACTTTTTTATTGTTGTAAAAATATAAAGAACACATCTGCCAATTCAGCACTTTTCGTGTGTACAATTTAATACAACCAGTTACAACAATCAATATGTGCAACCATCACCAACATCCATTCCCAAATTTTCCATCTCCATAAACCTATACCCAGTCACTTCTGAGTTACAAAAAGAGCAGAATAGACACAGAGAGACACACAGAGGAAGAAGTACACACACACACACACACACACACACACAACAAAAAACACAGAAAATGCTGAGGAATGCCAAGGAATGTCAAGAAACCTCCAGGGCAACAGACAAGGAAAGATCCTCCCTAGAGCTGATGCCCTGCTTTAGTCTTCTAGCTTCCCAAACTGTGGGACAATCAATTATTATTCTTTAAAGCAATTCACTTGAGCTATTTTTTGTTGCAGCAACACTAGGTAACTAAGAAAATATTAATCATATCAAATTGTGATAAGGCCCTTGTAGGTGAGGTTGAACATGTTGTCTTTTCATATTTACATGGATTATATCCTTTATTATGAAATCATCAATGGAAATAATTTTGAAATTCAGGCAAATGAGAAAAACACACCTGAAACAAAAAACTATAAAAAAATTTTTTTTTTCAAGAATCCTCTGTGGTAGGCTGAATAGTGTCCCTCCTCCCCCCCAAGATGTCCATATCCTAATCTGTGGAAACTGTGAAAATGTTACCTTACATGGCAAAGGTGACTTTCCAAAGTTATTAGATTAAAGACCTTGAGATGGGGAGATTATCCTAGATTATCTGGGTGGGCCAATCTAGATTTTGAAGATGGAGGAAAAGGGGTATAAGCCAAGGAATGTGGGTGGCCTCTAGAAATTGGGAAAGGCAAGAAAATGTATTGTCCCTAGGACCTCCAGAAAGAAAAGTTACATTGCTGACACCTTGATTTTAGCCCGGTGAGAACCGTGTTGGAATTCTGATCTACAGAACTGCAAAAGGTAATGAATGAATTTGTATCATTTTAAGACACAAAGTTTACAGCAATTTTTTATAGCAGCTATCCATCAAGTTGGTTTCGACTCATAATGACCCTATAGGACAGAACAGAATTGTTCTATAGGGTTTCCAAGCAGTGGCTGGTGGATTCGAACTGCCTACCTTTTGGTTAGCAGCCACGTTCTTAACTGCAACAGGACACTAATAAACCTCGCCTGAAAGACTGATGCTCAGCATGGTCATAATTTGCTAAACGCTGATTCTTTGTATTGGCATCTATATTCCGAATAATGGCTGAGCTGTTAGTGGCATGCCACCTTTGTTCTCAAGATGCCTGTTGGGAATTATCTCAACCCTGGCAATTTCTTAGTTCTCATGATAAAAGTCTCCTTCCTAACAGAGTTCTTTTGCACATATACTATGGTGGGCCCTTTTTGGAGGATTTTGACAATAACCTTGTTGTCTTAGTCTTCTAGTGCTGCCATAACAGAAATACCACAAGTGGATGGCTTTAACAAAGAGAAATTTATTTTCTCACAGTTTAGTAGGTTAGAAGTCTAAATTCAGGGCGTCAGCTCCAGGGGAAGGCTTTCTCTCTCTATTGGTTCTGGAGGAAGAAGGTCCTTGTCTTCAATCTTTCCCTGGTCAAGGAGCTTCTCAGATGCAGGGACCCCATGTCTAAAGGACACACTCTGCTCCTGGTGCTGCTTTCTTGGTGGTATGAGGTGCCCAACTCTCTGCTTGCTTCTCTTTCCTTTTATCTCTTGAGAGATAAAAGGTGGTGCAGACCCCACCCCAGGGAAACTCCCTTTACTTTGGATCAGGGAGGAGACCCTAATCCTCTCAACATAAAATTACATCACAAAATGGAGGACAGCCACTCGATATTGGAAAGCATGGCTTAACCAAATTGATACATTTTTGGGGGGACACAATTCAATCCATGACACTTGTCTACCAGCTTTTTACCTCCAGGTGAAGCGCTCACAGTCATGTTTACACTATATGATTGCCCACTTGATCAAAGTTGATTTGACCAGAGGAGGTTAGTTGGCCTAATCTGGGCAATCAGAATCTCTTTTCTAGGAGTTTGGGTTGGGTTGAGGGAGGGCTTAGTTTCAGTCTCTGCATGTGGCTTGATGAGATGGTGTAAACTCAGGGGCTGGGTTATGGCCATGGGCATGAAGAAGGTAACAATCAGGCCTGTAGGAAAAATAGCTTGAGGTAGATGGACAGAACAGAGCAGAGAGTTTGAAGCAAAGACTGAAGGAGTGGTGGCCTTGTTCCTGCTGGCTTTCAGTTAACATTTTTACTCCTTCTGGGGCCCAGGCACATACCTGCCCCAGATTCCACAAGATAATTGTATAACTTTAATAAATGTACTTTTTGATATATTTTGCTTAAAAGGATTTCTGTTATTACAAACAAAAGAGCCTTGATTAAGGCACCTATTTTGTTGGAGTTAAATCCAAAAAATGGGAAGGTTATTCCTTTAATGTCATTTTGGATCCTCATTCATGCCTCATTCTTAAGAGGCCCTAAAAAAAGATTCAGAGTAATATGATTATTTAGTGTGCCAGAAGTGAACATTATGTGTTCTATGGCTGCAGCTGAAGTTCATGGCAGAATCTGCCTTGTTGGGGTTGAGGACCCTGGCTATATAGTTGCTTCCTTAGGCTCTTGCCAAAGGCTTTTGATTGTCACATTTAAAATTGATGTTGGTTAGAGGGGTGTTTTTAAATTAGGATTTTGCAATTTCAGCTTGCCTTTCTGCAGCAAGCTTAAACGTGCAGATATGGAACCTTGAAGACTCAGCCTTACTGCTTTCCTGTAGTTCTTTAATTTTGAGAATATGCCTGGTGAAGATTATGGTTTCTTGGAGGAGAACTTGCAGCCAGAAATGGTAGCTTTGCTAATAATCATTAACTCACAGAATGTAAAAAAGTATCTATATAGTCATACTATCCAACTCTTTAATTATGCAGACAAGAAAGCATGCTCAGAAAGATTAAATGGCTTATTTTATTTATTGGGTCTCTCTGTGTGTGTGGGTGTGTATGTATATACATACAGACACATATATATGTATATGTATATGTATATATGTGTGTGTATACATATATATAGAATTACCAAACTCATGGTTATTTGCAGAATGAATAAAGTATCATATAGAGAACACAGAAATCTCTAGACCAAAATATTTCTATGAATACCAAGTAATTTTTATAATTCAGAGGAAATGTTGTTACCTTTCTGTTTACGAATTGAAATTCTTTATATTAGCCATAACGTGTCCAAAGATATAGAATTACTTTGATGGACTGAATGTTATTAACAAGAAGTTAGATAACCCTAAAGATTCATGCATCGATTTATCTTTTTCTTTCCTCATCCTTCTCTCCCTCCTCCTTCCTTCTCTCCCTCCATTATGAAATAACCACTGGAAATAATTTTGAAATTTAGGCAAATGAGAAAAAAACACCTGAAATGAAAACTATAAAATTATTTTTATTTCAAGAACCCTTCTGTGGTAGACTGAGTAGTACCCCTCCTTCCCCCCAGTATGTCCACATCCTAATCCCTAGAAGCTGTGAAAAGTTTACCTTACATGGTAAAAGTGACTTTACAAATGTCATTAAATTAAGGACCTTGAGATGGGGAGATTAGCCTAGATTCCTCTTTCTTTCTTCTCTTCCTTCCTTTTTTCCTTCCCTCCAATTCATATTTGTTGAGTACCTGCCATGTGGCTAATGTTCTAAAAGCTAGAGATACAATACTTAAATAAAATGCCCTCACAGGGTCCTCCTCTCATGGAGACTCTGACCTCAGAGTGCTTACATATGAGTTGGGAACAACAGGAAATAGACATGTAAATAAATATGTAAGATAATTTTGCATAATGATAAAGTGCCATGAAGAAAATAAAAAATAGCAACATGATAGAGAATGATGAATGGGCTAGTGTGACTGGGTATGATTTTTTTTAGGATATGGAAGTGACATTTACCTGATCTATTTATCTTTATCCATCTGTCATCTATCTATTCCCTGGACAACCAACTGGAAGAGATCCCTATTTGTGCCCATTCCTGAGAAAGGTGATCCAACAGAATATGGAAATTATCAAATAATATCATTAATATCACACACAAGTAAAATTTTGCTAAAGATAATTTTAAAAAATGGTTGCAGTGGTATATCAACAGGGAACAGCCAGAAATTCACGCTGCATTCAGAAGAGGAGGTAGAATGAGGGAAATCATTGCTTATGTTGGTGGATCTTGGCTGAAAGCAGAGAATACCAGAAAGATGTTTACTTGTTTTTTTTTTGACTATGCAAAGGCATTCTACTGTGTGGGTCATAACGAATTATGGATAACACTGTGAAGAATGGGAATTTGAGAATACTTAATTGTGCTCATGAGGAACCTGTACTTAGACCAAGAGACAGCCCTTTGAACAGAACAAGGGGATAGTTTGTGGTTTAAAGTCAGGAAAGTTATGCAGCAGGGTTATGTCCTTTCACCATACTCGTTCAATCTGTATGCTGAGCAAATAATACGAGAAGCTGGACTATGTAAAGAACTCAGTGTCAGGATTGGAGGAAGACTCATTAACAACCCGTGTTATGCAGCTGACACAACCTTGCTGCTGAAAGTGAAGAGGACTTGAAGCACTTACTAATGGAGATCAAAGACTACAGCCTTCAGTATGAATTACACCTCAACATAAAGAAAACAAAAATCCTCACAACCGGACCAATAAGCAACATCATAATAAATGGAGAAGATATTGAAGTTGTAGAGGATTTCATTTTTATTTGGATCCATAATCAACGGCCATGGAAGCAGCAGTCAAGAAATCAAGTGATTATTGCATTGGGCAAATTTGCTGCAAAAGACCTCTTTGAAGTGTTAAAAAGCACATATTTACTTTGAGGACTAAGGTGACACAAAACATGATTTTTTCAATTGCCTCTGTGCATTTGAAAGCTGGATAATGAATAAAGAATGAAGAAGAATTGCTGCCTTTGAATTATGGTATTGGTGAAGAATATTGAATATACCATGGACTGCCAGAAGAAGAAATAAGTCTGTACTGGAAGACGTACAGCCAGAGTGTTTCTTGGAAGTGAGCATGGTGAGACTGCATCTCATGTACTTTGGATATATAATCAGGAGGGACCAGTCCCTGGAGAAGAACATCATGCTTGGTAAGGTAGAAGGTCAGTGAAAAGTGGAAGATCTTTGATGAGATGGATTGGCACAGTGTCAACAACAATGAGCTCAAACATAGCAATGATTGTGAGGATGGCACAGGATGAGGCAGTGCTTTGTTCTGTTGTACCCAGGGTTGCTGTGAGTCAGAACCAACTCGAGGGCACCTAACAACAACAGCATTCCCTGTCTTATTTGATTACATAAGACAGCGCGATGACTATTATTTATACTCAGAGAACAGGGTTTAGTCACTTTTCTTGATCACATATGTCTTAGGCTGGGTTCTTTAGAGAAGCAAAACCAGTAAAGTGTACAAATATATATATATATAGAAAGAATTATGTCAAGGCAATGGCTCACACAGTTGTGGAGACTAGAATGTCCCAAGTCCGTGGGTCAGAATAGAGGCTTCTCCTGATTCATGTAGCTGCAGGTGCTGGTGAACCCAAGATCAGTCAGTCAGAGAGCATTTTTTTGCTCACAGGCTGCGAAGATTGATGAATCCCAAGACTGGCAGACAAGACTACAGGTAAACTGCTAGCTCAAGTCCCAAGAACCAGAGGTCAGACAAAAAGGAGCTGGGTGCAGGATCCAGCATGAACAAAAAGCCCACAAGCCATGCCAGAATGTCCACTTATGTTGATGCAGGCCACATGCCCAAGGAAACTCCCTTTCATCTGATTGGCTACTCACAGCAGATCCCATGATGGGGATCACATATCAGATTTCAGCGTGGAAGTGATCACATTATACGACTGCCAAAACACTGAGAATCATGGCCCCGCCAACTTGGCACACAATCTTAACCATCAGAACATAGTGCATGATGTTAAATCTATTTTTCTTTTCATCGTCTCATGCTACCACCTCAAAAGGGGATCAGATTGGGAACAAACATGTCCTCAAAGAATTCATATTTAAATTGGGGAGAAAAAACACAAGTATGTGGTGGATAATATTTCAAAGTGCTAATTGGTTTCTTCTCCAAAATCCTCATCAAATCCCTTCATTTGTATCTCAAAGACTTTTAACATAAGCCACCACCTCCTAGCCCCCACGGATAGACATGAGGTACCCACGGCAAATCAGAAACAAACCCTGAGAAAACATGACCATTCTACTGGGAAGCTGCTGCCCAGTGTAAGAGAAAGGTTCAGATGCATACTTTTAGTGCTCATTTACCTGATCTAAGAGTTTAAACTCTGAAAACCTCAATTATTACTGAAGCAAATACCCTCTGTGATCAGTTCCAACTAGCTGTGAGGAAACTGAGTTACCACTGACTTATTGCTCTTATTGCTAGATATTGAGTATCACCGATCAAGGGTCTTCTCCTCTCTTCTAGTGTGGAGTCATCCTTGTCTGTGTGAGAAGCTCTGTCTATATCTGGCCTATTGTGCCTGCTATCTCAGGGCTATGTAAATCCCACAGGAATAAGGATGGAAGACTCTGGACCTTGAGAGACAATGGAGACCTTAAGAGGAAGCTTTAACCCTGCCCAATATGGGGCCAGATGGAATTGCTTTGAAATTATCTGTTTTCTATTGCTGCAATAATACTGCAGAACAAATCATCCAACAAATCAATTGCTTAAAACAATAAACTTTTAGTTAACTTTTAATTCTGTGGGTTAATGATTTAAGCTAGATGTAGCTGGGTTTTTCTCACCTCACTTGGGTTTACTTACATGTCTGGTGTTGGGCTGTTGGCTAGTCTAGGGTTGCTTCTTCTGGGATGACAAGGCCACTCCATTTTTTACATGTTTCTCATTCAGCCAGCCAGTCCAGGCATGTTCGCATAGAAATGGTAGAGAAGCAAAAGTGAGCAAGCCCAATTGTGTAAATGCTTTTGAAGCAAACATTTTTTGGTCAAACAGGTCATGTGAACCAGAGCAGAGTTAGAGTGGAAGGCAACTGCTGATTTACATGGCAAAGAGTATGGATTCAAGGAGAGGTGAAGAATTAGGACCGTTAGTATAATTATTCTACTGCACCCAATTTTCCAGGTTTGGAAAATTAAAGGTTCCATATTAACGAAATAGTCTGGGTATAGCCTAAAGGGTGGATTGTAGTGGGGAGAAACTGAACACAGGGAGCCTAGACATAAACAGTAACAATACCAGAGCCTGAGAAGGTTGAAGACTTGGAGGTAGAGTGGTGGGAGATATTGTCCAGCAAGGCTATATGGAGGGTGCAATGGAGATGGAGGAGGCAAGGTTGGCTCTGGAGTCAGTCACCTGGAAGGCAGTGACTATAACAGACCAGCAACCCACCCATGCCTGGTAGGTGAAGGCTTTCAGATTAGTTGCAGAAGAATAGAGTAACTTGGTGACAACAGTAGGTCAGGTACGTGGGAGTGGTATGGGTGAGTAGGTCAGGAAACAAACATGGTAGGAAGGAGAGTTGTCTGATTAGAGCCACAAGGCAGGTGGGAGAATGATTGCTTTGAGTTCTGGGGGTGCAGTGAGGTCACATGCTTGGGGAACTTAAAGCTCATGTGGACAATAATTTGGATTAATTATGTTGGAGAATTGGTAGTTTTCCAAGGCTCTGAGAAAGGTGTATGTATTACCTGGCTACCCTTCAGTGCTCTCAAGCCTAGAGCCTCATCTAAAGTGTCATGCCTGAGGAGACCCCAGGTAGGTGGGAGTATTATGGTGTGCCCAGATCATGACCCCTGCTTCCCCACAGTTGGCAGGACCTGGAGCAGGTCTAGGAAATTTATGTCAGCTTCACTTTTGTCCCCAGCTTCCACCCTTAACTCACATTCAGGCCCTTCCTGAAAGTCTTTCTTTTATTCTATCTAGTTCAATAAACAATTGCAAAACCTGACAATCAGGATGAAGCCAAGCATTCTAAATCTCAGCTTACATTTCTGTTTTTCCAATATAAGGTCTTTTAAAGACACCCAAAGTGGAAAGTATTTTGAATTACTTTCTTTGACTGACTGTTCTTGAATTCCTCAGGATCACCATTGATGACATTCAGAATGATTTCTGGGACACAGCACCAGACTTAAAATAGTTTGAAGGCTTCTGGGGCAACCACCTGATATGGGAAGTGATTTGTTACCCGTGTTAAGGAAGAATCAGATATCATGTTATACAAGGTTAATGAGCAAAAACTGTTTCATAGCTTGAGCACTGCCCATACCACATACCCTAGTTTCCCCCTGTCCCGGAGACAGCGACAGAGTTGTAGGTAAAATATAAGTTATTAAGTACAGACGTTATTTTTTCCAGGTTTTAGATCCACTCAATCCATCTTTGTCTCCTTTGTCCTTCTGAGGCTACTCCTGCCATTTGAAGTTACCTGATTTTCTGTGAAGGGCCAAGTTGTCTCTGCATTGTCAAGGAGACCAGAAAATAGAACCTCGAGAGCAAAAATGAACCCTTTGTGGGAGTGGGCATTTGCCTGAACATGGAAAATCTGAAGGCAAGGAGGTTTGCTGCTCCTTTCTGGAGCTAATTTCTGCTGATTTTGTGAGGAGTCTCCTGGATGACTTTTTCTCTTTTTTTCTTTTAACATTAAGCGGCCATTACATGATCTCCAGTCATTAAATAACTATGATTCTAAGGCAATATTTTGTGAAGCATGGTCTGTGGGCCACGGACATCAGAATCACTTGGGAAAAAAAAAAAAAAAAACTTGGGAAGCATCTTAAAAATACAGACATACTGTATAAAAATCACTGGTCTGGGTCCTGGGAATCTATATGCCGTCAGGGACTCTCATACTCCCTCATGAGTAAGAATACACTGTTTTAGGAGGCAAGCGTACATTTATTTGCTATTATTTTAATGCTTCCAAAGAATAAATAGCAGCAGTAGTAAATGATATTTAGAAATATGAATCTTGCTTGTGGCTATGTAAAATAATCTAAGCTGACTTCTGACTTTAAGGACATTATTTCACAGTCACTTTTCATTCCATCATTGTTTGTGTTAGTAGGCTGTGTCAGAGATGGCAAGCTATTAACCGCACATTCATGCCCTCGCTTCCACAGTGTATAGTTGTTACTGGGAAGTGGCTGCACAATCACACATGACTTGACCTCTTGCTTCCAGGAGAACATGACTATTTCTTCCATTGGAAGGAAAGGAAGTGATATGTCTATTTCTTTCCCCTTCTGCCTGGGTGCAGAGGATTCTGAGGTCCAATAAGAGATGGATGGAGCGTGGGTTCCTGAGTTACCACGTGTCAGGAGTGCCTACCTGGGACTTTTATCTGAGTGAGAAATAAACATTTATGGTTTTGAGCTACTGAGATTTTGAGATAACAACAGCTTTAACTCATAGGGCTTGGGGTATTAGGAAGGTCTTGGCTTCTCCTCTGGATGAAAATCAGGTTCTTTCCCACCTCAAATATAAAACGTCCTTGGTTTACTCAAACAAACTAATCCTTTTTGAAAAGTAGAGAATCCTCTTTAGTGATAAGAGCATTCATCTCAGAATCAGGGAAGTGGGTTCAAGTCCCAGGTCTGCCACTGACTAAGCTGTGCAATTTGAGACAAATTATTCAAGTACTCTGAGCCTCAGCTTCTTTGATTATCTCTGAGAAAAATGGTAGTGTATTCTTTACTCCTCAAGGGTGTGTGAAGTTCAAATTAGGAGAATGTTCATGACAACACTTTGTGTATTATTAAGGGCTACTTTAAAAGTGAAAGAGATGGCTTGGCTTTTTTTCTTTGCAGATCTGGGGCTCAACGCTATTTTCTAGCTTCAATACTTTCAACAAGCTTCCTGAATCTCAGTTTCCTCCTTTAAAAACTGGGATAATAAAGCTTACTAGGATTACTGTCAGAATAAAAATGAGGTAATATATGCGGCGGTGTCTAGCACAAGCCCTGACATACTGCAGGAACTCAGAAGAATGCTAACTCTCTTCCCCTGGCAGCTCTGGGTTATGAGGGAGGTGATTCAGAGACAGTCCACAGTAGACTGATGATAAATATGAACTGAGTTCTCCCATTGCTTACATTTTATTCAGCTCTGTCAGTTGGTGCGATGATTTTCATTGTATCACTTGTCTGTTCTTCCCTGGGTTTGGCCGTGGTCCCTCCACAGCTGGAAAGGTGACTACGGAAGAGCCTTGTGCCTCTTTGTAGTATTGGCTACATCGATTTCTTTTTACAAAGGTGGAAACGCTGGTCATTGTGAGTCTGATGGAGCATTGCTGAAGCCTCTGGCCAGTCCAAACCCTGTCTAGCATCCAGGCATCTGGCATTCCAGAGTGCTTTCTCGCTTCTAGTCATCCCCCTGGAAATCCGTGTTCTTTTCCCTGTTTTATCATCACTTGGCTTATTCTTTGCACTGACTCCCTCTTTGGGTCGAGTTCAAATTAATTTACCTGATGAGATGTTCATAACATAGATGTATGGGACTAGAATAAGGTTTTACAAAGGTAATGGTGATTTCTTCAGTTTATTTGTAGACTGTACTGTGCTTTTCAAAGTGCTTTCACCTGAGTAATTTTGTTTGCTCTCTATTGGTTTTCATAGGCTCAAGCGGCTGTTCATTCTTTGGCTTATCCTAGGTGCATTTATCAGACATAATACCATCTTCCTATTGCTGGGAAGATGGAGGAGAGGGGCTAGGAGCAGTGACTTAGTATTTATTAATTATGCATTTTTTCCAGGTTTTTAAAACTGGGAATTAGCTCATTTAATTCACTCAGTATTTTTTTCTGAGGTATACCAATGCCTAGTGTAATACTTATGAGTTTTTAAAGTTTTACCAACTGTAAAATATAACAGAGAAGATTAAAAAAAAAAAAAGTCGTCTATTAAAAAAAAAAGTACTCAGTTTTGGAAATAGGGTTTAAATCCTGGTCCTTTTGACTTCAGAGCCAATTTTTCCTTGATGTTACTGTCTCTAGTAGATGGATTGAGGTGTAGAATCGTCCAGTTATATATGTCCAATCATTTGAGGAGCAAAGACACGCACATATGAATAGTAAAGCAAAGAAGGCCTCCTCCTTCCCTCCCTTCCACAACATTTAGTACCTATTTTGTGGTACCCAGTGTCCTAGGCACTGGGAATATAGCATTCTCCCTCTCAGCTAACATTCTAATGGGCAAGATATTGTTGTTGTTGTTTTTAGGTGCCGTCGAGTCAGTTCCAACTCATAGCGACCCTATGGACAACAAAACGAAACACTGCCTGGCCCTGCGCCATCCTTACAATTATTGTTATACTGGAGCCACTGTGTCAGTCCACCTTGTTGAGGGTCTTCCTCTTTTCCGCTGACCCTGTACTCTGCCAAGCGTGATGTCCTTCTCCAGGGACTGATCCATCCTGACAACATGTCCAAAGTATGTAAGATGCAGTCTCGCCATCCTTGCTTCTAAGGAGCATTCTGGTTGTACTTCTTCCCAGACAGATTTGTTTGTTCTTTTGGCAGTCCATGGTATATTCAGTATTCTTTGCCAACACCACAATTCAAAGGCATCAGTTCCTCTTTGGTCTTCCTTATTCATGGTCCAGCTTTCGCACGCATATGATGTGATTGAAAATACCATGGCTTGGGTCAGGGGCGCCTTAGTCTTCAGGGTGACATCTTTGCTTTTCAACACTTTGAAGAGGTCCTTTGCAGCAGATTTGCCCAATGCAACGCGTCTTTTGATTTCTTGACTGCTGCTTCCACGGCTTTGATTGTGGATCCAAGTAAAATGAAATCCTTGACAACTTCAATCTTTTCTCCTTTTATCATGATGTTGCTCATTGGTCCAGTTGTGAGGATTTTTGTTTTCTTTATGTTGAGGTGTAATCCATACTGAAGGCTGTGTTCTTTGATCTTCATTAGTAAGTGCTTCAAGTCCTCTTCACTTTCAGCAAGGAAGGTTGTGTCATCTGCATAACACGGGTTGTTAATGAGTCTTCCTGCAAACCTGATGCCCCGTTCTTCTTCATATAGTCCACCTTCTCGTATTATTTGTTCAGCGTACAGATTAAATAGGTATGGTGAAAGAATACAACCCTGACGCACACCTTTCCTGACTTTAAGCCAATCAGTATCCCCTTGTTCTGTCAGAACAACTGCCTCTTGATGTATGTAAAGGTTCCTCATGAGCCCAAGTAAGTGTTCTGGAATTCCCATTCTTTGCAGTGTTATCCATAGTTTGTTATAACCCACACAGTCAAATGCCTTTGCATAGTCAATAAAACACAGGTGAACACCCTTCTGGTATTCTCTGCTTTCAGCCAGGATCCATCTGACATCAGCAATGATATCCCTGGTTCCACATCCTCTTCTGAAACCAGCCTGAATTTCTGGCAGTTCCCTGTCGATGTACTGCTGCAGCCGTTTTTGAACGATTTTCAGCAAAATTTTGCTTGTGTGTGATATTAATGATATTGTTCTATAATTTCCACATTTGGTTAGATCACCTTTCTTGGGAATAGGCATAAAGATGGATCTCTTCCAGTCAGTTGGCCAGGAAGCCGTCTTCCATATTTCTTGGCATAGACGAGTGAACACCTCCAGCGCTGCATCTGTTTGTTGAGACATCTCAATTGATATTCCATCTATTCCACCTATTCCTATTTTTGCCAATGCCTTCAGAGCAGCTTGGACGTCTTCCTTCAGTACCATTGGTTTCTGATCATATGCCACCTCTTGAAATGGTTGAATACCAACTAAACTGATAAATAGGCAAATAATATAATCTGAGGTAGTGATAACAGCTAGGAAGAACAATAAAGCAGGGCAAGGAAATACACAGTGATGGAGCTTCAATTTTGAGGTAGTGGTCAGGGGAAGGCCTCTCTGAGTCAGTGACATTTGAGCAGAGACACGAATGAGCACAGGCATGGGAAGCCTGAGAGGAAGCTTAGGGCAGGGAAGCAGCCCGTGCAAATGCCCAAGGTAGGAGCTGGCTTGGCAGGCAATAAGGTCGGTGTGTCTGGGATAAGCACAAGGGTATGATGGGAAGTAAGACTGGAGAAGTAATGAATGGATGGGTTCAGGAGAGTGTTCTGGGCCTTGGAAAGACTTCGGATTTTATTCTGGGTGTGGTTGGAAGTCATTTGGGACTTTTGGCAGAGGAGTGATAGGATCTGACTTAACGTTTTAAAGGAATCACTGTGGATACTGTGTGGATTAGACTGTAGGGGGCAAAAGTGGAAACTAGGAGCTAAATTCAGAGTCTGCTTGCAGACCCCTACCCATAATGAAAGCCCAACAGAGATGGTATTGAAAACAAGTATTTCAACAACATTGCATTCTTCTACTTCTATTTTCTTATCTTTGATTTTTTCATTTCAATTCTTTGTAATCTGTTTAAATTTATTAAATTCCTACTATGTCTAAAAAATGTCTACGGTACTGTGTAAATTGCTTTTCGTGTCTTTATTCCTTTCCTTTAAACTTTTCCTGTTACCTTGATTTTTTTTTTAACCTAAACCAAATTATATATTGTTCCACTTATCTCAACAAAAGTAGAAAGGAATCAATTGCTTTGGTTTTCTGTAGCCAAAAGCTAGCTGCAGATTCGAAATGAAATGAACTGGCATTAGAGTGATGGCAGGCCAGTCTGCCAACAGCACCCTTTCTCAGTGATAGCAAGCTGATGCTCGAAATGTCCAGGACAAAGGCCTGAGTTTGTAATCAGCTTCAAACTTGGCCTTTTTTTCATTTAGATAGCACTTGCTCTCTTCCAGCTGAAGTGGGTGATTGGATTGGGACTATTATACATCAAATGCCACTAAGAGCTATTAATATAGGTAGAATAATTGAGCAACCAGACTTGTTGGAAAATGTAACTATTTTACACATCATTGTAAATTGTTTTTCAGGCTATACTGGCTCCCTTCAGCCATGAAAACATTCAGATGTTAAAAAAAAAAAAAAAAAGATGCTTCTTGAATACTTAACCATAAAAGCAAATGAGATTGCTTTAGACTGCTCCATTAACACTAGAACCATCCACACATGGAAATTATTACCTACCCTGTGTTTGTTTAAATGTTGGTAGATGCTGCCGTGCCAGTTCCGCTGTCTGTTAGTATAATGCTTACTTCTGTGAAATGAGTGAACAGCCCAATACGCTTCAATATCAGTTTTGCAAACATCCCCCCCCACCAAAGAATGAGTCTTTCTTAAATACCATTTCTATGATTTTATGTCTTACCTCTAATTTGCAATATTCTTGGGCTTTGAAGCTGGATTATGTACTTGAATAAATACTCTCGCATTGCTATAAGGGGCCAAACTGTGGGAATGATACAGCGTCTGAAGGCTGGATCTTAGATAAATCTGGGAAGGGTTTTAAGCAAGGCAACCATCTTACTTGAGCTATTTTACCATTTGGATGGCATTCTCTATTCAAATCTATCTATGCAAATTCTTCTTGCTATTCAAAGTCAAGCTCAAATTTCCTCTCATCTAAGAAGTTGTACTTGAATAGTTTAGCACAAATAATCACTCTGTCCTCTCAGAGAAAAAGGATAAGAATGAATATAGGCATACCTTGAAGATATTGTGGGTTTGGCTTCAGACCACTGCAATAAGGTGAATATTGCAATAAAGTGAGTCAACGTGAATTTTTTTGATCCCCAGTGCATGTAAAAGTTATGTTTACACTATACAGTAGTCTATTAAGTATGCAATAGCATTATGTCTAAAAAAAATGTACATACATTAATTAAAAAATACTCTGTTGCAAAAAAATGCTAACCATCATCTGAGCCTTCAGTGAGTCATAGTCTTTTTGTTGGTGGAAGGTCTTGCCTCAGTGTTGATAGTGATCAGGGTGGTAATCAGGGTGGTGATCAGGGTGGCAGTTGCTGAAGGTTGGGTTAGCTGTGGCAATTTCTTAAAATCAGACAACAATGAAGTTTGTTGCATTGATTGACTTCTCCTTTCACGAAAGGTATCTCTGTAGCGTGTGATGCTGTTTGATAGCATTTTACCCACAGTAGAAATTCTTTCAAAATTGGAGTAATTCCTCTCAAACCTTGCTCCTGCTTTATCAACTAAGTTCATGTAATATTCTAAATCCATTGTTGTCATTTCAACAATGTTCCCAGCATCTTCACCAGGAGTAGATTCCATTTCAAGAAACCATTTTCTTTGCTCATCCATAAGAAGCAACTCCTCATCCTTTAAGTTTTGTCAGGAGATTGCAGCAATCCAGTCACATCTTCAGGCTCCACTTCTAATTCTAGTTCTTTTGCTATTTCTATCACATCTGCAGTTACTTCCTTCCCTTAAGCCTTAAATTCCTCAAAGTCATCCATGAGGGTTGGAACCAGTTTCTTCCAAACGCCTGTTGATGTTGATGTTTTGACCGCCTCCCATGTATCATGAATGTTCTTAATGGCATACAGAATGGTGAATCCTTTCCAGAAGTTTTTCAATTTACTTTGCCCAGATTCATCAGAGGACTTGGTACCTATGGCAGCTAAGGATGTATGAAATGTATTTCTTAAATAATAAGACTTGAAAGTTGAAATTACGCCTTGATCCACGGGCTGCAGAATGGATGTCGTGTTAGCAGCATGAAAACAACATTAATCTCCTTGTACCTCTCCATCAGAGCTCTTGGGTGACCAGGTGCATTATCAATGAGCAGTATTATTTTAAAAGGAATCTTTTTCTCTGAGCAGTAGGTCTCAACACTGGGCTTAAAATACTGAGTAAACCATGTTATAAACAGATGTGTGATTATCCAGACTTTGTTATTTCATTTACAGAGCACAGGCAGAGTAGATTTAGCATAATTTTTAAGGGCCCTAGGGTTTTTAGAATGGTCAGTGAGTATTGGCTTCAACTTGAAGTCACCAGCTGCATTAGCCCCTAACAAAAGAGTCAACCTGTCTTTTGAAGATTTGAAGCCAGGCATTGACTTCTCTCTAGCTACGAAAGTCCTAGACGGAATCTTCTTCCAATATAAGGCTGTTTCCTCCACATTGAAAATCTGCTATTTAGTGTAGTTACCTCCATCAATTATCTTCTGAAAAACCTGCTGTAACTTCTACATCAGCACTTGCTGCTTCCCCTTTTACTTTTGTGTTATGGAGACGGCTTCTTTCCTCAAACTTCATGAAACAACCTCTGCTAGCTTCAGTCTTTTCTTCTGCAGCTTCCTCACCTCTCTCAGCCTTTAAAGAACTGAAGAGAGTTATGGCCTTGCTCTGGATTAGGCTTTGGCTTAAGGGAATATGTTGTGGCAGTTTCGATCATCTATCCAGATGTCTAAAATTTTCTCTGTATCAGCAATAAACCTGTTTCTCTTAACATTCATGTGTTCACTGGAGTAGCACTTTTAGTTTCCTTCAAAAACTTTTCCTTTGCATTCACAGCTTGGCTAATGGTGTGTGTGGTGCAAGGGACCTACATTTCAGCCTATCTTGTCTTTCAATGTCTCTTCCTTGCTGAACTTAATCATTTCTAGCTTTAGATTTAAAGCAAAAGACGTGCAATTCTTCATTTCTCTTGAAAATTTAGAGGCCATTGTAGGGTTATCAACTGGCTTAATTTCAGTATTGTTTTGTCTCAGGGAATAGTGAGGCCTAAGGAGAGGGAGAGACATGGGGAACAGCCAGCTGGTGGAGCAGTCAGGACACACACATTTATCAAGTTCGTTGTCACATATGGTCACGGTTCATGGCACCCCAAAACAGTTACAATGGTAACATTAACAATTACTGATCACAGATCACTGTAACAGATATAATAATAATGAAAATTTTGAAATATTACTAAAATGTGACACAGAATACAAAGTGAGCACATCCTGTTGGAAAAAAGGCACTGATAGACGTGCTCAACCCAGGGTTGCCACAAACCTTCAATTTATAAAAAATGCAATATCTGTGACTTGGAATAAAGTGAAGCACAATAAAATGAGGTATGCCTGCATTGTCTTAGCAACTACTGTGCTGGATCATCACACAGACCATGTAATCTTTACACAACTACTATGTGAGCCAAGTACTGTTATCCTGGTTTAGTATATGGAGAAGTTGAGGCATGAGCTGATGTATTCAAGGTAATATAGCCAGGGGGTGAAAGAGTTAGAATGTGAACCCAGGTGTATCTGATGTTAAAACTCATTCTACTACACCCATGTGCCTCTTAGAACTTTCAATGTGGTTAGAAGTAGATCACAACAAATTTGCTTGGTATGTGCAATTGTTTCAGTGTGGGTTATGTTTAAATATCCCTGAAGGAAGTTCTTGAAAATATGAAGAGAAAGAAAGGCCTTTGCATCAGGGATCTTGTAGCTTGGTACATAGTTACAGACATGGAAAGAAAGATTTCTTCTAACCCACTGTAGGAAGTCTCCTGAAAGTCTACTGAGGGTAGTGTGGTAACACAAAGGAGGAAATGACCTCTTCCACCTGGGGAGGTTGGGGTAAGGGTGGCTAAGAGTAGAAAAGATTTTGGAGAGAGATGATGCTTTCATTCTGAAAGATGAGCAGGAACTAGGCAGACTTGAATCAAGGGAGTAGGGCACAAAAGTTGAACAAAAGGAAAAAACATTCCAGGCAAGAAAATGTCACTGATACGAAACAGCGTCAGGTGTGCTGCATAGTGGTAAATGGTCCAGTGTGGTTGGATCATGCATTAAAATTGCAGGGCAAGGGTAATAACCAGAAAAGGGCTGGAGTGGTGGACAAAGGTCAGGGCAGGGGCTTCTTTAATGCTTAATTGAGTTTGAATTTTATTCTATCTGGCAGCAGCATGGGGAATTATTGAAAAGGCATTAAATAGTTGAACATCATGCTTGGTAGAGGGTTAGTGAAAAAAAGGAAGACCCTCAATGAGACGGATTGTAACAATGGGCTCAAGCATAACAATGATTGTGAAGATGGTGCAGGACTAGGCAGTGTTTCCTTCTGTTATACATAGGGTCTCTATAAGTTGGAACTGACTGGATGACACCTAACAACGGCAGAATAGTAGATAGGAGAGTAGTTAGGAGACTACTGCAGTTATCCAGGCAAGAGATGAGAGCCTCGATTAAGCTAGGAGCAGTGGGAATGGAAAAGTAGTCCATGAAGTCAAAGCCAGTGTAGTGTTCTATAATTGACTACCATGTAAGTTTCATGTGGGCAGAAGATACCTCTCATACTTAGTGTCGGCCTCACAGCACAATCCTATGCACACAGATCCCCTTTTCTTATGCCTGCAATGCTAAGAATTGCATTTGATATAAAAATGCTGCAAAGAACCTGAGTGGATATGACTGCAAAGCATGTGAGCTCTTTTTCAGTTGATCTGCTCCAAGGTAGGGAGTGAAATTTAGTCCCATTTTCTGCAGTGTTCCCATGTGGGTAGAATTACCATCATCATTAGTTGGTATTGGAAGCAGTGATTCACAGATGAAAATAACCTTAGAATTTGTAAGAAAATCCCAGAGGGAAAATCAGCAGTATTACCAAAATAATTCTTCTTGTAGGGCTTTGGCTATTTATCTTTTCATATAAGTGAACCTGAAATATATTGGCAAGTGTTAAAGCAATTTAAGTGTTTCAAGTTCTTAACTGTGTGTCCTTGAAGGCTATATTTGTGGTAGGTAGTTCTACTGCTGTAAATCTGTGTTGACAGGTGTAAATTTATACTAATAAATTAATAACACAAGGAAGAAAAACAAACTCCAGCTCCAAGGATGCTGGATTAGCTGTAGAACTAAAGGTATGAAGAAAACATAGATCAAATGCCTTCTGATTGATTTTTTCCCTCTTGATTAGACTGAGCTGTGTACAGATGAAATTGTATCACTTGGTATTTTTCTTACCTGTGTTTTTCACTTATTAAACTTATTTATCATGCCTCTCTACCATTTCAACATCTAAAGGTCTGTTATGAAGGTGAACTAAAAAATTTAAAACATGCATAGTATCTCTCATGAGGGCTATGACAGTGTTTCTCATTCCCTCAGTGTGCTATGACACTTTGAACCCAGCAAATTATCTTCCATTTTCCAGTCTCCTTCTCAAGATTTTTAACATCTCAGTAAGTGAATTTTTTTTTTTTTTTTTGGTCCTGGTTCCCTTATACCTCTTTTCTTTTCAGCTTCCTTGTTCATCTTGGAACACATAATAGGGGTCATTTAGTCTATGCTGGATGAATAAAGACAAATGCCTGCCCTCCTGGGAGAGGGAATAGTTGTTTTTGGGGTGAGTTTGGGTGAAAGAAGATGTTAGTGTACTAAATTGACATGAATCATTGGGACAGTGGCATGTTATTTTACATAGACTGAGTTTGCCTTGGAGCCCTGATGGCACAGTGGTTAAGAGGTCAGCTGCTAACCAAGAGGTTGGCAGTTCGAATCTACCAGCTGCTCTGTGGAAACCGTATGGGGCAGTTCTACTCTGTGCCATAGGGTTGCTATGCATTGGAATCAACTCAACAGCAATGTTTTGGTTTTTTTTTTTTTTGTGAGTTTGCCTTAAACAAAATAATTCTGGTGTGGATTTTGAGGATTTTTGACTTCTTATGCTCTATGAATCAGGAATAATTCTTTTAAAAAAATAATATCCACTTAAAAAATCAGATTTAGAAGGACAAGTCCTTACATATTTCTTTTCGAAAAAGAGAACCCTATAAAACCATAATCATATGTCAAATATCTATACCCTGATGGCCCACGTGCACACTTCCCATAGCCATATTGTTTTCTCTACCTCTAGTGTGTGGAGGTGAACTAGCCAAGATGTCTACCACCCCCTTGATCCCTGGGCTGCTGTGCCTTTTCAGGCTGGCTGGACAAGAGACTCCATTCTCTCCTACTGCTGCATGTGCAGTCTGTGTTAGTTTCCCGCTGCTGCTATAACAAGTTATCACAAACTTAGTGACTTAAATAAACTCTACTTCATTATCTCGTAGTTCTGTAGGTCAGAATCTGGGTGGGACCAACTGGGTTCTCTGTATAAGGTCTCAAAAGCCTAAAATCAAGGCGTTGGCCAAGGTGGGCTCTTATCTCGAGGCTCTGGGGAAGAATCCATTTCCAAGCTCCTTCAGGTTGTTGGCAGAATCCAGTTTTTTGCAGTTGTAGAACAGCCCCCCCCATCCTTGCTGGCTGTCAGCTAGGGTCCACTCTCTGTTCCAAGGGTGCTTGCATCCCTTCTCACGTGGCTCCCACTGTATTCAAACCAGTAATGGTGCATGGTACCATTCTCATGCTTCCCCTTCACCTCCTCTTTTGCCACTAGCTAGAAAAATTTCTGTTTTTAAGAGCAAATGTGATTACATTGGACCCACCCAGATAGTCCCGGGTAATCTCCCCATTTTAAGGTAAATGGAGTAAGTAACCTTAATTACATCTGCAAAGTCCCTTTTGTCATGTAACAAAATATATTCACGCGTGTGGTCTTTAATTATATTCACATTTCCGGGAATTAGAGCAGGGCATGTTTGAGAGATCATTTTAGAAATTCTGTCCACCACACCCCCTGTAAAGGAAAACTTTTCCAGTTGAGGCTGGCCAGTCTACTGTGGAGGGTATCTATAGCCCGTTAACAAAACGCTAATGCCTTGCGTATAAAAAAAAAAAAAAAAAAAAACGCATTGCGTATAGTACTGATGAATTCCCTTTAGGTCTATTTCAGATAGAGCACAGTTTTTTAAAAATAAGACATTTTATTCAATTAATATCAAAAGAAACTAGCTAGCAACCAATGAAAGGACTAAAACTTAGGACACGTTTCTTCTCATGTACGTGTATGAACTTGTGAATGCACAGGGCTGTCTGTTCATCTCATGGCCACTCAGTTATGTTACTGGCTGGAATGGCACCATGTGTCATGTCAAATGACATTGAAAATACCGTACTGTAGTACAGCATTGAATGAGAATAAGAATGCAGATACTTATCAAATTTCAGGAAATAGAATTATGTAGTTAAAACTATCAAAAAAAAAATTTTTTTTTAAAGCTAGGGCAAGTTTGCAGGAATAATAGATGTGTCATGAAGGACTATCACTGAATACCTGCCACCATCACCAGCTGCCAGGTGACATTCAAGAGAAGCTTAACTTTTAGTAACAAATTCAATAAAGAATGAAAAAGCACCAACAAATTTAATTAAATGGGTGGCATAGGCTAAACACTTGAAATTATACCATCAGTCCTGAAGTAGCTAAACAGGAAAAGATTTGAAAGCATGGCTTATGAGCAGTGCATCACCATGATGCTATAAAAAAAATACACAACTGTTTATGGCCAAAAATGATGCTGAAGAATCTTTAGACTTTAGAATTGGTAGAAACTGATTTTCATACTAAAGGGTTTACTGTCAGCAGGTATTGTCAGCAAGTTTTTAATGTAATTGCAAATATTTTATGTAGCTCCCCCCCTAGCCAAAAAAAATTGTGGTTAAGTTGATGTTGTGTTTTACAGTTGATGAAAATTGAGAACTAAGGAGATAAGAAAACATATAGCAAACATCAAATGTGTCCTGACACAGAAACAGGTAGTAAATATCTGCATTATGTATTTTTACAGGGTACCTATTTTACATGTTTTATCCTCCTATTGTCTGTTTTTTTAGGGCTTGTTTGTTTTCAGGATTTGTACTTTCATAGAAGAAAAAAACAGTTTAGGATAGAAATGGGATTTTATAATTGTAAAGTGGCATTAGCTGGGTTCATTAAAACTTAAAAAAATAAATGGGAAATGGTATATCCTGGTCAATAGACTGACCTTAGGAACAATTTTTGCACATAACTTTTAATGGCATTGTCTGATATTATGGCCATTGGTGAGATACCATACTCGGCAGGTATTTTTCAGTCTGTAACATGGAGATGCTGGCATTTGCCCTATGCCTTCCCCTTTGAGACCCCTTGGAAGAGCAAATGTGGTTGGTGCTTACTTAAATCACCGAGCTCTTTGTAGGGCACCTTTAAAGCATTATTTTGATCAAATTCTAATCAACTGTATTCTTGAACTGGGAAATCAAATATTAGCATATATTTGCAAATGGCCCCAGTGCTTCTCTGCTAATTTGTATTCCAGCAACCTTCTTGAAGCAGGAAGCAGAGTCAAGCTGTTGCCATGAAGGTTGTTTCAAGAGCTCAGAAATCTTCCAGGGACCACTTTATCACCACTTTTCAAAGAGGCCTTTATTCCTCTCTTCTGTTTCCTGCAGAGGGGGTTGTGAACAATACTTGAGGACATGGCAAAGCCAACAAGGACCCGAGGACTCCTCTAAGACTATGATCTACCAAATTGTAAAATCTGCCGTTCTGGTTACTATGATTCCTTTCTTCTCGCCTACTTTTATACAGCTTTATTGTATAATAAAAACTTTCTTTTCGTTTTTAGAGAACTGGGCTCCCAAGTCAATTGGCATTTGTTTTGCTTTAAGCCTTCTGTGTAAAGCCCTGTTACCTTCTCATTAAAATAACACTTTTGGAGTATATTATCTATTTTGGAGTATATTGTCTACAGTATATAATATCTATGTACTGGCTTTTTTCTGGCATATTATGTAGTATCTATTTGAAGTATATTATATAACAGATAATATCTTAATTGACAGAAAATTTTCCTAATTCATGTGCGCCAAAAAGTATTTTAATCTAAGTCAATAATCTTGGCCTTTACTTCAAATATGTTACACTTAAAATATTTTTGTACTCTGAAAGGTAGAGGCCAGAATGAAATAGTCAGAAGTTTAAAAAAAAAAAAAGTTTGTATTGCTATCACTAATTACAGATATGAGGGTAGATACAAATACGTGGCTTTAATTATTTTAAGTAAAATTAAGAATAAAAATCATGTCATATAATTAATTTTATTTGAAGTAGCCGAGAATTGCCATTTTCCTTTTGAAAACTTCAGCAAATAGAAACTTTTCGATTTGACAATATTCTTGGGGAAATATAGCTGTCCTATTTCATAGTAGAAATGGGAGAAAGAGAAAATAGATAAATTTTTACGGAGAGAAAGGAGTAGGACTTTCTCAGTGATATTTATATTTACTCCAGTTCAGCATAAGTTTTTTTTTCCTGAAAATAATGTTAATCTTGGCCTACATCCGTTATCAAACTAGGGTGTGAGGATCTGCTGGGGGAGCCTGCATGCACATGAAGGGGCATGTGACACTACGGAATAAACTTGGTCCATGTTCCTGAAGCAGCTACAGTTCTACTTCATGATAAATAATTACATTTTTAAAAAATGCAAAAGCAATTTATATATTATGGGATAGAAGCTAAGGGATTTTTTTGTTTTTATTTATTTTCTGATAAAATCATTACCTACCTACCAGTTGCCATTCAGTCGATTCTGACTCGTGGTAATCCCATGTGTGTCAGAGTAGAACTGTGCCTCATAGGGTTTTCAACGGCTGATTTTTCAGGGGATTGCCAGACCTTTCTTCTGAGGTGCCTCTGGATGGACTTGAACCACCATCCTTTCGGTTAGAGGACAAGCACAATTACTCTTTACACCATGAAGGGACTCCAGATAAAACCATTAGAATTAAAAAAAAAAAAGAAAAATCCTGTTAATAGGGAAGCAAGCCTGATTCATGAAGGATGTAGTTATTCTTCTCTGAAGTAAGGGCTTATTTATTTATTGTGCTTTAGATGAAGGTTTAGAGAACAAATTAGTTTCTCATTAAACAATTAATACATATATTATTTTGTGACATTAGTTGCCAACCCCATGATGTGTCAACATTTTTCCCTTCTTGACCTCGGGTTCCCCATTTCCGTTCATCCAGTTTTCCTGTCCCCTCCTGCCTTCTCATCCTTGCCCTGGGCTGATGTGCCCATTTGGTCTCATATACGTGGTTGACCTACATATATTATTGTTTGTTTTATGGGCCTGTCTAATCTTTGGCTGAAGAGGTGAACCTCAGGAGTGACTTCAGTACTGAGTTAAAAGGGTGTCCGGGGGCTGAAGTAAGGGCTTTTTTTAGTGGCAAAGCTTGAGAATGGTCACCTATATGCTGGAGAAAATTAGTGTCTGAACAAGAGATAAATTAATATGTTCTTTTATGGTATGCAAAGGAAAATAATGCTTGGTTCAGGTATTTAGAAACATGGCACAGATCCAGGCTTTCAGTAAGGTGACCATTTCCTCATTTTTAATTATTCAAGGATATAAAAATAAAACAGATAAATATCAGTACTGAGTGCTTGCTGTACACAGGCAGAAGTGTATCTGGTTAAGTGGGCAGGAAAGGCAGCGTCACAGCCATGGGTAGGGTAGGCCCTGGTCTAGCTTCAGGGGAGCAAGAAACGTCTAGCTAGGTGGATCAAGATGATGTACAGTAACAAAGTGTAATTGTCAAGTGGATAGAGGTGGTTTTTTAGCAAGTGAGAGACCTCAGATTCGCCTAGAAGAGGTAAAAAGGATGTATTGAGAGGCAGGTGGAACAAAGCAATTAAGTGCCCAAGAGGAAGTATTTGGCTAACATCAGGGAGGTCTGGTTGCTAGTAGAAGGACTGAGTCCCCCGGAGCTGAGGAAAGTGACTGGCAAGAAGAGGTCAGGGATTCTAGCCTACAGTAATTGAGGCAGAGGGCATATCATCAACCTAGGAATTTGGTGCAGGGGAACCTAACTGGGATCTTCTATCAAGCCCAGGGTAAGAGTTCTCAGAAGCCTGGTAACTTGAATTGGGTTGAAGTGGGACTGACAGCAAGAGTGGCTTGATACTGATCCCTCAGTACTGACCCAAGTAGCTCATGCTGGTTATGCTCTCTGTGAAGGTGACTGGTTCCAGAACAAAGAATGGGGCAGAGAATGCAGATGGTTCTTATACAGCCTCAGGTGTTGAGTAAGAAAAATTATAACTGGCATTTCTCTAATTGCTACGCAGGTACAAAAACGATTTGCCATAACACATAATTGTGCTCATGAGGGACCTGTGCATAGATCAAGAGGCAATTGTTCGGACAGAACAAGGGGATACAGAATGGTTTAAAGCCAGGAAAGGTGTGTGTCACGCGTGTATCCTTTCATCACACCTATTCAGTCTGTATGCTGAGCAAATAATCTGAGAAGCTGGACTATATGAAGAAGAACAGGACATCAGGATTGGAGGAAGACTCATTAACAACCTGAGTTATGCAGATGACACAACCGTGCTTCCTGAAAGTAAAGAGGACTTGAAGCACTTACTAATGAAGATCAAAGACCACAGCCTTCAGTATGGATTACACCTCAACATAAAGAAAACAAAAATCCTCACAGTTGGATCAATGAGCAACATCATAATAAATGGAGAAAAGATTGAAGTTGTCAAGGATTTCATTTTACTTGGATCCACAATCAAAGCCATGGAAGCAGCAGTCAAGAAATCAAAAGACACATTGCATTGGGCAAATCTGCTGCAAAGGACCTCTTCAAAGTGTTGAAAAGCAAAGATGTCACCTTGAAGACTAAGGTGGGCCTGACCCACGCCATGGTATTTTCAATCACATCATATGCATGTGAGAAAGCTGGACAATGAATAAGGAAGACCAAAGAAGAACTGACGCCTTTGAATTGTGGTGTTGGCAAAGAATATTGAATATACCATGGACTGCCAAAAGAACAAACTAATCTGTCTGGGAAGAAGTACAACCAGAATGCCCCTTAGAAGCAAGGATGGCGAGACTGTGTCTTACATACTTTGGACACGTTTTCAGAAGAGATCAGTCCCTGAAGAAGGTCATGATGTTTGGTAAAGTACAGGGTCAGTGAAAAAGAGGAAGACCCTCAACAAGATGGACTGACATATTGGCTGCAACATTGGCCTCAAGCATAACAACGATTGTGAGCATGGAGCCCCCAGGCAGTGTTTCTCTCTATGGTGCATAGGGTCGCTATGAGTCAGAACCACCTTGATGGCATCTAACAACAAGAACAACAATGTTGTTTCTGTCTTGAATGAATATCCCACCTATCTGATAGCATAACACATAAACACATTCAAGCTACAAATTAGTGCATATTTTAATGTTTTGATAAATATATATAGTAAATTGAATTTGCAAGGGGTTTTGGAAACTGAGTCCACTTTAAGAATGGAAGCAAATTTATGTTTGGTCAAGGAACACTAGTGTATTCTGTATGACATAGATTTAGAATAAGACTCCTATACTTTCCAAATCAATTTGGTTAGGGTGAAAATATACTCAAAATACCTTTGTTAGTATTGAATTCAGATTTTCCGTATAGAGCCCTGGGAGGAATTGCAGTGAGCTGTGGCATTTAGGAACAAGAATCTCATTGCCCCAGGCTACGCCTTGAACCAGGGAGAGTTGGAGAATATGTTACAGGAAGGAGAGAGGTCCAGTTGGGGAAGGAATTGGAAAACAAGCTCTCTTTAAAGTTTCACAGGCAGTAGGCATGTGCTTGTTTATGCTGGGTTTGAGCTTTGTGTGGGAGTTAGGATGAGAATACAACTCCTGCCCTTCCCTGCCCCATTCAGTTGCTGCTCTTGGCGTTTAGAACGCTGTCTGCTCACATAAGTCTCTGTTTCTTCCATATCTTGCAATGGCTGTGTGGAGCCTTGCCTCTGGCACTTGATGATTTTAAGTATCCAGATCTGTCATGATGCTCTCCAGGAGAGGCATCGGGCTGTCATCATTTATTAGGAAGGCTCTTGCTGACACACAAGGCCAGTTACAGAGTGCCCTCCTTGCTCAAGCTTTTGAATTATATCTTTTGATAGGAGTTGAAATAAGAAACAAGTTTGGAATCCAAACTGAGACATTCAGTTGCTTCCCATACCCACCCATGTAATGACCTCAGACTAATTTGTTTACCTACTCGTTCGCAGTTTGGGCAAAATTTGCATAGTTTTGACAATTTCAAGATCTTGGGTGCACCCATTGATTTCTGTTCCATGGGTCATGTAAGCTGAGCAGCTGGGCATTTTCTCTTCATACTCATCACTGCCAAGGAAGTGAATAGACCCAGAGTTTAAGTAAAATGGGTGAACTCAATCTTCCTTACTCTGGGACAGCTCCAGCCCACTCCCATTCTTCAGCAGAAGAATGTCAGACCCTGCCTCTGAGATGTTCCTCTTGCAATAGATGGAGCGACATGATCATACCTTTACCAGAAACTAAGCCAATCCTGACATTAGAATGGGGGAGTTATGGATCTTCACCACATCTCTTCTTGTTTCTTGCTGCTAGTCTGCTGCTGACCTTATGCCCCACTTGTGATAAGTGGGTTTCAACCTCATTTATTTGGTAAAAAGATTTCTGACTCTTCCTCTTCCGTACAAGGAGGCCTGGTGGTGCAAGAGTTAAGAGCTCAGTTGCTAACTGAAAGGTTGATGGTTAGAACCCACCCAATGGCTCTAAAGGAGAAAGACCTGGCAATCTGTTTCCATTAAGATTAGAGGCAAAAAAAAAAAAAAAAAAAACCCTATGAGGCAGTTCTACTCTGACACATGGGGCCACTATGAGTCGAAATCGACAGCACCCAACAACAACAGCTCCTCTGGGCAACCCATCTTTGTTTCTTGTTTGTATGTTAATTCTCCCAAGTACAGAGTCCAATATGATTGTATAGTGAATGCTTATTTATAGCTCTATCATCCATTTTTCCTTCTTTTATAATCAAACCCTAATTTTCTTTAGGGAACCCCTGCCATCTCCACTCTCAGGAATGGAGCACATGACCCAGTTCTAAGCCATTCATGTTTCACCAGAGCTTGTAATTAGTTCAAGGTTGGGCATGTGACCCAAGCAGGTTTTATCAGAGTGAAAGTGACAGTACTTTTGTAGGATCTACCAGGAAGCATGTACTTTAGTTTTTCCTTGCTAAATTCTAAAAAATTATATGGTCTGGAGCTGCAGCAGTCATTTATGGACCATTGAGAGTGACTGTGTTAAAAAATGAAGTTTATATACAGAAGAGAACAGAGCCAAGTAGAAGTGACAGATGGAGAATATCTGGTGACATCATTTGAGTCTTTTCAAGGAGCCATGTCTTAAGTTAACTCTGAGCCAATTATTTTCTGTTTTGCTTCAACAAGTTTGTATTGGATTTTTTGGTACCTTAAAAACAAAACAAACCAACCAAAAACAACTACTATATCCTGCCAATGATTTTAGTCTTGGCTGAAGGTTTCAATATAATGGTTGGGCCTGGCTACCTGCTGGCAGCCTTCTTGATATCACCTCTGGCCTGGATCTCTTACTGTCTTCACTCACCCTCATAATTTGTGTGCTGGGTTTACCTCCTTGTTGAGTAAACATTTTGATGCTTTATATTGGACTCTGGCACTCTCATGTAATCTGGATGAAATCTCAAGATATGTTTTTCCTCATGAGTATTTTAGGAAGGCTTAATGACTCAATAAATATATTATCTTTTCAATAACTCAAAGTGGGGATGTTTCAAAGAATTTCAAATAACTGACCCCTGGGCATATATATAAGGTCAGTGGCTCATTAGTTTTTCTTTTTTCTATTGTAGACATCGTTGTTTCATTATACTTTCTCTGGTAGTGACCTTTATGACATGCCTCACTTGGCTGGCAGGCAGTAGAGTAACTGCTTATAAAGGGAAGAGACATGAAAAGAGATTTCTGTAATAGATTTTACTATAATGGGACCTGAATGTCAGGGAAGGCAAAGAGGGAATTAGAGGGAAGGAAGCCCCATGGCTCTCACTACTCACAGGTAAGCATCTCATGCATTTCATGGTTTTCTGAAAAACTAAAGATGATATGAGAAGTAGGATTTAAACAAAACATACCAGGATCAGTAAACCCTTACGACTTCAATTATATAATGAATAATGATGGGTCTAAGGATCTTCCTCTATAGGCCATGGACTGTGAAAATGCGAGTTGGTTCTAGGCATTGTGCTGAAGCTCAACCCACCTTTGAAACTCTGATCCAACTTTAAGCCTTTTAGGAATACTAAAAATACCCCTGTGTGAAGTTTCCATTCTACTCCTTGTGATAGGCAGTGCCTCTTTCAATTCTAATTGGGCTCTTTTTAATTGGAATGATCTTTCCCCAAACTCCTTTTTTTTTATTCATTCATTCTGTGCTGAGGGGATACAGATATTTGTGGGTTAAAACAACAAAAAAGGAAAAACAAAACAAAACAAAAAACCTAACAGCAAATGGAGAAGCAACTAAAATCCTCTTCATTTCTTAAACCTCTCTTTCCTTGATTGCTTCCAACTCTCCTTCTTATTCCTTGTACTAAGGTACCCTACCTTTTTTTAAATTTTATTTTGATGTATTTTTAAAACAAATTTCAGTCATGCCTAAGTGCTGAGCACATAGAAGGGAAAGAAATTTACAATATGAATGATAGAGAAGTTCCTAGGGTAAGAGGGGGGAAAGTGCTTGATGCTCTTAATTTGGAAAGTGTTCATAGACAAAGTGAGACATGAACAGTTTTGAGAAAAGGAGGGTCATCATGATTTAGTAGAGAATATCTAAGGATTACGAAGAAGGTATTTCAGCTAGAGAGGAGGGGCCGTCTTTAAGAGTGAGGCTTAGATTCAGGTGCTAATAGCAAAGACCATAGTTAGCAATGGTTTTTAAAAAGAAAAATTTATTTCTATGTGTAATTAAGTACTAATATGGTGTTTTGTGATCATTAGGGACCCTGGCTCCTATTGTTCTGTTTTACCATCTTAGGCCATGGCTTCCATTCTTAAAGTTATTACCTCTTGGTATAAAATGACTCCAGAAGCCCCAGTCATCACATCTTTTTTGTAGTCTGGAAAAAGGAAAAGTGGCAAAAATGAGGCTTTCTCCTAGTGGTTATGTTTTCTTTAAGCAATTTTCCCAGAATGTCTACAAAAGCTTTTTATCTTATTGGCTAGAGCTTGGTCATGTGGTCACATCTAGCTGCAAGTGAGTCTGGGAAATGTAATCTTTTAGTTGGGTGCATTGACACCCCAAATAAAATCTGAGTGTTGTAGCTAAGGAAGGAGTGAATGGCTCTTGGATAACAGCTTGCAGTCTGTGCTACAAAAATCCTTGAAGCCCACAATTGCCTTTTCAAGACATGTTCTACATTCTTTGAGGCTTTCTAAACTTATAAGGAATATGATTGCTGTTATTTTCAAAATATCAATTAATTTGGGAGCGTCTTAGAAAGAATATTGGCCCCGAGTATAATTAGCTGGTTAAAAGAGGATGAAAATGGTTTTTTATCAATTTCTGAGAGGGAGTTTACAGCATTTGATTATGAGTTAAGTATGAGGGGAATAAAGAAAAGATTTTAAAGTTTTGAGTATTTCGATATGATGATAGTCAAATAGACATTAGAAAGGGATGAGTAGCCCATGATGAAAGAGGAGGTGAGTATATTTAACACTGAAAAATTTGCTTATTCACTTATTAGACTTCAAGTGTATGCTTATGGTATTGGATTGGGGTGGGAGAAACCGGTAATAAAATAGTGAGCTGTGTTTAGAAGTAAAATCAGTGAATTTCAGTGCCGGGTAGAGAGGCAAGTCAAATAAAGTAAACGAGAGAGAGGGAACACTTGTAATGTAACAGGGGATAGTAGGAATTGTAGGGAGCAAAAGCAGGCCTTTTTTAAAGGGGCAGCCACTGCTTGGATACCTACCTACTACTAGATAGGGCCCCTTATTACCATCAAAGAAATCAGGCCTAGATCTTCTACTTGTTTTTTAAAATTTTTATTGTGCTTTAAGTGAAAGTTAACAAATCAAGTGAGTCTCTCACAGAAAAACTTATGTATACCTTGCTACATACTCCCAATTACTCTCCTCCTAATAAGACAGCCTGCTCCCTCCCTCCACTCTTTCTTTTCGTGTCCATTTCACCAGCTTCTAGTCCCCTCTACCCTCTCATCTCCCCTCCAGGGAGGAGATGCCAACATAGTCTCAAGTGTCCACCTGATCCAAGAAGCTCACTCCTCACCAGAATCCCTCTCCACACCATTGTCCAGTCCACCCCTGTCTGAAGAGTTGGATTTGGGAATGGTTCCTGTCCTGGGCCAACAGAAGGTCTGGAGGCCATGACCATTGGGGTCCTTCTAGTTTCAGTCAGACCATTAAGTCTTGTTTTATGAGAATTTGGGGTCTGCATCCCCCTGCTCTCTTGCTCCCTCGGGTTCTCTGTTGTGCCCCCTGTCAGGGCAGTCATTGGTTGTAGCTGGGCACCATCTAGCACTTCTGGTCTCAAGCTGATGGAGTCTCTGGCTTATGTGGCCCTTTCTGTCTCTTGGGCTCGTAATTACCTTGTGTCCTTGGTGTTCTTCATTCTCCTTTGATCCAGGTGGGTTGAGACCAATTGATGCATCTTAGATGGCTGCTTGCTAGCATTTAAGACCCCGTACGCCTGTCTCCAAGGTGGGATGCAGAATGTTTTCTTAATAGATTTTATGATGCCAATTGACTTAGAAGTCCCCTGAAACAATGGTTCCCAAACCTCCACCCCTGCTACACTGGCCTTTGAAGCGTTGAGTTTATTCAGGAAACTTCTTTGCTTTTGGTTTAGTCCAGTTATGCTGACATTCCCTGTATTGTGTGTTGTCTTTCCTGTTACCTAAAGTAGTTCTTATCAACTCTCTAATTAGTGAATACTCCTCTCTCACCCTTCCTCCCTCCCCCTTCTCATAACCATCAAAGAATATTTTCTTCTCTGTTTTAACTATTTCTCCAGTTCTTATAATAGTGGTCTTATACAATATATATCCTTTTGCAACTGAGCATAATGCCTTCCAGGTTCCTCCATGTTATGAAATGTTTCGCAGATTCCTCACTGTTCTTTATTGATGCATAGTATTCCATTGTGTGAATATACCATAATTTATTTATCCATTCATCTGTTGATGGGCACCTTGGTTGCTTCCATATTTTTGCTATTGTAAACAGTGCTGCAGTGAATATGAGTGTGCATATATCTGTTCATGTAAAGGCTCTTATTTCTCTAGTATATATTCCAAGGAGTGGTATTGCTGGATTGTATGATAGTTCTACTTCTAGCTTTTTAAGCGCCAAATTGATTTCCAAAGTGATTGTACCATTTGACATTCCCACCAGCAGTGTATAATTGTTCCAATCTCTCCACAGCCTCTCCAACATTCATTGTTTTGTGTTTTTTGGATTAAGGCCAACCTTGTTGGAGTGAGATGAAATCTCATTGTAGTTTTGATTTGCATTTCTCTAATGGGTAATGATCGTGAGCATTTCCTTATGTATCTGTTAGCTATCCGAATGTCTTCTTTAGTGAAGTGTCTGTTCATACCTTTTGTCAATTTTTTAATTGGGTTATTTGTCTTTTTGCAGTTGAGTTTTTGCAGTATCATGTAGATTTTAGAAATCAGGTGCTGATTGGAAATGTCATAGCTAAAAACTTTTTCCCAGTCTGTAGGTAATCTTTTTATTCTTTTGGTAAAGTCTTTGGATGAGCATAGGTGTTTGATTTTTAGAAGCTCCCAGTTATCTAGTTTCTCTTCTGCATTGTTAGTAATGTTTTGTATACTGTTTATGCCACGTATTAGAGCTCCTAACGTTATCCCTATTTTTTCTTCCATAATCTTTATCGTTTTAGATTTTAGATCTTCTACTTTTGCAAGAGAAGACAGAAATTCAGAATTTTACATAATCTTCTAGATTTTGAAATTATTGTGTAGTCCAAGCAAAATGTCTGCTGATTGGATTTGTGCAATGAGCCACTAGTTTGCAAGTCTTGATCTCATTCAGCATCTTTATTTTCTGAGTTTGGAGGTCTAGCGACTTGCCCAGCTCATCAGCCACACAACTGAAACAAGAACTCAGCCCCTTCAATCCTTATCTTTCTACTATACTACGTTATACTTAATTGTGCTTATGAGGAACCTATACTTAGACCAAGATGCAGTTGTTTGAACAGAACAAGGGTATACTGTATGATTTAAATTAGGAAAGATGTATGTCAGAGTTGTATCCTTTCACCATATTTATTCAATCTATATGCTGAGCAAATAATCCCAGAAGCTGGACAATATGAAGAAGAACGGGGCATCAGGATTGGAGGAAGACTCATCAACAATCTGCTTTATGCAGGTGACACAGCCTTGCGTGCTGAAAGTGAAGAGGACTTGAAGCACTTATGGATAAGATCAAAAACCACAGCCTTCATTGTAAATTATGCCTGGACATAAAGAAAACAAAAGTCCTTACAACTGGAACAATAAACAACATCATGATAAACAGAGAAAAAAATTGAAGTTGTCAAGGGTTTAATTTTACTTGTATCCACAATCAGTGCCCATGGGAGCAGCAGTCAAGAAATCCAATGCATTGCATGGGACAAATCTGCTGCAAAAGATCTCTTTAAAGTGTTAAAAGGCAAAGGTGTTACTTTAAGGGCTAAGGTGATTCTGGCCCAAGCCATGGTGTTTTCAATTGCTTCATATGCATGTGAAAGATGGACAATGACTAAGGAAGAATGAAGAATTGATGCCTTTAAATTATGGTGTTGGTGAAGAATACTAAATATGCCATGGACTGCCAGAAGAACAAACAAATCTGTCTTGGAAGAAGTAAAGACAGAGTGCTCATTAGCAGTGAGGATGGCAAGACTTTGTCTCGCATACTGTGAACATGTTATCAGGAGGGAGCAGTCCCTGGAGACAGACATCATTCTTGGTAAAATAGAGGGTCGGTGAAAAAGAGGAAGACCTTCAGTGAGATGGACTGACACAGTGGCTGCAACAAGGGGCTCAAACATAGCAACGATCATGAGGATGGGGCAGGACTGGGAAGTTTCATTCTGTTGTACATAGGGTTGCTATGAGTTGGAATAGACTCAATGGCATCCAACAACAACACAATATGCATTGCTTTTTGTTAGAGCAGAGAAGATCATGTGGAGCTGTTTGGTGGGAAACTGTAATTGCAGAAATTAGACACTTCGCATAATGTTGGCAGTTAACTGTAAAAGTGCCTAGCATTGTTGTGTTGTAAGCTGCCATTGAGTTAGCCCCTGACTCATGGCGACTCCATGTGTTACCAAAAACTTCTCTGTAGGGTTTTCTTGGCTTAATCTTATGAAAGCAGATTGCCAGGCCTTTCTTCCATGGACCTACTGGGTGGGTTCAAACTGCCAATCTTTTAGCTGGAAGCAGATAGCAAGCTGCTTGCACCACTCTCACTTACAGTGCTTAGTATTCTAAAGGCACTCAATCAGTGTTAATCTGTATTCAAATTGTTAAAATCATATAAGTGAATGAATAAAATAGAGGGAAAGGAAAAGAACCAAAGGAGTCATTATGGAACCTTGGGGAGCCCCCATAATTAACAGTGGAAGCAATATAATGAATTAGCAAAAGTAGCAACCAAAGAGCAGTGAGAAGAAGCCTGGATTGTTTTGTGACTTTTTTCTTTACCTTTACTCTAATTATAGCTTTAGGCTGTAAATGTTTTAATTTGAGGATAATTTCCAGCTTTTTAATAAATTTCTTTCCAATTATACTGCCTCCTAAAGCTTATAGCCTCATAAGAAGGTGAGATCTTCAGAGACTTCTTCTTCTCCCTTCAGTAGAAATTAGATTGATTAATTTTGGCTTCAACTTCTAAAAAAGTACAGTTGTATCTTGAGATTACATCACCATTAGTGGTTAAGTGTCTCCAGAATAAGTAATTATTATCACTGAAAAAAAAAATTATTTAACCAGATGAAACATCCTTAAAAAATCCCCTGTTTGGTATACATGCATCTTTGTGTGTAAGCAAAATTTGCTACGTTATCTCAACACCATAGATCATAGGGTACTATGTTTTGAAGTCACCGATTTTTTTTTTTTTTTTTGAGATTGGGCTTTTCTTACAGCCATAGGTTTTAATGCATACAGTGACATGTAGTTTTAAGACATTGTTTAAAGCTCTGAGGTTAGAGGTCCCTGGAAGCTATGATTTTTTATTTAGCGCTCATGTAGGATTTTGACTCGTGAGCAGAATGGGAAGAGCTTGGGGATAGGCAATTTGCTTTGGCAGTAGATTTTGCTTGTAGTAGTAACGGCCTAGATTTATAATTTGTTCTCCTGGCAATTAATTCGACTGAATTGAAATACCTACAAGGTCAATGGTGCTGGGCTAAGGTTATATACTGACAACTCTTGCTTATTTAATTGGATTTATCATCACAATACTCCAACTTACTAGTATTGAGAAGAACTGAGATGTGATCATAAAAAAAAAAGGGAAAATGTGTCTTATTCATTTGATGTTTTACTATGCTATTTTTTTTTTTAATCCAAGGCCCATATAAAATACCTACAGATCTCAACAAGAAAATGGGCTGCTGCCTTGTTATCAGCTGAAACTGCTGTGATCATAAAACTAAAAAATCACATTTTGTGTCCTTGTCAATAAAGAACGCCACGAGAGCACGTCCAGTGTCTTATCTCTCTATCCAGACAGTGCTTGTTGTAAAACACAGAGTCTGATTTTACGGCCTTCACTCAACCCTGATTTCTACCATTTTCAGTGGGGGAAATTCTTATGAAAGGCTCATAAATACGAGCAAATGGACAACATTTTTGCAACTTGCATTTGTAGTCTCATCTGGGGTCCATTGGGATACTTTTGGGTAGATTGAATACAGCTCTGTGCTGCAAGTCTGGGGGATGGAGGAGAGAAGGCATGCGCCCCCACCCCCTACTTGGATTGAAGTCTGTGATATTGCAGGGGCAAAGATTCTGAAGATCAAAGATGTTCTTCGTCATAGATCTTCGAAAGCTCACTCCAGAGTTCTCAGAGTGAACAGAGAGAGGCCTTTTTCAACTCAACTGGGTCCTGAGAAACGAGATGTATATTTGAAATGTAGCCAGAAAGATTCCAGATTCCTCATGTTTCTGGGTCTCTCACCATTTTGATAAGCTGATAAAAATTATAAACATTTTCCCCAGGAAAAAATGTCTACATAGACACATACATAGAATTTTGAAAACTTGAGGGTTTTATCCATTCTCTGAGTACTTCTCTGGATTGTTTAGTGGTCCTGTACTCCTTAAGAACTCCTGAAACATTGAAGATGAATATGGAAACTTTTCCCTGGACACCTAAGTAAGCTGTATTCCCTGGTTACACCTTCCTGATCTTGTATATGGGGAGATGTTAACAGTAATGATCTGTGCTGCGTGGCTTTTGTGTGCATCTGCCAGTTCAGGAACTCCAGCTCCTACAATGTCCTTTTCTCTCCCTCAAGTAATTTCATCTGGAAATTCATGAGCTGTTTCAGTTGTGTTCATGAACAAGCCCAGACAATGGTCACATGGTGTCCTCTGAGTACTGATGCCTTTGCTGTGTACCGGTGCCCTCTCTGTTGGATCCTTCTAATGCCTCTGTGTATTGCCACCTCTGTCAGAGCAGTGCAATGCCCAACCTGAATATTGTTGCTACTTCTGAAGGGGCTCATGGTGTTTTCCAGGCTGCCCACCCACTTCTGCCAATTCAGTGGTGTGCCCTTGACGGGCCAAGTCTGCTCTGCATTCTCAATGATCCCAGGAATAGTGTTGGGGAGAATGCTCTTTCTTATCATAATTAGAAGGTTTCTAATGAGTTCCAATTTGAGGGCTTTTACCAAGACAGCTCTTTAGACTTTATTTCCAGTTCCTCCCTCCTTGCCATGGGCCATGCTTCTGGGCTGAAGGGCAAACCCAAGTGTTACCTGATTATGCTTAGAATTCTCAGTCCTCCCTCATAACTGAGGTTTGTCTCTGGTCCGGTGGCATTTGTGTGATTCACTCTCCTCCTGAGAGCCCCTCAAGCAAATGTCATTCCAGAGGCCTGCCCAGCACTTCATCAGGTGTGCTTGTGTGCAGACAAGTCTATTTGGACTAATAGCTACCGCATGTGACAGAGTAGAGCTGCCCTATAGGGTTTCCTAGGCTGTAATCTTTATGGGAGGAGATTGCCAGGTCTTTTCTCCTGGGGAGCTGTTGTTGGGCTCTAACCCACTGATCTTTTGGTTAACTGCTGATTGCTTAACCATTGTGCCACCAGGCTCCTTTACTTCATCAGGGACATTCATAATTGCTGCCCCCTCAGGAAAGGGCCCAGCATAATTTTAAACTAGAAAATTCAGGAACATCATATTTAAGAGTCACATTTAGCAGTTACGTAGACAATAGTGTGACCTTTGATACTTAGATATAATATTTTTAAGGGACATTTTGGAGAGTTCTCCTAGATTTCAGTGGTATCCCTTCAAAGGCAAACTTCTTGTAATTCTGCTGTGTCCTACATCCTAGCCAGTGCAGTACTCTGAAAAATAGCACTAACGAAATTCTAGACTCTTACTGGAAACAAGTACTTCTTTATTGTAAATAACTCCATACAGCACCAGTAATAAGTTAGCATCAGAATGATCTTTCTGTCATGGCTCCATTGTTTATACAACTCAGGTACCTCAAACTCCACAGAAGTCAATAAAATATGATTCCAAAATAATGCTGAGTTTTAAAGCTTAGTATGCAGTGTATGGAAAAGAACGCCTTACCATTTTTCTTGCTGACATTTGAAGGTATAGTGGTAGATTCATCATAGCATTGGAAACACGTTTTGAAAATGTCAATATCTCCATCAGTTACAGATTTGTCATGATTAATGCTGACGGTTCCTGCTGCACTATTGTATTCTTCACGCACACCATCAGTTCTCTCCTTGACATGTTGGACTATGTTCAACCACCTGGCTGTGTGGCTCTCTCTCTCACCCTCATCTTTCTATCAAGTCCGCTGGCTAGTCCTCTGACCAAACATGGATATTCCAAACCAGTCTTCATCCCTTTATCTTGTGAACTTTCTTACTCTTTGCCGTTCCCCTCCCTCCATTTCAGTTGCATTTTCTCTCATAAGCAGACACTATAATATGTAAGATTTTTTAAATTTTATTTTACAGTATTTTGAGGGAGTCTAAGAAAACAAATGCAGTGGAGTCAACCTGAATGTAAAAATAAAATAATTTTTTTTTTTTTTTTTTTGCAATTCATTTAATTTCCTCATGAAGCTTATCTCCTTAGGTGTATATATAGGGTGAAGTGGAAATGGAGGGGGAATGATGTGTGGAGGGATAGGGGAATTCTGAAGTTGCCAAATAATTTATGTCTCCTGAAGAACCTCTTTTGTGTGACCTTCTTTTTCAGTAAATTCTCAGTTTCCAGATTTTTCTCTTCCTCCTTCAGCTCTTTTCTAAAACAGTGTCTTCCCATATGTCATTTTGTGGTGTCATGGCAGGGGGACTCATTATCTGCATGTTATTTTCTGGATCTTCTTTGTTCTGGTTGAACCAGTATGCAGTGAGGTGTATCTGACCCCACCTGGACTTTTGGAAATGTGTGCTGTCCCTGACTGATGAAGTCTGTGATTGAGGCTATTTTCTTTCCATCAAGAAACACCCACATGCTGCAGCACAACCTGACTCCAGGCCTCTGCCAATTCAGCTATTCTCTTAGTGCCTCTGCATGCTCTCCACCAGGGCAGGTGGGAACTCCAGGATCTCCTGAAGCCATGTGAAGGCTGAAGAAAGCCAGAAGCAGAGCCTCAGGCTCCCCTGTCTTGCCACATCTATCTGTCATGCTACCATGAGGTAATATGCCTTGTTGGATGGGGCATTAAGTCGTGTGCCGGCATGCTTCTAGAAGCTTGCAGGTTTCTCTGGGTTACCCCTAATGAGGTCAACTACTGCCTAGATATTCTGGAGTCCCCCCACCTCACTACCACCACTGTATTTTAGCCTGGGGCTGGGAAGTTACTCCTAGGTATCTGGATGCCTTTTCCTCCTTACCTCTCCTTCCTCTGCTTCTCTTCTGTCATAGAGGCTTTCTTGTCCAGTCTGGAAGAGACTTTCTCTGGGGTTATAATGGCAGAGAGACTGTCAGGCATCATGATTCAGGGTGGTGGGAAATAGGGAATAAGGGAGAGAAATAAAAACCATGTAATTAAAAAATTTTCCAAATACCATCTTGAAAAACAAAGTATATACCTGTAACTAGTGTCTCCTAAAACTACCTGTCTTCCTTTAAGAGAAATGGGGACCATACGAATATTAATAAATACTATTGTTCTAATTCTCATCTTTATCTTTTATTTGGGGTTGCTAGTCCCACTCCCAGTTTTCTGCATTTATTTCTGTGATTCTCCCTCAGTTATTTCTGTACGTAGTGTGAGCTATGACCAATCCCTTTCAGTCCTCTTCTGCTGCTATGGCCTCTGTTATTGGGAAGCCCTGCCCATCCCTCCATGGGTGTCCATCATTGAGGGTGCGGGTGATGATGCTCATGCCAAAAGCACTGTCTTCAGTTACTTGCGAACGGACTGAGACTGCCCTCCCCTGCTCTGGAATGATTGGTTCAGGGTCTGTGGGAAACCTGACTGCTGTGGTCATGCTGCTACTAATGAGAAGAGCCATGCCTTGAGGATGGTGACTTCCTGTCCTGCTGTCGCTACACTCATGATATGCAAAGCTCTCCTCACTCTGGGCCCATGAGGCAGTGGCAAGAAGGTCTCTTTCCTCCTGGTGCACTTAACGTGTCTTGTGGATTTTGAGGGTAAAAAGCTTATGTAGTGTTAACTTGCCACTCTTATCACAGTCCCATCATGAGCTATGATAGAGGGCAAGTCTAACCTTGTTGCACTCAAAATCTAACCTTGTTGCTCCTCTTTCTTTCAGTGACTAAGGTGGTGCTATGGGGCCAAGCCTGTGAACCTTATTTCCTCTCTTGATATACTTTTTTTTTTTTTCTTCAGTAGGCTTCTTAACTCCTTATGCAAGTATATAACTTGTTGGCTCTTTCCAACCAGTTGTCCAGATATGCCCATGCATGACTCTGTCACAAATAATTTAAATACATTATAGATTTACATTGTTCTGTTTAACTCTGTAAATATACCAAATAACCCGGTCTAAATCTCTGGCCTCCTGTTTTCTAGGTTATAAAGTGGCTGCAACAAATTATAGAAACCCTTGAAAATGTTTGAACCCCACCCCTCCCCCCCACTCCATAATATTGGAATGAATGATTAAACACTTTCTTTCGTATGAGTCTCTTTATGGCAGAGGCTTATTTTTCAGATTTTTCTACTTTTCTCCCTGTTCTTCAGAAAGCTGTTATCTTTTATTACCTCTCCTTTTGCACATGGATTTGTATAACTTTTCAAAAAGTCTTTTGTTTTCATATTGGGGAAAAGAAAATTAAATGTAGTGAGATGGATTGAAACTATCCCCTCCCCCCCAATTAAGATCATAAATAATCTGTTGGGAGAGTGTGCCATCCATCTTGGTTGACTCAGACAGAACCATTCTCAGCTAATGTGTGGGCTTCTGGTAATAAAAGCAGGAACAAGTAGGAGTTAGATGTTCCTTTAGCAAAATGATGCCAATTATTTCTCAAGGTTCTCAAGAAGTAGCTTTAAAATCATCTTAGTATGAGGAGCATGTTTTCTTCATGTGAAAATAGTAGACGGATCCTCCCTAAAATAGTTGATTCCTACCGTGGTGAAATGTGCTTGTCCTTGGTCAGGGTGAACTCAACACTGACCTTCACTGGTGAATAATCAACCCAAATCAGACTCTATACTGTTCCCCTCCCATTTTTATGGTACCAGAGCTCAGCCACCCTCTTTGGAGCCAGCAGGATCCTCAGGCAGAATACAACCTATATTAACTTCCTGTTGAAGTTTAAGGCGTCAGAATTTGCAAGAAACAATTAGGAACAGGCTGCTGGCTTTGCTCGATGGAGGAGGGTGGGATTTCCTGGAGGAGGAAACACTAGACAGGAGACAGTTGCTCACAGATATGCAGAGGGAAGATTCTGTGGGACAGGTCAGGAGACGAAGAGTTAGTAAGGGAGGGGAGCAGCCACATGGGACAGCCTCCCAAGTCCTAAATTCTGACATCTTATCCTTGTTGAATTGTCATGAGAAAATGGGGTAGGGATAGAGCCCTGACTCCTAACCTTCCCTCTCTGATTTGCTTTGCCATTCTTGTTGGATGCCTCAGTGCAAGAATTGCCCACACCTATGCTTCATTGCAGGTTCAACTGGGGAGACTGGGGATGGTGATGTTTCAGAAAGAAATGTGCCCTGATCAGCTAGTTGAACCCTGGCTGGAAAAGGACTGAGGGCTCCCCTCAACCCCACGACCAATGAAGATTATAAGATGGAAAGGTCTAAGGCAAGTAGGCATTTCCCTGAGCAGAAGACAGCAAGGCTGCTTCCTCTTCTCTTTCCCTCAGACTCCTTGGCAAAGCAACAGGAGGGCCAGGACCCCCTGGGCAATATTAAAACCTACCAAACAATATCAAAGGTAGCCTAAAGATCAAGCTTCCCCACATACTGACTCAGCACTTATTTAAGCATAGATTATGCATACACTCGAACGACTTTTCTCCACTGGTTTTTATGCAGAGGTGAATGAAGCAAAATATCGAGCCAGATTTATTAACTTTCGGTTAGGTTTTGGTAGGTTTTCTTTCCCAAGTATTGTTTTTACTGACCAAAAGAAATATCTTCTCTCAAGGAAAATGGTTCTAATATTCAAGGCACCAAATCTCTCATAAATAGAATTTGTAGGATGATCTTTTTCTTGGTGAAAACACTCAGATTTGAATTACTTAATCCAAGTAAGATTTCTTAGTCAAACTTAATACAGTTTGTGATACAGTGAATTAAAAAAGAAAAACAGTTATTCAGATATTTGAGAGCTCATTTTTACACATTCAGTCCTTCTGAAATACAGTTGTTAACTGCACAGATCATTAAATAGACCCTCTGTTCTGTAACTATGTATGTGCGTGTGTGTGTGTATATATGTCTATATGTGTGTGTGTATTTGTATATATATATATATATATATATATATATATATATGTATGTCCAGACACACTGTTTTCTAACTCATGAAGTTTTTTTTTAATACTAAATTAAATCAAGTTTAATTTATATGGCAAAGTTGAAAGTGAGAAGAGGGCAATCCTGTGTGAATAAAATCTTCAAAAAGGGACCTATTCTATATGTCCATATATACGGCCGAAATTCATATTTGGGCGTCATCAGGACAAGTTTACCACAAATACCACTCAAATAACTGAGACCCAGGCATAGAGATTTGTGGTTAGGGCAGAACTTAGAGCTTTAAGGAACCTCAAAAGGGAAGGAAAAGATAGAGCTCTATAGCCCGTGACCTGGGATGGGTGGCTGGGTCCCAACGAAGAAGGCACGAGTCTTTGTACTCAAACGTACACATGAAGTCAAAACAACATGGGCAGCAAAGCTGAAATTAGTACTCAACTACAAAGTTATTAGCCTAGGAGTCTTTAAATTCTATCTGCTTTGAGATAATATTGGCTGTAGAGTCTGTGACAAGATCAAACACATATGTGAGGGACAGTGGTCCCTGCTGCAAAGACGAGAAGATGTTAGGGCATGAAACTAAGCAGATTCCAGACAAGACAAGAGAATTTGGGGGAGACCAGGATGGACCGATTGATACAGGAGGTTTAGTTTTGAGGTACTCCTTGCCCCAAACAATGCCAAGGGCTAGTCAGTGTTTCTGTATGGAATGTTCCGGGGACTTTGTTTTGAGCAAAAGTTTCTGGTGACTCTAAAGATTGGCAATATTGTAGTTATTTGAGCCCAACATCTGGGATGCATGGTCCAAGATTTTTTATTAATAAATTGTATTAAAACGCTATGGCATGACTTTAGTACAAGCGTTTTCTCCCATTCTCTCGACCTATGCTTCATGCTACTTTAGGGATTGATTGCATGGATATGAGCCTACCCTTTACTAGATTACCAACCAACACAGGCACTTGTATGTGGCCAGTAAGCAAGCACATCAGTATAGCTCTGAATTCCTGTAACCACTACTTACAGGACAAAGCTAGACAGGACAAAGGATACATTGTTCTCCTTTCTTATGTTCAGTTTTACCAGGTTAGCTCTGTGTTGACTTAAAAATTACAATCTCTCCACCCAAATGTATCATCTCTTTTGCTTTTCACACTCATTTTCAGACTGTAAGGCCATTGGCTTAATAGGTTTGTTCATCTTTTTTAAAAAAATTTATTTTGCTTTAGGTGAAAGTTTAGGTTGGCTCGTCTTTATCTCCAATCGTTTTCACATCTATCCCTACTCCAATAATTCCAAATCGTTCATTTATTATGTCTTTTTGATTTGTCCTTTACCGTGTTCTGACTCTAGTCTTGCCATCTTACACTTATTACAGTGGTTTCCTAGAAGGTTCTGCTGCTGACAATCTCTCTTCCTGAAGACACTTATTCGGACTATTTCCTGTTTAGGGTCTACAGTGCTTTGGGGTTCAAACAGTTCAGCCTTGTTTTCTCACTCTCTCACCAATGAACTCCACTGCCCAGCTGACTTTATTTCCATCTTCCCCCATCCTGTCCCCTGCACCTTGATAAAATCTTTTTCTGACTTTTCCCATGGCTTGAAATGATCTGCCTTCTGCTCCGCCATTCTAAACCCACCTGTCAGGTGAAATCCAACCCAAAACTCTTATTCACCAAGAAATTTTTTCAGTTAAGCTCTAGTCCACAGTGAGTTTCTCTTCACACCGATTTTCCATTTCAGTATAAATAACCAATATTGTCCGTTTGTCCAGTTTACAAAAGACTTTCATGTATACAGTCTATGCTACTATCTAGTATGATGTCTTCAATTTTCCTCTTAAATTAGTGTCCATTGGTCCTATTTCCTCAGCTTATGAGCAAGGTTTTAAAAAAAAAAAATTGTTTGAACTGCAGAGACTTCTCTGTACATTTTTTTAGCTGAGATCAGTGGTTAGTGCAAGACTAAGCACAGATTAGATTTTTATTTGATATTTCAGGGGAAATGAATTCTTTAGCTGGAGATAAGGGATTCAATTGCTGACAGAAATGAGAATAGAATAGCTTTATGTAAGGACAGGAATAAATTGAGCTAAATGATTATACTTGGATCAAATTACTGAATCTCAGGAAAAATATAAACTGTATTAAGTCAATAATGACAAAATACACCATGTATCATCTATCTCATGAATTAGAAAATGGATTGATTGGATTATTTTGCTTTGTTTTCAGAATACATGGCAAGTAATAGTTTTCTATTTATGAGAGATGTTCAGTTCTGAACTGTTTGATTTATTTGGTCATATATTTGTAAAAATGTTTATCAGTTTGGTAGGAAAAAATGTTAAAAAGTTTTCATTCAAAAATGGGTTTCTGATCTTGATATAACTTTAGCACATAAACGTATGAAACTATTTTATCATCCTTTCTTAAAACAGCCTTGTAAAAATCAATGTAATGAGGAGGTTTATATTTTAATGTTCCTGAAACAATTATGCTAGGCTCTTCCATGTTGCATGGATAAAACACCTTCTTCCTTAGTGGGGGTTTCTGGGAAGGATAGATACAGAAGTAAAGGAGGCAAAGAATTGTTTCCATAACCTCAGATAGGCCCCAAGGAGAGACAGGATATTGTGCAGGCTATGGCAACAGCTGTAGTTTTTTCCAATGTTATGGCACACCTCCTACTGTCTATATTTGCCAGTCATTAATGCCCAACATTCCTCAACTCTCCTTACACCCTATCGATCCTACTTACTTATGACTTCTGCTGCCTTGTTTCTATTGGCTCATGGCATCTGTCTACAGTGTTCTCTTTGCGCCTCTCTACTTCTATCCACCCTGATATCTGTTGACTCTTTTTGAGGTTGTTATTTTGAAATTCCCTAAGAAAAATAATCTGACTCAATATTTTATCACCCAGTTTTGGTGCTAAGGCACTCTGTAGCAAGCTAGGATTTGGGTACCAATCATTGGTCCAACTGGCTATGGTTAGAGTGGGAGGGGTCATGTTATTCAGTGCAGGTTCTCACCTGGTTGTAGTTTATTGGTGCATTTGGCAATCTGCATTTGTAAAGATAACAACAGAGAAAACCCTATGGGGCAGTTTTACTCTGTCACATGGGGTCACCATGAGTCAAAATTGACTCAATGGCACCTAACAACAGAGTTACCCATTGTCTTTTCAGGGCCAGGAACTGTGTCTTATCAGGGTCCCAGAGTATATAGATGTAAGAATGCTGCATCTTATGGTGAGAAACTCCTAAGACTGATATAAAAGCCAGGATGTCAGGTTGGTATAAATTTAAAATGAGAAATTTAGCTATCAGGCAAATCAGATCTCTGTTACTGCCTGGCCAGTTCATTTTTTTTTTTTTTCTCCCCCCGCTGGCAAAGCTGAACCATGGGCAGATTAGCTAGAAAACTGGCCAAAGTATCAAGCTATGAGGCAGCATAAACAGCTCTGGAATAAATTGAAAGTATTGTACCAGTTAACTCGACTTTCTGCACATGACTCTGTATAACTGGCCAAACAGAAATTGGCACCACTTCTGATTCAATACGCTGGTACTTAGTAGAGATTGATTGCGTGTGAAAGTTCTGTGTTGTACCTTTCGGGGGAAATAAGAATCAGCCTTTGCCAGCACTGATTTTTTAAATCCTTCCCAAAATAAACATTTAAACTGCATTGTGGTTTAGTGATTGTACCTCAAACTCCGAGACCTCCTGGTTTCTTGAAGGGTGCAGTAGTAACATTTGCTTCAGTCGCCCATCTGTATCTCTTATCTAGGAGCCTTCCTTTCCTACCCTAGGCATGCTAGCTTTACATATATCAACACCTTAATCTAAATTAAACCGGGCTACCTAAACGCTTGTCTCAGGGTGGTGTCATTTTCAAAGTCAACCTCTCCCTGAAATGCTTGAAACGTTAATTTGATAGTACTACTCATTTAGTGTCAATCTAATCCCAGACATCAATTTAAGATTTTGTTTCTCTCACAATATTTGAAATCAATCATGCGTTCCTGGCTAGGAAGCCATTCAGCCATTTTTAGGGGATTTTACATATTTCTGATCTGATCCATTACGTGTTGATTCAGTATTTACATGGTGTTACAAGAAATTGTTCCAACCTGAAGCCCTGTGTTGATATTAAAGCCTAATTCCTAGACAGCCAAATTATTTCCCAGTTCTTTACAATATCCCTTATCTATCTCGCCTACTAAATCTCCAGCAACTTGAGGCCTGTGTAGAACCTTAGTCCCAGGATCAAGCACCCTGTCTGATACATGGCTTGCACTTGGTCAAAGTTTATTGAATGTGCAAGTTCTCTGGTGATTTTCTGTAATAACTGCTTGTAGATACAGATTGTAGATAGATTTAAGGAGTTAGCGAAGTCAGCAAAGAGTTAGCTTAAATTCTTTAATATGCAGGGCGAGCACCATCGCTGCAAATAACTCGCATTCCCTTTTCTGTTATGGATATGATTTCAATATTGATTCAATTTCATATTTGAGAGTAAATTGACAGAGTATCAGCCTATATTACAAGAAAATGTTGTAGTATATTGCTTAAGTATTTGGATTTGAACACTCTGTTAAGAAGTCCGAAGTGATCAGCAGGCCACCTAATGTCATTGCTGTCTACTTATTGTACTGGACCAAAACAAGGATAAAATCCCTTTTGACATTTTTGCTGTATGTGTGTGGCAATAACTTATTCCAACCTGAGATTATTCTTAATTCCTAGAGAGATGACGTTGTCCTTTAGTCTTCCTGAGAGGGCTACATCTTAATATCTTTCAATGGTGCCAAGTGTGTATGTGTGTCTGTGAGTGTGTTTGTGTGTGTGTGTATATATATATATACACACACGCACATATATATGTATATATGTAAAAAAATGTATATGTATATGTATATATATATACATATATACATATATATATATATAGCCCTGGCATTATAGTGGTTAAGAGCTATGGCTGCTAACCAAAAGGTCGGCAGTTTGACTCCACCAGGTGCTCCTTGGAAACCCCACGGGGAAGTTCTCCTCTGTCCTATAGGGTCACTATGAGTTGGAATCGACTCAACAGCAATGGTTTTTTTTTTTTTTTAATTAACTTTTATTAAGCTTCAAGTGAACATTTACAAATCCAATCAGTCTATCACAAGTAAGTTTACATACATCTTACTCCCTTCTCCCACTTGCTCTCCCCCTATTGAGTCAGCCCTTTCAGTCTCTCGTTCCGTGCCAATTTTGCCATCTTCCCTCTCTCTCTATCTTCCCATCCCCCCACCAGGCAAGAGTTGCCAACACACTCTCCAGTGTCCACCTGATTTAATTAGCTCACTCTTCATGAGTGTCTCTCTCCCACCCGCTGACCAGTCCCTTTCATGTCTGAGGAGTTGTCTTCGGGGATGGTTCCTGTCCTGTGCCAACAGAAGGTCTGGGGAGCATGGCCGCCGGGATTCCTCTAGTCGCAGTCAGACCATTAAGTATGGTCTTTTTATGAGAATTTGGGTTCTGCATCCCACTGATCTCCTGCTCCCTCAGGAGTTCTCTGTTGTGCTTCCTGACAGGGCAGTCATCGATTGTGGCCGGGCACCAACTAGTTCTTCTGGTCTCAGGATGATGTAGGTCTCTGGTTCATGTGGCCCTTTCTGTCTCTTGGAATCTTAGTTGTCGTGTGACCTTGGTGTTCTTCATTTTCCTTTGCTCCAGGTGGGTTGAGACCAATTGATGTATCTTAGATGGCCGCTTGTTAGCATTTAGGACCCCAGACGCCACATTTCAAAGTGGGATGCAGAATGTTTTCATAATAGAATTATTTTGCCAATTGACTTAGAAGTCCCCTCAAACCATGTTCCCCAGACCCCCGCCCCTGCTCCGCTGACCTTTGAAGCATTCATTTTATCCTGGAAACCTCTTTGCTTTTAGTCCAGTTCAATTGGGCTGACCTTCCTTGTATTGAGTGTTGTCTTTCCCTTCACCCAAAGCAGTTCTTATCTACTGATTGATCAATAAAAAACCCTCTCCCTCCCTCCCTCCCCCGCTTCGTAACCACAAAAGTATGTGTTCTTCTCAGTTTTTTCTTTTTCTCAAGATCTTATAATAGTGGTCTTATACAATATTTGTCCTTTTGCCTCTGACTCATTTTGCTCAGCATAACGCCTTCCAGATTCCTCCATGTTATGAAATGTTTCACAGATTCGTCACTGTTCTTTATCGATGCGTAGTATTCCATTGTGTGAATATACCACAATTTATTTACCCATTCATCCGTTGACGGACATCTTGGTTGCTTCCAGCTTTTTGCTATTGTAAACAGAGCTGCAGTAAACATGGCTGTGCATATATCTGTTTGTGTGAAGGCTCTTGTATCTCTAGGGTATATTCCGAGGAGTGGGATTTCTGGGTTGTATGGTAGTTCTATTTCTAACTGTTTAAGATAGCGCCAGATGGTTTTCCAAAGTGGTTGTACCGTTTTACATTCCCACCAGCAGTGTGTGAGAGTTCCAATCTCTCCGCAGCCTCTCCAAAATTTATTATTTTGTGTTTTTTGAATTAATGACAGTCTAGTTGGTGTGAGATGGAATCTCATCGTAGTTTTAATTTGCATTTCTCTAATGGCTAATGATCGAGAGCATTTTCTCATGTATCTGTTGGCTGCCTGAATATCTTCTTTAGTGAAATGTGTGTTCATATCCTTTGCCCACTTCTTGATTGGGTTGTTTGTCTTTTTGTGGTTGAGTTTTGACAGAATCATGTAGATTTTAGAGATCAGGCGCTGGTCAGAGATGTCATAGCTGAATATTCTTTCCCAGTCTGTAGGTGGTTTTTTTACTCTTTTGGTGAAGTCTTTAGATGAGCATAGGTGTTTGATTTTTAGGAGCTCCCAGTTATCGGGTTTCTCTTCATCATTTTTGGTAATGTTTTGTATTCTGTTTATGCCCTGTATTAGGGCTCCTAGGGTTGTCCCAATTTTTTCTTCCATGATCTTTATCGTTTTAGTCTTTATGTTTAGGTCTTTGATCCACTTGGAGTTAGTTTTTGTGCATGGTGTGAGGTATGGGTCCTGTTTCATTTTTTTGCAAATGGATATCCAGTTATGCCAGCACCATTTGTTAAAAAGACTATCTTTTCCCCAATTAACTGACACTGGTCCTTTCTCAAATATCAGCTGCTCATACATGGATGGATCTATGTCTGGGTTCTCAATTCTGTTCCATTGGTCTATGTGCCTGTTGTTGTACCAGTACCAGGCTGTTTTGACTACTGTAGCTGTATAATAGGTTCTGAAATCAGGTAGAGTGAGGCCTCCCACTTTCTTCTTCTTTTTCAGTAATGCTTTGCTTATCCGGGGCTTCTTTCCCTTCCCTATGAAATTGGTGATTTGTTTCTCTATCCCCTTAAAATATGACATTGGAATTTCGATCGGAAGTGCATTATATGTATAGATGGCTTTTGGTAGAATAGACATTTTTACTATGTTAAGTCTTTCTATCCATGAGCAGGGTATGTTTTTCCACTTAAGTATGTCCTTTTGAATTTCTTATAGTAGAGCTTTGTAGTTTTCTTTGTATAGGTCTTTTACATCCTTGGTTAGATTTATTCCTAAGTATCTTATCTTCTTGGGGGCTACTGTGAATGGTATTATTTCCTCTTCGGTGTTCTTTTTGTTGATGTAGAGGAATCCAAGTGATTTTTGTATGTTTATTTTATAACCTGAGACTCTGCCAAACTCTTCTATTAGTTTCAGTAGTTTTCTGGAGGATTCCTTAGGGTTTTCCGTGTATACGATCATGTCATCTGCAAATAGTGATAGCTTTACTTCCTCCTTGCCAATCTGGATACTCTTTATTTCTTTGTCTAGCCTAATTGCCCTGGCTAGGACTTCAAGTACGATGTTGAATAAGAGTGGTGATAAAGGGCATCCTTGTCTGGTTCCCGTTCTCAAGGGAAATGCTTTCAGGTTCTCTCCATTTAGAGTGATATTGGCTGTTGGCTTTGCATAGATGCCCTTTATTATGTTGAGGAATTTTCCTTCAAATCCTATTTTGGTAAGAGTTTTTATCATAAATGGGTGTTGAACTTTGTCAAATGCCTTTTCTGCATCTATTGATAAGATCATGTGGTTTTTATCTTTTGTTTTATTTATGTGATGGATGACATTAATGGTATTTCTGATATTAAACCAGCCTTGCATACCTGGTATAAATCCCACTTGATCAGGGTGAATTATTTTTTTGATGTGTTTTTGGATTCTATTGGCTAGAATATTGTTGAGGATTTTTGCATCTATGTTCATGAGGGATATAGGTCTACAATTTTCTTTTTTTGTAATGTCTTTACCTAGTTTTGGTACCAGGGAGATGGTGGCTTCATAGAATGAGTTGGGTAGTATTCCGTCCTTTTCTATGCTTAGAAATACCTTCAGTAGTAGTGGTGTTAAGTCTTCTCTGAAGGTTTGGTAGAACTCTGCAGTGAAGCCATCCGGGCCAGGACTTTTTTTTTGTTGGGAGTTTTTTGATTACCGTTTCAATCTCTTTTTTTGTTATGGGTCTATTTAGTTGTTCTACTTCTGAATGTGTTAGTTTAGGTAGGTAGTGTTTTTCCAAGAATTTATCCATTTCTTCTAGGTTTTCAAATTTGTTAGAGTACAATTTTTCCTAGTAATCTGAAATGATTCTTTTAATTTCAGTTGGGTCTGTTGCGATGTGGTCCTTCTCGTTTCTTATTCGGGTTATTTGTTTCCTTTCCTGTTTTTCTTTAGTCAGTCTAGCCAATGGTTTATCAATTTTGTTAATTTTTTCAAAGAACCAGCTTTTGGCTTTGTTAATTCTTTCAATTGTTTTTGTGTTCTCTAATTCATTTAGTTCAGCTCTAATTTTTATTATTTGTTTTCTTCTGGTGCCTGATGGATTCTTTTGTTGCTCCCTTTCTATTTGTTCAAGTTGTCGGGACAGTTCTCTGATTTTGGCTCTTTCTTCTTTTTGTATGTGTGCATTTATCGATATAAATTGGCCTCTGAGCACTGCTTTTGCTGTGTCCCAGAGGTTTTGATAGGAAGTATTTTCATTCTCGTTGCTTTCTATGAATTTCCTTATTCCCTCCTTGATGTCTTCTATAACCCAGTCTTTTTTCAGGAGGGTATTGTTCATTTTCCAAGTATTTGATTTCTTTTCCCTAGTTTTTCTGTTATTGATTTCTAGTTTCATTGCCTTGTGGTCTGAGAAGATGCTTTGTAATATTTCGATGTTTTGGACTGTGCAAAGATTTGTTGTATGACCTAACATGTGGTCTATTCTAGAGAATGTTCCATGTGCGCTAGAAAAAAAAGTATACTTTGTAGCAGTTGGGTGGAGAGTTCTGTATAAGTCAATGAGGTCAAGTTGGTTGATTGTTGTAAGTAGGTCTTCCGTGTCTCTATTGAGCTTCTTACTGGATGTCCTGTCCTTCTCTGAAAGTGGTCTGTTGAAGTCTCCTACTATAAATGTGGAGGTGTCTATCTCACTTTTCAATTCTGTTAAATTTTGATTTATGTATCTTGCAGCCCTGTCATTGGGTGCATAAATATTGAATATGGTTATGTCTTCCTGATCAATTGTCCCTTTTATCACTATATAGTGTCCTTCTTTCTCCTTTGTGGTGGATTTAAGTCTAAAGTCTATTTTGTCAGAAATTAATATTGCTACTCCTCTTCTTTTTTGCTTATTGTTTGCTTGATATATTTTTTTTCCATCCTTTGAGTTTTAGTTTGTGTCTCTAAGTCTAAGGTGTGTCTCTTGTAGGCAGCATATAGATGGATCGTGTTTCTTTATCCAGTCCTTGACTCTCTGTCTCTTTATTGGTGCATTTAGTCCATTTACATTCAGGGTAATTATAGATAAATAAGTTTTTAGTGCTGTCATTTTGATGCCTTTTCATGTGTGTTGTTGGCCATTTCATTTTTCCACATACTTTTTTGTGCTGAGACGTTTTTCTTAGTAGATTGTGAGATCCTCATTTTCATAACGTTTAACTTTATGTTAGTTGAGTCGTTACGTTTTTCTCGGCTTTTTTCTTGAGTTATGGAGTTGATATTCCTTTTTGTGGTTACCTTATTATTTACCCCTATTTTTCTAAGTAAAAACCTAACTTGTATCGTTCTATATTGCCTTGTATCACTCTCCATCTGGCAGTTCAATGCCTCCTATATTTAGTCCCTCTTTTTGATTATTGTGATCTTTTACCTATTGATTTCCATGATTCCCTGTTATGTGTATTATTTTATTTATTTATTTAGAATTAATCTTAATTTGTTTGTTTTTGTGCTTTCCCTATTTGAGTTGATATCAGGACGTTCTGTTTTGTGACCTTGTATTGTGCTGGTACCTGATATTATTGGTCATCTCACCAAACAATCTCCTTTGGCATTTCTTGTAGCCTTGGTTTGGTTTTTGCAAATTCTCTAAACTTGTGTTTATCTGTAAATATCTTAATTTCGCCTTCATATTTCAGAGAGAGTTTTGCTGGATATATGATCCTTGGTTGGCAGTGTTTCTCCTTCAGTGCTCTGTATACGTCGTCCCATTCCCTTCTTGCCTGCATGGTTTCTGCTGAGTAGTCTGAACTTATTCTTATTGATTCTCCCTTGAAGGAAACCTTTCTTTTCTCCCTGGCTGCTTTTAAAATTTTCTCTTTATCTTTGGTTTTGGCAAGTTTGATGATAATATGTCTTGGTGTTTTTCTTTTTGGATCAATCTTAAATGGGGTTCGATGAGCATCTTGGATAGATATCCTTTCGTCTTTCATGATGTCAGGGAAGTTTTGTGTCAGGAGTTCTTCAACTATTTTCTCTGTGTTTTCTGTCCCCCCTCCCTGTTCTGGGACTCCAATCACTTGCAAGTTATCCTTCTTGATAGAGTCCCACATAATTCTTAGGGTTTCTTCATTTTTTTAAATTCTTTTATCTGATTTTTTTTCAGCTATGGTGGTGTTGATTCCCTGGTCCTCCAGATGTCCCAGTCTACATTCTAATTGCTCGAGTCTGCTCCTCTGACTTCCTAGTGTGTTGTCTAATTCTGTAATTTTATTGTTAATCTTTTGGATTTCTACATGCTGTCTCTCTATGGATTCTTGCAACTTATTAATTTTTCCACTATGTTCTTGAATAATCTTTTTGAGTTCTTCAACAGTTTTATCAGTGTGTTCCTTGGCTTTTTCTGCAGTTAGCCTATTTTCATTTGTGATGTCTTTAAGCATTCTGTAAATTAGTTTTTTATGTTCTGTATCTGATAATTCCAGGATTGTGTCTTCATTTGGGAAAGATTTTGATTCTTTTGTTTGGGGGGTTGGAGAAGCTGTCATGGTCTGCTTCTTTCTGTGGTTTGATATGGACTGCTGTCTCCGAGCCATCACTGGGAAACTGGTTTTTCCAGAAAATCCGCTGGTACGCTGGCTCCTGGCTCTGAAAACAATCGCTGTCTCCCCGTATTTGTTCGTTCTCCATCTCTAAATCTGTGTTTGTTGTTCAGAGCTTGTAGATTGTTATGCATGTGATCGATTCACTTGTTTTTCCGAGTCTTTGTTGCAAGAGGGATCTGCGGTAGCGTCCACCTAGTCCGCCATCTTGGCCCCGCCTAGCAATGGGTTTTTAAATTTTTTTAATTTTTATACACACACACACACACACATATATATATATATATTTTCCCTGAGTAACCATCAAAGAGTAAGAAAATTGTTCTCTCTTTAAGAACCATTATCTACTCTTAGCCTCAGTGTAAAGTGTGCTCTTAAATATTATCTGTACACTAATTAAATTGAATGAGGTAGTGAGAACCTATTCACAGTGTTGGCGTTAATGACCCAGTGCATTAGTGGTGATAGGGAAGGTACATTCAAAGACGAACGTCTTATTTTAATGGCACTATTGTACCGTTTGAATAAAGAGAGTGACATTTCTTCCAAATTGTCTGTAAGTAAAGTCTGTCATTATATGAATGGTAAGCATCTTCTCTGTCTCCAGACTAACACACACTTAGTAAACATTTTTTTCTTTGTTGATTATATCCATTCAGGGACTGTAAAATCAGTGCTGCTCATGTAATTCTAAATTGGCATTGATACCAGTTACAGTTATTATACTGTTGAAAAATTAGGCAATATGGGAGTCTTAGAATTACAGTAGAAATGATAGTATATACATACTGTAAAAAAAAAGTAACAGTACCAACTAACAACAAATACAACCTGCATTCAAGACCTTATGACAAAACTGACTTAGAAATAACATTATTCAGGATTGTGAGCTCCACCAGAGTAGAGTTTTGATTGCTTTGTTCACAGTTGTATTTTAAGCACCTAGAAGAGTGCCTGGTATATAGTGGGTATGGTTTTTTTTTTTTTTTTTTTAGAAGGGTGCCTGGTATATAGTAGGTTCTCGATAAATATTTGTTGATGAATAAAAGTCACAGAATTCTATGACTCATCTTCTCATGAGTAGTTAAGATTTATTTCCAAACTATTTACTGTCTTAGTTCACTGAAGTTAGATTTGAAATGTATCCGAGAGTTCTCTAGAGAATGAGAACCAGTGATACATTTCATATATATATATAGAGAGAGAGAGAGAGAGAGAGATGACAGGGTGGGGGGCGGGAAGAGAGACATGAAAGGAGAGATGGAGGAAAATTTACTTTAAAGGGTTAGCTCATATAATTCTAAGGGGTGGGAAGTCCAAAATCTTAGGTCAGGCAACAGACTGGAGACTTCTCCTGGCTCATGGGATTGTAGGGAGCTGGCAAGTCCCAAATCTGCAGGTCAGGTGGAAACTGGGGACTTCTGCAAGCTTGCATCCCAAGATCCATAGGTCAAATGATGGAAAGAGTGTAGATTTGAGAAAGCGAGCAAGTTCTTTCAGAATATCCGTTTCATAGTCTGAAGACAGACCGTGCCCTAAAAAACTCTCTTTCAACTTATTTATTGATCGTGTTACATTAGGTTGCATTACAGAGGATGATTATATTACATTATGGAACAGCAGCTAGTCTAGTGTTTCACAAAACCACTGGGAACTATAGCCTAGCCAAGTTTACACCTAAAATTAACCATCAAAAATGTAATATTAAAAGTCTACTTCTACCCATTCAATGGCCCAAGTGCCTCTCCTCAAGTATTAAACATTATTAGTTCCCTGTTTTATATTTGAAAACTTAGGCTCTAATAAGTTAGGCAGTTTGGCCCCAGTTATATGGCAGTGGGACAACATAGCTGTCCTGTAGCCCTCATACTTTTCACTTCTCACCTCCACGTGCAACATCCCCCACTCAAAGCTAAGGTAGGCAACACTGTTATAGCTCCATTTGTACAAGAAATAGAATCGGAATATTACACCAATACATGGGTAACTGATAAGTTTAATCAAACTGTAATCTATGACTGAATTATAGAAATTTTATACAGTAAAAAAAAATGAGGTGATTTACACTCAGTGAGCAGTAAAGTACTAGAACATCGTGGAAAGAGATTTTGACATGCAGACATCTCAGTAGTCTCCATAGATAGAATTATTTTAATGATTACGATGGCAATATATCAAACACACAAGTCCTGATAAAAGGGACCCTGTTTAGTCTGAGTAAGTGGTACAATGGTTAAGTGCTCAGCTGCTAACCCAAAGATTGGCCTTTTGAACCTCTGTGGCTCTCTGGAAGAAAAGACCTGGCAATCTACTTCCATAACGATCAAAGCCTAGGAAGCCCTGTGGGGCAGTTCTATTCTGTCTTATAGGGTAGCTATGAGTCGGAATCGACTAGATGACAAACAACAACAGTCCTGATGGAGAGGGATTCATTTGTCTGAATTGATTTGGGGCCCTAACCTTGGCTAGGCTTTGTTGCGGTAGCAAGCAACCCTCAAATATCTATAGGTCTTAGTAATAAGGGTTTTTTTCTTGCTTATGTGGCATGCAGGTTGACTGTTTCTCTGCTACACACAGCCTAGGGGAACAGCCTCTGTCTCGGGCCTGCCATTCTCATGACAGAAGGAAAGGAGGAAGAGAGCCACCAGAAATGGCCAGTGGCACTTAAAGCTACTGCTACAGTGTGACACATTCTATTGGCTAAAGCAAGTCACATGGTCAAGCTCTACTCCAGTGAAGAGGTAATACTCATTCCCAAAACTGGTACTGAAAGTCACAAAGCAATAAATGGTGATATGGAATTCCTCTAAAGAAAGGGAGAGCAAATAATTAGAAACATAATGCATCTCATCACTCCATCTCAGTTTATTTCCCACTTCTTAGTAATCTAGGCAGACTCTACCTATCATCCTTATTTCAAACCACTTACTTTGTTCTGATATCTCTAATTTCTTCTCTAGTATTGACTGATGTCTTGTTTGCCTCTCTTTGCTAATATCTTTAATTTTATAATCTAATTGGACAGTGTTGATCCAAGTATAATTATTTAGCTCAATTTATTCCTATCCTTACATAATCTAATTGGATTGGATGCAAGATAGATCAATATATTTTAATGAAACAGAGTATGAAAAGTACATGGATATGATTTCAAATTCCTCACTGCAACTGATCTTTAAGAAACGATCACTGGTCTAGTTTTGGTTATGCCAAAGAAGAATATCCACAATTGTCTGACAAGACTAGTAAGGTGTTCCTTTTCCTACCTATACATCTACATAAGGCTGGGTGTTCCTGATACACTTCAACCAAAATAGCATATTGCAACATGTTACAATGCAAAAGGGAGTATGAGAATCGAACTATCAAGTATTAAGCCCAGGATTAAAGAGATTTTAAAAAAAAGAAAAACGATGTTACTCTTGGGGAAAGTATAGTTTTTTTTAAATAAAAATATATTACAGAGTTAACATGTAGCAGATTTGTTACTGTTATTTTAAATGTTGTTTTTAGGGACGGTTGAGTTGATTCCACCTCATAGCAACCCTATGTGCAACAGAAGGAAACACTACCTGATCCTGCACCATGCTCACATTGTTATTTTAAATAAGGTAATAAATATTTTTTAATGTCTCGGTTTAATTTTTTAAATAATATTGTGTGTTTGGTGAAAGTTTACACAGCAAATTAAGTTCCCATTTGACAATTTCTACACAAATTGTTCAGTGACAGTAGTTACATTTTTCAATGTGTCATATTTTCATTAATTGCATTCTGATTATTCCATTTCCAGTACTCTAGTTTCCCTGCCCCTCTTGTCTTCTCATCTTTGCTTTACAGTAATTGTTGACCTTTTGATCTCATACAGATGGTTTTTAAGTACAGCACTGATCATGTGGGTAATACACTCTATTTTGTATGCCAATCTATTATTTCACTAAAAGGTGAAAATTATCAGGTGATAATTTCAGTGGAAAGTTTTTAAAAAAAATTATCTCGGGGTGACAGTCTCAGGTAGTCCTCCAGTCTTAACTGGTCTATTAAGTCTGGACTTTTTAAAAAATTGAGTTCTGTTCCACATTTTTCTCCCGTTCTGTACAGGTCCATATATTGTGGCCCTGATCAGAATGATTGGTGATGGTAGTTGGGCACTATCTAGTTCTTCTGGTCTCAGGTTAGGTAAGGCTGAGATTTGTGTAGGGCATTAGCCCTATAGGCTAGTTTCTTCTCTGAGACTTTGGTTTACTTTTTTCTCTTTTGCTTCTAGCAAGTATAGAACAGTAGTTTATCTTAGATGGCCTCTGGCAAGCTTTGAAGACCACAGATGCTACACAACTCACTTGGATGCGGTATGTTAACTTTGTGGCGCCAATTGACTGAGTTGCCCCAGGAGACTAAGTACCTAAGCTTTCAAACCCAGAGAACCATTATTACAAGGTGTTTGGTTATGCCTGAGAAGTATCTGTAACTGTATCCTCTATGAATATATATGCATGCACACACATACCTATATGTACATGTACATATAGATACTTCTATCTGCACACACGTATGTACTCATCTATACCTACCTGTACGCATACATGTCTATACATCTACATATGTGACCATACACTCATTTTATGGTATTGTGATGTTGCCAAATTATATATGTCATGTTTTTTAGCACAAACCTCCTTTTCTATTGTGCCTTTCTTAGTGGCATTGTTTACTTTGGTCAAGCTGTACTCATTACACCCACATTCTGTGGTACTTTCTCATCACCAAAAATAACAAGTATCTACAATCTAGACAGTGAATGCCCTCCCCCACCCATTCCTCATAGCCACTGAATATTGGCCTCTGTAATAGTAAATATACTATATTATTTACTATATATATATCAATTCTTGCCTTTTTTGTAAAAAATGAGATCATGAAATATTTGTCCTTATGTGATTGACTTATTTCACTTAATATTTTGTCCTCCAGGTCCATCCAAGTTATGATGTGTTTCGTGGACTCATTATTATTCTTTATGGTTGCATAGTATTCCATTGTATGTAGGTATCACATTTTGCTTATCTGTTCTTCCATTGATGGGCACTTAGGTTGTTTCCGTTTTTTTGCTATTGGGAATAATGTGGCAATGAACAGAGGTGAGCATATGTCTGTCTGTGTCACTTTTATTAGATCTCTAGGGTATATAACTAGGAGTGGGAGTGCTGGATCATAAAGTACTTCTATTTCTAGGTTTTGAGGAAATACCATACTATTTTCCATAGTGGCTGTACCATTTTACAGTTTCACCATCAATGGATAAGTGTTCCTATCTCCCTGCATCTTTGCCATCATTAATTGTTGTCTTCTTCTTGTTTTTTTAATCAGTGCCATTTTAGCTGGGGTGAGGTGGTATCTCATTGTAGTTTTGATTTGCATCTCAATAGCTAATGATCATAAGCATTTTTTCATGTGTTTGTTGGCCACTCGAATTTCCTCTTTAGTGAAGTGTCTGTTCAAGTCCTTTGCCCATTTTTTGATTGGGTTGTTTGCCTTTTTTGTTGTTGAGTTGTTGACATTTTCTATATATTTTAGAGATTAGACCTTTATTGGATATGTCATTTCCAAAGATTTTTTCCCATTCTACATTTTTTTTTTAACTTTTTTGATAAAGTCTTTTGATGAGCATTACTGTTTAACGTCTATGAGGTCCCAGTCATCTAATTTGTCTTGTGCTATTTGTGCATTTTTAGTTATGTTTGTTAGACTATTTTTATAAAAAATTAGGTCTTGTACTTTTCTCCCTATGTTTTCTTTCAGGAACTTTATAGTTTTAGGTTTAAAATATAGGTCTTTGGTCCATTTTGAGTTAGTTTTTGTGTATGTTAGTTTTTTTTGTGTATGTTAGTTTTTGTGAGCTATGCACCCTAGTTCATTTTTCTGCAAGTGGATATCCACTTTTGCCAGAACCAATTAATAAATAGATGGCTGCTTCCCTGTTGAATAAATTTTGACTCCTTGTCAAAAATCAGTTTTCCATAAATGGATAGGTTTATTTCTGGGTTCTCAGTTCCACTGGTCTGTGTGTCTATTACTGAAACGATACCAGGCTGTTTTGATTACAGTGGCTGTATAGTATATTTTGATGTTGGAGAGTGTAAGACCTCCTACTTTGTTCTTCTTCAGTAGTGCTTTGGTTACTCAAGGCCTCTTTCCTTTCCATATAAAGTTGGTCATTAGCTTTTCCATTTCCATAAAGAATACTATGTAATTTGTATTAGGATTGCATTATAACTCTAGGTCGCTTTAGGTAGTGTTGACATTTTCACTACGTTGTCTTCCAGTCTATGAGCATGGCATGTCCTTCCATTTACATAGGTCTCTTTTAATCTCTCGTAGTATTGTTATCCAATTTTCATTTTATAAGTCTTTTATGTCCCTGGCTAGATTAATTCCTAGGTATTTTATCATTTTTCTGGCTATTGTAATTGGTATTGTTTTCTTGATTTCCTTTTCAGAATACTCCTTGTTAGTGTAAAGGAATTCAACTGATTTTTGTGTGTTGACTTTGTGCCCTGCAGCGTTACTGAATTCTATCAGATCCAGCAGCTTTCTTGTGAAATCTTTAGGGTTTTTGATGTACAGAATCACATTACCTGTGAATACGGATAGTTTCACTTTTTCCATTCTAATTTGGGTAACTTTTATCTCCCTTTTTTGCTTTGTTGATTTGGGCAGTACAATATTGAGTAAGAGTGGTGATAGTGTCTCGTTTTCATTTCCATTCTCAAGGGGAAGGTTCTCCGTCTTTCTTCATTGAGAATAATGTTGGCTATTGGTTTTGCATATATGCACTTAATTACGTTGAGAAATTTCCTTTCTATTCCTATTTTGCTGAGAGTTTTTTTTTTAATCTGGAAAAGGTATTGGATTTTCTCAAATGCCTCTTCTGCATCAATTGTGTGGTTTTTTTCATTAGTTTTATTGATGTGGTGAATTACATTGATGGATTTTCTAATATTGAGCCACCCCTGCATTCCTGGTATGAATCCCACTTGTTGGTGGTGTATGATTTTTTTGATGTGTTGTTGAATTCTGTTGGCTACAATTTTGTTGAAAAAATTTCCATCTATATTCATAAGGGATGTTTGTTTGTAATTTTCTTTCTTTTTTTATGGTATTTGGCCTAGTTTTGGTATCAGTGTGATGCTAACTTCATAGAATGAGTTTGACAGTATTCCTTCCTTTTTATGTTTTTGAAGAGTGTGAGTAGAATTGGCATCAGATCTTCTCTGAAAAAAAAAAAAAATTTTTTTTTTTTTTAAATTCCCCAGTGAAGCCATCTGGTCTTGGACTTTTTTTGTTGTTGGCATTTTTTTTTTTTTTAATGACATCTTTAATCTCTCTCTCTCTTTTTTTTTTTTTTGTTATGGGTCTGTTTAGATTTTCTACCTCAATATGAGTTTTTAGATAGATAGTGTGTTTCTAGGAATTTGTCAATTTCATTTAGGTTTTCAAATTTGTTGGAGTACAGTTTTTCATAGTATTCTGTTATGATCTTCTTTATCTCAGTTGGGTCTGTTGTAATGTCTCCAATTTTATTTCTTCTTTTGGTTATTTGCCTCGTCTCATTTTTTTCTTTTGTCAGTCTAGTCAGTGTTTTGTCTATTTTATTGATCTTTTCAAAGAACCAACTTCTGCTTTTGTTGATTTTTTTTTTCCGTTTTCTATTTCATTTATTTCTGTTCTGATCTTTATTATCTCCTTTCTTGTGGTAGCTTTTTTGTTCTCCATTTTCTATTTGTTCAAGTTGTTGGTTTAAGTTATTGATTTTGGATCTTTCTTCTTTATTAATGTAGGCATTTATTGCTATGAATTTCCCTCTGAGCACTGCTTTTGCTATGTCCCAAAGGTTTTAATATGCTGTGTTTTTATTTTCATTTGATTCTAAGTATTTTTTAATTTCACTTCTGATTTCTTCTATGACCCAATATTTTTTTAGTAGTGTGTTATTCAGTTTCTGTGTAATTATTATTTTTTCTTTATTCTTCCTGTTGTTGATTCCTAGCTTCATACCATTATGGTCAGTGAAGATACTTTGTATTATTTCAACCTTTTTAAATTTTTGAGATTTAAAAATTTTGTGGCCTAGCATATGGTCTATTCTGGAAAATAATCTATGTCCCCTGGAGAAAAATGTGTATTGTTCTGCTGAAAGGTGTAGTATTCTATACGTGTCCATTAGGTCAAATTGGTTTATGGTCTTATTTACTGGTCTTTATAGATGTTTTCTCTAGAACTGAAAGTAGTATGTTGAAGTCCCCAAATATTGTGGAGTTTTCTATTTATCCTTTCATATTAGTCAGCTTTTGTTTCGTGTATTTTAGAGCACTGATGTTAGTTAGGTGCATAAGTATTTGTAATTATTATGTCTTCTTAATGGAGTGACCCTTTTCTTATTATGTAATGTCCTTCTTTATTTCTTGTAAATATTTTGATTTAAAGGCTATTTTATCTGATATCAGTATGGCCACCTCGGCTCTTTTTTGGTTACTAGTTGCATGGAATATATTTGTTTGTATCCTTTTATTTTCAGTATATTTGTGTTCTTATGTCTAAGGTGTGTTTCTTGTAGGCAGCAAAGAATGGATCATGTTTTTTACCTCCTCTGTCACTCTCTGCCTTTTGCATAGGGAGTTTAGACCATTTATATTAAAATTTGTTACTGAAAATGAAGTATCTACTTCATTCATTTTGCTTATTGTTTTTGGAGTGTCTTATATCCCTGGTGGCGCAGTGGTTAAGAGCTCAGCTGTTAACCAAAATACTGCCAGTTAGAATCTACCAGCTGCTCCTTGGAAACCCTGTGGGGCAATTCTACTCTGTCCTACAGGTTGCTATGAGTCGGAATCAACTCAACAGCAATGGGTTATATCTTCTTTGACTTCTTATTCTCATTTTTCTGTTAAGCTTTTTTTGTGATGAATACTTTTGATTTCTTCCATTTTTTATTCTGACCCCCCCACCAGGTGTTTTCTTAGGGTTTGCCACAAATACCGCATGATGCACACAACTTGCAATTGCAACAACATTAAACATACAAACAAGAAGTAACATACATTTTCTACAACTATTCGTGTTTTGCTCCTCCCTCCCCCTTTTTTATTGGTGAGTTTTCATTGACATCTGTCTTCTGTGGATTTGGGTGAAGGCTTCATAAGATGGTTGCTTTCCTGGGGCTAGAGATTCTTCCACTTCCCTTTGTAGGACTGGGATATGGCATCCCTTCTGCGGCTAATTATGCATGTGCAGGACTTTTCCATTGGCCACTGGTAGAAGTGGTGATATTCATCTTTCCTAAGGCAAAGGAAGGGAGTGCTTTATGTCTTCCCTTCATGGATAGCCCTGAGCACGCTCTCTTGTGGTACCTAATTGTAGGTAGGGGGCCAGTTGTTTCCAACCGTGTTGCCTGTTTGGTATATTTTTCTAACCCTGGGTGATGGATGGATCCTGCAGCTTTTCTGCTGCCCTGGGTCCTAGAGACTGTTGGCTTTGGATCTTGGTGAGATTCAATAGCAATCACTCACAGCATCTTGGCTTCCGTATGCCCCTTCCCAAGTGTGTGGCTTGTGAATTCCCATAGCCAGTCTTGCCACATTTAATTTGACCGTACTTTTTTTTTTTCCTCAGTTTAGCTCTGTTCTATGTTCTTTCTTCAGGGTATTGTTGTCCCCATTCCAAAATGGCTGCAATAAGCCAAGTCCACTGGATGCCAGTGGCCAGAAAGTACCAGCTTCTCTGCTAACTCCACTGCTCCTCTCCCCTGTTTTGTGACTCACTTCAGTTCTCCAACACCTAACTACTGTCTGGAACTCCGAGATCTGTCTGTGCCTGTTTTTATTCATTGTTCAGTGGGTTAGTTAGGGGGATAAATGGGATCAACAGTTTACTCTGCGCCTTGTCCCACCTCTCTGTTTTAATTTCTAATATGGTAAGTATAAATACGGTATAGCCACATAAATAAAAGCTGTTTGGGATCTTCTATAATTTTTAAGAGAATAAAGGCGCTCTAAGATCAAATAGTTGAGACCCACTGACGTAGAAAATCAAGAGGGTATTGACAAGAGATGAAAGAATATTTGCCACCAAATACAGAAATCTCCATTCAACTACCTGTTCAATCCTCCTTCCTTTCTTTTTAAAAATGATGAAGTACCCTGCTTCTTACCTAGGATTTTCCTCTACCATGCTCTGAAACCAGTTCCTAGGCACACACTATCATGGGCCTGGTCCATTCCTCATCAACTCTTTCCTTTATGTTCCACCCATCCTTCCCTATTGACTTCATTCTTACCAGTCTTTACATACGTTTAATTCTCTCACATCTAAAACAATGGACACTTAAATTCTAAAATTTCTCCCAGTAGTATTTGGAATTGCCTACTACCTTGTTCTTGCTTTTCATAGTGTCACACTCTCTTGCATTTCTTTCTACCTCTCAGATAACTCCTTTTTACTTACTTTGTCTCTTTTCTTCTACCCACATCTTAAATATTGGCATCCTCAGGGCTCAGTCTTGGTGCTTTGCTCTTCTGCTTCCCCACACTGTCTTTGGGCAATCAATCTCATTACCTCTTGGCTTCAATTACTACCTACATGCTTAAATCTCTATTTTTCATTTAGTTCACACTCCTAAATTTGAACCCTGTGTGTTTCAAGTACATGCACAATATCTCTTCTGGATGTTTGTAAAGCATTTGAAACTCAATCTGTTCAAAATGCAACTAAACATCTTATCCTCATCTTATTCTCCTCTGTGTTTTCAGTGACTGTTAAAGAAGTCAGAAGCATGGGTTCTGATGCACTAGGGATGGATGGAACCCTGGCTCCAACCCTTATTAGTTGTGTGATTTGGAGCAAATTATTTATCTTCTCTGCCAGTTTCCTAACTTGTATAACATGAATAATGGCAGTTGTGCCAACCTCAAAATTGTGTTGTACTAAAGAGGCTACAAGTAGAGACTTGAGAAGTGTGCTAGACAAATAGAAAGTATCAATGAATTTCAGGTAATATTTTCTACCCTGTTGTTCCACTCTGAAATCTGAGTGTCATTCTTGAAATCTCCAACTCTCTAACCCCCTCCCACTGACATTCAATCAGTCACCAAGTTCTAGTGATTTTTCCGACAAATGATTTAAAAAATCTACTCATGTATTCCCATTCCCATTATTACAACATTGATCCCATGTCTGGAGTGAAAATCAGACCAGTAACTGATTTTCCTAGTCTATTCCTGTTTCCTCTTAGGTGATCTCCCCAGTACACTCTAAGTTATTTGCAAGTAACAATCTGATCTCAATACTATAATTCATAAAATTTTTTAGTGAATCCCTCATTACCTTAGGATGAAGCTCACTTTCCTTAGTATATATGATTTATAGGACCTGTGCTAATGGAGGAAACCCTGGTAGCATAGTGGGTAAGTGCTATGGCTGGTAACTGAAGGACCAGCAGTACAAATCCACCAGGCAGTCTTTGGAAACCCTATGGGGCAGTTCTACTCTGTCTTATAGGGTTGCTATGAGTCAGAATTGACTCAGTGGCAACAGGTTTGGTTTGGTTTTATGCTAATGGAGTCCCTGGGTGGAGCAAGTGTCTGATGTCCTTGGCTGCTAACTGAAAATTTGGAGGTTTGAGGCCACCTACAGGTATCTTGGAAGAAAAGCTGGGAGACTTACTGCTGAAAAATCAGTCACTGAAAATCCTATGGTGCACACTTCTACTCTGACACTTGGGGTCACCACGAGTTGGAGTCAACTTGGTGGCAATTGGTTGGTTGGTGCCAGGAGTGGTGCTGAGCTTCCCAATACAGGGACAATTAGATGAGACACTGAAAGCTATTGTTGCTTAGCTGCTGCAATATTCTCCAGAGGGGAGAGTTAGAGAAAGCATCTGATTCTATCCTCAATCCTAACAGGAGGCTTCTTAGATAGGTAGAGGATCTGTCTTGTATTATTTTTGCTGATCATTCCTTCAAGGAAGTTCAGAAACTCTCAGTAAGACCTTGAAACAATTACAAGGAGTCTAAATAGAAACAGAGCACTCAGATTAAAAGGTTGGAGGATGTGTCCTGGGGAAATGTGAAAGCTAAAGGTTAATTATATTATCTCTTTGCAAGATTCTTGTTCAGTGATAGGCTTTACAAGGGTCACTGCAGAAAATCTAAATCTAATTTTTAGTTATTAATATGTAGTATTGTAAAACAACAACAATAAAATAAATAAAAAGGATTTTTTCAGCTGAGGATTTCACATGTAGCCTTATGTCCACTCAAGAAAAACACTTCAGAATGAAACAGACCAAAGCGTTTTGCCTCCAGACATGCTTTTCTAACAATTAAATTGGCCTGCCTTAGCAAGCTATTTCAAAGACATTTCCTGTTTGAAGCAGTCTTCCCACTCAGTGTGAGGGGATGTAGCTGATTATCTTTTTATAAACAAGGAAAAGGCCTTCAGGTGGTCTGACTTGGAAGAAAAACCTGGCTGTGGGAAAGACAGAAATCTTCGGGGCTACAAGAAGAAAGCCATGGAAGGAAGCCCTAAGAAAGAAATTTAGAACATAAAATGAACTGGAAAAAATCCAAGCAAGGTGCAGTGAGAAAGTATTGCTGGCATTATGGATACCTTTCTCTGGGTAAGGAACTAAAACTGCTCACCCCAGGAAACAATTCAGGATTGTGAGTTTCTCGGGACAAAGTCAGACCAAGGGTACACCAACAAAACACTCTTCATTAGAAAAGTTTGTAAATATTTTGAATAGTGCCTGATTTTCTAAAGCAGAATGTAGAGTAGAGGAGATCTGGAGATATAGGTTAGGTCTGTGCTGGTGTGTTGGGAGTCCAATGAGATTAGCTAAAATTCTAAATGGTTGCTTCTCTAATAGCAACAGAAAAATTAACTCACTGATTTAAATAATGATAAAGGGAATGTATTTGTGTATGTAACTGAAACTTTCACAGCTTTAGGAATGGTTTGATCCAGGTAAGACACACCGTAATCAGTTTCTTTCTCTCAGTTTCTCAGCTTGGTTCAGACATTATTATTTGGGAGGTTCTCCCCTTAGAGTTGTGAGATGGCTGCCAGCAGTTTTCAGAGCTAAAACATTCTTCTTCCCACCCAACAGGAAAAAAGAGGTTTGACAACAACTCAGGAAAAGGAAAAAGGAGGCCTTTCTTTCCCAGAAGCCCAAATAAACATCTTCTCAAGTCCTATAATGTTTGTTGGGGTACATGTTTATTTCTGAAGAAATCATTTGGGTGGGAGTGGACTATACCGATTAAGCCTGCTGCTGGAGCTAGGGGTGGGTTGTCTCCTACTCAGAGAATTTGGCTGAGAATAGGGAAGGGGTGAATTCCCTTATCAGGTTTTTTTTTTTTTTTTTTTCTGTGTGTGCGTGTGTGTGTGTGTGTGTGTGTGTGTGTTATTAGAAGGGGGAACAGATGCTTCAGAAGCAACTGAAAAACATCATACAAGGATTTACTAGAGATAATTATAATTTCAGGTATTCTGCTCTCTGATTCTCATCTCCTATCTTTTTTTGAAAATTCTCACTCTAGTAATTCTGCTGTCTTCATAGAGTCTTCTATTCATTGACCTGACATCCTCACTTCACTTATATGGCCTCACTTCCCCCCCTATTTGGCTTGGATTGAAAAGTTCACATTATAATCACTGCCTTGAACTTACCTGCAACACACTTGTTCTCCTTCCCTTGGTGAAACTCATTGTGGAAAACCAGGATCCTGAACTCTAAACTCGCATATTAAATTGCCTACTTAACATCTCCATTTAGATTTCTGCTAGGCAATACAAACTGATTATGCCCCCAAAAGGACTCTTGATTTCTACCGCAAAGACTTCCTTTCTCAGCCATATCTCATGATATGGCACCACCACACATTCATTTGTCTGGATCCATCCTTGATTCCTCTAGTGTTGTCACAACACACATTCAATCCACCAACAAAACTAGCCACACCTACCATTAAAAGATATCCCAAATCCAATCACTCTCAACGTATCCACTATTAATCCGCCCTGGTCCAACCCACACTTTCCTCCCTTCTGAATAATTTCAGACTCACAAATCTGGTTCTTGTGCTCCCACTCTTTCCTCCTTATAGTCTATTGTCTACACACTAGCAACAAAAAGTAATTTTTAGTTTGTTAATTGGATCATATTATTCGTCACCTCTCAATGTTCTAATGAATGGAATACTGTCCAAAGTTCTTATCATGGCCCACAGGCCTCATATGACTGGCACCTGATCCACTCCAACCTCATCTCCTGCCATTTCTCCTACCACTACCCCTAGCTCCCACTATCACACTAGCCTACTTTCTTTTTCTTTCATAACATATAACATTACCTGAACATTATATGTTTATTTGTTCACTGCTGTATCCTTAGCACCTAAAACAATGCCTGACAGATAGGTGTTCATTAAATATAGGTTAAATATTAATAGTATTTACCAATAATAGTTCATATATAAGAATTTTATATATGCCAGATTTTTTTTTTTTTAATCCTGAATGCTCCACACAGATTATTTCATTTAGTAACGATATTGGCTTTATAATGTGGGACTTACTATTATTTTACTGTGCTTTTAGGTGAAAGTTTACAAATCAAGTCAGTCTGTCATACAAAAATTTATATACACCTTGCTATATACTCTTGGAAACCCTGGTTGCTCTTCCCCTAATGAGACAGCACACTCCTCCTCTCCACCCTGTATTCCCCTTGTCCATTCAGCCAGCTCCTGTCCCATTCTGCCTTCTCATCTCCCCTCCAGACAGTAGCTGCCCACATAGTTTCATGTGTCTACTTGAGCCAAAAAGCTTACTCCTCACCAGTATCATTTTCTGTCTTATAGCCCAGTCCAATCCCTGTCTGAAGAGTTGGCTTTGGGAATGGTTCCAGTCTTGGGCTAACAGAAGGTCTGGGAACCATGACCTCAGGGATTCTTCTAGTCTCAGTCAGACCATTAAGTCTGGTCTTTTTACGAGAATTTGAAGTCTGCATCCCGCTGTTCTCCTGCTCCATCAGCGATTCTCTGTTGTGTTCCCTGTCAGGGCAGTCATCGTGGTAGCCAGGCACCATCTAGTTCTTCTGGTCTCAGGCTAATGTAGTCTCTGGTTTATGTGCCCCTTTCTGTCTCTTGGGCTCATAATTTTCTTGTGTATTTGGTGGTCTTCATTCTCCTTTGCTGTAGGTAGGTTGAGACCAATTAATGCATCCTAGATGGCCACTTGCTAGCTTTTAAGATCTCAGATGCACTCACCAAAGTGGGATGCAGAATGTTTTCTTGATATATTTTGTTATGCCAGTTGACCTAGATGTCCCCTGAAACCATGGTCCCCAGGCCCCTGCCTCTGCTACTTTGTCCTTTGAAGTGTTCGGTTGTATTCAAGAAACTTCTTTGTATTTAGTTTAGTCCAGTTGTGCTGACCTCTCCTGTATTGTGTGTTGTATTATTTCCCTTCACCTAAAATAGTTCTTGTCTACTATCTAATTAGTGAATACCCCTCTCCCTCCCTCCGACCCTGTAACCATCAAATAATATTTTCTTCTGTGTTTAAACTATTTCTTAAGATCCTATAATAGTGGTCTCATACAATATTTGTCCTTTTGCAACTGACTAATTTCACTCAGCATAATGCCTTCCAGATTCCTCCACGTTATGAAATGTTTCACAGGTTCATCATTGTTCTTTATCATTGTGTAGTATTCCATTGTGTGAATATACCTTAATTTATTTATTCATTCATCTGTTGATGGGCACATTGGTTTCTTCCGTCTTTTTGCTATTGTAAAGAGTGCTGCATTAAACAGGCATGTGCATATATCTGTTCGTGTAAAGGCTCTTATTTCTCTAGGATATATTCCAAGGAGTGGGATTGCTGGATCATATGGTAGTTCTATTTCTAGCTTTTTAAGGCAGCGCCAAATCGCTTTCCAAAGTGGTTGTACCATTTTACATTCCCACCAGCAGTGTATAAGCGTTTTAGTCTTTCCACAATCTCTCCAACGTTGATTATTTTGTGTTTTTTGGATTAATGCCAGCCTTGTTGGAGTGAGATGGAATCTTGTTGTACTTTTGTTTTGCATTTCTCTAATGGCTAAGATTGTGAGCATTTCCTCATGTATCTGTTAGCTACCTGAATGTCTTCTTTGGTGAAGTGTCAGTTCATATCATTTGCCCATTTTTTAATTGGGTTATTTGTCTTTTTGTAGTTGAGTTTTTGCAGTATCATGTAGATTTTAGAGATCAGGTGCTGATCGGAATTGTCATAGTTGAAAAGTTTTTCCCAGTCTGTAGGTAATATTTTTACTCTTTTGGTGAAGTCTTTGGATGAGCATAACTATTTGATTTTTAGGAGCTCCCAGTTATCTAGTTTCTCTTCTGGTGTTTGTGCATTGTTAGTAATGTTTTATGTACTGTTTATGCCATGTATTAGGACTTCTAGTATTGTTCCTAGTTTTTCTTCCATGATCTTTATCGTTTTAGATTTTATATTTAGGTCTTTGATTCATTTCGAGTTCATTTTTGTGCATGGTGTTAGGTATGGGTATTGTTTCATTTTTTTTTGCAGATAGATATCCAGTTATGCCAGCATTGTTTGTTAAAGAGACTATCTTTTCCCCATTTAACAGACTTTGGGCCTTTGTCAAGTATCAGTTGCTCGTATGTGGATAGATTTATGTGTGGAATCGCAATTCTGCTCCATACAGTCTATGTATCTGTTGTACCAGTACCAGGTTGTTTTGACTACTGTGGTGGTATAATAGGTTCTAAAATCAGGTAGTGTGAGGCCCCCCACTTTGTTCTTCTTTTTCAGTAATGCTTTACTTATCTGGGGTCTCTTGCCCTTCCATATGAAGTTGGTGATTTGTTTCTCCATCTCATTAAAAAAAGAAATTGGAATTTGGATTGGAATTGCATTGTATCTGTATATCTCTTTTGGTAGAATAGACATTTTGACAATGTTGAGTCTTCCTATCCACAAACAAGGTATGTTTTTTCACTTATTTTTGTCTCTTTTTGGTTTATTGCAGTAGTGTCTTGTGGTTTTCTCTGTATAGGTCTTTTACGTCTCTGGTTAGATCTATTCCTAAGTATTTTATCTTCTTGGGGGCTATTGTAAATGGTATTGATTTGGTGATTTCCTTTTCGACATTCTGTTTGTTGCTGTAGCTGAATCCAACTGATTTTTGTACGTGTACCTTGTATCCCAATACTCTCCTGATCTCTTCTATTAGTTTCAGTAGTTTTCATGAGGATTCTTTACAGTTTTTTGTGCAAAAAATCATGTCATCTGCAAACAGAGATACTTTTACATCTTCCTTGCCAATCTGGATGTCCTTTATTTCTTTATCTAGCCTAATTGCTCTGGCTAGAACCTCCAGCACAATGATGAATAGGAGTGGTGATAAAGGGCATTGTTGTCTGATTCCCATTCTCAAGCTCAGGCTCTCTCCATTTAGGATGATGTTGCCTGTTGGCTTTCTCTAAATGCCCTTTATGATGTTGAGGAATTTCATTTCCGTTTCTATTTTGCTGAGAGTTTTTGTCATGAATGGGTGTTGACTTTGTCAAATGCCTTTTCTGCATCAATTAATAAGATCATGTGGTTCTTGGCTTTTGTTTTATTTATATGCTAGATTACATTAATCGTTTTTCTAATGTTGAAGTATCCCTGCATACCTGGTATGAATCACACTTGGTCATGGTCAATTGTTTTTTTGATATGTTGTTGAATTCTGTTGACTAGAATTTTATTGAGGATTTTTGCATCTAAGTTCATAAGGGATACAGGTCTGTAATTTTCTTTTTTTGTAATGTCTTTACCTGGTTTTGGTATCAGGGATATGCTGGCTTCATAGAATGAATTTGGGAGTATTCTGTCCTTTTCTATACTCTAAAATACCTTTAGTAGTAGTGGTGTTAACACTCCTCTGAAGTTTTGTAGAATTCTTCAGTGAAGCCATCAGGGCCAGGGCTTTTTTTTGTTGTTTTTTTTTTTTAATGACTTTTTCAGTGTCTTCTTTTGTTATGGGTTTATTTAGTTGTTCTACCTCTGTTTGTATTAGATGAGGTAGGTAGTGTGTTTCTAGAAATTCTTCCATTTCTTCTAGGTTTTCAAATTTGTTAGAGTACAATTTTTAATAGTAATCTGATATGATTCTTTTAATTTCAGTTGAGCCTGTTGTGATATTGCCCATCTCATTTTTTATTTGGGTTATTTGCTTCCTCTCCTGTTTTTCTTTTGTCAGGTTGGCCAATGGTTTATCGATTTTAATTTTTTCAGAGAACTAGCTTTTGGTCTTGTTAACACTTTCAATTGTTTTCCTGTTCTCTATTTTATTTAACTCTTCTCTAATTTTTATTATTTCTTTTCTTCTGATGCCTGAAGGCTTCTTTTGTTGCTCTCTTTCTATTTGTTTAAGTTGTAGGGATAATTCTTTGATTTGGGCCCTTTCTTTTTGGATGTGTGCATTTATTGCTATAAATGGATTTCTGAGCACTGCTTTAGCTGTGTTCCAATGGTTCTGATAGGAAGTGTTTTCATTCTCATTGGATTATATGAATTACTTTATTCTGTCCTTAATTTCTTCTATAACCCAGTCATTTTTGAGCAAGGTGTTGTTCAGTTTCCATGTGTTTGATTTCTTTTCCCTGCTCTTTCTGTTATTGGTTTCTACTTTTATGGCTTTATGGTCAGAGAAGATGCTTTGTAATATTTTGATGTTTTGGATTCTGTTAAGGCTTGCTTTATGATCTAATATGTGGTCTATTCTACAGAATGTTCCATGTGCATTGGAAAAGAAAGTGTACTTGGCTGTAGTTGTGTGGAGAGTTCTGTGTATATCTATGAGGTCAAGTTGGTTGATTGTGACATTTAGATCTTCTGTGTCTTTACTAAAGTTCTTTCTGAGGATGTTCTGTCCTTCACCAAAAGTGGAGAGTTAAAGTCTCCTACTATTATTGTGGAGCTGTCTATCTCACTTTTCAATGCTGTTAGAGTTTGTTTTATGCATCTTGCAGCCCTGTCTTTAGGTGCGTAAGTATTTAATATGATTATATCCTCATGATATATTGTCCCTTTAATCATTATGTACTGTTCTCCCTTATCCTTTGTGGTGGATTTAACTTTAAAGTCTATTTTGTCAGAAATTAATATTGCCACTCCTGCTCTTTTTTGATTGTTGTTTGCTCGATATATTTCTTTATATCATTTGAGTTTTAGTTTGTTTGTGTCTCAGTCTATGGCATGTCTCCTGTAGGCAGGATATAAACAGATCATATTTTAATCCATTCTGGCACTCTCTGTCTCTTTATTGGTGCATTTAGTCCATATACATTCAGCATAATTATGGGTAGGTTTTATGAGTTTATGAGTTTAGTGCTGTCATTTTGATGTCTTTTTTTGTATGTTGTTGACAGTTTCTTTTTTCCACTTAATTTTTTGTGCTGAGTAGTTTCTGTTTCTATATTGTCTTTTACTCTTTTTCATTGTTGTTTTTGTTTTTTCAGAGTCTTTATGTTTTTCTTGTATTTTATTTTGATGTGTAGGATTGTTAGTCTCCTTTGTGGGTACCTTAATGTTTACTCCTATTTTTCTAAGCTTAAACCTCACTTATATTTCTTTATATTGCCTTGACTTCCTCTCCATATGAAAGATCTGTGACTACATTTTTTTGTCCCTCTTTATTGATTTAATAATATCATCTTTTACATTACAACATTGCTGTTTCCCTGTATTGAGCATTTTTTAACTTGATTTATTTTTGTGATTTCCCTGTCTGGATTGATATCTGGTTGCTCTGTCCTAAGTAGTAGTCTTGGGTTGATATCTGATTTTTTTTTTTTTTTCTAACCAGAGGACTCCCTTGGTTTCTTGTAGCTTTGGTTTGGTTTTGTCAAATTACCTAAACTTCTGTTTATCTGAAAATGTCCTAATTTCGCCTTCATATTTGAGAGACAGTTTTGCTGGATATATGATTCTAGGCTAGCAATTTTTTTTCCTTCAATGCTTTATATAAGTTATCCCATTGCATTCTTGCCTGTGTGGTTTCTACCAAGTAGTCTGAGCTTATTCTTATTGACTCTCTTTTGTAGGTGACTTTTTTGTTTATCCCTTGCTGCTCTTAAAATTCTCTCTTTACCTTTGGTTTTGGTAAGTTTGATTATAATATGTCTTGGTGACTTTCTTTTGAGATCTACCTTAGGTGGAGTTTGATAAACATCTCGGGTAGATATCTTCTCGTCTTTCTTGATATCAGGGAAGTTTTCTGCCAACAAATCTTCAACAATTCTCTATGTATTTTCTGTTCTCCCTTTCTGCTTTGGTACTCCAGTCACTCATGGGTTATTTCTCTTGATAAAGTCCCACATGATTCTTAAAATTTCTTTATGTTTTTAAATTCTTTTATCTGATTTTTCTTCAAATATATTGATGCCAATTGTTTTATCTTCAGTCTCAGTAATTCTACCTTCCATTTCCTCAATTCCACTCCTCTGACTTTCTATTGAGCTGTCTAATCCTGAAATTTTATTGTAAATCTTTATAATATTGGATTTCTGTGTTTATGGATTCTTATAACCTTTTCAATTTTTCATTATGCTCTTGAATAACCTTCTTAATTTCCTCCAGTGGTTTATCTATGTGTTCCTTGGCTTGTTCTGTGTTTTGCCTGATCTCCTTCTTGACATCCTGAAGAGTTCCGTTAATTAATCTTTTGTACTCTGGCTCTATTAATTCCTGGATGACCTCTTCATCCAGACAAGTCCTTGATTCTTTGTTTTGAGAGCTTGTTGAAGTGATCATGGTCTGCTTCTTTGTGTGATTTGATATTGACTGTTGTCTCCAAGCCATCTATTCATCAGTGTATTAATTTTTTTATGTTTGCTTACTGTATCTTAGCTTCTAGCTTTGTTTTGTTTTGATATGCCCAAATAGGCTACTTGAGAGAGCTAAAAAAACCCAAAACCAAAAGCCAGTGCCATCGAGTCGATGAGTCGGAATCGAGCTAGCTTGATTATTTGCACCTTGAAGCTCTGACAGCCTGTTACCATATGGCTAGACCTGTTACCAGGAGCCTAGGAATCCATTCAGTTTTTTTATATGGATGCAGCTCGGGTACCCAGGTAGTCTGTCACCATGTGTGTGGTGCAGGCTCTGTCCTAAAGTTGTAGAGGGGCAGGGGTGATTGGTGTAGGTGCAGGTATTGGTTGCAGTAGGGGCTCATGCTCTGAACAAGGCACAAGGCAGGGGGTTGATAACTGTCTCCCAAGTGTCTGTGAGGAAAGAATGCCCCTGTTCCCTAGGGCACACAGGTGGGTGGGCTTTGCAACCGGACCATGGGCACCCAGTGCTTTTGGTTGTAAGGATTGGGAGGCAATGCTTATCCTTGGACCCTTGTTGTGGGGGTTATGTTGTGAGTCTGGAGCCACGAGTCCTCAAGCCCCTTATATGTGTAGGTGAGGACCCTTTTAATAGTCAGGGCAGTGTCAAATGTCAAAAAACTGCCTCTTCACTGCACAGCTGAAACAGTTATAGTCAGATTTGAGGCACATGTACTGTTGCAGTCTGCCAACAAGGGTATAATCTCCTGAAATGGGCCCACACAGGTCCATGCAGGGAGGAAAGGCATTCAAAGTCCATGGACCGTTTGTGCCTAGAGCTGCTTCTGTCCTGAGTTCCTAGCTTAGGGAAGCTGGCAGATTATCTTTCCTCCCAGTTATTAATTTATTCCTTCTCCAAGGCTGGGAGAATGGCTCAGGATATGCAGCAGGACCTATCTCAGGCCCAGGAAAATTGGCTGCCACTGAAGCTGACTTGGGGGCTGGGGGTGCAGTGAAATAGACACAAGTACTTAGGTTTTGCTGAGAGCACTGTTCTCTGTCTCTGGAAGTGTGAGTACACTATGCAACTTGCTGTCTCTCCATGAGGAACATGCATCCCGAGATTCATTCAGCCCCACCATGGTTGTGCCAGGGGATTGTTTCTGAGGGGCTCCAGTTCCTGCTGAGTCAGGTCTGGCAGCTCCTCGTGGCTGTTCATTTGATTTCCTAACTTTGCCTTTGATGTTCAGGGCCCCTAACTTGTCATATATATAATTGCTTTGCTTGTTTTTTCAGGTCTTTGTTGAAAGAGGGATCACTGGAAGCATCTGACTACTCAGCCATTCTGGCCCCCCCTCCTGTGGGATTTATTATTAATCCCATTTAGGAGATTAGGAAACTGAGACTGACACAGTTTCACACAGGTACTAAGTGGTGGAGACTCAATTTAAACCCTGACTAATGGTCTTCAGAGTCTTGATCTTGACCACTCTTTTCCTATGCCATACTTTCCATCCTAATTTCATACCCTACTATAAACTCAGAGAAATTCTCTGGTGTATTTTGGAAGTGAAACTTTAGGTCAATCATGAAAATGTAACTACACGTTCTCAACTCAATTGCTCAAATCCACATCCCAAACCAAATTCCCAGACCTTTTCCACTGCATTACTCCCAGAAGACATTTCTCCTTTGCTTTGCCTTTTACATTTCCTCCCAGCTGCCGCTGACCTGGACTATTAAGTCCTTTGGGAATTTTTGTGCTTTTTATTTCTCCAGGATTGTTAGGCCAAATATATGTCCTCACTTTCCTGCTCTTTCTATAATACTTTAATTGTCACAAAGATGCAACTACATATTTTTATGTACATGTGAATTTATTCATATGAAAGAATCTGAGTTATCATAAATAATAAGACATTGGGTATAATTAATAAGACATTGGGCCTGTATTGGAGACTCAATCAATATTTAATTAGTTAGTAAAAGACTACCAAAGATATGAATATCCTTATTTCTCACTTTTTAAAATTAATCTAATATAATCAGTTATTGGTTGAAAAATAACTATACTTGTGCTTAATTTATTTAACTGCTAAAAACGCTCTTAATTTGTGATTCTCACTCATAAGTAGATAAGTAGGTACAGGAGTGATTTGGAGAAGAACTTCCTCTCCTAGATGTGTCTCAAATTTTATTTTTTAGGGAGAGCTGGAAGTGGAAGAACTAGACAGATTATTATAAGAGCTAGTAACTGTTACTTCCTTCAGTATTTTTCTTCTTACAGTATAATTGTGTTATGGTCCTCAATGCGTTTAACTTTATTCCATTTAACATTCTGCTGAATGTTCACTGAATGTGTGTTTCATTTCATAGATTCAAAATAGTCCTCTAGGCTATTTTTAAAGTAACACATTCTCTTTTAACTTGAAGGTAGTTCATTTACTGTTGTTTATGCTGAAAACCTCTTTACAAAACTCTCTCCCAATTTCCCTTGGATAATTAAGTAACTAGTCTAGCTCCCTGCTTTTGAACCTTGAGACTTACCTATTTCTGCAGTTGATTTTGATGTATATTGTAAGATAGAACCACTTTTCTACTCTGCTTCCCAGTGCCCTTAGATAATGCATGTGAAGAATCAGTGGACCCCAGTGGACTAATCAATTGTGAGGTCAGTGAAAAAGTAAATGAAGGCTTCTCTCATAGTCATCTTTCAAAAGGAAGCTTTGAAAATATTGTTAATAGATGCAAGCCAATAACTCTCTTCTCTAAGGAAATTATTCCCTTGATTTATGAATATTATGGCTTATGTTTCAGGAGTACCTATTATGTTCCCATTTTGCTTCCTTAAATAATGGTCTTCATGTTTTTCTTGTACACTCGCACACAGTCAATGCATGTCCTTACAGGCACACACATCCATGCATTCGGAAATATAGCTATCCTTCTGCTACTCTCTGTGGGCTACAGTTGAGAAAGAAAAATTACTTGGAATCAGTTTGCCAACAACAGGGACTACAAATCTGCTGATTCACTCAGGCCTTGAGGAAAAATCAATTGTGTCAAATAATCTTGCCGTATGATGGGAAACACTGTGAGTGCAGGTTAATTCAATATTATTTTAGTACTTTGTGTTTGACACTGCTTGGCACTGAGCTAAATCCAGGTGATGGGCTACACTTCTATCAAGTGTGATGGGCTACACTTCTATCATTTCTGCTACCACTACACTATTTCTGCCACCACCACCACCACCACTATAAAAACTGCTATTGCTACTTCTATAACCACTAGATAACTTTTATAAGACACTTAGTGTATGATAGGCACTGTTCTGATTATTTTTCATTTACCACTTTTAACAGCCCTATAATATTATATTTTTTATAATATAAGAGCTATATTTTCCACCATGTGTCTGTCAGTTTATTGTGTTGCTGTGATACTGGAAGCTTTGCTACCAGTATTTCAAACACTAGCAGGGTCACCTTTGTGGACAGGTTTCAGCTGAGCTTCCAGACTAGGACAGACTAGGAAGAAGAAACTGGCAGTCTACTTCTGAAAAAATTGGCAAGTGAAAACATTATCAATAGCAGTGGAACATTGTCTGATACAGTGCTGAAAGATGAGCCCCTCAAGTTGGAAGGCGCTCAAAAGGCGACTGAGGAGGAGCTGCCTCCTCAAAGTAGAGTCAACCTTAATGACATGGATGAAGACAAGCTTTTGGGACCTTCAGTTGCTGATGTGTCATGACTCGAAACGAGAATGCAAAAGTTGGAAACAAAGAAGAAGGATTGATAGTTGGAAAATACAGCCTTGGTGATAGACACAATGCTGGAGATCGCATGATAGAATTTTGCAAGACCAACAATTTCTTCATTGCAAATACCTTTTTTCAACAACATAAAGGGCAGCTATACATGAGGACCTTGCCAGATGGAATATACAGGAATCAAATTGATTACATCTGTGGAAAGAGACGATGGAAAAGCTCACTATCATCAGTTGGAACAAGGCTAGGGGCTGATGGTGGAACAGACCATCAATTGCTCATATGCAAGTTGAAGCTGAAGTTGAAGAAAATTAGAACAAGTCCACAAGAGCCAAAGTACGACCTTGAGTATATACCACCTGAATCTAGAGACCATCTCAAGAATAGATATGACACATTGAACACTAATGACCAAAGACAAAAAATGAGTTGTGGAATGACATCAACGACATTATACATGAAGAAAGCAAGAGGTCATTAAAATGACAGGAAAGAAAGAAAAGACCAAAATGAATGTTAGAACAGATTCTGCAAGTTGCTTTTGAACACAGAGCAGCTAAAGCGAAAGGAAGAAACAATGAAGTAAAAGAACTGAACAGAAGATTTCAAGGGCGGCTCGAGAAGACAAAGTATTGTAATGAAATTTTTAAACCCCTGGAGATAGAGAATCAAAAGGGAAGAACACACTTGACATTTCTCAAGGTGAAAGAACTGAAGAAAAAAATTCAAGCCTCAAGTTGCAATACTGAAGGATTCTGTGGGGAAAATATTAAATGACCCAGAAAGCATCAAAAGAAGATGGAAGGAATACAGAGAGTCACTGTACCAAAAAGAATTGGTCAACATTCAACCATTTCAGGAGGTAGCATATGATCAAATACTGATGGTACTGAAGGAAGAAGTCCAAGCTGCACTGAAGGTGTTTGCACCCATTCCAAATAAAGAAGATCGAATGGGATGTGGAAATTATTGAACAATATCATTAATATCACACACAGGTAAAATTTGCTGAAGATCATTGAAAAACAGTTGCAGCAGTACATCAACAGGGAACTGCCAGAAATTCAGGCCAGATTCAGAAGAGAATGTGGAAGAAGGGATATCATTTTTGATGTCAGGTGGATTTTGGCTGAAAGCAAAGAATACCAGAAAAATGTTTTTCTGTGTTTTATTGACTAAGCAAAGGCATTCAACTGTGTGGATCACAGTAAATTATGGATAACATTGCAAAGAATGGGAACTCCAGATCGTTTAATCATGCTCATGAGGAACCTGTACATAGATCAAGAGGCAATCCTTTGAACAGAACGAGAGGATAGTGCATAAAGTCAGGAAAGGAGTGCATCAGGGCTGTATCCTTTCACCATATTTATTCAATCTGTATCCTGAGCAAATAATCCAAGAAGCTGGACTATATGAAGAAGAATGGGGTGTCAGGGTTGGGGGAAGACTCATTAACAACCTGAGATATACAGATGACACAACCTTGCTTGCTGAAAGTGAAAAGGACTTGAAGCACTGTTTTGATGAAGATCAAAGACCGCAGCTTTCAGTATGGATTATACCTCAGTATAAAGAAAACAAAAATCCTCACAACTGGACCAATAAGCAGCGTCATGATAAATAGAGGAAAAATTGAAGTTGTAAAGGGTTTCATTTTACTTGCATCCACAGTCAACACACATGGCAGGAGTCAAGAAATCAAATCATGGATTACATTGGGCAAATCTCCTGCAAAAGACCTCTTTAAAGTGTTCAAAAGCAGGGATGTCACTTTAAGGACTAAGATGCACCTGACCCAAGCCATGGTGTTTTCGATCACCTCATATGCATTTGAAAGTTGGACAGTGAATAAGGAAGACCGAAGAAGAATTGATGCCTTTGCATTATGGTGTTGGTGAAGAATATTAAATATACCATGGACTGCCAAAAGAAGGAGCTAATCTGTCTTGGAAGACGTACAGCCAGACTGCTCATTAGAAGCTAGGATGGTGAAACTTCTTCTCACATACTTTGGTCATGTTATCAGATGGGATCAGTACCTGAAGAAGGACATCACGCTCGGTAAAGTAGACAGTCCCAAAAAAGAGGAAGTCACTCAACGTGATGGATTGACACAGTGGCTACAACAATGGTCTTAAGCGTAACAACGATTGTGAGGATGGCGCAGGACTCGGCAGTGTTTCATGCTGTTCACTGTGAGTCAGAATTGACTAGATGGCTTTTAACAACAATGACATATCTGTTTTATAAGTGTGAAAAATGTACAATAAAGTACCAAACAGTTAAGTACCTTGTCCAAAGTCACACAGCTAGTAAGTGGCAGAATGAGTGTATAAGCTTAGGCTTTCTAGCTCCAGAACTGTACACTACCCAGTGCAAGCACTCTGCATTTAATTAATAACACCAAATATGTGGTTAAAGTATCAAGAGAACATTTACTTTGTTTATTTTAATGTGTTAGTGTAAGCATTATGAAGGTCTTCACCAGCATGAGCTGTGTATACTCTCATATGTTTTTATGTTTCCAATTAATTACTTGAGGTCCATCTACTCTTTTTAATGGAGTGATCTCCTTCTTAAGACCTTCCCTCCTCACTCTCCTTAACTGTCCAGGAATCTAATGGGCTTACTCAGTCCCTTATGGTTTGTTCATCTTCCAAATGCCATGTAGAGATCTGGGTCATCTACTCAGTGCCTTCCTGCTTGCCATTCTTCCTCAGAGCTACATGGTGTCGCTCTTGATGACTGGTCCCCCACCACCTCATAGACTGTTTTTTTGCTATAATTATGTCTTGCTGGTTTACTGGTTCATCATATGAGGTTAGGGACCACATACTATGTGCCAGGCCCTATGCTTCTGCTATCAGTGGAATACAAAAAACAAAAGAGATAAATTCCCTGTTTTATGTTTTACATTCTAATGGGAAAGACTGACAATAAACAAGGAAGGCAATAACTAAATAAAAGTTACAGGTTGTTATTAGTGCTTGAAAGAAAGAAATAGAAAATAAGGGGCATTGAGGCTATTAAGAAGGAATCTTGGTGGTACAATTGTTAAGCACTCAGCTGCTAACTGAAAGTTCAGTAGTTTAAACCCACTAACTGCTCCATGGGAGAAAGATGTGGCAGTCTGCTGCCTTAAAGATTACCACCTTGGAAACCTTATGCGGTAGTTCTACTCTGCCCTGTAGGGTTATTATGAGATGCAATCATAACAGACTCAACAGAAATGGGCTTAGTTTTTTTGTTTGAGGCTATTAAGGACAATCAGAGAGGGCATCTGTAAGGATGTGTCATTTAAACTGAGTCCTGTTGTTGTTGTTAGGTGCCATCTGGTTGATTCTGACTCATAGTGACCCTATATACAAAAGAACTAAACACTGCACAGTCCTGAGCCATCTTCATGATCATTGCTATGCCTGAGCCCATTGTTGCAGCTACTGTATTAATCCATCTCATTGAGGATCTTCCTGTCCTTCACTTGCTCTCCACTTTACCAAGCATGATGTCCTTCTCCAGGGACTGGTCCCTCCTGATAACATATCCAAAGTATGTGAGAACAAGTCTGGCCATCCTTGCTTCTAAGAAGCATCCCGGCTGTACTTCTTCCAAGACAGATTTGGTTGTTCTTTTGGCAGTCTATGGTATATATTCAACATTCTTCCCAACACCATAACTCAAAGGCACCAATTCTTCTTTAGTCTTCCTTATTCATTGCCCAGCTTTCACATGCATATGAGGCGATTGTAAACATCCTGGCTAGGATCAGGTGCACCTTAGTCCTTAAAATGATAGCCTTACTTTTTAACACTTTAAAGAGGTATTTTGCAGCAGATTTGCCCAATGCAATGCCTGGTTTGATTTCTTGATTGTTACTTATGTGGGTGTTGATTGTGGATCCTAGTAAAATGAAATCCTTGACAACTTCAATTTTTTTTTCTGTTTATCATTATGTCGCTGAGTCCTGCGATTATGAAAAGGTTCTAAAGTTAAACTATGGTGATGGTTGTACAACTCTGTGAATGTACTAAAAAACCACATTTGGGAGAATTTTATGACATGTAAATTATATCTTAATAGAGCTGTTAAAAACAAAAATAGGTACTGACTCCAGAAGAGATATGATAGGAAGTAGACTACTCTGTGTTTTCTGCTTTTTTGCCTTTCGAAGAAGTGGAAGTTGGGTAAATTCTCAGTTTTCCCCATTGACTTGGGGTAGGTTACCATTTTTCCACCTGCATTACAGCTTTCACAATTTTAATAGCGTGCCTCCTCTCTTGTTCTTCAATCCCTATGAGTTTATGTCTTCAAAAAAAAAGAAAAAACCCTTTGCCATAGTTAGAGATCTTCAGTTGGAACAAAAATTAGATGTTTTCGATCAGTTATTTTAACCCAGAACTCTTATTTTATTTTCTATGTAGTGACTGCTAGATACATGGTTGCTACTGTTTTGTATGCCAGCCACCTTACTTAATTTTTCTTACCTTTGCTAATAATTTTTCAGTCAATTCTCTTGGGTTTTCTAAGTGTATAGTTATATCAAGTGGATATCATAACCATGCCTCTATCTTGTCAATATTTATACTTTATTTCTCTTGTCAAATTTCATTGGCTAGTACTTTTAGAAAAAGTGAAATAATAGCTGTGAGAGTAGACATCTTTGATTTGTTCCTCCTGAATGTTAATAGGAATTTTTCAAAGGTTTCACAATAAAGCATGATGATTTGGTTTAAAATATGTCTTTATAAAAAACAAAACAAAACAAAAACAAAGTGAGACCTGGTTGATGGTAAAGACAAAACCCAATGCCATCAAGTCAATTCTGATTCATAATGACCCTATAAGTAAAACTGCCCCATAGGGTTTCCAAGGCTGAAAACTTTACGGAAGCAGACTGCCACATCTTTCTTCTGTGGAAAAAGCCAGCTACACAAATAGGCAGGGAAAGAGCATTAAATTCAGTGGTAAGTTCAAGAACCAGAGGGGAGACAAGTGTGATGGAGCTTGGGGAACATAAGGAAGAGTGGAGGGGTTAAAGTTGCAGAGGTCAGCACGGCCTGGTCACGTAGTGCTTTCTGGACTACATGCAGTGCTTTCCAGACTGTGGTGAGCAGGGTCAATACAGAGGCAAAAATTATTTGCCATTTCTGGTTAACAGCTTGGCTCTCATGATATATTTGACTTTGCCCTGGTCATCCCTGCTTTTTGCTCTTAGTTTTGTCACCTCTATTGCTCATTGCCCCTACCTCTGATGGGCAAGATTAGTAGTGGCTACTGGGAGAACTGGGTACTAGAGATGGAGTTTACATGTGTCAACTCAGACACACTATTTTTGAAAAGCAGTTTTTTTTGTTTTATGACTCTTTGCATCTTGCTTTCTAGCCTACACTCTGTAGGGCAGAGGGAGGGCTGTTTATCTGAGGCCTGTCTGTGGCTTCCTGGGCAGTTTGTCCTGTGGTCTTCTCTTACAGGGTCACTTTGCCCTTCACTGGGTAGCTCCCCTCCTTTTCTCAGTGCTCTGTCAGTTGGTCCCCTGTGAACTGGAAGCCAATACCCTGGTCCATCTCTGCATCATTCTTGGAGTATCCAGGAACATCTGGATCTCAGCATTCACTACATAACCTCATTTCTCAGTGCCTTTCTATGCCACACCACAATTCCTATTTTGCTGTTATTATCCTGGAGCCCTGGTGGCTCAGTGGTTAAGGGTTCGGCTGCTAAGCTAAAGGTTGCCAGTTCGAATCTACCAGCTGCTCCTTGGAAACCCTATGAGGTGGTTCTGCTCTGTCCAATATGGTTGCTATGAGTTAAAATTGACTCCATGGCAATAGGTTTGGTTTGGCTTGGTTTTTTGGTTAATATCCTATTTTGTTGCGAGCTCTTCCTAAGGTACCTGAAAATTTTCTAAGCTTTTTTATGGGAAGTGAGACACCCCAACCCCCTTAGGGATGTCTGTAGTCCTCTCTGATTGTTTGTGACAGCACTATCCATTTCAACCCTGGATGCTGGGTGGAGTCGGGAAATCAGGCAAACCATTTGCCCTTTACTTTCTAGACCCCCAGTCCTAGAAAGGCTTTTTACTGAACCTGGAAGGTATTTTCCGTTTGTTCCATCCTCTGCTTCCCTACCCTATGGCATCCAGTAAAGTTTTATGTTCAGACCTCCTTGCTTTTCATGTAGGAAGTGGAGCTTTGGGTATTTAGTGGACTCTTGTCTTTCTCAACAAGAGCTAGCTATGCTACCCAATAATAATCTAAGTAGAAATGGAAAACTGAGTGAAGAGTCCTTAGTTTTAGGCTGGGATCTGGCCTTCCTGTGGAACAGTTCATTCCCTTGATTCAGTGGAGGAGTAAATGTAGGGGATAGGGAAAATTATTTACATAGAATAAAACATTTATCAGTTTAATGTCTTAAGGATATTATTCCTATTCAAGGCCAAATTACCCAATAAGCAAAGTACACACGGGCCCAATTGTGCCTTTCCACCAATCTGTGGTGCACATTTTCACCTGTCCCCCCACCAAGTCAATAATGTGGTGAAACTCATGTGAAATTCTCTCTACGGATTAGCAAGTAAATGTAATTAAGCCTGTCCATACCTTGCTCAATGCAAGCCAGTGAGTACTGTTCTTACTGGTTAATCTGCCCTTGTTCCTATTACATTTGTGGAGAAGGTTTTTGAAGCCAAGGCAGGCTAACTGGTCAAATGCTGGGCCTGATCAGCACAATCAGTAGTTGGCACAGGAAAGCTCAATTGTACTTTTGGTACCTGTCTAATGTACTCTAGTAGAAACCCACAGGCACTCAGGTGTCTGTTCTGCCTCAGTTAGCTCTTGTGACTCAGGAGGGAACTGAGAACCACCCCCCACCCCATCTCCCACTGTAGAAGTAAATATTAATTAGTTTAATCCAATTCTATGCCTGTTGCTGTTGCTTTATAAGTCTTAAGCCCATTAGTGCATTTCCCATCACCTTCATTAGTAAAAGGTGCCCATCTGACCTAATTTGCCCTAATCGTACTGAACCGAGGTTCTCATATGGCTGGGAAAAATTCTCTCTACTTCTTTTTGGATGTGACAAGGAAGCATATAACCCCAATTACTTCGGAAAGCCATCTTGTGATTAAGATAAAAACAGCCTGGGAATGAAGCAGATCATCTGAACTTACTATTACGAGAGACAACACATTTCCCAATTGTTTAAGCCAGTTTGAGTCATGATTTCTTTCTTTTTTTTAATAGCCTTAAGCCTTTGTCCGGCATAAATGGGTTGCAGGAGTAGTAGATTAGATAGGGGTTGTGTAATTGACATTCCTACCTGAGACCCCAAGATAATGAATTAGAAAAAAAAGCCAGGGGTAATAGAGAATAGGCTGTGAGATGTGGGAAAGGGGATGGCTCAAAAAAGTCCATGTATCTCAAGTACATTAGCAACTGTTGGATAGTAGTCTCACAGCTGTGATGAGTTGGGGAAAGGATAGGCCTATGAAGTGTTTGGGTTAGAGGGGGAAGGAGGAAGAAAGTGAATAACAATGATTAAGAACTTATTTTCTTGGCACTGTTACCATTCTGGATACTTTATCATATATTTTTTTCCCTAAACAACATCGAGAAGTAGATATTTAGGGAATAGAAACTTGAGACTCTGAGATACTGAATAATGTTCCTATGATTACATAGCTGGTATAAACTGATTCCAGATCAAGTTCTTTCACCATCCACGGTGTCTTCTAAGTCCCTCACCATTTATAGCATGGTTGAATAATTTAAGAAGGCAAGTGTGGGGTAAAAAGTTTAACTTCACCCAAATAATTTGGTCTTTGTCCTTGGTTCCTTAGAGATAGCCTCTAAAATTTAGGAATTTTCTCAGTGATTGAAGTATCTTCAATGAGGCTTCCATACCACACTTAAGGGTTTATTCCAACGAGATGACTCTCAGGTGGGGGATAGCCAGGCCAGAAGGACCCACCACATGATTTATCAACTGACCTCAGGGTAAAGGGACATGATTCAACCAACCCTCTTGTCATAATGAGGCCCTATAAAAGGCTCTGAACAAGAAAACTCCATGAGCTTCCTGGTTAATGAAAGCCATTGATGCATATGAGAGGATAACCCAATAGTCCAACCTTAAAGAAAATGTTTGAATTTTATAAGATATAGGATTTAACAGAAATTATCTTTAATATTCAGTTTCTTTGGAAATTTTCTGTGGAAGATTTCATATGAAACTACTTTCTTATTCATTAGATCTGCCTTAATAATCAGGCAAATATGATTGTAAGTGAAAGTATAAAATAATGGAATTCCCTTTTTTATTAAATAATTTTTTTACTTTTCTGTCTGAGAAACTAATTTTTAGGCTGACCTATGTAAAATTCCCATTTGTGTAAGTCAGAAAATGGTCAAATATTAGCAATTTCATGTGGTTCAAAGCAATAACTTGACATCTCAAGATTTTACATAAAGTTGTTCTCCCTTATAAATACTTCCCCTTCTTTCTCCCATAACTTGTTTAGCTAAAAAAAGAAACTTGAAAATTAAATTTTTCAAGCCTCTGGGGACTTAATCATTGACACTGAATATTCTTTACAAAGGAATCAGCTACAGTGTTTTTTTCCATTGTCTTCTATTTTGCTTAATATCTTCTTAATATGCTCTTTTCTTCCAAAGAATTAATGGTGCAATTGTATGATGAACTAAAATAAATAAAATATTTCCCATATGTGTTATTTATAGGGAATAGTAATAGAATCACACATTGAATGCACCGTAAAAGTAGCCCTAATTAATACAGAGTAAATACCTCATTACCTTCTTGGGTCAGAACCTCTTATTTTATTTAAAATCATGTTCATAAACTCAATAAAAGTAAATCATATGGTCTATTAAGAGGAAAAATGGGTGATATTTCAAAATAAAGTAAAAATATCTATAAACGGGGAGCCAAGGTGGCAGAATAGACAGATGTTTCCAGCGAGCCCTCTTTACAACAAAGACCCCAAAAAACAAGTGAAATGAGTATATTTATGATAAGCTAGGAGCCCTGAACATCAAAAGCAAGCTTAGAAAATGAACTGAGGGTCAGGGAGAGGAAGAGACATTTCAGAAGTGGAGAGGAGTTACTGGACCTGAATAGCAGGGAGCCCTCAGGCACCATTCCCCGAGCAGAGGTGGTGGGCTCGCACTACTGTTCAGCTGCAGTTTCCTCAGGGAGAAGCAGCCAGCCACACAGCCTACTCACACCTCTAGAACCAAAGAGGAATGGCGCTCTCAGGAAAAGCTAAGTACTTGTATATATTTTACCACCCGCCTGCCTCCAAGCCAGCTTCAGTGGCTGTTGATTCCCCTGGGCCTAAGATAGGCCTGGCTGAGTGCATAGAGCCATTCTCCTGGCCTTGGAGAAAGAATAAATTTGAAATTATTTGACAGCTTCACTAACCAGGGGAACTCAGGACAGAAGTGGCACCTGTCCAGGCATAAATGGTCCATGGACTTTGAGTACCTTTCCCCTCTGCATGGACCTCTGTGGGCCTATTTCAGGAGAATAGGCCATTTCACCTATGCGGAAGAAAGGTAGGCGTTTGATGTTTGATATTGCTTTGCCTATTAAACAAGGTCCTCACCTACCCACATCTGGGGCCTAAGGACTGGTAGCTCCACTCAGGTCACCCAACCACCCATGACAGGGGTCCAAGGATAACTGGTACCTCCCAGTCCTTAAAACCAAAAATATTGGGTGCCCATGGTCTGTCTGCAGAGCCCACCCACCTGTACGCTGTAGGGAACAGGGACATGCTTTCCTCAGAGACACGTGGGGGATGATTATCAGCCCCCTGCCTTGTTCAGAGTGTGACCCCCTGCTGCAACCAGATACTGGTACCTACCCCAATAACCCCTGCACCTCTAAGGCTGTAGGACAGAGCCTGTAACACACACTTGATGATCAGCTACCTAGACACCTGAGCTGAATTCATACAAGCAAAGTAAATGGACTCCTAGACTGATATACATGATAATAGCTCTAGCCATCTGGGGATAGGACATCAGAGCTCCAAAGGCAAAAATAATCAAGCTAGCTCATTCAAGCAACCCATTTGGGCATATCAAAGCAAAACAAAGCAAGAAGCTATGGCACAGTAAGCAAACATAAAATAAACTAATACAATAACTTATAGATGGCTTGGAGACAACAGTCAATATCAAGTCACATAAAGAAAGAGACCATGATTGCCTCAACAAGCTCTCAAACAGAGAATCCAGGGATCTTCTAGATGAAAGTGCCTTCTTGGAATTACCAGCGACAGAATACAAAAGATTAATATACAGAAACGTTTAAGACATCAGGAAGGAAATGAGACAATATGCAGAACAAGCCAAGGAAAACACAGATAAAGCAGTTAAAGAAATTAGAAAGATTACTCAGGACCATAATCAAAAATTTAATAAGCTAGAAAAATCCATAGCCAGACAGCAATCAGAAATTCAGAAGATCAACCATAAAATTACAGAAGTAGACAACTCACTAGAAAGTCCAGAAAAGGAGATTTGAGCAAGTGGAAGGCAGAATTTCTGAACTTGAAGATAAAGCATTTGGCCGTAATACATTTGAAGAAAAATCAGATAAAAGAATAATAATTAAAAAAAAAACAAAGAAAACTTAACAATCATGTGGGACTCTATCAAGAGAAATAACCTACAAGTGATTGGAGTACCAGAACAGGGAGGGATAACAGAAAATACAGAGAGAGTTGTTGAAGATTTGTTGGCAGAAAACTTCCCTGATATTATGAAAGATGAGAAGATATCTATCCAAGATGCTCATTGAACTCCACATAAGGTAGGTGTTAAAAGAAAGTCACCAAGACATATTATAATCAAACTTGCCAAAACCAAAGATAAAGAGAGAATTTTAAGAGCAGCTAGGGATAAATGAAAAGTCACCTACAAAGGAGAGCCAATTAGAATAAGCTTAGACTACTTGGCAGAAAACATGTAGGGAAGTAGGCAATGGGATGACTTATATATAAAATTGAAGGAAAAAATTGCCAGCCAAGAATCATATATCCAACAAAGCTGTCTCTCAAATATGAAGGTGAAATTAGGACATTTCCAGATAAACAGATATTTAGGGAATTAGTAAAAACCAAACCAAAACTACAAAAAATACTAAAGGGAATTCTTTGGTTAGAAGATTGATAGTATCAGGTATCAACCCAAGGCTAGAACACTGAGCAGAGAGATCAGAAGTCAATCCAGACAGGAAAATCAAAAAAATGAATCCAGATAAAAAAAATGCTCAAAACAGGGTAACAGCAATGTTATTATGTAAAAGAAGACAACATTAAAACAATAAAGAGGGACTAAGAAATGAGGTCATTGATTTTGCATATGGAGAAGAAGATAAGACAATACAAAGAAATAAAAGTCAGGTTTAAAATTAGAAAACTAGGGGTAAATAATAAGATAACCACAAAGGAGACAAACTATTCTACGCATCAAAATAAAATACAAGAAAAAAATACAGATTCAGCAGAAACAAAATCAACAACAAATATGAGGAAACTACAATATATAAAGATAATCTACTCAGCACATAAAATTGAGTGGGAAGAAGAAACTGTGAACAGCTTACAAAAAAAGACGTCAAAATGATAGCACTAAATTCATACCTATCCATACTTATGCTGAATGCAAATGGACTAAATGCACCAATAAAGAGACAGAGAGTGCCAGAATGGATTAAAAAAACACGATTGGTCTATATGCTGCCTACAAGAGACACACCTTGGACTTAGAGACACAAACAAACTAAAACTCAAAGGATGGAAAAAAATATATCAAGCAAACAACAATCAAAAAAGAGCAGGAGTGGAAATATTAATTTCTGACAAAATAGACTTTAAAGTTAAATCTATCATAAAGGATAAGGAAGGACACTAAGTAATGACTAAAGGAACAATATACCAAGAAGATATAACCATATTAAATATTTATGCATCCAATGACAGGGCTGCAAGATGCATACAACAAACTCTATCAGCATTGAAAAATGAGAGAGACAGCTCCACAATTACAGTAGGAGACTTCAACACACCACTTTCGGTGAAGGACAGGAATCCAGAAAGAAGCTCAATAAAGACATGGAAGATCTAAATGCCACAATCAACCAACTTGACCTCATAGACATATACAGAAAACTCCACACAACAGCAGCCAAGTATACTTTCTTTTCTAGTGCACATGGAACATTCTCTGGAATGGACCACATATTAGGTCATAAAGCAAGCCTTAGCAGAATCCAAAACATGGAAATATTACAAAGCATCTTCTCTGACCATAAGGCCAAAAAAGTGGAAATCAATAACAGGAAAAGCAGGGAAAAGAAATCAAACACTTGGAAACTGAACAATACCCTGATCAAAAAAGACTGGATTATAGAAGATGTTAAGAATGGAATAAAGAAATTCATAGAATCCAAAGAGAATGAAAACACTTTCTATCAGAACCTTTAGGACACAGCAAAAGCAGCACTCAGAGGTCAATTTATATCAATAAGTACACACATCCAAAAAGAAGAAAGGGCTAAAATCAAAGAATTATCCCTACAACTTGAACAAAAAGAAAGAGAGCAGCAAAAGAAACCCACAGGCACCAGAAGAAAACAAATAATAAAAATTAGAGCTGAACTAAATGAAATAGAAAACAGAAAAACAATTGAAAGAATTAACAAGACCAAAAGCTTGTTCTTGGAAAAAATCAAAAAAATTGATAAACCATTGGCCAAACTGACAAAAGAAAAACACGAGAGGAAACAAATAACCCAAATGAGAAATGAGATGGGTGATATTACAACAGACTCACCTGAAATTCAAAGAATCATATCAGATTACTATGAAAAATCGTACTCTAACAAATTTGAAGACCTAGAAGAAATGGATGAATTCCTAGAAACACACTACCTACCTAAACTAACACAAACAGAGGTAGAACAACTAAATAAACCCATAAAAAAAAGAAGAGATTGAAAAGGTAATCAAAAAACTCCCAACAAAATAAAGCCCTGGCCCTGACGGCTTCACTGCAGAGTTCTACCAAACTTTCAAAGAAGAGTTAACACCACTACTACTAAAGGTATTTCAGAGTGTAGAAAAAGACAGAATACTCCCAAACTCATTTTATGAAGCCAGCATATCCCTGATACCAAAACCAGGTAAAGACACCACAAAAAAAGAAAATTACAGACTTACATCCCTCATAAACTTAGATGCAAAAATCCTCAACAAAATTCTAGCCAATAGAATTCAACAACATATCAAAAAAGTAATTCACCATGACTAAGTGGGATTCACACCATGTATGCAGGGATGGTTCAACATTAGAAGAACAATTAAGTAATCCATTACATAGATAATGCAAAAGACAAGAACCACATGATTTTATCAATTGATGCAGAGAATGCATTTGACAAAGTTCAAGACCCATTCGTGATAAAAAACTCTCAGCAAAATATGAATAGACGGAAAATTCCTCTACATAATCAAGGGCATTTATAAAGCCAATGGCCAACATCTTCCTAAATGGAGAGAGCCTCAAAGCAATCCCCTTGAGATCAGGAACCAGATAAGGATGCCCTTTATCACCACTCTTATTCATCATTATGCTGGAGGTCCTAGCCAGAGCAATTAGTCAAGATAAAGAAATAAAGGGCATCCAGATTGGCAAGGAAGATGTAAAAGTATCTCTGTTCGCAGATGACATGATCTTATACACAGAAAACCCTAAGGAATCCTCCAGAAAACTAGTGAAACTAATAGAAGAGTTCAACAGAGTATGGGGGTGCAAGATAAACATACAAAAATCAGTTGGATTCTTCTACACCAACAAAAAGAGCATTAAAGAGGAAATCACCAAATCAATACCATTTACAGTAACCCCCAAGAAAATAAAAGTACTTAGGAATAAATCTTACCAGAGATGTAAAAGACTTATACAAAGAAAACTACAATACACTTCTGCCAGAAACCATTTTTTTTTTTTTAAGTGGAAAAACATACCTTGCTCATGGATAGGCAGACTTAACATTATAAGAATGTCTATCCTACCAAAAGTGATCTACAGATTTAATGCAATTCTGATCCAAATTCCAATGACATTTTTTTTAACTTTTATTGAGCTTCAAGTGAACGTTTACAAATCAAGTCAGTCTGTCACATATAAGTTTATATACATCTTACTCCTTACTCCCACTTGCTCTCCCCCTAATGAATCAGCCCTTCCAGTCTCTCCTTTCATGACAATTTTGCCAGCTTCCAACTCTCTCTATCCTCCCATCCCCCCTCCAGACAGGAGATGCCAACACAGTCTCAAGTGTCCACCTGATATAATTAGCTCACTCTTCTTCAGCATTTCTCTCCTACCCACTGCCCAGTCCCTTTCATGTCTGATGAGTTGTCTTCGGGAATGGTTCCTGTCCTGTGCCAACAGAAGGTTTGGGGACCATGCCTGCTGGGATTCCTCTAGTCACAGTCAGACCATTAAGTCTGGTCTTTTTATGAGAATTTGGGGTCTGCATCCCACTGATCTCCTGCTCCCTCAGGGGTTCTCTATTGTGCTCCCTGTCAGGGCAGTCATCCATTGTGGCCGGGCACCAACTAGTTCTTCTGGTCTCAGGATAATGTAGGTCTCTGGTTCATGTGGCCCTTTCTGTCTCTTGGGCTCTTAGTTGTCGTGTGACCTTGGTGTTCTTCATTCTCCTTTGCTCCAGGTGGGTTGAGACCAATTGATGCATCTTAGATGGCCGCTTGTTAGCATTTAAGACCCCAGACGCCACATTTCAAAGTGGGATGCAGAATGTTTTCATAACAGAATTATTTTGTCAATTGACTTAGAAGTCCCCTTAGAGTATGGTTCCTAAACCCCCGCCCTCGCTCCGCTGACCTTTGAAGCATTCATTTTATCCCGGAAACTTCTTTGCTTTTGGTGCAGTCCAATTGAGCTGACCTTCCATGTATTGAGTGTTGTCCTTCTCTTCACCTAAAGTAGTTCTTAATCTACTAATTAATCAGTAAAAAACCCTCTCCCTCCCTCCCTCCCTCCCCACCTCGTAACCACAAAAGTATGTGTTCTTCTCAGTTTATACTATTTCTCAAGATCTTATAATAGTGGTCTTATACAATATTTGTCCTTTTGCCTCTGACTGATTTCGCTCAGCATAAGGCCTTCCAGGTTCCTCCACGTTATGAAATGTTTCACAGATTCGTCACTGTTCTTTACCGATGCGTAGTATTCCGTTGTGTGAATATACCACAATTTATTTACCCATTCATCCATTGACGGACACCTTGGTTGCTTCCAGCTTTTTGCTATTGTAAACAGAGCTGCAATAAACATGGGTGTGCATATATCTGTTTGTGTTAAGGCTCTTGTTTCTCTAGGGTGTATTCCGAGGAGTGGGATTTCTGGGTTGTATGGTAGTTCTATTTCTAACTGTTTAAGACAATGCCAGATAGATTTCCAAAGTGGTTGTACCATTTTACATTCCCACCAGCAGTGTATAAGAGTTCCAATCTCTCCGCAGCCTCTCCAACATTTATTATTTTGTGTTTTTTGGATTAATGCCAGCCTTGTTGGAGTGAGATGGAATCTCATCGTAGTTTTAATTTGCATTTCTCTATGGCTAATGATCGAGAACATTTTCTCATGTGTCTGTTAGCTGCCTGAATATCTTCTTTAGTGAAGTGTGTGTTCATTTCCTTTGCCCACTTCTTGATTGGGTTGTTTGTCTTTTTGTGGTTGAGTTTTGACAGAATCATGTAGATTTTAGAGATCAGGCGCTGGTTGGAGATGTCATAGCTGAATATTCTTTCCCAGTCTGTAGGTGGTCTTTTTACTCTTTTGGTGAAGTCTTTAGATGAGCATAGGTGTTTGATTTTTAGGAGCTCCCAGTTATCTGGTTTCTCTTCGTCATTTTTGGTAATGTTTTGTATTCTGTTTATGCCTTGTATTAGGGCTTCTAGGGTTGTCCCTATTTTTTCTTCCATGATCTTTATCGTTTTAGTCTTTATGTTTAGGTCTTTGATCCACTTGGAGTTAGTTTTTGTGCATGGTGTGAGGTATGGGTCCTGTTTCATTTTTTTGCAAATGGATATCCAATTATGCCAGCACCATTTGTTAAAAAGACTATCTTTTCCCCAATGAACTGACACTGGGCCTTTGTCAAATATCAGCTGCTCATATGTGGTTGGATTTATATCTGGGTTCTCAATTCTGTTCCACTGGTCTATGTGCCTGTTGTTGTACCAATACCAGGCTGTTTTGACTACTGTGGCTGTATAATAGGTTCTGAAATCAGGTAGAGTGAGGCCTCCCACTTTCTTCTTCTTTTTCAGTAATGCTTTTCTTATCCGAGGCTTCTTTCCCTTCCATATGAAGTTGGTGATTTGTTTCTCTATCACCTTAAAAAATGACATTGGAATTTGGATCGGAAGTGCATTGTATGTATAGATGGCTTTTGGTAGAATAGACATTTTTACTATGTTAAGTCTTCCTATCCATGAGCAAGGTATGTTTTTCCACTTAAGTATGTCCTTTTGAATTTCTTGTAGTAGAGCTTTGTAGTTTTCTTTGTATAGGTCTTTTACATCCTTGGTAAGATTTATTCCTAAGTATTTTATCTTCTTTGGGGCTACTGTGAATGGTATTGATTTGGTTATTTCCTCTTCGATGTTCTTTTTGTTGATGTAGAGGAATCCAAGTGATCTTTGTATGTTTATCTTATAACCTGAGACTCTGCCAAACTCTTCTATTAGTTTCAGTAGTTTTCTGGAGGATTCCTTAGGGTTTTCTGTGTATAAGATCATGTCATCTGCAAATAAAGATACTTTTACTTCCTCCTTGCCAATCTGGATGCCCTTTATTTCTTTGTCTAGCCTAATGGCCCTGGCTAGGACTTCTAGCACAATGTTGAATAAGAGCGGTGATAAAGGGCATCCTTGTCTGGTTCCTGTTCTCAAGGGAAATGCTTTCAGGTACTCTCCATTCAGAATGATGTTGGCTGTTGGCTTTGCATTGATGCCCTTTATTATGTTGAGGAATTTTCCTTCAATTCCTATTTTGGTGAGAGTTTTTATCATAAATGGGTGTTGGACTTTGTCAAATGCCTTTTCTGCATCAATTGATAAGATCATGTGGTTTTTGTCTTTTGTTTTATTTATGTGATGGATTACATTAATGGTTTTTCTGATATTAAACCAGCCTTGCATAAAACTGGTATAAATCCCACTTGATCGTGGTGAATTATTTTTTTGATATGTTGTTGAATTCTATTGGCTAGAATTTTGTTGAGGATTTTTGCATCTATGTTCATGAGGGATATAGGTCTATAATTTTCTTTTTTTGTAATGTCTTTACCTGGTTTTGGTATCAGAGAGATGGTGGCTTCATAGAATGAGTTGGGTAGTATTCCGTCCTTTTCTATGCTTAGAAATACCTTCAGTAGTAGTGGTGTTAAGTCTTCTCTGAAGGTTTGGTAGAACTCTGCAGTGAAGCTGTCCAGGCCAGGGCTTTTTTTTGTTGGGAGTTTTTTGATTATCATTTCAATCTCTTTTTTTGTTATGGGTCTATTTAGTTGTTCTACTTCTGAATGTGTTAGTTTAGGTAGGTAGTGTTTTTCCAGGAATTCATCCATTTCTTCTAGGTTTGCAAATTTGTTAGAGTACAATTTTTTGTAATAATCTGATGTGATTCTTTTCATTTCAGTTGAGTCTGTTGTGATGTGGCCCTTCTCGTTTCTTTTTCAGGTTATTTGTTTCCTTTCCTGTATTTCTTTAGTCAGTTTAGCCAATGGTTTATCAATTTTGTTAATTTTTTCAAAGAACCAGCTTTTGACTTTGTTAATTCTTTCAATTGTTTTTCTGTTCTCTAATTCATTTAGTTCAGCTCAATTTTTTATTATTTGTTTTCTTCTGGTGTCTAATGGATTCTTTTGATGCTCACTTTCTATTTGTTCAAGTTGTAGGGACAGTTCTCTGATTTTGGCTCTTTGTTCTTTTTGTATGTGTGCATTTATCGATATAAATTGGCCTCTGAGCACTGCTTTTTCTGTGTCCCAGAGGTTTTGATAGGAAGTATTTTCATTCTCGTTGCCTTCTATGAATTTCCTTATTCCCTCCTTGATGTCTTCTATAACCCAGTCTTTTTTCAGGAGGGTATTGTTCAGTTTCCAAGTATTTGATTTCTTTTCCCTAGTTTTTCTGTTATTGATTTCTAGTTTTATTGCCTTGTGGTCTGAGACGATGCTTTGTAATATTTTGATGTTTTGGATTCTGGAAAGGTTTGTTTTATGACCTAATATGTGGTCTATTCTAGAGAATGTTCCATGTGCACTAGAAAAAAAAGTATACTTTGTAGCAGTTGGGTGTAGAGTTCTGTATAAGTCAATAAGGTCAAGTTGGTTGATTGTTGTAAGTAGGTCTTCCGTGTCTCTATTGAGCTTCTTACTGGATGTCCTGTCCTTCTCCGAAAGTGGTGTGTTGAAGGCTGCTACTATAATTGTGGAGGTGTCTATCTCGCTTTTCAGTTCTGTTAAAATTTGATTTATGTATCTTGCAGCCCTGTCATTGGGTGCATAAATATTTAATATGGTTATGTCTTCCTGATCAATTGTCCCTTTTATCATTATGTGGTGTCCTTCTTTATCCTTTGTGGTGGATTTAAGTCTAAAGTCTATTTTGTCAGAAATTAATATTGCTACTCCTCTTCTTTTTTGCTTATTGTTTGCTTGATATGTTTTTTTCCATCCTTTGAGTTTTAGTTTGTTTGTGTCTCTAAGTCTAAGGTGTGTCTCTTGTAGGCAGCATATAGATGGATCGTGTTTCTTTATCCAGTCCGTGACTGTCTCTTTATTGGTGCATTTAGTCCATTTACATTCAGCGTAATTATAGATAAATAAGTGTTTAGTGTTGCCATTTTCATGCCTTTTTATGTGTGTTGTTGACAATTTCATTTTTCCACATACTTTTTTGTGCTGAGACGTTTTTCTTAGTAAATTGTGAGATCCTCATTTTCGTAGTGTTTGACTTTATGTTTGTTGAGTTGTTACGTTTTTCTTGGCGTTTATCTGGAGTTATGGAGTTGTTATACCTCTTTGTGGTTACCTTAATATTTACCCCTATTTTTCTAAGTAAAAACCTAACTTGTAATGTTCTATATCGCCTTGTATCACTCTCCATATGGCAGTTCTATGCCACCTGTATTTAGTCCCTCTTTTTGATTATTGTGATCTTTTATATTTTGACTTCAGTGATTCCCTGTTATGAGCATTTTTTTTTTAATTAATGCTAATTTGTTTTTGTGATTTCCCTATTTGAGTTGATATCAGGATGTTCTGTTTTGTGACCTCGTGTTGTGTTGGTATCTGATATTATTGGTTTTCTGACCAAACAATATCCTTTAGTATTTCTTGTAGCTTTGGTTTGGTTTTTGCAAATTCTCTAAACTTGTGTTTATCTGTAAATATCTTAATTTCGCCTTCATATTTCAGAGAGAGTTTTGCTGGATATATGATCCTTGGCTGGCAGTTTTTCTCCTTCAGTGCTCTGTATATGTCGTCCCATTCCCTTCTTGCCTGCATGGTTTCTGCTGAGTAGTCTGAACTTATTCTTATTGATTCTCCCTTGAAGGTGACCTTTCTTTTCTCCCTGGCTGCTTTTAAAATTTTCTCTTTATCTTTGGTTTTGGCAAGTTTGATGATAATATGTCTTGGTGTTTTTCTTTTTGGATCAATCTTAAATGGGGTTCGATGAGCATCTTGGATAGATATCCTTTCGTCTTTCATGATGTCAGGGAAGTTTTCTGTCAGGAGATCTTCAACTATTTTCTCTGTGTTTTCTGTCCTCCCTCCCTGTTCTGGGACTCCAATCACTTGCAAGTTATCCTTCTTGATAGAGTCCCACATGATTCGTAGGGTTTCTTCATTTTTTTATCTGTTTTTTTTTTAGCTATGTTGGTGTTAATTCCCTGGTCCTCCAGATTTCCCACTCTGCATTCTAATTGCTTGAGTCTGCTCCTCCGACTTCCTAGTGTGTTGTCTAATTCTGTAATTTTATTGTTAATCTTTTGGATTTCTACATGCTGTCTCTCTATGGATTCTTGCAACTTATTAATTTTTCCACTATGTTCTTGAATAATCTTTTTGAGTTCTTCAACTGTTTTATCTTGTGTTCCTTGGCTTTTTCTGCAGTTTGCCTTATTTCGTTTGTGATGTCTTGAAGCATTCTGTAAATTAGTTTTTTATATTCTGTATCTGATAATTCCAGGATTGTATCTTCATTTGGGAAAGATTTTGATTCTTTTGTTTGGGGGGTTGTAGAAGCTGTCATGGTCTGCTTCTTTATGTGGTTTGATATGGACTGCTGTCTCTGAGCCATCACTGGGAAACTTGTTTTTCCAGAAAATCCGCTGAAAAAAAAAAGCAGTCAGATCCCTATCAGAACTGCCTTTGGATTATAACCGCCACCTTGTTCCCTGTAAGGATGAAAGTCCGAGATTTGGATCATATAAGCTTGGCTGTAGCTGGTTCTGTGTTTTTAGTCCAATTAGGGATGGAGTTTTGGTCCCTGGGTTTTTTGTGGTTCCTTTTCTCGGGCCGGAAGAGTGGGTTAGGAAAAGACCAAAAGAAAAAAAAAAGAAAAAAAGGAGGAAATCAAAGCCGCCGCAGAGCTGGAGCCATTCTGCCTCTGGCTCAGGAAATTCCAATGTTAGTGAAGCCTACTGGGGAGGGTGGGGGAGGGATCAGAGAGATAGGAGAGTAGCACCTTGGAATATAGTCAGAGTTGCTTGTCTTGCTTGGAATGACTTTTATATTTGAGATTCCCAAGCGGCGTGTCGCCTATGTGTGTTGGCTGTGTGGAGATTGCCCCCGGGGGTCTGGCCCGCTGAAGCCGCAGTCAGATCCTCTGCTGCCAGTCCAAAGCCTAGCGTCAAGGTTCCCCTGCTGGGATGCTGTACTCCCGGCTCCAAAATCAGTCGCTGCCTCCCGGGGATTTCTCGTCCCACCAGCCGTGTCACCGCGCCACCCCCGCAGACCAGCTGGGCCCCCTCCCGGGGTTAGTTCAGGGGAGTAGGGCTGCGCCCCGTGCTTGTACCATGACAGCGCCCAGTCAAATGCCCGGGGCCAGGGTTCCCTGGCTGGGACGCAGCACTCCCGGCTCCAAAACCAGTCACTGCCTCCCAGGGAGTTCTCCCATCAGCCACGTCACCACGCCACCTGTGCGGATGGCTGGGCCCCCTCCCGGGTTCAGTTCAGGGGGGTAGGGCTGCGCTGCTTGTTTGTGCTGTCACAAGATTTATGAGTTCAGCTCCCCTGGGCCCAGATGCCCTGCGCCAAGGTTACCTGACTGGGACGCTGGCTCCAGGCTCCGAAAACAGTTGCTGCTTCCCCGTATTTGTTCGTTTTCCATCTCTTAATCTGTGTTTGTTGTTCAGGGTTCGTAGATTGTTATGTATGTGATCAATTCACTTGTTTTCCCAAGTCTTTGTTGCAAGAGGGATCCGGGGTAGCGTCTACCTAGTTCGCCATCTTGGCCCCCCGAATGACGTTTTTTAATGAGATGGAGAAACAAATCGCCAACTTCATATGGAAGGGAAAGAGGCCCTGGGTAAATAAAGCATTACTGATAAAGAACAAAGTGGGAGGCCTCAGACTACCTGATTTTAGAACATATTATACCTCCACAGTAGTCAAAACAGCCTGGTACTGGCACAACAACATATACATAGATCAGTGGAACAGAATGGAGAATCCAGACATAAACACATCCACATACGAGCAGTTGATATTTGACAAAGTCCCTAAAACAGTTAAATGGGGAAAAGACAGTCTTTTTAACAAATGGTGCTGGCATAACTGGATACCATGTGCAAAAAAATTGAAACAAGACCCATACCTCACTCCATGCCCAAAAACGAGCTCAAAATGGATCAAAGATCTAAATATAAAATCTAAAATGATAAAGATCATGGAAGAAAAAATAGGGACAATGTCAGGATCCCTAATACATGGCATAAACAGTATACAAAACATTACTAACAATGCAGAAGAAAAAGCAGATAACTGGGAGCTCCTAAAAATCAAACACCTATGCTCATCCATAGACTTCATCAAAAGAGTAAAAAGATTACTTATAGACTGGGAAAAAGTTTTTAGCTATGACATTTCTGATCAGTGCCTGATCTCTAAAATCTACATGATACTGCAAAAAGTCACCTACAAAAAAATAAATAACCCAATTGAAAAATGGGCAAAGGATATGAACAGACACTTCCCTAAAGAAGACATTCAGGTAGCTAACAGATACATGAGGAAATCCTCACGATCATTAGCCATTAGCCAAATGCAAACCAAAACTACAATGAGATTTCATCTTTCTCCAACAAGGCTGGCATTAATCTAAAAAACACAAAGCAGTAAATGTTGGAGAGGCTGTGGAGAGATTGGAACACTTATGCACTGCTGATGGGAATGCAAAATGGTACAACCACTTTGGAAATATATTTGGAGGTTCCTTCAAAAGCTAGAAATAGAACTACCATACGATCAATCCAGCAACCCCACTCCTTGGAATATATCCTAGAGAAATAAGAGCCTTTACACGAACAGATATATGCCCACCCATGTTTATTGCAGCACTATTTATAATAGCGAAAAGGTGGAAGCAACCAAGGTGCCCATTAACAGATGAATGGATAAATAAATTATGGTATATTCATGCAATGGAATACTACACATCGATAAAGAACAGTGAGGGATCTGAGAAACATTCATAACGTGGAGGAATCTGGCAGGCATTATGCTGAGTGAAGTTAGTCAGTTGCAAAAGGACAAATATTGTGTAAGACCACTCTTATATGAACTGGAGAAATAGTTCAAACAGGGAAGAAAATATTCTTTGATGGTTACGAGGCGGGGGGAGGGAGGGAGAGAGGAAGAGGTGTATTCACTAATTAGATAGTAGATAAGAACTAGTTTAGGTGACAGGAAAGACAATACACAATACAGGCAAGGTCAGCACAACTGGACTAAACTGAAAGCAAAGATGTTTCCTGAATAAACTCAATGCTTCAAAGGCTAGTGTAGCAGGGGCGGGGGTTTGGGAGCCATGGTTTCAGGTGACATCTAAGTCAGTTGGCATAATAAAATCTATTAAGAAAATATTCTGCATCTCACCTTGGAGAGAGAGGCCTCTGGGGTCTTAAATGCTAGCAAGCGACCATCTGAGATGCATCAATTGGTCTCAACCCACCTGGATCAAAGGAGAATGAAGAGCACCAAGGACACAAGGTAAATAGGAGCCCAGGAGACAGAAAGGGCCACATAAACCAGAGACTACATCAGCCTGAGGCCGGAAGAGCTAGATGGTGCCTGGCTACAACCAATGACTGCCCTGACAGGGCACACAACAGAGAACCCCTGAGGGAGCGGGAGAGCAGTGGGATGCAGACCCCAAATTCTCATAAAAGACCTGACTTCATGGTCTGACTAAGACTAGAAGGACCCCAGTGATCATGGCCCCCGGACCTTCTGTTGGCCCAGGACAGGAACCATTCCCAAAACCAACTCTTCGGACAGGGATTGGACTGGACAATGGGTTGGAAAGGGATGCCGTTGAGGAGTGAGCTTCTTGGATTAGGTGGACACTTGAGACTATGTTGGCATCTCCTACTTGGGGGGAGATGAGAGGGTAGAGGGGGTTAGAAGCTGGCGAAATGGACACCAAAAGAGGGAGTGGAGGGAAGGAGCAGGCTGTGTCACCCGGAGGAGAGCAACTGGGGATATGTAGCAAGGTGTATATAAGCTTTTGTGTGTGAGACTGACTTGATTTGTAAACTTTCACTTAAATCATAGTAAAAAAAAAATCTATAAACTACATTTTTATTCTAATGTAAATATTCTTACCTTATATTATGCTAGAAACCCTGGTGGCATAGAGGTTAAGTGCTACAGCTGCTAACCAAAGGATTGGCAGTTCGAATCTACCAGGCGCTCCTTGGAAACTCTACGGGGCAGTTCTACTCTGTCCTATAGGGTCGCTATGAGTCAGAATTGACTCGACAGCACTGGGTTTGGTTTTGGTTTTTGGTATATTATGCTGGGATAGTCTTCTATCTTCTTCCTTGCTGACATTTCACCTTCTCTTAGTCGCTTCTTATTGAGATGCAAGACATTGCTATATTGGGTATGCTCACTAACTGGAGTGGCATTAGTTAATAGGGGTATAGAGAATTTTGACATATTTTTTTGAGCTTCATCTTCATTTTCGGTGTTGTTTAAGTCATATTCTCAAGGCATTCCTGGATTTATTTATCTTCTGCCTTCATTCTCCCTTTTTCATTTTTCTTCTTCCTTTTCCTCCGCCTTCTCACTTTCTCCTTCCCCTTCCAATTCTACTTCTCTTCTTCAGTTTCCTCAAAATTACTTTATAAACCAGCCTGGAAGATGCAATACATTTTCCAAGTAAATAATATTGTAATTGGTGATTAAATTTCATGTTAGTTAATAAGCCTTAATTATTTATGTATTTTTAAAAAAAAATTTTTTTTATTAGCATAGAAAAATATATTGAATATAAAACAATATTGTAGTGATACTAGTAATTAAGCTAAGCAGAAAATGTTCTATTAAAAGCAGACATTTAATTTTACAAGGATAATCTTGATCTTTTATCATATTTTGTATTTCTTTCATTTTAACTTAATTTTAGGGTTTTCTGTAAATTCTTACTCAATTCTGAGATTTTAATTTATTAAATCATTTAATTCACTCTTTTTCTTTTAACTTGATTTAGAGAAAATGTCCATGAGGAAAATACAATCAATCATCTTTCATTGAAGAAATAGAGAAGGAAATTAAGAAGAGTAATTTCTTGAGCAAATGATTGTCATCATTAATTAAATGAAGCAAAATTAAAAAAAAAATTGTGTTATCTGACATGGTTGGTACTAGCATCTTTTCAAGTCTCCTGGGCTAGAGATTTCAGAGATATTATGTGGTGATCTGATATTGAACATCATTCCCAAAACTCGGATGGGCAAAAATTCTTGACTTCAATTTTTTTTCTACAACTGAACTTAATTTCTGTTTTGAGCAACTATTTCTCTAGAGTGGTAGAAGACTGTTCTCTGAGTAGTATTCCCCCATCTTTTTCTGCTGAATTGAATCTATGTTCTAGAAGGACTAATGCCATAGTGTGGGTGGTAGTAGGAGTGCATCCATCTGACCTGGGTCAGTGGTGACACCCACAGTCATATCCATCCTCCTGTCTGGTTTTTGATTGCTGGAACAAGCAAGTTACCCCAGAAAGCCCCACCTTGTTTGGAAGCCATTTGCTATTCCACCACTTCTCTCTGCTACTTCTCTGCACTCTTGAACATGTGCAAATCATTTAGCTGCTCCCTTGCCATGCTGCATCTCAATGATCTCTTAGAATTGTCTAAGGTGTTGTCAGTCCTTCGGTGCCATGTTGTTATTTTTCATCTGAGGTCTTCTTGCATTCTTCTACCTAGGAAAGGGGACATAGTTCCTTCCATTCCAAGATCCCATACAACTTTCTGTGAGTTCTGGAGACAGAGAGACTGCGGAACCTATTTCTGCAATCAGTGTCCAGGTTCTAATAGGTACTACTCCCACTTTCTCCTGTCTCAGCTTTGGGAATCTTGGGTACGTGTGTGTAACGAGAACAGAGGAGGGTTGAAGCCTGACCTTTTCTCTTCTTAGCTTTTTCCAACTCCATTTACTTTTATTCCCCAAGATTTGAGTTTCCCCCTGGAACTTGGCTTTTGAAACTCAGAAGTAAAACAGTAATCTAGCTGATGGAATAAGGGAGAGGACCAAGAGACAACAGAAAATGGGGGTGGAGAACAGGGTTAGTTATTTCAAAAATATTATTCCAGAGCATATTATTTCCCTCTTTAACCATATCTAATCAAGCATATGTCCCATGAATATTAAAACTGTGGTGTCCCTTAAATTCATTCTCTCTTCTACAATCCCACTGCCACTCGTTTGGGAAACAGGGAGGTTTAAGGAAACCTTCAGTGCTTTACATTTCCTTCAGATAAACTCCAAACTTCTCAGTTGTTTGGTGCTGTTGATTTGATTTTTGAACACTTCGTAGAATAGCATTCAAAGATCTCCAATATTGGGCACCAACTTGCAATATTTGTTTCTACTTTTCCTACATCCTATCTACCTGATGCTCTGTACTCTCCCATTTCTTGAAAATGTCATTCACATCCCCACTTTTGTATCTTTCCTCATGCTAATCTCTTCATCTAGAATCATTTGCTGCCTTTGGAAAGGCTACTTAATATTATTATGGAAGGCCTAGGTCTTTTCCAAGAGGCCATCTTGGATTTCCTCAGGGAGGAAAAAAAAAAACAAACTACTGACATTTTCTTTTCTTTTTTTTGAGTTTTCACCTTTTTTTTTTTTTTTTTATCCTGTTTTCATTAAAATTGGCTGTTGAAATCTTTAATATCTCACTAGATTTTAAATACCTTGAAGGGAGTGATTAAGTGCTTGGCTGCTAACCGAAAGTTTGGCATTTCCAACCCACCAACCACTCCTTGGGAGAAAAGACCTGGAGATCTGCTCCCACAAAGATTACAGTCTTGGAAACCCAATGGGGCAGTTTTACTTTGTTATATAGGGTCACTATGAGTTGGAATTGATTTGACAGCACACAACAACAACAACATTCTGAAAAACAAAAAAGGATTTCTAATTTTTTTCCTGCTAATTTTATATTGTCTGCCCTTTCATCTGCTCTAACAGAGGTCAAAATAGTAGTGGCTCCTACTATTCTGTAACTCTGCCACCTTCTGTACAGTTTCCACCTAGTGGTCTAAGATTGGGGTGGCCACATAATTTATCATCCAAAATGGGATTATTGTCCTAAACAAATGCGAAACCATCTAAGACCCTGGAACAACAAGAACAAATGTGAGTGTTCTGGGCAAATTAGACCATATGGTCACCTTAACTGAGTTGGCTGCTCTTATGAAAATGGTGAAAAGTAGGAAGTGAGGAAGGTGGCTCCTTCCTTTATAAGAGCATGGCGTAGAAGTTGCACTCATCACTTTCATTGTATCTCAAAAGCCAGAATGTAGTCATGTGGGCACACTTAACTCAGGAATTGTTAGTAAATAGGAAGAAGGGGAGACTCGGTATTAAGGGACAGCCAGTAGTCTCTGCTCCACAGATGGAATTTGAACATTTCCCTTTAAGTCAGATAGAGGATAACTAAAATTTCTACGTGCTTACAGAAAGAAACACTTTCTTTTGGGAGACTGGAGAAATGTATTGTTCTTCACCGTTCTATTTTATAATAAATAGCCCATCACTTTTTCAAGATGAGCTAAAACCTGTTGCCATCAATTCCAACTCATAGAGAGACAAGCTACATATTAAAAATTTCGGAGAAAATGTTTTGCGAAAGCAACCCAGGAAATGTAATACATTTGCCTTTTGTATTTTAGAATAGTTTTCTATATGCAATGAACTGAAAGGTGATATTCAATAAGCTGTCCCAGTAAGTATAAAAAAAAAAAAAAATAGTTACGAGGAAATTGGTGAGGAAATCTTACTATTAAATTGAGGGTTTTGCGCTAGGGTATTGCCAACTTGCTCTTCCATCTCTGTTCTAGTGGATTTGAGGTGAGTGAGCCTGCTTCTCTGGTCTTCCTACTAGCATTAGATCCTGTAGGACTGAGTCTTGGGATTCCCTCACTCATTAACCACGCCATCCAGCGGGTGTACTTCACCTAGAGGAATTTAGCTGTAGGCACCAATGGTGTGCGCACAACAGGAAAGAGTGGGTCAAGTGGTTTCTCTGAAGATTTAGAGGAGGCAAAAGGCCCCCTTATAGAAACATATTTTAATCAATGGTGACCTCGATATGTCATCCTACAGTTTTGAAAGGAATCTGAAGTACATCTATTCCTTAAATTTGAGTGTATATTTTTTTCCTTTCTCTGCAACCCCCAATTTTGCTATCAGTCATGGTTGCTAATATCCTCGCTGTCTTCAGACTAGCTGCCACCTCTGTCAGTTACTGAAATATTGTTTATGCAGGAGCAATTTATTTTTTAGAGAGTTGAAAAGCAGTTTGCAAAAGTTGGCTATTGCCGACTTTTTGGACTGTATTCCAGTTTGGGACACTTTAATATACTTTTTGAATAATTATTTATTATTTTGTGTTGACTGGTAAAGTGCTTCTTGAATAATTTATGCTTAGAATAATTGGCAATGTCTATTTGTGTATGTAGTATATCTAATTACATCTTCTTGAATATATAGGACATATGGAAGATGAATTGTGACAGTGCTTCAGTGAGACATTTTTTGTCATGTAACATGCTGTGAGTGATTTATATGCAGAGGCATGTTTTTAATATATTTTCTCATGTTAAATAGTTTATAATTTGTTTCTAAACAAATGTTTACATTTATTTCTATTTTTTAAAAAAGCCTTGTGAGAATGCAGGTAAAGCAAAATGGTTTTTGTTTTATTCAGGGCCTCTCTTAGTCTTTCTTAGAAAAAGCAAACAACAACATTGCCACTTAGAACAATTTGAGCTTTGTAGGGAGGAAAATGATACTTAAAATTGGACTTTCTGCCTTTAGTTTGCCTTTTTTCTTTTTTTATATACTGTTTTCTTTTTAGTATCTCCCTCTTTCCTCCTTTTTCCCCTTCCCGAATTGTTCTCTTTTATTTTCTGATTTTTTAAAAACACTCTCCTCCCTTCTTTCATCATCTACTTTTACTTCACGTAGAGCTTAGGGAAGTTGTAAACAACTTATCTCTTTTTGTATTGAATATCCCAGAAAATGATCACTTTATAATTGCTATTCTAGACTTAGGACATCTAATGTACAGAAGTATTTTAATTCAGATAGTATAATTGGAATGGGTTGGTGACTTTCCAGCTCTTTCTCATTCTCTATTGCTCTCATATCTCTATCATATGTTTTATAGAAAGAATAGTATCAAAGATTATTATAAATTTTCTTCAGAGAGAAGAGAAACAACAGTCAGTTCCTTCTATTTCATAACAGCAGTTATTATATTTCCTTCCAGGCATAGTGACTATTGTTCAGTCTGACCTCCATTAACTTGTTGAATAATTCTATTGAAAAGTTATTTTTTTTTATTTCTTCACTGGAAATGCAATTAACCTACATGCTGTTTGAAAATAAACCTCCATTTTTCATAGAGATTATACCAAGTGGCAAAATGTCAGATCTCTCTCTCCTTCTCTCTCTGGACAGAATAAGAAAGAAACTCTTTTTTCCCTGAAAGTTAAAATTGCTTTAAAAAAAAAATTAGCAAAAACAAACAACTTTTTAATTTTAGTTTTTGCCACTGATTTTCTCAAGATTGCATGGCAAACATCACAGTGGTTTTGAAGAACTAGGTTATAGCTGGGCCTATGTAGTTATAATTCCTATTGGTTGTTTAATGTAATCACAGTGTTTTATTTTATGTGTACTAAGAACTTTATATACTAAATAAAACAAGTGTCTTGTAATGTTCATCATCTAGCTTTTTGTTGGTTGTTTTATTTGACACATTATAAAACATATTCATGTGTTAGCAAGCAACACCTGCAGCAATGGTGTGTAGATCACCTTATTACAGGGCCTGTGATATAACTTAGTGTTTGGGTTTGTTCACTAATCAAATAAATGATTTAACAGTTATTATAAAAAATAAATTTATCCTTACTTTTAGACAACATAAATATTGAATTATTATTTCAAATGGTCATTTTGGGCATTTGTAAAAATGAATTACTATCTACTTAATGCTGGAAAAAGCTGAGGAAAGTTACTATATGTATTTCTATATCAAACAGCGTACATTGGTTTCTCATCATGCATTGTGTATTCCCTGAAATAAAGTTTGGGATGGCTGATGATGGGACTATTGCTAGATACAAACACAGACACACACAACAAAAACACCAACAAACAACATAAGAGTCACTGCCATGCCTTTTTCTGGAAAAAAAAAGCTGAGGCTAATTTAGTTAGGCTTGGTCCCCAAAACTTTACTCCATTCATGTCATTAAGGTTGACTCTACTTTGAGGAGGCAGCTCTTTCCCAGTTGTATTTTGAGTGCCTTCCAAACTGAGGGGCTCATCTTCTGGCACTGTACCAAGCAATATTCTGCTGCTATCCGAAAGGTTTTCACTGGTCAACTTTTTAGAAATAGATCTTCAGGTCCTTCTCCCGAGCTTATCTCAGTCTGGAAGCTCCACTGAAACCTGTCTACCATGGGTGACCTGGGTGGTATTTGGTATACCAGTGGCATAGCTTCCAGCATCACAGCAACACACAAGCCACCACAGTACAACAAACTTAAAGATGAGTGTTGGTACACGCTCCTAAATGCTCTGTGCATAATGCTACCATTTCTCTTATTTATTTGCCTGTCTTACCTCTAGACTGACTAAATGTTTATCATGTGTATCAAACAAAATGGCTTTGAGATTCCAATGAAATTGGATTGTTCCACCAGATACATTGGAAGCTCTCTATTCATCTTTATTCATGAGAATCTTCAGAGGCATGAAGGGGCTGACTTTCACTGTACTACTCTCTGGAACTCAGGTGGGTCACTAATCTTTTCTAGATTCACTGTTTCAGACACTGCCAAAGGATAATACAGATATAATTTTCCTTTATGCTATATAGAAAGCAGTGGTATATACTCTGGTTGGTTGGAGAAAACATTTATTCTCCCTGTAATAAAAGGATGGTTGAATAAACAAACGAATAAATAGATTAACAATCTGCAAAATGTTACATTGACTTGAATACTCACATTCTATCTGAAATCTATTTAGTTCTGACTTCAAAACTGAACAGGTTACATTGTTATCGGGATATCTTTAATATTCATTCCTATAATTAATTTTATTCATTGCTCCACAAGCATTAGCTGTTTAATATAAGGCAGGAACTGTGGTAGGCCGTGGCAATGTGACTAAGGCATGGTCTCTGAGAGCTCATAGTTGTAGAAGAGAGAAGCTTTCTTCATTTAGCTTCAGAGGATTAGAATATAATTAAACTACATCTGGTAATAACGGTTCTGAGAAGTGTTTTGTATTTTTTTTAATCTACAGAAGACCTAGTGTAGAAATATTTGTTCAATCAATGAAATGGAAACTTAAAATGTTCAATTTGAAAACAAGATGAAGAATAACCAATTACTTTCATTACGTGCTGGTAAAAATTGTGTCCTGTTAAGCAGAGGAAATAAACCCTGAAATAGAGAAACTTCTGTAGAAAAGAAAGGAATTTAAACTTGTTTCTCACTTGGGTATTCGTTAACAGCTTCATGTTTTGCATGGTACCAAAGGATATCACTGTGGTGACATTCAATACATCTAAGACAGTGTGATGGTTAAGGTTGTGTGTCTTTGGCTGGACCATGATTTTCAGCGGTTTGGCAATTTTGATGTAGTTTGGTAGCTATGTAATGATGTAATCAAGTGCATAATAAGATCTGATATAATGAGTCACCTCCATGATGAGATTTGTTATGAGGAGCCAATCAGTTGAAAAGGATTTCTTTGGGGGTGCGGCCTGCATCCAATATAGGTGGACTTTCTGTCAAACTCTCTGGCTTTGCTCCCTCTGGATCCTACAGCTGGCTCCTGCTCATCTGACCTCCAGTTCTTGGGACTTGAGCTAGCAGCTTATCTGCTGATCTTGGGTTCACCAGCCCCTGCAGCTATGTGAGTCAGGGGAAGCCTCCAGTCTGACCCACAGAGTTGGGACTTTCCAGCCTGTACAACCACTATTTCCTTGATATAAATTTCTCTGTCTATATATTTGTGTGCTTCTCTGGTTTTGCTTCTCTAGAGAACCTACACTAAGACAGGCAGCAATACAAATAATTAATAATCTATTTGTAGAAATCATGATAAAATACAAGGAAAACACAATACTATTATGGCACAATAGAAAATAAAACGGCACAGTATGAAACACTGACAAATGAAGAGAGGATGATATATGACTTTCCATTTCCAATTTTCAGTTTTAAATGATTGAATATTTTTTAAGATAGCTGATTGGATTTGTAAAATTTTATTTTCTTGGTTAAAAACATTTAGTGTTCTGCTCACCAAATTCCAAAATAGGGATGCTTTGTGACTCTCTCTACTCATGTAAAAATGGTGTGGGTGCAGCAACAGACCTTCTCATCTAACTTCACAAGGGGAAGGAGAGAGAATCATTATCAGTGTTGACATCCCAAGGCTAGGCATAAGACAGACCTCCTCTCTCCAACCTTTTTACCAATACCGACACCAGCCGTCCCTCACACAGTACTCTCTACTCCTTTGCTGGGTTCAATAATTTATTGCAGTGGCCACACAGAACTCACAGCCAATACTCATGATTATGGGGTTTATTAGGGAAGCACCAGGGTTGCTATGAGTTGAAATTGACTCACCAGCAATGGGCTTGGTTTTGGTTTTTTTGAATCCCCTTGTTGGGCCACAAGTCCCTTATTTGCATAGTCCCACTCAATCATTGTGTGGAGTCACAAAGCTATGGCTGGAAGGGTCATATTAAATAATTCCCTGCACTGCAGCTCACTATGGAAAGTTTTCAAACACTGAATAGTTGGGATTTTAGGAAGTAACCTTCTCTGTGCTGTTTCTTTGCAACCACTTGACCTGTAGAAAAGACACATATCTGAATTTATTCTGATCACTGTATTATGTGATCCTGATTGATGTTTGGGATCTTGGACCCAGCTTAATCCTCTTGTTCCTTGGCAATACTGTTAGGGCTAACTGTTCTTGATTTTCTACATCTTGTGAACCATTAACCTCTTTTATTAAAGTACATGAAGGATGGGGGAGGCAGTGGTGGGAACAAGAGAGGGCATGGAGTGGGAAGAGATTTGAACTGGAGTTATGGACATGATTCTGGGCTCCAAGTGCTTTCTTAGTCCCTGTTCAACAAGTACTCAAGAAGGACATTGTGCTGCTTTGGAAAAAAAAGTGCAGATTGATGCCTCTCTGTGCATGCTATGCTTTGTAGTAGGCTCTGATTGTCAATTAAAAGTATCCGTGCTTCTGAAGAGCCTGTTTGATTTGAAGCCAGTGGAGGCATGGAAGTCCGTGGTAGTTGCCACCTCTTCTGTACAGGCTTGGAAAAAACTTGCTTCCCAGGATTCTGTAGTCTGACTTGGTCCAAGGGGTTTGCCTGTAAATGATTTCCTGAATGAATTCAAATGGTGTCTGTCAAAGGAATTGGACCCAGTGGATCTGTTAAAAGAGAAGTGCACAGTTGCATAGTGATTTGGGTAGATTGATATATAAAAGGAAATGAAAAGAATCATGCACTTCTAAGAACAAGATACTTTTATACAGTCCCTTTGTTTCTGCAGCAGTGTCAGCTGACATCAAGTTTCTTATTATCTCTGATGCTAAGAAGCCTCCAGAGAGGCTACGTGGAATAATATGTGCCGCAAGTAGTTTCTCTTCTGTAAAAGAACAGATTTCGTGGAGAAATGTGTGGATGGATATATAGCAAACTATTATCTCTAATCACCTCGGGAGTCAAGGTGTAGTGGGAACGTAAAGAAACTGTGGTGGCAACAGTGATGGGGGAGATGCCAAACTTTCTTATTTATACATTCCTTATTGTTTGGATGACAAAAACAATAATTGAAAAATAAACATAACAGCAAGAGTTTTATTTTCTTCCAAGAAGATTAATTATAGTATTTGCTATTGGGATTATATAACTTCAACACTTTTATCTCTCCATCCTACCCCCCCCAAAAAAGCTGTAATACGGAGATGTATGGATATAAAGTCACAATATTAAAGAAATAAATAGTAACAGTCAGCTCTCAGTGAATGAAACAGCCATCTCTAAAGTGCTTGCCTTCTAGCAAGTCTTCAGTGCTTTATAGTCGTATAGCTTTGGTTGTTACTACATTTCCAAGGACAGGGAAAGGGGCAAATATACTTATTTCCATTTCAGGAGGAGGGAAAGCTCAAGATAGAGAGTTGCCCACTGAGAAGTGATACATAAATTATGTAACATTTGTACAATGCATTAAAAGAGATGGACGCACTTTGACCTGGAAAAATGCTCATAGTGTATTGTTAAATGAAAAAAAAAAAAAAAAACTACAACAAAGAATTGGAAATGTCACATATACACATAAACATAGAAACACTGTTACATATAAATTACAGACTTGTATAACCACCCAGGTTACCAGTACCTTCGAAGCCCACATTATATACTCCAAATGCAAGCAGACAAACAAAAAGATATGAATATTGCTCTCTTCCTGCCTCTTCCTTTCCAGGTAACTACTGTCTTTTGCCTGACTCGTTTTCTTGCTTAAAAAAAATGATTTACTTTCTATGTACTTTTCCTAAACAATGTATTGCTTGGTTTGGAAAAATAGAGTAGCAAGCACAAATCTATTACCTTTAGATGAAGACTCCCAGGAGAAGATAAACTGAACAGTCTCTGATTCATTGGTTTTAGGCATCTTTATAGCTTTCAAGAGCCCTTTCTTGGAGAAGTCAGTATACAAGATTCTGATTGAGTCCTGGGAAAATGAGGCTCACACTCCAATCAGGTCATATGATTACCCAATAGAACTATATCGGGCTGGTATTGAATACCTAATAGGACTATAGTGAGGAACTAGACTGTTTCCTGTTTTCTTCTTTTAAGGTCACTATTTTTTATAGCCTACTTCCTGGTGTCAGGTTTATGTAAGAGCAGAAGAGTTCACCAGGGGTGAGATGAGTGAATTTATCTGCTTCAAGGTACAGATCATCTAGAGGAGAGTAGGAGATTTATCAGCGCACAGTAAAGACAACAAGGTGTACAGATAAGAATCCGGGGCATCCGCATCCAGGCATTCTGCCCTCTGGTAAATGGGACTAAAACCTTGAATACTGAGTCACACTACTCTAGCTTAGGCTGGTACCCTCTATGCCTGTACATAGCTGCCACCCTGGGGCCTCTCTTCTCTGTCCTGAGGATTCCTTTTGCCTCTTTGCCTCTCTCCTGGGTTGGGTCTCCTGTCTCTCAATACTCATATCTTTTTGTTTGCTTATTTGCTTTTTCTTCCTTATTTTGTTAGATACACCCTTCAGTAGCTTATCGAGCGAAGGTGTGAGGTATATACACTTTTTAAGACATTTCAAGGCTGGAAACGTCTTTATCTTACCTCCATAGTTGATTGATAATTTGGCTGGTATAAAATTCTATTTTGGAAATCATTATCCTTCAGAACTTTGAAGGCATTTCTCCTCTGCCTTACTGCTTTCAGTGTTGATATTGAGAAATCCAAAGCCATTCTGACTCCTGATTCTGTCTATGAGATGCATTCTTCCCCGTTTTACCTGACAGAAACATGTAGAATGTTTCTCTTTGTTACTAATGCTTTGAAAAATCAAGACATGCCTTGGTATATAGGTCTCTTTTGATCCATTGTGCTAGGTACTTAGTGGGCCATTTTAATCTGGCAACTCGGGGCTTTCAGTTCTAGCAAAGTTTCTTACATGATTTTATGTGTGATATCATCCCTCTCAAGGCCTGGTGGTGCAGTGGTTAAGAGCTGAGACTGCTTACCAAAAGGTTGGCAGTTCAAATCCACCAGCTGCTTCTCTGAAACCCTACGCTGCAATTCTACTCTGTCCTATAGGGTCGCTATGAGTCAGAATTGACTCCATGGCAATGGGTTTGAGTTTATCTTCCCCCTCTATTTTCTCTGTTCTCTCATTTTGGAAAATCTATTATCTCAGGAACTATTCCTCCTGATTCTCTTATCTTTTCATAGTTCTTATCCATCTCTTTGTCTTTTACGCTACTTTCTGGGACTGTTTCATCTTCTTGATCTACAAATGCTTCTAATGGGTTTTTCATTTCTGCAGTCTTTTTTTTTTTTAATTTTCACGAGTTTTTTGTTCTCTGGATGCTTCTTTTTATACTTTATGCTGTAATATCTTCTTTCATCTCTTTGAGTATGCTACTATAAATAATTATTTAAGATTTTCTTGTGTTACAGTGCCTATTTCTTCAATTGTTCTTACCTGAGTTTGTTTGGTTGCAACCTTCCGGGTTAGAGCTTTTCCTCTCATGTCTGGTCATCCTGGACTGTCTGCTCCAAAATGGTGGTTGAAAGTTGTGAGCTCTTGTGTGGGGCTTTTAACTGTAGGATAGGGTTTGGATGATCATTTTTAGGGGAAATCCCTGATGAAAGCATCCTAGGTTTTTCCTCTTGGACTAGTCAGATTCTCTAGAGAAGAACCATCCAATCTCCTGTTTGGAAGGTAGCAATCTGGTTGCTGGATTTCTGGAATCAAAGTTTCAGCCTTTGCCTTCAGAAATTGAAATGAATGTAGACACCCAGTCTGAAACTATAGATAGGTACCTATGCTTTCAACTGAGTATGACATCCCTCCAGCCAGAGATTAAATCCACAAATTTCAGCTGAGATGAGGGAAAGGGAAGTTTCCCAGTAAAATGATTTACAGGACCTACTTACTGTTCTAACCGCTTCACAATTTTCCTCAATCCTTTTTATTATGCCCTTTCTCCCCACCCCCACCCCATATCTCTGGGCTAATTCTTCCCAAGTTCTAGAAGTAGTAAATGCTGTCAGATTCTGAGCCCATAAAGAGCCTGTGGTATAACTCAGGTGTTTCTCAATTTTCTCCTCTATTGGTTTGGATTCAGCTTTCTTCCACCTATGAAGCCAGCTATCATACACATGTTGTTTTCAGTATCCAGTGTTTCCTTCACCCTGTCATTATGGATTTACTTCTTTAAAAATTTCCCTTTACTCTGGCTTTCGAGAGGTTTTTCGAAGAAATAAACTTGATGAATAAACTATAAGTTGGAATCAACTTGATGGCAATAGGTTCCTTTCTTTTTTTTTTTTTTTTAGTTTTTATACTGGAATGACTTTCTAAAGTGTTACGATTTTCGTGTGTGTGTGTATGTATGTTTAATAATAAGTGTATATTACTTTAATAATAAAAACACTAAAGTCATGTTAATTTTGACACAAATTACAAATGAGTGTTATAATAGCAAAGACAAACCAAATATATTTATATTTCCAATATTTATAGAAGTGCTTAACAAAAGAGGAAATTTCTCCAAATTCCTAGAGGACTAGGTGCATTAGTTCATCAGATGGCTGGAATAGTTATGGGTGGCCTGAGTGGTGAAAGTTGCAGGGAATGACATAAAACACATGTACTTATAATATGCATGTAATTAATTATATATGTGTGTGGGTAAATACACCATTCATCTATTAGTTTGTCATACTGTGGTGGTTTGTGTATTGCTATGATGCCAGAAGCTATGCCACCAGTATTTCAAATAGTAGCAGGGTCACTCATGGTGGACAGGTTTGAGTGGAGCTTCCAGAATAAGATGGACTAGGAAGAAGGACCTGGCAATCTACTTCTGAAAAAATTTGCCAGTGTAAAACCTTATGGATAGCAGTAGTACATTGTCTGATTAGCACCAGAAGATGAGCTCTTTAGGTTGTAAGGCACTCAAAATATGACTGGGGAAGAGCTGTCTCCTTGAAGTAGAGTTGACTTTAATGAGGTGGATGGAGTAAAATTTTAAAGACCTTTATTTGCTGATGTGGCATGACTCAAAATGAGATGAAACAGCTGCAGACATCCATTAATAATCAGAACATGGAATGTGCAAAATATGAATCTAGGAAAATTGAAAGTTGCCAAAAATGAAATGGAACACTTGAAGGTCAATATCCTGGACATTAGTGGGCTGAAATGTACAGGTATTGGCTATTTTGAATCAAAAAATCATATGACGTACTATGCAGGGACTAACAATTTAAAGGAGAGCAAGGTAACATTCATTGTCAAAAAGAACATCTCAAGATCAACCCTGAAATACAGAACCTTCCGTGACAGGCTAATATCCACACACCTACAAGGAAAAGAAGTTACTACGACTATTATTCAAATTTACACACCAACCACTAATGGCAAAGATGAAGAAACTGAAGATTTTTACCAACTTCTGTAGTCTAAAATTGATAAAACATGCAATCAAGATGCACTGACAGCCACTGAATGGAATGCAGAAGTTGGAAATAAAGAAGCCAATTGGTGCCTAAAAAATACGGCCTCAGTGATAAAAACAACGCTGGAGATGGCATGATAGAATTTTGCAAGATCAAAGACGTATTCATTGCAAATACCTTTTTTCAAAAACATAAACGACAGCAATACACGCAGACCTTGCTGGATAGAATACACGGAAATCCAACTACATCTGTGGAAAGATATGATAGAGGAAGCACAATATCATCAGTCAAAACAAAGCCAGGGGTGGACTGCAAATCAGATCATCAATTGCTCATGTATAAGTTCAACTTGAAGTGGAAGAAAATTAAAACAAGTCCACAAGAGCCAAGGTATGATCTTGAGTATATCCCACCAGAATTTAGAGACCATCTCCGGAATAGATTTGATGCATTGAACACTAGTGACCAAAGACCATATGAACTGTGGGATGTCATCAAGGACATCATACAAGAAAAAAGGCAAAACGTTATTAAAAAGACAGGAAAAAGAGACCAAAATGGATGTCAGAAGGGTTCTGAAACTCACTTTTTTTTTTTAATTTTTATTGTGCTTTGAGTGAAAGTTTACAAATCAAGTCAGTCTCTCATACAGAAATTTACACACATCTTGCTGTATACTCGTAATTGCTGTCCCACTAATGAGAGAGTACACTCTTTCACTGGACTCTGTATTTTCATGTCCATTCCGCCAGCTTTTGATCCCCTCTGCTCTCTCATCTTCCCTCCAGACAAGAGATGCCAACATGAGCTCATGTGTCTACTTGATCCTAGAAGCTCATTCTTCACCAGTATCATTTTCTATTCCATAGTCCATCCAATCCTTGTCCGAAGAGTTGGCTTTGGGAACAGTTCCTGTCTTGAGGTAACAAAGATCTGGGGACCATAACCTCTGGAGTCCTTCTAGTCTCAGTCAGACTATTAAGTCTGGTCTTTTTATGAGAATTTGGGGTCTGCATCCAACTGCTCCCCTCCTCTCTCAGGGGCTCTCTGTTGTGCTCGCTCTCAGGACAGTCATTTGTTGTAGCCAGGCACCATCTAGCTCTTCTGGCCTCAGGCAGAAGCAGTCTCTGGTTTATGTGGTCCTTTCTGTCTTTTGAGCTCATAATTACCTTGTGTTTTTGGTGTTCTTCATTCTCTTTTGCTCCAGGTGGGTTGAGACCCATTGATGCACCTTAGATGGCTGCTTGATAGTGTTTAAGACCCCAGACGCCACTCTCCAAAGTGCGATGCAGAATGTTTTCTTAATAGATTTTATTATGCCAATTGACTTAGGTGTCCCCTGAAACCATGGTCCCCAGACCCCCGCCCCTGCTATGCTAGCCTTTAAAAAGTTCAGTTTATTCAGGAAACTTCTTTGCTATTAGTTTAGTACAGTTGTGCAGACCTCAACTGTATTGTGTGTTGTCCTTCCCTTCACTCAAAATAATTCTTATCCACTATCTAACCAGTGAAAATCCCTCTCCCTCCCCCTCCCTCTTCCCTCTCATAACCATCAAAGAATATTTTCTTCTCTGTTTAAACTTTTTCTCCAGTTCTTATAATAGTGGTCTAATACAATTTTGCCCTTTTGCAACTGACTAATTTCACTCTGCATAATACCTGCCAGATTCCTCCATGTTATGAAATGTTTCACAGATTCATCACTGTTCTTTATCGATGCGTAGTATTCCACTGTGTGAATATACCATAAATTATTTATCTATTCATCCATTGATGTGCACTTTGGTTACGTCCATCTTTTTGCTTGTAAACAGTGCCACAGTAAACATGGGTGTGCATATATCTGTTCATGTAAAGGCTCTTATTTCTCTAGGATATATTCCAAAAAGTGGGATTGCTAGATGGTATGGTAATACTATTTCTAGTTTTTTAATGAAGTGCCAAATCGATTTCCAAAGTGGTTGTACCATTTTACATTCCCACCAGCAGCGTCTAAGTGTTCCAGCCTTTCTACAACCTCTCCGACATTTATTATTTTGTGTTTTTTGGATTAATTCCAGCCTTGTTGGAGTGAGATGGAATCTCAGTGTAGTTCTGATTTGCATTTCTCTAATGGCTACTGATCGTGAACATTTCCTCATGTATTTGTTAGCTACCTGAATGTCTTCTTTGGTGAAGTGCTGGTTCATATCCTTTGCCCATTTTTTAATTGGGTTATTTGTCTTTTTGTAGCTGAGGTTTTGCAGTATCATGTAGATTTTAGAGATCAGGTGCTGATGAGAAATGTCATAGCTAAAAACTTTTTCCCAGTCTGTAGGTAATCTTTTTACTCTTTTGGTGAAGTCTTTGGATGAGCATAGGTGTTTGATTTTTAGGAGCTCCCAGTTATCTAGTTTCCCTTCTGCATTGTTAGTAATGTTTTGTATACTGTTTACGCCATGAGTTAGGGGTCCTAATGTAGTCTGTATTTTTTCTTCCATGATCTTTATCATTTTAGATTTTATATTTAGGTCTTTGATCCATTTTGAGTTGGTTTTTGTGCATGGTGTGAGGTATGGGTTTTGTTTCATTTTTTTGCAGGTGGATATCCAGTTATGCCAGCACCATTTGTTAAAAAGACTGTCTTTTCCCCAATTAACTGACTTTGGGCCTTTGTCAAATATCAGCTGCTCTTATGTAGATGGATTTATGCCGGGATTCTCCATTCTGTTCCATTAGTCTATATATCCATTGTTGTACCAGTACCAGGCTGTTTTGACTACTGTGGCAGTATAATAGGTTCCAAAATCAGATAGTGTGAGGCCTCCCACTTCGTTCTTCTTTTTCAGTAATGCTTTACTTATCCAGGGCCTCTTTCCCTTCTATATGAAGTTGGTGATTTGTTTCTCCATCTCATTTAAAAATGTTGTTGGAATTTGAACTGGAATTGCAGCGTGTATATCACTTTTGGTAAAATAGACATTTTTTCAATGTTAAGTCTTCCTATCCATGAGCAAAGTATGTTTTTCCGCTTATGTAGGCCTCTCTTGGTTTCTTGCAGCAGTGTCTTGTAGTTTTCTTTGTACAGGACTTTTAAATCTCTGGTAAGATTTATTCCTAAGTATTTTACCTTCTTGGGGGCTACTGTAAATGGTATTGATTTGGTGACTTCCTCTTCAATGTTCTTTTTGTTGGTGTAGAAGAATCCAACTGATTTTTGTATGTTTATCTTGTATTGTGATACTCTACTGAACTCTTCTATTAGTTTTAGTAGTTTTCCTGAGGATTCTTCAGGATTTTCTGTGTATAAGATCATGTCATCTTCAAATAGAGATAATTTTACTCCTTCTTTACCAATCTGGATGCCTTTACTTCTTTATCTACCCTAATTGCTCTGGCTAGGACCTCCTGCACAATGTGGAATAAGAGTGGTGATAAAGGACATCCTTGTCTGGTTCCTGATCTCAAGGGGAGTGCTTTCAGGCTCTCTCCATTTAGGATGATGTTGGCTATTGGCTTTGTGTAAATACCCTTTATTATGTTGAGGAATTTTCCTTTTATTCCTATTTTGCTGAGAGTTTTTTTTTATCATGAATGGGTGTTGAACTTTGTCAAATGCCTTTTCTGCATCAATTGATAAAATCATGTAGTTTTTGTCTTTTGTTTTATTTATATGATGGATTTCATTAACTGTTTTTCTAATGTTGAACCATCCCTGCATACCTGGTATGAATCCCATTTGGTCATGGTGAATTATTTTTTTGTTACGTTGTTGAATTCTATCGGCTAGAATTTTGTTGAGGATTTTTGCATCTAAGTTTATGAGGGATATAGGTCTGTAATTTTCTTTTTTTTTTTTTTTTGATGTCTTTTTTTTTTTTTTACCTGGTTTTGGTATCACGGATATGCTGACTTCATAGAATGAGTCTGGGTGTATTCCGTCCTTTTCTGTGCTCTGAAATACCTTTAGTAGTAGTGGTGGTTACCTCTTCTCTAAAAGTTTGGTAGAACTCTGCAGTGAAGGTGTCAAGGCCAGGGCTTTTTTTTGAGGGGCTGGGAGGAATTTTTTTGATTACCTTTTCAATCTCGTCTTTTGTTATGGGTCTATTTAGTTGTTCTACCTCTGTTTGTGTTAGTTTAGGTAGATAGTGTGTTTCTAGGAATTCATCCATTTCTTCTAGGTTTTCAAATTTGTGAGAGTACGATTTTTCAGAGTAATCTGATATGATTCTTTTAATTTCAGTTGGGTCTGTTGTAATATCGCCCATCTCATTTCTTATTCAGGTTATTTGCTCCCTCTCCTGTTTTTCTTTTGTCAGTTTGGCCAATGTTTTCTGAATTTTGTTAATTTTTTCAATGAACCAGCTTTTGGTCTTGTTAACGCTTTCAATTGTTTTTCTGTTTCATTTAGTTCAGCTCTAATTTTTATTATTTGCTTTCTTCTGGTTCCCGAGAATTTCTTTTGCTGCTCTCTTTCTGTTTGTTCAAGTTGTGGGGATAATTCTTTGATTTTGGCCCTTTCTTCTTTTAGTATGTGTATATTTATTGATATAATTGATCTCTGAGCACTGCTTTCGCTGTGTCCCAAAGGTTCTGATAAGAAGTATTTTCATTCTCATTGGATTCTATGAATTTCTTTATTCCATCGTTAATGTCTCCTTTAGCCCAGTCTTTTTTGATCAGGGTATTGTTCGGTTTCCAAGTGTTTAATTTCTTTTACCTGCCTTTTCTGTTATTGATTTCTACTTTTATGTCCTTACAGTCAGAGAATACGCTTTGTAATATTTCGATGTTTTAGATTCTGCTAAGGCTTGATGTATTACCTAATATGTGGGTCTATTCTAGAGAATGTTGCATGTGCACTACTTGGCTGCTGTTGGGTGGAGTGTTCTGTGTGTGTCTATGAGGTCAGTTTGGTTGACTGTGGCATTTAGATCTTCCGAGTCTTTATTGAGCTACCTTCTGGATGCCGTTCTTGTCCTTCAGGGAAAGTGGTGTGCTGAAGTCTTCTACTATTTTGGTAGCTGTCTATCCCACTTTTCAATGCTGATAGAGTTTGTTTTATGTATCTTGCAGCCTTGTCATTGGGTGCATAAATATTTAATATGGTTATATCCTCCTGGTATATTGCCTCTTTAATCATTATATAGTGTCCTTCCTTAACCTTTATGGTGCATTTAACTTTAAAGTCTATTTTGTCAGAAATTAATATTGCCACTCCTGCTCTTTTTTGATTGTTGTTTGCTTGATATGTTTCCATCTTTTGAGTTTTTGTTTGTTTGTGTCTCTAAGTCTAAGGTATGTCTTATAGGCAGCATATAGACGGATCGTGTTTTTTAACCCACTCTGACACTCTCTGTCTCTTTATTGGTGCTTTTAGTCCATTTACATTCAGCGTAATTATGGATAGGTTTTTTTTTTTTTTTTTATGAGTTTAGTGCTGTTATTTTAATGTCTTTTTTTGTGTGTTGTTGACAGTTTCTTTTTCCCACTTAACTTTTTGTGCTGAGTAGTTTCTCTTTCTATGTTATCTTTTCCTCTTATTCATTTTGTTGATTTTGTTTCTGCTGAGCCTCTATTTTTTTTTTTTTTTTTTTGTATTTTATTTTGATGACAAGGACAGTTAGTCTCCTTTGTGGTTACCATAATATTTACCCCTATTTTTCTAAGTTTAAACCTAACTTTTATTTCTTTGTATCACCTTCCTTTCCATATGAAAGATCTATGACTACACTTCTTAGTCCTTCTTTATTTTTTTCATGTCGTCTTCTTTTACTTAATGACATTGCTGTTTCCATTTTGAGCTTTTTTTTTAATCTTGATTTATTTTTGTGATTTCCCTGTCTGGGTAGACCTCTGATTGCACTTTCCAGTGTTCCAGTCTTGGGCTGATGCCGATATTACTTATTTTCTAACCAAAGAACTCCCTTTAGTATTGTAGTTTTGGTTTGGTTTTTACGAATTCCCTAAACTTCTGTTTATCTGGAAATGTCCTAATTTCACCTTCATATTTGAGAGACAGTTTTGTTGGATATGTGGTTCTTGGCTGGCAATTTTTTTCCTTCGATTTTTTATATAAGACATCCCAATGCCTTCTTGCCTGCATGGTTTCTGCCGAGTAGTCCAAGCTTATTCTTATTGACTCTCTTTTGTAGGTACTTTTCGTTTATCCCTAGCTGCTCTTAAAATTCTCTCTTTGTCTTTGGTTTTGGCAAGTTTGATTATAATATGTCTTGGTGACTTTCTTTTAACACCTACCTTATGTGGAGTTCAATGAGCATCTTGGATAGATATCTTCTCATCTTTCATGATACCAGGGAAGTTTTCTGCCAACAAATCTTCAACAATTCTCTCTGTATTTTCTGTTGTCCCTCCCTGTTCTGGAACTCCAATCCCTCGTAGGCTATTTTGTCTTGATAGAGTCCCACATGATTTTTAAGGTTTCTTCATTTTTAAAAATTATTTTATCTGATTTTTCTTCAAATGTATTGGTGCCAAGTCCTTTATCTTCAAGTGCATGATTTTTGCCTTCTACTTGCTCAATTCTATTCTTCTGACTTTCTATTGATTTATCTAATTCTGTAATTTTACTGTTAATCTCCTGAATTTCTGACTGCTGTCTCTGAACTCCTGCAGCTTATTAAATTTTTCCTTATGTTCTTGAATAACTTTTTTAATTTTAACTTCTTTATCTGTGTGTTCCTGTGCTTGTTCCACATATTGCCTGATCTCCTTCCTAATCTCATTCCTGATGTCTTGAAGAGTTCTGTATATTAATCTTTTGAATTCTGTATCGGGTAATTCCAGGAAGGCATCTTCATCCAAGAGATCCATTGATTGTTTTGAGAGCTTGTTGAAGCAATCGTGGTCTGTTTCTTTATGTGACTTGATATTGACTGTTGTCTCTGAGCCATCTGTAAGTTATTATATTAGTTTATTTGATGTTTGCTTACTGTATCCTAGCTTATTGCTTTGTTTTGATATGCCCAAATGCGTTGCTTGAGGGAGTTAGCTTGATTATTTTCACCTTTGAAGCTCTGACGTCTTGTCTCCAGATGGGTAGAGCTGTTATCAGGTATATCAGTATAGGAGTCCATTCACTTTTCTTGTATGAATTCAGCTCAGGTGTCCAGGTAGCTGATCATCAAGTGTGTGGTACAGGCTCTGTCCTACAGTCTTAGAGGGGCAGGGGTGATTGGTGTAGGTACTGGTATCTGTTTGCAGCAGAGAGTCACACTGTGAACAAGGCAGGGGGCTAAGAACCATCCCTGAGTGTCTGTGAGGAAAGCATGTCCCTGTTCTCTAGAGCATACAGGTGGGTAGGTTTTGCAGACAGGCCATGGGCACCTAATGCTTTTGGTTGTAAGGACTGGGAGGTACCAGTTGTCCTTGGCCCCTTCGCAGGTGGCTGGATGACCTGAGTGGAGCCATCAGTCCTTAGGCCCCTGCTGTAAGTAGGTGAAAAAAAAAGGACCCTGTTTAATAGGCAAAGCGGTGTCAAATATCAAACACCCACTTTTCACCGCACAGCTGAAATGGTTGCAGTCAGCCGACAAGGGCTTATTCTCATGAAATCGGCCCACACAGGTCCAATCAGGGGGAAGGAATTCAAAGCCCATGGACCATTTTTACCTGAACAGAAGCCGCTTCTGTCCTAAGCGCCCCTGGTTAGTGGAACTGGCAAAGTATATTTTCGCCCAGTTGTGTATTTATTCCTACTCTAAAGCTGGGTGGATGGCTCTGGACACTGAACAGGGCCTATCTCAGGCCCCAGGAAATCAACGACCTCTGAAGCCATCTTGCAGGTGGGGCATGCAGTCAAATATATGCAAATACTTAGGTTTTGCTGAGAGTGCCATTCTTCTCTGGTTCCAGAGGTTTGAGTAGGCTATGTGGCTGGCTGCTTCTCCCTGAGGAAACTGCGGCCAAATGTTACCACCAGCCCACCACAACCACTCCCTGGAATGGTGTCTGAGGGGTCTCGGTGATTCAGGTCCAGCAACTCTTCTCCGAACTGCCTCCCCCTCCCCCTGTCACTCAGCCCATTTTCTAACTTTGCCTTTGATGTTCAGGGCTCCCAGGTTATCATGAATATAATTGTTTCACTTGTTTTTTCGGGTCTTTGTTGTAAGAGTGATCACAGGAAGCATCTGGCTATTCTGCCATCTTGGCCCAGCCTGAAACTCTCTCTTGATTTTTGAATAGCTAAAGCAAATGAAGGAAATGATAAAGTAAAACAGCTTAACAGAAGAGTTCAAAGGGCAGCTCAAAAAGACAAAGTGAAATATTATAATGACATGTACAAAGACCTGGAGTTAGAAAACCAAAAGGGAAGAACATACTTAGCAGTTATCATACTGAGAGAACTGAAGAAAAAATTCAAGCCTCAAGTTGCAATGTTGAAGGATTCTATTGACCAAAAATTGGACGACACAGGAAGCATCAAAAGAAGATGGAAGGAATACACACAGTCACTGTACTAAAAATAATTGGTTGACATTCAGCCATTTCAGGAGGTCAAGAACTGTAGGAAGAAGTCCAAGCTGCACTGAAGGCATCGATGACAAACAAAGCTCTAGGAATTGACAGAGTACCAACTGAGATGTTTCAATGAGATGCCAGAAGGAACTTTGCTGAAAGCAAAAAATACCAGAAAGGTGTTTACCTGTGTTTTATTGACTACAAAAAGGCTTTAGACTGTGTGGGTCAAAACAAATTATGAATAACTTTGTGAAGAATGGAATTCCAGACACTCATGCTCATGTGGAACTTGTGCATAGACCAAGAGAAAGTTGTTTGAAAATTACAAGAGGATAATGCGTGGTTGAAAATCAGGAAAGGTATGCATCAGGATTGTATCCTTTCGTCACATTTATTGAATATGTATGCTGAGCAAATAATACAAGAAGCTGGACTCTTTGAAGAGTCACAGTATCAGGACTGGAGGAAGACTCACCACTAATAACCAGTCATATACAGATGATACAACCTTGCTTGCATAAAGTGAAAAGGACTTGAATCACTGATAAAGATCAAAGACTACAGCCTTCAGTATGGATTACACCTCAGCATAAAGAAAAAAATCCTCACAAATGGACCAATAAGCAACATCATGATAAATGGAGAAAATATTGAAGTTTTCAAGGATTTCCTTTTACTTAGTTCCACAATCAATGCCAATGGAAGCAGTGGTCAAGGAATCAAATGCCGTATTGCATTGGGAAAATCTGCAGCAAAAGACCTCTTTAAGGTGAAAAAAGCAAAGATGTCGCCTTGAGGACTGAGATGTTCCTGAGCCAAGCCGTAGTATTTTCAATCACCTCATATGCATGTGAAAGCTGGACAGTGAATAAGGAAGACTGAAGAAGAACTGATGCCTTTGAATTATGGCATTGGTGAAGAATATAGAACATGCCATGGACTGCCAGAAGAAAGAACAAATCTGTCTTGGAAGAAGTATAGCCAGAATGCTCTTTAGAAAGGAGGATGGTGAGACTTTGTCTCACATACTTTGGATATGCAATCAGGAGGGACTAGGCCCTGAAGAAGGACATCATGCTTGGTAAAGTAGAGGGTCGTCGAAAAAGAGGAAGACCCTCAACAGGATGAACTGACACAGTGACTGCAACAGTGGGCTCAAGCATAGCAACAACTGTAAGGGACCAGGCAGTGTTATGTTGTACATAGGGTCGCTGTAAGTTGGAACTGACTCTATGGCACCTAACAAATGCTGAGGACCCTCTCAGACCTTACTCTATATGTCTCTTCTTTTGTATCCCTTTTGGTATAATAATACTGTAATCGTCAGTAGAGCACATTTCTGAGCTCTGTGAGTCATTCTCGTGAATTATTGAACCTGAGGTGGGGGGACGTGTTTTGAAACTTCTGAATTAGTAATCAGTGGTCAGAAGTGAGGGTGTTTTGGGAACCCTTGAGGTTTTTGCTGGTGTCCTGAGGGAGTAGTAGGAACCCCCAAATTTGTAGCCAGCATGTCAGATTGTGGGTTTTTTGGGAACCTTCTGAAGTTGTGCTGATCTGAAGTCTTCAGCTGAATTGGCAGTCTGGAGGACTGTGCTATTTAACATGTAAGATCTGACCTAAATTTGGGTGGTTAGCGTCAGAAGAAGAACTGCATTAGCAGCTGGTTTCAGAGAAAATATTCAAAGTTGGTGTTGGAAGACACACATCGTAGCTGCCTTTTACCGTGTCCACAACTTCCCCCACATTCTCATCTATTCTCGTATCTCATTACTCCAGAATCTTCTTTGTTGTTTGCCCATCTGAAAACAAGTTTTCCTGAAGTCTCTATGGTTGGCAGTGGTTTAATATATCTCTACTCTTGATTTACAGATTTGTAAGTTGGCAGAGATTTCCTGGAAATGATACTTTAACCCTAAGTTTATTTCTAATGGAATTCACTTAAGCAGGCAAATGGCATAGACTTAAAATGGGTTAATTTAGTTTGTTGTAGTTGTTAGGTGCCATAGAGTTGGTTCTGATTTATAGTGACCCTATGTACAACAGAACAAAACATTGCCCGGTCCTCTACCATCCTTACAAATGTTGCTATGTTTTAGCCCATTGTTTAGCCACTGTGTCAATCCATCTCATTGAGGGTCTTCCCCTTTTTTGCTGACCCTTTACTTTACCAAACATAATGGTTTTCTCCAGGCACTGGTTCCTCCTGATAATATATCCAAATTACTTGAGACAAAGGCTAACCATCCTCCTTTCTAAGGAGCATTCTGGCTGTACGTCTTCTGAGACAGATTTGTTCTTTATTCTGGCAGTCCACGGTATATTCAACATTCTTTGACACCACCATAATTCAAATGCATCAATCTGCCTTCCTTATTCATTGTCCGGCTTTCACAGGCATATGAGGTGATTTTAAAATTCCATTGCTTGGGCTAAGCACACCTTAGTCTTCAGGGTGACATCTTTGCTTTTCAACATTTTAAGGAGGGTTTTTTACAGCAGATTTGCCTAATGCAATATGTCATTTGATTTCTTGACTGCTGCTTCCATGGGCATTGATTGTGGGTCCAAATAAAATGAAATCCTTGACAACTTCAATATTTTCTCCATTTATAATGATGTTCCTTATTGGTCCAGTTGTGAGGATTTTTTTTTTTCTTTAGTTTGAGGTGTAACCCATACTGAAGGCTGTATGTAGTCTTTGATCTTTATCAGCAAGTACTTCAAGTCCTTTTCACATTCTTCAAGCAAGGGTGTGTCATCTGTACGTGGCAGGTTGTTAATAAGTGTTCCTCCCTCCAATCCTGATGCTGTGACTTCTTCTGATAGCCCACCTTCTCAAATTACTTGCTCAGCATACAGATTAAGTATGATGAAAAGATACAACCCTAATGCACACCTTTACTGATTTTCAACCATGCAGTATCCTCCTCTTCTGTTTGAATGACTGCCCCTTGGTCTTAGTTTGTTGTGGGCTAATTTCAGCATACCTGTACTTTCTGCTGTCCTAATGGAATAAGAAAACTATCTTCATAGTGCTGCACTTGGTTAATGCATGAAAAATATTGATTAATAACGTTGCTTTATAATCATGAATTGGGGAGTTTTGTATCAGCTTCTTTGTATTGTTCGTTCATAGCAGTGAGATTGATGATTTATGCTCAGGGGGTTCTGTTTTTTTGAATGTTTATATAACAGGATAATATGCCTACCTGACCAGAAAACTAATAATAAGAAAGAAAGAAACAGAGAAAAACAGCTGACACTCTACATTTGGCTCCTTGATTCCAAGTGGTTCTGTGCCCACGTTGATGTTGATGATTTCCAGAGAGAAAACTCAACCTGTCATGGCCTTTACAGAAGGAAGGCAATAGGAGCTTGTACTTGGCCTCTGTCTTAGGCTGGATTTTCTAGCGAAGCAAGACCAGCGAAGCCTACATATATATATATATATATATATATATATATATATATATATATATATATATATATACACACACACATGTATATATGAACATAGTAGAGAGAGAGATATCAGTGAAATTGCTCACACAGTTGTTGAGGCTGTAAAGTCCCAAGTCCGTCGATCAGGCTGGAGGCTTCTCCTGACTCACATAACTGCAGGGACTGGTGAATCCAAGATTGGCAGGTAATCTGCTAGCTTAAGTCCAAGATTGGCAGGTAATCTGCTAGCTTAAGTCACAGGATTCAGCTGCAGAATCCAGAGTGAGGAAAAGCCAGTGAGCTTTGCCAGACAGTCCACATATATTGTTGCAAACCAGATTCCCAAGGAAACTCCTTTTCTACTGATCATCTGCTCATAGCAGATCTTACCATGGAGTTGATTACATCATTACATCGCTGCCAAACTACGTCATAACTGCCAAAACACTGAGAATCAGGGTCCAGCCAAGTTGACATACAACCTTAACCATCATAGTCCCTATGGACCCCTTGTTGTAAGACATCCTTTGGCCGTGATGCATATCCTTACTGTAGTAATGTTGGTGTGTTGTATCCTTTTCTTATAGTAAACTGTAGATTTATGAGCAATGTCATTTTGGATCCTGTGAGACTTCTTTAGCAATTGAATCTTGTCAGACTTCCACAGTGTTTAACTTGTCTTTTACAACGTGCCTGAATTACAGAAGTTAGTTAGCCTCTAAGTATCTCTGTTTCTTTTTTATTTTTTAAAAATAATATTTTACTGTGTTTTTGGTAAACTTTTACACAGCAGTTTAGGTTCCCATTCAACAATTCCTACACAAGTTGTTCAGTGACATTGGTTACATTCTTTGCAATGCGTGAATATGCTCATTATTTCTATTCTGGTTGTTCCATTTCCATTAATCTAGTTTCCTTGCCCCCTTACAGTCTTAGCTGTGTTTTATAGCCAATGGTAACTGTTGACCGTTTGGCCTCATATAGGTGATTTTTTTTAAAGGAGCACAGTACTTATGAGTAATACTCATTATTTTTTGAACCAATTTGTTATTTAGCTACAAGGTGTCTGTTTCTTTACATTGGGATAATAGTGCCTATTTTGCCTATTTCGGAATATGTTCATAAACATTAAAATAAACATATATTTATACATCAAAAAATGAAGTGTTATATGTATATGTAATACATACAGTTATCTATCTATCATCTATAGTAAAAGGAGGTCAGTTATAAATAGGTAGCATTCAAGAGGATGTTGTTGTTAAAAAAACAATTTTTGACTCATAGTGATTGATCCCATGTGACAAAGTAAAACTCCCCCATTGGGTTTGCAGACTGTAATCTTTATGGGATTACAGTACTCCTCATATGCACGTGAAAGCTGGACAATGAATAAGGAAGAGTAAAGAAGAATTGATGAATTTGAATTATCATGTTGGTGAAGAATATTGAATACACCATGGACTGCCAGAAGAATGAAAGAATCTGTCTTGGAAGAAGTACAGCCAGAATGCTCCTACAAGGGAGGATGGTGAGACTTTATTTTATATACTTTGGACATGTTATCAGGAGGAACCAGTCTCTGGAGAAGGATATCATGTTTGGTAAAACAGAGGGTCTGTGAAAAAGAGGAAGACCCTCAACAGGATGGATTAGCACAGTGACCACAACAATGTGCTCAAACATAGCAACAATTGTGAGGATGACCCAAGACCAGGCAGTGTTTTGTTCTGTTATACATAGGGTTGCTATGCGTCGGAACCAATTCGAAGGCAGCTAACAGCAACAACAATCTTTATGGAAAGAGATTGGCAGGTCTTTCTCCTGTGGTGCCACTTGTTGGGTGCTTTCAGTTAGTAGCTGCACATTTAACCTTTGTGCCACCAGGTCTCCTTTAGGAAGTTGCTAACCTAGACCTGCTTTTTGTTCTTAAAGCATCTCTCTATCTTGCTCTCTTCTTTCTCCCTTTTGGTAGTATTCTTTTTCTTCACCAGAATCTGACATTGCTCTTAAATTTTGACACTAGCATTTCCAACAATGCCCAACTCTAGGGCACTATCTTCTACCTGATACCTTCCATAAGAGGTTGTAGCTAAACTGTATTTCTAACCTTCTGGAGATCAAAATATTGCCAGTATGTGGATGGTTTTCGATCATTGGTTGGATCTATTGTCTTAATTTTGGTCTGGAATCATGTCATCATCATGCATGCTATGTTAGTTTGGGGTCTAATTATCATACCTTATCTAAAAGGGAAGCATTCAGCCACATTTCAGAGATTCAAGTTGCCCAGCTGTGGTGGGTCATGGCAGTGGTGTCTTTTGGGAGTATATAGTGCCCCATGGGAGATAACAGAGCAAGAGTGGAGCTCAGAAAGACAGAACTTCATTTGTGAGCACATGTGAGACTCCCCTTTGGGGATGTTCAGAAACATCTGAAAGGCAAGTGCTAGGGAGTCAAAATGCTACCTGAATGTGAGTGAGGGGAGGAAACAGGGAACTCAGCATTGCTGTTGTGTGCGTGATCTTTGTATACACATGATGATGAGATGGGGAATATATATATATATATACACAATTCTTTGTACAAAAAATAGATAATTCATACATTTTTGTGAAGCCTTCTTTCTTACTTAACAATGTAATGTAAAATGTTTTTTATCAAAATGTTTTTATAGTATAGTGTAAGTTTTTGGTGTTAAGTAGTATTACTCTTGCAGATGTTTCTTAATTTGCCTAATCAATCCTCTACTGAGCTTGTTTCTAACTTCTTCTTATTAAACATAGGCAATACATACTTCTTTGAAGACTTCTCTGATGATGCTATTAGAATAAATTCTGATAAATGATATCATTTGATCAAAGACTGTGCAGAATTTAAATATTTTGATACATGCTATGAAATTACCTTCCAGAAGTACATGTAAATTTTCATGCTTAACAATCACTATTTATCCAAACCCTCACCATTACTTTATACTTTTTTCTACCTCACAAGCCCAAAACAGAAAAGGTATTCCTTTGAATGGTTAGATTTACATTTTCACATTTTATTACTGCAACTGAGATAATGGATACAGATAGAGATACTTTTACCAATCAGTTAATGCTGCAGTCAAAATATTTCTTTAAGTCATATATATACAGAGCTTAGGATTATTATTTTAATTTTGTTTGTTGTTGTTAGGTGCTGTCGAGTTGGTTCAGGCTCATAGTGACCCTGCGTATAACAGAACAAAACATTGACCAGTCCTGTGCCATCCCCACAATCATTGTTGTGCTTGAGCTCATTGTTGCAGCAATCCATTTTCTTGAGGGTCTTCCTCTTTTTCACAGACCCTCTACTTTACCAGTCATGATGTGCTTCTCCAGGGACTGGTCTCTTCTGATAACATTTCCAAAGTTATGTGAAACGTAGTCTCACCACACTTGCTTCTAAGGAGCATTCTGGTTGTACTTCTTCCAAGGCAGATTTGTTTGTTGTTTCAGCAGTCCATGGTATATTCCATATTCTTTACCAACACCACAGTTCAAAGTTATCAATTCTTCTTCAGTCGTCCTTATTCATCGTCCAGCTTTTGCATGTGTAGGAGGTGATTGAAAACACCTTGGCTTGGGTCAGGTGTACCTTAGTCTTCAAAGTGACATCTTTGCTTTTGAAGACTTTAAAGAGGTCTTTTGCAGCAGATTTGCCCAATGCAATATGTCTTTTGATTTCTTGACTGCTGCTTCCATGGGTGTTGATTATGGATCCAAGTAAAATGAAATTCTTCACAATTTGAAACTATTCTCCATTTATCATGATGTTGGTTATTGGTCCAGTTGTGAGAATTTTTGTTTTTTTCATGTTGAGGTATAACCCATACTAAAGGCTATGGTCTTTGATCTTCATCAGTGAGCGCTTCAAATCCTCTCCATTTTCAGCAAGCAAGGTTGTGACATCTGCATAACGCAGGTTGTTAATGAGTCTACCTCTAATCTTGATGCCTTGTTCTTCTTCATATAGTCCAGCTTCATGGATTTAAACTCAGTATTCCCTTGTTCTGTTGAATCAACTGCCTCTTGGTCTACATACAGGTTCCTCATGAGCACAATTAAATGTTCTGGAATTCCCATTCTTTGCTATGTTATCCATAAAGTGTTATGATCCACTCAAATGCCTTTGCATAGTCAATAAAACACAGGTAAACATCTTTCTGGTATTCTCTGCTTTCAGCCAAGGTCCATCTGACATTAGCAATGATATCTCTCATTCCATGTCTTGCTCTGAATCAGGCTTGAATTTGTGGCAGTTCCCTGTCAATGTACTGCTACAACAGTTTTTGAATTATCTTCAGCAAAATTTTAACTTGTGTGTGATAGTAATGATATTGTTCAGTAATTTCTGCATTCTGTTGGATCATCAGTCTTTGCACTGGTCACAAATATGGACGTTTTCCAGTCTATTGGCCAGATAGCTGTCTTCCAAATTTCTTGGCTTAGATAAGTGAGCGCTTCCAGTATTGCATCTGTTTGTTGAAGCATCTCAATTGGTATTCTGTCAGTTCCTGAAGATTTGTTTTTTGTCAACGCTTTAAGTGCAGCTTGAACTTCTTCCTTCAGCACTGTTGATTCTTGATCACATTCTTCTTCCTGAAATGGTTGAACATCGACCAATTCTTTTTGGTACAGTGACTCTGTGTATTCCTTCCATCTTCTTTTGATGCCCCTTCCATCATTTCTAACTAGATAAGGATATACTGCAACGAAGACTCTTACACAGTGATAGAAAAGGACTTGTACAGTTATCTGCTTGATAGAGAAATGTTGATATAAGTAAGATATATACTGATATAAGAAGAAGATAAAGTAAAAGAAGTAGACATTGAACAAACTGTCATGGACTTGAGTCTTGTTTGAGTATAAAATGTATCATGTTTATTTGTGATCAAATATATTCAAAACTTTAAGAAAAAAGGTGTAATTATTTGGCCCAGGCAGTAAATTGTCTGTTCAAATTTTCCCTGATCAATGCAACAAAGAAGTATTAAAAAACAAATTAGAGAAGTTTGTTTTAGATGTAATAATGATACAGTGATTATATTTTTTAAGGAGTCCTTATCTATTACATATACACTAAGTATTTCAAAATGAAATAATTATGGTATCTGGGCTTTGTTTCAAAATAATGTGGGTAGAACAAAGGTGTTGTGAGCATTCATATACATAAAGCAAGATTGGCCAGTTATGATTATTGTTGAGGCTGGGTGACAAATACATCAGATTGATTATACTATTTTCTTTAACTCCATGTATATTGGAAAATTACATAACAAAGAATTAAAAAAAAAAAAGATGAAAAACAAACAAGCCAAAGTGTATGAATAACTTGTCATGCCAAGCCCTGTCACTTGAAGATCACAGAGGGTCAGGAAAGGTAAAAATGTACACAAGTGATCACCATCTCGCCATTATTTTACCTGACTGCTCTGTACACAGGTTTGATAATGATTCAATTCAATCAACTGCATTAATTTATATTTGATAGCTGGACATTTCTGGGACGTTTGAAAAGAGCGTGTATTTACAGAGGAAAAAAAGAAAGTTTTTCTAATGAGCATTTAAATCTTGCTGTTGTGATTTTCCTCCTGATATACCTCCTTTTTATACCTCCTTAGCCCTTCTTGCATGCCCCAACAGGAAGACTGGCTGTCAATTTAGCCATGGCATTTGCTTTTTTTTTTTAAATGCCTAATGAGTCATCTTTTCCTTCTTTAATTGGTATGTATTACAAGTCTAATTTTGTAAACTTCAAGTCTTGAGCTTCTAAAGTTAATTGGATATACTTCAAATTTAGTCTTAATATGCTTCTCTTTGAAGAATAAAATTTCATGGTTCTTTAAAAGATTCTCTGTTTCCTCTCATAGTAATTTATGTAATAGATAATGAGGAGGGATATTATTTTTACAGGATGATAAATCTGTAATAACCAGAAGATTTCAAAATAGTTTACAGACCAGGGTTTGACCAATGTAGATCTCAGAATTCTACAGCAAAGAATAGTTGCAATATGATACCTACCCTTTTCTAGTAATCACATTCTGAAAAGATTAGAATAAAAAAAGAATTTAGATCCAGAAATCCTTAATAATAAAAAGATTAAGTTAAGAAAAGTAAATTAGTTGTAGAAATTAAGTTGAAACAAGAAGCGGCCAAGTTGGTGTCTTTCATCAAGTATAACCTATAGTTAATTACCATTTAAAAGAATGAGAATGAGCTGAGAATATATATATATATTTGCATATGCTATATAAAAATTTTTATATATATATATTCATCACACATAATGTATATATTTATCAAGAATGGAATTTCCACATTTACCAAGGAAGTCTACAATAACTTCTATCAACCTAAAGATCTAAAGATCGTATGCAAGGAAGTGTTAATTGGTATAATCACTTCAGAAAACTCTTTAGCAATAGCTACTAAAGCTGAAGATACAGATATCTTATTACCAAGCAATTCTGTTCCTATTATATGCCCGACAGAAATGAATACATTATTCACCAAAACTCATGTAGTAGAATATTTATAGTAGTACTTTCATATTTGTGCCCATTCCAAAGAAAGGAGGTCCAACTGAATGTGGAAATTATCAAACAATAGACGGCACTGGGTTTTTTTCATCGGGTATCATTAATATCACACGTGAGTAAAATTTGCAGAAGATAATTAAAAAATGATTGCAGTAGTACATTGACAGGGAACTGCCACTAATTCAAGCTGGATTATGAAGAAGACTGTAATGAGCCGATGTCAGATGAATCTTTGCTGAAAGCAGAGAATACCAGAGATGTTTATCAGTGTTTTATTGATTATGCAAAGGTATTCAGATGTGTAGATCATAACAAATTATGGATAACATTGTGAAGAATGGGAATTCCAGAACACTTAATTGTGCTCATGAGAAACTGTGTAGACCAAGAAGCATTCGTTCGAACAAATCAAGGAGATCCTGCGTGGTTCAAAATTAGGGAGGATGTGCACCAGGATTGTATCTTTTCACCATACTTATTCAGTCTGTATGCTGAGAAAATAATCTGAGAAGATGGACTATCTGAAGCGGTCAACAGCATCAGGATTGGAGGAAGGCTTATTAACAACCTGCAATATGCAGATGACACAACCTTGCTTGCTGAAAGTGAGGAGGACCTGAAGCACTTACTGATGAATATTAAAGACCACAACCTTCAGTATGGCTTACGCCTGAACATAAAACAAAAATCCTAAGAACTGGACCAATAAACAACATCATGATAAATGGAGAAATAGTGAATTTGTCAAGGATTTCATTTTACTTGGATCCACAATCAATGTTCATGGAAACAGCAGTCAAGAAATCAAACGATGTATTGCACTAGGCAAATCTGCTGCAAAAGACCTCTTAAAAAGTGTTAAAAAGCAAAGATGTCTCTTTGGGGACTAATGACCTCCTAACCCAAGCCATGGTATTTTAAATCACCTCATATGCATGTGAAAGCTGGACAATGAGTACGGAAGACTGAAGGAGCATTGATGCATTTGAATTATGGTGTTGTTGAAGAATATTGAATATATCATGGACTGCCAGAAGAACAAATAAATCTGTCTTGACAGAAATACAGGCAGAATGCTCCTTAGAAGCAAGGATGGCAAGACTTTGTCTCACATACTTTAGACGTGTTATCAAGAGGGACCAGTCCCTCAAGAAGGACATCATGCATGGTAAAGTAGAGGGTCAGTGAAAAAGAGGAAGACCCTCAGGAGATGGATTGACACAGTGGCTGCAACAGGGGACTCAAACTTAGCAATGATGGTGAGGATGGCACAGGATTGGACAGTGTTTCGGTCTGTTGTGTATGGGGTCACTCTGAGATAGAAACCCTGGTAGCATGGTGTTTAAGAGCTGTGGCTGCTAATCAAAAGGTCAGCAGTTCGAATCCACCAGGTACTGCTTGGAAACCATATGGGGCAGTTCTATTCTATCGTATAGGTCCCTATGAGTGGGAATCAACTCGACAGCAATGGTTTTTGTGTGCATGTGTGTGTGTGAGTTGAACCAACTTGCAGCACATAACAACAAGTACAATTAGAAAATAACACAGATAAAGCTTTTTTCGGCATTTTGAAATTCCTCCCATCACAATATCAGCAGTCCTCTGACAAAGGCACTTATAATGGTACCCCTAATGCTTGAAATAAGTGCCTCGGAGCCTAGATTAAATTCTCTGAGCTCAGAGGTATTTCACTAACACCTTCAGAGATATTTCTCCATCATTAACCATGGTACAGTGCCATTTAGGACTTTGAAAAATAAGAAGTTGCTAAACGTCTAAAAGAGTGGTGGTTAAAAAGCAATCAGTGAAAACCAGTATAACAATATCTGATCTTGCTATTCAGGCATATTCATGATCTATAGGAAAGGATCTTCTCCATTGACCTCCTTACATTATATAAAAACTTTAAAAGCTTTTAAGTACCTCAAAAGCAGATGAGTAAAACTTGAAATGAATACAAAGCTTCATTTGGGTATTTTTAGGTAAAAAAGGGGGGTCAGAATTAGAGTCTCTTCCTTCTGTCCTAAACCTAAACCAACTATTGTTATATTTCTACAGGCTGCAGCTCACTATATTACATTGTATTATGGAGCTGTGCAATACCAAATTTGAAGTTCGCAGGGGATTCCAAATTACACTGGATATTATGATGACATGGATGCCTTTGAGGGGATGTTGGGCTGTACCTATAAGCTCCTTAGTCCTCACACTGGGCAATGATTACTTTTCTCCACCTCATTTTCCTGTACATTGCCAGCCATATCAGTCAGGAGAGGTGAGGTTAAGCTACAGTAACAAAACCCAAACATCTCAGAGGCTTGTTTCTCACTCAAACAAAACATACTGAGGTTCAAGGCAACTCTCTGGGGCATCTATCCTCCATGTGTTGGAGCAGTTATAGTCTGACTTACTTCTTTTACTATTATGAGTTCTCTATACTTTATGTTTACCATTTTGGTGAGAAGACAAAAAAGGTCACAATTTTTTCTGCCTTTTCTTTACTTCCTTAATTTTTATAGCACTGCCACATCAACATGGACTTCTGTGAACACACTGGCAGTGGAAGAGAGACCACGGAGAATCACATACCAATTTCTAAATGTCCCCATATGTAAGTGGCACTCATTACTTCCAATCACATTTTATTGGCCAATGCAAGTCATTGAGTCATGCCCATGTTGAAAGGAGAAGTCGCTGGGTGATGTAAACAGTTAATGCACTTGGCTGCTAACCAAAAGGTTGGAGGTTCAAATTCACCCTAAGGTGCCTCAGAAACCTGGTGATCTACTTCTGAAAAATCAGTCATTGAAAACCCTGTGGAGCACAGTTCTACTCTGACACACTTGGGGTCACTATGAATCAGAATCCACTCCACGGCAACTGGGCTGGTTTAATTTCAAGAGGGCCAGAAGTGCAGTCTTTTCAGCAAAGACGGGTAAGCTGTAGTGATATTTATCATACCAGCTATAGACTGATTTATTTCTTTGACTATTGCTGAAACTGTACACTTTATGCTCACCATTTTGTTGAGAAGACAAATAATGACATCCTTTTTGTCCTTGTGTTTCTTTTTTTCCTTACTTCTTTACCAAAAACATGTTTTTCCCAAACATTGTATATTCTGATGGCTTTAGACTAGTGTTTCTCAAACTTTAATATGCATGCAGATCACTCAGAATCTTGCTAAAGTGTAGATTCTGGCTCAGTAGACCTGGAGTAGGTCCCAAGATGCTGCATTTTTAAAGCATTCCCAGGTGATGTGGATGCAACTGGCCTGTGGAACACACTTTGGATAGCAAGCATTTGGTCTATCACATTATGTAGAGAGCAAGAAGCAGGATGATTTTAGTTAGATTCAAACATAAATTTAGGTCATTTTTTTGTTTGTTTTTTTCTTCCCCTACATTTGAATTAAGGGCAGTGTCTCATGGTGATAGCTGTCAGACATGTAGGAAGATTGTCAGTGCAACTCAAAAACATGCTTCTAAGAGATAATTGGCTTTGTGTCCATTCATATTAAAACAGGACTGCTAGGAAGAAAGGAAACCTAATTGAACACTCAAGGCATCCCACTAAAAGCCAGTGTCTAATCACAGTGGGGCCCACACAGCAGGGACACTGAAGGGAAGAGGAAATACTGAAAACATCTTTATACTCTTCTGCTGTGAAGAGCCCTTCCTGAGATCAAATGCAATTTGTACTAAGGAGGCAGCAACAAACAAGCTTTACCCCCAGCAAGCAGCTCAGAGATAGGCAGGCAAAGTATTTGTCATCATGCTTTGATTGATTTTTCCTAATTATTAATAGAACACTTATTTTTTTGTCTGGTCCTTTACTAATTACAACTCTTGCATGCTTTAAGGATTTCACTTAGCACTCAGGATTCCAGATGAGTTGCCATTTGGCTCTAAGATGCAGATTGGCTTCAGAGGGCTGTATTAGAGTCTCTGTAGATGTACACTTGGGTAGAAATGAGGCTGGGCTCGGTAAGGGCACTTCATTGTCTTTTCTCATTTTACCCAGAGGCTGTTTTTTTTCCTTCACTCATTTGTAATGCCAGCCCATGATGGTGAAATGGGTGTATTGCTATAAATTAACAGCCTTGCCTGATACTTCTTATTCTGGAGGTGTAATTCAAAAAACTGTCTCAAGGAATAGCACAGCTATATATTCTTCTTTATAGCAACCATGATAAAAAAAAAAAAATCCCAATTACTTTAAATTACCATAAAATGACTTTACAATCAACCCCAGACCTGCTGCCCTTGATTTTCTTGCAGTTAGTTCAAAGGGCAGGAGATAGAACAGTAAGTATTCGGATATATTATATCGCAGTTACATTTTTCATGATCAAGGGACTTTTAGTTTACAGCTTCTTTCCTTTGAACTAGTTCATTGAAGAAGACGATAATTCTAGGTTCATTTCCTTATTCTGCGGACACTCAATTTCTGGGACTTGGGCATATTTCACTTCCCTTTTTATCTTTAAAATATTTAAAACTCTAATTTGAAATCTTAGCAAATACTTGGTTTTTATGTGATAAACTGAAACTCATTGTTGTTAGCCCACACCCATGGGATTCAGCAATGCCTGAACCCTGCCTTGGCAAAGCTTCCCCTCTTTAGGAGGTATTGGTGAAGACGTGGAAACCCTGGTAGTGTAGTGGTTAAGTGTTGTGACTGCTAACCAAAAGGTCAGCAGTTCAAATCCACCAGGTGCTCCTTGGAAACTCTATGGGGCAGTTCTACTCTGTTCTATAGGGTCAATGTGAGTCAGAATCAACTCAACAGCAAAGGGTTTACGGTGAAGGCATATACACAATGGACCATCACAAAGGCAAGGAAGTACCGCTGGGTCCTCATGGCGTATCTCCCAATGCAGGATTTTTTGTTAAACTGGGATGTAGCATATGATTTAGGTTGGAGGCTTATGGACCTTTCTCCTTACCCTGTCAAGGCTAAACTCTAATTTTACCATCAACAGACTGGCCTGGTAAGAGCAACCAAAGAGATGAGAGCATTAATTATGTGTAAGTCAGTCAGATGAGTGACATGTCAAGGAGTGTCTTAAAGGGAAAGGCTCTGGCACTATTAATCCTACTTGGAGGTGGGCAGATGACTCGCATCAATTTAGGCACCTTGAGAAGTTGAATTACTTTCTTGGGGATGCTGCTTGTTCATGGAAATGGTGCATTGAGGGAAGTTGTTCACAGACCTTGGGAGGAATGGGGAAATAATAGTCTTGAATCCTGGAAGTCTCTAACATTTAGGAATCTAGGAGCAAGAGAAAAGAGTTTAGTACACTGGAAAAATTCAATTGAGATAGTAGCTTTGATCTGAGTCACGGACCTAGAGGTATTTGTATAGCTGGATCTCCTATACATTTGAGGTCTACAGAGTGAATGCTGAGGTGGTGATTGTGGCCAAAAGGCTTAGAGGAAAGCATTTGGGAGGGGTCATAAAAGAAAAAAACAAAGATGTAGGCAGCTAATGGAATTAGCCAATGGAATTGTGGATGGGTGAAGCCAGGAATGACAACTATAACTATAAATTTAGGGCCCTTAATGAGAATATTCCACAAGGTCTCTTTCACCATTTACTAATGGCAAATAAAGATATATCAAGTTTTAGTGCAAATGCAGAAACTCTATCCATGAATGTATCTATTATTGCACCGATCCATCTATTCATCCATACATTTAATCTATCAAAACAAAAAGGCAGAAAGTAGTTGTGTCTGTGTCTCTTCCTGTGACTGTAATCTTTGTTGTGGTGCTTTTTCTACTATTCCTACAAAGAACAGTCATATGTATAGCAATGTGATAACTTTAGCAAATATAGGAAATTTCATTAAAATTACCATAATTTTAAAAATATGTTTTAGTGGGAGGCAGGATGGTGTAGTGCGAAGAATACTGGATCGAAATTCAAGAAAATTCAATTTTATTCTAGAATGAGCATGAGTACATTAAGGTCCCTTCCACCCTGATGGCACAGTTATTAAAGTGCTTGGCTGCTAATCAAAAGTTCAGTGGTTCAAACCCACCAGCAGCTCTGTGGAATAAAGATGTGGCAGTCTGCTTCCAGAAAGATTTATAGCCTTGGAAACCTTATGGGGCAGTTTTGCTCTGTTCTATGGGGTTGCTATGAGTTGGAATCAACTTGACAGCTGTGGTTTTTTGAGTTCCATCCTAATATTATGATTCTAACAGCAGATTATTCAAACAGATAGGAACAACTTCCAAAGTCTCAAGGTATGATTTACTTTGTGTCCCCCCAAAAGATGTGGTGAATCCCTAATTGCTGAACCTACAAGTGTGACTCCATGTGGAAATAATGTTTTCAAAGATGTTATCAGTTAGGTAAACATGAGGTCATACTGGAGTAGTGTGGGTCCTGATCCTCTTTGATGTTGTCCTTGTAGAAGAGGAGAAAGAGACACAGAGTCAAGAAGACAGAGGAAGAATACCATGTGATGCTACAGCTGCAAACAAGGGAATGTTTGGAGCTATCAGCATCTAGGAGAGAGGCATGGAGAGCTGATAGAGAGAGAAAGCCTTCCCTTGGAGCTGGCGCCATGAATTCAGACTTCTAGCCTACTGGACTGTGAGAGAATAGACTTTTCTTTTGTTAAAGCCATCCACTTGTGGTATTTCTGTTATTGCAGCACTAGATGACTAAGATAATGCCCTATACCCTGATTTGGACTCCTAGCCTCCAGAACTTTGAGACAATCAATTTGTATTCTTATAAGCCATCCAATTTGTGGTATTTTGTTATGGCATCCCTAGAAAACACACCCTACTACTCTGATCTCAAGGAGCCCTGGTGGCACAGTGGTTAAGTGCTAGGCTGCTCACTGAAAGGTTGGCAGTTTGAACCTGCCGGCTGCTCCATGGGAGAAAAAAACATGACGATCTGCTCTAATAAAGATTACAGCATAGGAAACCCTACAGGGCAATTCTGTTCTGTTCTATAGGGTCGCTGTGAGTTGGCATTGACTTGACTGCACATCACAAGAAGCACAACTCTGATTTCAGGGTGGTTTTTTTTTCTTTTTTTCACCTGATATCTTAAAATGGAAAAGATATTTACATGTCCCCTAACTCTAGGCATACTGAACCTACAGATCCATTGAGAATATTTTTCTTACTTCAAAGCATCTCCCTAGTGAAAAAAGCCATTCTTTGTTTAATTTATTCATCCAACATTTATTTAACATCACTTTGAGAAGTATGTAGTGGACTGTCTTAGCCATCTAGTGCTGCTATAACAGAAATACAAGTGGATGGCTTTAACAAACAGATGTTTATTCTGTCACAGTCAAGGGAACTAGAAGTCTGAATTCAGGATGCCCTTTCTTTGTTAGCTGTGGAAGAAGGTTCTTGTCGTCAATCTTCCCTTGGTCTAGGAGTTTCTCTGCACAGGAACCCCAGGTCCAAAGACAAACTCTGTTCTCAGCACTGATTTCTTGTTGGTATGAGGTCCTCCTGTCTGTCTGCTCACTTCTCTTTTTTATACCTCAAAAGAGATTGGCTTAAGACACTGTCTACTCTTGTAGACCTCATCAACATAACTGTTGATAATCCATCTCATTAACATCAGTGATAGAACTTACAACACACAGAAAAATCACATCAGATGACAAAATGGTGGACAATCACACAATACTGGGAATCACGTTGTTAGGTGCCATTTAATTGATCCGACTCATAGTGACCCTATGCACCACAGAATGAAACACTGCCTGGTCCTGCACCATCCTTACAATCATTGTCATGCTTGAGCTCATTGTTGCAGCCACTGCATCAATCCACCTCGTTGAGCGTCTTCCTCTTTTCCACTGACCCTGTACTTTGCCAAGCATGATGTCCTTCTCTAGGGACCGATCCCTCCTGACAACATGTCCAAAGTATGTAAGAAGCAGTCTTGCCATCCTTGATTCTGAGGAGCATCCTGGTTGTACTTCTTCCAAGACAGATTTGTTCATTCTTTTGGCAGTCCATGGTGTATTCAATATTCTTCGCCAACACCGCAATTCAAAGGGAACAATTTTTCTTCGGTCTTCCTTGTTCATTGTCCAGCTTTCACATTCATGTGATGCAATGGAAAATACCATGGCTTGGGTCATGCACACCTTAGTCTTCGAGGTAACATCTTTGCTCTTCAACAATTTACAGAGGTCCTTTGCAGCAGATTTACCCAGTGCAATGTGTCTTTTGATTTCTTGACTGCTGCTTCCATGGCTGTTGATTGTAGATCCAAGTAAAACGAAAATCCTTGACAACTTCAATCTTTTCTCCATTTATCATGATGTTGGTCATTGGTCCAGTTGTGAGGATTTTTGTTTTCTTTATGTTGAGATGCAATCCGTACTGAAGGCTGTGATCTTTGATCTTTATTAGTAAGTGCTTCAAGTCCTTTTCACTTTCAGCAAACAAGGTTGTGTCATCTGCATAACGCAGGTTGTTAATAAGTCTTCCTCCAATCCTGATGCCCTGTTCTTCTTCATATAGTCCAGCTTCTCGTGTTATTTGCTCAGCATACAGATTAAGTAGGTATGGTGAAAGAATACAACCCTGACGCACACGTTTCCTGACTTTAAACCAATCAGTATCCCCTTGTTCTGTCCTAACAACTGCCTCTTGATCCATGTAAACGTTCCTCATGAGCACAATTAAGTGTTCTGGAATTCCCATTCTTTGCAATGGTACCCATAATTTGTTATGATCTACACAGTTGAATGCCTTTGCATAGTCAATAAAACACAGGTAAACATCCTCTGGTATTCTCTGCTTCAGCCAGGATCCATCTGACATCAGCAATGATATCCCTGGTTCCACGTCCTCTTCTGAAACCAGCCTGAATTTCTTGCAGTTCCCTGCTGCAGCTGTTTTTGAATGATCTTCAGCAAAATTTTGCTTGCATGTGATAACGATATTGTTCTATAATTTCCATATTTGGTTGGATCATCTTTCTTGGGAATACGCATAAATATGGATCTCTTCCAGACAGTTGGCCAGGAAGCTGTCTTCCATATTTCTTGGCATAGATGAGAGAGCACTTCCAGCGCTGCATCCATTTGTTGAAACATCTCAACTGATATTCCATCAATTCCTGAACCCTTGTTTTTCACCAATGCCTTCAGAGCAGCCTGGACTTCTTCCTTCACTACCATTGGTTCCTGATCATATGGTACCTCTTGAAATGGTCAAACATTGACCAATTCTTTTTGGCATAATGACATTGTGTATTCCTTCCATCTTCTTTTGATGATTCCTGCATTGTTTAATATTTTCCCCATAGAATCCTTCACTATTGCAACTGGAGTCTTGAAATTTTTCTTCAGCTCTTTCAGCTCGAGAAAAGCCGAGAGTGTTCTTCCCTTCTGGTTTTCTATCTCCAGCTCTTTGCACATGTCATTATAATACTCTACTTTTTTCCCGAGCCAACCTTTGAAATCTTCTGTTCAGTTTTTTACTTCATCATTTCTTCCTTTTGCTTTAGCTGCTCGACATTGAAGAGCAAGTTTCAGAGTTTCCTCTGACATCCATCTTAGTCCTTTCTTTTCTGTCTTTTCAATGATCTCTTGCTTTCTTCATGTATGATGTCCTTGATGTCATTCCACAACTCGTCTGGTCTTTAGTCACTAGTGTTCAGTGGGTCAAACCTATTCTTAAGGTGGTCTCTAAATTAAGGTGGGATATACTCAAGGTCATATTTTGGCTCTCATGGACTTGACCTGATTTTCTTCAGTTTTTAGCTTGAACTCGCATATGAGTAATTGATGGTCTGTTCCACAGTCGGCCCCTGGCCTTGTTCTGACTGATGATATTGAGCTTAGCCATCGTCTCTTTCCACAGATGTAGTCAATTTGATTTCAGTGTGTTCCATCCGGCAAGGTCCCTGTGTATAGTTGCCGTTTATATTGCTGAAAGAAGGTATTTGCAATAAAGAAGTCGTTGGTCTTGCGAAATTCTATCATTCCATCTCCAGCGTTGTTTCTATCACCAAGGCCATGTTTTCCAACTACTGATCCTTCTTTGTTTCCAACTTTTGCATTCCTATCACCAGTAATTATCAATGCATCCTGATTGCATGTTTGATCAAGTTCAGACTGCAGCAGCTGATAAAAATCTTCTATTTCTTCATCTTTGGGCTTAGTGGGTAGTGTGTAAATTTGAATAATATTTGTATTAACTGGTTTCCTTGTAGGCGTATGGATATCATCCTATTTCTGACAGCATTGTACTGTTGTACTTCAGGATAGATCTTGAAATATTCTTTTTGACGACGAATGCAACCCTATTCCTCTTCAAATTGTCATTCCCAGCATAATAGATCATATGATTGTCCAATTCAAAATGGCCGATACCAGTCCATTTCAGCTCACTAATGCCTAAGATATCGATGTTTATGCATTCCATTTGATTTTTGACAATTTCCAATTTTCCTAGATTCATACTTTGTACATTCCAGGTTCTCGTTATTAATGGATGTTTGTAGCTGTTTCTTCTCATTTGGAGTCATGTCACACCAGCAAATGAAGGTCCTGGAAGCTTTGCTCCATCCACATTGACTCTACTTTGAGGAGGCAGCCCTTCCCCAGTCGTGTTTGAGTGCCTTGCAACCTGGGGGGCTTATCTTCCAGCACTATATCAGGCAATGTTCTGCTGCTATTCATAACGTTTTCACTGGCTAATGCCTTTCAGAAGTAGACTGCTGGGTCCTTCTTCTAGGAAGAAGGGAATCATGGCATAGCCAAGTTGATACATGTTTTTCGGGGGACACAATTCAATCCATGACATGGACATTTACTCAGTTCACTTTTTTTTAATAAAAGGAAGATGCACCTTTTTGACTAGGAACTGACTTTGGGGCAGAGCAACAGCACTTGTAACTATACACAATACAGAACAGTGGGTTTTTTGATCCAGTAACCTCTCAAAGGAAACCGGCCTGCAATAAGCTAAGAATGAATTTCTCAAAGGGTCTTCTATGAAGCACTGGTTCTAAGAGTAGACCTGCAAAAACCTGATTATGTACTCAGGTGGATTTGAGAAACACTACACTCTATAGCCCATTATGGAATTTTACAGAACACTTTAGAATATTAGTAACTTATAAGTTCTTCAGGCAATAAACCCAATTAACATTAAGATAGCAGTGTCTAAGTGGATTTGATCACAGAGGTTTTTGTTCACGTAATATCTAGTGTCATTTCATGGGACCAAGGCCCTCCTTCCTCTCCTGTTTCTTATGAGCTGAGCTGTTGGAAATGCCTGGCTCACTTATGCTGATTTTCAGGTGCCTCTGAGATTTTGACAAGACATAAACGTACAGAGATAAGCGTAGCCTACAGCTTTGTCTGGTGTACATCAATTGAAAACTGCCATAATCTGGAGAGAGAGAGAGCGTATGTGTGTGTACAGGGGAAAGTGACAGCATTATTTTTCAACGATTGGCAAAAACTGTTAAGATAGCTAGATTTACATGCTTAACTTTTTGTATTAATCCAATAGCAATAACTCTTATTTTCCCTAAGTGGTGAATTTGCTGTTGCTTGTTATTTAGAGTATGGATTAGTATGTACTAGAAGCGAGCATTTAAGATAATCTATAATAATGAGATAAATTTATCCAAAAGCCCTTTGTCTCCCAACTCCAAATCTGTTGATTTCCCTCTATATTTGGAGCACTGGACACGTTACCCATGTATGAAATTTTTGAGAATTGTAATCACTCATTTTGAAAATGGTCTATTCATTTAGGTGTTTTTTTTTTCTCTTTCCTGATGGAAAAATTTCAGAGAACTTCAAAGGATGTTCCTCCTTAGATGTTATGAAATATCTAATCTAATGCATATTTTTCTTAAGATAGGTTGCTTTTGGCCATTTTCTAGTTTCTTTCTTAGTCATTCTGTCCACCACCATATTTCGATATCTCAAATCTGCTTATAAAAACAGACAAACAAAAACTCCTGCTAAGAGCATTCCTAACACCGACATTGCTCAGAATTTGAGTTTCCTCTGGAAATGCTCACAGTTGATTATCTCTTCTCTGTTGTATAGTTAACCTCTTCTTTGAACTATTGCTTCTTTTAGGCCCAATCCTGGTTGTTTGACCCCTCCCTCGTTCCTATCATACTATTTTTCTTCTCTACTTGCCTGTATGCACTGTTTCCATTTCCTCACTTAACTCTTATCCAGTTACCCAATTTATCTGACTTCTGGTCCTATCACTCCACGAAACAGCTCTTTCTAAATTCACTAATGATTTTCACATTTCTAAACCCAACAAATATTTCTGCTCTTGTTCTGTGTGACTTCTGAATTGCATTTAGTGCTGTTGATCACTGCGTTCTTCTTGAACCAGTATCTTAGCTTCCTTTCCGTGATACAAACCTTTCATGTTGGTACCTTTCTTGTGTGTCTTTCTCCTCTGTGGACTCATTCTCTATTCCTTTTTCCTGTGGTAATAGAACTCCCAAATTTGATTCTGGATATGCTCGCTTTCTCACTTTGTAGTGTCTTTCTAGGCAATAACATTTATGCTTCAGCTTCAATCACTGCCTATATATATTTATACCACAGATTTATACCTTTAGGCAGACTTTTGCTCTTAACTCCATTTTACCCACTGTCTCCTTTTTCCCGATCTCTTAAAGATAACGCAAAATCAAAAAAACTGACTCATGAACTGTTACCCCAAACCTGGCTTTCTTGAGTATTTTATCTCTCAGAGCATCATCATTCATCTAACGTATCACAGGAATCATCCTTGATGCCTCATTTTCCTCGTGCTCACATGGGTTTATTCAATATTTATTCCACAAATATTTATTAAGTGCTATTATTATTTTATTTTTTTATCATGCATCAGGCACCATCCTTAGTGTCAGGTATGCATCATCAAATTAGTCCATTTGTAATCCACCCCCAGTTTTAACTCATATGTATATAACCTAGTCCATCCATTTCATCCATTCTATTCCAAACTATCATCATCTCTCACTCTACTGCAATAACCTTCTATCTAGTCTATCCCACAGTTTCTGAAATTGTTTTTTCAAAGACTAATAATGTCACCTTGGCTCATCCTTATCCCCCATAATTGCTTTAAGTCCTCCAGTGCTCTTGGGATTTAAGGAAAGTCATTAACGTGACTGAATGGGCCACGGCTGTTCTTACTCTTGCCATTCTCTCCAGCCTCACATATCATTTTGCTTCCATATGCTTTTTCTTCTGCAGCCTCTTCCCATCCCTTTGTTACAAGTTTTTTGAACACTGTTCCCTCTACTTTTTGCATAGTTCATCTCATTTCCTAGCTTAGCACGGCCCTCGCTTGTACAGAAACATCTCCTTGGCTCCCCCAAATAGATCCAACCCCATTACTGTATACTCCTGTGGAGCAGGTCCAGGTCTTTCTTTTCTCCTCATGGAATCCGCAATGCTTAGTGCGGTTCGAAGCACATATTATACCCTTTGCTGTCAGTGGCCCATATTAGGCACTCATTGATATTTACAGATGAACAAATAATAGTTCTTACCTCACTTTTTAAAAAATTTTTATCGTGCTTTAAGTGAAAGTTTACAAACCAAGTCAGTCTCTCATTCAACAACTTGTATACACTTTGCTATATACTCCTAGTTGATCTCCCTCTAATGAGACAGCACACACCTTCCCTCCACTCTCTATTTTCTTGTCCATTCGGCCAGATTCTGCCCCCTTCTGCCCTCTCGTCTATTCTCCAGACAGGAGCTGCCCACATAGTCTCATGTGTCTACTTGATCCAAGGAACTCACTCTTCACGAATATCATTTTCTGTCCCATAGTCCAGTCCAATCCCTGTCTGAAGAGTTGGATTTGGGAATGGTTCCTGTCTTGGGCTAACAGAAGGTCTGGGGACCATGATGTCTGGGGTCCTTCTAGTCTTAGTCAGACCATTAAGTCTGGTCTTTTTATAAGAACTTGGGGTCTGCATCCCACTGCTCTCATGCTCTCTCAGGGGTTCTCTGTTGTGTTCCCTGTCAGGGCAGTCATTGGTTGCAGCCAGGCACCATCTAGTTCTTCTGGTTTCAGGCTGATGTAGTCTCTGGTTTATGTGGCCCTTTCTGTCTCTTGGGCTCATAATTACCTTGTGTCTTTGGTGTTCTTCATTCTCCTTTGCTCCAGGTGGGTTGAGACCAGTTGATGCATCTTAGATACCCACTTACTAGCATTTAGGACCCCAGATGCCACTCTCCAAAGTGGGATGCAGAATGTTTTCTTAATAGATTTTATTTTGCCAATTGACTTAGATGCCCCTGAAACCATGGTCCCCACCCCGCCCCTGCTATACTGGCCTTCTAAGCATTCCATTTATTCAGGAAACTTCTTTGCTTTTGGTTTAGTCCAGTAGTACTTACCTCTCCTTTATTGTGTGTTGTCTTTCCTTTCACCTAAAATAGTTCTTATCTACTAATTAGTGAAAACCGCTCTCCCTCCCTCCTTCCCTCCCTGCTCTCATAACCATCAAAGGATATTTTCTTCTCTGTTTAAACTATTTCTCCAGTTCTTATAATAGTGGTCTCATACAATATTTGAACTTTTGCAACTGACTGATTTCACTCAGCATAATGCATTCCAGATTCCTCCATGTTAGGAAATGTTTCATGGGTTCATCAGTGTTCTTTATCAATGTGTAGTATTCCATTGTGTGAATATACCATAATTTATTTTTCCATTCATCTGTTGATGGGCACCTTGGTTGCTTCCATCTTTTTGCTATTGTAAACAATGCTGCAGTGAACATGGGTATGCATTTATCTGTTCGTGTAAAGGCTCTTATTTCTCTAGGTTATGTTCCAAGGAATGGGATTGCTGGATAGTATGGTAGTTCTATTTCTAGCTTTTTAAGGCAGTGCCAAATCAATTTCCAAAGTTGATGTACCATTTTACATTCCCACCAGCAGAGTAGAAGTGTTCCAGTCTCTCCACAACCTCTCCAACATTTATTATTTTGTGTTTTTTGGATTAATGCCATCCTTGTTGGAGTGAAATGGAATCTCCTTGTAGTTTTGATTTGCATTTCTCTAATGCTAGTGATCGTGAACATTTTCTCATGTATCTGTTAGCTACCTGAATGTCTTCTTTAGTGAAGTGCCTGTTCATATCCTTTGCCCATTTTTTAATTGAGTTATTTGTCTTTTGTGGTTGAGGTTTTGCAGTATTATGTAGATTTTAGAGATCAGATGCTGATCAGAAATGTCATAGGTAAAAACTTTTTCTAGTCTGTAGGTAATCTTTTCACTATTTTGATGAAGTCTTTGGATGAGCATAGGTGTTTGAGTTTTAGGAGCTTCCAGTTATCTAGTTTCTCTTCCGCATTGTTAGTAATGTTTTATATACTGTTTATGCCATGTATTAAGGCTCCTAGTGTTGTCTCTATTTTTTCTTCCATAATCTTTACTGTTTTACATTTTATATTTAGGTATTTGATCCATTTTGAGTTCATTTTTGTACCTGGTGTGAGGTATGGGTCTTGTTCCATTTTTGTGCTGATGGGTATCCAGTTATGCCAGCACCATTTGTTAAAGAGATTGTCTTTTCCCCATTTAACTGACTTTGGGCATTTGTCAAATATCAGCTGCTCCTATGTGGATGGATTTATGTCTGGATTCCCAACTCTGTTCCATTGGTCTGTGTATCTGTTGTTGTACCAGCACCAGGCTGTTTTGACTACTGTGATGCTATAATAAGTTCTAAAATCAGTTAGAGTGAGGCCTCCAACTTTGTTCTTCTTTTTCAGTAATGTTTTACTTATCCAGGGCCTCTCTACCTTCCATGTGAAGTTGGTGATTTGTTTCTCCATCTCATTTAAAGATGTTGTTGGAATTTGAATTGGAATTGCACCGTGTATATCACTTCTGGTAGAATAGACATTTTTACAATGTTAAATCTTCCTATCCATGAGCAAAGTATGTTTTTCCGTTTATGTAGGCCTCTCTCGATTTCTTGCAGTAGTGTCTTGTAGTTTTCTTTGTATAGGTCTTTTATGTCTGTGGTAAGATTTATTTCTATGTATTTTATCTTCTTGGGGGTTACTGTAAATAGTATTGATTTGGTGATTTCCTCTTCAATGTTCTTTTTGTTGGTGTAGAGGAATCCAACTGATTTTATATGTTTATCTTGTATCCTGATACTCTACTGAACTCTTCTATTAGTTTCAGTAGTTTTCTTGAGGATTCTTTAGGGTATTCTGTGTATAAGATCATGTCATCTGCAAATAGAGATACTTTTACTTCTCCCTTACCAATTTGGATGCCTTTTTATTTCTTTATCTAAAATTGCTCTGGCTAGGAGCTCCAGCACAATGGTGAATTAGAGTGGTGATAAAGGGCATACTTGTCTGGTTCCTGATCTCAAGGGGAATGCTTTCAGGATCTCTCCATTTAGGATGATGTTGGCTTTTGGCTTTGTATAAATGCCTTTAACTATGTTGAGGAATTTTCCTTTTTATTCCTATTTTGTTGAGAGTTTTTATCCTGAATGGGTGTCGAACTTTGTCAAATACCTTTTCTGCATCAATTGATAAAATCATGTCGTTCTTGTTTTTTGCTTTATCTATATGATGGATTACATTGATTGTTTTTCTGATGTTGAACCATCCCTGCATACCTGGTATGAATCCCACTTGGTCATGGTGAATTATTTTTTTGACAAGTTGTTGAATTCTGCTGGCTAGAATTTTGTTGAGGATTTTTGCATCTAAGTTTATGAGGGATATTGGTCTGTAATTTTCTTTTTTTTTTCTGGTGTCTTTACCTGGTTTTGGTATCAGGGATATGTTGGCTTCATAGAACGACTTTGGGTGTATTCTGTCCTTTTGTATGCTCTGAAATACCTTTAGTAATAGTGGTGTTACCTCTTCTCTTAATGTTTGGTAGAACTCTGCAGTGAAGCCGTCAGGTCAGGGCTTTTTTTGTTGGGAGTTTTTAAATTACCTTTTCAAGCTCTTCTTTTCTTTTGGGTTTATTTAGTCGTTCTACCTCTGTTTGTGTTTCTTACCTCACTTTTAATGCATAACGGTTAACCAGGACTTTTGCTCATTTGCTTGCCATACTAGAATTCAGTACAATGAATTGCGTAGTTTCCTTGAATTGTCTAGATATTTCCTGCCAATTTTACTAGGCACCACCTAGATTATTTGCCTCTGTCCTGAAATAACCTTTTACCCAGTTCCACTTTGGCATAGTCATTTCTGATTTTTTAAGATTCAGCAGAGAAATTTAGACTATTTGTCCTAAACCAACGATAATCATGGGGAAATACATAAATTGGCATTCATTACTGATTTATCAAAATTTTCACTTAAACTCGTAGTGGAGCTGTACATAGTTGCATAAATTATTTTAAAAACTGATATTCACAGGAGGAAACCTTGCAATTATCCTGGGCTGGAAAGATGACTGACAGAGATAAAGATGGAACTATTTCTGTTGCTTAAAGTAATTTAGCAAAGTGCTCCAGTAGTTCAGTTATGGTCTTGTGACTGCCAAAGTCAGATGCTAAAACTTGGTGTGTTTGAATTTACATTTCGTCTTTTTCCTTTTCCTGATTGCTTCCTGCAGTGCCAGTGAGAAGTAGAAAGGAGAAAAAAGTAGGTCAAGCAAGAGTTTGGAACCTGGATAAGCTACCAAATTACAAATACATTCAAAGATTAATAAAATTTAAGAAAACACCCAGCTGCTGCTTATAGGTGATGTATTGGCTGTGTGATCTTGGGAAGACCTCTTTCTTTACTTCTTAGCCATTTAGTGTTCTGACTGGTAAAATGGGATCATTAATATGTGTCTCACAGAGTGGTCAGGAGGATTCAATGAGATAATACATGAGAATATTCTATAAACTGCTGTACAAGAGTTAACTCATGTGATGATTGTTTTTATTAATAACCAGACCTACTGTCCTCTTGGAGTTCCTCACCCCAAAGACTTGTAGAAATAGCAAATACTTTTTAGAGCATACTATGTGCCAGACATCATTTTCAGTACCTTACAAATATTAACTCCTTTAGTCCTCTTAACAACTTTATTACAAAGTAAGTACTTGTCATGGATTGAATTGCGTCTACCCAAAATATCTGTCAGCTTGGCTAGGTCATGATTCCCAGTGTTGTATGACTGTCTACCATTTTACCATTTGATGTGATTTACCTATGTGTTGTAAATCCTATCACTACAATGTTAATGAGATGGCTTAGTGGCAGTTATATTGACGAGATCTACAAGATTAGATTGTGTCTTCAGCCAATCTCTTTTTGAGATATAAAAGAGAGAAGCAAGCAGAGAGACATAGGGATCTCATACCACCAAGAAAGCAACACCAGGAGAAAAGCTTGTCCTTTGGACCCAAGGTTCCTGTGCAGAGAAACTCCTAGACCATGGGAAGACTGATAACAAGGACCTTCCTCCAGAGTTGGCAGAGAAGAAAATATTCTAGAGCTGGTGCCCTGAATTTAGACTTCTAACCTGCTAGGCTGTGAGAGAATAAACTTCCATTTGTTGGAGGCATCTGCTTGTGGTATTTCTGTTATAGCAGCACTAGATGACTAAGATGGCACTATTATTATCCCCACTTACAGATTAAGAAGCTGAGGTTAAATAGTTTGCCAGAGGTTAAAGTCACATAATTGGGAAATAGTGTCTTATATTTGGAAAATAATGGCCACATTCTCGAAAAGTTCCTTGTGTTGTCTAAAAGCCCACCGCTTTAACCTACTTTTCACTGATAGGGAGTGAACTCCACCTCTAAGACTTAGGTGCTGTGAAGGAATTTTTTTTTTTCTCTTTCTGTGTGAGTATCTCACTGGCTTCACTTTGTACCTCAGATTGGTGCTGTGACATACGCTCTTACTTCAAGAGAGGATTTAGTGTTTTACTTTAATTTCCTCTCAGGATACCGTGCCAGAGTGCTTTTGAAATTTTGTTATTCTCTGCATCAATGATTTGTCCTTTGAAACAGAGAAATAACATTTGTCATCCTGACATTTGTAGATCTAGACTGTGCCATTTGTCCCTTCTTAGCCTTGTTTTAGAAAGTAAATCAGGCAAGATTTTGGGGGCACCTTGCTTGGAGAAGAGACAGTATTTATAATAAGTCTTTCAGCATCATCACATTGTGGATTTGGGATTTTTTTTTTCAGAACATTTTTACTTCATGCGGAAATGTTTTGAATAGCAAGGGATTCAGTATGGCTTTTTTCTCTTTTGGTTTTTGTGGTAGATGCTGAGGACTTCGCAATCCTGACATAGTATGAACAGTATCCATGTTATTGATCTCTATTATATTCCCAAGGTGACTTTAGGGGTACAAATCTCAGAACTAATGGTTTTATCCAACTTTTAGAATGATTTTATTAAATTACCTTTTGATTTCTTTGCTGTATAGACTGTAGGGTTATTTGGTTTATGTATGTGTGTGAGTGTGCCTATTTCAAATTTAGTAAACATTTTAAAGAGTCTCTCAAACTTAAATTTTAATAGGTTTTTGGATCTCAAAGCAAAACCATACAGGTATGGTTAAGAGACTGATAAGCTATTTCATCTTAGTGTTACTTTTTAACTGCTGTAAAAGTCACATTTTTTAATTATGTAGGGAAAATGTTGAGAAATGGAAAATGTTCAATTTTGTCTAATTTTCTTGTTCTGTATTTTGTTTTGGGTACTCTGACATTATGCTGTGTTTGACATAATTAGGTTGGTGAATATAAGGCACATCTTTCAAGTTTTATATATAAAAAAAACAAGAAACAATGAGAGGTAAAGTAACATGGGACTGTTTTAGACTTTCTGAATTCCTAAAGTAGGGTTGCCAAATAAAATACAGGACACCCAATTTTAATTTTAGGTAAACACAGAATATTTTAAAAATATAAGTATGTACTAAATATTGCATGGTACATATTTACATAAAAATATTATTTATTGTTTAACCGAGTAGTCTATATTTCTGTTTGATAAATTTGGCGACCTTACGCTGGTTCTGGTTAGTAGTTCCATTACCCCTTATTGGACACTGATTTTCCTCTCCGGTCTTTTAATTACAGTTAAGAAGTTTATCATTTCTAAAAGTTAAATCAGAACAGAAATGCGATTTAAGCCATTATAAAAATGAACAGACAAATAAATACATCAAAGTACACCTTGTAAGCATTGTGATTAATCCCGTTCTGTCCATCTGAGACCATAGAGGAAGTGGTAAAATCACCCCTTCTGCAAATCTGTCCTGGAGACAGGCAAGGAGGGGAGCCTTTTAAAGCCTTGTCCCAGCAGCATGGCTGCTCCTCTTTCCAGTCTATTCTACAGCTCTCAGACTAGGTTGACCCTCTTTTAAGTTTTGTGGTAACGCTGCCAGGATGTGGAAGCAGCTCACAAATACCATTGCTGCTGGAAAATTCCATGCTCAATGCACACTCTGCACTTCATTTATCTTGTTCCCCTGCTTCCCTCCTGCCCTACCTTTAGTACCCCTTTGCTTTACACAGGAGTCCCTGGGTGGTACAAATGGTTAAGTGCTCAACTACTAACTGAAATGTCGGCAGTTTGAACTCACCCAGGAGAGCTTCGTAAGAAATGCTTGGTGGTGTGCTTCTGAAAGGTCACAGCCTTGAAAACCCTTTGGAGTACAGTAGTTCTATTCTACAACACTTGGAGTCACCATGAGTTGGAATTGACTTGATGGCAACTGGTTTGGTTTTGGTTTGCTTTATACAAGTACATTCTGTCTCGGCCACCAAACACCTTTCAAAGGTCACGATTTATTTGTAATCCACTCTTCAAACTCACCCCCAACACTAAGCACAGTATTTTGGAGCTTGTAAATATTCAAAAGTTTTTAAAAATCTCATAGTCCAATCTCAGCAAAGTTACAAAAAAAAAAAAAAAAAAAAAAAGCGTTCAGATTCTATTTAGGATGTTAGATTAAAAAAAAAAAAAGTGGGTGAAAATTCTATTTGAAAAATATTGTTGATTGAGCTTTTAATGGTGCTTGCTATGATAGGACTGATCTTACCTGAGAGTGGGCCTTTTCTATGACCTTTGAATTGCCAAGGCCATACCATGCATGTTTAATCAATAATATTATTAGAAATGTGATGAATACACACGTTCCCCTCTTAAACACAAATTAAGCAGAGTAAAAGTACCTTCATCAGGAGTAATAAGTTAGGGGTTAAACATTTATTTACTATGAAGCCTGTTTAATTTGGATTCATTTTTCTCTACTTGTTTATATACAAAACTTTTCTTACATGTTTTGCAAGCTTTGTCTTTCAATTTCCCTAGTTGTTGATCTAACATGTTGAAGAAATAAACTAAAATTAGTCTCAATATAAAAAAAAAATGTAACTTCATTTGGTGGATCTTATTTCACTCACATCTTTTCGTATTTCCTGTGGCTAAAACAAAGTGTTGTCTGAGCTTTGATCAAGACATACTCATTCAAACTCTGGAACTCTTAATTACATTTAGGGAGATGGTCACTAGGCAGGCTTTTGTCTTCTTTCTTATGCACTTAACATCTTCGAGGAAAATCACTAATCCAGATATCCAATCATCTGTAACTGTTTAAAAAAGAAGAGGTTATTGATGGAAGAAGAAAATCGATAGCAAACTGGGCCTCTTTTTTAGTCCCAGATATGACGACTCATTGAAAAAAACTTGAAATAAGGAAAATATATTCAGAATACTGACAGTTCAATCAGTATTGTTATTCTAACAGAAAAAATTTGAACTCTAGGCAAGGGCTTTGACCCCTGTGCTCTTCCCCTAAATGGGCTGTCTGGCTGTCAGATGCTCAGATAACTTGCTTCATCCTGTGACAGCTTCTGCAGTAGAAGTGACAGTCTGTCTACAGTGGGACAACATGTAGCTGTTCAATGGTGTAGCAGAGGGGGAATCACTGTTTTTCTAAGGCTCTCATATGTGACTGGTTAAGTTAATAGTGAGAGTAAGGTATATGCAGTTGCTCCCCAGGGAACAGACAGTTCAAGACAAAGCACCTTTGTTCAAATCACTCGAGGTGATGGCAAGCAGAGCAGTCTTTGATTTTAGTTATTCTCAAATTTCTTTTCCTCACAAAGTTACCTTGTGTTGGACATCTGGGTGAGTAGTGTTTTCATCTTATTTCCTCACATGCCAAAGCCCTAACCCAAACCCGTAGCATTCGAGTCAATTCTGACTCATAGCCACCCTACAGGACACAGAACTGCCCCATAGGATTTCCAAGCAGCAGCTGGTAGATTCGAAATGCTGACCTTTTGGTTAGCAGCCATAGCTCCAAAGCTCTAAAAGGGCTTTAATCAAGCAAGGATGAGGGAGAGAGGCACAGCCAACTAAGAAAAAGATCAGTTATCAGGGTCAAGATTCTTCCTAATTCGTTTTTGGGTAGACATATACCACCATTTAAATGTTTTTGGATCCTTTTGGTCTTAAGGAAGTCCACGGATGGTGCAAATGGTTAATGTGCTCAGCAGCTAACTGAAAGGTTGGAGGTTCAAGTTCACCCAGAGGTGCCTCAGAAGAAAAGCCTGATGACCTACTTCTGAAAAATCAGCCACTGATAACTTTATGGAGCACAGTTCTACTCTGGCACACATGCGGTTGTCATGAGTCAGAATCAACTAGACATCACCTGGTACTTCTTGTTCTTAAGGACATTACACTAGAATCATCATCCTATCCTTATCAACGTATTTATTTGAGTGATGATTTTGTATAAAGCACAGTGTTGGTGCTACAGTGGATTTTTTAATTTCTACTTGCACCATTCTAGGGAAGCCTGGAGGAGAACTGAACAGCTGCCCTGCCTTAAGATCCTGAGCTAGAGGCAGCACAGTCCAAAACCAAAACCAAACCCAGTGCCGTCGAGTCGATTCCGACTCATAGCAACCCTACAGAACAGAGTAGAACTGCCCCCTAGAGTTTTCAAGGAGCGCCTGGTGGATTTGAACTGCCAACCTCTTGGTTAGCAGCCATAGCACTCAACCACTATGCCGCCAGGGTTTCCGGCAGCACAGTAAAGGATGGGATATTCACAATTGGGCACAGGTTCTTTTTCTGGTTCTACTGAACATGTCACATTTAATCCTGACCAGGGTACTTAACTGTGGCTCCCAATGTCCTCATCATTACCAAATAAGAGGGGTCAACTGAATGCTCCTTAAGGACTCCTCCCGCTCTACAATTTAGTGATGTTAGGTGACTTTTTAGTCAAAGAGTTTCTCATGATGATGAGAGTTAACTGACCTTTGCTTTAGGGCCCTTGTGTTATTCTTTATCTTTGCCTTTCCCCCCCCTTTTTTCTAGAGAGATCTTGTCTCTTGTTTATACAACATTCTCTTTCAAAGGATATATCATAAAGGTCGTTTTTCATTTTTCAGTTTGAGCCTAGAGATACTGTCTTCCCAGCATGATATTTGTGGTTCTCACTTGAGATCCAAAGTGTGACATTACTCAGAATGGTCTCCTTATAAACAGACAGGGTTGAGAACAGGGAGGCTTTTATAGAATGTGCCTCTGTGTGGTTTCAGGGTACTCTCAAGTGTTCGTACATTGAGTCTGGTTTGTTTCCCCAGTAATTGACCTTACTCTCTTTGTCACTACTTTGAATAAAAACAGCAATAACACATTGGTGAGAATACTTCATCTGTGGCCGTAAACAAGGGGACAGAGAGAAGGATAAGGATGTGTGTGGGTGTGTTTGTGCGTGTTTGGGGAGATTCAGGGAGGAACAGCATTTGCAAAATGCTTCCCTGGCATAACAGTTTAGAATTTGTTTTGATGTAAATTGAGCCAGAAGTTTGAAACTAAGAAGCAACTTCATAAATGCTTGCTCTCTGTATAACCACCTTGTTAAATAAATGCAGAATTTGGACCAGTTTTGTTTTTATAATTCCATTGTACACTCGGGAAAGCAGGAGGGATTTTGCATTATGCAGAATCTGGCGTTTGCTTATTTGGAGAGGAACACTGCTTTCCCCACCAGGTCCCAGTAAATGACTACAGATGCTGGGAGTATGTTGACAGTGTGAACAGTAAAATTGTTGCCACACAGATTGTAAAAAATTATGGGAGGGCAGGAAATAATTTATTTTGCTAACAATCTATTTCCCATCTGCAATTTGTACCTGTTGAAGCTGAAAGTATACGCCTTGTTTCGAACCTGTCCCTGCTTCCCTCCTTACTATCTTGCTCCCTGTCTGACAGATAGGCAACAATTAAAGCCTGAAGTTCAGGGGAGCCTTATCAACAGCAGCCTTTACCATCTACTGCAGATCCATTTTATTTTTTTGTTCTGTGTTTTCACAATAGTTTCAAGATGTTGGAATGCAGATATATTTCTTATAAAAAATAGTTTAGACAGCTGCCCAGGAGGATCTGACTTTTTTTTTTTAAATAAAATAAAATTCCAAAAAAGAAAATCTAATACCCATCACTACCCACATACACACACGCACACCATGCAACACACAAATGCGTACACATAGTGTGATAGTAATTTCTAGACCAGGCAAGAAGTATATTCTTAGATAGAAATAGATTGGGGTTTAATTATTATTTTTTAAAGTATTTTTATTTCTGTCCATTTCCCCACGGATATACTATGCCACTTGACCATGTTCTTACTGAATCTTTATTTTTCAACAATTGAATATTCTAGATTGTAGTGGAAATTAAGAGGCTGTTTTCTTCATATGTCATATTACTTGTTCGAATGTAGCTGACACAGTTAGAACACTCTTCAGTCTGCGTGGGAGCTCCATTTCCATGCTGAATAGGTAGGCAGAGCTGTAAATTATACATGTTGTAAATGTGCTAATAACAGCTTCTTCTTTTCTTATGGCCTTTTCCAAGAAATCCTTCTGAAGGAGAGGCAGCAGGAAGTATGTCTTGCTGTTTTCGGAGCACACAGAGAGCGACTGATACCCAGAAAAAAAATGAAAATGTTTAATTTTTATGCTTTCACCTCTGTTTGAAATGCAGATGAAAGTAGTATACTTATTTATGGCTTGAAGGATAGCAGAGCTTGATAACAAATCATAAAGAGGGGTGGAAGCCCCACTGGGAAATTTCATGCGGAAAATTTTATCATTTGTCACATCACTTGTATAGAAGGAGAAAAATCTTGAATTTGCACAATACTCTGAATGACAAATACAGCTGAAATTATGGGTTGTGTTAGGTAACTCCAAGAGTGTATTTGAAGACCTGAGTCTCTTCCATTTTGCTAAAGCGTGGGTAAAACAGTTGTCCTTAGTACTTCCTTTTATCAAAGATACATTGACCTTTTAGAAGCGAAAGGCTTTCCCTAATATCCAATGCCTCATTTGGTCATATGAGGCCACGAGCTTTGCACAGAAAGGCAGGGATCAAAAAGAGAGCTAAGGATATTGAATTAGTGTGTTTGGTGGTGTGGAGGTTAGAGGGTACATGGCCTCAAGAATTCTCACAGTCACCTAACAGTGCAAATGCTCTGTAAAATGAACTGAATTTAGAACAGTTAGACTCCAGACAAATAATGAATAGGGGCTATTATACTGAGTATTCCATTTCAATACCAAAAAACCAAACCAAACCCATTGCCATCAAGTTGAGTCCAACTCACAGTGACTCTATAGAACGGAGTAAAACTGCCCATAGGGTTTCCAAGGATGTACATCTTTACAGAAGCAGACTGCCACATCTGTCTCCTGTGTAGTACCTGGTAGGTTCAAACCTTTGCCCTTTAGGTTAGCAGCCAAGTGCTTTAACTGCTGTGCCACCAAGTTTCCTTTCCATTTCAATACCTCAAAGCTATTTTTTTTCTTCCCTTTAACTTGCAAATAATGCTCTGCAGTCTTTTTCCCTGTTCATAAGCATACACACATGCACAAATAAATAAAATCCTACCTCCTCTCCCTCTTTGGGGTGCTGGTGGCACAGTGGTTAAGAGCTAACCAAAAGGATGGCAGTTTGAATCCACCAGCTGCTCCTTGGAAACTCTATGGGGCAGTTCTACTCTGTCCTATAGGGTAACTATGAGTCAGAATTGATTCAAAGGCCATGGGTTTGGCTTTTGGTTTTATCTCTCTAAGAGGTATCTACTACTCCCCTCCCCTAAAATGTGTGACCCATTCCTTAGGGTGGCTGCATTTACACAAAAATGTATGTCAAATAATGAAGTAAAAGGAAGTGGAGAAGATCTTCTGGGGTTGAGGGTCTTTTTAAATACCATCATACACGTAACTACCTTCTCTATCTACTTGAAAGAATGACCCTGGAAATGCCATCAAAAATGGAAAAAAAAATGAGTTTTAATAAGAGGTAGAGTAAATACAGCCTAGCTTCTCACTTAAAAAATAATAGGATTATATTTTTTAAAGTCATTTTGGGGGGATCATGTTTCCTTTGGAACTTTAAACATATTTGAACAATATAGGGTGACCTGAATGATTAGAAGTTAATCGGAAACATTTTAAATGTTCATTCTTTATAGCCATGGTGTAAGAATTGAGAGGCAGTGGGGCATTATAACAAGAACATGAACATTGGAATCAGATGACCTGGGCCTTTATCTAATTTCTACCCTTTCTTTGCTGAGTGATCTTGGGCAAGTGACTGAGCCTCTCTGAACTTTAGCTTCTTTAATTGTAAAATAGAAACGATTATCAAAGGATTCAGTGAGATGGTGCAAGTATAAACCTACGTAAACATGTAAGATCTGTTCAAATGTTAGATATCATTAATTACCCATTTTCAGCCCTTTTTAGAAAGACTATATGCTTACAATTTAATTAAAAACCTTTTGACTATGATGTGTGCACTAGAAAAAAGAGTGAGCAGGGAGTGGCAAAGCAGACTTCTCAAAGACTGGAACAATTATGTAAATAGCTTGAATTTATTGATTTAGTGCTAATTATTTTTAGCTTGAGTGGATTTGTCAGACGTACAATGTTACTTTAATATATCTTTGCTAGTTGGATTGGTTTAATTTTCCATGTAATTTTCAAGGCAGTATTAAACAGTCAATAGCTATCGTATGGGATATTAAAGAACATCTCAGTCACTTTATGCTAAAGAGTTATCATTTTGGGCAATGGCTTTAGAGAAAAGTATAGTAATAATTGCACTCTTAGATTTATATTTACCCATTCCATTGGAAAAGATGCAAAAGAAAAGAAATATCAACAACTAGTGAAGGCAGCTTTACTTCAATGATTTACGATACAACTTTCATTCTTAACATTAAAATTGAAGAGAGAACAGTAGAAACTACTAATCTACTAAAGAAGAGCTTTTCAAGTAGTGTAAACCCTCTTAGCTGGTGATGGAAGAGCCACTCATCATTACAAGGCTGATACCCAGAATACCTTTGACTGGTACTCAAAGAAACTACTGACTAAAGATTGTTACTGAAATATGCGAAGTCTTAATAAAACCTGTTGCCATCGAGTCAATTCTGACATATAGTGACTCTGTAGGACACAGTGGAACTCTTCCATAGGGTTTCCAAGGAGCAGCTGGTGGTTTCAAACTGCTGACCTTTTGGTTAGCAGCCAAGCTCTAAACCACGTGCCATGAGGGCTCCAAATTCTTTATAAGACTTCTGGAAATTCCTGGGCTTCTGGGCAGCATATGTGGCCTAGAAGAAACAAGAAATATAAGTAAACTATTTCTGTGGCTGTTTATAAGAGGAGTTGTTTTTAGGAAAGGCCACAAAAGTCTGTAATTTATCCTGAGACACCAAGTAGGGGCACCTAGGGAATTGCTCTGCTGACCTCCAAGGTGTATGCTGTGTTTACCTTTCTGCTGAGGCAGTTCCAATTCTGTGCAATGGCATGTAGCCGGATTCCTTAGGAGAGGTGAAAGGAACTTTTCTCACATCACAATCACAGAGAGCTAGAAATTTGAGGGCCTTTAACATTATCTGATTTAACCTTCTTGCTTGGTAAATGTGGTAAATGAGATCTAAGTAGTTCGTCCATGTTTCTAAAATATTTACTGCCCCAAGGAAACAGGGTGAGGGCAATTAGCATTTATTAAACACTTGTTATTTTCCAGGAGATTATATATTCCACACCATAACCCTATAGTTAGATATTATATCTGTTTCACAGATAAGAAAACTGAGGTTCAATAAGGCTGAGAAACTTACATAAAGTTCACTTGCTGGTAATTTACAGGGTTTGAAACCAGAATGATCTTACCTTTCCACTAAGCCATAGTCTCTCCTCAGAACTAGAATTGATCATAAGAAAGAAATCCACTGTGATTTTAGGCCAGAGTTTTCTTTTCTATTATATTATGATATTCTGCCTCCAAAAGTGTTGAATATGTTTAGACAAGGTGGAAGAAACAATCCCGGAAGGGAGACAGGAAGAAAAGATTCTATGAGGATAAAGGAAAATCAATGCCGGGATGAGGAAATGGATAAGTAGAAGAACGTGACAAAGAGGAGTAAGATAGTCTACTTTTTGAAGTTATGTAAAGGTCTGAGAGCCTAGAAAATTAACTTCTACTTTTATTGGAATATGCAAAAACCTGGATCACATGAAACCCTAATGATGCAAGAAACGTATAGGCATTAGTAAATAGGATAAATAAAAGTGTAATTTTTATGAACTAAAAAAAAACTTTTTTTAGTTTTTTAATGGTGGTTCATGTCTTTCAGCTGAAAACTCCAGAAAAAAAGTAGAAGTTATACCTATCCAAAACTAAGCTGTTTTCTGGGGCATGAATCTAAGCCATAAATGAGACCTACTTAGATTCATTAAACCTACCAGTCAATTGACTCCAGCTGAGATTCAAGGAACAAACAAGGATCTGTTTCCAAACCATGTTCCGAAGGAAACTTTCATAAGAAGGGAAGAAAAGCCTCTGTGCTGACATAATCTCTGGCAATATCACATGCAATATATAGGAAAGAAACCTGATAGACTTTGTTTAGTCCAGAATTTTTTCAAAGATATTAAAGCACAGAAAACTTTTTCAGTGACATATATATTAATGTATGAAACAAGGTTTTTTAGTGTGTGATTCTTCAATATCTGGTGATACCCACTGACCTATCAAGATATTTGTTATTTACAAACAGGGAAAAAATATTTTTGTTTAGATATATTTCACAACTTTGAAATAGAAGATGAATTATTCGAATTTTCAGAAATTCCATTATTTTCTGACAATATTGTGTGTGCTACAAGTACTAAATTAGTCGGTTAATCTTGGTTAGCATTCAGTTACCAGGGAATAGTTTGTTTGGCTAAAATATTTGCACACCGTTTGCTTAAGCTTTTTAAAGTTCATATTTTATTTTTAAAGTTGTTTTGCATTTTAAGACCAATTCATGAAAAATGGATTAATGGATTAAAATGTTTTATAAAATCATAAAAGCAGTGATAAAAATTCCAAGGTAAATGTGCCATCTCAAAGTAATGATGTGAGTATAGAACATGAATCTGTAAATCCTCTGAAAAATAATTAATCAAGAGTAATGAGTTAACACAAGTAGCCCAAAAAGAAAGCTGCAGATAAGAGATATAATGAATATTATGTTAATTTTATAAGATCTGCAATCCATTTATTTCTAGAACTTTGTCAAATATATGCAAGAAGCCATATTTTCTATGATGCCATTTTCAAAGTTCAGTGACTGATAAATCAATCAGGATCTTTCCAACACAAGAACACGAACAAAATAATTCCATAGAGAATTACTGAATCCTTTTATTACATTGAAGATGACAAAAAATTGCTGTGGAATTTTTTTGAGATTACATTCCTAAAAAAAAGTAGAAAGTGCAAAGTGTTAAAATAATTAACATTGAGAGAAATAAAAAAAAATACTTACCAGTTACTATTTTAAAATCAAATAACACTGTTGAATGTTGTCTACCATCAGTGATAAGTGATTCATAAAAGCAATTATCATGTGCTTGCTAAATATCAAGTATTTACAGTTGGATAAATCCAGTGATACGCTGAACATGAATTTTCATGGCAAGCAGGCAGTGCATATATGACAGAAAAATGCTCAATGACTTAATGCTTTAGTCGTCATTAAGAACTAATGCCACAGAAGAGATTAAAAAACAAAACAAAACAGTGCATTCTTAATGATTGTATTTGAGCTGTGCCACAGCGTAGAAAAGGCGTTCTGAGATTGGTATGGCATTTGTACCACATGAAGAAATAGGGTTGCTGGGTGCATGAAAGAGATTGCTTTGAATACCAAGGCACAATCTATTTTATTCACAGTAACATTTGATTGGAAACAATTTTTTTCTCTTCATTCAATGAGGAAAGAGAGTGAAAATTATGAATACAATTAAATTGTTGTCAATGGGTGTACTTTCCAATGTATTGTGAAAAGAAATGGACAAAGCTTACAAGACTATATTTTCACGGAGATACTCTGGATGTCAAAGGTGAATCGGTATGTAATCCCATGAGGGTGGGTGCTGCGCTGCGTGACCTCTTGAGTCAATTTAGAGACACCAGGCCTTTGAGAAAGAGAAAGTAGACTTTATTGCAAGCCGGTCAAGCAAGAAGCTTGGAGACTAAGTCTCAAATCAAGCTCTCTGAGGTCAAGAATTCTAGGACAGTGAAAGGGTTCAGAATAGGGAATTTATGCATAATTTATGAAGTTTCTGGGAATAGGTGGGCAATTTCAGGAACTAATTAACATGTATGGGGGTGTAGTGGCCAATACAAAATGGTGGCTGGGAGCATGTGCTTCTTGTGGGGTATGAAGCATGAAGTTTATCTAAGGACAGCTTTGTGGCTTATTCCTCCTGTCTGAATGGATTGGGGCGGGGGGTATGGCAATTGATGAGAAGTGAGACGGACTTGAGCAGAGAAGCAGTAAGAGGACCTTGGGCACTTGGGCTGTTAATACGGAATGCCTTATCAGGAACTCACAGGCCCAGCTCTGATGGGAGGAGGTTTTTGTTGTTGTTAGGTACCATCCAGTCAGTTCTGACTCATAGCGACCCTGTGTACAACAGAATGAAATATTGCCCTTTCTCCCACCATACTCACAATCGTTACTATGCTTGAACCCATTGTTGCAGCCGCTGTGTCAACCCATCTCATTGAGGGCTTTCCTCTTTTTTGCTGACCCTTTGTTTACCACACATGATATCCTTCTCCAGGGACTGATCCCTCCTGAGAACATGTCCAAAGTATGTGAGACATAGTCTTGCCATCCTTGCTTCTAAGGAGCACTCTGGTTGTACTTCCTCCAAAACAGATTTGTTCCTTCTTTTGGCAGTCCATGGTATATTCAGTATTCTTCTCCAACACCACAATTTGAAGGTGTCAATTCTTCTTCAATCTTAGATGGTTGAAAACACCGTGGCTTGAGCCAGGTGCACCTTAGTCTTCAAGGTGACATCTTTGCTTTTCAACACTTTAAAAAAGTGTTTTGCAGCAGATTTTCCCAATGCAATGCGTCTTTTGATTTCTCAACTGCTGCTTCCATGGGTGTTGATTGTGGATCCAAGTAAAACGAAATTCTTGACAACTTCAAATTTTTCCCCGTTTATCATGATGTTCCTTATGGGTCCAGCTGTGAGGATTTTTGTTTTCTTTATGTTGAGGTGTAATCCACACTGAAGGTTGTGGTCTTTGATCTTCATCAGTAAGTGCTTCACTTCACTTTCAGCAAGCAAGTCGTGTCATCTGCATGAAGTAGGTTGTTAACGAGTCCTCCTCCAATCCTGATGCCCCGTACTTCTCCATATAGTCCAGTTTCTCAGATTATTTTCTCAGCATGCAGATTGAATAGGTATGGTGAAAGGATACAAGCCTGATGCACACCTTTTCTGACATTAAATCATTCAGTATTCCCTTGTTCTTTTCGAACGGCTGCCTCTTGATCCATGTGCAGATTCCTCATGAGTGCAATTAAGTGTTCTGGAATTCTCATTCTCCTCAATGTTATCCATAATTTGTTATGATCCACACAGTGGAATGCCTTAACATAGTTAATAAAACACAGGTAAACATCTTTCTGGTATTCTCCACTTTCAGTTGAAATCCATCTGACATCAGCAATGGTACCCCTGGTTCCACATCGTCTTCTGAATCCAGCTTGAATTTCTGGCAGTTCCCTGTTATTATACTGCTGCAGCTGATTTTGAATGATCTTCAGCAATATTTTGCTTGCACGTGATAATTGTTGGATAATTTCCACATTTGGTAGGATCACCTTTCTTTGGAATAGGCATAAATATAGATCAGTTCCTGTTGGTTGACCAGGTAGCTGTCTTCCAAATTTCTTGGCATAGACAAGGAGTACTTCCAGTGTTGCATCCTTTTGTTGAAACATCTCAGTTGATATTCTGTCAATTCCTGAAGACTTGTTTTTTTGCCAACGCCTTCAGTGCAGCGTGGACTTTTTCCTTCAGCACCATTGTTTCCTGATTATATGTTACCTCCTGAAATGGTTGAAAGTTGACCAATTCTTTTTGGCATAATGACTCTGTGTATTCCTTCCAGAAGAGAGTCTAGAAAAAAATACTTGAGGAATCTCAATATTCAAAAGTTAGAGAAGGAAAAGCAGTTACAGAAGACCAAGAAGGGACAAGTAGTAAGACAGAAAACTCAGCAAGGTAAGATATCACAGAATTCAAAGGAAGAGAGTTTGTTGAGGAAGAGGGTCAACTATGTGGTAGCCTGATGAGAAGTCAACAAAAGTAAGTAGGGAAAGTTCCACATTGACTTTAATTCAGAGAGGTGTTGATGCAGTTTGCAAGTTAGTGGAGTAGCTATAAGAAAGCACCGAATATGGATCCTAAAAAAAAGTATGAGTAATAAATGCAAATTTAGACTCAAGCCCCTAGGAGAAATTGTCAATCGAATCTGGATATAGGTAGGCTTAAATAAATTTGGGTCATCATGAGGACCATTTTGAGTTCTCCATTTAAGAATGATTGGGGAATGAAGACCAGCAGAATCTTCAACTCTGTATAGAACCCATGTTTTGTATTCTGGATCAATGAGCATGTAGTGTTGATTTACCCCTTGTTCCTCTTCTGTTGGTTGTTCTTGCACACATCAATATCATCCTGAATGTCACTCTTTTTCTTCTGTAAAGGGGTATATGTTTCTGTATGTCTGTGTGTATTTGGATGGGCAGAGTTCAGGGAATCAGGGGATAGACAGAGTTGAAATATGAAATTAGGAAAAAATGTATCAAAGTTATTCTGTGGGACAGTGTAATGATGTAACTGTAAAAGCAAAATTTGAGAATCATTATCACAGATGAATAACACACCTCGTGATTAGATATGGAAGTATTTATTTTACCCTAAAATTATAAACACTATACCAAGCTCTGATTTCATATATTTATTTTTTGAAAACTAATTGCTAAAAGCCCATTTCAACAAAAATAATATATGAATAAATAGCATAATCAAAGAAAAATTGTATTTTTTAACATTTTACTATATATGTGAATATTTATTTAATATTGTACTATATTTTATAAAATTAATATTACAAAAGAATAAAATGGTTGGGGTAAATGATCTTTCCAATTCGTCATAATTTTTTTCTCTTTTTATTAAAAATCTTGGCTCCCTCATCAGCTGTTTCTGAAGGTTAATGCCTATACCATAGTAGTGTCATCTAGGCCTTAGGGGTACTAACTGGGAGATCATTTATTTTGTCCGGATTCTTTATTATTGAGCCTGATCTACATGATACCAAATCAGAGATTTATTGACTTTTCTAGGGTTTCTTAATTGTTTTCCCTAAGATATTGCACAATTTTATTTTTGATATGTTGGTCATTGTACTACTTTGAATGATCTGTACATCTTGTTTCTTAAAAAAAAAAAAATAAAAATAATGTATTAAACATGTAGTTTGGTTTCAAAAAAATAAACCAATTCTGGTTAAATTTAAATATAAAAGGTATATATATAAGAATATTCACTCATTCCTTTCCATATTTAACAAATGTGCAAGTGTCTACCATATGCTAAGCCCCACTCTGGGCTCTGGGGATAGAGCCGGGAACAAAGCAAAATTCTTCTTTCAGGAAGCCTATGTTTCTATTAGGGGAGACAGACACTAAACAAACAAATATATAGTATGTTGAATAGTGAAATTTGTGATTAAGAAAGAAAAAGCAAGCTTTGGAGGTTAGATCTGATGAGAAGTCCAGGATTTAGGCTCAGAAAGGCAGGGACCATGGGAGGCTAAGCAGTTGTGGTGCCTGCCAAAATAATCTAGGAAAGATGCTGTTAACTCCAACCTCAGAAACTGGGTCTCTGGACATTGGCTGTTGTTGCCACCATGGCCCTACTCATGTGCTCACTGCTGGGTCAGAGCCTGGGAATGGACATCTGATGACTGAGTTCAGGTCTTGTGCCCAAACTTGAGCTTTACAAAGGGATTGTCTGCTTCCTTTTGCCATCTCTAGTGGAATTTAGGCTGTTACCCACAAATCTTGGGTTCTCTGCAAATGAAAGCTGCTGGATAAAATACAGGAGCCCAGGTATATTAGAATTTTAGATAAACAATGGGTAATATTTTAGCATGAGTGTGTTCAAATTTAACTGGGTAAGTTGTATTTATTTTTTACAAATCTGGCAATCCTATCTCAAATAGAAAATGCATTTGAATGCTGAACAGCCCCAAACTACAAATGTACATTAAAATCATCTAAATGTGACGATTCCAGAAAGACCAAAGCATAAAGCTGCTATCATAATGCAGCATACTCAGGGTTGTATGTAAAAATCTGTTGGAGAATATCTGAGGAACCTTTTCTTTTTTCTTTTGTTTTTTTTGACTATAAGGTAGATGGAGATTTTGGCAAGGTTGCAAGGTGGAAGTGAATTTTGAACTGGGTTGTAAAAGCAGTAGAAGTTTGCCAAGAAGGAACATAAAAGAGGGAAGGTCTTTGCCAGCAGAAAGAACATAGACCAAGGCATGAAGTCATGAAGTAAGTGTTATGAGTTTGGTGTGGTTTGCGTGAAGGCGTTGTGTGTGTGGAAAATTATTGGAGAGGGTCTGAAGATGGTGCCTGGGGTGAGGCTGAGATGGTCTTAGGAAGTAGAGGAAAAAGGAATCCTTTGAATACTTTTAAATCAGAGCTGGACGTTAGAAAGTTTGCTTTAGCTGGCGAGTGGCTATTTAGTATGAACTGGATCTTGGTTTTAGATGTTGTTAAAGCATCCTGAGTCCTCAAAAGAAAAATAATTACCTTAAGTCACTCAGTTATTAAAAGTGTAATTGTTGGGGAGAAAGGGACTGTCAGTGTGTCTGGTTTGTGGGAACTCTGAAAGGGTGCCATAAAGCCAAGACAAATTGTAAACCTGGGAAGTAAATTACAACGTTGGGTGTCAATACATGGGGAAAACCAGTGAGGCAACAAAAGTGCCTTTGGAGCAATACACTGAGGTGACAATTAGGCTGGGTGAAAATAAATGTAAGACAAGAAAGGAACCTCTGAGGTGACAAATGAGTGAAGGTGCGTTAGATGTGTTGCAAGTTAATGAGTTTACAAACGAGTAAGTGTAGTAAGTTTCCAGGCGTTTTCCTTCAAACAGCTCGTTTATCCACTTTACCTAGGCAACTTAAAGAAGAAAAGCTGAGCCTTCAAAATTTAATCATAGGTTTTACTCAAGGAGAAAGCGTGTTGTAGCGGAATGCATAGCAACCATTTTGTTACTTTGGGATTTTATTTATTTAAGGAAAGGACTCCCATGGACTTTAGTAAATATTTGTCTGTGGTTCTTTGGGGAAATGGGTAGGGAATTTTTGAGTAGCTTTTTTTTGGTGTGTGTCAAGACAAACTCACCTGTCATTCAAGTGGCTTGCAGTTTGAGGACTTGAATCAAATAGGAGTTTAATCTCAGAATAATTTCTACGGCTGTAAATAATTTTTAACAAATCAGTTTTCGCCTCACTTAATGGTTATCTCTTTGGTTTTTAGACACTTCTTAGATATTTTATTGGAGTTATATCAAGCTTGAAAACTTTTTGATATCATATAAGATTAAGCACTTTCTAACTTCACCTTTTTTTTTTTTTTTTTGGCCTGCTCTGTATCAATGGGGAGTCCTGGTGGTGCAGTGGTTAAGAGCTATGGCTGCTAACCAAAAAGTCAGCAGTTTGAATCCACCAGCCACTCCTTGGAAACCCTATAGAGCAGTTCTACTCTGTCCTATAGGGTCACTATGAGTCAGAATCAATTCAATGACAACTTTTTTTTTTTTTTTGTCTCTATGGGACGCATTGATGGTTCAATGGTAGAATTCTCTCCTTCCATGTGGAAGACCTGGGGGTTCAATTCCTGCCCAACGCATCTCACGCACAGCTAACACCTGTCTGTCAGTGGAGGCTTGAGTGTTTCTATGATGCTGAACAAGTTTCAGCAGAACTTCCCCAGACCAAGGTAGACTAGAAAGAAAGGCCTGATAATCTACTTCTGCAAATTAGCCAATGAAAACCATATGAATCATAAGGCCTGAACAGCAACTAATCAACGATAATGAAGGACCGAGCAGTGCTTTGTCCCCTTGTGCATGGGATCACCAGGAGTTGAGAGTTGATGCGCTGGCCGCTAACTATAACAATTTATTCTATAGCTATTGTGAACTTCAATTTGTGCCCTTATAGCTGGTTCCCGAGATTGCTTATGCTACAGTTAAGTTGACTTGGAATTGTAGCTGGTATGTTTTGCTTTATATGAAGCACTTTGGATGAAGGGTGCAAACAGTCTAATGGTGTTGGATTTTTTTTTTTTTTTTGCTTGTTTTTGTTTTTTCACGTTAAATTTTACAATTTAAAGTGAATGGCTTTTACCTCCTTTGAAGTTCACAAACTTATTGAGCTTCTGTTTTGTTTTATAGTATAAATGACCTTTATTTGAAATGATTAAGAAATAGAACTTACTATCTGCAAATTGGCCTATCTACTTTCACCCTACTTGGAGAAATATTTATGGCTACCAAAACCATTAGTGTAGGTTAGAAGTACAAACCATTCTTAGGTCAGGATGGTCCACAGCTCTGTAACACATTTAGTAGATACTGAAATGGCTATGGGGCCCTGGTGGTGCAGTGGTTAAGAGTTCAGCTGCTAACTAAAAGGTCAGCAGTTTCAATCCACCAGCCACTCCTTGGAAACACTATGGGGTGGTTCTGCTCTGTCCTGTAGGGTCACTATGAGTCGAAATCGATTCAACAGGAAAGGGTTTGTTTGTTTGAAGTAGCTGTATTGATACTCCTGCAATATTGGAGTTCACCACCAGGGTAACACACTAGGCTGGTGTTTCCCAAAAAGCCTTAAGTGTTGGCATCCATTAAAAACTTGGTGAATTTTCTATTTTTCATGCTCTGATTCTTGACCATGTGGATCTTGACATCTGATTTTGTTAACCTTTTGAGAACAGACCCTTTTCTCAGGAGTGAACTCTGTTTAGCACCTTATATCAGGACTGATATTTTAAACCAGATTGTCTATTATGTCTACTTATTAAGAAAATGTTACCATCATGGAGATTAGGTTACCCTAAAGGTGTTTGGATACACATTCTTAAAATTCCCTTGATCAGAAAATATTTATTGAGAGTACGATATGTGTCAGATTTTGCCCAGGTAAAAGAGATATAATGATAAATAAGTGATCATCCTTGTCTTCTCAGAGTTCATAGCCTATAAGATTAAGACAATTTATTAACTGACTATGAAGATTTACTACCAGGAATGAGACTTCCGTAGCCTGTGAGGTCTTTATATTCTCCCTCCCTGCGCACATCAGCTTAATATAATCAGAAGGTGGCTGGTGTGCATGGATTAGAAAAAGGATTTTGCTGATAGAATAGCTTTAAGCTAATACATACAGATTGAAATACTGGGGATTGTCCAATAATCTGATTTTTTTTTCCTTTTTTTGGACAAAGATGTGAGGATGGTCATTGCCAACATACACCTTGATCAGCCCTCTCAGGTGGAGAAACTGTTTTGATAGCTATCAAGCAGTCAAAGTCACCGTTTTACTGGCTTTAGGGTCATCCTGCTACATTATGTGAATTTAAATCTAAATTTGTTTTGATTTTTTGGTTATAAATTGGTTTTAAACAGTACGATTAACTCTCAAGAGGACATTCCCATTTCTCACATACTTTGAACATGTTATCAGGAGAGAATCAGTCCCTGGAGGAGGACATCATGCTTGGTAGGATAAAGGGTCAGTGAAGAAAAGGAAGGCCCTCAATGAGTTGGATTGACACAGTGGCTGCAACAATGGGCTCAAACATAACAGTGGTTATGAGTATGGCACAGCACCAGGCAGTGTTTCCTTCTGTTGTACGTAGGGTCACTATGAGTCAGAACCAACTCAACAGCACCTAAAAACAAGTGCAGGTTATGATTTTATTGTTTTCTTTGTCATTTCACATGTGCCAGTAATTTTATACTTAGTTCACGATAAACCAAAAACCCAACCCAGTGCCATCGAGTCGATTCTGACTCATAGCGACCCTGTAGGACAGAGTAGAACTGCCCCATAGTGTTTCCAAGGAGTGCCTGGCGGATTCAAACTACTGACCCTTTGGTTAGCAGCCATAGCACTTAACCACTGCACCACCAGGGTTTCTTAATTCACAATAAGTATGTTTAAAACAGTACTGTAATTCTAATTTATTTTGAATTATTTTGGTGCTTGCAATTTATTTCTGCCTTTGAATTTTAGATAAACTGATAGAGAGCCCCCTGGATATAACAAGTTCTGGGTGTGCCATCTCCTGATAAATCATTTGTAAATAGGGAACTTTTACAGATGGACCATAGTTTATAATTTATTCTTTTTCATACATTCATTTCAGAAACTAAAAATATAGGATATTTGATGTGGTCAGGGTCTTGTTTTTAGGCCCATTAGAGTTCAGCTTGCGTATGAATACCTGGCCAGTATTAGAATATAGAAATAAATATTAAGAAAATTCATGAAGCTTTGAGAACATAGTAAAAATTAATCTTAGAACATTCTGTCATCATTTCAATAATTTTTGGGTCTAAACTATATTTCAATGTTTTTTACTTCAGTAGTGTCACATTTGTGTTCACTAAGATTGTGTGATTAAAATAAGGCACACCAGGATACAAGGACACAAAATCGAACTGTGATCATATTTCTGTCAATGACCTTTTTTAGGTAAGTTAAAAACATACACAGACGCACACACACACCTTTGGTACAGATCAAACAGTGGTTTATTTTATTCAGCTGAAATCAAGGGCCAACTGTTAAAGGAGATTTGACAGACCATCAAATTTGGTGGTGCTGTCAGAGGCTGGCCTATAACTGGGTGAAAAGCCTGATTTATTAACTGAAATGAGGTCTAAAGTACACATGAAAACAGATACAGTCGAACCATCTGTCAAGATTTGATGGCTAAACTCATGTGGTTCCAAAGTAACCTGTGGATAAAAGTTTAAATTTTTCTTCAAAATAGACTTATTGTTTGCATCTAACGTTAGCAGCGGATCAAAAGAAAATTTGGTTTTTCCTTTTTCCATTAGTGAAATGAAAAAAACAAATTATGGAATTTGGTATAATGAAAAACTGAAGGACATAAATGAAATTGGGATTGATTTCACTCATTTGCACCAGTTCTAGAGAGGCTGTAATAAAAGAAACAAACCCAAAGGAAACAAATAGAGCCCCACACAGACAAGTCAGAATATGGAAGAAGCAAAACAGTCTTGACAATGCTAGGAAACCTCGTGGAATGCCTGCATCTTCTGCTGGTAGGTACTCAACTCAGCTTTGACTTGCTGAGCCTCAACCCTTTTCCATCTTTTCTGCTGATGATTTATTGCTAAACCATGTTCTTCAAATTCAAGTTTAAATGTAATCTCTTGGCCAAAATATCTAGACCAACAGCGATTGATGCCAGGAAGTACAGAGATGAGCTGTTAGTAAATGTATCATGTGTTGCAGAGCTGTTTTTCAATCCAGGCAGTCTAAGAGTGGAGTGAATTCTAAAATTGGCACTTGCAAGATGAAGACAAGTGGGCCTTGAAGTAGGAAACATCCTCCTTATGTGTCCTCATCTGCTTTATTAGAAAGCACTCATAAAAAAAAAAAAAAAAATGACACCAAAATGACTATCTAGAGAAACCTGCTTTTTATGTATGTGTATGGGCAATGGTAGATTGATGAAAATAAAATTGAGAAAGAGTTTAAATGTTTATCTTTTGATAAATATATCTGCCTGTTTTCAGGAAGAATATAATATTTGTCTGTAAAAATGGCTTAGGGGTGGTATCTGACCTCCTCTAATCCCATAAGGGGGAAGGTGAACCAAGATCAACAGCTCAAGGCTAACTCCCATGAGGTGCAAGCCAGGCAAGCCTCCTCTCTCCACCATCTTTACTAATTCTGACACCAACCATCCCTCCCACAGCACTCTCTACTTCTCTGCTGGGTTCGATAATTCATTGCAATGGCCACACAGAGCTCACAGACCCTACTCACAATTATCAGGTTTATTAGGGAATTACCAGTTACTATTCAGGCTCAAGAACACTCAGGATACAGTTCTTCCATCAGGAAAACCTCTCTCCAGCTGTGCTCAAAAGCATGCCTCTCCCTGGCCCTCAATCTGTGCCCAAAGACACTCAGCTTTCCTCTCCATGGGCCAGGAAACCCACTATGCCATCTTCTGCTTCTGGGTCTCTGCTGCTGGATCTCTCCTTCCGTGGTGGTGGTGAGCTCTCTGCTCTGGAATTGGCTCTCTTTTAAGGCAAAACTGACAAATCCCCTGGTAGGCCACAATTACAGTTTTATGCAATCACCTGGGTGAGGGTTACAAGCCTAGGACTAGAAAGGCCACACATGAAAGTAATTAATCACACAGATATATCCCGTTTGAATTCTAAAGATATTGTGGTTGTATGATTTGGGTTTACAAAAAAATCTGTGTGTGGGAACTTCGCACTGTGAAAAGAATCTATAACATTCTTTGATCAAAATAGCCCCTTAGTCACGCTAAACCTCAGTTTTCTTGCCTTTAGCCATTTAATTTCCAAGATTATGTCTCGAGGGGACAGTGCGTGGTTTAAAGTCAGGCAGATGTGTGTCTGGGTTGTATCCTTTCACCATACTTATTCAGTTTGTATGCTAAGCAATAATCTAAGAAGCTGGACTATATGAAGAAGAACGAGGCATCAGGATTGGAGGAAGACTCATTAACAACCTGCATTATGCAGATGATACGATCTTGCTTGCTGAAAGTGAAAAGGAGTTGAAGCACTTACTAATGAAGATCAAAGATCATAGCCTTCAGTATGGATTATACCTCAACATAAAGAAAACAAAAATCATCACAACTGGACCAAAAATAACAGTATGATAAACGGGAAAAAGATTGAAGTTGTCAAGGATTTCATTTTACTTGGATACACGATCAACGCCTATGGAAGAAGCAGTCAAGAAATCAAAAGATGCATTGCATTGGGCAAATCTGCTGCAAAAGACCTTTTTAAAGTGTTGAAAATCAAACATGTCACCTTGAAGACTAAGGTGTGCCTGGCCCAAGCCATGGTGTTTCCAGTTGCCTTGTATTCACATGAAAGCTGGATGATGAATAAGGAAGACCTAAGAAGAACGGATGCCCTTGAATTATGTTGGTGAAGAATATTGAATATACCATGGACTTCAAAAGAAAAAAACAAATCTGTCTTGGAAGAAGTACAACCAGAATGCTCCTTAGAAGAAAGGATGGCGAGACTATGTCTCACCCACTTTGAACATGTCATCAGGCGGGATAGGTCCCTGGAGAAGGACATCATGCTTGGTAAAGCAGAGGGTCAGCAAAAAAAGAAAAAGACCCTCAATGAGATAGATTGACACAGTGGCTGCAACAATGGCCTTAAGTATAACAATTATGAGGATGGTGCAGGACAGGGCAGTGTTTCGTTCTGTTTTACATAGGGTCACTGTGTGTCAGAGCTGACTCGACGGTACCTAACAACAAAAATAACATGTCTCCAGGAAGAGCTAAATGTATCGCTGTTGTTAGTAGGTCCATCTTTTGTCAAATGTGTCTTCTCTAAATCTGAGTGGAAGCTCCTCACCATCCACATGCACACACACATTTCTCTTGTCTTATATACAATGACATCTTCCACATCAGAGATTCACGTATACTGTCAGATTGGAAAACTAGCCAAACCATCCAAACTCCATTTACTGTGGGAAATTTGAGGCCAGGATACCCATGACAAATATCTAGTAACAAAGATGAACACCATGCACGTTGAATGTTTCCAACCTTAGAAGGTGCTGAGATTGGAATAGGCTGATGAGAACTATAGGGAAAAGCCTCAGAAGTTGGTGAATATATTGGAAGAAAACAGAGGTATCCACCCAGTATCCAAGAATATATTAATTCTTGAGATGGACAGAACCATGAAGAATGAAACAAAGAAGCAGGCTATGTGAGATGATTCAAATGTGGTTCGTAAATGCACCACATTTGAAGGAAGGAAGAAAGTTGACTTGCCCCAGTGCCAGGCTTGGGGTTGTGGAGAACGTGAACAAACTGAGAGCATGAGGCGAGTTTTTCTTTACATTAGAAGCCCTCAAACACTCCCTACAGAACCAGCAAATGATAAAAATGCACCATGTGATCAATGTAGGATGTGAAAGCTGAGTCACTGCTGCGTCACTGTGAGAGTACAAACATCACAGGCTGAGCAGGTACCAGGTAACAGGGAATAGGGAGATAGTGAAAGAGTTCAGAAAGGGTATAATTTTAGATGTGGAACAGATAAAAAAACTCTCTAATAGCTTATTTTATTCTTATATGTGATGGGTCTTTAGAACCTACACTGAAAATTAATGAACAGAATTGACAGGTTTCATTCAGACATAGCGTTTTAATTTTTATCATAAGGAACTCTAATGTGTCTCTTCTTGTGGTGTTTATCTGGCTTTTGTATCAGGGTAATGCTGGACTCCTTAAATAAGCTTGAAAGTATTCCCCTCTCTTCGATATTATTGAAGAATATGAGAAAGATTGGTGTTAATTCTTAAGTGTTTGACAGACTTCATCAGTGAAGACACCAGTCTTGGGCTTTTCTTATTGGGAGGTTTTTGATTGCTGATTCAATCTCTTTACTTATTATAGATCTATCTATTCAGTTTCAAGTCTATTCTGGGGTTTGTTGCTACTGCCTCTTGTGGGTTGTTGATTGCTTGATAAGTGACTTTAAAACTGTCTTTGTAAAGCCTGTACTTTTGTTGTGTGTAACCACTGAAGTCTGTTTTCCATTAGCTTGGTCGTCAGCTGTGTTCCAACAGTTGTCTTAAAGATCTGGCATCAAGAAATGAAAAAATAGAAAAAAGAGTTGGTCTCTATTTTGGGGCACCCTTCAGCACTTAGTCAGGCTGTTTGCAGCTCTGCCTTAGCCGTCCCTTGCTGTTTGCATGGAGCCCGAAGGTCAGCAGGATGTGAAAGGGTCTTGGGCCTTTTCTAGGTATGTGCATGGCAAACAAAACAAAACATTGCTGCCAGAGTCGACTCCAACTTATAGTAACCCCATAGGACAGAATAGGAAACCCTGGTGGTGTAGTGGTTAAGTGCTATAGCTGCTAACCGAAGGGTTGGCAGTTCGAATCTGCCAGGTGCTCCTTGGAAACTCTATGGGGCAGTTCTACTCTGTCCTATAGGGTCGCTATGAGTCGGAATCGACTCAACGGCACTGGGTGGGTGTGGTGTGTTGGATAGGACAGAATAGAACTGCCCCATAGGGTTTCCAAGGAGCAGCTCATGGATTTGAACTGCCAACATTTTGGTTAATAGTCTTGGCTCTTAATAACTCTGCCACCAGGGCTCCAGTATGTGCATGGCTTTTTCAATTATCTGTTATACACAGGAGCTTTCAAAAGCTTTATTCCCACATTGTCTCTCTTCTCAACCTTTTTTCTTACAAGGCTTCTCGGTCTGGTCTATTTATCAGCTTGCTGTGACTCAAACTTGTGCCTGTAAATGCTTTGGCAAAAGATGTTCAGGAAACCATCGCAGTCCTGGGAATGCTTTAGTTGGGTAAAACAAAAGGGAAGCTTTCATGCTGGTCCTTGAGGGAGGCGCCAGACAGGTCAAGACTCGCAAGCACAAACCTTTGATAATAAGACCTTTATTGGTGCCTCTGACACTGGTAATATGTACCAGGAGCGCAGGCTGCTATCCTCACAGTTGCTGCTGATCTGGGGTTTTGTGGATGTTAGGGGGGCAATTTACAATGCCATAGTACTCTCTTACCACGAAGCAGGAGAGAAACCAGTATTCCTCTGGTTGTTTTAAGTTTTTAACTAGATTCCGGAAATTCTCTAATTTTGATTCTGTCAGTTTTTGTCAGCTTATTGGTTGCTTTCAGGGAGTGATGGTGTCCTGAAGTTCTTTGTTGTTGGTGGTGTTGTTAGGTGCCTTAGAGTTGGTTCCAACTCATAGCAACCCTATCTACAACAGAATGAAACACTGCCCTATCTTGCTCCATACTCACAATCGTTGTTATGCTTGAGCCCATTGTTGCTGCCTCTGTGTCAATCCATCTCGATGAAGGTCTTCCTCTTTTTTGCTGAACCTCTATGTTACCAAGCATGATGGCCTTCTCCATGGACAGACCCCTCCTGATAACGTGTCCAAAGTATGCGAGACGGAGTTTCTCCATCCTCGCTTCTAAGGAGCATTCTGGCTGTTTATTTCTTCCAAGACAGGTTTATTCATTCTTCTGGCCATCTATGGTATGTTTAATGTTCTTCGCCAACACCATAATTCAAATGCATCAATTCTTCTTCAGTTTTCCTTATTCATTGTTCGGCTTTCACATGCATATAAGGGGATTGAAAATACCTTTTTTTAGGTTAGGTTTACACCCTAGTCCTCTGAGTGACATCTTTGCTTTTTAAGACTTTTAAAAAGGACAAGTTTTTTATGCCTTCATTTTCAGTGACGTTACTCTCCTATTTGTTTTTAATACTGAATTTAAGACAAATTCTTTCACAAAAGCTGACTGATTTGTTTATTGAGTCATTATTTTTAATATTTACTGCATAAAATGAACGATAAGCAAGTCTAATCCAAATGTTTGTCTAGTTTTTACCTTATCTCTTGAACTGAATGCACCAAGGTGAAATGATAATTTTTTTTCCTATAAATAATTTGTTGGAGCTCCTGAGGTGAAACAAATCAATTTTTCTAAAAATAATTTATTTCTGCAAGGAACAGTAAAATATGCTGTGTGGTGCTATAAAGGGGTTTTTCATCTTCTGGCTGGGGGATTTCCTATACTTATTATTACTAACTCCCTGGGACACTGGTCAGCCTTTTAAATTCAAGCCCCACACTCCTTTGTTTAGTCCAATATTCACCCTTACCACAAATTGTGTGTAAGTGGTAACGAGGCGGTGGTTGTATGAGTTTAACAAGCCTGCTGAGTGCCCAGGGGACTGTCTCCCATGGCCTAACTGCCCCCCTCAGAGACACACCCACTTTTTTAGCAAAATGATTTGCATGTCTTTTGAGTTGTGGTTTCCTACTTCGTATATATTATATGTCTTCTAATTTTCAGGGATTCTGTAACATTTCTAGGACTCTTGTGACACTTCTTGATTTTGGGGGCTATTATAGATTGAATTTATGTATACTTTAAGGTCATTTCTAGGGATTTTGGTGAGAGAAAGAGGAATATTGGTGTGCTCAGTTTATTATTTTATTCTTATCTTGCAGTTAAGGTGAATTTGTTTCTCTGTGAAAAACCATCTTTTGATGAAACAGGTTTATAGTTCTAATAATGTCCAAGTGCTCTCATATACGCATTTGTTGTTGTCTTTTTTATTTATTTAAAAAAAATTTTATTGTGCTTTAAGTGAAAGTTTACAAACCAAGTCAGTCTGTCACACAAAAACTTATATACTTCTTGCTATATACTTTTAGTTGCTTTCCCTCTAATGAGACAGCACAATTCTTCCCTCTGCTCTCTCTTTTCATGTTCATTCGACAAGCTCCTGGCCCCTCTGCCCTCTCATCTTTTCTCCATACAGGAGCTACCCACATAGTATCATATGTCTACTTGATTCCAGAAGCTCACGCTTTGCCAGTATCATTTTCTATCCCATAGTCTAGCCCAATCCCTGTCTGAAGAGTTGGATTTGGGAATAGTTCCTGTCTTGGGCTAACAGAGGGTCTGGGAACCACGACCTCTGGGGTCCTTCTAGTCTCAGTCAGACCATTAAGTCTGGTCTTTTTACAAGAATTTTGGGTCTGCATCCTACTGCTCTCCTGCTCCCACAGGGGTTCTCTGTTGTGTTCCCTGTCAGGGCAGTCATCAGTTGTAGCCAGGTACCATCTAGTGCTTCTGGCCTCAGGCTGATTTAGTCTCTGGTTTACGTGGCCTTTTCTGTCTCTTGGGCTCATAATTACCTTGTGTCTTTGGTGTTCTTCATTCTCCTTTGCTCCAGGTGGGTTGAGACTAATTGATGCATCTTAGATGGCTGCTTGGAACATTTAAGGCCCCAGAAGCCACTCTCCAAAGTGGGACGCAGAATGTTTTCTTAATAGATTTTATTATGCCAATTGACTTAGATGTCCCCCGAAACCATGGTCCCCAAACCCCCGCCCCTGCTACACTGGCCTTCGAAGCATTCAGTTTATTCAGGAAACTTCTTTGCTTTTGGTTTAGTCCAGTTGTGCTGACCTCTCCTGTATTGTGTGTTGTCTTTCCTGTCACCTAAAATAGTTCTTGTCTACTTTCTAATTAGTGAAAACCCCTCTCCTTTTCTCATTCTCCTCTCTCGTAACCGTTAAAGAATGTTTTCTTCTCTGTTTAAATTATTTCTCGAGTTCTTATAATAGTGTCTCATACAATATTTGTCCTTTTGCAACTGACTAATTTCACTCAGCATAATGTCTTCCAGATTCCTCCGTGTTATGAAATGTTTCACAGATTCATCATTGTTCTTCACTGATGCATAGTATTCCATTGTGTGAATATACCATAATTTATTTATCCATTCATCTGTTGATGGGCACCTTGGTTGCTTCCACCTTTTAGCTATTGTAAACAGTGCTTCAATGAACATGAGTGTGCATATATCTGTTCACGTAAAGGCTCTTGTTTCTCTAGAATATATTCCAAGGAGTTGGATTGCTGGATTGTATGGTAGTTCTTTTTCTAGCTTTTTAAGGAAGCACCAAATTGATTTCCAAAGGGGTTGTACCATTTTACATTCCCACCAGCAGTGTAGAAGTGTTCCAGTCTCTCCACAGCCTCTCCAATATTTATTATTTTGTGTTTTTTGTATTAATGCCATCCTTGTTGGAGTGAGATGGTATCTCATTGTAGTTTTGGTTTGCATTTCTCTAAAGACTAGTGATCATGAGAATTTCCTCATGTACCTGTTAGCTACCTGAATGTCTTCTTTAGTGAAGAGCCTGTTCATATCCTTTGCCCGTTTTTTAATTGTATTATTTATCTTTTTGTAGTTGAATTTTTGCAGTATCATGTAGGTTTAAGAGATCAGATGCTGATCAGAAGTGTCATTGCTAAAAAGTTTTCCAAGTCTATAGGTAATCTTTTTACTCTTTTGGTGAAGTCTTTGGATGAGCGTACATGTTTGATTTTTAGGAGCTTCCAGTTACCTAGTTTCTCTTCCGCATTGTTAGTAATGTTTTGTATACTGTTTATGCCATGTATTAAGGCTCCTAGCGTTGTCCCTATTTTTTCTTCCATGATCTTTGCCGTTTTAGATTTTATATTTAGGTCTTTGATCCATTTTGAGTTGGTTTTTGTGCCTGGTGTGAGGTATGGGTCTTGTTTCATTTTTTTGCAAATGGATATCCAGTTATGTCAGCACCATTTATTAAAAAGACTGTCTTTTCCCCATTTAACTGACTTTGGGCCTTTGTCAAATTTCAGCTGCTCATATGTGGATGGATTTATGTCTGGATTCTCAGTTCTATTGCATTGGTCTATGCATCTGTTGTTGTACCACTACCAGGCTGTTTTGAGTACTGTGATGGTATAATAGATTCTAAAATCTGGTAGAGCGAGGCCTCCCGCTTTGTTCTTCTTTTTCAGTAAAGCTTTACTTATCTGGGGCTTCTTTCCCTTCCGTATGAAGTTGATGATTTGTTTCTCCATCTCATTAAAGAACGTCATTGGAATTTAGATCGGAATTGCAGTGTGTCTATGGATGGCTTTTGGTAGAATAGACGTTTTTACAATGTTAAAGTGTTCCTATCCATGAGCAAGGTATGTTTTTCCACTTATGTAGGTCTGTTTTGGCTTCTTGCAGTAGCGTCTTGTAGCTTTCTTTGTATAGGTCTTTTATATCTCTGATAAGATTTATTCCTAAGTATTTTGTCTTGTTGGGGGCTTTTGTAAATGGCATTGATTTGGTGATTTCCTGTTCAACATTCTCTTTGTTGGTGTAGGGGAATCCAACTGATTTTTGTATGTTTATCTTGTATCCTGAGACTTTGTTGAAATATCCTATTAATTCCAGTATTTTTCTTGTGCATTCTTTGGGGTTTTCTGTGTATAAGATCATATCATCTGCGAATAAGGATACTTTTACTTCTTCTTTGCCAATTTGGATGCCTTTTATTTCTTTTTCTAGCCTTATTGCTCTGGCTAGGACCTCCAGCACAATGCTGATTAAGAGAGGTGATAAAGGGCATCCTTGTCTGGTTCCCGTTCTCAAGGGGAACGCTTTCAGACTCTGTTTAGGATGATGTTGGCTGTTGGCTTTGCATAAATGCCTTTTACTATGTTGAGGTATTTTCCTTCTATTTCTATTTTGCTGAGAGTTTGCATCATGAATGGATATTGGACTTTGTCGAATACCTTTTCTGCATCAATTGGTAAGATCATGTGGTTCTTTTATTTTATTTCTGTGATGGATTACATTGTTGTTTTTCTAATGTTGAACCATCGCTGCATACCTAGTATGAGTCCCACTTGCCCATGGTGAATTATTTTTTTTAATATGTTGTTGGATTCTATTGGGTAGAACTTTCTTGAGGATTTTTGCATCTAAGTTCATGAGAGATATAGGTCTGCAATTTTCTTTTTTTGTAGTATCTTTACCCGGTTTTGGTATCAGGGAAATGGTGGCTTCATAGAATGAGTTTGGGAATATTCCATCATTTTCTATGTTCTGAAATACCTTTAGTAGTAGTGGTACCTTTTCTCTGAAAGTTTGGTAGAATTCTCCAGGCAAGTGGTCAGGGCCAGGGCTTTTTTTTGTTGGGAGTTTTTAAATGACCTTTTCAATTTCTTTTGTTATAGGTTTACTTAGTTGTTCTAGCTCTGTTTGTGTTAGTTTAGGTAGGTAGTGTGTTTCTAGAAATTTGTGCGTTTCCTCTGGGTTTTCAAATTTGTTAGAGTACAATTTTTAATGGTATTCTGTTATGGTTCTTTAAATTTCAGTTGGGTCTGTTGTGATATTGCCCATCTCATTTCTTGTTCGGGTTATTTGCTTTCTCTCCTGTTTTTCTTTTGTCAGTTTTGCCAGTGATTTGTCGATTTTGTTTTTCTTTTCCAAAAACCAGCTTTTGGTCTTGTTAACTCTTTCAATTGTTTTTCCATTCTCTATTTCATTTAATTCTGCTCTGATTTTTACTGTTTACATTGTTCTGGTGCCTGAGGGCTCCTTTTGCTATGCTGTTTGTATTTGTTTGAGTTGTAGGGTTAATTCTTTGATTTTGGCCCTTTCTTCTTTTTGGACATATGCATCTATTGGTATAAATAGACTTCTGAGCACAGCTTTTGCTGTGTCCCAAAGGTTCTGGTAGGATGTGTTTTCATTCTCATTTGATCCTGTGAATTTCTTTATTCCGTCCTTAATTTCTCCTATAATCCAGTAGGTTTTGAGCAAGATGTTGTTCAGTTTCCACGTGTGTCATTTTTTTTCCTTGCTTTTTCTGTTATTGATTTCTACTTTTATGGCTTTATGGTCAGAAAAGATGCTTTGTGATATTTCGATGTTTTGGATTCTGTTAAGGCTTGCTTTGTGGCCTAATATGTGGTCCATTCTGGAGAATGTTCCATGTGCCTTGGAAAAGAAAGAATACTTGGCTGCTGCTGGGTGGAGTTTTCTGTATATGTCTATGGGTCACGTTGGTTGATTGTGGCATTTAGATCTTCTGTGTCTTTATCGAACTTCTTTTTGGATGTTCTGTCCTTCACCGAAAGTGGTGAGTTGAAGTCTTCTACTATTATTGTGGACCTGTTTATTTCACTTTTCAATGCTGTTAGAGTTTGTTTTATGCATTTTGGAGCCCTGTTTCTGGGTGGGTAAATATTTAGCATGGTTATATCCTCCTGGTGTATTGACCCTTTAGTCATTATATAGTGTCCTTCCTTATCCTTTGTGGTGGATTTAACTTTAAAGTCTATTTTGTCAGAAATTAATATTGCCACTCCAGCTCTTTTTTGATTGTTGTTGCTTGATACATTTTTTCCATCTTTTGAGTTTTAGTTTGTTTGTTTCTTTAAGTCTACATATAGATGGATCGTGTTTTTTTAATCCATTCTGCCACTGTCTGTTTCTTTATTGGTGCATTTAGTCTATTTACATTCAGCATAATTATTGATTTTTTTTTATGTGTTTACTGCTGTCATTTTGATGTCTTTTTGTGTGTGTGTGTTTTTGACAGTTTCTTTTTTCCACTTAACTTTCTGTGCTGTGTCATTTTCCTTTAATATTTTCTTTTCCTTTTTTTCAGTGTTGTTGTTTTTGTATTTACTGAGTCTTTATTTATTTTTTTGTTTTGTTTTGTTTTTTATTTTGATGTGTAGGATTGTTAGTTTCCTTTATGGTTACCCTGATCTTTACCCCTATTTTTGTAAGTTTAAATGAATCTTTTGTTTCTTTATATGACCTTGACTTCCTCTCCATATGAAAGACATATGACTACATTTTTTAGTCTCTCTTTTTTGTTTTAGTGTTGTCATCTTTTACATAATGATGTCTTTGTTTCCCTGTTTCGAGCATTTTACTTTTGGTTTATTTTTGTTTTCCCTATCTGGCTTGATATCTGGTTGCTCTGTCCTGTGTTCTAGCCTTGGGTTGTTATCTAATGTGATTGATTTTCTAACCAGAGGCTCCCTTTAGTATTGTAACTTTGGTTTGGTTTTTGCAAATTCCTTAAACTTCTGTTTATCTGGAAATGTCCTAATTTCCCCATTATATTTGAGTGGCAGTTTTGCGGGATATATAATTCTTCACTGGCTATTTTTTTTTTTCCTTCAAGGCTTTATATACATCACCCCATTGATTTCTTGCATGCTGAGTAGTCCAAGCTTAGTCTCATTGACTTTCCTTTGCAGATGACTTTTTTTTTTTTTTTTCCCTAGCAGCTCTTAAAATTCTTTATCTTTGGTATTGGCAAGTTTGATTATAATGTCTTGGTGACTTTCTTTTGGCATCTACCTTGTATGGGGTTGGATGAGCATCTTGGATAGATATCCTGTCATCTTTCATGGTATCAGGGAAGTTTTCTGCCAACAAATCTTCAACAATTCTCTCTTATCCCACCCTGTTCTGGTACTCCAATCACTCGTAGGTTATTTCCTCTTGATAGAGTCTCACATAATTCTTAAGATTTCTTCATTTTTTAAAATTCTTTTATCTGATTTTTCCTCAAATATGTTCATGTCAAATACTTTATTATCAGTCTCACTAATTCTGATTTCCATTGCCTCAATTTTGGCCCTATGACTTTCTATTGAGTTGTCTAATTCTGAAAATTTATAGTTAATCTTCCGAATTTCTATTTGCTGTCTCTCTATGAATTCTTGTGGTGTGTTAAGTTTTTCATTATGCTCTTCTCTAATCTTCCTAAGTTCCTCTATTGCTTTGTCTGTGTGTTCCTTGGCTTTTTCTGTATTTTGCCTTATCTCCGTCCTGATCTCTTAAAGCGTTCTGTATATTAATCTTTTGTATTCTACCTCTGTTAATTCTGGAGTACTCTCTTCATCCTGAAGATTTTTTGATTCTTTGTTTTGGGAGCTTGCTGAAGCCATCATGGTCTGCCTCTTTTTGTGATTTGACATTGACTATTGTTTCTGAGACATCAATAAGTTATTGTATTTATTTATTTTATGTTTGCTTACTGTGTCCTAGTGTCTTGTTCAGTTTTGTTTTGTTATGCCCAAATGGGCTGCTCATGTGAACTAGTTTGATTATTTGCACCTTTGAAGCTCTAATATCCTATTACCAAGTAATTAAAGCTGTTACTAGGTATGTGAGCCAAGTCTGTTTACTTTTCTTGTATGGATTCAGCTCAGGTGTCCAGGTGGTCTGTCATCAGTGTGTGGTGCAGGCTCTCGCCTACAGTCCTTGACGGGCAGGGTGATTGGTGTAGGCACAGGTATCTGGCTGCAGTAGGGGTCACATGCTGAGCAAGGGATGGGGCTAACAGCCCTCTGAGGAAACTGTGTCCCCATTCCCTAAAGCACATAGGTGGGTGGGTGGGTTTTGCAGCTCTACTATGAACACCCAATACTGTTGGCTGTAAGGACTGGGAGTCACCACTTATTCTTGGATCCCTGTCATAGGTGGCTAGGTGGCGTGGTTAGGTGTCATGGGGGGAGCCAAGAGTCCTCAGGCCCCTGATGTGGGTAGGTAAGGACCCTGCTTAATAGGCAGAATGGAGTCTGATGTAATGAACCTGCCTCTCCACCAAACAGCTGATACAGTTCAGGTTTTATTTCAGGTGTATACCCTGCTGTAGTATGCTAACGAGGGCCTATGCTGTTGTAATGGGCCCATACAAGTCTATGCAGAAGTAAAAGGTGTTCAAAGCCTGTGGACCTCTTATGCCTTTGCCCAGGTGAAGGAGGTATTTCTGCTCTGAGTTCCTGGCTTAGGGGTGCCAGCAGTATTTTTTCCTGTTTGTTAATTTGTTCTTTCACCACGGCTGGGAGAATGGCTCAGAGTAAGTGATGGGTCTTCCTACCCAGGGAATGTGGTAATCTCTGAAGCCAGCTTGGACCCAGTGTGGAGCATGATGGGGGCAGGTAAATGGGAAAGAGGTTTTTCCCAAAGGAGTGTTTTTTGATCTACCTGGAAGGTTAGATGCATGTACTTATGTTTTGCCAATTGAGTGCCACTTTTCACTGGTTCTGGAGGGTTGAGCAGACTGTTCTCAGCTAGGTCTCTTCTGATGTGGAAAACATGTCCCAAATGCCACTGCTTGCCTCACCACACTCACACCAGTGCATTTGGCCTACAGGGTGCCGGTTCCTGCCAGGTCAGGTCCGGCAACTCCTCACTGCTTCTGAACTATCTTCCCTCCCCCTGCTGCTCAGTCTGATTCTTCAACTTTGCCTTTGATGTTCAGAGCTCCTAGATTGTCATATACAATCAATTCACTTTTTTGGAGGGTCTTTGTTGTAAGAGGGACCACAGGAAGCTTCTGACTACTCTGCCATCTTGATCCTGCCTTGTAATCCAATTTTTAAATATATATCAGGTAGCAATAAATAAGTAGAGTTATAGAAATTCTAGTCTAGCACTATCAATATCCACTGGTTTGGAATATTCAAGTTCTTTTTTTGCTATATATTAGATTGCAGGAGATGAAATGTATGAACAATGAACTTTTTATTACTGTATTTCTGAAAAAACAATTCTGTAATATTGACAGTAAAATTCCTTGAAGCCATCACTTTAGAATTTGCTTTTTATCATAATTCGAAAGCTTATTATTTTGGCTTGTTGTTTTCTTTGTTATTTGATGGGAGAATATATTATACCAGGATAAGTGTATACTTTTCAGATATGTGCTTTTTTGTATGATCATCTTTTATAGCTTATTATGTTTTTACTGTGTGTTTGAAAACTTCAATAGATATTCTGCCAAAGAATTAATATGTCAAAGGACTTCACATTCAATGACATACACAGAGAACTAAATCTAGTCTTTCTGGAATATTGGAAAAGAAAACTGGCAAATCCTCATATAAGCAAATATTTATTGTGTGTCCTTTGGACAAAGCTCCATCATGAGAGTTAGAAACAAAAGTATAGTAAAACATACCTGCACCGTAATGAGGTAAGATTCTACAGAGAAGAGATAAAAGATAAACACGTGTAAAATGAGATAACAATAGTGAGGTTAACTAATAATATAAGACAAAGATATGAATCTATTGAAAAGTAAATACTTTAACTTCATTAAGTTGAGGAAAATTATTACTTTATTATACGGCATCTAGGAAAGCCCTAAGTAGCACTGGTTACACAGTGGTTAAGCACTCACCTGCTAACTGAAAGGTCAGTGCTTCGAATCCACCAGATGCTCTGTGGAAGAAAGATGTGGCAATCTGTCTCTATAAAGATTTACAGCCTTCGAAACCCTGTGAGGCAGTTCTATTCTGTCCTATAGCGTCCTATGAGTTAGCATCAACTTGATGGCAATGGGTTTATGAGTTAGGAAATCCCTCATTCTATATCAGAATTCTATAGCTGTCTAAAAAGGTTTGTACATTATTGTCTTTTTTTTAAAAACAAACAAACACAGAAACAAATAAACATATCCCCTGAGAAAGCATATCAAGAAAAGCTTTAACAGTCCTGAAATATTTTAAACTTTCTGATGTTTTACTTTTTAACTCCCTTCTAACCAATGCTTTTAAAGTATTTCTTCCATTATTGTGATAATAACCAATATTTGTTTAGTGCTTACTTTAAATTAGGTGCTGTGTTACATGCTTTATATACTTAATCTAATTTAATCCTTGTGCACGATCACACAAAAGAGATGGGTGGTGTTGAGAATTTGATCACTGCTGTTTACTGTATTGCTGGTTCAACATAACGAACTGTAGTGAATCCAATCACATTTTAATTGAATATATTGCTGTTACATGTGGAAGTCGAACACTCACTTGATGATTGACAAATTGGTAAGTACTCATGACTCAGAAAGTCCCATGCAACTTTCAAATGATCTCTGTTCCATTTTTAACACTTCATCTGTGTTCATTTTAGCACAAGAAATCTAATAAATCTCACTGACTAGCCTTTCCAGGCCCTGAAAATCAAATTGGAGAGCAGGCCTAAGAGATATCTAGTTTCAGGGTCTTAGGGCTGTGTAAAAATGATTGAAAGTGATCCCTTTCCCCATTTCCAGTGTCCTAGTTCCCTCTTCAAATTTTCCTAAGTCTCATCTCAGGAGATGTGGCCTCATAACTTACATTTAACTGTTTTTTCTGTATTAACCTATCTGTCTTGACATTTCAGTTAACAGTCAGTTCAGTCCATTAGTTGGTAACAAATTTTTGATTGATAATCTGTGAGTTTAGTCAGAATAGTCAAACTGGGTGCACAAGTGATATAATTTTTTATATTCAAGTAAATATTGTATCATTTCCAGTACATAGTCATATGGTCATTCATGTGAGTCATGGGTTTCCATTAAACTTGTCTCTGATCCTAGCACACTTTGCCCATTGTGACCTTAGTGAAAATCAGCATAGGATTTAGATTCCAGAAGTGAATTGGATCACCATGTGTTTTTTTTTTTTCCTTTAACGTTCAGAGGCAGCAGCAGAGATGGCGGGTTCATAATAGCAAACAAGTACAGATCCTGGCTAAATATGATTAGAATAAAAGCTCTCTTCCGGCTCATGTTTTAACATTCATCTTGAATTGCTAAACATACAAGAGAGCAGGTGAAGTGTATTTATGTAGCTGTAATTTTGATTATTGTTTCCTCCCCCGCCGAATCCTGCTGGGCAATCAATCTTTCTAGAGAAACTGCAATCACTTTCTGTTTTTTGCTCAGCATAGTGCAAAGTCTGAGTTCAAGTTATTGAAATAAATATACTGACTTAGTTTAATCACATGGGAATATGATCTTCTGGATTCAATTCAGGAGCTTTCAGAAGTTAAAAAAAATCTGAACATGAAAATGGAAGCCATGGTCTATTTTAGAGCTAAAGAGATCTCTTCATGAGGGCTGGTCAGTGATAGTTCAATTCTTGTCAAGCCTAACCACACTAACCACACGTCATGGCATTAAACTAAAACAATAAGCACAGTTGAATGACATAGACATAATGGACAAGGGTTCATATGTACTTTGACTTGTATGTGCTATCCAGATAATTTCTAAATTTTTGCATATACATCAAGTTATTGAGCCTGTGCTCATGTTTGGTAGATCTAAGGCAGTTTGAAGACAAATGGAATCTTTGAATTCTTGGCAGGTGATTTCAACCACAGCCTTCACATTCTCAATACAATTGAAGGATGTGAAAGAGCAGTAGCTCAAGTCGCAGAAATAAAATATTAAACACACACAGATATCCCCTTCAACACCATCAGAAATGAAGTTGTTTGATTTGAAATGATATCATTTTTGAACAACTCGTGATATTGAGGCGCTCCTTCCCATGAAAATTGAGGACATCCATTTCTTTTGAGTTCAGGAAAATTAATGACATTAGGTTCCGAAGACTACAAAACTTGGGGTCCACTTAGAAGTGAGTAACCACTGTTATACTTCAATTACTGTTATATAGTAATATATATGGTAGTTATAGTGTGCTAAGATAACTACTACCTGGAGCAGATTATTTATTCCATCTACATTTCAATTTTCTCATCTGGAAAATAGGGATAATGATAGCACCTAGCTTATAGGGTGACTGAGAGATTATAAAAAGTTAAGTTTAATAAAATGCTCAGCACAGTGTAAGTTTGAAATAAATACTAATGGTTGGCCTTGCTTCTATACTATCAACTGTCTATTTAGGGAAGCTCTTTCTAACACTTTCAGGCCCTTAGGTGACTTATTTTATTGAACTCATACTGAATAGTACACTAAAAGAGGCCTCCAAACTGCCTAGATACATCATCTCATTTAGCCCCAAATTCTGTTACTGAGGTCGCAGGCAATATTTACGCTAGATCAAGAATTTATTTGGTTGAGAAAAAGTACTAATGAAGCCAAGGTTAAAAATTTAATTTCTTTTTGGACTGGCTACCTGTGAAGGAGGAATTAAAATTTATCAATCATCTATTACGTGCCAGCCATTGCCTAAGATGTTTTATTTTGGTGCGTTATCTCTGATGAGCCTTGTGACAATCTTGTCAAGTAAGACTCTGGAGCTCATATAGATGAAGTAACCAGAGCTAAGTCAAACAGATAGTAAGCAATGAAGCCTAAATTAAAATCTGTAATTTTCTAATTTCAAAAGCCTACATTCTTTACAGTACTGCCCCTGCCTCTATGACCTTGAAAGGAAATTACAAAGCCCATACCCTGTCTTACAGATGCAAGTTATTTGGCACAAAGGTGACTATGTGAAAGGATCTGAATAGGTCAAGTCCATTACCACTACTTGCAAAACAATCCATTTGTGTGACTAAGCATGTGCCATCTTTGCGGTACAATAGTCATTTTGGACAGGCATTCCACCCATTTACTATCAGTGAAAGCAGAGCACCTCATGTAAATTAAAGAGCCAATTGCAAATTCTAGACAAGAAAAGTGCTCTCAATTCTCTTTTTCTGATTCTCTTCCCTTCTCTGTCAGAGAAAAATTCCATGTTGTGTTTGGTGGTAGCAGCCCATGTTAAAAGTCTCAAGAAATCTCCAAAATAACTAAATTTAATCATTTAAACAGTCCATTTAAATTGCAAAATCCTTAGTTTTGTTTTACTAAGTGGAAAAATGACTCTGAAAAGGCTACATACTATGTAATTCCAAGTATATGACATTGTGGAAAAGGCAAAACTATAGAAACATAAAAAGACCAGTGGTTGCCAGGGGTTGGGGAGAGGGGAGGAAATGAATAGATGAGAACAAGGCATTTCTAAGGCAGTGAAATTATTCTGTATGATACTGTAATGGTGGATCCATGACATTGTGCATATGTCAAAACTCACAGACTTGTGCAACACAGAGTGAAATTTTTTGCTGTTGAGTTGATTCCAACTCATGGTGATCCTCTGTGTCCCTGGGTGGTGCAAACAGTTTGCTCTTGGCTACTAACCTAAATGTTGGTAGTTCAAACCAGCTCAGCAACATTATGGAAGACAGGCCTGGTGATAATGCTTCTGTAAAGATTACAGACAAGAAAACCCTATGGAACAGTTTTACTCTGTAACACATGGGGTCACCATGACAAAGAGTGAACCCTAATGTAAACTATGGACTTCAATTAGTGATGTATCAATATTGTTACATCAATTGTGACAAATGTACCACACCAGTGCAAGATGTTAATAACAGGGGAAATTGGCCAGGGGAGGGAGTATATGGGAACTCTCTGTGTTTTCTGCTCATTTGTTCTGTAAATCTAAAACTTCTTCAAAAAATAAAGTCTATTCTTAAAAACAAACAAACAAAAGTTAAAGGTCAACTGTATTCTTCAATGAGCTCCCAAATTTTATTGATCTAGTTGTCATTTGTCTTTAGACACTGTGTTTCTCTCACTAGGGATCATGACCCTTTGTAGGAATCATCACTTAGTTTGAAGAGGAATTTAGCCCAGAGTTGGAGCTTTTTTTCAGTAATGGGCACCCTCCTCTGTTCTTTCACTACTGCTATTGCTTCATCTAAAATTCTGTCAAGTTTGCATCTAACAAATACATTGAACCTCTCTTTGGTTAGTGGGTTGCAAGTGAGGTATGTGAAATGTATATATCCTTATGAACTGATAGTAAATTTCTGCCATTTGGGCTACTATACTGTTTTTGTATTCAGCCTTCTCTTTCATGAAGAGATCTTTTTTGGGGATATATGTAGCTGGGGTCCCCCACGTGTCTGTCAGTTTGTCCTACTGTGGGGGCTTGTGTGTTGCTATGATGCTGGAAACTATCCCACCAGTATTCAGATACAAGCAGGGTCACTCATGGAGGACAGGTTTCAGCTGAGCTTCCAGACTAAGACAGACTAGGAAGAAGGGCCCGGCAGTCTACTTCTGAAAAGCATTAGCCAGTGAAAACCTTATGAATAGCAGCAGAACATTGTCTGATACAGTGCTGGAAGATGAGCCCCCCAGGTGGGAAGGCACTCAAAAGATGACTGGGGAAGAGCTGCCTCCTCAAAGTAGAGTCGACCTTAACGACGTGGATGGAGTAAAGCTCTCGGGACCTTCATTCCCTGATGTGGCATGACTCAAAATGAGAAGAGCTGCAAACGTCCATTAATAATCAGAAATTGTCAAAAATAAAATGGACTGCATCATTTTACTTGGATCCACAATCAACAGACATAGAAGCAGCAGTCAAGGACACAGTGGCTGCAACAATGAGCTCAAGCGTAACAACGATTGTAAGGATGGCTCAGGACTGGGCAGTGTTTCGTTCTGTGCATAGGGTCGCTATAAGTTGGAACTGACTCAACGGTACCTAACAACAAAACAACAGCAATGTAGATGGGGTAGTTTGGGAACAATTGTTTAAAAACCTGAGTTATGCAGCAGTAGGGTGCCTGTTAAAAAAATAAAAAAATAAAAATCTTGAAAGAAAATGAAAATTATATTTAAATAAGATCATCCAGTTTTGTCTTTGATATTAAACTGATGAAGTAAATTGCTTTCAGAAGTTAAAATAGAAATCTAAAGGTTATTATATTATAAATGCAAAAATAGTCCAGAGAGAGGAAGAGATGGAGAGTTCATTTAAATATGTGAATGATTCGTGGAGATGTAAAAGGTCCATTAATATTAATTATGCCATTATCATTGACTACTTTCCAAATGGGAAATTGCTAGCTGACAGACATACCTAAATGTAAATAGAAATTGACAATCTTGCTTCAATGAATACAGGTTGTCCATGATTCCAAGTTTTAAAAATTCTAACAAATCTAGTGTTGAAAAAGAAAAGTCTAGGTTTGACAGAAAATTCTGGAAGTGAAGGTTTTGTTACTTCCAAGTGTTGCTTTTCTTGGTATCCTGAGCCTGAGCTTGACTTTCAGCTAGATTTTTTTTAATTGTAAATTTTGTTAAAATTTGCCATTTTAGCCATTTTTAAGCATACAATTCAATGGCATAAACTATATTTACAATGTTGTGCAACAATCACCATTATTTATTTCCAAAACCTTTTCATCACCTAAACAGAAATATTGTACCCACTAAGCAATAACCCCACATTTCTATGTCTCTCCAGCCCCTAGTAACCATTTATCTGTTTTCTGTCTCTATGCATTGCTTTTTCTAGATATTTCACATCAGTGGAATCATACACAATTTGTCCTTTTGTTCTGACTTATTTCACGGAGCATAATGTTTTGTATGTTCATCTATACTGTCCATGTATCAGTACTTTATTTCTCTTTATGTCTGAATAATATCCATTGCATGCATATCCACATCTGTTCATCCATTCATCTATTCATGGGCATTTGGGTTATTTCTACTTTTTGGTGAAAACAATTGTGAACTGTGAATAATGCTTCAGTGAACTTTGCTGTACATGTATCTGTTTGAGCTACTGTTTTCATTCTTTTGGGTATATACCCAGGAATAGAATAAGTGGGCCATATGGCAATTCTATGTTTAACTTCCACAGTGGCTGTGCAGTTTTACATTCCTACCAACAATGGAACAAGGTTCAAATTTCTCCAAATCCTCGCGAACACTTGTTGGTTTCCATCTTTTTGATAATAGCCATCCTAATGGGTGTGAGAAAACCCTGGTGGCGTAGTGGTTAAGTGCTACAGCTGCTAATGAAAAGGTCAGCAGTTTGAATCCACTGGGCGCTCCTTGGAAACTCTATAGGGCAGTTCTACTCTGTCTTGTAAGGTCACCATGAGACAGAATTTACTCGAAGGCAATAGGTAATGGGTGTGAAGTGGTATCTCTTTGTCATTTTTATTTGCATTTCCCTAATGACTAATGAAATTGAGCACCTTTTCATGTGCTTATTTGCCATTTGTATACCTTTTTTGGAGAAACGTCTGTTCAAGTCCTTTGCCCATTTTTCATTGGGTTGTTTTTCTTTTTGTTGTTGAGTTTTAGTAGTTCTTCATGTATTCTCGATATTAAACCTTTACTGGATATACCCAGTCCCAAAACTCAGCCAAATATTGCCTCCCATTCTGTAGGTTGTCTTTTTACTCTCTTGATAATTTCCTTTGATGCACAAAAGTTTTTAATTTTGATGAAGTCCAATTTATCTATTTTTTCTTTTGTTGCTCATAATTTTGTTGTTGTATCTAAGATTCCATTGCCAAATACAAGGTTCTGAAGGTTTACTCCTGTGATTTCTCCTAAGAGTTTCTAAAAGATTTTTTCTTTATCTGGGGTTGGGCTAGGATGGAGATACAGAATTTTATGCCTGAAAAAACTATTCCATTAGGAAAAGAATAGTCTTTTAATTCCGAATATTGGTATTTCCTTCTTGAAGCAATTGACATTTAATGAAGGAGAAAACAACATTTTGAAGGTTGTATTTTTTTTTTTTTTAACAATGTGACTATCCTAGTATGTGGAAAAAAAATGTTTCTTTGTGCATTTTAAAATGTTTGATATCAATTTGGGTCCTAAACAGATACATTTCATTGAATTCACAAAACTTGTTTTCACTCCATTAAGTTCCATTATCAAAATTACCAGGCAATAACTTAAAGGCTTAAAAGTTATATCTCTAATAATTGCACAGGTCTCCCTTTCTTCTTTTTAAATGTAAAATGCTATTTTAAATGAATTACAGTGTGTGTTTAGCTGCCAACTTGAATCCGCTCATCTGGGAATCATCCCAAGATGACACACTTCCTGTCTGTAGGAGGCAGCATTCTCAGTCTGTGGTCAACAGCAATGATTTGAAGCAGCAGTAACAAGAGTCACCCCAAGTGAGTCCATGTGATAAAATATGGGAAAGATGATATGAATGTCTTGGGTCCTCAACATACGAAAATAATTAAACTTCCAAAATCTAATTTCTCCTGTTGTTTTTATAACTATGCCCGGCCTAAAGTCTAGAGAAAAAAAAAGAAAAAGAAAAAAAAAAGTAAGATTTGAAATATGGGTTGGGGGGATGTGGTGCCATATGCCAGCACAAACAAAATTACCCATACAATTCAAAAACAAGCAGGGCGCATTCTTCCCTCTGTTCAGTAACCATATGTGAGCACCACATGTGAGGGGCTCCCTTCAAGTTGATGCAAACAGATCCTTTGTCTTTGGGCCTCCAATATGTTTCCTTGAAACAAAAGCCAGGGAAACTTGGAGGGGAGATGCAACAAGGTCCTTGCAGGGTCTGATCCCAACATTGCAAAAGCTGTAGAATTATTTTTGAAGTGAAATGATTTTCTGAAGGAGGGAGAAGATGCAAAATAAAGAATTGTCCTCAGCAAGAGGTAAGCCTGTCTTTGGCATTGGGCTGTTTTAAGAGCTGTTCAGAGAAGGCATATTTCTGCCCTAATGAAATTTATCGTTGTGGAAGGACAATGTTGGCTATGACAAACAATGGCCTTATAGGCATCTTCATAAACTAATGAAAATGAATTGATTAACTAAATGAAGAAGGAATGAACTATATAGGAATTGTTAGTGAAATGTGGTTATAGGCTATTTCTGGATCGTTGCCTGCTAACCTTTTGAACCCAACCTTTCATTTTCTTCTTGTACAGCCTATAACTGAACACATTTTTTTACTGACTTCTATCACAATACCTCCTTTGAGTTTTTACTTTGAAGTCACTCATTTGGTTTATCCAAAACATACGTATTGCCTTAGGGCCAGGAAACCTTGTGCCATCTGTGGGATTATATATATTATATATGCAACATATAGATTAAATACATAAAATTTAATTGAGAATTCAGTTTGAATCACAGGAAAGAAAACCCCAAGCAGTATTAATCAGAAGAAATTAAAGCAAAATGATTTCTAGAGGTCTAGAAATACACCTGATAAAACTGAGATGGAGACAAAATTTAAATGTTTAAAAGGATCCTGTATTAACTCTAGTTTGAATGCTCAGTATAAGACTATGGATTTTCAGTTTGAATACCTAACTGTTGAATTAAATATTTGGTGAAAGCTTTAAAAAGCCAAGTTAATGAATTATTCATTCAATAAACATTTTTGAACGCCTAATTTTTTTTTTTTTAATACCTTTAGGAAATCAGTTGGATAAATATTTTTATTGACCCCCTTGCAGGACAATTTAAACAGAAATAAAAGGATTTGTTACATTGTTTTTATGTACTTACACAATTACCAAGCTATTTTTGGAGTTTATTATCATGGATTGATGATGAAAAGTTTTTGAAGTTTGGACACTGTTGATTCATCTCTAGTTATTTAGACATTTAGTGTATACGGCATTATCCTAGTTACCAAAATAATAACTGTATTGCTGTTACACATTATTTATTGAAAGGTCAGACTCTTGGCAACCTCAACACGAATTTGGCCTGTAATAGGTAGAATTTTTAAAATACACACACCTACACATAATATAGCACACACATCTGGGTCCCAAATCCACTCAAGTGTTAACAAATATTAATAACTACTTTAAGATATCTTTGTTTAAAAATTAAGAGCAAAAAGGGCTTTGAAATATTGCTGGTCCCGAATATTAATCACTAGCCATCATTTTCTTTTCCAAATTTCTTGCCAGTGAATAGTTTTTCAACATTAACTTCTTTCATCTCTGATGAGTTCGTGAACTGTTCAGGCTTCTGTAGCACAACACAATCCTGAACTTGCTGGGAGCACAGGGTTAAGCCATCTGTGATGCACAAGAAGTAAGCATTACTCTGGGTCACTGAAGCGCAGCCTCAGGGTCTAGAAGCAGGTGTTTCTCTCTTGCTTGTTTATTTTTAAATTCCTTTATGAAAATAATAAAAAAAAATGAAACTGCCATTCAACAGCAAGCTAATCCATAGTTTATTCCAATTGATCCTAAAGTTTGTGAAGATACATTTTTCGAAGTGCTGGACCCATTTACATGTCGACACAAATCAGTGTAGATCAGACAAGTGAACCAGATCTCCAAAGGAAAGGCCCTGGACTGGCCAGTTAAAAAGTTATTGGAACAGACTTGCCCTTTGGTAGAAATGCATTGGGATGGAATAATGTCTCTTTTGCCTGGAGACAAGCACTCAAGTGATGTCAGCTGTGCTTGAAGACAGCATTAAAGCATCTTCTATTTAAACAAATGGGCAACAGATTCTGATAGCAAAGAAAAGGTACTTTCTCTTACTTCGATGTGCTTTATTTATGGATACTCAGACTTTGGTTCCCTTTGGATTATTTACTAATACGACCTTCAGTCATGACTTGAAAAATGTCCCATATGTATTAATTAATTTTTTAAACTTATGCCTTTTGCACATTAATTTCATTTTAGAAAAGCAGTAAAAATTTTAAAACTCGTATTGTCCAACTACAAAGGGCCTGTAGCAATAAAGTAATATGCTGAATGTTATTTCTAAGTGGCAGACTTAAAAGACGCCACATCAGAGAGTAATATTTATGATGACTTTTAGATGATAAGACGTAAAGGTCACTTAAATTGATAAAATAGTGCAGTACCAGTAACAAAAAACTCATCTACAAATTTAGTGTGTGACAACATCATCCATCTCACTTCATCTTATGCTTACTTATTTGAAAATAAATTTCATTGGCAAGGGAGTCACAAGAAGTATCTGCATTTCTCTGGTGGTGGTGGTGAAGTTTTTAGACGCCATTGAGTTGGCCTTCAATTAAGAGCTACTCCATGCACATGGTATGGGAATAAAATACTGCCTGGTCCTTCGCCATCTCCATGATCAACAGTGGATTGGACCATCGTGTTCTGTAGGGTTTTCTTCATTGGCTGATTTCGGAAGCCAATCATTAGGTCTTTCTTCCTAGTCGGTCTTAGTCTGGAAGCACCATTGAAAACTACTTAACAGCACAGCAACATGTAGGCTACTGTGATGGTTAGGATTGTGTGTCAACTTGGTTGGACCATGATTCTCGGTGTTTTGGCAGTCGTGTAATGTTGTGATCACTTCCCTGTCGAGCTGTGGTATGTAATCACCCCTATGATGGGATCTGTTCTGAGTAGCCAATTGGTTGAGAGGGAGTTTCCTTGGGTGTGTGGACTACATTCTAATATAAGGGGATGTTCTGGCAATGTGAATCAGCAGAAGCCTCTATCCTGATCCATGGACTTGGGACATTCCAGCCTCTAAACTGTGTGAGCAATTTCCTTGATATAAATCTCTATATTTAAGTATATTGATATGCTTTACTGGTTTTGGTTCCTAGAAAACCCAGCCTAAGACAGCTACCACTGACAGATGAGTAGTGGCTGCACAGGGGATACATTGGCTTGGAATCAAACCAGGTCTTCATGCAAGGCAAGAATTCTGCCACTGGACCACTCATCCATTGTTGTTGTTATGAGCCCTCGAGCTGGTTTCAACTCATAGTGACCCCAAACAACAGAATGAAACACTGCCCAGTCCTGAACCATCCTCACAATTGTTGCTATGTTTGGGCCCATTGTTGTAGCCACTGTGTCAATCCATCTTGTTGAGAGTCATCCTCTTTTTCACTGACCCTCTACTTTGAAAAGCATGATGTCCTTTTCCAGGGGCTAGTTCCTCCTGATAACATGCCCAAATTACATGAGGCGAAATATCACCATCCTCATTTCTAAGGAACATCCTGGTTGTATCTCTTCCAAGACAGATTTGTTTGTTTTTCTGGCAGTCCATAGTATATACAATATTTTTCACCAACACTATAATTCAAATGCATCAATTTTGCTTTGGTCTTCCTTATTCAGTTCTTTCAGCTTGAGAAATGCTGAGCGTGTTATTCCCTTTTGATTTTCTAACTCCAGGTCTCGCACATTTCATCCTAATACTTTCTTTTGTCTTTTCAAGCTGCCCTTTGAAATCTTCTCTTCCGCTCTTTTACGTCCTCATTTTTTCCATTCGCTTTAGCTACTCTACATTCAAGATCAAGTTCTGGAGTCTCTTCTGACATCCATTTTGGTCTTTTCTTTCTTTTCTGTTTTTTTTTTTAACGACTGCTTTCTTCATGTGTAATGTCCTTTATTTCATCCCAATACTCATCTGGTCTTTGGCCATTCATGTTCAATCTGTCAAATCTATCCTTGAGGTGGTCTCTAAAGTCAGGTGGGACATACTGAAGATTGTACTTCAGCACCTGTGGACTTGTATTAATTTTCTTCAACTTCAGCTTGAACTTGCACATGAACAACTGATGATCAGCTCTGCAGTTGACCCCTGGCCTTCATCTGACTGACGGTATTGAGCTTTCCATTGTCCCTTTCCACAGATGTTTTTGTTTTGATTCCTGTGTAATCCATGTGGCATGGTTGGTGTGTATAATCCCTGCTTATCTTGTTGAAAAAAGGCATTTCCAATGAATAGGTCCTGGGCCTTGTAAAATTCTGTCATGTGATTTCTGACATAATTTCTGACTCCTAGGCCATACTTTCTGACTACTGATCTTCAGAATCTACTCCATGGCAATGGGATCCTTCTTCTTTGTTTCCAACTTTAGCATTCCAATCATCAGTAATTATCAATGCATCTTGATTACATATTTGATCAATTTCAGACTGCAGAAATTGGTAAAAATCTTCAGTTTCTTCATCTTTGTCCTTAGTGGTTGGTGTGTAAATTTGAATAATAATTGTATTAACTGGTCTTCTTTGTAGGTGTATGGGTATCGCCCTATCACTGACAATGTTGTACTCCAGGATAGATCTTGAAATGTCCTTTTGGAAGATGAATGGAATGCCATTCCTTTTTAATTTGTCATTTCCAGCATAGTAGCCCATACGATTGCTCTATTCAAAATGTCCAATACCAATCCAATGCCCAGGATATCAATCATTATGCGTTCCATTTCATTTCTGATGACTTCTAATTTTCTAGATTCATACTTTGTACATTCCACCTTACGACTATTATGGATGTTTGCAACTATTTCGTCTCATTTTTAGTGATGCCACATCAGCAAATGAAGATTACAAAAGGTTTATTCCATCCATGTCATTAAGGTTGACTCTGCTTGGAGGAGACAGCTCTTCCCCAGTTGTACTTTGAATGCCTTCTAACCTAAGGAACTCATCTTCTGGCAATATATCAGACAATATTCCGCTGCTATTCATAAAATTTTCATTGGATAATTTTTTTTTTTTAAGTAGATTGTCAGGTCCCTCTGTCTTTCTTAGTCTTTCTACCAAAACTTGTCTACCATGGGTGACCCTGCTGGTATTTGAAATACTGGCGGCATAGCTTCCAGCATCACAGCAACCTCAAGCCTACACAGTACAACATACTGACAGATGAGTGGTGGAATTTTTCAGATAATAAAGCTAAATGGCAATATTTAAAGTAAGAAATGAAATTGGAGAACAATGTTATCAAATTTTTTTTTAAGTTTTTGCAGTAATGTCAAGTTTTATTATTTAACAAACACTGTACATTTAATTCTTCTCTTCAATAAAGCTATCCACTTGTATTTTTGTTATAGAAGCACTAGATAACCAAGATAGAGATCTTCTCAGTGAGGAAGTAGCATTGAATCTGAGCTTTGAAGGATAAGTAAGGAAAGGGCAGGGAGGAGATGTATCAGCTAGAGGGAGCTGGTGAAGATTCTTAGACTAGAAAGAGTTTTATTGCTCTTTTGAGGAACTAAATTAAGAACAGTGTACCTGAAAGACAGTAATTAATCAAAGGGAGAATGGCTCAGAAAAGTAGATAGGGAGCTGATCACATAGAGCCTAAAAAGCCATGTTAAGGATTTTCTACTTCATGTTCATGCCAAAAATAACAAAATCACTGGCCAAAAAAAATTTGAGCTTTTTTTTTTTTTAATTTTTTGAATTGTGATTTAGGTAAAATTCCACAGAGCAAATCAGTTTCTCATTCAAAAATTTATACACAAATTGTTTCATAGCATTAACTGCAATTCTGCATTGTGTCAGTCCCCCCCTTTCCCTTTCCGCTCCAGGTTCACCATGTCCATTCATGTAGTTTCCTTTTCTCCTCCCACCTTCTGGTCTTTGTTCCTGGGCAGGGGTTGCCTATTTGATCTCATACACTTGATTAATCTAAGAAGTACATTCCTCATGTGTGTTATTGTTCATCTTATAGTCCTGCTTAATCTTTGGCTGAAAGGTGAACTTTGAGAGTAGCTTCATGTCTGAGTTAGAAGAGTGTCCAGGAGCTATAGTCTTGGGGGTTTCTCCAGTCTCTGTCAGACCAGTAAGTCTTTTTTTGTGAATTTGATCATTTGTTCTACATTTTTCTTTAACTCTGTCGAGGACCTTCTCTTGTAATCCCAGTCAGAGAGCTTGGTAGTGGTAGCTGGGCACCATCGAGTTCTTCTGGTCTTGGGGTAGTGTGAGCTGTGGCTCATGTGGTCCATTAATCCTTTGAACTAATTACTTTCTTGGGTCTTTAGTGTTTTTTTCCTCTCCTTTGCTCCAGACTTTAAGTTTTTTTATGGGTTAAAAAAAGAAAGTCATCTTGTCTGCTTTGTAACAAATGGATTGGAAAGGGTTAAGAGCAAAATAGGGAGATCAGTTATAAGACCATTAAAATAGTCCTGGTAAAAGTGTCTGTGCTTTTAACTGGGTGGGGGGGGCGGAGGGGGTGAGGCAGTGAGACTGAAGAGAAGTGGATGGATTCAGAATATATTTTGGAGTTGGGAAGGCAAGGATCACATCCATGTTTCTGATGTAGGCAATTGGCTAAGCCTGGAGGACGATCAGATTAGTGGAGGAAAAATAAAGAGTTCAATAGATATTGAATTATATTGTTGTCATTACCCACCAAATAGTAAAAACATCAGAATGAAAGATATTCATTTCATCCAAGGTGGTCACTTCTTCACTAACTATTGAACAACATGATTTATTGTTTCCACATTTAAATTTCTCTTTCAGCAATCTTAGTAGAGGGACGACAGTAATCACTTTTCTATGTTAATAGGGAAAACTAGCATCCCTCTACCTGATTGTGCTTTCTTTCTCTCTAAACTGAGAAAAGTTGACTATTTGAAGAAAAGGGAAACAAATTTAATATAATGATCCAAAGTAAGGTCACAATAAGTCTAAGATTCTAGATGTCTAGAGACTTAATGGTTGTGGTCTACCACCTGCATAAATATACAACTCTAAGGATCAGGCTAGTTAAGTACTTATTAAACTACTTTCAAGAAAGCAGTCCCAAAGACCTATAGTTTTAAAACCCAGCATTAGAGCAATGAGCCATAAAGGAACAACTGGCAGATAATAAATAAAGGGATTTCTTTAAGGTTTTAAGCCTTTTGTCATATGGTATCATTTCTAACAAATTTACTTTTATCCTTTTTTTCTTGGTATATAAATTAACTTTCATGCCTTTATGGAAGGGATAAACTATAGCAAAATGTGTTTTGCTTAAATGCCTACCAAGATGGTAAAAGCATACATAAAGTTAGCAAAAATAAGCATAACTTTAGAAAGGTGATACTTCAAATGGTTTTTTTACATCCTACCTTCAAAGTTATTAATGTGTGGCTGATGCACACATTAATTCCACCATTCGTCTGTTAGTTTGTCCTACTGTGGTGGCTTGTGTGTTGCTGAGAAGCTGGAAGCTATGCCACCAGTGTTTCAAATACCAGCAAGGTCAACCATAGTGGACAGGTTTCAGGGGAGCTTCCAGATTAAGACAGACTTGGAAGAAGGACCCAATGATCTACTTCTGAAAGAACTGGCCAGTGAAAACATTATGAATAGCAGCAGAATATTATCTGACATAGTGTTGCAAGATGACCTCCTCAAGTTGGAAAGCACCCAAAATACAACTGGAGAAGGGCTGCCTCCTCAAAGTAGAGTCAACCTTAATGATGTGGTTGGAGTAAAGCTTTTGGGACATTCATTTGCTGATGTGGCATGACTCAAAATGAGAAGAAACAACTGAAAACACCCATAATAATTGAAAGGTGTAATGTATGAAGTATGAATCTAGAAAAATTAAAAGTTGTCAAAAATGGAATGGAACACTTGGAGAGCAATATCCTAGGCATTGGTGAACTGAAATGGACTGGTACTGGCCATTTTGAATCAGAAAACTATATGTGGTCTGTTATGCCAGGAATGGTGTTGCATTCCTCATCAAAAAGAACATTTCAAGGTCTATCCTGAAGTACAGCACTGTCAGTGATAGGAAAATATTGATGTACCTGCTTACAAGGAAGACCAGTTAATAAAACTATTATTCAAATTTATACACCAATCATTAATGCCAAAGATGAAGAAATTGAAGATTTTTTACCAACTTCTGCCATCTGAAATTGATCAAACATGCAATCAAGATGCATTGATAATTACCAGTGATTGCAATCACTGAAAGTTGGAAACAATGATGAAGAATCAGTAGTTTGAATATATGGCCTTGGTGATAGAAACAATGCCAGAGATCTCATGATAGACTTTTGCAAGACCAACAACTTATTATTCATTGAAAATAACTTTTTTTCTGCAACACAAATGGTGACTATGTATGTGGACATGGCCAGATGGAATACACAAGAATCAAAATGACAAGTGTGGAAAGAGACAATGGAAAAGCCCACTATCATCAGATCAAAGCTAGGGGTCAACTGCAGAGCAAATCATCAATTGCTCATATGCAAGTTGAAGTCGAAGGTGAGGAAAATTAATACAAGTCCTTGAGAGCCAAAGTACAACCATGAGTATATCCCACCTGACTTTAGAGACCATCTCAAGAATAGATTTGACACACTGAACATGAATGACCTAAGGCCAGATGAGCTGTGGGATGAAATCAAGGACATTATACATTAAGAAAGCAAAAGGTCATTATAAAAACAGGAAAGAAAGAAAAGACCAAAATGTATGTCAGAAGAAACTCTGAAACTTGATCTTGAACTTAGAGTAGCTAAAGCAAATTGAAGAAATGAAAAAGTAAAAGAGCTGAAGAGAAGATTTTGAAGGATGGCTCGAGAAGACAAAGGAAAGTACTAAAATGAAATATGCAAGGGCTGGAGTTAGAAAACCAAAAGGAAATAACATGCTCAGCATTTCTCAAGCTGAAAGAACTGAAGAAAACCTAGAGTTTCAGTATTGAAGAATTCTACTGGTAAAATGAAGCCTGGGTGCTACAGTGGTTAAAAGTATGGCTGCTAACCAAAAGGTCAGCAGTTAGAATCCATCCTTGGAAACCCTATGGGGCAGTTCTACTCCGTCCTATAGGGTCACTATTAGTCAGAATCGACTTGATGGCAATGGGTTTTTTTTTTTTTTTTTTTTGGTGTGGGCAAAATATTGAATGACACAGGAAGAACCAAAAGAAGATGAAAGGAATACACAGAGTCACTGTACCAAAAAGAATTGCTGGACATTCAATCAGTCAGTATGATCAAGAACCAATGGTACTGAAGGAAGAAGTCCAAGCTGCACTGAAGACATTGGCAAAAAACAAGGCTCCAGGAATTGATGGAATACCAATTGAGATGTTTCAACAAATGAATGCAATGCTGGAAGCACTCACTCATCTCTGCCAACAAATTTGGAAGACAGCTACCTGGTCAACTGACTGGAAGAGATCCATATATGTGCCCATTCCAAAGAAAGGTGACCCAACAGAATGGAGAAATTATCCAACAATATCATTAATATCACATGCAAGTAAAATATTGCTGAATATAATTCAAAAACAGTTGTAGCAGTGCATCAATAGGGGACTTCCATAAATTCAAATGTGATTCAGAAGAGGATGTGGAATGAGGGATATCATTGCTGATGTCAAATGAATCTTGGCTGAAAGCAGAGAATACCAGAGAGATATTTACCTGTATTTTATAGACTATGCAAAGGCATTCAACTGTGTGGATCATAACAAATTATGGATAACATTAGGATGAATGAGAATTCCAGAACACTTAATTGTGCTCACGTGAAACCTGTGTATAGACCAAGAGGCAATCATTCAAACATAACAAGGAGATACTATGTGGTTTAAAATTAGGAAAGATGTGTGTTAGGGGGTTATGCTTTTACAATACTTATTAAGTCTGTATGCTGAACAAATAATTTGCGAAGCTGGACTATATGAATGAGACTATATATGGCATCAGTATTGGAGGGAGACTCATGAACAACCTGCGATATGCTGATGACACAACCTTGCTTGCCTAAATTGAAGAGGACTTGAAGCACTTATTGATGAATATCAAAGACTACAGCTTTTGGTATGGATTATACATGAACATAAAAAAAAAAAAAAACACATAAATTCTCACAACTGGGCCAGAAAGTCACATTATGATAAATGAAAGAAAGTTTGAAGTTGTCAAGGATTTTATTTTACTTAGATCCAAAATCAACACCCACGGATGCAACAATCAAGAATTTACACAACGTATTACATTGGGCAAAGCTGCTGCAAAGGAATTCTGTAAAGTGTTAAAAAGCAAAGATGTCACTTTGAGGACTGTGGTGCACCTGACCGGAACTGGGGTATTTTCAATCACCTCATATGCATGTAAAAGCTGGACAGTGAATAAGGAAGACTAAAGAAGAATTGATGCATTTGACTTATGGTGTTGACAAAGAATATTCAATATACCAAGGACTGCCAGAAAAACCAACAAATCTGTCTTGGAACAAGTGCTACCAGAATGTTCCTTAGAAGTGAGGATGGTGAGACTTTGTGTCAAATACTTTGGACATGCTATCATGAAGGACCAGTCCCTGGAGAAGGACATCATGCTCTGTAAAGCAGAGGGCCGGTGAAAAAGGAAGACCTTCAATGAGATGGATTGAAACAGTGGCTGCAACAATGGGCTGAAACATAGCAAGGATTATGGGGATGGTGCAGGGCAGGGCAGTATTCCATTCTCTTGTACTTGAGGGCACCTAACAACAAAAACAATAACAACATCTGAATAGTAGTTATATATTAGAAATAGAAAGTCACCAAGGTGTCACTTGACTTTAAAAAAAAAAAAAAAAATTTTTTTCTTGACTTTACTGACAGGTAATTCTAAGAATTGTGTTTTCACTCGGTTCTCTGAGTTAGTATTTCCTCACCACATCTGTATGTAATGTCTACGATGATATTTTAAGTTTGACATAGGGTGTTTTGGTGTGACTGATGGGATATAAAGGAGAGATAAAAATTAAAAATAATACAGACAGAATTGTTCGGGTTGGCTTAAGAAAATAAAGTGAGGACGCAAGTGATGAGCTGTTACTGGAAGGAGAATTCTGAAGCTGTGAAAAGCATAATTAATTAAAGGACTTTGTAACTTTCTCTTGACCTACATTTCAAACTGCAGAGAGTTAGTAAACCAGGACTAGAAATCTCCAAAGATATGAAGTGGAATAGACAATAGCCTGACTTATAAATAGGAAGAACAAAGGTAATGAAAATTAATTCAGTTGTTTAAAAAATATCTGTTGTAGTGACTGATAAGAAGAAGGGGCCACTACGTTCTACATGTCCTTGAATTTGTTTCTGGGCTCTGATCCATATGAAGTTGTTCTTCCCTTGTCCTGGAAAACTGTCTGCTGCTGGTGAAAAGTGATGTGGGAAGAAATAGAGGAAAGAAATTACGGGGCTTTCTGAAATCAGTCATGACATGAGTCTGGTATCTGAAAGCGAACAATTATTTACAGAGATTTAGTCTTGACTGCTCAGGATACATCCTGAAATGTTAGTATCACTTATCTTTCTGGTTCCAAATAGACTCATTTTGCTGCATAGGTCGAGATGCTCATTTTCTGTCTTGTGAAGGTAGAGGTTTCTGAAGCGGCCGTCTTTGCTTTTTTTTGACCTGCCATGTGTATGTTATTCTTTTTGTTCTCCTAAAGCATCCAGGTTTTCCACTGAGAATCTGCCCCTCCCTGGCCACAGCCTGGGTATGTGACACTTGCTGGTCCAATCAGACTTGCACTTGGAAATTTAACTCTTGAGTAAAAATATTAGCTAGAAACTGGTTATCCCTGCTGCTGACCCTGAAGAAAGCATTAATAAATTCTACCTATATTCTTAGAGATGTCTTAGTTCTTTATCTTTTCTGAGGAAAAATCATTAAAATTTGTGAGTTTATGATCTAGCAAATACAGACAGAGCTGGAGCTTCAAGATACAGGAGTTTAGGTTGGTGGAGATGTGTTCAAGCATGTGTACCTTTAGGGCTTCCTTATAATACCTCTGAAATCCCTGAGTGGTGCAAACAGTTCAGCGCCGGACTACTAACCGAAAGGCTGGCGGTTTGAACCCACCCAGAGGTGCCTTGGAAGAAAGGTCTGGTGATCTGCTTATGAAATATCACAGCCATGAAAAAATCCTGTGGAACACAATTCTACTGTGTAACACATGGGGTCGCCATGAGTTGGAATTGACTTGAATGCAACTGGTTTGTTGTGTTTTTGTATCTTTTTTTCTTGGTAAGATGTCTCTATAGCATTGGTACTTTTATTACAATTAATACATTATCCCTATAATTGTAACAAATGCTTCTCAGTTCACTTTTCACTGAAAAAATGGATCCGGTTAGTGCTGCGCCACATTAGAGTGAATTCAGTGAAATGGGCTTCTGGGTTTTGGCTACTGCACTACTCTTTTTTCTACTCGTTCATTGTCATTCAGTAAACATTTGCAGAGCGTGTGCTGTGTATAACAAACTGTGCTGGGGCTGTTGGGCTTTCTTTTGAGCATATTTTTTATGACATAGCTAAGATGATCATCTTTGCTAGAGGCAACTTAACAGTCTGCAGAAAAAAAAGCTATTTTACACAGATAGAAATCCGTGAAGTTTTTAAAGACTTTTAAGAGATTGGGATTCTATAAAACAACTGACCCTGCTAACAGTTCCTAAATACAACCTAATAATCGCTTCAAATTTCAGGAGATTCTCCTACTAACTAACCTTAATTCTTCTGCTAAACTCCATTTATGCTTCTCCCCTCCCCCCCCCCCACCCCTGCCATTGTATTTCAGGAAGCACTGATTTCTTATAATAATCCTTCACATAGTTAAGGACTTTATGGAGTCACTTTTTAGCCTTTTCTTTTCCAGGCTAAGCAATTCCAGTAATGTTAACCTTTACACGATAATTAAACTAAAGATGGCTTTAGAAGAGTTTCATCATATTACTTGAAATATCCCCCAATCAAACCAGATACCTGGCAAGGAGAACTGCGGTTAGCGGCCTTGTAAAAGCTAAAGCAGTTTCATATTAGGTGCTATTTATTCTGTGCTGTAAACTTCCATCTGGCAGAGGCCTGGAGGGAAAACAAACAAACAAAAACAAACCAAAAAACATGATCCCAGCCATTGGCTCTCAGTGGGGTATGATACTTTAGGACACTACCCAAAAAAGGTATCAATCATGCCCCATTGGTTGAAAAAATCCAGAGCACGGAATACTCAGTGTTTGTGCGATAATGTACTAGAAAATCAACTTCCACATCAAACAGGGTTGGCTCTGATACCTGCTCAGTGGCAGTGGGAAGCAAACTTAGAATTATTAGGCTAAAGTGATCTCCTGTGGATTTCACTTTTTCATGTCCTCTCTTCTCTGCTGTGGGGAGGGGTGGAAGAGGTGGCACAATTGCTCTGTTGCTTTACCACCTTGCCTTGTGTCAAGGTATATGTTTGTCACCTCTTTGACTGCACTTTCTTCTTCTAAGTTGTTTAAACTACCCGGTTCTTATCTTTAAAATAGCAGATAGATTTGAACATGTTCTCTAGATATCTTAGATAAAACATATGTTCCAAATAATTTCATGTCCGTGAACCCTCCTTTGCCATCTTTTTTATTTCCTCTTCTGACTGGTATTTAAACTTTAACAAAGGCAAGAAGGAAATTATTCTGGAGGTCTCAGACTCCTCTCCTTTTTGTTATGAACTTGATACTCACCTAGAAGTGAATGGCTTCTCAGTTTCAGCTACCACACTAATAAGTTGATGTCTTGAGTGTCAAGATTAGGGTGAGGCAAGAGAGATGCCCTGAGTGCAGTATTCAAGGAGGCACTAATTCTCAGGGTCCTGCAGTGCTGACTCTGCATGCCTCCTAATATGAGGCCTCTTGTCTCTCTCCAAGTTAGTTGGGCATGTGGACATACAGCAATGTGGGTGGAGTAAGGGATCACACATTTGCTGTAATCCTGAGGCAGTTTGACTATTGTAGCACTGGGATAAGAATTCCATGGATCGAGGACATGATCCTATTTGTCAGATCTCTATGGCTAAATCAAGGCCTCTGTTCTGGTCCCTCTGATTTTTTTCCCCTTTTTTGACTTGTGTTAACTTTATGACCAATGCTGCTCCAGAGAAGGTCCAGTATTTAAAAATATTTCCTCTCCTAGCCCTGACCATGACCTTCATGGGTACTACTCACAGATGAACACTTAGTTTGTGTTATTTTATTCTTTACTCTTTAGCTTCAAAAGATCTATTTTTAGATTAAGAAATCCTTTTATGGGTTATAATTAGAATTTGAGGCCAAGCCAAGAAAGACCTCTGGAGCCTTCTCTTTGCTCTAGGAATAAAAAAAACGATTGTAAATTTTTATGGGTCAGTTCATTGTTCTTTAAGTTCAAGGCTATGCCCAGTTTCTGCTGTTTTTACCTATAGTAGAAAAACATTGACTTGATGTCCTTCTTGAATGATGGACTATGCCTTTATTAAAAACAAAAAGCTGGCTAATTTCCATAATGTACATTTAATGATTGGAGCTATTTATTTGACTTTCCAGGTCTTTCACTTAATTGAAGGTTAAGCCACATTCTTTGCTTCTCTCTTAAACACACACACACACAAGTGTGTCTGCACACTATATATATAAACCGAGTGACAATAAATTAAAATGTTTAAGAATGGACCAAAAAGACACTTTTTTTTCTGAGGACAAAGAAAACCCTTAATAATTTGTCAGGAGTTTGGCAGCATTGAAAGCCAGTAATGTAGAGCCCTATGACTGTGGTGATTGCGTCCCTAGGATTGATTCCACCGCCAACTGGCTCAAGTATTCATCTACAAAAGGGAAGTGTTGGCCTAGATCGTCTCTAATTCTGTCGTTAAAGGATTCTATAACAAAGCATGAAGGAAAAAAATTGGAAAACTAAGATTATATGTTCGAAAACAAACTTGTTGGCTGTATTATCCAAACCTCCACTTTTTTTCTAGTGGAGTTGAGAAAAGCAAAGAGAACCTTTGCTGATCTAGTAACTTTAACCCAGCCATACCCATAGGTGATCTTCATTCGACGTGTGAAATTTACACTGTAACTCCAGCTTCTCAAACTCGAAAGCCTATAGGCCAGGAAGGTAACCTAAATGATTGAAGGGAGCTAAGTGGAAATGGTGGTGAACTGAACAGAGCACGCAGTCTATCTAAAAGGGCATCCAGGACTCTGAGTTATATCATATGGGACCCAGGATTACCAAGTCTGACTTTCTAAGAGAAGCCAGAAATCCAAATTTTAATATCGAAACTTTTGATTTTAAAATTTTGGGAATCAATAAAATTTGCTTTTGAAACTCTGTGCAGGGCAAATAAACATGTTTGCCAGAATTCTTCAACATTCTCGTGGTCCCCAAAGTAGGAGCTATGCAAACATTCACTGGCATCGAGTTTGGGGGGTCCATCACTGTGGGAAGTCTGTAATTGTGGTTTTCAAACTGTATTTCCTTAGAGTCCAGCTCCTTACTTATGTATTTTATTTTCATGGACTGAGCCTAAGACTTCATTTGAACAAACAGTTGTTTTAACAATTGTATGTAAAGTGTTTAAAACAGTACCGGGCACATAGCATTATTTAGGAATTGGTGGCACAGTGGTTAAGAGCTACAGCTGCTAACCTAAAAGGTCGGCAGTTGGAATCCACCAGGCGTTCCTTGGAAAGTCTACAGAGCAGTTCTACTCTGTCCTATAGGGTCACTGTGAGTCTGAATCAACTCATCGGCAGTGGGTTTGGTTTTTTTCTGTTTTGGTTTAACAATCATTAGTAGTAAAGAATTTGCAAGACATTTTCTATAGAATCATGAGTTAGCAACTAATTATTTTTCTTTAGTGTAAAAAAACATTTTTTAATATCATGGAATTCAAAAGTATTTTAAAAGTTTTTATGATATTTAAAAATAGCTATACTTTATGTAAGGCTTTAATGTGCAAAAAATCCAAAGAGACCTTTTGCTAGTTTGCAACCTTACTTTTGCTATTTTTGCTCTTATATTAATTTTTTTTTTTTTTTACAGTTTCATTTCTTATGTAGGTTACCTACAGCTCAGCTGACTTGAGAGATTTTAGCTTTGGATGTAGGAGTCTAAATACAACCATCAATATTCTATTTCCCAAAGGTATGCTAATTCTCATGAATAATCACAACAATCATGATAAATTTTTAAACATTAAAATTGGATTATTTCTCTACAACTTCTGCAAAAAAAAGTATATTAGAAAATACTTAAATTAATGATCCTCTCATATTCTGGCCCCTGACCTACCTTTCCAGTCTTACACTTTCAGCAACAAGGAGTATTTTACTTTCTTCCTTCACTTGTATCATGACCTCTGCTAGAATGCCTTTCACTTCTCTTTGATTTCAAAACCTTTTCCAATCTTCCATACTGGTTTTAAAAATTCCTCCTTCAGGGAACTTTTCTTGCTCCTTCAATATTACGGTCACCCCATGTCAATCCTAGTATTTTCTTCCTTCGAGATGTCTTTGTAGTTATTTTTTTATCTTTGAAGATATTCACCAAGTTCTTGTTATGGAAGTTTGCATACCGTTTATGGCTCCCTACTAGATTTTCAGGTTTGTGAGTGTGGTAAATAATTGATATTTTGTGAAGGGATGTTACACAGATAATTAAATCTTGAATGCCCCTGGATATTGCCTTGGAGGTATTTTCTGTTGTTTCCTGTTTACTCGCAGGTATAAAGCCCTGTGCCTGGTGGTTGCAGTAGTATCTCCTAAATTTATCTTCAATTACGTTGTCGAGGACAGTTTAAAAGCTGAAAAAGCAAATAGAATTGGGGCAGGTTGCATATATATATATATATATATATCAGGAGTCACTGGCTACTTGTTTGCTAACTGAAAGGTTGAAGGTTGGAGCCCACCCAGAGAGAGGCACCTCAGTAGAAAGGCCTGGTGATTTACTTATGAAAAATCAGTCATTGAAAACCCTACGGAGCACAGTTCTACTCTGACACACATGGGTTGTCATGAGTCAGAATTGATTTGACAGCAACTACTTTTATATATATACATACCCATACACCCACATACCCACACATGTGTATATCTCATCAATTTAACATGCATTTCTCTTAGTTTTGGTTTTTATAGATGGTATCTTTTCTTGGCTGTATAACATTCCATATTCTTAGGGGTATCTTGAATTGTTGATTATCTTAGAGTGTTTCATAGATTCATTTTGGGATTTAGTTGCTGTAGATAACAAAGCCTACCATTCTCTAACATTGCTATAGTTTCCGATAGAATACTATATAAATCTTGATATTCACTTTGCCAAAAGACCTTGGGCATTTGGAAGGAACCTAATGGAGTAACCCTGTCACATAGAGGATTTCAAATGCTGATTGCCTGGTGGGGACTGAGACTCAGAGATGATTCGGGAAGACAGGAATCTCCAAAGCAGTATGAGTGTCATGGTGAGCTGGGTCTTCCCTTTGCTGTAACTCAGGTACTCGTATGTCCCTGTTTGTCTGAAATACAACCCAGTTATGGCTGTTGTCTTTGTGTGATTACTAGTAAAGCCCTCTTTCAGTCTCAAAACTGTCCTGGTTTGTATGATACATTATATGATACATTATATTTTCTCTCTATAATATATAATAGTCCCACTATGTATTGTAAAATGTCAATTATTATAGTATTGTGAAATCTGAAAATTGAGAGGGAATTGGTTACTAAATTGGAATGAAGAGAATATTTATTTCTCAGAGCTGGAATTTCTTTCTTCCTGAGTTCAGTAAGATTTAGTAAGGTCCTCCAAGCAGACCATGTCCTTACTTTATAGGGTAACCCTTATGACTCCACTCAATGTGGGTGCTTGGGAGGAGTGTGTGAGTATTGAGGTAGCTGCTATTAATGGTAATATTGAGAGTCAGAGTCATTGATTCTCTTTCATGATGATATTGGCACAATAAAAACTGTGGTAGCTAAGGAATCCAAAGGTTTAGCAGCCAGCCTTGGTGACAGTGAGAAATACCTGAGGTGGTTGTTGGGGCAGAAAGAACATCTCACAGAAACTAGATCCCTGAGTTCAACTAGGGGATCTGAGTGTTCCCTTTTAGGTGAATCCTCCAGTTGCCCCAGCTCAGGTGACCTTATAAACAATAGGATTCACAGTCCGTTTAATCTGAGGGCTATACAATAATAGTTTAAACTCCAATGTTCTTGTGCACTAGAACCTCATTTTTGAGCCTTGGAGATGATACTTCTATTCTTGGCCTTTTTGTGACAGTGCTATGCAGCCAGAATTGCCAACAAAATTCAAGGTACGATTTAAAAGAGAATATATAATGAAAGAAAACATATATGTCAGAAGACTTTGGAGTTTGATCCTGGGTCAAGAAACTTATCTCATATTTCTCAGGGCTTTATTCCTAACTATCTACCACCACCCCCAATTGGACAACTGATTTTCAACCATGTTGCCTAAACACAAACTGGTCTATTTGATTGACTCAGGGACATGATGACCTAGAAAACATTTTGGGTCTTAAGGAAACACTATGGAAAAATTAGTCATCAATAGTGTTATGGATTGAATTGTGTCCCCCCAAAAATATGTGTCAACTTGGCTAGGCTATGAGTCCTAATATTGTGTAATTGTCCACCATTTTGTCATCTGGTGTGATTTTCCTATGTGTTTAAAACCTAACCTGTATGATGTTAATAAGGCAGGATTAGAGGCAGTTATGCTACTGAGGAAGGACTCAGGATTAGGTTGTGTCTTGAGTCAATCTCTTTTGAGATATAAAAGAGAGAATCAAGCAGAGAGGAGAGGGACCTCATACCCCCAAGAAAGAAGAGCCAAGAGAAGAGTGCATCCTTTGGACCCAGGATCTCTGCACTGAAAAGCTCCTAGACCAGAGATAAGATTTATGACTAGGACCTTCCCCCGAGCTGACAGAGGGAGAAAGCCATCCCCTGGAGCCGGTGCCCTGAATTCAGGTTTCTAACCTCCTAGACTGTGAGATAATAGATTACTGTTTGTTGAAACTGTCCACTTGTGGTATTTCTGTTATAGTAGTACTAGATAACTAAGACAAATATTATTCCTTCAATTTTATGAACAGACTCTGCAGTGCAGTGTTTAAAAGCATGGGTACTGTAGCCACACTGCAAAGATCGAGTCTCTATCCCCCCACCTGCTAGCTGTGTGCTCCATGTCCAGTTCCTATGGTCTCTCAATCTTAGGCTTCCATCTATAAAACAGAGATGACAATGATGATTATAGTATTTATAGGGTTGTTACAAGGTATATGTAAGATAACGCACACAGAGTACTTAGCACTGTGCCTAAAGAATTAACTACCGGTCTTTTTTATGTTTTATAATAATAATAATAATAATAATAATAATAATAATAATAATAATAATAATAATGCTATTATATAGATGTTTATATATATTTTAATATATAATACATAATTTTTATTATTAATTCTTCCTATGTTACTTATTTTTACTTTTATCTAGGTTCACTCTTTCCCAAGATTCAGTCCCCGCCCTACTCTCCCCTTACATGCCCCCTCCAAAGTCTCTCATTTTAACCACCACCCCTCTACAGACCAGATGCCTCCCACTTCCCTCCCTTCATCCATCTGGGCCACTGGCTGACCCTTGGCTGCTCCAGCCGCCATCTCTTGGCCCATCACAGCCCAGCCTCTTGAAAGCGCTGTCTACACTCACTCACTCTCCACACTCACTAATTCCACATCCTCACTACCTTCCTTGTTCCTTCTTGACCCTGGAAGCTGCCCCAGCTCTCTGCTAAACTGATCTGGCAAATGTCACCTTGTTTCCAAATGCCAGGGGGACTCCTCAGGCCTTATCTGCCTGGTTGACACTGTTGGCAACTTCTGGAAACACTGTCGCCCTGCCCCGGCTTCCCCGACCTGAAGCTCTGGGAGCTGTGCTTACCTCTTGAAACTGCTTCCAGTTTTTCTGCCCAGTTCTGTATGGGTTTCCTAGTCTCCCATCTCTTCTTTCTAGGACCCTGGCTGTCCTCATCCTGGTTTGGGCCCACATTTATTTTTTTAATAAGATTTAAAAAAATACGTAACTTAGTTGCCAATATTAAAAAACCTGATTTCACATAGAAGTTGGAATCTCTGGGTGCTCTTGATAAACACAGAGATGGCCACACTGCCCGACTCCCCTCCAGTGCCCCCCAGGTGGCTCCCGGCTCCTAGAGCTTTCTCATTTGTATCCATGGAAACCAAAGATGGACTGAGAGGGCTTCATGGTTCAAGAGAAGTGGGAGAGAGTACATTTCTTTGTTGAAGTGAAAAATACTGTATATTTAGTCCTATTGGGTCACTATGAGTCGGAATCAACTCGAAGGCACTGGGGTACTGGGTATAATGTGTCAAGAATGTCTAGGCTGAAAGAAAACCACATCCAATCTGCTGCTGTTACTCCTTATCTTACTCCCAATGTTATTCCTGATGTTACCTGCCTGGGCAGATGTGTAGCAAGGGGGGGCGGAGGGGAGTATTTGCCCCCATGTGCAAGTCAAGGGGGGCCCAGATGAGGTGCAGAATGACACTCAGAGGCACCACAAATATGCAAGGCGCCTGACTGAGGCAGTTGGACAAGAGGAGGGAAGGCATGTCTGCTGACGTGTTGCTGTCACCGGCTATCAAGGTCTATTCATCTTGAAATGGGGGAGGGGTGGGGGCTGCAACTTAGAGATTGCCCCTGTGCACTTAAATGCAGGGAGAATGCAGCCTTGAGGCTCAACTGTAAGCATGTATGTTAATAGAGAGGATACTTAAAACTGATTTGTTCACTCTATATCTAAATGTTTATACCTGAATGTTTTCATGTAGATAATTTCTCAAGACAGAAAAAAAAATTAAATTTTGGAAGTTTGGCTGAAAAATTGGAGAACTTAGAAGCCAGGAGACTTGAACTATAAATTTACATCTGTTACCACATTTTACTTGAACAAATTTCTCAGCCTTTCTGTGTCCTGGATTCCTTGCTTTTTACATTAAAAAAAAATTATGATCAGATTGATAAAAACATCATTATTAGAAGGATAGAATAAAATATATAGGAAAAGGTTTTGAAAATACAAGATGGAAACTGTTATTAGGTTAGATAGGCAAATCAGTGACCCAATTTGAAAAGAAAAAAGAACCATCCTATTTCCACTGATAAAGAAATATTGTATATCTCAATCATTTTATGCAAGAAAAATAATGAGGCAAAGCTAATATGGAGACCACATCTAGGGAAATACATGCTAAACTATAAATGAACAATGCAGGCAATGCATTATGCATGACTTTAAATTAGTTAATAAGATAGATTCATATTAAATAGTAATGAAGGATTTCTGGTCCTACTTTTGAGTTTGATACTGGAGTAAATCACTGGGCTGGAATTCCCACTAACAACCCTTGAAGTGTAAATCTCACCATGCGGCCTGTTCAAAGCATCCTCCCTAATGAGGAAGGAGGGAGGAGGACATTGGAAGTGTTTGCAACACTGGAATTTAGAAGTGAGGTTATGGGTGGGTGAGGAATTAAAATATGGGAAAGAGCATAGCATGTGGACATTGGCTTATGTATGGACATTTTCAGCCAAAGCCGTTTTCAGTTATTTCCACATGGACGTTGAGAGTGGGGGCTCTGATTTTTGTCTGGCTAATCTGACTTCTTCCAGCCAGTTCTCTCATTTGTTCTGCCTTTTTTTTTTTTTTGATGTTTCATCAGCCATCTATGATTTTGGCATGGATGTTTCCTATTTTCCTTGTTTTTGTGGCCTGTTAGCTCAACACAGTTAATGAGGTCATCAGTCAGCCTTGGAGGCAACAAGATGGGTGATTGGGCAGTGCGTAGTCCATAGCTAGAGTCAGCCTTCAGACTTACAATAATGTTGCTGTTAGCTGCTGTTGAGTCAGCTCCAACTCATGGCAACCATATGTACATCAGAACCAAATGTTGCGGGATCCTGTGTCATCATCACTATCCTTAGCATTTTCAAGTCCGTCATTGCAGCTACTGTGCCAATCCATCTCACTGAGGGTCTCCCTTGCCATCATTGGTCCTCTGCTTCACCAAACATGTCTTCCAGTGATTTTTCCCTCCTGATGTGTCCAAAGCAAGTGAGTCAGATGATATTCCATTGTGATCCGGGGTTTTCATTGGCTGTTTTTCATAAGTAGATTGTGAGGCCATTCTTCCTAATCTGTCTTGGTCTGAAAGCTTCTACCATGGGTGACCCTGCTGGTGTTTGAAGTAACAGTATCATGGGTTCCAGCATTGTAACAGCACATAAGCCCCACAGTATGACAACCTGGCGGATGAGTAATAGATCACAAGAATAATGGCTTTTTTTTTTTTTTGAGTACTTACTAAATACCGGGTACTTCGCATGCATTATCTAATTGAAACCTCAAATTCTCTTTTGAGCTGGGTGTTTATCCTCCGCATTTTACTAATCAGGAGACCTAGGCTCGTGGAGGGTGAAAGATTTGGCCAAGTCTCATACTTAATAGATGAGCAAGCTACAAAGTGAGATCAGGGCTGCCTCACTCCAAAGCTTGTGTTTGTAGCCACCAACTACTTCTCAAATATTTACCTGGTCACAGGGTGCCATGGGCAAGAATAGAACTAAATGCATCAGAAACATTTGTCACCAATGGGAAAAATGCGAAGTATCTGGTCTATTTATGGCTTCATCTTTATATGTGAAAATGGTACATTCTCTTTTGTCTTTATGTATTTGTGCCTGGATCTCTTTCTTGTCCTTTCTAGAGGTTAAAAATCAACAAATGGGTAAACAAACAACCGCTGATGCTAATGAATTACAAGTAACCTCTGTGAGAGGAACAAATGCCTTAAACGCTCCAGGTTTCTTCTTGCTACTATTATTTACCTCTTTTGGGATGTATGCTTTTATGGCCCCCAAACTTGGACACAGCTCATATACGGGGGAACTCCCTGGGTGTGCCTTTGGATCCCCTGAGACCTGCTTTAAGACTAAGTTAAATTTCTTTACCTATTTTCCTCACTGAAGTGGTGGCCTGCCAGTGGGAATTCCTACGGCACCCCCTTTTCTGAATCATGCATTTAGAAGTTTAGAGAAGGATATTGCTGACTACCCATTCCTGTCTATACACTGTACCCTCTAAAACCCTTGAAGGCAGAGGCCATGTCATGTTCCTTTCTGTATCCCCAGCATCTTATATTATGCTTGGTACACAGGAGGTGCTCAATAAATACTGGTTGCTTTAGTCCACCTATGGAGTGACCTGGAGAGTTGTACAAACTTATAAATTTGAGTACACCTAAATGGTTTTTAAATGTTAATTTAAAGGGAGGAAATGTGTGCATCAGGGTTGTATCCTTTCACCATATTTATTCAATCTGTATGCTGAGCAAATAGTCTAAGAATGTGGACTGTATGAGGAAGAACGTGGCATCAGGATTGGAGGAAGACTCATTAACAACCTGCGATATGCAGATGACATAACCTTGCTAGCTGAAAATGAAGAGGACTTGAAACACTTACTGAAGAAGATCAAAGACTACAGCCTTCAGTATGGATTGCACCTCAATGTAAAGAAAACAAAAATCCTGACAAATGAACCAATAAGCAACAGCATTATAAGCTGAGAAAATATTAAAGCTGTCAAGGATTTCATTTTGCTTGGATTCACAATCAACAGTCGAGAAATCAAATGACATATTGCATTGGGCAAATCTGCTGCAAAAGACCTCTTTAAAGTGCTCAAAAGCAGATGTGGTTTTGAGGATAAGGTGAGCCTGACTCAAGCCATGGTATTTTCAATTGCCTCATATGCATGAGAAAGCTAGACAACGAATTAGAAGACTGGACAAGAATTGATGCCTTTGGATTATGGTGTTGGCAAAGAATATTGAATATATCATGGAGTGCCAGAAGAACGAACAAATCTGTCTTGGACGAAGTACAGCCAGAATGCTCCTTAGAAGTCAGGATGACAAGACTTTCTTTCACATACTTTGGACATGTTATCAGGAGGGACGAGCCCCTGGAGAAGGACATCATGCTTGGTAGAGGGTCCGCGAAAAAGGGGAAGACCCTCTTTTGGATTGACACAGTGGCTGCAACAATGGGCTCAAGCATAACAACAATTGTGAGGATGGTGCAGGACTGGGCGATGTTTCATTCTGTCGTACAGGGGGCCACTGGGTCAGAAGCAATTCAATGGCACCTAACAACATCAACAACAGATGCTAATTTAAGAAGCCCTGCTGGTGCAATGGTGAAGAGCTCAGCTGCTAACCAAAAGTTTAGTGATTTAACCCATCAGCCACTCTATGGGAGAAAAGACCTGTTGATCTGCTCCCATAAAGATTGTTGTTGCTGTGTGCCAAGGAGTAGATTCTGACTCGTAGTGAACCTGTAAGACAGAGTAGACCCGCCCTATAGGGTATCCTAGGCTGTAATCTTTATGGAGGAGCCCTGGTAATGTAATGGTTAAGAGCTCAGCTGCTAATCAAAAGGTTGGTCGTTCGAACCCACCAGCAGCTCCATGGGAGAAAAAACCTGGGACCGTTCATAAAAATTACAGCCTAGGAAACCCAATGAGGCAGCTCTACTCTCACCTGTAGGGTCGATGTGAGTTAGAATCAACTGATGGCACACAACAACAATAAAAACAACAGATGCTAATTTTCCATAGATAACAAATTTCAGGTTATGGTAAATTTTGAAACTTTACCTAGCAGCGTTGCATCAGTAACTGAAACTGCAGAAGCTGCCTATACTTGTAGCCCAGTGAACTACAGAAAAATACTTTATTCTAGTTGCAGGAGGCTAATGACAGTTAAAAAGAAGCATAAAGAAAAATCTCTGGTTTGATGATTAGAAAATCTCTAGCTGCTGAGTTCCTTCTGACTTCTTTGTCTCAATAGGTATTCCTTCCTACATGTGTTCCGCATGTTAAATCTCTCAGGCATTAAGCAAAGTGCATTTGCTCGCATGTACTTAGGCATACGATAGTCTCAAAATCTATGTTTAATATGCATCTAATCCTCTCAATTCTTTATTGTTTGTAAGTATACAGGAAGAAATAAAACCATAGCTTATCTAAGGAGTAAATGATTTTGTTTTCCTTCCTTCCTTCTTTAAATATGAAAAAATCAGACACAGACACAGGCTTTTTAAAGATTATGCTAGAAGCTAAATCAAAGTCAAGTGACTATCACTGAAGATAACAATAACCCAAGTTAAACACAAAGTAATTTTTCATTAGGCCAATACATTCAAGGAAAGGTCCAAGGTCGTTATCACAGATTCAGCACATAGAAATAGATTATTGTGCACAGAATTTTCTGAATGACACTCAGTTAAAATAGAAGTGAGCTTTTCCTCTCTGGTTTATTACTTATATTGCTTGTGTATTTTTTTTCCTGCTCAATTCTATATAAATATACTATTAACTGATTCGCCATTGTACCCTGGCAAAATATATTAATTTTTAGAAAAATTAATGGGACAGACACACTGACTATAGCCAAGTTTTTGCTACCTTCTCATACCCTTCAGGTATAAAGCTATTTCCCATGAACTCCTGCAAAAATCATACACTGTGAAACTTTATGACTTCATTTTAGGATGCTTTCTTTAAAATATTCTATTAGAACTTCTGAAAACATCCCTCTGAGCATAATGTTTTGACACAGCATGTGTATTATTAATTTTCAAAAATGAGACCTCAAAAACCTATTACATTTGTCATAGTGTGATAAAAACACAAACTTCTGGAAATGGTGTCAGGCCATCAAACCGAGCCACTTCAGAAGCTAAGCCATTATCATTACCTTATCTCCACATACATCCTCTTCTGCCAGCTACCAGCTTCCATCAGGTCAGCAAGTACATCACAAGTCAATGACACCATAAGGTTTTGCAAAGGTTCATTTGGAAGTTGACATTTTGTTTGAGCCCTTATATGCTCTAACTATTAAAGCCATCATAGAAGGCGAACATTTCAAGACAATAGGAATGTAAACTTAGCTCTTACCTTCCCTCCCAGGCCTGGCCTCCTCAGGTTTTTTTCAGTTAATCATGCCTGCATCCTTCTAGACATCCAGCTCGTCTGTACCCGTGCTTTGGCTAGTCTCTGCTGAACTTCTCTCCTACTGGCCCCCCGCCCCCCTACCATGCAGCATATGTCCAAATTCTATCAGTATTTCAACACACAGTCTAACGTCACCTACTTTGAGAAATGTTTCCTGATTCTCACAACCAGAAATCATTTCTTCACATTCTGATGTTCTGGCCTCTTCAGTCTGTGTCCTTAAGGCCTCCATAACTTGTGGGCATGTATTGTAATCACCCACATGAGAGTCTTGCCTTCCTGTGTTAGAAATACCTCTTAAATTGTTCCATTAGCAGGGGCATTAATTGTAAAGACACACCTGAGAATCAGGAGAGAGGATTCTTAGCATATGAAACCACAACTAAAACCAAAACATTAGGCCTCAGGAAGGGAAAGGCTGAGGAGACTGGGATTGGCGGGTCATTGAATGACATTCTCTGTTCCTTACTCTATGGTTCTTCTTGTCCATTCTCTATCACTCTGGTACTTCTCTGCCCTCTTCTAACGGGATGCCTTTCCCACTGCTCTGGAATTTCTCTTCCTGGTAGTGTATTCTTGTTTGTGTCTCTTCATTCTCATAATTTCCACATAAATTGCTGTTTTATCCCTCATGGCCTCTGCTCTATCTTGTGTCCTGTCTTGGTACATTCTTTCAGCTTTATCTCCACTGCTGACTCACCCATTCTTTTCATACTACCCAATTCACATTTCCAGCAGAGGAATTATGATTGACTACCTGTTAGAGCAAATCTTGTGGTACCAGGTCAGAGACCTGGTAACTGGGCAGATTCCCTCAGAGACAGGGTGGGTGCAGTAGAACGCACGAGTAACGTGTATGCGCTCTGGGTTGAGTTTAACAAAAAGGAAGGGCGAGGACTTTACCCTCAAGGACCTCTCAGCCTAGAAGAGGGGAAATCGTACACATGAACAACATAATTCATGTGAAAAACTCTGTGCAAACAGAAAACTGATATATAGATAGCATTTCTTTATTTGTCATAATAATCATAATGATGGCAGAGGTGGTTCGGGGGTAGAATTCTCACCTTCCATGGAGGAGACCTGGGATTAATTCTTGGCCAATGTGTCTCACGCATAACCATCTTATCAGTGGAGGCTTGCATGTTGCTATGCTGATGAATAGGTTCCTTCGAAGCTTCCAGACTAAGACAGACTGGGAAGAAAGGCCTGGTGATCTACTTCCAAAAATCAGCCAGTGAATACCGTATGCATCACAACAGTCTGATCTGCAACAGGTCATGGGGATGATGCAGCAACAAACAGCGTTTTGCTCCATTGTGCATAAGGTTGTCATGTGTTGGGGGCTGACTTGACAGCAGCTAATAACAACAATAGTATCTAATATGTGCATAGTACTTACTATATGCTAGGAAATTATTCTAAGTACTTTACATGAATATTCTTATTTAATCCTCAAAACTGTATGGTCAGGAGGTTTTATTATTACAATAATTTTACAGATGATAAAAATTGAGCCCCAGAAAGATTAAGTAACATTCACACAGATAGTGGCAGAGCTGAGATTCAAGGTCAGGAATTCTGAAACCATTGCCTATGCTGATAACCGCTGTATTAGACTTCCACTCTAAGTGAACAGTATATTCCATATTCTTGTGCTGTGACATTATTAGAGTTTTTAGATGGGAAGAGCTAGAGATCTGTGCACTAAGCAATTTAGCAGTACACACAGTCGTTTCACTTGCTAGGTAACCTATCTAGTAAAGGTGCTATTGCTGACAAACGACTTCAATCTAAGGAAAGATTTTACACGTATAGTAATGCAAAGTTGATGTGGTTAATATGCTTGATTGAGATTTTTACACACATTCATGGTTTTTAGGGAATGAACATTCGAGATAATATACACAGTTTTCCTGAGGACTTGCGCTTACACTTTTCTAGAAAGGCTGATAGCTGCCACGTAACCAGGTTTCACTTTGTTTTTGTCAGAAAGCACTGTAGCCTTCCTGTGGGAAAATATTACTTTAACTTGCAGTGGAAAAGCTTATTTAGTGAGATCTCACTGAACTAGTCACAGTTTCAGCCCTGCCTAGTTCAAACAAAAGAACTCTCTCCAGCATTCCACCCAAACAACCAGATGGTGAACTAGTGCATTCTATACCTGTTGCTACTCAAGTATGTTTTCCAACATCTTGGCTGCCAGGGGATGCCTCTGCTAGCATAAATATGTCATTGATAATTTGTCAGTTTGCCCCACTAATGACAGAAACTGTGACTATCAAAGTGATTAAAAAAGTTGTCTAAATAATAGCTGTCAACCTAGAATTTTTGAAGAGTATCTTTGCAGCGGCAGAAATGTGAGGGTGGTAAGTGGAGTAAAAACTCTTCTGGATTTTATCAAGTTTTAGTTTACGTGGAGGCCAAGAGGCCCCATTAAGTGCTTATGACAAGAGCTCTGTAAATTCAGTGACTTCTTACATGGATTAAACAAACAACCCCCCTCCCCCAAACAAACAAACAAACCCAAGGCTTTCATCAACATCGCCCAGTATTCTAGAAATACACATTTTAATTTTTGTTATTATTTGTATGCATGCCCCAAATCTAATATACAGAGAAAAATTATTAATTATTCTTTAAATTAGAGGTTATTTCCATTTCATTGAACCAAAATGAAGTGTGACCTTTTAGAAGAAACAGGCCCTATCCCATGTTTTGTTTGTTTTCTTCATGTAGAAATGAATGCAGTTGTGTGCCTTGAACAAAGCAAGACACACATATAATCACCTCAAGAAATACACTGAGCTGAAAGATCCAGAAACAGAAAGCAACCCAAGCGGTTGATTATACAGTTTCAGAAACTGGGACAAGAAAGAGTGGGCAAAAGAAAAAGATATACATTTATATTGGAAAACTAGCAAACAAAATATTCTTATCTGGAAAGTCACTCTCCTATATAAAGAAACTGATAAGAATCTACTTGCTGTAGTCCTTGCTATTTCGACAATATTTTGATTAATTCCAGAAAAAAAATCATTGAGACCTGTCGTGCCTGCAACTGTGCTTCCACTCCTTCCCAACTGGCTAAATTTCTCTCTTTTATTTATGAGTTTGATTATCTGTTCACAACAACTGCAACTAAACCCAAATAACTTACTGGTCTGGGAGTGAGACACACAAACTGCAAATAAATGTGTTCGGTAAGATATTAGTACCTCACATCAGAGCTGCGTGTTAAAATATTACTGCACTGCCCCTTTGAAAAGGAAGTTTGTTTTTTATTTTATTTACGTATTAGATTTTATTGCAGGCCATGTTATATTTTGACAGTTCTGTAGTCAAAGTGTAATCCGATGCCACTTAGGACTGTAGAGTGGTACTAAATTCTCAGATAATGGACTAAAACTGTTTGGGAACATATGTTTAAGTCAAGTATGGTTTGTCCAATTTGGCTCAGAAGTGACTTTGGCTCAGAAGAAAACAGTGGATTTCCATAAAAGAGTAAAGATTAAAAATAAAGGGCGAGGGGTTAAAAACATCATTTTTACCCTTTCGAAAGAAAATGTGGCAAGCGATGAGAGAAATCAAAGGCTGACCGGTGTTCATTCTCCTGAAGAAACTGTAGGGAGGTGAGGTACAGGAAAGTACCTTCTTGTTTTCCTCAGACCTCCTCCTGGGCCTTGGGGAGCAGAACCAGTACTATGAAAGTACTTGGTCTCTTCTTTTCAGATCCAGACACCCCTGGGGTAGCATCCAAGAAAAATCTGGATCACTCCTAAAGAGGGAATTCTTGTCTAAATCCTACGTGGAGTTTATTATTTCAGCAGGGTGCTGGTGGGAGGAGAAAGCAGGGCTGTGTGAAGTTGTATCACCTCCCATCTCCTCCTTTTCTTTTTCCCATTGTGCCATCCCTGTTCTCTTAGTCCTGGTCTCTGGGATCTCAGAATTCTGGACTTGGAAGTCATGCGAGAATACAGTCATTGCACTTGGTCTTTTAATCTTCTCTCACTCCTCACACCCGATCTACAGAGTCTGACTAGAGAGTCTTATTCTTAGCACTATTATGAAATGAAAGGTCATTTTAGCATATAAAATCCATGTCTTTTACTCTAAATATTTTTTCACTTCCGATATTAAACTCTTGCTCTAAAATTTAACAACTGTGTAATTTTCGTGAACTTGTGAAAAGCATGAATGTTATCACTTACTGACAAGCAGTAATGACTATATTAAATTTGATGAAATAAGTTTAAAAATAATTTTTTTTTTGCAATGAATAGATAAATGTGACACCAGGTGACTGAGTTTGCTAATACCTACTCTTGATTTTGCAGACATGAGAATTCTTTTTAAAGATTATTAAGAAGAGAATCAAGAAGGGATTAGCAGACGACCCTGCCGAAATTACTCTGAAGAGTTTATATTTCTGAAACCATATCGAGATCATTAGTGCTTTGAACAGTATCAAATGATTCAAAGTAAATTGGCCTGCTTAAAACAGAAAAAAGGGTCATCGATAATTAAAACTTTGAATAATATTTGAATGTATGACTAACAGTTTCTGTGCCAAATATATTTAAGCTAAATTTGGCTGTTTGTCATTGTGACACTGGTGTAGGAAAAGTTATGATATGGTTGTATTTTAATTATATTGGAAAAAACTGTTTTTAGACATATATCCCACCTCACTGAGACTGTATTAATCTTTACTTTGGGTAGGTGACCTTAAGAGACGTTTGCGAGTTGCATATGGCATGAGGCTAGAAATAAATCCATTACCGTGGAGCCGATTCCAACTCCTAGAGACCGTACGGTTCTTTCCTTGATATTCAGCTATGAAAGAGTATTAAATCTCACCCTTTACATTTAATATTATATCATATGCTTTTTCCACATTACCTAAATTATTTTCAAATATCATTTTAAATGATGTGTAATATTACATCATATAAATGTACTAAAGCTTACTTATTATTCTGTTGTTATTAGGTGCCATGGAGTCGGTTCCAACTCACAGCAACCCTATGTACAACAGATCGTTCCCATGATCACTGTTATACTTGAGACCATTGTTGCAGCCACTGTGTCAATCCATCTCATAGAGGGTCTTCCCCTTTTTCACTGAACATTTTCTATACCAAGCGTGATATTCTCCATGGACTGGCCCCTCCAGGGTTTCCACAATGGTGTAGTGGTTAAGAGCTAGGACTGCTAAAGGTCAGCAGTTCAAATCCACCAGGAGCTCTTTGCAAACCCTATGGGGCAGTTATACTTTGTCTTATAGGGTCGCTATGAGTCAGAACTGACTGGATGGCAATAGGCAATAGAAGAGACATAAACATTTTTTGGTACCCATTAGGAGGTACCTATTTTTGAAAGGCTATCCTATTCTGTAAATTGATTTTATATCTAGAATCTCACTAAACTCACTTGTTAAATAATTTATCTGCAGATTATTTTGGAAATTCTATGTAATTTCTACACAATCATCCAAGAATAATGAGACCGTTCTTTTCTAATCCTTATACCTTTCACTTCCTTTTCTTCCATTATTAAACTAGAGGGGATTTTCAGCACAATATTCTTGTATATAGTCACAAAGGAAATGTTTTTAATGTTTAATCAGTTAAATGATGTGTACTGTTTTTTTGGTTTTGTTTTGCTCTTTTTAAAATAGATACGTTTTTTACCGTTTATCAGAACTGGTTTCTGTTCCTACTTTACTAAGAGGGTTTTTTGTATTTTTCTTTTATAGCATATCTATTACTGTTTTGAATCTTACCAATATTTTTAAATCACATTCATTAAGATGATAATAATTTTTCATTTAATCAAATGGTTACTGAAACCTACCTTGCATTCTTGACATAAACTGAATTTGGTTATTATGTATTATACCTTTTCTATTTTGCTGAATTTCATTTGCTATTTTTGTTTTTAAGATTTTTTTCCTGTATGTTCATAAGTAAAATTGGCCAGGAATTTTACATTTTCGTTGTTGGATTTTGGTTTCTAGGTTTTTGTGGTCTTCTAAAATGAGTTGAGATTATTCCCTCATTTTTTGTTCTTTGGAAGAATTGTGTAAGACCAGAAATTTTTCACCCATTGTTTTTTGGGAGAACTTTCCACAGAAGCCATGTGAGACTAAAGACTTCTCTATAAAAAAGCTTATTTACTTTTATTAACACTACTTATTTTATTTATTATGGAGCTCTGGTGGTGCAGTGGTTAAAGTGATCGACTGTTAACCGAAAGGTCAGCAGTTTGAAACCACCAGCAGCTCAGCTAGAGAAAGATGTGTGGCAGTCTGCTTCCATGGAGATTTACAGTCTTGGAAACCGTACGGGGTCGCTATGAGTCCGAATCAACTCCATGGCAGTGGGTAATTCTATTTATTGATAGGAAAATTCAGAGTGTTTCTACCTCCTCCCTTTTGTGTTTTGGTAGGTTATATTTTTAAAGCAAATTATCCATTTCATTAAATTTCTAAATTTATTACCATAAAGTTTTCAAAACATCCTCAAATCATTTTAATATCTTAAAGCATTGAAGGTGAAAATTTATTTTCCTTTTTTAGTATTAGCTGTTTGTGCTTTCTCTCTTTTTTCATGATCAGTTTCCCAGAAGTTTTTTTAATATTATAATTGTTCATAAACTACTTTTATCTTTACTACAGCTCTATGGCAACTAACAACGTTCCGTTCTACTGTATATATTTTCTATTTGTTTATTCTATTCTGTCATAATCAGTATTTCATTTCTTATGTTCTTTGAAGCTATTTTGATGTTCTTTTAACTATTTTCTTGAGAGAAATGTTTACCTCATTAATTTTCAGCTCTCTTTGTTTCTAATATATGGCTTAGGATTACAGTATACATTTTTTCTGTAAGTACTGCTTCAGTTTCATCCCAAAATTCAGGTCAGATGATTTTTCTGATTCCTGTTATAATTTCTTTTTGACTCATAAGTTATTTTTGAGTATTTTTTTGCAACTTCAAAGTGCAAGAGATTTTCCAGCTATTCTTTTTTAATCAAAAATTGATTTCTAGCTTAATTACATTGTGGGTAGATGTCATCTTCTGTGTGATTTCAGTTTTTCAAAGTTTGTTGAATATTGCTTTACAGCTGAATACTGCCACTTAAAAAAAATTTACATGTGCTTACAGCAAGAGATTATTTTGCAACTGCAGTTGTAGACTGTATTGCACCATGTGTGTCTACTTGGTCAATTCTGTTGTTGATATTTCTGTCTTCCCCCGCCCCACCCAACCCCCTTCTATCAGTTACTGAGAATTATGCGTTAAAATTTCCAGTGTGATTATAGATTCGTCTATTTGTCTTTGCAGATTTGTCAGTTTAACTTCACGTAATTTGAGGCTCTGCCTTTAGGGATAAGCACATTTATAATTATTGTATGTTCTTGGTGAATTAAATCTTTTATAAATATTAATACCAGTATACCCATTTTTTTAAATCCAGTTCGTTAATCTTTGTTATTTAACTGGAGCATACAGACCACTTACATTTACAGTAATTATTAATATATTTGGAATTAAATCTAGCATATTATTTTGTGCTCTCCAGTTGACTCTTTCTATATTTTTGCTTTCCTGCTTATAATAGATTATTCATTATTTTGTTTTTTTCTCTCCACTAGTTCAAGTGTTTAACACTCAGTTTTATACACTCAGTTTTTATTATTTTTGTGGTTACCATAAATTTACAATATACCTCCTTAACAAAGTCTAAGGTTAATCTATATCTTTGGCCTTCACTTGGATAATACAAGGATGATTTTAGCTTGAGTGCGTAGCCCTTTGGGGTCTCAGCTTAATGCAGAGTAGAAGTCCTATGACAGTCACCATCGTGATATAAGACCCTAGGCCGTTATTTCTGCCCTTGTGAAAAAAAAAAAAGAAAAAAAAAATTTTTTTTTTTTTTTTAATTAGTCAAGCTGCCTAACTTGAGCCCAAGTTTGCAGATTTATGCAAATCACCTTAAGGCAAAAGTAGCTTTAGTCCTTTTAGAATTCTGCTTACCCATCTGGGTTTAGGCTTCCTCCCAGAATTCGGCCTGATGGTTCTCTGCTATCTTGGCAGCTCTTCAGACTTCTAAGTATACCCAAAAATGCATTACCTAGCAATTTCAGGAGAAATGTTGGTACAAATAATAAAGATAGTAAAGTAACGTTTTGTCTGGTATGTTTGTGGCAGATTTTTGAATTTTCATTTAACTTTTTCATTGAGGATTCTGCTTTTCCATGTGTGCTTAGCAAGGTTATTCCACCTTATGACCTACATAGGTACCTACATTTTCTTCTAATTCGATAGAGCTTAATTTTTTTTCATTAAATCTTTAATCTTCCTGTATTCTTTGGTAGATGGTGTGTCATGAGGAACAAAATAGATTTTTTTTCCCCAAATAACCCTAAAATATTACTAGACCTATTTCTTGAAATTATCTTCCAATTCTCTATGAACTTTAATACCTTCTTCAATTCTATGTGTTATTTTCTTCCACTGATATAACAGTCTGTGCTTGTTTTAGCAGTGCACTGTTGTACTTTAACAGCATATTTTGATCTCTTTAAAGTTAGCCTCCACTTATTACTGTTTTAAAAATTGGTATGAATGCTTTAAAGTTCCCAACTTTTGAGGCATTATTTTAATAAGAATAATGGGAGAATATTTATTTTACAGTTATGATATAAAATAATGCCTTTGGCTTATTAATATTTACAGAAAATGAAAACATCACTAATAGTTCTCAATGCCTAATATTTACAGTACATAATCAGCTTATTGCTATAAATATTGGTGACCTAAGGCAGACTGGAGCCCTGGTGGCATAGTGGCTAAGAGCTTGGCTGCTAACCAAAAGACTAGCAGTTTGAAACCACCAGCCACTCTTTGGAAACCCTATGGGGCAGTTCTACTCTGTCCTAAAGGGTCACTATGAACCTGAATGGACTTGATGGCAATGGGTTTGATCTTTTTTTTTTTTTTTTTTAAAGGCACACTAGTGGCCTGTACTATTGAAGCATTAAGCGGGGGGGGGGGGGGGGACAAACCCGCTGCCATCAAGTCCATTCAGACTCATAGTAACCACATAGGATTTCCAAGGCTATAAATCTTTATGGAAGCAGACTGCCACATCTGTCTCTGAGGAACTGCTGGTGGTTCTTGAACCACTACCATTTCAGTTAGCAATTGATGGCTTTAACCACTGTGCCATCAGGGCATATTGAAGCATACAATATTATTATTGAAGCGTACACACTCACAAAAATTTTAGACTTCATTCATTTATTTTGAATATCCTAAAATGAAAACCTGAAGAAATAAGGTCCATAATTTTCTCACTGTTTGAGTATGTGGAAATAGAAAAAAAAAATGAGTTAGTTAAAAACAATTTTAGATAAATTATTTATGCAATTGCAAATACTTGTAAAAAAGGCTTCAGTCCTCAAGTTTTAAGTTCAACAATGGAAGACATTTCTTGAATTCTTGGTTATTATGAGAAAGTGTGATACACCACTCAGAGATCCTATTTATTTTGCAATGATCAATAAAGGAGTATTAAAGGGAGAAAAACTAACATAATTTTTAAAATCCATTGACTGATTTTTGACAAGAAGTTAATTAAGAAATCTATTAATGTTTATGTGATTTAAGAAAATATTCTTTTTTTTTCAGGCTGACAAGTCTGAGACAATGTTAAGTAATCTTTAGATAAATTAAAGCAGAGCTCAGAATCTGTTCTTCATAAAAAAATAATGATCTTTAATTCAACAGTGAGGTGGTTCAGGTTGCTTTATACGTTCTCTGATCAAAAAAGGGTGTTAATACCATTCCCAAAGCCAACTCTTCAGACAGGGACTGGACTGGACAGTGGGTTGGAGAGGGATGCTGGTGAGGAGTGAGCTTCTTGGATTAGGCGGACACTTGAGACTATGTTGGCATCTCTTGCCTGGAGGGAAGATGAGAGGGTAGAGGGGATTAGAAGCTGGGGAAATGGACACAAAAAGAGAGAGTGGAGGGAGGCAGCAGGCTGTTTTATTAGAGGGAGAGCAATTGGGAGTATGTAGCAAGGTACATATAAGTTTTTGTGTGAGAGACTGACTGGATTTGTAAACTTTAACTAGAAGCACAATAAAAATTTAAAAAAAGGGTGTTAATAAAAATTAAAATGGATGAGTAGCGAAGCTTAAATTATTTTAAAAACCCTCCATTAGGTTGTTTGTCTGCCTTTAGCCTCAGATTTTCAACTTATTTAAAAGCTGTAATAGGAAATTCAGAGATTCTATTCTTGATTTTAAATTTATATTCTGAATTTGTACAAGAGTCATATAAAAAAAGGCTTTCTGCACTGACTCTGCAGTGAATGTACTGCCATTTCTGTGGAGAAATGGCACAGTAATCTGAGAAAGGATTTTTCTTCAAGAACCAATGGATTCATTATTTAGAACTTTAAGAAAATGTGTTTCAGTAGATAACATTTAGGCAAAGCTTGTGTATAAGAGAATAAGATACCCAATCTGTTGTTTGATCAGAAGTCATATTCATTATTATCAGTGTGATATTTAAAATTATTTGCTCCACCTTGAAAAAAAATCGTAGATACTTGTCACTGATTATATTTTATGAAATTTGGAAATCAGATAATCACTTTAAAGTGCCAACTTAAAAAAATTCTATGGAGAATTACAAATATATATATTCTGGAGACATCATTGTCTTAATGTTTATATCTAGGATAGGAACTAATTTTGAGAAAATATATACTATACCACAAATTTGTGTATATATATATATATATATATATATATATATATATATATATATTTATTGTGCTTTAAGTGAAAGTTTACAGCTCAAATTAGTTTCTTGTACAAAACTTTATACACACTTTGTTACGTGACCCTAGTTGCTCTCTCTATAATGTGACAGCACACTCCTCCTCCCCCCCTCCGCCTGGATTTCCCGTGTCCATTCAACGAGCTCCTGTCCCTTTCTACCTTCTCATCTCACCTCTGGACAGGAGCTGCCCATTAGTCTCATGTATCTACCTGAACTAAGAACCACACTCTTTGTGAGTATCATTTTATGTCTTATAGCCCAGTCTAATCTTTGCCTGAATAGTTGGCTTCGGAATGTTTTGTTCTGGGTTAACAGAGAGCCTGGAGGTCATGTCTTCTGGGGTTCCTACCATCTCAGTCAGACCATTAAGTCTGGTCTTTTTACTAGAATTTGATGTCCTTCACCCCACTTTTCTCCTACTCCATCAGGGACTGTCTGTTGAGTTCCTTTTCGGGGTGGTCATTGGTGGTAGCTGGGCACCATCTAGTTCTTCTGGTCTCAGGCTGATGGAGTTTATGTGGCCCTTTCTGCTTCTTGGGCTAATATTTTCCTTGGGTCTTTGGTGTTCTTCATTCTCTTTTGCTCCAGGTTGGTTGGGACCAGTTGATACATCTTAGATGGCAGCTTGCTAGATTTAAGACCCCAGACCCCACTCACCAAAGTGGGGTGCAAAACATTTTCTTAAAAAACTTTGTTATACCAGTTGATCTAGATGCCCTCTGAAAACCTGGCTCATAGACCCCCAACCCTGCTACTCTGTCCCTCGAAGTGTTTGGTTGTATTCAGGAAATTTCTTAGCTTTTGGTCTAATCCAGTTGTGTTGACTTCTCCTGTATTGTGTATTGTCCTACCCTTTATCCAAGATAATTCTTGTCTTTTATCTAGCTAGTGAATACCCCTTTCTCTCCCTCCCCACCCTCATAACCATCAAAGAATGTTTTCTTCTGTGTTTAAACCTTTTCTTGAGTTCTTATAATAGTGGTCTCATGCAATATTTGTCTTTTTGTGACTGACTAATTTCACTCAGCGTAATCCGTTCCAGATTCATCTATGTTATGAGATGTTTCGAGGGTTAACTGTTGTCCTTTATAATTGCATAGTATTCCATTGTGTGAATATACAATAATTTGTTTATCCATTCATCATCGATAGGGAAATGTGTATATTTTAAGTAGTCAAGACTGAGGCAAATACAGGACAGAAGGAACGCTTGCATCAAGTGAAAAATTCAGAAAATATATAACTACAATTTTAATACTCAATTACATAATCACACAGGACCTGCCTGGAATCAAATTTAGTCTTTTGAACAATATCATCTTTGCTCTTCAGAAGCATCTTTACCATAAAAACGTGGGGTTCTGAATTTATTTTTAAGAGATCTCAATTCTTTAATGCAACTTAGAAAGAACAAATATACAAATCCACCCAGGAAGCATCATCTGGTTCCCACGACTCCAGGGAAGTAGTTTATAAGGTAGGGAGATCATTTTGATCATCTACCCATGTGTTCCTTTGTCCATTCCCTTTGGGCATGCATTATGGGCATTTGGCTACCTCTCTGTGGAGGGTGTCAAGCTCTCAGATAGCCACAATATGAGTAGAAATCATTTTCTGTAGATAATAAAAAGGTAATTTTGAAGTAGTGAAACCAAAATGATGTTGGAGGAAATGCTGTAAGCAATCATAAAATAATGATCAAAAAGAGAAGTGTCATTTGGGCCACAGTGTGACTTGTAAGACTTTATTAAAAAAAAAAAAAAAAAAACAGAGATGGTAAGAGAGGCCTGGTCTGAGTTGGCAGTATTTGGAATTATAGAAAAGATACATTCAGATGGCAATATTTTAAAAGTGAAAAGAACTGTACACAATAGGAGTTCATTGAAAAAAATTGTTTGAAAATCCAACACCTTGTTGTTAAAATAGGTATGTTCAGTATATGGAAACTATTAGTTAGAAGCTTCTACTGTTTCATATCTTGTATCAAAATGCCATGAAAAATAGTAAAAATATGTACACATGTACACATAAACTTCGGCGTTTCCTTATCCTGTCCCAAATGCATGCTGGCAGCCCTTTCAGTTTTAACCAAGGCCAAAGCAGGAGTTAGTTCCTTAGGAAGCTTTTGTTTTGTTGCCAGTTTTTGCAATGATTTCCGTTGACTTCTCCCATTGCATTGCACCATACTATTCTTTCTCTGCCTATAAAAGATAGTTTGTTAAGTTCTAATCCAATAGTCTAATAAAAAAGGAACAATGGAGACATGACAGCTAAAGAAATCATAATGCTTTTTATAGTTATTCCTTGAATCCAGTCCAAACTGGATTCGTGAGCAATCAGTTTCAAAGAATAAAACTACTTTAAAAAAAAAATAATTTTCATGAACCCTTGTTAGTACTCAGAGCAGAATTCCATGACACTATATGAAGAAAATAAATCATTTTAATATGTTTACCAAGGCTTGTAGTTACTAGTGACAATGAGAATGAAAGTTAAGGCCATAGGTTAGGGGCTGTAAACTGAAATAGTGACAGGAACCAGGCAGGTAATCAAATGAGTAAAGCAGGGTGGATGGTGATCTAATTTTAAATGTTGGCAACTAATTAAAATATTTTTAAAATACTGTATAAGCCAAACAAAACACATCTGGGGACCACATGGCCAAAGGTGACCCCTAAGCAACTTTTGAAATCCTACTCATTCTTTAAGGCCTTCATTGTGTGCCTGTCTTTCCAAGAAACATAATACAGCAAAGGCAGCCCCAGCTGACCTCCACCTTTGCAGAAGTTTTATTGAGCTTGTAATCAGAACTACAAGTTGCAGCACCTTTACTTTCTCTGCTTCCTTGGGAGGCTACTGTCCGCATGAGACTAAAGGTCCTGGAAGACAAAGACCTCAAGATATTATGCTGCTCTCTTTTTCCTCACATTGGCGGGCACTTGATGGGTACTTAGACAATAATAATAGTAGTAATGATGATGATGATGATGATGATAGTAGTACCTAACATTAAGTTCTTTTCATGAGTCAGATACATTTCCAATAGCTTTTACATACATTATTTCATCCTCATGACAACCCTGTTGGAGGAGCTGGTGTTATCCTCATTTCACCAATTAGAAAACTGAGGCACAGAGGCTGAGTGACTGACCTAGGTTACACACCTACTGAGGGGTGGAGCCAGTAAATCTGGCTAGGTTAATTCCGTGGCATGTTCTCTTAGGCACCATGGTACAGCTATTAATTAGTTAAATATAACTGATTCTAGACAAGAGTTTCAAATGATTATGTATCAAAATGTTTACCATAGCTGTTAATAAGTTCCAAGATGGCAGGCTAAAAAAATTCTGTTTTATTTCCCATTCCCATTCCCTTTTTCCTTCTACCCATTCTTGAATCTCAGGAAGGAATGGAGTAGTAGAGTTAACATACCGCAGTTATGCCCACAAGATTTCAAAATAGCCAGGTAATTTGCTCAAAGTCTTCATTCCAAATTAAATGAAATATAACTTAAATTTACCATTCTGGTAGTCTTGTGTACAACTGGCAGCTTAATACCCAAGCAGGAAATACTGAATAGCTTTGTGAGAAGAATTTAAGAAAAAGGAGGAAGGTCCTTGCTGGTGAGGAAATAGCTCTTTCTGCAGTTGGTTGCTGTGAATAAATTATTGGCAAGTTGAACAGGAGCACAGTCTCAGGGTCTTGTGACTCTGAGCATATCAGATGTTTGACTCTACTTCATTATTGTCTCTTCTCTACATGGAAAAGAAATTATTCATGCATTGAGCCATTTTGATGTGCATTCAGGATTATAAAAATTGATAATTATTTATGAGAACAAGTTGCTTTAAGAAATTTTTCTCACTAATTTTTATTAACTAATCTTCAATTACATAATATGAGTTCTAAAGTTGTAATACACCAAACAATGACTGTGTCTTCCCCCTTTGAATTTAGAAGAAAAATTTTCCCTTCACACACAGTCGTGTATTTTTGGTATGTTCTGACAGCACTTGAGAATTGCTTGGCTCTATGGCTACTAGGAAAAGGCTTAGCAATTTGATGTTCAGTGCCCAGATACATGCACTATGAGAAGCCATACAAAAGCACAAAGGTAGAATTGCTGGTTCTACTCATCCCAATCCTTTCCTGGGCAGAATAATTTCAAGTATGTCTGTACAGGTGCATAATTGTGAATTCTGAGTGGTATATGACATTTGGACACAGCTTTTTGACATGCTTGTTTTGATACCATGGACATGATGTGGTTACTTTGATGTTTGCCCTTAGGGCTTCCTACTGATGCTCAGGCTGATGTTCCCCTGCTCCTACCACATATATCTGCACCTAACATTTCTCCATCACTACCATATAATTCAGCCATTCTGCTGGCAATCAAAGCTTGTCTATCTTACATCTTATTCCCTTAGGACCATGCATTCTGTTAAATGATAATGGGTGCTAATGGAATAATTCGATAGACTTTTCTCTGATAAGGTTACTCTTCTAGGTAAAAGTCAATTTTACCCTAGTTAAAATCCACGGCACCTTTAGAAGCTCTTTAAAAAGTGACAGGAAAATTAGAAATTTCTGACAGACCAATCAAAAGGAGATATTTTGGTGAGTGAGGACTTTTATAATGCCACAGCTTAGGGCAGCTAAGTAGAGAGCAGCTTCCTAAAACACTCATATGAGCCTTGATTCATGAAAGAGTAAACTGGTCATTAAGACGCACACACATTGGCCCTCTCTCACCCCAGCAGGGTAAGTACACATTAACAGACTTGTGGACTGAGCGACTGAAAGCATAGCTATGAAAAGATGCGAATTAAAATAGCATAACAAAAAAAAAAGAAAATTTTATACAGCTTAATTTGCCATTTAAGAATATCTTTTAAAACTCTATCACTGCAAAATAGTATTATTTAATATATATTATCAAGAAATATTTACGAAATTCAAAATCTGTATACACAGAGAAGGAAGTACAAGGAGGAAACTAACATTTATTGTGATCCCACTGTGAGCCATGCATTGTAAAAGTGCCTGTCATAAAATGTTATGTAGGATTATTAGGTGCAGTTTAGATAATATGAAACTGAGACACATGGAGGTGTAGCAACTCATGGGGGCTCATATAACTAAGTATTAGACTCAAGATTGGAGCACAGGTGATTCTTACTTCCAGTAACATATTGCCAAATCAATGGTCACGAAGACGGCACAGAACTGGGCAGCATTTCATTCTGTGATTACTACGATCACCATGAGTCAAAGCCAACTTAATGGCAACTCACGACAACAAAGCCAGAGAAGCAAGGGTTCTTTCAGAATGGGAGGAAAACAGAATTCTACTAGTAAAAGTGTTGTGTCATATGTACAACAAATATGACAGAACAGATGTTGAAAACATAAACAACTTTTACAGATTGATAAAATAATTAAAATCCAAAGAAAAACAGAGTACTGACAAATCACAAAATAAAAATAGCTAATGTCTAAAACACATATCCTACTTCATTAGTGGGCAAAGAAATTAAGTGCAAATAGTAATAAATCACAATTTTAACCAATCAAATTGACAGAAATTTAAAAAAATACATGATACTAAATTCCAGAAGGAATGTGGTAAATAGTGCATAAGTGCTAATGGGTAATTTGGTACCCCATCAACAGAAATTTGTCAATATGTATCAGAAACCCATGATCAAATTATCTTACTTGAAGAAATTTATTCTATGAATATATTTGGGAAACCACACAAAAGTTCATATAAAAAGATATTTGTCACAGGATATCTGATGATGTTCAAAAACTGTCAGCAACCTAAATATTTCACTGTTGAAGAATGGTTAAATACATTGTACTAAACCCATCCATGGATGTTATATATGCACATATTTAAGTATTCACAAATAAGGTTAAATGAAACAGCAAAATTCAATAATATGTGTGTTTGTGTGTATCTATCTTTATCTCTCTCTGTACCTCTCTCTAATTATATGTGTGTTGTTGAGGGCCATTGAGTAGAGTTTTGACTCATAGTGGCCCCATGTGACAGAGTAGAATGACTCCATAGGGCTTGTTTTGGCCACAATCTTTACAGGAGCAGATTGCCAAGTCTTTCTCCCATGGAGACCCTGGGTAGGTTAGCAGCCAAGTGCTTAACTGTTGCACCGCTAGGGCTCTGATATATATATAGGAATTTTGTAAAGGCCTACATATTCCTGTATAAAACAGAAAGTCTATAAAACAATATCTGACCCATGTGCATGTGTCCAGGGATGATTTTTATATTGAGCTTTACATTTTTGTGAATTTTGGACAATTAATATGTATTATTTTAAAAATATTTGACAAAAAACGTGATGCTAATAAAAGAAACAAGTCTACGTGTGCCATGACAACATCATCGCTGAGTTTGCTGCAAGAAAAAAGGGAAGACAGGCCTCCTTATCCTGCTTGTCCTGGACCTGTAGGTCTACTGTAGTAACATGGCCCTGGAAAGCAGAGTCTGCTCTTCCTCTGAGTTGACAGAAGAGAAGAAAAGGGTTCCCAGTGGCTCAAGAAGCTGGAAAACCAGGATTGATGCTGGATCTTGTTCAGAGCATGCAAAGAAGTACAGGTGCACAAAGATATGTTGATGCTTGCCCTAGCCCTGGAAAGCAACCTGCTCAGCTGCATTTGCACCCCTGGGGCAGTGCTTGAACTAACCCAGTCTCAGGAACTTCCCTAGCTTTACTTCCTTGAGTAAGGGAAAAGAGCATCAAGAAGCTAACTGTACTGGCAGAATGGGCACTAGGTCTACTGGGAAAGTACACTTTGACAAAAGTCACTCTCAAGTGGTTGCTTCAGATCAGGGTTTTTGCTATTGGGGCAGCTGCAGACTGGCCTCAACGGCCACTCCAAGACCCTCTGCTCTAAGTCTAGGGAGCTTTTCTAGTGAACCTCAACCTCTTTGCAAACCTGTGTAATGAGGGGCAAATAAATAACAAAGCCTTTTTACATTAAAAGATAAAAAGTGTGAGAGCTGTGATTCTAATCCTGGTGGAGCAACAGAGACTGTATTTACCAATTCACTTTACGCAACTAAAATACCAGACAAAATATACTTAACAATGATTTGCAGACCGAGACAACAGGTAGCGCAGGACACCGATCCCTGAGAGAGGGGTAATAAACAAGGTAAACACCAATGCTTGCCCCACTGTACTGCCTAGAGAGAGTTTCCAGGCCACAGCTCAGAAAGGAGGGAGTTAGGTGCAGCTCAGTAGTCTCACCAAGTTGGAGAAGGAGACTTCAAAATTTTGGAAGGCCAAGATGGTTAGAATTTGCATAACAGAGTTCTATGGAGGAGAGAGTTGTGCACACAACAAAGAAAGATGCACAGACAGTTCTGGAGATCTTCAAGGGTTCCCCTGGAGTCTTCAGCTGATATTGATCAGTGCATGGATCTAAGGAAACGACTTGAAGCCATGGGAAGAACTACTTGAAAAGACAGAACAAATCCCAGAGCTCACTAAGGGCAAGGAGTAGTTCACCTAATACTAGACAGTGTGGAAAACCTTATAATGCATGGAGCATCAGGTACAGCACTCAGAAAAGTAATATCTTGATAGTAGGACCAAGTAGTTTGTTTCAGACTAAAAGCTGCTCTGACCTCACTTAATAAAGCTCCAAATAAAGTCTTGAAAAGATTAAACTGTTTCTAAGTAACTTAACTACAACTCAGGATAAAGCTTAAGAATATTTAAAGGAAAATGAAAATATCCAGCACTCAATAAGGTAAAATTTACAGTATCTGGCATCTCATCAAAAATTACTAAGCATGCAAAGAAGTAGCAAAATGAGATCTATAATGAAGAAAAAAGTGAATCAATAGAAAGAGGAAGAAATCACACAGTAGAATTAGTAAACAAGGAAATTGAGAGTTATTAAACATATTTCATATATTCAAGAAGGTAGAGGAAAGGTTGAGCATATTAAGGAGAGAAATGGAAGATAGGACAAAGACCCTATTATTCAAGCTTCTAGAGATAAAATTACAATGTCTGAGATGAAAAATTTAGTAGGTGGTATTAATAGCAGATTAGACATTGCAGAAGAGAAGATTAGTGAATATGAGGTCGTAGTTAATAGAAACTGCAAAATGACATACAGAAGACAAAAAAGTTAACAGAGAATCAGTAAACTCTGGGATCTATTAGGAACTCAAGTGTCCTAATATATGTGTAATAAAGGAGACCTCAAAAGAAAGATGGAGAGAAAAGAAAAACCGTTTGAAAAAAGTAGCTGCCAAGAGCTTTCCAAATTTGATGAAAATTATAAAGTCAGAGATCAAAGAGCTCAGCAAGGTCTAAACACACACACACACAACAAAACAAAAAGAAAAGAAAATTAGACCAAGAAAATCCTAATCAAAATGCTTGTAATAGTCATAATGAGAAAATCTTAAAACACTGAAAAAATACAGATTTTTTTTTTTAAGAAAGGCAGAAAGATTAAAAAAAAAAGCAGGCTTCTCAAAGGTAATGTGAGCCAGGAAAGAGTAGAAGAACTTCTGTAATGTATTAACAGAAACAAAAACTTGTCAACTTAAAGTTCTATATCCAGAAAAAATATCTTTCAAAAGGAAGGTAAAATTAAGCCTCCTTTAGAAACAGAAAAATTAAACCTTTTATATCAGTACAGCTTGTAGCCTGCTAATATTTTCAAAAGCAAAACATACACCCACCAAATAACCCATTCAACTCCTAAACATTTGTCCAACAGAAATGAAAGCATTCATATTCTCTAGTTCCCAGTGCATTACAATATAGATTGACAGAATGGAGGGGGGCAGTGGTATTTGAAGTTTAAGCAGCAAGGTAGCACAATACGGCTACCAGGAACTAGCCTTGTTACCACATTAGATCCTAGAGTAGAGATAATAAAAATCTGTGGGAGCTGATCTGGGACTAAAATCCCTGAAGCCTGGTTTTCTCCAGCCATATATAAAAAAAGACCTCATCTATAAACATCTCAGTATCCCATATGCAGTCACAATGTGGTGGTTGACATTAGCATGGAGAAAAGGACATTTATTTTTCTGTTGGGAATAGATTAATTTATCTAAAAGCTTCATCAAAAATTGATTTTTTTAAAAGTTGATTTAATAATACCTGTGTTGCAATGTTCTAAAAACTATTACAATGTTTCTCTTATACACTCAGAAGAAGACGACAAGGGGAGAGAGAAGCCTTTGGGGCTTACTGAAATTTATTAGTAGGACCAGATTTAAAGAGGGACACCTCAAATTCAGCAATTGAGATTTTAATATTTTCTTTGTCATTATTAATATCTTTATATTATTACCTACACCCCATGTTTCCAGATCCAACAGAATGCAGAAATTATCAAACAATATCATTAATATCAAACACAAATAAAATTTTGGTGAAGATCATTCAAAAGCAGTTGCAGCAGCACACAGACAGGGAACTGCCAGAAATGCAAACCAAATTCAGAAGAGGATGTGGAACGAAGGATATCATTGCTGACATAAGATGGATCCTGGCTGAAAGCAGAGAATACGGGAAAGATGTTTACCTGTGCTTTATTGACTATGCAAAGGCATTTGACCGTGTGGATCATAGCAAATTGTGGATAACATTGCAAAGAATGGGAATTCCAGAACACTTAGTTGTGCTCATGAGGAACCTGTACATAGACCAAGAGGAAGTCGTTCGAACAGAACAAGGGGATAGTGCTTGGTTTAAAGTCAAGAAAGGTGTATGTCAGGGTTGTATCCTTTCACCATACTTATTCAATCTGTATGCTGAGCAAATATACAAGAAACTAGACTATATTAAAGGGAATGTGCCATCAGGATTAGAGGAAGACTTGTTAATAAGCTGTGATATGCAGATGACACGACCTTGATTGCTGAAAGTGAGGAGGACTTGAAGCACTTACTGATGAGAATCAAAAACTACAGTCTTCAGTATGGCTTATACCTCAACATTAAAAAAAAAAAAAATCCTCACAACTGGACCAATAGGAACATCATGATAAATGGAGAAAAGATTGAAGTTGTCAAGGATTCATTTTACTTGGATCCACAATCAATGCCTATGAAAGCAGCAGGCAAGAAATCGAAGAACACATTGCTTTGGGCAAATCTGTTGCAGAAGACCTCTTTAAAGTCTTAAAAAGCAAAGATGTCACTTTAAGAACTAAGGTGCACCAGACTCAAGCCCTGGTGTTTTTGTTCACCTCATTTGCATTTGGAAGCTGGACAATAAATAATGAAGACGGAAGAAGAATTGGTGCCCTTGAATTATGATGTTGGTGAAGAATATTGAATATACTATGGACTGCCAGAAGAAATGAACAAATCTGTCTTGGAAGCCAGGATGCTCCTTAGAAGCAAGGACAGAGAAACTTCGTCTCACAAACTTGGGACATGTTATCAGGAGGGATCAATTCCTTGATAGACATTATGCTTGGTAAGATAGATGGTCAGGGAAAAAGAGGAAGATCCTTAACGAGATGGAGTGACATAGTGGCTGCAACAATGGGCTCAAGCATAACAATGATTGTGAGGATGGCTCAGGACTGGGCAGTGTTTTGTTCTGTTGTACATAGGGTCGCTATGACTCATCAACACCTAACAACAACAACATGTTTTCAGAGTCTGCAGAGTCCTACATAATTTTAACTTCTCACAAAGGGGATTCAATAAAGAGTTCCCAAGAACATGGTGGTAAAAATAAAAGTGAAAAAAAGTATATGAGCTAATAAAGTACTGTGGTTATTGTTGCCATTAAAGAATGGGAATAGAAGTGATAAGTGTTGTACATTTCCCAGTGCTGCAGGGGATGTTTATAACTGCCCCCCAAACATTCTATGTAAATATGGAATATAATACTGTTAATTTTATCCTGTGACATTATAAAAATTATAATTTTTTACTCATCATAAAAAATCAATTATCAGGCACAAACTTTAAATATTTTAGACATATTTCACCTTTGCACCATATGTATCATCTAATGGACTGTGGGTTTATGGCAACTGGAAACAGGCACTTCCATACAAAATTCAATTGCTTTATGTCAGTTTTACTAATATTGAAATGAGATGAAATATTTATTTTTAATAGAGAAAAACAGATTGGGTTTGCACAGGTAAGACTACCCATTAATTATAATTCCTTCTTTGGAAATATTATGGCATAGAACAAAATCCAGAAATAGCTTATCGGTGATACATATCTTCTGTGCAAATACCGTACAGGCGAATCTCAGATATTTCCTATAAAAGATGCAATCAGGGATGTTCATTGTAAAAATTTCATCTAATTATAATCAACTGTATTGAAGCCTCTAAAATTTTATCAAGGGATTGTGTACAGAGATCTCTTTATTACAGAACATCCTGAAAATGAATTCATAATTATGAAAATATATTTGGAAGAATAATGATGAATTCATTGGAAAATCAAAACCATAACAAAATTACAGCTTCATGTACAAAATGTAGTGCACTCCATTGGATAAAAGTCTCCCCCTGCCACCATGGTATTGAATCCAATATTGTCTAAAATACAGGTGGGTACAGTGCAAATAGGCTTGCTTTGACACTACAAATTGTACTTGGTGTCCTAACCATTTATTACCTCCTTGCATATCTTCAGAAATAATGGCTAATTGAACAATATATTCACACAGGACATTGCAAAAGATTTTAATGAGGCAGAAAAATGCCAACTTTTTAATGGGTGACAGGTTTTGTTCAGAGCTGGAAGTTATGAATTGCCAATTAGGAAAACTTTGGTAATCTGGGTAATCTAGGTTGCCTGTCCAGGATTTATCTGTGTTTGGGAGCCTCAAATTTGGAATTAGAATAACGACCTGGGGGAGGGGAGTTCTCTTATGTTGTGTAATATATTTGTATAAAATTTCCAATTTCACAGCTTGCAGACTGAAACAGTGTAAAATACAGCATTAAAGGGTGAATCCTTATGTTTTTAGTTAAAAAAACTCAATATTTTGTTTATTAACTTTTTTTTCTCTGCACAATATAAAGTGAAGAGGAGAATTAAAATTAATGCTTAAGCAGTTGATTTGATCAATGTAGACAGTTTAAGAATTTAATCCAGGTTTAAAAATGGATTGTTTTCCCCAGTGGAATTTCATGATTTATATGACAGGTAGACTGTATAATTGTAAAATAGCTTGTTAAATTTGTGTTGTTGAACCTAATTTCACCAATTGTTCACTTAACTGATTTTGGAGAATCTACATAGAAAAAAGTTCTCAGTGAAGAACACCTCTACATAAATAAATAACTTTGATTAAAATTTTTTTCCTAAATGAAGGAAAAGAAATCTTTCATGCATACATTTGCTTCTATCATGGCTCTTTGTGGGAATGTTGTTGTTGTTAGGTGCCATTAAGTCAGTTCTGACTCATAACGACCCTATGTACAACAGAATGAAACATCGCCCGGTTGCATGTCATCCTCACAATCGTTGCTATGGTTGAGTCCATTGTTGCAGCCACTGTGTCAATCCATCTCTTTAAGGGTCTTCCTCTTTTTCACTGACCCTCTACTTTACGAAGTAGGATGTCCTTCTCCAGGAACTGATTCCTCCTGACAACATGTCCAAAGTATGTGAGACATGGTCTCACCATCCTCGCTTCTAAAGAGCATTTTTGTTGTACTTCTTCCAAGACAGATTTGTTCAACCTTTTGGCAGTCCATAGTATATGTAATATTCTTGTCCAACACCACAATTCAAAGGTGTCGATTCTTCTTCAGCCTTCCTTATTCACTGTCTAGCTTTCACATGCATAGAAGGCAACTGAAAACACCATGGCCTGGGTCAGGCATGCCTTAGTTCTCAAGGGGACATCTTTGTTTTTCATCACTTTGAAGAGGTCTTTTGCAGTAGATTTGCCCAACGCAATGCATCTTTTGATTTCTTGACTGCTGCTGCCATGGGTGTTGATCGTGGATCTGAGAGTAAAATGAAATCCTTGACAACTTCGATCTTTTCTCCATTTATCATGATGTTGCTTTTTGGTCCAGTGGTGAGGATATTAGTTTACTTTATGTTGAGGTATAATCTATACTGAAGGCTGTGATCTTTGATTTTCATGAGTAAATGCTTCAAGTCTACTTCATTTTCAGCAAAAAAGGTGGTGTCATCTGCAGGTTGTTGACGAGTCTTCGTCCAATCCTGATACACTATTCTTCTTCACATAGTCCTGCTTCTCGGATTATTTGCTCAGCATACAGATTTAATAAGTGTGGTGAAAGGACACGACCCTGACACGCACCTTTCTTGACTTTAAACATAGCACTATCCCCTTGTTTCTGTTCAAACAACAGCCACTTGATCTTTGTACAGGTTCCTCATTAGCATAACTAAGTGTTCTGGAATTCCCATTCTTTGCAATGTTATCCATAATTTGTTATGATCCACACAGTTGAATGCCTTTGCATAGTCAATAAAACACAGGTAAACATCTTTCTGGTGTTCTGTGCTATCTGCCAGGGTCCACCTGACATCAGCAATGATATCCCCAGTTTCTTGTCCTCTTCTGAATCGGCTTGAATTTCTGGCAGTTCTGTGTCGATATACTGCTGTAGCCACTTTTGAATAATCTTCAGCAAAATTTTACTTGCATGAGATATTAATGATATTGTTGAATAATTCCTGCATTCGGTGGGATCACCTTTCTTGGGAGTAGGCATGGGTATGGATCTCTTCCAGTCAGTTGGCCAGGCTGCCTTCCAAATTTCTTGGCATAGATGAGTGAGCACTTCCAGTGCTGCATCCATTTTGTTGAAACATCTCAGTTGGTATTCCATCAGTTCCCGGAGCCTTGTTTTATGCCAATGCTTTCAGTGCAGCTTGGACTTCTTCCTTCAGTACCATTAGCTCCTGCTCATATGGTATCTCCCGAAATGTTTGAACTTGGACCAATTCTTTTTGGTATAGTGATTCTGTGTATTCTTTCCACCTTCTTTTGATGCTTCCTGAGTTATTTAACATTTTCCCCATAGAACCCTTCAGTATCACAACTCGAGGCTTGAATTTTTTCAATTCTTTCAGCTTGAGAAACGCAGAGCGTGTTCTTCCCTTTTGGTTTTCCATCTCCAGGTCTTTGTACATGTCATTATAATGTTTTGCTTTATCATCTCAAGCCACCCTTTGAAATCTTCTGTTCAACTCTTTTACTTCATCATGCCTTCCTTTCACTTTAGCTACTCGATGTTCAAGAGCAAGTTTCAGAGTCTCTTCTGACATCCATTTTGGCCTTTTCTTTCTCTCCTGTCTTTTTAATGACCTCTTGCCTGCTTCATGTATGAATGTCCTTGATGTGATCCCACACCTGTCTGGTCTTCAGTCATTAGTACTCAACCTGTAAAATATATTCTTGAGATGGTCTCTAAATTCAGGTGTGATATATTCAAAGTCGTACTTTGGCTCTCGTGGACTTGTCCTAATTTTCTTCAGTTTCAACTTAAACTTGCATATGAGCAATTGATGGTCTATTCTGCAGCCAGCCCATGGTCTTGTTCTGACAGATGATACTGAGCTTTTCCATTGTCTCTTCCCACAGATGTGGTCAATTTGATTCCTGCGTATTCTATCTGGAGAGGTCCAGGTTTATGTTGATGAAAATGGTTTAATTGCCGTTAATGTTGGTGAAAAAAGGTATTTATAATGAAGAAGTTGTTGATCTTGCAAAATTCAATCGTGCAAACTCTAACATTGTTTCTATCACCAAGGCCATATTTTCCAACTACCGATCCTTCTTCTTTGTTTCCAACTTTTGCATTCCAATCTCCAATAATTATCAATGAATCCTGATTGCATGTTCAGTCAATTTCAGACTGCAGAAGTTGGTAAAAATCTTCCATTTCTTCATCTTTGGCCTTAGTGGCTGATGCATAAATTTGAATAATTGCCATATTAACTCATCTTCCTTGTAGACATATGGATATTATTCTATCACTGATAGCATTTACTTCAGGATAGACCTTGAAATGTTTTTTTCTGATGATGAATGCAACACCATTTTTCTTTAAGTTGTTGTTCCTGGCATAATAGACCATACGATTGTCTGATTCAAAATCGCCAATACCGGTCCATTTCAGCTCACTAATGACTAGGATATCAATGTTTATGCATTTCATTTTTGATGATTTCCAATTTTCCTCAACTGACACTTCATACATTCCACATTCTGATTAATTATGGATGTTTGCAGCTGTTTCTTCTCAGCTTGAGTCATGTTATATCAGAAAATGAAGGTCCCCAAATCTTGACTCCATGCATGTCATTAAGGTTGACTCTGCTTTGAGGAGGCAACTCTTCCCCAGTCATCTTTTGAGTGCCTTCCAACCTGAGGGGCTCATCTTCCAGCACTATATCAAACAATGTTCCACTGCTATTCACAAGGTTTTCACTGGCTAAATCTTTTCAGAAGTAAACTGCCGGGCCCTTCTTTCAAGTCTGACTCATCTGGAAGCTCAGCTGAAACCTGCCTGCCATTGGTGACCTTGCTGGTATTTCAACAGCAGTGGCATAGCTCCCACCCAGCATCACAGCAACACACAAGCCCCCACAGTATGATAAACTGTCAAATACATGGGGGTTTATGAGAATTTATGGGAATAGCTATTCTAATTCCAAATTTCTGGCTCCCAAACACAGATACTAAATCGTGGACAAGCATCATAGATTATCCAGGTAACCAAAGTTTTCCTAATTGACAATTCAAAACTTGGCATTGCAGTTAGAACTACAGCTTTTTTTTTTAAATCTGTTTAGCTCTGGAAGACACTTTAGTTGATTTCTATGTAAAAGTCTGATATTGGTTTACCAGAAAGTAAAGATAGAAGGAATGAAAATTTAGTTGATAGGAAAGCACATTATTCACTCCTAGCATTTTCATAATAATATTTTAATACAATTTATTCTGATCAGCTAAATTGCCCTAATTAAAATGCACACAATTTGACATTAAAATTCTATTCTCCATGTGGAAATTATTTTTGTCCTTGGACCTTGATCTAGTTGTTAGAAAAGAATATTATAAAAAGGTAATCATCATCTGCCAGGCTTTATTACAGTGTCCATTTTATCATCCAGGCAATGGCTCTAGTGTCACCTGAGAATAAAAAAAAAAACAAACTCTCTTATGTACTAATGATGCCTGTATTTTTCCTTTTGTAGGTTTTCCACTTTTATATGTGGCACCTCATATTTTTTATGCTTCTGTGCTATCCTGCTGTGAGAAAGAATAGTAATTACATCTAATTAGAAAAGATTAAAATGAGATGACTCACAGAAATAATGAAACTTGATTATGTTTTATGCAAGGCATAAATCCCAAACCTACATTTTACGCTTGAAATTAGCTTACAACCTGATCCACGGTGTAATGACAGTGTTGGAAATGTTCATCACGGCGCTTGTTTTGCTAAATGCACTTTCCCCCCATGTCTCAGCCTTGTCAGGAAGGACCCGTCTTCCCTTAGGCAGAAAGAGAGCTGTCAGTTTGATTTTTTAAACCTCAATTTGCTTTATAATGTATTGATTTTATTTCTTTTAGGTATTTTAAGTTAGAGTTGCATTTGAGAACTGGCTCATATCCGTAGTTAAAAAATAAATGCTTAATTTTCCCCTTTAACAGGCCCCAGGACCAAAACATTGTTTTCAATTTTATTTCCAGGTTACGAAAGATAAAATGCAGTCTAGAGACAACTGTTTCCTCTTAAACAATGAGGATTTCTTTTGCATCATGGACTCAGCATGAAGGCTCATTTCAGTTGTAGTCCTGCTCACCAAGATTCCTCTTGCACGCATGCAGGCTTTGTACTCTAACATATGCACTTTTATAGTGGAGCAGAGGGAGACATTACAAGCAAATAGATTTGTGCCGTAAACACATATGGGCATCAGGGATTATTTAGATAGAAAGAAAAAAAGAAACCAACATAAAAACTTCAAAAAGATTGAATTGTAATTCTAGAATACAAGAAGCTCTCATTTATTTATCTACCTATCTGATATAAAGATCATAACTTTCTGAAATGAAATGTGTTAAAATGGTTTTTTAAGTCCACTAGTAAAATAATTCTAATAACACCTTGGCAGAGTGTGAACACTGCCCCGTTAATCTGAGTGAGAGACCCCTTGGGACGATAAAATGCGTTTACTCCACAGGTGGGGTATATGTGATCTGCAGCCGTATTCTGTGGAGCCAAGTCTGTGGTCCAGGTAACTATGAGACCTGACAACAACATTAGACATTAGACACTATGACTGGACAATGCTCTTGTGATCTCTTCTCAGTGTGTCATGAGGGGGGAGAAAAAAGTTTATTGGAGTTTCTATTAATAGCTTTGCAGGCAAAAATAAGATAAGAAGCATGGAAAAGAAATGCATATTAAGGATTAGAGTTACTTTTAGGGGAAAACATCAGTAAATATTGCTCCACTCTATGAATGAAGACAAGGAAAACATTTTCTGCCATGTATTAAACAGATATAATCTTATTTTTGCTCTTGTCATTTAATATTGTTTTCTTTGTAATGACTCTTAAGTTTGTGCAGTCAAAATTATTAATAATTATCTGCAATTTTTGACTATGTTTAAATTTAGGAAGTCTTTCCATGTCCTGAGGTGAGATACGTATTCACCAACATTTTCTCTTAGCTGCTTTACGGTTCTTCACTTTCTATTTAACTCTTTAATCCATGTGGTATTTCATGGATGGTATATTGAAAAGGTCCATTAATCTAACTTTCTTTATATGAACCAGTAATAGAAGATTTACAGTATCATAGCATTATAGTAGCTTTTAATTTCTAACAGGGCAATTAATTCCGTATTTTTCTAAAGAGTTTGTAATTCATTTGTTTTTCTTCAGGAAAAGCTCTGTCAGACTAAAAACTAAATATTGTTAGAGGTTTTACTAGAATTGCATTAAAACAATAGATTAACATTTGGAAAATTTACATTTATATGTTATATAAGAGCAAAAATTAGTTTTTCTCTTCAGGATCATGGGATAATCCTAAATTTAGTCATATTTTATTTTGTTTCCTTCAGTATATTTTTGTAGTTTTCTTCATATTTATTAGGCTCTGTAATTCTTATTTTGCTTAATCCTAAACTTTGTATAGTTTTGCGAATATGATCCAGTTTTCATTTTATATTCTAATTAGTTATTACTGGTACATATACATATAAAAGTGATTCATTTTATGTGAAAAGAGCCCTGGTGGCACAATAGTTAAAGCACTCAACTGCTAATCACTGACTCCATGGGAGAAAAGACCTGGCCATCTGCTCCAATAATATTACAGGCTAGGAAACCCTGTGGGCAATTCTACTCTATCCTGTAGGATCGCTGTAAGTCTGACTTAACTCGACCACACACAACGACAATTACAATTATATATGCAATTTTCATAATAGGTTGCTTTATTGAACTATCCTATTGATATTTCTTTATGGATTTATAACTTTATAATTGAGATTAGTTTTGTCCGTTCAACAATATGTACCAGGCACATACATACGCATCTGCAGTTCAAACTCTACAACATATGAAAAGGAGTACAGGCTATCTCTCACTATTACTTACTGGAATCTTACCATGTGCCATGTTATACTAAGATCTGTGAGATTTAAAGGGGAGATTGAATTACACCTACCAGTAAGGAACTCTCGTTTATGTTGAAAATAAAGCAAACACTCAAAAAACAAACAGAAGTAAAAAGAGGGAAAGAGAAAATTGTATAGCATAGACTATAAATACAATTAGAGTACACAGAGATACATCAACACACTCAAGAACACCCACAAGCATGGAATAATTTGTTTAGTAAAGGTATTGATATTTTATCTTGAGAGTGAATATTTTCTGAAACACTTTGGGTTGCGTAGGCTTAATTGTGGGCAGTTATACTGACTTTAAAAATAAAGGTGTATATAAGTTAACCCAGTACTGACTTTAAAAATAGAGGTATGTATAAGTTAACCCAGTTACTAAACTATACCTTCTGGACCCAGGGGGAGTTGGAACCTTGGACAGCTCAATGGGCTCTTTGGGTCATGGGCTGGAAGCTTTCTTTCTGCCTGAAGGTATTTATCCTTTCTTGTAACCTCTAGTCAAATAAACTTGAACCCAATTGTGTTTTTAACTCACACCACTGATCATCCAAGGTCAGTAAGTTCTCTGTAGAGCATTGGAATGTAGAGTTGTTAGGATGGTAGTATCTTGCCTTCTTCCCCTTCAAGTTTGTCATCCCTTAACCCATGGCACTACCCACGTCTTAGTCCCTCAGAGGGTTTTAGACTTTCTGAGAATGCTCTGAAAATAATTGCAATTTTTATGTGTATGTGTGCATATGTTAATGTAACTATCTTAGACAGATTCTTGATGGGAGAGTTCTTGTTGCATTCTTTTTTGTATTCTCTCTCCCCAGAACCTGATGCACACTAGTCCCTCAATTCATACATACATGAATGAATGAAAGAAAGAATGAATGAATGAAAGAAAGAATGAATGAATGAAGAGCTTATGAGAGATAGTAATTTCTCTCCTAGCATTACAAGTACTTCACATCAGGTATTCTGATCTTGCACTGTATTTTGAGTTTATTTTCTTGAGTGTATTTTAAGCCCTTGAGAAGTATATTTATAAATATGTTACTATGTTGTAAATATGCAATATATACAACATATTTAATATGTACAACCTATGTAATGTGTTTTAAATACATTTGTAAATATGTTACTAAGATTCTCCTGCCTCTAGTTAGTTCTAATATAATAATTTATAGTTCTACTAGTGTATTTTGTTGGATATTTTACCATAAAGAAATAAATGAATGAAGTTAGAACAACATTCACGTGATATCCTGAGATTCTTCTAATATTAAACTTTTCTCCAGTTTTGCTAAAGACTGCTCTATTTTCTATTAGAAATCCTGCAATAGCTAGTTCTCAATTGTAGACAATTCTCTTATTATTTAAAATATATATATATATTATATATTTCCAGCATAAATGGATTCCTTAAACAGTTGAGCAATAATCTACAACACCAATATTAATATTCTGGTAACTTTTTCTGACTTTGTCTCTTTTTGCTGTGTCATTCAGCTTTTTTCCTGAATGTCTAATTTGCTGTCGTTTGAATTAAGGTGGCAGCCTATTTTTGTAGGCATTTTGGTTTAAATTTGTTCATGAGTTCTTTATCGTCTTCTTTAGAACTCTCTGTAGCATCAGCATTACGGCATTGCAGGTTTCACACGCGACCCTTGCTTCATTCAGACCTTCATGTCATGTCCTCTCCTGAACATTCTGCAAATGGAAGATGCTGATTTTATCCTCACTCTGGCTATTAATATACTAAGTAGGCAAAACTGAAACTTAAATTTCACGTAATATCACTCTCGGCCCTCGTATTATAAATCCTCATTATTAACCACTGAATGTTAATAAATTTATATGTTTGCCCTTGATGAAGGCATTAATAATACTTAGGCATTTCTACTCTAATTTAAGTAAAACGTTGACATGTTGATGACAGTTCAGAAATAAGTCATTGCTGCCAGGAGAGAGGAAATTTTCTCAAGGAAATTTTGACAAGAAACACTTTTTACTTAAAACACTTTTTAAATGGGCACAGCTACAAAACCTAAGCAACCCTGAGGGCTTAGCTCATTATTTCATTTCTCAGAGTCACTGCATAGAGTCCCACGCACAAAAACATGCTATAACAACTCCCTCTTACCTGAAATACTTGCTTTATTGAAACAGTGGGGCAGGTGCACTGAGGCCAATGAGATGGCAGCGTGCAGGGAAGAGTCTCAAGGTCAGAGGTGGGGCTGATTTCCACATGGAGACTTGGTGCCAATTATGAGTGCAACCTGGTTGAGCTTATGAATTCAATTGTTTCTCCTTGAAAAGATAATTTGGTGGAAGAGGATGAGGACTTCTTGAGAGCTCTTGTGTAAAGTGTCCTTACATTTAAGTAACAGGCAAAACAACTGGGAGCCATAGCAACATTTACTACTGCAGAGCCAAGCTCTGTTTTGTTTTTTTTTTTTTTTTGTAAAGAAAATGTAATGTGTTGAAAACTAATGGTATCATCTCTCCCGTAAATTACCACAATAACCCCCTCTTTGCGTCCACTCTCATCTCCAGCTATCCATTCTCCACATACATAGTAGCCATAATGTTCTTTTTGAAAATATCAGTCAGATCACTGCCACTTTCAACTCTGTAAAATTTAAAAGTGTTACCCAAACCATGGTATTTTCAGTAGACTCATACACACATAAATGCAGGACAGTGACAAAGGAAGACAGAGTAAGAATTGACTGTAAACTGTGGTAGCCAGTGTAGGGTGCATACAGAGTAGAGAGGGAGGTGAGGATGAGGAGAGGTACAAAGCCTAGACAAGGTTTGGTAGACTATATTACAGAGGAGGTTCCTGGACAGTTAAGGGGACTGGCTCTGTACTGGGAAAAGTACAATATATGGCTACACAAAGTATAGTAAATGGCTGCACAAGAAAGAAGATGCTTGGGATCACCCACAGTTGCAAATAACAATCTGTCCCTCTGTGCATAGTTAAGGTAATTACAAGCCCTCTTCTTGCCTGACAGCTTATGCATCTCTGCTCTGCTGCTTACTGGCTGTGTGTCCATGACAAGGCCACCTATGATCAGTTCCCAATGCCATTATTTAGACAGTTTTTAGAAGTAGTGTTAGAGAAATGCCTAGCATATGAATAATATGCTGCATTGCCATTTTAAATCATTCATGATAATTTGTAAAGAAAATATTGACCTCTCTCGTTAGGACTATGTTGTGAATGAGCAATGGAAGAAATTGGCTAAGATCTTAAAGGAGGCACCCACAGAAAAGTTGAGATGAAGGAGTAAAGGTAGCTGCACAAGAAAGAAGATACTTGGGATCATCTACAGTTGCAAGTAACAATCTGTACCTCTGTGCATAGTTAAGGTAATTAAGAGCCTTCTTACCTGAGAGCTCACGCATCTCCGGTGGGTATCTTGGGACCCAGCTGCATGTCTGACTCTGGGAGCACCAGTGAGCCCTCTAGCTGTGCCTATTTACTGAAGAGTTGGGTTAACAACAGCTATCATTTTTTTTTTTTTTTTTTTGATGAAACCCTGGTGGCATAGTGGTTATGTGCTACAGCTGCTAATGAAAAAGTAGGCAGTTCGAATCTGCCAGGCGCTCCTTGGAAACTCTACAGGGCAGTTCTACTCTGTTCTATACAGTTGCTATCAGTTGGAATTGACTCTAAGGCAGCGGGTTTGGTTTTTTTGGTTTTAGGGCATGCCAGATACTCTTTTTAGACATCTGAATTCATTTTTTCTCACAACAATCTCATGATTTATTGCTATACTAATTAACCCCATTTTACAAATGAGAAAACTGATTTTGTAGAGAGATTACTTTGCCCAGATGACACACCCTATACCTGATAGAACTGGAATTCATTCCCAGGCATTCTGGATTAATTAGGCTGCTTGGCCACAGTTCAATACTGAGATTACCCTATTTTAGTAGATCTCAGATTTTAAGAGACATCAAACACATTTAAGGACTTTCTTAAAATGCAAATATATGGACCCCATCTCAGGAAGTCATTCTACGGTCCAGGTACCTGCATTTTTGCCTGGGTCCTCAGGGAGTTCTGATAAACATCCAAGTTTCAGGAATATTGCTTTTGCCTGAGTCAGTAACCGGAACATAGTCTTTTCCATAACATTTTAATGATAATGAAGCGTAATCAGGGTTGTACTGAACAACTAATGAGAGAACTGTCATGAAAATACTCAGCATATCACTGACCGTCAATTGGGCTACGGCTGGTAATTACAGTGAAACCCTGGCCCTCACCTACACCTACCAGATAAATAGTATTGATTACTGTAGAAGGCAGTATAACTTGGTGACATGTAATTTGGAGCAAGAATGATCGTAGTTCAAATCTCATGTACAAAGCTTATACTTTGTAGCACCTTGAATATCACTTGCCTTCTCTGGGTCACCATTTCCTCCTCAGAAAGTGCAGGTGGCCATTCCTTTGCCACACTCCGTGAGTTTTAACGAAAGGGGTATCTGCGAGGCTCCAGTAGGTGTGCAGCACACATTAGTTGCTTTCCTCTAGCAGTGATCAAAAATCCCACACAACTTTAAAGTCCAGGGCATTCGTTTCAATGATAAAATATGCATTAGTTTTTATTCTCCTGCTGTTATAATATTCAGTCATTATAATCTTACAGAAAGAAATTTTCTTGTACAGGCTTTAATGGTTATCTCTCTCAAACTGCCAGATGGTTCCATCAACGACTGAAGAAATTTATGAAAATAATCCCTTCTAAACTTCACATTTAATTCTGTTTCAGTGGCTTCAAACCACAACTTTCATTTGAATTCTGAGAAAATTAGAGAATGATATTCCTCATAAACTCCAAAATGCTGTTGTGCTTGATTCTCTTGAGCAGCGCCTGATATTGCTACAAACGGATAAACAAGTAAGTCTGTAGCACAGTTTTGCATTAGGCTCTAAGGGATTTCATTTGTCTTCATAATCCTAATGGAACTAAGACATCAGAATAGAAGAGGGTGGGGTGGAAAGGATTTTTTTTTTTCCCTACAGGTTATTTATTTATTTATTTTAATATACTCTTCCCTTTGTTCTCCAATATTGGACTTGTTTTCATTCACATTCACAACTAAGAACAAAGAAGAGGGTTAATAACTTCACGCCATTTTCCTGGTGCCACTTCACCTGTAGAAGGCACTTCAATTTTAGTTTAGACCAAAGGTTGGAGGTCTGCACCACAGTGACCCAGGAGACATACTGGGGTCTAAAGCAATCCTTGGTCCCAGGCAGTTCTGAGTCAGATTCTCAGAGTGGAAGGAGTTTTCATTCTAAATTATTACATAACATTGCCAAAAGGGACTCGTTTCCTTTTTATTTTTAAATAAATGACTCAGAGTTACCATCAGTTCTTGTGTTTGTTTAGAAGAAATACTGCTTCTTATTCTGGACTTGGAGAATGAAGACTGAGTTCCATTCTTAGGTCTATGATTTATTACCTATGAAACCTTGATTGATTCAGGCAGCCTCCCTTTATTCAACTATAAAATACTATATACTTTATAGCACTTTCCTGAGAATTAAAACTTGCCAAATGTGGTACAAATATAAATTGTTGACTAAATATCCAGAGTCCCAGAATCCTTACCGGAGAGAATTATGATAGCATTTTCGATGATATATCATTTAAACTAGATCAGTCACTGGGGCTGACTGGGTAAGGCATTTAGTAAACAATCATTTATTGCAATTAATTTTATGACCAGTATGAGGTATGATTCCAGAATTAGCACTCAATAGATCCACTATGCATTTATATTACCTTCCCCGTTGATGGCCTCCGCATCATATTCCCTGAAGCTGCTATTCCAAACCTTCTCATGCAAGCCCCATTTCTTCCTCATTCTTTCTATAGGCAATCTGACTTTAGTGAAAACATAAGGTCATCTGAGTTGATCTCCCAGAAAGTTCTTTCCTTCCATTCTACCTTCTATTTCTCCACTTATTTTCTGAGGTGAATGCTGCAACTATTCCTTAACTTTTCCCTTTCTAAATCTCTAGGTAATGTCTCCGTTTCCTTCTTATTTTCTATCTCTATTGAGAGCTTTTATCCTACTCAAAACGTGTTTACGCTTTTCTCTATTTTATAAACAAAACAAATTAAAAATGCTTTCCTCTAAGCAAAGTGACAGGGTACAAAGTCAACAAACAAAAATCCATACAGTTTCTTTATATTAGCAAAGTGCAAGAGGAAAAGGAAATTAAGGAAACATTACCATTTACAATAGCATCTAAAAGAATAACATACCAGGAATAACTTTAATCCAGAAGGTAAAAGATCTGTATATAGAAAAGTGTAAAACATTGCCAAAAGAAATCAAAGAGAACCAAATTAAGGGGAAGGACATTCCGTGTTCATGGGTTAGAAGGCTTAATGTACGTAAGATGCCATTACTACTCAAAGCTATCTATGAATTCAATTCAATCCCCATCAATATTCCAACAGTCTTCTTGACAAAAATGGAAAAGCCAATCCTCAAATTTATACGGAAGGGCAAGGGACCTTTAATAGCTAAAGCAATCCTAAAGAAGAACAAAGTAGGAGCATTCATACTTCCTCACTTCAAAACACACTATAAAGCTAGAATAATTAAAATAGACTGGTACTGGTATAATAATAGACACACAGAACAATGGAATAGAATTAAGAGCCCAGAAATAAATCCATATATCTATGGTCAACTGATTTTCAACAAGGGTGTTAAATCCATCCAATCGAAAAGGAAGAATCTCCTCAATAAATAGTGTGGGAAAACTGAATATCCACATGCAGAAGAATGAGCTAGGACCCAAGCCTCACAATAAGCAATTCAAAATGGATCAAGGACCTTAATTTGAAAACTAAAACCATAAAATTCATAGAAGAAAATGTAAGGATAAAGCTGTGGGACCTAGGATTTTGTGGTGGATTATCTGATATGACAACAAAAACACAAGCAGCAAAAAACAAAATACATAAGTGGAACCTCATAAAAATTAAATATGTCAAAAGACTATCAAAAAAGTGAAAAGACAGCCCACAGAGTGGGAGAAAATTTTGGTAGCCACTTATCTGATAAAGTTCTCATATCCAAAATTATAAAATACTTTTTATAATGTTTATAATTTTATATCTGATAAAGGTCTCATGTCCAAAATTATAAAATACTTTTACAACTTCACAACAAAAAGATAAACAACACACAATGGAATACTATGCAATGGTAAAGAAATATGATGAATCTGTGAAACACCTCACAACATGAATGAAGCTGGAGGGCATTATGCTGAGTGAAATAAGTCAATCACAAAAGGACAAATAGTGTATGAGACCACTATTATAAAAACCCATGAAAAGGTTTACACACAAAAAGAAACAATCTCTGATGGTTTTGAGGGAGGGAAGGGATGGAGAGGGAAAAACGCTAAATAGACGATAGATAACCGGTAACTTTGGCAAAGGGTGGGATAGTACACAATACTGGGGAAGCCAGCACAGCTTGACCAAGGCAAGGTCCTAGTAGTTTCATAGACACATTCAAACTCTCTGAGGGATTGAAATACCGAGCTGAGGGCTGTGGGGACCATGGTCTCAGGGAATATATAGCTCAATTGGCATAACATAGTTTATAAAGAAAATTTTCTACGTCCCACTTTGGTGAGTAGTGTCTGGGGTCTTAAAAGCTTGTGAGCAGCCATCTAAGATACTCCACTGGTCTCACTCCATCTGGAGCAAGGGAGAATGAAGAAAACCAAAGACAAAGAAAGATTAGTCCAAAGGACTAATGGACCACAAATACCATAGCCTCCACCAGACTGAGTCCAGCACAACTAGTGGTACCCAGGTACCACCACAGACTGTTCCTACAGGGATCACAATAGAGGGTCCCAGACAGAGCTGGAGAAAAATGTAGAACAAAATTCTAACTCACAAAAAAAAAGACTAGACTTACTGGTCTCACAGAAGCTGGAGAAACTCTGCGAGTATGGCCCCTGGACACACTTTTAACTCAGTATTGAAGTCATTTCTGAGGTTCACCCTTCAGTTAAAGATTAGGTAGGCCCATAAAATAAAATGACACTAAATGGGCACACAAGCTCAGGGGCAAGGCCAAGAAGGCAGTAGGGGGGGACAGGAAAACTGTTAATAGGAAACCACAGGTTAAGGGGAGAGTGTTGATACATTGTGGGGTTGGCAACCAGTGTCACAAAACAGTATGTATATCATGTCTAATGAGAATCTAATTTGTTGTGTCGACCTTCATCTAAGGTACAACTTAAAAAAAAAAAAAAGAAGACAAACAACCCAATCAAAAAATGAGTAAAGGACTTGAACAGACATTTCATCAAGGAGGATATTTAAGTGGCCAACAAACACATGAAAAGATACTCAAAGTCATTAGCCATTCCAGAAAAACCCAACCCATTGCCAATGAGTCAATTCCAACTCATGGTGACCCCATAGGACAGAGTAGAACTGCTCAAAGAGTTTCCAAGTCTGTAATCTTTATGGAAGCAGACTACCACATTTTTCTCCCCTGGGGCAACTGGTATGTTCGATTAGCCAGCCTTTTGGTTAGCAGCTAAGAGTTTTAACCACTGTGCCACCAGGGCTCCTTCATTAGCCAATAGGGAGATACAAATCAAAACCACAGTAAGATACCATCTCATTCCCATTAGAATGGTAGTGCTAAAAAATAAACACAATAATGAAAATAGTAGGTGTTAGCAAGGTGTGGAGAAGCAGGAACCCTCATTCATCCATTACTGGTGGGATAATAAATTGGTACAGTTATGGTAGAGAATGGGTTGGTGGTTCCTCAAAAATTCAAACATAGAACTACCATAAACCAAAAAAAACAAAACCCATTGCCGTCAAGCTGATTCTGACTCATAGCAACCCTATAGGACAGAGTAGAACTTTCCAATGAGCAGCTGGTGCATTTGAATTGCCATCCTTTCAATTAGCAGCTGAGCTCCTAACCACTGCATCACCAGGGCTCCAGAACTACCATAAGACCCAGCAAATCCACTCTTAGACATATACCCAAAAGACCTGAAAGCAATGACATGAAAAGACATATGTATACCAATGTTCATTGTAGCAATATTCATGATAGCAAAAGGTGGAAACGACTGTAATTACTATCAACTGATGAAGGGATAAACAAAATATGGTATATTTTGTTTATCCAATAGAATATTACTCATCCCTAAAGAGGAATGAAGTTATGATGTATACCACAACATAGATAGATGAACCTAGAAGACATTATGCTGAGCAGACTAAGTCAGACACAAAAGGACAAATACTATATGATATCGCCCACAGAATAAGCAAATATATGGTATCCAAGAGAAATTAGTGGTTACCTGGGGTAGAAGGGAGGGGGAAAGTAAGGATTTTTGCCTAGAATGCCTTGAATGTATGTTAATGGTGGTGGGATAACTTGGAAGATAGTGAGAATGGTAGTACAGCTTGAAGCATGTAATCAATGTCACTGAAGTGTATATGTAGAAATTGATGAAATATTGTTTTGCCATATGTATATTGCTATGGGAAACCCTGGTGGCGTAGTGGTTAAGTGCTATGGCTGCTAACTAAAAGATCAGCAGTTCAAATCCGCCAGGAGCTCCTTGGAAACTCTATGAGGCAGTTCTACTCTGCCCTATAGGGTCACTATGAGTCGGAGTCGATTCGACAGCAGCAGGCTTGGTTTTTTGGTTTTATATTGCTATAGCAGAAAATAGTTTCCTTTGTCCTCAAACACATAATACATATATATATATATATATAAATCCCTTTATCACAAACTTTGTGACAGACTAGTCTCCATTTTCTGGTCTTTCTGAATCTCCATTACCCCTTTATTGACTTGTTGTGTCCTCATACCTGTGGTTTCCACAGAATCTTTTCTCCCACTGATCAGAGATGACGTCTTAGACGTAACATTTCTGTCCATTTTTAGTCTTCATCCTATTCTACCTCTTCTTCCTTATCTCTTTCTACCAGCAGCTCTGGGATGCTTGATGTATCCATCTTTTTGAAATCTACCCCTCTTGATTTTCATGACACTTGTTTTCCCATATCTTTGTACATCTGGCTTTTCTGTTTTCTTTACTAGCTTCCCTTTTCTTTTCATGCCAATCAAATGTTTACCTTTCAATGGATCTTATTTTAGGGCTTTTATTTTCTGTTTCCTCATCAGCTCATTCCATTCTCCTTTCATAAACATTGCCTTCATGAAGAAGAGTTTGAAGCCTAGATTTGTTCCCTTCAACTGAATGGCCCCTTCTCTAAACATTTACAAATCTTTATTAGTGTTAATTTAGGACACTTATTCTGTTCTGATGATGTATAAATTATTTTTGTCCTTGAATTATCTTTACTATTATAGATTGATTATTGTCTGAAGAATTTGGGTCTAAGTTATTTTTTGTAGTATCTTGCCTATAATGGACTTTACTACATAGTAGGTAGTAGATAATAAAGTTGCTGAATTAAGTTGAGGGCACTGTGAATAAGCTTTTAAAATTGAGAATATAGGTCCAGAGATAAAGAAAGCTAAAGTCTTTGCTGTAAAATATTTATTTCTTTGCATCTTACGCTCATCTGTAATGCATCAATGTTGACCAGGAACATACAAGAAGAAAAAGCATGATAGTTGTAGTGAGCTTTCTTCTTTATCAAATGGCCCAAAGATACTTTGAAATACACCAATGCAGATTTGGGTTAGCTAGACTTTTATTACTTTTGCCTTAGGTCCTAATCTTAACAGCTTCTGATTCTGAGCCTGATCTTATGTGCCCTTGTCAAAATTCTTCACTTAGAAGGGATGGGGAAAACAGAGGAAGGAAGTGAGATTCAGCACTATAATTGATTCATTGTCCTTACCAGCAAGTACATGGCTATTTTCTGTATGCTTCATCTATCTTCATCTCCAAACTATCACATCCTCTATTTTCTAGCTTCGGTTAACTCCCAAGACAGTCTTTAGGGAAGATTGACCTCACGTCTTTGTATTATAAATATATAATCCATGTATAATAATAAGCATACCTCAAGCCCAGTTGAATGTTTTAAAATTTGAGGAACTACCAAATTATAATAAACTTTCACAGCTACCTCAAGTCCTTTGTGAAATAAAATGGGAATATAAATAAGTCAAATAAAGCTTTTAGGTCCATAAATGAATACACTACCGGAAATACCTCTGAGCTGTGCCTTAGTGGAAGCTGGGGACGTGAGTTTGATATTTTTTTAAAAATTTTATGCAAACAAAGATTTGGGGGAAAAAAATCAGCACCAAGAATTGCATGAGTAGAGATGCCTCAGTAAGAATAGGAAGTATGATTGAATATCATGAGAGACAAATTTCAGTAAGTAGAAGGGAGCTGGTTCAGAACACAATAAAACTGATCTAAATGGAAGTAGAGAGTCATCTGATTTCTGAGAATAATAGTATATATATATTTTTTCTTTACAATGTACTGCACTAAATGATTTGCCTAAGTGTAATTTCTCTGTCTCTCTCTCCCTCTTCCTCAGTAAACTGTTGACCCCACCTATGAGTAATGTCTTGTGAAAAGTATGTTACCACAGTTAATAGAGTTAATTCAGTTCTTCTAGTTTGTGAAAAATCCTTAGGTATGACTGACAGAACCTTTTCTAAGCTACTCAATCACTTCTTTTAACTTTGATTAAAAAAAAAAAATTGGTGGGGGAAGATGGATTTAGAAAATGGGAATAGCTTATTTAATCAGAGAACTGGGTGTTAACTTCGCTAATTGACATCCATTTATAAATATTTAAGTATTATAATAACCATCATTATTAATGTGTTAGTTTTCAATAATTTATGACGTAGTGGTTTCCCACTTGTTTCTTTTCCTCATCTGTTACCTTAAACTTTGTTTCTCTGATCTTTATCTAAAAATTAATAGTATTTTAATCAATACATCTCTAGTTTTGATATGCAAACCAGTTTGAATTTATTTTAATACATACCTAAATTAAAGAGAAAGGAAAAACTTAATTATTATTTTTTTCCTTGAAATAACCTCTGCAACCATCATATCCTGCCAAATGGGTGATTCTCTATTCAATAGAATATGTTATAGGCAAATGTAAATTTCATTGTGAGATTACCAGAGTTCTCAGCTGCAAAATTGGTTTTACAAGTTTCATGTTTTTCTTGCAAGAACAACTTTTTTTTTCTTTTTTTTAGCTTGACTTCTGAATAGTTTGCCAATCCAAAGAACTCACTTATTTTATGTATGGAAAACTGTGCTGTTGTTAGGTGCCACAGAGTTGATTTTCAACTCGTAGTGACCCCATGTGACAGAGTAGAACTCTCGCACAGGATTTTCTAGACTGTAATCTTTATGGAGCAGATTGCCAGGTCTTTCTCCCATGGAGCTTGTGAGTGAGTTTGAACTGCCAACTTTTCAGTTAGCAGCCTAGCACTCAGCTGTTGCACCACCAGGGCTCCTTAATAATTTGATACGCCCTTCCCCTTCCAAGTTTAAAAAAAAAAAAAAGATGTAAGACAAAATAAAATTGATTTAATTGTGAATAAAACCCCACTGCCCTCCAGTCTTGGTTCTGACTCATAGTGACTGCCTAGGGTTTCCAAGGCTGTAAATCTCCATGGAAGCATGCTGCCACATCTTTCTCTCATGGAGCCCAAGCTGGTTTCAAACTGCCAAACCTTTTGGTTAGCAGTTGATTGCTTTAACCACTGCTCCTCCAGGGTTCTTTAATTGTGAATGGGTGATTCTTATTTACTGGTCAAAAATGGAAGGCTTTGAAAATGCACTACCTCTATCTTATAGGGTCGCTATGAGTCAAAATCAACTGATGGCAACAGGTTTTTTTTTTTTTTTTTTTTTTAATCTCTGACTTATTTCCAAAAAGGTGTAGCTGATGCCATCTGTGTTATTATTGGTCAGCATAGGTGATTTATGTGTAAGCAAAACAAAGAGCTATCAGAAATTACTGTCATAGAATGTACTTGTTCTAAATAGTTAAAATTGACAAGGTCAGAAGATTCACTACTGGGCACTTGATTAATCTATCAAAAGAAGGGGTTTAAGCAATAGTTCTGTTTGGTCATCACACAGTAAAAATAAAAACAAAGAAAAAAATCTCTGGCTTTTTTTTTTGGTATAATTTCACCTAGTATTTAGCTGGTAGTAAGGGAGTGAGTGAGAGTTATTGCTTGTTAGTACATCGTGCATGGCAAGTACATTTTTCTTTTGCAGGCAAATAGGGAGTAAATCAGTTTGTTTCACTTCCCTTAGAGTGAGAAAACTATTAAAACGACACTGTCAATACCACACAATACTTTTCGATTCCATCACTTATTGATGTTACTTTGGGTAATATGTTACTGTAGGGTGGTCTTTAGATAAAGTGATACATGTACCTCATTTTCTTTCTTTGGTCTATGAAAGACTTGGAAATGGTGTTTGGTGATTTAGGCTAGCCCTGACCTCAAAGACGCCAGATTGCTAGATATGGTATGAGATAATGAAATTCCACCTTATTCTAAACTGTTGATTTAATGCAGTATTAAGAAAGAAAACAGTTTACCTTTAATATTAAAATTAAAAAGCATTTTTGCATTTGAGGTTTTAATTTCATTCATTATCAACATTTTCTAATAAAGAAGCCAACGTATAGATGTTTTTAAAAATCTGCCTTCCCGTGGATCATCTTTAGTTAGGCTCTCTCCCCACTGCATTTGTCCTCGATAGAGCACTGCTTGCTTCTAAATGCTTCACATGTGTTTAATTTTGCTACCAGCCCAGAGCTCCACTGCAACCCACCCTATACCTTTTAAGAAATAATTGTCTTTTTCAACCACATTCAAATAAACATTTTTGGTACGCAGTACAACCTGATTCTGATTATGTAGCCTGAAAAATTCAAGGGATCAAATCACCAGCAATTTGCTTTCCCAAGTTGCTTTCTTAAATCAGCTTTTAAACAGATTTATGTTGCTTGTGGATATAAAGCACTAGAGTAAAACTAAACCTTCCTGACTTCCAAATCAGCATTTAAAGAGCTATAATTCATATTTAATGAAGAAAAATAGCTAAATAAGGATCCACAAGCATTTAACTAGAGTCTTTATGTGCATGAAGTTTTTATCCCCTGCTAAAAGCCCCTTTACAATATCTTTTTATTATACTTTGATGCAAAATGCTAAAAGGAAGTTGGATATTGTTAGATGGCTATTAAATTATAAGAGAACACATATTAGGGATAAATTTCAGCTCAGTTAACTAGGACAAGATTGGCAATTTTCCTAACTTGTGCTCAACATTTAGGTTTTCAAAGGGAGAAAATGTTTTCTTGCCAACAGGACATGAAACAATATTGAGGCCAGATGTCTCTGACCTTTTGTGTAAGTAAAAAGTACTTTCTAAATCAAGGCTGGGCATCCTGTTTTTAAATGGCTACATCGTGATGAAAACTGACTTTGTTTTACTTGTGAACCTGGGCTTGGCCATTTCCCCTGAAATTAAGATGGGTTGTTGAGATCTGCTAGCCTGAAGGCAGAGGAGTATAAAATTGATAGTATAATGCATATGTATTTCAGTGATGATATGCTTCCCATGTCTTGAATCTCTACCATTGAAAAACATCCCATCTCAATGCCAAAGACAAGAGCAGGACAAACTTAAATGAAGGGACACACTGTTTGTGTACTACCTGATTCCCGAAGGCAGATTTTTCATTGGTTACAGGCCTCAATATTTTTTCACATTTGGTCTTATTTTTTTAAACCTGACCAATATTGACATGGAATGATGAGACACGTTTAGGAGTGTGAACTATTAAGAGTGCTACTTTAAATAGAAGTTGAGATTTCAGATAGTACATTTGACCACCATTACGAATTACACTTATAAAGGCACCACCCCTTCTTCCAGGAACATCCAATCTCTCTCACATTCCATTATTCTAGGCAAAGAAAATAATACCATGGGCCTGAAACAAATTCACTCAGTTGCCTAATCAGCTTCAATCTCATAAACATTCTAACTAATATTAAAGACATTTATTGAGCTTGTACTTATATCTTTAAATGTTTCTTTATTAGTTCCTTTCATGTGAAACCTAATTACTTTAAAGAATGAAAAGAAAATAGCTTAAGAATTCATTGGTATTTCAATCTTCTGAAATGTTCTTGCCTTTCCAGAAAGGATATCAGTACCCACAGCAACACTTTACTTTTCTCTGTCTGAGCCACCATTTTGATCAGTGACTCAAAGCTAGCTGGTTCTGAAAAAATCTCCACATACTTCAGAAAAAAAAATTTTTAAACTGACCACTGATTCAAAGTCTCATGCAAGAGAAGCATGATGGTGAATTTCTCCTGGATTGAATGGAGTCTTCTACTGATCTCTGGAATGCAATATTTGTGGTTCCCAAAGTACTGCCTATTTTAATTCAACAGAGGAAATTCAATGAATTGCCCAATTCTCTTGAGTCCTAGAGAGTCTACCCAGAGTATGGTTTTAATGGAGAAATGGCACAAGGGAATTGAGTACAGGGTCTCCTAGTACTTATCCATTAAGGCCATGAAATCTGCGTCATTGCCTCCAGATTACACAGGGCCTCTACCTTGATAGATGAGTTAAGACTGGAGGATAGAAGAGTTAAGTCTGGTATTCAGGACATGGGTTATTTGTGAAGAATGACTCACCTTGCTTTGAAGGAAATCTGCACCTATTTATTTGCTTAAGAAGAGAAAAGAAGCCTGTGAGCATCGGAATCCTCAACAGAGATTATTTTTATACTCTGCCACTCGTCAGCATTGAAAATGCACACAGTGAGCTTTAGATGACAATACTCTTGGGGAAGTTGGCTTCAGTTGTCAGGATAACATTGGTGAGCTTACATTTCAACCATGTAACACTCATTATTAGCCTCAGGTGGACCCTGGGTATGGCTGGAAAGGGTACAGTTCTGAAAATCCAAGACATGAGGGCATTAGTTTGGCACGACAGTCCCAGGAAACATCATTTCAAAAACAGTGAAGGTAGTATAAAATTGATCTCATAACGCATGTATGTCTGGGGCATTGACCCTACTTGAGTGATAATGTTCATTATAGAAATTTGGAATTTAGAATAAAAGTACACAGCAAAAAATGTTTTACAGCTGAAATTATTTCATATTGTCGTGGTCACTGTGTATCTAAAGTGCCTTCCCACCTAGGGTTTATTTTTCTGGCACCATATCCATAGGGTTTTCATTGGCTAATTTTTGGAAGTAGATTGCCAGGTCTGAAAGCTCTGCTGAAGCCTGTCCACCATGGGTGACCCCGCTCTTACTTGAAATGAGGTGGGATAGCTTCCAGAATTATAACAACACACAAGCTGCCACTGTGTGACAAACTGACAGACGGGTGGTAGATATACATAAACTAGTAAATATATATCACAATATGTGTGTATATAAAATTTTTATTTTTCTTCAATTAAAATATAGTTTTTCATGTTAATAAATACACTTTTGTACTATTTTAATTGCTTCATAGCCTTCTATATTGATGTGACATGATTTATTTAATTACTTCATTAATTACCAGCATTTAGATTGTTCCTAAATTTGCACCATAGTAAATAATGCGGTAATGAATGACCCTCTGTAGAAATCTTTGTGTAATCGCTGCTCCTTCCTTAGGATAACTTTTGTAACAACTGAGTTGCTCATTTAATGATTCTCATATACATTGCCAAGTTGCCTTCCAGAACTTTCATTCCCAAGAGATTATGAGAATTTCTGTTTCTTCATACTATAGTCAATAATAAGAATTATTATTATTTTTTTTACATCTTTGGCAATTTAATAGATGAGAATGGCTATCTTATTTTAAATTTTCATTTTTGATTAATTAAAATGGATGGTTTTCATATGCATATCAGCAATTTACAAGTCTTATTCAATGTACTGTCTGGTTCTGTCATCTGCCCACGTTTTCTCTATAGGGCTTTTGCTTTATTTTTATTAATTTTAAGACCTCTTTCTATATTATCAACACTTTTTCTGTCATATGTATTAAAAAAATTTTTTTTTCTCAGCTTATAGTTTGGGAAGGGGCATTCGCCAGCAGCTTTTTATCTCTGTATTTTACTTAAGATTATCTTAAAATGGATATAGTGTTGATTTGCCATTTGGGAAAAGGAAGCCATGGAATGTGCTGGACATTGTAGATAATGGAGTGAAGGGAGAGGTGGTAGAAGACTATGGTTCATATTCGTGTAATGTTAACTCATATATTGAGGCAAGAAATTTACCATATAGGCTACAAAAACACTTGAGAGCCATTAAGAACCTTTTTCCAACAAGCAATAATTTGTGGTGGGACAGATTAATATGCAAGTGATAGGTCAGATGAAGGTGAATAAGCCACCAGTGTGATTAAGGTGGCAATTAGAGAGGGCTTTAACTATCAAGGTCATTAAGCTTCCATCTGGCCTACCACTGTTGTAATTTACCAGACCTTTAAGAGTTGATGAACTTTCAAATGTAGTTTTAGAGAGACTTACTTAAGGAGCCCACCCATTTGGGCTTGGGATGTGTGTATGGCCTGTACATACTAGCTTATTAGATCCCATTTCCTAAGCTGACAGTGTTAAATAATGATCAGATTACTGAAGATGGTGCCTTTGGTTACTAACTTGGTAAGTCTGCCTGCCTGGTATGTGCCTAAAAAAAACCCCACTGCTGTCGAGTGGATTCTGACTCATAGCGAGGTATGTGCCTAGGAGTTTAATTTCTCAGGAGCTGTTCTGACTCTAACCAAATAAACCTTTCCCCTTTCTGGGAGTCTTATTTATTTACTTTTACAGCCTTATCCATTATTCAAAGGACTTTGGAGCCATTAGGAAGAGGGATATTGCATGTTCTCCTGTGGCAAAGAAATTAATTCTAATCAAGAAGATGTCACTTTTTATTCCATGCACTGAGGGCTGGAATGTTGAATTCACTCACTGACAGCTTTCATGAGCCCATTATTTCAGATAATGGATAAAAGAGAACATTTTACGGAAACAGGGTTCATTTCTTAGCATAGCGTGTATACACTTATATCACTCATGTTAAACAATACAAATGTATGGTCAAGAGGGATAGATTAACAGATATATTGTGATATTTTTATGGTGACACTTTAGTAAGTTTTTATCCCTTCCCTCTTCCTTCTTATTACTACAAATGTGACATTCTTTTTTGATCACAGTGTGTATCACTGAAGAAGCACCCTGTGGAACTTAAGTGCACACCTCACAGGAGTGTTGTGAGGATAAAAATGATAAAGCTTGGGAAATTACTTTGAAAAAGTTGTAAAATGCTTCTTCAAAATTCTAGGTACAGAGATTTTTTTTTTTTTTTTTTTTTTTTGCAGAAAAAATGCAAGATCCCAGGCCTTGCCCCAAATTTTGGAGAGGTCACTACCACAAGTAGGGTAGAATGAATGATGAAACTGATGAGGTCCAGAACGAATGATGAAAACCTCAAAATGAGAGAGCTCATCTGCTAAAATCATTAACCATGGAGAAGAAGATCAATTGGGGAGGGAATAAGTGCAGTGAGCACTTGTATAGGCCCTTAATCCACCCATGGAGCCAAGGAGGGCAACACATTTTCAAAGCTGCACTGTTTATCATGCCCTTCCTTCATGGTGTTGAGTCAACATAATGCAGAAGAAAAGCAACCTCCTCTGCAAAGCAAGAGAATTGAGTGTGAGTCCCAGCCATGCCACAAAGTACGTCAGTAGCCCTGGGAAATCTCCACCTAAAAAGGGGTGAAATATGGATATGCTAATTGAATTTAAGATGGCTTTTTTTTTTTTAGGTGAGATGTGCAACATACTATTTATTAATTATATATTTATCTGAACATCTATCAGAATAAATATACTTAGCATATAAAGCACTTAATTTCATAGATGTTAATGTTAAGTTAAAAAAGTGAGAGATTATTTTAAAGAAAAAATGATTAGTGAATAATACTATCAATGGGGTGCAGATACGGCAAAAAATCATGAGGAAAAGATATCTGGTGTTGTAGGGGAAAAAACATCACAAAATTTAGTAAAGCAAAAAGAAAGTTTTATTTGGCATATATTCAAGAAGATAGAAGTGGGAAGTGGACAAGCACATTGCCAGAGCTAATGTCTGCCCGAATCCAAGGAAATATTACAGAGTAAGCAAGAATGGGAAAACGGACAAGCATGCTACCACAGCCATATCTGTCTGAGTCCAAGGAAATTTCAGAATAGACAGAAGTGGGAAAACGGACAAGATACTGCCACAGCCATGTCTGCCCGAGTCCAAGTCCAAGTCCAAGGAAGGTTGCAGAATCATCAGTATATACTAACATTACAAATGGGCAAAACCATTGAAAGATTCACCTTTTCACAGATTGGCTAGAAACCGTCATCCTACATTTTGAATTGCCTTTCTTAAGAATCATTGGTACAGGTTTCAGTAATGACAGTCAGGAGGGTGTTCACTGGTCCAGCAAAGTTCTATTCACTAAATGTTAATAGAAAAAGGTAAGAGTGGAAAGTCTTTTGTGTTCTGGATTGTGTGAAAGTTTCCCTAAAAGATATTTTCCAAGATTATTCTATCTATTGTCTTTATATCTCAGGACCCAGTTGATGTGTCCTTGTGAGTCCCTGTGGGTCCAGCTTCAGCTGGGTCGCATTCTCTATGCTCAAGGACCGGGAATAATGACTCTAAGATTATTTCCTAAATCACTGGGAAATGCTGGGATAGGTTGTGGGTAATTTCAGGCGGAACTCTAACATTTCAAGCATGTAGTTCCTTAAAAGAGAAGGCCAGTGGCAACCTTTACAATGCTGTCTCTCTGTTCATTTCTATAAGTTGCTGAACCAGATTAGGCCAAAGAGGCTTTTCAATATGACCATCGCTTACTCCAGAAATTGCAATATGACTTTAGACCACATGATGGTTAGCAGGAATGAGTCTAAATACCCATCAGATATAGGACAAGCAAGGAGGAGGAACTGAGCCCAGGCACAGGCCAGAGCAACTACGGAAGTTAAGCAGTGATGAACTGCAAATACTCAGGGTGGCTCAGGTCGCCTTTGTCACAGCCTCTGTTGTGTTAACCCTGCAGACAAGGCTAGCTTGAACACTGTGTGATTTAACTCTACTAGTAGGGAACTTATATTTGGGTTCTCAAAAGTCAAGCCATACTCTTCTGGAAATGGAAATTTATAAACGTCATCCAAGAATTCTTCCTATGCCTTCTTGTGGCATTTTATTAAGCCAAATATTTTAGAGAATTCCTGTCCGCAGAATAGGATTCTTCAACATTTTTGTGTACCACTAACAGGAAAATTCGATCAACCCTGGGGACTATTTCAAAATATCTTGAGCATCTGATTGTATTGCTTTATTATTCAGTGATGAGAAAACAATGACACTGCATTGTCTCCTGCTGAATCTGCAAAAGAAATGAGAAGTGACACCCACTGGGTTGCAGTCTACTCATCAATACTAATCAGGGGTTTTATAGAACTCTTACCCAAAGTAACAAAGTTACTTGTATCCAATACTTTCCAGGAAACAGAATTGTAACAGAACAGTTTCTTGTTTGTTTTGCCCTTTCTATTGGCTCTACCTAGTGGCAGAGTAGTTAAGCTTTTGGCTGCTAGCCAGAAGGCAGGCAATTTGAATCCACCAGCCACTCTTTGGAAACCGTGTGGGGCAATTCTGTTCTATCCTATAGGGTTGCTATGAGTCAGAATTGACTCAATGGCAGTGGGTTATTGGCTCTACAAGGCCAGTTATCATCAATTAATGCTGCAGGTTCTAGAATTGTATGACTTTTAATGTTCTTCAAATGAAATATAGGCAGAATGAAGCGTGAGAGAAAACGTATGAATTTCCTCAGACTTAGAGCAGCTTTTGCAGAAGTTCTGCCACTGCCCTCTGGTTGGGCTCATGGTAAGAGGGTGATTGCAGTACACAGCATTTCAGACACTCCGCTTGTGAATTGCCTCATAACCTGCTAAGAATAAAATGGAATTAGTCATCCTTTTGGAAATGTTTCTGCTGCCATTAAAAATCCTATGGAGCACAGTTCTACACTGACACACAAGGGGTCACCATGAGTTGGTGTTGACTCGATGGCTAGTGGTACTGGTAGCCTCAGTTAAGTGTATCTCCCTGAATCTGCTTCTTCACTTATAAGATGGGGATAATGAGAGTAACTCATAGGTTTGCTGTGAGAATCAAATGAAACTAATTTACATGAATCAGAAGCTTCTTATTTATCACTTTGAATCTTCAGCTTCACTTTTTACTCTAGGTTCTACCCAACCAGGTTCCATGCTAATAGCTTCCACTTCTGTGAGTTTCTTTGATGCTGCAAACATGGGTAACTCTTGGGAAGTTATTTTGCACTCATATCTCCACAATGTGGAGAGGGGTGGATAGAACTCAGTATGTTGTTGTTGTTAGATGCCATCGAATCGGCTACGACTCATAGCGACCCTATGTACCACAGAATGAAACACTGCCTGGTCTTGCACTATGCTCACAATAGTTGTTATGCTTGAGCCCATTGTTGCAGCCACTGTGTCAATCCATCTCATTGAGGGTCTTCTTTTTTTTCTTTTTTTGCTGACCCTCTACCAAGCATGATGTCCTTCTCCAGGGCCTGATTCCTCCTGACAACATGACCAAAGTATATAAGATGCAATCTTGCCATCCTTGCTTCTAAGGAGTGTTCTGGCTTTACTTCTTCCAAGATAGATTTATTTGTTCTTTTGGAAGCCCATGGGCCCATGGTATATTCAATATTCTTTGCCAACACCACAATTCATAGGTATCAATTCTTCTTTGGTCTTCCATATTCATAGTCCAGCTTTCACCTGCATACGATGTGATTGAAAATACCATGGCTTGGGGCAGGCACACCTTAGTTTTCAAGGGGACGTCTTTGCTTTACAACACTTTAAAGGGGTCCTTTGCAGCAGATTTACCCAATGCAATGTGTCTTTTGATTCCTTGACTGTGCTTCCATGGGTGTTGACTGTGGATCTGAGTAAAATGAAATCCTTGACAACTTCAATCTTTTCCCCGTTTATCATGATGTTGCTTATTGGTCCAGTCATGAGGATTTTTGTTTTCTTTATGTTGAGGTGTAACCCATACCGAAGGCTGTGGTCTTTGATCTTCATCCATAAATGCTTCAAGTCTTCTTCAGTGACAGCAACCAAGGTGGTGTCATGTGCATATTACAGGTTGTTAATGAGTCTTCCTCCAATCCTGATGTCCCGTTCTTCTTCATATAGTCCAGCTTCTGGGACTTATTTGCTCAGCACACAGATTGAATAGGTATGGTGAAAGGATACAACCCTGACACACAACTTTCCTGACTTTAAACTATTCAGTATCTCCTTATTCTGTCCAAATAACTGCCTCTTGATCTATGTACAGGTTCCTCACGAGTACAATTAGGTGTTCTGGAATTCCCATTCTTTGCAATGTTATCCATAATTTGTTTTGATCCACACAGTCGAATGCCTTTGTGTGGTCAATAAAACACAGGTAAACATCCTTCTGGTATTTTCTGCTTTCAGCCAGGATCCATCTGACATCAGCAATAATATCCCTGGTTCCACATCCTCTTCTGAATCCGGCCTGAATGTCTGGCAGTTCACTGTTGATATACCGCTGCAGCCACTTTTGAATGATCTTTAGCAAAAAGAAATCAGTATACTATTGACTAATTCAGGACTGGAGCCATGGATAAGTACCTCTTAATATCGTCTTCTGCGTAGATGTCCTAAGCCACATTTCATAAGGTTCCTCAGAGGGTCCTGTGGATGTGGTGGTAAACTCAATAACACATTCTTATATTGGCTTTTCCTTCTTCTCCTGTCTTACTTTCCCTGACCTTCACCCTTCATCCCTGGGATAAAGTTTTTAAATAAATTACCTGCATAACTCAGGCCCTATTTTTAGAGCAAACTGGCTGAAGTCAGATGGTACCAGGAGTGACTCTAAGAGCAGACTATGGACTTCTGAAGCTGGATCATCTAGCCAGTGTGAGTGGGAGTGTTACAGTTACTAAGGCTCTCCTCTGTGGTGGATTAGGATGAAGGACAGGTAGGAGGTGAAGTGTTGGGTTACATGGAAACTATGGTTTATCAATGGTATGGGGGCAATTGTAATTCCAGGTATTGTGGAGTTGATTGGCTTTCGTTAATTTCTTTGGAAACCTTGAAAAAAAAAGACATATTTAGATAGGCTAATTATCAACTCAAGGAGCCCTACTGGCACAACAGATGAGCTCTCAGCTGCTAACCGAAATGTTGGCTGCTCAAACCTACCCAGCGGCTCCATTGGAGAAAGACCTGGTGATCTGCTCCTGTAATGATTACAGCCTCGAAAACTCTATGGGGCAGTTCTACTCAGTCACATTGTTTTGCTATGAGTAGAACGTTGATTCAATGGTGCTTAACAACAACAATTATCACCTTAAGGCCAGCTATGAAAGTCAGAAGAACTCTATGGAAAATCTTATAAAGAACATTGTTACCCAAGGCACATAATATTTTGTGCTCAAAATCAGGTTGAGCCTCTAATTGTAAGAATGACAGAACTGAAAAATAGATTTAATGCATAGCCTCCACAGATTTCCTATATAAAATTCAGGGTCTTAATAGGAAAGAATTAGACCCTGTGACCCAGTTTGGAGAAATCTGGCAGATAAGCCTGAGAATATTGAATGCTAAGATACCCCTTAACACTCCAGAGTGGCAGATGTAGCCTTTCTCACTGAATAGAGATGAGAAGCCTCCCCTTGCCTGGAGACACTGCAAAATCCACCAATGAGTTAAGTGTCTTGAAATTTGTTGCTCATTTCCTCAAGACCCATTCACTGTCTCTCCTCTTTGTTTCCAAGCCAATTGTAAGAGTTCAGTCTCAGCAGAGCCTAAGCAGAGAAATACACTTCCTAATCAGGAGGAAATAGCTTGCACCCTGCAGGACCTAGGTAATATGTACCACCAGGAAATGAGGGTACGCATGGGATGTGGATCTTGAGGGTGTTGTACTGTGATGTGCAAAATGTAAGTATGAATCAGAGAGAATTTGTGGACATGAGAGAACTAACCCGTGTCTTGAGATTCAGTGTCTTAGAAAAGATAAGCTGTTGGGATGTCTCCTTGAAGCTTGGACATGATATGAGATCTCTGCCAATAGAAGAACCCTAGCACACATAACCAGTATTCTGAAGCAAGACCATATCTCTGTGACAGAGAACTGCTTTCTATTTGAAGTATAGTGCCTGGTAGACTGATGGGCTCTAGTGAGACTAAGCACCTGATATGGGACATCAAGTGACCATGTACCCAGAGCTTCCCTCATGAACTAGACATTTTCAATTTTACTAAGACATAAGGTAGGGCAGGGATAGCAGCAATCCATTGTGAGATGAAAATAATACATTTGCGACTTGGCCAAGCATACCCAGTAGGCACAGCAAAATTGCTTAAACTTCCATTTACATATATCTCTTTCAGCTCACACCTCGTAGGGGTTTTCTAGCATCAGTTGACAGAGAAAAAACATCTTGGGGCTGGGTCACAGATGAGTTAGCTCAGTTGGTTGGTGCTGCCCTAAAATCAACTGCTGTTGCACTGTACACCTCTGCAGGGGTATCATAAAAGCCATTGTGTAAAGAAATCATGCCAGTGCACAAAAATGATATTTGGTTATTACATTTGTATAGATGAAGAAATGTCCTAATATAGAAGTTTACATGGACTCCTGGACAGTGGTGAAGGGTTTGGCTAGTTTGTCAGGAGACTAGAAGGAACAAGATTGGGTGATGTTAGAAAAAGAAGTCTGTGGAAGAACTTGAGTATAGATCAGTGCAAGAGGGTGCAAAATATGCAGATCTTTATGCCTTATTTCAGAGGTCATTCATCATAGCATTAAACAATTATATGGACATGAATCATCCTGTAGATGTCACCCCAGTGCTGACACAACAGGACCAGGGATGAAGTGGATTTAGTGATAGGAACGGGGGATATTCTTGGGAGTAATAGCATGTGTTGCCTCTCACCTAGGCTGATCTAGCTCCTGCTTCTGTTCAATGCACTGTCTGCCAGCAGAAGCGATCAATGCTGAGTCCTCAATATAGCATCATCCTTTAAGAGGTCTACCAGCTACTTGGAGCCAGGTTAATTACATGCCATTCTCAGGAAGAGGTGTGACAATGGGCAAAGGGCCATTGGATTCATGAATTTTGCCATATTCCTCATCTTCCCAAAGAAGCCAGCCTAATTGAAGGGTAGACTAGCCTGTTAAAGGGTTATTTTAGTCACACACTGAGGAACACCACCACACAGGCTTGGGACACCTTCCTTCCAGGATAAGATGTGGTGCTGAGCCAATAATCAGTGGCGTGTTGAAAACTGGAAGTAAATTTGTCAGTTGAAATGTTTGCATTCTCGATATCTTAACAACATGCTTGGGAAAGTTTACTTTTCCTCATCTGAAGAGTGAGAATCATAAAAACAATGTCTAAGTCTTTTCTACTGTAAAATTTAATAATTCTTAACGTAGATTTCCTCCAAAAATTTGGTGTTTTTGAATATAAAACATTTTAAAGAAGAAGTAAGAAACAATGTTTTATTGCTGAAATAATTCATGTTGACCAGGGGTGGATTGGTCACTAAGGATTAATAAACAAGCACAAGTAAACCCGTGCTTACCTTGCTTGCTGGGTAATCTGTCCCTGTCAGGGATTGTAAATTTGAAAAGAGGCTTTGATTCTGTAGGAAGACACTGTGGGGTTACGAGAGAGACATATGCCAGTCATTTCTAGAAGTAGAATCTTTTTTTTTTTTTTTATCATTGTGCTTAAAGTGAAAATTTATAAGTTAAGTCAGTCTCTCACACAAAAACTTATATACTTTTCTATGTACTCAGTTGGTCTCCCCCTAATGAGACAGCACATTCCTCCTCACCACCCTGTATTCCTGTGTCCATTCAGCCAGCTCTTGTCCCCCTCTGCCTTCTCATCTCACCTCCAGACAGGAGCTGCCCACGTAGTCTAATGTGTCTACTTGAGCCAAGAAGCTCATTCCTCACCAGTATCATTTTCTGTCTTATGGTCCAGTCCAATCCTTGTCTGAAGAGTTGGCTTTGGGAATGGTTCCAGTCTTGGGCTAACAGAAGGTCTGGGGACCATGACCTCTGGGGTCCTTCTAGTCTCAGTCAGACCATTAAGTCTGGTCTTTTTATGAAAATTTGAGATCTGTATCCCACTGTTATCCTGCTCCTTCAGGGATTCTCTGTTGTGTTCCCTGTCAGGGCAGTCATGGATTGTAGTCAGGCACCATCTAGTTCTTCTGGTCTCAGGCTGATGTAGTCTCTGGTTTATGTGGTCATTTCTGTCTCTTGGGCTCAAAATCACCTTGTGTCTTTGGTGTTCTTCATTTTCCTTTGCTCCAGGTGGGTTGAGGCCAATTGATATATCTTGGATAGCCAAAGCAGAATCTTTAATGTGGTACAAAAATGTGAAATTGTTCATTGTAGATGATCTGGTAAGCAAGGTAACCCTTGTGCTTACCTTGCCTATTGGATAAGCTGCCCCTGTTGTTGACATATAAAAGAGTAAAACATTTTCATGGTAAAATTTGAATTATACAAAAAGGTTTGAAATTAAAATAAAAAAAAAAACTCTCCTCCTTAATCCAATTCTTCTCCATAAAATAATCCCTTAACCGTATCTAACAGTTTATGCACTTTCTACCAGAGGAAAGTTATGCATATGAATATCCCCGGTGTGTATGTGTCTTTTAAAAACAAATTTAATAAGAAAACGGTTACACCACACACTGTTGTATGTGCTGTCTTTTTCATATATTGAGTCTAGGAGACATTATTATGTCAGTACATTCAGTTTGAAAGAACAGCATAATATTTTATTGTGTGCTGTATCATCATTTATTTAGTCAGTTCCAATGGATGGGTGTTTAGACTATTTTGTCTTTTGGGTTTTTTTTTTTTTCCTTTCACAATGCTCCATAAAACATTCTTACACAAACATATTAAAAAAAAAACATATTAATTTGTAATTATTGAACAAAGGGCAAGCAAATTTTAAATTTTGCTAAGTTTGACTAATTGCCCATCCAAAAGGTTGCATCAATTTAAGTTTTCATCAAACATATAAAATTATAATCTCTTTACTCATACCATTGCCAGTCTATTTCAAATTGAATAGTCTGTTAAAGGATACTTGTGCACCTTTATTTTGTGGGCAGTAAACCCTGATGGTGTAGTGGTTAACTGCTACGGCTGCTAAACAAGAGGTCAGCAGTTCAAATCCACCAGGTGTGCCTTGGAAACTCTATGCGGCAGTTCTACTCTGCCCTATAGTGTTGCTATGAGTCGGAATTGACCCAACGGCAATGGGTTTGGTTTGTAATGTCTTTTAGGTTGTGGCCCTTCCTTCAAGAAATTTTCCTTTTCTACAAATGGTAAATCCATTTACCAATGCTTTCTTCTAGAAATTTCATGTGCATTTATGGTGTGTTTGTGTGTGTGTGCTCCTTAAATGGTTAGCTTGATTTCCCAATATCATTTATGGAAAAACCCTTTCTTCCCCTTTTGTTGAAATGCATCATCAACTGAGTTCTCATATGTATTTAGTCTCCTATCCTGGTCCCCAAATCTTTTAATGCTTAGCCCTAATATATAATTTATAATGTCCATTTTTAATACAATGGTGTACTTAAAATTGATTATTGATTTGTTTCATCACTATTCTACTTGACAGAATTTTACACTGCCAGTTTGGGTATTCCGACCTCATTGCTATTCAGCAAATAGTTTTCTTTCCTTCTTATATATGGATGTACCTCAAGATTTATTCATTGATGTGGTACGAACTTTGTTACATCGAAAACATGGATAATGGCTAGTCACTGTCTACCATAGCCTGACCATAAATGAATCACATGCAGTGTTTCTAGTTAATTAGTGTTTGCAGAAAAGCTAAGAAATCCTTTAAGTAGATGTTTTTTTTACACTTAGAATATTGGGATGTTAGTGCTGAAAGGGAAAAGGAAACTATAATTTCTAAGCCCTTATACTGGTAGACACCATGCCAGGTACTTTAGTGGGTTATTTCATTTAACACTTAACAGCAAATCTATGAAAAGAAATACTAGCAACATTTTACAGATAATGTAACAGGCTAAGAGATACACAATAAGAAACATGATCAAGGTCTAAACAAGTATCTTAGTTGGTACTAGAGTCCAATTCTTACCATAAAACTCATACTTTTTATATATTCCAGCTGCCTTAGAGAGCAACATTTTTGTTAGAATGGAATGGGCTTGATGAGTTGAGTTTCTTGTTCAATGTTGTGAAGTGAATTCATGGAAGATCCAGTAGTGGTTCTTAGTCACTTATAATTTTACCACTGTCTTTTTTTACCTGGCAAAGCATAGCATAGTGGTTAAACACAAGACTCTCTGCCTGATTTGACCCCAGCTTCATCATTTGAAGCAGTCTCTGGGTAGTTCAAAAGGTTAAGTGCTCAAATACCGACCTAAAGATTGGTGGTTTGAACCTACCAGGAAATCCTCGGAAGAAAGGCCTCTTCCCAAAAGGTTAAAGCAGTCTTGGAAACCCTATGAGGTGCAGTTCTACTCTGCACACAAGGGTCACCATGAGTCAGAATGGGCTCAACCGCAACTGGGTTTGCTTGTTTATTTGTTCTCATCATTTACTTGCTATCTTATCTTGGAAATCTATGAAATGGGGTATATTAACAGGGATGTTGGGAGAATTAAATGACTAAATATATGTAAAGAGCTCATGCACATAGTAAGTGTTCAGTAATAATTAAATTCTGCTGCTGATGGCACCCCTGGAATCACATACTATCTCCTAACTTATCTTATCAATGTCACATTAAAAGAACAAATCATCTATCACTGCTTAATATAGTATTATGAATTTAATTTTATTTATAAACTTTCTATGGGATATTTTCTGTATTTTTCATCTTATTCTTCAATCTCTTAAGATTTGAAGCTGTAGTGACAAGATGGAAGATATATTTTGAACCTGGGTTATATGAAGGAAGAGCAGATAGGCATTTTAGAGAATTCTTAAAACTGTGTTACTTGACAGAAAGCTACCTACCAAGTCTATGTCTGAGGCCTACAAAGGGACAAAGGTTTATATCATTAATTTTTTATAAATGCTGCATAAATCAAAGAATGCATAGGTACAGCCAATAGAAACACCATTTGCACTACTGATCTTTTGAATGTAAGGCACACCATAGAAAGGCAATAGCCTGAGACGTAGGAGACCTGTGTTCTAGTCCTAGTAATGTGACAAACTATCTGTGTGACACTGAGTGAGTCATTTACCTCCCTTTCCCCTTCTCTAAAATGGGCAGATTACCTAAGATCAATGACAAGGGGTGTGTTTTAGATTAATTCCAATAGTTCCAGGAGCTATTTTGGATAACAAAGTTTTTCCTCCATCTCCTTATACCTGATAGCATAATTTTGAAGAAAATCATGCCACAAATCTGCTCTCCATTTGCCAGGAACTGGGTCAGGGGGCCATTGATCTGAGGCGAGGTGAGCCAGGTTTCATGGAAACTCAGTGCCCAAACACAGACTTTAGTCAGAGCTGCCCTGGGACAACATGATCCCTAAAGGATGTTTCTACTGAAAAACAGTGGCGCTGTGTAGAGTATCTTGGAAGATGGAGTTAAATAGATTAAAAGTTTAGACCGTGGTGCTAGTTTTTGGGTTTATATTTTGCACAGCTAGTTATTGTGTGATCAGATCTTATCACTTGACTGTCTTTGCCTCAGTTTCTTCATCCATAAAATTGTAAAGATAAGTAACAGTATTTACTTCATAGAGCTGTTGGGAAGATTTAATCAGATAATAAACCTAAAATGCCTAATATACATTTAAAATATATGAACAATTACTGCTTCTGTCATGCCTTGACTTCTTTCTCATACTTCCAGAGCGTAAACATGCAATCCCACAGCTTTCACTGAAATGTTGTCCAATTTGAAATAGAAGAAACCTCTGGGCTTATCACTTCCTAAGCAGATGCTCTAAATTTTCTAATCAGATCTTAAGTAAACATAGCTTTATGCCTCTGGAATTAGGAATCCAGAAGGAAATGGTTTTAGGGAGATTCTTGTCGTGGACTTGTTTTACATGAACATTTCAGTTTTAAAATTATATCTATACAAGCCAGAGAGGATTTTCATTCTGCTACAAATCTGGAAAGAACCTGAAATAACTGCTTAGAGCTTCCAATACTTTGACATGAATCCAGTTGGCATAACTAAGGCCAACTAAATTGTTCTCTGGACTCTGTGTCTCCAAGTTAGAAAATTTGAAACATGTTGGAAATTAACAAAGTAAATATTTCTTGAAATTTGTTGAGGGTTTTTTTTTTTTTTTTGGTGAGAAATCTGGAGACCTGTGTGTACCAAGACTAATTGGAATCAGATCAGCTTCAAAGTAGGTTAGCTTTGATTTAAAAGCTTTGAAGACCCTCTGAAATTTAAGCTACTGGGTCATCGTTTTATTGGATGTTTATCTATATTATCATTGCAGGGATAAGAGTTGATCATTACATAATTGAGTACCCAGAAAATAATTAAATATGTCATATCTATGATCCTAACCAAATTTATTTTCATTCGAAAAGATTCTTTGTAGGTGCTATACTTCGGTAAAATCTCTTCAGCTGTGCTACATACACCAGCTGATTCTGAAACTCCTTACTTTAAAGCTGACTTTGGGTTCTTCTATTTTATTTTTTATCATGAACACTCTACTCATCTGTTAAAACGTTTGGCTTTTATTACACTCATTTTGCCTGTGAAGAAAACCTACTTTGTTTTTCAAAGGCAAAATTGAGCTGTTTTTTTCCTTCAAGTAGATCCTGTCATAAATGTTAGGTATTAAATTCAAAAGAAGCATACACTTTTTAGAATTAAGTACAATTTTAGTTCTACTTTGTTGGAACTAATGTACCAAAGACAAAATCTATATAGATCCTTTTTGGAAGGAAAATATACTCTTAAAAGAAAGAAACATTACTGTATTTTTTCCCCTAATTTTAAATTTATTTTTATATGATCATTATAAATATGTATATGTACTATGAGAAATAATACCGGTGATTTTTCAAAATATTATTTTTTTCTCTTTTCCTGTGCACATAAAAACCAAACCAAACCCACTGCCATCAAGTCGATTCTGACTCATAGCACATAATAGTATTTAAGTTACAATGCCAAATAACTCCAAATGACTTATAAAAAAAAAAAAAATTATAACATAGGTTTAAATTGATTATTATTTTTTTATTAACTTTTATTGAGCTTCAAGTGAACGTTTACAAATCAAGTCAGTCTGTCACATATAAGTTTATATACATCTTACTCCTTACTCCCACTTGCTCTCTCCCTAATGAGTCAGCCCTTCCAGTCTCTCCTTTCGTGACAATTTTGCCAGCTTCCAACTCTCTCTATCCTCCCATCCCCCCTCCAGACAGGAGATGCCAACACAGTCTCAAGTGTCCACCTGATATAATTAGCTCACTCTTCTTCAGCATCTCTCTCCTACCCACTGTCCAGTCCCTTTCCTGTCTGATGAGTTGTCTTTGGGAATGGTTCCTGTCCTGCGCCAACAGAAGGTTTGGGGACCATGCCTGCTGGGATTCCGCTAGTCACAGTCAGACCATTAAGTATGGTCTTTTTATGAGAATTTGGGGTCTGCATCCCACTGATCTCCTGCTCCCTCAGAGGTTCTCTATTGTGCTCCCTGTCAGGGCAGTCATCGACTGTGGCCGGGCACCAACTAGTTCTTCTGGTCTCAGGATGATGTAGGACTCTGGTTCATGTGGCCCTTTCTGTCTCTTGGGCTCTTAGTTGTCATGTGACCTTGGTGTTCTTCATTTTCCTTTGCTCCAGGTAGGTTGAGACCAATTGATGCATCTTAGATGGCCGCTTGTTAGCATTTAAGACCCCAGACGCCACATTTCAAGGTGGGGTGCAGAATGTTTTCATAACAAGATTATTTTGTCAATTGACTTAGAAGTCCCCTTAGAGCATGGTTCCCAAACCCCCGTCCTTGCTCCGCTGACCTTTGAAGCATTCATTTTATCCCGGAAGCTTCTTTGCTTTTGGTCCAGTCCAGTTGGGCTGACCTTCCATGTATTGAGTGTTGTCCTTCCCTTCACCTAAAGCAGTTCTTATCTACTAATTAATCAGTAAAAAACCCTCTCCCTCCCTCCCTCCCTCCTTCGTAAACAAAAAAGTATGTGTTTTTCTCAGTTTATACTATTTCTCAAGATCTTATAATAGTGGTCTTATACAATATTTGTCCTTTTGCCTCTGACTAATTTTGCTCAGCATAATGCCTTCCAGGTTCCTCCATGTTATGAAATGTTTCACAGATTCGTCACTGTTCTTTATCGATGCGTAGTATTCCATTGTGTGAATATACCACAATTTATTTACCCATTCATCCGTTGATGGACACCTTGGTTGCTTCCAGCTTTTTGCTATTGTAAACAGAGGTGCGATAAACATGTGCATATATCTGTTTGTGTGAAGGCTCTTGTTTCTCTAGGGTATATTCCGAGGAGTGGGATTTCTGGGTTGTATGGTAGTTCTATTTCTAACTGTTTAAGATAACGCCAGATAGATTCCCAAAGTGGTTGTACCATTTTCCATTCCCACCAGCAGTGTATAAGAGTTCCAATCTCTCCGCAGCCTCTCCAACATTTATTATTTTGTGTTTTTTGGATTAATGCCAGCCTTGTTGGAGTGAGATGGAATCTCATCGTAGTTTTAATTTGCATTTCTCTAATGGCTAATGATCGAGAACATTTTCTCATGTGTCTTTTAGCTGCCTGAATATCTTCTTTAGTGAAGTGTGTGTTCATTTCCTTTGCCCACTTCTTGATTGGGTTGTTTGTCTTTTTGTGGTTGAGTTTAGACAGAATCATGTAGATTTTAGAGATCAGGCGCTGGTTGGAGATGTCATAGCTGAAAATTCTTTCCCAGTCTGTAGGTGGTCTTTTTACTCTTTTGGTGAAGTCTTTAGATGAGCATAGGTGTTTGATTTTTAGGAGCTCCCAGTTATCTGGTTTCTCTTCGTCATTTTTGGAAATGTTTTGTATTCTGTTTATGCCTTGTATTAGGGCTCCTAGGGTTGTCCCTATTTTTTCTTCCATGATCTTTATCGTTTTAGTCTTTATGTTTAGGTCTTTGATCCACTTGGAGTTAGTTTTTGCGCTTGGTGTGAGGTGTGGGTCCTGTTTCATTTTTTTGCAAATGGATATCCAATTATGCCAGCACCATTTGTTAAAAAGACTATCTTTTCCCCAATTAACTGACACTGGGCCTTTGTCAAATATCAGCTGCTCATATGTGGTTGGATTTATATCTGGGTTCTCAATTCTGTTCCACTGGTCTATGTGCCTGTTGTTGTACCAATACCAGGCTGTTTTGACTACTGTGGCTGTATAATAGGTTCTGAAATCAGGTAGCGTGAGGCCTCCCACTTTCTTCTTTTTCAGTAATGCTTTGCTTATCCGAGGCTTCTTTCCCTTCCATATGAAGTTGGTGATTTGTTTCTCTATCACCTTAAAAAATGACATTGGAATTTGGATCGGAAGTGCATTGTATGTATAGATGGCTTTGGGTAGAATAGACATTTTTACTATGTTAAGTCTTCCTATCCGTGAGCAAGGTATGTTTTTCCACTTAAGCAGGTCCTTTTTAATTTCTTGTAGTAGAGCTTTGTAGTTTTCTTTGTGTAGGTCTTTTACATCCTTGGTAAGATTTACTCCTAAGTATTTTATCTTCTTGGGGGCTACTGTGAATGGTATTGATTTGGTGATTTCCTCTTCAATGTTCTTTTTGTTGATGTAGAGGAATCCAAGTGATTTTTGTATGTTTATCTTATATCCTAAGACTCTGCCAAACTCTTCTATTAGTTTCAGTAGTTTTCTGGAGGATTCCTCAGGGTTTTCTGTGTATAAGATCATGTCATCTGCAAATAGAGATAATTTTACTTCCTCCTTGCCAATCTGGATGCCCTTTATTTCTTTGTCTAGCCTAATGGCCCTGGCTAGGACTTCTAGCACAATGTTGAATAAGAGCGGTGATAAAGGGCATCCTTTTCTGGTTCCCGTTCTCAAGGGAAATGCTTTCAGGTTCTCTCCATTTAGAATGATGTTGGCTGTTGGCTTTGCATAGATGCCCTTTATTATGGTGAGGAATTTTCCTTCAATTCCTATTTTGGTGAGAGTTTTTATCATGAATGAGTGTTGGACTTTGTCAAATGCCTTTTCTGCATCAATTGATAAGATCATGTGGTTTTTGTCTTTTGTTTTATTTATGTGGTGGATTGCATTAATGGTTTTTCTGATATTAAACCAGCCTTGCATACCTGGTATAAATCCCACTTGGTCGTGGTGAATTATTTTTTTGATATGTTGTTGAATTCTATTGGCTAGAATTTTGTTGAAGATTTTTGCATCTATGTTCATGAGGGATACAGGTCTGTAATTTTCTTTTTTTGTAATGTCTTTACCTGGTTTTGGTATCAGAGAGATGGTGGCTTCATAGAATGAGTTGGGTAGTATTCCGTCATTTTCTATGCTTTGAAATACCTTTAGTAGTAGTGGTGTTAACTCTTCTCTGAAGGTTTGGTAGAACTCTGCAGTGAAGCTGTCCGGGCCACGGCTTTTTTTTAGGGGGGGAGTTTTTTGATTACCGTTTCAATTTCTTTTTTTGTTATGGGTCTATTTAGTTGTTCTACTTCTGAATGTGTTAGTTTAGGTAGGTAGTGTTTTTCCAGGAATTCATCCATTTCTTCTAGGTTCACAAATTTGTCAGAGTACAATTTTTCATAATAATCTGATATGATTCTTTTAATTTCAGTTGGGCCTGTTGTGATGTGGCCCTTCTCGTTTCTTATTTGGGTTATTTGTTTCCTTTCCTGTATTTCTTTAGTCAGTCTAGCCAATGGTTTATCAATTTTGTTAATTTTTTCAAAGAACCAGCTTTTGGCTTTGTTAATTCTTTCAATTGTTTTTCTGTTCTCTAATTCATTTAGTTCAGCTCTAATTTTTATTATTTGTTTTCTTCTGGTGCCTGATGGGTTCTTTTGTTGCTCACTTTCTATTTGTTCAAGTTGTAGGGACAGTTCTCTGATTTTGGCTCTTTCTTCTTTTTGTATGTGTGCATTTATTGATATAAATTGGCCTCTGAGCACTGCTTTTGCTGTGTCCCAGAGGTTTTGATAGGAAGTATTTTCATTCTCGTTGCTTTCTATGAATTTCCTTATTCCCTCCTTGATGTCTTCTATAACCCAGTCTTTTTTCAGGAGGGTATTGTTCATTTTCCAAGTATTTGATTTCTTTTCCCTAGTTTTTCTGTTATTGATTTCTAGTTTTATTGCCTTGTGGTCTGAGAAGATGCTTTGTAATATTTCGATGTTTTGGATTCTGGAAAGGTTTGTTTTATGACCTAATATGTGGTCTATTCTAGAGATGTTCCATGTGCACTAGAAAAAAAAGTATACTTTGCAGCAGTTGGGTGGAGAGTTCTGTATAAGTCAATGAGGTCAAGTTGGTTGATTGTTGTAAAGATCTTCCGTGTCTCTATTGAGCTTCTTACTGGATGTCCTGTCCTTCTCCGAAAGTGGTGTGTTGAAGTCTCCTACTATAATTGTGGAGGTGTCTACCTCACTTTTCAGTTCTGTTAAAATTTGATTTATGTATCTTGCAGCCCTGTCATTGGGTGCATAAATATTTAATATGGTTATGTCTTCCTGATCAATTGTCCCTTTTATCATTATGTAGTGTCCTTCTTTATCCTTTGTGGTGGATTTAAGTCTAAAGTCTATTTTGTCAGAAATTAATATTGTTACTCCTCTTCTTTTTTGCTTATTGTTTGCTTGATATATTTTTTTCCATCCTTTGAGTTTTAGTTTGTTTGTGTCTCTAAGTCTAAGGTGTGTCTCTTGTAGGCAGCATATAGATGGATCGTGTTTCTTTATCCAGTCTGTGACTCTCTGTCTCTTTATTGGTGCATTTAGTCCATTTACATTCAGTGTAATTATAGATAAATAAGTGTTTAGTGCTGTCATTTTGATGCCTTTTTATGTGTGTTGTTGACAATTTCGTTTTTCCACATACTTTTTTGTGCTGAGACGTTTTTCTTAGTAAATTGTGAGATCCTCATTTTCGTAGTGTTTGACTTTATGTTTGTTGAGTTGTTACGTTTTTCTTGGCTTTTATCTGGAGTTATGGAGTTGTTATACCTCTTTGTGGTTACCTTAATATTTTTTTTTTTTAATATTTACCCCTATTTTTCTAAGTAAAAACCTAACTTGTAATGATCTATATTGCCTTGTATCACCCTCCATATGGCAGTTCTATGCCACCTGTATTTAGTCCCTCTTTTTAATTATTGTGATCTTTTACATTTTGACTTCAGTGATTCCCTGTTATGAGCTTTTTTTTTTAATTAATCTTAATTTGTTTTTGTGATTTCCCTATTTGAGTTGATATCAGGATGTTCTGTTTTGTGACCTCGTGTTGTGCTGGTATCTGATATTATTGGTTTTCTGACCAAACAATATCCTTTAGTATTTCTTGTAGCTTTGGTTTGGTTTTTGCAAATTCTCTACACTTGTGTTTATCTGTAAATATCTTAATTTCGCCTTCATATTTCAGAGAGAGTTTTGCTGGATATATGATCCTTGGCTGGCAGTTTTTCTCCTTCAGTGCTCTGTATATGTCGTCCCACTCCCTTCTTGCCTGCATGATTTCTGCTGAGTAGTCTGAACTTATTCTTACTGATTCTCCCTTGAAGGTGACCTTTCTTTTCCCCCTGGCTGTTTTTAAAATTTTCTCTTTATCTTTGGTTTTGGCAAGTTTGATGATAATATGTCTTGGCTTTTTTCTTTTTGGATCAATCTTAAATGGGGTTCGATGAGCATCTTGGATAGATATCCTTTCGTCTTTCATGATGTCAGGGAAGTTTTCTGTCAGAAGTTCTTCAACTATTTTCTCTGTGTTTTCTGACCCCCCTTCCTGTTCTGGGACTCCAATCACACGCAAGTTATCCTTCTTGATAGAGTCCCACATGATTCTTAGGGTTTCTTCATTTTTTTTAATTCTTTTATCTAATTTTTTTTCAGCTATGTTGGTGTTAATTCCCTGGTCCTCCAGATGTCCCAGTCTGCATTCTAATTGCTCGAGTCTGCTCCTCTGACTTCCTATTGCGTTGTCTAATTCTGTAATTTTATTGTTAATCTTTTGGATTTCTACATGCTGTCTGTCTATGGATTCTTGCAACTTATTAATTTTTCCACTATGTTCTTGAGTAATCTTTTTGAGTTCTTCAACTGTTTTGTCAGTGTGTTCCTTGGCTTTTTCTGCAGTTTGCCTTATTTCATTTCTGATGTCTTGAAGCATTCTGTAAATTAGTTTTTTATATTCTGTATCTGATAATTCCAGGGTTGTATCTTCATTTGGGAAAGATTTTGATTCTTTTGTTTGGGGGGTTGTAGAAGCTGTCATGGTCTGCTTCTTCATGTGGTTTGATATGGAGTGCTGTCTCTGAGTCATCACTGGGAAACTTGTTTTTCCAGAAATTCCGCTGAAAAAAAATGCAGTCAGATCCCTGTCAGAACTGCTTTTGGATTATAACTGCCACCTTGTTCCCTGTAAGGATGAAAGTCCGAGATTTGGATCATATATGCTTGGCTGTAACTGGTTCTGTGTTTTTAGTCCAATTAGGGATGGATTTTTGGTCCCTGGGTTTTTTGTGGTTCCTTTTCTCAGGCTGGAAGAGTGGGTTAGGAAAAGACCAAAAGAAAAAAAAAAGTGAGGGGGGGGAAGCAAAGCTGCCATGGAGCCAGAGCTGTTCTCCCTCTGGCTCACGAAATTCCAATGTTAATGAAGCCGACTGGGGAGGGTGGGGGAGGGATCAGAGAGATAGGAGAGTAGCACCTCGGAATATAGCCAGAGTTGCTTGTCTTGCTTGGAATGACTATTATATCTGAGATTCCCGCGGGGCGTGTCGCCTATGTGTGTTGGCTGTGTGGAGATTGCCCCGGGGGTCTGGCCCGCTGAAGCCACGGTCAGATCCTCCGCTGCCAGTCCAAATCCTAGCGTCAAGGTTCCCCTGCTGGGACGCTTTACTCCCGGCTCCAAAATCAGTCGCTGCCTCCCGGGGATTTCTCGTCCCGCCAGCCGCGTGGGCGCACCACCTCCACTGATCGGCTGGGCCCCCTCCTGGGGTTAGTTCAGGTGAGTAGGTTTGCGCCCCGTGCTTGCGCCGTGACAGCGCCCAGTCAAAAGCCCAGAGGCAAGATTCCCTGGCTGGGATGCTGCACTCCCGACTCCAAAATCAGTCTCTGCCTCCCGGGGACTTCTCGTCCGGCCAGCCGCGTTGCCTCGCTGCCTCCGCAGACCAGCTGGGCCCCCTCCCGGGGTTAGTTTAGGGGAGTAGGGTTGGGCCCCGTGCTTGTGCCATGACAGCGCCCAGTCAAATACCCGGTGCCAGGGTTCCCCAGCTGGGACGCAGCACTCCCGGCTCCAAAACCAGTCACTGCCTCCCGGGGAGTTCTCCCACCAGCCACGTCGCCAAGCAGCCCGTGCGGCCCGGCTTGGCCCCCTCCTGGGTTCAGTTCAGGGGGGTAGGGCTGTGCCCCTTGTTTGTGCTGTCACAAGATTTATGAGATCAGCTCCCCTGGGCCTAGATGCCCGGCGCCAAGGTTACCTGACTGGGACGCTGGCTCCAGGCCCTGAAAACAGTCACTGCTTCCCTGTATTTGTTCATTTTCCGTCTCTAAATCTGTGTTTGTTGTTCAGGGTTCATAGATTGTTATGTATGTGATCGATTCACTTGTTTTTCCGAGTCTTTGTTTCAAGAGGGATCCGGGGTAGCATCTACCTAGTCCGCCATCTTGGCCCTGCCCCCCTTAAATTGATTATTTTTATGTGGCCATATTTTATTCTACCTTTTCAAGTATCTAGTTAGTGAAAAACGTTTTCTAGGAAGCTGTAATTCTTGCCTGGAAGTTCAGGAATAAACAATTGGTTGATGCATTTTTCTTGCCTGCTACTTGCCTTTCTCCCTTAAACTGTCTAGGTTTTTTTCTCCTAGAGGGTGAACAGAGAAAAAAGAAAACACTAAACTTCACTTCAGTCAGTTTTGCTCCTTTATGGCCCTGTTAGTTACGGCTGTTTTTAGAGAACAGATATTAGACACCAATTGAACAATTTAATATAGAAGTAGATAACAGAGCATAATGGGAACACAAAAAATAAATAACACTGAATGTGTTTTGATATTAGATTGCCCAATAAGCAAGGTACACCCAGGCTTAATTGTGCTTACTTACTAATCTGTAGTGAACAATTTCACCTGGGTTTCACCATATCTTCACTACAGATTAGTAAGTAACACAATTAAGCCTGGGTGTACCTTGCTTACCGTAAGCTGGTGCATACAGTGCTTACGGATTAATCCGCCTCTCTTAATATATCTGCATCTTTTCTAAATTAAACATCACTTTAAATTTCTAATGTGCCAATAAAGTATCAACTATATTTTAATGAAAATAAAGGTAGCTATCTAAAATGGTCTTGAATCTGAATTTGCTCAAGATATACAGTATATCTTTCTTGGAGCAAGTGGTATCTATAGGGGTTTGGAACCAGAGTTCTTACTCAGTATTTAAATTTTTTCAGATTCTGTATCCATACCTCTGTATATCATTCTATTTTTAAAGTACTGAAGTGTATCTCAACTTATGTGAACATCTTCTAATATTATATAAAAATTAATCTACCTTCCTTCTGAAATCAAAACACATTCAAAGCATCATAGAAAGAAGACCATAAGCCTTTCCTGTACCTTAGAAGGAAACCCTGGTGGTATAGTGGTTAAGTGCTATGGCTGCTAACGAACAGGTTGGAAGTTTGAATCCACCAAGCGCTCCTTGGAAACTCTATGGGGCAGTTCCATAGAGTCTAACATACTACACCTGAAAAAAAGTGAAGCGTAGAGAGGATGACATCACCCTGGGCAAGAGTTCACTGAATTCATTGAAGGAACAAGACGGCACCTTCCTGCTGTCCCTGTTGGTGGCTGCACTGTTCATGGTTTCAGTGTCTGGAGAGAGTAGCCTTTTCAGCCTGCTGCCTCTAGTAACTCAGCTCTTGTCCTGGCATAATGTTGGTACTTAGGAAACTTCATTCAATTGCTTGACCAATAACAGGACTTCACCCTACTAGAGTCACACATAAGATCAATTCTTTAAATGTCCATGGTCGGTAGGAGACTCAGAAATAAAGACTAGAGCTAAATTTGTAATATTCAAATCTGTTTCATGGCTTCGTTATGACAGAAGCATCTTGGAGCCTCCTGGGCAATCTTCCCAATTCCCCTGCTTGATTTCCAAATGGCTGAAGCTAGCAATGATTTTACTTTGACAATCAGCTAATGAGCCTTTGCATCATCTTTTCTGCTGCCTTATGCCACAGCGGAAGTGATCAAAACACCTAAAGAAGAGCCACATATCCAAAGGCTCTTAAGATTTCTACTATATGTAGATGGATTTAGCCTCCATGTAACAAATATCTCTCTAAGTAGGAGCCCTGATGGCACAATAGTTAAGTGGCTGCTAGCCAAAATGTCGGCAGTTCAAATCCACTAGCTGCTACTTGGAAACTTTATGGGGCAGTTCTACCCTATCCTATAGGGTCACTATGAGTTAGAATCGACTAAACAACAATAAGTACCTCCTACTTTAAGCAGTCGCCACCATGCACACAATGGTGGGCAATAAGTTCTTATAAAATAAACACATGAAAGAATGGATTGCTTGTGCAAAGAAAATGTCTTTAAATTAGGACGCATGATGCCCATCTGGAAAAGCACAGGAAGCCATTCTTAGAGTTAATCAGATGTGCAATGGCTCACATTTATGTTTTGTTGTTGTTGTTGTTATTGTTGCTGTTATTGTATTTTGGAAAAAGTACCAACTTTTCCCTTAAGGAAAGTTCTTGGAGACCTGTACTGAGTGTTGTAATGGAAAAAGAAAGCTTGTCTAGGGACGCGTTACCTCTGCTCTAAAGCTCCCAAGGAGCTCTCAAAAGGAAAGGAAGTCTCAAGGGAACTTCTTCAGAAGGTAAGACATAATTTTGCTTCCAACTTAGGCTTTCTTGGGAAAAGAGAAGGGCCATAAAGAAACAAGAGAGATGGTAGAAGCAGGGAGTTTTATGTCCAGTGGCCCTGAGCAAGATCCTTTTTCTACTGCTGAGATAAAAATGGAAGAGAAATAAAATGTAAAACTAATTGTACAGCTGAAATGAAATGACGTATCTGCCAGAGGTAATCAGAAGAGTGCTCAAAATCTCAGGAATAGAACTTAGAATCATTGGGACACTTCTTTTAGTAAGTTCTGAAATCAACCTGTATGTACTTAAAAAAAAAAATGTAAAACACTTTGTTTAGGAGTCATTATGATTTTTGTACAAGTTGACACAATAATTTACCTCAGAGTTAAATGAAAGATGACAATTGTTGTTTTTATATCCTGGTACACTTTATTTCTGAAAATTCTGAAAGAACTGATTTTTAGAAATGTTTCACCAGGAGACTTAAAAAAATAAAGTAAAAACAAAAAATAATCCCTGGCTCCACCACATATCGATTAATTCTGAACCACTTGGTATGAGGCTTGGGTGACAACAATTTTTAAAACTGTCCAGGTGACACTCATGTGTGTAGCTAAGGTTGCGAATTACCACACTAGAGCCTTGTGACAATAATGGCCTTGAAATCCCTGCTATAGGACTTTGTTATAGGTCACATGTTATAATAGGATCTTTTTGTATTAGTAGAAACAACCCCTTTGAAAATGATTTAAGGGATCATTTCCAAAGCAAGGAATGCAATTCAACGATTATAAATATACACCAAAAGGTTATGATGAAGGCCTGTGAGTCCTCTTCTTAAGGATTGCTAGAGAGACTTTGTCTGTTTGAAAACACCAATAGTTTAATGACTAAGATAACAATGTTTTCTGGGGTGGAGGATGGGGAGGCTTGATTTCCAATTTCCTTATTCACTTTTTGTGTACATACCATGTACTGGAGATACAGGAATGGATACAGAATAGAAGCCTGCTCCAAAGAGACTGTCTGAAAATAAGTTTTACCCACTAGATGTATCGAGCTCATTTATCATCATGTCTTATATTTTCTCCTGAAACCTTTCAAGTCTTTATTTTCTGTTTCCACTTGGCCAATCATAGTAATAGTTAACAGGTATCATACCTTGATGTCATGTCCTCCCTTCCCCTACCATAGTGAGTGCTCTCAATTCAGTGGTGCTAACATCCTTTCAATGACCCTCCATTACCAAGAAGCTCCTTAGTACAGGTTATAGGCCTTTCATGATATGGTTCCTGTCAACTTCTTCATCTTTGCTATCTGCGCCTTCTTTCCATTTTATATTTCAGCAATACTAAATTATCAATAATGCCTTGTTATACCACACTGTTTCACATTTGGTTCCCTCCAGTCTTACACCAGTAAATAAATGCTCCTTAGAAGCGAGGCTGGCAAGACTTCCCCTCATGTACTTTGGACGTGTTATCAGAAGGGACCAGTCCCTGGAAAAGGACATCATAGTTTGCAAAGCAGAAGATCAGTAATAAAGAAGAAGAACTTCAATGAGATGGAATGACACAGTGGCTGCAACAATGGGCTCAAACATAGTAATGATTGTAAGGATGGTACAGGACCAGGCAGTGTTTCATTCTGCTATGAGTCGGAAGTGACTCACCGGCATCTAACAACATTTACACCAGTCTGCCCCTATTGCCCAGCTTGCTATTTCTTGAAGATGCTGAGCCTTCTTCCTCTTGGTCTTCACACGTACTATCTCTTCTGCCTAGAATGCCCCTTTTCTAGGCAACTGTGTGGTTCAATTCCTGTCCCCCTTCTGTCCATTAGTCAAATAGCACCTTCTCAGTGAAGCTGTGCCTGACCACTCTGTCTGAAATTGAACACCTAAAGCCCATCTATCACTAGTTATTTCCTTTCCAACTTTATTTTTCTACAGCGCACTAAGTACCATGTTGCAGAGTATATACTTAAATTATTAATTAGTATATTGTCTGCCTTCACCCACTAGAATGCAAGCCCTGTGAGGGCCAATATTTTTACTTGTTTTGCTCACTGCTGAGCCAATAAACAGTACTTGACACATAATGAAGGAGCCCTGGTAGTGAAGTGCTAGCCAAAACGTTGGTGTTGAAAACCACCAGTGGCTTTGAGGGAGAAAGATGTGGCAGTTTGTTTCCATAGAGATCTACAGCCTTGGAAACCCTATGGGTTCTCTAGGAGTTGGAATGGACTTGATGGTAGTGGGTTGGGTTTGGTTTGGCACATAATAGGCATTCTATGAAATTTGTTGAATAATTGAACAAATGAATGAACAGCTGGTGGATTTGTAAATTCTGCTCACTGTCTGAATGTTCTTCCCCACTTTAAATATCTGTTGCACTCTGGATCACCTGTCAATGCTCTGCTCAGTATGCTTATTCTTGAAATCTTGGGACTTCCAAACAGAATAGGTGGTAGGATTTCCAGATATTTTGCTTGATATAAAGAAGGTGCCTTTCTTTCTGAAGAGAAAGATGGAATGGTTTAGCCATAATTTGGAATTTTACCCAAAATCATACTCCTTTTCAGTTTGGTAAGCAATGTTTCAAGTACAGTTCTTATATCCTTGGGATTAATCATTTGCATCAGATTTCCCATTACTCTGTGGTTTATTACAATATTTTAGCAGCTACTATTTATTTGCAACTATTTAAAATATGTCCCTTTATCTAAACTCCTGGCCTATGCAGGGAAAAGGAGGCAGCTACTCCTGGACACTGCTGGGCTTCTCAAAGGTCTAGCTATCCTGAAGAAGGTTCTATTATATTGCTATATTTTCAGCATTTTAAACTAACTCACTGTCTCTATTATTCAATTTAAAGGAAGGAATGCAGTTCGGTGACCACAAATAGACACTGAAGGATTATGATAAAGGCTTGCGAGTCCTCTGTTAACGGAATTAGGCATTTTATTTCTGCTTTGATAAAGATCTGACAAACAGTTGTTTGTAATGTAGAATTTACTGCACTTTTGATAACCTAAAATACAATAGGAATGAATTTATAAATGTACATGTACATAAACACATATAAGGGACAGTTTTATAAATATTTCTACTTTTATCCAAAAAATGTATATTGAGCAACTAGTATATGAAAGACAGTCAGTGATGAGAGGATCAAAATGTACATAAGGTGATTCACCTGAGGGAGTCTGTGAGCTAGTAGAGGAATTAAAACTAACATATAATAGGCTAATTTAATATAAAATAAGCTGTAATGTATGCTTTCAGGGAGTTGGAGGGAGGACTACGAAAGAGGGTGTGATGGCTGCTTATTTGCAGTGAAAGCTTTGGGGAAGAGCTGGCATGGAAGTTGTACTTTGAAGGATGAGAAGGATTTAGTAGGCAGCAATGGGAGAGAAATACACCAGCTGAAGAAGTAGTGGAGCAAAGATAAGAAGCCAGGAGAAGTCTGGAGTGCTTTCAAGGAACCATAAGTCGTCCATTTTGACTGAGGATAGACTGTGTCAGGGTAGAAGAGACTGGAGAGCTTGGTTCACTCTATATTTGCATAAATTTCTTTTTTTTAATCTATGTATTAAGTAAAATTGTCCAGTATTGGTTTTTACATTTTATCATCACTGCCAAAAAAAAAAAAAATTATGAGTGTTGTTACACAGATGAAACCCACATAAACTTAGAGTTCCAATCTTAGCATGGAGTCAAAGTAACAGCAGTCCAGCAAGGGGGGAAATAAACATGCATGCACACATCATTTTATTTATGTGTGTGTGTATATATATATATATATATATATACACACACACATACATAAATATAATGCAGGAGCCCTAATGGCACAATAGCTAAGCACTCAGCTGCCAGCCAAAAGGCTGGAGACTGGAACACTCTGCAGGAGAAAAAGCTGGCGATCTACTCCTATAAAGATTACAGCCTAGAAAACACTATGGGGTAGTTCTGCCCTTTCTATAAGGTCGCTATGAGTCAACCCCACTTGACCGAAAAGGGTTTTTTAGTTTATTTATATACGAACATATCTATACATGTATCTGTCCCAAACTACAGCAGCAACAACAACAAAAAATCAGGTTACTACATTAATGTTCAGCACAACTTCTTAAACAAAACAAAAAACAAACCCGTTGCCATAGAGTCGATTTTGACTCATAGTGACCGTATAGGACAGAGTAGAACTGTCCCATAAGATTTCCAAGGAGCGCCTGATGGATTCCAACTGCGGACCTTTTGGTCAGCAACCCGTAGCTCTTAACCACTACACCACCAGAGTTTCCGTGTAACTTCTTAGTATTCCTCAAAATCCCAAACTTTTTTATAATCCTGGCAGCCTGCTGAGGGAAAAAATGCTCAGTTGGCTCCACATTTCCTCCTACTCTAAACTGCTATAGCTCCTCAGCCTCCCTCCCTCTCCCTCTTTGTAGGGTTTTTATTATGCAGACCCCCTTAACCTTGGTGAATATTAAGATTTCCTCTCTCTTCCCCAATTCCAGCACTATAAAGAAGTCTTGGAGCTGGTGTAGCCAAAGAATCCTTACCTCTTAGCAGGGGACAGAGAAGGGGTCGGGAAGAAGCACTTATTTTGTCTTATCTTTGCTGTTGTTGCTTGTTGTTGTTAGGTGCCGTCACACAAAAAAATATTTCCATTTAAGAATAATGTGCTGTAATGGAAAACACATGGTATTTGATTTCAGAAGCCCAGAGCTCAAATCCCAATTCTAATTCTTACTAGCGGGGTGACCTTGGGCAAATGAATTAACGGCTTTTAATCACAGAAGTGAAAACCCTGGTGTCCTAGTGGTTAAGAGCTATGGTTGCTAACCAAAGTGTAGGCTGTATGAATCCGCTAGCCGCTCCTCAGAAACCCTATGGGGCAGTTCTACTCTGTCCTATAGGGTCACTGTGAGTCGGCATCTGCTCTATGGCAAAGGTTTTTTGTAGTTTTTATCCGGTTTAATCACAGAGGTTTAGGGAGAGTAAAGAGCACCCAGGGTCAATCTCTAAGTTTGTGGTTTTTCTGCACCCACCCCACCACCCCGACTGTGGAATGAGTGCTACTGGTGAGTCCTCAGCCTCATCTGGCACCACCCCCCCTTAGACTTGCACCACAGGGCAAATGCCACCCTCTAACCCACCCCCCCCCACTTGGCCTCTGTTAATCAGGCCCATCATCTGTTAAATGGGAATGATAATTATACCTGCTTCACAATAAGGCTATGTGTGTGTTTTTGATTGCAAAGAGCTACAAGAATGACAGTTATTCATGATTTTCTTTGAGACTGTTGAAAGTCAGCTCATCAAATTCCATCAGGAAGAAAATCATGTTCTCATTTCTCTGCGAGATCCTGTCCTCCTAATTCCAGTTTTCTCCTGGAGCAGCCTCACTCAGCCCTGGAGGGCCCCCGCTCAGCCCTGGAACACCCCAGCTCAGCCCTGGAGCATGTAAAGGCTCTGGGCTACCTGCACACTCTCATCTTCCTGGGCCCTCGGTATAACTGCTCTTTAGCTCCTTTTTCTTGTCCAAGACATGTTGCCGAATTTAATGCCTTATTTTTCCTCCACGTAACCCTGACATTATTGCATCCTGGCACATCTTCGCATTGTGCTCTTAAGTTAAAGAGCCATTTTATCCAATTGTAATCTTGTATTACCACTGAAAACTTACTCTTATGTTCTCTTTTCTCTCTAAGCTCTATCTCAGATAGTTTAAATCAATGATTTATTTAAAATAAAATTGACATAAAAGAAAACTATAAGCTTCTCTTGAAAAAGTACTAGCAGGAGTTGTCAGCATATGCAACATATTGCCTTTCATCTGTTGAATTGTGAAGGGCCATTTTAGGTTTGAAGAGCTATGTCTTAAATAGACTTGGTGTACCCTTGTGCCCTCTGACATCTGTATTAACAAGGTCAGAATCAAGCTAGTAACCAGGAAGTACTCATAATGGGGCTAAAAGTGATTTGGTCTCTGACCTTAAGCGTTCATTGTCATAAACTATGTCTTAGTCATAGTTTAATCTACTGATATTCCCCAAGGAAAAGACCTGTTTTGAGTCAATGAAATGGCTAAATCCATAACTCTGATGTCATTACTGCTTAATGATTGAGATTCTAATTTAATTTATGTACTATGTTAGTGCAGGAAATTAGGAAGTCAATTTGTTTTAGACAAATAGCTGTAAAGCACAGATGTGTAGCAAGGCTTTTGAATTAAAAACAGCATTACTTCACTTTGACCCCTTTGTAGTAGTCGGCATTTTATTAATGTTGTTGATGTAAAAATCTGATTACATGAGATCACCAAGATGGAAGCCACATTAAGTGAATGGTAGCTGCCAACTAGGTCTGGGGACCCATTCATCAGACCTCTGGTGAGGAGCTAAGCAACCAGCCATGGAGCCTCATCTCTTCTCCTAAGTGGGGAAGTGGCTTTTTCCAGGTCATCTGCAGTTGGCTCCAGGCCTGCCAGTACATGAGGATGAGGAGCTCATGGAGTTATGTGCCTGCTGAAGGCAATTCTCAGCTTGATATGGGGACCTCTGTTCTGAAAATACGTCATCCTTCTATGCCACTGATACCGTGGCAATGCACAATGCTGTGGTTTTCAGGGCTCTCTGTTTTTTTGAGGGGGGAGGGTGGGGATGATTCCAGACACACATGACACTTTTCATGAAGCTGCTGCAGAGTTCATTATAACTTCGAGTAGATTGGACTCAATTACAGTGAAACCTGTGAAAGCCGGAACTCTACAGGACTGCCTTGATTTTCCAGGTTTCATAAGTTTTCTGCTTTTAACAGGATGCAGTCTTACCATTTTCTATCACTCTCTATTAGTGGAAAATATTTGAGTTTTTCTTTTTTGACAGATTTCCCCTTACACAGTTTCCACCTTTTATAGGTTTTACCGTATTTTAGTTGGGATAATTTCAGGAGAGTTCTGGCAACAAAAGCATTGGAAAATAGCCTTTAATACCCCTTAAGATGCCATTCCTTTAGTCTACCACCTCCCACCCCCAAAATCATGGATTTTGGAGTCAGCCTGACTTTACTTGTTTTCTGAATTAAGCTCTTCACAGTTGTGTGACACTGTTGCTTAACCTCTCTGAGCACACAATTTACTTATTTTTAAAATGTAGTTCTTACTCTCTTGGCGTATGTGGTGTGTGTGTATGTGTGAGTGTGTGTGTGTGCATTAAGACAACAATGTCTAAACTAAGGAACACAGGAAGTATCGATGTATGCATTCCTTTTCCACCTTTAATTAATCCTGTCTTTAATGAGTGGCTCAGTTGACCCTGCAAAACTGTTTGTTTTACACATGCCCTAAGCAAAAAGTGTGTTTTCTAGTATACCAACACATTAAATAATAGGAGCTCTGGATCAAGGTACCAATTATACCAGATTAGAACGGGACAAACTCAGAGCTGAGAGGAAATAGATGAATTTCAGCTTCAATTTCTATAACTTCATTGTTGTGATGTAGTACAGATGGGCTGCCAAGGCTAACAAACTGTGTCTAGGGACAGATTTTGAATTGCACTTCTTTGTCTCCTTAGGTATCATCCCCTTCTCCACCTCACACCAGATTGAGCTTTAGTTATAGATGTTTTACTGCCTTTGTTTTATCAGGGCAGTGTTCCTTTCTCTGTGGAAGAATGTTCCTGCCAAGTTTGAAGAATTTGAAGTGAAATAGGGAGAACTGAAATGTCTCAAAGAAAGGGCGATGAAAATGAAGAAGGACTGAATAAGTAGATCTGTAAAGACAGGATAAAGACACTTGGGTTATTGAATTTGGGGAGAATTTGAGGATGACAGGGAGACATAACAAACCTATAGTAAATAATACACTTGTCCAGTCAATAGCTGTTTTTGATTTCCCTTCACTTGAAAAGGAAAGGAACTTCCTTTCAAGAATAAAAGTAATTTGGATGAATGAAACTTTCAGATGTAGTGCTTACCAGTTATGGTTAGCAAATACTGGAATACAGTGAACAAATGGGCCTATGAGATTTCTTTCTCAAGAGAATTTTGTTGAAAAGAAGACTAGTATTTTTTTCCCAGTGACAAAGGATTTGGGTCTTTCTCCCCAAGACCTATGGAAGAACCATCTAGGTACAAACTTCAAGCTGTGTTCCTCTCTTAACTTGCTTAATTATTTATACTTCTAAGTAAGATTTCATTTGAAAAAAAATGTTATGCTGCTAAAATTATTCAGGGCCTTCTGCTGTAGTGGGAGATGGAAGAGATTTTACCTTTCACCAGCTAAAGGAAATAAAAGATGATGTGGGAAGGGAATGCTGATGTGTGCACTGCTCTGGAGGCTTTCCATGTAACATCTCACTTACTCTGCACCACAGCCCTAGGACATAGACATTTATTCCCATTTCCAGATGGGAAAACTGAGGCTTAGATAAGTTAGATCACTTTTCCAAGTTTGCACTCTCTGACTTAAAAGCCTATGCTTGTTCCATAACTCCATGGATCCTCTGTCCTCCTGAGCATCTACAACTGGAGGCATGGGGTGGTGTGACATCTTGGTTAACCCTGAGGACACAGTCTAGTGTGTAGGACAGAGACCGTGTTTGAAGGCTGTTTTTTAAAGAATTTAACTTCTCTTACAGTTACCTACTTACTTAGAAATATTGCCTTATGGCTCCCTCATCAGAAATCTGATATTTCAAAAACTAACATGAGATTCTCAGATATTTCTGAAACTGTAGAATTTAGTAAGGGAAGATTTAACCTGATTTCCTACTTATGTTTTTATCATTTGGATAAATATTTATTCAATGGTTTGTTCTTCATGCTTGTGAAATTATAAATAAACTTAAATGTTTTTGTTAAAATATGATCATTGCTATTAATCTATCAAAATATACCTTCGTAGGCACAGATTTTTTTTTAATTTTTATTGTGCTTTAAGTGAAAGTTTACAAATCCAGTCAGTCTCTCAGAAAAAATTTATATACGCCTTGCTATATACTCCTAACTGCTCTCCCCCTAATGAGACAGCACATTCCTTCCCTCTATGCTCTACTTTCTTGTCCATTCAGCCAGCTTCTGACCCCCTCTGCCCTCTCATCTCCTCTCCAGACAGGAGATGCCAACATAGTCTCATGTGTCTACTTGATCCAAGAAGCTCACTCTTCACCAGTATCAATTTCTGTCCCATAGTCCAGTCCAATCCCTGCCTGAAGAGTTGGGTTTGGAAATGATTCCTATCTTTTGGGCTAACAGAAGGTCCTTCTTGTCTCAGTCAGACCATTAAGTCTGGTCTTTTTATGAGAATTTGGGGGCCTGCATCCCACTGCTCTCCTGCAACCTCAGGGGTTCTCTGTTGTGTTCCCTGTCAGGGCAGTCATCAGTTGTAGCCAGACACCATCTAGTTCTTCTGGTCTTAGGCTGATGTAGTCTCTGTTTTACGTAGTCTTTTCTGTCTCTTCGGCTTGTAATTACCTTGTGTCTTTGGTGTTCTTCATTCTCCTTTGATCCAGGAGGTTTGAGACCAGTTGATGCATCTTAGGTGGCCACTTGCAGCATTTAAGACCCCAGAAGTCACTGTCCAAAGTGGGATACAGAATGTTTTCTTAATAGATTATATTATGCCAATTGACTGAGGTGTCCCCTGGAATCACGGCCCCCAAAACCCCTGCCCCTGCTACACACTGGCTTTCAAAGCATTCAGTTTCTTCAGGAAACTTCTTGGCTTTTAGTTTAGTCCAGTTGTGCAGACTTCACCTGTATTGTGTTGTCTTTCCCTTCACCTAAAATAATTCTTATGTACTATCTAATTGGTGAAAACCCCTCTCCCTCCCTCCTCCCTTTCCTAACCATCAAAGAATATTTTCTTCTCTGTTTAAACTGTTTCTCCAGTTCTTATAATAGTGGTCTTATACAATATTTGTCCTTTTGCAACTGACTAATTTCACTCAGCATAATGCCTTCCAGATTCCTCCATGTTATGAAATGTTTCATGGATTCATCATTGTTGTTTATCGAGGCATAGTATTCCAGTGTGTGAATATACCATAATTACTTATCCATTCATCCATTGATGGGCACCTTGGTTGCTTCCATCCTTTTGCTATTGTAAACAGTGCTGCAGTGAACATGGGTGTGCATGTATCTGTTCATGTAAAGGCTCTTAATTCTCTAGAATATATTACAAGGAGTGGAATTGCTGGATCCTATGGTAATTCTATTTCTAGTTTTTTAAGGAAGCGCCAAAATGATTTCCAAAGTGGTAGTGCCATTTTACATTCCCACAAGTAGTGTATAAGAGTTCCAATCTCCCCACAGCCTCTCCAACATCTACTGTTTTGTGTTTTTATTTGGAGTGAGATGGAATCTCATTGTAGTTTTGATTTGCATTTCTCTAATGACTAAAGATTGTGAGCATTTCTTTATGTATCGGTTAGTTACCTGAATGTCTTCTTTAGTGAAGTGTCTGTTCATATCTTTTGCCTATTTTTTAATTGGGTAATTTGTCTTTTTGTAGTTGAGTTTTTGCAGTATCATGTAGATTGTAGAGATCAGACGCTGATTGGAAATGTCATAGCTAAGAACTTTTTCCTAGCCTGTAGGTAATCTTTTTACTTTTTTGGTGAGGTCTTTGGATGAGCATAGGTGTTTGATTTTTAAGAGTTCACAGTTATCTAGTTTCTCTTCTGCATTGTTAGTAATGTTTTGTATACAGTTTATGCCATGTATTAGGGATCCTAGCTTTGTCCTTATTTTTTATTCCATGATCTTTATTGTTTTAGATTTTATATTTAGGTCTTTGATCCATTTTGAGTTCCTTTTTCTGCATGGTGTTAGGTATAGGTCTTGTTTCATTTTTTTGCAAATGGATATCCAGTTATGCTGGCACAATTTGTTAAAGAGACTGTGTTTTCCCTATTTAACTGACTTCGGACCTTTGTCAAATATCAGCTGCTCATATGTGGATAAATTTGTGTCTGGATTCTCAATTCTGTTCCATTGGTCTATGTATCTGTTGTACCAGTACCAGGCTGTTTTGACTACTGTGGTGATATAATTGGTTCTGAAATCAGGTACAGTGAGGCCTCCCAGTTTGTTCTTCTTTTTCAGTAATGCTTTACTTATCCAGGGCCTCTTTCCTTCCATATGAAGTTGGTGATTTGTTTCTCCATCTCATTAAAAAAAGGCATTGGAATTTGAATTGGAATTGCATGAAATGTTTAGATTGCTTTTGGTAGAATAGACATTTTTACAATGTTAAGTCTTCCTATCCATGAGCAAGGAATGTTTTTCCACTTATGTAGATCTCCTTTAGTTTCTTGCAGTAGTGTCTTGTAGTTTTCTTTGTATAGGTCTTTTCCATATCTGGTAAGATTTATCCCTAAGTATTTTATCTTCTTGGGGGCTATTGTAAATGGTAATGATTTGGTGATTTCTTCCATGTTCTTTTTGTTGATGTACAGGAATGCAACTGATTTTTGTCTATTTATCTTGTATCCTGATACTCTGCTGATCTATTAGTTTCAGTAGTTTTCTTGAGGATTCCGTAGGGTTTTCTGTGTATTAGATCATGTCATCTGCAAATAAAGATAATTTAACTGCTTTCTTACCAATCTGGATGCCCTTTATTTCTTTGTCTAGCCTATTTGCTCTGGCTAGGACCTTCAGCATAATGTTGAATAAGAGTGGTGATAAAGGGCATCCTTGTCTGGTTCCTGATCTCAAGAGGAATACTTTCAGAATCTCTCCATTTAAGATGATGCTGGCTGTTGGCTTTGTATAAATGCCCTTTATTATGTTGAGGAATTTTCCTTCTATTCCTAAAAAAAAAAAAAAAATTGCTGAGAGTTTTCATCATTAATGAGTATTGAACTTTGTCAAATGCCTTTTCTGCTTCAATTGATAAAATCATGTGGTTCTTGTCTTTTGTTTTATTTACATGATGGATTACATTTTTAATTGTTTTTCTAATGTTGAACCATTCCTGCATACCTGGTATGAATCCCACTTGGTTGTGGTGAATTATTTTTTTGATATGTTGTTGAACTCTGTTGGCTAGAATTTTATTGAGGATTTTGGCATCTAAGTTCATGAGGGATAAAGGTCTGTAATTTTCTTTTTTTGTGGTGTCCTTACCTGGTTTTGGCACCAGGGATATGGTGGCTTTATAGAATAAGTTGGTGTGTATTCCATCCTTTACTATGCTCTGAGATACCTTTAGTAGTAGTGGTGATAACTCTTCTCTGAAAGTTTGGTAGAACTCTGAGGTGAAGCCATCCTGGACAGGGCTTTATTTTGTTGGAAGCTTTTTTATTACCTTTTCAATCTCTTCTTTTGTTATGGGTCTATTTAGTTGTTCTCTCTCTGTTTGTATTAGTTTATGTAGGTAGTGTGTTTCTAGGAATTCATCCATTTCTTCCAGGTTTCCAAATTAGTTAGAATACAATTCTTCGTAGTAATTTGCTATGATTCCTTTAATTTCAGGTGGGTCTGTTGTAATATTGCCCATCTCATTTCTTATTCAGGTTATTTGCTTCCTCACCTGTTTTTTTCTGTTGTCACTTTGGCCCATGGTTTATCAATTTTGTTTTTTCAAAGAACCAGCTTTTCATCCTGTTAACTCTTTTAATTTTTTTTTCTCTTTTCTGTTTCATTTGGTTCTGCTCTAATTTTTGTTATTTCATTTCTTCTAGTGCCTGAGGGTTTCTTTTGTTCCTCTCTTTCTATTTGTTCAAGTTGTAGGGATAATTCTTTGATTTTAGCCCTTTCTTCTTTTCGTATGTGTGCATTTCTTGAAATAAATTGACCTCTGAGCACTGCTTTCGCTGTGTCCCAAAGTTTCCGGTAGGAAGTGTTTTTATTCTCATTGGATTCTATGAATTTTTTATTCCATCCTTAATGTCTTCTATAATTCAGTCTTTTCTGAGCAGGGAATTGTTCAGTTTCCAAGTGTTTGATTTCTTTTCCCTGGTTTTTCTGTTATTGATTTCTACTTTTATGGCCTTACGGTCAGTGAAGATGCTTTATAATATTTTGATATTTTGGATTCTGCTAAGGCTTGCGTTATGACCTAATATGTGGTCTATTTTAGTGCATATCCCGTGTGCACTAGAAAGAAAGTATATTTGCCTGCTGTTGGATGGAGTGTTCTGTATATGTCTATGAGATCATGTTGGTTGTTTGTGGCATTTAGATCTTCCATGTCTTTATTGAGCTTCTTTCTGGCTTTTCTGTTCTTCACCAAAAGTGGTGTGTCGAAGTCTTCTAGATAATTGTGGAGCTGTCTATCTCACTTTTCAATGCTGTTAGTGTTTGTTTTACGTATCTCGCAGCATTGTCATTTGTCACATAAATATTTAATATGATTACATCCTCCTGGTGTGTTATTCCTTTCGTCATTATATAGTGTCCTTCCTTGTCCTTTGTGGTGGATTTAACTTTAAAGTCTATTTTGTAAATAATTAATATTGCCACTCCTGTTCTTTTTTTTTTTTATAATTTTTATTGTGCTTTAAGTGAAAGTTTACAAATCAATCTCTCACACAAACACCCATATAAACCTTGCTACACACTCCCAATTACTCTTCCCCTAATGAGAGAGGTTGCTCTCTCCCTCCACTCTCTCATTTTGTGTCCTTTTCGCCAGCTTCTAATCCCCTCCACCCTCTCATCTCCCCTCCAGGCAGGAGCTGCCAACATAGTCTCAAGTGTCCACCTGATCCAAGAAGCTCACTCCTCACCAGCATCCCTCTCCAACCCATTGTCCAATCCAATCTATGTCTAAAGAGTTGGCTTTGGGAATGCTTCCTGTCCTGGGCCAACAGAGGGTCTGGGGGCCATGACCACTGGGGTCCTTTTAGTCTCAGTCAGACCATTAAGTCTGATCTTTTTATGAAAATTTTGGGTCTGCATCCCACTGCTATCCTGCTCTCTCAGGGGTTCTGTGTCAGGGCAGTCATCGGTTGTAGCCGGGGGCCATGTAGTTCATCTGGACTCAGGATGATGTAGTCTCTGGTTCATGTGGCCCTTTCTGTCTCTTGGGCTCAAAATTGCCTTGTGTCCTTGGTGTTCTTTATTCTTCTTTGATCCAGGTGGGTTGAGACCAATTGATGCATCTTAGATGGCTGCTTGCTAGTGTTTAAGACCCCAGACGCCACTCTTCAAAGTGGGATACAGAATGTTTTCCTAATAGATTTTATTATGCTGATTGACTTAGATGTCCCCTGAAACCATGGTCCCCAAAACCCCTGCCCCTGCTATGCTGGCTTTTGAAGCATTCAGTTTCTTCAGGAAACTTCTTTGCTTTTGGTGTAATCCAGTTGTGCTGACCTCTCCTATATTGTGTGTTGTCTTTCCCTTCACCTGAAGTAGTTCTCATCTACTATCTAATTAGTGAATACCCATCTCCCACCCTCCCTCCTTGCCCCCTCGTAACCACAAAAGAATGTTTTCTTCTCAGTTTAAACTATTTCTCAAGTTCTTATAATAGTAGTCTTATACAATACTTGTCCTTTTGGAACTGACTAATTTCACTCAGCGTAATGCCTTCCAGGTTCCTCCATGTTATGAAATGTTTCACAGATTCCTCACTGTTCTTTATTGATGCGTAGTATTCCATTGTGTGAATATGCCATAGTTTATTTATCCATTTATCCATTGATGGGTACCTTCTTTGCTTCCATCTTTTTGCTATTGTAAACAGTGCTGCAATAAACATGGGTGTGCATATATCTGTTCATGTAAAGGCTCTTATTTCTCTAGGATACATTTCAAGGAGTGGGATTGGTGGATCATATGGTAGTTCTATTTCCAGCTTTTTAAGGAAGTGCCAAATTGATTTCCAAAGTGGTTGTCCCATTTTATGTTCCCACAGCAGTGTATAAGCATTCCAATCTCTCCACAGCCTCTCCAACACTTATTATTTTGTGTTTTTTGGATTAACCCAGCCTTGTTGGAGTGAGATGAAATCTCATTGTAGTTTTGAGTTGCATTTCTCTAATGGCTAATGATCGTGAGAATTTCCTTATGTATCTATTAGCTGACTGAATGTCCTCTTTAGTGAAGTGCTGTTCATATCTTTTGCCCATTTTTTAATTGGGTTATTTGTCTTTTTGTAGTTGAGGTTTTGCAGCATCATGTAGATTTTAGAGATCAGGCGCTGATTGGAAATGTCATAGCTAAAAACTTTTTCCCAGACTGTAGGTAGTCTTTTTACTCTTTTGGTGAAGTCTTTGGATGAGCATAGGTGTTTGATTTATTTTGGAGCTCCCAGTTATCTAGTTTTTCTTCTGCATTCTTAACAATGTTTTGTATACTGTTTATGCCATGTTTTAGGGCTCCTGACATTGTCCCTATTTTTTTTTTCCATGATCTTTATCGTTTTAGATTTTATATTCAGGTCTTTGATCCATTTTGAGCTCGTTTTTGTGCATGGAGTGAGGTATGGCTCTTGTTTCTTTGTTTCTTTTTTTTTTTTTTTGCAGATGGATATCCGGTTGTGACAGCACCATTCATTAAAAAGACTATCTTTTCCCCATTTAACTGTTTTGGGGCCTTTGTCAAATATCAGCTGCTCATAGGTGGATGGATTTATGTCTGGATTCTCATTTCTGTTCCATTGGTCTATGTATCTGTTGTTGTACCAGCACCAGGCTGTTTTGACTACTGTGGCAGTATAATAGCTTCTAAAATCAGGTAAAGTAAGGCCTCCCACTTTGTTCTTCTTTTTCAGTAATGCCTTATTTATCCGGGGCCTCTTTCCCTTCCATATGAAGTTGGTGATTTGTTTCTCCATCTCATTAAAAAGTGTCGTTGCGATTTGGATCAGAATTACACTAAATGTATAGATCGCTTTTAGTAGAACAGACATTTTTATAAGATTAAGTCGTCCTATCCATGAGCAAGGTATGTTTTTCTACTTATGTAAGTCTCTTTTGGTTTCTTGCACAAGTGTACTGCAGTTTTCTTTGTATAAGCCTTTTACATCTCTGTTGATATTTATTCCTAAGTATTTTATCTTCTTGGGCTACTGTAAATGGTACTGATTTGGTGATTTCCTCTTCCATATTCTTTTTTTTTGGTGTAGAGAAATCCAACTTTTTTTTTTTTTTTTTATCTTGTATCCCGATACTCTGCTGAACTCTTCTATCAGTTTCAGTAGTTTTCTTGAGAATTCCTTAAGGTTTCCCATTTACAAGATCATGTCATCTGCAAATAGAAATACTTTTACTTCTTCCTTGCCAATCTGGATGCCCTTTATTTTTTTATCTAGCCTAATTGCTCTGGCTAGGACCTCCAACAGAATGTTGAATAAGAGCAGTGGTAAAGGGCATCCTTGTCTGGTTCCTGATCTCAGTGGGAATACTTTGAGATTCTCTCCATTTAGGATGATGCTAGCTGTTGCCTTTGTATAAATGCCCTTTATTATGTTGAGGAATTTTCCTTCTATTCCTATTTTGCTGAGAGTTTTTATTATGAATGCGTGTTGAACTTTGTCAAATGCCTTTTCTGCATCAGTTGATAAAATCATGTGATCCTTGTCTTCTGTTTTATTTATGTGGTGGATTACATTAATTGTTTTTCTAATGTTGAACCATTCCTGCATACCTGGTATAAGTCCCACTTGGTCATGACGAATTATTTTTTTGATATATTGTTGAATTCTCCTGGCTAGAATTCTACTGAGGATTTTTACGTCTACGTTCACGAGGGATATAGGTCTGTAATTTTCTTTTCTTGTGGTGTCTTTACCTGGTTTTGGTATCAGGGATATGGTGGCTTCATAGAATGAGTTCGGTAGTATTCCATCTTTTTCTATGCTCTGAAATACCTTTAGTTGTCGTGGTGTTAACTCTTCTCTGAAAGTTTGGTAGAACTCTGCAGTGAAGCCGTCCAGACCAGGGCTTTTTTGGGGGGGAGTTTTTTGATTACCTTTTCAATCTCTTCTTTTGTCATGGGTCTATTTAGTTGTTCTATCTCTGTTTGTGTTAGTTTAGGTAGGTAGTGTGTTTCTAGGAATTCATCCATTTCTTCTAGGTTTTCAAATTTGTTTAAGTACAATTTTTCATAGTAATCAGATATGATTCTTTTAATTTCAGTTGGGTCTGTTGTAATATCCCCCATGTCATTTCTTATTCAGGTTATTTGCTTCCTCTCCTGTTTTTCTTTTGTCAGTTTGGCCAGTGATTTATCAATTTTGTTGATTTTTTCAAAGAACAAGCTTTTGGTCTTGTTAATTCTTTCAATTGTTTTTCTGTTTTCTATTTAATTTAGTTCTGCTCTAATTTTTATTATTTGTTTTCTTCTGGTGTCTGAGGGTTCCTTTTGTTGCTCTCTTTCTGTTTGTTCAAGTTGTAGGGATAATTCTTTGACTTTGGCCCTTTCTTCTTTTTGGATGTGTGCATTCATTGATATAAATTGGCCTCTGCGCACCGCTTTTGCTGTGTCCCAAAGGTTTTGATGGGAAGTGTTTTTATTCTCATTGGATTCTATGAATTTTTTTATTCAATCCTTAATGTCTTCTATAATCCAGTCTTTTTTGATCAGGGTATTGTTCAGTTTCCAAGTGTTTGATTTCTTTTCCCTGCTTTTCCTGTTATTGATTTCCGCTTTTATGGCCTTGTGGTCAGAGAAGATGCTTTGTAATATTTCAGTATTTTGGATTCTGCTAAGGCTTGCTTTATGACCTAATATGCGGTTTATTCTAGAGAATGTTCCATGTGCACTAAAAAAGAAAGTATACTTGGTTGCTGTTGGGTAGAGTTTTCTGTATATGTCTATGAGGTCAAGTTAGTTGATTGTGGCATTTAGATCTTCTGTTTCTTTTTTGAGCTTCTTTCTGGATGTCCTGTCCTTCACTGAAAGTGGTGTGTTGAGGTCTCCTACTATTATTGTGGAGCTGTCTATATCACTTTTTAATGCTGATAGAGTTTGTTTTATGTATCTTGCAGCCCTGTCATTGGGTGCATAAATATTTAATATGGTTATATCTTCTTGGTGTATTGTCCCTTTAATCATTATGTAGTGTCCTTCCTTATCGTTTATGATGGATTTAACTTTAAAGTCTATTTTGTCAGAAATTAATATTGCCACTCCTCTCTTTTTTGATTGTTGTTTCCTTGATATATTTTTTTTCCCATCCTTTGAGTTTTAGTTTGTTTGTGTCTCTAAGTCTAAGGTGTCTCTTGTAGGGATCATGTAGATGGATCTTGTTTTTTAATCCATTCTGCCACTCTCTGTCTCTTTATTGGTGCATTTAGTCCATTTACATTCAGGGTAAATATGGTTAGGTATGAATTCAGTGCTATCATTTTGATGTCTTTTTGTGTGTGTTGTTGAGAGTTTCTTTTTCCCACTAAATTTTATGTGCCGAGTAGATTTTCTTTATATATTGTCCTTTGCTCTTATTTGTTGTTTGTTGTTGATTTTGTTTCTGCTGATTCTCTATTTATTCTTGTATTTTTATTTTGATGAGTAGGATAGTTTGTCTCCTTTGTGGTTACCTTATTATTTAACTGTATTTTTCTAAATTTAAACCTAACTTTTATTTCTTTGTGTTGCCGTATCTTTCTCTCCATATGAAAGGTGTGTAAACTTTTGTTAGTCTCTCTTTATTATTTTAAGGTTGCCTTCTTTTATACAATAACATCGCTGTTACCCTGTTTTGAGCTTTTTTTTTTTTTGGATTTCCCTGTCTGGGTTGACTTCTGATTGCTCTGCCCAGTGTTGTAGACTTGGGTTGATACCTGATATTATTGATTCTCTAACCAAAGAACTCCCTTTAGTATTTCTTGTAGTTTTGGTTTGTTTTTTACGAATTCCCTAAACTTGTGTTTATCTGGAAATGTCCTAATTTCACCTTCATATTTAAGAGACAGTTTTGATGGATATATGATTCTGGGCTGGCAATTTTTTTCCTTCAATTTTTTAAATATGCCATCCCATTGCCTTCTTGCTTGCCTGGTTTCTGCCGAGTGGTCCAAGTTAATTCTTGTTGGCTCTCCTTTGTAGGTGACTTTTCGTTTATCCTTCACTGCTCTTATAATTCTCTCTTTATCTTTGGTTTTGGCAAGTTTGATTATAATATATCTTGGTGACTTTCTTTTAACATCTACCTTATGTGGAGTTCGATGAGCGTCTTGGATAGATATCTTCTCATCTTTCATGATATAGGAAGTTTTCTGCCAAGAAATCTTCAACAATTCTCTCTGTATTTTCTGTTATCCCTCCCTGTTCTGGTACTCCAATCACTCATAGGTTATTTCTCTTTATAGAGTCCCGCATGATTCTTAAAGTTTCTTCATTTTTTTAAATCCTTTTATCTGATTTTTCTTCGAATATATTAGTGACAAGTGATTTATATTTGAGTTCAGAAATTCTAGCTTCTACTTGCTCAATTCTGCTCCCCTTGCTTTCTATTGAGTTGTCTACTTCTGTAATTTTATTGTTAATCTTCTGAATTCCTGCTTGCTGTCTGTCTATGGATTTTTCCAGCTTATTATACTTTTCATTATGTTCCTGAATAGTCTTTCTAATTTCTTCAATTGCTTTATCTGTGTGTTCCTTGGCTTGTTCTGTGTATTGCTTCATTTCCTTCCTGATGTCTTGAAGGAGTCTGTATATTAAACTTTTGTATTCTGCAACTGGTAATTCCAGGAATGCACTTTCATCCAGAAGATCCCTTGATTCTTTGTTTTGAGAGCCTATTGAAGTGATCATGGTGTGTTTCTTTATGTGACTTGATATTGACTGTTGTCTCTGAGCCATCCATAAGTTAATGTATTAGTTTATGCTTGCTTAGCATGTCATAGATTCTTGGTTTTTTTTGTTTTGGTATACCCCTATGGGTTTCTTGAGTGAGCTAGTTTGTTTGTTTTCACCTTTGGAGCTCTGATGTCCTGTCCCCAGATGGCTAGAGCTGTTATCTGTTGTATCAGTCTAGGAGTCCATTCACTTTTCTTGTATGAATTCAGCTCAGGTTTCCAGATAGCTTGTCATCAAGTGTGTGGTACAGGCTCTGTCCTACAGTCTTAGAGGGGCAGGGGTGATTGGCATATATACCAGTATCTGACTGCAGCAGGGGGGGTCACGCTCTGAACAATGCAGGGGGCTGAATACTGACCCCTGGGTGTCTCTGCGGAAAGTGCATCCCTGGTTCCTAGAGTGTGCAAGTGGGTGAGCTCTGCAGAGGGACCATGGGCACCCAAAGTTTTTGGTTGTAAAGACTGGGAGGTACCAGTTATCTTTGGACCTCTGTTGCTGGTGACTGGGTGACCTGAGTAGAGCTACCAGTCCTTAGGTCCCTGATGTGGGTAGGTGAGGACCTTGTTTAATAGGCAAAGTAATGTCAAACATCAAACACCCACCTCTCCACCACACAGTTGAAATGGTTGGAGTTTGCCAACAAGGGCCTATTCTTCCAAAATAGGTCCACACAGGTCCATGAAGAAGGGAAAGGTGCTTAAAGTCCGTGGACAGTTTATGCCTGGATAGGAGCCGCTTCTGTCCTGTGCTCCCCTGGTTAGGGGAGCTAGCAAATTATCTTTTCCCCCAGTTGCAAGTTTTTTCCTTCCCCAAGGCCGGGAGGATAGCTCTAGCTGCTCAACACGACCTATCTCAGGCCCAGTGGAACTTAGCTGCTGATGCTGACTTGGTGGAGGCGGGTGGGTGGCACAGTAAAATATACCCAAGTACTTAGCTTTTGCTGAGAGTGCCGTTCTTCTCAGGTTCTGTAGGTGTGAGTGGGCTGTGTGGCTGGCTGCTTCTCCCTGAGGAAACTGCGGCCAAATGCTAGTAGGAGCCCGCCACCGTGGCTCCAGGAAAGGTGCCTATGGTCTCCCCACGATTCAGGTCCGGTAACTCCTCTCCACTTCTGAATGATCTCTTCCTCCCTCTGCCCCTCAGTTCATTTTCTAAGCTTGCGTTTGAAGCTCAGGGCTCCCAGCTTGTCATGAATATACTCATTTCACTTGTTTCTTCAGATCTTTGTTGTAAAGAGGGCTTGCCAGAAGCATCTGTCTATTCTGCCATCTTGGCTCCACCTCCCCTCCCTGTTTTTGTACTCCAACCATTTGTAGGTTATTTCTCTTGATAGAGTCCCACATTATTGTAGGCACAGACTTTTGAATCTTAGGAACATTTCACCACTGAATTAAAATAGTTTGAAGGCACTATCCAGGTGACACAGTTATTGGGAAAATAAAGAAGGCAATACAAAAACAAATGTACATAAATAGGAGAAACTCAACAAAGAACAAAAACAATCCAAGGTGGTAACATTTGGTTTCTAAGGTGAGAGACTGCTCTGATGTCGTGCAATATTTTAGAAAAGAAGCCTTTTAATTCCTGGCTTTAACACAGACTAGTCCATGGGTTTTTTTTTTTTTTTTTTTTTCCTCTCTTCTTGTTTTTGGAAAATAAATATATTTCAAAAAACTCATGATTACTGTATATCAGAACAAAACCTCAGAACAAAGGAAGTGTTAGTTAATCTGTGTTAAAACATTTTTGCATAATTAATTCCTAAACACATTATGAGGTGATCATTTGTTTATTTCCATTATCATCATTTTCAAGGAGAGTAAATACTTCACTGTTATAAAGAAATATGTGAAACTAGAAATGACCCAAATGCCAGTAATAGTGGAATGGATAAATACATTATGTCATGTTTGTACAATGGAATACCATACAGCAATTAAAACGATGCTCTATACCTACCTGCAACAAAATGGGTGAACCACATAAATGTAATGTTGAGGTAACAAAGCCAGACACCAACGAGTGCATACTGTATATGCAGTTCCATTTATACAAGGCTCTAAATATGGCTAAACTAATCTCTTCTCTTAGAAGTCAGCATAGGAATTTCCTTTGGAAGGAGAATAGCAACTGGGAGGAGGCAAAAGGGGAGCTTCTGGGGCGTGGGTAATATTCTGATTCTTGATTTGGGTGCTTGTTATATGGGTATAATCAGTTTGTGATAATCCATTGATCTGTATAATTAGCATTTGTGAACATGCCTGTATCTATAGTTCTTCAATTAAAAGTTCACTAGCAATCAAATCTAAAGAAAATAAGTCACTAAAATTGTGACTAATTTACTGATGGGCAATTTAGGCATCAACAATAATTCTTTTAAATTAGAGCCCCGTGAACAGAAGGATTATCATACTTCATTGATTTTAAAATGCACTTATTTTTACATTTTAACATCTTTGAAATTAAAATAGTATGATAATTCATAGTGTCTTATAATTAGCAGTGTTTTCTCTTTAATTTTATATAAATAATGGTGTTTTAATTTTGATGGTTTACTAGCTTTGATGAAATATGGTATTAAAAACTTTATTACATAAGTGTATTCCTAAATAAATAGAAAATTGATATTCATAAAGATAAATTCATTGTTTTCACTTTGAAAATATTGAGATGAGATTTTATGGCATTTTACAATATTGTTATAAAATTTGTTTAAAGGGATTAACGTACAAGCAAAGCCAAAACATTTTTGAATAAGCAAAATGAAAAAAAAATCTAATTTACCAGATTCCAAAACATATTTTAAAAATACAGAATTAAACTGGAATAAAGAAAAAACAATAGTGTTATGCAAAAGAATATCCAACTACATATGAGAATATAGTGAATATTGAAAGTGACATTTCAGATCTGGGTGGAAAGTTCAGGGGGAAGAAAGGAAATGAATGAAATGTGGCTGGCCCTCAAATCTGTCACTTTTAGTCTATGTTTCCAAGGATGGTGCATGAGAGACAGGAGAAATCTGGGCTTTGGCTTATGACAGACAAGACTGTCAGACTATCCTGTGTCAAGGATAACTACTTTTTTCCTTAGGAAGTCCTGCGTTTGCTGGAAAACTGTAGTTGAACCGTTTCACCCCCAGGTCTCAAATTAACTCCTGGATAGGAAGCAGGCCAGCTTTAGATGAATGTATTAGTCCATTAACAGAGAAAATCTCAACACTGAAGAGTAAATTAAGATGAAAAATACTACCTAAAAGTCAGCTACATATACTTCATGTTAACAACCAAAAATAAATAAATAAATGAAAAGTTCCTTCTACTCTAAGTGATGAAATTAATGGATACTCCAAAATAAATGTGATGAGGGAGTATGTCTTTTTTTTTTTTTTTTTAACGTATAACTTGTTAAAGTGAAATGAGAGCAAAGTCAATTTCCACAAGAAACCGTTTCTTATTAATGGAGTATATGAAACTCATAGGACACTATACTGATTGCTGTCTTATCAATAAAAAGAAAGAAAGAAAAAGTTAGGTCAGGTATAAAAAAAAAAAATTTCAATTACATTTACAGCAGCAGCTGAAGGGGAACAAAATCAATGAAAGGAGCATACTTATTAGAGACCTACAGTTGCCACAAAACTGAAACTAAATCACAGTGACAGTGTCTGAACTTCAGATAAATTGCTTTGAATTCAGAATGGGAGCCTGGAGAAATAACGGAAATGATATTGCAGTTGGTGGAAAAAAGGGTTAGAACATTTTATATCCATTCCTTCTCTGAATCTTGTAGATATTGTCAGGATCAAATACTGATTTGTTATCTCTCTCTCGCTTTTTTTTTTTTTTTTTTTTCTTTAGTGGCTCTTCTATTGTCCTTCCAGCAGATAATAATCACACCTGCTATGTTGTCTTGCCATCCAAAGGCTAGAGAATTATAATGTTCAGATATTCACAGTGCAAGCAGATCTTGCTGGGAACCCAAAGCAAGGTGACCCTCAGGGAGAAACCTGGTCCCTCCAAAGAAAGGCAGAAAGACAGTGTGAGAAACGAGTGGGTGAAGAGCCAGCCAGCTGCACTGCTTTCTCAATAGAGGCACAAATCATTTTGCTTTTGAGGCTTCTCCTAAGTTCCATGCTGGTGTCAAGAGGTATGGGTCATTCACCCACCCCTTCCCGCCCTCATCACCAACTGCTGTACTTCATTGTTTGTCCTGAACCCAAAAAAACCCAGCAGTGCGTTTGGTCAGGCTGGCTGCATATACCTTATGGTGGGCTTTCAGGCTTTGGCAAAGGGTAATGATATGTTGCCCCTGCCTTTATTAAACATGGACAACTTATCAGCACTAACAGGATGGTACCAGGGATTTTCTTACAGCAAACAATGTTGCATCAAACTGCAGATAAACCACCTAGAACGCTACGCTACCTCTATAAATATTGTACCAATGTAGAGCGAGTCTTCAAAAAAAGATTTTCTGATCCTCCTTCATGGTCCCTAATACAATTTCATAGAGTATTGAGCATATTGTTTCTCTTCATTGAGGGTTCATTCACTTTACTGCTTTTAAGGGAAAGGAAGAGACAGAATACTGTAGTAACTAGAAGAGGAAGTCAGAGCAGAAGGGTTTTATTTTTTGTAGGTAGGCTAGACTTAAGTGTGTTTCTGTACAAAAGGAGAAAGACTCAGAATAGAGGTTTAAGACACAAGAAAGACATGATGAGTAATTAATAAAGCAAGATCACTAGGGAGCCTGAAGGGGACAAGATATGAAATACAATAGAGGAATTAGCCCTGCAAGGGGGACAACCAGAAACCAGGAGACACAACGAATACAGGGTAAAGAAGAAGCTGAGCAAATTCATACATGATGGACACTCTTTTCTCAGTGAAGAAAGAGGAAAAACCACTGGCCAAGGGTGGTAATTGGGAGTTAGATAACTGCAGACAAAGGACAGTATTTGGAATAAGGGACAGAGGGGAATTCATTAGTCAAGTTTAAGGTCCAGGTGAGGTAAGAGACCATGCATTTCTAATTGCATCAATATACCCTATTATGTGCTTTTTTTTTTTCTTAGAAGATTTACGTCAGAGTATAAGAGAGAAGTTGAAGGATTGGCTTGATTCACAGCCACGTAAATTCCAGGAGGCAGACACTTAATTTGATTCACTGTTCTATCCACAATGCCTAGAATAGCGCCTATATAAGGCAGATGTTTAATATGCATTTATTTATTGATTAAATGGATGAATGAATAAATAGAAGAAAGAGAGCAAGAGAATTGAGGGTAATGTTGAGTGTTTTAGTGTGAGGCCCAGGCAGGACAGGAGGTGAAGGGAGATAGCTGATTGGGAGAAAATCTAGTGGCACGGAGACAAAAGTTTTTAATAAAAGAAATACTAAATATATTAAAAGTAAGAAAGTGAGGGATCTGTAAGGATAGGAGTTGGTGGTCTAAGAGCAGGGTATGAAATTTCAGACTTTGGAGATGGAGACTTCAAGATATTATATTGCTTTATCTTTTAATTTATTTATATATCTTATTTCCTTCGCTAACTTATGAGTTCTTTGAAGGTGAGGACTTTCTCTTTTATTTCTTGGTATCTTTCATAGAATCATAGTAGTGCTCAATCAATAAAGAATGAATAAATAAAAATGCACACATAATATTGAGCCTCAGTTTCATAGCTGACTTTCCATGCAAACCCAAACAATTCCTTCAGCCCTTCTCATCTCAGTTTATTACCAGTAAAATTGGGAAGGTACATTTTTTTTTATCTGTGCATTCTGTGAGGAATAATTCAATGACAATGGTAAATAACTCCCAGTTTCTAGCATTTTCATTTTAACACCTCAACATGAGAAACTTAATTCATTTCTTAAATATGCTTTTTCATCTAAATCGATATATTCCATATCTTGGTATCATTTTCAAAATATGCTGCTTCATAATCCTATTTCAGAAGAGTTATAGGAATGTGTCCATGGTCATTTAACAAACGAGTAAGAATTTACTGAGCATCTATTGTGTGTTTAAGAAAGTGCTAACTACATAGGGGAGTTTAGAAGTACTATCATGGCTTCCAAGCCAGCACTAATGGATATAAAATAATTTTGAGCCATATATGGAAATTTACCAATGCAATCTAAATGGACCGATGTATTGGTGCCGTGGGACTTTTAAGGAAATGATATCAGTGAGGACTGGAATATACAGTTGGGGCTTTATGGAGGAATAGGATTGGGCTTAGTATTGAAAGATGGGCAAAATCTGAAAAGAGAATTTTTCGGAAGAGGTGAACAATAAAGTTGTTACTATAAAACTTTATTTCTCCTCTTGGCAATGAAGATATATTGGACTTTCCTAACCCATTTTTTGTAGATACTTTTTGGAGTGCCTGCCCAGCCCCATGATGCCTGTCTCCCATCACCTCACCAAAGTGGGCTCTTTCAGCAGGGTATTTACTAGATGCCCTCACTCCTGACCTTAGTTGATTGGACCAGACATGTACATCTGAGCTAAATTGGGTGTATCTCTCTTCTGTGGATTAAGAAACTCAAGTTTGGTTCCTAGAACAGAAGATATGCAGACTTAGTCCTTAGGGATTTCTCCTTCAGAAAGAAGGAATTTTTCTTTGGTGATTTGAGGAAAAAAAAGCAACTGACTTGGTTTTTCAAAGATTTCTTGCTCCTGGAGCCATGTCCTTGTAAAGCCTGAATGAGTATGCAGTCCTTGAGAGTCCACAAAATATCCCTGTAGCCACATAAAGCAATCCCACTTCTACTCATGCTAACTAGAGTGGGTATCTCTTAGTGGTTAGCTAGCATTCTTAATAAAGCTAGTAGCAGCTAAGTGGTCTTAGACACTGCAGTTTGCTATATAATGAGAAGGAATTAATTCTCCAGTAAAAGAATCTGTGTCTGGAGATTATTTTAGGGAGGATGTTCTTAGTTTATGAATTCAATTTCCTTTGTAGGTATACCAAAAACCAAACCCACTGCCGTCAAGTCTATTCCGACTCCTAGTGACCCTATAAGGACAGAATAGAACTGCCCCCATAGGGTTTCCACAGAGTGTCTGGTGGATTCAAACTGCCGACCTTTTGGTTATCAGCCAAGCTCTTAACCACTACACCACCAGGGTTTCCATTTATAGGTGTATGGCTACTCAAATTTTCTGTTCCATATTGGGTGAGTTTTGGTAGTTTATGGTTTTTGAGCAAGTGGTCCATTTCATCTAAAATTTATGTGTGTAGAATTGTTCTCAGTATTCTCTTATTATTGTTCTGATGTCTGAAGGTTCCATACTGATATCCCCTGTTTCGTTCTTATGTCTTCCCCTAACTTCCTTCCTCCCTTCCCTCTTCCTCCTCTCCTTTCTTCCATTCTCCTCCTTTTCTCTCCCTCTTTCCTTCTTTGTTTCTCTTGCAAGAGGTTTGTAAATTTTATTGATCTTTTCAAAAAAACCAGGTCTTTGTTTCACTGATTTTCTCTTTTTTTTTTTTCCCGTTTGTTTCATTTTCAATTTCCTTAATTTATACTCTTTGTTCCTTTTTCCCCTTATGCTTGTTTTGGGCTTAATTTGCTCTTCTTTTTTAGGTTCTTGAGGTGAGAGCATATATTGTTGATTTGAGACTTTTCCTCTTTTATAATGTATGCAATTAATGCTATAAATTTTCCTTTCAGCACTGCTTTAGCTGTGTACCACAAATTTTGATATTTTGTATTTTCATTTTCTTTCAATTCAGCACCTTTTTTTTTCATTTTGAACTTTCCCGAGACTTTCTCTTTAATCCATGCATTATTTAGAAGTGTGCTGTTTAGTATCCAAGTGTTAGGAGATTTTTCTGTTATCTTGTTATTGATTTCTAATTTGATTTCATTCTGGTCACAGAACACACTCTGTATGGTTTCAATTCTTTCACATTTGTTTAGGTTTATTTTATGGTCCAGGACACGGTCTATTTTCGTATATGTTCCACGGGCACTTGAAAAGAATGAGTAGTGTGTTGTTTGGTGGAGTGTCCTATAAATGTTGATGAGATCCTGTTTGTTTATGGTGTTCTTCTACATTCTTGTAGGCTTTATGTCTATTTGTTGTACAAATAGTTAAAAGACAGGTGTTTAAGCCTCCAACTATAATTTTGGATTTATCTATTTCTTCTTTCAATTCTATCAGTTTTGCCTCACAGATTTTGTAGCTCTGTTGTTTGGTTCATTCACATTTAATATTACTGTGTCTTCTTGGTGGATGGGCCCATGCTTACAATTGCTTCTTGAAGCATTTTTGTCATGGCTATATTAAATCCTAACATCTCTGTCATCTAGGTGTGAGAAACTATTGATTGTCTTTTATTATTAAGTTTGATATCTTCCTGATTCTTAGTCTGATGAGTGGTTTTTTTTTTTTTTTTCCTCTTAAAACCTTGACATTTCTGTATTATACCCAGTGTATGAGACACTAGGGAAACCTGGTGGCGTAGTGGTTAAGTGCTATGGCTGCTAACCAAAGGGTCGGCAGTTCAAATCTGCCAGGCACTACTTGGAAACTCTATGGGGTCACTATAGAGTCACTATGAGTCAGAATCAACTCGACGGCACTGGGTTTGGTTTGGTTTTGTATGAGACACTGGGTTTACTTCTGTTTTAGCTGGTTTTCTCTGACACTGCTCTGGTGGGGGTTGGGAGCACCTCATTGCAGTCAGGTGGAAGTAGAAGTCCAGGTTACCTACTCAGCCTCTGTTGACCACTAAGGGAAGCTTCCTTATTACTCCCATTACTGGGTGGGAATGGGAGTTCCAGCCCCCCACAGGCACACTGACACCATAGTGGAGGTAGCCTCTTACTGTTGGGCAAAGTCTTGACTTTTCACTAGGCCCTTTCTGTTACCACACTGATGGGAAGGGGAGGGTTGCCTCTTTACTGCCAGGTAGGGGTGGCAGTCCAGGATCTAAAAGTGGTCTCCACTGACACCATTGGGAGGGCTTTGTCAATGCCCGGCAGGGATGAACGTCCCAGTTGCCTTCTCAGACAGCACCCCAGCAGGGGGACTGGGGTGTCTTAGTATAGGTTGGCCAGGGTGAAAGTCTAGGCTCCTCACTCAGCCTTTGTTGGCATGGGTGGGGGTGGAGCCATAGTTTGTGTCTGTGTGTGTGTGAGAGACTTTTGGTAGGAATAGAGTGGTTATTGTCTTGCTGGGCTGCCCCTTTTATCATTCTTTGACTAGAGAGAGCAGGTATCTTTGTCTCACCAATTGTCATTTCCAGTTTATTCAGCACCAAATCTGGCATACATGGGCAAAAAGAAAACCCTGGTAACTCACCACCAGGTCATTTTCTGAATCCTGAGGCCCTAGCCAGTCTACTTTCTTCTCTCCAGCTTTCAGATCCTTCTCATGTTTGTTTGATATATAATGTTCAGAGTTTTTAGTTCTATTTAGTGGTAGGAGTAGGGAAAAATAAGCCTATTCCATCTTCTTTAATATGCTCTTATTGTAATTTTTTTTTGCCACTTTTTAACCTGTATTGTTTGTGCCTTGTTAATTACTCACTGAATTTGTACTGCAGTGAATATGAAAAATGTCATTAATGCAGACACCATCGGTAGGTTATTTCTGAGAATAAATACATTTCATTACCTTGCCAAATGGGAATATAGATAATTGGTTCATGGACTCCTAATGTGAGTCTGTGAGGCTGAGATAGCACATGAGAGGAAGTGTGAAGAAGCAGCGTTTATTATCAGCCTAATGTAAAACTGGGCACAGTTGTATGCTCCTGGTAACTCAGAAAAAACTGCCACTGCCTGAGCTTAGCAATTGCCAGCATTGACACTTTTAGGATCACTCATTTAGAATGACAGTCTTGTAAGTACCTTTTTGATGGGTAACTATTGATTTGGGCCATGATTAGTTTTCTTTCTTTTCATGTCTCTAAATCGTGCTTAGAGAGGGAAGATTTTGTTCTAATATATTCTTTCCTATGTTTTTTGGTCCATCTTTTGTTATATGGTGATTTTCATGTGTTCATAAAAATTAAAGGTATTTTCCAGTTCTTTCTGTACTATATTTTACATTTCTTCTATTTTCCAGCTAGATTTCATTTAAAGTGAAACAAAAATAAATTTGCATATTTTATTCTTTTAAGAGTCGAGTTGCAGTGAACTCTTAAAACTTATTTGCAGATTTACTTCCCTGGGCTATATTTCCCAAGAAAGTTTCCTTGAATTTACATAAGACCATAATGTTTGTCTTGAAATATCTTGTCTTCCTAGAATTGCTAAGAACATATTCACTGAATTGCCCCAAGAGGAACTAACTCTAGGCAAAGCTCCTAAACCAAGAGACTCAAATCTTTCCTGTTAGCTCATTTTCTCTGGAGGAAGCCTTCTAATTTATTTCCCATCTGGAAGGCTTTGCTGAGATAGAGTTCAAAGCAGTGTATCCTCATGGCATATATCAGTGTCCTGGCATATACCCTGCCTGTGGATAGATTTCATCAGACCTGGTTGGAGGATGAATGTGTTTACCTCTGAATTTAGAGCTGCTTCTGACCAATGTTGCTCTGTCATTTAGACACAAGTCAGAGGGTAAAATTGCACCATAGACAGATTGAGAATAACCAGGATGTAAAATTATAAACTATTCTATAGTTAAAATGAGTTATCAGAAAAAAAAAAAAAATCCCAGGATTATATTAGAATGAACATCTCCACATTACAATTTGGCTCCTTTGATATTGGCTGGATCTCATGCATAAGTGGATTAATGGTTTTACTACCCATTGCTCAACTCATTGTCGTTGACTTGATTCCTATAGAACAGAGTAGAACTACTCCACAGGGTTTCCACAGTGTGTCTGGTAGATTTGAACTGCCGACCTTTTTGGTTAGCAGCTGTAGCACACCGTAGCTCTTAACCACTGTGCCACCAGGGCTCTAGATGGTGTTACTAGTTGTGTAAAAAAGCTCTGTATAGAAAAAGTGGGAGATGTTTCTTGGGCTTCGGGCAAGGTGCACAGTGTCTCACATCACTAATGTCATGATGTTTTAGCCATGATAAGATTTATTGACAATGACTGAAGAACAGAATATTAGTAGAAGACATGAGATACCTCAAAATCAGATAACTGTTCAACCAAGAACGTTGCCCTAGCGGCGGTTTGGATGTGCTGCAAACACCTGCACTTCTGTATCAATTTACATATGTTTAGGCTAGTCTAAGTAGGTGGAGAGGAAACAGTTTTTGAAGTAAAAGTAACTGTAAATGGATATTTCTAGGCCCACAAAACAATTTTGGGGGGCCCTGGGAACTCACCTCAGGAGTTTTTGTATCAAAGGCACTAAAATCAACCAAGAATCTTGCTCTGTTTCTTCCATCTGTTCAGTTCAGTTGGGCCAGTGATACCAGGCTGCAAGGAAGAAGGGCAAAGATGCCACATGATTTTTCTTCTGAGATCAAAGTTTTGCTTCTCTTGCTGAATAAAAATTATAATACGTAATGCAGACTCAGGAATTCTCAGGTTTTTGGTGGAACTTTGCTAATCCTTCTGTGATATGTGAAAGATGCTCTCCAAGCATCTCTCTCAGAGTATCAGGTTGATCTCCAATCAATTTCAGCCTAATGAGCTCTCTCCTTAGTCCCTCGTTTGTTACACAATGTAGATTGGCTTTATACAACAGATTTTATTTTAGTTTCCTTTTAAAAAAGAAACCAATGTGTGATGACCACTTATTTGCCAGACACTGGAGCGGCTCATGGATTCGAACTGCAGACCTTTGAAAATATCATGGCTTGGAACTAGACAGTGCCTGGCTACCACCACTGACTGCTCTGACAAGGATCACAATAGAAGGTTCTGTACAAAGCTGGAGAAAAATGTAGAACAAAATTCTAATTCAAAAAGAAAAACCAGACTTCCTGGCCTGACAGAGACTGAAGAAACACCAAGAGTATGGCCCCCAGACAACCGTTTAGCTCAGTAATGAATTCAGTCCTGAGGTTCACCCTTCAGCCAAAGATTGGACAGGCCATAACACAAAACAAGACTAAAGGGGAGCACTAGCCCTGGGGCAGGGACTGGAAGGCAGGAGGGGACAGGAAAGCTGGTAAGAAGGAACCTCAGGTTGAGAAGGGAGAGTGTTGACATGTCGTGGGGTGGTTAACCAATATCCTAAAACATTATGTGCACTAAATATGTGTACTGTTTAATGAGAAACTAGTTTGTTCTGTAAACCTTCATCTTAAAAAAAAAAACTTGCCCAAAGTCATAGAGCTTATAGCAACATCATGCTCTGCTGTCATGGAGTTACACTTGTAGTTGGGAGGGGAAGATGATAAAGAAATGGACAAATTCATAAACAAACATGTAGACGTTGAAAAGTAATATGAAAGAAATAAAACGGTCATGTGATAGAGAATCACTGGGAAGGAGTTTGGAAATAAAACTGGATAATGCGATAGTTACAGGAAAGAGGTGCCAATTTACTATGGGTGGTCAGGGAAAATTCTCATTAAAAAGTGGCACAGAGTCTGAGACTTGGATGATAAAACAGGAGCCAGGCCAGAGAGCATTGGGGGCTGTGTCTTCTAGGAAGAAGGGTAGAGGGTGAAGGCTTTAAAAAATAAATGAACCTAGTGTGGTTGACGAAGAAAAAGGAGGCCAGATGGCTAGAGGAAGGGGACGCTGTTAAGAGATGAGGTGGAAGAGGTGCGGTTAAGGGTCAGACTTGGTAAAGGGTTTAAATCTTAGTTATAAAACAACAACTCTACTCTGTATGATATTTTTCATGTGTCAAGCACTATTCTATCAGCTTTACATATAGTTAGTTCATCTTCATCTTCAGTTACCCTCAGAAATAGGAGCATTATTAGACCTATTATACAGATGAGAAAAGTACAGAGAGGAAAGTAACCAGTCATTAGCATGCAGTGGGAAACCACTGGAGGAATTAAATCAGGGTAGTAACATATCTGATTTGCATTTAAAAATATCACTGTGGCTACTGTGTGAAAAATAGATTAGGGATGTGGAAGAAACCAACTAGAGATTCAAGGCAAGAGATTGTGGTGGCTTGGATATTTTCGGTAAATGGGGAAATTGAACCAGAGGATTTGGGATATATTTTGTAGTGCTGATGGAGTGATGAGGAGATGAGGTTAAAGGAGAAATCAAGACAGACCCCCAGGTTTCTTGGCTGAACAACGAGAAGGGTGATGGGGTCATGTATGACAGCAAACAATATGGAAACAGGGAGGAATATGTTAGGGTGCAGTGTAAAAAGTTCTCATTTGACCTTAACAGACAACCAAGGAGAGATATCAAGTAGAAAAACAGATATAGGAAGTTTAGAGCTTGGCGGAGGGGTTACATAATGTTTTGTGCCCATAAGCCAAAGGCTTTGGTGAAGGTATATCGCCGTAAATAAATCTGGGACTAAATTTTGTTTTCCCGGTAGAAGACTAAACATGGAATTTCCGTTCTTTGTTTAAAGTTTTGTATGATATTCATGTGTTGTTTTTTTTCTCAGAAAAAAAATTTTTGGTTCCTAATAAAATGTCCTTCTCAGTGTCAGGAGAGGAGAAGTCTGTTCTTAGGTTTTGTCCTTTTGGATTCATTCTGATGTAGAATCTCACTTTCTAGGATATCATTGCCTCTGACATCAGTCCGTGCATTTCCACAGAGGATCAAAGGAAATATTGTTTTAAAAGCATGTTCAACTTAGCTGGCCCATGGGAACAGGAAAGGTACAAGGTGAGTAAGAATTTCTGAAAGATGGCAGCTGCCCAAACACAAGTAGTATTTTCAAAGAAAGTTCAATCAAAGCATATTTTAAACAGACAATGCTAAACTGAGGATTTTGCAGTGTTCTGGGGCATGAATAGTTCAATGGTTATTTTCATTAAGTCTTAGTTTATAGCTTGTTTATTTATGCCTGCATGGATCCATGGTAGCACAGTGATTAAGAGCTCAGCTGCTAACCCAAAGGTCAGCAGACTGAATCCACCAGCCACTCCTTGGAAATCCCATGGGGCAGTTCTACTCTGTCCTGTAGGGTAGCTATAGGTCAGAATCGACTCAACGACCACAAATTCTTTTATATATGCCTGAATGGCTCTCTCCTCAATTTGAATTTGTTTTTCAAACTTTTAGCAACATTTCAACATAGTGTATGTAGATTAAATGTGTAGGGCTTGTTTTTGATTTCCTATTCTTTTCTATGGAAAGCAGAAATCAGATAAACATCCCAATCATCTCTTTCTGAACTTCGAAATATGAATGTACCTTGTTATCGGAGATAGCAAGAAAATGTCAACTAGTGAACTTCATCATATCCCTTTAGTTGATTGCTTTCAATAATAATATTGTTTCGTAAAGATCTAGAGATTTTATTTTTCATCAGTTCTTACATGTACTTTTCTTTAATATTGTAAAATTTTTTTAATATTGTAAGACCTCTGAAATCAGGATGTATCTTAAATTGACACTGTGTTTTCTTTCTTTGTGGTACGTAAAATAATGGTGTGTTTTACAATCAAAGACATTTTGTGTTAAGGAAAATCACTACTGAACAAGGTTAATATCCAATATTTGCTACAAGGCCAACATGTGGAAAGGGAAAAGGATGTTGTAGTACCAATATTGGAATTAGGGGTATAAAATGAGAATTGTTGGAGATCTGTTGATTTTGATGCTGGTAATTGGCTTTTTGACAGATAACCCATTACCTTTTATTGGGGGACTCCAAAGCAATATTTTCACAGTGGCATACAAATTATTTCCTTAATAACATTTCAGCTAAGTATTCTTAAATCTGAAATCCAAGGAGATGCATTTTAAGGTTTTGATTTGTTACAAAATTTGCAGATTATTCTATTTTACTAACCCACTTTGTCTTGAATGACTTGACAGGTGAAAACAGAAGATATAAATACTCCTAACTTTCAAAATCTGTAGATCCAGGGTGACCTCTGTTTATTAAAGGATTATTGGCATGTTTTAGTAGACTGAGACATACAACTAGGAGGAATTTTTCTTATGGTAATTTATCATATTTGTTCATTAGCATTTTGCTCTTTAAATTTTGGGCACAGAAACACATTCCCCATATGTCCCGATTTTCTTTGCCCTATGCTTTTCAGTGTTGCCTTGGTAAAGGCAATTTGACAAACAGAAATATCTGGGTTCGGTAGGACATTTGTCAACACTGGATTTATAGGAATAGTTTTTGCCCCGGTAAGTCTACCGTTCTAACACTTTGGCACCTAGTCTATCAATCTGTCTATAAGGACAACCCTATTTCTAAAGTGACAGAGGCTATTTGGAGTAGTGCAGCCAGCCAGCAAATCTGCCTATGAAATACACCAGGGTGGAAAAGGTGAGAGGTAGGGGTATAAATTTGTTAGGATCCTCAGAAGAGCTTAGTTTGCTGAACAGAGCTAGATATTTATCCTAACTCTTAAGACAATAAATGTATTTCCAGGAGAAAATCCTATTTATTTTTTCCATAAACCAACAGCAACCTGGCAATTTATTTGCAGCTACATACCTGTCACCACTTGACTAGAGAAAAACTTTTTAAAGGCCAATGGGTCTATGTGGTATTTTTCTCACATTGCGTTGTGTGGCTTGGTTGATAGATTTTGCATATGTTGGTTTTATTGTGGTGAGATTCATTTCTTTCTTTCCACCCTTTCTATCCCGGAACAAGATGCTTTTTTACTTCTTTTCTGAGCTACAGTGTATATCAAGACAGTATAATACAAGACAGTTTTTTACTAGAGAGAGGAAAAAAAAAAAACATTCTTTAATATAATGGACGAGAGTCTTGCTGAAAGGGATAGACAATATTAGCAAGAGAAAGATTAGTTTCTCTAGTAGCTGTTTCACTCTGAGATTTGACCTGGAAGGACCACTTTCATTCATTTCTTTCTCTACTGGTGAGGACTAAATGACAGACTTCCTCCACCTCTTGTTAGCACCAAAAGAGGGTAACAGGGTTTTAGCAACTATCTCCCCCCAATAATACCTGCGAGCCCTCACCCTCAAAGACACAATAAACAAAAATATTTATTAACAAAGTGTTTGCTTTATAAATAGAGCTTTAATATGTGTCTTAGCCTCCACTCCCCATACCACCATTTAACAGACTGCTGCTCCTAAATATCACCTATGTGGAAATTCTGTGGCAGCCCACTCCTGCCAACTTTACCAGGTGAAAACCCAGCCTTAATGGCAGCCTGAGACAACAGTCATAGGGAAAAAGAAGTAGGATCCTCTGGATTGGGCAGAACAGTAAAAAGTTTTGGATACCACATAGGTACGTAGTTACCAAGGTAGTGGAAATTAAGAGCAAGGAACTGTTTCTCTCTGATGTCTGCTGAGGTAGGCTCTGTACAGACTAATGCATGTCTCAGGAGAAAATAGAACTGTTTTGTACATCCTTCAAAATTCTATGTGTGCTTAGTTATTTAGTGGCAAGAATTATTTTAGTAATGGATTGATCATTTCAGCCTTCCAAAGAGTGAGAGGATAGTTAGGAATCGCATCATTTTAGGGAAAAAAAACACTGCTGTTGGGTCGATTCTGACTCAGCGACTGTAGAGGGCAGAGTGGAACTGCCCTATAGAGTTTCCAAGGAGTACCTGTCTGATTCGAACTGCTGACCTTTTGGTTAGCAGCCGTAGCACTTAACCACTATACCACCGGTATTTCCTATTTTAGGAAAGGGAATGGTAAATAATGGTTGTTAAATTTGGCAAAGATGACTGGTGTGTTTGGCACTAACTTGCAGAGAAGGAAAAATGAACTTGTGCTTCTGAGACCTTGAGTAAGTTAGTGATTTGATTTGGTGACCCTCCATTTCTTCAAATGTAAAATAGGAATATCGTATTAGGTGACTGCTAAAGTCCCCCTATCTCTTAGAATTTTCTATACCTAGGTTGGAATTTTGGATCACTATTTTTTTTTATTTATTTGTTAGTTTTTGGAGCCCTGGTGGCACAGTGGTGAAGACCTTGTCTGCCAGCCAAAAGGTTGTCAGTTTGAATCTACCAGCTGCACCTTGGAAACCCTATGGGGCAGTACTACTTTGTCCTGTAGGGTTGCTATGAGTCAGAATCAACTCGAAGGCAATGGGTTTTGTTTGGTTTGGTTTATTTGTTGGCTTCATAATCTTGAATGATTATTTAGACCCAAGCCTCAGTTTTCCTAATGTGTATAAAGGAGATACTGAGAGCTTCCTTTCACAGTGAAGGAACTCTGGTGGTGCAGTGATTAAGTACTCAGCTGCTAACTGAAAGTGGGCTGTACAAACCCACCAGTCACTTCATGGAAGAAAGAAGTGGCAGTCTGCTTCTATAAAGATTACAGCCTTGGAAAACCTATGGAGCAGCTCTACCCTGTCCCATAGGATTTCTATGAGTTGGAATCCACTCTATGGCACAGATTTTCCGTTTGTTTGTTTCCTTTCACAGTGTCTTAGGCTGGGTTCTCTAGAGAAGCAAAACCAGTAAAGCATATAAATATATAGAGATTTATATCAAGGAAACAGCTCACGCGATTGTAGGGGTTGGAACATACCAAGTCCTTGGATCAGGATAGAGGCTTTTCCCGATTAACAGAGCTGCAGAACCTGGGGAACCCAAGATGAGCAGGTCAGAGAGCAGGGCTCCTGGTCACAGGCTGTGAAGGTTGAAGAATTCCCAAGGTCAGCAGGCAAGACCGCAAGGTTTCTCCTGGTACTCGTAGCTGCAGAGGCAGGTCGGGGAGCAAGACCCTTGCTTGCAGGCTGTGAAGATCCATGAATCCGAAGATGAACAGGTAAGATGGTAGCTCAAGTCCCAAGAACCAGAGATCAGATAAGAGACAGCTGCTGGATCCAGAACAAGCCAACAACCTTTGCAAGGCGAGCAGAAAGGAAGTAGGTGGTGGAAGGTGGAGAGATGAAGGCTGAGGGGGCAGTGAGCTGCCGCAGACCCCACCCCCGCCAGTACCACTACACAGATTCCATCTTGGGGGTGATCACATATCAGATTTCAACAGGGAAGTGATCACAACATTAAACCATACCCAAAACACTGAGAATCATGTCCCAGCTAAGTTGACACACAATCTTAACCATTACACACGGTAAGGAAACCCTGGTGGCATAGTGGTTAAAAGCTACAGAAGCTAACCAAAAGGTTGGCAGTTTGAATCCACCAGGTACTCCTTGGAAACTCTGTGGAGCGGTTCTACTCTGTCCTATAGGGTCACTATGAGTAGGAATCGACTCAATGGCAATGAGTTTTTTTTCACAGTAAATGAAATGACGTATGGCACAGTGCCGTCAGCAGAGCAGTCATTCACATGATAGCTACTATTAGTACTGGTCTATGATTCCATGTATTTTCATTTCAACCTGTGAGTTTTCATAAGCTAACATCATACCAAGATTATGCCCGAAGTTGTACGATTTCTCTACTTCTCCTTAGTCGTATCCTTTAGTAGAATTAATGATAATGTAATACTTTGGGAATATTAATTTTATAACTGTTCATTACCATTTATCATTTTCTTTTGAGTGCTTTATAGTACTTTATTTCTCATCAGTGACTTGAATTTAATGCTACAATTTTAAGTACATTGAAAGACTTGGCTGAAAGTCATGAAAGTCATGATGGTGTATTCATTTATGAGTCATTGTAACACAGTCAGTTTTATAGTACCACAGGTGTCAGAGTTGTTGTTCTTTACGGTTCACATTCAAACTAACCTTTGAGGGCCCTCAAAGCTGGCTTGAACCAGTCTCACACACTCCTGAGCTCACACAGGAAGCCATTTTACCTTGGGAAATATTTATTAAATAAACAATGCACAGTCACAAATGGATGTGAAGAAATTGGGAGTAAATAGGAAACAACAAGTGTAGGAAGGACTCCAAGACAAAGCTGTGGAAGAAAAATGTTTTGATTGGTTGCCATGATGACCTGAACTTTTTATTGAGTTGGCTATTAATATTTAAAAATCAAGACATTTCAAATGAAATGTTGGTTTCTGTCTTCTCTTTAAAAACATCCTCATGACATCTCTCTGTTGGAGTAAATATGGCTGTCCCTGTGGGTGATACTCAGGGTCTGTGGATGGCTACAGTTCCCTCCACTCCCTGGTGCTTCTCTCATGCTAAGGTCGAGGATCACTGATCTTTTTTTTTTTTTTTAATTGCCCTTAATTTGCTGTTATTCTTATAATTGGATTGTTTGTTCTTCTATATTACCTACTTGGCCTCTGTGGGCATTTGTGTTTGCATCATGACCAAAACTGTCTCAAATTTAAAGTTTGTTTTTTACCTTTTGAAGCTTCTTTTATGATTAATTTGCCTATATAATTTCATTTAGATATTACTGTGGGTGAAGATTGTTATTCAATGATGCATGCATTTTAAAGAGAGAGAGGCTGGTCTTAGCAGGGAAACCAGTAATGACATAATTTGGATGAATATGCGTTGGCATTACCAATGCCCTTCTTTAAACCATTCCAAAACGGTATGTTTGAGTGGCTCAAACTTCAGCAAGCTTTTTAGGAGATTTCCTATATTGGCTTAAAGACCCTGGAACAAGAGTTTTATTTGTTAATACGCTCCACACCTCCATATTCCCAGCTGAGATGAGTGAAGTAGCCAGGGAATACGTTATAGATAATAAGACAGACAATGAAACATAGTTTTCAGTGTGAATGGAAGTTTCACTGTACAGATTAATAAATATGGTAGGTATTTATCCAACAGCTGTTCTGTATCGAACACTGTTATATACTCAGTATCATCGGATAATAAAAAAGGGGAGTGTTTTATCCTTTAACCAAATGTAAAATAAAGAGGAATTCATCAAGTTAAAAAAAAATTTTTTTTAATTATTTAATTTGTCAACCACAAATTTTGAATGACAAATGTAATGATTTCAATGAAACAGTTCTATTTTCAAAAGCAGATTTAGATTTTATTTGTTAATAGTTGTAGATCTTTCACTGTCCTTTAGCTGCATGAGGTTATACTTTTCAATTTTCAAAAAAATTAATTCTATTAGTTTTGTAGTCAAAGAGAGCTGTCCTTTCATTTGTCTATTGTATAAATGAAGAAAGCAAAGTGAACTTCTATGGAAGCCAATGTGTTGGTTTAGTCAGTTATGACACAAATGGGTATGAGCAGAGAGTTTGTGCTTCGGAGAGAAAAACAAAATCATAATAAAGCTATCCTAAGGTCACCTCTCTCAGGCAGCACTTTCTTGCTTTATGTTATTCCGCATTGACCTATTTGTTCTTTAAGACATCGTCAATAACTGCTACAAGGGAACTAATCTACTTTAACTAGTCTCTTAGGTAGGCAGTTTAATCGTCGGTTCAAGTTACTCTTTATATCCCTCTATTTATTTTGGCTCTGAATTTATAGTTACTGGATTTAGAAAAGTGACACAGAGGCCTTGTCATTACAAGTGAAACCTCTGGTTTTGATTCTGAGCCCATCATCTGTTCTATCGCTAAAAAATTTTTTTTTTCCTATCTCTGATCTGAAATCAATTCAGCTATCAACATTAAAATATTTTTTAAAAAGTTTCTTTGGCCACAGGCAGAATTAAAGGCAGGGAAATTGACTTTAGTCATAGATGAACTAAGCACTTTTATATAGAGAAATATTTTCTAGTAATGAATTTTCCTTCCGTGTTACTATCTCCAAAAAAGACAAGCAAAAACAGAGGCTTGGGGACAGAATTAACATGGGCCTCTGTTATACTCTCAAAATTGGAATTTTAGGTTTCTTTGAAATGGTGATAGATACTTGCCTCCATCTTATCCATACCTTAAATATTTTTCAATGTCTCACTCTGATTGCAATGGCGACATTGGTATTTAAGGTTTGGGGACCCAGACTTTCTCCAACCTTGTCTTGGCCTAAGGAAAAAGGAGTCTTCAGTCAAATATAACCTTCTTTTCATATACACATATCATCCACACTCAGTACTTAACTTTTCATAAAAGTAAAAGATCAACAACAAAAATGTAGCATTTTATTTGGTTATGCCTGCATATGCTTAGGCTTATACCTAACAAAGCTTATTTTCAGGAAAAGAAAACATTTGGAAAAGGGCTTCAAAGGGATAAAAATTCTTGAGTGGGATTTACCTTGTTCTTAAGGACAGTATAAACGATTCAACGTAGATATCTACAAAATAGATAATAAGGATCTAGAAAAATAATCAGAGTTTCATCTGATCTGAATAATAAACAGTAATCATAAGTATGCAGCCAATCTCCAGCATATGGAGTCCATCTGGCTGCCACATATCTCTGTCATTACGTCCTTTTCCTCCAATGTCCTATAGTCACTCACTCTGGAGACCAGATTAAGGTAAAACCTGGTGGGGAATCAGTTTATTCAGTTCATTCTGTACTCTCTTAGCTAACAATATTGGCTATACTATATCTTTGCTAGTGTACACATTCTAAACTATTTCTAAAACTTGTTACAAAAAAGATAGTCATTTTGCATTTTGTAATCTTAGGGATAAAATGTTCCCGGTGCTCAGAGCCACTGTGTTACACAGCTCCAGGTGCTGCATTCAGATGGTATTACACTTACACAGACCCGAAGGGGTTTCTCAACCTCAGTTCTATCGATGTTTTTTAAGGAGGAGCTAATCTCAGGGAAGATGAAGGAGTAATCACAATGAATTCTCAAGGAATCTTTCTGGTAGGGACACTATGGGGATTGTTCTCCTCAAAGACACACAAAAAATCACCACTATTCCTAAAATGGAAACCCTCGTGGTGTAGTGGTTAAGAACTCGGCTGCTAACCAAAAGGTCGGCAGTTCCAATCTACCAGGCTGTCCTTGGAAACCCTGTGTGGCAGTTCTAATCTGTCCTACAGGGTCACTGTGAGTCGGAATCGACTCAACAGCAATGGCTATACAATGGGTATGGTTTCCTAAAATGCCTGATAATTAAACACTTAATAGTCTCAAAACCTGATAGTGGTCCTCAATGTTGACAGGAATTAATACACTGTTAATGTAAAAAAGTACACAACCGTATGTAAAAGGAGTGATTGTAGTTTTAGTATCCATTGATTGAAACTTGTATCAATCATAAAGGCATCTCAGGAATTTTTTAAATGTGATACTATATTTATGAGTAAAATATTATTTAGGCTACACACAATGTTTATTTCTTATATGGCTTTATGGTTCTCTTGTAATAACTCTGTGGTCTGCCAGAGGATCTGCAGGCTGGGAACTGCTAGCATCGAATACTAAATAAAAGCAGATGGCCCTTAACATGGAGAATTTTATTTCATTTATTTTCATTCCAAAGAAAATGGAGAAAATTCCTGTATAATATTGCTTAATGGATTAGGAAAGCATACAAAGCAGAATATATTGAAAACTCTGCCTATCCATGCACCAGGTCTGATCAAGGAATAAATGTGTTTTTTTAAAAACAGACAATAGAAATTTATGTAATATGAATCTCAAGCTGAAGGATACAGTTCATGCAATGCTTGCACAGGGGGAGGGCAGTAACTAGTAGTTGAATAAGAAATTGTCAGAGGCACTAGATTAAAAAAAATTACCATGGACATTTTCAAACAAAAGTAGAAAAGAATAGCATAATAAACTTCTTTGTACCCATCATTCAGTTTCAATAATTTTTGACATTTTGCCATCTTATTTCATCTATCTTTCCTACTTTTTTTTATAAAATATTTTAAAAACAAATCCCAGATACTATTAATTCTGCAAAATATATTTGTAATGGCTAATGATTTTTCATAATGATGAAGCCATTGTCATACCTAATAATATTAATAATATCATCTAATAGCCAGTCCATGTTCAAGCCTGCCCTGAGACCACAAAAATGTGTTTTTACACTTGATTTGTTCAAATCAAAATCTAAACAAGGTTCATACATTGCATTTGGTTAATATGTTTTGTAAGTCTCTTTTTCTCTGTAACAGTTCCTCATTCTCCTTTTTTGCCTTTGCCATTAATTTGTTGGAAAAGTAGAATTTTTTTTTTTACTTTCTGGATTTGTCTGGTTGCTTCATCATAGAAATATTTACCTTATTCAGCCCCCTTTTTCTTTTTTTACATTTTTTTTTACATTCTGGATTTGGCTAGTTGCTTCATAATAGAATTATTTACCTTATTCAGCCATTTATTTTATTTTATTTTTTTTTAGCAAAAACACTTCAAAAGGTGCTCTAGGATGTACTGCAAACTTCCTAGTGCATCACATCAAGAGTAAGCCCCTTGTCTATTGATGTTAAGATATACCAATGGCTTTAGTCTACGCTGTCCTATAGGGGTGTTTTGAGTTGAAATTGACTCAGCAGCAGCAGGTTTGGTTTGGTTTGGGTTAATGTTGTTGGAAGCCCTTGTGGCATAGAGGTTAAGAGCTCAGCTGCTAACCAAAGGGTTGGCAGTTTGAATCCAGCAGGTGCTCCTTGGAAACCCTATGGGGCAGTTACAGGGTCTCTGTGAGGTGGAATGGACTTGATGGCAATGCGTTTTAGTATTGTTAGTCTATATACAGGTTCCTCATCAGCCTTTTGCTTAATGTTATGCATTGATAATCATTGCCAGGATCCTCCCTTTCCTTAGGGACTGCACTATGGTGATTTTTAATTCTATCATTCCTTCTGCATTTATAACTGAAATTCTGCTATAAAGAATAACTTTTCTTCATGTAATATTGTTATCTCAAAATACAATTTGTACAAGAAGGGCTGGATAAGTTTTTGATTATTTGCCTTTATCTATTAGTTTGAAGAATAAACTGACATTCTAGCAACTTCAAAGATGACCAATGATTTTTTTAATTAAAAAATATATTTGATATTTTATTAGCTGCATACATTACCCGTTTTTGATGCTTGAATTTTTTGACCAATGGGAGCTTGTTGGCTCTTGTGCCTTTTTTTATATGGCTCCAATTGTCTTTGACAGCTTTCTTTCTTTCTTTTTTTGTGCCGTAAAATGCTTCTAGCTCGTCTGGAATATGCCCAGACCTGGAATCACCTATTTTTCCAGCTTTTGTTCTTTTAGTAGGAAATGGGATTTTGATTCTATAAGGAGAACTCTAAAGTTGCCCATTGCTACTGCATCATCTTTTTTTTAGACCTAGTCAGTGAACAGAATTTGAAAATCCATACATGTTTATACAGAGAAAACATTTCATTAGGTCATGGTGATATTGGCAATGCAAATGTCAGTTTATAGGGCTCTTCCTTAAATGTTTGATTTTATACTCATATCTCTTTTCCCTTATTTTGAAAATCATGGTTCCTAGTGGATTAACATAATTACTTACTTCTTTTATCCTACAATATCTCCTAAATGTTTCAAAATAACCATGCCAGTATTTCTACCAATAATAAGACCATTGAGTACAACTTAAGATTTTTTTTTTTGTGGTTCTTTTTATCTTTAGGGTATAGCCCACAGTTTTGTAAATCAAAATATTATTATGTTTTTTAATTCCTCAACCTAATTATTTGCTTTATGTGGTTACGCCACCAACTGAGTATACAGTTAGGCGTCATTTACTTCAACATTTGCCATTTAAATTTAGTTTGTTTACTAGTTATGTAAAACATTTACAAGGCTCCAAATTCAAAACTCAAAACAGAAGTCCAGGTTTTGTCTTTATCCCCTGCTTCCTTTTACAGCTAACAGTTTTGGTTTATCCTTCCATTGTTTTTTTTTTTTTTTTATATGCACACACACACACACACACACACACACCTAAGCACACACAAATTTGTACCTTCTTTTTTCTTATATAAACAGTAATATATTATGAAAGCTAGTCTGTGCTTCGCTTTTTTCACCTAACAAAATATGTATATAGAAGTCCCTGAGTGGTACAAATGGTTCATGCTCAACTACTAAACTAATGGTTGCCAGTTTGAACCTCCCCAGTGGTAGTGTGGCATAAAGTCCCAGCGATCTGCTTCTGTAAACATTACAGCCAAGAAAACCCTATGGAGCAGTTCTACTCTGTCACACATGGTGTCACTATGAATCAAAATTGACTCAATGGCAATGAGTTTTTTGGTTTTGGTGATCATTGGTGACAATGTCCTCATTCATTTTTGTAGCTGCACAATACTCCAGTAAAATTTATTCAAGCAGTCCCCTAATTATGAACACTTATTTTTCCCAGTGTTTTCCTACTACAAATACTGTTAAAGGAATCATTTTTGCATATGGCATTTTGTACTGTTGCCAGCATATTTTCAGAAAGTTCCTAATAGTGAGATTGCTGAGGTAAAGGGTAATTGCATTTGTCATTTTGCTAGTTATCAAATTCCCTTGGGATGTATCATTTTGCATTCCCACCAGGAGTGTATGAGAGTGCTTGATTCCCCACAGACCCACCATGGAGTATGTTGTCAAACATCTAGTTGTTTCACAATTTGATACATGAGAAATGGCATATGAGAATATGTTTAGTTCACATTTCTCTTATGAGTAAGGGTGAGCATCTTTATATACTTTTTTAAAATATTTTTTGTGCAAATTTTCCATGGGACTATTGGTATTTCTCTTTTTAAAATCTTAAATGCTCTTTGTATTTCCTAGAGTGTTGACAGTTCGAATTTATTTTATTTTTTGCTGTTTTTGTTGAGAGTAGACACAATCAATCCTCTTATTTCAATTTCAGTTTGGCTGCATATACATATATAAAGAATATATACCAGTTCAACAGTTTCTACATGTACAATTCAGTGACATTGATCCCATTATTCAAGGTGTGCAACCATTCTCACCCTCCTTTTCAAAACTGTTCCTCCCTCATTAACATAAACTCATTGACCCTAAGTTTCCTATCTAGTTTTTTGAGTTGCTATTGTCAGCCTGATCCCATATAGATAGTTCTTGAAGGTGTATACAATGTTCAAAGCAGACATTCTTTACTAGTTAAGCTAAACTCTTGTTTGGTTTTAAGAAGATTTCAGGGGATATTTTTAGGTTAAGGTTTAAAGATAATCTCAGGACAATAGTTTTGAGGGTTATCTGTGATATATTGCTGAAATTTTACCTCATAAGTTGACATTTGTAGGGGTTGTATTTATATACAGACTTTTTTAATGTGCATAAATTTAGCACCCTTTTCCTTTATTGCTTCTAAATTTTGAGTCATCATTAGGGAAGTGTTTTCTACCTCCCTTTAAAAACGGATTTACCCATTTTATTCTAGTACTTGTATGATTACATTTTTTTTTTTTTATTTCCACTTCTGAAAATTGTCCGATGTATGATGTGAGGAACTTTCTAAATCTATACTTTTCCATACAACTGTACAATTTTCTCAGAACTGATTTGAGATGCTGTGTTTATTATATTCTGAACTTCTCTATGAACTAGTATCCATTTCTGGATTTTCTACCTGGTTCCACTGGTGTGTTTGGCCATTCATATGCCAATACCATAATGTTTTAATTGTACAGACTTTATGTTTTAGGAGCTGGTAGATGTAACTCTTCTTTTTTTTTTTCTTTTTCTCCTTTAGGATTTTTCTACCTATTATTGTTTGGTAATTTTGCCATATGAACTTTAAAATAAACTTGTTTCACTCTAGAAAATATTTATGGTATTTTTATTGTTGGAATTATATTACATTTATAAAGTAGCTCAGAGAAAATTGATCTTCAAGATGTTATGTCTTTTTATCTAAGCACATGGGATGCATTTTTACTTCTTCTAGTCTATTTGTATTTTTCAGAAATGTTTTATAGAAAAATATTATTTTAAGTAAAGGATTTAATAAGATATGGTATTATAGAAAGATTTCCTTATTTATAATGACAAGTGGGTTAGACATCCTTACTTGGAATGTGTATATTGTTTAATATGGAAGCCTATGAATGTCTTTGTCTTGGTAAGTTTGTATTGAAAATACGCATTATTCCTTAATCCTTTATAAAGATTCTTCTTTTTCCTGATTTCTCAGATTAGTTTATATGAGTATCCTAAATAGCACATTTGAAAAAAATATTTCTTATTTACATGTGAGGTGGTCTTAGTTATGGCCATGTAAGTTTTAGCCCATGTATTGCAATCTTCTTATTTCAGTCTGGCTACATATACAATTAATTGAAAGTAGACACAAATTATTCATTGAAAAACATCAAAATCTGAAGAAAAACTCACACCTAGTTTTATTTTCCTTACCTTGTGTTTGTGTCTTCATGATCTTCTTTAGTATTTGGATTAAATTAAATAGAGTATTTAAAAATACAAAACAGTCAATCCATACAAAAGAAAATGAATCCTTCTGAAGTGCAAGTAGACCCTGTGGTTAGACTCATTCATTTAGTGTGTAACAAAACTGCCTTTGTCACTTTGGGGTTTTAGGTTTGAAGAAACTCCAAGCCAGCATTGTGTGTGCAGTGGTCCTCAAATGGGGATGCTACCTTGCCGTCCACGGCGCACCTGGGAGTAGGTTTTATTTTCTGTCACATTGATTTGGGGGGAGCTATTGGCAATCCTGGTAGCATAATGGTTAAGAGCTATGGCTGCTAACCAAAAGGTTGACAGGTTGAATCCACCAGGTGCTCCTTGGAAACCCTATGTGGCAGTTCTACTCTGTCCTGAAGGCTCAGTATGAGTTGGAATCGACTCAATGATGACAGTTTTTTTTTTTTTTGGTATGTGTGACCAGGAGCAAAATTGTGTGCCATTTTATAGTAGAACACATATATCAGTAGATTCTATACAGTATCTATACAGACCATCAAGTGCTCATATGAAAGTTCAAGTTGAAGCTGAAGAAAATTAGAACAAGTCCATGAGAGGCAAAGTACAACCTTGGGTACATCACACTTGAATTTAGAGACCATCTCAATAATAGATTGGATGTATTGGACACAAATGACCAAAGACCAGAAGAGTTGTGGAATGACATCAAGGACATCATACATGAGGAAAGCAAGAGGTCATTAAAAAGATAGGAAAGAAGGAAAAGGCCAAAATGGTTGTTAGAAGAGACTCTGAAACTCTTGAGCATTAAGTAGCTAAAGAGAAAGCAAGAAATGATGAAGTAAAAAAGCTGAACAGAAGATTTCAAACGGTGGCTCGAGAAGACAAAGCATAATGACGTGTGCAAAAACCTGGAGATGGAAAACCAGAAGGGAAGAACACACTCTGCGTTTCTCAAGCTGAAAGAACTGAAGAAAAAATTCAAGCCTTGAGTTGCAATATTGAAGGATTCTATGGGGAAATATTAAATGACTCAGAAAGCATCAAAAGAAGATGGAAGGAATACACAGAGTACCGTATCAAAAAGAATTGGTTGAAGTTCAACCATTTCAGGAGGTACCATATAAGCAGGAACCAATGATAGTAAAGGAAGAAGTCCAAGCTCCACTGAAGACATTGGGCTCCAAGAATTGACAAAATACCAATTGAGATATGTCAACAAATGGATGCAGCACTGGAAATACACACTATGCCAAGAAATTTGGAAGACAACTACTTGGCCAACCAACTGGAAGAGATCTGTATTTATGTCTATTCACGAGAAAGATGGTCCCACCAAATGATTATCAAACAATATCACTAATATCACACCAAAGTAAAATTTTGCTGAAGATCATTCAAAAGTGGCTGCAGCAGTATATCGACAAGGAACTGCCAGACATTCAAGCTGGATTCAGATGAGGATGCAGGACCAGGAATATCATTTCTGATGTCAGACAAATCTTAGCTGAAAGCAGAGAATTACCAGAAAGATGTTTACCTATGTTGACTATGCAAAGGCATTTGACTATATGGATCATAACAATTATGGATAACACTGCAAAGGATGGGAATTCCAGAACGCTTAATTGTGCTGGTGAGGAACCTGTACACAGATCAAGAAGCTGTTATTAGAATAGGACAAGGGGATACTTCATGGTTTAAAGTCAGGAGAGGGTTGTGTTCTTTCACCATACCTATTCAATCTGTATGCTGAGCAAATAATTTGAGAAGCTGGACTATATGAAGAAGAACTCAGCATCAGGATTGGAGAAAGACTTATTAACAACCTGCAATATGCAGATGACATATCCTTGCTTGGTGAAAATGAAGAGGACTTGAAGCATTTAATGATGAAGATCAAAGACTACAGCCTTCAGTACGGATTACACCTCAACATAAAGAAAACAAAAATCCTCACAATTGGGCTAATAAACAATATCATGATAAACAGAGAAAAGATTGAAGTTGTCAAGGATTTCATTTTACTTGTATCTATAATCAACACCCACAGAGAAGCAGTCAAGGAATTCCTAGAGAAATAAGAGCCTTTACATGAACAGATATGTGCACACCCATGTTCATTGAATCACTGTTTACAATAGCAAATAGTTGGAAGCAACCAAGGTGCCCATCAACAGATGAATGGATAAATAAAATATGGTATATTCACACAATGGAATATTATACATTGATAAAGAACAATGATGAATCCGTGAAACATTTCATAACATGGAGGAATCTGGAAGGCATTATGCTGAGTGAAATTAGTCAGTTGCAAAAGGACAAATATTGTAAGACCACTATAATAAGAACTCAAGAAATAGTTTAAACAGAGAAGAAAACATTCTTTTATGGTTACGAGAGGCGGGAGGGAGGGAGGGTAGGAGAGGGGTACTCACTAATTAGATAGTAGATAAGAACTACTTTAGGTGAAGGGAAAGACAGCACACAATACAGGGGAGGTCAGCACAATTGGACTAAACCAAAAGCAAAGAAGTTTCCTAAATAAACTGAATGCTTCAATGGCCAGCATAGCAGAGGCAGGGGTTTGGGACCATGGTTTCAGCGAACATCTAAGTCAACTGGCATAATAAAATCTTTTAAGAAAACGTTCTGCATCCCACTTTGGAGAGTGGGGTCTGGGGTCTTAAATGCTAGCAAGCAGCCATCTAAGATGCATCAATTGGTCTCAATCTACCTGGATCAAAGGAGAATGAAGAACACCAAAGACACAAGGTAACTATGAGCCCAAGAGACAGAAAGAGCCACATAAAACAGAGCTACATCAGCCTGAGACCAGAAGAAATAGATGGTGCCCGGCTACAACCGATGACTGCCCTGACGGGGAACACAACAAAGAACACCTGACGAGCATGAGAGCAGTGGGGTGCAGACCCCAAGTTCTTGTAAAAAGACCAGACTTAATTGTCTGACTGAGACTAGAATGACCCCAGAGGTCATGGTCCCCAGACCTTCTGTTAGCCCAATACAGGAACCATTCCTAAAGTTAACTCTTCAGACAGGAATTGTACTAGACTGTGGGATTTTTTGTGGGATAGTAGACTGTGGGATAGATAATGATACTGGTGAAGAATGAGCTTCTTGGATCAAGGAGACACATGAGACTATGTTGGCATCTCCTGTCTGAAGGGGAGATGAGAAGGGTAGAGAGGGCCAGAATCTGGCTGAATGGGCACAAAAAGAAATAGAGGAGGGAAGGGGTGTGCTGTCTCATTAGGGGGAGAGCAATTAGGAGTATAAAAAAATTTTTTTTTTTTTTAGCAAGGTGTTTATAAATTTTTGTATGAGAGTCTGACTTGATTTGTAAACTTTCACTTAAAGCACAATAAAAAATATCAATGGACAAATTTCACTGGGCAAATCTGCTGCAAAAGACCCTTTTAAAGTGTTGAAAGCAAAGATGTAACCTTGAAGACAAAGGTGCACAATTTTCAGTTGCCTCCTATGCATGTGAAAGCTGGACAATGAACAAGAAAGGCCAAAGAAGAATTGATGCCTTTGAATTGTGGTGTTGGTGAAGAAGATTGAATATACCATGGACTGCCAAAAGAACGAACAAATCTGCCTTGGACGAAGTACAACCAGAATGCTCCTTAGAAGCAAGGATGGTAAGACTACATCTCACATACCTTAGACATGTTGTCAGGAGGGATCAGTTCCTGGAGAAGCACATCATGCTTGGTAAAGTAGAGGGTTAGCAAAGGAGAGGAAGACCTTCAACGAGATGGATTGACACAATGGCTGCAACAATGGGCTTAAGCATGCCAGTGATTCTGAGGATGGTGCAAGACTGGGCAATGTTTAGTTCTGTTGTACATAGGGTCACTATGAATTGGAACCAATTTGATGACGTCTAACAACTACAACTATATAATATGCCAGAGAATAAAACTTGATACATTTATATAATGCATTAATCTATTGTAATGAATCTGTATTTGTGAAGGTTTGTTTTTGTAATGCTGGGCACTTATGTATTCCTATGCAGGGACTTTAGATTGTGCAGAAATTAATTAGAATTATGTTTTCCACAATGAATATTCCTATGGAGGGAAACAAGAAATAGTCAAGGGAAAATGAGACACTGAGAATTTATTGTTTCTGGTTCTCACATTGCAATATTTATATATTGGAAACAAGGACATGCACTTTCCTTAACAATGTCAAATACTATTTCACTATTTCAGTGAGGCTGCTCTACCTAACCTCTTTGGTTTAGTAAAAAACCAGAGCCCAATGCCATCGAGTTGATTCTGACTCATAGCAACCCTACAGGTCAGAGCAGAACTGCCCCATAGAGTTTCCAAGGAGCGCCTGGTGGATTTGAACTGCCAACCTCTTGGTTAGTAACTCTAGCACTTAACCACTACACCACCAGGGTACTTTGGTTTAGTAAAAAAAAAAAAAAAAAATAGAGGGTTCTAAATTTCTGATCCATGGCATGGTAGAATTCTCCCTTTTCTGAAAAGGAATACTTCGTCTAAGTTTAATACCTCTGGCTAAGATGAACGTTTCTCATTTTAAGAAGCCATTTCTGGAGACAAGGTCATTAAACTTCAATTGAGAGAGCAATTCTTATTATTTTAATGGTAATGATTGGCAAGATGTTCTTTGGGAAAAAAAAAATTTTCATTGTTATCATGTGTGCTGGACCAGGGATAAACAAACAATAAAAGCCAAAAGAAAACATTAGGTAAATCTTTAACTCTTCTAAAAAGTAGGGGATGTTAGCTTCAAAGTTAAAGGAAATCATTAAAAATATACCAAGATAGAAAAAAAAAAAAAAAAAAGATTAATGCTAAGCATCAGCAGAACAATTTTTTTTTTTAATCCAACCAACAGAACCTACCCGAACTAAAAACCTTCAGCCTTGCAAGTCACTACCGCAATCTTGCTTAAATATGTCAGAAGTGGGTACAGGAAATAAGAGCTGGCAGTTTTCCCTCCTGTTATAAAAAGACGGAAGCCCATCATGAATGAAAGCACACACTACATTTGCCATCTGCATAGCTTCCAAACCTCTTGTATTTTATCGCAATAGCCTGCCAAAATCCCAGCAAGCCAAAACTAGAATAAAACCCCAATATGAAAGAGAGAATATGGTAAATAATAAAATCATCCAGACAGCAGAGAAGTAAAATTGCAGAAAATCAGACTAAAATAACAAAACTGTCAAGCAGTGTTGAGAGAGCTAGGAAATGCCTGCAAAAGAGGATTTGGAGGAAAATTGAAGGCTGTGGATAATGCAAACCATTGTTCAGTTGAAAGGTTTTCCAAAGCAAGTATGCTTGCTGGTAATAAAATGTTAAATCTTTCCAAAAAATGTTACTTCTTCCTTGTTTCTAATACTCAAGCCATGTTTATTTGAGATAAGGCAAACCTTATGTCTTTAAGCTGTTGGGTCTCATTTTATTTTGATAAAAGGATAGACTTCTGAGAGGAACTCAGACTAAGCCAAGGCTTAATAGACCTTAATTTGTCATTTGGGATATATTCAAAATTAGAAGCCAGACTAACACAGCTTTGCAATATTTAAAGTTAATAATCTTTAAGGCATTTTTAGACAGTCATTGAGGGGATTTGTGACTCTGATTTTACATAGGTTAGTAGTATAATTCTAGCCATCAAAGTGTACCAAGCTCTTCCAGTAAATACTAATAAATTAATCAGGAAGAAACGAGTTTACAGGTTTTTTTAAAAGTGACTTAAATTTCATCTGAGTGACAAAACCAAAGCCAAACCCGTTGTTGTCAAGTTGATTCTGACTCATAGGAACCCTAAAGGAAAGAGTAGAACTGCGCCATAGGGTTTCCAAGGAGTGCCTGGTGAATTCGAACTGTCAGCTTTTTGGTTAGCAGCCATAGCTCTTCACCACTACGCCACCAGGGGTTCAGAATAACAAAAAGGAAGATTTAAATGAATTTGCATTTTAGGCTGTAGGCCAACTCTATCTACTCCCACTCCTCATCTCTCTGCACATTTGCACTTGTATCTTAAAGGCAATACTGAATGCCTCTCCCACTTCCCTAAAAACGTAGAACAATAGCAAAATGAACAGTACAATATTGGCCAAAATGACAGATTAAAATACATGTATGGAAACCCTGGCACCACAGTGGTTAAGAGCTACATCTGCTAACCAAAAAGTTGGCAGTTCAAATCCACCAGGCGCTCCTTGGAAACCCTATGGGGGCAGTTCTACTCTGTCCTATAGGGTCACTATGACTCGGAATCGACTTGACAGCAATGGGTTTTTGGTCCTGGTATATCTATATATTTACCTATTTCCCTCTATATCTTTTATTACTCAGTTTACCCTGTCTTTTCCTAAAGTCTCTGGCTAAGGTTTTTTTTTTTTTTTCCCCAAAATTCAGCTGAAGATAATATGGGACAATTAAGTCTTCTATCCAGTGGATAATTTCACCACAGGGAAGTGTTCTGTAGAAATGAACACTGTTAATGGTCATCTAAAATTGGAAGTATCTCCGTATGTTAACACTAGCCCCTGAGGCCTGGACATTCCTTCTGCTCAGACTTCTAATTCTGTGGAAAAATCTTGTTTTATGCCCAGGGAAATAGCTCAAGAGGTAGGTGGGCTGTACTGCATAAACTTCTCTGTAAATTCAGAAGTTCACCCCTCACACTGAAGGAGATGAATAAACTTTGCAAAGCAGGAAAACAAAGTCACCGTTTTACTTTTTCGTGCCTGAGAATAAAAGAAGAGCCCTGGTGGCGCAGTGGTAGGAGCAACAGCAAGCTATGGCTGCTAACCAAAAGGCTGGCAGTTCAAATCCACCAGTTGATCCTTGGAAACCCTATGGGGCAGTTCTACTCTGTCCTGTGAGGTTGCTATGAGTCGGAATCAACCCAAAGACAATGGGTTTTCATATGTCAGTACATCAAAAAGAATGAAAATAAAGGCCAGGGAGAAATGCATTGTTAGGGACAAGGAGAATGTCTAAGAGAAGAAGCTATGGGGAGTATCACTTAACTCTCATCTCCAAGGGGAAGGAGGGGGTTTTTACCTTTCCTGGCCACCTCTGCCCCTGTGGAGGTGTGAAGGGGCACAGGCTGGCCCCTTTTGCTCCTGAGTATATGCCCAAGGCACTCAGGGTTCTTGGTTATGTATATAAAGGTTACTCAAGGATTCTGGGCTTGCTCTCAGGACACTGGCAGCCCTACCTTAGTATTCAAGGTAGAAGCTTTTTTTAACTGTTTTTTCCAGACAGCCCTCTACTGGTCCTGTTTGCGTCAGAATAATTCTTGTCTCAAAATAGGTTCTGTGGAGAATAGGGACCATCAGCCCCAAGAAGACGGAACCATAGGGTACCTCTTGGAGCAATGAAGAACACAGGAAGTGAGTGGCTGGCAAGATTATTGCAGATCAATTTAGAAACTCGCTGTACATGAACCCAGTCCCAGAAGCCTGACACACTCCTTACAGACAGCGACTGTGTCTTAGACCTCTGTGCATCACCTATTTTAATTAAAGTCCTTGAGACTTAGTGAGTACTTAATAAATGTTTTGGAATAAGCAAATATCCCGGTATGATGTGGCTTTGGAGTCATTCAGGCTTGGGTTTTGTCAAAGAGAAACATTAATAACAGACATCTTACTTTGATTTTAAGTTTTTACTTATCCACAAAACCAAATTTTTAGCTGCCAGGCCAGAGACCACCTAGAAATCTATCAGTTGATCTCAGTAAAAGGAGCAGGGCAGGGCTCAATCAATCATGTTGAGATTAGCCAATGGTTAGTCCATTCTTCTCCCTACCCTTCTCTTTTTTATTGTAACTAGCCTACTTTGAGCCATTTGCTTTTTTTTTCCAATCAGAATAGTCTCCCTAAATGCATGTAGAATAACTGCTCAGAATAAACTATGTTTCAAGTTTTGATTTTTTTTTTAACAGTTCGAAAGCTGGCTCTGCTGTTAATTAGGTATGTAACTTTGGACGTATCAATTAACGGCTCTGAACCTCAGTTTTCACATTTGTAAAATTATGATAATAATACACAGAACATTGTGAACATTAAATGAGAGTATCTATGGAGAGTATCTAGCATGATGTCTGTACTTTTCTTTCCTCTCTGCCTTCTCCTCCGTTCTAACTTCTTTCCTTTCTATCTTGGCTTTTTACATTTTTTTTTTTTTTAATTCATTTGCCAAGGCATATCTCCAGCACAACTTTCTCTGTGAAGATTTTTCCTGTTGCTTGCTTTCCCCCTCTCCTCCCATCTAATAGGATGGATATAAACTCTATCTCCACTGTGCCTACATACCATTTTATTCACTTCGTAAATACAATTCAAAGTCAGCGTGGCAGTGTTTCATTCAATGACTCATATTTGGGGGATACATTGTGTCTTTTACTAAAATGTCTTTTGAATGTGAAAGAATTTACAAGAAAAAATAATGAACAAACAAAAAAGATGACTTGGTTTCATATGAAAAGTTCAATCAAGAAAAATATTCTCCCATTTAGGAATCTGTGTATCCTAAGTAAGTCATTTTGCTGAGTTTGCTGTCCGATGAACTAGCACATCGATCAGTTAAAAGGTTGGCATTTAAAATGTATTGATTTTTTTCTACTGCCCACCTGGAGCGTATGCCAATATGTTTTTGCACTGTGTAGCGTATGACAAGTCATAGGAAACAACCATGAAAACTGTTTTTCAAATTTGCAAATTAGAAGAGTAATGGAGTTAGTAGTCCAATGAATGAGTCAAGCTCATTCTCTCTGTCTCTGTGTTTTTTATTTTTTGTTGCTGTTGTTAAGGTGTTGGCAAAGAATATTGAATATACCTTGGACTGTCAGAAGAATGAACAATTAGGTCTTGGAAGAAGCACAGTCAAAATGCTCCTTAGAAGCAAGGATGGCAAAACTTCATCTCACACACTTTGGACATATTATCAGGAGGGACCATTCCCTGGAGAAGGATGTCATGCTTGGTAAGCTAGAGTGTCAGTGAAAAAGAGGAAGGCCCTCGACAAGATAGATTGACACAGTGGTGGCAACAATGTGCTCATAGTGACGGTTGTGACGATGGTGCAGGACTGGGCAGTGTTTTCATTCTGTTACACATAGCGTCCCTATGAGTTGGAACAGACTCAATGGCATCTAACAACAACAAAATATTCTAATAACTTTCCTGATGGAATATCTTCTGCTGATATTTTAAAATTATTGAATTATTAGGGATAGTGCAAAGAGCCAAATGTAAATAAAACTCTTTAACTGAAAAGGTCATTGTAGATGATCTAATCCAGTGCCCTTGGTTGTTTTGTAGGCAAGGAATAAGACTCAGAGAAATTATTTCTTTAGTTCACAAAACAAATAAATCACAAAAGTGGTAGAGAGCAGAATAGATTTCAATTCTGGCACTCTTTTCCCAGACCACCAGATATTGTTTTTATTTCTAGTTGTTTTACTAATTCTCTCAGTTGAAAAGCCTCTATCTCTATCTATGTTTTAAGAAGTGACCATCTCATGCACAGACAAAAGGCTGAAGAGTAAAAAATTCTCATACCCCCATTCATTATCATGGAGGCAAATACTTAATCCTGGTTAAGCAAATGGGTTTACTTTTCTTAAAATGTTATTTTGGGCAGGGGATTAATACAGTGTTGACAAAGCATGAAGTGAAAATCTCATGTGCTCGAGACAGGATTTGAGGAATTAATATATTTGTGTTAATTCCTTATTGTATAAGACTGTTCTAACTCTACAGCTTGTAGTATGTTCATTGTAAAGGTGGTTGCTACTAGGTCATGAAATAGAAATCTGAGGACTGTAGAGTATTTAAATTGCAAATAAGATATTTTTATCCATTTTCTAAAACACTGCATAATTCGGAATCATTACCGTACTCCTGTGGGGAAGACAGTCTTAGCACTTCTTCATTAGCTCTAGTTTTCAGTAATCAGTTAGTAATTACATCATAAAGAGGTGAAATTGGGCATATAGCACAAAAATATGTAAGACTATCACATTCTTTTATTGTAATCAGATATCATAATCATTGATTGGGGAGGGTGAGAATGCCATCTCTTGGCAATGCCATCCCTAAACAGCCCAGCTGGGCAGGACCTGAAACCCTCACTCTTACTCCTTGTTGTTTCTCTCTCTCTAATGTAATGAAATTGATGCATTTGTATTGACTCCTTATTGTCAATAATTCTGCTTCAAAATTATCTGGACTCGTTAAGCTATGTTCTGGGCTACATAAAGCAGGTTTACTTTAGTTTGTGAAAAATGAGCAGAGCTTTCTTCCCAGGAGGCTACTAAGGGAAGATTCTAAAGGTACAAAACAATTTGAACACTGAATGGATATTTGCTGATATCAAGGGATTATAATTTGTTTGTGTTTAAGAAGTGATAGTAGTATTGTGGTTATGTTTCATTTTGTTTTGTTTTTTTCCTTGAAGAGTCTTTAACGTTAGAGGCACATACAGAAATATTTAGGGATAAAATATGTAACTTCTGGAATTTGCTTCAAAATAACCTAGAGATGCGGAGTGAGTGGGGCATATGTGATGTAAGACTGGCCATGAGTTGGTAATTGGTGAAGAAGAGTATTAATTATAACTTTTTTTCTCTACTTTAACCAATGTTTAAAAATTTTGTAATAAAAAGTTCAAAAAAATAAAACAAGTAAATGAATTCCTTTAGATCCTGCTGTAGAAAATGCTGCATGTCTGCCAAGGTGGTTGGTCAAACTCTACCGGTTAATACATGATAAGTTCACAACTTGAAAACTCCAGTAATTCCAATGAAGTCAAGTGTGAATACAACGATAAGGGGGGGGGGGAGATTATAAAAACAAACAAACTCTACCGATAAAATCTACACACACATTAACTTTGTTATTTGATAGCATAGGCAAGAGTATATTAATTCAGTTTAATAAGAATATTTATGGCATTTTTATGTGCAAAGCAGGGATGTAACAATGATTAGACATCATCTATAACTATAGTAACATGTTTTAAGTGGTAAAATAGAAATTAAAATAAAATGTTTTGGGGACCCAAGTGAAAGAACAATTGTGCAGGGCCTGAGAATAACAGATCATCATAAACAGATGATATCTTTGAAGGAGGGGGTGTTTGCTAGGTAGAAAATGATTCTGTTTCTATACAGGATTATCAAGGTATATTGAATGTGAGTTAACACATTTCTAAAACAAGTCTTCATGAGAAAGAATTCTTCTCCCTCTTCAGTGGCTCCAGGTAGGTGCCATTGAACAACTTAGGACATGTGCCTCAAGTCGTTTATCCCTTTATTCATTCGACCAGAAGGATTCACTTGGGAGGCATATCTGGGTATCCTAAGTAAGTCAGTAAGTCATAGATAATGGGGAAGGGCCTTTCAGATGAGAATTACGGGCATGGACATAAGCTAATATGTTAGTGGCACTGGTTGAGGTCCTGTGTAGTCAGAATGGGGATAAGGGATGTGTGGCAGGAGACAAGGCTGGGAGGTAAACTGTGAACTAGGAGGTTGAAGGTCTTATATTATATGGTAAGGAGTTTGATTTTTGGAGTATAGCAAAATTCTGTCCATTTTAAGCAGAGGATTGATGCAGAAGTTTTCATATTTTATAAGTAAAACTCTGGCAGCATTCTGAGTGATTAATTTTAAGGGGAGAGACTTAAAGCAGTAGTAGTAGACCTAAGTAAGAGACGATGAAATTAGTGTTTTTGGAGATGGAGAAGAGGCATATATAAGAGAAAATTTGGAGTTAGAATTGACAGGATTTAGTTTAAGAAGCCCTGGTGGCACAGTGGTTAAGAGCTCAGCTGCTAACTAAAAGGTCAGCTGTTTGAATCCACCAGCCACTCCTTGGAAACCCTATGGGGCAGTTCTACTCTGTCCTATAAGTTTGATATGAGTTGGAATTGACTTGATGGCAATGGATTTGGCTTTTCATTTTAGTCACTAAGCAGAAGCCAGCAGTGGAGTAAAAAAAATACTTTTTTTTTAAGTATTTAAATAATCCCTTACTCATTTTAATAGTACTTCAGAACTGGCCCACAGGATTTTGCTGGTATTGAGCTCTGTGTCATGGAACAGTATCCCTAATTGATAAATTCTTATCCAGCTTTATTCCTTCCCTCTTAATCCAGCATCCTTAAGATCCATTCCTGGTTCCTGTTGACAGATAGTCGTTCTTGCTGGTATATACTGGCTACAGGTTCTTCAACATATAATTCCTTTTCTTTCTTAGCAAGCCCAAACCTTCCAAGTTGGGCCATGTTGTGATTTAACCCTAGTTATTGGTCTGATGGACAGGAAAGAAGAAGGAGCAGATTCTGAGAAGGGTAAGCATTGTCTTGTGAGTAACCTTGCCTCGTTTTAGGCTTCTGCATAGTCTTCAAGCAGAAGCAGGCTTGGGAGCAAGAACTATCTTCTAACAATGGGGGGGGGTGGTGGGTGGGGGTGGTACACTTCTGCAGGTCTAAAGAGTTCAGAAGAATTTAGAGGTTCAAGCTTTTTAAGTATATCTCCCTAGATAACCCTTTCCCAAATCTCAGAGTCCTATTCTTTTACTAGCAGGACCCCAAGAGAAAGGGAGTGAGGAAACTGTAATATACCAAACTAAACCAAACTCACTGCTGTCGAGTAGATTCCAACTCATAGCAACCCTATAGGACCAAGTAGAAGTACCCCATAGGGTTTCCAAGGCTGTCTTTACAGAAGCAAACTGCCACATCTTTCTACTTTGGAGTGGCTGGTAGGTTTGAACTTTTTGGTTAGCAGTGGAGCACTTTAACCACTGTGCCGCCAGGGCTCTTTAACTGTAATATAACCAGAAAAAATAAATCTATTGCTGTCCAGTGGATTGCTACTCATAACAACCCTATGGGACAAACTAGAACTGCCTCAAAGAGTTTCCAAGAAGCGGCTGGTGGACTCAAACTGCTGCTGTTTTGGTTGGCAGCTGATCTTCTAACCACTGTGATACCAGGGCTCTGAACTAGTATAACCAAAAAAAAAAAAAAAAAAAAAACACCCAAACCTGTTGCTGTCAAGTTGATTTTGACTCATAGCGACCCTACTAGGCAGAGTAGAACTGCCCCATAGGGTTTCCAAGGAGTGACTGGTAGATTTGAACTGCTGACCGTTGGATAGGAGCTAAACACTTAACCACTGTACCACCAGGGTTCCAAACTGTAGGATAAGGTATGGGAAACAACTGAACACAAATGTGGTTTCATTTAGAATCTAGCTTTAGTCAGATCCTCTGGGGAACTCTAGGGAATGAATCATACCTGAGAATTGGCTTTCTTTAAAGCAAGAGGGCCAGCCTTTTGTACTATGGCTGCCTCTACGTGGGGGAAATAGCCTCTTTGGTGAGGTGGCTCCCACTTAATCAAGGTCAATCATTAGATGAGAGGCAACTATGAACTGTCAGCAGCCAATACAACACCTGACTGATGGGTTCCCTGGCCTGTTAAAGGGAATCTGGGTGGGCACATCATCAATAAAAACCTCATTCTGGCCTTCAGTTTATTTTCCTCTACAGGATAAAAGGTCTGGTTTTACCCTATATAAGATGGCCTTTTTTCTTAGCTCTAGAAACCACCCAGGGAACCATAGATGTTGGAATAATTGGAATACCTTGGTTTAAGACTTCCAGGGTACACCTGTGGACTTGTGCTGGTGAGTGGGGGTTGGTGAGACCAGAAGAAAACTCACCTGGCAGGCTGATATCAACTGACCTCAGGAGGCATGATGTGGCCGTTAAGGCTGTGTGTCAACTTGGCTGGGCCGTGATTCTCAGTGGTTTGGCGGCTATGATGTAGTTTGGCAGTCATATGATGATGTGATCACTTTCATGATAAGATTTGATATAATGTGGTCACCTCCATGATGGGATGTGCTGTGAGTTGCCAGTCAGTTGAAAGAGAATTTCCTCAAGCATGTGGCCTACATTGAATGTAAGTGGACATTCTGGCAAGGCTCGTGGGCTTTTTGCTAGCTCTGAATCCCAGCTGACTCCTGTTCATCTGACCTCCGGTTCTTGGGACTTGAGCTAGCATCTTACTTGTCATCTTGCTTGCCAATCTTGGGATTCGTCAGTCTTCAAAGCCTGGGAGCAAAAGGCCCGCTGTCTGACCTGCCAATTTTGGGTTCACCAGTCCCTGTGGCTACATGAATTAGGAGAATCCTTCGGCTTGACTCAAGGACTTGGTATGTTCTGGTCTCTACAACCTTGTGAGTTGTTTCCTTGATATAAATCTCTATATACATGTATTTATGTGATTTACCGTTGTTCCTCTGAAGAACCCAGCCTAAGACACATGATTTAGCCTACTATGTAGAACTAGCAATGAAAGCCTGGAATGGGAAGGCTCAAGAACTTCCTGCTTAGTGCTGTGCCCTCTCTGAGACATGGCAGCTCCACATTAGGAACTTCCCCAGACCTTACCCATGTACCTCTTCCTTATGATGATCTTTGTTTATATCATTTTACTGTAATAAAATCAGTAGTTGTAAGTACAGTATCTTCCATAATTCTGTGAGCTGTTCCAGCAAACTAAGAAACCACAGGACAATGTCCTGTTAACTTACCTGTACAAATTTGCTCCCTCTGGCTGCTATTCTATTCTTTATTTATCTATCCTCCTTGTCCACTATTTTGATGAATAGACTTTTGAGGAATAGACTAATCAAGATTGGTTTATAAACAGACTGCCACATCTTTTGCCCACTAAGCAGCTTGTAGGTTCGAAATGCCTACCTTTCCTAGCAGTCAAGCACTTAATTGCGTCATTTTCTTATGAGTGAGTTTGAGTACATTTTTTTCTTTTTTTGGTTTAAAAGGCATTTGTATCAGGTGGGAGCATTTTTGAAAGATATTTAGAAGATAGGATCAAATTACCAAAGGGCATCCGTGGAGTTAATAGGAGGACCAGGCCTGGACTGCATATTTCCATAACCATAAACCAATAGAAGATGCATTCCTATGTTTTTCTCAAAATTGAGCTCAAAGGTCATTCCCTCTATGGTGCCCTACTATTCTAGAAAAGTTGATTGTTCCTATGTGTGACTCGATGGCAACAGATTTGGGTTTTTTAGTTTTGTGTGCTCCATTAACCTTCTGTAATTACCTCCGCTCCCATTCTTGACACAGTGTGTGTGTGTTTTAGTCAATGATTTGAATTTCAATCATATTACACACTTGTAGCAAAAATCCAAACAGTATAGGAATGCCTAAAGTAAATTGATACATTCTTTCCTCTTATAAATCCATTTCCCATAAAGGCTTATTTGTATGAATCCCCAAAACTTTCATTATTATATTTTTTGCTTATACAAATATGAAAACTATACATAAAACTAAAAATAATATTGTGATCAAATAATTTGTATTATTGTATAACTTATTTATTACAATAATAATGCCAATCTTTTTTCCAAGTTAATATACACAGATCTAGCTCATCTCTTTTAAGAGGTCATACAGAATACATTGAGTAGATATACCTTAATTGATTCAAACTTTTCTCTATATAATTCAGGCTGTTTTCCTTTTTTTCACTATCATAAATAATGCTGCCATAAATCCTTATACATGTATCTTAAAGTACTGGCACTTTTATTTCAGTTGGATACTTTCCCAGAGTTGGATTTTGGGGTCAAGGGTATGTGATTTTAAAATTTAATAAATATTTTCAGATTTCTCTTTTCCAAAAATGTGTTGTAATTTACAACCCTATCAAAAGCATATGACAGTGAATGTTTTTCTTTATCAGAGCTGACTGCTGTCAGTATTTAAAGACTTTGTCAAATTTTTAGACAAAAGTTTGGTACTTCCTTGACTTTATAATTTATATCTTTTGTGTTTCCTGATATGTGAAACACCTTTTCGTAGTCTTTGTCCATTTTTCTAATAGGCAGTTTATCAATTTCAGAGCTTTTTGCATATTAGAGGTATTCTGTGTTTTGGAAATATTTTCTTCCAAAGTTTCATTTATATTTAACTTTGTTGTTGGGATCTATGGCCGTATAGCTTTAAAAAAAAAAAAATTATGTAATAAAACATGCTTGCATTTTCTTTTTTATTTTACACATATCTGCTCTTAATTAAGATCTCCTTAAGCACAAGGTGATAAAATATTCCCCTAAATTTTTTTCCTAAAGATTATAAACTTTTTTCTTTTTTACAATTAGTTCTTTGATATTACTTGTAATGAAAATTTTGTTATGGTGTATTAATGTTCTACTTTTCCAGCTAATGATGAGCTTAATCTTAAAATAATCCCTAAATTGTAGGAGTAAGGAGCTGAGGCTTAATAAAGCAAAGTGGCTTGCCCAAGATCACTCAAACTATTTGCCTGGTGATTACCTGTTATTTTCTTTTCCCTTTTAGAATGTAAGCCCAAGAGAGCAAACACCTTCCTTGAATTGTTCAATTTTGTATCATTGCCACTTGACCTCTTAATAAATATGAATAAGTTCTCTTGATCATTAGATATGACTGTATCTGCCTTTTGCTCTAATGAATTTTGTTAACGTGGTGTTGCAGAATACTCACATCATAGGTGTTTCCCATTGTGGGGGTGTGGGTAAGAAAAATCAGAGACACTTCTAAACAGGATCAAATATCATTACTGCCAGCAGAGAAGGTTTCGAGTTTCCTCATTAGAAAAGGGGAGTCCAAGGGATACAGAGAAAAGAAGAGTGGCTCTGGAGAGGAGCCAGCTGTCTTAGTTAATTAGATGTGACACCAGCCCCAGGTCATCTGAATTAAACCATGGGGGCATGCATGTGCACGCACACACACACATACAGTGAGAGCAAGAAAGAAAGAACCACAGTACTTCTGTGTACTACCAATAAGACTGTACCCAATATAGGGAGCTAGAATTTTATTCTAGCTCTATTATTAACGATCTATCATTTTTTTTTCCATTTAGCTACGATGGCTCTCAATTTCCTCATTTCTAAAAACATATAGAACAGTTTCTCTAACTCTAGCTTCAGAATTCCTATTTCACAAAATTTTCACAGCTGCAGGAGAGAAACACGGTTATCCACATCTTATAAGTGAGAAAACCACACCTTTGGTTAACTAAATCCCCAGCGAGTAGCAGAGAGAGGTTTTTTACCCCAGGTTCATCTGACTTCGAGGTCTATGATCTTTCCTCCCTACTAGGCTGTTTCCAAGGAGCCCTGGTGGTGAACCAGTTATAAGCTTGGGCAATAATGGAATGGTTGGTAGTTTGAATCCATCCAGAGGCTCCACAGGAAAAAGTCCTAGCAATCTTAAGTGCTATGGCTGCTAACCAAATGGTCGGCAGTTTAAGTCCGCCAGGTGCTGCTAGGAAACACTATAGGGTCGCTACGAGCCGAAAAAGACATCATAGCACTATTTTTTTTTTTTTTTTTTTAAATCTACTTCCATAAAGATTATAGCCTAGGAAACCTACAGGGCAGTTCTTCTCTGTCACATGGGGTCGCTGTGCATTGAAAATTGACTCAAAAGCACCTAACAACAACAACAACAACTCTGTTTTCAACTCTAATGCATGAACTTAGCCCCAGAGGAGATAAGTTGCAGAGCCATTACCTGTCTGTATGTGGTCAGGAGATTGTTAGATTTTTTGATATCTTTAGACTGATAAGCATGGTTGCTAGATAGTAACCTTTCCATGGTTCAAATGCCCTAAAATGTGGTTATCTTGCAGGTTTCTCTGCTTATGATCTTAGGAAACTGGAAATTATAGTTAATACCACTGAGTTGTTGGAAGCTAAAGAAAATAATGGTTTGTTAGCACCTGCTTTCCTAATAGTAATTCTTCTTTTACCTCTCAATTAAAGTGGACAGTGGACTAGTCATAGTTGGCTGAGAGGGTTGAGAATCACTATTTATCACCACAGAACCTGGAGCCAAAAGGAGCAATCATCAATCTCAAAGTATTGAACCTACAAGTGTCTTCAGCGGAGACTTTCTAATGTTTTTGGTATGTAGTGAGGAAAGGAAAAGATCCAAGTGCATAAATGCTCATGTAGTCATTTACACCTTAAGATTTAACTTTGTGGTTATTAAAATAAGGGATTCCGAGGATCTGGGAGATTTTCACATACCTCCACCAGAGTTTCTCTCTGTCTTCTAACATGGCAACACTGTTCATCTCTTCCTCTTGTGAATTGAAGTAGGTAGTTCTAGCAGAATATCCCATCCAACTGTGTAAGCTGCCATTGAACTCTACTGTGAAATGCTGTGACTTAAAATTGCAGCTGAAGGATCATCAGTCATCTGTCCTGAGGGATACATGGAAACAAATTAATATACTGAATTTCTTTAGAGCTGCCGCTTCGTCAGTGTTCTCAGACGTGCTGATAAAGAATCAGTGTCAAATCCTACTCAGTTGAACTCTGCTTAATCAAACATTACCTGCTTGGTTTAATTTTGAGCAATTAATTATTAAACTCAAAAGTCTGACTGGGATTTCATCTTTGTTCTGAATATGGGAGAGGAAGCGTCCTTTCTCAACTGTTCGGGCATATTTGCCTGAACAAGTTTTATTTATCTGAGAAGTATTTTAGATAACACCCTCTGCCCCCACCTCTCTCGGCAGCCTTGCCTGGGACTAAATCTTTATGCTTCTATTTGCATGATGTAGATGCTAAACACCTCAACAGGCAGATCATGTGTAACTCCAAAGATTCCTGTTGGAAGTATTCGGGTTTTCAGAGAAAGAATTTAATTTTAGTCTTGTTCACTGTGAATATCTCCAGTTTCTTTTCTCATTGTTTCTTCCACTAGAAGCTTATAACCTGATTAGGAAATACGTAGGAGACAGCTCCTCTGGATTCTCAGGATAAATAACCACATTGCTATATATATATATTTTATACTGAAATTTCTTGTGTACTTATCGACCACCTTTCCTCTAATGAACTGGTAAAACAATCACCAATAAAAATTAACTCTTTAAAACTGATTCTGTATCAAGCAGTGTTGGGGAGTGGCTTGGGCAAACACTCCAAGTGTCACACAATGCCTGCTGGAGACACAGGTGAAGGGTCAGCAGGTATGTGAGATTCCCGGCCTCTCATACACTGATAGAGAGCCACCCCTGGACTTGCACACTGGATGCACTCTGCTCCCATTATGTACCATCTCTCGATAGGGTGGTAATAAGGGGAGGCCTTTTTAAGCATAAGAGTGGTCTCGTAAGTAGAGACACACATGGGCAGGTAGAAAGTTGTTCAGGGGCGTTGCAAACATGGCTGTTAGTACCTGGAGAAGCTTGTGGGAAGTTGAGGCCATGGGCACCTTCTTCTGCTGCTATTTATTTGCCAGGCAACCAGAACCAGGAAAGAGCCACCAAGATCATCCAGTGGTCAGTCGTCTCCCCACAGGGTGACAATGTCATTTCTGAGTTGCAATAAAGAGAAATTAAGATACTATTTCCTGTCTTGGTTGACTAAGGAAGGTAGAGACAATTCATGGAAATATATCTTGAGCTGCTTAATCCCTAAACCTCTCCGTTAACTACATTTATCTCCCTACCTCAGATAATGTGTGCCAGTGTCATTTTAACATTATTTAGATATTTAACTTTATGTTCTTTTTAACATTAAAACAATCAAATGGGTTTCTTTGAGAGAATGCAAATTTATTGCTTTGATATACAAGTGTATACACAAAGGGCCAACTCTCAATATACTTGAGTAATTCCCATTAATGTCAACGAAAGTTGTGAATACATATCAAGGAGTGAATAAAGTGCATTTGAAAATCTCCTAACTGATCATTTCACACAAACCCTGTTTTTCTGTGTATGGTAACATGATGAAATTTGCTCTTATTCTTTTCTCTGAGTTAAGGGAATATGTGTCAGCGCTCATTTCTTTAAATGCCATGATTGTACATTTCCTGCTTACAAAAAATTAATCAGCAATCTAGATGTAGTCAAAAGTATGTGCTATTCCAAGCCAAGTTTCATGGCGTAGGAATAGAGAATTGCTGATGGTATTTCCATTGCTGAGGTTGTGGGCGTGAGTTTCTAAAAAACTGCATTTTTTTAAAAAATTGACAATGCATCATCATCTTTTTTTCATTCAGGAAACGCCCACTTAAAATAGTTTTCTTTTTTCTGTGAATTCCCGTAGGCAGACAATTTTCACAATCAAGTTGGATAGAAACCCTTCATTCACAAAGGATACATCTGAGACTTATCAATGAAACATTCGTGACCTCTGCTTTTCTAAGCAGCAGGGAGTGACTTTGAAACTGCCCAGTTTCTTCCTTTGAAAAAGATCAAAAACAGCACCTGTGTCAGGGTATATGTGTGTATTTATATATGTATCATAATAATGTTAAATCAGGCAGTGAGAGTCTGTAGTCTGTGAGGGTGGAGGTCACGTCTGCTTGTTCGCTGGTAGAGTCCGAAGCCTACTGGGCTTGTCATGGAGTAAGCGCCTATGAATAGCTGAGAAATGCATTTGGGAATGATACTCTGCAACCCTCCAGGCTCTATATGCAGGCAATATCAGCCTACCTGTAAACTCACCCAAATTCATAGTTTAGAATAAAATCTTCGTCTTTACATGCCTGCTTTTCCAGGGATACCATGCCGTGGTCAAGACAAATGAGTGGATGTTCACTTTATGGATTTCGTGTTGTTTATGTTCTTGTTTTTTAGAAGCTATATCGTAAAAATTGAATGATGACAGACCTTGTTGTTTTGACAATATACTAAGAATATTTGGTTGAAAACAGAAAAAGAACTGGAAATTGTTTTAATAACCAAACAATGCCTTGCAGTTTATTTAAAGAAGAATCCTAAAGGCATCATCAATAATTTCATGTAAAATGAACACGGGGAGCATTTACAACATAGTTGTTTATCAGTTGAAGTCCATCTAAGTGTAGCCCTCACCAGACCAAACCACCAAACCCCTTGCTGTTGAACTGATTCTAACTCATAGCGATCCTATAGGACAAAGTAGAACTGCCCCATAGGGTTTCTAAGGCTGTAAATCTTTAAGGAAGCAGACTGTCACATCTTTCTCCCTCGGAATGGCTGGTGGGTTTGAAACGCCAGTGTTTTGGTTAGCTGCTGTGCACTTTAACCACCGTGCCACCAGGGCTTCTTTAGCTCTCACCAGCTACCTGATATATCTATACTGCAGGGCTTTGAACTGGTTCATTGTGGTTCCACCCCCTGCTGAGAATTTGCATTTCCACTTCAGATATACTGAATCAGAATCCAGTTTAACAAGATCCCCAGGTGATTCTTATGTATACATGAGATGCAGACTCTCACTGCCTGACTTCACGTTATTATGGTCTATAAGAATCACCTGGTGGAAATGGACATTCTCATCAGGGGGTCAAACTGAAACTAACTGGTTCGAAGCCCTGCTATATTGTGATAACTTTTTTGCTCTCCTTTGTCAGTGGGGAGATTTATTAGAAATTCTACTTGTGGTAGAAAAAAATAGCAGTAGCACCCACTGACTAGAGGGGTTGTATAAGGATTGAGGAAGGTGGGTATTTTAAATTCTACCTCAGTTCTAATATATTCAGATATTCCTGCCTCTGCTTTAGAAACATGCTTTATGAGAGCTTGACATTTTACAATCACAGAAGTTTCCTTAAGTATTTGCATAAAACTTTTTATTCAGATTTGGGAGTAAGAATATACAGATTTATTACTGTAAAAGTTAGAATATAGGAAAATAGTAATTTAAGAAGGAACTTAAATATGTATAGTATTCTATTTCCCTCATTCTTGATTTTTTAAATAGACACAAATTAATATGGAAAACATGCAACTTAATTCCATTTTTATTGCCTTAAATATAAGGAATCATAATACGGTAGGAGATTAGATGAACATTTTCTATAAGCTGCATAGTATTAGAAAATGTTCCTATAATCAGATTTTGGGATTTAAAAGCCTGATTTCCTCCTGAATATTTCAAGGTGTTTTAACAAATGCACATTTTTCTAAAAACTATGGTAATAAGGGTTAGGTCATAAACATAGTTATTTTAAATACAGATGAGAAGAGCAAAACTGTCTAAATTGGAAATTGAGTTTTTTTTTTTCCCCCTTGCTCTGGTTGCTTGTGTCAACTAAATTGGTTTTATGCAGACTTAACTGGAATTGAGGGCTAAGTAGGCTATGTTGCCGTATAATCCTTCAGTCACCATGTGGCATGAAAACTTCAGCAAATTTTAAAATTGGGTCTGAATGTTTTCCCCCAGAGCAGGACATGATTATGAACTGAAAAATGTAGAAAAAGCCTTGGAATTATGAGCAGGCTAGGTTCTGAATGGCTATAAATCCATTTAAGTCCATTTCTTCCTATGAAGGGAAACTAACATGAACTTTGACTTATAGTCTCAATACCCATGCATTCAATAAATATTTTTTGAGCACCTACTCTGTACCTGTACAGTTATGACCATTGGGGATTCAATAATCAAGCATAGAGATAAACATATCCTTTTTTCTATGTTATTTATGGAGCCCTGGTGGTACAGTGGTTAAAAGCTCAACTGTTAATCAAAAGATCAGCAGTTCAAATCCACCAGCTGCTCCTGGAAAACTCTATGGGGCAGTTCTACTCCGTCCTATAGGGTTGTTATGAGTCGAATCTACTCAACAGCAATGGGTTTGGGTTTTGGTTTGGCTTAAGCTGTTTATGCCGAGGAAATGTTAGGAAATGAGAAACCAAAAAACCAAAAAAAAACCCACCGCCGTTGAGTCGATTCCAAAGGGGGTTATTGCTTGTGGAGTACTGAATTTCTGTTTACAGTGATGGACAAGTACCATTCAATAAGGGTAGGTTTGCACAGCTGATTATCCTAAGTGCTGTCAATAAGTAGTATACCTGTAAAAGGTTGAATTGATGAAAGCATTGTGATATATATATTTACAGCAATGAAGGGGAAAAAAAAGCTACTGAGGCTGCTTATGTACAGCTAAACACCTCAGGGTATTTGGTTTCTTGATTTGGAGGTTTAGGGTCATGGTTTCATGGGACATCCCAGTTAATTGGCCTAATAATATGTTTAGTGCTTCTGTTCTACCTCCTAGTTCATTGTACAGTGCCTATTGTCTTAAAAGCTTGTAAGTGACCATCCAAGGCACAACAATTCTTCTCTATTTATTTGCCTGGAGAAAAAGAGGAAGGAGAGTGAGGAATAGAAGGGGGAAATGGATGTGGACTAGCTGCCTCCATGAATAACTGCCTCCTTTGCCGTGACGAGAAGAACTGGATGGTGACTGGCTACCATTACTGAATGTTTTGAGCAAAGATTCTATTGAAGAATCCTGATCAAAAAGGGGGAAAATGCAGAACAGAATTTCAGATTCTCATAGAATCTAAACTTTCTGGAGCCATGAAGGCTGGATGAACTCCTGAAACTATTGCCCCAAAATAAACTTTAAAGCTTAAACCAAAAATACTGCCTAGGGAAGTCTCCTTAAAACCAAATGGTAGTTTAGCTTAGTAGTAAAGAATGTCTGTCTTAAGCATTATGTTCTTTTAGAAACTATATGGGATCAAATTGACAACTGCAACTCAAAAGATTAAATAGGAACCTTACGGGGCAGTGAGTCTATATTAATGGGAAGGAACTATTTGGAAAAGGAGGGTGAGAACGGTTGTGTAACTAAAAGAATGTAATGTCACTGAATTGTACATGTGGAAAATGTTGCATTGGTGTATGTTTTACTGTGTATATTCTCAACAACAACAAAAAATAAAATAAATTTTATATATGTTTAAAAAGTTATGGAAGAACACAGAGAATGACGGGGGCCATGATTATAGATCTGGTGGACAGGAAAGACTTCTCTGAGGAGGTAACATTTAAACAAAATCAGGAATCTGGTGATGAACAAAGTGAGGGTGTGACCCACAGGTATATCTGAGGAACTAATATTCCTGAGAGAGGGAAGTAAAAGTGCAAACAACCTAATGTGTGAATGAATTTGCTTGGTGTGTTGAATAGCAAGAAGACCAGCATGCTTGGAGAGCAATAAGGGTGCGGGAAAGTGGTATGAAATGAGGTCAGGGGTGTAGCCAGGGCTCGTATCGTGTAGGACCTGACAGACTTAGAATTATATTCTAAATGTGGAGACCACTCTAGCTACTATGAGTCAGCACGAGAGTAGAAGCACAGGCACTAGTGTAAAAACACGGGCCGGACTTAAGAAGATAACACAGATCTCAGCTGTAGATAATTATGCAGGGGTGATGGTGGAGCAGGTGACAAGTAATTGAGTTTGCTGGTGGATTGGGTGTGGCTTAGAAAGAGGGATGTTGAAAATGGCCTGATAATTTCCACAATTGGAGATAGTCAAGGTGAATATCTTTAGATATTTTTGTTCTTGACAAAATATATTTTACCGAGAATTTTTAAAAAATTAAACAAAACAAAAACTATTTTTGTCTACTCTAAAACTGTTAAGTTTGGTAAAGCCTCTTTCTCATAGATGACCTCATAGATGACCGCTGTTCTTTTATTTTTGCCATGTGGCCTTCGATAAAATCTGCTCTTGAATTAACATTAAGCTAATAAAAAAAATAGGCACCAAAAATGGATCTTGATCTTCTGGCTATACACTCAGAACACAATTCATAAATCACTCTTCTTCATCTCTGTCTTACCATCCATTTTTTAATCATTAAGTTATTCAACAGATATACATTCCTTTAACATATTTATTGAGCATCTACTGCATGCTATCCAGGACTAAACTATGTGAAAATATCTGCCCTCAGTTAACTTACTTCTAGTGGAGGAAGACAGAAAATAAATAGCATGAGCAAATATATTAGTTTACTGTATGGTGATAAAGGAACCCTGGTAGTGTAATGGTTAAGTACTTGGCTGCTAACTGAAAGGTTGGCAGTTTGGACCCACCAGTGGCTTTTCTGGAGGAAAGCCCTGGCAATCCTCTCCCCTAGAAAACCCTATGGGGCAGTTTTATATAGGGTCCCTGTGTATCGAAATTGACTTGATGGCACACAACAACAACATATGGTGGTAAGCACTATGGGAAAAATTTAAAGCAAGGGAGGGGGAGAGGGTTTACTAAGCAGGAGGAGGAGGAAGGGAAGTATTACAATTTAAATAGGCTATTGAGGAAGACTTCCTGGAGAAGGTGACATCTGAAAAAAGACCTGAGGTAAGGGAACAAGCCATGTGTGTATTGGAAGGAAATCCATCTAAGGAAAGGAAATAGCAAGTGCAAGGGCATAGAAGTGGGAGTGTGTTTCATGAGTTTCTAGAATAGCAAGCAGGCCAATGTGGCTGGAGTAGCTTGAGCAAGAAGAGTAGTTTGAGATGAGACCACAAGGGCAACTTAGTAAGGGGCAGATCATTAGATCTTCGAATAAGAAAGGAAGGTACTAGAAGATTTTGAGTAGAGGGGTGGCATATTATTACTTATGTTTTAATTGGATCATTCTGTGTTGAGAATGAGGATGAAGGGTGCGGGGCACATGTAGAAGGAAGATAAGTGGGGAGTCTATGTCAGTACTGGCATTATTGATTGCACAAGAGCAGTTCTCCACATGTGTTCAGTGATATTTGCTTGTTCTTCAGAGTTGTTCTCACTCTTGAATGATTTATCCCATATACAGGGAAGGCATTTGTTATTTTCTCACCGCCTTCGGTTAAAGTGAATGCTTTTAATTATCTTTGTTTTCCTTTCTATTGAGATTGTGATCTCCCCTTAGTAGAAATTTAAATCCTCTGACTTTCTTTTTTATTTTTTTTAAACTAAGAATTGCCAAGGATAGGGCAAATAGTGTTTGCAAATCATCTCAAGACTAAGCCTAGCATTATAAGTACTCTGCAAACAAAAGCCAACATACAAATCCACAAAGGTTCTAAAATTACAGAGTACTAATAACTAATATGGAAACTCTGGTGGTATAGTGGTTAAGTGCTATGGCTGCTAACCAAAAGGTCAGCAGTTCAAAGCCACCAAGCACTCCTTGGAAACTCTGTGGGGCAGTTCTACTCTATCCTATGGGGTCGCTATGGGTCAGAATCAACTTGATGGCAATAGCTTTTAATAACTAATATTAATGCTATTTCTCTGTAGTGAAGAGGTTGCCCTGCTTTTTCTGTGAAGTACAGTAAATGCTCCTTAGAAGTGAGAATGGTAAGACTTATCTCACATACTTTGGACCTGTTATCAGGAGGGACTAGTTCCTGGAGAAGGACATCATGCTTGGTAAAGCAGAGGATCTGTGAAAAAGGGGAAGACCCTCAACGAGATGGATTGACACAATGGCTGCAACAATGGGCTCCAACACAGCAACGATTGTGAAGATGGTACAAGACTGGGCAGTGTCTCATTCTGTTATGTATGGGATCACTATGAATCAGAACTGACTCAGCAGCACCAAACAACAACACAATGAATATAACTTTGTTTCTATCATGAAAATTGAAATAAATTTAAGTAGAGAAGGTCTTTTCCGTATTTTCATTAATCTACATTATAGTTATATCTGTTTTTTTTAAAACGTTTTGCTGTCCAAAATTATAGCTAGCCAGTTTTTAAAAATTGACTGTGAGTGGTAAGCCCTGTAGTTTTCTCTAACCTAATGATGGGAGGCAAATTTCCCAAGACTCATTTCACATTGTGTTCCTGTGTATCTCGCTGAAGGGTTTATGTCAAACTTTTATGCTAAAGTGCAGCAAAAGCTAAAAAGCTAACAGCGGGCAGTTCTTTTGCTTGTTCTCAGAGGATTGTTTATCTAAAGTCAAGACTTTAGAAATAGACTTGTAAGCAACATTTGGGCTATAATTTTTACACATAAAATCTAACTTTAGCATACAATGTAGAAAGAAGAGGTAGAAATACAACATGAACCAAAAAAAAAAAAAAAAAAGGAGTCTGTAAGAAAAAAAAGACACAACCAAAAGATATAGTCCAATTTTCTTATCCACTAGATAATATTAGAAATACGTCATGTGTACTCAGAAATTATTAGGATTTACCTCCCAGAGATGAGATGACCTCATTGTTCCAAAGAATCCAGCCTAAATATAAGTGGGCAATCAGGGAACTTCTGACAAGCCCATCAATTCCTCCTCCTCACTGAGTACTTCTAAATTCTGCAGTCCATCCAGCAACTCCACTCTGAAGGCACAGGGGAGCTGCCCCTTGTGTTTGCTCTCTGCGGAGAGCTCTATTTTTTCCTCTCTGAATCATCCTTGCCATCATGTATGCCAAGGACTGTGCTTCTCAGCGCAGAGAGCTAGGGTGGAATAATGAAACAGAGTGAGAAACAAAGGGTAATTCAGAAATATCAGGAAACGGAAGGTTTCTGGATGGTAATGGAGTTATATAGGGGAAATAGATTCTGATTTTAGGTAACATACGTGAACTAAAAGGAGCTCTGATGACGCAGTGGTTAATCGCTGGGCTGCTAACCAAGAGGTGGGTGGTTTAAACTCACCAGCAGCTCTGCAGCAGAAGAATGTGGCAGTCTGCTCCTGTAAAGATTACAGCCTTGGGAACCCTGTGGGGCAGTTCTACTCTGTCCTGTCGGGTCACTATGAGTTGGAATTGACTGGATGGTAGGGGGTTTGTTTCTTTTTCTTTTTGGTACATGAAATGAGAAAAATATTAAGAAACACATGTGCAAGCCAGCTTTCAAATGCTTTGGAGTTCGCTTTTTCATTTAGGTCATCAGTCTTTTATTCTCTCCTGTCAATAATTTTTTTTTCTGAAATTAATATGTATTTTAAATTACAAAAGCATAAAGGCCTGATATCAAATTTCTAAAAAAATCAACAGTATTAGTTTAGAAGTAAAAATTCAAGTCTGTCTCAATCCTCATAATCTCACTCCTCAGAGATAACCATTATTAACCATTATTAGTAGTTATATATTTGTACATATTTTACCGTCATTTTAATACACCTCTAAACATACTCTATACTGCGTGTATTAAACTATAAGCTGATATTTTACTCAACACTTCATCATGAATATCTTTCCATGTTTGTATCTTATTCATTTTATGCTGCAATTATATTCAATTGTATAGGTGTATTTAATTTTTAATCTAGCTACTGCTTCTGTTGGAAAGTTTAAGTGTTAAGTCTCATTTTTAATATAAACCATATCACAATGAACACTCTTATACATCTATCTTTGCCTGTGTGTGAGATTTCTTTTTAGATTGAATTCAGAAAATAAACATATTGGAATCTGGATACATGGGTCCATATGGCCTCTAAAAAGTACCCTATATTACATCCCGCTACTATGGGTGAATATCAGCAATAGATCAGAATCAACCCTGTAGTGAATACCTACATATTCATTCTTTTTTTTTTTTTTTAAATACATTATCTAGACCTTATAAGACCTATTCTTGAGACTTGATTTGTGATAGAAGGCAGGGGAAAGATAAAAGGATTACCTAGAGAAAGACTATACCCATTGCCATGGAGTCAATTCCGACTCATAGACTATAAACCAAAAACCAAACCCGTTGCCACCAAGTCGATTCTGACTCATAAGGACTCTATAGGACACACTGGAACTGCCCTATAGGGTTTCCAAGGAGTGCCTGGTGAATTCGAACTGCCAACCTTTTGGTTAGCAGCCAAACTCTTAACCAGTATGCCACCAGGGTTTCCTCATAGACTGTAAGTACCCCAAATAAAAATTTTTATACTTTTGTGAAGAATTTATTCTTGGACAAGAGTTCTGAAAACTACTATTTTTATTCTAGAATATCTGCCAGAAAAGTATTTCTAGTATCTTCTATAGCTAGGTTTAGGTACAGTCAAAGTCAGAGAGAAAACACAAAGGGTAGGTGAGGGGAAGGAGGGAGATTCGGGGAACCATGAGAAATATTTCACTACTTATAGTTACATAAAGAGGCAAATAGTAAATGAAAAAGAAAGTTCTCCCCAATGATTAATAAGAAATATATGTAGAGGGATAATTAAAATGAGAATGCTGATAAAAATAAAATATTTATTTTTAATTGAAAGACCTGTATTCATGTTTTTTAAATATTTGCAATTACTGGGCATTATATTACCCCAGAACAATTTTTAAACTAGAAAGCAAAAAGTAATACTATTTCAGTATAGTTTCTTAGCATTTTAATACCTATTAATTTTGCTATCACAACAATTTAAAGAATATGTATCAGGATTATCATTATACCCATTTTACAGAGGAGAACAGTATATAGATATTCAAAATCCTAAGGCCTCATATTGTCTTAACAAAACCTGTTGCCACTGAGTTGATTTCAGTTAATAGTGACTCTATAGGTCAGAGCAGAGCTGCCCTACAGGGTTTCCAAGGAGTGGCTGATAGATTCGAACTGCCAACAATCTGGTTAGCAGCCATAGCTCTTAACCGCTGCACACCAGGGCTCCAGTATATTAATAGCAGAACCAAAATGAAAACCCACATCTTATTTTGAGATTGGGTGCATACTGAACATCACTTCACCTAATTCGCATCATGGAGAAAGAAATTGAGCCCAGGGAGGCTCGAGTTAGTGCCACTAGCAAGGGCAGGTTGGTGTACCAGCCGTGTTCTGTCCCTTGTACTGACAGTCCTCCCGAGAATAACCTACTTTTTTTTTTTTGGATACCAGGCTAGTGCTTTCAGAAGCTTATTTACCTTTCCCAGCCCGAGAGAACGGTGGGATCAGAGTGAACAAGGTTTAAATGCAGCAATTCTTGTCCATCCCACTCTCCTGAGTCATCTCCAATCTGTGGTTCCTGAGCCCTTCTCTGCAAAATAACTCTGAATGCATAAATAGACTGAACAGGGAGGGGAGTAGAAAGCACAGTACAACAATTTCCTGTGGTTAGTTAAACCATCCTCTTCAATGATTTTTATTTTATTTTATTTTTTGATATTGAGACTGTAAGGAGAAAATTCTACTGTCTGTGAAACCTTCATACTCAAGTGGAAAAAACTGCCCTTTCATGTCCCAACATACAGGTGTTTCATTCTGTCTCTCTGTGTTTCTCTCTGTCCCTCTCCCTCTTCTGTCTCTCTCCTAACTGCAGAGTTGATGCCAAAGTTTTTATAAATTAATATAATTTAGTCCCACCTTCAATATTGACTCTTTAGTGTGATTTTGCACCTCTTATCTAAGGGAAAATAAGTACACATAGATTACGTATGCAATGTAAGAAGAAGCAGCAGCACTTTGTCATAATCAAGTACAGCAGTCCATCGGCTTAGTGAATATAAAAGTGACAGCAAATTTTATGTAGAGAAACTACTGCTTAATTTTTTGAGGAATTTCATGTACAAGGGATTATACATACTAATGTAAACAACACCCAGAATTAATTAATAATATATTTATTTCTAGATGTTTTAAAACTAAGGCAGACATTGTTATATACTTACTTTAAAAAGATTATGTATTATATTACAGATATGACTAAAATCACCTTTAACCAACACTTTTATTCCTGTTATTCTTACTCTGACCTCAGAAGCAACAAATACCATACATTTAGTATGTATTCTTCTATTCCATTTTCACACATATATATGCCTTCCCAAACAATGAGGATAATTATTTTGATGTATCTTTTAACTTCTATAAAATAAGATCCATATATAGATCATATCTATGTATCTACATGTAGGTAGACAAAATATATACATCATTCTACATCTTGCAACATCATGTTTTTGAGGCATAGCCACATTTATCTTGATTAGTTTACCTGCTTTACAATGTTCCATTCTTAGATTATACTCTATCATACACATTTCTTTATTTTCCTACTTATGGTCTTTTAGGTTGTTTCCATGTTTTTGTTCTTAAGAGCAAATAACTTCATTATGTATCTCTCCTTGTATAAATGTATAAAAGTTTTATTGGATAGTCAAGCATAGCAACAATTGTGAGGATGACACAGGACCGGGCAGTGTTTCATTCTGTCGTGCATAGGGGTCACCATGAGTCGGAGCTGACTCAGTGGCACCTAACAACAACAACCCAGAAGTGGAATTGCTGAATTGAGTTGTGTGATATGCACATACTTAAATTCACTTTGTTATTTTTGGATACCATGGAGCCAATTCCAACTCATAGTGACCCCATGTGACAGAGAAGAGGAACTTCCCCAGGGAGTTTTCTTGGCTATAATCTTTATGGAAGTAGATCCTCAGGTCTTTCTCCTGCAGAGTTGCTGGGTGGGAACAAACCACCAACCTTCCAGTTAGCAGCTGATCATTGAAACTTTGCACCACCAGGGCTCCTTGATAGTGCCATTTTTGTCTCCTAAAGTGGCTGTATCAATTTACCCTTCTACTAGCTGTAGAAGATGGAAAGAATACACAGGGTCACTATACCAAAAAGAATTGATCAATTTGTTCAACCATTTCAGGAGGTAACGTATGATCAGGAATTGGTGGTACTGAAGGAAGAAGTCCAAGCTGCATTGAAGGCACTGACGAAAAAACAAGGCTCCAGGATTTGACCGAATACCAATTGAGATGTTTCAGCAAATGGATGCAGCTCTGGAAGTGCTCACTTATCTACACCAAGAAATTTGGAAGACAGCTACCTGGTCAACCAACTGGAAGAGATTCATATTTGTGCCTATTCCCAAGAAAGGTAATCCCACTGAATGCAGATATTATCAAACAATATCATTAATATCACACACAAGTAAAATTTTGCTGAAGATCATTCAAAAGCAGCTGCAGCGTTATATCAACAGGGAACTGCCAGAAATTCAAGTTGAATTCAGGAGAGGACATGGAATGAGGGATATCACTGATGATGTCAGATGGATACTGGCTAAAAGCAGAGAATATCAAAAAGATATTTATTGACTATGCAAAGGCATTTGACTGTGTAGATCATAACAAATTATGGATAACATTGTGAAGAATGGAAATTCCAGAACATTTAATTGTGTTCTTGAGGAACCTGTACATAGATCAAGAGGCAGTTGTTTGAACAGAACAAGGGTATACGGCATGGTTTCAAATCAGAAAAGGTGTGTGTTAAATACGTATGTTGTTTCACCATATGTATTTAATCTGTACTCTAAGCAAATAATCTGAGAGGCTGGACTACATGAAGAAGAATGGGGCATCAGGATTGGAGGAAGACTCGTTAAAAACCTGCATTATGCAGATGACACAACCTTGCTTGCTGAAAGTGAAGAAAACTTGAAGCATTTACTGAGGAAGTTCAAAGACCATAGCCTTCAGTGTGGATTACACCTCAGCAAAAAGAGAACAAAAATCTCACAACTGGACTAATAAGCAACATCATGATAAAGGGAGAAAAGATTGAAGTTGTCAAGAATTTCATTTTACTTGGATCCACAATCAACACCCATGGAAGCAGCAGTCAAGCAAGAAATCAAAAGATTCATTGCATTGAGTAAATCTGCTGCAAAGACCTCTTCAAAGTATTGAAAAGCAAGGATGTCACCTTGAAGACTAAGGTGCACCTGCCCCAAGCCATGGTGTTTTCAATTGCCTCATCTGCATGCAAAAGCTGGACTATGAATAACGAACACTGAAGAAGAATTGATGCCTTTGAATAGTGATGTTGGCAAAGAGTGTTGACTATACCATAGACTGCTAAAAGAATGAACAAATCGGTCTTGGCAGAAGTACAACCAGAATGCTCCTTTGAAGCAAGGACGATGAGACTATGTCTCACGTACTTTGGACATGTTATCAGATAGGATCAATCCCTGGAGAAGGATATCATGCTTGGTAAAGTACAGGGTCAGCAAAAAAGAGTAAGCCCCTCGACGAGATGGACTGACACAGTGGCCACAACAATGGCTCAAGCAAAACAGTGATTGTAAGGATGGTGCAGGACTTGGCAGTGTTTTGTTGTTATACATAGGGTTGCTATGAATCAGAACCTGCTCAGTGGCATCTAACAATAACAACTAGCTGTATTTGAGAAAATCAGTCTTTTTCCACTCCCTTGCCAACCTTTCACTTTACCAGACATATAAATTTCTATCAGTTGGGTAAGTTAAACCAAAAAAACAAAACCATTGCTGTGTAGTCAACTCCAATTCGTAGAGACCCTAAAGAACTGAGTAGAAATGTCCCATAGGATTTCCAAGGCTGTAAATCTTTATGGGAGCAGATGAGTGCCACATCTTTCTCCCCTGGAGCAGCTGATGCATTCAAACTGCCAACCTTTTGGTCACCAGCTGAGTGCTTCTGTTGGGCAAGTTAAGTGTGATAATTAACTTTTATTAATAACATTAATTTTAATGAATAATTAAGTGTTAATTATTCATTTCTTTGATAATTACTGAGGTTGGACACGTTTTCATAATTTATTGGCTCTTCTGGTTTCTACTTTTCATCTGTTTTTTGGTTGACTATTTTTACTGGTTTGCAGTTCTTTACAAATTCTGGAACCTGAATACTAATCCTTTGGCTGATAAACATATTGTAATGTACTGTCTTGTGCCCGTCACTTGTATTTACACCTTGTTTGTAGTGTATTTGATACTTTCCAAGTGTTTTATTTTAATGTAATCAAATGTATTGTTTTCCATAAGGTATGTACTTTTATAATCTTGTTTAAGAAATCATTTTCCACCTAAGTTCCTAGATATAACCTTCATTTTATGCTGGTTTTTTTTTTTTTTCTAAGTTTGCGTTTTGTGAGTATTTTTTGGTTCACTAGGATTTTGTTTTTGTGGTATGACATAGGAAAACTATTTTACAAAAATATTTCCATATGTAAACAAATTATTGCAGTGCCAGTTATGCACTAGTCCATCATTTCTTCATTGATTTGCATGGCTGATTCTGCAGTACACCACGTTCTCATTTATGAACGAGCCTGATTCTCAACCGTATTCTGTTCCAGTGATATTTGTTTCTTTCCTTTTTCTTTTTTAAAACTTTTGTTAAAGTATCATATGCATACTATAAAGTGCACATATTGTAAGTGTACAGGTTTTACAAACTGAATAGACTCATGTAATTAGCACCTTGACCAAAAATAAAATATTACCAGCACCTTCCTTGTGCTCCCTTCTGGTCACTACCAAGGCCACCAAATATAATCAGCATCCTGACTTCTGAGAGCATTCATTGGTTTGTCTTGTTTTTAAAATTGAACCATAGGATATGTGTTCATTTGTTTGTACTTCTTTCACTCAATATTGTGGTTGTGAAGTTCATCTGTACTGTTTTCTGTAGTTGCAATTGTTTGTTTTCCTTGCTGCATAATATTCCATTGTATGAATATACTAAAATTTAGTTATTCTTTCTATTGTTGATGGCCATTTTAATATTTTTCAGCTGTGTCTATTACAAATAATGCTGCTAGGTGTGGTCTAGTACATGTCTTTTAGAGAACATATATACACATTTCTGTTGCTTACATAAGAATTGAATTGCTGGGTCACAGAATAGGTATATGGTCAGCCTTTAAAAGATATTGTCGGAGTTTTCTAAACTGATTGTATCAGTTTACACTTCTGTCAGCAGCGTTTGAGTGTTTTACTTGGTCACAGTCTCTCCAATAGTTGGTATATTCCATCTTTTTCCTTATTTGTTTGTTTCCATATTTTCCTTATGTGTTTGTTTTCCCTTTCTCTTTAAGGCTTATAATTATGTAATGTGTATTGAGATTTATGTGGCAAAATTTCCCGTTCTTTCCTTTCAAAATGCTTTCAAAACTCAATCTGTGCCTTTTACACGTTGATATTAATTTAACAAATACTTTTTAGATTCCCTTCACTCAAATTACGAGATTGTTATTCAAATTGCATTGTTTCTATAGACTAATTTAAGGATATTATTGTCTTCACAATTTTGAATCTTGCAACCTATGATATGTTTGAATTCTTCAGTTGTTCGGGTCTTCTTTATGCTCCTGAATGACAATATTATTTTCCCTCTCTGAAGGCTGTGCACGTTTTTATTGGATTCTTTCTTAGTAATTCACTAGTTTTAGATGCTTTTGTGACTGTTGTATATGATATATTCTATAAGCTGACATAAAATACCAATTTTCAGGTTATAAAAACGCTCTCCTTCTCCTATTCCTATTATTCTAAGATTTTAAAAATATTAAAAAGAAATGGGTACTTACATTATCAAATGCTTTGTCTGCATATTTCACAGTGGCGTTTTTTCTCTTCTACTGCAGTGGATTACATTCATAGGTGTTCTAACATTGGATAAGTTTTGGACGCTGGTTAAAAAAGTCTTAATTATTTTATGGTGAGTTTTTAATACTATTCTTTATTAGGTTCAGCCCTGATTCTATTTTTATATTAATATTTTTAATGCAGCCTTCTTTGGTTACATGTTCATTGTATTTTTCATACCTGAGTGACTTTTTTTTATTTATTGTACCTTAGATGAAGGTTTACAAAGCAAATGAGTTTCTCACCTAACAGTTAACACGCTTATTGTTTTGTGACATTGGCTGCCAACCTCACGACGTGTCAACACTCTCCCCTTCTGGACCTCGGGCTCCCCATTACCAGCTTTCCTGTCCCTTTCTGCCTTTTCATCCTTTCCCCTTGGCTGGAGAGCCCATGTAGTCTCATTTTGTTTTATAGGTCCATCTAATATTTCTGAGTGACTTTTTAAGTCAATTCTTTTGGAATCACCATATAAGTGATTTTTTTTATTCATCAGAAAAATTCTATCTTTAAATTGGTGAGTTAATTTATGCTAATTGTCTTACGATAGACTTGATCTACTTTATGCTCTTACTTTTTGCTTTCTGTTTGACATATATTTCCTTCTCTTATTTTTCACTTTTTTTGTGTGTCTTAGTTAAATTTACTTTACCCCTTTTATTTTCCTCTTACCGGCTTGGTAATTATACTAGATTTATTTTTAAGTACCTCAATTTTTATCTTTGTAAATATTCTCAATATATTTTTCTTATTCCTGAAGAAGCCATGCTTTGATTTTCCGCTTATTAATTTTCTAGGTTATTCTTACCTAGAATTTTAGGTATAGTATTTTTCAAATACATACACATTTTTAAAAATTTTTGTAGTCATTTCTTACTTAGATTTACAAGTGTTTGTAATTTTCTTTTCACAATTTTGCTTTTTTCAACTCCTCCATTTGTAGATTCATTTTTTTCTATTCTTCAGGAAATATATTCTTAAGTAATTCTTTCCATACGCATATATGTATAGAAATTCTTAGATACCTTATGCCTAAAGATGTCTTCATTTTATTTTTATGTTTATTTGTTGGAATTTTAGGTTGACAAATGTATTTCCTTGGCACTTTGGCTACATTACTGTATTGTCATCTCATTTCTATTTTTGTTGTTACGTAGTCTACTATCTATTTTGATTGGGCTTTTGCTCATTCGAAAGGGCCAGGTCTGATGCCACACCAGTTTCTGAGTGCTGGGTCTTTTTCTTTGCCTTTTTTTTTTGTTGTTTTTTAAGCATCGTTGAAACTCAAGAAGCTCTTTTAGTCTGAAGATTTATCTTTTCAATTATGAAAAAAAAAAATTATCTTGGAATTATATAAGTGTTTCTCTCCAAATCTGAATTTCTACTCGTTCTCCATGACGCTTACGTTCTTTTTCATATCTTTGTATCTTTCTGCTGTATTTTTAGAGAGGCTCAATTTTAACATCCATTGTAGTAATTCATCAGTGTCTCTCTACAATATTGGTTACTGATTTATTTCAATGACTATATTTAACATGGAACCCTGGTGGCGCAGTGGTTAAGAGAGAGCTAGCCTGAAAACCGGAGGTTGCAGTTCAAATCCACCAGGCGCTCCTTGGAAACCCTATGGGGCAGTTCTGCTCTGTCCTATAGGGTTACTATAAGTCAAAATCAGCTCAACAGCAACGGGATTTTTTTTTTATATTTAACATTGGATTTTTCCTTGATTATTTCTCATATCTGCCTTCCCTTCTTTTGTAGCATCCTGTTCTCATGGACTCCATTTTCCCTTTCTTGGGACATACTTATTTTAAGAACTCTATTCAGACTATTCTGTGATCTAATTCTTTTATTGTAATTTCCCTAGTTTATTGATTGTGTGGACTCTATTTTGTGTTATTACTGTGTATATTTCATCCATAGATGTATTCTAAAGGGTTTCTTAATTCCCTTTTCAGTTGACCCTGTATGTTTCATCAGACCAATATCTAGATTTGTTTCACATTGCAGGCGTTCTATAACTGAAAAAAAAAAAAAAAAAACTGAAGCTGGTGTCAATTCAGATCCCCACACAACTCAGTGTGTGTGCTTGTGGTCCTCATTTAGTACAGGCATCGTTTTTTTCCATTCATATGGTGAGCAAGCAATTTGTTTCAGGGTGATAGAACTTGGTTACCCCCCCCAGCCCCCAAAAAATTTCAGGTCGCCATTCACTCCAGTGACAACCTTCTCCTAGGCCCCAACAACATGCAGGGAGCTCACTGCTATTTTGCTGACTCTAAAGCTGAGAGCTTTAGAACCTACTGTCTTCCAAAATTGGCTTAAAATCTCAGCCTCTAAGGCATATATTTACTCTCTTTTCCCACACTTTACAGGACTTCAGTTCCTGCTGGGTTTCCTTTTTGTTTCTTGTACCTGAAGGTTTTCTTCCTTTACTTTCAAGCTTGGCTATATATTCCTCCCAAACAGCCTCAATTAGAAAAAGACGGATGTATCTGTGCATACTCAATTCATCATCTTGACTGGGAGTCCAGAAACTATACTTTTCTGGGGAAAGGAAAAAAAAAAAAAAAACTTTATAAGTGAAGCTTAAGTGCCTCATAGGCTACCACCGAAGTTCTCAGCCAGCTCTCAGAGTGAATGTGTTTATGATTCTTAGCTGTAGCTACTCTTTTTACAATCAGCGTCTCTGTGCTCAGCCTGGGAGTTAAGTGGAAGATTCCTTTAGTCGTTCCTGTCAATTTTCCTGCTAGGTGAAAACACAGTATTAGAGTGTGGCTTCTTGCTTCGGTTCTCATTTTTCTCTAAACTTTCTGTTCTGCTTAAGGGATCTTCTGGTCATGTATATGTTCCCTCATTAGTTACTCAAACTCTGTGCTTTGAGCTTGTCTGGTGCTATCAGGCATATCAAGAGTAAATCTGCGTAATTATTGAATCATTTAAGAGCAACCTCCTTTGTCCAACAATTTTTTTTTTTATTCTTTTAGATTCAAAGCATAGCTGAAAATATAGGCATACATTCATAACTGATCGATGTTGATCCAGAATTGATGGATTAATTCGTTTATTCATCCAATCTTTGCTGAGTGCTTATTGCATGCAGGCACTGAACAGGCACAGATACAGCAGTGAACCACACAGAACATGTCCAGTACCTTCATGGAGTTTACCGTCTAATACAAGGGTTGGTGAGCTTTGGCCCGTGGAACACGACCACAGCCATTTGTTTAGCTATTGTCTGTGGCTGCTTTCACACTATAGGGCAAAGTTAAATATTTGTAATAAAGATCACATGGCTGGCACCAGCTAAAATATTTATCATCTGGCTCTTTATAGAAAAAAGTTCTTTAATCCCTGTCTAACAGAAGATAGAGACATTAAACAATTAATTTTTTAAAAGTTCAATTAGGTAGAGTCTCTGAGAAGGAAGAATAAAGGGGGCTCAGCATAAACAGAGGAAAGATACCTGTTCTGAAGGGACAAGTCAGTCAATGGCCATTTTGTCTAAAGGGCAACTGAGAATGTATAAGACTTCCTCCCTTAAAAAAGGGTCAGCAGAGCATTTAAAGCACAGGGACAGCATATGGAAAGGCCCTGGAGTTGAGTAAGTTGAGCACAACAGATGAACAGAAAGGAGCCTTGTGAATCTGAATCAGAGTGAAAGAGTGGCACAAAATGAGGCTGGAGAGGTAGACGTGGGCTAGATCTCACAAAGGCTTTTAGTTTTCATTAGTAGTTTAGACTTTTTCTTAGGGGCAATGAAAAACTATTGAGGGCTTTTTGAGCAAGAAAAGAATTTGATATGTTTTTTAAGAAGATTATTAGAAGAATCTTAACTGAAATTATGTAAAGTCAGCTAGAGGCCTATTGTAATTTTCCAGATGAGACAGAATGGTGACCTGGCCCAGGGGAATGAGCAAGAAGATGGTATAGTGATTGCGTTTAATTTGGCGTGGGTGTTATGGGAAATGGAGAAATCACTGTGGCTTCCAAGTTGCCACTTCAGAGACTTTGCCATTTACTAAGCTAGTGGACTGAAGGAGAGGGCCAGATTGGGGTGAGGAATATTGTGAGTTAAATTTTAGGGGCATGTGGGATTTGAGGTGTGCGTTGAATTGGTAGCTGTTTATACTGATCTGGAGCCTAGAAGATAGGTCTGTGCTGAAGATATAAATATGACAGTTATGGATGTGTAGGTGATAATTTTCAGCTGGTTATTTTTCTTTTCCAAGATGAACAAAAGCAACAAAAAACTTGATAGTGTATTTCTGACTTTGTATTTGCAGAATGTATGAGAAAGCATCTGTGTGATTGGTTGCCTGGGGGCCTTAACAGTTAAGAGCCCTTGTATGGAGACTTTCTTTGCTGCAGACTCTTGGAATCATTTGTCTTTGATCAGGAAACATCCGTAGAGCTTTATTTATATGTCTCTGAGGTAAATAGGTAACAACAAAATGGCACAGGGGTGGGAGGCACTGAAGGATATAGGAATTATATGACCGTCTACATGTTACAAATCTCCCAAAGATATAACATGTTCCAATCCCACAGAATTGGAGTGTTACATTTAGACTTCCCAAATTGGTTAAAAATCTCATGTATTCATAAAGCGATTAAAATAACGATTTATGACAGAAAACAAAACAAACAACAACAAAACAGTTGCCATTGAGTTAATCCCAACTCATGTGACCACATGTGTTGCAGAGTAGAACTGTGTAGCATTGGGTTTTCACGGCTGTGACATGTCAGAAGAAGATAATCAGGCCTTTCCTCCAAGGCACTTCTGGGTAAGTTAAAACCACCGACCTGAAAATAAATGATGTTGTGTATACAGGGCTTTTTATTGTCAGGCTTGCAATGACAAATGTCTTCTGTGCTGGCTAATGCTCTTCCAGGTGAAATTTTGCTATCACACCTTTGCTAGGTGAAATAGCTTGTTTGTGAGTATACTCACCTATTCCCTAATCCTGTCTCAGTTCCTATCTTCATTCCTGCCAGACCAATGGCTTATCATTTTATCAGGGGATGCAACTTGTGGGATGGTAGAATACTAAAGGTGGAAAATATTCTATGTTTATGTACTTATCTCTTACTGGACATTTATATCTCCAATTGTGCAAAAAAAAAAAAAAAAAGGCATTGTTCCACCACTGTTCAAGATAATTTTTTGTATCGATAATATGCTTGTTTTTTGTTGTTATGTGATTTAGATCGCATTGCTTGTATAAATTATGACAATTTATAAACAGTCCAGTGCATCAATCAAACACAAATCTAACAATTAGAAAAAATTAGTGAGCTAACTTTTCAGCGTTTTCTTGAGTTTGTGTTGTTAAAATAATATTCTGGCTCTTAGGACTAAGGGAGATATTTAGGAATGGTCTCAAAGCCCCACTGTCCTCAATAAAGTTCCCTTCCTAAATGGAAATATCCGCACTGGTAGACGGGGGAAAAAAAATCCCCACATTACAGGGTAGTTGGTGGAAATATTAAATTCCAAAATTAACATCTTAGACCTGAGGCTAGCAGATAAGTCGGTTATTTAACAAATGGCAAAGAAATGACAAAATAGAAGGAGCCTTATTCTTATTAAGTACACTTCACATCAATGGCTATAGGAGCAAATGACTTGCAAAATCGGATGAGAGTTTTGGTGACGACTGTTACTTGTGTTGATGGGATATTAGGGTATACTAATTTTGCAGTAAGTCGAAACTTTATAAAATATGTGGTAACGTAACTGATAATAAGATAAAGATAACATTTTTGGATTTAAAACACTTAAAAGCTTAGGTCATAAGGTAATCCATTAGTGAGAAAAAGCAGGCAAGTGAAATATTGCTTCAAGCTTAACACTGATGGTTTGGAGGCTTAATCAAACTAAATTAACTTCCACAAATGTGACCCTGAGGTAGATTGCTGATTATCATTCTCAATTAGTGGGTCCTCTGTTTTGCTCATGTTTAATGGTCAAATTTGGATACATCCAGACAGGGACAGCTGTGGGTGATTCTTTTCCAAGCTACTCAATTCAGTTCCTGCCAAGATTTTCCCAGTGCCAACTGCAAAGTCAATTATTGTAATGCTACAGTTTTCAAAAGAATGCTTGAAGATTAAGGGTATTTTCCAAAGGAAAATTATACAGCCTACAGTTGAATATTTTCTGTGTGTTTGAATCAGGTTTTTTTTTTTTCTTTTTTTTAACTTTACACCGTAATTTTAGATAATACAGCAACATTTTAGCTGTGGTGCTATTATAGTATTATAGGGGTGATTTGTATTTTCTTGTGTGTTTTGCAAATTTTCTGAAATTATTTGCATTAAGTTTTTTTTAAAATTAATGCATTATTAAAATCAGCCATAAAATGGTTTGAAAATTAAAATAGTGCTAAATGGTTTATAATTAAAAATAATAGTCCTTGCTCTTTCCCTCCTCACTCCAGATTCTGTTCCTTGGAGGTCATCAATTCCAACGCTTTGAACTGTTTGTTCTGATACTTACTTTCAAGTTAGAAAACAAAACGAAACATATTTATACTGCTATTTTTTAAATTATTTGGTTGTAGATTTTTTTACTGATTGGTAAATATGAAACATGAGGGTTTGACATTCATACCTGACCATGACCCTCCCTCCCCCACCAACTGCGCACACACACACACACACACACACACACACTCTCTCTCTCTCTCTCACACCTTCTCCCACTTCCCCTCTCCCCAACCTCCCAGTATAGTTTTGTCTTTAATTTCTTTGGCTAAATAGCTCTTTAAGGATTGCATTATTATGACTAAATACATTATTTAAAGTTAAGCCATTTGTTATACTAGAACTTACCAACTTTCTTGTGATTATTTGCTTAGCTTTATCTCTACTTATCACTAATTAATCCCCAAACCCTGACAAAGCCCTTACTGTGGTCAAATACAGCAGGTAAACTATCAGCTTCTTTTGTCTTGAAAGAATCTTTCCAGGGTGTTTTCTTTTCCAGCTTCAATATGGAGTGGAATCTCTCTTCTTTGGAGTTTTCAGAGCATTCTGGGGATTCCTTCATCTTGTGTGTGTGATGGATTCTATTTCCTAGATCCTGTGACTTCCTTTTTTACATATTACCTTGTTTTGGTGGAGCATGCTCTCTTGCACTTCCTATAAAGGGTAGCACAGCAGGTGAAATTTTTTGAAACCTTGAATAGCTGAAAATGCCTTTATTCTTGGTTGATTGTTTAGCTAGGTGTAGAATTCTAGATTGCATAACATTTCCCCTCAGAATTTTGTAGGTATTGCCTTATTGTTTTTAGCTTCCAGATAAAAATTGCTATGTCACTTTGATTCCCAGCCCTTCATATATGACCTGTTTTTCTTTCTGGAGGCTGTGTTAGAACCTTATTTTATTCTTAGTGTTCCTGAAAAATCAGAGTGGTATGCTTCGTTGCAGATCTTTTTATTCATTGTTCTGTAAACTTTACAGAAATTTACATTTAATCTGGAACTGAGAACTGTGCTGGAAATGTTTCTTGTTTTATTTCCTTAATAATTTCCTCTCTCGGTATTCTGTTTATTCTTTCTGGGCTCATATTATTTGGATGTTGGACTTCTGGGACAGAACATATAATTCACTTTTTCTTCCATTTTTCATCTCAACTTTTCTGTTGATTCTTTTGTTTTTTAATTTCTGATATCATCTTTCTAATTTCCAAGATATTTTTCTTGCTTTCTGAATGTTCCTTTGATGCATCCTTCTATTCTTATTTTTAATTAAAAAATTTAATTGAGATAATTATAAATTCACATGCAATTGTCAGAAATAAGACAGAGAGATGCCATGCACACTTTACTCAATCTCCCACATGGTAACATTTTGTAAAATTATAGTATAATGCCACAACCAGAATGTTTACATTGATGTGATCCACTAAAGTAATTCAGATGTCCACAGTTTTGCTTGTGCTCATTTGTGTGTGTGTGCATGTGTGTATGCATGTTTAGTTCCAGGCAATTTTAGGTTCATGTATCTACCACCATTGTTGTTAGGTGCCGTCGAGTTGGTTCCAACTCATAGCGGCCCTGTTGGACAGAGTAGATCTACCACCATAGTCAGTGGTTCTATCGCCACATGGATTCCTTGTTTTGTACTTTTATAACCAAGCCCACCTCCCCTCCATTCTTTAACTTTCATTTCTTAAATTTTATCATCAAAATTTTGTATATAAATAGAATTATACAGTATGCTTCTTTTTGAGACTGGCTATTAACATTCAGTATAATGCCTTTTATTCACCCAAGTTGTTGCATGTTTCAATAGCTCTTTTGTTTTTATTACTGAGTAGTAATCCATGGTATGAATGTGCTGCAGTTCATTAATAATTCACTTGTTGAAAAATATTTGAATAATTCCCATTTTTGTTATTATAGATGAAGCTTCTATGAACATTCATCTATAGGTTTTTATGTAAATATAAATTTTCATTTCTTTGGGATAAATGCCCAAGAGTGTAATTGCTAGGTCACAAGGTAACTGCATGTTCAGTTAAAAAAAAAAGCCAAGCTGTTTTTTGAAATGTCTGTACTATTTTATGTTTCTACCAGTAATGTATGAGTGATCCAGTTTTTCTTCATCCTTGCCAGTTATTTGGTGGTATCACCATTTTTTATTTTAGCCATTCTGATAGTTGTGTAGTGATGTGTCACTGTGGTTTTAATTTTCATTTCCCTAATGACCACGAAGTTGAACATCTTTTTCATGTGATTGTTCGCAATTCATGTATCTTCTTCATTGACATGTTTCTTCATTGAATGGCTTGCTCACCTTTGCCAAACATCAATTGCACATGTTTGTGTAGGACGGTTTCTTTGTTCTCTACTTAATTCCATTAACCAAAATGTCTATTTCTCTGCCAATACTGCACTTTCTTGATTACTGTGCAATATAGTAAGCCTTAATATTGGGTAAATACATTTAATCTTTTGATATCATCTCACAGGTTCCTAAGGTTCTGCTCAATTTTTTTAGACTATTTTCTTTCTGTTATAAATTCTTTTGTCCTGTTGTCAAATTCACTGATTATATTCTCTGTCATCACCACTCTGTTATTGAGCCCATCTAGTGAGGTTTTTTTTTTTTTTTTTTTTTCCTGTTACTGTATTTTTTCAGGCATATAATTTACATTGGGTTCTTTTTTATAACTTCTCTTTATTTGCTGAGGCTTTCTATTTTACATTTGTTTTATAAGATATTGTGAGATAATATTATCATTCCCTTTTTATAAACAGTGAAAATGAAGTTTAAGACAGGTTAAATGATGGCCCAAGGTTATGTAAAAATTAATTAGTGTTGAATGGGTTGAGTTAATGTTTGTCTCACATCAAAGTAAGACACATCCTTTAAGAACTTGTTGACCTAGGTTTAGATATTCAATCCGAGGCCTATAGATTCAGTCTTGGCCAAACCAAAAAGAAGGGAATCCTTTTCTAGGTGACCAAAGGACCCTATAGGAGTACAGAATTAAGAACTGTAGAGTTGCATGAACAGACGCCAGAGATCATGGTTTTCCTCCATACTCTTTTCACATTGGAGAGGATGACGCTGAATTACAGCAGCTCTACTAACATGCTCGGAGTTATCCTGCAAGGGTGTTACAGACTAAAACAATGTCAAGGCTCAAATTTAGGTCTTTTAATTTTATAACAAGAGAACACTGATTTAGAGTTTTCTGTAGAAGTAGAAAATACAGAACTTACATAAACCTAGGCAGAGAATGATCCAGAACAGAAAGAGAACAGACTTTGTTAAGAAAGTATTTTCTGAACTATATGAATACATTGGCTTGACTCAATCACCCATTTGCCTCCACTTTCATAAATTCGACCTTTGAGATGACTGAAATAACTGTGACTTTCTCATTTCTGTCAGATAAGTTATCCATGTAACAGTTGTTAGTTTAATGTAGAAATATTGACATATTCAAACATTTTAGGCTGAGGGTGTGCTGAGCAATTATATTCAAATTGGGTTGCATTGTTTAATCTAAAATGTTATCCTTTATTTTTTGCTTTATAAATAACAAGGGAGGGTATTAAAAATTAACAGAGCTAGAATTAAACCTATCAACAACATATCAGGGGACACCATACCATTTTCTTAATAAATATACTATGAATAGCATACATGACATTTCACTACAAATTGAAATTTATTATTGCAATTTCATCATGGGTATTGGACATAATACAATAGAAAGAATGAGGAAAGCAAATATGGTATATGCTTCCAAATCATGTTTGTGTCTTTAAAATGACTTCCCACTTCCTACCAAATCAAGTTTAAATTTCCTTATCTGGCATTCAAAGGTGTATTTAGAATCTTTAGAATGGCCCTTTTTCTTTCTGATTGCTTATCCTGAGCACTCGCTCTCACTTTAAACCTGTAGGGTTTATGTATTTGTATAATTCATGTAGCATTCACAGTGGCCTTACATTTGTTCCTCTGTTTCCACATTCATTCAACACCCCTATGAACCAGGCTTGAGCTAAGCATTATCAAGTATTATCACTAAGTCCTATAGGGTCTCTATGAGTTGGAATCAGCTTGATGGCAGTGGGTTTGGTTTGGTTTAGTTTTATTATCAGCTAAGTATTATCAAGACTTTGGTCTTGGGGAATGAAGAAAGGTTTGCATACCAAGAACTTGGAAGAACATCTGCAAGGGCATAGGGTGGTGAAAGGGCATCACATTTTTCAGGCAAGTGTCAATGCTTGTACTATAGTGTCCTTATAGTAGTTGAAATTGAAGTTGGAGAGAAAGGTAAGGAGATCTGGCTTTGAAGAGGCTTTTGCAGTGCTAAGAAATCTCTTCATATTTTTGGTTAATTTACTCTATTTCTCTTCTTTCTAACTGGATTATGTGTTCCCAGAGCCTAGGGATTACATAGTATGTTTTTATTATTGAAAGGTGTTTTGTATTTTATTTCCTCAGTGTAGTTAGTAAAATACAGTAATAGTGTTGTGGCAACTACTACTGAGTGTCTCCTACTACGCTTTCCCTCCTTTTCCCCTTTACAGAAGCCCACATTTCAGCAGGCATATGGCAAGGTGAGGGTGTGTGTGTGTGTGTGTGTGTGTATGTGTGTGTGTGCATACACACGAACATGTGTTCTAGCTAGCAAGTTCCTGCCCAGCAGCAGTTTGTGCGAGCCCGAACTTCATATTTTGTTCCCGCTGTTCTCCAGAACTTAGAATACTGTTAGTGAAGTTGTGGTGTTAAACAAGTCTTTGCTGAATTGATTAATCAATTAAGTTATACAAGGGAGATAATTGGATTGATATGGCTTTGGGAAGAAAAAAATATTTTCACTTAAAAAATATACAACTTGTGATTCAGAATACTTAATTGGAACTGAAAAAAATGAATTCAACAAACAGGTTGAGACATTACAGATTTTTTTTTTTCCACATCTTCTGGAAGATGAGGGTGAAAGATCATCTTTAAGTGACTCATTTCTTGGGAAAAATACACAAGAAAATGATAGATGGAAAAATGACACAAGGAAGATAAAAAAAAAAAACCTAAATGTCAAAGAGAAAAATAGATTTCAACAAATAAAAGTGAAGAAAGGACTGGTTAGTTACTAGTTGGATAATTAATCAAAGAACACATTGCAGAAAGAAAAATCACACCGCTAAGCCAGTAAAGAGCAGGATGGCTCCTGATGCCCTTGAGTTCAAGGTTTTAAATTGGAATGACTTTGTGTTTGGGCAAGAGATTCGTCATACTTCCCCAAAGAAAAGCTGAAGTACAGAATGTGAGTGCTGAGAATCATGCCTAGAGTTTAGTTTTGTAGGAATAATTTAAAAGAAGACAAAGCCTAATTTTCCCTATTTTATGTTTTTAACATTATGATGAAAACTGGTTTATTTGAAGAATCCTGACTGGATGATTTGAGTATTCAAAATAATCAAAAAGTGACCCAGTTAAGGTATGTCCTCATTAAACCATTCAAGATATTTAATAAGGACTTACTGCATATAGCTACTGTGCAAGGTGTTATGGGGAAAAAAAATATTGAGCAAGACAATGGCAGTTCTTGCACTAATGGATCTTCCATTCAAGGTAACAAGAGGATGAAATGTGCGCACACACACACACACACACACACATATGTGTAACAAAAGAAATTAATCAAAAACCAATTAGTTGCTGTTGAGTGAATTCTGAGTCATGGACATCTCACGTGTGTCAGAGTAGAACTGTGCTCCATAGAGTTTTCAATGGCTGATTTTTTCGAAGTGGATTTCCAGTTCTTTCATTTGAGACATCTCTGGGTAGGCTCAAACCGCCAATCTTTTGTTTCGCATAAGAGCTACCCAGGGACGTCAAAGAAATGAATAGCACATTAAGGAAAAAAAAAAAAAAGAATAAAAATGAGAAAGAAAATGATACATAGGGCGGGATCATCTTGAATACTGTGGTTAGGAAAGGCTCTGTGAGAAGATAAATTTAACCTGAAACCTTAAGATGAGAAGGGAATTGACATATAAAAGGTTGAGGAAAGAGTGTTCCTGGCAGAGGGAATAACATGTGAAAAGATTAAAAGGAAAGAAAGAATATTTTTAGGCCAGATGGCAGGAAGGCTGAGTTATCATGCAAGATGGAAAAGAATGAGGTTGGAACATAGACTGGGCCTAGATCATGATGAGCTTTGTATTCTATGATATGGAGGTCAGATTTACTCTAAGGCCAGTGGAAAGCCATTACAGGAGAACAAAAATAGCATGCTGAGGCCTTATCCCCGTTTCCTTGGGAACCAATATCAAGACTTGAATTAAAATATAGTTAACTTGTGCAGTGACACATTCTGCACTTTTGTGTCAAATTTTTAAAAAATGCCTCCTGGAAATGTACTTATATTATTGGTAAACTAGAGGAAGACTATTGTACTTCTTTATGCTGCTGAAGCCAGGGAACCAAAATATCAGCTGTATGTAGGTTAACAACGTTATATCCATTTTTTTGTTTTGTTTTACTACATGCAGTTATATGTTAAGGAAACTGATTTGGCCTTTGCTTAGTGCACATCCAGAAGTCATCTGAGTTAACACCCTGAAAATTTTCATTCTGAATATTTCGTTTTTATTTACTTTGCTCTAGAGAAGAATGTCCTTTGATACTTTCCTTTTTTAGTTGCATGTTATATCAGAAATGGAAATGACAGGTTAAAATGATACAACTACTCAATCTGTGTGGCTTATCTACTTTTTCTCCTTCAGGATTCAATTTTTGGTATAAAGCAGTGATTCCCAAATTTATCATTCTTACATCACAATCATGATTTTGTCATTTCTAAGCAGTGTTATTTACCTTGTCTTAAGTAATGATATGTAAGAAACCACGGACCTTATGTACAAGTTACACCTTTTTAATACACAGTAAGTATATAAATTTTTTTTTTTTTTAAGTATATCGCTTAAAACAAGCAACCAAAACACCATTCATCATTCACCAAGTAAAAATAACTTGGGTACTACTAATGTTACTAAAAGCATAGTTTAGAGAAAAACTGGCATAAACAGATAAGATGATGTCTGCGTAGAGTCCAACCATGCACCTCAACCTCGGACAGACTGACACAGTATCCGTGCCTCCTAAAAAATCAATAGCAACAGACCATGACGGAGACATAAGCAAAAATCGAGCCCCAACTCCGTTCTAATAATCTGCATTCCCTGTAAACTGCTGAAGCATGTGACAACTCGACAGACGGTGTTTACAGTACATGAGGTACTGTTGGGCATCCTCAGCCACTAGAACCTCCAACTCTTTTGCCTGTTAGTCAGAGGTTTATGACTAGGCAAGGCAAGTAAAGAGCAGTGTTGCTCACACACACGGGCCCTTCTCACCTTAGCTCCTTAATGTGAAGCACGTTTCATTACACAGAAGTCTTTTACTGACTAACAACTAAGAAATTAGAACAATTAAGAAAGTAGGAAATAGATTCATAACTGAGAGCAGTATTAACGTTTATCCTAATTTGGAAGGTAGAAAGTCTTGGTCAGCTAAAATGCAAGCCAAGTAACAATTATATTAAAGTTTTCATCAGAAGCTCTGTCTTTTATCTCTCTCCTTAAGAAGCAAGTGTGTAGTTTGTCATCTTAAAAGGTAGAAATTCCCTTGCTAAGTCTAATTTAACTTTCAGAGACATGCTTTAAAACAAACTGCTCAGAAGATCAATAGCACTACAAATGGGAGGCTGAGGCAAAGGTTATGAGTAAAATTTACCGCAATGAATTCTAACGCGGCTTTATAATAATTTACTGGTTTCTTTCCTTTTTAGTTAGAATTATATTTCAAATCCCTCTATCTTTTCTTTCTTCCTTTTGGCATTTAGTCTTTATTACAAACTCTGCAAAAGGACATTTTAAAGAAATGTTATTAATATAGGAGCAACATCATATGATCACAAAGTGTCAATGTAAAAAAAAAATAGAAATTTTAACCTCAAATTGTGTCTTTTTAATTGTGTGCTCATATCAATTTAGAAAATAGTTATTGAGGGTCTGTCAAGTGTCTTCCATGTGCTAGTTTTATATTTTGTTCACTTTGTGGTGTAGTTAATCAAATATAGTAATAGTGTTATACGAGTACTGCTGATGGTCTCCTAATATGCATTCTCTCCTTTCTCCATGAGCAGAATCTTCAGATTTCATCAGCCATATGGCTAGGTGAGGGTATGTTTTCAGGATAGTAAGATGGCTAATATGTGATCCCTAGCCTCAAGGAAGAGTTCCCATATGAAGGAGAGAGAGTGGAAGTAGGATATTCCAAAAAGAGATTTGAACACAAAGTAGACTACGATGTGAGCTCTATGGACGTTCGCAAGGCATGCCTTTCTCTTCTTTGCTAGCTGCTTCTTGCTAGAATAATATCAGGGAAAGCTCCTCTAGGCAGATGGTGTGCACGGTGTATCTCTTTCACTAAACTTCAAATATCCTAGACCGTTTTTCATGTATGCATTTACTTTTGGGGAGCTAAGGAAATAGGAACAGCTCAGACCTAACACTTAATAGAACTCACAAGCATACCAACATGAGCATATGCTGAGTTGTAGGAACCCCATTTCTCATTTTTCTGAAATAGGAATTACACTTGAACCCCTATTATGCTGTTTCAATCTCCTCTTCCCACCTTGAACCCCCTAGGGTCAGTTCCCCATCACTACTACCTGTCCCCCTTTTAATGTTCAGAACACATGGCACTTAATGTTTTTTAGTGGGAGGTTAATTAAGAATCTGGAACCCAGGGATTAAGTGGGAATGCCTGACAATTGCTAAGGAGCAAGAAAAAGATGGACTCTGAGAACCGTTTTTGTGGGACTCGGTACTGTCTGCAACTTCTGGCACCAGTCGTGAAGACGTCAGGGGAAAAAGGCAATGCTCCTTTGTTCATAGTTTAATATTGTCCCCTTGAAACTAAATGCGAAACTAAATTTTGCTCAATATATATATGAACTGGAAAAGAATAGGTAAAAGCGAAACTATAAGGATATCAATAATGATGAAATAAGACTTTATTTTTGTAAATTTCTAGCACCTTTCAAACTCATATTTATTATCTCTTTTGACCTCACATAACCTATGCCTAAGACAAGAGTGACTCAGAGAGCGTAGTGGCTGGTCCAGGGAAATCAAACCAGCAAGGATCACAGCCAAGACAGAGGCCAGCGCATGTCATGCAAATTCTGCTAGTGCAGAGTTCCTGAGGTTCTTCCTGAATGTTATTTCCACAGCGTTTTGAGAGATTCATTTGATTAATTAGAAGGGAGCTGAATCAGTTACCTGCTTCTTAGTCTACTTGATTGCCCTTTGCCTTGCTCTGGATCTATTTTTATTGATTATGCTTCTGAACCTTTCAGTGTTATGTTGTCAAGTATTGTAATATTAAATGGTTTCGTTCTATATCATGATTTAAGCTGCACTGGGGGGAACTGCATTAGCTAGAAATTTGTCATAATTAGATGTGAAACTGAAATCTTTAAATGTCATCACAAACAACCCTTGCACTCCCTCATGCCATGCAGCGGCCTCCGTCTTCAGCAGTGCCAAGTATTTGCCACCACGTGTGACCTTTTCTCTGCTTTAGAATGATATACACGGCTGCGAATATGTAAGTAGTATCTGTGTGTGCGTATGTTCTTGCATAATATGCATGTTCATAAACGTGCCTTTAGTTCGATTTGCTGTTGGTGAACGATGCTGTAAACAGGTGCTGTTGTGATAAACGGAGGGACAAATTAAGTGAAAAAAAATAAGTCACCAATGACTGGGGAAGAGACAAGGTACATGTCTGTGTTACTAGCATGACAAAAAGTAATGATGTCTACATAATCAACAAAAGAGAAATAAGGAAAAACATAAGATAGGGAAATTTAATTAGTAAATTAATAATGTCATCTATTCACTCTCAGATTTCTTGCAGAGATGAAGTATTTCAATATTTCATTAATGATTGCCAAAGGTAGGTGGTCCAGCTCTCATCCCACTGTAATTGACTAATAAAGTTCTGATATGGGTATCTTATTACCGTATTACTAGCAGTATTTGGGTCATTTTTCCTTTTAAACAGGGCATTTAAAATGGGGTGACATCAATCCTATGGGAGCAAAAATTGTTTTTTCAGAGGACAAAAGATCTTACTTTTTATTATGTATAAAGCATAGCTATAAAAAATACATGAATCAAAACCAAACCAAACTAGTTTTTGTCAAGTTGATTCTGATTCATGGCAGTCCCACATGTTACAGAGTAGAACTGTACTTTATAGGGCTTTCAGTGGCCATAATCTTTCAGAAATATATCACTAGGACTTTCTTCAGAGGTACCTCTGGGTAGATTCAAACAGCCAAATTTCCAGTTAACTAGCCAAGTACTTTATTGTTTATGCCACCCAGGGAGCCATAAGCACATAAATAGTACAGTATGTCTGTGATATTGAAATTTCGTGGGGGTGGCACCAATTCCTACTCATGGCAACTCCATGTATTGCAGAGTAGAACTGCACTCCACAGGGTTTCTTGCTGAAATATTTCAGAAACAGATCACCAGACTTTTCTTCTGTGGCACTGCTGGGTGGATTCAAACTACTACCATTTCAGTTAGTAGCCAAGAGCAAACCATTTGCACCACCCAGGAACCTTCAAGGAGGTGATTAAGAAAAAAAAAAAAAAAGTTGAGAAACACCATTCTAGACAAAGTGATCCTTAAGGTCTCTTTCAGCACTATCTTTCTATAATTATATACTTTTATGTCTTGATATTTTATACATTAAAGAAATTGAGGCAAAGAGAATGAACAATGTAACAATCATTAACAATACCAACAAAATAGTTCTGAGCCTAAGGAAATGCTGGATACAGTATGGAACATTTTGGGAGAGATTAAAAGAGTGCAGATTTCATCCCTTTTGTATTTTAAGACTTGTTTTACATGGCAGCTGAGATTTGGAACTAGAATCACCTTCTTGGGGCAGGGGTGCAGGGTGGTGGAGAGCACTAGTGAAGACATAGGAGAGATTTCACGGCAGGGTTCATTTGAAAGCATGCCCACTTCTGTGCAACAAGGTTAAACTTTAGGTACATTTGATCATTTCATCTTGTTTATATAGTACTTACTCTTACGTAAGTTCTTTGAGATATCATGTGAGTGATTTTAACAAGAAATAAAATAGAGAAAATGACAAATTAATAATATTTTATATTGCTGTTGTAATTGCATGGTGCTTTGTGCACATAAAATAAAAAGCCATTGATTTTCATCCCTAGTTCATGGTACGGGCCAATTTGGAGGAGTTAAAATGAATTTCAAAGTCACCCTTTTGGCCTTTCTATTGGAACAGGATGTACTAGTATGTTCTAAGGGCTTTTAGGCGTATTAAGTATAGACACACGCCCCTATATTCACACCATTTTATAATTTATAGATGCTTTCAAAAATATAGCTTACACTGTTAATGTACTTAGAAAATACTAGTAAAGATCAGAGTTCTGGCTCCATAAAATACAAGCTTCATTACCTGACCCAGGGAATTGTCTTTCCACTAAGGAACTCAATCAACTCTACCAATTAAGCCTAAGTCGTAGATAATTTATTAATGTCAAAATGAAGGAATAGATGGGCTAGAATCATTTCTAATCAGTCAGTTTAGTAATAAAGGAGTTACTAAGGAGTTATATAAGCAGTTCTGAAAGCTATTGTATTTTATTTATTGTTTTCCATTTATTTGATAGGGAGGGAGAGTTATAATGCAAAATTTATGTGGTCCTTAAAATGTGAATAACAAAATCAGGGAAAATTAGATATAAAGTAAATATTATCTTTTTAAAATTCTATTTATAATGAAATAAAAATGGCAAAAAGTAATTCTGAAATTAGATTGCCAGCTGTCAACTAATAGGTAGATACAGACTAAATAAGATCTAGATTCTGCATAAAGGACTCTATTGTTCGAAATATTTGCTTCAAGTTGAATTATAACTGTCTGTTCATTTTAGAGGAAACCCTGGTGGCGTAGTGGTTAAGTGCGATGGCTGCTAACCAGAAGGTCAGCAGTTCAAATCTACCAGGCACTCCTTGGAAACTCTATGGGGCAGCTCTACCCTGTCCTGAAGGGTCGTTATGAATCAGAATCAACTCGATGGCAGTGGGTTTTTGGTTTGGGTTCATTTTAGAAGGACATTAAATAAATGTATGTGTATATGTAATTGAAACCCTGGTGGCGTAGCTGTTAAGTGCTACGGCTGCTAACCAAAGGGTCGGCAGTTCGAATCCGCCAGGCCCTCCTTGGAAACTCTATGGGGCAGTTCTACTCCATCCTATAGGGTCGCTATGAGTTGGAATCAACTCGAGGGCACTGGGGTGTATATGTAATTTAATCTCATAAACATGTATAGAACAGCTACTGTGTCCATATAATATTTATAATATTTTCCAGACTTGTGTAGAATAAGTGAAAGCTTATAAATAGAAAAAAATTTTAAATCCTATCATGCAACTATTACCACATCTTTTCCTGTGTTTGTTTCTGTTTTAGAAGCTTTTAACTTGGGGATCAGTCTACAATTTCAACAATAAAATGCCTTTCCTAGGAGCTAACTCTGAGTGGACACACCCACCATACCCAGACTTCCACCTGTCCATACCAGCCCCCCCCACATACGTATTGCCAAATATCAAATCATATCTTACTCAATACTTTATTTAATAGCACTTCAACCATATAAAATACATTCCACATTTACGTAGGTTAATCTTGGATTGAAAAAGTTTTCACACCGCTCTTGGAAGAATAGGTGCTAGTGTCTAAGGATGATAGATGAATTTTCCTTTAATGGTTTTATCTATTCTTGCCATCATTAGGCCTTATTAACTTTCTGAGTTTTTAACATAAAATGCCATTCACCATGAATAACAGTATTAATAGTAGGATTCAAGAAGTTAAATTTGCTCTTTCAATTCTTTTTCAAATTCTTTATTATGCTACCTTTCAGCCACACCATTGTTGTTGTTGTTAGGTGCCGTCGAGTTGGTTCCGACTCATAGTGACCCTATGCACAACAGAACGAAACACTGCCCGGTCCTGAGCCATCCTTACAATCGTTGTTATGCTTCAGCTCATTGTTGCAGCCACTGTGTCAATCCACCTAGTTAAGAGCCTTCTTCTTTTCTGCTGACCGTGTACTCTGCCCAGCATGTGTCCTTCTACAGGGACTGATCCCTCCTGACAACATGTCCAAAGTATGTAAGATGCAGTCTTGCCATCCTTGCCTCTAAGGAGCACTCTGGCTGTACTTCCTCTAAGACAGATTCGTTCATTCTTTTGGCTGTCAATGGTATATTCAATATTCTTCGCCAACACCACAATTCAAAGGCATCAACTCTTCTTTGGTCTTCCTTATTCATTGTCCAGCTTTCACACGCATATGATGCGATTGAAAATAGCATGGCTTGGGTCAGGCACACCTTAGTCTTCAAGGTGACATCTTTGCTCTTCAACACATTGAAGAGGTCCTTTGCAGCCGATTTGCCCAATGCAATGCGTCTTTTGATTTCTTGACTGCTGCTTCCATGGCTGTTGATTGTGGATCCAAGTAAAATGAAATCCTTGACAACTTCAATCTTTTCTCCATTTATCATGATGTTGCTCATTGGTCCAGTTGTAAGGATTTTTGTCTTCTTAATGTTGAGGTGCAATCCATATTGAAGGCTGTGGTCTTTGATCTTCCTTAGTAAGTGCTTCAAGTCCTCTTCACTTTCAGCAAGCAAGGTTGTGTCATCTGCATAACGCAGGTTGTTAATGAGTCTTCCTCCAATCCTGATGTCCCGTTCTTCTTCATACAGTCCAGCTTCTTGGGTTATTTACTCAGCATACAGATTGAATAGGTATAGTGAAAGAATACAACCCTGATGCACACCTTTCCTGACTTTAAACCAATCAGTATCCCCTTTTTCTGTCCAAACAACTGCCTCTTGATCTATGTAAAGGCTCCTCATGAGCACAATGAAGTGTTCTGGATGTCCCATTCTTTGCAATGTTACCCATAATTTGTTGTGATCGACACAGTCGAATGCCTTTGCATAGTCAATAAAACACAGGTAAACATCCTCTGGTATTCTCTGCTTTCAGCCAGGATCCATCTGACATTGGCAGTGATTATCCCTGGTTCCACGTCCTCTTCTGAAACTGGCCTGAATTTCTGGCAGTTCCCTGTCTATATACTGCTGCAGCCACTTTTGAATTATCTTCAGCAAAATTTTGCTTGCCTGTGCTATTAATGATATTGTTCTATAATTTCCACATTCGGTTGGATCACCTTTCTTGGGAATAGGCATAAATATGGATCTCTTCCAGTCAGTTGGCCAGGAAGCTGTCTTCCATATTTCTTGGCATAGATGAGTGAGCACCTCCAGTGCTGCATCTGTTTGTTGAAACATCTCAATTGATATTCCATCAATTCCTGGAGCCTTGTTTTTTGGCAATGCCTTCAGAGCAGCTTGGACTTCTTCCTTCAGTACCATAGGTTCCTGATCATATGCCACCTCTTGAAATGGCTGAATATCGACTAATTGTTTTTGGTATAATGACTCTCTGTATTCCTTCCATCTTCTTTTGATGCTTCCTGCGTTGTTTAATATTTTCCCCATGGAATCCTTCACTATTGCAACTCTAGGCTTGAAATTTTTCTTCAGTTCTTTCCTCTTGAGAAATGCCGTGCGTGTTCTTCCCTTTTGATTTTTCATCTCTAGCTCTTTGCATATGTCATTATAATACTTTACTTTGTCTTCTCGAGATGCATTTTGAAATCTCCAGTTCTTTTACTTCATTAATTCTTCCTTTTGCTTTAGCTGCTCCATGTTCGAGAGCAAGTTTCAGAGTCTCCTCTGACATCCATCTTGGTCTTTTCTTTCTTTCCTGTCTTTTCAATGACCTCTTACTTTCTTCATGGATGATGTCCTTGATGTCATTCCACAACTCGTCTGGTCTTTGGTCACTAGTGTTCAATGCATCAAATCTATTCTTCAGATGGTCTCTAAATTCAGGTGGGATATGCTCAAGGTCATATTTTGGCCCTTGTGAACTTGCTCTGATTTTCTTCAGTTTCAGCTTGAATTTGCATAGGGGCAATTGATGGTCTGTTCCACAGTCAGCCCCTGGCATTGTCCTGACTGATGATATTGAGCTTTTCCATCATCTCTTTCCATAGATGTAGTCAATTTGATTTCTTTGTGTTTCATCTGGCGAGGTTCATATGTATAGTCACTGTTTATGTTGGTGAAAGAAGGTATTTGCAATGAAGAAGTCATTGGTCTTGCAAAATTCTATCATTTGATCTCTGGGATTGTTTCTATCCCCAAGGCCATGTTTTCCAACTACAGATCCTTCTTCTTTGTTTCCAACTTCTGCATTCCAGTTGCCAGTAATTATCAACGCATCTTGATTGCATGTTTGATCAAGTTCAGACTGCAGCAGCTGATAAAAATCTTCTATTTCTTCATCTTTGGCCCTAGTGGCTGGTGCATAAGTTTGAATAATAGTCGTATTAACTGGTCTTCCTTGTAGGCATATGGATAGTATGCTATCACTGACAGTGCTGTACTTCAGGTAGATCTTGAAATGTTCTTTTTGACGATGAATACAACACCATTCCTCTTCAAGTTGTCATTCCTAGCATAGTAGGCTATATGATTGTCCAATTCAAAATGGCCAATACCAGTCCATTTCAGCTCACTAATGCCTAGGATATCAATGTTGATGCATTCCATTTCATTTTTGACGATTTCCAATTTTCCTAGATTCATACTTTGTACATTCCATGTTTCGATTATTAATGGATGTTTACAGCTGTTTCTTCTCATTTTGAGTCATGCCACATCAGCAAATGAAGGTCCTGAAAGCTTTACTCCATCCACGTCATTAAGGTTGACTCTACTTTGAGGAGGCAGCTCTTCCCCAGTGATCTTTTGAGTGCCTTCCAACCTGGTGGGCTCATCTTCCAGCACTATATCAGACAATGTTCCGCTGCTATTCATAAGGTTTTTACTGGCTAATGCGTTTCAGAAGTAGACTACTGGGTCCTTCTTGCTAGTCTGTCTTAGTCTAGAAGCTCACCTGAAACCTGTCTTCCATGGGTGACCCTGCTGGTATCTGAATACTGGTGGCATAGCTTCCAGCATCACAGCAACACACAAGCCCCCACAGTACGACAAACTGACAGACACATGAGGGAGCCATACCATAGACAGACCTATAAAATAAACAATAACACCCTAGAGGAACGTGCTCCTTAGAACAATCAATTATAGGAGATCAAAAGGGCAACATTGGCCCAAAAGCAAAGATGAGAAGGCAGGAAGGGGTAGAAAATCAGAATGAAAGGAAAGGGGAAACTAGGATGGAAATGGGAAGAGTGCTGACACATTGTGGGGAATGGAACCAATGTCATCGAACACTTTACGTAAAAAGTATCAAATGGGCAACTAATTTGCTCTGTAAACTTACACTTAATGCCTAATAAGAAATGAAAGAAAAAAAGAATCTCATTATGCGTATTATTGCCATGGAATCTAATCCTCCAATTGACACATGTTAATTTTGTGGGGTTCGGATTTAATCCAGACTGTGTGAATTTAGATGCTTTGCAATACTTTTTAGCCCTAAAAGAATTATGTTAGCCTGAAGCTCCTAAACGATTCACATATTCTACTTTAAACATCTGAATTCTTTGAGCATTCCTTCAAATTTGAAAACCTCAATTAATTAGATAATAGGGTGTATAAAATGAGCATTTGGTATTTGAGTGGCACCCTTCCTTCCTGAATAAAACTTGATCTTTTCAGTCCTCTGTTATCTACAAAGAGAACACTGCCACTCTGTACGGTGGCTCTGTGACTAAGTGTTCATTGTGGGCAGGAGGCGGTGGGTGGAGGTGATGGCGAGGGGAGGTTTGGAGCCAAGAAATGAAAGGAAAGGAAAAAAAGTGCATAGGGGCATTTGGCCTAAGGTATCTGAATTCTGCCCTCTGATTTGGTTTCTCAATCAAATGTTAGATAATGGTCCTATTATTCACTCACATTAATGTGCCATTTTCATAGTTCTCATTTCTTTTCTGTAATATTGGAGTAGACCCAAAGCCCTTCCTGTGGTGTTGCAAATGGAACCTGCACAGTAGTACTATTGTTCTAGTGGGAGCAGAAAAAGAATGAAGGGGGAGGGTTGGAAAGAAAATTCTACCCACGGGTAAAGGCATGTTATTTTTAATCTTTGAAGACTGTTTTAAAATAAAGGATTGTTAAGACTGTGGCAACCATGACTTGCGACATTATTTCATATCTGAACATACTTGAGGCTAAATCTGTAATTGGACCACCTGCATTAGAAAAGTGAGGGGGGACTTCATTGTGAATGGTACATTTGACAGCTTAATTCTCTTTGGAACATTTCAAACTGAAAGGCTTAGGGTTCCTCAAGGGACTAAAAGTAGTGGCTTAAGCCTGCAAGGGCAAGAATTTCTTATCTTAGCTTTGCATCTGACTTGCTTGATCTCACTTTTCTTCTTTATGCTCATTTGTAAAGTGTGAATGGAAGAATTAATTTACCTCTCAAGGTTATATTGATGGAACCAAGAAAAATGATTGTATAACATTTTACAAACATAAAGACCTATGTAAATGTCAAATTATAATGATAAACTGGGCAGCCCAATTATCCATTATAACATTTCCCATTGTTTAATCAAACCAAACTAAAATTAGCAATTTTTCTTAAATAATATGCTTCAAAAAAGTTGCAGCTTGCTCTGGTAGGCAGACAATTTTACAATCATTGGTGTCAAATTGAAATTTTAGTGGCAAAAAGTAGCCCATCTCAGCAATATTTTAAAGTAGTACGTTCTATGAACTATATAGTAAAAGGCCATTTCATTTAAATTACAAGTCTTACATCAATTTTTATTTTATTTTTTTAATATTCAAGACAAATTGTTATCTTACTACATGCCGTATGTTGCTTCAATTTGGTGACTGGAATGAAATTCAGGACAAAGTTTCATTTTTGTTTAATTCTGTTTTTCTTTTGAAAATGCCAAATGATTCAGTATCAGAAATGTGGATTTTTCTATTATATTGTGAAGTTGGTTTTTGTTGATTTAAGTAAAGGAGTAAATTTTTTCTTTTACCTTTTTTGTGTTTTGTTAGGTGGTGTCAAATTGGTTCTGACTCACAGCGATGCTATATACAACAGAAGGAACACTTCCTGGTCTTGCGCCATCCTCACAATTGTTGCAGCCACTGTGTCAATCCATTTCGGTGAGGGCATTGCTCTTTTTCACTGACCTCTATTTTTCCACGTATGATGTCTTTCTCCAGAGAATGGTCCTGATAACATGTCCAAAGTAAGGGAGATTAAGTATCACTATCCTCGTTTCTAAGGAGCACTCTGGCTGTACTTCTCCCAAGGCGGATTTGTTCATTCTTCTGGCAACCAAAAAAAAAACCAAACCCACTGCTGTCAAGTTGATTCCGACTCATAGTGACCTTATAGGACAGAACGGAACTGCCCCATAGAGTTTCCAAAAAGTGACTGGCGGATTGGAACTGCTGACCTTTTGGTTAGCAGCCATAGCACTTAACTACTACGCCACCAGGGTTTCCACAATGTTCTTCACCAATACCGTAATTCAAAGCTGTCAGTTCTTCTTTTGCCTTCCTTATTCATTGTCCAGCTTTTGCATGCCTATGAGGCAAGGCAATTGAAACCACCATGGCTTGGGTCAGGCACACCTTAGTTCTTAAGGTGACATCATTGCTTTTTAACACTTTAAAGAGGTCTTTTTTTTCTACAGCAGTTCACCCATTGCAATATGATGTTTGATTTCTTGACTGCTGCATCTATGGGTGTCAGTTGTGGATTCAAGTAAAATGAAATCTTTGACAACTTCAATCTTTTCTCTGTTTATCATGATGTTGGTTTTTGGTTGAGTTGTGAGGATTTATGTTTTCTTTATATTGAAGTGTAATCCATACTGAAGGCTGTAGTCTTTGATCTTCATCAGTAAGTGGTTCCTTTTCATTTTCAGCAAGCAATGTTGTGTCATCTGCATATCAAAGGTTGTTAATGAGTCTTCCTCCAATCCTGATGCCACGTTTTTCTTCATATAGTCAGTTTCTCCTTTGTGATTACTAACTTGATGTACATGTAGAATAGACCCCATGCCACATGATTTCAGTTTAGAATTTGTCCTAATTTTCTAACTCATAATTCATATACAATTGAACAGTAAATGGCTAAAGAAAACATGAACCTTCCAAGGTCATACATTGGACCAACTCCATAAATAGAATTTGGTGAATGGAAATTTAACTAGAGTCCAGAAAAATCTCTATTGAAAGAAAAGTGATTCTAGCTGTTTCTAAAGCCTGATTTAAGGAGATAGTTCATCATTAGACCATCCTTATTGATAAAGTGCTGGACCTTGGAAATCTAAATCCAGGGCCTAAGAAAAACCAAATCAAGCCCATTTCTTGGAGTAGATTCTGACTTATGGCAACCTCATGTATTACAGAAATAAAACTGCTCCATAGAATTTTCTTGGCTGTGATCTTTACGGAAGCAGATTGCCAATGTTTAGGTTAGTAGCACAGTGCAAACCATTTGTGCCACGTAGACCTACCTTCCTCTAAATCCAGATGCCTACAACTACATTGGGCCCCTGGTGGCTCAGTGATTAAGAGCTCGGCTGCTGACCAGAAGGTTGGCAGTTCAGATCCACTAGCCACTCCTTGAAAACCCTATGGGGCAGTTCTACTCTGTCCTATAGGGTCGCTATGAGTTGGAATGAACTGAGGGCAACGAGATTTTTTTTTTTTTTAATAACTATATCATAAACAAGTCAATGCTTTTGGGCTAAATGGTGAGCTCTCCAGCCAACATCTTCTCATGCAAAATATTTAATGTCTCACCTACTTCATTCTTTCCTCTGAAGTAATCCTGGACTGGATGGCCAGAATGAGCTAAAAAATAAATGAAGATTGTGAGAGGCCTTATTTAAATTTGTCAGTTCAGGAAAAGAGAGAAAGGACTGTCTCTCTAAAGGTCTATTGGAATACTGACCATTGCTTCAGAATTCTACTGAGTCGTGGTCTACTTCCTGAATGGCAAATAGAATTCTACTCACATTAAAAAAAACAAAACAAAACAAAACATCATTTTACCCATTTTTTATGCCTTAGATGGAAAACAATAAAATGCAAATAATATGAAAACACAATTAAGATTAATTGATTCCAGTTCAAGACGGCATTTATATCTCATCAGTCTTTAGACTCCACGGAAATAAAAGTACAAAAATATAAAATGAAATTAATTTATAACCAAAAATGAATGTGAGTGTATTAACAGATGGAGCAATTCAAAAATAATAAGTATATACTATGCATACCATGGAAACCCTGGTGGCGTAGTAGTTAAAGCTACAGCTGCTAACCAACAGGTCAGCTGTTCAGGTCAACCAGGTGCTCCTTGAAAACTCTGTGGGGCAGTTGTATTCTATTCTATAGGGTCGCTATGAGTCAGAATCAGCTCGATAGTAACAGGTTTGGGGTTTTTTTTTTGTTTATACACACCACTGTACACATTATTATTCTTTTTTAACTTACCATATCTGGGAGATCTTACCCGTAATACATACAGACCTAACTCATTTGTAGACTTCTTTGTAATTTAACTAGTTCCCTATTGATGGACATTTAGTTATTTCCTTTTTTTTTTTTTGCAAATAATGCTTCAATTGGCTTCTTGTACATATCTTTGTGTAAGAGTGGAAGAATATTTGAAGGATGAATTATTGGAAGTAGGATTTATTTTTTTCAAAATTTTGATAGATATCAGTAATGTCATATTTTTAAAAACTTAATAAAGTATTCTATAGGTTTAGTTGATAGAAATTTATAATAAGTGAAGTCAGTTAAATAATTAGAGAAGCCAATATTAAATTTAAAACTCCCTGCTTATGCGTGTAGTCTTAGCTCGATGCAAAGTTAAGTCTGTAAACAGACATAGCAAAACATCATAGTATAATTGACAGCTTTCATCAGGATTGGCAACAATCTGATACCACCGTGCCATTGTGATTACATTTAGGAGAGTTATACTTAATGTATGAGAACTCTTTTTTATATTCACAGGCACTGTTTCCAGCTTAACTACATCTCTAAAGGTGACCACATTTTGATCCAAAGTTGGTTTAGTTTATCTGACTATTCTTGTCATACTCGGATATTTCTGTATAGTAAGAAAACCTATTTGGAAAATCACTTTTATGAAAAACCATATCACATATTCATTTCTACCCTCTTCCCTTTCCATTGGAATGGCAAAGTGAATTCAAAAGGAAAAAATATATATGTATAACTAAAGAAAAAATTTGCCTCGTGCCAAGAAATTTCTCCAAGTACCAATTTTTGCCCTAAGGCCACAAATTTGCTATTGTGGATCTGGGCATTCTTTTGCATGTGTCATTTTGATGAGTGTCAAGGGTAATGGCTAGTGCATTTATTGCCCACCAGGAGCAGCAGGAAGCCCCTTCTCCTGTTGACTCTGCTCTACATAACTTTGAAGTAAGATGGAGACTGTAATTATCATACATACTTCCTAGGGGACACCATGGAGATAGAGTTGAAAACCACCATCTGGATTCTTTAAGAGCTATGCTGAGGCATGCCTAATGATGGTAACTCTGGTAATACACCCCATGCTGTCTGGCAACAGCACAATAACTGTTTTTAATACATGGTATGTAGGTCGTACAGCTTTATTCAAGTGAACCGTAAAGGTTTGCATTCTCTCACTTTATTAAAAAAATTGAAATTGCCTACATTTGGCTGGAATACTGACCCTGAAAACACACATGGCCAAATAGTTAAACTAAACAGCATGCTTGTTTTATGTATTAATGCACCCTCCTCTACAAAGAACCAGGCCGTATAAAGTTATAAGTGAACTGTGAAAAGTTTATGTCATTATTACCTCCATTTTTTTAACCCAGGGTTAACCATAGTAATGTGAGAACAGGCGCCACCGAGCCCGAATGGAAAGTAGTAAGTTTTTGTCTGCACAGACTAGTGTTCACCTGCCATTTTCCTAATGTGACAGAGTGAACTCACACAGCTCAGAGCCCTGTTTTGGATTCAAACCTCAAAGGTCTTCCGTGTAGAAGGCTGAAAACATTCTGGAGGTCCTTGGAACTTCTGATAACTCTTGGCTACTTGACTTACTCCATAACTTTTAGTGAGTCAAGTTCTCACCTTGTCCTTTCAGGATAAGGCCTAGTCTGGGTGTGAAGTTTAAATTCAGTTTGAGCTATAGTCTCCAATGAGCTTTGTAAAGCAGCCAAGCAAGAGAGGAATTTGTTTTGCTGTGTGCACAGACAACATGTTAGCTTTTTCTGCAGTAGGATTTAAGCAAGGTATGTATTGAGCACTTAATAGAGGGCAGCAAGACTTTCATCTTCTTTATGATTACAGATGGGGTGTGTGAGGGTGATACATAAAACCTCATGATTTATTTAGTAGAAATTCATTCACTTATTACTGGGATTCTCTACATTTTTTTGAGAGTTTCATAAGCATGATGGGAAGAAAGCTGGTAGTATTATCTTCCATTAATGATAATATTCTAAGTATACACATAATTGTAGAAAGAAAAACCTAAATTACATATTAAACTGATAACATAATTACCTTTGGGTGGTGAGATCACCAGAATTTTTTTTTTCTTTGTGTTTTCTTACATTTCTAAGTTTTATGTATTCAGGGTGTTTTTGTATTATTAAAAAATACACAATGAATGATATATTAAAATATATAAACCATGCTTAATAAATTCAAAATTATTCCATGATTCCTGTAACAACAGAAAAAAGTTACATGGTATATCTACATTTTTTTTTTTAGGAATTATTTCCTATTATACACTTACAGTTAGAATAAAATAATGAACTATGTGTCAAAAACAATATTGTCATACTTCAAAGCAGTAATGTTACATAAATTTACTTTTTTGTTTTTATAATTTTGCAGACATATAAAAATAGGAAATTATCTGAAAGAGGTGTCATGCATTTATTACACTGTTTGGATTGGCCTGTTGACTTGCTTTTGTCTCTCTTTACCTAATAAGGCTAATGGAAGTGATATCCATGGAAGTTTTACTCATAATACAACAATTAATATATTTTTTTCTATGCTATAATGTGCTAGAATCGACTCAATGGCACCTAACAACAACAATAATATGCTAAGCAGCCAAGCAATTAAGTGCTTGGCTGCTTACCAAAAAGTTTGCAGCTGGAACCCACCCACCCACTCCTAGAGACAAAGATCTGGAGAACTGTTTTCGTAAAGATTAACCAAATCAAAAAACCCAAACCTGTTGTCACTGAGTCGATTCCGACTCATAGTGACTCCGTAGGATAGAGTTTCCAAGGAGTGCCTGGTGGATTCGAATGGCGGACCTTTGGGTTAGAAGCTGTAGCACTTAACCACTAAGCCACCAGGGTTTCCCTAATAAAAATTACAGCCTAGAAAATCCTATGGGGCAGTTCTGTTCTATCACATGGGGTCACTATGAGTCAAAATCGACTTGATGACAACTAAGGGCAACATATTATGCTAGCCATTGTTCTAGTCATTAAGGATATAAGAGTAAAAAACAAACAATCAAAAAACCACACATGCATATCTCTGACTTCATGTAGCTTATATTCTGGTGGGGGAGAAACAGGCAATTGAGAAAATAAATGATCAAAATTTTATTTTAGACAATGGTAAGTGCTCTTTTGGATGGCCATATGTGATATGGAGAAAAATAAAGTAGGGAAGAGGGATGAGGCTTGCTGTGTAGTAATGAATGTGCTGTAACTTTAAGGGAGTTGGTAAGGGAGGGTTCCACTGGGAAGCTTACATACGAATAAATGCTTCAATAGGTGAGGGAGTGAACCAAAAAGCTATCTGGGGGAAGAGTATCCCAAGTAGATATAGAGCAAGTTGAAAGACCAGAAGGTGGCTTATTTTTTTTTAATCAACATCCTATGTAAACTTGTTGCCATTGAGTCAATTCTGACCTTCGTGGCCTTATAGGACAGAGTAGAACTGCCCCATAGGATTTCTAAGGAGTGGTTGGTGGATTCAAACTGCCCAGTTTTGGTTAGAAGCCAAGCTCTTAACCACTGTGCCACCAGAGCTCCTCATCCTATGTAGCTGGGGTTGAATAAGCCATGGAAGAGGAAGTAGGAGATAAGGTTAGAGAAGTCATAGGTATCAGATCATGCAGGTTTGCACAGGCTACTAGTGACTTGGAAAGCTTCAGAGTGACATGATCTGCTTGGCATCACTCTAGCTGCTGGGTTGAGAATACACTGAAAGAGTGAGGGGCTCAAGGAAGAGCAGAAAGAGGAAGATCAGTTGGAATGCTGTGGTGATCATACAGGTAAGAGACGGTAGAGAAATGAATGGGATTTGAAGCACTGGGTTTGAAAGAAAGTTCTAGATATAGTCTGAAGATAAAATCAAAAGAATTTTGGATAGAATAGCTATGAGGTGTGAAAGAAATGAATTAAAGTTGACTCCAAGATTTCAACCTCACCTGAGGAACCATAAAGATGGAATTGCAATTAACTGAGATGTGAAGACTTGGGAGGGCCACGTTGGGGGAGGTGGTTAGGAATTTGCTTCTGGACTTGTTAAATCTGAGGACCCTTTTAGTCATTCAAATGGAGATGTCATGTGGGTTGTTTGTTATACTGGAGATTAAGCAAGGGCTGAAGGTTGGAGATAGGATTTGGAAGTTTTTGCTCATAGATGTACAGTAAAGCCTGCCAAAGCTAGAACCTATGTAAGGCAGAAACCTGTCATAGAAGGAAAACGCAAATATTTTCCACTAATAGGGAGTAATAGAAAAGTGGTATGACTGCATCCTGTCAAAGGTGGAAAACTTGCAAGACCCGAAAAACAAGGCAGTCCCCTTCAGAGCTCTGGCTCTCACAGGTTTCACTATATTAACAGTTTCTAGCATAGGCCCTGACACTAGCAAATCAACAGAATAATCTTCAGAAGGAAGAAAAAAAAAAAAAAAAAGAATTATAGGAGGAATCTAATTTTGGTGGAAAATATAAACTATTAATTCATTTAGAATATTAAACTGAGAGCTTTCTATGTTCTAGGCACTGAACCAAGTACTAAAAATACAGAAAGGGAATTCTTGTATTGAATCCACTTCTCTATTTCCTGTTAGCTCACTAGAGTCCCAAAGCACATTTCCCAATATTATTTAGAGCAGAAAATATTCCAAAAGACACCCCTGGTGAATAGAAACCAGTTCCCAATCCTGTGTGATTGCAAAGAAAGCTTTCTTAGTAAGTATGGCTTAAATATAACTTCCATAGAAAAAATAAATTGCTTGTAGCTTGTGGATAAGAAATACTAAGGATCAGAAGTTTTTCATTATGCATAAAATGCCCTAATTTTTGAATATCATTAAATAAAATTATCTGAACAGTAGCTTAGAAAGCCAGGCTGGCCTGGTGATGAGTGAAGATGTTAACTGTAGAGGTGCTTTAAAATGCAACAGATGGGAAGAGCTGGAGCTTTTGAGATAGTCAATTAAAAAAAGTCAATTAAGAATTCGATCTGTCGTAGTTATCTAGTGCTGCTATAATAGAAATACCACAAATGGATGGCTTTAGCAGAAATTTATTCTCTAACAGTTTAGGAGTCTAGAAGTCAGAATTCAGGGTGCCAACTCTAGGGGAAGCCTTTCTCTCTCCGTTGGCTCTTGGGGCAGATCTTTGTCATCAAGCTTCCTCTGGTCTAGGAGTTTCTCAGTGCAGGGACTCCAAGTCCAAAGGACTTGCTCTGCTCCTGGCTCTTCTTTCTTGGTGGTAGGAGATCCCTTCTCTCTGCTTGCTTCTCTCTCCTTTTATCTCTTGTAAGATAAAATTTATGACTCAGGGAAGGGTGGTACATCCTATCCTAATCCTCATTAAGACAATCCAATCATGCATCATTAACATAACAGACAACTCACTCCTAAATGAGACCACAGCCACAGGCATAGAGGCCAGAATTTACAAGACTTAATTACATCAGATCACAAAATGGAAGACAACCACATAATACTGGGAATCATGGCCTAGCCAAGTTGACACAAATTTTGGGGGAATATAGTTCAATTCATGACACTCTCCAAGTGGGATTTTAACAAAGAAATCATTCTACAATTGCCATTTTTTTTTTTTTTTTTATGAGTATCTTTAAAGATTTGAGTTTTCAGTTGAGTTGTAGCATACTCTCTCAAGTGCTTGAATTCCATTAGAATGCATCCTTGGAAGGTAGAGTTGACTCATAGATGATCTCAGTGATATCTCAGACTTGAGAGGATCAGGTTTGGCCCGTACTGGGTTGTGGTGTGATGGCTGTATTAAAAAAAAGAAAAACCCATTGCCCTCAAGTCAATTCTAACTCATAGTGACTCTATAGGACAGAGTAGAAGTGCCCTATAGGATTTCGAAAGCTGTAAATTTTTACAGAAGCAGACTGCCACACCTTTCTCCTGTAGAGTGGCTGGTGGGTTGAAACCACCAACTTTCCTATTGGTAGCTGACTGCTTTATCCACTGTACCACCAGGGCTCCTTTTTAGGTTTACTTAGAAGTCAAGAATGTAGGACTGCTTATGGTTTGTTGTCTCATAGAAGATATATTACTAAAGACATCTATATTCCATTAAATATTAAAGATGACTGGGGAAGCAGGCTGGCTGAATTGCTAGTGGGTAAATGATCACTAGGAGCTCTGGTGGTGCAATATTTAAATGCATGGGTGCTAATTGAAAGGTTGTCAGTTTGAGCTCACCAAGCAGATCCATGGGAGCAAGACCTGGCTATCTGCTCCTGTAAAGATTACAGCCTAGAAAACCCTATGGGGCAATTCTATTCTGTCACAAGGAGTTGCTTGCTATGAGTCAGAATCAACTTGATGGGCAAACAACAACAACAACAACAAATGATCACTGGGGATTAGCTGCAAGGAGTGCAAGAAACTTCCAGGTGATTAAAGTAACCAGGTGCTGGCGTCTGTACTGGTTATCTATTTACTGCTGTACCTTTGGGATCTGTCCTCTGGCTCCCAGCTTTTTCTTCTTTCTCTTCTTTATCCTTTAATCCTTATTTCATTATTATTTTTTTTTAGTCTACACTTGAACTCTTGTTACTTTCTTTATCAACTGATTTGAGTGTTGTGCCCTAGACCCTGGACTGAATCACCATCTTATGGATTTTATCAATCGTTATTCAGGAAGAAAACCCAAAGTCACTTCACTAGAAACACTTCTTTCTAATGCAGATGCAAGCCAAAATTTGTGATGAAAATATTAGATTCAGTGACCCTGTAGAGACATAAATCAAAATATTCAAGTTTAGAAAGATACTTATAAAAATTTCTGGGATTTAGACATTTGTCTCATTGTATGAATTCGATTAACATTAGTTGTTCTGTATCCTGCTCAGTTTACTGCTGCTTTTGTTATAGCGTGGGTAATCTCTAATTTCAAGTACTAGGTTAATCTCATCTTTAGTTGAAGGAGTTTACAAAATTTAAGTCATGAAGAGTCATTATTTCCTCGAGTAATTTCAATTTTACTTTGCCTATTATAAAATTTTACTTGGTTATATGTTAGCTTTTTTATAAATATTTCTTCTATAGGGCAATATGCAAACTGCTTATTAAGAACATAAAATATATGATTTTTTCTCTAAGGATTTACAATCTCATACTTCAATACCAGTAATCTATGGAAGAGTGAGTATATGATATTGGTTTTGCCATCCACCCACCCTTATTTTTCTTCATATCTATTGTATACTTTTGGTTTGACTTTTTGATTTACAAACTTTCTTCTAGGCCTTATGCCTGTAAGTTTTAAGTTTTTTACTTGCTTCTCTTGAGATCTATTACTTTGAAACTGTGTTTATTTTTCTCATCTATCTCTCTCTCTTTTTTTTTTATCTCTTTAGCCTCTATCTATATAAATGTACATCTTTCTTGTTCTTTATTTGTCTCCTCTTGTGCACTGTCTCTGATAGTATTTTCTTCTGCTTTTCTATAAATTCAGCTGTATCTTCCTATATTCCCATAAAAGCTATGGACTACAGACAACAATAACTACTTTTAAAAATTATTTGTTATACGTGCATATAACTCTGAATTATTTCTATCATTATTAGTCATGGAATCATTTAATTTTCTTACAGTGTGTGAGTTAGAAGTCAGAGCTGAGGACAGGTGGTAACTAAAAGACAGCTATTCAAATATGATTATCCTTTTAAAAAAAATCCTTTAAAACCTCTTCTTACTTCGAATTCGTGATCTTTAATGCCTTCCCCTTACTGTCTTCATTTATCTTATTATCTTCTTTCAGGTATCCAGAATAAAAAAAAAAAAGAAATACCTGACATTTTAATGTTTGTTCTCTTTCATCTTTTCTAAATTTTGTATAAACCTGCCTATATTTATTTCTTTTTTCAGATTAAGGACACGACTATTTTATTTTCATGTTTTTTCTCAGTATAATCTTTCAGTGGTTTTCTTTGTTCAGTGAGAGAACCTTAATTATATTAATTGTATTAATTAAATTAATTGATAATTAAAAAAAAACAGTGCCTTTGAGTGGGTTTTTTTTTAATTAAATTAATTGATAATTAGATACATTAATTAAGCACTGTAATTTAGATTAATAGTTTAAGGAAGATCATGAAACGGTTAGCTGGATCACAAACAAATGGTCTTATTCAATTTTATTAGCCAAACGTTTTGTTACAAATCATTTTGATAAATTAATTGACTGAGCCCTATTGTGTATTGAACATGCTTACAGGTTGGCAGTGAAAATGACAAAATAAAATTGACTTCGCTATGAAATAGTTGGAGTGGTGGTGTACATAGACACGTTTTTCTCCTCTTCAGCTAACCCTTAAGGGACTTCCTGTTATTTACCTAGTTCATCACTTCGAAATCCGATGCTGTCATCTCCATGTATCAAATTCTCCCCTCTTTTTAAGGCAGTGTATAAGATGCCTATTTGGGTGTAACTCACCCTTTAGGAGAAAATGATTCCTTACACAATATAGTTAAGTTCAGTGAGTGGATCTTATGGTTAGGGGGACCTTTGAAAGGTCTCTAAAGAGCCAAAGTTGACTCAAAGCATAAGTGCCTTTTCCATTTGTACTTCACATGGTCTAATTTTATCAAATAGTTCCAAAATATCTTGTTTAAGTAATTTTTTCTGATGGTATTAACTTCTTTTGCTGTAGCGACTAATAAACTTTCCGTACTTTGCATCTGCCATTTCTCTTGCTTTTATTTTAATATAATTCAATTAACTGCAATTAAATGACCAATATAAAAAGGCTTGGTTTTCATGTATTTTATACATTTCTATCTTCCCTGAGCATCCTTTGTCAGGTGAGCAAATCTTTCAGTTTGCCTCAATCCCTCTTGGCTTATTTTTATCTTTTTTTGCTACTGCTAAACTTGCCATTTTCATTTGTTTTATTTATTTATTTATCTATCTATTTCTTTATTATTCCCGTGTTTCTGTAAAGTAGTGGTTTGATCTAGCTTCTATTATTTCTCATTTAGACTTTTGAAATTCCATTTATACCAAATATTTTAGCTTTGCCCTTTAGCCATATTTAGCATTTTGGAACTCAGTGGCTAAACTAATTTGGACTTTTCCTTGAAGATCTCATTTTAAGCCATTTATCAAAGGACTATATTGGATACTGCTGATACTTGGTCTCCTGCTCAAAGTATTTGGGAATCTTTTTTTTTTCTCTTCCGCAACTGTTACACGAACAGCTCTTAGATTTTTCCTTTTTACGAAATCTCACTGTATTACTTATTCTCACTTTCAAAAAACAAACTTTTTATCTTTCCTTCCTTCTTTCCTTCCTGCCTCCCTGCCTCCCTGCCTCCCTCCCTCCCTTCCTTCTTTATTTTCTTTTTTAACACTAGTTGTCTCATGGAAAGGACAATGCATTTCTAGAAATTGCTTTGGTTTGATTCATCTTGGTCCAGTCAGCTCCACATATATGTTACATGTCTTGTCTCTTATTTAGGAACATTTGTTGGCTCCTTGTCAGACCCCTTGATCTGACATTCAAGGCTGTGTGTAACGTAGTGCCAAAATACAGTTTGTGTGTGTGCGTGTGTTTTGGGTCCCAGTGATCTAAATTCAATCTCAAAGTACAGTCAGATTGGACTACTTTTCTAGATCATGCCCTGACTTTACTTCTTGGATCACGGTTTCTTCTAATAAATTTTCTTCTTCCATCTACACTCACCACTATCCTCTCTTTTTTCAAACATACACCTATATCAAGGGTATGGGGCTCAGGAACAATACTGTGGGAAAAAAAAAAAATGAGTCAGTTATCTTCATGCAAGAAAAACGAATATCAGGCTGCAGACTTACACCTCTATTTGGATTTTCTGATGAATGCTTGCTAGTGGTCCTAGAGAAGCAGTACCACATTCTGTGGACAATTCAACAGCACCTATACACTGCCCAACACACATACATGCACATGTACACACATCCTAAAAAACCCATGTAATGGTTTCCTATAAGCATGCCTTTTTGTTGTTATTTGTTTTAGAGCCCTGGTGGCATGGCGCAGTGGTTAAGAGCTTGACTGGTAAATAAAAAGTTGGCAGTTCGAATCCACCAGCCGCTACTTGGAAACTCTATGGGGCAATTCTACTTTGTCCTATAGGGTCACTTTGAGTTAGAATTGACTAAAAATCAGTAAGTTTTTTTTTTTTTACCTTTTCCTTGTAATATGTATTTTTTTGTGAAAAGAAATACCTGGAGGAATGTTCTTTAGTGAGTGAGAACCATCAGAAACATGCATGTTTTAAAGTATAATTCAGTGGGATAGTGTGGAAATAATCTGTAGTAATAAATAAGAACTATGTAAAAGTTAGGGAGATGATAGGGCCCAAGTGTGGAAATGATAGGAAGAGTGGCCCATACAGACAAATGGAGATGTGATAGAACACATCTGTCACTCTTTCAGTGGCAGTGTCAAAAGGCAGTTCTTGGGGAGGTAAGAATGCACCCACAAAAGGTCCCCATTGACACTCTCTCCACAACCTATGGAGTCCCTCGGTGGTGCAAACAGTTAACATGCTCATCTGCTAAACCAAATGTCGGAGGTTTGAGTCCACCAGAGACTCCTCAGAAAAAAATGGCTTGCCAACCTACTTCAGAAAAATCAGCCATTGCAAACCCTATGGAGCACAGTTCTACTCTGACACACATAAGGTCACCATGAATTAAAGTCGACTCCAAGGCAAGTGGTTTCCCACAAGATAGTCTAAGAATGCCCACATTGCTCCTTTAGGCTACTCCTTGAAGAAATTTTGGAGTTTTCTTGCAGTGACCCATATATTGGAGACAAGAAAAAATTTAAGTAAACCATGATGGGGCAGCTCAATGAACATTTTGTACTGTGATGTCAGGTAAAGGTCTTTCTTGTTGAGCCAAGGTGTGTTTGCATATTTATTTTCCTTAATATATCCCCCCTTTTTCTTCTCTCATTCCCGAAGTGTAGTAAGAAAAACGGGGCATGCATTAAATACATTACTGAAATACAACTTATTTTCTTTGCTTTTATTTTAATTCAAAACACAGATTTTCTAGAGAGTGGCTAAATAACTGCTTGAACTTAATTAAACTAAATCACTGATAGAATCGTCTTTCTGTTGCCAGTCATTCACCCATTAATCCAATACTTATTGACTATCTACTCTGAAAGTTTCCTGAAACTTTGTGAGTCCTTTGGATCTATAAACAGCTGTTTTTTTTATTGTTACCTCAGGAAAACCTTAAATTCTTTGACTGAATCTGTATTTCTTGTTGTTGTCTTTCATCTTCCCTCATTTCCATCTCTTTGCTTTTGCTTCTAGAATAACATTCATGTTTGTCCTCAACACAACTGATATAATTTTTTCAATGTCTTTTATTTTTACTGACTGTAATGGATTATAAATCTACTGAAGACTGTATTGTTTTTCTATTAAGTCAAACGCTTTTGAATTTATACTTTCATCTCATCGTGCTCTTTCTTTGCGTCCCTTTGCTCTTGACTCAAAAATCGCTTGTGTTATTTCTCTTGTTGATTTCTGACATTATATTTCTTGTCAGTTATTAGCAGAAATATGAACTTTCTCACAAACTCAAGTAATGTACTGTTTTCTTGTTGTTCTAGTGTTTCTTATAGGTTCCACAAGAAATCTACTCAATCTCAGTGCATGTCAACAGACTGGCTGCATGGAGTGCCCTTCACTCTTTTCCATTTGGGTGCTAGCACCTTTAGACTCTCAGATCTAAAGTTGAAGGAAAGAAAGATATACTAAATTCAGCTTCAAGGGTCTAGCAAGCAATCATTTTGTTTAAATAGCTAGACTGATAGGACTCTTCTTGCATTCTTATGGTGAGTTATCTAACTCAGTGCTACTTAAAATGTGGTTCACAGACTGGGGCTAGTCCATGAAGTGTTTGCTACAAGTTCACAAAGAGATAAGTAAAGAAATTGAGAGTAAATCTTGAAACTTTCATCACAATCTGATAGTAATTTTATGTCTGTTGAATCTAACAGTATAAAAAACCTATATTTTATATGACGAGTTTTTAATTTCATTTTTCAAGTGATTGGTTTTTATTGTATATTTTAAAAGTTTCAGTCTGCAGCAGATTAAAAAAAAAAGAGAGAGAAAGGAATGAACTGGTCCTTCACAAAAGATAGTTGAGTCGCCCTGGTCTAAATAAGCAACAGAGTACTGACCAGGTAATTTTGATTCATGAATTAAGAATGCTGAACTCCTATGCTCTTGCAATCTCCAAATTCTATTGTAGTTTCTAAATAGTTGTAGGATGAGAAGGGTTAATGGGAACAAGGGAAAGGAGGAAAGGCTGTGAGTCTGGCTGGTTCAGGAGACAAACTGCATGTATTGGAGGGATAGCTACCTTTTTCATTGGTCAGTGGTGATCTTGCATTAAAGACCTAAAAGTTGACTATAGGATTCGTATTTTTCTCCTTTAGCAGGGTACATGAGGTTCTCTGAATGACACAAACATAATTCAACACTTGAGTATTAACTGAAGGTTTGGCGGTTGAAGCCCACTCAGAGGTACTTCAGAATAAAGCCCTGGCATTTTGTTTCTGTAAGGTCACAGCCTTGAAAACTCTATGGAGTACAGTTCTACTCTGCACACATGTGGTCGCCATGAATCAAAATCAACTCAACAGCAACTGGTTTGGTTTTTGGCTTTAGCAGGGTATGGGATCATGTTTCTTCAGTACAGTTCAGACCAGGCAGAGTGCGTTAGAATGCAATTTTAAATTTATCTCCATTGTTGGTGCATTTAGTGTGTACTGTCGTGCTACCCCCACTCTGGACTTAAGCAAATCACCTGGTCTCATATTTATTTCCAGGTATTTCTCAGTTTTTATTTATTTGGATTCATGAATATTTTCAGAGGACATTAGGACAGATCCTATCAGGCTTAGTTAACCTGCTACCTTAGTTTCACAGGAAGCATCCCAGTGCCACATGAAAACGACGACCCTTTGTTTTCCTTTAGTCACAGTCAAAGAAAAATACATGTGCCTCGTGTACTTTATGAGGACATTTCGAGAGATATATTGAAGTTTCAGAAAAGAGATGCCTTTTCATGAAAGATAGTTCTAGCATGGAGACAGCTCTATTAAGAGTAACTAATGATATATTGATTAATGGGAATTGAGCTTGGTGTTAACTTTCTCTTCTTTCTTCATCTACTATCTATCTTTGACACTTTGGGTCCTTTGGTATTGAATTTCTGCTTTGGAGCAAAATCCTACTCTATAATAGTAATTTCAGTTATATTTATCTGAAGTAGATAAGATACGCAGTCTGTTGGATCAGGATCTCTACCAACCATAGTAATCCCTGGAATCACCCAACTTCAGCAGTAGATAAGCGTATCCATTGTGATTTAGGTTGAGAAATACACTATGGTCTTTTACAAAAAATGTAAGCCTTTTCTGATTATAAATAAAAACTTTCCTGAAGACATGCCAATAGGCAGCTCTCATACAGACTGTGCAATGGGAGGTAGTGAACATGAAACTTTGTGGAAGGGCTGAATCTAAAACTCCTTGGCAGGTGGATATTGATTGCCTTACTCGCCTGTATATTTTTCTGGGGAATAAGATGCACTCCCTTTACTTTCACTTTAGCAGCCTTTTCAGTACATCTGCCATCTTTTACTCCCCAAACACAGATGCAACTCAATATTAAACAAGAAGCCAATAAAATTAAAGTTAATCTAATGTTATATATGTGGTGAGCTTGCTGGTCTATTTTTTAAAATAGATTTCTTGATTCATTTTAGTTGTCATGAGTGTTCCTTTTTTTTTTTTCAATCCCTGAGCAGCTGTTCCTGATGATATTCAAAGCTTTCTTTTTCAACTCCTTACCTGACATTTCAGAGCTCTGGTGGAACAGTGGTTAAGAGCTACGGCATGCCACAGCTGCTAACCTAAAAGTTGTCAGTTCAAATCTACCAACTACTCCTTGGAAACCCTATAGGCAGTTCTACTCTGTCCTATAGGGTCACTATGAGTTGGAATCGACTCAGTGGCAACTGTTTTTTTTTTTTTTCCCTGACATTGCAGCGTCAGTCCCTATTCAACACAGGAGAAGGTGGGACAAACGTTCAACATTTCCAGATAGCATGACAGAAGACTGATCGGTGGTGAAAAGAAAATAGTGTGCTAAATTAAAAGTAAATTCCTTCCAGGTTGAAAACTTTTAGCAACTGTTTATGAGCATGTACAATCATGACAACAACAACAACAAATTAAAAATAACCTGGGAAACACCTCAAACTAATCATGTCTTCATTTTCACATTGCTTATCTGTCTTTGAATATTCTCAAAAAAACAAAAATAAAAAAAAAATTTTGAAAGCAAACCGAATGGTATCACCAAAATGTTCATATTTTGCTAATGTTGTTGTTGTTGGTATGTGTCATCGAATCGATTTCAACTCATGGCGACCTGTCTTAGTTAGCTAATGCTGCTCTAACAGAAATACCACAGTGGATGGGTTTAACAAACAGAATTTTATTCTCTCACAATTCAGGAGGCTAGAAGTCCAAATTTAAGGTTTTCTGTCTGTGTCAGCCTGGGAGAAGATCCTTGTCACCAATTTTCACCTGGGTCTAGGAGCTTCTCAGCACAGGGACCCCAAGTCCAAATGACATGCTGTACTCCTAGTTCTTCTTGCTGGGTGGTAACGAGGTCCCTTTCCTCTCTGCTTGCTTCTCCCTTTTATATCTCAAAAGGGATTGACTCAAGATATAACCTAATCATGTAGCTTGAGTCCTGCCTCATTAACATAACTGCCTCTAATTCTGCCTTATTAACATGCTAGAAGTTAAGATTTATAGATCACAAAATGAAGGACTGCCACACAATACTGGGAATTGTGGCCTAGCCAAGTTGAGAAACATTTTTGGGGGATAGAATTCAATCCATAACACAACCATATGTGATAGAGTAGAATTTCCCCATAGGGTTTTCTAGGCTGAAATCTTTATGGGAACAGATCACCAAGTCTTTTCTCCCATGGAGCCACTGGTGGGTTTAAACCAAAAACCTATCAGTTAGCAGCTGAGCACTTAAATATTGTGCCACCAGGGTTCCTTTCAATAATATTAAACTACTCTCATCAAGTCGATTCTGACTCACAGTCACCCTATAGGACAGTGTAAGAGCATCCCCATAGGGTTTCGAAGACTATAATCTTTATGGAAGTGAACTGCCGTATCTTGCTCCCGTGGACTGGCTAGTAGGTTCAAACCTCTGACCTTTCAGTTAGCACCCAAGTGCTTAACCACTGTGCCACCAGGGCTCCTTTCAATAATATTAGTGGACATTAAATTTAGGCTCCTAAGATACTTTCACTTAATCAACCTGAGCCTATGTGCAAATCTATCTTTAACATAAAAATATATAATTTTTTTAAATGTGGAAATATGTGAACATATTGTAGTTAGGAAAGACAGGAAAACTGAATGATCATCTTATAGTAGGATTGAAACAAGTAATTTTATTTCGACTTAAAGTAGGGCTCTTGATTTTAGATTGGACTGGTGATCTGGACCACACTGAAACAGAGTCCCAACATGAATGAACCACCATGAGCTCCAAGCAGCCGAAGAAGAAAGCAATCTTCAGTGCTTGCCAAAACCTTCCCTCGGATATTTTAATTTAAAAGGGTATGCCTGGTACAAATGAATGAGAAGAGTACCATCCAACCTTTAGGTTTCCTGGTAGTAATCAATTTTGTCTTGATGAATTCTGAGTGCAGTTTGTCTATATTAACCTTCATGTGTGGAGGTCAAGAATGCAAGCTGTTGTGCATCATGGCAGGGGGGAGGGACAAAACCACAGAAACAACTGGATCACATAGTCAAAGCCTTCACATCACCATTTCTGTGGCTCAGTAGGGCTTTCCAGGATTCTTAGAGTCTCAGTCCCTTTATTGTCCTATCTTCCCAAAGCAGGTCACCTGTAGTTCGAACCCTTTGGTAATCACTTACGACTACTAGCTCAGAAGCTCTTATAGCCCAGTCCTAGGGCTTTTCTCAGTCCTGCTGATTCTTGACAGACTTCTATAAAATGCAGGTCACAACAGGTTTTTTTTTTTTCCCCCTACAAAGACAGTCTTGTGAATTTCAGGTTACCTAGAATTGGATTTTCTTTTTATGTTCTTTTATTTACAATCACAGGTCAGTATCTCAGATCGTAGTAATAGTTTTTCATCCAAAAGAATCTCTTTTTACTTGTTTGTTTTAGTGTAAAATCAGCTTAGCATGTCTTTTGCACTCCTGCTGCACTCCAATCCACTTGGTAACCAAATGTTTACTATCATCTCTGCATATTATATCTTCTTAGCAATAAATTATTAAGTAATTTTACTTCAGATAAAATATATTTTTTATTTTAGCTATATCAGTGACCATATCATAATGGATATTGAATATCTTTTGAATAAGTAAATGTGTGGATTCACAAAATTCTCACTGTCATTGTTCGATGCTGTCAAGTTGGTTCCGACTCATACTGACCCTATGCACAACAGAGCGAAATACTGCCCGGTCCTGTGCCATCGTTACAATCTTTGTTATGTTTGAGTTCACTAGTGAAGCTACTGTGTCAATCCACCTTGTTAAGGGTCTTCCTCTCTTCTGCTGACCCCTTACTTTTGGCAGTCCCTGGTATATTTAGTATTCTTTGCCAACAGCACAATTCAAAAGCATCAATTCTTCTTTGGTCTTCCTTATTCATTGTCTAGTTTTTGCACACATAAAATGTGATTGAAAACACCATGGCTTGGGTCAAGCACACCTTAGTCTTCAAGGTGACATCTTTGCTTTTCAACACTTTAAAGAGGTCTTTTGCAGCAGATTTGTGCAATGCAATGTCTCTTGATTTCTTGACTGCTGCTTCCATGAGTGTTGACTCTGGACCGAAGTAAAATAAAATCCTTGACAACTACAATCTTTTCTCCATTTATCATGATACATATACATACATATGCACATACACACACACACACACACCACCACACACACACACACACACACACACACATACATACATACAGGACCGGGCAGTGTTTCATTTTATATAGGGTCGCTATGAGTCGGAACCGACTCGACAGCATCTAACAACAACATACATGTTTTATCATAGAATATTCAATTTAGAAAAGTCTTAGGAATAAAATTCTAGAAGCAAGCGTACATTTTGCTTATTGATTATCAGTATTCTGGAGTCAGAACTGAACTTCTCCGAATTAAATCAAACCATAGCTCATAAAAGTATATCGATTATTTTTTTTTCCCCATTTTCTCCTTACAGGAGGTCAAACTACTGCTAAATACGCATGAAGTTTGTAGATTTAGCCTGGGTTACACCTTTATAATACCGAAATAATTGTTCAAATAAGAAAAGGAAATCTGTTAGGCAGTTAGAGTCAAGCAAATAAGAATTCTTGATTGATTGGGTTCTCAAATGCTTAGGAAATGATTTTATGATTTTTGACTTGTTTGTCTATAAATTCTGCTAACAAAGGGATCTATGGGAATACATGCAATTCCAAAAAAAAAAAGGCATTTTTCATAGATTTTGAGTTTTTATTTTGAACATGGCTCTCCCTGCCCCGCATAAAAACTAAGCCACCTAGAGTGTTAGGATAATGTGTGAGCCTTGAGAATCTTATTTAATTTACAGAGTATTTGAAATTACTGGAGGTATTAATAATAACACCAATACCTAACCATCATTTTTGACAGTGTTGTGCCGTGAAACCACTCTAATTTCCACTAGGGTTTTTAAGAGCCAATTTTCCTTGCAGAAAGTGTTAGCAGAAAGATTACCTCTTATCCAATCTTATTATTTTATAAGTGAGAAAAGTGAATCTTAGAGCGCTGAAGTCACGTACTTACTGTTTACTAGTTAATAGTGACAGAATCTAGACAAAACCCATCTCCCAGCTGCCATTCTAGTTTTGTTTTTCTATACGCAGCTAATGATTACCTCAGTTTAGTTAGCTTTAAGTATGGTAAAAATTGTGATTTTCATTAGAAATATATAGGAAACTGGAGTGTATCAAAATCCTGTAATAATTAAGAAATATTTCTTAGGAAAGATTTATTTATGGCTTAACACATGCCAGGTAATGTGAAGGATAGAAAGACAAAGGAGACATCTCCTTCCCTGTCTAGTGGAGGATCATTATCTTGGGATTTGGGAAGAATGAAAGAAACTGTCTAAAGTACCCATTGCATGCTCTATGTCATGGGAAGAAACATTTTATTTCTTTAATAGTGTAAAAAAAAAAAAAAGCTAAAATATGTTTTAAAGTGTGATTTATTATTACTATTTTTACATTTGCTTGACCATTTGGACCTGACTTGTAAATTAAAACTAAAAAAAAAAAGAGAGAGAGAGATTTTTCTCCTTGACATAGCTCTGTGAACCATTTTCTGGAATCTGGCAAAATGGTGTAGATGGGTATATATTACAATGGGGATAATATTTTCAATCAATCAAGAAAATATTGTTCATGAGATTAGATTGTCTATTTCCTTTGCAAATTTAATTATTGCATCTTTTGCCATATATAAGTTTTTTAAATGCATTTAATTCTAATGGCCATCTGTCACTCCATTACTTCTTTATGGAATTTTCCTTTTATAGAAATAAACAGCTAATAGGAATTTGTTTGGAAATGTGAAACATGAAAAGCTTACTGATATTCTCCCATCGAACAAAAATGGAGTTTTGAACAAGGCCTCTAGGAAAAAGAGTTTTAAAAAAATCCACAAAAAACCACTAATTCTTATGTGATGGATTCCAGATAAACAGGTTGTGATGATTCTTTGGGCCAGATTTTAATGTTAAAATCAACTAAAAAAATAAATATACAATGATGATAGTTATCTTTTTAGTTAATCACTTAAAATATTTTTCAAATATAAATTAAATAAATAAATCCTTAGTCTTCATTTCAGTAATTTTTTTAGATGTATTTATTTTCCTCTAATGACAACTGCAAATTAATCTTGAAAAAATGAGTGACTGTTTTTACAGATATCAACAAACTTGTCCCTATTTATTAACCGACTAGTTTTTTAACCAAGCATGAATTATTTAACTAAATTAACTAGAACATGTTGAGAAAGACAACTATAAAATTAGAAAACAAAATGAGATCCCTTTAACCCAACTGTCAACTGGAATTTAATATTTGTAGAAGCCAGAAGAGAATGAAATTGTACTCATTTGACATAAATATGAAATTAATATACCTTTGTCTTTATTTTCCCATTAAAACCTGTAGAAGAATAGAACATTCAACTTCTCCCTATAGCTAATAGCTAATGTTTTACAATGTCAACCTGCATGAAATCCTCACATACAAAAATATATCATCTTGAAGTCTGAAAATTCACAGTTAAGGCTAGTAAAGCTTTCTTGTTAATCACCACAGCATACAACAATTCAGATTTTTAACTGTCCTTGTTAGTGGTATCATTAGCCAATCTATTGTAGGAGATATTAAATTTCTACTAATAGAATGACTTTAGAAAATTCTTAGGAACTATTTTCAGAGGACTGTAGAAATGATAAAGCTAATGGATAGTGAAGAGAGAATTCTGTGTAATTTAAGAAAAAATCAAGTTTTTGAGACAAGTTGCCATAGGTATTATTTCTAGTGTCATTATTATTATCTGATAAATTATCAACTTCTCACTCTTTTGATGAAATGTTTATGTACATGTGTTTACGGGCCAAAAAAACTGTTGTTTAAGCCATATTTATTGCTTACTGTAGTAAGGATAGCAAACTCCTTAAGAGAGTCTTATTAGCATCTAAGAAGAGAGAGATCAAGGGCATAATGTTTATAAGGTTTTGGGGGCTGCTTTAAGTCGGTTCTTTAAATGAGGGACCTGATTTGGATTAGGCAAATTTTGAGGTATAATAGATTAGAATTGGTAGACATATTGAGATGAGAGTTTTGAAGCCAGCCTTGCAGTGTAAACAGTTGTTTATTAAACACAGATGAGCAATCAAATTATTCTGAAAAGCTGGCTACTATACTGATGAAACTAGTTGAGTAGTTCAGTGCTAGGCAATGAAATTTGTAGTATACAACTCACTAGGTTGATCTAACGATAAAGCAGGAGTTCAGTTTAAGTGGTGTGTATTACTTGTAATTATGCAACAACCACTAAAGCCAAAGATGACGAAACTGAAGATTTTTTTAACCAAGCACTGCAGTCTGAAATTGATCAAATATGGAATCAAGATGCATTGATAATTGTGGTGATTAGAATGCAAAAACTGGAAACAAAAAAGAAGGATAGGTAGTTGGAAAATATGGCCTTGGAGATAGAAATGACCCCAGAGATCGCATAATAGAATTTTGCAAGACTAATGATTTATTCTTTGCAAATATACCTTTTCATCAATATAAATGGTGACCTCACCAGATGGAATAAACAGGAATCAAATCGACTACATCTGTGGAATGAGATGATGGAAAAGCTTAATATCATCAGTCAGAACAAGGCCAGGGGTGCCTATGGAACTACTATTAATTATTCATATGCAAGTTGAAGTTGAAGAATATTAGAACAAGTCCAGGGGAGCCAAATTACAACCTTGAATATATTCCATTTGAATTTATAGACTATCTCAAGAGTAGGTTTGAACCGTCGAACACTAATGACTAAAGACCAAGTGAGTTGTGGAATGACATCAAGGTCATCATATACGAAGAAAGCAAAAGGACATTAAAAAGACAGGAAAAAAAGAAAAGACTAAAGTGGGTGTCAGAAGAGACTATGAAACTTGCTTTTGAACTTAGAGTATCTAAAGCAAATGGGAAAAATGATGAAATAAAAGAGCTGAACAAAGATTTCGAAGGACAGCTTGAGAATATGAAGTAAAGTATTATAATGAAATATGCAAAGACCTGGAGTTAGAAAAACAAAAGGGAAGAACATGCTCAACATTTCTCAAGCTGAAAGAACTAAAGAAAAAAATTCAAGCCTCAAGTTGCAATATTGAAGGATTCTATGGGTAAAATATTGAATGACTCAGGAAACATCAAAAGAAGATGAAAGGAATACACAGGGTTACTGTACCAGAAAGAACTGGTTGACATTCAACCATTTCAGGAGGTAGCATATGATCAAGAACCAATGGTACTGAAAGAGGCCCTGGATAAGTAAGCGTTACTGAAATAGAAGAACAAAGTGGAAGGCCTCACACTACCTGATTTTACAACATGTTATGCTGCCACAGGAGTCAAAACAGCCTGGAACTGGTACAACAATGTATACAGAGACCAATGGAACAGAATTGAGAACCCAGACATAAATCCACCCACATATGAGTAGCTGATATCTGGCAAAAGCCCAAAGTCAGTAAAATGGGGAAAAGACAGTTGCTTTTACAAATGGTGCTGGCATAACTGGATGACCACCTGCAAAAAAGTGAAATGAGACCCATACCTCACACCATGCACAAAAACTAACTCAAATGGATCAAAGACCCAAATGTAAAATCTAAAACAATAAAGATCATGGAAGAAAAATAGGGACAACACTAGGAGACCTAATACATGGCATACACAGTATACAAAACATTACTAACAATGCACAAATACCAGAAGAGAAACAAGATAACTGGAAGCTCTGAAAAATCAAACAATTATGCTCATCCAAAGACTTCACCAAAAAAGTAAAAAGACTACCTACAGACTGGGTAAAAGTTTTTAGCTACAACAAATTTGATCAGCATCTGATCTCTAAAATCTACTCGATACTGCAAAACCTTAACAACAAAAAGACAAATAACCCAATTAAAAAATGGGCAAAGGGTATGAACAGGTACTTAGCCAAAGAAGACATTCAGGTGGCTAACAGATACGTGAAGAAATGCTCATGATCATTAGCCATTAGAGAAATACTAATCAAAGCTATAATGAGATACTATCTGACTCCCACAAGGCTGTCATTAATTTAAAAAACACAAAATAATAAATGTTGGAGAGGATGTGGAGAGACTAGAACACTTATACACTGCTGGTGGGAATGTAAAATGGTACAACCACTTTGGAAATCAATTTGCTGCTTCTTTAAAAAGCTATAAATAGAACCACCATACAATCCAGCAATCCCACTCCTTGGAATATATCCTAGAGAAATAAGAGCCTTCACACGAATAGATATACGCACACCCATGTTCATTGCAGCACTGTTTATAATAGCAAAAAGATGGAAACAACCAAGGTACCCACCAACGGATGAATGGATAAACAAATTATGGTATATTCACACATTGGAATACTATGCAAAGATAAAGAACAAGGATGAATCCGTGAAACATCTCGTAACATGGAGGAACCTGGAAAACATTATGCTGAGTGAAATTAGTCACTTGCAAAAAGACAAATATGAGACCGCTATTATAAGAACTCAAGAAAAATTTTAAACACAGAAGAAAATATTCTTTGATGGTTACGAGGCTGGGGAGGGAGGGAGAAGGGTATTCACTAATTAAATAGTAGACAAGAACTATTTTAGGTGAAGGGAAAGACAACACGCAATAAAGCGGCGGCCAGCACAGCCAGACTACGCCAAAAGCAAAGAAGGAATGCAACCAAATGCTTCGAAGGCCAGAGTAGCAGGGACAGAGGTGTGGGGAACATGGTTTTAGGGGACATTTAGGTCAATTGGCATAATAAAATATATTAAGAAAATGCTCTGCATCCGAGTTTGATGGGTGGTGTCTGGGGTCTTAAATGCTAGCAAGCAGCCATCTAAGATGCATCAATTGGTCTCATCCCACGTGAAGCAAAGGAGAATGAAGAACACCAAAGACACGAGGTAAATACAAGCCCAAGAGGCAGAAAGGGCTACATAACCCAGATACTCCATCAGCCTGAGACCGGAAGAGCTAGATGGTACCTGGCTAACATGATAACTGCCCTGACAGGGAACACCTCAAAGAATCCCTGATGGAGCAAGAGAACAGTGGGATGCAGACCTCCAATTGTTGTAAAACGATCAGCCTAAGTGGTCTGACTGAAACTGGAGGGAACCCAGAGGTCATGGTCCCCAGACCCTCTGTTAGCCCAAGACTGGCACCATTCCGGAAGCCAACTCTTCAAACAGGGATTGGACAACTATAAGACAGAAAATGATACTGATGAGGAGAAAGCTTCAAGTAGACACATGAGACTATGTGGGCAGCTCCTGTCTGGAGGTGAGAATGAGAAAGCAGAGAGGGACAGGAGCTGGCTGAATGGACATGGGGAATACAGTGTGGAGAGGACGAGTGTGCCGTCTCATTAGGGGGAGAGCAGCTAGGAGTACATAGCAAGGTGTATATAAGATTTTGTATGAAAGACTGGCTTGATTTGTAAACTTTACTTAAAGCACAATAAAAAAAAATGATTTTCTTATTCTCAAGCTGAAAAGCAAAGGCAAGTAGATGGCAGGATAAGAAGGGGGTATAATATAAATCTCCAGGTTTTATTTGAAGTGGTGAGCAGCAGTGGTTCAGCAGGCCCCTGACTAAATGCTCTGTGCTGCACTACTCGTAGCAACTCAGAGGAAGTTTGTTTAAAGGCTGATAGCTGTGACCCCTTCCCTTTTTTCCTGCCCTCCACTCATAGTTAGGAAACTCTGGTGGCGTAGTGGGTAAGTGCTATGGCTGCTAACCAAAAGGTCAACGGTTTGAATCCACCAGGCACTCCTTGGAAACTCTATGGGGCAGCTTTATTCTGTTCTATAGGGTCGCTATGAGTTGGAGCAGCGGTTAAGTGTTACAGCTATGAACCAGAGTTGGCAGTTCAAATCCACCAGGCGCTCCTTGGAAACTCTATGGGGCAGTTCTACTCTGTCCTATAGGGTCACTACAAGTCAGAATTGACTCTATGGCACTGGGTTTTTTATGAGTTGGGATCGATGACTTGACGACAAGGAGTTTTTTTTTTGACTTAAGTTATAGTGATATACTAGGTTCTCCTTGGCATAGCAAAAGTTTTCAAAAACCTAGTTATAGTTTTTTTTTTTTGGTTAGAGCTTGAATGCTGTTCACAAAACAAAACAAAATCTCTCCTGGCCGTTTATTTCCTTGTAGTCTGAATTGCAGAATTTCCTTTCCAATTTCTTCCCATAGCCTGTCCCTGACAATACATGAAGACAGAGCACATTTCCCTCAAATCTTGTTACTAGTGTCTTTGCTTACATTATCAGAGTATTTTAAAAAAAAAAAAATTCCATTGCCGTTGAGTCAATTTAGACTCATAGTGACCCTATAGGACAGAGTAGAACTGCCCACAGGGTCTTCAAAGGGCAACTGGTGTATTCAAACTGCTGACCTTTTAGTTAGCAGCTAATCTCTTAACCAATGTTTATAATAGCAGTTTAAACACATAAGCTATGTATTTATACATAGAGAGTTGAAAGGGTAAGGGAATATTTTAGATTAAATCATGTAAGCGAATATGTCCCTCCTTGACTCAAACATACATGTCCCTTATATTTTGCTGCATAATCTGATTGTTGTCTCAGTGTCTCATGCTGCATATGTTGGTACAAGCACATTGGAACCTTGAGGTCTAATTTCTAAAAATTATAATTGATGAAAAAATTATGGTGTGGAAATGTCAGAGAGAAACAAGGTTTCAGAGTCTGTATCTTTTGACTCCCACATTTAATGGGTGCAGAAAGTGAAGTCAAGAAAAATCAAGACACTTGCTTGGTATAATTCACACAGTCAGTGGAAGATCTAGAACCAGAATTTGCCTCCTGATACCTAAGTGAGTGCCTTTTACATTAACGGAGGACTACATAATCCACAAAGTTTTTATTTTGGAAACCATTAGGATATAACTTAAAAATTTCAAAACAAGTCTTTTCCTAATCATTTAAAGAATTCTTTAGTAACACGTTAACGTTAGTCAAAAGGATTGTAGAAAATGAGATGTATAGATAGATAGATAACTACCATGCAGTTAATCTGACTCATGGTGGCCTTATGTACATCAGAATGAAGTATTGCCTGGTCATGTGTCACCACCATGATCATCAGCATGCTTGAGTTCATTATTGTGGCTACTGTGCCAATCATCTCACTGAGGGTATCACTTGCTGGGCCTCTGCTTCATCAAATGTTATGCCCTTCTCCAGTGATTGATCTCTCCTGATGACAAGTCCAAAGCAAGCAAGTTGAACAATATTCTGTCATGGTCCGAAGAGTTTTTATTGGCTAAGCTTCAGAAATAGATAGGTGGCCTTTCTTTCTAATCTGTTTTAGTCTGGAAGCTCCGCTGACAACAGTCCACCAAGGGTGACTCTGCTAGTGCTTGAAATACCTGTGGCATAGCTTCCAGTATCATAGCAACAGGCAAGCCACCACAGTATGACAACCTGGCAGAGGATGGTGAATAGAAAATGAAGATTTCACTTATTCATTGCTACATTTGGTCATTTACTCAGCATGCATTCACTGAGGCCCAGCCATATGTATGCAGCGTTTCTTCTTCTGGTACTACCCAGAAGAAGAAAGCACAAGCTCACTAGTAGAAAGAGACTTATGTAAACAAATGGCTTTGTTACATCCTAGTAAGGGAAACCCTGGTGGCATAGTGGTTAAGAACTATGTTTGCTAACAAAAAATCTGTAGTTCGAATCTACCAGGTGCTCCTTGGAAACTTTATGGGGCAGTTCTACTCTGTCCTGTAGGGAGGCTATGAGTTGGTATCGACTCAATGGCTGTGGGTTGGTTGGTTTGTTTGTTTTTAGTAAGGGCTTTAAAAGAGGGAAAGGCAAAGTGCAAGTGGGGCTGGGGAGCAAATGTCAGATACAGAAAAACAAAAACTAAACGTGAAAGAGAATTAGAATCTTTATGGTGGATATACCAAAGCACAACATTTCAGCTAGAGAGAATAGCAGGGACAAAGATGTCAATGTAAAATATCGAATAAGTGATTTTCGTTGGATGGAGCTTAATTTTCAGATGCAAGAGCAGCGGGGTATGAAGCTGGCCTGTTTGGCAGAGATAGATCCTGAAAGGAACCAATATTTCATGTCAAGGAGTTTGGGCTTCATTATATGGCTTTATATTTAAACAGTTCAGTTGTGGAGAATAGCTATCAAATTACAGAACAGAAAATCAAAACAGTTGTATCATAGTTGTTAATACACATTTAACAAATATTATGTTTCTACTTGGTAATTTGAAAAAAATCTGTCCACAATTCATAGGACTCACAGGCAAAAATTATCAATTTGAGGCCAGGCCAGAAGGAAAGCTACTGAGAAACCATCCTTTGACCTAAAGTGCCACCTAAGCCCCCACTGGAAAAAACCTTGTCACTTAAGAATTTAAATATTATTAAAATATACATCATTCAACGCTATATGACTGCAAGAGACCTTAGTAAAGCATATAAGTAGGCACATTTAATGTGTCTTTTCGGTTGGGGGAAAGGAGATATTCCCTATAAATATTCCCTCAGCACACAGCAAAGTTGACCCAGTGGTAGTAAACAGGCAGAATGAGGGACGCGGGTATAATGGCACAAATTCTGTCGGCCGCCCTTAAACCTGCAATGCAGCAGAGCTTTCCCACTGTTTTCCACTCTGCAGAGAAGATTCTAAAAACTAATTTTCTGTCATTATTTAAATTAATATTCTCTTCTGGTATGTGGCTAAAGTGGCACCCAAGAGTTTGCTGCCTAAGGAAAGAATGAAAGACGTTTGAAAATTAATGACATCGTTTGTCTAGCATAAAGGTAACTGGAAAGCAAACTTGTTTACATAAAAATGGGCCCTTTAAGGGAGAAAAAACATTATACCCAGCAGTAGTAAAAACAGAGATGCATCTGTTCTTTATTTTTTCTTTTGAATACATTCTCATCATCGATTTCAGCAATGAAGAAGTATTTTTCAAGAATGTTTTTCCCTCTTGAACAAGACTTTAACTGGCAGCAGGTAGAATACTAACAATGAGAAAAAACAAAAAATTATCTGGGCTTCAAAAATGGCCAGAAAACTGAGATGGTTGCCTAAGTGGCCTATGTTTTAGGGCTTTGAACCAGTTCAAACCAGTCCAGTCACGGCTGACAAAGTAAAACCAGAACAGACTCATATTTTGGGTGACTTAGAACCATAACCAGAATGGAAAAAATTATAGGTTGAAGCCCTGGCATGGGAGACTCAGAGAGGCATAGTGAGCCCTTTCCGGAGCCTGATGCATGAGATTGTAATGTTGCCAGGATTGAGGAGCACGGCACACATTCAAAGCGGCGTGTTGGACACCGTCTTCGAGTGGGGCACTGCTGTTTTCAACTCCGCAAAATCTGACGGGCAAGAGATTTGTTTGCTTTGCAATGCATATGCTGCCCTTGTCTTCTAAGGGGAAGATTAATTTTCTAACAGGGCTTCATGCCATAATTTTTCCCATTTTGGTTACAGTTCTGGTTTACCTAAATTTTAAAGCTTCAGGTCTGTTCTAGTGTCATTTCCTCGGCCATGACTGAGCTGGGAAGAGCCAGTTTTAAAGACTGGGTTAGCCTTGTTGAGTTCCACCTATACCTTTAGAGCAATTCCCTATGAAAAGAAATAGTGGGTGATTATCCTGTTTCAAATATGGATTAAGTCTGTTACTGATGTGAAAATAACACACGATCTAGAATTTTTTCAATAAATCTTCTAAAACTTCATCATTTCAGATGGGGTAGGATCTCAAAATTTGTCTATTTCTCAGTCTCGTCTGGCAACAGTTACTACCCAAGAATAATACTGAACCTTGATCTTGTTTTTTGCTCCCTGCTCCATCTCTGGATCCATTTCAAGTCTTTTACACCCATGGTCTGTTTCTTCCTCTGGCAACTGAGGCAAAGAGACCTATTGACAGCAGAGGTGCACTGACGAACAATTCAAGGTTGGCCTTGCAGCAAGCGAGATGCTGTCCCATTCTTCCTGCACTGGAATGGGGAGGGAGTGCTGTTTGTTCTCATTGAAAGTCCTGCAGCCTCAATAATCAGGAAACCAAAGTTCTACCTCTATCACTCCTATTCTAAGAGGGATACAATGTTTTTAGCTTCTTGATTCCTGATACACCCTGGGAAAATGGCCTTTCTTGAGTTGCCATAAGGATAACATACTATTGTGAATATACTTTTTTAAAGTACATATTTAGTTGAAACAACATTATTCTCAAGGGTTAAAAGAGGGCCATAACAATATTTTCCAAAAAACTCAGAATTGTGGGTAGGAAGGGTTTGGCAGTTAAAAATAAATAAAAGTAGAGAGAAATTATTCATTGCCCAAAAATAAAAGGTAAACGAATTACTAGGTAGAAAAGAGTTCAGATTCAGATCTTTAATGTCACTCTTAGGATCAGATGAACTGGGTGGTTTTTGAAAGAAAGGGTCAGTCCATCACACTTCTGCAACCCAGGTGTGGGTCTGATTTAGGAAGGTGTTCCCAATCTAGCTGACACAAGTCTCTAAGTCATGGGTTTCAAGATTCCATTCATGTTCCAAAGCAGGAGCTGCAGAGGCCTGGAAGAATTATTTCATTTCTTCTTTGAACAAGGAACATATACAGTTTTGTAGATGTGGCCCTTCATGTGTTTCTCCATCACGTATGTACCCGTAGCTGGATGTTAACAATATTTAGATTGTTGTTGTTAGATGCCAGCAAGTTGAATCCAATCCTTAGCAACCCTATAGAACAGAGTAGAACTGCCCCATAGTGTTTCCAAGGAGCGGCTGATGGATTTGAACTACCTACCTTTTGGTTAGCGGCTGAGCTCTTAACCACTGACATCAAGGCTCCAGATTTAGATTAAGTCTTTGTAAAGCACGCTTTGTCCTTGTAATGCCTATCAGAGCTGGGTAGTGACCATACTGACGTTCTGAAGCATGATACCATGCAGTCTGTGATACACATTCATTTAACTTGCAGTTTTATGTGAAAAATGTTACATATTTTGGAAGTAAGGGAGGGTAGGGAAAGGAAGAAGGGAAGGGAGAATCACAAATAAATGAAAAACTGATCAGAATGTCAGTTATGATTTTGCTTCCTGCCAGTTTGGCTAATGTCTCAACTTTTGAAAAACATTGACTAGAAACTTTTTTTTTTAACAAGTCATGAGATATGAAAGAAGAGGAAATGCTTACCTACCAAGTGTAAAGCACATTTTCCTTGGTGCTGAATTTTAGCCTAGAATGAATTTTTATGACCACATTATAAGCTTCTGAAAATAGAGTTTAGGAAAGTGTCAAAACTGCCTTATATTTTACTGGCAAATGTGCTTCTGGGATGATCTCTGTAAAGATATTAATTTTATGCAATCCATATGTATGTGTGTTTTAAAACATTTGTGGCATTACTATTTGCAGCTTGACTTTCACATAAGCAAAGAGAGAATAGAATGATTTGAAGAGTTTTTTTTAAAAGACAAAATTACACATGCTGTCTGTCAAAGGCTCTGCATAATTCATTTCATTCTAATACTGTGAGGCATTTAGCGCCGTAAAATTTAAGCACTGGGGAAGATAGATCAGCCTGGTATGACTCCAGAATTCCCTCCTCAGAGACCAATACCCATTTCATTTCTGATGAGAATATTCAAAGTATGGGGAAAAAATCCTTTGTCCCATTAGGATGAATATAGTTCTAAATCCAACAATTGATTTGAGAATTTAGAAACAACAGAAATGGATTTTTCCACTAAACAATTTCATTCGTATTTGAAAGAATAATAAAATGCTATGATCTGTATGTGCATTAATTTAACACAGAATTCTCATTTTGTGGAAACATTATTATAATAAGGTTTAATTAAAGTTTGAGGAAAAACAGTATCCTTTTTAATGGATAGCAGACTTTCCTCCATTTTAGGGTAGTTTAGAATGTGGCCATGTCTCTGTGAGGAAACATTTTGACTTTTCTTCAGGGACTCTTCTTTTACCACCAAGGCAAGAAATACCAACTGAGGGAAAAATACAAATAAGTATAGGCCAGAAGTAAATCATAATTTTTGCAGTAATTTTTAAAGCAAATCTTGATTTAGTGCAATTATGAATTTAGATGCAAAAGAATGAAAGATGGGAGGGAAGGAAGGAAAGAAAGAAGACACAAAGAAAAGAAGGGAAATGGACCACTTGAACAGAAGGCATAGATGTGTTTAAATTCAAAACAATGTGAGAAGAAAAACAAACTTTAAAATAGATGTCTTGTGTACAGTATGGTCTCAAGTGACTCCGCCCTCATCATATCACAGCCTGGGATGATGAACAAATGGGACATGTCCAAGGAGAGTGATCCAGGTGATTAAGTGTGTGAAGACAGTCAGCTGACCTATGGTGGGATTGGGGATTGAGCAAACTCATGAAATGTAGACTTACTAGGAGAATATGACACTATCTTCAAGTACTGTAAAAATCAGATTTATTCTAGGTGGCTTTGAAGAGGAATTATGAGGCCCAGTGGGTCTGGTGAAGGCAGATGGATTTATCCTCCACACAAGTAAGAAGAGTCTAATAGAGCTTTTTGAAGATGGTATATGTCACTTCATGAACTGGTAATTTCATTTCCCATCCCTGGAGGTTAACTTAATAAGTGGACACTTATTAAGAATTAATGCATCATGTGGAGTGCTGAACTGGTATCACTAGTAGCCTTTCTGACTGTGACAACCTATGCATCTGTGGGGTGGCTGTGTTTGCAGAATCACCCTTTACTGGGGACAGAACATCAACAGAGTATGTAAACACTGACATATCCTGACTCACTGACCCTCCTGTACTGAGTACCTGAGTCTTGTATGGAGAGGGGCATGACCCTGGAGTATAAGGAAGTAGGTTTATTTTCCCTTCACTGAAAATCACTAAAGGAAGCCTTAGTACGTTTGCAACTATCCCCATGCTCTACTCTCCTTTGGGGAAAAGTTAACCTTTAGCAAGATGACACTGAGGAAAAAAAGAAATGCAAGAGTGACTTATAACTGATAACTCATAAATCCCAAGACTGTATTAAAGTCTTTGAATACTAGGAATATCCGGGTCACAAGCTTGAGCTGTTTTAGTTGTTGCTTGCTGATCTAGATGCCAAGTCCAGCTGATGTAAACTTGAAGCTCAATAGATTTCAACTCTGCTTTGACTTTGTGTGCACTCTGGTTTGTGGACATTGAGTTTGAAACAACAATTTGCACCCTGGTTGAGCAGGGTTGGTATGAGAATTTGGTGTGATAATCAAGATAAGGCATTCATTTCTGGCTTATTGTTAGCCACCTAATTCTGTTTCTGTTGGTGTACTAGTGATTATTATTATTCATCCCCACGAGTTATAAGCAAGTATCTCCCTATGGCCTTGGTGATAGAAACAATGCCAGAGATGGAATGATAGAATTTTGCAAGACCAACGACTTCTTCATTGCAAATACCTTCTTTCACCAACATAAACAGTGACTATACACATGGACCTCACCAGATGGAATGCACAGAAATCAAATTGACTACATCTGTGGAAAGAGACAATGGAAAAGCTCAAGAATAAGAAAAAGGCCAGGGGCCGACTGTGGAACAGACCATCAATTGCTCATATGCAAGTTCAAGCTGAAACTGAAGAAAATCAGAGCAAGTCCACAAGAGCCAAAATATGACCTTGAGTATATCCCACCTGAATTTAGAGACCATCTGAAGAATAGATTTGACCCATTGAACACTAGTGACCGAAGACCAGACGGGTTGTGAAATGACATCAAGGACGTCATCCATGAGGAATGCAAGAGGTCACTGAAAAGACAGGAAAGAAAGAAAACACCAAGATGGATGTCAGAGGAGACTCTGAAACTTGCTCTTGAGCATCAAGCAGCTAAAGCAAAAGGAAGAATTGATAAAGTAAAAGAACTGAACAGAAGATTTCAAAGGACCTCTCAAGAAGACAAAGTAAAGTATTATAATGACATGTACGAAGAGCTGGAGATGGAAAACCAAAAGGGAAGAACACACTCGGCGTTTCTCAAGCTGAAAGAACTGAAGAAAAAATTCAAGCCTCAAGTTGCAATAGTGAAGGATTCCATGGGGAAAATATTAAACGACGTAGTAAGCATCAAAAGAAGATGGAAGGAATACACAGACATTATACCAAAAACAATTAGTCGATGTTCAACCATTTCAAGAGGTAGCATATGATCAGGAACCGATGGTACTGAAGGAAGAAGTCCAAGCTGCTCTGAAGGCATTGGCCAAAAACAAGGCTCCAGGAATTGATGGAATATCAGTTGAGATGTTTCAACAAACAGAAGCAGCGCTGGAGGCGCTCACTCGTCTATGCCAAGAAATATGGAAGACAGCTTCCTGGCCAACTGACTGGAAGAGATCCATATTTATGCCTATTCCCAAGAAAGGTGATCCAACCGAATGCGGAAATTATAGAACAATGTCATTAATATCACAGGCAAGCAAAATTTTGCTGAAGATAATTCAAAAATGGCTGCAGCAGTATATTGACAGGGAACTGCCAGAAATTCAGGCCGCTTTCAGAAGAGGACGTGGAACCAGGGATATCATTGCCGATCTCAGATGGATCCTGGCTGAAAGCAGAGAATACCAGAAGGAGGTTTACCTGTGTTTTATTGACTATGGAAAGGCATTTGACTGTGTAGATCATGACAAACTATGGATAAAACTGTGAAGAATGGGAATTCCAGAACACTTCATTGTGGTCATGAGGAACCTTTACATAGATCAAGAGGCAGTTGTTTGGACAGAACAAGGGGATACTGATTGGTTTAAAGTCAGGAAAGGTGTGCATCAGGGTTGTATTCTTTCATCATACCTATTTAATCTGTATGCTGAACAAATAATCTGAGAAGCTGGACTATATGAAGAAGAATGGGGCATCAGGATTGGAGGAAGACTCATTAACCACCTGCGTTATGCAGATGACACAACCTTGCTTGCTGAAAGTGAAGAGGACTTGAAGCACTTACTAAGGAAGATCAAAGACCATACCCTTCAGTATGGATTACACCTCAACATAAAGGAAACAAAAATCCTCACAACTGGACCAATGAGCAACATCATGATAAATGGAGAAAAGATTGAAGTTGTCAAGGATTTCATTTTACTTGGATCCACAATCAACAGCCATGGAAGCAGCAGTCAAAAAATCAAAACACGCATTGCATTGGGCAAATCGGCTGCAAAGGACCTCTTCAAAGTGTTGAAGAGCAAAAATGTCACCCTGAAGACTAAGGTGCACCTGACCCAAGCCATGGTATTTTCAATCACATCATATGCATGTGAAAGCTGGACAATGAATAAGGAAGACTGAAGAAGAGTTGACACCTTTGAATTGTGGCATTGGCGAAGAATATTGAATATACCACGGACTGCCAAAAGAACGAACAAATCTGTCTTGGAAGAAGTATGGCCAGAATGCTCCTTAGAGGCAAGGACGGCAAGACGACATCTTACATACTTTGAACATGTTGTCAGGAAGGATGAGTCCCTGGAGAAGGAAATCATGCTTGGCAGAGTACAGGGTCAGCGGAAAAGAGGAAGGCCCTCAACAAGATGGATTGACACAGTGGCTGCAACAATGAGCTGAAGCACAACGATTGTAAGGATGGCTCAGGACCGGGCAGTGTTTCGTTCTGTTGTGCATAGGGTCACTATGAGTCGGAACCGACTCGACGGCACGTAACAACAACATCCTCCTTTTGGAATTGGTCTCAACACTGACTGCACTTTAGCTTGACCTGGGTGCTTTGAAAACAGTTGGGGTGTCTGTGTCCCACACTGTATCAATTAAATCAGAATCTCTAGGGATGGGGTCTCAGGCATTAGTATTAATTTTGCCAAGTGACTCTGATGTGCAGTATCAAGATTCACTGCCCTATATTATTGGATGTGCAGTAAATAAAACCAAATACCTGATTATAGGGAAAAAATGGTTGTTTGATTTAATGTGGAACAAACTGCAAATAGTTGATCAGTGGCTTAAGCCAATGCAAGAAATGAATATGAAGAAAGAGAGAACAGCAATTTTCCAGTTTCACATTTTTCTCGGGAAATTAGAAATTTTAGAAATGAAGCCAACAGTGGCTTTCCTACCCTGAGCATAATACAACAAACCAGAATGTTTCAATACCATTCAAATCAGTGCTATTGGTATCAGTAAAGTATTGGACTAGTTTGTGAGTATGGCCAACAGAAGATGCTTCATATAAAAGTATAATTCTCCCAAAAGGTATATAAAAACAGACCCCAACATATCAACCTGGAACTACTTGTTAGTGTGTGACAAGAAGAGATAGTGAGGAGAGTGACAATTTTTCCCAAGTCCTTAAGTCTTAGTCACACATCCTGGCCCCAAAATAATCAAATTGGGTTGTAATATGATAAAGCATTTTGGCTCATTTGATAGCAACAGTTTTAGGCAGAGAGAGGTTCTTTTAATCCTGAAAGCCAGAAGTTTGTATATACAATATCTGCTAGAAAGATAATTGTGATAATGGTGTTGGGGGAAGTTTGACCTCCTCTAACTTCAGAAGGGGAAGGAGTATTGAGATCAACAGCCCAAGGCTGAATTCCTATGAGGCAGAGGTCAGACATGTCTCCTCTCTTGGCCATCTTTAACCAATTCTGACATATACCATCCCTCCCATGGCACACTCTGCTTCTCTGCTGGGTTTGATAATTCATGGTAATGGACACACACAACTCACAGTCAATACGCATGGTTCTGCGGTTTATTAGGGAAGTAACAGGTTACAATTTAGGTTGAGGGACACTTAGGATACAGTTCTTCCATCAGGGGAGCCTCTTCCCAGCTGTGCTTGCAGGCAGGCATCTCCCTGACCCTGAGCCTCTGTCCTACTCAGGCAAGTGTTACAAAGCTCTTTTAGCTCTGCCAATAAGCACCCCAAGGCACCCCACTCTGCCAGTAAGTCCTGGCCCAAAGACACTCAGCTCTCGCTCTGCAGGCCAGGAAGCCCACTGTGCCATCTCCTGATAGTCTCTCCTGGCTTGGTGGTGGTGGAGTCCTCTCTTTTCTGCCTCTGGATGGCTCACCTCAAGCCCAGTGGATTGGCAAAACTGACCAATCCTTTTGGTGGGCCATAATTACCCTATTAGACACTCTTGCCCAGTCACCTGGGTGGGAGCTTCAAGACCGTGGCGAGAAGGGCCACACAAAAGGAAGCCATCACGCTGCAATAATACAGAATTTACTAATGACCAACTAGATAAGAACAGCAAAGCAGTCACTATTGAAAATAAAAATGGCAATGTGTTATGGTATAACTGATATTTATGAGTTCATTTTTAGTTATGATATATATCTATGTGTCAGAACAGTGATACTTTTTAAAAAGTAAGACAGTTTTTTTTTTTTTTCCTTTCTTGCCTGCATCACTGTGTACCCCTGTTCTTCCCTCCCGAAATAAGAGGGCTTGCGATTAGACATGGGTAATGAGGGGTAGGGATTTTGTGGTTTGAGGCAGGCTCCCTGTGGAATTCCTTTGAACTACTGGAAACCCTGCTACTCACTGTGTCTTTCTTGTTTTTACCAGGTTAGCACAGACTTTGCCTTTCAGCGCAACTACATGTTCAAAGCAAAGCATAAAATTGTGTTACTTTAAAGGACTTGTTAATTTCCTTTGGACTCCAAATCCTCTGCATTAACAAATGCAATATGCTGATTCTTTATTCAAACTTATTCCATCTTGACTGCTATTAACTTCAAAGGAAACCTGAAAAAAGAGTGTAAGAGAATTAAATTGTGTGTTGAAAAATTAATACATTACTGACAACTGACCTACTTTTTAGTTTTTCTGCTTTATGAAATTTTGAGGTTTTTTTCTGTTTCTAAGGCAGATTCATGGTTAAACTTGTTCCAGGGTATTGCTCCTTTAAAGACTAAACTGCCTACCCTATCGAGTCAGTGTGGTTCTGTGCATGCTTCTGGTGTAGTTGGTTCAGTAGCACCTTTGGAACTCTGATTGCCATCCTGGTGAGTGGGCGTGGGTGGGTGTGTGGGTATGTGTGTGGGGGGGTGTGTGTGTGGGGTGTGTGTGTGTGTGTGTGTGTGAGGTTAGGTATTAAACAAAGATATTTGATATCTAAAATGATAAATCAGAAGCAAAAATCAGTTAATTCAAGAAAAAAATATGGAGTTACATACATATTTATACTTATATATTAATACTTAAGTAGTACAGGTTCAGCCTTCTTATTTGTACACATTGACGATTCCCAATAAGGTGAATATTAGAAAATTATTTAAAGTAATGGATAATTTTAAACAACAGCAAAATAAATAAAAACCCTATTTCTTGAATTAACTGGTTTTTTAAATAGATATACCATGGTTAACAATTTTGAAAAATAAATTCATGTAGTTGTCCAAAAACTAGTATAACCCTAATGAATAAATGCACTGATGGTTTTTCCCCTTTATGATCATTAAACTATTGTATTTTATCATGACAAATGTTAAGGAAGATAAAAGGAAATTCAGTTGCTAGCTTATACCAATAATCCTTTCATTTGTTATTAAGTGGAACATTTAAATCCCAAGATATGAAAGTTTTTTTTTTTTTTTTTAAATAATATCTATATCTAACATTAGATAGATGTCACTTTTTAGGATGTCTTTTTGCTGTATGGTTATAAAGTAAATATCTTTGCTATAAAACAAATTTTTAAAAATCTGCTCTTCTAATTTCCTAATTTGCCATTTTAGCTCTAAATGTATGTAAACAAAATAAAAACACATGCAGGCAAAAACTCAAATAGTAATAAAAGTTTTTCTCTATTGTTTCTCCCAACAAAGTTGAAACTTAAGATTATGTTTTCAGAAACATTTCACTTGAAAATTGGTACGCCTCTCCTAATTCCAAGCCTCTGGAGGATTATTTTGGGGGGATGAGGAGAATGCTGGAAGATCAGAAAGGTTTCTCTTTTTTAAAACAGTGGAGAATTAGGGCTGATAACCCAGAGGGCTGGTGAAACACCCATTTACAGGGTCCTCTTTCTACTGGGATTCAGAGACAATGCTCTTGAGAGGTGTGTCTGCATTAACCATGTGGTATGTCTTACCATTCAGTCAGTTAACAGAATCATACCTGAAGTGAAATTTTTACATTATATCTTAGTGGTATTTCCACTTCCTTTCCTGCCCAGCTACTCCTTGAGTAAATATTCCTTGTGAAGTCAGGGGAGTTAGGAATAGATTACTTTTTCTGTTGCTTTATCATGCCTTTCCACCCCCCACCGAAATATAAAAATACCTGTAGCTGAGAAATTTGCCATGCTGAATGTAATTAAAGAGTCCGTGATGTACTTAAGAGAGCTGACAGTAAAGATGGCAAATAAGGAGTAAAGAACTCCAATCCTACAGAGACCAGGCAGGTGAGGTGAATAAGTATAAGGCTCAGGTTAAGACCTAATGCGCCATTAATGGCATAGCCACTATTTAGCTCTGAGAGAATTTTCACGTAGTAATGACAGCCCTAAGTAGCCAGACCTTTCAATTTTTCAAGAGAGCCAATGCTCTGAAGTTTTATGCAAAATTTTCCAACATTTACATTTTAATTTAAAAAAATTCAAGTAAAAAATAATCTGTGCACAGGATTTGACTTGGTCCATCTAACTTTTCCTCTAAAAATTAAGAAATGCTCATCAATGAAGAGATTCACAAATATAGATCAGAATACACATGGTAGTCGCCATCTCCATGTATAGTTTCTTTTCTTTTCACATATAGTATATCTTGGAGGTTATATGAAGAGCTGTTTCCATCATCCGAGGGGATCAGTGTGTTAACATTAACAGCTGTCTGATGCTAATCAAGTTCTTTGAATTCTGACACTCAGTCAACAACCATAATGACATAGTGTCTTACAACAAATTCTCATCTTAAAGTTCGCTTTATAGTTTTATTATTTACTTTAATAAAAACTAAGGTCTGGAAAGCTTTTTTCATTTGTACATGGTTATTTAGGTAAAGTTCTGGTTTGCAGACTTCTAAGTGTCTTTTCCTTTGGACTGTAAGGACACCTCCTTCTGAGCTTGACTTTAACAGTGCTAACTCTTTTTTAACTCTCAAGTTCAGTTATTATTCATTGTTTCTCACTATATGCAAACATCAGCTTTAACAATATCAGTTTAACATATTAAGGAGCTCTGGTGGTGCAAGAGCTAAGTGCTGGGCTGCTAATCAAAAGGTTGGTGGTTGAACCTACCAGCCACTCAGCTTGAGAAAAGACCTGGTGGTCTGCTTCAGTAAAGATTACAGTCTAGGAAACCCTATGGGGGCAGTTCTACTCTGTCGTATAAGGTTGCTATGATTTGGATTTGACTTGATGGCCCACAACAGCAACAACACATGCAGGCATCAGTTTTAACATATTACTTTAACATATTTAACTTTAACATATTACCCTCTTGCCCTAGCAAGATGAAAACTGATTTATGACCTCTGGGTCTTAGGAAGGATTTCTAGGGACTTTACCCAAACAGCTTCCCAGCTGTATTGGGAAATATAAATTCAGGGGCATTTAAAGGAGTTGCCATTACCAGATTCTCATATTTTCAACGGTTTCTTTCAAGTACGTCTTTGTCTCTTAGTAATACTTCAGTCTGTTCATAATAGTTTAGGGCATCTGGATTTCCTATGGGTGTAGATCTACCCTATTCAAGACAGTGGTAATTCAGCTAGGGCTGAGGGCGCTAATGCCAAAACTGCAGCCCTGCCTCTTCTCAGGCTTTTCTAAGATATTTTGAATTACTTTTGCAAAAACATTAGAAAGGGTATTATTTTCGTCTCCGTCTTGAAGTAGTCCTCATACTTCCCAACCCCCGAAAACATTCTTCCTTTTCCTGAGTCTTTATCTCATGATTGAGATCATTTGTATACCTTTTATTCTGCCATGTCCTGGTTTCTTGTCATCTTAATAAATCATGAAAAAATGATATAAAGGCTTGCTCTCAATTTTAAATCAATCCTAGAAGACTCTAAAACTCCCTATAGGGAACTCAGCTCAAGGAATATTTTAAAGTTATATTGTCATGCCTAGAGCTTGCCTAGATGGAATAAGTGAAACTTATTAATATCAAGTGGATAACAAAGGCCAAGACGAGGTAGATGTACTGGATTCTAACCGAAGACAAAGAAAAAGCAGGTTTGGTCAATCTCATGTCTACCAGTAAGGTAGTGAAGAGAGGGGAGAATTATCCTCTCCCTTTCTCAACAAAAAAGATCCATGACAGATATGATAGAGTGTAATTTCAGGACAGGGTTTTTGCATGGCATAAATGATTAACGAGCTGGGCTGCTAACCAAGAAGTAGGTGGCTCTGTGTCCCCAGAGGGACATTGGAAGAAAGATCTGGTGATCTATTTTCAAAATACCAGCCACTGAAAAACTATACGGAGAACACAGGTCTTGTCTGACACACATGGGGTATCAGAACCAACTTGGTGGAAACTGGCTTAATTTCTGGACTCTCACTAGCCAATGTTGGCTAGCAGTCTGTCTGGTATTAATGTGTCAAATACTTGACTCTCTCTGTTCATTTTCTTCCATCAGTTAAGATGCTGGTTAGGATAAGAGTGAGCTCGGAGTTATGGATACCAAGCCGTAAACTAAGGCAGCAATAAGTGGGGTTGGATCAATGGGAAGTGATTGAGAAATGTCTAGGAGATAAAGTCTCTTTACATATATGGAGGATGATGAGTTAAAATAGATTATGTAGAATGACTCCTAGGTCTCTAACTTCAGAGACTGGACCACTGGTAATGACAGTCCTTAAATAGTGAATAAAGGATTTGTGGGGAGTGGGGTGGATAAGTGAGTTAAGTTATATGTTGAGTTTGTGGTATTTGGGATACTACATCCCGGTAGAGGCAAACAAGACATCTAAAAAGGCCTAGTTGGGTATACAGGTTTGAGATTACCAGAATATAGGAGGAAATTGAAGCCATTCCCAGTGCGAACATGAGAATGTTCCTCAGAGTTCTGTGTTGCATTCTAAGAAACGCTAGCCTTTTAAGAGTGAAAAGAGGAAGAAGGACCTGAAGGGAACAGAGCAATAGCCAGTGAGACTGAAAAATAATTACTAGAGAATACTGTTCTAGAGGCCTAAGAAAGTGAGTCTCAAGAAGTGTATGACACTGAAGCATACTATGAAGTTGAATAAGATGAAGAATAGAATATATTCAATGGATTAAGCAAAGAATAAATAAATGAAAAGTAACTAGAGACTTTGACAAAAGAAAATTTAAGACAGAAGTGAAGGTAGAAATACGAGTTCAGGGACTGAAAAGTGGGTGTGAAAATGTAAGAGTTTGATTTTCGTTTTTCTTCTTTATTTTAAATTATTTCAAAGCATTTGGCATAGAGACAAAGAGACAGAATTAGAAAGTCAACAGACTTGAGAGATTTTGTTTCTTTGCTTAAGCTTTTGTTTTATTTATTTGATAAGAAAGGCTTGTACTTGTTGACAAATTGTGGGGATTGGAGATAAAGGAGATGAGAGAGAGAGGAAGAGAGAGAGAAGAGATGAAATTACAGAAGATGAAAGAAATAATCAAGTGTGAGTCTTGGAGGGCATGGATTCTTTGCAGAGGTGAAGCAATTGATTCTAAAGTATAAAAGGCACTGCTAAGAAGGAGGCACAGGTGAGTGAATATATGATGACTTAAACAGTTACAGGAGGAAGAATTTCAGGAAGTCAGGGCCTTAATTTCTTCACAAAGTAGAAAAGAGTGTGTATTGATTGGGCAGGGTTGAGTAGGTTAATGAAGGGCTGAATCAGCCATTATGGCAAATGGGAGAAGAAAATGATAAAGGAATGGTGACTGATGCTGGGGCCCTTACCCAAGCATTTTTCTCATTTAGTATTAAAATTAGGAAAGTGATAAGGAGAAAAAAAAATAATAAAAGAAGTAAAGAGCCCTTTGGTGTGGAGTAACAACCTCAGGGTGAGATGCTCCTTAGCAATGGGTTTGCAAAGGTCTGAAAGGTCTGGAACTCCCAATCACCCAGTTTAAAGGCTCCTGAGTTATGCATATAAGATGTAGATCAATTCTGGGAGTCTGTTTAGAATGGTGATTTCCTCTTGAGTTCAAGCTGCTTTGAGCCTTTGGTGCAATTTGAAAAGTTCGCAAGTAATAAAGCCTTTCAACAAGGGAGGAAATGGGAAAATCATTTATATCAACAAATTGGTAACATCACCCTCTAACATATCCATTAACTAATTAGACACAATTTCAACGCAAGAAATTTGTTCAGTGTCTTTGCTCACTGGTGCTGATGAAAAGTGTGTATATTCTGTTTGCTTCTAGCTTCAGCAAGTCACCTTTGTTCTGGTGCTCAGCCACATCTTCCCAGCTCATTCATCTGTAGTCGAATTTAATGAGACCTACATCTTGCTGTGAAGTAGGTTGTGGAAATTATTGTAACGATTATTAAATCATTTTCCCAAGTCCTTTTAATCTTTGAAATGTTTAATTTCTCAAATCCCAAGTCATCTAGCAAAATAATAAAACTGCAAAAGCAGCACAGCTCCCCTACCTTCCCCTAAAGTGCTTACTTTCCCTGCCATTTCCTTGATATTTACCAACATCCATTATAGAAATTAAAAAACAGCAGTAACCTGCATCATGAGGTTCTTGCTATTTGTTTGGAGCTCTGAATTTGAAAGTCAGAAAAGTGAACCAACACAAAACATAGATTTTGTAAAGGCAAACTATTTTGCCCACGGTGAGATTGAGTATAAGGAAAATGCCCCCACAGTCCATAATGCTATAAGAGGGAAATACATGTATAATGAATATAGTTTCTTTGTTAAACTGTGAAGATACTTATTTATGACTACATGATTGACAGATTGTGACTTTGTTTAAAAGACATTTTGGAAGTATTAAAAAATCACCAAAGCTCACAGAAATTTGAACGTAACTATTTGTTCTGAGTAGTTATTCTCAGGGCTTTGAACCTCTTTGTTCAGGTTCCACACCCTGTTGAGAATTTGTATTTCTAACAAGTGCTCAGAAAGTTATACAGATGATTCTTGTGTATAATGTCCTGGGAGCTTGTTAGAAATGCAAATTATCAGCAGGGAACTTGTTAGAAATGTAAATTCTCGGCAGGAGGTCAAACTGGACTGAACCAGTTTGATGCTGTGGTTATTCTATATGTATACAGGGAGGCTGTTTTGATTCCAGAAAAAGCAAATGGCTTGAAGAAAATAGGTACAATGGGGTTTATAAAGAGAAGAGGAGGGAGAAATATAGAAGGCCAACCACTGGCTAATCTTAACATGATTGATTGAACCCTGACTTCCCCTTTACTGAGATCAACTGATAATAGGTTACTTCTGGACTGGCTGCCAGTAATTTGGCCTCCACCCACCTGCAGCCATAAGGCTTTTTGAGATTTAAATTAGGAGGTAATGGCTTGACAACTATCATTTTCTAGCAGAAGAGGACAAATCTACATTGCTATAGAGCAATTTCTGGCAGGTTTTTCCAGTTTGGGCCAGGTTTTTATGGTTAATATTTGGTTTTGCGGATAGGAAAAATCTTAAAATCAAAGCAAGATGTTTATTATTAATTTTCCTTTTCAACAGAAGCTTATTATGGCTTGTCAATTATAGTTGAGGTGACCACACATTCAGTTTGTCCCAGTATAGTTCCAGTTTACACATGTTGACTCCAGCGTAATAGTTAATAGCGTCCTCCTTTTATTCAGGTGTGGAGAATGAATTTCACGCTCAACCTAGGTGTAGAATGAGTACATCATATTTGACCTAGGATAACTAGTGTTGAATAGGAAAAATTGCTCGGCTAGCTGTTTTCTTTAACCTGAATTTGAGAATTTTTTCTTTCCTGTTTGAAGCCAAGGCTTACTAAATTTGAATCTCAAAAGATATGCCTGGGTGGAGGGATGAGGACTACCTTGTGAACTGGTATAAGCTGATCTCAGTAAAAGGGGAAGGGTAGGGTTCAATCAATCACATTAAAATTAGCCAGTGCTTGATATTCTGTTTCTCCCTCCTCTTCTCTTTATAAGGAGCCCTGGCAGTGCAGTGGTTAAGAGCTACGGCTGCTAACCAAAAGTCAGCAGTTTGAATCCACCAGCTGTTCCTTGGAAACCCTATGGGGCAGTTCTACTGTGTCCTATAGGGTCACTCTGTGTCGGGATCAACTCAATGGCAAAAGGTTTTCTCTTTATAAGCCCCCTTGTACTTAGCTTCTTCAAGCCATTTACTTTTTCTGGAATCAAAATGGCCTCCCTGTAAGCATATATAATAACTGCTCAGAATAAACCTAATGTTCAAATTTCTGTAAGTTTTGATTATTTTTAACACTAGTAAAATAAATCCTATTTGGAAACATGGATTGTACAACCAGTTTCATTTTCCTTCAAAGGAAAGTTGTGAAATGACCTTGACACAAACCCTTGCTCTCTTAGAAATGGTAAGAAAGCCTGCACTTATGTAACTTCTCAAAATATAGAAAAATGTGAATGCCACTACAACTATGCCATTTGCAAGTTGGTGTCAAATGTATATTTTACTATAAATGTTATACCTTGAAAACATTATCAAAAGCAGATCTTGAAAATAATACGTTTCCTTTTATAAGTAATGCTAAGTGAGGAATGATTCAATTCTACGTATAAAGTTCAGAACAATAAATATGTGATGATATTACCCAAAAAAACCCAACCCAGTGCCGTCGAGTCAATTCCGACTCATAGCGACTACCCCATAGAGTTTCCAAGGAGCGCCTGGCAGATTCGAACTGCTGTCCCTTTGGTTAGTAGCTACAGCACTTAACCACTCCGCCCCAAGTTTTCCTGATGATATTACAGTCATCTTTAAAAAATAGGTTGGTTTTGAGAAATTAATTAGATTCTTTTATCATTTTTACTTCGAGAATATTGAAAATGCTTTTGAAATAATCAGTGTGTACTACGGGAATGTGTTATGTCAATATGAAACCAAAGTGCAATTAAGATGTAGAACTCTGCACATAACTTATTTTTTTTTTCTTGGTTTTCATGAAATTCAGCCATTGCCATACCAATTCTGGGGGATTATAAAAGTACCCATGAAAAAACATTATTTTATTATACGGAAGTTGCCAATGACTATGCTGACTCTTTTACTGAACAAGATGGAACTGATAGGGTGTAAAAAGGAACCAACTGTATTGTTTTCTGCTACTGTTTGTTGAAACCAACCCTGACATTAAAAGGATAAACTTTCTATGTTAAATAATTCTTTCGAGGCAGGGTCAAGACATTGGAGTAGCCAGGCATTTTCTGTGGTCCTTCTTACAACAAAGACCTGAAAAAAACAAGTGAATTAATTATATATGAAAATCTAGGAGCCCTGAACGTCAAAGACAAAGTTGAGGAATTGGACTGAGTGGCAGGGGGAAAAAAGAGATGGCTCAGAAGCAGCGAGGAGTAGCCAAGCCTGACCTAGTCAGCTCTGGTACCCTGGAGGCTGGATTGGCTGGCATGTGTGGTGAGGCAAGCACTGGCGCTTGGGTTGTGTTTTCTACATTGGGAGAAACTGAACACTGGAGAGTCTGCTCAAGCCTCCAGAACCAGCAAAAAATGGCACTCATTCAGAGAAACGTAAGTACAAGCATCTAACCTACCCCACAGATCAACCCCCCACCCCTTTGGGGAAGTACCTCTCTCCCATTTACCTGCCCCCTCCCCACTCTGCTCCAGGTCCTGGTTGGGCTTCAGGGAGTGCTGTGCTCCCTGGGCCGGAATTAGGACCCGTCGTGCACCCTGAACCATTCACCCAGATTTGAAGCAGGAACAAATTAACAAAGAAGAAAATAATAATCCTCCAGCTCCCCTAAGCTGCTAACTCAATGCAGGCACAGCACCTTTGTCTAAGCACAAGCATAAGGGGTCCACTGACTTTGAATGCCTTTCACCCCTGCATAGACCTGTGTGGGCCCACTTCAACAGCACAGACCCTCATTAGCACAGTATAACAGAGTATATACCTGAAGGCTGTTTTCATCTGTATCTGCTATAAGGGAAAGTGGCAGATTCATGACATTTAACACCACCCTGCATATTAAGCAGGGTCCTCACCTAGACCTACATCAGAGGCCTGAGGACTGGTGGCTCCACCCATGCCACCTAGCCACCCAAGACAAAGGGCCAGGAATAAGTGTCGACTTCTAGTCCTTACAGCCAACAGCATTGGGTGGCCATAGTCTGAATGCAAAACCCACCTACTTATGCGCTTTAGGGAACAGGAACATGCCTTCAACCCAGACACTCAGGGGTAGCAGTCAGTACTCTGCCTTGATCAGCTCATGGCCCCTTACTGCAGCCAGATACCTATCCCTATTCCAATCACTCTTGCCTGTCGAGGACTGTAGGTGAGAGCCTGTACAACACACTCAGTGACCAGTGATGTGCACAACTGAGCTGAATCAACACAAGAAAAGTAGATGGGCTCCTGGGCTCACATACCTAATAACAGCTGTAGCGGCCTGGAGATAGGACATGAGAGCTTCAGAGACACCAATAATCAAACTAGCTCACTAGAGCAGCCTATTTGGGCATATCAAAACAAAACAAAAAGTTAGGACACAGTAAGCAAACAAAATAAATAAATATATTAACTTATTGATTGCTCAGAGACAACAATCAATATCAAATCACAAAAAGGCAGATTATGGTGGCTTAAGCAAGCCACCAATACAAAGAATCAAGAAACTTTCTAGAGGAAGATAACTTCTTGGAATTACAGGAAGTAGAATTCGAAAGACTAATATACAGAACTCTTTAGGAGATCAGGCAAAACACAGAACAAGCCAAGGAACACAGAGACAAAGCAATAGAGGAATGTAAGGTTATACAAGAGCATAATGACAAATTTAATAGGCTGCAAGAATCCATAGAAAGACAGCAAAGAGAAACCCAAAAGATTAACAATGAAATTTCAGAATTAGACAGCTCAGTAGGAAGTCATAGGAACGGAATTGAGGCAATGGAAGTCAGAATTAGTGAGACTGAAGATAAAGCACTTGACACCAAATTATTTGAGGAAAAATCAGATACAAGAATTAAAAAAAATGAAGAAACCCTAAGAATTACATGGGACTCTATCAAGAGGAATAACCTATGAGTGATTGGAATAGCAGAGCGAAGGGGATAACAGGGACTACAGAGAGAATTTTTGAAGACTTGATGGCAGGAAACTTCCCTGATATTGTGAAAGATGAGAAGATATCTATCCAAAAACTTATCAAACCCCACACAAGGTAGATGCCAACAGAAAGTAACCAACATGTATTATGATCAAACTTGCCAAAACCAAAGACAAGGAAAAAATTTTAAGAGAGGCTAGGGATAAACAAAAAGTCACCTGCAAACGAGAGTCAATAAGACTAAGCTCTGACTACTCAGCAGAAACCATGCAGGAAGGAAGGCAATAGGATGACATATATAAAGCTTTGAAAGAAAAAAAAAAAAAAAAAAGGCCAGCCAAGAACTGTATATACACCAAAACTCTCTTAAGTGTGATGATGAAATTAGGGCATTTCCAGAAAAACAAAAGTTTAGGGAATTTGTAAAAACCAACCAAAATTACTAGAAATATTAAAGGGAGTCCTGCAGTTAGAAAATCAATAACATCAGATAACAACCCAAGACCAGAACACAGGACAGAGCAACCAGATATCAACTCAGATAGTGAAGTCACAAAAAGAAATCAAAGTAAAACGCTGAAAATAGGGAAACAGAGATATCAATCCATAAGAAACGACAATGATAAAACAAAAAAGAAGGACTAAAAAATGTAGTCATAGATCTTTCATATGGAGAGGAAGCCAAGGTGTTATAAAGAAATAAAAGGTTGGTTTAAACTTAGAAAATAGGGGTAAATATTAAGGTAACCACAAAGGAAACTAAAAATCCTACACATCAAAATAAATTAAAAGAAAACTCAGCAAATACAAAATCAACAACAATGAAAAAGATGAAAAGAAAATACATAAAGAAAAACAATTGAGCACAGAAAGTTACATGGAACAAAGAAACTGTCAACAACACACACACACAAATGTATCAAAATGACAGCACTAAACACATACTTATCTATAATTATGCTGAATATAAATGGACTAAATGCTCCAATAAAGAGATAAAAAGTGGCAAAATGGATAAGAAAAAGTGATGCGTCCATATGCTACCCACAAGAGACACATCTTAGACTTAAAGACACAAACTAAAACTCAAAAAAGAGCATGAGTGGCAACGTAAATCTCTGACAAAATAGACTTTAAAGCAAAATCCACCACAAAGGATAAGGAAGGACACTATCTAATGATTAAAGTGTTAAAAGGAGAACATAGCCATAATAAATATTTACACACCCAACAGCAGGGCTCCAAAATACATAAAACAAACTCTAACAGCATTGAAAAGAGAAATAGACAGCTCCACAAAAATAGTAGGAGACTTCAACAAACCACTTTCGGTGAAGGACAGGACATCCAGAAAGAAGCTCAAAAAAGACATGGAAGATCTAAATGCCACATATACATATACAGAACACTCCACCCAACAGCAACCAAGTATACTTTCTTTTGCAAGCCACATGGAATATTCTCCAGAATAGACTACATATTAGGCCACAAAGCAAGCATTAACAGAATCCAAAACACTGAAATGCTACACAGCATCTTTTCTGACCATAAAACTACAAAAGTAGAAATCAATAATGGAAAAAGCAAGAAAAAAAAAAAAGGAAAGAAAGAAAGAAAACCTGGAAACTGAACCACACCTTGCTCAAAAACTATGGGGTTACAGAAGAAATTAAGGATGGAACAAGAAATTCACAGAATCAAATGAGAATGAGAACACATCTTACCAGAGCCTTTGGGACTCAGCAAAAGTAAGTGCTCAGAGGTAAATTTATAAAAATAAATGCACACATCCAAAAGGAAAAAAAAAAAAAAACAACTTTTTTTCCTACAACTTGAACAAATAGAAAGAGAGCAGCAAAAGAAGACCTTGAACACCAGAAGAAAGGAAATAATAATAATTAGAGCAGAAATAAATGAAATAGAGAATAGAAAAACAATTGAAAGAGTTAACAAGACCAAAAGGTGGTTCTTTGAAAAGATCGGCAAAATTGATAAACCATCAGCCAAGCTGACAAAAGAAGAACAGGAGAGGATACAAATAACCCAAATAAGAAATGAGATGGATGATGTCACAACAGACCCAACTGAAATTAAAAGAATCATATCAGGTTACTGTGAAAAATTGTACTCATTCTAACAAATTTGAAAACATACAGGAAATGGATAGATGTCTAGAAACACACTAGCTACCTAAACTAACACAAGCAAAGGTAGAACCACTAAACAAACCTATAACTAAAGAAAAGATTGAAGATGAAATTAAAAAAACTCCCAACGAAAAAAAGCCCTGGCCCAGACGGCTTCACTGGAGAATTCTACCAATCTTTTTTCAGTGAAGAGGTAACACCAATACTACTAAAGATATTTTAGAGCATAGAAAAGTATGAAATACTGCCAAACTCATTCTATGAAGCCAGCACATCCCTGATACCAAAACCAAATAAAGATACATGAGAAAAAGAAAATTACAGACCAATATCCCTTGTGAACCTAGACACAAAAATCCTCAACATAATTCTAGCCAATAGAATTTAAAAATATATCAAAAAACAATTTATCATGATTAAGTAGGATTCATACCATGTATGCAGGGATGGTTAAACATTAGAAAAACAATCAATGTAATCCATCACATAAATAAAACAAAAGGTAAGAAACTTGTGATCTTAGCAATTGATGCAAAAAAGGTATTTGACATAGTCCAACACCAATTCTTGATAAAAACTTTCACCAAATTAGAATAGAAGGGAAATTCTTTCTATTTATGCATAGGCAACCACTGACATTATTCTAAATGGAGAGAGTCTAAAAGCATTCCGCTTGAGAACAGGAACCAGACATGGATGCCCTTTATCACCACATTTATTCAACATTGTGCTGGAGGCCTTAGAGAAATTACACAAGAAAAAGAAATAAAGGACATCCAAATTGATAAGGAAGAAGTAAAAGTGTCCCTATTTGCAGATGATATGTTCTTATGCACAGAAAACTCGAAAGAATCTACAAGGAAACTACTGGAACTAACAGAAGATTTCAACAAAGTATCAGGATACAAGGTAAACATACAAATATCAGCTGGATTCCTCTACACCAATTAAGAGAACTTCAAAGAAGAAATCACCAAATCAATACCATTTACAATAGCCCCCAAGAACATAAAATACTTAGGAAAAAAATCTAACCAGGGACATAAAAATCTTATACATAAGAAAACTACAGTACACTACTGCAAGAAACCAAAAGAGACCTACATAAGTGGAAAAACATACCTTGCTCATGGATAGGGAGACTCAACATTGTGAAAATATCAATTCTACCCAAAGCAGTTTACAGATACAATGCAATACGTACCCAAATTTCAAGACATTTTTTAACGAGATGGAGAAACAAATCACTAAACTGATATCGAAAGGGAAGAGGCCCTGGATAAATAAAGCATTACTGAAGAAGAACAAAGTGGGAGGCCTCACACTACCCAAGAACCTATCATACCACAACAGTAGTCAAAAAAGCCTGGAACTGGTACAACAACAGATACATAGACCAATGGAGCAGAATTCAGAGTCCAGGCGGAAATTCATCCACCTATTAGCAGCTGATATTTGACAAAGGCTCACAGTCTGTTAAATGAGGGAAAAGACAGTCTCTTTACCAAATGGTGCTGGCATAACTGAATATTCATCTGTAAAAAAATGAAACAAGATGCATACCTCAAAGACCTAAATATAAAATCTAAAATGCTAAAGATCATGGAAGAAAAAACAGGACATTGCTAGAAGCTGTAATACATGGCATAAACAGATTACAAAACATAACTAATGATGCACAAACACCAGAAGAGAAACTAAATAACTGGGAGCTCTGAAAAATCAAACTTAGTCTCAACCAAAGACTTTACCAAAAGACTAAAAAGACAGCATACAGACTGGGAAAAATATTTTGGCTACAACATCTGATCAGCATCTAATCTCTAAATCTGTAAGATACCCCAAAACTTCAATCACAAAAAGATAAATAACCCAATTAAAAAATGGGCAAGGGATAGGAGCAGGCATTTCACCAGAGAAGACATTCAGGTGGCTAACAGATACATGAGGAAATGCTCTCTATCATTAGCCATTAGAAAAATGCAAATCAAAACTACAATGAGATACCATCTCACCCCAACAAGGCTAGCATTAATCCAAAAAACACAAAATAGTAAATGTTGGAGAGGTTATAGAGAGACTGGAACACTTATACACTGCTGGTGGGAATGTAATATGGTAAAACCACTTTGGATATTGATTTGGCACTTCCTTAAAAAGCTAGAAATAGAAATTCATAGGATCCAGCACTCCACTCCTTGGAATATATCCTAGAGAATTAAGAGCTGTCACTCAAATAGATATATGCACACCCACATTCATTGCAGCACTGTTCGCAATAGCAAAAAGATGGAAACACCCTAGGTACCCATTAATGGAGGAATGGATAAACAAATTGTGGTATATTCACACAATGAAATATTACACAAAGATAAGGAACAACAATGAATCTGCGAAACATTCAACATAAGAAGGTTGAATCTAGAAGGCATTATGCTGAGGGAAATTAGTCACAAAAGGACAAATATTGTATGAGACCACTAAGAACTCAGGAAAAGGTTTAAACACAGAAAAAAAAAATTCTTTGATGGTTACGAGGGTGGGGAGGGAAGAAGAGGGAAATTCACTAACTAGAGAGTAGACAAGGATTATCTTAGGTGAAGGGAAGGACAACACAATACAGGAGAAGTCAGCACCACTAGACTAAACCAAAAGCTAAGAAGTCCTGAACACAGCCAAATACTTCGAGGGGCAGTGTAGCAAGTGCAAGGGTCTGGGGACCATAGTTTCAGGGGACAGCTAGGTCAATTGGCATAGTAAAGTTTATTAAGAAAATGTTCTGCATCCCACTTTGGTGAGTGGCATCTGGGGTCTTAAAAGCTAGCAAGTGTCCATCTAAGATGCATCCGTTGGTCCCGACCCACCTGGAACAAAAGAGAATGAAGAACACCCAAAACACAAGGAAAATATTAGCCCAGGAGATAAAAAGTGCCACATAAACCAGAGACTCTATTGGCCTGAGCCCAGGAGAACTAGATGGTGCCCAGCCACCGCCCGTGACCACCCTGACACGAAACACAACAGAAAATCCTGACAGAGCCGGAGAAAAGTGGGGCGCAGGACTCAAATTCACATGAAAAGACCAGGCTTAATGATCTGACTGAGATTGGAGGAACCGCAGAAGACTTGGCCCCCGGAATCTCTGTTAACTCAGAACTAAAACCATGCCCGAAGCTAACTCTTCAGACAAAGAATGGACTGTAAGACATAAAATGATACTTGTGAAGAGTGTGTTTCTTAGTTCAAGTAGATACATGAGACTAAATGGAAAGCTCCTGTCCAGAGGCAAGATGAGAAGGCAGAAACAGATAGGAACTGGTTGAATAGACCACGGGAAACCTGGAGCAGAAAAGAGGAATGTGTGGTCATGTTGTAGGGATAGGAGCTATGGTCACATAACAATGTGTGTATAAATTTTTTGTATGAGAAACTAACTTGAGTTGTAAACTCTCACCTACAGCACAATAAAATAACAATAATTCTTTCCCTGTTTTTTATGGAAATCAGGTGCATCACAAAGTTTTTATGGTCACTGTTAGATAAAAGTTCTATGGCTTAAATAAAAAATGAATTCATTAGGATTAAGATGTCCCTACCAGTGAAATAAAAGTCCCTGAGTGGCATAGTTTCCAACCTTTATCTTGCTTTAAGATAGGGAGAAAATTCTCCCACCCATGAGGGAAGAAAGGAAATGCCACAACACTCTGACAATTTTCTTCAAAGGAATGTATATTTTTCAACCTGTTCAACTTTTTTCAAATATATACCATGGAAGTGGGTTATCACAAATTCTGTTAAAATTTATAATCTCTTAGCATGTCCTATAGAGGTGGTCGAACACCTCACTGTAGAAGAGGGGAAGGCAAACTGTGGTTTATGAGCCAAATCTAGCTCACTGTCTATTTTTCTGTGACTTATGACCTAAAAATGAGTTTTCCATTTTTAAATAATTGAAAAACATCGAAAGAAGTATAATATTTTGGGAGACATGAAAATTATGTGAAATTCAAATTTCAGTGTCCACAAATCAAGTTTTATCGGAACATAGTCATGCCCATAGGTTTATATATTATCTATAGCTGGTTATATATTATCTATGTTTATATCTATATTATCTTAACCACTGGTGGCACAGTGGTTAAGAGTTCAGCGGCTAACCAAAAGGTCAGCAGTTTGAATCCACCAGCCACTCCTTGGAAACCATATGGGGCAGTTCTTCTCTGTCCTATAGGGTTACTGTAAGTCAGAATAAGCTCAACAGCAATGGACTTGGTTTGGAAGTTTATAGCTGCTTTAGTGATACAAGGACAGCGTTGAATAGTTGAGACAGAGACCTTAGGGACTGCACAGCCTAAAATACTTACTACTTGGTCCTTTCCAGAAAAAGCTTGTTGGCCCCTGCTATAGAATATGGTATACCTGGCATCTGTTGTATAGTTCTCGGCCTTTGGGTTTTCAGTTGAAACTGAGACAGTGAAAGTCCTGAGTGGAAATAGACTCGAGAGCAGCAGATTTTTGGTTATTCTACACATGAAAACTGTCAAAATATTATTACTGTCTTAATTTTATGATCCTTGAATCAACATGAAATCAGTGGTTAAGTGTTCAGCTCCTAACCAAAAATGGCAGTTCAAATCCACCAGGGGCTCCTTGGAAACCCTATGGGGCAGTTCCTCTCTGTCTTATCAGGTTGCTATGAGTCAAAATCAACTTGATGGCAACATGTTTTTGTAAGTTTAGCATTCGCCACCTAGCTAGAGATTTCAAAAAACACTGACAATATGCTACATGCTTTCTTGTCAAAGATATTGTGGGCTGAAGATACAGCATAGCAGATCTTCAGAATCATTATGACATTTACCTTCCATGACAACCCCATGCCTAGGGTTAAGGCAGGAATTAATTAACCATAAGTTATTATGAGCCTCAAAATGTCTGTAGTCTATTGACAGAGCCTGGTGGACAAATATTGTAGATATGCTTAGTTTTAGCTTTTAAAAAAAAAAAAAAAAGTTACAAAAGGGTAGAGGCTTATGACCAGAATTCTATATAAAGGAAGTAAAATTGGCTATGTAAAAGACAATTGAGTCTCATGTAATAAATGGTTACAAGTTTACTTGATTTTATTTAAGTCACCTTTATTTTAAACAATGCCTCTGTTTAAATAGGACCATATTGTTTTATAAATATACTGGTTCATCAAAAATTAATCGAAGTTTTGTAGAAGTCATCATGACATTTTGTCACTAGGCGTTTATGTAATGTATTGTTGACTAGTTTAATGCTAGGTGGATAAATAAAATGACAATAGAGAAATAACAGAATTGTAAAAGTTCACAATGTTTGCACCAATATCTATTTGAATCTATTCATATCAAATTGCATGTTTCTTTAGACATTTCACAAACTGAAAAAGAAAAAAAATGAAAAGGAAGAAACATTATTGTTTTTTTTCATTTACTTCGTATTGAATATGGCCATTATGCATACTCGTTTTGGAGTTTCTCCGTCTTGTACACCCTAGTAGCTAAATGATTTAACACAAATGCTTCCGAAGTATTTTACTTACTTTCATTACTGTTTTTTAGAGAAGTCATTTAATTTTCCTACTTTATTTTATCCTACTTTCTAAATGCCATCACTATGACTATTTTATGAGAGTAAGTTCATCAAATTTTATTTAAAAATGCTTGATTTTTCAAATGGAAAGTACCAAGTATATACTGCGTACATCACCTGTCTATCAGTTTGTTGTACTCTGGTAGCTTGCATGTTGCTGTGATGCTGGAAATTATGCTACTGGTATTTCAAATACCAACAGGATCACACATCGTGGACAGGTTTCAAAGGTGCTTCCAGACTAAGGCAGACTAGGAAGAAAGCCTGGCAGTCTACTTCTGTTCTGAAAATTAGGCAATGAAATCTCTATAGATCACAACAGAGTGTTGTCCAGTATAGTTCTGGAAGATGAGCCCCTTAGGTAGGAAAAAAACTCAAAATACACAGTGGTTGCAAGAATAAAAAAAAAAAAAAAAATTTACTCAAGAATAGACTTGAGTAAATCAATGATTGTGAAGATGGCACAGGACCGAACAACATTCATTCTGTTGCACATGGGGTTGCCATGAGTCAGAGACAATTTGACAGCAACTAACAAAAACATATATCAATACGGGATAGATATATTTAATCACAACATAACTCATAATAACATGGACTTGTCTTTTCCAAAAGGCAAATAATATTGCTGTTTTATCAACCACTGGAATGACATTCTTGGAGGGAAGCATACCCTTCACCCAGGATTCAGGTTGATTCTTATGGCTATGGGCAGCCAGGAAGATGTAACACCCTGTACTGCCATATGTTAGATTGGGTATGGAAATTGTTTTTCTGAAACAGGATTTTCAGGCATGACACTTACCTTATTTGAAGGGATGAACTGGGGAGGGTGCCAACTATGTTTAAAATACAATTTCTTTTTCTAGATGCAAAGACGTGGTAGAAGGTAGAATGTGGCTAGATAACAATGTAAATTGTTCTGGGGTTACAAGATGTGTGTGTGTTTCACATCCCATTTTTGTCTCTTGCCCCTCCCCCATTTTAGCTGTTAGACATGAACAACCCAGTATATTAAGGAAGGTGATCACTATATAAACAGAATGGAGATATTAAATTCTTGAATTTAAGATTGGAAGACTGTTTAATCAAGTAATCAAGCAGAGTGCTTTAACCACTGTGCTGCCAGGGCACCTTTCCCATAAAGATTACAGCCTAGGAAACCCTATGGGACAGTTCTGCTCTGTCCTATAGGATCACTATGAGTTGGAGACCGCTTGAAGGCGCAGGACCACAACAGCAATCTCAAATATCCTCTGGGCATGCACAGATCTCATAACTCCTGATTCATCCTAGTGTCCATGGCATTAAGGTTCCATCTTAGGGACTTCACACCTGGTCTTGGCTAGGCTTTCACAGAGCCAAGGTATCCCTTATGCCCCAGCCGCTATTAGAGTCGGGCAAAAAGAAAAAAAAAAAAAAGATTGGAATTATTAGTGAAGAGAAATAGAACCACATACAATTACCATTTTCCCAGAGTCCCCTGCTCTGTATTTTTCCTTACTGATTCTTACAATTTTAAAGAATCCAAACTGTTTTACCAATTTAATTTTTCACTGCAAACATTTACACAGAATTAATGCTGGTACCTTAAAATCAGTTACTTCCCTTTTCAACCAGGTAATAAGCAGTATCTAGTCTGGACCCGTACCATTCCACTGGAATGTTCAAACTCTTCTAATTTGGCTATGGCCATATAGCTTAGCTATAGCTACCTAGTTTCACCTAAGCAGATTGTAAGCCTCAAGTGAACACTTCTCAAAATAGAAAAATAATAATACACCGAGGTAAAAGAAATTGAAGAGCAACTCTAAAAGCCCCTTGTAAGTAGTTTCCCTTTGAGTGGACATGGTACTAATGGGGCAGATAATAAACTCTCTTTAGGTGCCAAAGAAAGGCTGTTTTCCACTTATCAGATATTGCAGAAACAGTGTGGTCTCCAGGCACACTGAAAGGTACGCCAGGCTCTGCTATTATATTTTATAACTACAAATAGCGTGGAGCTGCTCACACAGTTGTATATTATAGTTTACATGGGAAAAATTTACCATGCCATTAATGTCTTTTTTGTTCTCAATCTTATTAGATTAAAATGTAGAATAACATACGGAAGTTTTCTTTTCCAAGGGAAATAATTTTGGAGGAAAAAAAATCAGGAATATGATTTGTAAATAGGATTCTTTAAAAAAGTCCTATTAAAATGCTGACAATCTGAAAACTGTAGGGTTTGTTAGAAAGCCAATGCCTCACACCCATGGGATGCTAAAATACTAAATTATATTACCTCTCGCTTTAGCACTGGTGAACACAGCTTTGTTTATGGTATTGACTCCAGATGCTGTGAAATACCCAATTCATTTAGGAGAGCTCAGATTTCTTGAAAAATGGCTCATGGTTCCACTTGTATGGTAATACACATGCCCAAGCCTCATACCTAATTGCTACAACATGTATAGCTGAAACAGGACTTCCATTCTATTCCCAAGTAGGGGCTGCTCAAGCTACCTGGGACTGATGTGTGTAAAATATCAGCGGTTGTACCTTGAAGTATTTGAACCATATAGCCAGAAAAAAAATGTTGATTAATTTGGGCTATGAATAATTCCTTTTATTCTTAAACCTAATTTCTATATCAGTTAAAAAATATTTTATCAAGGTAGCCAGGGCATAGTTTTTATTATACTGTGATAATCATAACAGCTAACTTTTGTAGCACTTAGTGTTATATGCTGTTCTTAGCCTCGTACAGGTCTTAACTCAGTTGATTCTCCTGACAACCCTATGAAATAAGAATTGTTTTTACCCATGACTTGTCTAATATTTCACAGCTACCAATGGAGTTGGGATTTAAACTCAGCAACCTAATACCAGAATCAGTGCTCTTAACTTCCTTATGGGCATTGAAGCTTTCCTGTAATCACTCTTTGCCTCAGTTTGCTCAACTCTAAAATAGGGATAAACTAGACTAATACAGCATTTAGCATTTGGCACATATTAATCATTCAAGAAATAGCTATTGTTTTTATTGTAGTAATGATGATTATTGCTGTTGCGTGCTGTCAAGTTGATTTTGACTCATAACAACCCGATAGGACAGAGAGGAACTCTCCCATACAATTATCTAGGCTGAAATCTTTATGGAACCAGGTTGCCAGGTCTTTTCTCTTGTGAAGTGCTAGGTGGGTTTGAGCCACCGACATTTCAGTTAGCAGCTGAGTGCTTAACCAGTGCACGGTCAGGGCTCCTATGATGATTATTAAGCATGCATCATATGTCAGGTATAAGGCTAACCCTCTTATTTCATGTATCTTACAATTTAGAAGATGGAAAAGATTAAAGAAAAAATTACAGAAGTGATGTGGACTACCAAGGAGAAGTACAAGGCACCTTGGGAAGTCAGATTAGTGCGTAACCTAATTTTTATGTCAGGGAAATTTTCCCTATGAAATGACATTTAAGGTGTGTTCTGAAAGGTGAACAGGAGTCAGCAGAACAGGGAGCACAAGGTAGAAGAGCAGTACATAAAAAGAGTGTAGCCTTTAGTCCAGGGGTGGAAGATGCAGGACCTCCTAGTCCAAGTTAAAGATTTTGTGTTTATTCCAAGAGGAACTGGAAAGTATTTAAAGGATTTAAACAGAAGATTGGCAAGATCAAATCTGGATTTTAAAATCACTCTGCTATGTAAAGAATGGATTAGAGTTAAACAAAATTGGATGTACAGAGATCAATGGAGAGGGTATTTCAGAGGCCCACATACAGAATGGTGCCCTGAATAAGGACGGTAACACCAGGGAAGGAGATTCTTCAGGACGGATTCAAGGACTATCTAGGACTAGACAAAAAACTGGGTAGCCAAAGTGCACCCTTATATCTATTCATTTGTTTTCTTCCTAAAAAAAATGCTGTCTACTAAAATAGGACTCCAGTATATCTACCAGTGCTTAGCTCCATTTATCTCTGGATTATACCTATATGATCTGTATGTTCAAATCCAACCGCCCTGCTGTCTCCTCCTATGCTTTCGTTTCTAAACTCAGCTTAAAACTTCCCTATACTTCCAGTGTCCCTGGCCCTTGCCTCACCCCATGTTACTACTATTCAGGGAGATTCTCTTTTGCTTTTGAGCAAATATCCTTCTACAATAAAATTTTGCAATGAACACACATTTTGCTTCCTAGCATAAAAAAGAAACAAGCTTTTTTTTTTTTTTTTTCAATAGGAGAACATCCTCCATAGTCTCCAGGGGAGGTAGCTCAATTATCTATTCCCATTCACTGATTGAATTAGCAGATGAGTTTATTCTACTCATTTTTACCAGGAACCACTTTTCTGGGGAAGACTGGAGAGAGAGATAGGTTGATATATAGAAGTGTCTTGAATGACAATCCATTTATTCTTCCTTCATTTATCACTGCAGGGCTGAAATGGTTTTAGAGCAAGAGAACATGATTAGGCCATAATTCAAGAAGATTAACATACAAAAGTAGGTATGAGGAATGGAGTGAGAGATGGATCAAAGAGAAATGTGGTGAATGGAAAAGTCATGAACTTAAGGTTATATAAATTTGGATTTGCATCTTGCCTTAGTTCTTAATTCATCAGATACTTGAGGGTCTATTAGCTGTAACAATGAGATAAAGTGAATTTGGAGAAGTAGTCAATTGCCAAATCATTTAGAGCTTCCCAAAATATTATTTGAAGTTTAGGCTTTATTGTAAGTGCAATATTGGAGGCCTTTAACTGGGGAAAATGTGTATACTTTGTGCTTTTAAGATGATCACTGTAGGACTTGCAATTAAAAATGGTAGATTGATAGAAACTGAGACTATGCAGGGAGGGAAAAAAAAACAAAACCTTTCAAAGTCATTAATTACTTCAAGTGGAAAATAGGAAATAATGCACCAACACCCAAGAGTAGGGTCATATAAGACAGTAAAACAGAGGTCTTGCAACATTAAAATATATCTGGAAAAGAAAGCCAAAGAAATGGGTTGGATGATAAAGTTGAGAAAAGTTCCTGGAGGTAATGAAAAAAAGACAGAGATAGAAAATAGGGGATGAAAGAGAAGAAAATCAGAAAGCTGTTTCATAAGGCCTACCGTCAAGGTAATAGGAATTCCAGAAACAAAAACAGATAAAATGGATGGGCAAATATTGCCAAGGAAATGAATTTCTCAGAAATGAAAGTTATAAATTGCCATATTGAAAAGATGCACCAGGTAGTCAGCAAAATTGCTGAACTAGATCCATGTCAAGGCACAGTACTGTAAAAGTTCAAAACATTACAAACAAAGAAAGCTTCCAGAGTTTAAAAAAAAAAAATTTTTTTTCACCAAATTATCAGAATTACAATTGCTTCAGACTTTAACAGCAACATTAGAAGCAAGAAGACAATGGACAAATGTCTTCCAAATTCTGAGTGAAAATACTTTGCAATCTAGAATCTAAACTATTATTGTTGTTGTTAGCTGCCGTCAAGCCAGTTCTGACTCATAGCGACCCTCTGCACAACAGAACGAAACACTGCCTGGTCGGTCCTGTGCCATCCTTACAATCGTTGTTATGCTTGAGCTCATTGTTGCAGTCACTGTGTCAATCCACCTGGTTGAGGGTCTTCCTCTTTTCCACTGACCCTGTACTCTGCCAAGCATGATGTCCTTCTCCAGGGACTGATCCTTCCTGACAACATATCCAAAGTATGTAAGACGCAGTCTCACTATCTTTGTCTCTAAGGAGCATTCTGGTTGTACTTCTCCCAAGACAGATTTGTTCCTTCTTTTGTCAGTCCATGGCATATTCCATACTCTTCGTCAACACCACAATTCAAAAGCATCAATTCATCTTTGGTTTTCCTTATTCATTATCCAGCTTTCATATCCATATTATGCAACTGAAAATACCACGGCTTGGGTCAGGCGCACCTTAGTCTTCAAGGTGACATCTTTGCTCTTCAACATTTTAAAGAGGTCCTTTACAGCAGATTTACCCAATGCAGTGCCTCATTTGATTTCTTGACTGCTGCTTCCATGGCTGTTGATTGTGGATCCAAGTAAAATGAAATCCTTGACAACTTCAATCTTTTCTCCGTTTACCATGATGTTGCTCTGTGGTCCAGTTGTGAGGTTTTTTGTTTTCTTTATGTTGCGGTGCAATCCATACTGAAGGCTGTGGTCTTTGATCTTCCTTAGTAAGTGCTTCAAGACTTTTTCACTTTAGCAAGCAAGGTTGTTTCATCTGCATAATGCAGCTTGTTAATGAGTCTTCCTCTAATCCTGATGCCCCATTCTTCTTCATATAGTCCAGCTTCTTGGATTATTTGCTCAGCATACAGATTGAATAGGTATGGTGAAAGGATACAACCCTGACACACACCTTTCCTGACTTTAAACCAATCAGTATCCCTTTGTTCTGTCCAAACAACTGCCTCTTGATCTATGTAAAGGTTCCTCATGAGCACAATTAAGTGTTCTGGAATTGCCATTCTTCCCAATGTTAGCCGTAATTTGTTATGATCCACACAGTCAAATGCCTTTGCATAATCAATAAAACACAGGTGAACATCCTTCTGGTGTTCTCTGCTTTCAGCCAGGATCCATCTGACATCAACAATGAAATCCCTGGTTCCATGTCCTCTTCTGAAACCAGCCTGAATTTCTGGCAGTTCCCTGTCGATATACTGCTGCAGCTGTTTTTGAATGATCGTCAGCAGAATTTTGCTTGCCTGTGATATTAATGATATTGTTCTATAATTTCCACATTTGGTTGGATCACCTTTCTTGGGAATAGGCATAACTATGGATCTCTTCCAGTCAGTTGGCCAGGAAGTTGTCTTCCATATTTCTTGGCATAGACGAGTGAGCACCTCCAGCGCTGCATCTGTTTGTTGAAACATCTCAATTGATATTACATGAATTCCTGGAGCCTTGTTTTTTGACAATGCCTTCAGAGCAGCTTGGACTTCTTCCTTCAGTACCATCGGTTCCTGATCATATGCTACCTCTTGAAGTGGTTGAACATCGAGTCATTCTTTTTGGTATAATGACTCTGTGTATTCCTTCCATCTTCTTTTAATGCTTTGTGCATTGTTTAAAATTTCCCCCATAGAATACTTTACTCTTGCAACTCAAGGCTTGAATTTTTTCTTCAGTTCTTTCAGCTTGAGAAACACCAAGTGTGTTTTTTCCTTTTGGTTTTCTATCTCCAGCTCTTTGTACATGTCATTATAATACTTTGTCTTCTCGAGCCACCCTTTGAAATCTTCTGTTCAGTTCTTTCATTTCATCATTTCTTCCTTTTGCTTTAGCTGCTTGACGTTCGTGAGCAAGTTTCAGAGTCTTCTCTGATCCATCTCGGTCTTTTCTTTCTTTCCTGTCTTTTCAGTGACCTCTTGCATTCTTCATGGATGATGTCCTTGATGTCATTCCACAACTTGTCTGGTTTTCAGTCACTAGAGTTCGATGCATCAAATCTATTCTTCAGATGGTCTCTAAATTCAGGTGGGATATACTCAAGGTCATATTTTGGCTCTCATGGACTTGCTCTGATTTTCTCACAGACATGTGGGGGAAACTATTGTACTCCACTAAAATATCAATTAAAGATAGAAGACATTTTCAAGTGTGAAAGAGGTCAAAATTTTTGCTTCTCATTCTCTGTTTTTTAGGAAGCTACTAAAGGATGTACTCCACAAAAATTAGGCATAAATAAAGAAAGAGGAAAACACAATATCCATGAAACAGAGCACATATACTAAAGAGAGGCAAAGATAATCTTCAGGTTGATCATGAGGGAGAATTCAAGGGTGATAGTTGTGTATTAGGCGTAAAATTAAACAAGTCTAGATTTAGATGGAGTAGGTAAGAAGACTTTGGTAGAAATTTCTTCAAGAAAATAAAATCAGACTATGTAATATGTTTGAATGTAGAGATATGATTAAAAAACCAGACCAAACCCAGTGCCATCAAGTCGATTCTGACTCGTAGTGACCCTATAGGATAGAGTAGAACTGCCCCATAGAGTTTTCAAGGCGTGCCTGGTGGATTTGAACTGCTGACCTTTTGGTTAGCAGCTGTAGCACCTAACCACTATGCTACCAGGGTTTCCAGAGGTATGATTAGGCTATTTTAAAAGTACCTTTTGAATCTAACGATATGCCTTTATGAAAGTACCTATAATTTATTCAACTTATTATTTTAAATTTATCTTTAATTGAGGCCAAGGTTGAAAATGTGGACACTAGGGTAACAAATTTGCTTCTCTCTTCACCAGTCTCATCCCATGTGGTCAGGTGTAAATAGCTTATAGTCTTCCTACCAAAAATGTTACACACACACACACACACACATTGTATAGCATGGCTTCCTTATAATTTTTAAATGAATGTATTAATGGAAAACATGTTTAAGACAAGTAATAATAATAATCAACATGTTTAAATTCTCCTTGTATTTCATATTCTATAAATGTTCCCCTTAATAAACAACAACAAAAAAACAAAACAATACTCTGAGAGCATTGCACGGCTTCAGTATGTATGTTCTTAAAACCTGGTATTAAAAAAACAGTGGATTAGCACTATACAGTCCTAAATTATGTAAGTTATTTTTACACATTCTCTGGTGAAAAACTAAAAATGAGAGTCTAATTTTATAGATGTCACAGAAAATAGAAAGCCGTACAACTTATGCTGTTAAGGAACCCTAGCTCTGCTACTTATTAGTTTTGACAAGTTACTTAAGCTCTCTAAACCCAATTTTCTCATTTGTAAAATAGAATCTATGTATTAGGTTATTATGAGGATTAAATAAAATACTCTAATATATTAATGTAGTACTTACTGCTAAGTGCTTATATTGTTCTTACCATTATTGATTATTATTATTACTTGTCTTAAACATGTTTTCTGTTAATACATTCATTTGAAATTTATTTAAAAATTATAAGTAAGCCATGCTATGCAGTGCGTGTGTGTAAAATTTTTGGGAGGAAGAATATAAGCTATTTATACCTGACCACATGGGATGAAACTGGTGAAGAGAGAAACAAGCCTGTTATCCTAGGGTCCACATTTTCAACCTTGCCCTCACTTAAAGATAAATTTAAAATAATAAATTGAATAAATTATAGGTATTTTCATAAAGGCATATTGTCAGAACTGAAAGGTACTTTTAAAGTAGCCTAATAATAAAAAAAAACCATACCTCTGCATAATTCCGAATCCCTGATATGTTAAATAATATTCTAGAACATCAGTCAAAGATTCTCCCACTGCACCAGTTGTTTGTAAACACATTCAACTCAGGCTTAATCCATGTGCATTATTGTGGAATTTAGTTTTATCATAATACATTTTTTTTCTGTAAAAACTTTGTAAAATTCATTGTAGGCAAGAAGAACATTTAATTATTAGAGTAAATATTGCTCTTATAACCTACAAAATATACTAATATTAACTTCAAAAAAAAAGAAAAAGAATATTCCTTATCACTGACTGCCCCTTGAGTCAATGTTACTAATATCCTAAAGACCTACATATAAATGCAAATTCATTTCAAAGTTAATTGCACATTTTGCAATAAGTGGGAGGATAAGTCAAAAAATGGGGTTCAAAAACTACCTGAATTATACTTAATCCATTTAAATGAGAGGAGATCTGACAGAATAAAACTAACAAATAATAAGATAGATAATAAATAATTGATAAATAAGATTTTTAATAAATGAACATGTTTGTGGCAAATCAGCAAACTAAGCTTCTACCTTAAAAACAAAACAAACAAAAACTAGAGAAAGAAGAACCTTAAAAAACAAAGATGTCTGAATGAAAGCATAACAATAAAAACAGAAATCAATGAAATTTAAAAGGGAAAAACAAACAAGAAAATAAAGAAGACAAAGCTGCTTTTTTGAAAGGTTAATAAAACTGATAAAATTCTACTCAGACTTATTAAGAAAAAACAAAAATAGAAATTACCCATTGTCTTGGTTATCTAGTGCTGCTATAACAGAAATACCACAAGAGGATGGTTTTAACAAACAGAAGTTTATTCACTCACAGCTGAGTAGGCTAGAAGTCCAAATTCAGTGTCTCAGTTCCATGTGAAGGCTTTCTCTCTCTCTGTCGGCTGTGAAGGAAGGTCCTTTTCATAAATTTTCCCCTGGCCTAAGAGCTTCTCTGCATAGGAACTTCAAGTCCAAAGGACATGCTGTGCTCCTGGCACTGCTTTCTTGGTGGTATGAGGTCCCCATGTCTCTCTGCTTGCTTCTCTCATTTATATAGCAAAAGAGATTGGCTTAAAAGACAATCCAATCTTGTAGACTGACTGCCGCTAATCCCACCTCACCAACATCATAGAGATAGGATTTCCAACACACTGGAAAATCACATCTGATGACAAAATGGTGGACAATCACACAGTATTGGGAATCATGGCTTAGCCAAGCAAACAGGCATTTTGGGGGAACACAATTCAATCCATGATACCCATATCAAGAATGAAAGAAACAGCGTCACTACAGACCCCATAAAAAAAAAAAAAAGATAGGCATTAAAAAAGCAGAAGAAAGTACTACAATCAACTCTATGCCCATAAAATTAACTATTTAGATGTGATAAATTAATTCTTTGAAAGATGTTGTTGTTCTTGTTAGGTGCCATCGAATCGGTTCTGACTCACAGCAACCCTACAACAGAATGAAACACTGCCCAGCCCTGCACCATCCTCACAATCATTGTGATGTTTGAGTCCACTGTTGCTGCCACTGCATCAGTTCATCTCATTGACGGTCTTCCCCTTTTTTGTCGACCATCTACTTTACCAAGTATGATGTCTTTCTTCAGGAACCGGTCTCATCTGATAACATGTCCAAAGTTATTCTCACTTCTAAGGAGTATTCTAGCTGTACTTTTTCCAAGACAGATTTGTTCGTTCTTCTGGCAGTCCATGGTATATTGAGTATTTTTGCCAACACCACAATTCAAAGACATCAATTCTTCTTCAATATTCCCTATTCATTCTCCAGCTTTCACATGCATATGAGGCGATTGAAAACACCATGGTTTGGGTCAGACGTACCTTAGCCCTCAAACTGACATCTTGCTTTTTATCACTTTAAAGAGGCAGCAGATTTGCCCACTGTAATTCATTGTTTGATTTTTTGATTGTTGTTTCCATGGGAGTTGATTGTGGAATGAAGTAAAATTAAACCTTTGACAACTTCAATATTTTCTACATTTATTAGGATGTTACTTATTGGTCTGGTTGTAAGGATTTTTGTTTTCCTTATGTTGAAGTGTAATCTGTACTGAAGGCTGTATGTAATCTTTGATCATCATTAAGTGCTTCAAGTCCTCTTCACTTTTAGCAAGCAAGTTTGTGTCATCTGCATATCACAGGTAGTTAATTAGTCTTCCACCCTCCTGATGTGGTGTTCTTCTTCACAGAGTCCAGGTTTTCGGATCACTTGCTTAGCATATAATTGAATAAGTATGGGGAAAGGCTACAACCCTGACACAGAGCATTCCTGATTTTAAACCACGCAGTATCTCCTTGTCTTGCTCAAACAAATGCTCCTTTGTCTATGTACAAGTTCTCCATGAGCACAATTAATTGTTCGAGAAGTCTCATTCTTCACAATGTTATTTATAACTTGTTAAGATCCACATAACTGAATGCCTTTGCATAGTCAACAAAACACAGGCAAACGTATTCAAGGCTTTCTCTGCTTTCAGCCGTGATCCATCTGACATCAGCAATGATATCTCTCATTCCACATATTCTTCTGAATTCGTCTTGAATTTCTGGCAGTTCCCTGTCGAGGTACTGCTGCAACTGCTTTTGAATGATCCTCAGCAAAATTTTATTTGCATGTGATAGTAATGATATTGTTTTGTAGTTTTCACATTCTCCTGGATCACCTTTCTTTGAAATGGGCACAAATATGGATCTCTTCCAGTCAGTTGGCCAGGTAGCTGTCTTTCAAATATCTTGGCATAGATAAGTGAGTGTTTTCAGCATTGCTTCTGTTTGTTGAATCATGTCAATCGGTATTCCATCAATTCCTGGAACTTTTTTTTTTTTTTTCACCAATGCCTTCAGTGCAGCTTGGACCTCTTCCTTCAGTACCATCAGTTCTTGATCTTATGCTACTCCTGAAATTGTTGAACATCGACCAATTCTTTTTGGTTACAGTGACTACGTATTCCTTCCGTCTTCTATTGATGCTTCTTATGTCGTTATATTTTGCTGATAGAATCCTTCAACACTTCAAGTCAAAGCTTGATTTTTTCATCAGTTCTTTCAACTATCAAAATTTATTAAGGAGAAATATATAAAGTAAACATTCGTAGCTACTAAAAAAAAACAAAAATTCCTGAAAAACTATTCCAGGTTTAAATACTTTCACCACTGAGTTCTATCAAAAATTTAAGGGAAAAAACTAATTATATACAAACTTTTCCAGAAAATAGTAGATCAAACACCTTCCCAATAATTTTATGATATCGAGATTATCCTGAGACAAAAACAGAGATATTAAAAAAACATAAAGAAAAGAAAACTAGACTCCAATATGCCTCATGAAAATAAGTGCAAAATTTTAAATAAAATTTTAGTTTTCATCATTTTGGTATATTTTAGTGTCCAACAATATAGAAAAAGATAATATATTATTACCAAGTTTATCACAAGATGTAAGATTGATTTAACATTTGAAAATCAATAATTGTATTTCACAATGTTAAAAACTAAAAGAGAAAAATTCATATAATCATATCAATAAGAAAAGAAAAAAAATCATTTGACATTTAACATCCATTTGTGATAAAAACTATCCGCCATTTTGAATCAAAGGAATTTTATTTAACCTGATAAAGAGCCACTAGAAACAAAACAAAACAAGCAAAAACATAAAACCCAAAAACCGTCAGCTAACATCTTAATGAAAACTCAATGCTTTCCCCCTAAGACTGGGAAAAAAGGCAAGGATATCTGCTGTCACCACTTGTATTCAACATAGGTAGTTCTAGCATATGCAATCAGGCCTGAAGAAGAAATAGAAGGCGTAAGATTGGAAAAGAAGAAATTAAACTGTGATCATTCACAAACAACACGATTGCCTATCTTAACAGACAACACCAAGGAAAATTAATGGACAGCTGATAAAACATTAAAAACATCCAATATCATTAGTCATGAGGATACAAACAAAATCCTAATGAGGTATCACTACACATGCTCTAAAATAAATAAGATAAAGAACCATTACACATTCACTAAAATGGCTAAAAATCAAACTGACTATACCAAGCACTGGGAAGAATGTCAACCAACTGTAACTCAGATATACTGCTGGCAGAAATGTAAAATATTACAATTTCCTGGGAAAACAGTTCTGAAGTGTCTTAAAATTTAAACATAATCTTACCACACAGTCTAGCCATTGCACTCCTACATATTTATCCAATAAAAATAAAGGACTATATCTAACAAAGACTCATACATGAAAGGCGATTGAAGTTTTATTTCCAGTATCTCAAAACTAGAAACAGCCCAGTGTTTATGAACAGATGAATGGATTTAAAAAAAATATGTAGTGTAGCCATAAATGGAATATTTCTTATCAACAAAAAGTAATAAACTATTGATGAGTTCAACAACATGGGCAAACCTCAAAATCATGCTGAGTGAAAAAGACCAGGGCCAGGAGTGGGGGTGGGGGGAAGAGAGCACATACTAGTTGATTTCCTTTATATAAAATTCTAGAAAATATGATCTAAAATATAAAGTCAGAAAGGATATCAGTGTTTGCCTGAAGATGGGATTGGAGGGAAAATTATTTACAAAGTGACAGAAGGAAGATCTTGGTGATGGTGAAAATGTTTGTTATTTTGAGTACTGTGATGATTCCATGATTATACGTGTATGAAAACTCATTAATTTTTACACTTTAAATATATATAGTTTATTGTACATTATTTATACATCAATAAAGCTATAAGAAGAAGAATAAAAATAATAGATCTGAATAAAGGGAGAGAAATATATTCTTCAATAGAAGGATTCAACATTGGAAAGATGTAAATTCCCCCAAATTAGTCTATAAATTCAATGTAATCTCAACAGGTTTTTGGAGGAATTTTGCAAATTCATATGAAAGAGTAAAAGTTTAAGAATATTTTGGAGGCAATTTTTTTTTTTTAGAGTGATGGTCTCCTTAAATGTTGAACCCTAGGTTCCTCACTCACCTTTCCTCAGTCTCTGCCCTGACCACCATTCATTTTGAGCTGGAAATCAAAAGGTCTACACTTTCAGTATGATAGTCAACTCGTAGTTACCAGCCATCAGAAGAAGTTGAAGCCTGGTTTCCCATCGTGTAGCTGTTTAGAGAACCTCAACCCAAATAACTAGAATGAGGTGCCCTTGTATTAGTAGTACCTCCAAATGCAGGGCAAAGAGGAGTAAAATTACATTCTAGAAGAGGCTATTGTACATAGGGTCACTAAGAATAGGAACCGACTCTATGGTACCTAACAACATAAGAGGCTATTTTAACTCTGGGACTTAAATTATTTCTGCAAATACGCTTCCAAATACAATATCCAATACACGTATAGGATGACCGGATACATAAGCAAACAAGATACACTACCATGAATAAGAACAATCAGAAATAGTAGGCAACAGAAACAATCCCTCCAACCTATGAATGCATCTTAGAAATATAATTCTAAATTAAGAAAGCAAGCTCGGAAAAATATGTGTAGTAAGTAGAGTTCAGAAACAAGTAAAATAAATAATATTTTTACGCATGTCTACTGATATGATTTCCAGTCAAACCCAGTGCCATCGAGTTGATTCTGACTCATAGATATGATTAAGCTATATTTAAAAAGCAAAGAAATGTTAAACACGAAAATTAGAGCAGTGATTACTCTCGGAGAAGAGGGTGAGGTATGGGATAGGGAAGACCTTAGGTATTGATAATGCTCTAGCAGAATATTCACAGTTGATTATTTATTTTTATGCTTCATACTTTAACATATATGTCACATATAATCTGGCTTGTATATATTTAAAAATAACACAAAAGAGATGAAAAATTTGTAAAATTGAACTATCAGAATTAAAAATCTGAGAAGTTATTGTGATATATAGCATAGGCAAGTAATCATATCCAAAATTAATGAATGGCTTTTATAAATCAATGAGAAAAGTCAAAGAATGCAATGGAAAGTGGTTAACAAAATAAATAAATTTTATATAAATATTAGTGTTCAGGAAAATGCAAATTAAAATAAGAATATAGATATCCTTTCAAATTAATGAGGTTTAAATAGGTGACGATACCGAGACTTCATGAATATATGGGGAAAAAAGATTTATCTTAAACTGATGGCGGAACTATAAGTAGGTGCAGCAATCTTACAGAGTAATTTGGCAAAATCAAAGTCAAAGATGTGACTATCTTGTGACTAGCAGTCCCAGATTTGAACGGGTACCTTAGGAAAACTTATCCCAAGCATATTTATTTCAAATCAGCAAAGATATCAATAAATAAATCGTGGAATATTTATGTAATGGAATGCTATACAAATTAAAATAAATAAGATAACCTTTATGTATTAACAACAACAACTGTTGCCATCGAGTCGATTCTGACTCATAGCGACCTTACAGGGCAGAAGAGAACTGCCCCATAAGGTTTCCAAGGAGCGCCTGCTGGGTCTGAACTGCCATTGTTTTGGTTAGCAGCCACAGCTCTTAACCACTACGCTGCCAGAATACATTGTTTGAAAAATTCATACTAATTAATCAAGATACAACCCTCAGAGAGCTGCATGTTCATTTGTAGGAAAGCTAGGAGGAGGAGATAAAGAATTTGGATTGGATTTAAAAATAGGTAATAAGACCATTGCCGTTGAGTTGATTCCAACTCATAGCGACTCTTTTGGACTGAGGAGTACTGCCCCCATAAAGTTTTCAAAGCCATAAATATTTATGGAAGCGGACTGCCACATTCTTTCTCTCTCGGAGCTGTTGGTAGGTTTGAACTGCTGACCTTTCAGTTAGCCGCCAAGTACTTAACTGCTGTGCCACCAAGGCTCCTTAAAATAGGTTACAGAATTATGAAAATATTATAAAACATTTATGAAAATATTTTAAAAGAACTCTGACATGATATACATATTTATGGATTCTATTTTAGTTTCCTAGTGCCACTGTAATAGAAATGCCACAAGTGGGTGACTTTAAAGAACAGAAATTTACTTTCTCGCAGTGAAAGAGGTTTATTTCCTAACGACTTTGTAAAGCTGACAAACTAGGACTAGAATATCTAGCTACCTCTTTTGAGTGAGTAATAAATTGCTAATCATTTTTAAGTACTGTAGTCAGGACACACAGGAGCTGTGGTGGCTCAAAGGTTAAACATTGGGCTGCTAACTGAAAGGTTGGTGGTTGGAACTCACCCAGGTACCACATAAGAAAGACTTGGCAATCTGCTCCTGTAAATAAAACCCTATGGGGCACTTCTACTCTGTCACATGGGTTTGTTGTGAGTTGAAATCAACTCATGGCACCTAACAATAAGAAGCCAGGACTCAAGTACTAACAGCTGAATATAATTAGTGGTAGATACATTGTTTGAAAAATTCATACTAATTAATCAAGATATAACCCTCATAGGGCTGCATGTTCATTTGTAGGGAAGCTAGGAGGAGGAGACAAAGAATTTGGATTTGATCTGGGAGTTAAAATGTTCTAGAAGAAAATCAGGTGATCATAATAAAATATAAAATTGCTCTGGCAGTTGATGTGATGAGAATTAGGAAAGAAGTTGAATAAGCAGATAAAGACAGTGGAAGTCATGAAAGTTAAAGGTTTTAAAGAATGAGGACATTGGTGCTTAAAAAACCCCAATTTAAGAGCATTTTAGAGAATATATAGGGGAGAAGAGAAAAATGTTGAGCATAAGCTGGAGAAGAGAAATGTCAATGATAAACATAAAAGTGGTTTTTGAAACACAGTTTAGATAACGGGCAAAGCAATTTCAACTACTGAAATTTGCAAGCAGGATTTTTGAAAGATGCCAAGTTTTACTTATATTTGGTGAGAAAATAATTTACTAGAAATACAATGACCACATATTGCTCTGAAAGCATACTGTGCTATATCTGTAAGGACAGGAAAGATCATACAATGATCACACCAATGAGAGAACTGAGGTACTGTAAAAATTTCCCACAAGTTAGCACAGAAAATAGGAATAGAATTTACTTTTAATAACCATATGGCATGAAGCTATAAAATGTATTTTCTGGAGTATTACCTGAGACATATGTTGTTCTAAAAATATGCATTTACGTTTAATGTAAATTCTGTATTTTACTTAATTGATCTAGTTTTCTAGTATTATGATAATGTTTAGTAGAGATTAACATTATTTGGGATATTTAAATAAAATAACAATTTTAGTTCTGAAAATTCAAGACTATATATTAATATAATAAGGAAATATTGAAGTGTAGACAAGTCTTAGTTTCATAAAACTAGTTACCCAATGCTACTAAGGAGAGATAACCCAATATATCTATTAAAATTTTTCCTGTCAATATATCAAGACATAAAATCAAAGTAACAATTAAAAACTTCCAAAAGTTACCTGAAGACATTTTTACATTGAAGACATTCTACATAAATTGGACGTAGCATCAAAGGCAAGTCAGCTTTTGTCAGAAAACAACCAGATAAAGAGTATGCTGGAATGAAATTTGCACTTAAATAGAGGGAAAAAACTACTATTTGTAAAGAAATGACTCTTACATTAACCTTCATTCCACCCTTCTCTTAGGGAACTTGTAATATGCACAGAAACAAATAAACAAACAAAAGATGTCTGCTGAATTCTGGTGGAAAAGGTAGCACCTAACCAGAAGATCCCAACTTTGTAATTATTTATATACAATAAAGACTTCTAGAGGCTATTTACTATGTTCTTTTGCTATGCCTGTGGATATTTCTGTAAATTCTACACTGTATTAAAACAGGCTGCTTGCTTTCTTTTTGTGTGTTCTGCAATAGTTTACATAATGTGCAGATTTTCTCTTTTTTTGTAAGCTTGAATACGCCACCATTAATACCATCACAAACAGTTTTCCAAAGTGGCTGCACAACCAGCAATATTTAAAAACAAACAAACAAACGCATTGCCATCAAGTTGATTCTGACTCATAGTGTCATGGATTGAATTGTGTCCCCCCAAAATATGTAACAACTTTGTTAGGTCATGATTCCCAGTGTTGTGCGGTTGTCCTCCATTTTGTGATTTTCCTATGTGTTATAAATCATAATCTCTTCCTGTGGTTAAAGAGGATTAAGGCAGGATATAACACCCTTGCTCAGGTCACATCCCTGATCCAATATAAAGAGAGTTTCCTAGGTGTATGGCCTGTACCACCTTTTATCTTCCAAGAGATAAAAGAAAGGGAAGCAAGCAGAGAGTTGGGGACCTCATAACACCAAGAAAGCAGCACTGGGTGCAGAGTGCATCCTTTGGACCCAGAGTCCTTGCACCTGGGAAGCTCCTCAACTAGGAGAATATTTATAACAGGGACCTAACTCCACAGCCAACAGAGAAAGCCTTCCCCTGGAGCCGATGCCCTGAATTTGGGCTCGTAGGCTACTAGACTGTGAGAGAGTAAATTTTTCTTTGTTAAAGCCATCCACTTGTGGTATTTCTGTTTTAGCAGCACTAGGTGACTAAGACACAGAGCCACACTAGAACAGAGAAGAACTGCCCCATAAGGTTTCCAAGGAGTGGCTGGCGGACTGTAACTGCCAACCTTTTTTGGTCAGCAGCCAAGCTCTTAACCACTGCACCGCCAGCAGTATGAGAAAGTTCCAATTACTCTACATCTCACCAACACTTATTATTTTATCTTTTTTATTATAATCATTCTCATGAATGTGAAGTGGCATTTTGTTGTGGTTTTGATTCATGTTTCTCAAATAATGTTGTTCAGCATCTTTTCATGTGCTTATTAGTCATTCCAATATCTTTGGGAAAATGTCTATTCAAATTTTTTGCATATTTTTAAATTGAGATTCTTGTCTTCTTTTATTGAGTTGTGTGAGTGTTCTTTATATATTCTATATGCAAGGTCCTCATTAAATATATGGTTTTCAAATGCTTTCTCCCACTCTGTGGGTTTTCTTTATGGTGTTTTTTTAAAGTGAAAAAGTTTCAAATTTTGATGAAGTCCAACTTATCTTTTTTTTTTTTTTTTTTAAGCTCTTGGTGCTATATTTGAGAAATTATTGCCTAACCCAAGGTCATAAAGATTTATTCCTATGTTTTCTTCTAAGAATTTTATAGTTATAGGTCTTAGATTTAATACTATGACTCACCATGAATTAATTTTTGCATATGGAGTGATGTAGGGGTGGAAATTTATCCTTTTGCATGTGCAAATCCAATTGTCCCTGCATTATTTATTGAAAACACTATTCTTTCCTTCCCCATTGACTTTTTTTGGCAACTTTGTTGGAATTCAATTGACTATAAATGTAAGGGTTTATTTCTAGACTCCTATTTTATTGTATTGCATTGATCTGTATGTCTATCTTTATGCAATAAAATATTTTCTTGATTACCATACCTTTGTAGAAAGTTTTGAAATCAGGAAGTGTAAATCCTTATACTTTGCACTTTTTTTTTTAAATATTTTGACTATTCTGAGTTCTGTCATTTCTATATGAACTTTAGTACCATCTTATCAATTTTTGCAAAATAGGCAACTGGTATTTTTGATAGCGATTGTTTTGAATCTGTACATCAATATTTCCATCTTACAATAGTAAGTATTCTGATTCATGAACATGGGATGTCTTTCCATTTATTTAGATCATTTTTTATTTCTTTCAACAATGTTGTCATTGTATAAATTTTGCACTTCTTTTGTTAAATTTATTCTTAAATATTTTATCCTTTTTGATGCTGTTTTTAATGAAACTGTTTCCTTAATTTCATGTTCAGATTGTTCACTGGTATTGTACAGAAATCCAGTTGACTTTTGAATATTAATCTTGTGTCTTGGGACTTTGCTGATTTTTTTATGAGCTCTAATAGTTATGTAGTGGATTCCTTAGGCTTTTCTATATAAAAGATTGTTATTTGTGAATAAAGGCAGTATACTTTTTTTTCTAATCTGGATACCTTTTATTTATACAATGTATTGCTTATACAACTAAATTTTTCAGTATATTACATTAACTGGGTTTACATTAATTTGATTGAGTTTTCTCTCTTCAAATGAGAAAAAAATGCTCCAAATTTCAATACCATGGCCTTGTTATGGTATCTAGTCGTTAGAATATCATTGTTTTCTCTTATGCTTGAATAGAATTATTGCTGTTTTGTCCTCCAACTGAAACACTAGCGCTATGTGAAGACTTTGATGAAGAAATAAAGTCCATTGAACTGAGATAGCCATTGCTACAGTCACAAAAGTCACTGGGCAAACAAAACAATAATTATTTGGCAATTTTCATAAGCAGAAGATGGCAAGAAACTGTTGAGTGATAAATTCAACAATATAATGCTAAAGTATAATAGATTATTTTATCCTTAGTCTGTAAATGAAAGTATCTAAGCATTAAAAAACTCTAGACTAGGGTACTGGCTTTCAGCGAAACAGTTATCTTTGTATGCCCAGTATAAAAAAAAAAAAATAGTACCATATAATTCCTACTTTTATTTTGATGACACAATTTTTTCATTCTTTTTAAGCAGAGAGATATACATGAAGCATGAACTGTTGACTATTTTAATGAAACAAAAGAAAAACAATTTTTGGGAACAAATATCCAAACAATACAATAACATTAAATATATGTAGATTGTTGTTGTTAATTGCCATCGAGTCAATTCCAACTCAGAGTGACCCCGCATGTGCAGAGTAGAACAACACCATAGGGTCTTCAAGGCTGTGACATTTCAGAAGCAGATCACCAGGCCTGCCTTCTGAAGCATCTCTGAGTGGCTTTGAAGCACAAACTTTTGGCTACTAGTCCAGTCTGAACAGTTTTTGCCACCCAGGGACTCTTTATGTGGATGAAATACAATTCTGGAAACAAGGATCAGAGTCTCCCGTTCTTTTCTAACATTTATCGTCCCTTCATAGAATATTAGTCACACCTAAGTATCTTTGCTTATGAATAGTAAGGAATAAATTTTGTTTAGAGATATTAGTACTGGTATATATCAGTTGGGCTATAATATGAGTAATCTAAATCCAGTAAGGTAGAGTTTATGGTGGTTTTTACAAATTTTAGGTGTTTCCTAACATCCTTAAAAGTCTTTGCCTTAATTGTGGGTTGTTACACTCTTATTTAGTCAAAAATCAGCTTAATTTTTAATTATATATATGAACAAATGATTTAATTAAATGAATTAATGATTTTTAGGTGTCTAAAAAATCTTTTTTTCTTATATTTAAAAATATACTAACATAAAAATATATGTACACTAATACTAAAATCATATCATAGTTATAATTTACTCAAAACAAATCAGTACTTGCATAAACTAAGTAAAAATTTTAGTTATTTATCGTCTGAAATCATCTGGCATGCTACCTGTAGTGTACATGTCACACATTGGATAAACACTGTTGTGGAAGGACCAGAATGCCCTTCTGCCAAATAACTACACTACAGGGAATATAATAGTCCATGATTGGAGAGTCTAAGTCTTTTTAGTCTTCAAAGATTTTTTTTAGTAAAAGAGGGCTATATTTCAAACAAGCTGACCTCCTAGGTGGATTAATTAATACATGTCCAGGATCAAGATCATGGGATCAATGTAAAATAAAGGCTTTTAAGGAGGAGAATGAGAAAAATGGAGAGTGGCACTGGAAAACATAGTCTAGAAGTATGTCAAAGTTACCTATTTGTGCCATGAATTGCTTTTATCGGTCAATATCAGCCAACGATATAACAGAGCCAAGTTTCTTCCTTTTGCTCATCACTAAAATAGGTGAATATAGTAACTGGAATTTCCCTTAAAGCTAAGTACTTTTAGAAAATCCAATTCCATGGTATCTAGGAACTTAAAGTAAAAAGTAATAGCTAACAAAAACAGTAATGTCGTTACCATTGTTGGACATAAGGTAATATTAACATTTTTAGGGTAATATTTGCTTGAGCAAGACAGAAAATTGCAATAATGTGCTATAATCTTTTTTTCCAGGTAAGCATGTTTACACACATTATATTTTATTTTAGTTCCCTGGATTCCTCTGAAGCTGATCCATGGTCCCAGGAACAGAACAGAGTTATGAAATAGCTCTGTATATCTTAGAAAAAGTGGCATAAAGAGGGAATGTGTATTTATTTCCCAAAGTGGGATTTTACTAAGATCTGTTTTGGTTTCAGGTTTGGAGCACATATTTCTCTAGAAAATTAACTGCTAAAAAACAGAACCCTCATGGGGTTACAATACACACTGGCTGTAATATTTATTAATGTAGATGAAAGTCAGTGCTACATTTAAAATTCTGAGTCAACAAGCAGTTTGTAGTGCTTTCGAGTGAGTTATCTTTAGTTTTAGATATGCTAAAACTAACACTAAAAAGTTTTACTTCTGTTCATCGTTTCTTGTTATGATGTGGGCGACAGGTGGTGTAGTAGTTAAGAGCTTGGCTGCTAATCTAAAGGTCAGCAGTTTGAATCTACCAGTTATTCCTTGGAAACCCTATGAGACAGTTCTATGCTGTCGAACAGGGTCTCAATGAGTCAGAATTGACTCAGTGACAGTGGGTATGGGTACCACAATATCAGCTCAAAAATACAAGTCAAGCACATCATCTTTTACTTAACACATTACATTGCTTGAGGAAGTAATGTGAGCCATACTGGGTTAATAGAACTGCTCAGTGGCTCCATATACCCAGGTAGGTCAGGTGCAATACCCTGGATATGCCACGGACAGGGCTGTGAAACATATTTTAGCAAAGATTATAACTCTCCTTATATTTAACTTAATGTAAAAAGTATGTTACATTTCAGGTAGAATTTATAGTTTAGTGTGTAATATTCAATGCTATTAACTACCCTTTATCAGGTAAAGGCATGCTATGGTGCCTGTACATGCTGTCCAACAGAAAAAATCAAATTAAGATTGAAGCTTGCAATCTTTTCACCCCAAATGACATCTATTATGTGTGGCTCAAAGAAATACCTTATTGAACTTAAGATAGCAGAAAGAGTGCCTTGTTTCCTTAATGCTGGAAGGTTGAGATATGCAACTTTATTTCCAGCCACAGGCGAAGATGATATTTGACATTATTACTGTACTTTGAATCCATATTCAGAACCAAATATACCAGATAGCAATTGTTCTTCCTTTGAAGACTTGGAACATTAAGAATCAAATAAACAAAACACCTGCCTAATATGATTTAAAGAATATTCAATATTGTATGTTTCAAAAGATACAGATCAAATATAGGCAGTCCCTGAGTTAGGAGCGAGATCGTTCCTAAGTGTGTCTTTAAGAATTTGCAGGGAAGTTGGAACAGGTCTATATGGTTCTCATTTAAGTTTTTTAGTGCAAGGAAAGCCTCCAAGAATTTTCAATGATTTAAAAGCTGCATGTGCAGCAAGTGAAGGTGATCGTGAGGAGGAATTTGTTGCAAGTAGGGGTTGGTTCAATCATTTCCAAGTGAGGACAAATTTACATAACGTTAAAGGGCAATAGCAAGCTGTGGGGTAAGTTGGGTGTTCTTCACCTGGAGACTTACCGCAATAGAAGTTTTCAAAGCCTATCCAAATTGTTTTGAATATTTTCTGACCCAAAATTTTACAACCTGGCAATGAAAGGTACAGCAGGATTTTTAAGGGTAAGACATTGGAGAGGCAGTGGTTAAGATCACAGGACATAGTGTCAGAATTCTTGGGGATGACTCCTGGCTTTACTGCTTACTAAGGTTTAACCCTAGAAAGTTACTTAATTTCTTTACACATCAATACCTAACTTTTACATTTGCTGATTCAATTTTATAATACCTGCAAAGTACTTAAAAGCTAAAACCAGTTGCTGTCAGGTTAATTCCAACTCATAACAACCCTATAGGACAGAATAGAACTGCCTCATAGAGTTTCCAAGGAGTGGCTGGTGGATTCAAACTGCTGACCTTCTGGTTAGCAGCCTAGCTCTAAACCACTGTACCACCAGGGCTCCATAATGTAAATAATAAATGATCACTCATTAATTTGCTAATTTAGAGTTTCAGATTTTTTTTCCACTCACATGTACTGAATGTTCAATAAAGTATAAAGTCAAATATTTTCTGATAAGTGCCAAGACAATGTTTCTTCTACACTATGGCCATAGCTCCAGCACTGCTGCTTCTAATAATAATAGTAATTATATATATGTGTATACATATACATATATATATATATATATACACATATATCAACCAGAGAACATGTATATATATGTCCATAACAGAAGAAATTGGCTGACCTTTGATATAACATATTGAAGGAAGGCAGGGAAAAAAATAAACTTTGTTTGGATGTCTGAACAGATTCCACAAGAAGGGCCAGGCCTAATCATGTTAAAAGGTTTTATATTTTAAACCATATGAAACAAAATGCTTCTCTTAGTCTTTTATCTTTGATATATAGGCCCCAGAGCTACTGAGAGCACCATACTCTTTTCATATTTAGCACAGAGCATTGCATAGGGGTAATAGTTCAACATAGATATATGTGTATGATATGTATGAAACAATTTTTTTTTTTTTTTTTTTTTTTAGCTGTCATATAAGGCAGAGGTCTTATATGGCCCACAGCCAATATGACTTTCTGTTTATTTTGGAAATAAACTTTCATTGGGACATAGCCATATCTATTTTTTATGTGTTGTCTATGGCAGTTTTCATGCTACAGTGGCAGAATTGAGTAAGCTGCAGCAAAGACTGTATGACCCACAAAGCCTAAAATATTTATTTCTTTGGTCCTTAACAGAAAAATTTGGCTGACCTTTGATATAATGCATTGGAGGAAGGCAGGGAAAAAATAAATTTTGTTGGGTGCCTGAACAGATTCCTAGTTCAGATCTGAGGAGACCCTGTGGCATAGGGTTTAGCGCTCAGGTGCTAACAGAAAGGTTGGTGATTCGAACCCACCAGCTGCTCTGTGGAAGGAAGATATGAGAGTCTGCTTCTGTAAAGATTTACAGCCTTAGAAGCTATAGGGGCAGTCCTACTCTGTCCTACAGGGTCACTATGAGTCAGAATTGACTTCATGGCAGTAGGTTTTCTTTATTTAGTTTTTATCAGGATTCTAACTACAACTAACACAGCTTTAGTAGGAAAGGGGTGTATTGGGAGGACTGGGCCTTAGGACAGCCTTAGTGTTTATCCTTAGATTTAGGGACTCGAATTTGGGAAATTCGGTCTTTCTCCAACTATCCTTTATTTTAGGTTACTCTTTCCTGCTACACAGTCTTTCTCTACTTGGTGGGGCATTTTTACTAGCATCTCCAGATTGGCTTCCTTCTAGTTTCATGATCTGATAGGCAAAGGGACCTTTACCCCAGCTGTGGTTGCAAAAATCCGGGGGAGGATCCTGATTGCCCTGAGTTAAGAAAAATGTCTCTCCCTGAGAAATTTACCAGGGGGATGAGTTCATTCTTATTGGTCCAGATTGGATCTCATGATTACTCCTATGGATAGCACATAGGGCTGGTTTCTAGTATAAGGGGAAGCGTGAAGTGAATATATGGCAGGCAGACCAAAACAGCTACCACACGTAATCCTTATAATAACTCTTGGGGGAAGATATCATATTCCACACTGTACAAATAAATAATTTTTGTCTCAAAGACATTATGTAAACTATCAATGGACACTCAGCTTATAGAAAAAGGATTCAAATCCAGTTCCGACTGCCAGAAATTTATGTTCTTTTTACTATACCATGCTATTTCGATGATGCCTGGAACATAAGAGGTTTAAATAAATACTCACTGAATAAATACATGAGCATCAAACTATATGTAGCTAGGATATCCAGAAGAATCCATGCAATTTTTACACAGAATTTAAATTGGAATATATGTAAGCCTATGAATTTTTAGATTTGAAATAAGAATACTTAACTAGGTATATAAATATGTATATGAATACACTGTGATATACATGGGGAACTATGAATACAAAAGTACAAAAATAATTATTCCAGTTCTCATGCAAAAAGTACTATTTTAAATACTTTGAGCAGGCTTTTTTTTTTAAGCTTCGAAATTGCCAAAATTGCTTTTATTTTGACAAGATGAGTCAGCCAAATGTACTCTTCTAGCATATTGAGGGGAATTTTCCTACTGAAATGGCTTCTAATGGTTAATCAGGACACTTGCCATCATCATTTGGACTGATTTGCACCCTGTTCTTAGTTCGTGTCTCTGATTGGTGAAGTTTATATCTTATCCGTGGCTAACTGGCAGCTGTCACTTGTCAGTGACCATATGTGAGGATCAGCAGTTTCCCTACTGTTGACTGCAGAAGCTTGTCCAAGGCTTCTCAGTGTAAGTGCGTTTAAACAGGTGTGCTCCTGAAAGCCAGGCTACAAACATTCAGCTTCCGATGGTTTAGCTGAGAATTGTCTTACTTACAGACCAGGTGGGTGTGCAGCAACAAAGTCAGGGCAGTAACAGAAATGGAAACAGATGGTCAAGCCTGGGCCCTCCTTGTGGAATCTGTTCAGGCACCCAAACAAAGTTTATTTTAGGCTTTGTGGATCATATAGCCTTTGTTGCAGCCACTCAACTCTGCCACTGTAGCAGAAAGCTGCCACAAAACCTAAGAACCAAACCCGTTGCTGTTAAGTCAATTCTGACACCTAGCTGCCCTATAGGACAGAGTAGAACTGCCCCATAGCGTTTTCAGGGAGCACCTGGTGGATTCAGACTGCCGAACTTTTGGTTAGCAGCCTTAGAACTTAACTGCTATGCCGCCAGGGTTTCCAGAAAGCTGCCCTAGACAACACATAAACAAATAAACATGGCTGTGTCCCAATGAAACTTTATTTCCAAAATAAACAGAAGGTCATATTTGGCTATGGGCCATATAAGATCCCTGACTTATATGAAACCCATTGTCTCATACACGCCATATATAGACATATACATATTGAACTATTACGCCAATGCGATGCTCTGTGTTAAATATGAAAAGAATGTGGTACAGTCAGTAGCTTTGGGGTCTACATCTAACATGAAAGACTGAGAAAAAGCCACTTTTTTTCATATGGTAGAAAATATAAAATATTTTAAGAGTTAAAAGGAGAGAGAGAGAGACCTCTTTAGGTGTCCGATCATAGGAGGAAGCAGAATCTGAACTAAAATTTGAAGGATAGGTTGTAAAAGAAGAACGTATGAGAATATTAAATGCATAGTGGATGGCAAAGAGCAAAGGCAGAAAAGAGGAAAAGTAAGGGTATGTTTAAGGAAAGATCATTATGACTAGCATTTTGAACAACCCAGAAAAGTCTGAGTTCAGATTGCGTAGCCCTTGAGTGCTAGACTGATGAGTCTGAGCTTTATTTTTAAGCAATGAGGGACCATGGGACTTTGGAAACAGAAGGAAAGTGATGTGAGCTTTACACTAAGAAAATGAATATGCAGGGTGTCAGTAGTTTGGGAAAGAGGACAGAGAACTTGGAAGCAGGGAGACTACTTAGGAAGCAATTGGAATAATATAAATGAATTGAGTGAAAACTTGGACCAAAGTGTTGGAAAGTAGAAGTGAGAATAAATGTTTTAGAAGTGCAAAAGAAAAAAAAAAAAAAAAAAGAAATGCATATGAAAGAGAGCTAGCTTTTGGAATGACTGAATATAAGGGGTAAAGAAAAGTGAGAAGCCAAAGAATACTTTTAGGGGTCAACCCTGGATAACTAAGAGAAGAGTACTTATATTTAAAGAAATAGGAATGTCAGAAGACTAAGCTGATTTTTGGAGAAATGTGATTAATTTGGCCTTGAATATTATGACATAAACTTCAAAAAAAAAAAAAGTTGAATCCAATGACATAAAGCATTCTCTTCACGTAGAAAGTCTCTTATCATTGAGAGTTGCATAATGGGACTATCTAACTGATGTTGCCTAACTCTTTCATATTAAATTACTAGATCATAACTTATAATAGCAGACTAGCAATTATACTAACAATCTTATTGGACCAGCCATCAGCCACAAATAGTAATAATTCTCTTGTTTATTTTATAAAAGAAAGTATAGAGGAGGACAGATGTGATAGGGAATATTGCAAGTAGAGTTAAGCCATGATTTCATGTAATATATTTTATTAGATATCAGTGATCATTGTTTTAGAGATTAATGGCTATCTCCTGCTTTAAATTATAGTACATTTTATTACTTATAGAGATCAAATTATGTGAAATTGTATAAGCTACATCACTCTAAATCATTTTTAATAAACCAGGGCATATGTTTTGATAAAGACCAAAAAGAAAACCCTGATAAATTATAAATCTCATAATTACTGGCTGGCATGGGAATAAAATGCTAGGGTTGGATATTCAGAATTTATGTTTTAATTTGAAGTCATTAGATAATCAAATTTACTTCTAAATCGAGAACTAGGGATACTTGTAGTTTTTCAAGTGAAAAATGGTATTGGTTAATAAGGGATAGTGTATAAAAATGGCATTTTACATGTTGTAATTGTTTAATCTGTAGCATTTGAATAGGGTATGTTTTTCAAAAAGGTTTGGAGAAAATCACAGGTGTTGTAAAAATTAATTCTGAGACTACTTCTGTGGTATGAATGGGTTCTAGTAGTATCTATAGTTTGTAGACTGAGGCCTTGCTATAGGTCAGTTTAATAAATGAGGTGCCTAATTCTTCCTTGGAATCTCAGGGAATCCAGGGTTCCAGTTGCAGGAAGGAAGCTCTGATCCCATGTCCCAGTTTTGGTCTTTTGGTGTGTGTTATGTGGGGCATGCATGAATGAGACCATAACACTACAACTTCGGATGGGAACATAACTACTGGGAAACTTGGCTGATGATGCTGTTTGCTGTTCTGCTCATACCTGTCCTGTTTATAAACACCTGTTGACCACACCATTAAAACAGAGTCTGGTCTGTGCTCTGCTCCAAGCAGTCTTTCACAGTAAGGACTTGTGAATTCAGTACAATGCAAGAGGAAAATGGGATTATTTAATAGAGATTCAAGTTAAAGTATTCCTGTGATTCTACAATTGAAAGAATTAAAATCAAAACATATTTGGTGGATTGGATTTCTTGTCAAAATGGGAAAGGAGGTAAATATTCTCTTCAGGATGGTGTAGAACCTGGCAGGGGTCACTAAGCATTCATGAGAGGATGGAGAGATCTAAACGACGATAAATACCTGCTTCTTTGTTCTCTTTATTCAAATTAGTGAAAAAAGAAAATGTTTTGCTAGGTTAAAACACAAATCTATTATGATAAACCCAGATAAGTACAGTCCTAATTCTCCTGACCAATAAGAAATTGCATCACTCCACAAACAAAATACAAACACTTTACAGTGCAATAACTGCATTTCATATTACATATCATTGAGTTCAAACGGAGTCCGGGTGGCCCAGTGGGTAAGAGCTTGGCTGCTATCCAAAAAGTCAGGGGTCTAACTCCACCAGCCGCTTCTTGGAAACCCTATGGGGAAGTTTCTACTCTGTCCTGTAGGATTGCCATGAGTCAGAATGAATTCAAAGGCAATTTTTTTTCAATTGCTAATGGAATTATGGTGTTTGCAAAGAATACCGAATATAACATGGACAGCCAGAGGAACAAACAAATCTGCCTTGTCAGAAGTACAGCCAGAATGTTCTTTAGAAGCAAGGGTGGACATGTTATCAGGAAGGATCGGTCCCTGGAGAAAAACATCATGCTTGATAAAGTACAGGATCAGTGAAAAAGAAGAAGACCCTTGAGAAGATGGATTGATACAGTGGCTTCAGCAATGGTCTCAAGCATAACAAGGATGGCTCAGGATCGGGCAGTGTCTCGTTCTGCTGTACATAGGGTTGCTATGAGTTGGAACCGACTCAACGGCATCAAACAACAACAACAGTAACAATTCCTAATGAGAAGAACATTTTCTACACTTGGGCAAATGGGAGATTTGAGAAGTAATTAACCCTGAACTGTTAGGAAGGCTCTTCCAAGGGTAGCTTCTAATTTTAATTCCTTCTTTCATTGACTTTTTAAATTAATTCTTATTCAACTCAATCAGATCCTTAGGCCAGCTCTGTGCACAGTTCATGTTTAGTAAACTATTTTTGTTTCTGGGTCAAAGATTCAGCCACTTTGAGAACAAAATAGTTTAGTAATCATAATTGTGGGCTTCAACTACCTAAGCCAGCCTAAAGTTGTGATTTGAAAGTAGGTAGGCTAGTTTCTCAACTCCATCCTGAACAGCTTTTGTTTCTGCCAATCTACCTGCTGGGTTTCATGTGGTATTCTAATTTAAGAGAATAATCAGAGGTAAAGGGACGGACTTGAAAAAAAATGGAAACTGATCCAAAATAGATGAATATAACTCTTTACTGGAAGATATGAGATGGAGACACTTTAAGAGCAGAAAACACAAATGAAGGGAGGAAATTAGCTAATGATTTATCAGGTTGTGGAAAAGGATGAGAAAAGTAGGGATAAAAATGTCAAGAGAAGATCTGGAAACAAACAAGCCCAGGTCTGGGCTGATAAATTGTCAAGATAAGGAAAGTCAGATGGCTTGTATTCATCAACTGAAAAGTCTTGTGGGTTGGTGATACAAAGGACAATGCTATAAATTTCCTCAGAGAATAATAAGCATTCCCACCAGTCTTTAGTGGGTGTTTTGAGCTATGCTGGGCCTACAAACCAAAATTTTGTATACTAAGACTTAATAAACCAAATTTTCTAAGTTAACGATAAGGCACGACCCAATTAAAATGTGTGTGTGTGTGTGTGTGTGTGTGTATGGGGAGCCCTGGTGGTGCAGTGCTTAAGTGATATTGCTGCTAACCAAAAGATTGGCAATTCAAATCTACCTGCTGCTCCTTGGAAACCCTATGGGGCAGTGCTACTCTGTCCTCTAGGGTTGCTTTGGGTTGAAATTGACCTGACAGGAACAGGTTTGGTTTTTTGGTATAAATCAAAACAAAAACCAAACCCAGTGCCATCAAGTTGATTCTGACTCATAGCGACCCTATAGGAAAGAGTAGAGCTGCACCATAGAGTTTCCAAGGACAGCCTGGCAGATCTGAACTGCCCACCCTTCACTTAGCAGCTGTAGCACTTAACCACTACACCACCAGGGTTTCCTTTTTTGGTATATATATATATACTTTTCAAATGACAAAAGGACAGCGGTAACAACATAGTCAAATTTGTGCACCTGGCAGCAGTTGGTCATCTCCTTGGCTTTCATTGCTGATTTGGGTTTCATGTTGGCCGTATTGTGGATAAAGACTAGCCAGTGACCTTAGAGATAGGAAAATCAGGAGGTTCAAGCAACACATCCCAGAACAAAGTACTGATTAACCTTGGGCAGGGAGCAGAAGTCTTATATATTTCACATCTTAACCAGAAAAGCAGTCACTGTTCTAATGTACAAGCAATTTTACTGATTTTATCCTATTTTATCAAGCATAGCAAGTGTGCTGTCTGAGCCCAGATTATGCTCAGCTTCTTGAAGTTTTTCTGGAGTAATTTTTGTGAGCATCAAATTAAGTGCAGCTTCATTAATAACTGCAGCAGCCACTGCTGTCTCTAGGGTAGTTACACTAAGTGTATTTACATATAAAAGTGATTATTCTTTAGTCTCTGTGGAGGATATGGAAATGAGTACGGCTAATTCAAACTATTAAGATCTGCGTGGGGTTGAGGTAGTGTGATACTGTACTATTTCAGGACTTAGAAGGAGACTTCCCCCACGCGTCTGTCAGTTTGTCGTGCTGTGGGGGCTTGTGTGTTGCTGTGATGCTGGAAGCTATGCCACCGGTATTCAGATACCACCAGGGTCACCCATGAGGACAGGTTTCAGCTGAGCTTCTAGACTAAGACAAACTAAGAAGAAGGACCCGGCAGTCTACTTCTGAAAAGCATTAGCCAGTGAAAACCTTATGAATAGCAGTGGAACATTGTCTGATATAGTACTGGAAGATGAGCCCCCCAGGTTGGAAGGCACTCAAAAGATAACTGGGGAAGAACTGGTTCCTCAAAGTAGAGTCGACCTTAATGACGTGGATGGAGTAAAGCTTCTGGGACCTTGATTTGCTGATGTGGCACGACTCAAAATGAGAAGAAACAGCTGCAAGCATCCATTAATAAGCAGAACCTGGAATGTACAAAGTATGAATCTAGGAAAATTGGAAATCGTCAAAAATGAAATGGAACGCATAGACATCGATATTTTAGGCATTAGTGAACTGAAATGGACTGGTATTGGCCATTTTGAATCGGACAATCATATAGTCTACTATGCTGGGAATGACAACTCGAAGAGGAACGGTGTTGCATTCATCGTCAAAAAGAACGTTTTGAGATCTATCCTGAAGCACAACGCTGTCAGTGATAGGATAATATCCATATGCCTACAAGGAAGATCAGTTAATATGACTATTATTCAAATTTACGCACCAACCACTAGGGCTAAAGATGGAGAAATAGAAGTTTTTATCAGCTGCTGCAGTCTGAAATTGATCAAACATGCAATCAAGATGCATTGATAATTACTGGTAATCGGAATGCAGAAGTTGGAAACAAAGAAGAAGAATCAGTAGTTGGAAAACATGGCCTTGGTGATAGAAACGATGTCAGAGATCAAATGATAGAATTTTGCAAGACCAACGACTTCTTCATTGCAAATACCTTCTTTCACCAACATAAACGGTGACTATACACATGGACCTCGCCAGATGGAACACACAGAAATCAAATTGACTACATCTGTGGAAAGAGACGATGGAAGAGCTCAATATCATCAGTCAGAACAAGGCCAGGGTGGACTGTGGAACAGACTATTAATTGCTCGTTTGCAAGTTTAAGCTGAAACTGAAGAAAATCAGAGCAAGTCCATGAGAGCCAAAATATGACCTTGAGTATATCCCATGTGAATTTAGAGACCATCTGAAGAACAGATTTGATGCATTGAAAACTAGTGACCAAAGACCAGATGAGTTGGGAATGACAACAAGGACATCATCCATGAAAAAGGCAAGAGGTCACTGAAAAGACAGGAAAGAAAGAAAAGACCAAGATGGATGTCAGAGGAGACTCTGAAACTTGCTCTTGAACATCGAGCAGCTAAAGCAAAATGAAGAATTAATCAAGTAAAAGAACTGAATAGGAAATTTTAAAGGGGCTCTCGAGAAGACAAAGTAAAGTATTTTAATGACGTGCAAAGAGCTGGAGATGGAAAATCAAAAGGGAAGAACACACTTGGTGTTTCTCAAGCTGAAAGAACTGATGAAAAAATTCAAGCCTCGAGTTGCAATAGTGAAGGATTCCAGGGGAAAATATTAAACGACGCAGGAAGCATCAAAAGAAGATGGAAGGAATACACGGAGTCATTATACCAAAAAGAATTAGTTGATATTCAACCATTTCAAGAGGCGGTATATGATCAGGAACCGATGGTACTGAAGGAAGAAGTCCAAGCTGCTCTGAAGGCATTGGCGAAAAAGAAGGCTCCAGGAATTGATGGAATATCAATTGAGATGTTTCAACAAACAGAAGCAGTGCTGGAGGCACTCACTCGTCTATGCCAAGAAATATGGAAGAGAGCTTCCTGGCCAACTGACTGGAAGAGATCCATATTTATGCCTATTCCCAAGAAAGGTGATCCAACCGAATGTGGAAATTATAGAACAATATCATTAATATCACAGGCAAGCAAAATTTTGCTGAAGATAATTCAAAAACAGCTGCAGCAGTATATCAACAGGGAACTGCCAGAAATTCAGGCCAGTTTCAGAAGAGGACGTGGAACCGGGGATATCAATGCTGACGTCCGATGGATCCTGGCTGAAAGCAGGGAATACCAGAAGGATTTTTACCTGTGTTTTATTGACTATGCAAAGGCATTCAACTGTGTGAATCATAACAAACTATGGATAAAACTGAGAAGAATGAGAATTCCAGAACACTTAATTGTGCTCATGAGGAACCTTTACATAGATCAAGAGGGAGTTGTTCGGACAGAACAAGGGGATACTGAATGGTTTAAAGTCAGGAAAGGTGTGCATCAGGGTTGTATTCTTTCACCATACCTATTCAATCTGTATGCTGAGCAAATAATACAAGAAGCTGGACTATATGAAGATGAACGGGCCATCAGGATTGGAGGAAGACTCATTAACAACCTGCATTATGCAGATGACACACCTTGGTTGCTGGAAGTGGAGAAGACCTGAAGCACTTACTAATGAAGATCAAAGACCACAGCCTTCAGTATGGGTTACACCTCAACATAAAGAAAACAAAAATCCTCACAACTGGACCAACGAGCAACATCATGATAAACGGAGAAAACATTGAAGTTGTCAAGCATTTCATTTTACTTGGATCCACAATCAACAGCCATGGAAGCAGCAGTCAAAAAATCAAAAGACGCATTGCATCGGGCAAATCTGCTGCAAAGGACCTCTTCAAAGTGTTGAAGAGCAAAGATGTCACCTTGAAGACTAAGGTGCACCTGACGCAAGCCATGGTATTTTCAATCACATCATATGCATGTGAAAGCTGGACAATGAATAAGGAAGATGGAAGAAGAGTTGATGCCTTTGAATTGTGGTGTTGCCAAAGAATATTGAATATACCATGGACTGCCAAAAGAAGGAACAAATCTGTCTTGGAAGAAGAGCGGCCAGAACGCTCCTTAGAGGCAAGGATGGTGAAACTGCGTCTTATGTTCTTTGGACATGTTGTCAGGAGGGATGAGTCCCTGGAGAAGGACATCATGCTTGGCAGAGTACAGCGTCAGTGGAAAAGAGGAAGACCCTCAGTGAGGTGGATTGACACAGTGGCTGCAACAATGAGCTCAAGCATAACAACCTTTTTAAGGATGGCGAAGGACCGGTAGTGTTTTGTTCTGTCGTGCATAGGGTCGCTATGAGTCAGAAGCGACAGGATGGCACCTAACAACAACAACAACAAAGAAGGAGACTTGGAATTATGTTTTAGTGTTGACAAGTAAATTCTACTTTTACTCCATTTTTGATATCTGTAGCAAAAGTGGACTTAATTACTATAATGTGCTGTCTTTTTGTAAATTGCACAATGAAAAACACCACTCTAACTTTATTCCAGCCCCAAACTCATTTTATTTAAGAGAAGGAAAGATGAAGAATGACATAATTGATAGGAAAGTAAGTACCCGGCACTTTAATAGAAAGGGCCTCTTTCCATGGAGAATGGAGTTCATTACTTGCCATTGTTCAAAGAATCACATGAAGCCAATAGAGCACTTTGTGCAATTTTTTAATCACTTCTTACTGAGTGTACAGTTTCTGTTTATGGTCCAGGGCCAAGAGACTGTCAGGGTGTATGTGCTATTTGGAGATATATTGGAAGTGAAAAATATTTTTATTTTTCTAATTCACACTTGCTCTTTTCCAATTTTCTGGCCTTTGTTTTGGTGTTCTAAATTAATTAAGACACTGAACCCAGTAGTGTTTCTGTTGCTCCATGAAAACAGATAGTTCATACAAAAATACTACTAGGTTTGAACAAATTTAAAATGTTATTTAGTATATCACATTTTATGGCTCCTCCCCTAGAACTACCCTTTAATACTTGAAATAATAGAGAAATCTTGTGCCTCTCCCTGTCCCTAGAAGTCTAAGAGCTGCTTCATTTTACTTTTATTGGGTTTGTACAATTATTCACCATGGGAAAAAGTGCATATCATACATTATTTTGTCCAGTGTTACAGTCAAATATACTCAGCTTCTTTCTTTGCAGTTGGTAAGAAATAACTCTTACCATGTAGAAAGTGAGAGTGTAGCTTGTATTTAATAACTGTCATATACCACAGCAAGTTATGGTAGTTTCTCCAACTTTTTTTTTTAATAGTTTTTAAAAATTTTAAGAAGCTATTTTTATTGGGGAGATGAGAAGAACATTACACTGCTTGTATAATTTTGGTGTTGGCTTAATACATTGTATATCTTATGACAGGTTTGAAGTATATTATTTCTGATCAAATTCTATTGATAAAACAGATATAGCAGAAGCAGAGTAAGGTTACTTAATTTTGTAATAACATTACATAATACCAGTGCAGACATAGATTTGAAAACAAGAAATGTAGTGATATCTAGGTTTGACACTCTAGAGAAAAAAATACTTATGTATCAATGCATTCTCTTCTCTAAAAAACATAAATGTTTACATGCACCCACATACATCACACTTGTGTGCATATTTGCACATACACAAATTGAAATTAACCATAATTTCAAAGCTGTATTTCAGTAGGCTTATTAGAGCTGTGAAAGGATGGTAACTGAAGGGCAAAGGAAGTTGAGGGAAACTGTGACTGAAAGAAGAGATAGAGGATAAGCAGAAAGATCACACGTACTCTGTAAGAAATGCTCAGGATCCTATCAGGTTTCTGTCTACTTTAGTGAATATCATTCACTGACTGATTACTAAGCAAACTTTGTGATATTTAGAGCTTCTTTGATTTCTTTCATCAGGATCATATAGATTCTGTAATTATAATAATATTAATTTATTATTTAGTAATTTATGTGCCTGGGGGTTGACCTTCACAATTTGTTTTTAGCATTTTTTCTACATCAGGTGAGACAGGAAACCTAGGGGGGGAAAAAAAACCTGTTGCCTTCTAGTCGATTCTGGCTCCTATAGAACACAGTAAAACCAGAATAGAACACAGTAGAACCAGAGGGAGCAAAAAAAAAAAAAAAAAAAAACCCAAATTCATTGCCATTGAGTTGATTCTAGCTCATAGCTACCATATAGTGACCATATAGGACAAAGTAGAACTGCCTCATAGGGTTTCCAAAATGCCTTACCTCCAGGTGGTATAAAGCTCTAGTAAAATCTTTGCCCTTGATAAGTCAGCCTTTATTACACATTGAGCATGTTTCATGGTGATTTCACTTCCCCTGCCCCTGCCAGAATGACAATGGGCTCTTCATGAGAACTTGGTGTGCATTCCTGGTGTTAAAAGCCAGGAAAGTATTGGGGGACAGTCTCCAGGAACCCTATGACTATAGCCCCCCAGGTATTTCTCACTCTCAAGGTAGTCTACACCAATTCATCAAAATTGCCTTTTAGGTGTTCCCACCAATGTTCTTGCCAGAAAAACTAACAAATCAGTTTTGGAGAAAGTACAGCCAGAATGCTCTTCAGTGGTGAGGACAGCAAGACTTTGTCTTGCTTACATTACTTTTTCTTTAAAATAATAATAAAAAAAAATTTAATACCGTTTTTAGCAATGGAAGACATGTTTACTAATTAAGTGTGTTCAAAATTTTGGTTAGTAATATGGATTTTGAGAAATATTATGTGGGCATACCATTCCCACAAAATATTGACAGTAGTCTGGTGCCGTGTTAGTGGCCTCTGTCTGACTCAACAATTTTTGGAGAATGATGCCTTCCGTTTTGTTACATTGGATGCCTCTGGTTTTCCAAATATGATGCACACACAAAAAAACGTCAAATCCACCAGGACTCCCTAACTACACAGAAAGCCACAACTATGCTTACAAGGATTATCTAGCTGTGCAAAAGCCAAAAGAGACAAAAGTTTGACTCAGTCACACTTCCTGGATACACTGCCTTATATTTAAACCTCCAATCTTAATGAGTTTTCGCCAAAGAATATTTCTTTCATTTTTTGCCATTACACAAGCCCCCACTGGAGGGCAGCAAATACTTTTAGAGGGGAAAGTAGCCTTCCAAGAAACCTGTGACCTCAAAAATGTTTGTGAGCACATTCAGTCCCAAGAGGCATGAAAGGGCTACTTAGGACTTATCAAGAAAGGCCAATAGCTAGAAAGGGACAGCCTGCTTGGTAAAATAGTAAAAATGCAAGAAACACTCAATGAGATGGACTGACACAATAAACAGCAACAATGGGCTCAAAAATACCAATAACTGTGAGGGTGGTACCAGATAAGGCAATGCATAGGGTCGCCACCAGTTAGAGCTGAATTAATGGCAACCAAAAACAATTTATCACCAGTTATGGCTCCAGCAGCTTCTGCTCCAGGTAAGCAGATCCTCGACTGTGAATTTCTGGATTTGCTTGTCTTTCCAGACTCCAGGGTGGTGGTAGCCTTACTAATTGCTGGATTTGTGACGATAAACCTCATTCTATTCACGACTCCTGAGATCCACTGGTCCTTCCTGTAACTAATTTTTCCAGAGTTTCTAATGCCACTATAGATAGCAACAGGACCACTACTTCAGTTGTTACTGGGGTTCGACTTTTACACTGTAATAGCCCTGTGCCTTGCTTAAACCTTCTGGATCCTGTCATCTGAATGGCACAATTAGTATCAAAACAATTGGGTTCCTCAAAAGATATTATTATAAATACCACTGTTCATGATCATTCAAAAGCGGTTGCAGCAGTACATCAACAGAGAACTGCCAGAAATTCAAGCTGGATTCAGGAGAGGACATGGAAAATGGGATATCATTGTTGATGTCAGATGAATCCTGGCTGAAAACAAAGAATACCAGACAGATGCTTACCTGTGTTTTATCAACTATGCAAACGCATTCGACTATGTGGATCATAACAAATTATGAATAACATTGTGAAGAATGAGAACTCCAGAACACTTAATTGTGTTCGTGTGGAACCTGCATATAGATCAAAGGGCAGTTGTTCAAATAGAATGAGGGAATACTGTATGGTTTAAAGTCAGGAAAGGTGTGCATCAGGCTTGTACCCTTTCATCATATTTATTCAATCTCTGTGCTGAACAAATAATTTGAGAAACTGGACTATATGAAGAAGAATGGGGAATAAGGATTGGAGGAAGACTCATTAACAACCTGTGTTATTCAGATAACAGAATTCTGCTTGCTGAAAGTGAAGAGGACTTGAAGCACTTACTGAGGAAGATCAAAGACTACATACAGCCTTCAGTATGGATTATACCTGAACACAAAGTAAACAAAAATCCTTAAGACGGGCCAATAAGCAACATCATGATAAACGGAGAAAAGATTGAAGTTGTTCAGGATTTCATTTCACTTGGATCCACAATCAACACCCATTGAAGCAGCAGTCGAGAAATCTCACGACACGTTGCGTTGGGCAAATCTGCTGAAAAATACCTCTTTAAAGTGTTAAAAAGCAAAGATGTCACTTTGAGGACTAAGGTGCACCTGACCCAAGCCACAGTGTTTTCAGTCACCTCTTAGGCATATGAAAGCTGGACAATGGATAAGGAAGGCTGAAGAAGAATTGACACCTATGAGTTGTGGTGTTGGTGAAGAATACTGAGTATTGAAGAATATTGAAGAACTGCCACAAGAATGAAGAAATCTGTCTTGGGAAAAGTACAGCTGGAATTCTCCTTACAAGCGAGGGTGACAAGGCTTTGTCTCACATACTTTAGACATGTTATCAAGAGGGACCAGTTCCTAGAGAAGGACATCATGCTTCTTGGGTAAGTGGAGGGTCAGGAAAAAGAGGAAGACCCTCAACAAGTTTGATTGACACAGTGGCTGCAACAATGGCCTCAAGCATAGTAACGATCATGGGGATGGTGTAGGACCAGGCAGTGTTTCTTTCTTTCTGTTGTACATAGAGTCACTACTAGTCAGAACCAAGTCAGTGGAACCTAATAACAACAGCGACATGATATTCAATGGTCTTATATTTACTGGAACAAAATTTGCCCCAATGAAACATACTTTAGAAAAGGCCCATAATGAGTTTCACAACTATGCCAAATATTTAGAAAAAAAGACAAACTTACTTTGATTCCTTCCCTTATGTGATAATATCCTTTTAGAGTCATGACTTGAAAAAGCAAATCAAAGTATTCCAGAAATTGATAATCAGATCCTAGGAGGGGCATTATGTGCTCCCCCAGGTATGTCTTTATCTGTGGAGGAATCTGTTATTCCACTCAAAACTCTGACAAGGTGTATACATAGGTAATAACATGGCTTAATGTCTGGCTTTTGATGGGACACTGCACTCTTATAGTTTCTGGCAACTCCTTTGTGCATTCATAACCAATCAAAATTGCCCACTAGACTGCCCTTCTTAATTCTCCCCTTAGAGCTAAACCAGACTTACCAGGAGCCCTGCTGGCACAGTGGTTAAGTGCTCAGCTGCTAACTGAAAGTTTGGCTGTTCCAACTCACTAGCCACTCCACGAGAGAAAGATGTTGCAGTCTGCTTCCATAAAGATTATAGCCTTGGGAACCACATGGGGCAGTTCTACTCTATCCTATAGGGTTGCTAGAGTTGGAATCTACTTGACGGAAGTGGGTAATTCATGATTTAGATTTTGCTTTGTTCAGTAGATCCTTCCTACCATGGCTAGGAGTTAAAGCTAATTAATACACGACCAGAAAATTGTCAATAACATTAGAAAATATTGCAGAAGCCACTAACGCAAGAGCAGCCCAAGAAAGTCTTTTGATTCCTTAGTCAAAGCTTTCCTAGATAACCTGATCGTCTTTAAGTATCTTCTTGCTGAGAAGGGAATAGCCTACACAGGTGGCTAATACAAAAACCTGTCATATTTTGGGGGGGGGGGTCATTTTTCCACCTATTTGTTTTTAGGTAGTTTGGGTAATGGGGACCTTGGCTTTGAAGTGCACCCCAAGCAGTGGGCATTGTTCTGTTTATAATTATAGATACAGTCTCACTGGTATGGGTGTGCTGTATCCTCTTAAATGTACACTTACAGCCATTAATACATCTCTAAATGATCTCATTGAGACTGGAATGACAAAGGAAAAATGAAGCAGAGGTTAGCCTCCAACATAGTGGTTGTGAATATTCCACTGCAACCCAACCTGAGTATCAATGCAGTGGCTGAGAACGCTGCTCTTACCTTAAATTTTGATTACACCTCTCAATAAACTGCGAGTATGATTAAAAGAGAAGATAATCCTTTATTATACCGGACTCAAAATCACTCGTTCTGATGCCCACATCAGCAAACTGAAACATAAGTTTATATATCTCATAAATACATAAACTTCTCAAGAGCTGAAATCCAAGTCAATCAATTGACTCTCCTGGAAAAGGAAACCTAAGCTAGCCAATCAGGACTTGACTGACCAGTTTAACCTAGTTCCAAATTTCCACTTAATCCCAAATAAGAAAAGAAAATGCCTGCCAACTTGTCCAAAATTGCCCAGTATATTTTCCTGGATCCTGTTTGCCTTCCATTACAAAAGTCTTTCCACTTGTATCACACTTGGGAACTCTTGTCTAACTTCCAGACCATATGGCCCCCGGTTCATGAACTGAAAAATAAAGCTTATGAGTTCATACACAAATTTAATATTGTGAAAATTTTATTTTTAGCAAGTCCAAAGAGTTATTGATTTTCAGTTCATTTGGCTTTTTCTTTTTTGTAAAGACAGGAGTGACAATTTGCAAGTAGTTCACATGGCAGAGCTGAAACTAGAAGCTCCTATTTGTGATATTTAACTGTCTGTTATTTTATTTTATTTTTAAAAAACAACTAAGACTATCCTTATGTATTTTGGGGGTGCCTCACTTGTATAAGGAACCCTGGTGGCACAGTTAGTTGCGGCTAGCCAGAAGGTCTTTTATAAATGATTTCCAAGATCTTTCTCATGCATTGGCCTTCCACTCCTAATTTCCCCTTTAACCAGAAAAGGATCGTAGGTTGTAAGGAGAGATCCTCAGCGAGATCTGGCAGGACAGAGAGGAGTTGTTTGTATCCTATTTTTTAAATTCTTACCCTTTAGAAAAGGCATGGGAAATAAGAAGAAGACAGAAGAGGAAGGAATTTCTCCATATTATGAATGAAGGACTTAGTCTAGCTAAGACAATTATAACTAAACCTGATGCAGTGGTTGCCTGACTCTTCTGTGAATTCCTAGGCTTAGCACAATGTATTACACACAAACCAAACCAGACCAAGCCGGTTGCTGTGGAGTTGATTTTGACTCATAGCGACCCCATAAGACAGAGTAGAACTGCCCCATAGAGTTTCCAAGGTGCAGCTTGTGGATTCAAACTGCCGAACTTTTGGTTACCAGCCAAGCTCTTAATCACGGCGCCACTAGGGCTCTGGCATATTACACACAGTTTACCCCAATGAACATTTGCTCGTGACTGCATAGACCATTAAAAGTTATGTGCTATAATTAATGAATACCTTACCAGATATAAGATTTAACGTTTATAATTAATTTACTATTTTTTGTAAACTTTTTAGTGAGGTAAAGTATGCAACTCATAAGCTGGATAATTTTAACTTACCCAAACCCACTGCCATGGAGTCGATTCCGACTCATAGCGACCCTATGGGATGGAGTAGAACTGCCCCATAGAGTTTGCAAGGAATGCCTGGTAGATTCGATATGTAACACCAAATCAAGATATTACAAACATTCTAAAAGTCTCCTTCATGGTCCCTCCCAGTGGTTACTACCCAAAGAAAACCCTATTTTGATCTCTAACAGATTAGTTTTGTTTCTGAACATCATATAAATTATTAATCAATTTGTAGTCCTCTGCCATAAACTGTAAGAGAATAAATTTCTTTGTTAAAGCCATCCACTTGTGGTATTTCTGTTATATCAGCACTGGATGACTAAGACAGTGATTATGGGAAGTCAGAAGAATAATGATTACCAGGGAAGAAATTCAAATTCCTTACTTTTTTTTTTTCCCTAAGAGTTAATGAAAATTACAGCATTGATATTAAGATGAACAAATTTTCAGTGACAATACCCTGGTCTGGAAACCTTGTAGAACAGTGTACTCATAAAAGGAAATTGGGCTCCTTACTTTAGTTCTGGGGGTGGGGGGTAGGGAGGAAATCCAAATCAGGGAAAATAGGCTATGGAATCTGAGAGGAACATCTTGTTCAGTGTTCTGGGTTAGTTCCACTTCTTGGAATTTCTCTTGGGTTTGATTATTTGAAATGATGCAATTGTTACCTTCAGAGTCTGTCACTTTTAGTGTGACATAAATGAAAATTGAATTAAATCAGAAATAACCTATTTTAGTTTCCTGTTGGTATTGTAACAAATTACCATGAATTTAGTGGCTTAAAACAACACAATTGTATTATCTTATGATCCTGGAGGTCAGAAGTCTGAAATGTGTCTCACTGGGCTAAAATTAAGCTGTTGACAGGGTAGTAGAAACACTAGGGAAGAGTTCATTTTTTTTTGCCTTTTCCAGGTTTAGAGACCTCCTGCATTCCTTGTCTCATGGCCTCCTTCCATCTTCAAAGGTGGCAATGGGTGGTTTAGTCTTTTCACATTGTATCAGTCTGGCATTACTCTTCTTTTGCCTCCTGGTTCCAATTTTAAGGAGCCTTGTGATTACATTGGGTCCACCTGGATAATTCAGGAAAATCTGCCTATTTGAAGGTAACCTAATTAAAAACTTTCATTCCATCTGCTACCTTAATTATTACCCCTTGCCATGTAACATAGGAAACCCTAATGGTGTAGTGGTTAAGATCTACAGCTGCTAACCAAAAGGTTGGCAGTTTGAATCCACGGGCTGCTCCTTGGAAACCCTGTGGGGCAGTTCTACTCTGTCCTATAGGGTCACTATGAGTTGGAATCAACTGGACAGCAACAGTTTGGGTTTTTTTCTTTGTGATATAACATAAGAGCTCTAGTGGTGCAGTGGTTAAAATGCTGGGTTGCTAACTGGGAGGTCAGCAGTTCAAGCCAACCAGCTGCTTCATGGGAGAAAAAATGTGGCAGTCTGCTTCCATAAAGATTGCAACCTTGGAAACCCTACAGGGCAGTTCTACTCTGTCCTACTGGGTCGCTATGAGTCAGAATAAACGTTACGGCCATGGGTTTCATTTGGTTTGGCCATGTTACATAATGCTGACAGGTTCTGGGGATTAGGATAGGAACATCTTTTGGGTGGTAGGCATTATTCTGCCTACAACATAAAAGCCACCCAGAATTTTGCTTAAGGCCACTTCTTTACATATTGGATTTTTACTAAATTTAAAGGTTAAATGTGGAGAGTAGGGGCTGGGAGGGATTAAGGAGGGATTATCCCAGCACCTAATCTTTTTTCCCCTTGATTGAAACTTGATGGTTGATTGACTGGAAGTGTCAGTGCAGAGAAATGAGTCAAGGATTCACATAGAATTCTGGCTTTGCTACTGGAATGGAGGTGTTCCTATTTATTGAAAGGATGAGCTTCTTGGGAGCTGTGCATTTGGCTGAGAGAGAGGAATAGTTCTGTTTGACATTAAACTTGAATTATCAAATGTATATTTCTTATACAGTTAGATAAGAACATGGGACTCAGAATGACTAGCATGTTGTCTCTGTCTTGGACTTTTACTTCATTCTGTCATTCTCTTATTAATCTTTCTTCAATGATTTCTATAACCATCTGTCACTTTCAGGAAGGAGTCTTGATATTTATTACTAAAAACATTTAGTCTGTCAGTGTACCTCAGACATGGATATATATTTAAATACATGTATAGTCATCATTTATGTTGTTGAAAAAGGATATATCCAATGAATAAATTGTTGGTCCTGCAAAACTCTATCATGTAATCTCCAGCATCATTTCTATCACTAAGGCCATATTTTCCAACTACTGATCCTTCTTCTTTGTTTCCAACTTTTGCATTCCAATTACCAGCAATTATCAATGCATCTTGATTGCATGTTTGATAAATTTCAGATTGCAGAAGTTGATAAAAATCTTCAATTTCTTCATCTTTTGCCTTAGTGGTTGATGTGTAAATTCAAATAATAGTAGTATTATCTGGACTTCCTTGTAGGTGTACAAATATATTCCTATCACAGACAGAATTTACTTCAGGATAGATCTTGAAGTGTTCTTTTGGCAACGAATGTGATGCCATTCCTCTTCAATTCTCATTCTTGGCATAGTAGACCAGATGATTGTCCAATTCAAAATGGCTAATACCAGTCCATTTCAGCTCACTAATGCCTAGGATATCAATCTTTATGCATCCATTTCATTTTTGATGACTTTCAATTTTCCTAGACTCATACTTGTACATTCTATATTCTGGTTATTAATGAATATTTGCAGCTATTTCTTCTCATTTTGAGTCATGCCACATCAGCAAATGAAGGTCCCAAAAGCTTGACTCCATCCACATCATTAAGATTTACTCTCCTTCGAGGTGACAACCCTTCCACAGTCGTATCTTGAGTGCTTCCTGTCTGAGGGGCTCATCTTCCGTCACTATATCAGACAATGTTCCACTTCTATTCATAAAGGTTCCCCTGCTATTATTAAGGATTTCACTGGCCAGTGTGTATATGTGTGTGTGTGTGAATGTGTATTTACACATTTTTATAAGTAGATTGCCAGATCCTTCTTCCTAGTCTGTCTTAGTCTGGAAGCTCAGGCGAAACTTGTCCACCATGGGTGACCCTGCTGGTATGTGAAATACCAGTGGTGTAGTTTCCAGCATCACAGCCACATGCAAACCACCACAGTATGACAAACTTACAGACGAATTCTAAATATCAGCAAACTAAATTTTCACTTTATTTTGATAAATTGGAGGAGATTAAGAGAAGATAATTATTTTGACTTTGACTCTAGATATCAAAGAGTTTTTAACACAGGAAATATAATTTTTTTAATACATTGCTGTACAATTAACAGTATTTACATAGTTAAAGAAGACAAAAATTTATTTTGTTTTTAACTTTTAGAATCAGTTTATAGATTAAGTTAGGAAAAAAACAGCTATTTTGGACAGAATATTCATTTTGGATTTGTTACCTTACAGGGTTTAGCATATTACATTTTTAATATTTTCGTGGTATGGTTTTGTAAGACAGACAGTGAACATATATATCATCATTTGTTTTAGACCAATGTAAATTAAGTATAACACTTCACTTCATTTTTATCCTTGTTCGAATTTTTATACACACGTATTCAACCACATATAAAATACCTGTCCCGACATTCCCTATCCCTTGCTCTTCTTTTCTTCATAGCACTTGCCAACACCTGACTTAATTTTCTGCATCTGTTTTTGTCTTTCACTCCCACAGTGAAAGGCAGAAACATCATTTACTGCTTATTTAAAGGCCAGACACATAGAAGGTACCCTAGAATAAATCAATGAATGGATTTAATGGTAGAATCTACAACGGTCTGGCCTACGCCTTCTTCTTCTTTGTTTTCCATTATCAATCAGAATGTTTGTTGACTTGAACAACAAATTTGTACAAACCTGTGGTAGAAGTAGAGTAACAAAAATGGACTTTGAAGTTATGGCATGGAATACATTCTCATAAAGACTTTGTTGTTGTGTGTTGCTGAGTCCATTCCAATTCATAGCAGCCCCACTTTGCAACAGATTAACTTTGTTTCATTAGTGACTACGAAAATGTTCAGGAACATTACTGTCTTTGTAAGACAGAAAATATGTCTGTGCCAAGGGGAAGTTTAGTTGATTTAGCTTCTCTTGTTTTTGTTAGTTGTGGTCAAGTTGATTCCATCTCATGGCAACCCCATGTGTATGGAGTAGGACTACTTCAATGGTTTTCAAGGCTGTGACTTTTCAGAAGCAGATTGCCAGGCCTGTCTTCCAAGGCACCTCTGGGTGGATTTGAACCATCAAACTTTCAGCTAGTAGTCAAACACTTAACTCTTTGTCCCACTAAAGGATTCCTTACATCATCTAGGACTTCTTAAGTCTTTACACACAAAAAAAATTCATTAATACCGTATGATTTTTAAATAAGGTAGTAGGAAGGACAAGTCTTGTTGCCTGATATCCATGATATAGTTGCTGGATTTACCATGCTCATTTCAGCTTCAGTCAAGCTGTTGCCTCCCAGTCAAGTTAAATATGAAAAAAATATATATATATGTAAGAGTTGCACATGGCATCATTCAATAGAATATGAATGTATAATATCAAATTGTCGAAAAAAAATACTCATACAAATGGTCAGCACGTATCAAAATTTTACTTAATTCATTAATACAGGAAGCTATGGTATGAAAAAACCAATTCAATGAGGATATGAGAATTCAGATTTATAAGGTCAGTGGAAAAAGAAAAGTCAAAATAAGATTGCAAAGTTTGATTCAAAACTCATTAATATCCTACAGAGCAATAAAACTGTAACCTTTGGAGGTTATCTTTTCTATCCAACAGGGGAAAAAAAAAAATCACAGATGGCTGTTTTATACAAATCAACCTCTAACTTTACAGTTACAGGATGTGTGAGCTCTAATCAACTGTGTATAATAAGACAAAGTTATATTTCCTGAGAAAATCAGATGATCCTCAGGATGGTTCGTTAGAAAATCTCTAGCATAACATTTGGAAATACATATAAAATACTCTTTTTAGAAGAGTTGTTTTCTCTCTTCTGAGCATGTGCTAGGAAGTTAATCCCTAAGTGGTGTGGTAGAAAATGTACTTATCTAAAGGAGAAGAAAATTCTTTGGGAAAAACGAAGATAATATAGTAGGTAAATATTTTGGAAAAGGGGTTAAAATCATCTTAAAAGTGGTAGAGATAATTTCTGGTTAACTCCATTTGCCACACTTCTCCAAGGGACACAAAGATGAATAAAATTATATTTGAAAAATATTTCCAGCTTCTCAGAATTATGTTGTAAAACATATAGTACTTGTCCTCCTTCAAAATAAATAAAATCAGTCATTTATATACACTTGTATATAATTGCCCAGTATAGTAGTAGTAATAATAAGGAAAATAAAACTACCAGGCCACCAAAACATGTTTAATCTAAGGTGCTAGAAAGAATTACCTTCTATTCTGTGGTCCTTGCCTGGAGGTGACATCAGTCATCTCTTTGTTGTTGAGTTACTTTTATTGTTTTGTAGTCTGGGCGGCCTAGTGCTCAGTGCTGATGCTGCCATCTTTAAGTCCCCCTATTGGACTCTTGTGGCTTCTTCTAAACTTACTGTGTCCAATTTGAATACTTGATCATAATTTGTTTGGTACTGTCTTCTAACTGTTACATGACTGTAAGCTGTGTATTTCCCCCAAATGTCATATGCCCGTTGATGATACATTTTATCTGTCCTCCACAGAGCTAGGCAGTGGAACCTAAATAACTACAACCTCTTCCTGACCAGGGCCTCTAGTGGTTGCTCTTCTAATTCCAAGGAATGGTGCAAAAACCACCAATCCCCTTTTTAAAGCCTAATTTAGGGGAAATTGGACAGTAAGTGAAATGATTACTGACCACTTTCCCTATTCTCATCTTTCCCACATCCTGGTGCTTCTCTTCTCTCCACTTGACGCCCAGCAGCTTCCAGTCACATCTTTGTTCTCAAGGGCCTTCAGTGTGCACCATCAGCTGTCTCTGGAGAATGCTTAAGTCTCTGGACTGCTGATGGTATACTCTCCCTTTGAAAATAAATCATTATCTTGACTTACTTATCCCTGTAAAGGGAATTTGTATTTACATCAGGGAAAATATTAAGCCTTACAATCTTCCATGGGTTTGGGAGAAGATTTTATTATTACTATTTTACAGAAAAATTGAAACACAAAATGACTTGCATAACATCATAAAATCAATCAAGTTGGTACCTATAATAGTTTCATCCCTAACCCAGGGTTATTTTTGCTAAAAATGGTAAGATGGGGTCTGGAGTTGGGATGCCTAAGTTTAATTCTGAACGTTGTTCTTGACACTAACCTATGATTATCAAATGTGGTCTCTGAATCACATGAGAACTTGTTAAAAATGCAAATCTTTGGACCTCACTCCTAACCTTTTGAGTTGGAAACTCTGGGGGTGTGACCCAGTAGTCTGTGTTTTAACAAGTTCTCCGGGTTATTTTTATCTGTAGTAAAGCTTGAGAATCACTGGACAGCATAGTCTGCCTGAACACGAATAAGTTACTTAACTTCTTTGAGCATCATTATCCTTATTGGTAAAGAGGGTTAATAATGTTAACCCTTCTTAGACAGTTGTACTAAGAATTAGATTAGAAAACCCATGCAGGCAACTAAGTATAGTGCTTGGCACAGAGTAACTGTTAAATAAATTTTAGCTATTATAATTAGATGTTATTCTCTGACCCTTGAACCACTTATAATTGATTTTCCAGAATCTAATACGGCTTTGCCACCTTTTCCAACTCCTTCTTCTTTAACCCTTACTCATATCAAAATTCTCTAATTTTTAGATTATTTTACTAAGAAATTGAGATAATGTTACATATGGCTATTAAGAACTGTCTTAGTTATCTAGTGCTGCTCTAAGAAAAATACCACAAGTGGATGGCTTTAACAAAGAAAAACTTATTCTCTCACAGCCTAGGAGGCTGGAAGCCAAATTCAGGGTGCCAGCTCCAGGGGAAGGCATTCTGTCTCTGTTGGTTCTGGTGAAATGTCCTTGTCATCAATCTTCCCCAGTTGAGGAGCTTCTCAGCACAAGGACCCCTGATCCAAAGGACGTACTATTCTCCAGCTCTTGTTTCTTGATGGTATAAGGACTCCCCTTTCTCTCTGCCTGCTTCTCTTTTTTATATCTCAAAAGAGATTGGCTTAAAACACAAACTAATCTTGTAGATTGAGTCCTGCTCATTAACATAACTGTCTCTAATCCTGCCTGATTAACATCATAGAGGTAGGATTACAACATGATTGAAAATCACATCAGATGACAAAAAGGTGGACAATCACACAATACTGGGAACCATGGACTAGCCAAGTTGACACACATTTTTTTTTTGACACACATTTTTGGGGTACACAATTCAATCCATGACAAGACTTAAGTGTGATAAAATGTGCAAAGCATCTATAACAGTTGCTGTCCAATTTGAATTTGTGGCAACTACACGTGTGTCAGAGTAGAACTGTCTTCCACGTTGTTGTTGTTAGGTGTGATCGAGTCCATTCCAACTCATAGTGACCCCATGTACAATGGAATGAAACACTGCCAGTCCTGTGTCATGCCCACAATTGTTGTTATACTTGAGACCATTGTTGCAGCCACTGTGTCAGTCCAACTCATTGAGGGCCTTCCTCTCTTTCACTGACCCTGTGCTTTACCAAGCATGATGTTCTTCTCCAGGGTTTGATCTCTCCTGACAACATGTCCAAAATATGTAAGATGTAGTCTCACCATCCTGGCTAAGGAGTATTCTGGTTGTACTTCTTCCAAGACAGATTTGTTTGTTCTTTTTGGCAGTCCATGGTATATTCAATATTCTTTGCCTACACTACAGTTCAAAGTTTTCAATTCTTCTGTCTTCTTTATTCATTGTCCAGCTTTCCCATGCATATGATGCAATTGAAAATACCATGGCTTGGGTCAGGCACGCCTTAGTCTTCAAGGTGACATCTTTGCTTTTCAAAACTTTAAAGAGGTCCTTTGAAGCAGATTTACCCGATGCAATTACATTATCCATAATATGTTATGATCAACATGGTGGAATACTTTTCCATAGTCAATAAAACACAAGTAAACATTTTTCCGGTATTCTCTGTTTTCAGCCAAGATCCATCTGACATCAGCAATGATATCCCTGGTTCCATGTCCTCTTCTGAACCTGGTCTGAGTTTCTGCGTTCCATTCTATTTTTAAATGGCTGGTTTTTTGGAAGTAGATCTCTAGGTCTTTTGCCCAAAGCACCTCTAAGTGAACTTGAACCTCCAACCTTTTGATTAGCAGCTGAGTGTGTTAAATGTTTGTACCACCCAGAGATTCTTCTATTAAAAAAAAAAAAAATAGTAAGGTACATATTAGGTAAAAAGCTGCTGCTCTCTCTCCTTCATTCACTTTCTCTTTGGCTTCTACCTTTCCTCCCCTTTCATTATTATTGTTTTTGTTTTGTCCTCCCAGTTTCTAAGACACGATATTAAATGGAACCCAAAATTTTCAAAAATATTTTCCCCCTTCTTCTTCTTCTTCATAGATCTGAATTAGATTCTTCCTGTCCAGTAGTATCTTACTTAGCTCAGGTTCCCCGAGAAACAGACTCTGAGATAAAGATTTTTGTGCAAGATATTTATTGGGAGAGTTCTCAGAAACGACACCATGAGGGATAATGGGAGAGAGTGAGAAAGGAAGTTAAACTGCCATGAAAATGAAAGAAAGGCTTGAGTCAATTCCAAGGGCAGTTCTTCAGGGTTTTCCCAAATTGAATCAAGGAGTCCAGGCCATTATACTAGTCAATGAATATGGCCTGCCCTAATGAAGAAGGGGCAAATTTCTAAAGCCGCAGTCATCTGTGATCCATCAGTCATCAATACACCCAACACTTAGGGGAATGAGTAACTGGGTTCTAAAGGAAGTTCTGGATGGCCCACCACATCATCCTCTCTTAGTCATCACTTGTACCACTGGTATCTACTTGCTTCATACGGCATGTTCACTTCATCCAAGGACAGCTCTTCCAGGATTTAGTTTGTACCTTTTCCTGGAGAGTTTCATAAGAGAGAGGTTAGTAGGATAAACTATAGCCCTTGATGCTGCATCTGGCCTCATCATCCCCCTTTTCTACTAATTAGTCATTCTAAATTCTTCTCATTAGTAGTGCCTCTGCTGGACCAGATGGTTTAATGGTGGGATGGTCCATATTCTGATGTGTCAGGGATCTGAGAGCCTGGTCACTGTGGTCTTCTCAGGCTGTGGCTGTTGCACTTGTCCATTTACCATCAAAATCTGGTAGTGAGTTCCAAGAGATGTCCCAGTGCATCACCTGACCCAACTGTATAACAGTAGCCCTACATCCTCCTGATGATCAGAGTCAATAACCACAACAAGGTGGTCAACTTTTCCTTACCTCCTGGTCTCCTGGCCAGAGGAACCAAGGTGTAGACATAGCTTAATGTTTAATGGAACACTTTCTGTGTTCCTGTTCAAGGCATTCCCGATGGGACCCGGAACCTATAAATCCACAGAGTTAAAGAGATGGGAAGCACAAATAATTCTAGTATTGGATGATTGGTAAGTGGACCAATCTACTTGCAACCCTTGGTTCCTGGACAAATAGGTATTCTACCAGTTGGGGACACAGCACCATGTAATGATCATTGATTTAAGAAGCATATTGGGTTATGGAGGTTGTTACCTCATCTTTGTGGAGTATTTTATCCATGCTGTGCTTCAGCAATGCCTCCAAAAGGCTGTTGCTTTTTCAGGCTGCTGTCTTCTGGTTGGTATGGTATTTGGTAGGGCCAGTGGATCCCATTGCCATGTGACTGTCGCTGAAGCAACCTTGGTATAAATACCATTATTAAAGATTAGGTAATGTTACAGATACTGTATAGATGGATGAAAAACTCTGTAAGTCCTTGGGTAGAGTTGCTGGCTAAGGCAAACCCATATCCATTATACTATAATCCCAGTAGTATGAATAATTGCTCCTTCTGGGGTAGACGGGATCCAAGGTAGTCAACTTGCCACCAAATGGCTGGTTTGTCTTTTTAAATAATGGTGCTGTATCTGAAATTCAGCATTAATCTCTGTGGCTGGCATGTTTGACATTCAACCACAGAAGGAGCCCTGGGAATGGCAGTGGTTAAGTGCTCGAAGGCTAACCGAATGGTCAGTTCTCCTCTGTCCTGTAGGGTCACTACAAGTTGGAATAGACTTGAAGGCAATGAGTTTAGTAGCTAGATCAGAATTGGTGAAGAGTCTGAAGTTGGGCTCATGCATAGCCTTCTTCCCTGCTACCATGATTACCACATTCATAAGACCATTGTGCACTCTTCATGGATCCTCACATAGGTCCATTCACATTCTTGTCCCAGAAATCCATTTCGCTAATATTTTAATATTTTCTTCCCAGGATCCTGGACAGGGTCACAACCACTCATGAGTCCAAATCCATTAGTATTCTTACCACTGCCCAGTGGAGGGGTTTCCTTTACTACTGCTTTTCAGAGGCAGCCCTGGCCTGGGTTCCATTTCAGTAGCAGTCTTTCTGGGTTGACATCTATGTACTGTGCTAACCTATCCATGACCCTGGTTTGGTCTTTTGTTTTCTCTATCAAATTTCCATAAACCCTACCTCCACCATGCTGGTGGGCCCATCTAACCTTAGACTTGGTAGGTCTAACAGAATATATCTCCTAATGTTAAGATCAATGATTACATTCTCTACCAGGACCTAGGAACTGTTTTTCAACTGATGTATAATTTCTCTAGTGCATATTACATGACCTTGTCCCAGAACCTTAGTGGATCTACACTGGAATTCTCCTACTGGGGCTTGTCGTAAGGTCTATACAGCACCTTTTACTACCACTGATACCTTTAACATCATAGTGTGCTCTGGGCATGCAATTCAAAAGCCAAAGCTGCTTGCACAACACAGCCTAAACCTGTAGAGCCCTTTCTTACTCTGGGCCTATTGAAGCTCAGATTATTTTTAGTGTCACTTAGTAAATGGACTGGAGAAATATTCCATGTATGGAAAATGTTGCCTCCAGGACCAAAAGAGGCCTACTGAGTATTTTGCTCCTTTCTTCATTGTAGAAGGAGAAAGATACAATAATATGACCTTTACTTTGTAATTACTATCCCACCATGCCTATTTTAGTCATCAGTTGTTGCTCTTGTTAGATGCCATCGAACTGATTCCATAGTGACCCTATGTACAATAGAACGAAACACTGCCAGGTCCTGCACCATCCCCACAATTGTTGTGCTTCAGTCCATTGTTGTAGCTACTGTGTCAATCCATCTTATTGAGGGTCTTCCTCTTTTTCGCCGACCTTCTCCTTTGCCAAGCATGATGTCCTTCTTCAGTGACTGATCCCTCCTGACAATATGTCCAAAATATGTGAGACATAGTCTCACCATCCTTGTTTCTAAAGAACATTCTGGTTGTACTTCTTCCAAGACAGATTTGTTCATTGTTTTGGCAGACCATGATGTATTCAATATTATTCTCCAACACAATTCAAAGGCATCAATTGTTCAGCCTTCCTTATTCATCATCCGACTTTCACGTGCATAGGAGGCAATTGAAAACACCATGTTTTGGGTCAGGCGCATCTTAGTCTTCAAGGTGACATCTTTGCTTTTCAACACTTTTAAGAGGTGCTTTAGAGCAGATTTGCCCAATGCAATGCATATTTTGATTTTTTGACTGCTGCTTCCATGGGCGTTGATTGTGGATCTAAGTAAAATGAAATCCTTGACAACTTCAGTCTTTTCTCCATTTATTATGATGCTGTTTATCCGTCCAGTTGTGAGGATTTTGTTTTCTTTATGTTGATGTGTAATCCATACTGAAGGCTATGGTCTTTGATCTTCATCAGTAAGTGCTTCAAGTCCTCTTTACTTTCAGCAAGCATGGTTGCATCATCTGCATAATGCAGGTTGTTAATGAGTCTTTCTCCAATATTGATGCCCTCTCCTTCTTCATATAGACCAGCTTCTCGGATTATTTGCTTAGCATACAGATTGAATAGGTATGGTGAAAGGATACAACCCTGACTCACACCTTTCCTGACATTAAACCATGAAGTATTCCCCTGTTCTGTTCAAACAACTGCCTCTTGATCCATGTACAAGTTCCTAATGATCACAATGAAGGGTTCTGGAATTCCCATTCTTTGAAATGTTACCCATAATTTTTTATGATCCACACAGTTGAATGCCTTTGTGTAGTCATTAAAACACAAGTAAACATCTTTCTGGTATTCTCTGCTTTCAGCCATGATCCATCTTACATCAGTAATGATATCCCTGGTTCCACGTCCTTTTCTGAATCTGGTGTGAATTTCTGGCAGTTCCCTGTCGATATACTGCTGCAGCTGCATTTGAATGATCTTCACAAAATTTTGCTTGTGTGTAATATTAATGATATTGTTCAATAGTTTCAGTATTCAATGGGATCACTTTTCTTGGGAATAGGCATAAATATGGATCTCTTCCAGTAGGTTGGCCAGGTAGCTATTTTCCAAAGTTCTTGGCATACATGAGTGAGTACTTCCAGTGCTGCCTCCCTTTGTTGAAATATCTCAATTGGTATCTGTCAATTCCTGGAGCCTTGTTTTTTTGCCAATGCTTTCAGTGCAGCTTGCACTTCTTCCTTCAGTACCATTGGTTCCTGCTTATATGTTACCTCCTGAAATGGTTGAATATTGACAAATGCTTTTTGATATAGTGACTCTGTATTTCTTCTATCTTCTTTTGATGCTTCCTGAGTCATTTAATATTTTCTGCATTAAAAAAAAAAAAAAAAAACCCATTGCTGTCAAGTCGATTCTGACTTATAGCGAGCCTGTAGGACAGAGTAGAACTGGCCCACACTTTCCAAGAAATTCCTGGTGGATTTGAACTGCCGACATTTTGGTTAGTAGCCATAGCACTTAACCACTACACTACCAGGGTTTCCTTTTCCCCATAGAATCCTTCAATATTGCAACTTGAAGCTTGAAGTTTTACTTCAGTTCTTTCAGCTTCAGAAATGCAGAACGTGTTCTTCCCTTTCGGTTTTCCATTTCCAGATTTTTGCACATGTCATTATAATAGTTTACCTTGTCTTCTTGAGCCGCCCTTTGAAATCTCCTGTTCAACTCTTACTTCATCATTTCTTCCTTTCACTTTAGCTACTCGATGTTCAAGAGCAAGTTTCAGAGTCTTTTCCGACATCCACTTTGGTATTTTCCTTCTTTCTTGTCTTTTTAATGACCTCTTGCTTTCTTCATGTATAAAGTCCTTGATGTCATTCCACAACTCATCTGGTCTTTGGTCATTAGTGTTCAACTTGCCAAATCTATCTTTGAGATGGTCTCTAAATTCAGGTGGGGTATACCCAAGATTGTACCTTGGCTCTTGTGAACTCGTTCTAATTCTCTTCAGTTTCAGCGTGAACTTGCATATGAGCAAATGATGGTCTGTTCCACACTTAGTCCCTAGCCTTGTTCTGACTGATATTGAGTTTTTCCATTGTCTCTTTCCACAGATGTAGTCGATTTGATTCCTGTATATTCCATCTGGCGAGGTCCATGTGTATAGTCATCAGTTATGTTGGTGAAAAAAAGTATTTTCAATGAAGAAGTCATTGACCTTGCAAAATTCTATCATGCTATCTCTGGCATCATTTTTTCACCAGGTCATATTTTCCAACTACCAATCCTTCTTCTTTGTTTCCAACTTTCGCATTCCAATCTCTGGTAATTATCAGTGCATACTGATTGCATGATCAATCAATTTCAGACTGCAGAAGTTGGTAAAAATATTCAATTTCTTCACCTTTGACCTTAGTGGTTTGTGCATAAATTTGAATATAAGTCTTATTAACTGGTCTTCCTTGTAGGCCTGTGGATGTTATGTTATCACTGACAGAGTAGTACTTCAGGATAGATCTTGAAACGTTCTTTTTGATGATGAATGCATGCCATTCCTCTTCAAGTTGTCATTCCTGGCACAGTAGACCTTATACCTGTTCGATTCAGAACTCAGTTTTGATGACTTCAGATTTCCCTAGATTCATACTTCGTACATTCCATATTCTGATTATTAATGAATGTTTGCAGCTGTTTCTTCTTATTTTGAGTCATGCCCTATCAGCAAATGAAGATTTTGAATGCTTGACTTCATCCATGCCATTAAGGTCTACTCAACTTTGAGGAGGCAGCTCTTCCCCAGTCATCTTTTGAGTGCCTTCCAACCTGAGGGGCTCATCTTCCTGTAGTATATCAAACAGTGTTCTGCTGCTATTCATGAAGATTTCACTGGGTATATCTTTTCCGAAGTAGACTGCTGGGTCCTTCTTCCCAGTCTGTCTTAGTCTGGAAGCTTGGTTGAAACCTGTCCATCATGGGTGTCCCTGCTGGTATTTGAATATCAGTGGCATATCTTCCAGGATCACAGCAACACACAAGCTTCCACAGTGTGACAAACTGACAGACACTTGGGTATCTTGGTCATCTAGTGCTGGTAAAACAGAAATACCACAAGTGGATGGCTTTACCAAAGAGAAATTTATTTTCTCACGGCCTAGTAGGCTAGAAGTCCAAATTCAGGGTACTGGCTCCAGGGGAAGGCTTTTTCTCTCTGTAGGCTCTGGAGGAAGGTCCTTGTCATCAGTCTTCTCTTGGTCTAGGAGATTCTCTGTGCAGGGACACCAGGTCCAAAGGACATGCTTTGCTCCTAGCACTGCTTTCTTGGTGGTATGAGGTCCACTCTCTGCTCATTTCCCTTTCCTTTTTATCTCCTGAGAGATAAAATGTGGTACAAGCCACACTCCAGGGATACCCCCTTTACATTGGATCAGGGATGTGACCTGGGTAAGGGCATTGCAATCCCACCCTAATCCTCTTTAACATAAAATTACAATCACAAAATGTAGAACAACTACACAATACTGAGGATCGTGGCCTAGCCTAATTGATACACATATTTTTAGGGGGACATAATTCAATCCATAACATTGCCCAAGAACACTGGACAACTAAGTATGCAGTGACTTGCAATTTTGGCCCCAGAATCTTCATAGAAAAATGGATAATAAAAGAATCAAATGAGTTAGCTTTTCAAAAATACAGTTTCTTAGATCCATATCCAGAGAGTCTATTTCAGTAATACTTGGACAGGGCCTAGAGATCTGTGTTTTGAAAGTCCCCAGATGATTGGATATTGTCTTGTTAGGCTGCAGCTGACCTTTAACTAATGCAGTGATTTTATGTATGTTCATGATTGTTGTTCTCCTAGTAGGCTGAGAACTGTTCCCTTTGGTTACACTTTATCTACCATCTCTCTTGACTGTCGATGTGATGACGTTTCATCTTTGTTTTATGTTTTTTATTTGTTTTCCATGGTCATGAAGTGTTATTACTTCCAGTGTGACTACACTTGGTATTAACATCACACAGAAGAAGCTCAATTCTTTCTAAATCTTAATGTAGTTCAAAAATATTCTATAGTTGTTAAAAAAAGAATTATGTTATATATTGCATGATCCTTTTTTCCAAATATGTTGAAAACCATTCAATTGCTGCTTTTAGTTTTGTATTTCCAGATCAGTACAAAGCAGGTTTGGTGACAGCCTCTTTCTACACTGAAGGGTTTTTATGAATGTCAACCATATCAGATGAGAGTAATGTTAGAAAGACCAGTACCAACCCCACAGCATGTATGCCAAGACACTTCCAAGTGTCTTAAATGGAAAAGAGGCAGGAGGAAAAGGCTTCCTTGTGGCTTTTCAGAGTTTTTTTTACAGGGAGAGCTAGATGTACATGACAGCTCTGTATGTAGATGCCTTATCCTCAGAAAACCTGCGAAAAAGATGAACAAGGAAAGAGCAGAGCTCTGCTGAAGTATCGTACTCTGCAACAGCTTAGATGTCTGAAGCTGTGACAAGTCTAGAGAAACTGGGGGATCTTAGAGCAAGTGGTTCTAAACAATATGAGTATAGATCTTCCCAAGCCTGCTGCTGTGTGCACATCTTATGAATTTCAGAAGTACACTTCATGCCATCTCTATGATGGTAGTAGTTCATAACCTTTAACCCTTTAGTGTCAAAGGAGGTGTTTAAAATTTAATGTCACTTCATAAAACATACCTAGAAAATATCCTGAAAGTTTTTTATTCCTCCCATAGTCATACGCCTGCATCTTTATTATCTTCTTTATTATGCAGCCCATGACAGGCTAGACAATAAAATTAGAGTCATATGGAAACATAAAGGTAAGCTCATCTAGTATGTGGTTAATTATATATCATTCTTTGCTGAGGCTCCTAAAGAAGAATTTTCAAGCCAAATATGAAGTTATTCCTCCTTGTCATTAAAAAGGATTATCAAGATATATCCTAGAGAGTGTATAAAAAATCATACCCTTTGCTGTTGAGTCAATTCCAACTAATAGCAATCCTATAGGATGGAGAACTGCCTGATAGAGTTTCCAAGGAGTGGCTGATGGATTTGAACTGCCAACTTTTTGGTTAGCAGCCAAGTTCTTAACCGCTGCCTTACCAGAATGTACAGCTATCTAGAAATAAAAATAATGGCCTGTGTTTTCCATTTCATAAAGATATATCTATTGCCCTTATCTGCAGGTCAACATTATGAATTTCCTTTATGTGCTATTTCTCAGTACAGAATCATGGAATCCCATGATATAAAAGAGTATCATCTGTTTAGTATATTGAAAATATAAAGGGCAACTGACATTTTGTACATACTAGTTTCCTATGCATATTCATTCAGTTAGCAAATGTTTACTTGGTACCTATCATACCTGAAATACTATGTGAGGTGCTGAGGGAGGCAAAGGTGTTTAGATTTAAGACCTTTAATGTTACATAGCCCAACTGCTGATTGGCTTTTTGGATCTCCTTTGAATAAGTGTTCACCTAGCTGTGGTGTGAATACCTTCGTTGCTGGAGCACTCTACCTAATTAAGTACCACGTTGGACCATTTTGTTAATGTTGTTTCCATTCAACTTCACATGTTGTTTTAATTCTGGGTTTTGGAATCACACAGAAAGACCCTAATTTATTTTTCTCTTGATAGACTTAAAAATATTTGAAAACAGCTATTATGGTTTAGTAGGCTACACCTCTGGCGTGATTTGTTTTGTTTTTCAAATCATGTACTGTGGTAGTCATTTGGGGGTCTTGAAGACAGAACTAGAAGAACATAGGAAGTTGGTGTTAATGTGGGCTAGACACTGTGGAGTAATATCCCCACTGAACTAACTCTGGTGCAGAATATGGGCTTCAGGTGACAAGGTATCTCACCTGCAAAATACTTTATGGTCTGTTTCGCCCTTGATCATGCACCACCACAGGAAAACAGAAATGAGAAAAAAGGAATAGTAAAATTATTGGATACATTTTAAAAAATCACGTATATCTGGGTTTATAATGCGAATATGTGTGTGTGTTTGTGTGCATACACTTCTGCCATCGTATGTTAAAGTTTATGCCAGGTAATGCTCAAGATTTGGCAGTGATTACAAAGCATAGTGGAAGATAGGAACGTAAAGTTGAGTATAAGTATCGACCATCTTTCATCACAGTTTGAAGCACATTATTGAAGAATGTTTTCCAAAATAGGAAAGAAAAGATAAGCCAGAGTGGCCTGTGGAGTGTCTAGCTTGCATTTACTTTCCCCAGCTGTTGCATTTTCCCTTCCCAAGGCAGTACATCCTGATGCTCACAACCTGGCCTGATACGATTTACATCTTGATCCCATTATGAAACACAGCATTGTCCAGAAAAACGGAGATCAATGGTAGGGGAACAGATAGGTGGAGTACCCTTCTACTTATTATTATTGTTACTATTATCATTTCATGTGTGAGTAATGAAGCAATAATTATATTTTTTCATAATGTTGTATTGTAAAGATTAAATGCAATAGTATAATCATATCATCATCAGAGTTCTTGTCATATTCTGAGAGTTTAGCAATTATTGAATATTATTAGATTATTTCTTTATTAAATCTTTTTTGTACAAACTCAGATGAATGCAAGTTAACAGATCCTTGTGCAGTAAGAAGCATTTATGTGATATACCTACTCTAAGATTTTTCTAAAGGGTCTGTCAATATATATACTTTTCTCACAGTCTTCCTCTTTCTTGATTGGACTTGATGGCCCCCTCTTTGCTAGATTTATCTGATAGCATAGAAAATGTGACTCTTAAGGCAGAACTCCATTTTTTTTAACCTATAAATCAATTTTTGTTTAAAATCCTGAATTTCACCTTTAACTCTCTTTAAAGATCAAATTTACATTTTCAAGTTATTTTTTTTAATTAAATAAGATAGCAACATAAACTAAATTTTTATATAAATTATGTTAGTCTGTTGTTTTGTTGTTTGGCTTATTTTTCCTGAGTGGTTAGAAAGACAAAAAGTTGATTGAAGTCAGTTGAAGGGAAAAACCTTGACTTTTCTTAGTTTTCCTTTGCACTGTAGGAAGAATTTTATGTAAATATGGAGAAAATTACAGTTAAGCTAAATAAGTTGAAGGATGTGAGGTTTCAAAATCTGTCCAAAAAGCCAGGATTTTATAGTGATATTTGGATTGCAACAGGTGAAACTGCATGAGAATTAGAAACTAGATTCAGTTCAGTTAATTCCTGACAAACAGGACTATGAAAAATACTATTAAGGGAAAAACCACTTGTCTATCAGTTTGTCATACTATGGTGGTGGCTTGAGTGTTGGTGTCATGCTGGGAGCTATACCACCAATATTTCAAATACCATCAAGGTCACTTGGGGTGGTGGACAGGCTTCACTGGAGATTCCAGACTAAGATAGTCTAAGGACCCGGCTGTCTGCTTCTGAGAAAACACTGGCCAGTGAAAACCTTACAAAAAACTGCATAACATTGTCTGATATAGTGCTGGAAGATGAACCCCTCAGGTTGAAAAGTGCTCAAAATACCACTGGAGAAGAGCTTCCTCCTCAAAGTACAATTGAACTTAATGAAGTGGACGGAGTCAAGCTTTCAGGACCTTCATTTGCTGATGTGGCAAAATTTAAAATGAGAACAGCTGAAAATATCATTTAGTAATTGGAATGTGGAATGTACAAAGTATGAATTTAAGAAAATTGAAAGTTGTCAAAAATGAAATAAAATATTTGGAGACCAATACCTTAGGCACTAATGAGCTGGTATTGGACATTTTGAATAAGACAATCATATGGTCTACTATGCTGGTAATGACAAATTGAAGAGGAACAACACCACATTAATCATCAAAAATAACATTTCAAGATCTATCCTGGAGTACAATGCTGTCAGCAATAGGATAATATCCATATGACCACAAGGAAGTCCAGCTAATGCAACTATTTTTCAAATTTACATGCCAACCAGTAATGCCAAAGATGAAGAAACTGAAGATTTTTACCAACTTCTGCAGTATGAAATTTATCAAAGATACAATCAAGATGCATTGATAATTACTGGTGATTGGAATGTAAAAGTTGGAGACAAAGAAGAAGGGTCAGTAGTTGGAAAATATGGCCCTGGTGATAGAAACAACACTGGAATTCTGCAAGGCCAATAACCTATTCACTGGAAATATCTTTTTCCAACAGCATAACCAGTGACTATACATGTGGACCTTGACAGATGGAATGCACAGGAATCAAATCAACTGTAATGGTGGAAAGAGACAATGGAGAAGCTCAATATCATCAGTCAGAACAAGGCCAGGGAATGTCTGCTGAACAGACCATCAACTGCTCATATACAAGTTCAAGTTAAGCTGAAGAAATTTAAAACAAGTCCATGAGAGCTAAACTACAAACTAGAGTATATTCCACCTGAATTTAGAGACCACTTCCAGGATAGATTTGATGCATTGAACACTAATGACCAAAGACCAGAGAAGTTGTGGGATGAAATCAAGGACATCATACATGAAGAAAGCAAGAGGTCATTAAAAAGACAGGAAAGAAAGAAAAGACAAAAATGGATATCAGTAGAGACTCTCAAGCTTGTTCTTAAAAGTAGAGTAGCTAAAGAGAATGGAAGAAATGATGAAATGAAAGAGCTGAACAGAAGACCTTAAAGTCCACTCAAGAAGACAAAGTAAAGTATTATAATGAAAAGTACAATGACCTAGGGTTAGAAAGGCAAAAGGGAAGAATAAACTCAGCATTTCTTAAGCTGAAAGAACTGAAGACAAAATTCTAGCTTTGAGTTGCAATATTGAAGGATTCTATGGGCAAAATATTGAATGACCCAGGAAGCATCAAAAGAAGATAGAAGGAATGCACAGACTCACTGAAACAAAAAGAACTGGTCAACATTCAACCATTTCAGGTGATAGCACATGATCAAGAAAAAATGGCACCGAATGAAGATGTCCAAGCTGCACTGGAGGCACTGGCAAAAAATAAGGCTCCAGAAATTGACAGAATACCAATTTGAGATGTTTCAGCATGCGGATGCAACTCTGGAAGGGCTCTCTTGTCTATTCCAAGAAATTTGGAAGACAGCACCTGGCCAATGAACTAGAAGGGAGCCATATTTGTGGCCATTCCAAAGAAAGGTGATCCAGAAGAATCATTAACATCACATGCAAGTAAAATTTTGCTGAAGATAACTCAAAAAACAGTTGCAGCACAGCATCTAAAGGGAACTGTCAGGAATTCAAACCAGATTCAGAAGAGGATGTAGAACTAGGGATATCATTGCTGATATCAGATGGATCTTGGCTGAAAGCAGAGAATACAAGGAAGATGTTTACCTGTGTTTCATTGACTACACAAAGGCATTAGGCTGTGTGGATCACAACAAATTATGGATAACATTGTGAAGAATGGGAATTCCAGAACACTTAATTATACTCATGAGGAAGCTGTACATAGATTAAGACGAAGTTGTTCGAACAGAACAAGGGAATGCTTTGTGGTTTAAAATCAGAAAATGTGTGCATCAAGGTTGTTTCCTTTCCATGCCTATTCAACCTGCTTGCTGAGCAAATAATATGAGAAGCTGGACAATAAGAAGAAGAATGCAGCATCAGGATTGGAGGAAGACTCATTAACAACCTGCAGTATGCAGATGACACGACTTTGCTTGCTGAAAGCGAAGAGGACTTGAAGCACTTATTGATGAATATCAAAGACTACAGGCTTCCGTTGGATTACACTTCAACATAAAACAAAAGTCCTCACAACTGGACCAATAAGCAACATCATTATAAATGGAGAAAAGATTGAAGTTGTCAAGGATTTCATTTTACCTGGATCAACAATCAACATCCATGGAAGTAGGAATCAAGAAATCAAATGATGTATTGCACTGGGCAAATCTGCTACAAAAAAAAACCTCTTTAAAGTGTTAAAAAGCAGATACAACATTTTGATGACTAAAGTGTGCCTGACCTAAGATATGGTATATTCAGTGACCTTATATGCATGTGAAAGTTGGACAATGCATAAGGAAGGCTGAAGAAGAATTGAGGCATTTGAATTATGGTGTTGGCAAAGAACGTTAAATATACCATGAACTGCCAGCTGAATGAACAAATCTGTCTTGGAAGAAGTATAGCCAGAATGTTCCTTAGAAAAGGGGGTGGCGAGACTTTGACATTTTTAGAAATATTATCAGGAAGGGCCAACACCTGGAGAAGGACATTATGCATGGTAAAGTGGGGGGTCAGTGAAAAAGAGGAAGACCCTCTATGTGATGGATTGACACAGTGACTCCAACAATGGCTCATGCATAGCAGCGATTGTGAGGATGACTTGAGACCAGGCAGATTCCCTTCTGTTTTGTCTGTGGTCACTATGAGTTGGAATTGGCTGGATGGCACCTAACGACCTATATTTTTATAGCTAGGAATTTGCCCTAAGGAAATAATTAGAATGAATCCAACAATCTCTATGCAATAAAGCTTATTGTAAAATTATTCATTGTTAAATATTTGACATAATTGCCATATTATCATTAGGTAAAATCACATGGTAGAATATCATTATAGTATACATGCTTTGTAAAAATATCTAATGGCAAATAGCGTTAAATTTGAGAAGCCAGATTTTCTATACAGCATATTAGCACTCTGTAGGCAGGAGCTCTAGCTGTTCACTCCTGTATTTTCAGCATCTAGGACAATGCCTTGCAATAGTATATGATAATATATGCAAATATTATATACACACAGGAAAAATACATATATCAAAATGTTATCAGTGCTTATCTCTGGATGGTAGAACTGAGGGTGATACCTAATTGCTATTTTATATTTTTACTTTTTAAATTCTTTTATTTTATTATTAAAAAAATTAAAAATGTTATTTTTTAAATCATCTTTATGGAGACCCAGTAAAAATCTACAGGATCATTCAAGGTTTTTGTCATTGCATCCTCTTTAGGCTAATCCATCAATGCCTTAGGGAAGTCCAGAGATAAAGATAAAAATCTCAGAAAAAAGTAATTAAAAATTTCACCTCATGCTTCCACTAGCATTAAAAGCAGCTGCTAGATTTTCACTGCTCTTGATAATTATAATTTCACATGTTTCCTGAGGCTGTACTGAGTCATCTTCTGTGGCGATGGTTGTCTTAGCCTTGAGTCTGTTTTCTGTAAAAAGTGTAAAATAGTTCACAGTGATGGGAGCAAAATATCTTTTAGAGCAGTCAAAAATTGCTAATGGAACCATTATAAACACTTTAAAGGATAAAGGTTAAGAACTCTAAGGGGTCATAAAACCAAGTACAAATTCCTCATTTTACAGATTTGGAAAATGAAGCTCCAAAGGATTCAGCAATTTGTCCATGGTACCCACAGGACAAGAAGCTTAGTGTGCTGAGTCCTGGTTCAGTTTATTACTATTTTTGGTATATAAAAATAGCTTCAATGAAACAGCTCAAATTCCCAGCTATGTTAATCTGACTGAAACAAAAGGGTTATGTCATAGCATCAGATCAGTTGAATTTGGCATTTAGAATTCACTCTATGCATATGCTCTAATTAAAATTAATAGGTATTTTTTTAAAATTGGCCATCTTCAAACTGTTCCTGGGAGCTTTTGGGTTCCTTGAAAGTGCCTGACGGGTCATAAGAAAGATGTATCAGTGTAGGTCCAACCAGGAGACAGAAACAACACAGTGATTTAAAGAGCGGAAGTTTAATATAATGAGTTACCAAGCCACACTAAAAGAGTAACTATAAGATGTAAAGAAGTCTAAAGGGCAGATACAACACTGAGCAGAAGAATTGTTCCCTCTTGTTTGTCTCTATCCTTGCGTGAAGTTGTCAAGAAGACTGAGGCCAATTTGATTTTTGCCTATTGTATGTGACTTACTTTTCTCACTGAGTGCCCATGAGATTCTTTACTCATCTTTTAGAATTTCCAAGGAAGGACAAACTTAGAAGGGGGCGGGGGGGCGCTCTCCAAAGCTGGAGTTCAGACCTCACTGGCAAAGGTGTGGTTTCTGCCTACTGGATAGCACAGAAGTTCTCTGGGATGCCCGTGACCATGACAAAGTCACTGGGCAAGTAGAAAGCAACCCTCCTGAGTACAGGGGAGCTGAAGCTGGTGGAGAGGTCTGTAGACATATAGAGGGAGACAGGATACCAGTGCACGTCAGAGGCCTGAGGCATACAGGGTCTGAGTTGGAAGGGCCACTGGAAGGTAATCACCAGGATAGACCATGTGTTCTAGACATTTGGCGGGGGCAGAGCACCACCAGGTGCCCTCACAGCCATACTGCTGACCAATTGTGCAGCTGGGGAAGCCCTTCCCTCCTACAATATTCATCTAGAGTCCTCTGCTGAGAAAGTTTAACATTCTGCTCAATGGAAAGGAGAACTGCTTAATGAAATTCCATCCATTATTGCAGTTTAGGTATTAAAAGGTAAATTTGGAGTTAAGAGGCAGTAAATTGATAAGTCGGACAGATTGGCAGAATTCAGGGAAAAAAAAAGGAAAAGAAAAACATTACACAGGGGTGTTCTGTATTATACAGATTAAATAATAGAATAAACACAACTGAAAATGTGGAGATATTGTGAATGGCCTTGAGCAAATTAGAAACGGAAAGAAAGAGCATAAACAAAAAGAAAATGAAAGAAAGAGATAAAGATAAACATGGAAACAAATATCCAGCAAACACATACTTCTTGTCCCTAAAGCACAGGAAAAAAGACTTGAAGTGGTGCACCATGTCCCAGAAAAAATTGACATGGAACAAATAAGAAGAAAAGATATCCTCAGGAAGATGCCGAAATTGGAAGATGAGTAAAGAATCTCATGGGCACTCAGGCAGCAAAAAGTAAGTCACATACAATAGGCAAAAATCAAACTGGCCTCAGCCGTCTTCACGACTTCACCCAAGGACAGAGGCAAATGAAAGGTAACAGTCCTACTCAGTGTTGTACCTGAACTTACCATTTGGAATTCTAACTGCCATCTTGGGGCCAAGAGTGTGGCCAGAGGATAAATTAACATACACACAATGGGAAAACCTGATAATGTGTCTATCATTTCTGAATCCTTCCTTCTTCTCTGTATAACAACCTTTGTTATTGCCTAAGCCATTGTGATTTCAAGATGATACAAAATGGATGCAAATGTATAAAATTTGACCAAGTAAAAAGTAGTAATATAACTAAATAATACAAATGAGAATATGAAAAAAAAGACAATGAAGGTCGGAAAACGTTTAACTGTATTAATTTCCTACCTGTCTTTCATGTCAGATATTCAATAGATATGACTTAAAATTGAAACAGTGCAATAATTCCACCCTCAAAATTGTAGCTTTTCCCCTTTTCCTAATATTTACATATATCTTTCAAGAGCTAATAATTCTGATGGTGAAGAAATTGAATATTTCATCAAAATTTTAGCTGTTTCTTTTGTTTCATTTCAGATATTCTTTTATTTCTTGTTAAATTCAAACATAATTCACAATTTTGAAGAAAATCATGTATAGTATGAACCAATTTTTGTATATGTTTCTATTTGTTTATTCTTGAGTCTTTATAGAGACATATCTGAATTTCTGGGCATCAAATATTAATAATAGTTATTGTGTAGTGAAAATTTGGGTAGATTTTTCATTCTTTTATTTATTTATTTATTTTGCTTTGCCTGACTGTATTGTGATGAATCACTTCTATATGACCTTTCTAGCCATGGTGTTGTGGTTCCCACCAAAATGATTGGCTAAGACTATGCAAATTGAGTGACTTATGGTTTACTGAGGATATTGTTCAGTTCAGGGTCCTGCTAGGAGGACCATACCTTGAAATTGACAAAGAATAAGCTTCTATAGGAGCCCTGGAGGCTCAGTGGTTAAGAGATTGGCTGCTAACCCAAAGGTTGGCAGTTCAAATCCACCAGCCGCTCCTTGGAAACCCTGTGGGGCAGTTCTACTCTGTCCTTCAGGGTCACTATGAGTTAGGATCGACTTGAGGGCAATGTGTTTAGGCTTATATAAGGGCCAACCCCACAGAAGTTGAGGGGACCTCACTACCATCAAGAAAAATATGGAGCAAAATGTGTTCTTTGGACCCAGGGTCCCTGCACTGAGAACTTCTTATACACAGAAAAGAGAGCTGTTAATACTGAACGTAGTTTAAGATGGTGAGAGATGGGTGGGCTTGCAGGCCCACAGAGTGAGAGCTGAGTGCTTTCAGGCAGGAGAAACTAAAAGAGGCCTGAGTGTGCCCCATGCAGGAGTTGCCTCAGAGGATCCTGTGCAGATGTCTTCCTACAGCAGGGCAGAACTGGATGCCTCTGGGCAGGAGGCTAACTAGCAGAGCTAAAAGTGCTTTAACACTTGCTAATACATTTTTTTTTTTTTTTTAATGCATGGCAAGAAAGGTCTGACTATGCTCTATGCAGGGCCTGCACACTTTTTCCACCTGGACAGCGTGGGCCTGGTTAGCATGGAGGCAAGAGAACACTGCAGGACCAGGTCCATGGTGAAGCTGGCAGCAGAAGCCAGCGAGGCCCAGCAGCACAGAAGCCTAGGAGCCATGCTTGCCCCTCAAACAATATGGTGGTAGCTGGAAGCAGAGGTGACACGAACAGCACCTGACTTGAACCACAGTGTGCCTGATCCACAACATGGGTAATTTGGGAAAGGGTAAGCATTTCCCTTTGGGAAATCTGTTGTTATTTTTTACTGTTTGCTTTCTATAAACAGGAATAATGCGCTTTCTCCAAAGCCATCCCAGACTTATTGAATTCTTTTGCCGACATCATGTAAGTGTCTCATGTGTCTGGTTCTATCACTGATGAACATAGCACCCAGAGAGTGGTCAGTGCCAGTGGTTGTATGTTTCTTATTCCTGGCAATCTTTTGGCTGCCTGAAAGTTTGAGACACAGCCTGTCTGCAGGTGCAAAGGAGATGGGCAGACATATACATAAAAAAAAAAAAACTGAGTAATTTTATGAAACCATAAAATTATTACTCATAAAAATTAATCTGCACACATCTATTTTAAATACTCATTTTGTGCAGTTAGACCACAGAAACACATTACAGGCAGCAAAATAATACTTCATGTTTTATAGTATACAAAATTATAACAGTTGTGAAAATTTAAAAAAAAATTTTTTTTCTGATTTTTACACCTATGATTGAAAAAAAAAGAATATGAATGGGAAATACTGCTGTTGGAATTTAATCATCTATATCAAAATTTAGGATTACTGGTAGTTTTAACTTTATATCATTTTTTTACTCATTTTTCAAGAGATTTATATATTTCACATTCGAGTATTTTGTCAAATAGGTCAACATCAGAGAGCTATTTCATCAGAGAACTGTTTTTTAATATTTTTTAAAGAGGAGTAAATTATATACACATTAAAAGCAAGAGAAGATTCCTAAAGGAATGCTACAAACCCCACATGTGACTGTGTTGGGTGATTTTTTTGCCTTTAATAATGTTACTACATAAAATACTGTTATCACATTTACTCACCTGGTTAATATTTACTCTTCAACTCTCACTTGAGGCATTATCTGTTTTAAAACTTGTTCCTGAAATTCTTGTGTTAGTCCAAATGGCTACGCTCCTATGCCACCCTGTCTATATCTCAATAATGTAGATTACCCCCCTCATATTTGAAAATATTAGTTAGGCTAGGATTCTCAAAGTGTGGTCCCCAGGTCAGCAGTATCAGTGTCAACTGGAAACTTGTTACAGGTGCCCTTTCTGCAAAACCACCCTAGACTAATTGAATCAGAAACTCTTTGGGTGAGGCCCACCAACCTGTGGTTCAGCAAACCCTCCAGGTGATTCTAATGTACGTTCAAGTGTGAAAATAAGTAGTCCACTGCATCATGCCTGACATATAGTATGTATTCCTTTAAAGCTCATTGTAATAAAGGTAAACCAATTGCCTTCAAGTCCACTCTGACTCATGGTGACCCTATGTGTGTCAGAGTAGAACTGTATTCCACAGGGTTTTCAATGCTGACTTTTCAGGAGTAGATAGCCAAGGCTTTGTTCTTAGGTGCCTCTGGGTGGACTAGAACTGCCAAATTATTGGTTAGCACCACTCAGGGACTATCCTACAAATAACAAAAACAATAGCTAATCCATATTGAGTCCTCATTATGGTTTAGGTTTTGTAGTTAGCATCTCACATTTACCTATTCACTTAATTCTCGCAATAATCCAATGCGGAAGATTCTGTTTCACCATTGTTACACTTTAAGAAATGGGGAACAGAACAATTAGGAAACTTGCCAAGAATACACAATTATCTAACAATAAAGATAGAATTTCAGGAAGTCTATATTCAGAGCCCTGGCTTTTAACTATAAAATTATATAAACTTATAATTTATAGAAATAGAATAATTACATTACAATTTTTTATCAACTATTTATCTGACTCCATTCCCTTACATATTGGTAAATTTAGTACTTTTTGGTTCTTCAAAGAATATTTATATACAGACTTCCATTAATAACAGAAGAGTCCGTTAAAATCAAGTAACTTTGAACTATCTTAAGCAATTAAATGAGCATGGATTTCCTCACTTTAAAGATTGCTCTAAAGAATTTCCTAATAAAAAAAATAATAATAATAAGCTACTACAAAACCCCTTTTGATCTTTGGGCTCAGACCAAAATCCTATGGATGCTGAGAAGTTGTTGAAGGATTCTGAGTTGGGTATTAATCACTCTGGGATGAATTAGAACTCAAATTGACAGAGTGACAAACCAAAGTTGTCCCTAGTCAGATACTTTGTTACTGCTTAGATAAAATAAATGTGGTGTTTTTAATAAATTGCATTAACTGAAAGTTAAGCTCTTATAGTTTTGTAACAGTATTTTTAAAAGCACTATAAATTATCAAAGCTTCAGTTGGTCATTTTTGTAAGGTGAGTTCACCTTAAGGTGTGCATGAATGTAACAGGTAATTTTGCTGCAGTAAAGTTAGGGCAACACGTGCTCAGGTGGCTTAAGATCTACAGATCGATCACTTCTGAATTTTCCTTGTGGCTTTTTTTTTATGCTTAATACTTTGGTTCTACCCAGGCTGCAGTTTCTGTGTAAAATTATGTCAATTTATTTTCTTTTTGGAAAAAAAAAAATTGTCTTTACCCCTCATTCCTTAAAATGACAAAATCCCAACAGATTAAACCATTCAAAATCTATTGCTAGAACATCTCAGAGCCCAACAAAGATTTAGCTGAGTAATTCAAATTACCACTAGGCTAATTATCATTTTTATCTTCATTACGTGATCTGGCTGTAGCATTTCTTAATTCCATCATTCCCTTTGGTCTTTTGGCAAAACAGCCAGCCTACATGTGCTGTGACCACGGCTTCTGGAATTCTGCCCAACCCCCATCTTTGCCTGGGGACATTGCGGCCAGGAAACAGATTAGATTATGCTGATGCTGATCTATGGAAACACTGCTTGGTCCAGTAATCTTACAGCAATAAAAAATGTTCATCAACAGCAGACGGCAGCAGTATTGTAACCGAGGGTCAAGTAGAAGCAAGTTTGATTCCATCACATTGGAAGGTATTGACCATACAAAGCAATTAGTCAAGTGAAGGTGATCGTGGAAAGAGGAATTTGAAGAGATGCAAATTGTGAACAATATAAGGAAGAAGGAAGTGGTCAAAGGGTCATAAAAACTGTCGTTCTTCCTTTGGCTGAATACTTAAAGAGATAAAGCCCTCTCAAGACCAGCTGCCATGTTTGTCTATCATTAACTGTCAAAGGAAGGATTATGGACATATGAAAAGAAAAATGAATACCCAATTGATTTCTATGGCAACATATGGCAATATTCTATGCCTGAAGAGACATGGCTGTATTCTGATTTCTTGACAGGTTTATGTTGTGGTTCATGGATCATCTGTCAGAGGGTATGGAGACAGAAATAAAAGATGTACACTAAATCACTCAAAGAAATGAACATATTAGTCAGCATCAGCTATCATATGCTTGTGTTTCCTGCTAGACTTCTTAGTACTCTGAAGAGAAACTAGCTCTTAGAGAAAACTCTTCGGACTTTGTGGTTTGTAGAGAAATAACAGCATACCTAGATAAGGCCAATCAGCTGAAAGAGAAGATGAAGTGATCACTTTTAGAGCTGGTTGCTTTGGGTAAAAGTAGCCAAGACGTTAAATGTATAAAAATGAGAAAGTTTTAAATTTCAAATAAGTTATCGCTTATTTATCTAGTAACTTGTGCAGTAGTATTCCTCTTAAATAATAAGTTTCAGATATGATGGTAGCCAGAATTCGAAGATCCTGTGCTGTGGTGTATACATCCTGTACGATCACCTCCCCTTGAATGTGGCAGGACTTGTGAATATGATGGGATATCATTCCATGATTAGATTACTAATCATTTCACTTTGAGCTTTTGAAAATGGAGATTATCTTGAGTGGATCTGACCTAACCAGGTGAACCCTTTAAAAGAAGGTGATGTGCCAGCTTCTGCTGGTCTTGAAGCCAACAGCCTCCATGAGTTCTGCAACTGCAAGAAGTAAATTCCGCCAACAACCAAGTGAAGTTCAAAGGTGACCCCCAGCCTCAGGTGTAGGATGGCTGGTACATACACGCAAGCCCTGGCTATGACCCTGATTATAGACTTGTGAGGGCTTCAGTGGAGGATGAAGCTTACCAATGCCTGAACTCCTGACCTAAAGAAATTTTGAGATAAAATACCTATATTATTTTAAGTCATTAAGCATTTAGTAATTTCTCACTCGGAGCCAGAGATTAATAGAGAGCTGAAGTTCCAAATTGAACTCCTTAAGGGCTATTTTTTATATCTTAAAAATATTTCTGTATATGGGATGTTTTCCCCTTGTTGTTAGTTGTTAGGTACCTTTGAGCCATTTCTGACTCATAGTGACCCTATGTACAACAGAATGAAACACTGCCCAGTTCTGCGCCATCCTCACAACCATTGCTGTGTTTGAGCCCATTGTTTCAGCTACTGTGTCAGTCCATTTCACTGAGGATCTTCTTCTTTTTCACTGACCCTCTAATTTACCAAGTATGATGTCCTTCTTCAGGGACTGGTCCCTCCTAATAAAATGTCCGAAGTTAGGTGAGATGAAATCTCACCATCTTCACTTCTAAGGAGCTTTCTGGCTATTCTTCTAAGACAGGTTTGTTTGTTCTTGAGGCGGTCCACAGTATATTCAATATCCTTTGCCAACACCACAATTCAAAGGCATCAATTCTTCTTTGGTATCCCTTATTCATTGTCCAGCTTTTGCATGAGTATGAAGCAACTGAAAATAATATAACTTGGGTCAGGCACACCTTAATCTTCAAAGTGACATCTTTGCTTTTTAACACTTTAAAGAGGTCTTTTGCAGCAGATTTTCCCAATGCACTATGGCATTTGATTTTTTGACTGCTGCTTCCATTGGCATTGATTGTGGATCCAAGTAAAATGAAATCCTTGACAACTTCAATCATTTTTCCGTTTATCATGATGTTGCTTATTGGTCTAGTTGTGGGGATTTTTGTTTTCTTTTCCTGGAGGCATAACCCATACTAAAGGCTATGGTCTTTGATCTTCATCAGTAAGTGCTTCAAGTCCTCTTCACTTTCAGCAAGCAAGGTTGTGTCATGTGCATATCGTAGGTTGTTAATGAGTCTTTCTCCAATCCTGATGCTAATTTCTTCTTCATATAGTCCAGCTTCTCAGATTATTTGCTCAATATACAGTTTGATTAAGTATGGTGAAAGAAAACAATGCTGATCTGCATTTTCTCTGATTTAAACCTCAAAGTATCCCCTGTTCTGTTTGAACGACTGCCTCTTGGTCTGTGTATGGGCTTCTTATGAGTACAATCAAGTGTTCTGGAATTCCCATTCTCCACAATGTTATCCATAATTTGTTACAACCCACACAGTCTAATGCATTTGCGTAGTCAATGAAACACAGACAAACATCTTCCTGGTATTCTCTTACCCTTTGTAATGGGCTCCTCATTAAACTTTCAATTACTCAGCTTGAGTATGTGGTCTATTTTGTGCCATATTCCTGACCGACACAATGCCCATTTAAATGTACTTCTTAGAAAACTCTAGATAATAATATACATAAAATATTAACTAGCTTAGTGGCAAGCAATCATATTTTTATTTTATTTATGATTACTCTTGAGATAAATATCTTTTCACATATTTACTGGGCAATTGTATTTTTATTTTGCAGATATCTAATCTTTTGTCCAGTTTTTATTGAGGTAGCCAATTTTTTTTTCTCATTGATTTTTTCTTAGTTTTTTACTTACTAAGGGCATTAATACTTTGCTATATATATTTCAAATATGTTTTTCCAGTTTATCGTTTAGCTCCCATTGGTTAACTCATTTACAGTATTTTTATAGTGCCAGAATTATGGGTTATTTTTGGGGTCAAATCTGGCATCTTTTCCAGCAATCTTTTTCTTAAAAAAAAAAAAGCATACTCAGTCATAGGAGTTTTGTTATTGCCATTGAATGTTTTTGACTATGCGGGCTTTTCATAGCTAACTAGAGAGTGGGACAAAGAAAAGTACCTCAAAAGGTTTAGAGTACTTACCTGGGTTTGATTTGTTCTTTTTTTTTTTTTTTCACTTTGAAGTGACCTGTTACTCTTCCTCACTGACTTCCCTATTTACTAATAATTTTTGTTCACTTTTTTTTTTTTTTTGCTCCTCTTTTCATCACACTATTGAATCTTTCAGGCTTTGGTGTTAAGATAAATCTTACTTACAGTGAAATGAACAAACCTTCAGTGTACAATTTTATTTTGGCAAGTGTATAATTAGTATTCCCATAAAATTTTATATAACTTTACTGATATTTTTGCCTATGAGTGTTAGGAAGGGATTTTAATATCTTTGGTTATGAATGTGGTTTGTCTGCTTATCCCCATACGTCCATCAGTATATGCTTCAATACTTCAAAACTCTCTTATTAAGTGTAGACACAGAATTTTCATTTTTATATTTTCCAGATGAATTTTTTTAAGTATTTTATTGAAGCATAATTTATGTACCATAAAATTCATCCATTTTAAATGTACAGTTCAATGAGTTTTAGTAAATTCATACAGTTATGCACCTATCATCTCAATAGAGATTTACAATATTTTCATCAACATAAAAACTTTTCTTATGTCCTTTGGCAATCAGTCCCACTTCTACTCCTGAACTCAGGCAACCACCGATTTGTTTTCTGTCTTTTCTAGAAATTTCATGTAAATGAAACCAAACCTATTGCCATCGAGTCGACTCTGACTTATAGCAGCCCTATAGGACAGAGTAGAACTGGCCTATAGGGTTTCCAAGGAGGAGCTGGTAGATTCGGATTGCCGACATATTGGTTAGCAGCCTGAGCTCTTAACCACTTCCCACCAGGGCTCCTTCATATAAATAGAATTGTATCGTATGTAGCATTTTGTGTCTGGCTTCTTTCACTTAGCATGTTTTTGAGATTCATTTATACACTTATATGACTTCCTTATTTACTATTCATTATTTATTGATTTTGATAAATTGTATTTCATTTTTAGGATGTACCACAGTTTGTTTATCCTTTCACTTGTTAATGGATATTTGGAAAGTTTTGCATTTTTAGCTATTATAAATATTTCTGATGTGGATACTCACATACAAGATTTTATATGGTCATATGTTTTCATTTCTCTCGAATAGCTACCTAGGAGTAGAATTGCTGGGTTGTATGGTAGGCATATGTTAAAAAAAAAAAATTGCAAAATGTTTTCCAAGTGGCTCTATCATTTTATATTCTCAACAGCATCGTATGATTGTAACATGTTTTCAACATCCTTACCATAAAATGATATTGCTAGTCTTTAATTTTATTTTAGCCATTCTAGGGGACTTTTGGTGGGATGTCATTACCACATGTCTGTCCATTTGTCATACTGTGGTGGCTTGTGTGTTGCTGTGATACTGGAAGCTTTGCCACCGGTATTTCAAATACCAGTAGGGTCACACTTGGTGGACAGGTTTCAGCTAAACTGCCAGACTAAGACTAGGAAGAAGGACCAGGCAGTCTACTCCCAAAAAAATTGACTAGAGAAAACTTTATGAATACATGCGGAACATTGTCTGATATAGTGCCAGAAGATGAGCCCTTCAGGTTGAAAGGCACTCAAAAGATAACTGAGAAAGAGCTGTCTTCTCAAAGTAGAGTTGACCTTAATGACGTGAATGAAGTCAAGCTTTAGGACCTCATTTACTGATGTGGCACCATCCGTAATATCCACTAATTGAAATGTGGTATGTAAGAAGTATGGATCTAGGAAAATTGGAAGTTGTCAAAAATGAAATGGAATGTGTATACATGATATTCTAGGTATTAGTGCGCTGAAATGGACTGATACTGGCCATTTTGAATCAGAAAATAATGTGGTCTACTATGCTAGGAATGATAAATTAAAGAGGAATGGTGTGTTCATTGTCAGAAAGAATATTTCAATATCTATCCTGAAGTATAATGCTGTCAGTAATAGGATAATATCCGTACGTCTACAAGGAAGACCAGTTAATATGATTATTATTCAAATTTATGCACCAACCACCAAGTCCAAAGATGAAGAAAATGATGATTTTCACCAACTTCTGGAATCCAAAATTGATGAAATGTGCAATCAGGAAGCATTGATAATTATTGGCGATTGGAATGCAAAAGTTGGAAACAAAGAAGGGTTGGTAGTTGGAAAATATGGCATTGGTGGTAGAAATGACACCAGAGATAGCATGATAGAATTTTGCAAGACCAGCAACTTCTTCATTGCAAATACCTTTTTTCAACAACATAAATGGTGACTATACATGTGGACCTCGAAAGATGCAATACACAGGAATCAAATTGACTACATCTATGAAAAGAGATGATGGAACAGCTCAATACGTCAGTCAGAACAATGCCAGGGGTTGATTGTGGAACAGTCCATCAGTGGCTCATATGTAAGCTCAAGTGCAAGTTGAAGAAAATTAGAAGTCCATGAGAGCCAAAGTACGACCTGGAGTATATCCTACCTGAATTTAGAGACCATCTCAAGAATAGATTTGACACATTTAACACTAGTGATCACAGACCAGACGAGTTGTGGAATGACATCAAGGACATCATACATAAAGAGGGCAAGATGTCATTAAGAAGACAAGAAAGACAAAAAAGACCAAAATGGATGTCAGAAGAGACTCTGAAACTTGCTCTTGAATGTACAGTATATAAAGCAAAAAAAGGAAATGATGAAGCCAAAGAGCTGAACAGAAGATTTCAAAGGGTGTCTGGAGAACATAAAGTATTACAATGAAATGTGAAATATCTGAAGACAGAAAACCAAAAGTGAAGAACACGCTCAGCATTTCTCAAGCTGAAAGCACTAAAGATTCAAGACTCAAGTTGCAATATTGAACAATTCTACAGGCAAAGTATTAAATGACACAGGAAATATCAAAACAAGATGGGAGGAATACACAGAGTTACTGTACTGAAAACAATTGGTTGATGTTCAGCTATTTCAGGATGTAGCATATGATCAAGAATGGTGGTACTAAAGGACAAAGTTCAAGTTGCACTGAAGGCATCGGTGAAAAACAATGCTCCAGGAATTGACAGAATACCAACTGAGATGTTTCAGCAAACGGATGCAGCAGTGGAAGTGCTCACTCATCTATTCCAAGAAATTTGGAAGACAGCCATCTGACCAAACAACTGGAAGAGATCCATGATTGTGCTCAGTTGAAAGAAAGGTGATCTAATGGAATGTGGAAATTATTGAACAATATCATTAGTATCACACACAAGTAAAATTTTGTTGAAGATCATTCAAAAGAAGTTACAAAAGTACATGCCCAGGGAACCACCAGAAATTCAAGCTGGATTCAGAAGAGGACGTAGAACCAGGAATATCATTGTTGATGTCAGATGGATCCTAGCTGATGGAACAGAATACTAGAAAGATATTTACCTGTGTTTTATCAAGTCTGCTAAGGCATTCGACTGTGTGGATCATAACAAATTATGGCTAACGTTGTGAAGCCTGGGAATTCCAGAATACTTAATTGTGCTCGTGAGGAACCTGTACGTAGACCAAGAGGCAGTCATTTGAAAAGAGCAAGGGGATACTGCATGGATTAAAGTCATCATTGTTCCTTTCACCATACTTATTCAATTTGTATGATGAGCAAACAATCTGAGAAGCTGGAATATATGACAAAAAAGGAGGCATCAGGATTGCAGGAAGACTCCTTAACAATCTGTGCTTTGCAGATGATACAAGCTTGCTTGCTGAAAGCGAAGAGGACTTGAAGCACTTACTGAAGAAGATCAAAGACCACAGCCTTCAGTATGGGTTACACCTCAACATAAAGGAAACAAAAATCTTTACAACTGGACCAAAAAACGGTTGTGGTAAATGGAGAAAGGATTGAAGTTGTCAAGGATTTCATTTTACTTGGATCCACAATCAGCACCTATGGAAGCAGCAGTCAAGAAATCAAAACACACATTGCATTGGGCAAATTGGCTACAAGATATGTCTTTAGAATGTTAAAAAGTAAAGATGTCACTTTAAGAGCTAAGGTGCCTCTGACCCAAGCCATGTTGTTTTCAATCACCTCATATGCATGTGAAAGCTGGATAATGAATAAGGAAGACAGAAAAAGAATCCATGCCTTTGGATTATGATGGTGGCAAAGAATATTAAAATATACCACGGACTCCCAGAAGAACAAACAAATCTGTCTTGGAAGAAGTAAAACCAGATTTCTCCTTAGAAGCAAGGATGGCGAGATTACATCTCATACTTTGGACATGTTATCGGAAGAATCAGTTCCTGGAGAAGGACATCATGCTTGCTAAAATACAGGATCGAGGAAAAAGAGGAATATCCTCCAGGAGATGGATTGACACAGTGGCTGCAACAATGGGCTAAAGGATAACAATCATAAAGATGGTTCAGGACTAGGCAGTGTTTTGTTCTGTTGTACACAGTGTTGCTATGAGTAGGAAAGGACTCGATGGCACCTAAAAACAAAAACAAGGTGGTCATAGAATGTCACCGAAAGTCTAAGAGTTATGGGGTTCATGGGAAGATATTTACTAGATAAAACAGAGATCTTAAATACCTCTTACAGGGACATGTCAGTAATATAAATGAGTGAAGTAAGAAGGTCATAAGACAAGAAAAAAAAGCACAATGTGTGTAATAAATGATAACTGGTATTTACCTTTATAACTGCAGGACAATAAGGAATGGTAGTGACTGTGCTGTCACTGGAGAGTAAATACTCTTTAAAGGTGGAACCACTGCTCAGTTTCTGCTGCTTATTGTCCTAAAATAACAGAAGTCCACATAGTGTCAGACTTCTCATTTTTTCAAAGTTTAGAAATCTATTTGTGTATGTGTGCAAAATCTGCAAATTTTTAAATGTTGATAACAAATCAAATATTTTATCATACCATGGATGTCACAGAAATTGCTTCTTGGAAATGAGTTTGATGTATAGCATACCAGTCTGTGATCTCAGAGTTCTAATGTTCTGAAATGTAGAATAAGTTTGTGGCAGGAAAATATGTCCATGTCAGCAATAATGACTTACTGGTTTAGCACAGTCAGCTATGATATGTTCCTGTAACATTCGATACCTATTATTGGACCTTAAGAAGCATAAAATAATGGAAATACCTCTATCCTTTATAAAGCAGATGCATTTGAATTTTATTTAGAAATTCATGGCTAAAAGTTGTAAACAGAACCATTATTTTTATGTACTTAGTGTTTGGATTCAGGGCTCTATGGGTTTGTGAAATTAATATTTTTTAAAAGAGAGAAAAAAACTTCCTTGCAAATACCAACCTAGTGTTGTACAACAGATTGCAATGTCTTCACTGGGGTTGTTCACTCACCAGTGTGCATCATATCCAACTATTTTACCAATTTAAAATGGGTGTTATTTATCAGATAGAGTGTAACATTTTTGGTGGGCCATTAAATATATAGTCTTAATATCCATCCCAACATTTTTTAAGCGTACATTATGCTTGGTTAACCTAATAGAGAATCCATTCTTTAACTGCAATGTTGCCCTAGCAAGCGGTGTTCTGTTTGACTGCCTTATTATTCATTTTAGACCTGAGTGCAAACCTTTTGAGAGTCAAAGTACTTACTTGGATTTTATAATTTTCTATTATAAAAAGTAATAATAACAAAGACTTAGAGAAAACTCTCAGAGCACTTAAAGCAACATTTTGATTAGATAAGTGTGAATGAATAGAAGCCGCATAGATAACACTTCTTTGAAATAAGTATGGAATTAATATAAAGGCAGGGCAATGTTAAATGAAGAAATGGGATTTCTGTTGAACCTGAAATACCTGAATTTACTGGGAAGGCCCCTTTCAGAGATTGAATACAGGTATTATTACAGAACAGTTCTTTTCACTGTATGTTTTTGTGTGTGTATGCACGCATATGCACTTTTGTGTATTTTTATGTGTGTGTATGTACACCCTGCAGCAGTTTATCTACTAAATGGAGCTGATTCGATTTTGGTAGCTGATTTTGGTAGCATTTCTGCAGTTGATACACATTTCACCAGGTGCTGGTCTTCATTCTTTAGTTCCATCAAGCTTGCAAACTAGACAGACTCTAAGTTCACATGTAAGTAATTAGTGTAATTTCCACATCCAATTCTATCATTGTAGGCTTTGAACCTTAAACTCTTCTTAATTGCATCTTGTGTAATCAAAGCCCTAAATGGCTGATCATATTTTCAACGAGTTTGTTTTCAAACAAATCACAAAACCAATGGGCTTAGATTTCCTTTCTTTTTCTTAATTTTTTTCTTCTCTCTCTTTCCCTTTACAACCGTTTGTTTTTGAAAACTTTCAGAAATCAGATTAAGATTGAATTTAAATAGAAAAAAGTAATAACTCTAAATAATTTTGTTTGAATATAACATTTCGTTTTATACAAAGATGCTTCAGACTGCTTTTATTTAAAATCAATTAATATATATTACTTTTTGAATGTGAAGTCAGGGACAGAGTCCCTTTATAGTGTCATGGTTTAATTTTTCTAAGTTTGAATACAGTTAGAGACAATCTATGTGACCGATGCTTTTAGTGGGGGGTGGGGGGGAGAAAAAATATGTACATGTACCAGCCAAACCCAAACTCTTTGCCGTTCAGTTGACTCTGACTCATAGCAACCCTATAGGACATAGTAGAACTGCCCCACAGGGTTTCCGTGGAGGGCTGGCGGATTTGAACTGCCAACGTTTTGGTTAGCAGCTGAGTTTTTAACCACTGCACCACCAAAGCTCCATATTTATGAATATGAATATAAATATATGCATATCTCGAGCCCTATTGGCACAGGCACAGTGGCACACACACACACACATCTCTATCTACCTACCTACCTACCTACCTACCTCCTACCTACCTACCTCCTACCTACCTACCTACCTATCATCTACCTATCTATCTACCTATCTATCTATCATCTATCTATCTATCTATCTATCTATCTATCTATCTATCTATCTATCTATCTATCTATCTATCATCTATCTATCTATCATCTATCTGTCTATCATCCATCCATCCATCCATGCATCCATGCATCCATCCAGGCATCCATCCAGGCATCCATCCATGCATCCATCTATCCACCCATTCACCAATCCATCCATCTATCTATGCATATCTGGAGCCCTGGTGGCCCAGTGGTTAAGAGCTCGACAGCTAACCAAAACGTCAGTAGTTTGAATCCACCAGCTGCTCCTTGGAAAACCTATGAGGCAGCTCTACGCTATCCTATATGGTCATTATGAGTCAGAATCTACTGGACAGCAATGGGTCAGGTTAGGTTAGGTTTTGCATATCTATTCATGTGCCTATCTGCTTATCTATCTGCTCAGTTGAACACTACATAACAAATGTTAATTTCTCATTGATTTCCAGTACATACTCCCTAAATATGATCTTACAAAATATTTGAAGAAATCAAAGACAAATCAGAACTTGTGTTTATAGTAATTTCTTCTGTAAAGATTACTTTTTGTTCCTTAAAATGTTCTTGGCTGCTAGTTCTGATGGCTGCTTATCATATTCAAATGGAATTAAATATAGCATAACTGTTACTAGTAAAGACAATTTTGTTAGCTAAAGCCCAAAGTCATTCTCCATGTTAACCAATCTGTGATTTTTTCTGTTTGATTTTGTTTTGTTTCTGACTTGAAATATTCACTTATTTTCCTTTTTTTTTTTTTTTTTGGTGTAATTCATTGTCTCACCACAAATCCATATTTTTACATTCTACCTTATCTGTGAGTCAGAGACCTTGCCTTGAAAGAAGCTTTTCCTTTCATCTGACTTTGCTAGAGGCAAGAGAATTGATTTGGGGAGTATTCTCTTGTGTCATATTTCTGAGTCTTGGGAAAATTTTCTGGCTTCAAACTCTCTGATAATCTAGAAATCCTGTTTAAGCCTACAAGCATGAACTTAAATTTACATATTGAGTTTACGCCTTGATTAAAAATCTGTGTCAGTAATATTTTTCTTACTGTATTATCACATAAGCATAGATTTAAGTAAATTTGGATATTTAGAGTGTTTGTTCTTATAGTGATGATAAACAATGTGGTTTTCAAATCACCTGTGGTGGAAAATGGAGTATCTTTGGAATTGGGCTAGTGTGCACAGCTCTAGACTAGCACGACTCTTGAATTAATCAAAACATTGTTTTTATCTTCCACTGTCTTTTTATGCTTTGTTCAGTGGGATAATCTATTTCCCTTATCGCTAGACAGCAACTGTGGCTGATCTCATGAGCTTTCTTAGATCTTCTCAATAATAGGTCAACCCTACCATCACTTTGAGTTGTAAACATAGATTCCTTTCAATATTTAAAATGTGAAGTTAAAATATTAATGAAACAGTTAATATGGTTTCAAAGATAGTTAAAGCTGAAGTTCCTAGTTGGTTTTGATTGAAAATTAAACCTATTATTTCTTCATAAATTCCTTACAGAAGCATTGGCTAGATGGCTGCAACTCTATTTGATTCTATTTCCAGTCTTATCTTTGGGTTAATTTCTCAGCTTTTGGCACCTGATTGCAGACACCCAGGTTGTTTCTGCTGAGGCCCTTTGCTGGCTTAATCTTCCTATGCCCCAGTTCTGTCCCAGGGGACTCTGACAAGCCTCTTACTTGAACTCAGTGTTGATTCCAATGTAGTGGCAAACTGATCCCAGTGCAGATCCAACAGTCCTGGCTCTATCACTGAAGACATTAGTCAGCTCATATCTTGCTATCTGTATTTCCTTTGTAAGAGTGAGATGCACATTCACAGCTGCTTTCATTTTCTCAGACAAGACATTCACTCCTATACTCCCAAATGTCAGAGAACATGGGTCATGTTCTCTAAATAATTCCCCTGGAGGCCTAATAACTTGTTGTCTTCCAGTTGATTCCGACTCGTAGCAAGCCTAAGGGACAGAGCAGAACTTCTGCATAGGGTTTCCTAGCCTATAATCTTTATGGAAGAAGATGACTAGGTCTTTTCTTCTACAGAGTGGCTAGTAGGTTCAAGCCACTGACATTTTGGCAAACTGCCAAGCACTTTACCACTGTGCCACGAGGGATCCTTGAAGGTCTAATAGCTTAGCTTAATGTGAAGGAGTAGGGTAGGGGCATCTCCCTTAGGGAGGGAGAATATAGGAAAAACATTATGACAAAACTTTCTCTACAGAAATCTTCTTTCTTCAACATCTCTGATGCCGTGAAGTTTGGAAAAGATTCTAGAGACATTTGATTATTAATTTGTCTACGGAGGGTGGTCTGTCTCAGATACATTTAATATAGACTTATTTTAACATCTCTTTTATATAAATTGAGTTTGCTTAAAAAAAGCCTTTTATCTTTTTCAAAATTATGAAAACCACCAAGAGATGGTGCCAGCTGTAATTGAAAAATATAGGAAAAACATAGCAAGAAATACTTCACTTTGTAAAATTAAGAATTTAAAGATTTTCTTATTGAAAGTCAATTTTTCCACCCATTACCTTTAAAGAGTTGACCTAGAGTTCAAACCATGGGTAAAATTCATGACCTTATTGAAAATCTAGGGAAAATTACCTTTCTAATGTCCTATGGAAATAACCTTCATCTTTTTATAATCAGAGAGAAATTCAAATTATATTCTGCACTCATGTTGAATATTAATATTCAGAATATTCTCTGACATATGGAATATATTGGCTTTTTAAGGTTTTTATAAGGTAATTGTTCTTGTGCATACTTATGTTTGAAATTAATTGAAATAATAACAAACAGTATTATTTAAACTTGATTAAATGATCATACTTCAAGATGGAAATGACCCCAGAGAGGATTTAGTTAAACCCTTTCATTTTATAGTTTGAAATTGAATAATAAGAACAACAATAATGGTATTTCTATAGAGGTTCTCAGAATATGGGAACCCAAGAAATTGCTAGTCTTGTCCAAAGTTGAAGAGACCTGTACTAGAACCCTCATTTCCAGGATTACAGCCTAGAATTTTTTTTATATTGCACTATGATTCATAGACATAATTCAGTTTAGGAATCTAAATGGTAAAATTGAAATATTTGTTCTATAAAATGAAATACAATTAAAAAGAAATGGATTTCTGCCCTAGGTCTCTAAGGGGAAACTACAAAGATAATGGTTATTAAAGTAAGGAAAAATAACATGACAATTTTCTTTTAATTCCAGTAGCAAACTCAGTCACGTCTGTAAACATCAAATAAGAAGGGATTTAATGTAATGAGGCATGTGTATAAATACATGGGCTTCCAAACTATTTAGGATTTTTTAGCTCTAAGGAAAACGAACGTGTCATTTTCTACCAAAGACACAATAGATCATTTACGAATAGATCTCTTTTCCATAATTCTCAGTTTCCGATTTTCTGTCTACATTGTCATAAAAATCATTATTCAGTTAATCAGCATATTGATAATCAGGGAGTAGAAATAAATAGATTTCTTTTGATGACTTGGGTTCTTCTCTCTCATTTTCATTTTGCTTACCTGTGCAGGACTTAATGAGAATCATTCTTCTCCAGGCTCTTTTTCATTACGCATGCTCATAATACAGGTTCTGAGTCAGACTGCTTAATAGGTGAAGAGAGTAAAAGTGAAACATAAAACAGCTAGAAAGAAACATGTGGTAAATACATGGGGAATTAAAAAAAAGGGGGGGGTCTGTAGGCTACTTATGCGCAAATGAAAGCATTTAATTGTAATGTGTCTTCAATGATAAATGGGGGAAAAATCTTGAATAAATTTCCCATTATAAAATGAGTAATTGTCATGCTTTGCCCTTTTCATTTACTCCTTGAGAAAGGTGAACTTATCTAAAAAAATTTATACCAGCCAAGCTGCTTTTATTCAGTTAATGAACGGCAGTAACTTAGGAAATGGAACTATGTTGGATGGTATTAGAGGGTAGGAATAATAATGCTTTTACATTATTAAATTAATAGTAGGATTTTTTAATCTAATTTCATTCTCAATCCATTTGTGTTAGACAATAATGAGTGGCAGGAGAGAGTGGGCACAAGAGTTGCCTGGGTTCAACCAGAGGCCTAGAGAACTGCTCAGTGTCTCCTAAGAGACCACAGTCCCCAGGAGAGCAGGTCATTTTCAGATTAGAAGTTTGCTTTTTGAGTTCAGGGTTAAAGGCACACTAATGCACCAGAAGCTGTCTTCTGAAGTGTCAGCATAGCAGATATTGTCTTCTGGAGAAGAAGTAATTCAAGAAGTGTTCTGCCCAGTCTTAAGCTGTAGCAGACACGATAACAAATTTGTATGTTAAGGGTGGGAATTTGGGCTTCTTAGATGTCACAGTCACTCCTCCTCCTCATTCACAAGAAATTTCTACATGTGATGAACGGGGAACACTCAGTGTCACGTGAACCAGAGGCAGTTAGGGAACTATGGAAGAGTCAAGGGCACAAGTACTGTTACAAGTGGGAAAAAATCGTATTTTTTAATATCACATTAATTTCATATCCATAGTTTTCTATTACAATTAGTGTGTTCATGTACCTATGAAAATCACTTTTGTCATTATCATTTTTTTTAGTATGGCCAGCATTGCAAATGCACAAGAATTTTTTTTTCTTTTCCCTCTGAGGATACTAAACTGTGAGATACACTTAACAATAGTAGTTTCAAAAGGGCCTTCATAAGTGAATCAGTGTTCTTCTACGAATACATATTGCAGGTAATCTTTAAATTCACTGAGAGTCCTTGACGACAGAATATAATAAAAATCAATTGGTGAAAAGGAAATCAACTGCTGCGTTTCATAAAAGCATTTCGGCTTTACGAAGTAAAGGCTTTATTGTTTTGCTCTAGGCTAAGGTTAATGTTGGATAGTGCAAGATATTTTTTCTACTGCAACCGTCTAGTTTCACATAAATAAACCCAAAGAGTGAGATCTCTGATTAGGTGGTATTAGTTTAAGTAAAACCACAACAACATTTTTTGTGAGAAAAAGGTTTGAATGGTCCACAAAAAAATTAATATGAAGTTTTCTGTCGTCTACCTCATTACTTTGGTAGATGGCTTGTATTAAAGGCAGTGAAGCGAGGAATCAGTAACCTGGGTCTTTGCCATTTCTGCAGTGCTGCAGGTACACATTTCATGGAATTTATACAGAAATTATGTATGCTGAGTGTACTTTCTTAGACTCTCTGTGCACTGGACTAGAAATTATGCCTTTATTATGATTCTTCAAGGTGTTACTATTTAAAATTACGAGTGAAAACCACTGTTACTAACAAGCAAAACCAGAAGACCAGTAGATACTAAATAAAGAACATTGTTTATATATTATACACACTATTTTCATGTGTGCACAAATACAGTTACAAAATTTATTCTTTTGAAATTTCTGGAAAAAGTCAAGAGGCAATATTTATTATTTTTGAAATCAACTTAGAATTTGTAGCCATATGTAAATCAATGAATAAGTTCCATTTTTCAAATCAGAAATTGTTTTGTAGCCTTCCATGAGAGAATGTAATGTTTTCTTTATTTAGTGTGAGTATCAACTTCAAATCATCCTTTCAGATGGTTTCAGGGACTTCATATGCTTGTTCACACCCCTTGGCCATTACCCTGTGTGTCCTATAACTTTTAAGTATTTGAGTGAATTAACTTGGTATAGGAAGGTGAGCCTGACATTTGGCTGTGATGTTTCTCTGTAGCTTGCTTTTACTCTATAGCATGCATTACCATTTATCCTATGAAAGAAAAATGTCTAATAACACTTGTCTCCTTAAACATTCGTTGTTAATTTGCTCATTGGTGAAGTTCTGTGACACCCGTACCCCACGAAACAAAATAAAATAAAACAAATTCTCAGTTCTAGAATTTATATCCATATAACCTTTAGAGGGGTCAGTCCCTGGCTGGTGCAAGTGGTTAAACACTTGACTATTAGCCAAAAGGTTGGTAGTTGGAACCCACCCAGAGGCACCTCAGAAGATAGGCCTGGTGATCTGCTTCTGAGGTCACAGCCTTGAAAACCCTATGGAGCAGTTCTACTCTGCACACATGGGGAGGCCATGAGTAGGAATCAAGCTGATGGCAACTAAGTATAACACCCTTTAGAGACATTGCTGGAAATCAGTGAATAATGAGTCTACAGAATCTAGAGATGAAAATTCACTTACTCGTATAATGAGCATGGTAAGCAGACACAGAAAAAATATCAACAAGGACATCGTTTACAATATGTTGTTGTTGTTAGGTGCCGTCGAGTTGGTTCTGACTCACAGCGACCCTGTGCACAACAGAACCAAACACTGCCTGGTCCTGCACCACCCTGACAATTATTGCCATGCTTGAGCCCATTGTTGCAGCTAATGTGTCAATCCATCTTGTTAAGGATTTTCTGCTTTTTCTCTGACCCTGTACTCTGCCAAGCATGATGTCCTTCTCCAGGGACTGATCCTTCCTGACCACATGTCCAAAGAATGTGAGATGCAGTCCCGCCATCCTTGCTTCCAAGGAGCATTCTGGTTGTACTTCTAAGTCAGATATGTTCCTTCTTTTGGCAGTCTATGGTATAGTCAATATTCTTCTCCAACACTAAAATTGAAAGGCATCAATTCTTCTTCAGTCTTCCTCATTCATTGTCCAGCTTTCGCATGCATATAAGATGACTGAAAACACCATGGCTTGGGTCAGACTCACCTTGGTCCTCAAGGTGACATCTTCGCTTTTTAACATTTTAAGGAGATTTTTTGCAGCGATTTGCCCAATGCAATGTATCTTTTGATTTCTTGACTGCTGCTTGCATGGGTGTTGATTGTGGATCCAAGTAAAATGAAATCCTGGACAACCTCAGTCTTTTCTCCATTTATCCTAATGTTGTTTATTGATCCAGTTGTAAGGATTTCTGTTTTCTTTATTTTGAGGTATAATCCATACTGAAGGCTGTGGTCTTTGATCTTCATCAGTAAGTGCTTCAAGTCCTCTTTACTTTCAGCAAGCATGGTTCTGTCAACTGCATATCATAGGTCGTTAACGAGTTTTTCTCCAAACCTGATGCCACTTTTTTCTTCGTGTAGTCCAGCATCTCGGATTATTTTCTCAGCATACAGATTGAATAGGTATGGTGAAAGGCTACAACCCTGATGTGCACCTTTCCTGACTAAACCATGCAGCATCTCCTTGTTCTGTTTAAATGACTGCCTCTTGATGCATGTGCAGGTTCCTTATGAGCACAATTAAGTGTTCCAGAATTCCTATTCTCTGCAATGTTATCCATAATTTGTTATGATCCACACAGTCAAATGCCTTATCGTAGTCAATAAAACACAGGTAAACATCTTTCAGGTATTCTCTGCTTTCAGCCAGGATCCATCTGAGATCAGCAGTGATATCCCTGGTTCCATGTCCTCTTCGAAATCCAGCTTGAATTTCTGGCAGTTCCTAGTTGATACACAGCTACAGTTGCTTTTGAATGATCTCCAGCAAAATTTTGCTTGCATGTGATATTAATAATATTGTTTGATAATTTCCACATTCAGTTAGATCACCTTTCTTGGAAATAGGCATAAATTTGAATATCTTTCGGTAGGTTGGCCAGGTAGCTGTTCTCCAAATTTCTAGGCATAGATGAGCGAGCACTTCCAGTGCTGCATCTGTTTGTTGAAACGTCTCTTCTGGTATTCCGTCAATTCCCAGAGCCTTGTTTCTCACCAATGCTTTGAGTGCAGATTGGACTTCTTCCTTCAGACCCATTGGTTCATGAACATATGTTACCTCCTGAAATGGCTGAATGTCAAGCAATCTTTTTTGGTATAGTGACTCTATGTATTTTTTCCATCTTCTTTTGATGCTTCCTGTGTTGTTTAATATTTTCCCCCTAGAATCCTTAAGTATTGCAACTCGAGGCTTGTAATTTTTTCTTCAGTTCTTTCAGCTTGAGAAATGCTGTGTTCTTCCCTTTTGGTTTTCTATTTCCAGGCCATTTCACATGTCATCATAATACTTTACTTTTTCTTTTCGAGTGCCCTTTGAAACCTTCTGTTCAGCTCTTTTACTTCATCATTTTTTCCTTTTGCTTTAGGTACTCGATGTTCAAGAGCAAGTTTTAGAGCCTGTTCTGACATCTGTTTAGGTATTTTCTTTCTCTCTGGTCTTTTTAATGACGTCTTGCTTTCTTCATGTTTGATGCCCTTAATGTCATTCCACAACTGATCTGGTCTTCCTTCTGTCATTAGTGTTAAATGAGTAATTGATGGTCTGACCTGCAGTTGGCCCCTGGCCTTGTTCTGACTGATGATATTGAGCTTTTCTCTCATCTCTTTCCACAGATGCAGTCAATTTGATTCCTGTGTATTCCATCTGGGAGGTTCATGTGTAAAGTCGCAGTTTATGTTGGTGAAAAAGGGTTTTTGCAATGAAGAAGTAGTTGTTCTTACAAAATTCAGTCATGGGAACTCCGGCATCATTTCTAACATCAAGGCCATACTTTCCAATTACTGATCCTTTTTCTTTCTCTCCAACTTTCACATTCCAATCACCAGTAATTATCGATGCACTCTGATTGCATGTTCGGTCAATTTCAGACTTCAGGAATTGGTAAAAAACTTCAATTTCTTCTTCTTTGGCTTTACTGGTTGATGTGTAAATTTGAATAATAGTCAGATTAAGTGGTCTTCCTTGTAGGTGTATGGATATTATCCTATCGCTAACAGCATTGTTCTTGAAATGTTCTTTTTGACGATGAATGCAATGCCGTTCCACTTCAAGTTGTCATTCCTGGCATAGTAGACCATATGGTTGTTCAATTAAAAATGGCCAATACCAGTCCATTTCAGCTCACTAATGCCTAGGATGTTGATGTTTATGAGTTCCATTTCATTTTTGACCATTTCCGATTTTCCTAGATTCATACTTTGTACATTTCAGGTTCTGATTATTAATGAATGTTTGCAGCTGTTTCTTCTCATTTTGATTCATGCCACTTCAGCAAATGAAGTTCCTGAAAGCTTGACTCCATCCATGTTATTAAGGTCTATTCTACTTTGAGGAGGCAGCTCTTCCCCAGTCATCTTTTGAGTGCCTTCCAACCCTAGGGGCTCATCTTCAGGCACTATATCAGACAATGTTTCACTGCTATTCATAAGGTTTTCATTGGCTAATTCTTTTCAGCAGTAGAATGCTGTGTCCTTTTTCCCAATCTTAGTCTGGAAGTGCAGCTGAAACCTGTCTGCCATGGGTGATCCTGCTGGTATTTGAATATTGGTAGCATAGCTTCCAGCACCACAGCAACACACAAGCCCCCACAGTATGATAAACTGACAGACTATTGGGGGATTTACAATATAATGGCTTTTTAGTAGTGTAAATTCATCCATTCTCGATCCATTGCAAAGTGACACCAGAGTTGGTTTTCCCTGTTTAACATCGTTCTGGAGGAAATTCTGCGCCAGGTGAGGTGATTTGCTGAAACTTCAGATGCTACTTATTGTGGTGAGTGTTTCTTTCCCATTAAATTGGGACTGTACTTCTGGTTCCACATAGACACCAGTGTAGGCAACCCTGTGTGTCCATATCTTCTTTGGATTAATGTGTTTTAGACAGTGGCATGGAAATCCTGGTGGAGTAGTGGTTAAGAGCTACAGCTGCTAACCAAAAGGTCATCAGTTCGAGTCCACCAGGTGCTCCTTGGAGATCTTATGGGGCAGTTCTACTCTGTCCTATAGGGCCACTATGAGTCGGAATCAACTCAATGGCAATAGGTTTTTTTTTTTTTTTTTTGTGCTTTAAGTGAAAGTTTACAAATCAGGTCAGTGTCTCATACAAAAATTTACATACACCTTGCTATACACTCCTAATTGCTCTCCCTTTGATAAGATAGCACAGTACTTCCCTCCCCTCTCTTTCCTTGTGTACACTCGGGTAGCTTCTGGATACCTCTGCTCTCTCATCTCCCCTCCAGGCAGGAGATGCCAACATAGTCTCATGTGTCAACTTGATCCAAGAAGCTTGTTCTTTACCAGTCTCACTTTCCATCCCCTGTTCCAGTCCAATCCCTGTCTGAAGAGTTGGCTTTGGGAGCAGTTCCTGCCCTGGGGTAACAGAATATCTGGGGTCCATGGCCTCTAGGGTTCCTCCAGTCCCAGTTTGACCATTAAGTCTGGTCTTTTTATGAGAATTTGGGGTCTGCATACCACTGCTCTCCTGCTCCCTCAGGGGTTCTCTGTGGTGTCCCCTGTCAGGGCAGTCATTGGTTGTGGCCAGGTACCATCTAGCTCTTCTGGTCTCAGGCTGATGTAGTCTCTGGTTTATGTGGTCCTTTTTGTCTCTTAGGCTCATAATTATTTTGTGCCTTTGGTGTTCTTCATTCTTCCTTGTTCCAGGTGGGTTGAAACCCATTGATGCATCTTAGATGGCCACTTGTTAGCGTTTAAGATCACAGACACCACTCTCCAAAGTGGGATGCGGAATGTTTTCTTAATAGATTTTATTCTGCCAATTGACTTAGATGTCTCCCAAAACCATGGTCCTCAAACCCCCGCCCCTGCTATGCTGGCCTTTGAAGTGTTCGGTTTTTTTAAGGAAACTTCTTCACTTTTGGTTTAGTCCATTTGTGTTGACCTCTCTGCAATAGGTTTTTTTAATAGACAATGGCAGAGTGGCATGGCGGTTAAGAGCTCAGGCTGCAGTTAGAAGGTTAGCAGTTTGAACCCACCACCTGTTCTTTGGAAACCCTTTGAGACAGTTCTGTCCTATATGGTCGCTATTAGTCGAAATCGACTTGAGGGCAGCGGGTTTGGTTTTCTGGGTTTTAGACACCATGTGGATGGCACTCATGTGGTAACAGCTCATTGAAGCAGCTCAGAGCACATCAACAGTGTTTGGATTGATATCATCACCAGATATTACCATGCAACTTGGGAACAATAGTACTTCTTCCTATGAGTTTCCAAGGTTATTAAACTCCAGGTCTTATATCCCTGACTTAAAAATGGGTGCCATTTATTGAGCTCCTCCCATGGTAGGCACTTTTATTTTATTTTACTTTATTTTTTACTCTTTACATCACCATAGATTCCTTTGAAACACTGAGGCTGCAGCTATATAGCTATAGCTATATGTGATTTTGAGAATTCACAATATTTCTGATTTCTTCTAAGTTCTTTTGCTGAAAAACAATATTTTTTTATGAGTCTTGATATCTTCTCAGGCAATATTTTTTGCTGACATGTTCAGGGAAAATAACCTGTCTGCTCCATGCACTCCAATTTCTTAAAAATGACAGAACTACTAAAGAACTACAGAGTTCCATCTATAAAGTTTGAAAACAAATCAGTCTTAAAACTACTAATCTCAAAACAAAAATCAAACCTCAGAAGTCATTCAGAACCAACACTAGAGCTTTGAACAAGGCTGAAGCAAGCCATGGAACCAACACATTATACATGCACCCAAAAATCTGGGTCAAGAACTAACAAACACAGTTCTACTCTTTGGCAGGTCAATTCTATGAAACCTCACATTTGTCTTTCATAGCCATTTCTGTGTTATTCAGGGCCTCATTAAGAGCTCTTGCATGTTGCCCAGACAAGTTTAGCTATTCATCTTGACCCCTATAGAAAGCCATAAGTTGTGAAGTGATGGTTTCCCTTTCTTTCTCATCCTTGGCAGGAATATCTTATAATGAATTCAGAAGTACCCAGGTTCAAGTACAATAACCAGCATGGCAGTGGATGTAAGAAATGCTGAAACATCTGATGCAGATCTAGTAGGAAGGGAGAGGGAACAAGGACCAACTGTTGAAACAATTTTCAAGGAGGTTTGTTTCTAAGCTATAAATTAAAGCTTGGTTTAAGCAGTAATGCTAACTTGAAACCTCTGCTTAGCTGGTGTTCCTGTCATTCACGTACAAGAAGTAACACAGTTACTTGTTATAGTTCCAGGTGACTCGTCTTTTTGAGACAGGACCAAAGTGATTAGCCTGGTACAAGAAAGACAGTGTCCAGATGGCAAAGAAGTTGGTCAAGTCAAACTCAGTGTTTCTAGGGGGGTTCTATATAAAGTAGAAATTGGATTGCTAAGCAAGAGTCTTTCCTAGAAGCCCCGTCATTACTGTTGGCAATACATGGATACCCTGAGTCCAGGGGGCAATCTTGTATGTTGAGTAAGAATATGAATTCTGCAGTCAGGTCACTAAGGTTCAAATTAAGGTTTGCAACTAATAGAACCACTTTAGCAAGGCTGTTTAAACTCTTTAAACCACAGTTTCTTATCTTTAAAACAATGATAATTAAATTCTGTAACCAAGCTAAAGTGCCTGTAACAGAAATAATGAAAGCTTGGTAAATATCACAATTTAAATATTGCTTTGGTAACAATTGCTTTAGCACGTGGCTTAGGCTGCAGGTATAGGGCTTGAATGATTACAGTTGAAGAGGTCATGGAAAATCTAATGATCTTGGGGGCTCCAGTATCCCCCAGGGGTTTCCTACTCTCACAAATAACCAGAACAAAATAGTTATGGTGAACTTTCAGCTATGAACATCTTTCTCTAAATCTTCTTTTCTATCTAAACCTAAATGTGTGGTATAACCCCATTGCCCTCTCACTGGTCCTTCATTCTTCACTCTTTTCATGTTTCCTTTGTTCCATTTCTATCACTTTCTTTCTGCCAATTTTGGTTCCGTAGTTATATCCCTCCTTACATACTCAGTCAGATATGTGTGTGTGTGTGTGTGTGTGTGTATGTGAGAGAGAGAGGGAGAGAGAGAAAGACCAAGAGATAGTGGATCATGTGTGGGTGTGGGTGTGGGTGTGTGTGCGTGTGTGTGAGAGACGGAGTGGGGAAGGGATTGTGTGTGTGTGTGTCAGTGTACGTGTCTTGTGTATGTAAGTATGTGATAATAGGTATATTGGTGATGAAACAAAACATGAAATCTTTTTAAAAAATCAACTTTCCTGCTGTTTTGGTGAGTGCAGTGGTAGTTGTTATTTAAAAAAAAAAAAAGCCCGGAACATTCAATGACTTAAAGTTTATTTCCCTCTCATGTTATCACCTGGTATGGTTTCCCTGGTTTGGCTGCTGACACTGCTTTCCTCAGTCATTCAGGCTGAGAGTGGTTCCGCCATCTTCAGCAGGTGTTCCTCCAAGGTCAATCTGTTGGTCAACATTCTAGGCAGAAAAGAGGGAAAATCATGTCCAGGAGGTAACAATCAATTTTTTAAAAGGCTTTAGACTGAAAGTGGTACAAGCCATTTCTGCTCCTATTCCGATGGTAGGAACTAATTATTTGATCACACCAAGCTGCAAGCACAAATGGTTTGCACTTGACTACTAACCTAAAGATTGGCGGTTCAAACCCACCCAGCAGTACCACAGAAGGAAGAACTGGTGATCTGCTTCCATAAAAATTACAGCCAAGAAAACCCTATAGAGCACATCTGCTCTGTAACACATGGGTTCACCATGAGCTGGAATCAACTCCATGGCAACTGGTTCAGTTGTTTTAGCTGCAAGGGCAGCGAGGAAATGTAATTGCTGCCTGGGCAGTAGCTTCCCAGCAATGACTCTAACACTATGGAGGGTCAGCACAGATTTTGAGAATATCTAGCAATCTTACCCACATTTGCTGAAACAATTCACTGTATCAGTTGTGATGGAATTAAATTTATCCTTTGTTCAGTTTAGGAATTAATAACAATACAGCTACAGTAGATGAAGAACAAGGGTTTCTTTACCAATGGCTGGACAGAACTTTGCCCAAAAGTACTGTGGTGGGTGGCCTTTGTCACTGGACCTCCCTGAGTAATCATTGTCCCAGTATTTAGATAAGATGGTAGGGCACCAATTCTCATATATTCCAGAAAGCAATGATTCTGAGGAGCAGAAAGCTAGTCTGACTTACTTGGCAAATAAAAAACAAACAAACAATACACTTTTCAGGATATTGGTTCCAGAAAAGGAGGGAGTTTGGAGCAGGGGCTGCAAAGAAAATAATTGCAGACTTCAAAATCCAATCATTTCTGTGTACTCTTGTAGTTATTCCCCTCATTATGCACACAGTAATTTAGGTTTTGTTTTGACAGGAACACAGAGGTATTCATAAACTGAGAGGCAATATTTAGAGATTTAGTGAGTATCTTATCAGAGATAAATAATAGTTGCCCTAAATTTTTGAAAACATGGTTTAGGCCCTGTACCAATCTTTATTAGTTGACTAGAATCATGGCAACTATTTATAAACAAAGTTTACATAAACTCATGCTTTCAAAAGATAAATCCAAATCTGTATTTAATTGACAGGTCCTCCTCTGTTCCTCCTCTGTTTGGGAGCCCTGCTGGCACTGTGGTTAAAAGCTCAGCTGCTAACCAAAAATGTTGGTGTTTGGGACCCACCAACTGCTCTGCAGGAGAAAGATGTGGCAGTCTGCTTCAGTAAAGAGTAAAGGGGGAAAAAAAAAAAAAAAAAACCTCATTGCCATGGAGTCGATTCTAACTCATAGCTACCCTACACGACGGAGTAGAACTGCCCCAGACAGTATCCAATGAGCGGCTGGTAGATTCGAACTGCTGTTCTTTTAGTTTCAGCCAAGCTCTTAACCACTGTGCTACCAAGACCTTGCAAAGCCTATGGGGCAGTTCTACTCTGTCCTATAGGGTCACTAGGAGTCGGATTCAACTAGACAGCAGTGGGTTTTATTTTTGGTTTCCTCTGGCCATTAAAAACACATTAGCTCAATAGTAATAGTTTTGTAACCATACAAGTGACATTGTGGTTGTGTGCTGTTTGGTTGATTCCAACTCATAGCTACCTTACAGGACAAAATAGAAGTGCATCATAGGGCTTCCAAGGGTGTAATCTTTAGGAAGCAAACTGCCACATCTTTCTTCACTGGAGTGGCTGGTAGGCTGAAACTGTACACCTTTCATTTAACAACCTACCACTTAACCACTGCACCATCAGGGCTTCATACAAGTGATATTAAAAAACCAAACAAACCCTTGCTTTCAAGTGGATTCCAACTCATAATGGCCCTATAGGACCAAGTAGAACTGCCCCATAGGGTTTTCAAAGAACAGCTGGTGAATTTGAACTGGCGATCTTTCTGGTTAGCCACCAAGCTCTTTACCACTGCACCACCAGGGCCCCACAAGTGACATTAAAAAAAATCCAAACTCCTAGTTGTGGAGTCGATTCCAACTCATAGCGACCCTATAAGACAGAGTAGAACTGTCCCGTAGGGTTTCCAAGGAGTGCCTGGTGGATTTGAGCTGCCAACCTTTTGATTAGCAGCCGAGCTCTTAACCATTGTGCCACTAGAGACATTAAAACCTATTAGCGGGTATCAATTAGCATTTTTAATGTCAATTTGCCTTGCAGTTCTAACATCAAATATCCCCATTCGATACATTTCCACCTTCCTATTTGGAAGGCAGTAAGGGAGGAGGAAAGGAAAAAGGAAGGGAGGGAGAAAAAGAGGACTTCAAACTAGATGCATGGGTTTTAAAACAGCAAGAGAAAACTTGCTAGTTGTTATCAATGTCATAATTGTTCTTCAACACCTTAGCAGTTCTGCAAAAGCAGCAAGCTATAGGCAAATATGGTCTGTTCAATTTATAGTCTGCAACTGGTTTACATCAGAGCTCCAAAGGGATTTAAAAAGCTGCGTTTTTGAGACTCTTCTAGGATCTTTGGGCTGAGGTTCAATCAGTACAAATTGAGTGACTGTGAGTTTCTCTGGGAAGAGATCACGAATATACTTGAAAATAATAAAAATGGTAACATTCAAATGATCTCTGACTGCCAGACTATGCTTTGTCTTTTTCTTATGAAAAAAACAATGTCTGAAATGACCTACTGTGCGGTTCGACATCTATGAACCAGACATTTGTTTACCAGAAAATTTATTCACCAGTTTTTGAGAAATTAGCCATTAATGTTAAGTATGCAATTGTCTGTATATTTTAAAAAAGATAGTTGCCATATCCAGATGTGCTCGCACACTTCACCTTTTAAGATCCAGGAAGAGATTATTAATGTGCTCAATAATTGTCTTCTCAAAGAGGAAACATTTGCTGCAGCCCGTGAGAGGCAATCAAAAGAAACAAGTTTTGAGCTTGTATTTGTTCTCCAGCTGCAACTGGTTCTTGAAACCACAGACGCCGGCAGCTCTACCCTCCATTATTATGAACATGTCTCTTTAATAGTTGTCCCTTTAAGGGCTACTCAACTTTATGATGCATCAAAATGTGCAGAGGAGGAAACACAGCTACACAATTTAAAACGAGGTACTTTACTGAGGTGCTGCTGTATGTAAGGCCGTTTACTAGTTTTTCCTCTGTGGGCATCTTAGCAGATTCACTTTCCCCATCTTATTAGAAGCAACATAGCAGATTTAAGATACTTCAGTTGTCCAGCATTTTCATTGTTACATTGCAAGCCAAAGAGAAACTCTCCTTAAAATTGGCCAATTTGTTTTATAAAGTTGCTTCTAAGTAACCAACTTTTGAGGGTTAAGACTGTTTGCTTCCTTGAGTGCACAAGGTAGATACTGATTCTAGCAAACTCTGTCCTATTGACTGCAGCATTCTCATCCAGAGGTCAGGGGGTAATTGAGTTCATGTTTACGGGCATTTCAGAGATGTCATCTATTATACAGTGCTAAGATAAATCTTCGAAATAATAATAATAATTAAAAAAACTGTAAGCTGGTTTAACTGCTTCCTTTTTACAGTGTATAAATTTGCTGGCATATGCTTTAAAATTTCGTACACAACACAATTATTTTTAATGCCGTGGTTCAAGTCTTGTGAAAAGTACATTGATCAAAAGAGTAAACGAAATAAGTCTTTCCACTTTCTTAGAAAAGAATGATCTAGAATTAATCTTATCTGGTATCTAGTTTTTTGTTTTTTTTTTTTAGGTAGTTAAATAGAAATTCACCAGACACAGGAGTGTGATAGTTGAGGTTCATTTTCAACCTAAACTGCAACCATTCTGTTTATCAATATAATAATAGAAGATGAAAAATTTTAACAACTTGATATCCCTTCAGTAATTCTAGGAATTTACAACAAATGGTAGAGAAAGCTACATCCCATAAATATACATTCTTTGGCATTACTACATGTACTCATTAAATATCCATTAACTAAAACTAAAACTAGAGAGAATAAGGACATTTTAAGGTTTTTTTAAATCATTTTTTTACCTAATTATATTTCCTCTTTACTCATAAAATGGAAGTAAAAAAAAAATTATAAATGTTTAATCTTTTAGACTTTTATAATGTTTTCACAACATATGATTTGATCTTCACAATAACCCCATGTGATAGCAAACATTAGTAGGATTAATCGTTTCATTACAGGTGAGATAACTGGGGTCCAGAGAAATTGAAAGGAAACTATTAGTTACATAGCAGCAAGGGACACAGCAGAAATTGAACCAGGTATTGTGATTAAAGTCACATGTTCTATTAACAACCTATTAAGAACAAGACAAAAGTCATCCTGTAACTGACTTAAACTCTGACCTTTTTTTTGTGTGTCCCCCTAAGTTGTGTGAATAGTTACACTTAAGGGCTGTTTCATCACACCCTACTGACTCTTAAGCCCTTTTTACTACATTTTCCCCATTCTACTAAAACTATTTTCTTTTCCATTATCAACAGTTTTCAATCACATGCAACACCTAATTAGTCATCCACCATGAACATTCTGTGGCATTTGAAAACATTGTTAACTTTCTCTCCCCTCTCCTCGCCTTTTCTGTCATCTATCTGTCATCTAGCTAGCTAGCTATCATCTTTCCTTACTTTCCAAAACAATGAATCCTACTCTTTCTTCTGACTTTCTCAGATTCCTTGTTTCCTTCACTGACCATACTACAAAACATAACTAATATCTATCATAGAGGAGCTCTTCGAAGGACAACTTTTGTGTGTCTTGGGTCTCCAAGACCATCCTCAGGTTTAATGAGTCACTAAAAGGGCTCGTGGGACTTAGAAAAGCTGTTATACTCATGGTATGGTTTATTTACTTGGAAAGCCTGGTGGCATAGTGGTTAAGAGTTATGGCTGCTAACCAAAAGGTCAGCAGTTTGAATCCACCAGGTGCTCCTTGGAAACCCTATGGGGCAGTTCTACTCTGTCCTATAGGGTCACTACAAGTTGGAATTGACTCAATGGCAACAGGTCCCCCCCCCCCCCCGGGAGGGGTTATACTCTGTTATAGCAAAAATGATATATATTAAAATCAGCAAAGGGAAAAGCACATGGGGTGAAGTCCAGGGGAAATCAGGTGCACGATTCCAGGTGTATCCTCCCAATGGAGTCACATGAGGACCCACTTAATTCTCCCAGTAATAAAGTGTGACAACACATGAGAAGTGTTGCTAATCAAGGAGCTCACCGGAGCCTTGGTGTCCAGGGTTTTTATTGGGGGCTGGTCTTATAGGCATAAAGTACCCATCTGACTGACCTCAGCTACTCAAGCTCTAGCCCCTCCTGCCAAAAAACCCAAAACAAAATTAAAAAAACAGGTGTTCACACAAATCACATTGTTAGGATTATTATAATATCTGGTCAAACTGGTACGGCATGGTCCAAGACCCCCAAAATGCTCTTATAATTTAGAATATTCCAAGATCTCAGAGGTCAACTTCCAGGAGCTAGTCAAGGGCCTGTCCTGAAGACAGGCCTTTCTTTGGAATATAGATGTTCTGAACAAACGAGACTTGGTGAATTAACCTTTTTCTGTACATGCCGCAATTACATTCCATCTTATTCTTTGATCCCTGATTAGTTTTTATTGGATTGAGTGCGGCCACACTTAGTGTTGCCACACCTAACTTAGTTATGAAGCAACTTGGAATATATATATAAACAAACCCTTTGGCTTTGAGTCGATTCTGACCCATAGTGACCCTACAGGACAGAGTAGAACTGTCCCATAGTGTTTCTAAGGAGCACCTGGTGGATTCAAACTGCTGACCTTTTGGTTAGCATCTGTAGCTCTTAACCACTATGCCCCCAGGGTTTCCTTGAAGTACATAAAAAAAAAACATAGAGGGATAAAAAACATGGGGTTGTTGGCATCAGGGATATCAGACTTAACAACAGATTATTACGTGTCCACAGAGAAGTTAAAACCTTTCCATAAATACGGGCATTCATTACACATTAATTTTCCACTTCTTCTATAATTCTCAAAATCTCATATATGATTCTCATCTCCTCATGGCTACCAGAGTGGCCCTTGTCATCTTTTTCCTGGACTTTTTCAACTGTTTTGTAATTGATCTTCTTGACTCCAAAATGAACAGCTGTGTACATAACACTTACCTCACCCTGACCTGCCACTATAGCTCTAATTCATTCTTTATCTGACTGACCAAATTCCGCTGTTAAAAGGCGCCTTTGGTCATTCTCAAAATCTTTTATGGTCCCCACTTGCTCACAGATGAAAATTCACTGCACTTAACCTGGCGTCTAACTCCCTCCCCAATCTGTCTTTAACCTGTATTTCAAGATTTGTCTTTCTTTACTTTGCTTATGATGTGTATTTTATTTTTAAACAATTTTAAGATGTTTATGTAGTAAATAACTATCAATCTTTACCTTTTTAGATTCTGTTTTTCATTTGTGTTTTGTTGTTTGTTTGTTTTTGGTCTTAGGTAGGAACATGCTTTCTAACCAAGATCATAAAAATGCTCCCTTATTTTGTGAGTACTTTTTGTTACAGTTTTGAGTTTATATTATGGTTTTAATACTAAAATACACCTAACATTTGTTTTGGGGTATCATTTTTGAAATGCATATAACTTTGTTGTCTCCAAATTTTTTCCAAAACTGTTAATTGAAACTCTACCTTGTTATCTTGCAATGCTACCTGTGTCATAAGATTAATTGCATGAATACATGGGTCTCCTTCCTGACTTTCTATTTTTGTCCATTAACATATTTATGCATTTTATACAAAAATTGCTCTTAAAAGTTTGCAAACTTTATATATGTATTGATATCTTGCATTTCAAGTGGAATCAACTTGACAGCAATGGGTTTCTTTGTTTTTTTATCCTCTTAAAATATTTTTAGTTCTTCTTTCATATATTTCTTCTATATTACCTTTGACATAAGCTTAATCAATTCAATAAAAAATTGTCATTGAAGTTTTGATTGGACTTATATAAATACGATGCATTAATTTGTGCGAAATGGACATTTTAATGTATTTTACCTACCTATTTTTTTTAAATGAGTGTGTCACTCTGAATATTTGTCATTGTTCACATTCTTTGATAGTCATATACTAACACTTTAATATATGCTGTGTTAGCTTCAGCCTAGGATGTTTGTATGAATTTTGTTGATTTAAGAATGAGATCCACTTAAATATATTAGGTACTTATTAAGTATCTGTTAAAAATGAAAAGTAAAACTCTTAAATAATGCTGAAGTCAATTTTACCATCATGAGTAACTCCAGAGTAGTTGTCTTCCTCCTAGAGGATAGTACCGGTGTTCCCAGTTTGGTGTGTATCCATCTAGAGCAATGTCCATGTATTTGTGCATGTATAGATAGTACTTCGTGTTATTTGCACCCTCTGGTTTATGAATGATAGTGTACTTTAATATCATTTTCCAATTTTCTTTTTTGACTTCCCAACTTATCTTAGAAATCTATTCATAGAAATACATATATATCTTTCATTTTTAAATATTGTGGAGTATTCCAAAATATGTATATGTCTCAGTTTTGGAAGGGTCGTTTTGTTTGAATTTGTAATTCAAATTCTAAGAGATATTACAGGTTCGATTCCAGGCCACCACAGTAAAGTGAGTCCCACAATTTTTTTGGTTTCCCAGGGCATAGAAAAGTTATGTTTACACTATACTGTAGCCTATTAAGTGTGCAATAGCAATGTCTAAAAAAAAAAAAGTGTATATACTTTAATTAAAAAAAAAATTATTGCTAAAAAATGCTAACCATCATCTGAGCCTTCATTGAGTTGTAATCTTTTTGCTGGTGGAGGGCCTTGCCTATATGTTGATGGCTGCTGACTGATCAGGGTGACAGTTGCTGAAAGCTGGGGCAGCTGTGGCAATTTCTTAAAATAAGAAAACAATGAAGTTTGCCACATCAATTGACTTTTCCTTTCATGAAAGATATCTCTGTAGCACGTGACACTGATAGTGTTTTACCCACAGTTTTTTCAAAATTGGAGCCAATCCTCTCAAACTCTGCTGCTGCTTTGTCAACTAAGTTCATGTAATATTCTAAGTCCTTTGTTTTCATTTCCACAATGTCCATAGCATCTTTACCAGTAGATTCCAATTCAAGAAACCACTTTCTTTGCTCATCCATAAGAAGGAACTTCTCATCCATTTAAGTTTATCATGAGATCATAGCAATTCAGTCACATCTGTATGAGTCACTTCTAATTCTAGTTCCCTTGTTATTTACACCACATCTGTAGTTATTTCCTCCACTGATGTCTTGAGCCCCTCAAAGTCATCCATGATGGTTGGAATCAATTTCTTCCAAACTCCTGTTACTGTTGCTATTTTGACCTTCTCCCATGAATTATAAGTGTTTTTAATGGCATCTGGAATGGTGAATCCTTTCCAGAAGGTTTTCAATTTACTTTGTCCAGGTCCATCAGAGGAATCACTATCTATGGCAGCTACGGATATATAAAATATATTTCTTACATAATAAGACTTGAATATCAAAATTACTCCTTGATCCTTGGGCTGCAGAATGGATGTTGTGTTAGCAGGCATGAAAACAACATTAATCTCCTTGTATGTTTCCATCAAAGCTCTCGGGTGACAAAGTGCATTGTCAATGAGCAGTAATATTTTGAAATGAGTCTTTTTTTCTGAGTAGTAGTTCTCAAAAGTAAGCTTAAAATATTCAGTAAACTATGTTGTAAACAGATGCTCTGTCATCTAGGCTTTATTGTTCCAGTTATAGAGCTCAGGCGGAGTAGATTTAGCATAATTCTTAAGGGCCCTAGGATTTTCAGAATGGCAAATAAGCATTAGCTTTAACTGAAAGTCACCAGCTGCATATGGTCCTAACATGGGAGTCAACCTGTCCTTTGAAGCTTTGAAGCCAGGCATTGACTTCTCCTTTCTAGCTATGAAAGTCCTAGATGACATCTTCTTCCAATATAAAGCTGTTTCATCTACACTGAAAATCTGTTGTTTAGTGTAGCCACCTTCATCAACTCTCATAGCTATATCTTCTGCATCTGCCAATTTGTCTTACTGTGGGGGCTTGCATTTTGCTGCGATGCCGGAAGCTATGCCACGGGGATTCAAATAGCAGTAGGGTCAACCATGGCGGACAGGTTTCAGCTGAACTTCCAGACAAAGACAGACTAGGATGAAGGACCTGACAGTCTACTTCTGGAAAAAAAAAAATAGTCAATGAATAGCAGTGGAACATTGATATAGCACTGGAAGATGAGATCTTCAGGTTGGAAGGCACTCAGAAGACTGGGGAAGAGTTGCCTCCTCAAAGAAGAGCCAACCTTAATGATACGAATGGACTCAAGCTTTCAAATCTTCATTTGCTGGTAGGGCATGACTCAAAATAAAAAGAAACAGCTGCAAACATCCATTAATAATTGGAACATGGAATGTATGAAGTTTGAATCTAGGAAAATCAGAAGTCATCAGAACTGAATTCTGAGTTGAACAGGTATATGGTCTACTATGCCAGGAACTACAACTTAAAGATGAATGGCATTGCATTCATTGTCAAAAAGAACATTTTAAGATCTATCCTGAAGTACAATGCTGTCAGTGATAGGATAATGTGGAATGTATGAAGTATGAATCTAGGAAAATTGGAAATCATCAAATATGAAATGGAATGCGTAGACATGGATATCCTAGGCATTAGTGAACTGAAATGCACTGGTATTTGTCATTTTGCATAGGAAAATGATATGGTCTACTATGCTAGGAATGACAATTGAAGAGGAATGACATTGTATTCATCATCGAAAAAAAAATTCAAGATCTATCCTGAAGTACAATGCTGTCAGTGATACGATAATATCCACATGCCTACAAAAAAGACCAGTTAACATGGCTATTATTCAAGTTTACTCACCAACCACTAAGGCCAAAGATGAAGAAATTGAAGATTTTTACCAACTTCCACAGTCTGAAATTGATCGAACATACAATCAAGATGCATTGATAATTATTGGAGATTGGAATGTGAAAGTTGGAAATGAAGAAGGATCGATAGTTGGAAAATATGGCCTTGGTGATATAAATGATGCTGGAGATCACATGATAGACTTTTGCAAGACCAACAACTTCTTCACTGCAAATACCTTTTTTCAAGAACATGAATGGTGGCTATACATGTGGACCTTGCCAGATGGGATACACAGGAATCAAAATGACTATATGCGTGGAAAGAGATGATAGAAAAGCTCAATATCATCAGTTAGAACAAGGACAGGGGCCCACTGCAGAACAGACCATCAATTGCTCATATGCAAGTTCAAGTCGAAGCTGAAGAAAATTAGAACAAGTCCACGAGAGCTGAAGTACATCCTGTAATTTATCCCACCTGAATTTAGAGACAATCTCATGAATAGATTTGACAGGCTGAGCACTAATGACTGAAGACCAGACAAGCTATGGAATGTCAGCAAGGACATCATACCTGAAGAAAGCAAGAGGTCATTAAAAAGACAGGAAAGAAAGGAAAAGACCAAAACAAGTGTCAGAAGAGACTCTGAAACATAGAGTAGCTAAATCAAATGGAAGAAATGATGAAATAAAAGAGTTGAACAGAAGATTTCAAAGGGCAGCTGGAGAAGACAAAGTAAAGTATTATAATGGCATGTGCAAGAACCTGGAGTTAGAAAACCACAAGGGAAGAACATGCTCAACGTTTCTCAAGCTGAAAGAACTGAAGAAAAAAATCAAGCCTCTAGATGCAATACTGAAGGATTCTATGGGAAAAATATTAAACAAAGCAGGAAGCATCGAAAGAAGATGAAAAGAATACATAGAGTCTCTGTACCAAAAAGAACTGGTAGAAGTTCAGCCATTTCAGGAGGTAGCATGTGATCAGGAAGAGATCCAAGCTACGCTGAAGGTATTAGGGGAAAAAAAAAAGGGCTCCAGAAATTGACTGAATACCAATTGGGAAGTTTCAACAAACAGATTCAGCACTGGGAGTAAACACTTGTCTATGCCAAGAAATTTGGAAGTCAGCTAGCTGGCCAACCAAGTGGAAGAGATCCATATTTATGCCTATTCCCAAGAATGCCTATTCCCAAGAAAGGTGACACAGCCTAATGCAGATATGATCGAACAATATCATTAGTATTACAGGGAAGTAATATTGCAAAGAATAGGAGTCCCAGAACACTTAATTGTGCTCATGAGGAACCTGTACATAGGTCAAGAGGCAGCTGTTCATGCAGAACAACAGGATACTGTGTGGTTTAAAGTCAGGAAAGGTGTATATCAGGGCTGTATCCTTTCACCATACTATTCAATCTGTAAGCTGAGCAAATAATCCAATAATCTGGACTGCACAAATCCAATAATCTGACTATACAAAGAAGAACTAGGCAACAGAATTGGAGGAAGACTAATTAACAACCTATGATATACAGATGACACAACCTTGCTTAGTTAAGAGGACTTGAAGCGCTTATTGATGAAGATCAAAGACTACAGCCTTCAGTATGGATTTACACCTCAACATAAAGAAAGCAAAAATCCTCACAACTGGACCAATAAGCAACATCATGAGAAATGGAGAAAAGGTTGACGTTGTCAAGGATTTCATTTTACTTTGATCCACAATGAACACCCATGGAATCAGTGGTGAAGAAATCAAACGATGCACTGCATTGGGCAAATCTGCTGCAAAAGACCTCTTTAAAGTGCTAAAAGGAAAGACGTCACCTTGAAGACTAAGGTGTGCCTGGCTCAAGCCTTGGTGTTTTCAGTCCCCTCATATGCATACAAAAGCTGGACAATGAATAAGAAGATTGAAGAAGAATTGATATCTTTGAATCAAGGTGTTGGAGAAGAATATTGAATATATCATAGACTGTCAAAACTCCAAACAAATCTGTCCTGGAAGAAATACAGCCAGAATGCTTAGAAGCAAGGATGGTAAGACTTTGTCTCACACACTTTGGACATGTTATAAGGAGGGATCAGTCCCTGGAGGAGGATGCCATGCTTGGTAAAGTTACGTGTCAATGAAAAAGAGGATTGACACCATGGCTGCAACAATGGGTTCAAGCAGAACAGCTGTGAGCATGGCGCTGCAGGACCGTGCCGTGTTTTGATCTGTCGTACACAGGGTCACTATGAGTCAGGTCTGACTCGATTGCACCTAACGACAGCAGATCTTCTGGACAACTTGCTGCAGCTTCTACATCAGCACTTGTTTCACCTTGCACTTTTATGTCATGGACATAGCTTCTGCCCTTAAACCTCATAAACCAAACTCTGCTAGCTTCAAACTTTTCTTCTTCAGCTTCCTCACCTCTCTAAGCCTCCAGAGAATTGAAGAGAGTTAGAGTCTTGCTCTGGATTCGGCTTTGGCCTAAGGGAATGTTGTGGCTGGTTTGCCCTTCTATCCAGATTACTAAAACGTTCTCCACATCAGCAGTAAGGCAGTTTCTCTTTCTTACTTTTCCTGTCTTCACTGGAGTAGCACTTTTAATTTCCTTCCAGACTTTTTCCTTTGCATTCACAGCTTGGCTGTTTGGTGCAAGAGTACTAGCTTTGGACCTATCCTGTTTTTCAACTTGCCTTCCTCGTTAAGATTATTTCTAGCTTTTAATTTAAAGTGAGAGACGTGCTACTCTTTCTTTCACTTGAACACTCAGGGGTCATTATACAGTTATTAATTGGCCTAATTTCAATATTGTGTCTCAGGAATTTGGAGGCCCAAGGAGAGGGAGAGACACGAGAGGACAGCTGGTCAGTGGAGCAGTCAGAACACACATAACATTTGTCGATTAATTTTGCTATTATGGGTGCAGTTCAGGGCTCTCCAAAACATTTACAATAGTAACATCAAAGGTTTATCACAAATCACGTAACAGATATAATTATAATGAAGAAAATTGAAATATTTCAAAGACTACCAAAAAGTGACACAGAGACATGAAATGAGCACATGCTGCTGAAAACATGGCGCTGATAGACGTGCTCCATGCAGGGTTGCCACAAACCTTCAATTTGTAAAAACACAGTATCTGTGAAGCCCAATAAAACGAAGTTCAACAAAATGAGGTATGCCTGTACATACTTCATCTGAGGTTGTAGCTGTATTTTATTAGTATTGTAGCAAAGATAATTTGTTATAATAATTTGTTGGAAACATTAAACTTTAGATTAAACAAAGTCAGAAACTGGACAGCTCTTTGCAAGCACGAAGCAGGAACAATTTGCCAGTTTTGTCAGAGAGCTACTTTTGGAGCAAATGGTCTCTGTTTTCGTTATCATTGTTTTGTTGATTTTTTGTCATACTGCTTGAAAGTAAAGGTCAGGTGAGGAAATTTGAATAGTTCCTCTTGACTTGGACTTACCCATTGTCCAGGTTATGGCAAAAATATCTAGATTTATGCAAGGGGTGATGCCCCAATACAAAATAATGATGCTGTTAACAAAATTAAGTTTAATATTACTCCTTGGGGGATGTGATGGCTAAGGTTGTTTGTCAGCTTGGCTGGTCCATGATTCTCAGTAGTTTGCAGTTATGATATAGTTTGACAACTCTGTAATGATGTAATCACCTCCATAATGAGATCTGATATAACATTATCACTTCCATGATGAGATTTGCTATGAGCAGTGAATTACTTGAAAGGGAGTTTCCTTCAGGGCGTGGCCTGCATCCAATATTTGTGGACTTCTGGCAAAGCTCTCCGTCTTTTGCTCTCTCTGGGTCTTCATTTAACCTCCAGTACTTGGGACTTGGGAAACCCTGGTGGCATAATGGTTAAGTGCTACAGCTGCTAACCAAAGGGTTAGCAGTTTGAATCCATCAGGCTCTCCTTGGAAACTCTATGGGGCAGTCCTACTCTGTCATATAGGGTTGCTGTGAGTCAGAATCGACTCAACGGCACTGGGTTTGGTTTTTTTTTTTTGGTATTTGGGACTTGAGCAAGCAGCTTACCTGTGGATCTTGGGATTCATCAGCCTCCGAAGCCTATGAGCCAGTGGTCTACCCATCTTACCTGCTGATCTTGGGATTTGTTAGCCTCCACAACCTGCGAGCCAGTGTCCTGCTGTCTGGCCTGCCAATCTTCGGTTCACTAGCCCTTGCAGCTACATGAGTCAGGAGAAGCCTCCAACCTCACCCATGGACTTGGGACTTCCCAGCTTCTGCAACTACGTGAGTCATTTTCTTGATATAAATCTTGATATAAATTTCTTTCTCTGTCTATATACTTATATATACATATATATTTTTAGTGTACTTTAGATGAAGGCTCACAGAACTAGCTTCTCATTAAACAGTTAGTACACATATTGTTTTATGACATGGGTTAACAACCCCATGGCATGTCAACACTCTCCCTTCTCGACCTTGGGTTTCCTATTACCAGCTTTCATGTCCCCTCTTACCTTCTAGTCCTTGCCCCTGGGCTGTTGCACCCCTTTAATCTCATTTTTTTTTTAAATGGGCCTGTCTAATCTTTGGCTAAAGAGTGAACCTCAGGAGTGACTTCATTACTGAGCTAAAAGGGTGTTGGGGGCCATACTCTCAGGGCTTCTCCAGTCTTTCAGGCCAGTAAATTTTTTTTTTTTTTTTTTGTGAGTTAGAGTTTTGTTTTACATTTTTCTCCAGCTTTGTCCAGGATCCTCTATTTTGATCCCTGTCAGAACAGTTACTGGTGGAAGCCGGGTACCACCTCCTTGTACTGGACTCAATCTGGTGGACGCCGTGGTAGTTGTGGTCTGTTAGTCCTTTGAACTAATCTTTGCCTTCTATCTTCAGTTTTCTTCATTCTCCCTTGCTCCTGCAGGGGCGAGGCCACTGGAGAATCCTAGACGGCCCCACACAGGCTTTAAGACCCCAGATGCTACTCACCAAAGTAGAATGTAGAACATTTTCTTTATAAACTATGTTATGACAATTGATCTAGATGTTCACCAAGACCATGATCCCCATAGCCCTCTGCCCAGCAATTCAGTCTCTCATGGAGTTTGGGTGTGTCTATGGAGCTACCATGACCTTGCCTCCTACAAGTTGTGTTGGCTTCCCCAGAACTGTGTACTGTCTTACCCTTCATCAAAAGTTACCGCTAATCTATTCTCTTATTTAGTGTTTTCCCATCCCCATTCCTCCCCTCCTTCGTAACCATCAAAGGTTGTTTCTTTTGGTGTGTAAACCTTTTAATGAGTTTTTACAGTAATGGTCTTATACAATATTTGTTTGTTTTGTGATTGACTTATTTCACTCAGCTTGATGCCCTCCAGATTCACCTGTTATGAGATGCTTCGCAGATTCATCATTGTTCTTTATCGTTGCATAATACTTCATGTATTTATATACCATAGTTTGTTTATCCATTCACCTGTTAGTGGGCATCTAGGCTGTTTCCATATTTTTGCTATTGTGAACAATGCTGCAGTGAACATGGGTGTGCATATGTCTATTCGTGTGACGACTCATTTCTCTAGGATATATTCCTAGGGTTTGGGTTGCTGGATTATATGATATTTTTATTTCTAGCTTTCTAAGGAAGCAGCATATCATTTTCCTAGATGGTTATATCATTTTGCATTCCCACCAGCAGTGCATAAGAGTTCCAATGTCCCCACAGCCTCTCCAACATTTGTTATTTCCTGTTCTTTTGATTCATGCCAGTAATGCCAGGGTGAGATGGTATCTCATTCTGGTTTTGATTTGCATTTCTCTTATGGCTAGTACAAGCATTTCCTCATGTGCCTGTTGGCTGCTTGAACATCTTTGGTGAAGTGTCTGTTCATTTCCTTTACACATTTTTTAATTGGATTATTTGTCTTTTTGTTGTAGAGGTGTTAGATTTTCTTGTAAATTTCCATTGTCTGATTTTTAGTAGCCAATTTTTTTTTCCCCAGCCTGTGGATTCTCTTTTTACTCTTTTGGTGAAGTCTTTTGATGAGCATTAAGTATTTAATTTTTAGAAGATCCCAGTTATTTAGTTTATCTTCTAGAGTTTGTGTGTTGTTGGTTATGGTTTGAATCCTGTTAATGCTGTGTGTTAGGGTCTCTAGTGTTGATCCTGTTTTTTCTTCTATGAACTTTATAGTTTTTGGCTTTACATTTAGGTTTTTGACCCATTTTGAATTGGTTTTTGTGTATGGTGTGAGGCATGGGTCCTGTTTCATTTTTTTGCAGATGGACACCCAGTTTTGCCAGTACCATAAAGGACAGTTGGTTTTATTTTTTGATTACAAAGAATACTGCAACAAACATTCTTGCATATGGCTCCTTAAACAAAAGAGCACGTGAAGATTTATGAGATACACTGAGAATTGGAATTTCTGGATCATAAATTGTGTGCATTTTTTATTTTAATAGATATTTCCAATAAAACTTATCTACTATCTAATCAGTGAGAATCCCTCTCCCTCCCTCCCTCCCTCCCTCCTTCCCCCCTTTCATAACCATCAAAGAATATTTTCTTTTCTGTTTAAACTATTTCTCCAGTTCTTATAATAGTAGACTTACACAATATTTGGCCTTTTGTAACTGACTAATTTCACTCACCATAATGTCTTCCAGATTTCTACATGTTATGAAATGTTTCATGGATTCATTATTGTTCTTTATCGATGTGTAGTATTCCATTGTGTGAATATACCATAATTTATTCATTCATCCATTGATGGGCCCCGTGGTTGCTTCCATCTTTTTGCTATTGTAAACAGTGCTGCAGTGAACACAGGTGTGCATATATCTGTTCCCATAAAGGCTCTTATTTCTCTAGGATATATTCCAAGGAGTGGGATTCCTGGATCATATGGTAGTTCTATTTCTAGTCTTTTAAGGAAGCACCAAATCCATTTCCAAAGTGGTTGTACTATTTTACATTCCCACAAGCAGTGTGTAAGTGTTCCAGCCTCTCCACAACCTCTCCAACATTTATTATTCTGTGTTTTTTGGATTAATGCCAGCCTTGTCTGAGATGAAATCTCATTGTAGTTTTGATTTGCATTTCTTTAATGGCTAATGATCGTGAGCATTTCCTCAAGTATTTGTTAGCAGCCTGAATGTCTTCTTTAAAGAAGTCCCTCTTCATAACCTTTGCTCGTTTTTTAATTGGGTTATTTGTCTTTTGTAGTTGAGATTTTGCAGTATCATGTAGATTTTAGAGATAAGGCACTGATTGGTAATGTCATAGCTAAAAACTTTTTCCCAATCTGTAGGTAGTCTTTACTCTTTTGGTGAAGTCTTTGGATGAGCGTAGGTGTTTGATTTTTAGGAATTCCCAGTTACCTAGTTTCTCTGGAGCATTGTTAGTAATGTTTTGTATACTGTTTGTGCCATGTATTAGGGCTCCTAACATTGCCCCTATTTTTTCTTCCATGATCCTTATCATTTTAGATTTTATATTTAGGTCTTTGATCCATTTTGAGTTAGTTTTTGTGTGTGGTGTGAGGTATGGGTCCTGTTTCATTTTTTTGCAAATGGATATCCAGTTATGCCAGCATCATTTGTTAAAAAGACTGTCTTTTCCCCCAATTAACTGACTTTGGGCGCTTGTCAAATATCAGCTGTTCATATGTGGATGGATTTATGTCTGGATTCTCAATTCTGTTCCATTGGTCTATGTATTTGTTGTTGTACCAGTACCAGGCTGTTTTGACTACTGTGGCAGTATAATAGGTTATAAAATCAGGTAGAGTGAGATCTTCCACTTTGTTCTTTTTCAGTAATGCTTTATTTATCCAGGGTCTCTTGCCCTTCCATATGAAATTGGTGATTTGTTTCTCCATCTCATTAAAAATGTCAATGGAATTTGGATTGGAATTGCATTGTATTTATAGATTGCTTTTGGTAGAATAGACATTTTTACAATGTTGAGTCTTCCTATCCATGAAGCAAGTACGTTTTTCCACTTATGTAGGTCTCTTTTGATGTCTTGCAGTTTTTTTTTTTTTTTTTTTTCGTGTGTGTGTGTGTGTGTGTGTGTAGGTCCCTTACATCTCTGGTAAGATTTATTCCCAAGTATTTTATCTTCTTGGGGGCTACCATAAATGGTATCGATTTGGTGATTTCCTCTTCGACGTTCTTATTGTTGGTGTAGAGGAATTCAGCTGATTTTTGTGTGTTTATCTTGTATCCTGATGCTCTGCTGAACTCTTCTATTAGTTTTAGTAGCTTCCTTAAGGATTCTTTAGGGTGTTCTGTGTATAAGATCTTGTCATCTGCAAATAGAGACACTTTTACTTCTTCCTTAACAATATGGTTGCCCTTTATTTCTTTATCTAGCCTAATTGCACTGGCTAGGACCTCGAGCACAATGTTGAATAAGAGTGGTGATAAAGGGCATCCTTTCTGGTTTCCGTTCTCGAGGGGAATGATTTCAGGATCTCTCCATTTAGTATGATGTTAGCCGTTGGCTTTGTATAAATACCCTTTATTACGTTGAGGAATTTTCCTTTTATTCCTATTTTGCTGAGAGTTTTTATCATGAATGGGTATTAAACTTTGTCAAATGCCTTTTCTGCATCAATGGACAAAATCATGTGGTTCTTGTCTTTTGTTTTATTTATATGGTGGATTATATTAATTTTTTTCTAATGTTGAACCATCCCTGCATATCTGGTATGAATCCCACTTGGTCATGGTGAATTATTTTTTTTTGATGTGTTGTTGAATTCTATTGGCTAGAATTTTATTGAGGATTTTGGCATCTAAGTTCATTAGGGATATAGGTCTGTAATTTCCTTTTTTTGTGGTGTCTTTACCTGCTTTTTGTATCAGCTATATGCTGGCTTCATAGAATAAGTTTGGGAGTATTTGGTCCTTTTCTATGCTCTGAAATACCTTTAGTAGTACCGTTAACTCTTCTCTGGAAATTTGGTAGAACTCCGCAGTGAAACTGTCAGGGCCAGGGCTTTTATTTCTTGGCAGTTTTTTTTTTTTTTTTTTTTGAATAATTTTTATTGTGCTTTAAGTGAAAGTTTACAAATCAAGTCAGTCTGTCACATATAAGCTTACTACATACTCCCATTTACTCTCCCCCTAATGAGTCAGCCCACTCCCTTCTTCCAGTCTCTCCTTTCATGACTGTTTTGCCGGTTTCTAACCCTCTCTATCCTCCCATCTCCCCTCCAGACAGGAGATGCCAATATAGTCTCAAGTGTCCACCTGATACAAGTAGCTCGCTCTTCATTAGCATCTCTCTCCAACCCATTGTCCAGTCCCTTCCATGTCTGATGAGTAGTCTTCGGGAATGGTTCCTGTCCTGGGCCAAGAGAAGGTTTGGGGACCATGGCCACTGGAATTCTTCTAGTCTCAGTCAGACTATTAAGTCTGGTCTTTTTTTATGAGAATTTGGGGTCTGCATCCCACTGTTCTCCTGCTCCCTCAGGAGTTCTCTGTTGTGCTCCTTGTCAGGGCAGTCATCGGTTGTGGCCGGGCACCACCTAGTTCTTCTGGTCTCAGGATAATGTAAGTCTCTAGTTCATGTGGCCCTTTCTATCTTGGGCTCATAGTTATCGTGTGACCTTGGTGTTCTTCATTCTCCTTTGATCCAGGTGGGTTGAGACCAATCGATGCATCTTAGATGGCCGCTTGTTAGCATTTAAGACCCCAGACGTTCTTGGCAGTTTTTTGATTACCTTTTCAAGCTCTTCTTTAGTTATGGGCCTATTTGGTTGTTCTACCTCTGTGTTAGTTTAGCTCGATAGCGTGTTTCTAGGAATTCATCCATTTCCTCTAGGGTTTCAAATTTGTTAGAGTACAATTTTTCGTAGTAATCTGATATGATTCTTTTAATTTCATTTGGGTCTGTTGTGATTTCACTCATCTCTTTTCTTATTTGGGTTATTTGCTTCCTCTTCTGTTTTTGTCAGTCTGGCCAGTGGTTTATCAATTTTGTTAATTTTTTCAAAGAACCAGCTTTTGGTCCTGTTAATTATTTTGATTGTTTTCCTGTTCTCTAATTAGTTTAGTTCTGCTCTAATTTTTATTATTTGTTTCTTCTGTTGCCTGAGGGTTTGTTTTATTGCTGTCTTTCTATTTGTTCAAGTTGTAGGGATAATTCTTTGATTTTGGCCCTTTCTTCTTTTTGGATGTGTGCATTTATTGATATAAATTGACCTCTGAGCACTGCTTTCACTGTGTCCCAAAGGTTCTGATAGGAAGTGTTTTCATTCTCATTGGAGTCTATGAATTTCTTTATTCCATCCTTAATGTCTTCTAAAACCCAGTCTTTTTTGAGAAGGGTATTGTTCACTTTCCAAGTATTTGATTTCTTTTCCCTGCTTTTTCTGTTATTGATTTCTACTTTTATGGCCTTATGGTCAGAGAAGATGCTTTGTAGTATTTTGATGTTTTGATTCTGCAAAGGCTTGCTTTATGACCTAATATGTGGTCTGTTCTAGAGAATATTCCATAAGTACTAGAAAAGAAAGCACACTTTGCAGCTGTTGAGTGGAGTGTTCTCTATATTTTTATGAGGTCAGGTTGGTTGATTGGCATTTAGATCTTCCATGTCTTTATTGAGTGTCTTACTGGATGTCCTGTCCTTCACTGAAAGTGGCCTGTTGAAGTCTGCTAGTGTAATTGTGGAGCTATCTCACTTTTGCATGCTGTTAGAGTTGGTTTTATGTAGCATGCAGCCCTGTCATTGGATATGTAAATATTTAATATGGTTATATCCTCCTGGTAAGTTGTCCCTTTAGTCATTATATAGTGTCCTTCCGTATCCTTTGAGGTGGATTTAACTTCAAAGTCTGTTTTGTCAGAAATTAATATTGCCACTCCTGCTCTTTTTTGATTGTTTTTTGCTTAATATATTTTTTTCCATCCTTTGAGTTTTAGTTTGTTTGTGTCTCTACGTCTAAGATGTGTCTCTTGTAGGCAGCATATAGTTGGATCTTTTTTTTTTTTTCAACCCATTCTGCCACTCTCTGTCTCTTTATTGGTGCGTTTAGTCCATTTACATTCAGCATAGTTATGGATAGGTGTGAGTTTAGTGCTATCTTTTGATAACTTTTTTGTGTGTTGTTGACAGTTTCATCTTTCCACTTACTTTTTTGGGCTGAGAAGTTTTGATTTTTGAATCGTGTGTTCCTCTTTTTCATTGTAGTTGAATTTGTTTTTGCTGGGTCTTTATGTTTATCTTGGTTTTTATTTTGAAGTGTTGGATTGTTAGTCCTTTGTGGTTACCTTAATATTTACCCCTGTTTTTCTAAGTATAATCCTAACTTGTATCTCCCTGATTTCCTCTCCATTTGGAAGATCTATGCTTACTTTATTTAGTCCCTTTTTATTGATTATTGTCATCTTTTACGTGATGACATCACTGATTTCCTGTTTTGAGCTTTTTTTAAATCTTATTTTATTTTTGTAATTTCCCTGTCTGAGTTGTTATCAGGATGCTGTGTTCTGCGTCCTCGTGTTGTGTTGATATTCTGATATTATTGATTTTCTAACCAGAGAGTTCCCTGTAGTATTTCTTGTAGTTGTGGTTTGGTGTTAGCAAATTCTCTAAGCTTGTGTTCATCTGTAAATGACTTAATTTTGCCTTCATATTTGAGAGACAGTTTTACTGGGTATATGATTCTTGGCTGGCAATTTTTCTCCTTCAGTGCTCTATGTATGTCATCCCATTGACTTCTTGCCTGCATGGTTTCTGCCAGGTAGTCCAAACTTATTCTTATTGATTCTTCTTTGTAGGTGACTTTTCACTTATCCTTGGCTGCTCTTAAAATTTTCTTTTTATCTTTGGTGTTGGCGAGTTTGATGATAATGTGTCTTGGTGACTTTCTTTGGGACCTACCTTGTATGGGGTATGATGAGCATCTTGGATAGATATCCTTTCATCTTTCACGATGTCAGGGAATTTTTCCATCAGCAAATATTCAACTATTTTCTGTATTTTCTGTTATCCCTCCCTGTTCTGGTATTCCAAGCACTTGCAAGTTATTTTTCTTGATAGAGTCCACATCATTCTTAGGGTTTCTTCATTTTTTTTATTCTTTTATTTGATTTTTCTTCAAATATATTGGTGCCAATTACCTTATCCTCCATCTTTCTAATTCTACAATTCAGTTCCTCAATTCTGCTCCTGTGACTTCCTATTGAGTTGCCTAATTCTGTAATTTTATTGCTAATCTTTTGAATTTTTGAATGCTGTCTGTCTTTGGATTCTTGCATCTTATTAAATTTTTCATTATGTTCTTGAATAACCTTTTTAATTTCTTCAACTGCTTTATCTGTGTGTTTCTAGGTTTTTTCGTACATTGCCTGATCTCGTTTCTAATGTCATTCCTGATATCTTGGAGCGTTTTGTATATTAATCTTTTGTATTCCGCATCTGGCAATTCCAGGAATTCGTCTTCATCCAGGAGAGCCCTCGATTCTCTGTTTTGGGAGTTTGTTGAAGCAACCATGGTCTGCTTCTTTATGTGATTTGATATCAACTGCTGTCTCCGAGCCACCTAGAAGTTATTGTAATAATTTATTTTATGTTTGCTCACTGTGTTCTGTGCTCTGGCTTTTTTGTTTGTTTGTTTCTACCGAAATAGGTTACTAGAGTGCTCTAACTTGATTACTGGAGTCTTTGAAGCACTAAAGCCATATTACCAGAAGGTCAGAGCTGTCACCAGGTACATGAGCCTATGAGTCTATTCACTATTTTTGCATAGATTCAGCTCAGGTGTCCTGACAGTCCGTTCCCTAGTTTGTGGGGTAGGCTCTCGCCAACTATCTTAGAGGAGTAGTAGTGATGGTTGTATGCACTGGTTTCTGGTAGTGGCAGGGGGTCACAGTCTGAGGAGGGCTGGATGCTGACAGCCTTCCCCCAAGTGTCAGTGAGGAAGGAGTATCCCTGTTCTCTGGAGTGCTCTGGTGGGTGGGCTCTGTAGCTGTACCTTAGTCAGCCAATGCTTATACTGTAAAGACTGGTAGGCACCACTGTCCTTTTGTGCATGGCTTGGTGGCATGGATGGAGCCTCAGCCTTCAGGTCCCTGCAGTGGATAGGTAAGGGCACTGTTTGATAGGCAGAGTGGTATCAGACCTCCAAAACCTGCCTCTCCATTGCACTGCTGAAACAATTACAGTCAGACCTCTAACAGATTTGCCCTTGCATTATAATAGCCACCTGGTTCCATGTAGGGGCAAAAGTGTGTGGATTGCTTATGCATGGACTGGAGCTGCTTCTGCTCTGAGCTTCCAGTTTAGGGGAGTCAGGAAAGTATTTCTCCCCCATTTGTTAATTTGCTCCTTCTCCCAGGCCAGGAGAAAGGGTCAGAGAGGGCATGGCATGTTCTGTCACAGGCCCAGGGAATTCAACTGCTAATGAAGCTGGCTGGGGTAGAGAGGAGGGATCAGATAAATAGGAGAGAGTACTTTCAGAAGGAGGAGCTAGTAGATCAATGCAGTAAGTTAGACAAAATCACTTATCTGTGTCAAGAGCACTGTTTCATCTCAGGTTCCAAAGATGTGTGTAGCCTGTGTGCACTGGTTGGGCCCCTGCCAAGATTGCCCCAGGGGGTTAGGGCTGCACCCCATACTTGCCTTCTTTAGCTGAGGCAGCTTTGTCCTAACCCCACAGCCAGACCCATGGCCATCACACCAGGGGGCGGGGGTGCTAGCATTTCGTTTGCCTTTTTTCACTGAAGCAGCCGCTTCCTGAACTCCGTGGCCAACAATGCTGTAGACACTCCACAGGGTCAGGGGTGCACCACTTTTCTTGCCTTCTTTTGCTGAATCGGCCATGTCTCAGGAAACTACCATCAGCCCTGCCACATTCACACTAAAGAATGGCATCAAGGAGTCAGCTCTGAGGCATGGCTCTGGCTTGGTAACTTGTCACTGCTTCTGCACTGTCTCTCACTCCCCTGTCACTCAGATCAATTCTTTTGTTCTGTGTTTGATGCTCAGGGTTCGTAGATTGTCATATATGTAATTGATTCACTTGTTGCAAGAGGTTTCAGGGGAAGCTTCTGACTAGTTAGCCATCTTGGCCCTGCCTCCTAAAATATATTTTGAACATATTTTTCTCTCAGTAGCTTACAAGCTCCTTAAGGGCAGGAATAATGTTTACTATATCTCACTAATACCTTACACAAGCATTCATATATGGGTGCTTAATACTTACCAAAGAGCTCGTCTCTAGCACCGGAGGAATTTTTCAAATGTACTTTATGATACCTGATCAGAAAATGCAAGGCTACAAGTAAAGAGACAGGGTATTGAAAATTCAAAGGGAGTTAATGTGAAAATAATGAGGAGTGTGATGGAGAGAACACAGTGTATACCACCAGGAGCCTCACGAATTTCCAGACTTGACATCCCTTTTTCAAGAAAGAGGCTGGAAAATGAACCTTTTTTTAAAGTAGAAAATTGGACTTCTAATTTCTGTTTCCTATCAGAGTTCTGGAGTTCTGGGTGGAGCAAAGAGTTAATACTCATAGGTGCCTCAAAAGAAAGGTCCAGTGATATACTTCTGAAACCCTACGAAGCACAGTCGTATTCTGACACATGTAGGGTCACCAAACGTTGGAATCAACTAGAAGGCAACTGGTTTACAGGTATCAGAGTCTTAACTTTAAGTTATTCTATTAACTTCCTCAATATGTTTCTCTTTATTCTTGGAGCCCTGATGGTGCAGTGGTTAAGAGCTCAGATGCTAACCAAAAGATTGGCAGTTTAAATCCACCAGCCACTCCTTGGAAACCCTGCGAGGCAGTTCTGCTCTGTCCTATAGGGTTGCTATGAGTCGGAATTAACTCGACGATGAGTTTAGTTTTTTGGTTTTATTACCTTCCTCAATATTTTTCTCTTAATTCTTCATATATAAATGCATTTTAAATGTACTGAGTGGTGGTAGTACATGCAAAGTAGTGAAGGGATGCTGAAGATTTAACACAGACCAATACTATTATTACGGATACTATTAATACTACTACTACTACTATGTTAGTAGTAGTAATAATAATACTAGCATAACCTAACATATTTGCATACTTGCTGAGTACCAGGTACTATGTTAAGTGCTTAGTATGAATTCTTTTGTTAAATTTCTCAATAAGTCGTACATGGAGTGCACCAGTAATGCTTGGTAAGTATTTTTTAAGTTTTTCAACAACTGCAGTTTTTTAAAGCATAGCAACTACGGTTACAAAGCATAGCCCCTCATTTTAACATACCGAGTTGCCACCCAGTTCTTGTATGTAACTCATTCATTGAACTGTGCAACGTGTTGCTCTGAGACAGCCCTAGGCTTGATTCTTTAGAATTCTAGAAGGGATAGATGAAATAAACCTGTGAATTTATTTCACAGAGCTGGGCAAATCCTAGGCACTAGGTCTGTTATAACTTATGATTTTGTCTATGCCAAAATGATGCTTGTGCTTTAAAAAGCAGAAATAATTTTCACCTGCAAAACTATGAAAAAAGAATATATAGAAGAGATGGCCTTTGAGCTGAGAAGACTGCAATTTATGAATAGAATTCAGAGAAGGATAAAGGGGATAAAAGAGCACCACAGGCTGAGGGATTACGTGAGCAAACCCAGGGAGGCTGGGAGTGCAAGGTGGGTGCAGGTCCCAGCAGAAGTCCAGCCCGTCCTCAGCACACAGAAGTGGAGGAACACAGAGCAAAGGTCGTTGAGATCAGTTCACCAAGGGCTCTCCAAGCCAAACTAAATTTTCGTTTGGTAGGTTTCAGAGAACCATCAAAGAGTTTTTGAAAAGGGAAGGTTAATTGCCAAAGAGATTTTACTCTGGAAGTGGTAAGTAGAAGAATTAGATGAGAGAAACATTAAAAACAAACAGATAACCTAGAAGGCCACAATCAGAACTCAGGTGTGAGGTGACAGATTTTGTATTAAGATGGTGCAGTGGAATTAAAAGGAAGAAACTTATATTACAGGCATTGAGAAAGAAGAGCATCTGGGCTTGGTGTCTGGGGGAATGTAGAGGATAAAAAAGGGGAAGAAATCATATCCTTAAGAATATAAAAAATACAAATAAAATGTCTGCTGTTCTAATGAAAATTATCCTTCCAGTATTTGTTAATCTTGCACCTCCGTACCCGATACATCTTTTATGAGATGTTTATTGCATATTTTTCCCTTTCGGAGTATATTTTTCCATTTCTATTAAGAAATTAAATGAACTGCTTTGCTCTATTTCATAAGTAGGCTAATAGTTGAGTATTCTGCATTCAACTTTCATTGAAATGGTTTTATGAACAAATATTAGCTTTCTGTACTTTAATGCTTGCACAAGAGCTCATGAATTTTTATTTTTAATTAAAAACTGACTCACTGATTGCTGATCTTTTTATATTCTTTAGCCTATTTTTGTCTTCTGAGCATCTTTCTTCCTGCCAGTTCCATTCCCTTTCTCTGAATCTGAGCCTTCAATGAGACTCTGGTTGAATCTAACATCAATCAAATTCTTTCAAAAACTGGCAAATATTTCTTTGCCTCACACATTGGCTTGGAGTTAAAAACAAAAGGCTCTTCTGTTCAAAATGTGGAGTAAACCCTAGCAAGTGATAAATGCTTTCTTTAGGAAGTCTTTCTGCTTATCGAGAAAGAAGAGGTTTAAATTAATTATCTGTTCTTTAAGAGGTCACTCTGAGGAGAAGTCATATGATCTATGCTTAGAAATTACTTTTCTTGGTCATGAGGTGAAACAAGTAGCCTGGGAAAAATATAAAATTTTGAAAGACAAACAGGATCTTCCCATGAGGTGCTGGAAACTGAGAGAACTAGCACTGCCTAAGTAATCTCAAGGGAAATTTAAAGTGGAAGCTACTTTGAAGATTTTTGATAAAAAATTGTCCTGGAAGACTTATGGAACACGTGCCATGCCCTGAAAACATTGATTAATTAAATAAAGTTATGTAAAATTAGCAAAATTAGTCAGAGAAAAGTGAGATTGCATAATTACTCGTAAAAATATTTTTCCTGGGATGCAGGAAAATGATGGCATACAGGGTTATAATGGGTATTACTGTTATAATGTATTGAGATACAAGATAATTATTGAAGTGGCCATTTTTATCTATGTAATTATAAGACTGTAAATTATATATATATATATATATATATAGCTGTGTATTTCTTATAAATATAGTGTTCTTTTTAGGCACAATTTCCTTTTACATGAGTTTGTATTTTGATGAAAAGTACATGATCGGCCATAATATATAACAATCTGTTTCTTATCTATTTTAATTAAGGGGACCCTGGCCATTTGGATCACAAGGAATACTAGGTTTACCAATGGCAAACTAAAAACAAAATTATGGCAAACCACTTGGAACATTTCCTTATACTTTGTTGAAATACAAATTAATTTAATATAGTTTCTAATCATGAAGGCTTGCTCTGGTTGCTTTATTTTCAGTGATCAATGATAAGCAAGTTAGATTCTGATTGTATTGCAGGATGGAAGTTTTCTGCCCCTGAACACCTTTTACTTCCTCATCATCACTAGGGAGACAGGGGATTCAGTTTCCTTCCCCCATTTCAGATAATACTGTAGGAGAGAGTCTTTTATCCAAGAGAGATTCTGGATTGTGTTTTAGGTGCTTCACTCTCAAAAAAAAAAAAAAAAAAGAGAATCCAGAATAAATGAGACTTGCTGATTCAACTACTTGGGTCAGCTGTGTTAGCAGGATTTATCGACTTGATTATGGGGTGGGAGCGGGGCTGTGTAACAGTAAAGCAGGACCCCTTGGAGTGTGGAGACTGGGTGGCATAGAGAGGAGAGATGGAAAATAAGAGAAGTTGCTGGGCACCGATGGCAAGTCATTCATATACTATATTATTTTCCACTGCCCAAGGACTGCAAGTGTGCTTATGATTGTTAATTTTATGTGTCAACTTGGCTAGGCCATGGTGCCAATTGTTTGGTAAAACACTAGCCTAGTTTGCTGTTATCTTCACATGTGATTAAGTCAGCTGACCTCAAATATAAAGCAGATTACCGTCCATAATGTGGGCAGTCCTCAATCAACTGAAGGCCTTAACAGTGAAAAGGAATTTCCCTAGGGTGTAGTCTGCCTGCACACTCCTGTCTTTTAAAGTACAAACATCAAAATAGACATTTTGCCAGAACATTGACACTTCACTCACCTGATCTACGGATTTTGGATTTGCCAGACACCCACAATTGTGCAAGCCAGCTCCTTGAAGTAAAGCTCTCTCTTGATACATGTGTATGTATCTCACTGGTTCTGTTTCTTTAGAGAACCCTGACTAATACGGTACTTATGATTGATAACGCACAAGCTTGATTCTTTTTGTGGTAGACTGAGCCAGAATGCTTTAGCAGATGTGAATCAGAATGGCAGGGCCACATCTGGAAAGTGATTTTCTTCTCTCTACAGGAGTCTGAATAAAGCTTTCCTCACTGAGCTTCTGACAGCCGGTTACTCTGTGTTACCTCACACATTTGAATTTATTGGATAGAGCATTTAATTTTGTGCCAATAATGTTTGTGCGTGTGTACATACACACACACACACACACATATATACATATCACCAAAACATTCTATTTCTTTAACTTTAAACAAAATTTATCCTCATTAACAGCATTTCCTAAAAATTTGCTGTATTCTAAGGACACTGTTTATAAGAAACTTAGCGATTATGCTCTAGAATATCAGTATTATTAGACATGCTAGTAAGAAAGGCAGAAAGGGAAGAAAAATGGCTTCAAGATTTTCTAAATAAAAATGGAGATGAGATGGGGAGAAGCCTAGGGCATTTCACCCAACAAAGTGATGAAGAGAAATCACTGCGCTAGTCACATTGAACCATGGAACATTCCGAAGGGAGCACAACCCTTTCATGAATGACATCTTATTCTTAAATATTTTCCCCTTGAATTTTTATAATCATGCTACCAAGAGAGTAGATATAATTAAGATTGAAATGAGATTTCTGTTAGGAAACTGATGGCTGAGATTTAATATTTATTCCAATTATGTGGCATGAGACTAAATCATATCCCAAGACCATTAGAGCTGCTTCAAAGTTTTTCTATATAAAATTTTTTCTCCAGTTCTCATGAGATTTTTACCAAAAAAAAAAAATGATATTTAGGCAGGAAAGACATTTGTTAGCACAAAATTCAGGATTCATTTTGAAATTACATCTGGACTAATATACACAGTGATTGACCTTCTTATTCTGTCCATCATACTTGTTAGACAGCTAAAATGTGGAAGCATTTTTAGACTTGTATATTGCAGTATTTTAAACTATTTAGCAGTTTTCTTATAATAGACACAAACCCTTTCACTTTTATATGTACACATTCATCCTCCTCCACCCTCTTTTTTTTTCTTTACTACCCTTCAATCCAAGCAGCTTAATCTGAAAATTGCTAGACAGCTGGTCTTTGTAGAAGATTTAACACTTTGGGTATTTTGAATACAGTTTTGTAGCTGCTGAAAACTGAAATATAAATAAAACAAAAAAAAAGGGTGCTAGAGAAAAACACCCCACAAGTAAGCCACATATGCAGTGCCAGTTCCTTTAAGGATTTTTTTTAGAAAGAAGACAGTATTTTCCTCTTGGTGTTAGGATCTATTCAGCTGCCCCAACACTTTCAGTTCTAGCATCAGCTTAAATCTGTGGAGATGAGATTTATTATATCTAGTTGATAAAGGGTAAGTGCAAGGCTATATAGGTGATAGGATATGATCAGTAGAGAACCATCAATGTATCATAACTCAAAGGAAACCTCTTGTGACTGTTTCTAACATTCTCACTGTAGGAATATCTGTAGTGAATGATTTCCAGTCAATTTAGAGTTGACTCATACGAAAAAGACAGAAAAGTAGAAAAAAGAAAATGCCTTCAAAAGTGTTATTTCATGAATGTATGTTTTAATTGCTGTCAAATAGGCTGTTGACTCACGGTGAGTACAACAGAACAAAATGTTGCCAGGTCCTGAGCCATCTTCTTGATCGTTTTCTTGGTTGAGTCCATTGTTACCGACACTATGTATTTTGAGCATCTTCCAGTGTAGGGGGTTTATCTTCCACCACTATGTCAAACAATATTCTGTTGTGATCCATGAAGTTTTAATTGGCTAATTTTTGAAGTAAATCACCAGGCTTTTCTTCCTAGTCTATCTTAATTTGGAAGCTGCACTAAAACCTTTCCACCATGGATGGCCTGGTTGATATTTGAAATATCAATGGCATAACTTCCAGCATCATAGCAGCATAAAAACTACCACAGTATGAAAAACTGACAGACGAGTGGTGACATGAATATATAGAAGAATAAAATCAGTGAAGTGTTGGTAACCCGAAGCTTCTATGTTGCCCCAAAACTGTGGCCAATTAAGTTGTCACTGTTTAAGTTAAATGCAATTCTAGTGTCCTAATCTGGAATCCAGAATTGACTTTTGCATAGAAATAGTGTGAAAAATTGTGGCTAGGTTTCACTGAATTAACACAATTAGTACTTTATTTCATGGTACATGAGTATAACTATAATTGACATTTATTGAGTACACCTGGCAATATATTAAGTGCATTATGTGTACTTTCCCATGAAACATTCACAGTATTTTCCTAAGATAGGTAATACTATTTTCCCAATTGTATAGATGACAAAACTGAAAGAATGAGAAGTTAAATAATTCATCCAAGGTCATGCAGTTAGCAAAAGGAGAAGAGAATTTAATGTCAAGCAGCTTAATTACAGAGTCCAATCTGGAATGCTACATTATACCCACTGTCATGAATTACAGAGGTTTTTGTGTGCTGTTCTAGGAATGTAATCATTTACTTACAACACTGTTTCTGTGGGAAAATACTTTGTGAATATTTGGAGTACAGCCCATATGTTACTGCAATAAGGGAGAAATATATTAAAAGGCTGATTATTTAGAATTAAACTGAGTAAGCATGAAGAAAACTAGACTGCCAACTTAATTTCTTGAAATCTTTCAGTATCTTCATCAATTTTTTTCTTTTACTTCTCTCCATGTACTATCTTGTTTAATACATGGAGTGGTTATCAAGACATATAGGGTCTATCCAATTGTTTGCTCCCATTACCGGAGAAAAAAACCAGTTGATAGGCTAATTTATTTGCTAGGCAAAACCGGAAAATAAGAAGCATAGTATAGTGGTTACCATCCCAGGTTTTCAAGTCAGATTCTTTTCAAACAAATCCCAACTTTTATACTTACTAGCTGTGGAATTTGGGGTAAGCTATTTTAACCTCTTTATCCTCTGTTTGGAAACCATGGTGGCATAGTGGTTAACCAAAAGGTAGGCAGTTTGAATCCACCAGGTACCCCTTGGAAACTCTATGGAGCAGTTCTACTCTGTGCAATAGGGTTAATATGAGTTTTATTATTATTATTATTATTCTTTGATTCTTAATCTGTGAATTTAGAATAATAGTAGTTCCTAGCTCATAGGATTGTTAAGAGGATTAAATGATATACTATTTGTAAAGCATTCTAGAATATTGCCCAGTTCCTAGAAAGCAAAATTTTTGTTTGAAACAAAAGTACTTATTTGATGAAATTTAACACCCATTTGTGATAAAATTCTCCTCAAACAAAAAGTAGAAAAGAACATCCTCAAACTGTAAAAGTACATCTGCAAAATACCTACAGCTAACATCATACATAAGAGGAGCAGTGGTGACTCAGTGGTAGAATTCTTGCCTTCCATGTGGGAGACCTGGGTTCAATTCCCAGCCAATGCATCTCAAGTACAGCCACCACTTGTCTGTCAGTGGAGGCCTGTGTGTTGCTATGATGCCATACCTGTTTCAGAGGAGCTTTCACACTAAGATTGTGAAAAAAGGCCTGGTGATCTACTTCCAGAGAATCAGCCAGTGGAAACCCTACAGATCATAAGGTTTGATTCAGTTGTGCATGGGCTCTCCATGAGTGTGGGGAAACTGGAAGTCAGCTAACAACAATAACAAATATCATACTTAATGGTGGAAGAATGAATTATTTCCCCCTAAACTTGGGAATAAGATAAGGGTATTTACTCTTATCATTTTCATTTAACATTATAATGGAAGTTTTAGCCAGGCAAGAAAAAGAAATAAAAGCCAAATTTGGTGATCAGAAAATATAATTCTTTTTATTTGCAGGCAACATAATCACGTGTGTAGGAAATCCTAGAGAAAATATACAAAAACTTTACTAAAACTAGTAAGTAAATTTAGCAAAGATCGATAACTTACTAGAAAGCTATAGAGGGCACTGGGTTTATAGAAATCAAGAGAATGGAATACTGGCATAAGGTCAGACACAGATCAATGGAGTAGAATTGAGAATCTAGAAATAAACCGTGCACCTATGATCAGTTTGTTTTGACAAGAGTAACAAGACAATTCAATAGAGAAAGAATAGTCTTTTCAGAAAATGGTGCTGGGACAACTGTATATCCATATGCAAAAAAATGAAGTTGAACCCTTACCTCACACCACATATAAAAATTAACTCTAAATGGGTCAAAGATCTGAATATAGGAGTTAAAATTATAAAAATCTTAAAAGAACACATAGGCATAAATTTTAGTGACCATAGATCAAGAAATGGCTTCTTATATATGACACCAAAAGCATAAGCAACCAAAGAAAAAAATGGATAAATTGGACATCATCAAAATTTTAAAAAACTTTTTTGCTTCAATTAACCCTATCGAGAAAGTAAAAAGACAACTCACTGAATAGGGAGATTTAAAAAGAATATCATATATGTTATAAGGTTCTAATATCCAGAATATATAAAGAGCTCATATAACTCAATAATAGAAAGACAAAAATAATCCATTAAAAATGGGCAAAGGATCTGAGTAGGTGTTTCTTCAAGAAAAACATACAAAAAGCAATAAATATACAAAAATAAATGTTCAATATCATTAGCCATCAGAAAAATGCAAATAAAAAATGAGATATCATTTCATACCTACTAGGATGACTATAACAAAAAACTATTCAGATAATAACAAGTGTTGGCAAGGATGTGGATAACTTGGAAACTTTGTACATTGCTATTGTTGTCAGATGACATTGAGTCAGTTCCTACAGAATGAAACACTGCCTGGTCCTGCACCATCCTCACAATTGTTATGCTTAAACCCATTGTTGCAGCCACTGTGTCAATCCATCTCACTGAGGGTCATCCTTTTCTAAATTTGGCCTGAATTTCTGGCAGTTCCCTATCTATATACTGCTGCAGCCACTTTTGAATGATTTTCAGCAAAATTTTAATTGTGTGTGATATTAATGATATTGTTTGATAATTTCTGCATTGGTTGGATCACCCTTTAGGCATAAATATGGCTCTCTTCCAGTTGGTTGGGCAGGTAGCTGTTTTCCGAATTTCTTGGCATAGATAAATGAGCACTTCCAGCGCTGCTTGCATTTGCTGACACATCTCAATTGGTGTTCCATCAATTTCTGGGGCCTTCTTTTTGCCAATGCTTTCAGTGCAGCTTGGACTTGTTCTTTCAGTATAGTTAGTTCCTGATCATATGCTATCTCCTGAAATGACTGAATGTTGACTAATTCTTTTTGGTGTGGTGGCTCTGTGTATTCCTTCCACCTTCTTTTGATGCTTCCCGCATTGTTTAGTATTTCCCCATAGAATCTTGTACACTGCTGGTGGAAAGTAAAATGGTGCAGCTGCTTTGGAAAGTAATCTGGCACTTCCTAAAAGTTGAAAAATAGAGTTATCATGTGATCTGGCTATTCAAACCCGTTGCCATAAAGTCGATTTCAACTCATAGTGACCCTATAGGACAGAGTAGAGCTGCCCCACAGGATTTCCAAAGATGCAAATCTGTACAGAAGTAGACTGCCACATATTTCTCTCAAGGAGCAGCTGTTGGGTTCAAACCGCTCATCTGTCAGTTAGCAGCTGAGTGCTTTACCACTGTCCCTCTAGGACTCGTACATAACAACTGCAGCCTTATAAATGCTTAACAGAATTGCTTATCCCCACTGATCAATCAGAAACAAAATGCTTGTTAACCAAACTTTGGATAAACTTCCCTCCTTCCCCCAAGCCTCTGAACTTTGGCCCATCCTCATCCAACATACAGCCCTTCCTTAAGGGCCCCTCCCAGAGAAAAGACTGACCTCAGTATAAAACATTCTCTGGTTTACTATCAAATCCCATCACCCTTTCATACCATTTTGCTACATCTGGTTCTTTCTAGATTTGCTTACTCTTGTCCCTACAAAAGAAAACGGTATTTTGCTGTCTAACTCTTGAGACACTTGCTGATCTATTGCAATAGACCCCCTCCCCCCTTGTTTTCTGAAAAATGCCTCACTCTACCTAAGTTTAGATTTGGTTTTTCTTTGACAACATGAATATGAATATATCAAAAGAAGATCTTAAATTTTTTCCCTTAGTGAGTTAAGAAAATGTTTAGGACTTGCTGCCACAGGTTCTGTATAATTTATGCACACATAGTAGAAGGGCATTACAAAGTGAGGATATGTGTAAGAATATAGTACTGTACTAAAAATATTTAAGTTAAAATTTGCCAATAGATTGGAATACCATATGGACTAAAATTAAAAAAAAAAAGGATTGTATGACATTAGGAGAAACGTACCTTATTATAAACAAAAGTATTAAGTAGGTTTCAAATAGAAACATTTCAATGACTCCTGCCTACTGTTAAACTCCCTATTTAATAATTAATTTATAATTAAAAAAATAATTAGTAAGTACTAATTTAATTCAAACTTTTTTTTTTGGCTTTATGGTATAATTTATAAATAAAAAGTATCAGGCAAATGTCTAAAATGATTTTATAAAGTTCCCTGAAATGTATGATACCTTCCTTTTTCTAGATTATATTGTTTGACATGTATATTTATTAGTCCTTGTCCCTGGGTGGTACAAATGGTTAACATACTCAACTGTTAACCAAAAGGTTGGTTGATCAAGAGCACCCAGATGCACCTTGGATGAAATGCCTGGTGATCTACTTCTGAAGAATCAGCCATTGAAAACCCAATGGGCCACACTTCTGCACTGATACAAATGGGGTTGTCATGAGTGGGAATCGACTTGGTGGCAACTTTTTTTTTTTTTTCCTCAAAATATTTATAAGCTACTTACAAATTGAGCTGGTCCAAAAATACAGGAATTTAAACTTTAGAAGTAGGAAGTAAGAGTAAAAATATTTTCATGATACACTTGTGAAAAGTATGAAGAAGGAAGGAAGGGAGGGCAGAAAGAAGGGGAAAGGGAAAAAGGAAAGGGGAAAGTCTAGGTGGGGAGAGAGACGGTTTTCAAAGAAAGATGACAGATTAAAGCTTTGTTTACTTTATTCCTTTTTCTCAAAATTACCAAACTAAGCATGTGTTATTTATAATTTAAACAGATTAATATACTATCAGGAGAAGGGATAGCATACCTAATGGAACTGAAAAGAAAAAAAAGGCTGAAATTGCCTGTTGGTACTGAATATAAATACGCTTTTAGGACATTAAGTTGAACTACTAATGTTGCTGCCACCATGATCTTGTCATAGCACATTTTTCAAGGAATCGGTTCCTACTCTCAGCTATGCGCTTAAGTGAAGGATGGAGAAGAGGAGCCAGATAAAGCTTCAGTAAGGCGGATGACTTGTGTCCAAGCCTGAATTCGCTCTCTTTTCTCCTATACTCTGTCCAGAGGACTTCGCTCCATTTTCCGTAGTGAGAGAATCTACAAGGGCAGGCTAACTGGAGAAGTAGAGTATGTATGTGGGTAGTATCACAGGGGAAGTGGTTTTTGTCCTGCCAAAATTGTTTTTATACTAAAAGGTTTGGAAAGTATTGATTTAATACATGGTCAATGATTAAAAATCTGTTTATATAAACAATGTAGTAATTTCTCCATGACCATAAAAGCCTGGAACACTTGAGCACAGGTCCGTGTGGAAATAATACTGGTGACATTTTTTGTTTGTGTTAATCATTGCAAAGTACACATAGAACTAGGATAAATCTGTTGTATGTAGTATCAGTAAAATAAATGGAAAGAAAAAGGATAGATCACAGAATAGAAAACCTGTTTTCCTCTGTATGTATGTCTCTCACAGTGGTAGGGAAAATGTACAACTGTAGGATGGAGAGAATAAAACCAGTTTGTGAAGCAACAATGAAAAAAGCAATTGCTGTAGAAAAGCGCTTAACATTGTACCATCTCCCTTTTTCCCTTTGATGATGAACAGCTTCTTAAAGAGGGAAATGGGCTTGACTCATGCCAGCTACCTATACATAATTTGGTGAAAGACAGAGACTGCTGGTTCCTTCTGTTTTCCTTTTCCCTCCCATGGACTTTAGAACTCTTTCTTGAAATATCAGATTGACTTGTTTTGCTTAAGCAGCTCTATAATATTTATTCCAAATGTCATGCAATTTAGTTTTTGGTTTTCTTGAGCTGGGAGCTGCTGGATGAGTTTCCTCCTAAGCAGGGTCACTTTGCTCTGAGTTTGCTAACTGGACCACAGTGGGAGAAAGACGTCAATGGTGACAAAACCATCACGGCGCTAGAGCACTGTGGATGTAAGAACCTAGATTCGTCATCCTTGTTTAAATGCTGCAGCCAAATGTTGATGCTGCCTAGAGCCTGCTTGTTCCGCAAACTGTCGCATACTCTTTTAGGTGACGTTACATATGGAGCCATAAACTCAATCTAGCAGTTTATTGGCTTCTAGTTTTTCTTACAGCAGTATTACTCCATTGCTGAATATTTGAAATTTAATCCCTATGGATGTTCAATAACAGGCAGCAGCCTCAATCATTTAATTTGTCTGACAGTATAGGGCAAAAAAGAAGGTTGTTGCTTAACAAGAGATGCTAGGGGGGAAAAAACCAGTGAAATAGTTTTCCTACTGCTATCAGCAAATGAGACTTTGTTCCTTTTTAGGGTACATTTTGGAGTACAGTGAATGACTCTTCGGTGTCCCAGGCTGGGAAGGAGAGTTTCAGATATCTATATTTTTCCAGCTTCAAAATCACTAGAAAAATTATATGTTGAAAGTAAAAATCAGATTTAAATTGGATTCTCTTTAAATTTTGAGTCTCTAGTGAATTAGTAGCATATACTTTTTTAAAATTGTATACTTGGTTTGATAGGTATGTTTATTAGAAATTAAGACTCTATGGGATTTGTATGCAGTATAATATTTGAGTAATCTATTTAGAACCCAAAGCCTTTTCCCATCAACATATTATAAATGATGGATGGTGAAGTTCACAGGCTAACCTACAAAAGTATGTTCAACTATAACATAGATTATGGATTACTGTGGTTGTTAGGTGCCATTGAGTTGGTTCCGACTCATAGCAACCCTATGTACAACAGAATAAAACACTGCCCGGTCTTGCGCCACCCTCAAAATTGTTGTTATGCTTGAGCCTATTGTTATAACCACCGTGTCAATCCATCCCATTGAGGGTCTTCCTCTTTTTTGCTGACTCTCTACCAAGCATGATGTCATTCTCCAGATGGAAGGAATACACAGAGTTGCTGTACTAAAAAGAATTGGTCAACATTCAAACATTTTAGGAGGTAGCATATAAACAAGAACATATAGTACTGAAGGAAGAAGTCCAAGCTGCAAGATTACAGATAGAATGTTTTTATCATACCTTAAAAATGACTGTAAAATTAAGAGATTTTCACAGAAAAATACATTCACAGCCCCAAACTGGGTTAACATTAATGCATCAGCCCTGCTAAAGCTCTGGATGTGGGAATAATGACAAACAAGCCACTGGCAGTAGCTCCCACTGAGTGGGGCAGGGTCTGTGGCATGCAGACAGGGACTGACGGCTGGGATTTGGTAGTGAGGATGTGCAGGAGAAGTGAATGTCTAAGGAGAGACCATTCTGGGAGGCTGCCCAGTGAGCTTCCCCCCAATCCAAACCTGAATTTCCTTTCTCAGGCTATTTTCTCGGTCTGGGATTAGCATAGATTTACAGCTTGTCCCCTATCTTCTGGTTCCTAAAACAAAATCAGTGCTCTTGAGATTTTCTACATGTTAAAAAAAAATGCTTCAAAATGCCTCTTTTTTATGATTCTTGAATTCCTGTACATTTAGACCTGTCCTGGAGTGATAGTCCAAAGACACGTTGTGGTAAGTATGCGAAGGTTAAGCTTCATTTCCAAATTCATTGGTTCTTCAAAGTTTTTGGTCACTGGAACTAGAGTGGGAGCTCAAGGATGGAAGGAAATGGGTTGGGAATTAGGGATACTGGTAAACACTTACTTATTCCTTCACTCATTCATCATTCAACAAATATTTACTAGGTACCTACTAAGTATCAGGTACTATGTTAAGCAATAAAGACTAAAGATTAGCATACCTTTGTCTTGGATCCCCAAAAAGTTTACATTCTAGGAGCAAGGAGAGACATATAAATGACAACAACAAAATTCAGTAGTACAAGTATTATGACAGACCTGTTCTTAGGCTATTAGACTATGTTTGCTGCAGTAATGTATTGCCCCAGACTTCTTGTTAGGTGCCGTCGAGTTGGTTCCAACTCGTAGCAACCTTATGTATAACAAAATGGAACACCTCCCAGTCCTGTGACATCCTCACAATTGTTTCTATGTTTGAGCACATTCTTGCAGCCACTATGTCAGTTCATCCTGTTGAGGGTCTTCCTCTCTTTTGCTGATCCTCTACTTCACTGAGCATGATGTCCTTCTCCAGGGACTTGTCTCTCCTATCCAAATTACACAAGACCAAGTCTTACTATCTTTGTTTCTAAGGACCATTCTGGCTGTACTTCTTCCAAGACACATTTGTTTGCTCTTCTGGCAGTTCATGGTATATTCAATATTCATGCCCAAATCCCAAGCTTAGTGATATAACACAAATTTATTCTCTTATATTTCTGACTAGTAGTCCTAAAATCAAGGTGTCGGCAGGGCTGCATTCCTTCAGGAGGCTCTGGGGGAGAATCCATTTCCTTGGCTAACTCCTGATGATGCCATATTCATTTCTTGACTCATGATCTATTCTCCATTTTAAGAGAAAGCAGCATAGCATCTTCCAATCACTATCTCTGCTTCCATAGTCACATTGTCTTTTTTGACTCTGGCCGTCCTACTTGCTACAGCCCTGGTGACTCAGTGGTTAATCATTCAGTTGCTAACCAAAAGGTTGGCAGTTTGAATCCACCAGCCCCTCCTATAGGGTTGCTATGAGATGGAATCAACTCAATGGTAACAGGTTTTTTTTTTTTTTTTGGTTTATGATTAGATTGGGATCTCTGAGATAATCAAGAATAATCTCCTAACTTCAAGACCCTTAATTTAATCACATCTGCCCTTTTACTATGTTTGGTAAGATATTCACAGGTTCTGGGGATTGGGACATGGACATCTTTAGGGGCTCATTATTCAGCCTACACGCAGCTATAGTGGGGACCCAGTTATTGGTCATAATTGGAAGCAGAGTCAGGACATCAGGAAAGGCTTCAATGAGGTAGTGCTTGAGCCAAGATTTGATCACTGATTTTTTATCAGGAAAATATCAATGTATTCCAGCGGGGAGCAGAATGAAAAAATTTCACAGTAGAAGACAAAGACACTGACATGTTTACAGGACTGCAGGTAGTTTGACTTGCTTGAAACATAATTTTGAGGGGAGAGCCCTGAAGGGGTAAAACTAAAGGTATGTGATTGGGTCAAATCACACAGAGCCTTATATGCCAAATTAAGGGTCACAATTTTTTTTTTATGAGTTGGAATCAGCTTGATGGTAATAGATTTTAATCAGCTTGATGGTAATAGATTTTAAGGGGTTTAGATTAAGGAGCCCTAGTGGTGCAACGGAGCTCAGCTGCTAGTCAAGAGGTCTGCAGTTCGAACTCATCAACTGCTCTGCAGGAGAAAAGACCTGGTGACCTGCTCCTGTAAGGATTATAGCCTAGGAAACCTTATGGGGCAGTTCTACTCTACCCTGTAGGGTCACCATGAGGAGGAATCAACTCAACAGCACAGAACAACAACAAAGGGATTAGATTAGTACTAACTGAAAGGAAAATTTCAATTAAGACGTACAAACAAGCAGTACCAGATATATGTTACATCTATGTAACCAGTCTATAAAGGAGTCTCAGCTCCTTGGAGTATAAACATACAATTTTATTTTTTCCAGTAATTGTTTCACAACTATATTATGTTAAATTATTTCTTTTTGGCCCGGGTAGATTTCATATCTTTTTAGTTATTTTCAGTTTTTATAACAGCCTCATTTCAGTACTGAAGACCAGTCTCAATTAGCTACTGCTGTGTAATAAATTCTTTCAAAACGTTGTGGCTTGAAACAAACTTTGTAGCTTAAAAGTACAAGCATTTTATTACTGCTCAGTGAGTTTACAGGTCAGCTGGGCAGTTCTACTGATGTAGGCCAGCCTCAACTGTTCTCAGCTAGGTTTGTTCATAGGCCTGCGGTCAGCTACCAGGTCAGCTTGGGGTTAACTAGACTAGGCTGATTTCACTCACATATCTGGCAGTTAATTGGCTGTTGGCTGGAGTGATGGGTGTGACTAGGCTGTGTTTCTCATCCAGTATGCTAGCTCAGGCTTGTTCTCTTGATGACCGGGCAGGATTCTAAAAGGGCACACATATTAGAAATTTTTAAACCTACGATTGTGCTGTTGAGTTTGAAGGTTTATTCATAAGGTCTATTGATAAACTTGAGCTTTTTGGTTCTGCACGATTACAGTTTTCATCAAATTAAAAATAAATTTTTCCAGACATTATTTTTTCACAATTTTTCCTCTCCACCTCTCTCTTCTTCAGGGACTCCAATTGCATATACATTTGGTTGCTTGAAATTGTCTGTATGTAGTTCACTGATGCTGTGTTCATTTTTTTTTTCATTCTTTTATCTGTCTTTCATTTTGAATGTTTTCTGTTATTATATCTTCAAGTTTACTAATCTTCTCTTCTGAAATGTCTTAAAAATAGAAAGTTCGCATCAAGTCAACTCCGACTCATAGTTGATTTTTCAGAAAGAGATCGCCAGGTCTGTCTTCCCAGGAGCCTCTGGGAGGACTTCAAACTGCCAACTTTCTGTTAACAGCCAAGTGCATTAAGCATTTGCACCACGCAGGGATTCAATGTCTTCACTGTGTTATACACTTTATATTCTATACCTCAGACATTCAGAGTTTTTACCTTTAGAAGTTTGATTTAGACTTTTTTTTTTTTTTAAATACCATCCATGTCTCTTTAAGATGTTCAACCTTTCCTCTAGCTTTCAACATATAGAATAAAGTATAATAACTATTATGATGCCCTGGTCACTTTTGATTAACTGATATGTCGCCTTTAATATGGGTTATAGTTTCGTGCTTCTTTGTATGTGTGATAATTTTTGATTGGATGCTAGCATTTAAAATTTTTCCTTTTTGGGTATTGGATATCTCCGTATTCTTATAAATATTCTTGTGATTTGTTGAGGGACATCAATGAGTTACTGGAAAAAAGTTTAATACTTTTGGGTCTTGCTTTTTGAGCTTTGTTAAATGGAACCAGAGCTGTGTTTAGTCCAGGGTTTAATTTTCCCCTCTACTAAGGGATGGCCCTTCTTAGTACTCTAGCCAATGTTGTATGACTCATGAGGTTTTCCATTCTGGCTGTGGGAACAGTGTTCCTGATCCGGTGTGAGGCGTAGCCACTGTCTTCTCCAGTTCTTTAGGGTGATTCATTTCCCAACCTCAGGCATTTTTCTCACATGTATATATTGACCCATTCTCAACTGAACTTGAAAGGGACTCTCTGCAGATCTCCAGAGTTCTCTCTCTGTGCCTCTCTGTCTTTTCTGATACTCTGTCTCGGAAACTCTAGACATTCTGGGTTCTACAGGCTTCCAATTATTTCCTAAATCAGAGAGATCACTGTGTTACCTGTGTTTCCCCTCCTTGTAAGCTGGGTCAATCCTGGGAGTCACATCGTTCATTTCCCATTTCTCAGGGATCAATGTCCTTCATTGCCTGATGTGCAATATACTGAGTTCTGCTGTTGAATACATTTGGGAATAATAAATTTTATGTGTCATGATATCTGTTCTAGCTGAGGCTGAAACTCATTGCCCGATTTTTAAAAATAATAATGATGTGGCTACTGATGCAGCTGAATTCACCTTTGAGGTCAAACTTCCCTTATTTTAGGAAAACACTTTAATGGATCTTTTCATTATGTAAATTAAAGCAGAGAAATTGTCAATCTCAAGAAAACAAACATGTATAAAGGAGTTTGTGTTGCATCTCTAAATAATCTAATTTTAGAAAACAAAAATCTGTTCTTTTTGAGGGCCTCAAAATGGAAGAGGGTCTCTCAGGCAGTGAGCCATGTTGAGTTATATTCTGCAGGTTGGGATGTAAGTGACCCCTGCAAAATTAATAAACCAGGGTTTCAGCATTAAACTATTCAGGAAGGGATATTAGGAAATGTCTTGGCTTATGGATTCTGGGCACAGTTATAACTCGTTTCCAATTATATGTATTTTTTCATTTCTGAGTTTCAATTTCCTCCTGTTTTCTTGAAAGGTCAGGAAAGTTTAGTTAAACACCAGAATCCAGTCTCATTTGACTGTTTACAATTTAGGGAGAGGCTTGTGTCTATATTTGGGTAAAACAGTACAGAGGAATGATGGCAGCCTAGGTGTGACTGGTGTGAGATGGCAAAGTGTGATCAACAGAGAATGCCTGCAGTGGGACAGGCAGCTGGACAGACAAGTGACCACTCATTTCTGTTTATGGAATGTTTAATAATTTCTTGAGGATTCCCAGAAATGTATGGACAGGGAAATTCAGCAAAGATGGATTTCCTGTGGTCAAGGTTGATGGAGGCTTAGACTATTTTTATTTGGATATTAAAAGGAAATATCTAGAGACCTAGAGACCATATATCTCCATTCACATAATCACCAAATTCTAAGTGTACTGTTTCTTATTCTAAATATTGGTGAAACCATATCCAAATGTGGCTAAGGGAAAAGCCTTTGTTACCTACATATCCAAATCTCTGTTTTTCTATATTCTGATTCCCTTTTTTGCTCACCATTTTTTCCTTATAATCATCTAATATCTATATTTTGCATTCACCTACTCTTAATAACCTGAGTCAGAATTATAATCTCCTTAATTTACATCATTTTTAGTAAGAGTAGAAGCTTCTTAATCTCCCTAAATAGATTATTCATAGGTCATAGGTCAGACATTAAGTACAAAGAGTTTATGGCTATTGCTAGACGTAAATTTGCTATTGTATAGACATGTATGGCTTTGAAGTTTAAGGACATTCAGTCTTCTCTATCCTTATCTATAAATGTTTGCTGTATCTCAGCTAGTGATGGCCTGTTTCTGCTCTGTGACCATGGAAGGAGTTCTATGGATTTTTCTGTTTTATATCATAGGAACAATGTCTTCTAGGATGAGTATTATCTTGCAGTGGGAAAAAAAAAATCATTAATCCACTATTTCAGATTACTTCATGACAATACCGTCAATATATCAAATAATTTGAATTTAATGCCTATATGTGAATTACATTGTCCTCTAGCTAACAAAATCACTGGTTTTAATACCCTCAATGCTACAGACAGATGATATCTCTGATAAGCTTCACATAATTTTGAAATGCTACTGCTATTTTATGTTATCCAGAAAGGCATGCTGGCAGTCAAATTTCTCTCTAAGGTGAGAATGCCAGTGAACTTTTTCCCTTCTAAGTATCTCAGAATAGGAATTTATAATCTTTTCTGCTTCGCAACATTTTGACACTGCTTAACCTACTGCATTTTGCTTTCTGACACCTCCATTCCACTGAAAGTACTCCCAAAATATCAGCCACAACAGGCTAATTGTAAAATCTATTTGTCACTTTATAGCCATCGTTGTGTTTGTCATCTCCACCACATTGTTGTACACCTTGTTCCTTTTGTAGCTCTCTCTCCCTTATGTTGTAGCATTCTCTTATTTTTCTCTATACTTAGGTCATTCTTTCTCATTTTCTATCCAGCTATAGGTTTATGTTCCATTGACATTTCTCTTCTTCTGCTACACCCAAGAATCTAACAAAATCTATATGCTAATGATTTCCAAATCTGTGCCTCTCATTCAGACTTTGCTCCTGAATAGACGTCACAATATTTACTTGGATGTTGCCTTAGTACATCATGCTCAGCATTAGCAATATGGAATTTATTAACTTTCCACTTGCACATGAAAGAAATCATCATTCAACCAATATCCAAGTTAAAAAAAAAATTAGAATTTATGTGTCTTAGCCTGGGTTTATGGAGAATAGATCCTGAGACAAGGCCTAAGTGCTAACACATTATTCGAGAAGTACAAGCCCAGGATATGAGGAAGAGGACAAAAGGAATGTGAAGGAAGAGAAAATTTAGGTCATGCAATAAGATGCATTACCATGGTGGTTCCAGTTTTACAACAAACTGCAAAGGAACCCAGCACATCTCTCCAAAGGTGTATTCTCTGAGCATGCAGAACTTCTCTGACCATGTTGCAAGTTGAAACCATGTCCTGAAGTAGTCTACAGATGAGAAAAATGGGGAGGAATTTATCTGCCTGACTCCATTCATAATTCCATCTTTTCTACTGTTTAATATTCACCCATGAGGAGCTAACTTCCAGCTTGTATCATTCAGGCCCTTGATGGCCAATCAGGTAGTCAGGATGCCTCAGCCTAGGTGCCACGCTGACCCAGTTGGAGAGATAAGAGGGCAATTGAGAAAGTTCAGAAAGTCCGTGTCTCAATAAATTACACTGAATTAATTCATGTATCCAAATCTCCACAATGGAATAGTCACCAAGCACCATTAGTTCTATCTCAGAAGTATATCTGCTTTTTATTTCAGGCTCTTAGCATTTTTCTCCTGAACTCCTGCAATGAACTCTTAGTCATTCTCCCTCATTTGTCCTTGCTTCCCCTCACTGCATCTTCCATAATACTGTCAGATTAAGACTTTTTATTTCACTCTTCTACCCAGCAATCATTTAGTGGCTTTCCATTGATTCTAGAGTAAAATGCAAGTCCTTACCATGTGGTGAAAAGTTCTCACAATCTGGCTGCTGTTTACATCTTTAGCATCTCCTCTCATCATTCCTCAAATAGTACCTTATGGTCAGGCCATGATCATCTTTTGTCAGTTAACCAAATATGCCATGCTACCTGTTATGGATTGAATTGTGTCCCCTCAAAATATGTGTTGGAATCATAACCTATGGATCCAATAATGTTTGGAAATGGTTTTTTTTGTTGTTGTTGTTGTTATACTAATGATGGCATACCAGTATAGAGTATGTCCTAAACCTAATCATTTCTGAGTTATAAAAAGAACAGGTTAGACCCAGAGACCACATACTGGGGAAGGCAGATGGCATGTGAGGATCACAAAGAACCAAGGAATGTCTAGGATTACCTACAAGGAGGGAACAGATATGGCTACGACTTTGATTTAGACTCCTAGCTTTCATTAAAAAAAAAAAAATTTTTTTTTTTTTTTTTTTTTTTTAGCTTTCATAACTATGAGAAAATAAAGTTCTGCCTTTTACAGCCACCACTGTGGTATTTCTATTACAATTGTTGTTGTTAGGTGCCATTGACTCAGCCCTGACCCATAGCCACACTATGGACAACAAAACACTGCCTGGTTCTGCACCATTCTCAAAATCACTGTTACCCTTGAGCCCACGGTTTCAGGCACTGTGTCAGTCCATTTTATTGAGGGTCTTCATCTTTTTTGCTGACCCTCTACTTCATCAAGCATGATGTCATTCTCCAGTGACTAATCCCTCCTGATAACACGTCCAAAGTACGTAAGGCAAAGTCTCACCATCCTTGATTCTAAGGAGCATTCTGGCTGTACTTCCTCTAAGACAGATTTGTTTGTTCTTTTGGCAGTCTATGGTATATTCAATATTCTTCACCAACATTATAATTCAAAAGCACCAAGTATTCTTTTGTCTTCCTTATTCATTGTCCAGCTTTCACATGCACATGAGGCGATTGAAAATGCCATGGCTTGGGTCAGGCACAAGTCTTCAAGGTGACATCTGTGCTTTTTAACACTTTAAGGAGATCTTTTGCAGCAGATTTGCTCAGTGCAACATGTTTGATTTCTTGACTGCTACTTACTTCCATGGGTGTTGATTGTAGATCCAAGTAAAATGAAATTCTTGACACCTTCAATCTTTTCTCCTTTTGTCATGATGTTCCTTACTGGTCCACTTGTGAGGATTTTCATTTTCTTTATGTTGAGGTGTAATCCATACTGAAGGCTATAGTTTTTGATCTTCATTGGTAGGTGCTTCAAGTCAACTTCACTTTCAAGAGCAAGGTTGTTTCTGCATAATGTAGGTTGTTAATGAGTCTTCCTCCAATATTGATGCCCCGTTCTTATAATCTGGCTTCTCGGATTATTTGCTGAAGAAAATTAGAACAAGAACATGACAGTCAAACTACCACCTTGAGTATATCCCACATGACTTTAGAGACGATCTCAAGAATAAATTCGATGCATTGAACGCTAATGACCGAAGACTAGACGAGCTGTAGAATGACATCAAAACATCATACATGAAGAAAGCAGGAGGTCATTAAAAAGACAGGAAAGAAAGAAAAGACCAAAATGGATGTCAGAAGAGACTCTGAAACTTGCTTTTGAATGTTGAGCAGCTAAAGCGAATGGAAGAAACGATGAAGTAAAAGAGCTGAACAGAAGATTTCAAAGGGCAGTTGGAGAAGACAGAGTAAAGCATAAGTAAAGTATTATAATGTCATGTGCAAAGATCTGGAAGTAGAAAGCCAAAAGAGAACACGCTGAAAGAACTGAAGAAAAAATTCAAGCCTTGTGTTGCAATACTGAAGGCTTTTACAGGGAAAATATTAAACCATGCAGGAAACATTGAAAGAAGATGGAAGGAATACCAAAAAGAATTGATTAATGTTCAGTCATTTCAGGAGGTAGCATATGATCAAGAACCGATGGTACTGAAGGAAGAGGTCCATGCTGCAATGAAGACATTGGGGAAAAACAAGGATCCATGATGTTGCAGGACCAAGCAGTGTTTAGTTCTGTTGTACATATGGTTGCTATGAGTTGGAACTGACTTGAGGGAACCTAACAAGAATAACAGCAACAATAATCACCAAGAAGAAGGTATACATAGGAAAGAGAAGATGTCCAAAGACTGAACCCAGGGGCATTCTGAAATTTAAGGGCTAGGGATTTAAGAAGGAACCAAAAAACTAACTGAGAAGGAATTGCCAGACAAGTAGAAATAAATTCAAAAGATCACTGTGTCCTGATGTAGTGTTAAGATAGTAATAAATTGATAAAATTATTTAATGATGTAAACATTACAGGAGTTTTTTTTTTTTTTTTCTTACATAGCAATTCAAGACAGATATTCTGGGACAGCAGGTACTTTTCATTAATATGGTGAGTCACTATTCAAGTTCCTTCTAAGTTGTAGCTCCACCATTCCCTATAGCTTCATTATTTTGTGTATTGAGCAGTTTTAAGGAGAAAGATTGCTGGAGAAAGCACTTCCAATTTGTAATTTATTGGTCCTCAAAATGGTATACATCACTTCCACTGATACCTGCATATCCTATTCCTCAGTCACATGACCACTCCTATCTGCAAGTGAGGCCTGGAAATGTTGTCTAGCTATGTGACCCATAAGAAGAAGAAATAGATTTTTTTTCAAACGTATCAAGAATTAGCAGTCTGTCATACCAAGCTAAGAAAATTTTCATGCTGTCTCTATGAATTTTAATTTTGATTTGCTTTCTCTATCCCCCATAATGGGTTCATTGACATTTATTTGTATATCCCTGATGGGTTGCATGTTCTGACTGGGCACTTACCTAAGTTTAATAAATATTATTGTGTGAAAATATGAAAGAATTAGAGTTGTAAGGTATTTTATAGTTTACAAATTAAAAGATGTAGTTCAGGTGTTATCCCATTTCTTGGAATGATAACCTGAGGCTCTGAGAGGTTAAGTATTTAAGTAGCTTGCTAATAGCCCTGTAGCAAGTAAGTGATGAATTTGACCCTTAAACCCAGGTTTCATGATTTCAGGAATATGAATAGGCTTGATCACTCTTCTCCACTTTGACTCACTTGCAGGGAACCTAGAATGAAAATGAAATATTTAAATGGCTAAACTATGGTATGTAATTTACTGAGAGTTTTACTATAACCTCTATTTAAGTATTGATCTTGGATTATGCCACAGACAATGAGCTATTTTGGTTCTGTAATGACATTATCTTGGGTGGAAAGACTTGTGACAGAGACATTGGCATTAAAATTTAAAATTACTGAGGCAAGTTGGAAGAGAAAATAAATGAAATTCGGAAGGAACAATTCAATTAAAGGACTACAGTGTAGAAGGAGGAAGAATACAGATATAGAAATAGTTATAAAACAAAGTAGAATATAATGACTAATATGAGAAGTTCATGCGAGGTGTCAGAAAAGTTTAATGGAGAAAAAACAAATCTCACCTTGCTTCAGGTGAAGGCTACCACATCGTGCTACTGCGAAGCCTCCATTCTGATTTCAGCCTATGAGCCTGGGGTGCTTTCACATGGATACCCAGTTACTTTTTTAACGACAAGGAAAAATCTTTAGGTGGTCCTTGAGTTCTCATAGCATTTTACAAGACAATGAAAATTTATTAGTTATGATGTTTGTGAAAGAAAACCTTTCTCAAAGTGAGTTAAACAATAAAAATCATTGAAATGGCATTGAAAAGTCTTGAAGAGAATGCTTGATCAAGGTTTCAAACTGTTTTTCTGGGCTTTTATCTTTTTCTACTTTGCTCTTTTTGGATCAAGTTTGGCTGCAAGTCATTAGGCTCCTTTCACGATTATGTAGTCATTACAGCAGTTTCAGGACTCTCACTCTTATTTCTCCGGAGTCCAGAAGAGACTGGAGCACACTTGTTTTGCAATTCCCTGCAAGAGCCTTGGGATTCACTTGGTTAGCTTGGTCTGAGTCACATACTTGAATCCTAGACTTAAGAGAGCACCCATGTCTCCAGAACAACGTGGCTGTGGAGTTATAAATCAGCAGTGTTTGCAAAGGAGAAAAAGATAACCAGAAGGGTCCAGAGTAGAAGATGAGAGAATTTCATGCTGAGAGAATTATTTTGGAAAAATAATGTATCAGAAGGAGATGAGGGTGTTTTTTGTTTATTATTCTATGTCTAGTGCCTAGCAGAAGGAGCCCTGGTGGCACAAAGAATTAAATGCATGGCTACTAAACTCAAAGTTGGCAATTTGAACCCACCCAGAAGTTCAGTCAGAAGAAAGATCTGGGGATCTGCTCCCATTAAGATTACAGCCTAGAAAACCCTATGGGACAGTTCTGCTCTGTCATATGGGATTATTGCGAGTGGAAATTGACTGAATGGCACCTAATAACAACAATGCCTAGCATAATAATTGGCAGTTTTTTTTAGTCCCCAATACATTTTTATTATACAAATGAATGAAAGAATAAATAAATAAATAAAAGCATACTCCAGTTTAGGTAGAACATATGACGTACATAAAGGAAAATGTAAACTAGTTTACCAATGGCAGGCAAGTGAAAACAAATTTAGTACAACACATAGGCAATTCTAATCTTTTTTTAGTGTAGTTTTGCTGCTGACCAAGTAGTACCCACTGAGCCAGCGGGCCCTCACTGCCTGCTTGCCCCTGGATAACTTTTCCTGCTGCCCAGTCAGTGCTTGTAAGAACACATACACATATTTTGACCATAGCCTAAGCCAACTATAAATATGAAACTATAAATATAAAACATAATCATACACTGCCTTCCAAAACAAAAATATGAAGTGCGTTTGTATCATCTGCTGTTTGGGAATGTCTGCCCCGCTGCACTCCTCCATTAGCGTGGGTAATTGGGCAGAGCCTGTGCACAAATGTGAAATGGGAATAACTGGCTATGGGTTAGCACAGTGTAAAGGATATAGGAGTTATGGCTGATCACTAGCGGAATTAGTCAAAGATGGTTTCCTTTGTTAAAAACAAAACTAACAAAATCCTCCTGAAACTTCTTACCACTAATTATAATGGATGAGGTTTAGACACGCCATGATGTGAATGACTGAACATGTACATGCAAATTAAAGCTGATTTTCAATATCACCAACTTGGCAAGTTATATACTTATTCAACTAAGCACTCTTATTCACATTTTAGGAATTCTTTTATAATTGTCTTCAATTTATGAAGACCCATCTTTTTATTTGATGATTCTATTTGAGTTTACTTTGTTTTCTTAAGCAACGGAATAGATAATGCACCCCGTTATCTGCTATACTTAACTTCAAATGGCTGGATTGTTTCTAAAAATTAAATTTCTTTTTAATATTAATGACGAGTCCATGTCATGGACATTCAAAACAATATGCTGCTGGATCAGAAGCCAGTTCCAAAAGGAGGAATTCTAAATCTGTCTTGACTAACAGAATAACACATGAGTAAGAAGACATTTTTGCAGAGTAAGTTTATCAGTAAAGAACTGAGTTGAACTAAGTTCTAAAGTTCAGTAAAGAACTATGACATTTTTATTAAAGCATTATACTTCATCATAGATATCTAGTTATACAACTGCATCAAAATTTAAAGCTATCATACATAGGTGTATAATATTTATATACCAATATTATTTTGTTCTGCGTTATTCTATACCATCTTAATATAAAAAACCATTGCCATCCAGTTGATTCCGACGCACAGTGACTCTATAGGACAGAGTATAGGGTTTCCAGGGAGCATCTGATGGATTTGAACTGCCAAACTTCTGGTTAGCAGCCATAGCTCTTAACCACTACTCCATCAAGGTTTCCTTAATCTTAACATGGTATTTATAAAATGTGCTCAGTTTTTCATAATAATAATGTTCATATTCTTGTTGATCATACCCTTGTTAGAGAAGTTTCTCCTGAGTTGCTGATTAATGAAGATGAGAAACTATAAAGAAAGTCTATAAAAGCATATTATAGAAGGAAAATACCCTAAATTTCAGCAATTGCTTAGATTTAATTTGGACAAAATGTGCCAAAGAGTGCTTTACCAGTACGCTTCAAGTATATAAAGGTACACTTAACAAAAATTAGTACTCATCTTTTCTCTACTTCTGATTAGGGTGGAATAAGAGAAAATGGATAGCAGGTATTTGTCAGACATAACAACGGAGTTTTCTAATTACTATTAAGAGTGAAAGAGTAGAACAAGCTTCTAAGAATAGCTGTAAGAGCACAGTCCAAGACACATCTTTAACTGGAAAAAGAAAATTTCATTTGCCTTTCATTTCAGTATTCAAAGTATTACATGCCATAAGCCATCTTCTCAGGGATTAGTTTTTCTAGAGCTGTGATGCCTTCTAACACTTCAGCTCTTACTCTTAGTGGATTCCTTTTTTCTGTGTACTCAGCCTTTGACACCACAACCAAGCCAGGCCATGTAAAATAGTCACAGACAACAGAGCTCTTCTCCATTTTGTCTCACACCTTCCGCATAACCTATTCTTGAAATCCTAAGGCTGTCTAGACTGTCCATATTCTCCCCTTTCAAATATTCATTTCAGATCTCCCGTTCCCTAAGTACGCTGCAGCATGCTCGCAAAAGCACTGCTCCTACGGCTGTTCTTCGTTTTCCTTGGAATTTTCTTTCTACTTCTGTTTTGTCTGTATGTTTTTACCTCATTGGGCTTCTCCTCCTTCTCCACTGAACTTCTGATAGCCTACCACTTCAGTCACATTCTGGAAAGTAACCTATTTTGACTGTTTCTTCTGGAGAAATTCCCAACCTTTAGTCGTCTTACCGTGTGTCTTCCCTGAACCTACGCTCAGACTGCTGAACTGTTGATAGTGATTTTATAAAGGAGTAGATTAGAGCACACATCTGTGGATACAGCGTCACATGGGCCCTCAACTTTTCCCAGCTTATTCTTTTACTTTGCACAATAGTAATTTAAATCATTTTTCTATTTTCCTGCAACTTCTGTAGTGCTTTTATTCTCCGGAATCTCGCATAGCAAATGGCCTAGAGTCTTTCTACTCTCCTTCCAACTCATACACTACACTGTACTCCAATACACTACAATCTGGTTTATCACCTAAATAACTCGTTATGTGATCACCTATGACCTTCCTCTTGTTAAATACAATGAAAAAATTTAATACTCATTTTCCTTGAGCTTTTGATAGCAGTTGAGAGAGGTGACCACTTCATCTATGAGATAATTGTTCCCTGACAATTTTTCAGTTTCCTCTTCTGGCTGCTACACCTTCTCCCAAACTTTTCATGTTGGAGACCCTCCAGACTGAGGCCCTTTTCTCTTCTTGTACATCTCTCTTTTCCTCAGTGATCTCACTTATGCCCTAAACTCACATCAGTGTATCTAGCCTTGACATTATCTAAACAATGAAGACATTAGTTTTTGAAGGGACTAGCTGAATCAGGGTGGGGTTGGGAACAGCAATGAAAATCGTTTTACCTTGGAATGGAAATAGACCGGTTAGTTTTAGGAGTTAGCAATACAACTGGTTAAACAATGGCCAATTTTCTCAAGAGACTCAGACATGTTCCTAACAAAGCAATAACTTTAGAGTTATTGGAAAACTTTCAAAAGATAAATGTTTTGGTAGTAAGACGCTATGGTGTAAAGACAAACATTGGTTAAAGCTGGTCCATATGAACACAAGAAAACAAATCAAATATATAGTTTTAATGACAGTAAAGTGCTTATTGGAGCTGAATTTCTTAGTTCCAGGTTCTTTCCTTTTCTACTTCTAGTTTGAGTGGCTAACTATAGAAGTTTCATGTTTACGGGATTAAGCAAAACCCAGTGTCCAATTTGGTTCTTTGGGTTTGGTATAAAATTATGTGTTCCACTGAATTCCAGATTTTGGGGTCCTAAGTAGCAATTGATGATGTTTGCTGTGAATACTAAATTACATGCAAAATGGTACAAAGTAAAATATTTCATAACTGTTCTTTTAATGTTGAAGCCTAAAATCCTGAAGCAGAGGCTGTCCAGGCTTCCAGTGGCCACATTGATCCTTTTGCATTTGTAAATTTAGCTTTTTTTTTTTTAAACTGTGGGGAAACTTACGTAAAGTAAAAGTCACCCTGTGTAATGTCGAGTTCTATGAATTTTGACAGATACATAAAATCAAAACTACCATCACAATCAATATATAGGATACTTTTATCCATGAAAAACCTACTTATGTTTCTTTCTAGGCAACCCTTTCCCTATCCCCAGACCCTGGTTATTACTGATCTGTTTTCAATCCTTATGGTTTTGCTCTTTCCAGAATGTCATGTAAACAGAATTGTACAGTAGGTAGCCTTGGAATCTAGCTTCTTTCGCTTAGCTCAATGCATCTGAGATTCATTCACGTTGTTGGGAATATCAGCATCTGGTTCCTTTTAATTGCTGATTTGAATTCTATTGTATGGATAAAGCACAGTTCGTTCATTCACCAGTTGAAGGGCATGTGGATTTATTTTTTCCAGTTTATGGTAGTTATGAATAAATCGGCTATTAACATTCATGTTTAGGTTTAGAATGAACAGAAGTTTTTGCTTCACTTGGATAAATACCTAGGAGTGGGACGGTGGACCATACGGTAGATATGTGTTTACACTTTACTGTTAAGAAGGCTGGTGAATTATTTTCCAAAAGGGCAGTAATATTTTTTCAATCCTACCAACAATGTTCAGCTGTCCCACATCCTTACCAGCACATGGTATTGTCGATGGTTTTGATTTTACCTATTCTTATTGGTGTAAAGAAATTGTGTGACTTCAATTTTCATTTACCTAATTACCAATTTTGTAGAGCATTATTTTCATATGAACGTTTGCCATCCATATATTTTATTTCTAAAATATCTGTTTAAATACTTTGTCCATTTTTATTTTTTTTAATTATTGAGTTTTGAGTGTTCTTTAGAGAGTCTGGATAAATTACTTTATTAGATAGGAGTATTGCAGACATTTTCTCCCAACTTGTGGCTTTTTAATTTTCTTAATAGTATCTTTTAAAAATATGTTTAATTTTGATGAAGTCCAATCATCATTTTTTTCTTATAAGGTTCCTGCTTTTTGTATTCTAACAAATTGCTGCCTAACTGTAAGTCACGATGATTTTCTCCTATTTCATTTGATTTTTTAGACTTTCTGTTCCATTCCATTAGATCTATGTGTCTGTGCTTTCACTACTGCTACAATGTCTTGATCAGTATAGCTTTATAGTAAGTCTGGAAATGAGGTATTGTATCTTCTCTTTCAAATTTGTTTTGGCTATTCTAGATAATTTGTCTTTCCCAACAAACTTTAGAATCAGTTTGCCAATTTCTAAAGAAAAAAATTCCCCTTGAAATTTAATTGGGATTGCATTGAATCTCCAGATCAGTTTGGGAGATTTGACATCTTAACAACATTGAGTCTTCCAAACCATGAATACCAAATAGCTCTCCATTTATTTAAGTCTGCTCTGTTTTTTTTTTTTTTTCATTGGCATGTGGTAGATTTTAACATACAGCTCTTGCATGTATTTTGATTTATACATAAGTATTTTAAATTTGGAGCCCTGGTGTCGTAGTGGTTAAGAGACTGGCTGCTAACCAAAAGGCTGGCAGTTCAAATCTACCAGCTGCTCCTTGGAAACCCTATGGAGCAGTTCTACTCCGTCTTCTATGGTTGCTATGAGTCAGAATCAACAGGATGGCAATGGGTTTGGTTTTGGGTTTGGATTTAAGTTTATAAAATTTTAATTTCCAGTTGCTCATTGCTAGCATTTAGAAATGAAAGTGATTTTTGTATATTAAATGTGTATCTCGCAACCTTGCAAAGCTTATTTATTAACTCTTTTAGGCTTTTGCTTCTGTGATTACCCACAGTTCCCTCTTAGCTTTAGGTTTTCCTGTGAGGCTGTGTCTCAGATAGGGCTCTCTCCAAATTTTTGCCACCACTCGCTCCCAAGGGTAGATTGTTGATACATGTTTCTCCACATCTTTTTAGCCCCTTGTTGGGAGGATGGTGGTGTTTTCTATTGTCTTGCTTCATCCTTGGTCATAGGCAGGCTTTGTATCCCCGCAAGTGGAGTTTTTCAGTGATCCTGCCCCTCGCTGCCAAAGACCTGGGTGCAGGACAGTTTCCTATCTCTCTCCCAAGGATAGAAGGTTTTATCTGTTCCCTTCCCCAGCCACAGTGTGTGTTCACATGTGTTCTATGGGTGACAGTTTTTGCTGCCCTCCCCCCGGTTGCTTATGGCTTTTGTTCTAAAGCGGTGAAAGTTCCAGGAGAGACTTCGTACCTTTTTGCAGCAGTGTCTGCTCTTCTCTCCTAGGTGACACCACAAGAGAGGCTTCCACTCTGTCCCCAGTCTTTCTTGTTAGCACCCTGTGAAGGTCTAGGGAGAGGAGCTTGCAAGTGACTGTGAACCCCCTTGTCTCAGCAGTGAGAGTCTTATACTCTCCTGCTGGCTCATACTTCTTGTTCTTAGCTGTTGTCAAGTCAGTTCCCACTCACAGCGACCCTATGTACAACAGAATGAAACATTGACCGGTCCTGTGCCATCCTCATGATCTTTGTTATGCTTGAGCCCATTGTTGCAACCACTGTGTCAGTTCATCTTGTTGAAGGTTTTCCTCTTTCTTATTGGCCCTCTACTTAGCATGATGTCCTTCTCCAGGGACTGATCCCTCCTGATAACATGCCCAAAGTATGTGAGATAAAGTCTCGCCATCTTCACTTCTAAGGAGCATTCTGGCTTTACTTCCTCCAAGACAGATTTGTTTGTTCTTTTGGCAGTCCAAAATATATTCAATATTCTTCCCCAACACCACAACTCAAAGGCATCCATTCTTCTGTCTTCCTTATTCATTGTTCAGCTTTCAAATGCATGTGAGGTGATTGAAAACACCATGGTTTGGGTCAGGCCCACCTTAGTACTTAAAGTGACATTTTTGCTTTTTTACACTTTAAAGAGGTGTTTTGGAGCAGATTTGCTCAATGCAATGTGTCCTTTGATTTCTTCGCTGCTGCTTCCATGGATGTAGATTATGTATCCAGGTAAAATGGAATCCTTGACAACCTCAATCTTTTCTCCGTTTATCATAATGTTGTTTATTGGCCAGTTGTGAGGGTTTTTATTTTCTTTATGTTGAAGTGTAATCCATACTGAAGGCTGTGGTCTTTGATCTTCATCAATAAGTGCTTCAAGTCCTCTTCACTTTCAGCTAGCAAGGTTGTGTCGTCTGCATAACGCAGGTTGTTAATGAGTCTTCCTCCAATCCTGATGCCCCATTCTTCTTCATATAGTCCAGCTTCTTGTATTATTTGCTCACATACAGGTTGAATAAGTATGATGAAAAGATACAACGCTGACACACACCTTTCCAGACTTTAAACCAGTCAGTATCCCCTTGTTCTGTTCGAACAACCACCTCTTGATCTATGTACAGGTTCCTCATGAGCACAATTACGTGTTCTGGAATTCCCATTCTCTGCAATGTTATCCATAATTTGTTATGATTCACACAGTCGAATTCCTTTGGATAGTCAATAAAATACAGATAAGCATCTTTCTGGTATTCTCTGCTTTCAGCCAGGATCCATCTGACATCCACAATGATATCCCTCACTCCGCATTCTCTTCTGAATCCAGCTTGTATTTCTGTCAGTTCCCTGTCGATGTTCTGCTGCAACTGCATTTGAATGATCTTCAGCAAAATTTCACTTGTGAGTGATATTAACTATACTGTTCAATAATTTCCCCGTTTGGTCAGATCACCTTTCTTTGGAATAGGCTTAAATCTGGATCTTTTCCACTTGGTTGACCAGGTAGCCGTCCTCCTAATTTCTTGGCATAGATGCGTGAGCACTTCCAGTGCTGCATCTGTTTGTCGGAACATCTCAATTGGTAGTCCGTCAATTCCTGGAGGCTTGTTTTTTGCCAATGCCTTCAGTTCAGCTTGGACCTCTTCCTTCAGTACCGTCAATTCTTAATAATATGCTACCTACTGAAATATTTGAACATAGACCAATTCTTTTTGGTACAGTGGCTCTGTGTATTCTTTCCATCTGCTTTTGATGCTTCCTTCATTGTTCAGTATTTTACCCACAGAATTCTTCCATACTGCAACTCAAGGCTTGAATTTTTTTCCTTCAGTTCTTTCCTCTTGAGAAATGCCGAGCGTATTCTTCCTTTTACATTGTCTAACTTCAGGTCTTTGGACATGTCATTAGAATACTTTTTCTTCTCAAGCCACCCTTTGAAATTTTCTGTTCAGCTCTTTTACTTCAACATTTCTTCTGTTCACTTTAGCTACTGTACATTCAAGAGCAAGTTTCTGAGTTTCTTCTGACATCCGTTTTGGTCTTTTCTTTCTTTCCTGTCTTTTTAATGACCTTTTGCTTTCTTCATATATGATATCCTTGATGACATTGCACAACTCTTCTGGTCTTTAATCATTAGTGTTCAATGCATCAAATCTTTTCTTGAGATGGTCTCTAAATTCAGGTGGGATATATGCAAGGTCATATTTTGGCTCTTGTGGACTTGTTTGAATTTTCTTTGGCTTCACCTTGAATTTCAATATGAGCAATTGATGGTCTGTTCCACAGTTGGCCCCTAGCCTTGTTCTGACTGATGATATTGAGCTTTTCCATCATCTCTTTCCACAGATATAGTCAATTATTCCTGTGTATCCCATCTGGTGAGGTCCACATGTATAGTCACTGTTTATGTTGTTGAAAAAAGGTATTTGCAATGAAGAAGTTGTTGGTCTTGTAAAATTCTATCATGTGAGCTCTAGTATCATTTCCATCACCAAGGCCATATTTTCCAACTACTGATCCTTCTTGATTTCCAACTTTTGCATTCCAGTCACTACTAATTTTCAGTGTATCCTGATTGCATGTTCAATCAATTTCAGACTGCAGAATTTAGTACAAACCTTCAATTTCTTCATCTTTGGCCTTAGTGGATGATGTGTAAATTTGAACTATTGTCATATTAACTGGTCCACCTTGTAAGAGTATAGATATTATCCTATCACTCACAGCGTTGTTCTTCAGGATATATCTTGAAATGTTCTCTTTGACCATGAATGCAATGCCATTCCTCTTCAAGTTGTCATAGTAGACTATATGATTGTCCTATTCAAAGTGGCCAAAACCAGTCCATTTCAGCTCACTAATGCCTAGGATATCGATGTTTATGTATTTCATTTCATTTTTGATGATTTTCAATTCTCCTAGAGCCATACTTTGTAGACTGTATGTTACAATTATTAATGGATGTTTGCAGCTGTTTCTTCTCATTTTGAGTAGTGGCACATCAGTAAATGAAGGTTCTGAAAGCTTGACTCTATCCACATCGTTAAGACCTACTCTACTTTGAAGAGGTAGCTCTTCCCCAGTCAAATTTTGAGTAACTTCCAACCTGAGGGTCTCATCTTCCCGCACTATATCAGACAATGTTCTGCTGCTATTCAAGAGGTTTTCACTGGCTAACTTTTTTCAGAATTAGATCACCAGGTCCTTCTTCCTAGTCTGTCTTAGTCTGGAAATTCAACTGAATCCTGTCATCCATGGTGACCCTGCTGGTATTTGAATCCTGGTGGCATAGCATCCAGCATCACAGAAAGAGCAAGCCCCCATATTATGATAAGCTGACAGATATATGAGGGCTGGCTCATACTTGGTGTTTAGAAAATAACTAAAAATTTTAGCTGAAAGTCTTCTCACTATCTTACATGGCAACCCTATCTTCCTCCTGAGATCTGACTCAGATAAGCCAGTGCTGAGCTCTCCTGTCTCAAAGGTGCCTATATTTCTATAGATTTCAGGCTACTTCGTTGCTTTGTGTCCTCAAATCTCTGATAGGTTAAAGAAAAGTTGACTTGTAGAACATCTGTTTTTTTTTCTTCTTGTTGGGGCGGGAGTGGTAATTTTCCATCTTTCATATCCTAAGTGGTAGCAGGAACTCTGTAAGTTTGCCTTTATCCATATTTTTGAGGCCATCTGTAATAAACTCACTTTGAGTTTCAATTTGAACCATTTTTTAATGATTGACCCAAAATAAGAGAGGGCTCATTATTCAATATGGGCAAATGATATTTTTTTAAATCTTTTATTGTGCTACGTAAAACATGTTCATATGTCCTCCACCTGCACAACCCCAACAAGATTGTCAGTACTGATTACCTCCTATGTAGACATTGTGGAGCTGTAATTGTTATTTGTCCAGACTAGAGTTACATGACAATATATCTTTTATATGATAAAATTGTGGAAAATTCTATTATTTTCTCCCTCTCTCTCTCTAAATATTACTTTTCCTATCTCCTGAATAAGAAAGTATCTTTTATGTTTTCTTATAAAAGAAAGATTTTTCTTAATATATTCTTTGAGTACTTCTCATCTCTTACAATTTATTACTTATCTTAACTCAAGTTCATTTTGAAAGGCATTTTTGCATAAGCTTTAGGTTATTATTATTATTTTTTAATTTCAAAGAAATTGTGATTCCTGCCTTTCATGACCTCACACATTTCTTCATGGATGAAAAACTTTAGCATCTATTTCGAGACCTTTGTTATGTAACCCCTCCCTTTTATTTCACGTTCTATTTTTTAAATGATAGTAGCAAATGAGTACCTTTGAAGTTTAACTTTTTTTCTATATTCCAATCTATCCTGACCTTTCTTGCTATTAAAATTTTTTTTGTTGTTCAGTTAAGTCTCACTTACTCTCATTTGGAGCCCTGGTGGCAAAGCGATTAAGCGTTCAGCTGCTAACCAAAAGGTCAGCTGCTAGAATCTACCAGCTGCTCCTTAGAAACGCTGTGGGGAAGTTCTACTCTGTCCTGTAGGGTTGCTATGAGTCAAAATCGACTTGATGGCAATGGGTTTGTTTTTTGTTGTCGTAGTTGTTGTTTGTTTTTGGATTCTCATTTACTTTTATTAAGCTTGCATCACCTCTTTAACTTTATTTTCTACTCATGATGTGGTAGACAAAAAAGTGAACTATGAGACAGAGACTGCATTTTAGTCTGAGTGTGGCCATTATCTAGTTGTGGCTTTTTTAAAAAAAAGGTAAAATTCATTCATTTCCTTCTCTTTTCAGAAGCAGTGCCCTATTCCAATCTTTTAAATGAAAGTTTTTTTGTTTTCAATTTTCCCTGGATTCAATTACTATATGCTATTTACAAATTTTTATTTTGAGAAATTGTCCTTGATTTCTAATTCCAATATATTTTCAGATATGAGGAAGAAGAAGTCTGTTAATTTTTCACTGCAAGACAAAAAAGTGTGTTTCAATATTTCAACAATTCTGGTTATTGCTTGAATTCTCTCAGTTCAAAGCTGCCAGTTTTCTCAAGATATTCCTTTCAAATTTTGATCTGCCAGCAGGAAAATGGTGAAATGTAATTGACTTTACCAGAATTGTTCTATAAAACTCACAATACTTGCATAACTCATTACTATTTATTAAGTGACTTGGAACAATAAAAAATAAGTATTTCCGAGACATTTTTCATAAACGTTATTGTCATTTGTGTTTCCCTCTGTTCACTCCATTTTGTCTCTGACCCCTTACTTCATCTTTGTGAGTGATTATATATGATCCATAGCTTCCCTCAGAATGGGTCTTTACCCATGACCACCAAGATCGTCCCTCCACCATGTCTCACCTGATTGGGTCAAAGGGAGAACCTGACCTAAGACAGCCATTTATTGTATTGTTCCTTTAGTTGACCTGTAGCCTGATGCTAGAGGTCTGTGTCATAGGTATTGTCAAAACCAACAAAAACCAATCTCTTGGGAAGTTTGAATTTGAAGTATTTAGGAAAAGAGCTTGTTATTTTCAAGCTCTACTGAAAAAAAAAAAAAAAAAGGGATGTATGGTACCAAAGGTGACCATTTAACTAACTTGCAGAAGAGAAGGGCAGATAATAAGTGCACCATTCTGTGGGTCCTAAGAGAGGTTTCAAGTGACGCTCCAATTAGACAGGACTTACTGTCAGGAGAGCCTGGAAAGCTGCTTCCCATTGGCCATTTTTATGACTACAAAGTCATGCATCTTCTCTAATCTACCCTCCCCTATCCCTAATCTATAAAGTTTCCCTGACACCAGGGCTAATGCCTAACCTCCAATTATATTAAATTTACTTGACGTGATTTAGGCTATCTTAATTCTACTAGACTCCTCCCTGTTTAACACCCAGTGAAACAATTTCATTTCCAAACACAGGATTAAATTAGGTATATGCAGAAAAGGATTAGACAAGAGCAGGTCCTCTATATTAGGAACATGAAAGAAGTTCATAGTGTTTCCCAATATCTAAATCCTACTGTAGTAGTCTCTGGGTGAAGAAGCTGGAGGGAATTTTTGTAATCTATGAGAAAAATCTTATCACAGGTTTTATTTCCTCTTAACAATGGAGAGAGTCAGAGAGTAAAGTAATTTTTCCATACATATGGATATATTTACATGTGTATGATTTCATTAAGGTCCCTGGAAGGTGCAAATGGTTTGTGTTCAACTACTAACTTAAAGGTTGGCGGTTCAAACCCACCTAGCAGTACCATAGAAGAAAGACCTGGCAATCTGCTTCTGTAAAGATTATAGCCAAGGAAACTCTAGGGAGAGTTTTATTCTTTAACACACAGAGTCACCACCATAAATCAGAATCAACTCAATGAGAATAGGTTTGGTTTTTGGTTCATGATTCTATTAGCTCATGTTGCTTATAATTATCACCCTCTTTGCTAAGGTCACTGTGTCCTTAACTGAGCAGTGCAATGCAACATTCTTTTGTGGAAAATCTTTGGAATTAACCACATCCCAGAGTAATTTTTGAGTGATAATATTAAATGAGATACAAATTAAGGGGAAATGAAGTTTGAAAATATTGCCTAATGAAAAGGGAAAAAGTATTTGAAGCATCAGTAAGAGATTAAAAATTGAGATCCAAAGATGAAATTTGGAAAGATTTTTAATGTTGCATCAAAGCAAGTATAAAGCAACTCCTACTTCCAGGAAGGCTGTGGTTTTGGAGCAGGAATCAAAGCTTCTCTGGAAGAGAAAGAGGCTAGAATGAAGGGCCTTCCTTTGGTTGGCCTCTCTTTCCTTGTTCTAGGTGGGAGAGCAATGGCTGGGGGTGGGGGTAAGGCCTTTTACACTGGCTTCCTTGTGTGAAGCACTTCACAATGATATTAAAACCCAGAATACCCATTAGTCCTTCTTTTCTACTGAATCTAATGACAAGTAAATAAAATCATTTTTAAAAAGGTAAACCACACATTATCTACATAGACAAGCAAAGCTGGTGGACCCAGAATGAAGTGAATTAGCAGGAATTTTACACTTTTGCTTATAAAGATGAGGCTCGTGTATTTCGACCTTTTGATATACTGATTCTGAAGATTTGGATATAGAAATAGATCCTGTTTTTTAACATGTCTGCTCTCAAGCTTTCCTATAAAACTCGCAGTGTTGCATTGGGCTTATTAAGTAGTGTCAGTATTTGTAAGGATAATTTAGGATATAGTGCCCCTGTGAAAAATTTCCTCAACAAGAAAGTTAAACTTGTACTTAAATAATGCATTTCTTTTTTCAAGTTAAATAGAAGGGCTACAAAGGAAGACCAGCAATAGTTACATTAAGAAGGCTGCCAAGTACACATACTTAATAGTCAGAGAGGTTGACTTGCCTGGGAGAGGTTAGCAACTCCCTGGCCAGTACCTTTGCCACCCGTTTCTCAGTAACTGAAATATTAATTGTGAGAGTTGGTTCTTCAGGCTCCACCCTGTTATGAATGCTTGTCTTTATTATCTGTTTCATCTGGCAGTTATTTGGCGTGAGTGCAGTTCTAACAGCTGGATTTTAGAATTAGAGAACTTTAGTGTTAGAAGACGTTTTGCAGGCCACTGTCTACTTACATCATTAATTCATTAAATTAGACCCTTTGTAGGATGTGGGACTCATGACACCCCAGCCTCTGCTAGAATGTCTCTGGAGTCAGGAACTCATAACTCCATTGCTGGTGGGGCTTTAGTTGTTTGGAAGTACTATTTTAGAGCTGAAATCAGTCTTTTTAAGGCTTGTGGTGAACATTTAAATGATCTAGGTAGTTCAACCTGCTTACCTAGTAGGTTGTAAAATGTCCCATTAATCAACACTAAATCAAAGGTCAGAGTAGAGCAGCCTTCTTGTTTTCTGTACCAATGTTTTTATTTTTGATGCTATAGGAAACTAGATTTAGGTGTAAGCTAGATTCAGAATCTGGGCCCCTTGAATTCTACTATTATTCCATCCTTTCTTATTAATTCTTCCTCTTAGATGGGCCCATACTTTGGGTTTACTATATATATATATATATATATATATATATATATGTACACACATATATATAAATACAGTAAAACTTACAAAAGCCGAAACTTCTGTAAGTTGAAAACCTGTCCGAGAAGGAAAACTTAAGTATTTCCCACAAAAATGAGTGATAGAAAAATGGTAAGACTGCACCCTGTCATAGATGTAAAATTTGCGAGACCCAGAAAAACAAAAATAAGGCAGTCCTGTCGAGTTCTGGCTCTGACAGGTTTAACCGTATTTTCATATATATATATATATATATATATATATACATATAAAATTCTGGTGACATAGTAAAGAGCTACAGCTGCTAACCAAAAGTTGGCAGGAATCCACCAGGTGCTCCTTGGAAACTCTATGAGGCAGTTCTACTGTGTCCTATAGGGTCACTATGAGTCAGAATCTACTCGACGGCAACAGGTTTTTTGGTATGTGTATATATATATAAACTAAACTAAAAACCTTCTGCCATCAAATCAATTCCGACTCACAGCAACCGCATAGAGTTTCCAAGGCTGTAAATCCCTATGAAAGCAGACTGTCACATCTTCCTCCCTCGGAGCCACTGGTTGTTTCAAACCTCTGACCTTTCAATTAGCAGTCTAGTAGCCATTTGCTTTAACCACTGCACCCCCGGGTCCGTTTACCTTGTATTTAATATATATGTATATTATATATAAATATATATATATGTATACACAAAGCTGGATAAAATCACACCCATTAGTCTTATAAATCTTATTCCTAACCCCTATGTCATCCCCTGGTGAGCTTGTTGGACACCATAAAGGACTCTTCTGTCTATAGAAGGCAGCTGACTTCCTTTCATGGGCCACATACATTTACATTCTCATGAAGAGAAAATAACCACTCTTAAAAGTATAAGAGGAAGAGAAATTTTCTCTAAAATTTAAGAGTTAAACTGCCCACTACAGCTAGACGGTCCTAGGGATTGGCAGTCCTTAACTTCCAGGCAGCGTACCTTCAGGAGAAAAGGGCATAAGGCAGTGAGAATATTCTCAGAGACTACAGCCTAAGAAAGTGAGAGGCCATTTCTCTAGCAGGCTGATGTCTACCCATCTGCATCTTGTGTCTATGAGTCTACAAATCGACCAGGTGTTCCTCATCTGTTCTTTAAGGTTTTAATTTTAGATAGCATATACAGGCAGTGCCTGGGTTATGAAAAGGTGACTTACTGAAAACTCGTATTTGTCCTGTACTGTTATGTGAATTTGCCCTCACTCTGAAAGGATCGAACCAGCTCCTACTCACAACAAATTCTTCATCACAATCACCTTTGCTTGCTACATGTGCATCTTTTAAATCATTGAGAAGTCTTCTAGCCTTTTCTTGCACTAAAGAAAGGCTAAATGAGAACTGCATGCACCTGTTCTGACTTACCTACAAATCTGGCATAAAGACTTAAAGGCACCGTTAGAAACAGATCTTGTTTGTAATCTAGGGACTGACTGTATATCATGGTGAAAGGCAAAGAGATTTACTTCAAGAGGCACTTAAAAGTAATGTATCAGTTCTTGGCACAAATCCTTTGGTCATACTTGAGTAATTCATTTGGACTCCTTGCCTCGCAGTTAGATTTGTTAGGTAATTTTTTTAATGGAGTTACTGATGAACATCAAGTGAAAAGGATGTTACTGGAATCTGTCCATTTTAATATTCTATAGACGTCCCATTTAGCTTTTCAGTTTGCTCTGTGTACCTACAGTAAGGAAATTTTCAGGTTGCTCATTAGAAAAATGCAATTTGGTTGAATAATGAACAGTTATCCTTGAAAAACACAAAGAGTATGCAATGTCATTAGTATTAAGTTCAAGAATCCAATATCTGTACCTTAAAAATTTTGGTCTGTGAACTTTGACAAGAATATTAATTTAATGAACCAATGTTATCTATAGGTTCTAGATAATTTTACAAGTATAGTAATTATCAAAATGATCTACATGAGGCTTAGGAATATAAAAGATAAAAGAAATTAACTTTGAAGTCACAAGAGTATATAAGTGCATGGCTTTTGGAAATTGATGTTTTTTCTTGCATTTATAGTGGAAATTTGTCATTTTCTTTAGCTTTTCAGTTTCTGAATTACCTCCTTAATTTGACAAACTTTCTGCCATATTAGTCATGTCGGGGAGCTCACCTTCCACTATCCCCAAATAGAAGCTGAAAAACACAAACTCTCACTTTTCTAGGCTTAAGAGATAAATTTCAGCAATTGGAAGCTCCTGCTTGGAACCTGGAGCTACTTATACAAAAAGGCAGAAGCAGGAGAAAATTTGTTCTGGGGGACTATGGAGGTGTAGAAAACAATGCTGGCTTCCCAGGGTGGTGGTGTGGGGGCAACAGCAGCAGGCAGCATGGTGTCAGGGAGCAGCAGGGGTATTGTTACACACTGCACCTGTAGTGTCTTTTTGGCTGTGGATCTAGCGGTCTATAGTCCTGTTTTTCGCAGCCATTTTGTAAGTCTGTAAATTATCCCAAAATCTTTTTATATTTAATTCCTTTTCTGTGAAAATCAGTCAGATTTAGTTTCTGTTGCTTACAGTCAAGAGCCCTAACCGATTCAATACTGGACAAACTATTTTCTATGCATGATTGAAATTAGCCCCCCCCCCCAAGGAACATAAAACAAATTAAGAATTTTATCCACCCTCACTTCATTATCCTCACCTTGGACTGCCATTCTTCACTCCTCTCCCATACCAATCCCCCGGGGCAGGAAAGGAAGATGGCATAATTGAATTTAAGGTACTAAAAAATTGAAATTAAAGTATTCCAAATGGCTTATTTTATGTCCTTAGAATTTTAAGTGATTCAGTGTTTAGAAGTACTTGGTTTCACATATTGAAAGAATCCATTTTGTCTCTTTTTACATAGCACAGAAGGGTAAAAAGACATAAAACTGCTTCCTATTTAAGGGAATAATGTCTCCTTTTTGGAGAGGTTGGATCAAAGAAAGTAGCACTGTTAACAATCAATTCACTGTATTTTTAATTTTCTTCAGTATCTGCTTTCCTTTTGATTTTAGTATTGATTTAGCATTAATATTTTGTTCTTCTCTTAGCTTCTTCCGAGAAGCAATTCTTTTAGATCCTTACCACCACTGATATTCCTTGATGACCAGTTGATTCTAATTGTAATATACATTATTCCTTATATCAGTACATGCCACCAGTTTTTGTCCATGATACAATTTACATCAGTATGAATGTGTCATGACATTATGTTTCGGACAAGAAATAATATTCATTGTGTGCAAAATTTTTATCTTGTTGCTCTTTCTCTCTGAGACCTGGACAGTTTTCTTCTCCCTGTGTTCTGCTCTTAATTCCTGAGAAAACATTAGACTTTAAAGTGAGCGTTGATGGAACTAGGGCAGGCTTAATAAAAACTAAAAGCCAAACCCAGTGCCTTCAAGTCGATTTCAACTCGAAGCAACCCTTTAGGAGCAGAACCGCCCCACAGGGTTTCCAAAGATGTAGTCTTTATGGAAGGAGCCTTCCACATCTTTAAGAACTACAAAATTACTACTAATAACAAGCATTTAGTGAGTGTCTACTCTGGGCCAAGCACTATGCTAGATCCTCTATATTTATCTCAGTTTGGTTAAGTTTTCCCACAGTCCCACAGGGCAGATACTCTTATTCCCATTTTCCATGAAGGGTGTGAGACCTAGGAAGATAAAGGAGTTGCCTTTCATCACACTAAATGAGTGAAAAAATCAGGATTTGTATCCTGAAATTCCAGACTACAATCCCTGTGCCCTTTGCCTACTTTTACATAATTATGCTCCATTTTCAGAGTGTGTGCCTTCTGAGTGAGCCTTAGTGGAAGCGGAGAATTCATAGGCAAGGATCATGATACTAAGCTTTGTGGATCTGGACCTTAAATGCTTTTGCATTACAGATACTTTTTAGATTCTAATGAAAATTATGTATAGGTAAGTATGGACAGAGAAGTGGATACATTCTCAGAATAATTGTACCTAGGTATACAATTATTATACACACATACAATTTCAAGCTCATTTATTAATAACTCTAGGTTGATAAGACCCCTGCTCTGAATTTCTGCATATTGCCTGATACACTGCAAGAACGCAGTTAATAAATGACTAAACGTTGATGCTGTATATGTAATATTTCAAATGCCATCATTCCATATATTTATAATGCTTACGGGCACAGAAGATTTGAGAGTATCTCTTAGGATTCTGATTACCAATACTACCCGTTATTATTGAGAACAGATAATTTTCTAAGAAAGCAACATTCTGTGATTGACAAAATAGCTTATCCAAGTCAACTGACCTATATAACAGAGTGCCTTGTAATGTTAATTACTCCTAATAATACTGTTATTGCTGACAATATTATTCAATTATCCTGAAACTTTTAAGCCCAGTTAATTCACCGTGAACAGTGTCTGAAAAGTATTCTTCCTCCTCAACACATTTTATTTCCTCTGGACATTTTGGGGAGACTCAGTTTGTCTATCGTTCAGAAACGTGGCCTCCCATTTCTATGACTAAATATTCTCAAAAGACACAATTCATGGGGTTTTAATTATTATCTAAAAATATATTCAGCCCAGTTTAATGTGAATAATGAAAGTATTCCAGGAGAGAGCAATTTATCAACACTGGGTACGTTTCCCAGCAATTGTGAGGCAAGCAGCCTCAGAGTCCAACTCTTCTAAGAGACACCTTCTCTGACTTACCCTCCTACACTCTGTAGAATAGGCTGCACATTCTTCTGAAATTGACCTTGACACGATAATCACACAACAGCCACAGTGGGCCTCAAGTGGTTTTAGCAGGTTTTCTACTTCATCTTAACACTTCAAGTGACCTATCAGCTCATTAAGTGAAAATTACATATAATCATCCCACCTCTAGGTGGAGACTTAACAAGCTAAGGAAAGAAAAGCCAACCTCTTCCTCCATCCTGTGGTGGGGGTGGAACAAACCCCTGTCTAGAGAAAATGCACAGTCATCCCCAAACCCTGAGCACCTGGGTAAAGGTCAATCCTGAATATTCATAATGAATTTGCATTTCCTTGTCTGTTCTCTGTAAAAGCCCACCTCCCCAAGCTGCCTGAGAGCAGTCTTGGAGGCAACAGCCCCAACTGCTCCTTTCCTTGTTCAATGAAATAAAGGTTTCTTTCTTCTCTCCCACCTGGGCCTCTTGTTTATTGGTTGTAACGAGTCACACCAAGCAGAACCTGGGGTTTCCACCCAAAAACACTTGAGACAATCTGCATAGAGGATGCTGAGGTATGCACCCCATCCACCCACCTACATTGAACCCCTTATTCCCTGAGCTGGGATAAATGTTAGCTGCTGATGACCCACAGCTTAGTTCTTCACCAAGAGTTTCTATCAGCCAAGAAGACTGGCCTTGTCCAATGTTATAGCCTCATCTGGTAACTGACACAGGGGTACTAAGGGCTCTACACCTTGTAGATTTGGGACAATTCAGAAAGGTCAGGGCAGTTCTAAATATCCCTGTAGGATGACCTGAGGTCTCTGTTGAAATTGAATCACAATTCAGCTTCTGCATCTGCCCAATACTACCTCCTTCACTTCCTTAGAGTCATGATTTACAAAAAGCACTCCTTACAAACTTCCTGCACACATACCCATACCAGAGTCTATATCCTAGTAAGCGAACCCATGGCACACTGGGAAAGGTCTTGAGACCATGGACAATATGCTTCCTTGGCTCTACGTGTCTCTAAGCAATTGGCACTTGACAATGCAACTTTCAGATACAAAGCCCCTAAGGCCTTAGGAATAATATTGCCTGGTGTAACCTAATTTTACAATGCAATTTAAATTCAAGACATGTTTGAAATGTATGAGTGTTATTAGATTTTATCTGAACGTTTTGAAAGGATGAGTGGGTTATTTGCCCCTGAGAAGCTCAAACCCTTAGTGACTGGTACGCTCAATGCTTTCTTGGACAATCTTATTGATAATGCTACAATCAGATGTTCCTTTAACTGAGAATGTCCCATGGCAGTCTCTCTGAAATATATCACATGCTCTGAGCCCAGCTTAAGGAAGGGCCATCCCTTTGCCGACTGGACAAGAACAAGGACCCATAGGATGAACTCTTTCTTCCTCACCAAAACCCTAACTGAGGTGGTGAGAAACTCCACTTTTGGCTTAATTAATGATCATACCCTCTCTTTCCCCACTGCAGGACAGGAGACAGGGATAAATAATGCTTGTGTGTGTGTGTGTTTTAATACATTTTGAGTTGGTTTCCATGTAAGGTCCTCAATCATTTAGAAAACTCTACTTGCAAACCTCAAATTATAAATTATCATAGGCAAATTCAAGAGGACTTGTTATGTTGATGGTATTTTAATATTTAACTATCAAAGTAGTACTAATACTTAAAAGGGAAAAATATCCAAACAGTACAGAGTTGTAAAGCAAAATCTATCACACCATTGTCCATCGCTAAAGGAATGAGAGGAATTGTTGTTGTTGTGTGCCTTTGTGTCGATTCCAATTCATAAGGACCCTATAGAATACAGTAATACTGCCCCACAGGGTTTCCAAGGCTGTAGTCTTTACAGAAGCAGCAAATTACCTCTCAGAGGCTGATGACTTCTAACCACTGACCTTTCAGTTAGCAGCCTAGTGTTTAACCATTGTGTAACCAGGGCTCCTTGTCACTAAAGGTAATTACTATTTTTTTTTTTCTTTTTGCCATGTGGATTCTTTTAGGGACAAAAGATATATATGCATATATGTGTGGCATGAGAGCTTACATGCACACACATGCTGATTTTTACATAACGATATTTCACCTTGCATACGATTTTATACATTGCTTTTTTTTTTAAAATGTTTCTTAGAAACGTAGTTCATTTCAGTAGACTCGTTCTATATCATTCTCAAGGCTGTGTAGTTCTACATTCTATGGATGTACCAGCAAGACGCTAAGTTTACTTCCAGATTAAGGGAATAATATCAACTATACCACAGAATAGCTGTATGTATGTCTAGGAGTATTTTTGTAAATACAAGTGTAGAGATGATCCTTATAAGTAGAACTGTTTGATCAAAACTACTAAAATTTGAATGATGTTGCTGAAATTTTTACTGATTTATGCTTTTATCAACCAAGAATAAGAATACTTTTGCCTATACCAATTCATCAACACTGAATATGTAAAAAGTTCTATCATTTTCAATCGAACAGATAAAAGATGGTATGTTTTACACTTCATTATCAAAGATATAATTAGCTATTTTATAGATTGTGAAATGCCTGTCCATAACTTTTCTTCATTTTTTTATTAAGTCCTTGATCTTTTTCTTAGTTTTGTAAATAAATTATTTACTTACTTGTTTTTATTAACTTTTATTGAGCTTCAAGTGAACGTTTACAAATCAAGTCAAACTGTCACATATAAGTTTGTATACACCTTACTCCGTACTCCCACTTGCTCTCCCCCCATAAGTCAGTCCTTCCAGTCTCTCGTGACAATTTTGCCAGCTTCCAACTCTCTCTACCCTCCCATCCCCCCTCCAGACAGGAGATGCCAACACAGTCTTAAGTGTCCACCTGATACAAATAGCTCACTCTTCATCAGCATCTCTCTCCTACCCACTGTCCAGTCCCTTTCATGTCTGATGAGTTGTCTTCGGGAATGGTTCCTGTCCTGGGCCAACAGAAGGTTTGAGGACCATGACTGCTGGGATTCCTCTAGTCTCAGTCAGACCATTAAGTCTGGTCTTTCTGTGAGAATTTGGGGTCTGCATCCCACTGATCTCCTGCTCCCTCAGGGGTTCTCTGTTGTGCTCCCTGTCAGGGCAGTCATCGGTTGTGGCCGGGCACCAACTAGTTCTTCTGGTCTCAGGATGATGTAGGTCTCTGGTTCATGTGGTCCTTTCTGTCTCTTGGGCTCTTAGTTATTGTGTGACCTTGGTGTTCTTCATTCTCCTTTGATCCAGGTGGGTTGAGACCAATTAATGCATCTTAGATGGCTGCTTGTTAGCATTTAAGACCCTAGACGCCACATTTCAAAGTGGAATGCAGAATGTTTTCATAATAGAATTATTTTGCCAATTGACTTAGAAGTCCCCTTAAACCATGGTTCCCAAACCCCTGCCCTTGCTCCGCTGACCTTTGAAGCATTCATTTTATCCTGGAAACTTCTTTGCTTTTGGTCCAGTCCAGTTGAGCTGACATTCCATGTATTGAGTATTGTCCTTCTCTTCACCTAAAGCAGTTCTTATTTACTAACTAATCAGTAAAAAACCCTCTCCCCCCCCTCGCCCCCCTCCTAACCACAAAAGTATGTGTTCTTCTCAGTTTATACTATTTCTCAAGATCTTATAATACTGGTTTTATACAATATTTGTCCCTTTGCAACTAATTTCGCTGAGCATAATGCCTTCCAGGTTCCTCCATGTTATGAAATGTTTCACAGATTAGTCACTGTTCTTTATTGATGCGTAGTATTCCATAGTGTGAATATACCACAATTTATTTATCCATTCATCTGTTGATGGACACCTTGGTTGCTTCCAGCTTTTTGCTATTGTAAACAGAGCTGCAATAAACATGGGTGTGCATATGTCTGTTTGTGTGAAGGCTCTTATTTCTCTAGGGTATATTCCGAGGAGTGGGATTTCTGGGTTGTATGGTAGTTCTATTTCTAACTCTTTAAGATAAAGCCAGATAGATTTCCAAAGTGGTTGTACCATTTTATATTCCCACCAGCAGTGTATAAGAGTTCCAATCTCTCCGCAGCCTCTCCAACATTTATTATTTTGTGTTTTTTGGATTAATGCCAGCTTTGTTGGAGTGAGATGGAATCTCATCGTAGTTTTAATTTGCATTTCTCTAATGGCTAATGATCAAGAGCATTTTCTCATGTATCTGTTAGTTGCCTGAATATCTTCTTTAGTGAAGTGTGTGTTCATATCCTTTGCCCACTTCTTGATTGGGTTGTTTGTCTTTTTCTGGTTGAGTTTTGACAGAATCATATAGATTTTAGAGATCAGGCGCTGGTCGGAGATGTCAGAGCTGAAAATTCTTTCCCAGTCTGTAGGTGGTCTTTTTACTCTTTTGGTGAAGTCTTTAGATGAGCATAGGTGTTTGATTTTTAGGAGCTCCCAGTTATCTGGTTTCTCTTCGTCATTTTTGGTAATGCTTTGTATTCTGTTTATGCCTTGTATTAGGGCTCCTAAGGTTGTCCCTATTTTTTCTTCCACGGTCTTTATCGTTTTAGTCTTTATGTTTAGGTCTTGGAGTTAGTTTTTGTGCATGGTGTGAGGTATGGGTCCTGTTTCATTTTTTTGCAAATGGATATCCAGTTATGCCAGCACCATTTGTTAAAAAGACTATCTTTTCCCCAATTAACTGACACTGGGCCTTTGTCAAATATCAGCTGCTCATACGTGGATGGATTTCTATCCGGGTTCTCAATTCTGTTCCATTGGTCTATGTGCCTGTTGTTGTACCAGTACCAGGCTGTTTTGACTACTGTGGCTGTATAATAGGTTCTGAAATCAGGTAGAGTGAGGCCTCCCACTTTCTTCTTCTTTTTCAGTAATGCTTTATTTATCCGAGGCTTCTTTCCCTTCCATATGAAGTTGGTGATTTGTTTCTCCATCACATTAAAAAATGTCATTGGAATTTGGATCGGAAGTGCATTGTATGTGTAGATGGCTTTTGGTAGAATAGACATTTTTACTATGTTAAGTCTTCCTATCCATGAGCAAGGTATGTTTTTCCACTTAAGTAGGTCCTTTTTAGTTTCTTGTAGTAGTACTTCGTAGTTTTCTTTATATAGGTCTTTCACATCTTTGGTAAGATTTATTCCTAAGTATTTTATCTTCTTGGGGGCTACTGTAAATGGTATTGATTTGGTGATTTCCTCTTCGATGTTCTTTTTGTTGATGTAGAGGAATCCAAGTGATTTTTGTATGTTTATCTTATAACCTGAGACTCTGCCAAACTCTTCTATTAGTTTCAGTAGTTTTCTGGAGGATTCCTTAGGGTTTTCTGTGTATAAGATCATGTCATCTGCAAACAGAGATAATTTTACTTCCTCCTTGCCAATCCGGATGCCCTTTATTTCTTTGTCTAGCCTAATTGCTCTGGCTAGGACTTCTAGTACAATGTTGAATAAGAGCGGTGATAAAGGGCATCCTTGTCTGGTTCCCGTTCTCAAGGGAAATGCTTTCAGGCTCTCTCCATTTAGAGTGATCTTGGCTGTTGGTTGAGGAATTTTCCTTCAATTCCTATTTTGGTGAGAGTTTTTATCATAAATGGGTGTTAGACTTTGTCAAATGCCTTTTCTGCATCAATTGATAAGATAATGTGGTTTTTGTCTTTTGTTTTACTTATATGGTGGATTACATTAATGGTTTTACTAATATTAAACCAGCTTTGCATACCTGGTATAAATCCCACTTGGTTGCGGTGGATTAATTTTTTTGATATGTTGTTGAATTCTATTGGCTAGAATTTTGTTGAGGATTTTTGCATCTATGTTCATGAGGGATATAAGTCTATAATTTTCTTTTTTTGTGATGTCTTTACCTGGTTTTGGTATCAGGGAAGTGGTGGCTTCATAGAATGAGTTAGGTAGTATTCTGTCATTTTCTATGCTTTGAAATACCTTTAGTAGTAGTGGTGTTAACTCTTCTCTGAAAGTTTGGTAGAACTCTGCAGTAAAGCCATCCGGGCCACGGCGTTTTTTTGTTGGGAGTTTTTTGATTACTGTTTCAATCTCTTTTTTTGTTATGGGTCTATTTAGTTGTTCTACTTCTGATTATGTTAGTTTAGGTAGGTAGTGTTTTTCTAGGAATTCATCCATTTCTTCTAGGTTTGCAAATTTGTTAGAGTACAATTTTTCATAATAATCTGATATGATTCTTTTAATTTCAGTTGGGTCTCTTGTGATGTGGCCCATCTCATTTCTTATTTGGGTTATTTGTTTCCTTTCCTGTATTTCTTTAGTCAGTCTGGCCAATGGTTTATCAATTTTGTTAATTTTTTTCAAAGAACCAGCTTTTGGCTTTGTTAATTCTTTCAATTGTTTTTCTGTTCTCTAATGCATTTAGTTCAGCTCTAATTTTTATTCTTTGTTTTCTTCTGCTGCCTGATGGATTCTTTTGTTGCTCACTTTCTATTTGTTCAAGTTGTAGGGACAGTTCTCTGATTTTGGCTCTTTCTTCTTTTTGTATGTGTGCATTTATCGATATAAATTGGCCTCTGAGCACTGTTTTTGCTGTGTCCCAGAGGTTTTGATAGGAAGTATTTTCATTCTCGTTGCCTTCTATGAATTTCTTTATTCCCTCCTTAATGTCTTCTATAACCCAGTCTTTTTTCAGGAGGGTATTGTTCAGTTTCCAAGTATTTGATTTCTTTTCCCTAGTTTTTCTGTTATTGATTTCCAGTTTTATGGCCTTGTGGTCTGAGAAGATGCTTTGTAATATTTCGATGTTTTGGATTCTGCTAAGGTTTGTTTTATGACCTAATATGTGGTCTATTCTAGAGAATGTTCCATGTGTGCTAGAAAAAAAAGTATACTTTGTAGCAGTTGGGTGGAGAGTTCTGTATAAGTCAATGAGGTCAAGTTGGTTGATTGTTGTAACTAGGTCTTCCGTGTCTCTGTTGAGCTTCTTACTGGATGTCCTGTCCTTCTCCGAAAGTGGTGTGTTGAAGTCTCCTACTATAATTGTGGAGGCGTCTATCTCACTTTTCAGTTCTGTTAAAATTTGATTTATGTATCTTGCAGCCCTGTCGTTCGGTGCATGAATATTTAATATGGTTATATCTTCCTTGTCAATTGTCCCTTTTATCATTATGTAGTGTCCTTCTTTATCCTTTGTGGTGAATTTAAGTTCAAAGTCTATTTTGTCAGAAATTAATATTGCTACTCCTGCTTTTTTTTGCTTATTGTTTGCTTGATATATTTTTTTCCATCCATTGAGTTTTAGTTTGTTTGTGTCTCTAAGTCTAAGGTGTGTCTCTTGTAGGCAGCATATAGACGGATCGTGTTTCTTTATCGAGTCTGAGACTCTCTGTCTCTTTATTGGTGCATTTAGTCCATTTACATTCAGCGTAATTATAGATAAGTATGTGTTTAGTGTTGTCATTTTGATGTCTTTTTATGTGTGTTGTTGACAATTTCATTTTTCCACATACTTTTTTGTGCTGAGACATTTTCTTTGTAAATTGTATGTTCCTCATTTTCATAGTATTTGACTTTATGTTTGCTAAGTCGTTACGTTTTTCTTGGTTTTTATTTTGAGTTATGGAGTTGTTATACCTTTTTGTGGTTACCTTAATATTTACCCCTATTTTTCTAAGTAAAAACCTAACTTGTGTTGTCCTATATCGCCTTGTATCCCTCTCCATATGGATGTTCTATGCCACCTGTATTTAGTCCCTCTTTTTGATTATTGTGATCTTTTACATATTGACTTCAATGATTTCCTGTTTTGAGCATTTTTTTTTTCAATTAATCTTAATTTGTTTTTGTGATTTCCCTATTTGAGTTGATATCAGGATGTTCTGTTCTGTGACCTTGTGTTGTGCTGGTATCTGATATTATTGGTTTTCTGACCAATTTCCTTTAGTATTTCTTGTAGCTTTGGTTTGGTTTTTGCAAATTCTCTACACTTGTGTTTATCTGTAAATATCTTAATTTCGCCTTCATATTTGAGAGAGAGTTTTGCAGGATATATGATCCTTGGCTGGCAGTTTTTCTCCTTCAGTGCTCTGTATATGTCATCCCATTGCCTTCTTGCCTGCAGGGTTTCTGCTGAGTAGTCTGAACTTATTCTTATTGATTCTCCCTTGAAGGAAACCTTTCTTTTATCCCTGGCTGCTTTTAAAATTTTCTCTTTATCTTTGGTTTTGGCAAGTTTGATGATAATATGTCTTGGTGTTTTTCTTTTTGGATCAATCTTAAATGGGGTTCGATGAGCATCTTCGATAGATATCCTTTCGTCTTTCATGATGTCAGGGAAGTTTTCTGTCAGTAGATCTTCAGCTATTCTCTCTGTGTTTTCTGCCCTCCCTCCCTGTTCTGGGACTCCAATCACATGCAAGTTATCCTTCTTGATAGAGTCCCACATGATTCTTAGGGTTTCTTCATTTTTTTACATTCTTTTATCTGATTTTTTCCAGCTATGTTGGTGTTAATTCCCTGGTCCTCCAGATTTCCCACTCTGCATTCTAATTGCTTGAGTCTGCTCCTCTGACTTCCTATTGTGTTTTCTAATTCTGTAATTTTATTGTTAATCTTTTGGATTTCTGAATGCTGTCTCTCTATGAATTCTTGCAACTTATTAATTTTTCCACTATGTTCTTGAATAATCTTTTTGAGTTCTTCAACTGTTTTATCAGTGTGTTCCTTGGCTTTTTCTGCAGATTGCCTTATTTCATTTCTGAGGTCATCCCTGATGTCTTGAAGCATTCTGTAAATTAGTTTTTTATATTCTGTATCTGATAATTCCAGGATTGTATCTTCATTTGGGAAAGATTTTGATTCTTTAGTTTGGGGGGTTGTAGAAGCAGTCATGGTCTGCTTCTTTATGTGGTTTGATATTGACTGCTGTCTCCAAGCCATCACTAAGATATTGTAGTGATTTATTCTATATTTGCTCACTGAGTCTTATCTTGTTTTATTTTCTTTCAATATACGTGGATGGGCTACTAGATTGTGCTGTCTTGATTGTTGTAGCCCTTGACTTACTTGTGACCTATTACCAGCTGGTTTGGGCTGTTACCAGATATATATGCCTGAGTCCATTCACTATTCTTGAGTAGAATCTGATTTTAGGTCATCAAGTGTGTGATGCACCCTATCACCTATCCACCTTGAGAAGTAGTGGTGATAGTTGTTTGCACCAGATTCTAGTAGCAGCTGGGGTTCACACTCCAGGGGGGGCAGGATGCTGACAGGCTTCCCCCAAGTGTCAGTGAGGTAGGTGTGTCTCTATTCCTAAAGTACCTTGGTAGGTGAGTGGGCTCTGCAGCTGTACCTTAGGCCCCCAATGCAAGTACCTCTGCAGATTGGTAGGTGTCCCCCTCCTTAGACCCCTAAGGCAGGAGGCTAGGTGGTCTGGGCAGAGCTTCAGTCCTCAATTCCCTGTTGTGGGTCAGTGAGGGCTCTGTTGAATACGCAGAGATATCAGACCTGGGAAACTTGTCTTTCCAGTAAATCCGCTAAAAAAAAAAATGCAGTCAGATCCCTTTCAGAAATTCCTTTGCATTATAATAGTCACCTTGTTCCCTGTAGGGTTGAAAGCCAGAGACTGTGGATCACATATGCTTGGCTGGAGCTGGTTCTGTGTTTTTAGTCCAATTAGGGAAGGATTTTTTTTTTTTTTAGGGAAGGATTTTTGGTCCCTGGGTTTTTTGTGGTTGCTTCTCTCAGGCCTGAAGAATGGGTTAGGAAAAGACTAAAAAAAAAAAAAAAAAGTTGGGGGTGGGAAGAAAAACTGCAGAGCAGTTCTCCCTTCAGGCTCAGGAAATTCCAATGTTAATGAAGCCGCCTGGGAAGGGGAGGGGAAGGTTCAGAAAAACAGGAGAGAGTAGCACCCCGGAATATAGATAAAGTTACTTTTCTTGCTTGGGATGACTATTTTATCTGAGATTCCCGAGGGGCGTGTTGCCTATGTGTGCTGGCTGGGTAGCGATTGCCCCCGAGGGTCAGGCCCACAGAAGCCACGGTCAGTTCCTCCGCTGCCAGTCCAAAGCCCAGCGTCAAGGTTCCCCAGCTGGGACGCTTCACTCCTGCCTCCAAAACCAGTCGCTGCCTCCTGGCGACTTCTCCTGCCAGCCGCATCACCGCGCCGCCTGCGTTGACCAGCTGGGCCCCCTCCCGAGGTCAGTTCAGGGGGGTAGGGCTGCGCCCCGTGTTTGCACCATCACAGGATGTTGTGTTCAGCTACCCTACGCCCAGTGTTAAGCCCGGCGCCAAGGTTACCTGACTGGGACGCTGGCTCCAGGCTCCAAAAACAGTCTCTGCTTTCCCGTAGTTGTTCGTTCTCCGTCTCTGTCACTCAGGTCAACTCGTTAAATCTGTGTTTGTTGTTCAGGATTCGTAGATTGTCATGTATGTGATCGATTCACTTGTTTTTCCAAGTCTTTGTTGCAAGAGGGATCTGAGGTAGCATCTACCTAGTCCAAGATGGCCCCCCTCCCCTAAATAAATTTTTATAGTTGAGAAAATTTGCTCTGTTTGAAATTGTTTATTTGTTTGCTTCTATTCATTATTTGTATTTTGACTTGAGTTTATGTTGTTTTTTGTTTGTTTACCAAATAGAATTTTGTAAGATTTAGGTCCTATGCTGTATCAACCCTTTTCTTTGTAGATTACATATCTATTATCTACAAAGCTTAGAAATTCCTTCCTCGTGCTGAGATTGTAAGTAATTCATTAAAGTTTTTCTTCAGCACTTTTAAGGTTTTTTTTTTTTTTTTCCTTAAAAACTCAAACCATTTTAAATTTATTTAGTTATATGGAAGTAATCTAGTTTTTCTGTAAATTCAAATCAATCAGCTATCCTGTTTTAATCAAGTTAGCTTTGAATATAAAACTCTACATTTTGTATTTGAAAGGGCATCTTTTCTGTGAGGTAAATTTCTATATGCATTTTTACCATTTCTCTATAGATCTATTTATCTCTTTTCCTCTATCAAACCATTTTAATTACTGCATAGTCAAAATATATTTTAATATTTTAAAGAGTTGCAGGATTACTAATACAATTCCAAAGGCCTCTGTGATATGATTTTGTCAGGAAAGACCATAAGAAGATTTAAGGGGATTAGAATTTTGATGATACTGGAGGCCCTCCTTAAAAGCTACGTTCTGTATCTTTCCAGTAAAAGAGCTGAAATTTCCCTAAGCATCTCAAGAAGTTGCACGTTGGCGAATGGGTGCCAGAAGACACTCCTGAAAATGTTGGCCAGGTTTTATCAACTAGCACTCCCATGTACATTATTACAAATTACATGTTGTGTTCTGAGCATTTATCTAACAAGGAACAAAGAGGTACTCTGTATTCTTACTGTATAATATATTTATAACTGTATGGCTCATATCTATGGTGAAGAATATTTCCATGTCCTCAGACACCAATGCGAAACAGGCTTCTCTATCCCCAGCAAGCAGCAGTAGACATCACAGTATTCCTTCTCATGACTGATTTATTAATATTCCCAGATTTTCATGAATGTTTTCTAGATAAAAATTCAGTTTTATTTTATCTAGTTTAAGAAAAATAAAATGTTGAAATTTTAACTGGGGTTTGTTGTAATTATAGATTAATTAAAAATACTGACAACTTTACAACGTTTAGTTTATGGATATTGTATGTCTTTCCATCTAGGCAAATCTTTATCTTCTTCTGCAAAGTTTTCTTTATCTAGTTTCTGTTCATTTCTCCTATTTTAACTTTTGGTCATTCTTGTTAGTGGGACCTTCTATTTTTTATAATCCATAGGTATTTTTTTGTTTTATTTTTTAGACATTTTGTTAAGCAGTCGAATTACTGCTTTTCCTTGTATTTTTTTTTCTTTTAATGATTTCTTTGATGGTTTTTTGACATATATTATCAGAAACTCATGTTAATTTTACCTTTTTTCCCCTAATTTTTAAAAATCATTTTACCGTCTTGCATAAGTAGATTGAATTGTATGTCTAAACAATGTTAACTAATGTTAATTAATATTTAATAGGATAGCCTTAAGCTATTCCTGGTTTTAGTGGGAATACATCTTGTGTTTCTTCATTAAGTGTATTTTTAGCTTTTGGTTTGTGATAAATTCTTTTAAAATAATATAAAACTTATACTCATCTCCTCCAGTTCTGTTATGTGTTCTTATCAAAAGAATGGACATTTAGTCGTCATTCAATACATTTTTGGCCTTTTATCATGTTACCTTACATGACAAAAGAGATTTTGAAGATGTGTTTAATGTGAAGGACCTTGAAATGATTGATTATCCTGGATTATCCAGGGGACCCAATCTAATCACTGGAGTCTTTGAAATAGGAGTACTTAGGATATGTACCATTCCTGTGTTTGAAGATGGAGGAAAGAGGCCATTAGGCAAGGACTGTGGGTGACCTTCAAAAGCTGGCAAGGGCAAGGAAAGGGATTCTTCTATAGTAACTCCAGAAGTAATACATCCTCTTGACACCTTGACTTTAGCTCAGTGAGATAGTGTCAGGCTTCTGACCACCAAAAGAACCAGTTAATAAATCTGTTGTTTTAAGCTACTAAGTTTGTAATTGTGTATTACAACAGCAATAGAAAACTCATAGTGTTCCCTCATATGTCTATGGATCTAGGTTAATTGATACTGAGATTTAAAATGACTTACATTGGACTAACTTGTTCATATTTTGTGAGTAGAACAACTATCTTCATGGGGTTAGAATAATACTATAAGTTCAATTTTTTGCAGTTCATATCTGTAATTTAAATATGCCTTCTCTATTTCTAATTGCCTGGTATGCAACTGATTGCAACATATACGGTGGCATCTGATCGAAGACTTTCTTATGTATCGGATAAACGTGTAGGAAGATAGTTGTTTAAAAATCTTTATGATGTTCTCCAGGATGACTGATGTTAACTACTTGTTTTCCTAATTCATGTGTCTACCTGAAAATCTGCAATATAGCTTTGAAGTGATTTCAATCTATTCATTAAATAATAGTCATGTGACGGCAGTGTTTTTTTTAAGTATTTCTTGACTCTTGGTACCTACAACTTTGAATAGAAGACTAATCAACTTTTTAATAGGCTCCTTGATATTCTGACAACTGGGCATGTTGGCTTGGGTTTGTGGGTAGAAGAGTCCTCTCAGCCACTGTTTACTCATTTGACCAGAATGCCTTATATTCAGGATCTTAGAAAAACATACACACAATAAACGCTCCAAAAAATTTCTTTGAAGAAAAAAAAGTTCTGAATAGTTTATATGGTCTTATTTATAACACAACATAAACGTATAAAGTGCTTGAGTAGTCTAAAGTTCAGGAGTTTTTCCTTTCCTTTTTTCTTTTGTTTCTTTTTTTCATATGGTGTTGGTAAACTTTGGAAATTAATTCTCAGAGTAGTCCTTTCCTTCCAAAAGCTAGTGTGGCAAGCAGTTAGGAAAACTACTTTAAGGAGATTTAGTCAGATCAGTAATTTTCTTCCTTGTTTTCTAAGCAGACACCAAAAAGCCTATTGGTACTTGGGCCTACAAAACAGGTATTGGTTAAAGAAGTGGCAGATGTACACACACTCTGATTCTGAGGCTGAGTAGATTCCAGAAATCTTTGCTGTTTGATATGTATAAGTATTTCTCGACTGTCGGTATCTATAACTTTGAACAAAAACCAATCAACTTTTTAAAATAGGCTCCTTAATATTCAGACAACTGGGCCTGCTGGCTTGGTTTTGTGGGTAGAAGAATCCTCTTAGCCAAGTTATCATTAAAATGTTCTTTCATCTTGTTTATACATACATATAAAATGAGCTTTGTCCCAGTGTGACCACACTGTGCTAGCTGAACTTAGGTTATATCCAGCCCCTCCTGTCAGTTATTCTTACTCTTTGTGGTAAAAAAAAGTTATTTCTTCAGATTGTAAAGAAATGTTTGTAACAGAAAGAGAACTTCATATTATATTTCAAATTTTTGTTTGCTTATTTTTTTAAAAAGCAAAAAGAAAGTTTTACTTGGCAAACGTTTGAAGAGGCAAAAGTGGGAAATGGACAAGAATGCTGCTAGGGCCATGTCTGCCTGAGTCCAAACAATATTACAGAATAGGAAAGAAAGGGAAAATGGACAACCATGCTGCCAGAGCCATGTCTGCCTGAGTCCAAGGACGGTTACAGAATCATCAGTATATATTCATATTACAAATAGGCAAAACCATTGAAAGCTCCACCTTTTCACAGATTGACTAGAAACTGTTAAATCTCCAGAATCCTACATTTTGAATTGTCTTTCTTAACAATCATTGGTACACGTTTCAGTAATCATACTCAGGATCGTCCTCATCGGTCCAACAAATCTTATTAGTCACTAAATGCTAGTAGACGAGGATAAGACTGGAAAGTCTTTTGTGTTCTGTTTATGATTTGTTTACTCTGAAAAAAAAGAAAGATTCCCTAAAAGATGTTTTCTAAAATTATCCTAGCTATATTCTTTATACCTCAGGGCCCAGTTGATGTGTCCTTGTGAGTCCTTGTGAGTTCAGCTCTAGCTGGGTCACATTTTAGGACAGGAAATAATGGCTCCAATATTATCTCATAAATAATTCTCTCCTTTTGATGGGAATTTGGAGATAACACATAGATGACAATACCTGGAGTTAGTTGGGCTCCTAGATGGCAGCCATTGCAGGCTTTTTAAACTCACAGTGATGGTTTTCCCCAGGGTACCATCTGCTTTTTCACCAGGATCTTAAGAGTGATATTCCCATCAATTGCATTTCCAAAATGAGCAGACTCAATGTACATCATCAGTTTAGCCTGAGACCTTCTTTTGCCTTTTATGTGTCTATGACAACAGAAGATAAGTCTTATTATGCCTAATATTATCAGGATGCAGACTAAGAATATTATTATTCCTTGCAACAGTGATCTAGCCCATGTACGTACTCCTGATTGTAACCAACCAAATAAATTTGGTGTTTGTAAGGGTATTACAGTGTGTAACCAAGTAGCTTACTGTCTAATTCTATGTGTATCTCATTCTACTTCTCTTGTGTTATTTATCCAAATGCAGCAAGAGGTATTTGCTACAGCACAGACTACGCTTTCTTGGGGCAATAAAAAAATCTTAGGCTATTCTGTTATGTCACCTTGACTTAATTAGGTCAGAGATCACTGTTTTGCTTCTATCCCGCTAGCAACTTCATCTGCTATTTGCCCCATAGGAACTGATTCATTTCTTAAAGATTTCTCCAATTCAGCTACACCATAAGTAGGAATTAAAACTAGCAACCCTACCCTGAATGTTGGACCAATGAGCTCTTCTGACTCTTGTTTTAAAATGTGTAACAAATTTAACATTACTTTTGTAATATTTACCAGTATCATTACTTTTTTATCATTACTATGGATGTCTAAAGGTAGTCCTAAAATTCCCAAAGTGCATTGCCCATGCATTCATCAGGAATCTAAACAATAGATTGCCCGCATAAATTTACTGCCAGTTGGAAAGGGATCATCTAAGTTAGTATTGTTGGATCTGCACACAAAAAATATATATCCATAAAGAGCACACAAAGTTTGTCTACAGAAAATAGAAAATACAGAAAAATTTACATGTGACAAACAAGTTTCCATTAGAGAATTTATGATTAGCAAGACAATACAGGATGGACCTCTCCTGTTGGAGGTCTTCAGTTAATCTCTTTAAAATATTCTAAGTGTTCTTCCCAAGGACAAGCTGCTCCTCCTTGGTTTACCTATCAGCAGTCATGGGTCACTTTCTCGGAAGCAGAAGTGGAGTCTAAGACAAAATGGAGTCTGAACCATGAGGTCAATCTCCACTGAGAACCTGGTTTCTTTAAGATACATAAATTTCTACATAGCAAGTGGGAGACAGTTGGATTACAAACATTAGACAGGCATTTATATAATATTGTCTTGAAGCCTGATTGAACGGATTGAATTACTGATTTATCAGTCTGGTCTTTGGAGTCAGTTTCACAAAAGAGACAACGTTCTTCAAAAAAGCACAATGCCCAGAGCAATTTATCTGGGTTATTGTTTGACTGGAAGGTAGTTTCAGCAACCAGTTTCCCCGCCCCCCCCCCAAAAGTTTGAAGTTCAAAAGGATACCCAAAGGCAATGGGCTGTGTAGGTTATAGCCTGTATACTATAAAATAGAAAAAAAAAAGAAAAAATATATATAACTGTAATTGAAATAAAATTTGTTTAAATATTCTAAGTTTTCATTCCATTTTTACAATTTCCCATATTTTTCTCAAACTAATTTTAGCCCTTAAAGATTTTATCAACTGGATTTGGAAATTACAAAGTGACCAATTCATTGATATGGATATAACCTTTAGTCTCTGGCTAGGGTTGGAAACATGTTCCCAGACCATTTTAGGTGTATCTCATTGTGATTTCTGTTTTTTGGCTTCTTAAAGTTCCCCTACAATAGAGAAACTTGTTTACAGTTCTTTTATGATTGGAGTCCACCCAATTTCTGATAACTACAGCAAAGCAGCAATTTTCTCTTATTTTCTTTTTGTCTTAAAAGGTCCTTTTGTTTAAAAGGGCCCCCACCTAGTTGGAAAGGGTCTTTCAAAAGCTTCCCTGGAGCTATATGACTTCAGAGACGGGGGCTGATGAAGGCCTGATCCTACCCTGCCCTCCCTCTTTTTTACTCATGGTAGAAGACAAGATTAGGTCATTCTGGTTCATTTACATATGTTTAAGTTGATTTAGGCATTTTGAGAGCAAAAGATAACTAATTTCTTTCCCTTTTACTGTTCTCTTAGTAAGCAGTTTTGGTTTTTCTATATCTACCTAGTAAACACCAATACTCTTTAACAATTTTTCTCTAGCCTTGTCCTATGTCTCCCTTTTCATACCCTGGAACTGCTAGTTTTACCTTAAGACAAAATTATCCCTTTTCCTTAAATAAAACACATTTCATGTAGTATCTAGCTTAAGTTAGAAAGGCTTTGTTTTAAGATTTACTTAAAGTTTTTCACTGTAGCCACTAAAAATCTAAATCATAAGACAGACACGAGACACAGTTTTTCTTGGATGAGGAAAGAATTAAAGTTCTAAGACAGCCTTAAACAACGCCACACAAAACAAGGATATGGGGATCCTAGTTTCTTAAAGCGTATACAGCAATTTTTGGTAAGATCGACTCAATTCAATGGAAAAAAATAGGCTCTAGATAAAACTTATTAACTTGCGAGAGCCTCATATGGAAGAATATTACACCTTTTGACAATGCATGAGCATCAAGCAAAAGCCCCAAAGAGGAAAAGTCAACATGAATGAAATTTTATTTTCCCAAAGTGGTCCCTGAAGTTCCAAATTACTTCTAGTGTATTCTGCTTATAATGTATTTAAATATGAACCCCAAACTAGCGTTTCGGTAGTGGGGGGGGAGCGGTTTAGGTGAGGGGAGAGGGGTGGATCCAGACTCATTTATCAAAGATGTTAAGTTCTAAGGTTCAAGTTTTTGGTTTCCTTCTTTTTGAACTGAATTCATTCTGCTGGCTAGAGACCTAGTCTCTTATTTTAGACCTTATATATACTAGTTCCTCCAACTGGAAAGTAAAATACCTACTGATGACTTCAATTTTAACACTGTGATTTTTTACTGAGAAACTAGATCATAAAACAGGTACGGAGCTACCACTTCTCCCTGCAAATTTCATAAAACAGGTACAAAGCTGCCACTTCTCTGCAAATTTTATAAAACAAGTCAGGAGCTGCAACGTCCCCCTGCAAATCTGGCAAAACAGAATACTATTTTCCAGATTTTCTGAGTCACAAAAAGACCCCTAACAAGGAATGGCGTAGGGTTTGGACAGTGTTTTTGGTTGAAACAATGTATCCCCGAGTTGCTTGTGGGCAGCAGGCAGCCTAGTGCTCTAGCCTGTCTTGTAACCACCTTATCCTGTTACAGGAGTCTTTAACACTCCTGATGAGAGCTGGTGACTACTCAAATGGCTTTTACTGGTGGACCCATGTCTGAATTTTTGTGGCCTATAGTGTCTCAGAGCTCTTTGAAAATAGAATTACCTCTTTAATGTTTCAAGCACCTGAATTTGGACCTAAACTGCAAGTCACCAAAAGAGTTACTAAATGTTACTCTTAATCAAATGATCAAGCAAAAATCTAAGAGTCTCCTTAATCAGCCAATCAGTTTTTCAAAATAAATATGTCAAACACAACTTAAGAAAACATGAAAAAGAACAAAAAAGATTAAGCAAACGCTCATTTTCTGAGAGCACTTACCCTGTCAGTGTTGAAGGGACAAGGAGTGCGAACACATGGGTCCACAAGATAGGATCTTTCTTTGTCGGCTTCTGCTCCACAGTCCAGATCTTCTCAAGTTCGACTGGACTTGTAGCTTCAGAAATCCTTGACGACTATGTCATTAACTATTCTGGGTAAAAGCATCACGAAGTTTAGTAAAGCAAAAAGATAGTTTTATTTGGCATATGTTCAAAGAAACAAATGTGGGAAATGGACAACCATGCTGTTAGAGCCACGTCTGCCCTAGTCCAAAGAATATTACCTAATAGGCAAGAACGGGAAAATGGACAACCATGCTGCCAGAGCCATGTCTGCCTGAGCCTGAGCCACACCAAAGTTTTTTAACAGCAGTTTCCAAAAGAATATAAAATTGTTGATTTCTTTTTGGGGAAAGATGAACTTTTTTGTCATCACTGTTAGTATTTTTCTTTTCAGCAGAACATACTACATTACCTGAACCTGTTTCGATAACTCAGATAAAACCCAAAACCAAACCCAGTGCTGTCAAGTCGATTCCAACTCATAGCAACCCTATAGTACAGAGTAGAACTGCCCCATAGAGTTTCCAAGGAGCGCCTGGCGGGTTTGAACTGCTGACCTCTTGGTTAGCAGCTGTAGCACTTAACCACTATGCCACCATATAAGTCACCCAAAATTTGGTTATTTTAATAGGAATATCAAAGTCAATGCCACAATCTAAATTAACTTTATTCCTGGTCATCCTAACTCATGCCTAGGTTTTTCACTTCCTGTTCCAAAGGTTGCCAGGAATTTAATGTACAGCATAGGAAATTTTCTTGAATCTCAACTTATTATGTCTCCAGAGCTAAGCTGCCTTGCACTTGATAGAACGTTCTACTCTTAAATTGCAGGACATGCGGTTTAGAAAGCCAGGAGCACCAAAGAAATGAACAGTGGTGAGGGCCAAAGCCTCCCCCAATCAGCTGCCAGTAGGGTTTGGATACCTTCTATTCAGAGCTCAGAAAAGAGAACTTTGAAGAGTCCTGTGCTGATCTGTGCTGGTTTGGTTGTGAGTTTTCCGAGAATTAACTCACTAGAATCTCATTGTGAGAGGCTGCCTTAAGCACAGGTGAGTTCAGAGAACAGTTTTCCTGTATCTTCCATTCTGTTTGTTTTCATAGTATGTGACTCCAACCATAAGGAACAAAGCAGTTGCCTGCAGATAAAATGCCACATAAACAAGTTGACAAGGGTAGGAAACATATGGCGAAGTTGGTACATGTTGTTAAATGTAAATACCATTTGAAATCATATATTTAATTACTGCACACTTGAATGTGATAATTTGAAACCAAAATAACTACTTATTCCATTAAAAAATTAGGTGAAAAAATAGATGTCAGTGCGAGCTTATTTGTAAATATATGAGGTTGGCAGTTAGAGATGGGGAATCAAACGTCTATGATGACTTAGACAAAACTCAAGGTAGACTAAACTTTTCAGCTTTCAATTTATTATTATTGCAGTAAGCTCTAACCCATTGCTGTCAAGCCAATTTCAACCCATGGCGACCCAATGTGTTACAGAGTAGAACGTCCTCCGTAGTGATGCAAACAGTTAAGCACTGAACTACTACCCGAAACCCACTAGATGGTTCAAACCCACCCAGGGGTACCTTGGAAAACAGGCTTGGTGATCTGCTTCTGAAAGAGTATAGCCATGAAAACTCTGTGGAGCACATTCTGATGACATACACGGGGCTATCTGGAGTCAAAATTGATTTGATTGCAATTAACAACAACAATCTTTGTGGAAGCAGATCTCCAGGGCTTTCTTCCGTGGTACAATTGGGTAGGTTCAAACTGTCAACCTTTAGGTTAGTAGTATAGCACAAAGCATTTACCCCATCAAGGAGCCTTCGATAAGCTCTAGAGACCAGTTAAAATTAAAAACCCGAGCCCAATGTGTAATTTTCTTCCCTCTGAATGTGAAATTCTTCTTAGATACTTTTTAAATGTGTATTTAATCCTTTATTTATTCAAATATTTATTAAGAACCAAGATATTGGAGATACAGAGGTGAAGAAGGCAAATAAAGTTCTTTCCTTCTACTGTTAACATTAAGTGAAAGACTCAATAATAATTATTATTTGTAAGTTAATGGACTCCTTAACTTAAAATATATCTTTAACTGGTTTGTGGTCTACACATACTGGGTGTGATCATTACTGTTGTGTGTCAACTTGGCTGGGCCGTGATTCTCAGTGGTTTGACAGTCATATGATGATGTGATCACTTCCATTATATTTGATATAATGCGTTCACCTCATGATGGGATCTGTTGTAAGTAGCCAATCAGTTGAAAACAAGTTTTCTTGGGGGTGTGGCCTGCATCAAATATATGAGTCGACTTTCTGGCAAGACTCATGGGCTTTTGCTTGCTCTGTATCCTGCAGCAGGCTCCTGTTCATCTGACTTCTGGTTCCTGGGACTTGAGGTAGTAGCTTACCTGTGGTCTTGCCTGCCCATCTTGGGATTCGTTGATCTTCGCAGTCTGTGAGCAAGAGCCCTGCTGTATGATCTGCTGATCTTGGGTTTACCAGCCCCTGCAGTTACATGAATGAGGAGAAACCTCTGCCTGACCCATGGACTTGGGACATTCCAACTTCTGCAATCTCATGAGCCATTTACTTGGTAAAAATTTCTCTCTCTCTTTCTAAATATATATATTTATATGCTTTACTGATTCTGTTTCTCTAGAGACCCCAGCCTAAGACTCTGGCTTTTCTTTTCCTCAAACTAGTGACATTTAACATGCTTGATCAAAGAGCATGCTTTGTTCTCTCACTCTTTCTTACCTTCTGCTGGCTTCCTTCCAAGGTTACATCAGCAGAATGAGAGTTTAGAAGAAAAAAGGCAAATGTCATAGAACAGCCAGCACTGTGCCTTCTGGTGAGAAGCAGGTATCAGTTTTCATGCTAACATCTATCTCTTGTATCTTGGGAAAATAAGTCATATTCTTTCAAGAACTATCTCACTGTGCTTTGCCATTGTGGCCAACCAGGGATAAGCCTTTGAATTCCGCAGCTCTTTGAGCCCCTAGCATGGGAGGAAGATGTTAATCTCTACTTTTGCAGCCCAGTCTTTTGCTTGGTGTGGGGAGAGAAAGAAGAAAAAAACACCCTCTACCTTTATCATTTCTCTTCAAAAAATGCTTTTTTCCACATTTCTGGCCTTTTCTTAAGTAACTTAGATGGGGTGGTAGTCACTGGACCAGTTTTCTGTCTTTAATTCAGTCCTGTGGTGATGTTTCTAGTACCTCTTCTTAAGATATCTGTTTTCATCCTTGTAGCATTATTGAAAATTTTCAGTTTATCTGCTTCTGAAGGGTCATGAGTAATAGAAAATACACCATTTAGCTTCATTTTATCTATAATATGTACTAATAAATGCTATGTGGAAAAAATAAAGCTATTTTGGAAAGATAGTGGTGATTGTTACACAACATGATGAATGTAATTAATGTCACTGAATTGTACAGGGCAAAAATGTTGAAATGGCAATTGTTTTATTACATATATATAATTACCAAAAAATAAAATAAGTCTATGTAAGGGAAAAGAGAGTAACTATCTTTCCCAAGACGGAGAGGAATGAAGCAAATTCTCTTCTTCCTCTAACTCCTGGTCTCCTGCCAGGGCCAAACCCGGCCAAAAGCAGGGTAGCTGAGAAATACAGCCTGAAAAGCTCAGTCCCGGAGGACAATGCAGAGTCTGGAAAGGAGAATGTGGATGCAAGGGCCTAGGACACACATGAAGGTCATCTCCTTTAGCTTTACTCTTAGCTCAACTTGGCTTGGAGACCCAGAAAATAATCGATGTTTAATTGTTTTAGGCTCTAAGAAAGCTCCGTTTTAAGGCCAGGAGAAACTCTAGATTCCTAAGTGATGCAATTTCATCTCACAGTTTTAATGTCCATACGAGAATTGTTTTCTCCAATGAGCATTCTATGAGGACCCTTAGAGACAGCATGTGACTGCTTTGGGGAACTGAAAGAGACATACAGCAACCCCTTGTAATTCCTGTGTGTTTGTAAAACTGTATATGCTTTAAGCTTTTCCTGGCATTTATTAAATCCATGAGAAGCTATTTTTAATATTAAAAAAGCACGTTATTCTCTTTCACTCTGATATCTTCTTATTTATAAAAAAGGTTAATATACATAAATACCAAAAGGGTCTCTGTACAATTGGAAGAGTCTCCTATAACATTATAAAATAGAAAAAATGAAACGGGTTTTTATGTTTTTAATGGGTTTTATTGATTTATTTTTATTCAATTCTTTGGAATAAAATATAGATTTAATTATGTATATGTAATTCAAATTATAATTACAATTTTAGAATTTCACATTAATAAGGTACCATTTTGTATTCTAGTTTTTTTCCTATTCCATATAATTTGCTTGTATCAAATAATATTTTTTATAACTTGGTTTAGATTGCTCTTTTGTAGGATAAAAATACTTTATAAAACTTTATGGTCCTCAGAAAAGTCAGTTTATCCTGACTTCTTCATTGTAAGTTTTATGCACAATCATTTGTAAGTCATCAAAATCAGGTTAAAATGAATCATACTATTATTATTTAAATTACCAGATGAATAGTTGTCAAACTTGTCATCAATTTTTCATTCCAATTTAAAACATTCTTATTGGAAGTGTGTCTAAACATTTAATCTTACATTTCTAGACCTTTTTGTTTTGTTCTATTACCAGGGAAGAATAATTTTTTCTGTGTGTAGATTCATTTCATATACTTCAGTTTTCTCTGCACCTGGTACATCAACTATAGTTCCTTTAGTCTTTTTATTAAAAATGTATGTTAAAATTCAACTCATGCATCCCATATAACTCAAACTCCACTCCGCCCTCTCTAAAAGGAAGGAAAACTTCCATTGAACATGCTTATTTTGTAGGTCAGTTAAACAGCCATTACTTAAACAACTGCATTCTGGGGCCTGTTGTAACTGCTGGGAAAGACAGACAGGTAAGACAGACAGGCTTGCTATACTCAAGAGGTTCACAATGGTATAAATAACAAGTAAGGCATTTTTGTTTGAAATGTTAACCTCAGGGGTCCAGAATTACAAATATTGCTATTATTCATAGGTCTTGTTTTTCAGATTTGAGTCCCACCAATGAATTCCCTTCTAATTGTCCCTATGCTGGGTTAGTTGTAAAGCACTGAAGTGTTATAAACCAATAATTGTTGTAGTTGTTACTAGCCCTTAGGTTGATTCCTACTCATGGCTACCCCACGTGTGCAGAGGATACCTGTTCCATAGAGTTTTCTAGGATGTGGCCTTTCAGAAGCAGATCTCCAGGTCTGTTTTCCAAGGCGCCTCTGGGTGGATTGTATTTAACTGTTTGCATCCTCAGGGAGCCTTACCAATAATTGTTTTGTTTTGTTTTTTCTAGTTGCTATTGAGTTGATTCCAACTCATGACGACCTCATGTGTTCAGGCTAGGACAGTTCCATAGGGTTTTTCGAGGTTGTGACCTTTTAGAAGCAGATTGTCAGGCCTGTCTTCTGAGGCTCCTTGGGTAGGTTTGAATTGTCAACCTTTTGGCTGGTAGTAGAGTGCTTAGTCATTTGTGCCATGCAGGGACTAACCAATAATTAGGATACAACAAATCCTTATCTTGCTTCTCACCTATGGTATGGTTTTATTTGTACAAGTACTTTGACTTAAGTTCTTTCTGGCTGTCATACTGTGTCTTACATGAGGAATAACTAATACTAATTAGTTATAATATAAAGTTCTATGGGTATTCTTACTGATCATCATCTAGATTAAAACCTGAAGATAGTATTTAATTCAGAGTTTTGTGTTGTAGTTAAGTCATGGTTCCAGATTTAGAAACATTTTCTCTTTTGTTTTTGTCAGTTGCCGTCAAGTTGGCTCCAACTCATGGTGACTCTATGTACAACAGTATGAAATGCTGCCTGGCCCCATTCCACCTTCACCATCGCTGGCACGTTTGAGTCCATTGTTGCTTTTCAACCTAGGGGGCTCATCTTCCAGTGCTGTATCAGATAATATTCTGTTGTACTCATAAAGTTTTCACTGGTTAATTTTTGGACATAGATTTCTAGGTATCTCTTCCCAGTTAGTCTTATTCTGGAAGCTTTGCTGAAACCTATTCATCATGAGTGATCCTGGTGGTATTTGAAATATCAGTGGCATAGTTTCCTGTATCACAGCAACATACAAGACACCACAGTAGGACAAACAGACAGATGGTGGTCTCTTAAGGGCTGTTTATTGTTTATTACACAGGCAGTCCCCAGGTTACAAAATTCCGACTTACAGGACAACTGGTACTTGCCCTTTAATGTTATATAAATTCGCCCTCACTTTGAAATGATCGAACCAACCCCTACTTGCAAAATTTTTTTAATCATAATCACCTGCACTTGCTGCATGTGCAGCTTCTAAATCATTGAAAAACCTTTAAACCTCTTATTGCACTAAAGTGAGGCTAAATAAGAACTGTATGCACCTACTCTGACTTACCTAGAAATTCCACTTAAAGACACACTTTGGAACAGATCTTGTTTGTAACCTGGGGACTGCCTTTAATGCTTTATTAAATACAGGGCCTGCATATATATGATAGAGCACATGAGACTCAGTAATCATCTTTCCACTGGCCTATTGAACTTCTAAAATTACTTTTGAGCAGCGTTGCAAAAGAATGCATGTGTATATATATATATGTGCAGTTATCGGTTCAGGAACTGCAAAATAAGCTATGGACCCTATCATCAAAAAAATTAACATTTGCAGAAAACTTATTTCAGGTGTTTGAAAATCCAATATCTTAAGAAATTGCTGTTGTCGTTAGTTGCCTTCAAGTCTATTCCAACTCAAAGCAAGCGTATGTGTGTGGAGTAGAGCTGCTCCACAGGGTTTTCAAGGTATGATCTTTCAGAAGCAGAACACCAGGCCTTTCTTCTAGATGCCCATGGGAGGGTTCAAACCTTTCAGTAAGTAGTCAAATGTTCAACGATTTGCACCACCCAGGAACTCCTATGAAGAAATACTGCTCCAGAATATCAGCGGGGGTAAGAGGATAGGGATAATAAAACCATGAATTCACGTGTTTGCAGGTGCTAGTTTCCCAGAACAATTAACTGTCACTTTAGAACTTAAAAATACGGGCTCCAAAAGAATGTAATCCTAGCCATATATTTTTGGTAGAAGAGTGCGAAAAGAAGATGATGCTCAATCTTGATATGACCAACCTAGAAATGGTACTGAGTGACCAGAATGAGAAATTGGTACTGAGAGATGTTCTTCTATCTAAATGACAATAATATGAATTTGTGATGCCATACAATTCTTTGTAGAAGCAAAATAAAATAAAATAAAAATTTAAATATTCTAGTTCATTCATTCATAGTTTCAGCAAATACCTTTTGAGTACTACTTAAATATCAAGTGTTAATTACATTTGAGACATTTTTATTAGGAAATTCATTCCTACATGATATATGGAAAGTTACTTCATTCTGACTTATTTCCAGATAATTTAACTTGTCTTAGATTGTTATAGTTAAAAACAATGAAGGAATTACTTTTATAAGATGAGAGGATCTTAGAATTTTTTCCTTATAATTGATTAAGGCACCACCTGGAAACCTTATGGAATTCCAATGTTTTAAGTTCACAGTTTTATTGTGCTGACTGAATTGTGGGTAAGTACAAATTACTTTTCTACATAGATTAATTTTCAATTAATATTTCCTCGAGTTTGTAATAGCAGAGTTTAGTATTTATATGAGGTTGTAGCTACCTGGACATCTGCTGATGATCATTCTGGAGTCCGTTGCATTTTTGGGGACATAGAATGATAGAGAGAAAGCCTTTTCCAAATGTAGTAATTAAAACCTAATAAAACCGGTCTTAATTAAAGGTAGAAGGTCACACGGGCTTTCAAAATCCTTCCTTTCTTCCTTTCATTATTTTCGCAATAGTATTTCAATTAAATTTTTAGCTCTTTGATCTTTCTTTTTGAAATGAAAAAACGAGAAGCTGTAATTTATCTTGATTAATTGGGAAGTTGTACATTTTTAAGTCATCTAGTCACACAATTTTCAAAATTCAATGCTCACAAATTTACCCGGATTGTTTTATTTTAAAATGCACATTTTGGGCCAAAGATTGGAGAATTTGAGTCAACATATTTTGGGCTAAATTTTGAAAATCTGTAGTTTTAATGATTACTGCCATAGAATTAGAATTCTGATACAGGTTGTCTATGAACTGAATTTTGGGTAGTAATTATTCTACCTCCTTAATATATAGGATTAAAATAATGAATGTTAGATTAATAAAGTCACTTGGACAAGATCACAACAATAACAGCGTCTAAGATTGGATTTGAAATCAATCTATTTAATTCCACAACCATATGTAAATTGTCAGTTTTCAAAGGGTCAAATAAGCTATATAGCTATTTTTATGCTAAAATCCTATGAATTTTCTTTACATTTTTGAAAACAAATTTCAGTGTCTTTCTGATATTTGGCTTTTTCAGTATAAATTTTGTCTGTCATTGTAAAAGTCAAATAGATGCTAGAATTTAAGCTCGTTGTTGTTTTCATTTGTCCTTGACTGATTTCTGACACATATTAACCATATGTACAACAGAAAGAACCATGGTCCTGTCCTGTGCCATCCTCAAAATTTTTGTTGTTTGAGCCCATTGTTGTAGCCACTGTGTCAATCCATCTCGTCCAGGGTCTTCCTCTCTTTCGCTGACTCTCTACTTCACCAAGCATGATGTCCTTCTCCATGGACTTGTCCTTTCTAATAAGATGGACAAAGTATGTGAGATGAACTCTCATCATCCTTGCTTTTAAGGAGCATTCTGACTGTACTTCTTCCAAGACAAATTTGTTCACTCTTCTGGAAGTCCATGATATATTCAATATTCTTTGCCAACATGTAATTCAAATGCATCAATTCTTCCTCATTATTCATTGCCTAGGTATTGCATGAATATGAAGCAATTGAAAATATTATGGCTTGGGTCAGGCACACTTTGGTTCTTAAAGTGACATCTTTGCTTTTCAACATTTTAAAGAGGTCTTTTGCAACAGATTTGCCCAATGCAATACGCCATTTGATTTCTGGACTGCTGCTTGCATGGGCGTTGATTGTGGGTGCAAGTAAAATGAAATCCTTGACAACTTCAGTTTTTTCTCCATTTATCATGATGTGGCTTATTGGTCCAGTTGTGAGAATTTTTGTTTTCTTTATGTTAAGGTGTAATCCGTACTGAAGGCTGTAGTATTTCATCTTCATCAGTAAGTGCTTAAAATCGTCTTCACTTTCAGCACACGAGGTTGTGTCATCTGCATATCACAGGTCGTTGAGCCTTCCTCCACTCTTCTTTCATATTGTCCAGATTCTTGATTATTTGCTTAGAATGCAGATTGAATAAGTACAGTGAAAGGATACAACCCTGACACATACCCTTCCTGATTTTAATAAACCACACAGTATCCCCTTGTTCTGTTCAAACATGTACAAATTCCACATGAGCACAATTGAGCGTTCTGAAATTCCCATTCTTTGCAATGTTATCCATAATTTATTATGATCCACACATAGTTGAATGCCTTTGCATAGTCAATGAAACACAGGTAAACATCTTTCTTGTATTCTCTACTTTCAGTCAAGATCCGTCTGACATCAGCAATGATATCCCTCGTTCCATGTCCTCCTCTGAATCTGGCTTGAATTTCTGGAAGTTCTCTGTTAATATGCTGCTGCAATCACTTTTGAATGATCTTCAGCAAAATTTTACTTGTAGGTTATAAAAATGATATGGCGCGGTAATTTCTGCATTCTGTTGGATCACCTTTGTTTGGAATGGATACAAATATTTGCTTCTTCCAGTCAGTTGGACAGGTAACTGTCTTCCAAATTTTGTGGCATAGATTGGTGAGTGCTTCCAGAGTTGCACCTGTTTGTTGAAGCATCTCAACTGGTGTTCCAACAATTCCTAGAGCCTTGTTTTTTTTGTTTTCACCGGAGGAGATCTGGTGGCACAGTGGCTGAAGAGCTCAGCTGCTACCAAAATTTTGGCAGTTCAAATCTGCCAGCCGCTCCTTGGAAACCCTATGGGGCAGATCTACTCTGTCCTACAGGGTTGCTATGAGTCAGAATAAACTTAACAGCAATGGTTTTTTTGGTTTTGTTTTGTTTTCACCAATGCCTTCAGTGCAGCTTGGACTTCTTTCTTCAAAAGCATTGGTCCTTGACCATATATTACCTTCCAAAATGGTTGAATGTTGACCAATTTTCTTGGTACAGGAACTCTGTGTATTTCTTCCATCTTCTTTTGATGCTTCCTGCATCATTCAATATTTGTCTCATAGAATCCTTCAATATTGCAATTTGATGCTTGAATTTTGTCTTCAGTTCTTTCAGCTTGAGAAATGCTGAAGGTATTCTTCCCTTTTGGTTTTCTTACTCCAGGTTTTTGCACATGCCGTTATAATACTTTATTTTGTCTTCTCCAGCTGCCTTTGAAATCTTCTGTTCATCTCTTTTATTTCATCATTTCTTCCATTTGCTTTACCTACTCTGTGTTCAAGAGCAAGTTTCAGAGTATCTTCTGACATTCATTTTGGTCTTTCTTTCCAGTCTTCTTAGTGATCTTTTGTTTTCTTCACTTACAATGTTCTTGTCATCCCACAACTTGTTTGGTAGATTTGATTTCTGCATTTTCCACCTGGCAAGATCCACGTATATAGTTGCCATTTATGTTGTTGAAAAAAGGTATTTCCAGTGAAGAAGAGGTTGATCTTGCAAAATTCTATCATTCAATCTCTGGGGTCATTTCTGTCACCAAGGCCATATTTTCCAAGTATTGGTCTTTCTTCTTTGTTTCCAACTTTTGCATTCCAGTCACTAGTAATTACCAATTCATCTTGATTGCACGTTTGATTAATTTCAGACTATAGAAGTTGGTAAAATCTTCAATTTTTTCAACTTTGGCATTAGTGGTTGGTGCATAAATTTGAATAATGCTCATATCAACTGGTCTTCCTTGTAGGTGTATGGATATTGTCCTATGACTGATAGTGTTGTCCTTCAGGATAGATCTTGACAATGTTCTCTTTGATGATGAATATGATGCCATTCCTCTTGAATTTGTCATTCCTGGCATAGTAACCATATGATTGTTTGATGTTGCCATAGTGCTTGGTATATCTTGTGAAATCAATAAATGTTTTTCTTTCCCCATTTCTCTGTCCCATTTCTGCTCCTTATCTGCCTTGACTTGGATTCTTTGTCGCCCCTGCCTTTGGAATATTTACTTGCACTTAAGCCACTTCTTTGCCTTGATCTCTTGCTTTAAAATGACTTTGGATATTTGATTCTGAATCTCTCCCCTGCCTTGCCCTTTTATGTTGTTATTAGGTGCTACCCAGTTGGTTCCAACTCATAGCAACCCTATGAACAGCAGAATGAAACACTGCTCAGTCCTGTGCCATCCTCACATTTGTTGCTATGCTTGAGCCCATTGTTTCAGCCCTTGGGTCAATCCATCTCATTGAGGGTCTTCCTCTTTTTTGCTGACCCTCTACTTTACCAAGCATGATGTTCTTCTCCAGGGACTGAACCCTCCTGACAACATGTCCAAAACATATGAGACGCAGTCTCACTATCCTTGCTTCTAAGGAGCGTTCTGGTTGTACTTCTTCCTAGACGGATTTCTTTGTTCTTTTGCAGTCCATGGTATATTCAATATTCTTCGCCAGCACCACAACTCAAAGATGTCAATTCTTCTTCAGTCTTCCTTATTCATTGTCCAGCTTTCACATGTATATGAGGTGATTGAAAACACCATGGATTGGGTCAGGTGCACGTCAGTCCTCAAGGTGACATCTTTTTAACACTTTAAAGAGATCTCTGGCAGCTGATTTGCCAAAGTAATGCGTCATTTGATTGCTTGACTGCTGCTTCCACAGGTGTTCATTGTGGATCCAAGTAAAATGAAATCCTTGACAACCTCAATCTTTTCTCCGTTTATCATGATGTTGGTTATTGGTCCAGTTGTGTGGATTTTTGTTTTCTTTATATTGAGGTGTAATCCACACTGAAGGCTGTGGCCTTTGATCTTCATCAGTAAGTGCTTCAAGTCCTCTTTACTTACAGCAAGCAAGGTTGTGTCATTTGCATAATGCAGATTCTTAATGAGTCTTTCTCCAATCTTGATGCCCTGTTGTTCTTCATACAGTCCAGCTTCTTGGACTATTTGCTCAGCATACAGATTGAATAGGTATGGTGAAAGAATACAACCTTGACACACACTTTTCCTGACTTTAAGCCATGCAATATCCCCTTGTTCTGTCTGAACAACTGCCTCTTGATCCATGTACAGATTCCTCATGAGCACAATTAAGTGTTCTGGAATTCCCATTCTCTGCAATGTTACCCATAATTTGTGATGATCCACGCAGTCGAAAGCCTTAGCATAGTCAAGAAAACACAGGTAAACATCGTATGGGTATCCTCTGCTTTTAATCAGGATCTATCTGACATCAGCAATGATATCGCTGGTTCTGCATCCTCTTCTAAATCCAGTTGGAATTTCTGGCAGTTCCCTGTCAACATGATGCTGCAGCCGCTTTTGAATGATCTTCAGCAATATTTTGCTTGCATGTGATATTAATTATATTGTTCAGTAATTTCTGCATTCGGTTGAATCACCTTTCTCGGGAATAGTCATAAATATGGATCTCTTCCGGTCGGAGGTAGCTGTCTTCCAAGTTTCTTGGCATAGGTGAGTGAGCACTCCCCATTCTGCATCCGTTTGTGGAAACATCTCAATTGGTATTCCATCTATTCCTGGAGCCTTGTCTTTCACCAAGGCCGTCAGTGCAGCTGGGACTTCTTTCAGTACCACCAGTTCCTTATCATATGTTACCTCCTGAAATGGTTGAACATTGACCATTTCTTTTTGGTATAGTGGCTCTGTATATTCTTTCTATTTCTTTTGATGATTCTGGGGTCAAAATGACAGACACGTGGGGGTGCCTTGTCCTAAACTCAAACCCACTGCTTTGGAGTTGATTCTGACTCATAGCGACCCTATAGGACAGAGTAGAACTGCCCGATAGAGTTTCCATGGAGTGCCTGGCAGATTCAAACTGCTGACCTCTTGGTTAGCAGCCATAGCATTTAAACACTGCGCCACCAGGGGCTCTGATTGCCTTGTCCTAGTACCCCAAATAAACTAACAGGTTTGACATCACTATTCTACTCTTATTGAGTACTAAACGACTCAAAGTTGGAATTTATTTAGTTGAAGTTATTCATATATCCCAATTATGAAAATTTAAAGTATTATTATGAATCTAGAAATACCAGAGTAATAAAAATCTTATTTACAAAGAATCCCTCAATTATTCTTTAAACTATATTCAACATTGCCTTAACTAGGTTTCCTATTTAATATAGTCTATCTCCTTTGGAGAATCCACATATAATTTGATGCATAATTTTGTTTTTTTCTTAGTTCAGCGAAGCATCCCTTATATAAAGTGAGGGACACTTAAGATGGTTACAATTTTGAGTTCTTCCAATGCCCAAGTTACTGCTAATAACTTAAACAATCGTAACTTCTTGGCCTTTAAGTGTTAGGTAGATTCTAAACAAAACTTACTTTCAGTGAATACTTTGTGATAGGAGGAACCAGTTCATTAGTTTGCAGGGAAAGCTTACATTTCAAAGCATGGAGACATAAAAAATCTATTTTTTGTGTAGTCAGCTGCTTCTAACAAAAGTTATCATAGAGATGCTACGTCGATTTCAAGACTTTAAAATATAAGTGTACGTCTTGGACAACTCAAAAAAAGTATTACATGACTTAGTTTCCTATGCTCAGAAGCCATAAATTACGTTTAACTAAACAATCACAATTTATTGAAGCCTGGAGAATTTCATATTTCAAATCTTCTAAATAGGTCTATTTGGGATGCTGGTTGAATCTGAGGTAATAATATAACATTTAGGAGTATTCATGTGTATACCCATGCGCCTATGTATGTTGATAACTGTTTAAATATACTACTTGTTCATTTAGAGTAATTGTGTTTATTCACTCATTCAAGTAAATATCACCTGCTTATTATGTGCCAAAATATAATAGGCTCTTCAGAGAAAGCAGGAGGAAAGAGTTTAAAGACATGAGCACTTTCACACACCATTGTGTAAACTGGCAAAATTTTGCAGGGCTCTTTGACAGAATATATTAATTCTGAAATAGTTATACCCTTTAATCCTACATTGCCACTTGTAAGAGTTTTTCCTAAAGAAAAACACGTGTGTGTGTTTGTATGTATAGATGAATTTTAATTATAGTTTTGTTTATAATAATAATAATAAATTACACCCAAATACCCTTTAGTAGAGTATGAGGGTAAATTAGAAAGTATTTTTAGGGTTCCAGTTCATACAGGTATAGGTTTATTCCAAACAAAATGTGTTTAAATGTGTCTCTGTGATCAGTGGATGGCTGCAGACAAGTGCTCTCAGTAATACACTTGTTTTAGTCTCATTAGGGTGCCTTCAAAAAGAAGGATACTTTTTATGCCTTGGAAAAAAAAGATTTTGAGGTCAGAGCTAATATCACCTGTTAACAAAACTCAAGTGGACATCTTCCCAAATCACTGAAGCTTTGCAACACATTTATGAGAATGCTGCTCCACGTAAAGCAACAGTTTTTAGATGGATCAAACATTTTAAGGAAAGTCAGGAAGAGCTCAGAGATGAGCCAAGAGAGAGAAGACCACTCAAAAGGTTATGGTGACTATTTTTTGCGACCTCAAAGGGGTAATTTTTTTTAAAATTGTTCTTTAGATGAGGGTTTACAGAGCAAATTAGTTTCTCACTAAACAATACACATATTGTTTGGTGACATTTGTGCCGGCCCCACAGTGTGTCAACACTATCCCCTTCTTGATGTTAGGTTCTCCATTTCTATTTGCCCAGCTTTACTGTCTCCTCCTGCCTTCTTGTCCTTGCCCCTGAGCTGGTATGCACCTTTAACCTCATATACATGGTTGAACTAGTCATATTATTGTTTGTTTTATGGCCCTGTCTAAACTTTGGCTGAAGGGTGAACCTCAGGAGTGACTTCGGGACTGAGTTAGAAGAATATCTGGGGGCCATACTCTCAAGGTTTTTCTAGTCCCTGACAGACCAGTAAGTCTGGTCTTGTGTTTTGAGTTTGAGTTTTGTTCTACATTGTTCTCTAGCTCTGTCTGGGATCCTCTATTTTGATTCCTGTTAGATCAGTTGGTAGTGGTAGCTGGGCACCATCTAGTTGTGTTAGACTCAATCTGGTGGAGGTTGTGGTAGTTGTAGTCCATTAGCCCTTTGGACTAATCTTTCCCAAAGGAGTAATCTTGATAGATTTTCTTGAAGGACACAGGATGATCACAGGGGTTTATTATGAAGAAGTTTAAGAAAAGAGAAAACTGCATTGGTGAGAAAAAGGCCAGAAAATTGCACCAAGGAATTTTTTCCCGTCACAACGATGCCTCTACTCATTCTTCAAGATTAGCAAGGGCTGTCCTACTAGAAATTTCTTTGGGAAACCTCACTCCATCCACCCTACAGCCCTGATCTTGCCACTTCAGACTTCTTTTTGTTCCTCAAACTCAAAGAACATTTAGAAGGAACATGGTTTGAGTCCCTCGAGTATTCTAAAACTGCTGTTTAGATGTGGTGTAAATAGAAGAGCATAGAATTCTTCAGTGTAGGGTTAGAGAGATGGAAACACTGCCTTCAGGAATGTATAGGCCTAGATGGAGGATATGTTGAGAACCAATAGCTTCACATTTTGGTATTTTTGTTCAACAAATGTTTCTATGATTTTGTAGCAATACTTTTTGTCTCACTCTTGTGGTTAAGTACACAGTACACAAGCATACCATGGTATATTACCCATAATAAACTAGTTTCATATTATGCATGTGACCTTACCATGTGAAACAGAGTTGCTGAACAATATATATAGCATTATATATAGCATTTTTCCCTTTAAAAATAATGAACCTTCAATAAAAATAATACCACACTGAGATGGAGAATCCTGGTGGCGTAGTGATTAAAAGCTTGGCTGCTAACCAAAAAGTGGGCAGTTTGAATCCATCAGATGTTCCTTTGAAACTGTATGGGGCAGTTCTACTCTGTTCTATAGGGTCACTATGAGTCGGAATTGACTCGAAGGCAACGGGTTGGTTTGTTTGTTTTTTTGGTTAAGATGGAGAGATATTAAAACTGTTGAAAGCAATTGCTTTTGGAGGATGGAATAATAGGATATAAATTTCACTTTCTATGTTATGTATTTCTGTAATATTGAATTTTGTAAAGTTTTTAATATTTTAACATACAGCTTGTATGTATGTATGTGCTGTGTGCATGTGTGTGTATATGATCTTTAAGTAACATATTCCTGGTCTACAGTCTTATGTGGGAAGCAGTAGTATGTATTCATCAGGTTTCATGGTGATAAGTCACTTGTTCAAAATCAAATGTTCATCAGAGGCAGTGGAACCAGAAGCCAGATGTCAACTCCTTAGGTTACTTCACAGGTACCTTATCAAAGTGTGTATACTGTCCAACTCCCAGGTTGACTAGGAACTCTTAACTATTTGATGGACATCCTAGAAGTAATAGCTGTCAAAAGTACCCACACATATATTATAGCCTTTAAGTAGAGAGAAGCTAGGCTAGAAAGATAAAGTTGACAGCTTCTTAAATAATTTAAAAATGATTTGGCCATAAAAGTTATTTTTCTCAGATTCATGCAAGAAAACCATCACGTTAAAAAACAAATAAAGGATATTACTCTTTAGTGCTATTTAAGCTTGTTGAAAAATTGTGTGATTTAAAATAAAAAAAAAATGAGTTGAAAGCCCAGAAACAGACCCACACAAATATGGTGAACTGATCTTTTACAAAGGAGTAAAAGCAATGCAGTGAAGAAAGGACAGTTTTCCACAAATGGTTCTGGAACAACTGAACATCCATATGCAGAAAAAATGAATCTAGAAAAGACCTTACACCTTTCAAAAAAATTAACTCAAAAATGGATCATAGACCTAAGTATAAAACACAGAACTACACCACTCCTGGAAAATAATATAGGAGAAAATCTAGGGAACCTTAGGTTTGGTAATAACTTATTTGATACAACACCACAAGCACTATCCATAAAAGAAAAAAGAAAATTGATAAGTGGTACTTCAATAAAATAAAAAAACTTACTCTCTGAAGACACTGGTAAAACAATGAAAAACCAAGTCACAGACTGGGAAAAAATATTTGCAAAACGCATATCTGATAAAGAACTTGTATCCAAGATAACAAAAAACTCTTAACCAAGGCAAAGTTGTAGAAGCTTCCTAGATACATCCAAATACCTTGAGGGACCAAATTACTGCAGCTGACATCTAGGGACAATGGTCTCAGGGGACATCAATGTCAATTGGCCTAACATAGTTCATAAAGAAAATCTTCTGTGTCCTACTTTGACGAGTAGTGTCTGGGTCTTAAAAGCTTGTGAGTGGCTGTCCCAGATATATCTATTGGTCCCATCTTGTCCTGAGCAAAGGAGATTGAAGAAAACCAAAACACAATGAAAATATTAGTCCAAAGGACTAATTTCCTACGCGAACCACAGCCTTCACCAGCCTGAGTCCAGAAGAACTAGGTGGTGCCTGGCTACCACAACTGCTCATTCTGACAGGGATCACAACAGAGAGTCCTGGCAGAGCAAAAGAAAAAATGTAGAACAAAATGCAAATTCACAAAAAAAGACCAGACTTGTTGGTCTGACAGAGACTGGAGGAACCCCCAAGACTATGGCCCCCGGACACCCTGCTAACTCAGAGCTAAAGCCACTCCCAAAGTCCACCTTTTAGCCAAAGATTAGATAGGCCTGTAAAACAAACAATAACACAAGTAAGGGACATGCTTCTTAGTTCAATCAAGTTTATAAGACCAAATGGGCCTAAAAGCAAAAATGAGAAGGCAGGAAGGGACAAGAAAACTGGACAAATGGACAAGGGGAACCTGGGGTCAAAGGGATAAGGGGAGAGTGCAGACACATTGCAGGTATTGCAGCTAATGTTACAAAACAATTTGTATATAAATTTTTGAACGAGAAGCTAATTGGCACTGTAAACTTTCACCTAAGGCACAATAAAAAAAATAAATAAATAAGAAAACAACACAATTATAAAATGGGCAAAAGATCTGAATAGAAATCTCACAAAAGAAGATATAGAGATGGTAAATAAGCATATGAAAAGGTGCTCAACATCATATATAATTAGGGAATCACAAATTAACAATGGGATATCACCACACACCTATTATTGTTGTTGTAACATCCCATGGAGTCAGTTCCAACTCATAGCTACCCTATAGGACAGAGTAGAACTGCCCTATAAGGTTTCCAAGGAGCGGCTGATGGATGCAGCCAAGTTCTTAGTCATTTTGCCACCAGGGCTATCGGAATGGCTGAAATCCAGAACACTGACACCACCAAGTGCTAGCAAGAATATGCGGCAACATTAACTCTCATTCTTTGCTGGTGGGAATGCAAAACAACACGACCACTTTGAAAGACAGTTTGGCTGTTTCTTACAAAGCTAATAGTAGGCTTACCATACAATCCAACAATTACACTCCTAGGTAATTACCCAAACGAGATGTAAACTTAAGTCCACACAAAAACCTGCACACGAGTGATTATAGCAGCTTTATTCATAATTGTCAAGAGCTGGAAGCAATACAATATCCTTCAATAGGTAAATGGATAAACTCTGGTGCATCATACAATAAAGTATTATTGAGTGATTAAAAAAAGATCTATCAAATATGAAAGACATGGAAGAATTTTAAATGCGTATTCTAAGCGAAAGAAGACAGTCTGAAAATGCTACATACTGTATGATTCCAGTTATGTGATATACTGGAAAAGGCAAAAGTATAGAAACAAAAAAAGATCAGTGGTTGTCAGAGGTTCAGGGGGAGGAAGAGAGGGGTGAATACATGGAACACAGGGAATTTAAGGGCAGTGAAACTATTCTCCATGATACCGTATTGGTGGACATGTAACATTATGCATTTGTCAAAACCCATAGAACTGTACAGCACAAAGAGTGAACCTTAGTGTAAACTATGCACTTTAGTTGATATCACAGTTACTGTATCAGTATAGGTTCATCAATTGTAGCAAATGTACCACATTAATACAAGAGCCCTGGCAATGCAGTGGTTAAAAGCTAGGTCAAAATGAAGACAGTTCAAATCCACCAGCCGCTCTTTGGAAACTTTATGGGGCAGTTCTACTCTGTCCTATAGGGTCACTACGAGTCGGAATCGATTTGATGACAATGGGTTTGTTTTTTTTGTGGTTTAATGAAAGATGTTAATGCATAATAGGGGAAACTGTGTGCACAGGAGAGAAAGAGTATATCAAAACTGTCTTTTCTATGTAATTTTTTTTGGTAACTCAAACTATCCTAATACATAACATGTATTTTAAAAAATAACTATTTTATTTTTAAATTAATGTAATGGATTGGAACAATCACAACTCAAAAAGGGAAAATTATAGGTATAAACTTTCAAAGAAGGCAGGTGATGTATGGTTGCTTGCTTTAATGCATTAAAATATGTAATTTTTCCTTTTATCGAGACTGTTACGAATACATTTAGCTGTCAGGCAACTTAAATATATCCAAACATCGTGTTTCATTTTGGACTTGCTTGAATGAGAATGAAAGAGATGGTTGTTTATTTGAAAGGACTTCGTTTATTCTTATTATTTTCAGCTACTTAACATGAAAGCTAGAAATGTAACTTGTCAGTGAAATAGTGGTCAACTCTTCGCTGCTGTCCGAGGTTAAATTTCTGTGTGGGTATACCGGTATTTCCAGGTTCGCAGCCCACATTGCTGCCTCAAAAAGTTGCTTACATTTCTATGACTTTCAGAGTAAATGCTGGAAAGTCAGAAGCAGCCATTCTGTGCTCTGTTGCCTTCTCAGGCTCTGTTGCCTTGTGCCTTTTTATCTGCTGTTTTTAGTTCACGACCAGTGCATAGAGTGATGTTTCTGTGACCGTGAGTGTCGATCTAGTAATTTGCCCATTTTCATAAGCGGGCAGGTGAAAACTATTTCTGCTATAAATGGCAGCTATAATAAATAATAGGATTTATTCAACTAAGTCCTCTTTATATCCCACAGAGTACAGCAGAACTACCTTAATGGTAGGGAATAAGGGGATAATTTTCTTGCCAGAGTCTTTATTTTATTACCTTGCTCTTTCCTTAGATTCCCTGAGCTACATCCAGCTGAAAAATAACCTTCATGGTTCAGAGCTTGTGAAATCTCAGCACGCCATCTGAGCAAGGCAGCCCCAAGGTGCAGGACCAAGATGCCTGCTGCTGTGAGACAGTGCAGGAACAGGAGATTCAGAAGAATCTAACATGAAAAGAGGCTCGTTTTCGATTGTTGTTAGAGACACTGAGCAAGCCTACAAAGTGATAGCCAGCCCGCCTCAGCTTTCTTCAGGGACGGACTCCTTCAGAAGAAAATCATCACCCTCTATATTTTCTTCGTCCCTGACCTGGAGGTGTTTCCACTCTGGTGAATGACTTAAGGAAATGCACGTGAATGTATACACACACACACACACACACAATGTATCACACTTCCATGGCACATTTCAAAGCCCTGAAATCCTGAATGTGGCTCCCATTTGATTGATGGATGCTTTTGTCAGATATTCCCCTTCTCTTGACTTCACTATATCTCAGGCTAAAATGGGAATGAACTAACATTTACTAATGAATTATACACCAAATTCTGTGTTAGACTTTTTACGTTCTTAATCTCATTAAATGACTCTATGAAGTAGCTACTGTCATCCCCATTTTCTAATCAAAGAAACTCATAGATGTTAAACCTGTTCAGTCACTGGAAGAGCTGAGATTCAGCCTTCTGGGCTTCCCAGTTCCTAAACAGTTCCTAAATCCAAGCTCTTTCCCTCCCACAGCACTGCTTCTTATGACATAATGTTTAGTGAATAAAAGCAGGATTTAGACTTTAGGATCAGTGTTATACAAAGATAAAATAGTGGGGAAGAAGTGCCTAAGTGGTATCAAAATACAGTGGGATTATCTTTGTTATACTTTATTATATTTTCTAAAATGATCACGTATTATTTTATACTCAGAAAAGGCAAATAAGGCACTCAACTATGTTTACACTGTATAGCCCATAATCTTCACAGCAAATCTACCAAGCGGGTTTTACCATCTTCCTTTTACTAAGGGGGTTGTGTCTCAGGAAAGATAATTTGTCCAGTGTCATATAGCTTACAGATAATAGCACCAGAAACAAATCCAAATCTGTTGGAACAAAGTTTTTATCTTACTACATCACACTGCTCCAGAGTGTGTCTCCCAAGGCCTCATCTGTTTTTGTTTTAGGGAGCTGCTGCTTGGGGCGGTAAACTCTTCCTTAGCCATCGTTTGAATATTCAGCTCAATTTTTATTCTAGATTTGTTTGGAATTTTAAAGTTACCTATTTGTTGGTCTGTATTTTTTTTTTTTTTTAATTTTGGCAAACATTGTATCTTCTGGACCTTGGATAGTGTTCCTGATCCCAGAAACCCACTGGAGAATTTTCATTTGTTCATTTCACTTTCTTCTTGTTGTTATTGCTAAGTTGCAATATGGTTTTTAGTTGTGTTATAAAAATAGTAACAAAACATTATTATAGTCATCATTTCTGTGATATTGATAGTCTCTATATAATAAGAATAAAAATTAGGTGCTATAGAGAATTAAATAATGCTTACTCTGATTCTAGATTTTGTTTTAAGCTGCTCATGGGTGTCTGAAATAGTACAGAGCTCTGCTCTGGCAAAGGATAGTCTGCTGATTTCTTCTATCTCTCTTAGCTTTGGTTTCTCATGAGTTTCAATTAACTGTCCCGTGTCTTGGGCATCAGCAGGCAGCTGTTTTCATAGCACATACAGATTCTAGTCTATGTTTTGAGTTTCTGTTACTTGATAAGAACAACTGGAATTGGAAGGCACTTACCAGTAGCCACTAAGGAGAGATAGGCATAGCTTCTTCAAATGTCAGTCTTACTGTCTAAGTTTCACTGTTATACCTTAATCCTTTTGGATTGTCAAGATTATTTTCCCTCTTCAGATATGTAGATAACTGCGGGATGAGTATGCGTATGCTATTATTGGCTACCATCTTAATTTTTAGGGATTAATTAACATCCAGCTTAGAGCTGGCATAGATTATGGGCAGACATAGACCATACACAGGGTGGATCAGAGACATGGGGGCAATTAGAGGAAAATATATGGGTAAGCAGCAGGTAGTAGCTTCAGTGTTGCCCTATTGTGAGTATTTTCAAAGCAGTTTTTCTGGATTCCTCCAGTGATATAGTGAGACTGGGCTTGTTTTGCTGTTGCTACCACCATATGAAGACAACACATTGAGATGAACTTCTGGTAGGATAAAGCTGATGACAGGTAATTAAAATGCCAGAAAAGCTCATCAGATAGAAGATGGACAGTGAAACCTGTCTCTATTTTTCTCACCCCTTTAAGAGCATCTGGGTAAACAATATCTTTGAATTTAACCATTGTGTGAATTTACTTTAAAGATATTGTGCTTTAGAGTTGTGATACGAAGTGTATCATGATAGACTATTGGGCAATAATTCTTGGTCCTACATGTTGTTGTTGTTAGGTGCCGTTGAGTTGGTTCCGACACATAGCGACCCTATGCACAACAGAATGAAATACTGCCCGGTCCTGAGCCATCCTTACAATTGTTGTTATGCGTGAGCTCATTGTTGCAGCCACTGTGTCAATCCACCTCGTTGAGGGTCTTCCTCTCTTCCTCTGACCCTGTACTCTGCCAAGCATGATGTCCTTCTCCAGGGACTGATCCCTCCTGAAAACATGTCCAAAGCATGTGAGACGAAGTCTTGCCATCTTCCATTCTTGCTTCTGAGGAGCTTTCTGGTTGTACTTCTTCTAACACAGATTTGTTCGCTATTTTGGCAGTCCATGATATATTCAATATCTTTGCCAATGCCACAATTCAAAGACGTCAATTCTTGTTTGATCTTCCTTATTCATTGTCCAGCTTTCACATACATATGATGTGATTGAAAATACCATGGCTTGAGCCAGGTGCACCTTAGTCTTCAAGGTGACATCTTTGCCCTTCAACACTTTAAAGAGGCCCTTTGCAGCAGATTTACCCAATGCAGTGCATCTTTTGATTTCTTGACTGCTGCTTCCATGGCTGTTGATTGTGGATCCAAGTAAAATGAAATCCTTGACAACTTCAATCTTTTCTCCATTTATCATGATGTTGCTCATTGGTCCAGTTGTGAGGTTTTTTGTTTTCTTTATGTTGATGTGCAATCTATACTGAAGACTGTGGTCTTTGTACTTCATTAGTAAGTCCTTCAAGTCTTTACTTTCAGCAACCAAGGTTGTGTCATCTGCATAATGCAGGTTGTTAATGAGTTTTCCTCCAATCTTGATGCCCCACTCTTCTTCATATAGTCCAGCTTCTTGTATTATTTGCTCAGTATACAGATTGAATAGGTATGGTGAAAGAATACAACCCTGATGCACACCTTTCCTGACTTTAATCCAATCAGTATCCCCTTGTTCTGTCCAAACAACTGCCTCTTGATCTATGTAAAAGTTCCTCATGAGCACAATTAAGTGCTCTGGAATTCCCATTCTTTGCAATGTTATCCATAACTTATTACAGTCCACACAGTCAAATACCTTTGCATAGTCAATAAAACACAGGTAAACATCCTTCTGGTATTCTCTGCTTTCAGCCAGGATCCACCTGACATCAGCAATGATATCCCTGGTTCCACGTCCTCTTCTGAAAGCAGCCTGAATTTCTGGCAGTTCCCTGTCAATATACTGCTGCAGCCATTTTTGAATGATCTTCAGCAAAATTTTGCTTGCCTGTGATATTAATGATATTGTTCTATAATTTCCACATTCAGTTGGACCACCTTTCTCGGGAATAGGCATAAATATGGATCTCTTCCAGTGAGTTGGCCAGGAAGCTGCCTTCCATATTTCTTGGCATAGGCAATTGAGCATCTCTAGCACTGCATCTGTTTGTTGAAATATCTCAATTGATATTCCATCAATTCCTGGAGCCCTGTTTTTCACCAATGCCTTCAGAGCAGCTTGGGCTTCTTTCTTCAGTACCATTGGTTCCTGATCATATGCCACCTCTTGAAATGGAACTCATAAACATTGATATCCTAGGCATTAGTGAGCTGAAATGGACTGGTATTGGCCATTTTGAATCGGACAATCATATAGTCTACTATGCTGGGAATGACAACTTGAAGAGGAATGGTGTTGCATTCATCCTCAAAAAGAACATTTCAAGGTCTATCCTGAAGTACAATGCTGTAAGCGATAGGATAATATCCATACACCTACAAGGAAGACCAGTTAATACGACTATTATTCAAATTTACGCATGAACCACTAGGGCCAAAGATGAAGAAATAGAAGATTTTTATCAGCTGCTACAGTCGGTTTGGCTACAGTCTGAAACTGATCGAACATGCAGTCAAAATGCATTGATAATTACTGGCTATT